>NW_023416291.1:17550182-27550182 GCF_014176215.1 Rousettus aegyptiacus
AGGATAGTTAAATGCATTACAGCTATAGTATGACTCTGATTTCTCTAATGTCATTTATGTTTTCTAGAATTATGCTAAGTGAAGAACAAAGTACATTGTTTTACTCTCATTTACTACAACCATGTCCATAATTTACAGGCTGATTATGCAAGCCTCATACAAGAGGAATCCGAGTTAACCACTGTCAAAGAATGGTGAGCCAGCACACATTTTACCAACTACATTTTCTTACTCAGCTACCTAAAAAGGAGCACCGAGGTCTGCACATCCACTTTAATTTGAATTAATATTGAAAAGGACTATTTTAAGATAATTATATTAAAGGCATTAGAGAGCAACCAGGAGTTCTAAATAAGTAACAGCTGAATGTCACAAAAAATAAATATAATAAAAGAATTTATCAGCATGGAGGCAATGAGCTTTGCTACAATATTGTTTGTAATAAAGTCTAAGTTATAAAATTTACAAAAATAAAAATATCACTTTACTAATATTAATTTTCCATTGTATCAGACAGCCTTTGTTGTTGCTTTTAATTTAAAATGTATACACTGAAAAGCTAACAATTTGACAGCTATTTTTATTTGAGAAGAAAAAAGTAAAATATGTTTTGTTATGTGGATTTGTGGAGATATAAAAATTTCAGAATTTATTTAAGCTGTTTTTGGCTATACAGAATAGAGATGATGCCTGTGAACAACTCTATTACAGAAACACTAATTATTTCTACATAAATACATTTCACAGTCCATTTAGTTCTCCAAGATACTTGATCACACCAAGATCATTTCAGAAAAATAATGCATTCATGTTGGTAGCACAGGTATCCTGTGCCATACAAAGGTACCGCTTTCAGTAGAAAGAATTTAGATCTCATAAAAATGACACATGTGGCATAAGTGAAACACCGTAAGTTACCTAAAGGTTTTAAAGTTTCGATTGTAAAACTTCCTTTAGGTTAAAAAATACTTAAAAAAAAAATCAACAAACACATACTGAGTTCCCAACATGTACCAGGCATTGTACATCAAAGTAATATCCTAATTTATTGATTACCTAATGTCAAAACGTCAAAGTATTCTGAAATTTTGAAATTCTAAAATTCTCAATAGGACTCCCCAGCCCCAAATATACACCCAAAGGCTTTTAGATGTTGCAAGATAAGGCATCAGACAGCCGTGGCCCAGTAATTCATGTCATTACTATGACAACTCTGTTAGCTGAGATCAACTGAAAAAAGATTAAAACAAACAAACACAGTTCCTGCCTTTATTCAGTCATTTTGCCCTCAAGTCTTTGACCTGTATCCATTCCTCTGAACTGCAAAAATAATATGCCCAGAAATGTAATTCCTTTTCTTTACGTAGTCTTTACAATAGCATCATGAGATATATATGCTCTGTATTTGAGCAAAAATACATTTTATATTTGTACTCAAAACAAAAACATCCCCTATTTTAACTGCAGCATTATTCACAATCACCAAGACATAGAAACAACCTACGTGCCCTTCAACCTGATGACCAGATAAAGAAGATATAGTACATCTACACAATGGAATACTATTAGACCATAAAAAATAATGAAATATTGCCATTTGCAACAACATGGATGGATCTTGAAGAGTACCAAACTAAGTCAGACATAAAAGGACAGAACTATATAATTTTACTCATATATGGGATATAAAACAAAAAGCTACAAAAAAAAAAACAAAACAAAGAAACTCAAAGATACAGACAACAGAATGAGGTTACACGAGAGGAGGGGGTGGGAGGAGGATGAAGAGGATAAAGGAGGTCAAATATATGGTGATAGAGGAGGACTAGACTTTGGGTAGTGAGCACGCAATGGAGTATACCTGAAATTTATATAACGTTATTAACCAACATCACCCTCATAAATTCAATTAAAAACTAAAAACCCGTAACAAGTAGCTTTTGACTAAAATACTGTAAAGTTCAATTTTAAAATTATTTTCTATTCACTAGAAAATTTCTAAAACTAGATTTAGATGTCAGCTAGACATATAAGTTGCTAAAAACACAAGAAGAAACCAATTATACCTATATATAATATAAAAGCAATTAGTAAATCTCATCTTTTGTCTTCTAGCAAAAATTATGAAGAAATGAGAAATTAAAATATATCTCTAACGGCAAAATATAGAACTTTTTCATTAACATTACTTAAACGAGTTAAACATATTTCTAAGATTTGTAGCGCAGACTTTGCAATTTGTCTTAAGTTCTTAGTCCGAAAAGGTACTTTAATTATTTTGTTCATAGAGATAAGAATGAAAAATAGCATGTTTGGTTTGGTAATCTTAAAGAAGTTATAGTGAATAAAATTTTAAAGAAGACATTTAACAATTTTTATCATTATAGTCTTGGAATTAGCATGAACTGCATTTCTTGGAAATGAAATTCAAGAAGACATTGTTTTCAAATTTGTGTTAAAAATTCAGAGGTGTAAGATAGAAAATATTTCTTAAAATATTATATTTGTATAAATTCGATACATGTAGCTAATAAAATAGTTTATATTAACTACTTCCTTAAACTTCAAATTGAATATATGAACAAATATTTTAAAGTAGAGGGAACTGAAATATCTACACAGATCCGTAACTGTACCCATACTGATTTCTTCCTTCCATTTTATTTGAAATTCATAGATGATAAAATACAAAACTAAATTAATCTTTCTTCACCTGGTCTTTCTCATATGCAATGCCATTTATATAAACCTAGGCCCTTCTATAGACAATCGATGGTCAAATACTAAAGGTATTCCTTTACCTCACTGAAGAATTTCCCCAGGCTCCATGCTTGTCTGTGAGAATGTTGATAATTTTCTGGATTAGTTGAGTTGCTGTCACATGGTCTCGATATTTAGCTGCTCTTATCAAATGATCACACACCTTCTCATCTTCTCGCTTGTCTGCAGAATACTGGGCACACAGTGACTTGAAAAGAAAAAAAAAATCTATTAATACTATAAAAATATGGAAAAAAACTTTAAAATGCAACATGTTCTCTAAAATGAATTAAACCAACCAAAAATTTAAAGTTACTTTTATACCCCTCATTAACTGAATTGATTGTGATTTAGTAATCTATCATCGGTATACAATTCCTCAACAATTTATTTCTCCGATTTCATTCATACGATTCACTCAGAAGTTGGTAATATTTAAGCAGAGATATCAATAATCAGAAGAAGCTATTCAGGAGAAGACACAGGGACCCATCTTACAAGTAGCATGAAGGGTGATTGCAAAGCATTCTAGGAAAAGTGAGTAAGAGGAAGAATGGTAAGAAATGAGTTTGGAGAGATAGGCAGCTGCATCATTTAGTACTGTGTAGTTGTGCTACGGAGTTTAGTTTATTCTAATGCACTGTGATACCAACAGAAGGTTTTGAGCAGTGGAGTAATGCAATTGATTTCTATATTAAAATGATCACTACAAATGCCACTTAGAGAATAGATTGTAGTCGAATACGAGAAGTTAAGGAGAGAGATGAGGTGTAAGGCTACTGCAGAGGTCCAGAAGTAGAAACTACAGTGGCTTGCAATAATAAACAGAGCTAGTTCTCAACACATTCAGCAAATGACAAAAACATTTTGAGGCTTTTAAGTCCTAGCTATCCAAAATGGACCAGCAGCATTGGAATCGCTTAGAAACTAATGTAAACTTGACTCTTAATTCCACTCATAGGGTCTTACTGGGCTCCACCCCCTTAACATCCAAATACAAGCTGACATATACATACACATGTATATATGACTTGTAACAGGAAACAAAAATTTGATGTTGGAAAAAATAGTAATAGTTTGTGTATGTGATACAGTGTGATTGCCTGTATCCCAGTTTGGATAGATTGTTGCCACACACTACCCCCAGCACTGCCCCAGCAACGACAGGGCCCTAATTTTCCTAACCAGTGAGAGTACATCCACACTGAGTAAAATTACATCCACATCAAGTGGGGAGGACAATTGACCTAAATAGTGCATTAAGAGAAAAGGCCAGGATTTCGGTTGGATAGTTCCTCCCTCTCAGGCTGTAAAAGAGAAAGTCCATAATTCCAAGATTGTTGAAAGCTCTTTGTGTACTATGAGGGAAGCTATTCTGAGAATTAAGGTAAAACCCAAAGGGATCAGAGCCATGAGAATTATAAAAATATAAGTCTTATTCAAAATGGAATTATGATTTTCTGGATTAAGACTAGCTTACCTTTAGATTTCCTACGATAGTTATTTTTTTTAAAAGACTTTTTATGAGAACCTATAAGCAACTTTTCATTCATTATATGCCAGTATGAATTAGGTTTTATGTTTTTAACACCAAAACCAACCAAACTGTTATGGTGTTAATGCACATGCATAAGGACTCAAATATCTCTCAGTCTGCGCAAAACGCCTGACGATAGAGATCAAAGGCTGAATTATCTTGATAGCCTTTGCCCTGGAGAATCCCCATTCCCTCTAGAATGTGAGGAGGGAAGTGGTAATAAAAGTATATCATTGACATTAAATCACAGAAGCTAAAGACAATTAATACAAAGTTTTACAGAAAGTAAGAGGAATTCATAAAATTCTATGAAGACAAAAAAAAAAAAGGAAGATTTTGAGAAGTCATCCTTGGTTGGGAATAAAGATAGCCTTCAAGCAAAGGTGAGGCAGGAAAACAAGGGTTGGTCCAACGGAGGGGAGAAGCAGTACAAAATACAAGTGAAAAAAGTATGAGGATATTCTGGAACACATAATGAGGATTGAAAAAGCCACTAAGATTTACACTACTAAGCATATGAATATGCATTACAGCTGTATATGAATAAACATAAGATTGGTAAGCAAAACAAAAATCTGATTTAAGTATCATCCTTAGTAATCTCTCTTTGTTAGACTTGAGCAACCCACTCATTTTATCTCTTTATGTCTAACTGTCATCATATGCAAAATGAGAGTATTATAATTGCTCTAAAAATTGGACAATTAGAAGATTTGGGGCAAACACTGAAAGGTTAGTTTTTAGACACTGATAAATGAAAACGATTACTTTTTTCTAAACAATGATGTGGAGAAAATAAAATGTTAGGAACTACATTCATTTATAAGACATTAAAAGCAACTGCCATATGCTATTTAAAAAAAAAAGAAAAAAGAAAAAAAAGGACTGAGCCAAACCAACCACATTATAGTTCATCAAAAATATGACTTGTGTAAATAAAATATGATTAATAAATATTTAAAGGGAGAGTAGTTTAAGTGAAAATAATTAGTGAATTATTTCATGGAACAAAAATGACAATGGCTATGTGATATTTTCAGAGATTCACTCAAGAACAAGGCAGCACTTTATACATGACTTCATACCTAACCCAACTATGCACTGACGCCAATAGGATAAAATATAAGACATAGGCAGAATTTTTATACCTTCCATATCTCCCACTGTATCTCTATTTTGTCCTTGTCTAACCTCGCCTGATAAGAAATTAAAATTGTTAATGGAAATTAGAAAATCACTGGCTTCTATACTCTCCCAAAATACCATATACCTTCATATAAGGCAGTGCTGAAATAATTTAAAATGTATTATTTAACAGCCTATTTTTTCTATGTTTTATTAACATTGGAATAATTTAACTTAACCTAATGATATTTTGTAAACATTTGGTAAGGTGTTAAAGTTTGCTAGAAAAAGCAAAATTCTAAAAAGAAGTCTGAAGTAAGTTAAATAGTAAAATGGTTTAAAGTGTTCTTTAATGGATCCTCCTTTACAATTTAAACAGCAACTTTTCATATATGACATAAAATCTATAAATATAAATCACATTAAAGGGCTATTCTTTCCCGATTATCAATCTCTGTCTCATTGTGGAACATTAGAGTCACATCTGACCTTAAAACATGATAAAAGGAAACCAAATAAGAATGTTTGTAAAGATACAATGAACTTGTATCTATTTTTTAAAATATCCTTAAAATGTAATTTGAACACATTCTTATTAAAAACCAATAATATAGTCTATGTATGCCATATCATTCAAAATCTAATATAGATCAGGAATATTTGCTTCTGGATAAAATATATGTTGCTTATTGGTGAGTGATATACTTATGTATGCGTATATGTCTGTATTTAAAGGCTGAATGGAGGTATCTCAAGAAAACCTACAAAATGTACTATCAAAATCCCGGGTCAGGCCTAATACTTTCATTCAAGTTTACTTTACATCAACTTTTCTGTTTTCCTATTTTAAGCGGCACATAAACTAGGTAACATGACATCACAGCGATTACCACAAAAATATCTGAATCTAAAATGAAAGGAAATAAACATCTTTGGAATTAACAATTCAAATGTATTTGATTTTTACTAAAGAAACCTAAGATTTATTACCATAGCATTATTAAATTAAAAATAAGACAAATAAACCTACTTCTTAAAAGAAATTCACATAATAGAGGGAAAAGATAAAAGAAAAAACTGAAGAGAGTAACAATTTAGACTGGCCAATTATGATTCAAGTTACTACTCTTGCTCTTTAAATGTAAATGAAGAAATAAAGGCAATATTGTATTTAATCTTTCCTTCCATGCTACGCCTCTCTACCCAACTTTACTATTTCTGCTTTTCATGAAAGCTCAGAGAGGAGCAAACTTAAAATTAGGCAGATTCCTCTAGTATCCTCCTGGCATCTCTCTAATCACCCTTCTTAGTGGTCAGACTTTCCCTTTATTATTCTCCACTAGGAAATGCTGGCATTTTCTCAAGCCTTCATCCAATTTATCTTGGCAATATCATCCATTCTCACATCAACTATTATTATCGATTTAAATCTAGCTTTCAAGTTTTTCATATCTAACCCAGATGTTTTCCTAAACTCTGAGCCCACATATCTGTCTGTAGGATAATCCCTAATCGTCCAAAAAGCGCCTAACATTAAAAATGTACAAAACTTATTTGAGAAACACAGAAAGAATTCTTAAGGCTCCTAAGACAGAATTAAAAAGGAAATTCTTAAAAAAAAGGCGGGGAGGGACATCTAGGAATTGTTTTGCCAGGCTATCCCACATAAAGAAGGGGACAGTGACTGCCTGTCCAACAGAAAGCGATCCACAAGGATGCCTCCTGGTATCAAGAGGGAATGTGGTACCACGTCCAGACAGGGAGAAGCTACTCTGTGAGCAGGAAGACAAAGTTACATGCCAAGAACAGTAGAGCCAATGAACAGATAGAGCCTGAAATGTACTGACAAGAAGAAGGTGTAGCAGAAGCCCCAGGGCTGTCTCCAGACTTCTTGTTTGGCGATAAGAAGCATCCCCTATTTGCTTTCAGTTGCTGACTGTTACTAGCTGGAACAGATGAGGATAGTTATTACTCATCTGTAAAGACAACAGCAAGACAACCTGATGCAGATTTTCTTGGACTCTTTATTGGGACTTGAACTTTTTTCCCTATACATTTTTCATTTTAGTGATCTTATTTCTAAACCAAAAATAATAAAGGCATGCAAATAAAACAAACAATGTACAAAACTAAAACTTAACCTACTATCTTTATCACAAACATGTTATTATGTGTGAAAGGGCAATCTTTTCTATTTCTGTCATCTGTGCTTCTCAAGTTCCCTCACTTCATATCCTATCATTCCATTTTAGCAAAATCTCTTAATCACCCTTATCACTGCTGTAATACAGATCTTTATTGGTTCACAACTCAGCTCTCAAATTAATCTTCTAATTGTCCTCTCACGAATAGTCCCAGGATCATTTACAGAAGAATTTCTTTTGGTACATAGCTCAGATATATTTTTATACCCTATCCACAAAAAAAAAAAAAAAAAAAAAAAAGTATATTATAATCTAACATATTGAACAATTAAACCCAATTTAACAACCCAGAACTTGTGGCCTTCTATATAATTCAACAGTGTGGTAGATTATCTTTCAACATGCCTGCCTATGCATCCTATATGCCAGATACACTCATATTACATGTTACTCTCAAATATGCTCAAAACATTTTCAAGAGCCAGTAGATATATTTCTCCTGTACCTTTTGCATGTGAAACAAGATTAAAGATGTCTATTGAAAGGACATACTGCTAGAGAAGATGAAGTTACACAGAAAAAGATATAGAACTCTAGAGGCCCTTTTGATTCTTTAGCTGAATATAGAGAGGGGAAAAAAATAACTGAAAAGTTCCATAATAACTAAAATAATTCATATTCAAATAACTTATGGTTAAAAATGAAATCACAAGGAAAATTAGAAAAATTTGTGGGAATTGGCTAAAGCAGCAATTAAAGGAAAATTAATAGCTTTAAATATAATATTGGAAACTATTATTTAAGGAAGAAATAATACAGATATTAAACTCATTCAGATAATAGAGACTAAGGAATAGATTGCTACTAATTTTATACTAAAGAAATGGAAAACTAAAAACCAATACGATTTGTGTAAATACACACAAAAATCCTTAACAAAATAATAGCATTTAGTTATATAAAAAATGGATTATATATCATGATGGAGTGGAGTTTATCCATGCAATGCAAGGTTAATTTATTATTTGAATATAAATCAGTATAATTCGCCATTTAACAGAAAAAAAGAGAAAAACATATCATCTCAATAGATTTTTTAAAGACTGTTTTACAACATTCAAAACCCTTTCACGATAAGGGGGAAAAAAACCACTCTACAAATTAGGAATAAAAAGAGACTTCTTAAGTCTTAGGTAAGGCATCTATGAAAATCATTCAAGTAAAATTAAAAATGAAACAAGTATGTCCTGTCTTATGAATTCCATTAAATACTGTAAACAGAGGTCCTAACCAAAATAAGAAATAAAAAGACAGTTTGAAAAGGAAAGAGTAACAGAGTCTTTTTTTAGATATGCTAATGTATGTAATAATCCCAAGAGTTCTAGGAAAACAACTACTAGAACTTAAAAGTAAGTATGATAACTTTTTTGAATATGAGAAATTACTAAAAATTAATTTGTATTTCTATATACTGGCAATAATCGACAGGTGATTTAACACAATCATAATTATAAGTTAACAGGCTTTTTATAGATATTGACAAGCTCATTATAAAATGTTTATAAATAAAAAATGAGAGTAAGAGCAAAACAATTTTACAAAAAAAAACAAAATTGTAGGATTTTATACTTTTGAATCATACTATGAAATTAGAAATCATGACCATTTCTAGGTTTATGGAATGAATAAAGATGATCTTTTCAAAACCTGGTCCTGAAACATCTGGCTATCCACGGGAACAAAAAAAAGAAGCAAACTTGTCTTTTGCCTCAAACCATACAAAACGTTTAATTCAAAATGAATCAAAGACCTAAATATGAAAGCTAAAGTTATAACACTATAGAAAGAAACTGCAGAGAATGTGATTACCTTGGGGTAGGCAGAGAATTAGTATACAGGAGTCATAATAGGAATCCTAACAGAAAATCATAACCATAAAAAAATGATAAATTTTACAATCAAAATGTATAAAATCTGCTCTTTAAAAGGTATCATTTAGAAAATAAAAAGGTAAACCATGAATTAAAAATATATGTATATGCACCATATATATAACTGATAAATGATTTCCTTATATATACACAGGACATATAAAGAACTCTTATAATACAATAAGACCAACACACCAACTTAAAATAATGAGCAAAGGATTTGAATAGACACTTCATGAAAGATTAATTAATGACTAATAAGCACAGTAGAAAATGCTTACCTAGCAGGAAAACAAATAAAAACCATACAAAGCTATTATCATATTCACCAGAAGAGCTCTAATTAAAAAGACTGACAGTACCTAAGAATGGTGACGATACGCAGCAAACGGAACTGTCACATGTACCTACCTGGCTGGAGTATAAAACCTGCAACTCCTCTGGCAGTTTCTTGTAAGCTCAAACATGTACTTAAGACAGCACCTAGCAATTCAACTCCTAGATATTTCCTCAAAATTATACTATACTAAACTGTACTTATACTAAATTATATGAAAATGCCCATAGTGCTTTTAGTCATAAAAGCCAAACACTACAAATGATCCAATATTCACCAACAGATGAATGTATAAACAAAGTATGGCTACTCAACAATAAAAAGATTCTAATGAAACACACAACGTGAATGAAGAGCAAAAACATTGTTAACCAAAAGAATCCAGACATCAGAGTAAGTACTATACAATTCCATTTACCTGAAATTGTATATCACACAAAACCATCTATAATAACAGAAGCCAGATGAGCAGTTATCTGGGATTGGATATATGTATGTGTAGAGGAACTGACCACAATGAATCTTAAGGGAATTCTCTGAGACAACAAAAATTTTCTATATGTTGATTATAACAATTACAAAGGTATATATACCTGCCAAAGCTTATCAAATTATATACTTTAAATGAGTACCTTATTATATATGAACTATATCTCAACAAAGTTTATTTAAGTTTTTAAAAACTAAATAGGCAGGGCGCCACAGGAAAGAATATAGTTAAAATACTCGTATGGGAAAATAAGCTTATTTACCAAACAGGGAAATACCCTTTACAAATCAATAGGAAAAGACAGATAACCATTAAAAGACTGAGTAAGACACAAATTCATACTTCATAAAAGTTTTCTTTAAAAACAGGATAACATGTAACAAGAAGAAATGTATAGCTTCATATGTAAATAAAATTCAAAATAAAAACACTGAGTTACTAATACACGACTACCTGAATGTTAAAATAAAAATCACTGATCGACTGTTGATGAGAATGTGGATTAACGGGAACAGCTATACCCTGATGTTGGAAGTTGTATGCACTTTTGATGAAGAATGTAGCAACAGCTACTAAAATTGAAAACATTGATAATTTACATCAAGCAAGTCCACCCTACAGAAATGCATACGCATGTACACCCAAGTAAAATAGTCAAAGAAGTATTATAAACTGTAAAATACCTAACTGCCAATCTGCAGTAGAAGAGATTATGAAAAGGTAATGATCTATTCATATAATGAAATACTATGCAGCCTTACGAATAATAGGAAAATGTAAGAAGTGGAATAAATTTTACAAACATATGTTAAATTAAAAATACCAGGTCAAAACACATACTTCATGATTCCATTTATGTAAAGTTCAAAATTTGGTCAAGTAATTAAAATGTTAAAAGAAACTAACTGAAATATTAAAAAGAAGCAAGTCATTCTATAAAATCAGAACAGTACTCAGCTTAATTGAACAAAAAGGGGTTTTGACTGGATAGACATACTTAGTGGGTGTCTCACAGCCATATTCTTTAAGTATCAACAAAAGGAGGTAAATTAATAATAATTGCACATTGTATCTAGAATTAAGTTTCAGTGTGCTTTATGAAAAACAAATTAAGCAAATTTTCATTAAGTTTGAATATTACTGTGAAATAAAAATAAATTGCACTTAAAATTTTAAAGCTAAAACCTTAAAAACATTATATGCTTTTCTCGTAATTTTGTAACATTTGCTGTAATTAAAGTAACTGAAGTATACTGGTTTTATAAGCTTTGCGTTTTAAAATATTTTTTTAAAGAAACATACTTGCTTTTAAAAACAAAGCAGAAAGTAATTACTTATATAAAATAAAGAGAAAGTTCTCTCTTTCGCCGTCTCTCTATCTGGCCAGTAGTTAGCTACAGGAGGAGGCACTGTTAACAGTAAGATGCAGTTCCTCTGTACAGTAAATGGAATCAAACTGTACGTCAATAGATGTCGGGACACATACTTCTACCTTCTTTCTTTTTCATGGCTACAAAGTATTATATTTTTATGATAAACACTTTTAAGTGTACTACCTTACTTCCCAATTTGTCTAAAAATCATTTATACTATGAATTACTCGTCCTCACTGGAAACCATTTAAAAGTGAAATCACCTAAGGGACAACGAATTAAAGAATTTTTCAATATTTCACTTTTGGAGGTCTCTGCACATGATCCCTTTAACTCAAATTTAAAGTGGAATCAGGAAAAAAAATGCTACCCACAGAAATCTTACAAAGACTATTGAAAACCGGACTTAGAAAAATGAAAGCTTAAAAACCTCAACAGCAAACGAAAGTCAACCAATGACAATGTGTGACAGCCACCTTTAATTCTGAAGTGATTCCTCTGTCATGCAACGACTAAAAGTATTGATTTCTCTCAGCATGAAAAAGCCTAAGCCAATGAAACAGATATAGCATCAACCCCCCTCCCCATAATAGCATTCAAGGTTAAAACAGTCAGAAACACTTATCAAAGTATCTCTTCCATTTCTTATTGTTTTAATGAACTGGATATATAGTGTTGAGTTCTTATCTCTACAAACTGCACTTTTCAAACAACATTTTTAAATAATTTGAAGATTAATATAGGTTTCAATTTTTTTACTTTAGACTTTTCATCATAAAAAACTTGTTTTAAAATGCTTTTACATAATATTTGTAAAAGCAGACAACACTTAAGAAGAGGGCTACAGTTTGCACTTATGTATCAATCCACACACGTTAGGTTTTTATTATTTCATTAGAGTTACTTATTAATCAACATCACAAAATTCTAAGGTAAATACTAGGAGCTGATTTCTTCAACAATACCTGCATATATGATACATTACTTTGATAAACTAAAGCAAAATATGATTAGTATCTGTGATCAATAAAATTAACATGAAATATGAACAACGGATAGGATTAAACCTAAATATTTTTAAAAATCATATGAGAGTAACATATCTTCACATATTATATAATTATATACAAACACACCCCTAGACATAGAGAATAAAAGAGAAATCTATGAGTTTTTAATTTTAAGCTTTTGTTATCCTGCACAAGAGCTGGATAATCAGGCAAATCTTATCAACTTTTAACTCGACAAATCTACTTAAACAATAGATTTTTAAAGCTTTCATAACTAGATTCTCTTACTTGTATAGGCTAATATGATTAAATATATATACTACTACAAATAGGTAAGTCTTATGCTTAAATTTCAAATAAAAATAGTTCAAGAACAATTCTGAAAATCAGAAAGACAAAAAAATGATCATTTCATTCTTATGAAAACCATAATCAACACTGTGGTTAAGAGTGCAGACTCTAGAACCAAACAACTTGAGTTTAAATCTTGGCTCTAACACATTAATGCTTGGACAAGTTATTTAATACCCCTGTGCCTCAGTTTCCTTATATAAAAAAGAATGTAATGTGATATGCTTTTTGGAAGTATCAAATAAGAATAGCCGTAAAATAATTAGAATGTTGCCAGACATATAGTAGTAACAACCAACATTTACTGTAGGATTAGTCATGAAGTTAATGAACTACACAGCAAATAGTCTCTTTTTCCCACCATTCAGGACAGTTGAGAAACAGGGGAATAAATAAAAATAATTAACAATATGCGATAAATGCTACGAGAGCTATATATGGTGTTTTGGGGATGAACAAGAAAAAACTATCCAGAATCAGGGAGAATTTCACAGAGGAATTAGACTCACTGTTCACCAAGAACAAGGGCACAATTAAAATTAATTTAAAAATATATACACATGTATACACGCAATAAAAAAGCAAAAAGCTAAGAAAACATCTTAAATGTCCTTTTTAAAAGCAATGATAAGAACAACAGAATAAAATATATAATTACCAGAGCCCTCTCTTTTTAAATACCCTAATATATGCTTAGTTATATTTTCCTGGGGTACCTAATATTTTTATCTATTTCCTGCATAAAAAAATTATTCCTAAAAATGTACATAAATCATTTTAGCATTTAGTTAACTATATTTATATTGCTCACCTGAATATTGTCATATTGCCAGTAACATCTTTATTATTTAAATGCATTGCTAACATGAACTACTTCAAAATAACACACCTGAACATCAACTGGACTGTAGGTACTGCTTTTCAAACCATCTGTAATGTAAACCAGTTTTTGGTTTTATTTTTTTGCAATAAATTGAAAACCGATGCTTTTTAAAATAATGTGACATTGCCAGACATTCAAGCTATAAAAGTTTCTAAATACGTATCAAATTTCTGTAGTTATCCCTTTGAGGACTAGTAATAAGCAGCTTGGTCAACTGACAACATTTAAGTAGCACAAGTATAGTAGGTAAATAGGAGAAAACTATTTTTATTTACTCAAATACTGTCATCTTGCTTTCTATGATAAAATACTTGATCTTATATTCAGAGCTTTACCTTATACTAATAAATTATAAATAACAGAAATGATATTCTAATTTCCTATGATCAAATTCTAAGTAATAAATGTTATATGAAATACACTATAAAGATCTTAAATTACCTTAGTTTCTTATCAATCTATTTTAAAATTTATTAAGAAAAGGCAATTTTTTATACTAACACCTGATCTGGTCAACTACTACAATAACCTGACATATCATAAATTCAAAGCTTATATGATGAGTTCAATCTTACCTATACTATAGTTCCTTTGTTTTTTCTAGCCTCCCGGTGTCTAGTAATACAACTGTGTTATTTGAAGCTAGAGAAGCATTACTTAAAATTTTCAAACAAAGGCAGAAACAGTAGCTCATTTAAAAGCAGTCTTTCTTTGCCCCCACAATGATAGCTCCTTCCGTTTCACAACTTTAAATTTTTTTATTCTTTTATATGTGTGTATACATGCTCCCTGTATAGGTATGCATATGGTCTGTTCAAAAGTTACCCAAAGACTGAGAACAGAAAATGCTGTGAGCCCAGCTTTTAATCTGGCAATTACCAAGAAGCTAGAATAGAAAAGTGAAACAACTTAAAACATCTGGAAGAATCTCTAAAAATTGTGCATTCCAGACTGAATACACCAGACTTTGGAAACACACTGAGAAGTATTATGATTACATTGTACAAGTTTAGAGCATAAACCAGAACATATATGGTAAAGTGGAGTGGGAATTTCCCCTAAGGAATTTGATGATGCCATCGTCAATCAACCTGAGGCAGAAAAAAAGGAAAACCTTGAACTGAGGAAGAACCAATATTCTTTTCTAAGACTGAAGGTCAATGGGCCTGGTCTATAACCAAGAATGAAAGTGATCAAAGAAACTCTCCATGTGGGGGAGCTGAACTAGCCCCTGTGACATGGCGAAGAGACCAGGAGTAGAGAGAAAGAGGTCAAGAAAGAATCATGACCTATGAATTCTAGGAGATGCAATACTCGGTACCGAGTTTTATTTTCCTTTCCTGAGCTGTGATGCCCTCCTACTATTGCTGAAAATGCCACTCGTATTGTAGTAAGAGGTAGCCTCCCTCCTGAGCTCTGACGCAGCAGTAGTCTTGAACAAGGCCCTATGGCAGAGCTTACAGTCTCAGATGAATTGTGAGACATATAAGCATTCTGTGGATATTACCAGAAATTACCTAAAAGAGAAAAATGAATGCTCTCCATTTTACAGAAATAGCTAGCTGCATACTGAACACTTAATACTAGGTCACAGTAACAGGCACTCTACGTTTATCAAATTCCATTTACTCTTCACAAAATTACTGCAGGTAGGCTCCATTATTATCCTATTTTGAAATAAGACAATGGAGGACAATGGCAAGTAAAGCGATGTTCAAGGTGATATGACAAAGGTTTCTATCTTATATGGAGCAAGACATGTTCCAGCTGGATTCAGAAAAGGAAGAGGGGGACAGAGAGGAAGGAAAGGAAGGAGGGAAGGAAGGGAGGAGGCACTTAAGACCTAACTGCAAACATTTGTTAGATACTGGAGCACTTCAAAAAATTTCAGAAGTTAATATATGTTTTATAGACCATAGTAAAGCCTTTGACTATGTAGGTCATGAAAAGCTGATGGTTGTTCTGAAAGATATGGATGTGCCTCAGCACTGACTGTCCTGATCTGTAACCCATACTGTGGCTAGGAAGCCACTGTCAGTACAGAATATGGAGAGACAGAATGGTTCCTAAAAGCAAAAGTGTCAGACGAGGGTGCATTTTATCTCCCTATTTGTTTAATCTGTGCATAGGACATAACATACAAAAAACTGGGCTAGACTCAGAGGAAAAAGGAATGACTTAAGATATGCAGATGATGACATTTTACTGGAAGAAAGTAACAATGGTTTGAAACAATTTGTGATGAAAGCAAAGAAGAAAGTGCGTTTGATCTCCAAGAAGACAAAAATCACAACTACAGAAGAAACACCTAACTTTAACACGGACAATGAAGACATTTAAATTATTACAGATGCTGCTTACCTAGGTTCGGTCATTGAGTCAAATGAAGCCTGCAGCCAAGAAATCAAGAGAAAGATGAGACTCAAAAGGGAGCAGTGGAAGAATGAAGAAAGATCACCATGAGCACAGGTGTGTTCTTACAGACCAAGGCTAAGATCATGCACACGCTCATAGTTCCAATTCCTATGTATGGATGCAAAAGTTGGACAGTGAAAATGGGTGATAGGAAAAAAAGGATTCATTTGAAACGTGGTGTTAAAGGAAAGCTCTACAGAAACTCTGAACCACCAGAAAGAGGAATAAGTGGGTCCTAGAGCAAATTAAGCCTGAAACATCGCTGAGGGTAAGAAAGGCAAAACTGAAGCTGTCGCACTTCAAGCACATTACGAGAAGACAGGATCCTTTGGAAAAGGCAACAATGCTGGGAAAAACTGAAGGCAACAGGAAAAGACGCAGATGAAAGATGGACTGACTGCACGAAAGAAGCCATAGGCATGAATCTACAGGAGCTGAGCAAGACTGTTGAGAGCAGGACACTGTGGACATCACTCATTCACAAAGTCACCAGGAGTCAGAGCTGACTCAATGGCATGCAACACACAATGGTGCCTTAGCTCACACAGGCAGTAAATGAGAGAGCCGAGGTGGGAAAGTCAGAGCTATGCTAAACTGCATCACGATAATGATGTGGTCTCATTGACTGGGTGCTCAAAACTACAGTGATTTGGACATTAAAAAGAAGGCTCCTTTAGATAACTATGCTAGTATTTTATCACTTTCGGAATTACTACATCATTTTTATCTCAGGTAAAGAAAATAACAATGAGAGAAAATATACAAAGTAAAAAACTGTCGTCAAGCTTACCATTTCAGTTACTGCTCTGTAGATGGAGAAATATATGTAAAGAGGTTAAGAAGGACATCCAAAACCATAATATGCTTAAAAATAAATACCAAAGCTATGATGAGAACTACCATTCTAATACTTTGCTTTTAAGCTATAATGACTCAAGATCTATTATTAAACCAACTCACAAAATGACAACTGATTATAAAAAGGGTACATCAAGAAAACAATGTGACAAACAATGGGGTGCATTATCGCCAAAACAGAACCATCATGGAAAACAGAATGGTTTCATTTTTAGCTTCAAAAAAGTTATCTTGAACTTGATCATTACTTTTTTTTTTGTTGTTAATGCCTACAGCACCTGGTCTTCCTAGGTGGTCTCCCATCCAAGTACTAACTAGGCCAGACCCTGATTAGCTTCCGAGATCAGCTGAGAGCGGGCCTGTTCAGGGTGGCATGACTGTAGACTACTCTCTCACTTTTTAAGATGAGATGGTCAAATATGAGCAAGAACTATAAAGGAAAAAATAAAGAAGCATTAAAAAAAAAAAAGAGGAAGACAACAAACAGGAGAGCATAAATGAGAATTTCACTTAAAAATACTTTGCACTGTCATAATTACAAGTTTCCTTTAAAAGTTAGAAAAAATCAGTATAATAATATTTCATTTACAGCTTTATTTCAACCACTAAGTAGAAGACAAAATGAGGAATTCAATTCGGTGATGGGAATATAAAAGACTGGACGAAGGTTTTAAAAAAAGTTTGTCATTAGTCTAACAATTTTATATTCACGTAGGAACAAATATGGAAAGTCAGTAGAAGAAAGCAAACTAAACAGCAAGAACATGTTTAAAGTTTAGTTTCAAAAATCTTCTGTAAAAGTGAATGAAAAAAATTTTTAATTATTATGTACGTGATACTTGAATGATCAACACTGCTATTTACTACCCTTTTGGGGCTAGACTAATCATAAGCTCCAGAACTGGAGCTCGACTTAACGACCTTTAAGGATCCCTAAGTTTTAAAAAAATAAATAAGTATTCTGTCCAATACTACACAGTCAGTGACAGACCAAGGACTGGATCCTTGTTCTAATAAATCCCAAATCTATGTTTACCATTATACGCTAAAGACTGTTAAAATAGTTTTACGGTGTAATTATGTAATTAAATATTTTGAATCAATGCTCTTAAATGTCATAAAATAAAAGCTACAGATAAAGACTTGTTCAGCAATGGAGGAGAAAGTGAATTATATTCAGAGGCTTGTTACTCATCATGTCAGAAAGTAACTCTTAATCCCTGGAAAACATAAGTATTGTACAAGATCCGTAACTCAACCACCATACTATAAGTTTATCAAATAATTATCAGAGATTTAAATTAATTTCATACATTAAATGCTAATATAAAAAAAACAATGACAACTGCATATCCACATGCAAAAGAATGAAATAGGACTCTCATACTATACACAAAAATCAACTCAAATGGGATTGAAGTCTTATACACAAGACCTAAAAGCATAAAACTCCTAGAAGAAGACATAAGGGAAAAGGTCTTTAATACTGGTCTTGGCAATGACATTTTGGATTTGACACCAAAAGCACAGGCAACAAAAGCAAAAACAAACAAATGGAACCACATCAAACTAAAATGCTTCTATAATGAAACAATTATTAAAATGTAAAGAACCTACAGAATGGGAGAAAATATTTGCAAACCATATACTTGCTAAGAGGTTAATATACAAGATTTGTAAGATAATCACACAACTCAGTAACAAATGGGAAAAAAAAAATAGGCAAAGGTCCTGAATATATATTTTTCCATAGAAAATATACAAATGGCTAACAGGTACATGAAAAGATGCTAGACATCACTCATCAACAGTGAGGCGGAAATCAAAACCACAATGAGATATCACCTCAGACCTGTTAGAATGGCTATCACTACAAAGACAAGAGATACCAAATGCTGGGGAGGATGTGGAGAAAAGGAAACCCTTACAAGCTGTTGATGGGAATGTAAATCAGTTCAGCCACTATGGAAAACAGTATGCAGATTCTTCAAAAAAAAAAACTTAAAAATATGAGTACCACATAATCCAGCAATTCCACTTCTTTACATCCAAAGGAAATAAAATCACGATCTCGAAAAGATATCTGCTCTCCCATTGCAGCATTACTCAAAATAGCCAAAAAATGGAAACAGCCTAAATATCCGTAGACAGATGAATGGAAAAACAAAGCAAAACACTCACACACACAAAATGAAATATTATTCAGCCCTAACAAAAAAAGGAAGGAAATCCTGCCATTTGCAATAACATGGATGAACCTAGAGAAAATTATGCAAAGTAAAATAAGCTGGACACAGAAAGACAAATATTACATGATTTCACTTACATGTGGCGTCTAAAAACAAAAAACAAGTCAAATTCAGAGTAAGAAAGCAGAATGGTGGTAACCAGAGGCTAGCGAGTGGGGGAAATAGAAGATACTGATCAAAGGATATGAAATTTTAGTTATGAGTTCTGAATACATAATATACACATTGTGACTATAATAAGAACATGTTAAATACTCGAAATTTGCTAAAAACAGATTTCAAGTGTTTTCACCGCACACAAAAAATGGCAACAATGTGAGGTGATGGGTATGTTAATATGATTGACTGTGCATCTTTAGTTGTCATCATATCTCATTAAAGATGAGGGGTGAGAAAAACAGTGGCAATCTAATAAGCAATACAAGGGAACTCAATGATTACAATTTTTTATTATGTTCCCACTAGGGTATGAATAGAACATTTTCTGAATCTAAAAGAATCCAAGATTGCATATAAAAAGATTGAATCCTCAAATTTCTATTAGCAGGAGATAAAAATCTTCATTAATCCTACATACTATCTTGTATTACTTGATACTTTCATTTATTAATACTTCATTAAGAACTTCCTGTGTTCTAAATCTATACTAGATACTGAAATTAAAATAAAAAATATAGCCTTTTATAAAGGAGTCAAATACCTAAGGTTTCTTTCCCTCAATAGACACAAATAATTCCAAACCTTTTTTAATGGTTACAAGTAATTTTCATGAGGCATCCAAGAATAACAGAATCCAGCATTTGAAAATGTATTATCTATAAGTAACAAAAAGAAATGGCAGTTAAAAGATTAGCCTCTACTTCCCTACATGACTACTATAAAAGAAGCAATGTGAGTAAATCACACACACCTTCTCTCAAGACCGAATCTGTAAACTTCTGAAAATTCCTACAAGTAAAATTTTATACTTATATTTGTTATGAATTTCTCATGGTCAGATTCTCAAGAGTCAATAGCCAAACAAAAATGTAATAACTATTGAATCAAAATACAGAAAATTTACATAATTCTATTTTTGTTTTAAAAAGTATTGTGTGAAATGTATACTAACATACAAATATAATAATAATCTAAACAAATCAATTTTTAAAAGATTCAGGATTACTTAAAGATATGTAGAAGCATTTCATATGCTTATAGCTCTTAAACAACTATCAAAAAATTTATCACAAATCAAGTTCAAATGGCAGCAAATGAATTTATATTTGACTGCTTAAAGTGACAATATAACTTTTAGTGAGTTGATATGTTAAAATGGCATTGATCTATGAAAATTATTATATGCAATTTATTTTATCACTGATAATTTCAAAACTTTCATGAAACACGTAAAGTCATATTAGTAGACTAACATTTCAGTATTGACTTAGTTTACAGAATTGATTCTATTTTGTGAAAATAGCTTGCTGCAAAGGAGTAATACAATAATTACAATATTACTGGTTACATAAAACAAGATGAAGTCAAATTAAGTGCTGTATCATGTACTACATGAATAAAAATTTGACAGAAGTTTTAAAAATTGAAAAAGGAAAGGCAATTATGGCATAGACTTTGAGTTATTCCTCCAAATCTGGAACAGTACCATAAACTTGTCAGGTGGGTACCAGACTTACCAGGGTGATCACTTCATAAGGTATGTAAATGTCTAATCACTATATTGTATATATGAAACTAATAGAATATTCTATGTTTTATATTTTAAAAAAATCAGAACCTCCAGGTTTTTACCAAGGTCTGTAGTCATCTAGAATAAAGAGTACATTTCCAACCTTTCCACGATTTTGCCACTATTAATAAAACTAATAAAAGGCTTAGAAAGGAAAAATAAGATAACGGCATTTCAACATGGTTACCCAACTCCAGTATATTCTAATTTAAGAAATATATCAACACTGAGAAGCTACAAAATACTTCCAGAGAATCATTCAAGGAGGAAAGAAAAGTCCCAACATATTAAATAATAAGCTCATACAAAATAATTTATACTTGGTGAAAAAAAAAAAAACCCAAGGGTAGTCAATACTTATACAGATACCCAATGACATAATAAAAATAAGACCTTTCAATCAAAACTACTCAACTGTAAGCTGACTAATTTACTTAATGAAGGCCTGGAACTAAAAGTTCATGGTATTCTGGAAACAGGTATCAAAGCAGATCTCACAAGTAACAAGGGAGCATCATCTAAGGATCTTTTTCACATTAAGAATCCTATTAGAAAGAAAACACTAAAAGGTAATTGAATTTCCCTCAGTTATCTTCATCTCTGTCAGCTCCTGCTACAATAACTTACTCTCCAGAGCAGAGATAACTCAATTCTGTCCAGCAAGCATATGTTATGAATCTCCAAAGCAAACTTGTCTAAATCATTCTGGTCTTCTATCAAGGTTAGCTGTGGTTATGAACTCTGACAGAAAGCAAACAAATTTATTTTTATCTTTTCAATAATTCACTTCTTCATGCTTTGATGAAGAAATCATGAAACATATGATCTGCAGTTATGTTATAAAGTCAGCTGAAATGGGTTCCAAGGTTTAAATAAAAACAATTATTTTTAAAATAAAGAAAATAGCATCAGTGTATAGAAGAATTGGTAAATTACCTGGTTTCAATTTGTTTTACATAATTGTATATAATAGCTTGAGCTTAAGAAAAAATACTATTAATCGAAAGCTACTTAAGATCTTACAAATACTATTTCAACTATTTCATCCTTGAACAGCTTTTAGTAAAACACATTTTAGAAAATACTAGTAAATTCGTTTTCAAAAAAGGATTTTTTATAAATTAAAAAAATATTTCTTAAATGTATTTGCTTTTAACAGAAATAAACAAAATAAAACTTACCTAAGAACAAAGGGCAATAGTATCAGAAATCATTTCTTAATACCAAGATTATTCAGAACATAAACTAACCCAAATTCAAATAGTTAATAAACACCTTTCCTCTGAAAGGCTTTCATTTAAATTTCTCTAATGAAAATGCTGATTTGTCTATTCATGACCTTTAAATTCTACAATACCAGTCACAAAATAATGATAATCATTACAAAATAACTAATACAGTCTACAATGTGTTTTAACCCATACAAAATTTTAAACTAAGCTAAGAGGGTTCAATAAATTTTTCCCAAGATTTTCCAATGGATAAAATGTGAAGCCTACTAACTGAACATGTTTTCTAACCCCAAACTCCTACTATGACATTGTTATGGTTTCAAACTTAGATTATCCTTAAATGTCAGAGAGAAGTTCAAAGAATGTAGCCAACAATGCTCCTTGAAATTTTTTAATGTAAGATGGGCTAACCTGTATTTTATAGTTTAAACTGCCTATTCCTTCATTTCAGGCACAATCAGTAGTTTTTGGATTAAGGATCTCAAAGCTGTAATTTCAAAGCTACCAATCATGGTAATTTGAGATGCTATTATAAACTACTTCTCTTGCTGGCCATGGGGTACAAAATAGATCTGCCATGGCTTTTCTCACTTAATTTAATCCTTTATATTTCCAGAGAAGCCCAGCATTCCTACTTTTAATCAGAAAATGATACAAGAAAAAGAAATCAAATGTGTAGGCTATTTGCATTCACTTATTAAACAATTATTTACTAAGCATCTATTATGAGTAAGGCGAGGTGCCACAAAAAGAATTAAGAAGTGATAAGACAGAATGAGATTGTGATAAATCAAGATAGAAGACAAGAGCATTAGATATTGAGATGAGCTTTATTAAAATGAAAACAAAGACATATGAATACTGAACTTTTGGTTATATTAAGGCCACTGGTAATTTCAAGAAGTTTCAAGGAGGAGTAGTGGTGAAAGTGTTAGAAGCCTGATTGCCATGAAGCCCAAAAGCTATGAGAAAGCTGAGAGGAAAGAGAGGTAATGTATGTAGAAAACTAATTTAAAAACTGACTGTTAGAATGATAGAAAAGTAGGACACAGAAAAGTGTAATCAAGATTTTTTATTTCAAGACGAAAGATATTATAACATGATTTTGTGCTTTCCCATGAGAAAAGGAAGACTGATTCATGAAAGAGAAGATACAAGTGAGGAAGCAAAGTCTTGAGAAGTGAGGCTGTGGAAGGGCTCCAAAAATACCCAGAGATAAGGGACTCCCATCTGTGACAACATAGATGGAACTTGAGATAATCACACTAAGAGAAATAAGCCAGGCAGAAAAAGTTGAAAATCACATGATACCACTTATATGTGAAATATAAACCTAAAAGCAACAAATGAGGACAAACAGTGAATCATGGACATAGACTATAGACTAGTGGTTACCAGTGGTTACTACAGACTAGCAGTTACTAGTGGGGTGGGAGAGGAGGGAGGAGGTAGATGGGGTAAAGAGGGTCAAATATAGGGTTTAGGGGGATGGGTGAAGTAGGTGAAGGGGATCAAATATATGGTAGGTGAAGGAAACAGGACTTTGGGTGGTAAACACACAATAGAATGTCAAATGATAACGTACACCTGAAAACTATATAACTGTATTAACCAATGTTACCCCAATTTAACAATTTTAAACAATTAAAAAAAAAATAGCCAATCAGATTGGTCACTGAGGAGGTAGATGGCAAAACGGACCACAATACATTGATTAGTTTAGTGATAGATTCAGTATTCATTCAAATCTGATAAGATCTACTTTTGCACTAAATATTAGTTAAGGGCTTTAGGTTACAATATGAGTAGAGAAGGAGATTTGCTTTTGAGGAGAGGGGGAAAAATATGAATGACAAATTTATTTAGAGTATGGTATCGAGCCTTCCAGAGAAACTCAGCCCGATGACTGGAAGTTACTAAACACCTAACAAAGTTTAAGAGCATAAATGGAATGGTAAATGAATTAGTTTGACTGAGTACTAGGCAAAGAATTCAGTAACACTCGCTTGTTAAGATGGCTTGATACTACTTTTTATCCTCTGTACTCTACCTGTGGCTCAATCAGAGTGAAACTTCAGCTAATACCTAGCAGCTAAAACACTCTCTTATCAAGATAAGCCTTATCAAGGCACTAAATCTATATTTCCAAATTGCCAACAGATATGTCTATCCACAGTACCCTAAAAGCCAACTCTCAACATGGTCCAAATTATACTTCTCAATTTTCCCTTCGACATGTTTTTTCATCTAATTTCCTAAACCAAGAGGACAGGATCTAGAGGCTTAGGTTAAATAAGTGTTTTGCAATACTGAACATAGTCGACAACTCCAAAAACTCAAAAGATATTAAAAAAAAAAAATTTTAAGTAAAATTCACATAAAATTAAAGTGCAGAATTCAGTGGCATTAAGTAGATTAACGATGTTGTACAACCACCAGATTTATCTAGTTCCAAAACATTTCTGTCATGCCAAAGTCAACCCTTTCCCTGTTAAGCAGTTTCCCCCATTCCCCCGTCAATGGCAACCACCAATCTGTATTCTGTCTCAATAAGTTTACCTATTCTGGGTATTTAATATAAATAATTTATATATTTTTTGTGTCCGGTTTCTCCCACTTAGCATAAAGTTTTGAGATTCATCTACATTGCAGCATGTATTAGTACTTGATTTTATGACTGCATAATATTCCACTGTGCGCACATCTTACATTTGTTTATCCATTAAACCACACCGTTGACCATTTCACCTTTTGGCTACTGTGAATAATGCTGCTGCAAACATGCACTGTATTAGTCAGGAATAGCCAGAGGAACAGAAAATAAAATACACAGAAATATATATGAGGAGATTTATTAAAGAGATTGGTTCACAAGTCAAGAAGTCCCATGATCTGCCACGTGAAAGCTGAAGAACCAGGAAAGCCAGTAACGTAATTCAATCTTACAACTGAGTGGCCTATGATGCAAGTTCCACTGTGATTGCAAAACACTGAGAACCAGGAGTGCCAATTCCAAGGGCAGGAAAAGACAAGAGGTCTCAGATCGAATGGAGACCATAAATTTGTCCTTCCTCTGCCTTTCTGTCCTATTCAGACCATCATGGATTAGATGACCACTTTCATTGATAAAGGTGATCTTCCTTATTCAATCCACTTGTTCAAATGCTCATCTCTTCTAGAGACACCCCTCACAGACACATTCAGCAATAACATTTTACCAGCTATCTAGGTATCCTTTAGCCCAGTCAATATGACGCATCTGAAAAAACGCACATGAATGCATAGGTACTTGTTCTGAGTAACTATTTTAAGTTCTTTTGGCTATATAACTAAAAGTGGAACTGCTAGGTCATATGGTTAATTCTTTTAAATTTTTAGAGGAACTGCTAAACTATTTCCAAAGAAGCTATACCATTTTACATTCCATTAACCGTATAAGGTTTCCAACATCTCTACATCTGCACCAACATAGTCATTACCTATCATTTTTATTTTAGCCATCCTAGCAGGGGTAAAGGGTTTCACACTGTGATTTTGATTTGCATTTCCTTAAAGCTGTCAATGAGCATATTTTCATGTTTTTGTTGGCCTTTTTTGTTTTCTGGTTTTTTTTTTTTTTTTTTTTTGGAGAAAAGCCTATTCTTTGCAGTTTTTTTTATTTAGTTGTCTTTTGCTATTCAAAGATTTCTCCACATATTCTGGATAACAAACCCTTTGAAACACTGATCTGCAAATAGTTCCTCTCATTCTGTAGATTATCTTCCCACTTTCTTGTTAATGTCTCGTAATGAACATTTTCTAATTTTGATATCTAATTTTGTATTTTTTTTTCCTTTTACTTCTGGTGTCCATTTCCACATCTTAAGTCATAGATTTACGACAATATTTTCTTCTAAGAGTTTATGGTTAAGCTGTTATAATTAGGTCTCTGATCCATTTCAAGTTAATGTTTGTATGTAAAGCAGGGGTCAACTTTATTCCCTTGCATATGGGTATGCAGGTGTCTCAGCACCATTCGTTTGAAGAGACTATTCTTTCCCCATTGAAATATCTTGTCACTGTCAAAAATTAACTAGCCTTAGAAGTATAGGTTTATTTCCGGACTCTCAATTGTATTCCTTTGGTAGAATGTCCAGAATTGTCCCAGTACGATTATTATACCTTCATAGTAAATTTTGAAATTAAGAATTGTGAGTCCCCCAATTTTTTTTTCTCTTTCAAAATTGTTTTGGCTACTCAGAGCCACTTGCAATTCCATTTTTATTTCAGGAACATGTATTCAAAAAAATTTTTTAACTTTCCATCTCCATTTATGTGTTATTTTTCATTCTCAAATTAAAACTTTTAATCTATTGAATTATATTCCATGGTCAAATACTCCACTGTAATCAAGGGGCAATGAAAGATGATTAAAAGTTAAAACAAAAACATTTGTATTGTTACCGTTCTTCTATTTGACGCCATGTCAATCTACTACATCAGTGAATTGTACTTAATGTAATATAAAGCAAAGAATAAAAGGTAACAATAAATTTGGAAAGTTACACTAATAGGTATTTTTTAATTGCCTAATCAACTACACACCATTCATCCATTGGTAAAATCAAATTCTCAATAAAAGACATGAAATATTAACAGCTTGTATTATTTTAAATAAGTCCACAGTTAAGATTATAACAGGACTTTTATTGGCTGTTCATATATAAACTTATTAATATTTTAAAAATTTACCATTGAGACATTTAAAAATAGCAAGCTGTAGGTAGATTCCCGTAATTTATTGCAAAGAATTATAGTACTTATGAAAAGTGCTTTCTGTAGTGATGGAGAATGGGCACTGAAGTAGAAGCATGATGTCTGCCGAAGACAGATATGTGGCCCCGTGGTATCAGTAAACAACTCTTCAAAAAAAAAAAAAAAAAAAAAAAAACTACCTGTATCAAAAAACCTCCCTCATATAAATACAACTGAGTCAAGGTCCTAAGGACTTTTGTCCTTTAACAGAGACGAGATTTCTTCCATTTCATATTATTCTGCCATAACCAAATGATTCAGTAAATCCTATCAAAATTAGCTCAACATAGTTCTGTATAACTGCTTATTCCTACACTTAGAGAATACAGATGTCTGATACTATACATCATTACAAATAACCTAATCTGAAATCCTAATAAAAAAAATCTAAATCCCCTGTAAATCACTAAAAGTCACTAAAGTCAATCACATATCTGATGTCAGATTTATGTTTAGATTAACATAGATTAATACTTTAGATTCATATGTAGGATTAAATAATAAAGCAAACCATTCACAGTATATAACTGTCAAACCCAGGCTAAAAACTGGCATTTTAAAAGAATTAAAACTACGTACATGTCTTACATTTTACCTGTGAAGAAACACAGGTGAACAGAAAGAGCCAACATATTTTTTAGCAACTGAAAATGCTAAATATAATTATTGAAGTGAAATCATGAGAAACTGGCTGCCAAATAAGATTACAATGAATCCAGAAAGTCATAGAAAAGAATCAAGAAATTTTCAGTATCCATTAATAATCATAAGCCTAGATTCAAAGAATATAAAGATAATATATATGATTCCCAAAACACTACAAGTTGAGAACAGTAGTGTTAGCCTAACAAAATATTTTTAAAATTTAACACAGATTCATTATTATACTGATTATTGTGAAGATGATAGAGAAAATAGGCAATAGCATTTTTAATTAGAGAAATCAATTAAAGCACTGTTGAGACTACATGAATAATACTATAATACCATACTATGAATAATTCCTATTAAAAAGAATACTAGTTGGAGAATTTTATGTCTGCACAACAGATCTTTGACACAATTATTCTACAACTTGTGATTTCAACTCTTAGAATTTAAATATATACATATGTGTAAACCTAAACACAGATTATACTTGTATACATATATACATGCACACATATATGAATAATATTGCATTGTATGGATACTCCACATTTTGTTTATCCATTTATCAGTTGACTACTACGAATACTCGTCCTGTAAACATTCATGTAAAAGATTTTGTGTGGACATATGGTTTCAATTCTCTTGGGTATAAACCTAAGAGTGGAATTACTGGGTCACGTGATATTTCTATGTTTAACCATTTGAAGAACTGCCAAACTTCTCCAAAGTGGCTGCACCATTTTACATTCCCACCATTAGCATATGAGGGTCCCAATTTCATTACATCCCCACAAAGTCATTATTAGCTTGCTTTTTTAATCATCTTAGTGAGTATGAAGTGATATTTCATTGTGGATTTGATTTGCTTTTCCTTAATGAATAGTGATGTTTAGCACCTTTTCAAGTGCTTATTGTCCATGTATATGAAGGCCTCAGAGAAATATCTCTTCAAATCCTCTGCCTACTTTAAAATTGTGTTGTATGTCTCTTTCTCGTTTGTTTGTTTGTTTTAGTTTTATAACAATTTGACAATCAGCAGCGAGTTCTCATCCGTACTGTATACAGATTTCTGAAAGTAGTGTGGTGACAGGTACATAGGTAACCAATATATAGAGCTAGAACTTGTGTGGTGATTCTTCTACCTTATTAGGTCTTCTGAACAATGCACTGATATAGTCTGAGGAATGCCTTATTCCATTGGCCCAGACAGCTTTGTTGAGCCTGATGTCCATGCACACATCAGGAGTTCCCATCTTCTTCATGGCAAACTTCTGGGTCTCTCTGAGTATCCAAGGGCCATACTTCTTGTAGCTGACTCTATGGATGTGCTTGTGAATGCTGATGGTGTATTCTGTGGTCACTACCTCGTAGATGGTAGAACAGCCCTGCTCACCACTGTTCTTTGCGGGAACAATTCTGCTAGTTCCAGGTTGGAAAAGAAAAGTATGAGGCATCCTGGGAGAAGGAAAACAGCATGGCAAATACAACTTCCAGGTTGCCTGATGGCCAGAGGAGGGAGCTGTCTCTATTTTTGAGTTGTAAAAGTTCTTTATACATTCTAGATAGCAGACCTGATCAGATTTAAGATTTGCAGATATGTTCTTACATTGTGTGACCTGTCTCTTCTCTTTCTTCATAATGCTTTCTGAATCCCAAACACTGTTAATTTTGACAAAGAATAATTATCTTTTTTGGGGGAGGGGGTGGGGGGAGCGTGTTGTGACTATCAATTTTAAAGTCTGGAACGCTGGAAGAATTACTGTGCCTGTGACAAATAGAAAGCTGAGCGTGGGCACGTAATAAGTAATTCAGGTTTGGAATATCCAAAATATTTTATTTTTTACCTTTCTGAACGAACTATACTATGTAATATCTCCTTATTTCTAAATTTTAGTTACCATTTTTTTAAAAACCTATTATTTTTATATTTAAATGAAATTAGTAAAAAAAAAATACTAGAAGAACAAAACTTCTCCAATTACATTCTAAATTTTGACAATATTAATGTATTAGTTATAATCACAAGGCATAATCACAAGACATAATATTCTAAAAGCTAAATAACAGGTATTACAATGACTTCTTAAGGCCCCATTAAATGCATATGCACCATTAGTTACTATTAATGATGGACACTGAGACATTTTCCAATATTTTTCTGTCATAATTATCATAGTAACTGACAATTTCAAATATATAATTATTTTCTTCTAAATTATTTACATTAAAAATTCTAAATAGAAATTGAAACAAATACAGGCTTCATTTCAAAGACCTATCCAAGAATCTTGCTCCAGTTATTATGTGACATGGAATATATCCATTCGATTTGCCTATTACCTTACTAACATACCAGGTATAAAAATAATTTTAATAGTTTTGCCATTTTAATTTGTACTTGTTCATCACTGACAAGTGGTACTCTTTTTAGTCTCCATCTTACCCCACTTATCTAATAGACTCTTGATATTCTCAAATTTATATTTTAAAAAAATATTTATATATTAACACCTCATTTCACCCAAATATTTTCTAATTTTATTTTCAGTTTTCATATTTGTTACTTTAGTCATATAAATGTCTATAATAATGAATTTATAAATCTATTCTTTTGAGATTGATATTTTCAAACTCCAGAAAATTATCTTCTTCAGAAATCTAAAAAAATCTGTTAATGTGTATTCTGCTACCTAATTCCTAAAACACTCTCCACATTTAATTTTCATAGAGCTAATTGTGCCTTATTGAACATCTTATGGGACTGAAAATGATTTCTCTGAGTCCTTTAAAAATCCCCACTGGGAATTTTACTAGGATTATAGATCAGAATGTTATGGGAGAGTTTTTTCACTTTCTTTAACACACAAAAAGCCTGTAAATATAATCTTAATATTGAATTAGGCCAATTAGAAGCCCTCGGTAAATTTTAAAGTTAGAAATTCTACATACCATATTATCTGTTTATAGTGGAGTAAAATTCAAATAGCAAAACTTAAACAAACAATAAAGGACCCCCTAAATGATAATGTCATGTAAAAAAAAATAAATAAATAAAAAAGATGGCACCTCTGTTGTCCTTAAAATAATATTCAGATCCTGATTTGTTTTCATTATCTAAAAAGGAATAAAACACAGCACTCGAATAAACAAGAAAAAAAGAGAAAAGAGCAAAATGTATAAAAGAGAAAGAAAAAAACAGTTACTAAAAGATGTAAATGCATTAGTAAATAAGCAATCAGTAAATAAGGCCAAGCCTTGGCTCTCTGAAAAATAAATGCTAATCTATTTAATGACATTAGTATTTAACAACAACAAAAAATCAATATCACTTATAAACAATTATAGAAACCCTTTAAATAGATAGGCTATATTAAAAAAGAATCCTCACCCTGGTAGGGTTTATCCATATAAGAGAATCTTAAAAATCTATTAACAGAGCATTATTTCTATAGATTCTGTAATGAAAACTATGTAACAATAACAGATGATGAAAAAAGTAAAACAGAAAAATCAGTAGCCACATGCAGAAATACGTACCAAAATGCAGAGTACAAAATTATAAACTGCAGGACTCTTCATATCATAAGAATAAATACAATAGATCACTATGTAAAGCAATGAAAGAAAGTGAAGTAGCTCAGTGTATAGTGACAACACTAAGAAACAGCTTTCAGTTAAAAAAAAAAAGGTGTAAAACAATGTTCATGCTATACATCAATCTATGTAAAAACATATTTGTATTCCTTGTATAGTTTATCTCTGCCTTGGGAGTGGGAGGGGAGGAACTGATAATGCTGGTTCCCCTGGGTCAAGGTTACAAGAGCGAGCTTCTTCTATAAACATTTTGTATTGTTAAAAATATATTGCTAATTAAAAAAAAAAAAACTCAGGGTCATTGTCATCTAAATAGAATGCACAAAATTTGTAAGAAACTATTGCTCCAATCCTAGCAATAACAGAATGCAAAGAAATATAAAAGAACGAAATTCCAGAAAGTGTCACTTCATAGAAGAGAACAGACACTGCAGTTGTTTTCATCCCCAGAAAAACTACAACTTAAATGAACCGTGAAAACATTACACTATGAAAGTCAATCACAAAACACTCCATATTGTATGATACCATGATTCCATATAAAATGGACAGAATGGCCAAATCTACAGACACAGAAAGCAGATTAATGGTTGTCCAGGATTAGGGAAAATGAAGAGTGACTGATAATAAGTAGAGGGTTTCTTCTGAGGGGTCCCTGTGAGAATAACTAGCTGATAATGATGTTTTCAACTAATAGGAGAAATTGGAATACAGACTAAGCATTAAAAGATCTTAATGAATTACTATCACAGACTTTTTACAAATTGTAACAATATAATTATATGGGAAAATATCCTCACATTTTAGAGATTCATAACTAATACTAAAGTATTAATTGGTCAATTGTTATAACGTCTATAATTTACATTAAAACACTTCAGCAAAAAATTTAAAAGTCAAGCACATGTGACAAAATGTTATAGTTATTAAAACTAGTTAATGAGCTTTCATTATACTATCCCTTTTACGTTTATTTATTGCAACTTCAATAATAGAAAGTAAAAAGCAATACACAAAACTCCACAAAAAAAGCTGCATTAGCTTAATGATTGTATGATGAGCAATAAGAAAAAAAAACCTATGAAGCACAACAGAATCATGTGAAATAAGCTCTAACAACATGAGATTGTAATATATATGATAAAGAAAGCTTCACAAACCAAAGAGAGATGATTTTGGAGAAGCTGGCTAATGCATCAAGAGAAAATCAAATTAGAGCTTCATTTCATATAATAAAAAGAAAAATGTCTCATATTTTAAAAATTAAAATTAAAGATTACACCCATAAAAGAATCTAGAAAAAAATAAAGAATATTTAAATTACATTGAAATAAGAAAAAACTTACTAAACCTAACAATAATGAAAGCAATGATGAAGGAAAACCTTTTAATTGGATTATATTAAAATTTAAATGACTATAAATGTATTGACATTAAGTTAATTCTGAGGGAAAATATTGCAACAAATAAAATAAAAGCTAATACCTTTAAAAATACAAAGTCATTTTATATATCGGTAGGAAAATCACATTTACTTTGTTTGCATGAGGAATGAGAATAGCTATTAGAAAAAATAAAAGTCATAATGAAACAGTGTTTAAGCTCACTAGTAACAAAAGTTACGTAAACTTTAAAACAGTATGCTTTTATTTATCAAACTGAAAATTATTCAATTATGGCAATAGTGCAGGGAATGAGAAAAGAGTAAAAGATGAAAGTTTTTAAAAGAAATATGTCAACATGTACTAAGATATTCTAGTCTAAAACACTGATACTCTGATCCCAGATTTTCACTTAAATAAATTTAGCCCACCTAAAAAGTCAAAAATTCAAATGAAGATTTATAAACACTGATGTCCTTCCAAGCTTTATTTTTAAGAGTAAAATACACAGAATTTAAGTTACCTAAGAATAAAAAATGATGAAACTGTTACATATTTACAATGGGAAATATCGCAAAGCAATAACAATCAGCTTTACAAAAAATTTCATGAATGGTAAACTGCTCATAATAAATTATTTTAATGTCAGATTTTTTTAAAGTATCCTTGTAATTTTAATTTGGTGAGTAGGTACTGTCAGTGAATAAGTAAATGAGTGCATGTGTATTTCAAAAAGATAATATGATATATAGGACCTCTATACTATTGCGACTTTTTGTAAGTCTATAATTATTTCAAATTAAAGTTAAAAGAAAAACAATGCAGATATACAGTTGTTAAAGCCAGACAATGGATGATTTTTATTTTTTTTTTCATCATTTTATAAACTTTCTATAATAAACAGAAAAATAAACATTTATTTTAAATAAAGAAAATCCAATAACTATCAATCAGAAAAAAAAGTAAACGTTGAAGAGATAAATTAGGTAATTCATCATACCTAACACTAAAATTGCTAGTTTAGGTCCTTAACATTATATCTGTCAATATGTTTCCCATTCCTTCACAACAGTCAAGCATATGTTGAATAATATATTATTTCAGCAGCAAAACACTCAAGATACTATGAGGCCTACAGATTTCAGGACAGAGACTACACTGGATTATTGTTGTGTGACCTGGGTTCTGGTTTAAAATCAATTGACTAACTATGTGACAAGGCCAAATCACATTCTCTCAATCTCTGCATACTTCACAGTCTGTTGTGGTATGGAAATGAATGAATGAATGAATGAATAAATGAATATATGTATGTATTATATATATACACACATATACACATATGTATGTGTATGTGTATGTATATGCATGTATATGTATGTATTAAACAACTTAGCAGATGATGTTAGATGGGCCACATAGCAAAGTGGTCAGAACTTCGTATCTGACTTCAGTTCAATACCTAGCTTCACAACATACTAGTTGTATGACCTAAAACAAATTATTTAACTGCCCTGTGCTTCAAGTTTCCTTCTCTCAAACTGAGAGTATGATAATAACAATATTTACCTCAAAGGATTGCTATAAAGACTTACTCTATATTTGTCAAGAGCTTAGATAAATAAGTGATGCTATAAACATGTTTGTTAATTTAAAAAATTTTTCAAGTACTTAACTGGTAAAAAAAAGTTTATTATTTTATTGAAAAATATTGTTTGTTAATGTGAAAAAAATATTTAAATCCATATAAGACAAAAATATATAGATGGTTATATTAAGAATTAATCAAGTGTTTTCGTGGCCTTTATATCTTAAAAAGATTATTCGAATAATCTCACTGGCCACCTAGTTTGCAGTTCCACTGAAGCTAATAAAAAGTGAGTTCTGTATAGCAGATGAAATTCAAAGCAGCATCAGCCAAAAGGACATTAAGAAATTCTTATTGAAGTCGATTTTAATTTATATAGGTTCCTAAAAATTAAATTATGTGATAATCTTGATCACATGTTTTACAGCTATATCACATTAGTTTAAACTAAACTTTGATAGACAAATTTTATAACAAAAAGACTGTCATGAATTGTGTACACCTATACATATACCATATTTACAAGACAGGGCCTGATGTTTTGCACAACATAATTTTTTACAGCTGTAAGATTAAAAAATAAAGTTGAGATGTACACCTAATCAATGATGTCATGACACCCAAGGAACCTCTACATAAATCAAAAGCAGGCGATGTCAAGGACAGCCCACTCCAGTGATAATCACGCAATGAACTAAAGAGATGTGCATTTCAGATCTACACTGTCATCAATCCCTTGATAATAAATGAAACAAGTCAGCTACTTTACAACCACAAAACGTATATTAAATACATGACAACATCTTTTTGCAGGAGGAAGTAACTAGCAGTAGATAAAGTTGAGATATATTATTAAAGAATGCACAGCATGAATTCAAGGCTGAATACAGATAACTTTTAGAATATAAGCTGTCTAGGAAAAAATATGCTTCCTCTTGTAGAGTATTATTTAAGATTTAAGAGCAATATACTTAGAAATATATTAAACATGAACATACCTCAATCAATTGCGGTTCTGTGGTATAAACAAAGGGAATTATTTTTCTGTGAAAATAAAAGACTAGCAAATATTTAAAAATATATGTTTACTCTCTTAAAAAGTGACTCTCATGTGGAATAGTTGAACAAATCTATTTTCTCCAGTAAAAAATTTAACAAATTTTTTGAAAAAAAATGTTTTTATTTATGTATTTTACTATCTTTTATAATATTGCTATACAATATTGCAAATCTTAAAGAAAGATGATAAAGATTAAAAGGGAAAACTGTACTAGATAAAGCACAAAACTAAACAGCTCATAAGAAAGCTGCTGTGTATGCCAGACTTAAATACTATTCACATTTTCTATAGAAATCTGATAAATGTGAACTAAATGCATAGATTATAGATTAAGAGATAAATTGCCTAGATCTGAATTCCAGTTGTAACTCTGGGTTATTTCCTCTTTATGCTGTCTTATCATTTATAAAATGATAGGCAGTAACAGTACTACCCAGGGGTTTATTGTAAGAATTAGTTAAAACTTATTAAGCACCTATAACAATTTCTGAAACAAAATAAGGAGTCATACAATATTAGCCACTGTGGTCACTATTATACCTCATCTAAATTACAAATATGTATACTGTTTGGTTCAAATCTGTTTAATCTCTTGCGTAAAACACTTTTAAAAGTATTTTTTCTCTTTCAAATCACACATGTTATCCTTATTCTCTCTTCTTCGCACAAACAAGAACACATAAAAATTCAAATAAAAAGAATGAACTGCAATCTCAACCCAAAATTACAAGTAATTTCTCCACAATCAAACGAAAAGGACACTAAGAAACAGGTTCCAAGGTAGGCTGATGGGCTAAAATAGCAATTTGTTTTTCTATCAATTCCTAAAAAAAAAAAAAAAAAAAAACTAGCAAAAAAATCCACAGAACTCTGAACAAAAAAAATTAAACAAAAATAATCAAACAACAAAAGGAACATGAACATAAAGCACTGAACATTAAATAATTGGTTGCCACAGGGAAAATAAACACACCAGAACTAGAACTAAGGGTACAGCAATGCTCAGTTCTTAACCACATCCCCAAATGCCCAAAGCAATACTGGTAAGTTGAGAATTTTTCCTATTGCCTTCATATACAGAGAGAAACAAACTAAGCATTGTTATCTTTGCTTCTTCTAATTGAAGATGCTGGAAAAACCTACACTGCAAAAATTGGTGAAGCAAGGAAGTGACTTTCCAGGAGAGAAGGAAACAGATTCCAAACTACTCTCTAAAATGACAATAATTAAAAAGCCTTAGCACATTTCCCCCTGATGAGAATTACCCACAGCTCCTAATAAGATGAAATGAACTTGGTAGAAAATACTTAAAAACTTAGGTGTGCTAAGGCATCCTCCTCATCTATCTCAAAGATCTCTCCCTCTCTTCATGATAGACTATACAGCATTGGCCAAAAATCAAATTGCAAAATTCAAGTTGTAGCTCAGAGAAGGAAAAATTAGCTTTCCATGCAGTGGGGCAAGAGAAGAAGTCATTAAGATATTCTGTCTGTCTAAGCAAAAAAAAAAAAAACCAAACCTCTAAGATATTCTGTTTGTTTAGACAAACAATGTCTGGCCAAGAACATTTTAAGCATGAACAAGATAAAAAATAAAAACATGGGAGTTATGCAAACATATCATCAAACAATGAATAATTTTTTTAAAGCTAAATAAAAATTTTAAATAAAACTGCAGGATTCTATACAAAAGACAAAGAATCCCAAGAGAATATATAACAAAAATTAAAATTCCACATGATAATTTTCTTCTAATGAACAACATATAAAAATTTAACTCAAAAAAAACATAAAATATATGAGAGGTTGAAAATCTAAATAAACAAATAAAGAAAAAAGAAATATAGACAAAACAAATTACAAGCATCTGGGACAAAATAAAACACTAAAAATTTAATTACTGGTGGATAAAGATCATAGAAAGTAAAGCAATTAATAAATAATTAATAGATATGAAATACAGACATCTAAAACATTGTGTCGCCGGGTTAAAAAAAACTTTAAAATTTAAATTTAAATTCTAATAACTGAAGGGAAAAAAATCTGAATTTGCAGATCAGAACAAAAAACTATATTCCAGAAAAATTTAATAGATAATGTTGACTACTGAGCCACATACGCTTAAGGAATTGAATTTCATGGATGAATAAAGAAATCTCAAACAGAGAACAAGCAAATCATCAATTGAGAAAAAATATAAGACTGGCCTCGAACTTCTCTGAAAGCAACGGTTGTTACTTCAAAGCCAGAGGCAACAAAACAACATCTATGACGTTCTAAAGGAACTTCAGTCAAGACTCGAAAATCTCTCAGGATGTCATTCAAATATAAGGACAGCAAGCAATTATTCTTAAACATGAAAAAAAATTTAAGTTTATATCACATGAGAACCTTGTAGATTAAAAAAAAAAAAAGATTAAACCTAGCTAATTAAGAGTTGAGTCTAAAAAAGGAACCTGGAAATTAGGAAACTGTGACTAATAAAAGAGAGATTGGGTATTGAATCCATTTAAATATCTCACAAATACGAGTGCTATCGCTATTGTGATTATGAAACATGAAAATTATATTTAGTTAATATAAAATCAAAATATAACTCTAAAAACTGGGAGATGGAGGGAGAGAAATGAAAAGAAGGTACGAGAGGACCAATATCCTCAGCTTTCATAGCAGATTATGAATCAGAATATGGGGCTTAAAATGATGTGAATAAAGCTCTTGTTTTAAAAAAATTTTTTAAAGAAGTAATAGACCTCTTATTTTTTGTAACTTATTAATTTCCTGTTCTTTAAAGAAATGTTTGGGTTTTTTTAGTTGTTTTAATTTTGTTAAATGGACATACAATGCTGCAATAAATAGCTTGTAAATCCATTCTTACATAATGTTTCCGAGAGATTAACTCACAGAGTAGGATTATTGGGTAAACGCATGTTTGTGTGTGCTTATATAATTATTAAAATACATTATGACCATATTGCCTTCCCATAACACTAAAAATGTACCATTGCCCAGCTCATCTTCCCTAGCCCCCTCGGCAGTACATTATCATTTTTTTTTTTTAAGTTCCTCTCAATCTGAGAATAGAGAAGTGATGGATCATGATTTCTGTAATGTATAATTCAAGGAATTAATTCCTTGAATATTTGTGCATTTGAGTATCATTTTATGTCACTGGCCAAATTCTTTTGTGAAATTCCTATTCATGTCCCTGAGTACTTATCTATTGGGTTACTTTTCTCTTATAAGAATTAACATATTAAACATATTACTTTGTCAACCCTTCCACATAGCGTTGTCTTTCCACACTGTTGATGGTATCTTTCTTCAGCCTAATGTTATATGTAGTAACAGATATTTACGCTTATACTTTCAAAGTATTCTGTCTTGGTTACAAAATTCTCATATATATGCCTCGTTTCTACTTTTCAGTTTTCCAAATATTTTTCTGAAATATTTACTCTGTCATCTTTCACCCTATAAACATATTCCATCTGGAAGATTTTTTGTATATGCTGTCTTTAGAGTATTGTTTTAATTAGTACTGCTTTTCTGGAAAGGCAAGTACTATACGTCCTCAACATTCTTTTTTTCATAAATCTTAGGACTATACTAAAGCATTTATTTTCCTATATTAACAGGATAATTGGATATACAAATATATTAGTTGGAAGATTTTAATATTTGGATATTTTTAAAGGGAATAGTTAAATTCCAAATTATTCTACTGTTCTAATGGTAAGTTTTTAATGTTTGGATATTTTTTCCACGGGGATATTCCGATTACAATTCACCCCACTGTTATTCTAATGAGTGGCATGCTAATGTATGTGTTGAATTTACATGTTAATTTGAAATAACTGACATTGCTATAACATTAAAATTTTTTCTTTTTGACGACAGAAGACATTATGGAGACAACAGAGAAAATAAAAATAAGGTCTGTAAATTAAATAATACATTATATTAATTTTAACTTTCTGATTTGATAACTGTATAAGATTAAAATAGAATGTACAGAAAATTCTCACTGAAGTAAAGATAAAAGGGTATTATGACTTCAACTTACTCTCAAATTCAGAAAAATAAAGAGTGCTAGTACATGTGGTAAAACAATCACAGAATCTAAGAGGGTGGTGAACGAATTCTTGTATTACTCATAACTTTCCTGAAAATCTCAAATTATTTCAAAATAAAACACTGATTCTCTGTCTCTTTGTTTCTCTCCCTCTCTCTCCTATGTACACAGAACATGGAATGGCTTTCCAGTAGTTTGTATTATTTTTTATTAATGAGGTTTTATAGTTTCATTCCAAATAGTATCTTTGCATTACTTATAGAATTTGACCCCAAATATTATGTTTATCTTAATTGTAAACAGGCTATATTTCTAATTAATATTCTTAGCTGACTACTGTTTGTTAGTCGAAAGAAAATTTTTTGCATATTAACTTGTATACAATAATCTTACCTAAGGCCCTATTATTTCTGGTAGAAAAATGTTTGAGAATCTCTTAGATTTCCCTAAGTCACAGCATTAACAATCTGAAAGTAATATTACTTCTTTTCTAGCATTTATCTTAACTATGTCTTACACTTACAGGAACATCAAAAACAATAGTTAAATAATGGTGATAGATATCACTTTTTTATGATTTTAAAAGAAATGGCTTCAACTATTTTAACGTTTAGTAAACAGTCTAGCATATTTGAATTCTTTTCTTATATACATTTTTTTTTCTCAAAGCTGCATTAGGGCTGGCTGCTAAAATTTATCATACTTTTTTTCTATACATATTGGTTTCTTCACATGATTTTTCCATTTTAATTTGTTGATATAATTTACTTAGATACCTTAATATTAAACCATCTCTGAATTCCATAATAAATTCTAAGTAGTAACAGCACATAATTCTTTCTACATTCTTAGAGTATGCTGGTTAAAGTTTCAGTTAGAATTCTGTACCTATAGTCTTAAATGAAATTGGCCTTTTAGAATTATATTTTTCCAGTACCTCCTTCATATCATGATAGTTGGACAAAATTTACTAGGGAGGTTTTCATCTTTTTTAGTGTACTAGAAAAATACCAACATTTGAATTATCTGCCCTTAACATGTTAGAAAAAATTCAGATGGTGCTTTCTATTTTTCTCTAATTCTTAGCAAATATTCTTGTCAAATTTTCTAGTTCACCTTATGTGTGAAATTTTCTAATTGATAAAGATACAATACCATTAATTTCCTCTATGAATTCGCATTTGTTACACACGTTTAGGTGCAACTGCTGAGATAAGCAGTGGTCCCAGGATGGGTCTGTCATTTGTTCCCTCCGTGAGGACTCAAGACGAAAGCTAAGCGCTCCCTCACTTCCTCTACTATGAAGATTAGCATGCTCTCAAACTGCAAAGGTAAAGAACTTCAAGCTCTGTGCTCAGCTTCTTTCTAGAAAGCTAGAAAATCTTACTTCTACCATAGAGGTTTTCATTTCTGCTTAACTAGTACCACCTTGCCCAAAGAGGGCAAAAGTCCTTCCCTAATTTACTTTATTGGAAAACTAACTGTAAGAGCCAAGATTCAGCTCACATGGTTAAGATTAGGTCGCCCAGACACAGAAGCTGAGGCAAGTTACTTGCAGGTGAAATGGAGCTGAGACCAGAGGGCTAGAGGGACTTGTACTAGCTTCCCAGAATCCCCCATCATCATCTCACAAATTAAATTTTAACTTTTTGTAGATATATATCTGCTTATACCATACTTCCACGCAGTTTCCCATGATTACCATTAAAAGTAGTCATTTCATCACACCAGCCACGTGTTTAAACCTACCTCAAATTCCGCATGTCTGTGAATATCCTCTGCTCGCTGCCTGCTCAGGATAAATTCGGCTTCATTTGCTACTCTTACTAGATGATCCTTCATTGTTTGGCTAAGCAACCTATAAAGAGATGGTATTGTCAAATAAATACATGTATACATAAATGACATATGATTATTCACTGCTCAAAGTTGGCATATTTTGTTATTTGGGGAGGAAAGAATTTACTTTTCTCTTCTGACATTGTACTCCACGTAGCACTTGACTTCACACTAGATAACTGAAGAATGTACCAGCAAAAAGCTATCCCTCTGGCAAAAGCAACTAAAAATGTTTGAGTAAATGTATGTTTTAATCTTTTTGAAGATATTGGAGAGCTTCCAGGGTAGTCGAGCTTTCAGGAGCCAAGACCCTACAGAGGAAAGCACACAGAAGACACGAGGCATGACTTTTCCCACAGACGCTTTTGCTATTCACATGTGAGAGCCGAGAAGGTGAACAGAGCTGTGATCAGTCTTACAAAGCTAGAAAGACAAAAACTGAATTTTATAACCTGTCAAGGTGGAGAGGTACTAGTAGATTACACAGGCTAACAGAAGAAACCTAGGTATATCTTAGGAATTATGAAACAGACCAGGCCTCAAATACACTAAAACAGACCCTCAAACAACATTATGATGATTTATATTCATATTAACTAAACGAAAAAGCTAAAAAAAAAAAAATTAAGAATCTCACAGGGTGGGGAGAAAAAAAACCCAGAAATACCAATGCAGGAAGTTCCACAATAAAACTCAACACTTTCAGAAGATCTCATAAGGGCTACATGTTAGGACTAGGCAAATTGAAAACAGGGCAAATTCTCACAAAGATTTTAAAAACTCCAGCTTTGAATCAATCGGCTCAGTCCCAAATTAACATAACGAGCACCTAGTCTAACTACTAATCAGAAATCAAAAGGAAATCCTCTCGAGAGGAAGATATCTGGAGACTCACATTTACCCCCTACAATTTAATAAAACACTTTTCAACATCAAATCACAAAGTTACATGCATAAAAAGAAACAATACCAAATAAATGAAAACCAAATAGAAACCAACTCACAAAAAAATCGAGGTAGTAAAGTTTCACATCTGAACAATGAAATAAATATAGTTATGGTTAAGAACAACAGATTCTATAAAAAAGAATTTCAGTAGAGATTGGAAACTATAGAACTACTGAATAAAACAAAGATGAAATTAGGAACAGATTTACCAGCTTATGTAACTCAGCTAATGAAGAATTACTTAACTGAAAACCAGGTTAACTGATAACTGAACAGAAGCAAGGTAAGAATAATGATGAATATTTGACAAAATAAATAACATACAGGTTACAATTTTTTTTAAAAAAGTCTAACATGAGTGTATGTGAAGTAAAGCAACAGCATAGACTATTTAGAGATAATTAGAAAAGAGCTATACTTGAATATATAATGGCCAACATTTTTTGTAAAAGGGGGTGGCACACTGAGCCATATGTTGAGGTGGTACGAACTCCAAGCACAATAAAAGAAAACTGCGCCCGGTCACATGATAGTAAAACTGTCAAAGGAAAGAAGTCTTAATAGCAGCCAGGGGGAAGGAGAGAGTACAAGAGGTAAGGACACCTTCCTCCCTTCAAAAGAGTAAGAATAAGACTGACGGAAGCCAGATAAGAATGCATTGCCCTCCTCAAAGTGCTAACAAAAATAACAGCTAAGAGTTCTATACTCAAAAAATCTCTCTCAAAAAAAAAAAAAAAGTGAAGGTGTCCAGAATATACTACTGTAAAGTCTTTTTCTCAACTCCCCTTTCTGCCCCTAAAAGCAGAGTCTCCCACAAAACTTCAACTGTCATAACCCCTCTCCACTAAAGTTTCACAACTAGGGAAGATTGACTCCAATCACCTGGAGACTAGAAGTCAACACCTGAATAAGAAATTGCCAAAAGGAGCATTAAACTATCCTGATCTCTCTCCTACAGTCCATTTATCTCTCCTAAAAGTAATTTGTTTTCCCATAAGTGCCCTTCTCCCTTCCCCTCTCGTATTAAGACGGTATAACCTCAAATCCTATGCCCTGCCTTGAGTCACATTTTTCTGTAAGTCCCTCCAACATACATGAATAAAAAAATATCTGTCTTTTCTCATTTCAATCTGTCTTTTATCAGTTTGATTCAGAGGCCCCCGATCAAAGAACCTAAGAAGAAAAGTTTTTCCTTTCAGGCAAAAGCAAAATATGGACATTTAATGACAAACAAAACAGAATTTGTCACTACACAACCCACACTAAATGGGGTTCTTCAGTAGGAAGGAAAATAATATCAGGTTGATGCAAGGAAACAAAGTAAACAAAGCAATGGAAAAGGTAAATATAAAAAATGGAAAAGGATACTGAATGTTTACAACAATTATAACTTTAAAAATTCAAAAATATCATAAACTTAAAATATATAACCACAGCACCACAGGAACCAAGAGAAACAAAAAGAATTATTGGTGTAATGTTTATTGTCCATGAATTGGTGCAAGAATCAATTTATATAAGATGTTAACAATCTAACATACACATTGCAATCCCTAGGGAGCTACTAAAGGTATCTAAAATAATGTATAAACAAAAAGCTAATAAAAATTGAGTAACAAAAATAGTCAGCTCAAAAGAAGAAAACAAAACAAAAGGAACATGTGAAACGCTGACACAAATAAGGCGCAGCGCTCAAGAAGGTTTATTTGATGTGAACCCCAAGAAGGAATTCATAGGCCGAGGCAGATACCCCATGGCCAACTGAGGGCCCAAATTTTATAAATAATAAGAGTCTAAAAGCCATTTGCTGACAGGGGCGCCTCGTGTGTTCTGTACACCTGGAAGGACCTCAGCTTGAATGCTTCACTTCCTGCACCATGCTCTGCTTGTTTACACCATCTAAGTCAGCAACTACACGGAAGCCCTGGCTTTTTATTTTGACCTACAGACTGAGACCTGTCCCATCCAATGAGAACTACACAATTATATCCGTATTTTCTTTTTTACCAATCAATCAGAACTATTCCATAATGATCAATCAGAGCATACAATACTAACCAATCAACTGTATGATTTGAACCAGTCAGAACTATATAAATTTGGGAGCCTCATCTGCATTAAACTGAGATACTTGGGAATTTGGGTAAATTGTCTCTATAACAAGTAGCCTTCTCTTTCTCTTGGTGGAACATACCTTCAGTTTCCACCAGAGGCTGTGTTTCCCCAGTTTGTAAAGTGTTTCACCTGAATAAAGACTCTTTTTCAGGACCTCTTTGTTAATTTTGATTTACAAAGGAAATAAATTTTAACCTAAATATATCAGGAAATATAAAAAACAGATTTAATAATAAAATTACTGTCAAGTAGTTTTTTTAAAGTATGTGCTACTTCTAAGTATCACAAATTTAATATAAGGTCACACAAAGTTTGAAAGCATTTTTCAGAAAAGATAAACAATAAAAAAAATTGTAAAGAAAAACAAGAAAACTAATGCACAGCAGACCTCCTTATCCACAAAGAATACTGTCCAAGGCCCCCAGTGGATGTCTCAAACCACAGATATTACCAAGCCTTACACATACTATATATACGTATGTATGCTTTATGATTCTCTCTGGTGTACCTGAATTTACATCATCACTACTCTTGAGCTTTGAAACCATTTTAAGTAAAATAGGGTTACTTGAACACAGCATTGAGATACAACAAGACTTGATCTCATAACTGTGACAGCTACTAAGTGACTAACAGGTAGGTAGCATATAGGGTACAGACACTGTCAAAACTGAGAATGAATGTGCCTGTTAAGAAGGACTCTTGGTGGCTAACTGGACTCAAATTTATAGAGAGAATATAGTAGTCATTGCTAAACAGGGGCCTCTCATGCTCTCCAAGCTTCAGTGAAAAGCTGCAGTGAACTAGCAATGTTGTACTATGAATCAAACATTTGGCTCCTGCCAAATGAATCAACCCTTATAAGAGAGATGCTAAGATCAAAATGTGACCAATGGAACTGAGACTTTCCCTGTCCAATTAGAGCTACAGAGTTATATCCTCATTTGCATCTTTACTGAACAATCAGAGTGGCTCCATTTTGACCAATCAGGGCAGTGTTTTTTGGATCAATCAAACTGTGAGAATTCTGAGTCCTCAGCTGCATAGAAACGGACCCATCAGAGACCATGAGGAGCCACCCCTCCGCCTTGGTGGAGTGCACTTTCAGTTTCCATCAAAGGCAGAGTGCTGTAACACTGGTATGGAGCAGAGCTGTCTCACTGCAGCTAAGCTGTGACACTGGAGCTGTGACACGGGCCACCGTGTCCTCGCTGTTCTATAGACATGCTCCCACAGCCATGCTATTTCATAACTGAGCTACATCACTGTCGAGCTGTCTCACTGCCATTCTGTTCTACAGCTGTGCTGAATCACACTGAGCTGTTCCACAGCCAAGCTGTTTCACAACTGAGCTGCTTGCACTGAATAAAGTCTCCCCACCCTCACCATACCTCATAGAGACTCCTGTCAGCATGAATTGGTGACCACAACCTTTGGTTTACATTACCTTGGACAAAGGGGTGGTTCACAAAGAGCAAGATGAAGCAGGGCAGTGTGAGATTTCATCATGCTACTCAAAATGATGTGCAATTTAAAATGTATTGTTTATTTCTGGAATTTCCACTTAATATTTTCAGACCACAGTTGACCTAACACTGAAACCATGGAAAGCAAAATCATAGATAAAGAAGACTACTGTACCATTATTATTATAAGAAAAAATTGGCTTTAAGAAGCAAAATTAGACATAAAAGGTAAGAACTTCAAAGGATATGATGAATGGAACAAAGAAAAATTCAGAATTTTGGGATTCTATATTTGTATGTTTCTAAGAATATGGCTCAAAACTAGGTGTAGAAGATACGATACTACAGAATATTTTTGAACAGTATGATTACAAACTTGATCTAATTGACACATATACGACGTCTACTAAGTGAAAACTAAACATTCTTTTTGAGGAAACATGGAACGAATTTAAAAAAAAAAAAACAGGCAAAATGTGGGGCAGCAAAGAAATCTGTAACAAATTTTGAAAGAATACTGAATATGTTCTCTAACACAGAACTAAACTAAAAAAAAAAGAGTCTCTGTCTTGTTTGTTGCTTTAAATTTTATATCCCACATATGAATGAAATCATATGATTTACAGAGACTCATGGATACGAACAGCAGTTTGGCAGTTACCATAAAAAAGGGAGGAAGGGGGAAGGTAGATAAGGGTAAGGGGGGGTCAAATATATGGTGACAGAAAAAATTTTAATTTGGGGTTGTGAACACATAGTGCAGTACACTTAGGAGGTATTATTGAATTGTACAGTTGAAAACGATATTTTATTAACCAATATCACCCCAATACATTTTATGAAGAAAACAATTTTGTTTAAAAAAAATTGTTTAAAAGAAAAAAACAACACTATGCAAAGAGATTCTAAGATTGCTCCCACCTTTCTTCACTGTTTCCTAGCTATTTTAGAAGTTAATGCAATATCTTATATTTTTCAAATGCCATTAAACAGTACACATTCAGGCATTACAGATAAAAACAATCCCTAGTGCAATTTTAAAACTGCTAATGAATAATTTCCTATGACTCTACAGATAGAGAAGGCAAGGGCTTTCATGAGTACAGATGTGAAATGCTGGTTTGTGTTTCTTAGCTCCTCTCTAGAGACCAAACACCACATTGTGATTTTAACATCGATATATTGCCTCACAGCACTCAAACGTTAATTGAACTGATTAGTCAATGGCACATCATTTTCCCAGTCCCCAAATAAGCACTCAAAGTTACTCTAGTGTCCTTTCGCTTCTCTACCACCTTCCTCCAGGCTCCTAATCAATCAGCAAATATTGTCAAGATTTCCTCTGTAATATTTCCAGATTTAATTTATGCTCTCTAGTTCACAGGCAATGTCCTAAAAATCAAGACTTATCCATTCCATCCACATTATAACTGAGTAAGTCTTCTCAGTACTTATTCTGATCTTTTAACATGTTCCTCCATAATTCCCTTTGCCTTTTGAGTATTGATCTGCCTGTCAAATACCTATTCAACAGCTACTATCCTCTAAGATGAGACTAAACACTAAAGATGTGCATTCCTTACACTCTAGTTGGAGAGAAAGAGAATACTATGAGGTCCTTTCAAGCTTTAAACTCTAATATAAACGGTGTGGTGGACACACACTCTATGGTCACCTCCAATAAATCAAGGTCTTGTATGATTCCATCCTATTGCATTTAACCTGAGCAGAACTTGGGACTTGCTTCTAGGAAACAGAATACAGTGGAGATGTTGTTCTTAATTAGGTTACTTTATACAGCAAGCATGATAGGATACTCAATCCTGTGATACGTTACATTATACACTCTACCTTAGCAGACAGGATTCTTCTGCCAGCCTCGTAAAAGTAAGCTGCCACATGATGACATGGTGAGAGACTCATATGACAAGGAGCAAAGGGCAGCCTCTATGAGCTGAGATCAAATTCTGATAACAGCCAGCAAGAGAATGGGGACCTCAATCCAACAAGTGAAAAGAAATGAATCCCGCCAACAACCACGTGAGATTGGAGGAGGACCTCAAGCTCCAGAGAGGAACACGGCTTGGCAAAGGTCTTTACTGCAGACTTGCAAAACTAAGTAGATGATCCATCTGAGCTGTGTCCAAACACCCAACACACAAAATGTGTATTGTTTTAAGCTGCTACATTAATTCATCATGCAGCAACAGGTAAGTAATACAAATACTACGACATAAAAATACACATGCTATCAGTTCGGCCAGCAGAAGCAAAGATCACTGAGTTCCTCAAGATAAAAAAAGCACCAATAGAGAGCTAGAGCATAAAGAGGAGCCTTAAGTAAAGAGCAAAAGTAACAAGAAGAATCCTCATTGCAGACATTATTAACAAAGTTATGAAGAGAAAAAAAGTGTTATGTTTTCAAGAAAACCAAAACATCCCTTCTTGCCATCTGTTTTTCAAGATGGACATTTACTACATAGAATAATCGATTGTCAGTTAGATAATATTGTCTTGACATTTTATTCTTTTTTAGTGCTTTAGTATAAAACATAGTTTTTTAAAAAAAAAACAAGCAACGCTTTTATAATAAAGCAATAACTGAAAGCTCTCAACTTTCTGTCCATTTTTCAGAATAAGCCACCACTGTTAACAGTTTGTTCCTGTCCTTTTTTTCTAAACTTATAGAAACATGATATCTTGTACATTACATACATAATTATGTGTGTATGTATGTATGTGCTTGTAAAATATTTTTTAATGCTGAAGAGCCACACTATACAAATTTGTTTATTTTTATAGTGCACCATTACCATCAGATGATTTCTGTGGATGGAACGTACTGTAATTTCTTAAACTATTCTCTTATTTAAAGATCATTCATTCTTTCCTCATCTACTAATAGCATTGTTATTTACCCAGTTACTGAAGCTAGAGATATCAGTTATATCTGACTCTTCTTTGACATCTGATAGACTAAGTACTGTCCATTCTATCTCCACAATAACTAAAAGCTGTTTGTCTCTATATTATCCAGTGCCCCTCAGGCACTCAACTTCAATTCCTATAATGGCCTCCAATCAAACTTCTTTCCATTAGTCTTACTATTCTAGTGAATGCTTCACAGGGTCATTTTTCTAAAACAAAAACCTTATCACTGTACACATTAGAAAATATTTATTTTCCCATGACCTAAGGAAGAGAATTAACAACTTTGTATGGGCTAGAAACCAGGCTCATTTTTGCTCCTCCTTTATGCTCTAAGACCGCTTTCTCAAACAATATACACTGTACTTTTGTACCTCTTTGCATCTGTTCCTACTAGTCTCTCAGCCAGGAACGACCTCACTTCTAATTCCATCCTGCCTATCTGACTCATCCTTCACGGCAAAACTGAAAAGTCAACTACATAAAACCTTTTCTGATCCTTCATCTGTGTCTCTCCATAGAACTAATCCTCTACACCAAAGTGCATATGCCTTTTTTATGGTACTTACTACACTGTACCATTCTGTATGGCACCATCTCAATTATGTATTTACAAATCAGTCTTCCATTCCAGATGGCACCAACCTTATATAATTTATCCTTATATCCCCAGACCACAGAACAGTGACTGATGATTGCTGGGGCCCCAGCAATGCTTTTAAGGGAAATAATCTGAATATTTGCACATGCCAAGCATTCTAGACTACTATATGTGAGGAATACAAAGACGCACAATGCTATCCACAAGCAGTTTACAGTGTAATATAAGAAATCAGGATTACATGCAAATAGCAGACTGTAGTTAAGTACCTTACAGTTCTTAAAATCACATTCCTGATTTTCCTCCTATTTAGTAGCTGTTTCTTCATTGTCTTCCTTCCTACTGTCTCCTTGTCTGCATTACCACTAAATGTTGAGGCATTCCAAAGCCATTTCTGTGCCCTTTCCTCTATCTAAATTATATAACCCACCCTATGACCTTTAATTCTCCCCTGGTGCTGCTGATTCCTATATCTCTAATCCTACTCCTGGTTCTCTATATGTTCAACTCACACAGGTAACTGTCCAACTAAAATTTTCACTTGGATACTCAATGGGCATTTCAAATTTAACATTTCTCAACTGAACTCTTGATTTTAACTAACTAGAACTTTCAAAGAAAACCTCTTCACCTATCCCTACCTTATTTTTCCCACTTCTCTAAATAGCAACTAAATCCACTTAAATTAACCCTAAGGTTAAATTTTTGATTTATCTTTCCCTCACCTCCAAATCTAATTCATGAAGGCAAGTTCTGCTGCTTTAACTCTTAATTATATCACATATCTATCTATATATCTCCATCACCACAGCTATCACATAAGTCAAGCTGTGTTCAGCTCCTGCCTGGAACATTTCAGTAGTAGTATCTGCATTGATTCGTTCAGATCCATTCTTCCTCAATACACGAACCCTACCAAAATTCATTCTTTTAAAAAACGTATGTCATGGGATAGGGAAAACTGGACATTCACATGCAAAAGAATATAAAGTTGGACCCTTACCTGACACCATGCACAATTATTAACTCAAATGGATTAAAGATCAAAACATAGCTTCATTGATTTGACAATGATTTCTTACATATGACAAGAGTATAGGCAACAAAATTTTTAAAAAAAGAACCAGATAAACTGGACTACACCAAAATTTGAGAATTCTGTGCATCAAAGGATATAATAAACAAAGTAAAATGATATTTCATAAAATGGGAGAAAATAGTTGCAAATCATATACCCGATAAGGGGTTAATATCCAGAATATACAAAAGCCTCCTGTAACTCAACAACATAAAAATAAATGACCTGATTTAAAACTGAGCAAATACTAAAAAGATATTTCTCCAATGAAGATATATAAATGACTCATAAATAAGCACAAGAAAAGGTGCTCGAAATCACTAATTATCAACGAAATGCAAATCAAAAACACCACACACTCATTGAGATGGTTAATATATAAAAAAAAAAAAAACCATAAAATTAGTGATGGCAAGAATATGGAGAAATTGAAATCCTTGGTGGGAATGTAAAGTTGTACATCCCTTAAGGAAAGCAATACAGAAGTTCCTCAAAAAAATAAAATATGATCCTATTTTATATAGACCATATATAGATCATATGATCCAGCAATTCCACTTCTGGGTATGTATCCAAAAAAAAGAAAAAAAAAAGAAAAAGAAAAGAAAAAGAAAAGAAAAAGAAGAAAAGAAAGCAGAGACTAGCAAGCACAATAATTACTCACAATAACCAAAAGGTGAAAACAAAACATTATCCATCAGAGGATAAACAGACAAAATAAAATATGATATAAACATACTATGAAATCTTATTCACCCTTCAAAAGAGAGGAAATTTTAACATGTGCTACAACATGGATGAAATTTGAAGACATCACACTAAGTGAAAAAAGCCAAACACACAGGAAAAACACTATGATTCCAGTAACAAGTACCTGGAGCAGTCACATTCACAGAGACAGAAAGTACAACAGTGAGTGCCAAGGGTTGGGAAGGAGGGGAGGAGGAATGGGTATCTATTTAATGGGTACAGAGTTTCAGTCCGACAAGATGAAATGAGTTCTGGAGACAGATGGTGATGATGGTTTCAAAACAATGTGAATGTACTTAATGTCACTGAACTGTACACTTTGAAATGGTTAAGGCGGTAAATTTTATGTCATGTGTAATTTACCACAGTGGATAAATTTTAAAAATAAACTGTTAAATAATACAATCACAAAACAAAACAAAACAAAAAAAAACCCTAAGTCACATCATCCTACTCCTCTGCTTAAAACTGGAATATATTCTTACAAACAAGATTAAATCCAAATCTCTCACCAAAGTTTACAGGGCCCTGTGGGATCTGAAACCTGAATACTTCTGACATTTCCCAACTTTACTGTCTCCCTTATTTACTTTGCTCTAGCCACTCTGGCCTTTCATTTGTTTCGATAATATACTGACATCATTCTCTCCTCAAGGGCTTTGTTCTTGCTATTTCTTCATTAAAAAGTTGCGATTTATTTCAAACTTCTCTTCATTCAAATCTCTAAACAAATCTCTAAACTCTCTATACTGTCCTCCCTATAAGTTTTCCCGTCTTTGTTCTCACAACATTATCCTGTTTTCCTCTAAATAGGTATTATCATCTGAATTATCTTAGTTGTTCATTAACTTGTTTCTTATTTGTCCTCTCCTCCGAGACAGTAGACAGTCGTATTCTCAGCTACATCCTCAAACTCCAGAATGCCTGGCACATAATGAATACAATGAATAAACCGGTACTAAATGAATGACAGAAAACGAGTGTCAAAACCATACCCTCATCTATTTCTCCTTTCTTTACATTCAAAATCTTAATTTCTTTAGTATCCGATTCAATCTTTGTTCCATTTACAGAATATTCAGCAATTCTATACTACAAATGCCTTATTTTACGTCAATCATTACCTTATGTTTATTGTGTATACCATATACTATATTTGTTTATACAGTATCATAAAAATCCCATTAAACTGGTATGTATATTTCTCTATTTTTCCCAATCAAGATCACAAGTAACTGAGGAAAGACATCTTTCACTTATTCTTCTTTTTCAATCGATCAGAGCACCTACAAGGTACTACTGTTTAGGTAAGCTATACTCAATCATTATTTGATAAATGAATAGTTTGTGGCAATGCTTTAAGTAGATAAGTATCTAAATTTGTCTAAGTAATTGAAAGCAAAAATCTAGCTCCGCGTTTAGGTCAGTCTTAATTATATTATAAATTTGAAGCATTTTCACTGCATAGTACAAAATATTGCTGTCTAATCTTATTTAAAAGAATATTATAAAATTTGATTAAGATGTTTAGAAAGTATTCAATATTACTTCCAAAGAAGAAAGGCAGCATATATATTTTTTCTTAATAATTTACAAAATGCTTTTAAATCTAGTATTTCAGAAGTCCCTGGCTGTACATTTAAGTGAAACATATAAATATGAATTTTCCTTTCTTTATGGAAGATATAAAAACAAAATAATACGATATCTAAATGAATAATTGTGTTCACTTTTCAAAGGGCCCAATTCTTTCCATCTATAATGCATATTTTTCTAAATATACAAATTATACAGTATTTAGCAACTGTAATTTAATACTTGTGCAAACTATACTTTGTAACAAAGAATTAGAGATAAATTAAAGTTCTAATTATAATAAGTAGTCTCAAAATATTAGGTTTACTTTATAATAGATTATCTCTCTAAATGCAGAGCACAAAATGATACACATATTTTAATACTAAGAAGAAAAACTATGTATAATTTATACCTACAGTACAAGGAGAAAAAAAAATGCTTGTGTCAGCCTTAGGAAACAAACAGCCCTATCAAGTGACCAAATAGGAAAGATTCACGCTAGAGGCTCAATAAATAACAGTAACGATGACAACTATCCCCCGTAACTACATTATAGCCCATTGTCCCCATCTGATTATACTAGCCTAGACCTTGGGTAAGCACATATACACGTTTTCACCAAGAGTGTTCCAATATTGCTGCTCTGTTTCCTGGGCTTTCTGTGACCCCCATTAGCAGCAACTGTCAGATTTTCTCTACTAAACATCTTCACCATTGATGAGAAAGGAAAGTCACCACTTTTCTGCACCCTAACAACTCAGAATATGGAAGCGATGTTCCTGAATTGGCAAGCCTTCTAACATTGTGATTTCTTTAGAATTAACTACAGAGAACGTCACAAACCAAATCTTAGTGGAAAAAATTATTTCCGAAGTCTTCCTTCAATACTATGACAACTACTAAAATCTTGCCTCTCAGCCTGTATTTCCATTTATCAATATAATATTTATTCTTATAGTGAAAAATTATTACCTAACTCTCCATGTATCTGACTCCTTGCTCACATCTCTTTCCCTCCCACTCCCAACACATACATGGCACATATTCAATAATTCAATATCACAAACATCCTTAAATTGATATCCCTCTACTGTTTTCTGGTAAAGTTCTCTGTAACAACTTTGAGTAAGAGATACAAAAGGTCTAACATCATAGAATACACAAGTGTTAAGCCTTAGAAAGAACAGACTGGTGACCAACAAAAGAATATTTAAAGTAACTTTTCAAAATTCTTTAGCAAGCTGCATACAGATTTAAAATCAATCAAGATCTTTCTCAGCTCAGAACTAGTCAGAGTGGAAGCCACCTCTAGAAGCCAGTTTCCTTGATCAGGGAGACTACAATGCATCCATGCCCCTTATTACGACTGACATGGAAATAGCAAACACCTCATAAAGTTAGTTCTTGAAAATTTAATAGCTCAGTAACTTGGTTTAAATTTCAAATTTAACCCATTTTTCCAAACTTATTTTGCACAATAACCCCTAGTTGAGTATTTTAAAATGATAAACTGTGGTAGTAGTGAGCCTAGAATGGAAGAAGAGCAAATTAGTTCTCTGGCATGTTCAAGAGGAAAATTATTCTTAGGCCTATGAAAGAAATTATTCTCAAGCATGTGTGTATAAAGAGAGACATGAGATAGTTTAACGCGGAAAAGCAAAAACATTGAGGGAAACGACTCTGCTCCCTCCCCACTTGGAATCCAGTTTAGGATTTCTCTATTACAACGTAACTACCATCTTTTAGTTTCCTATAGTGCCAGTAGCATTTGCTTATCATTCCATAGGAACTCATCTTTTTAGATCTCACGTTGACCACCTTATTTAAATTGCCACATCTCCTGCCCTACATTGTAGCTACCCTCTTGCTTTTAACTTTCTCATAGCCTTTATCACTCTGACATAATATACTTTTTAAAATTTCTTCAGTCTATCCATGACAATAAAAATAAACTGCATGAAAATGAAAATGTCTATTCTGTCCACTGCCAAATCCCCAAAGCCCAGAACATGGACCAGCACATAGCTGGTGTGGGTATTTTCTCAATGAAGTGAATTTAGTCTGTCTTCATTTTATTTTCATTTAACTCTTCTTAAGAATTCGGCTTTCTTTCCTTTTTCTCTGACCCTTAGTTTGCCTCCCATTTTTCTACACCCATTTTCATTTAATACAGTAAATGGTTCCATATATTTATAGTTTTTAAAAATGTGTAAATCTATATCAAACTTCTATACAATCATAAGCATATTCTATAGGTATGCTAAATGCACACCACCTTTTTTCCAAAAGTTTTAAACCTGGCCTTGGTGAGAAAGTTTAAAAAGCAAATCTTGCAGTGTCAAAAACTTAAAGCACTGAAACCTAGAGGAAATTAACATTTTTAGGGGGTGAAAAACACGACTTAAATGCAGAACCACTGTTTTACATCACTGAGAATAAAACAAGCCTGAAAAGTAACCAAAGAAAACAGATCAAGCTAGAAAATTAAAAGTTAAGAGTAATTTAACCATATGACCATCTTAAAGCCAACACAAGTAAAAAAAAATCTAGATATGTTTATCCTAATTAAGGGGAGAAAATTCTAGTCCTCTTTAATAAGCTATTAAACTTTCACCAAATACTAAACATTAATTTAAAGGGCCTAATCTTTAGAGAAAAGAACAGCACATACCCCTTTCTAAACAACCTACACAAACATCATCACTTCGATCCTGAGTTAAGAGTAAACAGAGATAAAAAATCTCTCAACAAATCTTTGATGTGATGACCTCTCATTCTACCCTCAAAATAAGATCATATCCAAACAACTGTTTGTGATATTTAAAAATTTTCTATAAACATCTTACTACACATATAATTTTTAAAATGTAACCAGAAAGCATGTGGCTCTTTTAGAAACACTCCTGAGTTTCCAAGAGATATACACTACTCCAATTCAGATTTTGTTTTGGGTTGATTCAGGTAAGACTATGTATCCTAGCCACACTGTTTACTTAAGTGCAACAAATACGTTTATCTTTTACCAAAATATAACCAAGATAATGGCCAAGGAGGTCAGAATGAAAAGAAAAATGGTTTGTCCTCCTCCCTACCTTCCCTTCCTTCTCCCTCTTCACTTGCCCTTCCATTCATCCTTCTACTCACTTATCTCACAGACATTTATTAGGAATCTATGATATTTAGAGTGAAGGAAAATGTTGGAGCTACTAAATGAAAGCTCACAAAGCAAAAGTACGATCTAAGCAGCTGAATTTTGAACAGACAGACAAGTGTATTAGTACTAGAAACATCACGTCTTTTATGAGGGCCATTTACATATTCGGATACAAGTCTGAATTATTGCTGTAATAAGCAGATTCCAACTATCCCCAGAGGATAATTAAAGCAATGTGCCCAACAGTATGTGGGATAGTCTGCCCTTTCAAGGATAGGGAAAAGAAAAGAATTGTAACAGCAGGTTTAAGAGTAAAATCCTAGGAAGCTAGGGACATTGTCAAAATGTATTTTTAGTAAACTAAACCCAATACTATAATTATAGATGATTTTATAATGTTTATGTAACTAACAAAACTTAAAATTCAAAGATGAGGATTTGTATCTTAAAATTTTTTTAACAAATATTGTACCTTTAGACTTTGTTTCAGTTTACTACTTTGCTGAGTTTTATCATCAAAAATTTAAAAGCTTTGATCAGCCAATGAATGGAATTGTGTCTACTTTTACTTTAAAATCTAAATGAGGAAAAATTAAAAATTACATAACAAGAAAGACAGGAAACTCCATAGGGTTTTCCTTGACATTTTAAATTACAAAAAATGTATTAGAATTTGCACTGATTTTTCAGAATTCCAGAGTATAAGAATAAAATATACGGAATGATTTATCCAATACATTTTTCCTTCTAACACAAGTCAAACAAGTGAAGTAATAAGGCAGTAATGTTCACACAGCAGCTTCCTTGAACATCAGGAGTTTAAAAATATTTGTGGGATAGATGATAGGCTGGCAGGAAGAATGGCTACCTAGCAACTGCATCTATTTCTGCTGGCAAAGTTAACACCCATATTGAGATACTTAAGTTTTTGGATAAAACATCCACAAAACCATTAAGAATAACAGAAACAAGAACAAAGGCAAAATATGAAATCTAAACCCCTTTATCCATATGAGAAAAGACTTTTAAGATTTGTTGATAAAAAATTTAAAAATGTTTAAAAATGTAAGCAACAGTTCTATTGGAATTAGTTTAATTAAATTCATTTTTCAATTAAATACATTTTTAAGGTGAAGGAAAAAGCAATTAAAACAAAATCAAGTATATAAATAAATCAACTGAAGCCCAAAATACTTAATACTGTGACCTACCACATTTGAATTTAGTAAAACATTGAACCTTCAGATTTAATTTTAAAAAGTTGAGGCAATGGTGATAACTGACTTTCCTCTTTCCTATTAATGTGGTGCCACAGCATCACAGAACACTCTAAAACAAGGCTTCAATATTCTGTAAAGAATTTAAAACTGTTTAAAGAAATATATGTCTTTCAGAAGGAATAAAACTTTCAGATCTATTACTTGCACATTTAAAAAGTAAGAATAACAATCTTTCTCACAAATGTAGAAATTTAATTTTAACTTAAATATTTTATTACAAAGATGTGTTTTCTTCTGTCTTGGTAAAAAACTTGAAATATTACTTGATTATGTCAGTGATTACTGATTATTTTATTACTATAAATATATTTGTTTAAAAGGAAATACTGTTTGCATAAAAATATCAATAATTAGTTCAGTTACTAAGAAATATCAAAACATATATTTACATAGAAAGTAACTTATCAAACAATTAAAAAGGTAAGTTAAGAAGCATTTTCAACCAAACAACTTATCTCTAACCTAAGTAATTAATTTGCTACTGATACCCATCAAGTCAGATAAACCTTAAGCTGTAGTCTCAGTCTGTAAAGGTCTTCAAGTTATTTACACTAATAAAACATTAATCAAGGACCAACTTTATAGTTGCTACTCTATAAATGAGGTCAAGGCAGGTCAAACTTACATAATAAGAAAAAAAAGGTTAGCACACTCTGCAGTCAAAAGAAAAACCCTTATTACTTATTCTCTGGCCCCTGGGATTAAGTCCAGTAGTCGAACATTATAAACTACTTCACAAATACAACCACAGCTGTGTAACCTCATTTAACCCCAATGTATTGGATATTTTTATAAAAGGAAAGACAAATCCACTAATTTAAAAAAATAAATCTCTAAATTGTTCCTTTAAAATACATTTTACCCTCTAAATAAAAATATAACGAAAATTTCAGACACTATCGCCAGTATTTCACTAGTGAATGTTAATTTTCTTTCCACCACTGTTTATTTCTCACATTTACTTAAAAGACAGAGCCTAAGTATTTTCTATAGGCCAAGGACTGAAGTATAATACCTTCTAACCATAGGAGGGTAAGTAATCCAAACAGAGCAAGAGAAGCACAGATAAGAAATCAGAAAAAGGGTATTTATTATAAAATCTATGATCAAAGGTGATATAAAAATAAGTTATTCGAATAATCATTCCTTGATAAGAAATAATAAGAATCACCTATTCTGAATAAGGTTATTTGAGAATGACATAAGAGAATCAATTTCCTCACAAAAATATAGAATTTTTAATGTAAAAATAATGTTATATGTATATGTGTTTTCTCTTGGTAAAAATTTTCAAAGAAATATCATCTGACTATTGTCAAGATTACTTGTAGAAACTGAATTTATGTTTAAGAAAATGTTATGTGTATACAAATAATAATTGAAACCAAAACTAAAATACAATGTACTTACAGAGAAAATATCAATAAAACAACTATTTGCTGAATTTGCAGGGCACTTCTCCTGAGGACAGGGATACAACCATAAACAAGAGACAGGGTGACTGCCCTTAGAGAACATAAGGAGGAGACAGACAATGAAAACATGGAAAGAGAATAAGAGATAAGGAGAAAACATTTTAAGAAATGAAGTAAAAGTAACCTTGATAACAAGTTTCAGGAAAGACTTCTCTGAGGAGGTGACATCTGAACTGGGATTTAAATGAGTAGGACCAGACATGAAGAAATCTGGTGGTGGAGATTCCAGCTATGGCAGAATAAAAAGGTCAACAAACTATCTCCCAGAAAAACAAGTATAGAAATTAAGAATAACAATCACTTCAGGGTTCTGAAAATTGGCCAAAGGCAAACAACAAAATCCTAATAATTTTATCCACAAAAATCTGCTAAACACTTAGTAAGGACAAATAGAGTCTATGGCAATCTTTTCTGGGAATGCCCCATCAAGACACCTGCTTCTGGAAACCAGCAACTTCACTAACAGCTGGATGACTTGATTTGGAAGAGAGGACAGTAATCATATGCCAAGCTGAAAACTGGAAAAGTCTATAGCTGAGATTATATTTGCAGTTAGGGTGAGCAGGAGACCAGAGAACACACCAGAAACTAAAGAAAGAGATACTGCAAATGAAACAGCCATAGCTCTACATAGATAGCTAATATATAGATCAGATATATCGATCTACCAGCTCTATGCAGCCAAAGGTTTCACTAAAACTTCTAATCAATCATTCATTGACCTCTATGCCATAGAGAAAATCCGGACCAAAAAAAAATTTTTTTGAAAGAGCTAAACAGCAACATAAGAACAACATATCACAGCAGAGACAAACTTCACAAATGAATGCCAAGTAACTTTTAAAAATTAAGAAGTAAAACTGAATCCAACAATTAAAAAAAGGATTATACACTACAACCAAGTAGGAATTATCCCAGGTATATAAAGCTCACTCAATATTCCAAATCAATTAAGGTAATCCATCAAACATCAACAAGTTGAAAAGAAAACTCACATAATCGTATCAACAGATGCAGAAAAAGCATTTGACAAAATCCAACATACATTCATGATAAAAACTCTAAGAACATAGGAAGCTTCCTGAACTTGATAAAGAACACCTACCGTAAAACCTGCACCTAACATCATACTTAATGATAAAAAACTCAAAACCTTCCCACTAAGATCACTACACTACTTTGCAACATCACAGAAGTTTTAGCTAAAGCAATAGGACAAGAAAAGGAAATAAAAAGCAAAAAGATTGAGAAAAAAAGACATAAGAATGTCTCTTCATAGATGACATAACTGTCTATGTAGAAAATCCAAAACAATTGACAACAATAAAAAAATAAATAAATAAAATAAAATAAAATAAAATAAAATAAAACTCCTCCTGGAACTAATTAGCAATTTAGCAAGGTTGCAGAATACAAGGTTAGTATACAAAAGTCAACTACTATCCTTTACACCAACAATGAACAAATGGAATTTGAAATTAAAAACACAATACCATTTTTATGAGCAACCTCAAAAATAAGATACTTAGGTATAAATCTAACAAAATATGTATAAGATCTATATAAGGAAAACTATAAAACTCAGATAAATGAAATTAAAGAATTAAATAAGCAGAGGAATGGTCCATGTTCATAGACAGGAAGTCAATATTGTTCAGATGTCAGTTCATCCCACCTTGATCTATAAATTCGACGCAATCTAATTCAAAATCCCAGCAAGCTCTCTTGCAAATATCGACAAAGTGATGATAGAGTTTATATGGAGAAGTAAAAGGCTGACGATAGAGAACACAATATTGAAGAAGAAAAACAAAGTTAAAAGACTAACATTACCCAATGTCAAGACTACTATAAAGTTACAGAAATCAAGACAGGGAGGTACTGGTGAAAGAACAGAGAGCCAAGAAATAAACCCACATAAATAGTCAACCAAGCTCTGACATGGAGGAGAAGAGACAATACAACGCACAACCACACACTTTTCAACAAATGGTGGACGTCCACACGTGAAAAAGTAAATCTAGAGTTAGACCTCACAGCTGTCGCAAAAATTAATTAAAAATGGATCACATACCTAAATGTGATCCATTTGGAAAATAGAACACTATGAAAATCCTAGAAGATAACACAGGAGAAAATCTAGATGACCTAGGTATGGCTGTGCCTTTTTAAAAACAAAACCAAAACCATGATTCACAAAAGAAATAATTGATAAACTAGATGTACTGCTCTATGAAAGACAATGTCAAGAGAATTAGAAGACAAAACCTAGACTGGGAGAAAATATTTGCAATAGACATATGATAAAGGACTGTTATCCAAAATATAAAAAGAACCGTTAAACCTTAATAATAAGAAAACCCAATTAAAAAACAGGCCATAGACCTTAAAAGATACCTTACCAAAGAAGATATACTAATGACAAATTAGCAAATGAAAAAATGCTCTATCATATGTTAATAAGGAAACTCAAATTAAAACAATAAGATATCACTACAATGGATAAAATCTACTAATTCCATTCAATAGTTTCTAAAAGAATAAAATACATGGGAATAATTTTTATGTATAATACTTCTATACTAAAAACTTTGCTAATAGTTAAAAATGATGCAAAGAAATGGAGCAACAATCAGTATTCATGGATCAGAAGCCTCAAAACTGTTAAATGCTAATTATCTCCAAATTAATCTATAAAGTGAATGCAATCCCTATCATAATCCCAACAGGCTTTTTTATAGATATTAACGAGATGATTCAAAATGTATATGGGCACATAAATAACCTAAAATAGTCAAAACAATTTTCAAAATGAACATAAAAGACTTAAGCTACCTAAGTCCAAAACATATTACAAACTCACAGAAATAAAGACGCTATGGTAATGGCATAAAGACAAATAAAGAGATCAACGAAATGGCATTAAGAATACAGAAATAAATCACTTCCATTTATGGTCAACTGATTTTAAATAAAGGTGATGACAATTCAGTGGGGAAAAGGGTGACCTTTTCAACAAATGGTGCCATGTATTAGGATATCTACATGGAAAAATTGAACTTAGACCTTTATCTCACACTATGCAAGAAAATTAACTCAACATGAATGACAGACCTCATACAGGAGCTAAAACTATTAAATTTCTAGAAAAACAATGTAGTATTGATAGGGGGCAAAAAAGAAAATATCAGGACCTTGTATTAAGTTCAAATTTCTTGAATTTTCTGACAGAAACATAATTTATAAATTTTAAAAAATAGGTATATTAAACTATCAAAATTTAAAACTTTTACTCTTCAATGAAAACGAAAGGACAAGTCACAGACTGAGAAATAATGTATATGACAAAGGACTTGTATCCAGAAACATATAAAGTTCTATTTAAAAGTCAGAAGTCAATGAAATTTAAAAATAGGCAAAAGATGTGCAGACATTTTTCTAAAAAAGGTATATGAATAGACAATTAGTACCTGAAAAAACACACAACATCCTTAGCTATTAGGAAAATGCAAATAAAAACTACAGGAAGATACCCATTAGGCTGACTAGGAGAAAACAGCTCGGCAGTTCCTTAAAAAGTTTAACATAGACTTACCATTCAACCCAATGACTCTACTCCTAGATATCTACCCAAGAGAAATGAAAACATGTGTCTGCACAAAAGCCTTGTACACAAATACTCATAGCAGCATTATTTATAACAGCCCCAAACAGAAAACAATCCAAATGTCCACTGACTTTTGAAGGGGTAAACAAAATGTGGTATAGCCACACAAAGGAAGACTACTAATCAAAAACAAACAAACAAACAAACAAAGAAAAACAAAAATTCTGATACATGCTACAACGTGGATGCAACCAGCAAGGATTATTATAAGAACAGCGTTGATGAAAGTGACAGTGATGTAAGAACTAATATCACTGAGAAATAAATGAGAATTCAGTGAGGGACAAACGGAGACACCAACGATGAGGGATGTGAAGTGGTATAGTCTACAGACTTGAGACTCACAGTGAACCAAGATCCTGGTATGCCAGCTCCTTGAACTCTTCTCCTACAATCTTGTCTTCCACCCTACCTCAGCCATTGATTGCACAGTCATATGCCAGATCTCATCACTTCAGTAACTAAGTGGCCTTAGTTCTATGTATCCCAAGCTCTGCTACCTCTCATGTTTATAGCTTACTCTCTACTATCCTAATGCTAACAGTCCTTGGATCTCCGATCAACCCATCCTATTATTTTCTTTGCAGTCATTCTCTTATTTTAGATTCTTTCTTCTTTGTCCAGCTCCTACTAACAATCACTCTCCTACATAAAAGTTTTTTCTATCTTGTCCTATCTCTCTTATCCTCACTTGGCATAATCTAAACCTTTTAAAACTCATCTCTCACTCTATTTCCATATTTACCTACAAGCCTCTGGAACTAATAAAATGTCTTCCCATGTTACCATAAACGACCTACACATAATCTACTTCAAGCCAATCCCGCATTTGTATACAAATTCCTCTATTCTTTAATCTACTCAAAAATGTCACTCCAGAAAATCTAATTTTCTCACACATCACCACGGACCTATGTTGTCCTACTCTCATTTTTAAAACCCTATTTCCCTTGACTCTTTTTACCTTCCACAAGCTACTACCCCATTTTACCTGGGCCCCTTTGTAGCAAAACTTTAAAGAACTGTTTATACACATTCTCTAATTCTTTTTCTCCTATTTTCATGTTTTCTAAATCCACTGCAAATAGGCTTTTCCCCACACTACTCTCCCAAAATAACTCCTGTCCAAATTAGAAACAACTAAGGCAGTGGCCAAATCTCAGTCACTATACTACCATCTTAACGATTTCACCTAGTCTCAAAACATTAAATACCATTTAATTGCTTAGACACCCAAACTTATATCTCTAGTCTGGAGAAATAACTAGCCGATAGCTTCTTCCACTTGGAAGTCTAATAGACAATCTAAAAATCAGTATTTCCAAAACTGAACTCCTGATCTTCCCCAATAACTGTTTTATCCACAGCCTTTTCCATCCTGGTTGACAGAAACACTATCCCCTCAGCTGCACAGGCCAAAATCTTAAGAATAATACCTGACTCAGCTTTCTCTGACACCTACATCCAATTCATTAGTAAATCCTATCAGCTCTATCTTCAAAATATATTCATAATCCTACTATTCTTACCTCCTCTATTGCTAACTGTCCTTGTCCAAGTCACCATCATATTTAATTATGGTTGCTAAAACAGCTTCCTTATTGATCCTTTCACATCTATCCTTACATTTCTACATGCATCAGCCCGTGTAATCTTTTTATACATAAGGCAGATTGTCTCCCTTCTCGAAATCATGCAGTCATTGTCATTTCCCACAGAATAAATTGCAAAGGCTTTAGACGAAATCTTTCCCTGAGTTATAACTCTGGCTTCATTTCTTATTTCTCTCCAGTTTCATCACTTTGTTATTGTTATATTGGCTTCATTCCTCAAACATGCCAGAGAAGCTTTCGTCTGTGTACTGGGTAGTCCCTAGGACTGAAATGCTTTTCTCCTACATGCCCCTATGGTTAACTCCTTTGCATCCTTCAAGTGCTTGCTTCAATGTCACTTTTTTAATAAGCTCTAACCTGGCCACTCTATTTAAAATGCAAACCATGTCGACCTTTTATATTTCCTCCAAAAATCTTCATTCTCCTCAATGTACTCCGCATTATCTTTTTTCATAGGACTCACCATCTTTCAAGTATTATACAGCCCATTACTTATTTTGTTTATTGTTCAAAGTCTGTCAATGACTGTTTGAAAGTAAGATCTACCAAAGAAAGGATCTTTGTCCGTTTTATTGCTGTATCCCCAGCATCAAGGACAATTCATGGTACATAGTCAGTGCATAATAAATATTGGCCGAATGGATAAGAAAATGAAGGCTCACAGAAGCAAAAGTACTTTTCATAAATCCAAGGGCTAACTTCAAACCCAATGATATTAATGAAAAGGCTATGCTGCCTTATCTATTAAATATGAGAAACTTGCATAATTGAGGATATTTACACTTAGTAGAGCCTCTACTAATCCAAATTAACTTTTATAACAAGTTTGCTTTAAAAAAAAGAATTTTCTTTAAACAAATAAGCCCTATAAATTATTGAAACTGTTAGTGTTTCGCATTAAGCAGAACAAGTTTGCGTTCAATCAACAGTTTGCATCACCGCTTTTTCTATGTGTAAACTTTAAAAACATACAATACCTGAGTGTTGAAATTCAGTCAAAGAACTATTTTTATAAGCGCTTTAGAATTTCTGCTAATAGTAAGACTAAATTATTAGTCATTCACTCACTGAAAAATACCCATTGATTTCCTACCACTTGCCAGACTCCAGATTACAATTGAGCTCTATTTCTCACATGGTTCGCTGCAATAGCCTTGCTACTGCTCTTTTTTGGTTTCAATCAGTTCTCTCCTTCTGTCCATCCTGAACATTTATGCCAATTATCTTTCTAAAACCAAGATATCACATTATACTCCTATACTTAAAAATTTCAAAGGCTTCCCATCACCTTTAAAGGATGTCCAAATATGGTACATTAAACCTTTTATGATCCAGATGCCCAATCTATTCCAACAATTCACGCGCACGCATGCATACACACACACACTTGAATATCCTATAAACTTCCCACATCGGTGCCTAAAGATATTCTATTCCCTCGATTTTAAATGCTTTTCACACACGAGTCCTTCAATTTATCCATAATCCTACTTTCCAACATCTACATGACTAACTCTATTCATCTTTGACAATACATCTCAAGAATCATGTTCCCTGGGTAAACTTTACTTAATTCTTCCATAGTAACTTGTGGAGTTGTCTCTTTTTTCTCTCACATTACCACCTTAGTAACTTACACTTAAATACTTCTAGCACAGAATTTATGATAAAGCATTATAATTGCAGGTTTGTTTCCAATACTAGTCTTTGAGCAACTATATTTGCTGAGTGGAAGAATTTCAGTAGTATTTAATACCAAATAAAGTTAATTAATACCCTTTTCTCCCTTTTCTGTAACATTGATGAGACAGGCTAATCCCCAATTACTAGTTCAAATAGTTCCTATAGTGTTGGTATCAGTCTCTCAACATTATCCAGAACTCTATAAAGAAACATTCCTAAACAATAATTTTGCTCAGAATACTATTTCCAAGGGCAGCCAATCACACCTTTTAAACTATACCTTGGACCATCAGTTCAATTAATTCAAAATCAGCTGCTAAAACAAACACAAAGTTGTCGACTCATCATTTCCTCAATTTACTTTAACCTTTTAATTATCTCACTCTCATGTCAGTATTTTCTTCACTTTGCTTTCCTAACAAATTTTTCTTTCCTTAAATTCGTCTATCTCTACTCTTTAAATGGAAACGTTACCAAATGTCCTCTTCCCTCCACTTTCTCATCACAGCACGAAACAAAACTTTATCCATCTCTCCCTTATGAGCAGGTCATGGCATAAGAGGGAAAATACAGATATCTTATTCTAACTATTGGCTTTACGAATAGGAGTTAATAGGAAGTACAAATAAGTATCTGTTTTCTTAGATCTGCTAATCGAATTATCAGTCTTACTTCTGCTAAACTCGGCCTTATTGAAAAGTAAAACCAGAACTTTATCTTTAAACATGTAATGATGAAGAAAACCATCAAATGATTAAGTACTGACATGTTTGTAATAATTACTATCCACGTTACTAACTACAAAAACAGCATAGCACCAAAAAAAATTATCAGTTTCAATGGTAACAATACAGTAAGATTTTAAAGTAAAATATAATGGATATAAAATACATTACCTTCCTTCATTGACAAGTTCAATAAAAGCAAGGCCTGCATTCTTCTGAATAGAATTCTGCCACTCCTAAAAAACATAAGAAAACAGCTGAACAAATTACAATCAACAGCTTATTTCTTTAAAACAATAATTATGAATAATACTACACACATCAATTTCCTACCTTACCTCTGAAAGGGAAAGATTTATTAAATACCCTACCTACCCAATGCAGCCCTATGAACACATGAATAGTTGATATTACAAAGTAAACTAAACAAGTTAGCAACAATATGATTCTACATAAACTAAATGAGCTTATCTATATTTATCTTGTTATTCTATAATATTATATACTACTAATTTGACTGAAATTGTTGGGAGTTGGAAAGGCAAGCAGCAAAGATGACCAAGGACAGAGATATCTGTTGTTTTTTTTACAAAAAAAAATGCATCACTACAAATGAGGAGAAAACAAAATGAAGTAGCAAATAAATTTAATCAGTAGATCATATTCTACTATAAAAATTGATGATTGATGACTGAGAAAGAGACAAGAAAAATTAGTGAATCTGGTTAAACTGGTTTGAAAACTATAGTTCACTAGCCTATAAATTGACAAAAGATGATATAAATCTATAGTCTTTATGAATAAACTATTCATTAAAAAGCCTAGGTAGGAAATCAACCAGTAGAGTATATACAAATGAATTTTTTTAATACTCACCTTGAAACATATATAAAAGAAGTGTTAATGCAATCAGGGTAGGCCTACCTGAACTGAGATGTAGTGAGATCTGCGAAATGCCAATGCAATATAAGTATGTATGCATGTGTGTGTGAGAGAGCATATGTCTATAAAGACATACAGACACGTGTACATATTTTTTAAAGAATTGGAAATAATATCCATAATCTTCAAGCTCCTTAAAACTACGGAGCCCCTTACATAGTATCTACGTGATATCCCTCAAATGACCTTGTTCTCTTCTTATAAAGCTCAGAACAAAAGACAATATTGAGGCACTTATCACTGCTGCCATACACTATATTCACATTTTCTGAATGTCTTAAGTGTTTTAAATACCATGTAATTTCACCCCTCTACTGACCACTCAGTGTCATGTCAAACTCTTTATTTTTCCCTCCAGCCTTATCCTCTTTCTCTTCTACTTCCTCTTTTTTGATCTCTAATTTGCTATTATTTGCTTTTGAGAAATCCAAAGTGGCTCTCAGGACTAATGTGGCTACAGACTATACTTTCGTTATAGGGTTCTATTTCATGAATAGTGCCAGTAAGAACAGATACAGTAAAAAAAAAAAAAAAAAATAGACATAAAGTTAATCAGATGCAAGAATAGTAATTGACTAGATCTAAAAGAGAAGATAAAGCAAACCATTGAGGAAAGAGCAAAAACATGAAGTCATGAGATCTATGTTCTCAAACTCATTCTGACACTTACACACACTTATAAATTAGTGACTCACAAGTCTCCAATTTATACTCTCAAAATTCATAATTGCCACACAACTGAAACAATAAAAGAGATTTTATATATCTGAGGTAAACCAAGTGAGGAATAAATAGAAATACCTATCTAAAATCGTTTCCTTCCAGCAAAATGAAATAAACTCAGTACAAAAGAAACCAATCAAATTCCATGAAGTACTGTACATCCCTAAGAGAAGATGTGTCACACCCTCCACGTTTCTTAGAAGTAGGAGGAAGAGAGAAAAAGCAGAAACTGCAGGTAAGTTTCGGGATCCTGGTGCAGAAGGTGCCACACCTTACCTCCCAGGTAGAGCACAGGGAAATATCAAGTCTCAAAGTGTTGCCCTAAACCTAGCAAAGAATAGGAACAGGGGCTAGAGACAGCTTTAATTGCAGATGAACCTAAAACAGCCTTGAATTATCTCATGCCCTAGGAAGAGTCAGAAAACAATTTCACAAAATGTACAAGAAGTTGAGGACTTGAGAGCATGAGGAGAACACAGCTGTGAGCTCTGCTGATAGACAGCAAGGAATCAGAAGGTATGGTGACAGCTCAAGGGATGCCACAGTCAAGGAAGAGAAGTATGTATGTCACTCCTCAGCTCTTACACCCAACAAAGCACCCCCAGCAAGCCACATGGAAATCTGATATAGCGCCAAAGTACAAAGAGCTAAAACTTTAAAATGATTGAGATTTCAGTCGGAACACTTATGTAAAGGAAAATCTCAAAATGAAAATTAATGAAAAGAAAGCTACTTTTCTTGATAGGAAAAAAAAAAAAAAAGAAAAGAAATCAAGAGAAATGCCAGAGGATAGCCTACATACAATTTCTTGGATCAGACGTTTTATTTTCAAAAGATCATTTTTCACAAATCAGTTTTGTCTGATTTAAAACTCTAACAGGTCAGGATTTTTGTTATATGTTATATAAAATTCAAAGCGCTCCATGGATAAAATAGGTAACAGTGGAGAGACTCAAATTTTCAGTACACAGGTAAACGTCATTTTGATTTTATGTATGCAAACTTTTACTTATAAAATTGAAAATTGTCATTTAAATTTCACAAAGATTCAAAATAGTATGATTTAAGTTGAATAGAAAACTAGTTAAAGTTAGTACGGCTCTAAAATATTTGCCATCTAAAATTTTTTATGACCTAAACTTAACTTGGTGTGTTACATAAAATATTTTGTTTCACTTAAAAACAAATTATATATGAAGGGACATACAGAAGTCAAAAAGTCCAATTTTTTTTATAAAAGCTCAGAAACAAAAATTTATTACTAACACATTTAGGCTTCTCGTTTTCTCAAGCATCTATAAACTCATGTTAACTTACAGCAACTGCTATCTAATCACCTGGAATAAAGCTTTTTCATTAGCTAAAAAAAGTTAGACAAAAGGAGAAATGATGTGAAAACATAAATCTTATAATTTTGGGTATTGTTACAAAAAATCTCACAATTCTCAAAGATATCAGTGAGTTTTAATTTGTCTATAATCCATTCTTAATTATGAATTATTAACATTTAATAAAATCTCACACACCAGGTACATAAATACATGCTGATAAGAATTAATAACCCAGATAAAAAAAAAAACTGAAGCCCGTGAGAACAGAAAATTAATTTTTTTAATAAACCCAGCTGTTAGAGTGAACGAGTTTTCTCCATACTGAAACACAGTCTACAATCCTTAAGGAAGTTGCCAAAACTGAAAGATGACTCATTAATTGTGCTATCCTAAAGCATTTTTCTCCACTTCTGAAATAATTATCAAAGAAGGTGTTAGTCTAAACAATTTCATAAACCACAGCTCAATATAACCTTTGGTGAGTTTTAATAGTTGAAAGAAAAGCTTAATAGTTATCATCTTTCATGATCATTTCAATATTTCATCACAGTATTTACAATTTTATAGCAATGCAAAATGCATAGTACATTTAAAAGTCTTGGTTATTCTATTCCCAGTAGTACTGAAGAAAAACACGTTAAAAGCCTCAAATCCAACCACTAATGCAACTAAGTAATTTCAAAACACATTTCAGCACTTAGGAAAGGAAGGACTCAAAGTACAACCGAGTCAATAATTTCATACCTGTTCTGAGCTGTATTTAATTGACTATCACTTCCTCAGGCCATAACTGTTGACTAGTCAATTTTTACTAAAATATATTCTTAGCTTACTAATGCTCTTAAGTCATACAACAAGATAGTATATATTAGTAAAATTATTAAATAAACATAATATTCCACCAAATTTCAAATATGTGCTTTGGGTGGTAAAAGTCTGTTTTTTTGGTTGGGGGAAAAAGGGATTTCATTAACAAAATTATGTCTATTCTTCCCTACCATCAACAAATAGAAAGAAAAGGGCACCAATTAAAGTACTAAATATTAATTTATATTACTTTAATACAATTCTAACTTCTTTTAAGTGAACTTGACAGTTTTATATAAATTCAATAATCTCTTATAACATATTTTAGTGTCATGAATGCACTACATGAATTTATCTAAATTTTAAAAGTAATTCCCAATATTACCATGCTATAAAGCAAATAAAATCATGCACAGATTGACAAGATAGACTACATATACTCCATTCTCCCCCCCTCCCTTTTTTTTAGAGTGAGTTCAGGCCATTAATGTTAACACTGAATGTATTATCAATTTTTCATTCTGGCGGGCTAGTCACTAAGCTATCTTTCACTCTTAAAAAAAAAAAAAAAGGTATATAATGAGTGACTTGAGGTAAAGCACAGTAAAAATCAAGAGCAAATATAATAAAGAAGAGACAACAGTAATATAAGGGAGGCTAAAAAATTTCTCTACAACCCCGAAGGAAATCAGCTTGAGGAAGCAAACCGATGGCTGCTGCAGAAGCCTAGAAGGGCTAAGGGCAGAGGCACCGGGTACGTATCAAGATGGTGGAGAGACAGGGATAAAAACGGTTTAAATGAATGAAAGTTGGTATAAAACTCAGAGCATCTCAGATCCTTTCCCCATAATGTACGACCATCTCCACCATAGTAAAAGACTGAAGTTTACTTTCTAGAGGAGTAAACTCTAGACGCTGCGAAAAGCCTTACTGAAAAAATAAAACAACTTGAAGTTATACTTACTGAACTATAAGATTCCCAGCAAGATTAAGTTAAGTTTTATCTGAGAAATATGAGAAGCCGTAATAAAACCTAAGGGTCTATCAATGGCAAAGATAGCTCATTTATCACCAGCAGGCAACTCTCACATAGACACATAGGTTCTTTATGTGAAATACTTAAATATGAACAGAGAGCAAATGGTCACCAGTCATCAGAGGAAAGACTCTTACATAAATGACAAGCACCAAAGAAACAGAAAAAAAAAAATCATAGAAAACGGACAATACTGATAAGGTCATAAAGACTAAAGAAAAGTATAATTAATATCATCGGAGATAAAAATTTCCATTTAAAAAAATCAGGGCGGAGATTTTGTTTTATTCCCTGGTTCTTCGCTCCTGTATCAGAGTTCTCTAGAGAAGCAGAACCAATAGCAGGGAGATACCTATTTTACTTATTTTAAGGAAGTGGCTCACACAATTATAGAGGGTGACAAGTTCCAAGATCTGCAGGGTACGCTAACAAGCTGGAGACCCAGGAGAGCCACTGGTGTAGTTCTATTCCAAGTTGAAAAGCCTAAGAATCAGGAAAACCAATGGTCTAGTTCCAGTCTGAAGACTAACAGGCTGAAAACTCAGAAAAAGGCAATGTTTAAGTTTGAGTCGAAAGGCAGGAAAGAGATGATTTCCAGTTCCAATGCATTCAAACAGATGGAATTCTCTCTTACTTGGGGGATGGTCAGTCTGTCTCTTGTTCTAATCAGGACTTCAACTGACTGGATGAGGTCCATACACAATAGGGAGAACAATTTGCTGTCCTCAGCCTACCCATTCAACTGTTAATCTCATCCAAAAACCACCTCACAGAAAAATCCAGAATCAGGTTTAAACAAGTATTTGGACACTCCACGGCTCAGTCAAGTTGACACAGAAAATTAACCATCAAAGTTCTCTCTTCCCCGCCCAAAAAAACTCAAAAAACTAGAAAATGCTCTTAGAAATTAAAAGTGTGACTTCAAAAATTATTTTTAATTATTTATTATGGTGACATTCGTTAATGAAATGTAATGTTTGAAGTATACGATTCAACAGCTAAGTTATATACATTGCACTGTGTGTTCACCACCCACAGTCAGATTTCTTTCTGTCGCCACATATTTGACTCCCTTTACCCCATCTACCTCCCTCAACCCTCCCTACTCTCCGGTAACCACCGGTCTACTGTCCATGACCACGAGTCATGTTTGTTTGTTGCTTTTACATGTATGTCTCACATAAATAAGTGATATCATTGGCTTTCAACTTTTTCTGTCCGGCTTAATATCAAAAATTTTGAAAGAAGTACTGAAAGATGTCGAGGAAATAGCTTGTAAGATAAAATGAAGTAAAAACAAATGAGAATGAATATGAAAATTACAAAATTAATCCAGATAATTCTAGAAACAAAAATGAGAAAAAATAGAGAAAAACAAGTTTCCATAGAATTAAAGAAAATTTCTCTGAAAACATGTACATTTTCTCAGACTGAAAAGGTTTACATAAAATACCAAACAACGAATTTTAAAAGATTTACCTACACCAAGGCGCTATTCAGTAACAACAATTCTTAAAATAATAAAAATACCAGAAGCTGCCAGGGAAATATAATTTGGAGAAAGTATAATTTTTTCCTTGTAATATTAACATCCAAGCAAGCTACCAATCAAATATAAACATTAAATAAAAGGCATTTCCAATTCAAACAAGCAAGATCTAAAAAAGTCTACCCCTCATGCATCCTTTCCCAAGAAATTACAAAGGATATGTATGCCTCATCAAAATTAATACTGACGCCCAGCTATCCTCCTCCATCCCTGTCCTGCTTTAGTTTTCCTCGTGGTGTTCTTATTACCACGAGATTCTTTGCCTTCACCTTTGGTTTATTCTCTACTGTATTTCCGATGCTAGAACAGTGACCAACACATACATAATAAGCTAGCAATAAATGCTGTATCAGTACAACTTTTTTTAAAAAAAGGCCACTGTGGGACCCAGGAGATAGACATTACAACATAAGAGAGAGAAGAGAAAAATTCTAGGTTGATGATAAAAGAAGCCTCCAGATAACAGCTTTCTACAGACCTAAAGAGTAATCAATCCAGATTGAAACAGGAAAATGGACAACTCCAGGCCCTATATCTCCAAGAAAAACATCTGAACCACTAGATACACGGTATGTTTGATCACACTGGTAGACATTTTATGATTCCAGTGGAAAACTTAGAAATAAATTTGTAATGTGTAAGAAAATTTAAATAAACAAAAGGTAGAAAATTATTAATTCTAGGATAAAGAATGAAAGAAAGAGGCAAGAGGAAGGGAGGAACGAAGGACAAGATAATCATGGTGCATTCTGTAGTTCTGCCATGAATACCTACTGTGACGATAAAGTAAATGCTAATGCTAAGTGTGGTTTTAACTAAATATGATGATGTAACTGTGTGGAAATGAGGGAGAGTGTGAAACAAAGGGAAAACAGTATTCAATGGTCATCTTCATGGAAAAATTAGATGTCTTAAACAGAAAAAAACAACAGGAAATTGTTATTATGTCATTTAGAAATGTGAAGTTAACTACCAGACTCAAAACTAAAAGATCTGAATGTGGTTCCTTCCAGAAACTAAGAATCAAGGTGGAATAAAAGAACTGAAGGAGGGAACTATTGTTTTCGAGTTAAATAATAAACTATTACTATATTTATGAAACAATATACATGTTTTCCTTGATAAATAAAATGTATGATAATTATATGCTCTAAATAAAGAATGAACAGAAAATGAAAACACATATTTTTGTTCTAACTGAACAATAGGTATTTAACCAAAATTATTTTGAAACCTCCAAATAAAACATTCAATTTTCACAAATACTGATAACAAAACTACAAAAATATAAATGTATCATAAACTATTAAGAATTTTTATTTTTTAAAAGTCAGTATTCTACATCCTACCAAATGAAATTACCTTTGTTGCTACTGGTAGTAAAATATTCTCTTTTGTAAGTACGGACCTAAGGATCCAAACACAATTTAAAGAAATGAAGAATTATTTGTTAACAAGAACCTAAACTGACATTGAACTGCTTCATTTTTCTCATTAATATAACAATTTAAAGGCTTGCGCTCCTCAACAAAATATTAATACTTTAAGATGTCAGTTCTATACGCCTTCGTGAAATAAACCAAATTGGTTGGCTATAGCTCCAATTACCTAAGGAGATGACAGAAACACTGTTAGAAGTCGAGGGAGGAGGCCGCAGAGGAAACCTCAAATGAGGAAGGGGATGTATTAACACAAAATTGAGAACCACATTATACTAACGGACTAAAGGTCAAAACTACAGAAAACTTGTTCATGGGCAAGATAGAGTAATCTCAAGTGCTCAAAGTAAACTATCGAGAGCTTTTCAACAGTGTTTGCGCTGTGTGTCAGCACTCTCTCAACAGCACATCTAACACAAACCCGAGTAACCTCATACCAGGAAGGAACATGGCATAATAGGAAAGGACAGGTCTTATTCCACTGTCTCTTCAGGGGGTAAAACAAATCATGACACAGCAACATAAAATATTTCCTTTTGGTAAGTTCTGATTTCAATGACTTGGTGAACATATATTTCTAAAATGTACATTTCATCTGTACAAATACTATGGCTGTTTAAAAATGAAATACATTACATATACAGATAGCTACAAGGTAAGAAAAAAGAAAGACAATTCTATTAAAGTTGAATTAGCAAATGGTTCCATTTTATAATTACTTATTTAACTAATATTTTAATGTGTATTATGTGAAAATAATTGAATATCGAGAAAGCAACTGCTCACTGAATTTGAAAAAGAAACAATGCAAAGATTTAAAAATCAAAAAAATTGAGATAACCATGCAACGAATTATATTATTACTATATAGTTTTAAAATATTTGTAAATAATCAAAAAACAATAATCCACTTGCAATTGTGTTTAGACATACATTAAAACTAATGTTTGCAAGTGCCTTTGAAAATCTGTTTTTAAACATTTTCAGAAAAAAAAAAAATTCTCCAGCCAATAATGATTACTAAATAACTTCCAAATTGGTGTCAATTTTGTCAAAATCTTTCACCAATCAATACAGAAAGCTTGATTTCAATAAAAGTGGCAAAAGTTGCTGTAACCCTTTCCAGCCACAATCTCTCAACAGATGATCATCATTAAGCTTATATCAGGGCTTCACGTTCAAGAGCTATATAAATGTGTCCTATTAGTACACGGTCAGTCTGTTTGGCAACTCCAGTTCTCCAGACATATGGCAATTGCTGCCCTTTGAGGTCTGAAGTCAAGTCTTTAGGGAATCTCAAAGCCTGCACTGAAATTACAAGGAGTGTTCATTAGAGACTGCTGGGGAGGAAACATGAAAGACTTCTACTAAAATTGTATAAAACAGCTAATTATTTTTAAAAGATTTTTAAACCATCTAATGTACTCAGCCACAGCAAAAAGAATTTATCAACAGAATCATTTTTAAGAGCACTACTTTCAGGACAGGAGCGCAGCTTGCCTCGTGCCTCCCATCCCCCACCTCAACACAACATTCGTCTCATAAGCGACCGACCACAAGTTGAGATTTTTACATCATGGGAGAGAGTAAAATTATCTTATACTTCTGAATTCTTTCTAAAGATCACTCTAAATATTTAAAAAATGAAAATATTTTTTAGAGACAAAGTTTGGTTTTCTAATATTTAATTTTGAATAATATAAACTGTTAACTTAAACTCAGACATACATATGTGTTTGTCTTTAGATTCTTCTTTTTTACTCAAAAAAGTCTGCCTCTATTTCACTTTTATTCCATTTTAAACTAAAAATCATAAAACCTTTAAGTACAAAATAATAGAAATTACTAGTAAACCTATGAAATGGCATTTACCAGATATTATGGAAATATATGTAGATTCAAATTTATTTTAATTAAAAAAGGAATGTCAAATTGACATGAATTCAAAAAATCTCATGTCTACTTTCTCAAGATTTTGAAAAACATAAAACATACAAGTATTTTTTATTAATAATTGTTGCCTTTTTAACTGTTTGAATGTGTAAACAATTTTTAACTTCAGAGAATTATTATTTATTAAGTTTCACGACAAAACGGTATTCCTAAAGAATTTTATTTTAGTAACAAATCTCCATAAAATGTTATACAAAGTTCATTAGCTTGCTTCAATCATTTCTTGAATTCATGTATAGTTCGTTTCTGACAGCCTAATTCTAAAAAGCAATTACAATCTCAATCCATATGTAAAAAGATAACAGAAAGCAAGGACATTAAACCAGTTTAAAAGAATAAAAATCTAAAGAAAACAGATTACAAATGATTTATATGAATGCCTAGTGCTGAAGTTAATTACAAGTAACCCAATAAAATAGTGCCTTTATTATTGTACAGCACGTAATAGCTCTAGATGTAAAAACCAGAACTCTTTCTGCTGACTTTTGCATGCCCAATCCCACAGCACACAACATTAAGAATTAAACATGTAGTAAATAAGGCATATAGAAAACAGCAGTTTTTAACTAAAAGCAGAAAATTCTCCTGCTGTTTAACCATTTAGGGTCTTAAACTCTCAACAGAGACCACTGTAAACTGATACTATGTATTCACTGAGTAAATTCTTAATATATCAATATAAAGTGAGATTTTAACATCAGTGTCCAATGTTTACCAGCAAATAAAAAATAACTATGAAATAGCATCAAATTTGTTTTAGCATTCAATAGGAGCAAATAAGTTATCTTTTATGTTTATGCTATGAAATGGTATCTTCAGAATTAGAGTTTTCCAAACCCTCAACATCTAGCTTTCATAAAGCTTCCGTCCTGATTGTAAATGCATACTATCTAAGACACATGCACTGCATGCTATAGTGACATGTTACAGTTGCCATTAGCCACAACCTGTAGCCAATCATAGTATGCTTAATGACTTCCCTGGTGAAGAGGATAAGACCTTTCAGTCGAGAATGCTTCCATAACTCTGTCAAAGATTTATCAATGTACCTAATGAGATACTAGCTGATATCAATTTTAAGTATAATGCAAAAATCCTAAGACACTCTACGGATAAACATCACCATGTAGGCCATTCTTTGACCACAACATAATTTTAATAGTGATATGATGAAATACTTGACAACCTGGTTTTGCTGCACAAAAAAATCAGAACTGATGAAACAATCAACAGTGTATCTCTCTGGCAGTTATTTTACTCCTATCAATTTCATCTCCATTAAAAATACATTCACTATTAGCTTATTTTGCTTTGGAGGAGGAGGGGATCAATAACTTCACAAATTGGAATTTGTCTCCTTAACTATGGCTAAACACTTTAAAGGTACAGATCTCTACTTCAAGTTTTCTACAGTACCTCTTTCAATTTTCCATGTAACAAATTTTTAAATGCTTGTTTAAAAAAAAAAAATCATAATTTAACACTGTTAGGTAAAGGAGAGAGGAGTACTGCACTAAGAACACTTAGACCATCAAATTACTACTAGTTTCCTGTGGCTGCTGTAACAAATTGCCACAAACTTGGTGGCCCGAAATACTAGAAGTCTGTTCTCTAACAGTTCTGGAGCAGAAGCCCAAAATCAGTCTCACTAGCCTAAATTAAGATGTCAGCGAAGCTGCATTCCTGTAGGTTCTAGGGAAGAATCTGTCCCGTGCCTCTTCCTGAATCTTTCTGGCAGCTGTCAGTATCTTTTGCTTTGTGGCCACATCACTCTTGCTCATCTTCACACTGCCACATCCTCTGCATGCCTATCACTAATCTCCCCCCATCCCTCTCTAAGGATATAAGTGATGGCATTTAAGGCCCACCCAGATAATTCTAGAGTATCCCCTCATCTCATAATCCCTAATCACATGAAGGCCCTTTTTTCAAGTATGATAACTTTTGCAGGTTCCAAGCATTTGACATGGATATTTTGAAGGACACCATTTTCAACCTATCATACTAGAGAAACTAAATTAAAACAGAAACGGAGCTGAAGGAAAGTGAACTTTACTAACAAGCTCAAAAAAATTCAAAAGATTGAAAAGAAAAAACATTTTTTTAATTAGTATATTATGGCAAGAGCTGGAAAATGTTTCAAGCAAGTCAACTTATGCTACAAGTGTTGGTTCTAATAGTGATTGAGTTGTGATTGATTTTGTTTTCAGTTCCAGAAATTCAGTTTGATTTGCTAAGTATAAAGCCTATTAGGCTACAAGAAACTGAAGCTTTACAGCTGAGCTACTAGTAACAAGCAGGTATCACAAAGAACAAGTCTAACAATTAACAGAAAAGCAATGATAGCACTGCCAAGTGTCTGAATAAGTAAGGTAGCAGTCCAGACTTGGGAAAAAAATCATAAAAAGGCAGTTAAAAAAAAAAAAAAAAAAAGCCCTGGTAAAAAAGATTTCATTAAAAAAAAAATTCTCCATTATTTTGCCTTCTCACTGCCACTGACCAATCTCTTTTTTCCTTTTTTAGCTTATAGCGTAACAAACAAAATCTTACTCTCCCACATTAGACTAGTGCTACAAACAATAGGGAATCTTTTCAATGGATATAAATACAAGACAACTTCGCAATACTGAGCAAATGTATAAGCTTTCTTAGATAAAGGAATAAATTGTCTTTCCTCTGAAAAAGGAGCAATATGAAACCAAAATTAAATTTGTCCTCATTATGTACTATCTGACAACAAGAATAATCTGACAAACCAATTGACTCAATAAGATGATACTATTGTTTCAACTGAATACTTAACAAAAACGATTTTCCAAATAACTTTCAAGGATATATAATTATTATCGAAAAGAATGCACTGTGCATCCAGTAGTCAGAACAGTTGTCTGCATCTTCATACTCACAATATGGAAAAGCGCAGTACAAAAAAGAAAGTGTGTCCAGAGAATGTGGAGGACAGGTTTAGGGTTAGGGAGTTTGATTTTTTTGGTAAACTATTGAGAAACTGGCATGATGTACATAACACTTATGTCAAATATCTGAACACTATTTACAGAGCAGCACAGAAATAAATATAAACTAAAATAAAATCACTACAAGAGTCCTTGAAAATAAGGCAGAGGAGTTTGAACTGAAGGAGACAGTAAATTATAGCTTCTCCTGAAAAGGAACTATAAAGAGGATATGCTAGGAAAATAAGTTAATCTGTATTTACTGAAAAAGGAAAAAAGCAACAGAAATGAAAAAGGTCATTTCACTAATTCAGGAGTAAACCAGATCAGATTCGGTGATTCTTTCCCAGATGCCTTCTTCAAATGATATCTCCTTTTGTCCCATCCCGCCTCCCCTACTCTGACAGCACTCAAGTTCAGGATCATCATAACAAACAACTGATACTGATAATGATGTATTTGTTCAGAAACAAAGGATAATCAGTGAACTACACTAACTGTTGTAAAAGTACAGTATTTCTCAATGACAGTAACAAAAGGTATGTTGAAAGTAATGTAGTATAAAGCTCTGAAGTATACAAAAGAGACCCTTAAGACAACCATTACAGTAGCTGCCCTTATAATGACATCAATCTCACACATATCACTGACAATCCCTAAAACAGCTGTCACTATAGCTAGCCCAGGAAATGGTGGAACCACACCTTTGGGAGCCTATATAAAACACAAATGTCTACACAAAAAGGCCAAACACTGCTAATCTATTAGATCTCTTCTAGATCAAATAGTCTATGGCTCCAGATGAAAATATACTAAATATACAGAACCACAAAGAGAATAGAAAATAATGAAAAAGACAGTGCAGAAAACAGTGACCTGCATCTGTAAGGCAAAAAAACTGAACGATCAAATTTCATAATAAGAAAACAAGTGGCAATGAAAATGCTGAAGAGAGGATTTTATGTGCAGTAAAAACACTTAGATTCAGAATTTAATAACTTTAATTTATAATCTACTTTGCTCTATGGGCAGTTCTATATGTATTTACATATATTATCTAATACCATCTTTCTTATATCCATTTCACTCAATAAGAAACTACATCTTAAGCAAGTGAAATAATTAGCCCATGGTTACACAGTTAATAAGTACTAGAGGGAAAGGATTTCATAAAATTAAAACCTCTATCATCACAGCATTTTCCTGGCTTCACTTCAGCCTCTTCTTAAGATCCTGTCCAAGGCCTGAATTAAGCAGGAATGAGAACCCTAATGGCTATATATTTGTTTTTCTAGTAGTAAATTCCTCTGCTGCTGGAGGTGGCTGTTGTCTCCATTATGGGTAACAAAAGAAAGGAAAAAAATGTCTTGGACAGAACAGATGAAATATATGTGCAATTATTAATACATAAATATTGTCCCTTCCTAAATTATGCTATTACACATTAACGGTACATATCAGGGGACTAAATTACTAAATAATTATTTTATCTCAGAGCCAACTGAGACAAACACTTTAAACAGAAAAATTTTAATCTTGATCCGAAGAACTCTGATTACTCTGACTAAAATCCCTTAAACTGCATAATAGTTAAGAAAAATATATAGATAGGAATACAGCTGAGCCTTCACAAAGCTATCAGAGTTTGATATTAAACAATCTTAAGCTTTACACTTTAAACCTAGCTTTTCTATAATACTATAAATTTCTGTAATGCTGTAACATTAATAGAAAGGACTAAGCAAAACTATGCAGTAATAGCTGAGAAACAGAGACACCAACCTATATTAATAATTACATTAAAACCAAAAGAAAACGTTATGCTTAGAATATTCCCATTCGTACATTCCTTTTGCTCTCTTCCTAATCCCAAATTTAAAAGACCAGTTGTAAAACAGTAGGGTGCCAAATTAAAGCACACTTTATTTTCAGATGTCTCCATACTCATAGGCTGACTTCCTGTCAGGAAGAATTCCATTTCACTGAATACCCCAATCAGCAGGGAACTTGCAGGATTAAGTGCCAGTTGATATTACTTTGTTTTGCATTTACCACCCTTGAGAATACTGTTCAAAGATCTAGTTATATAGTCAGCGTGGTATCATCCTTCTGACTAGACTGCCAAGCCACAGGGTGTGCTGCCAGTTCCACAAAATTTACCTTAAAAGGTTGTGTTTTCTAATTCCTAGTGTGCCAGTGAATCAACAGGATGCCTGTATTTCAGGAATAAATCCTGCATTTACAGTTAAATTATGCTTGTCTTTGGTTGTAACAAAGTACTTTAAATTAATATTGTATAGATCTGCATCCAGATTGAAATGAAGATCAATTAATGTTCAGTAATCCATCAACTTATCTTATTTTTAAAAGTAATATGCAGAACTTTACTCTTGTTTTTCAATGTTTTTGCTGTTGTTAAAGACAAAGGAATCCATCTTATAAAAGTTATCTGTTATAAAAATCTGAATCAAGTAAAACCATATTTTTATATTAGCATAGTTATTAAATTTTTAGATACTTTAAAAATTTTAGTACATTAAGATTTTGTGATCAGTTTACACACCTTGAATCTTGAACTACTCTTCAACTCCATAAACTTTCTGTCATGCTTCAAAATTATCTAGTTCCTTATTAAAAGATCAATTGTTTCCACTGCATACAAAATTAAAGTAATTCTGAGCATTCAATGTGGAACACCTATGCTCACAGCCTTTGTCCATTTTAAAGATACAGCATTCACAGCAGCTCTAGGCAAAACTAGGTGATCGTATTGGAAGCCTATTTTTTTTTATCCCGATGTTAATTACTACTCTATTGACTGTCACCCATTCACAATAAAAAGGTCATAAGCACTGATAATAATAAAGCTCAGACACAATCAATTTATGTTCACTAATTCCATAAGTACACGTACATTCTAAGAACGAGGCATAAACACACACAAAAAAGGAGGGGTAACATTACGAAAAGTTTGAAATACAAAATTATATTGACCTAGTTGAACCATACATACTACATATAAACTGGTCTTTAAGAAGCCGAGAGCCCCAAAGTCCCATTTCCTTGGGAAAAGTAATGCTGGTTACAAAGAAAATGAAATGATTTATTTACAGCATATCAAAGTATAAGTTTCAACATCTAATACTTTGCAAATTTGTTGCCATGCAAGCACCTTTTAGCACACTGAAAGAAAATAGTAACATCTTTCTAGTCAGATATAGATCGTTTATTTTAAGAAATCAGGACATACAAGAAGGTATTAATACACTTAGGCAAACACATCATTTTTAAGAGCCAGAGGTTCAACATATTTGCATTCTCTTTGTTGGCAGAAGCTGTGATGCCTGAAATGCTGCACTATCTAAAAACAGTGGCTTACGCTATAGAAAACAGTATGGGGGGGTTCCTCAAAACACTAAGAATTGATCTACTATATGACCCAGCAATCCCTCTACTAGATATTTACCCCCAAAATCTGAAAACTCATTTCCGAAAAGATATGGCACACTGACGTTCATAGCAGCATTACTCATGGTGGCCGTAACATGGAAGCAACCCCAGTGTCCTACGATAGATGATTGGCTCAAGACGCTGTGGTACATACATACAATGGAATTTCACTCAGCCATAAGAAGAGATGAGAAATTCCCATTTGTGACAACATGAATGGACCTGGAGATAATCGTGCTAAGCAAAATACGCCAGACAGGAAAAGTTGAAAACTACATGATAACACTTATATGTGGAATATAAACCTAAAAGCAACAAATGAACAGGAGAAACAGAGACACACGGACAACATACTAGTGGTTACCAAAGGGCAGGGGGGAGAGGAGAGGGGAAAGGGAGATGGGGTAAAGGGGGTCAAATATGTTGTTGAAGAAAGAAATTTAACTATGGGAAGTAAACACAGAGTAAAAATATATGTACCTTACTGTTAAAATGTACAGCTGAAACTTATTGGATTTCATTAACCAATGTCACCATTAAAAAAAAATAATTAATTAATTATTTTTTAAGAAGTAGTGGCTTAAAGGTGTTAGAAATCTACAGAAAAAGGAAAACCTACATGCACAAAATTGATTTCTCCATAAGTCATCAGCTGTGACTCTTCTAACTGGGTAGGTCTTTCTGAGACCCAGAGGTGATCAAGCGAAAGGGCTTTAATATGTTTCACTTACTTCCTTTAAAACATTTAAGTAAGCATAGGGCAAGAGTTCGGAATTAGGGCTTGAAGCCTATATATAAGGGCTAACTTGGCTTTCGGTTTAAGATAGAATTGGATAAAAGACAATTATAAAGTAGAATGGTGTCTGTTCTTTAAGGTAAATATTTTTTAATGAATCAAAATCTCAATAATTTTAAAGGCAACTTTACATAAACAAATTATAACAATTTATTCAATAAATACCTATTATGTTTACTTTATCACAATTCTGACACTAAAAAACAATATAGACAAAATAAACAAGAAATGATTTCCTGATCTCAAGAAGTTTTCAATCTAATGAAACAAAAATTAAAATATAGCATGACAGATACTAAAATAGCTCTTAGGTCTATAAACTGAATTCTTCTTTAGCACTTATCTCCATAAATTTAACTCTAAGATAGAGTTCTCTAAGCTCATAAATTTGGAACCCATAATCCAATGTTGGGGCATCTAAGTAAGCTAAGAATTGAAAATAAGTAAGAGTTAATAAGATGTGAAATTTGAGATTTTTGGTACATCCTCATGCCAAAATATGTTTGTTGCAAAGACTGAGTTCTTCAGGTTGTATCAGAAGAAGAGCAAATTCCTATATAAGTATAACGATTGTTCCTAAATATATCTGCATGAATTTTAACTACTAGTATTCCATTCTCCACTCACTCCTCAGGGTTAAGATTCACCAGGATAGATTCTGTTTCCTATTTCTAGAAATTGCCTCATATACAAATTGTACTTTGTAAAACAGACTTAATACAAGTTTCAGTAAAAACAAAATAAAACGTGTGCTTAATCAGTCATTTCTTGGCTCTTAATTATTTAACCCTATTAACCTCTTTAATGATGATTTCATATTTTTTATTATTTCTAGGTCTTGATTGCAAGCTACCTCAAATCTTGGTTTTTTAAATGGATGACATGTAAAGACCAGCCACTGTACAATTTGGCCATGTAACTATTATAGTCTGCAGCTAAAATTTTATTCATTTATTTGACAAAATCTTTAAAGTTTATTTCATTAGACACTGTATCATATGATATTCACATACAGAATAATTTCATTTTCTTTGGACCTCTGTAGGTGCATAGTAAAGAGCAATTCGATAAATGGGTCTATATTAATATATGTAATGTCCCATTAATATAAAATATATTCTGACCCTGATTTCTCACTTTATGCTACATACTAGAAAATGAAAACAGAGGTTAAGTTAACACAATATTGACTAAAAATGTAATGTGATTCACTCAACTAATATAGGAAATAGCTATATAATCAATTAATGTCAAAATATTTTAATTTATTCTTAAATGGCGGGTTAGTTCTGTACAAAATATTGTAAAAAATACACACACAGAGACATGCCTGGGTAAACTTAGGTTGTTCTAGAAGGAATACCAACTCTTACTATAATGAGTTCTGAAGATCTAAACCTTCAGAAACAACATATAAATTGGGAGTTATGTCTGAATTACCTACAAAAGAGCGAGAACAAGTGACTAAGGTTATTTATTTTGATTGAAGCAAAAATAATCACTGTGTTTTATTAAGAAAATACTAGCTATAATTTTCCATATCAATTGATTTTCTTTAATCACTGTGATTGCAGGAGCGGAGAAAAACAGAAGCAGAATATTAAAAAAGAGACATTTCTTAGATTACTCACTGCCTCACCTCTAATGCAAGAGAAGCTTTTCCCAAATTATATTTTACAAAAATTATCTACAAACACTATGCCCATAAAAGGGCTCTATGATCAAATATGTTACTATTATTTACATTACAGATTTAACAACAGACATTAATATACATATATTTACACACACACACACACACTAAAAGGTCTTGATGGTGCCCTTCAGTAAAGAAATCTAATTAAATTTAAACCAATATTCTCCAAACTTATTTACCACAATACGCTTTTTTTCCACAGAACATTCATTATCATCACATAGCACACACAATGTGATTTCCTGTACTGAAAAACTTGGATAGTGAGAACTGATCAAATTAACACATAGCTACCACAAATCTAAACAAGGGAAATTATGGGTACTGGAAAGAGTAGAGAAAATGCTTTAAGAGCTTTAATATCTATTGATCCCGATGAAATTGTAAAAATAAAGATGAAACTTTAAAAAAAAAATTCTGACTGAAAGTCAAAGGAACCTGATCCATTCATGACAAGAAAAGTACAGCATAAATGATGGATAAATAAAATTTTTTTGTACTCCAGCGTAACTCTACTCTCTGCCTCTGTGTTTTGTGTTTCTCTTAAAGTCTGTATAAAATTCTATGCTGTACTAAAATTATTTGTCTCTCTCACTACAGTTCCTTAAAAGGAGGGGCTCATCTTAAAAGCATTCAATAAATGTCTACTAAATAAAATAATAAATACCATAAGAAAGCATAAAGAGGACGACTCAGGACAGATAAATTCACACAAAGCTCTGTAGGATAGCATTTGAACTGAGCCTGATAAGACAGTAAAAACGAAAAATTCTCAAAGTATAGTTAATGGCCTTATCATACTGTATAAAAGCTTCATACCATAATAGGATTTTGTTATATGCTAAAAAATTCATAAGGAATTTTAAAAAGACCTATATTTCCAATAAGCAACTTATACTCAAATTCCTATTCTGAGGTTGGAAAAACAATCCTTTGTTTTACTGGCTCAATTATTTCTTTGTAAAAAACACATCATTTTCTTAACACTACATAGTGAGTTTTGGTTCAAAAAAAAAAAAAGGTGAAGTATAACTTAAATACAGAGCACCAAGTATCTGAGACATAATTTTTTTTAAAATGTAAATCTCCATTTATATTACATTCTCCAATAAGTAAAACTCATCCATGATAACTGAAATTAAATCAGTGACGACTTGAGGTGATAGGGTAGCAATTAAATTGTAAAGAGGCACAGGAAACTTTCTGGATTGAAATGGTTGTTACATGGTAGTGTATATGTCAAAACTCATCAAACTGTGAACTTAATATGCATCGTATATGGTGTATATAAATTATGCTGCAATAAAGTTAATTTTTAAAAGAAATAAATCTGATTAAGCCAAAAGAAAATTAAAAAACTAAGACCTTATTAATAAATGAACACGACTACAGTCTTGGTAATGACAAAACAGCTGACTTAATAAAAACACTAAATACATATTTAATGATATACAAAAGTACGGTGGTATTTCATAATGAAAAAGACTAACAGGCAAAAAGCCCCAAATATGGTAATGTATGACCAATGTTACCATTTATTTAATAATTATGTAAATATTTGATTGAACAGTATTTATGCTGGACATTAGAGATACAACAGGAAACAGTGCTTGTCTTCAAAAAACTTAAGGTCTTACGGGAGAGAACTAAAAATCATAGGCAATTTAAATAAAGACTGATTTAAATAAAAAATGAAATGGGCCAGTGAGTGCTCTGGACTAATACCTCACTTAGGCTTAGAGCTGTAGGGAAGAGAGGAGTCAAAGAACCCTTCCAAAAGTTAGCTGGAGGCTGAGTTATTTATTTATTACATAAATATTCATTGGGCAGCCATCGTGTGCCTGGGACTGTGCTGGGTACTAAGTATACTTTAATAGGCAAAACAGAAATAGCTCATAGGGCCTAAAGTACAGACAGGGAGATAGACGATAAAAAAATAATAAACTAGCACATGTATACTTAAAATCCGTGGTTATATTCTACAATGTATACTAAGATGAAGACAAGCAAAAAGATACCAACTATAGATATGATAATCTGAGAACAGAATAATTAAGCTGAGTTCTGGACAATGAGAAGAAGCCAATAATTAGTCACCAAATTTGAAGCAGGAAGTTTTTAAGAAAAGAAAAAGCATATACCAAGACACAAAAATATAATGGCACATTTGGATAACTTTAAATAGTTAAGAATAAATAGTTTGAGAACAGATATAAAAACAGTGTGGCAAGAAATAAGGTCCAAACAGTAAGAGGGGCCTAAAAATAAGGGAAGACGCCTTTCTGCCACGGTGAAGAGCTGGTTTGCTTCCCACACCTGCTACCCTTTGGTCTGTTTAAATGATCTACTTTACTCAAAATACTCATCACAACTATATAAAGGAAAAGTTCATGAAATTAAAAGTCAAGAGCGTTAACATTAATGTCACACATTAAGAAATAAGCTCAAAAGGGAGAAAACCAGAATTAGTGCAATTACGGAAGAGTGAAGAGAAGAACATCTTCTATAAAGATTCAGAAAAAAATTTAAGTGGAAAAAAAATCAAACACAAAACTGACACAAAGGAATCATAAGAATGGTGATATCTAGTTATTATGAACATAATTGTTAAATTAATAATTCAGAGGTATAGAAACAAACACTTGACCCATCATTTGACAAAAAATGACCCAATCTTATATTATTACCTTCACATAAAGGAAATACTTCCCAAAATAGCAACAATCTACATATTTCGAAAAAAATTTCTAAAAGACAGATCAGACTAGCATAGTATTTTAAATTAACTTGTCCTGCTAATTAATTACTCGGACAGGATGCTAGGCTAGACTACATGGTACTTCTAGTTTTTCTATATACTCTATGCATTTCTGATAAATGGGAAAAGAATAGATGACCTGGCAGAAGGCTCAGACAATAATATGTGATTTACAGGACATGAATGCAGCTACCACAAGATTTATCTGACAGCCTTCTCCGATAGTGGACTGTTGAGTATCCGATGGAATGATTTCTAGTCTAGAAAGTCTACTACTGAGTAGCCATACACATTATTTATTTATTAGATGTTTTGGGTTGAAACCATTTTTAAATGATGCACTTCACAATGCACAGTCATAAATTTAGCTTTAAACCCAAGAAGGGAGGTAGTGTTATTGGAATGTATGTCATACTGAATTAGGATGAGCAATGCAACGCTTTTATAAAGTGGCCTTGAATGCAATGTCAATTCTTTCAAAAATGATAGTAATGTCAAATGAGCAAGAAACAAACACTTTACACAGTGTTAGAATTCTATTACTTAAACTATTTAACATTTTCTTTAAATTCATATAGATTTCTATGAGGTTTATACACATACACAAGTACTGGGCACAAATAAGTTACATGCTTATGAAAAACTGAATCTGAAACATAATTGAGAAGTTGTTCAATTTTTTTTTTTTTCTGTGCATCAGAGAATGCACACCTTCCTAAGGAAAATATACATTCTTATTTCAAAGAGGTAAAAATTTAAATCGTGTTTTGGAGCTGAAGTAGTTTTTGAATTATTTTATAAGGGATTCAATATATGAATAAACCGTAAGTATATATATCATTACTCAAAAACATATTTGAAGAAAGCTTCTCAAATCTAAAAGATGACATTTTGCCTTAACAATGTTAAAACTTAAATGGGACAAAATAAGAGAGGATGCCGAATCAACCTATTAATGAATGAATGGATATTGAAAATATAATCTCAGTTGAAGCTTTAAGAAAATATACAGTGATCTATTTGGTCTTAACAGCAAGCCAATGTGATCATTTTCTCACTTCTTAAATTTAGGCTCTACATTCTCTTTTGCAATAAAATGTGGTTAGTTTAAACACTGGGTTAAAAAGAATGCAAAAAGAAAAGTTTTGAATGAAGAAAAATAATCAGAACGTGGCTGATTGTCATAAAATTAACACCAACTAATTTGTAAAGTTTTAAATCAAATTTGCAGATGTAAAGTTCATAAGCATATCCCATTATTTATGTGATTAAAAAAGAGTTTTTGACCTGATCTTTTGATCTCTGGTACTCAATCCTCTCCATCTCCTCTTAAAAAATTAATTAAAATTTTAGCAAGATGCTAGCTTTTCACTTCCCACCCTATCTCAGACTAAAAAAAATATCAATCAAATTCAAGCCATCCCCACCCAGTATCTGCAAAATGTCGGCTTCAAATTCAATTTCATCTCTCTTAAGCTTTCATGTAGAAGAAGATAGTTCAGTTCTTAACAAAATAAATCACTTTTGTGATTGCCAATCTGACCTCTTTAAATTAGGAAAATTCAAAGTGAAAAACGTAATTATCACCCCGGAACAATCTGTATACATCTGGAGCTAATTCTGGCTTCATTTTTCACATCATTTTTCACACTGTGCAACATCTTTGAGATGCCATGGAACTTTTTGAAGAACTCATAAAAAATGTGAAAGACTTCAAATAATCAATATTTTATTCAAACAAAAACCTAGAGAATATCTGACTTTGGCAACTTACTTCATACCCCATTGGATTAGATTAATATTAAACAGCACTGTGACATACATGACAAATAGGTGTATTAAAATACGCCATTCTTTATCTTTTCAGCTTCTACATTCAACTATGTATAAACTATATCTGAAATAGTTTTCCTGTATCAAGAATATGTTCAATTCTTCTACATGAGAAAGTGAAACTTCATTATCAAAAATCACCCATGAAACAATTATATCACAAAAAAACAACTCATAATACTGTGAAGAAACATCCAAAACTGTAAGCAAATGATTCTGAAAAGTAAGGGTTATTTCATGTCGATATAAGAATGGCATATGGTAATTTCCATCTAAGAAATAAAAATGCAATTATTTCAAATAAGAACACTTAATGGGAAATTTTATCCAGTCAGCTTTTAAAGAAATGGAGCTTTCTTTTTTAAAAAATGATTAAATTATACAAAACGAGATTCTTGCTGAATCTAAGAATAATAAGCCCACTAGAAACATAACTACTCCTCACAAGTTCATTATAAAAATCCATTAGGTATAATCTCTAGAAGTAACTGTTCTTATTGCATTTTATTGACAATGCATAGTATTGATTTTTCACACCTATGATTCTTTAATTTGTATTCATGAAATGTCCATCAGCACAGTCTAAATAAATTTGGCAATATAGGAACTAAAATAAATCGATGCAAAGAAACATTAATTTTGCATTATCCTTATTCGTCAGGCAAGTAAACCATAAGAATTGTAAATGAAGGTCAAAGGTTTTGAAATGGGTCAGAACCCTTGACCTCTAGACCAATATCCTTCCTATTAAAAAAGGCTATTTTAAAGTTTTAAGTAGGGGAATTTACTACCAGCAAGATATCATTTTTAAAAGACTACAAAGAAAACTCTCAATAAAATCATTCATCTATTTAATTACAAAACAGAAAAGAAAACAACACAGGAAACATGATTTTTACGTAAGTTTTTTTTTTAAAATCATTAAAGTTTACCATATAAGGTATAGGGTTTCTGAACACAGAAAGTAATTTTGCTTTTAGAAATTTATTTACTACATCTTATTTTGATGGCTGCCATATTTTTGTTGTGTTCCCAAATCTACTCTTTATGTCAAAAATAATTAGCAATGACAAGAATTCAAAATTATTTATCACTCATTTTATAACCTCTGCACAAAAGGGAAGTAAACCCATTATTCCCAGGGGAGTCACGACTGGCACTCCACAAGATATAGAAATAAATCTGTTTCTATAACCTTAATGCACACAGTAAAGAAATTTAGTCATCTCAAGATCGTTTCATCTGGACATTTTTAATGTAACTCTAAAATCCTCGATTTCTATTTCATCTATCCTATTTATCTCAGCACTAATTTCAAAATTATCAGCTAGAATCGAAGACAAGAATTAATCCTTTGGCAAAGAAATAAAATTATTATAGCAAAAATTATCGAATAAAACGATTACAACTTCCTTGCCAAATTAATTCATGTGAGAATTCACTTTTAATTCGATATATACTCGTCACTCACCTGTGAACACAGCAGCATAACCAACTCCACAACTGAACTACTAGATTTCATGCAAACCAGACCTAAAGGAAAAAAAAAAAAATTACAATGTAAGAAACAAATATGAGGGATTTATTTGTCATATACAACTTTGTCCAAATTGATTAAAATAAAATTTAACATCTTGCTAAGAACCAAGCCCACAGACATTTAATCACATGAATAAATAAGTTAAATAACACTATAAGTACTTTAAACTCGGCATCAAAACTACCACAAATTTTTTATAAATTATTTCATTTCAGCTTTCAAACTACAAAACATTTATTACAACTTCATATATAATGAGACTTCATAATACTTATAGAAATGTGCACAACATATGCCATATTGATCAATATCATCTACATTTTGTTTTGGAGAGCTGCTTGTTATACATGCAGAGAAGGGAAATGGCTCCCTGACCTTTGCTTTCTCCACCACACACTCTCCCTTCAACCGTCTAGCTATCAATCAAGTTTCCATTTTGTTTCATGGCAGCAGACATCCCAAACACTCTTATTAGTACCTTGACCTGTGACCTCACACTAAACCTTAACAGAAGTGCAAGCCGTTGTCTGTTATATATTCTTCATTTCTTATAAATTCATTTACATTTTCTCTTTTATGTTTCGTTTGGGCTCACAAAAATATCAGGAAGGAACTGTTATACAATTCTCTAAAGAATTCTTTAGTTTTGATTACCCATGAAACCTAAAGTGATTCAAAGAACAGGTTATAACCAGTATCTTTAAAAAGCAATGCTAATAATTAAAAGCATTAAATTACTAAACTATAATACTAATAACCAGAAAAATTATGTGTTAGTCTATATTTTTCTGAGTGAACACAAGTTTAGGTTCTATGGTGTAACAACTAAAAAAATTCCTGGTGGCCCTATACATGCTACAGAATTACCTTCTTTCTTTCTCCCTATTTCAGCCCTGTTCCACCTTATTCCCTCTCTTTAATCTTCTTGCTCTCTAGTTCTCTCTTACTCCATTAGTCAGGATGCCTCATACCTACTGATGACACATGTTGGCGTCCTGTAGCCTTAGAAGCAGCATTCAAATTAAACAGGTTTTTTACTCTCTCCTTTTTTTAGAAAAGTTAGAACCACTTTTTCTCAATGTCTGAGAAAATATACAACATAGAAATGATGGTAATAGTGTCAGCACTGGCATGAAAATAAGCTACAGAACATTTACATGTTTCATTAGGCAAGCAGGTCATTAACTAGACTAAACTGTAGTCTCTATAAAGGTAAAATGAACAGTTCCTCGAGCCATTGCCACGGCTGAAAGAAGAGGCACAGTAATACTCCATCTCTTATTGCTCATGTGGCCCTCTGCTGAAGCCCCTTGGTCTGAAACCTTGTCACTTTTTCATGAAATGTAACCCAACTATAAGAAGTTCTATATACTACAACTTCAAAAGCCACTATTTCCGGCAAGTAAATTCAGATCTTTCAACAACTAGGTCATTATTCCTTACTGCTCTATTCTAGAGGAACCAGATTCACACCAGCTTTCCTTTTTGGTGAAGAATTTGGGCCATGATCTGGTACAGCCTTTTCTATCCACTGAGACAAAGAACACTGATTGATAAAAAGTGCCTTAAGACATCCAAAGTTAGAAAGATTCGCAGGTGCTCTTTTGTCCCCTTTACAACATATGGCAGGATAGTTCAATACTTATATACTTAAGAAAAATTGTATATTTCACTCTCATTTCTCAATAATAAAGGTTAGCAAACCAGAAGAGGATTGATGTTACCTAGATGGATGTGAAGACTCAGAAAAAATATATCCACTCATCAATGAGTCGAGTGTTAAATGATAGTAAATGTCAAATAACATTTCATAGTTTCCTTAGAACAATTCATGTGTTTTTGAAGTGGGGTACTGTAGATTTCTAAGGGATGGGATTGGAGGCCATGGTAGACGGTATGTTAAATTTTAAAAGAGCTTCAGAGGACAAAAGATACCTTATATTAGACCTCTCATATATTTAGCTTCCTGCCTAAACACAAATATATAATCTTGGAGGTACATAAACAGGAGATAATCCCAATAAGGGACTTGGTATTAAATTGCACAACATAATCCCATCTCTATTTTTGAGTCAAACTTTTGCTTTTGGGTGACTCTGGTTACATGTATGAAAAAGCAAGAATGAATTATAAACCAGTAAATCTGTCTTCAGATTTACATTCAGACTCTTAGAATTATTCAAAGGAAGGCTATAAAATAACACTTGGAGTAAATTTGTAAGTTATTGCAGAAGTATCATTTTCCATTCTGTCTCTGTCTCTCTGTCTCTTTCTCTCTCTCTCTCCCCCTCCCTCCCTTTACTTTTGTCCCAATTAGCATAAAGTGAATAAGACTTAGAGATCTGATGAGCCCATAATCTGACTTCTCTAAAGGCCTCCCAGAATAATAGTTAGGTTTAGTTTCGTTTTATTTTAAGTTGGTTTTTCAAAGATACGGAATTTTAGTCTCTTCAAAAAAGATAAACCCATGATACCAAAGTAAAGAGTGTTACACTCTTTTGGAGTTTCATGACGAAAGACCACAACAATTTCTTCACCAGCAACTATTTATCTCACCTCCATTATCACTGTTTCTCCTTACTACTAAACTCAGAAAAATTAAATGATTTACCAGATACTAACCTAGCAACACCTGAACCCACTGATCTATCTAAACTACCAAGTATACGATAAAAAACTGTCATGACCATTTAGCATGTGGAATAGCCCTTTCTTAAAAAATATATTTTAAATAACTTAATTAATTTACAGAAAGATAAGAGGATGGTGATAATAAGTAGGAGTCTGAATAAGAATTTAAGGATAATAAACTCAAATTCTTATTCTATATTTTCCTGGGTTTGAACATATTTGTATTTATCCTGTATCATTAATGTCCTTTCTAAACAACTGTTCCTCATGACTCTGTTAACATGATATTCATCTTGTGAATATTAATTCCAAGTTCCGAATAAATTCCTAGTAAGTTCTAGTTTATCGTTAATTCTGGTCCTTCTGCTTAAACTTACATTATTGCATGCATTACTCTGGACAAGTTGGATAATTCAAAATTTTGTTGAAGAGAGTCTAGCCATCTTCTTTGCTCCAGAATTGCAAAATATTTTATTTTTTAGATTTACAAACACCATTTAGAATGATCAATCCATTGAATTTTTTCATTTCTATCTGAACTTTTCCTTATAATCACCTTTGTGTATGCATCTATCTGTCTTTAGTTTTTATTCTCTTAGAAACTGTACCAAGTAAATTGTGGTGCAAAATGATCACAAACAATGGAAGAACAGTGTTACATGCCATTTTCGTAAAAATGAGATGTTTCAGATTCTTGTCACAAAACATTGCATAAATTTTGTAGAATAAACTCCTTCCTGTTGAATGATCTGCCGAGAAAATCCATTTCCTTTTTGTCCACAGAAATATACTATGCACTAATGAATTCTTCAGTTTGGTAAAATTTATGAGTACTGTTCCCTGTCTCTTTAAATTCATCCTCAGATGGTCTAATAATTGCAGCATGTTTCCTTATATTAATTGTTCTCACCTTATCATTCAATATTGGCAGAAAATGAAAATTTCTGAATTCTTAACTATATTCAGTGACAACTAAAAATAAGACCACAAAGATGGTATCCACAGACTTCTTTTATACAATATTTTTCAACCTTTTTTTCATTATTGCTCCCCACTAAGGAGCCATTTTGGAACTTTTTTTTTTAAATTGTGCCCTCATGAAATTTTAATTCTAAAGACTTACTGTATAGATGTACTGTAGCCAATTTCTACCATGGTCACAAACCACTGTAATATCTAAGATATTTTTTCCCTCCCCAAATACCAGTTTCTCCTCCACTGAGAAAACAAATGCATACCTTCTTAAAATCTGATGCAGTACTTTGGGAATGCCATAAGAAAAATGAGGGCGATCCAAGAATCATGACTTGTTTCTTATTGTACCATGATTCTAGAAGCAATTCTAGTATTCTTCTTTTATTATTTTAGTCTTTAGTATATATTTAGGAATAATTAGTGATGAAACAGAAAAAAGTTTTAAGATATATGGAAATTAAGATTACAAATACCCCATAATAAATTTTAGATCTATAAAAAGTGTCCAATGAACTCGCATATGACAATTTTAAGATAAACTTAATTTTCTCTTTGTTTTAGGAAGACCTCTTAAAAAATAAAATAAACATCAATCCTTATAAAGGATAACTACTTGAAAATGAGGGTTAATATAACTTAAATTGAGAAGCATTACATCTAATTCACTTTTGAATCTAACCTCAAGTTATTAGAAAACACACAGGATAAATTATTAACTGACATCACCAAAAAACAATGGTCATGGAATGCCACAATATGTAACATTCTATAGAACAACCAACCAGGTTTCTTCAACAAGTCAATAACATAAAAACAGAGGAATAAGGGGAAACTATTTGACATTAATGAGACTTAAGAGACATAACTAAATAAAATACATTGATTTTGTTTGTATCTTAATAAGAAAAAAAATAAATTATAAAACAACATATTTTAAATAAAGATGAAATGAACTGAGTATTAGATGACATTAAAAACTATTATTAATATTATTGGGTATAACAGAAGCAATTATGATATAAGAAAATACCTTTTTTAATATGGATTATAAATTATATAGGGATGAATCAACATGATGTCTGGCATTGTTTTAAATACTAAAGCAAAAAGAGGGGAAGATGAATATAGTAACAAACAATTATGGCAAAACAAAGATGATTTGGGTAATAATAAACTGGTAACAATAAACTGATACTGCATTTTATTAATATTTTAAACATTAATTTAAATTTTTAAATATTTTTTTAAATTAAAAGTAATAACTTTTCCACTGCCTGGCCACACTGCTAGTTACTGGCAAGGGTAGAATTAAAACCAAGGTCTCTTGCCTTTTAATCCAATGTTTTTTGTATAGCCTCATGCAGCAATCACTGCCACTCAACACTTTTGTTTTACAATGCATAAAAACACCACCCCCAAAATTACTCAAAACTTAAAATATATAAGTTTCATAAAAACTCTTAGATTTGTTTTCTATTTTTATGAACACAGTCCAACGAATAGGAACTGATCAAGTTTATAGTTGAGCAATGGTGCATCACCTTCCTTATCATTTTATGTGAATTTACCAGTAAAAAACTGACTCTAAAATTTTGTTAAGTGATCTAGAATCAGCAAGTTAAATATTGCTGAGCACCTAAGGTGATCCTATTTTGTTGGATCTATTCTAAAATTCAAAGAGCAACTAAAAAGCTGCAATGCTACAACAAGAGACTATAATTAATACATTCATTTTACAGTTGAAATAAAATATAGATCATAAATTGTCACTTGTGATAGGTGTCTGATACATGAAGTATAAATTAGGACAAAGTCCCTTGATTTTTCAATTCTTTTCAAATTTTATTACTTCATTATATTAACCAGTCCAGGGCTAAATAAATTATATACTTCAGCAGACAAAAAAAATTTTCAGCCTAAACTTAATTATTTCTAAAACCTGACCTTTCTTTTTAAAATAAATATAATGCTATTTGACTGTATGAAAATGAGCTCACTCATCACCAACTCCATAATATCTATAGCAGAAATGATAATGAAATTCCTATTTTAGCTTAAGCTTATTACTTATAAACAGATAGATATTTTAAGGGTCACAAGTGGTAATATCCCATAGTTAAAACAGAGATAAGATAAACTATTAACCTAACTACACCTTGCATTTCTATAATATCCTTATTTTCTTCATTGAACTAATATTTAATGTCTGAGGAAATTCAGGTTAAGTTTACTTTCCCTTGGTTGAATTACCTTCTTTAATAACTGAAGACACTCACTACACAGCAAGTTCCAGATGTAAAATTAAAAGTCCCAATACTTCTCATCCATTCCATATTTTAAGGTTCATATAAATACTTCTCATCCATTCCACATCTCCATTCCATGGTTTCCAATCCACTTAGCAACCTACCTCTGCATACTATCTCATTTGACACAATTTCAAGGTATACAACCTAGGAAAGACCCAGTAATCTATGTATGATATAAGCAGGATAGAGTACAATATTACTGTTATTTCTACTTGTTTACAAAAATAATTCTACTAATAGGGAGTAACAACACGTTCCTCATTTTCTTAATATGTAGCAATATACTGTTGTTTATATGGATCTTAAGTTCAAGTAAAACCCCAGGTAAATGCCCCACTAATTACTGTAGCACTAGTCTCTCAGATTCTCTAGTCTTATAGTTAATTTTAACGTGTTAAAAAAAAAAAAAAACTCTTAGCTCTTAGGTTCAATAAATAATTTTCTGCTTCACCCAAATCACTAATAAAAAATGAACATATTAGAATATGAGACGTGACATATTATTTTAAAACACTCTTGTGAGAAGCTGTGTCAAAAGCTGAAAAAAAATAATAAAAGTCTATGCTTCTCTTAATAACCATTTAACTTTTTAAACTTGAAATTTAAACACACACACACACAAAGTGAAATAAAGAAGAACCACTTACTTGTTCCTTCTATAAGCAGTTCTTGTCCGTGGCTACCCAAAAGTGTTCGAGAAAGAAAAGGTGCAAAATCCACAAAAATCTCTCGCAGAAGAGGAGCTGCCTTTTCCAAAGCATGTTCAAGCCTCTCTGTAATACTAGCATAAAGATGTTAAGTTACCCCAACTAGTCATTAGATTTTTATCAATTTTCTGGTTTTTAAAATGGGTTCTCACAGAAATGCAAAATTATGTGAAAAATTAAAAACTACCTGAAGACTCATTATTGCTATGTATACCATTCCCTCTGCCTGGAACATCCTTTTCATTCTGTTCTCTATGTTTTGACCTCCACCCTGACAACCTGGTTAACACCCACTGTAAGCATCAGCTCTTATTGGACGTTTTAACTAGGGTGTTCAGAGCACTCAGTTTTAGCCCCTGTAACCTAAACAAACTCTCTCTAAAGTTGTTATCAAATCTGCCTATTCACCACTAAACTATCAGCACTCTGAGTTGAAGAACTAAGTCTTCATTTCTAAGTTTTCAGCGGCAGCATACAGTTGAATTCAATCAACGTTTATGAACTGAAAGAATCAGTTTATGTCCTTTTTCATTTATATCTATATCTATGTAACAGTTTCTAATGCAATCTGAACAACTTTCCATTTGAAAACAGTACATTTTATTGGCACATTTATAATGATTTCAATACATACATTAATATGTCTTTGTGACCATATGTTTATTTGTACGCATATTTATATACACATAAACACATATACAAATATATTTCGTGAGTTGAAAAAAACAAGCCCCCACATTTCAGGAATTCAGAGGTATCCGCATTTTCAGTTTTTAATTTATAAACCAAACACATACACAAACAGCCACTACTTATCTACTATTCACATAAAGAGTACTTCCTATTCACACTACCAATGAATTGCTACTGAAACTATCAACTGGTAAGGTACTGGAAATTTCTGCTGTCAATGACCATCTCCTGCCAGGTGCTACCCTTAATACTAATCCTCTCCATTTATTTCACAGGACTTCTTACACCTGGACGACACCTCAACTGCAAGCCTACATTCGTAGCACTTAAGTGCCTGTGTTCGTGGAGTGCTATGGACTCTCCAGATGTGGCAAGGAGGGTCAAGAACTCTGGCTCAAGGGCTCTAGTGGTGGGAGTAGTCACAGAATTCCAGGTTAGAATCTGAAATGCATGTTACCAATTAAACAGGTTAATGTCAGTAACAATCTATCTACAATTCAGTATCACTATGGCTTTGGTTGACTGGCTTTAACTTTTTATTTCAGCATTTTACTTATAAAAGAGGAACAAGAAATTTTAAACTTTCAGTTTATAATCATATGAAACACAGAGCCATAAGCTCCTATCTGTGTAATTACATATTTGTATGCATATAGCATTTATTAGTCACAAACAGACACTTCTCATGAACTTTTACATCTCATAACCTTTTAAAAGGAACTCTTAAAATATTCCTACGCCTCTAAAAGCATGTAAAAGTCTTGGAAAAACAGAGACAAAAGAAAGTTTAAAAAAAAGAACTGAAGGTAGACAATTTAGAGTCATCAAAAAGAATAAATCACACATGTCCGAGTTTGTAGCCAGAATACCTACCTCATATTTGAAACTTGGTCTTGTGGAACTGAACCAACTTCTGGAACTGAAGGCAATTTTGCACTAGATGATCTGCCACCTAGAAAAAAATAATAATCATTTAAAGGAATTTTCTAGTCTTAGATACAAAAGTTCAAACAAAAGGGATATCTTTACATCAAGTCAACAAAAAATATATTATAATCCATTTTTAAATGCCCATTGTAACTTCAATAACATTAAAATCTACCAATTAACAAGGTTTTTCTTGAATCATTTTCCATATAAACCTCAGTTACAAGTTCTATTATCACACAGCCAATCCTTCCATCCATTAGATGAAGAGGTAATAGAATAGTGAATTCTGACCAAGTCGGGGTTGCAATTCTTTCTGTTCAATGCCAAGTTGCAATTGAGATTTATAAGTAGAAACATTAATCAAGCAAAAAACAGAAGCAGCTAATTCTAAATTTAGCTTTAAATAGGTATTACCTCCATTTACCATGAAAACTGTCCTTACTCAGTCACCAACTTCCACTATACCCTAAGTGTTTTTGAGTCTAGTCTAGCAAACACAACCCAGAGAACACCTGAGAAACTTTTCTTAAATGATTCAAGTGGAATTTATATTCCCTCATTTGTATCTTCACCGTAATTAGTATATAATCTACTATTGCATTTGTCACACTGCATTTCAACTGAATTTTTAGATAAATGTCTTTTTGAAAAGCAGAGGCCTATCTCATCATTTTACCCATCTACCTCTAGAGCCTAGAGAACCTGACACAATAGAGAGTCTCAACTTATGTTCATTGCAGAAATTACTCCCTTGATCATTCCCATCTCCCACTTTTCAATAGGTCAATCTTCCCACCTGGTATATACTTCTCTATTTCCTACTATTTTATCTCCATATTTTGTTCAATCTACTGTACAAAATTAATTTTCACCATGTAATCTTATTTTACTCTCCAATGAATACTCCCACATACCCTTAAATACTCTTGTAACCTATATCGTTGAATGGCCAATTCACCCTCGTATAGTATAAAGTGCTCAAACTATTTTGTCCTAAACAGGAGCCACTGTCTTTATGTTTTCAACAAATAACTGTGCTTATAAAATTTACTTAGCAACAGAAAAATAATCACCAAGAAATTATCCATGTCATAATTAAGAATGGATAGGAACAGAAAGAACATATATTATGACATAAGACTTGGAAAAAGTGAGTCTAACAGACTAATTTGGAGGATAATTTACTGAGGCTTGAAAAGTTATAAAAAGCTCAAGAGTAGGGGAAAAATAAAGCTCCTGTTTATGGGTCAGAATACGTAAGAGAGTGTCATTAAATTTAAACTAGGAGAAGAACCTAAAAAAAACAAAACAAAAACAAACAAACAAAAAAAAAACAGGAAGAATCATTTCTAAGTGCAATATGAGGGAGAAGCAGGAAGAATGGACCCATATAGTATGAACTATCCCTGTATGACACAGAGACCATTAAGTCACTGGAATCCAAGTTGGATGGTATCCTAATGACCTGGAGTGTACAAGTACAGGAGATAAACTCATCTTGCTTGTGGATGCAATTCAGGAAATAAAATTTCAGTTTCTAAGAGCACTATACTAAAAGGGTGTAAACTTAGTATTAATGTAAATGCAGAATGAAATCTCATCACAATTCTATAGAGGGATAGACCAAGAAAGGCAGCAATCATATTGAAGCAAATGAAACAAAGAATATGCAAAGCTAATAATCAAGGAGAGAAGAGGGGCTCAATGGATCCTGAAATATATGCACTATCAGAGGTCTGATGCTTTTGATCTGCTTTCAGAGTTTCAGGCATGGGTATGCTGGAAGTACATATAGGAGACAAGGTGGTGTGTACAGAAAGATAGATGAGACGGAAGAAGGAATGCTCATGCAGGACGTAAAAAGAAAGATGGCAGAAATAGATAAGGTAGAAAAGTAGCCTCTGACAGCAGGGAGCTGATCTGGTAATATCAACTAGGTCCACCAATCCTGGTGTTGTTAAGAGCTGGTAGAACCCAAAGCGAGGTCTTGGTGTTCTCTCACTGAATACAAACTATTTCATAAAACATCAACATCAGACAAAGCCATCCTATGACCATGATGAAGCAACATAAAACAATACCACTCTGTAATCAGGTTCCAACAGACAAAAACATAAATTCCATCCAAATATCAAAGATGAGCAAACCATTCCAAATCCTAATATAAATGACGGCTGTTTCTTTGTAAATCACAGCTTTTAACTTTAGTCAAGTATTCCATGTTTTTACATAACATTTATTAAAATATCTAATTATAGAATTACCAAAGCTTCCTGACAGTATCCAATTCAGAGGAAAGCCTCAATTCCTTAAATCTTCCTCCAAATCACCTGATAAAAAGTCAACTCCTACGATAATTTTTTTTATTAATGAAACCTCAAATTTCTCCATTGTGTACATTCTTCCTCACTGAAATTATTCAACCACAGGTTTACTGCTGGTAGTCTTTATTTGGAGGACACTGACAGCAATTGCAGGCTCATTATTTAAAAGAAAAAAAAAAAAAAAAAGGTTCCACAACAACCTTTTCATCATGCTAAGACAAATTTTCCCACATGGTAGCAACTCTAAAATCAATCAATTAATTAGATTATAATTAAAGGCATCTTAACAATTATAGTCAGCTGGAAGTTGAGACCCAATTGTGAGAAATATAGTAGATAAAATCAAGAAAGCAACACAACCAAACCTGAGGTTTGGTAAAAGACTACACAAGGAAGAATTGTGTAACTATTTAAAATCTTTTGCCAATCTACAATGTCAAGATTACATGAACTAGAGGAAAAACAGTTGTATCATCTAATCATATAGTCTGTGTATAATAATTTGCCTGGGGTGAAGACGTACACCTAAGAAACTAAGGGCCCTGTTCTAGCTTGGTTCCGAAAGTATGAGCCATAGTAAACTATCCCCATCACCCGCCCCACACACTCCTAAAGGATTCCAAGTGCAGCAGTAAAGGCAATCAGGTTTGAAAGTTTAGAGCTCTTAATCTGAGAATCTGGAATCTTGTGTTACAAGTATAATCCGTTATTTTCCCATTATGACAACATAAAAATCCTGTGATTTAAAGGGCAACAGGGCCCTCCCCTCCAAATCTTGTTGAACATCAGACTGAAAGCGATCAGCTAGAGCAGAACAAGAAGAGCATTTGCACCAGGGTGGGGGTGTATGAACCCAGAGCAAGGTATAGAAGCCTAAACAATGAGAGGAGGGCATTTAAGCAGTAAAGTAAAAAGAAATTCAGTGCATCTGTGTGAATTCATGGTTTCACTAAACATAGGTTTATGTGAAAGTGTATATAAAATATATACTTTCATTCTCATATATACATATATATATACACACACACATATATATACACACGTGTGTGTGTGTGTGTGTGTGTGTGTGTGTGTGTGTATCCCTAGCTCTGTCCCCTGGGAAGATCTGCGAACAACAAGTAACTAACATTAAATGTTCAGATCTTGATTTCTAAATATTACTCTCTACTAAATGAGAAATGACTGATTCAAGGTCTGTGGAAGAAAATATAACGTGAATATAAAATATCTAATTGTATTTCTTAGAAAGCCAGGAAACACCCAAGGAATAATAGGATATGTTACAATGATACAAACGCCAGATAGAAAGGACTTCCACTGACGAAATTAAAGACAATTTGAGCATCGAAATAATGATGGTAACTGATTATAACCCATCTAATAAAACAGGAAGCCATGAGGTCATACTGATAAATTAACAATTTGAGGAACAGGATATCTAAGTATTTTCAAAGTACCTCCCTACAAACAAATGTTAATTATAAAAAGGGAAGCATAGCTTTACAGTACAGAAACCTAGCAGTTATACTTTAATCGAGTAATAAAAGAGGTCATCATCAGTATTTTGACAAATCAAAATTTACATCATGCAATTAGATTCTTTTCTTCTCTATTCCATAATATTTCTACCAAAAAAGTTTAATCTGTTTCCAATCATGAGAAAATATCAAAGTCTATTTAGGGAAGTTCATTAGAGTTGCTCCCAATTTTTTTTTACCATAATGTTTTGTTATGGTATATGCTTTGATACAGGCTTATGTAAATCTATGAGCATTCTCCTGAGGTAACATCCCAGAAGTCAATAAACACATACTTTAAATGCTGATATACTTTGCCAAATTGCCCTAAAGAATAAACAATTTATACTTCGGAGTTTAACAATAAAATTGAATGTATTTTCTTAATTTACTCGAAACAAAAAAGCGACCTGATCGATAATTGGCATTTCTGATGACTAAGTCTTAGCCAAACTGAAGAATCCAGAAATCTGGACTATCTGATGCCCCGCAAGCTTGGCTGCTTTGAGGCAAGGGCATTACAGTAATTTTCCACAATCAATTTCTGGATAATTACTAAGCCAGACTCCTGTGTGAGCACATTCCTACAGCAAGACAAAGTGATCCACAGTGAACCTCTCTTTCCACAATACATTTCCTTCCCTTTCTGATAATCAGAGTTGACTTTTTATCTTACTGCTGACTTTCTTCCCAGCTTCATCATCCTGTTCAATTGAGAGCTACCTGTATTATAAATAAAACTCTAAAAACTGAATAGAATCTATCTTAATGCATAGGATTAATTGTTAAATAAAGTTAAAATACATATTTCCTCATACTGACAACTTTGTAAGGTACCTATATCAATTTCCATTTCAGCATCAATAGATTTCCAACTTTGTATTTTTCACAATAAAATTTCAAACTAGAGGGAAAACCAAGGAGAAGTTGAAAAAAATTTTTCACTCTTCAGTATCACGCATTTGAGTCAAGTTTAGTTCTATTTAGTTCTATTTCTATCAATACTCAAGAAAGTATTTCAAAGACCAAACAACTTCATTATGCTCAGTTAATGACACTTGCAATTTTCTAAATTTTTGACAATATGATTGAACCATGGTTGGCTACTGACTTCTATTACCAGGAATTAATTAAAAATTTCTAAGCTTTATTTTTTTAATTGGTGGTAGTTTTCAAAGGCCTTCTTGATTTAGTGCATATCAGACATTTTCTCTAAAAGAACTATTGGTAGTTTTTCTTAAACTTTTTCTAAAGTTGATAAAAAGTAGAGATACAAGTAATAAATCTCAAGAAAATGTATGAGGCTTTAGGCAGTTATATGTGTAACAAAATTAGCTTTTACTGTGCTCAATGACCCTAATTTTAATGAGCTGAAATGCACATTAAAAATTTGAAAAGACAAAGAACAATGGTGGTTCTCAACAAAACAGTAACAAACATGCTTCCCTGACACTACCCTAGAAGTAATGCTGATTTTCAAACCTAAAAGAGGCTACAGCAGAGATTCTTACAAAGTGGTATTTTTAAATCATAGGAAGACACTTTACCAATAAAGATAAGTAAAGCTATAATTATTAAAAAAGAAATACACAGGAAAAAATTAAACTAAATTATCAGCAATTTCATACCAAGTTATCCTCCATTTCTGCCAGAGAATTCTGAATATTTTTAACTCGATAAAAGTTATAAATTTATGACAAATTTATTGTTTTAATTTAACATTAAACATTTTCAACAGATGAACACACATACATTAATGCAGAAGCTACTGCCAACATGTGGAATGATACCGACTTATCTTTTCCTTATCCCTGCACTGATAAACTGGCTCCTTCAAACTGACAGTTTTCCAGACATTCAAATGAACAAAAAGGAAAATGCATATAGATCATCTGTCTAACATCTATCCAGGGAATAGCCAATTGTTTATTCAAAGTCCTTAAGGATCTAAATCATAATGTCCTTTGCAATAAAGTATCATTAAAACAAATGCCAATATTTAATTCCTAAACACTGTATTTTTTAAATTCCTTTCTCTGACTCACTCCCTCTCTCTCCACCCATTCTGGACCAGTACAGGGAGAAGAGTATATACGTCCAGTAAAAACTCTTTATTAGATAAAAACAAACTTTTTACTGCATGAGTAAGGATAGGCCTCGAGTCAAACCTTATGTAAGGTAAAAATATTTTCTTTCAAAATGAAAAATAAACATAAATCAATAACATGCTTTACAGAAAACCACCACGACGTATTTGAAAAAAAAGATGAACGGCATCTTAACACATTGTATTTTGGTAAATTAAACTTTTGCTGAGTAACTTTAAAATGTCTAGATTTTGAAATATTTACTAAAAATTCTGGGTTTTTTTTAGTTTCTTTGATATGCATATACAAAGGGTCTACCTTTTTTCTCTGATAACTATCTCTTACCACTAATTAAAACAGATTTGCCATTGTTATTATCATACTGTTTGCTAATAAAATGTTACAGAAGCTAAGGAATATTATTCAAACCAAAACCTGAAATCTGTATGATAATCAAAATCTGTATACTAATCATAGTTTTAATAATGTACACTGCTTTAAAATGTAAATGTACAAACATTCAATTTTCTTAAAAAATTATAAAGTTATTTGGGTGATGTTTTGACAGAAGAGTCTTTGACCTCAAAGTTGACAAACTCTAAATCCTTTTCTGGAATCTAAGTCTAACCAGTCCTACTTTCTCTTTAATTGCACCACATGTCAATTTTTGAAATTACCATTTTGATATAAAAATTTCAAAACAGTTTAAACTTTTCTACTACAAAACTCGTTTTTGTTTTATAATCACATAGTTTCTTCCAAGAAAATTCACATTTTTGCTGATGCACCATAAATCAAGTATATCTTTTATTAACTAGTAATCTATTTCTGAATTTAAGCAGTTCTTCTTTTGTTGCTACTCAGAATTGAAGTCATCCCAAGGTTTAAGATCCAGAGACAGATATTAACTGTACCTTTATATACAGAAAACAATCCAAGACCAATCCAATACTAATACCTAACTTACCCAGCTCTGCAAGAATAAAATGCCCAGCTCAGCATGCAATTACAACAACCAATTTATTCACAAATTATTTTAGGCTTAATCTTTCCTGAACCAGAAGAAAAATAAACTTCAATATAATTTTTTTTTAATGATAAATAAAGCAAGAGAACTATCAAAAAAAAAAAAAACAAATATCTATCAGTTAAAAATACTGATAGCGGACAGACAACTTTATTTGTGGGGTTTGGATTCCAAGTGAAAAGAACATGGTAAAAAAAAAAAAAAAAAGGCAAGCATGGTGCAAGAGCATTAAAGTGGGGCTATAGGAGAGTAAGAAGTAGGGTGACTGCAAACATTAGATGGGTTAGATTTTTCTTATCAAGATGGTAATGTTCATGGTAACAATTAATGGAATGTAATAGAAATAATAAACTAAAACAGAGAAACCATGGAACAGTAACAACAAGACCACACTGAAAGAGAAAGAGAAAGAGAAAGAGTTGGGTATAGAAACCAAAACTAATAATAAAAAGGGTAAAGGGGGTCAAAGATATGGTGAGAGGAGATCTGACTTTGCATGGTAAACACAATGCAATATACATATGATTTATTATTGAACTGCACACTTGAAAACTATATATGTTATTAACTAATATCACTCTAATAAATTTAATAAAAAAAGAAACTCAAAATTTTTCAAAAAATTACTACTGCTAATAAAAAGACAGACTATTATCACAAAGAACACTAGGAATGACTTATAAAGAAATGAATTATTTTAAAAAAAATAAGGGAGAATTGAGAGGAACAGGAAAGAGCTAAAAGTTCTAGCTGAAAATGGAAAAACTTGAAACTTTTAGAAATGCCACCAACACAAATTGTATAAAATTTTAATAATAGGGGGATAGGGTACATTATGGGTTAGATACATGGTTTTGTGGGGTTTTGCCAATAAGTAGCAAATTATTTTCTAATTCTGCATATGGTTCTTCAGGCGGAGCATTTTATATTATAATGGATTTACCAAAAAAATACAATGGCTTCAGAAAGAATTTAATTTACTTTTTTATATCAAATATTACTCATGTATCTCAGCTTTCTTTCTGTTTCTTATCTCTTTTGAAGACTGCATGATTCTAATTTTGAAAAATATATTTAAGGACAATCAGAGAATCCTATTGACTTTGTCCCATAAATTGAAATTAAAGGGCAATGTATTCAAAAAAAAGATGAAATATTTTACTTAGTGTACTGTGAACCTCTGAAATTACATTTGTTCTGATAAGTTATTAGGAATTCGCTATTACTGAATTTGAATGATGGTATACAGTTTCATAGATATTAGTAAATTCTGCCTTTTTTCTCAATGGGGGATATATTAGAAAAATTACAATTCTTTTTTTAAGGGCTTTGGATGAGGTAGAAGAATAGAAATTTGCATAACTACCCCCAAAAAGAAGCCTGAGTATAATGAAACAATAAGAAGAAAAATCTGCTGGAGTTCTACGTTTATTTTCCTTTGTATTTTCTCACTAAGACAATGATGAAGGTATCAAAAGTACCATACTGTTGGCAAGATGTCAACAGAAGAATGGAAAAGAGGTAGAGAGGGGAAGGCATACGGGAATTCTGTACTCTCCACTCAAGTTAGCAGCAAAACTGAGATATATCCATAAACATACACATATTTTTTTCAAATATACCACTTATTTGTCAAATGTATGATTTTATCAAAAAAAGGTAAAACATCAGATAGGAGGCCTGAGATGTTCTAAAAGAAAAACAAAAGATATTATTTCTAATGTTCAAAATTCTTTTTATTTTTCATTAATCTCATTCTAGAGTAACAAGAATGAATCCTTTTGGGGTGGGGAGGTATACTACAAAGCTGTTAATCTTTTTTTTTTTTTTTTAATGAAACAGCACATTTAGAAAAACACTATACAAAATGATATCTTCCTTGTCCTATCTTGGTCATTTCAGTATCACACAGTTTTCAAGTTTACCTGGTATTATTACTAAGCTTCCAGGCAACTTCTAGGATTTAGGACCTTACACCCATATAAATGCACCAAAAGGCTTTTATATGTGGAAGGAATATAGAAAGAGAGAGGAGCAAAAATTAAATTAGGAGTTATTAAACCACTATGACTAATGCTAGATTGATGATCTACTTCAGGGCAGCGCTCTCCTTACAAGTCTTTAATTTAGAACAATATGGAAGAGAAAACAAAGTACTGGATACAACATAAACATCTGACAATTGATAACCAGAGTAAAAGACCAAATGTCACCAAAATTTTCTCATATAAACCACTATCCGCACAAATCTCAAGTACCGAGAAAGGAAGAAAGTATTTTAATCTATTATTCATTCGTATATTCATCCATCCAACCAACAGCATCTAATTTGTCATACATTGTGGAGAAAATATTGAAATCCTTGATTTAATTTGTTTGATATTACTCAGAAAATTATTAAACAATCAGCAGTATAATTTTTAAAAAGCATAAGGATTTATAACATGTCTAACAATATTTCTTAACTTCATCAAAAACCCCAAGGTTTCCTAAAATGAGATTTAAAATTTGTTGTGGAAGTCACTGATAACTAACTCACCAGGTGATTCTCCTCCCACAGCTGGGGCTTGGGCTGACTCCACTGAAGAGACAACACTGACAGCATTAGTAGGCATATTCGCAGTGAGCGCAGAAGACAAGACTGATGATTTTTTTGTTGCAATGACGACACTTCTGTAATAAGAAAATATATTTTAAAATACAGAAGATCACTCAATTTCATGAATTTCAAAATACAAAACAGGAAACTAACTTTCTTCTCTAATTTTTTTTCTTGTCTCTATTTTAATATACAATTTAGAATCGTCTCTCCATAATAAATCTCTTCAATGGTGTTCATATTTATCACGTTTTAATTTTAGAATCAAGACAATGTTCTATGAAAATATGATAATTCATTTTAACATTAAACTTATGTTTACTATTTAATAGTCTTTACATTTAGGACCATCTTTAATTATTTAACAAATAAAATATAACCATAGGCATATAGAAAAGGAATTTGGCATTCAAGTGGAAAAGTAATTAACTTTTTCTTAACCTCAATTGAAGCAGGAAACTCAACATGTTTCTACAATGATTTTAAAGCACGACTAATTTGAAATCATGAAGCTTTAGAAATTTTATAAGGCTAAAAAGTATAGATGTAATTTTTAACATGTATACAATTCAAGTTTTTTTTTAATCCCCTAAGACTGTGTTTCGATATTATATAGAAAAAAAACAATGCATAGGTAGAAAAGCTAGAAGCAAAAATATCAAATAATCAAGTATGTTCATCTTGTGTATTATTCACAGGAATTTATGATATACCAATTTCAATTAAAGTGTAATACTTTATACCAAAATAATAACTAAAAGACCTTATTAGGCATTAACTTAAAAGGCATTTTTAATTGAAGTTAGCTCCATAAACACGCAAAAACCCAGTTAATGAGGTAAAGAGGACAGCTGATATATAACGCACTCCCACGGCAGCGCTTTCTTTTAATTACCTGGTGTTAACCATAAGCCTAAAGTCCTCAACATTCAATTTATTTAATCACACGTTTTGTTGACAATATTGTAACTGCAAGCTTGAAGTATTCCCTTAACAGCTTTAAAGTATTTGGTTTCTAAATAAAGTTACTGAGATACTTGATTCCAATAAATGTATTCAAAAGTGGAAATTATGTAATCCCAGTACTTTAAAAATATTTGTTTGTTTTTGTTGTTATATCAGAAAGAAAAGTACAAAGCAAAATAGGTTCTGTTTTACCTCAGTGCCTATCATGTGATGGCAAACACTCTTGCCAATTAAATCAAGTTCTCTTGTGCTAGGCATGGCTTATTCGATGTACTTGGGGGTAGCTGGTGTCACATCATTATAAGGGTGACTGCCAATGTTAACTATACACTAAAAAATAGAAGCAACAGCCACCTGAGCCCTCAGTCCAAAATGGTATGCTTAAATCATGGTGGCTTATATCAGATGAAGATTATTGACTTTAGGGGGAGTAGATATGACCCCTGTGCATGCATCTGTGTGTGTGTCTGTGTAAACATGTGTGCTAGTGGTATATTCAGAAAATACAAAGTTTGTGTATTTTCTACTCTAGGCGGAAATGTATTATTTAAGAAAATCTCTAGCTACCTATTCCCTAGCAACCTATTTTTAAGGGAGGAGGGCAGAAATATGGAAAATTTACTTTCATATTCATTCACAAAACAAAGAAAGGGTAATATTTATTTTACTCAAATTAATAGGTGCAACAGAAAATAATATTTATAAAACTGAATTTTTTCTAGTTAAAATTTAAGACATAAACCTACCCTATGCAACTGCAATTTCCCTCAAGATAACTTATATCCATAAAAAAATGTGTTCAGTAATGTTCACAGAGGCTATATTTACAATAGCCCAAAACTGGCAACAGCCCAGAATCCTTTAAGCAGAAAAATGAATCATATGGTGGTGTGCTTATACAATGGAACAATACTCAGCAAAAGAAATTACTGATAAACATAACATGGATGAATCTCGAAAGCATTATGTTAAGTGAAGGTAGGCTTAAACATAACAAACTTTGCATTTCCCGTTATATGAAGTTCTAGAAAAGGCAAAACTAATATATGGTAGAAAAAAATATTGGAACAATAATTGCCTCTGAGGAATGGGGACAGGCATTGGATGGGAAGACACACAGGGAACTTTCAAGACTAATCATATCTTGATTGAGGATATGGATTTCACAGAAGTATAAATTTCTCAAAGCTCATCAAATGGTATGCTTAAGGTTTCTGCTTTTCACTGTATATACACTTTACCTTAAAAAAAAAACTATATTGATCTCTAGTTAGATATTTGAATGATGAAGTGTTTAAGAGTAAAGTGAACTGATGTCTGCAACTTACTTTGAAATACATCAAAAAAATACGATTGATGGATAGAGAGATGATGAAACCAATATATGATGAAGCCAATAGTTATTAAAGGCTAAATGCAGAATCTTGGTGGTGGGCCTATGGTGTTCACTGAACAATTCTTTCAACTTCTATATATGTTTGAACATTTTCATAACAAAACATTGGAAAACTGGTGACAGAAAATAAATTTATTTCAGTATAACATGCATAAATCTCTATTTTTCAAGATGGCATAATTAAAGTTAACGAAAGAACTTGACCTCATTTCTAATCCTTTAAACTGCTGCCATTAATAACATTTGCAATCACAAATGATACGTAGTCTTTATTTCGGTTAATATTTTTTTCCAAGATGTTTCACATATTCACATTCCTGATACATCTGAAGTGTGGCTTCCTACATGAATTGACATTTAACCCAGCATTCCTCACACTTCTGCAATATGCTCCTATGGTTCCTGAGCATTTATCATTTCACGACTCCAACCCTTTGTATATGCTTTTCCTCTGCCAAGATGCCTTTGTCTTAGTCCTGCTTGCCAGCAAACTTCCTTCTCATCTTTTAAAACCTTGCTCAAAGGTTAGCTTCCCTAGATTCTCCAAGTCAAAGTTCATAATACACTATTCTTTATGCTCCCACACAATCCTGATATAAACTTATACGTCATTAATAGTTGCTATGATTAAGCACTGACACATGCCAAGGATTATTACTCAATTCTCAAAATAACCCTAACATACATATTACTTCCATTTTAAAAATTAAAAATAAAGCTAAAAAAAGGTCAACTAATTTGCCAAAGTAAATGGCAGAACAGCCCTACAATTCCAGGTTTGTCTAAACAAGGTCTATTTGGAACTATTCCCTCATATTGACTTTTTCTTAAAGTTTTATTGAGCTATAATTCATATACCACACAATTAACTAATTTATAATGTAGAATTAAATGGTTTTTGCTATGTTCACAGAGTTGTGCAACCATCACCACAATCATACTCACATTTAAACATAATTCTATATTATAATCGGCTACGAGCCATAAGCGATGGTAATAAAGATTTCCAAAATATAAAATTATGTATGTACTACTAATAATGCATACAAAAATACATCTGCACACAAATGGAAAAGGCTGTGTTCTTTAACCTGGCTATGTACTTGGTACAGAAGAGAGAAATAAAGTTAATCAATTTCCATATCTACTGACTGATTCAAGTCATTTCTAAGGAAATAATGTTTCAGCTTTGGGCCACATAAAAACAAAGAGAATTCAAAATCATAATAATCCAATTAAAAGGATATTAAGCACCAGGCAGATTTCAGGATATTTTCATTCCCTTTACCAAATGTTTTCATTATTATAAAATTTCCATATAAAGGATTAAAATCTAACAATAATGTAGAAATTTAAACGTGCCACTACTCAAGATTAATCATGTAAGGACTAAGCTTTTATATTTTTATAAAATGCTTTAGAAAACAAAGAAAATTTAAGACACATTTGACACAATTTTGAGAGCCCATATGCCAGTCAACATGCTAGTGATATTTCTGGCATCATTCTCAGGTAACTGCTTAAGTTTCTACTTAAGATAAATTGAGATCCTTGTTAATATTTAAAAAACAAATAACTGAATTTTTATTACATGCCCATCAATTTTAATGAAAAGCACTTAACGCTCTTTGGCATAAAGAATTTGGAAGACAGATATGTCTTTAAGTTATGCAAGCTATTTTTTCCAAACTATCAATTAAAAATAAAATATTAAAGTATAAAATTTTACATATTATAGCTTTTCTCTCTATGAGCTAACTGAATGAACAATTAATATTTGTGAGGCACTATGCTAAGGACATATATAAATTATATACATTTTCAACCACCCATGAGCTAAGTACCACATATCATCCCCATTTTACAGACAAAAATTTTCCTAAGATTCCACATAAAAAGAAAGAGTAAACACTGTTGACTTTGTCTTTACATAAACTAGGGAGCTTTTTTAAAAGTGTCATTTTATGTATTAACAACAAAGAGAAACAATGTCTTCTAGATCACAAAGGTTTAAAGTTCCTTTTGAGAATCGTATCAGTTTCAAATATCACAAACTTTCACATCAATGCTATTCTGTTTAACATGCGAATAGTTCACTAAAGGAGAAAAGAGCATTTTAAGCCAGCACTTTAGCCCCTAAGGACCTAGTTGAAAAGCCAGACAAGCCCTTGAACTTTATCAAGATAAATCCCTGGCATCCACTAATCACCAGAGAGGATCTTCAAATTAGATAAGAGCAAGAATTCTGGCATGGGAATGAACACAAACACCTTGCCATCCACAAAGGCACAACCTGGCAGCCTTTCAGCAAGGTCCCACTTATGTAGCTGTTACTCTAAATTTCCCAGCTATTGCTTAGGAGTTGATAATTCTTAAGATATGAGGAGAGTTGTGATTTCTGACACAGCATTCCAGAGATAAATACATGATCAGAGGGATGCTTTGAAATTCCCAAAGATATTCCACTGGTCTACAGATGCATGAAAATAGTTTTCAAAAGGTGTCTCTTGCTAAGAAAAAGAGGGAGAAAACAGAGAAGTTGGCTTGCCATCAGACAATGTTAAATGCATACCAGACATTTAAGATCCAAGTAACATCCTGAAAAATGCTATGTTTTCAATAAACCTCTTTAAATGTATTAACTAAGTATAGTTTCCTAAATAATTTCATAAACTACTCACTGAAGGCATCACTGAGGCATAGATTAAATTTCTACACTACTTAAAAAGAAATAAATATCAAAATATATGAAATTTGGGGCATTTATAAGAAAACAACTTTCTTTGATATTATTAATAAGATACTTAAAATTTTTAAATCTACTCTCCCTTATCTGACTATTCAATCTAAGATTAATACAAATTTAAAAATTATAAAAATTGAGACTATTTTAAACACCTGATCATTTACACCTTTTCCCACTTCTCAAAATATAGCTATTGCTATTAACAGTTTGCTATATACTTTTTGAGGCATATGTGAACATATATGTCTATGTTATTTTATTAAATTTATTGAGGGTGACATTGGTTAATAAAATTATGTAGGTATCAAGTGTACAATTCAATAATACGTCATTCGTATACTGATTGTGTGTTCACCAAAGTTCAATTTCCTTCCATCACTATATTTGACCCCCTTTACTCTTATTTCCTAAAAAATCATAATTTCCAAACTATTTTGTACACTGCTTTTTTCATTTAATATATCTTCAATATCATTTTATATTGCTAGTGTTCTGCTTTCCTCTCTTCAATGGCTGCATAGCATTTACTACACCATAAAACATCATCAATCCTTCATAGATTAGCAAGTACGCTTGCATTGCACAGCCAAAAGACAGGGTCTAGAGTCAGCTGGCCAAGGTTCAAATCTCAGCCCCACCATTTATTAGTAAGAGCTTAAGCTACTTAATCTTCTTTTGCCTCAGTTTTTCACTTTCTTTGGCCATGGTTCAAATTTTACCTACGCCAATGATCAGCGTAACAGTTTAAGCTATTTAGCTTAATTTCCCCCTGCCTCAGTTTTTTTATCTGTAAAGGATAAAAATAGTATCGATATATCTATCTACCTATCTTAAAAATGTGTTTTGAACAGAACTGCACACAGTACAAGCTCAAACGATATTAGCCTAATTATAAAGTTCCTCTTGCAGAAAATATTGTATACATTTGTGTATCCAGAGGTATATTAAGTTCACAGATTTTAAAGTTTAATTAATACTGTCATCTGTCCCTCAAATAAATGTACCAATATACCTTGTGAACAATATTACAATGTTTCTTCATGCCCTCATTAACTCTAGATATTATCTTTTGTACATCTGCAAATTTAAACAGAAGAAATTATCATGATCGTTTTACTATTTCCTTCATTATTTGTGATGTAGACCATCTTTACATATTTGCATAGTAACAGTATTTTTCTTCTTACATGAACAATCTGTTCCTGTCATTTGTCAATTTTTCTAGCAGTTAAGTCATTTTATTGCTACATGATTTATCATTTGATTCATTAGCATTATATGTATATACTGGGAATATAATCCTTTTGTCTGTAATATATACTTCAAATATTTAATGTTTATATGTACACATGCACAAAAAGTAGCAGTGACTGAATGTCTCATTAGATATGATAGCTGAGTGTTACTGAGTGATTTCTTCAGGCTAAGTGCTATAGAATATCTTCAGTATCATTTCATATCAACGCATATTGTTCTTTTTTTTCTCTTTAATGGCTGTATAGTATTACACAATTTAAGGATAAATTGTGTAATACTATACAGGCTCAGGAGGATGAGATAACTTGCCCAAATTCACTAGTAAGAGATAGAGCCAGTTCTCAAACTTGGTTTTGTCTAACTACTAAAGTTGATATTTTAACTACTATATTTACAAAATATCAGCACAAACATTTTCTAAAGCAACGAGATCATTAAATTCGAGGAAAGACAAAGGAAATGTTCTTCTGGATTGAAGAATAAAGACACACAACAAAATACAACACTGTTCTGAACTGGATCCTTCTACTATAAAAACATTACTGAGACAATTAGTGAATCTAGAAAAGTACTTGAAGCTAAGAAAGTAGTATTTTATCAATGTTAATTTTCTTATTTTGACGAACATATTATGGTTATATAGAAAATACGGAATAAAATATTCAAAAGATATGGAGTATCATGTCAACTTCTATTCAAGTGACTTGGGGAAAATATAAGTCTTTTAAGTGGCAACTTCTGTATAAGTTAGAGCTTGTTTCCAGATAAAAGTACTGACTTTTGAAAAGAATATGTTTAACAATTCTAATACATACGGTGGAATTTCAGAAAATTTAATAATAAAAAAAAATCAGGCAAATTAGCAAAAGGTTTCTCAAGCCAGCAGAACCAATGAAGTCAGGAATACGTTGTCAGGTTTCTCAAGTTGTCAAGACTGAACACTCAGTTTAATTCGAGTCTGTTGGAATGGACAGACTGCCACTTTTTTCCCAGAGCCTGGCATAGTGCTGAGACCAAGGGAGTAAAGGTAGCCATTTGTAAGTAGAGGTGATTCCTAAATTGTAACAAAAAATTATTTAACATGCAACTTACCAATGTAAAATTAAAATTATTTTTAAATTATCTTATTGGTAAAATCTTGAAATGGTACGCAAACCATATAACATAATCTCCTTGTAATTTTCACAAACTAGATTAAAACATCCCTTTTTATACAGCAGAGGGAATGCAGTTAGCATTAATATGATGGCAAGGTGCAGGGTCAGGGGAGAGAGGGAACAATTGAAGGGATTGTTTTATGAACTATATATAGATGCCTAACCAATGTACTGTATACTTGAAACTAATTTAAATGTTTTTTTTAAAAAAATCCCTTTTTAATGCTGAAGCTACAAAATTTAGCAGTTTATCCTTCAAATCCTCATAATTTATAATATAAGCATACAAAAAACAAAAATTTGTTTAGAGTACCTGTCAAAAGATCTGAACTGCACAGGTTGTTCAACAGAGAGATCACCAAGAGCTCCAAGGCAGGCTGGTGGTAAAAAGGCAGGATCCACGGTGCCTCCACCTGCCGGCGTGTTAACCAGGCTTCGGAGGATGTCCTTCACATTGACGTTTTTTGAAACTGGAACTGATGGTGCAGCCTTGTTATCTAACTCATTTCCTCCATCATTTTTGGTTTCCTGAGATTTATTGACTTCTAAGGAAAGAGTGCATAGCACCTCACTGATTGCATCTGGGCCCGCACTGACACTTGGCGGTGCTAGAGAAGGAGGCACGTCATTGCTTCCTAAGCCGGTAGCTGTTTCTTCCCCAATGCCTGAGTCCCTCCTTCGAGCAGGTGATGTGCTTTCAGATTCTTCCACAGATGCTACAGTTGACGGGCTGAATGCTCCTGGTGTGTTTTCTACATCTTCCCCAGAAATAGAAGAAAAGTACAAATAAAAAAATTTAGAACCAGTTTTAAAAAGTTATATCCAGTTCAATAGTTATTTATTATTTTAAACTATAAAATATATGGCACGTTCTAAAAGGCAAAAATAAATTACATAATCTATAAAATATACAGCATAAATGCACCTGTAATCAAAAGATGGTATAATAAATAAATAAATAAATAAATAAATAAATAAAAACAACAAAATACCTGAGAAAACCCTCCGAACTAAACATGACATATCAATGGATAGCAACACCAGGCTGAAAGCTATTGGTTCACAAGAAAAAGTCCCAAATCGTTAAAGTACAAGGCTCCTCAATAATACAAGTCTACTAGTATGTAAACTTCATTAGGGCAAGGAACTTCTCTAACACTTCCTCTCTAGCACCTATAATGCCTGGCAAGTAGTGGGTGGTCAATATTTATGAGATGACGATTCATTTCCAACTTTATCTCCTGCTGCTCATGCCAGCACACATTATACTATAGAACAAATTGCCTGCAATATACTGAACATGGGACAATGTTTTCTTTGGACATAACCCCACGATCTCTACCTCAAGCATGGTTTCTACTCCTAGAAAACCTGTCACCCCTCCTACATGCAAGAATAATTCAATGATCTTTAAAATCTAATCCAACAAGGAGCATCACCTTTTTTCTCTGACTTTCATTCCCTCCAATCAGGCGTTCACTCCAACACAATGTTCCATCTTGCTAAATTCAACGGTCAGTTCTTAGTCCTAATAGCACCTGACAAAGCAGCAGCAACTGATTATCCCCTCCGGCTTGAAAATATTTTTTTCACTTGACTTCCAGGGCACCATGCTCTTCTGGTTTTTCACCTACTGCCTCACTGGTTGTGCCTTGTTGATTTCCTTCATCTCTTTTTCTCTCTGATTTCTTAAGTTGAATGAACTTCGCACTCAGTCCTTAGTCCTCTTATCTTTACCAACATTTATTCCCTTAATGGTCTCATGTACTCTCAAAGTTTTAAATACCACTATATCAAAAAACAAAAACACCTCGGGCAGTTATATACATAACTTCCTGCTCTACATATTCTATGTCTACAAGACATCGACATGTTGAAAACTGAATTTATCTTTCCCTGAACATGCTTCACCTTCAGTCTATCCAACTCCATCTTATAGTCATTCTTGACTGCCTTCCGTCTTTCACATATCTGCACCTAATATTTTAAAACTATTTCGTCTACTGTCAAAATATATCCAGAATCTCACGATTTACTGCTAACTAGCTCCACAGCTACCACCCTGATCTACCCCTAAATCATCTCTTGCTTGGATTATTCCAATACCCTCCTGTCTGGTTGTACTGAACTGTATTGTTACATTAACAATCTTATTGGCCCATGTGTCCTGGTATTTACCCCCCTGAGAAGTCCTTAATCTGGGCTGGGCCTAACTTACTTTAACCGACAGAACAAGGCCAGTTTTGTGTCCAAGCTTTAAGATGGTCTGGCAGCTAGTATATTTCTGTAATCCCTGAACACCTCGGTAAGCAATCTGGCTACCTTCCTGGAAAGAACATATAGAGAAACCACATGAAGAGAAAGAAACTCTACAAACTAAAGGAGGAAAACCAAGAAATTTGGCTGAGAACAAGCATCAAGGCCCCACACATAAAACTCCAGCTAAATCATTTCAGTCAGCCAGTCTCAGCTCTTGGAGCCAACCTAGCTGCGGCAGATATATAATATCAGTAGACAAGCCCTGTCAGACTTTCTAAACCCAGAAACATCATCTGGAGCAAGGCTGAATCATGCCCACATGCCCTGTTCAAATAAAATTCACAGAATCATGATAACAAGACTAAAATAGTTGTGTTTTTAGCCATTAAGCTGCAGTGTAATGTGTTGCATAGTAGTACATAACTAAAACATTGGGTTGTCCTTGCCCTCTCAACATAGAATATTAAGTATAATTTCTAAAAACTTAATTGTAACTCCTTTACTCAAAACCCTACAATAACTCCCCATTATCCTTAGAGTAAAAATCCACACCCCATTTCTTCTGGTCATATTCCTGATATTTTTCCCCATTTGATTTTTTTTTTTTATTTTCTTAATACCACCTTTTAAAATACTATACAGTTATTTATTACATGCATTTATTTTCTATCACCTCTCACTAGAATACAAGCTCCATGAGGGCAAACTTTCGTTTGTCTCTTTTGTTCCTAAATATACTCAGGCACCTAGTAAGTACCAAATGAATATTTATTGAATAAATAGCCTCAATGAGTGGCAGCTACTTCTGTAACTGCAAAAGCTGCTTCTCAAACTTTTACATCTGTAACTGGAGGCTACCTCTGTAACTCCAATTATTACAGTTATTTGTTAAGAAATTTGTCTCTTAGAATGAGTTACTCATTCTTCACAACGAATGCTCAGACAAAAATCTTTGATACTGTATTTGCAAAGGATAACATCTTCTCACTTACCTTTTTTCCCCCGTCTTTAATTCCATCCCTACCCTTCTACCCCTGACCTATGGATGTTGCCATTTCCCCTTAAGAACTGGATCTTTGAAGGCCCCAACGCTTGTGGCGTGCACCCAGGGCCTGGCACACTGGGGGCCAGGTGCACACGGGGCCTGGTGTACCCGGGGTATGGTCCGTGGCTCCATCTTGGGCACGAACCCAGGACCTTCTGTGTGTAAAGCAGACATGCTAACCACTACTCTATGGAGCCACCTCAACACTTACCTTTTAATCAGGAGTCTTATTTAAACAAAAGAAATCATCTTTCAACTGCAATTAACTACGTGGTACTTAAAATATTTAAATTATGAATAAAAACAAGAGTATGCTCTCACTTTATACATAAATGCATGTAATTCCACAATCAATATTTTAGCTTAAATTATAAGTAGATAACATTTAACTTGAACTTTGGATGCCAGGAAATAAAATATGGAAACTTACCAGGGAGTGATAAATTCACACTTTCACTACCAGATTCTTTAAATGACTGGCTACGTCTTTCATTTTGGGGTTCCAAAATGTCTCTGTACTTCGAGACCATAAGAACAGAGATAAAGTATACAACTGCCAGGGCTAAAAATTGAGCCTGTTTGCTATCCTCCTGAGGAAAAATAAAATTAGCTGATCATGTCACTGTTAAATAATAAATACAACTGAACAAAAATTAGACAAAGTCTTTTGGAAAAATGCCTGTAAATGATAGGTTTTATGCTTATGAAACATGGAAAGACAGACATTGACTCATTTTTTAAGTAATTCCATCTGAAGACATACATCTTAGTATATTTCATAATATTAATCAAATAGCAATTATCATTATATGAATAACTTTTTCCTTCTAATTAAAATACATAAAATAATCACAACAAAGTTTTCCTAAAAAACAAGCTTTCAAGAGAAAAAAAAGTAAGGTTATCATCACATACAGAACAGGATATCACAGGAATTCTTGAGAGTATTAAATAGGACAACCAAGTGTCCAGGATTGAGAATACAGTGTCTGCCGGAAAGAAAGGCAAACACTAGATCCATAAGGGGTCCAGGCTTCATCCTAAGTTTCACAGATCACCTACACATATGTGCATCAATGGTTTCTTCATCTGTCAAACTGCCCATCTGCAAAGGAACCCTCAACACGTCACTATTTTGATAATTTTTCAAAATATGTTTGAACTTAATTATTTTAAAGGAAAAACTCAAACTTGTCCATCACATCCTAAAAACTAAAGCTATCTCAAGTAGCAGATAAATTTAGGATAAGCAAAACAACATTGTCGCCTAGCAGATAAATGGAAACTAATGGTACAAATTAAACTAAAAGTTAATAATTAACTAGTTCCAAAAGTTTTAGACACAATCAATTTTATGGAAAAAATGAGATATCAGGCTCTACATGAACATATCCACTTCATACATTTAGACTTCTCTGTAATGTGACAATCTATAGTACTTTTTAGGTTCATACATGGGAAAATATGCAGTTTTCCTTTTCGATCAACCATCCCATTCTCTAGACAGGCCTGAGTTCCTCCGCCATACAATCCTGTCATCTAGCATAGTAACTGCTACTAACGATAGCCACGTTAAAAATGTAGACAAATGACATACTTGGTCTTAACTTCTAATCTGTTATCAATTATTTATGCCTATCTAAATCCTTATTTAGCTCATTAATATGTTCAGTGTTTACTAACTAAACCCCTGAAATAAATTGTAGATATCATTTATTAAACATTTATTGTGAGTCAAGCACTATGCTACATACTTCACATATATTCCTTAACCACTTCTGTAGTCCTTAACAAGATAAGGACTACAGAAGTTACATAATTTAACTACAGTCACCGTAAGTGAAAAAAGCAAATGTGAACTCAGATTAGAGTGATTAATATAACCTTAGCTCTTAACCTCAGGGCAATAATTTCTTCATATTCCCAATATGGGGTCATTTCCTCTTTCATCAAAGTTTGCTTATGCTCAAAGAGGCTTTGGGATATACTCTGGGGAATATAGACTTTTTTCTAAAACTCCCAGAAGGTCATTATGTCTTTTATAATTACAAAAAATTAAAATTATTTCTTACTTTCAGAAATGACATGGTAGAAATATAAAATATTCTAATTCTCTGTCCAAATAAGAACTTGTTAAAAAGCTCCCAAGAGCCAAATCATATAGAGCTAGGGTGAGGAGTTTTGATTTAAGTGCTATGGGAAAACATTAGAGAATTTTTAAAGCAAAAGAGTTACATCACCTATTCTAGATTTTTAAAGATTATTCTAGGAAATACGAAGTTATAGGGCAATAGACTCAATACCTGCTCATGAAAAAGGAACAGGGAGAGAAGGAAGGAAGCACCAACATTTGGTCCCAAAATGAACCACAGTCAATGGGTTCTTTAAAAAAATGAAAGTTGATCTTTTCTTATAACAGCAACCAAAACCAAAAAACAAAAACAGAAAAAGAGCGAGAGATCTGGGGAGGCAGTATGGCCAAATGGTTAAGATCAAAATTTCAAGACTCAGCTTTCCCACAGCCTTAACCCACTCCTGCCTTTTACTACTTGTGTAATCTTAAGAAGATTATTTAACCTCATACTGCTATCTTTCTCATAGGCTTAATGTGTGAATTAAATGATAATACACACAGAGCATCCAGTTCTATGCTTAATACAGTGTACGTGTTCAATAACTAACTATAACTACTATTAACAAATTGTGTAGGCACGTGAAACTTAGTGAAGAACTCAAGATTAAAACAATAGAAAAGAGGAGGGAAAATTAAAAACTTAAGTTATAAAGTTTATAAAAACTTGTATGTAATACAGAGCATCTAGTATTTAATAAACAGCAAGTGTTCAATAAATATTAACTAATGATAATACTTCAAATCCAGGGAGAATTACAAATGATTTTTATTTTTACTTTAATACTTTATTATATGATTATCCAATTTCTACTTAAACCAGGCCATATTATATACTGAAATCAGCCAAAATAAAACATTTTTCATCTTTCAAAAATTAAAAATGCAACAGAAAACATTTCATCAAGCACCGTTACATAATACTTATATTCCTTTGAAGGAAAAATATCTAATATTTGGTAAAATAGGCCATTCAGAATTTGAACATCTTATTGCTTTTGGAGCACAAATTCTGGAGTTAAGACTGCTGGGTGTGAATCCTATCATTTACTAGTTTCATTAGCTCAAACAAATTACTCAAGCTGTGTGCCTCAGATTTATAAAATGAAAATCATGAAAGTACACAACTCCAGAAGGCTGTTGGACTTAATGAATACATGTGAAGCACGTACAGTGCTTACTATGAAATAATGTTATTCTTTATAGTATCATTACTCTGATATATTTATATAAATAATACTTTCCAATATTCTATTCTAAAATCACTGCCGAATTCTTGGTTTCTAGGCCTTCTTATCTCTACTTGACTATTTTAAACACAAGGAGTTTTGGCTTTCAATACATTGGGACTAAGAGGAAATACAAATCAGCCAAGAGAGTATGTGAAAAAAATATTATAACTTACGATGTCTCTGAAGACAACGGCCCTAAGCCGATTAATATCCATGTCTTGTAGGAGCCTGTCAAAATCTCTTACTGGAGATATACCACCAGTTACAATGTCCACTGGACTCTAAGACAAAAAAAAACAAACATACATACATACATATATGTGTATATATATATGTATATATGTTACATAGCTATTTTAAAAAATAAACACAGTATTCCAAAGAGCAGAAAAATAAGGCTACACCATTGTTTTTCCCAGTTGATTTTTTCCTACTTCTTTTTCTCTTCTTCTTTTGGGTGCTGGCATAGAGGTGCAGAAGGGAGCCATGAAGGAAAAAACAAACTGCACGTTAACTCATCAAGTATATGAACTACAAATTGACATATTTGAAGGGACAAGGTAACACAGATACAAGAAGAGTAAACATTTGGAAAAGTGGACAAGATTAAGTATAAGCAAATCTTCACTGTATATTTAAACACAAATATTTGAATGTTATGTCCACAGACTAAAATAACTATTTAGGACCTCTGTCAGATTTGTTTACCTTTATGTTGAAATGAACAAATAAATTTAAGATCTTAATAGTAAAATAAAAGTATGTTTTTTCATTTAATTAAATATTCTGTCTCCTTACCTTTGCTGCAGATTGCCCCGAAGGAATCAGGCTGTGTATGGTTTTCTGGCCTTTGGCTGCATCTCCTCTAGTTTTCAGTTGTGCATGTTGCTGACACTCTAAACAATTCCTTACTGCCACTGCACACACTGTTATTTATTTTACGGAAAAGATTGAGTAAAAAATGAAAGTTATATTTAAGATTATGGAACTGATAAAAATCATCTACACAATACAATTTACATAACATTTTATTTGAAACAGATTACCTTCAGCAAATTCCTAAAATTTCCCTGGGCTTATTTACCTACTGTTTGTTTTCTGACTTTGTTAGCTACTTTGTTAGGGCCCACTGCTTGAGGGAATCATTTCAAGAATGTTAATAAACAGGCTACTGTTTCTTAGATCTCACCTAAGCTACTTGCAATGATCTTGTATTAAGGAAGAGATAGGAAAGAAGACAATTGAAAGAGAGATGGAAGAAAATTAAAAGCAAACAACATTGCATGACCTAATCTAAAAGTTAAACCACTTCGGTAAAGTAAAATAATTAAACTGAAAATGTGTGTTTTCCTTATAATGTATTCTTACAGCCTATTAATAGAGATCGATAGAGAACACAGCATTTATATGGACTACTTATAGGGTCTACATTTGCCTGGCTTTCATTAAAACTGTTTCAAAGTTGGGGAACTAAAAAAGATACTGCGATTAATATACAGTCCAAAATTACCTCTCTTAACATCTCACCAACTGGGGAAGCTACTTGAGTTATTTAGAAATTAATTTTGAATTTTAAATAATGAATTAGATAATGCACAACAAACTATAAATTGCTTGACATCATGTAATCATCTCAATTCCCAACTAAATCAGTAGCACTCAAGGGATCTGATCTGAACAAGAGTGGGAAAGCAAATCAGGAACAAAACAGTAAACTTAAGTGGGCACTTAAAGTGCCACCAGACTCTCATATGGCTAACAGACATAGAATTGAGAAAGAGAATTCAGAGAGGAGCCAAAAGAGACCAACGGAAGTTGGGGAAAAAAGAACAGGACAGAGGGAGCAAAGGTATGAGGGAGGGAGGGAGGAAGAATATGGAATATAACTGTCATTTGGAATCAGGCTTGGGAAAATAGTTTTTGTGCTACTTCTGTCATAGGTTGCACAAAATCAAGTTTGGGTTTGCATTACAAAGTTAAAACCCCTACAAGATTGGCCTAGCACCAATCAGTCTCAGCAGTGCTCTCTTACTGTTGCCTTCCTGCCTTCCTTCCCCTAATCTCAGAAAAGAACAGGAATGAGGAGACTTTGGATTATTTACCAAGCTTACCATACTCTACTAAGTAAATTTGGAAAAGTTACTTTCTGAATCTCGTTTCCATATATAAAAGATAATGCCAGGATAGATTGAATTTGCTCTTTATTTTCTTCTACAGCTATGAAAATGAGGGCAATACAATATTCCTCAGCTTCTGAATCTAATACTTCTTGAGTATAGTAAAGCAGTGGTAGTGTAGCCTTGTAATTTTAAATTTAGAAACGTGTCCTTTTTCAGAAAGTGGAAAGATTTTTTAAACGATCTATACAAAAGCAATAGAGTCTAAATATTTTAATTATATTACTAATAGAAAGTTTAAGGAAGTATACTATAACAAATAGTAGGAACACTAAACAAACTACTATATTCAAATTCCTACTTCACCAATTATAGATTTTGAATTTCGATAAGTTTCCTAATTTATCTGATCTCAAATTTCCCCATGAATAATAAAAAAAGAAAATCATTGCCGATTCATTGTGAAACCATCAAGAGTGACAAATGACAACATACACAGTCCTTCACTCTCTGGAAGTTAAAATTTTCTAGCACACATTTGCTCACCAAAAGTAGAAACATAATTTTAATTTACTAGTCTGGATTACTGAAAATGTTTGAAGTAAATTCCTAACTAATGAGTTTTAACAACTCACCCAGTCGGAGACACTGACGCAAAATTCCTCCAGATGACATATTTTTTTCAGCTTCAATTTCAGTAAAACCAAGGGAACTTGCAAATATAAGCACATCCACAAGGCTAATTAGCCTCTGCAAAAATGTCACAGAGGCTTCTATTGAAAGGCCTTGAGTAGGTTCAATATTTTCCAGCTCATGCTGTAAGGAATAAAGTTTGACAATTATATCTATATTCTGAGAAAAATATAATTTCAGATAACAGTCCCCAAAGTTCTAAATTTTATAAAAATCCAGGCTTTCAGAAACCTAGTACGACAGAGTGATTTCCTTATGATTTCATCTAAAACAAAAAGGCCAAGGAAATATACAGGTGAAACACCATCAACCATATTCACTAGCTGACTCATCCCTCAGAAATTAACATTCTTTTTAGTCCTTTCATTTCTGGCTGCTTTTGATTTACAGCACTTATAATGCATAGTAACCACCACATTCAAGTTTTAATCAATAAAGATGCATAAAAGTCATGTTCTCACACCAATTTTATATAGTAGTGAAGTCCTTACTGTAGCCGATGTAGCAGCTGAAAGCAATGGCAGTATACCCCCACAAGCCATGACCATATTGTCCATCACTTGAGAGATGAGATGAATTGTGTTGTGTACAAAGATGATATTATCACTGCTATTCACGAAGTCCATAACTGTCTTTGTTGAATGGCTGTCCAAAGATAAATGATGTTTACTAATAAAGCCAAAGAAAAAAATCACAATTTGCCTACTTGAGGGGAGGGAGGATAAGAAGGTGCTTTTGCTTCATCTTGAAAGCTGAGTAAAGATAATGACGCGGCAGGCATATGGGGGCGTATACTTCCTCAGAAGATGTAGACCATTCCATATCAGCAGTTACTATCCAAGCCCTTTTCCAGTGCTGAAACATAAATACTATTCATCTTACACTTGGTATAAAATGTTGAACTAAATTATCCTAACTGGGAATGAAACTGGGAAGTCATGTGGCAAAAATTAAGAGGTAAATGGTGCTAAGTGTGCTATTAAAAATGAATTTTCTACTAACATTTTCTAACACAATACCATAAAATACTTTTAAAAAAATAAAAGTAGCATACAAACAATAAACTAATTACGTACTTCTAAAATCATAAATCATACAATGGAAGATAACTGAAATACACAGATTTTTAATACCAAAAATATACTGGAAAATTGGATGTTATACTTGTTTTTTGTTTTTTTTTTTTTTTAGTACTTGTAATAATAAATCTACTTGGTAGATTTACCTTCTGGTTTACAGAATTATATGCTGTAAATTATGCTACAGAAAATGTTCAGCAAATTTTTTAAAAGAAAAATCTCTAGTTTTCAGGTTTTTGTAATCCAGAAAGGGGGTAACTCATTTTAATAATGAAGAATAAAAGTTAATTCAATAAAACCTTACTACGGAAATAATTTATATTCTACTTTTTAACCAAATATTTAAAACTAACTGAAAATGTTAACTATATAAATTTCTTTGACAACGAAGGTTAAAGTTTATACACATCTATAATAAACATACGGACAAACCTTCTCCACATCTGTATATCTGTTTCTATTGAAAATAATAGATCAGTGAGCAAACGTTGATGCATTTGAGACCATTTGAATTCAGGAATACGAAACATAGTAGATCTGGAATCCCTCCTTTGTCCATTAACGGCATCTGGTGCTACTCCTTGCCCTGACTGCTCCTGTTGCCTTGACGTCTAATATGGAAAATTAAAAGAGTATTAAAATAAATTCAACTTCAAAGGAAGGCATTAATAAATAACAGTTTCTATGCAATTCAACTAACGAATACATTTTAAGATACTAAGGAACCAAATTAGAGAAAAATTATCAATGAACAATAGCAATACTTTGATACATTTAAAGCAAAGTTATCAAATATGCTAAACCAACACAATTCAACAATTAGCCTGAGACCATCTTAGTATTACCATCAGCTAATGCAGCATTTTATAAAGCAATCAAGAAGTTCTATGTTTTGAATATTAGCATGAAAGAAAAGCAGTACTTGGATTAAAAACTGGCTATAATTAAGAACAAAAATAAAGACAATAGAATGAAGAGCAAACCAACAAAATAAGAAGAGGGGAGAGAGAAAAGAATTGAATAAAAGAGTAAATGACAACATGCAACCAACCACCATCTCATCAATCACTCTGAGACACTGGTAAAGGAGAAAGCTGGGCCTCTGTATCTCACAAAAGCACCTCCCTCTTATAAACAGACCTCATGGAACAATTTTAAACCACATACTTTGTACGAAAAATTATACACTGATGTGTAGTTCTAAAAGATGGTAGTACTAGATTTCGTTGTGTAACTATGATTGGGTTATTAAATAAAAGGTAAAAGGCAAATATTTCCAGTGTTTGCTTTATAAACTAAAACTATCCTAATTCTGCAACTTGTAAGTAGTAACTTTTGGGGATACTGTGGTGGAAGTAATAATAAAAGCTGCTAATAAATGAACTCATACTAAAGTGAAACTCTGCTAAAGAAATATAATCTTTACATTCATTACATTTATGTAGTTGCAAATAGGATATAGCCAATTCCAAAATAAAATAAAAGTATATACACTCCTCTATTTTAACTCATGCAAATACAGATCAAGATAACCATATAATCACCTCAAGCACAGGTTGATGAGGCTGAGAAGCTTCCACGTTTGTACTGGCCTTCAATTCCAGTCTCTCAGTATCTGTGGCAACACTGGAAACATCCAACTTAGCAATTCTCTGCTCAGAGGCAGTAGGTGACTCAAAGACATTACCATGGGAATCACTAATTAATTTGGTTTCTCTAGCAAAGTTAGCTGTTTTTTTCCCTTCCTCTGGCATCTGACCAATGTCTGATTGTACAGTTGTTTGAGAAGCAGTAGTGTCTGGTGAGGTAGCTAAAGACTCTGACGCTGTCATAGTCAAGATTCCAGGATCTGTAGAGTCTCCAGTTTCAGTATCAGTTTGCTTCTTACTTACAGGTTCTCCCTCTTGAAATGTTACTTTTTGGTCATTACTAAATGTGTCCAGTCTTTCACTGGCTTCAGCTGTAGCTGGAGACAAACTATTATCTTGGAGCTCTGTGGGTAGATTGGCTTCCTCAGTTGGACTACTTTCTACCTTCAATTCTACATAATCATCATCATCATCTTCCTCTACTGTAGACTTATCCAATAATTCTGGCACCTCTGAAACATCCTCTTCTGAAGGAGAACTTATAGAAGCAGTTACTTCACAGACAGGCATATCTTTGCCAGTTGTTTTCGAAGTATTAGGGGAAACAGTCCCAGTTTCTACGTCAGAAGATACTTCTAAATCTCCTGCATTAACTGTTTCATTTGTAGATATTTCTTCTAAAGGAACTTCATCTAGTAACTCCTGATTTTCTTGACCAGTTTTGCTTCCTTCATTAGCTGTATCAGCAGTCTGCAGTTCAATGCTGGATGCAGCATCTACTGAATGTGTCTTCTCGATCCTTGACTTTTCATCACTATTTCTGGTGACGTGAGGGGGTACAGGAGAATTCTTTGTATCTGATTCCTGGGGTCCTACTGAAACATTTACATCTCTGCTAACAGCAGAGACTGCTTGAACTGAACTTGAAGAATATCGACCTATTTCTTCATCAATAGTTCTCTGGTGTTCCCTAAATGCATGTGCAAGGTTTTCTTTGTGCATTTCAAAAGTGACCTGGATTAAAGACATACAATCAGTCAAAATATGCAAAAGAAATGGACAAAATATAGAGAACATAAATATATTTAATAATTTTTCAAATACATGGTTTATATAATGCAATAAAACAACTTTCTTGTAATATCCTTATAGAATGATAAATAAGTTAGTCACAAAATTCTAAATAGTCAAGAAAAATTATAGCTAATCTTAATGCTAACAGGTAGCATGGCATGAAACCACAATAATATAGTCACTTAGCCTATTCTTAAAGATGTACAGGAAAAGAACACACTATTCTACTGGCCTGTATAACTTTTATTAGGATTTAAGTATGTACTACTGAAAAGTGCTTGGTGAACTAGATAATACATTGTTTCAATTGCAACAAAAATCCGTTAACCCATGATTTATCCTCAGGAGAGATTTAAAAAATATCAATTAATTATGCTCACTATTATATCGGCTCTCCATATATTAAGCTACTAAAAATTTTTTCTTACTAGGCTAAAGAATACAAATTATTTTAACGGTAAAAATCAAATTCAACCCTTCCCCAAAGATCAACCGTAATTTTCAAAGTCTGAACTGCTAGCGAATGGTCTAAAAGTTTGAGCTCATCCATGCCTTCATCCATTCATTCCGCTGTATGCGAGTGGCTACTATGTATTCAATACTGCGAACATCCTCACAGCACGCTTAGTCTTTTACCCAAATAAATGTTAAAAAAAAAAAATTGATTAAAGTATAAAAGAGTGCTATGAGTTTTAATGTCAAAGGTTTATAATTTTAATCTCATCAAGTATTATCTTATATCCAAACATTACATGATTGCAACTGGTGTTACAATATGAAATGCTTCTCAAAAAAAAAGTGTAATACATTCTTATACAAAAAGGTGCAGGCATAATTATAGTATAGTGATACAAGATTTGTTCCTGTAACCTACGTTCTTATAGCACATATAGTAAATTCGACCTTTAGTCAACAAACTCTTAACTGAACCCCAGTATGGGAGGATGGTAGCAGATGCCCAAAGATCCATAGGCCTTTCTGAATCACAGGTATGTATGTGGTTAAAAAGCAAACAAAGCATAAATAATGCACAATGCACACATTTCCTTCTACAGATCTTAACTAGTCTTTACTCATGACATGAACAAAATATATATATGCCATGATGTGATATAGCTACATCATGATTACAGAACATTCTAGACTGTGATTAAGACACTGAATTTTATTCTAAGTGAGAGAGAGCTATTAGAAAATTCTGAATAAGAAGAAGACAGGTTCTGATTTGATGAAGTATCATTTAGTCTAGTTGGAAAACTGACTTTAGGGAGATCACTTCTCACTGATAAAACAATTATCTAAGGAAGACCAGATACATACTATAACCTCACAGTATTTTTTAAAGTAGATCATTTATTTCTACAATAGCCAGTGTTACAGAATGAGTTCCGTTTTCAAAAATCATTTGCTTTGACCATTCAAATTAAATATTTTAAACGTTTTTATTATAAAATGTATAAACATGAATATATATCATTAATATATACAGATTAAAGAATATTTTTAATCCCATGTAATTAGGTACCCACATCAAGAAACATACTACCCCGTGATTCTCCCATGTGCGCATAGCCAACTGACCTTCCACTCTCCTTCCCCTATCAAGAGGAAATCACTATCCTGACATTTCTATTAATTGTTTTCTACATGTTTTTAATAGGTTCACCATATTATAAACGTACCTAGTATATATAATTTGAGAAATTAAGTATATTACAAGCCTAGCCACCTGTGTAAAGAAAGGTGAATGTCACCACAACTAAATAAAGGCTCTCAGCAGAAGACAAGCTATACAGGATCCATGACGTGGAGCAGGGCTCCAGCTTCTCTAAGAGGGTATAAAAGGCTATTCCCAGAAAGTCTGTAGGCCATGATCATTAGGAAGCACTGAGGAATACAGAGGTCAAGACAACTGGAGCATCTGTGAGCAGCAGCATGGACCAAGTAGTAGGTACCTGGCATAAATAAGATCCAGGAAGTAAGCTACTTTATATTCTCCAATTCTAAGCTCATCATAGTCTACGTCTACTCACAGAAGAAAAGCAAATCAGACCGCATTTTTGAAGGGCAAAGCGAGAATCTTCAGGTGATCCAGACCAGAAGACTAGGAGATTGAGCAGGAACTGAATCAGCATATGGTCAAGACAAGCCGGAGAGTCATAAAATGTGGCTCGATCTCATGTGGTAATTTGTCCTCAAGTTTATTTTATTTACATATATATTATATATATTATATATATATAATATATTTTAAGCCATGAGTGTAAATTGAAATTTTTGCTTTATAAGCATAATTACTTATTTGCTCTATCCTATAATATTTTAAAAATAGTTTCAAAACACCAATATTGATATTACATAAAAATCTACTGAGGGAGATTATTATATTTCTTTTTATTACCATATAATGAGAATGTCTTCTCATTTTATATATATACATATATATATGTATGTATGTATGTATGTATGTGTTTGTACATATATATATATTTTTTTTTTAAAAGGCAGCTGGCATTTCAGTGATAATAGCTCCCCCTATACCTGTATCTTAAGTCACTCTTCCAATTCAGATGAACTGTCACATGCCTACTACACAGCTGCCAGCCTGAGATCTCCTCTTCACTATATTCCTAGAGATTCCTTTCATCTCACTTCTGCTGTTTCTTATATCTCAACTCTTTGTTTATTCTCTCCTTTTCTTGCAGAACATCCTCTAGTGCCTTCTGGAAAAAGGGTACGTAAGAACTAAATTTCTGAGACCTGAAAACAGTCTACCTTCATACTTAATAGATGGAGTGTACAATCACAAGTTGAAGAGCATTTGTGTTCAGAATTTCAAAGGTATTTCTTCATTGCCTTCTTATGTCTGTGCTTATTGTTGGAAGTCTGAGGCTATTCTTACTCCTGACCCTTCACATGTCCTATTTTGTAATTTGCAAAATCTTGTAAAATCTTTTCATCGTTCCTAGAGCTTTGGCCTGGCGTGGTCAAGTTTCGCCCACTATGCTAAATACCCACTGGGCCATTCCAGTGTAACATCTATCCTTTGGTTCTGGGAAGTCTTCTTAAGTCACTTAACTTATATCTTTTTCTCATTTTCCTCTGTTCTTGCTTTCTGGGATTTCTGTTTTTTAGACATTGTACTAATTGGTCCTCCAATTTCCTTATCATTTCTCTATTTTTCATCCCTTTGTTTTTTGGTTCTACTACCTGGAAGAGTTCCTCAAATAACCCTTGAACATGTTTTTCATTTCTCATATGTGGCTCTGGACTAGTCACTTGACTTCTGTACAGCTCATATGTTCCCTCTCTAAAATGGGTAGTTTAGGGGGAAATACAAACCTAGAAAAATTTAAAATTTCCCTGGAGCCAAAAGGGAAAGAAAACTCCCCTTCTTCTCTTAAGCTATGTCCTTTAGAAAACCTGAAGTTATAAATACTCTCTCTAGTACTTTGAGATATATGTAAAACGTTTTAAAAGGTAAATAAACCTCTTGCTAGTTCTGTATCCCAGGTATATCTTTTCTGGGGGTGGCGGGGGGCGGGGAGGGTTGGGATCATCTCTTTGAAATAATATCAAGGATGATGATGTCCTGTCTCCTGTCTCCGAGAGTTAAAGCGCCTAGGTGCTTGACTCCAAGATGCAACCTCCAAAATACTCAAGAATATCATTTTTTCTTTTGGATAAAAACCAGTACATGTATATAATAGATTGTATTTGCTTCAACATTTAAAATCAAATGTGTTCTAATTAGTGCTTTGTCTTTCCTTAGCAAGCCAACTTGTTTACTTTCTGTAAATACAAATATTAAAAATGCTTTTAAAATTATGAAGTTGATTTTTAAATTTCTCCTTAATTTACTCTGTCTAAAAGCTAAATGACAATTGAGCAATTATCACTGTTGTTATCTTTTTTGATACTGTTTTCCTAAAGGTATTTGTGACCGATAATTCCTAATTAATTACCAGTTATTGTTCTAAATTACCCAGCTAAAAGACTAGTCATTAATCTTCACAATCATTTGATAGCTAATCTATAGCTGTTTGTAATGTTTAGAAGGCACTTCTTTAAACTACTAAAGATACTCATGAGCTAATAACTACAACATTTCTTTTGCCATTACTTTCAACTTAATTAGTACTCAAATTTACTAATTAGGAGTAAAAGATAAATACAATACATCAAGATATTAACATTTCAATCAAAAATTTAACCTATAAAAATTTAGACTTTTAAATGTTAGACTCTGTTTAGGAAATGGATCTTTTGCGTTGTATTTTATTTTCCTATGAACTACCAGCTGAATATGATATGCTAATTTCTAATTCTTAGGTTACCAACCTTTTGACAATTCATAAGTCAGACAGATCTTTAAAAATAGTTAAATTTTCCTATATGGGATAACAATAAGCATAGCTCAAAATGATCACCACCTCAAACTGATCTTTTACAAAGACTATGATCTAACACCTTGAACAATGATAGTATAAGGTAACAGATATAATAGTGAAAATGAACTATATTTGTATGTTCATAAATATTTACCAATCTATTTTATGCAGAGCACCTTGGTTACAAATCTAAATACTCTGGTCCAAACCTAACCTCTTAAATGCTACCCTAATACAACCTGACAAGAGGGATGTCAAGCATAAAGCCCACGTTATCCTCAGAAAACTACCTAAGAGAATTAGTTATGAAAATAACATACATTTAATAACAAAGGGGAAAAATGCCCATGAGGGAATCAAGTCATATACATAATAAGCACTATACAATCATCTAATAAACTTAAAACCATTTTTGAATAGGTATATTTTGATGGAGTGCGGAACACAATACCCCCAACTACAGCATGTTGGCATAGTGAACATTTTACAATGAAGGAATTGGAGAAACAAGTGGAGGAAGAACTCTCATCTCTCTCCATTCTTCCCTGAAGTGGATCATGGACACAGCGGGTGGAGGAGACCTCTGGGGTTGCCCTCCCTACAACCGGAACAAAGGAGCATCCTCATCTCAGAAGACAGAGCAATCCAAGAGGAATCCTAATGAAGAGACCTTGCTAAACGTCCCCTAGTTTACCACCCTTAGCTCATACCCTTTGTCCTATCATGTTTTACTGTAAGTTTCCAGTCTTTATCAAACCTAGTTTAAAAACACTCAGGCTTATCCCTTTCTTCAGATTTTCATTTCCTCAGGGAGGCTCCCATGTAATGTGAAACTTACGTTAAATTTATATGCTTTTTTCCTACTAATCTGACAGTTTAATTTTTAGGCCCAGACAAGGGGCCTAAGAGGGTCAAGGAAACGTTTTTCCTCCTCTACTTTACATGATTCGAACATAAACCAGTACAGAATGTAAAAGGCTCCCTCCCACTACTAGTCCTCACCTGCACGATTCTCCGAACAACCAGGCAACCAGTTAATTTCTTATGTATCTTTCCAGAATATTTTTTGTGCATACACACACAAATATAAATCCTCATTTTCCCACTTGTTTTACTCATCGACATACGCTATACACACTGTTCCACGTTTTCTTTTGTCATTAAAGTATCCTAGTGAACTATCTCAGGATAGCTTTAATCTGCAGACCCTTACAATGAATAGATTGAACATGTTTTTATATATCTAAAGTACTTTTTACTTAATCTTCTACGAGTTGTTTGTCCATGTTTTTCGTCTTACTTTTCTACTGGATGTCTTTTCCTATCTATTTCTAGGAGCACTCTATATATTAGGAATGCTATCTTTGCCCTGGTTTCTCAATAGTTTTTCTGAATTTGTCATTTACCATTTAACGTTATGGTAGTTTGTTTAATGGTCACAAAGGGGCTTTTTTTGTTTTAATGTTGTAAAAAGTATTCGTCTTTTTTTTCTCTTTAATGGTTCTAGATTCTTAATTATAGTTAGAAAAATTCTTACACACTAAAAGTTTACAGAAGAATTTTCTGTAGTTTTTTTCTGGCACATTTATGGTTTCTTTACACCAATCTCCACTCCTTTAATAGGTCCATTCATAAAATTTCCTGGTATTCCAACTTTTTTATTTTCCTAGATGAATCCTGTATTGTCCCAACACCATTTACTGAATAGTCCACCTTTTCCCAGGTGATTTAAGATTCATCCTTTAAATATTACCATGTGCGACAACCTGAATGGACCTCAAAATAATCATGCTAAGTAAAATAAGCCAGACTGAAAAAACTGAAAATCACGTGATATCGCTTATACGTGGAATATAAACCTAAAAGCAATAAATGAACAGGACAAACAGAGACTCAGGGACATGGAAAATGGACTAATGGTTACCAGAGGGTAGGGGGTCAAGGAGGAAGGAAGAGGTAGACTGGCTAAAGAGGGTCAAACACAGAGGGGTAGGGAGAGGGTGAAGTGGGTAAAGGAGATCAACTATATGGTAGCTGAAGGAAACTGGATTTTAGGTGGTAATCAGACAACAGAATATATAGATGTACACCTGAAAATTATATAATTCTATTAAGCAATGTTATCCCAATAAACTTATTTTTTTAAAAAAAGATTCATCTTTTATAACATACTAAAGTCTTGTATAGAATTCCAAATAATTCTGGACTTTCTTTTCTATTCCCTGGTCAGCCTACCTCTTCATGCTACATTCTCTAAATTATCTGGTAATATGTTTTGCTATTTGGTAGAACTGGTTGCCTTCTCATTCTCTTTACTAATTTTTCCTGGATATACTTAATTTTTTTTTTTTTGCCTTACCTTTCCTTAATAACTCTGTTTTTCCCCACTCTCCCCCCAAAAATGATTTATTAGTATTTTCCTGGGATTTCATTATATTTATAACCTAAAGAAATGTTACTATAACTTTATGATTTGAGTCTTGCTAATATAGAAAATGTTTTTCCATTTGTTCATGTCTTTTCTGTGCCCTCTAGAAATGTTTTACAGACTCTTCAGGTAATTCAAGTAGAGTCTAGTGATCTATTAAAGGTATTACTGCCAGTTTACAAAAATTGCATAATTATGCCTAGAAACACCTGGAAGTACCAGGAAAATGGCGACATTTAAGTTTGGACTTCATTAATGAATATCCCTTTGCAAGACAGAAAAATATTAAGAGCAAAGGCACATTCTGAAGATGCGCAGAAGAAAAGATGATGAAAGATGATGATTCACTAAAGACAGTGAGTAATTTGGTAAAGCAATAGATTAAAAAAGCATTTCTAGTAGTGGCGAGAAATAAAAACAGCAAGCAGTGTGATTAGTAAACGGGCATTGGACTAGACTTTGTGAACCTTGAGAAGGAGTCAACATTTTATCATACGGGTAAGGGTAAGCTTTATTTATCGACTGCTTGAAAAGTCAACTATATGATTTAACACAGAAATTAAGAATTTTTTTCAAATGAAGTTGACTTGTAAACCCTACTATTCTACTCGTATGTAACTTAAACCAACCACAAAAACAAACAAAAGAACAAAAAAAGGGAAAGGGAGAATGCCTAAAATGTCTGAAAAACCAAATTTAAAAGCAATACAATTACATTTTTGTTTATATTGACAAAGACTCTCTCCTTAATCCAGCTTTAGTTCATTTCCTGTGTACCCTCTTCTTAAACAGGCCTCCATCCTCAGCAGACCTACATCTCTTGAGCTTCAGCAAAACATTGAAAGTTAGTTTAGAGAATCCCACATCCTTAACATCTGCTCACCTGGATATCAGATCAAATTCCTCATCCTCTACCATCCCCCAAATGATGAGCCTGGCCTGCCTTCAGCAAGAGTCCTGTTTAAAGTCCGTTCAACCAGAATCTCCCTCATCCCAGATGTTTCCTCTCAGTAATTTTCCATTCGCCTAACCCACTCCCCACTCCTACCCTGTGCTCCTTGGCTGTAAATCCCCACATTCGTTTTCTGTATTTGGAACTGAGTCCAGTCCTACACTCAAGTTCCTCTTCCCCTAGTATAACAGTTCCTGAATAAAAACTGACTTTACTACTTTAACTATTGTCTGGCTGTGGTTCTCTTTAACAGTATTTTACATAAACTACACATATGCTATATTTACATAACCCTATTCTCAAAGGCTTTAAATTAATTTTCAATATTTTTTAAATTACCTCCAACAATTCTTCTGAACAGCTTTTGAGACATCCAGAATACAAAAACTAATTCACTCAATTATTTCCCTCAAGAATTTTAAGTGGTCTAATATTCTGATGTCACATCAAAGTTTTAACTTTTGATCTGAAATTCGCCTTTTTTAGTAAGCAACCCTAGAAAATATAAAAAGAAACTTTATTCTTTCATGAAATAATGTTGAGCAACACTTCCTTATTAACATCAAGTGAGGATGCAATTTAAATAGAAGACTTCCAACCACTTAGTATTTTTTTTTACTCTCTATAAAAATCATTCTAACACATGAAAACATACTAGATTTAATTTTATTTTTAAAAGTACATTCTGCCCTCAAACTTCCTTAAAGTATGAAAATTTCTATCCAGTAAATAATTGCTTCCCATTTTCGTAACATGCTTAAAAAAATACGTAAAATAAATACAAGTTAAGGTCATTTTGGTGAGCAATACCAGATATATATTTTAAAAATTGTGCCAATAGCTGAAACATACAGAATGCTTAATAAGCACTGTCAAGCATCTGGCATATATTGACACATTTAATCTTCAGGGGTAGGAGTATCCTCATTTTATACAGATGAAGACAGGAAGCATAGAGATGTAAAAATGGGAAATGGGTTATAAAAAAGTCAAACTTAACCAATTTTATTTTCTTAAGAACAGTCTAAACAGGTGCTTTCATGAAAAGCTAAAGTATAAGTACAAATTTTAGATAGCAATTTAATATCTACTAAAACTTTTAAAATGCGCAGACATCTTCTGGAATTGGAGGAATTTACCCTGTAAGAAATAACTATATAAGAACAGGGTCATCGCTGCTCAAAGATAACAGAAAGCTAAACTATAGTGTATGCGCAACACGTAATATAAATCAATAGATTTTTTAAACATCACCTCCACCAATTTTTCAACTAACTTTTTGGAGACTATCAGAATATGAAAAGTAAACTTGAATCATTTACTCAATCACTCCTTCCTAGAATCACGAGTGGTCATACAGCACTGAGATGTTACATCAAAGCTACAGCTTTTGTCCTTTACTTTTCCATAACATGATGCACTCTATATACACTTAATAACGTGCAGCCATTAAAATTCCTTAAGGAACCAACAAAACAAAACAGAAACAGACTTATAGAAACAGAGATCAAAGGCATGGTTGCCAGGGGAGAGGGGTGAAAAAGGAGAACTGGAATACAGTCAAAAATATTGTGATGAGTTTACACAGCGACAGATGATTACTAGCATTAGTGTGGTGATAACACTGTCAAGTATGTTAAGTGTCAAAGCACTACACTGTATACCTGAAAATAAATATTATATACAACTACACCTAAATAAAATTACCTTTAAAAAAACATAATTCCCTAATGTTGGTAAACCTATGGGGAAACAGGTACACATCATTGGTACCAACATACTGGTGCACTAAGTTCTACAAAGCAATGTGACAGTGCACACAAAAAGCTAAATATCAAAACACTTTGACACTCTGGACACTAAGCTAAGAAGGAATGGGAGAAATGAGTAAAAGAACAAGTAACTTTACCAGCCCCTCTAGCTTCCAAATACTGAGTAAAGCACTACACATTCATCACTCACTTTCATTTTCATTTTCTGATGAGTGAATTAAGAGTCAAAGAAGTTCAATAATGTTCTTAAGTTCTTCCCAAGGGAGTTAAATCCAGGATTGAATGAATCCAAAGTTTTTTGCACTACAACACAATGACTGCCTAAACTTAGAGCCATGGCACACAGATTTTTCTTGTAGTATTGTAGAACAGAGGGTCCGCAAACTATAGCCTCAAAGTAAATCCAGCTGCTGCCTGTTGTTCTAAATGAATTTAAATGAGAACACGCATAAATATAATAGAATTATGTAAGAAAGATATCAGTAAATAATAATCAGTAAATATGATCATAGTTTTTGTAAAAATACTATACATGTATATATTTATGCATATAACAGAAGACTGGAAACTCTTGCACTAAAAAATTAAGTCATACACAGGTGAGTAGATAACAGGTGATTCTTGATCTTTGCATATACACATCAGTCAGTACTAGGTACCAAACTTCCTACGATAAACATGTATTATTTTTGAAACTGAATAATACTATTTGTTAAAAAATTTAAGCCAAAAAATACTTTTGCAATTAAGTATAAAATGGTAACAATCCATGAAATGTGGAAATTTTATAACTCTTAAAAGAATAGGTAGCTTTTACTTTTATTACATTGCCATCATAAACACATACACAAACACATAGATATTTATATATGCTAATTTATGTCATGATTTTTAAAAAAATACTTTTAAGAAACCACTTATGAGAAGTCTAACAAAACTGATTTCCACCAGCTTTTTACTCAACCCAAAACTGTACTATCTTCTGATATAAAATGACTTAAGTATGTTTTAGGCATTTTATTACACCGTTAACAGCAAATAAAATCTGAAGATAGTTCAAGTAATCCAAGATAATTAAATACTTTACTCAAACTCATCATTTGGGGAAAAATATAATATTGCATTTTTAACTCATGTGAATAACTTGCTTGTTCATTATTTTAAGTCACAGACCCATTCTACCTTATGGCTATATAGGTCTAGATGAAATACAGTATCTAAAGGTTTTAGTTTCATTGGTCTAGAAAAAGAATGTTTTATACAATTTTCATAATTCATATAATTCTCATATTAAATGACTTTTAAATTTTAATTAGAGTACAAGCATTTTAACAAAATGAAAAGAGTATTATTTAATTACTCGGCATAGTGTTCCATTTGAAGCATTAAAAAAAGGAACAGAAAAAGATAAATACTGAAAACCTAAAGAACACATAGGAAAATAATGGAATTAAAAGGTTACTCTTAACAGGCACACATTTGAAAGCCTAAGACCAAAGTAACCGATAGTGCAGTTAATACCAGAAAAGCCTATTACTACTTATGAAACCTCGTTCAGCCGTTGGAGGAGAGAGATACAGTGACAAACAACTTTCCAGCTACGATGGTGGCAGGAAATCTATCAAACTGGACAATAAAATTGCAATTGAGTTTCTTTAGCTTTTTATAGCAGCTGAATGTATCCTGATGTAACTGCAAAAGCTATCCAATTCTGCAACATTAGTTTTTTACACGCCAGTTCTTTATCAAGAACCATGTTATAAATTTGATACTGAGATTTAAAATGGCTGCAAAAAGCAAAGGATAATCATCACTTTAGTATCTTATGCATGCAAATATTTATAAAGCTTTAGAATGAATATTTTCAGAGAAAAAAATTTAGTTTCATTTATTCCAGCAGAATTTTTGACAGTGTGCTGCAAACTGTTTTCCTACTTACAGAATTACTTTAACTCTATCCTAAACTTCATTAAATATTTATTTGAATAGCCTATTTCACTTTAAAGTTGTCTATTTTAAAAACAGATGTCGAGATTTTAAAATGCCAAAAAAATTAACATAGCAATATTTAAATAAATCACCTTATAAAACAAAAGAGTTGATAAAGGAGATTCACACAAAGAAAAAAATTAAACATTAAACATTAAAATTAAAAGTGAAAAATCATAAGCCCCTACTGGTACCTTTAAATTTTTCTTTCCCCCTCATGGAGTTAAATAAAGCTTTAGCATGTATTTTTTTAAGTATGTTTTAACAGCAAAACATGATAGGTCTGGTTTTACTCAGATAAAAATCCTCCACAATTAACTTAACCAGTATTTATTCCACATTATAATTATAATCCTAAAACTTCAGTCAAAGACTGGTTCTTGGTCCAAAGTAGACCAAATACCTCTCAAAGCAACTATTTCTTTTTCTTTTCTTTTGCAAAGGTTTAAAGCCATAAGTCACTAGAGTAAAGAAAAATATAATCTGATTCATCAAAACTATATATGCACACAAAATGTACAGTTCGTTTTTCTTCAACATTCTCTGTACTGTTAACATATGCTTCCAGAAAGACAAAAAAAGAAGATTTTCATTAAAAAAAAGAAAGAATTAAGAGGTCTTAACTGGGGGTCTATATTTAATTTATATAGAATTCCTCTACCTCCATACTTCTAAAGAGTATATCATATTATATTAGGAGCTTAGTATAAAGGTAGGAAGGAGAAAATTTTATAAAAGTTAGTAAAAACAAAACCCCTGTACACTACAGGGGTACTCATAATTTAGAGTGCATAAGAGGCGTTTTTTAAAAAATACAGGTTTCTGGAAACATCCCATGAGATTCAGATTAACATTGTGAGGTGGACTCCAGGAAACTATACTAAAATGCACATCCCAAGTTATTCTGACGAGGTGATCCCTAAATAGCGCTATTTGATTTTGGCACAGGAACTTTAGAAACAGCTGCTGCGGTCATTTCACGGACCCCTGATGAAAGGAAACTGAGGTACTAAGGCACACACGGGGCAGCAACAAACATTTAATGTGCAACTGCCAAGTACACAGCACCATGCACAATCCCATGGGGAATATGAAGGATAAAACATTTCATCCCTGCTGAGCGCTTACAATTTAACAACGAAAATAAAAACTCCCTTTTAAGCGATATACTACAGAATTATACATGATTAAAAGCTAGTTAGTCGACGCTTGCTACATTACTCATTACTGCTCTTCTTCCTACGTGACACACATTTACTCCTCCCTGCCTTGTGTTTTTAGTTTTCTATACAAAAATATATAAAGTATTATGCTATGTATAAATACTAAAAAGAAACTTCTTTTAGAACCTGTTCCTGATTCATCATTCTATATTTCACGGTAATTAGAAGGTACGCAATTATGAGAAGATAGGAACAAAAGGGAGGGGTGAAAAGGAGAAGAGAGGAAGAATAAAAGTAGAAATAAGAAGACAGAGGAGGGCGACTGGAGTAAGACCAGGACACCGAGTGACTGAAATGAGTAAGAGAGTCCACAGTGTGTTTAACAAACAGGGCGAGAGAAAGGGAGGATGGAAGCAGAGACAAAGCAGGCGCGATTCATTAAAGACAAAACAGAGAAAAAACGTAGGCCGAGGAGAGGGAGAAGGGAAGAGGTACAGAATGGGTGGAAGGATGTTGGACAGAAAAGAACAGAGAAACAGAGGGAAAGAAAAGAGGGAGCTAGTGGCTAAAATAAGAAAAAGAGTCTCTAGCAAAGAGGAAGAGAGCTAGCTAGGCAGTGATATAGCATCAGGTACCCACGGTCAATTCCAGTAGCCAGAGTGGAAGGTGTGGAAGCTGGATTTGAAGGGTAGGGAAGAGAGGGAGTGAAGAACTGAGGGGAGAGAAGGGGTCAGAAAGTGAGGGGGAAGAGGAGGAAGGAGGGCTCTGGAAGAGGAAAATGACAGGGAGGGGGAGGAGAAGAGAGAAAGAGACACAGACTGACTTAAGGAGATACCAAGAGAAAAATAAGTGCTGTGAATTCATAAAGAATGGCATGGCCTGAGAGCACAAAAACTGTCATTATAGAAGGGATTTTACTAGCTAAGTCCTAAAATACAAAAAAGAATGTGGGTAAGTACAAAGGAACACAAATTGCATGCCATTTTTTAAAGCCTAGAACATAGAGTGGAGATGTTGGTCAAGTGAAATAGTGGAAGATGAGGTAAAAATACTTCTTTCAAGGGGAACAGTGAGAGATGAGGTAAAAATTATTTCGTAAAAGTCTTATTTGTTCTAATCTTAAGAAGATTAAAGCAAAGTGTTTATGGAGTAAGTTATTTTTCGCTTACTAAATCTAGAAAAAAATAATACCTAAGTCTAGCAATCATTAGAAATATCCAGAGCAGAGGCAATCTGCATGGTCACACATGAAGAATTACAAATCAGTAATAAAAAGAAAAACTTCAAAGTCGACGAAAGATAAAACCTTGCAAAAATAAGACCTCTTAATAGCATCGAGGGTTAGAGAGAGTGAAACATTACTTTGGACCTAGCAGTTCTGCTCCTACTTATATATCCTAGAGCAGTGATTTTTTTTCAAGTTGAGAATAATTCAGTTAGAAGATCATGGAATCTCTCACTGGGGCATCGGCAGAAATTTTAGATGAAAAAGAAAAGAAAGAGTGAGTGCATCACTATATGCCGAGATTTAATAAGGATAAATACCGTCTCATGAAATCTGTTTCAGGTATGTGGGGGGAAAGGAGTGTGTGTGTGTGTGTGTGTGTGTGTGTGTGTGTGTGTGTGTGTGTCTGTACACATACATACTTGGTCACAATAAATTTCTTACTGTGAGCCACAGTTAAAGTTTGAAAATGATGACTATTAAAACCTTTGCCTTCAAGCATCTGAGTACCTCACAGCATTGAAAATGAATGAATTAAAACTATATGATATATGTAATACTAAAAACATTTTAGAAACATAAGTTAGACAGAAAAACATGAAGAGTCCATACACTATGACATCATAAAATAGGGGACATTAGATAATATATTATTTTGGAATACATTTTTTAACTTTTTAAAGAAGGAAATGATACACACAAAATTCAAATAGTGATTAGGTTTGAGGTGAGGAGGGATGGAGACTGGATAAGAACCACACAGCCTATTTTTAACTTGGGTAGTCGCAATTCTTCCTTAAACACTTCAGAGCTACCCAAATTAATTTGGATATAAATAAGCCTTTATTTTAAAATTCGTGTTCATATCAAGTATGAAGCGATTAGGGCCTGAAATAGTGTGCTGGCAGTAAAAATGAAAAAAGACGAATAAGAGAAATGATAGAGCTATAACATAGGAAAACAGTCACTGAGCATTATTTTCTGTGATTTCACTCACTAACTCTTAAATGTACGTATACACACACACACACATTACAAATGTAAATATTTATATATTTACCATTTCTAGATCAGACACTGATTGTTAAGAAAAACTGAGAAACTTGCCTGATATTATACAACTAAAAATTTCTATAAATCAGAATTTAGCCCCAGGACTATCCTATCTCCAAGGCTCAAGTTCTCATTACACAAATAAATTGGTAACTGGATGTAAACATTTAATCATAACTGCTCAAAAGTTGAAAGACACCTGAGATATTTTCTACTCCGACTCTTTTATTTTTTAGATAGAAAATTCAAAAAGACAAGTCTATTGCTCTAAATACCCTAGGACTTAAACTGTTCTCAAGCTTTTTTATCTTAGGCTCCTTTACACTTTTAAACGTTACTGAGGCCCCACAAAGACCTTTTATTTATATCAGGAGTATCTATTAGTACTTATCACATTAGAAATTAAAAGAAATAGTACAAATATTATGAAATTTACAAATAATATGTCAACAATAAACCCATTATGTTAATAAATTTTTTTTTGAAAAAATGATTTTGCAAATCAAAATAATGTGAATACCATCATTTTGCATTTTTGCATATCTCTTTAACTTACGCTTAATAGAAGACTACTGCATTCTAATATCTATTTTCATATTCAATCTATTGCGTTATATTGTTTTGGTTGAAGTATATGAAAATCCATCCTCAGGTATATAGCTGTGAAAGGACCTCACACACTCACTGAAAAGGTGTCCTGGGATCCCAAGGTCTTCAGGCTATACATTAAAAATTACTGCTCCAAAGGTTATAGTCTTCTAGCCATCTTTCCTAAAGACTTGGGAAACTAAAGTGTACACAAAAGTATTGAATTAACATACACTATTTAAAAAATCTGAAAAATCTAATTTATCATGGCACTTTCCTAACCTAGAATTCCCCCAGATTATCTAAAGTCTAATCCAAACATATATGAGGCCCCAACTCAACCGTTTTTATCATTAGTGTTTGTAAAGGGGAAAACATTACTATCAGAAAATCAGTCCAGACTACAGCAGCCCACTACAAGAGAAAGCAGAGCAGCCGGGCATCAGCACGAACTAGAGCAAGTTAGATCAGAAGTGGCAAACACTTTCTGTAAAGTGCCAAATAGTATTTGAGGTTTGGGCACCATATAGTCTCTGCTGCATTACTCAATACTTATAACACGCAACTAGCCATAGAAAATATATAAATAAGTGGAGTAGCTGTGTTTCAATAAAACTTTATTTACAGAACAGGTCAAGCTAGATTTAGCTCTCAGGTCATGCCTGGCTGTTATAATAAAGTACCTTCCTCTCACTGAGACCAGAAAAGGCAAAATGAATAAATCTTAGGTATGTTCAATCTTAGGTACACCTAAAAACATATTTATTAGGAAATGACAATATGTTCCAATAGAATAATAAAATATTCCAAAGTACTATGACAGTCGATAAAATAAGAACATTTAAAGATACATCTACTTTATCATTTTTGCTTTTAGTCAATTTATACTTGATATAAATAATCATATAATTACATTCCTTCTGAATACAGAAGTCTTAAACAAGATACAAAAAGCATAAAGCAGGAAGGAAACTAATACATTTTACATTATTTGAAATGTAAAATTTCCTCGGAAGACAAAAGCATAAAAATCTAGAAATAAACTGATAATCAACAAACTGACAACAGTATTCATAAACAATATAGCTAGCAAAGGATTAAGACCAAGACTATATAGAGAACTCCCACAAAATAAGAAAATACTAATTAACAGTATGGAGATAGAACATGAGAACTTATACAATACTGGCGAGAATGTAAACTGATACAGCACTTTGGAAAAGAATTTCAATGATCTTATAATGGTCAATATCTGCATCTTACAAGTCAGCAATTCACATCTAGAAATATATATATAAGAAAACTTCCAAATATAAACAACATATATCAAAATGATCATCAACTGGTAAATAAAGTCTTGTCATGGAACACAATAGAAATGAGAAAATGAGCACAACTACATGGGTCAATGTGAATGAGTCTCAAACAATAACAAGTAAAAAGAGCAAGTTGCAGAAAGATGCATTTAATATATCATTTATGTTAAATATAAACGTGAAAAACAGAATTCTTTTTGTTTAGTATTATATGTATGTTGTTAAATATATATATGAAACAAATAAAAACACCAAATCCAGGATAGCAGGGGAGATGGGGGGGCTTACAACGATGGGCACAGCAACTGGGATAGGGAACCCAGTTCCACACCAAGTGGTGAGTACGTTATTCTTTACCATTCTTTATGTCTAGAATATTTCATTTACTCTTTAAACAAAAGTTATAAATAAATAACTGACAGTAGCTTAAGGTAAAAAATTTAAAAAAAAAACAGATTAATAGATTCTTCCAAACCAATTTTTTAACTGACTGGAAGATGAGCAAAGGGCAGTCAGAGCTTTTCTGTTTACTCAACCAACCACCTTACAGTAGAAAAACAACTTATCTTTGAATATACTGCGCCACCTTGTGTTCAAAAGCTTCAAGCTACGATAAAATTCACAGCACCACATCTGAAAATGGATTCTTAAATATTTAAATTCCTTTATGCTGTGGCATGAGGTTTCACTTTAAGTTAATTATGCACACAAATGACATTTGAAAAAACAGTACTGATTCTGAAGAAGTTGGAAATACTTTAAATTTCTTTTTAGTTATCCCATTTTAGTCGTCCATTTTGCTTTACTTTCAGAGAATAATTTACCTTTCGTTCTGATTTTAAGTATAAAAAAATTTTTTAATGAGTAAAACCAAGATCGTAGACATTTAAAATGCTAAAATATACTTTCATAAAGAAACTTACCTTCGAATGCGTAATTGATAAGGTGTCTACCCACACACGCCAGCCACCCCACTCATATTTGACGGCATGGTAAAGGAGGATTCTGAATATGGCATATACCATTTCTGTTATCTTTTGCTCATCTGAATTCTTAGGATTAAAATAGCAGAGAGAAAGCATCCACTCTTGCCACACAGAACACTGTAGCAAGCTCCTGAAAATTATAAGAGGATACTGAGTGACTCAAAAAATTAATCATCTGAAACATTTCTAAAAAGTACAAGTTCAAAACAAAAAAAAAACAAAAAAACAAAAAATTCCCCTTTATCTATGTACTCAAAACAACTAAAGAATGTGGCATTGAAAACTCAACTGTATGGTACATTACTTAAAGACAAAAGATTATGGAAAATTCATTTCACAGTATTTTTTAAAGTAATTTATCTTAGAACAAATGGGCTTATTCAAAGCTGGACTTGAATACTGCAAATTAAGGCCTTCTGATCCTGCTCACCTTCTGTTTTCTCTACTGTTATTAAAAAGTTTAATCATGTCAGAAAGAAATGCTCTGCGAACTTCCATGCTCTCTGGGCACTGCGGAGAATTTCGAAGTAGGGTTGCAATTACTTTAAGTATCTCTGTAACACAATTGGTAAATTAGTAAAAATCAAAACACTAAAATCATAACGAAAAATCATCAATACATTGCAATTCCTTTCATTTCCCTGACATAAATGTCTACTAATACCATCTTCTTTTGTATTATATAAAATATCATCATCTGAAGAAATGAATGATGATACATTCATGAGCAAACACCCAAAAAATTTTTATTTCACAATCAGAATGTGTAAAAGTTAAATTTTAAAATGTTATAATAAATTAAGTTAAATTATAAATAAATTACATGATGGTAAAACTGCTAACAACTCTCCTTAATCTCTGCCAATTAGTAAAGTTGATCTAAAAAAACACTAATCAAAAATTCAGAAAAAAAATTCTCACCTTTCAACAAAATTTATGGTATACACATATCCTTTTCTTTATCATCATAAATTTGAAAAGATGTCAAGATTTGCATCCATACTTTTAAAGGTAAAATTAGATACAGAAAAAGCCAAAAAAAATTAAAATCTATTTAACACCCCAATATACATACAACTACTACTGCAAAGGTCTTAAATATAATGCTGTCTAAATTTCTTGTATTTAGCTTTTAAAAAGAACGTCTTTAAAAATATATACTAAATCAAGAACTTTAAAGAAAAAAAAAACCATAACCATGAATTTGAGATTAAATATTTTACAGTTTTACTCAAATAAAATTTAGAAATTTTAAACTAGCCTTTGCCAATGTTTTTGGCAATTCTGAAGCAATAAGTTCAAAACAGAAAATATGAAAATTCTTTATTATATAAATAATATTTGAGAAACAGTTACTGAATGCTTCTAATGAAAATTCAAAATTTCTCTACTTGAACAATGATTACAATAATGATGATAGTATGAGAATGATGATGATAATAGCCACTAATTTTGAAGATATCCTATTGTTTCAAGAAACACTATTTCAAGAAAATACAAGTATTAACACATTGTACAGTGATAGCTAAATACAGAAATTAGGTGATTTACCCCAAATCACAAAACTTCAGATATACAAAAAAGACTGAAAGCCACACGGCCTACGCTTTTAAACACAATACTATGTACGCTGCCTGCCTTTTTCTGAGCCAGTACATTATGTAAATGATATATTCTAAAATTCTTACTTCGATAAGTCATCTTCCGCATAACCATATAAAATATATTTTACATTAGATTGTTAAATTTTCAAGATTTTTTCCCTTAAGTTTAAGAAAAATTAAACTTCATAGACATGTTTTTAGAACTAGTACTGAAATAGAGTACTACAAACAAACACAACTCATCACACAAAAATTAATCTTCAAAACTCTACAAACCAGTTATTGTAATGTCAATAATCTTAAAAAGCAAGATGAAAAATATACATTTCGTTCAAGTACTTAAGAATTCAAAATATCAAAAGAAGAAACTGTTAAACAGACTAAGTTCATAAACAATAAAGTAAGTAGATAGTTTTCCATTTCAAACTTGGTATTCTTAAATCGACAGTAATTTAAAGTGAAAGCTACCTCTATGGTTCATGTAATTTAGCCTGACATCGCTAAATAGTTCAATCAAAATTTTGCAGAAAATCTGAACATACAGTAAATCAAAATCTTATGCATATAATTCTTCAAAACCTCTATATAAACATTTCCACATAACCTGAGGTTAATTTCAAGTTAAATTCAACATCAAACACAAATGAAAATAGTATTATATCCCTGCCTATATTAAAATATTCTTCGATGTGTTTTCAACATTATCAAATTTAGAATTTTCACAGTAACCTTTTTAGTAGTAAAAGTTACTTTTAATAAGTATAAAAAAAGAAGCCTCTGAGAGAAATGGGCGAAGGTACTCAAAGGGTACAAATTTCCAGGAATAAGGTGAATAAGTTCTGAAGATATAATGTGACCACATGGTGACCACAGTTAACAACACTGTACTGTGTATTTGAAAGTTGCTAAGAGTTAAAAATCTTAAAAGTTTTTACCACACATTCACACAATAACTACTTGATATGATGGATGGGTTAATAAACCTTACTGTAGTAATCATTTATATCTACATATAATATAGGCTGAAGAGCTTAAACTTAGGTTTTATGTCAATTATAACTCAATACAGTGGACAAAAATTTAAAAAACTAAAAATATATTAAATACATACGAGGATTTTGTATCTTTACTGAAGAATCAGGATCTGGGTGCTGTTTATGAATCACTTGCGTACAAATCTGTTCTATAAGAATCTACAAAAGTAAAACAATAGATTATATTATCACAACCACTGTATTACCATTACTATCAATAACTAAGTACGACACTGATAAACATTAATTACACAGTCCAATACTGTCTTGCTAAATATCTTCTGCATTATATTAAATGATTTCAACACTGTAACTTTATTTTTACTTAATTATAAAATGAGACATCAAATATTTAATACAATGGAGACAATACTTTTTAAAAGACCACATGCTTAATAATTTACAGATTAATAGATTAAGATACAGCCACAGCTCATTTATGTAACTAATTTCAAAACTGCACATCAAACCTAAATAATCTTATTTCTTCTAGACACTATCAACTCAATTGTACAGGCATTTTTATAAAAAATTAATAAAAATAAATTCTTACTAGACTCCTACCTCAAACAGAACATTATACGTGGTCATTGTGATTAAATTTGTCTGAAGCATGAGCCTTTCAGCTAGCAATGAAAACAATCCATGTCCAAGCATGATTTCAGCTTTCCTTCTGCAATGACATAGAAAGAATCAAATGCACAGTTTTATTATCAACTATTTAGTATGAAAGTGGGAGAACAAAAATGTTTTTCCAATTACCAACAACTTCCAACTCAATAAAACTACCTTAATTTTCTTTGACCTAGAACTTATAAGGCCACAAAATCCTTACAAGAATATAAATTATAATAAAAGCACAGCTAAATTTAAAAAAAAATAAAATACAGGACTAGCTATACCACTAAAAATCATAAGAGCAATTACTTATTAACTAGTTTCTCCATCAGCACTAAGCATTATTGTACCATGGCTGATAAAGTCCCGTAAGTAGTTAAGTAGAAAAATAATGCATATAAAAAAGCAGAAATGTAAGAAATTAAGAAAATGAATGTGAAGATAAGTATACCAAAATTACACTTCCAAGCAAGAATTCAGAAACTGAAGGATTATAAATTTTAATCCTATACCTGAGTTTGTCAAATTTTTTTCTGCAAATGGCTAGATGGTAAATATTTTAGGCTTTGTGAATCATATGGTCTCTGTAGCAAAAATTCAACACTGCTGTTGTAACGTGAAAACTGCCAAAGATAATAAGCAAATAAATTATTGTGGCTGTGTTAGAATAAAACTTTATTTACAGGCAGCCACGGATTCAAAATAAAGACCACAGTTTAACAACACTTTTGTACCACCAAAACTGTTTATTTTCATAATTAACCAATTCTGGTATAAGGCACACTAGGTTATGAATGCCTGCATTTCAGCTAAGAAAAAAAAGGGAGTTTTAGTTTTCAAGTATGTATATAGAATACACCACTAACAAACAACCAGGTAAATATGTCAATTTCATAGTACAGATAAAGCAAATGATGATCAAGTCACCTGTAATGAAATCTCTATTGTAGCAGGAATTCAATTTATACATATATATTCTCATAGTGAACAAAAAATAAATGCAAAATTTAAATGATCTTCATAGAAGATAATATACTCCTGCTCCCACTTTATTTTTAATATGCAGACATGAGATTAAATTTATACAGCATTTTATAAACAAAAATAAAGGAAAGAGAGACTAGAGAAAACAAAGAACACAAATACTATTCCAAAAATTTATAAAATAAATAAGTAATATACTACAGTTTATTTCAGATGTGATGCATACTCACTTTGGGGCCAGGTGTTTTAAAAAATAGCCCATGGCCTTGAGAGCTTGTACTCTGATTCCTTCACTTGTTGATGCCATAAGTTTGTAGATAACACTGAATGAATTAAAATTAAAAACAAATTACTCTGAGTATATTATCCAAAAGTAAAGATTTAAAATATGTATGGATACATGTGTACATTTTTCATAGTTATATGATTATAAATCTAATTTCTAGATATAGGTGAATTTCACATTTATTTCAGGCAATAAAAAAACTCATCAACTATATGTTATCTTAAAAAGAACCACTTTAAATATAAAGACATGTAAATTAATAAAGAAAACATACCATGTTAAAGCTAACCAAATAAAACCAAAAATAACTATATTAATTTCAGACAGAACAGACTCCAAAGAAAATTTATCAGGGATAAAGAAGGGAATTACATAATAATAAAGGTGGCAATCCTCCAAGAAGATATAATAGTCCTTAAGATGTATGAGCTTAACAACAGAACCTAAAAGTATGTAAGGTGAAAACGAACAGAACTACAAGGAGAAATAGGTGAATTCACTATAATAGATACCTCAACACCCCTATTTCAGAAATGGATAGACCCGGCAGGCAAGAAACCAGTAAGGACATAGCCAAACTAAACAATACCATCAGTCAATTGGAAAAAAACTCTTATGTACAGACTACTTCATCCAAAAAACAGCAGAACACACATTTTTCTCAAGCTCACATGAAACATTCACCAAGTAGACCACATTCTGGGCAATAAAACACATCTAAACAAATGTAAAAATTTGAAATCATATAATATTTGCTCTCAGACCACAAGTGAATTAAAGTAGAAATTAATAACAGAAAGATAGCTGCAAAATTCCAAAATACTTGGAACTTAAACAACACACTTCTAAATAACATGTAAGTCAAAAACGACATCTCAAGAAAAATTATAAGTATTTTCAACAAAATGAAAATAAAAGCACAACTTATAAAAATCCATGGGATGCAGCAAAAGCAGTGCTTACAGGAAAATTTCTAGCACTGAAAGCTAGAAGCAAGAGGGATTATTTGACATCTACTTTGCTCCCTAGCATATGTCATCAGTTTGATTAAAATAAATTCATGAAAATTCCCTGCAGGTTTGGATATTTTTTATGTAAACTTTTTCTTGGAGAAGTGCAGGTAGATTCTGAACCAGCCCACCCACGATGACCTTGCGGACACAGACCTGGTGCCAGGCACAAGCGCGGGTCCACTGAACCCTACCAGCTCCCCACTTCGTATCAGGTGAACTTGGGTGAACTTCTCCAGAAACTGCGGGCTTCCTTGCTTTAAGTAATGTGCCATGACTTTAGATTTTATTTTTTGGAAAGGACAATGAATAAAAGAAACTCTCCAACCTCAATGTTAAGGATTTTTGTCAGGCGCCTAACTGCAAATGGACAGCTCCCCTTTATAGACATCAAAAACTCTTTTGAGGACAAGAAGCTTTCCTAAGAATTCATAAGGCCTGGATACCTAAAGATTGATACTGAAGTCAGAATCCATTTTGTTTGATTGTCTTAAACTGTTTGCTAATGATATTAGTCATAATGGTATACTTTTTCATTTTTAAAATATAATCTGTTCATGATTACTGAACTTGTGTAAGAGAATTGTTAATACTTTTTCCATGGTTCATGTTATACTAGATTCCAAATACAGAAAAATGAAACAGGGCAAAACTTGGATCCTGATAGTTCCTACGACAGAAATGATCCAGTGTTTTTTCACCCTCACAATAAAGACCATAAGACCTGACTGTCTTCCATTAACCTGCCCTACCCATTTTGGGAAAATGTGGCCTCAACTCAGGTCCCAAGGTTACGGTACTGCTCAATCCCCAGTGGTCAACATGACATTGTGGATACTGAGACTTCCTAGGAATGAGTCCGCCCAGCACTGAGGCTAAAAGGATCGTCATCAATGCAACCTTCAGGTTTATGAACAAAATGGGGAACTATGGATGGAAAAAAAAGGGGTTCTATAGAAAATAATCTCACAGGGTGACCTAATCATAAATTATCTGATCATAACTGGACAGGTCATGGTGGGCAGTCATGACTCAGGCATATAACTTCCTCAGTAAAAGGCTTACTATTGCCTTAAGCAAGCCCTGTCCTTTGTTTCTGTGCATCTAGGTTAACACAACTTTATAAAATTCTCCCTTTCAGACCTTTCCTCCTAAAGTAGACCACCCTCATGAAAGCACATAATCTTGTTAACTACCCCATAATCCAATCCCCACTTTGCTTTCCCCCACCTACACATAATCTTCCTTATTTCCTTCCTTAATTTCAAATGTGTAAAAGAAACTGCAAAACTGTTATTCTGCATTTGACTGTTTGCTCCTCAGACTATGTCATCAGTTTGGCTTAAATACACATTTATAAAAAATTTTTAAAAGAAGAGGACTTAACATCAATAATCTAAGTTTCTACCCTAGGAAATTAGAAAAAGTGGAGAAAATTCAATCCAAAGTAAGAAGAAAGTAAGTATTAGAGTGGAAATCAACAAAATTGAAAACAGGAAACCAATAGAGAGAATCAATACCAAAAGTTGGTTTTTGAAAAGATTGATAAAATCAATAGCCAGCCTAAGACTAAAGAGAGAACACATAATTTACAAATATCAGAAATGAAAGGGGATATCACTACAGATCCCATGGACATATAAAGAATAATAAAGGAATACTACGAACTCTATGCTGACAACTTCTATAACCTAAATGAAATAAAGTCCTTCAAAGACACAATCTGTCAAAACACAAAAATAAAAACAGATAACCTGAATAAGCTTATACCTACTAAAGATATTGAATTAGTAATAACATTCCAAAATGAAAAGAACCAAGTCCAGGTTTCACTGGTCAATTCTACAAAACTTTTAAGGAAGAAATTACACCAACACCCTACGATATACTTCGGAGGATAGGAGGAGAAGGAATACTTCCTAACCCTTTCAATAAAGCACCATTACCCAAAACCAAAATCAGGAAAAGACATTTTAAGAAAACTACAGACAGTATCTCTCATTAACAAAGATGAAAATATTCTCAACAAAATATTAGCAAATCAAACCCCAAAAAGTAGTAGAAGAATTATATACCACAACCAAATAAGATTTATCTCAGGTATGCAATCCTAGTTCAATATTTGAAAATCAGTGAATGTAATCCATCACATGAACAGATAAGAAAAACTACTGATCATATCAGTAGATGCAGAAAAAGCACTTGACAAAATCCAACAAAACACCCATTCATGTAAAAAAAAAAAAAAACAAAACAAAAAACCTACAGCTAACGTTATGCTTAAAGAGAAGAAACTCAAAACTTTTCCACTAAGATCAGGAACAAGACAAGAGTGCCCTCTCTCTCTCCTTTTTGACTTCTAGTATGAAGGACAGGATAGACAGATTTCCTCTTAGGACAGGGATCTGCTCTTGGTTCACAATTGAATACTACTGTTCCAGAACTTAAAGATAACGCTGCTAAACAATTCGCCTTTACAATAGCTGTATAACATCGCTAACTATACAAAACAGTAAAATGATTTGCCTAACTTCTCAACAATTAAATAGTAACAGATCCTCTATAATTAAGATTTCTTGAAAAAACATAACATAAAGGAGTCGTATACTGTAACTCATTTTATAACACAAAATCCAGTAATACATTTCATATCTAAGACTATCATTTCCCAACTAATCACTGCTATTAAATACATTAAAAATCTTAATATATTGAACTCTTACCGCAACCCATTTCTTTGGTCAAAAGCAGGAATCATAGAGGTAGGATGTTCTGACATTAATGCAACAAGGAGCTGTAGGACATCCAATAGATTGTCATCCTAAAATCATTTTTAAAAAAAATTTAAATAAAGAACTTATTTGAAATTGAATACGTTTGAAACAGAAATTTCAACATTAAAAATATAAGTAGACATAAAGAAACATATTTGCTTTTAACAAATTGTTTTCTTACATATGCATATCATCTGCATACTAAAGCTATACATCACTAGTCAAATAATCTTAATCAAAGAAATAAAATGACTCTTATCCTATATCAAGATTTCCTAAAACATACTCTATAGATAAAATAGATCTGATTTAACAGGATTTTTGGTTTTAAAGGAAGATTTATACTTCAAGAAATTGAGAGGCAACTATAATGTTCAGCAAGACATGTTAGAGCCGTTAATATCTAATAGACGTTGTGAATCTGGTGGTGGTGTTGGGGGTGACAAATTATGCATAATTTCCTAAACTTAACACCTGAACCACTTTGTTCCCTGAGCCTCACAAGAAACTAGTTCCATAAGAAGATTTTTTGGGAAATGATGACTGGAGAGTTCTCACATATTATGTTTTCAGTATTAATGCTACAGATACTGATAAATGTTTATTGAGTCAACATATTACTGTATGTCATATAACTTAATAACATTTACAGAAAAGCACAGGAGCAATATGAGTTCTGAAACCGAAAAAAGAAAGTCACAACCTTTGTTGACTATGTCAGTATGTATGTGTATTATCAGGGCCAACTTGGGCAATACTGAGCCACAGATAACTCGCTGGGAAGCAGCAGTGAGTTATCTCTGTTGCCCTGCCTCTAGGTTTTTATTCTCTGCTTTTGAACTTTTGCTATGGCAGCTAACAGACACCTTATTCTCAATATGCTTAGTAAATGATCTAAAACTGGGGCACTGAGGTTTCGGAAAGGTGTTATCTGTAGGAGCTGAAAGATCCCTGAATTAATAGTTTCAGAGGAAACTGTGACTTCCAGTTTCTGTTTTATAAAGTACTTCAGTCCCTTAGGGTTAATAAAAAATGAAATCACATAAATAACACGTTGCTAGGAAATGCAACCGAAAATCACAATCATCAACGTTTGAGTCAAATATGATCTAACCAAGAAATTTAATCCATTTTTTTCAAACCCCAAATAACAAAGATACGTCCAAACAATATTTCTGTCATTAATGATTAAGATATAGTATTTTATTCTATAATACTTATTAACTCAAGAATTATAACACAAGAATGTCAACTATCATTTAAAATGCTGTGCTTTATGTGAAATTCCAACTGCCAAAGTTTACTTATTTAAGACACATTTAATCAGATTATTTGGTTAGACTACATTTGACATATATTACATTTTCCCGATGCTAAAAAATGAAGGAAAAAAAAAACCCCAGACATTTCAACCTCCTTTTCAATCACATAATTTCAAATCCCGGTACAAACTAATTGTTTAACTTAACAATATTTGAACATGCAAAATAAACAGGAAAATGGTATGATGAATTTAAAACTTCAGTTACTTTTAGTCATTTTTATTATCTGTTTTCTCATGTTACACTGGTTCCTTGAAATACACTGAAAGTATTCTTGGTATACTTTATAATTAGTTCAATGAGATATAATTTTAATACTTTTTAAAGCCTTTGATGATATTTCTCAGAGCCTTCTTAAGGTAATAAAGGATATTTACATGAAGAGTACTAAGATTTAATTCCCAGATACGTCTACTCACCATTACAGCTATACCATTAATCAAAAATGTAACTTTTTCATTTTAAACAAAAGCCCATAATACGGCTTCATGAAATAAAATCCCAAAATGTAAAATTCAAATGTTACCTCATGCATAGTGAGCAGGTAATTAAGAATGGCCTGTAGTTCATCTTCCTTTACTCCAGAATCCTTTAAAAACATAATACAAGTATCTTAAACTTGCATAAAAAAAAAAAAACATTTTTAAGGAAAATTATACACACAGATTTGTCAACTTGGTTAGTTACTACAAATATAAAAATATAATGTAACCTAGAATCTAAATTTAAAATAAAAATTAGAGGAAGTACTAAAGGCATGCAGTATTCAAGACTGTACAGTAGTCAAATGAAGTCCAACATCAGCATCCTATTTTCGGCACCGTGTATAACTATCTAGTAAAGCTTATACGGAATCTTAAATAAGCGAAAATAATAATTAAGAGTATTGTCCATATCTATCACTCCTCTAAATACAAAAGGTAATTTTACTTATTTTGCATATTAAATTTGAAGAGTAAAATAAACAGTTTCTGAGATTACCAAGCTAAAATGTCAGGTACTAAAAATCAAGTAGTAATTTCCCCTGAAAAAACACTGGACTTTTAAATATGAACTTAGAATGAAAATGTTCAACCTACACTATCAATTTATTAACCATAAAACAAAGCTACTATCTCAAAGAACAATAAGAGAATTAGGGAACACACTAGGAAAGTGTAGAAAAACACAATTCAAAGAATAAATTTTTTAATAAATGGAAATAATATAATCTGAGTCTGAAAGATACACTAAAAGTTAGATCCACTTACCATATTATGTGACATCTAACAAAGTATTAAATCATAAAGAATAATAAAATGATATAGGAAAACACTGAATAAAATATTAGCAACAAATACATTTTTACATTGCCGTCTTATACAAACAAAACATCTTCCTTAAAGATATTAAATTTTACTTTACCTACAGAATGGAATGGGACCAAATAAAATCATTTCTAGGGACTGACACCTATGTGGTACATTTATTCGGGAAAATTATTTTTCAAAATCTGAATATCAGGTACAAGGAGTCCCCTAAAAATAAAATCTCCTAGAGCAGCTTTGTTGACTACTGCATCAACTAGTGCCAAGAACAGTCAAGTAATACAAACTTGGTAAATATTTGCTGAATGAAGGAATGAATACACTTTAACTCCTACAGAAATTTGTATAACATATATCACAATCGCCAATCTCCAATTCTGCCCTTATGCCCGAGAAAGAAGAATAAAAAATATGGAAACAAATAGCTTTCAAAGTATTTTCCAATGTGTAACCCCAATAACAGAACAAATAGTAAATAAACCAAGACTGTACATTATCTGAAATTATAAGTTACAACACATATATGCTATAGATAAAAAAATATGAACTCACCCTCATCACTAATTGCTTAATGAACATCAATAAGAATGCTCTTAGAGAAAGTATTTCTTTTTGATTAGGTCGTGGTCCATCTTTAAGAAAAAAAAATACATACATACACTTAGTATTCCAAAGATTTCAAAGTTAAGTATAAAATTCTCATTCCTAATAGTTTTTCCACTTATTTATAAGAAACATAAAAGTCAGTTTCCTAAAGTTTTATGCCTCTAGAAAGATATTCACTTTCATATGAAACTATATACGTTAAATTGAAAGTTTATACATTAAATTGTTTATTCTGAATAATGTCAAAGGAATCCAAAAACAAAAATGAGGTAATAAACTTTATATTTGATAATAATATATGCTTATATTTTGTTTTAAAAGACTGAGAATGTTACTATGGTAACACAAGTTTACAAAGAAAAAAGCAAAGGAAAATCTACACTATGTGATTTAGCAAGAAAAAAAAATTCATTCTCTACTATTACCAGTGAGTAAGCTAATACAAAAATCTCAAAAAGTACAACTTAACACAGTATCATTCATGAAGTGAAACATTATGCTGACTACCTCTGACATCTCCTCTTCTTGAGCAAGCCCTTGGTCACACATGGCTCACATTAAAGTCAATTTTCATGTCTCAACCATATAATTCCCAAGTAGGAAGCTTTTGAAACCAAACACCCATTGTTCTAAGATTCCTAAGTTAGTACCTGTTTTCTGCAATTCTTCCCCAGCTAATCACTATGTACAGCTAGTTCCTAGACCACCAGAGCATAGGACCACCATGACCTTGAGCATATCAATTAAAATAAGAAGAAAATTGTTTAAAATTTGTTCCACATGACAACTCAGAGACCAAGAATAAGTTACAGAGTTACCTACTAGAATGATAAAATTTGTTCAGTTCTCTCACTTGAAGTATGAGACCTTCCCAAGGTCACTAATCAGTTATAACATCAAGACCAAAATATAATACTAACACCCAGCACAGTATATGTTACAATTTCAGCATCAGGAAATTGTGACCTATTGCTAGATCTGCCACAACCCTGTCAGCTCTAACAGATCATATAACTTCTATATGTCCTCACAGCTTTCTAAATTATAGACAGCATATTCATTAAGAATAAACTGAGTTTATTTTGAAAAGGATAAAAAAAAAAAGTATTGCACAAACATGATACCTTTTCTTTATAAATCACAGAACAGCCAAAGCTTGTGAGTACAATCAGAATCTATGCTGTTTGACTCTCCAGCATCTATTTCCTTATTTGAAGCAACGGCCCTCAATTTTTCCCCTTCTTCTCTCATGTGTTTCAAAGACAGGATGGACCTACATATCTGGGCAATCTGGTGAAACCTGACGCATGGATGGGCACATGATGCAGTCAGAGCCAACGAGCAGCAAAGATGCTACTAAGAGACTTTTGCTGGAAATGCTAAATAGAAGCATCTGGCTCTTTTACTGGATTTAAAGTTGTGATAAGGTGAAGATGGAGTGGCTGCTTGGTACTACAAAAGGAGAGAATACATGAGAAGAGCCAAGAGAGAAGAACTGAGAAATGGAGAGAGACAAAGTGGGTCCAAGGGCCATATTCTGTACCCCTCCACCGAGTTTTACTGAAACTGCCAGTTCACACAAGCTGATTAACTCCCTTTTGTGATGTAAGCCAGTTGGAAGCAAGTTTTACAATACTTACAATCAAAAGAGCTACCATTTGTTAAATTTTTATTTTGATTCTTTCCATGAACTGTTGACATGATGACTTGATATTATCCTTTTTGTAACTTAGTCATGAATATACAGGAAAATAATTACTGAAATTTTGTAATTTTTAATTTTGTAAATTTTGTAATTTTGAAATTTTGTAATTTCACTATTAAAAGAGGATACTCCCTACTTATAAGAAATCTCCATCTCCCAAAAACAGTTTTCAATGATCTCGTCGTGACAACTGGTCTCAGCATCAATTCCAGTCACTAATACAGAATTTGTTCTTATTTTCAGTGCCTTACAGCAACCATTCTAGTCATATTTGCTTCCCCAAACAACTCAGCAAAATTATCAATTTTTTATAAAAGCAGCAAGTTATTAATCTCTAGCAATCACAATTTAGGACAAATTTTCAAAATCATCAATAGGATTAAGATAAAATTCTGCCATGAGATTTAGGAAAACTTCCAAAATACTATAACAGTATTGATTAAAACAAACAAAAAGAAACCCTAATTTGCCATACGTATAATTTCATGTATTAACAGAGGCGATATACCTAATCCCTTTGGGGTGATACCACTTCGATCCTGAGGATTCACTGCCCAGTAGTAGTACTTCAGAGTATGCATGATGAGTAGCACTGTTCCAACTCTTCGAATGGCATTATATATGTTGACAGTACCAATGAATTCAGTGGACAGATAAGTATAGAGTGTCAACTGAACCTAGAGGATCAAAATGAAGGGTTTAAAACAAAGAAGCAGACCAGCATTTTACTTGTTTCCAGTATTATCCTCAAGCTGCTTTACTCAAATGATATTTGTTCCAAAAATTAAGATGCCAAGTTCGATAACAGCATCTTAACAGGTAATACATATCCACTCATGTACACACACAAGCCCACGCACTCCTTATAAAACTAAACCAGGTAAATTTTTCTTTTATAATAGCATTATAAAGTTAACACCCCCAAATATATCAAATTTTTACAGTACTACTCTATGGAAAAAACTGTTTGATTCATATTTAGTAATCAGCAATTACTCATGAGCTTGTATAACTTCTTTATAATAAACTTACTACTACTGCTATTCATAGTTTCAGATATCTAGAAATTTTCTTTGTTTTGAAGAAAATTAGAAGCTAGAATAACTAAAAATAAAAGAGTAGCTCAAAAGAAAAAAAGGAGAAATAAGTCAAAAGAAACAAAGCCATACAAAAAAATGCAAAGCCTACCTTAAGAAATACCTACTAGAAGAACAGAATTCTGTTATAATTGCTCATTACTACAAAGATGGTAATCATAGCATTATAACATGTTGGTAACCCCTGTCCTTCAATTAGGAAAGTTTCTACTAATCTTATTTCTAAATAAATAATCTAAATAAACACATAAGAACTTACTAACTTCAAAATATAAGCTCTTAATATGTAAGAAAAAGAAAGGATATGAGTGGTGACCCACCACTACGCATTTCATCTTAACATAAAATTTCAGTGAAATTATGGCTCTAAAATTCAACAACTAAATTCCAGGACTTACAACAGCACAACATAAAGACTGTTTTTATTCTATTCTCATGTTGAAATCAAGAATTTTTTCATTTCATTGCTAGTCAATTTATTCTGTAAACTGAACAACTGTAGTAGGACATATATACTTTCCCTGTGGCCAAAGACCAAACTATTCCTGACCATTTACAACTGAACATTTATGTTACCTTCCCTGGACACTGAGGGCATTTTCATTTTCAGTCCTGCAAGGTACCTAGTGATTTCTTTAGAGGGTGACCATCAGATGGCTAGCATCCAGATGCCTGATAAATAAACAATCAAGGCTAAATGAACTAGGTAGTCAATCAGTAACCATAAATGTTAAAGAATGGCAGATTCTGAACCACTGAAAATTGAAGCTTAGAAGATGATTATAGTTTAGAAAACTATATATACACTTGCTGAAGATAACATTATTTTGATGTAGCTATTGCTGTTTAAATGGACAAGCCCAGTTAACTTGTCATTGAGGCCATGTAACACTTTCTGTGACATGGCTCAAATTCTGAACCATGTTATATCAGTCACCTGGGAAATATTTACATCCACCTATATGCATAGCACTGTAATAGGATATACGATAGCATACACACTTTACCTCTCTGAAACCCAGTTAAGACAAAAAATACACACAAATTTAAGTGAAAAACCAAAGGTAACAAGGACACCTACTGAAACATAAGAAAGGTCGTGTGCCAATATGTAACTGTAGAATGAGTGACACTGAGCTATTACATACAATGAATTCATAGGCCAGAGAAATTAGTATAGCGTAAGCTATACTAATAGTCAAGAAAATCTTCACTAGTAAAGTAGGTATTAAGGTAGGCTTTGAAGATGAGTAGACAGAACAAAGATAGGTAGACAGAACAAAACGGGAAATTTCTAACAGAAAAAAATAAATGACGGTGATAAAAAAAAAAGTTTCCCTAGATCTAGAACATTACTCCTCAATCCTGACTGTACATTAAAATACTTGAAAAACATTTTTTAAAAACACTAATACCTGAACCTGTCTCATACCAGAATCTGGGATGGAGAGGATGGGATTTCGGTTTTGTTTTTGTGTGCAAGAGAGACAGAAAGACAGACAATGTGTGAGTGTGAGTGTGTGAGTATGCGTGTGTGTGTGTGTGTGTGTAAACACCTTTCCTGATGTATTGACAGCCAAGATTAAGAACCATGGCTCTAAGATAACTTTTTGGTACCTGCCTAGCCACTGAGGACAACTGACTGAGTTTTTAAGCTAGAAAGCCTAGAAAGGAGAATTAGCATGAAAACTTAATGCCAGAAAAGGGACGACATTATGGGAAACCATTACAAGTTTGGGGATTATGAAATGACCTGATGAGAGTGATATGTTAAAAACATATGGTAATTCTGGCCCAAAAAGTGACAAAAATATAGCAAATTGGATAGGATTTAATAGTAACATATTGAGATAAGAATGGAGACCTCAAGATTATTCATATGCTAATTATGAATAAACTTTTCTTCATTCACTCATTATATAAACTAATAATCACACAAATTATAAATTAACATATGTCTTTCTCATTAGGCATAAATTCTATGAGGGCAAGAATTAGTTCTGTCTTATTCACTATTGTATCTATATGCCCAGCATAAAGTAGCCATTCAACAAATGAAGGACTACTGTATATAAGAAAATTCATCTTTCTCATGAGGTCATTAAAAAAGACTGTCTCCAAGCAGATCAAAGATATGGGTATTATAAGCCACCGTGAACAACATCCTTTTCCAAAAACAAAGGTTCATTCATACCTCCAAAGCCTCGACTGTGGTAACGAGAGGTGAACTTACCATGAAACTAATGAAGCCTAAACTTCATACTCACTTATCTATACAGGTTCCTCCCAAGACCCTAAACCTAAATTTTGCATGTATTACATCATTATTTTTCCTAAAAAGCTCCTCCTTCTCTGACATGATGTTTATGTCAAAAAAACTCGATCTGCCCTTTGTAATAACTACCTTTATGATAAAAGTAGATATAACCCCTCTTGGATACACAAAGGAGACAGGTGAAACAGACGGAAAATTTAATATTACTAAATCAATTGCAAATTCTAAACAGGAAATTAAAGAAAATTATTAACAATGAAAAGGTAAGAAATAGAGTGTAATAATAACAGGAACTTAAGGAAATGATATAATAAAATTACAAAAACATTTCTCTATAACTAAGTATTAATGAGACTTTTTGACCACATCAAAAGAGACTCGAAGCCTTACAAATACGCTGTTTAGCAAGAAAAAGTGTCTACTAAAAGGTTTAAAAAGTAATTTAAAACAATCCTCTAAAAGAAATAAGACTGGGGGTCAGAAAAAGAAAGAGGTCAAATTTGAACCTAGAGATAAAAAGCTACAACCTCCAGCTGCCTCCTTTGATTATTTCCAAATGGTAATCAGAGTCGGCAGCTGTTTTTCTCTTTAACATGTGAAAAGACCAGCTGAAAAATAAGACTGTACTCTAGAAAAGCAAAAAAGTCTACAGAAATCTTTTTCTGACTAGAATAAGTATGTGCTATTTTAACCTAAACAATGATAAACATTGTAAGTAAACCAAAAGGGGGAAAGGAGGAGAGAAGAAATGAATGGGTTTGAAATAATACATCTAACAGAAACTGTTGTTAACACAGATGCAGTTATGTAATTTAATAAAAACTTCTGTTTCAAGTCCTGCTTAATACTACCACTATTAACATTTTTAGGACAACTAAATACAACATTTGGATTTATCAAAGGTTTTAGTTATATACTTTATCACAAATTCACTTATGTTCACTTAGAAATAATTGGTTTGTTTTTAGAGTACTAAATAGTGCATCAATTGCATTTAATAATTTGAATTAATGTAAAATTTAAATGATTAAATGAGACCAGTATATAATGGAAGACTTCAAAAAAGGGTGGCATTTCAGCTGTCTCTTTAAGAATTAAACTCAGGAATTCATTATGTTGGTAGCAGGGATATGTGTGCAAATGAGATGGGGACAGAGTACAATAGTTCAGGAATGAAAATAAATACACATATATGTATGTATGTTTGCAATAGTACAGAACTACAGTTATAGAAAAAATTACACTGGAACTGTCCAGCTTTGATTTATGCTTAATAAATGAAAGTCTCTCTGAAATAAAATTTTGATGCAACAGAAAATAAAGACTATAGCTGTTTTTTAAAATATTGATATTGCTTTATAAAAAAAAGAAGAAAAAAGATATACTGACTTGCAAATTTGCCTAAAAGTATGCTTCATCAAAAAATGCAATCCACTGACACCTTATATAATAGCACGTAAAAAGGTAAATGAAAATCCTCGTATTATCACTCAAATATGAAAATTTAGAACGATAATAAAAATCGATACACATATTACCTTGGCTGGGGTGTGAATCCACAGAGCTGGGTTAAGAAGAATGTGATCACACAAGTGCTTGAGCAGGGGCATCCCATTCTGCAGATTACTCAGATATTTTGAAAATGCAAGGCAAAGTTCAAGCACCGTTTTGCTGACATGGGATTTGGAAGACTGTGAAGAAAGGTATTTCAAAGGTCACTAATAACGTACGGCAAGGTAAGTAAATTAAAGGTTGTCAGTATCAGAAAACAGTTGGCCCACAAACTATGCTCAAAGTTAAAGATGCCAATAGACTCAATACCACGTTTCCCTAATAAAGCTACGGAAGCAAGGTAAAACAACAAAATGTTATTTTACATAACCAAGAAAACACTTGCAGACAGAATTTCTCAACCACTTAGGAGATCAAGTCCATGGTCTGCAAATTCAGAATCACTAAAATGTAGGAATCATTTCATACTTTACCTTTTCAAGACTATATCCTATTACCAAAAAGCCCTTACAGGCAAGCATCTGCTCCTGCATAGCAATTGAGTTCTTCAGCAACTCCATGATAAAAGCCAGCAAAGTTGAACTGAAATAAGAAAAAAAGCTATGGTTTGGAAAAAAATACTCTATTTTTTAAAAAGCTAGATAGATGTGGTCTATCACTTATCTTAATAAAAAGTTCTCTACTTCAAGGAAATTGAAGATCTACTAAAACTGGCTCCAACATTGTTTCGGGATTTAGAATTTTAATGTAAAATATGATTTACTCAAATATTCCATATACTTTATCACAAACATAATAAGTAAATTACTTAGAAACAACATGATGAACATGTGCAACACAGAAAAATTAGCAATGGCCGAAAACAAGTAATAAAATGGGTAACACAAGTACATAAAGACCTTAAAGAATGGATCAACTTAGATCAACAAGTATATTCAATTTTGAAAGGTGAAAGGCCAAACAGAGAGAAAAGAAATGTGGAGCAAACGGATGCGGATAGAAATCCTCAAATTGTCTTAGAATTCCAGACTGGCCCATTTGAATGAAGCAGACAGTTCACAGAGGGGAAGATAAGAAAGTAAAATTAAAGACAAACTGAAGTTCTCAAACACTAAGAACTCTGTTCAACAGGAAACTCATAATTTCATAGTCAGTGAAGAACACTTGTAAAACTGAAGAGCCACGCTCCCATCCTCCCAACTTGTAGAGATACCCACAACGGAATGAAATAAGGTCAGCTGTATCTCTTTCTGAAAGGTTCTCAGAAATTCTCACAAAGAAAACCTCCTGCACGAGATTACCTGTAACTATCTATCATCAATTCCTATAAATATGTGGGAAAGTTAAAAAAATCACCAAGGAAAAAAATCACTAAGCCCCATACAAAGATTTAAAACTGAGATACAAAAAAAAAAAAAAAAAAAAAAAGTAGTATTATGTCAAAGATAATTTTTTTAAATGTAGTTAATAAATACTATATTCCTTCTAAAAAAGTTATTTTGTTGCCTAAAAATCATCTGGAGAAAATTATTACATCATTAATATACACTACATGTATACATTGGTAGTAGACATTAATATATATTACTTACATACATTGGCAATATGTAATATATATTGCATATATACACTGGTTATGTATAAAAGCAAATATCACAGAAAGTTTTTTTAAAAAAAGAGTGGATAATGCCTTTAAATTAGTCAATAATACACATTATTATTTTACTATAGTTCTACTATTTCTCTAACAAAATTATATAAGAACATACAGCCATGAAAAATTCATTTTGAAATCATCTCCAAAGTTTTATAACTTATCCTAGAATTCCCAACTCCGACTTTAAACTCAACACTACAACAGAGGAGACCAATATGCCAAATAAGCAATCTAATAAAAAAAAGATTAAATCACCTATTCTAAAACATCATCAAAATTCCAGATTTCAAATACATCCAATCAATAAATGTGAAAAGCAAAATTCTCATAAATCACTGTCAGATAACAATCTTAAATGTTTTAAATTAGCATGTTAGACAAAAATCTATTCATTTCTCATACATCCATTATCACTATTTCTAACTTTATTCAAAAACAACTTTATTTCTTAGAGCTTCTATATTTCCTATTGATAATTTAAATTAACATTATTATTGACATGGATTTGTAATAACATTTGGAGTTCACAAATTTCTTTAACGTCTATTCTCTCCTTTAACTCTACAACAAATTTAAAAGGCAGTAAAAATATCATGCAGCTCAACAGTGATAAAAATAACACATCAAATTTAAAAAAGGGCACTCACCATATAGTCAAATCAACCTCATCAGACAGGTATTGCCGATAATCCAACTGTGCAAAAAGTGGAAACAGCACTTGTACTCCTCCAATCGAATGCATAGCACTTTGGATGGAATGTGTTAAAACGGCCTTCACATCCTTGTAAAATAGAAGACACTGAAAAGATTCCAATAATCTCTTTCCCAAAACAATTAAAAATAAAGCATAACAGGAAGAATAAAATGGCACACTGCATGTGAAGCTACCAAACACACAACAATATATTAAAATTTATCATTAAAAATATTCTTAAAAGATTCTAACTTATACCTGGAGCATGAGTGCATGTGGTGAATGAACAAAAATTGAAGGGTTGTCCTTAGGGGATGATTCCAGGCAGAGCTGGGCATCCGTAGCACGTGGATTGTATGTGAATGCAATGGCACTCGAGAGTTTGCCATCATACAATAAAAGTTTGTGATGTTCTGCAAGGAACAGGTCACTTTCTGCTTTGAATTTAAATGTACCCTAAGAATAAAAAGTAGAATAGTTAAAACACTATGTCACAAAAATCTAGATACAAATTACCATAGATAGAAAATTATTAATAATTTTTATTGTTCAATTAATAGATACGAAAATTTAAGGAGATAGACCACTGATCATTTTCCTAACACTATCAAAAAGAAGAAGCCATGCACATTTAATTACTTCCAAAGTGAACTGAATTCACTATGAAGATATAATGGAAAACTCATCAACTTGACATTAAAAACTTGCATTTAAAAAAAAATGTAAAGCAGGTCCCACAGAATGCGTTGTCTCTCTTTTTCACAGTATTTTGTCTTTACTGTTTCTTTATTTAAAACCTGTGGTAAAATACACATAAAACTTACTATCTTAAATATTTTTAAGTGTACAGTACACTTTTCACATCATCGTAAAACGATTCTCTAGAGCTTTCACATTTTGCAGAACTAAAACTCTATATCCACTGAACATCCCATTTCTTTCTCTCACTCCCTGGAAACTACCATTTTACTAATTCTATGAGTTTAACTACTTTATATAACATATTTAAAAGGAATCACAGAGTATTTGTCTTTTTGTGACTGGCATAACGTGCTGAAGATTCACCCACCTTGCATCATGTGATGGAATTTCCTTCTCTTTTAAAACTAAATAATATTCTATAGTATGTATACACCACACTGTATTCATCTATTTCATGCACAATTAGGTTGCTTCAGCCTATTGGCTATTATGAATAGTGCTGCAATGGACATGGATGTACAAATCTCTTTCAGGTCCTACTTTCAATTATTTTGGATATATACACAGAAGTAAGACTGCTTGATCATATGATGATTTCACACATGTAAAATTGATTGTAATTATATATAAGTCAACTCAATAAAGCTGATTTTGTTTTCAAAGGAATAGAGCAGACATTAAATCTCTCACTGAAACCAAACTAGACTAACAATGGCATGATCTAAAGGTTCCCAAGTTTTCTTAGTTCATAACAGTCTTAGTGTTTCAGTAATTTTTTATGGTGCTTTAGACCAAAATAAATATTGAATATTTCTGTTTATTGGATAGTTTCATCCAAGCAACTTTACAACAATTTAGTAGCCATTTTAAAAAATTAATGCACAAGTTATAAGAAAAAAACATGTTTGCTTCATTATTAGCAAAATTATTTATTAATAGGATGTGTATGCATCTTGGACACTGCACTTCTCCAACTTTGTAGTCAGACTTTGTACTTCATCCTCATTTCTTGTATTACATTGACTTTCACATAGTACTTGCTTTTTATCACAGCAACTATTAAAAAGTTAGCTGTGCCAAGATATGACATCATCAAAAGAAATGAAGTATGAACTAAAGTTGAAGCTTGGGCTAGTGTCCCACATATGATGAGTATACTGTACTTACCTTAAAAAATTAAAACACCCTTTGGACTCCTCTGACTTCCCTATGGTGCCTCTGGTCACTATGATATACAGTTGGTAACCCAAGGTAAGTTGCCCAAGGCACCACCCATCTTTACATCAAGCTCAACTAACATTGGTTAAGCAGTGAACAGCAAGTACCTTGTATCCCAAGCCCAACTGATAAATAGCAAATATTTGAGCTGCATTAAGAGCTTCACTAAAAAGGTAAACTGCAGTCATCTGACCACAGAATACTCTATTAGCATCTGCTGTTTCTGATGAGCCCAGGAAACATTTGTCAAAGGTCTGTAAAAGAAAACAGAAGATTTTATTACCAAAAAAAGAAAAAAATTATCTTCTCCAGCAACAATGACAATCTATATTGGTATAAATGTTTTGTCCGTTCTAAACTCGAATCCGAATAGATTAACATAATTTATTTAGCATTACACTTCATTCATTCCCACCTGGTATAGAAATCAGGAAAGATGTCACAGAAGAGGAGATGGAATGAGTTTCCCAATCATAATTAACAAAACATAATGACAAAGTGAATGTCGGAAACAGAGTCAGAGAAATCATTATGGGCACTGAAAGTTCCTAACTGGGAAACCCAAGAACCAGGCAGAAGAGCTAGCTATGTAGTGAGGAGGGAAACCATCAGTTAAATTTGGGACATAATTAACCTGCCTATTCTGTGAGCTAATATGGATGGAGCTAACATGGATGGAGAAGCAACTCCTAACAGGGTTCTGTACGTTTGGTGAGAATTTAAAACTGTAAAAACATCAAGATATAGATAATGGGTGAAGTCATGGGAATAAACACAATCCCTCAGAAGGAATGTATAAATCCAGAAAAACAGGAATATGTTTTCCTTCTAACAAAGGAATCCTGTTAACATCCAGGTTGCAAAGACCGCATTTTAAAAACCTATGTGGTACAAAAAAGACAGAAGTTTTTCATATAGCTTTGAAAACTATCATTTTAAACCTCAAAATCATTAGAAAGAATGTTGGAAAATATGCATGTATTAACATTAAAACATATAGAAAATTTGTTAAAGTTGGGTTCTGAAGACGAACCACCTAGGTCAAATCACTGCCTCACATGCTGCCGATCCTGCTAAGTTACTTGATCTCTGTACTTCGGTCTCATCTGTAAACTGGAAATTATAATAGTACTTATCTTGAAAGGTTGGGGCTTTTAGAAAATAAAGGTATTTATTACAATTGCTGGAATATAGGAAACACTAAATAAAGGTTAATGTAAGAAAAAAAAACAGGTTTAAAGACAATAATGAAAACTAACAGTTACTGAACACTCTGCGAATGGATTTGTGAACAGTATCTCATCTAATTATCACATTAACCTTCTGAGATTGGTACTATTCTATACCCATTTTTAGGTGAAGAAAACTGAGGCCTAATAGATTAAGTGAGGTCATACCGTCAGTAAGTGACAGAGCTGATATTCAAACCTAAGTCTATCTATTACAACAACCTGAGCTCTTAATGTTAGCATGTATAGTATGTATGTAAATACATATACCATAGGATATAAAAAATGAGGAGTAAATGATAATTAGGTGATACAGTTTACATTCATTTTCCTAATCTGTATTTGTCAAGCTTTCTACTAAAAATGTAATTAGGGGGTAAAATATTTGAATTTAATTCTAACCTATGGATCTCTTTTTGAATCCTGAAAACGTAACATAATAGTAATCTATTGCAGCTACAAATTATATGCAAAATTTATAAGCATGCATCATATAACACATCCATAAAAATGATCAGGACACTGTAGTAGAGCTCATAAGTTTAATCTGATCAATGGGCCGATGACACACACACTTAAACCATACTAAATGCTAACTATAAATTTTCTACTATCCAGAATAATTTTATAACAAGGATTGAGCAATGCCTTATGTGACACATTAACACCGTTCTATTCTATTAATAACATATTAACATGCTGGCAAAAATGTTGTTATAAAAATCCACCATTGTGGTATTCTAAATATTCAATGTAAAATATGTTTTTCTTATTTGAAAAGTTCATGCTTTTAATATATTTTTCATTGTAACATTTTCAAATTACTTACATCGCTGGTGTTGACAAACCATGTTATCTCGCCATAGGAAGCTAGCTCACCATTCACATAACATCGAAGCTCACTGTTCTTCCATCGGTTATAAATGTGCACTATAGTTACCATATACCACTGAATGAGCAAAAACAAAAAAAAGAGAGATAATGATTCTTGCTATTTAATAACAAGTAAAAATGAATGACAAGATATAATTAAAAATAAAATGACTACCTTTGTTAAATATTCAACCTCTGGAACAATATTTATTCAGAAAGCTCTCGTTGGAGAACTTAATCGTGAAATGATTTTCCAATGTTCTATTATGAAAATTTTTAAGGAAATCCCTCAAACCTACAAAATTTAGTACAAACACCCTCTTTCCTGTCACCTAGATTCCACAACTATCAATATTTTGTCATATCTGTTTTATCCATCTACTTATCCATCTATCTATGTATATATATATATATATTTGGTTGATAAACCATTAATCTCTAAATTTTCCAGTACAAAAGAAAACACATATTACTACTACTAATAGTACTAGTACTAAAATAATTGTCATTGATATTTCCCCTTGGTAATTCTCTTAAATTCTATGAATAACTATCACTCTTTTGTTATCTAATATCAGAGAGGTTAACAATTATGCAGAGATTTATACTTCATTTTCTGAAGCACTATAAACACAGCTGTGATTTACCACATATTATGTCAATAACATTAAAAACAAAGAATTCTGAAGGCTAGCACAGCTTGTTACCATAACTATGACTTGGTAAGATCACATACCTTTTGTGGCTTGAAATCAAATTTCACACAATGTTGAAAGCCTTTTCCTTTTGACTTTATTGAGGTTATAATCAAACAGCCCCCAACAAAGTGAGCAGAATAACCAAGACCCTTGCTGGTTCTGAAACTATAAAGAATAGGTTTTCATTTTACCTCTAAATATTCTTTTCATTTTTAAAGTAAGACAATACTAAAGAACAGAAATACATACCAATACAAATATGGTTTATCCTTATCCACATTGATGTTATTTACAGGATCCATTCTAAGCCAGGTATGAAATGTAAAACCATTCTGGTATGGCCATTTGGCTATAGGAGGTAATGCAATAGCCTTAAAAAAAAAAAAAAAAAACTTTATTACTGACATTATGAAAATGAGATTTTACAACACTACATGTTATTCTGTCATAATTAAAATCTCTCTTTATCTGGAAGAAGACTTTTAATAATTTCTAAATTTTCCGAAATACACAGAAATGATATTAATTTAACAACAGCATTCCATGTGACCTGCTAGACACACTAATTTGTTTGCTTTACTTCCCAAAATGAACATATCAAAAAAAAGTTCCGATTAAAAGATTTAGGTAGTGATATCAAATTGGCACTTTGTTGCTGAAATGTTAAGGTAATAGAGAAAGAAGAACAAGAAAGGAAATAAAAAAGAGGAAAGCCTGGAATGTGATTTTTTAACAGCAAATATTAAGCTGAAGAAGGTAAGCTGATAACACTGTTTTCCATAACATTTTAACTCCAAAAATTAACTCCAAATGGATCATAGATCTGGATGTAAATGCTAAAACTATAATATTCTTATATAAGAAAAAATAAGGGTATACGGCCATGGCACCCTAAACACACCCAATCTCATCTGATTCCAGAACCTAAGCAGGGTCGGGCCTGGTTAGTACTTGGATAAGACACCACCTAGGAAGACCGAGTGTTGTAGGCATTTAAAAAAAAAAAAAGAAAGAAAGAAATCTTCATTGCACTGCATTAGGCAAATCCTTCTTAATTATGCCATAAGCAGAAGGAACAAAATGAAAAATACATAAACTTCATTACTTCGTTAAAATTAAAATCTTTGGTTATTTAAAGGATACCATCAAGAAAGTAAAAAGAAAAGACAAAAGAATGAGAAGTATTTGCATTTCATATCTGATAAGGAAGGTATATATAAAGAACTCTGAAAATTTAGTAAAAAAAAAAAAATGAAATTTTAAAATGGACAAAAGATCTATACTCATGTCTCCAAAGAAGACATGCAAATGGTGAAAAAAGACCTGAACAGATGCTCAACATCATTAGTCATTAAGGAAATGCAAATAAAAACCGCAGTGAGATACTACCTCACACCCACTATGATACCTATAATAAAAAGACTGGCATTGGCAAGCATATGGAAAATTGGAACCCGCATAAACTAATGCAGGGACAGTAAAATAACACGGCCACTCTGAAAAACAATCTGGAAGTTTTTCAAATAGTTAGACACAGACTATATGACCTAGCAATTCCATTCCTAGGTACACACACGAGACATATGTCCACACAAAAACTTGTACACAAGAGCCCACTGTGGCATTACTAGAAAGTAGAATCAACACAAAAATCCAGTAATTAAAGAATGTTTAAGCAAAATGTGGTATAGTCTTACATTAGACTATTAGTCGTAAAAAGCAATGAAGAACTGACACATGCTACAACATGGATGGACCTTGAAAACAGCATGCTAAATGAAAATAACAAATCACGAAAACCAGATATTGCATGATTCTATTTCTCTGAAATGTCCAGAATAGACAAATCCATAGGGACAGAAAGCAGGGTAGTGGTTACCTACACCTGGGAGGTTGGGGGAAAAGGGGCAGTGATTGCTAATGAATATAGGTTTTTTTGCAGGGGTGATAAAAATATTCTAAAATTGATAATGATGATGGTTGCACAAGTCTGTGAACATACTAAAACATTCAACTGTACACTGTAAACGAGTGAATTATATGGTATTTCAATTACAGCTCAATAAAACTTAAAAAAAATCATACACAAGCTTTTGTTTTACTGTTATTGTAACTTACATATGCATTTATTTATATATAATATAATATATATATTCTTTTAAATGTATAAGATATTCCATAAAACATGAAAAACATCAAAGCCAAATTTATCTAAGAACTCTACTGAAACTTCAAGAGGCTGATTTAAAATGAATGTTGTATTAAGAAAATAAAATACATATTCATTGTGTATATATGTTCTCTCACCAAAAAATGAGAAAATGTGAAAGCTGTATAAAAACAGTATCTTCAGAGTTTTTTAACTTCCCTTTAAAAGCTATGTTTAAGGAAAAAAATGAGCCCCTGAACATATTTAAAACATCTATTCTCTGTAAGTGCCAAAAGCTTTTTATCTTAACTGCCCCGCTTTCAAGATAAACACAAATAAGTGGAATGGACACATTGCAGTCTCAGAGAATTATAAATAACATGCATTTAAAAAGGTTAATCTCATGAGAATAGTTTATGTTAGAGACAAATGATAAGTTTAATGCCAACAGAATCATATTCTGGAAAGCTTCAAATTAAGGAAATATTTAAATATATATATATATAAGCATCAAAACTTTCCAAAGAAAGCTGTGTATTGTGTGTACCACATTCAAATATCACGAATGTCCTCTTAAAACTTTATTTTATTTCTACAGATATTGCCTGGCTACATAGGGTCTAACGAGCAAATAAGGTATTATGAGAAACAAAGTAAAAAATGAATAAAAGGTAATCTCAGAAAGAGAATAGGCTAAAATAGATTAAAAAAAAAAAAAATGTTTGCTTGTAACGGGCAGGCCAATGTAATAATGGAAGTTTTAAAAAAAAAAACTTCAATAAATAACATATACACAGTATATAATGTCATAATATTTCGAAACATTACAGATGTTACTACCATACATAACTGCCTTATTTATTAACTGATCAACAGCTTATAAGAGTGCTGAGACTGCTAATGTGGAAACTCACAAGTCGGGAAAACTTGCCTAGAAAGTTTCAAAGAGTTATTCCATTCTGTATACCAAGTGGAAAAGAAACAGGAATGGAGAACTGTAAAGCTAAAAAAAGATGTTTAGAAAGGTAAAAGTGAAAATGTTATACACAAATATCTGGAATGTAGAGATAAATCTATAAAACAATATGACTATGTTAAAAAGAATTGGGTTCTTATTTCATTGCTGCCCCAAGGTGTGAGCTAGCAGCTTTCATTAACTTCTCTGAGCCTTTATTCACCTCTCAAACTGTTAGGAAGAAAAAGCATGCAAAGTTGCTGTAAAGATTAAGGTGATACAAAGAAGTGTCTACTTAACACAAAACCTGTCAGGAGTGTTTACGGGGTTGTACTTTGAGGAATAAAGAGAAGAACTCCAAGTAATTTCATCATTCAGATTTACTTACTGCAGCACTCTTTCCTGGAAAATTGAAAAAGGCATCAGGACCATACTTCTGAGGCACATGCTTTAACACAGACAGCAACTTTCCAGCATGTGGAGGCTATGAAAATAATCAACAATTCATTAATCATACCTATTTTTAATAGTTATACTTTAATATACCTAAGAATAACCAAATAATGCTATAAACTAAAAAGCAAATAAAATAACCAAAGAAAGATTATTTTCAACTATCTTAAAGAAGTAAGCAACATATTCTATGCCATTTTTTGCTAACTATAAGATGTATCAGGTGTTTGGTAAATATGAGCCAATATCATTTGACACTTGAAACTCTTCCCACACTGCAGCAAAAAATGATCTTTTAGAATTACAAAGTAATTCACTGAAACACTTTATAATTTCATAAATATTTACTGTGTTCTACCTTTAAAGACACTTTTAAAAACAACAGAGAATTTTAACCTTATCACCACACTAGGGAGTATAATTATCCCATTTCATAAAGGAGGAATCTGAGGCAGAGGAATATGCCCAAGGTCACAGAAGTAGTAAGTAGCAAGGATGAGATCAGAACTCAGTCTAACATGGGTCCATATTTTCAACAACTATACTTTCACCTGAAGCTTCTTTCCTGTAGCATCCTATTGCCCTTAAAATAAAGACCAAACTCCCTAACATGGCCTACAAGATACTTTAGCTACCTACCTCACAGCCTTATTTGCATCTCAATCTCCCCTTTTCTCTGCACTCCATCCACAATGCCTTCTCTGTCTTCTTCCAGAAACGGCCTGAGCACAAGCTATTCCTTGTGCTTAAAACGTTCTCACTAGGTGTACTTCCCTCCCCTCTTAACTAAACAAATCTTATCCATCCTAAAGGAGCTCATCTTAATGGTCACTTCCTTAGAGCAGTCTTCCCTGACATCTGAGAGTGGATCAAATCTTCCTATCATATTTCATTCTACAATATACCTCTATTACTATTGCATGCATAAAAATTATAACATTACATTTATTTGAGTAATGCCTCTTTGACCTATAATCTCCTCTAAAGCACTAAGCAACCAACAGCTAAATGAAAAAGCTCATTTACAAGGGAAAGTAAAGGACAATCAAATATACATTATCATTTTAATCATTTTACAAGCAAATAAGATGAAGTGTAGAACCTTCCTCTTTGTTAAAAGCTCAAAACTGTATCAAACTACAGGTGAAATCACTGGCTTCCCTTCATCTTATCTGGTAACTGCTCTAAGTTACTACTAATTGTCTAAAAGAGTTCAGCAATTTACCTAAACATTAAGTGGAAAATTTCACTCTAAAGTTAAAGAAATTTTCCATTAACCATACTGCTTATTGTAAGAGTGTAATAACTATTTAACTAAAATCACACTGATTTTCTTAACATAAATATCAAAATGAAATAAAAAATAACTGCTGTCAAAAAAAACACAGTATTTTAGTTTTTTCATCTACAGAAATCATTCCTCAAATTTTCCTTTTCTATAAACCAATCAAGAAAAAAATACATTAAGATACGCACTTCTTCCACATACACCGCTGGGAGACTGTAAACCGAGAAAGCCTTTCAAAAAACAATCTAGAAGTCATGTCTCAAGAGTCTTTAAAAATGATGACTATTGATACACTATTTCCATAAGTAAAAATCCCTGCTACAGTAATAATCAGAAGGCGGATAAAGATGTAGATAAAGGGATTTTTACCACACCGATGTTGATAGCAAAAACTACAGAAATATAATAAATGTCTGAGCAATGCTGTTTTATTAATAGTTCATTATGTTTCCCTTCTCCTATTCTAATTCCATAAGCAACTACATTAACATGTTTATTATTTTTATGTGTGTCCCTTTGAAAATGTTGTGATTTACTTATTTAAACAATGTTGAATTAGATATACCATGCTGTTTCTTACTCTCTTCCTGCTTTCTGCAAGGTGATTACTCTATGTATTGATTCTGTTGCATAATATTATCTACTCTACACAGTAAACACATTTTACCTATCTATACGCCTAAGGATAAACACTCATGTTGACAATTCACTGCTATCAAAAATAATACTTCAGCGAACACCCTCGTGTGTATTCTCTTATAGAACTATGTGACAATTTCTTGGAGCATGAAATGAGCAAATTACTACGCCACTGGATGAGGGGTACAATTTACGTGACTAAGTAGTGCTAGGTTACTCCTAAGGTAGGCTCAACTGGTGTTCATTCTAACCAAGAGCACAGATTTAAAATAAGCCTATTCCCCAAATTATTGTCCAACTTTATAATCCTTGATACTCACAGATGTAAGGTGACATATCGATACTATTGTAATTTGAACATCTCTAATTATTAGTGATTTTTTGTTTATTTGATTGTGAAGATTCTCTGTAAATTACTATCTAGTAATATCCTTTGCTGCTTTCTTATAGTTTTCTATATTCACCGACTACAAAAATGTATTAATTACATGTTCAAAATAAATAATTTGAATAATTCAAAACCAAAATCAAGCCAGTATGCACTTCTTCTAGACATGCTACAGTAACAGGACCTAGACTAACTTACCAATTCACCATAAACAACTACGGGAAAAAATGTTTGAAACAAAAACTGTTTTCAGACAGGGAAGAAGCGGTAGCTCAAGACTGTGGTCCTTGAGAGAGAAACAAAATAAACCATGAGATTATCCAAATTTTTGCCCAGACTCAACTTCCTTATCAGTACATAGAGAGGGAAATCAAATAGAACTTGAAGGTCTCAATGAGTTGATGAGGCAAAAACTGAATTATGGGTAGTCTGAGGTGGGTTGAAGATTCAGGACAGAGTACTACAGAGGAAAGAACTGTATAAACAAAAAGCTCCAGAAATCTGAAATGACTCTTCAGCTTAATACCAAACTGTTCACTTCTACTTTAAAATGCAACAAGGTGAGGCCAAGGTATTAACAGCTGTAAGTCAAAGAATTCCCAGAGTTAATATAGAGCCAGGAATTATTTAAGATCCTACTACACACTGTGGAGAGATCACAATCTACACTACCTTTTATCACATGTGTAAGACTAATTAAAAGACCCTAGGAAAGTCAGGCGTGGATAATAAGACAGAGCTAGAGTAACAGTCAATCTATATATGACTCAAAAAAACTTTAAAACTAACCTAAAAGGATAATTGACCCATAGTAATTCATCTTTCTGCAAAAACGGTCTAACAATATTAAAAGAAATATAACAAAATCCAGCAGTAAACAAAAAATAATTCACTATGTCTAATATCACTATGTCTAAAATCACTAGCATAAGCAAGAAGAAAACGTGACCTAGAAGCAGAAGCAAAGCCAGTGAGTAAAAAACTCATCTAGAAAATAACAGATGATAGAATTAGTAGACGAGAACATTAAAGTGGCTATAAAAATATGCTAAATGTTCTCAAAGATTTAAAAGAAATCATAAACATAATGAGGTAAAATGGAAAATATTAAAAAGAACCTAATTTACAGAAATAAATGTGAAATCTGAAATTTTTAATGGATAGAATTAATACACTGCAGAAGGAAGCATGATACCTTAAAAATGCAGCAATAAAGTAATTTAAAATAAAGCAGAAAAAGACTGGAAAAAAGTGAACAGATCTCAGTAACTGCAGAACACTATCAAGAGGGCTAACATACATGTAACTGGAGTCCCACAAGAAGAGGAGACCAAAATGGTATTTGAAGAAACAATATTTCAAAATCTGATGAAAATTACATTATAAATCCACAGATTTAAGGGCTCTAATAAGGATAAACACAAGGTAAACCATATCAAGAAACATAAAATTGCTGAAAATCAGGAATATAATCTTATAAACAGTCAGAGAACTAGAATTTAATACAAACAAGCTACAGTCTAACCAATTACCACAATAGTGTATAATTGCAACAAGCAAATTTAAACATACAGAGCCAGATTAAGGATGAGTTGGCTGAGCAGTTCCTATAGGCAATGATTTGTAAAGGATACTAAAATAAGCCAACAAATGTAATAAAAACAGAAAATATTTACCACTATTCCTGTAAGAGGTAAGTAACTAAGTGGGAGAAAGAGTTTGATAAGGCAACTGGAATTCAAACTAAGTTGACCATTATTATCACTACCATCCATCGCAAAGGACCACAAAACTGCACCTAAGGAGGGTAGATCCAATTTCCTGCAGAGCTTCTGTTCACTGAGTGGGTTATTCACATTTAAGGGGCGCAGGTAAACAACACAGATCAACAGAAAGAGAAGCTAGGAGCCGCTACGCAACATTTTTATTTTTCTGTCCTTCCTTACTCTTTTTCTCAAAAAGTGCTGAATGTATATTGAAGAATAACAATTTGAAGAAGGATCAAATAATTAGACTGCCTGGAACACCCAGTTATCTCAGTCCATACTTGTGTCAGGTCATGGCAAAAAGTCTCTGTATAGATCTGAGTGCTATTTCAGTTGGTCTCTTCCCCTCAATTTGACATTTGACACCTCTGTATACTTTCAAATACCAAAGAGTATTTAGGTTTATTTTACCCATTGTCCTTTATCTCCTTGAAGTTTACTGAAGAATAGCTTTAGTTCTCGAACTGTCAAATTATAGCTAGCCAGCACTCCCAACATGTCAACTAAAAGATCTGGAAACAAAGAAAACAATAAAATAATTAAGCTACTTATATTTCTTAAAAGATTAATATATACCATGCTTAATTAAGAGTTTGGACATAAAAGTTCCAGGTACATGGCAGAAGCTCAAATATTTCTTAAATAAATATTACTAAATAAGAAAAATACAGTCGTTAAGAATCAAATTTTACTTCTTCATACCCTTGTACTATAGGAAGTCATACCTGCTATCATATTGTCAACTTTTTCAATTTTCCCAAGCACTTTTTCAACAAGGCCTACTTCAGTGCAGACTTGAAGATTTCGTATGCTTTTCTTCAGAATGGCTGTAAACATGCTCCAGACTTCTGCTTGGCAAGTGATGTCACATTTTTCTAGGAGATCCACCATGCAGATGATACTCTCACCTTCTTGGATGATGAAATTCATTTCCAAATCAAACTGCCCTCCTACCAGCTTCCAAAAGAAACAAAAATTACAAGCATTAGTATTTCTCCGGTGTAACTAGAGCATGCTCCTTGGCCTTAGATTGGCACTGACTATCCATACACATTCTCCTCTACCATCTACAACATTAAAAAGGTCTTAAAAAAAAAAAAAGCACAGCTCTAAAAAATCTCAAAGAAATCAGATAGCACAAAGTCAAGCAAAACTTAGAATAGTGAAAACATTTTTCAATAAAAACAAATAAAGGATGTCTTAAATTGCTACATATTGCCCTGATACGAATAAAGATCTAACTTAGCTCTATAATTGCTTCTAATTCAATATTTCATTTATGAATTATAAACTCTGAAAACTACTCACAGCAACTTAAAGGTCATTTTATATACCTATATAAGATATGGGCTCACAGCAAAACTAAAAATCTGAACACGGCTCAGGGTGGACATAAAACTTGGAATTTATATTTGTCGAATTCCTATTTATTATACCTACTCATTAAGATTCCTCTCCTTTGTCAATAAGCAGGGTAACACAAACATAATCACACACCCAAAGTCAATAACCAAGAAAACTTACTTCGCTGATATGACCACCAGAAAATCCATCCAGAGTAAGCTGCACTAACCTCTCCCCACATTGCCGTCTCACCAACAGCATTCGGCCACAGAGAGATTTTTAAAATTTAACAAGTCCCAAATGTTTAAAGGAATTAAAATACTTTTACAATTATCTATGCAGAGCTATCCTTTAAAATTAGATTTTTTAAAGAGGACCTACACTCTTGACCTTCTGAATACATCTTGGTTTTTCATTATACATTCCAAAACCCCAAAGGTAGGCAAGAATTAGGAGAAAGTGAACTTTACAAAACAAACTCCAACATCTCATAAAAGAATGACATAACCAAATAGAGTTTACTCCAGAAAATCAAGGATGGTTCGAAGTAGGACATCAACTAAAATTTCTTACAGCCAGGGATCGGATATGTGTCCCAGGTTCTGCCAAATATATACACTGGCATGAGAAAGAAAAAATGGAAAAATGAACAACGTGAGGCAGTATGCGCTGCAGGAAGACTTCCTGGCAAGCACAGCGGTTAAGGCATTTGGTTTTTCCAGGAGCGCTCTGGCAGACATTTTGGTGCACTATTTATTCTTGCATCATCAGTAACAAGCAGCATAAGGAGACGACAGCTGGGTTTCTGCTAAGAGTCCCTGGGTGTGACTGAGCCAATCCTCCTAGCTACATGCTTAGTTCCCTAGTGCACCCCAAAATTCTAGAAGCTACAGAAGAACTCTAATATACTTTTTTTGGAGGAAGATGAATATTATTTGCTCGTTTTGTTTTTATTCTGAAATAATTTCGAAGGTTCTAAAAGTTGGAAAATATAATTCCAGAATACCCTCTGCCCAGCTTCCCCAATATGAATATGTTACCTAATCATAGTACAAGAATTAAAACAGGAAATTAACGTTGATAGAGTAACATTAACAAATCTTCAGATTTTGCTCAAATGCTGCCACTTGTCACACTGTCGTTTTTCTGATCCAGGATCAGCAACCCCTTAGCCGTCTCCAAACTGAGAGTTGGACAGATATTCTTCGACTTTCACAATTTTGACACGATGAATGGGTATCCGCCACTTATTTTACAGACCATGTTCCAATATGAATGTTTCTTTCATGTTCAAATTTAGGTTATGCAGTTTGGGTTAAAAAAAAAAAATACCCCAAAAGTAATGTATGTCCCCCTGTCCCTCTCAATGTATCATTCCAGATGGTATCTAATATGCCTCACAATTGGTAGTGTTAGAGCTTTGATCAACTTATTTAAGGTAACGCCAGATTTTTTCCATTTTAAAGTTACTATCTTTCATTTAAAAATTTTTAAGCATCTTGTGGAGGATACTTTGAGACTCTACAAATATCTTGTTTCCTTTTATACTTTTAAGAATCCATTCTTGGATCTGACCTGCAAAACTGTTATTACTGTGACTTCGCTAAATGAGGATTTGATATTTCCATTTATTAATAGGAAAAGCCTTTTTTTAAATAATAAAATTTATCACACCTGAAAAGCCACATCATAGTCATTAGGAAAACTGGAATGATTCTCATGAAAGTAAGAAACAAGACTAAGATGCATTATCATCACTTTCATATTATTCTGGAGATACAAAAGTCACTGTTTAGTCAAAAGGCAGCAACCTGTAGAAATATCAGAGTACAGGGATTTAAATTACAATTATTTTCAGAAAATATTATATATAACTGGAAAAAACAAGGAGCTTCAACTAAAACTTTACTATAAATAAGGAAGTACTTGGTAAAGAAACTGCTGACTCAGTTAACAACATGAATCAGTCTCAAAAGAATTATAATAGAAGCCAGCCATAAATGGCTACCTTAACTAGAAATTTATTCTGTGGATACACTGAGGTAATGATATTAGATACGAGAACTTCATTTTAGTATAATTAAAGCAGAAAATAGAAGAAACAATCCCCCAAAGAAAACATTATAAACTAATGGTTAGCAAAGTTGTGTAAAACTACATAATGGAATATGATGCAACCACTGAAAAGAATGAGGCAGCCCCATTTGACATGAAGCGATCCCTAGAATACATTGTTTAAGTGAGAAATCAAAGTGAAAAAAAGTGTGAATAGCACGCTACAATGTGAGCATAAAACGTGTACATACACACACACGCACGCACACACATACACGTACACCTAAGAATGACACACAAGAAACTAAATATTAATTGCCTCTGAAAAAGCAACTGAGCATTTGGAAAAAAGGGCAAAGGAGTGTTTTTAGTACATACACTTTGGGGAATCCTCCACAGAAATCTAAATAGGTGAAAAATCTAGTTGCAACTAACTTAAGAGACCTTACCTTCACCTTAATATTACTCACACCAATCTTGCATTCAGATCCGTGTTTATCATCATCAGTAACCACCTTTCCTAAGGTACAGAATTAATTTCTGAAAGTAATTTCAAAAAAGAAAATCCTAAAAAATTTCACCAGCTTTTAAATTGAGATTATACTGTGAAAGCCATATCCAGTCAGGTGTTTTAAATATTTCTCCATTGCTTTAAATATAAAATATGCTTTTCAAAGAGAAAAACTGATGGCAGAAATTGGTACATACAAATGTGTGGCATATTTGATATACTATATGTATGCATATCTATTATGCCTAAAAAGCATGCACAGGGTCTACAGTATGTCATGTTAACCCTTTCTAATAGTTATTTAAAACTGATCAACCTTCAAAACACAAATTAGTTTCCAATGACAGGGATCATAATCTAAGTCCAGGCACCGGCTAGTTATCATCTGAGCTGTAGTAATGGCTCTGCACTACAAAATGTAATCTTCCCAAATGTCACAGTAAGTTATGAATATCTGAGCAGCCTAATGCACTTTACTAGCCATGAAATGTGAAAATGTAATCTTATTACCTTTTTTATGGTTGTATTTTTTTTTGAATAATGTAGCCTGGAAACTGATGTATAGTCTTTTTCTGCCTTTTAGCATGATTTGGTTTCCTTTGCTATATAGAACATTTTTCAAAACTCTCCATTTCAACATGTTTTAGTCTTGGCCTGAACTTCATAAACAATTTTTATAGCAACCTTCAGGGTGGCATAGTATGCTTTCTATAGGTTACAGTTTAATGTACAGGTTTATAGAAATTTTAAAACATTATTCAAAGAATGCAAATACACCTTCACAAGTTTTATATTAGAACTTTAATTGGGCATGCTAATTTTCGTTTCGATGATTATATTAATAAAGTGCTATAAGCTGAAATTAGTAATTAAATCTAAATGACTTGTCTTTTCAGAAAACCTAGAAACAGATATAGACCAAAAATAATTTCTCTTCAAAAGATTTATGAAACCGGAAAGATAGCAATACACAGAAAATTCTAATACTTCAAGTGAATCTACGTTTTCTCTGGCAACTTGCTAAATTTTTCCTCAAAGATGTGGCAGGAATAAGGTATAACAGAAAACTGAACAGAGTACGATCACAGCTTATGCCCCTGACTAGATATTTCTATCTCTTGTGACAAATCACTTCCCCCGCCTGGGCTTGACTTGTCATTTGTAAAACGAGCTAAGTAAAGAATAAGCTTTTTTTCCTTATCTGCATCCTTCAAAAATATACTTACTTTTAAAAAGTGCCAATTTCAAGGTACAAAATTTATCCCTATGAATCCATTCCTAAGTGAATGTGACACTATATACGTTTATAGTCACTAGAAACTAATTAACAGGGAGAAACTGAGGAAAAATTGCAATGCTGTGACATAGATTATAATGTCTCTCAATTTGCACTTTCTTTTTCTTCCATAACAATAAAGAGTTTCTAATTTGGTACATGGGGCCAAGGCAAAATATCTCACTTCCCAGCTTTCCCTGAAGTTAATACCCATGGGACCAACCTGGAAGGACAGTAAATATGTGCATCTTCTGGATATAACTCTTAAAAGGAAGGTAACATGACTTCTCTCTACAACTTACCTTCTTCTTCTTACATAAGATACTGAAATAATGGCAAGAGTTAAAGTAGCCACCTTAAAATTTATGTTATAACTTTCATGTTAAAGATGACAGAGCAGAAAGATCTATGGATCTGGTCAATGATAGTCCTGTCTGCGTAGCCCTGGACCATTTAACTACCCAAGCTTCCATCTGAAGGACAAATACACTTCTACCTTGTTTAAGCCACTGTTATTTGGGGTCTATTATATCAGCTTGAAACCTATATCCAGACTAACATATATGCTAGTGTTATTAGCTCCATTTTCTTAGAAATTGAAAAATACATGTAACTATCTCAAGTGATATATCCCCATTCCCACCTCTTATACCAAAGCAGGAGATAAATCACCAGTGTCTATTTTGACCTACTTTCAAAAGATGACGGTGTCTTGATAAGCTTAGAAATAGCTCAATCTTAAATTTTACACAGCTGAATTTTTAGAATCCACGTCTTATAATAGCAGAGTTTCAATGTTTATAAGTAATAATAACATACAGAATAGTAAAAGATTATATGTTATAATTACTACACAAGCCTTTTAAGATCATCCCTAACTTTAAAGAAAATGCAGTTATTAGTAGAGAATATGTTGGTGGCAACATAACTATCAGCATGTACTTTACATCAACTCTTTACTAAGAGTTAGCCAAAATAACACCTTACTCCTCAGTCAACATTAGCTGAAAGAGGTTTTTTAGGCTTGGAAATGTGTCATTCAGTGACAAGAGCAATGTATTACATATTTAACAGTGCCAAGAAAGTATTCTCTGAATTAGAATATGAAATGTTCGAAAATTTACTAAAATGTTCAATAAAATTTAAATAATTAAAAATTTCAATAAATTTTATATATGTTCTTACACCTCAGAAGTCCTCCTAAGATGGTGATCTTTGGTTTCAGCCTCATACGGAATTTTTCCCAATCAGCTAAAAGTCTATTTTTGTATACCTCTAACATAGATATATTTAGGCATTATGTATGATAGTATTTCTATAGAAAATGCCTGAAGAATATGGTTATCATGGAGAAGAGGATTACAAAAGGATTTCACTTTTAAAATCATAAATTTGTGACACATTTCAATTTTTCAAAATAAGTATATGTTTTCTTTGAATCCAAGAGGAAAAAAGTAAGATATTCTATTCTCAATATATGATGAACTGAATGTAGAAAACTAGACAGGAAAATATAATGCTTCTTAGTTGGTATATTATTTGCAGAAATCGAACTGTATACATTCTCATCAAAACTGAGGGAAGGAGAGCTCCTAGGCAACAAGGCTAGGAAATGGAAATTAGGTTACACTATCAAGTATCACCAATGAAAGATAAGTAAAATATCATGGTATCTTTTAGGGTGACATCTTAATTTTAATAATAATAAAGTACTGTAATGAGTCACTTCCAAACTGTATTTTGCCCGACATCTTTAACTATAAATAATTATACTTTGAAAGTTTTCAGAGACACAGTTCCTCTTACAAGGAACCATGCTTAAGAGCATGGGTTATGAAGCCAGACTGTCTGAATTTGACTTCTGGTTCTACCAGATATCGAGTATCTAAACAAGGGTGAAAAGGTCACCCATCTATGGCTCACATCCTCTTTTATAAAATTAGGGTAATAATGGAGTCCAGTTCCTTAAAGTTGTTGTAAGGATTAAATGAACTAATACATATCTTAATTCATGCATATCCTCTTAGAGGAGAATAGATGAACTCACTCTTCCTTCCACATACTATGAAAATTCTCACTTCAAAAATTCTAATATCTTCACCTGACAGTCATGGTAATGCTGTAGTCTGTCTCTTTCTTCCCAGTGAACTAGAAGTAGACAAATAAAATTTAAAAAGTATATTCCACTTAAAATATCGCCGTAACGTAAAGCACTAATTTAACTACTTTAAGATCAAGGTAAGCTAAAGATGACAGGTTTCTGTTATGTTTTTACCATCCTAATTTCTAAGGCACTTTTTTTACTTGCTTGATATGATCCATACTTGTCTTAAACCATAAAAAGTTTTACACTCCAAGGATTTTTTTTGTTCCTGTCATCTTTAACCTGGTGACTGTATTCTCTAAAACCGTGCGGCACCAAACAAAAAAGGTACATTTAATTCATAACTTATCATAACTCTCTCATACCATCATCTCTATACTATTAATTTAACTGACACACTACCTCTACCGACTATAAGCACCATCATATGACAGTCCATGCATGACCCTTGCACAGTACCTCAGATTCGCCTCATTCCAAGGTATACAAATGCCCCACCATCTTTACCTTTCAGAAGAGTGCTTTCTTCACTTACTTCACTTTCTGAAATCTGACTCTCCATAGAGGGTAAAACCACACAACCTCTTTCCTGTTAAAACTACTAGTTCTTTAACCCTCCATTGAACAAGAAAAGAGTTAAGCTTCTCCTGGCTCTGTTTCTTCTTCAGGACCATTACTCTTCCATATTTGGGAGAAAACTCATCATCCTTGGAGGTCCATGCCATCAATCCAAACCCACAACTATGAATCACTCCTCACTGTTGTCATCTTAATTACCTCCCCCCTCAGTCATTAAAGAGTTTGGGGTCTCAGTCATAACTTCCCATTTCTCATCTGTTAAAATCTTCCTAATCTGTTTCCATAGAAAAGATATATCTAATCCCCAAAAAGTAATTTCTAATACCTAGACTTCCTAAATCCAATTTCTCTCAATTTCACTCTACCCACTAGGGCTCCACTTAAATCCTGAAATTGTCCTACCCGAAGAACTCAAAATGTCAATAAACTACTCTGACCATAACTTCCTATACCTTCCAGTTATCTAGTCATCCCATTTCTGTTATACCTGCTCTCTCATAGAAGACTTCCAGAAAAAACTGTTACGGCTCAAACTTAGCTTCTTACACAAGTCTTAAACTCATATGCCCTGCTGCCTATAGACAGCCGGCCACACATCCTACCTCAAACTAAGCATGGCCTAAATATAACTGATTACATTCCCCCTAATCCTGCTATGATTGTTATCCCAACTGGCACTCCTCTCCACCCAGTCCACATGCCAGAAACCAAATGTTACTTTCAACTCCACTCTCCCCATCCACAATGCCTAATTAATGAAGTTCTGCCAATTTTACTTAAAATTTCTTCAATATGTCCCTCCTTCCTCTTTCCTACCAACACCACCAAACTAGAAGAGGATTCCTTTATTAGACATATAACACAACTCTCAGTAATGAATTTACTGAATTACACATCCATAAAATACAGAAGACTATTTACATGGCTGTCAATATTGGTCACAGTCTAGGAAGGCATGGGAAGAACTCGCTGGGAGAAGGAAGACGCACAAGAGAAAGTAAAGTTGAAAAGAAAAAAATAAGAACCACATTTATAATTTTATATGTGTATATAAAATGATTACATAAAATTATGTATGCAACTATATTCATAAAAAAGTTTATGACCTAAGGCAAATTTACTCTAAGCTGTATTTCTGATGGTATTTATATATCCTATTTACTCCATTCTTTACTATAAATCTTTTTTTGCACTAAAAAAAAAAATCAATCTGTTATTCTATTAAATCCAATTCTTTTTTTCTACCTTAAGGAGCAAGTAATTAAGAGCGATATGGCTGTGGACTCTTCTAACAAGCTTCCACTGATTAATCATACTAAAAGAACAGACCAGAGACTACTCCAGCCACGAAGTACGGAACACTGTATAAGCTAACGTATTCAACAGCCCCATGAAAGAATCATTCTTTGCGTAATCCCACTAAAATCAAATAAATTTGAGGGTAAAAACAACACACTAAATCTCCTCCAAAAAGTTTAAAATGAACATAAAGTGTTAAACAGGTTCTGAAGTAAAAAACCTTATTAAATTCGTTTGATCTATATGATGAGAAAATTCTTAGGTAAACTAAAACTTGTATTTTCTAGAACAATTTTTAGGAAAAAAAATACATGTTATCAAACAATAACTTATGCGGCAAATTAAATATGGTCAATTATTTACTTGACTCAGACTTGAGATGAGACCTCTACCAGCATTATTATAACTCCATGAACTCAGCACCGTCTTGCCTATTTGGAGGGGAAGGAGGAGATTCCTTTGCCATTGCACTCAACTGGTTCAAAACATAATTGAAAACAAAACCCTAATAATCTTTAATAACCCAAGTCATCGAATGGAACAGACACTCACATGCCCTCCTCCCTCTTCTCCCCTGGCCTAAGGTTACTTGTGAATTCACCACTTTAATACTATCAAGATTAATAATACAAAGATTTTTTTTCCAATTAAGGTACTACTGAACACACTAAGATACTAATTTCAAATTTACATCCCAGCATCATAATATTTGTTTTATATCATGTTATATAACATTATGATATAGTATTTCTGTTCAAGTTTCTTTATGTTGTTCATCAGGGTATATACTTACCTTATTGATAATTAAGAGAACACTTGTCCACAGCATTTATCAAGGTCAAGGAAAAACTACACAGCATATAATATATGTCTACACTGTACTCTCACTACTTTTCGTGCATTAGTCTCCATTTTGGCATCCCTTGTCTCCTATCTTCAGATGAACAGTAATCTTATCTTCTCCTCTGATAATTTTCTTTCTGTAAGAGCAAAATCCCACCCAGATCTAGTCTCTATTAAAGTGTCCAAAGCTCCAGTATGTCCTGTATATACATCGATGTCTTCTATCCAACTCACAATCTTTCCTATGAGACTCTCCTCCACTTTGAGGAAAGAATTATTACGTTATAAAAGTAACCTTGCTTTCCTCAATAACTGAAAGAACAACTAAACACAAAATCGGCAAGGATTAGAAGAACTGAACACCACCATCTATCAATAGGAACTAATAAATACTTACATCAGATTCCACCCAAGAAACAGAATATAGTTTTCAGGTGCCCATGAAATATATATGAAAATAGACTGTTCATAGGACATAATACAAACTTCAAAAAATTTAAAGGAATTGAAATCATATGGAGTGAATTTTCTGACCACAATAGAGTAAAAGTAGAAATAGTAACAGAAAGATAAAGATACCAGAAAAAAAATCTCCGAACACTTGGAAACAAATACACTTCTAAATAATTGAAAAGTCAAAAAAAAAAAAGCCATGAACTGAATCAAAATAAACATTAAAATTTGTTAGCATAGCTAAAACAACACTGAGAAGGAAATTTATAGTACTAACTACATGCATATATTAGAAAAAAAAGTCTCAAATCAATAATCTTAACTTCCATTTTAGACACCTAGAAGAGCAAAACAAATATGAAACAAGCAGAAGGAAGAAAATAAAGAGCAAAAGTCAATGAAATTGAAAGCAGGAAAATAATAGAGAAAATCAGGAAAAATTAAGAAAGCTTTTCCAAGACTGACAAAGAAACAAAAGAGACAAATTACGAATATCAGGAATTAAACACAGAATATTACTACAGACCTTGCAGATGACAAAAGACTAAAGGACTACTATAAACAATTCTAAACAGATAATCTGACAATGTAGATGAAATGGACCAATTCATACACACACACACACACACACACACACACACACGCTACCACAACTTACCCAATATGAAGTAGATAATTTGAATAACCATATAACTATTAAGTAAATTCACTTCATAATTTTAACTCTCAAAAAATTAATCTTAACGGTTCACATGGTTTCAATTAAAGAGTTCTACCAAATGTTTTAAAAAGAACATCAATTTTACACTTTTCAATTCATTTTATGCAGGTATTACTCTGAAACTAAAACCAGACAAAAAAGTACAAAAAAATAAAATAATAATAGTATACACCAATATCCCTCATAAATATAGATGTAAAAATTCCTAACAAAATTTTAGCAAGTAGAATTCAGCAATTTATAAGAAGAATTACATACAACAAAATGGATTTTATTGCAAGGATACAATGTTGTTTCAGTATTCAAAAATCAATCAATGTACTGCACCATATTAATAGGCTAAAGAAGAAAAATCACAAGATCATATTGGTTGATGCAAAGAAAAAATATCTGACAAAAATTCAACACCTACTCAGAAGAAAAGGAATAAAGGGAAACTTAGTCAACTTAATAAAAAGCATCTACATAAAACCCACAGCTAACATTACACTTTATAGTGAAAGACTGAATGCTGGCCCCAAAGATGAGGAACAAGGCAAGGATGGCCATTCTCACCACTCTTATTCAACACGGTACTGGAAGCTCCAGCCAAGGCAATTGGCAAGAAGAGGAAATAAAAGGCATGCAGATCAGAAAGGAAGTAATAAAACTGTCTTTATTTGCATAAAACATGATTACCTTTGTAGAAAATCCAAAAGCATTTACCAGAAAAACCTCCTAGACTCAACAAGTGAATTCAGCAAGGTTACAGGTGACAACATATAAAAATCAATTTCTTTTTTTAATTGTTTTTCTACATACTAACAATGAACATATGGACAATGCAATTAAAAATAGAATACTATTTACAATTGCTCAAAAAACTTTGAAATACTTAGATGTAGCTAACAAAACATGTACAGGACTCTAATGCTAAAAACGAATGATGGTTAAAGAAATAACAAAAGATATAAATAAATGTAGACACACATTGCATTCATAGTACAGATGTCAGTTTTCCTCCAAATACTGGTATTTAGATTTAATAGTTGATATTATAATCTAAGCATGATTTTTACAGACATAGAAAGATTATTCCAAAAATTATATAGAAAAGCAAAGGAACTAGAATAGCAAAAACAATATTGAAAAAAAGAAAGTGGGAAGAATTAGTCTATCTGATTTCAAGATTTATACTGCTACAGTGTTCAACACTGAAATATTGCCAGAGGGACAGACACATAAATTAAGAAAACAGAGACTCAGAAGTAGACACACACAAATATGCCCAACGCTTCTGACAAAGGCATAAAAGCAATTCAATGGATGAATTTCAACAAATTGTGCTGGAGCAATTAGATAGCCGTAGACCAACAAATGAACCTTTACTTAAGTATCATACCATACATGAAAACTAACTATTAGAAAAACACATAGGAGAAAATCTTCAGGATTTAGGATTAGGCAAAGAGTTGTTAGACTCTACAGAGTTCTTAGACAAAGGTGAGACCCATAAAAGGAAAAACCGAGAAACTGGATTGTATCGAATTTTTTTTTAATTTGCTCTCAAAAGATCCTATTAACAAGAATAAAGTGACAAGCTACAGACTAAAAAAAAATGCTAGCAAACCACGTCTGATAAAAGAAAAATAGCAAAAGTAAATAAAGTTTCAAAATTCAACAGCACAAAAGAAAATCCAATTAGTACTAAAACTCCAATAGTCAAAAGAACAGGTATTTGACCGAAGACGGTATGTAGAAGACAAATAGCACATGAAAAGATGTTCAACATCATTAGCCATTAGAGAAAAGCACATTAAAACCACAATAAAGTATCATTACACATCACTCAGAATCGTCAAAAAAAAAGTGACAACACCTATTGCTGGAAAGGATGCAGAAAACCTGAATCACTCATGTTTTAACAGGACTGTAAAATGACAGTCACTCTAAAAAACTGGTAGTTTTTTAAGGAGACCAAATATGTAACTACTACTATAATGATCTAGAAAATGCACTTCTGTCATTTTTCCCAGAGGAATGAAAACATATGTTCACACAAAAACCTGTACGCAAATTGTTACAGCAGCTTTATTGATCATAGCCCAAAAAATGGAAACTAGATGTCCTTCAATAAGTAGGTAAATGGTTAAACTAACTGGTATATTCATACCATGGACTATTATTCAACAGTAAAAAGAAACAACTATTAATAAACACAACAATCTAGATGAATCTCCAGAGAATGTGCCCCCCCCCCCCAAAAAAAAGGTCATATAGTACATGATTGCACTTATAGAAAGTTATTGAACTGGAAAAATTACAGAACTGGAGAATAGACTGGATGTTGCCAGGATTAATGGGACGTACAGAAGGGGGAATGTAAATGTGAACAAAGGGCAAACGCAGAGATCTTTATGTGACAGAAATTTTCTGTATCTTGATTATATCAATGTCAGTATTAGACTATCGTTTGTAAGATTTTCCTATTGAAGGAATCTAAGGGTACAAGAAATTTCCTATATTATTGTTCACAACTGTATGTGAATCTGTAATTATCTCAAAGTAAAGTTTAATTTACAAAAGTAATTGATGTGAGATGTGACTTTGTTCAAAGGATTATTTCACTGATTATTTCCCAATGAAAAACTATATTAAGCTTGGTGAATCTCTTATTGATAGGAAATAAGAGACAAATTAAAGGGCAAGAAAACCCTCCTGGGCACAAATTCTGAAGCTAAAAACATACAAGTTCCGGTTTTTCGGCTTTTTTTTTTTTTTTTTAACTCTCCCTTCTTTCCCACCCAACTCACACACACAAAAAAAAAAGTTGACGTATTTAATTACTCGTCCTACACCTAAAAAAATGTTTGTCATGTAATATATCAAAATGTGATTACGCATATATTGGTATCACATAGTTTAACTATATATCCTATTGACTCAGATCAAATACTTGCATTATAAAAGATGCAAATTTAAACCTTCAAACAGGAAATGAAATTTTCTAAATCTATTACATAACTTCAGATTCATGTGTGCACTGAAAGCTAATAAATCATTTAAAACTTCATACATAGAACCTTTTTAAATTTGCATTTATCTACAGTAAATACTGCCATGTTCTTTAATAGATTGCTAGTTCAATCTAGCAAACTAGTGATTTATAGTAGATATATTTTAAAAATCAGAAATCTGTCACTGTATGACAACCAGTCAGAAGTCCACTGAAATTATATTACTCAGAATCGAAACATCACAGGATATGAAAGAGATAGGAAAATGTCATGCATTCTACAATCAAATCAATTTTTCCAGTACAAGTTTGATTATATGTTTATGTATAACTGTTTAAAACTATCGAATTAAATACACTTTAAGAAGATTAGTACTTTAAAAACCTAGCCCTCTTCATCATTCCCTCAATGTTTCCAAACTCTTTTAAAATACACTGTTAATATAACTCAAAGCCTCTACAAGTCCTATTTTGAGCAACAGCAAAATTTAGGATATATTAAAGAAAGATCTGTATTTTAAATTTTCTCCAAAAAAGTGGACTTTTAGATCCTTACAATTTCATACCAATATTCTTAAGTAGTGAGATTTATCAGATGTGAAAAAAAAAACTGTATAAAAAATAGTAAGGAAAAATAAACTGAAAACCATCTGAATGTCCACTGTAACAGACATTTGTTTTCGTCGGTATTGCACTCACTCTTCCTCTAATCTTAATCCCGTTTCCTAGCGTTCTTCGGGCAATAAAGTCACAGTACCTCACACCCAGGCCATAGACAGGACACTTAACTCAGGCCTGGCACATGTAGTTCCACATTTTCCTGGTCACAGTGCTTAACCCAAGGGTGAAAATGTAACCTAAATTAAGCCAATAAAAATCACCAATTTTTTTTTTTTTAATTGATAGAAAAGAAGGCCTTTGGCCTTTTCGGTCAAAGCTGAAATGATCTGTAACTGGCAGATTCTAACAGATATCTTTCCTGGCCTGTGTACAGGGAAACTCATCTGCACCACAATGGAAAAAGAATATTCTGGTGGCATCAACTTCCCAGTTCCAGCACCTGGTTCCAGAGCACCCTCGTTTTCACGGCTTCACTCAATGATCTCTCCGGGTTCTACAGACCAATCAATTCCCCTTATACTTAAGCTGTTTGACATAAATTTCTATCTCTTGAACCAAAAGTACTCTTGAACCAGAGTAATTTCAAAAAAAAAAAAAAAAAGCAAATTAGTTGTGCAGCCATTTTTTTAAATGAAGTTTTTTATTTTCGTTTCTACTTCTCTACCAACAATCTAACTGTACTAGAGCCAATGCCTTCTTTTTATAAAAATACTTTGTAACATCCCTATACTTTCTGAATAAAATCCATTACTGAATTTCATCAACTATTTTTTTTAAAAACCCTCAAAAATCAGAATGTGTCTTATTATCAATGGCATCATAAATTAAAACTGGCAGTTTTTTCCTTGATACTATATAAATTAATGGCAGAGGTACAAGAGATGGCATCTTAGAATTTATAACCAAGAAATACAACAAAAAAGCCACACGGTGCTCTAATAAAAATAAAGGAGAAACAAAAAATAATTTAAAATATATTCTTCAATGTAAAAATCCTTGCAAATGACCATTATATAAAAAAATCTATAAGAACATATGTGCCACTAGCAAAGCACATTAAGCTCTGTACTGGGTATTCATACGCTACTCTATTCCAATTAGACATTATTCTTAATTCTTGGCAAAGTTCCAAATAAACAAAGTAGAAACAGAAAATCAGTAAGGAAAACACTGGACCTGAACTACAATTTAGACAAACGGACCTAACGGATATAACACATTCCTTACGACAGAATATACATTCTTCTCAAGTGCACACAGAACACTCTCCATAAGAGCACATGTTAAGTCATAAAACAAGTCTCAACAAATTTAAGAAGTCTGAAATCATATCAAATATCTTTTCCGACAAATCAATTATAGGTAGAAAACTGAAAGATTAACAAATATGTAGAGACTGTGCAACACACTCCCGAACAACCAAAGATCAAAGAAATCAGAAGGGAACTCAAAAACTATCTTGAGACACACAAAAATAAAAACACAACATTCCAAAATACACGAAATGCAGCTAAAGCATTTCTAAGTCAGTTTATAGCGCTGAATTCCTACATTAAGAAAACAGAAAGATCTCAAATATACAACCTAACTTTACACCTCAGGGAACTAGAAAAAAAATAATAACTTAAGCCCAAAGTTAATAGAAAAAGGAAATAATGAGCAGAAAGAAATGAAATAGAAGTTAGAAAGAAAAAAATCAGTGAAACAAAGCTGATATTTTTGAAACAATGAACAATATCAATAAACGTTTAGCTTGACTAAGAAAAAAAGAAAACCCAGTATCAGAAATGAAAGGAAACATTACAACTGACATCACAAAAATACAAAGGATCATAAGAGGCTACGATGAACAATTTTATGCCCATAAGTCAGATAACCTAGAAGAAATAGAATTCTTGGAAATAAAACAACCTACCAAGTCTGGATCATGAAAAGAAGAAAATCTGAAGAGACCAATAACAAGTAAGGAGACCGAGTAGTAATCAAAAATTTCTCAACAACGCCAACAACAAAAAAAGGCCAGGACGAAAAGGCTTCATTGGTGAATTCTACCAAACATTTAATGACAAATTAATGTCGATCCTTCTCAAATTCTTCCCAAAGAAAGCTAAAGAGGAGGGAACTTTTCCAAACTCATTTATGAGGCCACCATTACCCTGATCCCAAAGCCAGAGAGAGACACTATAAGAAAATTACAAGCCAGTATCCCTGATGAACATTAATACAAAAATCCTTTACAAAATACTAACAAACTGAATTCAGTAGAACATTAAAAAGATTATACGTCATGATTAAGTTAGTTATATATATGTACCTGGGATGTAAAGATGGTCCAACATATCAAATCAATAAATGTGATACCACATTAACAAAATGAATAAAAGTCATATGATCATCTCAATAGATTCAGAAAAAGCATCTGAAAAAATTCAACATCCTTTCATGACAAAAAGTTTACAAATTAGGTATAAAAGGAATGTACCTCAGCATAATAAAAATCATGTGACACATCCATAGCTAACAAACTCAGTGGAGAAAAGCTTTTCCTTTAAGATAAGGAACAAGAGTGTCCACTTTTATGCAAGATAGTACTGGAAGGCCTAGCCAGAGCAATTAGGCAAGAAAAAGAAACAAAAGGTGTTCAAATTAAAAAGGAAGAAACAAAATTATCTCTGTTGGCAGATGACATAATCCTATAGTCTCCTCAAAACACTGTTAAAATAAACAAATTCATTAAAGTTGTAGGATAACAAAAATCAATGTACAAAGAAAACCAGTTGCACTTTTATACACTAACAATGAACTATCCAAAAAAGACAGCGGAAATATTCCATTTATAATAGCAACAGAAAGAATAAAAAAATCAGGAATAAACTTAACCGAAAACATAAAAGATCTGTATGTACACTGAAAAATATAAAACACTAGTAAAATAAATTAAAGAAGATATAAATGAATGAAAAGATTTCCTGTATTTATTTTTGGAACAATTAATATTAAAATACCCATTTTACCAAAAGCAATCTACACATATAGGGCAATTCGGATCATAACTGCCATGACATTTTTCACAGAATTAGGAAAATACAATCCTAAAATTCAAAGAGAACCACAAAAAATAGCCAATACAATCTTAAAAACAAAGCTGGAGGTATCACATTTTATGACTTCAAACTTCATTACATAGTACATTACATACTGTAATCAAAACAGTATGGCACTAGTGTAAAAACAGACACACAAATAACAGAATAGAGTACCCACAAATAAATCTATGAATATACGATAAACTGTCAACAAAGATACCAAGAATACATGTGGGTAAAAGATAGTCTATTCAGCTAACAGTGCTGAAAAAAATGTATATTCATATGCTGACATTGGACCCCTACCTTACACCATACACAAAAATCACCTCTAAATGGACTTAACTTATGTATGCTGTGGGTGGAAATACAAAAAGGTGCAGCCACTATGGAAAATGATATGGAAGCTCCTCAAAAATGAAAAAGAGAACTACCGTATAATCTAGCAATCTCACATCTGGGTACTTAGCCAAAAGAACTGAAATCAGGATCTGGAAGAGACATAGTAGCTCCCCTTAACCAGAGGGCATGTGCTCCAAGACAGCCAGTGGATGCCTGAAACCACAGATAGTATAAAGAACCCTATGTTTTTTCCTATATATACCTATGATAAAGTTTAACACAACACAGGCACAGTAAGAGATTAATAGTAACTAATAATAAAATAGAACTGTAACAACATACTGTAATAAAGTTATATGAATGTGGTCTCCCTCAAAATGACTGTACTGCACTCACCCTTTTTCCTCTTGTGATGATGTGACACAGAATGCCTACGTGCTGAGATGAAGTGAGTGAAGGACACAGGCGTTATGACGTCGAATCAGGCTACTATAAGGGTTACCTGAACACACGCACCGCAACACCGCAACATCGATCCGATAACCAAGGTGGCTATTAACAGACAGGCAGCTGTATACAGCATGGGGACAAAGGCATGATACACATCCCAGGCGAGATGGCATGAGATTTCAGAAAGGCATGAAATGGAAAACTTATGAACTGTTTATTTCTGGAATTTTCCATGTAATATTTTTAGAACCAGTTCACCACAAGTAACTGAAACTGTGGAAAGTAAAACTAGTAATAAGAAGGACTACTGTCCTAGTGTTCCAATGTTCATTACTGCACTATTCAAAGAGTCAAGATGTGGAAATAACCTAAATGCCCGTCAATAGATGAATGGACAAAGAAAATGTGGTATATAAATGCAATGGAATATAATTCAGCCTTGTGGGGAGAGGGAGAATCCTGCAATATGTGACATGAATAAAACTTGAAAACATAATAAGCCAGTCACAGAAAGACAAATACTGTATGATTCCACTTATATGAAGTATAAAACAGTCAAAGTCATAGAATCATAGAGAACAGTGGTTGCCAGGGACTAGGGGGAGGGGGAAATGAGTAGTTGCTAATGAATGGGAATAAAGTTACAGAGATCCGCTGTATAACACTGTGGCTATAATACTACCGTACACTTAAAAATTAATAGGGTAGATGTATGTTGTGTTCTTACCACAATAAAACTTTAAAAATAACAAAAATGGGAAGTAACCATGTGGGGTGAACATTAAAATATTCCTGAGACCACTTTTTCTTTCAATTCTGCACATATAAACTTATACATTGAAAAAGATGTGAAATAAGTACTTTATATTTATTTATAAAAACTTAAAGAAAATTTGAGGAATATATAAGATGCCAGTAATAGTTATTTTTCAGGTTTTCTTTAGCAGTGAAGGAGTGAAAGATGCCTTGTCGATTGCAAGACATGCATATTTCATACTTATGGCTCTGCATTATTAGTTATCTTTACATGACTCTTGTCTCTTATCCGTATGTAAACTCCCAAGAAGGAAAACTGTAGAAGAAACTGAGTCAGGCATTATTTTCAAACATTCTAATAATCCTATGAGGTTGGTAGTATTCTGATTCCAGGCAAGATATTGTCTCTCAACACATATACACACGCCAGAGCAACCAGAACATCATATACTGTCAGATACAGTGATTGTTTCTGTGGTAGGGCCATGATGTAAGTCAGGCCAATCAGAGTTCTTCAGGGACCTGAGCCTCTTTCATGATGTTATCTCTGAATAATTATTTCTACCTCATCCAGCCTAGGTTCACTTTTTCCAACTCAATACAACACATTTTAATAAAAGTTCAGTAACTCCAAAAAAAAAGTATTTGCTGCAAGGGTGACAATCCAGAAATACGCTTGGTTCCTCATGTTTATTAACATGCATATTCAAAAAATAAAAGCGACTGAGTAGAATGCTTTCAGTTTAGAATACCTAGGTCATAAAACACCATTCTCTATTGAATCATAAAATTTATTTAGCAAATAGCTATAGCAAGTGGAAAACTAAGAGCTCTAAATTTCATTTACTGCTTTACTAGGGTTACTGGCTTGGCCCAAAGAAGTAATGAAGATGAATTTACACATTATAAAAATTGCACAGAGATGCAATTTGAAGTGTATGTTAAAGAACGGCAAAATGGAACCACATTTAAGGTGTTGTTCATTTCAAAACTTAGAGCAAATATGTGTACTTTGTTAGCCAACAAACATTAAGAATTTATAAATGTGATAATGTACCTCTGTACCATTATAATTACTGAGAAAATAATGATGAATTTACAGTATATTTCTAGATTCTCCTATAGGAATCTTATAAAACACCAATATTACAAAAGTGAAATAAATAAGCACCATCTCATGGCTTTGAAGTAGTATTTGTAAAACTAGCCTTTGCAATAGCTTTTAAAAGCAAGCTACTTTGTAAAACTTGATTGTAAAACTTTTTTTTAAATTTTCAAATTTAGTACATATATCTGCAAAAGCTAGCAAATTGTTTCAATAAACAGAAATAAAATTTAAGTCAGTATTCAACTAGATTCAACAAATATTAAGGTAAGAACTAAAAAATGATTCTCAATGACAAATATTAAACCCTGTAGAAAAGTTAAACAGAGGCAAAGTTTCAAACTGGGGTAAAGAATACAATGATACCTCAGCATTTAACAAAATGAAACAGGCATTTAGATAGGTTTGGCAACTCTGAAAGCAACATAAACAGACACTTTTTGTAGTCAATAACAGATTTTTCTATTAAAAAAAAAAAGGCCAGAAATGGGGAAAAAAAAAGTTTCACATTTCTCTACCATTGTACATTTAAAAATAAAGGCATTTCCCAAAGAAAAAAAATACTTTAAAGCAATTTCTGTAGCTTCTCTGGCTCTTTGTGTAAAATAACAGTTCATTTTCTAAAAGCAATCAGGTGGAATATACTAACTTGCCTTCACCTGACACCCAACAATTTCCTACTTGAAATTTCATCCAATGGCAACATACCCACATTGAAGCACCTCAGTGTCACATTCTCTCTTGGTTCAGATTACATGGACTCACTTTCTGTAAGTTAATAGTTTGATCAAGGATCTTCTTATAGTGTTAGGAGTAGCAAACTCAGAGAACAAAAACTGTAATTTAAAAAACTGTATCAATGATTAGTCTTGTTATCAAGTCTAATCTTTTTGTTCTATATCAATATTTAAAAAGAAGCAAAATATATATAAAGTCAATATTTTTATAATGTAGAGTAAAAACTTCTAATAATTCTGTTCTCATTATTTTGAGATGAAATATAAGAAAAAAAGATGTCTGAATGAAAATGTGTGAATTTTTGCCAAGTAAGCTATTACTCAATTCCCTTTAAGAAAGCAATTCATTATTATGTAAAATGGAAAACAGAGGTAAAGAATCAAGCATTTACCCTATCTTTTCCTGTAGGTAACTAAATTGTTACATTTGTAAAGTTCATCATAAAAAATCCCAGCAAATGAATGAGGAAAATGACAGATTTAAAACATCACCTCTTGGAACCCCTGATGAAAAAAAATGGATTTAAACAATGATTATAATGACTGTTAACAACATTTCAAGGAACAACAAAAGTTTCAAGGAACTTGAAAACACATGCATCGAGCTAATACCTAACCCCACTGGATTAGTAATCTCACACTCACGGATCCTAACACTACAGAAAGAGACACACTAGACTTTCTGTAAAGCTTCCTGATGAGATACAACAGTAAATACACTGCATGCCCCAAAGGAATTCTCAGAACGAAAAACCTGAAGCTGAATCTAATACAGTATTGATCAATTTACAGAAAATAATTAAGGTAATGGAAAATTCTATAGAAAAAAAAAGTAGATGGCAAGAAAAAAGGGAGGTGAAAGGAACCTAGAGACTGAAAAATATTCGAGACATGTGTACCAAATGAAATGCTTACACATTAATTATGATTCAAATAACCCAACTGTATTTAAAACAATCAAAACTAATAGAAAATAAGGGAATTCTAAACACCAAATATTGGATAAAATTTAAGAATTACTATGTTTTGTAAGAATCATAAAAGTATTATGGCTTAATTTTTTTAAAAAAAAGTCTTTATCTTTGTATGGAACCACAAAAAATCTAGAATAGCCAAAGCAATCCTGAGAAAAAATAAAGCCAGGGATATCATACACCCTGACTTCAAATTATACTACACAGTGATAATAATCAAAAAGGAATGGTATTGGCAGTAAAACAGACACAGAGACCAATGGAACAGAACTGAAAGCTCAGAAATAAACCCACGTGCGTATGGGCAAATAATTTGAGACCAAGGAGACAAAAACATACAATAGAGAAAAAAAAGCCTCTTTAATAAATGGTGCTGAGAAAATTGGAAAACCACATGCAAAAGATTGAAACTAGACTGTTATTTGTCACCATACACAAAAATTAACTCAAAATAAAGACCTAAATTTAAGACCTGAAACAATAGAATACACAGAAGAAGACATAGACACTAAACTTATAGACCTTGGTCTTAAAAGAGGATTTTATGAATTTGACCTCTAAGAGAAGGAAAGTAAAAACAAAAATGAATGAATGGGACTTTATCAAACTAAAGAGGCACAGCGAAAGAAACCATCAACAAAACAAAGAGACAACCAACTGAATGGGAGAAGATATTTACAAACAACACCTCCAATAAAGGGTTAATACCCAAAATATATAAATAACTTATACAATCCAATCTCCCTCTATCCCCCCTCTCTCTCTCTTGCTCTCTCTCTCCAATTAAAAGAAGAGCAGAGGACCTGAACAGATACTTCTCCCAAGAAGACATATAAACGGCCAAAAAATATATGAAAAGATGCTCAAATTCACTAGTTATTAGGGAAATGCAATCAAAACCACAATGAGATACAATCTCACACTTGGTAGTATGGCTATCATCAAAAAGACAAGTAATAACAAGTGCTGGAGAGGTTGTAGGGGAAAAGGAACTCTCATACACTGCTGGTGGGACTGCAAACGGTACAGCCACTATGGAAAACAGTACAGAGGTTCCTCAAAAAATTAAGAATAGAATTTCCATATGACCCAGCAGCAATCCCTCTTCCAGGTAGCTACCTGAAAAATTTGAAAACATTTACTCCTAAAGATACATGTACCCCTATATTCACTGCAGCATTATTCATAGTGGCCAAGACATGGAGACAACCGTAGTGTCTTTTGATAAATCACTGGACAAAGAAGATGTGGTACCTATATACGACTGAATACTAATCAGTCATCAAAAAGATGACATTGCCATTGGCAACAACATGGATGGATCTTGAGAATATCATGCTAAGCAAAATTAAGTCAGACAGAAAAAGTCAGGAACCATATGATTTTACTCATGTGGAATATAAAACTGAAAGCAAATGAAAAGGACAAGTGAAAACAAAAACTCATAGACACGGACAATAGTATGGTGGTTGCTAGAAGTAAAAGGGGATTCGGGGAGCTGTAGAAAAAGGTAGAGGGTCAAATATATAGTGACAGAAGATTTGACGTGGAGTGTTAAACACAATGCAATATACAGATGATGTATTATAGACTTGTACACTGGAAACCTATGAAATTTTATTAACCAATGTCACCCCCATTAAATTTAATAAAAATTTCAAAAAATAGCGGTAATATCCTGAAGTATTTACAAATTCAAAAAAGGGGAAACTCCATTACTGAGTTACATGTGGTTACAAATGATATTAAGCCATATAAACACTAAAAGTTGACAATAAAATGAATTAAAGCCCTTATACATTCTACTTTTTTTAACATAAAATAAAAAATGTTTGAAAATATTAACACTGATGAAGTTTAAACTTACACATTATTTCACACAATAGTCCACAGGAGAATTTAAAACATCATCCAAAATGAGAGCAGTAATTACATTTATCCTGCTCACATAGAAATTTGACAGCTTCAAGCAATCTCCAATAGCGCTAAATTAAAATTTAACCAGAAATGCTTTTAAGTATCAGCAATGAAGAAAAGTTCAGAAGAGCAGAACACAAGTATCACTGCAGATGAATCCACCAACAAGCATTACCCAAGCAACGACTATGCAACAACAAATATAAGATGCACTCATTGATATGGGATAATATTCATGTTCCATGGGCAAAATTAACAATGATTTATATGCAAAGTACTACAAAAAAAAAAACTAAAAGAACCCAAAACAGACTTTATTACTCATAGTAGCACAATGGCATAAATTTTAAGTGTATTGAGTACCAACTTAAAGAAACTGAAGACAAACCATACCTTAACAACTGTGTGTTCTCTGCATCTATCTGAATGTAGTGATCAAAAAAGATATTTGGATAAATGCATAAATACACATATTTACACAATAGAACACAAACAGATAGACCATCATGAGATTATGTAATAATAAAAGCCTTCTTGAATGAAAGGCAACTACAAAATCCTCAAAACCCTTAAGGAAAAATTCATACCATTTGATTCAACAATCGGACTTTCAGAAATCTATCCAAATAAATCAAAATATTTAAAGACTTCTATACACACTAGTTAAGTAACAGTATTATTTTAACAAATAGCAGCAAACATCTTAGATAGCTAACAATGGTGGCACTGTAATGTGTCACCAATGGGTAGGATGAACTATATTTCCCGGAATCCCTTTCCTGTCCATATCTAGTTAAATCAATCAACATGAGACTCTTGTGGAAAACATGGAGGGTAGAATTCAGACAGCAACCATTTTTGTAGCTCACACATTTTCCTGTACCTGACGGCTCACCTCAATGGTATGATACAGGGGATGAGCCTACTATTACCTCACCTTCCCCTAAATTTTCTTTCAGCTTTATACTTCTGGGCCAGGTGTGTATATTAAGCTTCATAACAAAGGAATCCAACTTCTGAAGGACACTCATACCATCAAGGTCAGAGGCAACAAGCAAGACCTCGTACAGGTTTTAGTCTTGTCCTTGTGGACCCAACTTGTACTTGTGGGCTCCAACTTATTCTTACTCTCCTCCAATTTATAACCATCTTCTCTTCCTGAATGTTTGCCTCATGAACTTGAATCTCCATAATCAGACATGAAGACAAGAGCCTTATAATAACTGTTTAACCAGCTTCTTCAGTTATGTACAGTCAAATCTCTTTAACAAATCCACATTTAGAAGGTATCTGTGAGGCTTTTGTGTAATAATGTGAACCCCAAGAAGATTCACAGAAAACTCGCGAAGTTCATAAAAGAGGTATAAACACAGGACAAAATGAGGAGAGGCCTTTGGACCTCCAGAACTCTAGTGGCAGGAAGCAAGCTGAGATTTCTGCTCAGCTGTAAAGATATGCTGTATTTCTGAAAAAGAAAACATGATTCAGATGCCAGTAAAAAGAACCTAGAGAGCAATCAAGAGCCCTGGAAAATTATTCCCAGCTTGAAACCTAACCAAGGAAATTTCGACATTTGCCTGGCTCGATTTCAGAACTACTATAGACTAATAGCTCCCTTGTGTGTTCCCTCACTGTTTAAACAGAAATGTGTACCGCAGTTATTTAATGCTAGTCCACCATTATATATGTCGGGGCGGGGGAGGAGGCAAATAAAATACCTCTAGTTGTATAGGTCTACAGAGCTAGAGGAACTGTCCATGAAAAGCTTATTTAATCAACTATACCTAAGGAGTCTTAACCATTCTTAGACTTGCACTCATGATAAATATCTGGACTTTGCTGAGATACTGCAATGGTGTAAGATGAAATGTGTGTTTTAAGCCTCTAAATTTTGGGTTAATTTGTCATACAACACAAATCTGTTTAATAAATTGTTACATTAAAAAATAAATGGGTAACACTTCTCCCACTGGCCAAGACAGAGTAACTGATACTGTATTTAATTTGTCACCATAAACAACTACATAACAAAATACATAAAGCAACTACTTTCAGACACTGGACAACAGGCAGAACTCGTCCGTGATCCCTGAAAGGAGGGAAATAAATGAGGTCAGATTAACTACTCCTAACCTTGCACCTAGAGGCACTTTTTAAACTTCTACACAAGGATGTAGTCTCAAAGAGCTGAAAAGATGGCAGCCTCACTAAACTGAGGAGGCGACAATCTCACGAGTTGAGGCACAGATCAGAATTCAGAATTCAGGTGGCTAGAATTCAAGGAGTAGAATACAAGAGAAGAATGTTACCTGAGAAGCTGTTCCAGAAATCTAAATAGTGGCCCCGCTAAGTATTTGGATGAATACTAAGCTGCACAGGCATAGGGTGAGACTCAGACCACCACCAAGAGAACTACTGGGGAGTTAGTTATAGGCTAAAAAAAATCTCACAGATCACACAGGGATGGGAGAAGTCTAAATTGTGCCCGCAGTAGAGAGATTCTGTACATCCATGATTTTGAGGAGAGATTCCATAAGGATCAAGCCTTAGTAGTATGGCTAAACCAATTTTAAACACTATTTTATATCCACCACGGTAATGTTTAAAACCAAGCCTTGACTCAGTTTCATGGCAGAACAATGAAACGGCAGCTAAAACACTGATAGACACCCTGTCTTTTAAGCCAAACTGAAATAAGCTACAGAATTAGGAGGCATGGAGAAGAGAAAGCTCTCTATGGACTCATACAAGTCTCAGACTCATTTCTGAGCTATGCATAGGACAGACTCAAACCAGCAAACCAAAAGCTTTGATGACTGATCAAGTCTCAGACTAATCCCTGAGTGACATATACATAGGACAGAAGCAAAAAAAAAAAAAAAAAAAAAAAAGGTAAAGGACTTGAAAACTGGAACTATATATTAAAACCACCAAACACGGAAAGCAAAACAGAATTTGTGGTCTGACCCTAATGAAGGTGATCACCTGCTACAACAAAAAATCAATTTTCTCCAAGAAATAAAACAGGACTCGGGGTCTACCAACTACCATTTACAAACTCTAAGATGACAGTGCAAAAGTACTTGACAAAAGAGATAAGAGACTAGAGATACAAGAGTCAAAAATGTGATGAATTTTGAGAAAAATAATAATAAACAGGTGTCAACACCACAGTGACTAAAATGTTGAGATTATCAAAAATTTAAAGCTGCTTTTATAACAAGCTTCTGAAGGTAATGATACAGGTGAAGAAACATGAAATGACATTCTAAGAAAAATTTCAGAAGTCAAAAATATATTTAAAAATATCCTGAATCTGGACAGGCTCATTAGTGCAATGGAGATGACAGCGGAAACAATCAGAATATAAGAAGATAAATCAACATAAATTATCTTAATCTGAAGAACAGAGAGAAGGAAAATTGAAAAAAAGGAATAATCTCAGGGATATATGGGACAATATCGAAAAAATCTTACATGTCACAAGAGATGAGAGCAGAAACTGAGGCAGAAAAATATTTCACTGAGCTTAACGAATCTGGCGAAACACAAATACTTTGAGTATGGCATCACTGGGTGTTCAAACTTCACACAAGTTAACAGAATAGTGGCCCTCCGAGCAAAAGCACTTGGTTAGTGATAGAGTTCAAATGTCTCCCCTGCAATAGCATACAGTAATCTGGATAATGATGTCCAAACCTCAGATTGCACATTCCTATCAGTAAAAAATTAAGTAGATCATAGATATATTAATTCATAAATTACATATGGAGTACTGAAGACTTACAGATTATAGAAATTAAAATATAAAGAGAAGACACAGCAATTAGGTCTAGTCTGAAATCACTTTTAATGGCAAAACAGATTAGAAAGAATACATAAGTATGTGTAAATCCAATTGTAAGATGGGATTCATTGGTTTTGCAGAAATTCAGTTATAATTTTCAAGATTTTCTTACAAATTTATTAAGTGTTTTGTTCTTAAAATACAAGTCAAAATTCACTGTTTAAAAAAATGGATTAGAAAATTCCGTTCCTGTGGTTTTCTACTGTTTTTCAAAGTATAGCCATTTTTTATAAGTGACACATATCCTTTTCAGCAACAAAGTCCAAAAATAATGTAAATATTTCCAAACATTCACAGAACAAATGTCATTCAAAAAGAAGTTACTTTCTCACTCGTAGTTAAAATACTACCTTTAAACATTATAGGACAGACTGTGTTTATATTTATAAAAATACTACCCGCTGTTAGGAGAAAATAAATATGGAATATATTTCTGTAATAAAAAAATGCCTAATTCATCTTTAAATTTAACCTATCATATTATAACTAGTAAACCTTTGGGTATAAAAAGATTTTTTACTTCCTCTTCTTATCACAAATAATTTTAAAAGTTTATTTAAAACAGTATCTTTAAATCAAATTATCCAGTCGCAAATAAACACAATAAACACAATAAACTGAAAGGAAACACACAGGTGAGGTTTCCACCATCATCCCCTCCAGGCTTCCTGAGGATGCCACAAGCTATAAATCTCATTTAACCATCTGACAAATTCATGAGGAGCACCAAAGCTAGTTTTTTTTTTCTTATTTTTTCTTATTACTCATTAAGAAAATGGATATGAATTCTAATACTTCCTTCACGAACAGTAATAAGTCATCTTCAGCATCCCACTTTGGAGACTACGTATGCTACATTTTATTGGAAAGTGATTATTTCTAAATTTGAAGTTACAACCAAGTTCTACTAAGTCTCAGTCTTTCACGGGAAATATTCACATGGCTTGGATATCTTTTTCAAAATCAAAGAAAAGCCTAAATTGTATCTATTTTTATCTAAAAGTAGGATGAAATTTATCTAAATTTTTTCAGAACTAATAGTGTATGCCTCTTACCGAGAAGACTTCATTTAATGTTAATGATTCTGAAAGGTAGACATTAATATCTACATTTTTTTTTTCATTTTAGAGCTAGAAAAAAGTACCCTGCATAATTTTATTTGTCCTTTTTCAGTTCAATATTTTCCCCATACGCTTTCAATAAGAAATGCACAATTCCCTGGCTCCTTAAGAAGATAATTAAATATAACTTTTTCTTAATTACACAGATTCATTAGTCATATCATTACCATTTTTTGGAATGATGAAGCACTGCAGGGTTTTTTGTTGTTGTTTTTTCTGGATCCTCCACCGTTACATTCTCAACTGTCACTTCTGCTGTCATTAAAACACGCTAAAGCGTTCTCAAGATCCCTCCAATGTAGTACTTCAAACGTACTAAGGAAAGAAAACTAGACAACCAAATTTAAATATTAAAAGTTAAATATGAGTCAATAAGAGACAGAAAGTGCATTAGTGGTTGCCAGGGGCTGGAGGGAAGGAGGAACCATGAGTGACTGTTAATGGGTACAAATTTAAACTATGCTGAAATACCACTTCTCACTCATCAAACTGGCAAAAACATCAAAAGCTTGAAAAACACACTGTGAGCTGAGGCACTTTCATATATTCCTGGTGGGAATACAAAGTGGTTCAACACACATGAAAATATGTTATATTTTCTAACATATAACCAAACCACAAATGCATTTACACTTCTATTCAGCCATTCTATTTCATGGAATATAACCTAGATCTATATCTCCAACCACAGAAAAATATATTTGAACAGTTATTTATTACAGCATTATTTAGAAATACAGGAAACTATCTAAATGTCCAAGTCCAGGAGATTAGTTGAATAAATAATGGTACATACAAACACACGCACAAAAAAACAATTATGCAGCTGTAAAAAAATAATTAGGAAGATCTCTGAGGAATGATACAGAGTAATTTTCATGAGAAACTTTTACGTGAAAATAGTAAAGTTCACAAGAGTTTATGCTGGATGCCAAGACCATTCAGAGAGAATGGTGCTCAGAAAACTGGGTCTCCACATGCAAAAAAGAATGAGTGTAGACCCTTACCTTACACCATGTGCAAAATTTAATTCAAAATGGATCAAAGATCTAAATGTCAGACCTAAAACTTTTAGAAGAAAACACAGGGCAAAAGCTTCACAACGCTGGATTTGGCAATGCTTTCTGGGATACGACATCAAAGGCAACAAAAGAACAACTAGACAAATTAGACTTCATGAGAATGTTCAAATTGTATGCATCAAAAGACACTATCAACAGAGATACACCATTAAACAGAGCAACCCACAGAATGTAAGAAAATATTTGCAAATTATACAATTGATATGGGGTTAATAGCTAGAATCTACAGAAAACTCCTAAAACACAACAATCCAATTCAAAAATGGGTAAAAAACTTGAACGTTTCTCCAGAGAATGTACAAATGACCAACAAGTACATGAAACGTACTCAATGTGACTAATCATGTTATGTTATGGAAATGCAAATCAAAAGCATAATGATGGATCTCACCTCACACTTACAAGGATGGCTACTAACAAAAAAAAAAAACAGAAAAGTCTTAGTGAGAATGTGGAGAAATCAGAACTTTTGCATACTGTTGGAGAGACTGGCAAATAGCACAGCCACAATGGAAACTATTATGGAAATTCCTCAAAAAAATTAAAAATAGAATTATCAGATGATCTAGCAATTCCACTTCTGGATACATACCCAAAAGAATTGACAGCACAGTCCTGAAGAGATATCTGTACACCCATCTTCATAGCAGCATTATTCACAATAGTTAAAACGTAGAAACAACCCAAGTGTTGTATCAATGGATTAATGGATAAGCAAAAGGTGGTATATACATTTCATGACTATCATTCAGCTTTAAAAAGAAAATACTGCAATATATGACAACATGGATGAATCTTGAGGACATTATGCTAAGTGAAATAAGGCAGCCTCAAAAAGGCAAATACTATATGATTCCACTTAGAGTGGTCAAAATCACAGAGACAGAAAGTAGAATGGTGGTTGCCAGGGGAAGGGGGAAACGTGGAGTTATTGTTTAATGGGTATAGAGTTTTAGTTTTGCAAGACAAAGAGTTCTGAAGATGAACAGTGGGGATGGCTACACAATATAAAAATGTACTTAGCACCACTGACCTGTACACTTAATAGTTAAAGTAAATTTTTTTCTTGTTATTTAATTATTTTTTTCTTCCATATGAGGTTTAGTGACAATTATTAACATTCAAATACTCCTAAAAAATACAACAATCACAATTAAACCCAATATATACAGACAGTAAGTGTCAGAATTTTGGAAGAAAGTTCTCTATAGGATTTTGCCTAGCACTTGGATTTTTGGAGTCAGAAATGAAAATGCATATGCCAAATACAGCGAGTTGACAAACCAGGACAAAGCCAATGATTTATAGAAAGCGAAGAGCTAAGAATTGGATATTCAGTACACCAGACAGTATAGCTAGTTAAGGTAACTTGTACATTATATATTTTACCACAATAAAAAGAGGAAAAAAGCTACCTTTGTTCTAAGAAAGAGAAAATTAGAGGACATACATACATATACATACATATATATATATATATATATATATATATATATATATATCTGCTTTGCTTAACAAAAATAAATGAAAGGAAAATCAGAAAACTATGAAGCTGATTACCTATAAGTGAAAAGACGTTCCATGTATTCAATAAAAATTTTAATTAAATCGAGAAAGATGAAGAGGAAGGAAAACTAAAATCACAACAAAGAATTCAACTGCAGTTCAAATGAATAGAAGAGAAAAAGAGCTAATCTGAGTAATTTATGAACACTTGACTATACAGTTGACCCTTGCGTAACACATGTTTGAACTGTGTGGGTCCACTTACATGCAGATTTCTTTCAATAAATATATTGGAAATTATTTTGGAGATTTGTGATAATCTGAAAGAACTCGCGGATAATCACGTAGCCCAGAAATATTTTAAAAATTAATAAAAAGTTAGGTATGTCATAAATGCATAAAATGTATGTGGATACTGGTCTATTTTATCATTCGCTACCATATACACAAATCTAGCATAAAACTTAAGTACTGAAACTTACACAAACACAGACTATACATGGTGCCATTTGCAGTTATGAAATATAAAGATGAAATATAAATCATAACTGCATAAAACTTACTGTAATACATACTGTAATAATTTCAGACATCTCCTGTTGATATTGCAATGAGCTCAAGTATCATGAGTATTCACTTAAAACACCATGTGATCATCTTTGCGTGACCAGTTCATATTTCCAATTAATTGCGTATCGCAGTAAAAAATTTCTCTCGCAGTTCTCACATATTTTTCATCGTATTTAGTACAATACTGTAAACCCTGAATAACACCATGAGACCCATACAAAGCGCCACTAGTGATGCTGCAAGTGCTCCCAAGAAGCAAAGAAAAGTAATGACATTACAAGAAAAAGCTGAATTGCTTCATATGTACCAAATATTGATGCCCGCAGCTGTGGCTGCCTGCCATTTCAAAATAAATGAATCCAGCACAAGGACCATTGGGGGAAAAAAAGGAATTTCATGAAATTGTCGCTACAACTACTCCAGCAGGAGAGAAAACCTTGCACTTTTCGCAAAATACCTTTTTCTCATTCTGAAAATGAAGCTTTTATGTGGATGCAGGATTACTATATGAAAGGGATGCCTACAGACTCTAAAATGACTTGAGAAAAAGCAAAGTCGCTGTATGACAAGTTAAAGCAAAAGCAAAGTGAAGGATCTAAAGCTAGAGAATTTAATGCCAGCAAGGGATGGTTTGATCATTTTAGAAAGGTATGGTTTAAAAATGTCAAAAAGAGAAGCAGCTTCTGCCAACCAACAGGCAGCAGATGAATTCCCAGACAGCATTAAAAAAATCACTGAGAAGAAAGCATATCAGCCTGAAGAGGTTTTTAATTCAGATGAAAATGCCCTATTATTGAAAAAAAAAAAATGCCGCAAAAGACATTTATTAGCAAGGAAGAGAAGCAAGCACCAGAATTTAGGGGGACCTCGGGGAGGGAAAGACTAACTGCACTGTTTTGTTCAAATGCAGCCAGGTTTGTGTCTGGACTGCCCTCATCTATAAAGCTGCTGACACCCAAGACTTTAAGGGAAAAGAAACACCAGCTGCCAGTCTTCTGGTATACAAAAAGATATGGACAGTTAAGAACCCTTTTTCTGAATTGGTTCCATCGATGCTTTGTCCGTAACATCAGGAAGTATCTTGCCAATAAGGTCCTTCCTTTTAATATTGGACAATTCCCCTCACCACCCAGAACTTCATGAGTTCAACATCAAAGGCATTAAAATGGTCTACTTGCCCCCAAACACATCTCTAATTTAGCCTCTAGATCATGGGGTCATAAGGACCTTTAAGACTCATTATGCATAATAGTCTATGGGAAGGACTGCCAATACTATGGAAGAGAATCTCAAAAGAGAAAAGATCACAAAAGTCTGGAAGGATTACGCCACTAAAGACACCATCATTGCTATAGAAAAAGCTGTGAATATCATCAAGCCTAAAACAATAAATACCTCTTGGAGAAAACTGAGTCCAGATGTTGTGCATGACTACACAAGATTTATGAAAGAACCAATCAAGGAAATCATGAAAGAAATTGGGGAAAAGGGAGTGAAAGGCTTCCAGATATGGACTGTGGAGAAATTCACTAGCTAACAGACACCACACCAGAGTAATTAACAGAAGACAACCTGATGGAGATGAGTGTTTCCAAACTAGTGCCTGATAATAAGGAATAAGACATTATTAGAAGCAGCGCTAGAAATCAAATTCGTGTTCTGGTAGAGTATTCTGATTATTCAATACAGATCCTTCTACGATGGGCACTGAAACTAAAGCAAACAGTTGAAGAACTGGCGCCACATAAACCCATTTTTAGAGAAATGAAAAAGCAAAAAAGTCACATGGAAATTACATTTTCATCAAGTTACACTGAGTGTGTCTGCTTCCCCTTCCTACCCTTCCACCTTCTTCACCTCTTCCCCGTCAACCCACAGACAGCAAGACCACACACTCCTCCCCCCCACCCTCCTCCTCCTCCTCCTCCTCCTCCTCCCCTTGTCTCCAACATGAAGACAAGGATGAGACCTTTATGATAATCTACTTCTACTTAATAGAAAATAATGATAGTGTAGTTAAAAATCTGTTGTGTATGTCTGAATATCTGTGTGAAAATCTAATAACTGTACAGTAAGAATTCAGACATTTTTGAGCAATTGTCATCCTCACCTAAGTATTCATCATGCAGAAAATTATGTGCAAGACCTGTATGGAGGTGGATAGCTTATCCTTGCATAGGTATATGGAGAATAATATTTAACATAAATTTAATGTTTTAATTTTCTGTTTTATTACTTTGTTTTCAAAGAATTACATTACAATACTGAATGCCTCTTTCTCTCCAAATCGAAGAAACTGTATCATCCTTTCCTAGAAGATTTTTTTAATGTAACAATGTTTACAATACTGTATTATGATTATGACTATTACTGTATGCCATAAAACATTTTATAGCTATTCATTCATAGTGTATAGGCTAGGCTACTGTGATGCAATCATATTGATTACACTAGACTACCAAAAAGCAATCACACTGCTTCATTGTTATCAATCCATCAATTGTTATACCTATAGTTTTCACTCTTTTTATTTTTGATGTCTAGTGTTAAGAATATATGTAACATCTATAGTGTTCTGTATAAGACAATACTGATGTAGATAATGATTGACAATTCATCTTGTAAAAAGACAATATAAACTTATAGTATCAAGATACAGCACAATACTATAAATGTATTTTCTCTTCCTTATGATTTTAACATTTTCTTTTATCTAGTTTACTTTATCGTAAGAATACATTATATAACACATATAACATACAAAATATGTATTGATTGACTGTTTATCAGTAAGGATTCCTGTCAACAGTAGGCTATTAGTTGTTAAATTTTTAGAGTCAAAAATTTTATGCGGATTTTCGACTGTATGGGCAGTCAGCATCCCTAATCCCCATGTGCTCAAAAATTAACTGTACATGTGTGTATATGTGCATACATACCTACACACATACACATACCCTCAGTCTTAGCTTGGGTAGGGGGTTGAACTGCAAACAAATTCTGATTTTTAGTAGGTGGGCTTTCTGTGTGTGTGTGTGTAGTAGTGGTAAATGCAAAGCAATTCTAAAACTATTTTTGAAGTATTTTAGGACTAAGCAAATGAGATATATACTTTTGGAAGCCAGGGTTCTCATTGTGGAGGAGAATACAAATAAGGAATGTGTGAGAAAATCAAGAATCCTGTAGGGATGGGCTGGATTTGCACTTGTAAATTCTAAAATATGTATATGTGTATGTGCAAACACGTAAGCATATATAAAATTAAATATGAATGTGTGAATATAAGTCACAGACATATATACTCATCTTTACAAATATATACACACATATATATGTGATACACATATATATGTGATACACACACACACATATAGATATATATACATATATATATCTATATGTGTGCCTATGTTTTTTTCCTCTGAGAACCAAGAAGCGAAGATGCCTCCAGAACAATGAGAACACCTAGCACAAAATTTTGCTAAGACCATTCTCTACAAAGGAACCTAAGTTCCTCAGAAAAGTGGCTCATTCGAGGCTAGGTATGACATTAGCCTGGAACATATTATTATGTCACAATGTACAGAAGTACATCGAAATAATTAAGGACAGTAATGAATTATAGACAACTATATAAAATAGGAATCTAAGCATTTATATCTATAATAAGGGGGGGGAGAGAGGGAGAGAGGGAAAGAGGGGAGAGGGGGGAGGGGGAGGGGGAGGGGGAAGAGGGAGAGGGGGAGAGAGAGAGAAAGAAAGAAATGAGAAGAACAGAGGATTCTTGCTTATGGTAGAGTGCCAAGAGCTGACCAGTAAATGTGAAGGGAATGCTGGAGCTTAAAAATCAACATTTTGCAACTATCAGTATAAATATTTGTTTAGGCAAGAATCATCCATGGATGAAAAATCTACAGAGGAAATTTGCTGAAAAACAAGATAATTGCATGGTTTTAACATGTTTCCTCACAGATTACTTATTAATCACAAGGGTAAAAATAATAGCTATATAGTGGAGAAGTGAGACAACATCTCAACCAAGTAACGAAAATTATCACCAATGAAGATCAAATGAATATTGTAGGACTCCAGATTTGATGCCCTGAGAAAAACACAACATCACTTAGGTAGAATCCTTATGAGAGATTCATAACCTAAACCTAATCATGAGCAAATATAAATAAATAAATGAAATAAATAAATAAATAAATAAATAAATAAGAAACACTAATTTTTAAAAAAAAAAGACCATTATTCAATTTATCAACATCATAAAAGGCAAAGAAAGGCTGTGGAAATATTCCAGATTAAAAGAGATTAAATAGATACAAGTAAATTCAGTATCTCACCCTAGACTGAATACAAATGGAAAAGCAGGAAAAAAGCATAAGACATTATTAGACCAAGTGACAAAAATAAAGTATAGATGGTGTATTAAAAATACTATATCAAAATTAAATTTGTTGAATAATTAAAGCTGACAACCATATTTTGGTTATGTAAAAGATACACACTATGGCATTTAGGGGTATGTTCAACTTAATTTCAAATATCAGAAAGGAACTGTGTAGAGGGGGATAAGAGGGGAAGAGAAAGAGAGAAGCAAGCAATTATGAAACAAATTAAATGGATTGTTAATAGGTTAATCTAAAAAAGACAGGCAGATGTTCTTGAAACTTTTAAGTTTGCAATTATTAACAAAAAGGTTTTTCTAAGTTTAAGTGATAAGAAAGTATTATTGCATAGTTTAATAGATAATGTTTTTCTCTTTTTTTAGTGGTACATAAAATAACAATGCATTTCACAATTAATAGCATCTTAAGAGTCAAGGAAAAATGAATGGGGAAACAAAAAAAAAACACAGTACATTTTCTTCATCCAGCTAACAAGCTGTTAGGGGAAAACACAGAAGACCCACAATGTACACTAAATTAAAACTATTTAGTGGTACAACAGACCCATTATTCAATGTGGTCTTCAAGTAATTGGTAGTTTATTAATTGTTCCTTAAGTGTCATTCTATAGTACATATGCTTAATTATAAAAGTATCTACATACATTGCAAGGAAATCACGGTACAACTATTTAAAATATGTAATATTTTTGAAATGGGCTTTAGATATTCAAAAAACAAAATGGTTCTTGAAAACTAGGCTTAGAGGGAACTGAAAACTGTGAGATTGGTTAATATTGTGACCATCCAAAAGTAAACGTTGATAAAAGACGAACTAATAACCAAGGAAAAATATAAGATTACAGTAAATCTGGGATTCGAAAATAGTAAGTAGTAAAAGCATTATTCAACTGTCAGAGAAATCCTCATAAAAATATAATAAATGCTAGGATTACCAGAGATTTTTTTTTCCTTCACCTGCATGATACAGTGTATTTGACAAAAAGCAAAAAGCCCACGGAATTAAAAATACAGGTTTCTTTTGTAATTTGTATGATTTTTACCACTGCACTTCTACTTCTGGAAGGAGCTAAAGATGGGTCAAATAAACTACTACAGAGGACCAATAGTGAACAAAGAAGCCACAGAATGTAAGGCAATGGTTATCAGAATAACTAAGTGAATCAGGAGACTATAAATGTGATGAAAGAAATTCAAGCAATTCACGAAGCTGGGAAAACAACCTGAAAACCTACATTGTGATCTGTGCATTTACACAAATGACAGGTGCACAATGGAAAGTGAGAAAAAAATATGTACTAATTTCCTAGGAATTATCCAGTCTGATGATTTTACCATTTTAAAATTTTCCATTCCAATTTGCAGCTACCAAATGGGAATTCAGTGAACATTCTTTTTTAATGCATTTATGTTGAACTATCAAATGTAGAAGAAGAATTGAAAGAACACTGTCACATACGACACCAAGTCACAAATCATTCACTATAAGCATTGCTACATGTTTCCTCTAAATTTCTTCTCTAAGATATCAAAAATTGAAATCTGAAGTAATGTAAAAATATTTTTCTTCACCTTTTTTTGTTAGTATAAAAAATTATCTGATTAAAAAACGATACAAAAAGACAATGTAGAATGGTGGTTGCCTGGGGCTGGAGGCAAGGGGAGCATGTGCGGTTACTGTTTAACGGCTATGGAGATTCAGTTTTGCAAGATGAGAACAGTTCTGGACATGGACGGTGATGAGTGTAAAATAATATGAATGTTGTTGATACCACTGTATAATATACTGAAAAATGGTCAAGATGGTACACATTGTTACACATATTTTACCAGAATAAAAAAAAAAAATTTCAAATGTCAGATAACTCAACATCAAGCAGAAAAGAAATCCTATGGAAATCAAACTAAAGAACCTCAAACCTAACCATTTCCAGATATTAAGCAAAAAGCCAAATTATACTACTTAATTCAATAGTTCTCAAGAGCATTATTTTGTTATCAAAACCGTATAACAAATGATTCAAGCTAATAAGTTCTTTCAAATATAGTTAAATTATTTCTGTTTTTAACGCTGATGTTTAAAGAAATATGTTTAGGTCCCAGCGGGGCACTGAGACAGCGAGGGAAGGAGCAGGCTTTTGGTATCTACTTGGCCCAAGAGACAGAGACCTGGCCACCTTTGGTGGTGAACTCTGTGCTGAACTTAGAATAGCAGTGGGAATAACAGAGAGTGACCAGGAGCGGGGCTCTGGCATAGGGCACCCCTGCCCCCTCAAGTCTGGCTGAAGCACTTGCCCCTGAGGTGCTGCTGGCACACGAATCCTTCACCTCCTTGCTCAATTCTACACAGAAAGGTATTCCTTGTTACAGTTCATACCGATTTTTGGAAACTTGGGCTCTTTAAAACAAATATTTCATGCAAAGAGCTCCTTTAAAACCTTTTGGTAAACATCTGTTGTATTCACTGCCTCAAAAAATGGGATAAGTAAGGATGACCCTAGAGATGGAATTAAGAAATCACTAAGGGAGAGGTAGTATGCTGCCAGGGTCCAAGATAGCTCCCCATAATTCTCACACCCTAGTATTCATGCTCTTGTATACATATCCTATCACTCTTACACATTGCTGGTGGAAAAAGAAAAAGGTACAACCAATTTGCAAATAGTCTGACAGATTCTTAAAATGTTAAATATATACCTGGCTGTACCGTATGATACAGTCATCCTGCTCCTAGAAATTCATGAACGTGTATGCCCGTGCAAGACCTGTATATGAATGTTCATTGCAGCTTTATCTGTAATAAGCCACAAACTAGAAATAATCCGGATGTCTTTTTAAAGGTGAATGGGTAAAAATTTGGTATATCTACACAATGAATACTACTTGCCAATAAGAAAATAATAAAATACTGATACGACATGTATGGATCTCAAAATAATTATGTTAAGTGAAAAAAGGTCAGAGAAACATATATTGTATGATTCCACTTGTATATATAATTTATATAAAATTCTAGAAAATACAAACTATCCTAATTATTCTGACATAAAAGTGGATAGCAATATATTCTTTCGAGCAAAAATCATATTCAACCACCCATCTACTTTATTTTTTTCCCTCTAAATGTGCCCTTTTTACCCACTTCCAATTTTCAGGAGCAGATATTTTTGTGTTTTTATTCTGTAACATATCCCCAGCACCAACAAAGACCAGCATACATAGGAAAATGTTTACAATCTAAACTCCATAATAATTATGATTTGCTATTATATCTAATACTCCAAAACAAAATGCAATTCCTTAACTGACATACCATTTTCCACTAAACAATTAAAATGGTAATCTGCTATAAACCTTCACTCTAAACACTAACCTTCTTCCTTCATTTGCTAACATGCACATTTTCTACTTTATTGTGCCTTGACTTCCCTAAGACATTTGTGAGGGAGAAAGGGGAAGAGAGAGAAACCAAAACAGACTTTGGGTTTTAATATAATCACACTTAAATGTGGGAGGGAGAAGTAGCGAAGGGAAGTAGTAAATGGAATTATAAAAGTGGTGGCATAACTACAATGTACAATTATAAAACCATTCCTGGCAGCATCAAAATCTTTAACATTCATTTGTGTACCTAGCTATCTTATCCTTCAGAAAGTAAACGTATTTTTAATAAATCTAAAAAAAGCTTATGTCTTAAAGAATTTTTTTTTTAACAAACTCATGTTTAGTTCCTAAATAAATCCTGTGAGATAAGCCCCAAGATAGAAATAGTAAAATCAAAATAACTATTTTATGTTAGTTAGGTCTATGTAAGTCCTATTTTAAACTGTTTTTACTAAACATTTTAGTCACAACAAAATTTAAATGAATATATGTTGACGTGTAAAATTCCACATGATTCTGATGGACATATTTTTATATTCTCCTTTTGGGGTAGAAAATGAGGCAGATGAAAGTCCAAATGACTTCACTGATCCAAGTCCTCAACCAACATCGAAATTTTTCATTATACTGAATACATAAATTTTAGAACTAAGTATATTTTAAATTTATAAAAGCAGACTTTTTACAATCACATGTTATAGTCACAGTCACACAGAAATATGCCTGTATTTACTCATTTACAATGGGAAACTGAACACAGTCTGTTGCTAGTGCTTTCAGAAAGTCAGAATCTAAAAATTATACTTTAAAAAGAACTAAACCGGGTTAAAGATAAAACATATCAAAGGAAACGTTCCACTGTTTCACATTTACTTCACGAGTAATTATGAATGCAATGAGGAGAAGAGCAAATCTGTTTTGTGGTTTTTGTTTTGTTTTTTATTAACTAGAAAAGACGACGCAGCTCTAAAAAAGATTTCAAAATCACATGAGGTTACTGGAAAAAAACACAGAATAATACTTCATACTTAAAGAATACCACCTCCGTCTAGATTTAAACCTGAACTCTGAAAACTACAACTTGTTTTATATACTTGCAACCACCACACAAATCAGATCTATTTTACCATCTTACAGTTGATTTCATTTTACTAGCATTGTCCCAAAAGGACCAAGAGTGACAGAAGAGTGTTAGTTTTGCAATCTTTGACTCTTAGAAATAAATCTTTTCAGAAGTACAATACCTGGATTAGAAACCAGTAGTTGTCAAGCTTTAATTGAAGCTCTTTTTCCATAAAAATCAACCTTTCACATCAACTTACTAAATATAAATTAAACTAGAGAAAAATTCTTTCCAAAGCAGTGTTTTTTAAGTAACTTGCATGCTATACATTATATGTATATAGAATTAAAAATGCAATTTGTAATAATGATTTGTAATAATGTAATATGTAGTAATGATTTGGCCCTTCATTTCTTAATCTATGACATTATTCATGACTCAGATCAAGCCTAATATGCATATAGATCTGAATTATTATAGACTTGGTCAATCTTTAGCCTCCTTCTTAACCAGCAGAGGATGGTAAAACATGTGAAATGGAATGCAGGCAGACCTGCTTATCAGTAAGACAGTTAAAATAAAGGGGAGGGCGAAATAAAGGGGAGGGCGTGGATGAAGAGGTAATTGTTACAGAACCAATCTCTAAAAGTCACCAGTCATCATGCTAATTTTTTTACTCCACCCAGGGTACCAAATATATTCAAAAAAAACAACACAGAAATCTACTCACCTTGTAGTGACTGCAGAGAAAGATTTTACAGGGTTTTCACTTAAGCTAGAATACCAAGAAAGCTTCCAATTCGAAAAGAAAATACAGATTTCAAGGAAAAAAAGAGGCAGCCCAAGGGACAGGGGTTAATAATGGTTCTATTTGCCATAGGTAGAGGGAAAGAAAAGATGTCTTTGTGGAAATTTCCACCTTCCTCTAAAGAACAAAAAAAATAATAGGATGTAGTACCAATCAACTAATATACCCTGTGGGGCCAGAGAACCAAGAAGCTAGCTGAAAACATTCTCATTAGAGTCAAAATCTGACTTGCCTTAGGCAAAAATATTCTTAAAATTTTGTTGTACAGCAAGTTTTCATGTCTTCGGATTTATACAGGAAGGGTTTTCCTAATCCACACCAATGAACTGACATTTCCAGACAAATAAATTATGCAACACTCCCAATGATTAGTTAGGGTCCCTTGGGACTATAATTTGGAATTAAGAATATTTTACCCCCATTCCAAAAATGGCAAGAGCTAAAAGAAAAAAACAACGAAGAAACTGTACCAATATTTAAGGTTATTATAGATAAGGTACTTAAAGGAGTACACATGTAAATCTCTATCATATAGGACATAAGCCAACTCAAGTGGTTCACTCCCCTTACTGAAAATGGTCCCTGTAGTTTTGAACCCTAATCAGTATGTTATCTTGAATTAAAGATTAGAATTCTATCTCAAACACTAAAGAAAAAAAAATACAGTCAAACCCTATATATAAACATATGGTGACCCTAGATAATATTAAATTCAAAATAATATTAAATTTGATGAGACAAAAATGCAAAATGCCACTGCTTTCAAAACAGAACAGTAAAACACACATCAGATCCTGTTATTGAGCATTAAATTACTTCATTCAACACACCACAGATATTACCTCATTGATTTCATACAAACTTTGACAGCAGACTTTAGGTTCCTAGAAAATGTCCCAAAGTTAGTAATTTTAAAGAATTACAATTCCGAGAACAAATCTGAGAGAGCTAAAGAAAACAAACATATAGAGGTCACATGTCATTAGTTAAAATGACATATAAAGAATGAAAGAATGTTGATAACGACTGAGGCTGGCTGATGGGTGCATAAGAGTTCTCTCATGCTTTCGCAAGTGTTTGAAATTTTCCATGATAATTTGTTTTTACTGATTTGTTTTTACTGACTACAACAGGTCAAATTTTAAACTCCAAAAAAAGTTTTTGATAGATGTTTATAAATTGTAGGAAGAAAAAACAAGGTAACTAGCAGTAAGTGTCTATTAGATTTTCATATACAGCAACCCCTATGAGATAGACAGAATCGGCCCTACTCTACATTTTAAAAAATTAAAACTCTGAAGGGTAAATTTTTTTCAAGACTATTAGAGAATTTAAGTGAGATTCACAACCAAAGACATGAGAGAAAGAGAGGGGGAAGGAAAAAAGGGAAATAGGCTGCTAAAGAGAGAAAGAAAAAAAACACAGCTCTACTATTACACAAAAGACAAAATTAGACAAAATTTCTAGAAAACTCCATAAATTAAAAAATTCTTATAAAATTATCCAATTACAAGTATTCAAGAAAAAAAGGAAAATACGACTGTATTTAAAAACCTACAATTACTCTGTATTTGTAACTATTTGTGTATTTTACTCTAGTTCTAACATACCAGATGCTAAAGAAATTCCATTTCTGCCATGCTGTTAACTAGCTACATACACATACACAAAATTACCCTAAATCCTTAGTTATCTAACCACAAGTTTGATTAAATTAAGAAAACACTAAAGAAGTGTCATATTTAGTGGTATTTAACAATTGAGCAGAATTTAGTATATGTTCATTATATTTCAAATTCACTGTACAAGTATATTATCCCAACCTTACAATGTTATGATTAGTGTGAAAATCCATTTTATTTTAAAGTACATGGACCTCAGAAAATACAAGTTTCCTTCCTCACATCTTAATTGACAAAATTCTAGTTCCTCGATTTGTATATATAAAGTCAGAGTTGGAAAACACTAATTCTACTATGGACCACTGATATTCAGAAAAAAACATAATCAACTGAAAACTACATACTAACACCTACTATATTCAGTAGTATCTTTATTCAGTAAATCCATCATGGAAGCAAACTGACTTCAAGGGAAGGTCATTTGAGTAGTAGAGGCCCATGTAACACATCTTGACAAATACTGAAGACAACATGATATTTTCTTCTGCAACTGAGTAATGAAAGTATCATCCTTTCCTATTAAAATGCTATATAGTACTACATCAAAGTACTGGAAAGTAATCTCTATATAAAAATCACATACACAAAAAATTAAAATTTCACTTTTCTTATAGGATCAAAATACACAAGGTCATTTCAGTCTTGGAAGCTAAGCCAACTAAACCTTAACCATCAGTAAAGAAGCAAACTCGAGCACTTTGTATAATGATTAAGTCACTAATTCCACCCAATTTGAATATCATATTCATTCACAGCCTCCTTTTCCCTAATACATATTTTAGGTTATGTAAAGTGGAAGGCACATCTTGACTGTTGGGCACACTGTAAAGAATCTAGATACCTTCCCAGAGTCACTATTCAATTACATACATGACTGAAAGATGCCTTACGCCACTATAGCTGACCCTTGAACAACATGGGTTTGAACTGCCTGGGTCCATTTGTACATGGATTTTTTTCAATAAATGCCCTAAATATACTTTCTCTTCTTTATGATTTTAACATTGTATTTTCTCTAGCTTACATTATTGAAAGAATACAGTATATAATACATATAACATAGTACATGGCCACATTACCCTGAATGCTCCCGATCTTGTCTGATCTCATCTGTTCTTGGAAGCTAAGCAGGGTCGTGTCTAGTTAGTACTTAAATGGGAGCCCGCCTGGGAAGACAAGGTACTACAGGCTTAAAAATTAATAATAATAATAATTAATAATAATACACATAATGTACAAAATGTTATCAGTAAGGCTTTTTGAGGACAACAATAGAGTAGCAATAGTTAAGTTTTTGAGAAGTCAAGAGTTATATATGGATTTTCACCTGCTCTGTGGGGTTTGCACTTCTAACCCCCTTGTTGTTCAAGGGTCAACTATATTTCACATTTGCAATTATAAACCATACATGCCTTAGTGGTTAAGAGCTCAGGCTATATATTCCCTGAATTTAAACTCAGCAATATTACTTGCTTAGTGACTTGAGCAAGTTACTTATCCTAAGTTTCACCATTTATAAAGTGAATATTATAATAGTACAGTCTGTTCTACTATAACTTATGTCTTTGCCTTGAATAACCTCCTACAGAATTGTTAAAGAGGAGAATAGGTAAGAATGGTGTGGAAATCACATTGGCTCATATGAAATTTCTTCCAGCAGAATTAAAAAAAGATCCTTGGCAATATATAAAGATCTTAAGAAAAACCTGAGTATTTACAGAACTACTTTTCTTTAATGCAAACAGCACCTGGCTTAATGACTGACTGCAAGAACCACTCAGCTTTCTCCACCAGGTTTGGTATCTGACAATCTGCAAGTACAGATGAAGAAACTGCAAAGATATTACAATGAAGTAATGAAAAAAGCTTCACTTTGGATCGGATTTTTAGTACTGATATAAAAATAGTCTATCAGAAGCTAAGGAAACTAGGCCTGTATCTCAAAGAGTATGCCTAAACTTCAGAGTCAGTGCCACAAAAGTGACTGTGATGCTAACAGGAAAATACCAGTTCAGATTTAACCTTGCTAGTATTTTCATTAGGGTTATTACTGGTTTTGTTAGTATTCTGGTTACGAAGTTCCACAGGTTTTGAATGGCCGGCCCCAATCCTCTTCCCTACCTGCTGCAGCTGTCATTTTTAGCCCTGTTATTTTCTGTGCGGAACCAAAGGCATTTTGGCAAAAGCACCTATACCTATTTAGTAATTCTAAGAATTAAACTGGGTTAATATACACATGAAATATAACCTGGCACACAATACATTTATTATTTTAGGTCTTGCTAGTATCTATTATAACTCAAAATAACGAATTAACTTCAACTCAAAAGCATATCAATTATCAATATATTTATTTTTCCCTACCTCAAAAGACATAGATCATTTCATCACTGAATATGAAACTGACTCCCCACCAAAAACGCCTGAAAATAGATTAAGAACCATAAGTCCACCAAATATCTTAGTAAACTAACAAAATAACCTACTCATGCTCTAGCCACACCTATCCACTGGCACCTACAGTAAGAAAATTATTTTGAAATGCTTTAGACTTTGTGTCTGATGTCTATTAATTTCACAGCAATTTGATCTAAAAAAAGAGATCATGATGTTAATCATTTCATAATATTTATATAATTCTCTTTAATAATATTTTTCCCTATTTTAGATATCATTGAGCTTCTTTAAATTGGTGCATCTCTAGAAAAGATATGCTGACATTCCATTTAAAAGTGATTACTATATTACTATCGGGATTTTTTTTTGTATTAACATCAACAATTTTTAAAAAATGCTTTGTGTTAAAATATTTTATATATGCATGTATTTATAAGCTCTGAGATGTGATGATTATTTTTATTCAAAATATTGAAGCCCAAAAGATCATAAAGATTGGATTCAGCTAGGTACCACATGTAGGATTTAAGATGATATATCTGTATTATCTTGTTTCACTAGAAACAAGAAAATCTAAACTCCTAATCGGAGGCCTAATTATTTAAAACTCCCACAGCTTTAAGAGATTTACAGTCATGCACCACTTAATGATGGGGTGCATTTTGAGAAATGTGTCATTAGGGGATTTTGTCATTGTGCAAACATTATGAGTGTACCTACACACACCTAGATGGTATAGCCTACTACACACATAGAGTATATGGGATAGTCTAATGTTGTGTAGGCAAGAAAAGATAATTTTCCCTCTATTCTTCTGTGTTCTTGGGTGAGACATCCCTAATAAAAAAAGACAGATTAACAGAAGAAAAACAAACAAAAATTTAATAACATGTATACCTGCTGTATACATGAGAGAGACCCAGGAAAACTAAGCAACTCGCCAAAATGGCTGAAGACACTACCTTATATACCATTTTCACCTGAAGACAAAAGATGTTGGGAAGGGAGAATCAGTTATGGGAGGCGACCAGAAAAAGAACAGTAAAGGTGGGTAAGGTTGTTACGTAGATTTAAGTTTTCTTCAAGTCTCAAGTCTTCTGCACTAATAAGAGTTACTAGAAATAAGGTCATCCCCCTCTTCCAGGTACAAACACCCTTAAAAATGAAGATTTCCCTTACAAAAGTAAATACCTCAAAGGGTAACATCTACTTGGTTTTCAGAGCTTCTCCCATGTCTGCTATTTCTTAAAATTAACCAGCCTCAAAAAATCCTCACGCCAGAGACATATTTTGGGTGATAAACCCTGTTTCCCTACAGCTCCTAAGCTAAAACCTGCGCAGCATGTTACTGTACTGAACATGGCAGGCAACTGTAACAACAGTATTTGTGTAATGAGTAACACTACACTTTCAGACAGCTATGACACTGCTGGGCCATAGGAATTTTATGGGACCGCCATCATATGTGCAATCTGTTATTGACCAAAACATAATGTAGCACATGACTGTACTATAGTTTATAAATAAAAATTCCATGCCCAGGAAGTCATTCACTGAAAAAATATCTTATTAGGCAAGGAAAAAATCTTTTTCAGTTCTCAAGTAATAGACTTGCCTCTAACAAGTCATAACTAATTGAGATCTCATCTGCTGTTCATCTTTCTGTAAGAACATAAAGTAAATCCAGCCCCTCACCTATCTCTAAAACTACAAGTATTATAGAACATAAATTACTAAAAGATGAGACAAGTCTGGTTAAGAGAACTCTTGAGAAATAAATGCAAAGATTCAGGTGAAACAGAGACAAAACTTAGAGCAGGAACATCAGATAGTTACATAACCTTAGAAGTCATTTGGGAGAATAAAAAGTCATATGGTGTCCAATTTCCTCCTCACTCTACAACATCCCCAATATGCAACCTCCTAATACCTCCAGCACCAAGAAATTCTCTACTTCACAAAGCACATCAAATCCAATTAAATCTTTGAGGAATCAAAAAAAAAAAAAAAAAGATACACAAATACATAAAAATGTCTTTAAAAATCTAAAACTAGGAGTTCTTTAGAAATTTTAGCCAATTAGAAAGAACTTGTGTACTCTGAATGGCCTTTTTAATACTGTGTCATTTTTGTTTTTTGCTTTTTACTTCATATTTTGTTCCCACAGCTTGTAAATCAAAGACTCACTAGAAATCTACACACAAGGAGGTTTCCGAGTGTATATCCCATTACATGAGAGCTAATAAAATATATTTGAGTAAAAGGAAATAACTATTTTAAAATAACTATTTAAGTCTTTCAAATTATAAAACACTATTTTGAAAATAAATTAAATTGCTCATCTTAGGGGTAAAACAGATACTGAGGTAACTGAAATTGTACAATGAAAAATAACTGCCTAACAAGTACCTTCATGAGAAATAGAAAACAATTTTTTAAAAAATATGTACTAAGGTTTTAAGAACATATCTTTTGCAAAGAAGTTAAATAGCACCAGGCTTACTAATGATTGTAATTCATTTGATGAAAATATTAAAACATTTACATTTAAGAAATACTTCTGAAGTACCAAGCACTGTGAAAAGATCTAGAGGTACGAAGAGAAATTTAAAAATTTATTATCTAAGTAACTACTACAAAACAATTCCATTCTGAACATCTTTCTTTCTAGTACACAAAAACTACTGAAAATATTTTAAAGATTATATATGTGAAAAAGATACTTTATAATACAAAAATTAAATATACCAGATTAGTTCAGCTAGGTCAGTATGAGGGAAAAAGCCTTTTCCTTTTCTATTAATTCGCGAACCAAAAAAAGTCTGATTTTTCAGCTCCCAAATGATTTTGCAGTTTAAAATGAACAAATTCAAATGGAAACGAGGCTGTATACCTGAAGGGCCCTAAAGTGATCAATTCTATTACTTTTTTTATAAAATTCTAGCACTTCTAAAGAACTGTAAAGTTTTTTTAATTCATCAGCTCACCCAAACTTCTTTTAATTATCAACATTAATGAACAATCTAACGACGTCTACTCATGATCTATATAAATGTTCATTTCCTTTGAAACACTTATTCCTCTTCTACAAATTTTAATGGAGAAAGATACCATAGAAGCATTTTAGTAGCAAAGAAAAAAAAATATTCAAAAATAATTTATCTCATCATACATTGAAAACTAGAAAACAGTAATGAAAGACGTTAAGGAAGACTTAAATAAATGGAAAGACATCCCACCATATTAATGGACTGAATAACTCAATATTCCCGTATTGTGATCTAGAGATTCAACACCTCCCCATCCCAGCCTGCTTTTTTACAGAAAATGACAAGCTGAACCTGCAACTCATATGGAAATGCAAAAACCAAGAACAGACAAAACAATCTTGAAAAAGAACAAAGAGGATATAAATTCCTATTTCAACACTTACTCAAAGCTACAGAAATCAAGACAGTTTGATAGTGGTATAAGAATAGATACGTCGATAAACAGAAAAGAATTAAGAGTCCAGATAAATCTTTACACTTATGGTCAACTGATTTTTGGCAATGGTGCCAAGGCAATTCAATGAAAAAGAACATCCTTTTCAGCAAACAGTGAGACAACTAGCTATCCACCTACAGAATAATGAATTTAGACCCCTAACTTACAATTCTCACAGAATACAAAAATTAACTTAAAATGGATCATAGGCCTAAATTTAAGAGGTAAAACTAAAACATCTTGAACACAAGATGCAAATATTCTAAAATTAGATTGTGGTAAAGCTTGCAGAATTCTGTAAACTTACTAAAAATCACTGAATCGTACATTTAAAACAAATATCAGAGTCATATATTACACCTCAACAAAGGTGTTAAAAACTAGTCACTTGTAAAAATCACAATGGAGGTTAAATATATTCCAGGAAATACATAGTATATTCCAGAACCTATACTAATAGCTATATAGAAATTTAAAAAAAAAAAAAAAAAGTGTAAGGTTGGATACAATGACTATCTAAAATTACAAAGAGAAAATAGTTATAATAGCAATTAATGTGTCACACGTTATTTTATGTGCTTTACAAGTATTTACTCATTTAATCCTCACTACGATGCACTTTCCCCCCACTCTACAGATGGGAAAACTAAGACACTAAGAAGCTAAAAAATACTTGTTCAAGATCACAACAGAGTGTTGAGATATTTTTTTTCCTCTTTACACAAGCATCTTTAACAAAATAATGGACATCATCGGTTGCCTACCCAGCATCCATCCGACCTTTCAATGTCGTACTCAGATTTTTTTTGTGTATCCACCTCTCCCAATACAGCTCATGTACTTCGGAGAAAACCAACTCAGGTTTAGTAGTTGGCCCTGGTTTGCTTAAGACAATCAGCACATTTGAATGGCAGTCATTGGTTCAGCAGTCCAGTGAGGACTCTTGTTTGGAATACTGGAACAGAAAGGCTCTCTCTCCAAGAGATATGAACAAAAATACATATGGCCCCTACTGCCACTGGCAGCCATCCTACAACTATGAGAGGGACAGCAACAGATTAAAGGTGGCATCATTAAAAGCAGAAGAGAAACAGAAAGTGGTCTTTAATATTACTGTTACTGTATGTCTAGCCTTACGTTTGGACTTCCATATAAATAAACCTCTAAATACTTTCTATTGTGTTTAAAACCAGTTCAAGTATTTTACTGCTTGTAACATGAAGTACAAATTGGTATTTGGGGAAGTCCATTAACAAGTATATTTCTACAACGGATTACTCTTAATCTTTAAACTTACGACAGTAGGTATGAAGGAGAAAATAATTCTAGATACACACATCACAATAAAAACATGTTCAATGGTTATCTTTTTAATTAAGCTTTCACACAAGATCTTGAAAAGTAACTACCTGCGATTTTATGTCCCATACAATACTTTTTAATATTTTCACATTTTTAAGATCTAGATTTCCTGAGGAATCAAAAGCTATCACACCATTGAGTCCATGTTACTGTAGACGACAATCAGCTCGAATGGAATAGCCGCTGTTCCTTTAAATCTACAGGTGCACTCTCTGCACAGTCAATACAGACGTAGCCTTTGTGTCATGTGTTCAACTCCTACAGGTATTAAGATGTTGCATCATTAATATTTAGCAGCATCTAGAGCAAATCCCATATAATGAGTACAGTAGTTCCCACACATCTATGGAGAATATGTCCCAAGACCCCCGGTGGATGACTGTAACAAGGACAGTACCAAACCCCATATATGCTATTTTTTCCCTATACTACATTTTGTAAACTACTTTTGCGCTCTGAGGCCATCATTAAGTAAAACAAAATACACTGGTATTGCAATACTGTGACTAATAACTGAGACACCTACTAATTGACTAACAGTGGGAGAGGGGGTTAAAATTTATGTATTGTTTATTTCCAGAATTTTCCATCCTTTTTGGACTATAACTGACTGCAGATAACTGAAATTGCAGAAAGCCAGACTGTGGATAAGGGGTGACTACTGTAATAAAAAAATTATATTCCATCTTTTAAGCTTTAACATTTTAATGAAAATCTTATAAACAAAAAAAAATTTTCATGAAAACATGTATTTGCCACCAGACCGTGGGAAATAATATTCTTGAATTAAATAGCATTGAATACCTTTAGACACCTGATGGAAGCCTTAAACTCAGAATCATGCTCCTGAAAATATGCCAATACATTAATTATTCAGGGTCCGAAGGTCTGACAAATAATTTCAGCACACAGATGAAGACAAAATAAAATAGATTTAAATTGCTACTAGAAAAATGTAGAAGTGGACCAAAAGTTTGAAACTCTTAAAGACACAGGTGTACTATTATTCAAAACTTACCTATAAAAAAGATTTACAAAAGACATTACAAGAAGGGTGGCCAATTTCAATGGAATTTATAACAGTAAGGTCAAGCTATATTAGCAAAGTTGGTACGCAAAACTTTGTAAAAAAACAATATCTGGAGTTATATAGCTTTACTACTAATTTGGACAGTTATGGACAACGGGGGGTCATTTAACAGTACAGATTTTATTGTTTAAAGTAGCTAACGTGAAATCAGCAAAACGATCTATTTTAATAAAATGCTTGAAAATGGGAAAAAGTTGTGATAGCTATAAATAACACTTTGAATTTACTAATGGAAAATCCAGTAAAGACAGGATAAAAAAGGAGCACACAGGAAATTCAGTAATATTTGTAATATACTAGTTAAGTGACATAAAAGGTTCAAAGGGCTAAAACTGTCACGTTTCATTAGTCATGTTACATATTTGTTTGCCTGTATCCTATTTTTCACAATTTTAGAAATTTTAATCCAATGTACTTACTAAAAAAAGTTAATGATCAACTTTCTGCACCCACATTCTGAGTGAAAAAACTGACTGAAGGACCATTCTTTTTAAATTTAAGGTCTTTTCAAAGCAGTTTTTTCAAAGCTATTTGAATGTTAAATAAGAAATAAAATGTACTGCTGGAGGTTTCACAATTAATATTTAACAAGACCAATGATTTTTGTGTCCTTACACTGGGGAAAGCTATATGTAAACTATAAATATCTGCTTAGGGGAGCAAACAATTCTATACCAACTCAAGAGGCAGATATAGTCCTGGAAAGGTTGCCATTCTCAGAATCATCAAATTGTAGACAATCTATTTAACCTATCAGTGTCACAGTTTCCTTATCTATAATATGAGACACAAGTATCCTAGGAGACATGTGAGTTCCAAACCACCACAATAAGGCAAGTATCACAATAAAGAGGGTAGTAATCTTTTTGCAGGTAGAGGATCTTGCCTTCAATTTGTTAAAAGGCAACACCTGTGAAGCGCAATAAAGCAAAGCAGAATAACATGAGGTATGCCCGTATACGTATGAGTTGTTGAATTTTAAAACTTATGTAAAACACTAAGTAGCAGTAACTTTTTAAAAATCATTTATTACTTAATGCATTTCCTTGAGTAGCTAGGACAAACAACTATCAATTAGGAAATATTTAGGTGCAATTGTACTAACATTGCCATGGACTAGCTTACTAGATTCCCAGTATTTCAGCTCTCAAAAAACTGGCCCAGGCCCTAGACATCCATGAAGCAATGTAAAAAGTATCCTAAGGGAGAATGAAAAGAGAGATAACACTCTCAGCAACTTTCTGTGCTCTACATGAGAAGAGAATGATGGTGATAAGGAGGTGTAATTGAGCAGATTTTTCCCCTCCTTCTTTCTGAGCTATTATCCTGCACACATGTATCTATGAAGGACTTACCCAATAACCTTAAAACCTCTACCAGGACCACAGTTCTGGGCAGCACACAAGCAAACAATTACTAAAGAATTTGGATTTTCCCTAATGATAAAATGCAAATGAAACTGCTGCACATTCTAAAGTATTTCAGTAGTGAATCTATCACTACTGAAGATTTGTTTAACATCAAGGTACATAAGATTTAGAAAAGGAAAATCAAAAAGGAAAGTTTTCAAGTCTATTTTGAGGTAAAAGAATATATCAACTTACCATTTACTTCCCTGAGGCTCACAAGTTTTAAAGTCGCCGGACACATAAGATCCCCAAGATGTTAATTGTTGTAGCTGGATGATCGATACCGGGGTTCTTTATACTATTCTATTTTTCTGTATTTTTGAACATTTCCATAATGTATAGTTTAAAAATATACATGTGTATGTGTCTGTAGGTATTCATACATAAGATCCTAACACAACAAAGTTTTCATTTTCCAAAGAAAGTGAATTACTCATCTAACCACTTTCTCATTCTAGAAGTTGTACTGCAGGTGACCAGAGTATTAATTAGTAAAGGTGTAGTGAAGGAAATAATTAACTGCCTGGAATAAAATCAGCTTAACCTTGAAAACAGGCAACAGGGAAAGATGGTAAATAATTAGTACTACTACACTCCATATTTGTTCCATTGTGTTATCTGCTAACACAGGTGAGTAGGTGAAAGAGAGAAAAGCATTTTAAAGGCCAAATTTACTTGGTAAAGGTTGATGGGCACCTGAGGTTGGAATAAAGAAATCTATAGTTCCCATTAGAAATGATAACCGTTTATAAGAATGGAATAGGGGAAAAGGAAAGTATTGAATATTCATCTTTTAAAAATAACATTTGAACAAAAAAATAAAACAAATAAATAAAAATAATATTCATAGCTCATAGTAGTATAACTAACTTCCAATGACCAAAAATATGCATTACTGCTGAACATGAATTTACAAAATAGATTATATATGCCACAATCCTCTTTTCAAAGTGTCATTCAATTTTCACAAGATATAACCCTAAATTCCTTTCAAAATTTAACATATGCTAGTTATGCCTAAAAAAGAAACTAGTCAAATTTAAAATAAATACTAACTTTGCAGCAAATTAATCTTTCATCAGTACTATGGACCACACTTTTGTGTTCAAAACTTATAACAAACTATAACTTAGGCAGCCTCAAGAGAGTGGGTAAGGCCGCCACTTACATTATTTCTCAAGTCCCAAAAAAGTTCACAAGAACTTATTTAAAATATCGAAGAGAAATGAAAACTTATACATTCCAAGGAAAAAAATTACAGAAAACTCCTCCACTGAACTCAACATATTTCCATAGCAGCAATTATTTTCTTAGCACAAAAGTGGTCTGTTCACTTTCACAAAGGCTAGCGCATCTTAGTTTACATAATTCCCCACGGAAAAATACAAAAAACTGTTTCATTTAGGTAGGTAGAATTTTGTGTTTCTACCCATGGAAAAAGCCATGGCCAGACTAAGTAAACCACATGGCTTCCCCTTTAAGGTCTTGTTCCTCAACCCATTAAGAATATATCCTTATAAAATAGATATCTACTTACCAGGTTAAAGACAGTTTCTACAATATCTCTATTGGATACTTCTCCAACTTCAACCAACCCCGTCAACACGGCAAATTTCATTCTGATGCCCCTGATGGGGAGTCCTGGTTTCAGTGACAATGCACCCTCTTCAACAGAGGTTTCTTCTCCTTTCCCTTCACCTCCCCCGTCATCACCTGTTGGTGGCGGGGAAAGGACATTATTGTCTTCACTAGCCATTGCTAGTTCACAGGAAACTGTAAGTCACTGTGGGACAGCAATCGCTGCACTAGTATTAAGCAGACGCAACGCAAAACGAAAAAGGTCACTCTCTCAAGTTGTGGAGAACCCCCAAAAGCAGTTGAAGTGGAAAGTCCTTGGCGTCGCCCTCCTCCTCTTGAATATTTGTCCAATCTCTCTCCCCGAGGCTGACAACAACGCCAAACCCTATTGGAAGATTAGGTAAACGTTAAATAAGCTAGGTTTTTTTTCAGGGTGTTCTGGGGGGAGAGGGGAATAGTTAATGTCCAACAAGTTACCAATAAGACCCCACTACCAGCCCGCCACCCGCGTCTCCCCGGCTCGCGGAGCTGGGTTCTGAGTAAAGGTGGGTTCAAGAGGCCCCAGAGCAGGTTCACTCCTCCCCCCACTGTCGCAGGTTCTAGGCGCAGGGTAACCCCTCCTCACAGGTGCACGGAAAGAGAAACTGTAGCCGGGAAAGGAGCGGTAGGAGAAAAGGAGGGGGTCCTCGAGCTACCTTATAGAGGTAGAAAGTTACTCCTCACCCAGATATTCCGGACTCGTCCTCACCCCCCGCCAGGGAGCAGCGAGAAGGAGGTGGCGGCGGAGATCCAGGGCAGGAAAAGGCGGGGGAAGTGGGCGGTGATTATTCTCAAGCTAGGGTCAGGGGGAGGAGTGGTGCACCTCTCGGGCACCTGAGGTTCAACGGGGACAGGGCAGGTGTGTTGTGGACAGAAGGGAGGGTATACCCGGCGGAGACGGCGAGGAGAGGAGGGAGGAGAGAGAGGGCAGTGCACCTGGTCGCAGCCTCCAAGTTTCCCTAGTCCGCTCCCCGGGAGTCCGCAGCTGCACAGAACTCCATGGCTTCCTAGTCCGCCCCACCCCTGCGCTCAGCCTTTGCAAAAACAGCCGCCGCTGGCGCTACGGACGCCGCGGCTAAGTCTGCTGGAGGTGGCGAGGATGCTACTGGCACGGCTCGCGCGGCTGCCCCTGTACCCACTGAAGCTGCTCCCCGCCGCCATGACAGCGCCGAGGACTGCCGGGCGCGACGTGCGCGTGCGCGAGCGAAGGCGGAGGCACAACGCAGTGGGGTGGGGGCGCGCGGGCGGCCCAGGGGGTCTGGGGGCGGGGGCGCTGGGCGCCGACTTGCTGGCAGAACCGCGGATGAGGGCGGGGACCCAAGAGAGCGCGCTGCTCAAGTATCACCAGGTGTGGCCGTGGCCAGACAAGGAAAGATCTTTCCTTCCTGGAGCCAGCTGTTCCCCTGCCTCCCACCCCCCGACCTGGGAAGGTGCTTTGGCAAGTGATGAGTTGGTGATTCTGACGCTCCTGCTGTTACTGGAGGGTCTCCGGGCCGAGGGAACCCGCCCCACATTACCGAGGTGTTTTCTTGCACTTGGAGGACACCTGAGGGACCGCTACAAGCTAGAGAGGTGGCAACGCTGGAGCCAGCGAGGCTGCTGTCCTTGTCTAAGGGGAGCAGATCCCTCACCGACGACTGCTGTCAGCTGCTGCCCGCCCGCCGCGTTCGGCGGACTTGGAAAGCGATTTCCACTGGGATGCCTCAGCAGCTGCTACCATTTAAAAGGGGGTGGGCAGGGGATTGTGTCCACGAGGAATGGGAAAGATTCCTTGCTTTGCAGCTGCCACCCCACCAAACCTCCCCCACATTCTAAGGAAGGGAGGATTCCTGAGACAGCTGCTCCAAACTGCGTGGAAGCGGGGTTAATTTTGCCTGGAGATCTCTGAAGGGTTTTTTTCCCTCTCATGATTTTCCATTGTGAAAGTTAGGTTCGCCTCATTCTCAGATTAACTTAAAAGGTAAATTAGGATTTAAACTAGCACATATCATAATCTATGTCCTCCCCCTCCACCCCCACAATTAACCGTAAAACAGTCTTCCTGATGCATTAGTAAAAAACAGAGGGAAGTGGTTTTTCATCCTTATGGTACTATTTTAAGTTATAAACCCTTAAAAAAAATGGACAAGTCACTTAAACTCATTTTTTATCTGTAAAATAAAAACACTTTGTAAACTGGAAAAATAATAAAAAAATAAAAAATAATACTTAAAAGTACTCGTGGTTCCCTGAAATGAAAGTGAAACAAAAAGCGGGATCAAACAAGTTAGGAGGTACTGTGAAGAAGTTAGAAGAAAAAACTACTGTGTATTGCACTGAGAGATGGAATAGTTTCCTAGAGAAGGTTTTTTGAGATGGACTTGAAAGCAAACTGAATTTCAACTATCACATGGAAATTTGGGAAGCAACATGAAAAAACACACACGAGAGTGCCTTCTGTAGAAAGTGTTACCTCTTTAAAATACTAAAATGAATTCAGCTGCACCAAATCTCATGTGGTTGCAAATGTTTGTTAAAGATTTCTTTTCCTTAAGTGGGTTTAAAGACTCAAAAGATGAAGCAGGTTTTTCTCATGATCTGAATTGGTGACTCATGCATTGCCAGGGTAGGAGGCAACATCAGTGGCTTCCCATTCCTAAAAATCCCTGAAAAAAATAAACACCCCAGGTTTATATTTCACAGGATTAAATGATTAAGTTTGGAATAAGTGGGACTGTAGTGTACCTGCAGGAGAGAGACAACTTTCACTTGACCTTCAACATATCTATAGGGAGAGAGGGATGGAGGCATTAAACAATGAAAGGATTCTAAAAGCATCTTTGCTTCGGATTTGAGCAAATCTGACCTTGAGTATGTTAATATATCTAGCTCATACTACTAGTAAAGTGTTTGTTAAATAAATAAATGTCCCATATTACAAAGGAGCTGATAATGATAGTGAAAATGCCCTAAACACAGTGTGATCACAATCACTCAGTATAAATGATCTAGGGCTAAGGTTTTTGTCTGTCCTGGATTTGCAAATTTATTGTTAACACTGTTCTGATGAACACAAGGGAATAAGACAATTATACAAATACTTCCCAAATATTGTCAAGTACATTTTATAATTTATCAGAATTATTCAACATTCTGCTTTACTTTGCCCCTGGTTACAGTAAATTCGTTGGCAAAAATTGGAGGTTCATTGCAGAAGGAAACAAAGAAGGTAGAAGGGAAATTTTACTTCTAGCCAAGCCACAGTTAAAATATTATAGCCGTGTGTTATTGTTTAGATGTAAAGAATAGAACTGTGAAAATACTTCAGAGTGTACTATCAACTATCAAGCTCCTTCATGACACAATACTTTGAACATTGTAGGTTCTCAAAACATACCATTTGAATTGCGTTAAAACTCTATAAGTTAATTTCAATTTTTCTGGCCGGAAAACCCTTGCTTGAGTCTATACCACTATCAGAGGAAGGAAGTTCTTGGTATATATGGTGGTATTAAAATGGAAAGCAGTTTTACCATTTGTTAAAATTTGTTGATATTTCTTGGTACTATAATGGAAGTTTTCTAATAGAAAGTCTTCATATGAACTATCAGCAGGTGTGTTTATAGGACTGCCTTACTTGTATCGCTCTATCATACACTCGACTACTATACAAAAAGTAAGGGGGGGAAATAAAGGAAAAGGAAGCCTCCTGTAAAGCCAAGCTCAAGTTTTCTACAACTCTAATTTGTATCTCTCTGACATCACCATCTTGATTAAAGCTTTCATAATTTTACTTGTCATTAGCATACATTAGGGGGGAAAAAAACGCTGGATTCTGAACAGGAAGACTTGTGCATAACTCAGAGGAACTCAAGCAAAGTGAATGTACTTTCATGGTGAAATTGAGATTATTCATCTACAAAGCTTTTTCTATAACAAAAAAAGAAACATTTTGATAACAAACAGAATGGGATTTTCTTTCTACTACAAGGAACAACTAATCCACCCAACCGTAACTTCTTAACATTTTGCTAGGGTATGGGTTAAATGATTAAATTTACATGATATGGTATGCACTTTAATGTATATTCTTGAATGTGGAGTTGTCTTCAAATTGTTATTTAGCATAATTTATAGGCTGAAAATTGGTGGCCCTGGCTTGCAGCACCCTCCTCGTTAGAAAGTCAAACATTGTTTTTACTATTCATTAGATTGTACTAATGTTGAATAAAACTTCAAAGGTTAGTAACCTTTATGAATAACATTTTTATTAGGCATTAGACCCCTAAAATAATTAGAATTTAAGAGGAAAAGACATTTCCTACTCTTACAGTTGGAAACACAAAAGTTTAAAAGTTCAATACATAGAAGTTAAAAATGATCCTTATCATATGATTATATTTGGGGCACTTTTAAATTCTTTTCTTCTTGTTTATGTCACAAAAAGGATAGAAACTTTGAAAAAAGGTAACTTTACTTTCAGCAAGTATGTTAGCCAAGACATAAAATATTAATGCAGTATTTCATGTAGTTGACTTGGACAGAGTAGATTGGTTCATCTGTCTTTTCTGTTTTCCCATCTCTGTTTTGTTCTTTAGTGTGTGAACAGGCTGTCTGCAATGTTCTCTTATGATGGTAATTGTTCAGGAAACTTCAATGAAATGTACCATCATCCCATCCCACCTTTGCAATCTATATGAGTGCATATCCCCAGAATGACTATTGGTATTGTCAGCTAAATTGTGAATTGCTTATCCATGTGCAGTTTCTGAGAAATCAGTGTGTCCTCTGAAAGTGGTAAGTTATCATTTCAGTCATCAAGATAGAAGTGGGAGTTCACATAAGAAATGAGACACCAGGAAATTGACTTGAAACAGACAGAAGGAACTACATTTTCTAGCCCTCACTTTCTGGGGTTTGAACTTTGAATTGCTTGTTAGTACTCTAAGTTGAAAGAGAAAGATGATTTCTATAATGTAGAAGCTGGGGGACAAGGGGTGGAAGAATTGGGGAGCTGTTTATAAGTACAAACTTGCAACTAGTAGATAAATAAGACCTGGATATCTAACATATAGCATAGTAATGTAGTCAACAGTATTGTATTATAAACTTCAAAATTGCTAAGAGACTAGATATTAATTGTTCTCACTACCAAAAAAAAAGAATGATAATTATGTGACACGGTACAGGCGTTAGCTAAATGCTACAATCATGTTGTAATATATGAATGCATCAAATCAATGGGTTGTATACCTTAAACTTATACAAAGTTATGTGTCAATTATATCTCAATTAAAAGAAAAGGAAAAAGAAGTTTCTTGGAGAAGGGGATGCCTCGAGTCTTGAAGGACAAAAAATAGATAGTATGACTCCAGAAAAGGAGAAAAAGGTATTCAAACCAAGACAGCGAAGTGCAAAGACTTAGTGGTGAGAAACAGCATGGGTTCCGGGGCCTGTGGGACATCAAAAGGGAAATGTTCAATGAATAGTCACAGCTGGAGTTGGAGATAGAAATGTGGTGTCATCCACTAGAAACATCATCAAGGAAAGCGTGTAATATTAGAAGAGGAAAACGACCGCAGACTATGGAGCTTGTGATATGCAGCAGAATACCCCTCTCCCCAGCCCCAAAGATATCCACATCCCAATCCCTGGAACCCGTAAATAAATTATCTCACATAGAAAAAAGACTTTGCAGATGATTAAGTCAATATCTTAACATGGGAGATTAACCTGGATTACATAGGTGGGTCCAGTGTAATCACAAGGGTCCTTATAAGTGAAAGAGGCAGAAAGGTTAGTCAATGAGAGAACTGACTGTGCTACACTGATGGCTTTGAAGATACAGGAAGAGGCCATAGGCCAAGGAGTTCAGAAAGCCTCTAGAAGCTGGAAAAGGTAACAAAACAGATTCTCACTTGTCTCCAGAAGAAATACAACCCTGCTAGTACTTTGAGGTTAGCCCAATGAAACCCATTTCGGACTTCTGATCTCTAAAAATATAAGATAATAAATCTTTATTGTTTAACTCACACACGTACGTGCGCGCATACACACACACACACACACACACACACTCACTCACTCACTCACTCACACACAGAAGAAAATAGGAAAATATAGTGCCACCTTTATCATACATCAGCTAGCCTCAAATATAGAAAATGACATCTTGGAGCTGAAATTCTCTAATTCTATGGGTCTTAACCTTGGCCACATTTTAGAATCTCTTGGAAGCTTTTATAAATCCCAACGCCCAAGCCAATTAGATCAGAATCTTTAGTAGGACCCAGGCATCAGTATGTTTTAGAGCTCCCAGGTTATCCTAGGTGTGGAGTCAAGGTTTATAACCACTGAACTAATTTATTTTTACATAATTTCATAATACTCTTTTGATGGCATATATATAATAACAAGGTTAAAGTTAATTGAAGTAACTTGTATAAAGATTTTAGCATCACTCATTGAGATTATTGGAAACAACCTAAAGTGTTACTAAACTTGGACAATCTGAACCATGTATTTCTATTCCAAAAGCTGTCTTCTAAATTAGATGAGAGAAGAATTAAGAGTTCTGTATAATGAAAAGAAAAAAAAGACAGTTGCTGGATTTCATGTTAAAGGAAACACAGGAATAGTGTCGACTCAAAATGATTTATTTCTAAAGTAAAATGTGGTAAACAAGAAATCACCATTTAGGAAAATGTACTCTAATTTTCAGGATCTAAATGAGATTACTAGAAGTTCTGTGATCAGCATCTACAAAAGAAATAGCTGGGGGAAATTATTCTATATCGTATAGTAAAATTAGAAAGTCTTTATTCCTCTGCTAAATCCAATTTATTTTAATGGAAGATCGTTAGACAGTTTAACTTTGTGTTTAAGCTTCTTTCGGACCAGGACCAAACCAACGTTTACAGGTCTCTGGAGAAAAGATATATGAAATACTCACACTCATTTGGACATTCAGAAATGCAAAGAACACTTTATGCTCACATGCTGGTTTGCATTCACACTTCAGCAAGGACACCAAACACTCATATCTTTAAACACCTGAAAACAACAGGATCCTTAAGAAATTTTCACACATGCACACACATGCAGATATTCATGCATTTCCACCTGCCTGGATATCCACATGCCCGCATCTCTCTCTCTCTCACTCACATACAAACACACATGCATGCACACACACACACACACACACACACACACACACACACACACATATACACACGGAAAAGAAAAAAATATGTATTTTGCTTATGTCATTTTAACTGCTTGAGAAAAATCTAATATAGAAAGTAACACATGGCAGTACTGATCTAGTTCTAGTTCTGTGAGTCATAGTTGTAGATGCTTAGAAGGCAAAAAAAAAGAAAAAAGAAAAGAAAAAAACACTATTGAATTGACATCCTGGAAAAATTAGGTAAGACTAACTTACGTGGAAACAAGTTTGGTAAGCCACCTCCAGACTATAATACACATTTATTTCAGTCTTTCTGTTTTATTCTTTACAGATAGATGAGAATTAAGAATAAAATATAATTTATCTTTTTTTCAACTCTCCCTCAACCATTTTTAACCAGGTGGTGGTGTACAAAGTGAGCAGAAAAGTAAGCAAATAAATTTGCTGGGTTTTTTTTCTTGAGGTTCCCAAATATTTGACCACTAGGAAATCAAGCAAATTCACTTTTACTTAGTATTAATAATTCTAAATTGTAATAATTCAGACAAGCTAGGTAAATTTTACCTTTTCGACAGGATGAAAGAAGACCAGAGCCTTATCTTCTGAGTTTTTGCTTCCAAATCCAAAGATTAGTACAACTGGCTGTCTGAAAAATAGATGGTAACCAGGCAAGAATGAAAGCAGAGAGACCATTTAGAAGAACACTTAAATAGCTTACAGAAGATGGAGGCTGAAAGGGAAAGAAAAAGATTCAAGAGATATTTTGAAAATAGAACCAACAGGATTTGCTCATGTATTGGATGTGAAAAGGTAAAGACGAAGAGAAGAGAGGAATGAAAAATGGCTTCTAGATTTTTGACTTGAGCAGTTGGTGGATATTCTATTGATTGAGATGGAGATGACTGGAGTTGGGCTGGGGGAATTGTGAAATCAAGGAGTTGCCTCGCTTCCTTGTTACTGACTCGGCTCCTGAATTTATTTTAATTTTGTTTTTCCTCTGCAGTAGATGATAAAGAGGAGACTTGAGGCCCAATCTGGGGCTCTTTGGAATGTAAAGGGAGGTGAAGAGAAGAGAAAGAACTAGCAAAGGAGACTGAGAAAGGGGAGACCAATGACATGGAAAATAGAAGTGGGGCATTACAGTAGCCAAAGGAGGAAAGTGACTCAAGAAGGAGGAAAATGATCAGGATGTGACTGTGCTTACTCATGACGCTGGTTAATAAGATATCAGCTAATGGAAAACTATGAGACATATCTGCACTAGTGGCTGTACCTGTGAAAGAAGCTGCACTTGTTTTATAGCTACATTCATATGTTCAATTCTCCCCACCTTTCCTTCCTCACAAAATTTCTATTATCTGTCAAAAAACTGATGATGATGCATTTGTTATTGATCTTATTAAATTTATCTTTTCTACCTTAAATAACATTGAAGAGTCTTAGAGCATTAGAAAAATAATAAATGTTAATTGTAGAAAGTTTGGAAAATGTAGGAAAATTCAAAAATGAAAAAATATATACACCCATAATTGCAATACCCAGAGATTCCATCTCTAACATTTGGTGTACGTACATATTCCCACTAAATAAATGTGCATTACAAAATGGAGATTATGCTAAACATACTGCTTGTAGCCTGCCTTTTTTTTCCACTTAGAAATACAACATTAACTTTTCCCATGTCACTAAATAGTCTTTGCAATATGACCTTAATAACTTTATTTATTACATTATTGACTAGACCATAATTTAACAAATCTTTTATTGTTTAAATTCAAGTTGTTTCCAATGTTTTGCTATTATAAACATCACAAAATTGTGTACTAGTTAAGAGCTTAGGCTTTGACACCTAACACATCTGGCTTAGATTCTACTTCCATGACTTAATGGATATGTGCTTTTTAGAAATTTCAGTTTCCTCATCTATAAAAAGACTATAATAATAGTATCCTTGGTAAGGATTATAGATAAAATACTTAGCATGGCACCCCAAAACAATTAGTGCTTAATAAATCTAAGACAGTACTATAACAATTAAAGTATATGTTATTAAATGACTGTATTTTTAATTTTTGAAAAAATATAAAAGCTTTTCAGAGCAATTAAGCTATTTACTGTTCTATTTGCCAGCTAGTCTGGTTGGTGTTTGGGGAATCCATATACTCTTCGATTCAGTCATAAATTCCATTAGCTTCTTGGACAAAAAGAGGTAATTTTTGACAATGGTTTCTTCTTTGCTCACTCAGACTATTAAGAATCCATGAATCAAAACAATTTATTTTCTCAGAATCAGAATTTCAGATACAATTCTTCCAGATCACATAAAAAGTACTAGTATTTGTTAAAATATATCAAAAAGAATCTAGGAATAAACACGACAAACTGATATAAACCCCTGCTTTGGCTGCTCAGTTCCCACTGCTGCCTACTTCCCCTCTGCCACTTTTTTTATTTTTTTGTAGGCAGTGAAAGAGAGAAGGCTAAGCAAAGTTCACGTGGCTTCTAGAAAGACTACTGAATTCCATCTTGCCTAATACAACACGCCCATCATCCTACACATTCCTCTAACACACACCAGCCCCTGCCCCACCCCCGAATGCTCATAGCTGCACTAGGTTTCCAACCTCCTGTGTCAACAGAGAATTATTCTGAATTGCTTTGTAATAAAATGAGTTCTCACATCTTAGTCAACTTTTTGTCACTGAAAATCTTTCAGGGTTCCTACATGTGAGCTATTTGAATAAAAACTTTTGGCAAGAAGATTTTTTTGGACAAAAGCATAAACAGCCAGATACACTCTCCACTCCACTTCCCCTCCTCCGCAAAAACCTCTATTTTGTGGACTGTGGGTAGTCTACTGTGATATCTGTCGGATTCCTAATGTGCCATGGAAAGTAGAGAAAGTACAGTCACTATGTTTGCACAGCCTTTAATCCTATTTACAAAATCTCTCTCTGGAGTTTCTTTCTTTCTTTCTTCTTCTTTTTTTTTTTTTTTTTTTTTTTTTTCACTGCTGCACCTGTTGGTCCAGCTCTAACCATCAACCAAAGAGCGGTAAGGTCTGAAGTCAGTTTCTGTTGGGGGAAATGGGAGGGGTAGCCATCAAACTGGTTTGACTGCCTGAAGATGACTGATTACCCCACTTTTAGAAAAAAAAAATGGAACAAACAAAATAACATCAGTCTTTGGATTTCCCAACACTGAAATGGAATTTGAGGGCTGCAAACAACTACGAGTACACTTTTCACTTTTTAACCATTTTAGGGCTGCCATGTAGATACAGCTTTAGAGTGCTGTACTGTTCTCACCAGCATTACAGAATCTATTGTACCCTCTTGGATTGAAAGAGTTATTATGTCCCCAAGCACCTAAACCAATTGCTGGGTCACTTTGACAAAAAGGAAAATGAGTCTCCTGGGCTAAATATAAGGTACTGAATCCGGGGGCCTGTGAGTCCATTCAAATTAAGTGCCAGCATTTCATTTCCCAATAAAAACAAAAGAAGGTGTATACTTAAACAACATTCTGCCTGTAGTTCCCTAAAGAATTCATTTCGAATGAGGAAAGGAGAGTTTAACTCTATCTGAGGCCAGGTTCCTACATTCTTATTTAATGCCTCTGAGTTTCAATTTCATCTAGAAAACAGAGCTAATAATACCTACCAAATATGATTGTTTAAGGATCAAGTGACAAAAGGATTACCACTAGATATAGTAATAATTTTTAAAAGGAAGTTTTAATATCTATAATGACTCAATAGCATAGGAGAAAAAACAAATTTTCTTTAAAATCACACAAATTTTATAACTTAGTTTTCTTATTAAGTAATGGAGTATTGGTAATAATGCTCTCATATTTGGAAAGATATGAATAATTCTTATATTCATGGTAATTTTTAATTGTCCTTTGTTTTCACATCCAAATGCCTATCAACTCTATCTTTTTTGCTTTGAGTTTTAATTACTTGTCTACCAATCTCTTTCCTCCCCAAGAGAGGACATTCCATAGTCTTAAAACATCTAGTATGGCTTTTTGGATATAGCATATTTTCCATAAAAGTTTGTGTTGAAATGAAGGAAGTTGAATGTAGAACCTGCTATAGGATCTCACTCTTTCCCATGGGCTGCTACACCCTGATTGGAGTCCATTTTTCTCCTCTGTAAATGGAAAAGAGACCAGAGGAAGGAGTATAGGTACCATCAGAATGAGTTGGAAAGGAAAAGGTTTCAAAAAAGAAGATTAAATTGCTGAATGCCACAGATAGGTAGAAAGGATGAACACTGATCAAAGCCCATTGGTTCTTCCAGTGGTTAGGGGTGACCTTCATTAGAACTGTAACAGTTAAGTGATACGGAAAAGCCAGATTACTGTAGACTTGAAAATGAGTGGGTGGTGACAAATGGCTAGAAGAGAGTGTAGATCTTATTTCTGGGAAATGCAGTCCTTCAGGGTTGACCTCTAGTCCAGCATGACACATCAGTGTCCTCCACAATTCTATGCTCCAGTTAAGCCAGCCATATCACAGCTTCCTTTTTACACAAAGTGATTTACCGTCTGCAGGATTTTGTTCTTGGTCTTCTCATCTGACCTGAGTGTCCAGCGTCGACTACTCTGAAATCCTAAGGTCTCCTCCCAATTGCTCCAGCCTAATATGTTCTGTGTTGCCCCAAATCCAATAACGTGTAAGCTATAACATTCTGATGGCACTTCACACAGCCAGCCTAGTATTAGAGTTAGGTAAATATATGATTTCCCTTATTAATCTGTAAGGAATAAACCAACTTTAACAAATACTAAAACTACTTTTCATATTAAGATACTACCTAGTCAAATGGATAATAGTTGTGTAGATCCAGCCAAGGAACTTTAAGTCAGAAAAATTACATTAAGAAATTTTAGAGTTTCAATTTAATCCAACAAACATTGTGGATGAAAAAGGGATTCTATACAAAGTAACCTCACAGGGCGATCTGATCATAAATGCCTAAGTGGGGTGGTAGGTAGTCACACCCCTGGCATATAAGTGCTTTAGTAAAGGCTTATCTTTGCCTTAAGCAACCGTTGTCCATTGTCTCTGTGCATCTGGGTTAACATACCTTTAAAATTTTCCCTTTGAGACCCCTCCTAAAGACCACCCTCAAGAGAGCACATAATCTTAACTATAATGAAATCCAATCTGTGCTTTGTTTTGTCTCACCTTCATGTAATTTTCCTTACATTTCCTCCTTAATTTCAAATGCGTAAAAGAAACTACAAAACTGTTATTCTATGAAATATTTGAGATCTTGCTACCTGGCATATATCATTAGTTGGCTCAAATAAACTCATAAAAATTCTCTATAGGTTTGGACACTTCTTACATTAACAACCTGTATTGCATGCCTTCTATGTGCAAAACACTGTGCCCTCAAAGAGTTTAAGATCTAATGCAGGGGTGAGCAAACATTTTCTATAAATAATCAAATAGTAAATATTTTTCGATTACGTGTTTTCTGTCAAAACTACTCAACTACTACAGTAGCAGGAAAGCAGCCACAGACACTAGCAGTTAGAGTGGCTGTGTTCCAAAAAAACTTTATTTATGAACACTGAAATGTGAATTTCATATAATTTTCACATGTCATATTACATTATTCTTCGATTTTTCAGTAATCTAAAAATGTAAAAACCATTTTTAGCTTGTGGGCCATACATAAACAGGTGGCAGACTAGTTTTGGCCTATGCGCCAAATGTTCACATGTTCTCAAAATACTAGTATTAATTGTCAAGGGGAAAGGTACTTTTATAATTTGACAGACCCCATTTTAACCATGTGATCAAACTTAGCCTCCCCAGAACAGCACAAATATTAGGTGTCTCCTAATCTGATGTACTGAGTATATCGCTTATGTTAATGCTATTGCTAAAAATAGGTTGTAGAAGATTATATAAGACAAGGGAAGTCTTTGAAAAATGTCAATGTCATAAAAGATGAAAAAAACTTAAAAGGTAGGGGATACTGCTGTAGATTAAAGGAGGCTTTAAAAGATTTAAGAAATGCAATGAATGATCCTTGATTAAATCATGGACTAGGCAAAAAAAAAAGGAGACATAAGGGAAAACTGGGGAGAAATGAACATGGACTATATATTAAATAATAGTATTGTGGCAATATTAAATATTTTAGAGTAACAATGGTATTGTGGTTATGCAGGGGTGATTACTTGTTCTTAGAAGATTCAACTTGAAGCATTTAGGGGTGAAGTGTGATATCTGCAACTTCCAAAAAGTTCAAAAAAGTATAGATACATCTTCAATCCTCTGTATTTGTGGGTTTTGCATCTACGGATTTAACAACCTTGGATCAAAAATAGTCAAAAGTTATTTTACATTATTGCTACATCTTCAATCCTCTGTATTTGTGGGTTTTGCATCTACGGATTTAACAACCTTGGATCAAAAATAGTCAAAAGTTATTTTACATTATTGCTAACGTACACTATACGTTAGGCCTACAATGGTTGTGTCTGTACTGAACATGCACGAAGTTTTTTTTTCTTGTCATTACTCCCTAAATAATACAGTATAACAACTATTTACATAGCATTTACATTGTACTAGGTATTATAAGTGATCTAGAGATGATTTAAATTACGCAGGAGGATGTGCATAGGTTATATAAGGGACTTGAACATCCTCAGATTTTAATATTTGAGGGGTCCTGGAACTAATTCCCCATTGATACTAAAGAATGACTACATAAAGAAAGAAAGAAGCAAAACAAATGTGATAGAATATTAACAATTGAAGACTAGGTGAAGAGTATATGAGTGGTCATTATACTATTTTTTTTAACTGTTCTGTAGGTTAGAAATTTTTTCAAAATAAAAAGTTGAGAAATTTTAAAAATAAGAGCTAAAACAAATGAAAAACCCAGTCCCATGAAATGTATATAACAGTGGGAAAGCCTGGCAATATATAGTAAAAAATAATATAAAATCATTTACAGATTATAAATTTAGTGAAGAAAATAAATAGAATGACATGATAGAGAGTAGCCGGGTAGATGGGAGGGCTATTTTGGATATCATGTTCAGAAAAAAAAACATCTCTTCAGAAGTCTCATTTCAGTTGAGATTCTCAAGATGAGCCAGCTGTGTTAAATGCCAGCAGAAAAAGTATTCCAGGATTCTAGGTTAACGAAATAGCTATTGCAAAGACAAATGTGTCATAGAATAAATTGGAGAGGTACAGGCAGGAGCCAGATTACAGAAGCTATAAGCCATTGTTAAGAGTTTGGATTTTATCTCATATCCAATGAGAAGTGCTTGCACAACTTTGTGAATTCTTGATCTTAAAAAGTGAATTTACGTACATTGTATTAAATAACATTATTTAATTAAAATAATAATAAATTTAATGAGAATTCACTGAAAATGTTAAGCAGGAATATGACGTGACCGAATCTATCTTTAAAAAGTTCACTGATTACAACTTCTTAAGTTACATATCCTTACTTTCTTTTATTAAGGTTCCAAATATCTCTGATATCCCCAGGAATCTATAAGTGCCTGAGTCATACGACTGGTGTCCAATTTGTCTTTATAGCCTTCAGGGAATCAAGCCCAGTGCCTTAAACGTGTTTTATTTTAAGAAAATAATTGCTAAATAAAATAATTAACAAAGGAAAAAACATGTCTCAGTGATTACTATATATTCTGTAAGTTTTAGATGTTTACATTTTTGGAGTAAAAAAATTAGTGTCCCAATATATACTCAATAAAGTTTATAATCAAGTTCAAATATCATTGACCTAAAATAGTCCAAGATAGTTCCATCCACTCATAGAACTGTTTATGAATAATTTTAATTTTATTTTGGTATATTTTGCCATATTTTTTAACTTCCTTAGAAATTAACTTTAATACTTTTATAATCAAAACAAGTGGCTCTTTTAAGCCCTTGAAGTGTTCATTTTGTCTAGACTATAAGTAAAAATGAAAAAAAAAAAAAACAAGTTCATTAATTTTAAAACCTGAGTACACATAATCCAAGAATGATTCCTGCCCAAATTTCACTCTCTGCAGCACTCTTCCTCGTCCAGTTGAGGCCACTCCTTCATCTGTTTATTCATCAGTAAAATATTACCATGCCAGGGCTGATAGTTACACAACTCCAGGGGTGGCATTCACACAATATCCATACAGAATGGTTGTCACCGGAGTTGTGTGACACTCAAGCACTAAGCAGGTATTGGTCCAGGCACTTTGTAGGCCCTGGAGATGAAAAGGAAAAACAAGGCGGTTCTTACATTGCATTATAATTTATAATTATATGTTTAACATCCCCCAGCATGATGTAAACCCAGTGAGGCCAGGAACCTGTAGATGGTAAGTCAGATTTCTGAAGCAGATGATAACTAAGGAGTTTACCAAGCAGTAGAGGCATAGAGTCAGGAGGAGGATTTTTTGTCAGGAAAAAAAAAAAAAAAACAGTAAGTGGGAAGAAGCAAGAGAGGACTGTGTTTTAGAAGGCGAACAGGAGCAAGGGTACGGAGAGAGACTCATTCTGGAGGGATGTGTGAGTCACAATAAAGAATTTAGACTAAACCCTAAAGGTCAGGAGAACCAATGAAGAGTTTTAAGGGGAAAAGTGGCTTGATCAGATTTGTGCATTCCCAAACCAGATACTGGATTAAAGATAGGATCTGACCGAAGACTGAGAACTTCTTTTAGAAGCTACAGCCTAATGTCAGGAGTACATAAATCGGGTCTACAGTAGACTGATATTGAATGGGAAAGAAAAATCTTTATTTTTGCTCATCTCTAATCGAAATTTAAGTATCCCTCTATTTATGAATATAGGCAATAAACCACTATTAACAAGTACTATTAACATCTGTAACTTTACAACCAATAGAACTCAGATATTTTCATAATATACTTGAGTTATTGTAGACATTGCAAATATTGTTTATCTTCATTGATACTGTGAAATCATAATAGTTATAACACATACTGCTAAACATAATTAACAGATAAAGAAATACACAAATTGCACTTATATTTTATTCCGATAACTGTATGCAATTACTATTGCCTACTTTATCCATTTAAAAACATTCATCTGAGAAGTGTTTATTGGCTTTAACAGTGGACAAAGGGGATTATGACACAAAAAAGGCTCAAATCACTGCTTAGGCTCAAGTTCTACTGAAATACCTGTGACTCTTCTAAAGCCTCAGGCTCCCCTCTCTGAGGTCTACCTATTTATCCAGTCTCCCTTGCTTCAAATTCCAGTTCTTTTCTCCATCCCCAGACCAATAGCTTCAGATCTCACCTCAGGATGCCCTGCAGGCCCCCCATCCCCACCCACAGGTCCTTTCTGTGTACTCTCATGACAGCCTGTTTTTACCCCAAACATAGTACTTACCACACGGATGAGGCATCCCACAATTTAACATCTGAAGTTTTAAATACCACAAGTGGCCCTGAAACTCCAGGACATGTAGTGATTTCTCAGTCTTCTGAGGCATGAAATAGGATTGTTACTGCCAAGTTAGAGTCACCGATCAGTCAGGAAACAACACCCAGAGTCCACATTGCTGCATGATGCTATTTACTGTGAAAAACAAAGCTTTAAATAAAGTCATATTATCCCCATTGTACAGATGAAGAACTTGATGAAATCACAAATTACTATAGAAACAGAGGATCCGGAAATTGTTAAAGGTCTTCAGTCACATATCTTTAGACAACTACATTGTTTCTGACTCAACCATAAGGAAGTGAGCTCCCTGAAGGTAAGAACTATGCCTTAAATCTTAGCACCCTTGGATACATAGTGGGCCTGACAATTCGTATGTGGCTTCCTGATTAATAAAGAGAGTCCTAAGAATTCTGCCTTCTCTCACTGAAAGGAAATTTCCTGGAGGTCATGGCCTCTAACTTGATCCCACTGAATTCCCAGTTCCTAGAAAAGTACTTGGCTCATAAAAAGCAAAAGAATTTATTAATTCACTATTTGTTAAACTCTAATTTGTATTTGACACCTGACATACATTTTATTTTATTGACGATTGTCTAAAAGTGTTTTAGAACAGTAAAATAATGCATAAAAATGTCAATAAGACCAGTTTTATAGATATTTAATAATTCTTTTCACCTTTCAACTTTTATATTATTTGGAATAACTTGAACAGTAGTCTCCTTGATTATTACAGGAGGTTTTTACTTACAAAATTTGGGGAGAGAAATCTTTATTTTGATTTGGCTACTGATCATCTGTAAACATACGGCTGGTACATACACATAAGTGTACCTATAATCATATTTTTTCTTAGGTTCAAATATAGTAAAAATAATAATACTTAATTTACTAGTTTTTTCAAACTAATACTTTGTGCTCAAGAATGAAAAAAATTGAGACAAAAATAAATATAACCAGGGGAAACTGTTAATGGAAATTCTAATGAAATAATAAAAACTTTTATTATATTAAACTGAAGAATTAACTAAAGCTTAAGATTTGTTTTTGAGAGGAATAAAATTTTACGGTAGTATTTGGTCAAGAGAGAAGGGTATATATCTTTTTCCATGTCTAGACTGTGTTAAGTATACAAAATGTCCTATCTCAAAATGCTTCTCTTCCTGATGGATCCAGAAACAGGCACACAAGATCCAAATATAAAATGTAAAAATTTCTACACAAAAGTTCCTTGCCCTTTTCTCTCATTAGCTTTAGCTGAACTGAGCTTGCTCAGATAGTCACTAATAACTATGTGCTTCCATATATAATTAGAAGCCACCTTGCAGAGTCATTTGTTTTTGCTACTAAATGTTGAGTTTTAATAACATTTCAGTTACTGTTTCTGACATATCACAAAAGCCCTAGCTTTGTAAAATTAATCACTTTCACTATTTTTAAATAATTACTTTTCATGTGGTAAGAGATGATAAAAGCATTTGGTACTATTTCTTCATAGTTTATGCAATAAAAGTAAATTTCCTAATGATTTTTATGACAATTTATAAAAATGTATGGATAAAATTATAACAAAGGAAAAAACAGCTTCAGTTATTCTTGGGAATGTTGGGGATATGTTGAGAAATGGGAACATTTTATTGAATCTTTACATATCCCGAGCCTACATTTAGGTGGTATCATATATTGGGATCAAAATAATCTCCCCTTCAGCGTTCCACCACACCTAAAAAGTTAACAATGGGATTAGTCATTAAAGATTTTCTTAGCATGCAAACATTTTAACTATGTTAAAGCACTCTGTTGATTTGATCCAAGAATTCATTACTACTCCTGTCATCTAAAGGGAACCTTGGCCTTCAAGAAATGGCACACATAATAAGCAAGTTTTAATGATGAAAAAGTTCTCCGAGAGAAAAAGGCCCACCTCTTGAAGTACCGAAATATGGACCTAGCATAGCCAAGAATGAACGCTTCACCATCTTTCTCTATAGCTAATTCTGATCTGAAGGAATAGTGACTTTGAGTTGGGAAGGAGGTAAAGAAAGTTAGCAAGTAGTGTTGGTCAAACCTCACACATATTACTTACTAAGTGATGATTCTAAAAGACAAATTCCAAAAGTTCCCACCCATAGCATAAAAGAAGCAAAGATTTAGTTCAGATCTAAAGTATACAAAAATTTTATAACTAAGTAACATTAAGTAAATTAAGAAAACATTTCCTATATATCTGAGTTAGGATGGCAGATCAAGCAGAGGTATTCATTTCACTCTCCTTCCCAATACTACCAAAACTAAAGAAGTACAGGGAAACAGACAGCAGTATTAAATTTTTGGAAGCTGAAAACAAAATAGACCAATGGTAAGTGACTTAGATTCAAAAAACCTGAATCCTATGACATCAGTAGGAAAACTGAAAACCACCTTATTTATTCTACAGGACCTTTGAAAGATATGGGAAGTGGAAGCAACGGGAACTTCTGGCATTTGCAATTAGGAAAACTAGGGTAAAAGCAGTTTGACCTTCCCTCTCCAAATGGGAAGCAATTACTCTTCTTCAAGGTTGGTGGTAGATCAGATATTTATTCTCTGAAGAAAGTAAAACTTAAGGTCTCTAGACAAAAAAAAAAAAAAAGTGCCTGACAGTTAAGGGGATGTCTTATACCCCAAACAGTAGATTTATCAGCTTTATGCATATTGAATGCTTCTTACAGAGACCCGCATCCCTCTTTCCTCACTCAGTGCCTAGAATGCTAGCAACCGGGCACTTAACCACCTGGCAGGAAGTCGGGCATCACTTTCTCGATGAATCTAACTCAACAGTTAAACTTGCCCACCCAAGTTACCCTATAGTGAAGTATATACAAGTCACTAAGCCCCATATTCAGCACATTCAATGAGTTTTTTAGTCCTTCATGCATAATCATAGTGGTAACTCCCTATGCTTAATTGTAGGGTTACAGAATCAAAAATTAGCAGTTGCCGAGGAACTATTCTAATGTGAAACATACAGACAAATACAAACAAAAAAAAGCAATCTTGAAGAATCAAAGACTATTCAGGGAGAAAAAAAATTAGAAAAAAAAACAGTATCTTTAGAGTTAATTAAAATATGTATATATATATACACATACATATATACATATACATATATCTGTGTGTGTGTATACCATCCATGAAACAAGAACAGGATGCCATAGAACAGAAATTCTCAGACGATAACAACAACAAAAGTCCTTAGAAATTAAATCTTGTTTGAAAAAGAAAAAGAAAAACTTAAAAGATAGACTAGAAGATAAAGTTGAAGAAAGCATCCCTGAAAGTAGAACAGGAAAAAAAATACAAGAGATGAGAAATAGGAGAAAAAAAAAGATAAAAAAAAAACAGGTGGAAGAGAAAAAATAGAACAAATGGAAATCATCAAAATAATCAAGAAAAATTACCAGACTTTAAGGACTTGAGTTTCAAGATTAAAAGAATCCACAAGTGCTGAGGAAAACCAATAAAGATAAATTCATAAGAAGTCACACATTGTGAAATTTCAGAACACCTGGACAAAGAACTGACTCTACCAGCTTTCATGAAAATAAAGTAAACAGGTTGGTTACACACAAAGGATAAAGAAACACAACAGCTTTGGACTTCTCAGCTGTAATACTGAAAGCAAGAAGACAAGCTTTCAAGAAGGAAGAGAAATGAATTAAAAATTCTGAACAAAATGATCTCCAACCTAGAATCCTATCCTCAGGAATTATGAATCAAGAATGAAGATCAAAGATATTTTCAGACATTCAAGGTCTCGAAAAATTTATTACCCATGTGTTTTTCCTTAAGGAGCAACTAAAGAATGAGCTTTACCAATATGGGAGATAAACCAAGAAAGAGAAAGACATGTAATATATGTCTTATATATTAGTTAGAGATCTAACAGAAGGGAAAGGAAATCCCAGATGACAGCTATGCCCCACACATGAGGGTCACCAGTCCAGGCAGGGCAGTATGACTCAAGAAATCAGACATGGTCTACACTGTCATCACCAGGATCCCCTCTGCCATTATACCCCCTTTTAGCCTGAGGATAAGGTACCTGGGTGTGCCTAACCCTAGTACTTTTATCTGTGTTTGGCTTGTCTTGACCATGTACTGATAAAGTTTTGCTCTCCTCTTCATCTGAGGACAGTAATTTTTCCCCAAAAGGATTCTGGCTTGACTTAATCCTAAGACCTAAAGGTAGGCCATAGGAGTTAAAAGTAGAAACTAAAGAGTAGCCCTCTCTGTCTGACCAGTTTCTGCTGTGTGACCAGTACCTAGTCCACACTACATCCATGTCAGATGGGTGGATTCTAATAAGCTTTCTTTTTTCTAGAAGTTACTACAGAGGAAATCTCTTGTAAACTATCAGAAGAGCTAAAGCTAGCCTATGACCCAGAGGCTCTGTTCAACATATTTTTTCCTGATAGCCTTTAACAAGTGATGACAATATTGCCTTTCCCTTACATAACTAGGTTTGTTCTAGTTTTCAAAACTAAATATATTCTTTAGGAGCACGGATACAGATGGTGGGGCTCTGGGAGAAGCAAATGAATGGAAGACACAAAGTAAAAATAATAGTTGCTTCTTGGGAGAAAAAGAGAGACGCGATGGGAAAGGGCACTCAGAGCACGAGTACTGGCAATGCTATTTCTTCACCCAAAGGTGGGTACACAAATTTATCACGATATTTTAAAACAATGCAAGTGTAGTTTACACACTGTTTCATATAAATAAAAAGGCATTTATTAAAATTATTAACTGTATTTTATTAAAAGATGCTTTTATTTTATAACTTACTTTGATTTCAGACCTTAATCAAATCTGAAGTGTTTATGAAACTTCATCTCTCCTGGTGCAACTATGTGTTTCAAAGAAAAACATTTAAACAACAAAAATAGAAAAACATCATTTTTCCTATACTAATGAAACTTTCCATTCAAAAGGAAATTAGATGATATAATATTGCTGCTATATAGAAAACAGAAAGTAATTTTCTCTTAAATAAGCAAAATGGAACATGCTTTGCACTGTAAGTTTTGTTTTGACTGGCAATATACTTAGTTATACTATAAATAAAAAAAATTAAAAAATTTGCTCAATATTTGTGATAATTCTATAAGGAACTGTGCTGTACAAGCTATTCAAATAAATATCAATGAATTTATAATAACATTTAATTAGGTAATTTATTTAAAATATATTAAAATCAGATTTAATGTTTCCACTAATTTACCAATCTCAAGTACTACTTATCCTTTTTTTAAACACTGAAGTATATATTCAGATTTATTTATTAAATCAATTGTAGCAATCCCAAGTGAATCTGCTTCTATTTGGTTATGAGACTAGCTGATAAAATGCAGTGTAATTTTTTGATATTACTGTTTTGGATTTTGATTTATCTTTAACCCCTGAATCATTGCTGACGTCAGGTAAAGGAACTTTACAATGGTTCAAAAACATGCAAATATTTCCCTTGACTAAATATAAGCTACAGTTAAGAAAATTCTAATTTTCCTCTAGATACATTGCTTCAGGCAAATATCTACTTTTACCTGTGCCCAGGGGTTGTCTGATTGACCACTTATTGAAACTGCAATTTGTCTTCTACCTGAAAAATGCTAATTATATCTACTTTTTCTAATATGTAGAAATTTCTAATATGTAGCAATTGCAAAACAAGTATCATTTGAAAACTAAAAAATAAATCCATTGCTCTAGTTATCAATAGCCAAAGTACTTTCTATATAAGAGTCCTTACTATAAAAAGTGAGGTCTTGCTAATTAATTAATTAAACAAAATTTTGAATATCAGCTATGTGCCAAGAACTTGTACTAGGTGCTTTTGATACATCAGTATATAAAACAGGCAAAATCCCTGACCTCATAGAGCTTAATTCTAATGGGGAGACAGACAATAAAAAATACGGGTACATTATGTACCATGTAAGATGTTAAAAAAAAAATGTAAAGGAAAATATAGTAGGCAAGGAATGTGTATGTCACGAAAATTGCAATTTAAAACAGAACGGTTGAGAAAGTCCTTGCCGAGAAAGCGGTACTTGAGCAGTTAGGTTAAAGAAAGAGAAGCCTAAGGGTATCTGAGAAAGAACATTTTAGGCCGAGGGAACTGAAAGTACAAAGGCCCTGAGATGAAAATATGCCTGGCATGTTTGTGAAGAAGGCCAGTGTGACTAGAGTGGAATGAGTGAAGATTGTTGTAGACAAGATCAGACAATTAGGGGCCAGATCATGGATGGCCTTGCAGGCCATTGTGAGGAATGCAATGGATAGTTACTGGAGGGTCTTGAGCAGAGAGGATGGACATGACCAGCATAAACTTATAAAGAGTCGCTTTGGCTGCTGGATTGAGAATAGGCTGAAGGCAGAGCAAAAGCCAAAGTACAAAGACCGGTTAGAAGAATCCTGGCAAGAGATGATGAAGGCAGTGGAAGTGCCAAGAAATGGTCAGATTCCGAATACGGTATATTTTGAAGATTGAACCGATAGGTTTTAGATGTGAAATATGGAAAAAAAGAGTTGAGGATAATTCTAAAGTGAGCTACTGGAAGAATTCAGTTGCCATTACTGAGATGGGGAAGGCCCCACTCTATCATATATATGAACCTTTGGGTTTATCAATGTTGTGACTTTATTTCTAAATAATGTTTTGTAACTGAAAAGAAACTTGAATGAGAGTGTGACTTTTTTTATTCCATAGGATCTGATAAATGAAAAAACATTCATGATTGTTCTTTTAAAAAACACTTCTTAAAAAATTGTTAAGCGAGACTTGCAATCTTTGCTCTAGTTATGCTGCTCAAGTCCTTGTTCTCTTATCGTGGGTATTACAGTGCTGGTGATACATACTGGTACTGTCTACAGAGCATTTTAATTGTAGGAATTAGCTCTTAGCCTTTCTATCTTCTGATTTTTAATTATCTTTAGAGAGTATTATATACCGAATTTCAACAATAATTACCCACTGTTCTACACTAGTAACTTCTAAACCTATTCATTATGATGTAAATAGGACAAGCCTATATTCTCTGCTTCATAGGGTGTATTTCACTGGAGCATCCCATTTCACGAATAATCCAAATCTAAAAATATATGCCCTTCTTTTCTTTTTTTTTTTTTTGTTTCCTGAAAAGTAAAATTCTTTGTTTTCAGGGATTTAGTCTTATTTGACAATGATTACCATGTCTGTATTTTATTCTGGTATTCTTTAATGGAAATGTACTATTTAGTTCTGTAAGGGGGATTTATTTTGTTTTGTTTTGTTTTTAAGATTCTAAAATTCAGGTTTTACTGCCACGGTAAGTAATGGTCTGTTATATATTCTTTTCAACCTTAAAATTAACATGGAATCACATGTTAGAGTTGGTTGAAAGCTTGGAAGTAAATCTGATTCGACTTAGCGTATAATTAAGCAGGTACCCAGGCTGTTTATTTTAACCATTTCCAGTTCAGGGAGCCCACTACACCATACAGCTATCCATTGCATTTTTAAAGACCTCTAATTGCTAGAAAGTTCTTTCTCACAACTAATTAGAGTTGGCCTTCCTATAATTATATCAATAAATCCCTGGAGCTACAAAAACCACAACTGCCTTTGATTCAGATATTCAGAGTTATATTCTCAGGTCAGCCAGCAACTAGCCATGTGATGTCAGAATCATAACCACTATGAGCCTCACTCTTCTGATCTATAAAGTAAGGGGGTTGGACCATTAAATACCTCTTCTAGCTCTTAAGTCCTAGATTTCTTGTAGCTCTGCCATAGGGGCTTATAACACCTGAGAGTAGCTATCAGCTTCCTCCCTTAATTTACCTTTTCCACCCTAATATCCTGAGTTCGATCAAGAAATCTTTGTGCAACAGTTTCTAGCTCCCTCATAATCCTTATCACCCTTCCCTGGATACACCCAAGATTGTCAATATCCTTAAAGACAGCACCCAGAACTGAAGAAAACATATGTTCTAGATATGGTCCGGGTACTGAGTTCCGTGGTTCTAGCACTCCACTGTACTTGTATTAGTTATCTCTTCCTGCATAACAAACTACCCTCAAATTTAAGTTTAAAACAGCAAGAAATATTTATTAACTCACAGTTCTATGGGTTAGACATTCAGAAAGGGCTTAGCTGAGGGATTCTGGCTCAGGTTCCCATACAGTTACACTGAAGTCATTGACCAGGGCTGTAGTCATCTCAAGACTCAAAGGAGGCTGAAGGAGCTCTTTTTAAATTTATGCAGTTGGCAGGCTTAACTTTCTCATACTGACTTTAAGGACTCAATTCCTCATCACACCACTATGGGCCTCTCCATAGGACTGCTCCCATCATGATACATCCTGACAACTTGCTTACTCTATAGCAAGTGATTTCAGGGAGAGAAGGAGGGAGAAAGGAGAGAGGAATGACAGTTTTTTAATAATACAATCTCAGAAGGAGTATCCCATCACTTCTACCATATTCTGTTTGTTAGAATTGCGCCACTAGATCCAGTCCGCAGGATTACACATATACTTTGAATGTTAGGAGGCACAAGGCTTAAGAGACAGAGACTGAATTCATTGGATAACATCTTACAGGCTGCCTACTTCAATTGTCAACATACCTTTCTGTAAATGCAGTCAAAGGCTGCATGATGGTTTTGTGCCATGGTTCATGTTATTTCTTTGTTTTACAAATTCATTGATTTTGCACTTAATTCTTTGAACCTTGAAGTAGGAACTATTTCTGACATTTTATTTCATTTATCTCTAATACATTTTTTAAATTATCTCCTTTATTTTATAATTTAAACCCTTACTGAGACAATAACGAGTCTCCTAAAACATAGTTTCAGATATTGACCAATTTACTTTCAGTAACTCTTGCAGTATCTCCTGAGGGTTAGGGGGTTTAAAGTAGTATCATGAGTAAATACAATACCTTGATAAGCCTTAGAGGTCTCCTATAAGACTTGATTCTTTATGAAATTAACTGACAATAACTACAAACTATTATATCTGTGTTAATCTCTAAGGGTCCTTTCAATCTGAGTACCCAAGCCTTGCAGTAATTGAATACTAGTTAATGTCTATTCTGCTTTCTACTTTGAGTTACTTAAAGTCACTGTTATTTGTAATAAAAAAAATCTTATTTTTCTAATCCAGCTGAAATAAAATTATTAGATATAATCTCCACTTGGAGATTTATCCTCTACTCGTGTGCTTTCTAATTAAAGTGTTAGTATATAAAGAGAATATACAAATTTAAAAATGGCACAATTAATAATTTTTAGACTAAAAAGATAGTACAATTCATTACATTTTTAAAATCAACAATATAAAAACATATTTAGTGTTATAAATCTTGTCTGCTTCCATTTCTAAATAATTTATTTTCCTTTTACAGTGAAAAGGAAACCTAAAAAAAAATATGAATAAAATGACATCTTTAAATGTAACAGCTGTGCCATACTGGTTTTGTAAAATATGAAACAAATATCTTTTAAATGGCTATTTTAGTAGCATAGTACAGCTGTATACTGTAAATTAAGGGAGTGCATTTCAAGAATCACTGATTTGACTCAGAAATCCAATCAAAATAAAATTGCATAGGTTTTTGATAAGTGGGAGAAAAAGAGGTTTCAAAAATGTTTTCCCTTTCCAACAGGAAAAATCATTTTATTAAGAGTCAGAAGACTGGGTTTGGACATGGCCCTGCCTCTGTGGTATGACCTTAGACCAGTCATCAAGTCCTCTATATTTTGGTTACTGGTCTGAAAAGAAAGTAGTTGGACCAAGGTGTCTTTCAGATTTAAAAGTTTCTGATTTTGTGAATTGCTACATTTCCCACTCTCTTCCAAGGTCATTTCAATCAAAAATTGTAAGGAATTGGAAAGAAGGGAAGCATAGGCAAAATTAAATGTGCATATGGATCTTAGTCTATTGCTATGCTTGGAAATTTTGTTCCTCTTTTTTCTTTTAAAGATTTAATTTTTTAAAGAACAGTTTTAGGTTTATAATAAAATTGAGAGGAAGGTACAGAGATTTCCACATAACGCCCTGCCCTCATACATGCATAGCCTCCTTCGTTATCAACATCACTCACCAGAACAGTATATTATACCAAGGATGAACCTGCATTAACACATCATAATAATTCAAAGTCCATAGGTTATCTTAGTCTTGGAATTGTACATTCCATGTGTTTGGAGAAAAGCATAATGACATATATCCATCATTATAATATTATCTAATTTACACCGCTCTAAAATCTTTAATCTTTTATAAAAGAAGTAGTATTATTTTTGGATTATGAAACCCTAATTTTTACAAGACATTCAAATATTTCAGAAATGTGTAATTTAGAAAATAAAAGTCTACTATAATCACTCTTAAAAGTAATCCCTGATTTTTCCCCCTCTTTAATTCCCCTCTTGCCCCTCCCACCTTCCACCCCTGACCTATGGATGTTCCCATTGTCCCTTAAGAACTGGATCTCTGAAGGAGGGTTGTCTCCTCCCACATGCTGGCATAGTGCACCTATGGCCTGGCACTCCCAGGGCCTGGCGAAACCCGGGCATGGTCCGTGGCTCTACCTGGAGCACAACCCAGGACCTTTGGTATATAAAGCGGATGTGCTAACCACTACACTATGGAGCGACCCCCAATCCTTGCTAATTTTTTGCATAAACCTCTAGATTTTAAATGCACATTTTAACATGTATATATTAATAAATATATAATAGCCTACATAAATAATGGATATTTAATGAGTACCTATTATATACTTGGATTATATAAAATTATACATTGATTTTTTTAAATGTGATATTATTCATCCAATACATCCTATTCAAATCACTTCCTTTTTTCATTTATGAGGATTGGAATACTGCGTGGTATTCTGTTGCCCTGTTAAGGAATTATTGTTTCCAAATTTCATTATTATGAATAAACTTTCAGTAAATATTCTTATGCTTTCATCTTTGAATACTTGTGAAAATATTTCTCTAAAATAGATCCTTTGAAATTAATTTAATGAGTCAAAGACTATATATATTTAAAATTATAGTCAACATTGCAAATTACTATCCAAACCAATCCTATCTTTTTATTCTCCTAGTAAGATGTAAATGCTTATTCAAACACTCTTCCATTCTGGATATTACCAATCTTTTAAATCTTTCCCAATCTGGAAGGAGTAAAATTATTTCTTGTTATATTAATGCACATTTCCTTAATTTCCAGTGAGGTTAATAGATGCTTTTCATAGATGCTTGTACTTCTTCCACGATTCATTATCTATGGAATTCTCATCTACACTTACTAAGGAATGGTGACAAATTTAATAAACGGCAAATTTAATTGGAACCTAAAGCTCCTAAAATGTCTCTCTTTTTAAAAGTCTTAACTGAAGAGACAGAGACTGTATTATCTGGGTGATAAGTTATACTTGGTTCCTTTTTGAAATCTATTTAAGCTTTTGGAAACAAATTAATTGTAGCAGATAAAGACAAGTGCTACTTTTGACTCTACCCTCAGTCAGTGGCATTATACGGGCTATCACTTTAATTGCACACTTCACCTCCTCAAGGACATTTAGAGAGGTCTCTAGAGATAGTTAAGTTGTTATCTCAATGCAGAAAACAGTACTTCAGGGGAAACGAATGTCTGTAAGTCAGAGGAAAATATTTGAGAATGTAAAATGTGAACTTAGATATGATTCATCATTGTTGACTACTGATATTTTTCTATGTACTTCTTACCTTGATTCTGAATATATTTCTAGACTTAAAAGTTTTGTTAAATAACGGAATCTAAATAGAAAATAGAATTGTTTTTATAAAGATACTATAATTTACATATCATTCAATTAATCCTTTTAGTAATTTTTAGTCTATTCGGTTATGAACCATTATCTAATTTTAGAATATTTTCACCCCCCTAAAAAAAAATTCCATATCCATCTACAGTCACTTCTCTGTCTTCGCCCAACTGCTGACAAGATCGAAGTGTTGGCAGATTTAGTTCACAATGAGGACCCTCAACTTGGCTTATAGACGTCCACCTTCTCATTGTACCCTCACATGACAGAGAGGAAGCTCTAGTGTCTCTTAACTTTACTTAAAAGGGCACCAACACCAACCCCAACATGGCTCTCCAGTCTAATGACCTCACCTAAACCTATTTCCTTATCAAAGAGCCCACCTCCTAATTTTCTTACATTGGAAATAAGGGCTTCAACATTTAAACTTGGGGGGAACACATTCAGTCCATAGCAAAACCCAATATTAATATTCCACTGTATGGATACACCACGAGTTGTGTGGATAATTCATTAGTAGACAGTATTGTGAGCTGTTTCCATTTTTTTGGCTATTAAGAACATGCTACTGTGAACACTTGTATGCAGGTTTTGTGTGGACATGTTTGCAGTTCTTTTGGGTTTATAGTTAGGAGTGGAATTGCTAGTTCATATGTTAATTCTATAACTATTGGAGGAACTGCCGATCTGATTTTCCAAATGGCTGTAACATTTTATAATCCTACCGGCAACAAATGAGGTTTCCAATTTCTCCAAATCCTTACCAACACTTGTTATTTTCTGTCTTTTTAATTATAACCATCCTAGTGGGTGTGAAGTAGCATTTCACCGTGGTTTTGATTTGTATTTCCCTGATGACTAATGATGTTTAGCATCTTTTCATGTACGTATTGGTCATTTGTATGTCTTCTTTGGAGAAATGTCTATTTGAATCCTTTGCCCATTTTTAATTGAGTTGTTTATCTTTTTGTTATTGAGTGTAAGAGCTTTTTATACATTATGGATTTGAGTCCCTTATCAGAGAGATGATTTACACATATTTTCTCCCATTCCAAGTGTTGTCTTTTTACTTTCTTGATGGTGTCATTTGAAGTGTAAAAGTTTTAAAATTTTGATGATAAACTTCTTTTTAAACAAGCCATTGGAGATCTGGATCAAGAATAATGTTTTCCTAACATGTAATGCATAGTTTCATACAATTTTGTAATAGATAGAAAAGGAATTCAGGAGTATATTATAAGAACAAGAGAAACTAATTGATACTTAAAAGCAAAAATATTTAATGAGTAGGAAATTAAATTTCACATGGTTTATAAAAATAAAGACTATGTAATATATTTTGACTTCTTTCCATATGTGTAAATGCACATAAAGCAGAGTCCAAAAAGTCATTTTACAAACACAAACCACAGAAAAATCAGTGGTTACCCCTAAAACTGACTAAACGGAACTGAAGGAAAAACAGAGCGGATTACTCAGGTTAATGGGGTGGTGTCTATAAATGAAAAATGGCTATAGTAGAGAAGTTATTAACTTTAAATACTGAACTATTGTTAATAATATTTTAATTAAATAAAAGCTGCTCTTGAAATAAATCTTTATGGTTAATTTATCTATGTAATCTATGGTAGTTAAACAAAAATAATTCAATATGTATCTGAAGCTTTTACAACAGTTCATGCAGAGCATATAAAATTAACAGCTTATAAATTCTCTTTACCTCAAGAGAAATAACAGGCATAAGAAAGTATGAACCACTATTGTGGTCACTTTTGCTAAAATATTTCTCCTAAGTACTTTGGCCTAGTCAATTCCTTCTTGTAAATACTTTTTTATCATGCTATAAATAAACATGAAGATACAGAAAGTCAGAGAAGGAATGGATCAGGAATTCAGGTATGCAGGTGAGGCTTCAACAATGATGGTGCTCTTGAAAGTAAGCTTGGAAATAGTCTCTTCAATCTGTGTCAGTCACCCAGGCAAGGAGGGCAATGTGGAGTCAGAAACCTACTCAGGCAGTCTAGTCAAAGGAGTTCTGAAGGTAAGCAGAGTTTAAGTAACAGAGACATAGGCGCCAACAGTAAGCAGGATCTTGACACCTGGGAATTTTTATATGCTTCCTGTTAAGGAAAAAAATTCTCAAACCTGGTCTGCATCTGCAATGAAAGTCAATGGCTAAAAGGAAGAGAATAGCAGCTTCTGACATAACCAATCCTGACAACATACTGAGAGCTGGGTACCTGGGAGAGTTACTAAAACTTTTGGAGCCATGTATATTCTCCAGAGGGTTCTCTAATGACACTGGAATATACAGGAGGAGTTTAAGAAAGCATTTTAGCAGCATCTAGGGAAAATCAGTGTTACCAAGCGGTACTAACATTCAGTATATCAGTTAGAATGCTTTGGCTTTAAATAATTAATAAAACCCAATGATACTCAAGCAGTAAAGAAATCTATTATGTCATATAACAATGAAGTTCAGAGGTAGGGCAGGATTGATAGATGCAGCTGCACATAAATGTCATAAAGGATCCAGGGTTCTTCCATCTCTTTACTCTGTCATCTTTCAGACAGAGCTTTATCAGGTAACAGTTTCGTCCTCAGGCAATAAAGAGATTATAGCAGAAATTCTTGGCTTCTTAACTCAGATGTGTCAACATCCAGAGAAAGAAGACCACTCTTAGGAGTAAGGAAGTATTTCTAAGAACCCTGGCATATGCTTAATGTGGAACCAATTACTGGCAAGGGAATAAAATAATCAGGATTGCTTTAGACTAGTCATCTGGGGTACACTAAATGTGAGCCAACTATTTATACTCGGCAAGATTTTGCTTTTGTTGGGATTTTCTTAGTTTTCCCTTAAACTTTTGTAAGTTATAATTATTTACCCATATCATTAAACAGATATCAGTTAATCTTTTTTGCTCTTCTGTTTGGGTAAAAAAAAACTTCCCTGCCCACCTACCCTCATCCATGAAGCCATATAACTGAGGTGCTACTGTTCTTTTGTGATTAATGGATATATCTGAGTACTTAGCTTATAAACCACACTTAAAAAGTGATAAGAAATATCTGAGAGATAAAATGAATTCAAATTAATTATAGCATATATGTATGAAACAGTTTAATCACATGTAATTCAGTATGATTAACATTCAGGATTAATGTTATAAATACTATTGAACTCAAGGGAGCAGGGAGTATGAGAGGGGGCATTGTGACCTATCTTGATCCCAGAAAGACATTTAAATTATACAATGGCACTTGAGCTTATCTAGCATCACAATGAGGGCTACAAGTGGAACAGAATCGAGAGTCCAGAAATAAACCCATGTTTATGTGGGCAAATAATTTTCAACAAAAAAGCCAAAAACATACAGTGGATAAAGGCAAACCTCTTCAATAAATGGTGCTGGGAAAACAGGAAAGCAACCCGTAAAAGAATGAAACTAGATGTTGTCTGTCACCATACACCAAAATTAATTCAAGATGGATTAAGGACCTGAATCTAAGACCTGAAACAACAAATTGCATAGAAGAAAGCATAGGAACTGAACTCAGGGACCTTGTACTTAAAGATGATTTTATGAATTTGACCTCAAAGGCTAAAAGCTAAATGAATGAGCTATATCAAACTAAAAAGCTTCTGTACAGCAAAAGAAATCGTCAACAAGGTAAAGAGAAAACCATTTGAATGGGAAAATATATTTACAAGCAACGCCTCAATAAGGGCCTACTATCCAAAATATACAAAGAACTCATAGAACTCGGTAACAACAAAACAAAGAATCCAATCAAAAAATGGGCAGAGGACCTGAACAGGCACTTCTCTTCAAATTAATATAGCCACTATGGAGAACAGTATGGAGGTTCCTCAAAAAACTAAGAATCGATATACCATATGATCCAAAAATCCCTCTACTGGGTATTTACCCCAAAGACTTGAAAACCTATGTCTGAAAAGAACTTTGCACATCAATGTTCATAGTAGCATTATTCACAGTGGCCAGGTCATGGAAGCAACCGAAGTGTCCTACAATAGATGATTGGCTAACGAAGCTGTGGTAAATATATACAATGGAATATTATTCAGCAATAAGAAGAGATGAAATACTGCTATTTGTGACAACATAAATGGACCTTGAGATAATCATGCTAAGCGAAATAAACCAGACAGAAAAAGCTGAAAACCACATGATATCACTTATATGTGGGATATAAAGCTAAAAGCAACAAATGAACAAGACAAACAGAGACTTGTGGACATGGAGAATAGACTAGTGGTACCAGAGGGTAATGGGGGAGGGAGGAGGACAGAGGTAGATGGAGTAAAATGGGTCAAATATGTGGTGACAGAAAGAAATCTAAGGTGAACACACAATGCAATATATACGTGCCTTACTGTTAAATTGTATACCTGAAACTTACTGGATTTCATTAACCAATGTCACCAAAAGAAAAAAAATAGGACCGAGCAATTAAGGGTTAATGAGTAGTAGGAGTTCATTGTCTCTAGATTACAACTGGCATTCTTTCAGGTGAGGAATCAGTGTCCCCATACATCAGCGGGCATGAGTGAATCCTGCCACAGATGTGACAAGGGGATGCCTAAACCTTTCACTCTTGAAAGAAGTAAAGAGGTTAAAGAAGTTCAAAGATCACCATTTCCAGGCACCTAACCTAATCAGCAGATTTGTCTTCATTTCCAGAAGACCAAATAAAGGTGCTGACAGAGCTGCGAACTAATAGTGCAAAATTCCTGAATGAAAGCACCCAAAAGACTTTTTTTAAGGGAGGTTATTTTTTTTTACATGTTTTAAAAGGAGAAACCTCTTGTGTACAAATTATAAATTTTAAAAAAAGGGAATGTAAAGTTTTTTACCCCCTTGATAACCCAATTGATTTCATTAGATATATACTAGTAGCAGTGGTTTTCAAACTTTTCTGATAATAACTCACAGTAAGAAATATGTTTCACATGGTGACCACACACACACATAGTTTTTAAAAACTGAAACAAAAGCTCATAAAACAGGTAAGTTTCTAAATACATGATAATTTCTATTCTATGTCACTTAGAAACAAGTGCTGAGTGACCACCCACTAAACTGACTTCATGACCTACTTACTAATATGTCTGAGCTGCAGATCGAAAAACATCGTTCTGAGGTAAATGGATAAAGAACACCTCCTGCCTCCCTCATTACAAATCACATCTCCTTAACAGGCAGTGGGCTTCCCTTTGGGAACCCACAATTAATGATGCCACTACCACACAGGTCTCAAGGGGACCTACTCCCATCTTTTAGCCTCTGATTGAAGTTGGACAGAGCTCTTTTTTAAAATTTCCGCAGTCTACAGCCATGCCACCCTGAACAAGCCCAGAAGCTAAGCAGGGTCAGGCCTGTTTAGTACTTGGATGGGAGATCATCTAGGAAGACCAGGTGCTGTAGGCATAACAAAATAAAAAATAAAAAAATAAGGGATTGTAAGTGGACAGGGTCTTTGAAATCTGTGAGGTCAACCAAGGGTTGCCTCACCTAAAAATAAATAAATAAATAATAAAATAAAATTCCTATGGCCTAGTTAAATCAGGCTGAAACATTTAAGTCAGATTTTACCAAAGGCTGAAAAATAATAAGAGGAAAATGAAGGAAAAAAAAAAATAAAGAGTAACATGAACCTAGATAATCTTTAGTTAAGACAAGGCTCATTCATCTTCAGCTTTGGTGCCCAGGCCTGTCATCTGGGCTGCAGAGGTCATCTTTTCTTTTTCTTCCAGGAGGGCCTTGAAATGAATTCTCGAGGAAAGAACAGAATGACTCTCAGCCAAAAACCTGCAGCTCCCCTTCATGGCCCTCTAGTTTCTGGTTTCCTGTTTCAGTCCTCACTCTTTGGTGGAGGCCCTCACTCCCTACTTCAGGAGCCTGACTTTGCTCTGTGGCTTTATCCTTCTCAGACTATAATAGAATAGCTTAACATTCTTAAAAAAAAAAAGATGTACGTAAAGAAGTCTTTTTGTGAGTCCCCAAGCAACTGATTAAAATACAAATCGTCAAACTTCCAGAAAGCAGTAAATTTACCCTGACCCTTCAGAAGGAAAACTATAGAGACCTATTTAGAGCACCAAAAACACCATGCTTCTCAATTTTAACTTTTTTCCCCCTTTTTTCCTTCTTAAGAGCACAGGCTTTGGAGTCAGTTATGAAGTCTAACTTTCTTTACCTTCCTTAAAGGGCAAGTTTATTCAATCTGAACTCGTTTACTGATCCATAGATGTATCTAAGAAGTATTCACTCCACGGGGTTCTAAAAAAGGATTAAGTGAGCCAATCTACTCTGCAGATGACCAGTAAATGATAGCTGCTGCTTATTTTAGGTCAGTTTTAAATTTTGATGAAGCACAATGTATCTGTTTTTTTTTTTGTTTTTTTTTTTTTTTTTTTTTTTATTGTCTTGTGACTGAGTTCTTTATTCTAGATACAAATTCTGGTCAAATATATTATTTACAAATATTTTCTTCCATTCTGTAAATTTTCTTTTTACCTTGATAGTGTCATTTGAAGCAAAAAAGTTTTAAATTTTGATGAAGCACAATGTATCTATGTTTTTTTTATTGTTGTCTTGTGTTTTTTTGTTGTCACATCTAAGAATCAATGAACAAATTTGGGGTCACAACAATTTAACTTTTTTTCTAGATGTTTTATAGCTTTAGCTGTAAAATTTAGGTCTTCGATCCATTTTAATTTTTTTTAGATGTTGTAAGAATCTAACTTATTCTTTTGCATGTGGCTATCCAATTGTCCCTTTTCAATCATCTGTTGAAAAGGCTATTCCTTCCCCCATTGAATGGTCTTGGCAATCTTGTTGAAAATTAGTTGATCATAGACACATGAGTTTATTTCTATTTATATATTTATTTTGTACTTTATTAAATTTATCCCTAAATATTTTCTTTCTGATGTTATTGAAAATAGAATTTTTTTAATTTAATTTTTATTGCTAGTATATAAAACTCGAACTGACTTTTATGTACTTATCTTGTATCCTACAACTTTACTGTGCTAGTTTATGAATTCTAATAATTTTTGGTGGATTTCTCTTGATTTCCTATATACAAGATCATGACATGTTAATACTTTATTTTCTTTTCTACTCTGGATGTCTTTTTACTTTTTCTTTCTTGCTTAATGCCCCTGCTTGAACCTCCGTATAATGTTGAATGAAGTGGTCAGAGTGTACATCCTTGTCTTATTTCCGATCTTAGGGAGGAATCACCCAGTCTTTTACCATTAGGTATACTGTTAGCTGTGGGGTTGTTACAGATGCTCTTTATCAGGTTGAGGAAGTTCCCTTCAATTCCTAGTGTGTTGTGTTTTTATCATGAAAGTATTTTGGATTTTGTCAATGTTTTCTTCAACATTTATTGAAATGATCATTTGGTTTTTGCTCTTGTGTTGGTGTGTTGTAACATATTTACTGATTTTCAGATATTAAACCAATTTTACTTTCCTGAAATATATACCATTTGGTCATGGTGTGTAGTTTTATTATTGAATTTGATATGCTAGCATTTCATTGACAATTTTGCTTCATTGTCATAAAAGATACTACATTTTACATTTTTTTTGTGTGTGTGTGTGATATCTTTGTCTAATTTTGTTGTCAGGGTAATACTAGCCTCATAGAAAGAGTCGATATGTGTTTCCTCATCTTCTATTTTTTGCAAGAGTTTATGATTACTTGGTATTAATTCTTCTTTTAAATGACTGATAGAATTCACCAGTGAAACTATCTGGGCCTTGGCTATTCTTGTGTGGTGTAGATTTTTTATTACCAATATATATTTTCATGGGTCTATTGAGATCGTGTCTTTTTGAATCAGTTTAGGTAGTTTGTGTCTTTAAAGGTAACGGTCCATTTCACGTTACCTAATCTACTGGCATAGAATTGTTCTTAGTATTCCTTTATAATCCTTTTTTATTTCTGTAAAGTCAGCAATAATGTTCCTTATTTTATTTGATTCTAATAATGTGAGTCTTTTTTTATTTTTTCTTGGTCATTCTAGCTAAAGTCTTGTCAGTTTTGTTGATCTTGTCAAAGGACCAGTTTTTGTTTTTACTTATTTTCTCTATTGTTTTTCTATTCTTTATTTCATTAATTTCCTCTGTAATCTTTATTATTTCCTTCCATCTGCTTGTTTAAGATTTAGTTTGACCTTCTTTTTCCAGTATCTTAAGGCGAAAGGTTAAGTTACCGATTAAAGAACTTTCTTCTTTCTTAACGTAGACACTTTCAGTTATAAATTACCTTATAAGCACTGCTTTAGCTGCATCTCATAAATTTTAGTATGTTGTACCTGCATTTTAATTAATCTCACACTATTTTCTAATTTCCCATTTGCTTTCTTCTTTGCCCCTTTGGATGTTTAGGAATGTACTTAATTTCAACACACTTCTGAGTTTCTCCAAATTCTTTCTATTATTTTTAATTTCATTCCACTCTTGTTGGAGAACATACCTTATAGTATTTCTATCCTCTTAAGTATACTGAGGTTCGTTTTATGGCTTTAGTATATGGTCTATCCTGGAGAATCTCCCCTGTGCACTTGAGAAGATTGTGTGATTATAAATTCTGCCATTGTTGGGTAGAATGCTTTTAGATGTCTGTTAGGTCTAGTTGGTTTATAGCATTGTTCAAGTCTTCTATTTCCTTACTGGTCTTCTATCGAGTTGTTTTACCCATTTTTCAAAGTGGAATGTTAAAGTCTAAAACTATTATTTTAGAACTATTTCTCCCTTGGTTTCTGTTTTTGCTTGATACATTTTGATGACTTGTGTGTTTACAATTGTTATAGCTTCCTAATAGATTGAAATATCCCTCTTTTCCTTGAAAAGCATTTTTTTTTATCAAGGCAAACTATCCCTTTTTACCTCTACAAGCATTTTTGTTAATAGATTTTAAGTATTTTGTCTGATACTAGTAGTCACTGTAGCTTTCTTTTGTTGTTTGCATAATATATCCTTTTCCATTCTTTTACTTTACATTTGTATCTTTTAATCTGAAATGTAACAGTATAAAGTTGGACTTTTTTTCTAATCCTGACAATGTTTACCTTTTGATTGGATTGGTTAACCCATTCATATATGCTACTAAATAAGATTTACACTTGCTATTTTTTGTTTTTTATATGTCTCATGTGTTTTTTGTTCCTCTAACTTATTTTTTTAGTGCACAATAAAGAGCGTGTGTGGTGTGTGTGTCTCAAGACCCAGTATATCCTGGGTTTCCAACCCAATATTTAATGCAGTTTTACAGATACTAAATGATAAATACTGAAGTCTTTCCCAGTGGTTCTTATAACATAAACCCCAGATCATCAAATCAACATTGCCTGGGAATGTTAGAGAAAAAAAAAGTTAATCTCTGTGATCAGACCTGAGTTTGAGTTCCAGCTCCACGCTTAAAGCTATTATTTGGGGCAAATCTTTAAACTACTGAGTCTTGTTTCCTCATTTAATAATCTTACCCTGCAGCATTGTTGTGAGGATTTAAAGAGATTGAGATGAGAATAATTTGATTAGGCCAGGACTTCCATGATATTAATTTTCTTTCCTATTGCCGTAATATAATAATAAAAGCTTCTGGTACTTTTTCCTCTCTCTGTCTCTCTCTCTCTGTCTCTCTCTTTTATTTTGTTTAGTATTTTCAGTGTAACTAGTAGGGACTTAAACTAGTAGAGACTCATTTTAACAATTATTAAAAGGAAAAATGCAGCAACAGGAATAGAAATAGAAACCATGAGGCTGTTTGGTAGCTTAGCAGAGAAAAAGAGAAATGCCGTCTAAGCTCATTTTTCAAGGTACTTAGAAAAATTAGGTGACACTTTAAATATTACCCTGGATGCTGGTGTATGCTCAAGGTCTGAAATTATAGCAATTTTTTTTTTAAAATGCCAATGTTCTATGTATTTTCTACTTTTACTGAGAGCATGGGAATAATCCTATGAGGTAGATAGGGCAGGCATTATTTTCATTTTACAGGGACCTATAGTTCAGAGGGATTAAGTGGTTTGCCAGTGATTACAGGACTAGCTGGTAGGGAAGCTGGGACTGAAGCCATGTCAATTAATTGCAAATTGTATAGTACCAGTTTCTGAGAAGGTTTCAAAATAAAGGACCCACTGAAGGGATAAAGATCCTTATGCATCTAGATAATACCACTGAGTAAATATAAATATTTGGTTTACAAGTAGAAATCTGTTGCAGTGAATACCATTGCAGAGATTCTATTTAAGAGGCTCTCCACACTATTTAATAGACTCTATGCTATCTGCAATATAGATTTTGGAAGCAAAGAGTAAGAAGTGTGTATGTGGATATTTATTCTGACCAAAAGTTTAAACAACATGCATAATGTTTTCGAAGGCTTTGTACTTTGACTTGACTGTGCATGGACTTTATGGTACTACAGAGACTGCTGCTTTACTGTATCATTTGAAGGTGTCACTGAGTAGAATCCATATATAGATTAGGCAATGTTTAAGTATACAGGCTTACATTACTCAATTTCTTTGGCATACTAAGATTCTTAAAGGCAGAGCCTGGTTTTTACCCCCCATTTCACAGTGCCTATCACTAACAAATGAATACATAAATGAGTAAATGAATGCATTTTCTTTAAAATCATACTGTTTACTCCCTATCTTGTCAAAAATACTTTTCTCTATCTCTGACTCTTGAAGTTGCTCATTTGTTAATCAAAAATATTTCTGCCCAGGGACACAATAAATTCCTTCCAGAACCAAAATTCTTCCTCCTCCAGGCCACTAATTTATCCCCTAAGTGTCAGACCAAAGTGACTCTCATAGACATTTGGACCCTGACTTTTGAGGTCCCTTGAACTGCTCACATAAATTTGCTTATAACCATTTCCATTATCTTACTCAGTTCTTATAAACCAAGCTTCTGATCAAAATCAGCACATTCACAGTTTTTTCTGGTGCTTCACTTTTCGAAGCTTTTTATTTCTGCAGCACCTTTCATGCATTCATTATAATGGTCCAGTTTTTTTTCTTTTTTTCTTTTTAAGAAAGGCAGACTGCTACATGCAGCACCTCATTTGGATGTGTCTGTAATCTTGGAAGCTTGACTATGCTATGTTCCCCTACGAATGGATCTTGAGAGCTTGTTTGGAGGTTCTAGCAGGGGAGCACAGCTACTTGTATACCTTTGGCCGAAGAGTGGTCCTCTTCTCTCCTAGAGAAAGTCATCCTCTTTGATCAAGAATACAGCTTTGGGAGGGATCCAGATGGAGCGATGAGTGAGCCAGATCAGCCAAATCAACCTGGTATTACCCTGCTTCTCAAAGTCTGACTATTCCAATCCCTCGTATGTTCCTCCCATCCCTATCCCATCATGTTTAGAAAATGACCTTGTTGACTACTTCAAATAACGTGGGGCTTGCAGGCTACCATAAGGACTCTGGATATTCTTCTGTATGGGATGAGAAGCCACTGGAGGATTTTGAACAGCAGAAGGACACTGGCTGCTATGTGGTAAATTCATTGTAGTAAAGCAAGTGTAGAATCAAAAGTTCAAATACATGGTGGTAGCTTGGTCTAGGGAGTTAGAGAAAGAAGTATAGAGGATAGAGAGTGGTGAAAACAGGACACTATTCATGGAAACTAAAATCCAAATGACATCCTCCGGAGTTCTGAAATGAATTTACCCTGGGTGGAGGGATACAGTGAAAACTGGTTATATTTTGAACATAAGAGCCAACAGAATTTGCTGATGAATTGTTGTGTGAGAAGAAAAAGGGAATCAAAGATAATGGCATTATATTGTAACGATTTTTTTTTTAATTGGTGCTCACCTATCCTACCCCCTCTGGGTGGAAGGCAGACTCTCCAGGGTGGCCCAGGAAGCCTAAAGCCAAAACCTCAATTAAACGACTGTAGGACTCTGACTGGATATTCGTGTTCTTTCTGGAAGAGGGTATCTTCATCACAGGCACCAAACGCAATGGCCAGTACACAAATATAACTAGGAACTCAAGGAAACTAGACTTTAATGGAGGAGAACCAGCACAAAAATAGAAAATAGAAACAGGCTGGTAGAGACTTCAGATACCTTAACTATCATACAGTGACTGTAAAACAATTATGTTTACTGGGTTTAAATCTATATTGAGGATGCCTGCAAAAAATAAGAAACTACAAAGTGACACAAATGGAAAAATAACTAAATTGAACTTTTAGAAATAAAAAATATAGTAATCAAAATTCCAAAATCATTGGATTTAATAGATCAGTCACAGATTTAAAAAAATGAAATACTGACATCTTATGAGGTTTGATATACTCTGGACATTTTTTTATTCCGTTTTATTCTAGTTTTGAAATCCTCAAAGGATTGAGATCCATAAACCGATTTAAAGCCCTCATGCTTAAATTCAAACTGATTGTTCATTTAATGTAACAGTGTCAAGGAAATATAAATTCTTTTTTTTAAAAAAGCTTTTATTAGGAAACAAAGTTGAGGATTGAAATATGGACCTCTAACAAATCCCTTAGGTGCTGGTGTTGCTAGAATAAACTAGATGCAGCTGACTTCATTAATGCCTCCCTGTGGGATTTCACTCTTGGGCAGAAAGAAGAAACACTATGAAGAGGCAAGTTTGGGTTTTATTCTGGTATAGGTAGCCTGGGAATCTATCACATTTGCCATTGGAAAATTTTTAAACTACTGAACTGCCACTTATGAAGTAAACTTAGCCAAGGTTACTAGTATAGAATTGATAGTTTAATAGACTTGATATATTTGGAAGGACACATTAGTTCCCCAGTCACTGGTTTTTACCAGCCTGCAATCAGACAAGGAAAATAATGTCTATAATTTTCCATAAAGCTGATTTATTTATTTAAAAGAACCAAACTCTTAGAGGATATGTTCTTTATTTTTGAGGGTCAAAATAATAATTTTCAAATGAAATGATGTTGATAGTAAATGGCAATTGTTTTTTGCTTTTGTTTTACAACTTGGTGAAGTTTAAAAATTGCAGTCCTGTTGGTTTCCAAAATTATTTTGAAAATCTGGACTGATCCTATAAAGCTCAAAAACTAGGAACACCACTGATATTATCTATCTTATGTGATCATCCAACAAATGTTCTGAGGGCCTACTATGTACTAAGAGATGGACACAAATACAAAAATGACTGTACTGTGTGCCCTCCACTCACAGAAAGGGACACATTTAATCAATAGTTACTAAGAAGCAGTGCTAGGTCTCCTGGGAGCAAGTCTGAGGGAAAGTCTGTTTCGGGGAATTGATCTCTTAACTGAAAGAAGAAATGAAGTTGAGTTGTCTTAAAATGCACAGGTATTTTCCTGCTAATGAGGAAAATGAAGGCAAGGGAAAATGTTTTGTTCAGGGAATTTTAAGTAGTTCTAGATGACTGGAATTGGGGTACGTGATGAAGGTACCATTTTAAACATTTTTAAGTGTACAGTTCAGTAATGTCAGGTATTTTCACATTGTTGTGAAATAAGGACTTTGAATTTATCCTATAAGCAACAGAGATTAATGGAAAGATTATTGAAAGATTTGAGGATAGGACTGGAGATTTAGGAAGATTCTTTTAGAAGGTGTAGGTAGGTACTAGGAGGTAAGGGATGAAGGGTAAGACAGGAAGGGATTGTAGGATTTAAAGGCTTGTTGGGTGCTGTGAGTGGTAGTTTCTGGCTTGGTCACAGGGGTTTTTTTTTTTTTTTTTTTTTTTTTTTTGCCAGAGGGTAAGTTAGAGAAAGGAACTGTAACATACCACTGGCTGAGTACCAAGCTTCTGCGAGCCAGCTTCCAGAGGCTGCACAGTTGAAGCTAGCGGGCCACATCTAGCCAGGATGTATTTTGTTAAATCCCTACAATAAAAAATAAATAAAATAACATAAAAAAAAATTGGAGGGTATTAGTTGCAAAAATTGAAAAAAATGGAGATTTCACATACAAAAAATTTCCAGCTTTTTTTGAAAAAATCAAAATGTCTGGAAACACTGAAATCAGTTCCTAAGGGAAACAATCAGCAGAGTTTACTTTTTTCATTTTAAGATATGTATCAATGTATTAAAGAAAAAAACAGAAAAGTGTACAAATGAGTGTACGGTTTGATGGATGTTCACAAAACGAATATACCCCCAGTACCCAACACCGTTATCAACAAAGAGAACATTATTAGTGCCTCCGAAGTTATACTTACTTAATCCTACTAACAATCTTATGAGGTAGATTATATTGTTATCTTCATTTTAAATACAAGGAAACCAAACATAGATAAGTCACAAGGCTAAATACTATTCAAAGTAGCATTTGAACCTGGATTCCAAACCCCATGCTTTCGAGAAGAAGTAAGTTTAGAAGTGAGATGGTGAGCTCAGCTTGGAACGATGTGGAGTGGAAGTCTTCTTTCAACGAAACTTACTTCCGGGCGTCACAGCCACGAAAACCATCGGTAGCCCGAAGCCTGCACCGCAGGCCGTCGGCACTTGCGCTGGTGGAGCGGAGCCTCGGTGGGGCAGTCTCCTTACACTTGAGGGCGCTGTCGCAGCTACAGTCGGAGGAGTGACTTTTTCTGTTGTCGTAGTCTTCTTGAGGCCGGAAATACGTATAAGGTTCAAAGGTCACGTGAATTGCGCTTCCCCGCCCCTTAGGCCTAAGTTCTCGCGCGAGTTGTACTTCCGCCCTTTTGGCTATCTTAGCAGCACCATGGCGGTCGGCAAGAATAAGCGCCTTACGAAAGGCGGCAAAAAAGGAGCCAAGAAGAAAGTGTAAGTGGCGACTGTCGCAGCTCCTTGCATTTTGGGGATGCAGCTGGAGTTGGCGGGAGGGTTCTGGATCGCGGCTCAGGCCGGATGGCGAAGATGCCAGTCGGATTGTGCTGGACGTGCTGGGTTGTTAAACTCCGAACCGCGGCCAGGCAGATAGGAGTGCTGCGTTGCGGCGGGCCAGCAGACTTTCCCTTGTGCTCCCTGGGTCTTGTGTGCGACCCTTTTCAGATGGATTGCCGTCGCGATTTGGGGCAAGCATGTACCGTGTTCTGGGCTCATGGGCCTCAAGTTCCGTGGGTAATCAATGCTAAGGGCTAGAGTGGAAAAAGGCATTCTTTTTCACCCAGGACCCCGCACCGCTCCCCTGCTTAGGCACGGTGGAACCTGGGAGCTTCAAATAAGCTCATGAGGTCCTCTGAAAAGCCTGGGTAACCAGTACGTGTCCTCATGTACCAGTGAAATTCGAGAGACGTGCATACTATTTGGAGACAGTGTAGTCGATGGCCCATTGGGGATGGGGGGGAGTATGTACATTTGTGGCTTAACTACTTTTTGAAGTTTCTGGTCTGCACAGTGAAACAGCAGGAACTGGATATATGCGTCGATACTTAAGTGAGAGGAATCGTTTTAATGCAGTGTCTATAAGCGATTAGCCTTTTAAAATCTTTGGAATGAGGAAAGTAAAAAATTATTATTTCCGATAAAACTTAAGTATATTTTTTAAAATCTAGGGTTGACCCATTTTCTAAGAAAGATTGGTATGATGTGAAAGCACCAGCTATGTTCAATATAAGAAATATTGGAAAAACACTAGTCACAAGAACTCAAGGAACCAGTGAGTATCTTCTTCTTTGTATTTTTCTTAAAATGTGTATGTATCTTGATCTACTGATGACCCTGTGGTGGGAGACTAAGGAAATATCAACTCTTGGGTGCAGCTTTGGCCCCTTGGTGCTTGTTTTTGGTAGGACAGTTGTAGAAGCAAGGTGGTACTTTTAGAATTAACTAAGAAAATGCATGAGCTGCTAATGGGCACTGTCAATAAGTCATTTGTGTCCACCTGGATTTGGTTACAAAAGTGAAAGTCGTTTTTGTAATTTACCATTAACTTGAGTAAGCTCAACTTCGTGAACATATTGTTGGCTTAATTTTGCATATGTAGTTCCTAATGTTAATAAGACAATTGATTCTTTTATAGAAATCGCATCTGATGGTCTCAAGGGTCGTGTTTTTGAAGTGAGCCTAGCTGATCTGCAGAATGATGAAGTTGCATTTAGAAAATTCAAGCTAATTACTGAGGATGTTCAAGGCAAAAACTGCCTGACTAATTTTCATGGCATGGATCTTACCCGTGACAAAATGTGCTCCATGGTCAAAAAATGGCAGGTGAGAACAAAATCCTTGAGTGCATGGTGCTTGTCATGCTTGACCAAGGTATAATGACATGGTGTAATGATAGCAAGAAGCATATCATGCAGTTAATGTTTGGATTTGATTTTAAATCTTTGATTTCTAATAAATTAATTAATTTCCTATTATCAAGGTCTAATTCTGGGATTGGCACTCTGAACTTGAGCAAGAGCAGTGAACAAGTCATGATCCTATTTAAATTGTTCAAGATTTAATATTGGGTTATTAGCTTTTCGTTTATATTAGTAGCTGATTGAAGAATGTTTGGATTTAGGTTTGCAGTTTTGTCTGCCAAATATGTGGACCTCAATCTGGTGAATTTTAAAGTGTAAGGGTAGTTTGGGCTAGTCTTGATTACCTCTTACCTCTGGCTATAGAGCAGAATAGGAGTAGCAGAGCTGGTATGAAGTTAAAATCTTGGTTCCATTTCCCAGTTGTGTTCTCTTGAGCAAGTATCTTAAAGCTTGCTGAGTCCTGTTTTCTCTATCTAAAATGTCAGTATCATCTTATTGAGTTATGAAGTTAAAAAATTAATATAAATGTGCTTAGCAGAGTTGACACAGAAAGCATTTAGTAAATATTGTTACAGGAAATAAATGCATTGGTTCATATGTCTGGCTAACCATCAGCTTTGAAATATTTGGGAATGAATGAGGACAAAATGTTTCTGTCCCATATGATAATATATTGATTATATCATTTATTTATGATAGTCCCATAAGTTTTTATGGTTGCATTTCTGGGAATATATTAAGGTTTTTTGGCAGTAATTGTATTCCTTTTTTAAGTAAGGTATAAAATTTGTAAAATGCAAAAGAAGCAGTTCAGCTTTTCTAGGATTTTTTTTCTTGAATTTAGGCATTAATATGACTACTGAGTTTTTAATTACATTTTAGCTGTGATGTTGAATTTTTAATTCTCAGCACAGCTTTAGTTTGGAACATTAAACCATTGAAAGTATGTGCATTTAGTGTTATGTTTCACCTATGCAGAGCACTTTTGTTGTTGTTGTAATAAGTATAGGTGTCTATATTGTAGAAACTCAAACTATTCTCCTCTTGTTTTGCAGAGTTGTACAGTTGACTGGGGGAAAGGGCAGGATGTTAAAGGATGGCATGTATATGTAAAAGGTGCTGTTGCCATAGTGATAAGAGGAGGAGGGAGGACTTATTTAATTGGATATGAAAGATAGTAACAGTTTGGGGTAACTATTATTGGTAAGTTCACTTCAAGGAAGTTAATTCTGTAAATTAAGCATGTAAGTTAAACTCTATTGTGTAACTTTTTATATTAGAATTTAATAGGGAGAAATAATAGCATTAAGACCTTGAGTATCTGACAGTGTCCCTTTTTTGCCAGACCATGATTGAAGCTCATGTTGATGTCAAGACTACCGATGGTTATTTGCTTCGTCTGTTCTGTGTTGGTTTTACTAAAAAACGCAACAATCAAATTCGGAAGACTTCTTATGCTCAGCATCAACAGGTCCGCCAAATCCGGAAGAAGATGATGGAAATCATGACCCGAGAGGTGCAGACAAATGACTTGAAAGAAGTGGTTAATAAATTGTAAGTGTTTCTTTTTCCTTCATATAACACAACCCCAGAACTCTTGATTATCCCTCAAATTAGGAAAAGCATACAAGACAAGGTGGAGTCAGACCTATGTTTAAAATTCTATCTTTGAAGCAATCTAGCTACATCCCTTGAAATGAAAGTATGCTCTCAGTAAATGTGATTTGGTTTCTTTATCATGTTTTGGAGGAAGCTTTCATGGCAGTTAGACTTGAAACACAGGAAGTGAAATGCTTTTGCCTTAATTAGAAAATTCACTGAATAGAAAAAAAACCCTCCACAATCAACGTATGGGAATAAATGATGACAAAATGTTTCGGTCCCATATGATGTCCAGTGATAAAGCTGTTAACATTTTTCTGATGTTCCCATGCAGTTGGCTAAGGGGGTGTAATGGAAAAGGCATATAAAGGTTGGACTCAGAAGGCCCAGATGCTAACTTTGCTACTAAATTGCTATGTAGTTCAGATCATTTTACCTTCACCTGTAAAGAGGTTATAGTAAGCTCTCGAGGATTTATGTGGCTTAAATGAGGGGTTTTATATGTGTAGATTTATTTTAATCTATCATTACTGGTTTGCAGGATTCCAGATAGCATTGGAAAAGACATAGAAAAGGCTTGCCAATCAATTTATCCTCTCCATGATGTCTTTGTTAGAAAAGTCAAAATGCTGAAGAAGCCCAAGTTTGAGTGTAAGTGAAAAATCGCAGGATTCCTGAAAGAAACAATTATGTGGCCAAAGTGCATGGTTTGGAGTGTGTTTGGGGTTTGGGGGCAGGGAAGAGAGATAATGGATTTTTTTTTTTTCTGTCATGTCAAGACCACTGTTTCAAGATGTAGTATGCCATAACAATATTTCCTTCCTTTTAGTGGGAAAACTCATGGAGCTCCATGGTGAAGGCAGCAGTTCTGGAAAAGCTACTGGGGACGAGACAGGTGCTAAAGTTGAACGAGCTGATGGATATGAGCCCCCAGTCCAAGAATCTGTTTAAAATTCAGACTTTTCATGGTGACAAATAAAAGCTATTTGTGATGTTTTATTTCTGATCATTCTTTTAAAATAAGACAGCTTGGTGAGTTCAGATGTTCTAAATTGATAGCAATGTGAACTTTTAATGATTTCTATAGATTTTATCCATTGCTGTAAGTAGCTGAGATAGGGTAGGATTGAGATGTAGTGGTCTGGAGGTGTTATACATGGCTAATACATGGAAATACTTAGATGGTTCTTAGACCATCTGGAAGGCTTGTTAAAACATTGGACGGCCCAATCTCCAGAATTTCTTTTCACTAGTTCTAGGGCAAGACCTGAAATTTTGTATTTTAAACATTTTCAGGAGGTGCTAATGGCCAGGGTCCATACTTTTGAGAAAAACACTATGGTAGACTGATGGAATAATGGAAAGAGCCAGTTGGCTTGTTTGTTTTTAAATCTAAATGCTACCTCTTCCTGTAGCTGTAAAATGCCTGCTGTGCATTTGTACTGTGAAGATGAACTTTTCCACTCACTCAGTCTGTTCTATAACTTTTCTCTCCTCAAACCTCTAATGTTACCATTCTCTCAGCTGATGACCTTGCTTACTACAATCATTAAGGAAGTTTAAAGCAGAAAAGATGCTCACGAATTCCCATTACTTACACCCTGCCATCTGTAAATGCTTACATTTTCTGCCTGCCTTGTCACTGGATGAGTTGTGCTAGGACAGCATTCCCATTTGAGTGCTGGGTCTGCTCTCCTGCCTAATCAAACTCGAGGCTCCAGCAGTTACCTTTATCAATATTCCTTTTACTCCAAACCCCTACAGTAAAGCCAAAGAGTTAACCACACTTTTTGTATCTAATTTTACTTTAAATGCTGCAATTAGGCTACCACTACTACCACTCTAAGGAATCTGTTAAGATTACCAGTGGTTTTGTTAAGTCTAATGGTCCACTCTTGGCCTCCATTTTACTTGCCATCTTAGTGACATTTGAAGCCGATTTCTTCCTGTTTTTCTTAACTCCTCAAAGGTCACCTCAAAGTTTTCCTCCCACATCACTGGCTACTCCTTTGCTAGTTCATCTTCAGACCTTAGTGTTGGAGAGCCCTAGGGCTGTCCTTGGACATTTACCAGTATTCACCTAAAGTGACCTGTACCTGAGTTACATTTTTGTATGGGAGGAAAGAAGGTCATGAGAGATGGTTCCAATTCCGAGGGGTTGCTTTTTAGCTTATCTGTTCCCCTTCTAGTCGTGGACAAGTGACACCAAGGTTTAATAGATGTTTAAACTCATGGGTTTTAATAGGCTTCAGACTACATGGTGGCTGTGCTAGGTAATGTACCTCCCCCCACCACACACACACACACACACACACACACACACTTAGTGGCTGAGGATGGGAACCTGGAGAAGTGAGAGGTCCCACCATAGCCTGGCTTCATCTGCTGCTTTGAGTCTTGTGGATAATAGCCTTAAATATATGAGATTCTTACTTCTATTTAGCTGATGAAGGAGCAATCACGTTAAAAATTCTAGTTTGGTCAATGTGTTAGGCCAAGCAAGGAGTGAATTGTGAGAGGCAATGCTGTAGGACCTGAGTGTCCCTGCACACTTGTTGGGTGTGCCAAGAATATAGTTCTCTCTCTGCTCTATCTGGGCCATTTCTCAGGGCTCTGTCTGCATCCTCTTCAGAAACCTTGAGGGTTAATAAGTCTCCCTGGAAAAAGCAGTCTTGTTTCCACTTAACCATAACAATGTTAAGTCTTAGTGTTCCTCTTCTATGACACACCCCACTGCGTGATGGGCCTTCTGCATCACATTTGTGGGATTTGGGTGGCATGAGAAACTGACAAAAAACACCCAGGAGTCTATAATGTCGCCACCATCCATGAAACTGGAAGGCTAACTTTTTAAGGTTGGGTAAAATATCAAACATGGCATAACTTTCCAATTACTTTGAAACTAATTTCAGATGAAATCTCTAAAATGATTCCTTTAAAAGGTTAACAACCACAATCCTATTAACATACTTTTGAATTTCTATAATTGCTTAATGTTGAACATCAGGCACCAACTTAATGGGTAATAATACTCTGTTGGGTAAAATGAAATAGGCAGTGCAAGTGTCAAAGCTAGGAAGGGTAGTGAGCTTCCATTTGCCAAGACCAGGATGTCAAGGTCAAGAATTTCAGGTGCCATTGGCTCTTAGAAGTCTGCAGTACAGACTTCTCTAATTGTGTCAAAGTACACCACCATAGTGGCTGAAACTGACATTACTAACAGACTGAGAAAACCAAATGCTGTTGAGGATATGAAGTAGCTGGAACTCTAAAACGTCACTAGTGGAGTATACAATGGTACAACGACTTTGGAAGACGGGTTTTATAAAATTAAACATTTCTATTTTATAACATAAGTTTACTCCTAGGTGTTTATCCAAGAGAACTGAAACCCTATGTGCACAAAAAGACTTGCTTAAGAATGTTCATACCAGTCAATTTACAAAGCTGGGGAAGAAATGTTGATATTGGCTTTATTCCCAATAGCTAAAAACTGGATAAAACCCAATAGAATGGATAAACTGAGGGGACTGAACAGTTAAAACAACGTGGATAAATCTCAAAAATATATTAAGCCAGAAGAAAAAAGTAGATACTATTTTTATGAAGTTCCAGAACAGCCAAAATGAATCTATGGCAATAGAAATCAAAACTGGTTGCCTCTGCAGGGGCCTGGGGAAGAGAGGATATAACCAACTGGAGAGGTATGAGGAACTAAAGGGTGCTGAAAATATCCTATGTATTTGTTGGCAGTTACATATATATATAATTGTCAAAAATCAGAATTGTGGACTTAGTATGTGTATTTTATGCAAATCACACACCATAAAAAAAAAAAAAAAAAGGTATAGCCAGCTAGATCACAGACTTCCTGCATTTTTATGTCTGTCCAAATCTGGGGTATGCCTTCCACACAATGAACTCAGCCCTTCATACCCATTCAAGTATGGAACCAAACCTATGTACACTTTCTGTCATGGGCTTCTTGGTTGCCATGTATTCAGGACCTTGGCTCTTTGTATACGTTTCTGCATGGTGGCCTGGGCATCACCTCCAGAAATCACATGGCCAGATCTGATCGTGGTATCTGGCATTCCAGTGGTCAGGGCAAGTATTAACATGCACCTATGGCCTCATGTTAGCGATCCTTATTGCCAAATCCTACAGAAAATGTTACTCTCTGCAGCTGGGGACCAGCTTAAGTGATTTGTCTGCTGCCTTTGTGGGAGACATCAGTGTGTAAGGTCTGCTCAGCAGCCCTACTGGTGAATGTGATCCCGATTCTCATCTTAACTGAGGTACTCAGCGTCTATAATCTTATCACTACCCTATTCTTCTTATAAAGTAGTCCCTCCTTGTGTCTATCCAACAGAACACAGAGGCCATACGTTCCCATCCAGCAGGACTAGCCCAACACATCTATATGCACAGGAGCAATCGTCTCACTTGGTAATTAGTTTTATATATGCAGTGTCTTAGTGCCCCATTATCTTTTGCTCTCTGACCTTGCCCTAACTCCCTCATTGCAGTGGACAACTAGGCCTTCTCATAACCCAATCAGCCCCTCTGACCAGCAAAGATACAGGCTCTGCCTGCTCCCCTACATGCGCCTTTGCCTAGAGTGCTCTCTATCTATAGATGAATTGGATAATTTTTTTCAACACTACATATTTATTTTTTAATAACGACATTTCACATGTCTAAAGAGAAGACACCACTGTCTCCCTAGTCTAATCTTAGGTACAGTGCTGCACTCAAGTGTTAGCCACATGTTCAAAAGCTCTTTGAAAATAACAATTCTAGGGGCCAGGGGAGCACTATGGTGGGCCTCAGTGATCCTTTGGGTCAAGGCTCCATCCAATGAAAACCCTGGCTATGGAGAAATAAATGTAGTTGTTCCTTTTATTGTAAAGAAGAACTAAATATGGGCCAATATTTTGGTATTAATATTGTCAATATCTGTTAAGACAAGATAGACAGCTGGCAGATAATTTTCCTTTCTGAATTACAAATTTGAATCATTACTTCTCCTGAGAAATAGGGAAATACTTCATTGAGTTATTGCCTAATTTGTAGTATTTGAAGACACATAATCTATGGTATACATACAATTAAAATTTGTTTTATTAAAAAAAATCCAGAATGTGTCCCAGACTCTGAACTACAAATTTATTAACTTAACAGTGCTTGAATTAATCTATTAGACTCCAATATGTACGTGTGTGTATATGTATATATAGTTTTTTAGGCGAGGCAACCCTTGGTTGACTTCACAGATTGCAAGGACCTTGTAAGTTTACAATCCCTTATTTTTAATTTTTTTTTACACCTACAGTACCTGGTCTTACAGGTGGTCTCCCATCCAAGTACTAACCAGGCCCAACCCTGCTTAGCTTCCGAGATCAGATGGGATCGGGCATGTTCAGGGTAGCATGGCCATAGACTACACTCCAAAATATTAAACAGTATTTTGTGCTACATGGATATGAAAAGCTACATTTAGGATTGCTCTGCTGTTAGCAAGAGCACAGTCCTACCAGACATACCTTTTTAAGATCTGATGTTCTAAGCATTCAAATGTTCCCTATCAAACAGAAAAAGAAATCCCTATGGATCAGTTCATGTTTGAGTTTCTAGATAACATCAATATAAATTGTCTACATAAAACCGAAAAGTTGAGCAGGAATTTTCTTCATGGAAGAAATAAATTCCAGGCTTTAGTTTATTCTCTGCAACTTGTTTCTAATCCTAAGTATCATATCTGAGAAGTTACATGTTTTATAGGCCAATAAAACAGATCAGTTCTACTTGTTTAACTGCTAAAGAGGAATGTATCGCTTTAGCACGACAAATAGAAAAGGTACAGGACTGGGGATAAGTAGAGCTAGGTTTTGCTTTAGGCTCTGCCATACCTGTATGGCCTTAGGCAAATCATTTAACCTTTGCAGGTCGAGCTCTGGTCTGCAGACTCTTCTGTGGTTTAACAAGATGAACTTGCCATTAGACGAGAGGCCCCTAGATGGTGCTGTTGTTCTGAGATAGGCTTTGTATTTTTTTCCCCTCTATAATTACAGTGAAGTAAAAAGGCATATTAGAAAATGATTTCCTATTAGTTCAGAAAAAATTCACTGTTAACAGTTCATTCAATAGCATTGAATTATGAATCATATGGCCCATATGCATTTAGCATTAAAAGGAATAAATTATTTATGATTATACTAAATATCCTCTTAATATTATTGCCCATATATTCATCAATATTTCTCTAGGTATGTTTATCTAAGTTTGAGAAACTAAAACCACACAATTATTGTTAAGAGTAATGTACGACAAACTCTACAGAAAAAGGATATTGTTTTTTTTCAAATGCCAGTTCTAACTAAATTAAATGCACTGATTTTTTCATTTGAAATGGTTCAGAATGTACTCGAAACCTGTGATTTCCACAATGAAAGATATATTACATTATCCCTCCGGCCACGTAAACAAGGGCATAGCCATGTAATAAGGGCACCTTTTAACGAAATCTGCTGTCATTTAGTGTTCAAAAGGGCAATAAAAAGGGTCAGAATAACATATTAAATGACTTCTCTAGTTTTAATCCACCAAAGAAATAGGATTTGGAGAAAGCTTGGATGAACAATATCAGGTTTTCACCTAAAATTCCTATTTCTCCACTATGGAATTCACTAAATTTATGTTCAGTCAATATATAGAACAATAAAGTACCAACAAAAACCCATACCAAGTTACATTCAGCTTCTTGTCAGCTGAATGGACAATAAGTGACATGATGACGATGACACAAAAACTGCAAATTTTGTTTCAAAGATTTTTTTTACCAACAAATTAAAGAGGAGATATCAGATATCGGTGGATCCAAGGTGATATGGCTATATACATAAATTATCCATCTACCCATCCATCCAACCAACCAACCTTTATTGGGCTTATATGGTGTAAAGGCCTAGAGATATAAAGATAAGATACCCCTGCATTCTCGAAAAACTCAGTCCAGTATGAGAAAAAGACTTTGAAAAGTTCATTTCAGTTTATTATAGTGTCAAGTAGATTTACAACTATTGCACTTATTCTGCTGACAGAAGACCAAAATTTAAGAGGGATGTTCTTCAATAAAGCTAAGTTTTCATGATCTTCGATACAAGATGTTAAAATTATACAAAGAAATATAGCTCATGTTCTATTCCAGACACACATCCTTCTTCCTGTTGCTGTACAACTTGCTGCAAATGGGAATTTAGTTGGGATAGTGCTTTAAGTCACCCATTTCTCATAAAATTACTACTGAGTAAAATTTGACAAAGAGTTTTCTTTCTATTGTCCTCTTTACTCAAAACATGTAAAACAAAAACAAACGAAATCAGCCCCCATGTCAATTATAACTATATAACTATGTCCTCTTTAATCAAAGACAAAGTAAATATCTCCTCACTTATAGAACCCCACGTGGTTGGTGTTCACATAATGGTCTGACCACTGGTTGCCTAACTTTTTGGACAATGGGAAACAATAATAAAAGCTATTAAGTATTCCAGTACATGAAACTCTTCTCAAAAATAGAAGAAAGTCATGAACGTTGTTGGGAAGGTGTTTTACATTTCCAATGAAATTCTATTCCATCGATCTATTTAGAAGATTGTCTTCGACCTATTTGGCTTAAGCACATAAACTGTAACTGACTCAGTCCTGTAGGGAACCACTTTTATCTTAAGCCTGGCATGCATAACAATGGATAGAGCAGGAAAGTGTTTGTGTGTGTGTGTCTTTGTTTTTGAGGAGCTGGGGGAAAAAAAAGTATCAGCCTTCGGTCTTTTAAAATTATTTTTCATTCTGATTATATTGGAAAGAAATAAGCTGTGGGGGTTTGACATTGTTTTCCATCTTAAGAGTTGCTTTATATTCTGATATATGAGAGTCATAATGTACCACTATAACAAGACACAGCTTTTATATATTACTGGGGTAACACAAAGAAAATATGAATTTTTCTTTGGATACCAGTAATTGTCAAAAGAATGATTGTAGATTCAGAAAAATGTGCTTTATAATAACCCTGTTAACAAAGTATAAAGGAAGGAAAGAAGTACAGCAGGTAACGTGGAAAGGTTAGTCATGTTAGCAAGGCATCTCAGGATGGTTTTGGTTCTTTTGACTATGTTGCATCAAATTTTTAACCCCCTTCAAATCCTTGGGCAGTAGGGAAATATTAACACAAGGAGCATTTGGTGAGTATGAATTGATTCACCATGTTCTTACAATAGCTCTAACTAGTCAATAAACTACCCCCTCCAGAAGCAAAGGCTTGCCTTGGTAATAAGGATACTGTGCTCCAGCTGTTAGAATTCATTTGAATATCAAAAATGAAATTTAGATTACCAACCATGTCCTGATAGTTACAGCATGCAGACTATCAAAGTCTTCTTTTTAAAATAAAATAAAAAATAAAGAAGCACGGTTAATTTACTTTTGCTGATAAAAATAGATGTCCAAGTGCAACTTTTGCTTGCAAGCCTCCCCGCGCTGTTTCCTCACCAGATGCTTTCCCCTAGGGGAAGTGTTTATCTGTCATGCTAATCCTGCTTGATGTTTTCCTTGGTAGAATACGTGCTCATGGGTTTCCATGTAAACGTTTCTACTGTGAATGAAAACTAACAACAAAATCTAGATACTTTCTGCTCTCAGAAAATTCTAGTGTACCATATACCACATAGATATCTCTTTTAGTTTAAAAAAATAGTGCAAAACATATCTGATAGTCAAAGTGATAGTTCAAGTGAATTTTTGTGCCAAGAAACACAGTCAAGCTTCACCTTTAGCTGACTTGTAAAACCTGAACATAGTTTTTGGGAAAGATTCCAGATTTTCCCATTAGTTCTCCACTCATCCAGTCATCATCTACAGATGCCAGCTCTGTTATTATATCTCCGGCCTGTAAGAAGACAGGAATTGGAAATAATTATTAGTTTCTGTTGAGTATAAGCATGATAGGCAGCCCATCTGGAGAGGCTTGTATAATCTTCTCTTAACTTATTATCATGATTTACCGAGAGGATTAGATGATATACCACAGAGATGATCTATACCTGATGATGTGCCATTTGCTTGTATGCCCCTTTTCCTCAAAACCCATTCCTTTGCCAATATAACCATTGTTGCACTTTTTAATTTCCTGCTTGTATTTTGTGCCCCCCCAAATTCATCACTTACTCTAAAATTCTTTAATAACAATACCAGTTATCGTACATACATTTCTGTAGGGTGTGTGTGTGTGTGTGTGTGTGTGTGTGTGTTCCCCCAACCTAACAATTATTTATTGAGTATCCACTATGTGTCTGACCCTGTTGGTCTGGTCATTATGGATCCAGCAATATATACAGACCTCATTCTAGAGTGGGGAGACAAATAAGTATGCTGGCAGAGGAAGACGAAGCGTGGGGTTCCATTTCATTAGAACAGTCAGGAAAGGCCCCACTGAAGGTGACATTTAAGCAAAGACTTGGAGATGAGTAAGCCACGTACTTACCATATGCTTTGTCCTATCCTATGTACTTCATAGGAATTAACTCATTTAAACAATACAGCTGTCCTAGAGGTGGGTACTATTATTATACCCATTTTAGAGAGATATTTGTATGGATTTCTTTACAGAAAAGGAAACCGAAGCTTAGAGAGATTAAGTAACTTGCTCAGTGTTGCACGTCCAGTTAGTGGTAGGGACAAGATTCCAATCCAGTGTGATTTCAGGGCCTGTATTTCTAGCCATTAGGCTATGTGGCCCCCACATTTACAGTGGATCTCTATACTTCGAAAGGTTTTTACTATAATTATCTTTTCTCAACATTCTGAGCATTGTGAACCCCTCATTTATTCTTCCACATAATGGTATTCTACTCTATCATTTGGTTTATTCCATTCCTTCCTGGCCTCAATATCAAATCTGCATTCTTTCCTGTCTTAAAGAGCTTCATTCACTCTGACTCAGAATACAGATTTTTTCCTCATCTGGATCATCAAAGGAACTATGTATCTTATTCATGTATAAATTATAATTTTTGAACAGATGACATGATTTTTTAAATTATCTCCTGAAGCTATTTTGTTCTTTACTGTTTCTAACCATTTCTTAGAATCTGGGTTTAAGAGTCTGTAATGGTCCAAAATGACCTTGGCTACTTTTAAGAATATCTTTATCAAACTAAATGGATTTATTTGTAGCCCTCATACATAGCCCTCTGGAAAAAAATGGTTTGATTTAAGGCCTTTATGGAAAATGGAAAGGAAAAATGCTGACTATCAAATGTCATCAATTTACTTTATTCTGCTAAAATCTGTAAAATTTCTGGCTAATCAAAGTTCTTGTTATAAGTAAGCTCCTTCCTAAATTATAACATTATGGTTTACTAATTTTTTTTTTTTTTCTTAGCTCTTAAGCATATAGAGCATTAGTGTTCTGAGGGCTAGGGCAATTTTTTTAAAAATTTATTTATTTAAATTAGTTTTGAATATACAGTACATTGGTTAGACATCTGTATAGTTCATAAACGATCCCCTCAATTGCTCCCCCGCTGCTCCTTTGGCCCTCCACCTATTATATTAATGTCAACTGCATACCCTCTGCCATGCTCCCCATCCCCGTGACCAACTATCAACTACTAATTTGTACTCCTTTAACCCTTCACGCTATTCTCTCAGTCCCCCAACTCCCTTTCCCTCTGTCTGTCACCAAATTGTCCACTATATTTGTGAGTCTGTTTTTGATTAGTTTGTTCCTTTTGTTCCTTACATTCTGCATATAAGTGAAATAATATGGTATTTATCTTTGTCTAATTTCACTCAGCATAATAACCTCTAGGTCCATCCGTGTCATTGCAAATGGTAGGATTTCATTTTTTTTAATGGTTGAATAACATTCCTTTGTATATATGAACCATAATTTCTTTATCCAATCATCTGTTGATGGACATTTAGAATGCTTCCATATCTTGGCTATTGTAAATTGTGCTGCCATGAATATTGGTGTGCATAGATCTTTACGAATTATTGTTTTGGTTTTCTTTGGATAAATACCCAGAAGTGCAATTGCTGGGTCAAAAACTATATCTATTTCTAATTTTTTGAGAACCCTCCATAATGTTTTCCATAGCGGCTGTACCAATTTGCAATCCTACCAACAATGTATGAGGGTTCCCTTTTTTCCACATCTTTGCCAACACTTGTTGTTTTTTGAGGACTGGGACAATTTTTTAAAAAGTTTTATCTACGAATATTCTGCAAATATCTAATAAAATATTAATGATCAGTAACACTGAAAGCAGTGCAGAATCCCTTAACTAAAAACGCTCTAGAACTATCTTGCTTACAGTCAGTCATTTGTAAAATGAAGACGACTTATTTTCTGGAGGATTCTGTGAATTCTGTTATTTATATTGACATAACATATAAAATCAAAATAAAATCCAAAAAGTTTAAATCCAGATTGTCGATTTGAAGTAACATTCTATGTAAAGATAAAAGGAATGAATTTCGAGCCACTGACTCTCAAAAGACTAAAAAAGACTAGGGCAACAGTTTCTAAACACTTGGATTTTAAGGACTAAGAAATTAAAAGAAAAAGAAAAGAAACTGATATAGAGTTACCAAATTATAATCTTCCATAAGAAAGACCTATCATTTACTAACAACATTTTATTTTTTTTTATTTTTAATTTTATTTATTGGGGTGACATTGGTTAATATTGTGTTTCAAGTATACAATTTCATAAGATATCATCTGCATATTGCATTGTGTTCACTAATGTTTTATAATGGAAATGACATTTTAATATGGAAAAGAAATCCTCAAAAGAAAGGAAAACCCCATCATGGTAAGTCAGTTCTTAAAAAAAAAAAATACATAAATTAGCAAACTTATAACTGACATATCTCAGCGTGCCTCCCTTACTCTGTGACTCCCCAAAAGCCTGCGTATACAGAATATCACTTTGTTTTCCTACTTTTGTTGTAGACAGGTGACAATCTTATTTGGGTACCCACTGTTTAAAGTCTCATTTTGTCCAATCTCTCCTTGATGCTTTCATCCTTCCGATGCCATTGCTGCCTCTGACTGATTATCTCAAAGTGATGGAGAATTTACCACTACCTGACACAGACATTTTTCTGAGAGCAATGACTGCTAAGGCCACTCTTCTTCCTCTGACACAGTCTCCAAATATTACCTTGGCCACTTTCCTTTGACCATGGTACAGCTATGGACTGAGGAAATATGATCATGGAAATATTCCGATTTTACTTTAAAAAATAAATAAATAAATGAGAGGCACTTCTTTGATGAAGTAAGATTAAAATGAAATTTCAGGTGCTAAAAAACCCTTTGCAAAGTAGCTTAACTTTCTGCATTTTTTCCTCACAGTCTAGTCATTATCTCTGTGAACAAGATTCCAGCGCTTTATGAAGCAGTGCTGTGGAAGCCAGTTGTTAGTGGGTACCAACTGATTTCGCCATTGATCTCAAAGACATGACAACAGCAAGTGGCAAGGGGCATGCAGGGAATCATCCTTTACTAGGGCCACCAAGGAAAACTCCAGTATTACTGAGATCTGATGTTATGAAGTCTAGGAATAGGGAATTTGCCTGGGGACTGTGGGCCTATAAGGCCAATAAAGTTTTTGTTAAGTACCTAAATGCCTTGCTGATAATTTACATTTGCCCTATTCACGTTCTCTAATCTTGTCCCTTAGAATTAGGGTGTGAGATCTGTTCATTCTTAGCTAATGGTTGGTACTCTACCCAAATGTCCCACCCTTCAATGGAAGGCATTTCAAAATTTATAGCTGCTTAATACAGTTACAAAAAGATACCCATTCTGACCTTGAAGGAAAGCTCATCTTCATTCTCTCCGTGGAAATCATATAAGGCTTTGGCCTTTCTCCCCTTCAGTGCTAAAGCAGACATACTTTTCGTCTCAGCTGTGAAGACACAGAAATTCAAATATATGGAAAGACAGTGGGTTAATATACAAATCACACACTTTAGGAAATGCCTTTGTCATTCCCAGGGCAGAATATTTTCAATTAATTTTGAATTTATTTAACTTGCAAAAAGATGAAAGATGTTCTCTTAGCAGGAAAAAAAAAATGATAGAAAATATATTTAGTAGACAATATCAGACATTATCAAGTGAAGGCATTTTTATGTTTTTTCCACTCCTAACTCCACCAAAGTATATGAAACAGAATTTACAGAACTTTATGAATCGCTCTTTCAAATGTGGGCAAACAACTTAAACTGAGCATGGTCAGAGGGAAAAGGAATATATATCATTTTAAAGATCTCGCACTCGCCCTTAGAGAGTAGTCGTCACACCTGGGCAGGGCCGCACGAAGACGGCTGGGAAGATCCCCTCCCTGTCACGCAGTCGGCCCTTGCACCAGTCGGAGTCCAGACGCTCAAGGATCAGGATCTGTTCTCCCTTCTTGAAGGACAAGTCATCACTGGTCTCTGCTGTAAAACTGTGAAGAGCTTCACACCATTCTCCAGGAATGCTGTTATCCTGTTACACATCAGGAATTTGATAAGAAATGTGAGGGATTATTTGAAATTGATTTCTACATAGGTTGAAAAATGGGGGGGGAGGGGTGGCAGGGAAGCTAAGGGTTCGAAGCCCGAAGGCTTCTTTAAATCACCCAATACTTTATGTTACTATCGAGTTTCAGAAATAAAAATTTCCAATAACTTTTTTCTTAAAATATATTTCTGATAGTTGAGGTTCTTCTGCTTTTAAGAGATATACAATACTTAAGCAAAAACATTTTTTTAATTATGATCTATGACAATTATATTTTGAAAATTAGGTAAAAGTATATGATATTTATATATAGTATTTATGACACTATGAAAAAATTCTGGTAATTTAATTTCCAGGGAAGTTGTTCTAAATTATGAAGAATTAGAATGGCAGTCTATAATTCCCAGGTGTTTACCTGATTCAGAGTCTATCAGATTCCATAGCACAGGACTTCATTAATCCACTTTTCATTTTGTGAGGCAGTTAGCTCTAAGGTTGGCACAGTAACCACTCGAATGTGGTGGGCCAGTAATGACCAAACGCCTCAAGAATACATTTTACCCCAAACACATCAGAAGAAGGTTCTGCTCTGTAAAGAGGCATTTCTGCCAAGTAAGGATGGAAGCCCTATGTTCAAAAAGCTGGAGTAGGAAGGAGAGGGTAATGCTTCCAGACTCAGTTCTCCTATTTCCTAGCTGACACTAGGCAAGATGCTTCTTTTCTCTGAGCCTCAGATTCATCTTGGGGATGCTGTGAGGATTAAATAATGCATGTAGAAGGCTTAGCACAGTGCCTGGCACATCTTAGGTTCTCAACGACTGAGACAAAAATGACAACGAAACGAGCAAACAAAACCTCTTAACCCTAGCCCTCTTGCTCTGCGCTGGAGTAACTGATCCTAAAGAATGGTACTTATCATTCCCAAGAAATGCTGGCAACCAAATGAACATTTCGTTTTGGAAAATTTGTCACTTTTACTAGTCACATTCTGACAACGACCCCGTCAGGCTCACTCTTTCAAAATGTGTCACAAAACATTCCTATTAAGTTTAAACACTTTTGGAGTCATGTTATACATGTAAAAATTTTAATCCAGTTTTTTTCTCTCCTATTAAGAAAAATAATGTAAATGTTCCTAAATATTTGCAAGTTCATAAATGTATGAAGAAGTGGGAAAATATCTACCCACCTATAATCGTTCCACCTTGGGGAAGCTGAATGTTAATAACTTAAAATATATTTCCTTCTAGTCTTTCTATGCTATATATTCAATTTCCTATAACATATTTTCCTCCCATGACATTTTTATAAATCTAGTTTTTCATGGCCTCAGAACATTCTACTAATAGTCATATTTAGATTGTTTCTAATGTTTTTCCTATTACAACAACACCACTATGACTATCTCTGTGACTAAAAACTTGTCTTACTTTCAGCCTTTCACAGAGTGAGGAATAATAATAATTTATAATTTCAATTTTTTAAACATTAATATTTATTTAGTGGTGAGTTGTACTGAATCTCTGTTATCTAGGTAAGTTAAATGGTATTTTATCGCTGCTTTATAAGGCATTTTCTTGATTACTTGAGTAAAGTTAAATATCTTCTTAATATCAGCCATTTATACTATCTCTTTTATTCTACCGTCAGGTCTCTTTCCCTGTTTTCCATCAGGGTTTTCATGTCTTTCTAATTCATTTGTATGAGTTCTGTGCTCAATAAAGATATTTGTTATCTAAATATTAATTTCAAACATTTACTATATGAATTTAAAAATGATTTCATAACATTTTCTCTTGACAATTATGATTTTAATATTCTTCCCATAGTTAAAAACTTGGCTTTCACTATAGTTATTTATTCAAGCAGCCTACCTGATTATCTGCTCCAGAATCATCTTTTTTGGTCTTCAGTGGTACCTTTGTGCCTATGTTAAAGAAAAAAGTCAAAACTTCAGATGTGAAAACCAGACAATATTGGAGAAAAACTGTAGTGGAGAGTGAAAAGACTGGGATTCTAAATCAGTCTCTTCATGTATTGACTATCTAACTCTGACCAGGCACTTCCCTCTCTGGGCTTTAAACTTTACCGTAAGGTGAAGGAAGATGCCCATTAGTTACACTCCACAGCAGCGGTCCTCAACCTTGCTGGCACCAGGGACCAGTGTTTCTATGAGACTCTAATGCCTGATGATCTGAGGTGGAGCTGAGGTGGTGTTGCTAGTGCTGGGGAGCAGCTGCAAATACTGATGAAGCTTGGCTCAATCACCCGCCACTCACTTCCTGGTGTGTGGTCTGGGGGTTGGGATCTCTGCTCTAGAGTCCATTTCTGTTTAAAAGTGTATGACTCTTCACCTGCCACTTCTGATATGAAGCTATTGCTACTTACCTAAAACACCAAAAAGAACTCTTTGAGACATTATCACGATAATGACTATCCCACACAAATAACCATTTTAAAATCATTTTTCTGTCTACCTTAAAAAAATATGGTGATTGGAATATTATGCAGCTTAGGTATCATCCTTTTATTGGTTTATATGAATAAAGACAGGACATAATCAAAAACAACATTCTCTACACTCACTTAAAACATTTGTGCCAGAGGTGGGACGATCCTCAACGAGTTCCACAAAGTTAAGGGGGAAAATTCCAGTTTTGTCTCGAAGTTCTCCTCTGGCCCATTCTTCATTCACATACTCTTTAAGAATGATAATTTCTCCCTCTGAGAAGCTTAACTCATCCTTCTGGTCTCCAATATATTCAAATCGAGCAACACATCTTGGACCTCTGAGTAAAGATCATACTTGTGTGTTAAACAACAGAGTACTAACTTTCAAAATGTGTTAAAACCTTCATTCAGTCTTTCGAAAAATATTTATTCTGTGTTTACTATGGAACGAGGTATATTAGGCATAATTTAAACTTTACCATAAAAAGAATAAGCTACCTTTCTAAATCATAGTCCTTACTTTTTAGATACGAACCTATTTACTCAGAGGCTAAAATCAATGTCACAGAGACACACAGAAGTCCATCAGCTGGTGGTCAGTTTACAATGCCATGTATTCTATCACCTTTACTTCATTACAGAATCCCCTAGTCCACACATCTCTGTATTGGACCCTGTGGACCACAGTAATACGCGGCGCAGTCTGAACCCTTTCAAATATAAACGCCCTGAGTTTGTTTAGAAGTGCTACCCCTAAGAATCCCAGGGCAAGATGTCAAACTTCCATGACAGGAAGCAGTGCAGTGGGTTGTCAGCTGGTCAATATATGTTGACCCAATCAGTGAGTTGTATATATAGATGACTGGTCTTCAAAACCAGAAGGTTCAAAGAAAACAGACACTAGGCACATAATAACACTTTTGTGTTAGGTACAAAAAGCAGATATAAAAATAATTTTTATATCTGCTTTAAAAAAGCTTCATTTCTGAGAATTAGAACAATCCTTAAATAATCTGCAGTTCCTACTGAAATTAAGACAAAAGCAGAGATAAAATTGTGTCTCTAGAAGGCATGATTTAATACCAAACCTTCGATTTGGGCCTTTAGAAAGGAAGTTTCAATAGCAACAGGCTAAGGAGATGGAACTCCCTGAAGAGAAAAGGCTGGTACTGCTCCAATCAAATTTTGATTTAACTCAGGCCAGTGGATCAACAGCTGTGAAAGCCCACTTTAAATTCAACCTGCTGACACATTAAATGCTGCTTAAAAATAGAAAAAAATTTGAACCTGAAATAGAATTCAACTTTTGTGGCATCAGAAGTTTTCTTATTTATGGTAACCTTTGCATTTATTTTCTAAAGTCCTCAGGGGGCATCTCTTTATGTCTGACCTATTCCAAGACAGGTTTACAATCTTCGGCAGGTAGTGAATTCTGTTAATTTGCTCATTTAACTGGAATATAAAGTTGCATTGTGGCAGCGTTGTAAATTAAGGAGTTACAATGATGCATAAAAGGGTACATGAATTGATGGAAAGGTTTTCAGACATAAAGGAAGACCCTTCTGACTTAAATCTTACTTTACTTTCTTCTAGAAAGTAAAAGTAACTTCTAGAAAATACTGCTAAACAATACAAAATGTGTAGCACTTATTGTAGGGTCCATATTTCTAAAAGGTTTAAATATCTTCGGTGGCAAAAATATTTGAAACTTCTAAAAATGTGTTGGTAGATGAACACCAGAAGGCCAAAATAAAATATAGTGAATGAAAAAAACCATCTCTGCTCAAGCCGAGGCTAGGCTGTGGGAAGCATCAGGCAAGACTGTTTGCTGCCGTCTACACGTCCTGTGTTGATGTGGAGAGCTGCTTATGTCAGCTTCCATCAGCATGTCGCATTTTCCTCTGAATTTCAATGCACTATGCCTTTTAAACAAGTACAGGTTTTCCTCATAATTAAAAAAGACATGCTGAGAACCAATGATCACATATCTGAAGTATTTAAGCTTGGTAATTCTTTATGACATAAATGCTGCTCTCCTTTGTATTTTGCGCAAAAGAACACAAATAAAACTTACTTGATGGAATAAGATGAAACCGATTCTCTTTTCCCATTTCCTCCGTCTGGAACATCAATCTAGTCAAGACAATTGTATAATTTCAATTTTAGTAAAGTAAATTTAAGACTATGCAATTAGAAAATGTATGACTGAAATGAACAAGTTTACCTAGGTGTTACATTGATTAAGTGGTACCAAAGGTGCTAAAACATTAGAAATCCAGAATTTGGATTTTGAAAAAAAATTCATAACTTGTGCCACAGCCTTCCTTGAATAGCCAATCGATCCTTTTCTTATTTGCTGGGGTAAGCACATTAATATCCTTCTACCCCTGATTGAGTTTTCTCTATTATATCCTCTAAGTTGAAAACTTCAGATGAGGAGGACTCAAGATAGGAACTAGGCATCAAGCATTCGGGCACGACCACACCCATTCGAAGTGCTAGAAGAATTCTGCAATACTTTCTTGACCACTAAATAAAACATTTTGATCACATTTGTGGATTCTCTCCATTTTCATAACTCAAATTTTTCCCCCTTATAATGTGAATAAGGAAGAAAGGAATTAGTACTCGGTGAGCATCTACTAAGTGGCAAACACTTTATATAAATATCTCATTTACAAGGTTCAGCAGAGCTGTGTTATAATAATATATCTAACCATATACATTCAGTCTGAAAACTACTGAAGGCTTTGAGGTCTATATTAAATAAATCAGTGCCCTTCTTGATGAATTCTAAAGGCTTGAAGCTTTAAAAACAACTGTTTAAACTGCTAGGATCAGAAATAATACATCGATAATGTGGCAGATTTAGTATAATTGATTTCAGTGTGGTAACTGTGATTTTTAAAGTACTTCTACATTGTGCAGAAGAAAAATTGAGGAAGAGTGCTAAAACTAATATTATTCTTAATATTTATTTAGACAAAGTGGCTGGATTTCTCCAAAGAATGAATACACACACACACACAGACACACACACACGCACGCACACACACATAATATATTATAATATACAATATTATATATATACTGGACAATTTTTAAGGCCCACATTTTGTAATTCAAGAGAATCAAACTTATTTAAACTTGAAAACTACAGGTTCTCTGTTATATGTTTTCTGAATTTCTGATGTGATAACAAATTTTTTGCTCCCCTCCTCCACAAAGAGCTGTTAATACTCAGCTATTTAAGCTAGCTTTATTGATATTTTTGGGTATCAATAAGTTATAGCAGAGAGAGTCATACTCCTCCTACCGATATATAAAGTGGCAGTCTGATTTTATCCCCATTTTTCACAGCCACCTGGGCTTAGCACTTAGGGCACAACCATACACGTCTCCTTTTACAAGTTATGCTGTGAGGGTATATACGATTCTGACAATTTAATATAATTTTTCCCTAATCAGATTTAAAATTATGTGAAAAACCATTAATGGACCACTACTTCCAATGAAAGTACTTTAGTGTTCCTAAATCTATTTTTTTTAAAGATGGAAAAAATAAGAATGGAAAGAATGAAAGAAACCAAAAATAAAACATACTTCAAAGAGAAGTGGTACATAACCTCAGAGAACATTCCTTTAGGACAGTCTAGTACCATTCGAGTCTTGTTTACTAAATGTTTCAAAGAATTAACATATATCCTTAAGAGCTTACCAACCCTCCAATAACAGCTGAGGCACCAGTTGACCTGCAGTGTTTTTTCACCTTAGGATTTCAGATAGCAATTAGGAATTAAGTTTTAATATCTTAAGAATTAAGTTCTAATACTTCATAATATAATTATAAGTAACCATTATCTAGTTGAACAAACCTTTATTTTTTTGAGTTTTCCAAACACAAATGAATTAATGAAAGAGAGAACTAGACTTCAAGAATCTAGGCTTCTTGTTATTTTTTTCAAACTGTAAGTTACAAAGAATCCACTGAACATATGATCAATTTAAACAGGCATGACCCACTTACAATCACTTTGACATAGTTGGCAGGAAATATGCCAGTCTGGTTTCTGCATTTTCCTCGGTACCAATCAGTATCTATTTTTTCCAGAAGATAAACAATTTCTCCTGAAGTGAGGTTCAAATCATCGACTTGCTCTGTAACATAAAATTATAGTTATGTATGATTAAAATTATTCTGGTTGCAGATTTGATTAAAGCAAGCATAAAGTAGCATTTAGTTCTGTCCACCAAGGCAGTATGTTCTACTGATTCTGAGAACAAGTATTTTTTTTTTTTTTGATATTGCTGTTACGAGCTTCCCCTTTTAATATCAAATTGGATACATTTGCAATGCATTGATTCATGTGAAGTGGTTAAAAATAAGCAAACAAGCAAGCAAACAAACATTGTGCTAGGCAATGATATCTACTGTGCCAATATAAACCTTTTGTTGAATACGTATTGAACAATGAGTTTTAAAGATATGGTATAATATTCTTATTATTCTCAATCATGCTTAAAAATCATTTCGATCTCAAAATATCAACTAAGGGAATACTATGGCTCTTTAGGATGTAAATTTACTTACTAAAATAAAAATCAGTCTACCAAGTATATAAAAATGAGGTTATATAAATAAATCAGAAGTTTATTTGTAGTAGCCTTGGATATAAAAGGTATTTAAAAATGAATTATAAAAAATTTACCTTTTCATTTCATAATAGCTGAGCTATAGGTATAGGTTGTACAATTCATAGAAAAAAAATCTTCATTTATTAAATTCGAATTAATTACACTATAATTGTTAATTGGTACTCACTGTTTTGAAAGAGTTAAACATTTGCAACTAGTAGGTAATCTGCTATTTGTCTGTTTGTAAGAGAAACCTCTCACCCCTCTCTCTCATGAGTTTCAAAAGCAAGGGTATGCAGCTAAGGTTTTTGGAATGACTGGGTACAATCCACCATTCCTTGAAGGCTGGGTGATTGATGACTTCTCCAGTCCAGGACTCTGTTGCACAGAGAATGAAGGATGTCCTTGAGAGATTAACCTAAGGAGCATGCCTACTCCCGGATCCTACAGGCTCAACCACTTTATTATTTGTGTCCTTACCTGCTAGAAAATCATGAAGAACGACAGCATGAGGCACACTACTGTCAACAGCCTTCAGAGCGTGGCTTGGATCCTTAGGGGGAAAACAGGGCTGTGAATAAAGTGTGCAGGATGGATGCTAGATTTATATTCACTCTGAGACCAATTTTTTTTTTCTCATTAGAGTCCTCTTGACATTATGAGTACAAGATGCAAACCACACAGTTGAGCTGAATAAGAGAATCATTATCAAGTTGAAAAGGCATGTGTCCTTGCCAAGGGAGGACAGAAATAACTCTCAATTATAATATCTTCCAGCGTTTTTTTTAACCGAGAGAGTAAAACAAAAGGAAATTACTTAACTTTTTTTGTTTTTTTTTTAACCGTACCTATTTTACCCTGAAGTAGTAGTTATTGACCTCTTTCGCCTTTCAAGGGTAGTTTTTTCCTAAAACTGTGATCAGGATTAATCTTAGAAAGACAGTCTTAAAAGTCGTGTCTTTATTAAGATGGGAAAAGAAGACAGTTCTATAATTTACGTTCTTGCCTTTTATAATGAAAAGAGCTAATGACTTCCACAAAAGTATAATTCATAAAAAGTAAAATTTATTTCATTTATTACCACTTAACTGAGTGTTTTCTCTAATTTAAAAGCCAACTTTCTCTATTTCCTATGCCTGGCCTGGATTTTATATTTAATCTAAATGGTATTTAGATTCAACAGCAATCTTAAGTAAATTAGCAAAGAGAATTCAATATTCTCTACCCATCTAGCCATCTAGCCAAGCTGAAGAGCAACCCTTTCTTATTAACAAGCAGATGCTATGCTTAGTTTCTTTATATAAACAGACAGGCTAATCCACATCATCATTATCATAAAATCTGACTGAAAGATGGTATTTGGAGTTACAATTTTAAACGCTTCAACACTGGCAAACCTCTGAACTAAACGAAGGCAGATTTCTGTGTGCCTTCTGGTCTCTTCGCCTCCTTCGGTGACTCTCGCCCCCTTAGGGATATCGCCACACTTCTATTTCTGTTTCCCCCCCCTCCCCCACGATGTGTCGTGTTGATCAGACTGCCCTGTGGGTAATGGTTGACCATCTCCACTTCCAGCCTGTAACACTTCTGCTCAGATCTTTTCCGAATCTCACCTGTTCAGCTAAAATGCACCTGTGGAGGCATGCTGCATTCTCTCAAGCTAAAACCGAAATACCAATTTAGGTCAAGACAGTAACGGCTAATGGCGATTTACTATATTAGTTTACCAGGGTAACACTGACATTTTCTTAGGGGCTCCTCAGTGCTTTTCCCTAAATAAAAGGAGAATCAGAAGAATTTCAGGGATTGTGGAAAGGAACTGAAATATTTTAAGTCTGAAGGAGCTTTAAAAAATTATTATTTACATAATTTACATAATGTACATATGTATGGTTCATTTCTTTCTGATTTAAATCTGATTTGTGGAAAAAGGAATGACTATTGAATAAATGGTGTTAGGCTAGATGATTATCCATTTGAGGAAAACAGAAAGTCAGAGGCCTGCCCCACACCAAACACACATATAAATCTGCAAATGGACCGACAATCTAAATATAACCAAGCCTGAGAGGGTACAAGAGGTGGGATGATAGCTTATGCTTCCCAATTAGCTTCTCTGCCTTCAGGGCATGGGTAACCCTGGCAATGCTGCTCATCAGTCTGGCCTGGCAGGTGAAGAGCAAGAAGAAAAGGCTAAACAGGCTTGGCCACACGGGGTCAGTACAACTCAGACCACACCATTAGGATGGATCTCTGGTAGGTAAATCTAATACATTTCAAAGCTCTTCCTAATATGACTCAAATTACTAAAACAAATGAGTCATAAGAATAGCTAATATTCATTATTCACCCACTAGATGCTACTCACTGGTTAAATACCTTGTGTGCACTGACTAGCTCATGTAATTTTTAAGTATCTTTGAGATATAATGCACGTATCATAAAATTCACCCATGTAAAGCATATGTAGTTTATTATACTCACAGAATTGTGCAACCATCACCTCCATCTAAGTTTAGAACTTGTTTATCACCCCCCTCCAAGGAAACCCCTACCCACTAGCAGTCGCCCCCCATTTATCACTCCCTTCCTCACCCTCCAGTGAAGGCACCGCTTTCTACTTTCTGAATTTACTTATTCTGGACATTTACATAAATGGAATCATGCAACAGATCAATTCTAAAACCAACTCTGTGAGAAATTAATATAGCTATTTCACACATTAAAAAAATCAAGAGGTTAAGTAACTGCCTAAGGTGGTACGGACGGGCAAGTAAAATCCAGCTCCCTGAGACCCAAGTCTGTGCTTGCGACCAAGCGATACCCTCCCACTCTTCGCATGATCTGCAGATTCAACCTCAATCGATAGTGTTCAATATTTTCTATTTACTAAGGTAACAAAAAGTATAACGTATTTTCAGAAATCTTTACTTAAAACCAAACTTTCGATTAGGTAATTTTTATTTTTCTAAAAAATGTAATGCTAGCCTAAAGGAAGCTTCATTTTAGGATCACCAGCAGTTGGCCATCAGAGACCAACTCGGCAAGTCTATGGTTCAAGATGAGTAAAGTCACGTTTAAAGTGTGTCTGTGTGTGTGTGTGTGTGTGGGGGGGACTTGGAATTAGAAAAAAATAACTTGTACGTTTTTAAGCTTCATTTTTCATAAAGAAAAGCGGTCCCACTCCCATGGTTACCCGTCAGTGTGTTCCGAGAAAGGAAGGATAGCACTGATAGATGAATAATGCTGTATTAAAACAAAAGAAAATGCGGCTAAAAGAGCTTTCCCCATGTGAACTAAACTAAGAATTTTCTGTATCCCAGCTGCAACTAGCTTAACACATATCTTCTCTGCTCTCCAATATATAAATTTTCATTTTCTCAGCAAACTTCAAAAGATAAGCCACCTTCTAAGAAGAAAGAATTTAACTAGATTATGAAAACTAGGATGAATGGTAAACCAAATACTCTACTTGGATTAAATGATTTGTGGGTATTACTTTGAATGTGTGCTGTATTAACCAACAGACAGTGAAAATTTAACTGAGTAATTTAAGAAGTTCTTTTAAAAATATACTTCTGTACATTTTTTCTGGCTTAACAAATGACCTTCACTGTATTCTCTCAGGCTCCACAAATTTGTTAGGCCTAAATTGTAAATTCAGGTTGTTGGATTACATTTCACTTCATTATTTTACGAGCTACAATGAGAGAAATGAAGTTTACACTAAGCTTAAATCTTAGAGGAAAGTGCTTTCTATGTTAGACTTAACATTTATAGGTCCCCCTTTAAAATAATTATCCATTCTTCTAGGAAACTAATCTCTGGCACTTTAGTAAATACCTTTACATCATTTAAAAAATAAATGGTTCTCACAGTTGAAAATTAATGACTGAGTGCTCTAGTTGCTGTAAGTCAGCATGATGTGAAGAAGGCAAATACAAGGTAGTCACTGTGTAACAAGTTGATTAGTGGCAAGTCTCTTAGAAGTAATTTATTCTTAAAAGGAAATGAAATGCAACATAATTTTTACCCTGGTTAGAATAAGCATGCTAATAAAAGCCTTGAGGATGAAATATAATTAATACTTCTATGAAATTTGCTGTCATGGGAAATATGAGGGCTGTACAGTATTAACTCCTTACATTTGGTCTACTTCTAAGATGTTCATCAAGTGGCATGATGGTCTTCACCTGAGACAGGTGAACTCTGCCTGTGTCTTCACCCTTTTGGCATTCCAAGGAATTATTTTCTGCCTCCTTCGGCATCACAAGTACATCCCCATGCTGTAAGGTACAATACAACTCTCTGAAGTAATTATTATTTAATAACACATTATTGCTTTTTCCACATTTTAATCTTTGGAGCCTAAAGCATTTAATAATGTGTAAAGCAGTAACAGAGGCCAGTGTTGGTTTTTTTTGTTTTGTTTTATTTTGTTTTTTAACATTCATCAGTAAAGGAAAAGCTCTACTTTACCTTACGAGAGAATTCTTTGGGGTTTTGTGAGCCGATGTCTTCATTGGAAATTCCATGAGATACAGACAGCTTAAAGATAAGCCAATAAAAAGGTTATTCAAAATCAAATAACCTCCTCATAAAGGGCTGGTCATTTGGGGATCTGTCATGTGTACCTAACGTGTAACCTCTCCAGCAAACTCTCTACCTGGCTTCCGAGCATCCTCTAGATCTAGTGGAGCCTGCCATTCTCATGGATACTAACAGTCCCTGGGCATGTGCAGTTGAGACCACAGGACCACAGTGGCTGAATGCAGCCTAAAGTTCTCTTTGCCCCCTGGAACCAGGAAGTTCCATAGGACAAGGTCCACCAAGTCCCCTGGTGTCTCAAGGCCCACTTTTAATTCAGGGCTCTCACTGGCTGGCACATCCTCTGTAGTGCTTGACTGACTGCTTCCATTTGCCTTGAATCTCATTTTTCAGAGTCTCTCTGATATCTACTTAAACCCATTTCACCACCTAACTCCAGTCACTTCCTGGTCCACTTAGCTCTGTCTGGTTTTAGAATGATTTTTACATCTGTGCCCTTACCCTGGCCAGGGGACTCTGTTCCCTGCCTTGGTAAATAAATTCTGGATGATGAGTACATGTCACAAGGGTCTTTATAATATAGACATGCCCAGGAAATGCGATCATACGAGCTTACTTCCAACAAGGAAAGGGGGGCTACTTCGGCCCTTCCATCACTGAGGAGCAAAGATGTAGAGTGAGTGCAAGGATGTGGCCTTGTAAGGCTGCTTCCCAGGATCTCTGTCAAACCTAGGGCTCCCAAAGTACCCGGATTCTAGGTTAGCAGTTTAATGGTAGGGTGGCCATGAAAAAAAAAATGAGGGATTTAAGAAATTATTTCAAAATGAAACATACTATTCTAATTAACATGCCATTATTTTGAGTTTATTAATGAATTCTTCAAATGCCTTACTGCCATTACACAGCTATGCTAAGAACCACAAACAAAAATTGGATGCCCCTAAACGAGACTCTTAACATGGAACGGCCAAAACAAGTACAGACTTTACAACAAGTAACACTATTTTCATAGTAGGCTCAGAGTCTGTTGACCTGTGTTCAGATCTTGGTTCCAAGTTACCTAAGTATAAGTTACTTAATTTCTCTGTGTCTTATTTTCCTCCTCTGTATAACACAGATAATAACAGCACCTACCTCGCAGGGTTGGTGTGAGGAATAAATGAGTTGTTTAATATATATAAAGTGTTTCAAACAATGCCTGGCTTATAATAAGTACTCAACAAATCAACTACTATTTTATTTATTTATTAGTTTTAAAGTAACCTATCCCAAAGAACAGCAATAAAAATTTTCATCAGTATAAATGAGTATAAATATATATGAGTATACTACCTCTTTCTTGTCCATATACTCTTAGGAGAACTTTTGAAAATCTTAAATGGCTTAAAGTGAAAACAATTTCTGGAAATGTAGTACAATATAAAATTATTAACACTGTTTTTTATTTAAGAGCTATTGTCATACAATTGTTTAAAAAGTACAAACAGTCCTGTTCTCCTGATGATTTTTATTTGTTTCAGATTTTATCAGGTTAACCCAACTGAAGTAGAGAGAGCACATCAACTCTGTTTTTCAGAGTGGGAAAAGGACACAAAGGTTTAAGGCCATATGATAAAAAAAATATTCAAAGAGAACAAAATTAGTATCTAAACTCTGTCAATTCTTGATGAAAACATCTAACTGGTAACTCTTAAATGGATCATGATAATTAAGTTTACAGAAGGGGAAAATGGGGGAAGGGGGAGACTGTCCATCTTGATAAGACCTTTCTTTCTATTTCATTGAGAATTTTACTCCATGGGCAAGGGATGGAAACTACAAAATCTATCAGAGTTACTCTCATCAGTCTAATCTACAGGATCAGGTTTTCAGAGTTTGGTCAATCCCTATCTGCATTGCTTCCTTTTCCTGTATTTCTCCTAATAAAGAAACTCTGTTTCAAAGACCTAGGTTTTATTACGACTTATTTATCTAAAGCACTCTTGAGGGTTGAAGGTTAAGTTCACAGTTGTCTGTTTCTAAGGAATAATGATCTTATACATATCTTAGGACAGACTTCTTGACTATGAATATTTTTAAAAGCTAAATTTACCATGTATTTCCTGTAGAGAGGATGTCCTGGTTTAGGGCGAGGGGGTAGCACTGGATCTTGACTTCTAAAAACTTGACTCTTGGTTTTTGAGAGTCCAGATGCCAAGTTACTTTGCTTCTTCTGAAGATCTATGTCAGAAGAAGACCGATTAAAAGGCAGTTTTTTATTTGATGTTCTGGTTGCAGAAAGTCTCGGGGGAGGTGGTCTCTCGGGGGCCCCCTTGGGAGGAGGCTGTCGAGCTGGTGTGACTTTTCCATTTACAGGTCTGAAAGTCAATGTGGGAGCTGTGAGTCAGTGTTTGATCAATATTAGGTTCTGTTTTGTCCTTACACACACACACACACACACACACAGAGAGAGAGAGAGAGAGAGAGAGAGAGAGAGAGAGAGAGAGAAAGAGAGAGAAAGAGAGAGTGCTTTCTCCTAGTATAATACAATTTACTGAAACATGCAAGGTATGGTATTTTTGAGCAAATGGCTGCTGCATTAAACATTATATTATTAGAGGAAATGCCATGATGTTCCAGCTTCCTCTTATCTTACACTAGAGATTCATTAGTTCAAGACAAACAAGCATTTACTATCATGATCTCTCCAAGGCCCCATTTGCTCTTAAATACACCATGACTGTTTCAAGAAACTAAGCACTTTCTACCAAAGTCTGAGATAAAATGAAAAGCTTGTAATAAGATATCAGGTATATGTGATGTGGTTTAGTACATTAGAAAAGGAACGCTAAACTCCCCTAACATTCATATGATAGGAATTATTATTCCCAATCTAATTTAGATTAACATAAAGATAGTTGTCTTAAAAATGGGATAGGACAACCATTACTTTTAAAGACTTTCCTTAATCCCTATGATAAAAATAATTTCCAGCACAGAAACATCTTCTGGCAGCATCACAGCTTTTTGTTCAAACAACCCTGGAACTCAGGAAGGCAGGTCACCTCCGAGCTCACAAAGCCTGTCTTCCTTTGGAAATGCCCAAACCAGGCTGGTTTCTCATAATGGGGGTAGGGGTGGGGGTGAGGAAGTGGGCAGGGGGCGGGCAGTAGTAGTGAGATGAGAGGGAGAGAATGTTCATTCCAGAAGCAGGGTTGTTTTAAGGTTTAGAGAGAAGTCTTGTTCATTTTAGGAAAAATACTAGAGATCCATGTTTGTGCTCTGTGAGTTTCTGGATTCTGTTAAAATAAAGCAGCAGCAGAGATTCCTACCACCTGCTGTCAGAAGCAGCCTGTAGGCTGGTGGCCTGTGTGACTTCATGAGTTTAATGTACCTCCTAAAAGAAGATCTAAGGGCAACAGCACTAAGTTTTGATAACAGAATAGAGAGCACAATCTGAGTCGTTAGTTGTTCTAACTTACTTTTAAAAAGTTTTCTTGCACTTACCTTGGTGGTAGCCTTGGGGGTCCTCGCACAGAACCTCCTGTTCGGCTGGCATGGTTAGATTCCTGAAAGTATCAGAGAATGTTTTTAGTTAAGGTTAATCTGAAACAAGAGCTTGGCAAGACGAATTTTGGACAACTTTTTGGCTGGATCTGTAAGTGGAAATGTAGTTGAGTTAGAGAAAGTAAAATAAGTTAGAGGGAAAGTAGAGAAATTTAGAGAAAAGAGTTTTTAGTTTTAAGAAGTATTAACTCACACTCATTGTTACCTAAATTGTTCAGGTTCTAATATAAGTGAAGACAGACAGGAGGAGGCCAAGTGGGGTCTTCTATCATGGACCACGGCCTAACCAATTACTCTTCGTGGTTACACACCCAGCAGAACCAGGAGGTATTACCATGATATTTAAATCTTGGTAAGTCACATAGTAGCAACTTAAGCAAGCACTGTAGGAAATTAAAATATATGTCTGTTTTATCCCATGATGATACATAAGATATGCACTGCTCCTAAATTTCAATATATAAGTGGTGAATAGTTTGTTTTGCTTGGAACGGGCAGACGTCTCTCACTGGATGGTTTATACATTGTGGAGTGGTCTTGAACTAGAAGGAGCTAGGAATAAAAAAGCTTAAGGGATGGCCTGAAAGGAAGGTACATGAGGAGGAACAGAAAAGGCCCAAGAAGGCAGAGATTTGCACCACTACAGCAAAGGAGCTGGATGTGCTGAGAAGAGCTTTGCAGGAAAGAGTATAGGGGGATAATGTGAAAAACAAAAGATGGGTAGACTTGGGATGTATTAGCTTAATAATGGAAGTGAGGAGATGAACAGGAAGATTTCTCTAGGGGACGGGATACAAACTGTGCTGTTGAAGTAGCTTTTCTGGACATGTTATAGCCCAAAGATTGGGAAATGGGTACAATAATGGAAAATATTTTCAGATCTGCTGAATGAGAAATTAAAACATCTCAAAGCCATACTTCAATTTTTGTAGGGAAAAGTCCTCACCAAAATTTTTCTAATTCTCATTGAATCTTCCCCCCCCCCTCTCTTTTTTTTTAAACCTTTTCTACTTTCTAAACCCCTGACACTGACACTCAGAAAATAATCTCTCTCCGAGACCTCATAAGAGAAGAAAATGCCAGCTGTTTAAAATTACACTGCTTATTTTTTGTAAAAGAGGTCTTAACTATAGCTTGGAAATCTTTGGGCTAATTCAGACTGTTTCCTTCTTCTTATCTTATAAATGAGTTAAAATTCACTTCCACGGTTTTTAATTCAAACTGAATATTTATAACTTTTCCTTAAGTACCACATGATTAATTGCCAATAACTGTGACCATTGAAATATGTTTCAATGTTTTAAAATCCCATTTTTTAAAACAAATTAAGCTTGCTTGCCCTTAAAACTTGGTTTCACTAATGAGTTCAGTTAATGTAGTGAGGCGAATCACCAGCTCATAAAACCTGAGATATTCCAGACTATAATCCATGCCTTTAAATACGCTGCTGCCCATATTTCCAACAAACACTTCTATGATACTTGAAAAACTCATTTATTTCTTTGGACACATTTAAAATTAAACAGAAAAACACTCTAGCAGGTAGGCAGGAACTTTTATTGCTTTTCTCAAATTTATAGTTGTTAGATACCTTGATAATTAAGAGCAAATTTTAAAAATATATAGATGTGTAAACTTGACATAGAAAGTTATAAATAACATACTGTAATAAATACGTACCATATAATCCTAATCTTGTACCAAAGACTAGCTATAGTTTTCTCCAGGTAGTGTTACTTTATAACAATCCTAAATCTCATTTTCTCAATTTTCTACACTGAGCAAATTCTAGATCAGGGGAAAAAAAGGCAGTATACTCAAATCGGAAAGGCACTGCTGTATCTGACAAGCTTTGAATACTGAGAATAGGGGACTGGCTCCTGCAGAAGCACTGCCTTAGTATTCACCCAAGTTCAGGTTTTTGCACAGGTTCTGCCAGCCATCTTTGAGAGATTATCGATGAGGGATTTCCTCCTCTTCAGTACTCCACACATAACGAGCAGCTCCACATCTGCTTTCTGTAGTTTCTTCTCTAGCTCTGACATTCCTGAACTCTGGGCATTTGATTCGTTGGATACACTTTTTACTTCCTGGCAAAGTTGGTTTTTCTGCTGTACTATCCCCCTGCAGATGCCATCTTTATGTCCATGTACTTTGAAATGGTTTCTTATATACCAATTTCAAAATAATTCCTAGGCTTTTTTGCTGTATTTCAAAAAAACACATTTCTTCCACTACCACGCTCTTGTCTGTTGGAATTACTAAGTAGCCTTTGCAGATTTTTCTTCCCTTCTTTCTCCAGGAAGTGGTATCATGTCCGTGTCCTGAATCTATTAGCCAGCTTTCTGTGCTCTAGCTATGATTCCTTATCCACACTGGGCACTGTCCCCTGGCCCTCCTCCTGTACCAGCAGGTGGCCTTCCTGGGGCGGGGGGGGGGGCACTTTGGGAGCCTTAAGTTCCCATGGTGGGAAACAGGGCTCACAAAAACATCTGTTCCTGCCGACGGAATGGCTCCAGTGGCTCCTAATTTTCCTCACCCTGAAGTTCCTCATCATTTAAGTGAAGAAAGTGAGATTTTGTAACTGTAGCCATTTGTCTCAAGATGGAAAGTTCCCCAGCACTCAAGGCAGGAGAAGTAGTAGAGGGCTTTTTTCCTGTACCTCATCGGAAGACACAGTTGGCAAAAACCAAACCCATCCTCATGGGTCATTACACTGGATAAATACTCCTTTAGAGATCCTCACCCACACCTGAAGTATTTATGGCCTCTGGTCTAAAATCCGTTCAGTAATTGTAACTCTCAAACAAAAGGAATTTCTTACAGATTAGACTTTCTGGCCCTGGAAATCCACCTGTGTGACTTCAGCCCAATCATTTAACTTGTGTTCTATTTCTCATCTTTTTTTCCTTGAGACTCAGTGTGTCTATAGTGGTGTGTATCTATTACAACACAGGATGTTTTGACCCCACTTCATAAACAGTGTGGGACAGGATTTTCCTCATGTTCATGTGAGGTACAAACAACTGTGAATATAGTACTTCTCCAGATGGCTTAGTTTATTCTAACTTCCTTTTCTTGTTTTTCTAAAATGCGAGAGTTACCTTGTGGACTGCTTAATACCAAACGTGACAACACCTAACATTTTAATAGAACTTCACAGTTTGCAAAGCCCATTCCATGAATTCATGAATGTTATGTATGCCCACACATCATCCTCTCACTCTCATTTACAACCCTGAAGAGTAGATGCCAGTGACCTTTTCAAGGAATTTTTCATCCATGCAAATCTGGGATTTCCAATTCAATACTTGTATGGTAAGGACCCCGTCATTCTCTTTTGGGATTTCTTGGCCCAGGTTTAATAAAAATTTATTACCAAGTACTTTGAAAAATGCAAGTGATCACTAAATTTTAATTCAGTCTACAGGAAAATCTCATTAACTTGATATTGGCTAATTCAATTTAATGTCTTCTTCAAAGAAATTTCTGTTCAACCAGATGATTAGATGGTTTGTATGTAAAATAAACAGTTAATGCACAATGCAAAACTATTATAAAATTTGAACTCAAAATTTGGACCAAAGACTTTAAGAACTAGTTTCTTTTAAAATAAAGATAATCTAAAATATAGAAATTTCAGAAAGTATGAGAACAATGGTATTAAGGTTGGAAAAAAAAATGTGTATATAGATATTTAAAACTCTTTGACCACCATCTGTTAATAAATACATGGTCAAGCACTGATTTTTTAATTAAAAAAGTAATTTTTCCCTAAATTTCAGATTAACAAATGCTTATGGTAATTATCTTAAAATTATGTTACTAATTGTTATTTTAAATAAAAACTGATAAATTTAATTAAACCTATTTTCACGAATATTACAGGTTTTTAGAGATTTTCAATAACTTATTCCTTATTAATGCCACTTAAAAGATAATGCCATTACTTTGGTATAGGATAAATTATTTTATGATGAAGTACAATGAACTGGCCTACTTCTTTCGTTCTATAGGGGTTTTTGAAATACAGAACATCTCATTACGTAAGTATATGGGGCTTAGAAACTAGTTTGTAATAGAGGTTTTTTTTTAATCTGACAAATAGTAAAATAATTTGGACATAAGCCGAGTATTTAAAATTAGCACACAGTTTAGTCTTCAACCTAAGACAACCTATAATGACCACTTACCAAGTTTCTAGTTCTGTCAACATTACCGAGTTTTCCAGATACTGTACTGTAAGTGTTTCCAATAGGTTTTTCAATAGGGAGAGGAGGTGGGCGTTGTGGATCCTCATGTAAACCTGGAAAAACAGCAGTAATTTATGAATGATTTTTGGCATTGTGGATTCCAGAATATGAAATGATCGTAGCTTGGTTCCTCATGAAATGGCTATTATAAAATATCCACACAAAGAATGAATAGCTAAGCAAATGAGGAAGAACTCCCAGCGAACTTCAGAAAATTAATGGGATAGTAAATATCGGTTAATTGTATCAAATGTTTTATAGAGAGTAAAAATAATACTAAATACTTATAATAGCAGCCAAGATTTTTGAGAACCTTTTATGTGCCAGGCATTAAGTTAAAGCACTTTATTCACATATATTTCTCCAAATAACATTTATCTATGTGCTAGATCTGCGCAGTCTACTAGCAAGTAGCCCCACACAGCAATTTAAACTTAAATACTAATTATTTAATGTAAAAAAAAAATTAGAAGTTCAGTTAATCAGTTGTACTAACCACAGTTCAAGTGCTCAGTAGCCACACGTGGCTCGCTAGTGGCCACCATGTTGTACAGCACAGATATGGAATATTTCCATCTTTTAAGAAAGTCCTAGTGGGCAGCACTACACTAGATACCCTACCCATTTTACAGATGAAGAAACTGAGACTGAAAAGAAAATATATGAGCTATCCAAGGTCTTAATGCTAGTCAATGTTAGAACCAGGGTTTTGAACCCGAAAACTTGTGCTCATTGTAATGAGGCATGCTGTTTCTTAATAGGTAGTATATCCAACCCTCCCCCAGCCAAATAATTAAATGTTTTCTAATTCATTAGGTCCAAATTAATGGGCTTAATTACCCCCTCAATTTAACAAACAATATTTTTGCATCCAAACTACATCCTTAACTCAGTGATAGTGTACCATCAACTAATTTTATAAAGAAAACAAAGATGACCTGATTTAATTAATGACAACTAATTAAAATCTGTGTGGAAACACACTTGAAGAGAGGGACGATTGTAACATACTAAAGGGAGGCAAAAACCACCTTTTACAATTGGCTGAGGCATTTAAAGGAGATTGGAATTTTTCTCATTCTTTCAAAAGAACACGTTTTGCTTCCATTTCACATGAAAAAACCTATAACAAGAGGATGATTTTGTCGGGTTCCTGTTTTATCCACAGGCAGGAACACTCTCAGGACCAGGAAAGTACCCACGCCAGCTACTAGGGGAACAATGCTTTGCAAGCTGCAGGAAAGCACTCTTAGTGAGAGGCAGTGCTGCTCTGGGAATTGAGACACACGGGGACATTCCAACCCAGCTGCCATCTGGAAGACTTTCTCTATACTGCAGCTTCCTTATTTTTTATAAGGGGATAATGAATTACTGAGGATGTAATATTGTTGTGACAAACAATTAAGAATACAAACTAGTAACAATATGCAAGCAGAGGGAAGACAGCTGACTAGCAGGAAGGGACACGGGATTATCTGGCGTGAGTGTGTGGGGAGGCAGAGATTTCCAGTTTCAAATATTGTGGTCAGAAGAGGTTGAAATGAGAAAAGCGGCATTTGAGCCAAACCCTGAAGGAACTCCCAGACAGCTCCTAGTCAGAAGAAGCAGGTCCCCAAGGGGCAGGAGTTCTGTACCACAAAGCCGTCCCTTTCTCCCCTTGTCCGCTCCAAGTTCTTCAGACTCCAAAAGTCTTACTTTTCTTTTCCTCCAAGGCATAAATGCATTCACTGCTTAATAACTGCAATAATAAAATGCTGGGGAATGGTTTTTTATATAAATAGAAAAATCTCTCTAGAAACTGTCACTTCGGTTCTCTCAGAGCATTACAGAATTCAACTTTCTGATAGTTTCTGGAGCATTGACACGATAATGAATAAAGGTGCTCCCTCAATATACCCTTTTAAAGATTCCAGGGTTAATCTAATTTCTAAATGTGCAGGAACAAAAGAGTAAACAAAACTATATTTAGGTTACGCTGATTGGAATAATATACTTTAATTACTTTTCTACCATATCTTTACCAGAGCCACTAAAATAGAATATTACTATTATTCTGAATTTCGGTTTCCCTCTATTCTCTCTTCCTAAAGACAAGGTTAAAGAGAAATGAAATCCAAATTCACTGTACTAATTGTCTAAAGAATTATTTTTAAAAAACTTGCCTTTAAATGGTCTTGACTATAAGTAATAATAAATGGCCAATTACACATAATTTCAAAAGCAGATATTGATAAATGAGCATATATTTCTCCCAGGCTCTTGGCAAAACCCATAAAGAAGGCAGAGAGGAACTTACATTTTCCTGGTTTGATTGGAATTCGAATCACAGTGGGCTTCCTGGTGGGCACTGGCTGAACTGCTCCTTCTTTTGTTGGTTCTGTTTTTGTGGGGAGCTGAAAAGGATCTAATGAAAAACACAGTTTATTTTACATGTTTTAGTTAACATGGGCTCAAACAAAAAATCTCATTCATAATTAAAGAGTCATATTTTTCATGCCCCAGGGAAAACTATTCATGGATAAACAAAATCTCAGTTTGCAGAGACAAAAACAAAGTCGGAGTTCATGAAAGGAAATAACATGCTGCTTTGTAAATAATTCATACGGCTTTTCTTCCTCTCTGATGAGAGTGATCCAGGACAATCCTGAATTATGTAGAAGCTATCTTTCATGGGACTGCAATCATTTCACAAATGTCCACTTGAAAATGAGAAGCAACCGAAAGAGAGCCAATTCTCCCCCTACTGTGAAGTCTCCTAGACCCCAGGGGAAGGAAAGCATTTCCCCACACTCCCGTGTCTGTACTAGAAAACTGAACCCCTGGGGGCTCGTCAAAGGCCCTCATTCCACCCAGCGCCTGAATGGCGCAGGGCAGGTGCTCAGCAGACCCTCGGATTTAGTACTTTAGTGAAACTATACGGCAGTGATATGAAAACAAAAAAAACGTTTTATCCTGGAAAGAAATTAAGACATCTCCATTCAAATATTTAATTTTGGGGCAAGGATACATGAGTTGACATTTCTCCATCTTAACTGATTCATTAAAATGGGCAGCATATGCTTAGAAAAAGTACTTTAAACAAAAGCATAACTACCAAACTTTTTCACTAAAAAGAGTCTTTTTTTCTTTAATGTCAATGTTGTTTTCAGTAGTTTGGGAAAATGACCACATTTTTTTTTTTAAGATCTAAAGGTAAACAGATTAGCAAAAATAAAATAAAATGCTCTACCATGGCTACTAAACACAGCACGGAGTATCTCAGGAGGGTGCCTTTGCCTTGATTCAACAAGAGGCAAATGAGTATATGCTGTAATTCTGCACCTGTTCTGTGCATCTTGCCTTAGGGAGACACGCCCTGTACGACTTCACAGCTCCAGTGATGAACAGCATTCCTGTTCTGTCTGTTACGAGCTGCAATTCAATAAGCACCTTTTGCTGACCAGTGCTTTGAAGTCTATGTGAAGAGCTGAGCTAAGGACAAGGCGGCCTTTCAGCTCCCCGACACTTCCCGTTCCCTTCCACTCAGTCCTCAGGCAACCCACCATCACATACCTCCAGAAGGCACTGCTCAAGTCATCAGCCACTGGCTCACATATGTATATCTACTATGTGCCAGTGCTGAGTAGGGAGATGCAACAGTGAAGTACAATCCTATTTAAAGTTTATTATCTACCACCTCAGAAGGGCCCCCAGATGGCATGCTAGGTGAAATAATTACTATTAGGCTACTGAGGAAAAAAAAAAAAAAAAACTAGATGACATCTCTATGGAAACCTATCAGTTCACAAGCAGGGTGAGTCTTGTCTAAGTTCAAAAAACCAACTCCAGATTATCAAAACAATATCAAACTTCAAAAAAGGCTCTTTTAATAACATAATTTTCTTTCACTGTAACTTATGTTCTTATAAAACAAAGTTCCTTCTTTTAGGTCTAACCAAATTCTTTAACTCCTTATTTTATTACAGCATTATTTTTTACTTCAAAAGTAATATTTACTGTAAAAGTAGGAAATATTAAGAAATATGATAGAAAATCTGAAACCTCATCCCTCCAGTAATAATTATTATCTGAGATGTGGTGTATCTGTCTACAATTTTTCTTCTATATTACATGTATTATCATGTAGGTATTTTGAAAAACAAAAACAGGATCATTTAATAGTCATTTCTTAGAAATCTGCTTTTTCACTTTTGTTCATTCAGTTTTGGTTGGGTGCCTGCTACACATCAAACGTTATTCTAGGTGCTGGGAGTACTTCAGTGAACAAAGCAAAGAACTCTGCCCTCATGGCACTGACATTCTGGCAGGGAGATGAAGACAATAAACAATACAATAGGTAAGTAATTCATATGTTATTTTAGAAGGTGAGATGTACTACTGAACAAAAAAAAGTAGAGCAATGTGAGAAACTGCAGGTGTGGGCTGAAAAGAAGCAGGTTGCAGCATGAAACAGGAGTGTCGGAGGCGAGGGAGAGGAAGGTACCACGACCTTCTTTTTTCTGAAAACTGGATTTTACCTATTCTAGTAGGTCTTCCAAGTTGAATAATATACATCTGATCTTTAGGACAACAGCACTGCCAATAAAAAGGGGTAGATACACTTGTATTAAAGCCCGTTTTTGCAAGTGTTATCCAAATCTGACCTCCCTGAATGGTTCGTCTATTCTGAGTAATGCTAGGTAAAATGAAAGAATCTGAAGACCCCATATAATCTTGGCATACATTTTATTCAAACACAGAAACACAGTACCTTTCCCTTCTCTTCTCTCTCTCCCCTGCCACTGCCTCTGCTCTGCCTCCTTGGCCCTTGTTGGAACCCAGTGACCTCCCGGGGACCATCTTCCTTCTCCAACTGCTACAGAGACTTAACTGTTCAGGGACTTGTCTGTCCTTCCTCCCCCAAATCTTGGTTGGAATAGCCCATTCTCTCAGGGCTCTGTTTTCTGCTGGAAAAAAGACCAAATATTCGAGAAAAGGATTAGGGCCGATAATTGTTCATTGTGGTCTACCTTTCAAGTAGCATTTCTGCTGTAAAGGCTACTTTTTGTACCTATAATCTGTTGCTTATTAGTATAGGTTTTTAGTTGATGACTTTTTTTTGAGGGGGTGCATTTGGAAGGGGAAGAGAATCCTGAATATGGAATGACTTCAATTATTTCTCAACTCATTCCAAATTCTGGGCCAGTAATCTACACTTTTCTCTCACATTCCAGGGGTGAGGGTACTAAGAAAGGGGACAGGGAAAGGAGAAGACGACGATCAGTGCCCTTGAAGGGCTGGGCACAGGGGCATGCAAATGTGTTTGCTGTTGGAAGGCTGGCCTCAGGGAGCCCTGCCCCAAATCCTGCACACTGTGCAGCAGATCTCACCGACTGCTCTGAAGGGTTCGATCTTTTTTTTTTTTTAACCTGAAGGATTTAAATTGAAGTAGCATAGATACCCCTTAAATACAAAGTATTCAAAGTATCCTAGCTACCCACTTTCCCTCTCTTTTTGTTTTTTATTTTACTATCATTAGCTGCTTTTAAATAACTGGCATTCAGACTACGTATAATTATTCTACTATATATGTCTGGGAAAAAATGTCTTTCTCAATACAGTGAAGCAAGGAAGTTGCAGTGTTCCAGCACTGTGGGCTGTTTGGCAGGAGTGGGTCTGTTTAACGGCCTACCCCAGCTGTGCTCACTGAGTCAGTGAGCTCGGCATCTACCTCTGTCTGTCTGCCGTCCTGGGCTGTAATCCAGGCGAGGCGAGCAGATTCGTGGGGGCGACAAATAGCGCCACTTCAATGAGAAGGCAGAGCCAGGGACCAGTTTTTCATCTTGATTATGGTGTGTGAGTCTCTCCCTAGCTACACAATATGAAGTTTACTTTTTGTGTTTCTTTTATGAAAGGGTTATTTTTTTTTTCCCAACAAAAATGTAAGTGGGCAACATCTAAAGCAAAAATGGCACCTCACGTGTGGGAACTCCGGGCACTGCCAGGTGGGAAACTGGGTCATTGGTATTATTAGAATGTTCACAACCTTGGACCCAGTTGTTCCACTTTTAGAAATTTATTCTTCAGAAATAAAAGCACTAGCAGAAGTGAAAATGTTCAGAAGAATGTTCACTGCAGCATTTTTAGTAGTGGGGAAAAAAAAATCCAAAAGATTAAAAACAAATAAAACAACCTAAATGTCCATCAACAGGGGATGTGCTGAATCAACCATGATGCACTCAGGCAGGTATAAGGAAACGAGGAGTTGACTTAGATCTACCGGCCAAAAGAAAAGTACATAAATCACACTGTCAAATGAAAAAAGCAAGCTGCTCAGTAATGAGTATAGTATGATAAAAAAAATTTTTTTTAAAAAAAGAGGGAAAAGTCCAACTATGTGTACATGTCTGTAAGCTTTGGTTTGGAATGACCAAAGGCACAGAAGGCTACATATAACATTGTTCGCACTAGTTACCCTGGGATTTGGATGGACTGGGGATAGGTTAATTTTTTTTATTTTACTAAATGTTTATACTATTTGACTTGTTACAGCAAATATATATTACTTTGTAATTGAAAAAAATCCAATAAAATGAATTTGATAACAAGAAAAAAGTTACAGGATAAAGTTGAAATAACGTTCCCTTACCTAACAAACCAAACCAAAAACCACTTAAAATAAGGGGAAAGTGAAAATTCTTATCTCTTTTGTTGTCTTTTCAAGGTAGTAATGGCCATAAAATTTTCCATAAACTGGAAAAATAAAAATTACCTTTTTGATACTATTCCTCAGCGATTCTATTTAATAGGAAATAATATATATATATTTTTGAATTTGTCAAATTTAGACATATTTAGTTCATAATAATTAGCTTTTATTTGTAACCTTGAATAATATAGCTTTAGAAAATGATACTATTTTTTTTTTAACATTCCTACTCAGCACAAGGCTGAGGATCAGTGCGGGAGGCTGTTCCCTGTTCGTGGCAAAAATGACAAGAGGTAATTCTCAGTTTCTTTCACCTTAAATTTGCTTATGTTCAGCTATTTGAAAACCAGATTCTCCCATCCTCTCCTGCCTACCCAGTTCTCCCAGAAAATACAATTTTGTTACCAACTTTTTATACATCTTTCCAAAAGACATTGTGTGTGTGTGTGTGTGTGTATTTTAACACCAACAGTAGCTAAAATACCATGAATACTATCTGTACCATGCATTTTTCACCTAACAATATCTTGGAAGTTGGTCCACAACAGGAGATAACAGGTGGTTACCTCCTTTGTAATTACCACACAATACTCCATTGTATGGATGTACTACCATTTATTTAAGCAGTCCCCGGAATGTTATCTCCAACATTTTGTAGTAGAAGTCCTCAATATGGGGTCCAAGAATAGGGCTGTAAAGCTCTGGAAATCATACCTTCAATTCTGCATACATGAGCACAGGGGCTCTTTTCAAGGGCGAGAAAAGATTCACAGGCAAATCAGATTCTGAGTTCTGTGATCCAGAAAGGGTTAAGAACTGCAGAACATAAGCCTCTCTTTCACAAACTGCTTTTGCTTCTACATAAAAAAATACAAGGCATCTCCGAAAGAATCTCCTATCTAAATCTAAGGCAGTCAATGGCATTTTCTCTACTTCTGTTTGCAGTGTTTATTCTGCCGTCCTTCGAGCCCCTCACACACACGACCAATGGTTCTCCACCGGATGCCAAACAAGCCGGCCCCTTTACACCTACAGCCACATGCTCTTCATTACTGGGTTGAGAAAAACATTGACAATAATGTAGTTTTCTGTTCATTACCTGTCTTAATAATATGCTCGTCATCATAATTAGTCTCACCATCCTTGGCTTGCTTTTTTGTCACTTCTGTCCCTTGGGTTCTGTTAATGGTAGAAATCGGCGACTAGACTATTATTTTGTAATGGGGCTGACAGCAGAAGCCTTCTGTTTTTTTTTTTTTTTTTTTGGACAACTGAGTATGATTTGTAAAGGTGTGAAGAAGAATTGCTAATACTTCTCAGCTCCATCACATTGACCTAGAAGGCATTCTACCCACGAAATGAATCCAATATTAAATTGCCTGTTTTATGAGTTTTCCTTTAATAATTTTCCTAATCTTTACAATGTTTTCATAGCTTTGGTATTTTCTGATCTCTATTTCCTGAGATTAATTCAGCAACTTCATTTAATGAAAACTATTTTATTAAATTTTCTTTATTTTTTAGGGAAGAGAAAGAGAAGGAAAGACATATTTGTGAGCTTCTCTCCTTTCTCCTCTGTTCCTCTCCCAGTTTCTGGCTGATACCACGATGATTAAGCCAGGTTTCACAAAGAGACCATAATCCTTTATTTACAAAGACAATGCTGTTGATATACCATCAAAAAGTCACACAGCCCAAATCAATAAAGAAACAAAAAACCTCTACATGTTGAGGAATTCAGAGGTGATCCCGAAGGCCTCTAGAGGGCACCAAGCAGAGAAGTAACAAGGACCAATGTACACTCCAGAACAATTGCTCTGGTAGCTATAATATGGACGAGAGGTTTGAGGAAGAAGCAGGAACAGTTTTAGGAGGCCACTGCGGTAATCTGGGCGTAAGGGCCTAAAACGGGGCAGTAGTAGGAGGGATGGAAATGAGAGGAAGAGATTCAAGAACTATTTGGAAGATAAAACCAGCAGGAGTTGGTAACTAATTGGATGTGAAGGGCAAAAACTACAAATATTATTTAATAAGCACTCACCATGCTTCAGACTACGTGATAGGGCTTTCCTGCATAATCACATGGACTCTACATAATCACATCTGTCAAACATGAGTATTATTATTGTGTTTTACAGATGAGGACATCGAGGCATTCACAAGGTTAAGTAAACTGCCCAGGGTCATATGCCAATTAATTAGTAGATCCCGGCCAGTCTGACTCCAAGTCCAAACAACCAGCTACTGTGTGACAGGTATGAAGACCCAAGAATGATCTCTAGGATTCCCTAGGGAAGGCAAGGTGTGTGATGATTCACTAAGGGAGGTGCGGAATATAGTAAGAGGATCAGGTTTAGAAAGAAGATCAAGTGTTCAGCACAACTCCACAGTCAAGAGCAATGCTTAGTCAGGTAGGGCAAGCAAACTACACACTTGGCTAAAAGACTACCTCGAAAATTATATGTTGTGCAATGAAGTGGTAGAAACCAAGAAACAGAAAAGGCTGAGCGAAGCCTGACACTGTATTCATGTCGAATGTATACTGTGCGCCTTCCTCTTTTGAAGATGACATAATTATCTGCTTAATGACACAGAATCAAGTGTCAGTAATTACTAACCAAGTTGCCATCACCACAGATCTAGGAGGTTCCACAAACGGTGATATTTCTTTGGCCTATAAAACTAGTAGTTTCTATACCTTAAGCAGCTTTCTGCTGTTGGATTTACGACATCCCTGCCCTACCCTGAATCTTGTAACATCAAAGGGGTTTAAATAAGAAAATGATATAACAAAGACTTAAAAAGTTTTTAATGTGTTACATGGTTTAAGGATTCATAAAAATGTTGGACAATATGATATAGCAAAAAATAAACTAGGATTAAAAAGACTGAGTTTGAATCCTGCCTTGGAAAGTTGTAGTTTTATGACACTGGGCAAGTTACCCGTTGATGTCTCTCAGCCTTGTTTTCTTCATCTTCAAGTTGAGGCTAATGATACCTTGTGTGACAGGTATGAAGACCCATACCTGTATGTATTACTGTATGTATTAAATTAAATAATGTATGTCAGGGTACCCAGCAGAGGGCTCGGAATACTGTAGAAACTCAATATATTCTAACACTCCTTATGGACAAGAGGCATGCTACAGCCAGTTACCATGTTATGTGCATAATAAATGTTTAATAAATATGTGCTTGTTATCATTTAAAATATACCGTGCTGTGCAGAATCCATTTTTGAATCAAAAAGCTTTTCCATTTTGATTTATGTTAAACATTTATAAGATGACAACTTTCGAGTATTTTTAGCCTTCTGGAAATACCATCAAGCTTATATGTTCACAAATTTTACCCAAATAAGTAAACAGCAGTAAAAGGAATCTTATTAATGACAAGTAGAATAGCTTAGTTTGACAAATCAAAGATAAGCTTTACCATCACACCCTCCAGTGAACAGTATGACAAAAAAAAAAAAAAAATACTTTCTGCCTCTTGGGAAATTTAATTGTCCTGATCTTGGCAGAAAACTTACAACTGTTGTATTTTATTTACAAAACTTTGCATTCCCTAGGGAAGAGGTTCTGTGAATATTATGGGGAAAAAAAAAAATTGCAACATATGGCTGGATCCTCACTCCTTCCTTGCATTGCTCTTGCCAGAGTCCTCCGGGCTGGCCCCCCTCCCGCACTCCCAGTGGGGCTGGTTCAATCTGAAGAGCCCTTCTAAGGCCGCTGCATGACTTCCCATCTATGAGAACTTTCCCCTGCAACCTTCTTAACGCCTGACTCTCCACCTGCCAGAGTAAGGGAGCCAGCCTCACATCTAGTTCCGTCCCTCATCCCAGTCTGCTCACTCCTGGCTCAGATAATAGCGATCGGTGTGTGTGTCTCCCTCGTTCTGTCGCCATCTCCCCTTTCCTCTCCATTTCCATCTCCCGTCCAGTTCCACGTTTTTCAATCTCTCTGTGTTTCTTCTGTCGGTAGACACACATGCATTTGCACACACATGCACAAACATACCTCAATAACTTACGTCCTGGAAACTAAAACAGCAAGCGCCATTCAAGAGTCCCCTCCACTTCTGATTCTTACTCACCCAGAACCACTTCTGAACCAATGGAGTCTTCAACCAGGTTCCCAGATGGGGTGGGTAGAACATCATCATCGAAACTGATGAGGTCGATGTCCCCTGGAGGCTTGCTCTGCAGACCTGGAACTGGGGGATTGGCTGAGGGTCCTTCACCCAGTGACCTGAATGCTTTGGCTTGTGATGCCACTGATAGTCGGGGAGGAACAGTGACTGGTTTCAGCAAAGCTGCAGAGTAGGTGGGGTTTTCTGAGGAAACTGATTTCTTCGGCAGCAAAGGCCGAGGAGCAGGAGTTGGAACTTTCTTTCCACCGTCAGGGCTGTCAGACACACATCCTCCACCTGGAATCTCATGACTAATGCTTCGTGTAAGGCCAGGATTTGGTTTCTTTGGCAATTCAGGTTTGGTTACTGGGATGCTCCCTGCTTCTTTTGGGGGAAAGTGTTGGGCGAGCCCTTCCCTAGAGGCCACATTGAATCTATTTTCATTCCAGGAGTCCGATCCTCCACAAGCTCTGTTAGCAGCTGGTTTGGGGGCCACGGCAGGCCTTGGAGGGAGTGTGCGGGGAGCAATCTCTGGTCTCTTAGGCGGTGCTGAGGTTTCTGTATTTGTCTGACTATCAAATGCTTTGATCTGTGAAACAATACTATTTTGGCTTCGTTCTGTGTTCATAATGTTCATCGCTGCCTGACCATTCAAGTCCAACACAGAGTGCGGCCAGCGTGGGGGTGACTCTTCTCCTGTGACCGCTGGGCTGATTTTCTGGTGATTCTGCTCTTTAACATGAGTATCTCTGGCTACTGGTCTGAGGTTGCTTTTTGATCTCGGTTTTGGCACTGGACATCTTGTAGCACTGGAGTTTTCTAGACAATTCTGTTCTTCAGAAATGTCAAAGACTATTAAAGGTGCCACATTTGTTGGCGGATCAATGTCTGAGACAACTGGGGAAGGCTGAAGAGGTTTAAGAGGTGCCTGTAGTGCTGATAAGACCAAAAGAACAAAAAGAAGTTGCAATATTAAAAGGAAAAATAATAGAAGACACACAGATTTTAAAAATATACATGTAGAATAGCAAGGGATGGTGGTTTTCTTAATTAGTAAAAAGTAACTCCAAAATCAATGGGGGAAATGTTTATACTCAGCTTCCTGCAGGAGTGTTCTCCAAGTTAAATTCATTCATATAAGAAACATTCATTATATAATAGTTTAAAACACCATTAAATTTCTGATTCTTAGTAGACTTATCACACGAACCAGTTCTCTCTCGTCAAAATTTCAACAATTCTTACTTTACTTTTCCAAACTTACTCTCATCTGTTACCCTAATACAAAGCTTTTAAAAAGCCTAATAGGACAATCATCTTTAGCAGCCTATCAAGTTTAAGTTGCTAAATATAACATCCTTCTCAATGGAAATAAAGGGCATCAGCAGTAATACCAACCATGAGTTTAAAGAATGATGTTTTTGTCACATAAACTAGGGTGAACCCAAGTGATTGGGGCTGCTGCTCATGATAATGAGCTATTATAATTATCACAGCAAACTCAAGTACAGAAAGCACACACATTCACACTGACTGGGAAGGACAGCTCAGTGAATTATGTACAAATAGCAAATTATTTTAAAAGCTAAAGCCTACTGATTTATTCCCTAGAACTAGGTCAGAATTAGAGAAGACAAATTACTTGCATTACTTTGAGGCAGATCGTTGTCTATTTCTTCCGAAAAGTCAGTCTGAGTTGCAGAAGTGATAGTGTGCCTTGGAGTGGCAGCAGCATTATTATTATTTGTGGTATTAACTTGAACTTGGTTGATTTCTTTTATGACTTGTTCATAAGATGGTGGGAGCTGCAAAATAAAGAGCAAAGATTTTAGACATCTATGGGTGACAGCCAACACATTAATAGTCTCACTGTTCTTTTCTTTGAACTTCACTTTTAAAATAAAATACAAAGAGATAACAGGGTACTTATTCACCTCAGCAGGAACCAGCTCGTTGGGTCTCCAAGGGCCTGCTGCAGAAGATGGAGGAAATCCCAGTCCTGGGGGTGGGGCTCCTGAAAACCAGGAGGCCGGTCTCAGCGGTTCAGCTGCCACAATGGTGATCTCTGGGCGCCTAGCAGACAGAAGCCTCAGTGAGGTTTTGGAGGTTAGTAACAAGCTATTGTAAGCAACCACCACCAACAAAAAGGACATAAGAGCCATCACAGTCATAGAAGTGACCTGTCTGGCTTGGGCTATCTCTAATAGTACACCCAGGTAGGCTTCAAGGAATCAAATGTCAGTCATCTTTTATGATTTTGGCCTAAAAAAATTTGAGATGTAGCCTAAGCACATCTAATTCTGTCTTGGTTGATAAGAACAAGGAATAAGTAAGGCTCATGCAACCTTTTCATTCCAGGGCTCTGCGCAAACATAAATATATCATAAGGTAGAAAAGTGCACTGGTCGAATAGAATTCTTTAGTTTTCTGTTATTATAAAGTATATACTCTGAAATGATACCATATAAATAGAATATCTTCTTCCTCCTCACTCCACCTCTGTACCAATTCAAAGTGATCTTTAAGTGTTTAGAGTTTACATGTTCACTTCTAGACCATGATGTGTCTGTTTGTGTTCCTGGTCAGTTTTGTATACAAATTTGATGAGTAATCGTTAATAATGAAGAGCCATAGTGACTTAAGCATCGATTCTTTCATCCTTTTCTTTACCTGACTGATTCTACAGTTTAATGTTTAAATTTTCCTTCAACTCTATTTCCTAACAAATACTAATTGTGTGACTAAACAAATCAACCAACTTCTCTGAGCCTTGATTTTCTCATCTAACAAATAGGGATGATGATACCCTCTTCCTTTCTCTAGTATTGCATGGAAAACATAAACAAAAACGAAAAGCACTGCCATCATCATGCACACACTCTCTCGTGCTAGCTTGTGAAACAGCAGAAACCTCACTGATTAGATTTGAACTTGGTAATGTCTTGCTCTAAAGTCTTTGTTCTTCATTCCCCTATATTATATCATTAAGAAACGTGAAAGCGAGGACCATGTCTTATAAAAAAATCCATCCATCTATTCACCTACCTTTCATTCCATTCAACCCTCTCTATCTGCCTCTCTATTGGTCCTTCTATCTATCCAGCAACTCATTCCTCTCTTCTCCCCTCCTTCCGTTTCTCCACCCAGCCATCTGCCATTTATTCATCCAGCTACCTATCCAGACTGCCTGCCTCTTTTCTTTTATTCTTTCATTCAATTTCCCAGCCTATAACCCATCCATTTATCTACCAAGTAGCTACAAGGTACAAAGCATTTCTTTGAAGCAGTTCTAATAATGCTTTATGCATAGCAGTTGTTTAATAAACATTTTTAAACCAATGTCAGTAAATAGTGCTGTCAAAAGAACATTTTTAGGCTTGTATTGCTTCTTTTCCCAGTCTTCATCATTTAAATTTACAAATTAATTCCAGAAATGTATCGATGAGGTAGGGCACTATAATACACTGCTTATGAAAGAGAAATATTTAATTTGCTGTAATATGCTTTTATTTCATTAGCAGAATAGGTGTCCTGTATTATAAACAATAACCACACCTCCTATCTCGATGAAGCTCACTCTGAATAGAAGTCCGAGAAGCTGTAAAAGAAAAAAAAAAATTGATATAGTACAAAATTAGTACATTCAATAGAGGTTTAAATTTTTATAGGGCATATTATCAGGAAAAAATGACATGCTTGCCATCATATAGAATGTACGGATTTTAACATCCATAATAGGAAAGCAAGTCAAAATAATCTTTCATATGGTATAAAATTATAGTTATATATTTGGATTTCATAAAGAAACATAGATTTCAAAAACTCCCCAAAGCACATTCTGCAGCTCTGAAAATAATTTAAAGAATGAAGAGAGAAGACAGCTATTAGATAAAAATTGCATGTTAAGAGCATTATGACATGAAAGAAGAGTGGGCAAAAAAATATTTTTAAATATTCTGATCCATGACTGTACTTTTGTAATATTTGTTTATAGCTTTATTGTAAAGAGAGTGATAGTGGTCAAATTTTCATCTATTTTCTAACTTACCTGAGTTTTACAATCTTTAAGTTGTTTATTACTTATATTGAGATAAGAAATGTAAAAAACGCTCCTATCACTTTTATAAACATGTTTATAGCATGTATTATTATATAAGCAACACTGACTTCTTCAATTCTCAAACTCAAAAACTAGGCCATTTAAATTTTTTCAATTTTATTTTAAAATTAAATTACATCTTAATCAGATAATCTAAAAAATAAATCACATATAGGGTCACATATTACACATAGGTTCAATAGAGAACGTTACCTCTATTTTCAAGGAGCACATTCTAAAGATTCTTTTTTAAAAATCTACAAATACTATAGTGTAATGAGTTGGACACAAGCGAGCGGAATTTGTTTCAGCTATAAACTGTTTCTACTAGCCGCTTTTATATCTCTCCAATACTCTACTTTTCCAATTCTTCTAATTTGAAAAGGTTGAAGGTATGAATCTTTTCTTTTTTCCTCCTATTAACTTCTGATTATGAACAAGGAAGCTGACGAAACTAAGGAGGCAGGAGTGAATGAAATTAAGGCCGGGTGGGGTTGGAGCTCTGAGGGCTGAACCTACTCTGGGCTGTTAAAGCAAACTTAATGCTTGAAACCAAAACCCTTGGATCTCAAGTTGGAGGATGCCCTGTATTCATATCATCAACTGGTTTGACTATTACATTTTTATCAAGAGTTAAATCAAGCTGAGGTGTATCTTGGCTACTAGAATAAAAGGACAGAGAGGCTGAAGTGGTGTGTCTGATTTGTAAAAACAGTTTCATAAGTCAGAAGATCATTGAGCGTTCTACAACCACATCATCACCATCACTAAAGCCAGAATCGGCAGACACAGCACTTGTAAAAGACATTATTTATTGTCACGAACATACCTCTTCCACGGGGCATTTTTGCTGTGCACTATTCATGAGTGCTAAGGGAAAAAAAGAAGGGGTTATAGAAGAGGAAAGAGAGAAAAGAGTGAACTCAGCTTCCTGTGCTCTAAAAGGAATTCAGGAGCAAGACTGTCTTGCCATACCATTGTTTTCCTCCACTCTGCACACTTCGACGGAAAGGAAAAGTTGATGAACCATAGTTTCATGGAGTGAAGAAGTACGTTGCCAGCAAAGATGTTATCTGTACAGACCAGGATACATTCACACACATAACCACAGTAAAAAAAAAAAAAAAAAATCTGCCTACAGTTTTTAATAGTGCAAAAAAGATCCAAAAACCATTCTGCAAAATCAATTTGCTACTTCAATAGGAATCAATTTTAAAGTATGAATAATACTTAAAGGAAATTCGGTAGTCAATTTACATTCTTTTAAATCAGTGGCTTTTCACTTGATTCTGCCCCTTCACACCAGAGGCAATTAGTCACAGGACCCCTGGTTGGCAGAGTGGCAATCCCACTCTGAAGGCAGCAGAATGAGGGGTGGGAAGGTCTCCCAATCATGCTCACAGAGCTCCACATCCTTCGAGAAGCACTGCTTTCCCCTCTCTTGCTCGATTTTTTTTTTTCACATTCTCTCATCTATGAAATCTTTTTTCTTTCTTTGTCCTTATAGAATGGGTGGCACTTTGTGTCAGTGTGGAACAAATTTAGCAGCTAGAAATACTTTAGATTTTCATGGCAGAGTTCATGTAATATTTTATACTCTTCCTGCTAATTTCCTAATTGTCTGCTTAATCTCATTCTCACTTGCTCAGATTAAACAAATGTGATGTAGCTGTTGCCAGGAAACTTGAATTTGTCACCAATGTCCATCCAGATCAACATATTCATTTTGACCCCTGCCACAAGCTGCTAGTCTCACATGTGTTTTGGATTAAGGCCACAGACTAAAGGCAGTATTTTCGGTTAAAGTTATAATATCATGTCACAGACTATTTTCAAATTTTTCTAGTTCGTAAGGTTAAATTCCAAGTACAAAACAAACTCATATCCAGCTGTTTATAAAAGACTGAGATCTGGATTTGCAATATTAACACTAATAAGGAATCCTTGTAAGTTCTGACAGGAACATAAGCATGAAAGGACCCTCAGTGATCATCCTACTCCAACCTTACAGATGAGGAGACTTGAGATACAGAGAGGCTAAATCAATTATCCCTGGGCAACCAGCCCACTACAGGACAGGCTGGGAGCAGTTTGCTCCTTTAAGCAGTTTAACTTCTTGTGGATCCAGGAGAGCTCAATGCTTGTCCGGATTCTAACAATTAAAAAATGCTGATTAAATAATGATCAGAAGAAATAAACACATAGAATTATTATATTATAAGCATCCTTGCTATAATCCTACCTTACCAATGAAAATCGCGATAATAAAAAATAACTACCTACAACTGCTTGAGATAGGATATGAACTAAATATGTCTGCCATGATAACAAGAACGTCCATGGAGCAGAAGGAATGCTCGTGGCCTTGGAGCCAAAAAGTATAGGTTCATATCTCGGCTCCACCTTGTGAAGTCATTTAACCTCTCTGAGACTCGGTGTCCTTACCATCCGTAAAATGAAGTTAATGCCTACCACGCAGAGCATTATTTTATAACATATGTGAACAGTTCCTGATTGACTGTAGGCAATGAATATTAGCTAAATCTAAATTTCAAAGAATATTTTTCTTTTAAAAAGTTAATGAAAGGAAAAGCATGATATCCAGTTAGAACACTTTTAAGATTGTTACCCAAAGTAACAAGGGCTCATAAGAATGAATGAAATAAGGAAGACCTCAATGTTTGACTGGAACCAGACCCATTATTAAATAATTTAAAATATAACCATTTCAGTGATATTGCTTTAAAAATGTGATAAAGTCTTTCTCCTTGCCAGTGTTTAGTGATTGAGTCTGGGATAGTAAAGCAAACATTTCAGTAGGTTGGGTAATACAAAAATTATTTACAACTTCTTGTAGAATGGGCAAAAAGGAAAAAAAGAAGGAATGGCACGATTATTCTTCAATCTGTATTTCCATGGCATCATGTGAGGATGTGTTTGGCCTTCCTACCTAAACATCGGCAATAAAGACAACCAGCAACTAGTTCTTTAGTATATACAAAGAAAGGCATACAAAAATTAAAAGATAACTGGGTTAGATTTTTTAAAAGAGATTCCTCAAAGCAAGAGTTTCCCCTTTGTTTCACCTCTCCTTCCTCTCTGCTTGGGCTGCTTCGCCCATTTCCTCTTCTCTGCCTTGTCTGATCTCTCCAGTGATCCCTTCCCTGCTGCCTACAAAGGCCTCCAAGCTTCCTCTTCCTAAACAGTCTGTGAACATGTCTGGATCTCCTCTCTGTTTGACCCTAGTCCCTTCTCAAGCTACAGTGCCCTCCTTCTCCTGTTCACCAACAAAATTTCCTGAGAGTAGCCTACTCCAGCTGTCCCAACTTCCACATATTCCATTCATCGTTCACATTGAAGTGTGACTTCCAGCTTCAATGTTTTACTGAAACTGCTCTCTCAAAGGTCACTGCTGACTTCCTAAGTGCCACATACAATGACACATTCTCAGTGGCCTTTTGCCTAACCTTGCTGTAGCAGTAACAGCTACTTGTGGTCCACTCTTGTTTTTGGAAAACCTCACTTCCCTTGACCTCAAACACACAGTGGTCCCCTAGCTGTTCTATTATACTGATCATTCTTTTTCAGCCTTTTCATCCACTTCTCCTTAGCTGCCCTCTCTTTAAAGCTTGCATGGCATAGGGCCTCAGGGTAAGCAAGATTCATCCTGAAGGAGCTAGGGGAAGTCAAGTACAGATTATAATTCTCAACGAAGAAATCCTGAAACCCAAGATAGAGGAACGATAAGAAGCCAGAGAACAAAGGCGAGAGCCAGCAGACAGGACCCAGGGAAAGGAGGCCCTCCTCTCAGCAGAGCTGGGTTTTCTAGGTCATGTATCTTTTGCCCTGTGGTACCTTAAAGGCATAGCTTGGCCCAGACATCACTGCTTCCCAAGATTCTGTCCTTTGTTATCTTCTTTATCCTTCACACTTTCTCCCTAAATGTTTAGCCACTCCCAGGATTTTGCCTATAACCTTGATCACGCCCAAACTATATCTCCAGGAAGAAATTCTGGCCTAAATTCTAGACCCTAATTTCCTATTTAAATTTTCTCCCTCCCTCCTCCTTCCCCCTAGCCACACCCAAAGGGCTGTAAGGTATGTGAAGCTATCATGAATTTTTCATTTTCGTATCTGAACTCCCTTCAGTACACACTGTGGCATTCTCACGTTTTTGTAATTCACCATCGACCACAACAAAAATGAAATGTGGGGAAATGTGGAATATCTTTCTATATTGCCACCATACAAACTGTTCACCACAACGAACTCAGATGCACGCAAGTTGCAACCTCTGGACGCCCTAAATTCATATTAAATATTACAGAATTGTGTTTCTAAAAATAATATACATTCTCCTTATGGTGGTGATCTCAGCTCAAATAATGTGAAGAACATCTAAAACCCCTTTCTTTTCTTTGTTTTATAATAGATAATCCACGTTCTATTTGAAAAAGTGAACTTAACAGTCTTTTACTTAAAAAGATCTTAAAACTCTACACACCAAGACCAAGTTTTAAAACTTTAGCCAAGAGGGAAAGTTAGTCAGTGTGAATCTGCTGTTCTGGAGAGACTTCTACTACAGCACTTTTATCTGTCTACTATGTTCTCCACAGACATTTACAGTTAAATAAAAATACCCTGGAAGCAAATGAATCAAAAAGGAGAGGCTTTGATATTTTAAAAACCCATCAGATGTTCCTACCTATAGGAAATGGTTACATAAAATTTATATTAGATCATAGAAACTGACTAGATAATCCATTTTTTTTTATCAGCTTAGTTTTACAAGAGAAAAATACTGTTCTGAGGAACTGACTTATCAATAAAGAAAAGTCAAAAAGAAAGTTGAAAAACTAGTTGCATGGCTGAAATGGTTTATTACTCTTTGACAGAAGCTCTTCCTGTTGGATTCATTGTAAGATTCATCAACTACGATCACTTGCTAGAAATCTAAACCATCATTTAAAATTATTACAGAGGAAAATACAGAGCAGGAAAAAACAAACTTACATCTTTTGATTACCGCTCTAATGGATGACAAGGGTCCTTGGCTAGAAAAAGAAAAAAGAAAATTTATTACACACTCATCAATCCTTCTGAAAAAGAATCATTTATCATGCCAGGTCATTCTGAGACCCAATATGGCACCAAACAGCAAGTTTAATACATTAATCATTGGTCTATTATCTTTACAAAACACTTAAAAACTTTCCAAAATTGCCTTTGATATTTAAGATGTTTGATGCCTTAAAATTGTTTTCATAGCTACCTACATACTGTGTCTTTCAATGAATTCTGGACACTGCTTGATGTCAGAATTACAAGGTGTTCAAAAGGTTTTGACCCTCCCATTTTTGTGCTTGACTTTGGAATTTCTGTCTTCTCAAATCAAAAAAAGATCATCCTTGCAGTCAATGTGAACTAAAGACCAACACATTTCTTCCCAAGATTAGAATTAAAAACATCAACACTTAAGTCTCTGCTTGCACTGATCTTACTGTGTGACCTTAGGCAAGTCGCACAACTCTTCCAAGCCTGTTTTACTCTTTGATTATTATTCTCTAGGCTGCAAAATTTAAGTTATTAGTCTATGAGGCTGTTTGTGTGTTGTCTTTATTCATACAAGATGGACTAACTGTTTTTGGAATCATTTAGAAAAAATATATATAACCATGAAAGTTTAGTGACATCATTTAGAAAAAAAAGTTTGTTTATAAAATTCTTCACTTTTTCTCTTTTAAAATTTATATGTATTTTTGAATTTTTGGTTGTGGTAATTTATAAATCCTCTTGCTATGTCTTAGATAGATACAACAGGAGGATACAGTAGCATAACAGTCCATTTTTTGGGAGGGACACTTTAAAAACACACTATTCTGCCAGAAAAGAAAAAAACAAAATTAGGCTTAGGGAGTCTCTAACACTATGAAGCTGGGACTATAACATAAAATCATAAATATGTTTTATCAATACAGATTTTTTTAATGTTCTTGAAGGTTTTCTGTAAACAACTACTTGGGAAAAAAACAGTATAAGCTATTACGGAAGAGGTAACAGCACCAAAATGCAAACAGGTTTACTGAAGGTTTTAGAAGAACTTCTTAGTGCAAAACTAGAGAGAATCTGCATGTTAAAATTGTATCTGTTGACTCGGGTACTGTAATTAAAAGAATCAAATCAGTATTTAGAAGCAAGGACAAAAACGCCAAAGTTCCATGTGTGTCTGGGCAGGGTACAGAGGATGTTACTGAATGTCTACATCATAACTCCCTTGCTTATTACCACTGATTTGGTCTGACGTTATTATTACTTTAAAAGATCTTTTATTACCTTTGTGAAGGAGGGGAGTGTACTGACTGGGGTGGAGCATGGTGGATATTTGGGTCAATCTGCCCCCCACCAAAAAAAAAAAGACATGTTGAACTCCTAAACCCTCGTACCTCAGAGTGTGATCTCATTTAGAAATAGAGTCATTACAGATGTAATTAGTTAAGGCGAGGTCGTATTGGAATAGGGTTGATCCCTAATCCAGTATAACTAGTATCCTTAGAAGAGGCCATAAGAAGAAAAAGGCACACAGGGAAATGCCACGTGACGACGAAGGCAAAGACTGGAACAACGCAGCTGCAAGCCAGGGAATGCCAAAGACCGCTGACGAACCACCCGAAGCTGAGAAGAGGCAACGAAGGGCTCTGCTATGGATTCAGAGGATGGCCCTGCTGACACATTCATTTCGGACTCCTGACCTCCAGAAGCGCAAGGCAATAATTTTTATTGTTTTAAGTCACCCAGTATGTGGTATTTTGTTACGGCAGCCCTAAGAAACTGATACAAAAGTGGTCTTCTAGTATGTTAAGTAGATGTAATCCATTGAGCTATATGCTTTGTGCCCTTTCCTGTATGTTATACTTCGATTAAACCTTGGCAAACAAATAGAATTTGGACTGAAGTCAGCCTAAGTTCTATAAGTCTCAAAATTTGCAGTATCATGTTTAGAATAGATCTGGAAACCAACCAAACAACCAATATCTTATGTCTAAAACCTAAACTCTAAAGTTTAAAGTTCTCCTTAGAGGTTAACACATTTCATAGTAGGGGAAATTAAAGAAGGTCTGTGATCAAATACATCTTCATGGGAAGCAGTTTGGGGAGATGCTGGAGTAGCTTCCTGGCTGTTCAATACATACAATTTCTGTATCTCAAATGTAGCTATGGATGCCAAACTGGTTTTGAAGACAATCCTTCATCTTCATCTTTCTGAGGAACAAAGGCTACGCGTGAAGGTAGCACTCTACAGTCTTAAGAGAAAAACTTACGGGGACTGTCCTTCAGCATGAACTCAGGCTCATGTCTCAGCTGAGAACCTTCAGGAAGGATGGCACCATGGGGCAATAGACATGGCCACATGGCCACTGATCAGAGGAGGGGGCAGCAGAGCCTGCTGGTTCAGAGAGCTAGTTCTGGAGTCCAATTGTCCATATTCCCTCCTTATGCCTCCACTTGCTGGCTGGTGTGACTTTGTGCAAATTACTTTGCTTCTTTAAAGCCTCTTGTGTATAAAAGCAAGGATAATTCAGTTTCCTCATGGGGTTGTTTCAAAGAGGAAGAGGAAGAATCCATTAAAGCATTTTACACAGTGCCTGGGACAAAGTGCGTGTTCAGTTGTGAGATGCTATTATCATTATCAATGTTTGTTTGTAATCTTTATTGACATCACAAAACATCTGACGACACATACGACCCTTGACAGGTTCTCACTTTGGAGCTTGATATCAAATGGATTGTAGGCCTAACAGTTCATGTTATTTGTTTGTTTGTTTGTTTGTTTGTTTTTATGGTGACATTCGTTAACGAAATCCAGGAAGTTTCAGGTGTACGATTTAACAGGAAGGCATATATATTGCATTGAGTGTTCACCTCTCATAGTTAATTTCTTTCTGTCACCACATATGTGACCCCTTTTACTCCATCTACCTCCCAGTTTATGTTTTTTAAAGATTTTTTTCTTTAAGATTTACTTTGCTCTCCTTCGGTTTCTGCTGTTCAGACGGAATCTGCACCCAGGGCAGTCCATGACAAAACAAAAGACTGCAGAACCGAATCTTCACTCCACCCTAAGTTTATAAGCCCGTGTCTTGTCCCTGGCAGAGTTGATCCAGATCTTTGGCCGTCTGCTCTCCAGGCACTGCTTCCCTTAACATCAGGTGCCCTTGTTCTCAGTGGAACAGATAAACCACTCCTGAGATATGGCAGTCGAAGACCCTTCCAGGAAGGGAATGAGAGTTAGGGGAAAAGGCTTTCAGATCCTGAGCAGGAGAATCGAAAGCTGGGGTCAAGACAGAACTGTCTCAGGTCTAATTGCCTGACGATTTATCTTCCTACAGGACTCTGGGGGACTCTCTAGCTGTTCGGAGTCCCGTTCTAGCCTTTTATTCCACTCTCATACAATAAGCCCTTCTCAGGCTACGTTGTCGTATCACTCTCTATCATTGCAGTTGCACATTACCTTAGTTAGTAGTCAAGATGTTTTTAAGAATGGAAATTATGTTTTAAAAAAGTTTCTTAACCAAATGAAATGCATTTCTAATGATGAGATTTCAGCAATTACGATGATGTTGAGAAAAGCTTAGTCTTATGTGTGTCAAACACACGATTCAATTATCAAATAAAGAAAATGAGGCTTAGAGTTTAGGTATCATGTCAGCAGTCACGCAGCTGGTAAGTGGCAGAGCCAGATGTGAATTCACTACTGTCTGACTGTTGTCCAAAGTCTATAATTCAAGCTTAGTTGATGGGTAAATGTTTCTGGACGTTCTACAAAGTTCAGTGTGTAAGCAAGTACCTCTAAACATAAAGCTGGCCCTCGATTTTATACTGGAGTCTCATGCCAGACTCTGCCACTGCAGAAGAAAACAAAAGTTGCTAGGAACAACATTTTGTTGTTGTCAACAACAGCAACAATGCAAACCTCAATGGTCATTTTGTAACTCACCTAAGTAAATCCAATGTCTTTTTCTTTTGGATCATGTTTTATCGTAAGACAGATGCTTAAAATTATTTATGCAGTTTTCAAAGTCATGGCTTGTTTCCAAGTTTAAACTCACTGCCAACCCACCCTCTCTCTTTGCTGAGAAAAAAACAAATCAATAACTAAAGTTGCTGATTTGGCTTGTTTGGTACATGAATCAGAACAATGCCTGCAAGTGTCCATTGTCATCATCACATTCTGTGTGCAGAAGCAAATGAAAACATTTTAAAAAATGCATTCTTTGTAATTAAAAAAAAAAAAAACCTCACTAAAGGCTACGGGCATATCATTAAAGTGCCAGTCAGTAAAGCCACTAGGTTAACAAGGCGTTAAGCTAATGTCACCTAGAGGTGCAGTCCACTGGTCAAGCTGATAAGCCTACTGGTAAATATAAAGTTTATTCCCTTGTACCATCTTCTCCAAAGGCTCTCAACATTTGGATGGATTCATCTCCATTTCCCAACAGAGAAGTTTAACCAGACTGGTGTGATTTTTGCAGGCTGAAAGAGGTATTCCGTCTCATCTATTGGTCATAGACCTAGTACTTTTTATCTGTGTGACATAGATGAAGCACCAGGAATACCTTGAAAGCAGACTCTGACCTCAGTGAGAAAGACAAATACTGCAACTGTCTTTCTATTAATAGTATATGCGGGTAGTCACATGGTGCTATGGATGCAAAGAAGTTATGTATTACCTGAACTTGGGGTCTGAGAAAAGGCTTCCAAAACATGACATGTGCCTTGGCTGAGAACTGAAGAATGCGTCAGAGGACAGGTTCTGAAGAAGGAGTGTCAGGCAGAACGTGCAAAAGATCAGGAGTGAGGAGACAGTAGAGCATGGTTTGCGAGCAGCACGTGAAGAAGCTATGGTAAGAGACAGGAAGGGACTAGGACTCAAATGCATGCCAAAGCATAAACGGAAATACGCTATAGAGAGAAGTGCTGGTAGCAGGCATCGCCAGCCAGGTTAAACACACTCAGATTCCATGGGTGAGGGAAATGACAGCAAGTGTTTCAGAGGCAAGTGGGCATTTGTCTAGGACAAGCACTGTTAACTTTAGCTTGTCTGTATGCACTAGCCGTTGTCCCGTGGCATGCCTGCCTTTTTTTTTTTTTTTTTTAAGAGTTTATGAATAAACCTTGGGGTGCTAGTATTCTATGTCTTGAATTGTGGGCAGATCCACATTTTTAGGAACTAAATATATAGATGATAAGACTGACACACTAATATTTGATGAGATAAATAATGAGTGGTGGTAGGAAAGAGAAGATAGATGTGAGCAAGAGATTTCTGGAAGTGCCAGAAAGGTACTGGAGAAGTCTAGGGTGTCTTGTTCTCACATGCATTCATTCATTTATGGAGCTCTGAGTATGTAGCTGGCATTATACCCAAACTGGGGACACCAATATAAATAATGTACAACCCCTGCCCTCAAGAAGTATGCAATCTTGACAAGATCAACAAATAGGAAATAAAAATAGAATGTAAAAAAATGTTATACAAGGTATTATGAAAGTTCAGAAGGGGGATGTCTAAATTTAGCACTGGGAGAGTTAAAGAAAACACAGAGCTGATGCTGGAGTAGAGCTAGTGCAGGGTTTTGCACCCTTGTACTACTGACATTTGTTAAGGGCTGGCAGGGGTCGGGGCGTGGAATTGTCCTATAGATTGTAAGAGAATTAGCTGCATTGCTGGCCTCTCCTTAATAGATGCCAAAGACTTACTTCTTCCGTACCCCTGCCAGTTCGGACAAGCAAAATGTATCCAGACACTGCCAAATGTCTCCTAGGGGGAAAGATCACCCTCGGCTGAGAACCACTAAGCTAGTGGCCACAAACAGTAACAGGATTTACATGGATGGGGAAGAAGCTGGCTTTGCCATTTCTGGTTGCCAAGTTGATGGTGGTAATAGTGGGATAAAATCTGGGGCTGGATGCGAGGGAACAGGGCAAAGGCAGCGATAAGAAGAGAAGAATGAAGTAAAAGAAATTCCTAGGACCAAAGCAGTTTTGAAAAAGTGGTACTATGGCTATACCATGTGAAAAAATTAGTATTTCTATGAAGGAACACAGAAAGTCAGTCATTCTATGAAAAGAATCTTTATAAGTTCAGGTATTTATAAATCGAGGATTACCTGCACTTTTAAAAAATGATACTTATTTCAGGACTACACTAAACAAAAGTCACAGACTTCCTGTATTTCAGAAAAAAAAAAAAACCATTAGATATCTGTTTATAAATAAAGCTTCTGACCAACACTGATTTGCTTCTCAAAACAAAAAGCAATAATGCCACAGAATATAACACACAAGTATTTTCATGCTGTGTATGCATTGGTCAAACTTTCATCACCCTATAATACCTGGTAACTTAAGGTGATATTATGTAATGGGAGAACATATTAGTTAGTAAACAATATTTTGTGAATGACACAAATAAAAAGCTATGATGCCATTTTAATAGTGTCTAAATTAATATCGTCACCACAACATGTAGGGTCAGGTCTGAAAAACTGCAGGGTATGGAAAAGAATAAGTGTAGTTACTAGAAACTAATGAAAACAAATTATCTTTTAGTTCTAAAACTTTGAAGAATCTCCATAGTTTAAAGTTTGGGTATGGCCAGGGACTGAATTCCTTTTTAAGAATTACAGAATAAAGATTCGTAAAAAATAATAATAATAATAATAATACTAAGAATAATTAGGATCCAATTAGAATGGTTTTTACTAAATTTAAAAACCATAACAAAACTACAAAATACTTCCATTAATACTCTGAAAGCTTTAGGGGAAAAGTTATATGAATTCTGAGTACACTTACTTTTTCATTACAATGACAGTCCAATTATAATCATTAAAATTTATAATATAATGTCAAGTTACATCAGTATTTTTCTACTGACTCTTTTTCTAGGACGAGCGAATCATATGTGCAACCCCTATTTACATATTTAATTTTAGGGCAAATACACATTTACGTGCATTTCATTAACATTCTACTCTTTGAAATTTGTAAAACAGGTTCTCTTGACAGATCTGTGAGCATGAAGAATATGGAGGACAAGTAGAGAAAAAGCAAATAGGATGCATGATGGACCTCCTGAGGCATCATGACTGTAATGGGAAGAAAGAGTACAGAATTTAAGCCAGCCAGAGACCTACTTTCTTATTTGTGTGAGCTTGGCCAATTTACCTACTTGCTGAAATTGTTTTCTTTCCTGTAATATGAGGATACTAATGCCTATTTTTTGGCTTGTTACTAAAACTGAATGAAAAAATTATGTAAAATATACAATACAGTACACCTGGCACATATTAGAGTCTCAAAAAAAATTTTTTTGGTTATATATCCTATTTTTCAATACACAAATTTCTATAATCTATAATCATATGAGGGTAAAATTTTTGGAGCAGCCTTGCCAACACCAGTTGAATGGCCCTATAGCTATATTTATCGTAACTCTATCTCATAAATTAAAATAATTGACCATTCACAATTCATTTGCAATCATTATTCACCACTTACAACCATTCTGAGTTTTTGTAATTCATACTTTTTATACACTTAATCTCCTATACCTAATCGCCTACAAAGCCAAGAGAACAAAACAGACCAAGCTTTTGTATTATCCCCACTGAGAACACAGATCTCTGCTCCTTTAGGTCATCCTTCTCATATTTTTCACCAAATGGTCATGGTGACCTGCAGCTCTGCAGTTTCTAATTCTTAGCTCTGTTAAGCAAGAAATTCCACGAAAGTGTTCGAAGATCCTGAAATAGGCTTTCAACTCTATTAATAATAACTATAGTACATTTAAAATGAGAATGTATTACTCTAGTCTTCCGAATTCTTTAAGTTGTTTTTTTCTTATTTTTTTTGTTTGTTTGTTTACATATGTACGATTTGACTCCTTAATCGGACTGCAAACTTTTCAAGAAGAGACCGTCTTCTGTTCATTTTTATAGTGTAGTTCAGTGGAACTGTACCATGTGCTCACTGAACTAATGTGAACTCAATCCTACTCAGAGAGAGAAATAAATATAATTTGAATAGTACAGATGATTCCACCTACAATTTATTCAGTAAGCAAATCCCCAGGAATAATATTGCTGCCGCTTTTGTACTGATGGTTTCAATTCCTGATTAATTTTGTTATATGCGCATCTTGCCTTAAAAGTGTCTGGGTCGAATGTTCGAAAAATTGGTATTTTGCATATAAAACATCACCTTGATGAGCATCTGAGACTCAATGATAAAAAGTACTCTCTTCTAATAGTAGATAGAAAACTGGCCAATTTGACCTAATTCAGAGATGGTGTGTTAGACTCCAACAAGGCATCTAATTTGGCAACAAATACCGTACTTTGTGTCAATTAATGGAATTTCAGGAGTAATTATGCCTGTTCACAGTTTTTCATTGTACACTATCTTTAGAATATGTTTTTATTTTTTTTAATAAGTTAAGCCTCTGATAACTCCCAACCTATAGGTAGTACAAACTCTTCGCTGGTGTGCTACTAAATTTCAAGTCATGTATAATACACCATAATATACATTGCTCTTAATCAGATAGTACTTGTCTCACTAGGTTATGCTGTATCATGCAGAACAGGTACAACTTATTTTGAGAAGAGGTTTAGGACATAATGTCAAGCCAGCACCTAAGAAAGGTGGCCTTTACTGCAATATGTGAAAACAGAATCTCTTCAGATGTAAACACAAAAATATGAAAAACTATGGGTGTGATGTAGAACTGTGTTTAATAAGAACCTAACGAATGAATCCAAATATTAATAACCAGAATAAATCTTTTTCTGGGGTTATATCTTAACTCCACATCAACCAAAAGTGGTCTACAGAAAGTTTACACAGAAAATCTAAAATGGCAAAGAGCTAAAATCCAATCCTTTCTTTCCTGGATATACAGTAAAATAGTAGAATTCAATTCTATGATTAGAAGTTATTTGTTGGTAAAAGGCATCATAAGAATAGCACAGTTCTAAAGGGATGTCTATTATATGCCAGGAAAAAGTGAGAGAATAATAAAATGTTAGACAAATATATGGAAGTTTCTGTTGGAAACACTCATAAGAGCCAGCCGTGATTTTTCAAATTTTGTCTTATTAGCTGATGATTTCTGTATTTTTGACCAAAAGGCAAGCATGTATTTATCTATTAAGAGTAATTTTTAATTTTCAACCAAGAAATGTAATACTTATGCTATTTCAGGCATCAGGCTAGATACCAAAGAAACAAGATCAACTAGGACACGGTCCCTGTCTGTAAGATACTCAAAGTCTAGTGAGAAACCTATAAAAAGGGATGAGCCTACACTTTGTGGGCATTCCTGCTTTTCTTTTTGTCTTTTTTTTTTTTTTTTTTAAATGCCTATAGCACCTGGTATTCCAAGGTGGTCTCCCATCCAAGTACTAATCAGGCCCAACCCTGCTTAGCTTCCAAGATCAGATGTGATCAGGCACATTCAGGGTGGCATGACCGTAGACTGCTTTTCTTAAAATTAGGACTTTCATATACCTTTTACCTTATATTCAAGGTATTCTGGTGTATTATTTCTTCTATTAGACTATAAACTTCTTAGGAAATGTACATATCAGAATGATGTTGCCTGTAAAACTTCAATTAAAAAATTATGGCAAATTAAAAAATAATTAAGTCAATTTCTAAAGTCCTCTTGGCATGTTCAGATTCCATACCATAAAATATTTTAGGTCATATGTAAAGAACAAGTCTTCTAAAAACAAATGACTCACCCATTGCAACTTATTTAACAATGACTTTTAAAGGCTGTAAAGACGAGTTTTAAAAAATTTTAAAAAGAGTAGAACACTACACCCTTCTCTAAAACTTTCCATGCTCGTTTTAAAACTGTATGCAGCAAAGCTCCTACCAAAGAAGGCTGAGGCCTCTCTTTGGACACTTCCTTAGGGACATTCAGGGAAAACTCCTGCAACAATCGCAAGACTATCAGGGGACACAACCTGGCAAGACAAATTAAGACACAGGAAACTTGGTAAAAATCCAAAGAGTCACTTGGTCACACTACAGAAGGAAAAATTAAAGGCAAATACTTCCTACATTACAGTCTATAAACAGAGTCCTAACACCTATATAATAGGAAGCAAAGGCCACTTAAAAACCTTCTGCTCTGTCCAAGGCTGAAATAAATACTCAAAGAGAACAGAGACAGAGAAAAGGTTTCTCATAACAGTAGTTTCTCACTTATCTGAAAAAAAAAAAAAATCGGCTTTATGTGTTAGTTTGTTTGTTACTAAACATATATAAGTACTCCCATATGTGGACTCTCGTCAGATCACGCCATCTATTTTTCTCTTGTCTTGGCCCTATAATGCAAAAGGATGGAAGACAGTGAAATACAGAAAGTGGTAATGATACCGCCCCCTACACTTCCTTCTGTGAACTCAGAGGCATATCTGGTAACACTTTCTGACCTGATGTCAGAGTTAGGGAGATTAGCTCTTAATTTAACATTTTTGGCTATAGCTTTTAGTTATCTTTTTTACTTTGTTACCACATGAATAAACTAACATTTAAAAAAATAACCTGAAAATGGCAATGTTCCTTTGCAGACATTGAAAATCTAAGGAACATATATGTAGATAAGTAATGGATAGTATCTGACTAATAGGTTATTTAAATTTCAGGTCATATTAAGAATACAGGAACAGAGGGTAGAAAGAATTAAAAGGAGGAAAAGAGTATCGGACCCTATATACATACAACCTGATAAATCTATAAGAGTAAAAATGAGGGGATTAATTTTTTAGTGGAGGTACAATTAATATAAACCAATATTTTTGGCCTTTGTCTTGACATCATTCCTAATTCACTTCGAATCATTCTGTATTAAAACCTTAAAGAGATAGCCACATAGCATAGGTACCTGATGTGGCAATCAAAATCAGCACTAAAATTAAGAAGTTTTAGAAGCAGCTGATATTTGGAGCTGGGCTAGTGACAAAATACATTACAAACAAAGAGCTGTGTGCATGCATATGAATATCTGAGACTATGCCTTATCCACAGCATGTGGTATTTTCAGGTAAGACCAAATTCATATCAATTAACCAGTGTAATAGTCTCTTGTAAAGAATAAAATCTTACTATGAAAACATATGAAAAAAATCAGAGGGTTTGGTAGAAGACAGCAGGGAAAGAAAAAAAAATGAGAAAAATAATTTCATGTTTCCCCATTCTTTATGGGTTTAAAATAAAATCAGTGAGGGATAATCGTTTTCTATTTTTCATTGCAAAAACAAGTACATATTTCAGGCATCTGAAACTTATCTGAGTACTAATTAAGTGATGTTTCCAACAAGTTAGAATTTAGAACAGTTTGAAGCCATGCCTTTAAAATCTAAAAAAAATAAAAATAAAAAGAACAACTTCTAAGATATTAGCTCCATTTTTTTATTTGAAATAGCAAGGCAGATATTTTTTTAAAGCTAGGTTTAAATGTTATTAACAAAAGTACATAAATTGTTTAAGTTGTTATGAGACACTAAGATTTTCCTACACCGATAATTTTTTTTTTTAAATCTTTTAAAGATGAGTACCGTAGCCATCAATTTCTTAAGCTTTGTAATCACTTGATCAAGGGTTTCAGGTTAGCTAAGCCCTCAGGTTAGAGCTGCCTCCAGCATTACATTTCTATCTTTTCGCCAAGTCTCAGTGATGTCAAAGTCAGAATAAAGTTGGCTCAATCAATAGTACGGGAAATAACAACTTGGAATAAACATACACAAAACAATAAAATCAAATCAATGTAATTACAGATCCATTTTTAAAAATTCATTTAACCAAGTTCTTCAAAACCAGGCAGTTCTTAAGAGTTTCTGTCATAAAGCCAAAGACTCTGACCAAGAATGTAAAAGGGAACACAGAAAACAGCTGAGTTCATTCTCACACTTGGATTTGTTCTCCCCTGGGAATTGGTAATTTTAAAAGAGGGTACACATGAACTTTTACTGCATATATTTAAAAATTTCCCTATTTCATAGGGAGTGCAAGCGGCACACCCACCAGCTAAATATGTATGTTTTGCAAGGTCACTGGAAAACTTTTCCATTGGATGGATACCAAGAACATATCTGGTAGCTAAAGGTTTTTAAAGTCATTTAAAATTATGGCCACTGATTAAATGAAGTTACCCAATAAGTATAAAAAAATTTCTAGATTAGGAAGCCCAGAGAAAAGCAAATTTTAGGGTGCATATCTAAGGATACCGTCAGTAAATGTACAACTGTTCATTAAGTCTGTAGACACTGAGTATGGCTGCCCCCAAATGAGTAGTTCTATCTTTTCAGTATATTTTAAAAGATTCATAGAGTAAACTTGTCTTCTGAAAGCATCAAAAAAAAAAAAAAAAAAAAAAAAAGAAGCAGCAGCAGAAAGGAGGGAAGCAAGAAGATGCAGAAGAGAATGTAGGAGAGGATGACTGGCATGGAGTCCAGCCGAACACGAATGGAGCACTGGACTGTGGACGAGAGGACCGAGGTTCCCAAACAGTAGCAGGGTGAGGACTGCCTGAGGAGTGACGAAGCCTGTGTTGGCACCAGACCTTAAAACAGCCAGCCTGCCACACAGGAGGTTCGTGGTACGCTGTGGAGAAGAGGCATTTTATTCACCCATTCGCACACTGCCCCCTGTGTGCCCAGCTATTCTCGCTGTGAAACGGCCCACAGTGTAGTCTGGCAGAGAGACAGAGCACACCAACTGACCCTGGACTTTACCTGTATGAGGCAGATTAAACAGGTCATCAAACTGGATATTCAGTATGATTCCCATCTCAGTTTTAAAATCTTACTTAAAAGAAAAACATATACATATAAATATGTATATTGATAAATATAGATTTAATTTTATATTTATACAAGAAAAGTGAGAACATATCTACCTAGTCACGTGGTTGAGCCTGCTCCTTCTGGCTGAAGAGAGCCGACGATTAAATTTTCAGGAATTTTGTAGGCCAGTTGTTAACGATAGCAATTATTAAAAATTACATAAACATATATGAATTATATAAATTTATATTAAATAAATCACACAAAAACAAAGGCAACTAATACTAAAAACTCATCATTTCCTAATCATTTTACTATCTTTACTATTATCTGTGCTCTGAGATGATTTATATCTATTACATTGTATGGTGGAAATACTATAGATGGGTTACTCTGCGTCTCTTCCCAATTTATCATCGGTGGTGTCATGTTGGCAGCTTTAAACCGGCCATGGTTAGAGTATTTACATCACAGATATTGGCAAATCAGAGCCTAATTTATCAGTTTATTGACTGTCTAGACTTAAGAAAGTGATGGATAAAATGTTAATAATGTAGATTCACCTTAGAAGCATGCTATTTGTAGCTGTTACGCTGTGAACAGCACAAAAAATTGAGGAAACATTCTTCCAGTATTGGAAAACTATTATCTGAATCAGCAAAGAAGTTTCTCATATCACTGACAAAAAGAGTAGAAATTCTGATATGATTTTGTTGTTTCGCTTTCATCCTACTCATTAATATTAACAAAGGTGTCAACCAACAATCACACTGGATTTACACGAAGAGACCTGGATGTTAAACTTTTATCAGCAAATCACTGCATATGCCTGAACGGTAACAGTAGCTGGCTCTGAGAGGTACAGAACTATGATTTGTAATCCACCTATGTCTCTGAATTTTTCAGGTTTTATATAATGAACATTATTCATTTTATAATTTTAAGTGTTTTTTTTTTTTTAATTTGCTATGGCAAAAAAACAAAAATGTAATTTGGTTCATGTCAAATTCCATGACCTCTGGATAATTAAAATTACATTCAAACCACCAAATAATCAATCACTCAGCAAACTGTAGAATGAGGTCAAATCTACATGCCATCACAGGGATGAAAATCCCCCAGACTCCAAGCATGAACAGCAGCACGCATACAACTTCAAACAGCTTACAAAAAGAAAACAATCTATATATCTCACAAACTCATACTCCTTCGATATAAAATTAAAAAACCAAGGAGTTAATAATAAAATTAAATGAACATAAACATTTAGGATTTTAAAAATCATTAATGTGAACTATAATTTCCTTAGTGTCTTCTATGTTCCAGGGATTCTCCTAGGTACTGAGACAAGAGCCAACAAGGCAAGCTCCTGCATCCAAAGAGCTTACAGTTAGGCAGAGAAGACAGAAAAGTTAACTGGCAAGTTTTTGTTTCTAGGTTTTTTCTGTTTTGTTTTGTTTTAAGCTGGCAATTTTAAAACAGATTAGGAAATATAAAACCACACAAGGATGTCTGGGATCTTTAAAAAATATATCTAAAACTAACTATGAACATCAATTCAAATGAAACACAACTGAAAAAGAATAAAATATAACCAAACTTTAAAAAATAGTGAAACAGATTTTCATTGGCAAGACTGAGCAGACGTGAACAGTAACATTTACCTTCTTACAGCAGCCAAAGCCAAAGTCACCCCTCAAACTCAGCTAGTCCAGTGTTGGCATTTTCAGAACTGGCTTGGCAGGACAGTCCAGTCTAATTCAGACTTCTAGGGGCACTGAAGATCATCCTACTCACACCTGTAAGCAATGGCTATGTCACCTTGTGAATGTCTATATGATGTGCTAATTGTTTCTTGGGCCATCGCCCTTCCTGTTACAAGAATTAATAATAACAGAAATGAACTGAAATGAATGTGTGCTTGGATAGATGGATGAACAGGTAGTTGGGAGACAGACAAGCAGGTGAATAGACTTGTTTTTTCTAAACAAAGTTACTTTCAAAGAAGACAATATATTATCTAGTGATTCCCTCTAGTTGTACGTCCACCTATCTAGATAACAAATATAATTCTGGCTTTATTGATGGATTGGAAGAGAGATGACAGCCTTTCCAAATATCTAAAGCTGGTGTGGTAGTTACAGATTTTGCTAGCAGACAAATACTCTGACTGCTATAACCGGACCCACAATTTTCCTAGGAGAGATACACAGCTGTTTTAGGCTGTGTTGAACTAAGTCAGAGGATATTTGGGAGTCTTCTTGGAACTTTAAGAAAAGGAGAAAGAGAAGATGAAGATCAAAGAGGTGGGGTTAGAATCTAAGACATGTTTCCAAGCTCTACTCGTAATTCTACCTCATTCCCACAAGCCACAACCCTGACACTGAGGTCCTATGAAAGACGAAGTAGAATTCCCATGACAGGAAAATCAACAGTAATAGCAGTTCTCCCATCACTGCCACCAGTACCTTTACCAGAAAGTCAGATGCCGTAGAACAGCCCTTGGTAGCAGAGTAGCAAGGCTACTAGATGATTTTAGCTGCCTGAGAAGACAGCTAGATGACCAACATACGCATAAAAATCAGATGTTTTTCCTACCTCATTTATTTACTTTTGCAAGTAGCCTCAAAAAGAAATACATTTTGTTCAGGTCCTTGGATCTCTCATTGTTTCCAGTTCACCTGAAAGTGTCTCCTCTCAAATTAGGAAACATTAACTGATCACCTGTTATGTACCAAACCTGTAGATGTATAGATGAACAAATGCTTTCGGTTGAGGAGTCAGACTCATAAACATATAATTATAAACTATAATACGGCTAATTTGTGCTCTACATAGAAGCCAGCCAAAGTAATTAGGAAGCAGCCTTTAGTTTGTTCATTTTTGTCCTTATATCAAAATGTTTCAAACGGTAACTTTAGGCAGCATTTTTAAATTTTAACATAAAAACTGTACAGTCATATGTTGCTCAACCATAGGCTATGCTCTGAAAAATGCATCATTAGTTGATTTTGTTGTTATGCAAACATCATAAAGGCATATACACAAACCTAGGTGGTATAGCCTATTGCACACCTACGCTAAATGGTGTGGCTACAAATCTGTGTAGCATGTTACCATACTGAATACTGTAGGCAAATGTAACACAATAGTATTTGCATATCTAAGCACAGAAAAGATGAAGTAAAAATATGGCATAAAAGATAAAAAAATGGTACACTTGTACAGGATGCTGTGAATGGAGCTTGCTGGACTAGAAGTTGCTCTGGGAGAGTAGGTGAGTAACCGGCGAGTGAATGTGAAGGCCTAGGACATTACTGTACACTTTATAAACACTGTATACTTAGACTACACTAAATTTATAAAAATGTTTTTCTTCAATAATAAATTAACCTTAATTTACTGTAACCTTTTTACTTCATGAGCTTTTTAAATTTTTTTAACTTTTCAACTCTTTTGTAATAACACTTAGCTTAAAACATAACCAATGTTACAAGCACTACAACTAGGACATCACTAGGCGATGGGAATTTTTCAGCTTTGTTATAATCTTATGGGACCACCATTGTATATGTGGTCCATCAGTGACCAAGATGTCATTGTTCAGGGTGTAACTGCACTTGTATTCCCTTTTAACTCTAACACTTCATTAGAAATGTCTGTTTACAAACTAGGACTTTCTATAAAAACAAAGAACTTTCTCTCACTGAAATAACTCAGCCTTGATCATTTTTTCTTATATTATTGGTGAAACAGAATAAAAGCTGCTCACCATGCTAATGTTGAATTGTTGCAACTTATTTCTGTCATGGTAATTTTGTATGTTATGTTTTGCGGGAGGATCTTTTAAAATAAATTTTTAAATTTTGTAATAGTTTTAAGATTTACAGAAACTTGTAAAGATAGTAGAATTTCCATGTACCCACACCCAGTTTTCCCTATGGTTCATATCTTACACTAGTATGTTACATTTGTCACAATTATGTTTTTTATTTTAAAACACTGGTATGCAAACTCTACTTTCCCAGGTTTTATCTGTAAACGATTACAGAAGGCATCACAAAAGATTCTCCTATGGGAATCAGTGTAATACGGAACTGTAAACACTAAATGACATCATTGTTCCCCAGGGTATCTTAAGAAGAGAAAATTAGGGCGGAGCAAAATTCCTGTAGATTTATTTTTTAGGGTTTCAATTTCCTAGACTTATCACAATGCCTAGCAAAGTGCTTATCACACGCAAGAACCATTTGTGGAATACATGTGAATCCCACTTGCAAATATATCATTGTACAGAAATGTCAATACATCTGTTTGATATCAAAATTACATTCATCAATGTTTCATAGAGGTGTTATTTTTTAAGTCACGATCCTTTCAAATTCAAGCCTACCATAAATACAAGTTGTGGTTTTACCTCAGTCTTAAGCAGAACAAATCTAGGAGAGATTTGAAGGCTATATTCTCAGTAAGCATCATTTAAAAGTTAATAAGAGTAGTTAATTTATTTAAATACTGAGATCAAGTCTCCCCTTTATACAAATAGAGGGCCAAAGAAAAGAGGGCAGAGGTGACTCATCCTTGTACATAAAACATCTGCTTGCATTAGTCTATAAATGAATTCCTGGAGACACGGGGCATGTAGGGCTCAGGACCAAGGATCGTTCTGATGGCTGTCAGACACAGAGAGTGAACTGTGTGAAGCGTTCGGAGGTCTGAGGTCCAGTTTCATCTCTACTCACTTTGTGAGCATAATCATATAACTTAACGTCAGTTTCCTCCTCTATAATACAACATTATTGGAAATGTCTGGATAATCTCTACCCACTACTCTTAAAATTTTTTTTAATATGAAACCTAAAAAACTCCAAGATCCCAATTTAAATTCTACTCAGTAAGAATCATTTACTTACTTAATCCAACTGGAGCAAAGGGAGTTGAACTTGATGACTAATCCACTCCATTAATAATAGGTAGCCTAACTGAGCAATGCTTTAATGCCTTACATCTTTTTTACTCATGTTTTTTTTTTAAAAAAATGATTTTTATTAAAATATAGCTAACATACAATATTATATTAGTTTCAGGAGTACACTATGCCTTACCTCTTTTAACTCAATCCATACATCCACCCTTAGAAGAAGGTACTATTATTTTCTTAATTTTACAGATGAGAAAGAGTTTTTGTAATTTAAATGTCCAAGGTCACATACCCTGTAAATGATGAAGCCAGGATTTGAACCTGGACAGCATGGCTCCAGAGCCTGAGTTCTTAGCTACTGTGTTTCTGTGCCTCACAAAAAAGTTCACCTACAGCTGAATGTTGAGAGGAAAACACACAAAAAAACTTGCATAAATGACAATCGTGAATTAATTATTTAGAAATCCTGAGAACTTGTCTTCTTCCACTGAATATCCCATGACTTGGAAGATTTAAATCAGAGGCAGTGGTGGAGGAAGGGAGAAGGTGTCTTGAAGAGTATTAAAAAATGATTTAAGACTTTCATCATTTCTAAGATTTATTCATAATATATAACATGTCAAGGAGTATATGTGAATAAGTGTTTGGAAATTCATGGGTCTGCTGTATTTCGTGTTGTTTTAGGAGCTCCTCCATTAAGGAGGTTTTGCTGTTGTTGTTATTGTTGTTACCTTTTGTTGGTGAAAGGAGCCAAAACAATAAAGGTTTCTATTGCTTACTAAGGCACAGATTTGATGTCAGTGTTCCTAAGATAAGTAATACATTTCCTTCACATAATATATTATATGGTGGGGATTTGGTTTGTACATCAATAAAGTACTAGTCTGCAACGTTTTCTCAATATATTCATGGCACCCTAACCTCTGTAAAAATAAATCCTAAAACAAAGCTATATTCTGGGTTAGTCCTAAAGCCAATATAAGTGTGTTCAGTATGCAAATTTCATCTCTAAATTATAATATTGTTATCATTATTTCTGTTAATGGCATTATATGATCTTGTGAGGTTAAAAGCAAATGAAACCCCTCTAAACTCAAATTAAAGAAAATGGGTTTTAATTTTGAGTGTCCATGGGTATCCCAGGAATTCCCACAACAGGAAGTACAGCTGAACCTCACACAGCGCTGGGAAACAAGGCGGCTTCTCGCACAAGCTCTCATTCTTCCTCACTTTCTCTGATACTACACCATCTGTTTTTATCTTCAAATCTCCTTCTACAGCTGGACTCTCTCTGCTCATTCTTCAGCATACCTGGCCAATGTTCATCAGTATACATGTTGCACTAAGCCCAAATCTAAATTTTCAAGCTCCAGAAACCATGGCTCTGAGCTCAGCTTGAACTTTCAAGAGAAAGGATTTAATTATCGCAGCGTATAGGTCAGAAGTCCACCAACTATGGCCAAATGGAGTAAGGCTGCGTGGAAACCCGGTTCCAGGAGTCTATCCTTCAGCTGGGAGGCAGCTGTCGGAGAAGTAGGCAAGAGCTGGCTGCAATGCAACTACCACTACTGCATGAGGTAAGATTTAGTAGGACTGTGCCGTCACCCCATTGTGCAAAGGTATAGAAAGAAACCAAACACTGAAATGTAGGCCTAGAAAATCCACAAGAGGATCAACTACAGGCATTGTTTCAAGAGCTCCTGCTAAAAGCTTTGAAACCAGAGACCACAAGGAAGTATCCCAACAATGTCTGTTGTGCTTGTTCCATTAGCTGTTTTTACTTCTGAGTAGCCAGTCTTTTCTTACTTTGAGTGAAGGAACAAAGAAGACATCACCCTGTATCCAGATTGAGAGGAGGTTAGGGTTTATTACGTTCAAAGGAATATAATTTACTTCCTAAAACGAAGTTCATCTGCTATCTGTAATCTGCTATGAAAAATCAGCACTAGTAAAAAGAGAGGACCAAATCTGTATCTTTTCTCTAAGCAGCCAAAGTTAATACTTTGTCACTGTATCAGAAACCTGTGGGACCATTCAACAGTTACTGACAATCCAAGATTTTACCAGTCCACACAAAGCAGACTCATGTGCTTATCTGAGCAAGGAAGGATAACATGAATGCGCTAAGAGCAGACCCCGCACGGTGCATTTATGCAGGTGCCAGTGCACATTCCTGCACAGAACCCTGCCATGGCCAGACCCCTGGCTCCAGCAGAGAGAACCCGTTAGGATCATGAATGATATAACCTGTACAGTTACTTATGACGAAACTGACAGACAGAAAACGGATGTCAGAAAGAACGTCTGGGTTACAGACACGTGAAGAGCCCTGAGCTTGAAACGCAGGGGTAACACTGAAACTCATTCCCAAGTGGGTTTAGTCTGCTTAACCGAGATCCAAAGCAATCAATATGACTGACCAATTTTACATGTCAATTTGGCTGGTATAACAGTCCCCAGTTATTCAATCAAACACTAATTTATGTGTTGCTGTGAAGGTAACGTGGTTAAAGCCTATAAACAGTGACCTAAAGTATGAGAGATAATCCCAAATAATCTGTGTGGGCTTGACTCAATCAGTTGAAAGGCCTTAAAGCAAAGCAAAGACTGCCTTGGTAAAGAAAAACTCCCATTTGTGGATGGCAGCTTCAGTCCACATATATAATAAGGTCCAGCCTGCCCTTCCTGGTAACCTGCCCTATGGGTTTCCAACTTGCCTGGCCAGCCCCCACATAAGCCAATTAACGAGTGAATCTCTTAATATATTGTCTGACTGGTTCTGTTTCTCTAGTTCAGCCCTTAACAGATATAGCAACTGAGTAATCATCATGGTAACCCTAAGAGATACTATTATTAGCCCCATTTATAGATGAGTAAACAGAGGTACAGGAAGATTAAGAAACTGCCTAAGAGTCCTACCTCCTGAACGGGAAGCTGGACTCTAATTCAGGCAGCCTGATGTTCAGACCCAGGCCCTTCGCCTTCTACTCCATAGCCTTTCCAAATGATTTTACCAATAAAAGCAGAACCGAAACAACTAAAAAAGTATTTATCCAAATTCATTTTGAATTGCCCTAAAAGGTTCTCCAGTCTTGGGCATGAACAGGGAGTAGTCTTTATACTCATTTTGGATCACCCTACAAGTTCCCCAAACTTGAGCACAGACAGTCCCGATTTCAATTACAGCCTCAAGGGAGAGGCGCTGATGTCTATGCCTCCAACGTAGGTGATCTGACTTCTAAATGCCCTAGGACAGGCCGTGAAAAGGCCCTGGCCATGAGGATCTCCAGGGGCCGTGGATTAGTATAAGAAGATTCCTTTGGAAAGTATTGTTTTGGGGCCGGAAATAAAAATTACAGAAATAGGTCACGGTTAATAAGCATTCTAACATAAAAATGAGTTAAACTGTTGGTTATTTTCTTCTGGTTCATTCACAAGCAACATAGGCCGGGGAAAATGTTTAAATGATGTTATATTGGTGAGAATGCAACCTTTTACTGAGGCTCAATTTAGTAGTATATATGAAAAATCTGGAAAAACATTTTTTTGATCCACTATCTTTGATCTATTAATTTCACTGCTAGGAATTTATCACAAAGAGGTAATCAGTGATGGCCCATTAAAATGCAGGTATAAGAATCTTACCGCTGCATTGTTTATAATAGGAAAAAATTGGAAATAACCTAAATGTCTGACAATAGGAAAATAATTAAAGTTCGGTATACCTATATGATGGAACACCATTAAAAATCACAACATAGGAAAATGTTTGTAAACTATTGTTTTGTAAAAAGGAGGTTACATATAATAATATATACAGCATAACCACAATTGTTTTTTTTAAACTATACGAAGTAGGCACAGAAAAAGACTGAAACACTCATATACCCATAGTAGTTATTCAGTGGTTGGACGAGTAATTTTAATTCTTTCTCTTCTTTCTTTTATAAACTTTCATATTAAAAATGTATTGCTTTGCACTAAAAAAATATAACCACAATTTATAAGACTACTGAAAGTGACATGTTAAATAAAACAATAATTTAAAAATAGTATATTCATGAGGCTCTGTTAAAATTATAGTATCTGTATGAAAAGATAAAAACCAGAAATAAATACATCAAAATATAATAGTGATTAACTATGAGGTAGAATTATAGATGATTTTCTCATTTATATACTTATTTTTTTCCAAGTTTCCTATCATGAACATATTTTGCTTTATAATCAGAACAAATGAATGTAATTTCATTTTAAACAAAAAAAGAACAATGATGTTGAAGATAGAGATTTACCATATAGAAAAACTCTGAAGAGCACAGTTCAGCTTGTAAAGACATTTTCTACTTGAAGCTTCTCTTTAGACCCTATAACTAAAAGAGAAACCACTGGGCAATAATATAGTGATAAACATTAAGTCCTGCTTGTCATTTTTTGATAGCATCCCTGGATTGCCCAGGCGAGAGTGTGCCAGGGACAATATGATCTCCAGGAAACAGGTTTACAACTTAAGGGGATGTTTATATTCTAGACACAATGTTACTCTAAAGCATTCAGACAATCAGACAGTCAATACATTCCTTCCATTCTTTTATTTTCTGAACTACCAAAAAGTATAGATTCTCAATCCTCTTCCAAAAGGAGAGAGGGTCACGCGTGAGTGCTTTTTTGGCATGCCTGCCTTATTTTTGCTGCGTTTAGAAGTGTTATGCAGGGTGGGCAGGCTCACCTTGCATCCCTGGAGAGCTGTTCTACAATGGGGACTAAGTTGGAAGTTAACAAAAGCTTGTCACCAGGGCAGAACTGGATGCTCTGACTTGTTATCTAGAGGAGCACCCAATCAAAAATTGTATTTTTGGGACCAGGCCTAATTTCTGGTGTTGAGAATGGTTTTATATACATAAAGACAAGACTAAATTTTGATCAACAGCTGTTTATTATTAAAGAGACAGGAAATGACTGAGCCACTGAATGACCATTTTGCAAATCTGTCCACACTACGATTCTTTCATGGATTAGTCAGTACACTTCTGTGGTTTATAGTCCGAATCGATACATTTGAAGAATGTGATATATGCTACGCCAGAAAGAGAAAACATTTTTTAAAAAAATTAAAGTCCACATGTACAAGAAAATTTATTAGCTGGGATAAAAACATAACCCAGAAACAGACTGAGATCCACAAAGATGTATATAAAGTTTACTCAAGTAAAATCTATATTTAATATAGATTTTGTAGAACTGTATAAATTATTGCTTCTAAAGTATACTGCAGAAAAGTAAAGAGCTAATATAATATATAACTAACCCAAGGGAAAGAGAGGAAAGAATTAGGATAAAAAATTTAAGGGCCAGGAGTTCCATGTGCTTCCTATACTGCTGAGACATGGGTGGCCACACATGTCCATCTTGACAAAAATTAATAAAACAGGACCAGCTGCTGTTCCAAAGTTAACTCCTGCTGATAGTTTAATTTGAAACACCTTCTGAGAAGCCCCCACACTAAGTACTAAGTACCACACTAAGCTGGCAGTAGTAGGCCATTTGATAAAACTTTTTCAATAACCTAAGTGATACACCATATAAACGTTTCATTTTCATTCTCATCACAGTAGGAGGAAATGCTAAAGTCACATTTCTTAAAACTAAAATAAAATAATATACATATATGTATTATATATGTAAAAAATATATAATGTATATATGTATATATGTATATATATTCTCTGTAGGACATAAAATGTTAATAGTCCTTTTGTCTCTACAGTGTAAAAGGGCTTTTTCCTCCACAAAACATGTATATGATTTTAATTTTTTATCTCATTTACAGCATTACAGATGCTACAGCAAAAGTAATGTATCTCTTGTAGCTTAGAAAACATAATGTCAGAAAGTAATTATACACAAGCTATAGTTTATAGAAGTACAAGAATGAGAACATATGGGCAGAATTACAGTAGTTAAAGTAAGCCCAACAGAGCATGACATTTAGAAAGAAGAAAAGCAAAAACAAGTTAAATCTTTTGTTTTTAGCTAATCTTTTTAAACCATAATATGGTGATGGTAGAGCTTCAAAATAAAATCCTCAACATCTTTATAACATCAGCAACAGGGTAGGAATCAAATCCCCTTCAAATTTTAATGACAAAGTGGTTGCTATGAATCTGAACATCATCAACTATTAATTCTTAGTGTACTGAACTACGTGCTGCAAATATTCTGTGTGTTAAGTCTGAGTCCCTCTCTGTGTGGGGTGACATTTCATGCCAGACTTTGGGAAGGGGGCAGGAAATGGGCTCCACTAAATCTGGAGTGGCACTAAATCACCATAAAGCTGAGTGACATCTGGGAATAGAAATGTAGGGCATATAAAATTTTAAAACTTAAAATAATTGTGAATGAGAACAGGAGTTCAATAGAAACTTGAGAAAAATCTATCACAGAAAAAGCAAAAGAGGTTTTCTTACACATGTATACACAAAGGTATAAACATAAAGATGTTTACTGAAACATCATTTTTGTTAGAAACTGGAAACAGCTCATACGCTATCAGTGAAGAAGAACTGGTTAAATAAATAACAATATAACTACACTAGAAAATTCTATGTAGCAGTTTAAAAAAATAATGAAGTGGAAAGTGACATGGTACTACTTTCTAAAATATAAGTGAAAAAGGCAAGTTGGCATAAATACATATATGAATATATGAACAAATATACATACACATACCCCTACACACTACATACATACATATGCAGCTCCCCATTTACTTTAAATATTATTTGAATATATACTATATATATGCACAGAAAGCAGACTAAGAAAGGCATTGAACCCCTAGACTCTTTTAAAAATAGTTGCCTATGGAATAAAAGCAGATACCACGTATTTCTGCACTACTAAAAATGTTTTCATGTGTTACTTGTATAACTCTTAAATGATAAAATGGGATAAAAATCCACGGAGCCATATATGGTGCTTTCAGTAAAGAGAACTAACTACAGGAGTAGGACTACGAGTAGAGATGAAACAATATTTAATCGCTTTTTTTTCCCTGAACATTCTTGACTATTTCCTCCTTTTCATTTCCCTCTTTCAGAAATAATCGAAGAAAATTTCACTCAATTTTATGCCCATGTCCTGTAAAAACATATTTATTGGTGCCATAGGATTTTCAAAGTCTTCTTGAAGGCCTTTTTAATTACAAAAATTTTCAGGGTTTTAAAAGTGTAGGTGATATTGCAAAGCCCATTACTTAGCTAAAGAAATAAAGCAGTAGAGATACACTTAAACCTCCCTGTGGACCCTTTCCTGACTCATTCTTTGATAATCAATATTCTAAATTCCCTATCACTTCCACACATCTTTTTATACTTAAAAAAAAGCATACTATACATATAAAAATACATACACATATATATGGAACCATAAAAATAAACAATAACATTATTTGTGTTCCACCTATGATAGGGTCTGCAAACTATTTTGCAGAATTGGCGTGCTTTTTCTATAAAGGGTCAGAAAGTAAATATGTTCAGGATTGAGGCCCATGTGGTTCCTGCTGTAGCTAGTCAACTCTGCTGCTGTGATGCAAAAGCAGACAGACAATATACAAATAGATGGGCATGGTTGAGTTCCTATAAAACTTTATTTACAAAAACAGGCAGAGCAGGCCAGATTTGGTCCATTTGCTGAAAGCTGCTTTGTATAAATGGTATTAAACTGTACCTTTTTTCTGCAGCTTGCTTTTTATCATCCACAATCATGCTTCTATCTGTTTATGTTGTCACGTGTACCTGTAGTTCCCTTCATCCAAACAGTGCTACTCTCAACATTCTTATACACAGTTCCTTGGCACGTGTGAAAGAATTTCTCTAGGATATAGAATGCCTGTTGGGTTGTATGCAGTAGGCATTTTCAGCTTTACCAGGTATTTCTCAATTGCCCTCTAACATCATATACCAAATTATTCTCATCCACACTTGTCGTCATCAGCGTTTGAGATTTCTGTGCCAACTTGTTGGAAGTGAAATGGTATCTCATTATCATCTCAACACTTTACTTTGCTTCTCAATAGTAGCAAAGTAAAGAATCTTTTCAAATATTAGTTGGCTACTTAGGCTTCATCTTTTGTGAGGTCCCTGTCCCTATTTGAGTTATTTCTTTTTGTTTCTGACGTGTAGTTTTTTATGTTAGACACTAATTTTTTCACCTATGTGCACTGCACAGTCATGACTCTTCACATGCTTTTAATCTCCTCATGTACGTAAGTTTTTATTTTTTTCCACATAGTCAAGTGTATCAATAGTTTTCTTCATGGTTTGTATTGGTTGAGCCTTAAGAACTTTTTCCCTACCCCAAAGTCATAAAGATAGTCTCATACATTTCTTCAAAATATCTGTTTTACTTTTGCATTTTTATGTCTTTAGATTTTACTTCATATGATGAAATAAAACAAATTCCATTTGGATTTTTATAATATGGGTAATAATTGTTTCTGCGCCATTTGTGGACATGTGCACTTTCCCCACTGATCTGTAGAGCCACCAATCATAGCGCATGATACAGGACTGTATGTGTCCATTTATGCTTGTTGTGGGCTCTATTGTGTTCCCTTGGCCTGTTTCTCTTTTTACTGACAAAAAAAAAACCTGCCTTAATTACTTGCAAGAGTCCACTTCCGTCTCTTGAACTTCAAAATGTCTTGGTTATTCTTGCTCTTCCTTATAAACATTAGAAGCACTTTGGCAAGTTCAAAAAGTGTTTTGAGACTTTTACTGAAATTTCACTGAATTTTATAAATAGGTATCAAAAAGGATTATAGCAGGTGGTTTCAAGAAGGCTTTAGGAAGACTAAGATTCAAATGATAATTAATTTTTGAGAAATAAGATTTCGAGTTCTCTGTTTTGTTGCCTTCTTTTTTCGCTGCTATAAATTCTTTCTTTGTAGTAGGTAAAGCATTTAAGATAAAGTAGCTGGCTTTGCAGCCTGCATAAGTCATTGGGATCTATTATTCAGAGCTAGTGGAGTGGTAAAAAGAGCTCCTAATTTTCCATTCATGGCACCAGTTGCCACAAGGCTTAACTTTCTTTATTATCTTTAGCTCCAACTTCCCTCTCAATTAGTTTCCCAGACTGTCATTCTATAGTACAGTTTTCTAGGTGCTATTAATAGCTGCATCTGGAAAAGGAAGTTATAAATTCAAACAAAAGGTTTAAATCTTGTATAGTAAATCTCTCACCTGGAATTTTATAATGTACTTTAGTATATCGAAGACTCTTTATGGAATCACATTAAAGAAATATCTCTAATTTTGTTTTAATTCACCATTTCACAAACTTTTTTGTGCATGAATGTTTGTATCTTACATACTGATTAATATCCTACAGAAGAATGTTCCATGGAACATCAATTTGGGAAATGGTATACTTAAACCAACAAGGAAAAGACAAGAAAAATTCAGACATTTTTGACTTCCGCATTAGTCGATAAGAAGCAAAATTTTTAAAAATGCCAATTTCAGAACAAACTACTAAAAAAGCACCCAGCAAGACTTTTAAAAATGCTTACACATCATATTTTAGCTTGAGGGTCTTAGCATTGACCTATACCTGATAAAAAAACTTTTCCTTTAACTTGACAAAAGTTATACTTCCCTTCTTATTTCAGCACTGAAATGAAAGAACAGGCAGACATTCCAGATTTATTGATCTCTCAGTGTGAAAACTACAGGAGTGTCTGGTCTTATAAAAACACAAACAAAAGAAATGCATTTCTCTTATCCTTGCTGGGCTTTGAGCCCATCATTCTGGCTGCTGAGTGGCCTGAAGAGAACCAACAAACATACCAAAATTAAGTTACTTTGTTCACATTTTCTTCTTTCTGCTCTGTTGGTGCAGCAGGTATTAATCTGCTTGATGTACTGCTAGCCTGGTGGGGTAGCCTTCCTGAGCTGAGGATGGCAGGGGAAGAACAGGTCACTGTCAATCTTGGCAGATACCCAGAGAGAAAACAATGGCCTTTCCTGGAAAAACATTTCTCCCTTCTTATAAGGCATTACTTCTTGCTGTTGCTGTAACAAACACATTTAATAACAGTTATGGGCAAGCTTTTCAGAATCAGGTTCTTCCCAATTTGCAAGGGAAAAAAATACCAGCATTTCCCTTTCTCTCTTGGAACTCTATACTTGGCATTTATTCAACAAACATTTTATTTATTAGGTGCTTACTGCAGACCAGGAGCTACACCAAGTGCTAATGTTACCAAGATTTTAGTATAGCCCTTGAGAATCTGACAGTATAAACAAGAAGTTAAAGAATAAACTATTTTCTGAATATCCTCAAGCATTTCCTGAAGTAGAACTATGAAGACTTGGATCCTGACTTTAGAGTAAATAGGCTTTTGTAAATAGGGAGCATTAAATCCAAAACAGTGGGTGCTTCGCGCTCCATGAGACTGGAGACTTTTTCTTGTTTTCTATTGGATTTTGGGCCTGGCTTAGGGTCTCTCGACAAATATTTATCGGCTATTGAATGTGCAAAGGGCTGGAGCCATGCGTGAATCTTTTTTATTTTATTCCAGCATGAGCGTGTCTGGCTTTTCCTTGACTGCATTCTCTCGCAGAGTGGTCCATTCTGTCTTTGACCAGCTATGTCAGGAAATCTTCCCTCACGTTGTGCAGAGACCCACCCCCCTCATGTTCCACCTATAGATTCACATTCTGCTCTCTGAGATTCCGTGGAACATTCAGAACAGTTTTCTCCACTGCTACTTTTTAACTTGAAATTTTCAAGTCTATAGAAAAGACGAAGGAACAGTACAACTAACACAAATACTTTTCATCTATTCACCAATTATTCCTATTTTCCCATATTTGCTCTGTTTTATCTCTTGCTTTTTTTTCTACTCATGAATTATTTGAGAGTATGTTGCAAACATAAGACTACATCACACCTAATAGTTCAGCATACATATCTCAGAATAAAGACACTCTCCCACATAACAGCATTCCTACTATTCATCTAAAAAAGTAATAGTAATAAAATATTATCTATAGCAAAATTCATATTTTAATTATCCCCAAAGTATTTAGTTTTAAATTTGGATTTTAAAATTCCAGATTAAAAAGAATTTCAGTCTCTTTTAATCTAGTCTTCATAACATTATAGTTTATGGCCAGGACTCCTACTACACAAGTGATGTCCACATGCACTGCTAATGCATCACCCGGAGGCACGTACTATCAGGTTGTCTCACTAATGATGATATATTAGTTGACCGCTTGATTAAGAATGTGATCACCAGATCTCTTCACTGAAATAGTACATTTTCTCCTTTGTACTTAAAAACTGAATAACACATTTTAAGGTGGTATAAATTTCTATTCCTCCAACAACTTTTTACCCAAATTTTAGGAGTCACTGATGATCCTTATTGTCTGAATCAACCATTACAAAATTATGATTTTCTAATTGTATTATTTCTTCTAAAAATTTCTTTTTAAATATCCAATGTGTTAGAATCTGTTATCATTTAAAAATTTTTTGATACTCAAATTATCCCAGGCGGAGCCTCCTGAAGCTGTGTCCTAGGCCTTTTTGACATGCCCCCATTAGTTGAGCATTTCCTATATTTCTATCACATGAGAAGTCCAGACTCACCTGCATTTTCCCCTTCCCCAGACGTGGGATAAACTATTTCTCCAAGGATCCCTGTGTCTTCTTAGTGAGGAACATAGTATTTATGAGGAATAACTTTGCTGGTCTCTTCTACATGCCAGCCCTCCAAATGTTTGAAGCCAGTTATTTCTGTGCCATACACCTCCCAAACTTCAACACCGAAGCTAAATTTACCCTATTCCTTACATCGTCTTCTTGTGACTTAGCTTTATTTCTACCTCACTCTTCCGTCTCATACTCCCTGTCTCAGCTCAGCTGCTGTCTTCTATTCCAGCGGTTCCCAGCCTGGCTATACATCGGAATCACCGGGGGACTTCTTTCATATATAGATTCTCAGGACCCATGAACTCCATACTTAATGAATGAGAATCTCTGGGGTGGAGCATGGGTTTTTGTTTTTTTTTTAAAGTTCCCCGAGTGATATCAACCACTGTATATTTTGATTTTTCAAGGCCTTATGAACCCAGAATTGAATACAATATCAAAAGTGTGGTCTAGAGCTATTACTTTTCTTATACTGGACACTATAGGTCTTTCAAGATAATTGCATCCAACGCTGACATTTTGGGGGAAGTGGAGGCAATGGCATAAATATTTCGACTCGTGATAAATTTATGAAGAATTAAAATTTCAAGACTTCTTCAAAAAGACTGTTAAGTCACATCTCCCCCATTTTTTTATGTTTCATTGATCTTTCAGACCTAAGTGTAAGGATTTATACTTGTTCCAGTTAAAACTTATATTGCTTGATTCAGTCAAATCTTCAGTATATTAAACATCTTATGGATCCTGACTGTTTCATCCTAAGTATCTTTTTACCCTTTTTTTACCCAACTTTATGTCTTTCGCTCTTTTACATTGTCTTTTTTTCCAATTATTATTTTTTTAAGTATTAAAAACATCAGTCTCACAAACTTTTCTATAATTTTGGTGATAGTCACATAACTGTGTTTGTCAAAACTCACAGAAGCATATACCAAAAAGAGTGAATTTTAATGAATGTGAATTATAACTAAAAAAAAAAAAAATCAGCCCTGTGTTCCAAATAGTTATATTTTTCTCCCAGATTAGGTTTCACTAACTTATTTTTGATTGACGATTTCTGTAAAACCTGTTGTTATTCTAAGTAATGGAGTTTTCATAATTTTGTATTTTTATTTATTTGAGATCAATGCATTCTAGGGTTTGATACCTTGCAAAAGCATCAAGGTTTGGTTTATCAGGCCAGTCAATCCAATGAATGCATTATCATCATTTTATCAGTTCCCACAACACAAAATGCAAAGAAAAGTAATGGAATAAGGAGAAAATAAGATTAGAAAAATAACAATCCTTCACAGAACTGGGTTAAAAACATCAAATTGTTGACTAGGAGTGGAAGTTAGACAATTTTCTACCAAGAAGTTTAACAAGGATTTTTTAAAAGTACTCTTCAGTGCTAGTGAAGATCTTGTGAAACACACTCTCAGATAGTGTGGGTAAGAGGTTTAAGTGATATTATCTTCTTGGCCATATGAAATTATCTAACAAGAACTTAAAGAATTCAATTGGAATATATATATATATATATACTGTTAAAAAATCCATAGGTTTTACAACACCAAATTTTTTAGCAGTAGCCACCATCTTCAGCTAATGAAAGACAAGCTGTTTTGTTTTGTTTTTCAATGCTTTGTATTTTTAAAAATATTTTTAAAAATTTCTACAATGTACCTATGTGAGTTTTATGATTAGAAAAAAAGCACTATACACTTACAAGAATAGTGGTTTAAAAGGGCGGAAGAAAATAAACCACAAAAGAGAGGAAATAGGGATAAAATTTTGCATTTATATTTTATAGTTAGTATTATTTTTATTTTAAACTTCAAATGAAGAAGCATTATAATATTTTTTATGCACTGGGCCTACAAAACCCTTAATCTATTCCTACAAACAAGTCATGCTGTTTTTTGTTTTGTTCTTTACACACGGAGGTCCTTCTTTTAGAATGTTTACCATGCCCGACCATAAAAATAATTTCTTAAAAAGATTTACCTGTCAATCATAAAAATTATCAAAATAAAATATATCATCCAGGTAATCAATACTATTATCAAGAATTTTTGTTCAGAAAATGAATAATAATATTGCGAAGCTTCTTTCAATGCCACAGAAGATTCAACTATCCAGTAACTCTAAAAGAAAAACGTGCATTACCTCCAAACAGTATTTTTTAAGTGAGAAGCTTTATATACAATTATCAAATACTATAAATTCATACCTTGAAGAACGATGCTCTGGTTTATTTCGTTCGTTGCGATCTGTAAAGAAAGACGACAATTATGTGTCAAAATGCTCTTTAGAAGCCCTGAAAAGTCCTTACATACCAGCTGCCATATCATGAGACTTCGCAAGAACTACTCAAAGGTCGCTGTGTCTTCTCCTGAATAAGGCTCTTCGTCAGAGTTGAGAGGGTTTATCTGACAGAAGAGGTAGAAAGAATTTAAAGGGCAGGCATATATAATGCTTATGGCTGATTAAAATAATCTACTTGGAAAATATATCATTACATATATTATTTCTTTTTCAAAGATCTATGCTGTTTTAAACACTCTGCTAAAACCAAAACAAAGTTAGCTAAGGAAAGAAAAGTAAGGAAACTGAAAAGCCACAAATTACTCAGCTCCAAAAAATCATTCCATGAATCATGGTTGGCAAAAGCTTCTAACAGGACTGGGAGGGGAAAAAAATGAGCAGTCAGCTACAGCAACATCTGCAAATACACTAAGACCAGTACAATCTCATCTTTAACTCTCTATCACCCAGAACATTTCAGAAGTTGGATTTCAAAGTTTCAAAGATAATTAAGTCTAATGTGCTGTAATATAAGGCAGTGTGGTTTTCGACCAGGGGCAATTTTGCAAGCCCTCCCCTGGAAAACATTTGGTAATGTCTGGAGACATTTTTGGTTGTCACAATTGTGTGAGGCGGGGGGGGGGGGGGGGGGGGGGGGGGCGGGGGGGGGGCGGGGGGGGCGGGGGGGGGGGGCTACTGGCATCTAGTGGGCAAAGACCAGGAATGCTACTAAACATCCTACAATAAAGAATTATCTCGCCAAAATGTCAACACTGCTGAGGTTGAGAAACTCTGCTTTAGGGTAAGAAAAAAGAGCATGGCTGCCTGAAGTCTTCCAAAGTGCCCTTTTGCACTGCTGTAAAATGCTGTTGATCAACATGAGGACTATAATACACAAGAGAAAGAAATAAAAAACCCACAGGTTGTCTTACAAAACTCTGAACAACTTTTTTTTCTCAGTACATGCTTACGAATAAGTAAGATGAAGCAAAAAGGTCTCAGTGTCACAGAAAAATTAACAGAAAGCAATGTAAAAGCCATGCTAAAATCCTACAGTGACTTTTAAAAAAACTCCTATGCAATGTTGTCAAAATATAGTTTTCTAAAGTATCTTCTGAATAAATACTAACATGATAGAATTTAATCCAAAAAGAAAGATTAAACAGGGATCCTCCCCCCCTTAATTTTATTGCTGGTGGAGCAGCATAAAGATAATGAAAACATACTGTAAAACTTCTGGAGAGAATTATGAAAGAAAGAAATCAGATTTACATAGTTAAATGTATATATCAATTCTTTCTGAATGGGTTCATAATAAAAAAAATGTTTTTTAAACCAGAGTTAGCATATAGGAAGATACTGTTCTCTGAAATGCTAACAAGGAAGAAGATTCACATGAAAACATGTTTATTTAGATACCATGCTCTCCAAAATGAACACTGTTTATATGCTTCTGGTTCCAATTTCTCTACTCAGTGACTTAGTGTTACTGCCACTTTTAAACTTTTGTTTTAATTTGACGTGGTTTTACCGGGCCATTAAATAAAAATATCATGTTTTTTCACTTGTTGAGTACTAAAATATTAAAGTCATAGCAACACAGTACACATATTAAATATTTTTGCATTGTTCCTCTTCAGCTTTCAGCCTGCTAGTTTTGCTAACGAAAGTATAATGTCCCAAAGTAAAGCTAGAAACTGGGTGCAGATCAACTATTTTCATATAACAAAGCAACAACTCTTACCTGTGGCTAAAGATGAGCTCAAAATGTGCCCGTAATACCATTTGTTATGGCTGTGATTCTAGTCTCATAAAATTTATTTAGGCACGCAATCGCAAACTCCTCCACAAATCTTCCTAGTGGTACAACACATAGGAGGAGGGGAGAAACAGAGTCACAATGCGTGTAAACAAGACTCAGCATCTGAGGGCTTCCCTTTAGGGCCTGTTCTGATGGGCAGATGCGCTATGACCATCTGCACAGCTGGAATGTGGCCATGCAGGAAGAAAATGGCTCATAGCTCTCCTCCATTCCCAGTTAAAACAGGAAATTTTATAGTCATTTTTAACTTTCGGTTGTAAAAAAATGCAAATGCCTCCCCACAGTACTTCTCTGTCAGGCTCGTAAACAAAATCCAAGAAAATAAGTTGATGATCTGTTGAAGGACATTTTGAACATAAATGTGCACATACAGTGGATATCACAGGTTACTCCTAAGTTCCATGTATTTAGTAATTTGAAGGTTCAGGTAAATTGTCCATTAAATATTTCCTATCCCTCATCTCTTGACGATAGAAAACAAATTAAACACAGGCTCTTGGTGTGATCTTTTTTCTCAAAGTATACACATAATTTGATTTCACATTTTGCCATTAGCCATCTTTTAGCTTGAAAAATATATAGTGTATGTTTTGCATTTGTGTGTCTACACATGTTTTTACACACAATTTCACGCAAAGTAATTTCCATGACAGTCAAGAAAATTGTGCAACTGTCAAGGAATACCTTAGTGGTAATGCTAAATTTCTGGCAAAATAGTAAGTGGTTATTATGTTGGTCCAGAAGCCAAACCCGAACAAAACAAAACACTAAGGACAGAGTCAAGATCTGGATCTTGCCAACAGTAATAAAACATTTGGATAAAATCCCCTTAAGAAAAATAAGAACAAGTCTATAGCAAACATGGAAATTTATCTTGACTGTATACACTGTTGTAAGGATATAAATTTTATTTCAAATCAAATACTCTTTGGTATAGCCCTCCAAATTTTTTTCAGTTTCTAATTCTTAAATAATTAGACAAGAATATACTTGCAAAGGCTTCCTGAACTTTTACGTACTTAGAAATCACACAAATAACTTACTAGACCAAAGTCTTACTGTTTCTACTAAAAATTTAAATTAAAAAAAAAAAGATTTTAAAAATAAGAATGCCTTCACTCTAAAATTTAGTTGTCAAATGCTGCACATTTACAGTAGGGAATGTACTCCAGGGGCCCACCAAACTGAGCATAATGATTTAAGTCACTCAAAGACCAGCACTACACTCTCAATGTGAAGGTCAGCATGGCTGGACGGCTATGTAAAAGGTCTGCTGGTTTTGCAGGTGTATGTCACACACACGCCATGAGAGCACTTGCATTCCTATCCCTGCTCATCCATGCCTCTTGGTTAATAAAGCTAATTGAAGAAATGGAAGAATATCCTGCAAGCAGAACAAAGGCAGAAAATAAGGCAGAACAGGTACAAATAGTGTTGTTGTGTGGCTGTATGTGTACAAATATTGCGGGGAGCTGTAAAAACGACAATGGGGGAACCCATGGCACATCAAGGGGACTGAGAATCACAAGAGTGGTAGGAAGCTATACTGGGTCAGTGACTCTGTGAGAACTCCAGATTACCCAGATTTTCCTGTCATGACTTCTGGTTCTAAGCAATCTGGACATGCATAATTCTGATGTTTACGTGTGTAGGTGGTGTACCGCTTATATAGAAATGGGCCCCTGTTCTGTCACGGACAGCTTTCTGGGGCTGGCTGGATAAAGTCTACTGATGTATAACCATTTGGGGGGATTCTGAATCTAATAATACTATGACAAACACTTTGAAATAAAGATGACAAAAATGCAAATCTCATCTTTTGCTTTGATTAAAACTAAGAAGAGCTGCCAACTCAGAACTTATTAGAATCTATTGTCAGACATGGAGGCTTTAAGGATTTGACTTTGATAACTTCACTGAAGAGAAAATCAAACCCCACTGGGTAGGAACTTACACTGCTAACTCAAGTTGGAAATGAAAGGTCCTAAATCGTTCTTTGAAATTAGTAGGAAGATTCGGTCTACATGAATGAATGAATGAATGAATACACACAGACACACTCATAAGAGAGTAGGAAGTGGTATAAAGGAACGTCTTATACCTCATATTGGAGTACTTTCTTTAGAATGAGTATAGTGAAGGGATTCTGTTTCGCATACTCCCAAGCATTACTTTCAAATTCCAGCTTGGGCATAAATATAGTATGTTATTATTTTTTTTTTTAATGGATCAATTCTACAAGAATGTTTTAGTATTAACTAAAGGATGAACACATTCTGAAAATTCTTTGCAACAACAATATCATTACCTCTTTATTTATGAAAAGCAGAATAAAACAATGAATCCATCCAATAGAAGACAGAAGAGATTCAGAGTTCATGAATCTTTGATGACTCATTAAAACAAACAAACAAACAAAAGACTCACTGATACAAACAGTTTAATGGTTATTAGAGAGAAGGGGGCATGGGGGAAAAATGAAGAGGGTAAAAAGGGTCAAATGTATGGTGACAGAAGACTAAACTTTGGGTGATAAGTACACAATGCAGTGTAGAGATGATGTATTATAATATTGTATACTTGAAACTTAATATAATACTATTAACCAATATTGCCCCAATAATTTTATTTTTAAAAAGATAAGAAAACTGGTTCCATTCTAATGGAACATGGATGGAAGTTTACATATCTGAGATCAGAGTTTCAGAGGTTTTTCTAAAATCTTATATTTGGGCAGAGAAAATTATAAATCTATGTCTACTTTAAAAGAAGCCAGTGTTCATACTATAATACTACTAACTTTTAAGACTACCATGGTGAGACTAGTATATTGCTATTTTAAATGGCAGGTTTTCAATAAGTACTTGTTGCTGCTGAACTTAAGAAAGTTACTGTTTCTTGGTTTAAAACATCAATAGAATATTACTCAGCCATTAAAAATAAATGAAGTCCTATTATTTGCAACGACATGGATGGATCTAGAGGTTATTATGCTGAGTGAAATAAGTCAGACAGAGAAAGATAAATACCCTATGATTTCACTTATATGCAGAATCTAAGGAACAAAAAGAACAAACTAATCAAAAACAGACTCTTAAATATAGTGTACAATTTGGTGATGGACAGAGAGGAGGCAGAGTTGGAGGCTGGGAGAATGGGGTGAAGGGTTATAAGAAGTATAAATCAGTAGTTGATATATGGTCACAGGGATGGGGAGCACAGCAGAGGGAATATAGTTAGCATTAATATATTGGTTAGGTGGAAAACCAGAGGAGAGAAGGAGCAATTAGGGGGGTCATTTTATAAACTATATAAATGTCTAACCAATCTACTATATTCTTGGAACTAATTAAAATAAATAAATTAAAAAAAAAGAAATTAAAGACAATCTCTATGAGTTATCACGGTCAGAAGGAAATGAGGGATACTAAAAAAAGTTTATATGACCTCTGCCCACACTTCTGTGGGTGGGTGGACAAGACTGGTCTATGGCACTCTCAGTACTGACACCTTTCATTAATTCTAATTACAAAGTGCATAAACTCATTAAGATGCAGCACCCTAATCACACAGGGAGGCAGATATTAGAGATGGAAGTAAAGTTTTTCAATACAGGAGTTATGCTTCCACAAAGGAGCAAACTATCTGTCGAATCTGTTTTCTCCTTCCCATGCCCACGGTCTTTACCTCAATTTTAGGTTCTGATCAGCACTTGTCTTGACTGGGTTTTTTGATTCCATTCTCCTCCCCTCTGATTCAGCCATGTTGCTGGCCAGATAAAGCCATGCCTCAGACCAATTACAAATCACAACCTGCCGTAGATCCTGAGAAGATTGCATGAGGTGATGACAATGACATCCTTAGCACCTTGCCTGTGCACAGTAAGCACTCAGTAAATGTCAGCTTCCACCATGTCATTAAAAGGCCAGCTATTAACCAGTTACAGCGACTATTGCTGCGCTGCAGTGATCGCGCAACTTACTTAACATCTCTACACCTGTTTTCTCATCTACCCCATGGAGAATACTACATAGTTTTTTTGTGAGGATAAATGAATTAAAGAGTATTAAAAAGCTTAGCTCAGTACCTAGAACATAAATTCTGTGACTTTAATTGCTACTACTACGCTTACTATCTCTAATATCTGGTTCAAGAATCACCTTCTCCATGAAACTGTCCCTGACTCTTCTCTCTCATATCATCCTTATATTAGTGTCCTACTGCTGCTGTAACAAATTACCACAAACTTAGTGGCTTAAAACAGTAAAAATTTATTACTTTGGAATTCTCAAGAGCAGAAGTCAAAATAGGTCTAAGCTAAAATCGAGGCATTTGATGACCTACATTCCTTCTGAAGGCTCCATGGGAGAATCTGTTTTCTCCCTTTTCCAACTCACAGTCACTTCTAGTCCTTGCCTTATGGCTCCTTGCTCCAACAATGTAGCATCACAAAATCTCTGACTTTGACCTCCTCCTTCTGCATTCCTCTTCCACCTTAAAAGACCCTTATAATTATATTGGGTTCACCTTTTTATGGCAAACTCAGTTGACTTAACCACCTTAGTTCCCCATCGTCATGCAATATAACATGGTCACAGGTTCCAAGGGTGAGGTCTGGAACACCTTTAGGGGAGACGCCTGACTGCTTGCCACAGCCGATCTGAATTCTCATGCTATCTGTATCACTCAACACTTTGCACATAATCGTGTGTATTACTATTTAAGGTTTTAAGCATGTGTCTCTCCCTTTATCTAATCAGTATGTCTGATAAAGGCAAAACTCGGTCTTGGATTCTGCTTCACAGTAAGCCCTCTGAAGATAATGGTGGCATCTAACACTCTCCCTCCCTTTCCCTTTTCTGCCCTGTAATTTCTAGGCTGTAAATGGTTCACGGATATATCTGATATTGCTGAAAAATGTGTCTTCCTAAGAATTCCCAGACATGTTTTACTTTTTTGTTAATGTAATAGTAATTTAAGAGTTACCTTTGCCCTAAAACAATCCACATTTGGTCTATTCTGTCTCAAAGTACCTCTCACCGAACCAAACCACGCTTAGGAGAAAAAAGCTATAGCACATTTAACTTCAAGAAGAATCAGCGATTCGGTGACGCGCCGCTATTTTTTTGTATGTATGCCGAAACCCGGGAACAAACCAGCTACTTCTTTTTAATATTCTTCTTCAAAATAGTTCACCTCTTTATGATTTGGATTTTTTTACGTTAGTAGTTTCAGAAATGAGAAACCAGAGCCACCATCTGCATTGCCCTGTTTCAGTCCAGGTGAATGTGACAGAGACTTTAAGAAGATGGACATTTTATCACTGCCATCGGGTCCCAGGAAGCAAGGCGGTGAGGGGTGCAGAAATGGAAGCGGGCTTAGAAGCAGGATGCCATCGACCCTCATTACTGAAGCTCCCTAATGATGCTCTTATGTTAATAATTACTTTCAAATCTCTTTTTGTTACAAAATCTCACTTTGGTCAGGATGTGAAACTTGTAATTTAAGGAAAAATTAAAAGGTCTTTTAGCTAAATACAAATCTTATTCTCTCAACTGCCAAATTAAAAATATTAGGCCCATATTCAAAACATTAGGCCATTCCTAAGGGTTTTTCTAAAAAAGTTTTAAATTCTACCCGCAATAAAATATGCTACAAGAAAGGCAACCTGAGAGTGACCCAATAACAGCAATTGCTTTCAGTGTTTCCCAAATTAAATAACCTCTTGGATAGTCAGGGAGCATATCAATTTCATAAAGACTCTGAAAATTTTTACAATTAAAAAAGTTTAACTTTGTTTCACACGGCATTTCCCAAACTAATTTGAGGATGGACCATTTCTTACAAAATCAGGCTTGACATCCAGTACCTCAGCATGAACAATGTTATTACTCCCCTGGAAAATCAAGGTCCCCTGTACAGAGCCTGGTGTTTGTCACCTCTATGTCAATACCATGCCAGAAATGCAGGTGGCACTTCCCTAATGAACTAAACTCCAACTGGTGCAGGCAGGACTAGGTACAGGATCCAAACCTAAAAGGGAGTGAGAAGTCATGACAAATGAATCTCCCTTCCAATCCAATCAAGTAAAACCCTGATCTTTTAAGATTATATTAAATGTGTCATTTTAAGATTATATTAAACATATCTTTCCTTCAAATATATAACTTAAATTTCATTTTGCATTGTTTAGGTTAATTAGTGCACTTTAGAATTAAAAGGCTCCACAAACAAGGTGAGCACTTAATGCCTCCAGGTATCTACTACTGGGACATACCCATAATGGGAAATGAATAAACATTTCAGTATGACAACTTACAAAGAGGTTAAGATGGGAACTATAGGTCAGATAGGCCTTGTTTTGAGTTCTTGCTTCACTATATATTACCTGAATGACCTTAGCAAGACATTTAACCTCTGTAAGCCTCAGTATCCACATCTATAAAGGGGCATAATAGTAGTACTTATCTCATAGAATTAAATAAACATTAAATGAAGAAATGCATATAAAGGATAGTAAGGGTGCTGACTATAAGTGCTCAATAAATACTATTATGATAATATCAGGGATACAGAATATTCATAGAGTTTATAATACCTTGAGTAGAATTACCTAAAAAAATTACCCTTTGTCCAATACGGAGTTTTTAAGTCTGTTAAGAATTTTTTGTCCTGCATTATTACTAGTCGCAAAGACAGGAATGTACTCATAAATAATTTCTACACCTTCCCTTATCCACTGGCTCCAGCCTCCTTCCCTTTCTGGCCCTTTTGAACCAAGGGCTACTAAGAAAAATTTTCCCATTGCAGCTTCAGACAGAAGTGATAAATAAGCCCTAAAAGCAAGCAGTGGAAGGAAGAAAGAGAACTAAAAAGCAGACAGAGGCAATTCCTTCAGGATGAAAAACTGCCAAGGAAAGATCACCATCCCTCCCACTCCACGAAGCCCATGTCACGAAGCTTTTTGCCATCCCTATTCACACCGTGGGTATTAAGCCCTCACAGTCATGTTCTGAGACTCAAGAAGTCTAAAATAAAATAAATTCCCTGAGTAGGATGGATGAGTGATATAAAAAAAGAAATTAAGTAGTTTAAATATATTTTATCTATTTATGAAAGTACTGAAATCTGCCTCCATATTTTAGGGATAGTGTGAATTCCTTTCACAAGAATCCAAAAAAACAAAGATTTAAATCATTATTTCCGGTGCTAAAGAACAGATAACATCTAACAACACGTTGCTTTCTCAGCTGTTAAAAATAAAGATGGAAAAATAAAGATGATTTTTCTTTTTCCTTAAAGAACAAAAGGCCCATTCTTACTATCTCTACTTCTTTTATTTCCGATTAATTCACAGATCTCATAACAAAGTTTTACCTTGTACAGTTGACTCTTCGAAACGAGCAAATATAAGAAACAACTATATCCAAGAGACTCCACCATCTGCAGGAAGCATGAAACGAAGGGAAAACCACATTATTCCAAATACTGGGCACCTCATTCTGATGTAAGAACACTTGGCTATGCAAGTCTTTCCTACACGGATGAGGATTTTTATAATCTGAGTCTTCAAACTGAGATTTTTATCCACAGTGGGGCACTTTATGTCTCTAACATATAGAGTGATAGGAAAAATTATTTTCTTTTAATCAAGAAGAGGTAAGGCTACATCCAGGCCTTGCCACATCGCCTTACTTAGGGTTAGAGAATGTATTCTCTGTACAACGCATTTGCTTCTTGCGAATTCAAGCCCTATCCTCTTCCTCTTACTTGATTAATAAACTTCCATCCAAATAATCACCTTCAAAAGGCTGCTGAAATACAAACGAGAATGCTCAACTGTCTCATTCTATTCTTCAACTGAGTAGAATGCTTCCAAAAGTAGGCGCTCAGTTCTGATTTTTCACAATTCTAAAGATACACAGGACTTTTGAATGAAAGGAGAGCTGAGAGACATATTCCTGCTTTGAAGCCTTATTTGATTTCTCACAGGGAGAAATAATGCTCCCTGCATATCTCTCTCTCTCGCCCTCTCTCTCTCCCCTCCTCCAACCCCCCCACACACATTTTCTCTCTCTCTCTCTCTCTCTCTCTCTCACACACACACACACACACATACACACACACACACACACACACACACACACAGTGCGTAGCACCTGTTGGCACATCACATTTTGATTCACGTTATAATTCTTTTTGTCTATGTCTTATTGCTTCAACTATCACAAGTTCCTTCAAGATGGGCCTTTATTATCTGGTAAAGCCTGGCAGAGCACCTTACACACATCATAAGTACCTGTCACTGACTATACCAGTATGAATCCTTGCCAACACCTCTGCAAATTGGAAATCTGCTCAACTAAAATGTCTTTTTGTTGTTTGTGCTTCTTTTGGGGGCAGCAGGGGTGAGGAGGTGGGAAGCAGTTGTTATAGAGAAAAAGATTGAGCATTACCACGTAAGGCTTCAATTAATTTTGATGTGGAATGAAAGCATTTTGAAGCGCTACTCTGTAGCTGCAAAAACATTCTATGTATGTAATGAAACATGCCCTAGGGTAGGGGGAAGGGGAAGGGAGGAACGATGACAATGCAGGTACCTCAAAGAAGCGCAAGATTCACTTCTGCAGCTCCTCGGCCATAGAAAAACAGCTGAGATGAATTCAAGACTTGGCTATCAGCATCACAACAACGACGATAATGACAGCTATTAGTCCTTGTGTGTTTGGAGGCATTCTTAATACATTCCCATTTAGTCTTCACAGAAGCCCCACAAAGCAAGTCTTTTCCATTTTATAGATAAGAAAGCAGTCTCAAGAGAAGCTAGTTAAATAAAATGAGAAAATGAATTTTCAAGCTTGGACGTGAAGAATCCCTAAGTCCCTGTTCTTTCCACTACGTCAGGAGGCTGGAAGTCCTACTCATTTGATGAACTACAGGGCAAACGAACAGGAATACCGTTCATCACAAATCACACTTATATTTCAGTATCAGACAGTGTGTCGAGACTGAATCTAGGGCCTCAAATTCTTTCCAACTGTCTGTGGTTTGCTTCAGCTCCACAACATATACAAACATCCTCTCATAAATTCCTAAGAATACACGAGATTTTCACTTGGGTGTCTTATGACAAGATATCTGAGCTGGGAGAAAAGCTCCCATTCACTACCTAGTGCTATCAATAATCTTATGCTGCTAACATTAACTTTATGGGCTCAACAGAGTATTGATACAGGTATATAGTGATAAGGACGACTCCTTATAAAATTAACAGACTGTAAGGTAAGTCTGAGTTTTGTGGGACTATTATCTGTTGTTAATTCCTGTACTTAGAGTGAAATTTTTTGAAAAAGAATAAAGTGGCTGAGAGAATTATTACATTTTTACAGGACATCAATCTGAGTGTTGCTGATTTTCTTTTCAAATACAATTAGTCATCTTTTATTGCAATGCAAGGTCCACTCTTAATAATGATAGTTAAAACACATAAAAAACTTTGGGTAATGAGGAGAAAGAACTATAAGATATGTTAGCCACATACCAGAAATTGGCTCTGAGGCACCTTATGTGTCATTCATGCAAACCAGACTTTCAGCTGTCTTGGGTTTGCCTGTCATTTCTATCTAAGATTCCCACACGCCTCCATACCCCAGATTCATTAACACATTTTGAAATATGTCTGTTTGTATCATTCATGGATTAACCCATGCACCACAAGCAATTAAAAAATAAGTCTGAGCAACAGAGTTATCATTTGGTCAGGGGATGCTTCCAGCAATACAGAGATGCAATACAGGACTTATTATACTTTATCAGAAACCAAAGTAAGGTATGGTGCTTTCTTTCCACATAGCCACTGGATGAAACACCTGCAAATGCAGGTGAATGAAATGGATCTTCACCACTCTCAGTTTGCTCAGGTTTGAATTTCTCTGATCTATCCAGCTCTGGCCCAGAAAAAAAAGAATCAAAGATAATGCTGACTGTCATTGAGGAATACAGCCGTAACGTAACAAAATCTACTTTCAACAAACTTACAATCAAACAATTTCTAACATATACTACAAGTACAAAAAGTGTGAAAGAACCTTAACATTTTTGATCAGTATGTCATGAGAACTGTAAGAATCTGCAAAATCTTTAACAAAAATATCTGCACAAATTACCAGGCCTTTCTCAAATAACAAGTCCATCGAAATCCATGTACTTCCTGTGCCTATCTTTATCGCATTAGTTAACTGAATTTTCAACTTTAACTACAGTGTTATCAGTCACTTGAACTGGTGTGCTTGCCTTTCACCAGGAATAAAAATGCCTGCATTGGCTGGCATGCGAATTACTGGGACTTACAGGTTACTAGTGAATAATCAAATGGCGGATGTTAAATAAATGAATGTCCAAGAGATACAGAAATATAGGATTATAAGGTAAGATTTAGTTTTGACTAAGAAATCTTCAAAGCCATCCCAGGGTAGAGGGCATTTGATTTGAGCATAACTTTAGGCTGACAAATTTGAGAAGTAAATATGGGATGAAGGGCATCTTAAGTTTATAACCATATACTATACAAAAGTGTGCAAAGAACTGAGGGAATGTGTTGAGTAATCCGGTTGTAGTTAGAACTCAGAATATAAGAAAATATATTGGGAGATGATATTACAAAATGAACTCAGGATCATTTGGTGCAATTTGTGAATGCATTTGTACTTTTCTGTAAGCAATAAAGGGTAACTTGGTGGATGGATGGGGGTGGAGAAACATGAAAGCAGAGAGATCACTAACAATAGTATAGACCTGGGTTTAAAAAAAAAGCCTGACATAAGAAAAAATTAAGGAAATGAAGTGAGAGGGTTGAATGGAAACAGGATTAGGAATGGACAATGTGTTGAGAGAGGAAGCAGGAATGACATGGTACGTGGTACAGACTACCATTAATTGATGTCAGGAACAAAGCAAGATGAGGTGGCAAGATGAGAGAATGGGGTGGGAATATATTACGATTAGGATCTATTAAGCTTGCGGCTACTAAGTGAAAAATCACATGGAAATGTTTACTTGACTCATTCAAGATGGCTGATTAAGTAGTTGCATCTACCTCCTCTCCATCTAAATGTAAAATAACGATAAAATAAGAATCTAAACAGAACCATAACAACTCTAAACTCCACCCACCCAAAACGCACTGAGTTTGCTTTCCTCCTCTCTTTCGGGAAAGCCCGCCTATTGGTATGCCCCATTAACACACCCACTGATACAGTCAGTTATATCATTTAGAGGAAACATTTTTGGAGGAAAAACCCACATCAGTCAATTTAGTCTACAACCAATGATAAACAAACATCTAAGGAAAATCAACAGCATAAAAGAGAAAGACCAAAATGTACAACCAGCTCTGGATCAAAGAGTAAGAGAATTTAGGTACTAGAAAAGAATATTTAAGATACTCTCACCAGTATCCTTATAAATGAAAACGCCCATTACATCTCTAAAAGAAGAGAGGCCTGCCTTGAAAAAGGAGTAACCTAAGAACAAAAAATACAGTTCTTGGAAATTAAATATATGATTGTTTATACAAAAGATTAAGCAGATAGGCTGAATAACAGAATAAACAAAGCTGAAAACTGAATTAGTAATCTAAAAGATAAGTTGACAGAATTTTAAAGAACATAAACAGACGGATGATATAAAAACTAAAACAGCAAGAGAGATAGACTCAGGAGGTTCACATCTCTCATAAATTTAGCATTTCAGGAGAAGAGAATAGAGATGATAAAGGGGATGAGCCGCTCAAAGAAATGACAGATGAAATGAAATAAACAAGAAGTAATCTGCCTTAAGAATGTAGTACATAAATGCCCAGAAGATTTACTTTAGAAACATACTCTAAAAATCTGTTAGAAGACAATCTCTAAAGAAGAAGGATGGACAAAGGAGAAACGAAAAGGAAAGTTGTTTCGGATCTGTCCACTCTGCAGTAATATCAATAGAGAGGGGTTGCTGGCAGAGCCCTGGTAAGCCCAAGAGAACTGCTGGAAAAAGAAAACTGAAAATCAAGAGAAAATGACCAGATATTACCAAAACATGAGGAATATGACTTCTGTATACTCAACTTTAAGAAGCCACTAAGAATTCACAATTAAATACCATTGGACATTCACTCGAAAGACTATAATCAAAAAGGTAGATAATAACAAATAAGGGAAAGTATGTGGAGAAAATGGAAGCCTCATTCACTACTGGTGAAAATGTAACATGATGCTGCCACTTTGAAAAACAATCCTACAGTTCCTCAAATGTTAAATATAAAAAGATACCATATGACCGAGAAATTCCATTTGAGAAATTACACACACCCAAGAGAAATAATATATCTCCACGCAAAAACTTACACACAAATGTTCATAACAGCATTATTCATAATAACCAAAAAGTAGAAGCAACACAAAAATTTGTCAACTGATTAATGAATAAACAGAATGTGGTATGGTCATACAATGGAATATTACTCAGCAATAAAAAGGTATGGGGTACTGATACATGCTACCCGTGTGTGAACCATAAAAACATTATGTACGTGGGGGGCGGGGGAACAGTGACGAAGAGATCATATAACGAACGATTCCATTTTGTGTGGAATGTCCAGAATAGGCAAATCTATAGAAAGATATAAAGTAGATTAGTACTTGCCTGGGGCTAAGGGAAGATGAGGGGTGAGGGTTAAAAGATTCAGGGTTTCTTCTTAGGGTGATGAAAATGTTCCAAAATTGATTATGCTGATGGTTGCACAACTCTGTGAATACACAAAAACCCACTGAATTGCATACTTTAAATGGGTGAACTATGTGATATGTAAATTATATCTAATAAAGCTTTTACCAAAAAAATTGCTAAGAATCATAGCCCTGATTAACTGAGTGAATGGCTGAGGTTTTCATTTTTATATTTATGTAAGTATATGACTACATTAATTGGAACTCTGAAATAAATATATTTAATTTAGTACTGATATTCAAATTTTAAAAGTTCAGATTTCCAATTAACATTCTAGAAGTGGATCTCTGGTTCTTTAAGAAAAAATATTTATGAAGTTCACATATTAGCTTGGCCAACCAGATCTATGCCAAAATGAAAAGTAATGGTAATAAATTATCAGAGCTGTGTTTACTGACTTTCATTTTGTGTGCCATGTGTGTCGACTCTGACCCTCACAGCCCTGCAATTATTCCCTCTTTAAAAGGTGGGAATAACAATATTCTAAGACAAAAAGTTCCCAGAGGGTAAGTAACATGACCAGGGAAACAACACCAGCAAAGGGCAGATATGGGACTGGACCGAAAGGGCAGATATGGGACTGGACCGCAGCTTGGTCTGACTTCAGTCCCATGCTCAAGGTGGCTTTTTACAACAGCACATTCCTGGTGTGTCTTTTAAAATCAATATTGAAAGAAAGTAAAAACATCACATTTCTATTAACAAGTTAGAGTTTTGCTTGTTAAGAGGAAAAACTGCAATGGAATAGAAAGGAGAAGGTGTATTTAGAAGGATAGGTTTTATGTAATTTTATATGGTTCTTCATACCCTTGGGCGACAGCTGATTGGGAAATTAATGACAACATTCTAAGACATAAAGCCATTCGTATGAGGGTTTCAATAAAAAAAAAAAAAAGGAGTTACATTTAACTAAGGATGTAAAATACTCAATCTCTAAATATGATGCATGGGAAATTAAAAAAAAAAAAGATATATAATCTTTCAAAAAAAGCTGTAAGAAAGTCTCCCAGGTATGGATAAGAAGCTGAACAGAGATTTAGCATTGATAGTACAACTAACGAAGCTGTGGGAATCAAGAGGGAAAACAGTGTGAGCAGAAGAAATGTCCCAATAATCCCAGGTTTACAGACAAAGTGATAATTTCAAGGGAGTAATTCTCACTACTAGATAAATGGTATAAAGATTTAGAGATGACAGAATATCTCCAAAATTCTCTTCCATTTCCCCAGAAACAAAATGCATTGTAAAAGAGGAAACACTTCTCACTGGTTATCTCTCATTTTTTATGATGCTAATCAACTAAGAGGAGATAAAGCTGCAATCAGGAATTTGTATACTTCATAAGTAATCGGTGTCCAAATTTTTATAGGAAAAATCACTTACTATCTAAGTTGAGAGAGTACTCTGTGATGATCAATTAAAGAGCACAATAAAAAGCAAATAAGAATGTGAGCCTTTATACTATAAAAGGGAAAAAGAAAAAGGAAAAAGAAATGTCTCTTGCTTTCTATTTCCCTCCATAAATACCATTAAGATGTGGGAGTCAAACTGTATAAGCTGATGTCATAGATCTTCAAGATAAACACAGAGGTAAAGCCACCCTCTGGTAAAGATGTCAGACGACATGAAGTTCTTAACTGTTTTAGGTGTTCATGCTATGTTGCCTACTGGCAGAAATTAAGTCATATGAAGATATGTATTGCACTGCTCTTTACAACAGCAAAATCCGAATGGTCAATAATAGAGCAATGACAAATTTTGACACATTTATACTTTTTATGAACTATATGGTTATCATATTCAACATATCGAGCGTCAAGCACTTACCCAGGTGCTCTACTCGGCCTTCAGAAGAGCACTATGAATACGTTCTCTTATTTACTGGTTCCATTCTACTGATAAGAAAAGAAAGTTCATTTGCTCTGCTAAGGTCACGGAGCTAGAAAGCGACGGCACTAGGATTCCACATCAGTCTAGCTCCAGAGCCCAAACTGCTCAGCAGTTTTTGTATGTAGCTGCCTCGTGTGCTACCTTTTGAATGTGATACTAGATTCTACTTTATAATCTTTCTTTCAAGGATTTTTGTTTCAATATTCACAAGCAAAATTAATCTCTGATTTTCTTTTAGGAGAAATATATTATCCTTGTTTCAATATCAATGTTATTTTTACTTCATAAAAAGGAATTTGGAAACTTTCCTTCATTTTCTATGTTCTGAGACAGTTTAACACTGGGATGATTTGTTTCTTAAAGGCACAGCAGAATATCCTTATAAACCAAGACAGAGAAGAGAGAATAGTTCTTTAACAACTCTATTTCATCTATAATAAATATTCTTTTAGATTTTTTATGTCTTCTGGGGTCACCTCTGGTCACATATTTTCCATTTCATTTAAAAGAATTTTAGCAGCTTTTTCAAGGTATAATTTATATGCCATAAAATTCACCTGTTTGAAATGTGACCCCAATTCAATAATTTTTAGTAAATTTACAGAGTTGTGTAACCATCACCACCATCATTTTAGAACATTACCATCACCCTAAAAAGATCCCTTATGCCTACCTGGAATCAATCCCTGCTACCATCTCCAGCATCTCCACCGTTCTAATAGTACAACTTCGTACCCTTAATGCGTATGAACAGATGCATTCATTTAACATGGATTAAATAAAATAGTAGGGTCAAATCTTTAATATATTGCATATAACATGACTACATTATGTCAAAAATTATTTACTTCTAAGAAATTAATGTGGTGCTATGTGCAAGTGGTATAATTTTCTTACAGCCCATTAAAGCTACCTGGTACTTATGGAAAAAAAACGAATAGTATAATTGCTCTCATTTTCCTGTGTTCTGTACTGAGATTACCATAAACATGTATTCTTAATGGCTCCATTGGCAGCAAGCAATAGGAAGCAAATACTAAAATATGATCACAATAACCACCCTGCCTCCAGACATAACAGAAATTACCATTTTTCTTTACTTCATGTCAACCATATTTTCTTTATATAAGATAGTTTTAAAAGATTTTCTTTTTCTTAATTTCTTTTTAAAATTTTCTAATGAAAGCCTGGAAAAAGTCTAGCTATTTCTGAACTGGGCAAATTGTTTTACTGATAACGTTTTGGAATTTCGTGCTGAGGATTAAGCCCAACTGACTAGAAGTCCAGCCAATATATTTTTTAATTAGTGATGAAGAGAAATTCCCTTTATTAGGAAGCATTAGTGTCATTTGATTTCTGATCCTTGCTTCAAAATTCTCCCCATACAATAGGGAGCATTAAGTAAAAGATTAAATTTAATCTAACAAGAAAATATTTTTACATGTTTAAACACGCATACTCCATTCAGCAGCATAATTAGATCTAACATTAGAAAAAATTGCTTTGAGCATGAAAATTTTCTTCCAATGATAAAGGTCGACAAAAAAACAGACTTGGAGAAGTGGAAAGGGCTTTGACCTTGGAACTGCAAACATAGGTCCAAATCCCTCTTCCCTCTTTATCCCCCTCCTCCCTGCACAGCAGCCCCCTTGCAAACGAAATAAAACAAAATAAAATGCAAATAAAAGACATCAGTGGAAACATACTCCCAAGATTTTCTTAAAGTGAATTTATACCTATATATATATATATATTTTTCATTCAGGAACTAAAATTACTAAATTAAGTTGCTTCTTTGTCAATTTAATATCCTTGTTGGCCATCTGTTACTTTCCTGTCATCTCTTCCTCAAAGACATAAAGCGAGCCTCAAAAACATCTAAGAACATATTACAAGACTGTTTACAAGACTGTTCTGAGTTTTAAACAGATGCATACTTACATGAAAGCCTTACTATAAAGCACTCAAGGGTATGTAAGTCTTATGTTGACAAGTATAAATTCACAATAAAGGAATGCAAAACTCTCTCTCTCTCTCTCTCTCTCTCTCTCTCTCTCTCTCTCAAAGTTGCATATACTCTCTGTTCTAGGTATATACTCATTGTGTCCATAAAACTTACAACTGTTTCCTTAGTTAAATAAAAGAAAAGGAATTTTACTTAGCTTTTCTAGTTTCATACCTAAGAATTTCAAATGTTCCTCTGAATAAATTATTAGAATGTTATCAAGTCATCAATAATAAATATGACTTTAACTGGAGGGAAATCATAAATGTAAGATTCTACACAGAATAAGAATGATGAAATAAAAAAGCAGTACTAAATCTATACTATTTTAAATATGTACTATTGCAGGTCTCTCCTTCCAAAAAGGTCAGTTTAAAGATCTGAAAATCTATTACTAACATAAATCTGAAATCAATACCTTTAAGGGTTTATCAGAAAACTTTAAATCTTTGCAAACTTGTAAAAAATAGATTTGGAAACATTTTCAGAAACAGAAAAAGAGAAATCAAGTCTGTCCTTTTATTCTGATGACTTCCATTACTTTCCAGCCCTGATAACCTTCCTCTTTAACCCAGGAATAATTAAGGATCTCTTTGTTTTAGCTAAATCTTAGAATCTGGAGAAGCATTAATCTGCAAAAGAAATAACAATGAAATATCTTCCTATTTTTCTCATTCCCCAATTTCAGTTAGTCCCCCAAATTAATGAAGTATTTTTTGTTTAAAACGTTTTCTCCTAATCATCCAATCAGAGTGGCTAAAATGGAGGGGGTAGAAAGATAAGTAACCAGTATGAACGAGAAGGTGGGAAGAGAGATGTTTTCAATCTCTATATAGTGGTACTACCATTGTGGATGATTATTTGGCAACAGAGATCAGACTTTAAAACACTAGTTCTTTTCTTTAGTAACTCCATGTTGGAGCAATTCATGACAAAGCAATTACACGAGTACACAAGAAGAGTGATAAAGAATATCTATATTCTTTAGCATCTTCTATAGCATACCCTGTAATAGCAAAAAGTAAAAACTAAGTGCCCATCAACGTGGACATGATTTTAAGGTTATGTTACACTTCTGTACTGTGTACTTTTATGCAGCTGTTCTAAAGAAAAGATCAGTTGGTATATACTGGCATAAAAAAATTTAAGTTGCATATAGGATACTTCTACTTTTTCTGTGATATACATATATACGTGTACACACACAGATATCTGTATCTAGACCCCACACAAATATATAGTATTGGGAGCAAGAGAGGGAAAGACAGGGAGTGGTCTGGAATGATGCTCCGAAAAAAACAACACAGTAGTGCTAGAACTCCAGCGTGTGAGGGAAGAAACTTCTATTTTACTTCACTCATTTTTCTACTGTTTAAATTTTTTTTCAGTAATTGCAAAGTAAAAAACAACTATACACCCAACAAACAACAGAAGAGGAAACCAGGCCTATTAATATTTTAATAATAACTATTAGCTCTAGATTTCTTCCCATCTGTCTGCCTGGCAGAAAGAGCATTCTGCTCTGGTCACATGCACACTAGACCTAACACAAAGTCTCCCATGAGGATTTTATGAACTAAACAGATAACTGTGGCTGAGAAAAAATAGCAGATTGGTTAGATCAATTGCCAGCTGAAAATCAGTCAACAAAGACTGCTGACTGATGGTCGCATTCCAGCCTCAAGCTTCAGTGGCTCTCTAGCCTGGGTTCTTGGTGTTGGGATCCTCACTCTGAAGGATTCTGGGGTGGGGGGGGGCAGTGAAAGCAAGGCAAACCACAGACCTCTACATGATCCAGATGAGCCTCCCCAATATCCACTGCCTTTTTACCATAACCTGCCTTCAGGATTAAATAAATGATCTTTCACCCTTCCTCAGATATTACTTCTATGGTCTTCCCTGGCCTTGTTATCACCAATAACCACACCCTCTCCATGATCTCAATTTTAAGCATCTCACCTTCCCAGCACATTTATTATCTTTCTTGTACTCCTGATAGCAAGAATGTCAATTCCAAATCATTTTCAATCCCATTAGGATTCATAATCGGCTGATTTTTGCCTTGCTTTACTCACCAGAGTCCTCTTATTCCTTGCTTCTCTCCTTTCCAGCTTAAATTCATGATTATTATTATTATAATTGTTCCCTTGCCCGTCCCACTTCATCATACCCACTTTAGAAAATCTTGGCTGGTTATAGCCAACCCTCTGCCCTCTCTGTGCCTCCACCCAGGCTGCTGACACTGCTTATAAACACACAACCAAGTGTCCAATTCAAGTGGACACTTTCTGCTGCCCAGCAGACACAGTTATTTCTCTGATCCATTCATTCATCTCTCACACGGACATGACTAGTTTACTCCTTCTTAAGTCCTCAACACTTCCCTTTCCATCCCCACTCTCGGTCGATGATTTCTATTTCTCTGAAGAAATGGAAAATCGGCAGAGAACTTCTACCACCACATCTGCTACCAACTGGCATCTGTGTCCACATACTTGCTTTTGCTCCTGTTGTATGGAAGACCTGTGTGTGCTCCAATCTCAGCGTGCTTCCTCCACAACTAATGAGTTAGGTTCAGACCCCTTCTGCCTGCTCGAGGGTAGCACTGCAGCAATTCTCTGGCTTTCTCTCCTGTATCATCCATCAGTTTCTCCCTCCTTACCGGATAATTCCATCAGCACACAAACATGATGTAATTTCTCCCATCTTAAAACAAGAAAAGAACCCTGCACCACCCAGATCTTCTGCCAGCTATTTCTCAACTTCCCTTAACAGCAAAACTACTTTGAAAAACTGCCTGTATTTGCTGTCTCCAATCGCTCCCCTCTTTCTCTTGAATCCACTCCATGATACTAAATCCAATGGTCATTTCTTCATTTTCTGCACCATTTGGCAACCGATCATTTTTTAATCACCTTTTCTTCCCTGAAACACTTTCTCTACTTGGCCTCCGGAACAGTCCCATCAGTTCCCTGCCTACCTCACTGCTTACTCTCTCAGTCTCTCATTGGTTCTTGTTTATCTCATCTCAGTTTTGGTATGGTCGATCCTTAAAACTCATAGTGGGCTTTGTTTATACTCACACCCTAGGTGACTTTATCTCGTCGTCTTGTGGCTTTAAATACTATGACATGCTAGTGACATCCTAATCTTGCCCTTCAGTTTATGGCAAACTCCTGATTCCAGATTCACATATTCAGCTGCCTACTGGACATCTCCAGTTAGACATCTATCAAGCCTCTTAAATTTAACATAGCTATAAATGAATTTCTCATTAACTCCCCTCCAAAAAAGAAAAAAAAAATTCCTCCTCCTTATACAGTGTGCTCCATCTCAGCAAATGGTAATTCCATACCTGCAGTGGCTTGAGCCAAAAATCTTAGAGTCTTACTGATCCCACTCTCTCTCATACCCACATCTAACCTATCAGCAAATCCCCCTGGCTCTACCTTCAAAATACAACCAGAATCTGCCACTTCTCATCATTTCTGACTTCACAGCCCTGGTCCAAAGCCGCTATCGCCTCCTGTCAAAATTACTGCAACAGTTTTCTAACCTTTTACCCTTGACCATTCTCGGTCCAGTAGCCAGTGTGATCCATTTGAAACTTTAAGTCAGATAAAAATCTTCCCATTCTACTAAGAATGAAAATCAAAGCCATTATAATTACCTACAAGGAGCTACATAGTCTGGCCCCCGTTCCCTGTCTACCTCATTTCCTATCACTGGAGCCCCTTATTCACTCTGCTCTAGCTTCAGCGTTTCTCAAATGTCCCAAACAATCCCTGCCTCAGGGCTTTGTACTGCTATTCTCCGTGCTCCAACCCCTCTTTCCTCAGTTAATCATCTGGCTCACTGCCTCTCTCTCTTTGAATACCCACTCAGAAGTCACCTCAGTGATGCCTTCCCTGACTACCCTATTAAAAGTTATGTGCCACCCAAGTATCCCTACCCTGTTTTATTTTTCTCCAAAGTACATGTCATGATCTAACCTGAAACTATGATAAAAGCTCCATGAGGACAGAGGCTTTTTCTATGTGGTCACTCCTCTATTCTAGAACAGTGCCTTGGATGGGCACTGAATAAATGAATTATGTCTTCGAACTTGGGAGGCTGCACAGAGGGAAAGATAACTAGACAATAAATCTGGAGATCTAGATTTGAAGCTAATTACTAGACTAGGAAGTGGAAGCAACTCTCAGCTTTGCTAGTACACAGTATAATAAAACTAGTTAAGATGTTTAACCTCCAAGGTTCTCAGTTTCCTCATCTATAAAATGGGAATGAAAACATGCTTCCCTCACAGAGCTACTTGTGGATGAAAATGTTATCAAGCCTCCGTAACTAATCACGTTAAACTATCAGAATCAATTTTTCATTTCTAGACAAAGTTTATTCTCCTTGTAAACCAAAGGACAACTTGAATTATAACAAAGATTTTAAGCTGTCCTTTTCTCTAGAGTTGTGATTGTTTATGTTATTAATTATTCACATTAGTATCCTATAAACTCTGTCTTTTGGGCATTGTGGCTAAAACTATTTTTGCTTTTTTTCTGAGACCCTAACCCTTGAAAATAGGGGGAGGCAAGATTTGATATCTTGAGATCTTTGGTGCTTTTATTTAGCTCTGGAATTGTTCTTCCCATAGGCCTTCCTGTAGCCCATAACCAAACAAAGCTGAGATAGGCTCTCATGGAGGCAGAAATATAAGCCAGGTTCCTTAGCCAAAAAAATAAAACGTTAATGAAATGTCAAGACAGTCCGAAGAGTGTCTAGAGAATATGGACCTCACCAAAGCACAACTGGAAAGAGTGGTATTTGAAAAAGGAACCAGGCATCTTCTCTAAATGCTAAATGTTCCAAGCTATATAACAAGTATAAATACTTCATTTAAGGTAGTTTAGTTCTTCAGAGAAATGCCCTAATCATGACTCAAAATGATGGCATAAGTATTTTAGATCATTTTAAAAAACAAGGTATTTTTCAGTCTTCTACAAAACTACTTATTATGTTATACAATGTGCTTTTCCAATATTGCAACAAAACTCCTTAAACTTATTGCCAATGGGGTAAAAAAAGTTATCTCCTGACTTAAGAGTTTGCTTCTTATTATCAGGTAAATGAACTATGTAGTTCACTTTTTTCTTTACTTTGGTCTCTAGAAAGCTTTGAGTTAAATTAATTCTCAATTTCAATAATTATAATAATCCCATTCTTGATTTCTGGAAATATAATCTCCCCTTCATTTCTACAGGCCTTCTAATCTTGAACATTTTTGTCATCCTGTGCCAAGCACTGAGCCTGGAACATTAAAGAACCTCAATAGCTATCTCATCACCATCACTGTCATCATGTTTTTTAAAACGGCAACCAACAGTTGCTCGCACTTAGGCTACGTGCCTTGCCTAAACTCAAAAGTTCGTAAAACCAATCTCCTACACAGCAGGGGGCGCCTAGGACCCTAGCTTCTCCCCCCAGGTCTCACAGCTGCACCTCTGAAGTCTGATCCCTTCAGTGTCTGGCCAGGGTAAAGACCAAAGGAGAGGAAGGAGCGAAGGAAAGGAATCGACCTAGGAGAAGCTGGTCCTGACCCCCTGCTCTGGCTGCTCCCCAGCTGGCCTTGCCCTAGAAGCCTGAGTCCAGGGAGCAGAAAGTGCCGATTCTGAGGAGACATGGGCCCTGCTGGCTGTGCCTTCCTGTTGTGCCTTGTGCTGGGGATCTCAGGTGAGCCCCTGAGGAGAGCTGCAGGCGTGGGTAGCGGCACCAGCCCAGGAAAGGCAGCATGGGGTGCAGGCCTCCCACAGCAACAGGGATTCATCGTGGGTGTTTCCCACCTTCCCTCTTTTCTCTTCCTAGGCACAGATGAAGAGGAACGAGAGAATCTCTTACAGACAAGTAAGGCATCCCAGCCAGAGGCAGCATGTCTGGTGCACCAAGGCGGAGAGAGGACTCCAGTTTGAGAAATGAGCAGGGAGCGGTGGGGGCAGAGGGGCAGGATTCTGGGGCGGGTCTCCCACGCTTTTCTCCTCTTTACTGGCAGTCTGTGGGCGGCCTGCAGTCTCATCCGGCATTGCCTCAGGCAGGGAGGCCAACGTGGGGCAGTGGCCCTGGCAGGTCAGCATCCGCCACGGTTTGTTCCATATCTGTGCAGCCACCCTCATTTCGGCACAGTGGGTGTTGACAATGGCAAGCTGCTTCCGGTGAGTGCTGGCCTTCCTTTAGGGAGACTCATTAGGGAACTCTGGTGACTAGAACTCCTGAGCTAAGGGCAGAAGGGAGTTTCTCTTGCACTGCCTGAATGTGTCCTACCCTAGCTCTCATTCAACGCAACTACACTTAGACTTCCAGCTTCTTATGAGACAATCATCTTGTTTGAAATGAGCACCTAAAAAAAGTCACACACCCCTACTCCCACCCCACCTAAGTACTCTACCTGAGGAGACATTTCCTAGGGAGGCCGCTCCCTTTACAGCATGCCCGCATCTTCACACCACTCTGATGGACAGCCCCGAGCCCTCTTCACTCTTCCTAGGCGACCTCATCCATTCCCATGGTTTAAAATGTCATATATTTACTGATAACACCCACATTTACATCACTGGTCCCAAATTACAGTTCTGATTCATTTCCATCTCAATGTCTCACGGGTATCTCAAACGTAACAAGATCGAAACCAAACTACAATTTCACCACTACCAAATATCTCCAAACCTATTTCTCCTTCTCTGTCTTCCTCATCTTGTTCAACAATATAGCCAGCTGCTCAAGCTAGAAATATGAAGCCTCACTTTCCCTCAAATTCCATATTTACTACATACGTTAATTCTGTCGGTTCTACTTCCAAAATATACTTTGACTCTAGCATAGTTGTCCCGGACCACTGCAATAGTATAACAGGTTATACTGCCTTTGTACACACGACAAAGTGATTTTTAAAAAGTCAGAGGTGAGATTATGCCACTCCCTCCTTCAACAACTCCAGTGGCTGCCCAAGCACCGAGAATAAAACCCGGGTGCCTCCCTGGGGTCTACAAGCCATACACTGCCAGATCTGCTCATTTCTCCAACTTCATCCCACTCTATTCCAGGTTTATTTCAATTCCTAAAAACTGCCACACTCTTTCTAACCCTCGGGGCCTTTGTATACTCTGTTCTCACTGTCTGGAATGCTTTTTCTTATAGATCTTCTCATGGCTGACTTCTACTTTTTGGGACTCAGTTGAAAAGTTACCTCTTCACCAAGACCTTTCTTTATCACTCAGTGCAAAGACTCTTTTCATACTATACTCTCTCACTTAAACTCCTATTCAGTTTCTTTATAATAGCTATTACAATTTAAAATTTTGTAATTTTTTTTTTTGCTTATCTCTCCTCTCCCTATGTTTCTCTTTCTCTGTCTCTCTCTCTCTCACACACACACACTCACACACACACACACGCACGTGCATGTGCACATTATCCTTAAGACCAAAGCCTTATGAGGACCAGATCATGGCTAAGTCTCATATTCTCAAAGATGCTCGACACTTATTGAAGAAACAATGCTTAGGAAGAACTACAGGGAAGAATGCAACCTCCAGAACTATGGGCTCTGCTGCGACACTCCACAGCAGTTACAGGAAATCCATATGATCTGTTCTACTTCTCTTCTCAGGTCTAAGGACACCAGAAGATACACTGTACTGGTGGGGTCGCTTCAGGTCCTTGGTCGCCAGGACTCCAAAACAACTATACCTGTGTCCAGGATTATTCCTCACCCTGACTTCCAGGGAAACACATCTACCGCCATGGCTGTGGCAGAACTGGCTTACCCAGTTTCTTTCAGCCCTGTCGTCCTGCCCATCTGCCTTCCCGCATTGGCAGTCCAGCTGAAGAACTTAACCTCCTGCTGGGTGACTGGATGGGGCTATTCTAGGACATACCAAAGTGAGGATAAGTAGATTTTCTGACCTCTGTTTCCTCAACTGACATTCTCCCCCCAACCCCCACTCTCTAACCCTTAGCACCAGATGTATTGCATTCTCCAGGCAATTAATCTGATGTACTATAGACTTCAAATTCTCCTTGACCCTGTACCTTCCCGTTGCCTCCTTCATATTTCTTCTGTAATCTCTTTGCTTATGTACATGTTTTTGCTTTTGTTTAGCAATACTGGCAAGATCTTAAAAGTGAAAAGGACAGGGGAATGAACTGAGAAACAGGATATTTCTCAGTCTGAGAAGTAATATCGCTCTCCCTCCTGGGTAGAGTGTGTCCAGGCAGGTGGGCAGGAGGGACAGGTACAAAAATGTGTTCAGGGAAGTAAGACTGTTCAGCAGGTTCTGAGTCAAACTAGGAGAGGAGAGCTTCATTTCTGTATAACCAGTCTTGATTCTTCTCGTTATAGTAGATCACCTCTTTAGAGTCTGTGGAATATAAAAATATATTCCAGAGCCAAACAACTTAATTCTGCATCATTCACTATTTTGGGCTTTTCTGAATTACAAGATAGCTTCTGTTATTTGTGTTATCTAAGCAGGAGTAACTGCTTTCAGGCTTGTTCAGTCCCAGAGAACTCAGTCTTCAGGAAACTTCAAATCAGAAACTAGAATGCTATCTAACATGGGGCAGAATATTTTGAATCAGAGTTATCCCAGAAAATTAGAGGCCTGAAATCTGTATACATAGCTGTAAGCTGTTTCCTAATTTTTAAGACAGCTTTGACCCTTTTTGACCTTACAGAGAGGAAGCCATCTTACATACTGAAGGAGCTAAAAGTGTCCCTCGTTGATCCCCAGACATGCAGTGACTACTATCAGAAAGAAAGCATGCTGCGTGGAGTCAACTCTGTCATCAGTGAAGCCATGATCTGCTCCAAGCTCCCAGCAGGGAAGATGGATCAGTGTATAGTAAGGACCCATCTTATAGGCACCTTTCAGAGCCCTTCCCTTCCCCATTGTGCTTCCCCAGTTTCAGCCCGTCAGAGTCCCTGGGTAAACCCAGGAGCGCAGGACAGGCCTCACCTCCACAATTCTTGGCTAAACTATTGGACAGTCTTTCCTTTATCCTGTGAGAGGCCTAGCCATCTTTTCTCTCCCCACTAGGGCAGTAGAGGAGATCCCCTGACATGCCAAGTGGAGGATTTCTGGGTCCTGGCAGGAGTGATGAGCTGGGGATCCAACTGCACCCAAACCAACAAGCCTGGAGTATATACAAACATCAGCTTCTACAAATCTTGGATTGAGAAGTCGACCATCTCGCATACTGACTTTTCTGCTGCCCTCAGTCTGGACTGCTCTGGGCTCCTCACCGTTATGCTTCTGCCTCTCATTTTCCTGGGGCTGACCTAACTGAATGAGGTCAGTATGGTCAGAGTGAAGTGGCAATTAAGAACAAGGGAGAAGGGGGAAATTCTAGAAGCCAAGGATGTTTAAAGTTCAGCAAGACAGATGCAGTTCTGCCACCCCCAGGCCTAGCCCCCATCAGTCCAATCTGCTTGTTGCCTTTCCCCCTGGGTCAGCCTGGAAACCAACGTCCCCAGTGTGAATAAAGTTTGGTTGATTCTAACTGTTATTTCTCATAATTCTCATATTCATTCTTTTAATGAAACTGGAGAAAGGGACTGGGGAAATATGGGAGCACAGAAATTTAGAGTTTAAAGGGACCTGGAAATCACCTGTCCCAGCAATCTCCGCATTTCGTCCATGAAGGGCCCGGGGTCCAGAGAGGTTACTTAGTTGGCCCTTGACTGAATTCAAGACGAAAACCATATAATCTTGGACTGAGCTGTGTCCTAAAGAAAAAGCAGGGACCTGGAAGATTAGAAGGTTTCAGCTGAAGCACACCAGGCAAGAGGAACCTAGGGTAATGTTATTAGATATCTACTGCTGACAATAAATTACCCCAAAACTTAAAAACGACATATTATCTCACAGTTTCTGTGGGTCAGGATCAGGGAGGGCTTAAATAGGTAGAGCTGGCTCAGGGTGTTTCAAGAGGCTCCTTGCTGTACCACAGCTGCAGTCAGCTCAAAGCTCACCAGGTAAAGGACCTGCTTCCATACTCATGCATCTGCCTGTGGCAGGCCTCGGAGGATCTGCTTCTAAGCTCACTCACATAGGCCTCTCTGAGGGCTGCCTCGTGGCAGCTGGCTTCCCCCAGAGTGAGTGGTCCAAGATAAAGTGAGGAGACAACACCCAAGATGGAAGCCACAGCTTTTCATAACCTAATTTTAAAACTGACACCTCACTACTTCTGTTGTACGTGTTCTTCACAAGTGACTCAACAAAGCGCGCATATCAGGAGGTAAGGATCACAGAGCCATCTTAAAGTCTACCTTTCGCAGGTAAAGTAAGGGAAGGGTCTGGACTAAGGAGCTGGGAGGCAAAGATTTACCATGTTTAGTAGTCAGGCATAAAGAGGCATGGGGGAATTTACATAGAGGTATTCAGGGGAAGAATGCCTTCTGAGTCTCCTGTTAACCCCACCCACTGAAAGCATTTCATGGTAGCATTCACAGGTATACAGGGGGTTACAGAACAATATCTTGTGACCAGACAGTAGTCTAAAAACATTTCTCATATAAAAAAAATGTATGGCTGCTTTATCCCTACTTCTCCTGGGCCTCTGGTAATACACAGAGTGGTTAACAACATAGGATGTAACACTGGCCAATGCAGTTAATTTATGGATTTCAAAAGATGCTAATTAAAATAATAACAGGATGCTCTGTGTTACTTGACAAATAGTAAAAAAATAATTGGAAGGAGTTTGGGCAAGACGGTGGAATGAACAACAGCTAAGTGATCATCCCTTGATCAAATTTCATTAAATACTAATAAAATCATTGTTTGAAAATGAAAATTTTCATTAATAACTGCAAAGATAAGGTAATTACATAAAAATAAGTAAATTAAATCTGGGCCATTAAAAACCTGTCCATATGTATGGAGAAAATAGAACTTTGAAAAAAAATTAATTTCCCCAAATGCAAAAATTATACTAAGTAGAAGCAGGATTCAAAGAATGTTTACAATTCATTCTCAAAGGAATACTGTTCATGTTAATAAGATCTCTTCAAGATCTTTTTTAGATAACAACATTACAGAATTACAAGCAAGGCATAATTGATGCTGTAGTAAACACTTCAGCAAAAGAAAAGATAAACTGACTAGACATGTGAGATTCGAAATAAGTAAAAAAGATAATACGATGTGAGAAAAGATAACGGATCTAGATACTAGAGCCAAGAAATCTAACAAGGAGATAAAAAGCAGTATTAAGAATCATAAAATAAAATAGTTAAAAGGCACCTTACAAGTTTATCTTTTAGAATTCTCAGCTCAAAGTTTAAGTTTGCCTGTTTAATAGACCTTTCATTTCTTACTACAGCAGCATGGGAAAACTAACTGGTTGGAATGGGAGAATGGGAACTATTTTCACTACAAAGCACATACCACCCCTTGCCCACCAGAATCCTCTAAAACTAGAAGTTAACAAGTAAAGCAAACACATATTGAGTGAGATGGAATGAGATAGAAAGAACCGCCGCCCCCCCCCCCAAAAAAAAATTCATTAATGCATGCCTTATGTGTTTTAGGAATAAGCTAAACTTGGAGCTTTGGATATAATCTCAAAGAAAGAAACCAGGAATGAGCTTATACCTTAGGAAGCTTAAGTCTAATCAACAATATTGTGCACTGGCTGAATTACAACAGTATTAGGAAAGAAAATGTTCAACATGAATATTAAAAAGCAAAAGCCAGAGAGCTGTGTGGATTCATCAAACTGTTAAGAAAGAGAAACTTTGGGTGTGATGAATATAAATTTTACGTTTATTTAGAAAAAAACATGTTCTGTTAGGGAGAAGGGCTCTTTCACCTCATTTTTGCAAAGAAGGAATATTTCATTCTAGTAGGTGAAGCTCTTGTGGAGATTAATCGCTTCCATTTGTTGAGATCCAAAGCCTTTTCAAACCACCACTCACTAATTTGGTTTCCCTACTCATATAAAGGTGTGCCCTGTTTTGTAAAAATAAAAATTCTAATTAATGAAAATGAATAGCCCTCATTACAAATAAACATTCTGATTCATATACAAGTCTCTTAAAATTTAGTAAGTCAGTCTCTTGAATTTGATCTAAGTGCTCTGACAAGCCCTGAGTTTCATAATCTAAAAAGCTAAGGGTCTAGAGTCTAAATTGAGATAATCTGAGCCAAGTCATGTTGCCTGTGAAAGATCTGCCTAAGTGGATTCTCTGGGTGACATGAAATCTTTATCTCATCTTTAACTATGGCAGGAATTTATATTTACTTTATGCTTCCTCTTCATTAGTTACTGTACTGGTTGCTTTAAAATCTTATTCAGTCCTAACACCTCAAGAAGGTATTATTTATCCTACTTTTACAAATGAAAACACACACATGAGTGAGGTTCAGAGAGGTTAAGTAACGTGTTAAGATCACACGGCTAATATCTGATTAAACAGATTTATCCAGGACTGTCGGATTCAAGAGCTTTGCTTCCTTCCACTACACCAAATAACTCCATTCATTGTTAGAAAGAAAGGTTCTTCCTTAAGCTACACCAAAATTACACCTGCCCTTTGGTTCTAGTTATTTATATCTCTTATTATACTCCTAGTCTCCCTTTGTAATTATTTGGGTGCACGCAGTTTACTTCTCCCAGTGAATAGATAAGAACAGCCTGGAGAAGAGAAATTGCTGTCCTATTCATCTTGATCTTCTAGGAGCATGTGTCCTGCAAACAGAAAATATCAAATTTTATTTTCTAAATAACAAAATGAGAGCTACAGATTATACAAAGCCAGCTGTCAAAACCATAAGGAAGAATTCTTTTAGTATAAGTACAAGCAAATAAACATAAAAAGGGAAATATTTTTTTCCTTTCCAGTTATCAAAAGAACAAGACCAACTCCCACAAAGAGAGGCTGGTTAAAGGGGCAGTAGGGTTGTGGGCAAGTAGGATGGAGCTCAAAGCAAGACCAATACCTGCAGAGAAGGTGAATGCAGGTGAGGGAAACTATGCACTGGTCAGTAAGGCAAAGAGCCAGCAAAAGAAAGAACATTATCTCTAAAAGGTTGTCCAGGGCTTGGCCCTGACATAATGCATGCCAAGTATGTGGACTAGTTCCAAGATACTCTGATTAGTGGAACCGAAAGCTGGATTAAAATTTTTCTTGTCTAAATTCAAGAACTAAGACTGGACTGAATCCTGTAATAGAGGGCATAGGTCTATTGCTGCAGGGGAACAGAACAGGCAAAAGCCAGGGCTTGCTACACATGCACTAGAGAAATCAATTTTCTTTAGGAGACTGTTTTATAAGGCAATTTAATCATTTTCCAATATAATAATCAGATGGGTTGAATTAGAAAAGAGACAGCAGAACTCATTTGCCCTTCCTGAAATTACGGATAAAAAGCTACAAAACTTGCAAAACTATTGCTGTCCTTGTTTTCTTCTCAAGGTACTCAAGAGCAGATTGCATCCTTGAAGTCACATTCTTGCTCTACAGCAGTGGTTCTCAACCGAGAGTGATTCTGCCCCCCAGGGAATATTCAGCAATGTCTGGAAACATTTTTGGTTGTGACAACTGGGAGGTGGGTGGTACTCCTGGCATTCAGTAGGTAATGGCTGGAGTTCTGCTTAATATCCTACAATGCACAGGACAACACCCCATGACAGAGAATCATCTGGCCCAACATGTCCATAGCGCCAAGGCTGAGAAACCTCAGTCTATAGGCACCATCAAGGTCAATCTAAGTCATGCCAAAGATAACCTGTCTGCCCAGAATTAAGTTAATATTTAAAACTAGGATATTAGTTTAAAAACAACAACAACAAAAACAAGCAGCTACTATTTACTATTGCATGCTAAATAAGGCAAACTCAAGCTAAGTACTTGTCCTATATTTTGTTTCTTACAAAAAAATTGTGGGGTATTGTTACTCCAATTTGCAGCCACATGGAAAGTAAAAATGCTCCTACCACCAACACCACATTGCTACTTCCCAAACCAACAGTTACTGTGTACAGTAGAGGTATTTACAGATAACTTTAACGATAACTGGGTAATGATCTGAGGACAAATCTAAAACCTGGAGACAAAGCATAATGAGACAGGCAGCCAGCTGTAAGAGCTGTCTCCAGGAAAGCCTATGGAGTGACCATCAAGCACCTACTCTCTTGCTTCCAACTCTTTGGCACATCCTTATCTTGGAAGAAGCAAGAGAGCTGTAAAATGGAAGGCCCAACATGCTTCATGATTGCTAAACCAAAAGTAAGAAAATATTTGTAGAAGAAGAATGGAAATAATACAAATAAACAAATAAGCAATGTATTATGTAGTATCGTGTCTACAAAAATCTTTGAGATCATCAACTAATTCCAGTGCCTTTGTGGTACAACAGTAAAACACAGGCCTTGGGGTGGCAGTGACTTCTTAAGATCATCAGCCATTCCTATGGAAACGACAGGGCAGCACTGTGGGCTGAAAACCATATGAGATTGCTCCAATAGACAAAAGGGGTTTAGATTTAGAAAGGCCTCCTAGGTTCCAATTTGTTTTTAAAATGGATATTTTCTTATAAAACTCAATGCTATTATCACACCTAACAAGATTAACAGTAAGTCTTTCATTATTGTATTTCCTTGATTATATCAAAATGCCTTTTTTAAAGCTGGTTTGTTAAATTAGGATCCAAACAAGGGCCATACATACTTATCTCTCTTCAGGTTATTTTCATCTAGAGGAGTTTACCTCCCTTTTTACTCTCATTCCATTGACTTATTATGGAAACCAGGTCAGTTGTTTTATAAAATATTCCAAATTGTGGACCTGAGTGTTAATTGCCTGTAATTGTGCTGTAAATTAACTTACTCTTTCATCCTTGTATTTGCTGCATGTGGAAGTAACTTTAGAGTCAGGTTTCACTTTTTGACAAGAATACTTCACTGGATATCGTTTCATACTATGTCACATCAGTAGTCACATGTCTGCTTTATCCTACTTTTCATGATGCTAAGATTGATCAGAGGGTTCAAATAGTAATCGCCTGAGCACTCTATCAACCTTTCGTCTAAAGCTTTCAACTACTGATAATCATCCATTGAATCAATCTCATGAGGAGCAAGTAGTAATTTTTAAATTCTGTCAGTCTAACCATTTATTAGCTGGAATTCTCCCTTCACCAACTAAACCTATGTAAACTGCAGTTGGAGAGGAAAAGCAAAATAACTATTTAATGCTTTCCTTTTGCTTTCAATTTCAGAGCAAGGAGCTGGTGTCGTAGTTACTTCTAATAAAGCTTATTTCCAACTAAATTGGAACAAAAACCAAGAAAAAGATTTTTATAAAACAGTTAAACAAAAGGAAAAAGAATTAATTCTGTGAGCAATTCAACCAGTGTGTAAACGGTATGAATCAGTGACTTCAGATTTGTCCAGGGAGAGAAAAGTCCAAAGACCTAAGACAACCAAGAACCTTCAGAGGGAAAGAAATTTCTGGCCAAATTTTTGTCCTCTTATAAATCAATCAAAAGACCTTTCCAGAGCTTTGGTGTCTTTGCAAAATGACATGACTCCAAACATGACTTGAAGGCAAATCTCAAACTGAGGTCTGACTTTTTTAAAACCTATACTTAAATAAAGTTGACTAGTTAAAATGGCTTGTGAATACCCTAAATTAATTGGAATATCCACATAGATGGTTGTGATATGAATAAATTTAATCATTTTCTTCAATTAAATGAAGACAAAATCACAGGCTGCGATATTAATTTCAGAAAAAATTAAGATGAAAGTACTAAAAGAATCATTATATAATGATAAAATCACAGTGAGTGACAGACACATAACCAGAATAACTATATAAACCACACACAAAAATAGGTTGCATAAAACAATCATTAAAAAATGAATGGAGAAACTAACATAAATGTAATAGCAGTAGGTTTTCATCCTTGCCATGCAGACACCTATGAAGACAGATGAATCTAAAAAATATAAATTAGGTAAAAATTCATAGTTGTGGCAGTCAGTAAACAAGCAAATGGAGAATTTACCTTTTTTAAGTGTTTGCTTATAAAATCTTTAAAAATGTACCTAAAGAGGTAAATATCTTACAATACTGAGACATAGAAAATCAGGCATTTGCCCCACCACAGTCCTTACTGCTTTGCTGACTTCTCTTCTGCATCCTCACCTTCGCCCCTTCATGCATAAAGGCACTTACTCCAAAGACTATTAGTGCATAGATATGAACCTAGCCTAGCAAGAAAAGATAATCTGTTCAAATTCTTGGGAATTTGAACTTAAAATAAGGACAAACTTGGGCAGTTTGTAGTGGGATAGAAAGAAAAGACATGGAATGAAGTTGAGCCATACTGATGGCAGAGGACAGAGGGAAGATCCTGAACTGCTATGAGCCCTCGACCAGCACGAATCCAGAGCTCCCTTCCAACTCTGGCCTCCCACTCTGGTCTTCAGGTCTGTCCTATGATAGCTCCAGATGTCCTTGTTACTGTTTTCCTAACTGTCCCTCAGATACCTGTATTCCTTTGCTGGGGCTGCCGTAACAAAGTACCACAGACTGGGTAGCTTACACAACAGAAATTTATTTTCTCAGTCACAGAGGTGAGCAGTCTGAGATCAAGTTATCAACAGTGTTGGTTCCCCTTACAGACGTGGGGGAAGGATCTGTTCCGGGCTTCTGTAGTTTGTGGAGAGCCATCCCTTCCCTCTGTACGAATCCGTGTCCAAATTTCTTCTTCTTATAAGGAAAGCATTACATTGGGTTAAGGCCTACCATAATGACCTCATTTTACCTTAATTACCTCTTTAAAGACACTGTCTCCAAATATGCTCACACATTCTGAGGTCCTGGGGGTTAGGACTCCAACATATGAATATCGGGGAGACACATTTCAGTCCATATCAATAGCTTTAAAATAATCTCCTTTGTTTAAGCTAAAGCGAGTCTCTGTTGCTTGTAATTGAATAAACCTTACCACAACAGCTACATTTCCTAATTGTCTATTATTTTTTAATTATTCATGTGTTTCTTTCAAAACTCCTAATGTTTTAGGCGACAAGTGAACGATAACATGCTTTAACAGTTCACTGAATTCTGCCTCCACAGCCCTCATACCCTACAACAATTGGTACAGAAAACAAAAGGCTCAGAGAACTCTGCAGCAGGTGCTGCGCTGCACCACCCAGACCCCCCTTCAGGACTGAAGCATACGTTCTCCTGGCAACCAAGAATGTTTGCTGCTGACATTGCACAGCTAAGTCTGATTCCAACAACTGCCAACAGAGCCACCTCATCTAAGGTGATGCCACTGCCTTGGGGGCAGCCTGCAGCCAATCAAGCAGAAGTTCAAGTGCCCAGTCTTCTTGTCTCAGTTCAGGGCATCTTTGAAGGGCCACCCTGGCTCCACAGAAACTTGTGGGATTGGCTGATGCCTCTGCTGCAAGTGCATTAGTTTGACTCTCCCCTCTACATCCCCCTTTGAGGTGCTGATCCTGAGACCACTCTCAATATACTTCTTGCACACAAATATGTCTTAACATCTATTTCTCAGAAGATCTGACTTGTAGTATATTCTATGGTTAACACTGTAACAAAGATGAAAACAACAAATTAGGAAAAATTAGCCAGGTACTGGTTTAATTTTCTTTTTTCCATTTCTTGCTTTTGAAGAATTCTATCATTTTTCCATTTCCTTGCTAGAGAACGGGGTCCTGTTCTTTCTAGTGCCCTCCACCTTGCCTGGACAGCCATCTACCACCCCACCCCCACCAGGCAGACAGAAGCCCCAAACACCCTGCTCTCACTAAACAGCAGAGGGCAACTCAAGCCGCAACTCCTCCCCCAGGGTCATGATGCTGCTCTTCTAAAGTCTGGTCTCTTCAGTGCCTGGCCCCAAATAAAGGCCAAAGGAGAGGAAGGGGTGAAGTAGAGGAAACTGTCTTGTGGAAGCTGCATGCCCCTTGCTGCTCCCCAGCTGGCCTCTGCCTGAAAGCCTGAGTCCAGGAAGCAGGAAGCCTGAGTCCAGGAAGCAGGAAGCCTGAGTCTAGGAAGCAGGAAGTCTGAATTCAGGAAGCAGGAAGACTGAGTTCAGGAAGCAGGAAGTGCCAATTCTGAAGACAGAGAAATGGGCCCTGCTGGCTGTGCCTTCCTATTGTCCCTTCTGTTGGGTGAGTCCCTAGGGTGGGGAGGGGAAGGGAGAAGGAGAAGTTTTTGGCTCAAGATGTTATCAGATAGAATAATATGACACTCGCCCACAGGATCTTATGAATAGTGTGCCCTGAGAAAGTCCTGAGTGGATATGTGCCAGGCACCTTTCCAAGTCTCTTAGTTATAATAGTAAACAAAACAAAGATCCTTGCCCTCATTGGGCTTATAATCAATGCGCATATTAAATATGTAAATTCTATAGCATATTAGAAAGTAATAAATACTATGAGAGGAAAGAGGCACGTAGAATGCAGGGACAGGAGGCATGTTGTAATTTTAAAGAGTAGTCAAGGAAGGTTTCATCAAGAAGGAGTCATTTGAGCAAAGACTTGACGGAGATGAGTGAGTTAGCTAACAGGTTCTAGGAAAAGAGCATTTCAAGCCAGAGGGATCTGGAGGTGTAAATGCTGGTCAAGTGATTTCAGGCATAAGCCTGCGCATTTATTTTTCTGACCCACAGTGATTTAAAGCAGGGTAGGCTGAGAGTAGCCAAAAGGTAACAGGTGGCAAAAAAAGAAAGATATACAAATACCGCAAAATGCCAATTCAGTTAAATAAAACAAGATAAAAGTAAACAGTCTATAAATCTCAAAAGCATCTGAAAGCATCACTGTATTTACAACTCAACATCTTGATATTCCTGATGACGACCCTGAATCATCAAGTAAAACTAAATTATGTTCCATGTATGCTGCTAAATATGGCAGGTACATATATAATAATTATCAAGATTCCCACTAATGGGTAAATATTTATAAAAACACGGCCTTTAACATCAATCTGAGCAATTTAAATACGTAAAAAGCTTGTGTTCAGTGAATTTACATTTGATGTATTATTAAATATTGACAGTGTGGTGTGTCTGTCTTAGGGTCTTGCCCAAGCTCTTCTTCCAAAAAGAAAGATCTGCAGTCAGGTGAGTGGTCTCTATTTGGGTCCAAGACTGCTGGGTCTGGAACTGGAATAGGATATGGTGTATGGAGGCTCGGGAGGACTCAGGTCCCAGGACTGAATAGGGGTTTGGGGATAATGAGAAGATAGGACAAGAGGACACCCAAATCCACATTTCCCTCTCTCCCCTTCCTCTAGTGTGCGGACGACCCGTATACTCAGGCCGTGTTATGGGTGGCCAGGATGCTGCTGTGGGACACTGGCCTTGGCAAGTCAGCCTGCACATTGGCGAGAGCCACATCTGTGGTGGTTCCCTCATTCACAAGAGGTGGATTCTGACGGCGGCACACTGCATAAAAATGTGAGTTCTAGCTGGTGGCTAGCACAAAGACAGGGGCTCAATAAATATCTGAATGATTTCATGAATGAACCAACAGACAAATTAAAATAGTAAGAGAGGTAAGCAGAAGGAAACACTAGGTCACCTTGGATTAGGGACAGGACACAGAGATAGAAAAAGAAATAATGGAAGTAGGCACTGTATTACTTTTCTTGTAAAACTTTTCTTACTTTTGCCAAATCACTTCCTAAACACCAATGAAAGAATTTTGTCTTAAGTGTTTTGGGGTCATAAACACAATGTGAGCTTTCTTGCAAAACTACTGCTGTGAGAGAAGCAAGGTGCCATGTGGTGAGGAGCCCTAGGGAGTGGCCCACGTAAAACTAATGATTCCAGCCAATAGCTGGTGAAGACTAAGCCTGCTGATGTAAGTTAGCCTAGAAAGAGACTCTCCCTGGGCTGAGCCTTGAGATGGCTGCAACCTGCCTTGACTTCCGCCTCGTGAGGACATGAGCCAGGCACCCAGCTAAGTCATACCTGATTACTGACCCACAAAAAGAGATAAATGTCTATTTTAAGTCTCTAAGCTTTGTAGCAATTTGTTATTCAACAATAGATAACTAATATATACAGAAATCAAAATGACAGGGCTTTCTAATAACAACACTGAAAGCTCAAAGAAAACAGAGTAATAACTTTAAAATGCTGAGAGAAAATTATTTCCAGTCTAGAACTCTACCCATATACAGAATATCAATCCAGTGTGCGACAGAAATAAGACATTTTCAAATATAGAAAGAGCAAAAATATTACCTCTCATGCACATTTCTCCTGGAAGCCACAGAAGAAAGTGCTTCACCAAAATAAAGAGGGGTGGGGGGGTGAGGAAAACATGGGATCCAGAAAAAAGGATATACAAATAGGCGAGAATCCCTAAGAAAATCATAAAGAAAAGTGCCAATATTGGATCAAAAGGGCAGAGGGCACATGTGCAGGTGAGCGTGTGCACACAGTATTGACAGAATGCCTGACAGGTTTCAACATACTGAGAGATTTGCATTTCTGGCACAGAGTTTGGGGAATGAATTATGAAGACTAAGAGGACAAATAAGTGAGACCATATAATTAACTCCAGGATAAGCAAAAAGTTTTACAAGAAATGTATTCACAGTACTCAATAGGGTCCAGTTGTGAATAATGTTTACTAGAACATACTAGTCACTCGAACATACACATTACTGATCTAACTAAAAGTTATAATACTAGGTTAGGAGGATGGTGAAAGGAAGTGGGAGGTTGGCAGTGTCTGTTGGCTCTACCCTCATCTTTCACAGTAGGAATACAATATTCTAAAACAAACAAAAAAATATGTTTAATAGGTTTCTTAAAAATACTAGGGAAAATACTAAAGAAATAGCTAAGAGTTGAAAGTGATTGCCTTTTGATAGTATGAATTGAAGGCAGTAGGGTAGAGAATTTTTGTTATTATTATTCTGTATATCTTATCGAACTACTTGACATTTTAAAAAATTTATATATTTTATATATTTAAATTTGTATATAAATTTATAAATATTTTATATATATTTAAATTTACATGTATATGACTTTAGCAGTTATACTTTGCTTTAAATTGTTATTTAGAAATAAAGATCTAGTGCTTAGTAATCAGAACTGGCAATAAGAAAAGACTAATGACTTAAGCATACAGAAGGCTACAATCATGGAGAATGAGAAAGGTAAACAAGAGAACCAGGGAGAAAATGCAGGACAAAATTCTAGCCATAAGCATATTGGAGAAGACCACAGAAATAGTAGACGACAAAAGGACAACAAAATAGCAGTCAGAGAGGGAAGAAAGGAGAAAAGCAGGCAAACCAACCCTAGTCCAAGTTGGAGGCTGCCTGGTTAATTCCGAGTCAGTTACCTTCCTTTCTTACCTCCAGACTTACTTACTGCTACATCTAGGCAGCTTTTTCTGACCCAGTTATAGTACATAAGTATGTTCGACTTTTATTTTCCTCTTTCTCTTTCCCTTAGGAGCTGGTTTCCTTTGTTACATACTGTGTGGCTGGGAACAATAAAAATAGGCTATTCAAATAATGGTGTGAAACATCACGTGTCCAAAATCATTATCCATCCCATGTTCCAAGACTCAACTGCAGATATCGCCTTGTTGAAACTGCTCTCTAGAGTCACCTTCACTCCTTTCATCCTGCCCATCTGCCTGCCAAGTATCACAAAGCAGCTGACAATTCCTGACTCTTGCTGGGTGACTGGATGGGGAAACAAGAACGGTGGAGGTGAGGATGGGTTGAGAAAGGTCCTTTTATGTCACCCTCTTGTACCATTCCACAACATTCATATTCTAGACACATCATTACTAAGGCAAATATTTTTCAACAAAACCAGATCAACCTATTGATATTAGTCTTCAAATAAAATGTCTTTCTTGACCTGTTTTGTTCTTATATCCTGCCTAGAGTCTAGCTATAGCTGCAAGAGCAGATACTAACAATTTAAACACGTAACCTCTCCAAAAAAACAGAGGTTAACAAACCTGATTTAAAGTTTGGAAAGTCTAGTGCTTTTTAAAATCTGTTTTAATGTGATGTGTCAACTCTTTCCCAGGATGGAGTAAAGACAAGACAGGAAATGATCCAGGAGCAGAAAAATGGGAAAGGAAATGTTTATAACACTCACATCTTTCCCTAATCAAAATGTATCTGAATTTCTTTATTTGGAATGTTAGGAATACGCATACTGGCACATTAGAAAAACCTCAAACAAACAGAAATAATTTTGAATTATCCATTGTTTTAGATTAAGTGTACTAAAAAAAATTCTTCCATTAGCAAATATGATTGGAAAGTGACTATATTCTGCTTTTGGATTCTCAGTCAGAAATTCCACACATTATGACCGAATGCTGCCCCTGAACCTTTCCAGACTGCTTTTCCTTTCATTCCTGTCTCTCTCTACAGATAACAATTACCATTCCACCCTTCAGGAAGTAGAAGTACCCATCATCAACCGCCAAGCTTGTGAACGTCTCTACAACCCAATTAGTTCCATAATGCCAGAATCAGAGCCAGTCATCGGCGAAGACATGATTTGTGCTGGTGATACTTATAAAATGAAGGATAGCTGCAAGGTGAGGGTTTGCTCTTGAAATTTTTTAACATGAAATCTTAATGTGGATCCAGGTTTTCCTATCTGTAAACAGTGAATAAGTAAAGTAATCATGAAACAAGAGTTCTGACAGTAATTCTTGTGTTACCCTGGACAACTCATTTAAACTTTTATCTATGAATTTAATTTCTTCAACTGTTGATCTAGAGCAATGCTAACAATTGGCCATTGGGTTTTTACAAACTTATAAATTTTTATGAATAGGTTAAGAAGTTGATACAGAAGTGCTAATTTTTAAACTTTTTAAAGTAATAACATTTCATTCTACACTTAAAAGAGACATTGTTCTATTGTCTCTTGATCATAACTGTCTGATGAAATAAATCAGCATCATTTGTGTCTTCCTTCATGTTGTTCTGCTTTGGCTGCTTTCAATTTTCTTTCATGTTTGATCATTATAAGTTTGATTATGATGTGCTAGGTATGATTTTCTTTATACTATTTGGGATTGCTTAGGTTTGGGTTTTTTTAAATCTATTCCCTTATTTTTCATCAAAACTTGAAAATTTTTCATTCAAGATTTCTACAAATATTATTTTCCCTCATTTCTCTCTTTTCCTTTTTTTTGGTTGAAACCACACATCGATATTACACCTTTCGATATTTTCATACGAGTCCCTGAATTTTTGTTCATTTTTTTTCTCTTCTTCAAATTAGATACTTTTAAATTACCCATATTAAAGATCATTGCCTCTTTCTCCTATCATCTATATTTTCCTGTTTCAAATATTTTATTCTTTAGTTCTAGAAAGACCAGTTAGTTTTATTTCTTCTCTCTCTCTCACACACACAAAAACACTTTTCTACCTCCAACAAGATTTCCTATATGTATATTCATTATTTGCAAATCAAACAAGAAGATGCGGCTTCACATTCACTAGGATGGCTCCAGTCAGGATAGATAATAACAAGACTTGATGAGGATAGAGAAAACATGGAAACTTCATACACATAGTGGGAATGTAAAATCATGTAGCAGCTTTGGAAAATTGTCAAGTAGTTTCTCAAAAGGTTAAATATAGAGTTACCACATGACCCAGGAATTCCACTCCTAGCTATACATACAAGAGAAATAAGAACATATGTACATGTAAAAACCCATACTCAAATGTTCATAAGAGAATTATTCATATTAGCCAAAAAGTGGAAATATCCCAAATGTCCCTCAACTAATGACCAGATAAACAAAATGTGGTATATCCACATAATGGAATATTATTCAACCATAAAAATGAATGGAGTACTAATATATGCTACATGGATGAACCTTGAAAATATGCTCAAGAAGCCAGACTCAAAAGGTCACATATTATTTCATTTATACAAAATGTCCAGAATATGCAAATCTATAAGGCAGAAAGTAGATTACTGAATGTGCTAGGACCAGGGTGGTTGGGAAGAAATGAGGGTGACTGCTAATGGATATGGGGTTTCTTCTGTGGGGTGATGAAAATATTCTAAAATGGGTTGTGGTGATGAACTACATTGTGAACCACTGACTTGTACTTTAAATGGGTGAACTGTATAGTATGTGAATTATAATAAAGCTGTCACAAAAAGAAAAAGCAAGACTGAGAGGCATACTACCAACTACTATTACTATTATTTTATATAAGAAAGGATTATGACACTAAAAAAAAAAAGCAATAAAAACCTAAAAATAAGGAGTTCATTCAATTGAATAAATTTAACTTTAGTGAAAAAACTCATCACATTAATTTCTTTTTATCACAGATGAGTATTTTGAAACTGATATATTTAGCTAAGATCTCTGCCAAGGTCAAATTCTGATTATAGAATTCCCTGAGCTCCTCCTAACGCAGTGGGAAATCCAGCTCCCGCTAGAGCTGTGTAGCTCCATGGGCTACACTGACCCATTCTAATGAACTCTCCACCTCTTGTGACCACTCTCCTTTTCATGGTCCCTTTTCACTATCTCATGACCTTTATCTCTTCCTTAGGGTGATTCTGGAGGGCCTATGTCATGTCATATTGATGGTGTATGGATCCTGATAGGATTGGTAAGCTGGGGAGCAGAATGTGGTAAATCTCTTCCTGGAGTCTACACCAGTGTGATCTACTATGAAAAATGGATTAATGCCACCATTTCGAGAGCTGAGGTTTGGGGGCCAACAATCTGGACTTATCTGACTTCCTGTTCTCTATTGTACAGCTCTCTCTGGCTCCCCTGGGACCCTCCTGTGCCTTGGGCTAACATCTTACCAGGAGAGTAGACAGCATAGCTGAGCCACTGGCCAAGGACAGGGCTAGAAAGGGAGTGCACGGAGGACATGCACCAGGGGCAGAGAACTCACAGAAGAGTCACTGAGAACTCTGGATAGCTTCATTAAAATTAGAAATGATTCTGTTTTTGAGCTCCTTGATTCTGGATGTATATTTTAGCAGTTGGAATGTGAACAGCTTAGAAATAAGGTTGCCACTTCTGAGCATGGCATTCTTTGTCCCTGACTATGCATCTTGTAAGGATGCCTTCTCCGAATAAGTATTTATGGACACAAATTAAATGGCAAGTGGAGAAGCAGGCAAGTGAAGGCAAAAGGGAAGGTCCTCAAGGAAATAAATTAAGAGTTTACTTTGTGCTCATGAGCCGTACTATGGACTTCTTACCTGGTCTTTATTTCTTAGCTCCTCTGCCATTTTATGTAGCAAGGGGTCTAATAAGAAATGCATTTATATAGTTCAATGCTACATTTTTCAGAAATTTTTACTTTGGAAATACCAACGTAACCTACAACCAAAAATGGGTTAATGCCATGATCTCGAGAGCTGAAGTTTTGGGTTTCAATAATCTGGACCAACCCAGCTTGTTTACTTCTATAGTAAAGTCGTTTAAATGATTCTACGGAAAAGATTATATCCCTTACTTATTTTTGTTAAACAATCACATGACCTATACTATTTCCTTCTCTGCTTAGGCTTCCAGTAGTTCAGAACTAAGTTTTAAACTTGATCCCAGTCATCATTCTTATCCTAGGTTATCTGGTATAATTCTACTTATAACTCTTTTTATTTCAATCATCCTTCATTTCTCATTTGAATGAACTTGTTTTATCGCATCTATGTAAGTTAAGTTTCAAAAACAATTTTGGGGATAAATAAATACATTTAATAGAAAATGAGGGCAGGTTTGGAAACTTAAAACCCTTGCTGGTCCTTACCCTCACCTCTCATCTAGACTGCTCCTATAGCCTCCTAACTGGCAAGCCTCATATCCTTTCCCTCACACCTATGCTCAACTCCATTTATTCTCCACAACATGCAGACCAGTGTTTTAAAAATAAAGGCATGGTTCATGCTTTTCTCCTCCTTTCCCTGATTATAGCACTTCAGTTGCATCCATCCCATTGCTCATAGAATAAGGACCAAAGTCCTTAACAGGACCCACGAAACCCTGTAAGATCTGACCCCATCCTGCCTCTTCAGCCTCATTCGGCCTCACTCTATCCTGCTCCATCTGCTTTCACTTCCTCAAATGCTCCACGCCCCCTTTCGGCACTGGACTTTTGCATCCGCTGTTCCCTCTTTCCTGCTACCTTTGCCTAGTTAATTCTTACCATGCCCTCAAATCTCAGTTTACTGCGTGCTTCCGCATGGAAGCTGCCCCCAGCTCTCCTGACCAGGACAAATTCCCTGAACATGTATTTTCACAGCACTACAGCAGTCTCCTTCATAGGACTCAACATAGTTGTAACTTCACATTAATTTTGTAACTGTTTAATTAATGTAGTCTGTCTTATCAAAATGAAGGTCCATGAGAATAAGAATTTTTGTTTTTGGCAACTATTGTATCCCAATCTCAATAAATATTTGTTGAATTAATAATAACAATCAGTACCTTTGTCTCCCTAACTAAGAAGATGGGGGTGTTACTTACTGAGGTAGCCAATAACCTGGCACAGTGTCTTACACAAAGTAGGTTTTCGAATATTAGTTAAATAAAAGAATAAAGAGAGAAAAGAATGTTTCAGCTCCATTCTGTTTCTCACATCTCTCCAGCCATAAAGAACAATGAAGAAAAAAAGAGTACACAAAGCCGGTAAATTGAAAGATTTCTCAGAGGCAAGAATTCAAGCTCAACAAGCTCTAGAACAACAGAAAGGGCAAAGCAAAATGGCAGCTGAGAGAGAAAAAACAACAACAACAAGGGAAAGAAGGAGAGAGGGCAGACTAAAATTTAAAAAGCAGAGATGAACAGGGAAAGAAAGCCCACACATCTGTGAGCTGAGAAAGCCAAAATACTTCCTCCTATCATCTCCCAGGCCCTTAGGAAGCAACAGTTCCACAGCATGAGAATTGGCGAAATTTTCCTCATGAACTTAGAGTTGAAACTTAAAACTTTTGGAGGGACCAGCTCTTTCAAGTGGAAAGAACTGGATATTGAAGGAAGAGAACTACGTGACTTCACTGCCCTGACCAATAGTGGTTGGGTGTAACAGGACGAGCGCCTGACTTAACAGCTGCCCAGAAGGTGGTGGGGCAGTTGATCTCCCATCTTACTCAACAGATGTGCTAATACTTGACAACCCAACAGATCCCTTCTCCTGGGAAGGCTGACTGTCAGCATCATTCGACAGTATTAAGCGCCCACCATGTTCTAGGCACTATTCTAGGCACTAAGGATATTGTAGTACATACAAAATGCAAGCCTGCCTTCAAGGAGTTTACATTCTAGTGGGGGAGAGAGAATATTACCAAGTGCAAAATAAATGTTTATTATAATGTCATATATGGGAAAATCCAATAAAGAAAAATAAAACAGAAGCAGCAGCTAGAGTATTAGGGTGGGGGATTCCACTTTAGGTAAACTGGTCAAGGAAGTTTCTCCGAGGAGGCAAAATTTTTAGAGGCCTGCATGAAGCAGAGAAGGAAAAAATAAAGTAACCCAGGGAAAGAACACTCCAGGTAGAGAGAAGAGTATGCCAGCTGTGCGTGAGGAACAACAGAGAGGGCAGAGCCGGAACACTGAGCAAAGGGGGAAGGGGTAGGGCTGAGACCCGACAGGGCGTTGAGCCCTCCAAAGAGGGAAACAGCAGGTGCCATAGAGCCTTGCAGGCCTCAGTAAGAGCTCTGAACTTAATTCTCAGTGAGATTAGAAGGCACTGGAGGGCTGAGAGCAGGGGAAAGAAGAAAATAGAAAATCACCATACTGATGCTCACGGGAGTATGAGGAGGCTATGAGGGAGAGGGTGGTCGAATGGTCACAGAGTTAGACAAGAAGCAGAGAGAATGAGAATCATACACGAATGTGCTAATAAGAAAAACGCTAAAGGGCCATGGTACCCTTAACAACAGTAAGGTTTGATTCCACGGGGCTGTGTGCTGTTTCTTATTCTTCCAATCCCTTAAAATAGGGCCACATTAACAGGTGAAGAAGTCCATGTTTCATAGCATCTGCTTTATCACTAAGATGCCTAGCTTACTTTCTATTTGTTTTTTTCTTCTTACCCAAACCAGTGTTCTTCTCATTCCTTCATTTCATTTTTAACTCAAAGTCTTATTTTATCTGTTCTCTGTGCCTGGAATACCCTTCTCTTGTATACCTCAACCCATTTATTTCTGTCCATTGATTGGAACAGGAGTCAGTAAATATATGCAAAACACACTGAAAAGATCTTAGGAAATGGTTTTTAAAATTAAGAGGGGATAAATGAACTATAGTGTGTGAATTGTATCTCAATAAAGCTGTTTTTTAAAAAAATGAACAGGAACGTTTTTCTCCTGCTTAAACAAATAATGACTAGTCTTTGGTGTATTTAGGGCTCTCTGAAGATCAAATTCTTGTGACTGTATTTCAAAAATAAGAGCTCCAACTAGTTACATACATTTTCTATTTCAATTCCTAAAACACAAAATGTAAAGTTTAACCCTATTCATGAGATATAGTACCAGGTAACTCATAACTGGATGAAATAAAAAATTAATAAACATTTATATTCACAAAACTAAAATGTCAAGCACTTACTGGAAACAAAGTTAATCAGTGACACCACAATGGACCAAATGAGGAAATAAGTAGGGGCATCTTTACACTCTATTTTGGAGGGGGGCTCAACAACATTTCTGCCTTAAAAATCAATTTTAATTTGCAGAAGACTTTATTCCTTGAAAATTCTTATTTAATATGCTTCAATTTTCATTTTCGCATCTGGAGGAATTTTAATTAAGCAGGATTTGCTAAGGCCACATTTAACAAATAAAGCTTTACACTAAGGCTGCTGAAAATCCAATCAGTAATTTTTTTTTACTATAAAAATGGGGAAGGAATTATATAGTTATTGCTAGATCTTTCTATTCATATAACAAACTATTCAAGTAATCACTCATTTTTTCCTTTATTTCATTAAATCATAGTCACCCTGAAAAGTGTGGAGACATTATAGAAAAAGTATGCAAAATGATAAAATGTGGGTTATATTTTGACATTTCAATGGTGAGTCATATGCCTGACTTCATTCTGAAGCTAACTGTTCTCTCCACCAAATTTGACTATGGATAGTTTATTTACACACTAGAAATCAGTTGCCTGATAATTTTGTTAAACATAGTCCTTCTTCAAGAAAAGAAGAAGAGGAGTCATTCAAAATAACCGAAGATTAGATTAATTTTATTCCGTACTTTCAATAATTGAGAGGAAATGTTCACTGTCATAAAAATAACTAAGACTGAAATCCTTAATGGGAAATTCGAATTGCCTTTCAAGATAATTATCTTCAACTGACCCAAATTCTCTCCACAATGTCTTCTACCACATAAATCTTCACTTCCCATCTCCATATGCTTGGACTAAAGTGACTGAGATCCAATTCTGTGGCAGTTTGTGCCATTTCATGAGACCTAGCCCACATTGCCTTGTATCACAATCATCTATGAATACCCAAGAGCGAAAAGAACAGGATAGGATGAGGACCTTGGGATCCAAAATGCTAGAGGCACTCTGATTTTAGCAGAAATTAATGAGATGAAGACAGATTTCAGATCTTGTTGGTAGATTCTAGAAACAGTACTAGAACTGAGATAAGTTTGATTGGATTTGGACTGATCTGATGAATTGGATGTGGGTGGGAGGATGGCAATTGGGACAAGAAGATGGTAAAGATAAATATTTTAAATGAAAAATCAAGAATGACTCCTAGGTTATTGGCCTGAGAATGATCATACTATTAAATGAAGAAGGCTAGAGAAGGAAGAGATTTGCAAATCCATAGTGTGAATAATGGCCCCCTAGGGTGTCCATGTTACAATCCCCAGAACCTGTGGATATGTTACTTTACCTGGTAAAAGAGACTTTGCACACATGATTAAGTTAGTATCTGGAGATGGGGAGATTATCCTGGACTACCTGGTAGAACCTAGTATAATCACAGATCTTCTAAGAGGAATACAGGAGAGTCAGAGACTATGCAGAAGACATAGGATGGAAACAGAAGAAACAAGTGCTGACACTATGCTGCTCGCTTTGAGGATGGAGCAGAGGTCACAACCCGAGGAGTGAAGCGGCCTGTAGAAGTTAAAAAAGGCAAAGACGCGATTGTCCCCTGGAGCGTAGAGATGGAATGCAGCCCTACAGACACCTTGATTTTAGTACAGTGAAACCGATTTTGGACTTTTGACCTCCAGAGCTGTAGGAAAATAAATTCGTGTTTTTTAAAACCACTAAATTTGTAGTAATTTCTTATATCAGCAATAGGAAACTAATATATACATGTTAAATTTGAGATACTTATAAGATATCCAAGGAGAGGTGCTGAGTAGGCAGTCTGGAGCTCAGAGAGGGCAGGACTAGATAAATAAAATAGTAAGAATCTTTGAATTATGGATCTTCATCCCCACATCACTCAAATCCCACACCTAAAAAGAGCACTCATGCATACACACACACACACACACACACACACACACACCTTTATGTAATTTCAAATGTTCAAGAATCCCAACATTCATAGAGCCTTCAGAATAAGTAACCCAAAGCAGCCCATTCTGACCCTGGTAGAAGACCGCTCTCTCCCCAAGGAAGAGGAAATCAAGTGACTCTTCATTTAAAAAAAATCTTAAAATATTTTTTCCCAATTCTGCTTATTAAAAAAATCAAAATGTTACAGAAATATCTAACATAGAAACTTCAAATCCCCATGTAATAATATGTTCATTACTCTCACCCTTTACATTCTTTCCTTATGCTTAAGGATGTGTCGATATGCTTCTGACTCCTTTTCACATGTTAATAGAAATGTATAGATTTTTTAACCTTGTCTTTTTAAACTGAGATTGCTTTTTAAATTAAGTTTATAACAGAAAGCTGTGGTTACAACAACTGTAAAGCTTCAGAGTTGAGAGACATTTGATTCATTTTATTAAAAATTCCATGTAACCAGCCTAGATAAGAATAAAAGGTAGCAGTTGGTTGGTTAAAAAAAGTTCAGGACAATGAAATTTTAAATAATGAAAACATTTTGGCCTTAAAAATTAAAATTATTACAGCATCTTCAAACGCAAGTATTTGAGTTTTAAAAGAAACTTCCTATCCCCACCTGAGTTAAATGAAGCTATTTTATTTCTGAAAGAGCATTAACATGAAAGCTCTCAAGGAGATAGTGGTTTTTATTTGTTTGTTTAATAAATTTGTTTCACATTCTTTCTGTCCAGAAGCTGCTAAGTTGGTATCATAAAGAATTATATGTTAGCTCACTTAAAGAGCCCCAATAAATTACTAGTTCCAAAATGAGCACATTAAACTTCTAAAAACAGGCCACAGAGAAAGTGAAACAAAACCAATGTCATCTACCTTTCTTTGGAGCTCATCTGGCTTAACTGGGCCCTTTTAATATCGAGAAGCAGGATGGAAGCATCCTATTGCTGGACTATGCTCAATGCTGCACACAGCTTTGGACAATACTTTTCATCAAACGTTTTGAGTCTCTACAAGTGAAAAGCATCTATCAAATATTTTATAAGTTCAAAAAACATGCTCTGGAAAAATCCTTCCAGAAGAAGATTACATTTTTACAGCAAACTAAGCATAAGAGGATAACCTGGAAATTCCCAGGAAAAAAAATAAAGAAAAAAAGGTGAAAGGCAGTGTTAAGAAATTTGAGCTTTAAGGGGAGAATACAATGTGTAAGACATTGAAAGGTTTGAATGCAGGGGGATAACAGGATTAGTTTGTGCTTTAGAAGCAAGTCAGGAGGCAGAATGAATGGCTAGTTACAAGGTTGTTGTGAAAGGTGAGAGACGCCTGGACCGGGATGTTAGCAATGAGGACAGAGAGAAGTGGACAGAGTCAAGGGCGAGAAAGGAGACAAATTCAACAGAATCTGGTAACTGATAAGATATAAGTACTCATGGTGAGGGAGAAAGTAAGAACTACATCCAGGTTTCTGGCTTAGGTAACTTGAGTTGTGTCATTTAGTGACATATGGAACCTTGGAGAAGATAGCTTAGGGGTGAGAAACAAGTTAAAGGCATCAAGAGTCTATGAGGAAGGAATTCAAACAGACATTACATTCTTACATTGAATGTATATTAAATAAGCAAGTTGAAAGAATTTGAATATATTCCAAAAGCTTACTGAGCCAAATTCTAGTTACTTATTAGTTGTACAGAGTTCATGAACAATAACACACAAAGAATTCTAAAACCAAGTTTTTGCCATTAGTTTCAGTCTGCTCACACTAGGGAACCTTTTAAAGAGGCTGTGTTAGATATTATTTTCCACTGATTCACTGCCCTCTGTGTGGAAGGACTTAACTATTCACCCACTCAAAGTACCACGTGACTTGCAAGACCACCTATAAAAGGATTACACTTCTCTAAACCACTAACATCGAGATGGCCAAAGAAATTTGAGAAGTGATATATGAAACTTTTGAGGAGTCTTAAAAACTGGCAAATGGTTTTTCCATTGCTCTTTTTCTCAAATAGGTAGTGCTCATTCAGCAATACCTAGCTGAGATCCCAGAATGAAAGAAGACAAGTGAAGCTAAGCTGTGACTCACCAGTTGCATATAACTGTTGCATGAGGGATATAGGTGTCTAACAAGTAACAATGGGTGATTTACTTGTGTTTCCCTGTTTCTAGTAAAATTTTCTAGTGATCTACCACCAAGTATCCCAAAACTAACACAAGGAATTTTTAACCTGAAAGGAAACTTGATTTTCTGGTCAGCAAACTTTTTACATAAAGGGCTAGATAGTTAATATTTTAGGCTTGTGGGCCACACAGATGTAGCACAAAAACAGCCAAAGATAATATGCAAATGAATGACCACGTCTGTGTTCGAATAAAATTTTATTTACAAAAACAGGCCAGATTTGGCCCACAGGTCTGTAGTTTCCAGATCTCTGGTCTAAATCCTTCCTACTATCATTGAGGAATCTGAGACTTAGAAGCGAATGCTAAGGTGGGTTTTGATTATGTCAAACAGCTTTTAAAAGTTTGGTTAAAAATGAGGATTTACTTTTCAAGAGATTATGGCTTTCTTAAAAACAAGTGACTGTCATAAAACCAAACAGGTGAACAAATGATAAATTAAACAATGCTCGAAAAATAATCTTCAGACAAAACACAATTATATATCTCTTTCCTAATATCATTTCCTTAAACATTTTATCAATCATTTATCAACAGGACAGCATTTCCTATGATCATTGTGATAACTTATCTTAGGCAAAACATGTTTTTTTAAAAATGCCATAACATGAGCAACAAATACACTAGACCAGCAGGCAATTATTTTGCATGGTATTTTAAATTTATTGTTTTTTTGTAATTTCCAGAGTAATATTCATTGGAGGAAACGCGAACAATACAGAAGTATATAAAATGACACATTTATTTCATGCCCTCCTCAAATCCATTCCCCAGAGTGTTGACACATGACTGATTTGTATCAGAACAGTGCAATACAGCTACTTTCTGAGCCACAATTAACAACAGAGAGGAATCTGGAGTTCCCTGGCCAAATACCGCTTGGAAATCATGTTTTTAAAAGCAACAGAGAGGTTAAGGGTTATATGTGGCCTATGAATGAGAAAAGCAAGCTGCCCATGCACTATAACCAAATGAGTGACACTGCTGAAATGCCTTGATAATGCTACTGTAGTACATGCAAACACTTTGAAAACGAGGAACAATATCCATTTCTTCTCTTTTGGTATTTTATTGGCAAAATTTGGGCAATTTGCTCATAAAGACCACAATTTTAATCAGTTTTTAAATCCTAATACTTAAGTGACATCAGCAAAAATAGTACAGTAAGAAACTCCAAAAGTCCATCCTCCACAAAAGCAATAAAAAACTTGAAGAACCAACATTTTTGGAACCCTGGAAATCAAAAAAGCTAATGGCAATTACTTGATGCACTGAAGTACAGTTAAACACTTATGAAAAACTAACTGGATTTTGGTCATGAGTTTTGTGTCATTTTAACTTATTCTTGTCCTATCCCCCATTTAACAGCTCAGTGGTAGCCTTGAAAATAACAGCCTGTCTTCCTAGTACCAGTATGAAAGGGAGCAGGACGATATCATTCACAAAGAATTGTAATAATGTGTTTTGACTTGTCTAGTGGTACCCTGGAACACTGGTACAAAAGATGCCTTTATTTCACCTAACTCAGAATTCTCCAAGTGCTAAAGCTGGAAGGAGTTTGTTGAAAATATTTACAAGGAAATAAATATATTAGTGCTACAGAGGCAATGAATAACAGTTCAGGCAAACAATAGACTAACCAAAGTGGTTGGGAGGAAAGGTTAAAGAATAAAGATGCTTTGGTGAATAGGGCTTTTAAAGCTCCCATGTATTCCTGGCTATCAAGAAAACTACGTGCATTTCCAGGGTGGGAGCATGATTAGAAAATATCTGAGAAGGTTCTAGGCTCTCACCTCTGGTTGACTTTCAGGTTCCACACAAGCAGAAAGTGAAGGCTAAGGGAAATTGTTCACTGCCTGGCTGAATGTTGAAAGTGTGCAGTGATACACAGAGTCCATCTGCGAAGACCAGGAGGTTGTTTTTGTTGCTGTTATTTGGTTTGGTTTGGTTCTAGGCATTTAAGGAAAATTCTGTCCTATCCCTAGCTGACCACAAAGCTAATGAAACTGAGACTTCAGTGCGACCATAGGAAAGAAAACATACTTTACAAAATTAGTTCAGAAAAGTCACTAAACACAGCAACCATAATAAGCAGTAATAACAAACCTTGCGGAGGAGGAAGAATCTAATTTCTAAAGTTGCTACACTACAACATTCAACATGTCCAGTTTTCAACATAAAACTACAAGGTATGCACAAAACCAAGAATGTATGGACCCACACAGAAAAAAAAAAAAAGTAATATAAATGGTTTCTGTGGAAGCCCAGATGTTGGACTTACTAGACAAAGACTATAAATCTGCTATTTTAAATATGTTCAAAGAGGCACTGTTAATATAAGAAAAAATAAGCTGTACCCTAGAAGTATTTTCAAATCTCATATCTGACAAAGGAATTAAATGCAGAATATATAAAGGCTTCTTAAAAGCTACACAGTATGAAAACAACCTAATTTTAAAGTGTGTCAAGATTTGAACATCCTTTGCCAAGTATAATATATGTATGGCGATTAAACACATAAAAAAATGCTCAACATCATTGTCCATTAAGGAAATAAAAAATGAACTATCACTACACTCTATCAGAATATCAGAAACAAAAAGAAACAATAAAACCCTGTAATATCAAGTGCTGGTGAGGACGCAGAGCAAATGAAACTCTCATACATCGTTGGTTTTACATAAAGTTCTGGAGAATGTAAAACTATAGACAGAGAGAACAGATCACTAATTGCCAGGGGTTAAGGGTTTAGAAAAGGTTTGCTACAAGAGGCAGCACAGGGAATTTCAGGGTGATCAAACTGTTCTTTATCCTGACAATGGTGGTGGTCATGTGAATTTATGCATGTATTAAAACTCACAGAACTACAGCTAATGCTGTACTGCATATCTGAAAGTTACTAAGAGAGTAAATCTTAGTAACTTAGTAAGGTCTCATCACAAGAAAAAAATTTTGCAAATATGCAGGCAACATCTGTTAAATACATTTATTCTGTTGATCATTTGACAATATATGTAAGTATCAAAACATGCTGCACACCTGAAACTAATATAATCATATATGCCAATTATACCTCACTAAAAAACTCATAGAACTATGTACCAAAAGTCAATTTTACTTTATGTAAATTTAAAAGTTAAGAGAAAAAGTCTACAGAATTCAAATTCTAGCTCCAATTAACTCCTCTTTGCTCCATTTTTCTTATCTTAAAAACAAAAACTGTTTTTCTGTATTGTTAGAATTACATAAATTCTCAACATATATAAGCACTAAATAGGTGACTGAGAAATAAAATATTATGTTCAGACATACTAAAACTCGGTACTTTTAAAAACCTACTACAGTAGTACGAAATCTTGTTTTCAATTAAAAGACCAAAGAATGAAAGAATATTGGAATTAAAACTCCGAACTCTTCATATCTTCATTAAACTTTCATTGGAAACCTATGAGATTATCATTCCATATGACGTTTTACAAGGTTTACAAAACCCTTGCGCACAAGGAAGTATCGAGAGGCTTGTCTTAAGAGCTACATAAGCACTCAACATTATATTTAACACTAATTATAAATGCTTTCTAATTAACGCTTAATACTAAATGTTCGGTATTATCCTGGAGAGGTTGTCAAATGACAGTATCCTTTTTCCAAGTCAGGGAACCTTAGAAACTTCGGTTTGTCACTCCGCGGCACTACATCCCATCGATCATAGACCTGGTCAAACCTTCCTTAGAAACATCTTTTAGCAGCCATCCTCCACCCTATTCTACATGGATAGGATTTGGGGTTTTAAGAGGCAGCAGATGCAGCAACTAATGGCGACATCTATCTTCCAAGTTTCTCTTCTTACCTGAAAATTAACCTCCTCTTCTCTTCCAAATAACCAACTCCGCGTTTAAGCGTTAGGATACACAGCAGAGATCCAAGATGGCGGCGCCCTCGGGCCGGGAGGAGCCACTCACACCGAGAAGGCGTGACGCACGGCTGTGGCGCGCAGGCGCACGGGCGCGGGCCCGCCCGCGGGGCCCGATGCTGTCAGGGCAGGGACCTCGGCTCACAGAAGTTTGAGGCCCTGCGGTGCAGCTTCACCACCTGGGGCAAGAAGACCCTGAAGGGACACCATTTAAAATGATACTGAGTACTGGACTTGGCATTTATTTGCTGCCCGCTCAACCCGAAGCCTGGCACCAGCTGCACTGATGGTGCCAAGTGGCAAACATCTAAAGCTCTCAAGACTGAAAAGAAAACAGGAATATGTGAAGTTCTTGTGTATCACAACATGTTGTTTCTTCTCAACAGGGTAAGCCGCGGGCAGAGTAGGAATTTGCTTTCCATTATTGTGTATATAAGGATTTGGGTTACAATAAAATGTAATCACACTAACAAAAAAAGACTACATTAAATCATTTTTAAAAATTCTGTTCTGTTTGATAGATATGTGTTGACTATATGTGCTGTTCTGAATTATGGAGCTATAACAATGAATAAAATAAGTCTCTTCCCTCACGGAACTCACTACTGAAAGAGTGATCAGGACCAAGCATGGAGTCTGCCAATTTTACAATCTCTCCATTCTAGGAAACCTCCCATGGCCTGCAGGCCCAAAGTCCCATTTGACAGAAGCAGCTGCTGGTGATTCCCAATTTTGGAATGCTGGTAGCCAGGCCACAGGACTCTACAATTCTCTCCCAGGAAAAAGGACCAGGGATGGGTCTGAAAAGGTAACTATATAGTTTGTCATAGGCTTCTACGGTAAACTGGCATGAGACCTGCCCAAAAGGGGCACTCTGCAGGACAGTGGCTGGACAGCCTACTTAGAGCATCTTTCTTGAGGAGGCTGACAAGAAAAACAAGAGAGCCAGTTACTCAGTAACTTCAGAAGCCATGGAAGCAGACCAAGGTAAACTGAGTCACAAAAATAGTGGTGTCACTGGCATAAGGAATAACAGTCGTCCCAACTTAGAAAGGAATGTTCTCTATTGCTATCAGTTTCTTAGAGTTATTATATCCAAATGACTTCTGAAGATACTTCCCGTGTCTTTCAAATTACCCTTGCATCTTTATAATAAGCCTCCATCAGCTGAGGTTAGCAAAACAGGCCTCTATCTCTTGCAATCTGAAATAATATAACTATAACATACATTGCTTCTCAGTTACTTCAATGATAGCTTCTAACACCATTCTAATGTGGACCCTTCTTAGGCTATAAGATAACACAGGAGTTGAATAAAATCCATGTATAAAATTCACGGTGGATTCTATTGAGTGTGACTAAAAGTCATTATAAATTATGATGGAAAGCATAACAATTCAAATTACAAGAAATCACACTGAAACCACTCAACATCACATTTTTTAACAGAAGTCTAAGCCAATCACACCTCACATGGAACTTAAAAAATCCAGCTCTCCAGCAACTATTACAAAAGTTACTAATCGGGAAACCATGAGCATGTCTTTTTTTTAAATTCCCCAGTTGATTTTGATGCCCAGCAGCATTTAGAACCCTGGCACTGAGGCAGAGGTAACTGAGGGTCTTGTAACTCAAAGTGTGGGCCAGGGACCAGCAGCAGCAATGTCACTTGGAACTTGTTAGAAATGCAGAATCTCAGGCTCCACCCGAAACCTACTAAATCAGGATCTGCATTTTTATAAGACCTCCAGGTGATCTGTAAGCGTATTAAAGTTTGAAAACTACTTTTTAGAGCCCCCATTGCTACAGAATTGTGAAAAATTCCACACCATATTATGAAGTCGAATACCTCAAGAAATTTCCTGTGAAAAAGAAACAGGAATAGAACAGTATAAGATCACATTTGCGATACTAGGCTTTTCACATTAAGCATCTAATTAAGAGTAATATTCAAATGAAAGTCTGTACATTTTAAAACTTGCAATACTACTGCTTATTCCAAATGAATTTCATTTATACACTGTGTCTCCGAGTTATACCTCAACTGAGTAACACATATAAATCTACCTAGTAATCTCCAGATAGCTCCAATTATCCCCATTGGACCAATAGTGTGTGTTTAGGGAGAGTCCTTCTGAGGAAAGGGAGAAACTAGGAGTGTAGTGACGAGTCAAGAAGGAATGATTTACATGGGTGGCCCCATGCTGGGGAGTTTGCCATGTTTTTTTGTTGTCATTTTTGTTCTTTGTTGTTCTTTGTATGTGTGTTTGTGAACACCCCTGTACTAGTGTAAAAGGACTATTTCAAAATGGTGATATTGCCTGAAAAACAGTCTCCATAGGCTGTGCAAACATTTTCTTCTGTGCTCCTGTCCTTGGCCAGCTCTCACAGAAAAAGCATTTACCTATCCTCCAGTGTAGCAATTCCTTGATTAATACATCTTCAGGAAACTGCTCGGGAACAATAAAAGCAGCCATATTGAAAACAAATGAACTCTGAGTCCCAAGCAGCAGCCATAGCATGCATGATGGGCTCACAGCAATTGCAAGTTTTTATCTGTTCATATGCATCAGAGTAGAGACAAAATCAACCCCTTTACAATCTGTATTCGCTGAGAAGTATTCAAACCTGGCACTGGGCAGTGACAAAAACAAAAAACTCTTTTCAGATTCTATAGGTTTCCTTTTCAGTACATCACACATGAGAACTTGAAGTTTACAAGCATGTTCCCCATAATAAATATGTCGAATAGAGAATGAATAATTCTCTTTCAAAAGATGCAAATAAAAAAGGGGAAGGGCTGTAAGTTATTTGTCCAAGGTCACATTATAATAAAGTTCAAAATAGCAACAAGAACCCAGGTACCCTAAGGGAACTTCATGTTAACAAAATACATTATAGCCTGGTGGTAAGGAGAGAGAAACAAGATCAAATTAGAATTTGTATCAGGTACGAAGTATATTCAGCTGCTAGTTATAGAGATATAAGATAATAGTGGCTTAAACAAGACAGTTTATTTATTGATTTATTTATTTCAAATAAAGGAGGAGGCAGGCAATCTGAGCAAAAGCTCAGATGATGACTCTGTTATCACTGGCAGCTGACAGTCCATCTACTTTTCTGCTCCACCATTCTCAGTACATGGATTCCATCCTCAAGGTAACCTCATGGCCCAGGATGTGTGCTGTGATCTACACATCCTTGTTCCTGGTAGGAGGGAGAAGGAAATGACAAAGGCAAAAGGATATTCTGTGAAGTTGAGTCCTCTTTAAAGAGCTTTCCTAGAAACTCCCCTCGACAAGTTCCACTTGCATCTCTGCAGTCAGCAATACAGGGTTCCACTGAGGAAGAAGGAAGTGAATATTGGGTAGGCAAGCAGGAGTCTCTGCCACAGAATGCTATTGTGTCACTACCTAGTTGTGTCATCTTGAGTAGATTATTTATCCCCTTAGGCCTCAGGTTCCTCACCTGTCACACCTACCTCACTGGACTGGTACGAGGACTAAAATGAAAAAAAATACTGTAAAACCTGATACCCAGTACACAATAAGTATTAACTCATTTAATTATCCTACTCCAGCGCTTTTCTAAATTCCTCTCCTAGTCTAACTTCCTCTCCATTTCCAAAATTGTAAAGAAACTCATATTAGTTCTTTATACCTATTGATATTCTAGTGTGAATGAGTTTTAGTCATAGGGCACCTCAATCAGACACACAGGTGAAAAATTATGTAAACAGAGCCACTTCAAAATGGAGTTGGAGTTGCCATTCCAGAGGAACTGCCTTGGCATCTTACTCCTCAAACCTTTGGAACGTTTAAATGGGGCAAAATAACCTTTAGGCTGGGCCAAAACAATATTGTATCCCAAAGAATTGTTTGCAAAGCTACAAGGAGAGCAGACATTATGACTACAAGACTGAAAATTAAAGATATTTTTTAGAATTAACACCGTCAGGTATAACTAAAGAATAACTTAGCTTATTTGCACCTACAGAAATTCCTTCCTTGATTTATTGACACCAATGGAAACTCCTTCCTTCTATTTATGTAGTTATTTCCCCTTCCCTTTCTTATAAAAACTCCCTTACCTTCACTTCATAATCGGAACACTACTTGGATTTTTCTACCTGCATCTGTGCTTCACAAATAGCTATATTTTTGGATCTCAAATAAATATTTGTTGCCTCTCACTTTAGCTTTTTATTCTTAGGTTAACAATATAAATAAATAAATAACTTTACTACGTACCTAGCTGTTTTCTAAGGGTATCATGTATACTAACTCATATAATCTTCAAAACCTATGTAACAGGTTTTATTCATATTAACAAATAAAAAATAGAAGTACAGAGAAGGTAGGTTACTTGTCCAAGGTCACACAGTAAGAGATGATTTGAGAAATGAACCATAATGGTCTGTTCTCTTAAGCTAAAGTCCAGTTTATAGTCACTACAAACTACTTTATATCCTTATTTATCTTCTTGAAGTCCGTTAGTCTTACCTTCCCTAATTCTATGATGAGTTCTTTAAAAGCATGGAAACCATGCTTTTATATCTATATCTTTGTATTCCCTGGATTGTCTGCACCATTTTGCATACATTATATTAATGAGGGTAATTAGACAGGTTTTAAGGAACCTGGTGAATGCAGGATTTTTAAACAATGTGAAAATATGTTTATAGTTTCATGGGACTTTTAATAACGTTATCAAAATAAATTAGAAAACTTTGGAATTCTAATAACAAATGCGGTAAGATGGTGGCCTAGAAGAATTAATGCAGTTTTAAAACTACCTAACTTATAAGAGCTACAAACTCTGGGCCATATGTTATATGAATCAACGAAACTATAGTTTATGACGTGAAACACAATAGAGGTAAATGAGGTGCAGTTATACTTGGCTGTGTTATTTTAGATTGAGTCTTCAACATTTCTGAGTCTCAATTTACTCATCTCTAAAATGAGAATAATAAAAGGTATCCTTTCTTCTCAGGGTGTTTTTTTTAGGAATGAAGTTAAATAAGGCTATGATAGCTCTGCCTAAGCAGAAAAACACTAGATGTAAAGTATTTCTAAATCTATAACAAGGAACATACAGGTATAAATGTGTGGAGCATTAATAGCAATTGACTTACTGGCAGCCAGTGGGATAGCTTGGAAAAATGTGAACTTTCAGGTCAGACCTGGATTCAAGTCCCCATTCTGCCATTTACTAGCTGAGGGGAACTTGGGCAAGTTGTTTAAATATTTCTGAGCCTCAATCTTTTCAATTATTAAATGGATAAAATAATACCTATCTCACAGGGTATAACGTATAAGAAGCACTTGGTTAATAGTGAACATAACAAATTATATTCTATGCCCTCATACTGACAATATTACTTTACTGAAAACACTTCAGAGAAGTTATATCAGTCCTTCCAGAGTTTACTGTAATGACGCCAACATATAGACATTTATTAAATCCTATCAAATGCCTACTCTGGGTGATTAGGGTAGGACCTAGAACTTTGTATTCCCTGCCCTTTGGAGAAACAATATAAAAATGTTGTAGGTTAGTCAGCGGTTCTCAGATGTGGTTGAGAGTCTGATGAATGCTACAATCTCTCTCAAAGAAAGTTACAAAACTTTCAGGAGACAATAGAGGAGAATATCTTCATGACCTTGGGGTACAGAAAGCATTCCTAACCAGGGAGGACAGTGAGGGGGAGGACGGACACTATAACAACAAAAAAAAGATTCGTACACACGCCTACATTATAATTAAGAATTTCACATCCAAAGAAATCAATAAAGAAAAATTTTAAAATAAGCCAGAGAGTAGAAGATATTTAGAACACACGCAATCAAAAAGGTTGAAATTCTTGTGTAAAGAACTCCAACAAATTAACAAAATGTGACAGACAAAAAGTATGATGTCTTTATACAATGAAAATAAACTACAGCTACATATAATTTGGGTAAATCTTGCAAACTTAATATTGTGTGGAAAAAAACCCATGACACTAAAGAATATATACAGGATAATTCCACTCATGAACTTGTAAAATAGGTAAAACTAAATAATATTGTAAAGGGATGCATATGTTATATATATGCATACAGGTAAAACTTGCACAGAAGAGCAAGGAAATAATAATTTAAAAAGTCAAAAAAGTGGAAGGAGAAGGGATCCTCAGAGTCTGTTTCTAGGTTACTGACAATGTCCTGTTTCTTGACGTGGGCATTGTTTACAAGAGTTTTACATATACCGTGTTATTGAGCTTCACTTTAGCGTGCTTTACAGATGTTGTGTTTTTTACAAATTGGAGGGAATGCCTTCCACCCGCAAAAAGATTACAACTCACTTTATTGCAGTGATCTGGAACCAAACCCACAATTTCTCAGAGGTATGCATATATTTTATAATTTATAGATTTTATACACTATTCTGAATGTACATTGCAAAAATAAACACAGTTCCACAATCACATCTAAATTTAGCAGGGAGAGAAGGAATTCACAGACTCTCTCAAGTCCATAAACCCAAAATGTATGTTGTCAAGCTAAGCAAGATAAAAGAAAAAGAAAATCTTTAGATCGTAAAGTGATGGGGGGAGGAGGGAGAAATGATATTTGAACAGGAAAGTGGAAGACTATAAAGAAAACTGAGAAGAAACATGAAGCCTTTGGGTCAGTTCATACTTTCATTTGGAGAGAGAACAACGTCCAGTACAAACATAAGTAACAAATGCCCAAGCTTGGTAAGGAATGCAATGGTGTCTGAAAAACAGGATAAGTAATGAGGGGAACGAGGAGCACAACTTGTAAAGAAATGTAAACTGTTAAATAACGTTTCCCAAAAGAAGATCAGTAATTGGAAGCTTAACCCTCTACCCACTGCTTAGTATCTTCTCTGTCCTTCACCCCTTAATGGAGACACAGGACACATTAAACGATCAGAAAATGCAAACACCAATTCTGAGTGAAAAAGTACACAATGTCATGTCTCAGCAAAATACTATCACAGAACTTAGAAAAGCTTCTGGCAGCCTTGAGAAACTAAGAAACTGGTAGAAGAAAAAAAAAAAAAAAAAAAAAAACAAGTTACAAAAATGCCACTTCCACCAGCCTTGGAATATACACATATTGCAACTAAGTGATACGCATATACCTGGATCATATCTAGTCTGACCTCCAGTTACAGCTCTTCATAATACAGTCCCTCATAAGAGTGTGAAGCTTTTTGCTGACTGTAATAGGACTCCGAAGTGGCTTACAGTGTTTAAATCGGTAATTCAATAGAGGTACATTTTGCAAAGTTTTTTTCGTATTTTTGCAAGAAACATTTACTCATATCCCATTTCATTAGGTCTGGATATATACTGAGCGAAACTATCAATTATTTTCAAAATGGATGATGTTCATGTAGAGAGTCCAATGCCTTATTCTGATGAAAAGTCCTAGTAATTGGCATAAGGAATTATTTTTAAGGTTCCAAGATCCTAGTAATGGCTTCAAATGGACTATTTCTTCATGTTCTACTCATTTTTTTTCTTTCATCCCATTTTCTTGCCTCCATTTGTTCCCGCACAGACACATTCTCTTCTCTTAATTCTCCAACTCTTAGGCTAAAGGGAGCCACATAGAAAAACTTCTCCAAAGTTTGACGGAATGTTCACTATATTTCACTTTCTGAAAAGGCTTTAATGAGTCGTTCTCCTCTCAATCTTTCTCAGTTCTCTATCTCCCTTTCGCTGTCAGTCCGCTAGGTTTGTTCTCTCGTTTTTAGATAACTAGGTTATCCAGTTGGAACCAAAGGCCAAAGAATTCACTCTCTATTATGTTTAATCGATAAGCTGCGGAGGAAAAGAGAAGAGGTGTGGATTTATACTTACTCGCTCTTCCATTTATGCGCCAAACTATGGATCCATGTCGCCTTTGTGTACCCAAAACACTGTATCATAAAAATAATTATAGGCCCAGAAATGATTCTCAGTCCAAATGAATTGCTTTTTGGAATGTTATATTCTGGACTGGGGTGTGTGTCTGTAGGGGGGAGGGGTGGTCACAAAATAACTCTAAAGCAAGTTCCTATAGACGAGCTCTGACGGTAGGAGAAGCGGGCGGGGAGGGCTTGAGTTACAGGTCCTAAGTTCAGGGACACCGAAATCAGACTAGACTGACTATTAGCACGTGGTTCGACCTGGTAGCCGAAGAGCCTGCAAACCTATCGTGAGGTGTCGTTCTCCACCGAGGCGGCCAGACCAGCCAATTCTCTACCAGCCTCTGACTCATCCAGAGATAAGTAGATCACCCGGGCCACAAGTGCCAAGCCAGCAGCTCCTGCATTTAGCTGGCACGGAAAACTGGTAGTTTCGGCTCCAGGGCCCGGGCCCTGGCTCATCTCTGTAAGTGTGAATGTCCTCGGGCTTGGCACGAAAGTGAGGATGAGGATGGAAAACCCACTCTCCCTCTCGCCTCCAGGAGGTGCCGGTGCCAGCGGGGCGGGTGAGAGCCGCCACCTTCCGGAGCAGGACCTGCGCGGCCCCGGGGCGCCCAGCCCGCGGCCCCGCGCACCTCCTCGCGCTCCCCGCGCCCCTCACCTGCAGCAGGGTGGCCCGAGAGCGCACGGCCCCGGGCGCGGCGCGGGCCCCCGAGCTCGCGGCGGTCGCGCAGCTCTTCCTCCTCGTCCTCCCGCCGCCGGCCCTCAGCCATCGGCGAGGCGCAGAGGCGCAGCCGCGGGACGGCGGACGGGCACCAGGTGCCCCCAGGCCAGCACCCTCGGGGCCTGGAAGGCGGCCCCGGGGGAGAAGCGGCGGCGGCGCGGCGCCGGGGGCTGCGGACTCGGCAGCCTCTGCGGACTCCACCTGCAGCCGGCCGGGCAGAGGCTGGCGCGGGCCGAGCCGCTTTCCCCGCCTCCTGCTCGCGGCGCACCGCGGCCTCCTTCTCCCAGCTTTCTCTCTCCCACTCGCTTCTCCCTTCCGATTTCCCTTCCCCGCCCCGCGGACTTGGAGCCAGGGATCGGGCGGGTTCTGGCCCGGCCTCGCCTCCTCGGGGAGGGGTTTCGGGCCACTGAGGCCGCCCTACAGCCCCACGCTCTGGAACCACCCGCTCCTCCAAAACAAACCTGTCCAAAAAAAAAAAAAAAAAAAAAAGCTGGCTAGGAAGGGGTTTGGGAAAAGATGGCCTGGCCTCTTCCTGCCCTTTCATTCAACATTCCGGTGTCAACAGGAAACCCATTTGCTTGACACTTAAACAAAAGGAGGAGGAACCTGCCCCTGGAGGGACTAGGAGAGATGGGACGGCTGACAGCTACTGAACTTGGGAACAAACTTGGCTTGAAGTTTGGTCGAGCCTCTCGCAATTTTTTCTTTTCTTCCCTTTTCACTCTTTAAAGTCGCGCCTCGCCAGCGCACAGAGGATTTTCAGGGCATTGAAACGACTCTGTATGATGGTCCAACGGCGGATACATGTCATTATCTATTTGTCCAAAACCATAGAATGTACACGGTCAAGAGTGAACTCAGACTTTGGGTGATTATGATGTGTCGGTGTAGGTTCCTCAGTTGTAACAGGGACCACTCTGTGAGGGATCTTGATAAAGGCAGAGATTGTGCATGTGCGGGGCAGGGGTTACACGGGACATCTCCGTCTTCGGCTGAAACTAAAACTGCTCTAAAATAGTCTATTATATTTTTAACTTTTTAATTAAAAATACCTTATATTTTAAAGAATGGCCGTGATCTCTACAAGAAAACGTGCTTAAGAGCCCCAAATTATTTGTGGAGAGACAGTTTGGTAAAGTGACTCTGGAGTCAGAGACTGTAATTTGAAGCTCTTAGCTGTGAGACCTACCCCAGTGAACGTTTTTCAATGCCGAAGAGGACTTTGCAAGACAGTTACTGCGTATCTGTACCGTACACATCTTAAGTTCAGCACTTGCGCATACACACTTTCACCCGGGGAGAAGCAGATTCTGGAATCTCAGAAAAAGATACCCACGCAGCAGACAGGAGCAAAGCCTGGACGTGAACACAGGCCGCGGGGCACCCTGGGAGCACCAACAGACCTTTCTCTTCAGCCTCTGGCTCTCTTTCTGAGAGGCCGTAGGAGCTCCGAATGCTCAGCATGTAAGAGAGGAAAGGAGAGAGAGAGAAGGGTCCCTGGGCAGAAAATCTCCTGCCCTACCTGAGTGCTGTTTCTTTGCCTTTTCAATAATGGTTGTTGCCACTTGAGAAAATCTTCCTACTTATAGGCAGATGAAAGCCACAAGCGATTTTGTGGAATTGAGGTCAAATCCACAAGTTTAAACTTTATTAATTGCTAAACAGTTAAAAAAGTAGACATCCGGAGAACTTGAAATTAAACCAAGGGGAAAAAAGGTGCTCGACCTTTAGGGTGGTTTTAAGTATGTGGATTCACTATAAGTAAATGCGTATTTGTAAATCACCTTCCAGGATGAGGAATTATTTGGCGGTCGCTACCCTGATGACAGCACAACTTCACTAAGCTGTTGTGGTCCGTCTCTACCATTTTTCAGATTCTTAGTTTGAAAAAGGCTGAAGTGTTCTGGATTTCCCATCCAATCAGAGCTTCAGGAACCCACCCACTCCTTTTGGGGTGTGTGCTCAAACCTACTTTACATTCAGCGAACATTTATAGTAACCGTTGTGTGCTGTGGAGAGAGTCAAAAGAAGGAAAGGAATATTTTCCGCGGGGTCCTGTGATAGTCACATAGGTCTTCTCATTTTTAAATACAACATGACCTGTCTTCCAATGATAGCGAAAGATCTATCCAGTTTACTGCAGAACAAGGCAAAATTTGGTAAATTCTGTAATAACGATATAACCTTAGATAAGGGTCCCAAGATAGTTCAACAGAGAAGAAATTGTCTTTACAAATGGATTTTTACAGTTTAAAGAGTGAATTTGAACCTCTACTTCATACTATACCAAAAATTAACTGAAAATGGATCATAGGTTTAAATGCAAGAGCTAGAACTATAAAGCACTTCAAAGAAAATATTAAGTCTCTGTGACCTTTGGTTAGGCAATGGTTTCTTATGGTGACACCAAAATGTGTAAGTGACAAAAGAAATAATAAATTGGACCTCGCTAAAAATTATAAACCTTTATTCTTCAAAACTAGCATCAAGAAATTGAAAAGACAGGCCTTAGAATGTGAGAAAATATTTACAAATCATATTTCATAAGACACTTGTATTCACATTACATAGGGAACTTAGAGCTAGACTTTTTTTTAATTAGTCCAATTTAAAAATGGACCTCATCCAAAGAAGATATACAAACAGACATTCAGAACATGAAAAAATGCTCAACATCATTAATCATTAAGGAAATGTAAATTAAAATAATGAAATACCACTTCATACCTATTAGATGACTAAGATAAAAAATATATATACACAATAATAAGTGTTAATAAGGGTGTTGAGAAATTTCAACCTTCATACATGACTGGTGGGAATGTAAAATGGTGCAGACACTTTGGAAAATAGTTTGGCAGTTCCTCAAAAAGTTAAACATAAAGTTACCATATAATACAGCAGTTATACTCATAGGTATATACCCAAGAGAAATGAAAACATGTTCACACAAAAACTTGTACATGAATGCTCATAATGGCATTATTTGTAATAACCAAAAAGTGAATGCAACCAAATGTTCCATCCATTGTCCAATGGGTAAATAAATAATGGCATATGGGTACAATGGAATATTATTTAGCCATTAAAATGAATGAAATACTAATACCTGCTATAGCTGAATCTAGAAAACATTATACTAAGTTACAGAAGCCAGAGACAAAAGACTATAATGATATATACTTCTGTGTATATGAAATGTCCAGAACAGGTCAATCCATAGAAACAGAAGTAGATTAGGGGCTGCTGGAGGACAGAGGATAATAGAGAGTCACAGCTGATTGATATGGGATTTCTCCTTGAGGTGATGAAAATACTATAAAATCAGATAGTTGTGATAGTTGCACAACTCTGCGAATATACTAAAGGATGAATTTTATGGGGTTAAATTATATCTCAATACAGCTGTTATTTAGGAGGAAAAAAAAAAAAGTACAACTCAGTGACCATGAAAGCAAGAAAACAAAGACCAAGGAGAGGACTGCCCTTTGAAGTCATGTACTGAAGTAGAGAAACCAGATAGGAGTTACAAACAATAACAATTTAATCATATGAAAGAAAACCGAAGGTGTGGCTGACTAGCAACAAAATAAACATGCCAAACATCCTACCCACCCCATGACACAACAAGAGCCAAACCCATAGAAGGAAAATGTTAAGAAATTTGGAATGCAGATTTGCAGATTAAGAATAGAACAAGATTTACCTTCAAAGCTTGAAGGTATTAAGAAAAAATTTTGTAAGAAATATGGAAAAACAACCCTCATTGCAAAGGAAAATATTCTTTGCTTCTCACTTTGGATATATAGCCTAAACCAAATAATGTGTGAATAGAACAGTACGAAAAATAAGAATGTACCATTTAAATAGATATATAGTACAGTGCGTGGTAAAGAAAGGCACAAGAAATATTTGTTTAATGACTAAATGAATAAAATTCCATTTTTTTTCTGTTGAATTACCAGAAAGCATGAGTCTCAAGTCCTTTAACTTAAATAAGAGGTAACTATGCAAAATTAGAAATTTATAACTGAAGACCTCAAAAAAGAAAAAGCAAGTATAGACAGGGGTTTACAGTGGATTTTGAAAGTACAGTATCTTCAGAGTTTTATTTTTTAAAATGTCTGAATCAAATGACAGAATTTTAAGATTTATTAAAGTCGGATAGTTGTTCATTAGTTTTTATTCTATTATTCTCCATATTTTCTGGGTGCTTTTAAATTTTCATTACTTTTTTTAAAAGTAAAAAGAGCAGTGTAGTAGACTAAAATAGCTACAGTTTCTGTTTGTTTAGTGCACTTCACTCTAGGGAATTCTCCTTGTAGTAGATGGCTTCCAAAAATGTCCCAATTTCTTTATCTCTCCCTCTACCTATATACTTTATAATGTGACTTTGTATCTCCTCCAACAATAGTTTCCTAACCCATGAAGTTAGTCTGGCTATGGGATTTGCTTTGACCAAGAGAATATGGCAGAAATGACAGTGAGTAAATTTCAAGTCTAGATCTCAAAAGGCTTTGCTTTTTCTCTTGAAGATTTCTGCCAGCATGTGAACAAACCAAGGTTAGGCTACTAGAGAATGAGACAAATGTGAAGGAAAGACCAGTTGTCCCAGATGAGGCTACCTAGACCAACCCATAGCCAGCCAACACCCCAAAATTTGAAGAACCCAGTCAAGATCAGCAGAACTGCTTATCTGAGCAACAGCAGATCTTAGACACACAGTGACACGGCTAAGAAAAAAACTGCTCTCCAGCTGGCCTGGAAACTCATAAGCAGTAAGAAATACTAGTGTTTTATGTCACTGGAGCTGTGTGGTTGTTTGTTATGCAGCATGTGCTCTTTTGGATCCGCAAGAATCACTGAAGTAGAGTTAAAGGTGCAAAACAATTCATTAGAGAATAACACCTGTGAAAAGAACAGGAGAGAGAAATATTAGTTGAAGGGAATTGTCATTCTAACAGGCAGACCTGACAAAGCCTCTGCTAGTCCAGTAGTGTAAATGGCTAGGCCCTTGAATCACTACCACCTTGCTTAGTCATTAGTTAAGGCTGCCTGAAAGCTGAGGCAGACACCAAAGGAGAGACCAACTGAAGTTTGTCAGCTTATCATATATTTTGTACCTGGGCAGCAAGAGCTTTCTTGAAGGGTATGGCATATCTCTGTGTCAGCCATAGTCTAACCCTTGCATCATGCAAAACCACTTCTCCATACATGTAGCTCAGATTAACCTCCATCACTGCAGTTGGTTTTTGGTCCTCCACTAGTACACATAGCCTCCCTTCTCCACTCTCCATTCTAAATTCCTCTTGCCCGCAGCTACTGTCTCTGCTGGTCTCAGTGACTTAATGGGTGGCATGACCCAAACTTTCATTATTGAGGTGTCTTAGCCCCTCATAGCCCCATCCTTCTCAGGCTGGGTTTGCTTCTTTATCTGTTCATGGTTACAATTGGGCAAAGGAGAACCAGGAACCAAGAAACACCCAGGTCATTTGAATTCTGTATATATGCCTCCCCGGGGACATAGTATAAAATCAGCCTTACCTCCCATCGTTGATCAGAGTTAATTTCCTATGCCAAGATTGTCACTCTTTTTCCTCATTGGTCTCTGGCCACAAGTTACTCAAAGTGCCCAGATGGCAGCCATAGTTTATACTTCAACTGGTCCTCTGCTGTGCCTCTGGTGAGAGCGTGCTCCTGGTGACAACCAGAACCTCTAACTAACCCCGTAGAACTCCGGAAGCCCAACTCAGTAGGTCATTGGGAGTGAAGGTGAATGGGGCTGCTCCTGCTTCCACTCCTTTGTTTCTAGATCCATATATTCTTCTGGTTGGAGACACAGCACCATAAAAGAAAGGTCTTTGATATAATGTATATACTGTATTCTGGAGGATTAAGCCCCATCTTCACAGATACTGCCTCCGACTTTGTACTTATGTCTTCCTTCAGCAGAAAAAAAAAAATACATATATAGGAAACTAGAAATAAGAAGCATAGTGTATAATCACTTTTTAAAATAAGCACTATTTCATCCATCAAAAACAAACCCATAAAGCATGTGAGCATAAAAGCCAAATCTCTCAATGTCACATTCATGGAACGAGTGATTATTATTAGTCCCTCTCTTCAAATAAAAATGAAACCTATATTGCAAAATCAAGACCAAGGCTCTCAGGAGCTGTAGATTCAGGTTCAAAATATAATAAAATACATGGAAGTGTCAAAAACAAGAGTTCATTTCCTGTCAAAAGGACATTTTTATTCAAACTCTTGACACATCGGAAAAAGAAAAATGTTAGTGATTTATATGGTTTATATACAGAGATCTAGGACTTCTACTATTCTTTGGCCAGGTCAAGTTTTAATCCCTTTCCTTGCCACTTCTTTCTTTCTCTTTTTTCCTGTCCACATTTTAACTTTCCAAAATTCCCCCTTTCTGTACTCTTTCCTGCTTTCTTTTCAGTTTGCTTATACCTCTTTCACTTTATTTCCCCTTGGAACTCTTCTTGAGTTTTCTTAACTGCTATGTGCTTCGGTTTCCTCATCTGTACAATAGGGTTAATAATACTAGCTATCTCACATGGAAGTCATAAAATCAGTTAATATGTTAGTGTGTTGGAGCTGCCGTAACAAAGTACCACAAAGTGAATGGCTTAAACAACAGCAGGTTATTACTTCACAGTTCTAGAGGTCTAAGATTTGTTGGGAGGGTCATATTCCCTCTGAAGGCTCTAGGGAAGGATCTGTTCCAGGCCTCTCTTGTAGCTTCAGGTAGTTCTTTGGCTTCCGGCAACATATAATCTTAGGAACGCTGGGGTTGCCTGTGCTGGGGGTTGTCTTTCAACAGACAAGCCTTTCCTAATGACTTCCTTTCTAGCCTCATGTTTCCTGCTTTCGTGCATGGAAGAGTTACCTTACAGGACCACTAGCTGGCCTCTGGGCCCTGACCCTTGCAATGGCCCTAAGTTGACCCTCTGAAATACTAATGCCAATGCTTGTGCTGGAGCACTGTCCCGCCCCTGACCACCAGCAGACATCCTCCACGTCTTCCTGGCTCAGTTAATCACTCCACCTTCCTTAGGAAGCATCCCCTGAACTCCCTTCCTTCCCCATCCTCATGCTCTTTCTCCTCTGTTTAGCCCCCATGACACTTTCATTTCACTTGGGAACATTTCATGCTTGCGTAGTATTATAATTATCTGTAGATGTATCTCATTCACCCATATATTACCACCAAATGCTCTATATCTCAAGAAAAGAAAAAAATTTAATATTACTCTACACTTTTACATCTTAACATTATATCTTACAATTTTACATCTTAATATTCTCCACACTTGCTGCAAAGTATGGTTCATGGACTAGCAGCATCAGCATTACTTGCATTTATTTAAAATACAGAAGAATATCGGCTCCACCCTAGACATACTGAATCATCATCTGCATTTTAATAAGATCCCCAGGTGATTCACCTGCAGGAAGTGAAGTGTGAGAGGCACTGTTCTACTCACTCACAAGCCTAATCCTCTTGCAGTGTAATAATAAAAATACCTAACTTTAACCCGTTAAATTTCAATTCCTTTCAGCTTCTGGTGTTAATAGACAGTAAACTCCACTAGAACAGGGACTGCATCCGCCATGATCATGACCATATTCTTAGTGCCTGGCACCAAGCAGGGCACATGGTAGATCCTCAGTAACCAGTTTAGTCTAATAAGTAAATAAGTATTGCTAGAAAACAGATTTTTTAATGGTAACAATAAAATATGGTATTGAAATGAATTCTGTGGCTTTGCTTTCATCTAAGCTATACTTTAAAAATAAATTGGATTAATAGGTATTGGAAATGTTCGTGAATTGTTCTTAATTGAAATTCAATGCTAACGTTTTTTTCCTATTATATTAAAATCAATGCCAAATATGTTATTAAAAATAACTAGGCAGAAATTAATTTTCATTTTCCCCTCAGAAGAGTACACATAGCATTTAGCAATTTCAGTTTAAAACATATGATGCTTTCAAGGGAGTAATAGAGATTAAAGGTAAATATTCTACTTATTTCTACCTCTGAAATAAAGAAGCCACAGGATGATGAAGGAAATGACCCCTCATGTAAATATTCTCACCATCTATGCTCTACAGCAGGTGGGTTTTCTGTAAAGACTTGGACTTGGTCAGTTTCAATTTCATTCACTGACGTTTCTCTTCAAATTGGTATTTATTTGCAAAATGTGTTAGGCATAGAATCTTAATTCACTGTGCTTCCCTCTAATTTTACTTTTGGAACACAAACATTTTGCTTATCTTTGCTTGTGTAGCGTCTCCATGGCAATTGTCAGAACTTCCTCAGCAGCAAACCCACCACACTGACCTTAGCAAGACCAAAAATGTCTTACACAGAGCTTGTTCTGTGTGCTCTAAGGGGAATGTTCAGCTTCAGCAGTTCTTAGGGCTGAATAGAGCAAATTAGTGGCACTGACACATTTTATAAACTTCAGTAGTTGGAGGCCCGTCATAGTCTGACTGCGACCAGCATCCACTGCCCACTGCTCGCATCCCCAACCCTCCATGCTCCAGGAACACTCAACTTGTCACCATTCCCAACGCGCTCTTCTCTTTAATGTCTCTACCTTGAGACGTGATGTTACCTCTGCCAGGATCACTGGGACAGCGGAAATGTAGAGAGAATGTGGGCTTTGGGCAAAACCCAGGTTCACGTCCTCCTTCTGTGATTTTGAGCAAGCTAATTAACTGCTCTGAACTATTTATTGGTCAGAAAAATAAGAGAAGCAATACCTAGTGGTTAGGGCCGTTGCAAGGACTAAGCAAAATAACAATAATAGTTAACATTTAATGTGAACCCTAAAGTAAACTGTAGACTTTAGCTAATAATAATGTGCTGGTATTAGCTTGTCGATTGTATCAAATGTGCCATGTTAATGCAAGATGTTAATTATAGGAGAAACTGAGTGAAGAAGGGAGTCGGTATATGGGAACGCTGTACTTCCTGCTCAATTTTCCTATAAACCTAAAATTGCTCTAAAAAAATAAAGTCTATTGATTAATTTTAAAGAAAAAGTAAAAATAATAATGCGAATATATTTTTCCAACATGTATAGGCTTTATAAGAAGTACGTTTAGCAAATATTTATTGAATCCCTGCTCTGGGTACCAGGCATGGTGTTAGGCACTGGAATTGCATGGATGGAAAAGCTTGTCACCATCCTTAATGGATTTAAACCTAATGAAAGACACAGACAGATAAAGAGATAATTTCCAATACGATGTGACATGCACAGGTATGTGCAGAGGAAGCACATCTACCCCAGTCTGAGGAATAGCAATGCCCAGGGCAGGGAAGTCTTGCTGAAGGAAGTTAAGCCTGGACTGAGCATTGAAAACAAGCAGTTATTAACCAGGCAAAGAAGAGGGAGAATATAAGAAGAGACTTGCAGACATGATCAAATCAGGGGGTGTAAACACGGTATTTAAGAAATTACAATAGCTGAATATTGCTGTAGACAGAGAAAAATGCTGTAGGGGGCACAGATGAAGCTGGCAAGGTAAGGAAAGGTGAAATTACAAAGAGCTTTTGTATGCCATGCCAAGCGATCCATAGATAGGGTAATATTGATCTGTGGAAGGGTTTAAAGTTGCAGAGTGACCTGGTGGCCAGATTGAGAAGGGTCAGTATTTTGAACACAGCGCTCTCTCCTCATTGCATGCTTAGTCTCTGTGCAGCATTGCTGCTGACACTTAGGTGGTTTGTTTTCCTGGAAAGGGTCTTGGTGCTGGCAGCAGGTGAAGATTTGGAAACTGGAGATTTTGGCAGCCAGACTGAGATGACAGCGACCGTGAAATGGAAGCAGAGAAGAGAGATGCCTTTCTACAGCACAGACTCTTTTCACTTCAATCTTCTCATTGACTTAATCCTCAGGGTACTGTCTCCAAAGTCCCAGGAGAGGAAGTAATCGAAATATGTAATGAACACCACTCTCAAACATTTTTTTCCAAATATTTGATCAATCATTATGTGTGGTCAATATAAAAAGTGAACAGCAAGCAGAAACCCAGGTGTGTAGGAAAAAGGGATGAAGGCATTTTTAGATGAACATATCAAAGAAGATCTAGCCCATAGAATGAACAGAATTTCTAGCCCATAATCTGGCTTCTAGAGAAATCTGTGGGCAAGGTCATGAGTGAGACCTGGGAAACATAGAACTTATTTCAGTCATGGCCTTTGGCAAGTGGCCTGGGTACAGAACATTTGGCAAGGCTTTGGTGGGGAGAGGATTGTTCTGTATTTTCTGCTTTTAGGTTCACCAAAGCCCATCTCCATTTCTGGAGTAGTTCAAGGCAGAACACTTTTGTTGGATTTAATAAATTTCCTCAGCGTATGCAGGCAATAGGTGATAGTGGGTGAGGGTGGAGGCGGGTGGGCAGGTGAGCAGGAGAACTCCATCAAACATGAGTAAAGCAAACCACATACAAATAACAACCTGGACTGTCTCATCCAGGCATCTATCCTCATATTTTAAAAAGTGGTGTAATGGCTGTTGACATCTTAGTGATAACCTCCATCAATGTGTCTTCTCTCTTGAGTCACATTGCTCTAATTTGCACTTGCTGCCCTCTATATCTGTCGTACAGCTAATACACTATCATCCTGAGGACTCAATTCACTTATTTCCTTACTTAGATTGTCTTTTCCTATAATCTATACCCCTTCTTTTTTCATGGTTCTCTCTGTTTCTCTGTCTCTCTCTCAGGATTTTCAGTATTTATTTAATCAGAAGCATTTACTGAGAGTTTTTTATGTACTGGACACATGCTGTATGAACAAAAATTTTACAACTGTACTCTCATGGAGCTTACAAGTCTTGTGGATGGCAATTTTATTTCTTTGAATCATTTAAGTAACTTGAACTAAGCTAAATAATTATTGCATGCTATTCCCTTAGGGGAACTATTTAATGAGTAGATAAGAATTATTCAAAATTACTTTTTTTTTTCACTTACAAACAAAGACATTTAAACTGGAAATAATTTGTCCTCTTAAGTATTTCAAACAAGTTTCTTTAGACATTATCTACATTCTTCATTTTCTTGAATAGTGCCCCTTTCTTTTCTTCAATGGCAAGGATAAACTTCAAGCTGACCACTAAACAATTATCACAGTGCTGCTTCTAGCTGGGTATCCTAGATCAGGGTGCCACATGGTTGGGTTCTGGTGAGAGCTCTCTTCCTGGCTTGTGGACAGCTGCCTTCTCGCTGTATATCCACATGGCAGAGAAGGGGTGAGGAAGAAAGAGGGGGTGGGGGAAGAGAGTCTCTTTGTCTTTTTGATTTAGCACATTCTCCCTTAGTTTCTTGAGATAGGGTGCATGAAAGGTAAGCTTTCTGAGAATTTATGAATATCCTACCTTTACTCTTGATGGACAATTTGTCTGGGTATAGAATTCTGGGTAAGAAATAATTTTCTTCAGAATTTTGGAAGCATAGCTCTGCTTTCCTCAGAATTCAAAGTTTATGATTGTCGTTGAGAAGTTGATGCCATTCTGATTCTTACTCCTTTGTATAGACTTTTTCCTCTTTAGAAGTTTGGAGGGTTTTGTCTTTGTGTCTGGTATTCTAAATTTTCATAATACTATGCTTGGTGTGGTTTCTTTCCATTCATCGACATATGTACTTGGTGGGCCCCTTTCAATCTGACAGTTTAGGTTCTTCAGTTATTTTTCGTGTTAGAGGATTTCCTGTAATGTTTGGGGATCTTAGTTGCCTGCTCATATTTAAGGGTGAGAAAGCAAAAAGCTGACCAGAAACTCTGTGCTTTGGGGAACACCTATGCCCATGAACTTCACTGAAAGGTGACATGAGTAAGTTCTTTGTTAGGGAATTCCACCCCACCCCACCCAACTCCATGTCACTCTCTTTAGGGATATATATATATATTTTTTTCACTTGGGCTAGCTATGTTCCTTAGAGATGTCTTCTCCAATTTTTGTCTGGAGGATAAGACTTTATTCTCAGCATATTAAGAATTGGAAGAGGATCTGAACATTTCAAATGCCTACATTAATTAATCCTTGTTTCCTGTCTAGGTTGCTATCCCCTTCAGCTAAGGATAAGAAGTGGATAAACTTATACTTCTGTTAGGGGAGGGGCAGTCCCTTGGAGGGGAGCGAAGAATTGGGGGAGAGGTATAAAAGTAGTACTGCTTCTCAGGTAGCTCCGACCTCCAACCCGTTCCCGTATTTCGGCCCTCTTGCATCTTCAGTTCATATCCAAGGGCTTTGCAATGTCACTCACTTAGCACCTGGTTTTCTCAGCTCTACCAAGTCCTCTGTCACTGCTGTCTAACTTCCAAAATTCTGATGCTATTGCTTCTTGTCCCTTTCTCCCCATAAGTTTTGATGGGGTTCTGTAGGAAGTCAAATTAGATGCATTTATATGTTCAATCCATCATTTCTACCTGGAACCAACTGACAAACATTCTAAACGAAATGAGATTCCTCTGTCTAATAAATATTGAGAGCTTACAATATTTCAGGCACTTTGATAAATACCGAAGATGAACTATGATTTATTTTCCTATTGTGATGACTGATGCTCTAAGGTAATGGTTTGAAAGGAAAAGGTCTCTTTCCTTGCTACCTCCCTGAAATCAGAATTTCATTTTATGAGGTTTGATGTATGCTAGGGTTACCTGGGCAGCTCCATAACTGATTCTGATTTGAAACCACATCTAGAAGCCTTGGATTAATCCAATATCACACATTCCCCCACTTGGCTATGTTTCTGAATGTCTGCAGGGTAAATTGGCCTAGTACCCGATTCCAAGACTATGTATGGTGTCAGGTCTGATTTGCCTTAAAGACCATTCATTCTGAACAGCACATAAGCAAAGATCACTTGCCTCAGGCACTGACTGAAGGGTGGATGTGCAGTTGTCTCAACTGAATCTTTCCATGTCTCTGATTGTGTCTCTTTTCCTGGCAGCAATTTCTTTGAGATCTTATTTTCAAAGTTTGGCAATCAGCTTCAATGACTGGAATGACAGAAGGTGGCTAGGAGGGAGGTTATGACATTTTTTGAGTGCTTACTATGTGCCAGGCAGTGTCCTTGGCACTTCACATTTAGCAACTCACTCAATTTAATGTTATTCCATAATAAATTCATTAGCATGGCAAAATTCTCCTGGAACAAAGCCAATAATTCAAGCATTTGGCATTCTCTTTGGAATCGTCCTCCTCGCTCAGACTTTGTACTCCCATTCTACATGCCTGTATTCTATTTTACAGGAAATCTCTTGAAGCCAGACATATTTACACAAATTACATGCATATGAAGGTGTGTCCCCAGGTTATGTTGACAACCGATATCACCTTGCTTTTACATTTCCAAGAGACGCACTGCATACACGGAGCAGCACAGTGTACCTGCTTTGGTGGCAGGTTTGGGGCCAGTGGAAGAGGAAGAGCCCAGGTGGCTCCCATCAAACTCACCGCCATGACTCTTCAGGTAGCTGCTGGTTTTGCCTGAAATGCCAGTATCCACCAATGATCAGATTTTACTTTGAGAAAACTATCTTTTTGCCCCCCCCCCATACTTTGTCCTGATATTCAAAGGGTACACAGCCTTGTTTGAATAGAGTGTGTCATTTGAAATTTCTGGCCCTGACTGTTGACCAGAGTCTATGATGAATTGGGAAAGGGAAAATTGTCTCTGCTCGTTACTGGTATCTTACATTGATTGAAAGAAACCGAAAGACCTCTGGAGTTCTTTATCTTATACATTGAGTCTGGAAATTGTCACATTTAGACAGCTGTAAGTAATAATAATGTTAACAATAATAACATCTTTTTTTGCATCTACTCAACAGTCACACAGCATTGGTATACACACTAGTTTCTCTAAATAGCCTTGAACTTATTTGTTTGTTTATTACTGTGATTACATTGACTTTATTAATAACTGACACAATAAACATGCTTTATCAACTAGCAATTCCCTAATCTCAATTTAAAGATGTGGTTTATATTTAAAATTTCCCCCACCCCCCAGGAAATACAAGCACCTGAAAAAATCAGAACAAGGAACTGTGGCTAATAAATAAGCTTTTCGAACCTTAAAAGCAGTACCTTAAAACAGAATTATAACATGAGGGAAGAAAGGCCGAAGGTCAGCTAGTTCTAACCTCTGATCCTGTTCTACATTCAAATATCTTCCCACAGAGGAGGCTCCTGCTCTCCAGACAGCATTTGCATTTCCCCATAGTGGCTTGCTCCTCAGGGCGGGAGGGCCGCTTGCTGCCCGAGGTAGGAGAATAGGGAGCCAGGAACTAGGAGTTGGAGAAGGAAATGGGAACTACCTTAGGGAGAGAAGAGAGTTTCTGTTTGCAATAAACACTGGCCCTGCACCTGAGTCCAGCATGGTTGGTGTTTTGGAGGAAACACAGAAAAATAGACTCCTCCTTCAAGGAGTTTACAGCCTGTGCAGGAGGAAGAGCCTTTCATAGGAAGCAGTTAAATGAAGGGCGAACCCCGGAGTCACACCCCTTGAACTCTTAGCACTTGACTAATGAAGACAAATCAGATGACACTGGACAAGGTACTTTGAATGGATCAAACAGGAATCTGGAAATTTCACTTACCTAAACAAAGAAGTTGTTAACAAATTGAAGGGAGTTGCAAGTTAGGACTGAAAAAGTAAGTCTTGAGTGAGTCTTGGGTTTCTAATTCTATTCCGAGGAGAGACATGAACTCATCCTGCAGAGTTGTTCCCAGTGGGAAGAGGGCCTCAGAGAGGCCTGGCAGCGTCACACCCAGGGCTGCCCACCGCCCTTTGCTGTGAGTCCTCCCTCAACTCAGCCTTCTGCAGGGTACCTGGTTTCGAGGGCCACCTCTGTGAAGTTTCCCTGAACGGTCTCCATCTTCCGGGTATTGTTAACCAGTCCCTCCTCTGTCCTCATATTTATTGTGTTCATCCCGCTCTTAAGGACCAGCCGTACACACAGTATTGTAATGCTCAAATTACACATCTGTCTCTCTTACTGTACTGGGAAGCAAGGAGCCAGGCCTTGACATTTCTGTGTTCTTAGTTCTTCTGCACGGCAGCTGGCACTCAAGAGATGCTCTGTCAATGAATGAGTGACAGGATGAGAAAGTGAGTGAATGAGCGAATGAAATGATAAATAATTGAATAAATAAAGGGTACATGAGAGTTAGTATGAGCAAAGAATTCAAGTCAACATTTTACCTAGGGAACAATGGCAAAAAGACCTGCATGAAGCATGTTTGGAAAGAACCAAAAGAAAATAGGTTAATAGAGTTAGGCCAGAAAATGGAGGGCCTCGCGTGCCAAGAAATGTTCCTTTGTTTATTCATTTTGTTCAACAAAAAATTTGCCGTCTACTCTCCAGGTAGTGTGGATAACATAATGCTGCAGTCTCTAGCCTAAAGGGGTGCCCAATTGAGGAGAGGATGCCTTCACAAGAGCTATGTTAAAAGGCATTCAATGGCAAAGGTAGTCAGAGAGGCACAACCAAGGAGCCTCAGGAACTAAAGTATCAATAAGTCACATTGGGTTGTGCTGATGGAAATGCACCTGTACAGGCCTTTAAGGGTAAGAGGACCTGTAGAAGGCATACCATCAGCAAGGACGCAGAGATGGAATCATGCAAAGCATGGAGAGGCAGCTAACAATATCTCCTTAAAGCTAAAGCAAACCAGAAAACAGGGGTGAGGCAGAAGATGAAGATGTAAGCAGAGGCTGGGTGAGACTGTTTAGGGTATTTGTCAGGCTAAGGCATTACACTGTGTTCTGGAGGAGCTGGGGGACACGTGGTGACTCGCTGCCAATTAGGTAGGGCTAATTACTATAAACACAGAGAACCGTCAGCCCAGCCCTGGATAAAAAGGCGAGGTAAATCTTTTTGACAGAACTACTTGAGGTTTTGAAAATTTTTTTCTTTTTTCTTTTTTTTTTTTACTGTATAATTAAGTGTCAAATGTTAAGATAGTTTCGGAGGCTCTTGCAAGGTAACTTGTTCTTGGCACGCCGCCCTTTCGTTGCCCTAGATACTGTCATTATCATTGCTTGGTGTCCTAAGACAGACCTCTGCTGAGACAGAAATACACAGACTATCTTATTGGATTGATCCTGGGGTAGAAAGACGAACCAGCACCAACAAAGGATTCTGGGAAGATGGCAGAGTAGGAAGCACCAGGACTGTCTCCCTACCTAGATAGCAGTTGCACTAGAAGAATCTGCCTGATGTTACCTTTGGAACTCTGGAGTCTCTTGAAGGCTCGGAACGTTCAGGGAAAGGCTTGTATAATAAATTGTGATCAATTTCAGCTCTTAATACACTATCAGCCACCCATTCCCCCACCTCCAGTCAAATGGAAGGCAGGTTGTGCATGTGTTCTTGGAGCAGTTTTCACACAGCTGATGGGAGCCAGCCTGGGCAAAAAGGACCCTGTCTTCCAAATATCAGGGATCTGTGCTCTGATCACTGATGATGCTACTGATCTCAGACGTGCAGACAAACAGGCAAGCGACCATCGTTGTTGCACATTCTCCCATTGTTGCAAGGCCCTCTCCTTCCAGTCTAAGTGACCTCTAGGGGAATTAAAGGATTGTTGCCTTCCCGACTTAATTTTTCTCTTTTTCCTCTTTTAGGAGCCAGACATTAGAGACTAGGACATTCAAAAGCAACTGCTTATATGAGGGAAATTCGAAAGTCATCACATGTGTTTAGGAAAAGCAAAGGCTCAGAAAGGATCTGAGAAGATTATAAGTTTATACCTCAGATTGCTCCTCTGCACGGAGATAGCCTACAACAAGCAAAACCCAATTATAAAAACAAGAAACCAGCAAACCCTGAGGAAGGAGTAGAAACCGATGTTCATAATTAACACATAATTAAATTCAAATGTTTACTTTTCAACAACAACAACAAAATCAGTAGGTATACAATGAAATAGGTAAGTATGGCTCATTTAAAAGGAAAAAACAAATCGAAAGAATCTGTCTCTGAAAAAGACTTGATGATGGATCTTTTAGACAAAGCTTCTGGATTCTGGTACAGTTTATTTCTTCTCCTGGCTTTGGTTCCCTTATTATGGGATTCCAAAAAAAAAAAAAAAGGTTAAAACATAGGATTTGAGGTCAGAAAGAACTGGGTAGCTCTGACATGTTCTGATTGTGTGACCTTGTGGAAGTTCCTTAAGTTCTTCTGAACCTCATCTGTAAAACAGGAATAATAATTTAATCTCAAAGAGTTGTTATAAGAAATAAGAATAGTAATTATTCAAATATATTGAAAACTAACAGTTATGCACAAGATGCTCTGCTGCACGAACCACTTGATTTTAAAATGTTTTTAAGCACTCCTTAGGACAAGATCTGGGTATGCAGTAAAAACTTCTAACAGGGCAGGAAAGATGTGGGCAACCTATGGAAACATTGTTCTTCCTTATTCAGATGTTTTTATTTTTTTAAATTTTTTTGCAAGGACCTTGTCAGTTTACAATCCCTTATTTTTTATGCCTACAGCACCTGGTCTTCCTAGGTGGTCTCCCATCCAAGTACTAACCAGGCCCGACCCTGCTTAGCTTAAAGATTAGATGGGATCCTGCTTGTTCAGGGTAGCATGGCTAGAGACTCAAATGTCTTAAATACAAGCCTAGTATGTTGAATATACTTGATTAAGAAGGACAAATTACAACAAAATTCAAGGGTCCATTTAATTTTTGCATATTCTAATTATGTTGTATTTTATGTTTATTGAAATAAACATGACTTGCAGTTGGAAATAGTTCTAATGGATTCGTATACGATTGTACTTTGTAGTGGGTTGTAGCTGTGTGTGTGTAGTCTATCCAGACTCTAGTTCAAATAATTCACTCAACATTATGTCAGTGCTTCTCTACCAGAGACAGTTTTCCCTACCAGGGAACGTTTGGCAATGTTTAGAGATGGTTTTGGTTGTCATGACAGTACAGTCCCTTACAACAAAGAATTACCAAAATGATGTTAAGAGTGCTAAAGTTGAGAAACCTCTTCTTCCTCCTTTATATATATATATATATATATATATATATATATATATATATATATTTATATAAAAATATATAAAATGTAATATTTCTATATAATATAAAAATACATTTATGTGTAATATATATATAAATACAGAGCTCTATATGTATAAATATAATGACATGCACATGTACAATCGTCAAAGAAATAGAGCAAAAGTGAGCAACAGGAAAAAAGAACTTTTCCAAGAAAATGCTGATGGGGAGAGACGGCGATGAGGCTGAACTGTGAGTAAGAAGAGTCTGTGGAGGCTGGAGATGATCAGGATGTCAGGTTTCTGAACAAGTCAGCCAACTTTCCAATCTATCTGCCAAGAGTGTAGCCCAGTTCTGCCTCAGCCGAGTGACCCATCTGCGAGTCTTGGCTACTAAAGACAAAAGTGTTGCTATCTCTTCGTAGAACTGGGCACAACTGCAGAGCAATGCACACTAGCATTTTTGTTAGGAGTTGGCAAGTTCACAATTAGCGCAATTGTTTCAGAAAGTGTGCGAATGCACTAGGCTTCATGTCATTAATGTCGGCAGTGTGCTAGGAATAAAAGGATGGCTGGGGGAGGGGGTACGTGAGTTTTAATTATTCAAATACATGCAGAATTATACAGCCTTAAAGACTCCATTTCTGAAGCTCCTTCCTGCAGCCACACAATGTTTGATTCTACAAAGTACTCAAAATAACTTTCTCGCTTTGACTTAGGAATTGAAAAGAGGTCCATTAATTCTTTCAGGCTACCAGGTGATCATTTAGTCCTTTCTGTTGTGGAGAAAAGAAAAAAGAAAAAAAAAAAAGTAAAAGAAAGAAAATAAATCAGAAATGACAGAAGACTGGACTGATAAAAATCCCTTGGTCAACATCATCACTTTTTTTTTAATTGCAGCAGCTCAGAGGCAGTCTATCATTGTAATTCCCACTTTTTTATTATTATTATTATTATTCAGTCATTGTTATCAACTGCTGTTATCATTGCTTCCCCCCCCTTGTTTTTTAGCTAAAAATAAATATTGGGACTCCTATTATTTGAATATCAAATATTATAGGCTAAGTTGTATGCCTCTGACAAGTTACATCTCTAGAGAAAAGATATTTAACTTTAGGTCACCAAGAATCCATTTTGCTTCCAGGTCAAGGAGTGGATCAAAGGAGAATGCTTCTCAGTTTGTTGTGTATTAATCGACAAACATTTAACAAGGGGCCTCTGGTACTCAGCATGGTGTTAGGTGCTATAAGATATATAAATATATGTTATGGATCTATAAATAAAAAGGCAAACATAAATATATAAAGGAAAATAACAGATTTAAAAAAACTTTAGTGAGTTCAGAGGCAGTGTGTGTGGTGAAAGTGTGTTTTGATAGGGAGTGGATCAAAAAGACTATTCTACAGCAGCCAGTTAATAGAGTTTTGGGTTTTCAGGATATCATAATCTAGTTTGGGTGACAAATTATATTTACGGTAGAGAATTAATGATTGCTAAATAGTTTGGTCTTAATTACCAGTGCAGTGTAAGTTTATAAAAGGAAAAACCAGGTTGGCTTGAGTAAATGGTTTGCTCTGTGAAGTTGTTGAAATTAAGATGGGATGAATAATTTATATTGTAAAGAACTAGTCAAGCACGAAGACTGACATTGATATCATACACATATAGGCACACACACATGCATTTTGAAGCAACTCCCCTGAGCAAGGGAATGATAATCAATTGAGAGCCATAACATGTCTCGGGCACTGTGCCAGGTGCTGGGGGCACCAACATGCCTACTAATGGAGCTCACAAAGAGACATTCGAGGGATTCGATTTAGCTGCAGGCCACAGGACAGACAGGAATAGGGACAGTCTAGAGCTAAGGAGACCAGCTATGAGACTGGGCAGGGGGATGATGAGGGCCTGGACTGGCGTCGTGGGAGAGCAGGGGAAAAGTGAGTCTGAAAGGCGCTGAGGTACTTGGAGCCTGGATAAAGACAGGGAAGCAGTAAGGAGGGCAGACACCTGGGAGCAATGGTGATATCAAGCAACCGAATTGGGGTACTTGAAAGGCAGCCAATTAGAATAATGGGGATGAACATTTTGACGATATTAGAAGTTAGTGGCAGGATGTACACATTAAAAGAAGTGGTAGGAAGATGGAATTATGGACTGATGCTAGATAAATGAGAATGGATGAATTCTCCAGGAACTGAGGAACTGAGGAGAGGAAGGAAAGAGAGAGAGAGAGAGAGAGATAAAGAGAGAGAGAGAGAGAGAGAGAGAGAGAGAGAGAGAGAGAGAGAGAGAGAGAGATAAAGAGTGAGAGAGCTATGAGAGAAAAAGGTGAGAGAGATGCGAGGAAGATGTCTGAGCCTTGAGGGCATTCCCAGGGTTAGAGCAGGATAGGAGGGAACGAAAGAGGGAATCGAAAGTAGTTGAAAGGTCAAGAAGAAGTTGGAAAATGCAGGGCCACTGGCTCTAAGGGAGGAACGAATGTGAAGGAGTGGGTCGTCAGGGTGGTTAAATGCCACAGGGAGGCCGCAGAGAGTGAAAACCGAGATAAAGCCATTCATTGTGTAAGACTGCACTCTACTAAACAGCCTGTGGGTTTTCTGTTTTAAAATTAAATGAAAAGTATCAGATATTAATAAGCTCTGAAATAAAGCATATACGCAAATGAACAACATCAAAGATTCAGTGACCTGCAGGGCTGAGATATCAGTTTCTGATAATCACATAGCACTTTTTTTTTTCAATGCATCTTTGAAGACGTTATTTCAACTAAATTTTTACAACATTCCTCAGATGATTCTAGCCTAAGAGAAGCCAAATTCCTGTTTTCATCGTTTACTTGCTCAATTACTACTTGTGTTTGTACAGCTATCAATACTACTAACAGTAAATTATTATCCAGGAACTTTGCTGACAGAAAATGAAAGATAGTGATAATAATGACAATACTTCGTTAAAATACCCAACATTTATATAACATAAAATGGTTTTGTTATGGCGCGTTCAAATCTAAGACCCACAGAGCCAATTGAGATTAATTATGAGCCTTTATTAGCCAGCCAGCGACTGATTCTCCCCACTAGAGAGTCAGCCTTCATTAGCCAGCCAGCGACTGACCCTCCCCACTAGAGAGTCAGCCTCGAGCCTCCGGAGGAGGCAACCTATAAAGCCCGAAACTATGTCCTGATTGGCCTTGATCAAGTAAGCAAGCAGATTACAAAAGCAAAAGTTAGCTGTTAGCATCTAGCACAAAGAAGTATGGTTTCTGGTGGACAGCTATGTTATCTGTACTTCAGCAGCAATATTGTTTTATTTTTCTTCTTGGGAGCCTTGGAGCTATTTACTCCTAGGCAGCTGGCACCTGGAGATACCACTCTCTGCCCTGTCCTTGGGGCTGACTCACTGAGGAATTGATACCAATAACCGTAACAACATATTTTCCAAAGTAGTAACGGCCGGAGGAAAGAGGGGAGACGTGAACAAGGAAGATGTTATTGAAATGCATTTTTTTACACTGTTACAGTTTCACATATGTTATTTCATTTTGCCTTTAACAGCTCTGTGAAATAAATCTCATTATCTCCATTTTACATGTGTGAGAAGCCCTTAAAAACCCATGCCAAAAACGAATACATTGAACAGGGCTAAACTACGCTAAATAAATGAGCTTCTCATGTTTAATGAACTTAAATTCTGTTAGGAACAATAAAGTATATCTTATCATAGAACAAGAAAATAATCTGATCATCTCAGGACACATCATTTAATGAATCCCCTTTCCATAAGTAGGCAGAGCATAAAACTACTTATTTGAAAGTCTCATAAATTTCTGTTAGACAACGTTTGGTTGCAAATGACAAAAGGCATGTTAATCTCATTTAAAGAATAAAAATGACAGGGATTTATTGGTTTAATAATTGAAAAGTCTAAGGGTAGAAGTTCAGGCTAAAGGTTCAGATGTGACTGAAGCCAAGTGCAATTCAAACTGAAAAAGAATAAATTCAGAGCTCGGATGGGCTGCAAGTGCATGTACTACCTGCATGCATGCATGTATCACCTGCATGTGTATGTGCATGCATGTGTGTTTTGGGTGAGTAGTGGGAGAGCAAAGATAAAAATCAGCCCTACCTGGAATGTAAGGACTTAGAGTAGGGAAGAGGTGATTCTCTATAGGAAAATCAAGGTGCTCCTAGCAGAATAAAGAAGAATGGATGCTGGGCAGGCAGAACCAGCAGATCCCCAAAATGATTGCTGTCCTCAAATAATGTTCCACCAACCTAGCTGAAATTCTCTTCGATATTTCTCACTGTTTAAGACTTTGGGACTTAGGAGTTTTCTACAATGATACAGCTACTCTAGGGCAAAGATTCTCAATTTTAGCAACACATTAGAATCACCAGGGTAGCCAAAAAATGGTTTAAAAAATATACATGCCTGAGCCTAACCTCTCAAGTGAGGTCCAGATATTGGACTTTAACACCTCAAACTTTGTCCATGCAGTGTTCGAAAGAAATAGTAAATAGTAAAATAGTAATAGTAAGAAATAGTAAATTTGGCAAAGTTAACAGCAGGAGATACCATTTCCTCATCCTGTAGCTTTTCTTTCCTTCTACCCATGTTCTCAGAAAACTTGTGGAATAAATGGGCATCCTGTAAATATTGGCAGAATCGAATATTGTGGAACTTAATTTAGAGAATATACTATACCGTCCATGTCCGGGTGCTTTCCTCCTTTGAATATACGAGACTCTTACTTTCTATTTGAGACTTACTGTCTTCAAGTCAAGAAAAGTGGGGGACAAAATGAGGAGGAAAATCACATGTGTGCTCAAAAACCCTCCTGTCCAGTAGGGGAGAGAGCTGAGTTTACAGGAATTAACTGTTCCCGGCTGGGGGAGTTCGCAGCATGGATCAACAATCTACCCCATCTTAGGAAATCAAAGTCTTAACTGAAATTTAGAAGTTAGAGAGAGTATGGGGTTTGCTTAGCGTGTGTGAAGTCTATGAAGCAAAAAGACGCCTGATCCATGCGGGGACTTGCAAGGCGTTCATCCTGGCTAGAGGACAGCGCCTAAGGATAGAGTGGCCAGGGCTGAAGCTGGAGACAGAAGTGGCAAGTTTATTTTTGCTCATGTGCTCAGGGCTCTAAAGTGCTTATTACAGACCACGATCCTACACATGCTATCATGTTGAGCTTGTACATTTTATATTCGTGAGTTGAAGAGAAAAAAATACTGTTTTAAAGTGGAGTTTAAAAATCAGTCCGGAAATGAATCACATGGCCTCCCGCAAACCGCTGCGGTTCGGTGCTCCTGTGCTGCAGTGCCCCGGCTCGGCCACAGGGGCGCAGTGCAGCTCAGCGGACAGTGGGAGCCGGAGACGACCCGCTGAGGGGCGGGATTCCCTGGAACCCCGCCCCGTATCAACAAATACGGTTCTTGAACTAGGTGCGCACATTGTTCCCACTTCTCCGTGCTTCCTTCCTCTACTATCCATCGCCCGCCCCTAGCCAAACAACATGACAAACCTCTATCGAGTATAATGTGCGTGGAGAACAAAAATTTTTGTAAAATGATGGTCCCTACAGGACTAGCTTATATGTCCTCGTACCCCAGTAAACAGTGGGGTTGCCGTGTAAAAATTTGGAAATAACTAAAATGTCCGATGATCGAGGGTTGACTAAATGACTTGTGGTATGTTCATACAGAGAAATACAGTGTACCCATTAAAAGATAGAAAAAAATGGTAATTAGAAAAAGTTAAATCAAAAATAAATCCAAACAGTATATAGTGAGATCCTAGTTTTATTAAGACGTTTATATAATAAGTATTTGCATAGAATAAGCCCCTGGAAGTTACCAGTGATGATCCCTTGATGGTAGAATTACTGTTGTTATTTATTTCCTTCTTTATAGTGTCTTGTATTTTACAAAATAATGAATATGAATACTTTATATTTAGGAGAAAATGAATGAGGGAAATCCCCAAACAAATAAGTAAATATTCATCCCACCTTATGCAAAAGCATAAACAATTTTGTAATTCTGTCACACTTACACGAGGCCACGTTGATTCACAGGTCAGATTCGGTGTTTGCATGTCAACAGGATCACCACTGACACAGGCCAGGAACGGAGAAGCGTACTCACGAGTCTTCGGAAGAGCAGTGAAACACGAGGACAAGCTAGCAGTGATTATAGGCTCTTGTTTATTTTCTTCTGAATACTTTTCTGTGTTTTTCAAATTTTCTACGGAAAGCATGCACAGATTTAATTTAAAAATATAAAAATAATAGCAGGTACAGACACTTACAGAATGAAAAACAAACAATTAAGTGGAAAGGAAAGAGGAATAAAGATCCAAAGGTCTATCTTACAGTAAGAGTTCTTTCTCCGGTTGGAAATAGGATCTTGTAAGATAGTTATCATTTTTTTCATGCTAATAATTACTATTTTCATAAATATATGTTTCTAATCTTAAAACAAACAATTTTACTTTAAATCCCTTTTTAAAATTACATTTATGTGTTTTTTTATGTGTGAAAAATAACTGGTAATTCTTTCTCTTATAACTGTAAATATTTTGTTATATATCCTTCCCGATATATAAATGGATAAATTAACATAAATATATATACACTAAAGTTTTCCCCCATGTCATTAAATTTGTCATTTTTGATGGTGTGCTGCATACTTATTTTAACACGTATACCAAATTCATTCAACTAGTCTCCTATTGTTAAATACTTTTTAGATACTAAGAACAATGATGATTTTAATATCTTTGTTCCTGTGTGTGTTTGATACTTTTTTTTAAGTGTATGTTCCTAGAACTGAATTGCTGGGTCAGTGACTTTTCAGCCATTTGCCTAATGATATATAGAAAGGGTACTCTCTCACTAGTATCTATTTTGAATACTATAGAGTTATAAGTCTTAAAATCAGGTAAGGTTAGTCATCCAACTTTGTTCTTCCTTTTCCAAGTTGCTTTGGCTATTCCAGGTCTTTTGCATTTTCATATGAATTTTAGAATTGCTTGTCAGTTTCTCCCAGAAACAATTTTCTGGAATTTTGATTGAGATAGCATTGAATCTAGAAATCACTTTGAGAAGAATTTACATAATTTAATTGAAAACTTATCTAAGCTTTTAAAAATTGATAAACTTTTTTAGAGTAGCATTAGTTTTACAGGAAAATTGATTGGAAAGTAGAATTCCCACATACCCTCTTCACCCCACCCCAGTTTCTCATCTATTTTATATCCTGAATTATTGCGGTACATTAGTTATAAGTGATGAGCTAATATTGACACATTATTATTAACTAAAGTCTATAGTTTATGTTATGTAGGATTTGCTCTTTGTGTTGTACATTTGTTGGGTTTTAACAAATATTTAATAACATGTATCCACCATTATAGTATCATACAGATTAGTTTTTTTTTTTAATTTTTGTATATTGATCTTGTCTCTTACAACCTTACTAAACTCACTGTTAGTTATTGTGACTTTTATGTAGATTCTATTGCATTTTCTATGAGGATAATCATATTATCTGAAAATAAGAGCAGTTTTCTTCCTTTCCAGAACTTCTAGTAAAATGTTGAAAAGAAGTATTGATCCACTCCAGGTTCCTGATCTTAGAGGTAATGCATTCAATCTGTCACAGTTAAGTATGATATTAGTTGTAGATTTTTTGTGGATGCCTTTTATGAGGTTGAGGAAGTTCCCTGGTTTGCTAAGAAAATGGATGTTGGATTTTTTTCAAATGCCTTTCTATATTTACTCAAACAATCATATGGTTATTCTTTCTTAATTTAAAATGGCGACATATTGATTAATTCTCTAATGTTAAGCAAATGCTGCATTCCTGGGGTAAACCTCACTTGATGATATTATTAGATTTTGTTTAGAATTTTTTCGCATCTATGTTAATGAGTGATATTGATCTACAATTTTTTTTTGTAATGTGTATTTGTCTGGTTTTGGTATTAAGGGAATGCTGGTGTCATGGAATGAATCAGAAAGTATTTCCTCCTTTTAAATTTTCCAAAAAGTTTGTGTATAATTGATATTATTTCTTCTTTAGATGTTTGATAGTTTCACCATCAAAGCAATTTGACCTTTTGGGAGAAGGTTCTTAACTACATATTCAATTTTGTTTATAAGCATATAGGACTATTTAAGTTACCCAATTCTTCTTGAGTGAGCTTTGGTAATTTGTGCCTTTTAAACAATTTTTTCCTCTGAGTCAGGTAGTTTCCTCATACACATGTGCTACTTCATGCTCTGCTGAATACTCAAAGTCTATAGTTTATGTTACATAGGATTTACTCTTTGTGTTCTGCATTTGTTGGGTTTAAACAAATATGTAATAACATTTATCCACCATTATAGTATCATAAGGACTAGTTTTTTTTGTTTTGTTTTGTTTTGTTTTGTTTTATTTTTGTGTATTGATCGTGTCTCTTACAACCTTACTAAACTCACTGTTAGTTTTGTGCAGCCTTTTCTCCTCTGGTACTCTGTCCTGTGAACACTATCAGCTCCATCCCAACTCAGAAATTCCCCTGGGCTGTGCCTGGCTCTGCCTCCCTGCACCGCAGCCTGGAACCTCTCCTAAAACGGTATGCTGTAATAATCAAAGGGCTTTCCTTGCTTGTTTACCATCTTCCAGAGATCACTCTCCTTCATTGCCTGTTGTCCATTGCCTTGAACACTATTGTGGAATGCTTTCTTTTTCTTTTTCAGGCCGGAGAATAAATCTGGTCACTTACTCCATCTTTTGTGGAAACAGAAGTCCCTTATGTGTCATATCTTCAGAGCAAAGTTTTTTCTCTTAATAGCCCAAAATTGTTTGTTTGTTTGTTATTTACGCCTACAGCACCTGGTCTTCCTAGGAGGTCTCCCATTCCAAGTACTAACCAGGCCTGACCCTGCTTAGCTTCTAAGATCAGACAGGATTGGGCATGTTCAGGGTGGCATGGCCGTAGACTAAAAATTCTTAATATACATTTGGCAGCTGCTAGATATCATTGAACAACAATGAATTTATCAAAAAATGTTTTGAAATTATTTTGAGAATTTCTGATAAGTCCTCATTATTTACTCTGTGAAAACACTATAAACTATAAAGCTCTATAGTTTTAAGTATTGTTATGTTGTCTATGCTGTACGAAAGCTACATATATATGTGTGTATATATATATGTATGTATATGTATATATTTGGCAGTGATTAAAATGGCATGAATAGTCCCAGCTTACATTGTACTCCTGCTTTCTAAAAAAGATTTAGAAGCAACAGAATGATGAAATAGGAAAATAATGTCATGAAATGCTTATTTTTGTAACTTTTTACCAGTTATATTTAATAAGTTAAAATTTCTACCTTAATGAGTCATAACACATAAAGATCTTGGATAGGACTATTTTAAAAGTTTGTATTGGAGAAGGCTTTTTCTTAATATATTGTCTTTATGAGTTCCAGACCTTTAGGAAATTTTCGAATGAAAAGAAAGATAGCAAAAATTATGATAATTGATAAACATTAAAAACAAAAGTCAAAAAACCCATTCAGAGCTGCAGATATTAAAATGTACCTATCATGATTTAAGTTGAGTGTGCTCTAAGGCTCACTGAAATCTATAAAGTTAAATAATTTTATAAATGATAAAATAATTATGTTACCAAAAATGATGGCAGGAATCATAGTAAGTGCTTTTGTAGCACTGAATTCTATTGAGGTTTATTTATTTATTTATTTATTTTAAATAACTGCTCGTTGCTTAATGGTATTTTGGCAAACTATTTCTTAAAACTTTTTTTTTAAATCTATAGTAGATATTTTTAATTATTGTATGAATGGGAAGAAGAATAAACATAGGAGAGCTTGAAGATAAAGATTAACAATGGGAAGAATTCCCCTCTTCAGAGAAACACATTCCTTTATCTTGTCACTATATGACAGAGTAACAAGCACTGGCCAATCAGCCAAATCAATCAATAAATAGCAACCAGCTCTTTTAAGACTACCTTATTAGCATTCACAGGTTAACTGTCTCTAAGGCTCTAGAGATGAATTAACTGTGAATCCTCCATTTTCTCCCCTTTAAATCTCTCCCCACTTCCACCCCTGACCCATGTAGGTTGCCATCTCCCGTTAAGAACTGGATCTCTGAAGGTGGGGCGTCTCCTCCCATGCCTGGCGAAGGCCTGGTGCACCCAGGGCTTGGGCCATGGCTCCACCTGGGGTGCAAACCCAGGACCTTCTGTGTGCAAAGCAGACATGCTAACCACTACACTATGGAGCCACCCCCATATTTCTATTTTCTTAATGATAAAAGACGAAAAAAAGACTAGCTCTTTGATGGGTGGAAAGTAGTGTAATATATATTTTTAATGAATAAGAATAGAGAATGTCATAAACAAAATCAACCGAACAAATTCTGAATCAAACCTTGTTCTGTATTTTGAGTCTTCTAGTTTTGATTCATGCAGTTACCACATTCTATCAAATACAGAAACCAGTGAGCAGGATAAATTGGACACCTGACATGGCTTTCTGGTTAAGCAATTTCTTCAGGCTCTTTCACTGAAACTATCAGGAAATTTCTACTTGACTTGAATAGAATTACGAGACTATAGTTTCTTGTAAGAAAAAAATGATTACTTACTATTGTATCAATTTGGAAACTCCAGGGTTCAATGAAAACAAACCAGGTATATTTTCCCAATTGGAAATGCAGCACATTGGGCATCCTAATCTTCTGCTTCTTCTAAACAAATACATCCTGCCACAACTACAGGAGTGCTGTCCAGTGTGAATTATTTTTTAAGAGGGGAACTTTAATATTTTTCTTTTTAAAAAATCACTCATAATAGCTCTGAAACATGCCACAACATGGATGAACCCTGAAGACACTCTGCTAAGTGAAATAAGCCAGACACAAAAAATATAATACTTTATGATTCCACTTTATGAGGTTCCTAAAGTAGTTAAATTCATAGAGACAGAAAGTAGAATGGAAGTTGCTTGGGGCTCTGGGGTGTATTAAACTAATACAGAGTTTAATTTTGTAAGATGAAAAGAGTTCTGGTGATTGGTTGCACAACAGTGTGAATGTATTTAATATTACTGAGCTGTACACTTAAAAATGATTAAAACGTTAAACTTCATATGTGTATTTTGCCACAATTAAAAAATATATATATTGACCAACCTTTAGTGGTCTCCTCTTGCTGACAACAATAATTCCCAGTATCTTTTTTCATTAAGGCACACATAGAAGTGATCACTAGCACTCTCAGATAAATGAGCAAAGTCGTTGCAGGCCAGAGTTGACTAGTTGGGTTCTCTGGCTTTCATAGGCTCCATATGTTTTCCAGAAAGTCTGGAAGGGTCAACCATTTGGAACTTCAGTCATCCATTCACAGACCCCTGGTCGGGAAAACCTGCTCATGTTCTTCAGCAGGGCCTCTAAGACTCTTCATAGTCTGGCCCAACTCTGTTCTTCCTAGGACTATTTTATTGCGTGTACCTGAAATCCAACACAAACCTGTTTAAGTACAAAAGCCTTATATGTCTAAGTAACGGGCCACAGGCAAGGATGCTTTGAGTACTGCATACCGTTTTGGTGGACTTGTGCTCATATGTTCTTTGACTCTGCATTCCACTGGATATCACCTTCATTTTTCAGAAATGTTCAAAGTTACCGATTTTTAATCAGAAGTAGAACTGCTTTGCAAAATGTTTAGTATCTTTAGTGTGCATGTTTTTGAACATGCCTCTTGATATCCATAGGAAGAGCTTCTCTAGGGAAATGTTTCTCGAGTTCTCCACAGATGGTCATACCCTGCTTGTCAAACTTTAGTGTGTTTACAAGTCGCCTGAGAACTTGTCGAAATGTAGTTTCTGATTCTCTGTGTTTGGAGTGGGCCCTACCTTTTGCATTTCTAACATTGACCCTGATAATGCTGGTCCAAGGGCCACATTTGGAGTATCAAGGCATTAGGAAAAGTTCAGAAATGTTCAGGAGCATTTTTGATTGTCACGTGACTGGGAGCACTTCTGGTGGTTAGCGGAGGTAATGTTTAAACTTTCTGCAATGTGCAGAAGAGTTCTACATAATGAAGAATTGCCCCACTCAAACACCAGTAACGCTTCCTTTACAAAAGTGTTCTCATGCCCGAGGAGTTGCACACCTAATGGCATCCTAAATATTTTAGGACGAAAGTCAGTAAACTATGCATACTACATCAATATAGAATGTGACTCCCAAGAAAAATTAAAACCACAGGAAATGTTTGAAGGTCACCATTCAGGGTTTTTCTTTTGTTTTAAAAAATGCCATTAAGGTTTTAGTATTTCTTTTTCATGTGCTTAGACAAGAATTCAACCTAATTCCAAATCCTGTTTATAATCTAAAACAAACAAGCTGTGTTGAGAAACCAGATTCTCCCTCATGGAGAGAGTCACACTTAAGTGATATAAATATAAATGCCTGTATATATGGCTGGAGCAGGTGCTTTGAGGTATTTTAGATAAAATATGGATTCCATGCTTGGCAGAGGCATACCAGTGCAGATTAGATTCCATCTTCACTGCACCCTTTTTCTCCTTCTTACACTATTTCTTCGTTAAATATTTGGTTATATCATTTATTATACTAGGTTCTGAACATTCAGCCAAAACGACATGGTCTGTGTTTCTGGAAGTATATGCAATGTCAAGAAAATGGTCTCTAGTCCCAGACAGCCTGGGTTCGAAGCCTGGCTCAGCAGAACACTAAATTGTGTGACCTTAAGCAAATTACTTAACTACTTAGATTCTCAGCTCTAAAATTGGGTAATACTGGCACCTACTTCCTGTGGTTGTTATAAGCATTTAATAGATGAAAAACATTTATAATAATGCCAAGCACATGGTAAGCATTCAGTAGATATTTATTACTATGAAAATATCCATTTGAATTTGTTATGGGAGTATGTTTTATAATATAGAATAGGAAAACAAAGGAATGTCATATACAGAGAACATTGTTTTCATAATAAGTGTGAAATGGTTCCCAGGATAAAGAAATAGGAGTGTTTCTGTACAATTGAATAATATTCGATAGTTTAGATTGGTGATTCTCACTTTACTGTTCATCGGAATTACCCAAAGGGTTTGTTAAACAGTAGATTGCAGGGCTGCACCCCCAAAATTTTCGATTCATTGGGTGAGGGGGCGTAGCCTATAATTTGCATACTAAGGAGTTCTCAGGTGCTACTGGTGCTGCTGTGGGAACACACTTTGAGAATCACTGGTTTAAATCAGGGTTTTTCAACCTTGGCACTGGCATTTTAGACTAGATAATTCTTTATTGTAAAGGGCTGTCCTGTGCATTGTAGCGTATTTAGCAGCATCCCTGGCCTCCGCCCACCTGATGCCAGTAACACCTCTTCCTCCTCCCCTATTATGACATTGCCAAATGTTCCCTGGAGGCAAAATTGCTTCCTGTGAAGAACTATTGGCTTAGAAAATGAGCTAGTAACGTGGACCAATGTTAAAAATATAGTTTATAGTTAAAAAAGCAGACTGCAAAAGACATACAGATACTATGCATCCCTTAATGTAAAATTTAGAAACACACAAAACAATATATTCTTATGGATACAGATATAGTTATTAAAATTATAAAAAAATATGGAATGGGAGGACACAGCAAAATCATTAAAATGGTTGCCTATGAAGAGAGAAGAAAATGAGCCTGGGACGAGGTATTCTATCTGTAATATTTGAGCGTTGTTTTTTATTACTTAAATATTTAAAAAAATCAACAGCTCATTTGATAACCCAATCATTTTTGTTAATTGTGAGTAGTAAGTATGTGGATGTTTGCTATACTATTCTCTGTATTTTCCCATATTTAGAACATTTTTTTCTAAATTAAAAAAGACACAAATATTTAGTAAATAAAGGAACCGTCCACATTACAGTTTTTGTTACTTGTACTAATTGAAAGTGTTGGCTTTAGGGTCAGATAGCCTAGAGTTCAAATCCGATTTCCATCACTTGTGAGTTTATGATCTTGCTAAACCTCAGTTTTCCTGTTTAAAAAGTGGAGATACTCATAGTACAATTGTTGTTATAAGCATGTACTGAAATAATGAGTTTACTGTGTTAGGCCAGGTTCTGTGAGAGGCAAGATCACTTTATAGATTTTCCCCAGTAAGAAGATGGGGAGCTAGCAGAGGTGGGAGAGCCCCCAGACCACCATGCCAGTCAATCTGTGAGTGAGGGAAAGAAAGGTGAGTTGGTGGGAGCATCCTGGACTGCCATGCGGGCTACCTCACGTTTTGCCAACGCTGCTGGGGAGGCCCCTAGTCAGCTAGTTGCCTGTCAGAGGAGTCAGGTGGCTCTAGGACTGAGCCTCTATCATGCTCAAGCACTGGCTCAGAGCAGCCCGTGGGAAGCTTGGTCCAAACAGAACATAGTGTCAGAGCCCAGTATCTGAGGCTCAGATTGATGTGATTAGAGATCCGACAGGGGCAGCTGGGCTTCCACAGGTGCATAGCATTGCCCCGAGCACATGGCAATTAATAAATATTAGGCACTATTAACAACAATGCTAATACACGCATAACAGTAATACTCTTCTGAGTTTGCCATGCACTCAGAACATAAATGGGTACCTTTTCCACAGTTTCTCCATTCATCAGTTAACGGACATTTAGGTTGCTTCTACCTTTTGGCTGTTGTGAGTAATGCTGCTATGAACATAGATGTACAAATATATTTTTGAGATCCTGCCTTCAGTTCTTTTAGGTATATACCCAGAAGTGGAATTGCTGGATAATATGGAAATTCCATTTTTAATATTTTGAGGAACCACCATACTGTTCTCCATAAAAGCTGCACCATTTTACATTCCTGCCAACGGCACCCAAAGGTTCCAGTTGTCCACATCCGTGCCAGTACAGGCGTACCTCAGAGATATTGCACGTTTGGTTCCAGACCACTGCAATAAAGTGAGTATTGAAATGAAACAAGTAGTAATATTCTTCCTGGTGGAGGGTGACTTTAATTTGTAAAAAACACAACACTTGTGAAGTTCAATAAAGCTTAGAGCAATACAATGAGGTATGCCTATACTTGTGATTTTCTGGTTTTTGGTAATAGCTCTCCTAATGAGTGTAAGATGGTATCTCATTTTGGTTTTGACTTATAGTTTCCTAACAATTAGTGATGTTGAGCATCTTTTTCATGTGCTTGTTGCCACTCGTATATTTTCTTTGGAGAAGTGTCTCGTTAAGTCCGGGGCCCGTTTTTTAAATTGGGTTGTTTGCTTTTTTGTTGATGAGTTGCAGGAGTTCTTTTTATAGTCTGGATATTGACCCCTTTTCAGTTATGTGATTTGCAACTATTTTCTCCCATCCCGTAGGCCACCCTTTACTTCGTTGATTGTGTTCTTTGATGCACAGGAGTTTTTAATTTTGATGTAATCCAATTTTTTTCACTTCTGTTGCCTGTGCTTTGATGTCATATCCAAGCTATCATTGCCAAATCTAATGTCATGAGAATTTTTCCTTCTGTTTTCAGAGTTTTAATACTCATGGTTTAGCTCTTACGTTTTGCTCTTTGATCCATTTGAAGTTAGTTTTTGTAGAGCTATGGGAGATTTTTGAATAAGTGGAGTGACATGTAATGATTGTGAGCTAAGGATTTAGTAATGATAATAATCATCAATAGTGTCTCATTCATGTCCTCAGGCTCTATATCTAGTTTAACCACACTAAATATAATCTTTTCTATAAAAGGGCCTTCATCAACTTCAACAGTGGTTCTCAGCCCTGATTGCCTTAGAATTACCTAGAGAAGCTTTAAAAAATTAATAATATCTGGTTTCCACCCCCGGAGATTTTTATGTGATTGTTTTGGGAGACAGCCTGGGAATTTATTGGTGCTTTTAAAAGCCTCCTGGGTGATGTTAATATGCATCCAAAGATGAGATCACTGTGCTTGAAAGATTTCCACCATTACAAAATTAAACAACAGTTCACTGTGCGATGATCACTGTTTATTTGCTTAACTTATTGTAGTGAAAGATAGTTTCTAGATTCAAGAAAAGAGGGGGAACACATGCATTCTAATATGTTCCTGATTCAACATATTGCTTTTAATATTACAGACAGTCCCTGACTTAGGATGATTCCACTTAGGATTTTTTGACTTTATGATGGTGCAATAGTGGTATGCATCCAGTAGAAACCTTACATCAAATTTTGAACTTTAATCTTTTTCCAGGTTAGCAATACTCTCTTATGATACTGGCCAGTGGCAACAAGATGATTTTGTCCCACTGCAGGCTAACGTAGTGCTCTGAGCTTAGACTAGGCTAAGCTATGATGTCCTTTATGTTAGATGTAGTAAGTACATTTTCGTCTTACCATATTTTCAACTTACAGTGAGTTTATTGGGATGTAACCCCATTATAAGTTAATTGTATTTACAGACAGTTAACACCTGCCAAGCCAAATTATTTAGTGATACTAGAGAGAATCTAACTTTGATGATTTATACATTTTTAATGAGCTCTTAAATGATATTCTGCCTGTGCTATTTTTTGGAACTGTTTCATATGCCTCTTTGATAAATAATGGCAATTATTTTATCTTAATGGCATCATATTCTGACTTCATGAAACACACTCAAAAGGAAAAACGCCTGCAAATGAAATATGCTAAAGAACTGTAAACAAGCCTATAATAATAATAATAATAATGATAATAATAATAAATAAAAACCCCACAACTCTATATTGCAGAACTGAATATCCAGGCTACAGATAAAGCCTCTTATTTTTTCTAAATCTACCTAGCTTTAGAAATTTCACTGTTCATCAATTATACTTTCATAACTTCTGGGAAATAATGAGAAGCTGAAATTCATCGTCAAAGACTGTGAACACAGAGAAGGCTGGAGGTGGGTAAGGAGAAGTAGAAGATAAAGGGAGGAATCAGAAGAGCTGAGTGTTTTATGTTGCAGAGTTAAGCCCTGAAGACTGAAATGGAGAGCGGTGAACCTAATAGGCTTAGATCAGGAATTATTTTGATAATAGGACATCATACATGCCTTTTTTTATGCTATATCTTATAGTTTTCATTTTGCAAAATCATAGATAAGCTGCAGGTGGACAGATCCCATGGCTATTTAGATTTAGAGGAATGTAAATGAGGTGTATAAAGAGTTACCCTTTAAACATTTTCCCCCCTGTGTTTTACACCAGAAGTTCTCAAACTTTACAATGCATCAGAATCACCTGGCAAGCTTGTTAAAACTCATTGTTAGGCCCTAAACCCCGTGATTGGTAGGTCTAGGGCAGGGCCAAAACAGTTTTAGTTCTAACAAGTTCACAGGTGATTCTGATATCCCTATGGGTTAGGAGAATGCATGCTCTGTGTTAAAGGTGTATCCTGCTGGTCTTTACTCTTGAGTTTTCACCAGCTCTTCCTACAGATTTTTGTATTTGTTGGAACGACTGCTCTTTTTAATGCTTTCCTTCGAACATGATTTCATTCTGATACCTTCTTTTTTAACTGAATAAAAAGTCCTGCTGAATAACTTTCAGGACTCACATATGTGACTGTGTTCTGAGTTCCCGTAATTCTTCACTCAGATCCATTCGTTTACAAATAATCCCTTTGCTAACTACAACAGTGAATTTTATAGTCCTGCCCCCTTTCTAAATTTTGATGACCTGAGTTCTGATTAAGTAGGAATTACGATAGGAAATAAGGATTAATGGTTATAGAGGGTGCTATAGTCTGACTGTATCCCTCAAAAATGCATATGTCAAAACTTTACTCCCGAGGTGGTATTAGGGGGTGAGGCCTTTAAGAGGTTATTAAGTCAGGAGGGTGGAGCCCACGTGGATGGTGTTAGTGCCTTTATAAAGGAGTGTTGCGAGCTCGCCTTCATTCTTTCCACGATGTGAGGATGCCATGGGGAGCCTGCGACCTAGAAGGAGGCCTTCACATTATCACTCCAGCACCTCGATCTTGGACTTTCAACCTCCAGAACTGTAAGAAATAGATTCCTGTTGTTAATAAGCCACCTAGTCTTGTTGTAGCAGCCCGAATGATCTAAGATAGAGGGAATCAGATTTTATTAGGATAACCTGTGGATTTCAATTATTCGTGCCGTTTTATCCAATGAATAATCAAGAGTTCACTGTGGCTATGATTTTCTGTTGAATTTTTCCTTTTTAAAACTCCACATAGTAGCTTAATTATAATCTCTCACTGCCTACTCAGAGAAAGCTCTTGGAATTGGCTATAGGTTTCCTAAGTATGTGAGAGTTTAATGTGCTATTTTGTAGCCTAGGACTGAGGATTAAGCATCCAGTATAAAATGTTTGTAGTGGGGCATAAAGAGAACATATTTTGTGAGAATTTTAAAAGATGAATGGCAAGGATTCTTAAGAGTTTAACAGCAGACAAAACAGAAAAGAACAAAAGTAATAGGTGATTTGGAAAATGGGAGAATTTTCACCTTCGTTTTTTTAAAAAAAGTTTTATCACCGACCAGTTAGAATAGGTGACTCCTGCGAAGAGAGAAAAAAATGCCCTCAGATGTCATGAAAACTTGAATATGTTAAAAAAAATTGTACCAACTGATATCAAGAGGGGCTTTAAAAATATTCATGGGCCCAAGAATCATCTTTCCTTAATGAGAAAGAACCAGGGCTTTGTGGCTGTCATGTAAGAACTGTGACCATGAAACAGTAAGGTCCTTCACACATCACATGTAACAATCTTGCCAGGTTAAGGACTTACGAATATTCAGCTCTAGATAGGGATAATACCACATATGTAGCTGGGTATTCCTCATTTATGTGAACTCCTTGCAACGCTGTTTATTTGGTTTATACTCATTTTTGGTCCAGGTGTGCTATATCCCATTCCTTAAATATAGCTTTCTAGCTCCATGTTACCGTGTCATTGTTGATATTCTTTATTTCACAAGAAATATTTTCTTTACCAATCTTATTTATTGAAAACCTACAGACTCCATTAAGGTTTTGGTCAAATTTTACAAATTTTTTTTAACAGGTATAATTAATATATAACATTAGTTTCAGGTGTACAGCATAATTCAATATTTATATTGCAAAGTCTAGTTAACTTTCATCATTATATAGTTACAAATTTTTTTCCTGTGATGAGAACTTTTAATATCTACTTTTAGCACCTTTAAAATATGCAACACAGTATTAACAACAACAGTCAGCATGCTGTGCATTACATCCCCATGACTTGCTTATTTTATAACCAGAAGTTTATACCTTTTGACGCCTTTCACCATTTTGCTCACTCCTGCCTCTGGCAACCACCAATCTGTTCTCTGTATCTATAAGCTCAGGTTTGTTTATTTAGATTCTACGTATAAGTGAGATCACATGGTATTTGTCTTTTTCTGACTTACATCACTTACTATAATTCCCTCAAGGTCTATCCATGTTGTTGTAAATTGCAAGATTTCCTTTTTTATGGCTCCATAGTCTTTCATTGTATATATTACTACATTTATCCATTCACTCACTGATGGACACTTAGGTTGTTTCCATATCTTGGATATGGTAAATAATGCTGAAATGAACATGGGAGTATATATATATCTGTATCTTTTTGAATTAGTGTTCCTGTTTTCTTCAGGTAGATACCCAGAAGTGGAATGGCTGGCTTGTATGGTAGTTCATATTTCAGTTTTATGAGGAACCTCCATACTTTTTTCCATAGAGCCTCAAGAGTTTGCAATTCCAATAGTGCATGAGGTTCCCTTTTCTCCACATCTTCAACACTTATTTGTTGTCTTTTTGATAATAGTCTTTCTGACAGGTGTGAGGTGATATCCCCTTGTAGTTTTGATTTGTAATTCCTTGATGATTAGTGGTGTTGAGTATCACCTGTCTGTTGGCCATCTGTATGTCTCCTTTGGAAACATGCCTATTCAGGTACTCTTCCCATTTTTTAATTGGATTTTTAAAATGTTGAGTTGTATGAGTTCTTTATATATTTTAGATATTAACCTCTTATCACATATATCATTTTTGAAAATCTTTATTCAGTGGATTGCCTTTTTGTTTTCTTGATGGTTTCCTTTGCTGTGCAAATGCTGGTTAGTTTCATGTATTTAATTTTGCTTTTGTTGCCCTTGCCTAGGGAGATGTTAAAAAAAAATATAACTTAGTTTATAAAGCAAAGAGTTTACTGCTCATGTTCTCTTCTAAGAGTTTGACAGTTTCAGGTCTTACATTTTTAAATTCATTTTGAGTTTATTTTTGTCTATGGTGTAAGAAAGTGGTCTAATTTTATTTTTTGCATGTATCTGTGAGGCTTTCTCAAAACTATTTATTGAAGAGATCACCTTTTCTCCATTGTATATTCTTGACACCTTGTTGTAGATTGACAATGTAAGCATGGATTTATTTCTGGGCTCTCTATTCTCTGTTATTATCCTATGTGTTTTTGTGCCAGTACCATACTGTTTTGATTGCTATAACTTTGTAGTATAGTCTGAAATCAGAGAGCATGATATTTCCAACTGTGTTCTTTTTCAGGATTGCTTTGGTTTATTTTAAATTTGTAATAAAACTGAGATCATACCATTTGGTAGACTATGTTTGGATAGAACATAACTTAGTTTATTCCTATTTGATAGTTATTTATAAAAGTTTGATATTATAAAATCTAGCTGATATGACAGTACTTGTATGTAAATTTTCATGTTTAGAATTTTTTCTTATGATAAATTGCCTTAAACTAAGTTTACTGAGTGCTTATTATATACTCTAGACTTTGCTCATTAATATGTATAGAGATGTACAATCCTTGTCGAAAATCAGTGATGTAGGTACTATGATTATCTCTTTAGAAAGATAGCTAAGGCACAGCCAGAAATGAAGTTACTAGTAAGATCCAGATCACAAAGCTGGAAAGTGGTAGAGTGAGATTTGAACACCTGTCGGCTGCACTTGCTCCAGAGCCTAGGCTCTTAACATGCTATACTGATTCATTTTAAAGAAGACAAATGGATTTGAGAAGAGTTTTAATAATAAACCTTACATTAGTAGAGTAGTCCCTGACTACTTGAAAATTTTCATAGGAAATGAGACCGTTCAAAAGCAACAGGTTTTTATTAATTTATTTGTTAGAAGGATCTTGACAGGATGATTAATATTCAAACTGAATATACATTGTTCAATTCCGAGCTCTTTTTAAGAGAAGCAGCTTTAGAAGATAATTTAAATTTAGATTTAATCTGACTACAACTGGGAATAAAGGAGGTAAGAAAAAGAGAAGGGAGTCTTTTCTGGCTTCTGCATTAAAGAAATATAATTTCAGTGCTTTTGACATATTGTGTATAACATAGCTAAAACTGGTAAAAATAAAATGCAATAAATTAATAAAAAGTACATTTAGAAAAGGCTGATATTACGTTACTGACATATGCATTCACAACCAATATATTTATTTCTAACTTCTGCTTAATTACTGTAACTTTCAAAGCAGTAGGGTTCAAATCAATGTCTGTTTATTGGATGCATGCTCTTAAAAATGCAGTTTCAAACTAGAACTATTGTGGGACTGTCAATTGGTTTAACTACTTTGGAAAACTTGCAGTACCAATTCAATATATATATAGCTTACTATCCAGAAATTCCACTCCTTAGGAGAATGTGGTACTTGCTTATGGCAGAAAACTTGAAATTGGAGGGAAGGACAAAGAAGAGCATAAATATAAACTGTCATCATGGTGTGGAGATAATATTAACCTTTTTAAGGCGAACTTTACATGTTTGTAGTAGACTTATTTTATACAATAATATATTGAGAACATGTTTCCGTTTAAAAGATATTGAACAGTCTACCTATAATATAACATGGCCACAATACAACATACAGTGCTTAACATAATTCCGCCTTGTTGATTATTAAAGACTATTTCTGACTTTTTCACTATATTTAAGTGACACTGTAATGGACATGCTCATATATAAATTTTTAGCAAATATTTGAATATTAGAAAAAATTGGTAGAAGTAAAATTTCTGGTTTAAAGTATGTATATTTTAGAGATTTAGACATAAATTGCTAAAAAGTATTATAATTTATACTTCCTTCAGCATAGTATGATATTGTCCAACATCCAACAATAGGCATAATTATGTTTTCTAATCCTTGCCAAATTTATAACTAGAAATAATTGCCTCTCATTCTAGCTGTAATTAGTATGGTTAGACTTTTAAAAGAAATATATTGTCCACTTATTTTTTTTAGAATTCTGTTTATCTCCTTTGAATATTTTTGTTATGTCTTTTATTTGAAAGAATTCTTTATAAAAGATAACCAAAATTCTTTGCTTATTACCTATACTGTGGATTTTTTTCTGTTTTATTACAAATTTTTCATATTTCAAACTCATTTCCCAATTCTGATACTTTAGTTTGTCCCCTTGAGGAAGGAGAACTGAGGAGAAACTACTATCACAGGTAAATTTTATTAGGCCCCTTCGGACTTCATTTCTTATGTTTTTATTTCATGTCCTTTCTTGTCTCCCCGACCCTTTTATTCTAGTAAGACTTATTCCTCTAAAACAATGGTTCTGTTTAACTCCCAGAGGGCATAACGGATATGTATGGAGTTGGTATTTGTAGAGAGGGAGCATTTCTAAGATTCTGCCGTGTATCAGGGCCTGTGCTAGACACTTCACTACATTAACTCATGTTATCCTTAAGAGAACCTTAATGAAGTATGTCTTTTCTTCATTTTGTAAGCCGAGGAAATTGAAGATCATTCAAATTGTGTGAGCTTTCTTTCCTGTATTCCCTTTGGCCTTCCTGATTTTACCTTCGACCTGTTCCTTTTGAAGTCTCCGTTTTGCTATAGCAATTCCATCCTTCCGCCTGCTCAGGCCTTCAAAATCCTCGGTATCATCCTCTTTCTTTCATGCTCCACATCCAATCTGCGAGGAATCCCCATCAGCTCATCACCTCCACCTTTATTTCCCTAGGCCACATCACTCTCCTCATGGTCTGGATTTATTTCAATAGCCTTTTATTTGGTCTCTGCTGCAGCTCTTCCTCCTGGTGTCTATTCTCCATCCAGAAATCAAAGTGATACTATTAGAATGTTTCAGAATGGATTTTTTTTTTTTTTTTTTTTTTTTTTTACTTCAAACCTCCCAACGGCTCCTAACTCACTGAGTAGAATCCTCACCCATCTGAGTCATATCTACGTCTTATATCTCTGACTTCATATCTTCTCTACTCTGATACCCTGGCCTCTAGGTCGTTCCTAGCAAACAAGGGCATATGTCTGCCTTAGGGCTTTTGTACTTGCTTTGCTTTCTGCACTGAAAGTCATTTGCCTAGAATCTTGCTCCTTAACCTCCTTCTGGCCTTTGCTCAAATGTCATCTCCCCCAGGGGCTTTCCTCGATCACCATATGTAAAAGAGTACTCCCTCTTATTCCTTATGTCTTCTCCCTGCTTAATTTTTCTCCTTAGCATTTCTAATCACATGGCAGTCCACATTTTTTGTTGTTGTTGTTGTTTTTATATTCTGCATTTCCCACCAGGATGGTAAGATTCATGAGGCCTAGGATTTTTATTTTTATTTTCTGCTCTGTCCCCAACCCCTAGAAGGATGCCGAGCATGCATAAAGCACTCAAATCAATGTTGGTTGAATAAATGAATGATTCCTTTACAACTCGTTATTAGGGCTGGCCAAGGTGAAGTGCTGTGCAGAACTTTCTGGCTTCGGCTCTCATTTCTATCTCCCTTGTCCTTCCCCAGCTTTTCCTTAGGAGCCACCTGCCTGCACAGGTTATAGGTTAAAGGCTGGTGATCCCTGAGAGTACTTGGCAGCAAGTGCGACATTTGTTCCTGCTGCCACACACAAACCACAAACATAGCAGCGGTGGTAGACAGTCTTAGAAGGAAGTGTGATGTTTATACATCATCCTATTACCATAGTTGCAAGAGCGAATTTGAAACTACACATACCTGATTTGGGTTATCTTAGGATGCCATTCACAGAGAATGAAGGGAGGCAGATACTTCATCCAAAGGAGAGTTTGGTGAGGTGCCAGCAGGGTGCTACTGCAGTGGAAATGCCTCCACCCCCTCCTTTGCCCGCGGTGCTATGGCCCAACCTGCCCGGTTGTGGCTCACCTCAGGTTTCAGCCACACCAACCACAGGGGCTCTGCAAATGCCAAGAGGGCCTCTAAGCAAGAATGTGATTCCTCTTCCTGGATTTAAAGTCTTAAAAGAAGAACATGGACTTGGCTGAGGTCACGGGGGTGGGAAACAGAGGAAAGGGAAGTGGAGAAGGTTCTCTGCCCAACGTGGCAGTGGGCACAGTCTAGAGTCTAATGAAGCGCAGCTGGCAAACTGGGAGTCTGGCGGTGTGGGGTCGGAGATGTGCACTCCGGAAGGATGTTGAGACACGAGGTAGTGCTAACGGCCACCACCACCACCACCCAGGATGGCAGGGAAAAAACTTCGGAACCTGCGCTCCCATCTTCCGGGGAGTCATGCGTTGACGTTTCATGTTTGCTGTAGAACCGTCCAAATTAGAGTGCTTATTTGTGGGACGGGGTGGCGGGATGAGGTGAGGTGAGGAATTGCCAGTGAATGTGACTGTGCACACATTCTCACAACTCCGATAACACTCCCCTTCAAACCAGACTGAACAGCAACGTCTGCCCCTCTCTCTTCCCTGCATTAACGTCTGCGGAGACAGACCTCCCTCTGCACACTTCGGGGAGTTTGCCAGTAGAATAACATAACAGGAGAACGTTTCCATCATTGAGCTCTCTCGGGACTTCGTTAGCATTTTACAATGCAAACCACGGTGGGGGCGGGGGTAGAAATCGGAGTGGGGAGCAGGCGCCGGCAGCCGCTGTCAAACCTTTGGGACGTAAGTCACCTGATACGTCCACGGCAGGTGACGTTGTCTGACTTTCCGCGCTCCGCACAACTCAAGAAATGAGCCTTTGGTTTATTTTCTCGTTGGGTGGAGGTGTCAGTGCTCGTGTGTGAAGGGGTGTAGTACTGGGGACAGGCAAGCATTCAAGGGCGAAGTGTCCCTCCATTCCGGTAAGGTGTAAGTTTCAGTGGAAACTTTCTCTTAGAGGCTCCTCCTCTTTTACCTTGGAAACGCCACCTGGCAGCTCGGTCCCCCGGGCCGGGGCAGAGGCGGGGCCGGCGGTGGCCGGGTAGGCGGGCCCCTGTCCTGCGGCAGGTCGTGCCCGCCCAGCTCGGCCCGGCCCTCCCCAAAGGCGTGTGGGGGCGGGGGCACCTGCTCGGCTCAGCCTCCCGCTGGTGAGTCGTCGAAAAGTTGTGTTCAGACCTTCCCCAACCTACTACTTTCTCCCCCCTAGCCCTGCTGTAGAGTTGGAGCCAGGCGGAGACCGAGGAGACTCGGGGGAGGAGCCGGCTCCCCTTCCTCGCGGTGCTCAGCGCGCGTGGCTGTCCTTAGGGCCCGAGCACAAACTTTCCGGACCGTCCCGGGACACTCGTCTGGCGAGTCCCGCGTCGCGCTGGGAGGAGGAGCCGCGGCCGCCGACAGGTACGTGGTGTGCTGCTGTGATGTCCGCGCGTGGGGGGCTCGTTTATTTTAGGAAGTTAGGGAAGGGGAAGAGCAGACGTGTCCCTTTCCTGCGTCTCCCGGCTGGGTCGGAAGAGCAGATATTGGGATCGGGGTCGCAGTGGGAATATCCCAAACAAGATCACTGCGTGGAGCCAAGGCACAGCGGGGAGGAGGTGGCTCTCAGACCTGTGGAACTGGGTGTTACCCGGTGACTGACCCCAGGGGAGAGCCAGCTTGTTTTAACAGAAAAAGAATTCATCAGGGCTTTCACCCCTTTCTTGGTCCCTGGGGCCACAGAGCTGGGTCCTACGGGAGGAGCAGGCAAAGGCGGGGAGATCTGAGCTCAGTTTTCCTCTCCCAACCTTGCGTACACAAGAGAAGGAGGCGGTGCTACTTTGAGGTTTGCAGCACTTTACTAGTGTAAAGACTTACTTGTTTGGTGGCTGTTGCTCAATTTCAAAAGTTCTCTAGGGAAACTGCTTTCAGGTCGTGGTGGTTGCTACCTGCGTGTGTGTGTGTGTGTGTCTCACGCCCCGACCTCAACAAAGCTCCCTTGTTAACCCTTCTGCTAGGAAGTGGAACTAGCTGCTGTTCTATTTCAAGGCTGGCCGAGCGAGGTGTGTTGGCGGCAGCGGTAGCCTGTTCGCTTGGGGCTTTGGGAATCACGTGAGCAGATCTGTTGGATTAGCCCACCTGGATCCACCCATTCTTAGCAGATCCATTCAGCAGGTAGTGCAGCCTCTGCCATCCATGGAAGGGGAACATTGCAGTGTAGGGAAGGAGCCGCAGAGAAGAGACAGTTGAAGAGTGGCAGTAAACAATGCACACCAGTCGTTGCTACCTTGTAAACTGGAACCACTCCCTGGCTTCTCTGAAAGGATCCTGCCGTCAAATTCATCTCATTAGGAAGTCAGCTGCTCTCTGCTAATAGCCACAGCAGCCCTGATGAAATAATGTAGGTCATTGAAAAATAATTCCTGCTTAATCACCTTTATCCTGTGGGTTAATGAGAGAAAAGATTTCCTCTCTTTAATGTACCGTGCTTGTTTGGCAGGGTCACCTGCCTGACCTTAAGTTTGCTTGAACATCAGGCACTAAACAGGATGTTGTCGCAGATACTGCCCAAACCTACTGTACTACAACCGAAGTCCACATCTGGAGCACTTCAGTGGTCTTCTCTGGATAGAACTGAGCAAGAGATTTGGTCCGTGTATTTGCTCTTTAATGCAACATACTTGTTGACTTTAGATAATTTTTCAGATAATTAAAGAATTGTTTCTTTTAGCTTCAGTTAATCCCTTTCCATAGAGCTCATAAGAATAGTGTCCGTGGCTTGTCTTGACAAATTATGTTTGGGGTCCCATTTGTCATTTATCCTGTAGCTTTTGGAACAAATTTAAACTGTGTGGGGCTGGTGGAAAAGACAAGAGAAACTGAGCATCAGTGAACTAAATTCAGAAGAAGATTTAGAGTAGTCCAATTTAGACCCAACTGCCCAGCTAGTTTCCTTCTTGCCTCTAAATAGACACTATAGGTTTTATAGCTTTCATGTAGGCCTTTGAAGACTAGAAGTGAAAGGACTGTTCTACCACAGAGTCAGTAATACATTGCTGGACAGTTCTTCGTGATAATCTCCTAAGTTTGGTTCAAAACACTTTCTCTGCAAAGTTCTTTCTGCTGTAATAGGAAGTCAAAAAGATAATATCTACAAATCAAGAAGTAGATGTACAAATTATGTAGAAATACAGAGATACATCTTAGACAAATAAGAGTTGCCCGAGGAGTGATATTTGAAATTATGTTCTTGTATTACTTAAAAAAAAATTTGATAAGGAAGCTCCTATTCGGTATAAAACAAAATCACTTCCTTGAGTCCCTGCTTAGCTGCTTGATCTTTGTTGTGTACTTTTGTCTCATGGGGAAATACATAGGTCCTCTGCAGAGCTGGACCCTCAGATTCTGTTCTTGGAATGTGATTTACTTCTACTTCACTCATACTCTCAGAAGCTTCCCACTCTTAGATTTTAGTCTGTGTAAGGAAACAGTGCTCAAGAGTGTCCAATAACTTCAGAGACTTCATTTATGGGGATCTCTTAGTAAAGACAATCTGTAGTGCTTTATGATTAACCAAGCGCTTTGACATGTAAAATATCGGTGCTATGTGATTTAACCATTTTGTAGTGTGTGCTATTATATTCAGGCTACACAAGAGGAAAACAGGTGAGAATCAGAGAAAATAAAGAACTTTAATATGTGTACTTAGCTCCTGTATGTAGTAGACTCAGACCCAAATTCAAGATTTCTGACTTAGAAGCCATGTTCCCCCTCCCCCCCACTACGTTTTGTGAAGTGCTTGGATGTGAAATGGGATGTCATTTCTTCTTAACCAGACTGCCCATAATTAGAGACAGGACTATCTATAAATATGTACACATCAATCTGTGTATGTAACATTTGCGTCTTTTGCATCTCAATAGTGTGGCTGTACCTGGATAGATGGGTGGGTTGGGTGAATCAATATCCCCAGTAGATTGAATAAAGAACTTTTGGTAATGTCTAAAATTGGAAAAAATCAGGAAATAGCAATGTAAGCACGTGATTTACTAATATGAAAGTAATTACTTAAACATCTTGAAGAGTTGAAGAGTTTCTTTTGGGGAATGGAACTCAGGATGAGGAGGAGCCAGGCAGGAGTCTGCTGTTTCTGGCTAGCACCTTATAACCTTATACCTTATATTCTAGATTTATGTGCATGTACTTCCTTTTTAAAAAATCTTTTGGTAAAGACAGAGTAAAGGTCTATTTTCAGAATTTTAGACTTGTAAGAGATCATAGAGGTTGTTCTCAGCTATTTCATTTTTCAGGTGAGGAAATTGAGTAGTTTAAATGTTTTGTCAAGGTCACATGACTGTAGAGGCAGACCTTTCTCAGAACAAGTTCACACCCCTCCCCAGGCAGGTAGACATTTTCCCCAGACTTGTGATTCTTCAGTTACCTTTCTAGGCAATTTTCTTTTTCTATATAGTTTTTATAATATTTGTATAGGTTACAGGACTGGTGATTTAGAATTCCTCGTATTTGCATTATGAAAATGTTTCAAATATCTTTAGAGTTAGCAATTTTTTTTTAAATCTGCAATAAATTTAATTAGAATTAGGGACACTTATTCAGTTTGTTTGCAACTATTTGGAAGTGACAGTATTGCTCAGTTGAATTTGATAAATACTGGGAAGTAGGCTAAACTTTTATCTTGAGAAGCTATGACTAACGGGAGACACTAAAGGGGCTTTTCCAATATCTAAATATGATGCTTAATCTTGAAGTTCTGAGGATAAGGCTATAGCTATCTTCCAAAAGAGAGGTAAAGACAGATGACATTTTAGAGCTATTATCGAAAAGTTCTAATACCCTGTCTTTCCTTTTCATTATGCATAAGATTTTCTCCTACTTCCCTCCCATTATATCATTAACTTAAAACTTTATTTTTTTCTGATTATATACATAATACACATTATTCAACATTTAAACATTATAGAAATAAGTAATTTGAAAGTTAAAGTACACTGTAATCTTATATTCTGGAGAAACTGCTATAAATAAGTATATGATTTTCTCCCCAAATTTCTCTGTTAAAATATATTTACTGTTACTGCGATTGTCAATAACTGGGGTAACACTAAACACCTTTCAACTTGGTTTTTGTTTTAATGTGTCTTGAAAGTATTTCCATGACCGTACCTACAGAACATCCCGGCTGTATAGTATTGCATCTCATATTATTTTAAACAATTTCCTATTGTTGGAAGTTTGGATTCCTTTCCATTTTCCTGTACTGAGAACAGTGCTTTAGTGGACATCCTTAAAGTACACTTGTGTGTTTTCTGTAGGAAAGTTTTGTGAAAGAGTCATGGATATGAAAACATTAAATTTCTCTAATTTATACTTCCCATAATAGTGTGCCTCCCTTTAAAATTATAAGAATGCCTTTTATTCCCCCCCCGAATGTATACAAAAGATAGAAATTATTAATACATGACCAGACACTGAAACAAGCGGTCATAGTAGCAAAAGCCTCTGAGCTTTTAGGTGAGGCTCACCTCATTTTCTGACATACCAGCCTCTTTTTGGTTTTAATTTTTTCCCCAAGAGAAGAGAGTAATTGATAACAGCTATAAAAATACTCTGCAGTTGTTGGATGAGCTGCTAATTAGCTTTTATGGAGCATAGTTCTTTTAAAAAAACATTTTCTTAACATTTTTCTAGGGCAGGCCATTAAGGAGTTCGGAGAATCCACTAAGCTTTGCAGAATGCGGAGTGTGTATATTTTAGCTCCTCGTCTGGTATTTTTAAAGTTTACCCCTGGTTAAATATTGGTAATGAGTCCATTTTAAGGTCTTTAGGCTTGTAGAAAGTGCTAGGAACTGATTTCACTCTTCTCAGTGTAGAAAATGTGAAATAAGATACTCTGGCTAAATTTCATGATTCAGGCTCATTGAAGCAGGAACAATTCAAAATTCCTGTGGCAAAGTTTTTATTGACCATCTTAAGGAGTTGATTAATATTTGCTTTGTTCATAACCATTCAATTATGTTTCATTCCTCAAAATTAATGTTTTCTGTCTTGTTTATGTTTATGGAACTTGTACTCGAAGTTTATTTTAGGTTGTTTTTCTTTGTACTATATCAGAATGAGTATAGAAAAAAAATCTCTATACATAGTATACATATTCACACCTTATATGTATATACACATATTTACACATTCATGCATAAGTACATAGCGATATAAACTATATTTTAAAAATAACAATCGTCTGTAGGTTATTTAGCATGAATACTTTGTGCATCCTCAAAATGAAATGATATTTATTGGTACTGTTGCTTGATATTTTTAGTATATGCTGCCGAAGCAATATTTTTGTATGATAAATTTTCTTAAAATAATTTCTTGGGACATGGGAGATTTTATAGTTTGCATATATTCATATATTAATCTTTTCGTGAGAAGATACATATCTAATTTATTATTATTACCTATTCTCTAATATAAAGTCACTTTTTTGATATTTTAATTCTCTTATTTGTACATGTTATAAAATGTTTACATTTTTGCTTATTTTCAGCAAGATGAAATAGTTTAAAAGCATATGAAAAATCTGATAAGACTTTCGTTGACCTTGATTTGTTCCTGGAAACACCAGACTATTTACCTGAGTTGTATTAAAAACTTAATGGTTGGTGCTAATTTCTTGATTAAGTGCAACCTCTAAATTTCCTCCTTATAACTTGTCCACTGCGTTACTATTTAGGACCTTGCATGTCCTATTTGAAAAGTAGACCCTATAGTTGCTGTAGAAGAATGAGCTTGTAACTCGTGTTTAAGGTGTCCGTAGATGGGTTATGTTGCTGCCTCCCTTTTTACTCCCTTAAAGTAATCCTGTCTTTTGCTCATGTTTTAGAGTTAGCTTGTCACTGAGGAGTGATCGTTCCTTCATAGCGAATCACATGACAGGTAAATTGATGAGGCTTCCTGACTCAAGCCAGACTGACTCAACCTGCTGTCCTCAGAGCTTCTGTCAGTATAGGCATGCCAAGAGCAAGCTCTCAGCTTGGTTCTCCTCTCTATGTGGATAACTTCTAAATCTGAATGTTGTTGCTGACTTTTGGAATCCTAGCCTTGCTTCTCTAGTTCCTGCTGGATAGGTCTACATTTAGGTCCTGACATCAAGTTAAACCAATAGGGTTATCAGAGTAGCTCTCCATCTTAATCACCTAGCGGAGTACCTTGTATTGAATAGAATCCCATACATGTTTGTTGTTGATAATGTGTCTCTTATCGCATGGTCAATTATCATTTTTTAAATCTTGCTTTTGCTCCCAGTTTTTCCTCCCCCAATACATTTCAGCGTGTTTGATTTCATAAAGCAGGAGTCCCCAACGCTCAAGGACATGGACCAGTACCAGTCCATGGCCTGTTAGGAACTGGGCCGCACAGCAGGAGATGAGTGGCAGGCAAGTGAATGAAACTTCACCTGTATTTGCAGCCGCTCCCCAGCGCTAGCATCACCACTTCAGCTCCACCTCAGATTATCAGGCATTAGATTCTCATAGGAGCACTGGTACCTGGTGCCAAAAAGGTTGGGGACTGCTCTAAAGGATAGCTTTGCTTATATCACTGATCATGGACCTCGTTGCCTACTGGGTATTGACCAAATTCAAGATGTGGTGGTTAATTTTACATGACAACTTGACTGGGGCACGAGGTACCCTGATATTCGGATATGTCCGCGAGGGTGTGTCTGGGTAAGATTAACTTTTGAATCTGTAGACCGAGTAAAGCAGATTGCCTTTCCCACTGTGAGTGGGCCCCCGTTCGATCTGTTAAAGATCTGAATTGAACAAAAAGGCTGAGTAGGGGGGAATTTGATCTCTTTGCCTGTCTTTGAACTCAGACATTGATCTTCTCTGCCTTTGGACTCAAACTTGGGCTTGAACTGTATTCTATAGGCTCTCGTACTTCTCTGCTTGCCAACTGCAGATCTTGGGACTCATAATAAATCAATCTCTTTCTCTCCTTTATGTACATCCATTTTATGTACATCCTATTGGTTCTCTTTCTTTGGAGAACCCTGAGTAATACTTGAGGCATCTGTGATTTGGTGCCTTGTGAAGATCCGCTGCTCTGGCTGCCATTGTGATTTCTTCCTTATTCCTGAGCCACACCCTACCTATTGCTTTTTTCTCCTTCTCTCCTGGCACTATTCCTCTTTCCAGTTGTTTCAGTGATGTGCATTCTTCAACGCCCAGTTCAGAACCTGTTTCCTCCATTAAGCTTTTCTTGGCCATCTTTTCCTGTGGCTGTTTTCTGGCATCGGAAACTCTGTACTGAAATTTTAGAAGCTTAGTCATTTGCTGCCTTCTAGTGTTATCTTTCATACATTTGTCTTTCTTCCCAGCTCGATTATAGACTTCTGTAGGACCTGGACCAAGCTCTATACTTCCAAATCGTCCTCTGTTCTTGGTGTTGCCTTTCATTTGGTAGGTGGCCAATGAATGTTTACTGTTTTATAAACATATATATTAAATATATAAATACACACACACACACACACACACACACACACACACTCACACACTCACACTCATATCAACCTAGGAAAGAAAAGGTAAATGTGGGCCTTGCATGTCCACACTCTCCCATCTCGAGCCCATGGAAGAAATGTCTAATTTTTTTCCCATGGGATCTGGAGCTCTTTATCAATGCAGTGCTCCAGAGAGACTGCTGGTTGTTTGGGGTGTTTACTAGGCATGAAGCCTACATAGTATTCCTGACCTAGAGCCAACTTTTCCTTAAAAATAAAATAAAAAAAAAAAGCCCTTTCCTGAGGTACTGGTTTGTAACTATTTTTACTGCCCTCTGCTTTGCTCTTACCTCTTGTAATGCCTATTGCTCTGCCTCTGGCTGAGTCTTCACCTCTTACTCTCTAAGTATGCTACGTAGCACACTTGTGTCGATAATTTTGAGAAGGGCGAAAGAAGAAATATGGAAAAGGAGCTGTATGTTCTTAGGCAATTTGGATTTGTCAGATTTTATGCAGTTTTCATTCAAGCACAGTGTGATTTTCCTCATTTTTCTCGAAATTGAATGTAGTTTTTGAGGAACATCATTGGAAATCCGACCTCCTTCTGCTCTTGGCTGATCTTTAAGCGAAAAGTATTGCAGACCCTCCACTTGCACTTTCCATCCTTTTTATCTTGCTTTCCTTCACTTATTTTCAAACAAATTATAATTTACTCATTGCGCATCTTGTTTGTTGACTATCTCCCTGAATGAGAGTATAAAGCTCCATGAAGGGCTGGGATCTTTGGCTATATTAGGATTGGGCATCTTTGGCTATATATCCCAACCGCTAGATCAGTGCCTTACATTTAATTAGTATTTGTTGAACTGAGTGGGAGTTTGCTGACTTGGAGCCCCATGCCCTACACATCCCCTTCGTTGCCTCGGCTTTCTGTTAAATCTTCTAAAAGATTTCTCTTTCTTTTTACCTTCTTGTTACTTACCGAAGATCCCTTCTATCCAGACATAGTTCGTTCTTACCGTACAGCTGCCTATTTCCAAGTCTGTGCCTTTGTAATAGCCACATCAGTACCAAAGAATTGACAGTCCCTTCATTGTTTGCAGTTCACAAAACATGTTCACACGTATTATCTCATTTAAGGTATTCTCGAGTCCGTGACCACAGTGTATTTTTTAGGACCCATCTTTCACCAAAGTATGCAGGTTAGCGAAATCTTATCTCATCATGTGCCAGGCATACGCTGCCCTTGGCTGTGTTATCACCAAATTATATCTGAGCGGCATGTCTCTGACATCTACTGGTCTCCTGGGGACCATCATTGTAATCCCCAGAAGAGTGCTTTTATGCTATAAAGGCCTCAAGTAAAGTGATAAAAGTGAGAAAGCAAAAAATAGAAACAGATAACCACCAACATGTATTTATGGGACGCTTCAATGGAAGACATGTAGTTAGCTAGATGCTGAAAATCTGTTGTTGCCTCAAAGTTAATTTGCTAGCAGCTCCATGTGGACCTGTCTTGACACAAGAAGGGAATTGAGAAGATTGGCTGAAGGATGCATTTCATGTAGAGATAAGACTTGGCGGCTTTCTGGTGTGTACCCATACATTGCCATTACTGTCCTTCTGGCCTCTCTCCTTGCTAAGCTATAAAGACAGGACTATTTTCTTCCTAAAGCCCTTCAGTTCTTGCCTCCAAGTCATGGGAGTGCTCAATAACTATTAGTGTCTAGTGATGACACAGGCATATTCCTCTGAGCAATCGAAGGGCTGTAGGCGTGTCGCGTTGACAGGTGCTCACAAATCTCTTTTTGCTGTTTTGAAATATCGCTGCCAGGGGAGTTGTATACCACTTGTTCTGACAGAGTGGTCTTAAATATTCATTCCTTTTACCTATTACTTTAAGAGAAATGCCAGCATTTAGTCTTCAGCATGCCAGTAGCAATTTCGGAGAAATTGTATTATAACTTTTTTCAAGGAACTTATTTTCATATAGCTCCTTTATTTATGCATTAACATATTAGTATTATTTTTAATGATGAAGGAACATGTACTTTGCCATTAGTGGAAAGACAGAGGTTAAATGGAGGTCTTTGATCAAGTGTACTCTCTGGTAAATTAATAAGTATTATTGTGGGAGGCAACGTGGGCGGACTGGAAAGAGGGTGCAGTTTGTATGCAAATCTGGTTCAAATCTCTGTTCTACCATTTAGTAAATGTGTGACTTTGGGCAAGTTGCTTTTTTTGATGAACCTTAGTTTCCTCATCTTTAAGTGGGGATAATATTGCCCAGCCCAGGGAGTTTCCATGAGGCTTAAATAACAGATGTGAAGTGCTTAACATGGAAGTAATAATACATGGTAATTGTTATTTAAGTGCTGTGGCTCTATAAGCACTATTCTAGGGACTGCTGGGCGGAGCAGGGTGGGATGGGGACTTTCAAAGGGTGTATAAAATGTCTGCAGGCCGTAACAGACAGCAACAGATATATATTTGACACATACAAAATCATGACCGTATGTGATTAGGTGTTATTTGGACAGAGAAGAAGTACAAGGAACCAGAAAGGTAGAGGTTGCTGTGGATGTAGTCTTTAAGAATCATGGTGGGGATTGTACTGGGATTCCTTCGGTTGTAAATTATAGAAATTAAACTGTATAGAGGGGTATTTATTGGGAGAAGTGAGGCAAAACTGAAAACTGTATCACCAAGGCTCCGTCTCTAGTCTTTGCTTCTTTGTGTCGATTTTCTCCAGGGCTGGGTGCTGCCAGCAAGCCGAAGTCACTCAGAAAGAGGGCCTGACCTTCTTCCCTTAATCTAAATCTGAAAATCCCAGGAATGGTTCTGTTTGGTCTCGCTTGGGTAACGTCCTTGTCCTTGTGGCTAGGGACACAAAGTATCTAGTAACGGGCAGCCCCATCTAGAAGTACATAGCTGGGGTGGGGAAGAAGTTTCTTAAAAGAAGGATTGTACCCTTCTCAGAAAAAGAGAGGGGTGCTGGACAGCAAGAGCAAGAAGCGCGTTTACTTTTGCAGGGGAAAGGACAATTTTGCTGGTTGCAGGGAGGCAAGCATGTGTGGAACACGCAGTCAAAGGCACAGAATCTAGAATGAGAAGATGGTTTGTATTAGTGAGACAGAACGAGGTAGATTCAAGGTGAATAGCTTGCCGTGGTTGGTTGAGGAATTTGGACCGATCTGATAGGACCTATCCTAAGAAGTCACGTCGGATCCTGGCTTTTATTCTTCAAAAATAGGTTCTGTATTGTAGGCCAAGTATTTAAATTGGTAATTTGAGGCCTGAGTTGAGTGCAGTTGAGAAGTTATATTCACTGAATATAGACAAGGTAGCTTTTGTAGTCAAGAGACAGATGTCTATCCTGGCACTCCCTTTAAAAATTAGATGTTATTAAGCACTTATGTTAGAGTTTTGTTTTGTTTTTTTACAGGAAAGGCATTTCAGAGTAACCAAATAGATAGTTTGGAGAAAATCTTGTTTTTAGAAGAATTCCAGCAAATACATGCAGAAAGAATAACACAGAAAAAAAAGAGAAAGGTGTAGATATTCCATGCTTCTTAATTTGATGCAATAGGAAATATTGAGAACTATTCATGAATTTTCTTGCAAAAAAACTGAATGTGACTCTGATCAAGCTTTTAGTTCTAACTACCATTTCATAATAAGCACAGGAGGAGGAGGACCATGTTAAACAGTACCATGGAGATGGAATTAGCCAAATCTAGAATGTAGGAATTTCTGTAGGGCAAATTACTCAGTTCAGTAAATAAGTGGCAAGAAAAAGAGGGAAGAGGAGCTATTATTAAGAGACTTAAGATACCTATCAGCCAAGTTCGGATCTTGATTTGGGTAAATCAACTGTAATATTGTAAATATAAAATTACAGGACGATTTAGGAAATTTAAATTCTGACTGTACATTAGATAACTTAAAGGACATTTTTTTTTTCTTTTTAAATATATGGTAGTGGTATTATTTTTAAAAGACTCTATTTCTTAAGATGCATTCTGGAATTTGTATTAATTTTCGTGGCTCCTTTAACACGTTGCCACAGACTGGGTGGATTATATTGCAGTTCCGGAGGCCTGAAATCTAAAGATACAAATAGATATAAACCTAAAATCAAGGTGTCAGCGGGGCCTGCACGGGGAGATCCTAGGGGAGGATTCGTGTCTCTTCCAGCCTCTGGTAGTTGCCCTCCGCCTGCGGCTGCATCTCCTAGCTCAGTCTCACATCACCTCCTCTTCACGCGGCTGTGTCTAATCTCCCTCTGCCTCTCTCTTCTAAAAATACACGTGGTTGCGTTTAGGGCAAACTTGGATAATGTAAGGTAAATTCCTCCTTAGGACCCTAAATTTTAGTCACATCTTTTGCCATATAAGTTAATGTTCACAGCTTCTGGGGATTAGGAAGTGATGTAGCTTTGCCTCTCTCCCCCCCTTTTTTTTTTTTTTGCTTACCTCAGATATCATGTCTGAGGTCTACTTTAAAACAATCCAGCAGAATCCCTCTACTGGGTATTGACCTCAAAGACTTGAAAACCCATATCCAAAAAAAATAATTTGCACATTGATGTTCATAGCAGCATTATTCACAGTGGTCAGGCCATGGAAGCAACCAAAGTGTTTTATGATAGATGTTTGGATAAAAAAGCTGTGGTACATATATACAATGGAATATTACTCAGCCATAAGAAATGAAATACTGCCATTTGCGACAACATGGATGGACCTCGAGATAATCATGCTAAGCAAAATAAGCCAGACAGAAAAAGTTGAAAATCACATGATATCACATGTATGTGAGATAAAAACCTAAAAGCAACAAATGAACAATACCAACAGACTCATAGACATGGACTATAGGCTAGTGGTTACCAGAGGGGAGGGGGTAGGTAGATGGGGTCAAGGGGGTCAAATATGTGGTGACAGAAAGAAATCTAACTATGGGAGATGAACATACAGTGTAAATATATATATATGCCTTACTGTTAAAGTATGCAGCTGAAACTTATTGGATTTTGTTAACAAATGTCACCATAAAAAAATAAAATAAAAATAAATAAAAAAAAAAGCAGAAATAGGGAGTGAAAATGAGAAATTATGACTGGTTGAATTATGATTGTTAATTTTTGAGCTGAGTCATGGTGGTACATTGTATGTATTCTACTATGCAAAATTTGATAAAATAAAAACAAAGAAAGATAAACTCTCACACCAAGATAATGCTTGGAATCTAGAAAATACCATATTAATCCTTGATAAATACAAACCTCAATTTTTTTCTATTCATGAAAATTAGTATTCTAATATTTTGGTTAATCCTTTAGGCTTTCACTGTCTTTTTAGACATATTTCCTTGTGCTTCTCAAGAAAAGTAAAAGGTAAATGAAAATCTCTTCACTTGTAATTGAGAAATTGTAAGATGTAAGATGACGTGAGCTTTAGATAACTCTTCTTCTGACTCAAATATTGGCGAGTGTATGAAGTGGCATGGTTGTCTTGGAGACTCATGGGCAAAGTATATTATGACATTTTGGGCAAACAGATGAAATCACGAGTCAACATTTTTATTAGAGGGCCCATCTTTCAATTGTTTTCATGTGATAAAAAGTACATGTGAGCTGCAGCTTGGCACATAGAATGCATGCCTTGGCATAGCTCAGCAGTAATTAATATTTTTCTGCAAGTTATTCTTTTAGGTACTACTACAGTATTATGAAGCTAGAGATTTTAATTCCTAAATCTAATCTCTTTAGCTTTTCCTAAAAAAAAAAAAAAAAAAAAAAAAAAAGAAATTTTTCATGATTTCTCCTCCTGTGCTGGAAAGATTTCAAGATATACATTTAGAAATAACCACACACTGAAACTTATTGGATTTTGTTAACCAATGTCACCATAAAAAAAAATAAATAAATTTTTAAAAATAAAATAACCACACAAGGTGCAGTACAGCATTTCTCAGAGCTATTGTGGTATATATTTATGCTATTTCTTAAAATACCACTATATACCCAAGTTATGCTTAAGTGTATGTGTTATAAATGATAATGAAGGTCAGTACTCTGTTATAGTCAAATTACTTCATATATCTTTTAGTACCTTAATGATTTTTTAAGGAAGGAAAACAGATTCGTATGTAGAATCTCTGATCAAATAATGCCCGAGTTGTGACTTAAATTGCCAAAAGCAGCACGTTTAAAAATACATTTTAGCCTTTAGAAGGCAGCTTATTGACATACTGTGGCTTTATATTCTTTCCCCAGTGTTTGGTTTTTTGTTTTTTGTATGTGGATTTTTTTTTTTTTTTTTTTGTATCGAATTTGTTTCTTTCCAAGTTAAAAGCCACGTTTTGTAGGGGTGGTATAAACTCTGGTTGCAAAATCTCAAAATTAGGTTGTCTTTTTTTAGCTCATGAAATTACAATTTAGCTGGTACATTCGTTGTTGATATCCTAGTCTACTAAAATCCAGCTCCCTCTTCTGTTTGTTCTGAACTGTGGCACAAATTGCCCTGTATATGTCAGACAGAAAAACATGTGGCCAATTTAGTACAAAATTAGACTTCTGTGGCATATGTGTTCATATAGTATATGAGGCTGACTACATTTTGAACCTCTTATTACGTTGCTATGACATTGTAACCTAGGCTGTAATGGGAAGGCTGTGGGTTTTTTTTGGAGAGCATGGTCTAGAGATGGCATATTGCACCATGTAGATATAAAAATGACTTTCCCATGTGGGTGACATCATTGGTGAAAGAATAGATTTAAATCTTTCCAAGTCTCTTGGCCATTCTAGTTGCTTACTAAATGGGTTATTATAAAGTTTGATGATGATAATTAAACTTCACAGTCATTCCATTATTTTAGAGTTGTAAAATCACTCGATTTATGTGCCCTGTAGTAAAGTAGTAGTGATGTATGGAAATAAGATAGTGGTTTACATTTCACTTGATATAGTGTCATGGTAATCTGTTATGCATTTTTTAGTGTTAGCTTTTATGCAAGGAAGAAATATTTACTTAGTAATATACTTTTAGATGTAGGGTTTTTTTTATTACCCAGATGTAGCACAATTTTTTAGGAACATTTTATGTAAAATGAAATACTTCTTAAATTTTGTTGTTTTTCTTTTTTTGCTACTTTTTCTTTATCTAAAAGAAGATAAAATATGTAGAAAACTGATTGAAATAAAACACCAATATTTGCATGATGTTTTTCTGTTTGCAAGTAATTAACAAATAAGGAACTCTTAGGCAAAACCAAAGCATCGTCTTGGACTCAATAATATAGACTGCCATTCCGCCCTTTACTAATTTTACATCTTGATATCTCTCAAGTCCATTCATTTAACTTCACCCTCTCTTCTAGATTATTACAGTAGCTTAAATGGTCAATGCAAATGGCCTGTATATGTCAGATAGAAAAACATTTAGTACAATACCAGTTTGGCTACTATTTACTCGATACCTTTGTGATCTAGCCACCAGCACTTAACCTCTTTTGTGCCAGGTACTGCCCTTTTACCTTCTGATTTTGGAAGACAGTTGTTGTGTGCACTCTTCCTTTTTCCAATAGCTTACATCGGCCCTGGTTTTAAGCAGGAGTAAATGAATTTAAAATAACACATATGTGTCTGTGCCTTTTAATCTATGGGAACACTTTTGAATTTACTGAACTGATAACTGCAGCTATTGAAGATTATGTTCAGGCTGGACATTTGTCACGGCTCCATTCAGGTCACCATGAACACTCTCTTTTGCTCGTTCACCTGTGGGAGAATGCACTCAACTCAGATGCTTTCAAAATCGTAGACAAGCTCTGTAAGCTAACATTTTGGTGGCAAGCCTTAGTTACATGGCCAGTAACAAAAATTCTGTTGATTTTTTTATTTTCACGTGTTCTTGTTTGCACCTGACCAACAGAGATTTGGCTTTCATTTGCTTTTTGTTTAGTTTACTACTTGCCATACTGCTTCTGTGCTGACAGTATTTACCTAAGCAAATAAATTTTCTGTGCCCAGCAAAAATACCAAGGTTTGTGAGAGAACGATCTTGAATTTGGTTCTCGTTAATTCGTGTATGCTTTTTGTTAAATAAGGCTCTTAGACTTTTCCGTGTTTGTGCAGAAGATTCCCTGTGTTCTCTACCTGTCTGTGTGAATCTGTCTATGACCGAGTCATAATTTCGTTCCTGAATCAGTGACATTCATCTGCATGAGCCCTGGCCAACCACTCCCAGCTTCAGAAGGATTTGAATACTGTCGAATATAATTTGAGATGCGCTTGCTTTAGAATTAAGCCCTTTATTATTATATTTTATAAGTCATCCAGTCTTAAGCTAGAGTCATGTTATTATGTAATGTATTTAATGGATATAGTTCTTGTGCTCATCACTTATCTGATTGTTGTGCTATTTCCTGTGTGGGGTGTTAAGAAAGAGAGAATTACTCTTCTGTGTGAGGCAATGCCATCTTATTTTGCTGTGGTTTCAGGAAGTCTTAGGAGTGATGACAGTAATGTTCCCAAGTCACCTGTGCTCCCTGGGTGAGTGTGGAAATGCTGTAAGGTAATGAAAAGTTAATGGGGGAATTAATACCTTGTAAACATAATCCCTTACTATTTTAAACAATGACCTTCTCAAGTTTAGGCAACACTTTAAAATATTCTAGCATGAGTTGAACAATTTAAAACTGGTAAAGAGGGGTTAATAAAAGATTTAGAACTATTTATTTAGCTGTGAAGGAAATGGGCTGCTTTACATGACAGGTTTCCTAATCTTTTAAGAAGAAGCTGAAGCGAAGAAAGGCTAAATATGTGCTCAGAGTCATCCAGGTAATGAGTGACAAGCTGGGATCTGAACCCAGACCTCTGATAGCACAGCTGGCCATCATAGCCGCTCTGCAGTGTTGCCTTTTTCCTGGCATAACGATATGGACTTGTCTTATCGACAAGATGAGACAAATTGAGATTTAGAAGATAGATTAATTAATAAATTACTTGAGCTTTTCTTGAACCAGCAATTCAATTTAATAGAAATTTATCAAGGGCTCAGCATGTATGAAGCACTATGCTATATGCTGAAGAGGACATCAAGATCATCAACTGTCAAAGCTTGTAAAATATACATAAAAATAACTTTTACAGGGCGGAATTCATTCACTCGGGAGGCATTTATTTTGCACCTGTGGTGTGCTAGGACTGGTTTAGACACTGAGAATCATTCATCTACTTATTGATTCATCCTTAACTTTTGATCTCCTACTGTGTTCTAGGCACTGTTCTAGATACTGGGAATATAGTTGAGAACAAGCAGGCAAGGTCTGTGTCCTTGTTGAGGGGAAGTCTAGTGGTAAGAGTCAGACAATAAATAAGCATGGAAAGACTTGCTCTGCAGAGAATTAAAACAGGAAGGTGTGCAGAGAGTGACTAGGCCGCCCCATTAGATTACAAAGATAAGACTTGATCCTTGCCCGGGAGGAGACAGACACGTAAATCCTTAACTGCAGTATGATTCAGTGTGTGCAATGATTGATGTATGAACAAAATGCTTGGGCAAAGTGGACTGTGAAGGGCCTTGCATATCATCGTGCAAGAAGTGAGGGATAATTTTAAGCAGTGTACTGACAGGACCAGATGTGTGTTTAAGATGGTGATTGTGGAACAGTTTGAAGTATGGACTAGATAGGGGAGCGACCGATGATAGGATGTGATAATTATTCTGTGGAATTACAGCCCTAGACAAGCACAGGGGGGAGGAAAGAGGAAGATGTCTTCTTTCTCTCTGAGAGAATTAAGGAGGGCTTCCTGAGTGAGGTGACATTTAAACTTGGTCTTTAACTATGCAGAGGTGAAGGAGAGAGCATCTCCTGGTTATATTACCATGAACAAAAGAACGAAGATTCAGTTTATGTTGGGAGTGGCTAGACTTATGGACTGGCTGGAGTGTCAGCTACGTGGGAGGGAAAGCCATGGTGGGGTGTAGGCCTGATTCACCTGGTTGCTTCAGGTCAGCAGAGGGAAGCTGCCGAAGGTGATTTTAGTAAACTGACATAATCGCAGCCTTAGAGATATTATTCTTTCAGTAGTGTGTAAGATAAATTGGAGTGGGGAGAGAGAATTCGAGAGGCCATGGTAATGGCCCTGACATGTTGGGGAGCAGATTTAGGAAGAAGTTTGTGCAGTTGGATTGGAGATCATGGTACAGCTGTGCAGGCAGAAATAGTAAGGCAGACCAGCAGTGGCAAGTTGGGGAGAGGAAAGAGAGAAATCGATTCCAAGAATGTAAGCTTATGACTAAGATGAGATTTCTGTGACCAACGAGGAGTGGCAGAAGGAACAATGTGTGTGAGAGGGCAGATCACTTAGATTCCTTTGGGATTTGTGGAGTTAATGTGATGGTGGGGACCTCGAGGTAAAAGTGGCAGATAAGTAAGTGAAAATAAGATTTTTTAGCTCTGAGTTTGAATATTTAGATTGTGGTGATAATTAAGCAGCTCCCATTGTAGGATAGATGACATTGGCTAGGGACTGACTTGTTCAAAAGCAGAGAGGAAGAGGTGAGGATAGAAACTTAGAAACATCATAATTTTGGTGAATTTCATGTGTGTTCTTGTACTTCAGTGCTAATTATCTCTTAACCAGACTATAATGTTGGACTTTGAGGCCTTCACACCGAGCCCAATTCATGATGTTGCTTGAGAAATTGTACACCTGGGTCATATTATCTTGCTCGACTCCACTGTAGAATTCAATTTTAATCTGTGACAACATAAACAGCTTGGTGATCTCACTTGTCGATGGGAAAATTTCACATCACATCTTTCAGTGTCTCTCCTACAAGAGCTCTTTCATAGTAAGTGATGATGATAAACAGCTTTGCCTCCCTGGAGGAGTGCAAATGTTTATTCCTCATGGAAAATCATATAACTAATCACTTTTACTTTTTCACCTTGGCTGCTAGGAAGCCCAGTGTCAAATTCTCTGCTCAACTGTAGTGACTCTGTAGGACTCAAACAAGTCTCCATATCTGAGTTCTATTTCAATATCTCTTACCCCAGCCACAGTCTTCATTTTCTTCTCTAATTTATACTTTCCTTGGTCATGATTTTTAGTTTTATTCTTTAATACACACATTTCTCATAAGCTACCTCAAATTCTTTGTAGAGTGAGATGAAGGCTAAATCAATAATGCCACTATGCTATTTATTATATGAACTAGATATACTTAGAATGTTTATAGATCAGTATGTAAACACAAGGACGTCAGTGCATAAATACAAGGACATATTTTAAATTAGTATGTTCTTTGTTCTCTGTGGACTTTGTCTTCATCAGTAATTTTTAGGCAAATGGTACATATAATCACAGACTGTAAAACTGAATGAAAAATGATGCAACAGTAAGAGCCAAGTTCATGAGTAAATATCCACATTGACCCTGTTTGCTCTGCCTCTTGATCCATTATCCTTTCCCAGGTATATGAATCTTTGCCATAAAAATTTGAATTCTTTTTGTCAGTCAATCATAAATTTTAATAGTTGGTCTGTTTAGAAACTTGGAGTGGATGTTACTAATGGCCTGGGACTGATCGCGGAAATTTGAGCTAATGTGATCTAGTAATGCTTTTATTTCCAATCGGTGTACGCACACCCTGCCCCACAAGACTGTGTAGTGTTCGTGGTTGTTCACTGTTGAGCATTGAATAAGTCACCACTTAGGTTAAAAGAATTGGCCTCTTACTGCCAATCATTCCTAGATTCTGTTCTCTAAAGAAAGATCTTTTCTTTTTCCTTCTATAGAAGGAAACTTTTGCTTTCAGTGACCAGATGAGGAACCGGACTCCTTTATAATAAAAATCTTTTAAATCAAAATAGCCATATAATCAAAGAGATATCCGTAATTATTGGTTTTATCTATGTAGCCTCCAGTAGAAATTTTTCCCCAATTTTAAACTTGGCATAGTGTCATTCTTTCCTTAAACCACCCTGTCAGTTCTTATAAACTGGGAAGACTACAGACCTGTGCTGATATAAATTTAAGTGGTACAAAAAACCATGTAGAGTGAGATGAGATTCAAGTGAGAAATTTTTAGGAAATTTGTTGTAAAAATAGTAGTTATTAGATGTGAGTCACTTTTGTTTCAAACTGATGACCTACTTTCTATTTATATAAAGTGTCAAATGTTGACATCAGAATGTCTGTGATTCAATTCGTATAAGGATAAATGAATTTAGTTAAATGACAGTGGCATTACCTTATTTAGACCCCATCTCATTCACCAAAAAGAAATGAAGTTACTCTAAATGTGGTAGTAACGATTCAGTATCTCTGTGAATGCCACAAGTATGGAGTTTTCAGTTATGGTAGGTAAAACTGAGGACTACTCTTCTGCCCTGCGTTCGTGTTAAAGTTTTCGGTTTTCATTAGAGCTTCTTAGCCCTACTCAAACGTATCTTTATTGTAAAAAAAAAAAAAAAAAAAAAAAAAAAAAAATCCTTAGGATTTTTATTACATTTGACAGAATCTTCTATCAGGAACCACAGGTTGAATTGCTTTCTAATCTCAGTATCAAAAACAGTTCTTTCTCTGAGCAACTGGCTTATTTTTACCCTGTGGACAACCGACTCTAATAATAGATCGTGTTCCCCTCTTGTTGGCCACAGCAAAGCTTTGAGTCCCCGCCCCTCCTTTATCTCCTTCCTTCTTCTTAACTGTTTCCAGCACCTCTCTTTGGGCTCCCATTCACCTTGTGGCTACAGTGATTGGTATACTTATCCTATTAAAGCCGTTTAAAGATAAAGATTCTACTACGTTAAAATATATTCATTTTGTTGCTATCACAATGCCTTGTACACATCTGGCACTCAAATAATGGCTGAATCGAGTATTACTAGGCCATTCAAAAATAGCCTTATGTTGGGCTCTCCATGACAATATGAATAAGAAGAAGGAAATATGTAGTATGCCAGTCAAGGTTTCGAAATACATCGAGGGTCGAGAGTGTATGTTGGGAAATGTGACACATGAAACAAGATGCTCCCAAGCATGAGAAAAGAATGTTGACTGTAGGAGCCAAGGTGTGCTGTTTTCCTCTTTGTGTCATACCTAAATATACTGCTGTATCGCACAGTTGGGTACCTGGCATCTCCTAACTTTGCTCCAATAAGAAAGAGCAGTTCTCTCCTATCATAAAAAAAAGATAAGGAGTTAGAGGGACAACATAATCAGTGAAGGTTTAGATGTTGCTTTGAGATCTCTGCATACAAATTGTGTAGACGTATGTACTATATAATACAGATTACGTTATTTCTAATACGATTGTGAGTTGTTGCCAATGATTCATGTATTCGGCCATTATCCTAATGGTTAAATTCCAGTACACAAAGAATGTGGACAGACCCGTGAGTGAATTGTAATAGTACTGACACATCAAAAGTCTTTAATAGGAGAAAGTCCATTGAAATGCAAATGAACATGGTTAACTAAAGGCAAAAGAATATCAACTTTAGACACATAGTACACTTTACTTTATAATTAAATGTACAAAATCTATATTCGATGTGTCAAGAAAGGAAAGCTTTGTTTTTAAAAAATTTGTTGTATTTTATTATCACGTATTATCATATGCAATTTGTAAGCATCATGGTTCTGATAACACTTTAAGTATCAGATGTGTAGAAAAATACTAACCAAAGAAAACTTTTGTCGTTGTTGTATTTCTCTTTCCCTTTCCCTCCTCTGAAAACCAGATCTCAAGATTGATTCAGTTAAAAGCAAAACAAAACAAAAAGACTGCCTTACCAGAATTTCATTTTTTAAAAACTTTGCTTGGGATCTAGAAAGTGTCTTTGAAGTAGTACATAGTTGAAAACACACCTTTAAAGACCCTTTACTGAATTAATGAAATACCAATTAATCAGTGTAATACAAATTATACTTGTTTCAAATTTTCTTCTAAAGCATGTTTTCTTCAAATGAAGTTTACATCCACATTTTTGACATACAAATATGTTCTAATTCTGCTAGGCCCAAACGAAAAATGTAGACCTTAGTTTCATTATTAATGGTTAAGATTATGCTCTATTAAGCTATGCATAAATAATTAGGAGGGTTGGTATGGCTTTGAAAGCACTGACTCTGGAGTCTGATTGCCTCATGGGTCCTCAGGATTAAATGAGTTTGTTGATCATGGAAAAGGATTTAGAAGAGTATCAGGCACGAAGTAACTGCTATGTGTTTGCTGCTCTTATTATTGCTATTATATGGCTAAGCCATTTATTTATGTAATGAAATCATTTTTATCGCCTCCAATTGTTTGGTTTGAAGCTTTTTGAAAACAATTTAAAGGGCTTCTGCCGTTAAAAGTTACAAAAAAGCTAGAGAGATCTGGAACTCACCTTCTGCCCCTAGGCCTCTTTTACTCTAAAATGACATGGCTTAAATTCTGTGGGCCTCCTTTCCTCATTGTAAGATGACAGTTTCATGATAATGGGTCTCTGGTGCCTCTTCAAGCTATAATTCCATGATTCTTTGATTGTCTCCTTATCAAGAAGGTTAAGGTTGTTTGTGTCAAATTCTTTGATCTGGAATGGTAGAGTTTTAGAAGTGGAAGGGGTATTAGCTAAATAGTCTACTCTTTGGGGGGGACTCCTCCCCTCTTTTAGCTTCAGTTAGTGTTGTGTGTTGTTTGTTGGTTTTTATGGTCGGTTAAGTACCAATTATTGTTTTTCCTTTTATCTTTTTCCAAAAGCACTTTTTACCTACTGTGTAACGTATTTATTATGTTTAATTTTTTTGTTTGTCTCCCTGCTTGAACATAAGCTTCAGAAGAGCAAGGATCTTTATTTTTATTTTTTTGTTGTTCAAGTGCCTGGCGCATAGTAGGGGCTCAGAAATATTTATGGACAAATGAATGAATCTTCAATTGCCTAATAGACACTTCTATTGATCATTTCCGAGTCTCTTCTAAAACAACTCTCTTTTAAGATTTTCTTTTTTCCGCCAATGAAACCACCCTTATGTTACTAAGAGCAGAATCCCAGAGGAGTTGACGGCCATACCTGAGACAGAGCAAATTAGATGATTTTCAAGGGGATTTACACTTTCATTGCCACCAAGGCTCTAGGTGCAGAACAGTGACAGTGCATTTATGTACAAGGAAGGTGGGGCCTGAATCCTCTCAAGTGGAACTTTCTGGGCCAGAACAGTTCAGGCAGTTACTTAGTTACCAAAACTTACTATTAAAATCAGCTTCTGTGGGGTTCATACTGCTGATATGCTTTCTTTGTCATGCGAGTTCCATCAGAGAGTCCTGTTGCTTCTGAACAAAGTCCCAGTGCTGCAGCTTGGCATCCAGTGAAACCCCACGGAACTTTCCAGTTCTTTCCAGTCAAACCAGTACCCCTTCTCAGTTCTCTACTCACCTGAGGCCTCTTCCTTAGTGTCTCCCAAAGCATTTTCATTCCCGGTTTAAAGTCCCTCAGTTCACACTGTGCTGTTATTTATCACATGGTAATGTTTTCCTCCTCTTTCACCCATCCAAATCCGTCTTTCTTAATCAACCAGGGAAGCTTTTAGCCCTTGCTTACATAAAACTATGTGTATCATGGTTTGAGGCTCCTAATTGTTGCATTATTCTTAAATATTCCATTTGCATATTTATCGCTTTTCCTACTTCATGATTACCTTTTTGAGGGACTAATGGAATAATGGAGTCGGAGGTTAGGGAATGAATCATAAATCATAGCGAAAGCAAAACCTGCTAAACTGGAACAAAATTGGCATAATGTAAGTGCATTTGCTAGCCTGTGAGGAAGTTTTCAAGAGCTTCAGAAAATCCTAAGATCGAGTCCTTTACTTTTTTTGGCATTAAAATGTCCTCTTAAAAAATTAAATGGTGATGATAACAAATAGCAATGACTTCAAATAAATTTTCTTTATTTGGAAAAATGGGAAATTGGCAATTGAGTTGGCTGTGTGTGTGTGTGTGTGTGTGTGTAATTTTTCTGCTTTGCGGGAACAAAGTCTAAGAATGACACATCTTGCTGGCTGCTAATCATGGGAGTGTACACACTCCATCCCTGCACCCTTCACCTGGTGACCCTTCTCTCCCGTCCTCAGGTGCACAGTACTCATTTTTCAGCGTTCTAGACATCGGCTTAAGAGTCTCATGCTGCGGTTTGACTCTAGTCGTCTAGCCTGGGAATGCATGTAAGTTACCTTCCAAATAAGTCAGAAAAACTTCCTTCCATTTCTTGAGCTCCAAAGAAGTTTTTTTCTTGTTCACTGGAGATTAATCTAGATAATGCCATTCCACGCCCTTTCTAAGCAAATCAGCTTTATTCATCTCATCAAAAGAGAAATTTTTATGGCTTTCTGATTTTTCAGGCTGATTGAAAAACTCAGGATACAAAAGACAACTTGTTCATTTTCTTTCCAAATCTCGAACCGTTTGTTCTCTTGTTCCATATCGTAAGGCAGGTTAACATTTTCCTCCTTTTTCTGTTTCACAGCTTCAGGTTTCACTGAACATACTGTATTGTTTACTCTGGGATTTTGACATTTTAATTATGAGGAGTATTTGATCACTTATACTCTATTATCAATGTTCAACAGTACCACATGGTTCACCTTTGTGCGAACGCTGACAGAATGACAGGCAATGGGAGCCAGTTCTGGGCTCTGCTGAGCTGACTGAGGAAGGGCAGGGCAGGGTGTTCCTGTGATACAGCAGCCTTAACGTGGAGTCTCTTGGTTACTGTACGGTTCCAGACGATGGAAACCGGCTGTCTTAGAGTTTCATGGTTGCAAAAAAACAGAAGCCCATTTAAGTTAAAATAGAAAAAAAACTTTAAAATGCAAGGTTTAACAGCCAATCTTAGAGATACCAGCAGACTCATGAGAGACTGGAATGGGCTAAGAAGTCAAGAATCATGGGCACGTTTTCCCCTCTCTTGTTCTGCCTTTTTCTCTGTTCCTTTCTCATTCGCACGTGCGTGCGCATATTGTGTGTGTGTGTGAAATACCTGCTAGCATTGACATGACCTTTCAGTTTTAGGTCCATGGTTCTAGTTTGTATTTTTATCAAGTCACAGTCTCAAAAACACAGGTCGGTTGGTTCACCTCAGCTCTGGATCCATCCCCCAGGGGTTCAGTGACCTGTTGGGGTCGGGCCACGGGAGGATTTAACATGGTGCAGAGTGGGCAGCTTTTACTTGGATATTGTACCTCCAGCGTTGGTTCTTTGTTTCTAATTCTTCCCTGTTTTCTATCCTTTCGTCTTTTTATTATATATTTTGAGACATTTCCTCACTGTTACCTTACAGTACTTTCACTAAACTTTTATTTTGGTAATCCTACTTTCAAAAATATTTTCAAAGTGCTTTACTGTTCTGTGATCATTTCATTTTCATTGTCTCATTCTTGTTTAATGGTTGTAGTTTCTTCTTGAATCTTGTTGAATCGTATTACAGTTATTTATTTATTAAAATGCTTTTCTGTTTTCTGAATTAACTATTTCTTAGTGTCAGTCCCCTCTCCCCCTGCAGTGCTACTGATTTTCCTTGTAGGCTTGGCTGCCTATTTATAATTAAGAATAAAGGACTGAGAGAGTTTCCTCTGCTATTATAAACAAGATCTATATGTGGGGTACCCCCCCTCCCTGCTGCCCCCACCCAGCTGCACCTCTCCCCTGAGTAGGAATTCTGAGTAGAATCCTCTGTGTGTGTATGGTGTTGGGGGATAAGAGGGTGGCACTAGGTTGTCTGGTGGCCACGTTTACTTCACCCCCCAAAAAGCCCTAATGAGGAGGATGTACTCCAAGAAACAGAATTCACTTTGGAAGCCTTCACAAGCCATCTCCCGCTCCCTGATGCCACATTTGGTTCTGTTCCTTTAGAGATGAACCCCAGATGTTTTGTCTGTCACTGCCCTTGGCCAAGCTGCCTGAAGGCTCTGTAAGGAGGGCGGGGGAGGTGGGGTGGGAATGCTGTCATCACTTCATTCTCTGTTTCCTGCCCCGTACCATCCTCTCCATTCCGTGATACCTGCTGACTCTGAGCCCAGAGCCTCCCCAGGGCCCTGCTGAGCAGACGGCCTCCCCGGCGGCCCCTGGGTAGCAGCTTTCTCCTCACTGTCTCATCTGTCAGCACATCCCCATTTCCTGCTCTGTTTTCCAGAGATTTGTTGAAATCTCTTGTCCATTTAGAGTTCTCTTCCAGCAAACTTTTTGATCTTGTGGAATTCTTCCGTTTTATTTTTTGATGCTTTCACTTCACTAGGATTTCAAGAGGGACCACCAGGCCGCCAACCATCTTGAAATAGAGACGTCATTAGGTCGTTCTTATAAAAAGTAGCATTTGGTTGTTGGCTTTTATTTTACTTTTTAACACATTTCCTGTTTAGAAAAAAAAATGCAACTCACTGTCAGCATTAACATCACACACAGGAATGCTGCGTTTTCTAGGATTTGACATTTTCAGCGATTGAGAATTACTGTATTTTGTAAAATGCTATGAATAGAATGATGTCATTTGTTTCCAAAGACTATTGATATGCTAGAGTGATGTGAAAATCATAATGAAAGAGAGATATTTTGTGTCAAACGTTGGGGGTGAGTTCAGGACTGTAATCCGCAAGTTATCTCAGGGCAAATGGGAAATGGTTTAAATGAGAGAGATGTCATACGTACACACGTACATATAAAGGAATCTATATCAGTGTATGTATGAAGAAAAGTAATAAAATAAACACTGGTACCTACTACATAGTTTGAGAGATGGAATATTGTATTGTTAGCACTTTGAAATCCCTGTATGTCCTTCCTCGATTGGGTCTCCTTCATCCCCTCTACCCCCTGTGGTAACCATTATCCTTCATTTTTTAGTCATTCCTTGCTTTTTTAAAAATGGATTTACCATGTGTATATTTATCTCTACACAGTGTATTGTTTACTTTTAGTTGCTTTTGCTCTTTGTATAAATAGAACGATGCAACATGTGCTCTTCTACACCTTGCCGTTTCACTCAAGGTTATGTTTTTGAGATTCATCCGTGTGTTTTCTCGAAGCTGTGTTTGATTGCTGTATTGCATTGTGTTGTAAGAATATGCCGCATGTTTTCTACAGCCGGTGGACATATTCGTTTGCGTAACTTTTTGCAATCATGGGAAAGATCGGTATAAACATAGTTCCTGCTAGAGTTTCTCGAACGTAGAAACCTGGGAGTGGAATGGCCAGGTCATAGAGCATATGCATGGTAGGTTTTGCTAGGCACTGACACCTGTTTGCCAGAGTGCTTGTATCAAGACAGTCTACACTGCTGTGTGAAATTGCCCGTGGCTTGACAACACTTGGTGTAATCAGATATTTTTTTTTATTTTTGTCTATTTGGTGGGTATGAAATCATATCTTATTGTGTGTTCTTAAAATTGAGATGTGATTTGCATTTAGTATAATTTACCTTATTGTGAGTTTAATTTTCATTTTCCTGATTATTAATGGGATTAAATATTTATTTTCATATGGCTATTAACCTTTCATGCTTTCTCTTCTGTGAAAGTTGGCCATGTTTTCCCGGTTAGTATTCTCTTACCGACTTGTGGGTGTTCCTTATATATCCTGAATATGTGTGTGTGTGTGTGTGTGTGTGTGTGTGTGTGTAACATATACATACCTATGCAATGGAAATTTTTTTTGTGTGTGGGCAGGATTGTTTTCTGCAAATACGACTATGGCCTTCTTTCTTTTTCTCTTTTTGGTTGTAGTTCAATCCTTGACAAAACTGGGAAGGTTTTGGCACTTTAAAAATGTTGGAGTGTTTTTTTCTACCTTCCCTCCTAATCTCCTATTGCGAAATAATTTTGGTTGAAAAGTATCTTGACATTCAGTAACTCAGAACGTTTTCTTTGGAGTGCGAACCGTTAAAGTTGGAGTACCGTGCATGTGGCGCTTGATGCTGGCAGATCCGTTTCCGCCGTGTCTCTCCACAGGCTGGCCAGCACTTGGGCTGAGAGAGGCGTTGGCCTGTGACTGCTGATCCAGAGCTCTGACGGGACAGCTCCGTCGTTTTCTTGACTCTAATTATCACATCTCTCAAATTCAATGGAAACGTATGTTGGCTTTATAGAATAATAGCTTTGGTTACGACCCAGTCTTTTCTCTGTACCCTGAAGTTAACTTTAAGGGACATTTTCTTTTCGGTGGTGATGTTTCAATAAATAAAAACTTTATGAAATAGTTAAAATGCTTAATTTTACGTTATGCATATTTTACAACGTAATAATTAAAAAAAAAAAAAACCCAAGGCTGGAAAAGTAACTTTTGGAAAACTTAGGAATCTAACGAAAGTGCAGCGATAACACTCCAAAGTGCTGTGTGTGTTTCTGAGAGCAGACGCTGGCTTCAAAAAGTTAATTACTGATGTATGTGCTAATACCTAGCAATACCTCTTTTGCATAAGCTGCTTATTTTTTTTTTTTTTGCCATGAATATTCTTTTAAGAGGTTTACCTTTTTTTAAAACAAGTTTTTGTAGATTCTGGAATGAATTTCAAGGATTTTATTTTCATTTCTCTTCTGTTCCTAATGCTCGCTATCACTTTCCCCTGTGCCGCAGCCTCACGGGCCTTCGTGCATTTCCTCTAATCAGCATCCTTCTCTTCCTCAGAGCCTTCCCACAGGCTGTTCTTTTTCTTTTGCCTGCTCCCATTTATTTTGTTGTTTTTTTAAAAAAATTGTAATAAAATATGCATGTTACAGGCTGAATCGTATCCCCTCAAATTTATATATAGAAGCCCTTTCCTCTACTCTAGTACCACAGAATGTGACTGTGTTTGGAGACAGGGTCTTTAAAAAGGTAATTTAGTCAAAATGAGGTCATTAGGGTGGTTCCTAATCCGACATGACTGGTGTCCTTATGCGAAGTGGAGATTAGGACACAGATTAGGACACACAGAAGTAAGACCATGTAAAGACGGAGAAGGTGAACATGCACAAGCCATGGAGAGAGGCTTCAGAAGAAACCAGCTCTGCTCACGTCTTGATCTCTCACCCTTTAGCCTCCAGAATTGCGAGAAAATTAATTTCTGTTGTTTCAACCACCCCATCTGTGGTACTTTGTAATGGTAGCCCTAGCAAACCAATGTAATACATGACATAAATTTTACCATTTCAGCCATTTTTAAGTGTACAGCTCAGTGGCATTAAGCACATTCACATTGTTGTGCAGCCATCACCACCATCCATCTCCAGGACTTTAGTCTTCTTGCAAAACTAAGACTTCATTCTTTCTAGCCCTTGGCAAACCACCATTATGCTGTTTCTACAAATTTGACTACTCTAAGTACCTCATATACGTGAAATCATACAGGATTTGTTCTTTTGTGACTGGTTTATTTCACTGTGCATAATGTCTCATGGTTCATCCATGTTGTACCATGTGTCCAAACTTCCTTTTTTATGACTGAATAATATTCCATTGTATGTATATGTCACATTTTGTTTATCAGTTCATCCATTGATGGACAATTGAGTTGATTCCACCTTTTGGGTGTTGTGAATAATATTGCTGTGAATGTATGTGTACACATATCTCTTCAACAGCCTGCTTTCAGTTCTTTCGAGTATGTATCTAGAAGTGGATTTCTTGGATCATACAGTTATTCTATTATTTACTAAATTTTTTGAGGAAGCACTATACTGTTTTCCATAGTGGCCGCACCACTTTACATTCCTGTCAGGAGTGCACAAGGGTTCCAGTTTCTCTACATCCTCGTCAACATTTGTTATTTTGTTTTTGTTTTGTTTTGTTTTTGCTAGTATACATGGTATTACTAAGTATCAGTGATAATGCAGTGCTCTTTTGATTTCGTTGGAGGAAGGTGATGGTCAAATATGGCTCTTAATTATCACTGGGTAAATTTAAAGAGAGTTATCAAGGGTTGTGAACTGGCATCTTTATGCCTCTTGATTCAGGTATCACCTTGGAGGCTCACCAGGAAGCATTGGAGTTATTGGTGTGAGAGACTGGTGGCCACTTTTTTTCTATATGGGCCAGGAACTTTCTTCCTATAGGTAACTTTGGGTCTGCTGGTGTGATACAGGACCAGATAGGCCAAAATTTAGGTATTTCTCACTACAAAGACTCAGTGAAATAGCTCTTTTGCAGAACTAAAGAGGCTGGTAAATTTGTTACTTTTTCCTCCAGGGCAAGTTCTCATTTTCCTAAGTGTTCATAGCTATTTGTATGAAGCACTCATGTGCCTAACAGTCAGAGTCCAGTGAAGAAAACAGAGCAAGTTAGGCACATTAGGCTTCAGAAATCTCAAGCGGAGGTTGTAGAAAAACACAAGAATCCTGAGAAATGCACAAGTGATTCTGAAGGGCATTTTGAAATCATGAAAGAGGTTTATGTTTAACCGTAAATATTGCATTACAACTGCTTGAAAGATTATAGAGTTGAGTTGAGTGAGGAATATTTGTAATTATATCCCTTAACTTTAGTTTGTTTTTGGAAATGGAACATTTTATGGTTTTTTTTTTTGTTGTTAGTTTGGTCCCCCCTCCCGCCCCCCGCTTTGTCCACTTCTCTTCACTTCAACAGCAATTCTTAGTGGCAAAACAAAAATTATTCTTCACCGTGGTTCAGGACAGATGGCCACCCAATTTCATTGGGAGGTCATATCCCAGCCCTCCCCCCGCCCCCCACCTGCGTTCGTCCATTCTGAACTCCGGTTTGTATTGCTGATCGTTTGACTGGAAAGCCGCTCAGTTAAACAACCAGAGGTTCACGGCGCTGACAGCATCACAGCACCTCGTAGCGTTAATTTTATACACGCAGCTCATATTTTTCTTTGTGCAGTTTGCACCCCCACTGGTTGGAGAATTCACAGTAAGTATAATTAAAGCTGTTGAGGCCAACGCATATAAGGATGTTTCCTCTATTATTAGCCAGTCTTCAACATCACTGTAATAATAGTGCTTTGTCTAAGAGCCCTGAAAACGCTGCCAGTGCTCCGCAGGCTTTGTAAACTGAGCTCATCACTGCTGTCATGGAAGGCAGGCAGATCATCCCCTAGCAGGCAGGGATCAGCTATTCCTGCCTCATACCGTTTGCCGATTTAATCTCTTCGGTATGATAAAACTGAATCAGGAGTCCACAACGAACATCACACGCCTTTCCGTGGGAACGACGCAAGGAACAGGTGTCAGTTCCATTGCTTTCTTGAGGTGTGGCGCTTCCTCCTCCCCTGACCTGTTCTCTTTGGAAGTTCGTAGCTGACTAAAGGGGAAGCCACTTCTTTTCCAGTGCTTTGAGCGTTTTCTGAAAGCCTTTGCCTCGGTAGTCCTGATCTCGGTCAGTGGGGCCACATCTCAGTCTTTGTGATTACACTAAGTGCCGCACCAGCTCTAAAGGCACAGAGGCAGAAGGCTGGGTTTACTTTACTGTTAATTAGTTGATTGATGAGTCGTTTCATTTATGTTTAACAAATAGATATCAGAAGCCTGCTGTGTGTTGAGAGAGCTTTGCTAAGTTCTGTAGAGGTCTGTAAAACAAATGTAAAATGCAGTTTCTGTTGAAAGTAGTCCGCGGTGTAAGATAGAAGCAAGGAGCGCCTGAGAGGATGCCTCGCTGGCAGCGGAGAGGGCCGCGTGGTGTGGTACAGAGCTTAAGTGCCGTGGAGCTCTAGGGAGGAGAGGTCATCAAACCTCTCAGAAGAGGAAATAAAAGCAAAGAAATGAGTACTGCCCTGTAGAGAGCGACTTTCTGCACAGCAGCTCCTGGCTCCTTAAGGGACTTGACCCTTTAGAAAATACCCCCTTGATTCTCCAGTTGTAGTTACGTACAGCACTGTGAAAATATATAAATAAATATTTTTCATCTGATAATGAAAGTAATAATTTTTTTTTTTTTTTGTGGGGCAAGACTACTTGGAAACACACACACACAGAGAAAAATAAATTACTTATATTCCAACTAGAAATAATCACTAGTAACATTGTGGAATATGCCCTTACTCCTCTTTGTAAATGACTTTAATTATACTTTGTATTCTCAGATCCAAGGGTATACAGATTCTATGAAGGATAAATATGAGTTGGAGTCATATAAAATCACTGTGCTGGTTATTGTGATGATACTTTTGACCTTGTCTGCCTTTTATTTTGCAGGTAGTTTGAAAATTCTTTGTAAACCCTGAAATAAGCCCATTTGTTTTTAAGAGTATTTGAAAATAAATGACCTTATTTTAAGGTGAATGTTTTCAGGTAGACTTTTGGGAATGATAAAAGGAGATGGAGATTTTATAAAAAGAAATAAAATAAAAGAGAATTGCAGTTGTTTGATTCTATGACAGCAATAAATCCCAGTAATAGGTAAATATCTTTGCAGTCTTACAGTGTTTAATATTTTGTACTTTTTATAGTGTTTTTTTCCCAGAAATGATACATGTTATTAAGAAGGTATGTGTGTATTTCTTAATTGTTATATATTTTAATCATTAATGGAAAGTCTATGTGGGTTAAGTAAGAAAAGAAAAATATTAAATGTTAGGAAATTAAATTTTTTTGTACATGCAAAGCTATAGGTGAATTTAAGACCTTGACCTCTGACAGGTGCATTTGGAATGAGAAATTGCCTGGGCAGTGGCCTTCTGCACTTAGGGAAGAGCCTGGCTTTAGGAGTGTGTTTTCTGATCTTCCGCTATTATATTTGCTCTGTTCATTTTGTGCCAGACCGGGAAAGCTAACAGAGGGGCATCTGTGTTTTGGAAGACCCTCATGAATTCTCTGTTTTGGAAGTTGTTACTGATCGTAAAACTACAAAGTAGAATGTGCGCTTTCTGACTGACTGAGAAGTCTTAACCTTTTTGAAAATTGGTGGCTCCTTGTTACAATTTTAAAAAATGCATTGTTTTTTAGTATGATATCTAGCCGCCCTAGTTCTATAATGTCTTCATTAAAAAACAAAACAAAACAAACAAACAAAACCAACTCTAGTGGTCCTGAGACTTTTTGTTTACAGGGCAAGGGGTGTCACAAACTCAGGGGTCCGACAGTTTAATGAGGATATAAATTTCTAAGGAGGAGTGATGAGGGCTATGAGAAATTGGAGAATGTTTACCTCTCCAAAGGCAATGAAAAAAAACCAAACAAAAACAAATACATTGTGGCAGCCCATCACAGTCCAAACGTGGCCTGATGCCAAACCAATTTACATCTGTTTATGCCAGTTATTCCTGTGGTAATTAACAGTAGTAGAGTACTAGTATAATGATAAAAAAAAGCTAAATTTTTGAGAGCTTACCCTGTGCCAGGCACATGCATTATCTCATTCTGTCTTCACAATTAAGGTAAATACTCTTATTATCCCATCTTAGAGATAAAACTGGGCTTTAGAGAGGTTATTAGCCCGTGGCACAGAGACGGTGAGTAGCGGAGTCAAAGCCAGGTTTGTCGAACTCCAAATCTTGAGCTCTGTGATGTTTTGATTTTAGGCCGCAGAACTTTGAATTGCATTGGGTAGGAAGAAAATAGTCATTGGTTAAGCTCCTCAGTGTTGGCACTGGCAGGCTCTGTGGCCTTGGAGGAAGCCGCCAGGCCTGGGAGAAAGGGCAGTGCTCTTGGTCTTAGAGGAAGAAGAAACAGCAGGATCAGGTCTGCTGTGGTGCGGACAGACTCAACCGTCTTTACCAGGTAACTGGATAGGTGATTAAAGAAAGAAATCGTTCCCGTGAGGTGCAGAAGATGTGCCCGGGTTGGGAGGAGGGTGGGGTGAGTACAGCATATAGAAGTGGGAAATCAGACTAAATAAAAATTTCGTAGGAGCTTGTAATGTAGGTGTTGGCAGATGTGAGTAAGGTCTACCCGGATATTATTAAGCGTTGGCTTGACTGTGTGGAGGAAATGTATGGGGTCTGACATTTAGTCCAGGGTTTCCTGTTACAAATCACTTCAACTGAGGTTTTCCTCATGGTGAAGGGACCGACCTTTCCACTGTCTTTTGTTTGGTTATCTCAGCAGGTTCCCACTTACGCGCCTCAGAGAGGCTTTTCTGGGGCATAGTGGATCTCTATCAGGATCTCTGGCATTTCCAGTGATATTTAGTACAAAGAGAGTCGAAAAGAAAGTATCTTGGCAAACCTTTGATTGTTGAATTAACCAGCACAACCAAAACGTTTGGCTGTTAACACAGCATCTTTAAACAAACAGGTCACTGACTTGTTGCGCTGTGTCACCCTCAAAGCCTCTCTGTCTAATTGACTTTATTTAACGCAAAGAAATGCAAAGTAAAGCCAAGCTATTCCTAGCTGGCAGCTCGTGAACGTGGACTTTAGGAAACACAGCAGACTCTCTGAGAGGCCTGTCTGTATAAACCTCATAGGCCCCTAAAGAGAATTAAAAAAAAATAATAATATAATAAAATATATATAAAAATATAAATTAAAGGGCTGTATCTTGATTTTTGTCCTGAAAAATGTGAATATACAAAAATACATGAGAAGTTAAGGTTAATAGACTTTGCTTTCTGCAGCCCGAAGACTTTTAAATAGATCCCGAGGGGGGAGCAAACAAGAAACCTTACACTGCTGGAAGTGGGGGGGGGGGGAGGGGTGGGACCAGAAATAGAGCAGGGGTCGTCTAGGGGAAGCCCTTCTGTGGAATTGTTTCATTGCCTGAAAACGATTGCTTTCCTAGAAGCAACAAGAAAAACTGGTCCAGTTTGTTTTCAGAGTTGGAAGAAAATACTTATGTAAGCAGCTCCAGGCTTTGCAGTGTTTCCGTCTGGAATATCATTTTAGACTTTGGCCAGATCTCAAGTGATTTATGTTCACTGAACAAGAGAACTTTCAGCTTCTTCTTGTGAAAGGGCACATAGTTTGGGGTTTAGTTGCTGCTTTTCAGCCTCTTTTAATTGCTTGTTCGAGGTAATCATGCCGTGTTAATCTCCGTCATTTATCGCCAGTGTTGGGTTTGCAACAGAAGTAAGAAACCAGAACGGTGGTTGAAGCTAGAATGGCCTGAAGTGTTACTGCCCTGTTGTAGAGTTGCCCCCACCACACCTGCTCCTGAGGTTGGTAGTGGTGGGGGGAGGGGCTGGCGTGGGGAGGCAGGAATGGCTTCTGCATAAGCTGGAAATTCAGCTTTTTAAATTTTTCTGTATTTCAGGACAGATGCTCTTAATTTTAGGGACAAATAAAATAAAGGGAATCTCAGGTCTGCTCTTTCAAATGCCTGTGATTTTTCATGTTTTAAGAGTTTGTCCCCTAATATGGGAAAATGTGTCTTATTAAGATCATGGGTACGTAGTATAAAAATGACATTTCTTTTTGATGTTTGAGGATACATTATGAAAATGTGAATACTGATACTTTTCAAAAATTGGATTAAAAGTTAATGTTTTAAATTTAAATTAGTTTTTATAGGCCCCCTGTTAAATTCTTCTAATTATTAGGTTTAAATATTTGTGAGAGGTAAGCATTTTAGCAAAGAAATAATCATTTTATTCTGGAAGACAGAAAAAAATACTAATGAAGTGTTTCAGACCATAAAATTTAGGAAAACCATATATATTTCATATTTGCTACAGATAAAAATAGTTACATATAGGCAGCCTCCCTCAACACCTCTTCCTAAGTCTTGACTTTAAGGTGTCTTTCTAAAGTGGTATCTTAATACTTTCAGTTTCATATCTTAAACATTGTGCAAACCTAGCAAAGATAAAATGTATAGAGGCCACTCTTTCAGATTCTATCAGCTACTTTGAATCTAATTCTTAAACTGTTTATGATGACTTGGCAGCAAGTCATGTACTTGTCATTTTATTTCATTAGAGTAAGTCTAGTCCTGTCAAGAGCAGGTTTACTAGTCTTTTTTTAATTGTCTGCTTAAAATTTTCCAATTTCCATACTAGCTAAGGAATTTAAGATGGTGATAAGTGTGGACCGAGGTCAAGTAAAAATTCTGAGTATATTAGGAATTCACTGAATTCAGGAGGGGAGTGAAGAGGCGAATGATTTTAAGGCTGTTGTGGAGGAGTGGAGGATTGCTGAAGCATTTGCATCCAGAATGGAACAGCGTTTAAATGTGTAGGTGGAGGAAAATGTATATGATGTTTATTTGACTAGCACAAACAGTTTTCTTTTGTGCATTTTTGCATTTAAATATACCACTTTTTCTTCTGGGGGGATGAGAGGCAAAGTACTAGAAAAATTAGAAGAGCAGGTAGAATTTGTAGCAGGTAAAAGAGAGAGGGATGTCCAGTGAGCTAAAAATAGTGATAAAATGAAAGAGGGAAAACAATGGAGCCTGCTCAGGGGTGACACCAGTAAAATCTGCAGCACCACACAGGAAAGAAGGCTGAAAAAGAGGTGAGGTGAAGAGTCGTTTAGGAAGAGTTCTTGGTTTCCTGAGAAACCGTTCGCGTTAACTAGAGTAATGTATGCCTGCACCTCTGGGAATGAGAGAGGCCAGGTTCCCGAGCAAGGGGTCAGGCTCGCTTTGTTGGTGTGCTCTGCAGGCTGAGGTATGGTGGGCGTGGCACTTGTGTTTGTGACCGTGCGAGGGAAAAGGTATGGAAAAGAAGGTGGGAGATATATTAGCCTCTGGGGGTATTTTTTGGAGCCACAGCGGTTTGTGTGACCTCGAAGGGGGTGGAAGACCATAGCAGTTGGGGGTGTATAATAACTGGGTAATCTAGTTGAATCAAGTCAGCGTAGCCTAATAGACCTATCTCTTTGTCTTGAATCGTCCCTCACCTGGAGGACTTTGGGAATGGGATGAACTTTGGGGATGTGTCATCACAATCCCTCTCTTGCTTCCTCTAGGTCCGGGTGCACCACGGATTCACATTGTTCCCCGGTGGGGCCCAATTTGCCACGTAGGAAAATTTGCTGGGAATGTATTTCGTATTCTGGGTCTTTCTTGATTTTCTTTCTTTCTGCCAAAAGTTACCTGCTCATTCTCTGGTTTCTCTAGTCTCTCCAGAAAACTGGAGGTAATTTGGAAAAAAAAAATTCATTCTCTTGTGAAAGGTTAACATGTAACTCCTCTGTTATACATTTGCATTCAAAAAGACTCAGTTTGTTGACTCAAAGAAATAGTGGCATTTTGGGCATGCCTTTGGGTAAATTGTAAGTAGGCGGTATTACAGTGGAGTCCCTATATGCATATTTGACTCATGGGCATGAAATTCATGAACTTGGCCACAAGAAAAAAAAAGGTCAAGAAATAATAATTGACATATGATAGTCCTAACGTGAACATAAGATGGGAGATACGAGCCTGCAGTTTGGAGGGAGGTTAATTTCCTCCTCGAGTGTGAGCATTCGGGTTTAACTGCATGGCTCATATATTGCAAGCCAGGTGCTATATCTGGTGTTTACCGGAAGAGCTAATAGTCTTTCCCAAAGGGCCGGAAAAGCTGGTTATCTGGTTAGCGAGAGGCAGTGTAGTGTTATATTTTCTGAGGAATTTCAGAATTTTCGAGGATAGTTTTAACTGTAGTTGCTTTCTTGAGTTTGGCTTAGGCCTCTAACCTAGTTCCCTGTGCCATTAGGTATGACTTCACAGTATTGGTTGGCTGAGGGTAGTTCGTTCGGGGCGCCTGTAAACTGCTTTTGAGATTTCAGACCGTGTTTTATCCATCATTGCCAAGGGAACTCCAAAAACGTTTTTGTTGATTGAAATAACGAAACATAACACCTGTGCCTAATGCCCTCTCCACCCACTGTGGTCCCTAAGAACAGATGTGAGTGTGGGGACATTCTGGCTGCTTTGGTTTGGAAGAAATGCTGTAGACCATCTGTTGGAACTGCATTGCAAGGTACTGACTTACTGAGACCATTTTTACTTCCTAGCTCTAGGTGCTGCCCTAGCCGAAGAAGGTAGCCCTGGGGGTTGGTTGAAAGTAGATTGATGGTGTGTACGAGATCCTGGTGGTTTCGAAGATGCTCTTACTATCCCTCCCCCCTTTTAAAAGTGCCAAACCCATATCTTCCATTTCATAGTAGGGCAACTAATCATTGCATACAGTTTTAACATCCCAAGAAAGGATGGCTTTCCAATTTAGAAGGTTTTATTTCCTCATTTATCCCTTGAAGATGGTTTCGAATACTGAAATTATGGGTCACTTCTAAGTTACTGCATGATAACACCATGATTTCTCCATCCCATCTCCTACCACCCTTGGCTCTGTTTTGTCTTTTCAGTTGTGGTCCAGTGTGGACTGGAGTAATGACCCCAGTACTGTATGCATAAGTTGCCTGTTAGCTTGCAAATGTGTCATAAAGAAATGTTTCACCAGTTTGGTAGGTGGCCTTGTTAATAACAATCCTCAGAATGTGGCATCTTGCTCTGTATCTCGCAGTATCACCATGGCACTTACTGAAAAGACTCTGGTTTCTGCAAGGTGTCCGCTTGACAGGGAAGTTTATAAGCAAGGATAATTACCACTGGTGCCTGTCTGTTTTTTATACTCCATTTGCAGAGGTTTAGTTGCTGCCCCAGTGAGTTTGGAAGCTCTTGTGTATGACACCCAGACCTTCATACCAGACACAAATGCCATATGACTGCTAACCACTCATTCCGATGCTATTTTTAGTGTTTGGTCAGCCTCCGGGGCCAGTTTGATCTTTTTATTTTTTCTCATGTGCCGCTTAATCTTTGCTGTGTTTAACAGAATCACAGAAATGATAGGATTCTGAGAGGTGATCAGATCCAGGGTTCTTTAAACTTTCTGTGAAAGGGACAGTAAAACCACTAATAGATATAACTTATGCCAATACGTAAATCAAAGTAAAGCCAAACTTCTAGCTCAGAGAGGGTCTGAAAAAGGAGGCCAAAGCCTAATTGTCTCTTGACTCCCTACCTGACCCCAACCCTGCAGGTGTCTGGATATAGCATCTGGGGCTCAATTTGAAAACCACAGCCCTGGAGTCATGGGTGTTTTCCTAAATTGTAAGCAAATCTTCCTAGCACCAATTTGCTGTTGATTGCTTCCTGAGGGCAAAACTTACAAGCAGAACTGCTCAAAGTTTTTCCTCTGCATTTCTATGTGTGAATCCTCTAGAGGCGCTCACCAAGGAGTCATCAAGAAGCTTATTCTTGTGTGTTGCAAACGATCAGCCCAACCTGTGTGCCCCACCGTTAGGTACCACAGGTCAGAAGCAGACTCGAGTGACAGAGTGGTGCCAGTATTTTAATTTCATGATGAGTGTGGCATCGAGATGAGACTATGACTGGACGTGCGTAAGAAATTGTAACGTCCTACGTGGGATAGGCTGTAATTGTTTAGATCAGGGCTTCTCAAAGTGTGGTCCCCTGACTTCCAGCAGCAGCAGCGGCAACAGCAGCAACATCCCCTACCTCAGACCTGCTGAATCAGAAACTTGGAGGTGAAGTCCAGCAGTTGGTATTTAACAAGCCTTCTGGGCGACTCTGCTGCACATTAAAGCCCAAGAACACAGTGACGGTGCCATGGTTGGCTGCTCACCCCTCCTCCCATAGCACTCGTCTTGCTTTGCTAAGGAAATTTAATGTTTTCTCAATCTTATGTGAAATCCTAAGCAACTTTATCTTCAGAGCAAACACCCTAGCTCTGCCTCCCAATTAGATTACCACCCCTTTGTCCCTTTTATGTGGAGATTCTGGAGCGGCCTACTGGGTGTACACGAACACTATTTTTAGGTGTTAGTTGAAAGTCGGGTTGTTTATGAAAGGAAGTGATTTTCTGCTTGGCCGGTCGTGCCTCATTTTCCTGAACACTGCAGAGGTAACCCCGGATGCAGACCTTTCAGCTTCACGTCCCCAGGGAGGGTGTGCGGGAGGCTTCCCTAAGAGTAGCACTTATGTAACCGTGACCATCCACGTTATGACAAACCACGTCTCTTCCTTTTGTGTCTTTCTGATGAACTAGACCATCACTCAGTAGCCTGTAGCTGGAGATTCTTGACGGAAGATTCAAGAACCACCCTCAATGTCAAAGAAATAAATTTTGCTGGTGTTTATGGAGATGATTTTTTTGTGGGCAGAGGGCCCATAGTTTTCATCACATTCTGCAGAGGAACTGTGCCCTCAACCCCCGAGGGAAAAGCCAATTAATTACTGCTTTAGGATAATAGTTTTAAAAAATCTTCACGCAATTCGTAGGCCACAAGAGATGGAAGAGCTTCCAAGGCGATTGGCAATCATATTTCAACCTGTGGTCTCCTCGGGTGTTACTGTGTATTAATTGAGTAAGTCTGGTTCTTTAACTTGTGGAGTCATGCCCTCTGTTTATGGTGGTGGGAAGGGTGCATACTTGTTGTGTTCATCCAGTAGCTTCAGCTGGATTTTAAAAACTCCATCCTGTGAAGTAGACAAAGCAGAGGATATTATCCCTATTTATACTTGATGACACCGAGGCTTAGAAAAAAGCACGAAACAGTATCACCAGGTTTGCCTGTCATCTGAAAGCGTTGGACACTCCCACTAGTTCATGCTCTGGTGACTTCCAAATATACTTGAATGATGGCTGGAGAAGTCTTAAAAGTTTGTCGTGATTAAAGACTGGTTGTTTAAATGGCCTAAAAGAATTATTCTCTAAAGGAAATGGATCATGTTAAAACTGTGGATTTATGTTGTACTGTTCTTTATGTTAGCTAGAGATTTTTAAACAAATCTTTATAGATATATCTCTCCACTTCACAGTCAAATAAAAGCTGGCTCCAGCCCCTCTCTTCTGCAGAAGGATCATAGAAAACCCTAACCAATCATATTTTTTAGCATGTTGGGTCAGGAGAGGGCACGTCATTGGCAGCTGGTAGCATCACCTCATTTTCATTAGTTTGTTCTTTGTGTTTCAAAGGCAAGTGTCCTTGTGCCTTACATTACACAGCCTTAAAATTGCACATAAAAGTTTGCTGTGAAAGAGTAGCAAATGTAAGATAAATTGAGAAGGTTAAGGGGAAAACTGTGCTAAGAGCTTCTCATAAATGAATTCTCATCATAAAAGCACAGCGATTTCTCCGAGTGACAAATTAACTTGAGATAGCGCTTTGCATTTTTAAGTAATATGTGGTAGGGTAATTCCTTTTGTGTTCAAGCCAGAGGTCAGTGACTCACTTATTCTACTTGTACTTTTTATTTAATAGTGTAGAAAAGAAGGCTGTATCCGTGGATATTCAACTTTTATTTTGCAAATGCGTTGTGCCTGTGAGTCAGTAGTGTGTTAAGGCAGTCTGGCATCTCAAGGGCTTGGAGGCAGAGCATTTTCTAAAAGAAATATTTGTGCTTAGAAAACTTTTTATAAAGATTCTTATTCTGACCTCAATTACTCTCTTCCTTCAGTGGAGTCACTGCAAAGGACGTGAAGATGGCAGTCACTTCTTTCAGTCCCTGAGGTTGGGCAGGTAGAAAAGGCATTAGGGAGTGGAATGGTGGCTCTTTCTGTCAACAAGTCAGAGGTTTGGTTATGTATATTAATGCCATTTCGGCTTTTTTTTTTTTGGAGGGGGGGACATAAAATATCTGTTAAATGTTAGCGATTGTGCATCGGCGATTTGTTGAACAGTAACGAGAATAAAGAGAAGAGGGTCCTGCCCTTTTTATAGTCTGTCTAGTGAAACCTGATGGATCACGGGAAAGCTCTGATGCCAGTGTTACTTTTGACTAGGTAATTAATAGTAATACATTTGCCTTCTGCCTCTTTCTACTGTAGTTTTTGTTTCTTTCTTTGGCCTGTGGCCACACTGCATTTTCGCTCCAGGATTTTAATTTGTGGACCAAAGACAGTGGGTATAATGTTAATTACCTCAAATGCTGGCTGGTGTGGCCTTGACCTTTCAAAGTCGGAGCATGATGACAAAGATCACATTTTTACTTGAATCGGATTTTTCTGTTGCTTCTCTATCAGGGTAACCAAGGGTGCAGATGCAGAGGACATCAGGGGGGACGGGGGGCCGCGCTTGGTCCAGGAGCCCCAGTTCCACGTACCAATCAGCCCCCCGCCCAGTGGTGGTCTTTACACTTCTTGGAAGAATCAAAATAGATTCAAACACTTGAGGCTAGGAAGGGGCCTGAAATAAGGCAGTCCTTAGTTCCTTGAAGTTTTTTTTAACTCTAGATTTCTTCTGGCATCATTCCTCCCCCTCCCCCCCCCGCCCCCGCCAACTTTAGTGTATTTTTTTTTCTCATAAGAAAAATTAAGAGCACTCTTCATATATGCTTCCTGTGGTGGAATCTAGTATTAAAGAATCCATTTGCATCTACATAAAGCAGGTAAGTCAGTTTTAACAACATACCAATCAGCCGACCCAGAAACCGTGCATAACTTGGTGGGTGTTTTGAGGCTGTGTATTCACATGTCTGAACAGTTGAGGACTGGACATGTGCGGGGTTAGGAAATACCTATGTGATTATAAGTCTTATTGTTTGTTGTAAAACATATCACCCTTACATTAGAGTCCAATGACTTAGGTTCTGACTTCAAAATAGCTTTTCCTTTCCTTAGTAATTAAAACAGAACAAACCCTTTTCCTGTCAGCTGGCTTTTAATGTGTGTTTCAGGCCATGATTATTGGGGGTATTTTTTTTTTTTTAAATGAGATAAACTTTACACAACACAAACACCATGAATATTTTTTGTCAAGAGAATTTAAGAAAGGTTAATTGACTGAATGCTTGGTTCATTTATTTGAATTTAATGGCTGATAGGCTAGGATGATATAAAGTGAGGGAGATCATAGCCTCTTATGGGAATAAAAACATAAACAAATATTAGTAGAGACATGTACAAGGTGCCCTGTAACTGCGAAGGGTGTTTACTGTTCTTTCCTTTTTGAGCCTGCCTCTGAAAATACTGGGATCTTTTTCTTTGGCACTATTTTTTGTGTAGCAACTTGTCTTACTTCATTGTCCTCATGTTTTCTGTTAGATTTCATATGAAAGTTAGAATTTTGTCAGCTACTTCATGCTTCTGAATATGTCTTGCTTCTAAGATTCAGACAGTGATATAAGTGGTGATGCCCAATGTTAGTATGTTTGTTAGAATTATAAAACATGTGCTTGGTATAACTTGATATCAAAGTTGATATATAAAAAAAAGGTCTTTTCAAATTTTGGAGTGTATACTGCAAAACTGCCAAGTTTATTTTTCCTGTAAATCTATGGCAAGACTGTTGGCCAGCAAACTCCACATCGGTTTGCTTACTTAAGCCAGTCTTACATTACATATATTTCTGTTTTTATTGTATGTCTTAGACCCATCTCCTCCAAAGCCCCAAGTCAAAAAATGAGTGTACTTCCTGTTTTGTTTGCTCTGCAATTTCCTGACACTTTCTATCTCTTTTTTGTTAAAATCTCTTGCATGTTTACATGACTTTTCCTTTTATACTGGTAAGTAAAGGATTAAGTGGACAATGTTGATAAAGATTTCTAGAATTCTTAGAGAAAGGACTAAAAATAAGTGTTATGTAATGTGAATAAATTATTTTCTTATATTAAGCTGAGTTTTATTAAGGTGAATTTTTCTCAATGCTAATTAAAAAAAATTTTTAAGACTCCTTTTTAATGGTTGATGCTCTTTAGACATTCTCACTTTCCTATTTTAAGGCATTTCTGGACTGGCACAATTGTCATTTTTTCCGTTAATTGATTAAAGTATCTTTTAAATGTTACTTTTCAAAATTCTTTAATATCTTATTTTGGGCCTGCGAAATATAAAAATTGACTTCAATTGACTTCACTTTACTAATCTTATTAAAAACTTGGAATGTATTGGCGAAGTGCTAGCATATGATTTCCATAGCTAAATTTTAAACCTTAATGGGAGTTTTATTTTACCTTTCTCCATGTGAATCGCTTAAAGGTCAAATGTGTCTGGTTACGCTTTACAGTTTTATAGAAAGGTTCTTTTCCTCCTTTCACTATCTTGACAGCCGAGAAAATCAAGGGAACAATCAACAGACTGGTTCCAGAGAACAGAAATTTTTCCAGTGCGTTGGAATTTGCTTCCTCCTCCCTCTGGTGTGAGAGCTTGTATTTGTGGCCTACAAAGTGACTGTTGTGTAAAAATGTGAAGGACAGGCGTTTACTCTGGCCTTGACCAAGGTGAGAATTTGAGATGGAGGAGTTGGGCTCTGCATAGTAGGTGATTTGAAACTTGACCAGTCTGTCAGTTTTGTTAACTATTGTTGACACTGAAGACGTAGTGAAGGAGATATAATTTCACAATTCATTGTGTAGCTCTAAAATCTTTTTATCTTTTGGTCGGTGTATTTTAAGCAGTTGAATACATTTTCCACAAATTTTACTGCCTTCCATTTGCCTTTGAATAGAAGCCACCTAGAGAAATATTTAGGAGATTACGCGCAACAATAGAACAAACGGGTTAGAAAAGGCCTTTTGTGGCATTCCTCAGGTGTGTGCTGGTGGAGACATTACTGTAATTTAATAGTGAACTGTTGGAAAATGATTTTATTTACTATTTAGCAATAACATAAATGAACCTTGCCTTTTAAATTCACAGGTTCAACACATTTAGTTATGCCTCACTAGCTCAATCTTTGCTCATTATGCTTTACATTGATGGAATCAAATTGGACACATTACAGCATTAAATCAGTTCCACAGTTCCAAAATACAGGGTTTGACTGGATTCTGGAAAAAAAAAAAATTAAAGATACTTTGTAATGTCAGAAATGGAGATTTGTAAAATTTTATTTTTAGTCTAAAGTTGGTTCAAGGAGGTATCCCAATGGTGGAAGAGGGAAAGAACATGAAGAATAGCTCATTGTAAAATGCCTTTTGAAATCTAAAAAGAAACCAAGAAAGAGCAAATAATTTTTCAAACCCAGGTCGTTGGTGTCTGTACTGTACATAATATGGCTAGTTGCTGGGGGAGAACACTTCTAGAACTATGTCTGCCAGCCTGGTAGTAAACATATGTTTAATGGTCATTCGGCCCAGAAGGATCCAGTTTTGTCTTCTGGATATCCAAGGACACATACGGATGAAGGTCAGAGCTTCGTGATGCTTGGTGTGTGGCTTGTGGGTACTGAGAGAGCAGAGCTGCCTTAATATAATCCCGTAATTTCCAAGGAATTCTTTGGAAGCTATCCTCTAATTCTTCTGCTTGCCTTGTACAGGGATTATCTATACAGTTTTCTGATGACTTTTAGTGGAGTTGCTAACTTGCGCTTCAGTATTTCTAAGACTATAAGTATTTTATATGGCCTAAAATCACCTGTCATTTGTCTTAATTATTAAGGGTAGAGAATTGAAAGTTAGAACTGGGTTTTAGTTCTAGCTCTGCCACTGCATGATTTTATTTACTTAATCTCTTGAAGCTTCATTTTTCTTGTCTATAAGATGGGTATTCATTCATTCACTTACCCATTTATTCATTGAACGAATATCGAGTGATTTCTATGTGCCAGGCCTTGGCATTCTTGGTGCTGCCAAGTGAGCAGCGAACAGAGATAAAACCCCTGCTCTCATGGCGCTTACCTTCTACGAGGGGCAATAGAATAGAAATCAACAAACATTAAACACATGTTAGGTGGTGACAGCACTACAAAAAAAAATACAACAGGGTCAGGGTAGAGTGACAGGATTGGAAGGCATGTCCTTTCTGTTTGATGTGGGGTAGACAGGGAAGGTGTCCGTTCGAGGACATGTCAGTGGAGACAGTAATGGAGAAATGAATGATATATGACGCTATCTAGGGACAGGGGTCTGAGGAAACAGCAAGACTGGCAGGCGTAGTATAGTCCCTGAGGTGAGAGCAAGCTAAGTGTGTTTGAAGAGCAGTGAGGACGGGTGGGGCAGCCATGATAGTACTACCTGCCTTGTAGGGTTGCTTAGAAAATTGAGTAAGATAACACATTTAATATGTACTTTGCATACATTAAAAGGATAATACGTCATAACAAGTGAAGATTATTTTAGGAATGCAGGAAGGGTTCAGTAGTATAAAATGTATTAATGGCATTCATCTTACTAAATATAAGTAGGAAAAAATCATGATCCTTTTTTTAGAAAAGGCATCCGAAAAAATTCAATATCGATTATTGATTTAAAAAAAATCCTCAAAACGTAAAAGCAAATGTTTCTTGCAGGATGTCAGTACAAGCTCTGCAAACCAAAGGTGTCAAATAAGATTGGTAAATGCTGCATTAACCTAAACTAAGCAGGTCTCTGTCCTGCAGGCCTTCTCAGCCTTATGCACATAATGTGCTTTGTGAATATTCAAGAGGGATATTTAGAATGCAGCATTTGCCAAGTTTATTTGAATACAGAACCTTAAAAAGCATTGACTACTACATTTTTTTTTTTCTTTAAGAAATATTTTGCAAGTAATTGTCACATTGGGAAATACCTCTTTTTAGTACTTGGATTTTGGTTTTGTTCGCCTTCATTCATTTTAATAAATCAGTATTCTTGATTTATTTCTAAGATATCTGTAATCTCTCTTTGTGCCTGCTTTTCATCTTCTGTGATAAGCTGCAGCTCACTAATTTGTTTCGTGGTCGAGACTCTCCCAAAGTCATCCAAATCACTCTGGGTTTCTTGGGTAAAGAAGAAAATCCTATATAATTAATATAAAAATCTCAGGGATTGATTGAATGGAAATTGAAGTATGAAGGTTTATTTAATTCAACTTTTCCCAAGGCTTTAAAAGTTTTGCAGTTCAGGGGGAGGAATGAAATCAGCATAATGGATAGATGACTGAGGACTCGTGAACTTATTGTGGAGGAGAACATTACTGTGGGTTAGAAGATAGAGATTCTACTCTGTCTTTACCGTTTACCAGCTACTTAATTTTGAAAAGGTCACTTAGCCTCCTTCTGCTTCAATTCTGTCATCTGTAAAATTCAGGAATTGCTTTTAGGTCCATCCATTTTAAGACTCAGAGTTACTATTAATATGCTTCACGGTATCAGTGACGATTGTGGGCCTACATAGAATATTTTGTTCTACTCTGCTAGTTTCCACATGGGATTATAACCTGTGTCTCAGTCTGGCTCCTTTGGAGAATGAAATTACTCAATTTGCTTATAGTCGACTCCATGTATTTGAACACTTACTGAATTGTTCGAGACTTCTGTCTTCATTGATTGTTTTGTTAATTATCTTATAGGAAAGCACCTGATTATAACACAGGTCAATTAATATAGTGCTACGGATAAATCCACACCTCCTGCATTTGTTTTACTGATGGAGGGAGAAATCCATGATGTAGATATTAATTTTCATCCCACTGCCCCCCCCCCCCCGTGTTCATTTGGTAGTTTTGTTGTGCCTTTTGTGTGCTCCCCATCTATTAGGGAATTTCTGAACTCAGCACAGTAGAGGTCTAAATTCACTGAATTTATGCCATCTGGAGATGAGCTTTACATTTTGTTCCTCCACTGAAGTTAGGGCTGGGACACAGCTATTGTATGGAAGGATTGTGAGCCTGGGTATGATTTTATTATGGGAGGTAGGATGTTTTGTTAGAAGGAAAGCACTTGCTTGGGGAGAGATTGAGTGTCGCTAAATTGTTAACTGCCAAATTCTCCCCTTTTAGCAGGAGACATATACTGTTTTTAAATGAGATGACAACCAAGAGCATTATCAAGACCCAGTGAATTTTCGGAAAGTCCTTTCTATATACTTGAGTTCCGTTTAACCTTGCTTTCGATGTCATTCTGTGCATTACTGTCAAAGGACCCGGCTTCCTTTGAAGTTGCCGAGCATGGCTGCTGACAGAATCATGGTGGTAAAATCTGAGTGGCTCCCAGTAAAGTCCTGAATGATACACAGTGAAGCCTTATTACCTAAGCGAAAGCACTCGTGTGTGAGTCCCTAAAAAGAGTGTAAGGGGAGGATATATGATAATGACACTAAGATGAGAGAGGTATTTCTCATTGATTAGAGAGGCCGTTCCACAATTCAGGAGTCATAGAATGAGGAGAGACTTGAAATTGCCAGAAAAGCATCTGAAAGCAATCTGTAGTTCTTTGGAGGCAGTAGAAGAGCCTGTATCTCTCCAGCACTTGATCATAAAATTGTTCATATGGGATTATGGAAGAAGTAGAATTCTGTTACTGGATAAACCTCATGCGATTAAATGCCCAGAGATTTGATTATGAATTATGTACTGCAAGGCCCTAGGCACTTAATGAATGATTAATTGATTAGAGTGAAGGAGGCACATTTGAAGATACCAAAGAAACTTTAATATGAAGAATTTGTTTATTTGAGTATGAAATGCTATCCTTTTCATGCACTATGCTCTTTTTATGTCTGGTCACTACCTCTACTGTGCCTAGTTTTGAAGATTTAGGTCACATCAAGGTTCCCCCAATTTTTTCCCATTCATGAAACATTTGTTAAAAGAAAAGGTATTACACTCCAAGCCTCTTAAGGCATCTATAGGTCAAAAACATATGTTCAGAACCTCTTATGGTCACTTGTTAGGGAGCCATCTTTTAATATGTTGGAATATTGCAGAAAAATTATTACATTTATGAGCAGCTCCTCCTTTGGGGCTTGGGAAATGCTTATACAGAGATTTCGAAAAGATGTGTTTATTGTACCAGGCTCTGACTTGAATTGCTGACCTTCGCCCATCTGAAGAGGGGGAAATATTTTACCTAATACTATAACTATTTCAGAACAAGTTGCATCTTGTTTCTTGCTTTCGCATAAGTGGTTGTGGTCATATGTAATTACAACATTATACTCTTTCTTTTTATGATAATTGGCATTTCCCATTTGATTATAAACAAAATTTTTGATGGCCGACAAAATTGTGGTTGAATAAATTATGTCATATTAAATTTACTTAATTTTCCCCCAGTTATTGGACATTTAAATGATTTCCATGCTTTAAATTTATAGTATTTATTGTTTTTCTTTTTTTAAAAACTTTGTTTTTGGAAAATTTCTCTGGTTTCCCCCTATTTTTACATTGAATATTGGCTTCTTGTGGTTTTGTTTAGCATTTCCATTAGGTTTGGCCTTTTGTATCTGTGTTTAGGGATAGTCTTTTTTGCTATGCAATCCTAGACACCTCTAGGTATTTCCTGTATTTCTCTCAGGTAGGATAGTTTCCCAACCTTCTTTAAACTCATGTTTTTCTGCTTGCTCCATAGGGATTAAGCCACATATTTGTGTTGCGAAACTTGTCTTCCCAGTTAGGCCTGATGATATGAGATGTATGTCTAAGACCTAAATAAACTTTGCCCATGGGATGGCAAAAACCGAATTTCAACTGTCAATGCCTAGATAGGTCAGAGGTACCTGGGACTATTTGGGGAGTATTGTATGTTTTTAGAAAGTTGCTGTGGTCCTCTCTTTGCTAGCTTATATTTTATTTTCATTAACTTAAAATGATGCTGCTGATGCATGAATATGGATTTATTTAGTTTCATATTTTTTTTTTCTCCCTTGTAAAAGAAGTATGTAATTACTTAACATCTCTTGGAGGATGCAAGAATCCTTCTTCTCTACTTTCTGCTACCCAGCGGGAGTCTCTCATTTTTGGCTGGCATTCAGATTTCCAAATAAAGACCTACTTTTTGCTTATAATTTTTTTTTTTAATGATAAAGATAAGTGCAGTCTGAGGAGAAATACTCTCAATGCACAACCGGTGCATTGGTAAATGGGAGGAGGTAAAAAATAGCGAAACTTAGATTGGTTTTTTTGCAGTTTATTCATGATCGTGGGGCATTTTTTATTCTCTTCTATAGATTTTGAAAGTCTTCCTGGAGTTTCCAATTGTGCCAAGTGTTGGAGAAATTTTTTCTGCCCCTCTGAAAGAGTAAAGTGAGCAAAAACAGCCCAGCAGGAGGCTATTGAAGAGCGTCATTCACAGGTAATGTCTTTTCTTATTACTATTGATATGTGTCCAGTTCAATAATATACTTTTGTTCAGTAATATACTTTTAAAAAAGCTTAGTTGAACTTACTTATCCAAGTGAACATTATCTTGTTCAAAACAAATCTTCTCGAGAAGATATATTCTTGTTCTCTACTCAAAACATCAAAAATTTTTTCCTGCATCTTGATCCTTCTTTTAAACATCCAATTTTCTGTAGTGGCAAATCTCAGTCCTGTGAGGGTGTTTTTGGGAAGTAGTCTGAACTCATTGAAACTAGGATGATGAATCTTGGGAACTCTAATTTTGATTTAAAAAAACCCAGAAGAAGCAATAACATAGTGAAATCCATTTTTCCTTTTGTAATTTGAATATGTGTTGAATGCTGTATTTATTGAAAGTTAATTCTAAAAAGAGGTGACTCTAAGTTTTAAACAATGGTAGTATTATCAAAATAAGTGATTAGGCTTGGCTTCATAGCTTACAGAGAAACATTGTTTATTTGACTACTATGTAAGTGTTGGAATTCTTATTAAAATCAATCAATTGATCAATCGTCTGTGTTGTAGAAAGGGTTCCTATATTAATCAGGTTAAATAAGACGAGATCTAAACTTATAAGGTTTATCTCTAAGATTTTTGTAATTTGTATCTTACTGGTGGTGTGTTTTCCATTTATTTCTCAGAATGTTATTAGAGTGGTTGTTAAAACTGCACATTAAAATTTCAAGTTACCAGGTCCCAGTATGGTGTGTCACAATCAGAATCAGAATGGTAGGAGGCAGTAGGAATCCATCTTTTACAAGGACCAACAATGATTGACACCTTCAGGGCAGTCTTGCCTCTACATAACCTTTGCATCCTTTTAGTTAAAGGAGTTGCATAGTTATTTCCTCGAGTTTTACTTTAGATAAAACAATGCCAATATTTTTTAGTATACTATTTTGACACAGGGTTCTGTTTTCAAGTAGCATATTATTAGATCAAATTAAGAATATAATTGAATAAAACTATACTTTAAACTTTATGTCTAAATTAAATATGTATACATTTTTCCCTGGAGACAAATAGGTAAATCTGTTTTGACATCTAGATGCCAAATGTTAAATTTTATGAAAGATCTACTCTTCAGATTTGTTAATAAGTTGTCCTGCAGGAATCTTCACATCGAGGGCGAAGAGTAATAGGGAAGGTTCATATTGGAAGCCCCTGGAATCTTATGCTACGTTACACTTATCCTCCAGCCCAGCATTTTTAAGTAAACATTGTTATGAAGGTTTTGCTGTGTAATTTATGGTTCAGACAGATGAAATGCTTTCTTTCTAGTGCTCTGATATTTGTGAAGCTGTTTGAAACCTTCAAATGAAAGGGAATGTTAACGTGACATGAAGCAGTATGCTTTGCTAGGAAGTTATTTCATTACTATGTACGTTCAGTCCTCCAAATTGATTAATTATATAGAATGTAAGCATTGTGTATAAAGCGTTATGTTTTAGATATTTCAATCCTACAAATTATACCTTTACTTTAAAAGATACTTATAATATGGTACTACCATTCTGTGCATGTTAATATTGAGAGATAATATACTTGGTATAAAACAAAAATATAACAATAGATTTATAAATTAAGGCTATTAACTTCAGATGCTTGTTTCCTTATTAAAATAATTTAACTTTTTGGTATGAAATATTCCATTAAGTTTGCACTTCTTAAAAATTGTGTTAAAATATTCGTAACATAAAATTTACCATTTTAACCATTTTTAAGTGTATAGTTTATATTGTCGTGCACCCAATCTCCAGATGCTTTCATCTTGCAAACCCGCATCTCTGTGCACACTGAGATCAGCTCCTCCTTTACTCCTCCCCCAGCCCTGGCAATCACTATTCCGCTTTGTCTCTATGAATTAACTATTCTAGACACTACATATAAGTGGAACCACACAGTATCTGTCCTTTTGTGACTGGTTTATTTCACTTAGAATAATGTCTTCAGGGTCATTCATGTTACAGCATGTGTCAGAATTTGCTTCCCTTTTAAGGTGGCATCATAGTACATTGTTCATATACACATGCATACACTTATGTATACACACATACACATATAAGTGTATGTATGTATATGTATATTTACACACACACACACACACACACACACACACACACCCACACCCACCCCCACACACCACATTTTATTTATCTGTTCGTCCAGTGATGAGGTTTGGATTGCTTCCACCTTTTGGCTATTGTGAATTATGCTGCTCTACATGGGTATATAAATATCTGTTTGAGTTCCTGCTTTCACCTCTTTTGGCTGTATATCTAGAAGTGGGATTACTGGATCATATGTTGATTCTACTTCTGATATTTTGAAGAACCATCATACTGTTTTCCACAGTGGCTACATCCTTTTACATTCTCACTTTTAGTCCACAGGAGTTCTAGATTCTTCCCATCTTCACATCTTTACTTGATAGTAGCCACCCTAATGGATGTGACGTATCTCATTGTGGTTTTGGTTTGCATTTCCCTAATGATTCGTGATGGTAAACAGCTCTTCATATGCTTTTTGTCCATTTGTATATTCTTCTTTGGAGAAGTGTCTAGTCAAGTCTTTTGCCAATTTTTTAACTGGGTCATTTGTTTTTTTGTTGTTGAGTTCGTAGGTATTGTTTATATATTCTGGATGTTAACCCTTTATAAGATTTATAATTTGCAAATATTTTCTTCCGTTCTGTAGTTTGCTTTTTCATTGTGTTATGATATGTCCTTTGATGCATAGAAGTTTTAAATTTTGATATTCAATTTTTTTTTCACTTTTGTTGTCTATGCTTTTCGTGTCATATCCAAGAAATCATTGCCAAACCCAGTTTTGAAGCTTTCCCCTCATGTTTTCCTCTTAGAGTTTTATAGTTTTCACTCTTAAGTTTAGGGTTTTGATCCATTTTGTGTTAATATTTGGATATGGTGTAATAGAAGGGTCCAAATTTATTTCTTTGCATGTAGATATCCAGTTTTCCCAACACTATTTGTTGAAGGGAAGTTTATACTTTTAAAGACAGTTTAGGGTAAGGAAAAAAAAGCAGACAGTCATAAACAGCTGTTGTGTCTATGTAAGAATTCTTATAACTTCTGTTTCTAATTAAGAATATATTTCAGAAACTAGAGGGAATTACTTAGATTTGAAGCTCACCTTAAACTAAGATTTAATAATTGTACATAGCCATGGAGCCTTTTTAAAAGTTTATGTTAGTATTTGGTGGGCAGTGACTTTTTATATTTGGGATTTGATTATGACAAGACTCGGAGTTTTGGTCTTCAGGTGTGTGTGTCTAAGTCCTGTTACAAGACTTTTCCCAGTTAACTTCGGCAAATGAGAGATCCTCTAATGTTTTAGGAAGCTTTAGTTTCAAGGCCATAAGCAGAATCAACATTCTCATAATAAAGAATAGCCAGATAAATAAATCCTGGGAAAATCTCTAGCCAGCTTGAATCATTCACCTGTCTGCATAGCAGAAGTTATTTGAAACCTGCTTTTGCCACTTAGCTCTAAAATGCAGTTTATGTGTTGATAGAGTGATATTTACACTGATTCTGAAAAGGTCAAAAACTAAGTATTACGCCCTTAGAAATGTGGTTATTTTGGGAAGAAGGAGGTTGTTGGGGATGAGGTTGAAAGGTGCAAAAGCAAATATGGTACCTAAGATGAAAGCCTGGGCTATCACACGTAGAGGGTAGAGTGTGCTTAGGTGGGTATAGGAGTAACATGGATAATGAAAAGATCTAACGCTTAGGTGTATTACTTTCTTTGGCGGAAATAATAACGAATACTAAAGGTAGCATAGCAAGGACCAGAAGTGGCAAATGGGTTTGAAAGCATTGAGGACAATATGGTGTAAAATGTGTATGACAGTCCCGTGGCGATGCTGTCAATGGAATCCATCTGTTAGGGATTATGGATGTGTCCTCACAACAGTGAGACGAGTAGCAGGTGGATGGAGGCAAGTGCAGTTATTCTGAGCTGTTGAGAGAATTACAGATTTGAATAGAGTATTTCAGGTTTGAGAGCTGTCTCCATGAGAAAAGGGTAGCCGTGAAGCAGCCTTAGAATGCTGTCCGTTCTCATGCAATACTGGCGTGTCTGAGTCATGCAGAACTGTGGTGGCGAGTGAGGAATGTTTCTCTGTGGTCTCGCTGGTTTTGTGTGGAACCAGTGGGAAACCATTTTCAAAATGATTTTGAATAAAAATCTAGTCTCAAGATTGGTCTTGGACTATATATATATATATTTTTAAGTAAAAACACAAAAGGACTTCTTACAGTCAAATACTCAAACCAGCTACTTAATGCTATTATTCCGAAATTTGTTTATTCTGCAGTATCTCTTCATAATTCTATACTTTCTTTTGTGAATTTAGTATTTTTATTTATTCAGTCGTTTTTGTCTCTTCACATGTTCCGTGACCCCAATAACTTTCATTATAGCTTAGTTTGGATCTTTTCCAGCTCTGTGTGTGTCTTCTAATTGACCGAAATGACTTAGAACAAATGTATATAATTTATGGTTGGTCATGTTTTCTATTTCATTTTCAACATCATTCTCGGAATACTCTGCCTTTCTTGGTCTTTAAGGGCACAGGGCTGCTCTGAGTTGATGTACTCAGAGAAGATTCTCTGATGACTTTAGTAGAGAACAGTGGTTCTCAAAGTATGGTCCTTAGATGAGCAGCAGCAGCCTCACTTGGGCACTTGGTAGAAATGTGAATTCTTGGATCAGAAACTCTGAGGGTAGAGCCCAGAAATTTGTATTTAACAAGCCCTCTAGTGGGTTCTGATGAATGTTGAGGCTTGAGAACTGCTCTGGACACTGTCATTAGCTGTGTACCATTGTTCAAGTCATTCGTTTTCTCTGGCCCTTTTTCTCCTGCGCAAATAGATTATGGCTTCTCAAACGTTGATGTACACATGAATTACCTGGTGAGCTTACTTCAAAACTTTCATAAAGCAATACATTTTTCCTAACTTTATACCCCGAGATTCTGATTCAGTAGGTCTTGGATAACTCAGTTATCTGCTTTTCAACAAGTTCTTCAAAATCATCTATCTGTGATCTGGACCAGTGGATGTCTCTTGAGTTTCTTTCAGACCCCAAAGTGATATGATTTAAAATGGATTTTTATTTTTTTTAATTCAGCAACTGAAGGCTTGGGCCCAGAATTTTATTTGCAAAATAACAGTTTGTATTATTTTTCACCGAAGCCATTATGTCCTGATTTCTTTCCTTGAATAATAAATATGATTCTTTCTTGCCTACTGAGCGTTTCTTGAAGCATGTCCTCATTGGAAAAGGAGTTTGCTCACTAAAAGAGCTTTCTGATGTTTATGAACTTAAGAGATATCATTATGTGGTTCTTCTAGGTAATTTATAAAAATCAGTAAAAAACTTTAAGCCCTGGTTCTTAGGGAACATTATTTTTTATTGAGATCTTTTTGTCCCTACCTTTTCTTTCCAATCTCTTTATTCCCTATGCATGATATATTTCCCTCGTCTCATTGCCATTCTCATTTTTGATTGTTTCTTTAATTTTTATGGTACAACTTTATTAGAATGATTATTTGGTGCGTTTTCCTCATCGCATTGGCTTCTCCTTCTCAGTCTTTTTTCATTTGTCCATCCCTTGAATGTTGATGTTTTCAAGGGTGGCCTAAGTTGTCACCCTTTATGTAGATAACACTTGTCTGGCAATTCCTATGTGTCAGGTGCTGTTCTAAGAAATTTCTTGTAACTCCTCACAAAATCCTTTGAGGTTGATTCTATTATTCCCATTATACAGCCGTAGAAACTGAAACATATGGAGTTTAAGTAACTTTCCCAAGGTCACAAAACTATTAGTCAGTGAAGATGGACCGACTCCCAGAGCATGCCATCTTAATTACTGTGTTCTGGAGCCTTCCCTTCTCAGTAGTCTAAGCCAGAAACCTAGGATTACCCTTCACTTTGCCCTCTTTGCCCCTGCGTATCTTGTAGTCCTCTTGAGCTCACTTTCTAAATCTCTCTTGAAAGCACACTTAGACGTACCTGCATTCCGTCGTAAGCATTCTGGTCCGGGCCTTCATTATCTCTTGTCTCCGCTGTTGTTATTATTAGTGTCCTCTTTTTATCTGTTTCTTTATATTATTGCCAGAGAGTTATTCTTCCTAGTAGTAAATCTGATCATGACACTTCTCTGCCTCACCCTCCATGGTCAGTCATCTAGGGTTGGGCAAACCCTCCGTTATCCACTTTGCTGTTGAGCAAGCGCCACCAAATGTGAGGAACAGGATGGTTCAGACATTTGAAGGATCTCACCATGAGGCAGAGAGCTGGGAGAGTACAGGTGGTACCTGACATTTTGAGGCTTAGGAAATAAAAATGATATCTTTTGGTTAGTTTCACCCCTTTTGGTCCTTAATTTTTACTTATTTTAATAAAAGAACAATTAAAAAATCTAAGTCTAGTCTGGGCAGAGAGGAATTGCCAAGAAGAGTGCTCTTCTCACTCCCATTCCAGTGCTGCGCTTCAGCCGTAGTAAACTACTGCACTGCCTACGGCGGGTCATGTCCTCTCTCTATCCTCTGCGCCTTTGCATACGCTCTTTCTTCTTTCTGGAATGTTCTTCCCTCACTACCCCTTTGGCCTGGCTAACACTGCCATTTCCATTTTCAGGTCTCAACTTAAATTTCACATTACCTGAAAAGTCTTCTCTGATCCCTTTTACCTTCTAACAGTCTGGGTGAAACGCTTTTTTTTTTTTTTTTATGTGCTGCCATAGCATGCATTCTTTCCCTGCTGTTCGACTCATCATACTTTGTTTCAATTGTTCAGTTGCTTCTTTTAGACTATGAGTTACATCTTATTTAGTTCTGTGTTTCCCCCAGCATAGGTGTTGAATAGATATTGATCGTATGGAAGATTAAATGAGTATTAAAATGAGCTAATTGATTTCTGCCAATTTTACCTGCTGCTTATCTTTGTGAAATAACTCTAGCAGGGGATAGATGTATTCGTTAAGGTTAGGTTCACCCGTAAGTAACTACCGGAATCAATGGCTTAAACAAATGAGAGGGTTATTTTTTCTTCTTCATTATCTAAGTTTGGAACCAGGGTATCTAGGTTTAGTAAAGTGGTTCCTTAATTACCAAGGAGCCAAGTTCCCTCTGTCTTTCTGCTTCACATTCCTGGGTCTGATCCCTGCCCCCATATTCTCATGTCAAGATGGTTCCCAGAAGTCTAATCACCCACATGTGCCCCCACCGCCCCCCGCTTTTAGGGGTTTTCCTGAAAGGCCTTCCAGGGATTTCCTCTCATACTCATCGACCAGACGATATCACAGTCTTACTTCTGGCTCCAGTGGAGGCTTGTAGATAATTTTGTTTGACTTAGTTCTTTGCTTCTTGGTACAAAATTGTGGTTCTATTAATAAGGAAGGGGAGAAGGGACACCGAGTGGTAATTAGGAGTCTCAACATATTAGGATGATTTTCCTCTTAAGTGATCATAGACAGTTTTAGTAAATTCGCAGATCAATGTGTCAGTACTTTTTAAAATAAATAAATAAATAAATACAGTGGATTTGAAGGGAGTCTTACCCTTTTTTGTCTCTAGTCACTCTACATAAAATTAGCCATCATTTGTATATTTTAGTTATAGTTACAGGCATCTAAAAAATGTAAATGATTGCTTTTATGATTCTTTATTATTTTGGGGGAGGAAGGGATATTTGTACTTGTTAATTTAAGAATATATCTTCTTAAAGTCTCCCTAACATGTCTCCAGAATCTGCTGGTGGAAGTATGAATTGCTAGAACACTCGACGAAAGATTTGGCAATAGATACCAAGAAAAAAGGAATTTTTATCTTTAATCTCCTTCCATTCAATCTTCTATAAATCTGAAATCTAAATTCAATGCATTAGATTTTTTGGAGAACTTAATAACTTGGAAAAATGCTCAGGATATATTAATGGAAAGAGCAGGAATCAAAATTTAATTTTGTCATTAAATTCCCCCACCAAAAAAATTCCAATTTTATTAGTTCTTCATTCCACTATATGGAATATATATAGATTTAATCCTTATTATTAAATACAGCTTGTTCCAGTTTTTCACAATTAGGAATGTTCTTCGATGAATGACTTAGCACATTTGTACATAATTTTGTTTGGATTTCCATGATAGAAGAACAGAAGAGATTAAAGATACACATCTCTTATTTGTTGGTATCTTTGCCAAATCTTTTGCCAAATGTGTACACACATTTTTTATGCTTCCGATGTTTAAAAATTTATGAAATTATTAGAAAGTATAAAAAAAGGGTAGAAAGATAGTAAAGCTTTACAAAGAGTTTGTATCTTTTGGCGGTACTTTGAGTACTTTCTTACTATATATTACATATATTTTTTCAATGACTATATATTCTTTTTATGACTTAAAATAAATTCAGTTGAAGATGAAGAATATGCCTTCTTTTTTGGTCATCAGTTGCTGCTTTACTATTCAGGGTCTCAGCATCAGAGGTGAAATTTTAATATTGATATTTTAATCAAAGAGGAATAAGCATATGGCAGATAAATCCTATAGGATATTTAATGTGTGTATTTGACATGTTTTTCTGCATTTGCTTAGAGATATTTTCTCCACTTTTCCTGGCAATTTAGACCAGTATTTTTTTTCCCTAGCGGCATTTGTTGTAGCTATGAAAAAGAAAAGCACCACAAACCTTAAATTCTGTTCAGTAGCCGTGCTGTGGTGTATGTAACCTTTATGTACTCCTGGGATCATTTTTAGCATGTCTTCATTTCCAGGGCGATCCTGTTAATATATTAGTACCTATTTGTTTCTAGAGGCGAAAGCCGAGAGGACTTGTAGCATATGGATTCACGCAACTGACCCTCAGAAAGATAAGGTGTCCCAGTGACCTATTTTATATTCACAGATTCTGTGGCCAGGAATAGATTAATTTTAGAGGTGTATTCCAGAATGTCAGATAAGAAGAAAGAGTGTGAACAACACGTTAAACATAAACTGGAATAGTGTCAGTGAAAAAACAGAAGCAAACCCCTGCATCAACAATATATAGCTGGGGATTTTGAGACTTAGGGTTGGGAATGCCAGGTTTGGGTTATGTTTAGAGGGGAGAGAGCAGGTTTTCCCTAGGCTATTAAGAATGAGCATACTTTTCTAATGTAAAAACACTGTGGACTGCCGCAAAATTCTGCCTCAAATTCTGTTCCCTGTCAGTTGAGATAATACTATCGATAGAAAGTTAGTAAGACCCTAATCATAGTTTTAAGTAAATATGCATTTTGTTAAATATCTGTATACTGTCTATATCTATTTTAAAAATGGTATTTAGTCTAAAGTGGAGTTTGGCAAACAATGGCCCATAGACCAAATCTGGCCTGGTGCTTGCTTTTTTAATGTTTTACCAGATAAGAATAGTTTATATATTTCTAAATGATTGGCGGAGTGGGGGGTGGGGAGACAAAGAAGGCCTTGTGTAGAGAACATAAATGTTCCCTACAAAGCGTAAAATATTTACTAACTGGCTTTTACGGAAAAATGTTCGCCAACCCTTGGTCTAAAGCAGTGATTTTCAACTGGGGGAAATTTTACCCCCCACGGGACATTTGGCTCTGTCTCAAAACATTCTTGATTGTCACATTAGGGAGGTGAGTTAAAAATGCTACTGGCAATCAGTGTGGGTGGAAGCCAGAAATGCTGCTGAGCACCCTACAGTGCACAGAGTGGCCCCTCGAGACAGAGAACTAACGGGTCCAAAATGCTGATGAAGACTTTCTTGCTCAAACTTTAGTTAGGCTCCTTCAGTCCTTCTTACCCAGGCCTCAGCCTTGGCCCCCATCCTGTGTTTGGGCCGCCTAGCCTAGTTTTAGCAACAATTCTGTTGAGTCAGTATAATGAAAGTCCCCACCCACCCCTTACATCTGATCATCCTGGTCTATGTTTAGTAAAAATCTTATTAGATCATTTTAGTAAGAATATGCCTACCCTTGATGTCTTGTCCTAGTACTTTTCCATCTACTGAGCCACTCACTCTGCTTTTTTGGTATAAATTCCCAGCTGTCCTTGCTGTATACGGACTTGAGCCTGATCTCTTTCCCTTATTGCTGGAGTCTTTATACCTATTGAAATAGTCCTGAATGAAATCTTTTTTACTAGTTTAGCAAGTGACAAAATATTTTTTCTTTAACAATATCAGTAGTGTAGAGGTTGAGAATCCCTGGCTGAGATAGTGTCCGGTACATGTGTGAATCCAGGAACTGCCTCTTCAAATGACTCTGCAGCAGCTCCCTTCCCTTCTGGGGTTCCATTGTTTTATAGGGAAGGGGGACCGGCCGGCACAAGCATGCACTAAGGAGCAGTTGCCTTCAGGACTTAGAAGAGGCCAGCCGTAAAGATAATTGACCTCAACAACATTTCAACGGCAGAGAAGGCAGTCTGGATAAGGGTGGCCATGCTGTGCTCGGCCCTGGCTCTATTCCCTGGGTATTCCTAAGAATGAAATAAGGTTGACTCTGTCTAGGGAAGTTTCATTATCAACCTCCCTTCCTCCCCAATGTTTTTTGATGTACTAGAATTGTCATTAAAAGATGAAACTTTCAGTTCAAAGTAAAATGCCAAAAGGCAAATGTATGAACTTGTTAAAACAAGTTTAGATAGTGATTAAGCAAAAAATAGAAGTGATTACTGTATCTTTCCTGGTTCTCATTTAGAGGTGTGACGAGAAGGTGAGTACACACAGGGTTTGAAAATATGTTTTTATATTTTGAGGTAGAAGTTTCTATATTTTGGGAGGTTGGAGATCTTCATTAGTGAGTGAACAGCAAGAGAAAAAAGCCAAAGACAGAGAAAAATGTTCAAAGCTATAACTTGACTTTACCCTTCTTGCGCACCTGAGTCCCAGAGCCCCTTTCGCCTGCTCCTTTCCTGAGAGCTGGAACCCTGGCCTCTGTTCTATCCACGTGGCTCTGCTGTTAACTAAAGCTCCCTTCTCTGGGCAGAAGCTTCTGGATCTCGTGGCTTACCTGCTGGTTTGAATGTCTCTCTTTTTTTTACATGAAGCCAGACCTTCCTAGTACAAGTCCGGCCTGGTCAGTTGAGACGCTCCAGCTGATGGTGCAGGTTGTTCTACACCTCTAATTTTCTCTAACCTTCTCATTTTCCTTGGACATGTTATTTAAGACAGGGTTCTAACAGGACTTCAAAAAGTAAGGATAGTTACAAAAGAGCCAGAGTCCTTGTCCATGCCAATCAGAACTTACCTCTTCACTCTTTATTCTCCATGAGTCTAAATTTTTATATGTATATTTATAATCGAGTGCATCTGTGTTAATAAGTGTGTATACATATGTAAAAGAATGTAGTTATGGTATAGAAAACATATTTAGAAAAGAGATTATGGATTTCTTTTTTTGAATAGAAATACAGCACCTTTCTCTGAAAATGGTTTTCTTTAAGCACACCAGAAAATCTGAGCAGCATTCTGCCAGTTGGTTTCTTGTTGTTGTTGTTGTTGGTGTGTGAAACATGCTTCATTGATCCCAGTGAGGTTATTTATGTGGCTGGTTTCTACACAAAGGGAAAAAAATTTGATTAATTGCCATTAACTGTGATATATCTCATGAGTAATGAGTTTTTTTTGTGTGTGTATCTTCTTTTTTCAAATATATTGGTGGCTACATAATAGGTTCTGGTAAAGCAATCTGCTAGAACACCAAGTGGAAAATAATAGCAGCTTCTGCAAAAGTATGGGATGGCAGTGTGGTCAAGAACTTAGCTGGTGCCTGAGAAATGTGATGTCCTACCACTATCTGCGGGATCCGAGTCTTTTTTTTTTTTTTTTTTAATTATTATTTTTATGATGACATTGGTTGATGAAATCCAACAAGGTTCAGCTCTACACTTTAACAGTAAGATGTGTGTGTGTTCACCTCTCATAGTTCGATTTCTTTGAGTCATCTTTAAGTCATTTTCCTGGGAGTTTGTGTCACTTTCTGGTGGTACCTGTGTGTCCTTCAGGTGGCTACTTAGGCTTGGGGCTGTAGTCTGTGACCATAAATCCCAGTGTGAACTTGAAGCCATCTGAGGTGAAATGTACAGGTTTGATTTTGGTAACTCCTGTCCCTGACTCTAGTCACTCAGGGCACCATTGTTACTCAGGGCACCATTGTTGCTGTTCATTAAACCAGTGCTTCTGAATTTGGAGTAATAATATAATTCGATGTGCTTTTGCACATTTTTCCCCCTCATTTCTTTAATACTGTACAATAGGTAGGCAGTCGTCAATGTTAAAGTAAAGTTCAGTGACTTGTTCAAGGTCATTAAATACTGTGTGATACACTATACGTCAAATCCAGGCCTTTCGAGGCCAAGCTTGTTGCTCACCCTCCTGTCCCATGGGTGTTTTTATACAGTGTCAGATTTAATTTGCTAATATTTTGTTGAGAATTTTTCCATCTCCATTCTTGAGAGGCATAATATCTTTGTCTGATTTTAATATTAGGATAATGTTACCCCGCAGAGTAAGTTAGGAAGTGTTCTCGCTGCTTCTGTTTTCTGGAAAATTGTAGACAATGGTTATAATTTCTTCCTTAAATGTTTGCTATAGTGCATCAGTGAACCCATCTGGACCTGGTGTTTCAGTTGTAGAAGGTTGTTAATTATTGGTTCGATTTCATTAATGGATATATTTCTGTTCAGATCCATTTCTCCTTGCTCTTGGGCAGTGCCTGGTATGCACACAACGGAGCTTTTGTAGTTGTTCTCATGAACTTTGGACTGACAACAAAATTGCATGTTGTTCAAGGCCATTATTAATAAATGGAGTCTCCACAAACAAAAATTTCTTGGCTAGCTAACACTCAATAATTTGGGGCTTCTAAAAATGTAAACAGTGTAATAGTATCAGTGGAGACTTGGCAAAACTTTTTTAATAAAATAAGACAGATTATGCTATATCCAAGAGTTTGTTAGGCTGCCAAGATTTGGTGAGACTTATTTGAAGGTGTTTTACCATATGGTTTTCTCAGAAAGCCAAAGATCAGATCTCAGATTCTTGGACATTTGCATTAATGAGTCATGTTTTTGAATGAGGACAGACATAACCTGTATTTTTGGGGTAGAATTTGAACGAGGTTATAGAAAATAGAGGGTAGACAGCGACCAGACTGGTATGTAGAGAGGTTTGATTTTTTTTTTTTTTTTGGACAGGATGGTTAATAAAACATTGACTGTGACTGCAAGGCTCTACTGAGTTTTTTACTGAGTTTGTCAGGAAGGTATTTTCACTAAATAAAACATAAAACAAAACAAAAGAAACAAACCAAAAAACCCATACCTTAATAGAGTACTGAATTCCAAAACGTAAAAATATGAAACCAGTTATATAATATAGGAAGAGATTTAGAACTGTGGTCATTACTTCTTCAGTTTACCTATAAACCAATTTTTGTCATCCAGGAGAGGACAGATGTGCCCTCCTCTACAAAAGAGAAATCAAAAATGACATTCTAGTAGTGTTTAAAGTAAAAACGAGACTTCTATAATCTTCAACAAGAAGTACTTTTTTTCCAACTGAGTCTTTCTATCCAAAGTAGCACTGCTTAAGGTTGGTGACTTGCGCCACTATACTTTGCTGTGAAAGCGGTCTCTCATTTTTAAAAGAAAGACAGTGAGGCATGAGATAGACACTAGAAAATAAGAAAGTTTTTTTTAAAAAAAGTCAAAACATGTTATATCTTATTTTTAAGCCAAACTCTCCATTTATTACTTATTTCCAGCCAATACATGCACTTATTAGTATTTGATAATTAAGGAGTTATCTAATGTATTTTTATTTTCATATCATTATACATTGTTAAGTGGTGTGGTAGATGTTCTTAGATTCATATCATATTTTGTAGGAAATGACTTTTTGGACTATCAGATGAACAAGGGGCACCTGTAATGCTTTTATTATTTATTTCAAAAGTTATAACGACCTGTAGGAAAGCTCCCACTGTTCTCCTTCTCCTCCCCGCCCCCCCCCCCCCCATATATTTAAACACTTTGAGAAGCACAGTTGTCACTCTGAGACTTGGAGGCACAGGGACAGAAAGTGATCAGTAGCTGCAGAAGGATGGTGCAGGCTAGCGCTTACCAGAGACATTGTTATATATAAACAGTGAAGGTAAGTGTTGCTGATCCTGGAAGTACAAGTAACACTGAAATTAAGAGTGTCTTTTCCTGAGACATTTCAGTTCTGAAATATTCAGAAGGAGAAGACAGAAATTATAGAATGAAAACCGAAGGGGCCATTTCAGGGTGAAAGCTAAGGAGGTGGCGTAGGAAGGCTGAGCAGTCAGGGAGGACTCGGCAGGCAGGCTTTCGAAAAGGTCTGGTGGAGGCAAGAGATGGAACTTGGTAAGGATTATGTAACAGGACTGCACAATTTTCTGTGGCTCTGTGCTTTCATGTAACTCAGTTTCTATTTAATCTTAGAATGTCTCAGAGGGGCGCAACATTTATAAATGAAAGAACAACTTGGAAACTAAGCTAGGAAAGACCAAGGTAGCCACAGTAATCGGGAGGGAAGACTCTGGGGACCTTCCTCCTTGTGTAGTGTGGTAATATTAAGTGTACTGAGGTCTGACCACCAGCCAGCACTGTTTCCCTAGGTGGCTGGCTCCTGAATTGTTAGCATTCTATCTTGGGGTGGGATCTGGTCCATCAAGAAGCTCCTCATCAGAGCACAGTACTAAGAGTAAGTGAGTGGCTGTGTGTGGCCCCAGGGTGGCACTATGGGAGAAAGGATGAGGGGTGAGAAAGAACAGGCTGCATTGTTTTCCCTCTAGGTGAACAGCAACACACCACTGATCTACAGTCAATGCCAAAAATTCAGCAGTGTGCTTGCATAGAAAGGCTCTCAGGATCAAAGTGTGACTATTATTCTTACAGAGCTTAGAATTCTGGGCTAAACAAAAATCGGCCCTTTGGAATTGGAACCCACTGAGTCCTGGGAAAAGGTAAGGCCAGTTTCTCAGGATTGTCTGGACCCTGGCAGAGACAGAGCAGAGCAAACGGGCAGCTCGAAGGTTGGAAAAGCCCATTTTCCCACCAGCCAGCCTCCCCCAAAAACTACCCAAAAGCTATGCCCCAAGAAAACTCCAAGAAACCCTTAAAACAACAGTTTTCCATCCTTTTGGATAGGGATAAAATTTCTCCCTGTGGGCGTTCTTTGGGAGGAAAACAAATAGTCCCTAGCATGGGACTACCCTTTACAAATGAGCACTTAATAAATATTACTCGAGGAGAGTGGATTAATGGGAAGCAAACTCCTTTCAGCCATTGGCACCACTAGAAGCATTTATCAATGCGTTACCTTCATGGGGCACTGAGCCAGGGATGGTACAGAGCACATTAGCAGATGTGACTTCTGCCCTCGGAGACTGAGAGCACCATTTGTGAGCTTATTCTTGTGTGAAATTTACCTCTGTTGTCATTTTTGGCTGACAAACAAGTAAACAGTGGTTGGGGCAAGGGATAATGGTGGCCAATAGAAGCCTAGCATGAGGTACACTGCCCCCCAGGGCTCCTCGTTTGTGCACTCTGCGTTTCTTTCTCATAGAGCTGCTGGAAGTGCTTTTAAAGATACTGGACTTGGTGCAGTTACTCCTTACACTTTGTGTACATAGAAATAGATTTAAAGGCATTTCTGCTCACGCTCCTTTATGTTTCTCTCTTGACATGTTGTGACTTGGATTGGAAACATCAGTTTGGACAAAGAGTTGATGTATCTTTGTTGGGCAGAAACCTTTTGAGAGGCCCAGATATTTTTCTTACACCTGAAAGGATTAAAACATGGCCGTTCCTGGGAGCTGAATGGAGAGGTTTGTTCTCCTGTGCTGGACTCTCTTTCTGTTTGCCTGCACACCACCTGCTTCTCTAGGGCCCCCTCGCTGCACGTTGTTTTGAGCCCATCCTGTCAGCATTTTCAGACTTGTTATTTTGAAATAATTTGAGATTTACAGAAAAGCTGCAAAAATAATGAAGAGCCTTCCCATACCCAACTTTTCCTAATGTCAGCCTCTTACTCAATCTGTCAGCTGTCTGATACATGATTTCTACTGAGCCCAGTTTTTGAGCATCTCCTGTCCTAGGGACCTTGCTAGAGTCAGAATCCAGCCACAACATGGTCTTTCTCTTACCTTCAAAGAGCTAGCAATCCAGTTGTAGGTTTTAATGACAACATTTTACTGTCTCATGACTTTTTTCATTCTAAAAGATTTTTCTGGTAACAGTCATAGGTGAATCCAAAGTTAAGTTCCTAGTGATCGAATTTCTGTTCTAGTATAATCTGAGTGAATTGAGGGTTCTTGGTGGGGCTCTTGTTTATTTATTCATTATTTTAACATTCATTAACTGTTCCGTAGTTGCCAAATATTGTACTAGTCTCTGAAGATACTAAGTTAAACTTCAAAGTGTAGCTCATGCTTTTAAGTAGTTTATGATCTGGTAGAGAAATATACAGTTGCAAAACAGTGGAAAATGCTGTGGTAGAGATACATTCAGGGCACCTGGACACGTGCAGAAAGAGACCTTGAAACCCAGCTGAGGCTGATCAGACAAAGCCTCATTAGGCTGCCCTAATTTTGCTAGCGCTCTTTGGAGACTGTGAAATACATATGTGCTTTGCAATTAAAAATTATAATAAAGATGGCCTAGGTAAATCCAGGGGACTGCCACTGCTTTATTTTACAGATGGATAATGATAATGTGGTGTTCTTCTGTGAAGCAGAGTTAAGATATAGTCACTAAATGCACCAAATGTGCTGGTCGTGGTTGTCTTCCCAGCCTCCTTTCTATGTATTTTTTTCCTTTTAAAAAACCAAAATATGACAATTTTGTAGATGTGCTTTTATAGCTTGCTTTTTATATTTAACTTTATCTATGCCTATATCTACAGAAGATAGATATAATATCTTTCCATGTCAGTAAATATACTTCTCATACCATATTTTTCAATATCTTATGAAAATTTTTACCATGAAAAATTGCAAACATGTAGAAAAATGGAAGGAATCTAAATGTTAAGGCCTACACCTGTCATCTAGATTCTACTATTAACATTGTTCTGTATTGGCTTTCTCACTTATCTATCCATTTATTTATCATTCTCTCTATTCACTAATTCATCTTAATTTTTTTGAAACAGTTCAAAGTAAATTGCCAGTATCAGGAAATTTCCTATAACTACGCCACATGCTTATCATCAACTAGGATTCATTATTGGTTTATAGCATTCTTTGATGAAAAATTTGTACTCGATGAAATGCATACATCTTAATGTATATTTGCTGCATTTTGACAAACACATGCATCTGTGTAGCTCAACCTCTATCATGACGTAGATTATACAACACCCTCCTTACCCTGGAAAGTTCCCCCGTGACCCTCCGTAGTCGGTAACCTCCCAACCCCCATCCTTCCAGAGACCACCACTGTTCTCATTTTTCCACTGTAGATTAGTTTTGCCTGTTTTAGGATTTCATATAAATGGATGCATATAATATATACTTTTTGCGTGCGGTGCTTCTTTCACTCAGCATACTGTTTTTAAGATGCATACAGGTTGCTGTATGATTCGGTTGTGCCATTCCTTTTTTATTGTGGAGTAGTATCTTCTTGTGTGAATGTACTGTAGTCTCCCTGTTCTATTGATGGACACCTGGAGCATTTCCATTCTTTAGCTGTTGTGAATGAAGCTGTATGAACATTCGTCTACAAGTCTTTTTGTGTATGTGTGTGTACACGTGTGTGTGTATATCTATATATCTCCACACATTCATATGCATGCATTACGTCTGAGCGCACGTGTGTATACACACACATGCCCACGCATACACACCCACATGTATTATTTTCCTCCCCTCTTTTTTTTGGATAAATGCCTAAGAGTAGAATGGCTTGATTGTAAGGTAGGTGTGTATTTACCTTTGTTAGAAACTGACAAACCTTTTTGAGGGTGGTTGTAGTATTTTACATTTCCATTGGTAATATATGAGAATTCTTGTTGCACTATATCCTTGATTTTGTCATTCTTTTAAATTTCGGGCATCCTGCTTGGTGTATAGTGATATGATGATGTTGAGCACTTTTCATGTGCTTTTTGGCCAAGTGCATATTTTCTTTCATGAAGTGGCTGTTTAAATCTTTTATCTATTTTAAAAAATGAGTTGTCTTTTCATTGAGTTGTTGGAGTTCTTTGTACATCTGGGTACCAGTCCTTTGTCATGTATGGATTTTTTAAAATCTTTATCTCTAGTCTGTGACTTGCTATTCATTTTAATTCTTTGATGTGTTCTGTAATGAGAATTTCTAAATTTTGACAAGTCATATTATTTTTCGTATTGCTTTCCGTGACTTGTCTGAGAAACCTTTGCCCACCCCAAGTCGTGGTGGTAGTCTATATTTCCCTTTATGGTTTTAGTTTTTATGTTTGTGTCTATACTGCAGTGCAGGTCAGCTTATGTGAATGATGCGAGGCAGGGGTCAAGGTTAATGTTTTCCATTTAGATACCAGTTATTCTAGCACCATTTGTTGAAAAAGATTTTCTTCACCTATTGGATTGCTTTCGTGCATTTGTTGAAATTATGACCGCATATGTGGAGGTCTACTTCCGGGGCGCTCTCTTCTGTTCCATTGACCTACATCGACTACTCTCGTCTTACACCATTTTTAATATTTGTTGTACGAATGTCCATAATCATACGGGATCACTTTGCTATTGTTGGACATTTTGAAGTTTATATATTTTTTTACTATTAAAAACAATACTGTTGTACATATTACTTCTGTTTAATCTTAATTTAAGTTATAATTGGTAAGAATAATTTATAAATAGAATTCAAGGGGAAAGCATACATGCGTAACATTATTGTTTAACTTTATAGTATATTCTAATTTTTTAGTTCTGTGACAAATGATAGTGCCAGCAACTGGCTAGAAGTCAGAGTGAGGACTGTGACCAGCAGCCATGAAGCCCTTATCAGCTGGGAAAAGAAAATTCACTTTATTTCTAAATGTCATTTATGGATTGCTTTTATTGTCAAGCAATGTTATTAGAGAAGTATAAAGACTAAAAGCTTCAGAAGGACTTTCTTAGAACTTGTTTTCTGTGGAGCCCATAAGATATTGTAAATATGTATTTGCATGCATGTCAAGTGACTGGAAATGAGAGGCAAATATTTGACCAAATGTCTAAAGGCATTCACTCAATTATAGAAACAGAACAGAGATCATAACTCATGTCCTGTGTACTGTCAGACATGAGAGGTTATCCGTCTTAAACTTTTTTATATGGTAATCAGCAAGACATTTAGTTGTGTAAATGATCCCCAAGGCACATGTTTTTATTTTATGTGGGCACATAAATAAAATTATACCACTGTGTGAAGTGTTTGTAAATGCTTAGCTTCTTTACTTGGTAATTCATCCATTTACAGGAGCAATTTGTGGTATATAGGCCACCCTAGACATCATTTTAAGTATCTGTGATGCTTTTCTTAGGGAAGATAGATTCTAAGGGGAAAATAGTTATTTTAGATGATACTTAATATATTTTTATGTTCGCAAAGCTTTTTTTCTCCTATGTGGACAGTGAAATAATTGTACATCCTAATGTTTTAAGAGGTTTTCTTGTGTTTAATAAAAATTAATATATGTGGTGGAAAGACTACCGTACTGGAAAACTATAGTTTTCATAAATTATTAAGTCATCTCTGTAGTCTGTCATCCAAGTTTGATAGTTGCAGCTTGTGGCAAGCTAGATTTTGGCAAAGCAGAAAGACAGGGCTACATCTAGAACAGTATCCTAGGAATTCTGTGTAAAAATGGGTTCTTGAAACTTTTATATGTGCCTTTTAATTTGTTGGTAAATTAAAGCTTTCCTTTCTGACCATGTCAGTCATTTTTAACCAAATAGAAACTTTTGTCTGTGTGAAGCTTTCATGATCAGACTACAGCCTATTATAAATAAATTAGAATCTTTCAGAGGGCCTCCCCCTGTTTTCTCTTTCCTTCTGTGTCCTCCAGGGGACAGATGTACAACAGAGTGAGCTGAAAAGCCATTCATTGGTTCACCCTGCATTCCAGCCCCAGGGCCGATTCCAGCCTTCAGTGCTGATCCTGGTCCTAGGTCATTGGGGACACAAAGGCTCAGCAGCTGCTCTAACCCAGCCCATATAATTCATGAGATGGTTTAAGATAAAATTGTTGGTTTTAGTTGTATTAGCCTTAAGGTTTTGAGGTATGTTCCAGAGTGAATTTCAGGAGTCTTCGACTAAACTCAATCTTTAGTTCTTCTTGATGAAAGAATCTCTCTTCGCATGGAACCAGATGGATGTCCCGTTGTTCCCTGTTTGGGAATCTCCCTGTGGGAAGTCAGCGGAGATTTAACCAGGCTGAGAGAGAATGGTCACAGCTGGCTTCTGTACATTCCCTTCAGTATCTGATTTTCCATTCCTGACTATTCTACTAACGAGAAGCCAGCAAATGGGACAGAACAAAATCCAAAACCAAAACCGTGAAACAAGTTTAAGATGAATTTCATCCTAAGACTAATCTTTTAATCTAATCATCCTGTTCTTTAGTAACTTCTGACAGCATGTGTTACAGGTCTACAATCAATGTGTGTGTTTTCCTTTTTTGGGGAAATAAGAGCTGGGACATTTTTATGCTTATATAATTCTGAAGTGGAAGTTTAAACTTAGCATTTTGTTTTCTTTTCGTTTGCACTGTGATCTTTAACATCACCATCAAGATGTGTGTGTGTTTGGTTTGTAATCGATTTAACTGTCTGGCATTTGTGGTTTTCTCAGAGCTGACTCTTGATTCTAATGAACGTGATCATTTATGGAGTGTCACTGTAGTATAGGCATGTTAAATAATTGATTGGACCATGGCAGGTAGGGAACGGCAAATGTAGTCCCTTTGTTGCTATGGTAATACATTTGGTTTAAGGGGATTGTCTGTCATTTGGACTGCATGAATCTGGTGCCTGTGACATAATTGCCTGTGGTTGAGGCAGTTGGAGGGGAAAATAACTTAAAAGGCAGTGGCATTATGCAGCAAATTAATATATATTTCAGAGAGTTCTTGGGCTTACCATTGTGGAGTAACTTATCCTTTTTTATTAAAAGGCTCATTCTTAGCTAATGCATCAGCATAGACAATGAGTCAAGTGACAGATTTGTTTACTGGTTAACATGGTGGGATTTGATCATTTATTGTATAAAATGGTTATTGTGTGAGGTTTACATTCTTGCCTGTATTATCCCAGGGAGGGCTCCCTGTAAGGGAAATTGGTGCCATGTTTATTAGGAATCTCGAAGGGAAAGGACCACATACTCGTTCATTCTCCATTTAAAAAATTGTTAAGTCCTTAAAGGTAGGGGCTATTTTTATGTATTCTTTCAACAAATATATATTGAGCATTCAGCTAAGTGCTCTTAGGCTATTGGAATATAATGTAAGCAAAGCAGATATGGTCTCTGGCCTCAGTAGTTAGATGCTAGTGGACCAGGTCCATTTATCTGTGGGTTTCTTTTTTAGCACTATCCTTGCCTTTATAGAAACCTGTCTCAGTAAGTAACAAATTTTTAGAATATTTTCTTTCTTCTTCCTTCCCAATATAATCTTATAATATGTGTTTGTCCCAATGGTTTATTAATACCATTTGTCAACAACACAAAAATAAGTGAAAGCTTAAATGACATAGTACATGTCCTTCCTACTTCCACGGCTTAGCTCAAGTTCTACCCCTGCCGTGATGCCAGTCAAGTCAGTAGCAATCTCATTTTAGGTAGTCTGCTCAGTTAATTTGATATATTTTATCTTGTTTTCTTATGTTATTATTTAATTTTTTATGTGTTCTTGCTATACTTATATGTGTTGGGACAGAAAAAAAGCTAAAAACCAGTGGTCAAGTCTCAGCATCTTTGTTTTATAGAGAAGGAATCAGGCCTATGAGAATTAAAAATACAAAACAAAACAAACAAAAACCCTCCCAAAACCCCCCAAAAATGAGTTAATAAAAGAATCACTGCTGATATCCAGGAGTCCAGACTCTGAGATCCCTTTCTTTTCTCTTTCCTCATTTTTGAGAGGAAGCACTGGCAAGTGCCATGCTTTCAACTTGGAGTGGGAGAGAGTCTTGTGACCATGAGATGATGTGACTCTTGGAGTGACTGAATTTAGGCATAAAACAGTGGTTCGATAATACAGAACTAGTGGGTGCAGCACTTTATCTAGTATTTTAATTGGATATCTAGTATTTTAATTGGACACTCCAAGCGGTCGGAAGCTACTGTAGGCTTCTGAGAAGAAGATTGACATGAGCAACTAACACTCAAGGAAAGATGCAAGAGATTCTTGCTGCTGTGTGTCAGTGTGGTTGGGAGCAGAGAAGACGGCAGAATGCGACCTTGGCAGAGAAGCGTTATCCATTTCACACAAAGAAACATGAGGCTCTTTGATTTTAAACTAAGATGCTATTATAAATACATGATAGAAATAGGAATCAGATTCTCAAATGGCATGTCAGCTCCATCTCTTTTGATCAAAGTAAGTTTTCTGATTCCGAATTTTAATGATTATCTTATTTTTACTTGCTGAAGGATCTTTCTAGTTTTACTTAACCCTCATCCCCATGCTTATTCTGCTTTAGCCCCAGATTTGATTGAAATAGGTTGAAATTAAGAGAAATCAAGTAAAAAGGAAAATTTATGGAAAGGATTCTGGGGTGTTAAGGAACTCAGACTCAACCGGGCCTCAGGTCAGATGAAACGCAGCTCCAGCCGGCTGTCAGATCAGGAACTGGAATGCTCGCCCAGCACTCAGTTAGTTCTATTTTCTTTCTTTGTTTCCCTCACGAAACTGGCTTTCATTCCACATAGCTAAACCGGGCTGCTTTATACCTCCTGAGTTTCTGTCCCAGTTATTGAGGCAGCTGGAGAAACTCATTTAGCATTTTCCCATTTTGATTTAAATTCCTGGGGGAGAGAATTTGATTGGCTCAGCCTGTATTTGACGTCTAGTCAGCAATGACGGGAGCAGGGCAGCCTGGCTCATGTAGCGCCCGAATGGCTTCCAGGTGACACCCGTGAATTGGGGGTGTGGAGGGGCAGAGAAGAGGGCCTGGGCACAGACTCCCAACAAATTTAAATACCCTCTTAAAGTTACCCAAATTCCTGAAACATTATTTGCATTTTTTTTTTTTGCAAACATGTTTTGAAATTTCTTTGTGTCGTGAGGAATTAAACCTATTCAGTCCATTTGATCAATTTCATCATATAAAAATAATTCAGAACTGTAGCTTTTCCTTGACGCTATACTGTGCCGTTTGCCTCTGTACTTTTCAAATCCTATTGGAAAACGAGCTCTTTTTGTGAAGTAAATAGTAAGTGAGAAGTTAAAGGTCTGTGATGCTTTAGCATAATGTCCTGACAATTAAAATGTGAATTCTTGTGCATTAAGAAATTTTGTTCATCTTAAACCACATTTCTTTTGATTGTATTTATGTCCTTTTCCAGAGAGGTTTAGAAGTGAATAACCTCGAGATGTTCAACATTCTGAAAGTTTGCTAGCTTCAAGGAATTTTATTTATTTTATTTTATTTATTTTTGGAGGCCAGGCTGCCAAAAATCTCTCAACGAAGTTTGTTGTCATTCAATGCTTATCACCTTGAGCTATTGCCGGTCAGTGCTGGGACGACATTGAATCTTATACCATGAGAGAATAAAATAGAAACCTCATAGCCCTCCCAACTCCCCCCCCCCCCCCCAAAAAAAAAAGCCTAAGTGTTATTTCAGGTGTTTCTCATAACTGAATGGACTCAGGCCAGTGGCTTAAGATCTGAAGTTTCCTGCTCACACCTACCTCTCTGTGAGAAGCAAATACTTAGTCAGAATAGCAACTGTTTTGAGCCTGGTTCTTTTGGTGGCCGAAGGTAAAGCTAACAGCAATAACGGTTTTCGAGCTCAGCTGAGGAGTGGTCTGATGGAGAGTAAATCTAGATAAATTATGCTTTGGCCTGTTCGAGGACCCCTGACTCCCTTCCCGTGTTTGATTTGTGGAGAAGTGCTTGTCTGCTGCCTCTTTTAAATATACAGAAAACAAATTTTCTGTGTTATATGCAGATTTGAAAGAGATACTGAAGCAGGTAGCTATGAAATGTACACCAAGGGTGTCTGCTGAAACCCACTGTCCATTCCGTTGAAATATAGAACTCACATATTTAAACCAGACTCATGAAATGGAACAAATTAGGGCTCAAGCCAGATGATAAAATAAACGGCAAATGGAAAGAGACCCCAGAGATGCTCCCGAAAAGCTGGCACGAGATTGTAGGCCAGGCCAGGAGGAGGTGGGTGCTGGCAAAGGCTTCATGTAATGGCTCCTGGGTGATTAATGCAGTTCGTTATTTTGACTCATTTTCTAAATTATGTATTAGGGTCGGGGAACAGGGAGGCTTTGCTTTAAGTCTTTTTTGTTGTCGTTGTTTTGGTTTTTACTTTGAGTGGGCTTAAAGTCTGCTTTATTTTTTCATTCCTTAATGAAAATTTATCTCAAAGACAAAACCAGCAACATTTGTCTTTATTTCAGTCTCAAGAAGTGTTAAAGTTATTTTTCCCCCCTCAAAGGAGGCTATAAATGGTGGCAAAGGTATGAGGGCTTTTGGACTTTACTGGTACCTTCCACTTCATGGAACTTCTTACATATATCATGCGCTCCTTATTGTAATACCGCGTCTCCTCCCCGAGTCATTTCCATCCGTAACCTGCATCCGTAAAAAGCATCTTGAGCCTTTCTTTGACGGATGAATCATGTCCTTTCTCCCTTCTAGTTTGTTCAGTGAGCGTCTACAAAACAGCCTGGCGAATGATTGTCTTCCCCTCGTGCCTATTTCACAGGTGGTTCTAAGTACCTTAACTGCCTAATACCTGGTTGCGAAGAACAGAGATATACTCCTGTGACCTCCGGTCATAGGATGTTCCCAGGAGGGGACCTGGACACCTGAAGGCTGGAATGAGACAGTGATTTGGATCCCCACCAGTCTCCAGAGCCTCTGCTGAGGGCGCATACAGCATCATTCCGAGAGCCCTCGCCGTTAACCCAGCTGCTTTTCAAGCTGCTGATCTGTCTAGGGGCCTACTTGCTTCACTGCGTGCTACCAGCTAGCTTTACTTCCTAGTTCAAATATCTGAGAGAAGTGGAATGGTTAAGTTAATTAACCATCATCCCTAAGATTAAACAATGTCACAGATTGATGGCCAGCCTAGGGATAAATACCCACTCCTGGGCCTGTCATTATATCCCATGTGACTAGCAGGTGTATGATATGTGTGTATGTGCGTTTGTGTGGAAAATCATTGCCTAAGGCTGCCCTCAAGCACTGATTGAGATTATTACCGACTTCCTTTAGCAGGAGCTGTGGCCAGGGCACACACCGCAACAGGGCGAAGGGTACACGCTCATGCGTACACCTACAAGATACTACCAAGATGGTGTGGTTATTATCCATGTTTTGTAACTGAGGAAATTGGGGCCCAAAGAGGTTAAGTACTTTGCTTAAAAGTTACAGACTTAGTGGGTGGCAGAGCTGGAATTCGAAGCCAGAGTTGTTTGACGTCACTAGGCCATGACTTGTTTTTCACTTTTGAGTTCTTCAGCGATGAGGCCGGGCAACGTCGAAACTTGACAGAGTGCTGGCCCTTTCTTGTCCTTGGTGGGAGGGAATGGAAGGGGACTGGCGCTCTGGATCTTTCCCTAGTGCTTGATAACCAAGATAGCTTCTCACTTTTCCATCTCGAGGAAAAAGATCTTCTAAGAATGGTTCTGAGTTTTCAGCTATTAAAAAAAGGAGTTAAAATTCAGCACTTCGAAGTCGATTCTGTTCTTCCACAAGACATCTGGGCTAGGGGCTGGGCAGAGGGCGCTCTCACGGGGAGGGGGCTTCGTCTGAGTCTAGGACCAGAAGCAGACGTTCCTGGGGGAGGTCCTGTCAGTCCTGGTCGGTTCCCTTTCCCAGGCTCCATGCACAGCCTGTCTTCCTCTCTGGGGTTTTGTGATTCCTCTCCAGCACATGGAGGCCAGAGACTATAGCCAGGGCAGGAGCCTGGCAGCTGGCACGCGGTAGGTCTACAGTACATGTTTGTTGGATTGCTTGTGGCTCCACCACAGACGGGCACCTTCCTGATGAATCACTTTTTCCTCATGCTACAGCCTCACCATTTCTCTTTGTTCAAATTTTACCAGCCCCTCTGGGAGAGAAGACAGGTTTTCTGATACCTGTTAGGGGGATTCTTTGGAACCCTGTTTGGAGTTCTCTAGGGGTTTAATTAACATTCAAATTCTGCGGTTCTAACAGATTTTAGTCTTGGTAAATCGTGCTTTGAGAAAATAAAGATATTTGCAACTGCCAGTTCCTTCTCTTTCCTGCCCCCCTGCCCTCTGCTGACATTACCTCTTTGGTGGCAATAGAGGGAGTAACTGTAGACTTGGGGGCCAGACAGGTCTGGATTCAGGTCCCTGCTCTGGTGTGTCCCGGCTGGGTGATCTTTGGCTGTTACTCAGCCTCTCTGAGCTTGGGACATGCGAAAAAGCACTTAGTACAGTGCGTGGCACATAGTAATGAGTCCAGAAAAGTTAGGTGCTGTTAATATTATTATAAAGATCATCGTGATAACCGTTAACGTTTTCTTCTCTGACTGTCAATGCTCATTATTCCCAAAGGGGGTGCTCTTAACTTTGAGCTGCGGCAACACAGTGATGGACAGGAGCCTTAACGCATGGTCCCTTTGTTTATATTCTGCTCTCATTCTGGGGTTTGAAGCATTTCACATGTTATAAAGCAAATTTCGTGTGGAGATAATTATCATGTTTCTAATGTAGTTGGGAGCGGAGGTGTTTTAATTAACGATGTGCCAGCAACCCTTTCAATAAGGTGAAGTATGATTTTTTAAGGCCTTCATCTACTCGGTCATAATTAGGGACATTTGGAGTGCTCAGACATAACATCTGATGATTTATACACTTTCATTAAGCAATCAGGATTGCATGACCCAGAGCCCAGACTTCTTCAGGGGATCAGGTTCTCATTTTTGAAGAGGAGGAGCGGGTTATGCGTTCTCTTCCTCCTGACCATTTCCCCCCCGTAACCTTGACTCACGTTTAGTGTTGATCTGGAACAGTGCTGCTACACATTTTTTTCGAGGCCTTGATTTTTATAGACTCCTCCTATTGCATCTCCCTTCTTCTTGCCTTGCGAACCGGTCTGGCTAAAGCCCTGTGTTAGAGAATTAAATTTTCATATGACACTGACCATTTCGGGGGGTGCTAAAGGTCATTAATGAAAGCAAAAAAAGTGAAGTGAGAGCCATGAGAATCAGAATAAAAAGGGAAAAGAGTAAACAGGGATTGCTGACGTCACATCTAACCCTCTATTTTGCAGACTGTGAATTCCGTAAGAGCAGGGAACATGTTTGATTCGTTCCGTGTTCTATGCCTTGTACTCAGCACAGAACCTGGTGCAGAGCAGAATGTGTTGAACAAGTTGAGGAGAGAATGGAGACCTACTGATGCTTCTGTAAATTCCATTAATAACTGTAGGTCAGGGCCTGAGCCAGAATCGGGATCTCCAGGGCCCAGTGAAAGAATGAGGTAGAGAAGGCAAGATCAGGGGAAAAAAAAAAAAAAAATCAACATGGGAATATATTAAAAATATATAAACATTATAAAATGCAAAATGTAAATTTCACTTGCCGGTAATTTGTATGGAAGGGACACGGAGCGTGTGATGTGTGGCATTGCATAATTCAATGCTGCTGGTTGGTTGTTTTTCAGAAAGCAGAGGGTGGGCAGCTGCATAGCGATTTTGCTATCGATTGATCTTTATCTTCTCAGTTTTGTCCTTTTCTTGCTTAAGCTAGGATGACTTTTCAAGCTCAGAGTCTCATCGTATTTTCCCTTTCCCACCGTAGGTTTATAATTGTTATGTTGAATTACCATTAATTTCAATACTCTTCTCCATGCCATGAATGTAGATTATGTAATTTCTAATCCATTTATATTCGTCGGTCGTTTTATACAGGCAGCAGGTTAAAAGCTAGTGTGACAAATATCTTCATTCAACAGGATTTTGAGTGTTAAGCCAGTTCCCCGCAACAAGCCTTCTGTTGTGCAGGATCTACGGGCCAGATACCGTTCCGTTCCCCACTCCCTGGCAGCTCCCCCTGCAGGCACACGGAGGGGCCGCAGGGCCTCCTGCGAAGGAAGATAGGTAAATGCTCCTTAAGCAGTAAGGCACTTTCAGGTAGCATAATGGCGGAGTCTCCCACCCTTACATCCTGAAGCTTGGTAAGGATTCTAGCTGCCGAATCAGGTCAGAGAGGAAGTTGGTTGTAGTGGATTTCTGAGATGGAGTGGAGTGGGCAATGAATATTTCCTGAGGAGTAAGAGAGTACAGGCTGACCATCAGCCTCCTCCTATCCTTCCCTTTGCAGCTCAGGGCATGTATTGGTCATTGTGATGTGTGGTGAGTGGAGGTTTCATTAGAGGACAGAGGTGAGGACCACTCATCTTTCCGTGTTCGAAAGTACCTGGAGGTGTTTTACCTTGGTGATATTTTCCTGGGTGATTGCAATTGTTGACTGTCAGATAATTGTAGCCCCAAAGGGGTGGGAGAGGTCAGTACTAGCCACTCACTATTGAAATGCATATATGAAGTAACAAGTTTACGGGCTGTTTTGGGTGACATATAAGGGTGCGTTTCCTTCAGCTCACTGGAACACACATTATGACTTCCAATCATGTAGACACCTAGAAAATTAGTTTTGAAAATCCCTAAAGTATGCCCATAGACCTATTTATCAATCCATTTGTAATTATTTATTGATCACGAACTACGTGACCCAGTCTGGTCAGCCCCTGCTCAGGTAGAATAGTAAAATTTGGTCCAGGATTTTTGAGTTGACATTTTGTTTGTGATTTAAGTTATTAGGGAAAGCCCATTTACCCTGAAATCAAGACAGATAACCTCTGGGAGTTCTCAGTGGTAATTCATCTGTTCCTTCTGTCATTTTAGAGATGGGACCGCAATGGATTATGTACAATCAACGGTGATGAATGTATGAGCATTTTTAATTAGTCTTCATGCCCTCTGTCTAATGCAATCAGAAACTTTCTATCAGAGTAGAGATTTATAATCAATCATTCATCATCTTCTGAGGTAGATATAAACCCATTTGCTTTTAGCCTGCAACTTAAAATACTTGCTTTAGAGAATTATTTAACCAGGCAGATATCTATAAACCAAGTACTATATTTTGAGCATGTAGACTTAAATCTCAAATTGCAGCTTGCTCTGATTAAGTGTAATTGTGCGAATTAAGTTGTCTCTAGCCTTCGCTCTGCACAGAGAAAACTTACTAACAGATAAAATATGTTAGAGAAAGAGTATCAGACGGGCATCAAGGAGATCTGCGTTCTAGGCTCCCTTGAAGTCAATTAGCTTCCTTACCTGTAAAAATAAGAGGATTGAAATAGCTGTTATTTACGTTCTCATTATGTCATGTTAAAGTTACATTACCTGTAATAGGACACTAATAATAAACAACATTTTCAGATCATTTAGTTTGTGCTGGGCTGCTGCAACTGTTCCTCACAGCAAGAGCCTGAAGCCAGCATCACATTTACTCCTACATCTACCCGTGAGGTAGTTATAATGAAAAGGCCACCTCTGTCTTAGCCTCAGAGTTCTTGGTGGAAAGGCTGATCTCCATAGGCCAAAGATTTGGAGATGTCAGATGTGAATCTACAATGATTGTCTAAGGAAAGATATTTGGATTGTATACAGAGTCCTATGGAGATGATCTTTCGTTTGCCTTAGTGGGTCTGACAAAATTCTGCAAGTAAAGTGAAATGGACAAATTAAAATTTCTGTGTTAACCGAGAGCCATATGATTCTTCTATTTTGATCTGCTGGTAAAATTATTATTATTTTTTCCCCCGAAAGCGAAATTCTAGAGAATCCAGGAATAAAGTAATCCTCGCTGTCAGTCAGCAGCATTAGTGAGCATGGAGAAGCCTGATCACTTTCATTCCCATACTGTTGAGAGTGCAAATCTGTACAGCTTTCCAGGGTCCACTTCCATCAGAAGCCTTCGGCGTGCATACCCTTCGAATAGATATTTTCACTTCTAGATTATAATCGAAGTACAAAACAAAAGATATGCTCAAATGTTCAGTTAAGAGCGTGTTCGTTGTCTACTGTTTATGACACTGAATATCCAACCATGAGCAGATTGGTTAAAGAAACATATTTAATGTTAAAATATGTCATGAAAATGGCGTGTATTGTTAAGAAAAAAATTACAGTTTAAAAAGCAGTACATGCTGTGTGAGCCGTAGTGGAACCACGTGAACTAGCAAATGTGTACATATAGATATTAAAGTAGGATATTAGGGTTTAACAAGTTATTTTTGTCTAGTTCGGTGATATTATAGGTTTTGTTTTTGTTTTTGTTTCTTTTTTTGTTTTGTTTTTGTATATCAAAATCGAATTTTCCACTGTAATGTGCATTGTTTCGGGGATAAGAAAAAGAAATTAGCAAAAGCAAACAGTACAACCTTCCTGAAATAGAAACCCCAGCTCAATCCAGGAAATTGCTTACAAACCTGAATTTGTGAGGAAGTATAATTGTTATGAATATGCAGTTTTGTATCCTGAAGTAATCCAGTGTGGTTAGTTTGCCTTTATTCATCTTGATAATCGAAGGCGGGTGGGGGGGGGCGGCGGGGAGTCTTCTGTTTTTTAATTCTGTATGTACCCAAATAGAAATCCAAAGAAACTGAAAAGCAAGATACATAGATAAATAGGTAGATAGGTAGGTAGGTAGGAAAGTAGGTAGGTAAGGAGGGAGAGAGAGGGAGGGAGGGGGAAAGAGACAGCGAGCACGCACGCAGGCATTCTCTTGGGACCAGCTTTTTTTCTTCCAATAGTTAAAAATAATACTAGTGAAATTTGTTAGTTGTAGAAATTTAAAGTATAAGATTAAGCAAAGCAAATAAAATTAAGTAAAATATGTATAATCCCACTTTCTAAAATAACCATTATTGACATTATTTTGGGTTATGTCCTTCCACAGTTTAGATTACATATACATATACGTGTGTGCATGTGCGTGTGTGTATATATGTAATCACACACACAGAGGCATGTACAGTGCCTTCTCACTTATTTTCTCTACTTACCAGGAGAAGACAGTTCATCAGACTGTGTAGTTTACAGGGTCCATGCCCTATTGGGCATATCAAAGTTCCCAACAATGCCTGGCACATACCAGGAATTGAATAAACATAAATGGAACAACTGCATGTATCTTGACTATTTTTTTCAGGTCACTTTTACTCCTCAAGCTTGTTTTGATGACTAGATACAATCTTGTAGTGTGGATATACCACGTTTAGTCATTTCCAGCCTCTAACTATAAAAAGCCCTGACGAAATGTATTCTCTCGTAACTAAATGTTTCACACATCATAAATTATTCATTACATTTAATAACCTAAAGATTGACTTCTTGGATCAAAAGGTACGCATGTCTTTCTCACTTTTGATAGCAGGGTATGCCATTTTACATTCCCAGTGAAGGAATGCAATGCCTGATTTCACCTACACACTTGGGATCATGGACCTTTTCTCTTAATTGAAATTTTTATTGAGAATATAAATTCACATGCCATTGGAATAAATAACACAGAGAGATCCCTTGTACACTTCGCCCAGTTTCCCCCAATGGAAACATTTTGCAAAACTATAGTACAGTATAATATCGTAACCAGGATATTGGCGTGGATACAATCTAAAATTTTACCGGTACTCATTTGTGTGTGCCTGTTTTACTGCATGAAGTTCCTAGGAGTTTACCACCTGTGTAGGTTTCTGTGTTCACCACGGTCAAGACATTGAGCAATTCTAGCACTCAAGGAACCCACCTGTTGCCCTTTTACGATCATGCCACTTTCCTCCTGCCATCCAAGTCTCCATCTTCCGGGTACCACTGATCCACCCTCTGTCTATAAAATTCCATGATTTCAAAATGTCATATAAAAGGAATCATCTAGTATACAACCATTTGGAATTGACTTTTTCCCAAGTTGTCGATGTTAGTTGTTCATTACTTTTTGTTATTGAGTGGTATTTCATGGTATGGATGTACCACAATTTGTGTAACCATTCACCTGTGGAAGGCAATCTGGACAGATTCCAGTTTTTGGCTATTACAAGTAAAGGTGCCGTGAACATTTATGCACAGTTTTTTGTGTGAACCCAAGTTTCATTTCTCTGAGATAAATGCTCAGTGGGTGAGTTGCTGGGTCATGTGGTAGTTACATGTTATTATTTAGAGAAGCTTGAGACTTTTCTGGAGAGGCTGTACTATCTTACGTTTTTCCAGCAGTGTATGCATGGTCTAGTTTCTCACTTCATTGTGGTTCTAATATGTATTTCCCTAATAGCTAACGTTGAACATCTTTTCATGTGCTTATGTGTCTTCTGTATATACTCTTTGGTGAAATGTCTGTTCATGTCTTTTGCCCATTTTCTAATTGGATTATTGGGGTTTTTTTTTGTTTGTTTTACTGTTGAGTTCTGAGAGTTCTTTACTATTCTAGACACTAGTCCTTTGTCAGATATGTAGTTCACAGATATTTTTTTGCCAGTCTTTAGTTTGTCTTTTCATCTTCTTCATGTAGGCTTTGATAAAGCAAAAGGTTTTTTAAATTTTCATGAGGTTTAGTTTATCAGTTTTTCCTTCTGTGGATCGTGCTTTTGGTGTCGAGTCTCCGAATGCCTTGCCGAGTGGCGTGGACTTTTGATTTGTTCCTCAGAGACCCTCGAACGTTGCTCATAATTTTGTAACTTGAGATGTCTGTGTGGAAATCGGTTGGAATAGCCGTGGCTTTATTGATAACTAGATTATTGTCTTTCCCCTTCTCATATCTTTAGTTGGGAGGATTAAAGGGCTCCCTTGGATTTCATGCTGGCAAGAGCTTTCATAAAATGTCGCAATGCTGCTTCAGAATGGGGGCATCTGAGTTCTGATCATTCATTTTATTCACACTTTCTTTTGCTGATTCTTTTACAATTTCTCCCATTGTAGCATATAAAATGAACTCTTCATCCTTAATCACAAAGGATGGTAATGAATGTGAAAACGGGGATTCTTGGGACTCATGCATTCTCCTCAAGGGGTAAAAGGCTTTCACTGAGTCAGCAGCTGCAGACCTTTAGGGTCTTCTGTTTTATATTTTACAGCTCCCTGCAGGCCAAGCTAGTAGTGTAGTAGAATAGCCAGGTGGTTGATCGTGAACTCTTCAGCTAGACAGCCTAGTTTTTCATCCTGGCTCTTCTCCTTAAGTAGCTGAGTAAGCAGAGAACTTTTTCTTAACCTCTCTCTTCAGTTTCCTCATTTGTAAAATGGGGATAATTAAAGTATCTGCCCCGTAGGGTTGTTCCAAGAATTAAGCCATTGTAGGTAAGGTGCTTGGAGCAGGGCTTTATAAGCACTTATGATTATTGTTAATGTTCTTAGTACTACAGCCCTTGCATCAGTATCAACTTGGGTGCTTGTTAAAGTACAAATTCCTGGACGTCTATGCCTAGACCCACTGAATCAACTGAAGGGTTAGGCCTCTGGGAACCTGCATTTCAGCAAGATTCCCACATAATTCTTGGGAAGGCTGAAGTTTTTAAACAGTTACTTGGGTTGTCAATCATTTCTCTTTCTCCATGGTAAGTAAACTCTCTGGTCTTTCTTTAGTGATGTGGTTGGGTGCTTCTGCCAAGGCAAATGTCTTCTCTCTAAGAATACTCGTAGTGTCGCCGGAGACTAACCAAAGTTTCTATAAAGAATCAAGTTCTGGTGGAGCTGTATATCCAGCTGATTCAGTGGCACGCCCATGGTGGGGTGGGGCTGGGATGGGAGGTGGGTGTGAGACCATAGGGTGTGGTGGAGTCTGTGGTAAAATGGAACATGAATTCCATACCCGAAGATCTCCAGATGCAGTAATAGTAATAAAAAGTAAGTCTGTGGGCTGGCTGCCAATTTAAATGATCTTGCATAGGTATGAAGCTGTGTCTTTGTGGGTAGAGCTGAACAGGAGACTGTATTTGCAAATCTGTACATCAATTTTCTTGTGAATGAGCTATTCAAGGCCAGTAATTTTTCTCTCAGTTTGTCTATCGGAGACTATTGTCCAGTGTAAATACTGCAAATTAAACTTCGGGGGTAACCGCGGTCTGTAGAGATAGCGGTACCTGCTTCCTTTCTCAAAAAGAATAACTCTCCTGGCCTTCTCCCACACAGGGTGTCATGAAAGTCACAGAAGTTCCCTCCTTAAGAGACTTAACAGATATTTTCTCTAAACAAGGCATAACTTTGCTTGGAGATACCCTTTTATACAAAAGGCTAGCTCTTAAAACACACCTGGTTTCTGTTTATAATACCATGGGAGTTCTGTTGCCAATCTAAGCGGTTCCCTAGATTGCATGCAGTTCTTTCTATTCACTCTGGAAAACACACTGACTTATGCTCACTTCCTGCCGACTGCTGTCTGGTGCGCTTTTTCCAGGGGGCTCTCGGGGTCCAAACTTCCTCCACTGCCGAGTTGTATGCATTGCTACAGTTATTATAAAATTTCATCAAATCACATAAACTGATGAAATGTACGTGTGAAAGGGAAGTTGGTTGTTTCTGTGCAGTTGAATTCTTTGGAAAGACTGAAGGCAAGTTGCTGTAAGACATTGCTGTCATATTGGAGATGGAAGAGATAACGCTAAAAGATTGGGAAGATGTGTAAAATATGTAATAATTCCACACTTTGATTGGTTCACACTGAGATTTTTCTCAAGTAGCCAAGCTAAAAGTTATATATTATATATTAGGAGTATGTTTTTTGCAAGAAAGACAACTTTGAACTTTAATCAGCAGATAGATCTGTACTTGAAGAAATAGTTTCGGCATATGTGAGAATATTGGCAAATAAATTTTTTTATGGTTCATGATACAATAAGGTATTTAAAAAATACATGTCATTTTTAATGGTTGTCTTAAATGACATTTTCTATTACTCTACTGAACATCATTTCAATTGCAATAGGATTTCTGCAGTTGTTGATATATGTTGACAAAATTGAGTAGTTGACTTCATCTGCGGGGAGGAAGAAGTTTTCTTTTCGGAGAAAACAATGGTCTAAAAGCAAAGTATCTATAAATACCTTAAAAAAATTCTTACTGAAATTTGAAATTTGACTTTTTAATTTTATACCATAGCTCTATCTAGTTTTCCAACTACTTAAATATCAGTAATGGTACATTTGGTAAAATCAACATTTCATTTTCTCTTTCTGTGAAAAATTTCTCATATAAATGATACTTATTATTCAACATAAGGTGATACAAAGTAATTCATTTTTCAAGTTCAAGGGTATTCAAAATACTGTATGGCAGTAAAATTGGGTATAATACATTATCCCTGCTTAGGCATGAACTGATAGTTTTATATACGTTTCTTGGTGCTAAAAAGAAAAAGCTTAGAAAATAAAACATATTAACAGTCTGCTTCTATGGCCGACTCTCTGTTTTATTCGCACTCTCTCCTCTGGGTGTGTCTGGCTGTCCTAAGTCAGGCAGGCTGCCCAGCTGCTCAGGTGACGCCCAGACCACCCAGGAGCTGGAGCTTCTGTGGCCTCCTAAGGATCCTCTAAGCGGCGATGTTTCAGGTAGAACAGGCAAGACATTTTGGACAAACAACTACCTAAATTTTTGCTTAGGTAGTTTGGCCCAAGTCCATCAGTGCTACAGTTCACTAATACCATCCGTGAAGAATACAATTTGTTTTTTGGACGTATGTGTACCCCTACTGGTAACCAGTGAGTCAGCTGCCCTTTGTGACCTGCAGGCTATTAGATCAAACTGGTGTTGCCACTTTTCTTCTCTCTAGGTTGTTCATCTCTTCCCATTAAGGTTTTTTTTTTTTTTTTTTTTAAAGCACTCCAAATTGGTTTTTAGACCTCTCTTGCCATAGCAGCAAATGACTAAATAATCACTTATTACCTGCAGATTGTAAGTGCCCGAGTATGTTTGTTGAATGAACGAATGACTTTGCCAGTCTCAACAGAAATGGCTTGTACTTGCCGATAACCCCAAGTGAAGATGCGTGTTATCGGTTAGGTGAATAAAGCATTTACTTGAGAGTGGGAATGTTCACGCAGGCATAATGTAGGAAAATTTCCTGGCCTGAGCTGGTAATGGGACTTCAGCCATCGCACACGTATTTTTTATGGTCCTTCCTGTTTCTTCCTCTTGTCCATCATGAGAGCTTATTCTTTTGAGAGTCATGTCTACGTCATCACTATCCAGTAATATTCGTTAAGCTCCTGTATGCTGAGTAGTCCCGGGTTCCGTCCCTTTTAATGAGCATGAACATTTAAGTCGAAGGATTGGCTTTTAGGAGACACTGCTTTGTCCTAGAAGGGCTAATCTGTGAGTGCACAAGGTTTTGGCACGCTGTTTTCTACAGTTCAGTAAGCTAATTAGACCAATCACATATTTTAGTTGGCACGCTTTGGCTGCCTCTTTAAAACAAGGGGTGAACAGCTTGGCTTTGTGCTGGGAGATGTTTTCAGACCTGGGCTCTTTGTCAGGATTGGATGTTAGTGGGTTCTTGATCTTCATTCTGTAAATAGCCACTTCCTTTACACAGTAGATGTTTACCCTCTATGATTCCTTGCTAATCACTTTTGTCACTAAGTGTAGTACACCTTTTCAGTCACCAAACATTGCTTATACAGAGTGCAATGCTGGGCGATGCTTTGTTTTGTGCTACTATGGGTTAGAGTTTTTAGAAATGATTGACAAATAAGTAATTGCACTAAACATTTCCTAAAATTTACATGAATCGAAACATTTCTTGTTTGCCCTGAATGAGTTGTGAGATGTTTCTCCCCACCTTTTCTCCCAGTATTCAGTGTTTCTAAGTTTGCTTAATTTTCCTTTCAAAGCTTTTTTTTTTTTTTTTTGATTTGCCTGGCTCTTCCTCTTTGTTCTATCATCTGGCCGGTCCCTCATCACCACTCCACCTGCTCTGTCCGGGATGCGTGTGTGTGTGTGTCTGTCTCTGTCTCTATCTGTCTGTCTGCCTCTCTCATAGCCTCCTTTTGCCTCATTACGCATACCATGTTTATCTGCCAGACTAACTTCCTCTAACTTCCTTACATTCCTCCTTTGTCCTGTAACTGCTGTGTTCAGAAATCTTTATCAACTCCCAAGTGCCTAAAGAGTTAGGGTTTAACTCCCTCGCCTGGATTCTGTCGTTCAGTTCCATGTGTTTGGTCTGTGCTAATTCCTGCCCTCTCTGAAAGTACAGATTAGCTTGGGAGCAGATGCGCTTCAGCCACTTGCCTTGGGCAGTTAACCTCCCTGTGCCTTAGATTTCTCATCTACAGATTAGGCAAAATGGTAGTCTTTCCATTAGAGGTGTGAGTTGTGTATGTATTTGATATATAATAGGAATTTAGCAGAAGTGTGAACTATTAACGCGTAGTATGCTTATGTATCCTAACATGCCCTTGTAATAATTATGTTAGTATCTATATATAATGCTTACTATGTGTCAGGCACTGCCCTGAAACCCACACTTATATGGATTTGTTTAATCCTGACAAGAACTCTATGAGGAAAGAACTTATACCAGTCCCATTTTATAGATGAGAAGACCGAGGCTGAGAGAATTTGTGACTTGCCTAAACTCACACAGTTGGTAAGTGGCAGGGCTAGGATTTGAACCTAGGGGATCCAGCTCTAGAGTCAGTCCTCTTAAGCACTGTTCTGCAAACCTAAATTCTACTCGTAACCCTTCCATCCCCCAGGAATCTCCTCAGCTGCCCAGCCCATAGTGGCGTCTCCCTGTTGGAACTCTTGATGCATGTAATAGGCAGAATAAGTTAGTGACTGCTTAAGTCTTCATTATCCTGTACCCTTCAGTTCTGTGTATATACTACAAATTTTGTTGATTATAAAATTATTCCAGTAGTTCCCCCCTTATCCACAAGGGGATACATTTCAAGACCAAGTAGATACTTGAAACTGTAGATAGTACTGAACCCTACCTATATATACACTCTGTTTTTTCTATACATACGTACATACCTTTTCCTTAAAGTACTTTTCTGGTTCTCTTCGGCATATCCAAATTGCCAGCATCACTACACTTGTGTTTTGCGCCCATTTTAAGTAAAATGACAGTGACTTGAACACAAGCACTGCACTACAGCAACAGTCGATCTGATAGCTGAGAAGCCCCTGGTGGCCAGTGGGCAGGGAGCGTATGTGTGGAGGTGCTGGACAAAGGGACAGCTCACGTCGTGGGTGGGACGGGTTGGAACAGCGTGAGATTTCCTCACACCACTTAGGGTGGTACACAATTTAAGACTTATAAATTGTTTATTTCTGGGATCGTCCATTTCCTATTTTTGGACTGTCGTTAACTGCAAGTAAGGGGAACTGTGGATAAAGGGGGACTGCGTGCTAAAATAGAGAATTTGGAATATGGAAACATCAAAGAAGAAAATAAAGTGCACCTGGCCTTAACTGCTATTCACGTCATCTGTCCTCCGGTCTTATTTATAAATATTATACATATACAAATGACAACATAGAGCATATATACCCATTATCTGTAAGTATGGTCACGTCATGTCTATAATTTTGCATCCTTTTCTTAATGTTGCAGTGTATTTATTTGCCTATCATTAAATATTATTCTTAATCACCATTATGATAATGAGTGTGAATAATTTAATCGTTTATTTGATTTGTCTATAGTGGACATATTCTTTACTTCAAATTTTTAGATGACTAATAAACATTTCTCCAATTTAATGGGTCCTAGGGATTTAGGAACTGGAGGAGATTAACCATTTAACATAGCCCCATGTTTTTGCAGGTGAAGTGAGACACATAGAGCTTAAGTAACTTATCCAAGTTCTTATAATCGGTTAAGAGCAGAATGAGTATTCATTAGATTTCTTGTTTTCAAACATACTGGTTTTTCATTATGAAACACAGCTTCTCATTTACTTGAGTTATTCATCCACATCTCTCTATCCAGATATAGCTGGCAAATTTGGAGGTACTACTTATAACCACAGAGCAAAATAATCCGTGTTTGCCATGCCCCGGGACTAAGGTGAAAGGATTCCAGTTAACCTCGTTAGACTGTCCAGCTTTGTCATTATCCAGTTCCCTCTTTCCCTGCTTAGAGCTTTCCGGTTGTCATTGTTTAGCTCAGATAAAACAAAAGGAGCGTGAGGATGGGGTCTGAAGTAGGGCCTGCCCCTCTGTGAGGTTGCTTAGTGCTTGGTGATGGGAGATAGCTTTCCTTTCGGGTCATGGGCTTCAGTGGGAGCTGCAAAATCTGGCTGAGTGGCCTCTCTTCCGCCGTGGTGTGGAGAAAAGCCGTGGTGCGGAGAAAAGCCGTGGTGTGATGCTCATCTGTGGAAGCTGGTCTGGCCGGACTGAGCCTTGCCCCTGGAACTGGTTCTCGGAGCCATCGCTTTAATGCAGCTTTGCGCTGAGGGTTCGGGAGCATGGAAGTCCTCACTTCCCTCACTCTTTCTGTGTTTCTCTTAAGAGCACTTGGTTTCTCAAGAAGGGCTGGGTATGGCTTAATATTTCTGTTTATTAGAATTGTGGGATGATATTGTGTGGAGACGCTGGACAAAGGGGTGACTCAATGAATTTTTGCAGTTCAAAAATTTTTTTGACATTGTGATGATTAAGTTATTCAAAGGGTAGCAGCTTCAAGGCTGGGTCTTCCTGACCAGCCAATGGCTTTAATTGCTGATCGAGTGGCACAGGGTGTTGTCGTGATCTTCCTACAGTCACATTTGTGGTCGATGCCAGCACCAGGATTGGGACCCTGCAATTCTGACCCCTGGCCCAGTATTCTTTGTGCTATATCAAAGTGACAACTGCTTTGGAAATAACAGTAATATTTAATAGATGAGCTAGTTTCCTGGAAACACATTCCCTTAAAGCAAAGTGTAGTATAAGACACGTCCTTCTTTTAACATAGCTTCAGAATGGCTTTTTTTTTTAAAGAGAAATGAACACATGCTAAAGAAGAGGGGGGAATCTTCCTTCTCTCTCCTCCCTTAGTCTCTCTTCTACAATCAGACAATCAAAAAATTTTTGGATGAATTCACCTTATTCTCCAGGTTGTTGGTATTTATTTATTTAATTTATTTTTTAAAATTTAATTTTTATGGTGACTTTGGTTAACGAAATCTAATACATTTCAGCTATACATTTTAACAGTAAGACATATATATATATACACACATATATATGTCTCTCTCTCTCTCTCTCTCTCTCTCTCTCTATATATATATATATATATATATATATATTTACACTATATTCACCTCCCGTAGCTAGATTTCTTTCTGTCACCACATATTTTTCTGTCTGACTTATTTCACTTAGCATGATTATCTTGAGGTCCATCCATGTTGTCGTAAATGGCAGTATTTTATCTCTTCTTATGGTTGAGTAATATTCCATTGTATATATGTACCACAGCTTCTTTATCCAATCATCTATCGTTGGAAACTTTGGTTGCTTCCATGTCCTGGCCATCATGAATAATGCTGCTATGAACATTGGTGTACAAATATCTTTTTGGATATGAGTTTTAAAGTCTTTGGGATAAATATCCAGTACAGGGATTGCTGGATTGCATGGTAGGTCAATTCTTAGTTTTTTGAGGACTCTCCATACTGTTTTCCATACGGCTGTAACAATTTGCATTCCCACCAGCAGTGTATGAGGGTTCCTTTTTCTCTGCATTTTCTCTAACATTTGTTATTACTTGTCCTGTTGATTATAGCTATTCTAACAGGTGTGACATGGTATCTCATTGTGGTTTTGATTTGCATTTCCCTAATAGCTAGGGATGTTGAACATCTTTTAATATATTTGTTGGCCATTTGTATGTTGTCTAGGGAGAAATCTGTTCAGATCCTCTGCCCATTTTTTTGATTGGATCATTTATTTTTTGTTATTGAATTGTATGAGTTCTTTATTTATTTTGGATATTAGGCCCTTATCGGAGGTGTTGCTTGCAAATATATTTTCCCATTCGGATGGTTGTCTCTTTACCTTGTTGATGGTTTCTTTTGCTGTGCAGAGCTTTTTATTTTGGTGTTGTCCCATTCATTTGTTTGTTTTACTTCTCTTGTCTTTGAGGTCAAAATCATAAAATCCTCTTTAAGTCCAAGGTCCTTGAGTTTAGTTTTTATGTTTTCTTCTATGCATTTCATTGTTTCAGGTCTTATATTCAGGTCCTTAATCCATTTTGAGTTAATTTTAGTATGTGGTGATAGACAACGGCCTAGTTTCATTTTTTTGCAGGTGGCTTTCCAATTTTCCCAGCACCACTTATTGAAGAGGCTTTCCTCTCTCCACTGTATGTTTCTGGCTTGTTGAGAATTATTTGCCCATATAAATCTAAATTTACTTCTGGATTCTTGATTCTGTTCCACTGGTCCGTATATCTGTTTTTCTGCCAATACCATGCCATTTTGATTACGGTATTTATTTTTTTAAATTAGTTAAATCACCTACCAGTTTAATATAAAGTAGTAATGTAATTAAATACATAGAATAAAAGCCATTTTGTGTGTGTGTGTGTGTGTGTTAATTCTTAAGATTGGTTAGGGAATTATTTAGAACTATAAAAGACTGAATATTGGAAAATGATTGAGCTTATCGAAGCAGCTTATTGTTTGTTAGTTTGCCTAGCAAAGGTGATGTTCTTTCTCTGTGCGAAGGCTTACAACACTTTAATTCTTATTTTTTAAAAGAGTATGATTTTCTTTCTAAGTGTCTTTATAACCTTAGATGTTCAGTTTCTGGTAGTCGAATGAGAGTGGCAATGCTTGTTGCAGGTCGTCCTGGGGTGAAGACTCTGAGGTGATTTTGTGTGCAAGAATTTGTTAGGTCATGCTCTTTGACTCAGCATGCGTAGGGAGGGAAGGAAGCAGGACTGGGCAGGGAGAGACCGCAGACTGCCACCACGTCCCAACAAAGGCCTGGGTTGCCGCTACAGTGGCCTCTGGAGCTGTCCTGAGTTGGGGCAAAGGGGTCACACCCTCCCTTAGCCCAGACATGGATCGAGGCCGCCTTCAGGGGGAGGGCGTAATCTTGGGTGAAGTGGCCGTCTTCAGCAGAGGGCCCGTTCTAGAGAGAGCTGACGGCTAGTAGCACACCCAGCAGCTGGGAAAGTAAATCTCTCAATTCTGGTGGGACCGTGTGGCTATCACAGCATCCGGGACAGTGCCGCTAACTTTTAAAATTCAGGGGAAGGTGGAGAGAAGGTCAGCTCATAATCTTTATGCAGTGAATATGGTTTCAAGGTAGATGAGTAGTTGTAAAAGATGCAATCTGTTAATGAGTCCAGTTTTCGCGCACGTGTGTGTGTGTATGTGTGTGTGTGTGTGAAGGAAACTTTATATATAACTCTGTAAAAATAGAACCACTTTAAAAAATACAATTTACCTAATTCATGGTGTGATTTATTCTAGTATTAAATCCCAAATCTGGCTAAGTCACAGATCCTTAAATTGTTCACACAGGGGTGTGCTTCGCATTATAATTATGAGTAAAAGTCTGGGACCATGCTACATGGTGAAGATGAGGATGGCCTGCACAGACTTTATAAAACCAGGAGCCAAACTGCAGAATCTGATCCATAAGGGGGATTTAACGTAAGCCTTAATGACCTGAATTTCTATTTAAAATAGCGCATGGTTTTGTATTCCATAAACAATTACAGAAAAACATAGTTACCTCTTAATCTGCTAATTTCAATTGTATATAAAAAAAATTACGATAGACATACAACTGAATTTATGAGCTGCTCCTCACATTATTGATCAGTATACAGCCATGTGAAAAGGAAAATGTTTTGAACTAGCATTTTGGGTAATGCATCTTTCAATAGCTGTTAATCTATCCTCTCAGAACTACTGTGATGAATCAGAGTATCTTAAATGGCTAATGTTTGGTGCCTGTTTTCTTACTGGTAGGATAATCAGTTCTGTTCACCTTTCTAATATGCATCAGAGTTACTAACAAGTTGGACTTCATTTGCATAGCTAGACCTCATGAAAGCAGGGAAATGTGCCAGCATCTATAGTGGCTGAAACCCCGAGTTTTCTAGACTGTTTGCCACACTGTGATGGTGGCAGTGACTAAATGACTAGTGCTTCTTACAGCTTCTTCAAACCATTATTCTGCTGAGTCCCAAACTCATAATTTTCCTAAAAGTTGAATTTGTGATAGGTACAAATTCCACCGCCCATTCTATTGACCTTACGATTAAACAAATCAACACGCGGAGATATTTCATGAGGGGCTGGAAGGCAGGGAATCACATAACATTTCTTAACACACTTCTCATTTGCTTAGCTGAATTGCTTCCCTGTGACCCCTCAGACGTGATGCTATGCAAGCTTGGTATCAGCGAAGGAGCCCGTCCTTGGTGAAGCCCTTCCTTTCACTCTTGATCATGGCGGCAAACTGACTCCTCCTCTCACCCAGCCAGTCCTCCCAGTTCTCCCGACTCTGCTTCTTGTTGGCCACACGACCATTCACTCTTCTCGCAGCTTCAAGTTTCTTCATCTGTAACGTGGGCATGCCAGTCCCCACCTCACTGGGTGGTTGTGAGAACAGACAGTTCAATGTGGTACCTGGCACAGAATAAATGCCCGGTGCATGACAGCCTTTCCCACTGGTGGCTGTTGCTGTCGCTCGCCCAGATCGTGGGCAGTGGATAAACCCTCCTTCAATGATCCCTGCTCTCAAGGAGATGGCTCACCCACGAATGACAGAAGATGCGATCCCTGTTTTCAAGGAGGCCAGAGTCTGGTTCTGAAATAAATACAACACAAAGCAGGAATGATGTGGCCATAGGGAGGTGCAATTAAACTAAGAAGTTTAGAGAAGAAGGATGTTAATAGGCACTTAATAAGTATTTTTGATCTGGACAACCAAAGATCCTGGGATGCCGAAAACTTTTGCTGAATTATACTGGACATCTTATATTTCTGGATTTTACCCCCCTCGGTTTTTAATGACAACTTGTTCTTTGAACTGTGCGTGTGACAGGGATGGACAGAGTGCTCTTTTTCAGCCCAAGCAGGTGGATTTAGAGCTGAGGGCATCTATATTCAATGCATCCAGGTCCTTTTGACACTTTCGCATCCATTTTCTGAATAAACCTATCATCATTTATACTGGGCGTGCTGCTTTGCTGGGCCCATGCCAATTTCATATGCTTCGTTATAGTCAGTATGTAGATAATTTGAATATTTTTGCTTTAAAGATTTATTATATAATTATTCCATTTAAGAACTTCGAAAAATTTTCTTCCTCCAAAGAGAGTCAAACTAGAATTTTTCTAAATCACATTGATTTGGGCTATCGTGTTCTGCTTTGAGGTCCCCCCGCCCCACAATCACATAAGCTGGGTTTAGGAGAGAAATCACAGGGGAATCTGCTCAGTTACTTGTTTGATTCCCCCAGAGGCACTAGCTCTTTGATCCTCTGCTGGTGTAGCTCCTCTGATCTTTTATTCTGTAAGGTGTTTGTGTCTCTGTGTGATGGATGTTTCACTGACCCAAGTAAATGGAAGAAAATTTTTTTCTGCCTTTAAATGTATTGCTTTCCTTGTTCTTTCAAAAAAACACACTTTTCTTGGGTAAGAACATTTTTGAGGCCTTTGGCATCAAATCAACAGAATTGTGGCCTTAAATGGAATTTGAAGCACTGAGAGGGGTTTTGATAAGAATTCATTTTTGTTTCTTTCTTCTTGACTATACTCACTTCACACAGGAAGGAAACAACTTTCTTCCTCCTCCTCTTATTTTTTAAACAAGAGTATCTGAATTCGTACTTTGGCTTTTATTGTCACTTCCCTTGCAGGAGAGGAAAAACTCTCAACTGTATACTGAGTAAATTAAATTATGAGGAAAAAGTCTACAGAGTTAAATGAGATGAACTGAGGTTTGGAACTGAATCTAAGCATCGCCATGATGTTGCAGATAGTCTAATCCATGATTCAGAAACATATTAGTCATTTTGATCTACCGTTGATTTGACTAATTACCCTGAAGGCTGGCTGGCAGACTGAATTGCTCAAGTCAACTAGTAATTTTGATCAAATCAAAGAGTAATTATAGTTTTGTACAGGCAACGAATATAGAATACTGATTATGTTAGGCTAAAGAAGATGTTATTATGATATGAAGTAAAATATTTAATTTTAGCATTACGGCAGTCCTTTACCTTTTTCTTACTTTTAGGATTAAATTCTCAGAACACACTGTAAAAAAAGGTGGTGGCAACTTTTTGGAGAGAATCATTTTATTCTCTAAATAAAAAATTTAGAAACGTGTGGAAGGTTCTCTAGTGTTAAGGTACTTATATTTTAAATGTACTTTAATTATAATAAGCATATTTTGGGAAGTTCTCAGAACTAATGTGGTCAGATTATTTGAAGTTCAACATTTTCTTTAGATTTCGCACAGAAAGAAATGGACCATTCGGGTGGCAGAGCCGGAAGTTATTCAGACTGTTTTTCCTACCAGTTTATTAGACAAACACTGAAGTCACCGTGTCAGGTGAACCCGAAACCCAAATATTTATGTTTTTTGGTTCCCATTCTGTCATCATCCTTTTCCTCTCTTTTGAGAAATCTCTCCCCAGAGTATGACAGTTATTGCTGTATTTCTAATTGACGATGTTTGGATGCTATATTTTGGGGTATAAATTTAAAATACATTAGAGAGGCATGTTCACTTAATGTTCACTTTCATTTTACTGGAGTTGTCTCTTGGATGGTTTACCTGTATGAGATTCGTTTTCTATAAAAGCAGAAACTATAACTTACTTGGAACTTAGTGAAGATTCGCTGTGTAGTTAGTTGATGTTTGTGAAGCTCCTTCAGGGTGGTCATTCTGAAGAAAGCTCCAGGACTGTGTAGTAACGTCATCATCCACTGTATACATTCTTGACCCCGTACAAAAAAGAAATCAGAAAGAGGAAGAGAGAACAGTAATTTAAAATGTTCAGATATTTTGGGGTTTATTCTTGGGGAATTGTAGATGTATACCTGGTCTTTCCTTGCCTGGTCCCAGTTTCTACCTGCCTCACATAGTGTATGTATCTCACTATGCTGAAAGTAATTCTTGCATTTGAAGGAACACATTTTTGTACAATCTGACTCCGAATGCTTACTGCTTTGTTGGATACTCAACTATTTTTCCAACTTAATGAGAAGTATGTAGATTTCCAACAAGTGCCTTGCTGAGGGGTGTTCAGTAGTAATTTTGAGTATTTGCATGCCTTGCCTTAAGCGTGGACATTAGAACCTAATCTCTAGATAAGTTGCAATTCCATTCCAATAGTATTGAGTCAGATCATCAATTTTTGGTAATCCCACGGGGCATAGAATGGAAGTGAAGTGTTCTGCATATATAGGATATTATATACAATTCTTGCAAAAAAAAAAAAAGAAACTAGCCAAAATCCCCTTTTGCTTCCATACCATCTTTACTATTCTTTTGATTTTAGAAGTTGATTAGTTCTAAAGTACAGGGTGTTTTTGAGGGGAACGTGGGAACCCTAGTCTGTTCTTGTTCATTGTTTGCTAGCTGAAGCGCCAACTCTAGGGGGAAATAGTGCCAAATGCAAATGTTATCTGAAGCAAAATTTAATTTAAGACACCGTCTTTGATTTTTCTTTTCTTGCTTTGCCTTCTCTTTCTTGCCCCTCTCTCTGTACAGAAGATATTGATACACACATGTTAATTTAGTAGAGAAGAGTTTTAATTAAAGAAGTACAGATAGCCTGAAACCATTCAAGTCTGTGCCAGTCACTCTAGAGGCAAGTGGAGATGAATTGAAGCAGAATGTGGGAGAGTCATGATCTACCCAGTTACTTCTGGAGGCTCATAGATAAATTACTGCCTTCCTCCCATGAGGACAGCCTCTCCGCAGGTCTGCTTAGGGGGCTGGCAGCCGTCCAGTCAATAAGCCATCATTGCTGCGACAGAGGAGCTGCTTCATTTGTTTTGGTTTTTAGTTTTATTTCTTGAAAAGGCATCACAGTAAGCCTATATTCTGGACCCCCAAGCAGAAATTAGAGCCTCCATTACCCTTTGTTAACTGCAAATTACATGTGGGTTTTCTGCTATTGAGTCTCTGAAAAGGCAGAAGTAATGCGTAGTATTTACATCTGTGTGCAGATCTAGACTCGCATGTGTGTGCATGCACATATGTGCATATCTGTGCACAAGATGTAGAGAGAGAGGGGAACAGGGGAAAGGAAGAGAGAATGCATCTTTCGCTGGGATAAAGCACTGCTCCATTCAAGGGTAATAAGTCTCTTACCAGGTCCTGTTTCAGAATTTCACAGCATCAGACTTATGCCAAAATGATGGCTTCAGAGCAGTGAGATCTGCTGTTAACGAGAGCAATATTTTTAAAAGAGAAAGTTTAAAAAACTTATTTGTAAGTGCATCATGATTTTGATTTTCAGGACAAATATTAGTTTGAAAGAATAGGCTTTGAATAAGTAGGAAAAAAATCCTATTTAAAAAAGCCAAATAATTTAAGAGGTTATTGTGAATAGTGGTGAAACTGCTCAAGTATAACTACAGTAAATTGCAAATGCTGGAAGCTTTCTTGGATGTGAGAAATCTTCATAGTGAGCCAAATTTATTTTGATCTTGTTTCTTAGAGAGGTCCTTAAAAATTTTGAGAACCTTGGGAATCCTGGCAAAGGTTTTAGGGAACCACTGATCTAGACAAAGCTAAAATAATCAAAATGCCATGGTGCTGGCACAAAAACAGACACATAGATCAATGGAACAGAATCTGGAACCAGAAACAAACCCACATTCATATGGTCAGTTAATCTACAACAGTCTCTTCAGAAAATTTGTTGGGAAAACCGGGCAGATACCTGCAAAACTCAAAATGTGTTAAAGACTTAGATGTAAGACTAGAAACCATAAAACTCCTAGAAGAAAATGGGCAGTAAACTCTCTGACATTGGTTTTAGGAATATCTTTTTGCAAATGTCTCTCCAGGCAAGGACAACAGAAGCAAAAATAAATGGGATTACATCAAACTCAAACACTTTTGCACAGTGAAGGAAACCATCAACAGAAAGAAAATGCAACAAACTGAATGGGAGAAGATATTTGGAAATGATATATCTCATAAGGGGTGAATATCCAAAATATATAAAGAACTCATACTACTCAAGATCAAAAAAAAAAAAAAAATCCAATTAAAAATTGGGCAGAGGACCTGAATAGACTGACACAGATTTTAGCAGATTATTAACTTTCCAAATTCCTAGAGCTATAAACCCCATAAACTGAAGATAAACATCATAAATTTGATCCAGTATTATTGCACAATAATAATAATAAAATAAATGTTAAAAATATGGTCCTTAAAAATAAGACGACCGCTCTTCTAAATTCTTTACACTTTCCTGACATCATTTTCATTTATATTTATTTCACTGGAAGTTAACTCATGTAATTGTACATGTTGTTTTCTATTAAATATTTTCAAACATTTTGTGAGCGATCATTATAATTGATTCAAATAGCATATTAACATACTCTGTTATCCCTACTCATAGCCATCAGGCTATAATTATTGTGCGGGCGCTTTTCTTTGATACTGTAATGAAGGAGAGACTTCAAGTCCACTGTAATTGCCACACTTAAGGCGGACTTATGTGCTTTCCTTTTGTTTAGGATTTTTTCTTTTCTTTTTTTGTTAAAATGAAAAATAAATGTTTTTACTAAGTAATACATAAACATGGTACCAGATTCAAAAAGTGAAGAGGGGTATACAATGAAAAGCAAGTCCCCGGGCCTCCCTTGACCCCAGCCAACTAGCACCCCGCTGCCGAGGCAAGCACCGTGGAGTTTCTGTGCATCTTCAGGGACCATCTACGCATTTACAAGCACACAGAGCAACACACTTCTTTTTTCTCTGACACAGTGGTGGCTTGCTCTACTTGCTTTTCTGTACGTATCCTGGCAGACTTTTCGTATCTGTATATTCAGAGCTGCATCCTTAAAAAAATTTGTGACATAGGATTTCATTATATAGAAGTGCCATCATTTATATAACCAGACCATTGCTGATGGATATTTAGGATCTTTTCAGTTGTTTACTAGCTAAACAATTCTGCAAAGGTCATTGCTCTAGTTGGAGAGGTGCTAGTGGTTAAGAGAATGTATTTCGGTCAGAATGCAGGATATATGTGTGACCTTAACTAGACCAGTTCCTCTACCTCTGCGTGCCTCAGTGAAAGAGGGGAATATAGTTCACAGGAGTGTTGGGAAGATTTAATGAGTTAATGGAGTAATGTATTTAGAATAGTACCTGGCACAGAGAAGTGCTCAAGAAGTATCAACTCTTACTATCATTCAGTGTGCCGTTTCATAAAGGAAAAATGTATTTACGGGATAATTGCACAGAAGTGCTTTTGCCGATCAAATTTAATTGTGTAGGTAGGACACCAGCTTATGCTTTCACCTGAGGTACATGAGATTCACCCAGTTTTTACTTCCCATGAGTCACCTCTTGTCATGTATAAATCTGGATGTGGATTGTACACAGTTGGGGCCCATGTAGTTGCTGGTCAGGAGGGAGAGATTTCAGGTTAAATATTTCTTCCTGTTGAATATTTTTGGTGCTTTTAGAAGGTCTTGCTTTTTATTTTTATCAATGCGATGTCTTATTTTGATGATAAACCGATTATGGCAATAATATATATGTGAATAGTAAAGTACTTTAAACCATTAGATTTATGTACTTCTAAAATCTTAACCTACTCATGGATAGATGAGAAAATGTTGTCTTTTAAATCATAGTACCATTTGTTAAAGGGATTGTATTATTTACATGTAAGGAAGTCTTATATTTTTATGTTTATAAAAAGTAAATGTGAAATCGGAACTTCATAGTCTTAGGTTACCACACAAGGGTGACTATTATTTCACCCCCGAAAGCAAGATCCATGTATCAATTAGTTCAAGCATCAGTGGTTTACTTTCTTCACATCATGCTTATAGTACACAAAAGGCATCCAGCTCTTTGTGGCCCACTTCATAGACTGGTGATGAAAGGTGCTTTGTCTTAATTGATACAGGACCATGTTCTGGGAGACCAGGAGGTTGTTAACTTCTGAGCCTGTGGCTAAATTATAATAAATGCTAATCGTTTTTTACTTCTGACAAGTCACCTTGCAGCATTTTGGGTAGGAGTGGAAGTGCTTAGCCAGCCATGAAATTTGTAAGTCACCGAGGCCGGAACTGATTATTATTCAATGGCATGATTACTCACAGGCTGGAACAACCCCTAAGCTGCTGAAACAGAACTTTTTGTTATCACTGAAGTCACAGAAATTCACAACTAGCTCTTCAGTAATACCTTTAGAATTCGAACAGGCTATTTGCCTCTGTTTTAGAACTCTTCATGGTTTTACCATGAATGCATCTTTAAAATGGCTTTTACACTTTTTTGAAGGCAGACAATTCATGGACCCTTTTTAGAAATGGCTGAAAACTATAGCCATCTCTCTTCAGAAAAATATGCCCACAATTTAGGAGACTCATGGATATACAGAGAGAAGTTTTATTCTTACTTTTACTCATTGCACTTAGTATGTTTTATGCCGTGCACGGATGAAGCACATTTTTGAAAAGGAGACTTTTCTTGTGGTTGTTCCAAAGGGTAATCATCCCATCATACTGATTACACTGCAGGTTGCGTACCTGAAAATTTTCACATGAAGGCATTTGAAAGACTGCTGGTAGGAAACTAATTCTGATTGATACAGGTATAAAGACAGGTATTAGACTGAAATAGTATAATTTCCCAAAGGTGCCTACTTATTCAGAGAAAATGACCAAGACATGTTGGTTAAAACTTAAAGTTTTATTTTTCTAAATACATTCTTGAGAAGAACTTTCTTAGTATGAGAGGATTCTTCTTAGAGTCAGAGCATCTACCTCAAATCTCTGCTTTAAAATACTACCCCATAGAAGTTGTCAGATAATCTTGTTTCTGCATTTGTCTTAGATAAATTTTAGGGTTTTGTGGCAGAAATCTTAATAACTTGTCTTTTAATAGCTTTCAACAAAATAGTGATGGGAAAGGATGGTACATAATACTTAGATGGAGATGTTGGGGAGACTCCCCCCAAGAATGATCCAGTTTTCACATTTCAGAAAATCACTCCATGTGTATGCAAAACTTTTTAGTCACTATGAGTGGATGTCCCAACACTTTCTATAATTTCAGAAGCTATAGTTTTTATCTTTCAAATCCTTGCCAGTAGGGTTTTAGTTTCTTAAATAGCTTAAAGATTAAGTTCCCGAACAAATTTGAGGTATGATTTTGAATATTAAAATTTTCCTTAACATTCTGTTTATCATTCAGTTGCATAGAATTTAGGTATGACCTAGCAGGCAGCCTATTCTAATGAAATTAAGGTGTAAAACATGGTAGAATTATTTCATGGCATTAATAATTTTCCACAATCTTGCTACTGTTTTGAAGTATGCATTTATCAAAGCCTGAAACCATTTGGAATATATGTATTGAGAGAATTTTCTTTGTGCCCTTGAACTTCTTGAGAATTTTTCTGGATGTTAACTGGTGACCCATAACTTGGCAGAACAAAGTAAGATACAGCTTTACCGAAATAGTGGGCAGTGAACAACGAAGGGCGCTAGAATCGAACTATGACAAGTTGAGGGAGGCTCGGGACAAGGTCCAGGAGAGGCAGAGCTGTTAGATGCTTGCTTTATTTTCCACAGCCTAACATTGCCATGTGAGATGACAGCGAGAGAGAAAAGGAAACTGGGCCAGAGGATTAGAGCACAGGGAGGATTTAGGTTTAATAGGATTTTATTGGGCTCTAAGTAGAGGTTGTCTGAGGTAGTTTGACCCCAAATGAATCCTCCCCCAGCCCCTTGCCACTGCTGTTAGTTATAAATGAGAGCACAAGTGTTCCCAATATTTGAAGAGTCCTCACGCTTAGATGGAATTTTACATGATAAGCACTTTTCCAGTAATAGACCTTTTATGGGTGTAGTAAGAGCCTGTTCAGGATGTTCCAAAGTGCATTCTGAAACGTGAGGTTGCTCAAGAAACAAACCAACCACGAATTATATTTGGGATGATTGATTCATGTGCTTTGGGTTCCTTAAGTGAAATATGCTTTATTGTAAAAAGCTATACCAAAAGAATCCCACTTACAGTGATTTTAGAATTCTTAAAAAGACTTTTTGCACAGTGGCCATTGTCCTTCTTTAATGATTATCTGACTGCCCCTCCCTAGTTAGTGTGACAGTCGCAATAAAGTACATAACATAATGACTTTTGAGCTGGGAGAGAAATAATCATTTAGTACTAACTACTCACCTAAGCAGGGTTCCAAACCAAGAGCCCCATTTTATTTGGGGTCTCACAGCTGGGTGAGAACTGGAACTGGAGTCCACGGCCCTGCCTCCCAGTTCAAGCTGAAGTTTCCAAGTGGAAACGTCTTGGAGAACTGAGCTTGCAAACTCTTAGCCTTTACACTGTCCCTCAGTTTAAATCCACTTCAATTCTCAAACCATTTCCACAAACCAGCCAGAGAACTATCAGGTGGGGAGAAGAAGGAAAGGTGGGAAGGGAGCCTGCCACGTCTTTCAAGTTTAAGACTTTACTTCTGATTTGGCAACTGACTGTGAAAAGACTTGGCTTTGCTACTGCTAGTTCCTGCAGATATGATTGCTTTTTCCTTAATAAAAATGTTCTCTTGGCTCTGTCCCCCTTTAAGATGGCCATCCATTTATTTTTCTTAAAGTTTTTCTTTGTAATTTGTTATTAGAGGATATTATGTTGAAATAGATAAAGGAATTAGAGGATGGTATGAGATAATATAAAATAAATGCCAAAATACTTATATTGTTAAGTTCAGTTTGATCATGAAAGAGGGATATATTAAAATATAGTTATGCAGGAAATATATTACAGGAGAAAATGTGATTTTGACACATTTATAGCTTTCCTAAGTATTATATTTTTTGAAAAGAGTCTGGAATTAGATAAAATGTCTATTTGGAAATGAGATTGGAGGAATTTTTACATTGCAAAGAGGTGTGATCTAGATGACTACAATCTAAGCTTTTATAACTATATGATCTATTTTATATTGTATATGTTTTAAAATTCTGTGATATGGAAGCATATGCTTATGCTTTTTTATAGTCAAACAAAATATATTATATACTTTCTTAAAAGAGCAAATAAAAATATACATAATTTTATGTCAGTTATCTGTCTCCAACAATAATTTGATAGAATTTTTCTCTCCTTATTGATAGGAAATTTTTTATATATAATATTGATGTATGTAAATCAACTACCAGTAGCCTCTTTGGAAATAATACAGTATTTCTGTCTTGCAGTATAGAATCTGCGCTGACGTGTTCAGGCCGTTGTGTATGTATTCCGATGACTCTCCTATACCACCCTCACCCCCATGCCACAAAACTCAACAACCACACCACAAAACCACACGTAACCACTTTCGGAAAAAGAGTCCTTTGGGTATTTTTTGCTGTTGGTGGTTCGTTTGAAGAAAGGGTGTGGGTGGTTTATAGAGGTCTCTCTCTTATGGGCATGAAATTCGAGTTGATGTGCATGTGTGTATTTATGGGAAGAACGGGCTGAACAAGTGCCAAGAGTGGCAGACATTCCCAGCTTCAGATACCGTAGGCTGAAGAAGGCACGGGGCGAGGAAGGAGACACATCCACCATGCCACGCTCGTGACTCCAGCACACATTCCCGCGGCTCCAGCCACTCTTGCACACTCACAGTTTTTTGCTTAGGTTCTGTCCTTCTCTGTCCTTCACTTGGGACTTTAGCTGTGATCTGAGAGGTAAATAAAAAGCTCGGAATGGAAATGCAAAAAAAAAAAAAAAAAGCCCTGATAACAGGCAAATGCAGAAATATTTTGAAAACCTTGGTGCTTGAGGAAATGCGCCCATGTACCTCTTTCATTAATACAGGCTGTGTCTATTCCTTTAAGCTTTATCTTGGCCTGGGGCCGTGCCTGTGCTTTAATACTCTAACTAAGAATAAGAGAGTGAAAATAAATGCCCAGCTCTTTGGTCTCTGGGTGTGTTAGGTGGCATTTTCATTTATAAACTATTCTGGCCCAGTGTTTGCCATCTCAAATGTGGCTTGCCTTGATTTGCGCGTCCTTTCTCGCAGAAGTTTCTAGATGCTGTGGTTTCTGTATTCATGACCCTTTTGATTCTTTAGTCATCTGCCTTAAAAGGACGATCAGATAAGCAAGTGAGATGCGTTTTCTCAGAGAAGGTCCAGATTCCTTAAGGGAGTAGGGCTGGGGATTCTAACCAGGACAAGGGAATATCATTTTCTAGAAAGAACACGAGACTAGGAATCAAGAGACTTACATTCTACCGCCATTAAAATTAACTTATAAGTTTATGACCTTAGCTAAGATATTTGTCCTGTCTGTAATGCAATCTCACTCCCTGAAAGGATTGCGTGTAAAGGCTTTTTGAAAATTAACTTAAAGGAACTTAGAGATCATGTGTCTAATTTTGATCTAGAGGCCATTGGCATGACATATGTTCCCCTCATACCATTGAAGGAAAGTGAGAATCATGAGCGAGGGAATCTCAAAGAGTCTTCTACTTTTTTAATCTTTTGGATAAGCCAAAACATTCTGATTTTCCTCATTAATATCATTATATCATTTGAATAAAAAACCTGGACATGTTCACAGAAATATTATGTTTGGAACAATAAGGAAGTTGAGTCGGAACTTGTTTCATCTCTTATCCCTTAAAGCTGCATGCTCAAATGTTATATACGGCGCATGTGTGGAGCGGCCACCCTGAATTTTTATAACGCCAGAAGGGCCCAACAAGATGTGCCTCTCAGTGGCAGAGGTCCACTGTTGGTACCGAACAATGTCTTATAGAAAACAACAACTTTGTATAATTAGGAATTATACTGTGAGGAATTTAAATATTAAAATATAGAAGATATACACAAGCTATTTCTCTCAGGCATGTAGTTCTTCCAACAGGCCTTCCTCTTTTGATATACTTTAATCCTCTTTCATTCTCCTTAAAAACATTTCTTAGGATTATTAATTCTCGTAAGTTTTCTGTTCTAATGTTCTAACATTTTTTAAAGAGACCCTTTAATGTGGAATGGTTGGTCTCCCCACCTCTGCCCCCAAGGGAAGCAATTGTTTTGAATGTTCCTTAATTATTTTCCAGTGTTTAATTTCACTCTCCACAAAAAACTTGATCTTAAGTCTAATCCGAATCATCATCTTCAGCCTCCTTACATTTATTGTTCATAGGAGAAGCAGATGCTCAGTGTTCTCCTGGTAATACCCTTCATATTAGTCAGTTGACAATAGCCATTTTTTGTTTTTCCTTTGACACTGCAAGTCTGGAAATTTTCTCATGTGTTTTGTTTTCCAATGCTCTTATAATTACAAGATAATTACTTTTTTCTGAACTCTCTCCAGTCTGTACACTAAAAAAAACAGTATTTTGAACAGTATCCAGTCCTTTTAGGGGTTGATCAAACTGGGGAGATAACACCATTATCTTACTTCGTTTGCCAGAGGGCCCACACAGCTGCATCATGCTCACTGTACACTCTGTGACCTCAATATCTTTTTTCTCCCTGCTGGGAGTCTGTCCTCGTCACACTTTCTTCATATTTTAGCCACATAATTCATTTGTCATGAGTAAGTGTGCTACCTTGGACTCATACCTAGCAAGCACTATCTTGTTTTTGATGGATTCTTTCTATCTCTGATTTGCCAAGGTTACTTGGAATTCTATTATTTTTCAGAAAATCTACAAACATTAACTTTGTTTGTAGCCACAAAATGACCAAGAATGTTTTCAGTTCCATTATGACAGTCATTGATTAAAAAAATTCAATAATATTGGGCCCAGGAGTCTGGGTGCTGTTTTATAACTACCCTAAGCTGTATCAAGCTATTTATTTCTGTCACTATTAGCTAATGGTTTTTCTGTTTCGGGATGTTTTTAAACTCCATAGATATTGGCATCATAGTTTCTTGCTTGATTATAGAAACTAAATTTGAGTGAGATAGAATTACAATCTAAGGGGTTATGATTGGTGGTAGTGGAGAGAATAAACCCAATAACTGTTTAATTTATGCATGTAGCTTTTATAGCATCATTATTTTATATTTTTAGTAGCAAGACGACAGAAAATAGGGAGGCTTTTAGATTGAGTAGAAATGTCCATTTTGTAGATATTTTATTCTGTGTCAGACTTGGAGAATGTCTATGCTTTGATTTAAATTTAATGGTGTCCTTTTAAACATGAACATAATGAGATTTTTTTTTTGTTATTGTCATTACAGGTTTCAGAAGGTGACAGTGAAATGTGAAGAAGTTACATTTCCAATGTGATACTTGAAAGTTAGTGACCGCTTACCAAATTTTCACGAACATTAAATATGACTTAGAAGCACCGATTTATGAAGGTTTATGATGTCATCGGTCGTGACAGAAAACAAACTGCAGCAGGCTGTGAGCCTGCAAGGAGTAGACCCGGAAACATGCATGATGGTATTTAAAAACCACTGGGCACAGGTAACGTATGCGTTCCGCCTTTTCTGCTGGTCTAGGTAGCCCTGGAGGCCTCCATCACACTGAACCAGGGTTTCCTGTCACTGTGACAGGTAACTAGATTTCCAGAAACATAGGGAGGAAAACACTTTCAGGTAGAAAGAAAAGCAACTTCCTCTTCTTGCTTTCCTAGAATAGGTAGGTAGCTGGTTAAAAACCATGGTTTTTACAAAAGCAGTTAGGGAACGTGTATGTTCCTCAGATGTTTTTAGAAGAGCAGCAGTTGGTCTTAAAGTGACTTGGACATCACTTTCAATATACTGCACTATCCTCTCTTTCCTTCCTCCCCTTGATTTCCATCCAGACCTTATAGTCTAACAATGCTAGGTATTTACCAAGTGCTATGCTGAATATTTAAATGCCCTGTGTCCTTTAATCTTCTCCACAAACCCATAAGGCGGTTTCCGCATTTTACAGATGAGGGAATGGAAAATTATAGAGGTTAAGGAACTTGCTTGAGGCTAACTAATTTGCTTGGGGTTATCTAACTAGTGAGTTTCCAAGCAAGTGCTTCGACCTTGGTCTTGACCTCTGTGCACTAGCATTTTTCGGGCTGGTGGTCCCTGTGAAATGTAAGGAAAGAGGATGGGCTCCAGGTGGTATCTGAATTTGTTACAAGGCTTTATAAAAGTTTTTTTGATTATTCATTTTGACTTCTCTGTGACTCTTCTCTGTTCTGTTTGTGTGGATAATTAAGGGTTGAATGTTCAGAAAATTTATCAGCTCACTCCTTTCCTCAGGGAGTTTACAAGTAGTAAAATAAATAAAATTGGCATTCTTTACTACTTGTCCAATGTTATGTTCCCTAGGTGAGCTGGTAAGTGGCTATTTATGTGACAGTTTTTTAATAACTACCCAGCTCCTTCCTGTGGCCGGAAACAGCACATGGATTAAAACATCGAGCCTGTAAATCACAGCAATTATAGGGGACACAGTTGAGATCAAAGACAAAATCACTTCTGTTTCTGGGTCGTTTGTACTTTGGAGCTCCTTGTTACACTATCCAATGTAAAACTTCCAAAATTTTTTATGCATTTCCCATTTTCTCAGTTTTTACCATTAGAATCTTAATGGGTTGCCTTTGGATATTAAGGGCACATCTGCTTTAGCAAAGGGAAGAAAATAGTTCAGGAGTTTTCCAGGTAATAATTACCTTTGACTTTGCAGTTTTAAAAGGATTTTAAAGCGCTGACTCCAGAGTGGCTTGGTGAACCCCTGAGGGACGTGCCCAACAGGCTGTTGCGTGTGGAAGGAATGTTTTAGAAGGCCTATTTCTAACTTTGTCTTTGAAAATATGTATCAGTTTTGTGTTTATAATGAACATAGTATATGCATATTGTTAGTACTGTATATTATTTTAACTGTGTCCTCATTTAACTGGTAAGAGTGCACAGTCCGACGTTTTGTTTTGAGAGCATTTTCAGCTTCAATCATTTCACTGGGCTGAGGAAGTCTATTGTTCTAATAGGTATTCTTTTCTCTCAGCTCCAGTTTGTTGGTCTATGTGTAAACCTTCGATTGTAACCATTCCTGCTGGGGTATTTGTGATGTGGTCCATTTAATACCACTCTTCAAAGACATGGTATATATCATCACCCTCTTGATTTTATGTAGATGGATCATTTGTCCTTTCAGATTTTGTCCCGGGCAAGCTTTCTCCAAAGCTGTCGGAGTGCCATTAGAATGTCTTAATTCAGGAAGGTGTAAGTACTCCTTGACATTGGCGAAGGAGTAAATATGGGTCCCAGAACCATACTATTCATTTCCATATCCAATGGGAATAACTTCAGCACTGTGAGCACATTTTGGGTTATCTGAAGCATAGCACCTTCCACTTAGTGCAGAAAATGTTGAGTTGAGAGTGAAGATAACTTTATCAGAGGGAGTGGTGTTTAGTTAGTAAACACGGTCTTTCGTAAAGTGAGGACGCTCTTGGTCTTGTTGTTTCAGCCGTTTATTTAACTTTGGGCCCGTTTCTTCTCTCTTTAGTCCTGACTTCTTCTTTTTCATAAGTCTGGAAAATGCCCTCAGTGTCTGTCTACTTCTAAAAGCTCTTGAGGGTCATTCTGTTACCTTTATGAAAAAAATACTAGTTGAAGAAATGCATGTGGCTGTCCATGTGATTATTTGGAGATTTACTGAGTTCAGACTTCAGGTACAGCCCTGTAAGTGTCACAAGTGGGATACGGGAACATGAAAGCCTTGGACTGAGCTTTTAAGCACTGAATCAGCTAATTCGGATGACAGTGTGAAATACATTATTATAAATGAATATGATTGATTACAGGAATTAAGGTAAGGGACTATTGTGGATGGTAATGGCCTGGGAAATGGAAGAAGTAAGATTTGCTAGCTTGGCTGAGTAAAGAAGGTCTTGATGACAGAAACTAAAAAAAAAATATTTTAGAGAAGGGGTATTGGAAACAAACGCTAAGCCTTGGCTTTTTTGGATGGTTAAAAAGTGAGGAAGTCAGGGCAAGGCAGAGATGTGAGGCTGGGTGTGAGGTAAGGAATGAGACCTTTAGCTGATAGGAAAAAATGCTGTTTGTTATTGTGGAGTTTTATACATTAGCACTTCTTCTGTGAGTTGTTCAGGATGATGGCGGATGAAGAGCAGTTGCAGAGGATTGGCAAATGAGCTAAAATCTGACATAAACTCCTATGACTGGTGTAACTGTAGTCCCTGGATTCCCCTGAGGCAACCCAAGAAAACCTGGTAAGAAATGTGGTATAGACAGAACTGGGTGACAACATTTTATCTACTGAAGCATTCCATTAGCTGACAAGTGCAGCATGTTTTAATCCAGGGTGCTTCTGTTTTTTGGAACACTTCGGTATAAATTCAGTATAATTAACATACATTTGACAGGTTCTGTTCTACTCTTTCCTAGTAGCTTCTTTTCCAGACCTTCAGTTAAAAAGCACACTTCGATGGAAGAGGATATCCGCTTGCCCACCTACACTTTGCAGTCTGTCAGGAATAGCTGGTTATACAACCAGCCATTACCAAGGCAGTCCTTGATTCCTGGGGTGTCATGTGGGGAGAGTTTTGAGTGGCCTGGTAGAGGACTTGAGTTTCCAAACTGTCCCCTGGGTCCTCAGGACAGGAATAATTACATTCCTACTAGTGACCCTGGAGTGAACTGGCCTATGCTTCTCACCTGAGATGTCATCTTGCACCGTAAGATGTTAGAACAACAGATCTAAAACCCAGGTCTGTCCGGATCATTTCTTAAGTTGGACATGTCAGTGGCATCAGGCCAGCTACAGACCAGCATCGCACATAGGGTTCTTTTCGTCCTATCTTCTTTCACTCCTCATCTTTCATTTCATCTCCAGAAAAGCAAAATCACTTAGAGTTCTTCGCCAACCCCGTTCCTGGGCAGTGGCATCATGCTATTTCATGCCTCTCTGCCTTGGGCACTTGTTCTTCTTTCTGCCTGGACTCTCTCTCCCCCTGGTTAAATGCCTCTCCTGTGGGACTCATGTGGGAGCATCATTTCCTCCAGGAAATCTTCCTTGTTCCCTTTTATGCTCCCATTCTGCGTTCCAACAGCATCCTGAGTGTTCTTTCACTGTTACACTAACCACTTCTTACTAAAACTACGTGTACAGTATCTTATTTCCAACCTCATTTCAAGCATCTCATGACAGAGGCCATATGTATTTTGCCTACATCTCCAATGCCAAGAATATTGCAGGCATATTATAGATGTTCAACAAATTGTTGAACTGAAAGACAGGAAATATGACATACGATTTTAGAAGAGCTAGGTGACTTAGGAAAGAGCCGTAAGCATACACTAATATAAAACATTTTATAATTTGCTACCAGTAAGATCGGTGGATTTGCATTTAATGATCAGTGATCTGGAGGAGTGTGTGTGTGTATGTTTTTAATTGTTATACTGTGTAAGAAGTGTATAGTGCATAAGAACAATTTATAGTCTGGTAGATTTGTTTTTATGTCTTGCTTTTGCTTCTTTGCTTCTGAATGGAAGAAAGCAAGAGGTAAGAAGCATTGTCTACCAGATAATAGACTATTCAACTATATTACCATGAGAATTAAACCCCCCACACTAGTTTTTCTTGCTGGTGCAGTTGTACTTTGTGAAGCATCATGAACCTCACTCTATTCATTCTCTATCCCCTCCTTTCAAGCACTGAATCGGTATTAGTTGTATACTTAAAGGTGTCTGCTCTTAGAGCCAGGAGAATAGGGATCAAGGGTTAAAAAAATCGGTTGGAAATACATATTTCTGTGTAAGGTAATTGCCTGGAGCTTCTCTCTGCCACCCTCGGTCTGCAAAAATAAGCTGTCATACGATTTTTGTAATATAAGAACATATCAGAGGTCAAGTAGAGTAATGGTGATGGATGAAGAAAAGCAAGTGGGTTTAGTAGTTGTTTTCTTCCCGGAGGGGGTGGGGATAGGAAACACCGAATTATGGAGATCAGTTAAGTCAAATGTCTTTCTGCAGTACTGTAATGAAAATACATAATGTTTTTAGTATCTTTTGTAGAGCTACAAGTAGCCTGACTCTTAGGGCACATATGCATGGATTTGAGACGTGCATTTCAGTCTGTTCCCCATGACACTCATTCTCTTGATCTTTTCATCTTTACTCTTTTGGTCTGTGCCTTGTCATAGACTAATGACAGAGAGAAATTAAGTAAATTCTTTGAGAGATGAAAAGTTGGGAAGTACTAGAGAAGTCTGATTAATCTTCACATCTTAGTAAAGTGATGTTTGTTAACATTTAAGAAAACATATCTCTTTTCTCAGCTTTTCAAGTAGCTCCAAACTTGATAGTAGAAGGTAAAGCAGAACAAAAGCTATTGTTTCTTTAGAAGGCCAAGGCATTAACTTGTTCTTGTGTTAGATTCTCAAGTGGCTGAATACATTGAAATGTCAGCAACTCTTCCACTGTGTACTTGGTGATAAGTTTGTTTTTGCTGCAGTTGAAATTATGGTGTTCTCTGGAATATTACTATATTGATTACTACTCTTAAGTCATTTCCCTAACACTTAAATTAAGTGTGTGCGTGTGTGTGTGTGTACCTAATGTAAGGTTAGTTTATGTTATTTTATTGACTGATGCTCTTACGATGTTTCTGTATTGCAGTAGCAGTAATTATTAGACTGTCTTTGGTCCCAAGGAGATATGGCATGTAAATGTAGCTCCTACTTTATCCTATTTTATCCCAGATTTAAACAAGTCTCTGGAGTTTAGGACTGGAGCTGACATCAACCAATTCATGTGAAAATACACATATTATTATTTTATATTATCTTAATATGAAAAGAAATGGCTCAGTAAGGGTCTCCCATGGGAATAAGTGTGCAAGGAATATCCCAGATTGGAAGACATAGTTATTCAGTAATGAACAGGAACCAGATGGAAACTTTAGTTGTAGTTATTTGGTGCATTAAGTGGAATTTGGTTTAAGATTGCTAAACCCTGACCTTCGTCTGTGTGTTGGAAAATGTTGCTTAGTAACTTGTTTCTTTACACGATGCCACTTTAAATTAGCATTCCAAAGCATTTGGAATTCTGGGTTGTACTCGTGAAATAACTAGACTCTAACCAAAGTAACATAAATAATCATCTATTGACATGCTAATATATATAAGATAGAAAACGATATTAAGATGAAGTCAAGCTAATCGGGGAGAGAAACACTTGTATTTATCATGAAGTGTTTTTTCTGTTTTTTTTTTTTTTTACTTTAAGATTTTAATTTGGGTGGAGGGAGGCCTGGGTGGGGTGGCATGGAAAGGAGCAACAACCCTTTACTGTGCAGCTCAAGTTGTGGAGAAAGGATGAACCGGAGATGCTGGCAGGTTCTGTGGCGGCTCTGAGGTGCAGGCATGTCCTCAGTGGCACGGGGGCCGAAGCACAGATCCACCAGGATGAGGCTCCAGATGCCGCGGGTGAGGAGGGTGCCCAGGCCCAGGATGGAAGTTTCCTGCCCTGATCGTGGTGGTTCTGTAGGGCCCACGGCACACGTTTCTCATAGCAGGTCCCGCACTGATGAAGGGAATCTAGTGGGTCCTTTGTACTCATATTTTTTTCATCATCTCTGGCTTTAATTCCAGGCAAACTGCCTTCTAGTTCTTGCTGTAATTTCCGAGGCTAAGAAGCCCCACAATCTGCCACCTGTAGGCTGAAGAGCCAATGGTTTAAATTCCAGGTGTAGTATAGGGGACTAATGTCCCAGCTCTAAAACAGACAGAGGGAAAGAAAGCAAGATTAATCATTTGTTAGCTTGTGGTGTAAATATGTGATTTATTTAGACCTTATATTCTGAAAGCATATGAGCTTCCTAGAATTTGAATATTTGAAGTTCAGGCCCATTATCATTGACCGATGGAGCCCATCATTGGAGCTAAGGATAGGAGTAGATACTCCATAATGAAAGAAATATGCTACTTGTTCATTTGATTCAGGCCCAATAATCCTCATATTTAAAGTCAAATGACTTTGAAGTTACATTAAAATTTAGCTAGATTGGTCGGATGATGATTTGTATGCCATTGTTCACATTATTGATTTTTTTGTGCATTTTTTCTTTTAAGAATTGTGATAACTTACAAGTGGATCTATATGTGATCTGGGCTCATGATTCACACATATATGTACCAGCTTGTATTTGTTAAAGTTTGTGGATCAACAAATGCCTAACTATGAACAGCAAAATATTTACGGTACTAGATCTCATCTCAGCTGGTTTACTCACTTAATAAGTGTGGTCTTTATCAGGGGTTGATTAGTTTCTTAAACAATACATTCAGCCTAATGAAGTGAACTATTTGAAAAGTGTATTTTGTAAATATACGCTAGTAAAGGAAATATTTGAAAGGTATATTTTGCTTGCTTTCCCTCTTCCCTACTTGGATTCCTTCCTCCAACTTCCTCCAACTCCCTTAATTGTGTTTTTTTGCCCCCCTTGAACTGAATCCCTGAGACTAAGTACAGCTGAGAAGATGCTAGAGCTGGGAAATCTGAAGCAGGGTTCAGAGTGTAAGACAGAGGATATAATCAGAGAATGTGCTAGGCCTGAGGAAGCCACAGTGAACAGCATGGGATCATGATCCATAGGACTGGAAGGTCAGAGAAGACAGCGAAAGTGTGCCGTTGGCAGAAATGAGGGAGACAGGAATATGAGAGTTTGGAGGGCACAAAAGAGAAAAATAAGGAACAGTCCAGATCACATCAGGAATCAGTTTACAGAAATTGAAAGAACTAAGGCACCATTGGGGCAGCAAACTCGGGACACAGAACAGAAGTTCTTTGGCATTTTGGTGCAAGTTGTGCTCTAGCCAAGTAGCGTATTAGGCCTTCTCTGTTGGCATAGGAACCAGGCCCAGGGTGTGGGCCTCCGGAGCCCACTTGTAAAAGCAGGTCATGGGAGTGTCTGCCTGGAAGGGAAAGGGAGGTGGCCTGGGAGGGCCCTGCCACCGCAGGAGAGAGGGTAAGGACATGTGGCAACACAGGCTTAATCAGTGCTTTGCTGGGCATTGTGTATCCCGTGACTCACAGGCCTTGGTTGGAACACACCCATCTTCCAGGCAGCGAAACCACCGTGGCCGGGGCTGGGAATGAGTATAGGGCGCGGCGTGGATCCGCTGCCTTCCAGATCCTGACAAACCTTCTAACTCTGTGGGTCACTGTAGCTCTGTTCTCATGTTTATGGCCCATTGACCCAGAAGGCAGTGTAGAGGAGCTACTATAAACAGGATGAACACGCTTCGGCTTAACAGCTGCTGAACAGTATGCATTCTGTATAAAAATCTCGAGTCTCTTTTTTAGGGTTTTCATAGCAAAAAAAGAAAGGTAGGTCTGTTTACAAAGGAATACATTGAAATAAATAATATAAATGAAGATTAATATATGAGAAAAATAAAGCTTGTGATCATGTAAATAGTTTTGGTATGTGTTACATTTATACATTTTAGATATATAATATTTACATATTATGCATATAATATAAATATCAATTATGAATAAATTTATATTTAGGGATTTCTAAGAATTAGTTTTTTAATTATTGTTTTTAACAGTGTTTTTGGTCCTCTTTTTAGACTTTAGTACAAAATTACTTTGCTTTTGTTTTTATTTATATTATGAAATTAGATAAATTTATAGGAAAGAATAACTAATTAACCTTAAAATCTCATTTATATCTTATGTTAGGGTCGATTCTGCCGAGTAGTTGTCTTCTAATCATGTATCTATTTGTCAATATACTTAGTTTTTAACTTAAATTATTTCATGTATACATTTGCAAGTAATTACATGATTCCCTTAGTGTTTACTTTTAATAGCTTTATTGTAGGGGGATGTAACATTTTGATTATAATTCTTTTATTCTTGACTGAGCCAATAATATTTTTATTTTTCATTATGGAAAATATCATTGGTATGAACATTTTTTAACAAATTATTTTGAGTTGTTTCCTTCAGGCATTTTCCATAAAGTGTGATTAACAAGTCAAAGGGCAGGAACAATTTTATAGCTTCTGTTGCATATTGCCAGATTGTTTTCCAGAAAGATTGAGCTAATTTGCAGTGCCACTATCAGTGTATAATGGACAGCCCCAATTTTAGACAGTTTAGACAGTCTGAGCACACATGCAAAGTATAATTACATTTCTACCCCAAGGCCTAGCTGTATAGATAGCTCTCATAAGTAAACTCAATATGTGGACTTTGAAATTATAGAACTGATAAAACGTGTAGCTAATTCGTTCTTCAGAATGTGGGGCCTTGAAGTTAGGGCTCTTGGGCTGGAGAAATTCTATGTTGAGGTGGAGCCCCCTTTTGGACAAGTGTGGTACTGTGATCCTACTTTGTGAGATGTCCTCACGGCCCAAGCAGCAAAAGACAGCTAGGTCCCTGCATCTCTGCCAGCGAGTATCAGGCCTTCAAGAAATTCTGGACGGCTTCTTGGAGGTTGGGAAGGGTCAGAGTATATAATCAGAGAATGTGCTAGGCCTGGGGAGTCCGGTGTTCAGCGAAAAAGAGGGAATGCCCTGTGGGTACACTGGAGCCACCAGTCACTGAGCCATGCACCTCCTGGGTAGCTGCTAACTGAAGGCCATTCTCATTGACTATGTCAGCTCAAGGTGGTTGGGGCAATTTTTCCCTTTGCGAGAGCATTATTAATTTGATAATGGAAATCGACAGAGATTACAGATTCTGTAGAATTCTGTTCATTTTATAAGGGTGTAACTTACCCGATGTATAAAGGTTCCTGGTTCTGACAAGGAAAAACATAGAGCTTTCCCTGAGAAATAAATTTCCGTCACTGCTTGCATGCATGCTGACATAGCAGTGTAACTTTGCCAGCTTCTTCAGTGACTTGCAAATATTTTGTAACCTAAATACAGATCATGTAACAGCATGTTATAGAACTGGGTGAGGAGGGTACAGCAGAAGACAGACATTTTCTATAGCATGCAACAGAGAATGGCAAAAAGGAACCAAGAAAGTCTTCAGTGTTTCTTTGATTAAAAATCATCATGTGTATTTGTCATAGAAATTCCAGGTCATAAAGTTACATGGAAGTCAAGATATAAAATTATTTTAATTTCCAGGTCCCAAGGTGGAGGTCAGTATTGATGGACAGAGAGGTAGGAAGCATTCAAAGGTCAGCAGTGGTAAAGGAGAGAAATACCAGAGCTGTCACATGGCCTAATTAGGAATTTATTCATTTTCTCTTTTTACTGTCAGTTGGCTTTTTCTTTTTGGTGGCAAAATATGTATAACAAAGCTTGCCCTCTTCACCATTTTTAAGGTTACAATTCAATGGCATTAACTACATTCACAAAGTTCTGCAACCATCACCACGATTTCCAATATTTTTCATTACCCCAAACAGAAATTTCGTACATTAGGGATTTATTTTGCGATTGGTTATCTGGGAACTTTTTCCAGCTTAAAGAAATGCGGAGTCCAAAACTTTCATTTTTTTTAGTCTCAACATGCGCCATATGTTAGGGTCGATTCTGCCGAGTAGGTGTCTTCTGTTCATTAGTTTCTTTTTACCTAATCTTGCATGCTCTGTTGAAGAGGTTGCCCATCCAAGTAGAGGAGGGAAGGATATTGTTCTGTCAAGGGCATATGAGGAACTGTGTCTGCGTGCCCGTGCTGTAATCTCCAAATCAACTCAATTTTTAGGAGAACATAGGTAGTCTTACTTATTTAATGTATTTTAAAGTTTAAAAGCAATATTCTTGACAGTTTAGAAATATGATTTAAGAATGTCATCACCTTGAACACAAAACACAAATCACTGTTTTTTCATTTTCAGTCTTTTTTTCACATTTTTGACATAGTTGATAATGATAGATCTAAGTATGTAAAATAACTTATTTTTTTCATCTAATGCATCACTTAAATTCTTTCATTTTGCTCAATGGTTTTTGTAATAATAGACCCAAGAATGCATGTATCTTAATTTACATAACTATACTACTTTCTTTGACAGTTAAGTTACCAAAATTTGTAACTATTACAAACAAACATCTTCGACCATCTTCTTTCTATAGTTTAATCTCTTCATTTTATTCTCATGAGGGAGAGACAAACGCAGTGATCACACATATCTTGTTGTGGGACATGGCTCTTGTTTTTTTGTGTGTGTGAAGATTTGATACAGTCAGTGATGATATGTTTCTCTCACTATGATAAACATAGGACGGATGACAGATATTTGATTCGGTTACAGGTCGTGAAGATCTTAGAGAAGCACGACCCCTTGAAGAACACTCAGGCAAAATATGGATCCATCCCTCCAGATGAGGCCAGTGCTGTGCAGAATTACGTAGAACACATGCTCTTCTTGCTGATCGAAGAGCAAGCCAAGGATGCCGCGATGGGGCCCATTCTGGAATTTGTGGTCTCTGAGAACATCATGGAAAAACTCTTCCTTTGGAGCTTGAGGCGGGAATTTACTGATGACACGAAAATCGAGCAGCTAAAGATGTACGAGATGCTGGTCACCCAGTCACACCAGCCTCTGCTGCACCACAAGCCCATCCTGAAGCCCTTGATGATGTTGCTGAGCTCTTGTTCCGGCACAGCCACCCCCGCCGTGGAGGGGAAGCTGGTCGTCCTGCTCAATCAGCTCTGTTCCATCCTTGCCAAAGATCCGTCCATCCTGGAACTCTTTTTCCACACAAGTGAGGACCAAGGGGCGGCCAACTTCCTCATCTTCTCCCTTCTGATACCTTTCATTCACCGAGAGGGGACAGTAGGTCAGCAGGCCCGGGATGCTTTGCTTTTCATCATGTCTCTCTCTGCCGAGAACAGCGTGGTGGCCCATCACATCGTGGAGAACACCTACTTTTGTCCAGTAAGTCCCTCTCGTTGCCGTGTTTTCCACTCACTCCTCTTTTCCTCTCTAGTACTAATGATAAATTCTTTTTTAATCCTTTTCAGCAAGTTGTACTTGGCACCTTCTATGGAAAGGTGTTTAAGGGAAATCTTTTGGAGGCAGTGGGGCAGTCTTAATCCAATGCCTTTTGGCTGAGTAGTGTCAGCTCATAATTAGCCAACAGAGGAAACTGTATGTGTTACCACATGTTGGTTCATCTCTGTTGGGTGAGGAACTATTTTAATTTTTCCTAAGAGCACATATGCTGAGTGATTGGTAAGACCTGTACTTGCTGTATTTTTAGCTTTCCAGGTTGACTTTATACCAACGAATCATGGCATGTGGTGAGACCCTTCACAGCTGGTTTCACAAATTAATTTGTTTCTCAGCAAGATAATAACTATAATTATAGATGCAAAGCACTGATTTTATTTTAGAGAATAAATACACATTTACAGTTTGAGATAGCAAGAAAGATTCTACTCTGTATGGTTTTTTAACCATTGTTATGGTAAGAAATAAAGTGTAAGGCCCTTTGCAGATGTTGGAGTAGCCCCAGCCCACTCACAGTTTTAGAAAATAATGGGAGCTGTCTGCGACTCTTACAATGCCTTAGGGCTCTGATTATCTTTTTTGGCATTCATGGTGTTTTTGGAAGAAGGGCTTTTTTTTTTTTTTGGAAAGGGGATTTAGATGACAGATTATATCTTTTTCTGGTTTGTCAGCTATATTGGTTAACAGCTATTTGTATTTTCCCAACTCAGTGAAGTTTCAGTTTATTTCCATTATCTGTTCTTTTTATCTGTCTTCTCATTATATTTCTTTATAAATCATGTTGCCTTAAATATACCTTATTTTACTGGAATAGTGTATAAGACTATTAGGGTTTGTTTGTTTGTTTTTTGAACATACCAGGAAAATTGCCGTAGGTAGATTAGATTAATTGTTAATAAACACTATATGGGTAGCTCTTGACCGGGAGGTGAGGGCACTTGGAGGACATTTTGAAGTGTGTGTGGGGTGTGTTTAGTCATCATAGGGCCATGGGGTGGCTGCGGCGGGAGGGCAACTGGCCTTATTATTCAGGGCCAGGGATGCCTAATGTCCAGTAGTTTGCGGAATGGTCTCTCCAGGTAAAGAACTGACCTGCTCAAAATGCTAATAACAACCCTAAAGTGCTGTGTTTTGCTTTGAGGTTCAAAAGCAGTAGTCTTCTTTATACAACTAAATTCTTGTTTTTACTACTAAACCAGGGTCACCTAGTGTCTGGCATATATTTTTTTCAGTGCAAACAAATGAGTACAATTTTTTTTAAGAACAGTTTTATTTACAAAAATTAAGGGTACCAAGTATCTCTTTTCTGGGTTCTGGCCAATTGAATAAAAAATTTTACAAAGATTTTACAAATGGGCAGTGAAGAACTGATTGCATTCATCTGACCAACATATTAAGTTTCTCTTTCTTTGAGCTCCCTCAGAAAAAAAGTTTATGTTTTAATAAGCTTCTGCCTCCACAGCATTGCCTATATCCAGCTCCTCCACTTCGTTCTCATTCCTACCACTGTTATTTCTAGACCCTAATGTGTCTCCCTACTTTCCCAGCATTTCCCAAACTCACCCATCTTACATCATCAGATTAAACTTCTAAAAGAATTCTGATTTTGCTGTGTTATTGCTTGGATTTCTTCAAAAGTGCTCCGTACTGGACATAGTGTTTGTGGTAGGCAGAATAATGCCCTCTAACCTACCAAAGCTGTTTACATTCTAATCCCTGAACCTATGAACATTGCTGATAAGAGACAGAGTCAGCATTTGAACCTGGGCAGTCTGACTTAAGGACCCATGTGTGTAACTACTATCTTGTGCATAAATAACATCAAGATCTCTTATAAAGCAGCAACCATAAAGAAAAGACTGGAACTAAGAATGAAAAACACTTATTGTGAGAAGAAATTTGCAACACGCATAACTACAACTGATCGGTACCCAAAATACACAAAAATATTTGTAATGCTACAAATTAAAAGAAAATGACAAAACAACACATTAAAAAAAAAACAGGAAAATATATGAATAGGCAATTTCCAGAAGACACGCAAAGCCAATAAACATATGAAAATATTCTCATCTTCCTCACATCAAAAATGCAAATCAACACACAATAAGACACCAGATAATGCTCATCAGAGTGGCTAACTGTTAGATATTTGATAACACCAAGTATTGTCAAGGATATGGAAAAACAGAAACTCTTGAGATATAAATTGATACAATAACTCAGAAAAGTAATATGGCAATATTTAATAAAATTTGAATATTTGCATACCATGTGATTCTGCATCTTTACTCCAGATATCTGCCCTAGGGAAATCTAGCACATGTTTGCAAGGATACATGCACAACGATATTCAATAGAATTGTGATTTGAGGAAGAGAAAGACATATATTAAGGGAAAGATAAACTGATCTACATCAATGGAGTCCTACTCAGCATTCAAAATGAACAAATCATATGTATTAGCATGTAACTATCTGCATGTGCGACTACCTATAAGTCTAAAAACATGATAAGTAACAAAAGTAAATAGCGAGATGTTACACGTAGTATGTCAGTATTTACATAAAATTTCCATAAAATTCTAAGACACAAAATCTTTATGCTGTCTTTTGGATACATATGAATACAGTAAAAGTACAAACACAAGTACAGGAATAATACGTACTAAATCCAAGACCGTGCTTGCTTTTGGGGGTGAAGGAAGGAGAGGGGTGGTGATGGGGTTGGTGTAGGGTTTAGTTCTATTTGTTGTTTTGTTTTTTGAAAAAAAATAGAGGCCTTGAAGAAATTATGGCCAAATACTAAAATCCGTTCAATCTTGGGCATGTTACGTTTTGTGTGTTTATAATATTTCATACTTAAATATTTAAATTTGTTAGGACTAGAATGGAGCATGTTTTTAATGTTTATATTTCCACTTAGAAGCAGATTTCACTGAGTAGTTGCTTTTGTAAAACCGTGTTTTAAAACACTACACAGTCCATTAAAATTGGAGGAGAATCAACATCTCCAGCTGACCTTATTTGCTAGAATGGAACAGTTTTGTGGTGTTAAGCTGCCTCCTCAGGGTAGATCCCATAATCTCCTTTGTACCCAGTTTTCTATAATTACATCTGACAACATAATTAAGAAAAAAAAAAGAACCTCTTTATGTCGAGTATAAAGCATACTCTGTTAACCAACCGGCAAAGGACCACAATTGACAAAAAGATTTCTCTAATTAGTATGATTGTCAAAGTGTGTTAACATCAGGCTTTGGGAAGGGTAATGACTCTTTCAGGAAATTGGACCACTTTTGGAAACTTTTGTTGTTGTAGTTGATAGGAAGAGCTTGCTGGTTCCACTGCCTCTTCTCTTGAGATGTGATTTTCCAAGAGGGAGAATGAGGATACTGTAGGGAACAATTCAGTGCCAACAAATGACTCTTTTTTATATTGTTTCAATCAAATATTGATAATTAAGCCCTGAGACATTAAATATTGGCAAAAGTAGAAAACAGCCTATGCACAAATTAGGAAATGCAAATTGATACAAGCAACTTCTAGGTATGCAACCGTAGTTAGAAAGTTATGTATTCTGCATCTAAAATTTATGAGGCTTTTTATTTTGGCAAGGTGTATCAAATGGTCCCCACCAGGTGTTCTGCGGCTAGCTTCAGAATAAAGCCATCTGCTAAAAACCTTTCTGTTTTCGCTGACATTAATGGGGTACTGCTAGCTGTTCACAATAAAGATGGACCTTCCCCGACTTGTTCAGTGCTCCGTACGCGCCGTCTTTCTCCCCGACTGGAAACGTCGCTGTGTGAAAAACATGATGGCCATCTCTTCACATGCGTTATTTTCTTTAATTCTCGCAGCCACTCAGAAGAAACCGAACCTTAGAAGCCTTAATGACTGTCTGTAAATGGCAGTCAGGTTCACAACCTTGTTATTCTGATACTAAAACCCATTGTCTCAGCAACTACCATGCTATGCTGCTGTCAAGGAGTGGTTCGCTTTTTAAATCATCTATTGCTATTCTTTTAGTTGTATATGGTGATTAGTTTCTTGTAAAGAGACTTTTTTAAGAGAAGATAAAAATATTGGGTTAATACTTAATGTGTCGGGAATAAATATGTTTTATAATTACTTTTATATGATCAGGATCAAAAAAGCCTGAAATAGTAGACGGGCATTTTTTTATTTTTTAATAAGTTGTTGAATGTCTATGTATTTTTTAATTTTTAAGTTAAAAACGAAATGTAAAAGTGAATAGATTTGTTTTAAAAGCACATAGATCGTGCCCCTAAACTCTTAGGAAAATGATCTGCAAACCCGTCGTTGCCTCTCCTTTTCCCGTGTGCCCACAGCATCCTCTGTATCCTCGCGTGTAACGACTGTCATTCTTTCACTTATTAGTTGATCGTCTGTCTTCTCCATCTCACCTGGTCTGACTCGTTCACTGATCTTCCCCCGGCACCAGCCTGACATGCTGCCTGGACCATAGCCGTTGTTCTAGAAATAGATGTGAGTTAGATGAATGAATCTGGACTCTAAGCAAAGGCTGAGAATGGAGGATATAAATATAGAGCAGTAAAGATTTGGGATCTTGCTCTTAAGACCACGTAGTCCTCTTTATTCTGCAGAACGTTTTCTTATGCGTCCCTTTGCCTAAAGAATATCGCGGAGACATTGTCTAGCTCTACTTAATAGTGATGAGAGCCCAGCAGGACTCCATGTCCGGTTATTACGCTGCCCTGTCCTATATGGGCAGCCTTCTATTCGCACCTCAGCCATGCCCTTTCAAGAATACTTTTTCTTTTTTTTAAAGTGAATATTAGGTATGTGTTATTTTTAATTACTGCCACTGATGTCTATAATTTGAAGATTAATGTTGCTGTAATTATATTGATATACTAAATAGTTATTCCCAGCTTTTTAGTCAGACAAATTAAGCCTGTCTTTATGAATTCATCTTCAAAGCCTCAAAGTAGTTAAGGAATCAGGAGTATGCAGAATTAAAGCCTTTGTTCTGTGGTTAATTTAGCATGAGTTAGCAAATGTAATTGGTTTTAAAAATGTGGCATCAAGGTTAGATTTCCCTTGAAGGAGAACTTTTGGTCTCTGTTCTCTCTTGGCAGAGGTTTCTAATTTATTACAGGCAACTCACTTGGGTCATGTTCAAAACTGGAATTAAAGTGATTTGTTTGGGTATGTTGACAAGGAGTTAAGTACTTTAAATAGGGGACATTCTCCTTTGGGACCACAGATGCCTTGATTTTGAAAAAGAGATAAATGCACTATCTTGTTTATTGTTACATTTCTTGTACTTACCATAGTACTTGGCCTGAAGGTGCTTAGTAATTCTTCTTTAACGAGTGAGTGAATGAATGAGTGAATTAAGGTCACTAGGAAACAGAACAGAGAACTACATATAATTTTGTTTTTCTAATATTGAAACGGTTCATCTGTTTCTCTCGCCGCCCTCCCTACTCCTCTGTAGACTCCAACTCCACATTATCCCCACCCCTCCCTTCCCACGGCATCGTCTGGTTTCCCTGTGCTCAGACCTGCAGGTTGTCGTTCCCCAGGCCAGGCCTCTGCTCTGCTCTTGAGCTGGATGTGTTGTTCATGGGAAGTACTGCTAGCATCCGAAACCATAACAGACTAGGCAAGTCACCGTCACCTCCACTGTGGCCTGGACTGAACAAGTCAGACGAGGCGAGATGGAGAAGACAGCCAGTTCACTACTGAGCGAACGCATGACGGTTGCTACACAAAAGGATGCAGAAGGTGACGTAGGAACACGGGGAAAGGGAGACAATAAGCAGTTTATAGATAATTTTTCCAAGTTCGACATACCTGGACCCACACCTTCTTCTGAATTTCTGTTTCTAATGCCAGGCACTGTGGATTATTTTGTTGTATCTCACCTGTCTCAACCTCCGTTTCTTTTCCCTCTGGTCTGCATGGCTTGAGGTACCGCCTATGTATGGATGGTTCCAGATCTCCATCTCTACTCCAGATCCCTCTCCTAAGCATCAGCTGCCTGCTGGGCTCTCCCCTGGGATGTCTCTCAAGCTCTTTATCCTGACATACAACACCCTGCAGGATCTGACTCCTGCTTACCTCGCCAGGCGATTCCCACCTCTAATTCCGCACACCGATAATACTGTACTTCCTGGAAGATGCCATCATTACCTTTTCCTTTGAGACATCCATCCTCTGCTTTAAATATTTTTTCTTCCAACACATTTTCTGGCTAACTACTGTTCATTCTTCAGCAGCTTGGACATCACTTCTTCTGAGAACCTTTCCTGCTCCAACGCCCCCACCCCCAAGTCTGAGTTAAGGACCTTTTGTATATCCACAGCACCATGTATCTTATATTGCATATTCTGAACATTTTTATACTATTGTAATTATCCATTCATCTCTTCTTAGACAGGCATCAATGAATACTTCGGTGTTTCTTTTCTGGGCCTAATTTAGGATTGACTGTTTTCTTGAATGTTTTCATCCCATTGAGTCCCTTATAACCTTAGGTTGACCATAGAGGAATGCCTTTTCTTTTGTCATCATTTTTACTTGTAAATTAACCAAAATTAAAGTTGTCTACCTGATTTTAGACCAAGTTATATTTACACTGGAAAAAAAAAAACCCCTGTTAAAACGATATATTGATGAGACCTTTTATAGATAAGTTCCTTGCGTCTGTTCTGGGTCACGCTTGTCCACCCTTTGCACGTCTGCCAGATCGGCATCTCTAAGTCACTGTTCAGCTAGCACCACTTCCCCTGGAAGACCTCCCACACTGGGAAATTTATTGTTTCTCTTGCTCTTACACTCCACAAGATAAAATCAACAGGTACTCAGCACAAGTGTGTTCATTTTCTACCTTTCTATCTCTGTTAAAGGCATCATCGTTTTCTGAACAGCCAAGCTGGATAACACGACAGTTCTGAGTCCGCATTCAGCCTCACTTATTAAGCCCAGACGCTGTCAGTTTCATTTTAGGAACAGTACCGAGGGAGGAAGTAACTTCCATGAGCTTTGGATTAATAGTGGATCGATAGATGTCTTAGATCACCCTCACTTGTACCCTACATGTGAATCTCAAATTTTCTTCCTCCTCTCGTTTCCTACTGCCAATGCTTCAGTTTAGACCCAGTTTAGCTCTGTTTGAATTATTGTCATCATATCTAAATGACCCATGGCCCCAGGTCTTTCTTCTAGTTATGATTTGTAAAGATCGGATTAGAGTGCTTTCTAACCTGTAAACATGTGTATGCTAGTCATGACCTTTAACATGTCTGCAGGGATCTTTCTCATAGAGCCACTCATGGTTCTTGCCTGTGATATCTTCTGCCGCGAACCACCTCGGTCCAGGGCTTCCTCCTGGGGCGGAAGTGCCTTCTTAGACTGCGGTGTGTGCCTTCTCTGTATTTGCACTCAGCGTATTGCACTGTAACGCATTGATTATGAGTTTGCCCTTGTCCTGCACACCTTTGGGGCAAGAATCATGTTTTCTTCATCTTTGCGTGTGTCTCCCTCACTCCCCCCACCTCTAGCTCATCATATGCTTGCTGCATAAGAGACACATATCAGCCGTGTATGGATTAGACAAATCCCTTGGGTGCTGCTGGTCCCTCTGCTGAAGTTGTTTTTCCCAACTGTCTCTACTTGTCGAATCCCCTCCCTAGCTAGCGGATACCCTTGAATACTTTAATACCTTGCCACTTGAAGTACGGTCTTTGGACCAGCGTCATTGGCTTCACCTGGGAGCTGTTAGTTGCAAGTTAAGAACTTTGGACAAGAGTTGATTACATTTTTACTTCTGAACACAGGTCCTTGCAACCGGGCTCAGTGGTCTCTACTCTTCCCTGCCTACAAAGCTAGAGGAGAAAGGCGAGGAGTGGCACTGCCTCCTGCGGGACGACTGGCTCCTTCTCCCAGCGCTGGCCCAGTTCATGAACTCCCTGGAGTTTTGCAATGCGGTCATCCAGGTAGAGCACAACAGAGGGCCCCTTCGTTATGGTCCATTCAGAGTACAAGCACTGTGAAGTATTAGTTCATAAGCATTACCTTTTTTACTTTAATAAATGTTTATGGAATATTGATGCTTTGCTTCAAGCATATAGAATGTCCTTGAATGAGGAAAAATGTTAGTTTATGGATTTCTGAAAAGTTTTAATTGAGAAAAAAAACACTAGATTTTCTTTATCTTCTTTATAAAAAATGTTAATTCTGTTTTGATTATCCACTTAACTATCAAAAATAAGTTCAATGCCTGACTCATTAAATAGATATTTTTAGGCTTCTAAGTACTCCAAATTACACCACTTTTATTTCAAGGTCTTTTTAGGCGCCTACAAAGGAAAACACTTTATTTTGCTTAATGGTGCATACTACATAAAGAATATTCTTATCCCAATTGAATTTAGAAGAAGTTAACCATCTTAGCAACACAAAATAAATTTGCTTTGAAATTGCCCTGCTTCAGGGGGAAAAATTAACAGCCCCTGAACTCTATCTAGTATGTTTAGCTTTTTGATTAGATTTTTACTTTCAGATTTCTTGTTAATGTTTTCACTAAAAATCAGATTTCATATACATTGAAGGATATAGTAGGTTTTCATCAAAAATGTTTTATTTCTATACAGCATACATATCACCTTAAAGTTGGATTTATTAAGAAATCAAATTTTCTTTATAGTGATTTTAAGGTGAAAAATGTTAGTTATAATCTGTTTATCTACCAAATAAAGAAATAGCTTCTGGAAAAAATGCAAGTAAATTACTTTGGTTCCCATCTCATTTTTATTGCCAAGTCAAAGAAGTTTTATTTATATGTAAGGTAAGTGGATTACATCTTAAGTTATTTTTTCTTTAATTTTAGAGTCTATCAACATTTCCTTGCAGAAGTGTGTGGAAATAGATGGAACTATTAGTTTCTTCCCAATTGTACACAGAGAAAGATTATTAGTAATTTAAAGATCTAGCCTCACTTTCCTAGAAATTGCTTTTTATTTGATTGTTTGACTTCCTTTTTTTTTTTTTTTTTTTTAAAGTAAAGCTGGCAGGCATGGTTAAGAACAGAGAAATGATATATTTCATACTATCTTTTGAAATTGAGGCCATATTACTTTTAAGATTGTTTTGTTTGAGGATACTATTAAAATGATTACTTATAAAAGATATTAGTAGGGATTATCCATGCTAAATACATTTTGCAAATCAAATATAGAACGTGTTGTACTTCTGGTAATGTTTTTTGCTTTCGAACAGGAGCTATTTTTTATGAAAAGATTTTCTAAGTGCCTTCCTCTCAGTAAAATGAGTAGCAGAAAAGTACACCATCAAAATGAGAGAATTCTTCTGGTAGCAAAATAAATGTATTTAATTGCCCACTTTGACTGTTACATTCTTTTTTTTTTCTTTAATTAGTCACAAGTTGAGATGGGATATAGATGAAATTATGAGGCAAAAATTATACTTTCCAGTTTGTTCATTTTAATTTGAGTCCATGTACATATTCAGTCTATTGTCTGTTTTTTTTCAAATGGAAACGTAAAATTTCCAATTTTTTAAAATTTGAAAGCTCAAGATGTTTATACTGGATAAACCATCTGCAACAATTGCACTGCGTTTTGAAGTCTGAATTATTCTTTTGGCCATGGAATTAATGGCCAAAACTTGGATTTCCTTTTTGAATTCAGGATGTACACAGAAATGTTTGATTTTTAAGAAGATCTAAAGATTGAATTTTTTGTCTTTTTCATGACTACTTGTTTTTCTCTTAGGTGGCTCACCCCTTGATTCGTAATCAGCTTGTAAATTATATTTACAATGGGTTCTTGGTACCAGTCTTGGCTCCTGCTCTCCATAAGGTCAGTGATTGGCTGATGTAACCTTTTATCTGTATTACAAACAGATTTAGAAACTGAGGAAGGTGAACACGGTGCAATCGACTTGATCGTGACTTCAGCCTTATTTTTCTTCTCGTTCCGTCCATGTTCCTTAGCAGTATCAAACACAGACCTTAACAATGGCAACAGCTTAAGTCTGATGGGGATCCATTTGGTGTCAGAATATGGCATTTTGAATGTCAGGTAAGGTAGTCTAAACTAGGATTGGCAAATAGACTGACTCTTGTGCCTGCGTCAGTTCATGGGTAGTGGCTACTTGGAATTCTCTGTTATGCTGTCCTCTAAGGCCAAGTCTGCCCTAGAGGGTGCAAGGTTAACTACGGATGTGGAGAAAGGCCAGTGGTAGCACAAGTCCCATGATTTGCCAACTCTTAGAACATACTTCTTTATTATAACAACTTCGTGACAGTAAAATTTAAAGTGGAGCCAAGTTAAAGTCCCATCAAGGGTTGGCTGTCTCATTAACACCGCTCTGAATTCCTTATGTCAGTCTCATTTTGTGTAACATGTCAGCTGATAGCTTTTCCATTATGAGCTGTCAGGAGATACCCGTGGACCTAGAATTCTTAATTTTAAGGCATTTTTTCATTAAATAGACACATACATTAATTAGTTCAGAGGCTCTCTCTCTGTCATGTTATTGGAGTTGCCAGCGCCGGTAGGGAGGGAAGCAAGGAACTACTTATCACATGTTTTTTGATGGAATACCCACTTTTCCGCATTTGGACGTTCCATTTCCATGGGCTCCCATTTTACAGAATCTAAGATTACCTAAGTATGGCAACTTTGAAGCCTGGCTGTACATGCTGATGAGAGTTCTAGTTTAGAGCTGCAGGTCTTGAATGAAGATGTTTATCTCTTACCATTTTAGTGCCTTTTGAGCACAGTGGGAATATTTTTCAAAACAGGGTGCTCGATTTGATTAGGATTTTTGTGTTACTTCCAGGTTCAAGAGGTAATCTTGGATGTGGTTTGACATCAAAGTACTGAGATTTCCAGGTTGTCTTAGTGGTTTATGGGCACAAAGGGACCAGTCTTTGAAATTTAAAATGTCTTGTAAAATATGGAACATGTCTTTGGAAAATACAGGCCTGGTATTTGTTCCCAGGTTGTCCTTCTGCAAGTGTTTTTCTGTTTTAAGGGTGGAGTTGATGTCTTGCCTCGAAGGTCTCTAAACCTCTGCATGGAGGAATTTTCCTCTACGAGGAATCCAACAGTGCTAGTGAAATTTGGGGGCAGTGATTATCCATATACTCTCTCCCACATTTAGTCTTCTTCCACATTTATTCCCATGCTTTTCCTCATTGACTAGTCGATATTAAATAATTTCCAAGGTCATTTTGTAATAGCTATGATTATAAAATTATTATTTGTTCAGGATTATTCTAATTAGCCCACCTTAATGCCACAAATATTAATGACAACTCTTTACCCATAGTCGAGGATGAGATCGACCTAAGAGAGCTGCCGTGAGGATCTGCCTGGTTACTCTCTGCTGCTTCTTCCTCACACTCATCATCGATGGAATTCACTCATTAAATGTGCATTAACTCGCTTAATGCCTGCGTCCACGATGGTTTTCCTGCTTCTTAGTGGGTAGAGTTCACACCTGTTTTGTTCACTGGGGTATCTCCGGTGCTAAACATAGTGCCTTAGACTCAGAGGTTGAATAAGCAGTGCACAAATGGAATGATGTTTGTTAAAGTGCCAATCAGAGCGTTTGCACTTAGGACATCCCCAGACAGGGGTTCGTAGAGGATAATAATAGCACTTTACATATATTAACGAATATTGTTCTCGGGCACGTCCATAACTTAAATGTGAGATTTTTAAAATGATGAAGTTATTTTCATACATGCTTATTGTTAAAAAAAAAAGGGTCAATATTGAATATATAAATGCAAAGTGAATATTAGCAATTAGATTTGAATTTCCAATTTCTAATTAAGTTTCCTTAACTTTTGACCATTGCAGACCATTTCTCCCAGGGTTATTGAGTGACTAGGGAGAATATTTCCTTTTTAAGTCGTCTGTCTTCCTGCTCTTCATCTTTCATTGTTTGTGTTTTTATCATTTAGAATTAAAAGCTTAGGAAGGAAGCAGGGCAAGGGAGAAGGAGAACAGCCTCTCCCTCAGTGGTTAATGCAGAAAAGAGCCTTTCATGCAGGGAAGACAGGGATTCAGAGGCAGGTGAGGAGAGACGGCTGGTACTGGGTGTCTCTTGAGGAGTTCCCAGTGATAGCAGGCACACCCTATATCCCCGTATCCTCTCCTTTGATGTGGGAAAGGATACCTGGGAGTCTCCACTGCAGGGGCTCTTGTCCTTAATTTTCATATCCCGGGTCCCTTGCCTTAACACAGGAGCCTTGTTTAATATCCTAAGTAAATTTCCTTTGTGTACTCTCTCGGCTCCCAGTTTATGTAAAACATTCTAGTTACCTGCCATCAATGTAGACAGTTTTCAGAGGCAAACTTAGTCTATCTCAAAAATAATACAAATGCATACTTTAAAACTTGCCCACATCACAATCAATACTCACAAACACTATTTCCACAGCACTTCTTAACCAGAGATAGTCATTTCAGAGGATTGTGGGTAGTAAAAGGTGGGGAGTGGGGGCGGGGAGCTGCTTGGGAAGTGAAGATCTCTGTCTTTCCTCTCCCCACCCTGTGTGTATAGTAAATGCTGCCTCCACAAGTCGCTCTGCTCTGTGCTTTCTTCACCCAGTGCTGTGGGATGGCCGTTCCTCTTTCTGGATTAATACAAAGACGTATCTGTTTTTCGTTTTTGCTTGTTTTTTAAATAGGGCTGCATTGCTTTCTTTAGCGTGACTGTGTAGGTCCAGAATCCCCTACCCACAACTCCAAAATTCAAGAAGCTCTGAAAACTGAATTAAAAAAAAAAAAAATTCACGCGGTAGCACAATTTGCTTGTTTTTTAAATAGGGCTGCATCACTTTCTTTAGCGTGACTGTGTAGGTCCACAATCCCCTACCCACAACTCCAAAATTCAAGAAGCTCTGAAAACTGAATTAAAAAAAAAAAAAAAATTCACGCGGTAGCACAACCCAACCTTGGTTTAACACATTTGGAGGCAAACCCATATCTGCACTGCTTCGAGGCTGTTTTTATCTCACTCGTGTTAATATTTGTGTGTTGCGTAATATTTGTACGTTTGTAATGTATACGATTATAGAGTTCTGTTCTAGACCTGCCGGGTTATGTCAGATATGGCAGGTGTTATATCACTTTTCTAAAATATGAAGTTGAAATTCCAAAACACCTGGTCTCTAGGGTTTTAGATAAGGGGTTGACAGCCTATTTTGGATGCTTAGAAAAGGATCCATTTTGGGAGGCAGGTTAAAATCACACTTTGTAAAAGTCATATTCAAGAAAATGATGCCATGTTAATATAGGTCATGTAGGAATTAGGTCGAGCCATAGATACGGACATCATGTTGTGCAAAAATGGTTATTTTTGGCTTTAGATTAATGAGACTGCCCTTATCCATCAAGAGCTAATTCTGTTGTCTCTCTATGTTTAATTTATCAAAGCTAAGTTTTCAAGGCTGGATATTCATTGGTATGGTCCCGTTAGTCTGGGTTCTCAGTGGAGTGGGTACCCAGATAAGATTAAATGTGCAAGGATTTTGCTGGGGGAAATGCTGGTGAGAGAGAAAATAGGGAGCAAGGTGGCGGGGGTGGGGGGGTTTGGGAGAGCCATCAGACCGCAGTGCACGTCTCACAGCACGTGGAGGACTGGGGGTGTCCCAGACCGTAGCGAGGGGACCTGCGTCTCCTAGGAACAGGTCTGCCCCAGTATCCCCGCTGCGCTCAGTCGTCGGCTGTGAGTGGCCCGTGGGGGGTGCGGTGAGGGTTTCAGTGCAGTCACGGGGCCCGGGCTCACATCAGTGAGGCTTCCTGTGGCTGGAGGTCTAAGGGGCGCGTTCCCATGGCCACCACATGCTGCCACGTGGTCGACTGATTTCCACGGTTATCCTGGCTGTAGATGTAGAAGAGGGAGACGTCTATATTTGCTTAACGTGTAGACCTCCTTCCTTCGTGTAGCATGTTCGGGGGTTCAGATGCTCCCCTCGTGCAGGGGGGCATTTTGATCAGGATTAGCTTGACTAAATAACTAATTGTATCGGTCACTATGATTGCGCTGCAGGCACAAACGACGCCAACATCCCAGGGGCCGTAACAACAGCTGTGTGTGTTTTGTCCGTCTGGGGCTGGGGAGTGAGCAGCGTGTAGGTAGCTTTGCTCCATGGTTTCCTCACTCAGGGTCCAGGTCGATAGAGCCTTTGCCATTCAAGAGTGTGATGTTTCAATGATCTGTTGAAACTTAAATGCTTAAAACAATCATTTGCCATTAGTATAAAGTACATATCTCTGGTTTAGGAATTAGGGCAAGGTACAGAAGGGACAGCTCATTTTCGTTCTATGATGTCTGAGGCCTCAGCTGGAATGCGTACAAAAGCTGGCACCTAAATAGCTTGGGATGGCTGGATCTCTCTCTCTCTCTCTCTCCCTCTTTCCACAAAGCATCTCCACAGGGCTAGCTTGGGCTTCCTCATAGCATGGCAGCCTCAGGGCGTCGGACTTCCTATTTGTGGGTTGAGGGCTCCAAGAACCTGCCAGTCTGGAAACTGAAACAACACGGCTTCTGTCATATTTTATTATTCATAGCAGTCACAGAGCCCACTCCCCTTGCAAGGGGAGAGGACATAGATCTCACTTATTGGTAACAGGAGCATCAAAGAATCTGCAGCCATGTTCTGGTCAGGTTTATCGAGGTTAAACCTGAATGTGCACTGAGGGTCAGAGTACTGCATGGGGAAGGCCACCTGATAAGAACCAGGAACTTCCATCAAGAGTCGCAGCCGACCTGAGGCAACCCCTCAGAGGGGAGGCCAGAGGAAGAAATAGTAAAACATCATTCCTCCTCCTTCCTCCGAGTCCTGCTGGATTCCCGTTGGGTGAACCCAGCTGGAACCCAGGTGGCAAGGGAAGCGTGAGAAAAAGTGGGCTATGCCGGTCACCTGGGCTCAGAGCAGGACGGAAAAGATGAAGGGAAGCGCGTGGAAGGCAGCAGACTACTTATTTACCAGCATCAGCATACAGAGTGCTAATTAGCAGGTTAGATGGCCCCTGTAGGGTGTGTTGGAAGTGCTTAAGTAAGTTGCACATTAAAATTTTCTAGAAACACATAGCAAAGTCTACCTTTCATAGTTTATAGTTACTTTCTAATTCTGTGTGTTGATCCTTAGCCTCCAGAACCTAAAATCATACTTAAGACTTTAATGCGATAGGCAGATATGCTAACAACATACTGCACGTGAATAAACAATGAAGGAATAGCTAACGTGCAGATAGCCATCCAAAAGTCAGGGCTGTTAGTGCACAGATTCGCACAGGGACCGAGTGTGCAGTGGAACAACGCCAAAGCGTGGGCCAGGAGGTCCGGGCTGTCGTCCTGGCCCTTGTGTTCACTGCTGTGTGGCCTCGTGCGAAGCTTTTAACCTCTCCGAGTTTGTTCCCTTAGCCGCACGATGCAGATGGGGATATTCCTCCTCGCTCCTCCTGACAGGGAATGCAGGTCGAACACGAGCGCATCCTGAGAACCGTGCGCTGTTCTGTGCGGAGGTGTTATAGTTATTGTAGGACACATTCCTCCCTCTCATGTGTGCCGTCTGTTCAAAGACCACGTAGTGAGTGTGCGCCAGGTGCAGAGCGCTCTCCCACACCCCATGGGGGTGAGCGGTCTGGGGAGATTAACATGGTGCCAACCTTGAAGGCGAGCAGATGGGGAAGGATGTGCAGGGAGAGAGCGCTTCAGCAAGGAGCCAAGAGGCTTGGGGGAGTGCGTTTGCATAAAGTAAACCAAGAGTCCTGGAGTGTGTAGGAGAGGTCAGGTGAGGTCCAGGGAAGGGCCCTCATCTGACCCCCAGGCCAGGCTAGTGGTGCACAGGGGGTCTCCGGGACAATCTGGTGGGGACAAAAGAAGGCGAGTGCGGACTGGCGTTTTGGGAAGTGTGGCTGTGAACACAGAAGGAAAGGTCGAAGGGAAGGGACTGGGGGAAGAAGGGAAGCATGCCAGGGAGAGGGGATTGCCCTGCTCACCAGCCATAAAGCCCCTCCAAACCACCTGTGAGGGACCGACTGCTTCTCCGTATGTAAAACCGCCAGCCTTCTCCTCACCCAATCATTAAGTGCACTTAAAATTTGTTTTAAAAATGCTGGAATTATAAAGAATCGCTTTGTTAACAAAGCAGAGGCTCTGACTCCTGGACCAGAGTCACCCCCTTTCCCCTTTGACATTCACACTCCAGATCCCCCTAGTTCTCCTTCAGGGCCCGTCTGCTCCACTGACCTCTCTCCTTCCCCTCCCTAAAGGCAGCACGCTCTGGGCTTGGCCTCCTTCTGATCAGCGCCCAAGATCAACCATCAGACAGCCCGCAAATCCACGGGGCCTGGGGCCTGAGGATTCAGCCACCGGTTGGATCTCTTTGCCTGAATGACCTGTGTGCACCTCAGACTTACAACATCAGAAGCCAAGCTCACAACACCTTTCTCCCAAGGCCACCCTAGCTCATCCTCTGCAGCCTCCTTTGTGTGAACAAAATCATTTTCCTAGGTACCTGGCCTACAAGCCTTGATTCTTCTTGAATCTTCTCTGAACTCTCACCCCTCATGCAGGGCCAAGCTTTTTTTCCCATAAGGTTCTTCAGTCTGACCTTTTTCTGTTCTTCCCCCAGCAATGTCGCTTTAGGTCATTATATCCAAGGTTAGCTTTTGCTAATGGGTCTCGTTGCTGCAGCTTCTTTTTCAGGTTGTCTCACTTGCAACTGCTGGATTACGTTTTCTAAACACGTCTTTAAATGCCTCACCTTTCCTCTGAAACCGTAACCGAGTCCGGTCCGGTCCTGCAGTCTCCTTGTCTGGGCTCCGCTCCAGGCCACCTCCTCGCTTCAGGGTCTCTCTCACTCTGTCTTCAAGGACCAGCTGCAATGTCACTCCCTCCTGCAGCCATGCCTGCCTTTGGGGGTTCTGGGCCTCTTTCTTTTCTAGAATGTGTAGCTCTTCATGTCTGTGTCATTCGTTTTGCACTCAGCACGTGCTTTTTTCTGTAGTTGGGTGTGTTCTAGGTGTTTGACCCTGCTTCACCACCTCCATCCTGAAACCCCTGGGAGAGTCTATACCTCTGTTTCCCAAACGGCGCGTCAGGGAGCCCTGGGGCTTCTCGGTGAACTCACAGGGGCGCTGCCGAACACTTTAAATTTATCAGGGAAACACAGCGGCATCTCTAGGGTACCAAGGGAACTACAAGCTCGAAATAGGTCAGTTTCAGCATTGACTGTACATTCCTTTCAACGTGATTATACCTTTGCAAAGCTAAGTTTGGGGTGGGTTCTGTGCGTTAAAGCAAGTGCACATGAAAATCAGTGCGGAACAGGGAATGAGGCTGACTTTGTCCAATCCGATTCTGAGGTTTAAATGTCCAACGGACGTTAAGTTGTTATGACTTCACTGCAGATTAAGTTGTTTGGACTTAAATGGGATGGTTGGGTATTTCTTTTGGCTTCTGGGTGCTATGAAAAAATGACTGATAAACTGAAGGCATCATGGACTGAAAAAGTTTTAGAACCTCTAGTCTGTGTTGTATGTTTTTTTTATTATACCACTAGAGCAGGGTTAGGTCAACTACGACCTGTGGGCCGAATTTGGCTTGTCGCCTGTTTTTGTGTATCTTGGAAGTTAAGAATGGGTTTTGTATCCATTGACAGATCAGTGGATAAACAAAATGTAGTATATGCCTACAATGGAATATTATTCAGCCTTAAAAAGGAAGGAAATTATGACACATGCCACAACATGCATGAACCTTGAAAACATGCTAAGCAAAATGAGCCAAGTCACACAAAGATAAATAAGTGACTCACAAGTGTGATTCCAACTAGATGAGGGACCTAGATAGTCCGATTCCTCGAGACAGAAAATAGAGTCGTGGCCACCGGGGCTGAGAGGAGGGGGCAACGGGGCTTTTGGGTAACGAGTGCAGCGTTTCAGTTCTGCAGCGTGAAGCGTTCCGGAGACGGGTGGTGGTGATGGGTGCACGACGGTGTGAACGCGCTTAACACTGCTGCCCTGTGCATTCAAAAACGGCGAGGGCGCTAAGTTTTAGATTTGTATTTTCCCACAATTAAAAAAGAAAGGAGCATGTGACAAATTCATGAGCCCTAAAATAGTTACACTCTGGCCCTTCCCAGCACATGTTGGCTGACCCCTGTTCTAGAAGGTGACGTGGTTTCCTGTATATTTTAGATCATCCATAACTGTTTGAAGGTGATGATGAGAGTGGAAGGAAGTCCCCAGGTGGGGAGAGATGGCTCAGTGAAAGGATGATCAGGTCCTTTTTCCCCCTCGACTGCAGTGATCAGGCTGAGAAGCAGAAGACAAAAACAGAAGTGAAGCAGGCCAACTCGCCTCGTCAGTGGTTTGGACACGTCTTTGTCCAGGTGTGTCGTGTAGGGCTCCGGGGCTGGCGGGGCACCAGCGGACAGTTGGCAGCAGCCGCCAAAGACGGCTCCAGCAGGGACAGCAAGGGAGAACTGGGGGGCGCCTGGAGGCTTGGAAAAATCGCATCCTGGGCTCGCTCTTGTTATTTTTGCCAAGTGTCTTCTGAAGTAGGATTGTCTTCTGTCGTGTGGCTTATTTTGGCTCCTTTATTTGGAGACCTGTAGGTAATAAAGGAAGAAGTTTGGAGCTGTCTGTAGTAGCCAACGACAGAGCTCTCGAGGGTGTCGAAGTAAGAGATGGATGGATGGAAGGAAAAATAGCCACACATCGTCCTTTTCTGCAGGCAGCTCACAGGCATTAGCAGTGATCATTGTGACCTCAAAGCCGCTACCTTCGGTTTTCGCAAAGAGCAGCCTGCTGTGGTTCATTCAGCAAATTATTCCATACATGTGTGCCCGAAAAAAACAGAAGCAAAAAAAATCTACCAGAAAAAACGATTTTCCCATCATCTCTTGTGTGCTAGAACCATGCTGAAACAGACGCGGGTGGAATAATTTCAGACGTTTCCTCACAGGCCTGTGCGCCGAGTTCCCATAAGCCACGACAGAGCCCATTTATTCTACAGACTTGTCTTCCAAACACACACATACATATTCATGAGCTGTATCCTGCGAGCTCAATAATTCATGGCTTATTGACTTAGGTTGATGGATGGGAGTTTTGGGGGGACTGGAGAAGAAAAGATGGACATTTTGAGAGGCAGGGAGCAGCGACACGTGTGAGTCGCCCGCTTACTATTAGTGTGGCCGTGGGTGGGGCGGGCTGAGACCCCCTTGAGGGCCCAGTTGGGCTCTCACTAGCTAAGGATGTTTTCGACTTTGATCCCCTGTGAAACAAGTAACTGAAGCTTTTAAGAGCAATTAAATACCATCTTCGAATTATTACCGTTACTAAATGTTAATAAGCTGTAATCGGGCGCTGAGTTTATCGGAGGATGCCTAACTAGCCCCTTAGTCCCGCTCTTTTAGGCTCCAGGGAGAAGCAGCCAGAGCAGCCTGCCACTTAACTATGACCAAGGCTCGCTTTCACCCCTCTCTCCTCGGGCCCCTCTAGTCTGGGTGATGGCGGAGGGGGTTTTGGTGGGGGCGAGGGGGTGGAGTCTCTCCCGGCAGCCTTCCTGTTGCGTGTCCGGAGGCCTGGCATGGTAGCGCTCTCTGTCCTTCTGTTACCGTCTGTGTCGCCTCCCGAGGAAAAAGATCTCGAAGTGTTAGGTCTGGTGTCCACTGATGTTGTGAAACTTCACTGGTCAGGTCATTCCTTTCAGCAGAAAATTAGAAGAAAGAAGGAATCAAAAACATGGGACTGGGATGCCATCTTGGCTCTGGAATTTGGAGGTTTTGTTTTTCAAATTTAGTGGTTCTTTGCTAAATCTTTTACAGTTTTGTTTGTTTGTTTGTTTGTTTGTTTTTGAGCTCTGGAGCTCCAAACTAGACCCCAGCTCTGGGTGGGAACCATACTCAAAACTGTAGTGGGATCATATTTTGGTCCTTCCATTTCATATTTCTACTTCTGCATTTTAGCAAGCCGCTTTTTAAAACCTGTTCTCTAAATTACGGACCCAAAATATGCTTTCCCTAAAGGCCCCCAAATGTTGCCCTGCTCTATTTTCGTTAGTTCCAAATTCCTCTTCCTATAATGGCGTTGGGCTCTACTTGTTCTTGTGGAATTTTGTTCACGCCATGCCTGGAGTGAACCAGTCACCTACGTGATCCTGTCCTCCCCTGTGCCAAAAGCCCACCTGTGTGCCCGCCTGAGCCCACGGTCTGCTGGGCTGGTGCAAAGCGAAAGGGTTTCAGGGATGCCCTGGAGAGATGATGTTGTTTCTCATAGAAGCTGCTGCTGCTGTCCCACAGCCTCCCGGGAGGACAGGCTACCGCGGGCTCTGGGGCAGGGAGGCGCTCCGACCCTTTGGGGTCATTTGGCAGCTGCGGAAGCCCTGCACCGTGGGCGCGTGAGCTCAGCAGGGAAGCTGATGCACACAGTGCCATCTCACGTTTATATTTTTGTTGTGGTTCCCTTTGGATGCTGGAGACCAAGGGATGGCAGTAGTGGGGCCCAAACAATCATTCTGTCTCCTAGTTACCCAGAATTTAAACAGAAGAGCACCGTGGAAGCAGAGAGGTCACATACGAGGACCACTATAGTCCCCAGTAATGGCAACTGAATGAGGTAATTAAAAGGACCATTCCCGTCATGGGCCTGAAGCTATGTAACATGGGTCGGCAGTAGCGCTATTAAACTTGGTTGAAAAAAATCACATTAAGCAGGCCAGCTGTAGACGGCCTAAATTAATAATTGCTCTATCAGAGGAGAGCCAGCTATTAAATCGACCTAGAAGATTGTAGTGACAGTTATAAGAGGCTTTGACTTGAAATACTTATTATTTTAGTAATTGAAAACTGAAAGTTAGTGTGTGCCATCTAATACATCCAATTAATGCATTATATCCAATTAATATAATTTTGGGGAAGCACCATAATTTAACATTTTTAAAAATGAGTTTTGCGGCCAGAGAGACTTTAGTTTGAATTCTAGCTCTTTGCTTCTGTAACTAGCAACATGACTGTGGCAAGTACCTTCATCTGTGTATATATATCTGTGGGTAATAATATCTGTCTTATTGGGTTCTCGTGAGGAATAAATAACATACTGCACTTAAAGTGCTTATTGTCTGGCACTTAGTACTAAATGTACATTACCTGTTAACCAGCTAAATCTCTGAAAGGAGACGTCCTTCATATGATACTGCATATTACTGGATGGTGAATTCTATCCCATTTTTAGTGCTGTAGTATTTTGATTTTAGATAATATACTTATTATTCGCTAACATATTTTTTATGTTATTTTATAGACAGCAGAACTATGATTTATTTTTTTCTTATTTACTTCAGAATGTGATGTCAACTCAATTGTTCATAGAGTTTTTTTTTTTTTCTGTTTATTCTAATTCTCAGTGCCAGAGGCTCTCAAACCTAAATGTGCAAAGACAATTACCTGGGAACGTCGTACATGCTAACTGACTCTGATCTAGCAGATAGGGTTGGGGCCCAGGGGTTCGTGCATTAACCAGCACCCAGGCGCTCCAAGGACCACACTCCATAGTCACACCGATCTGTGTCCTTCTCCTGGCACTTAGGCTATTTATGCTCTTTCACTGGACAAGGATTCAGGGTCCTGGGTTTATGTGTGATCCCAAGGGCCTTAACCCAGTCAAGGATCCAGTTTTTCCTCTGTAGTAATCCCATTCCGTCAGCCTCCCAAGACTGGGGAACCTCAGGCGAGGAGGCAGGTAGCAGCTCTCTGGGAAGCGGCGGAGCTTCTCCCAAACGAGCAAGGTATTAAAATGGGCACGCGGTCTGCCTCGCACCCCTCTGGAGCTGTTTCAGCTATCAAAGCAGATTACATAGATCAGAATACTTTGCAGAATGTAAGGACTTGAAAGTAGTAGTGTCGAAAAGTGCTCAGTGGAAGGAGATTGTCGGGTTCCTAAGGGTCAGCTCTGCGAACGTGTTTCTGCCCGTGACATGTTTCGTGTTTCGTGCTTGGCCGAGGGGCGTGGCTCCCGTCGTTCAGGATGCTGGGCGGACGAGTGCTGTTATTGCTGTGAAATCAGCTCTGCTCCCCCTTGTGATGCTGTCAGGATCTGTGGACAGCGATGGCAAGGTCATAAAAACTTTCAAACGGAAGCGTTGTCAGCATGGCAGTGGGAGTACTGGCCACTCACTGACGTCGTGTGTAGCACAGACTATTATAAGGCATCTCTGTCCACTGCTGACCAGCCCCACCGGGTGCCTTGGTGCTGTGGGCAGAAGGGAAAACAACTTCCTTGGAAGTGGAGGTTACATGGTAAAGGCGGTATTGCCAGTTGACTGTAACCTTATTCCTTTTTCCCACTTCCCATATTCTGGGTTATTAAGTGGAAAGATGATGCACACAGACATTTAGCTCCATATACAAATATACCTTTCCCTCCATCAATATGTAGAAAAGCCTAAGAGAGTCTGTTGTTTATCTCAGAGCTGGACCCCTTGTAGAACATAATATACTGTCTAGTATTTACTATGGAAAGCCTCTGAGAATGTGGAAATAGGTTATAATAGAAGCTATTGGAACATTCACTTTTTTTTTTCTAAAGAAAATCTTGTAATTAATACCTAAAGTCTTGTGCTAAATTTCCAGCCTACTTAAACACTTTATATATTTTGCAGACAGGGAGGCTCTAGGTAAGACACATGGTGTGTATTCAGCTGAGGTCTGGGCTATTTTTATGGGAATGGAAATCCAAATCTTTTGTCTCATTTTGCATGTTCACCGAACAAATAGGAAACTAACTGGCCTTAGAATCCATATTATCATCACCTCGCCCAAAGCCAGCTTCGTGGTCCTCAGGGGCATCTCTATCTCTATGGCACTAGATCTACTGCTGTGCCAAAACAAACAAACAAAAACAGTGACCTAAGTGAATGGATTTAGAGAGCAAAGAGGAAGGCAGGTGTATTCACGGACACAAATCTAGGTGCAACGGTAGCTGGCGAGTAAGTTCTTCGCTAAGGATTTAATACGCCGTGGACTGCAGAGCCAGACTGCTGAGTTGCTGTCCCAGCCCCGCCACATGCTGGCTGTGAGCCCTTTAACGTCTCCGAGCCATTTTTCTCGTTTGTAATGTGGAGATGATGATGACAGTGCCTGCCTTATAGAATCTGTGAGGATGAAACGAGTCAATCCTTTAATAGGGTGCCTGGCACACAGTAAGTGCGATGTGTGTGTCAACTCTATTATTACTGTTTTTGTTGTTATTATGTCCTTGCTGGAAACTCATGATTTCAGATGACTGAGCAGTGCTTTCATTGATCGGTAATACTACACTGTGATGCTATTGTTACCATCTGTAATAATATAAAATTTGGCATATTGCCTAGAGGAAATAGGTAGAGAAATGTAGAGATCAAAGAGAAATAACTCAGAGACGGAGACTTGGTGGAGCCCAACTATTCGAACCTTTCCCCAGGCGAATCCCAAACTTCCTCCCACCTCCCTCTCCGTAGACTCGCTTCTTCCGCTGTCCTGGTCCATCCGCTGCACACTGAGTGTGAGTTAGCCTTCTAGTTAAAGGCCTATGCTTATGCCTTTCCGCTGCTCGAGATGCCTGTCTCCTCCAACTACGCTTATCTAGGTCTTTCTCAATCTTCCAATGTCCAGTCCACCTTCTTCTGAAATTCTTCCTGCTCAAACCAGGAAGAGGCAATCACTCTTCACTTCTTTAGAGTTTGATTGGTATCACTCCTGTGGCACTTAAAAGTTACTTTGTATCATCATTATGGGCTTGATTTGTCTTACCTCTGACCAGGTGGTAAACGCCGTATGCGTTTACTTATTCAGCTGTTCATTGAACTAGTATGATAGCAGCGTATCTAGCACACCTCCTTACACGTAGTAGGTATTTTTATGTTTTCTTAGTGAGTGAATGTGTGAACATAGATATGGTAACTAGGTTGGGGGGTGTGTGTATGGAGAAAATGTAAGAGTGAGAAGAGAAAGCTAAGGAGAGATGCAATGGTTCCGAGCTGTTGAGGTCGTCGGGCTGATGGACTGATGTTGGGCTGACAGCCGGCACTTGGGAATGGTGTGGAGTGGAGAAAAGTGAGGTGTTTGAGGGGAGGGGTGTTTAGGGTTGGGTAGAGATGGCTGCTGCTGAAAGTGAGACAACTTGTAATTGTCGTGGAAGTCCAGAAATGACTTGAGACAGATATTGCTGGAAAAATATAAGAAATATATAGTTTATAGAAAGAAGCAGAAGGAAAATGAACAACAAAAAAAAATTACTGAAGAGTCAATGATGGCTCAAAGATTTATGTTTGAAACATGCTCTCAGCATCTAGAAATGAAATTGTACGAAATGGGCAAACTTTACAGTTTTTGGCCGGAGTTACCTGTGAGATATCAAATCGACAATGTATCATGGCAGCGTTATTTATCAAGACATCTGGATAAGCAAGTGTGATATTTATATTTGTGTTAAATGCTTTAATAGAACAACTAGATTTAGCTGCCCAGTTTTTCCCCTGAAGGTAGAATTCTGTCAGAATTTAGGGCTTTAGAACTTTGAAGACCATTAGGGTTCAGTTTCATAGAGGAGCTCTGTGTGGAGCAAAGGCGAGGGACCTGGCATGCACCTCCATGCCTTGTTTCCTGACACGGTGTTAGCCCAATCCCTGGTACCCAATACGACCCTATCCATGTTCTTCAGCAAACAAATGACGTCTCCATTTCTTAGTGAATTAAAAATACCTCAGTTTGAACAAATTTCACAGACTGGATGGATTTCATGAAACATCCTTTGTGTCTAAAGTTCTTGCCCAATCTAAATGGAGAGGCTCAATCGGAGATGGAAACAGAGTACGTTATGTACGCTGATAGAATTTTAGTACTAGACATAATTCCAGAGGTTGTCTAGCCCCAGCTTCTCGTCTTTCAGATAAAGACATGGAGGACTAAAGAGGTTAAGTGACTTGCTCGGCTCCCAGAGCTGATGACCAGCCAAGCGGGACCCAGATGTCCAGGTGTTGAGGCCTTGCTATTATCTCTTTCCACTACCCCGCTCTGAACCAAATGTTAGTTCCATGATTCCTTCCATGGCGTAAGTTAATTCCTGAGCTCCTCATGCAGAATTTAGGGGGGAAAAATATATATATGATTTTGTGAATTGAAATTAAAAATATTTCTTAGTGGCAAATCCCTTTCCCCTCACGGCTCCCGTGCAAAGCTGGGGCTCCTTGGGTGCGTCCATATTAATTTCTGGATGTCCTGCTCGAGTTTCTCCTCTGGGTGCTTCTGCTCGGAAAGGAGAGCTTGCACCATCTAGTGGATCTAAGAGGCCCTCGGGTTACGCTTTTGGTGGCTCTACTTTACAAAGAAGGAAGGAACAGTCGTTTAGTGTCATCCGTCTGCAGACTCTCACGCGGAACTCTTCGTCCACCTCACGAGAGTGAGGTTAGCAGCCCAGAATTTTGGCAGGTCACTTTGTACCTCACGGTGATAAAGACGGGGCACGTGATTGGCCATCCTTTTTTTGATGGTGGAAGGAGGGTAAGGAAGTGGGCAATAAGACAACCCTGATTTTTCTTCCAGGACTCGGATTGTTTTGTTTGCTAATTCGAACGTTAACTCTTCTGTAACGGGTCTTCCCATCACGGTTGAGAACTAATTAACTCCTGCTGTTATTCCTAGGAAATTCTCTAGTACTCATTTGGGCAATTAACTTTCTCAATAATGTACAGTGATATACTGCCCAATTGATTAAATGACGTTTTTGGAAGCTTCCAAATTACTTCTTTATTTTCCTTCAGTAGAGATTTAAATCTTTTCATAAGCTCTGCAAGATGCTTATCCCACAAGGCAGGTGGCAGAAGATGGTAACTTGAGGACTTAGTGGGCACCACAGGGTGATGATCTTACTGCTGACTTTGCCCGGTGTTTTGAAAACCTCCCAGGCCTGAGATTTCTTTGGGAAGAACGTGATCTTTATGCTTACAAAGTACTGATCAGCAAAAAACAGGTGTCTTTTCTTTCTTTTTCTTTCTTTTAACTTTTGTTATTCGATCAACCCCACCCCTGGAGAGTCTGATTTAACCAAATCCTGGTGGGGCATAAGCCTGGGCATTTTTTTAAAAGCTCCCCAGGTGATACAAACATGGAGCCAGAGTTGAGAACCACTGCTATATCATAGTCTTGAAAGTGTGCTGTAAATCATTGGATTGCAAATCAAGTATGAACATTAGAGATCCATATTTGAGAACTAGTGTCCTCCTTGGGGCTGTGTTATGATTGGAGTGATGAAGTTATCACTGTATCTGAATGACTCCATATTTACATGGAGTCAGTCCTGGTGTAGGATCCAGGTCCGAGGAGTGGGAGTGCTCTCAGGTATAGCCGGGAGCCGTGAGGGCTGGAAGTTAGTGCTTTTGTGAGTGGCAGTTTAATGTGTTGTTATAATTGTCCTCATCCGAGGGTATCGATTCTGTATTGTTGGCACTTATGTCAGCGACTGTAAGAAAGCTGGTATCTCACAGTAAATCTTTTTTTTCTCTCTCATTGGTATTAAGAGCATTTTTTTTTTCTCTTTCGTTGGCTTAATAATGACTTTTACTTCTTTTTGTGGTTTCCAGGAGCAAGGTGCTCAGGGAGTAATGTCTTGCTCTATCCCTGGGAGCGAATTGCTTCTGAGATATGTAGCTGAATTAGTTAGAGGAAGGATGGGTTGTAAAAGGGCTGGAGTGGGGGTAAATATTCCAAAATGGTATAACATGAACTCTTATAATGAGAGGCAATGCTCTTCCCATAGCTGATGAGACTCTTTAGTTTTGAAGAGTTTCTGCTTTGTTTTCAGGGGGCGGGCATGAGAGCGTCAGGGAATTGTTTGAATTCTTGTTCTGGCTTCTCACTGAAATAGTGTAAAGAACATGAAATTTGGTATCAGGCTGACCTGGTCTCTCACGACTCTGGTCTCTGCTGCTTATTGTGGACTTTTGGCACAAGTATTTGAGCCTCAGTTTCATCTGTCAGACAAGAATCCTAATACCTACCTTACAGGGCCAAGGTAAATTAACTCAGATAATATACATAAAGCAGCTAACACAATGCTTTGAACAGAGCCAGAATCCATAAATGGTGGCTATTTCTGGAACTACTATTAATAGTAGTAATAATTAATGATAATGATAATAATTAACTTTTTCTTCCTTTGGGAAGGTCCCTGAGATATAAGTAGCTGCATGGCCTGTCTGCACAGTTGTCCTCCTGGTGGGCCAAAAGTGGGGAATGCGAACGGGCGAGGTGTACTCACATAAGCAACGTGTTATAACTTAGTCTCATCACATGTTAGTCGCTTAAAACGTAGTTGCTCCCCAGAAGAGTTAGTTTCACTCATCATTCCTCTTATGTACATCCCACTTGTTTACCTTAGGCTGGAATGCAGACTGTTATTTAAATAGTGTGGAAGGGGGTTAGTAAGAAAGAAGGGGAAATATTCCTGTAGTGGTCGACATACCCGGTGCCGTGGGGTGGGAAGGGGGCTTTGGAGATCCGGAATGGGCTGGTGCCCCGGGAAGCCGAGGACATGCCAGGATGGGGGGCTGGACGGTGGTGCAGGCCCAGATTCAATAGCCATCAGGTTTGAATTGCTGCGCAGAGTTCCCTGTTCGGATCGCCTGGTGCCGCCTTTGCCATTTGGAATACGTCAGCAGTGTCTGGAGCACGGTACCATGTCACTGAGCCCTGGGCCTGGAGTATAAAGCGTGTGTACCCGTCAGTATAGAGTCCGTTTAGCTGAAGGATCCAATGCGGTTTCAGAAAAGGCAGTGTATTCTGAGGTGTAAAGGGCCCACCTGAGTTCTGATAAGTTGAGAATTATAAAAAGAATGCGTGAGACGGATATGAGGCCAACTAGCACCTTTATGATGCTGGAGAACAGGGTTTATACCAGTGGGCAAGATTTTCTAATATTGAATCCCAAATTAGACTCACCCAGATCCATCCGCTGGCAGACTGTGGCTTACGGAAAAAAAGAGAGAGAAAGGGACAGGCTCATCAAAATGACAACTTACTCTTCCTGGAGGAAGGGGGCAGGGAGGTTACTGAGGGAGACAGAGAGAGGCCAGAGGAGCTGCTAGGGGTTTCTGCGCGCGGGAAGAAGCAGGATTGGAGATTTCATTTTCCTCTGTCCGGTCTACAAAAATCCAGCCTGTCTAAATTCTAGCAAATGTTGAAGTAGTAATTTATGTTAAGAAAAATAAACAGGAAGTGGTTTCAATGTCATTCCTATGCTCGAGAACCTATAATGGGTCCCTGTTACCTGCAGAGGGTAGTCCAGACTCCTTATTTTTAAAAGGCTCTCCTAATGTGACCCCATCTTGTTTGTTAACCTTCCTTCCCACATGATTTTCCGATGCAAATCCAAAGTCCAGGCAGTGTCCTAATTATCCTCTATTCTCACTCCCATGTTCTACTGGATTATTCTTTCTGTTTCCTGCCTGTCTGTCCAAAATATATTTATCTATTAAGTGCCAGTAGAGCCCCCACAGTGGGCCAAAGCCTTGCACGTATGCACACGTTGATTTCTCTCTCCTCTGTTACTGAGCTTTCACTGGGGACCATGCAGTTTACTTCTTTTGTGTATCATTAGCTGCTGGTATACTGTACACATGAAAAGCACTCAACATTTATGCAATCGGTTAATAAATGTATCAAAAGAAAATGGCTAGCACCTTGCTAACTCCATTAAAATGGAGTTCTGTGCTGATTATGCTGCAAGATAAAATTACCAAGGCAAAGAGCAGAAATTAGCTGTCCTTACATGCCGCTGACATGGATGGAGTCAAAGACTCAGATTCTTGAAACTTAGAGCATCGATCATCTAGAACACCCAGACTCATCATTTGAAAAGAAACATTCAGTCTATGAGTTTAATATATATGACATAGATGGTTTTGCGGTTCTTTAGATTATCCACAGGTTCATGTGGCGGCTTCATATCTGTGTTAGGAAGTCTCATACGTGTTCCAGAGTGCTCTTCTGTTATCTTATGGAACCTCACTTCCTTGTGTTCTCGCCAAAATCTGTGGAGGAAGGCCCTTTTCACAGGAGCTTTCACCCGATCTCGCTGTGAAACTTCTTCGTTGACAGATGTCACTTCCTGTGCTAGATTACATGGCAGGTCAGAGGCCTCAGCCTTGTTTCACAGCCACAGCAGTTGAGATGTCAAAAGATCACTTGACTTGCCCAAGGTCACCAGAGACTGCGGATTAAAATGCAAGTGTTTTACGATCCACATTCTGCTACCCGGTGATGCCTTTTTCTTCCTTAAATTATTAGCTATACACTCTGAGAATTCCAGTTTAGAAAAGAAGTATATTCGTGATTCCCATATCAGCAAAGAGAACAATTAATGTAAATACTTAACACTTCAGGGTAGAAAGTTAGGAACCAAGTTCAGAGAGAGGACAGCCTGGCTTTGATGAGTGCCGAGAGAGGGCGCTGCCCTGTGCCAGTGTGGGACAGAGAGCAGGAGCCATACCAGAGGGGGCGGTCAGCGAGCTCTCAGCTCCTCCTAAGTCCCCGGTAGGTTCTCCCAGTGCAAATTCGGTATTTGTTTTATGTAGCAGAGACCCCAAGATACAAGCGATCATGTTTCACTGTTATATAAAAATGCCAAACAAAATAAGCATGTTGTTTTGGTAATTTCTATTACTATTTCTTTCCATTAAGTTTTAAATATTTTAGGGTTTTAATTAAAAAATTAATCTTTAGTATTGGCTCTTGTTTATTAGTTAGCAGGAAAGTTAACAGATAAGTGTGTGTGTGTATATATATATATTTTAAATAGTTTTCAAACACAGAGTCTTGTCACATTAATGAATCAAAATGTTAGTTTGATAGGTCACAATTGGCACTTAGAATAGAAAATATAAGATTGCATTGTACGTGTAATGGTAAATATTATGTGTGACTGCGAAATATAATTCTTATGATGGGTCGTGGTTCAAAAAAGTTTGATAGCTACTGTTCTCATGCTCTGGAAGATTATTCGGAAAGTGGGTTATGAGATTAGTCTTGACATATTTTTACTTTATCATGGGCCGCAAATGTTAGTTGGTCTTCTCTTGATATGAAAATCTATTAATTCAATTCACTCAGCAAATATATTTTGAGGATATGCCAGGCACTGTTCTGTATGGGGGGACAAGATCTCTGTAGTAATTTACTCACAAAGCAAATCTTTTTATTTTCAGAGAAAATGCTATCAATTTTCATAAGGATTAGCTGAAATAACAAAACTCCTTTAATGTAACAGAAAACTCACTTTATTGATCTTATTTCTATTCCATGCACTAATTATGTTCATGTTTCACTGTCCAAGTTATATACAGCCACACCTAGATGCAAAAGAAGAAGTTTTTAGTTATAAAGTTAGGGTTTATTCCCAAGGAAGAAAAGGAGAATGAATATTGGGGAGACAAACCTCGGAGTTTCCTACAAAATTTGTTCCTATTGATGGGAAGCTAGACCTTTCTGTTGCTGTAACTATTGGGAAAGTACCGGCTGACCAGGTGTAGGGTTGTACAGGTTGTCCACTGCACAGGGATGCTGGCTTCAAGGCAAGGAGGAGACACTAAGTTCCCATCCTGCTTGCCAGACTGGGGGCCCTTGTGTGGGGCGCATCCACCTATAGGAAGGGGCACCTTTGCCTATCTGGCAGAAGGTACCTTCTGCTTGGGCCAAGCCATTTGCTTACCAAATTGTGGGCCTGGGCAGCTACTTGGCCCAGGGGGACCCATTTACTAGTTTGCAGACATGCCCCGAATGGGCTTGTTTTGACTCACAGGCTGGGTCCCAGGAAGTCTGGCAATGGCCTTCAGCCTTTGACCCTAGACACATGGGGTTCTGCCCCTTCTAGCACAGCTCTTCTCACTTAGCTTTACTGCTTTAAAAATTATAGAAGTTAGAAGACAAAACTATATTTATTGTGTTAACATACAGGCACTCACACACACACACACACACACACACACACACACACACACACTTTTTAGAATCTGAGTCAGTCTCAGGTACGGAAGCCCCTCATCTCTGACCTCTCTGCAGGACTTCTTATCACCCTTCTCCCATTGTAGGAGAGAAAAATTAGGGTTATAAATTAAGCTTACAGTTACTTTTTATTTGAAATGGCATGTTAGATTTCTCTTTTTAATTTCAACAAGTGAATGAGGGAGATAATGCTGCACCCAAAAATTCAGTTCTTAAGCATTAGAATTATGAAAAGACAGGCAGGGTCCCACCCTCCCTGCACAGGGAAGCGCAGAAACTCACTCACACAGACCCCACCTGACCAAAGCGGCCAGGTGGTATTCTTCTTGGAGACAAATGTGGAGAGGGGAGAAGGGATCTGGTCCGAAAGTTGCCATGAATCTTTTATTCTTTCCCTGCATTCTTTTAAGAGAACATCAAACATTTATCAGCAATAAATGCCCTGCATTTAAAAAGTTTTTCTTTAAGTAGTCTTCAGAAAACCAAAAAGCAAGAAAAACGGGAAGTCAATAGTCTGCTTATTTTACCTTCTTGGTATGATTTTCTTTGACCCCACACTGACGTTTTAGGGCCCGCTCCCCTCGTTTTCATGTCTGACTTGCACTTCAGGGGAAATGGAGAAAGACTCACTGACAGGATACTTCTCTGTGTGCTGCTCCCCATGGTTATACAGTGCCAGATGATGCGCAGGTTTGGGATAATGGAGAAAAACGACCAGCAAGACTAGAATTATTGAATTCGTTGGGACAGACACCTGTGTGTTTTCTCAGTCTTCCCATTGTGTTGTGGTCTTTCTGTCCCACATGGAAAATAAGCCAGGAGTGAGATCTGTCTTTTATCATCAGAGCCTACCTTTGTTACAGTTTTTTGGTGTCTAGAAAAATTGGTCTGTGTATAGAATTCCACCCCCAAGTGATACATTTAACCCAGCAGGCAGATTGAATTGGGGGTGAGAGTGGCAGGCATTAGATGTTACTTTCTTACACTTGTCCTCAGATGCTTCATTCTAGAGCAGCTGCTGGTTGAGACTCTGGCCTATAAATCATTTCCTCTCTACTGTTGGGTTGAAGGTCAGTCTCATCAGAATTCAATAGTACTGTCTTATTCATCAAGATGAGGAATTAAGGGGAAGCCTGAAGAAACATTTCTTCTTTTCCCAACAGATCACTTTACTAGGTTGCCTTAATTCAAGAGCGTGGCATGAGTTAGGCTCTGTATTTTCAATGAAATGTTATTCGCTATAAAAGAAAAATTTCCTCTGCTGTTCACGTCCTGTCAAATTAATCTAACTACCTCACTAATGAAGGCATCCCCAACACTGACTGTGAAAACCGATTGTTTTTATTAGTACCAGTGCTGCTGATTTCCTTCCTGACACATTTATTGATTACTCTTCGAGTACCTGCCAGTGCACCAGGTGCTGTGAGAATTCACACTGTAGGTCAGACAGAGTCGTTTCTGCAGTAAGTCTGCAGTCTTAAAGAATGGATAAATGCATTCATAAAACTGACAACGGGAATGGACTTCGCCTGGAAAAGAATTCTAGACTAGGAAAGTTGAGTTTTGGGAGACGACATGTCTCCATCACCACTTCTTAATGTGAGGGCAGGTGAACTTTAAATTACATCAGGAAGGGTCTTCCTCTACCAGGAGGAGTGCTTTCTGAGTGGAAGGACCTACTGAGCCGCATCGCCAAAGGAAGCTGTGTGAGCCCGTCAGAGTCTAGAAGGGTTAGTGGTGACTCTGTTGGTTCACCCCAGTGTCCTTACAATAAACATATTTTCTGCTTAAGTCGAGTCAGCTCTCACAAGATTCTGTGTCGACTCAAAGAGCTGAAACAATATGCCGAGAATAGTCCTTAATTACATAGGAGGTGCTCAGTGACTTATCAGTGATATTCTTGTTGTTTTTTTTGGTTCTTCCCATTCTAAGTGAGAAGTTCAAATCAAAAAGGACAATTCTTTCTGGGACAATTAGCAAATAGGAAAGCGATGGATCAAGTGATCTTTGGCATAATCTTGAGATCTTTGCTTCTGTGCTGAAATACCCCAGATTTTCCCTGCTAGTTCTGCCCTCAGGACTGTTGTATGACCTACCTTCTCTGTGTGACATCTGAAGTATTTCAGTAACAACCCCATGGGATGAGTTTACATAGAATGGATCGTATGTTCAGTTTCACTCTGAAAAGTTACGATGAAGCAGTGGGGTGCGCATTATGCAGACACAGGGTAGGTTGGGAGGCTGTAGAATAGCTATTCGCTGACTCCTCCAGAAACAGGTGTGTGATAGGGAACAGGAAAGCGTGTTGGCAGCGACCCTCAACCTGGCCGACCGTGGCTGCAGCCCCCTGGACACAGATAGGGTCATGCTTGGTGGTGGCGGCTTTATTTCTGCTCTCAAACATGACTGGCCAGCTGGTCCTGTGGGATTATAACTAGGTTTAAACTAGCTAACATTGACAATTATGGACCAAAAAAAAAATGTTTTATGGAGTTCTGGTATCCTCTAATTCCAGCCTGTCGTAGGACACACTTTTGGGGGCTGTCCTAATTCATCCTTTGTGACCCCCTCAACATTTCCTGATTCTGCAAAATGCATAGGACAGAATTAGGGGAAGAGGTGGAAATAGAGGAGGTAGTTCTTTTTCTGTGAGGGCTCTTGTACTCCTCACCCACACATCCAAATATGCAGGCGGGCACATTTTGTTCTTTTAACACCACACACACACACACACACACACACACACACACACACACACACTCCTTCCTTCCTTCCTTCCTTCCTTCCTTCCTTCCTTCCTTCCTTCCTTCCTTCCTTCCCTCCCTCCCTCCTTCCCTCCCTCCCTCCCTCCCTCCCTCCCTCTAGGTGGATGCCCCAAATCAGAAAATAATAGCTACCCTTTACTGAGTCCTTTCTATGTATTGCAAATTAACTTTAATCCTCCCAACTTTTTTAAAGGCAGTAAATTATTTCCATTTTTCAGAGGAGGAGACTGGCTCTTAGATTAAATAACACAATCAAGATCATATATGTTAGGATTTGAATTTGGGTCTGTCTAGCTCCAAAGCTTGTGCTTTTTCTGAAAACCACAAAGCCCTGTTTTCAGGGAACCATGTTCTCTGCAAGGCTAAGTAAGGTTGCTCCGTGACTCCTGGGCCAGACCTCACGTAGGGTCAGGTCTAAGTTAGGATTCCCCAGCGCTTTTGGCTTCTGCTTACAGTGGACGGCTCCTCAGCACTATATCCGTTCTTCTTTTTATCCGGCACCTAGTGTGGACCATCGCATGCACTTACCAGTGTTTCTTGCATAGGGCTCTTCCTGATGTGTTCCCACCAGCCAAAAGCACAGCAATCGACCCCAAAGAGTGCAGCATCCGTAACAGGTGACGGTATTCATGACAGTGCAATCCACGCTCTGAGGACAAAGTGGAAAATGTGTTAAAAAAAAAAAAAAAAAAAGAGCCAAATCCCAAATAACAGGGGTAATTCTTGGGGGTGGGGGGTGGATAGTCACTAAGAACAGCGTTCATTTCCACACCTCGAATGGGCACCAGTCCTGGTGCATTGAGAGTGTGCTTGAGAGGAGCAGTGCTCAGCGAGGAAGCCTCGGGGCCTTGGACGTGCCGTCGCTGCCCAGACAGTGCAAGTGGCCCTACCTCCCACAGTGTGTCTCTGCCGCCTGGCTGCCCCTCTCCCCTGCAGACCCCCGCTCCAGCTTCCACTGGGAAGATGGCGAGGTCTTTCACTATTACGGGCCTGGAAGAACCCTGAAAAGCTCTTTGTTCACACCTTCCTTTTTCCCTCAGAAAGTACAAGTTAATGATACTTAATTAGTTAATTAATCTACATTTAATTGACTTAATTATATATAATGTGTTACAGATAATAATGAAGAAATGCTGGGCAGGAAGGGCAGAGACTGGCTTTATTTTTAATACCTTTTCCTTAAAATATGTTGCCGAAGTCATTGTAGTCATCATATTAGTTTCCTCCTTCCGCAAATATTTTAGGAATAAAGAGCCAAACTCACCAACTTTGGATGTCACCTCCATTTATCTCCCCAGCCTGCCTCCGACTGTCATCCCAGTGACATGTGTGGCCTAGAGGTCAAGGAGCAGAAGGGTGGCCGAGGGGGCCAGCAGAGAGGGAGGGAGGGGGCTGAATCATCTCCTGCAGACTCTTTTCAGACTTGGAATAATTGAATGATTTCGGTCCCGAGTTTTTGGCTGAGACAGTGGGGCTGCTCGCTGAGAACCAGGGTATCTGTCTTCTCTCTGTACTTGAACGTTCCTTGTGGCCTTGTCCTTGGAGGGAAGAAGATGGCTGTGAGGAGCCCATCCAGCTGCTGCCCTTGGCTGCGCTCGGCGGCGGGGACATGCTTCCCGCCTGTTCGTCAGCTTGTGTGTCTCTGGCAGCAGTGAGCAGGGCCGTGGCCTGTTCCCTGTAAGGACCTGTTTGTTGGGTTCCAGCCTCCTCATTCCTGTCCCCACTGCTGCTTTCAGATGGATCTCGTTCTCTTACTTTCCCATTGGAACTGCTGGGCTGAGGACTCACACGTAACCCAGATAACCGTTGGTTTGCTAGTTTTCTATATCAAAGGAAAAAGCCAAGGGAGTGTTGCTTCTAACTTAGGGTGCAACAGTCACCTGACCCCACTGCCTGCCACCTGCCTGAGCAACAGAAGGTAGGACCCATCTGTTTGTTCCAATGTGACTAGATCAAAAAACAAAAACAAAAAAAAACCCCAGCAGGTCGGAAATTTATTTTTTTCAGAACACACATCAGCCTGCCATTACAGGGAGGATTCTGGTGCTAATTTAGATGCAAATGGAACTTTCCGACTAGAGCTGGTTACAGAAAGGTCAGAGTGTCTAAATGCTCAATTTCACTCCTACGCTGTGCATTAAGTCGATGTGCTGCTGCAGTTGTGGGCACGGTGGCTGAGCTTGGCCCCAGCCTTCATTTTTAAGAGAGTTTATAAAAGTGGAATATGATGTACATTGTCAACTCCTTCCTTCCCACCCACCTCTTTTTAAAAGAAAGCTACCTATTTTGTCCATTTCTGAGAAGCTTGAAATTTTAATTAAAACAAAACAACAACAACAAAACAATGAACTAACCATTGGAGCTCTTAGACTAAGATAAAAAGGAGCAGATTTACTGTCAATTCCGTTGCCATCCTGTTCAGAGAACCGATCTGTTACGCACGTGCTTCTTCCAGACCAGACCATGCTGGCTCTCGACCGGGAGTGTGGGAGGCAGGTGCGAGAGGGCAGCAGAACGGACTGCTAATTGGTTTGGTTATTGCTGCACCACTTTAGTATTTTCCAGGTGTTTTTGTAATGCACAGCCAGAAATTTGTTTTATACATTTTATTACTGAATATATAACAAGGCATATATGTGTGTGTGTGTGTGTGTCTGTGTGTGTATATGTGTGTGTGTGTATATATATATAATATATTGCATTACATATATTTTGAATAAAATATGTATTTTATTTATAACACAGTATTTACTTTTACTACATATATTGTACTCTAATATTTGCTATTTAAATCTGGTTTAAACTCTTAGTGAACAAATAAACTGATTTCACTTTTGGGTCTCAAACTATAGTGTGAAAAACACCAGCTGAAGTGATTGGTGAAGAATGCGTGGCATGAAGGAGGACTCATGTAAGGGAAGGTGGAAAGGTGGGCAAAGAAAGAAATTTATTTCAAAGAATAGACTACACTGGACTTGATAGTAGTAAAATTAAGTACCTTAGGCACGTAAGAGTGCCTAAGCTGTTGTAAATAATGCTGCAATGAACATAGAGGTACATATACCTTTTCAAATTAGTGTTTTCGTTTCATTCAGATAAGTATCCATAAGTTGAGTTTCTAGGTCATATGGTAGAACCTCCATCTTATTTTCCAATTTACATTCCCACCAGCAGTGTATGAAGGTTCCTTTTTCTCCATATTCTAACACTTGTTACTTCTTGTCTTATTGATAATGTCATTCTAACAGATCTGAAGTGACATCTCAGGGCGGTTTTTTGTTTTGCATTTCCCTGATAATTAGTAATGTTTAGCATCTTTTCATGTGCCTGTTGGCCATCTGTAAGTCTTCTTCGGAAAAAAATGTATAGATTCCTGGACCAGTTTTAATTAGATTTTGTTGTTGTTGTTGTTGAGTTGTCTGAGTTCTTTATATATTTTATATATAAACATACATACATATACATATATATATATGTATGTATGTGTGTGTGTGTGTGTGTATATATATATATATATATATATATATATATATATATATATATAAACCCCCTATCAGATTTGCAAATATTGTTTCCCATCCGCTAGGTTCCTTTTTCATTTTGTTGACGGCTTGCTTTGTGGTACAGAAGCTCTTAGTTTGATATATGTAGTCCCACTGTTTATTTTTGCTTTTGTTGTCTTTGCTTTTAGAGTCAGACCCAAAAATCATTGTCAAGACCTATGGCAAGGAACTTATTACCTATGTTTTCTTTTAGGAATTTTATGGTTTCAGGGTTTAGATTCAAGTCCTTATTCCATTTTGAGTTAATTTTTATGTATGGTGTAGATAGGTCTAGTTTTATTCTTTTGCATGTGGCTGTTCAGTCTTCCCAACACTATTAATTGAAGAGATTGTCCTTTCTCCATTGTATTTCTTGATTCCTTTGTCACTAATTGATTGACCATAGATGTGTGAGTTTTATTGTTGGGCTCTTTGTTTTGACTCATTGAACTATGTGTCTTTTTATGAAAATACCATACTGCTTTATGACTTTAAATTGGTAGCATAGTTTGAAATCAATCATGGCATATGATACCTTCAACTTTGTTCTTCCTCAAGATTGCTTTTAGCTATTCAGGGTCTTTTGTGGTTCCATTACAAATTTTAGAATTATTTGTTCTAGTTTTGTGAAGAATGCCATTAGGATTTTGATGGGATTCGCATTCAATCTGTGGCTTGCTTTGGGTATTATAGACATTATTCACAATAACTAAAATATGGGAACTACCTAAGTGTCTATTGATAGGTGAATGGATAAAGAAGACGTATATGTATACAATGGAATCCTGCTCGGACATATAAGAGAAGGAAATCTCGCCATTTGCAACAACATGGATGACCCTTGAGGGTATTATGTTAAGTGAAATAAGTCAGAGAAAGACAAATACTGTATGATTCCACTTATACGTGGAGTCTAAAAAACCAACCAAACAAAGCAAACAACAAAACTCATAGATACAGAGAACAGCTTGCTGGTTGTCAGGGGTTGGGGGTTGGTGAAATGGGTGAAGCAGGTCAAATGCCTGGTGATGGAAGGTAATTGCACTTATTGTGGTTGTCACTTTGTCGTGTGTGCAAAGATTGGATTATGCTGTATACAAGGATGTTATATACCAATGTGATGTTATAGACCAATTTTACCTCAACTAGGAAAAAAAGTGCTTAAGCAGATACATTTTTTTAGGTTCACAGCTGTACTTACCTTGTCTAGAATAATTATTCTTTTGTAGGAACGCGTTTTCCTTAGGTTATCGTAGCCATTCTGGTCTACCTTTAGTACAAAACGACATTCCTGAGCCTTAATATTTTTAAACTTTATTATTGTGTATTATATGGTAGTAAGGTAGAACCTCATTTACTCTCTTCCTAGAATTTCTATGTAAATTTGTAGCTGCCTGCAGTTTTTTATAGAACAAAGTAAATAAATATTGACAGTCATTATAAGGCGAAGGTCTTACCTATATCAACAATTGGTTGTCATTTGTAGTTGGACTGTGAAGAGGAGGCTGCTTTCCCCTTCGGCTAATACTTCCTCTTCGGGGCTTCAGTGGAGGCTTTGGCTTTGCCTTCTGCATAGCAGAGCTGCTTCCCCTGGTGGCTTCTCCTTAGCTTTCAAGTGATCACTCTTAGGCTGTGGTCTCATCCTCATTAAGGAGGTTGCCTATTTGGGGGATTAGAGGAAGATTCTGAAAAGTAAGATAATGGGTCAGGAGAAGATTTTCTGGGATAAAAGGCTTCTAAGGGCTCTGACAATATGGAGGAGGGAAGAGATGGGAAGAAAAGGGAACCAGATTTAACTGATTTGGGTATTAGTTTAAGGAGAATGTGACCTCGATTTATGAAGAGCGTGCAACTTGATGCTTAATAGAATTGGGTTTTTAATATTTACACCACGTTATGTAAATGCTGCCCCTCAAAGTGCTTTCTTAAATCCTCTTAGCTTATAAGTGACAGCTTTGATTTCTTAAAAAAAAAAATCTTTCATTTATCCAGCCTAAGAGTAGTAAACAATAGATGCTTCAGGCTTTCCTTTCATGTCAGCCCCCAAAGACTGAGACTTACATTCTAAAGGGTTTATTGCCGTACTCTTGAGCTTATTAAGGTCGTGTGTAACTTAAAGGGTAGGGGCAAGCTGATACTGCATTATTGGCGCAAAGGCAGCTCCTGGAATTCTGCATGACGCATCAGCTCAGCGGTACTCAGTTGGTAAGATGAAAATACAGTCTTGCAGAAACTACACACGTGGCCCATTTTGAATTATTAGTGCTACTTATGTCTACTGACCAAAAGTGTTAGGGAATTAGACTTTGGCCTAAATGGACCCTGTGACTGCAGTTAGTGGAATGGGCTTGAGCCGATGGAACCTCTGGTTTGGTGGTATGAGTCATTTCCCCTTTAGTTTGGTGACATCAATTATTTTATAGGTCTCTATTAAAAATGTCCCCACTCTCTGGGGCTTTCAGAGGAATTAAAAATAAAGCTCGACTCTAGCAAATGTAAATCCCTGGGTCCTTGGGAGGTGTCATTTATTCAGGAACTGTTTATTAAGTGCTGCCCATGTGCTAGGCTGGCACATTGCACCACAGTAATAGAGAAAAAGGCACCGAGCATGTCCTAGGACAGGACCAAGAGTGCCACACGTTTGGGACCGGAGACACCGGAGACCACAAGGGTAGAAGCAGTTTGGGGCAGTCCGTGAGAGGCACTCATCTCGAGGTAATTTATTTGCCAAATGATTGCCCCTTCCCTGTTTCCTTTGCTACGTTTGGGCCACAGAGAGCCCTTTGAAGTTGGGCAGATAACACAGTGGTGCCTCGGTGTTTGAGGGCTCACGGCCCTGGCGCCGAGCTGCTGGGGAAAAGGTGTCTGTGCTCTGATGCGGGGTGAGTCGTCAAGAGCCCCTGAGAGTGGACTAAAATGTCGTATGTAGCCATGCCTTGCTTAGCATAAAGAAAACAGACAACACCAACTTGGTAATATCTGGACTCACTTATCCAGAACATACCTAAGAACCAAGAAATGTAGAACATAATTGAAGCCTTTATGCACAGATATGTCCATGCAGCGCCTGTCTACACTTAAGTAAGCAGGTGCAGAGACCTAGTTTCTAAACCGATTTGTGGCTTTTGAAAGCATAAAATTATAAGGGGAAGAGATAGATAAAAGCTATGATAAAGTGATAGTTAACACTTTTAAAGGGAGGAATAAAGAAGATGGGAAGCTGAAAAAGAGAAGATGTAATCTCTCAAACAGTATCGCCACCCATCTCATTTGTCATTAAGCACATTAAACTCATGGCAGGGGGGGAGTTCTAAGATTTCCAGGGCATAGGGTTGGAATCTGAAATTTTGTATTGTTTCTCTGGTAATTTTCAAACAGTCCCATTTGAGTATTTCTATAAGACAGACAGTAAGGCAATCGAAGACCCCTATTAATCGAGAAATGTTATATTCTGCTTTTGAGGAAGACCGAAAAGAATACTAGCTTTTAAAATATTTCCAATCACAATGTTAAGATTAAATTTTTGATGATTTAAGCATCAAATCCTCAGCTCTAAAAAACTTGACTCTTCAGAGTGTTTTATTTCCTGAAAGGTTGACATTTTACTGCATGGGAAAATCATACCACCTAGAAAATATTCATCTGTATTATAAAAAAAGTCACTTTGTAAGCAGTAAACTCTTATGGCATTTTATATAAATAAGTCTTTATATATATTATTCAGTTGTAAACATTTAACTTGCCACTTTCCAGAGGCACACCTGCACATCGACAGCACTCTGTGCCTTTGCCTCTCATTTGCCATTTGTCATATTAATATTTCACTTGCTAGATCATATTTATAACCGATCTTCCTGGGCAGCAAATATGTTCTTATGTTTCTAGCTCCTTGTACATAGCAGGTCTCAACAAATATTTATTGAATGACTAAACGAAGCAAGTGATACTGAGCTAATTAAGCCTTTACTGACCACGCGGATACTTTTGCATTACCTTTTTTCCCCTTTGGGGATTACACACTAAAATCTTCATGGTATATATGAACTGCGTTTGATGATTAGAGGTGTCCGAACACTTGAATTGCTTCTTTATGCCTTTGCTTTTCCCTTACCGAATTAAAGGGCGAAAGCAGCATGAGGTACTGTGGAATGTGAATAGGTTATAGGCTTCAGATGAAGCTCAGAAGTGTGTTCTTATGGCAGGCGTGTTCTTGCCTTGATGGAGTCACTGCGGTGAGGCCAGGGGCCGTTTGGGAGGCATGTCTCACAGCATCGAGAGGATGCTCACCTGTGCTCGCTCTGTCGTTGGTCCCAGGTGACTGTGGAGGAGGTCATGACCACAACTGCATATTTGGACCTTTTTCTGCGTAGCATCTCCGAGCCCGCACTACTTGAAATCTTCCTCCGTTTTATCCTGTTGCACCAGCACGAGAATGTCCACATCCTAGATACTCTCACAAGCCGAATCAACACCCCGTTTCGGGTAAGGAGAGCCCCGGAGGAGGAAGGAAGTGTGTAACTCACAACAGATTGCAGGGGTATTTGTTTTGGAATAAGATTATGAATATTCTTTTTTTTTTTTTTTTTTTTTTTTTGCAGCCATTACCTTTTCTATTTTGGAACTAGATAATGCATTTTGTTAGGGCGGTGGCACTTGCTGCCGCCTTTCATAGGACATTTTTCTCAGTTTGTGTGGGTTGGCACTTTCTTCTTTGGAACTAGCAGAATGTGTTTCTGAGAAGGCACAATGCAGGGGAACATATGGGAGCAAGTGGAGGTAAAGCCAAAAAATCAGAGTGTATTAAATGTGGGCCTTAGAGATCGTAGTTCTGTCCATAAGTGTTTGGAAATGGAAGTCTAGGCAACTGTGAGTTTAGGTAGTCATTCTTCAGTTAGGAGCTCAGATCAACTTTGAAAGCCTTATCTCTATTTAATTGCAATTATTGTTATAAAGAGTCAAAGAATAATTAACAATGCATTTTGGAGTTTGTAACATATGTAGATATAACATGTAAAGCAATAATAGCACAGAAAGGGGTTAGAAGGAATAGAGCTATATAGGAGTATATTGCCATAGTTCACTGGAACTAATTTAGTATAAATCTGAAGTAAAGTCTGATAAGGTGTGTATGGTAAGGCCTAAATCAACCATTAATAAAATAACTTTATAGAGAAAAATGTAGAGGAAATGTTATACTAGGGAAATATTCACTTAATGCAAAAGAAGACAGTAAAAGAGGACCAGGGAAACAGAAAAACATGAAACATAGAAAACAAAAAGTAAAACAGCAGATAAAAATCCAACTGCATGTATAATATTAAATGTGACTAGATGAAAACATTTACTCAAAAAGCAGATATTGTCCGATTGTATATAAAAAAAAGATCTGCTGCCTACAGGAGGTACACTTTAGATTCAAAGATACCAATAGATTGAAAGTTAAACTCCTAACCCTGAACCGAACCAAGTAATCGACAGTGCACACAGAATAACCTTTACAAATAACAAGTTAAGCTTATGAAACAATACACTTACTCTAAAGATAAAAGCTGAAATGGCTACTATGGTTAATAAAACTTCACAGTTTTGGTCAAAGAGTTTAAAGATGAATAAGTTCTGAGGGTCTAATATACAGCATGGTGATTTTAGTTAACAATACTGTGTTATATATTGTGTTACCGTAGTAACACCTGCACGTCAACATCTAGGGCGTTCAGCACGATGCATTTGTCTTTTTATTACTGAGCCGTAGGAGTATACAGAGAATGTATTCGGGCTATCAGTTCTGTAGCAGGTCTCCAACCTTTCGGCACCAGGGACCGGTGCTGGCTGCTACGAGAATCTAATGCCTGGTGATCTGAGCCGGAGCTGAGGCGGATGCAGGCGCTGGGGAGCAGCTGCCAACACAGGTGGAGCTTCGCTCATTCTCCCACCACGCACTTCCCGCTGTCCAGCCCGGTTCTTAACAGGCCACAGGCCAATACTAGTCCATGGCCTGGGGATTAGGACCCCTGTCTTATAGGATTATATTGATTATAAAGCCGAAGCCTGGAATTATGCTGGTACTTAGAATTATCCTCCAACAAAATGCCTATGTCCTCCTATTTCCAACTTTTTAAGATCCAAGTAAAGCTGCCCCTACAGCTCTCCAAAACATGCATCCTCCTATATACAAAGAGGAAGAGTCTAAGTCACTTAAGTGGCCTGACAGAATGATGAACGCTTACTCCCAAATGGCACGATGATTTTATAATACACCTTTGGGTATCTTCCCTGTTTGGTTGTTCATCTTTCCTTTTTAGAAATCAGAGATTGAAAGAATCCTTGTCTTTCTAATGAACTTCTTAGAAGAGTATATTATTGCACCCTCAGCACTACTGGAAGTGGATCCACCGAAAATGTTTGCCCCAAATCTCCAAATCCAAGAGACAAGCCAGGAGGTGCTGAGGCTTGGGACTGAGAACCGTAGAGGGAGAGTTGGCCTGGCCAGGGTGTTAGTGCTGTCTGGTAGATAACCAGTCATACTTGAAAATAACTTAGGAAAACGCGTGAGAAGCAGGAGATCCCACATGTGTGTGTCCACGCCAGTGCACGTAAATGCATTGGAGAGTTGTAGGGACGGGTTTATCTGGATTTTAAAAAGTTGGAAGCACGAGCAGAGGCATTTGGCAGGAGGGCAGTTCTGTGCAGTGGCATCATTCCAGGCTTAGACTTTCTCCCTCAAAGTCTGTAGGAGGACTGGTAGCTGAATACGCATTCTCTCTGGCAGCGGCACGTCTCTATCGAAACTGCTAAAGGAACGAGGCCGTTCTATTTTGCAATTCTGATTTGTTTACCGTCTGTGGGGAGTAGAGCTGCTCTCCCAATGTCTGAAACGGAACATGTGTTTGTCGCTCCCCAGCTCTGTGTGGTGTCCCTGGCGCTGTTTCGGACTCTCATTGGTTTGCACTGTGAGGATGTGATGTTACAGCTGGTTCTAAGGTGAGTTGCTGTCCTTCGTTCCCGTCAAAGAAAAACTCAACACCGCTGCTCTGTATTTTTCTTTGGTAATATAAACTAAAATAGGCACCATGCTTTTAAGGAAGAAAATCAATTTAATTTCTGCGTTATTTCCCAAGGTTAATTTTTGTTCTGCTATTAAAAGTTTTTAGGAGTCCAAGTGCATTATGTTATAAATATGCTCCTGAAAAGAATATAGAATAGTTGAAAAGTTTCAGAAGTATGATGAAAGTTTGTGGCCGAATGTCCTTCTCCTGAAGTCTGTGTTTCAGGGGACCTGTGTTATGAAAACAACTGTTCCAAATGTGAAATGCTATCGATGTATAATTTCTATGACTTTGTTTTGGCAGTGGTATACGTACAGTGTGCACTCTCTGACCTGTGTGTTTCCATTCAGATCAGTAAAATTTAATGAGTACTTTGTGTACAGTTCAGAAGGGAGTAAGGCATGGAATGGACGAATCGAAAAGGACTTATATATGAGGTAGGAAAGGTAGATCTTTCAGAAGTACAGGTGGCACAGTTTTCATGAGATGGTGGTATTTGAAGACAAGTGTTGGGAGTTAGAGTGGACTGCCATTGAGGCAACATGAATTTGGTCATGTGGCGAGGAGACTCGGCTACTCCAAATCCTGGATTGGCCCAGCTCTGCTTCTCCTCCTAGCGTCCCGGAGGGCAGCAGCTGCTTTTGTAAAGAGAGGGAGGGTCGGCTGGTGCTCATGCTCCCACACTCCCCTCTGGTGGCGTGGAGGCAGAAAGGAAAAGCCACCAGGGTCCCCGGGCACGCCTGCCACCTCTTCTTCCCGCACTGTGGAAGAAGCCAAGAGCAGAGGAAGAAGGCGGAGGCTTGGCCTGCCTCCCGTGGGGTTTTGACACGATGTAAGTAGAGTTGCTGGGGAGATGACATGCCACAAGGTTGTGCCGCATTTCCTGAGTGGGAGCTGTGGACGAATAAGGAGATGGCAGAGTGTCGTCCTGGGGACAGCGGCAGCGGTGTGGCCTGGGAACTAGCTAGAAATGTACATTCTTGGCCCTCTGCCAAAGGTGCTGACTCAGAAACTCGGGAAGGGCGTGTTTTAACAAACTTTCCTGGAGATTCCGATGCCCGGCCAAATGTGAGACTCACCAGTTGAAGAAATGGCATAGGGCGGCTGTAGCATCTTGCAAAATAGAATGATAACAAAACCAGGCTGGATACAGTGGTGGTGGCATAACGGGGTTGTCCTTTTATGGGAGAGTATCACCTATTAATTTTCTACGTTTAAAAAGAGTTTTTTGGATTTTTAGAGGTTTAGATGAGGTCATCAGTAACTAATCTTAAGGCATTAGCAAAGAACAAATCCTATCATAATGAAATACCTTGGCTAGTCTGGGGAGAGCATTGGATATCTGTCCTAAAAGGATTACATTAGCTTCCCCATCAACTCTCTACTGATATGACAGAATGCATTATTAGCAAGGCCTGAATGAAATCCTTCAGAGCAACTCGTTCAAGCCTTTTTCACTGCCAAAAATCAGATTTTGCGCCCAACCTGGTTATATTTAAATGTTGAATTCTTGAATACGGCTTCTCCGATGGCATGAAAAGCAGCAGCCTTTTTCGGAGCACGAGGGAGCCCAGCCCCGCTCGGGAGGTGCAGAGCTCGCCAGCCGGCACTGGGTCCCCAGGCCAGCACAGCCCGGGGGGTGGAAGCTGGCTGGTCAGTGACCTTTGCAAGGTGAACGCTCCTCACCTTTTGTCTGCCGATAAAGCCACGTTTGTTAAAAACTGTCCTCAGAGATGATATTAGTTAAGGCTTCTTTTGAGATCAGACCTATACTTTATGAAGGTAAGGAAATCAGCTCGTGGTTGAAATATTTACATGTCCAAGTCAGAACCAGTCCTTTCCAGGAAAGCGCACGAAGGGCACATTATCACAGGTTCTGAGTGGAATAATGGAAAAAGTGCCACACGTAACCACCTGGCCCTAGGCTCTCTTTCTTCTTTGTTTCTTTAATGAGGGTGATGATAATGATGATAATATAATAATAATATAATAATAATAATAGTTGCCCCTTGTCGAATACTTTCTCTATTTCTAACTCTGCCGTCCTGCCTGGGGGTGTCCATGAGAAGAGCCAAAATGAGGACTTACACCGAAGTCAGGCATGTGATGGACATGCCGGAAACCTCTGCTTCCTGGTCTCTGTCCTCCGAACTAGTGATTTTCTTCCCCCATTTAAAAATCATTTTTAATTGTGGTAAAATACACCTCACATACAATTCGCCATCTTAACTGCTTTTGAGTGTCCAGTTCCGGGGCATCAAGCACATTCGCGTTGCTGCGCGGCCCTCACCACCACCTGTCTCCAGCTCCGTTCTCACCTGCAAGACCAACATTCTGTATCTGTGAAACAATAACTCCCCATCTCTCCCTCCCCCGCCGCCCCTTGCAGCCGCCATTCAACTTTCTGTCATCCGTCTGTATTTGATTACTTTAGATGCCTCAGATAAGTGGAATCATACGGCATTTCCCTCTTTGCACCTGACTTATTTCACTTAGTGTAGTGTCCTCAAGGTTCATCCATGTCGGACCATGTGTCAGAATTTTTTTTCTTTTTTAAGGCTGAATAATATTACATCGTTTATACCACATTTTGTGTATTCATCTGTTGGTGGACATTGTGGGTTGCTTCTGCTTTTTGGCTCTGCTATGAACGTGGGTGTGCAAATCTCTCTTCAAGACCCTGCTAGCAGTTCTTCGAGAATATACCCAGAAGTGGAATTGCTAAATTATATGGTGATTGTATTTAAAATTTTTATTTTTTATAATAGCCACACCATTTTACATGCCTACCAGCATTGCACAGGGTTCCAATTTCTCCATATCCTTGCCAATGGATATTTTAATAATCAAGCAAAAATTACAGGCAGATTTGAGAAAGAACCAACTAGAGCTCTTAGAAATAAAAACGGTAACTATTAAAATGAAAAACTGTGTGTTTGGGGTAAATAGCATTAAGACAAAGATTAAGAAAGAATGAGCTAGACGATAGATGGAGGAAGTTACTAAGTCTGCAGCAGAAAGAGAGAAGGAGATGAAAATACAACAAGAACAAGCTATGAACAGCGGAGGCTGGAACAATAAGGTGTCACCGACCCAGGTAGAGCTCCAGAGCGAGAGAGTGACTGCTGGGTCGACTTGTCTTGCCCTGCTTTTGGAATTTGCTGCCTCATAGGGTTCTTGAGGGGATCAACCGTGGTGATATCTGGGAAAACGTTTTGAAATTCCATAAGGTACTACACAAATTTAAGGGAGTAGAATTTTCCAGAAAGTATGTTTTAAACCAATGAAAATAATGTCTCTTCTGACTTAGAATCTGTACCGAAAGTAAGGACAATGGAAAGTCTTTTCTCTGCTAGTTATTTAAACTTTATTTTAAGGGATGTTAAAAAAACAGATTTGTAATCCATTCTTTTTGTCGTTGCCACTGTTATTTGAATGTACATGATAAATTTGAAAATCTGAGAGGCAATAGAGCAGTGAAGATTATGTGAATCCTTTTGACGAAGTTGTTTGTGTTATATGATAAATAAATAACCATGCGTCAATTTTTATCGCAACCCAAATACTTTTAAATACTGACATTTCAAGGGATGATCCATTTGCAACTGATACGTTTCTTTCATTTAGCAAAATGTCACAAAAGTAAGTTGAAATAAGATGCGCCCAAAAGGGAGGCTATTCTAGCGAGCAGAAAACCAAGGAGAAACCGTCCTCTTCCACGCATGTGGCATGTGATAGGCCACAGGTGGACGGGAAACGCTGACAAGCAGTGAAGTGACAGGTCATTCCCATGCTCCTGGCACTTCCCAGTTTAGGCAAAATTTAATTGCTTAATACTCTGAATGCCATTCGTGAATATCCTGGTTAGGGCGTTTTTGTTTTGTTTTGTTTTTGTTTTTTCCAGTAGTGGTCCATTGTCAGCTTTATGAACTATGTTGCCTGTTGGGCTCAGATAGAGGCCGTTTTGCTCAAAGAGAAGCTGTGTGTACACTTCAGTGACATTTCCATCTTGCATGGTGGTTAGGTGCCTGGAGGAGAGCGAAAAATGCAAGCCAGCCCCGGCGGGGCGAGACTAGCAGGAGAAATATGGCCGGACTGCCTTCAAAAAGCAAACGATCTTTTTGAAATTCACTAACATTCCTTTGTAGATTTTTGCCTATTGGCACATTATTCAGGTTATCATCACCTCATAAAAAGCGCCTCGTTAACTGCATTGTACTCACTGCTTTGTTCTGTTTGTATTGTCAGGGTAGCAGTGGACTGGTTGTCACTGAATTGTTTCAGAAGTGATGATGATTTATTTTAATGAGTGATATGTAGGAAAATAGAAAATAGACCCAGGGTTGCACAGAGTTGTAGAAATAATAAAAAGGAGGAGGACAACATGGACACCATATATATATATATATATATATATATATATTTCCCTGCTATATTGTGAGATGCTTTTGAGTGATCTAGACTTCTAAAATCAGATATTTACTACTCTCTGATTATTTTTTTACCACTTTCTGCATTTAAATAGAATCCGAAACAAAAGAAATATAGTATAAATGAAAAGTTTGATGACAAATACCTATCCTAAATTTTTAAGTGATCTTTCTGCTCTCAATAGCCATTTCATTTTGATATTTAACATTTGGGGATCCTCTGACATTTGTTCTGTTTCTTTTTTTAAAAAAAAAATTAAAGTATAGTTGGCATATAATATAGTATTGGTTTCAAGTCTATAACATAACGATTCAACATTTATATATTACGATGTGATCACTACACTAAGTCTAGTAACCATCTGTCACCGTACATTAATCACTATTATTGATATATTCCCTTTCATTTTTTCCACCCGTTCCTCATTCCCCCTTCTGGCAACTATCATTTTGTTTTTTGTTTCTATGAATTTGTTTTGTTTTGTTTTGTTCATTTTGATTTTTTAGACAACTCTATGTGTAAGTCAAATCATGCCATATTCATCTTTCTTTGACTTATTTCACTTAGCATCATGCCCTCTAGATCCTCCGTGTTGTCACAAATGGCAGCATTTCACTTTTTATACGGCTGAGTGACATATTCCATTGCATAACGTACCACCTCTTGTTTAGCCATTCATCTATTAATGGACATCTAGGTTGCTGCCATATCTTGGCTTTTGTAAATGATGATGCAGTGAACATTCATTTTGTTATCTTTCCCTGTAAATGATGGAAAGACAGAGGGTCAGCGGATGGTTTTCCCCCTCCCTCTTCCCTCTGAGATAAGCCTTCATTATAGAAGCACAGTAGAAGTCCTGCATTAAATGCAAGGGGGTTATTCATTTCCACTTTTGTAGAATCTCTCCTTCAACCTATAGGGGATCGCTCTTTATTAGATTTACTCAGAAGAAAATTCTTAGTTTCTGCTGAAAGCATGTATTTGCAAAGTTGCAAATTCCCAATAGCTAGCTCTTTAATATAATTTCAAGCTACCCACTGGTGCTGATTGATAAATAGCTTTATTAGGTTTGATCCAGTATGCCATTTTTTAATACTTCAAACAAAGAGTAGAAATCTATGGATATCAACTTAAGTCATGAAATGTATGTTTGAACTGTAAGTGGTCATCGAGTTCCTGCAGTATATAAAAGCATTGAAGTGGTTTATTTCTTAAATAATTAATGATCAAAATAAGGACACAATAAATCCCATGTAACCTGAATTTTCTTAGGCCTCACTAGCCTTTAAGGGGAGTTCACATCAACAACCACTGGCTGTCACCTCCACTCCTCGTCTAAGACCTTGGCCCCCAGCAAAGTGTCAGCCATCACTTCCTTAAGGGCGGGCAGGCTCACAGACAAGTCTGCCCCTAGCACAGTAGCCACAGCAGCCTATGCTCTGGTCTCCTCCACTGCTTTGGGTGGCGCTGCCTCATCTCCGTCCCTGCTGGCCCCTCGGCCCTGCTGAGATTGCTCTCGTGCTGAGGTGCTGGAGCAGTTCTGCTGGCCCTGTGCCCGCGGGGTCAGGGCTGGGGTGGTCAGACAGGTGGCGGAAGGCCTCTCTCCCCTGCCTCATTCTGTATCACCAAACCATTGTGCGTAGATATCCTTGCGAAAAGAGCTCTGTTATCTACTGACAGCAGCCATTTCTCCTCCAACGGGCGTCAGGTACAAGGCCCCCAAAGCTGGGCCAGCAATTAGAACAGACCTGCGCTCTGTGCCATATTGTCCTCCTCCACCTTCCCTTTTTGTTCTTGTGAACTTTGACTTTTGTGAAACTGAACTTACAAAAAACAGATGCCTCCATGTCAGACAGCAGGGCCCTCTGGATCGTAGTGACAACCGTTTAGGCTTCAGGAGTGTGTGTGCCCACGGTGCAGGGGAGAGGAGAACGGGCCCCCCTGACTGAGTCACCGAGACGGTCCTGGAGGAATGGTTTGATTGCTTTTGAGAATGGAAGATAAGGTGGAGACCTTGTCATTTCATACCTTGAAAGTTATTAAGACCTTTTGTTTAAAGTACCATGAAGAAAATTAAATACTTTTTTCTTCCTTGACTCAGGCGCTTGCAATGGGTCAGTCATCACTATAAACATAAGTTTTCCTCATTTGGATCAACAGATGTGGGAAATGGCTTAATATCTCCAGGCCTCAAGTCATACCCTGAAAGTCTACATTTTATCTCTTTCACAGAATCTTTAATCATAGCTTGTTTTTCTCTGTGCTGCTGCCTTTTTCTCAGAAGTTAAGTACAGAAAGAAAAATATTCTGGTTAATTGAAGCTTGTGGTTTTTCCCATAATGGCTCAGCCACTTCTAGAATTGGCTCCTGCACACACATGCGGCACTTGGCTCTGGCTGCGAGACCTCCAGCCCAGTTGCTCTCTCTTTGTCAAACAGAATAGTCGTTCTCCCTGTAAAGAAAGCAAGCTGTTTAAACTCTCTTCCGCCCATGAAGCCCATGATGTGCTCAGAGTGGATCAGAAATGGATGCCCAGATTTTCTCATCTCCAGGGTCTTAATGACGCTAAGATGCTTTTCTCACCAACTGAAAGTATTCTGTGTGAAATGGGGCCCAGTTTTCCTCGGCGAGTCTCAGTCACCCAAGAGAATACGGGATGAGGTTTGCTCTCTGGGGTGGTTTCGCTGTCCTTCGGTGCCCACCGTGAGTCAGCATTTCCGAGATTATACAAAGGAACTACTGAAGGAGGGCCTGGCTCTAGTAGCACGTTATATTGAGGCAGACTCCGAGGTAATTGTGGTAATAGTGTTTTAGTAGATGGCTGTGAGCATAGCGGAGTGAGAGAGTAGCTCTACCTTGGAGTTGGAAGCCTGGAGGTCTTCCTGGTGAAGGTGGCACTGAAGCTGGACTTCGTAGGCTGACAAGGCATTGGTCAGGCAGGTGGAGGGACAGCATGCTCCAGGTGCACGCTACCGTGCATGCGGAGACACAGAAGCAAAGAGGGATCGCAGACCCATGCGGAGAGGAGGAAGTTCATGGAGGTTCAGTTGTGAACACCCTCAAATGCTCTGCATGGGGGTGGTTCTGTCAGAAGAAAGAAGCTCTTGACAAGTCTCAAGCAAGGAAGTGAACCCTGGGGACTGGCGGGATGGATCGAGAGTGGGCAGAGAGAGGATGGGTCACCCCGGCCGCTGCGAATCCTGGTTACAACTTCGGGGATGGCCGCCGGGGAACGGAGACCGAATGCTGCCGTTTTTGTCGTTTCAGGTATCTGATCCCTTGCAATCACATGATGCTGAGTCAGAGGTGGGCTGTGAAGGAGAGAGACTGTTACTCTGTCTCTGCGGCCAAGCTGCTCGCCCTGACCCCCATCTGCTGCTCCAGCGGGATCACCCTGACGCTTGGGAACCAAGAGAGGGATTATATTCTCTGGTCGAAGTGTACGCACGATAGTTCAGGTAGGAACTCGCTAATGACGGTCTTTACACAAAAGAATGCCACATCCCATCTCTCCCTGGGATATGTGTCTCTTTGGGAGGACAAGAATAAGAGAGTGAGTCCCATTTCTTTTATGAATGACCAGGTGGGGGTCCTGTTCTGCTTCGTAAGGAGTCGTGGACACTTTGTAATCAGTGTTCCAACATGACCAGCTGTCACCCATCCAGACCTTTATTTTAACTAGGCTTTCTAGTGACACCTTCAGAATCCAAATGTGAAAACGTGTCTTCTAAACAAAATAGGGGCGAGGGATGTGGATATGGCTACAGCTAAGGCAGACCTGGCGCTTATTTCAATTTCCAAAATGGCCCATTTTGAATGCTTGCTTGTCGATAATACATCACTGTAAAACTTGAAATTTGTGATATGGCAGTTGTACCTGATTCCCTTGGTTGACCTAAAGAGGGGTCTTTCATAATGCTGTGTTTTTACAGTTGTAGTTCATATGCTATTTGCCAGCTGCGGTGGACCTTGTGCAAGTTAAGATTTAAGTGGTCACCTCTGTGAACCTCGGCTCTCCAGCAGGCAGCTGGAGCAAGGGGGCATCTGTGTATCCTTGGTGGTCTGTTTCAAAAGATTCTGTGACCACTAGGAAATGTTCCAGCCCTGATCGACTCAGGCGTTTCCAAACTGTATTCTGATGTCCCCCAAATAATGTCACTCTGTCCACCCAGCTGTAGCTGAGCTGCTTGATGAAGACAATATCAGCATATTTGATATTAATGCAATTTTAAAAATTAAAAATTCTCTTTAAATAAAGATACAGTATAGACATGAAATTAATAATGCATGTGCCAGTGTAACAAGCTGGATTTTAAATGTTTTCCTATCGGGTAAACTAGTATGAACACCTTATATTTTCCTACCTAATGGTTATTTTTTAAAAAACATATTTGAAAATTGACGCCTTCTTTATTTGCTAGGAAACGTTATTTCACGAAGGACTCTGTGGCTGACCTTGCTACAGAATTCAAAATTCAAGTTAAACATACATTTATCGGGTGTCTGAGACTAGCCTAGCTGCGTGTTTTTCCTGGGTTGTCACATGTAACTCTTTTAAGAAAGTAGGATGCCCATTTTATAGATGAAGAGAGAGACTCAGAGAGAGGGGCAAGCCTGTTTGGGGTTGCACAGCTGCGATGTCCTCCGATTCCAAATTCCCTGTTCTTTCTGCCGTCAGGCCCTGGGGTGACCTGACAGCAGGTAAACGCCCTAACGGATGGATGGTTACATAGGTAGGCGAGTGGGTAGATAGAGAATTTAATCACCGAGGAGTGATTAAGAGCTGGGATTCTGAATCTAGGGCTCTGCTGCTTTCTTGGGCAAATCACTTAACCTCTTAACCTTTCTTTTTTTCTCATGCGCAAAATAGTACCTACCTTAAAAGGCTGTTCCAAGGATAAGTGACTTTGGATTTATAAAGCTCTTCAAAGACTACTTGGCATGGAGTAAGTGCCAAATAAATATTGCTAGTAGTCATTTTCCAATATCTTTTTATTTAAAGTGGATAAGAGATAAACACCATTTAGCAGTAGAGCTATAAAAAACGAATTATGTCTACCCCGATGTCCTGAAAATCTGTATTCTTAAAGATCCAGTTCTAGCCCCGCTGGGTAGAGATTTCGATATTGAAGAGACAAGCAGCATTCAAAGGCGTGGCATCTAACGAACCGCGAACAGAGGGCTGGCCTGAGGCCGCTCTGCCGCCGACTGGTCACTCGGGTGATCTTTGTCTCTGAGCCTCAACTTCTTCATCTGTAAATGGAGAAAATAGTATCTGCCATATAGGTTGTTCTGAGGATTAAATCTGATAGTACTGATAAAGCACCTTTCTCATAGATGTTTAAGAAATAGTAGACTACGCATTTTCCCTTGTTTGAGTCCTTTTCCCCCCGAAGTTCTGCAGTTGAGGACTCCTTACATTAAGTGCACTGTGTCATATGAGAACACTGGACTCATTCTTAGGTTACAAGGACTCTTTTGGTAGTGAAAATAACTTCATCAAAAGAGACCATTTGCTACATATCCACATTCCAGTAGTTCCTAGGAAGACAGAGTTAACAGATTTTTCTGAAAACCTAGGGTTTTCTAAAGAAAATTTGTTTCCTAAATTCATGAATTATTGGCCTTCCACTTTAAGGGTCAAAGTAAAAATCTTTTTAATCATTACCCACACTATGGCAGGTATGATATTCAATATATTACCTACTCTAATCCTCTCAACAACCTGAGAGGTCACCATTATTAGCTCTTCTTTCTCTAACAACTGCTACCAAATAAGAGTTTTCTTTTGATAAAAGCCAGTATCTGACTTGCCATATTGATTCTATATCTCCTGTGAGGGCAGAGTTTCTCTTTTCATCTTTCCTTCTTAAAATCTAAATATTTATTATTATTATTATTATTATTCAGAAATCACTTAATCAGAAATTATTAGAACCAGAGTAGACGGTGGCAGAGACTCTTAGCGGCCTGGCCTGACGGGTCCCACCCCCGCCCGGTGCGTTTGTCCCCACGTCACTGTGACGTATGAGGAGCAGGCTCGTTCTGACTTGTCTCTGCGTCCCGTGGCAGGGCCCGTGGAGCAGCCGCGCCCCGAGGCGTTCTCGCCGTCGGCCTGCATCGTGGAGTACGGCAAAGCCCTGGACATCAGCTACCTGCAGTACCTCTGGGAGGCGCACGCCAACATCCTCCGCTGCATGAGGGACTGCCGCGTCTGGTCCGCCCTCTACGACGGGGACTCCCCCGACCCTGAGACGTTTCTCCAGAGTCTGACGGAGGAGGGCGCTGCCGGCGCCACCTACCCTGTGCTCCGGCTCCCGCAGCAGCTCCCCAGGAGGACGGGGCCTCAGCTGGCTCCGAGGAAGGACAAGAGCCAGACGGAACTGGAGTGGGACGACAGCTACGACACCGGGATCTCCCCAGGGGCGGAGGCGGGCTCCCCGGGGCCTTGCGACGACCTGGAGAACTCGGGCGCCCCGCCCCCAATCGATCCCCCCAAACACATCCAGGAGATGAAGAGGAACGCCATCCTGCTCTTCAAAGGGTCCTACATCGAAGAGTCCGACTTTCAGGACGACGTGATGGTGTACAGGTTGTGCGCTGAGAAGGACTCTGAGGACGCTGGGAATCCACAGGAGGAACCTGCAAGGCCCCCGGCCCAAGGCCAGACTGAGGTCCAGAGCCCCGCCACGAGCAACGGCCCCCTGCCCAGCCCTCGGCCAGGAACAGATTCAGAGGAGGAACACGTCAGGGACCATGCGGACGAGTCTCAGAGTGTGTCCAAGGAACTGGAGCCAGACACCGAGCCTGACGGAGCCCCAGGATCCAGCTCGGAGCCGGCACCTCCTGTCTCTGAGGCCGAGCACAGTTCAGACCTGATGGTTGTTCACCCAGAGGGTGAAGATTTAATTTCCCAGTATGACCAGATCATTAAAGAACTGGATTCTGGCACTGAGGGCTTGGTAGGGCAGGATCTCCCCTCACCTGACCCCTTGCTCCTCACACAAGATCAGGCAGGGAAGGGAGACGAGGGCAAAGGGGAAGAGGGGGAGGAGGACGACGACGACTTCGACTCGTTCATAGCGGGCGCCCCTGCCCCCGAGACCCTGCCGTCCCCATTCGGGGTGAGAGACGAGCCTGCCGTCGCTGGTCCCCAGCCCGCGAGGACTCAGAGCACGCCATTCACAGGTGACCATCTCATTTTCCTTTGCGATTTCTGCTTTTGAAAGTGCTTTTGCGCATATTACAACAGGGAAGTAAGGTACGTGCAGGTAAGGAGTGTTACCCATGTGCGTGAAGGTATTTTTGTAAAGAGCAGAGGGAGAGAGGGAGTTGTCTTACTTTTATTTAGTTTTGTCATTCTTGCAATGATTGTCTTGTTTTATTTTTCTTCCTCAACAACTCGACAAATTAGGGGTTCAGTTTTACTGTTGAGTAACTTCCCTTGATGCCTGTGATAAAGTAACAGGACTGCCGGAACCACAGAAGAAATGCAGTCTCATTTTTTAATAGCCTCGCTACCCTTGGCTGACCTCACAGATTGCAAGGACCTTGTCGGCTTACAATCCCTTATGTTTTAATTTTTATGCTTACAGCACCTGCTCTTCCTAAGTGGTCTCCCATCCAAGTACTAACCAGGCCTGCTTAGCTTCCGAGACCTGACGGGATCGGGCTTGTTCAGGGTGGCTTGGCCATAGACATGGTCTCATTATCTAACAGCCTCATTTCCTTTAGTCTAACTTAATTTCCTCCTTAGCATTTATTTTTATGTGTGTTTCTTTAAAAGTTACATTTTTTCCCCCAGCAGAATGTATGCTCCATTAGGGGCCGGGTACCTACCTGCTTGATCTGTGCTCAGAATACTTGCTGAATACGTGGACCTGTGTCCACGTCGGAGGCCATCGGGGTTACTTATGCCTTTGCCTGGGAGCTCATTTTAGATAATCACAAACTCTTCATCTAGAAATAAGTACGGTAGACCCACATAAACTCGTAACTCTACTAAAGAATGGGCGTTCTGGTGATACACCCCTAACAACAGGTAGACCTCGTGGGAGAAGCCAGGTGATAGGGCGGGATGTCAGATAAATGGGTTGGGGTGAGGAATTATGATACAAAATGGCATTACAGGTCAGCCAGTACAATCGGAATCTGCAAACTGAGGTGCAGAGAACTGGCACAGAGCAGGGTCCAGCAAGCCCAGGGACGGCTGGCGTGGGACCCCCGAATGGTGCTCAGGTAGCAAGGAGCGTGGTTCCCTAAAGCAGCTGGCATCTCAGAGGGTTCAGACAGTGGTCTGGGAGCCAGGCCTGTCGGGGAATCCTGGCTCTAGCTCTTCCTGCCCTGCGGCCTTGGTGTCCCTGACCTTCCTGTTTTCCCTTTGCCCTTGTGAAGACTGAATGTGATTCTGGGGGACCATTGTTATGATTACAGGCAGCCCCGCTTCTGATTGCTGAGGTTTGTCCTTCCCTAGCAATCAGGAGGAGCAGCCTGGCGAGGAGAGGCCATGCTCCCGCCTCCTCGGGTCACCCAAAATAGATGGAATCACATTACCTCTGGTTCAGCCAGGTAGGCTTAATGTGATTTCAAGGAGCTCTTCCACCCTCCTCCAATATATATTCATCTATTTACTGATCCTTGAGAACACTTTTAATTCCACAATTAAAAGACTTGAGGTTCCAGTTGAGCTAACATTTCAATGTGAACTGGTTTTAATTAAAATTCAGTCAGTCAGTCATAAGCAAAGAGAATTAGATAGTCTCAGTTTTCCCGGTTGATAAGGGAGGGGGAGGGGGGCTCAGCGCAGGGCAAGGGGCAGAAGTGAGCCAGCCCGCGCCCCACTTGCCTGGGACGCCCCCTTTCACTCTCGCCCGGTGGGAGGTCCCTGCTGTGAGCATTCCCTGGGAGTCAGGGCCACCCACCGCCAGCGAAGATCTTTCTTTAGGATGCCAGCTTTCTTACAAAGGAGCCTCATTCCTGGGAAATATGTAAATTGAAGACACAAAGTATAGTTTAGGACAAAAAAAAAAAAAAGTGAATACAACACCTTATTAAATAACATCAATATTTTGCATATGATACACCTGAGAACCAGCAAAACATAACGTGAGTTTTTGGATGCCTATAGGTAATTGTAACTAAAACTTGCCTTGTTCTCCTTTGGAACTTGAACATAACTTTAGGACACATCTTTTCTCCTTCAAAGCATGTGAACTTTGTAGTCTCCAAACTTCTGAGTGTGTCCTGGAGCGTTAGGCTTAACGACCATCTCTCCATGGAATCCCGATTACTGCCGAAGTGGCTTCCCCTCCTGGCAAAATCAAAATGTTGCATTTCATTTATTTAATTAATTTTATTTATTTGGGAGTTCAGCGGTCTTTTATTGATCCCCTAAGATTTGGGAGGTTCTATGCTAGGTACTACAGACACAACAGTGAGGGAATTCGCAGACTTTCAGAGGAGACATTGACAAAGAGCTGCACTTTCTTAGTGGGAAATGTGTTATTAGTCATCGTATTCCCGCTCCTGTGGGAGCCCAGTGCAGGCTTCACAGAGGGGCACAAACGGTGAACAGAAGCTCCCAGGCACAAGTGGCTGAGCGTGACAGTCCAGGCAGAGGAAACAGCAGGCGGATGACAAAGGAGGCGGACAGCTCGTAGATGTGCGTGGCAGAGAGGAAGTGTGGTGAGAGAGGAAGCTGGGGAATTGGGTGCCAGCTTATGGGGTCTTTTGGGCCAGGCCGAGCTGTGGGGCCTTGTGCTGCTGGCCCTGGAGATGCACTACAAGTATCACAGTTGGCAAGAGATGTGACCGGCTCCGTGTGTGGAGGGGCCTTGAAGTAGTATGGGGAGCACTCGAGCGGGGGAGGACAAGTAAGAGACCGTCGCCGTGCCAGGGTTCAGAACGCACCAAGGCTTGGATCTGGTAGTTGTGCCTCTCGGGACATTTTCACAGCTGTCCTCGCGCTTATGGACCAAGATATATATTCAAAGATGTTCACCGCAGCATTGTTTATAATAGAAAAAGCTTGGAAACAGCCCGTGGTCCGCCGGTAGGACTGTTTTACTAAAGCAGCCACGCATGGTGATTGGATATTTTTTGGCCCCGAGATCAATGGGATTGAGACAGATTTGTGGGACAGTCTCCATGATATAGTGTAAAATGGAAAAGCAAAGTGCAGAGCAATGTGTACAGAGTGTTGTCATTTTTTTTTTTTTTAAATACCGGGGGAGGGACACACACACACACACACACACACACACACAGGGAGGCAAGACAGGCACTGGAAACAGGTCTGGATTAAAATTGGGACTCTCTCATTTACTAGCTGTGTGCACCTGTCAATCTGCCTTATCTTTAAATGGGGATAAATAATAAACATACTTCATAGAGTCATTGTAGTTAAGTAAGTTGATACAAGTTAAGTGCTTAGAACACTGCCTGGCACATAGAAGCGATTAGTAAATGTTTTTTAATAACTTCATTATTTTATTATATACATAAAACATCTCTGAAAGAAAACACTAGGATCTGTTAACAGGGACGCCTTCAGGGGAGAGGCCTGTTCTTTATACGCCTATACTGTTTGAAGGGAAAAAAAAAAAAAAACCATTTCAATCTCTCTTAAAATAGAAAAGCTACTGTGGAAGTCCAGATGAGAAAGGATGAGTCTCTGACCTCAGGCCGTGCTGGCGGGGGAGGGGGCGGTGAAGGTCCAAGTTCAGGAGAGGTTTCAAGGTGGGGTCGGCAGAGCTGAGGCACAGAATCGATGGCAGCTCGGTTCTCAGAGTCTGAAGAGCAAAATATTTTATGGCCGGGTTGTTTATCTGTCCTCCTAGGGGAAGGGGAGGGGGACCATATCCTCCATCCCCTGTTAACACCCATGGCTCTCTGAATTGTAGCTGAGTTTTCTGATTTTCAGCTGCTTATCAGTTTCCCCTAGCAACTGCTTTTGGCTAAGCAGTTCTTTTTAAGTGCTAGAATAAGACAGAAATTTGAAAGGGTTTGATATATATTTCTCATTGGACATGCCTAAGAAGTTGTATGTCATTAGCGTAATGTCATCAGCGGGTACGACGGCAGTCTTCTGGCCTTGACCTAATAATCTGTCGTCCGAGTGAGACAGTGATGACACTCTCCACAGGGTGTGAGTCAACCTTTTTTTCCTGCCTTATGGCGGTGATGGGCTGCGGATGATCTCCCCCGGTCACTGCGCAGTCAGCGACGTTCACATCTGTAGGATGGCCGGGTGAGGCCAAGTGCAGGCTGGGGCGGTGGCGGGGACGCGGAGGGCTCACGTTAAGGACATGTGTTTTACGGGAGACTCTGCTCATGGCATACGATTTGTCTGTTCCCTCTGGGAGGAGGCAGATGCTGAGCCTGCGACTGAGTGGGACTGGGTCACAGGGCCAGGGAAGGCCGGCTCTGGGTTTGTGAGGACGGCAGCCTCCTCGTGGACCTACCTGGGAAGCTAGAACTGTGTTGTGTCACATGAAGAGGAGTCACTGGTCACACTTCTGGGGTCCTTTTTGGAACCCCAACAAGTCGCTTTCAAATGGGGGTTCCAGTCCAGCGTTTCTGAGTGTGTCCGGCTGACTCGGCCAGTGTCGCTTTGCAGGCACGGGCTCTCCAAAGCCTCTGCGTTGGGAGAACTCACTGACCTGCTGTGATGGGCTGTGACCGAGGAGCCCAGCGCCCCCTCCCCACCCTGTCCTGAGTTGGGACCAAGCCCGACCTCCGAGCAGATGGTGCCTCTTGTGTGTTTCGTGGCCCCTTAGAGACATGTGCTGTATCCCTGGTGGCAGGGCTGTGGCCATTACCGTGTGACTCGCCCGCACGGGTGAGAGGGGCAGGTCCGGCGTTCCCGTTTCTCACAGGCGGCCTCCATTTTCTCGCAAAGGGTTTTACTCTCCTACGTGGCGAAGGCTTCTGAGCGCAGCATCCTGTGATGAAGTCTGTTTCCGTTTAACTCATTAATGCTGGTGAAGTCTTCATGCCGCACACTTACTCGTCCAGGGACACGCGCTTTGTTATCAATCTGCTGTGTGCAGTGGCGTCATCAGTAGCTCCGCCGGGGGAAACGCAAAATTCTCATCGATTGTGCTTAATGAACCACTTTTATGGTAAATGTGAAAAACATTTTCCAGCAATTTATTAATACTAGGTTAATTTTCTTGATTTTCTCTGTCTTCAGTGAATGCACACATAAAGTATAATACTTTTCTAGTGACCCCATTTTTCTTTTCTAATGAACTGCTTTTTAAAAAACGAAATATGGATTTTCTTTTTTAAGGAACCTCTGAGATACCAAAGTATATCTCCCCAACCCAAGTCCCTTTTCTCCCCTCTCCCCACCATCGGAAAATTAGAGTGTGGTCGCTGAGTTGCTCGGGGCTACTAATAGCATAGCCTGGCCCCCCTCAACCCCGTCTCCCTCTTCTTCCTGTTCCGCAGGGTGACATTTGACAAGACAGACTCTTTCCCATGGTGCTTGTTGGGGAAAGACAGTTCCTGTTCACGGTGTCACTATTTGATAAACACAGTTCATATGTGTGTGATGTTTCTTTAATAACAAAGATTTTTTTTTTTTTGGTACCAAAACTTCGGGTGGCCTCTGACACTTCCATGAAGCTCTAGAGCACGCAGCATCACGAGATGATAAGTGTCATGTTTCTGAGCGTTGGCAACACCGAGAAATGTAGAAACAGTGTGGAAAAGTAGATTTTAAATCTTAAATTATTCGTTAAGGTCAATGATAATGTTCCAAGTATCAAAACTGCTTGTGGGGTCAAAATCCCACAAGCTCCTAGGTACCTGTCTCTGCTCGCTCTTTGTGGCGGTGGCTTGTTTTGTGTGTTGGTTGAGGCTAGAGGATACCTGGCCGCATGTCCTGTGCCTGTTCTGATCCGCACCGGCTGGGCCTACGGCTCGGGAGCTGTGGCCCCAGTGGCTCCTTAGTTGTCAGGGAAAGACATACCCACGTGCCCGGCCAGCCCTGAAGCCTTGTGTTCTTCCCTCAGGCCCGTTCATCAGCGTGGTCCTGTCCAAGCTGGAGAACATGCTGGAGAACTCTTTGCACGTTAACTTGCTGCTCATTGGGATCATTACCCAGCTCGCCAGCTACCCCCAGCCACTCCTGCGGACCTTCCTGCTCAACACCAACATGGTCTTCCAGCCAAGTGTCCGTTCTCTCTATCAGGTGCGTCAGCCGAGCCCACGTACCTGTCGATTTGGTGGGTGCTAATGAGCAGGGATCCTTCCCGCCTTCTCCTGTTATTTGTTGTTTTTCAAAATTTCCTCTGTTCTAATTCATTTGTTCTCCTTCCTTATCTGATTTTGCTGGTTGTGTAGATTATTCTAGACGAACTGCAAAGCTCCATTTAGTTCAATGTGTAGAGGGTGCCCTACCAAAACACCAAGGCTAGTAAAAGTGATGTTGTAATAGTTCCTGCAATGAGGGCTGTACCTGGAAGATATATTGATTACAGGGTGGAATTCTGCTTGAAGCATCAACATCATTAATGTCATTTTGGACAGGTCCTAGCATCTGTGAAAAACAAGATTGAACAGTTTGCTTCTGTGGAGAGAGACTTCCCAGGACTCCTCATACAGGCCCAGCAATACCTGCTCTTCCGTGTGGACATGTCTGACGTGACCCCTGAGTCACAGCCCAAAGGTAAGCCACGTTCCGCCCTTGCGTCTCTCCTGCTGCTGCTCCTCCACTTCCCCAGCCTCCCGATTTTGGTTCAGAGATGCTGCATAGGCTCTTGGGCTCAAAGCATCTAAATAGATTTTCATTTTCACCCAAGAGGGAGGGCCCTCAGGTTCGTCTTCTGAAGCCTAAAGAAAGGTCTGCCCTGCCCACACGCGGCCTGTTCTCAGTTTGGAGAGTCTAGTGCGGCATTTGTTTTCCTGAGGGTATTTATGGGAAGGATTGACATGTGGGTTGTTGCCTGGCTAGAATAAATAACGTGGCACATATGGGCCAGAAAGAGGCATTCTGTGCACACCCTGAGCCATTTTTTGGCCAACCCTACCCTGAGAACATCCGTTCTCTTTATTATGTTTTTAGAGATTCTTGGACCCAAAATACATGTGCTTTAGGGCTCTAGAAGGTAAAAAAAACTATTTATTTTTAGTGGGAGAAGTTTATGCTCACAATTCCTGAGAGTGACTTTTTGTCAGCTCCAGTGGTGGTAGGTGGGGGCCTGGCCTGGTGGGCGGGGGAGATGGGGGTAGGTGCTGAACCGGAGAGCTGAGGGTGGCCCTGCTGGCCAGCCAGGCCCAGGGAGCACTGTGCTTTGCCTTGTTCAAGCTCGTGTTGGGACAGACTGGATGACCAGTTGTCTTCTGAGCTGTAACTTAGGCCATAACTAGGTGAGTGCAAACCAGGAAATGCCCCACATCGTACTGGCTTTTGCTTATCTCAAGACAAGTCAGGCTTTTTTTGTGGCAGGTAACCAGTTGAGAGAATGGGGCTCTCAGTCCTGGGCTAACGGCACCTTGTTCGGAAACCAGCTCTGAGAGGCAGAAATGCAACTCAGCACAATTGTTAAACCTTTGAAGGAAGCTGAAAAGACCCTCGAACTCTGCAGGCCTGACTCTACCTCTGTGTACCTATTCGATTTTGGTCATCATTTGCATTTTACAATTTGTCAAGTGCTTTCCCAGGCAATTTTTATTTTCAGACAGCACTGTGAAACAAGCAAGAAAGGTACCGTTAGGTCCTTTTTTTCATATTAGGAAGCCCAAATTGGAGGCCAGGGCAGTCAGGCAGGCTCACGAAGTCGAGGTGCCGGTCTCGCCTAGGTCATGGGGCCGAGGGCCCACACGATGACTGATTCTCAGGCCTTCCTTGACAGGAGGTGCACGTTCCGGGTGAGGGATGGTCTGCGGGGGGCTGGGGAGGCGGGGAGTGGTGGGGTCACTCACACCTCGTGCTCCGTTCTGGCTTCACACGGTCGGTGGCCATGGCGGCCAGACGTGCCCACCACAAAGGATGGTCGGAGGAGTCAGCCGTGGCCGATAACTCGTAAGGTCTGTGACATGCAGGGACTTTGACTTGTAGGAAGTTTCTCTCGGGGTATAAGACTTTCTTTGCATGGAGTTTTTCCACATTAAGTTCCTAACTTTCAGGTTAGCAAAGTGCCACCTTCCCCACAACATAAACTCAGAATGAGAAAGGTTCCAGTCCCCTTGCACAATGCTGGCTTCCGAAGCATCGAGTCTGGCGTGGTCGCCTGTAAATGAGTTGAGTCTGGGAGTCCCATTCTCACTGTGACACAGAACAACACAGAATTAAGAATCCTGGTGGAGGGCCAAACGTCGCGGTTCCCAGTGTCTGCGTGCCGTGCGCTTTGCTTAATGACGCCGACAGGGAGAGGAGCGTGGAGCCGATTTCCCTCCCGACTTCTGAAATCTTTCCAGCCTTAGTCTTGAGAACGCTCTGTGGATGCTTTCCAGACCCAGGGCAACAGTTTGGAAAAGCGCTCCTGCCTCCGCCAGTGACACGTGCTTCCCTCCCTCCCTGCCTTTACGGTCAGGTGCTCGTGTGGGCTCGGGCTCGCTGAGCCGTTTACGAGGGCCGTGACTCGGGTGCTGGCAGCCAGGGCTGCTCCATCATGCAGGCCCTGCGTTCCCTGGGCTTCCTGACTGATGCCTCCTCACTAATGCTTCCAACAGAGGTGAACGTCCTCGCGACGCTGCTCCGGAGCCGGCCGGACTTCCTGTGCCAGCTGCCACAGTGTCGCGTTGTCTCCGACGTTCAGCCGTTGGCCGGGCTTTTCGTTTGCCCTCAAGTACCTTCCAAACCGGAGAGGTCGTATCTGCTTAGAGTAAGAGTCTCTTCACTGGCCTCTGGCTCTAGAAGGGAGGTCAGGTGGGTAGGATTCCCATTCTACAGATTGGGAACCTGAGACATCATATGATAAGCGAGTTGCCGGGTAGGGGCCATAACTTGCTTTCGAGGTGAGAGCTTGAAGGGGCTGTGTGACTCACTGCCAAGCCGGCCCCATGCTGATAGGACACAACCCCTGTAAGGACCCCTGCTGGTCATATCCCCCCTACCGGGCACCCTCCCGCCTACGTTAGTAAGGACGATTTTGAGTCTCTGATTTAAGCTGGGTAAATGAGCTTTACTGATGACACTTTAAATTCATGAGTGAGGACAAATGAGCTACGAAAACCCTTTTGGCGGGGAGAGAGGAGTGACTTTGAAAGAGGAAGATGGCTCCAGTGAGATCGGGTGTAGAGAAGCCCTGATGCTGGTCAGTTCCTTCACTCATGCGTTTAGCAAATGTTTATTAGCTTCTTCAACAATCAGGAAGTGTGCTGGGGGCTGTGAACGTAGGTAGGGGCTCAGCTCTCAAATCTCAGTGTCAGTAGGGAAAAGACATAAACAGCAATGCAGGCTAAAAGGCAAAGCAGGCATTAGTTGGTAAATAAAATGGGGCGGGAGGCTAGACCAGGAAATTCCTCTGAGAGGCAGGAAACAGGAGGTGCTTCGGGAGCCAGTGAGAGATGATTTGATGGCTGACACTTATCAAGAGGCCCTTATACCTGTTGACCCTTTAATGCTTACAACAACTCTGAGCTTTTGACAGATGGGGACATTAAGGTACGGAGAGGTAAAGCCACTCGCCTGATGTCATCAGCCAACAGATGGCAGAGTCTGTGCTCTTACCCACTGTTCTGGTGTTCTCTGAGGGCTGGTTGAGGTTTAAGCAGAGGTGCGGGGAACCAGCATGCACAGTGCAGGTCTTGGTCTGGGACGCGTGCCCACGAGCGTCCTGCTCCCCACCGGGACGCAGGCCAGCTTCCGTCGTGAGCCTGGCGGGGGCCTTTGGACAGCTGCGGCGCTGGAGGGTGAGAGTGGGCGTGTTCAGGGGCGATCTCCAAGGCTGGCAGTGTATCTCAGGGCTGTTAACACTTCTGTCCTCACTCTGTTATCAGGACATGCTGCGGGTTCTGCTGAAGAGCAGCAGATTCTCAACAACTTTTCTAGTTCTTCGTGGCATGTAATGTGATCAGCCTTAAAAGATATTTAAAGCAGTAAACTCGAGGACTTTTTTTTTTTAACACTAAAGACTATATAGTAGTGAGATGTGGAAAGTACTATAAATGTCAAAAATTTTTAGTACTGTGGTTAAGCGACACTCTGAGAAGAGTGTCGAAAAATGGGACTGGATTCTGAAAAGCAGCCAAAATAATGAAGAGCTCGAATGTAATGATTTATAAGGAGTAATGAGACGGAGTAGGGGGCAGAAGGAGGCATAAATAATTCCTCTTCATATATGAAGGCTGGAGATGGTCACATGTTCAGGAATTAAATAGCCGGGAAAGTTGAACCATTTTAATTGGGAAAACTGCTTTGATATGAAAATGCAAATCGCTCAAATATGTTAAAGTTTGAGCTCGTGTCATCTTACACCTATGTTACTGGAACCCCTCCCTGCAAAGTGGAGGCTTCTAAGCCACTGCCGCCACAAGGCGTCCGCAGTGACGGGACGTGCGCAGTCTGCTCTTACCAGCACCCAGCTTCCTCTTCATTGTTTTCAACCCTGAAAAGGCCTCTTGCATTCCGTTCTCCACCGAGGGCTGGATGTCCCGGCCAGAAGCCGCAGAGCTCAGAGTGGCTTGTGTGACCCAGCCTGCCTCCTGCGGCTCTGCGACGTGACCAGGGCTTCGCTGGCCAAGGCAGGACTGTCAGCGGAGCCTCCGGACGTCCTTAAGTAACCATGGTGGTGAGCTGAGTCTTCACTCGGTTGACACACTGGCAGGAGATGCCCTGGGCATGGAGAGTTCTTGGCAAACTTAAATTCGTGCCACGATTTCTGCACAGAGTTCCTTAGACAGGGTTTGGGATAAAAGCCGCCTATCCCATGCCCTGTGCCGGGGCCTCTCCGCTGGGCGACTGTGTGCGCCACGGATGGACTGAGGTGTGTGCTAAGGGCCATGCCTTCCTTCTTCTGTCAGCTGTAGGAGCTGGACCTGCGACCAGACCCTCTCCACCCACCCCGTCTCCCCCAGACACACACACACTCGACGAACGGGCTGTGGAGGGTGACCGCGACAGTCTGCTTTCTGGTTTCAGATCCCGTTCAGGACGCCTCCAGGACAGGAATTGGCAAGAACTTTTTGGATGGTCCCCCGAGAGTGCTTCAGCCCTTCCTGACGAACCGAGCCAAGGTGGCGGGGGTGCCCGCGGGCCTGCCCTTGCCTGTGCGGAACGCCATGCTGGCAGCGGCCCTCTTCCCGGAGTTCCTCAAGGAGCTGGCCGCCTTGGCCCAGGAACACTCCATTCTGTGCTGCAAGGTCCTGGGTGACTTCGAGGACTCCTATTGTTAGTGTTTTGTTTTGTTTTTTTAAAGGTTTTAGTGTCTGAATGTTAAATGCAAAGCTGCTTACAAAAATTTCTACTTCGATATTTCCTGACAATACTTGATTTTGGGGAGGGGGATTTCGTGTACACGTCCTCTCTCCAGCCAGGTCTTTTCATCCCACGTTATACAGAATGTAAGTCTCATAAGCTGGTTGTTCCTCTGGCAGGTTTTCTTGGCTCAGTTTTTCCTCAGACTTTTTGGTTGTTATTCTCCCATCCTTTCGAATCAGCTCATCTTGCAGCTTAGCTCACACCAAGCGAATACTTGGGGTCCGGTGACTCCTGGAAGTACCCTGTGTCAGAGGCCGAATCCTCAACAGGTGACGGATGTGTGTCGGCTCCTGCTGCCTTTGCGTTTCGGCTTCCGTTTTACAAAAGGGAAGGACGGAGCCCCGCCCCTCACCTCCAGCCCGTGAGCCCATGTGCCCCTCTGCGTTTTGCTTCCCAGACGCGCTTTCTGCCCCACGTGCACTGCCTTGTGGTGCAGGCACGTCCACTGGTCTCCGCTCTCTGCCTGGGAAGGAAGACGTGGCTGGAGAGGGTTCGGAACGCAGGGACGTTTTCTTGTTGCTTGAGAGCTTTCTCTAATCAGTGTATCACTACTGAAGCACTGGAAACAGCCTTATTTTAGTAAGATTTGCACAAAATGAAATATGCCTATGCAAACTGTTACTTTGGTTTTTAGGAGTTCGATCATAGGAAGAAAGCATGTTATCATATACTTATATATAAGAAAACAGCCATCATTATTTTTAAAAGCGTTTTATGAAAAACATTAATTTGTGAAGCTATTTCATACTGTTTATTTTTTATTTTTATTTTTGGTGTGTGCATGGGGGTGGGGTGTATAGAACGAGAGAGAAAACTACAACCTGTAAACACATTGGTAACTATTTTAAATTCGGTTTGCTTTTTCTAATTTGTTGCACTTTGTAGAGAACCAGGAACTATACAGCCACTTTGGGAACCGGGATGTCACTGCAGACAGGGCACAGGGAGACCTGCAAAGCCAGGTGCCTGCTGGTGACTCACTCTGCACAGAAATGCGGCCTTCTGAGTAATGGGGTTCGTTAGAAGGCTCTAATGGGATGTATTAGCGCCTCTCTGCTGCTTTTCAGCCTGCTCCAAGAGGCGTAATTATACTCAGAGCTGGTCTCCTTAAACCACCACCACGACGGGGGAAACACACAATTGTGGGCTAAAAAAAACGAGACCCTAAACCACTGATGTTTATGAACATTCGGTTCTACTCTCCTGTTTTGGGCGGGGAAGTAGCATGTGGAGAGGATGCGCCTCCTGTCCGGACGGAAGCTGGCAGCCCCCGCTGTCTGTCTCTCTGTGCGTGTCTGTGCTGAGCTGGGGGCAGGGGGCAGCCACAGGCCTGGTGGTGGTAGTCAGGCCCTGAGTCCGGGAGGGGAGTGGAAGGATCTCCCGAGACCCTGCAGAGCAGAGGCGGTCCTTCTGTGTTTCGGCGATCATGAAGCAGCTTCACACCGAGTGCGGCCCCGGAGACCTGGCCTGGGCCGCGCGGCTCTTAGCCAGGCTCCCGGTGCCTCCGACTGAGTCTAAGCAAAAAACCAAAGATGGGGTCGTTGTGCATTTCTCACTTCCAATGTGTCTGTTTTGAAAAAGGGTCGGCCCCGCTGTGATGCAGCAGCCAGGACCGATGAGACCCAGCAAACGGGCCCGGTCTTGGCTTCCCAACGCCTGCTCATATTTGCACAACCCACAGGACTCCACTGGAAAAGAAGGTGGCTTAAGGGAGGGACAGAGCCACGGAAGGATGGAATTTAAGCTGTAAGTGATTACCCTCTAACACTGTTTTGCACAAGTATTTGTCTTCCAGTTTGGACTTACCAGGACTATAAAATGCGAAAGTCACATCTGGAAACCGAATTCTTTAGTTTCAAGTTTGATTTACATGTCTGTCCGTTATCTGATGGTGGTGTCGATTCTTCTTGAGTTTACATTGCTTTATTACAGACCACCACAGTCCCCTTTGGAAGGTGCCCTTTCGGAAAGGGATTGATTTGTGCCTCATAGTATTTTTTTTTTTAAATAGGTACTGAAGTAGACTTTAGGGCAGAGACAACCAGTGTCTGGTGTGGGGGTGGCGGGGGAGGGGGGCAGGAACATTAACGCCCATGGCGGGTACTGGTAGAAACTCAGACCGATAACCCTGTCTGTTTGGAACTGGAAACTGGTTTCGTGTCTGAATCCATTGCCGCCGCCTCCGGTATATTGTGTCCAGGATTTTTAAAAATGAAGTCAGAAAATGACCTGGAGATACATCGTAGAAAACCGGAAAACCCGTGTGGTCGAGTGAAACAAAGTGGGTTAGGTTAAGGATGGTTCGGAGAATGATGTGGACGTGCCAGAGGACAGCGACTCGGGGTGCAGGCAGGAGGGGAGCGAGTCCTGGTGGGGCTGCAGGAGCGACCACTGACCTAGGCAGATGAGAGGAGCTATGGCAGCTGGGTGACCATGGGACTCCTGGGTGGGAAAAATTCCTGCTGATGAAGTAGAATATTCTTGTCAGTAACGGGTGTGGCCCTTAGAAATATCTTTTTTTTTTTTTGGTAATGTATTTGAGGGAAGTTAAGATACTTGGCATGATTTAAAATGTGGCCGGAGAGTGTGGACACTTTTCCACGTGGACAGGCTCCCACGTCAAGTGCCATGCTACTTGTGGAAGACACGTGGATACAGCCTTTGGTGCACCCTGATTGGCACAGTGAAGGTGAGTCAGGGGTTCCTGGAACATCACACTATTAACCTCAATTAATAATCCAGGGTCTGGGGCAAAGTTCCAGATGTAGTGAATTTTATTTGTTCAAAGTATATGAGAGCACTGGGATGTTTAAAATTTATTTTTGAAAATGGCCAAGGACATGTTCTTAAATTTTTAAATTCCTAGCTGAGTTTATCCTAAAATACAATTCATAGGGGCAAGTTACAATTTCGGAGCCATGAAATGGGGATGCTGGAGTAACCAGTTAGAGGCAGGATCTTCTTTATCAATAGATGCATCCTTTCCCTGGTATTTAGGGGAATTATGAACTTGTCCCCATTTTCCTTAGTATTATTTTGGAAAATACTTTGATGTCCTGGGCTTGGAGTTGATGTCTCTGCCACTGACAGGGAGGACACGTTCAGTTCTTTTGTGGGTTCTCAGCAGTACTTTTTCCTTTGCGAGTGGCTTTCATTTAGGTCAGCAGTAGCTGTCAATCCACGAAGACGCCACGGGGCTAGGGTGTTGTCGGCAGAGCGTCCTCTTAGGAACAGAACCTAGACACTGGATTCGTGAGGATCTGGGCTGCCTGTTCATTTCGGGCAGCCAGTGGTGGTCACGGTTGAGAGTTTTTTGATGTCTCTGCGTCAGCTTGGTTGCAGCGGCCGTGTGGGTTGATTTCTGGATTTGTTTAGAGGTTTGGGGTTGCGGACGGGCTGCCCATTCTGCGTCTGGATCAGAGTGTCTGGGCTGCTTTCATGAAGGAAGTGCTGCCCCAGTAGGGGTAGGACATGTCATTGGTGTGATGTTAAATATCCGTAGCATACGCTCCCGTTCTCATTTAAGGGCAGTTCAATTTAACTGCTAATTACCAATCCCTGTTTATACTGAAATGGCTGTCATGCTTGCTGTTTTTATGAAACAGCTTATTGCAGGACAGCTATTATTGCACATGCTACTTTGAGTCACGGGCCCAGGCCAGTGCAGTGTGGGGTTGCTGTGACTCTCGAGCCAGCTCTGCAGTATTAGCTCTTCCTGGAAACAGCAGTCCTCTGGTGGCCGAGGCCACATCAGCTCTAAGTCATTAAAAAGATTTTCTCAGGCCCCTTCTTGCTTTAACCATCAGTCTATAAATCACACAACACTAATTCTCCATTAAATAACAGCTTAAAGCAGAACACTATCAAACCAGTTTATGCTCTATTCTTAAATCACATCACTGAGGAAACATTTTAAAGAAAATGGAGTTGACTCTTTTTATTTTTTGGAATGACCATCATAAACCTAATGCTTTAAGAGCTCCTAGAAGACGAAGAATTGTTTTGGGGACAATTTTGCCTTGCTAAATCCCCTCCATGTCTAAGTATTTATTAGGCCATTACTTGCTTTGGAGGGCAGATTATCCTGGCAGCTCATTAACTGTAAACAGAGCTTTAGGGAAAGATTTTTGGTGAGGCTTTTTTTTGTATGGAAAAGGACAGGGAAAGGGTGGGGGACAGGAAGCCTTTGGTTCTTTGGCCTCTATACTTAGAATCCTAGACAGACAGTGAGTTCAGCCAGGACTCTTCCTACCTCGTCGGGTCATCGTGCATCTTTTTCCTGTTTTATGACAGTAAATCTAACTCACTGCCATCCACATAAGTAACAGGACCGGCAGCCAGTTCTGTCAGCATGAGTTCAATGTGCATTTTAGGCATCTTTTGGGGAGCTTAGGTTCACTTGGTCATTCAGACCCTGACAACGGTAGTGGAAGTTCTTAGGTCACATTATAAATTTCATGGAGCTGAGGCTACAGAAGTCTGTGCTGCTTAGTATGTCAGCTGACTCTTTATGGGGACAAGTCTACAAGAGGCCTACCTTTCATAAGGCCCCTTTTACCCTGGAGACATTCTAAAAGGGAGAATTTGGCGTTGGCGATCTTCAATGATTTTTGCTAAGTTGTCTGACTGAGGGAGGCAACGAGAGAGGATTTCAATCAGACGCTTTCCATCTCACGATCTAGGGTCAGCTCTCTTCACAAACAATCCATGAATACACTTGTCTAAACTCTGAAGAAGCATGACAGCCATTTCCATGCTGCTTTTGGTTATGGGTAAATAACATGGCCTTTCAGATTGATTTAGTTTTTTCTTTTTTTTTTTCACAAAGTCGGTATGTAGAATCTTTGAAATGATGAAGCTAAATTCAATAGAAATGAAAATACAATATACATTGTGGGTCATGGCCCTAAGCTAAATATTGATTTAACCACCTAAATAACTCAAAGCTCTTGCAGGGAGTGTACTTTCAAAAGGTCCATAGCCGCATTCTAGATGAGCAATAATTACAAAAAGAACAGGGCCGGGGGTGGAGCTCAACTAAAGCATTCTTAACTTGGCATAAACAGTGATCGAAGTTCTTTTTACTGGGACATCATATACCGTGAAAGGTAGGAACTTCTGTTCACTTGATGCATAAGCCTGCACAAAGTCAAGAAGCTGCTTACTAGACTTGGGTATTCAGAATTTAAAAGCCTAATGAGTTGGCAGCACCAACCTCTCATACAAAGGCACCCCCCGAAAGGCTGTCCACTTTTTATAAATTTAGTGAACTTTTAGCTACTTGTTCTGTGCCTGGTAGCATGCTGAGCACTCAGGCTGGCATTCCTACACTCCCACCAGAATCAACCAACCAGCCAACCTCAAGGAACAGAACACATGGTTCGGACCTGACCAGGCAGAACGGGTTCGGGCTGACCTGGGGGAAAGCCAGTTTTCCAGCACATTTCCCTCCCAGCTTACAGGTGTGTGAATTGCAATGACAGATGGTAATGGCTTCACCTATGGCGCCAACTCATACATTTTAATGAGATTTGCCCCTGAGTAGCAAACCAGACTAAATTCATATTCATGTAAAAAATTATTTAAAATTGTCTTTCTCCAAGGCCCACTTATGAGCAGAGCCATACTTTGTGAATTTCTTTGAGTGTTATATGAACATATCTTTCAAATATCTAGTCAGGTTCCAAGTAAGATATCTGAGCTGTGGTTTTGTTTTGTTTTCTTATTAGCAGTTATAACGATGTAAGTCTGATTTTCAGGATTTCAGAAGTGGGCATTCAAGACCACAGGCAGCCGTCAGAGCTGGACAATTAGTGTGGTAAAGATCAAGTGATTTTTCTCTGGAAACGGTCAGTCCATAATACAGCTTCCACCTGACATAACAGTTTTGGTCAACCATCTTCTGGCTGTCCCCCACCCCCGCATTTAAGCCCTTGATTTGAAATGGTCTATAAAGATCCTTCAGTGCTTTCCGTAACGTTTGATGACTAAGAAGCCAGACCTTTGGTGAAAAGGGAGTTTGTAAAATGAAACTAAACCTTATTTATAAAACAGTGACTCCATCAGAGTCCAGGCTCAGACAGCCTTAGCCTGTTTGTAATTCATAAAGATCTGCAGGGCGAAGAGAGAGAACTGCGTTTTTCTCTTGAAAAGAGGTTTAATGAAAATATTTCAACTGTTAGGCCCAAGAGTTTTCAGTGTTGAGTCAGAATGTGTGAGGGGCACATGGCTTCCTGGGTGATGAAAAATATTCTTATAATTCTGAATCAGTAATTTAAAAAACATTTTTTTTTTAATCTTACGTCTGAATCTTACGTCTTTATGCTTGTCTGAAATAGACCGCACAACTGGTTTCCTGTCTGGCTGGGCGAGTGGGACACTTCCCTCATTTCTCTTCGTAGGGAAATCCTGAGCAATTGTCTGTAGCTATTAACTGATAAACTGGTGACGGGGCAAGATCCACTTTGCTCCACTTCCCCAGCGGCCACCGGAGCACTGTTCATGATGGAAATGCAATGCTCGTCCTCTTAGTAGGCTTAAGAATTCAGTGTAAAATCAGGGCCTCTGAAAATTTTTGTTCTCTTATTTATGTCACAGTTTGACACGTGCTTTTAAAAAACAGCATCTGTAAAACTGGTCCTTAAGCACTGTGAGTCAGAGGTGAAAAGGCACCTCATGAACAAATGGGCACCCCAGTGCGTTAGAAATGGTACTACTGTCATGAGAACAGGGGTGAGACCACCCGACCTCTACGGAGACACTGCTCGCTGCACCACCGTTACTGCTGAAGGTCAAGGTTTCGATTTACTAGTTTATAATCTTATTCTTTCCAGGCAAAACAAATCAATTTAATGTTATAGCTTATTCTTTTTATCTTTCTTTTTTGGCCTGAGGGTTGGGGGGAGTTGTCAACTACAAAATCTTTGGAGTGTAAGTTAATTTTTTATGTGATATTTCAGTATATATTTTATTCATTAAATTTATTTGAAAACTTCTGTTGTGTATTTTATTAAAAATATTTATGCCTAGACCTCCGCCTTCTGGGGTCCCTAAGGAGGTGAATGGGTGATGTCACAGTCAGTGCACGGGCGACTCGTACTAGTACCTAATACTAAGACTAATGTCCCCCACCCTCGTGGACCTCTGCAGACAGATGCACGTTTATGCCGCGTCAAGGAATGAATTTTGTTGTGCTTACCTCTTTATTAACCAGTTTTTAGGTCTAAAATCCTGCATCCAGATTCCGGCTAGCCCCCGGCACCTGACACAACGGCTGCTCTCAGGCTGCCTTCAGAAGTGACCGCGGGAGGGACCGCCGCGCGCAGCTCCCCCAGAGAGGTGCCGGCGTGTGAAGCAGTGCGCTCCGCTCAGTTTAGACTCACGGCGCTCTGGAGCGTGCTCTTCCTGGACACCGCCGCGGCGACGCTGGAGCCGTCCGACGTCAGTGGCACAGTCAGGGGCGACGCTGCTGGTCTCGTGGAGGTAGCACCCGGGGCGCGGGGTCGGGGTGGGGAGAGGCCGGCGTGTGGCGCTCACGGCCGTCAGCTTCCACGGGCTCCGCTTCTGCGTCAGGCGGAGGGACGTGAAACATCGCGCGGCGACAGCTGCTTCTCCAGCGTCTCCTTTATCACGGTCGGATCGGCTCGGTTGAGCGTCGCTTTCCGGACCAACCCAATCAGTTTATTTATAGCTCTGGGGTTTCCCTTCTTCATATCCATCACCTTAAAACACAGAAATTGTTTTAGAGGAGAAAATAGACTCATGCCTAAAAATCCTAAATTAAGGTTTATCGAAACTTAAACCGTTTTTTTTTTTCCTCTGTTACTATTAGATAGAAAGTAAGAAAAGGAAAACGGGGAGGAATGAACTTTTGAGGAATTTTCCAGGCTCCCATCAAAGGAGATGTCGCTACTCTGCCTTCCAATTAAAGCGGCCAAGAGGACGGTGACGTAGCACGAGTGAATGCTGAGCGCTAGAGAAGCTGGCACACAGGGACGAGGGCACTCCTCCCAGGCGACACCAGGACGCGGAGCTTTTCAGCCTGTGAGTGGGTCACCTCTCTGAGGTGGAAGAGCCCGTCTAAGCAGGGCGAGGCTCCTGTCTCATCCACTGAAATGCACGGCTTTCTCCCCCACTCGATGCCAAGAAGGTTAGAAAACAAATCCACAAACAGCAACTCTCCCAGAGCATCTGCGTGGGGGGCGTGCACTGTGGTGGGTAGGATAGGGACGGCAAAGGCAGGAGGTGCTGAATGCCTTTCAAATAGCCACCGGCCGTCGGGGCACCCGCTCCGACCTCCTGCTCTGCCGCATCGTGACCAGCGGTGACACCTGCGAGGACCTGCACTTGGCGCCGCAGAGTGAGTCAAACTAAAAGTGAGTCCGTCGGTCACTGCAGAGGAGGCAGGAGGATGGAGGGGGCCAAGACCCAGTGCAAGCTCGTTTTCCTCGTCAAGGGCTCTTCACACAGCTGCTGATGGGTGGGTGGGCATTATTCTGAAAGAGGTGCTAGCAGTTTTTTTCCGCACTGAAAAATATCTCTAGACAATGAGTAGACTTGAGGGAGGGATGCTACTCACTGTATTTTTTTCTATTTTGTTCTATGCTCGGAATACAAAATGACTGGGTTTTTAGCTATGTTCCTGTCAAAGATTTTCTCCATAATTTACAAATAATTTTCCTCTCTGCCTTTCTTCCCACTTCTTAACGGCATGAAGCTCAAATGTTTCCTTGTCTGTCTCCCTGTTCTGTGGTCACGCCTGCTGGCTCATTACCGAGGTCCTCCGTAGAAAGCAGAGCCGCAGGGGACTCAAAGTGCCAGCCCCAGGGAGGGCGGCAAGCTTAGGAGGTCAAAACTTGGATCTAGTGAGTGTGAGAACCACCCTTCAAATTAGAACTCTGTGACATTAAACTGCAGGGGTAGATTCTCCTTTTCCTTGGAAAAAGTTATATGTTTCCAATATTGATCTAATTTTCTCGACGTTAGCTAAAAACTGACAAAAATGCTTATGAAGTTACTGGTGAAACTGGGCCAGCCACTGGGAGGCAGCGCCTCTGAGCTGCAACAGGAAGCAGCGGACAGACTCTTGGCCATGTCCACAAACCCGCCCTCTTCACCCTGGGGGTGGTCATTACCACTTGAGGATGCTCCTCCATCACAGCGTGGCAGAGCTGTTCCAGGGCCTCTCGATCCTGCATTAGTTCCAGCTGCTTTTCCGACACAATCTGCGCTGGAGTCTTCCCTTCATTCCTCCACAGCTCCTCAAACACCTACAGGCCAGAGACGGGGGAGAGAGACCAGAAGCCTGGAGTCAGCTCCACTTGCTGGGGCAAGGAGAACTGAGGCAGGAAGAGCAGACCCGATGAATCCCCAGTGGTGTGGGCCCTGTCTCTCCCGAGGCATCAGGACCAAGGTTGCTGTACAGGCCATGCAGACACCTCTGGAATCTCCCCATGCTGAGCTGCTTCCTCAGAACAGAGCAGGAGGCTGCACCTGCTGAGACAGGTACTCCCCACCTGCTGACTCAAACCACAGGGCAGGGCTGGGAGGTATGAGATGACTACTCACCAGGGCCCCTGCTGACAGGAGTCAGGGGCCAGGTATAGCTTTGTCTCACGTCCCCTGAATTAACTGAGGTGACATTTTGGTGAAGGATGGGGCCACACAGACTTCAGGAAGTAACCACTGCCCTTAGATGACGTCTAGAAAACCCAGCCCGCTGGGAAACATGATTTTAAAGGTGTAAAAATGTGGCCTCATAATGAAGATACAAAATGGAAAATAACATAAATCATAATCCTTAGGGAGCCCTACCAATTCATTCCCACCAGTTAGAGCTGGCCCTGAATCTCGCTAGAATGATTAATAGTTAATGGTGTTGGTATTTTTTCCTACTTAAAAAGTGATAAATCCCCAAATTTATCCAAGGTGGAAAAAGAAAATATTTTTAAAGAAAGCATTGCCTAGGGTAGTTTCCCTTTTACCTCTTATTTTTTTAGTGTAAGCTGGAAGAGGGTGGTTTCCCCGTTAGTCTCCTGGGGTACCTACTTCAACTCGGCCTGCAGTCAGTACTGAGCACTGAATACCACTGACCGTTCCAGTGAGGACGGGCCGGCCAGGAGCCAGCCATTCCTTCCAGAAAAAAAATCTGGTCAATAATTAGCACATAGGACTTTCGGTCAAGGTTGTGGAGTAGGTAAAAGTTGTGCTCCCACCTCTCACAACCACGTCAAAATCACAACTAAATTATAGAACTGCCGCCTGAAAGTGCCTGAAGCTAGCTGAGCAGAAGCCCATAAGGAAGCCGGTGTGAGACTGGTAGGCGGTGTGGAGACACAGAAGGGGCAGGTCTGACATGCATGCTGTGGCAAGTAAAAATCGGGAGGGATACCTTGGCTGTGGAGGTCCCCCCTGAGGAGCAAGGGACCCAGGCCAGGCCACCCGTGCTGGGAAGACGAGTCCTCATAACATCTGGCTGTGAAAAACCAGTGGGGATTGCATCTGAGCGAGATGGAGGGCAGCTGGGGGCCGAGGCGCTCCTCTTGAGGGGCCTGTGCATGGGCCTGCTCTGGCCCCAGCACACTGGCGGCAGCTCAAAAATCATCAAGGACCTACAGGGAGGAATTAAATTGATGCTTCAAGGCTGGAGGATCAGGAGTAATGGCAGATTTCACTGCGGATGGAAATGCTGGCAGCCTGGCACAGGTGGATGCTAAGCCTAAGCTGTCCATCAACCTAACATTTGTTAGTTTTGCCCTGGGGATTCCAAGAGACTCCTCCCCACCCAACTTGCTTGCCTTAGCCACTTCTAGTGGCTCCTCCACACAAAAGGCCTGCCTCAGTTTGTGCTGTGGACTTTCCGAAGAGCTCTCAAAGGTCCACAGAGCCCAAAGCAGCTGCAGCTGGCCTTGGCATGCCCTGTACCTCTTGCTGCGTGGCCCCAAGCCCAGCACAAGTGGTGGCTCATCCTGACTTGGAACGTAGCTGCCACTAAGAGGCCACAAGCCCGGCACAAGTGGTTGCTGGCCTCAGCTCATACTGCAGTACCCACCAAAGGGTCCCAAGCCGGGCACAGCTGGCAGCCAGCCTAGGTTTGCAGCACAAGCAGCAACCAACCACAGATCACTTTGTGGCCTCAAGCCCAGCAGAAGTGACAGCTGACCTTGGCCTGCACAAGAGCCCTTGCCAAGGGGCTCAAGAACACCCAGTGGCCAGCTTCGGACCGCACCAGAACACCACCCGAACAGCTCTGCAAATGACACACCAGAAAGGCAAACTCGGCTGGCACCAGAGACCTGCTGAAGCGACTTACGCTCTGGGAGTGAGGCCCCTGGAAAGCCAAAGCCATCTTAAGAAGAAGAACGAAGTTGGAAGTATCATGCTACCCGATTCCAGGCTGTACTACCGGGCAGTGTGGTGCTGGTGTGGGGGCGGATGCGTGCATCGATGGGGCAGAGTGGGAAGCAGGGGTGAACGGTGTTGGGAAAGCTGGACAGATACATTACACTACATACAAAAATGAACTCAAAGTGGATTGGGGACTTGGATGTGGGACCCGAGACAACGGAGCTCCTAGAAGAAAACAGGGGCAGTAAACCCTCTGACATCACTCTCGGCAACACTTCTTTGGATATGTCTCCTTGAGCAAGGAAAACAAAAGGAAAGATAAACAAATGGAACTATATTAAACTAAAAAGTTTTTGCACCGCAAAGGAAACCACGAACAGGACGAGGGGACCGGCTCATGGGAGGAGATGTTCACCTCTGACACAGCCAATGAGGGGTTAAGATCCAAGACGTGAGAGGAGCTCATGCAACTCAACACCAGAAGAAACAAACACTGACTGAAGAATGACCAGCAGGCATTTCTCCTGAGAGGACATGCAGGATGGCCCACAGACATATGGGGGAAATGCAAGTTCGAGCCATGGTGAGCTATCACCTCGCACCTGTCAGAATGACCGTCATCAACAAACGACACTTGGCCAGAAATGAGGACATGGGCGAGCCCTCATTCACTGCTGGTGCACCTGCGAATTGGTGTAGACACTGGGTAGGGCAGTGTGGAGGTATCTCGAAAAACTGGAAATAGAACTGCCATAGGACCCACTGGTTCCGGATTTGGTATTTATCCAGAGGCCCAAAACATTAGTTTGAGAGGATGTGTGCACCCCTATGTTCACTGCAGCATTACTTACAGTAGTGAAGATATGGAAGCAACCTAGGTATCCATCAGTAGATGACTGGATAAAGAAGATACGGTACATACATAGATTGGAACATTACTCAGCCATACAAAAAAAAGAATGAAATCCTGCCGTTGTGATAACATGGACGGGCCTAGAAGGTATTATGCCAAGTGAAATAAGTCAGAGGGGAGGGGAGTTGTAGGGTGATGGGTGAAAAAGGTGAGGGGATGAGGTACAAACTGGCGGCTATAAAAACAGCCGTGGGGGTAATAAAGTGCAGCTTAGGGAACACGGGCAACAACATTGTAATAACTGGTGTCCTGTGGGTACGAGACCTACTGGGGTGATCACTTTGCAACCATATAAATGTCTAGTCACTATGCTGAACATCTGAAACTAATATATTGAATGTCAACTGTAATTGGAAAAAAAAAAAAACAGCACATACAGCAAAGCACATTAAGGGGAAGATACTTGGAGTCTCAGCAGGGCTCAAAATTTTCCCCAATCTAAACCGAACCAAACTACAAATATTTATCATGGCTACTACAGGCAGTGTGCCTTCAGCCCAGCTATTGGAAGACCCACAGTGTCTTTAGTGGATCCTTCTATAAGCTCCCTCGCAGGGCACACCTCTGGCTACCACCAAACAGCGCTGGCTGCTTAGGGAAAACCTGCTCCTCCTCTTCGAAAATACAGACCATGCATGCCTCCAACTCAATTCTTCAAATATTCCTTCAGCCTGACAGCGAGACCTTGAGAGAGAGGCACAAAAGCAGGTAAGATCTTTCCTTGCGCTCAACAAACTATTAATGGAGAGTCAGCAGCATAGGAATGTGAACAGAACCATCTGCAATGCAGGTCACACTCAGGGAGCGGCCATGAGCAAGTCTGAGGGGTTTCTCTGCCCCTTTTCCCTGATGTATTTTTCTTGAATTGAGACTTTAAATTAGAAACAGTTTTAAAATTTTAAGTAAGTTACATTATCACTGCAGAAAATAAGGAAATATAGAAGAGATAAAAAATCACCTGTATCCCCATTCTTTCACGATAATTTGAGTTTTCCTGACCAATCTTTTTCTCTCTCAGGCCAACTGGAGCGTCAGCCTGTGCCTGGCACCTACTGTGGCTGCAATTTGACAGGCTCCATCACTGGTTTTGTAACATAGTTGTGACCGTAACTGTACAGACAATTTACAGCCTGCTTTTGTTTTCACATATTACAGGAATGCTTTTTCATATTAAAAAAACTAATATCCATCAAATGTATCATAATTTAATTGAATTACCCCCTACTAGTAGGTATTTAGACTTTGACCACTGTTTACTTTGTTCGTCAATATAGTCTCCTAAAAAAGTTCCTAGTTGAAAATGTCCATCATCCAGGAAGAGAGAGTTGGGGATCTCAAGAGACATCGAGATCTCTGGCTCAAAATGGAAGTCACCAGCAAGGACCTGCTTATAAAGACCCTATGAAGCAACCCTTTACAGGAAACGGAGGCGGAAAGCGCAGCTGATGTAGGCTTACGGGCTGGGCCTGGAAGCGGGCCCGCCTGCCAGTCACAGGGGCCACCCTCAAGCCTGCGTCACTTCTGCCTTCTTGCTACAGCAGCTGCGAGCACAGTGGACGTGAGCAGGCCAACATCAGCCTGTGCCTGGCACCTAACACGGCCGGGACGCAGCAGGCTCAATCACTGGTTGGATTCGCCTGAGCCAAAATAACTAGAATAGAGACAACGTGAGGCAGCTCGGGGTCACTGCCAAACCACACCACGCAGAAGGAAAAGCAGGACAATGCCGGCGTGGATGCTTTTAAATGCAGAGAGGCTGGCTGCAGCAGGGGTACAAAGGAGGGACGCTATAGAAACATAGTTCAGTGGCGTCCAGGAACAAATGACAGCCTGGGGGCTGGTACTCCACTCCCAGAGGTAGAACACATCAACTTACTAACTTCCCAAGTTAGTCAAGTGGCCACTGCAGCCCAGCCCAAACCCCCTGGGCTGACACAGACTCCAGTTGTCCAGTCCTCTGCTTGTTCCTATTTAACAGACTGGACACTCCTGGCTGGAGCCCGGTAGGGTGGGAACCACTGGAGGGGGACAGCCAGCCTCCAGGCCAGACTCTGCTGGGCTCCCTCCCCTGCCCCACTTGCCACAAACATAACGGCCTCAAGACCTCGTGCTGCAGCATAAATCCTTAGCTTTTGTCTGTGCTTAATCAGCACTCTGGGAAATGCTATCAAAGTGAAATTGTTTCTGGCCTGGTGTGTGGCTCTCAGACCCGGCTGCTGTCCACCCCAGACAAACAGAGAGAACAAGGGATTCCCAGTGCAAAGCTGGTCATCTATGTTAATAAGTGGCCAGTAAAGGTATGGGGTAATGCAAGCTGGTAACACCCAATCACACACTGACCACCAGAGCCATCTCTGAGAGGAGGCATCCCCTTGTGCATGGGGCTGCAGTCAGCCTTTAGTGCCCTGGGGACAGAATTCACACACCCTCTTTACTACCCAAGTGTTTCTCCAACTAAAACTATCTGGGAGAACTGAAGGAAAGCAGGCAGGCCCCTTGCCCATCTCTGGGGTTTCCAGGGTCAGTGTAGAGGAAAGACCTGTTTAAAGGAGATGGCAACATACAAGTATGGACAAATTCTGAGATGCATACAACACTCCTAGACTGAATCCTGAAGCAGGAGAAAACAAATAGACCAATCAGTAGTAAGGACATTGAATCAGTAATCAAAAAGCTCTCCCCCCGCCCCCAAACAAAAGTCCTGGACGAGATGACTTTACTGGTGAATCCCACCAAACATTCAAAGATTTAATACCAATCATTCTCAAACTCTTTCAAACTCTTCCAAAAAACTGAAGAGGATGGAATGCTTCCCAATTCATTTTGAGGCCAACATTACCCCGATGTGAAAACCAGGCAAGAACCACACACACATACTCTACAGGCTACTATCTCTGATGAACATAAGATGCAAAAATCCTCAACAAAATACTAGCAAATTGATTACAACAATACATTAAAAGGGCCATACACCCTGATCAACGGGGATTCATTCCAGAGATACAAGAACGGTTCAACATCTATGAATCACTCAACATGATACACCACATTAACGAAATGAAGGATTTAAATATGATCATCTCAATAGATGCATTAAAAGCACCTGCCAGGATACAACATCCATTTATGATGAAACTCTCAAAATGGGTTTCGAAGGAAAGTACCTCAACATAATAAAGGCCATATATGAAAACCCCAAAGCTAACATCATACTCAAAGGCAAAAAAGTTTTCCCTCTGTGATCAGGAACAAGACAAAGATACTCACCCTTGCCAGTTTTATTCACATAGTAATTGAAGTCCTAGCCAGAGCAATTGGCAAGAAAAATGAAAGGCATCCAAATTGGGAAAAAATTAAAACTGATACTATTTGCCGATGACATGATTTTATATGTAGAAAACTCTAAAGACTCCACCCAAAAAATATTAGAAATAATACAGTAAAGTTGTAGGATACAAAATCGATATATGAAAACCTGTTGTATATACTAACAATGAACTATATAAGAGAAATAAAAAAAAAATTCCACTTACAATCACAACAAAAATAAAATGCCTAGAAATAAACAAACTTGAAGGAGGTGAAAGACCCATTCATCGAAAACCATAAGACAATGTTGACAGAAACTGAAGACACAAAGAAATATAGAAAGATATTCCGTGTTCATGGATTGGAAGAATTAACCTTTTTAAAATGTCCACATTACCTAAAGCAATCCACAGATTCAGTGCAAGCCCTATCAAAATCCCAATGGCATTTTTCATAAAAACAGAACAAAAAATTCTAAAATTTGTATGGAACCACAAAAGACCCTGCCTGAATAGCCAAAGCAATCCTAGAAAAAAAAAAACTAGAGGCATCCCACTCCTTGATTTCAAGGTATAGTACAAAGCTACAGTAATTAAAACACTTTAAGTAATGCAGAAAAATATAGATTTTCAAATTCTACCATCTTAAAATAATTACCATTAATAATGGTTGAATGCCATTCCAGGCATCTTTCCATGCAGATGTCCCAATAGAAGGATGGATTCTTTATAAAAAAAATACCAATTTTATCACCAGAAAAATCAGTAAGCGATTTTCTTAAAAACAGAGAAAGAAGTAGGAAAAAAAGCAAAACTCCCGGGGCAATGCTACATACAGGAGATTCCCTTCTACACACATTCACACCTTTCGAATCGACTTGTTTTACTTTGCCTCACGGAAGCCAGGAATCTCCCACCTCCTTTAGACAGGCTGGAAGTTCGCTTAGAATTCCGAATGGTCTCTATGTGAACCAAGTTGTCAGAGTCTTCCAGCATTTTCCATTTCTTCCTAATGAACCTATCATATAAACTGCACTAGGTCTCCCTTTATTTGGTGGGGCAAGATGAGTGGGAAGAGGAAGATGTTTTTCCTTTCATTTTAAATGCTACGATTCATCTGCTTTTGTGTGTGTGTAGTTTTTTCTCTGCCCTCAGGCCATCTAATCTTTCTGCTGCTGCTGCTGAGCACTGTCAGAAACATTTGTATTCCTCTGACATCCAGGCGACCAACATCCTCTCCTAAATGTGGCAGTGCCTGTAGCTGACAGCCTCATTTGGTGGTGGGTAAACAGCGTCTTTTATTAGTTCCCATCTCCAGTTTCACAGCACAGAGATAGTGTATGCTCCACGGTGCCTCGTAATTAGCCAAAAACAGCCACTTTCCCAAAGCTTCACTTTGTAACCTGCCACTATTGTTGACGTGTATAAATATTACATGCAAAAGACACCATTAAAATAACATTAAGTTTCTGGCTGAAGCACTGACAGCTGCACTGTCTGGAGTTGAGATCAGGAGGCCTTGGTGTTCTTTCTCTGTACTTACTTTCACAAGTTTTCAGAATTCCAGTAATCTTTCACTCACCTAAAACTGTTGGGTGGAGGTGGAGATGGAGATAAGGCAGAAGGCCACCTGTGAAGATGATGCTATTTTTCTGAGTTTTCTCACACACGCTGAGCATGTTTGTAAAACTTTCTCCACTAAGTGCTTTCTCTCCGGCAGCAACCATGCAACAAAGCACGGTGAGTGGCTGGGAGGCTGTGGGGGAGGGAGCAGCAGAGGGCAGGGAGCAGAGCGGCTGTCTCGGCCTCCCAGGGCGCAGGGGAGATGCGAGCAGTCGGAGGCCCCGCGAGCTGCAGGGCCCCTGCCCTTCTCATAACTCGCTTAGGAAACACTCCAGGCAAAGCCAGACTAGTAGCCATCCCTCCTGGTTAGCAAAGATGAGAAGCAAATCCCCTGCCTAGCAGATTCTGGCTTTATTTTATTTGCTAAATAAAATGCTTCTACCTTTCAGTATAAAAATAGCACTTACAAGCATTTAATACTTCAATTATGAAATTCAATCAGTGATGGCATTTGAGTTTCACATAAAACATTCACTGGGGTAGCAGAGCAGTCAGGAGCTTTAGGAAGTGTGGACATACCTGTTTAGCTGCTGCTGAAGAAATTGCTTTCCTGTCCAGGAGGTTGAGGAGCTCAGCCAGTGCAGAAGGTGTGACCGGACTAGCAGCCCCCAAAAAGGAGAGAAAAGAAATTTGCATTGCACATTGTCGGCTTATCCACTTAAGATAATTCAGAATCTGAGCCCTTGATTTTGTAGATTTAGATAATTAACCCCCCACCCAGGCCAATTGGGCTCTATTTTATTTGTTTTGTATTTTAGGATACAACAAATTTTGGTGACCAGTGTTTTTCTTTGTTTTAGCACCCAACAATAACAGCTGTTTGGCAGAAGTTGTAGCAACAGACAACTGCTCAGTTTAATTAGTCAAAAAAAAGGAGGTGGCAGCAAAATTCATGAACTATGACAAGGAAAAAAAAAACTGGTAATTAAATATTTTCAACGGAAAGATCAGCCTAAAAATAACTCCAGACAAAACAACGAAGCCACTTTTTTGAGTGTTTTTGCGCAAATATAAATTCTTTTTAATTGTGAGAGCCTTTCTTCCGGGAAGCAATGACAGCCCGATGGTCTTTCGCCAACCTCACGGACACCTCCGCCAATGGTTCTCTCCTGCGTGCCAACCATGGCTTCCTGGACACCGAAGGGCCCAGAATTCATTATCTACACTTGTAGGGCGTGTGTGTTTTTTTTTTTTTCTGGCCAAGATTCCATGATATAAAAGGCCAAGGAGTAAACACAGTGTCATTAATTTAGGAGTGGGACAGGTGAGGGGGGGGACGTGAGCCCCTAGATTAGTAAAAAGGCAAGATGAAATTACAGACTATTTGTTTTAAAATATAGGGTTTTTTGTACACCTGAAACTAATGTTGTATGTCAACTGTAATTGAAAAATAATTTTTTTAAAAAAGAGTAAAATAAATATATGGTTTTGCTACTTCTGAACACATAAAGCAACTAAGCTAATGAAACCCTATCTGAGGTCATCAGGGGACTAGTTTTAAATAGATAGGAATGACTTATAAATAGCTCATTAGTGTGTCTGTGTAAATGAAAGCTGCTGAAATACTTAATGCCACTTGAAAACCTTCTGTTTAAGTCTGGGTTGCCATCATTCACTATTAATTTCTTTGTAAGCTCTTAGATAATAAAAAGGAAACTACTGTTTAAGCCTCTGCCAATTTCCATGAATTTCAAACCAATCAAATGCAAGTTAAGCAGGTATGACTTACTGTAGTCTGATTCAAGTACAGTGAAACCTCATTAGGGTTGTTCATTCAAAACAGCTGACACGCCGAGGCAGCCCATCATCCTTAAACTGTTTATCACGAAGTACATATGGATAAAGGTAATTCAAAGTGGAAATTAGGTTTGGAGAGTGTCTGGGATTATTAAGTCGGTATCTGGAACATCTGTGAAGCACCCTGATTAAATCTCAACAGGAAGAAGGGCAGAGAGCTGGGAAATCGACTGATATCTTTTTTTCTAACTTCTCACCCTCACTGACAAGTAATACAGAAGCAGGTTGTTTTAAAAATGGTTTCTGGGGTGTTCTGCAATCCTAGGAAATACAATGGCCAATTACAGTGCAGACTGTAGAACCATAATCAGCGCTGAGGCTGAACTGGATTTCCAGAGCATGCAGAAAAAAGGGTCCGTACTCCCACACGAATCGATGACGTAAGGGATACTGGGACAGGGGAGGACAGAAATAGAGCACGAGATAACTGAAAATACTCTGCCTTTCATCTAGTGACCTTAATTTTTTAGGTCATAAATTTACACTATAAAATAACTCCATGGACCTAACAGCACTTGGGATTTCTCAGTCGCCTTTTTGTACCCATGATACTTGACACAGAGTAGGTCAATATTATTTGTGTCACAGAATTCTTTCCCCAACAGGGACATCTGGTATACTGTATCTACCAATTCCAGATATGCTTGAAGATGATGATGACCAGGACCAGTACCTGTCACACAGACCCCGAAAGACCCCACGGATCAGACATATAAATAAACCATAATGGCAGCAGAAACACAAGCTATTAGTTTGCTGTTTTCAGATAATTCTAGTTTCCGGTCAGTGAATGCACCTGCACTAAGAACAGTCTTATGGAAAGCTTCAGCGTCATGTGCTTGTCCCCAATCCCGAGGCCAGAGTATCTACCTGCAGAGGAGGAAAGTGGGGTCTGGAGATGGGGTTGTGCCCCTGAAATAGCTCCCAGTCTATGAGAGCTCTTTCAGGGGCACAACCCCATCTCCAGCTTGCTGGGGAAGCAGACACCCTGACACCTCTACAACCACGACCCCGCCCCACCCAGCTGAGCCTGAGAACTGTGCTGCCCCACTCAATCCCTGAGCATCTCGTAGGCCCAAAGTCCACGTTCTCTGCTTCCGGTAAAATGTGACACAAGAAGGAAGACCCTGGAACTTGGACATCCAGGTGGCTCTTGTTGCTCAATAATCTTTTCGTTCATTTTGCTAATTTCCTTGTGCCCCCACTGAAGCCACTGTTCTAAAAAGCCTCCTTCACATACCCCTTCTCGGCACACACCGCACCTCCCACTTCATAAGGACATCAGCTGATGCAAGATTCTGATTTGTCAATGTGCCCTCTTCTCCCGTCAAACCCCTCCACCCAAGCTCTTAGTCCCATCACTTTCAGCTTCTACAAATCCTACTCAGTTGCTTATTTCCCCTCTCCTGCAGCTCTAATCCCACACCTCCACGAATGCTCAGATCTTCCCTTTCTTGAGAATGCCTTCAAGTGACCTTGGCGGTCACTTGCTTCTGCCTGGTTTTCTACCTTATTTTTACCAATAAAGATCTAGCATCAGTGGCTATTTTCAAGCCTTGTAAGCACACGGTGTTTGGATTCTAACCCCATGCTTCTACAGGAGGAGTCCCCAACCCCCAGGCCACAGACTGGTACGATGATCAGCCTGGGAGCAAGAGAAGCTTCATCTGTATTTGCAGCCGCTCCCAGGGCTGGCGTCGTCACGTCAGCTCCACCTCAGATTCTCATGGGAGCACCAGCCCCTGGTGCCAAAAAGGTTGGGGACTGCTGCTCTACAGAAGTTGGTGCCTTCGCTTGTTGCCAAACCTGACAGCTTTCCCCCACCATGCTGTACCCTGACTTCTGGGCTGTTTAGACCCCCTTGTGAAAAATCTCTTCTCCTTGGGCCTCTAGATTAGTTTCCTTCTTCTTGACGATCCCTCTCCTCCCTCCTGCCTGCCAAGGATGAGCGGCCTTGATGCTCTCTGCCTTTACCTGCCTGGCACAGGAGGAAAGCGCATTTGCTCCCGAGACTTCCACTGCTTCTTCAGAGTCCAGTCCTCTCTACCCACTAAATTCAACTACCTCTTGAGAGGTCCCATCTCACCCGAACGACAGGTTTAAACCAGGGCTGGCAAACTTCTGGAAAGCCCCAGATAAATATTTAAGGCTTTGTGGGCCACAAATGTTCTGTCCCACACTCTTCGTTTTAGTTTAAGAGGTAATAACCAGGCTTAGCTCACAGGCTGTATAAAATCAGGTCTGCCACATGATCTCTGCATGACTGCAACTCCTGCAGCCCCAGCCTTGGATGCTATCCCACAACCACAATGCTGGACTAACTTCCTGTCGCTATCAGAACCTTCTTGGCTCAAAAGCCTTTCTTGGCTTCCTAGAGTTTCGGGAGTTGCTGCCATAGCTGACCTGGAAGTCTGAGATACTCCACTGGACTGGACAACTGGACCATTGAACTTCCCTGATTTTAACCATGAAACGCTTGGTCAGGGAATCTGTAATTTCTACTTTTCTTAACTAAATCAAATCTGTTATTAATAGTAATTTAGAATGAGATACTAACAAGAACACACCTTTCAAAGTAATATACTCAAAATAATTAAAAAGCCAAGATCAACAATAGCTTTTTCTGGTTGGGCCCTTTAAACACCAGCCTTCTGAGAGGTCTTTAAAGATGAATGCTGTCTTGCAAAATCAGTTCCTGCCAACCTGATCTCTAGTGTTCCCTGTCAGGTGTCATCATGAGCCTATCGCTGGCTTTGCAGCTTAGCTGTTCGAAGCTTTGGAAACATCTGCGCTAGTGGCCGAGGTGGTTCATTAATTAATGTCTGTTCCGAGGTGAGGCTGCTATACCCCGTCCTGCTAAAAGTTCTCCGATGAGAGCTGCTGCAGTTGGGTTCTGGCTACTCAGTCCTTTTTCTACAGAAATTGTAAACCGCAGTTGCTTAGCTTCCTCTTTACCTGATTTTAGAAGAAGCAAGTACAGTTGACTCTTAATGCTGGGGTTAGGGGTGTTGACCCCCTATGCAGTTGAAAATCCACATAAAACTTTTAACTCCCCCAAAATGTAACTGCTAATACCCTACTGTTGAGAGGAAGCCTTACCAATCACATAGTCTACACATATTTAGTATGTTGAATATATTCTTATAATAAAGTTACAGAAAAAAATGTTATTAAGAGTCATAAGGAAAATAATTTACAGTATTTACTGAAACAAATCTGCCTATAAGTTGACCTGCATGGTTCGAACCTGTGTTGTTCAAGGGTCAATTGTACACTTCTATTTGGATGTTGGGTACCCTTTGGGTTCTTAAAACTTCAGTGCTTTTGAATTGTTTGGGTAAATACCAGGGGCTCCAAGTTCACTCAACAGGCTAATTTAGCAACCTCAGTTCCTTTACGTGACTGTTAAGCAAACCCCTGATTTCACAGACCACGCTATAAAGAAGCAGATCTGAAAGTCGGGGACGTGGCTTCCAGTCCAGCGGCTGTGCCACCTGGGGGACATCACCTTACCCTCGGGGCCTCAATTTCCTCATCTGCTCAATGAAACTGCCGGGCCGGAAGACATCTACGGTCTCTGCCAAGACGAAAGTTCAGGAATCCTAGCCAACACCACGGGCGCGATACATTTAGAGCTGAGATTTACATTTCGAACCACATCTTCTCGGAGCCTTCCGGGCTGCTGCTAACATCATCTCCCTCCTCTCCACTCCCACTGCACTGCGAAGCGCTCTAGAACAGGAAGCAGCACGTTCTGCCTTGAACTAAAACTGACACCTAAGTCTAGTCCTCGGCAGGGACCGAGAGCTTCCTGGGGGCCCGGGTCCTGCTCACCTCTCCACCCACACGGCGGGGAGGGGTGCTCTACATCTATTCACTGGATTCATGGCCAAATTTCTCTGTGACTTTCCACACCCTCCATATTCTCGTTCTGCTCTAATTATACAGTCAATCATGCTTTTCTGCCATTTCCGCTCTCTGTTCCTGGCTCTGCTCCTCCCTGGTCCAAAAACATGCCAACTCATGGTCACTCCCACGGCCTTGGCTGCCCCCTGGTGCGCCCCAGTCCTCTCCCTCCCCAAAGCCTGTCCATCCTTTAAGGCTCTGGCACGATAGTATCTCTTCCATAAACTCTTCCGATGGATTCGGCCTTCACTAAACAGCCACAGCTCTCTCAGTGTAGAGACTGGAGTTTCTGAATAGAGTCACATCCTGGAGGACTGTAACATAAGGCAAAACGGCAACAGATGCCGTGGGCATTTAGGAGACGGGGGTGGCCATGCTGAATACCCCGACATGGCAGAGAAGGGAACTAGTGCTGAGGCCTGCTATGTACCAGGCACTGCGAGTTTTCCTCTAGAAAACCCTTGGAGGCAGGTATGGTCATTTCCATTTACCGTGAGGAAACTGAAGGTCAGAGGGGAACTCATCCAAGGTCAGTGCTGATGAGTAGCCAAGCAAGGAAGTACACTGACCCCACGAGGCCACACTGACAGATGCATACATACGCGGTGAGGAACAGACTGGACAGGAAGTTGGCATTGAGTAGTTAGCACCTTTGAGTCAACAACTTTTTGGAAACATATCAGTGCATGCCTGTCTTCATGTCACTTCTCCATGGTCTTGGATGTTGCTGAAACTATAACACACCCGCCAAGACCGGGTTCTGCTGAGGCTAGGACTTTGCCAAGATCTTGCCATCTGCCTATGCGTCCCTGGGGACTTCTCTTGCCACTCACTCCTCACATTTGCTCAGGTCTTAGCTTAGTTGCTACCTTCCCTGCCCAGAGCACCTAACTCACCGCTCTTTACCCACCAGCTTCTAGACTCTCAGCTCTGAAAGCAGAGACTGCATCTGTCACGTTGACTGGTCTTCCCCAAAGCTTAGCACAGAGCAGAGTCTAAATTAACAGGTGCTGAATAACAAACAGATGAGAACAGTCAGATTTATACACCCCAGACGTCTGTCACCTATAGACTCATACATCTGATGGCCTGTTGGTTACCCCCATGAGGGGGATGTCTGTCCTTCAGGCAGCTCAAACTCTGCATGGCCAAAAAGGAACATGCCACACTCCTCGACTCTGTCCTTCTCAACTTATTGCTTTACCTCCCACCAGACTGAAAAACACTGCTCTTCACTCCACTCCACTGCTCAGGCAAGAAATCCGAACGTTGTGCTGATGTGAGATAAATACTCTGTCGATCCGCTTCACTTCAGCCCTGCTGGCGCCACCCCACCTTGGGCCCCGGACCCTCTTCCTGGGCACTTCTGTAAGAGGTTTCCAATTTGGCTTCCTGCCTCTAGTCTGTTCCCTCCTGCCATTCCCCAAAGTGAAACTGGAGTGTGCTTATGATCTACAGCTTTCAAGAGCTCTTGACAAAGGCACACGAAGTCCTCCAGGAAGCCTTCGCCCAGCTCTGTGGTGTTCTCCCCTCCTTTCGTGGCTGCTCGCCTCAGCACCCTGAAGTCTCCAGTGCCTGCCTGTCCGTGTGTCACACAATCGCTTCCTTCGTCTGAATGCCCCGGCCCTCCCCGCACTGGGCAACCCCCACCAGTTCTTCAGGATTTGGCTCAAGCATCACCTTCCGAAGGGACCCGGCTGATGGCCCTGGCCCCTCTAGCACATTCACAGCACCCCGTGCTCGCCTTGGTGTGAGGATCCTGCAGAGATGACTGTCTGTTTTATCAAGGTCTGCAACCCCTCCAACTCACATGCTCCTGTCTTACTCATCTGCAGGGCCCAGCACACACACAAGGCAGTGCAGGCTGTCAGAGACTGGAACAGACAAGTGAACTTTCAGAAGTGACGGAACAGCTTTAGAATTTGAAATTCACAGGGCATGTTTGTGTCTTGTGAGGAGATCCTGGGTAGGGGGCAGGGGGTGGTGACAGGGAGAGCAAGACCCTGGCCCTGGCCTGGAACTCTGTGCTTCTGGACACAGAGTTCATCACCAAGGAAAAAGAAATCCCCAGAACCCACTTACCTCTCACTGACGGCAAGATTCTCTTGCTTTAAAAAACCCAGAAAAGTGTTGAGGACCCAACTAGTCACTTTTTTGGGCTCTGCCCTAGTTTCTTTTATCACATTTTGGAAGAACTCCAGTAGGCCAACTTCATTCTGTAAAGAAAAATAAATTATATAAAACTCCCCAAAACTGAAAGATCAACATTCTGAAGACAAATCAAACTGCCGCCCTCTGCCTCCTCTGAGACACTGACTCATTCTTTCCTAAACGCGGAGATGTCACCAGAAAATTCTGATCACTTTCAGTAAATAGCGAGTATTCTTCTCCTGTCACTATGCATTTACGTAGCACTTTCTCAAAGGAATGAAGGTATTTTAGAGCCTGACTTTACGGACCGGAAGATGGTGGAAGACGCCACGCCCCAAACTCGCTTGCCCTCTCTGTGTTAGCCTATGTACACTGCATCCTTCGGCCTCAGGCCCACAGCGTCTGGCTTGAGCTTACTGTCCTCTTTCCGAGGCTGTCCTCGGTTGGAAGTCTTAGTGATTGCTAGAATAAGAAGGTAAGGAAAACAAATCAAGAAGGAATGAACAGAATATTCTGCCTCTGAAAAAACAAAAGTGGATTGTACCTGTATTCATCTTCGCACTGCCCCAAGAGGTGAGAGAAATGGTTTTCAAAATGGGTACACGTGACCAACTTAAACCGCTTAATGGTAGAGGGAGCAGCAGCTTCCAGGACTTCGGAACCAAGCTTGGCCCAGCCAACCCAGCCTCACATCTTGCTCCGTGAAAACAAGATGGCTCATCAAGGAGCCTTGTTTGAAGAAGACTCTACTGTTGCTCCCCCTCTGGAGTCAGCTCCATAAGGGAGGGACCATGCTGACCTTTCACTCTGTAACTAGAGCTAAGTCAGTGCTGGGCCACGGTAGCTGCTTGGTTAAGTATCAGTGAACGGAATCTACTCGCCACGTGTATTTGAAAAAAAAAAATATCACATGGGAATGCTCATTCTTTATCATAATCATGTTCACCTTTAATTATTAAAATTGCCACAATTATGCATTAGAGTAACTCCAAGGCGTCTGGTTAACTGCCAGCTCAGACCGACTTGGCAGCCAAGAAATTTGGCTATGTCCATCCTCTTTTTCAGTAAGAAAAGTAAAGATATGTTCTACTCACAAAGGGGAGGCTGAAATTTCCAAATGCGGAGGGGATTTATTTTAAGTAGGTAAATTTCCCTAACCTGCTGAAATTCCAATCAAACCAAGCTTAACTTGAAACATTCATTCTTAACTTTATTCTGCAGGTAAGGCTCTCACCCTTGACCTTTTCAGAGAACTTTCATTAAACAAAAGAACTTTCTGCGAAAATAATATACTAGGAAAAAGCAATACAAAAGTGCTCTGAAATTTTAACTACTGTCGATGCTATAATATACACACAGGCACACGGTTGCTAAGGTAGAAATTCCGTAATAAAAAAAATCTACGTGCCCCTTGTAACAGATAAAGTCTCTGGTGACCAGCCAATTGAACAATCTCAGAATCATCTCCTGAATCTCTTTGCAAGCCATTGCTGTTATTCTGCTCCTGCTAAACCAGGGCAAAGGCCACATGAGAAGCCAAAGCTTGACTACAGATAAAGGCAAATGCAGGCAGTAAGAAGAGGAAGTTCTGCTTAACTTATGGAAAAGTATTCAAACCTCCATGATGCTACACAAACCACTGGGGAAGTAGAAAACCACCATCTGGCCCAAATCACACGAGTAGCACTCCCTTTGTTCTAGCCCAAACAGGCTGGCCCGCTGGTGAAAAGAGCTGTCAAGAGGAGAACTCCCTGCTTTGCCAGGGAAAGGTTTTCTAAATCTACCTAGAAATATTGCATTTGAACTTACAGGCTTGGCTGAGTTGCTGGGATGTGATGAATATCTATTCTTTTCCCCTTGGGTGGTTTTTGTATTGGGTGAATAACATGGCGAGTCAGATTTCTGTTTGTCTTTTCGTACCAGTGCTGTGATGAAGCCTCTCTGAGCTGGAAACGTACTCCACTGGGGTATCCATGGTTTCAGGACAGAGGCGGAAGCAGACAGGAGAGTCTGCGAGTGTGATAGGGTGAGCTACGGGCAGTGGGACTGAGGGAGGCTGAGCCGCTGCCGCCCAGAGAGTGAGGGATCAATAAAAAGTCACACATGGGTGCCCGCTCTGGCTCTTTATATTAGAAACCCGCTTTTCGGGGGAAAAAAAACCACACAGCATTCTAAGTAAAGTTGTCTTAGTTTTTCTGTGTGACCAGCAAAGGCTAGTAAAGTTGGCACAGATCTCAGAAGTCCCTGGTGAACATGGCAGTGTGGCCATCTGGTTTTCTCAGGAAAACAGCGGGCCAGTGATTCCCTTACATAAAAACCATTCTAAGAGCAACGCGGAAAGGCCACTGTATTAGGGGACCCTTAACGTCCTTCTCAAAAGCGACAAGCAAGCGTTTGACTCAGGACTAATCTACCCTCCATCAGACGGAGCTGAAACTGCAGCCACACAGTATGTCAAGTCTCCTGGCCAAATGTAACTCTAATTGTTCCTTCAGAGATAGCTAAAGCAGCAGGAACAACTGGTCCTGTCTTTCAGATAACACCAGACGGTCTTTACAGCTCTATGACCAGGAAGCTTCCTTTTCACATTTTAATCAAATTTCCCAAAGCATTCAATTACATCCAGAGCCGATGCCAGGTCAGCCTCTTAGACGCTAACAGGGACCCTCGCCACTAATGGATCTGTCAGCTGGTCAGTGCGGGTGTGAGGCAGACAGAGGGCCCACCTCGCCTCCACTGCCTGCTCTGGGAAGTGAGCCCGATTTACCTTTTCATTGGGCCCTGGAAGCAATGGGCTTCTAGGCTGTTGCTCGCATTCTGCCTTCAGAGATGATAAAATGTAAGAAGACTATCCAGTTGGAAAAAGATAAAGTCTGATTTCTCAACTGCCATTCTTGTTCTGTCTAAGTCACACACCCAGTGAACCTGATAGGGATGAAATTAGCTGAACTATATTTGGAAGTAGAATGCAACCTGATAAAGACAGATGCCCAGTGGCAGATTCAGAGAAGAAAAAGCCCACAAAGTACAAGCTGGAGAACAGCTGGTTATGTGGCACGGAGTGACCTGGCAGCACAAGGAACCTAGGTTAGCAATCCGGGTGAGGTAAAAGGCTCTCAAGAAAATTTCCAGAATACATCCGAGTCACAGAGATCAGCAGCCAGGCCTGTGGGGAACCTCACACAGCTACTGCTGCTGCTAATGACATTAGTAAGTTTTAACAGCAATGGCAGCTTAGGACAGGTGCCGGGCACCGTCCTAAATGCTTTCTCTACATTAACTCATTTAATTCCAACAATGGGCCTATGAGCAAGGTACCAGAGGAACTCTCCTTTACAGACAAGGACACTGAGGCACTAACTTGCATAAGGTCACACAGCAAGAAAGCAGTAGACCTAGGATTTGAACCACCACAGTCTATGCTTCTCACCTCCATGTTTCGATGTCTGAGGAAGGAAATGTCACATGCCTGCCTTCTTGGGGACCGATACCAAGCACCTGCCAGTGCCGGGCATGATGTGAAGCGACTTGCTCATCAAAAGAACGCCCTTTCCCACAGCTTTCATTATTTGACTTCATACTGTCAGCTGTTCAAAAGGTTATTAACACATTAAAAATGGTACAAAGGCCCTCAGCAATTAGCTCAGAAATTAGAGAAAATGACAAGTTCGCTTTCCACTTCTGCCAATGTACACTAGACCACGTGGCTGTCCGCTGTGGCAGGACACACACCTACTCCCAGACCAAGGAGGAAGACAGTGACACCCTTCCCCACCCAGAGCGTCTCTCCTGCATCCCCTCCACACTTTCCCAGAGAAGTTACAGTGAACACGCCCAAGCTAGGCCCTGCCCAGCGCCTTCTGACATCACAGGCAGACCCCACTGCGGCCCGTAGTTTGGGCATCGAGCGCACTGCGTTTTACTGCGCTCCAACTGCTCTAATCCAGGTGACTCACGTGTGGCTTTGCACCTAACTGGGCAGGTCATGCCTGCGGTGGGAGCAGCTGACTGCACAGGAGACCCCACATCTGTGGACTAAATGACAGTGGCTTCAACTGGGCAAGGCTCTCACATGTCACAACGAGTCATTTTGTGGAGGCGCAACCTGGAATTGCATCCATCTGTCGTGTGTGGTGGGCGTTAGGGTGGGTGTCCACTGAGCATTTCTGGAGTTACTGTAAGAAGGCCCAGCATGTGCCTGATGGAGGCTCTGCTATTTCCTCATTATGCCTATGAATGTGGTCATTCTAACAAAGAGAGAAAAACAGAATGCAGACCCACCAACTTTATGAAAAATGGCCCTGGAAGGAACACCAAATGCTAGCATAGGGAAAGAAATGGAAATTAGGTAAGGCGGCCCGAGAGAGTGGTCGTCTAGGGCAGAAAGCAGAAGTTATGGCTAAATTAAGGATTAACATGTCCAGTGGGGCAGTAACTTGGATCTGTGCTGTGGATGAGTCCTCTGATTTTAATGGAAACAAGAAGTGGCTGGGGAAATCCTAGAGGAGGAAAAAAGGGACTCATCCAGAGAAGTCTTTAGTGAGAAAAACAAAAGGTGGTTAACTGCTGGTGTGAGGCCGGCACAGGAGACGTCACTGTCCGCTTCAGTATGTCAGGAGGAAGCCAGAATCCTGAACCATTGGTGCCACTCTGAGGAATACAGGGATCTGCAGAAGCTCTGAAACTGACCCGAAAAAACTGAGGGTGTGCCCCTAAGTCTGTCCCGAGGATTAGTCCTATTCTGGTCCCCACGATTTCCACCCTTGGGCATGTTCCCAGCAGGGCTTGTGAGCCTCTAAAATCAAAGCAAAACTCTGGTCCCAACAGTTTCACTTATGCTCTGTTCCCAGCAACGCTGGGAGGTACACACATCTGAGTTCGACTCAGAGACCCGGTTCCATTCAAGGGTTTTCTCACCTACAGTTGGCTTAGACTAATAGGACAGTGAGCTTACATTCTCTGAGATGCATTAAATCTGAGAGAGACTTGAAGCAGACCACTTTGGGGATAAGATTTGCCCTTGGATAATCCAAATCCAAATATTCAGGTAATAAGAGTTGATAGTGGACAGGCATAATTAGATGACTGTATTTGCAGGAGTGGGACACAAAAAGCATGTCGTCAAGAAATCAATCCTGACGATGATGGCATTCTGGTGTCCTTAAAGACACTGCTGTCTGGTGGGTTCAACACAGAGGGAAGCTGCGCTACTCCACAGCAGCCTTCTGCTAATCATCCCCAACAGGAAATCAGTTCACAAACAGGAAATCAACGTTCAAGGTACATTAGGGACAGAGCCCCTGTAAGTCCCCAAGGCTGGGCACTCGGGACCCTCACTCCTCCCTGCACTCTTGCTCCAATGGGCATGCCCCCAAGGGACCAAATGGCTGAGCCCAGAGGGTGTCCTCATCTCTGAAAGGCCTTTGTCGCTTACATCTGAAATAAATGAACCATTGGTTCTGCAGAAGTTAGAAGATGCGTATTTTTATTCAACTTTACCAGAACAAAATATTGGTTATTTTTCCAGTGCATAAACTAACTGTGAAAACATCCTGAAACTGGCAAGCACTGGGAACAATATTATAAAATGAATAAAATCAGTTTTGAAAATTGCATGGAGCTGAGATACGGTGATGAAGCTGACAAAATGGATCTACCTTCGGCAGTAGTTAAGAGGGTGAGCACTTTGCTCCCCAGTAAGTCTTGGCAGTCTAAAACCAGTCAATATGGTTTCGGATGCTTTTCCAGACTATTAGCTTTAGAGTAGTACTGCCTCTGGGATATATAGATATTTATCAAGGGAAATTATTTTATAGGCAGTGTATCTAGAAAGAAAACCAGGCATTTCAAACTTAGTAGAGACTCAATGCGAAACTCTTGGATAACAATCCATTTAACAACCAACCATCGTCACATACTTCTGTTTCTTTGTCCCTTGGAGACACTTTAACCTTTTCTATAATGTCAGAAACAAAGGATTACTATTTTAAATGAAGACTAGCCAGATGGGGAAAATGAAGTTGTTCAAAGAAGACTAGACATCTTGAGGTTACATATAAATGCACACAGACAAATATGGCAGCACTGATCACCGACCTGAATGGTCACGATCACATCTTCCTACAGTCTCACTGGGGCCATGCTGAATTTTCCTTAACATCCTGCTTTGTCTGGCTCTCAATGTGTTAACATCACTCTTTTTTCTGGCAGCATTTCCTTGAGAGTCTGCTTGGTTGTATTTAGACTTTAGATTCAGTGAAGATTCTGCTGTCTATTATCTTTAGGGTAAGCAAATCATATCCTTTCTTCCTTCAACTGGGAGGGTATCAGCTCTACTTACCTCTGCAGAGCCCTCCCAGCTCCCAAGTGTCAGACGTGAGATCTGGAATCAAGAGTACCTATCTCAGTGTTTTAACCCCCTGCCCTGCACGGCTACCCAGGAGAGTTAAAAGCAGCACAGATAAGATAAAGCTCTGACATTTGACAATGGCAAAGGGCACGAGGCAAGTAGAGCAGGTCCTCAAGAAACACGAAGTTTGAGATGCTATGCCATTTCTGAAACCTCCTGTTAACAGATGAGACTGAAATCTGTCTATTGACTTCATACAAAGCCAGTCGTCCTGTGAGCTCATATCTGTTCCTTGCCATGTGCCGAGCTACATGACAAAATCGTTCCATAAACCCCACATACTCTGCCCTATGGGGAGACCCTTTTCAATAATTTAGTCAGCAGGAGCCACGTACCTAAGGCAGGAAGTTTAAGAAACAAATAAAGCTACAAAGAAGAGCTTCCATTTCTTTTCTCTGACTTAAATTTTCTACTTGGAAAATGGACATAATTTGTTTTTCTTTGAGACTAATTTTCACTAAACTTAGTGGACAGCACTTTCTTTTTTATTTATAAGGCAGTCTGGCCATCTTAAAATCCAAGAGGGGTGGCCGCAAGTTTTAAACGACTGATGTTCTATGGCTGTGCTTCATGAAGCATTAGTGGGGCTGATAAAGCATCCATGTTAACAAAAGTTAAAATTCTATTTTCTCTTGTAAGTAGTCCAAAACGGCAAGGAACTTGAAAGATTATTTCTCTTTGGCACTGTGGTGCATTCTACATGCGGGCAGGCAGTGGAGCCTAGAAATGAAGAGCCCGGGCCTCCCCAAAGTCAGCCGGGTCTCACCTTAGCTCCCCACAAGCTTGGGGAGGTTACTTAACGTCTTACATCAACCACAGTGGTCACATTTCCTCACTTGTAAAATGGGTAGAACGAGACTACGCACCTCAGGGGGCTGCTGTAGGATAGATTAAAAAGTGGGCTGCTTTAAACTGCAGAGCGGGCTGTCAGTGAACAGCCTTTTTTATGTGCTGCTTAGGCAAATGACTATTTGTTTGCCTGTGCTGAGTCAGGTGAGGAAGAGTTTAAAAAGAGATGCTCCCAAAGACATCACCCTGAGATTGTTTTCTAAGAAAACATATGCATATAATCTTGATCAGTCTAATAATTACCCTCGGATACAATGACTCAGAAAAGGACTTGCTATGCTATTAGAATCTCTCATTTTCTAACACCTGGATCTCGGCTTTGCATTTCTATTTTTTAATCCTTACGAACAAGGTCAGAAATCAAGGCAATTTGACATAATATATGGAAACAAGGTTAGCTAACTAGGCTGAAGTTTCAGATGGGGCAAGATATTTTTTAGGTGGCTGGAGGGAAAAATAGTAATACAGATTTCTGTTGGGAGGGGATTAACAAGAGAGTTTAATAGAAGAAATCAGAATGTACATGTGAATGTACATTCAAATGAAACCAGTTTGGAAAATAAGTCAGAGACCAAGTGACCCACATCCGGTCACAGTCCATGGTGTGCCTGAAGTGGCAGTCCAGGACTTCTCACTGAGTTTAGTGACACAGGTACCATTCCATGATCTGCTGGTTGTCAGATGGACGGATGGGTTGTGCATCTGACCATCTTTGGAAACAGGGAAGCTTTCATCAGGAACACTACACCTCCTGGGACTTTCATGAGTAGCGTCTCAGAATCCCAGGCCTTCACTCATCCATCCTCCATTCACTGAACAAAGATTCACTGAGTGCTCACTATGTGCCAGATATTGTGGTGGACGCTAAGATATTAGAGTTCTGTAAATATCAAAGGTAAGTTAGCAATAAATAATTCAGTGCTTACCACACAATAAAATGACAAGATAAATTAAAGACTAGAGTTAAATTCTGATATTATTATTTGTGGGTAAAGCATGTGTGGGGGTGAGTATGTGCTTAATGCTTAATTTAATAAGCAATGCAAAGGCATGGAGCATGGAGCTGAAGCTCTGCAAAGCACACCTCCACCACTGCTATTTATCTAATGAATACTCCTGGGCACTCTTTAAATTGAAAGATGGTTCATTAGATTTGTGCATCTGCCCTTCTCAGCAATCTGTTGTGTTTCTGATGAAGGCAGGAAAAAACAAGAACATATTTTCGTGTATGTTATGAGTCACTCAGCTTCCAATGATTACGAAGCCATAAAAAGCTCAGGATGCCTAATTTCAGGAAAACAATTTGTCTAAATCATTCCCTTTCCATTCCTATCAAGTCTCTTCTCACTCACCTTAGTGATCTCAAGTACTAGCCCTTAAAAAAAAAAAAAAAAATAACCAATCCCCTAATACATTATCTTCAAGCTATAAAAATAAGCAAATTTTTAAGATATCAAAAAATGGGTCCCTTCAAAAATGGCTCGAAAACCACCTTTGTCTTGATGTTTTCTCCATTTTTCCTAATCAAGGCAATCACTACCCCCCTCTGGGTTCCTCTCCTGCATTATACATTTACCTACTACAATCTGCTCGAAGAGCTGGTTAAATTGTAGTATCTGCTGTGTTCATGTAAACAAGCTCTTAGAAAGCAAAGAAAACATTGTAATAACAAAAACTCTGTCTCTGTCTCAGTACCTGCTACGCAAGAGATGTTAATAAAAGTGTTAAACTGACGAGATCAAAGGTAGGTATCCTAAAGGGGAACTTAAACTACGAAAACATAAACTCATGTATTTTCCACCCCTCAGCAAACATTCACGCAAAGCCTCCTAGGTACCAACACTGTGAAAGACACACGAGTGGACACGGGACACAAACACGGCTATGAGTGTGCCCCTGCCCTCAGAGAACTCACTCACAGCCAGGGCAGGCAGACGCCCCCTGCTCGTCAGAGGCCAAGTGTGACAATCCTACAGAGATGCTCTCTGAAGGGGACATCTATTTTCAGACGGTGCCCTGAAGAGAAACAGCCATGTTCTTGGGAGGGCATTCAGAAAGGTCCTTTCACTTATCTTATGAAGAAAGTTGATACACACAAAAATTTTTTTAACATTCTATTTAGTGGATTCTTTACAGAAATCATAGTCTTGGGCAAAGAAATGGCCAAGATATCTAGGTTCATCATTCACTACCTCCAAGAGTGGCCTTTGTTTGCCTGGTAAAAGCACGAGTGGAGAGAGCTAATTGACACCTTAGTCCTCCGCTCCCTATAGAATTGGGCAGATATGTCATAAAATGCAGGACTGGAATTTAGCATTTAGTATTTATTCTGGACTTTATTTCTAGTGGGCTGGAAATTCAAGCGGTCAAGATAGTGGGCAAGATGTGTAAGACTAAAACGCAGTCTTGTTAAATCGACCTAAGAAAAACACGGGTTAAAGATGTTTGTACAAGATGTTGGCTGATTCACACGGGTTTTAGCTGCTACAGTGCTCGTCTCTGCTGAGTAACAGAGCAGGAGGATGAAACGGTCCCTGTCTTAAAGGTGCTGAATAAGATACACTAGTAAATGACTAAAATACAGTGACAGAAGTGTCACAGAGGTAGCGATAAGCTACACCGGCAGCCCATAAGAGACAGTGATCAACTCTGACCAAAGTATGAGAGAACAATCATGCTTAATCATTTTTGATAGCAAAAGAAGAGTTTTCATGTGTGATTCACTGGATGCTTCTCAAATTAGCTGATTTACAGATGATAAAGAGAAAAATCATTTATTCAACAAACATTCAATTGCCTACCTTGTACCCGAAATGGCTGGGTTGCTATTATCGAACTGTATAAATTTACATTTAAATATGTATATCCTAATATCCTCGTATATTCGTTATTGGTCAATTAAAATGCAAAAATCCAGTTTCCAGAGATTCTGCTGCTCCGGAAGTGTGGCATATGCCTGGTCCCTGAAAGATGCGGCAGCAAATCGTTCCACTTCCTCCCCAGTGGACAAGTAGAAGACAACTGTGATAAAACGCTACACTCACTGATGCCGGATCACTTTAATGTTGCCATGACAAAGAAAACTGCAAAGCCCCAAGCAGCTTTGAAAAAAATAGAAAAATGCCTACACAGATCTCAGTGGTGTCAGATTCTCTAATGCTCTGTTCAGATGCATCTTCAAGCCTCAAAGGACTGACGCTTTTCGTCAGTTTTTAGCATTTTGTGTGGAATAAATGCTTTCTTCTACATTTATTGGTAAAAACGATTGGTTGGCTTTTGAGAACCTAACTTCCTGCCAGACCCTGTAATGGTTCAATACTGCTAAAACCCTATACATGGATTTGTTTGTTCTGCAGAGACATGGAAAAACACTCATCCGCAACATCTGGACTGTCTTCAAGAAGCCTCCACGGATGCTGTGAGCAGCCGTTCCTTTCTACACAGAAGAAATGAGACAAGATTCTGCTTCCGGTTTTATGAGGCGTATCTACCAATAAGGGTAGTGAGCGAAGTTTATCACACCTTAAAATTCTCTTCAGAAGCATCTATTGTACAACTACCCTCTCCACTCAGAGCCCACTGTACGTTACCCCACCTGCTGAGCTGGGTTTATCTGAGCTTCTGATCAGTACCTACCAGTAAGGTGAGGCTGTGTTCTGGCAGCATCCCGTACTGTTGAACGAGCTTCTCCCGGGTCACGCTGGGGAGCTCAGGGATCTGCTCTCGAATCCGGTCGATGTTGATCACTTGCTGTGGGTCTGCGTTGGCAGGCAGAGACGCTGAGTCGTAGATGACCAGAGGAGGAAGGTTGGGTTCAGGAATAAACCTGGCCGGAAAGGAGACAAGGCCTAATCTCAAGTATTTAGTTTAATAAGAAAAATACCCTAGCATCAATATGAAAGTTCCTGTGTTTAGAGGCCATATTACTTGCAAATATTTTCTAATGTCTTACAATAGTGATTCTCCGTTTTCTAGGAACTACTAGCCTTTACACAAGTGTAAACTACAGCTCGAAACACCAAAGCTGCCATTCTCTGTGCTTATGAACTAGTGATGGATGAAAAAGGCACAACACAGGGCTCACAACACACTGTGATGCAGAACAGTGGATCAAGTATGTATTTCTAAAGATATGGGCCGGAAAAAGCAGGACCAAATGATAACAATTTACTTATTAGGGAGGAAGATGACTTCCCCCGTTTTTAAGTTCCACTATTTTTAGCAGAATTTGTGTAATAAATTGAAAGTCAAATAAGAAAACATTCTTTCTTGAGAAGAAAAAATGATAGATTTTGCCTAAATAAAATGTAGAAGCTGGTGGGGGAGGGAGAAAGGGATGCAAAAGCAGAGTACAGGAGATTTTGAGGGCAGTGACATTCTTCTGTATGACACTGTAATGGTGGATATATGTCATCACACATTTGTCAAAGCCCACAGAATGTATGGCATAAACAGTGAACCCTAATGTAAACTACAAACTTCAGTTAATAACAGGGTGTCAACTTCCGTTAATCATAACAAAAGTACCACACTATCCACTAATGCCAGATGTTATTAAGGGAAACCAAGGGGGGCAGGGGGAGTACATGGGATACACCAGGGAACTCTCTGTAATTCCCACTCGATTCTGCTGCAAGCCTTAAGCTGCAACAAAAAAATAAAGTCGGTTAATTTTTTTAATGTGGAAGCTTCACTACTGCAAATAACCTTATTAACTCATTTCCCGTTTAGAAAAAAAAGTACAGCTTGCTGTTACCATTCATTTAATTTTACATAAACACGCTCTTTGAGGCAGAAACAAATGTGACTGGTTTTCAATGTGAAAATAAAATATAAAAACTTCTCGGAGTTACTTCTAAACAGAACTTGTCTCTAATCTTAATATAACAGAAATGCACACATAAGTCGGAATCATCAAATGAATCTTCGGCTAACAACTACTTGAGAACAATGTTAACATCGCACACAGGAATGCTATGTTTTTCTAGGATTCGACATTGTCAAAAATTACTATATTTTGTAAATGGAAATACCATTACTAAAACCAGAACGGTATAAATAGAATGATGCCATTTGTTTCCAAAGACTATTGCTATACTATAGTGATGCCAAAATAATAACAAAAGCGAGATATTTTGCAGCAAATCTAGGGGGTAAGGTTAGGCCTGTGGTCCGTGAGTTATCTCAGTGTAAATGTGGCAGCGCAAGGGCCGCCGGTGAGTATTTTGGGGACAGAAGGGAAAAGAGTTAAACAAAGATGTCCTGCTCTACGTTTTATTCCAGCATCCCTTGTTTTCTCTCTCCTTATCTTTGTCAGAGGACTTATGCAGAAGCAGGACAATGCAGAACAGTGGCTCTGAGGTAATAGATGAGAAGTGTGAGCAACCCACCACCTCGATGCTAAATCTATGCTACGAATCAGTCTGACTTTTGAAGGTAAGAGAGATCAAAGGGGGGCTCCCTGAATCCCATCTCCTAACCTGAGGGATAGAGCTGAAGCCACCAACCAAACTAAAAGCCTCCTCTATGCTTAGTAAGAAAGCAGCACAAACAGAGTCAACACTGGAGGACAAAGATGTTCTTGGGAAGAATGGACTGGACCTAGAAGATCACTATTAAAAAAATCCTGACTCTGACAGACACCATGAGAGGGATCCTTGAGGTGAAGTTCATGCTAAGGGTTTACGAGTTGCTGCTTTCCCACATCTCGATGCCACACTTGTTCCTCACTGACAGCAACAGCCACACTTACATCATCCAGCGCTTCACAAAGGAAAGGTGGGCTAATCTCAACAACTTGAACGCATTAAAATTTCAGTCTCTGCAATCTGCTAAATTCCATGGGGAAAAAAAATGAAAGGTTGCAGTTTTCTTAAGCTTGTCCTTATCATTTGCTTTATTTCCGGATCTCATATTAAGTCTAACTTGTTTATCAATTAATAGCATGACCTGAGGCATGAAGAGACATGCCATGAACACACACATCTCCTTTTTCATCTCTTCTCGAAGAACTTCATTTACTGAATGTAACTGAATATAAGAATAGGAACAGGATAAGCCCCATCCTCAAATGCCATCCTCTTAGCTCAATTACAACAACTGTCACAGAGGCGTGAACAAGTGTCTTCCAACAGTTGAATCCTGTCTAACAAGAGGCTACCAAATCAAGAATATATTTTTCTCTCAGTATGCACTAAAATAGGGAGTCTAGGTTTTCCATCATGCAGCAATAACAAAAAGTGGTTTCTAAAAACTATCCAGGATCATCAGGTTGATCTGTAAATAGATCTGAAATATGCCCCGACCCCACATATATAAGCTATTTTGACAGGGGAAGTAATCACCTGTAGTCTTGTTTTCCTTCTTTGTCTCTCATTGGCACGGTGCACCTATGAAAGTCGAATGAGAAAGCATTAAGTGAACATTGCTGCAGCACTGGCTAGCACACGTGCGGAGAGGAGATTCCCTCCCAACAAGAGACACAAGCAAACGCAAGCCCATCAGTGTTCTTTGGGAGACACTTTGTGACTACATTAAAAAATACTTAAAAAATAAATGTTTAGAATGCTAATTAAAAAGAAAGAAATTGTTTCAATGATTCCAGCTTTTAACTAGCTTTAACTCTCGGCTTTTGAGCTTTGTTCAGTCTTCTGCTAAGAGTAAAAAAATGATTAAAACTCTTAGTCAGAAAATTAGAGTCAAAGTTACCTAAACAAGAAAAGGCACCTCCACATCCAGCTCTAAACTTTCTTCTGACTCTAGCTTAAACTGGTAGAGCTTACGTCTGATGAAATTTAAGGAAGTAAAAGTCCACAAAGTAGGTAATCTGGAAGCAAGAGAAGGACCAGGACCTAAGAGTAAGCACTATGTTTAAGTCTGGTTCAGTTTAAATCTCTTATCAGCCCTACAGGGTATATTATATCCCTTTAGGGACAGCATTTTCCGAACTTTACTAATGAGGAAACAGAAGTACAGAGAAGCTAAGTACCTTCTTCAAGGTCACATGGCTGGTCTGTGGTGAACTCAGCGTGGAGCCCCACCCAGCTATACTCAAGATGCAAACTCACCCCAGCTTGTAATCAAATGAGCGAGTTTCATTCAGAATTTCACCTCCATTCTCAAGTTCTTTGATTTGCCTCTGAATTTCATAGTCTAAGAGAAAAATATAGTAGTTTAGTATATTTTTAATTCATCCAGTCAAGCAATAATCAGAAACGTTTTCCAATCTTTAAGTAGAAAAAAATAATCAAGACAGTTGTTTAAAATAATTCTTCCCTTATATAGTACTCCCTCCTTATCCACGGTTCCACTCTCTGGTTTCAGTTATTCGTATTCAACCACAGTCTGAAAATATTAAATTTCCTCAAAGACGCTGTCTGCTCCTGACAGTAAACCACTGCCATTATCATGGCTCGATGACCCGGATCACTAGAAGCAGGTGATTCTCCTTCTGACAGTATCCTCAGAAAGTCAACGGCAGCCTAATTCACTTCACTTCGTCTCAACACCTAGCCATTTTATTATCACATGTCATCTCAAGAACGAGAAGGGTAAACATAGTATAATAAGATATTTTGTGTGAGAGACTGCATTTTCATAACTTTTATGACAGTATAATTATTCTATTTTATTATTAGTTATTATTGTTAATCTCTTACTGCACCTGATTTCTAAAATGAACTTTATCACAGGTATGTATATATAGGAAAAAACATACTCTCTATAGGGTTCTGTGGTTTTAAGCATCCATACACAGGGGTCTTCGAATATATACCCCATGGATAAGGGTGGACTACTGTACACTGTATTTTCTTCTTGCTGCCATCACAGAATAATAATAATGATGCTGGAAAGGGTCTTTTAGGAAGCACTATTCCCTCCCTTCTTGAGAAAAATTGGGTTCAGAGAGATAAGTGACCCAGTAAGATTATACAACTTGGCAGAAGAAGGGCTGGGCCCACTACCTAGGCTGAGTGACTCCAGATCTAGGATTGCTGCCTACCAGGAGTTCTTATCCTGGGATTCATGGCTGGGCTCCAAGTGGTTTTGGTATCTCCTGAAATTATGTACAAGATGTTGGTGTGTACAGATGTACATTTTGGGAGAGAGGGTCCAGAATTTTGATATTTTCAAAGGGATTTATGACCACGAATGATTAAGAACCACTGCTTTATATGAAACATTCCCTCCTCAATAAACAAGGCAGGCTGTGGTAATCAAAACAGCCACGACTGCTAAGCTTCTTTATGGAAACCGTTCTGGCCTGCCCCCAACTCCCCGCCCTGCCACACTACCTTCCCTTGCCCGAATCCAAACTCTTGTATCTCAGTGTCAGTTTTTGCTCAACTCTCCCACTGTGATGCTCTCTGATTGGCATGAGAAGATGACTAAAAGACCCAAAGGCGGTAGAAAAATAGGGTGGAAAAACTATAGACCTGGTGAATTAAGCACATAACAGTAAAGTGTTGGTTCTTTCAGTCTGAATAGACCACGGGTAGAATTCTCAGACTGCTGTTCCGAAGGGTACATCAGGACAAGAGAAGGTTAGAGACAGCCAAAAAACTGGCAGGGGTCTCCTTCGTCACTCATTATAGATTTATCTACCTAAAATATTGCTGTCTCTTTTTTTTTTTTTTTAAGGTTACTGTCATTGTCTCTTAGAATGAGTCCTAGTACTTACTACCCACAAGGTGAAGTAGAGTTTTCTTCCATTCGCTCCAAGCTTTCCCTTCACAAACTTGGGCTATAAAGGGTTTTCTCTCACCCAAACCTTTCATGGCTTCAGAAACATGCATTGTGTCTCCTTTTAGAGACGGAAGTATGTCTTCATGTGGGAAGTCCCACTCCTTCTCCCTCCATAAGTTTCCCCTTGATCATTTTAATGCTCTTTTTCCTGAAAATCTGCAGACTCAGAGTGCCTTCATTGAAGCTGATTGACCATTTCAGGTTAGGATAATAAGGTTTTATACAAGACTAGACAATCTTTTCTGTATTTTAATACTTTTTCTGACAAGACCCAAGACTCTACTCAACATTTGGGCTACAGCAACGCATTCAGCTGTCTTGTTCTCTGTGCATCCTTGAGAGGGTACACTTAAAATCTCCCACCATTCTTTTTTCCTCAGATTCACTCACATTCTATGGGACTGCCCCAGATGTTTATCTTGCTCAACCGTTCTATTTTATTAGTATATACTTGTCGATACTGAAATACCCACAGCATGTCCTGCTAAAATAATATCAAGATTTGATTACATAGGCACATGCAATCTATTAGTAAAAAGTAGAAAAACGCATTGATCAATAAGATACAAAGTTTTATATATTCATTAGCTATTGGCCATAATTTCAGGCTGGGCAGAAAGTATGTGATAAATAAAAAATGAGAGCTGTAGTATATTGCAGACTCCTCATAAAGAGGTGCAGTCTATTTTTCCTCCCTTTGAATCTGCTTTTAATTCAATCTGCTTTGAACAGAATGTGTTGGAACAAACATCGTGTGACTTCTAGAGCTGAGGACTCCAGAGGCCTTGAGGCTTCTGCCTTCATCCGCCTGGCATCCCTCACTGCCACGGAAGGCCCAGGCGAGGCGAGTGAACGAACAAAGACCACAGGGATAGACGAGGCTAGCAGACATCCAGCACTGAGGCCCCAACACGTGAGTGAGGTCACCTGAGACCCTCTGTTTCGGCTGAGCTGCCAGCTTCCACAGCCACATGAATGAGCTGAGGCAGGACCAGTAGAAAAACCACCCGAGGCACACAATTGTGAAACCTGAAATGGTTGTTGTACAAGTCGCTAAGGTTTGGGGTGACTTGTTACACAGCAATAGATAACTGACACAAAGAGGTACATTACGAGTAACAGCTGACATTTACCTATCGCTTTGGCCAAGAACCTGGCGCTGTTGAGATTCTTCACTTCGGTTCGAACGCCCAAAGGCTCCCCAGGGTGATGCACAGATATATTGGCATCCACTCTCAACTGGCCATCTGGAAGGAGAGAAAAAAGACAATTCTTTAGAAATTCTGAGACGATGTGGTCTTTTTAAGGAGAGTGCATGCCCGGACAAGCGACATCTAACTCTACTTGCTGGTTAGTTATAGCAAACTAACGTTAGAGATGGCACAGTTAGTTCTGAAGTAGACAGCTGCTACTTCTGTCCACTTAAGAGAATTCCAGTCCTGAGGCGTCCAAGGTGCATAGGGGTGTGAATGTGTATTTGTGTGCATGTTCTGTGCACATGCAGAAAAGAGGAGAAATTCTGAATATACCAGCTGAGGAAATCTCATTTCTCTTGTGTCAAAGAAGAAAAACAACACTGTTAAAAAGAGATTCACTCTGCAGTTTTATTCCGAAGTTTTTTCAAAGAGCTGGAGCTGGGGTGGCAGGAAGGCCTCAGAAATGACTAACCGACAACTGACCCTACACTGCTGTCCAGTGGGACGTGGATTTCTAACAGTAGTTCTGGAAGATTTATAAGAGAATCCTTGAGAATCTATAGCTCAAGGGCAAGAGCCAGAAGCCTGGGCATTTATTTCCCTTCCTCTAGGTACTGTGATGATATTTTCCTGCCACAAACATGACTCTGAACCCTTCCCGACTGCTGAGAGTGTGGTGCAGCACACAGAGCTGTTATGAAGGGGACAGTCTGTCCCCATCCAAGGATGCCGACAACCCCTAAGGAAGCAGGTGGTTTCTGGAGAGGACTAAGAGGCTCCCAGGGCGGGGCGGGGCGGCGGCGGTAGGGGGGGGGGGCCAAGACACAGAGATGAAGGTAAGAAATACTCAGATTTTACACGCTACAAAGTATAGCTCGAATTCTCTGTTCTCCAATCTCATTTACAATATTTAAAACAGTACAGAATGAGAAGATAAATGCTGAAATTTTATTTTCCTAAGCAGATTTTTAAATTAAAAAATCTGCCAAACCTAATGTTCTGATCGGCTGAATAAAGACATTAATTTCCCCAGATTCGACAGCGAAAGTATATTAAAATAATAAAGTGGCATAAGTTAATTCCATGCCAAGAAAGGAGACTCTCAGAACTGGTTTCTGTCATTCCCCAGTGCTGAGCTGTGGGGCTCAACGTCCAAATTTGAGACCAACGGCTAGCCACTTCTTGCCCTGCTCACCACTAATTCCTTCAGGAAAAGGGCTCGCCTCACCCGCTCTGTGACTGCAGCCGCACCCGTGACAGCCAGGGAGAAGGTGCCCTTCAGCTCGGAAATTACCCTATGTCTCTGGTGCTGACATCTTGGCACTTTTGAGGAACCCTGCGGCCCCTTTCTTGACAATCTGTGCCTACGCAAATCTCAAATCCCAGATATTCCTGACATCCTCGGATGCCTGGTCTAGGAACTCTCAGTCTAAGTCATCATCTGCTTCTCTGTTTTCTTTGTTCCTTATATCCAAACTGAAAAGCAGACCCTATCAGTTCTTCCCTCCAAATATACCTCGTACCTGTCAGTTCCTCCCCACGTCCACCGCCGCCACCCCTGCCCGAGGACTTGGAACGCCAGGCCCAGGCTACAGAACCACATCCTGACTGTCGCCACAGCAGCCCCTCCCTGTCCTGCCACCGCGATGCCGCTCCGACTTTCACCCGGCCACAACGGGGTTTTCGTCGCTCTTGTTGCAGTGCCTGCTCACGCGGAGAGCCAGCTCCTGGTGGATCATCTCGTCTCCCCTGCCTGATATTCGAGGGCCCTCATCTGGTCTTGGTTGACACGACCCACACTTTCCCACTAAGCACTCCATGAGAAAGCCCCTCTAGTCGGGCACCATCTCCACACGCTCTCTTCATCAGTGTCACCGTCCCTAATCCAACCTCTGCTTATCCTTCAAGGTCCCACCTTCTCTCTCCTAAAAACCCTCGTCGAAAGGCTAGTCTCCACTGGTGGCACTTCTGAACTACTAGAATATACATAATCCGTAGCACAGAATCTTGCACGTCTACAGTCTATTTTGAATTGATCTTATCTTTAAGACTAGAATGGAAGGCCCTTGAGGACTGGGCCCAGATTTTAAATCCCACACCTCTTGTCTTCCCAAGGACATCATGTTGGCCATCTCCTCTCTCCCGTATCAGTCATTAATCTCTCTTTAGCATTACTTCTGATATAAACATACGCGATAGTATTTCTCATTTAAAAAACTAAACCAAAACCTACTCCATCGAACCCAATTCTCTTTCGAGCAGGAATCCAGCTCTTGTCCCTCTGCTTTCCTTTTCAGCAAATCCTCTCAAACCATTTTGTTTGCTGCACATATTGTCTTCATGACTTAACCTCCCATTTACTCCTAAACTCGCTTTACCTTGGCTTCTGTCCCCACCTCTCGAAAAATGCCTCGTCAAAGTCACCAACAACCTCCAGCTGCCAGAACCAACGGAGACAGGACACAGTCTATCTTCACCTGCGGGACACTTCAGCAGCATGTGCCACCCGAACTAATCCTTTCCTTCTTAACTCCCTCTCAGCTCTTGTGACCTTACACTCTATGGTTTCCCTCCTACCTCCCTGGACACGCCATTTCCGTTTCATTTGCTGGCACTTTCTTTCCTATCCAAACTCAAGACTGTCTACTTACTCTCTCTGCATGGTATAAATGCCGTGTATGTGTTGATGACTCCTAAATTTCTTCTGACCAGACAGACGTCTACTCTGAGCTCCGCACTGACCTCCAATGTCCACCTGACACCTCTGCTTGGAGGTCTCCCAGGTATTCCAATGGCTCCAAGTAAATCCTGATTTACACCCCTACGAAGCCATTCTTATCTTCATCTTCCCAATTTCAGTAAAGAGCAACTACTACTGAGCTCCTCAAGCTTCTCTGAAGGCCTCCTCGGTTCCTTCCTGCCCCGGGCCTCCCCGCCAGGCTGTTAACAAATCCTGTTATTGCTCGAATCTACCCATCTTGAGTTCTCCGTGTTCACCAACACCAGCCCTGTCTACAACAGTGTCAGTCAGTTTCCATCTGAAGCACTGCAGAAGCTTCGGAACTGGTCTCCTTGCTTCACCTCTTACCCATTTGAAATCTACTTTGCACGAAGCAGCCAGAGTGGTTTTCTAAAACATTACACAGACTATGTCATTCTCTTCTTCAAAAGCCCTTCGATGACTTCCTAGTGTACCTGGAATGAAACCCGAATGCTTATCATCATCAGTAACCTATCCCGTGCCTACCTTTTCAGTCCTGATGCCACATTCCCCTGCTCGCCAGGCTTTCCCTGGAGTGGCCTTCTGTTACCTTTGTTAACTCCCAGCATATTCCACGCTTTCTCCCATCTCAGACTTTGTCTTATCGGTTCCCTGGAATGCTGAACCCCCAGGGCTATGCTGGCTCCTCCGGGCTATTCTTCAGGTCTCAAATAAAGGTCACCTCCTCTGAGAGGCCTTCACCTTCCAATGATGTTCTTTTTCATGGCACCCTATTTCCTCAATGCACTTATCAGTTCGACTGTTTTTGTTTTATTTGTTAATGTATTTTCCTCCCTCAGGAACATAAGCTATATGGAGCAGGAACGATGCTTTTTTCATTGCTATATTCAGAACCTAGCACTGGGTCTGGCACATGTTCATTGTTCAATAAATTAATACCTCGTTGAATGAGTCAAAATTTGTTATTTTCCTGAGCAATGAGTAAGCAGACTGGTTACTGTTTCACATTAAGTTCCCGAGATGTTCTCAAGTTCTGTCTGCAGAGGACTAATTAACGGTGGGAATCATTGGAAAGGCCCATTTCAGCTCAAAGGAAAATGTCCAAAGTAGGTACACTGCGTGAGCCCCACTCAACCAAATCTCAGTGCTCAGAGACAACTCAACTGGAACCCAGGGAACCCTGATTGAGACCTCGCTTGCTTTTAAAAACGAAACCATCTTTCACAATTTTGGATTCTAATTTGGAAAAGGAATAAAAGCATGAATTTCAGTCTCTCCCAAAGAAGACCATACTACACAATGTCTGAGAGGAATTATTTAGTACCCTGAGGTGTTGAGAGTTCTCTAGGCTGGATTCAAATACAGTATGGAAAACTAACAAAAGACATTCCATCCAGTGAAGACAAAATACCTTTTAAACAAAGCAAGTTAAATTGCCTCAAGCACACAAAAGCCTCGCCAAGTCAGGTTTACTTCAACGCATTCTATAACACTGAGGCCTTCACCCACACGTCATGAGAATGTTATCAAGCTCAATTTCTACCTTCTAGGAGTAGAAATTTGTCACAGCAAAGCTAAAAAACTATACCACTGAGCAGAGTGGTATGGTGTGGTTACATTTTCTTTTTTCTAAAACACATTCACACATCAGAAATAACATCATGATAGAAAACTGTTTCTGTAAACAGCAGGGGCCTGAGGATTTAGTGAGAAGGTCCGTTACGCTATTTCATTCTGATCACTGAATATTCTCCAGAACTTAAATAACAAAGTTTCACAAAAAGTGACCAAGTTTTTTATCACACATATTTCACAAAGCATATTCATCCAAAATGAGTGGCAATTCTGTAAAAGTAATACTATTTATTATTGTTAAAAATCCCTAAGATTTACTGAGCACAGGCTACTTGCTAAGACCTGTGATAAGTTTTATATACATTATCATGTATTCCCTAGAATATTGCTCAGGCATTTCGAACTTAACATATCCAAAGTGGAAACCCAGGTTTTCTCCCACAAAGCCACTCCTCTCCCATCTTCCCTGTCTCAGTAAACAGGACACCATCCTGCTGCCCCAACTCCACTCAAAACTTAGATGACTTCCTTTCCTCCTTGGTTTCTTTTGTCCTTTCCCTTTCCATACGTAACTATTTGGGGACTTGTTTTGTACGTATGAAAAGGGAGGCTCAGAGAAGGGAAACACTTTGCCCAGGTCCTACAGCCGGAAGTGGCAGGACAGGATTCCAAGCCAGGCCCGGGACCTCAGTGCGCTTACCACCCACATGCTGCCAAACTCTCTCTCAAAGTTGTTATCTATGGCAGTTATGACACTCTCGTGGCAGACAGTAAGAAGCAACGTGACGCAGTGCTTAAAGGGCTCCTGGAGTCAGACACACCTGGGCTCAAATCCCAGCTCAGTCACTTCTTACGGGCTTTGGGCAAATAACCCAACCTCTCTAAACCTCAGTTCCCCACCTGTACATCAGGCATGATAAACCTCTCTCTCAGGAATGTCGTAAAGTTTACATGAGACGATAAATTAATTAAATGCTTCATCAACCGATGGGCACATGCTAAATGTTCAAACCGGCTGATATTACTATCATTGAAACATTCGGTATGTCTACATCGGTATGTGTTCAGCTCAACAGATTGCTTAGAGGTTCCCCACAATGGCACATGTCCCGAGGAGGAAATGGCTCTCGGAACCCAGGCTGAGAGGTCTACACTCATCAGCAAAACTACCAGGAAGTCACTGAATAGCAGCTCTAAGGAATTAAGAGGCATTCCAAAAGCTCTCTGGGAATCCAGTTCTTTGTGGGGTGGCCCTCAGTCCCCAGGCTGGTCTCCAGTGCCTACGCAGTGGTCCTATGGTGATGGGACAGAAGAAGGAGCAAAGGGGTCAGGGCTGATAAAATGCTAACGGTGCATGCGCGTGCGCGCGCACACACACACACACATACACACGCGCGCGGGCACCCTGCAAACCCCAGGCAGGCCTTTCCTCCCCACAGCACCTCAGAACCACAGCACCTCAGAAACACAGCCATTCTGCCGCTGTGCCAGGGGCAAAGCTGTTGGGTTTGTATTTAAAAGCAACAAAGTGTCACAGCAAACACGATTTAATGAACCCTCTTGGCTGTCACTGAACTGATGAGTTCTTGCCGTTATGGTTTATCTCTTGGCAAGGACCCAGACAGGGCTATTTCTCAGCTAACAGGTGGCCTGTTTATTATTCCATAGGTTTGGTAGAAATCACAGATATTCGAAGAAGAATGGAATACTAAAATCTCTTTTAAAGCAATAGAGAATAAACACTTAGTGCATAAATGGATAACCATCCAACCTGCCCATATTTCATTTATGCTCTGTGGGTAAAAAAACAGCATGATCCATAAATCTAAAATGGAGTTTTCTTACTCTAAAACAGAGCCTCATTTCTATAAAGCTTGTAAGCGGCTAACCTTTATGCCACTCAAACTCACGTGGCTGTGTTTTTCCAGTCTTCAGCTTAAAGATAGCAAATTGTCAAGTTTTGTCTTCAGATTCGACTTGTACTTGGGCTCTGATGTAACAATTTGTCGCCTGTAAGATGTCCTATGTGGTAAATGCGGCATTACAAATTCGCACATACTTCTGTAGCATGCAGATATATTGTGTGCCATAAAAAGGTTGGCGAATAGTATTATAAACTGGCAGGGAGATGAATCATGACCATCAATTGTATTTACTGGTATCCCCGGTGACCTCCTGTGATGGTTATTTTATGTGTCAACTTACTGGGCCACAGGGTGCCCAGGTACTTGGTTAAACATACTAAGTTTGTCCGTGAGGGTGTTTCTGGATGGAATTAACACCTGAATCCATACACTGAGTCAAGCAGATTGCCTTTCCCACCAGTGGGTGGGCCTCATTCAATCCATTTAAGGTCTGAGTAAAACAAAAGGCAGAGTAGAGGAGAATTTGCTCTCTCGGCCTTACTGTCTTCGAGCTATCAGTCTTCTCCTGCCTCTGGGCTTGGGCTCGGACTGGAACTTATACCATTGGTTCTTAGGCCTTTGGACCTGAACTGGAACTATACTACCAGCTCTCCTGGAGCTTCCTAACTGGAGCTTCTCAGTCTCTATAGTCACATGAATCAGTTCTTTATAACAAATCTCATTATATGTAAACACACATATATGTATAACCTACATACACATTCTATTGGTATTGTTTCTCTGGAGAAGTCTAATATACCACTGTGCTGAGCTACGGATTAACAACTGTACATGCTACGGATTAATAATTGTATCCTTTTTCCACTCTGGCAGAGAGTCATCTGTGGGTGGCAGAAGTTTAAAAACAAACAAAACCCTGGGAACAGAAAATAGGGAAAACCATGGGAGAGACTAGCTTTCAGGGACTGCAGAGCTAGTAAAGCAGCGTTAGGAAAGAGCCAAAGGCGTGAGCCACGGAGAAAATGAGTCTGTCCAATGCTTGTAATTCTGACATCTCATTTGCAATACTTAAAATGTATAGTTTGCTTGGTCCCAAGGGTATAAGTGTTTATTTTAATTTCCTATTATATTGTTACTGAACTTAAAATTTTATCTCAAAGTTTTAGGAAATCATAACTTTGGCTTATAGTTTATATCATTTGGCTTTAGCTCTACATGGATGAAAATTCTAGAAAAAAGGAAGAGACCCAAAGGAAAAGTATCAGTTACCAAAGTGCCACAGACACAGCACTTACAAACTAAGTTATTCTGATAAAAGCGTCCTCTTGCTGAGAAAGAAGAAATTTTCAAACATACCATTTTATTAATCCTCACAACATTTTGACGCATGAAGCCAGGAGAAAGCATCTACTCCTCTGGCTGCTAATCTTACATTCTTGGGCTGAGGGCGTCTGCACTGCTGATGTTAATGTGTTTATTTTGGCTGGGGGCTCAGAAAAGCATCCAAGGAAAACGCTGAGGAAAAAACAAAAAAACAACTAGGGATGCAAAAAGCTGAAAAAAGGGTGTAAACCACCTCGACATAGCTGATGCAGAGAACGAAACTGAAGTGCGAAGAGACCTAGGAAGCGGAAAGGGAGAAGGTGAGGGAGGCGGGGCACTGCTGTGTGGCGTCTACCTGCCATGATGGCCTGGCTGGTCCCCAGCGCTTGAAGTATCAGCTGCAGCTCCCTGACTGCTGTTGCCGCCTCTTCTCCGCAGGACATGTCGGGCTCCAGGACCACTTCCAGAAGGCCAATCCCTACCAAATGAGAGGCAGAGTCAGCCTATCTGAGCAGCAGATAAGCAAGGCTGAAGTTTTAGGAAAACCCTGCACTACTAAAAAATTCTCAAAGTGGGTCCTAGCCTCTGATTTACTTTTCTCTTTCCCCTCACTTTTTGATTTTTGACTTTGATTCATTTCCTTTAAAGTCTGCTTAGGATATCAAGCTGTTGGGTCTGTGTCTAGGCGGCTACGTTTGTCTCGTTTTAGGGGTGGGCTGTTAGAAAAGCCAAAGGTAATCGCAGTTCAAGGCCTGCTCTCTAACCTACTGTGCCAGTACCAACGCTGATATTCTGATCTCCATCTATCAGGCTCCAGGGCCTGCGTCCTCAGTTGGTTTGGGTAAACTCTGGAAGGGAAGAGAGGTGGCTGGGAGGAAAAGTAATGGAAAATCTCCAAGCCTACCTGCCCTGTTCAAGTCAATGAGTGTCTGAGACCGGAAGTCATCGTGGAGGGTCTTGCCACTGTCTTGTTCCAGTTGGATCTGCTTAATCCTCACTGTCTTGCTGATCACCTGACTCTGCTTCTTCCCCGTACAGATGCTGTACGCCAAGCTCCCATTCACGGCGATCGGGAGCCTTTGCTGGGTAATTTGGTAGCCTGCCTGCACACAAACATGGGGTACCAGGTCACTAGTCCATACGGAAAAGCTGGATCCAGTTTACTATTCCTTTTAGTGTCACAAAACTACAGGCTTACTTAAAAACATAACAAATTTTTTAAAAAAAGGAAAAGAAAAATTAGTTTATGTACTGCGGCCATAATTAGCTTGGCCTCTTTTGATTATTCCCATCCCTCCTTACCTTCCCTGGATCCCCCCTCCCCGAATAATGATGCAATAAACAACGTGAACCCCATCTTCTCTACAAAAGTACCATTTGGGGAAATAACAATAATCTCACTGTCAGAGGCTCCTAAAAAAAGAATATGTTATTTTCACTTAGCTCATTACCCTAAACCCTGCATCTGATTACTGGGCTCCTGACAGACCCTCCTTACTACAAACTGCTGGCTAAGCATTTTGCTATCTGCTCTCAGCACGGCTGACAGCAGTTGCTGGTGTTTAAGCTTGCTTTGTTCCTGCTCTTTAAGCTAACCGATCACGCCGGCTGCTCTCCCTGACCCAACTTCCCTTGTTCCTCTAGCCAGAATGTGCCGGGACTCTCACATTCAGCTAATGAAAGCACGTAGCACTAAAATACTGACGGGTGTCGCAAGGACTCCCTCACCTCCTTCCAAGTGGAGAGGAAGAATTACTTTCAAATACACGCAAGCATTAACATACACTAAAGAGACGGCAGGTCAATACAGAGAACTGGAGAAGAACCGAGAACCACAGCTGAAGCGCCTGCGGTGCTTGCTGGGGTCCCAGGCACGGTGTTCTCTCAGTACTTTACAGCTTTTGATCCTCATGACAACCCTACGAGGGAGGTACAGGGCACAGAAGGGATTAAGGGCCTTGCCCAGAGCCACAGAGCCAGGTAAGTACCAACGTCAGGATCTGACCCACGGTGGTCTGGCTCTAGTCTGTGCTCTTAGCCACCAACCCAGTGTTTTTCAAACTTTAGCTGCATCAGAATCACCTGGTAGAATGCTCAACACACAGACCAGTCCCACCTGAAGACTTTCTGATTCAGCAGGTCTGAGAGGAAACTGAGAATTTATATTTTTAGCAAGTCCCCAGGAGATTCTAATGCTAGTGGCCCAGGGACTACACTTTGAGAACCACGACATTGGGCCAACTCATTCTCTGGGCTAAAATAGGAAGTCTCATTTTGTAAAACTTAAACTCTAAGGAGGGCTGCCAAATAAGTTATAGAATGCTCAGTTACATTCGAATTTAATTTGGATGCATTGTTTATTCAGATAAATAACAAATACTTTTTTAGTATAAGTATGTCCCATGTAATATTCGGCAACACTAACTCTGGATTGTCTGAGCCACCTGGACCAAAAAGAACAGAAAGCTGCAAATAATGAAAGCATTTCATTTTAGTCACATATTGCTAACTCTCCATCTTAACTGGTTATCACTCTTAAAAGATGAAAAAAATGCAGGTTCATTCTCTCTACCCTACCAAGCAGTACAATTTGCTAAAAGGCTGGCAGCTAGAGAGGAAAAGCAGCAGCAATTGGAGAATTCAGGTTCTAGAATTTTTAATTTTATTCTCCTCCTGTTCTCACCCACTAAAAACAGCTCACCTCAATCTCCAGTTCAAGAGGAAGAACGTGAAGCAATATCATCACTCTTTTTCTAAATCTAAAGAGGGGCCATACTATCAGAGGCTCCAATCAAATGAAACATTATTTTGGGAAACCCATTCAACATTACAGTTTTGGCTCAGTTGAATAATATGAAAAACTGGCTTTAGTTCATACTGGCTTCTCGTAAAGAAAAAAAAACAAACCTCTAATTTTAAGGAAAAAGCAGGCTTATATTGGGTCTACTGCTCAGCCGATTACTGTTCAGTCCAGGCTTCTGGTTCGTGTTTCTGCTTACCGTAGTCCACTTACCTGCTCCTTAGGAGATGACAGAAGTGTCTCCGAAGGTGACAGTCCTATTATTGGAAACTTCAACTTAAAAGAGGGAAGCTCTCACTATGTCTACAGAGCCATAGTCCGCATTTACTGTTGCATCAGCCAGAGTTAGCTTTGGTCCTAACAGGCAATTAGCACCAAACGCCACAGCTGGGCCAAGCCTGGGAATACTAGCTTCTTCTACTCCCCATTCAATTATGAGCGAGCCACGAGAAGCATGAGGCTAAGCAAGGAGTCAGCAATCAGGACAATTGCATCCAATCTAGTAAACATCGGGGGGCACCTGCCTTCATCAGGGCCAGGCAGAACTTCCCACTGAGATGGACAGGGCTCTGACAGAGAGAGTAAGAGGCACCGCCCCCCTCCCTGCCTCCAAACTCCCCAGCTCTGAGAACGTACAGAGGGCAAATCACAAAGCATACTTACAGGGAGGTCTGCATAGAAGTAGTGCTTCCTGTCGAACAAGGACTTCTTGTTTATGTGGCAGTTCAGTGCCAGGCCTGTCATCACCGCCGCCTCTACGCACCTCCTGTTGAGAACCTACGGAAACACGACACATAGCTCTTCTCAGATCCAGCCTGAACAAATGCTTCTCCCACACACTGACATCCTCCCTGAATATTCAATTCGACCCTTCAGCGGGCATTATCTCTGGTTCTCTGTGTGGGCAGCTCCAGTTCACAAGCCAACTCTTATCTGTCTGGAACCCGGAAAACTTAGTATGAAAAAAGAAAATGTATGCGGCAGTGGGTCCCACTGGGCAGTTAATGAACTACCACCTCCGGGATCCTTTCCCTCAACACCTGACATTGACGTTAACAGGGAGGGTCCCCAAAAAGCTCAGTGGAGTGGCTACTACAGGGAATAAATTTAATTTCACTCCCTCTGCAAGCAGAGCAAGGATCCCGTCAGAATACAGGTAGACACTGATTCCTGAGAGGATCCAAGCAGCGGCTCAGCAGACCTCAGCCGGGTTGCAAAAACCACTCTGACACAGAAAGAATGAACTTCTGGAAACCTAAGGGCCATCTCCATTCTTCACGGGCTGGGGAAGGTGGCACACCTGCCTCCTTGCCTTCGGTCTGGGTCTGGCCAGCTCCCTAAAGGTGGAGTGCGAGTGTGCCCTACACATGACTGTCCTTCAGCTGCTGGCCCCTCCAGGGGATCCTGGAGCTCAGGAGTTCCTTCTAGATCCCACTCTGCCCCAAAGGATGTGAACAGCTTTTAAGAACTGTTTTTGAGGTGGTGGTGGTGGAATAAGATAGACGAACAGAGACAAGGAGAAAGAGCAGTAAATTCCAGAGTCAGGTCCATACCTCACTTCTGCTATGCGTGTGTGTGTGTGTGTATATATATATACATACAGCTATGTATGTATATAGCTGTGTGGCTAGAAGCTCAGCCTCCTCCTCTCTGAAATAGGGATTTAATATCTACCTTGCAGAGTGAATAAAGTAACAACTAGAATATCTATAGCAGGAATTCAATAAACAGTTCATTTTCCCCACTGCACTTCAGAGAAACTTTTGAGGATATCGTGCTTGTTGATGAAACACATTTCTATTTATTATATTTATGAGGTTCTTTAGTATATTTAGTATACTATTATTTACAATATTTACAGAGGGCTTTCCAGGTAAGCAAGCATTTTCACATTTTATTTCAGCCTCACAGCAACTCTATAAAGAAAGACTTTATATTATTCCAAAATTTCAGAAAAAGAAAAATTAAGACCCAGAGATACTAAGAGATTCACCCAAAACACAGAGCTGGGAAATGGTAAAGCTATCTCTACAGTCTGCCCATGCCCTTGACTAGAGGGTAACAAACAGAATCTCTGTGGTTTGGAGACTGGTTCTGATGGCTGGGACAATAAGCATGGCACCTGACGCGGGCAAATAGATTTCAAAAACAAATCTATACAACAAAATGCAAGGGGCATCTCTTCTTATTGCAACATATGACCTCCAAAAGATAACCCAAACAGCCAATCTCCCTCCTGGTAAAATATCACATGCCTTTGTTTTTGGAAGCCAGGTTACAAAATGGTTCTATTTAGAGTTCTTTATACTGGGCCGAAAAATGCTGACAGTTCTGTAGTAACAATGGTTTTCATGAAAAGATGTGTGTGTGTGTGGTGGGGGCGGGGGGGGGCAGGAACAGGATGCTCTAATTTTTGATGTTTTCACTTGCTAATGTTTGGCATTTTCCTGAAAAGTTGTCATTGCAATACAAATATAGCTGGTGGAAACTGCTGCCAAGTTCAGGCCTGATGATTCGGGTCAAGGCACAAAAGATTGTCATGCTGGTGTCTCTGCTGTGGGCCCTGCGCTTCCTGGGCTGGGCCACAGTGTGGGCTCACTTGTAAATTGCCTGACTCACTAGTCTGTATCAATTCTTGCTTTATCACTCCTACTATTTTTCTAACCACTGTTTTCTCTCTAATTTCTACCTAATCTGCTTCTTTGGGGCCAACCTGCTTCCTCATAGGGTTTGTTTTACTTGCTTATTTCTAAGCATGCATTGCTAATAAGCTCACTGTGCCTGGTAGGCACTGTGAGGGAGTGCAGAGTTGTAGGTGATCACAGGCTCTCACTGTGCCTACTTGCAAACGAGTACATAGGCACTTGATAAACCATCAATTTCCAAAAAAAATAAGAAATCAGTAAAACACACAAACATTATAGCGATATTGAATATACTTTAATCTTCTTTTGATGATTTAGAAGGCTTGACGTACTTCAGGGTCAGAATCATAAGCATCGATCATCACCACACTACTGTTGCACAGAGAGGCCAGTAAATAGAGAGTGCCAGTTAAAAGAATGCCAAGAAAAAAAAATTTATTATGATCTTAGTCAAGCTGCTTATGACAGATGGAGGTCTAGGTCAGCATGTTCTGAGGCCAGGATGAAGAACTGGGAAATTCAACTTGGGCTGTCTTTATTCCAAAACATTTCTTAAATGTCTATAAAATACTAGGCATTAGGGATACAGAAGTAAATAGGACTCTGTGACCAGCCTTAATGAATCCACAGTGGGGACATGAACCTGCCAGCATCTCCAACATCCTTCTCAAGTTCATATTGCATACTAGGACGATCCTGCTAAAGATGCAAATCTTACAGCATTCTGTTGCTTAAAATCACCAAACAGCCCCCAATGTCTACATGCCAAAGCTCTTACATGATCTAACTCCTGCCCACATCTTCAATTTCATCTCCTACCACGACTTCCCACACAAGTTGTCCAGTTTTCCTGTACAAACCATGCTGATCTGCTGACTTCATTCTATCCCATTCAAAATCTACTAAGATGTCACCAAATCTGTGCAACTTTCCTTGCCGTCTTCCTAGGTATCTCTCTGACCTTCTATACACTTCCATTTGTGTTTGTTTCACAGTGCACTGAACTCATGTACATATATTTCCATTACACTAAGTTTCATGAGGATGACAATTATCTGTTCATCCTTGTATTCCTGAAGCCTAATATAGAACTAAAAATAGTGGTGTTCAATTAATGTGTGTTGAACTTAACTAAGGAGAGAGGTGATGGATATCAAGGGAAAGTTTCAGAGGCAGCAATGCCTTAATCTCCTCTAGGTGTTATCTGCCACCTGCTGGTCTTCAAATTTGTTTCTGGAAGTGTCCCGAGGCAACAACCGATCATGTATGATGTGATCAAAGGGGTAAGTTGAAAACTCAAAAGACTAATTTGTCCTGAAGAAAGCATGGTCTAGAATTTTCTTTGCCACTAACACGACTACAAAAGATCTCAGGGTTAGCCACAGTGGCTTCCACACGAAAGGCAAGCAATGATTTTTAGAACTGGTATAGCACACCTTTCTCAACCAAGCCTCAAGAATGAGTATTTATCATGCACAGCCTTGTGTCGGGAGGTGTGCTATGCATGTCACACATCTGCCATTTCGTCCTCTCAGCCATCCTAGGGCAGACACTATTATGATCCTCATTATACAGATAATAGAGGGAATCAGAGATTAATTTGGCCAAGGTGACACATATAATAAGAGGCAGAACCAGGAAGCCAGATCCCCAGAACCCAGGCTCTCAACTATGACACTATCTTAAATCTCCAAAAAATAAAGAGAGCTAGTGTGAGCTATCAAGACGACTAACATCTGGCCGTAACTCTGGAGCAGAAACTCAAACCAAATACTACTGTAGAAAATTTAAGGCAGGTATTATTTCTAATATTTCCTTCTTGCCAGTTTCTATTTCTATAGGTTTGTTTTCAGATGGTGAGCTCCTGGGGGTCATGAATATGTTCTTTTAACTTTGCCAAAATACTCAGTACGTAGTCTCTGGCATGTGGAGATTTGATAATGAGCAAACTTACAAGTTTTCTCAAATAGCAGGGGATATTTTATGGCTAGCCTTCGGAAACACCCAGACACAAGCACCCACAAAATGATTTATTGAATAAGTAAAGAGTCTAATTCTTTTATTTAATCAGAAGATATGGAAGGTATGATAAGTAGAGGCAGGAGACGAGATAATTAACAAACTTCGACAGGTAGAGAAACTGGGCAGATCGCGGCCAGGAAAAGGATATGCGGGTAGTGTGGAGCGAGAACAGTGAATAGTTTTTGAAAAGAATCCCTCATTTGGCTTGTTTGTAAAACATGAGTAGTGCTGCAACCATAACTTGTTTAGAACCTAAAATGCGTCCAGAGCATAAGGTGGCACAAACAGCCCAGAAATATGCATGAGACCTCCAAGGACACATTATAATCCCAATCTGAGAAGCAGTCTTCCAGTATTTAGCCTAGCCAAACACTTCCTGATCTCTGAGTATAATGGACCATCATTTAATGACAATTCCCAAAACATCCAAAAATAAAAATCACTAAGTTCTACACAATCTATTTCTTAGTATATCTTGACTTTTCCCCTCCTCCCAAATCCTCCAGGTTAATTCAGGCTTCCATTCAAACTGCATGCCTTCCAACCAAGACTAAACGTCTGGCCAGGTTTCTTTGCCTCCACGTTTAGTCCTCTAATCTGTCCTCCATACCCACTCAACGGCAATTATCCTAAAGGATCGACATGTTCATGTGATTCCCCTGCTTAAAATCCTTCCTCACTGCTCCTCATCACTGAACGGGTGAAGTCCAAGTGCTTGGTGCAGCGTTCACTGCCCTTGGTGATTTAGCCCCACAACCTTTCCAGCTTCCTTCTCCTCCTCTGCCCCAACGGACTCTCCAGCAGCCATGCATGGGGCACGCTTTTGTACAATCTGCTGCTTCTCCTGGCAACGGCCTTTTTCTCATTCACCTGAGCAAGATCTTAGCACCTGGCAACATCCTGGATGTCCTGCCGCCACCCTTGTCTACTGGTCCTCCTTCTTGGCTTTTGTGCCCTCTGGCAAGGCACTGTCCCCCACGGAGACAGAGCTCCCTGAGGGCAGTCCAGTCGTTTTATCTTACTCTTCTTTGCCCTATTATCTAAATGCAGTACCAAGCTGATTAAACATTAACTGAGGTAATGAATAATTTAACATTCCTCTCTTTTATCAACATCTATAAGCTATGAAATAAAAGCGAAAATTGTTCTGTAAGATAGATGTGTCAAGAAAAAGAAACCACTCTCAGTATATAAAATAGAACACATTTAATACAGAGACTTTCCCCCACATGTGACAGCTGAGATGTCAGAGGGCCCGGTGACGCAGCTTAGGACATTCTCAAAGCAGGGAGGCTGCAGGGACGGGGCTGGAGACCAGAGCGTCGCTACAGCCAGGGGATGGGGCACCCAGAGTTTGCTGGGAACAAGGTGGCTCTGTCTCCCCGTAGCGGGAGTCCCAGACGAGACCCATTCACTACCAGAGATGTTGCCAGAGGAGGAGGAGAGGGAAGGAGAAGTACCCTGTCGCTTCTTTGTCCCCACCGCTAGTCTTTCATTACGGCCTGCCCCTGGCCTAACCAGTCAGACGCCGGCTGACGGGCACTGGGAACTGCAGCCCAGTGGGGAGCAGGGGAACCGTGAGGACACTCAGGCCCCGGCTGCACCCCGTGCCCCCCCCCCACATTTTTATAATCATTAATGTGACTTTTCCCTTTTGATAAATAGCTAATCAATAAAATGAGGCTACTCTCACACCTGTCCAATCAGCATAAAACTGAATATTTTGTGGACTCCTTTTTCACATACTGGGAGCCAAGAATTACTAAATGCTACTTATTTATAAGGAGAATTTGTGGTAACGCCACTTGGGATGGACTGAACTCTAAGTCTACATTAACTATTATGAAAGGGTCTGCTCATAGGCAAATAACAGGATGAAGAAGATAGCATAACCTACTTAAGTCAATAAAATATTTCCTAACATTTTAGCACATTTTGTGAAATCCTACTAATTATAAATAAATCCATTTACTAAAATCAGCCCCTGAGATCTATTCCAGGAAATATTTTGTGATGTACTTCAAAGGAATAAAACTGAAATCTTTGAACACAGTCTGCAATTCACATCATTTCTCTTTCCTTTTTACTTTACCCTCAACTGGCGAGCGCACGATGCTGTGATACCCAGAGCTGCTCCAGTGGGTATCAGAACCGAGGCAACGTGGCAAGGCTAGTGTGCTCACTGAAAACCCAGTTAGCAATTCCTCCAGGGCTTAAAACAATGACTGTAAGGTGATGTTTTACAAAAAGCCCAAATGACAATTATTCAGTGAAACTAATGCTATAGATGACAAATCTGATAATTAAGATACAGCACGGTAAATGCTTTAATTTATGAGGAGAAAGTAATTAAGATTTATTAAGTAAAAACAAGGCATAAAATGGGACTTGATCTTATTGCTACCCATAAATTTGTCTCAAAGCATGAACTAACTCCCCTTGATTCGTATTCAAAGCAAAAGTTACCACACAGATAAATTTTCATTATGGTAGAGAACATTCTTCTCTCATTTCCTCACCCACATTCCTTCTCACCACCGAGCACTTGTATCATCACTCAAAACAAATACAAACACTCTTGAGCTATGATAATTAGCTTGCTAAAACTGGTCAATTAAGATAATTTTTTTAAAGTGGAATTTACCATCAAAAATTACTAGTTTTATGCATATATTAATGATTTATATAGATATACCACATAAATGTTCTGTACGCCTAAACGTGGATATTGCCTAGGGAAAAGGAGAAAATGAATGCTATGTTTTTTGCTTTTGTTTAAATCTGTCTTTCACAATTGAGGGGAAAAAAATCAAATGTCCACTTCACAGGAAGCAATTCTTGTTCCAAAGAAGAGACACGTAGTTGGCAGTTTCAGCTGTCCCTTAGCTCCGATGCTGCTCTCTATTCCCAGCCCTCTCGCACTCCCCAGGATTGGCTGGGATCAAGGGCAAGGACATGTCCTCAGTCCAAAGTGGCAGAGGCCCATTCTTCTCATTTGGGATTCCATTCTCCTCCTGTCTCTGCCTACCTGGCAAGGTCAGGTGGCCGATGGCTGGTACCCACAGTCGCCATCGGAGAGGGCTGCAGAGGGCAGCCTAGACTAGCTTAGCTTTTGGCACTGGAGCAATCTCTCTCATTCTTCATGGGCCACTGGATCTGACATTCATCTCTGGGCTTGTAGGAAAGCCCTGGCTGGGCCTTGTCAGCTCTAGGCCTGCCTCTATCCTAAATAAAAAGGGTTCCCACGTGTCACACAGCCTGGTTTGCTTGGACTTCGTTGGGGTTGGAGACCAATGGCCCAACAATTATAATGTTCGTTTGTGGAGCCTCGTACTTGGACAGTTAGAGAGGAGGGTTTGAGAGTAGTTGGTAGCCAAAAAAAAACGAGATTGGGTATGCAGGTTAACTATAGAGGAATAGCCTCTATTCCTCTTTTGCATAACAATTCCGACAGTTACTAATTTGGCATTACTCATTGGCAAGTAACTTGATCTCTGAGAAGACTTTTACTAATTTTGACAAACTAGGACAAAACTTTACTACCTATTAGCTATGGGACCTTGCACAAATTACCTAACCTCTCAGCCTCGGCCTCCTTATCTGTTAGCAAAAAAAAAATAGTTATTTTGGAGGATTGTTCCATAAATTAAATAAAATTACTCAACACATGGTAGACATTTAGTAAATACTATTTTCAGAACGAAAGTGTTATTAAATGCAAAATGCCCATCTCAACTGAATCTTTCATAAGCAGGCTTTTAGGAGACAAGAGAATCTAATGAGAAAGGTCTAAACAGCTCCACGGATCCATTAGGCTGGATTTACAATCCAAAGTAAGGCACAACAGATGCTGAAATTATGTGTTATATCAACATAATATTTCCCCCTTAAATTTTAACCAACACCTTTTGTGATACTTAGTGTGTTATCTCCAGTGGAATACAGATCATATTTCTTAATGTCTCAGGAAGCTTATATTACTTCATTTTCTCTGTTTTATAGTGAAGCAAAATTGTCTCGGATAACATTGTATGCTTGCCCATGGCTGGAAAAGCCCCCACCCTCCAGTGAAAGAAACTACCTTCTAACAAGTTGAATGCTTACAAACTAGTTAATTGAGCCAATTTTGATCCCCATCTCATCACTGCCCACCACACTTCTATGACTTCCTGTCTTCTAAGATAGCAGCTACTTCTGAAATTCAAAGAAAGTCTGTGGAGATGTGCAGGAAGGCATGAAGTAGATATGCAAAGTGTACCAATATTAAAAAGGCTAAAGCATGCAAACCCACTTGTTTTAGATTGCCCTATACCAGAACTGCCAAGTCTTTTCTAATCTATCCTAAAATTCACTCACAAGACTCTACACCTGAAGATTCAATGGAATGACAAACTATTTTATATTACTGAAACCTTAAAAGCAATCAGTGATAGTGATAAGAAACATTAATTTCATGTGTGAAAAGCTCTAATGATACTGATTGAGATCTTTCATTTTACACAAAAGATTAATATTAAGTTGAAAGATCTGATAATTGCTGAGAAATGAAGCCACTGGCTTGAATCGATGAAATGCTAAGCTAGGTATCTGCTTTTGGTATGGATAGAGAATTTGGTGGAACAAGGCCTGTGAATGTCAAAAGCAAATTCATAGAGACACATATGCCATTCTGTCAAAAGTGCTCCTGCCATGTACATTGGTCCCAGGAATGTCCTGAAGATCGAACCTTTGGAAGACTCTATAGGACATAGATTTTTAGGAAGAAAAATGATCATGAATTTTACGCATCCAACAGGAATAGAGCACCTTCTTAGAGACTTCATGGCGAGCCGTGAAATCAGAGATTAAGAAGAAAAAAAAAGCCAAACTTTCATAGGGCAAAGTCCCTTATATCCTTCATTATGTTTTCTTCGAGAGTGGATAAAAGAACTGGCCTAGACTTTTAAAAAATGTCAATGTCATGAGAGGAGAAGGAGGAGAGAAAAAGAGGGAGAAAGGAAGGAAGGAAGGGGAGGAGGGGGGCTCGGAGGAAAAAGGAAGGGAAGGGAAGGGAAGGACAAAGAAAAAAATTGAGACTGAAGAGTCATGACAACTAAATGCAACTAGTGATCTTAGATTGGATCCTGGGTTGGGGAGAAGAAAATAAAGGATAATACTGAGACAATTGCGGAACTTGAATATGAACTGTGTTTCAGGTAACAGTACTGTATCAATGTTAGCTTTCTTGAGAGTGACAATTATGCAGTGATCAGATAAGGGAATGTTTTTGTTTCTATGAGAGATGCTGAACTGTATTAAGTGCCATTATGTCTGCAACTTATTCTCAAATGGCTCATCCGAAAGGCAAAAAAAAAACAAAAACAAAAAAACCTAGGTACAGGATGGATGTTCGCTGTACTATTCTTTCGACTTTTCTGTAAGTTCAAATTTTTTTCAAAATAAAAAGTGTGAGGGAGAAAGAAAGTTGTAGAAAATTCTCCTTCCTGAGAGCATGTGAGATGTGACAAGCCTGAAGGGGGAGAGAGCCTAGAGGAGGCTGGAACTATTTAAACTGATGCTGACTCTTAAACCACACATATGGATCAGAAGCTTCCCTTCGGTGCTGCTGAAAATCAGCTGTAGAAAAAGAAAACACTCTACATACTACATCTAAAACTTTCCTATGCCATCAGAAGTGACGGGACATATTAAGGCCCTTTGTGTAGGTGATGAGGTAGAGTACACCCTCAGTAACATGTGAAAAATCTGTTAACAGGGAATTCTGTAATATCGACCTACCTATCTATAAGTAAAATTAAGAATGTGAAAAGACGATTTGTTCTTTTACCTGGTTTAAAAATAATTTTCCCAATTATATCTTTTCTAATTGAAAATGCTTTTATCTTCCCCCAAAGTTGTCTATGTATCCTGTTTTCTATTAATGCTTCCATTCTTTTGTCTATGTAAATGTACATGTAATTTCTCAATTTGTGCTTCTCTGAAAGACACCTATGATTGAGAACTTCATCTCAACTGTTACTCATGCTGTTGAGATATGTGCCATTTTAAGTTATTTCAGGTGAGTGATACACAAGTAACGCTCCCTGTCCAAATCTATTGGACACTATGAAATGGAAGTATCTGTATTTGTATTTTAATGATGCAAAGTGAAGAATAATATCAAATAGCATTTATGCGCCTCTTGAGAGTTTATGAAGTGCTTCCATATACATTTAACTTCTCTGTGGAGATGTAAAAATGGAAGAGAACAAGCAATAAGATAAATAAGATAGCTAGCTGGCTGTGATAAGTAAACAAAGGTTATGAGTGACTGTAGGCATCTTAAATGTTTACAACCAGCTCTAAAGGAAAAATTCCCTGTTGTTTTCTGTCGGAAATGAACAATTAGCACATATTGCAGAAGAGAGTGCAGTCTGGTGCTTTATGCTAAGAATGGGAACCAGGCAATTCTCATTTCTTGTTTTAACTAGGCCTTGACCTCCCTGTGTCCTTGGGCAAGTCAATAAAGCCATCAGTTTCTCTCCTATCAGTTGGGGTTAGAGCCCTTGACCTTGCTTAGTGGGGTGGCCTAAGAAATGACAAAGATCGCTGAAAATTCAAGACACTATTGACAATCATTGCCTGTCTGCATCTTCTAAGAAAGCTGCAGAGCATGACAAAGACCCTTGATTGATTATGCATCTTGCTTTTATACTTGCAAAAGGAGGCTCATACATTAAAGTTTGGAATAAAGGCTCCTGGGAACACTAATGTTTTTTGATTCCCACTTAGGTTCCCTGCTCCAGCTTCAGGTCTTGTGATAAGGATATAACCAGTGATGAAAGGCTGGGAAACATGAAGGCTCACCAGCAGGAACCCTCTGCCATGAGCAACAGAATGCTTTTCAGAGGGGCACAGTCTGACTACACTAACTGCCGACATCACCAAGCCTAGGCTTGCCATATCTGGGATGTCAATGGCAAAATGACTTCCTAACTTTGCCAAGATTTAAAAAGAGCTGAGAAAAAAAATTACCCATGATGCTGCAGCAGAGAGAACAGCTAACTTCCCCTGAAATGCTGAATGTGAAGCTGAAAATACATATAAAATGACTAAGTAAGAAATGGCCTCAGATGGCCTCAGATGACAAGTGTATATCCTTGTGCTGTGGACAAAAAATTCCAGAGCTCACTCCAAAAGAGCAGCTCACATCTACTTCTGGACTCAATGTAGACAGTAAAACTGGTTCATGCTTTTGAGGACACAACTGGGAATCCTCCACTCTCCTGCCTCCATGTATCCATGTGGCTGGATTTTGCTCTCAACTCCCTGTTCTCTAGTATCCCAAAGAAGAGTTGACTTCTGACTAGTGACTTTGGGAAAAGGAACCAAGCACATGTGGGTCGGCCCCTCTGGCCGAGCCTTTTTATCATAGGCCTCTAGTATGAATCTTCAGAACGAAGCCTACATGAGCACTTTGTGATCAGCATGCCCACATGATAGTCTGGCCGCATGATAAGCTTTCTCCAAGCAGAAGCACCATCGTTTTAGGCAGCTGAGTTCAACTCAGGTAGAAAATACTAGAAGCCATTTGCTACATATCAAGTTGCATTTTTCAATCAAGCTTTTATTGGTAATAAAGCTGATATGTTAATTTCCATCTCCCTGCCTTCCTATGCTGACTTCTCAATTGGTTCTGACTCAAGAGGGGGAAGAGAATATTATTTTTGTTGACCCCCCAAAACCACACAACATCTTCCTGCAAACTCTTTTCTCGTACTCCTAAAGCCAATCTAGAAACCCCCACAGCATCACCAATGGCTTCACAAAGCAGAAGGAACCAAGAGGCCCAGCTGCCATGGCATTTCCTGTGAGGAAAGAGCTTTTACAGGTTTGCTGCAGTTTTTTAAGTTCTGAAACTGTCCATGGAAGAAAAATGAATGGTACCCAGCTGCACGATTTCAGGCTGCATTTTTATTATAGGCTTCTAGTATAAATCACCCAAACAAAGCCTGTATGAGCTGCCTGAATGTCAGAAAAAACAGTGTCACAGAACACTGTTAGGTAATTTTTTTAAAGTACTATATATTTATATCAACAAAAGACCCCTAAGTTCTCATCCTCCTGGCCATCTTTGGTAACGTGTTGATACTTTATTTTCTACACATTCCCACTTGACTTTCTAGTACTAGAGAATTTTGGGTGCAGTAGTGTATCAAATTCATTTTAAACAGTTAAGAATTTTAAGTATGGCACTCTCTCCTCCGACAAGGGCCCACTGTTATTGAGCTCCAGCTCTCGTCCAAGTGCATATTTTGAGGGAAAAACAAACCTGCATGAGGGGATGTGGAAATGTGAGAAAAACTCTTTCCAAACACAATACTGAAGGCTTCTTTCTCAGAAATGAATCTCTAGGGATTGGAGCAGGCTGCCTGGAGATGTTCTTTTATCAGGAAAGGAGCACAGGGACGGGTCAGAGAGATGCTCTGAAAGCCCAAGAGTGTCACCAAGGAAGAAGACCGGACAAGGTCCCTCGGGTTCCCCCTAGGGTTCCTCCCGCCACAGCCAGCTGACTGAGTCTATCCTATTTCTTTTTGTTGTTCCTTGGCAGGGACAAAGATGGCATCATCATTTCCACATAGGGGTGAAGGGGAAGATTCACTAAGGATAAATTTTTTTTTGGAAATAATTTTAAAAGGCAACAGGTGAGAGTGTGCAACCCTGCACAGTCAGGGGAATTTGGAATGAGTTCAATCACTTGATCTCTGTCTGTGACAAGAGGACAAATAAGATAAGCTGGAACGTATAGAGGTTTCAGTCTCAACTGATATGCAGAACTGCAACATACACAAAACAGAAGAACTGCAATCAGAAGGGAGGTACATCCCGATAGCAGAGGAAAGGAAGCCGGAGGGAGGTGCAAAGATGCCTTTCCCGGCCTGTTTTGAATCTCAGTCATCCACACTGACAGCCTAGGCCGTAGACCCAGCTAAATGGTCACATTCTCAGTTCCCTTCTGTAAAGTTTCAATCTTAGTAGAGTCTTGGCCCAGACTTTAGGTTAAAACAAAACAAAGAAGTCTAATAACTGTCATAAGTCTGTTCTGAGGCATTCTTGGGGTCCAAATTTACTAAGTCTGTGGTTCAGGAACCCCCCAAGCTAAGAGACAAACATGAAAAATGGTCCTGGCTTTGACCTAGGGCATGTGGCAAAAGCCAATATAAAAGCTCTTTGGAGAGACTTACTCTCAACCCAGCAGCCACAAAGTTCTCACTAACAAAGCCCTGCAAAACGTGACTCCGTAATCCAAAATTACAAAATACATCAGGTCATCTTCCATTAGCCAGAATCAGTAGGCATACCAAAAGCAGAACAGGGGAGTCCAAAAACTTCAGGTGACAGAATTTCTGAGCACAGACTATAAAATAAGTAGATTTAAAATTATTAAATAACAAACTGAATGTGTGAAGAAGGAATAAGATATTTCCAAAAAGGAGAGATTTAAGAGAAACAGAACTGTTATGAGAAGTACTCTCAGTGAAATAAAGAATTCAATGGATATGTTAAAAAATCAGAGCACACCTAAAAAAGAGAATTAGTGAACTAGAAGAAAGTGTAGAGACAATTTCTCAGAAGGAAGCACAGAGAAAAGATCCTAAAAGAATTTTCCATTATGACCATTATTTGCACTGAGACACGTAGAACTGAAAGCTGCCCACAGTTAGGGTTGGTCTCCTAATGGTGGGTCTGGGGGAAGCCAGTCCCAGGGCACTGAATTGGTGGCTAATTGGGTTAGAGTTCCTTGTACCCATTTCTCTTCTGAATCAGCACTCTTTCCCTTGGTTTAGATGGCTCACTTAGTGGATACTGTAATAAACAATGCATGCGGTCAGTGTCAATGCTGGATAATCGACGTCTCTGTGTGTGTATAAGCACGTGGATGTACATCTTTAAACATCACATATGTATCTGTTAACGGTGTTGTTTTGAGAGATACAAACACACACGCACACAACACACAGTTGCAAAATAATAGCACCTACATATATATCAGACTTGCAGCAACTCCTAACTATAGTGGAACACAGACTGGAAGCTAAGCATTAAACTGGGAGTAAGAAACTCAAGTTCAAATCCAACTGGGACATTAAGTAATTGCATGACCATGGGCAAGTCGCACCGTGTTTCTCTCATCTGTAAATGACAAAGACTAAATGAATGATTTCCAGGACCTCTTCCTACTCTACTCTTGTACAGCTTCGAGAAGCTAACTTGCTTTCATGCCATCTGTGTACTTTATTTCGTAGAACAGGTCTCTACTCAGAGCCTTGTTCTTATTTACATTAATAAGTAGTCTGGCTTTCTGGGTTATAACAGATCAGAAATAACAACTGAGAAGTGAAAAATGAGTAAGAAGAGATTCCTAGGATCAAATACACTGAGTAGCTTAAAAGCGGTAAGGGGTGGATGACTGTATTAATAAGGAAAATGACTATAATGTAAAGATTAAAAAGAAAGCTCTTGTTAGCAATTGGTTCAGATAGCTTTCCACACCTCAGCTGCCCTTCAAGGCTCCATTTTATTACAATAACTTTTAAACAATAACTGATGTTGCTCATAATCTTGACCAGTCAAGAAAAGCTTGGCTTGTGTTCAACATATCCTATTTAAAAGCAGGAAAGTATAAAATCATTTTGGAAAGAGTTCTATAAAGAGGTTTAAATAGTATCAAAATGGTTTCAGACACCTGGAAAATTCGTTCATACGGTCTCCCCACACATGTGCATGGCTGTGTGCAGTTACACAGAGAAATATTTCTTAAAGGTGTTAATACACATGCTTTATGAAAGGTACTGTCAAGTGGCCCAAGAAAGAGCCAGAACTACTTTTTAGAACCTTATAATCAAACGCAGAAATCCTTATAAACAACATACATAAAAGGATGTTCCATCAACTACATGAAATAAATACATGCCGGTGAAGTGGCAGCATTATAAGCAGTAGTTAGGTTTCGCGCAGGGAATACTGCATGTAAGACTGGCGTAGAGGTGGAGGAAGTGAAGATGGCTGTGCAGGAGGCTTTCAAGGATCCACTGACAGATGGGGAAGGAGTCAAATGCGTTCCACAGTGAGGGAAGATGAGGTCATGCTACTTGCTGAGTGTGAAAGCCCATCATCATCATGAGTCATCTGAGTTCATGGGAGATATCCAGGCAATAACACCATAAGGCAAGTTAGGACCATCAGAAGGGTTTAAGGGCTGAAAGGGAACCTTCCCACATTTGTGTGTACACGATCACAGACATACCTCTTTTAAAGGGGCAACGGTCACAGGGCAAAACCCCTCACCCCTGCAACACCCAGCCCACTCTACAAAGGAATGAAAGAAAACTATATACAAGTGCCTCAGAGTGACTGGCAAAACTAAAGTCTGAGAACACAATGCAATTATAAGTTCTACAGATTACATTAAAGCAAATCATTGAAATGGAAAAAAATTTTATTAGCAAACTGTCACACTTTGTCTTCTTAGTCAAATAACAAAACATTGTCTAAGTATAAACAGAGAGGTAAATATAGATCTGATTATAAATGTATGCATTTAAACACTTTTCCCTATTGCTGTTTTCTTGAATTTCCATTTCATTTAGAAGCTTTGAGTTAAAAACATCTTTTATAATAATGTTCAGAATTAAGGGTCAGGTAAGCGTTTCAGCCTGATGTTCTCTACAACCAGTCAAGTATATCTAAATCTATTAGGTCCTTGTTATTGCCAGTATCTGCTGTGTTCAGCGGGCTAGAATATTGCAGATTTACCTATCTGTAAATAAATCTGTCATGAGAAATTTAAAAAATAAATTAATCTCAAAGTACTTCACAAAAGCATTCACATTATCATTTCTTTAAGGGGCAAGATCTCTTATGGTACAATCTGCAGACATGTTCAGAAATGAGTCTCTAGCATAAAGCACAGTATCTGCATTGTTTGTCAGTTCCCAGAGGGCAGGCATCACATCGGATTTATTCACATCATATTTTTCCCCTCTTTATTCCCCTTCTTCTTGCTAACATGGTATACAATTTGTGAATAAAATAAAGTTCTGTAGAATGAGATAAACATTTTAGTTTTCATTCCACAGCTGCCAGGGCCAATTCAAAACATCTTTGATATGAAAAGCCCCAAATGTTTTTTTAAGGCAGGCTGATCCTGAGAAAAGAGGCGAATATTCTTGCATACTTGTTAGAAAAGGGCTTTTAGAAAGTTCTGGAAATAAGCAGCATTCGTGGTTAGTAGGGGTTCCATGTTACCTGAAGATAAGAGCTTCCAGACAAATAAAACAAGGGCAGAGTCACTAGTTTCTAATTAACCTAACTGTGGCACAGCCTGAAGTTATCAGAAGTTACCTACTGGCCACAGCTGAGCATCCTACCAGCTCACACGGACATAGAGGTGTTCTCTTCACTTTCCCCTGCATCGGAGGTGGGACCCAGAGTGGAAAGCATTTCAAATAAGAGTGAGTGAGTGTGTGAGTGTGTGTGTAAGCAGGTTTGTTCATGTATAAATTTCAAACTACCTGGATGCCTTGCTGAAATCTCACAATTACTGGAAACACTGGCAAATTATGAAACAGACTGGTAAATTCCATGACATTCATTCAAATAACTTTCTTTCCTATTTTTCTTTCTATTAGCATCAATATACAAAGTATTGAATGTAGAGAAATTGGAATGACATTGATAAAAAGGAAATAACTAAGAAAATAGTCTAAGATCCTGCCTATAGTTTCACAAATAATTAATAAATTAAAGAAGATTCTGTACCTGAGTAAGAGGTTTTGTTGTTGTTCTTGTTGTTTTAAACTAGGTCAAAACAATGAGTGAGGCTGAATCCCTGCTGTTATAAAAAACAAGAATGCTGTCCTTAGTTTGGCTGTACTCCTTCCTATAAGCAGGAAAATGGGCTGAATGACCTTTTCAGCCTGAAGATTTATGATAGGATTCCATATAATTCTAAAACTAAAGGTAAAACAAGAAGATAAAATGCCTGTGGTCTTAAGAAACATTCAGAAGAAGGGTCACTAATCAGGATGCGGGGAGGTGGAGAAGGGAGATGAGAATGAGTATTACATCTATAAACACGGACATTTAAATTTACAAACACACAACAGCCAAGCTCAAAAGCAAGAAAGGAAATCTCCTGGGGCACACAGCCATAGTGGAGTTTAAAACCACCTATCTCTCAGGGGCAACTGTAAGAGGCAGGACCCGCAAAGGGGTTAAGAGTGTGAAATTAGGAGCCAGACTCCAGGCATACCTGCGAGATGCTGCAGCTTCTGCTCCGGACCACTGCAACAAAGCTAGCAGTGGATCTTTTTGTTGGTGGAGGGTCTTGCCTTTGATTTGTAAAAAAATGCAACATCTGTGAAGCCCAATAAAGCAAAGCACAATACAAGGTATGCCTGTACTGAATTTGAATCTGGCTTCTCCACTTACTTTCTGATTGGGATAATGACAGGAACGGTCTCATAGGTTGTTAGAGGTTTAAGTAAGTTAACACATATAAAGAAAACACCTGAACACTGCCTGGCACATAGCACTCAATTAATGTCAGCTGATTTTACTATCATTGTTAACCAGGCTGAAGAGACGAACTCGGTGCTGGTGATTTAAAGCACCTTAGCAGCAGAAATCAAGGCTGGGAGCCCCTTGGGGTAGGTCTCTGGGAGCCACAAACTCAGTCCAGCCAGAAAAATCTTCGGCCACCAACTGAAGCAGCTTCTATAGAGGAGGTCACCCACCTCAGGCCCAGGGTGAAAAAAGTCTTGAGAAATCAGAGCCCCTGGCCCTGTACCTGGCTTGGGTGTGGGGCCTAAATGTTAGCACTATCCAAGTTGTGTGACCGCTGGGGGCTGAGAAATTAACATAGAAACTGTTTGTTCAATAAAGCAGAGGCCACCATAAATTCATCCTGCAGAGATACGTCCCCTGTCTAGGCCTCAGTCTTCAAGTACAAAAATCACAGAGTACCGAGGAGAATAAATAAAAACAAACCCACATCCGGACATATCCTGGGTAAAGCTATCAGAGAGAAAAAAACAGATTACCTACAAAGGATGCATACTTCTCATCAGCAGTAATAGATGCCTGAGGACGATGGAATCATGTCTTCAAAGTGCTGAGGGGAAATAACTGTCAACTTAGAACTCTACACCATCATTCAAGAGCCAGGGAGAAACAGAAATGATTGGAGACACAGAAAAGCGAACAAAGTGCCTCCCCCCTTGACAAAGAATGCAAGAAATACATAGGCAAGAAAGAGCTCCAAAAAGGAGAGTGAGAAGAAACAGTATTTGCTAGAAAAGAAAGAAATCAGATAGGAGCCTCCGCAGCCTTCCACAACCCAACCTAAAAAATTGCCTTTACACATGAGAAGGGGGCACATTGCCTGAGGTGACCGTGGGCGAGCTGTCTTCCCTGTGCTCTGGGGATACCTCCTGCTTTCTTAGGAACCTGATTCTATTAATAATTTCTTCTCCTGTTTGTTACTCCTTTAAACCTAAGTTTAATTGTTGAACAAAATATTACAGGCATGTATCCTTAAATAATTTATAATGCAAAGCAGACGTTCTCACCACCTCCCTCCACAGTCCTGTTTCCTGGCAGCAACAGCCTTCAGATCTTTGAGCTGTCTTGTGTGGTATTCATCTTCCTATTTTTAAATACTATGCTATGCCAGGAGACCTTTGGAAAATCCATCACCTGCTGGTCAAGGCTTGTGACTATTTACACTGTCACAATCCTTCCTTACTCTGGAAAAAAGACTTGATAAACTGTCCCAATGACAGTGTTCTTGTTTTTAGAACATGGAGCCACAAGACTTGGCCCTCTCCATTCCCAAGAGATAATTTATATAAGTTATAAGGTGAGATACTTTTATATCTTATTCTGTCTCATAAGACTTTACTCATATTGCTACTTTATTATATTTCTATTCAAGAACAAAATACACCACTCCCTAAGTACAACTCCAAGATAAACTGAGTTAAAAGTCCAAAAAGTTAGATTGGTAGGTACGTAAGTCACTTTGCCTCCAAAAAAAAGCAGGGCCTCCCGCCACCTGTGTGACCTTGGGTGTGAATGATCTAGAATGCGGATGAGCCTATTCCTCTGAAGAGCAGGGTGAGGGCGGGAGTTACAGGTGGGGGTGGGTGGGTCTGTTACTGCTCGAACTGTAGGAACTAAAAAGAAATTTCACCAACAGAAGGCTGAGGTACCAGTAGAAGCAATATTTGATTATTACTTAATATTATCTATGTAATAAAAATTTTGTTGAAAACCCTTTGACTAATAATCTGTCTCGAGAGTTCTAAATCTTTCATTCATTGTGTTATTTTAAAAATAAAAAAAAGAAAGAAATAACAACAGCCAAAAAACTAAAATCAACCAACCAACTTAGGGCCTGAAAGAAGAGAGGCCTCCCCTACTCTATGGTCAAAAATCTTCCTAAAGCAGATATTCTTATATTTTTTTCCTGTTTTATCAAGGTAGAACATGTTTTTCTAATTATAATAGGTAAGAATTCAGTTCTTTCCCAATATCTCAGTTACATCAGTTTGTGTAAAATCAGTAGTTGGTGTTTATTATTATTACATAAATGTTTCTCTGCTAAACTGTTAAGTATATAGTATAACATTTCCTCTCTTGAACTTTAGTTTTCCCTGGAGTTAACGGGTCTCTTTCATTTTATCCTCTACTTCACTTTGTATTACCTACTGTTTATTATTCTCAAAGGCTCCAGTTTACAAGTAAAATCTCTTTCTAAACAAACATTAGACATCCGCTATGCCCACCAATCAGATGTGGGACATCTTGATTGGTCCTCTCGTTTTCTATTTTTCCCTCCTATTGTGCAATTCTCTGTACGTGTGTTACAGTCTCCAGAACACTTTATTGACTTCACTTGCTAAATCTTTGGATTGGGGGGCCATCATAATTTTAATTTCTAAGAGCTCATTTTAATTGATGGTTCGTTTTTAAAAAGCAGCCTCATATTCTTATTTCAAGGATGCAGTTACCTCCACATCTCTCTGAGGACATTCACACAAGCATTTACTATTTAAAGTATCCCTTTTACCTCCTGCATCATCTGTTGCCTCTTATTTCTTTTAGCTTTCTTTTCATTTTTGGCTCTGTCCATTATGTTGGAGAAGTTCCTCAAATGTCTGGTGATTTCTGGCTGCCAATTTATATTTTAAAGGAAATAAAATTTTGATAAAAAGCTTATGTAAATATCTAGGGCTTATTGACTGGTGACCTTCACTCTAGGATAGTCAGGTGACCAGGTAGCTTTTCTATTGAGAGACAACCTCCTCCCACCAAATTCTTACCTCTAGGGACAGAAAATCTCCAAACAAATTCCTGAAGACTCCTGCTTGGGAGAGGAGGACATACCAAGTTACTTGAGCTGCTGGAACAGGGCAGGGGAAGGGGCTGAGCAGGCCTCAGAGCTTGGAACCTGTCTGACACCAGGGCCTTTTGCTCTGCCTGGGGTCTCCAGGGCAAGTGTGTCACCAGCTAAATCTCTCCCCAATTACAGATTTCTGTGGGGGTGAAGAAGCTCCAGAGGGTCAGGGAGAGGACCTTAGGTCTAACTGTTCTGTATACTGAGTTAATCTCTTTGCTTGCACCCCAACCTTGCCCCAGCCTTCCACAACACCTGAAGCTCCCGTCCCGACTCTTCCTGAGGACGCATAGGGCACACCATCTTGTTTCTCACTAGTGTTCCTTTCTGTAGACTTTCGGTCCCATCTTTAGGTAATAGCGAACCCGGCTCTGCTAAGTCGGGCCCTTCTCCATCCACCACCTCTCATGCACTCTGGTCTCTTCTCCTGTTCTCTTGGAGGTTTATGACTTTTAATTCTTTTACCATTATTTCAGTAAGGTTTCTTCGGGGTGGGGTGAGAGACAAGATTAAATATATATGTTTGATTTGCCATATTTATCAAATGCCTCTTTAACTGTGCTTTCTCCATTGGTTGCTTCTCACCAGCATTTAAAAAGTTTTTATTTTATTGCAGTAGGAACACTTAACATGAGATCTACCCTCTTAAAACACATATTAAGTGTACAATACAATACTGTTGACCATAACTCATTACCATTTAAACATTCTCAAACCTCTTGAATGTTAAGAAAATCAGGACTAATAAAACGTTTCCCTTGATTCACTGTCTCCTTTCACCTCCTGTCTTTTCCTTCATAGTCAGTCAAACGGTTAAAACAGTTGTCCACACTTTCACCTCCTCAACACTCCCGAATTTCTCAATCTGCTGCCACCTACCTTCTACCTCCTTTACTCCACTGAAACGTGCAAAGTCCAATTGATAAGTCCTTACTAGTCCTCACCTTGACCTCTCAGTAACATTTACACTGTTCTACTCCTTCCTTCTCAAAACACTCCCTTCCTGGGAGTTTCTGACCCCACGTTCTCCTTGCAAATGGGATCCACACCTCTTAGCAGTATTTAAATGGTACAGACTATGCTTCCCATACCAGTCTCACCTCTCGCCATGGCCATATTCAAGTTCTATGCTACAGTGCCTGGGACTTCTTTCAGTTCCTAGAGCAAGCCATATCCTGTTTTTCTTCTGATCTTTGTGCATCTTACTTTTTATTTGCCCAGCTTTGCAAATTCCCCATACCTGTGTTGAATGAACTATGATATGCTGCTCCTAGGGCGCCTGTACGTCCACCACCAACATGTTTACTAAAAAGTACTGCTACTCTCTGCTTATCTGGCCATGCTTCTTGAAGGCCGGACCCATGTCTACCTTCTACTTCATTTAAAGCTGCATCACTAGTGCAAGTTTGATGGCCAGCTCATGGCAGGCGTCCAATAATTGTCAGAGGAGTAACAGAAGACACACAGAGAGGGACAATCGAATGCTTACAAAAAGATACACATTGTCATATTTTTCTTTAATGGGCCAGCAGGGCAAATGAAGTTACAAATAGACCAATTTGGTCTACAGAAAGACTTTACACTATAACCTAAATTTTTTTGGCCACCTTTTTCTATAGTTGTATCAGTGTATCTGATAACCAGCCACCATTTTTTTATACAAAATAAACCAAATGGAGAGTCAGAATATCAATACACCAACTCCAAAGGGCTTAGAGAAGGACAATTGTCTAAGGGTTTCAGCATATCTTAAATCTCTACATAGGTAAATCATAGAGTTTTGAAATGCTATGGGAGTGGTAATGTTTTATTCTGGTAGTTCGGGTTTTAATTTTGCTCACATACCAAAATAGGTCTGAAAAAGAGGCGGATTAGCTCTGTTGAAAGAGTAACCCATTAGACTACTCGGACCATGAGTGCTATGGACTCTGAAGAGGAAAAACAAACCCCAGCTCAAGCAAAACTGGATTTCAAGCCTTTGACTATCACTTAATGTAAGCCAAGCTCTCAATGCTCAAATATCCCAAACACCTTCACTGTTTTATTGATATGGTTATCACTGGCAAATACCTTCTTCTTTGGTGCATAACCATAATTCTTTTAAAGCATGTTGATATTTCAGTTATTTCGAATTGTCTATAATATTTGACTACATGTAGCTACAACTGAAGAGCCTATTTATAGAAAACATGCCCATCTGAAAATAGATGTTTCTAAATGTTAACTACAATAAATACTTTGCTAGATACTATAGTCCCAGCTGGAAAAACCTAGAAAGAATGCAGAGATTATGTCCAGTCTCTTGATAATGAACAAACATGTAAAAAAAATGTTTTGCACTCAGAAGGCAAAAAGGTTGTGACGAATTGCTTTCCATTTCACTTGTCTGAATAGCTATTACTTTATTTCTATGCTGTGAGTCCCTGCCCCCCAAAAGAACTCATACATTTATAACTGAAAAATTATCTCTTTTCAAAAAACAAACAAACAAAAAAAACAAAAAAAAAATCTCTCCAGAGATAGACACGCTAAGCTGGAGGGAGGGAAGGACAGACAGACACCCTTATACATATTTTTCTTTCCCAGCATGATCCAACGGCAAGTTAAGGTGACCTTAGATATCGTTTGCAGGGATGGGGGTCCTCCGTCACAAAAGCACAAGTAAGGAAAAAGGGCTGAGGTAGAGACACTGCCCCGAGTATGGCAGGTACATTAGAAGAACTGCCCACAACTTTCCACACTGGGCAGTGACCCTGAGAAAGGCAAAGCCCTGCCCCTACAAGCCTGCCAGTTCAACCAGCTTCCAGTTGTATTTAAATGTTAGAGAGTATAGAATTCACCTGTGATGATCCTCCCACCCCCCTTCTGCCCCCCACCTCCTTATCACCACACACACACACACACACACACACATATATATATATACACGCACACACACGCACACACACGTACATACATACATACATACACACACACACATACATATATATTCATCCAAGAATGGCAGGAACCACCACATACAGTTTATACTATGGGTCCTAAACAGACTATGAGCCATTTATTAGCATAAATAGTCACATTACTCCTTCCATTCTTTTCTTCAAACTGTAGCCGACTAAAGGAAAATATAAGCTAAAAATCTTGACGATGAATATAGTAACTCCAATCATTATTGACCTTACTCTGTAATATCACATGATTTATGCTGCTTTCTTTGACTGGACTCCTCTTCCTCCTTCATTTATTTGCCTAACTCCCACCTGGCTTTTCAGATAGCTCAGACACCACTTCTTCCAACAACTCATCCTTAACCAACCATATCTGTGCCTCAATTTCTCATAATAGTCCTTCTCTCACTAAATTAAGTGTCCTTCCTCTGAGTTCAAAAGCATGTCCTGCATATCGCCTTCACAGGAGTGACCATATAGCACTCTATTTGTTTATATGACACACCTCCTCAACCAATCATTGACCTCGAAGGCAAGGATCATGGCTCGTCTTTATTTTCCAGTTTATTTCACAGTTTCTCATATTTGGTAGACATTCTAAAATGTGTGTGTGAAATGACTGAACAAATGTAGGAATAGACAGATGACGTTTAGACTTAGAAACAAAATTATAGAAATGAGTCTTTAGAAAACATTTAGTCCACTCCACTTCATCCAAAAATTCCCTAAGCAAGTATTTCCTAACAACTGTGCCAAGATATTAAAACAAGGAAACCATTATTGATGTTCACGAAAACATAAATATTTTCTAATGCAAATAGCATTAAATAAAAACTTACCGGCAAAGTTCCAGGCAGAGATGCATCAAAAAAAGATACCAAAGAATTTGGAGGTGCTGCAAAGTGGACTTTAGATCCAGAGAAGAGTTTAGAGTTGGAGGAAATCTGGGCATGAATTTCCAAACCCACCACAGCTGTCCATTCGTGTTCACTAAAGAGAAAGATAAAGGTTAAGAAGTGGTTAGCAACGGCCATGCCCTCCTGAACGTGCCCGATCTCATCTGATCTCAGGGTCGTGCCTGGTTAGTACTTGGATGGGAGACCACTTTGGAATACCAGGTGCCGTAGACGTTTAAAAAAATAAAAAATAAAAAAAAAAGAAGTGGTTAGATCTGTCACCATATAAATTCCTATAAGCCTAAACCATAAATGTTAATTTCCTATGTTTTTACTTATTAAAATTTTATATCCTTACATTAAAAAATGTGTCATATTGTTTGTATTCATGACTAAATCAAAAGTAATTCAAAATAAACACCTACAAGGCAGGTAATATAAAATTCATTAACAACATGGCATAAGGAGAGTTCACTGTATAAACAGGAAGGTGATAGAGAAATAATTTGGCATCTTAAAACAATTTAGATATGGGTATGAGGTGGCAACTGCTTGGCTAACTTCAGTGAAAAGCACCCTTTTCTAAATGAACTGTCTAAAAATGCGAACATTTTTAGAATTAACATAAACATCAGCATTCTACAACTAGAGAAATACTGGTAAATAAATAGTTGGATATTCCAGTATTTAAAAAGAAAGGGTAATTCCCATGTTTTGAATTCATTTTATAACAATGGGTTGCAAGTAAAATTACCAGAGTGACACAGATATAGCAGATCACTACTAAATGGTACTATTCTGGGTAATTTTGTGCAAAGGAAAACATTAAACCAGCAGATACAGCCTTTTTTGGTCCCCCAAATCACTTTTAATTCCGGAGATCTAGTTTCAGGTTCCTTTGCTGTTTGTTTATGCTTGATTGCTATCAAATCTAAGAAGTTTTTAATTGCTGTAATAATCTCTTTTATCTAACCACTCTTATTCTCTTGGGTCTCTATAAACATTCCATACACAGGTCTCTCCAGGTTCTTCTAAGGGTCCTTTTGAAACCCATGTATCCTGGACCATTTGCAGATAACTTGGTTACACATACTGTCTTCATATTTTGTCTGCTCCTATCCTGCTCTTCTCTCCAACAACTTTCCATATTATCTAGACTTTTGCAGACATGTGTTGGATTTGTTTCAATCATTTCAACAATGAAGTTCTATATTTACAATATTGTGAAAAGATGAATTCCCTCTTTTTAAAGTTTGGAAGCACTGCCTGTAATTGAGAAGAATTAAACGAAGAACTCGTTAGATATTCTGCATTCACTGAAACATTATCCAGAGTATTTTTGCAGTTTCATTACATGAGAGAAAAATATTTCCCATTTATGGTGAGACGATCTAATTTACGAAAAGAAAAGAAACTGAATGCTTCGGGACATTTTCCCTCTGTTTCTCCAACTGAAAAGTACAAATAATGCCAACCTAACTACCTCAAAGAATAAATAGAATATCAGACAAGTGCCTTATATTTATGTATTTAAAAAGAAACTAAGTTTTATATAATTAAGTCTAAACAACTGTTCAGATGATATCTAGCTAAATAAGTAAAACTTTCTACACAACCAGAGGGAAGGTTTCTTGTATCGGCCACATCCTCTTAGGTCTAGATATTATGTTCAATACAGAACGACTCCACAGATGGGTGGTGTTTTCTGACTGACGATATTAAGGCACCGCCATCCAGAGTTTCTAGGTAAAGGCTTCTTTTTTACCTCAGAACACTGCTGGCCCATAGGAGCGCTAAATGGCAGCTAAGTAAGATCTCGCTCCTAATGTCACCAGCTGCACTGATGGTGTTCTTAGTAAAGTGAATGAATCCACTCTTCTGTCTGCGTGGCTTTCGATTCCAAGAAAACATGTGCGATTTTACACTTGCGAATTCCCCAATATACCTCTATTTGAGGACAGCAGTTTACATGTAGGGGCGGGGTTGACAAAGGACCAATTCTGTGCTTTCAGGGCTGCAAGTTAGAGGCCAAAACCCACTCACTGATCAAAGCGTCTAAACTGAAGGCTGGGCTGGAGCGGCCACCGTCTCCCCAGTCCCGCAGGTCTGCCACCCCATACTAAGTGGGGAGTAATGGTATGAAATAGTATACCCTTTCCTCAGCTTCTGGGCCGCGCTGAGAAGCTGCTGAGCCACTGATCTCTGTCCCCTTTTCCCGCAGAACCAGGACCCAGTTGGGGCCCCTCTTCCGTGGCGAGAACCGCGGTCAATACAGGCAAAAGCCCAACGCCTTCCAGAACAGCAACACCGCAGTACGGGTGCCGCCATTGCCGCGCCAGAGTCCTGGTCAGGTGACACAACCACCCTCTGCCGCGAGGCTCTCTGGGAAATGTAGTTCTGGATATGAGTAAACTGACACAAGCTCCGGCCGGAAGACTACTATTACCAGTGAGCACTGCGAATCGAAGGCTGCCGGAACCCTGGCGGGGAGGGGAGGGAAGGAGGCCTAGAGGAGAGCGTAGGAGGGTTTCAGGGTCGGAAGGTGTGACTCCTCCTAGCGGGGAGTTGGAGAGGTTCGTGGCTTGTGAGCATGTTGTATGAGTTTGAGTGAGAGCTAAACCTGGCCTGGATTTTATACCCCATTTAACCTTTCGAGCTCTCCCGAAGACTTCCTGAACTTTAACAACCACTCAGTTATTTTCTGTCTCTTCTGCCACTTCACACACCAATTTTTGCATTAATTCAACAAATATTTATTTGCTACCTACTATATGCCAGGGACAGTTCTTAGGCACTGGGGATGCAACAGTGAGCAAGACAGATATGGCCCTCATGCTCATGGAGCTTACATTCTTGAGAGAGAAGACATACAGAAAAGTTAACAAAAATGGGATCCTTTCATACAGGTATTAAGTGCTATGGTTAAGCAGGGTCTCAAATAGACGTAGGTTGAGCCTTCGGGTGCATTTTAAAACAGGCATAAATCATATTGTCACACTTTGACTTATTGAACTTTACAGGTGTTGTGTTTTCTTATAAACCGAAGACAAGACCTTCCAGAAGCAAAAAGATGACGACTCGCAGCGATACTCCACTTATCACGGTGGTCAAACCCGCAAAATCTCTGAGGTATGCCTATACTCTATTATACTGGTCTGGAATGGAGCCTTCGGTATATCTTCAAGTTATGCCTGTATTATCCTTTCTGTTCTTGACCAGTATTTGAAACAGTCTTCTTATATGCGAGGAACCCTTGACGGCAGACACCATCATCCCAGCCGACTTCTTTTATTTTCCTGCTTCGGAACTCATACCCCTCGTTGAAACTCCCACTGATTTCTTGCATTTGCATGCATAATTTAAAATAGCCATTTAGCCATACTCTATCATATCACCCTATTTTACTTCTCGACATACTGCTTATGACTATCTGATGTTTATGGGGAATTCGTCTTATTTAACACAGTATTACCAGTGCACAAAGTCAGCCCCTCAGAAACATTCGTTGAATGACAGTGCAGTGAGGAGCATGTATTTGACAAAGGATGGAGTGGATGCCCCTTGGAGTACTGGTTGTTAAGGAGAAAGATGAGATAGTGTGGTGGTGGAGGCAAAGAAAAATTGACATGTGTGAGATAGATTAAAGAGGTAAGATGGAAAGACTTGGTCGATGGATTGGATATGATGGTGGAAGACTAGATGGGGTCAAGCACCTTCTCGATTCCCCGCTTATACAACTGGATGAGTGATGGAATTATTCACTGAGAAAAGGAAATTAGAAAAGAAATAGGTTTACGGAAAAACGTGTTTGGTTTCCTTGGAGACATACAAGAGAAGTCAAGTAGGCATCATTGATGCCTGGGTATGGAGGAGAAAAAACCTGCATACTCTGCATACTTCACAGTGATAGATTTTCAGTTATTGATCAATAACCTATTAAATAGACAACTGTAACCTATGATCCATTCCAATTAAGACTACAGTACAGTTTTGATATTATGTAATTTAATTCCTCCATGGAGGCAATTTTAGTTACTCTCCTTAAAATTGTCATTATTTACTTTTTCTATCTTTTTATTTTTATTTTTTCACCCACTATCATTGATCAGCATTGCTATACCAGAAGTATTTCACATGACCAAAAATGAAAATGAGAGAAATGACAGAGACTGCAAAGTAAAGGTGGGGATGTTTGTTCCAATATTTCTCTCTCATTATTGCCCTTTCTGTCAGGTTCAGATCACTCTTTAGATCCTTTAGTAGTTTCTCTCCTCTAAGTGTCCACATTTCCCAGTTTGACTCTAGGTAAGCTTGCTTACTTTTTCTCATTTAGTTCCTCAGGTTTTTCTGGCCCAGACTGGGGGTCAGAAGCTGCCTGTGATCACAACTGGTTCCACCTTGGACAGGACTGCATAGGAGAGGGGATTCCTGTCTCTTGGAAGTGAGTGTGGGAGTCGTCGGGCCGAAAGGAAATGGGGCTCCTTGCCACCTTACCGCTGGTGATCAGCACACTTAGGAGGCAAATCCCGGCCTAATGGGAGGAGTCAGGAGTGTTTTAGAAAACCCATGTGAGAGACAGCAGCATACCTAATGAAAATCGAAATGCACTATAATGGAAACTCATCTGTTAATGAAGCCGCACTGCAGTGATAGCATAGCACTTCAAAGGCTCCCACCCCACCACTAGAGGGAGAGAAACTCCTGTGCATGTAAGTGTACTTGATTCCTTTCACAAATGGAAACGTAGTTCAATGCATATCGCACAACTTTTCAAAATTCCATAAGAACTAATGGCTCCTTTTTCTCCTAAGGTATCTGTCATTTTCAGAAATGTCCATTGGTTTCCTCAGGCTTGATCTAGTGCCTAAGAGTGCACTGTTTTCCAAGTGCCCCTCCTGCCTTGCTCCTTAGCTAGTCGGGTGCTCCCACCGAACCATCTACCATGGGACCATTTCTTGCCTTCCTCCTGCATGCCAAGTCTGATACCTGTCAGAGCTCTTGCTGACAGACAGCTTTCTAGCTGAGAGAGCTATTTTGGTTCCACCGAAAAGGTGGCTGTCATCTGGAAGACACAGAGGTTTTCATTTTCAAGAAGCTCAGAAGGAAGCAGAATAGGATTTCTAGCAAAAAACATTTTCTTAGGGAGAGTTTCTCAGCTATTATTTTACTCATATAATCGACACAATACAAATAAACTTAGAAGAAATTTTTAAAAAGACAGCAGAGTTTCAAGTTATTATTTATAAACAGCAGTAGTTAGGAGTATGTCTAAAGTATCATGCGTGGTTTTATTTAGTGTTCTTCAGAAAGTCTTTGCACCTCAGAGTTGGAACGCCCTGGCTTGCCTCTGTGTTTGACTCAATATCCAGAGGTATCTATATAAACATTTCCCCCCTATCTAAATTGTGTTTAATTGTAATCACTCCCTTTCTCATTCTTTCCCTGGTTTGGGAATGGAGATATAACGTGAAAACATGGTAGTCTAGGATGTATAGCATTTTCAGTAACAAGGGTAAAACGTGAGGGAATGATGCAAGCGGTTGTAAGTTTCCATTTTTTTAAAAGGAAGTAAACAATTTTAATGGAAACATGTACATTTCAAGTAAAATTAAAAGGAGATAGTTTCTATCATTTATTTTAACAATGTATCATGGCAGTGTATCTAAAAGTCTATTTGTATACAGTTTTGAATCTTTAAATTGTGTTAATTAAGCTATTCTTTGATGAACTACTTTTGCCCTATAGAAGCAAAGACAGTACTTTAAAGACATTTAGCAGGCTAATAAAATGCCCCTTGCAGTCTGACAGAGCTGGATATAGATGGTTATATCCAGCTTTGAGTTTGATCCAGTTTTGAGTTTGGTCCCTCTGTGGGACTTTTAGTTTCTATCTGTTCTATGGCTATAGCACCCAGCCTGCTGTCTTGACATTTCATATCATGTGGAGAGGAAGGGAGGGTAACTAGGTCAGTATAAGTTCTCTGGAAAAAAGAAAAAGAAAACCCTTAAGATGGTATACATACAAGAAAAGTTGTTAGCATTATTTTCATATAAGAAGCACTAGGGGAAGCCCTATTTTTGAAAAAGCATTCTAAAAACATAAAGCTCCTTCTTAGAAAAACCACATCTTAAGACCCAGTTAAGTGTCATTATGGGAAGAAGAAAAGCTGGAAATATCGGCATGCTGGGCAATTGAGGGAACAGGATTCATTTCCTTTCATTTTATCATTAAGTCCTGATTCTGATAAAATACTGATGTGGAGGGAACAATTGCTTTCTAGAAGATTGCTTCGAAGCAAAGAAATCTATAACTTTTTCTTCCTTTCCAAGGCAGGGAATAGAACACCCTGTCTAGTGCCTTTGTGGAGATGAAGTGCCATGTGGGGGAGATGAGGCCAGCACACAGCTGCTAATAGGTTTGCCTGACCCGTAAACTGTAATCTCTCCACATCCTGTCTTCTTCTATCTGGTCTCAAGGGGTTTTTTACTGTTTTCCCGGGCCTTTTCTTTTCTAGAGATCTGACTGATCCTGGAAGCAAACTGGAATTACGTGCAAGAAAGAAATCCCACTCTACACATCCCCATGACTCACCACTTCTTTGACAGAAGATACTCCTCAGTCAAAGTATCGGTCGTAGAACGTGTTCAGCTCTGTGTCTCTGTAAGCTATGTTTAGCATGCGGTCAGAGCCCTGCTATGCACTAAGAAGCTCTGTCTTTTGTGTTTTGGAGTTGGGTATTTGGCCTTTGGAATTACAGAGCTTATACACACACAGGTGTGCACATGCACACACTCAACTTCCAAGCAGTATCTTATTTTAAGATCATGCACAAATAATGATCAAGACCTTTCAGATTTAAAAAAAAATAATATTTTTATATGATAAATGGTTCTCTTGATTTTAAGTCTAAAGATTTTGAGGAGCACAAGTCTGATGTTAAAGATCTAAGCCATCAAGACACATGAGCTTCGATGACACGTTTTCTTCAGCAAATGAACTACTTGCTAATTAAAGGGAAGATGTATCTGTGTTCACCAGGGTGGTACAAAAGAGCTTATCTCACACATCCTGCCAGGTAATCAGTGTCATTACCATTGAGTATCTGAACTGAGATCTCTGTATCTAGGCTGCCCTTGAACCAAGAATGGATGGGCTGCACAAAGCAATAAAGGCCGAAATCTATTGGTGGCAGAGCTTTCAGGGTTCACCACAGTTTTACGTATGGCCATTGAGAGGAAATTTAGTGTTCCATGAAGAGATGCCGGATTGAATTCAAATCAAGCAATTCAAACACAACAGCAATCAAACGATACAACTACTGAGATAAATACAAAGAAAGTCAGAAAAAAGTTCCCAGCAATTCATGAATACTAATTAGGGAGGGAAAAACCAACATAGACATTATTCTTGTCTCCTCGGAGTCTGACTCTAGATTCTAATTCACCAATAGGATTTGATAACTTGACCCAACAGTGATTTTAAGTTGATATTGATTCCACACTTAGACCAGCTTTGCTACTGAAAGGCATTTTTACTCCTCTCACATGTAGTAAAATGAAAAGAAATAACGTTAAGAATGGGACTCGATACCATGTTTTTCAAATGGTGAAAGAAAGATGATATAAAATGCGACTCTAGCAAATAAGGGCCTATCTAGCCTAATATTCTCTAAAGCTGCTCTTTATTTTGGTTGCCATAGTGCATTGGTATAGTATCTCTGGGCAACATTTTGCAGTGATTCAGAGCCCATGATTTTAAAAATATTTATACACACACACACACACACACACACACACATAAAATAAATACAATGCTTTCTACTTGACACACCAAAACTCGCAAAATCTAATGAAATGTTCTCACGATTTATGAGAGTCAGGTTGACATTTCACAGTCTTTCAGAGTTTTGTGTCCTTAGCAGATGTCAAAACGAAGAATCTTGAGTTTAGGAATGAAACTATTTGTCTCCCTTAGTTCTCTAGACCAGCAACCATTTCAGATGCCTGGGGCCTTTCTCTTGAGATCTATGACAAGAGGACGTTAGCTGCTGCGTAACAACCTCTCTTTACAGAAATTCTGTTTACTCTCATAGTAGCTTACTTCCCCAAGGAAGACCGAGGATATTTTGCCGTCAGCCTGCATTATTTGTTATCTCTTTATAGAAATGTCCATTAAACTTATCCTTATGCCCTTGCTTTCCTTTTACCCAACAGAGATCTAAGGTATTACTCATTTCAAAGTGATAATATCCCATTGCATTTGTTCCTGTGTACAGTGGATCACATGAACTGTGCTTCTCAATGTATAAGTTAATAGCTGTCCTTCATGGAGTTGAAAAATATAACTGAGTATGTGTTTTTGGTTGGATTTCTATGGTACCATTGAATCAAATGTTGTGTTTTCTCTTTTTTTCAAGACACGATGTTACTTATTTTTAGCTGTCAAGCTTGGAGTGGTAATTTTCATTTTGTCTGAAATATAATGTGACAAGACAGGCCAAATTATGGAAAATCAATTAGTTTCTGTTGCAAGAGTCATGTGTCCGAGGTCCTGTTCTGTGTCTGGTTACTACAGTTCATGTCCGCTCTTCTCCAAAATAATTCTTAAGAGAAAACTGCCCAAAGATTATTTTTCTAGAGCAAAAGCCATAGATATTTACTCTTTGTTAATTAAGATTGAAGGAGAAATAATTGCTTCTCTTCCTATACTTTTAAACCAAAAAGTCTTGAAAGAACAATGAACATTTACTTTCTGAGGCCTAAAATTGCCAAGTACTACAACTTGTGCATCATTACATCAAGCCTTTTGATATGAGATCAAGGCTAGAATGTTTCCTAGGTATGGGGTTCCACATATGCCTTACTATGTCAAGAATTCTTCTCTTATCTCTTGTTATAAAAAGTTCAACTAAAAAGTTCAATTGGACAAAAATATCTGTGTCTGATGTTTTCATTATTGTATAATGTTATTATTATTTTTTTTTATGGTTTACAGTTGAGCATGCCTTTCTACCAGGGTAAACATTGCCCCCAAATTTCTCCTGCTTTTCTGTTTTATGTTGTATGTGTTTAAATGGAGGGCTTTTGTTTCAAAGATTCATTTTGGTGTCAGGTAACTTCTTATGTTATACCTAGGGAAACCATAAGACTCTAAAGACCAAGTGTATATTTTTAAAGGTAAACAACCTTTATTACTGATTTCAGGATGTTAGTGATTCCATTTTCCCATACAGAACAGAGCAGCCATAATCACAAAATTTTCAATGAACATTGACTTGCACTTAAAGCACAGATATATAAGAATTGTTTTTAAAGAGTTGTTAAGCAACATAAAACTTGTAAGCCAAAGCCAAGTTATAACTCCTGTATTATCTAGGACCTATAATTAATTTTAAAAAATCCAAACACTTTTAAAAATAGCCTTCGGTATTGAATTCCAGCATGGTGTACAGCCATTTCTGTAAGATGTAAGTTTATTTATAGATTACAAGTGACTCAAAGATGTTAACATATAAAGGAAATGACACTCTTGAGTCTTTGTTCAGGGCTGTTTGGGGTTCTCTGAGAATGCTCAATTTACTCAGAGGATTGCTTTTAATCTTCTGAAGCAAAAGGAATTTCATAAATTAAAATCGTTGGCCAGATGGTATTTCCTGATTAATTTTTTAGCATTCGGTGTTAAACATAATAATAAAAGGAAGAGTTCTGAGAGTAAACCCAATTAACATTTCATAAAATTTATTGCTCTAGAGATGGCTTACCCTTTATTTTTATGGTTTCCATCCTTGATTACCTTGAAAAAGAGCTTGGCCGACTTACCTCCCTTCTTCCCTTCCGTTCTTTTCTCTCTCTCTTTTTTTTTTTCCATTCAACTTCCTTCTCCTATTCATACTCCATCTGTGCACTAGTCTTTACTAGGCTGCAGGTACCATTCTAAGGTTTACTTTGTCCTAACGGAGCATCTATATTCTTATCTGCCTATTCTTACATGTAGGCCAAGATATTTATGGATCTTGATAGAAAGAATATTTTTAACAGTCTGTAGTAGTTAAGTCACTGCTGCTAGAATGGTGTCACTCTTGTACAAGGGACTACTAATTCCACCTGTAATCATAGACTAGCTTATAGTTTTATAAAAACTAGATTTGTGATGTTAGAAGCAAAAATGGAAATTCTCCTTATATTTTTATTTCTTTTAAGAAAAAAATTTTCAGCTTTATTGAGGTATAATTAACAAATAAAATTATAAGATATTTAAAGCATACAACATGATGATTTGATATATGCGTGCATTGTAAAAGGAGCCTACCATAGAGTTCATTCACATTAGCATCACCTCACGTATTTACCTTCTTTCAGGAGGGGGAGCGAGACCATGTAAGTCATACTCACTTAGCAAATTTCAGTTTTACAAAACAGCATTAGCAGCCGTGGTCTCCACATTCTGCATTAGATGCTCAGAACTTACTCATCTTATGACTGACGTTTATACCCTTTTACCAACCTCTTCTCCTTCTCCCACCCCAGGGCTCCTGGCAACCACTTTTCTACTCTCTGTTTTTTCAAGTTTGACCTTTTTTTTTTTTTTTTCCTTTTTGGATTTCACATGTAAGTGATACCATGAAGGGTGTGTCTTTCTCTGTAGTGGCTTATTTCACTTAGCATAATGCCCTCGAGGTTCATCCACAAATGGCAGGATTTTCTTCTTTTCAAGGATATTATTTCATTTTGTGTAAATATCACATTATCCTTATTCACTTATTCATCAATAAATGCTTAAATTGTTTCCATACCTTGGCTACTGTGAATAATGCTGCAATGAACATGGGAGTACAGATATTTTTCAAGATAACGATCTCATTTCCTTAGCCGGATATATACCCAGAAGTGGGATTGCTGGATCATATGGTAGTTCTATTTTTAATTTTTCTACTTTCCTACAGTAGTTGGATGTTCCTATTAGCATTCAAGATAAATATATTCATTTGGATATGTGGGTATTGCAGAGATAAACTATTGAAAAGAGAATCTGCCCTACTAGACTGAGATTTTCGAGGATAAGGACCTCATCTTTCATGTTTCATATCCTTTTCATTCTCAGAACTATGCTGACCGTACTGGCTCCCATCTACCCACTGCTCCTGGGGAATGTTTTCCCTTTCATACACACCCCACCCGCATGACTATCTTAGGGATTGCCAAGCTGAGCTAGGACTCTGTGCCAGGGCTGGCTACATAATTTGTGGGATCCAGTACAAAAGTAAAATGGAGAATTCCATGTTCAAAATTTAAAAAAAATTCTAGATGGCTACAGAAGAGCATTAAGCTAAGCATAGCATCCTTCAGACCATAGGTCCCTGTGCAGAGAGCCACACAGGTAGCATGCCCCTGAAGCTGGGCCTGCTCTGCACACACACATGCACCCACAAACACACATGCACACACGCACACATACACAGCCATGGTTTACTGGGTCTCTGGGTAAGGGAGTATTTGACCCACATAATACCAGCCAGCACACTTTCCTAGTTTATTAGCACCAGAACTAAGAAAAGAAACTTGTTCAACTGGCTAAAACTAGGACCTGTCAGCAATCTTATTTCTAGCCATGCGAAGAAAGCCATGGATGTGCCCAACAGTTCACCACTGTATCTGAGCCATGTGCATGGGAATTTTGTTTATGCCCCAAATGTCATCTAAGGGCCCGATAGCCTGCTGGTGTTCCTGCACCCCTAGCAGTTACTAGCAACTGGCCTTGGGGCAGAGGAGGCTGCATCAGATGACCTCTTGGACATTTTCAAGATCTGATTTCTCTGAGTCTGTAGTCAGATTCTGCAAGACTGACTTCATCTATGACCATAATATGCAAGATTACGGAAGAGTGTATGATTACTTATTTTTCTCAGCCAAGGTTAACAGAACCGTTGTTTGCTTAGACCGCGATAATGCAGTGACCACTGAGATTTAAAAAACCTGTTACTTTAAGGCTAGCCATCAGCCAAGGCAGTTTTTTAGCAAGGTGATTCTGAGATCTTCCTTAGGGGAAAATCACTTCAGTCTAAGCAAAGAAGATCTAATTCCCCAGGGAACCTCTTGTCTCCACAGTTTCAGTCTCTTTCTCCTTTTCCTAGTAGTACAACTCCAAAGAATTTTCTCAAAGAGGACTCACAAAACACTAGTAAATGAATAAAGATTGGTTCCTGGCAGACTTCTTAACTGGCGTTCTTCTGGGAGCTAGTTTTAAAGGGCAACTTTCATGGCAAGGCACAGTCAGTTTCCATGGACTAGGGTCTGAGCTTTGGTATTTTCTGAGATTTTTTTTTTTTTAAATCACTGTATTAGTCAGACTCTTCAAGGAAATAAACAAGGACCGGGATTAGATGAAGTCCATAAATGAAGTTTAAGTTGAACAAGTGATTTCTTCCCAAATACACAGAAACTTAGGGGAAACTTAGCTGAATTTATTATGCTCTTGAAACTATTCTTATATAAAAATATATATTGAAATTTTTCCAATGAGAAATGAGTAATTCCTCAAATAGACCTGAAGTGAAGGATCCTAGATACACAACAGCTTTTTGCAGAATAATATTTAAGCAAGTTATCACCCCTCGGAAGACTTTTTTGTTCATGTCACTTTTTCGCAACTTATAGCTGAAGGTGCTAGACTCCGGCATGGTGAAAACTCCTGTTTTCACAGCGTGTACCAGAGTCTACTCAGACCTTCTTTTTCCTAATCCTGGCCGGGTGAGTATCCAGAGCCCTGCTCTCAGACGTGAGAAATTGATATGTGTCATAATGATGACTGGCTCTTACATTAATATTTTTAGTTCTTCCAATTGAATACAATTTAGCTTTTCATCTCCTAAGTAAAAACAGAATAAAGCTAAGGTGAGAGCCATAAGACTGGAAGTGAAAGCAAGACTGCAAAGACAGTCCCTAAGGGAAAGGTCGTCTTCTACAAATGTCCCGAAGATTAGGTCCATATATCTTTCTGTTGCTTCTGCCAAGACAGTCACAGGATCAAAATTACTTCTTCATGGCCATTATGCAGTGTCACATCTTACAGAGCCGAAGGAGTACATTCTAGACATGCAGAGCACAGGTCTCTGCAGCCTCTCTCAGGTAGGCTGTCGACTCCAGAGCACCAATGCACAGATCTAAAAGGGCAGCCGGAGCCCTAAAGCTCTTCCTGCCGACCTGTTCCTTACTGTCTGCCTTCCAAACACAGCGGAGTGAAAAACCCACAGCCAGGCTCCCATCTTCCACACTGCCTTGCCCCAGGCAGGTGCTCTAGACTTGAAAAAAGACAGGGTAATGGAGGAAGCAGGAAAGAGAGGGAAGAGATTTCGTCAGGCAGAGAGGGAGAGAAAAGGCACATATCCAAGAACTCTCTAATAAAGGACCGACCGCAGAAGTTTTGACTTGTGCTGCCTGTCCTTCAACTGGCCAGAAAAGCCTACTCCAAATGCCACTCTTCCTTCTCGGTGTTCTCTCTCTCTCTCTCTCTTCCTCTCTATCTTCTGTCCTCCACAGCTGAATGCTTCTGAGTGTTTTCAGCTTTAGGAACAGTATGATTCCTGTCAAACCACAGCTTAAACTTTTCAGAAAAGCTCTTGAGCTTTCATTTCTGTAACCAAGATCAGCAGTCTGTCATGTACAGTGTCATTTTCAACTGACTGCTAGAAATCTCCACCTGGATGCCTGCCAGCATCTCGAAATCAACATCCACAATCACAGCATCTTTCCTCCTGATTGAAATGTTCTTTTACTGGACATTTTTCTGTTAATAAACTACTCTCTGTCATTCCGGCTACAAATATTGAAATTATATGTGAATCAGGCCTCTTCTGTATTGGCACATGAGTTTGATGATTGTCAGGTTTCTGGCATTGGTGACGAAGCAGAGATGATGCCTCCAAAGAAAAATAAACATGTGTGGGAGAGGATATTAAGTGCAGCTCTGGACACGTTGAGTTTAAGATGTCAGTGAGACATCTCAGTGGATGTACTGCAGGGCAAGTGGAAAATACCAGTCTGAAAACCAAAAGGTCTAGACTGGAAATATAAATTTGGGAGTCATAAGAAGATAAGTGGCTGTTAAGACCATGAGAATGATAGAGTTACCCGAGATGGGATATGTATGTACATATTCCTGAGAGCAAACATGAGGTTTTTGGTTTGGAGGCAGAGTTGTAACGACATGGGTTACTTATATCCTACCCTCGCCTTTAAGGGCAATGTGATGAAAGCCAGCTGTCACACTGTGCGCAAAAGTGGCTTTTGCATTATAGAAGAGGAACTCGAAAATTATAAATCTGAAACCCATCACAAAGATTTTCTCATATGTTTTCCTCTGGACATTTTATAGTTTTAGGTTTTACATTTAGTCTATTATACATTCAGAATTAATTTTTGTATATGATACAAGATATGGATAAAAAAAATTGTTTAAGTAGATATTCAATTGTTCCAGTACTATTTATGGAAAAGACTATCATTTTTCTACTACATTGCCTCTATACCATTGTAAAAAAAAATTGTTATGTACATGTGGATCCATATCTGGACTCTTCTTTTTGTTCTGTTGATTTCTTTGTCTATTTTTACTCCAATACAACACTGGGTTGATTATTACAATAAACCTTGAAATTAGTTGGCATGAGTTCTCCAACTTTGTTTTTCTTTTGTTAAGTTGTTTGGCCATTCATTCTAGGTTCTTTTCAATTCTATATAAATTTTAGAATCGGTTTGTTAGTTTCTACAGAAAACATTGCTGAAATCTTGATTGAGATTGCACTGAATCTATAAATTAATTTGGGGAAAACTGATGTTTAAAAATATTGAATCTTGTTTAATTTATTTAGTTCTTTAATTTCTCTCAGCAGTTTTATGGTTTTCAGTGTACATGTCTAGCATGATTTTGTCATATTTATTCCTAAATGTGTTACATTTTTGATGCTATTGTAAATAGTATTGTTATAAATTTTTAATATCTACTTCTCACTAGTTTACAGAAATGCAACTGATTTTTTGCATATTATCATGCACTCCACTATTGTACTATTGGTGAGTTAGCTTTGTGTAGATTCCAGCACATTTCTACATGGACAATCATGTATTATATGCAAATGAAATCAGTTTTACTTTCTTCCTTTTAAGTCCAAATGCATTCTTTTTCTTGTGTCATTCACCAACTAGAACCTCTAGGATAAGTTTGAATAGAACTCATAAGAGTGTACATTCTTACTTTGTTCTTAATTTTAAAGGGAAAATATGTTTTAATAAATTTATCCATTTAGTTACCACTTCCAGTACTGCTTGTTTCTTTTTGTAGATACATATTTCTACCTATTATCATTTTTATTCTCTCTGAAGGACTTCCTTTAGCATTTTTTATTATTCAGGTCTGCCTCTGATGAGTTATCGCAGTATTTATATGTAAACAAAAAAAGTTTTACATTAGATTTATTATTTTTTTTTTCTGATCATAGAATTCTAGGTTAACAGTTGGGTTTTTTCCCATTACTTTATTTTTCCCTTTGCTTAGTTTTATATGTCCCTAATTTATTCCTAAACTTTTAAGTGTGAATTGCATCTCCGTATAGTCAAACATATTTGTCATTTTTATCTTTGTTTTAGAGACATGCTTCTGGAACCCTCTGTTTCCTGTTGTTCCAGTCTGGGCTGGTTGCTTTCTGGTCCTGATGTGCATCTGTCTTCCTGAACAGTCCTGTCATGACTATCCATGGGATGCCCTTCACTTTGTGAATGTGTTAGGTCTCTTATTACCTTGTTCCTGTCCTGCATTTTCTTTCTTGGTTTATTCCCTTGTTTTGGTAAGGGACATTCTCTAGTAGCTTCTTGAGAAACAACACATTGGCGGTAAATATTTTTGAAACATGTATCTGGCAGCATCTTTGTTCTAATCTCATATCTGATTGATAATTTAGATGAGTTTAAAATTCTAGATTGGAAAAATTTCACCCAGATTTTTTTTTCTTTTTTCTCTAGACTTTTTAAAGGCATTATTCCATTCTAGTTTTTAATTTCGCTATTGAAAAACGTTATGACGCTCTGATTCTCAGTCCTTTATGTCATCTGTTTCTTTTCTCTTCAGATACTTCTTGCTTCTTGGATTTTCTTTATTCCTAGTGTTCTGAAGTTTCATAACTGACTCTTTGGGTCTTTTGTCATCTCTAGAGTTGGGCATTCCACTGACCATCTCCATCTTTCAGTTCTGGATTAAAGTTTTGAATTATTTTTCTGATAACTCCTCTCTGTTCTCTCTTTCCAGGGGTTCTATTCAGATGTAGGGCCTCCTAGATCTTATTTTTCAACATCTTTATTATTGTGGGCTTATGCATCTTTTGTTATTGTTATATAATTTCAGAAAAAAGTAATGGTAGAGAAGCTACTATAGAAATCCATATTGACTCTTTGAGATGAGAGCCAGATTTCATTTTGTTGGTCTGATTCTCCCACCTCTCAAGCTTTGCTTCAGGAGGTTTACGCAAAATAGAAACAAAGACAAGTAAGTGAAAGTAGAACAGGAACAGGTACAAGCCCCTTGGGTATGTTATTCATTCTCTCGTAGGGGTTGTTCATTTAAGAAATGAGGGACAATAACACTCACCTTTTATTTAATTTAATTTAATTTATTTTTATTATTTTTTTTATTTGTTTCAAATGTACAGCACATTGGTTAGACAATATACAGTTTATAAACAATCCCCCTGATTGCTCTTTCTTTCCTCTGGCTCTCCACCTGGCCATTACATTATTGCTGATTGCATTCCCTATGCATGGTTGTTGTGATGATCAAATGAGGGCATGTAAAGGAACTTTACTGGAAACATACATAGTGATATATGGATGTAAAAGATTATCACTCACAGAAAGGAACACAGGCCCTCCCAGTAAACACTCAACTAGAACTCGTTCCTGTTTTTGACCAGGAAAAACTAAATAGAGCAAGAATAGAAAAGCAAGAACGAGGTAAACTATTATTCAAGTTCAATGGAAAGGAGGATCACAGAGAAAGCTCTGGGCAGTGGACAGCGCTGAGGCCTTTGAGATAGACAGACAGACAGGGTTCATACCCTGATTCCAGAACTTATTGGACCATCCATCATTTTGTCTGTCTGCAAAATGAGGAAACTAGTGTCTACCTTGCAGTGGTGCTGTAAGAAACAGACTTACAGAGATAAAAATAAACGTAAAGCCCCTGGAACATAGCTAGCATTCAGTAAATGAGAGCAATTATCAGTGGTTAGGGGTTTTCCTGGCTATGGAACCAGGCTGTCTGGGTTCTGTCTCATCCTACCACTTATAAATTGTGCGTTTTGGGGCAAAGTACTCAACCTCTCTAGGCCTGTTCCCTCACCTATAAGATGAGATAGTAACAGTAGCCACCATATAAAATAGTTATGGATAATAAATAGTTAAAAATGAGTCAATGGGAAATGTCTGCAATGAAGCCCTGGCACATGATCACTGCTCAATAAATATTAGCTATTACTGTTATTAGCTACTAAACAACAAAGCAACTGTTTCAACCATACTTTGAATCATCCATCATTCAGGGTCCAAATGAAGTCACAGATGTAATTTAATTTCTGTGCTAAAATAAACTTGCACATAATAAATAGAGATGACTTGTCTCAACACCAGATGTCTCATTATCTAAAGGGCCTCCAGTGCCGTGTCCCTGGTCCCGTATGCCCTTAAGCCAGGGGCGGCTGCAGTGAGAATATTTGAAGACATTCTGATGTTAGGGCTCTGGGCCAAATCCTAATTCTGTCCTAAAAAGTAGAAACCCTAAGCTGGGAAACAACAAGGGGAAGAGGATGAATTATTACCTAATCAGCTTTCCTGGCTTTCTGGGTTTCTCCGAATAGCCTCAGACATGGCCTTTCCATATAATGCAAAAAACCAAGAACTTACAAAACTTATTGAACTTTATCTTCCTGACTTCAAATATTCCAGTACCAGTTACCTACCCCAGCCAATGACTAGATTGACTGTGGAGGCCTCCCAAGCCACTCACCAGCCTTGACTCTACCTGGCTTGCCTTTGACTCTAAGCCGCCTCTGCCCTGGGACTGCCCCCTTCATGCTCTGACAAGGTTCCAGATACAAAGGTGGCAGCATTGCCCAAGTACTCAATGAATATTTGTTAAATGAATAACTACTCAGCGCGTGTGGGTGGGATGGTAATATAGTGCATATGTCTGTGTTCATATCATAGAAAAATGTGATACATGAAGGTAGTCTGTAAAAAGGGTAACATCTAGTGTTCACTACCCTCTCATAGGCTCATGTACTTGCCTGGTAATGGTTTAATGTTTGTGTCTCCTCTAAAAGACTGTGGACCTCTTAAAGGCAGGGGACTTGTTTTCTTATCTATATTTGAGGAATGGATGAATGAATGAATCTATCCATTCAACAAATATTTGTTGAACTCCGAGCAATGATCTAGGGATACTGCAGTGCTCAAGACAGAGAAGGTTTCTGATCTCACAGAATTTACATTTTAGAGGAGGAGACAACTCATAAATGAGTAAATGAACAAGGTAATTTCAGGTAGTGAATGCAGTAAACCTTCATTAATTACATTGATGCAAAAAACTTTTGGCATTTTCTTATGAGGAAAATGTATTGCATAATTTGGCCTTGAGTGCCTTCTCTGTGCAACAGATCTCTACAGAGGGAAGAAGTACAGACTGCAAGGATTTATCTAAATTACTAAACTGTAGTGATATAGTCTTCCAAAATGAGACGAGCAGCAGCGATGCTTAAGTGTTTTAGCTTGGCCTGCGATATGCTAATCAGAGGCGTTAGATGACATGCCATAGAACTACGCAGGCTTTTAACCGAGAGGCATACGGAGGGTTCTGCAGCAACTCTGTGCTCTATAATTGGAAGTTCAAAAACATACATCTCAAGTCATTTAAATAAAAAGCTCAATATTCCTTCTACTTTCTTCCTCTTCTAAAAATCGAAGGATAACATCTGTGTCAGAAATAATCCGATATTGGTCTGTAATTCCCAGTGAAGAAAAATTGAAAGCTGTTGACAACTATGTCCTTACCCATGGCACTTTTAGAAGCGTATGTAAGAAAAATTCTTTCTTAAAAACATGATAAACATATTTTAGAAATATTACTCTTACGTCTAAATGATAAAAGGAAAACAAATTTAATTAGCCTAGACCAAGTTTCACCCTTTGATACACACAGTTAACTCCTGCTGAGCTAATTATACAAAAGCCAGAACTGTATTTGGATCTTAGAATAATGTGTATTTTTTCAAGGGCAGAAGTTAATCCTTAGCATGTGTGCATGCATTCTATAGCCATCCATAGCGTTTGTAGCGATGTCTAGATTTTCAGTGTCTCTATTCACTACTGTGAAAAGAAAGGTATTGAGAACTGAGTGACTAGGTAGAAATTAGGGCCAAGAGGATGAGTACTCATCTTCTTTCTTTTTAAATGATCTCTGTTTGTGGCTTTCAGAAAAAAAAAAATATGTTTTAGGGGCATGTGGGTGTGTGCATGAGTGTGTATCTGTACGTGTATATCTGTTTTTCTGTGTTAACATGGAGATCCACTTCTGATCCTCTGTGATTTGCCCTTAGGTGGCCAGGAAATGGGATAAATAAGAGATGGAGCCAGGAACAGAAATGCCACCGACCGGGTACATTCCACCAGTGTTTTCCTCCACCAGCGTTGCTTAGTCTCCCTGTTCTACAGGTGGCTGAGCCAAAGAGGAAGCCGAAGGAAAATAAAAAGAGCCTCTACCTTTTTCTTCCATTGCCATAATCCTCATGTTTAAAATTAAGCTTCAGCATCTTGGAATGAAAAGCATTGACATTTGTGGGGAGGGGTGCACTTTTGAATTTGGATTAAGTCAAATTCTGTAATACTATAAAAATAAGTTACATATTTCATTTTAGGCATCCATGGAAATAGTGAGAGTAAATTATTCCAAAAAGATTACTCTTTAGAAAAAGAGCTATTATATAATTCCTATTCTTGCCCTTAATGTTTCACTTAGATTTATATTCAGAATGTTATCAGAACACATGACTCCAAGCAAGATAGTGCCTAAGAATTTTGGTTAGTATTTACTCTCCTTGTATACTTAACGACGCATTTATGAAGCCGAAGGAAGCGCATGCATACAAATAGACAGACACACGAACACATGATGCTCCGTGTCATACGGTGCAGTCATTTTTGACAGGCTAATTTATAGTAGGTGCCCAGTCAGTTGGTTTCACAGCTTAGCTATTCATCGTCAGACAGGTCGTCTGTGTTTCCGCCATGTACTTCCAGTTTGCAGAATGGTGCCAGACTGCCATCTTGTCTTGTGACTTGATAACACATTCCGCAAATAGTGCATCCAGTGGTACTAACATCCAGTCCCTCTCATCTGGGGGGAATCTGGCAATTGGTGTGAGCCTGAGGAACTGCAAGTGTTGGGGTGCACATGTGCCAGGTCATGCAGAAAAGGGCGACAGTGAATTCATACGCTCTATATGCACAAGGAATTGCAAAAGAGGAGCTTTGAAACAAAAAGATGGGTGGGGGGACAATGAGTAAAGACTTTCCTGATGTCTGCCATCCTCACTTTGTGAAATCCGGGGTGAAACAAGATCACCATTGTTTCACTGCGTTGGGTCCATGCCTAGCTCTGTGCTTAACACATTGCTAGTTCTCAGTGATTATCATTATCATTATTAATGATGGTTATAATTGACAACATGGTAAATAACTTGAAAAGAGCTGGTTTCCTGAAGAAAAAAAAATAAGTCACTGTAATAATGGCTCTTTTACACAGTAATAAATAGCACATTTGTGTCTTGGTATTTTAAATTATGTCTTTGTTTGCCGAGGCTGGAGGGCATAGGGTACAATTTTGAAATCCAATAAATGAACAAATGAATTAGCATTAGGAAAAGGGTACATGTTAATCAAAACCAGCCATTTGGACTTTGGATCCTTAATTGCATATAAATTTTCTGTTTTGCTTCTTTCTTTTCATATCATTTATTCCTAGGTTTGCAGAGCCGGCCTTACCCAGAAGAGGAAGAGAATGTTGTTTACTGGGTGCTGAGGTTTTATATTATGCCACGCATAAAATAGCTCTTTCGGAAAGAAATACCCTTTAATAGAAGTGAAGCTTAAAATGTAAATATACCAGGAGCAAGGACTGAAAAGGACCTGGGAAGCTCCTTCTGACTCACCCAGCTCCTCTCTGACTTTCATCAGTCAGTAGGAGGAGAAGGAAGACAGACCTGGACAACCGGTCTCCAAAAATAGAATGTTAATATATTTTTTCAGCAGGACTTGCCAAAGAACCTGCTCAATAGTCTGATTAAGAAAAATGTGTGTTTCTTCCTGCCTATCTTTTAAAATATTTTCTTGCATTTACCTGCAAGGTAAATGATTTCAATTAAACTGGAATTAGAAAAAAATAACATTTCCTGCAATGTGAAACAGGAACTCAAGCTTTTTCACCTCTACTCTTTCTGTGATTTACAATGACATCTAATATTGGAATAAAAACTCAAATATGATCTATGGAGCTTAAAATGCATTTGTTTTAGAAATGGTTTGGCATGAACGTATTTGTGCAACTGAACTCATTTGTTTTAAAAGATGGCAGAGTAGATTTTACCTAGAAAACTCCTTGGAATTCCAAATACGCATTCTCTGGGGTATCTATTTATTTTCAGAATCTGGTAGAAAAAGATAGGAATCCGTTTCAACTAAGAAAGGCTTTCTTGAAATCTCAGCTTGGTAGATAAAGTGTCAACTTGATAGAAGTAATAATAATAAAGATGATAATATCTCATTGAGAAACAGATTGAGCAACATTTCATCCCCTTTTTTTTCCACAGAGCATTAGTGGCCAGCAGTACTGCATCTACAGATGATGAATTTTCATTGCTCCCTGATGCCTCATTTCCTAGGGATCCTTTACTTAAGGGCCTAAAGCAACTCAGACATAATTAGAGAATCATTGTTTTAGCTTCCGTTTCAAGCTTTGTCATGGATTCCTCATTTTTTTCATCTGTACAATTGGAAAGCTTCCTGTCAGACACTTTAAGATTGAGTTCCATCTTAGTCCACCCTAGGCTTGGTTTTCTGAGTATGGAGAAGTGTCCTGCATGATTCGAGTGAGCTAGCAACTTCCATGCAGCGGCTGCCTCTGACCACTTCTGGACCATTCTAACAGGAAGAGTGGCCGGCTCTCCACGTGAGGGTCTTGGTTCCTTCCACTGTGCTCCTCAGTACTGTGCAGATGTCTTAGCAGAGCACTGCTCGCATGCTACTTAGGCTAGTTTCCCAGGGCTGCTGTGAAAACCGCAAACAGTGTGGTTTAAAACAATAGGAACCTATTGTCATACAGTTCTGGAGGCTAGAAGTCCCAAAGCAAGGTGTCAGCAAGGTTGTTCTCCACTGGAAGTCTTGAGGGAGAATTAGTTCCATGACTTTCTCCTAGGTTCTAATGGTTGCTGGCAATCCTTGGTCTTCCTTGGTTTGTGGCAGCACGACTCCAGTCTCTGTCTACTTCCTCATGTGGCTCCTCCCTGGGCGTGTCTGTGTCTCTTGTCATCTAAGGAGACTAGTGAAGTTGGATTAGGGTCTATCCTGCTCCAGTATGATCTCATCTTAACTCGTATACGGGAGGAAAAATAATTTTCCCTTTTTTGAGTTCTTAGCTGAGACTCCTGTAATAAAAGACAGATTAACAGAGAACAGCAGAAGTTTGTTAAGGAGTGTACCTCATATATACCTGGAAGATAATCAGGGGTGAGAGGGTGGGGGTGAGGAGGGGAGAATAACTCTTCGAAATGGTTTAGAATTTAGGATTAAATATCGTCTTAACAGGGAAAGGGGAGGGGGAATTGCCAGCCACTCAAGGGAGAATAAATGATCTTTAGGAGAGATTAATGCACCTTAGAAGAATAGATGGGAGGTACGATAGTTTGTGACTATGTTTCTATAGGCGTTGTGTCCGCTTCTAGACCTCTCTCCTATGATGAGAGACAATCTTCCCTGGTGGATGAAACCCCTGGGGAGGGGATCTATGACAATCAAGTTCCTTTTGGAGAAATTCCCTCTTTAGGCACATAAGGAAATTCAGAGAAAACCTCTCCCTGCATCTACTGTTTTTTTAAGTGCCTCTGGCTCAAAATAATATACTAGAGTGGCATATTTTGATGTGACATGTTCCAAACTCCTACAGTCATATTTTGGGGTGGCATATTCTGTTACCCTTCACTTGATTACATCTTCAAGAACCTTATTTTCAAATAAAGTCATATTTTGAGATACTGATGGTTAGGACTTCAGCAGTCTTTCTGGGAGACACAATTTAATTCACAGCAGTATTATAATCTTTTCCTATTGCATATGAGCTCCTTGAGGACCGTTCTGTCCCTGCACCTAGAACATCACTGCTCAATAAATAATGATCATGTAAATAAGCAAACATGTACTTACTGGGTTGAGAATTGGGGAAATGTTGGTACTTGATAGAAAAGGACCCCAACTCCTGCTTGGGTGTCTAGGATTCAGTATCCTGCAGAATATTAACTCAAGTGGGTACAAACACCACAGTTTTCCCTTGTAAAACTAGTTTCAATATTTCAATAAATCGGACAGAAGTGGTACATGTATCCACAGAAAGGCTGCACATGCTAACCAAAATGTCAAGTTTCTTTGCTCTTAAATCAGAATGTTATTAAATCGGAACTGAGAGTAGCTCAAAAAAGCTCAAGCTCACAGCCCAGTGACATTTCAGGGTCAATTTTCAGTTGGGTGGTCTCTTCCAGAGCCTTAACAGAAGGTGGGAGCAGAAGCCCACATTTTCCCAGGGCGTTAGCCTCACTGTCCTTTATCTACATCGACTACCCTCTCGGTTCAAAGCTGGTCTACCAGCTCTCTCTCCTTTCTTCTTTCTTTCCACTCCACAAGTCTTCTCCAGGCTTTTGTTTTTGGGTTTAATTCTTTAACTACCTGCATTACATCCTCCTCCTGTTGTGCAACAAGCCTCAGCAGCCATCCTGTCTTAGGGGGGAAGGGGTAGCTTCTCAGCACAGCAGAAGAGCTCCTTAGCTCCTTAACTATCCCTTAGTAAAGTAGATATACAGGACTTTGGAAAATCCTCTCAACAAATGTCTGGCTAGTAAAGCTATTGTTTTGCTGCATAATCCTATTTTGCATGTCAGAAATGGATACCACCCTCATCCGTTTTCTTTGTTACTTTTACCACAAATCCAAATCTCCCCCATGGCAGATGGCACCTTGGGCCTGCTAGTACAGAAGCAAACAAGAAAAGCTAATTAAATCATTTTGAAAATATCACTTCTAATATACTAAGTAATTACTGGTTACTCAGCGACAAGTGCCAAAGAAGGAATCAACTGGGTGATGAGAGCAAAACTTGGTGGGGAGTTCACAGAGGGCTTTCTAGCTCATCAAGCAGTCTTGAAGGGGTGTGAGAGTTCAGAGTATGCCACCGCCAAATACTTCAGTCTGGCATAAAGAGTATTTTAAGCCGAAGGCAATTTAAAAAACAGAGAAAAGTAAAACTCTCTGCCCTGCCCCTCCTTACCAGGAAAGGCACAGTGATTCCTAATCACTGGAGACAACTCTAGAGTCTCTTGATTTGTTTGGATCTCTCTTGATCCAGAGAGATGGCAGGCACCAGAGGATTCTGCGTGACAAACTGTGCCAGAACAACCCTTATCTTGCATTAGTGTCCCCCATGTATTTACCTTCTCACAGTTTGTCACCCCTAAAACTAAAAGCCTAGAGCCCTTTTCCATTGTCTTGTCACTTCTCTATAAAATTTATTATTCTTTTATAGAGATGCTATATAAGCCCAAATTCTTTTTAAATTACTTATCGTTATGTACTCCTGTGTGTGTGTGTGTGTGTGTGCGCGCGCGCGTGTGTGCAGTGCACGTGTTAATAAACTTCATTTGGTTTTCTCTTGTTAACCTGTTGTTTGTAAATCTGATGTACAGGGCTCAACCAATGAACCTAAGATAGACAAAGAAAAAAGTTTTTTTCTCCCCCATAGGGGGAAAAAACTTAGGGGAAGAGCCCCAAAGAGATCACACTATTCTCTTCATTAGGGGATGGGCCACATTTCACCACTGCCTTGATCAGTCAATTTTATTCTGTAATTTTTCTCATTTATTTCTGATCAACAAGCATGTTTCTAAGCATTTAGTCTTGGGCAGGTCTTGTCAGTCAGATACCCTCATCTAGTGACCTTTATGTTTTAAGAATCTGTCATTTTCATGATGGAATCTGGAGGAGGGATGAGGAAGAATTGAAACTTCTGTGATGCTATGGCTCGGCTGCTCACTAGAGTGGCCTGGAGAGCTTTAAGCATGTATATGCCTATCAGTATGTAAGAATTCATTATTCTTACTTAAGCCCTGGCTTTGGGGACAGCATGAATCATGTGGTGAATTCTGGAAGACTACCTTTGGGATTTCCGTAGGTAAGTTGCATCCATACTCCTCCTGTTACAGATGTTGGCATGGGCCTGTGTTTGAGTGACATCCTTCAGCCTGTGGTACCCCCCATCCTCTCAGCCTTTTGCATCATAAATTTGACTTTAGCATAAGCCTTGCTATATCATTAGACAGCTGAGGACAGTCGTGTCAAGACTTACAGTGGCATCCCACCCACTGTCACAGACAGTTTCCTGAGTGAGCACTGATGTTACGATCACATCCTGTGTGAGGCATATCTTATTACAGCAGAAAGGTGTTGTGCTGAGTGTGAGGGACGCTTCTCTTCATAGGTGACCAGAACTATCTAATGAAGGTTTCTGCTGTCTCTGTGCTATTTGGCAATATAAAACTTGTATTTCCATTTTGCTCTCGAGTGATAGAATCAAGAATAAGATCATTATCTTACTTGTTGAAATTCTACAGCCTGCCTCTATTCAGATTCCTTAAAATTAATAGACTGGATTCAGCTGGTTTCACTTGGGATAACTCATGAGAGTTGGAAGTTATGGTAACTGGGATTTAAGATTCCTTATTAATGATTAGGTAAGAAGGAGCCTACATAAGCCAAGGACAAGGAATTACCTAGCAGAAAGCTGTAGTGCCAAAGGATGTGTGAGACTTGCTGAAGCATTGGTTGTTCATTATTTTCTTCTTTTATTTACTGTCTCGAAAAACATTTATTGCACATCATTGAGTAGGATAGGTTCTGTGGGTGCCTGGCTCATAGTATGAACCTTGGATGTTTGTGGAATGGGCCAATAAGATAATGATTTGTAGAAGAAACTCCTTCTCAATGGCTCTGATCTGTGCCATGTGTCACAGACTTCCTAATTGGTCACTTCTGTAATGAATGTATGTCGAATGCACCTGCTTACTGATTTCTATGTTTTCTTGGCTACTTGTAGGAATGGACATCATTTCTGTCTCACTCCTACATCCTCTCCACATAAGTCTTGGACTTGTCAATTGTGATGTTCGCAATTATAAATATTTTTAGAGCTTTTAATCTACTAGGGAAAATTGAGCTTAACTTCAGTGTTATTCATAAATAAACTATACTCTGCTTTTCTATTTGCGTCTTAATTTTCTATATACTTTTATTTTGCGTTCGGCCCAATTTCTGTCCTTTCTTCATTTTTCCCCAGCTGCTATTTTCTTGTTTATACATGGATCAGGATTGAGAATGAGAACCAGGGAAAAACTATTTTTGACAAAAATCGTGATTAGGATGTCCATGTTTACTAAGGAGAGCATTTTTTAATTCTAGTTTGTGCTGTGCATTTTGCTAAGGTGATAACAGGAAACAGCTGAAACTAACTGTGTAATCTTGGGGTTCTAGTCAGCCCTTTGGCCCTGGCCTCTTTCTCTTGTATGCTGTTGAGGGCCTGGCGCATGGGAGTCTCTTAATAAGTGTTTATTTAATGATTAGAAAGGAAACAGAGAGGCTTTTAAAAACTCACATTGTTCAATAAAAAGATTGAAATGGAAATGGCGAAAAGATTGAAATGGAAATGAGATTTCACAGTTCTCTGTGGATCTTGTTTCTCATTTCTGCCTTTTCTCTATTAGCATTGAAAATTGAAAGTTGACCGCATTTAATTTTAAATTTATTAATCGATAGGCAATTTATTTTTTTCTGAAAAATCAGTGTTGTTTGAGTACTAGTCAAATTGATTTATTCAATTAATTTTCAAACTTTCGATTCATTTTTATCTTACAAGCTTGTTCTATACCTCCAAATGGTCCAAATAAATTACCCAACTAAAACTACTGGAGAGTTAGTAGTAAAGCTTAATGTAACAAAAATCTCAATTTATGTAACACAATTTTCCAGGGATGTAGGGTTTATGAAATGAAAATAACTGCTCTAGTCCTTAGTGTAAAATCTGCCTCCCACTCAAGGTGATGGCAGAGGCGCCCGCATTAGTGTCTCAGGCAGGTCCCTTCAGTGAATTGTCCTTTAAACACCCTTGATCACATGCGTTACTTGGGATTGCTATCTTGGGAGCTTGTTCGTCTTCTAGTTTCCTGTTGTCCTTGGCTTCTTTTCCCCTCACACAGTCAGATGGGTGTGGTCAGCCCAATTTCTTTCTCTCTTCCAGCTTCCCAGTCACCTCTCTCCTCCTCAGTTTCCAAAAACTGCTCAGGCTTCTCTTTGGAGATGAGTCTTTCTCTTTTAAACTTCCCTTTTCTCCTTGTCTGCATTAAGCATTTGTTGAAGTATTTCCTTGGCGGTCTGTGAAAATGGCAATACCTGTAAGTTTCTTCCTAGCTGTCACATTTCCTAAGAAAGAGCTCATTTCCATGTTTATAGAATATTATATTTAATGGGAGTGCCCTTGACCCTGACCTGTTCTGTAAAAATGAAAAATTTTTAAAAATTTTCTCTCATTTTTGTGCCAGGTCTTGAACCCAATATTTTTATAGTTCAAAGCTCTATTTTCTAGCTTTCTTTTCTCTGACTCATATTGACGGTTTTTAATTTGATCTTTAGTTAATTTAAGTATGAAAACTTGCATAACAAAATATAGTCAATTGGCTAAGAGATCGCCACTAGTGCAATTGGATTTTTATTACAATCAATGAGTTCACTTCAGATTGCTTGCCCTAACATAACAGATTAACTCTTATTTCTTTGAAGCCTGGAATTTGCCTATTGGATGGTAGTAGTTACTTATAAATAGCTTAATGATGAAAGGAATAGGGGGAAATCATCAGTAGAGGTGGGAAAACCATTGCAAGCTCGTGATTGCTCATAATTAAGAAGAGTCTTATAGATTTAAATATATATGCTGCTGCTTCTAGTAGCAATCATTGAGCCACATTTTAGTCAGACTTTTTTTTCTAAATGAAGTTTGAGTATCGCTCCCCTTTTCTTGTCTTTTACAACCCAGTAAAGGGGAATTTCACAAGAATTTAATATAACTGTTTTTCTTTATCTCCTGCTGATGTGGATGAGATTTCAGATCTGCTTCATGGTATACACTATGACATCTAGCTTTCAAGAAACAAGCAATGACTGTCTTCATTTCCTCTGACTCTACCTCTAAAATGTTTTTAAAAAATTGTGTGCAATGGAGAATGCATATTTATATTGACCGTAGGGGAAAATATAAGCAGGTAGCACTCTGCATGAAGTTTCGATGTGATTATTGGTGTCGGGCCCTGCTTGGGCCTACCTGCTCTGCTTCCCCAGGGGGAATCTTGGCAAAACCCCGATGGCCTGAATTTGATGTAGGTCAGCTCAGAGGGCAAAAGACAAGTGGGTGCACTAAACACCATTTTCTGTTCCAACAGTGAAATTTCTTTCAAGTAGGCCGCACTGCTCCTCCTCAAACCAGTACAGTTTTCCATGAGGATTCCTTTATGGGACCGTGCCATAGTTATAAGACCACCTCACAGACCAATGAATACCAGATTATTGGGGCAGACCGAAGAGCTGTCATCCAACTCTAGATCCCCATGAGTGACTTTATAGTGTTCATTTTCTCAGATTTAAACTGTGCATCTTTCTCCACTTTAGCACCATAAGCTTTTAACAGACATTCAATACTAATTCAATAGCCTAGTGTCTCTAGTGAAAATGTACAAATACATTTATCTGAAAGTTGCCTTTTTTAAAGAAACTAGTCCCTTTGAATTTCACTTAAGAATGACTTATTCTGCAGAAAGCCAGTGGCACCTTCGGCAGAGAAGGGCCAGTAAGTAGGACATCTTGGGGAGACCCTTTGCAGGCTAGATGGCCCCACGTGCCTAGCAGACTCGGGGTTCTGAGGGAGCTCGAGGTTGAGCAAACAAGACTACAGTGCTTCTCTAGCGTAGAAGGGCCAGTAAGTGAGCATGTTAGGAAAGAGTCTGTGTTAGCAACATTACATCTCTGTAGAGAGAGATATTTCACAGTGTTTCTTTTGATGAATACTCTGAAGTGATTTATGACAATTCAGAAAGACATTCCTCTGGAATGGTGTTCTTTGCAGATTAATGATGGTGGCAAAAAATAGTGTGCCCACATCTTTAGAGAATTAAGGATTGTTGGGGAAATGTTTGTCATAAATCATTAAAGAGTTCACAAAATTATTAACCCAAAACTTTTTTTTTTGAACAAAACAAATCAACAACACAGATGTATAGAAACAAGGTTGGAAGGAAATGCATTGAAATGTTCATAATTCACAAAATGGTGGCATCTTATTTTTTTTGTGCTAATATGTATATTACAAATTTTCCACAAAGTACATACAATTATTAAAAAATTATTATTGTTTGTCTTTTAACACTACACCTTGTTTTGAAGTTATTAAAAAAGAAAGGAAAAAAAAAAAAAAAACTTTCCAGAACTCCAGGAAATGCAAGCAGAGTCGGATGGGAAGCAATAGTAGGTCAGTCAAATGCTTCTCTGCCCCTGGCCCCTCCTCTCCCCATCAAGTGCGCCAGAATATGGAACGGCCATGACAGCTAACCCCAGTTCAGATAACAAAACAAAGAGAGAGAGAGACCTTTATTTGAATTGTCAGCCTTAGCCTTGAGATACTGCACAAGTGGTTTTAACAGCCAAATCACATCTTTGCGAACAATGTCACAAAGATAGAAAAGGAGCATTATATTTTTTTATCTCACAGATGTCCTGAATAAAGTACACTTGGTTCCAATTTCATCTTGATAGTGCATCACAGATCAAAGTGACAGCCTCGCTGGAAAATCACTGATACTGAGTTCAGCTTGGTTTTTTTTCTACTTTGGGTAGGGAAGCTCTGCATTTTCATTAGCACAGAACTATTACTATTACTGACCATTTAAAAAGCCTTCTTGGTTTTGATGGATTTCTTAGCTTCGGTGCTAGAATGTCCTGGCCTCTACAGGATGCAGGTGGGACAAGTGAACCTGAGCAAGGATCTCATCTGACTAAACACAACATGGTATCACCGACCATCTGTCACAGCATATGCTTAAAAGACATGGTTTACAAACTAAGTGGACAGTAAAACTCTGGTTTCCTAGGCTCACATGATCTCTATACAAAACCTTCGCTCTATTTTCAAAGGTAGCAGGAACCAAAACAATAATGACCTTCTTCTCTAGGTCTCTGGCACTGAGAGAATGCATTTACTAAAAGGTCCAAGTAACCCGGAAGATGGAACACAGCTGTTGAGAAAGGAATGCTCTCCTCTTCCTCCTTCCTGGTAAGAGCAGATCCTTGAGTCTCTAAGTTAAGGCCCCAAGGTAGGTCACACATTGTCAGTAGTCTTAGGCTGATCCAGAGTTTATAGGGCTGGATCCTGTTTGGTTTGGATCCAGCCCTTAACTAGGAGTCAATAGAAGAAATAGAAGAAAGTCAGAGACAGGGCCGCACCACTCCTGAGGGGAAAGCTGTATGTGAACAGGCATCAGACAGCAGACAAGAACCCAGGAAAACACACACACACACACACACACACACACACACACACACACACACAGAGCAGTCTTTGGGGAGTTCACGATTGTCAGGAGCGTGAGTCAGCTTCTCTTTAATGCTTTGTGCCTCAAGGGCCCCAGGGAGATCTGGCAGAAGCAGAGGGGGAGGGAAAAAAACGGAGAGGAGGAAGAGCAGAAGAAAAGAGGAGGAGGCAGTTTCATTCGCCAGCTAGACTGGGAATGTTGAGTGTGGGGAAACAGTTCCTTTTGGTTCCGTTGTTCACAGTTCCCAGCATGATGGTGGGTCAGAGAGAGAATGGGTAGGGTGCCTGGAGGAGGGACAGAGTGACTTCCACTCCCTAACATGTACATACTCAGCAGCAGAGACGTGGCACCTTCCATTAACCCAGAAACCCTTTAATTCTAATATGGTTCTTAATCTTCCAAAATAACCCGCATTTCTGAACTATCCCTCAAAACTGTCATCAATGCCAGGCCGTTGTTAGTAGTGAGTGATGTAAATGACACTGCCCTGGACCTGGTTGGGAGAGGATCATCTGTACTTACAGTGGCCACATGAATCTATGAGAGTGGCCCAATCTGTTATCCCCATTCGATTTTGCTTATCTTCCAAATATATCCAGAATCTGATCACATTGTATCATCCACATGGCTACTACCGTGGTCCAGGGGTGGTAGCCATCCTCTGCTATCTGCAGCCATGCTGTAGCTTTCTAACTGGTCTCTCTGCTTCGACTTCTGCCCTCACTCCCTCTCTTACCCCCAACAACTATTTTTGACAAAGCAGCCAGAGTGATGCTTTGCAAAATTGGTCATAACATGCCACTCCGCTCCATATGTCTCCATGGTTCTCCTCACTGGGAGAAAACCCAGCGTCATTCCGGAATATAACCCTGCTTCCGTGACCTCACGTACTGCTCCCCTCCCTTGCTCTGCTCCAGTCATAGGCTTCCACCTCAGAATCCTTGCAGTGGTAGTTTTCTTTGCTTGGAGGACTCTTCTAGATATCGGCTTCCATCAAGTCTTTGCTTAAATGTCTCCTGCGCAGCGATGTCTACCCTCATTCTATTCAGAATTGCTCCCCTACTCCACTTTCCCCAGCCCTTACGCACTTGATTTTTTTGCTGTAACACATAGCGGTTATCACCTTAAAAAGAAATGTTTGTTTATTTTGCTGTCTATTCTCTAAATCTATTTTGTTCACAACCGTATCCTCGGTACCTAGGTTAGTGTTTCATACATAGTAGGTGCTCAAAAATAGCTGTGAATTGAATTTGCTGAATTTTTCCAGAAGACTTGTGGGCAGTTTTATTGTGTACAATTTTATATATTCGAAAGGTCATGCCTGATTGGAACAAGAAAAAACATTTGTCAAATCTTATACACACCATCTGGAGCCTGTTCTGCAGCCTATATATGAAATAGGTTGTAAGTGGCAGCCAAATGTCCTGTGAATAGAAATCAGCGCCAAGAGAACCTGTTAAATCCTCTGAGTTCCTTCCCAGATGAAGTTGTAGCGCTTTGGCTGAAGGAACTGTGTACGTTTTATCTTTATCTAGGTCGTGTCTGATGCATGGAAAAGGCTATTTTTTCCTCAATGTTTCTTTCTAACAAACTACTTTCAATTACCCTGAACGGTTTTAAAATGAAATAAAGTGAAGAAATATAAAAGGTAGATTTGATGCCAGATATCTTCAAACCTATCTATATACTTGTTTATTTTTCATGAGGTTTGTTTCATTAGAAACTTGGACATAAATGATACCGGCTTATTGGATTGGTTTTGCCTGTGTAGTCGAAAATAGCTGGGGTGGGACAATAACTTTAGAAGCCTTTCAAGGATATTATCCAGTACTTTCTCTGATCTTGTTTACATACATCAGTCCTATTGGCTAAAAAAAACCACAATTATTCTCTTGACTTTTCTTTGTGAATTGATATTGTTGTTGAAAATAACATCCCTGAAGACAGAGCAAGGTAATATTCATTTTTTTAAAAAAGCTATCTTATTATGTTTACCTTGTTGTTAAGTGTATTTCTTATTTAGCCTAGAAGTGCTGTTATGTGGCAAAATAGTCTATCTTACATAATGATTGTAATTTAAAAGTGAAAACCACTAGGTATCTTTTCTTCTCTGCTTTGGTTTTGCTGGCTGGGTGATTTTGGGGGCTCTATCAGTGAACATACAAAACGAATAACAGTAAATGAATTACAGAGGTATAATTCCATTGAGGGTTCTAGAAAACAGCTTTTAGCCTCAAGAGGCAAGCTTCTTACAGTCTGTGTTGGATCAGAATTGTAAGACAGAATTGCTTATTGTTAATTTTATGGAGGACATAAAAGCTAATGTAAAGCATCTGTCGCATCCTTGACCCCTTTAAGAAACCCGTATCCATGGCAGCTGATATCAGGTAGGAGAAGGATGCCCTGAAACTTCACAGGGCGTTTCAAGAAAAAAGAATGCTTTGTCTCTTGAATACCTCTTTGAGGCTGAATCTATGCAGTGGTAAGTTTGGGGTATATTTCAGTCTATTCAGTTAACATATATTTATTGGGCTTATACTGTGTGGTAGGACCTATTCTAGATGCTGAGGTTACAGCAGTGAACAAATCATGCAAGAAACTCCCCTGTCATCTTGGAGCTGACTTATACTACAACTAAACAAGTAGAATATAAGGCATGTTACAGGTGACAACCCACTTCACCCAAAATCTATTAAGGGAGGATAGTCAAAGGGGAATAGGGCCTCAGGGCTGGGGGCTCCTTTTAATAGAGCGGGTGAGAAGGACCCCACTGATATCGGCGCACTTGTGCAGAGTGCTGAAGGAGGCATGGGAGCAAGGCCAGATGCAGATCTCCAGGACGACCTTCTAGGCAGGAACGACAGCCGTACAGAGGCCTCGACAGAAGCCTTGGCGGAGGGAGCGGCAATGCTAGTGTGGCCAGAGCCAGTGGGTAAGGACGGGCGCGAGGCAGGATGAGGCCCCAGAGGACCGGCTTCTGCAAGGCTGTCTAGGTCACGGGAAGGCCTCGGGAGCCTCTGAGTAGAATGGGAAACCGTTGGGGAGTTTTGAGCAGAGAATGGTTACCTTTAAAGAGGATCATTCTGGCTATTTCATAGAAAATAGATAATTGGTAGGCAAAGGTTTAAACAGGAGTAGTTAGGTGGCTACTGGAAAAATCCAGGCAAGAGAGTAGAGTGGTTCGGAGGTAGGTGGCAGATGGAGGTGATAAGATATATTCTACCTTTGGTTACATGTTGAAGGTAGAACCTGCAGAATTTGCTGACGGTGGATGTCGCCGCCCTCCACAGGCCCATTTTCCTGGAGCTGCTGCCAAGGTGCCACAGAGCACGTTGAGAGTCCTCCTCCCATCCGCTTGGCTCTGATGATGCGTTCTCCGCACTATACCGTTCGTCCCATCGTTTCTTCCTTTGCCGATTTCTGCCCTGGGCTCAGACATCGCGTCTGATAGGGCACAAGAAGGTTATTCTGCTGCCCTCTGTTTCCTGAAACTCAGCTTCTTGTCACCATTGCAGGAGTTCCCGCTGTCACTCAGCAGCTCTCCCGGATCCGAGGCCGACAGTGTTCTCTAGCTTCCCCTCACCACCATCTCACTTTGTCCATTACTCCTCCACCAGAATCCTGGCTGTCTCTCTCCTTCAGACTCTGCTCCAAGCCCGAACCGCTTCATGTTAGGCTGATGCAATAATTTTCATACCGGCTTTTTTGTTTTCTTTCTTCCAGAAAGCTAGCAGCTGGCAGCGAAAATTATCCCTGTCCAGCTTCATTCTCATCATACCGCAGTGCCTCTCAGATTCCTGTCTCTCGGCTTCCAGCTCTTCCCCCCTCCCCATCCCCCTCCCCAATTTAAATTGTTTATCATATTCTTCGGTAAACATTCTGACTACATCCTTTTCATCTTCAGCACATATTTATATAATTTTGAATTCACTCTGGTAAACCTCTTTGAAACCATGAGTGAACAAAGCAAACATCTGATCTGGACTGGAGAGAGGTTTTCCTTGAGTCCCTCATCTGTTCATCCCTGCCGGGCGTGGGAGAACGGACCACGATAATCAGCTTCATTGTACTAGTGAATACTACTGGAAGGGGTAACTCTTTACTCTGTGAATCTTTGTTTTTCTTCTTAGTGGAAATGAATTAATTGGTGTGTTAGTCATTTATGTAATTCACCAAATACTTCTATTCTTCCTATGCACAAAAGAGGATTGTACTTCCTGGCCTCTTTTCGGTTGGATAGCACAATGTGACTAATTCTGGGCAATAATTTGAGAGTGGAAGTAATATTTATAATTTCTGAGCCAGCACACTTAATTGCCAGGAAAAGATTAGAGCTTTCTTTTCCTTGGAGGTGATTGCAACTTCTGAGATGGTGGCCTTGGTCACTGATGGTGGCCTGGGTCACTGAGTGACTCTGAGGAGCGGAACCCTTGGTAACCTATGCCGGATATGCAACATGAGGGAGAAGTCCTTGTTTTGGCCACTGAGATTTTAGGTTGTGTGTTTTTTTGTTTTTTTTGTTTTTGTTTTTGCTTGTTTTATTACTGCAGCAGAACCTAGTCTACCTTGCCTGATATATTCAGGTCATCTCTCTGTGATAGTTACTTGAGAACAGCACCTCAGGCAAATGAGGGTTTGGATGGATGCAAAGGACAAAGCTAAGTTAGGTGCCAGAGTGGCCGATGCTGGTCATGGGGCTCCTAAGGATGATGGTCCTAGACAGGGAAACAGGTTTGAAAAGGAGGAAGTAGGACCCTGAAGGCAAAAATGGAGAACTATCTAGGGTTGATCTAAGGTTAAATACTGTGGTCTCTAATGGCTTCTCTGTGGTGACAGGAAAAATATTTAGTGATTTCTGCTTCACAACACACAGACTAATAGTAAGTAGATGCCTTGCAGCTTGGGGTTCTATTTGGTCAGGAGGGAACTTCCACTGCACATGATGACAAGAAGGCAAGGCCAGAGGGACGACTGCCTCTGTCTTACATCCTCCAAAGGGGATGCCAGACATGCCCCACTTGCCCAGGCCTATCACGGTTATTCAAACGAGTGCTTGCAGACAGTGTCAGCGAGGAGGTCCTGCAAGGTCAGGAGAGCTCAGCGAGGCCTGGTGCTGTTTAAGCCCACAGCCTGGCAAAGGGATGATTCCCAGCCTGTAGATACCATCAGCCAAATTGCAATATCTGCTGGGCTACCGCCTTTGCCAGGATCATTGTTTCCTGCTTTGAATTTTGGGAGAAGGAGGAAGGAGAAGTAGGTGCCCTCTGCTTCCCTCCCTTTCGTGTGAAGCCTGGAAAAGAAACCTGCTGTTTAGAAAGTTGCCTTGTTTTTAATTGGTGGGAGGAGGCCTGTGAGAGCCTCCAGCTTTCTGCTCGTGTTATGATTTTGTGGCAGTGTGAAGTCAGCCTTAGAGCAGTTACAGCTCTCCTGAGCTGTCAGTAACTCAGAGACTTCAACTCTGATTAAAACCCATGACTAAAAAAATTACCATAATCCAGTGACAGGCATGAAGAGAGAGCCATAATAATACTACTGATAACACTGTGCCAGTTCAGAGGCTACTATATTTAGTGCCTCACCTCGGCACGGAGACATCTCAGGGTTGCCATTGATACGACCAGTGCCTTGTTGATGGATATGACCAGGTCTGTGTAGGGTCCGCCTCCAGTACCATGTGTACATCTGGGGGAGGAAGAGGGAAGAGGCGCGGCCACCGGGAGAAACGTGTCCGCTGGGAGTTCTGTTGGCGGCAGGGAGCAGAAGCGGCAGCCGTGTTCTCTGCTGTGAACCAGCGCACTTAAGAGACCAGCAGGGAGTGGGGCTCTAGGTTTCAATCCAAAAAGTCCAATTAATTGTCTGAACCCCCTGAACTCTTTGAAGCCTCTCACCTCCGGGTCCTCAAAAACACCTTACGTTGTCCCTTTTTGCCGCTCGAGCTGTCCTTCCATCCTTAGATCATTCAGGACATTTCCTTGCTATCCTCACTGCTGCCCCGATGTGGGCCTCTGCATAATATTATATACTCCGGTCTCATTTCCTTGGGGCCTTTCTAGCAGGTGACTCCAGCTACTTGATAAGCTCATTTGAGCGGAGTTGTTAATGCTGCTAATGGTTTAAGGTGTTAGCCATTCTGGCTCATTTATTTGCATTTTAACAGGGACTTTTCAGCTTAAAGGCAAATGTGTTACTACTCAGAATTTAGGGCACACAGCAGAAGATTGGTGTGGGATGGCATTTGTTAACATGAGTCTATAAAACTTTTCAATAGTTCCCTGTATTATTTAGCCACGGCATTTGCAGCAGGTCAGAATGGGGGCCCAACTGTCCCATTTTAGCTTCATCTCTAATTACTCCTTCCTTCTTCCTACCATTTTTTCTTTGCGTCCCTTGCTAATACTCTTTCTTCTGCCCCCATCTGCTTGGCAAGGCGAATACTGCTTATTCTTTCTGGCCCAGCTTAAAACTGATGGCTTCTGTGAAGTCTTCTTTCCAGGCAGAATTAATCATTTCCTTGTCTGGGATTTATAGGTCAGTTGTTCTTAGGACTTGTTGCATATTAGAATCATCTGGTGTACTAGTCAGGGCTCCCCAGAGAAGCAGAACTCGAATATATACAATAAATATACTTACATGTGTATATATATATAGTAAGGAATTGGCTCACACGATTATAGAGGCCGACAAGTCCCAAGATCTGTAGTCGGTAATCAGGAGACCCAGGAGAGTCAATGGCATAGTTGCAATATGAAGGCCAGCAGCCAGCAGGCGGGAGACCCAGAAAGAGCCAGTGTTTCAGTTCAAGTTTAAAGGCAGGGGAAAAAACAAAAAGTCCCTGGGTGAAGGCAGTCAGGTAGGAGAAATTCTCTCTTACCTGGGGAAGGGTCAGCTTTTTGTTCTACTCACGCCTTCAGCCAATTAGATGAGACCCATCCTCACAGAAACACCCAGAATAATGTTTGACTAAATATCCAGGGACCTGTGGCTTAGTCAATTGACACGTAAAATTCACCATCACACTTGGGGAACTATTAAAATGTAGTAATACTATTTGACCCCATCTTAAGGATTTTGATTTCATTGGTCAGGGATAGAACCTGGGCATCAATAGATTTTAGACTTTCTCCTTCAGTCAGGGGGAAAAGCCAAGTAAATTACTCATATATATGCCTCCTCTAATAAATAGTGGAATAGGGTGGGCTCCTAAGCCAATATGACTGGTGTCCTTAAAAAGAAGGGGCATAGAGACAGACACACAGGGAAAATGCCATGTGAAAACAGAGGCAGAGATTGGAGTGATGCAGCTGCAAGCCAAGGAACACCAAAGATTGCCAGAAAACCAGCAGAAAGATGCTAGGAAGAGGCAAGGAAGAATTGCCCTACAGGTTGCAGAGAGAATATAGCCCTGCCAACACCTTGGTTTCTGGCTTCTGGCATCCAAAACTGAGACAAAAAATTTCTGTTTTTAAGTTGATCAGTTTGTGATACCTTATTATGGTAGACCTAGGAAACCAATACAATAATCAGATAAAGATAGGAAATGTTAGGGGAATGGTCTGCATTGCATTTATGGGACGGTAGCGTGGGGCAAACAAGAATTGGTCTTTCGGTCTGGTTTGAGGAATATTTTGAAAATTGCTTTCTATCTTTTTTTTCTTTTAAGTTTTAGGTTTGAGATCTTTCAAATACGGGTGATCTTGTGAGATAGATGAGCTTCTTGAACTTAACAACTTTCCAGAAGGAATCATCCGAACTGGTTTCACCCCCCAAGCCACCCTTAGATCCATTAGAAATTACTAAGCAGGCACCTGGCTTATCAATTTATCCTTTTTCTCCTAGAGTTGGATCCATTCAAGATTCATTCACCAGAACACATTTCTGAATCTGCAGAATTCAGAACGAGTCACTGGGCTCGGGTGCCCCATCAAGGTCATCGAGGGGCACTGCCTGCTTAGCCATCTGCCTACGCGCTTTGACGTCTCTTCAAATTAAACACCACACCCTGTGGTAAAATTGTTCTCACTCTATAAATAGCTCACTTGGCTTGAGTTTCACTGAAAGTATTACAGAGGAAGGGTGTCAGAGAGAAGAAAAAGGAAAGGCCACAGACTCAAGGGCAAACTCCTTGGTCAAGTGACTCCAGTCTCTGAGGAATCCCGGGGATTCTGTGTAAAGGAGGCACCCCGGGCCCCTTCCCTGCTTCCCACGTGACTTCTTTACTACGATCTCATTGTACAAAGTGAGCATTTTCTTTTCCTTCTCCAATCTTTTCAAGATTGCGTTTATTTTGCATCAAGAAATTGCTACGAGGTTACTCTAATAAAAGTACACAGGTCCCTTTCTGTGACTAAACGACACACAACTAATTTCAATCACATCGTTACTGAATTAAAATGGAAACTGTCCATAGGCAGCATACCATTACCGATGGTTTCTGCAGCCAAGTCATTTTAATATCATCATGTAATTTTATGACCGGTTGGCCTACACTTTTATAGGGCTGCTACAAACCTCACATCTGCTCCCCGAGAAGGGCCCCGAGCTCCCTCTCACTTCTCTCTCCTGTCCTCTGTACTGTTTCCTCTAACTTGCTGGTCCAGCCCTGACTGAGTGTTCTTTCCTCCCGGTGGCTGTCGTACGTGGGTCACCACTCCACAGTCAGGCCTGCCAAAGCTTCCCATGCCGTCTGTCTTCAATGTTTGACGTTTACCCATTTCCTGCTGCACCCACTACCCGGATTCTTCCTGCTCCTTCTCTACACACACACACACACACACACACACACGCACACACTCACACACACACACACACACACACACACACACCCTGCTCCGTACAGTCCCCCTCACTCCCACCCTCATTGGCCACGTGTCAGACTTTAAGTCCAGTCCCTCCCGTGTGCTCCATGGTGTGAAGACAGAGAGGTGCGGCTGCGCCTTGGGACAGGGTTCGACTCTCTGCCGAGGAGTTCACATTCTGGTTCCTGCCCCATCTATGAAAAAGCTGCACCTTGAAGTTCCTTAAAATGGGAGGCCGTGGCTCCGCTAGGAGATCCCTCTACCAGGCAGGTGCAAAATACAGAGGCCCTGAGGGTGGAGATATTCCTCGACTTATCTTTCTCAGAAGCTGATTTTTTATATCTGCTTTTTTCTATAGATTAGGCTTCCAGAATCTGCAGTGACTTTGAGGTGAACTTTGGGGCTGCATATTATACTGCTCACTTCTTTCTATCATTTATAGTCCCCCGGGATTTAGAAAAGCAGAGTAGAAAGACCAGCACATTAGGAATGTAGTCGTTGGTTTGGGTGGCTCTCACTGTCCCCAGCTCTGGCCACCTTACCCAAAGTCTGTTTCTAGGGCTTCTGTACATCATTGCTCTCACAGTGTGGTGTGGGGATGGGCGGCCTTGGCACCCTCAGGGAGCTCGGTAGAAATGCACACCCTCAGGCCCCACACAGACCTGCTGAATGGAGTCTCACTTTACCAGGATCCAGGTGGTTCTGAGTGAGGGGCCGTGGTCCTTGGGGCTGCTTTGGAGCTGTGTGTCATTACCTGTGTGCGGTCCCCCGGGTCTGTAGGGGCCACACAGCACCCCTGGTGCAGCTGGAGGAACCCCCACGAGCATGGTAGCGGGCTAAGCACATTTCCAGGTTATCAGTGTTTCAGGGCAGCAACACATTTATGGGGATTGTTTAATTAATGTTAATTGCTCTTGGCCTATTGTGTGACTTGGGCAGGATTTACGGAAAATCACCACAATCTAAAACCCTATAAAAGAGACATTGCTTTTAGAGGCCCTGTAACTCATGCCCGCAGACATCTTTTGATTCTTGATGTATCCCCCAGATGTATAAATACTGCCTGCATTTGCATAATTCTCGGAAGTATCTGGCATTTCATTTTTTTGGGGAAGGGGCAGGTGCATCTAGGTGGAGAGCAATGCTCCTCGCATGTTATGATCTGGGTGGCAGTTGGTGAGGATTCGCTTTATAAAGAGAGATGATTTATCCAGTTTTATTACCCAATTCTGGGCTTTCATGGATTCCATAAATTGTGGTACTGCTGTTGCCTTCAACCCAGTGGATGTATAAAGCTGTTTCCACGTCGCCGCGAAACCCCATCCCTCCTCCCCTTAGTGTCCCACAGGTCCCAGGGAGAGGAAGAGGCAGACTCGAGATGCAAGTAGTGGCCGTGATGCCTCGTGCAGGGCTGCAGCGCGGAGGGGAGCGCGCGGGGCGGCTGGCCGCAGGCGCCTGCGCAGACGCACTGCTAGCAGCTTAGAACCGAAAGGAAACTGTGGGGCTGGGGACACGCCTGTCTGTGCCAACCCACGTCTGAGACCACAACCGTCTGAGAAAAAGAACGCGTTTACTTAGCGTTCATCTGTGGCTTCCTCGCCTCCCCGCCACCCTTTCTGGATCCCCCAGTTCCCTCGGGTTTGGAAGGGTTATAGGTATCTTTTGGGCTCATTCACACTCTGTTTCAATTGTCTACCACACTCACTGATTTCTCATATTTATTCCCCTCCCGAGACGAGTTGGGCCTCTGAAACTTTTACTCTTCGAGCCTTGAAAAATCATTCCTCACAGTTATTTTCCTAAGTGAAGCATGTCTTACTTTCCACTTTGAAAACAGTCTGTTTCACGGTTCTGAATTTTTTTTTTTATCCCCCTGCATTCCATCCCCCAACACAGAGCATCATCGGCTTGCTCAAGATGAGACCAAATCCTACTCATCTTCCCTGAGCTGGCCTTATTTTGGTTTATTTTTACCCTTGCTATTTCTTCCAATCTCACTAAAACCCTGTGATGTAAGTAGGGCGAGTATCATAATGCCGGCACCACAGGTAAAGAAACTAAGGTCAGGGAGCCTTTCTCAGGAAGCGGCACTGGGCTGGGATGCAGACCTCCGTCTGCCTGTCCAGAGCAGTCTGGCCCCCGGGGCTGCCACGACAGGGGGCACGGGTCCTCCGCAGGTCCCTGAAAGCACATGGTGGCAGCAGCACTGTGCCTACCGGCCAGCCTCTCCAGACCATCTCTGCTGCTCCACGGGGCCACGCTCTGTCTACCCAGGGAGGGACAAAGTCAAGAGACTCACTGAGCAAAACACCCCCTCTTGAGCTTAGTTTTGCCATCCCGCCATGGGCACTTTTGTCACCACCTGGGCGCTGCCGTAAAATCGCTGGAGTCTCCACAAATTCGTCCAGACCCGTCCCTGACCCGCCTGCGGCATGAAGGCTCTGCTGCTCTCACGGGCCTCCTAGGCTGTGTAGTAATTGGTCTGGGAACAATGACCCATTTTTCTGCACTGAGCAGCATGAGCCATCTGCAGGCTCTCTCGCCCAAATGATTCAAATTCTCCTAAATCCAGTTTCCCTGTCACTTGTCATTTGTTCTGCGTCCCAGCTTTGCATCGTCTGCTAATCAGGAGATCTGAATTTTTGTCATTTCACTTCTTCCAATCTGTAGATGAATTGATGGAGATTCAGTGATTCCCAGAAAAGAGAGCTAGAAAATGCCTTCTTTTTTCCCTCCCTCCGTCTCTCCCTTATTAATGAGCATTTACCTTACCCAGAGCCCAGTGCTGGGTACTAGGGGCATAAAGCTGGCCAAGGCCAGATGATTCCTCCCTTCTAGGAACAAAATGCCAATGGCCTCACTCTCCAGTTAAACAAAACAAAATGGACAAGAACCGGGTAGCACTGAATATTAAATCCCTTCCATTTCCCCCTAGAATTAAGCTCCCACAGCAAGGATAATAGTCTTGTTTTCTGATAGCCCCCAGCGCCCAGAAGAGTGCCTGGTGCGTGTTCGTGCTCAGTAAGTATTGCACTGAATTTCAGTTTGCATCACTGGCCCCAGCTCCGCATCCTCCCTTATTCCCAGCCTTGCTGCGAGACCAGGCCGCTCCTCTGGGGGAGACTATCTTCCTGCTATTTTGCTTTGAGCTGGGGCATGTGACTTTCTTTGACCAATGGCCTATAGAGGAAGTCAGGGAAAATGTGTTAGTTCCAAGGTGAGGGTCCTAAGAGCCCACAGCACATTTCCACTTTCTTTTGGCCTCTGTCACTGCCAAGAGTCTCGGGTACAAGGAGGATGAGAGACAATAGTAGAGAGCCTGACCTGCAGGCTTTCAGCGTAGAGCTGGCTGCCCCAGACTAGCCTTACATAGCCATAAACCTTAAAATATTTACTATCTGGATCTTTTCGGAGAAAGTTTGCTGACCTCTGACCTAATAAATATAGTTCGACACTTTGATCATTTAAAATTTGGTGACGGGTAGAAATCATCAGCACGTATTTTCCTTGTGAGAATTAAGGAATCCCCCAAGTGTTTCACTGGGAGAAACTCTGGACTCTTTTGGCTGGGCCAAATCTACTGTAATTCAAAATCAAAAAGAAAGATTCTTTCATCTTATTTGAAATCCAAAAGTCAAGCTGCACTAATTACCAAAAATTATTTAAAATTTCAATCAACATCAGACTTATTAATGGATTGGAGTGAATAACTTCCTAGCTTTCCTTGTAAGCATGTTCTTAATTTAGAAATTAGCTATATATTAGCAAATAAAATATGAAAGTTCGTACTAAAGGGAACTGACTTTTCATTTTCAGAGATGAATCAAATAGGGCAGCAAATGGCCTTTTTCAGGTCCGGAACCAAATAGAATTTTTCAGAGACAGTAAATCTTTATTCATATGTTATTTAGGGATATATCATGGCTAACAATTTTTTTACTTTTAATACTTAAAAATGAAACTATTGTATACATAAGAAATTAAGTTTTTCTCTTATTTGCAACATTAGCGATATATATATTTACAGTTATTTGCATCCAAGCATCTGGAAGTGCCCTCTCAAATAAATAATATCAGAATCTTTTGAAAGCCAAAGGAAAGCAAGAATCACCTCAATCATGAGGAAATTAGTGTTTCAGATCATATATTTATCTAACAATGGTGAAAAGCAGTAAACGAAGAAGAAAATGTAACCAACAAGATATAAAGCTAGAAAAGAAAAATAAAGCTAGTTTCACTCATCTTCGACTAGCCTTCCAGGATGTAAGAGTGGCAGATGGGAACTGGGAACAGTAAAGATTATAGATAAGAGAGGAAAAAGAATAGTACACATTCCAGGAAGCTGTTCATCTGTGAACTTAAAAGCTGTCACCTATGAATTGTTTCACTGAGACTGAAATGATCAATATTTGCTGTTACGTGAAGTTATGGGAGAGTAGGCAGTGTAAGTATACTTTGTTGTTCTAAAGGAAAGGAAATTGAGGAACAGATTACTTTATCTGAGTTTGTGCTCAGACATGAAACCATTACCAGACATTTCACAACAGTTAACCAGCAACTCGGGTTTCTTCCTCAATCATGAACTGACAGCCTCCTAAGTTCAAAGCATTGAGCCAGGCATAGTAGGACACAAAGATGCACAGAACAGGGTCTTTGCCTACTTGGAACCTACAATTCAGCGGAAACAGAATCCAAGCTGCTAGATCACTCTTGGGAATCCCATCTGCAATGCTGGCTGAATGACCCTAAGAAAGATTTGTAAAAGATAAGCACATGAAAAGCTAATTTAATATTTTATTTTCAGTAAATAAAAGAGAAGGGTTTCCGATTGGAGGACAAATGCAAAATTAGGAGTGGGGCGCATGAGCTTGGCTCTAAGAGGTGGGGAGGTGTTCCTCTCTCGTGTTTCTAGACCTGGAGGAAACGCCACAGCACTTAAGCTCACCTCCCTTCAGGGGGGACCAGGAGACTGCATTGATAGGCAACGGTGGGACGTGTGATTTTTTTATGGATTTCTTTTTTAATCTTTGATTCAATTGGAATTTATTTTGGCAAATCCTAGATTTTTTTTCTTCCCAAGTAACTAATGATCTCCACCATTCGTTGCTTTCTCCCACTTATTTGTAAAAATATTCAGTCACCGCTGAATGCCTGTTATGTGTCAGGAACTTTGACGTATTTTTGTAATGGACTTGTGCATCTTCCAGGTGACCTGGAATCTGAAGTTTCTTCCTTTGGTAAATTATCCATCTAATGAATCTGAGAAGGAGAGATTGCTTTGACAATAAAACTTAAAAATGCCAAGAATTTATTTTCCCAGCTTCCTATGCCCTTAGCTTAGGGGCTTGTGATCTAGGCTCAACTAATCATTGGACTTCACAACTGTATCTGTTTCTCCAAAGAGGGAGAGCCAAGCAAAGGGCATCCTGATGTGTGATGTCAACAATGTCTACTTCCAGGAGCAAGTGGGGCAGTGCTAGCTGTGGCAGCCACGTGTTCAGTGGTGGGGCTGGAAGTCTTCATGTGCTTTTTGGTGCCCTGAATTTCTGTGGTCCTGGCTGCTGCTCAGCCTTCCTTGGTCCTTCCTTTTCCCGTCTGGTTCTCCAACCTTCTCAGAAATGTTGGAAGCAGCACGATAGCCTTGAATAAATTCCTCTTCTGCTCAAATTAGCCAGAATGTGTCTCTGTTGCTTATAATTAAAAATCTTAATTGATACATGTATGATATTTGATTCTCAAATCCTCACACCTTTCAAGGTATGATTCAAGTAATTAATATTTTGTAACAGAATTAATTTACTCAAGAGCACACAGCTAGGAATTGATGAAAACTGGAATTCAAATCCAGGTTTGACTTTGTCTGATTCTGAAGTTCATACTCTTTTTACTCTATCATATGGTGCCCATGTTATCATAAACTGCGTCACACACGGACAAATCCTCTCTCTCTCTCTCCCCCTCTCCTTCTTTCTCTGAGGCAAAATACACAGATAGTTTCTTTGTCCATGGTGATGCTCCACTGGTCTAGCTATTTGTTCTGTGCCGGCACCACAGTTTTATCTACTGAAGCTTTATCGTAAGTTTTAAAATCTAGCGTAGCGAGTTCTCCTTTATTCTTTTAAATCTTTTTCTTATCTTTTCCTGAGAGTTTATTTTTCTAGATGAGCAACTTGACAATTGTAAAGTTTTGCCGAAATGACTGAGGGGCAAATTAGCAGCTGAAGTTAAGATGCTTCGACTTTAGTGTTATTTTCATTTAGCGGGGTTATGCAAGGTACTCATAGCTCCCACCTGTGCATGCGTGCACAGCCCCCTACACGCACACACTCGCAAATATGTACCTATTTGAAGATTTTCGGTACCCAGATAAAGACTTTTTGTTTGTTAGCCTTGGCATATTTTTAAATTCTCCAGAAGCAAAAACTGTAGCAATGTTGGCCTGAAAAGCTCTTATACATATGTTAAGGCTGGCCAACAAATTGAAACCAGATGCTTCTGATAAGAGAGTAGCAGTGAGGAGGAAGCTAGTTCATCACTTTACTTTTTATATTGCTTTATTCTGCACAAAACAGCATAGTTCACTTTGAGTCTTCCATTTTTTTTCTCCCATCATAATTTTGTTGCTGTGGGAATTCTCATCAAGCAATATGCCGCAAATAAGTCCCAGGAGAATATCTGATTTGTGTCTGCACATAATTTTCTTGGTGTGGATCCTAAGTAATAGAAAAGCTAAGTAATATCCATGGTCCTGGAAGAATTTCTTCAATTATGGAGTTGTTGAGGCTCTGCTAAGAACCAATGAGACTGATAGTCCCTGCCTGGTCTAGTAAACCAAGAGGGTAATTTCCACCTCTTTAAGTGGATGTGGATTTGATACACATATATTCATCACAAGTTAATGAAAAGCCCGTGCTTTTGATCTGGGAGGGCACCGAGCTCTTCCTTTCCTCTTGCAGAAAAACATCGAAGTAAAAACATTCTTGTGAGAATTCCCCATTGGAAATTTCATGTATCTGCTCAGATTAAAAAGGCATCAACTTATTTATTTCCTCTAATAGAGAGGGACTTCTCTGAACACTGAGTTCTCTCCTGAAAGGCCAGCGCCTCGGTTCTGGGAATTGTGGGATACTAGAAGATGGGAGTGACGCTCTTAATAGCAGGCTCTGAGGGTGTGCAAATGCCGATAGCCATGTGTGAACTGTGCTGCAGAATCCAGCTGCCTTTGTTGTCGGTACAGATTCACTGCCAGCAAATTTCCGAGACTCTGCACTTTTATTTCAGATTCAGGGTTATTCTTTGGTACCACAATTCACACAGGTATTTCTAGCCTGTCTCAGAATTGTGGGTAACATCAGAAATGGAACTCGGCTTGTAGCAAGCCAGAGAGCAAACTTCTAAAATTAAATTAGGATTAGCCATAGTACCTCATGTCTCTGAAAGCTGTGCTGCATAATAAGGTGGAACTGAATGCTGTGCCCAGGAAATTTATGCCACATTTGCAGCAACGTTTCCAATAAAAAAAAATAAAATGGAATTGATGAGCAGAGAGTTACTCATGTTGTAACTGTATATAATCTCATGACCCGCTCTCCAGTGGAGTAATAATTAACTGTTGGCATGCTCTGAGCTACCCAGTAATGCTCTCTGGAGGACTTTCTCAGCAAGAACCCAGCAACCAGGCTCAATGGCTTCTGTGGGAAGCTAGTTAAGAAACTAGATTTTCCTGTATAAAGCCAATACTTTAGTTTGTCCTGATTGGGAGCAGAGCTGTTTCTCTGGCTAGAGGTATGGTGACAATGACTCAGAACAAATTTCTCATGTAGGCACATTATGACAGGTCAGTTTGGGCAGCCATAAAGAAAAAAAACCTCATAAGTTGGCCAAAAGGGACAAAATAATAGTAACTATAATACTGCTGCCTTTAAGTAGGAGCTTCTATGCCTGCACATTTAGGTAGTAATGGCCCTTTCTCATAGTACTACAGTAAAAAAAAAAGAACTCGCTTTAGCTTCAGAGATTTTACTGTTCAAAAAAAATTAAAAATACAGATTCGATACCCTTTCAGTTGGAGTTTCTATACTGACTGTTTTGTAACCAGTACACATCTGATTTCTCTAGCGATCACAAGCTCTGGTATTAATATGCATACACAATACCTTAAAAATCAGCTCACAATGCAGTCTCCCTTTGTGTTTTGAGTGAATGACTCATGAGTACAAGTTTAATGATAGCTATAGACAAAAGTCATCTGAGTTTTTTTAATGATGTCCCCTTTCAAGGTAAAGTGTCAAAATAGTTCTTCCATTAAATTTTTCTGGAATCCAACGAAAACCTGTCACCCTATTTCCCCTCTCTTTTCAAATGAATGATTAACCATTGCTCAGGAACTAATGCAGCAGTCTGAAATCTTAGTTGAATAAAACCTATTTCCCTGCTCTCCAAATTTTAAAAGATTGACATTTAAAGTTGCTTATAATATTGTTCACTAAAGCTAGAAGAAGTCGAAGTGATTACAAGTTATTTCATAAGTAAAACACATTTGCTGGTTTCACAGTGTTCATGGGAGCCAAGTAGTAGTATAAAATTACAGTTCTCCTAGCATGGTGAGTGTTCTCTGAGGGGTCCGTGTCTCATGGTTGAAAAGGAGGCAAAGTCATTTTATATCAAGTGTGTGTTATAATTATGAGAACTGTCCCAGGTTCTAAAAAACATTGATGAATATCCAGATGTTGACAGTTTACTAAAACAATGACAAACCGCTCATCCCCAGAATATGTGGTTCACAAAAGCAAATGGAGTTCACTCCTGAGATGCTGAAGACTCCAGAACAGTTAGTAGAGCTCCAGTAAAATTTGCTGTTTATGTAATTCCTTGATTTGGGTCTTCTAAAATGCATGAAGCCCCTTAGACTTGTGCTGTCCAATGTAGTAGCCAGTAGCTCCCTGTGGCTATTTAAATTTAAGTTAATTACAATTATATAAATATTCAGTGTCTCAATTTCACTAGTCCCATTTCATGGATACTCGGTATCTGTGTGTGGCTGGTGGCTACTCTACTGGAAGGTGTGGATACTAAACATTTCATCATTGCAGAAAGTAGTAGTGGATAGTGCTGACTTAAATGAAGGAGAAAAGAAATATTTATCGAGATGTTATAATATGATAGGCATCATATTTGATCTGTATTTTTCCCATTTCACAGTGAAGCTTAGCCTCAGAGAGCTTAAGTCACTTGTTCAAGTCACATAACTGATACAGAGCAGAGTGAGGACTTCAACCAATTTCTCTAAGCCCAGTGCCATTTCCAGTGTATGGCCCAGTGGTTGTTCATCCATTCAGCCATCCAACACATACCTAATGATAGAATGGCTATATATTTCAATAATTATTGCAGGACAAAAAGTGAAAATTGATACTGAGCAGACTGGTCTCCCTACTTATTGAGAACCTGTGCTAGCAATTGAAGCTACAAGGTTAGGAGGATGAATACAGTTCCTGACTCCATATCTCTTATAGCCTAGTGCAGGAATCAAACATTAAATAGATAATCGCAAAATTAATTATCAGGCACACTTGTGATAAGTATCAAAGAGGAAAGTTCATCTGTTTTGAGAGAGGATTCCAAATCCCATTAAATAACAACAAAAACAATAATAATCAGCAATAGAGCTTTAGCTTTGAATAGCTGTGATGTCCAAATTAGTAAAATAAATCTATGATACTGTTGGCCTCCAGACTGATGAGTCCACTGTAATCTTGATGCCTGGTAAACAGAGAGATCTATTTCATTCAAGGTCATCCTGGGTTGGCATGACTAATTTCGATTTCATCTGATTCTCTTTGGGAAGAAGCATTTTTGAAACCAAGAGCTGAGATCAGCTAATTTGTCAACATTACAAAACAGGAGTCTTATCCTCGTAACTCTTCTCTCTCATTGAACCTTCGCAGCAACAGCAGCTGACATGTGAACCTTGCAGATGAAGATGCCATCGCATGGCTATTTCTTGACCACACTGTTGAGGGTCATACAGTGGGAAAATGCTTCTTAGCCATTTCTTTGTCATTTTTAACAGGGTCAAACTCAAAGACCCATAAAAGGAGATTGAGAACCAATATGCTATACTATCAAATTTAAAAGGCCTGAAAAAATGTCAGAGCCATAAACTGTTACCATTTTCAGTATTTTATTCCTTTTAATGCTAGTCTATTAGTTTCAATAAAAGGACAACAAAATGTCCATTACACCGGAACTTGACATGCCTATTATGCCAACACGATTAGTTTTTGCAAAATACTCATGTACTGATTATAGTTTATAGAAAAATTGATTTCACAAAATCAGAGAAAGGAGAATTGGAAACATTCTATTAGGTTACTAGATACCTCCCTCGAGGCTAGTATAGAATCGATCCCTAGTTCATTGTTCATTGATGCATTTTTCTATCACGTTTGATAGGCTTATATTTTTATGATAGGCTGGCAATCTGTACCACTAAAAATTATACCAACCCATCTGAGAAATTAAATATTAGAAAAATAAGCATTCGTTGAGCACTAATTTTACTTTGGTGGATTCATTTTTAATACATGGAGCAGCGTTTATAGTCTCTCATAAAAGACAGGGTAGTAGCAGGATCATGCGTTGGCATCACAATCAAATGGTGAATTTGCATATCTTAAGTTGTGGAAATTTCCCCAGACATAATTTCCCATCAGATTTCTACAAAATGTGGTATGAATTTTTGATTCCTAAGAACGGCTTGTTTTCTATACAGGAAATTGAACTCTGTGCCTCAACCAAGTGCCCACAATCAAACACTTGACCACACTGACATTTTCTTCTTTTTAGGCAGTGTGTACTAAGCTGTGACTTTGGGAGGGACATTTGCCGGAGGAACTCTGAACTGGAGGTCTGAGGGAGTGAGCTAGTGTTACCCACTATGCTTTCTTTCTTCTCTGCAGTGACTCAAGAGCGGGGGAAAGGAGGCGAGAAGGAGATGGGGTCGCCAGGCAAAATTCACACATTATGCAATTAGCTTATAAATTCCTGGGATCTCCCAGGTCCACACATACTGGTCAAGAACTCTATTCTCCTTTAAGACCATCCCTGAAGCACGTTTTCACCTGAATTCATTTATTAAAGGTGGAGAAAAGTCCATGATGTGAGTTTCTCAGTCCTGCTAGATTTTCCCTTCATCCCTCTCCTTCATGGAGATAGCAAGCAGAGTGTTGGGTGTGGGCTAAGTTGCAGGGGTCGGGGGTGAGCACGGGAGGGGAATCAAGGCTACGTCTGGAAAAGGGCAGAGAGGAAAGCACAGGGATGTAGCATTCGGCGGAATAATGCCTGGTTCCACTTGGTGTTCACGTTCTCATGTCCCCGTTCAAAAGCCCAGATGAGATTCTTGTTTGTTCAGGATGCAGCTGATGAGCATTATGTCTGGAGAGCTTCCCAGAGAAGGTCTCATACATCTTTTATACACCTGCATGCTAAATGAGCAAGAACACCCAGGTGCTGAGTAAGACGTATGAATTTGTTGTAAATTATGCAAACAAGTAATTTGGCATGTCCAGAGAGTAGTGCTGTCAACGGAACAGTTTTCCTAAACTCTCTATAATTTAGGAGAATGCAACCTGAAACAGTGATAAGACCTAATGCTCTGCACCTCGTCTCTGCTTGGGCAGGTGCCAGTCACAGAGAAGAATGCTCTCTCACCAGGGATTCCTTTACACCCAAAGCAGAAACCAGTAAGACTGTTCAGGACACTTGAAAAGGCAGGGACCTTAACCTTGTCAGTCCCTGGATGGCAGCAGTAAAGACAGTTTTATCCATGGGACCGGAGCCTATGTCAAAGTGAAGAGGGCAGAACAACTCTGAAGAAAGAGAGACAGGGAGCTGTGCTCTTGGGGTCAGACAGACTTTTTTTGTGGTAATCGAGTGTGTAGCCTTGCTATTCAGAGTATGGTCTGTAGCATCAGCATGACGTGGGAATTTGTTGTACTTCTAGACCTGCTGAATCAGAATCCGTATTTTAATGAAACCCCAGGTGATTTACATGCACATTAGAGTTTGAGAAGCGCTGGTGCATGCCACCTGCTTCCTACTGGTTGTTCCGCAGTAGGATCCTGGACTGGCTAAGAAGAGACATAGCCTTCTCAGCCCAATAGTGAGTCGATCATATCTTGATTTCAGCAAAAGCCAATGAATGATCATCTTCCTTTCCGGAATACATATTCCTTATTTTTTCTTTTCGCTTTTTTTCCTGCTCCCATTGTTTCCTTTCTACTGCATATTATTCTGGCGAGACTGTCAACAAATTGGCTGGACACCTGACTGAGGAGGTCAGGGACAGTTTCTTTTTGGGGCTTGATATGGAGAGAGAGGGCCTTTATTCTTCTGCGAGCATATGGTGCAAGGACAGTATTGGCTTGAGACTGGCAGGGGGTGTCTCGCTAGCACATGTAAAGAGAATCTCTTGAGAAAGAAGCCAGAGGAGTCAGCAGAAAGATGGAGGGAAAGAAATCATTTGAATACTCAGTCCAGTTGTACTCAAAGTCAGAAAACTCCTTGGGCTTCTGAGTTGAGTGAGCCAATAAGTTCATAATTTATCTTAAAGCAGTTTTAGGTTGGTTTTCTGTCGTTTGTATCTATAAGAGTCGTCCTGTCCAACATATTCCTGAAACTGGATTATTGGTTCTTCTAAACTGGGAACTTTCACATCTGGCTGAGGGAATAAATTCATTGTGAAGTTCACAATCTATAATTAGACAACTGTGTGAGTGAATTTGTATGAGTATATGTGTTAAGTATAATCTAAATTAAATGTAGAAGGTTTAAAACTTTTAGGCACATATATGCTTTAAATAGTAGTTATCTGTATAATTGTAGCAGGCTGTCTTTATTTTCCAGATTTAGAGGCAATGCCTACTGAAATTAATATTTAAGTACATGCCAACTAATATGCAAATCAGCACAGCTTTGCTGCTTTAAAAAACAGGAGATGGGATTGTAGCGCTGGTGTTTCGATGGTGCTGATGCTTTGATGAAAGAAGGCAAAGAGGGGTAGGATGCGGACAAAACATGTCCCCTTGCAATACCCAACGCAAATGGGAAGTTTATGGCTCTGTGAAAAGAAAACAGTTCCTCAATTTAATATAGCATTTTAACCATTCATGAATTTACTTTTTGTAAATACTGCAACTTCTCAGGAATGATGCCACCCATAAATACAATCTACAACTACAAAAGAAAGTATGTACTTTTACCCCTGCCGAATGTCAAAATTTAAATCCTTAATTGTTCTAGTTGAAACACTGAAGTTTGCCTTTCTTCTATGACCAGTTGATACCCACTATTGGACATAGATTTCACTTTTATATATATAATTCAGCATCATGTAGGATGTATGTATATGTATTTTTTAATTATCATTAGGATAGGTTAAGTTATGAATAAGAGAAACTTTATTCAAGTGGTAGCTTGAATAAAGTGGAAATTTCTTTCGTAAGTAAAAGAAATCTGGAGGTAGACAGTCCAGGGCTGGTATCGTGCCTCCACAGATACTGACAACTAAAGGTTTCTAGCTTTGGAAAGCAAGACTCTAGTCCTGTAGGTTCAAGATGGTTACTGGGTCTCTATCCATTACATCCAGTTTCCCAGCAGCAAGATGGAGGATGAGGAAGGAGGATTTGTCACCTCTCTTGCAAGGAAACTTCCTGCAAGTCCTGTAGAGTACATCTGCTAACATATTATTGATCAAAACCTGAACTTAGTCCTATACCACACTTAGTTATGCCGGAGGCCAGGAAATATGGTATTTTAGCTGGGAGGCCATATATCCAGATTTAAATTATCCAACTCAGCTCCAAATATTAAAGGTAAATTTGTTTATTGATGTATTGTGTGTTTCTCTCACAAGCAGCTAGCTCTGGGAGGGCAAGGGCTTTATTTTGTTCATGATTGCATCCTTAAAGCTATTTTGCATTTGTCTTTCCTGATTTCCTTCTATCAGTTTAAGAACCTTGGTCAATGAGAGTGCTCTGTTGAAAAGAATGCAGAAACTGCATGTGGATCCAGTCAGAAAAAGTGCTGTGATCAACTAATAATGTCTGCTGTGCCCAGGCCGTATGCGCCAGGCTTAACATATCTCCTCCAAACTAGCTTTCAACTAAAATGTTTTTAAATATATAGTTCCTGTGAAGCCAGTTTAATCTAAATGCCAAGAGACCTTCTTTACATTTGGGCTTTAAAATGTTTTATTCTCAGTACAGATATGAATATTTTCTGCAATTTTTTTTTCCTATGTGGAGCTGTCTTGTGCAATTGTAAATTTTGCAGGTTTCCAGAGAGTTACTAGAAGAATTATATGCAAATTCCAAGTTACACTTAGCTGGCAAGTTCTAAGAAAGTTGCTGGGAAAGGGGATTTTTGCTGTTTTTTTTTTTTTAAAGAACAAAATGGAAAAACAGGTTATGAGTTTCATGGTTGAAGTAGAGGCACAGTTCTGTGACATGTGCATCTTCTGATTCACTGGGAAGGCGAAAGGGACCTGGAGGAGGGGTAAGGTACTTTCTAAGTTAAACACAAATGCTAGGAAGAAAAGCTTACGCTTTCTCTTTGTTTAGCTCTAATAATCTAAGCATGAAGACAAGAAGACCGGAGTTGAATTAAACTACAATTAAAAATAGCTAAGACTACTGAATAATGTACCAAATCGCATCTAAAAAAAGTTCTGTCTTTAAAAAGCTGAAACTGCAGCCACCTTCTTTCCCTGCCCCACACAGCTCATTTCCTCACCAGTGATGGTGACAAGACAGTGAGTTGATGAGACCGTGATACCTTCAGGGGGAGGGAGTTACGTAGTACGCCACAAAGATAAGTCAGGGCTTCAAGAATATAGTTTGCAAAGCCCCCTCAATGACGCATACACTTTCCCTAGGACACATTCCCCCTTTCTTCCTACTTTCTCACTTGTGAGTCAAGGATGACTGACTTACTAGAATGCTCTGCTTTGCTATTTGGTTTTCGTTTTGTTTAGTTATTTCCAAAGAGAATGGCCTAGTTGCAAATAACATCTTGTAATTCTATGTCTTAGTTCGGATTTTCCCAAAAGCAGAGTCTGAGAGCTTTGGGAGCAGGTATCTTACTGCGGGTGATTCTAGGAACTAGGAGTGAGCAAACAGGGAGACTGGGACAGGGAAGGAGGAAAAGCCAAGAGATGAATATGTTATTGAGGTTGCTTGGGCAACGAGGACCTCCATGGTCATAATGCATTAGACTGTGTATTTTAATTGAAGGTACACTTTAAAATTGGCAATAACCCAAAGTTATAAAGTGAACACTAATATCACTGTAATCATCCTACTCACATGCTCAGCACTCATCTCACTCAGATGTAATTTCAACCCTTGGATTCTCTTCTCTCTCTTCCTGCTGTTTAACTTTCAAATTTCTCTTTTATATCCTACTATCTCTACTCAAGTGGGAGGATGAAAAAGTAAGGTAGTGAAAACAGAACGTGTCAAACGTTGTCACTTGTTAGGAACTCTTCTAAAAGTCCCGATGGAATAGGTAACTGAGATTATTGGACAAAATGAGATTTGGGGATTCCGTGTGATTTTAATTTCTCCACGCTAATCAATTTCTGTAGTTAATTGGGACAGGAGTTATAACCTTGAATAATCAGCAGAGAACAGAGAAAAGAAAGATTCATCAACGGCTTATTGTTGTTGAGGCTGCATTTCCTGTGTGCAGTGGGCATGGCGGGCAGAGAGACAGAGGTCCTGTGGTGCGGCGAGAACCGCAAAGGCCTCATGAGCCTGGGCCTGCCCTTTGCTAGTCAGGAGACCACACTGACCCTTGGTTTCCTCAACTATAAGATAAGGGCAATAATAGTTTCCTTTCAGAGCTGTTGGAAGGAGGATTAAGTCTTACTATGCAAAGTTCAAGTTTGATGTATCAAAATTGCATTATTATAAGTCAATAAACATGAAAAATCCCAGTTTTATTTTGTATCCCACATTGACTTAATTTGGGGGCAGTAAAGCTTACTTTTGCTGACACAAGCTGCTTTGACTCATGCAGACTAAGTCATTGAACATAATATTAGAAAACCCCTTGGCTTGATATTGAACTGAATATACAGGTGCCGAGAAGCAGGCTGAACCAAAAGCCTCCCATTTTGCCCACCCCAAGATGACAGAGCCGACTCCCAGGGACCAGAATGACCACTCCCGAAGCAACAGTAAGTTTTCCCACGGCGCTCCCCACTTCCTGGCCGCTGCTCATGTTCCAGACATGGTGAGATGAGAGGCAGGTCCAGAGTGGGATGGACAGGGGCAACCCGTGGTGGGCCCTCGTCACCTGCAGATGTTTGGGTCCATCATAGGGGAGGATTTTGGTTCAGTCTGCAGCCCAGCATTGACCTCTCAAAAAGCAGCGGGGCACCAGTCTTCAAATCTGGGGGGTGCACAAAGATTCTCCAAGAGGTACACAGGGATGTCTAAATTTAAGGGAATTCATTTTCAGATCATCAACTTTTATGCGCACTCTTCTTATAATTGAGTAGAGGTGGCCTGAAAATAAGACTGTTTCTTTCCCGTATTCCCTCTCACAGTCTTCCTTTGCCTACTTTAGAAAAGTATTTGTCTGTCTCCCATCTCAAGTCATGCTACGGTGCATTGCCCAAAATGCAGAAGCCTCTTGTGGCCCCAAAGTTATATATACAGTACCTTTTTTAAAGGACCGTCTTTTCCATACTCCCGATATTGCCAAAGAAACATTCTCTGCTGAAGGAGATCCCTGTGACTTTTGCTAAGGCACAGTGAAAGCTGAGTTTTATCTCATGGCAAGGCTGGACATTATCTGTCTGTAGTGGATGGCTGTCATAGGGACATGTCTTAACATGTTTATTGGATTAATAAATGAAGTCAGATTGTTCTGACAGAAAATTAGCCAGATTTGGCTGACCGGTTTGACAATAGGGACTGTTTATGTGGCAGACATTTTTCCTTAATGAATGAGTTAAATGCGTAGCTCTAAAGTTGTATTAAAACATTTAAAGTGTGTGAAACATTAAAGAATTTAATAAAAAATATATTGGAAAATGTCTAATGAAATCAGCACAATTGATTTCCCCAACCATTTACATGTTTAACAAGGGCCCTTAAGTGAAAGAGGAAAATGTACAGACGAGAGTCATTTGGTAATTCTTAGTGGAGACTTTTTGTTATACTCAGCATTTCAGAAACCGTATGGCTGACTGGGTAACGAATCCTTCTGCAGGTTGGGTGGGTGTCAACTCTCCGCTCTTAGTAAACTTGAAGGAGGACCTAATTGAGTTGTTAGCTCTCAGACACTAAAAATAATTTGTGGTGATAGATCACTTTGTTATTTTTGAGATGAGAATCAGAAAGTGTTCATGAAGTGAGTAACACCTCTAAAATATACCTATTTGCCTTCCATGCGTGCCTATCTATGTATTTATGCGAGCAACGTATCTCAGCAATTACATTTTACAATAAGAATAAGTAGAAATAGAAATCGTTAGTGGAGCCATCTTATTCTAGCAAAAAGTAATGTTCATTCATGGAGCATCAACTAATGGAAAAAAGAAGCTTCATTTATCCCATAGAAAGACGCATTTTTAATAAAATTTGAATTTTATGTTTGATCATTATTTATCAAGATTTGGAATATATTGATATTCTATTGCCAAGAAGTTTATATTAGTATAAAATTCTGTGGACAGAGTAGAATAAAAATATGAGTTCAAAGAGAAAAAGGAATGATATAAAATTTGCGTCTGTGAACACGATGCATAATTTTAATGTTAACAATGTGTTGAGGGGACCCATTAGTTTTCAGAAATGTTATCGGCGAATATGCAAGCAAAAAGGAAAAACCGCCATTGCAGTAGGGGAGCCGCCCGCAGTGCTTCGGAGCAGCGCGTTTCTCGCCGGCAGGACGGAGTGGAGGAGAGGCCCGGAGGAGAGGCCGGGATGCTGCGCGCCTCCCGGCGGGTCTGCCCACCGACGGGTTTCGCGAGAGTTCGATCTGTAGTCTCACGTTCCCTTGGATGTGACTCGAAATTCTGGATTATTATGATATAATAATATAATAGTATATATTATCGCATATAATATTGCACGTTAATACTGGAACCAGCCTCACGCCTTATCCTGAAATAGGCCTTCTCAGCTATTCCAGAATCTCTCTAGTTCCGCTCTGCACCTTCTTAAATACATCTGTCGCTTTGAAGTTTTCCCTGACATGTATTTCTCCTGTGTGGGTTTCCGCAACTGCTACTTTAATCAAAACTCTGTAAAAGCAGTTACGTTGTTCGTTCATTCATTCATTCATTCATTCGGTAAATATGTGTGTGCCGGGCACTGTGTCAGGCACACTGTGAACTCAGTGAGCAAAACAAGCACGGGTCCTAACCTCGCGGAGGCAGACAAACGACGTAAAAGCGAAGAATTATGCGAGTAGTGCGAAGAGATGATTAAAGATCATAATGAGTTCTGTGAATGAGAGGGACACGGTGTCGATGACCCGAACAGGGCCCTTAATTTCAGTTGGGTAAACAGGGCAAACCTCTTTGAGGAGGTAAGACTTAAGCTGAGAGCAGAAGGAGGAGAGGCAACCCGCCCTGCTAACAGTGTTGCAGCTAATGGGGACGATGTGGCAAGGCCCAGAGATGAGGAGCCTGGCTTATCAGGAACATGGAAAGGAAGTCAGTGTGGCCAAGCACATGTTGGGGGGGGGGTGGGCAGGGAGAGGGGGAGGGGGTGGGAGAATGACTAGTGATGAAGAAGAAGGATAGAGAAAAAGCAAGGGCCCAGATCCGTTGAAAGACTTCTGGCAAGTTTGATTTGTTCTTGCAAGATCATTTTGGCTGCCGTTTGAAGATTGCATTGGAGTGAAGCAAAATAGAAACAGGGAAATAATGCAGGAGGTGTGCCAGCCCGAATAGGCTAGGTTATACGGTAACCACCTCTAAATCTCTGTGGCTTACATCGACAAAATTTGACTTTTTACTCAAGCTGCATATTTATCGCAAGTCAGCTGGGAGCCCTACTCCATCTCCACTCACTGCAGGATCTGGGCGAATGGAGCAGCCACCACCGAGAACACCGATGGTCACTACAGCATGAAAGGGAACGTAACAAACCTGGTACTGGCTCTTAAAACCTGTGCCTAGCCAGGCCGCACGTCACTCTGCCCCTCATTTTATTGTCCAGATCGTTATGTGGTTACTTTTGGGTTCAGCAGAGAGGGGCCGTAGCCCCTCCAGGGATGGGCACTGCAGGAAAAGAAGATGAACTGTCTGGTGGGCAGTAACAGAGCCCCGCTGGAGGCCGTCACGGTCGTCCCAACACGAGACGACGGGCGCTTCGATGGGGGCGGTGCCAGTAAAGACAGGGACACATGGGCAGATTAGAGGTTATTTTTGGAGTTACTTTTCAGATGTGGTGATGGCTTGAGTAGAATTTTTTTGATCGATCACCCGCATTAGACTGAACCCCACGAGGCAAGCCATGCTATTCATTCCCGTATCTCCAGAGCCAAACAGGAGGAAGTTTACTGAACCAATCCGTGGGATTCCACAAATCAAAAACTTGCTTCCCGGATGTCCCATGGCTTGGAATTTCCCACAGGTACGCTGAACCTGTTATTTAAAGAGAGGGGGAAGGTTATTTTATTTTATTTTATTTTATTTTATTTTATTTTATCCATTAAGAGAGAGCCTTCGTGATTAGATTTACTGCAGACTCGGGAGGGAAGTTGACTTAAGAAATCCTTCTTTGCGCCACAGTGCTGATCCTTTTATGGGAAATATCGGACTCAGAGAACCCCAGTGTCCTGCACCGACCTGCTCCATTCCCCTTTGGGTTTTAAATTTCTTCTATTTCTTGTCAATTTCAAATTCTCTCTGCATCCCAGGATGGAATGGAAGAGTGGGCATCTGTGGCAGTGCCTTTGGAGAAAATAGATTCTAGAGACAGCCAGTAAATCCAGCACACAGAATAGCACAAAGAGAACGCCTGGTAGAGAGGGGGAGAGGCCTGCAGAAAACAAACCATCAACAAGGCCACAAGGAAGTCTGCCCTCCCCGCCCCCGAGAGCGCCCGGGACAGCGCGGCTTGCCCCTTGCCCCAGCTCTCCGTGGAGCTCCAGCGCCTGTGGGATGCTGGGTGACAACAACGATCTGCTGTTTCTCTAACAAGCAGGATGGTGGGGGCCCAGTGTGTAGACACAGAAACTCGGCTTCTCGAGGGTAAGGCAGCTCTACCCTGGTTCTGTGAACTCCGAGCACGTCGTGGGCGTTCGGGAGGTATTAGCTTACTGAGGCTCTGGGGTTTGGCATCGCTGCCCCTGCTCCATCGAGAATAAATTCCACTGTCTCTAGTGAAAGCAAATCACCATCAGAGGAGTGCCTGCTACTGAGCAAAGCATACTTTCCCCTTATCAATATGGTCTATATTGTACCAGGGGACCGGATTCTTCTTTGAAACCTGCGTAGCGGAACTCCTTTTTGGGTTTATCTCTGGTCCTTGACATATTCTTACCCCCTTAGTTTTAATCTGTGGGGTGGCAGGTGGTGGTACAGAAAGGATGGCATTTATAGATCGTCATCATTATTCTCTCCCCCCCGCCCCGCCTTGACCTTCCCCCTCCCCCCATGCGTCACCCTTCATAGCAGCATCTGCCCCCCTGTCCTCCCGACTGCTGCCTGGGGCACGGAAGGAGCTGGGCTTGGAGGAGCCACAGAAGAAGGCAAACGTGTTGCTGCTCTGGCCTGTGGGGGTGTCACTGGAGGGGACTGTGTGGGAAGAGAGAGGAGGCAAATGTGCTCAGGACATGGGCTCTCTGAGTCCTCTGTGGCCGTCACGGGCTCAGCTTCAGAGCAAGAATAGCCTCCTGGCTTGATTTCAAATACGGCAGCTTCAATCTAAAAATAATTTCCCTTGGCTCATCTTTGAGGCCGAAATCCCACCATTCGTGGTTTGTTCCTTAGAGGTAACCAATGTGTCCCTCCCTAGGTCTCTTATACAATGCAAATCTTCCTCAGAGGAAGAACTCCTCAAGCCACCTACACCTTCCAGTGAATGACTGAGCTCTCCATGGCTCAGGTTTGGGGAAGGAACAAAAGAGAGCAAAAAGAGCTTGGAGTGTCTAAGAGGGAGAGTGCCTGAAACAAGTGAGAAAGAAGAGAGAAGTGGAGGCTGGAAATCCTGGGTGATGGTAACGGGGAGAGGATTGCCCTGGGCCTCCAGTAGAGCTTTTGAGAGTGCAGACCTGAGGTACGGCCCGGCCTGGTCCCTAAGGGGTGGAAAAGAGCCAGGGCCCCAGGAGAGAGCACTAGAAATCTTTCCTAAGAAGCAACAACAAGCTTTGGATATACACTGCTGATTTCTCAAACCACTCAAAGCTTGGCCTGCGTGCATGGGTAATTCCAGCACAGGTCTCAGTGACTGATTTCTAGCAGAAAGGCGTGGTACTGGGAGCCAGCAATACTGTCCGTTCACCTGGGAAGACAGAGCACAGGAGAGTCACAGCAGGTGAGCCAGCAGCCTCGGCTCCAAACTTTGGGCCTTGACTGAGGACTCTTCTGCTCAGCAGGCACTCATCCCCAAATGTACATCCTAGTCCCCATTTGCCAGCAATCACGAGGTTCAGAGAGCCCAGAGAGCCACATGTTTCCACAACGCAGCCTGCCTCACCCACCATCTGCTCCTCTGTCAGCCGGAAACCAGTGCCTGATTCTCCGTCGGAGGCTGTGTGGTGGACGCAGAGCGTGCTAGTGTTGGGCCAGAGTCGTGTCCTGGGGCAGTCAATGTCATCTGCTCAGAACACAGACAATGCAGGGCACAGACAATGCCAGGAGGCCAGAGCCCAGTTACCCCCTGGCTTGCCGGGAGGCACTGCTTATTGCCAGGCGTGTGACCAATTGGGTCTGATGGTTAGGGCTCTAACCCCTGAGTCGTGTCCACTGCATTACGTAGAGGTCATCTTAATGCAGTGACTTTCTGCATTCACGTGATAAATTTAAAATTGATATTCTGTTGTAGAAAAAACAAACAGAAACCAAATAAAACCGGTTTCCAGAATAATCCCCTGCCTCCTGCCATCAATATTATACCTTAATTATTTGTGATACATAAAAAAGGAGTGAAAATCAACTGGCATGTCAATCAACAACTTTTCCCATTATCATCAGACCTGGGGGGATACTATTATGCTATGAGAAATAGCTACGCAGCACCACGAGCCAAGAAAAGCAAACTCCACATCTTCCTCCTCTCTCCTTCTTTCCCCAGCACAGTGCCCAGTGCATAGTAAGTACTGAATTAATGAGTTCATCACTGGGGTCAGCTCTAAACTGCGATGACTCGTCAACAGCCGGTCCCAGGAAAAGCAGGAGGAAGTTGTTTACTCACTGACCTCAGCTGAGCATTTGATAAACTGTTGATTCCTTTGGTTATTTATGATTATAACATGCATATAAATGAGTATGTTTTATTAGTCAGTACAAATATTAAATTTTATCTATACAAAACATGCATTTAATTTCATAGGCGGCTAACCTGGGTTAAAGGTGAGCTTCTAAACAGGAATAGATACAGAGAACAAACTGATGGTTACCAGATAGGTGAGGGGTTGGGTGGGAAGTAAAAAAAGTGAAGAGATTAAGAAGTACAAACTGGTAGTTAAAAAAGTCATGAGGATGTAAAGTACAGCACAGGGAATATGGTCAGTAATATCATAATAACTATATATAGTGCCAGGTAGACACAGGACTAATTGGGGGGATCACTTTGTAAATTACATACAACTCTGACCACTGTGCTGTACACCTGAAACCAATATTAAATAATTTTGAATGTCAACTATAATTGAAAAATAAAAATAAAAATAAAGTGAGCTTCTGGAATGCTATTGGAGCTGGTGTTCCTCCGTGCATATCTGCCCCTAAAAGGGCACTCCTTGCAATTCTAGACTCTGGCATTCCAGAACTCATCAAAACCACCCAGTTTCATAGATGAAGAAACGGAGCCCCAGGGAGGTGAAGTGCCTCGTGGTCGGTCACCCAGCGTGGGATGTGAGGCAGACCCAGTACCCAGGATCTGCGTCCTTCCGGCTAGTACCCTTTCTCTCTGCCATTCTCCGCAGGACCAGAGTTTGTTTCTAAGAGCCTCCCAAGCCAGCAAATGGGATTTTCTGTCATTCTCTTTAAAGTGTGCTGTACTAAACACTCAGCAGTGGTTTATTTTACTCTGCAATCCCACACGGGCATTAAAAGCCATCCTATAAGTTATTTTGTAGTTGTATCCTGCCGGCTTACTATTGTATTGAAATGTTTTCTTTAAATATATTGGATTCATGTAATACTTGTTTTAAACAGAGGGGAACTAGCCTCTAGGAGGTGAGGTAGAGCCTAGATTAGGGGCTCAGACGTTTCAAATTAGGACAAAAGACCCTGGGTAAAACAGTGAGATGGGCCAGCAAGCTTGGCATACACGTGAGGGAACTTATTGCAGGTGTCACTAGATTCATGTGTATACTAACCACTGATTACAGACTAAACGAATACTGTTTCTTACACCTAAATCTCCTGTAGGTCCATGAGCACGTGTTTCAAACTTGTAGGGTTTTGCGAGTCAGATATTTCAGGTTTTAGCAGTCAGGTAATAGGATGTATAAACCATATATTAATAACATTCCCAGCAGAGTGTGGGAGAGCACCCTATAATCAAACACTAATAGTTCTGCAATTAATATGGGAATGTTCACTACTAATGGGATAAAGAAAGACTATAATAACCTTGTGTTAATTCAGGTCAGGTTTTGCCCCCAAAATTAGTTTGTCGCAAACTTACCAAAAAAATCCACTTTCAGTGCTTTATGAAGTTCCAGAATTGTGGACTAGGAATTGTAGATCTATTTTAATTTAAATATATGAGTACACTGATTAATAAGGGAAATTTATTATACAAGTTTCAGTATTTAATAATATATCTTTTTGCCGTTACATATTTTCTCAATCGATGGCTACATACAAAGACAAACACAAATCTCATGCTAGAATTCATAAAATTTTAAGGGCACCTGATTGTCCTTGGTGGACCCCCGAACCCAGCATGGCCGTGGAGAGCCCCTCATGGTACCACCTCCCTTCCTAGTGCATGGCCACTCCTGAGGGGTAGAAGGCCAGCTAGGACTACAGCAGGAGCCTGGTTAGGAAAGACTTGATTCTGTAGGGTAGAACTCCCAATCTTATTAAGTAGGATGACCACTTTTAAATATAAAGTCTCTGGAGTGAGATTGCTGAGTTTAAATCCTTCCTCTGCTGCTTCTTGTGAGTACCTCTCTGTACTGCTGCAGCCTCCTCAGTTATGAACAGGAGCAAGAATAGTTCCTACCTCATAGGACTGTTGTAGGAACTAAATAGGTTAAGTAGAACTTTTAGAGGACTACCAAACACACAGTAATCTCTCAATAGATGTTGGATATTATCATTATTATTATTACTATCATTATCATCATCATCATTATCATCATGACCACTAGTTTACCTGTCCGTGGTAGACAGAATGATGCTTCCCACTCAAAGATGTCGAGGCCCTAATCTCCATAACCTGTTACAGCATATACTGGAACATACCCCAGCATATGACTTTGTAGATGTGATTAAGTCAAGGGCCTTTCGATGAGGAGGTTAGAATGCCTGCTAAGGACTGGCTTGGAGTCAGTCTTTCGTGCTTCCACATCTCAGCAGCTCTGGACCTTCACAGCATTACACCTTTCATTAGGGAACAACTCACAGGTCAATTGTTTACAGAGTTACTGTGGCAAACAGCAACAGACATGTCTGTAAAAGAAATATTTTGATGTCTTCATTTCCGTTAGATGTAGATTTGGCCCTTTCAAAGAATAGGGGCCCCCCTTCATTCCCTATAGGTCAGGTCACAAAGACCCTCTTGTGTTCAGAGTAGTTAAATTAGTCGGACGACGGCAGTTGAACAGAGAACTGGAGGAGAAAGCCACTTATTCCACATTAGTCACAAGCGAATGGGAGTCAGTGTCAAGAGGATGCACAGAAGTCAGGTACCCACAGAGTGCTAGTTCTAAATGGCCTTCAGACAGCGTTTCTTCCTAATATTTAGACCACAATGCAGACAATATTTTTGGTGGATGAAAATAAAGGAAAAAAATAAGGACAGAAAGAAAAGGAGCTCCACGAAATACCATAACTATTGTGCTTCCTGATAGTATCCAAATTTAAGTCACAAGATCTCTCAGCATTTTACCTTTTGGTAATGGAATGTCAAATGGTACTTTGTAACCTACTTCCAAGAAGTTTTAAATCTATCATTTAGGGATGGGCTCACTTTCACTCAGTCCTTGGTCTTGTTTCTCTTAGAGATAAGAATTTGCTGTTGTAGTGTAAGCCTTGCAACTTGCTGAGAAAAAGAAAGTATTTTCGATTTCAGAAAATTTCCCAAATTTGGAGAAACCTCAACAGTATACAGACCTAAGATTGGCTCCTGGTTACTTAGGCTCTTTTCTAGGCAGGAGAGGATCTTTCCTTGGGACTGTGAGGATGGTTCCCACGCCTACCAGCAGCCAGGAGCTGGGAGAAAAGACACCTTCTCTAGCTGTTGTAAGAAAGACAGTCCTCACCAGCTAAGAGCACCACTGTCCCTCCCTCTTTGGCTCCACCTTAAAAATATCACCAACGCATTAAAGAACCCATCGCATGTGGAGCAGAAGCCTTCACACATTTACTCCAAAGCCCAGCACCTGTGCTCTGCTCTACTGAGCGGGCTATGGGATGAAGAATAATTTTGTTTCCATTAATTGGAGGAACGGGGTAAGCGACATTCCATTAGTGATGTTTTATTTATTCACAAAGTACATTTTCTAATCCATACGATAGGTATCGACTGCAAGTTATTACTATTAACCTTGGTGTAATTGTGATAATAGATACCTCCTGCTCAACTGTAAAGCTTGTTAAATATGCAGAGTCCTGGACCCCACATGCCTGGGATCTGGGGTGGGGCTCAGAACTCTGCATTCTTACGAGCTTGGCATGTGTGAGCTATGAGCCACACAACTGGAGAGCCTGAGCTGCCGATGCTTGCGCAGGCTCTCTGGGCAACGGCGACTGATGAGGCGTTATCAATACCCACGAGAAAAGTTTAAAAAACACAGAGAAGCGGAAGACCTTTTAAAAGACTGATGTAGTGTGCTATTTCAACTACGTTCACGACTCTAGATGTCATTTATTTGAGATGCTATTTTGTGCTGGGCTTGGTGCCAGGCCTTCCCGTGGTATCTCTAATCTTCACAATAATCTACAGGATGTTATCCCTGTTTTGCAGAAGAGGAAAGAGAAACCCAGAGAAACTACAAACATTTTCACCGGCTCTGCATGCCCTAAGGGTTAGAGCCCGAACGCAAGCCCAGATCATTACAACCCCGAAGCTCAAGCGTGCCCCACTCTGCTGAGCTGGCTGTGGTATTAGCAGACATTCAGTAAAAACAACACTGGGCAGGCCTCCTTCTTCCTTCCTCTGCATTCAGGACCCCCAGCATCTCTCAGAGTTAATGGTGTTTACCTCGAAAGAATTTCTTATTCTATGTCCCCCTGCAGTGGATGTCACAGGAAGACTTACCCCTGATTTTAAATAGGCTGCTTAGAATCCCCTAAGCTTACATCGGTGTCTGGGGAGAAAAAGCCCTGGAGTCGTCTCTCTAGTTTTAGCTCCTTTATACAATCTTTTGTGCTACTTCTGTCTGGCCCTAAGCACTCATGGGTGACAGTGCTCCAGGCCAGTGACAAAGCTCCAGGCCTTGGCAGAGGCATCAGAGCCTCAGTCACCAAGGAACCTTTCCGTAAGATGCTGAGTTGTGACATAGGCCAGTCCTTGCAATGAATACTTACTGTTTTCCTGTGATGAGGATATTTAGTATACCAATCAATGAGTTGAAGAACAAGGAAGCCATTTGTCTGTTTATCTCCTGGGGGCAATTTGCAATTATCTTTTTCCTCCACAAGGGAAGAGACTGAGGGAGGTGTGGGCTGAGTTAGAGGAGCGAGCTGAGGGAGCACTCAGAGGCTAGTAACAGGCATGCTCTCTTAACCCTGAGCAACTGGTGAGGCTGGGGCGGGAGCGGGGTCCAGAGCCCCAGGAGGCCGTCAGAGGGGCAGAGATGTGCCCAGTGGGAGCCGCAGTTGAGGAGGGGCCTGTAGATGGCCTGCACAGGTGCTTCAAAGCAGCCCTTGCAGAAAGAGGATGAGAAGTCTATAAATAGTCTCTTTATTTCCAAAGATAAAATAGGTTAAGGGCGGCTGATCAGAGACATTCTTTTTTTCTTCTGTTCGATCTGTCATGAGCATTTGGCCTTTGAGGGAAACTGCACCCGAATATTTATCAAACCAAACATTTGACCACCGCAAGCCCTCTGTCACAAGTCATTTTTTCTTTAAATTTTCTGTACAGTAACTTGGATGCCTTCATTCCAGTCAACCTCTCAGTAACACCCAATTATCAGCCCCAGATTTGACTGAACCAGTTTAGGTGGCCCACTTGTGGAAGAGTTAGCATCACATGCAACTCGTCTGCCCACCCGCACTTCTTCCTCAGCGCTGGAACAGATTCTGCTCACCCTAACAAAACCTGACTTCAGTTCTCGTAATGATACTTTCTGTTTTTCTATCCATTTCCTCCAGTGTGGGGCTTTGTTCCTGTCTCTATCCACCTTGTTGCATTAGGAGGAGCCTCGTTCCTCTAGTGAGACTATAGTGGGATCCCCCACTGTAGTTCATGAGGCTGGGGTGGTCGTATCCCTGAGCTGGACCAGTCAGAGTCTTTCCTCTGGAAACTTGGCGTTGGATGACCGAATTATCTCCTGAATGGTGGGATTGGTAACACTTAAAAGGTTCTATATAGCCACGTTTTTCTGCTGTGTGAACCAGAAAATCAGAGGAAGCAAGGTTACAGGAGGAAGAGGAGAACAGAGCGGAAACAAAGAGCAGGAAGCAGATGGGGAAAGGCTTGGGGCTCCTCAGTTCCTGGTTCAATGTTCCTGCGGCCCAGCCACCTTCCTCGGTTCAACTTAGCTGAGGTCTCTGTAACTTGCATTCAAAAGAGTTCTCTCTGTAACTCCTCTTCTCCCATGTATTTTATTTATTTCCCATGTATGCCTGCAAATTGTCATGGTAGATTACATTACCCGTGTGGTTTTCCCAGCATTGTCTCAGGGCTAGCCACGTGATCAAAGGCATAGCATTTCCTTAAAATATCCTGGGTTGACTTGGAACTCCTGTTATAACAACAATAAATGCTTATGAAGCACCTGTTTACAATGTTGACTTGATTTACTGATAATAAATGGAGGCTTAGAGAGGTTAAGCAAGTTGCCTCAGGTCCCGCAGCTAGCAAGTAAGTGACCGAGCTAGGATTCCAGAACTCTTTACTTGTTCTGCTCTGTGTTGGTCTAGCTCAATGGATGGATCACCGAACCAGTGGATTGCAAGCTAGTGTGATGATCAAAATCACCCTTGTTCTTACCCCAGAGCCGTTAATCACAGATTTGGTGTGGGGAATGTAGCAAGGTATGTTTTTAAAAACTTTTTAAAAGTTAAAAATTTTAAAGAAAAACACGTATATTTACTAAGCATTCATCCATCAGAATTAGGTTTGGCTACAGTAAAAAATCACATTAATCATGCAGCTTAAATAAGGAAGAGGATTTTTTTTTTTTCCTTTCACATGAAAGAAGTCCAGAGGTAGGCAGTCTAGACCTGACATAAAAAACCCTGTTCTCTCCTAGAGTGGTTCTTTAAGTAAGTTTACCTCATGGACATATCCACGCCTGTTGCCGCTCCAGCCATCACATGCATGTTCTAAGCAGTAGGAAGAAGGATGAGCCAAGGGCAAAAAGGCATGCCTTCTTTGAAGAATAAGCTTCCTTCAAAGTGTTTTCCAAGAAGCTCCACCCCATGACTTCTGCTTAGACCTCTTTGACCACTACTGTTGACAAGAGAGGCTACAGATTTAGTATTACGGCCGGGCGCAGCTGCTAGACCTGACATCACAGGGACTCAGTTACTAAGGAAGAAAGGGAGCGTGGAGGTTAGGTCGGAAACTGGCAGCCTTAGCCTCAACCTATTATATGCCAGGCGCCGTCCTAGACTGTGAGCACACAGCAGTGAAAAACAAAGTCGCTGGCTACTGTCATGGTGCTTGCAAACAGCAGGTAAATAGACAATAAGTAAGCAAAAATATATATATATTATAATTTTAAGTAGTGATAAGTAAGGGTGCTGATTTTCGATAGAACAAAAAAGTCGAAGGTCTCTCTGAGCAGATGCCATTAGAATAGAGACCCGATTAATGTGACGGGGGTAGGAAATGTGTTTTGGGGAGAGGGAACAGCGTCCATCAAGGCTTCGAGGCAGAATGATGCAATGGGCACTGGTGGAGAACCATTGACCCAAAACCTTTAAAAGTCTTGTTCAGATGAGATGAAAAATAATCCGGGTTACATTAATTGGAGGAACAATGTAAACGAGGTTCTGTTAGTTGTGTTTTATTTATTCACGAAGTACATTTTCTTATCATAGGATAAGTATTGACACTGCAAATTACTACTATTAATCTTGGTGTAATTGAACTAATAGATACCTGCTGCTCCCTTAAAGTGTCAGATGTATTTCAGAAAAATTTGCAGTACATTAAATATCAGTACGGTATGGGTACTTCTAATTGCATTTCAAGACTTTCATTTTGTTGATATAATTTCAGAATTGTCCCTCTCCCAAATAGGAGATATCTTTCTTTTGTTCAAGTTCAAGTGCATTTTAGTTAAAAAATACCCACTTATGGGTATTTTAACCTATACCTCTTCTTGAGGGGCAGTGTCTTCCCTAAGAGTATTTATCCTTGCCTTCTCTTTCTCTTACCTTCGGTGGTGACCTCCTGTTATTCTATTCTGGGGCTGGCAATGTTTTTTATTGACCTTGTCCATATAATTTATGATTTTATTGATTTCAATAAAATTTCCATTTCTACCTTTGCCTTCATATTGAAATCATAATCTTTTAACATCTCTTCTTGTATGCCAGACTTCCGTCCCTCTACACTATGCCTTTGGTCTTTTTCGTTGCACTTTTCCAGATCTGTGATATCTTTCTTGATAAAACAGCCCTCGGTATGCACCTTCTGTAACATGACGTTGACCAGGCAAGGCCATGGCATAGAATCGTGAACCAGTGCTTCGCCTCCCATGTCTTCTTAAACGAGCTGTGGAAGGTTAGTTTTTCTCTTGCATTTGGATGAAAAAATCAGGCATATTTTCTGGTCACCCAGGTAATGTTAAGATCCTCTGATCAATAATTAAAAGTGTAATAGATAATACTTTGAACTTGGTTCAATATAAGTTTTCTCTTCCTTCCCTGATTGGAACCTGTTGTGGGCAGGGGCTGGTAACAGGGAAACTATTCTTTCTTACTTACTTATTTACTTACTTATTGTGCTTTCCCATCTCCCTCCTTCATCTTCTTAACTGTGATTTCTGACTCCACCTGGGTAGAAGGAGGGAGAAAAGATAACATTGGTCAGGAAGGTGTTTTCTTACCTGATACTATCGTGAGCTCAGTGTTGCCCTCTCTGGGCCTGGAAAGTGTTTAAAGCTGACTCTTGTTCTCCTCTGTGTCTTGTTTTTTTTTTTTTTTTTTGACATCCCCATCACTGGAGAGTTTCCTGTTCTCTGTAGTTCACTAAGAGGCAAAACACGCTTCTCCAGCTCACTGCGTACCCTTTCTCTGCTTCTGGCATTCGGCATTTTCTCTGGCTAATCTCTGTTGCTGTTTTTTCATCTCTCCAGGCAAGTCTCTTGGATAAGATGATGCTTCTTCCACATTTGGCAGTCCTCTGTCTTTGGCTCTGACAAACTCTATGAGAGCGGACCACCCAACACAGCCTCCTCTCCTCGCCTTGTGTATTAGTACCTGGCCAGCCCAATTCTTGCTCCTGAAATTTCTTGGATGGGAGTCAGACACAGTTTAATGTGTCCCACAAGATCTCAGGGGACACAGACCTTGCTCTTGGGGTGTTCCTATTAAAGGCTCTTCACTAATTTTAACGCAAGGAGCTGACATTCCAATCCTCCTTCTGAGGAGATGACTGGAATCATAACACAACTAGAGTACTCTCTAAAAATCTTCTGTCGGCCTCCACTTTCTCATTTCTTGACTTCTCCAGTCTCTTATATAGGCTAGAGGTGGGGTCAGCTCAGGATTGAAACTTGTTTTCAACCTCCCACCTCTTTTTTTTTTTTTAATAAAAATCTTTTTATTTTGAAGTAATTATTAGTTCACAGAAAGTTGCAAAGAAATATACAGGGAGATCCCATCAAACCTTCATCTTCAATGTTAACGTCTTACATAATTGTAATGCAATGTCAAAACTAGTACAATCCATAGAGCTTATTCGGATTTCACTAGTTATGCACGCACTCAGCTGTGTGGCTGTGTGTGTGTTTGCAACTCTATGCGATGTTATCACGTGTAGTTTTATGTGAACCCCACCACGATCAAATACATACCTGTACTGACACCATAAGTCTTTCTCATGCTACCCCTTTAAGCATGGCCCCCTCTTCTCTTACACCCAATATAGAAACCACTGATCTGTTCTCCGTCTCTAATTATTATTTTATGGAATCATTGTGTATGTGTCTTTTTAAGATTGTCAGCCATCTCTTTTTTAGAAGTCCTTCAAAAATTACGGTCTTACTTTGGAATGTAAGATGTATTGTTTTTGTGCTGCAGCTAAAATGGAGGTAAGAAGAAGAGTTTCATTTTAACATCCTGTTACAAATAGTTTTGTTCAAGTTTGGACATATTTCTGATGACTCGGCATTTCGTTCATTTAACAAATATTTATGGAGTGCCTGGAACTTTATTGTCTTTCATTTGATTATCCTGCATTAAGCTTAATGTTCTCAGGAAAGCAAATAACTCCCAAGATCTCCTCTTGGCTTTATATATTGTTCTGGGCTATTATCTTACAACTTTTTGTTCTTAAGGTGCTTTAACTTGAATGTGCCCATGCTGAAATTCCTTTCTACTTTCTGCTTATTCTCAAAAAGTTTGTATCCCACTGACTTGCCATTTCACTTCTTAGAGTGTCTTGGAGTCATCTATGAAACCATGAAAATTTCATCGTATACTTATTCCTTCTAATATCTTTATAAAATTATGCACCATGAGCAGCCCTTCTTGACCTCTGTGACCTCTTACTTTTTGCAAAGAAATTACTCTTTTTTTTATTACCTGGTTTTCCTATTTTGAGATTTAGTTCTTCATCCATTTTTAATAGTTCCTTGATCTTATGGTGACTCAATCGTTTTTACTTGCCCAGTTTTTGGTGTGGACACCTGTCGAAGGCAATTCTAAAGTCATAAAATAATGCCTCGTTCCCATTTCTCCACGTAAACTCCGAAAACCAGACCTGGGTCCTCTGCCTTTGCCCCCAGAGGTTGTGTCGATTTGAGCTTTCTGCTATTCTATACTTTATGTAACGATTCCACCAGCTTGATTAGTATGGGAAAGAGAGACAACCAATGGCTGGTGTTCAAGCGGCCCCCCTAAAAGCTCGGAATGAGGCTGACATTGGGAACCTGACTGTTCTCTCTCTGACAGAGCTGCTGCTGCAACAGCGGATGCCCCATCATGGGCGGCAGCTCCACGGTCTGCCTGTGAATTCTCTCGAAATTCTTCAGTAGATCACATCCTGCCTGGGTGATTTGTTGATATCTATTTTGTCAGTTAAGACTAGAACATTCTGTGCATTTACTACAACTTTACCGAATGCTCCAACCTTTCCGTTTCAAGGTTGCACACCTTCCCCGGTAAAGGGCAAGGCACGGTGCTCGTAGGATCTCTCTTCTCTCTCTCTTTCTATTCCTTGGTGCATTCCATTGATGCCCTCAGTTTCTTGGTTTTGTTTTGACATTCTTTGAGGTTTCTTGCAAGGTGTTCTTTAATGGATCATAGGATTTCAAAAATAAAAGGAATGTTAAAATGAAATTTGGTCCAAACGCCTCAGCCTAAAGATGAAAAACTAAATTTGAAAGAAGTGATGTGACTCAATCTGACCCATTTAATGGCTTACATTTCCTTTCTGGATATGTGTGCTTATCTTTTTCTACTTAGTATGAAATTTTTGAATAACTGGGATTCCTTTTTGGCCTTAAAATGCTAACCTTTTGTAAACTTCCGTGGTGCAGCAGAGAGAGGGTATCTGATCAGTGCCGTTGGGCGCCCAGCTGGCAGCTGGTTGGTCGTGTTCCGATGCTCAGGATCCAGAGGAGTCCCGCTGACCTGTGGCATCTTAACGGTAGCAGCCCTCTGCCCAGCCGTCGGCAGGTAAGGATGCCCTGGCATGATAATCCCCCCATCTTCTGCCCGACTCCTTTAACGGCTTGTTCATTTCTCCACAGATTAAAATTCTTGTTTACAGTGTGTTCCTTTTATACACGGCCTGCTTTCCCAAAGGCTGCCTTTCTCAGACCACCTCATTTTGCCGTCTCTGCTGGGAGATCGGAGACAGGACACCCAGGGTTTCAGTGGCATGCGATGAGACGGGAAGCCCTTTCATTTTTTTCCGGAGAGTATGAAGTCAGCCAGCTTCTTTCGACTGACCATCCTGCTGCCTTATTTTTATAGCTGAAACAAGGCATAAATTCTTCTCCTTCCCTTCGGCCTTCGTTCTGCCCTCTGCACGCGCATTCAGTAGCATCAGGGAGGTCTCCGTGCACTTCCGGTCCAGTTGACCATGTCCTTTCCTGTGACGTTCACAGCAGCCTTCACCGGCCACCCTTGCACTGCGGCCGGAGGCTCCCACTCTCTTTTCCTGCCTCTCATTTAGTCGCCTGTGCTAGTGCTGGGAGAACCACGGGAACGAACCCCAAACACGCCTTCCCTTTCCTCGAGGCTGGCGGAGCCGAGTGGGGGGGGGGGGGACCCCGGTTCCATGCAGGGCTCCCTGAGGCGGGGTCTAAGTTTTCCGCTTTTCTTACGTCCTCCCAGCTGCCGGCGCACAGCTGGCCTCGGTGGGCCCGTGTTCATCGTTGGTGTATCCTGGCAGCGCCTCTCCGCCCTCACTCCAGGTCCTCCAGGTGGGCGTATTGTTCATGAAACAGCCAGAGAGGACTTCAGAAATGTGCACCGGCCTCGTCGCTTCTCCGCCCAGTGCCCTCCTCGCCGCACACAGTGGCTGCCCCATCACACCTCCCACGTGGAAGAATGAATTACTCTGCCCGTTTTTGTCCCCGCGGTGCAGGAATGTGACGCCCACACCCTGCCACAGCCTCACTGTGGCTCTGGTGTAGTTTCTGCCCCTTGACTTGGACATGGGGTGCTTCGGCCATCCGATGGTGGTGGGCCTGACACCGTGCTGGTGGGTCTGCTCCCCAGCATCTCTGCCATCGCCGGGACAAGAATGGACCCCAGGGTCACACGTGGAGGAGGGCCGCGCTGCCCCAGCCGACCCTCATGTGCGCAGTGAGACCTAGACGCGCGCTGCCGTGCGCCACTCAGTTTCAGTAGCCGTCAGGCCGGGAGAGCTGGTGGATGCAGAAGCCAGAGCCCCTGCCGGGCCCGCCTCGCGGTCCTCGGCATCCTCTCGAATGCGTTTTTGGACACGCACTCTCGTTCGCAGCATTCCGGCGGCTCGCTCCTGCCCCAGGGCTTTGCAGTGGCAGCGTCCTCCGCTTCTGAAATATCTCCTTCTAATAATGTCTGGCGGGGTCTCTGGTGGTGAACGGGTAGTGACGAGAGCGGTGCAGCAGGGTGAGGGGGTAGCGAGTCCTGGCAGGTGCAGGCGGAGGCTGTTTTGGATGAGCGGAGACCTGAAGGAGGTAAGGGAGCAAGCCGTGCGCGCGTCCGTCAGACACGCCGTCCCCTGCGCCCTCTGAGTTCCTCCTGCCCGGGGACTTTCCACGGTTCTTCTCGCCATCTAGAAGGTCTTTTTCATCGTTCTTGTCCTACCCGCATCCATGAGGCCATATTCTTTCCAGACTTCTCGACTTCCTAGGAGGAGGTTGACGTCTGCTGGGACAGATGGCCCTGTGTTCTAGGCCAGCCTCGCAATCTCCCAGGTGTTTGTTGGAGAGAACTATTTTGAGTTTATAGTCACCTAACAATATAAGAAATTAGACCGGAAAAAAAATAATTTTTAGGGAGAATTTTTAAAATGTATTCAATCTGTTCATTCTTCCAGCTGTTCTGAAAACTTGTGGCTCCAGCCAGGTTGGTAGGGAGCAGACCACAGTCTGTCACCTTAGCCTCTCAACACACTGCTAGACTTGGACCGTCCTCGAGCGTGATACCACCGCACACGCTGAGAGCTCGTGGAAGACGCAGCCCAGTGACATACTCTGTAGTCCAGCGCCTTCCTACTCAAAGTGCGGTCTGAAGACCGGAGGTGCCGTGGCATCCACGTCACGGGGAAGCCGGTTAAACGTGCAGAGTCTTGGCTCCGCCCCAGACCATCCGACTCAGTTCCTTAGTGATCCGTGTACACCACACAGTCAAAGAAGAGCTGATCATTCCCCTGCTGACGACATCCCTGACTAGCCTCTTTACTAGGACTTTGCAGGGAAATTCCTGTTCATTTAGCCCCTAGACAAATTGTCCTCCTGAGCATTTTATTTGCGTTGTGGCTCCTGCAGATATTGCAAATTGTGTGCAGTTTCTCTTTCCCAGTTGGCTCCTAAATCTTTATCTTCTCCATGACCTTGCACAGTGCCTTACGCAGAGTAGAAGGGATCTGATTATTTATCTGTTAAGTAAACGAATGCATCCAGGCCCTGTGTGACTAGAAATAAAGACCGCGAAAGCCATGCTGTGGAGAGGTGTGCTTGTTGCAGTAGGATCCGGGTAGGAAAAGAATTGGGAAGTGGCTTCCGGTTGCCACCAGGCCTCAGGACATGGGCCCCAGGCAGAGCAGGTGCTGACCGTGAAAGAGGAGAGCTGGCTTCAGTTCTTGAGAGCCAGGAAGGAGTCCACGCTTCTCATGGGTTGCCTTTCACGCAGCTGGGAGCTCTGCACATCCCCCCTTGACCTCTGTAAGCTCCGCCTCATGTGCCCGTTTCGGTCTTCCGCATTGTCAGCTGAATAATGGTGACTCTGAGCCAGGGCATGATGGGCCAGCCAAATGGACTCACCCCACCCCCGAAATGAGGGCTGTGACTCTGTCTCGCTTTCTCCTCCATGGCACACGGGGCCTTAGGACTGCCAAGTGCTGGAACTTCTCTTACCACTTTCTGGGAGGGAGGATGTTCCAGGTCCAAACTCCTCTCCCAAACCACAGCCTCTGTTAGAGTCGTTGCTCCTTCGCTCTTGCAGGTTGGGTGGGGGAGGGGAGGGGAGTGGACTGGCCATGAAGCCCAGTGTCGCTCAGGCTGCCGGGAGGTGGTAGTAGGCCATTTCTCCTACCCTGTTCCCAGTTATCAGCACCTCTCTGGGAAGGGCTGGTGGCTTCTGTCCCAGCCCTTCAGAGGTCTGGAGGGGATCAGGTGGCTAGGACAAAGGCATGACTGGCAGACCTGTGCGAGCGTCCTCCTGCCCCGTAAGTAAGTGCCGGTGCAACTAAAGTACCAGCAATGCTGCTTACCTGTCTGCTGGCCACCTGGGCCAGATGGGGACGTCCCTGCCGGAATCACAGTCAGCCAATGCGTGCGTTTGTGAGTATGCATGTATACATTTACACACACGTATGTATATATATTTATTTATGTGTAGATGTACATATATCCCTCCTCACCCCAGAAATGAAACTGTTTAATGGCTCGTGTATGTAAGACATTAAAACACAGCTTTTCATTAATTTTTATATAAGAAAGTAGGGAAGGGACTGAGAAGGGGGGTTGGCGTAATTCAGAAGCTGCTCCTGTATCGAAACATGGCCCTGGAGGTTAAACAGCAGACGCAGCTGACCCAGCATCCTCTGGCCTCTGCAGTCGATGGTGAATCCAAACAAACCCAGACATACTCTTCTCCACACCCCATCAGGTACTGTCATACCCCTCAGCCTCAGTTTGGAGGGGACCACCTGTATCACCTGGGGATTACCAGTCCTTGCTCTTTTCCCACACCTGAAAGCAGGGGGTGAGGTTCTGGAATCTGTAGCAGACCCACGCAAAGTTCCAGTTGGGGTTGCTGATGGAGTTGTACAGAATGAGATCCAGTTTTCTCTGTCAAGTAGCAGTTACCCGGGGACATTTTTTGGCTGCTCCGCGTACTTCATCCATTATGAGCCAATCCCGATCTCTTTCCTCAGAGGGGGCTGCAAATTTGGAGCACATCGATGTGCGCTCACATCTTAGATCACTTTTGCCAACACACATGACTTTATGTTTATTTGAGTTAAGTTTCATCTGCCTTCAGGCTGTGCAATCCCCGACGTGTTCAAATGCATCTGGAGTTTCTTGCAACTCTCTTAAGCTTTGATTAGCCAAAACAATTTAGAGCTGTTCGAAGTCTCTGGGAAGAGATTAAATGACAATTATGTGACGATTGCCCGTGTAATCTCTGACCAGGTAGAAGAGACAGGGGAGCCCCCGTGCGAGGCAGGATAGCACTCATGTTCGGCTTGTGCCTCTCCTGGTCTCACCGCCCTGGAGAGGTGCCAGGGAGGCCATTGCGGTGTTTGCTCCTGCAAACGGAATGTGTGGATGTCTGTGCTTCAGCCAGGCGGGGCCGCTCCCCGTGCTGGGGGCGTGGGGGAACCGTGTTACATAAGGCCTGTTCTGATGAGCGAGCTATCAGGGAGGGAAGAGGGAGCAGAAGAACTGGTGTCAGGAAGTGAGCCAGTGAGGAGAGGAAGCTGGTCCACCAGCCGCGCAGATATGTAAAAATACCGACAGTGTTTAATTAAGGGGAGGGGGGAGAATAGGGATGTGGCTCCAAGGACGTATCCAAAAAAGCCAGGTGGTCAACGTGGCTGAACCTTAGAGCTGGGAGTGAGGGGCTGGGCAAGCACGGAAGCAGCTGCCCTCAGGATTCAGGATAAAGAAAGCAATGAACAAGAGAGGGGAAACGGGACCTGTTTGCAAAGAACCAGAACTCTCCGAGCTTGGCGGATGTCAGGCTCGGCTGTGTGGGCAGAGTCTGAGCGCATCGCGGAGTGTTTCAACGAGCTAATCTAGTCAGCCTCAAGCTGTTCCACAGACAGTGGGTGTGAACCCAAAATCATCTCAGACATTCACTTTATAATGTTTCTTTTAAGAAAAAAACATGGAAAAAGCACCAAACCCAAAGGACTCCTTGTTTGGGGGGGGGGGGGCAGTGACCTCTGCAGGTATCAGGAAGGCCTTTTCCCATTCGGCAGCATTCTGGACGAGCTTCCCTTTTTCTGACTCGAGATTACTCACCACTTTTTATTTTTTGGAAGCAGAGGCCAGCAGGACTCAACCCCTTGTCTCTAGACAACTTTTATTCCTTGTTGTTCAATTCGCTTCCAATTGCATCTGCCCGAGCAGCCTATATATAGCAGCCGGACCTTGACAAAGCTTTTCCACCAACGGGAGAGTGACTGTGACCCCTGCAGCCACCTTGCTAATAAATCACCACCTCACTCTTCCATTGGGTGTACCTGGGCTTTGCTTCCTATTCCTTGTGACTGTGGGGAAGACCTACTGTCAAGAATGAGAGACAAAGACAAAGACCGGCGTCTGAGGGGGTCGAAAGCAGCGCTGCGGCCCGGGCCGGCCCGGCGGGGAAGCGGGTCCACAGCGAGCTGCAGGCCCAAAGCCCCGCCTGCTTCGTGGGCTTCTTTTCTTTTCTTTTCTTTTCTTTTCTTTTCTTTTCTTTTCTTTTCTTTTCTTTTCTTTTCTTTTCTTTTCTTTTCTTTTCTTTTCTTTTCTTTCTTTCTTTTCTTTTCTTTCTCTTTTCTTTTTCATTGGCTAGGGCTGCTGCCGCAAAATGCTACTGAAGAAATAACAGGAATTTATTTTCCCACCGTTCTGGAGGCTGGAGGCCTGAGACCGAGGTGTTGGCAGGGCTGGTTCTTTCCGAGGGCCGTGAGGGAGATCTGTTTCTGGGCCTCGCTTCTTGCCTCGCGACGCGGTTGGCCATCTTCTCCCTGCGTCCTCGCAGCATCTTCCCTCTGTGTGTGTCTGTGTTCGAATTTCTTCTTCTTATAAGGACACCGGTGATACTGGCTTAGGGTCCATGCCAATGACCTCGTTTAATCTTAATTCCTTTTTAAAGACCCTGTCTCCAAATGTGGTCGTATTATCAGGTGTCTATGAACTTGGGGGTGGAGGAGATACTCTTCAACCCATAACAGTGGCCCCAAAAGGTTTACTTTCTTAAGTCTAGCTATGAGGAACACCCACTTAGAGAAGCAAATATAACAGCTTAAGTGGTTCCAAGGGACAAGTTCTGATAGTTAATTGTTGGCTGAGCCAGAGTCAGATTTCGTTTGCTTCAGTGAATGTTGGGGGGAGGCGAGGCTGCCTGGTGCCTGAAGGCTCTTCCAGGTTCCTGGCCGAACCACCAAGGATGTCCCAGGGTACGCTGACGGTTCCTAGCGTATGAGCTGCCCAGGGCCTTGGCATCTTGGGTGCCAACCTGATGAAAACTTGGCCTCGCTGGCCACGTCATGTTGGAAGTAGATTAGGTTTTCATTCATTTAGATCAAATAACAGGGAACTATTAGGGCACTAGTCAGGGAAACAGGATCTTTTTCAAATTTCGCACAAGTTTTGCACGAAGCCACTGATTGACCTGAGTCATTCGCTCGAAGCCACTGATTGACCTGAGTCATACGCTCCGGGTTAAGGGAGGGGATCTGGACTCACGTCCTGGACTCGCCCTGAGGCCTAGGTTGTCGGAACAGAAGGTGCTGGAACGCCTCTGACTAGGCGCCCGGCGCCGTGGGCTGGAGGAAATGGTGGTGAAAGTCCCTGGAAGGAGGGAACGGGCGGAGCTGTGTCCTGGGAGCACGGCCGGTTTCGCCCGAGTGTTGCGCCCCCAGCTGTAGCTGGACGCCGAGCGAGGGGGCACTGTGTGGGCGCCGGTGCCCCAGAGAGTCTCCCAGCAGCACCGGGCTTCCTGCAGCCACAGCACCAGGGGCTGCCCCGGCCCTGGTGGCAGTGTCCAGCTGGTCCTTTGGGATCCCTGAGAAAGAAAATTCAGGAAAAGAAAGATCTCTTACCATACCTCATTAGGCAGGGACTTCGGCCACCTTACTTGAATTTGAAAAGGAATCGTGGCTTATTTTGAAATAGCAGCCGGGGTGGTATAAAAAATACAGATCGCAGGGATAATGAGGAATGAGAGGTTGACAGGGACAGGTAGAGAAGGAAGTAGGCATCGCATAAAGAGAGTACAACAGGTGCAAAAGCATGGAAAAAATGAATACCCCTGCCATACTTGGGGAGCCTCAAGTATAAACCTAATTTCAACTACAAACAATTAGACATTTCTCTATCACTTTACAGTTTATCAAGAGTTTTCACATAGTTTTTTGCATTATATCTTAACCCTATGACTATCATATTAACATTTTACGATAGAGGAAACGGAGGCTCAGAGATGATAAGTAACTTGCCAGCTTGCCAATTTTCAGAGCTTGCAAGGAGTAGGCTTAGGATTCTAACCTGGGTGTCTAACTTCAAAGCTCACGTCCTTGACCATGGTGTGCTGTGAGAGGCTCCTGGCGTTGTTGTACCTGGGGACCTAACTGCGTGGTCTGCATGGGTAAGGATGAGTATTTTGACCCCGGCGTTGTTTGGAATTGCTGGATGCATGATGATAATATAAAGCAGACCCACTTTCAGCTGGCTCGATCATCGTTTGGAAATCTCTACAGATGATTCAGCTCCTTATTGTTTAGAGCCAGAGCAAACCTCTTCCTCTCCCTTTCTGGGGCACCCCACTGCAGTGATCCTCTCACTGTGGGGCTCCGGATTGCCCAGGGCAAGGCGCCCAGAGCCAAGAGGAGAACATTGGCTGGCTGGCACTGGGTTGTCAACAGGGATATATGGACCTTTTCAGAAATTATTTCACACTGAGGGTGAGCGGCCTGATCCCGCTGGGCTCTGGAAAGCATATGTTCTCCTTTGGGAAGGGAACCTGGGGGCAGAAGTGAGGCGATTTGGGCCTGCCATAGCTCAGACTAAATCCCCCCCACAGAGAAGGACAGTCTTCAGACTCAGCCTCGAGACAGCATGACAGGGAGAGGAGACGAAGGGGCACTGTTTGCAGCGAGATTGACAGGCACATGCTCGAGGGCCGTCAACCACAATCTTCACCTACACTCGATACAGGGAAGAAAGAGACACACACGCACTGTAAAACCGGCATTTTCCACACGTTTGATTAAAAACCAACAGCATTTTTTGTAAGTGAAGGTACAATTTCTGTGATAACCTTCCTCTCATGCTCCTTGGAAAAACAATCTTAAAGCAAGATCATTAGGCAACTATGCGTGTGTGTGTGTGTGTGTGTGTGTGTGTGTGTGTTTATCCAGGTGCCACAGCAAGATGTGTAAAATATTTTCATTCCTTGCCTCTCGAGGTGAATTCTATTAGGAGAACAGTTGGAGTCTGGCATTCCAGTCAGATGCAGTACAGGCAGGTTCTTGTCACTTAGCTGGAATTTCCTATGCAGATTCGGAGTTAGAAGGTTTCTGGGCACAGTGGGGCCATGCGGGTTATAGGCAAGAGCTCAGCTTACCTGGGTCACGGGGCCACTTTTGTGGCCTTTCACACGGGGACTAGCCTGGAGCATTGACCATCAGGCCACGATCCAAACTGCCCTTCTTAAATGCCTGACCACTTGGTGACCAGTTTGTTAATTTCTCTTGTTGTGGGAATATCTTTTATTTCAGTAAAAAGAAAATTACAAAATCAACACAATTTCCTTGTAAACCCAAAGTCAAATAATATAGAAGTAAATAGAATAAACAATGCAAATCCCCCTTTAACTCTCTATTCCTAACGTCTCCCTCCCCACCCCAGCCATGGCCACTATTGATAGTTTGGGATGACTCCATCCTGACCATTTTCATGTATTGTCACAGACATATTTCACGCATAGGCGTGATTAACATATAGTTGTACGTGCATGTGTATTAATGGGATCCTGCTATACCGCACACATTATTCAGGGACTTGCTTTTTCCAATGGCGAATTTTCCACGTCAGTACATACAGATCCACCTTATTTACTTAATCAGTGCGTACTATGGAATCGTTCTCCTGATATGGATATTGGGATATGGGAATGTCATATAAAAGTAGTTCATGCTCCTTTCACCCTTTTATTGATCTCACTTGCTTAAAATTCTCAAAAGAGCCAAATTTGGGCCTATTGCCTTGGGTAATTTGGAGAGTACAGAGAACTACCCCCAGCTCTTCTTGAGGCTCTGCCTCAAATCACTGTTCCTCTCAGGTCTGACAGTTTTAATCTCCATTTCTTCATCCTTTGTTTTTTGTTTGTTTGTTTGTTTGTTTGTTTTTGTTTTTTATTTCCTACCACTAGCTTCATCTTCTAAAACGCAGAGATACTGGGTGTTGGGAGAGGTGGAGATAGAAACTCAATAAGAGTCCCTATGCCACTAGGACAAGAGGACTTTGCAACGTGTAGAGATAATTCCGGTATAAGGTATCGCTGTTATCCTCGTATGGCACTTCATGAGTCAGTTTCCCCTGGGCCATGCCGCTTCCGTGCATAGCGTTCATGTGAACACGAGTCCAGGCTCTTTTCTTGACGAGCAGAAGAGACCAGGGAGGATGAAGAGGGCGGAGCGTCCGGGTCGAAGAGGCACTGAAAGGGGATGGGGACGAAAGAGAGACACAGAGGGAGCTGCCGGGAGCTGTCGCCAGGGGCTGACCCTGCCACCAGCCAGTGAGCTTGCCTGCTGACTGGGCTCGAAAGTTAAAATTGGGTTATCGTGGATGCTAGCCAGTGACTTCCTTGCCACGGGAGTGATTGCTTTTTGCTGTGTTTGCAAGATGTGAATTCATTCTTTTTTTAATATCAGTAATATCCAGTAAAGAGCTTAATCCAATTTACAAAGAAATAGGATCAGACAAGCCTTGAAAATACAATGCGCCTTTATGGCTCTAAGATGATGGCGCGGGAGAGGAGTAAGTGTTACGGCAGCAAGGAAACACTCTTTATCACCATCACCCTTCCTCGTCAGGATCACGGCACAGGAGTGACACAACTGTGAGCAGCTGGGAGTTTTAGGGGTACCTTTGGAGCTTTCGTTCCTGTGATGCAGTAAAATTGCAACCTACTTACCCAGCAAGGCACCATATTACATATGGCTATTCATCTATGGAGATGAAGCTCCTGACCCACATAGAGAGCATGCCGGTCCACCAGCACTGCCTTTCTGGTCCTTTGTGAGCAGTGATGCTCGTTTGCTAGCAGTGCGAGCCTGACTAGAGGTACCAGCTCTGCTGTGTGAAAGATGTGGCTCAGAGTCATGCTGGGCATGTTTTATGGGCAGGAACTGATAGAGAGGAAAGGCTAGGAATGGCTGGGAACCCCTGCCTCTAAGCTGCCACAGAACAAAAGCTTACGGTCTGTCTCCACATGCAAGACATTGTACCGGCTCTAGATTTGCTTCGATGCCCTGATATACTGATCTGGCGAGTGGGTGGCCAGAAGTCTCTAGAAAACTAGAATCTTGGTGCTCAGGAAGGTAGAGGGAAGGCTGTGCTCCTAGTGATGTTGGGGTTCCTTTGAACGTCAAGTATGTGAGGTGAAGTTTGGAGGATGAGTTAAACAGGGTTGTATTTTTAAGATGGTGAGGAGGACGTTCTAGATTGAGGGAAGAGCAAGAACATTAAAGACCCTTGGAGACAGCATGGCTTGTTCCACGTGACTAGAGTTACAAGGAATGAGACGAGAAGCAGATGGAAGCCAGAGCATGGAAGGGTGGGCGTGCCCCTCTAAGGAGCTGGGACCACGATCAGTGAGTGATGTGGACCCCATCGAAGGTTTTAAACAAGCAGTGACATGGCTTAACATGTGCTTTTCTCAAGATGCTGGGAGATGTCTGGGGAATGAACAACTCTTGAAGTGAGGAGACCACTTAGGAATCTGGGACATGAAGCCAAGAGAAACCCAGTGAGGTCTTGAGCGTGCATGGAAGGTGGGGAGAGAGGCACAGGGACTCAGGCCGGAAAGCTTGGGGGAGGGGATTAACAAGGACCAGGCAGGTTGTCAGGGCCCCATCAAAAGGAGATAAGAATTCAAGCAGCGGGCCCAGAGCTGGATCTTACAGACGGGTGAGTGTCTCTTGGCAGGGATTGGGAAGAAAGCAGACAGGATGGGGAGAGTCCAGCTCTGTCAACATGTGGATGGAGGCGGGGGCCTGCCCTGGACGTAATGGAATCCTAACTCAGGGCAGTGTGACATATTTCGGAAGCTGTCTTCTGATGGAGATGCGGTCAGGATGGACCCTGGAGGAGGTGAGTGGAATGAGAACTGCAAGGTGGAGGTCTTTTGATGTATTGCAAGACGGGGCTGGGAAAAGCAGTAACAGGGATAGTCTGAATACACCATAACCCACCTACCTGGCCACCTGCAGGGGTGTGCAATAGGCCAGGTCTCTAGAGCTAAGCAAACCTGAGTCCCAGTCTTTTCTCAGGCACTTCCGGGAAAATTGAGGAACTTATTTAACTTCTCGGCATGTCAGTATGTATGCCCACCTTAAAATAGAGCTCATAGTACCTACTTCACTTGGCTTTTGTGAGGAGTAAGTTAAATGAATACTAAATGTACAGTCATCAGCAGGGATAGGTTCAGTTATTCCACTGATTTTTCATTCACCACGTTCCTGGTACCATGCAAAGAACTAGGGATCCAGTTGAGAACTCGACAAAAGAAGGCTTTTGTTCTTCTGGAGCTTCGTTACCAAATGCCCAGTCACCAAATGTCAGTAGTGCTCGGTTTTCTTCTTTCTCTCCATGTCACTGCATATTCTGGAGCGAACGCCACCATGGGCAAAGTGCTTTCTCGCTCTCCTTGGAGTCAGTCCCTGATGCACCAGTTCCCACGTCTGGTTTCCACCAGCAGCGCCCAGGGAGTTTTCTGAGGGAGCAGATTCCCGGCCCCATCATTTGCACACTGGATCAGAGACTCCGGAGTCTCCGCATTCACGGGGCGCTGCCAGCTGACCTGGTGAGGACCTAGGCCTGGCGATCACAGCCCCAGTTACCAGGGCGAAGAGGACAACACTGGGCTTAGGCTGTGTACATTACAGCAGGACAGAAACCAAGCTGGGCCAATGTCAAGAATCGAAAAGAACGAGAAAAATCTGCTAACTGTGCTTTTGAGTGTACTTGTTTCCTTGAGGGGAATTTCATGGTTATTTAATTAAAGCATTCCACTTTGATCAAAGGTGTTACTTTGACTTCTCAAGTATGAAATACAAGACTTGTGAGAGTCAAACAACTTGTTAAATGCAAACAATTTACCAAGGGCCCTAAACAAGACAAAATATAATAAATAGTAAGTCTCAGAAATTAAGTGTAAACATCTGTGGAGAAACTAATTATTCCTCTTGTTATAAACATGAACTCACATTCAGTTTTGAGCCTATGATATTCTAACGATGTTCACCATCAACCACTTCTGACTACCATGAGAAGAACTGCAGGGGATTCTGGTCATTAACACACACCGGGATCCGCACTGTACTGTCATTGCTTGATTGGAGCGTCACATGCCTCGAGTCTTCACGCTGTGTAAAATGGAGAGAACCAAGAGCCGCCTTTATGCGAGGTAAAATGTTTTGCATTTACGACAGAACTGGAGGGCTAAGATAGCTTACTGAGACGCGTCACACGGCTTTTCCAACCCGAGAGAGGAGTTAAGGAGAGATACAGTGTGAGAGCCGTGCCAGCATCCTGCCCTGTAAGTGAACACCGGGGGTGATGGTCACAGCTGTGCCCGGACGGGCCCAGGAAGAGATGAGCACAAAGACTTTCGGATCCTGTTAGCGCCATACCTGTTCATTCATTTCCTTCCCTCAACCAGAGTTTAGTGAACACCTACTATGTGCCAGGCACTGCTCTGGGCACTTGGGAGTCATTAGTGACTAAAAGAGACCAAGATCCTTGTTCTTATGGAGCCTTCATTCTACCAGAGGGAGACGGACAATAAATCACGATACAGGTGAATTATAAGGAGATTATAAGTGACAAAGAAAAGTTGGAGGAGGGTGAATGGGGTTGGAAACGGCCGTGGTATTCAGAAAGGAGGGGAGGGCAGGCCTTGGGGAGAAGGTGACATGTGAGCAAAGACTTGCAGGAGGTGAAGGGGTCCACTCCATCTGGGAGAGGAGAGGCGGGGCACGAAGCGGGGCTGTGCCGAGGATCAGTGAGGCCCATGGGGCTGGAGCCAGGAGTGCGGCGGACAGAGTGAGACATGGAGCCAGAATTCCCAAGACCTTGTAGACTATTTAGAGACTTTACTTGGGTGAAGAGGCTGCTATGGCTGTGTCCAGAGCACAGCGTGGCATATCCAACTTGGTTTCGGATCCATCTGTGGCTGTAGTGGGGCATGGTGTCCTATGGCAGGAATCCAGAAAATGCGGAAATGCAGCGACGTTGGCCACTCAGACCCAGGTGGTAGCAGTGGAGACAGTGAGCTTCTGGATGAATCGCAGAGGCGGCTCCGACAGGATTTCCTGGTGAGCTGTATGTGGGCTGTGAGAAGAAGGAAAAGCAGAGCTGGATAATTGGAATGATTGAAAAAGAGAATCTACAATAAACTCACGATCCAGCATTGCCCTCAGTGCGGAGGGCCATGGGAGCTGGAGGGCACGCAGGCCGCACGCTCGGGCAGCCCTGGGTAGTTCGCGTGGGTGCCACGGGGCCTGGGGAGAACCTGGGCTTTGGCGTCAGACAGTGTTGGGTTTTAAGTGCATTTACTTGCTCTGTGATTTTGATGAAGTGGTTCGATTTCCCAGAACCTCAGTTTCTTTATCTATAATATGGGGCGATAATGTGATAGTATTTCTCCCATAAGGTTTGTGAAGATTAAATGAGCTAACGCATGTAAAATCCCGAGAAGCCAGCCCTAGAAATCGGTTGTCCCGTCCCCTCCTCTTGAGGGGCTGGATGAATAATCTGACCCTGAGTCGGTGGTGGGAATGAAGAGAGGGCAGAGTCCTCCACCTCCAGATGTCCCCCATCTCTCCCTGAGACAGCCGTGGGATCTGAGGACTCTGGCGGGAGGCCAAGTTTCTATCTGGCAGCTATGACCTTCTGTTGGTGGACCATGGCCAGATAAGTCCAATAAGTGATGGGAGAAAAAAAAGGAAAAGAAAAAGCAACGTGGAGGTCTGTCGCTGTAGCACAGCAGGACCTTGTCTGGGTGGGAGTAGGGAGACTGCAGGGGCAGATGTGGCCCTGCTGCTGGCCTCATGGCTTAAAAGGCAGGGAGCCCGTGCACCGAGCTTCTCGACCTGGTAAGACCCGTGAACGCTGAGAAGTCAGGGAAAGGCCAGAGATCTGCCCCGTCGTGCGTCGTCGAAACTCCGGGGCAGCCTTCGCCCTCAGTGTTTGCTGCTTTGGAACTAACAGGAGTGAAAGCAACTTGGAAAAACTTAGTCCGAGTTGTCGTCTTCACCAATCTTCAGACCTGGCCTAGCTCATCTCATCCCACTCTCATTCATTCCTGCTCCCCCTCTGCTTCAGTCAGCTCGGGCCGCCATGGCAGGATATCGGAGACGGGGATGCTTGAACGACAGAAGTGTACTGCCTCACCGTTCTGGAGGCTAGAGTCCGAGATCGAGATGTGACAGGATTGGCTTCCTCGAAGGCCTCTCTCCCTGACTTACGGATGGCCGCCGTCTTGTTACCTCTTCGCACGCCATCCTTCCGTGCACGCCCACCCCTGGTGTCTTTCCTCTTATGATAAGAACACCAGTCATACCGGATTGGGGCCACCATAATGGCCTCATGTTGATTTGATCACCTCCTTAAAGACCTTATCTGCAAATAGGGGTACAGTACTAGGGGTTGGGACTTCAACACATGAATTTCAGGACGGTGCAGTTCAGACATAACACTCTCTGGCTCCTGGAAATTTTGTTTATTTATTAATTTTTTTTGCCACGGCCTAGACTGGGCTCCAGGCTCTGTGAGTTCCCTGTTTCTGTCTTCATCATCCATTTCCTTGCTTATAACCTGGAATCTGGCTGCTCAGCCCTTCTGCATGTCATGGCGCGGTGGCCACTGTCCTGTGCCTAAAGCCTCGGGTTGTTTCCACAGACCTGAGGCCTTGGGCCGTGCCCTCCTTGGAGAACCTCTCCACCCTCTTTCCTCCAGGAATTCTGACCCAAATTCTGCCTGTCATGTGTCAATCATAAGTTTCAGTATCCACATTAAAATTTTACTTTATTGGCCTCCTACTAGCTTCTAGCCTTTGCACCAGCTGCTTCCACATACATTAACTACTGTAATTGATTCAATTATGATTTAATTTAAGAAGGCTGCTGGGATTCGGGCCTGCACATTTTAAAAATGCAAGCCATGATACAGTCTAAGACGTCTTCCATGGTTCTAATGAAATATACATTAGGAAACAAAACGCCGATATTTACATGTTTTTATTGTCAGTGTGATGGTTACGTTCGCCGGGTTTATGCAGTGGTTGGTTTATCTTTAGTAATCAGGACTGGCTGTAAGGATTCATGAGAAAATGAGGAAGACAGAAACGTCAGATGACCCCAAGGATGCAGAGCCCACAGGCGAACTGCAGGCACACGCGAGTTTCGCCCCCGTGGCAGCCGGGTTTATCACGCAGCCGCAGCAGCGGCCGCAGCGGGCTCTGTGCTCCGGCGTAGCACCTGTGTGCCGCGCAGTTCCGCTGGCCCTGCTTCTGCAGTCTCTGCAGCTGCCAGAGAAAGCCGAGCCTCCTTCTGTATATTCTGGGTTCCAGCTCCTCGAGAGAAGATGCGGTGGGCTCTGCATTAAGGTGGAATCATACCATGCTCTGAGGCGTCTCGGCAGCCAGCAGGATGACTGGCTTGTTGGTGTAACTGACCAGAATAAGCTTGTGGCACAGAGCTGTGGGCAGTGTCCTAGTGGACCTCAGAAGGTCATAGGCTCATTTCAGCATGAGCTCTTTATGTGAAATGCCTTAATTTCTTTATCTCCAAATAGAGGAGTGGGTGGCAATGTCTGACTTCGAGGAGCTACATAATGATGACGTGGAAGGACAGAAAAGCAGCAGGTGTTCTGTAACTGCGGAACAACCCAGGTAGTAGATACCTAGCCAATAGACCTAATCAGTTCAGCAGAAGACACCATTAGCACTTAGCTCCAAGGCTACCAGTGAGAAAACAAGCTGGTAGTTTTTATTGTATTGTGTCTGAACTGTTAATGTTCTTCCTGCTGGTGGAAGCCTGTGCCAGAGTTGTTCAGAAATTGCTTTGTCAAGCTTAGCTCTTTGGGAAATGGGGGAAGGGGGAGGGAACAGATCTGGGGACATTCTGTTCTACGAATAACCATAAAATCTTCCTTGAAAAGCCGTACAAAGTTGCAGCGGAGATAAGGTGGTTGGGAATTGGCTTTGGCTTGCTCAGGAGAAAAAAAAAAAAATGAAGAGAAGGAGGATTCCATCCTAGGAGGCTGAGTAGCAGAAACATCTCTTGAAGAAGGCAAGAGCTATTCCAAGAAGGTACCACCACCCCAGGGGACCCAATGGCCAGGCAGGTAAAAGCAGAGAGTGAGAGCCTGGATGCCCTGCTCAGTGATTCTTGCTGCCCAGGTGAGAGGAGAGGAAGGGGTTTGATGCAGAAATGCAGTTGGGGAACATTCTGCTCCAGATGGCCAAAGCCAAGGGCTTGATTGCTTCAAGAAGACCCAAAGCATGGAACCTGGGGGTCAAGGGCAGAATTCAGTCTCAAGGGGAGGAAACCGACCAGAACAATAAGAGGACTCAAGACTTAAGATATGCAGTCTTAGAAAAATGGGAATTGAGAAGAGATCAACGGCCTCCAAAGTGGTCCATCCCAGGACCTCTTGTCACTCTTGGGAACATGTCACTCTTGGGGGAGAGGGGAGAGGAGGTGGTTCAGAAGGGAGTTTGGCGTGGCTGCAATGAAGGGACTGGCAAGGGCCAGGGGTAGCTGTTTTAGTTGGTCCCTGGGACTTGGGATGAACATTAAAATTAAGTCACCCTTTAAATTTTGGTGACTCAAGGAAGTCAATGACAAGTTCAGGGTTTGGTCTTCTTCCCTGGAAAACAGAGTTAACAATAGAAAGCTCCTTGGGGGAGAAGATGGGGTGGAGGCAGGGAGAGAAAGCGTGTTATGAGAATGACTGGGTGTTTGCGAGCAGCTTGGAGACCCTTGGCCAGAAGGTACCCTGCACGTAGTATTTGGAGTAGAGCTCCTGGAAGCTGTAGAATATGATTGAAACTGTCAGTTCTTTTGATTGGCCCCAAATTGAGAAACAGATCCAAACTGAGCAGTGTAAAGTTATATGAAAGAAGCAGAGCCCTGGGAAATGTTTTCTTTTCTGTCCTTTGTCACTCACTTTTCAAACATCTGTACCTTTATCAATATGGACTTCTCCATGGGCCTGTCACATCTGGGAGAACAGGCTCCCTGACCAAGATAGTCAATTGAAAACCCAGCAGGGCGCTGGGTGCTATCTATCACTCGGGGCTTTCCAGGAAGAGCCTATTCAGAGGCTGGGCTCTTAACAGGCAAGAAACAGTGTTAATAAAAGTTATTTTTACGTGAAAGGGCACATAAAAAAAAAAAACAGTAAAGCCAACCACAGCTCTTTTTTTTTAAAGGTGATAAAACCAACAAAAAAATAAAGAAGTAGTTTATTGTGGTTCTAAAAGAAAGACAGGATTTTTTTTTTTTTTTTTTTTAAAGACAGCATTAATTAACCCACCACCACCAGCCTAAGCTCCGAACGGAATGTTAGCTGGGACTCTGGCGGGGCGCGGGTTAAGTCCTCTGGACTCTGGATAAGCTTTCATTAAAGCAGCAGTGTTTAAAACAGCGAATTTAAATTCATCCACCAGATAGAAGAGGGCACCAGAAGTGGAGAAGAAACCAAAATGCCGAGAGTGCTGTTAAGAAGCACTTCTTGAGAAGAAATGCAATTCTTTAAGCCCCGCTTAGGGACAAGATGGAATTAATATTAAAACGACCATAGTGGTATCACGATGACCTTGGTTCCTCCTGCCTCTGCCTTTCTCAGCTCCTCACAGCTAAATCCATGGGGGAAATCTACACCCCCAGGCTCGGGCTTATTTTACTTCCTGAGCGAGCACCGCAAAGGAGGCTGTCGCTCCTCACTGTCCAACAAGTGAAGTCCAGGAACCAGCTAGGACAGCTGCTCCTGATCCCCCCAGAGTGACATGTCTCCTAGATCCTGGCGTGGACCACTTTGGAGGCTCTCGATATCTTCTCTGTCTCTGTTCTTCTAGGACGACATACTGAAGGCCTTGATACCTTCCATCCTCTGGCCAGTTTCCTCCCCCAGGGACTGAATTCCGCCCTTCACCCCCAGGCTAGGTCCTATCAAATGATGCGGATAGATTTTGCGGAAGCAGGGCCACAGCCTCGCACTCGATGGACATCTGAATTTCTTGCTGCTGTGTCCAGCTCCTGTTCAGATGCCTGTGAGAGCCCAGAGTGCTGTGCCACCTTAAATGCTTGTTCTGTCGACTTAGCCACACCCTCGCTTATCCGGGTCTGGCTTCCTCCTGGGCCTCCTTGCCCTGGGTTGTTTATTAGAGTCTAGCATGCTTCCCATCTATTTGAACAGCACCCTAGAGTAAATCATTGAACCCCTCGGAAGATCTGGATGGAAGAGAACAAATGCTTTGCAAACACAATGGATTTAGGTAAGTTTAGGATTAGTTAAGTTCATTCAATGATTCATTCATTTATTCATTCATTCAGTGGAAAAAAAAAGTTATTGAGATTGCATTATGTACTAGGCCTTGTTCTAGGTGCTAGGAATGCAGCAGTGAGCACACAAATACTTGTCCTGAGCAAAGTTATGATCTAGTAGGGGAGATAGACAATAAACGAGATAAGTTAAAACATATATAAATGCCATGGAGAGAAATAAAGCAGGAAATACGACAGGCAAAATGGGGTAATTGTGATTTGATAGAGTTAGGGAAGACCTTACTGAGATGGTGAGATTGAGTAAAGACCTGAGGGATGTTAAGGAGCAAGCCAGGCCACGTGGGTGCCTGGAAGAGAGCATTCTAGATAAGGGAACAGCCAATGCAAAGGTGCTGAGCTAAGAGTATGACTTGTGGCCAGTGGGTTGGAACAGAGAAAATGAGACAGAGTGGGAAGGTCATTCAGAGCCTGCAGGTAGATGCTGGCCTGTCAAATGAGTGTCTTAGTCAGCTCAGGCTGCTATAACAGAATACCACAGACTGGGTGGCTATAAACAACAGACATTTAATTCTCACCGTTCTGGAGGCTGGAAGTCTTGAGATCAGGATGCCAGCCTGGTCAGATTTTGTTGAGAGCACTCTTCCTGGCTTACAGATGGCTGCCTTCTCGCTGTATCCTCACATGGCAGAGAGAGAAAGCTTTGGTGTCTCTTCTAATAAAGGCACCAATCTCATCACAGGGCTCTATCCTCATGACCTCATCTAGCCCTCATTACCTCATCGAGGCCCCACCTCCACATGCCACCACATTGGGGGGTAGGGCTTCCACATATGGATTTGGGGGAGGACGGAAGCATTCTGCCCATAACAAGGAGTTACTGCAGGGTTTCAAGCACTAAGAAAATTAATGCCAAAGTATGTCACCCACCCTTCAGTCAACATTTGACTGTCTCATTTTTTCCAAATCCCATCCTGGACACTTTCCACAGAAACTCTTCAGGGACTCAGAATGAGGCTTGCTTAAGAAAACTAGGGGATCCTCTGGATGCTGCTTTGGCAGTTCATGCAAATCTTTGTTTCCTCCATTCAGCAGAGATAGGTGCTTTTCAGCTTAAGAAGTTCAACGACTTCAGCTGTAAAGTTTTCCTTTGGTCGTACTTCTGCGATTTTTAAAAAAGTTAGCAGTAGTCCACATGAAAAGACGTCTGGTTATCCCTTTGACTATAGATTAGACCAAGAGGCTCCAGCCTCAGACAATGTTAATCTTAACCTAGGCTGGATTTATTAGGCTGCCTGGCATCTGAGATCGCAGATAAGCACATTTTCCACTCCAGCCTTTGCTGTATTAAGCCTCCCAGGGAAAATTTCTAAAGGTTCAGAAAAGAAACACTCTTAACTGTAAACCGCATAAGCCTTTCTTTTCAATCTTTTTTTTTTTTCCCCACCTTTTTTTTTTTTTTTTTTTTTGTAAAGTACAACCATGAAACCACCTTCAATGCCCAAGTGATTCATCTGGAAGCCTGATCAGCGAACTGAATTGCCTTGACTTTTTAAAAAAAGCAAGATGAACTCTTTGTCCAGAACGAGACACTGCACTGCGATGACTCAGTGGAATGCACAGAGAGGCCGTGGTCACGCGGCGACCCAGCTGTGCGGGGAGGTGGGCACTGTGGTGCAGGGAGGGGAGGCACACAGCTCGAGCTGCCACGGCCACAGCCCCAGGACCCCAGCTCCAGGATTTCTGTGATTCTGGACCAGTCAGTGGTGCCCACTTCCGGGTGGGGCTCGTCAGACCTGAGCTCGCTCCAGTTGATCTCTGCGTGGCCTGGATCCAGGCCCCAGCCCTGAGTCAGCTGCAGCATTGGCCTGGTCCCAAGGTCATCTCACCTGGGGCTCACGTTCATTCATTCAACAAATATTTGTTGTGCGTTTGTGTGACAGCATTGTTCCAGGCACTGGGGCTCCAGGAGGGAATTAACAAACAAAATCCCTGCATGCGTGGAGCTGATATTCTAGCAAGGTAACAGAAAGACCCAAGCTTTCGTCCTGGCCTGAAGTTCCAGGGTGGCTGTGGATCAGAGAGAAGAGCTGGTTCTCTTTCCAGATCTGCCTCCTGAGGACGAAGCTGGACAACACCAGGCTCTGGGGCCTGAGGATGGGGCCTGAGAACGGAGCCAGAACTCCTTATGTGGTCTCCAGATAGCTTTGCTTCCACGAGTCCTCTGGCCAGGGCTGCGTTTTTGAAGCAATCCTTCCTGGTTATAGCCAGTCCTCCATCCTGCAAAGCCGAAAATATTGTTTACTTGTGAATTCAGGATAAAAACAGCCCATATTGCTTTGATAGTTGCAGAATAAAAGACTGAGGTAGAGGAAGTTGCGGAATAAGTCTGGGGAGAGGAGGTTGAGGGAAGGCAGCAGCAGAAGGCTATGAAACACGGAGCCCAGAGATACCGGCTTTGGGTGAAAACACCCGTTGAGAATCTGCTTTCTTAGCTCCCGAGAGCTGCACCCAGCACTAACACAGCTCCCACAGTATATACACATTAAACAAAACTCGGAATGCGGAAGAAAATAAACTAGCTATTTTATTTGTGACATGGATTGTTTTATTTCCCCAAATCATGACTTGTTATTACCCCAAAGCTATTAGGAGAATAAAAGCAATGAAGCTCAAAGCCCAGCAACTGTTTCAAACCCATTAACTGGACTTGCTTTTGGCCACGCAGCTTCTTTCTGATTAAGACAGCGGGCATGTGCATGTGTGTCTGATGCCTCTGTGATTGTAAATACTTGTGAAAAAAGTGGGGGAGCTTGAAGGGCAGAATAGTATGTACAATTCTGCACTCAATTCCAACGTGTGGGCTTTTTTTTTTCCTGCACCACCAAGCAATTCTCTGACACCCACTGGGTGTCCTACAATCTACCTCAATTCTGACACTGTGCAGATAGTGGTAGATCCCACAGGTTAAGGGCTCCACAAGGCTGCCAGCATTTCAGAAGCCAGTCACAAGTCCAGGTTGTTCCCTGAGCTTCTGACCCGTGGCTGTAGATCAGAGGTTCCCACGACCCCTTTCTGGGGTTCAATGAATTTGTTAGGGTGGCTCACAGAATTCAGGGAAACGTTTTGCTTACTAGATTCCTGGTTTATTATAAAAGGCTGTAACTGAGGAACTTCCACATGGAGGAGGTGTGCACAGCAAGGTGTGCAGACAGGTGCGAGGCTTCCAAGCCCTCTCCAAGGGCGCCCTCTCCTCACATCTCCATGTGTTCAGCGACAGGGAGCTTCTCTGAACCCTGGCCTTCTCGGTTTTTATGCATACTTCATTACGAAGGCACGTCAATTACATCATTAGTCATTAGCCGGCAGTTCAACCTCCAGCGCCCATCTCCCTGGAGGTCAGAGGGGAGGGACTAACCGTTCCAGCCCTCCAATCATAAGGTTGCTTCCTCTGGTACCCAGCCCCATCCTTAGGTGCTTTCTAAAAGTCACTTATCAACATAAACCCAGATGTGGTTGAAAGGGGTTTGTTACGAATATCAAGGCGCCTTTATCGCTCTGAGCGCTTATGCAATTCCAAAGGTGTTTAGGAGCTCGGTGCCAGAAATAGCAAGAAGAGCAAATATATATTTCTTATTATAAGTCATGGCGTCACGGTGTGTTAGCCTCAGATCCGCATTGTCAGGGGGGGCGAGGGGGCATCTGTGGTGGGGAGCAGAAGGGAAGGCCAGGGATAGTGAGAGTTCCGCAGAGTATAACAGGGTTATGTTGGGAACCAAGGAGGATTTTCTCGTCACTTGAGAATTTCATCTCAAGCCTAAGAATGGGAATAAAGGTCTCTAAATCAGTGACAATCTGTGTTCAGGAAGGCACCTCCGATTGCGGCTGGTCACAGTCCACCCCTCAGGTGAGGGACGCGGAGGACTCGGGCAGGAGAGGGAAGTGCAGTGTTTGTGAGAGGAGAGGATGACTCCCTACATGTTCCCTCCTCAGGACTGGGCTGGCCACACCGTCCCTGCTCCACCGAGCTGTTTGCAAATTGCTGGGCCTCCAGAAAGGCAGAATTCCTGGCACTGCTGGGCGGGGGGAGGAGCCAGCCCCCCGGCCAGGAGGAGAGGGGAGCGGGGGCCTTCTGTGAGTTCAGCTCTGTTTGAGGGGAAAAATCCCGGTTCGTGATATTAATGGGAAGAAATAATAATACATTACTCTATATAATTTATTACTATATTGTTAATTGCTATATATAATTATATTGAATGTTACTAGATTATTATATAATATTATATATGAACATAATATGTAATATAGCACATTTATATATATATTATACATAGAATATGTAATATATTGCTATATATAATTTTATATTAACTAATATTTCAAACTTCTTATGATCAGATTTTCTTTACCTATGAGAAATTTTCTGCAATGAAGAGAATTTTTCTTGCAGAAACATAGCACCAGTGAAAAATCTAACAATTTTATTTAAAGCAAAGTTTGGCAAACCACAGCCTGTAGGCCAGATCTGTACGGCTGCCAGTTTTTCTAAGGCCGGTGAGCTAAGAATGGTTCTTGTTTTAGAATGGTTACATTTTACATGGTTATATAAGGGCCTATTTTTCCTCTCGGCCTGCAAAAGCTAAAATATTTACTATCTAGCCCTTTAAGAAAACTTTTGTTGACCCTTGACTTAAGACCTTTTGAGACTCATTTTCCAAATTCTGTTCTAGACTATGTAGCCAAAACTGAGACCAACCTCTGGCCAAACATATCCCAACAAGAACATAAAGGCCATTTAATAATGAGACAAGGCTGGTCACCACATGCAGCTTTCACTTGGTGGGCCAGCATTAGCATCACACACACACACACACACACACACACACACACACCCCTCCCATGCTGGAAATGGGGAAAATATTGCTCTCGGTTGGATTTTTCTATCCCTTTTGGTATACAAAGCCCTAAAACAACAAGATATAGCTGTCTCATTCCAGCTGCCAGACACATTAGGCCTAGCACACATAGCTCAGTATGTCACCGCTTCATGATTGTGGCCCTTAAATACAGAAAAGGTGACACATGCCAGCCCACTGCAGTAGGGTTCTGTGGCTTTGAAGAAACCTCTGCATTGTATGTGCATCTAAGTAATTGGAACTTGGACTCCTCACATCTTTTTTAGCAATGACATTGTAACAGCATAGACCCATCCATCATCATGTCATCCTTATGAAAATGGCTTCCAGTGGTCAACCTGTCGTAGTTAATTAGTCTTCCAATATATGAATTCTCAGAAGCAAAGAGACTTTGAGAGCCAGGTTTTCAGATATCTTTGGCAGTGAACTCTAGAGGTATGTGATCTTTTCTGCTTTTAGTTAGAGCCCTTTCATCTGAGAGGGAGTGTGTCCTTGTGGTTAAGAGGTATAGCTAGCCTGGCTCTGCCTTCTGTTCTCAGTTCTAGGGCTGACTCATAGCAACCACAAGGAAGCCAGTGACTCTCTGAGGCCTTAAATATGTGAAATCCAGGAAGCTGTAGAGAAGAATGTGGTCAGGTGATGGCTGTTCAAATGAAGATATCATTGAAGTTTTAGTGTGAAATGTAGTATATCAGTTAGATATTGCTCTGAGACACTAAAACTTAGTAGTTTAAAAAAGAAAAGCAACTATTTGTTTAGCTCGAGGTTCTGTAAGTCATCAATTTAGTCTGGGTTCAGGGAGTCCTTCTGGTATCCACAGTCAGTTGTGTGTTTGTATATTTGGTAGGTGGTTTTGGTGATCTCAGTTGGGCTCGCTCATATGTCTTAAGATTTGACTGGGACAATGGGGCTACTCACTTCTGGTCCATGTGGGTTTTTTATCTTCCAGCAGGCTGGCTCAGACTCGCCACATGGCAGGGACGTGGGTTTCTGAAGAGATAGTGGATGCGTGCAAGGCCAGGCTTGGAACTGGCAACCTGTCATTTCTATCGCATTCTAGTGGTCAAAGCAAGTCACGAGGCAAGTCAGGAGGACAGCCCAGATCCAAGGGATGGAGAAATTCTATCCGTTGATGGATAAAGCTTCAAAGTCATATCGCAGCGGCATGGATACAGCAAGGGGAAGAACTGTGGTCATTTTTTGCAATCTACTACTGAGAGCTAAGTTGCTAAGGAGCACGTGGAAGTTGTGCAGCAGCCGCTGCTCCCGGAGCCGGTGAGGTGGGAAGAGGCCATTACCCTGAGGTCCGGGTGCCAAGCCCATAAGCGAGGGACCGGGATTGTGATACTCTGGTTGTCCCTGGCCTCCTTCCTGACAGAGGAGAGTGAGGGAACCCCCAAGGGGGAAGTCAGACCTGCAGCAGATGGGAAATGGGTGAGCAGTGTCCATCTGGGTTTTGGGGGTCAATTTAGAAAAGAAAAGGAAGAGGGTATTTTCCCATGTATGTTGAAACCCGAGAGTGAGTACAGGCCCTGGCTTTGATAGCCTAGCAGAGAGGAAAGCTTCTGCACCTAGGGAAGAAAGGCCCTAACCAAGAGCCTGTGCATCAGTGCGGTTTGATGCTTAGAGCACAGCCGGTGAGGGCAGCCATAACCAATTGTGGTTTAAAACCTCACTCACTGACTTTGGGAAAATCACTTAACTTCTTTAAGGCTCAGTTTCCTCTCCTGTAAAATGAGGATAGTATGCGCCTCACAGGGTTGTAGGAGCAATTAAAGAGCTAACACATGTCAAATGCCTAAGGCGATCCCTGAGTAACGATTGCTCTCCAGCTGTGCTCTCTGTTACTATCCTAACCTTTATGGCTATTGATTCTTCATGGATGATCCGCAGGTCTTTCTATTTTTACAGCCCCGGCCACCTTGATGAGCTCCCCTTCTGGTATGTCAGTCCCACTGTTAACTCAAACTCAACGTGCATATAAAAGTGAAACAAATCTCTTCCCCCTTCAAACCATTCTCCCAACTTTGCATATCTCTTCATTCGGAGCCATCATTTATTTAGCCACTTGGATTAGTCACCGTGAGGTGATCTTTGATTCCTTTATTCCATTTAGACCTCTTACACAGTTATTCAACAACGCGAAAAGTCCCTCACCCTGTTCTTTTTAACTCCATTTCTTCTACTAACTGCAGAATCCAAGTTCTTCTCTTGCTGTTGGGCGTGCGTGATAGAATTCCTGCACATTTCCCTGTGTCCAGGCTCTCTATACATCATCCCGTTCTGCACAGTGCTGCAAAGTTGATCTTCCAAATGACAGACCCTTCCTCAAAACCATCAAAGGCGCTTCACTACTTACAGGGTGACATCCAGACGCTAAGCTTGGCATTCAAAGCCCTCTAAATCTGACCTAGTTCCCTTTACCAAACGTATCTTCCAAAACGCCTGGAAAATTCATCTTGCATTGTAGTTATTTGTATAGTTACCTCATATTCCCAATAAAAATATAAGTCTCTAGAGCAGGGTCAGTAAATCACTGCCCTCAGGTCAATTCCCTGTGGCCCATGACGTCTAAAATATTGGCTGTATGGCCCTTTACAGTTTGCTAGTCCGTGCTCTATAGGGTGAAGCATGTTTGTCCCACACAATTGTGTACTTTTCAATAAACATTAACTGAATGAATGTTCCACATACTGACCCCTAAGCACACCTATCCTTTCTTGTTCCTGTAAATTTTTTCCCTGTAATAGAGGGCCTTCCCCTCTCTTGTCTACCTGGATAAACCTTTCCAATGACTTCTGCTGAATGCTGAACTCCAGTAACACTAATCTGTCTCCTTGACACTTAATCTTCTGCTTCCAGTTGGTTCTTAGCATCAGAGAGGGTCATGAACCTGACCAATGCCCATTCCTTCCTCATGGCTCACTATCTTCTGCCCTTCAGAACTCAGCAGATGTTGCCTGGCCCGGGAACTTTCCTCTGACTCCTCCCTTCCTCTCTCCACCCAATTAAGTTAGAGGCCACGTTTTTGGTGGTCCCACAGCTCCCTGAACTATCCCATCACGGCACTTATCTTTGTGTGTTGTAATCATTGACCTACGTCTCGGATTCTCCAGCTGTACCGAGCGCTCCTTGAGGACAGGCTCGGCGTCTTATTCATTGACATATTCCCAGTTCCTGGAATGGTGCGTGGATCACGGAGACACCAATGAATGCTTTGGAACAAATGTTTGCTCAGTCAATGGTTGTCAGTTGATCACATGGCTGAACAGCATATCTGGCACTATTCCTTGTGCTCCCCTATTTACATACTTTAGTTCTCTCACTTCTCTATTGTATACAGTCATCTCTCTTAGGTGGATATCTATGGGTGGTTTGTATCTCTGGGTTTCAGTAAATATCAATTTTATGTGACTGAGGTTATCAGGCCAAAATTGGAGCACCTGGGAGACACCACGCTGGGAGAGCCCCAGGTCTCTGGTGGGAATGCCAAGCGCCTTTGTTTCAACTCACATACGTGGGCTCCTAAAACCGACAGCAGCTCTTCCTCTTTATGAATTAAGCATTCCGAAGGCAGCCTGACTGCTGAATAAAAAAGATCCACGACCGAATTCCAGCACACTCATAGCCAGCTTTGCGAATCCAGTCTGAGCTCTACGTTCACCTAGCGTAAAATAATACCAAATGCTTGAACTCGGAAACCATTTGCCAAATGTGAGGATAATATAACAAAGCATACGCAGTATCAGAAATGGAACAGGGCGCCCTGGAGATGGGGCAGCCCACCGAAATGAGAAGTGAAACCCTCGTCCCGCTCTTGCGTTTCCCCTGGAGCTGTGTGCTGCGGGGGGGCCCCTCTCCCTGCCCCTCCCAGTTAGTCCTCAGAGCATGTCACGCTGAAGTCCCACGTTGCTACACTGCCCACGATCCATTTTTTAAATGCAGATAAATTAAAGACAGGTTGTAAATGATCAGTCACAGCAGCCCAGCTCTTCCTGCAGTAAAACACACGCATAATGGCCAGGTTTCCATTATCTGCGTGCGCTGGGGGCTTCCACAGGAGCCCGCCCCGTGGAGTTAAAGTGGAAAGGAAGTGCGGAAGCTCACGTGACCACACGGAGAACCGACATTTGGCATTTTAAAAATGCCTTTTAAATGTCTAGATAGATGGTAGCCTTTTCAAAATCTGTGAGCTACGCCATGAATGCTGTTGCCTAAAAGCGACCAGCCCTGGAAAACCCCGGAACATGCCTGAGTGAGAAAGGCAGCAAAGCTGACAGCCTGAGAAGGAAAATGCCTCCACTTGCTGCAGGAAACGTCTGTTTCTGCGAGAGCCATGGGATGAGAAGAGCGAGCAGGATGTTTTGCTCGTTATTTTGATTTTATCAGCTACATACGAGACAATGCAGTTTGGCCACTTCGTGTGCAGGGTGAGATGATTCCTGCGTTGAGGACAGGGAAGAAGAGGCACGAGTTTCTTCAGAACAACATAAAAAGTCTCTCGCTGCCTCGATCGAGTGGTCAGGATTGCATGTTAAATGCGGTTATTGTCCTATAGAACCAGATGGTCCGAAGACAGTCCCCAAGTCTTTCCTCAACTGCCACACGCCCCTACAACCCTCCAGGGACCAAGCAAAGCAGGAGATCAGATGTCTTGTGTTGGTTGGAGCTTGAGCCCCTAACTCCAGAAGAGAGCAGTCCTGAGTCATGTGCTGGTTCGGCCAAAAGGAGTCTAAAAAGCTTGATTCTGCTTTTCCTTCCCGAAGTTCATCCCCAAGCCACACATGTTACCACTGTCTCGTGAGGAAAGGCCAGGCCAGAGGCCACAAGCCATTGACAGGAGCCAGAGAAAAAAGAGAATGTGCCCCCAATAACTTGAGTAAAGATGGCCTCTATGGTGGCGTCAAACTGGCAGCCATGAAGGTATTCTCAAGAGCTGTAGGCCTGCCTAACCCCACCAGCAGGGGAGAGCGAGAGCTAAGACAGGACAGCCCCTAGGGCCTCGCTGGCATCCTGGACCTTAGGCAGAGGGTAGAAGCCACACATAGTCCTTATTTGCACTTGGGGAAAAGAGCAGAGGGAGAGCCAGAGAAGTCCTTCGCTGCTGAAGGCCAGCGAGGACCATTCAGTAGACAAAAGGAAGCAAAGCAATAGCTAAGCAGAGTGTGAAGGGAGAAGAATCGATTTCTGGGGCGCCCCTGGCAGGCTGAGGTGCCGCCTTGCCCAGAGAAAGCCTGGAAGGTGATACCAGGTGGGTGAGGGCGGCTGCAGGGGACACTGAAGGACACCATAAGTCCCAGACTACTGGCCTTTTTCCGAACGGTCCTCCTCAGTAGTTAACTGGGACGTCCTTAGCTTCAGCAGCAGAGCTGGCTTCAGAAGAGGGGATCAGACTGAACGACTGATGCTGGGGAGAACAGGAAGCGGGCACCGTGGAATTTACCTGCGGACACCTCTGCCATCCTCTCTAAACCTCTGTCTCCTTGATCAATAGTGTTAGGAAATGTTCAATCATTGATTTTGAGAGCTTCTTGTCCTGCTGTCTTCAGAATGCTCTGGGCTCATCCTGCACATGCACGTGCCCTCCCTCCCTGCCTCCTTCCCTCCCTCCTTCCCTCCTTCCCTTCCTCCCTCCCTCCCTCCCTCCTTTTCTCTCTTCATTTCCCAGGCAGTGGTGCCTCCATGCTCCTCAGAACACAGTTCCCCAGGCTCCAAGCTGCCCCGGGAATCCTGTTTTGAGGCTTCCTGCTCATCCACTTCAACTGGCTGCTCTGCAAAAAGAGGAGAAAGGGACAGGTTGTACCGCTCATGCATGTCCAGTTGCAGAGCAGTTTCACTGGCCTGTGGCGTAGCACAGCTATTCCCAAGGTTGGTCGCGTGGCAGAGCAAAAGCGGGCGAGAGACCAAGGGGGAGCTTCCCCCCCCCCACTTCCATTCTCTTTTTCAGAGAAATGGCCATTTATGCACTAGAAAGAGCAGGTAAATTTCTAGGCTGTTTGCTTCTCTTAGTGAAATGATTTAAAGTCATGTGTAAATAGCACATAAATTTATTATGACTTGGGTCCAAACTGGGGATGTGTCTCTATATACACATATGCAATCACCTTTCAGCATCTAACCATGAAAAATGGTCCAACCTCGTAAAAAACAAAGCCACCTTCTTCCCAACTCCTGACAGCCAAAATGCCCTTAAAATAAATGGGAGAGTTTCACTCTACACACCTGAGTGGTGAAGTTTTTATGAATCAGGCAAATCTTGAGTCTCTCAGGTAACATCAGACCTGAGAGTAACGCTCACGCCCTGGTATTCTCGAGCCTGACTGCTTCTTGGTGATTTACCCAGGCGGCTCTCCAGGGACAAGGGTGTGGAACCTCTATTTATTCACTCCAGAGAAGCAAGCAAACAAAAAGTTAGTCCTGACACCAAGTTAATCAAAAACTGTTTAATAGATCACTTGAAAGACCTGAGGCAAGTGCTCAAAGCCATAAGCAGGTGGCATCAGTCATTTTCGGCCTTGTTAGAGGACACAGAGCTCGGGCTGCGGGAGACTGTTTCCTGCATAATTAATCTGCATGTTGTCACCCTGGTGTTCCTTCATTGCGGGGCATGGAATCTCATCTGTAAGGCCAGTTGTTAGAAAGGGCGAAAGAAGACTCCCTTCCTTCTTTATTTATAAGGGGAGAGCAGAGCAGAGCGAGCCCTTGTGGTGATATTTCAGGGCAAAGCAAATCAAATTCTCCTCTAGGCCTTTAGTATTTGCAAGAAACCAAATGGCTAATGCTGGAGGGTCTGTTACTTTCATATTCATGTGGGAAAGTGTGTGTGTGTGTGTGTGTGTGTGTGTGTGTGTGTGTGTGTGTTGTGGCAACATCTTATTGGGCGGAGCTTCCAGGTCATGAAGCTACTCTCTAAGTGTGAAATGAGATGTTGGGAAGCATTGGTTCATTCGGCCAAGCAGGTAGTGCTTCGCTAATCCACACAGTGCCTCGTGAGAATTAGAAAAAGGTGCCCTTGCTCAAGACGTCTTACTATCGTCTGCTGGGAACTGTCATAGAGCACTGGGTATGTTACAATAAGACGCTTTACTGCCGCCTGCCAGAAAATGGTCATAATAAAAATGCAAATCTACACTTTCTTTGGCGCGAAGGCCGCCTCTTAGGACGTGTTGTTCTTAGGTGTCACATGATGTGAGCAGGTGAGCAGGGGAACGTGCCGGCACCACCATCGAAGCCACGTTTAGCGAGCCACCGAGGAAAGCTGCCTGGCGAGGCAGAATAAGTGATCAGACAGAACCACCTTACGGCGCACACGGAGATAATTCCCAAGTGGTTTAAATGGGTGAATTTAAAAAAGAGCAATGCAAAATTGATTAATTATTCACATAGAAAGGGATTTTAAGCATAAATAGTTTTTAAAATTAAGAGAAATAAATAGTTTTGACTCAAAAGTTTAAAACTTCAGTAAGTATATATATATATAAAAAAAATAACACCGTGAATCAAATTTAAAACAGGCAACAGAAAAAAAATGTTAATCTAATGTTACCTGAGAGACTCAAAGGATTAATATTCTTAATAAGCTGATGTACTTTGATTAGGAAAACATAAGATCTCAAAACAACAAGAAAATTTTGAGAATTGTTTATTTACTGAAGAGGCAATAAAATAATAAAATGTTTAGCTTTATTAGCCATCAATGAAGTAAAAATTAAATATCTATTAAATATTCCTTTTCATTTATCAAATTAAAAATTTTTTAACTGTTCAACTCATTACCTTTTGATTTCTAGGCCTCTTCCAACAATTTCACGTATATTTATCCCCCTAGATGTGGGCAATATGTTTCAGGATATTCTAAGTCGGTTTTTATAGGTGCTCCTTATCAAGTTAAGAAAAGTATTTTCCATTTGTATCTGGTGAACAGTTTTTGCTACAAATGACACTTTAATTTTATACTTTTAAAAACATTAGAAGATTTATTAGATGACTTGTCCTTCATCTCAAGTTCTAGTCAGCATTATTCTATGGGTCTTACCCAACAGAGAGAGAAGAGAATGTGGAAATCACGGGTAAATGTATTAAAAGGAAGAAAGCAACTGTCATCATTCACAAATAATATGCTTTTGGATCTAGAAAATCCACGAAAATCTTCACTTGAGCTAAAATAATTAGTAGAGATTTCAGCAAATATGCTAAATACGACCACCATACAAATTCAAAGTAAAGTGTCATCTTTAATACTGCCTGTGTCCAAAGGGACATATCCATGTCACACTGTTAGAGTGGACCTAGAAATAAAATGTGGTAGATATAATATTTACTAGTATTTACATGTTAACATGGACATCTTCTTAAACCAAAGCCCTTCTGGGAAAGAAAAAAAAATTAAGGCGTATATAATTTCTAAAGGCTGACTGGGAACATTCCAAAGTGTCAGAGTGGCTGACTTTGGAGAGGAGAATTTTTTTGCATGGCGTTTAATTTTCATCTCTGTAATTATCTGCTTTACAAAATGTCTACAACAAGCAGTACTATTTTATAATCTGGAGGGGGGAATATTTTGTTTTTAAATAAAGAAAAGGCACTGGACAAAAACCCACGCGGCACCTACACTTCCCCTTGCCACCTCCCTGAGGAGGCGTCGGACCAGCCAGAGAGGTCTCGCCGGTTCACACTGCTTCCGGCCTCATTTGTTCTATCTTACTTTAATCTTTATTTGAAAATAATTTTTTTCTTCATCCCTTGGCAGTATATGCTTTAATTTCTCCTACTCTGCTTTATAAAACTGCATCATCCAATCACGTGATATCCTTTGGCGCCAAAAAGCCTAGATTATAATAATACCTTTACCTAAAAACAGTATGTCACACTTCCACAGCCCTTGCTGAATAGCACGGCAGAAAAGTTGCGAGCAGCCCTGCCTTTAACACACAGCGTAGGCAATAGCCGGGGTAGGAAGGTGTCACAGTGCCTAAAATTCTACCACTAACACCTTTAGGTTTTCATTGCCCTATTTGGGGTCCTTTTTAAAAATTTAATCCTGCTGGAAGGGACATTAAATAGTTCTCTTGTTTAAAATCTCCCTCATAAGAGGGAGTAGAGGAGGTAGACAAAAACAAAGCAAAAAAAACACCCCCTCCCCCAGAAAAAAAAGTTTTTTCGGAATTTGGACTAGGACCACCGGAGAGTGAGCTCCTACCCTCTGTGGCAAGAGAGAATCTTGAGAAGATCGGGAAGGAGACTGGCTCGCTCGCTCAAGATGACCTGTCATGATATGCTCATGCACTTTCTCCTAAGAAGGTCCGTCTCAGATTATTCTGCCAGGATCTGCCCTGTAGAAACTATAATGACCCAATTTTTCAGAATTCGGACAAATCCTCTCAGTCTCACATCATGTACGTGGCCCATAAAAGTGAGAAAACCCCTCAGAGAAAACCCTCTTTTGCTAGGTAGAAGTTGTTAGGTTAGGGAAGCTTCCTGTGTACCCCTCACCTCAGAGCAAGGGGCCCACACCGAGGGGAGCTGGAGGACCAGTCCAGCACCCTCTGCCCAACCGACACCCCTGGAGGAGTCTGGGCTGTGCTCAGGGCAGCTGATTGACATGTTTTCAGCTCTCACTTCTCACTTAAACCCTCTGCAGCCTCATCCAACTTGGTTACTTACCTCCTTGACCTGTTCAGGTTGGTATTTAGTTTTCTTCACTTAGGAATTCCAATTAACAGGCATAGAGAAGTCTGAGAAACTCAGAAATCTGAGTAAAACCTGGGCATCTTAAGTGATTTGATTTTTTTTTTAAGCTCCACAGGAAGTTTAAAACAATTGGAGACTTAGTCACATAGCCATTCAATCAGCAAACGGCAATGGAGCATCTTCCCACGTGAGGCCCCTGCCCAGGCTTTGGGAGTTGGGGGTGGATACAGCATTTTCCTATTAAAAGACCTTAAATGGCTAGAAGGCAGAGATGACAGTAGGCAAATAACCATGAACCAAAGCAGCAAAGTTACCACGAGAGAGTCCCAAAGTAACTTTGTGCCCAAGCTCTAGGATTAGGCATTTGAGTTGGAATCCCAGATCCAACACTTCCTACCTGCGTGACTTTGGGCAGTAATTCAACAGCCCACATTTACTGGGCATGTTTTACATGCCAGACATTGTACAACACACTCTAATGTGTTATTTCACTTAACCTTATTTATAATAACCAATCTTATTAATAGAAAGGCTGTTGCCTTTTTATAAAATTGGAAACAGATTAGAAACACACTCTGAGGTGGAGTTTGGGGTGCAAGGTGTTAATTAGGGATCAGCACCTGTGAAAGGAGAGGGAAGAAGCATGATTGGGCAGGCATGCCAGTCCCTCATTGGGCTGAAAAGGTGGCATTATCCACTCATCTCAGTCCCGAGATGCAGGCTGCCCCAGGAAGGACATAACCACCAGTGGGGCGGCTCTCCGATGCTGAGAAACCCCAAAGGAGCCCATGGCTAGCGGCTGTGTGTTGACTGTCTTTCCACAGCTGGCCAGTGAGTCCAGAGTAGCGTCTCTCTGCGTCTATCCCAAGTACCTGCCCTGCCAAACTATTATAAAGATTAGAAATAACACGCGAAGTACTTGGCTCAATAAATTGTGGCTTTTGTTATTTGACACAGAGCCTGGGTAGGAAAAATATCCTAACTGCTAGAAGATATTCAAGGAAAATGTCGTCCACATTGATTAGACCTAAAAACTCTGTTTCTTCCCTTGCTTCTTTGTGGCCAACTGATGCTGAGGCTCACCCCAGCTACGGAGGCTACAGAGTACAGTGTAGTGGTGGAGTGATGGGGACAAAGAAACTCCACTCCAGGTGTAGGTGGCGCTGTGAGAAGAAGGTAGGTCTCGTTTGTTAGATTTCCTTAAGGTAATCTCAGATGGAATTTGTTTCGAGCATTTAGTAGAAGTATTTTGTAGGATGGTGTTCGGGGAACAAGTGCCTCAGGTGGGTGGCAGGTCACCAGGCGGATGGGACGTGGAGATGAGTTGATTGCAGCATTTGGGGATCTTCATGGAAGCCAAGCTCTGTAGGAGCCAAGGCAGAGTCTGTGGGGATGATGTGGTCAGAACTTCCACGGTCTGATTTCAAGCACTCACACCTCTGGCTTTCAATCCCTGTTTTATTTATGTCGCCTAGGAGTTCCCTTCATCCTTTACTCCTTTCCCTCCTTCCTCCCTCTCGCCCTCCTTCACTAGCTTCCTCTCTTCCTCCCCTTTTAATTTCTATTGTATTTAATTCCGTTGTATTTAAATTTATTTTTAAAATTAACACTTATATTTTCATAATGGAAAGAGGCTGTGTTAGTCCAGTTTACTTTTTATCAGAAACTGAAGACCCAGACTCAATTGTGCTTGCTGTTTTTTTTTAAAGCTTATATTAAAAGCAAAGAAGCTTTTCATTTTATCACAAACTCCTTGTAAACATAGTTTTTAATTTCACGAATATACCATAATTTATTTAATTATTCCTTTAACTGAATATTTATATTTCTTCACTTTTAAAAATTAACTGTGAATGTTGAGATTGACACAGTAAATATTTTTTCCATATTTTGGGTTATTTTAATATATTTAATTATTACTACCCTGCATCTTTCATAGTGAAATTGGGTAGATATGAATTTATATACAATTCAAAAAAATTGATTGAGTGGGAGTAAAAGAAACTATTGACAGGAAAACAATAAAACAGGGTATCAGTTTAACGCAGAAAATTTAATTCTGCCTTTTCATTGAGGTAAGCTGTGAGCCTAAGGTGCCTAAGGGGAGAGGGAAACAGGCTTAAATGTGTGTTTCACATTTTCCATAGACTAAAATCAAATGAGTTGTTCAGGAGAAGCATGTTTTTTTTTTCACTAATGCTTTTGGGCAAAGAAGAGACCCAGAGCTTAATACTGACGTGCAATTCAGTAACAGAGGTTCTCAGAGAGGTCGACACGATGATTTCATATATACAACTTTCTGGAAGTCCGGCTTCATCCATGGGTAACATTTAAAATATCTGTCTACCAAAGGGGTCTTAATCTGGGGACCGTGAAACCTCTAAACTTGTCTGCCAAGTTCATGTGTTGCATTTTGAGACTTAGACGTGAAGCTGTTGATGTTAGTCTTGTCTTTCTGGAATGATGGCTTTGTACGGGCAGCTACTCCATCCTCCGCTCCAAGAGAGGCTCTTACTGGCACTACCCCCGGCGACTGCAGTGGCCCGCAGGTGGGCACGAGACCTGATTTGGCTATAATGAGAAGAAGCTTATTTTTTCCTTGTTTCTTGGTAGATGTGAACAGAAAGCGCAGAGCTCTGGCTGCTGCTGGAAGCCACGAGCCCGCCTGAGAATGAGGCTGATGCTGCGATGCCAGAAGGGAGCAACAGAGAGAAATAGGTTGGTGATGACGTCATTCACTGCCGATGACATCGTTCACATTGCACTGCGCCTGGAATCTGCTTCCCTCTCGATTCCAGCTATTTTTAGACATTTTCTTCTAGTTTAAGGCAGTTCGAGTTATAGTTTTATTACTTGCTTCTGGAAGCATCTATACCAATAAAGAGTTGCATAACCATCATCAAAAAAATCTATGATCAAAAAGATGTGAAAATCATCGAGCTATAGATACAGGTGATAATTATAAGATCTTTCACATATATGTCTCAGGCACTGTTCTCAGCATTCTACATGCATTGATTTTTTTTTTTTTTTTATCTTTACAAGAACTCAGTGAGATTGGTTTCATCATCATTGGCCCCATTTTACAGAAATAGAAACTGAATCATGAAAGTTAAGTAACTTGGCCAAGGTCACTCAGCTGCTCAACCCAGGCAGCTTCCAGGGCTCGGTCATGTAGCCGCTATACTACACTGCCTCTCAGTAAATGCATGTACCTCACACATAGATAACATTTCTCCAGCCTGGGGTTTGTGTAAAGGTTGGCCAGCATAAAGGCCGTGCTATTAATCCTTGGCAAGAATCTGGAGGACAGCTATTCTGTGCTGCCAAATGGTTGGCAGATGTACAACTCTGATAGTCCCTGGGGCAGGGAGGTCAGCATAATGGCTAAGGGCAGGAACTGGTATGCGGCTAACCCGAGATGAATCCTAGATTTGCCACTTACTAGCTCAGTGTTCCAATCTGCAGGAGCCTCATTTTACTCAGCTACGTAATGGAGATGGTAACATATATATGTGTAGCCTGCAAGGTTGTATAAGGATTAAATAAGATTGTGGTCAGAGAATAAGATCTTCCTATTGAAAGACCACAATTTAATAAGGACGGCCTCTGGCCGGTGTATGAGGGGGTGGCGGGAGAGGCCCAATGTCTGATTTAGGATGTAGATTAAAGTGAAGGGGCTTGATTTAGATGAGGTACCTAGAATAGGCAAGTCATAAGGACAGAGAGTAGAATAGGGGTTACCAGGGCTCGAGGGGAGGGAGGAGAAAGGGATTGGCATTTAATTATTGTCTAAGGTGTTGAAAAAGTTCTGGAAATAAATATTGGTAGTGTGTAACAACATTGTGAATATACTTAATGCCACTGAATTGTGCACTTAAAAATGGTTAAACTGGTAAATTTTGTATGTTTGATCACAATTTAAAAATGTGGGAAAAAAGCAAGAGCTCGTGATAGTTAAGGGAGAGCAGAGGTGACAGCTGGGTATGAACGCCACGAGCAGAAACTATGGCATGAAAATTTAAAACCTATAAAAATAATGAGATTATATTTTTAGAGCAATTTTTATACATAATATCTATTTGATCATAATCGTTAGCTGCATAATAAAAAAGTCAAAAGAATCATGAGGGAGAAAGGATATCAAAAGGTAATTTTTTTCATTGCCTTGCTGTTTGGAAAAGCTAACCACGGGCTTGTTATGCGGTGGAAGGGTCGTGACCTGCGCTTATTATGGAGAGGCCCGAAGCTCACAAAGTCAAGTCCCCCTTACAGGTCAAGCTTTCCTCTGAGGCCCCACTCACTTCTCACTGTCCTTACTGCGCATGTGGTTAAATTTCAGCCTTAACACTAAAAAGTGTCTTAACAAAAAAAAAAAAAAAAAAAAAAAAGCATATGACCTCCTGTGACTAAAAGGTGAAAAAAATGTAGCTCCAAACTTTTAAAAGAAAGTACATCTTTATAATAACAATAAAATCCTTCCAATCAAGCCTTTAAGAGGCAGACTGCATCCTTGTCTTTGCCTAGGGCCCATAACTATGCTTAGTTAATCTGTCTCTGACAGATAAAGAGCTGCTATTTCGGGTCTTATAGCTCAATTTTAAACTTTATTCAGAGAAGTGGGGAGAAGGAGCTCTGGATGGGAATGAAGAATGAGTATTTGAGACTGGGAGAGAGGAAGAGAAAGATGGGATCACTGACTTACAGAATAGATGCTTCGAGAAAAACAAAACAAAACAAAACGTAAGCTCCACAGTTCTCAGATTTGTTCAGGGCTAGTTTAGACAAACCTCTGAGACTGCGGGTCACCTCCAGACCAGCCATCTCCATCCACTCCAGACCTGCTTTACTTGAGCTGTACCATCCTGGGGAGTTATTCTGAGGGGTACAATTACGTGACCAGCTGGGCCCCTTCTTAATGAGTTGAAAACAGGTGGCTTTTTTACTTGCTATGGTAAGCACAGAGGTGAAAAACCAGGAGAGCAAGGCCCAGAGGCTGGACACGTAACTCATGCTTGCATCTCACTGACGAGAACTTAATCACATAGCCACATATTTATGCACAGACAGCTGGAAAATGTACTTTTAAATTGGGCTACGACTCAAGTCCAGTTTAAACATGGGGCATGATATCTGTGTCTGCACAAGATGGTTAGATGACAATTTTTAGGACGGAAAAGAAGGGGAGAATGAGGTACGGAGGAGAGCCGGTTGCCTCTTCTGTAGCTCTAACGGCTCCCCCCGGGTGCAGAACGAAACCCCAGTCCTTTACCATGACTCCGAGGCGGCTGGCCCCCTCTCCCTCCCCTGCCACTCTCCCCCGTGTTCACTTGGCTGCAGCAGGACCTCGCTCGCTGCTCCTGGAACGTGTCAAGCATGTTTTTGCCCAAGGGTATTGACACTTGCTGTTCCTTCTGGCTAGAAAGCTCTGAAGTCGGATCTTCCCAGGTCCCTCAGCTGCTCGTTCTTTGGGTTTCAGCTCAAACGTTACCTCCTTCCAGAGCCTTCATCGTTCACCTCATCCGACGGCCCGAACTCTCAGGGGCCGACCTTTCCCTGGGCACTTTCCATCACTGGTCTCGGTTTTGTTGAGTATCAGTTTTCACCTCTCTGAATTCATCTTATCTCTGTTTGCTTTCTCGTTTGCGTATTTATCCTCTGTCTCGTCCTGTGCCACACCCTAGAATTGAGCTCCCAGAGAGCGGGGACCTTGCCTGTCTGCCCTCTTTTCCACCGAGACCAGCACAGAGGACAATTCCTGGCACATGGTAGACTCAGGAGATTTGCTGAGCGAATCAGTGGTCAGCCTCGTCTCTGGTACGAGCATTCCTAAACAGAAGCACTTTTCTTAAACTTTGGGACTCCACTGTCCCCTGGGGGTGTCCTGTCTGGTCAGAGTCGTGGCCTTTCTGTGATGGGTCCTGGTTTCTTACTCTGCGGCAGGTCTGTTTTATTTGTCCTGTAACCGCATCTCCCACTGGGCCCGGACAATCTGTTTTTCATTTCCGAGATGAGTATAAAACCTGCTTTTTTTTATATCCCTGGAGATTTGGAGAATGAATGAATTACCTGGAATAGGGAATGATTTGTTATAGCTTATTTGATCATGTGCAGGATGACTTTCAAACTGACTTCAATTAATGGATCTTCCAAACGACACCCTCTTCCAGCCCCCACGCCGCCCTTCGGCACCTCATCCCCTGTGCACTGGGGGGAAGGTGAAGGGTATATGGTATTTATAACGAGCAAGTCTAAGCATTAGAATTCCCAGAGAGTTGCATAGGATGAGAACCTAGCCCAATAATAATAATAATCCTAAATGTTATTTATATGCGGTTTCTCTGCCAAAGACATCTAGGTGGCTCCCAAAAGGACCATGCAGAGAAAATTCCACTGTCAGCATGTGCCAGAAGTCTTAATAAGTAAGGTTCAGGGGGTTTTAATTAAAAAGAGCTCATTTAGTGGCCTTTCTTCAGCTGGGATAAGGTCTTTTCCAGAGCCGTGAGCTGTAGCAGTCGAGATCACTCTGCGAGGCCCATTTATCTGAGGAGGGCAGACTCCTGTGCCCATCTGAGTGTTTCTCTGCCCCGAATGGAATTCCATCATTAAGAGCCGCCTTGGCTAAAACATTGTCAGCTCCTGTGCAGGCAGGTCAGCGGACGCCCCGAACACTGGGGAATGCCACGCAAGGCATGTTACTTTTCAAACAGTGCTTAATGCAGTATTAAGCAAAGAAGATTTCTCTGGATCATGGATAAGTGTGGCTGTCAGTGTAACTGTCACTACTGAGTGAATTGGAACATCAGAAAGAGCATTTTTAAAACCCAGTAATCATTTTTATCCATTACTTTACAAATACATTTCTACTTACTGATTCCTATGGGAATAAAAATGCCATAAGGAAAAAAAAGAAAAAAAAAAGCACTTCTTTCAAGTCATGCTGGAGAATGAGCTTGCCAGAACGCCCAGGAGAAATACTCAGGTTTCCAGCTCCATCTTCAGTTTTGCAGTCTTGTGCCTGATGGGGCCTGGGCCTCATCGGTAAGACACTGCGGGTACTTTTCAGCCAGCCCCCTGAGTTGAAGAGGAACCTTACGTGTTACCTGCCAGTTCTGGTGGACCAGACCACTGGCGTTCGTGGATTCTGCATGTTAAGCTGTTGACCTGACGACCTGCAGAGTTCCAGGGAGTCCGTTTCCGCTCAAAGAAAACAGTTCTGATTGGCAATAGCAGCTAATGAATTCTTACTTGGAGGCAAACATTGACTTCACCTTTGAGCCTTAAAGAGCCTTGGGAAAGCTCAGACTACTCAGAGCTTTTTGAGGAATTTCACCTTAGAGCTGAGGATTTGGGCAAGATCTTGTCAGTGGAAGAGGAGAGGTCAGTGTCCTGCAGGCAGGGGACTTCACAGGTGGTGGGGCCCAGCCGCCTGCCCCCACCCCAAGCAGGTCAGCGCCTGAACCAGCTGCTAAACTGTTTAAAGGAAATTCTAGTACTGAGGGTTCACGTGACCTTACAGGGCACTTGGTGTTAGAGTCAGGAAGTGGGTAGCTTGTGACCATCTTCCCTCCTTTTATAGAGGAGGAGGTCAAGGATCAGGCTGGTGCCAAGGTCACCGAGCTCATTAACAGCACAGCTCCACTGTTTCCCAGAAAGAAATTTCAAGGACCAGCTTTGGTGATGTGACAGATAAATATAGCCTAACATTTTGTCATGAAAGTGGTTGGGAGCTCTGAAAACCAGGAGCAGATGCGGCTCCACAAGAAACATGGTGAGAATGTCCCTGCACGCCTGCTGTGGAATGCAAGGGCGGGAGCATCCCTCAGCTCCCACGGGGAGCACCTGCCCCGGGACCGGTGTCCTCTTGGCCACCGTGTCTCGGCCTGGACTTCCAAGCACTGAAAGGAAGGCTGATGACCCCAAAGGAATGAAGGGGGATGCCAGTGGTAGATACCACGCCGATTAATTCGGACAGAGCTGCCACTGTTCCAGAGCCGCTGCAACCAGATGTTGAGAAGTAGAAAATCTGACTCGGCCACAGTGGTGGGGGCTACGTCCAGAGAGGCTTGCTCAGAACGCTAGCCTTTGTCACTTGTTAGGCTTATCGTCCTTTATTGACGAAGGTTTGTATCACGTGTGCATACATTTCTGGTTAATACGTTGATCGAGCAAGCATTTCCTGGGGATCAGCTCTGTCCAAGGCATTGGGCTAGACCAATGGATAAGACACAGTTCCAACCTGGGAAACTCAGTGTCCAGTGGAGGAAGCCAAAACCAATGAGGCAGTGCCATGCAAAACGTGCCGTAGTGGGCTTGAGATGATGTGGCGGGAGCACCTGAGCCTCATTGCAAGAACTGAAGAGTACTTTAAAGAAAAGGTCACATGTGTACTGAGTCTTCTGGCTCGTAGGGATCAGGGATGGAGCACGTGTGTTCTAAGCCAGGGTTCTGCAGGCAAACCTTCTCTGTAAAGAACAGTAAATAGTTCAGGCCGTGTGCGGCTGTGAGACCCCTTTTTTAATTTCTCCACTCTGCCGCTCCACTGCCACAGCCGCTAGAGGCAATACGTACGTGAATGGGCGTGGCTTATCTCCGATAAAGCTTCATTTACAAAAGCAGGAATCAGGTCAGATCCATCACGGGCCACAGTTTGTCAACCCTGTTCTAACCCCTTGATAGATGGGAAGCCATTTCATGCTCCCAAGCTACCCTCTGCAATAGGTCAGTGACAGAATTTAGGCAGTTAGCCCCGAGTAATAAAGCCAGGGAGGGGAGGAGCAGGATTTGAACTCAGGCTGTCTGCCTTCAGCGTCGAAGCCCTCAACCACTCATGCTTCACTTATCCTTAAGATGCGCCTGTAAATCACATCCTCGCTCCTTTCTTCCCTATCCTCTCCGTCCCTTATTCCTGTGTTTTTTTGTCCTGAACTTTTGTTTTTGTACATCCATAATAGACACAGCACAGTTCCAGGCACATTGGAGAATACATCAAAAGATGACAACACAGAACCCCTGTGTTCCATTGGTCTCTGATTCCCTCAGGGAGACAGGAAGACTTCCTTCCTGTTCCGGAGGGCTTGTCTCGCTGGAAGAGAGTGCGTCTGAGTAACACTGCCGGCCTCTGCCCACCCGGCCCTCCCAGCCCAGGAGGGACGACATATTCTAAGTATTCTAATCTGAGAGCTACGAAGGAGAAGCTGGGCACAGAGCCAAGCTCCGGTTTCCCCCTGTTCCCCTTGGGAGCCAGGCTGCCCACAGGAGGCGCCTGCTTTGCTCTCTTCCTTGGATATGGTCTGTGGGAGGGACGGCTCTGCTCTGTGGAGCAGCACCTTGCCCAGGCCACCTGGATGGGACTGTGCTGGGCATTCTGCTTGTCTCATGGCGAACTGATTAGCAGTGAAGGTGCTGTTGGGGTCTTTTGTCTGGTTTCTCAATTAGTTTGTAACGTGGTGGGTATGGAAGGCGTTATTAATTGGATCTGTGGAATCCCCCAACAGACAATGCGAGACAGGAGAAGTACCCTCTGCTTCCCCTTCCCCTTACAAAAGGACTGAGATTTCTGATGCTACAGACAGTTTCCGGAGGAACAAACGGAGGCGGCAGGGACTTCGCAGGAGGGCGGCTGGGGTGGACCTCTTCACAGTGGAGACGGGCAGGTTTTCCGGGATGAATATGGATCAGCTCTTTACACTCTTTTGTTGTTCATTTGAGTCAGGACCTTGGGGCTCCCACACTTTGAGTATTTTTTTCCCCAGGGCCCCTTGTCTAGGAGGTCTGACCCAGAAGCCTCGCGTAGGACACAGGATAATTTCAAATGTCCAGGGTGTTCCTTGAATGATAGAAACTTAGAATTAGAAGGAAGTGTAGAGATAATTGAGTCCCGTTCTATAGCAGTAAATTCCAAACACAGGCTTCCTTAGAATCACTTGGAGAATGAAAATAAATTACAGATGCCCGTTTGCCAACCCTGAGAGATTCTGATTCAATAGTTCTGGGGCAGAGGTAGGAGCCGGGGGAGTATTTTAACAAGCAGCCAAGTTTGGTGCATCTGACATGCAGATCACCCAACGTTCATTTCAACACTGCGAGTGACGGGAGGCTCACCACCTCCTAAGACAGCCAGTCCCGATGTCACATTTGAATACGGTGGCAGGCAAATTCCATCACCTAGCGCTGAACGAAATCCCTTTTAAGTGTTGGGGTCACGGAGTAACCTGCAAGGAAGCAGCACCGAGCTGTTGCAGAGACTCGTCTTACTCGCCGGCAACGTGCCCCTCAGTTCTCGGCCTCACATCGGAACACTCCGGCCACGTCTGCACTTGGGCTTTGGCGTTAAGCTCCGGTCTCACACTGGAACTGCCCACTGCCTTCCAGGCTCCCAACGCAGTGCTAGCTACCTTGACAATAGCTTGACCATTTTCTTCTTCCTTTCCTCTTCTCTCCTCTCTTATCCTCTCCTCTCCACTTTTACCCGAGGTATAAGTGATGTACAATAAAGTTAATGTGAGTAAAATGTACAATTTGATGAGTCTTGACATACGTACATGTCCATGAAAATGTCACCACAATCTAGATGAACGTATCTATCACTCCCCAGTGTTCCTGTGCCCGTACTCATCCTTCCCCTCTGCCTCCCATCCCCAGGAGACTGCTGAGCTTTCTGCTTGGCTGTTTTCTGACCAGGAGCTCTCACTTGGTCTCGGCCCGGCCCAGCTAGTCACCCTCCTGATCCCACCTGCCAGTGCCCCAGGGCTCCGGCCTCTGCAGCCCTCACACGAGCTGTATGAGAGAGGTCCTCATGTGTCCATTTTGCCTGTGAGGGGGTACCATGTCTGACTTAGTCAAATGCGGTGCTGAAACTGAGCTTTATCTGTAGAGTTTCTGTTACAACAATTTGGAATCCTAGCCATAACAGATTTTTTTTTCTCCTGAAATGCACAAATTCCCTCATTAGAAAGTTTCCTGGTGTAAGCGGACTATACCCAAGATAAAATAAAGGGTTCTCTAGATTCAGAGTCATTCACAACTTACTATTATTCCGTATCGGTCTTATTTCTAGTAGACGAGTAATTTTCGACATTTCACAGGCAGTCTGTATCCCCATAAATATTGCTTGACTGCTGTAAGAGACTGTTGGCATGGCTGACTTCCAAACTGATCGGAAACATGCCCGTCTGCCCAGGCAGGGGTGGAAAGGCAGGATAGCCCCTCACAATCCCACGATGACGGTGTGTGAAGCAAATTCTCCCATTTGGAATTTATTTGCATCAGCCTTGACTCTGTGGAACATTTGATATGATGTTAACATTTTCTTCTCATGAAAGGTAATTTTCTGGGTCAAATGTAACTAGAACATTACAGAACTACTAGGACCTTTTTTTTAAAACAAACAAACAAACAAACAAACAAACAAAACAGCAGCAAAGATGTTCTCCACAGTCCTAGTACACTTTACCCCCAAATGTAAAACAGTACAAATTATGTCGACATTAAAGATTTGGAAAATATCAACAATGACAACAGCAAGACACATTTCTTTCAAGATACATGGAGTGAGTTTGGTCAGATTCGTAGGCATAACCCACGAATGAATCTCGCGTCATTTCGCTGCAGGGCCCCCCACACTCGTCTCGCCCAGGGGGGCATGAAATGACTGGCCTGTCATCGAGCTCCAAGCCGTCCCCGCTGCTGCTCTTGCATGGCGCGGGCCGGTTCTGCCCTACCTTTAGGAAGCTGCTCCCCTGTCCGCGGCACGTATAAATTTGGTTTTCCGTAGGTTTTATTTATTTATTTCAGATAATGCTCTTTTCCATATTCATTAATTCAGTAAGTATTTATTGAGCCCTTACTATATTTTAGATGCTTGCTCTGCCACAGTAAAAAACAAAAGAAAAACATGGCGATTATACTCTAGCAAGGAGACAGTAAATGAAATAAATCAGTAAACACACATGGTACTGTAAATGGTCCTAAGTGCTGAGATGGGAGGGAAAGCCGGGAAGGGGACGGGAAGGGCGTGTGTGCGCATGCGTGCGTGCGTTGGCAGGAGGCTTACAATTTTAGAACGTGAGTTTCAAGTAACACTGTGTTTGAAACTCAAGCTTATGCGCTTTTACTTTATTGGTGAGAAAATTCCAGGGAAGCAAGAGTGAGGGACAGGAGTAGTGAGGCGGGAAAGGCGTGAGAATCGGTGCGAGGATGTGTTCCACGCAGTCACTGCTGGGTGCCAGATGCGAACGATCGCTGCATCTCAAGGCTGACTTCCGAGGAGCCCTAACAACCGAGGGGCGCTAACAACCGTTACGTCTCAGGGCATCGGTCTGAAGGCAGGAAGGAAAAAGACATAGGCCATGGGCTCCCGTATCCCTTTGGGATGTTAACTTCGCCACAGTTCTGGTGCATGTGTGTGGGCAGCAACCGGGTCCTGTGTGGCATCTGCCACCTTGCACAGGTGGGCAAGCTCTGAAGTGTGACGTTGGGAGCATACAGTGTGGGCATGAGGGGGGGTGTTGCTGGGTTGTGCCCGCACTACACTGGTGGGAGCCCCCCCCCCCCCCAGTCGGTGCTGCAGTGGCAGCTGGAGCAGAACTAGTGGCCAAGAGCCCTGGAAACAGGAGAAACCAAGAGTATCTGAGGCACTGCATAGGAGGTACCTGATGCAGAGTGGCCAGGGGTGGGAGGCCCGCCAGGAAGGAGACATTTGCATAAAGTCTGGAAGCTATGCCATTATTGGGAGAAGAGCGTTTTAGGCAGAGCGTTTTGGGTGGGGAAACCTGGCCTTTCCACGGGCCCAAGGAGGCCGAGGCAGCTGCAGTGGCACCAGGGGGCAGGAGGTGGGAGGGGAGGTTGCGGGTTGTAGCTCGGGCAGGGCTCTCAGTCTTAGAAGGATTTGGGTTTTACTCCGAGTAAAACCACTGGGCGGGAAGCACTGGGTGGGGAGGTTCCTGCAGAGTTCTGGCATGATCTGACGCACACTGGAAAAGTCTTCTGCACTGCTCTGGGCAGAGCAGACTGAGGAGGCCGGGGCAGAAGCAAGGCGAGTGCTCAGGAGGCAGAGGTGACGGGGACCAAAGTGCAGCAGTGCGGTGCTGAGAGGGGGCTGGATACTGGGGACACTCTGGGGGACTCCTGGTGGGCTAGATACATACGCAGGACGTGAGAGAAAGAGAAGAGTCGAAGAACACGGCTTCCAACGTTTGCGTTTTCAGCAATTAGAAGAATGAACTCACCACGTCTTGAAATGAAGAAGATGGTGAAAGGAAATAGGGTCCGCGCATAAGAGCAGGAGCTCAGCTTCGGACACTTAAGGTTTGAGAGAGAGAGTAGGCGGCTGGACAGTGGAGAGATTTGGACTAGAGACGTGACTTTGGCTGATGGATCATCTTGAAAGCCATCAATCCGGATGAGATTGTCCAGAGGATGAGTGGAAGCAGGAAAACAGACAGGTCTAAGCCCCGAGCTCAGAGGAGTTTAGAGGTTGGGAGGATGAGAAAAAAAAAAACAGCAAGAAGATTAAGGCGGAGTGGCTAGAGGGACAGAGGGAGAACCACGGGGTGCAGGAGCCTGGGAGCCAAGTAAGGGCAAGGCTTCAGATGTTTGTGAGTTGCAGAATAACAATCTGGGAGGGGCCGCCCCCTTTATCTGTGGGCGCCTCTGAAAGTCAGAGCCACCCCGAGGTTCCTCTTCATTTCCTTATCGGTAAAATGGTAACATCTCTTAAAATGCTGTTGCTAGAAGATTTCACAGAAAGCCTCATAAACTATTATGTATTACACACAGAGCAGGCTTCGGATCCCATGCTAGTTACATCGGTCATGCCTGTTCGGCCTGAATCTGGTTCTCTCTCTCTCTCTCTCTCTCCCTCTCTCTCTTCTCTTCTCTTTTTTTCATTTTCTCTCTTTCCTTATTTCTGTCTTTCTCATTCTTTTTGTCCCTCCCTCCCTTCTTCCTTTTACCCTTCCTTCATGTCTTTTTTTTTGGTGGAGGAAGAACCCAGAAGAGAGAATTATGCTTTAGAGAGTATTACCTCTAGGATGTATCGCAGGATGTTAAATGTGGCTTTTGATGTTTTTTCTGAGTTTTCGGTTTTGGTCAAGGCCTACAAAGGCTAATAGCAATAGATAATCAAATCACCCACAGAAGGAATGCTATGAGATTGTGAAGTAGATTTTGTGACCTTTAGCTCATGGCCCATCTTGAGGTACATTAGACATCCTTAAAAGAGGCAAAAATCAGAGGAAGAGAATTTCTTTGAAGAGAGTTGTCAGGGTGTTGGGAGTTTCCCTCACATGAAGCCAAGCGAGCCAAGGATACCTTTCAGGGGGCTCGAAATGTGTCCCTGGACATTTGGGGACTCCAGAGTCTGGTTTCCCTTGCAGGTCTGAAAACCTAAAGGCTAGAGACTGTCTGAGCAGCTGGTCAGCAGCAGAGCGGAAAGGCAAGACTGCTCAGTGAAGAGATGGACATCCAGAATAGTGCTCCCTGAGGACTAATGTCGACTGCACTGGAGAAATCCTTCTGAAAGTCACCTAGAAAGGGACCCCAGCAGAGGGGACCACCGGACGTGGCAGCACTACCCCAGCAGGGGGCATGCGGCGTGAGGGCAGGGGACTATCTGATCCCAGGGGAGGTTATAAGGGGCAACACAAGGCATTACTCAAGTCACTGGACTCCAGAGCTGGATCGCCCATGTTCGAGTCCATGCTTTGCCATTTTTAAACTGTGGGCAAGAAATGGACCATCTTCGTGCTTTAATTTCCCCACTGTACTATAATGAGTCTAATCCCAGGGAGCACGGGAAGTACCAATACTCAGTGACACACATGCAGGTCCTTCAAACTCTTTCCTCTAATCCTTCCTGCCCTGAGCTCAAGGCTGAGGGTCTTGAACCACAGACACAGTGAGTTGGAATCGAAGTTAAGAAGAAAAAGAGGACTTCCTCCCTTCTGACGAAGATGTTCAAGGCTCTTCCTCTTCCCCTCTCACCCCAATAAATTTCCCAACCTAAGTCAGGCCCAAATGAGGGAAAAGTGAGGAACTCTAAATAAACACAAGAAAAATAAAAAATAAAAATATGGGTAAGAGATTGCAATGGTCTGGCCTGAAGCTGTATCTGGGAGTGACTGGAAAAGCTATAGGATGAGCTTGAGACATTACTCAGGGTGGGGGAGGCCAAGGCCCCAGGGGGCTAAGAGGGGCACCCTTGTAGGAAGGAATCCAGTTACTTTCTGCTTGTAGCCAGTCATGCCTGATAAACTCATTCAATAAATTCAAATTTAGGGGTTGTTTTGAAACGGGCTTTTCCAGCAGTTACTGCCAGTTCTGCCCGTTGGCTTGGAGCAGAGAAATCTCTCAGCCCCCTCACTCTGGGAGTTGGGTAGACAGTGGTGTTATTTCTGGGCTAGTCACTTCCCTCCCATGATATCCAAGTACTGTTTGAAATTCTGGAGCTTCAGATTTCTCTAGAAGAAACTGGGGCATATTCTGAGATGAGGAAAGGTGGGACCTGTCAGCGTTACTGCAGATCGTCCATGGAGAAGACCTGAGGAAGCTTTTTAGGAGTTTTGACTCCCAGCAAAACCCTTTGCCGAGTTATTCCCCAAGGTATAGGGATCTTTCTCAGTTTTTCTTAAGTGTCTTAGAAATTCCTTATCCTTGAGCAGTTTTCTAATTTTATTATTATTATTATTTGGTTGTTGCTATTCATATTTTTCCCTGTGGCTTGAAACTTCTAGATAGTGTTTAAAGTTCCTCCTGAATCATGTACTTTCCTTACCTTACTGTTCAGGTATCTCCCATTTTGGCAAATAACAGTTACCAGCTGTGATTAAAATATGGTGCCAATGCTTCAGGACTGATACAGAAGATGGTCTTCCTGCGGGACAGATGGCACCTCCGGCATTACTCAGACCAGCCATATAAGCCCATGTGGCTTTGGACGTGTGCCTGAGGTCAAGGGTCAAACCAACTTGTAAGTGGGCCCCGTGCCAGCTTAACAGATGGGGGAGGATGGAGAAGGCCAGCAGACCACATGAGCCCCGAAGAGAGTCTGTGCACAGGGAGAGACTGTAGCATTTTATGATCTCCTCGAAAAGGCCCTGGGACTTAAACACAATAAGTATGGTTTACCACAGGAACCAGGCCTTTACAGAGAGATTTCTATAGTCTCCAGTCAAAGCCTTCAGGCATGGAATCCAGTGGGAGAACCCTGAACCCTAGCCTTTATCTGAATTGACCAAAATAGCTCCTCTGGGGCAGAAAACTGGGACTTTCTATACTGATAATTTTCTGTCCTTTGACAAATCCTGAGGATAGAGTGAGCTGTCTTGGTCCACATGGTCCTGCATGATCTGGACACTAGAGGGAGGGCCCCTGATGACCGGGGCAGGGGGTGGGTGGGCAGAATGGGGCACTGAGGCAGCTCAGACCTGCAGAAGAAATGGGTTTCAGGGCTTTCTCTCTTTCTCTTCTGTGACCTTTTCCTCCTATGGCTTTCTTCTGCAGAGCATTTGTGCCATAAATAATATATTGTACAGATGACGTTCTGGAGTTGTCTCTAACTGTGGCAGTTGGCTGGCTCTGGGTCCTACCAGGTAAGTGTCATGGGTGCCCTGAGAGAGGACAGGGCTGGGACAGTGAAGAACATCACGTGCCAGTCTGTATCTAAACTTACGTTTGTTCAACAGGCAACATACTTACCTGGCCAGGAAGGTTGGAAATGGCTTCCATGGTATTAGGAGACTCATGAGTGAATTTCTAGGGGAAGCTGGAGGCAGTTTAACTAGGTAGAGCAGCTAGAAGTACTGTAGATGGAGAGGAAGAGAGCACATGCTCCTCCTCATTCCAGACGACAGAAAAGACCAACAAGAGGGAGAGCTGAGTGCACTGGTGGCTAAGCTTTATGGACTCGGTTCCACCTTAGGCTGCACATCTGAATCTGAAAGACACCACCAGAGAAGCTGTCTCACAACGGTGTGCTGCATTCAGTAGGATCGTCGAAGAGCCATCTAACAGAACACTTGGGAAAGTAGATGGGTCCCTAGCTGGCCGTCACCTTTATAAAATTGTGTGTGTGTCAAAAGGTACTTAGGCCATGTTCAGTAATGCTCAGAGCCTTGGTTCTTTATCTCTATTCAGAATTTATTTAACACGTCTTACTGTTTTGCAGACATTATCTTCTGCACTTTGCAACTGCCATGTCTTCTGTTCTCATAGCAACCTTATGACATAAGCACTCATCATTTGTGTTTTATAGATATGAGATTAAGTAGCTTCTGCAAGGTCACACAGCTAGTGTGATGGAGACTAGGATTCAGACCCTGACCGCAGCGTTCAGCTTTGTTTTGTACCCCATAACTATAGCTAATTAGCAATATGCATGTCTTTAGAGATGGGGAGCCACCTATGGACAAGAGCCAGATATAGTTTACTTTTGATTTTCCCCTGCAAATAAGGCAGGACCTGGTACCGAGCTGGCACTCAGGGAGTGTACTGTTAAACCACAACTCTTGGCACCAACAGCCATGCCATTATCTCCTCCATGGCACAAAACTGTAGAATAAACAGCTTTCATTTTTATTTTGTGCCCTGGCTGCCACTCAGGCTGTTTGCCACATTCCTCCTGGGGCTGTGTGCCCTTGACTCTTCCTGAATGTTTATTATTACAGGAAGCAACTCGGGACGAACAGCCGGTTGCCAACTAGGTATGACCAGCCTCTCAGGTCTGTTTGTTCCGGCCACAGATAGCCACCCACGGCACAAAGCAGCACTTTTGAAAGAGCCTCCTCCCTCAAGATTTCTTTCCTCTGCCCTGGGAAGTTGCCTAGCAACCTCCCTTCTCCCCTCTCCGCCTCACATGGACTGCCATTCTTATTCATCGCCCACCACCAAGCCCCCAAACTCTCTTCTGTGCTGTTAACCCCTTGCATCTCTCTACCTCATTATCCCACGGTCAGACAGACTTTACACGGACTCCGTTTCCGAACCAAGCAGCCTGCCTGGGACGGCATCCCTCATTTCTCATCCGTTACATCTTTCTAACATCCCATTAATCTTAACCTCGAGGTCAAACTACCAAAGAAAGAGAGAAAAACCCCAAACCAAATCAAAATGAAAAAACCTATGGACTGGAATTTCCCAAGAGCTTTAGTCAAGCTTCAAATAACCTTTTTTTCTCCACTTAAAAAATCAGATCATACCATATACCCATCACCTCTGGCACCATCATAGAGATGAGATGGGATGTAATATATGAAAATCGCATGCAACATTTTCACTTATTCTGGCACCATAAGATATTTTTCCTCTATCGTCCCATTCAGAGCCTAGAAGAAAACTCCCAACTCTCTCTCAAAGGCCATTGACAAGAATGGCATGGCGGTCGCGGGTGCCATTTGCTGCTCTTTTGCCTGCTGGAGACAGGCAACAGATGTCGCATTCCCAACCCCTCTTCCTCTAAAGAGAAAGGTGGGTTCCCTACAAACCATAGGGAGAGCCATTGCTTCTTAATATCGGGCATTTACTTGGCCCCAGCCCTGCGTTTTCATAAACACATGTGCATCGCTCGGTTCCTAACTCTAGGCTATTGCATTTACTACTCCAGCCTGTCACCACAGCCTGGTTGCCCGCATGCAGATGATGAGCTGGTTGGCTTTACTTCTCCAAGAACACACAGCCGGTAACCCTCTGCCTTTGATAGCACGTAACCAGCAATCCCCAAAGTGACGAGTTGCTAACAAGATAACAGGATTCAAAAGAACAGAAACACTATGATGCTGCCTAATCTTTAGAACAATCCTTGAACACGGATTTCCAACCGTGTGAGGCCTCACGCCGTCCTCTGCAATCTGATCAGAGCAACCTGGAAGAGGCTGAGAGCTTCAAGGACAGCCCAGCTGGCTGTGCCTTTGGCATTTGCAGAAATGGAGGGGGCGTCAGTCTCTTCCAGGGTCACTGGGTACAGTTATTTAGGTTGCATACCACGCGGCCCGCACAACCATGTGGGGCAGCTCTAGACCTTTCAAAGCTCATCGTTACTCAGTGGTAGGGAGTGTCCTTTACTCCTCCACCTTCATCCTCCCATTTTTTTCTGTCCTGCATACCTGTTCTGCCTAAACGAGTCGTCATTTTCGTAACTACATTTACATCGTATTGGACTTTAAAATCCATTCAAAAAAAATTCCAATCTGTATCTCTTCATTTTACCGTGGACTGGTTTTCCATAAAGAAGGATGGAAGCTGGGGTGCCGTCAGGCCCAAGCCCAGCCTCCCCTGAATTCTCTTTCCTCTTTGGGTGCCCGCCCTGGGCCCGAACCTGGATCTGACAGCAGAAACGTAGGAGTGGGCAGGTAAGAGATGCTTGGTCCCAGGTCCGCAGGGAGTCGCATGATTTAATAATAAACTCCATGTGCTCATGGTAGTTTCACTAAACTAGATATTTCTTCTTTATCTCTCAGGCTCAGAAGACTGCGTTCTGTTAAAATTACTGCCCCAGTCCACGGCAGGAACGCCGGAGGACAGACACATCGTGAAGGGAGCGTGAGCGTACACAAATTTATGTCACCGAATTAATTCTCTACGATTTTTCATTCCTGCAGAATGTCTTTCAAGGTGTTCCTTGCTGAACTTTGGGGAAAATTTTTCTAAATGGAACAAGACTGGAGGAGAAATGTCTTATCATCCTTGGGAAAGGTAGGCATAATATTAGTTTTATATAACCGTTACCTTGATAATAATCACGACTATTTACTGTGTCCTTGCTCAGGGCCAGGCACTTAGATAAATGCTTGATGTTAATTTTCTCACTAGGTTCTCTCGACAGCCCTGTGAAGTAGGTACTATCACTTTCCCCATCACACAGATGATCAAACTGTGGCTCAGAGTGGCTTAGTAACTCCTGGCGGCTGGTGCCCCGGATGTCAGAGCCCAATGCCTCCTTCCATATGAGCTCAAGTTAACTTTAATCATTCATTCTGCTCTGAAGCAATTCCTTTCCTAAAGCAGAAAAACCTACATCCAATAACAGAAACAAAAACCAATCAAGAAGCACTGTTAATTACTAACTAGGAAGCAGCAGCTGGGGATTATTCCGCCCTGGGCCCTGCAAGCCCTCTGGTGACTATGTTCCTTTTATTAAACACACACTCTCTGCTCTCTTCTCAGCTTCTCCAAAAGCCTCGGAGCACAAAGAGCTGATTCGTTTAAAGGCTCCACCCAACCTGTGTTCCCTGTCTTTTTCTAGTTTGCAGAATGAAGGAGAAATGATATCTCCACGTCAAGAGACCTGGTTAAGGGGTGGTTCGGCTACATTTGCTGCTGCCTCTGCTGCTCCCACCTCTGTCAACGGGTCCCTCAGATGCTTCCTTCTGCACTTGCCTGCAGTTTGCAATCTCTGAGCCCCTTCAGCTCTGGGAGAACTAAAAGGAACTACGCGGTCTGGGTAGCTACTCCTGAGGACTTAGAGCTCACAGTCAAAGGAATGGGAGCTAGGAGAAGCAATAAGGCAGTCTTCTCTTGACTCATCTGTAAGCAGGTTTTGATCAAAATAGGGAGATGTACAGCTACCAAACTCCCTCAAAAAAAAACAAAGAGTCCTCTGGGCGCCAAGATCAGCAGTATGGACCCATCATGACAATTTGGATCAGACTCCCTGACAATCTGATGTCCCTCCCAGGGTGGCCTCACACAGCTGTGGAGGTTGAACACCAAACACCCTAGGGAGCTCCGCTGGGAACTTCATAGATGTAGAAGGCTTGCATATTTATTGCAACACATTTCTAGCAGGTAGTAGCAAAGTATCTTGATGAAGGGCTGCCTTGTGGTAATTCACACAAAGGTACCATATGGGCTGGGGGTGACTCTGTTACTCCTCCTGGTGAAGAAGGCAGATGGCTCAGGGGCAGGGAGACTCTGAAGTGGCAAGCACAGTGGACAGGACATCTACATGGAGAAGTGAAAGAGCACCTGGATTTGGAGCTGGCTGTGCCAGTTACCAACTTTGCATAAATTCCTCAGAGTCTCAGTTCTTATCAGTTCTTATCTTTATCATGGGCATAATGATAGTTGTACCAATGCTGCAGGGTCTTTGTTCAGGTTAAGAATATACATGTATGACAGAAAAACATCAAGAAATGAAATAAAATAAAAACAATCTGTAATCCCTCCACCATGCACACACAAACTGAATATACATGTATGTATATGCATATGTGCCTGCATGTTTGTGTGTGTGTGTGTGTGTGTGTGTGTATGCCTGGCTGGCTGGTTGGCTATCGATCAATCGATCGATCGATCATCTATCATCTGTCCATCTATCACCTGGCCTATGTTAGGCACTTGAAAAATTATAGCTCTTATTATAAACCAAAAGAATCTAAGTTGAAACCTAGATTCTTCATTGGGAACACGCCACAGCAGTTCTGCTCATGTTTCCCAGCTAGCCCCAAATAGAAAGATGGTTTTCAGGTAATGAAACTGGTCCAGAAATCCAATGTAATGTCAAGTTTATCTATGATCAATACCTGGAACATCAACAGTAAAGTTTTTAGAGCGTTTACTGCTTCCTCTAGTGAAGCTATGCTGCGTTGCAAGGAGAAAATGAATGAAAGATGATAGCATTCTGAACTGGACAAATATTCACTTACTCATTCTTTGACCAATTGCTTATTTTGTGCTGAGCACTGGGCTAGGGGCCTTGGAAGCAGAAGAGGAGTTGGTACAGGTTAGGTGATGGTAACAAATGGAAATACGAAATGCCGCAAGACCATGGAAAATTGTACCTTTCTCATGTAAGCGTTCTGACAAGGTGCTAAGGTTGAGGGAACAACTCTCCTCCCATCTGTGATTCCTTTCATCCATCGCTTCTTCGTGTCTGAAGATCTCATTATCATCCGTAACCTGCCAAGTTATGGGGAGAGAGCACAGGGGAGTAAGTATGGAGACTTTTTATGGGACAAGCAGGAAGTGGCCCATGTCATTTCTTCTCACATTCCCCTAGAGAGAACTGAGCCATGTGGCTGTTCCTAAGCGCAAAGGAGGCTGGGAAATGTCCTGAAGCTTTGTTCCCGTGATGGAGAAAACAAATGCTGCTGAGGAGCTTGTGCCGACTTTCCCAGGAGGATGACCCCAGGCAATGGCCACGCCATAAGACAACAGAATTGTCGGACATGAAAAACAAACCTCTGAACAAACTATGACTGGAAATGGGTGTGACGGAGGCAGGGCCATGTTCCGAAGAGACACTGGGAAGCCTGGGACGTGATGAAGCCAAGGATGCCAGCTTCCACAAAGGGAGCTGGCAGCTGCAAGCGAACAGGCCTATCTTTATCTGTGACAAGGGGAAAAGATACTGTCAGCTGCCCGGGGAGAGTGCCACCATCACTGGTGCTGTTTTCTGCTACTAAGGATGCTGTCCCGATCTACATCAGGCTAATCCCAGTCAAGGTCTATCTTGGTCTTGCTGGATATATTTCAAGTACATCCTCTATGGGAGTAGAGGAACTCATGACTTTGAAGAGGGGCTCTACAGAGTAAAGGACGGTATATAGGAGCTGAAGGCCCCTGATAACTCATCTCTTCAGCCCAAATAGAAAACTGATGGATCATCTAAATCTGAATTCTGATCCCTATAATAGATCTGTAGAGAGCAGAACTCTAAGATGGCCCCCAAATTTCTCCTCCCTGGTGTCCATACCCTGTATAATCCCCTCGACTGTGTATGGAACCTGCAAATGTGAAGGGATAGTGGCTTTCTTGAAAATTTTTTATTAAATAGCAAGGGTGCTGGGATAGCCACTCTCATTATATATTATATAAGACTCCATTGCATATAACTGGAAAGAGATTCCTCTGCTGGGTTTGAAGAAACAAGGTGCCATATTGTGAGAGGGCCACGTGACTAGGAACCAAGGAAGGCCTCTAGGAGCTGAGACTGACCTCTGGTTAAGAGCCAACAAGAAAATAAGAACCTCAGCCTAACAACTGCAAGAGACTGAATTCTGGCAATCACATGAACTCGGAAGAGAACCCCAAGCCTCAGGAGATTGCGGCCTCTGCCAACACCTTGATTTCAGAAGAGAATCCAGACATCCTGTGCCTGGAACCTTGATGCACAGACACTTTCATATAATAAATCTGTGGTGTTTTAAGCTGCTAAATTTGTGGTAATTTGTTACACAGCAACAGGAAATAGAGGATACTTGAGTAAGTCACTTAACTTTCCTGAGCCACCAGTTTTTGTGTGTTTTTTTTTTCTTGTTAATCTCTAAAACGGGCGTTCCTTTTAGACTTAATGTAAGAATCACGTGAGATTACATATCTAAGAGCATTTTATAAATCATCAAGTTACCAACACTGGTGAAAAGGATTTATTAATAACAAGCTGTAATGCCATAAACTAAAATTGAAAGGAAAAATAAGGAACTAAGCATTTCTCTTTAAAAAGTAGATCTAATTAGTTTTTATTTTTAGAAGTCATTCTGGTCTTCCCTGCTATTTATGATCTATTTTTTTCCTCCGTGGCAATCAGAGTTAGCAAGGCCTTCTGGCATGAGACTCAGTGTGATTCTGGGGAGGCAAACCAGAGCGTCTCCAGGATGGACTGCGCCGTGTAGGTTATTCCTATTTAAGAAGCTGCAAGAAAGTTCTGAACATTCTGCCCTCCAGCCAACTCGAGTTCCAAATCTTGCTGGAGTTGTGAAAATAAGTGAAAATAAGAACAGGCCTAAAGACTTTAGGACAAGACAAAATCAACAAAATCTATCAGTGTCAGAGGCACATGTTATCGAATGGCTTTTTAATTTGTAAAATCCTCCAAGGTTATGTCTGTTTGGCTGGACTTGAGGATCCCCAGGGGCCGGCAGACTCCACTTAGGATCTCCAGAGAACTGCCGCCACACGGAAACCCATGCCATAACAGAGAATCAAGCAGGAGTGGGCTGGAACCTTTTTGACCGTGAGATATCACAGAGGCACCTCCCGACAGCAAGCACAGTCTTGGAATAGATGGGGCCTTTCAGGGAGCCTGCTGAGGTCAACACTATTTTCATAATAATAGTAAGATATTTGCCTTTGTCTCATCTTGACATCTGCCCTGATGCTACAAAGACAAGAGTAGGTAAGACAGCTGGCTCCTTAGCACCAGTCAAGGCAGTGGTACCAAACTGTCAGACACTTGCAGTAAAGTAAACCACATTAAAAACCACTATACAACCAAGCCATGTCCGTTTAAGAATGTTCTTGATTAAAAAAAAAAAAATACAAGTGAATTTTATTCTTAACTCTTGAGTACATGCCTTTTTAATATTCTGAGTGATAAATGGGAAGTAGGCGTACAGCCCTTATGTTACATACCAATTATGATTATCAGAAGGAAAAACACTTGTGATTGTTTGAGTTGTAAGCTAATTAGACACCTTTTTCCCCGTGGAGCATCATTTTTATTTGAAAGCAGAGCTGACTAAGTATGGCTATGCAGACTGAGGTATTAAGCAGATATTTTCTCAAAAATGAACCAAGTGAGCCTTTCATTTCAAGGAAAACAATTGATAGTATTTGCTGCCAAAGACAACATTTGACTTTTCCAGCAAAAATTAGAAAAGTTAGAATTTCAAAAACCTAGTTGAGAGCTTCCCAATTCAGAAAGACTTTTCTGAGAAACTCATGGCGATATTAATGACCACGATTTTAAAATATTGTGTAATGAAATGTGTCAATATGAGGAAGATCTGCATAACTTAGTAAACTTGTATTTTCTAATGGCTGGTGTTATAATACAGTTTTATAAATCATTCATGGATAAAAGAACCATGCAAAATGGATCCAAAGTTGACTATTGGGTTTACTATAACAAAGTAAGAAAAGGTCATGGATTTGTTTTCAGGTTACGTATTTCAACTAACCTTTAAGAAATTATCACTTGTTGAGTTTTAGCGTAGTATCAAAGGAGAATATCCACAATTATATGAAAAGGCTGTTAAAATATACTTCAACCAAAAAATATCACAACTGATATGAGAATCCAACTGTCTTTTATTAATCTGGATGTTAAAGAGATCTGTAAAAATGCACATAATGCCACTCTTCTTACTGTCTTTTGTTTTGTTTTGGAAAATAAAATTGTTTTTTATTAAAATATATATTTATGTTAACCTGTAATGAGTTTGTTATTTTTTTAGTGAATTAATAAATAAATCCTGTTTGAATTTCTCAGTTTTAATTCTTAATATGGAAGACAGCGATAGATATAAAGCACGTAAGCAAAATCTCTTCGAGGTCTGTGGTAGGCTGCACGGTGGCTCCCTGAAGTTGTACATAGCCGACTCTCCAGAACCTGTGAACGTCATTTTATATGGCAAATTGGGCTCTACAGCTGTGGTTAAGGACCTTGAGATGGGAGATTATCCTGGATTATCTGGATGGGGCTGACGTAATCACTCGGGTCCTTATAAGAGGAAGGAAGGTGATCAGCGGGAGCATCGGAGATGTGATGGCAGAAGCAGAGATTAGAGTGATGGGAGGAAGGGACCATGGGCCCAGGAATACAGGTGGCCTCCATAGGCTGCAAAAGCCAAGGGAAGACTCTCCCCTCAGAGCCTCCAGAAGAGACCGGCCCTTCTGACACCTTAGCTAAATTTAGCTCAGTGAGACTGATTTTAGACTTCTGACCTTCAAAATTGTAAGGTAATAAAATTTCATTGTTTTATGCCACTATGTTTGTGGTAATTTGTCACTGTAGAAACAAGAAAACTAATACTGTCCTCGGTAATTTTTATGAGTATAATGGGGTCCTGAGACCAAGAAGTTTGGCATCTGCTACTTATGGTAACCCAATTTCAATGGAATTGGACCTTGGCAGAGTGGAATAACCCAAATACTTCCTCATGGCCCAGAGGGGTCATTGTTTCCTCAAGTCCCAGGGTAATTCCAGGCTCTGGGACATAGAATGTGCCCCACAATTATGTATTAAATAAAGGAAATAATGAATAAATGGGCCTCCTTCTCTTTGTTACTTAAACAGGACACTCAAGACATTAATATATTTTATGGAGCTCTGACTCAATGTCAGACACTGGTAGGCCATTTAACTCTATTACTTTTATTGCATACAACACTGCGAAGGACATCCAGAAAGGCCGAGGGACTTACCTACATCACACAGCTAGTGTTAGAGCCACATTTCAAATGTGTCTGCCTGGCCCTCAAACCCATGTTCTTTCCTCCACAGTCTTCGTGGACTTGTATGAATTTACCCAAGGTCACACAGGCAGTAAGCTACAGGTGGTGTTTATGGATTACATCACATTAATTTTTCCTGGCAAGAAAGTAAGGATAAGTCTATCACAAAGACAAGACCGCATGGGGATGAGTAGATAGGGTGTGTGGGGAATTAACATTTCTTGAGAGCCTCCTATTATCATCAGCTACTCTTCTTTCACCGGGCATCACGCCTTCTGTGTTGGCAAAAACTCTGAGGCAATTTATCCAAAAAGCGACTTGTTTTCGTGTTGACAAGTTCTTCCACTCAGATTTTAAATGAAAGGAATAGATAAGTTCATAGTAAGGAAACAATGGTTCAGTTGCTTGTAGCTCTGTGACAAGCATTATCTAATACAATTTACAGAAATTGTTATCATTATCACTTGTCTTCCGGCCATAGCACAGCACTCAGAATGGAGCGTTACCATGGTGCCTCTGATCTTTAGCAATTTTCCCTTTTGTTCTGTTTCATTGGTAAATATTGTCTTGCTTTGCCCTTAACCTAAAGTGAAACAGCAGAGGACTGACCAGTCCCTAAGTGACCTTTAGCAGTTTCTCCACTGTTGGATGGCTAATAAGTTAATTAAACTTCCTGATAATTAACTTTAATAATTAGCTTTGATATGGTCCCACCAAATGGTTATTACCTTGGCTACAGACTGTTAACTCAGTCTGTCAATCAGGATGTGTGCCCACAGCGCCAAGGGGCAGCCTGACCCTGCTGGGCAAGAAGAAATAGAGAACTTCACCCAATGCCTTTGTCTTTGGGAGAGCAGAGCTCCAGAAATGGAAGAACAATCTGTATCTAACCTCTTCATGTCCAAACTTCTGGCCTTCTTAAGGTATCTTTATTTTAACGAGGCATTGGCAGAGTGAGTCATCTTGTCTTAATTTAAATCTAATTCCAAAAGACAGATCTGGTTTAAAAAAAAATTGACAGATTTCAGAGGGTTTTTTTTTTTTAAGGAAGCTTTCCTCTTTTAGAAAGACTGCCTTACAGGAAGCCATCAATGGTAAATCAGTGTCTGCACTAGAATTCCCTTTCGAGTAAAGTACGTTCAACCCCACACTCACTTGACTTGTTCATGCCTAGCGCCTGTAACTTCCCCGTAAGGTCACAGGCAGAACCAGCCAATGAATAATGAACGTGGGTGAGAGGGTAGCACGCGGCTCTCTCTGACCACAATACCTTGCTAATAACTTTCAGAACTGCTTTCTGTCAGGCTGCACATGGAGTAGAGATGATACTTGTCAGCTAATTTGGCTTTTAATACTCCGCACATCCTGCCTGTGCTGAGGTTTTTCCGCAGCCAAATTGTCTTGCCTGTTAAATTTGTAACGCATTTAGGGAACTTCATTTCACATGTTTAGAAAAATGGCCTTGGAGACTTCTTGGGTGCTTTGGCAGGAAAACCAGGGGCCTCCTGGAGCTGGGTGCTGACACGGAGGCAGAGCGCCGGCGATGGGCTGGGAGCCAGACTGCCGCCCTCGAAGCGCTCACTTCGTTTCTGTTCAGGGTTCCAGAAGAAAAAAAAAAAAGTCCAAATGCTGATATTTTTAGTTTCCACTCACTCCTCGACTATGAATAGGAATATGATTGAAATTTCCACCAGTCATCCAAGCAGACTTACCTTTAAAGCAAATGCCAAGGGTTTGAAAACTCATTCTAAATGAAATAATGTTCCCCTAAACAGAAGGCATTAAGAAAAGGAACAAAAAAAAAAACAAACGCCCTAGAGGTTTCAGCAGGGTCAGTTTAAGGTCCCATCCCCCACCCTGTGACCTCGCATGAGGAAGAACAGCAATAGCTTCTGGCCTGAAAGGGATCGTCCCGTCCAGTGTGACAGCAGAGAGGACCAGACTGGAGCTGCCTCAGTTCTCTGCAGGGTCAGTGGAGCACTTGCAAAAACAGAGCAGCACTCACGGAAATGCCCGACGGGGACAAGCTTGCATGGATGTCAATAGTTTGTCATCTTACAGCACCAGGGATAGAGAAGGAGGGGGGAGGGGGGACTGGGAGGGGAGAAATGCAGAAAATAAAAAAATAAAACATGGCTGAGGAGCAAACACACGCTAATGGGGTAGAGAAGAGACTGCTCAAAGCCCTTCTGGCCTTTACATATCTGTCATGCCCAGGACAGCTGAGTGGCAACGGGAGGAAGCCAAATCAGGCTGGGCCTTGTAAACGTTCATTACCTCAGCCCTTCTGAGGACATCACCCAGGAGCTCCTGCAGCTGCCTTTAAAGCCTGCTGGGAACTTCAGGCCAATGCCATTCAAAACAAACAAACAAACAAACCATTTTTAGTCATAAGTATTTAACAGCACCAACGTCAGATACATGACCTTTCTTTTTTCAAGTCATGGACAGAAGGAATCACCATATTACATGTATTAATTTAAGAATCCGGAACATATGAAAAGGTTCCAAAACTCATCTGAAGCCTATCATATAACCGAATATATGGCCTGGTGCTTTTCATGCCCTTAGCATAGCTCCAATTCCATTGTTCCCTTGTTCCCTTGTGCAGGTCCCTGACCTACCCAACAAAATCCTAAGCTTGGAGCAGATCTGTGTCGACATTAATCATTCCTGCATCCAGTCTGTAGAAACCGTCAACATCATGCAGCCTGGAGCCCAAGTAATATGTAAATCACAGCCTCTCACTTCAGCTGGGCCCTCACTGCCTCTTCTCATCCCCTTTCCGAGGCCTCTGGCGTCCAAACACTCCCAGCATCCTCCATGACTACTGGAACCATCTCCGCCATGACTGCAACCCCTGCCACGTCCGTCCCCCTCCTCCTCTGTCCCTGTCTTACCCTCTGCCCAAGCAGGCATCTCGTCCTCATCTCTTCATCCCCGCTAGTCTGGCCGGTCTCCCAGTGCTCTCTCTAAAGTGGCTCTCATCGGCTCCCTTCTCTCTGCCCCCACGGACACGAGACATTCGGGATCCGACCAACTTTTACTAGATTGCTGGCTTCCAAATTGTTATCCTTTCCTCCTGTCTGGTCACTCTATGCCTCTCGTGCCTTGCCACACACACCTTTGTCCTCCTTTGAAATGAGCCACTGCTATAGCAATCGGCTTCTCAACAGCGCTTCACCTCGGCTGCCCAAACTGTTCAGTGTGTTCGGCGTCTGCTAGGGAGCCCTGCACGGGAGCACATCCTACGGGCCCTGTAAGAGTGAGGAATCGACTGCAATGCTTGGCCAGTGAGGGGTGGGACCGCCTGAGAAACGCACTGTGTATTGTTTTCCCCTCCTGCTCTCTATCTCCCTCCCCATGGCTCATCCCTATTCCTAGGATCCCTTCCCAGAGCAGAGCCTCTACATCAGCACCCATCTCAGGCTCACCCAAAAGTAAATAAACCTAAATCCCTTCCCTCTAGGGCTCACATCTGAAGTAAGAAATGGGCCCGTTGTCAGGCAAACGTGAAACAACCTGGCCTGGGCATTTATTTATTACGCACAGGGCTCCTATGGACACCAGCCACCGTGCATCAGAAAAGTGTCCTCTGCCGATTCAGAGATGGATGTCGGGTGGGACGGCGGGCCAGGGGGAGGGGTAGATGTGCAGTTAAATACTGTTGATTGAACAAATTTAATGTTTTCAGGCACCTGGATTTCTTAATAAAAAAAAAAAAGCTCTAAGCTGCACACTTTATTTCATAATGTACTCTCTGGCTCGCTCATATTTTAGGCTAGTTAATTCCCACATGACAAAAACGTTACACACCTCACAGAGCTGGTTACTTAGTTGGTGCGTATTAGAGTATTTTATGGCAATTTTGCAAGAGCAAAGATGACTCCGTGGAGAAGAAAAACCTAGCTATCTTGCGAATCAAGCAAGCTCTGCACTGGGGTGTTCGCCATCGAAGGTAAGCATATTAAGACGAATCAGAAAGCTTCCCTACGTCCCTGATGCCTTTTTCACTATGAGGGGGTTGATCTCTAGATTAACAAGAAGCCAAGTGTGCTTGCCACATGGACCCAGAGCAGCAGGCGGATATGCCAGGCCCTCGGCCTCTGGCTAACTGCAGCTGCAAGACTCCTCCTGGCAGCATCGGTCTTCGACGACTCCAGCTGTGACGACACCTCCCCGCTCCCACTCACCGGCACCCCTCATCGCCTGCGGAGATGAATTCGGCTCTTATCTCCAATCCCGCTTTCGCTTTTGGAGTCGCCCCTCGTTTTTCTCACCTGGGGTCTGACTAAAAGCCTTGACAAAAGATGTGAGTAATTTGTAGCTACATTAGACCTCGCCGCCTCGGTTCTAGTCTTCCATTCTGGTCTCAAGTGGGGCTGACTTTGAAGACCAGCTAGAAACATAGTTCCCTCTCTTTCCTTTTGAAATGTTTACCCTTCTCTCTCTTATCCCTTCTCCATTCGGGGTGATGTCCTCTCTCCCACACATGCCCGTGGCTGGACCTACACGGAGCCACGCCGCTGCAGCATGCCTGCTGGCCGTGCAGCGCCTGAGGAAAAGCGTCTTCTTTCTCGGCCTTTTTTTTCTGTCCTAGTTTGCATCTAGGTAAAGGCATGTTGAAAATGAAGCTGTGCCTCGTCTACATGTACTCTAAAAAAAGATGAAAGCAGTTTCATATTCTGAGTACTGCTTTAAAAATATATCCCCCATTTTTTTTTGATACTCTTCTCGTCAAAGGGTGGAGCTTAGGTCCCCTGCCCTGGAGCGTGGTCTGTACTTAGTGACTCGCTTCTAATGAACGAATGTGGTGAAGTGACGTGTGGCTCCCAAAACTAGGTCATAAAGGGCACCATGGCTCAGCCCTTGCTCTCTCTCGGATCACTTGCCAGCGTCGGAGTTTGGGGGTTGGGGGAGCCTCCCTAGAAGCCAACCCTCTGGCCTCACTCATACCTTCAGACGACTGTGACCCTGAGCACAATCTTGGCTGAAATCTCATGATAGACTAATCCAGAACCACCCAGCTTAGCTGCTTCCGCATTTCTGACTCACAGGCACTGAGAGCTAATAAATATTTGCTGTTTTAAGTGGCTAAGCATTTTTAAATGTAACAATAGGTAAATAACATACTTTGCATTCAAGTCATTTCTTGTGGGGCAATGTGACAATATCCCTCTGTCATATCAGAGTGGGCAAGGCTGTTAAAGCAATGACCAAGGACAGGGGTTATTTAGGAATTCTTGGTTTGAGAAGCTTGATCCAAAGACAGATAATAGAACTTTTTTTTTTTTTTTTAGTACTCTCTTTCCCCAAAGCAAGCATAGAAGTTTACAACAACAACAACAACAAAAATATGTGCGAGGAAGCCATAAGTAGGAAATAGAAAAGCAGGACCAAACAAAGGGAGAAGTAATTACAAGCATAAGGGCCAACATAATCGCAATAGTTGAAACTTAACCCTAACTATGAGCCTCCTGGCAGCCATGGCGAAAGGGGAAATTAATAAAGTTCTCTAACTCTTATTTCTGGAAAAGAAAGAAAGCTGTGCCTAGCACTGAATTTTAAAACTAAGTTCTCTTGTAGACTTTAATGTGTGCCTGTCGGTCATACTTTCAGTGATATTGTGTTAGGAAAATTCATTTAGCTTTTACTTGTGCTCATTAGTAAGGGAAGGAGGAAAGAGATGGAAGTAAGCATGATGGTGAACTCTAGAAAATAAATAAAAGGAGTTCCTTTAACCTAGATGCTGCTAGGCCTTCTGAGAGCAGCATGTAAATGTCTATTAAAATATTTTTGACCTGAGCTGAGGCACCTGCTTTTCTTTCTCTTTTCCTGTTGGGGTGTGTGTATATGTGTGTGTGCGTGTGTATGTGTGTGTGTGTCTTGTGTGTAAATATAGCACGAAAGCACTTCTTGGGCAGCAATTTAAAATAGCCCCGTTCATCTCTCTGCTTATATTCCGGGTCTTGGTTTTGGTCTATAAATTCTTTCTGCTATCTTGGACTTTGCCTGAGAATGTGAATCCTCCAGCACATCCCATCGCATTCCACCGATTCCTGACCCCCTGTTACCCTCAGCAGCCCCCCTGGGTTTCATTCAAAGTCCTGCAGGCGGGCCGCACAGGCGATGGGAGGCACAGGCCCTGGTGGCTGGATGCACGGCCCGTCCGCCAGACTGATTGGCTGTGGGGAGCTTTCCGAGAGCGCTGCTCGCACAGCTACCCAGCCGCGAGATAAGGAAAACGAGTGCTGGTGAGGCTGCGGGGCCCGGGGTGGCGTGAGGCACCCGGGAAGACCGAAGGAGGCACAGCTTTCGGGGCTGGGCAGGGGCGCCCCTCCCCCCGCCCCTCCCCCACCGCCCTCTGCAGCAGTGTCCGTTAGGGGTTGAAAATCCGAGCTGAATGTGAACATGCTTAGCACGTTGCCTCGCGTGCAGCAGATTTCAGCGAATTAGCTTTCTCCTTCCTTTCATCTTCTCTCCTTCCCCCATCGCTCCTTCTTCCATTCCGTAAGCATCGGAGGAGCAGAGCTGCTGTGTGTCCTTTTTTTTTTTTTTTTTTTAAATCTTTGCCCTGCATTTCCTCTACCTGGTTTCCTAGCCCTTCTCTTTGCTTAGTTAACTCCACCCTATACATCTCAGAAGGCTCAAAGCTCTGCCAACTCCCCTTACTAGGTCAACTTCCCCTGCTAACTGTTTCATTTGCCCCGTATAACTCTTTTAAATTCTTACTGCATTAGTTATTTTAATTTTATTAGTATGATTATTTGATTAATAGATTTTCCTTTATTTGTATGATGACTTTCCTGAGGCTATAGCATGATTCTGGTCACCTTCACATTCTCTGGACTCAGGACAGTGCTTGGGGCATAGCACACAGGCATCAATAATCATTGGTTGAATGAACCAGTAAATCGGTGAATGCAAAGGTCTAGTTAGTTCCATGAGTTGCGCCGGGACAGGCCAGTCAATCACAGTTCCTGTAGGATGAGGGTGGATATTTCTATCTACGAGGGCGTACTCAGCACCAAGGGGACCATGGGCGTTGCAGACTGCGGGATACCAGATGCCCAGGGCGCTACAGATGCTGCTCCCTCTCACTGAACGCAGGGGAGACGGCGGGGCCAGACCGAGTGGCCTCACGAATGAAGCAGAGTTACCAGATCTTCAGATCTTTCCTCGGCACCCACTACATCCCCGTATAAGCTTCTTCGGGCTGCCATGACAAGGCACCCCAGACTGCGTGGCTCAAATGATAGAATCGTCTCACAGTTCTGAAGGCTGGAAGTCTGAGATCAGGGTGCTGGCAGAGTCGATTTCTTCTGAGGCCTCTCTCCTTGCCTTGTACATGGCTGCCCTTTCGCTGTATCTTCACACGGCCTTCCTTCTGCACGGGTATCCATCTACATGTCCTTTGTTTTAATAAAGACATCAGTCGCGTTGGATTAGGATCCACTCTAATGACCTCATGTAACTTGATGAGCTCTTTAAAGTCCCTGTCTCCAACACAGTCCCAGTCTGAGGTCCTGGGGGTTAGGACTTCAACATGAATTTGGGGGGCCACGGTTCGGCGCATGACGATTACGCTAAAGCTAAACTGCTGCTGTCTTGCTGAGCGACCGCGGGCAAGGCGTTTCACCTCTCAGAGTCTCCGTTTCCTCGTCTGGAGGGAGCAGAAGCGCCACCTCAGAGAGCGGAGTGAGCGTCAGAGGAGTGAACGCCCGTGAAGTGCTGGGGACCATGGCACGTGGTGAGTGCTCAGGAAGCGTTATCTGTCATTATTACTACTCAGCCCTAAGAAAACTATTGTAGGCAATTTTGAGTATAAAAATTGTTTTTTTCCCTCAACATGTTTACAGGCCCCTTAGATTGAAGAGAAGACAAAAAATTAAAAACAACATGAGGTATTTTCCTTAAACGGTACATTCAGAGCTACCACTCAGGGAGGGACGGTTAGGAGGAAGGAACCATGGCAACCAGACTTGGGTCTCGGCGGAGCCCCTTCAACCACGCCAGGCTCCTGGCTTCCTCTGGGTGCAGCCTGAGAGGGACGGCAGTCCTCCTTGAGGCACTCAGCACTCACAGTCCTCGTGGTCACGGCCGGCGGCTTCCTGAGGAAGGATGGATGGCCCCTACCCAAGGGTCAGAGTCACTTCGCGGGCTTCCCCCAGCTCTGCCCTACGCTTCCAGTATACTATATAATCCACTTATGTGTCTATTTTCTCCATTAGAATGCAAGCTTTATTGGGACAGGCATTTTTGTCAGCTTCGTTCATTGCTCTAGATCCAGCTCCTAGATATATACTCAGTACTTACTAGGCACTCAGTAAATAATCCTTCAGTGAACGAATGAAGGCGTGAATGAATGAAGTTGTGAATGAATGAATGAATGAACTCTAGCACTGTGAGCTCTTGGCACCTAGGAACAGACTGAAGCTCAGGGACAGTGAGTCTCCCTGCCGTGCACGGGCTCCCTCTGCAGCGGCCAAGCACAAGCAGGCCACACGGTGCTTTGCACTCTGCTTCCATCAGTCAGGAAACAGGGGGCCCTCCCCCCAGGTTAATGGCACTTGTCGGTCCACCCAGCCGCAAGGGTAGTAGCAGCAATAACTGACATTTATGCTATTAAGACCGTTTATAATTATAATCAACTCATCTCAAAAACCCTATAAGGTGCATATTATTATTATCCCCAGAAGCGAAGCATGAAGAGGTGAACCCCGCCCCAAAGGGCACAGCTAGTAAGTACCAGGTTGAGAGACTGAATTCGGATCTGACTCCCAAGTCCTTGCTTCTACTTTGAGCTCGGGTCTCTTTTGTTTTTGTAGGTATTTTAAACTGTGTCAGAGGCTGCTCACCAGATGGCTTTTTAATCTCTCTCCTGTTGCTACATTATTAATCTCTAAATTGCTTAGTGGAGAGTAGAGCTGGTACGGAAAGGAGGCATCTACATGGAAGAGGCTTTCCTGGAAGAGCTGCTGACGTTTCGCGCGGGCCTTGGAGGGTGGGCCGGGTCTGGGGAGAGGAAGGAGAGATGGACGTGTACCAGAGCTGGGGGAATGACAGGAGCCCATCTGAATGGCAGCTTTTGGTCTGAGGATCAAACAGACAAACACCGTGTCACTAGCAAAATGAAGCTGCGAACCTGATTTAGTCAAATAGTTAACGGGTGGTCGCTTCCCGCTTTTGTCGCATCAGAAAGGGATAAAGAACTCCTTGCAATCTTCCATTGTCTGGAAATCCAAAAAGATCTTTGGTACTCTTTCTGGAAAACGGTTGATGGTTCAGGCGGAGTTGTGCAAGTAGCAAAGTCCCACAGCCTGGAAGCTTTCCCTGGGCATGTCATCCTTAGAATGTGTCATGCTAAGCCTGGGACAGACAGCTGCCACATGCCCTTTGAGTAGGTGGTGTGTAGGAGGCGGATACGGTTTGATGTAGCTCCTGTGGGAGCTGAGATCCACGAACCTCTCCGATCCTTGCATCTCCACAGGATGGAACGGAAGGTACCCTCAGATAAGTAAAGTAGATGGAGGCTGGAGATTTACAAAGCTAATTTATTCTGCCAAGTATAAAGCGTTTTGAACTTGCTCCACCTTCCTATTTTCCATCTGTCTTATTATTCATCGCAGTAATATTTGGGCACTTTGAAAAGGGTGATTTTTTAACATGAAGCTATTCCAAGGACAAGGAAAAATATTCTCATTTGGCATAAACCAGTCATGCAAATTAGCTTAAATAAAAATAAGACTAAAGGCAACTTAGAATATTAGTGTATTTTCCCAGGCTCCTGCTAGTCACTGCTGTCAGCTGCAGTATCTCCATCCTGGTGACTGTTTGAGGAGCGGGGCTTGCATTTCTGGAGAAGTTGGTGCTCAATAACCCACTCCAAAGCACTGGATAGCAAAGATTCAGCACCCGGGCAGTGCTGGAACCCGCCCTTGAAGTCTACACCAGGCGCCCCTGATGGGGCTGCCTAGAAGAACCCATGAGGTTCTGTCTGGCTTATCACAGAGCAGTCCATCAAGGCCTCTGACATTTGGTCTGTTTTGTTCCTGACAGACTATTTAAGGTGTGTGTGTGTGTGTGCGCGCGCGCGCGTGTGTGTGTGTGTGTGTGTGTGTGTGTGTGTGTGTTAAGGGCCAATGTTATGTAAGCTGGCAAAAAACAAAAAAAAAAAACAAAAAAACTCCAGACATTATTTTCTTCTGGAGGAGAAAAGGGTGCAATATTTCAAGAGCCCTGGCACAGATAGCTTTTAGAAAACGGTTAGCAAATCATTATTCTCATGCCACCGTTTCTCTACGTTCTCTCCATTTTCACCTTTCTTTTCTCTCCCAGGCTCTTCTCCAACTCTTTTTCTCCTTCTTGCCTTCTCTCTTCCCTTCTCTTCTGGTGTGAATATGTTTGCTCTGGGCCCCAGGGTCACCCTACTTTTAAGCAATACACAAGTCCAGAATTGAGGGCACATTCCATGGCCACCCGAGTCAACAGATGATCATTTTTTATTATTAATCTCCTCAAGTCGTGCTCGAAATAGCAGAATTGGGTCCATCCTCGAAATCCCTCCCTCAGCCTCGCTGCATTGCGAGCCATTCTGAAAGGAGAATCTCGGCCTGCTACATTTATTCCGACATTCTATTCCGATAGAACATTAAGACAACTGGGACGATACCCTTACCAATCTTATCACAAAGGAGACAAACATGTCACTATTGTCACTTCACATCGCTAATTTCAAAGGTCATAAGGATGGGTTTTGTTACATACCCTGCTGCAGCTTTGACCTGTTGGAGGGAATTTGCAAAGCCACGTGAAATTGACAATGCTGACTGTCAAACTTCCTTTTTAAATTTTTTTGTTTTCATTATTGAGAGCATGATTTTGCAATCTGTTTTTTGGTCTAAGAAATATTTTACTAAGGAAACATGCCAAGAAGTATATGGAGATGTGCTGTGGTGTTCCATCTATAAAATTAGTTTTCTAGTTAAGTAAGGAAGATCAAAAAGATTTCTGAAGTATCATATAGACCTCATTCCTCTAGATGTTTTTGTTCACAAATAAGCTTCTAACTTCTTATTCGTTTACCTGAGTGTTTTAAAGTTTCCCTTACTGATGATACTCTTCATATCACTCTCAAACAGGTTTTTCCTCAATATCTTTCCTCTTACTTCAAATTCTCAATCCTTCTAGCAGATCAGATTCCAGCCCTAAGTCAAGTGGCTGATTTGTCACGAAATTTTCCCTGTTTTGCATGTTCTTTGATCTAATAATTCCGCTCAGAGTTATTTCTTTATATTGGTGTGTGCAAATATTTAGGCAGAAACGTGGCCATTGGAGCATCGGTAATGAAATGAAAATTGGAAACAAAGACATTTGTTGAATAAATTATGAACATAGATGAAATGGAATATTATGCAGTCATTTCAAATGATGTGAAAGATTAATGATATCATAATAGCCCTAATGTATTATTTAGAAGAAATAAAAAGTTATAGATAGTATCATGCCATTTTATTAAAAATATGTACATAGTCTTTTCCCCAAAGACTACTAGTATATACACCAAAATGTAAATAAGATTAGAGGCGATTTTTATCTTTTTAACTTTAATATGTTTTTGCTTATCTATTTTGTGATTTCTGTTTTTTGCTTGTATGTAGCCTCTCATATATATACATGAATATAGTATAATTTAAATTTTATTTAAAAATAAACTCTCCTCTTATTAAAGTATATAATCGGCCATTCTTCAAGAAGTGAGGACTTTATAAACTAAGGAAAGAATCTAAGAATTTGCGGAGAGTTCGAAGGTTAGTCCCCAGAATGGTCTGGGCATGATGGGCGAGAAGTGGCGTTGGGAAGAAGAGAAGGAGAAAAAAGGACATGTTCAGCGGCTGTGTTAGTCAGTCTATCAAGAAGGCTGAGGAGATGTCTGGCCAGTCTTTGGGTCTATAAAGGCTCTCTCACAAAGCAAGGGGGTTTGTCTTTGTACAGTGACACAAAGAAAGAAGTGACTTCGAAGTCTGGGCTAAGGAATGCGGGAAAGTTTCCTTCGGGAAGTACTAGGAGGGGGTACTAAAAGTCCTGTAAGGCAGGGGTTTCTGTGTGTCTGTGATGGTTTGCTCCTTTGTCAATAGAACACAACCGTGATAAGAGCCAGATTTCTGAAGGGACAAGAGGTCTGGACAATAGGAAATCATGACCATTGCCGGGAAATTAGGGGTAAACAAAACGATCCGGGGAAAACACATCGAAGCTGCGTTACAAGCCCTCTTTTCAGGCTGTAGAAGTCAGTGTACTGACCAATTTGTAAGCATGACAGACCCTGGATCAGAAGGTCCCCAGGCCACCAAAACACCAAAGGTGGCAGATCAGTGGCCATCTTTTTTTTTTTTTTTTTTTAGATTATGATAGGTTTGGAGGAATTCGTCAGTCCAACTGGAAATATTACCAGGGAACTTGGATTATACAGAAAGTTTAAGAGAGAAGTACAATTATTTCACCAAAAGAAATTATATTTAAAAGAAGAAATATGAAAATACTACCTAACCCCTGCAAGGATGATATAAGAAAGCAAAATAGTCTTTGAATGGCAGTAGAAAAAAGAAAGTCCAGTGACTTAATTTAATGAAGATAGTTAAATAATTTGGGGAAATTGGAAAAGCACCAGAAAGTCAAAATACGACAGTGGCAAGAGAAAACAATTTTTTTTTTTTTAAATGAAGAAGTAAAATCTCTACTCACTAGAATCTAACAAGTCTATTTCTAAATTAATCGGAGAGTTACTTAAGGAAAAATGCAGAACATTTAGTTCTAGTAGAGAATACTTGGCAAGCTAAACTACCAGTCTGATCTGGTATGGCAATTCCCACATGTTTATTTATTTGTGTTTAAAAACTTTGAGTGTCTTGAAAGTCAGCTCTGTTGCCTACACCTACAGTTTAAAATGACAGCCCTGAATGTTGCTAGATTCTCAGTCATCAAAGAAATATTCCCTCATGCTTAGTATAATCCTCTTAGAACGGTGGAAACTTCCAATGTTATACTTTAGGACGAACTTTCAATCATGGGGACAGAAGATCAAAGAGGCTTGCTGTAATTGTTTTTCTTTCAGGATAAAACTTCCTTTGACAAGAAAATTATATAAACCAGAACATACTCTATTCGTTAATTTATTCATGTGTTCAATCACTCAAAAAAAAAAAAAGAAAAAAAAGAAAAAAAAGAAAGGTTTTTGAATACATTATGTGTCAGACAGAACAGTGCTAGTTGTTAAGGATAAAGAATAAAGAACAGTTCCTGCCCTCAGGAAGTTCACAGTCTAACCAAAGATACTTGCTGATCGGATGTTTTTATGAAATATACCACCAATATTAAATATGGTGAAGAGTCACATGGACCTGATCTCATCAATTCTGAGTGAATCTTTTTATTCCTTTTGCAATATCTTCTAGGTATCGTTAATATGAACTAGTTTCCCAGTGATGGTGTGCTGGCTCTCTTCGACGTGCCTCTCCAGGTCCTCTCTCTACCCTTTTCCACCCCACCCAGCCCTGGAAGTGGCCTGCATATGTACCCTCTGGCTTTTGGGTGGGCTCAGCCGGTGAGGGGTATGACAGGAGATCAGTGGGTGAGCCAAGGTAAGGCTGGGGTGTGAATTTCTCCAGCTCCCTCTCTGCCATGCCTTCTACAAAGACCAGTAGGGGACCCTCTTCAAGCGCTGCCCTTCTGCCTGAGGGCGGAATGGCTCCCCACTACTGACAGTCTGGGGCAACTGCACTATTCCTTTGGGTTTCCTAAATCCAGCGCATACCTTTGTAAACAGCAACTTTATTAAACTCTCTCGGAATTACCTAGCTCCAGGGTGCCATCTGTTTTGCACCTTCCTGACACACACTAGAGGGGTAAAGGACTTCTTCCTTAAAGGAAAAAAACAAGGTATCTATTCTAGATTATCACTGGGACCAGTGTTAATGGAATGCTCTGAGGAAGCCTTAATTCAAATAATCCTTCGTTCATAATCGTTGCTTTTATGATATGTAACTCACCTTATGAGAGGTGAGTGAATCACAGATCGTAAAGCCGTTCTTTTCGGTTTCTTTCACCACCTAGGAAGCTGTAATCAAGCCAAGTCCATGGCACCGCCAAGTTTTCAGCCTTAACGCAACCGCTCGCCCCGCAGCTAGGAACTGTGGTCTTCATCTTCAGGTTCGACCCGACCTGAGTTCCCACAGCAAACCCCGACCTCAAGCTCCAGGAACTGGCACCAGGGCTTGCAGGTTTCCAGGCTGATTATGACCTTGTGCTCCTCTCCTTACTCTAGTACCTCTCCATCCTTTTTCGCTGGGTCTCAAAGTCCTACTTTAACCAATTCCCCTCCCAGGAATCCTGCAGCCTGTGGGTAGGTGGCTGCCCCCCGCTGAAGTATAGCAACTGGGGCCTGGCTCTCTGCTAACCACCCACCAGTGCTAGCTGCCAACGGGACTGGGTTTCGGAATAGGGCCTGGTCCTTACGGCCAGATCCTGCTTTCGGAATGGACCACGCCCACCCTTATAAGGAGATAAGACACTTTTGTAAATACCAGCTCACTCATTACCTAAGCAGCTACTCTTCTACGTACTGGAGAGACTGGTTTCATATTATATTAAGAGAATAGAAATAAATGGGTGAATTCTACTTTCGGTAGCAAAAGAAAGGGGCGGGGAGGTTAAATTATATACTTAAGCCTTAGCTTCGCCATGTTGGTTTATTCTCTTCTCTTGAACACACACCTACCACATCCCTTAACTTCTTTGAAAGGTAGTTTGCTTTCCCTTGATAAATAAAGCAATTATATTTTTAAATGATGGTATCCAAGGATCTGATTCTACTCTAATTCTAGAACTTAGTGTTTACTTTCAAAGACCATAGGCCTTAAATCATGACAACTCTACTTTTAAACTCTCACAATGTGGACTGTGAGATATATTCAGTATTTTGCCCACTTCTATATAATGAGGATATTTCTGTCTTTTCACTAACTAGACAAACCGGCCCTGATTTGCCCAGATGGATTTGACAAATTCAGTTGAATAAAATAGCCCTACGACAGCTTTAGCAACAGGCTGCTGTGCACTGAACAGATTTTAAAGTTTTATTTAACAAAGCTGTTTGAGAAAGTTTCAATGCACCGTTTGGGTGCATTTGTTTGTTTGTTTCTTAATTCCATAACTGATGATTTGGCTTTTGTAACCTCTTATTTCATTGTTTAAGATAAAGACAAGTGGTGGGTAGAGAGGGTTTTCTAGCTATTTGTTCACTAGCCGGGGAGGGCAACACAGCCAGATCTTGTCTGAAGAGCTCACAAGGCTATTAAAAATATTAACAAGGTTTCATGGCATCCCCTAGGATGGAAATAATCGCTCTGCAAATGGGAAACTGGCCTTAGAGTGAACATGTCAAGAGCATCTACTCTGAAGCTAGACGAGTCAGAACAGAAAACACGGCTTCTGGTTCATGTTCCATTACTTTAATCACTAAACACCACTCCGTTTAAGCTAAAGAGATATAATGGTGCATTTGACATGTGCCTTCACATCAAGATTAGATAGGAGCCCTGAAAGTCTAACGTTGACTCTCTCTTACCTTCTGCTGAGGATGTCACTCAAAATCCCTTCTCTCGATTCCTCTTCTCCGACTGATCATGAAATTCGAAGCCGTTCCCACTGTGACCCCACAGTTTCCCCAGGTGAACCTTGCTTTACACACAACACCTGTGTGTAAATAACACAGTAATAATTCAAGTTGTATTCTGAATGCACCTTCGGGATCTCACTATTGAAAAAGGAACACTGAAACAAATGCGTTTGTAGGCAGATCACCTCTTTTGTAATGTACACAATATAAACACAGATAAAGCTCCCAGTGTACCTAAGTTTAGATTTTTACATATCGGGTTTCATTAAAGCAGAAAATATCTGTGAGTGAAAATATTTTAAGCCTCAGCCCTTTGCCCATCATAATGGTTTTTAAAAAATCTCATTACAATGAGACCCATTAGTTTGAATAATTAAATGCAAAAAAATGCTTTCTGCAAGCATTAAAATTTCTGATTTTAATAGGGAAAAAAACCACAACTGAATGCCTTGTTTTTAAGCTTCTATTTCAATCTCCGTTTCAAAGTGGCAAACAGTATAATGGTTAGCAGAAAGTACGCTGCAGAGAGCGGGGCGGGGGCAGGGGGGTGTTTGGGGGTGGGGCCGGCGTCTAACTTAAGGACAATGCAGATGTGAAGTTGCGAAGGCTCGGTGTCTCTGGGCTCCAAACCTTGGAGAACAGCCCCGGCTAAGAGGTCACCAATTATTACTTTATTTCACTCTTTACAGCTATGCAGGTGCCATCGTCCTCAGTTCTACAAAGAAATTGAAGCTTCTCTAACGTTATGTAACTTATCTAATGTCACACAGATTCTAAGCAGGGGTCGAAATTCAAACTCGCATCTCTGCGCCTCAAATAAGTGCTCTTAACCTCGCTGCCTCCTATTCGGTTGAAACTGAAATTGTCAATAATCGTACTTTTTTGACTGACAAAGATGGAATTTCATGTGCTTTAGCTACAACCTCTGTACCATACAGAAATCAAAGGAGGAATAGGTAGAGATGACCCCAGGTGACCCGAGTCTGTTTCGTTGGACAGAAAGAACCCAGATCACTAGGTTTCTCACCTCCCACCACTTCTGGATATACTCTGCCCACCCTCTTTTTTATTCAAGAATCTTTATAAGGCACCAGATGTCCACCAGGCCCCGTATGAAGTGCCGGAGATACCTACCTGAATATAAGTTTGTTCTTGACCTTGAGAAGCCTGCAGTCTTATTCTCTTAAGGAAACAAACCAAGGGTATACGAATTGCATGAGCAGAAAATAATCTCAGGGATGGGCCCAACCACTTTGGCATCCGTGGGAATGGCCATGCTAACCTCACACGCTCCCTCAAAGAGGAGGTGAGAAGGGCAGCTGCACCCCAGGTCTCCTCTAGGACCTCCTGATTTTGCAGTCTCTTCACCCTGGTGGCAAAAAAAAAAAAAAAGTCCTGAGTGGCACGTGACATGTGAAAGAAAGAAACCAAAAGCCTAGAATGCAAAAGAGAATGTTTGTTCCTCACCCCTCATCTCATCTGACACTCTTAAAGACCCATCATTTCACAGCTCAAGTGAAGCCACATCTCACTGCAGTTTTTTTTTCCTTGGAGGTTGAAGCCTCAGAGTCTGGCTTCTATCCCATAGACTGTATTTTTTTTTGCAAAATCCCGGCAAATATAAAAATGTGGAAAAAGTTGGAAGTTAATGAGACTTAGCTTACAAATCCATATATTCATGTGTTCACTATGGAGAGTTCACTAAAATGAGCTGATTTTCACGTAGCTTTAAAACAAACTAGCTAACAAACCAACTAACTCAGTTATTTCTCCTAGAATATTGCCTCACGGAACAGTGGGTGGCATATTCCTGCCCAGCGCACATGATTTCACACATGCTTCATAGCCTTGAAATGTTTTTCTTCAGAACATGGTCTTTTCAGATGTTTTAGAGCAGACATTAAATTGAATCAGTTATTGTGTTTCGTTCAGAGCAGAAAACAAACTCACCTTGAACATTCTAAGGTATTTAGTTTTTGTTTAATGGAGACAAATCCTTCCCTTAAGGCTGGCCCTTAGTACTAATAAACAAACCCTCATCTACTGCACACATTGAGGTGGGATGTTATGGAGCTGGTAATCGTTAATGACAACTAATGGCTAGTAGTTATTGATGACATTTGTGAGAGCAAGATTAAAATAATAATTATAATAATGTGAGGTCTCATGAACAAACAGTAATTGCAATAATGATTGCTATTATAATAATGAGTGAGAAAATAATTTTAGGTTATTAAATCAATAAGGATAACGGAAGCCTGCATGTGTGTGTGTGCGCGCGCGTGTGTGTGTGTGTGTGTGTGTACGTGTGTATATAATCATGGAAGGTTGCCAGACAACACTAACCATTGTTTTTGATTGAAGACTCACTATGTGACAGGCACTGCGTCCAGGATACAACATATATTGTCTCCCTTAATTCACAGTGACTCTGAGTGGACATTACTGGTAGCGTGATCATCTTCATTATGTTAATGGGATAACGGAAGTTCAGAGCAGTTACCCAATTTGACAGTGGTAATTTAACAGCTGGTAAATGAAATAAAGGAAATTTAAATCCGGTCTAGCTAACGCCAAAGTCCATGCACTGAACTAGTATTCTATGGTTACTGAAAATAGACAGATATATTGTTATCTAGGACAACCCTGCTGAACTGCCAGTGGCCTCGAGGCTGTCGGTTTGACAAGTCACCTGAGACCCAGGAGTTCCAGCTGCCATTAGGACCTGGCTAAGGACCAACATGGTGAGGACCCCACAGACACCAGCCCGAAGAAACAGTTATTTCTTTGAAGAAGAGGCTCTTGGTTTACTCCTCTGGGTTGGGGATAGAGCCTCATAACAAAGTGCCTCCTTGGGTCTTTCTCAATCAGAGTTGTGACTTATGCCACCTCTTGATTCTCTCCCTATGGGAAAGTGGCAAATTCGCTGCAACCATGATTTGTACACTCAGAAAAGGCTGTGTTTGTACACATTTGTGTCACCTTAAGGATGCGAGTGGGGCTGCGACTTCATCATGAACATATCCATTAAAAACCAAAATTCCGAATCTTTTGGTGATTTGTTTTAATAGTGGCTCTCCTAGCTTCTATATTTGAAAGATGGCAGTTACTTATTTTTTTTCTTATTTGACAATGGGATAATAGGATTGTTTGTTAATGTTTTATCTAACTCAGAGTTATCTATCAACAAAGGTTATTTGTTTTGCAATGGATTGTAACAAACTCACAAACGCTCTATCCTCGGCCCGTGGTGAGCGCAATTTAGTCCTTGAAGGTTCCACAGGAACGGGACCTCACGTGGTCCCCAGAATCATCATTAAGGGCATGACTTGTCATCGTACAGGAAAAATATGGCCATCTGAGCACTATCCATGGGCTTTTGGATAGATGGGCATTCGCTACTGACTTTGAAAATGACACATGGGAACTCATAAGAGCTGGAAATGGTTGAAAATTCACTTTAATGCAGATGAAGTATAAACCTTTTTACTAAGAGCACAATAATGCACCTGTTCCCGTTGTGAAAATACGATTACATCCCACAGCGAATGGGCCTGTGGAGCAGAGACACGTACTTCGGGGTCCACTCCATCATCGGTCGTGCAGCATGTGTGGTCTGGCGGAGTCACGCGGTTCCAGGGTGGGGCTGGAATTCTTTTCCTTGAGAATGCGTTTTCAAACCAAAGCGAGGAGGGTAAGCGAAATGCCTTTTGGCCAGAAGCTGTGGTGAACCGTGAGAGAAGGGGGTGTTCTGGGACTGGGACACACTGCGGAGTGAATTCACTCAGAGCCAAAAGGGAGAAGGTACCTCCCGCCCGAGCAAAGACGAGCACAGCTCTAGGGAAGCGCACGGGCAGGTTCTGAGCAGTCGTGCGGTGCCGAAGTGAACTTTCTGAATTGTAGGCCAACGTGCTTTCGCTGCAAATAGACAGCTTACATAAAAAATTAAACAGCTATGAAAGAGACTGAATGATCAACATTATGAAATTTGCAAATTCCCCACCTCTCTGCATCCTGGGTTAAGTTTTGTAAGTGAATATTTCATGAGTGTAACTTCGGTCAGATTTGCGTACATGTTTAAATAAATCAGTGCCCGTGCGGAACCGTGTCCAGATGCAGCACTCAGGCCTGCGGCCATGACTCACGCAGCAGACTTTCTGTTCTGTGCGGGGAGAGGGTCCCTGCATGCGGTGATACCACCTCCTTGCACACACGTAATGTTTTCTGGTGAAATACCTTTTGTCATTTGCTCGCCACTGCTACCTGTGAGGTAGGCAGGGCAGGGATTATGGTTATGGTAAGAGTATGACGTGATGAAAAGAAAAAGAAGACAGAGTTTCATCAACCCATTAAAGCTTGATTATAACTAGGGTGCCCAAGTCCACAGGGCGAAATCGATAAAATGATAGGCTGCATTTAGATAAAGTAGTCATCAACAAGGCTGCCACCCAAAACATCTTCAGAGATGTTACTATTCCTTCTCTCATTCTTCCCCAGTAGGAACATTTTCATCAAAACTGGGCATTTGGTGCTAAAGAGTTCTCCTGACACTGCATCTGACTCACCGAATAGAGTCATAATCCTCAGTATGTAACTGCGAAATCCTTTACACAATAACCAATTGCTTCCCCAAAGAGGATTGTGACTTCAGATGAAGAATAAGCTGCTGAAGGAAATTAACTCTCGAAAAATGAAAGTCCTGTTTCTGTGCACTTGGAGGCAGGAAAAGAAAAATCCAGAGGCTATCACACAAATGCCAAAGCATCCTTTATTCTGTCTATAGAATGCCAGGACCAGACAGGTTACTTGCAAGGTTGTTCTGCCGTCTTCTTCGAGGCTCGCAGGGGGCGGATGGGTGGGACTCTGCACTCATTCAGCCCCTTCCAGCAAATGTGCCTGACAGGCCATGGTTCTCTGGAACCTCCTAAATGCCCTCACTGAAATGATACCCAAACCATTTCATTTACTTTCCACTTTAGATTTTTACACACCAGCTGAATCCTAAAAGATTTTCTGCTTTTTGCACTTGAAGAAAGGGGGAAAACTCACAGATAAAGGGAAGCCAGCACATATCATTAAGTTTGGAAAAAAGAAAACACTGATACATGTTCTGAAAAGTGGTTTGTGCAGTCTCATGATCGACTGTTTGCCCTCAAGGTCAAATTAGCAACGAGCATGACAGCAAATCCACGAGAGCATTAAAATGCCACAGCGAGTCTAGCAAATCCTTCATCTTGTCCTGTGCTCGGTCTTTCTGGGGGCGCCAATCAACAAGCGTGGGCAGCTCTGCAGAGGCGAAAGAGCTTGGTGACAGGGTCGCAGCTCTGAGTCCTGGCAACACTGATGGATAAGCTGGAGCAAGTCACTTCACCTCTCCGTTTCTGGCCTGGGGGGCGTGGGAGAACACCTGCTCCTTCCTGCCTCAGGGGATGCTTTGAGACCTCAACGAGACAAGGGAGCGTGTACTTTGTAAACAGTATGGTTAACATCCTTGCACAGAATGAGGCATCCAGATACCTGGAGGAGGGGGGCTGTGAAGGGGCTGCCCAGGGCTCCCCGTCTCAGCTCCATGACTTCCAGCCCGGTGCTCCTCCATGGCTTGGCCATCACTATATGGTCCGAGTCCTTTACATCCCCTATTTGATTTGAGATAACCAACCTGGGTGGCGTTCCCAGAAGCAGAGCCTGAAATGGGGTTCTCGTGTAAGTGTTACAGAGGGAGAGATGTACGAGGAAGTGAAGGCCACACACGGCATGAGGCAGGAGAGGCAGTGAGGCAAAGGCCAGACCCCGCATGCTCTGGAGCATGACACACAGCATCAGAGAAGGAGCTGGCCTCCCGTAACAGGTACCGGTCAGTCCTTGGCTGTGGGCCACATGTACCCCTTCCTGCTGCAGAGCGAGGTGGGACGGGGCTACCATAATCTTCCAGGCATTTCCAGGTGAGGTGGCTTTGCTGGCAGAGAACAAATTCTCTGACGGAGCAGCTCTGAGCTCCTGGCAGCTCATGGCGGGTGGGGACGTGCGTAGTGGCCCGGCATGGGCCCCCACCAGCACCTTAGCACAATGGGGAAACTAAGGCTCCGAGGGGTAAGGAAACTGTCGGCCTCAGGGCCTTCACTTTTGCCTGGAACTCTCCTCTCTTCCCTCTTCACTTGCCAATTATTGATCATGTAAATTTCGCTATCACTCCTTCAAGGAAGCCATCCTTCCCCACCCTAGGGTAGTCTGGTCCTTCCAGACGTTCTGTCCTTGGAGGCACTTATCAAAATTATGATTTAAATAATTATTTCTGCAGTCATTTATTTGATATTTGTCTTCCCCACTAGACTGTAAACTCTTTGAGGGCAGGGGCCGCGTAGGTCTCATTTGCTACCAGGCCCTGTTGTAGAGCTCAGGCCTGGCACATAGTAGGTGTTCAATATATAATTGTTGAATGAACAACAGAGCACAGCTAGTAAAAGAGTTTAAAACCAGGTCTCTCTGTCTCAAACCCATATTCTTTTTTTTTTTTCATTCTGACTTTTTACCATGCAAAATCCTTATTTATTTATATTTAATGTCTGTACAAAGTTTTGAAAATCGAGTCTCAGATGTCAGTTTTCTGTCATATTTATATTTACATTTATGCCATACCTCATGCCAATAAAGAACCTGCTATAGAAAGTAGCAGTTTGGTTCTTTGTCTTAAAACTACTTTCAGACTCATGGACATGGACAATAGACTAGAGGTTACCAGAGGGTTGGGGGAGGGGAAAGGAAGAAGGTAGATGGGGGAAAAGAGGTCAAATATGACAGAAGGAAATCTACCTGTGGGAGAGGAACACACAATGTTATATATATATGCCTTACTGTTAAATCGCACACCTGAAACTGACTGGATTTTGTTAACCAATGTCACCAAACACAAATTAATTAAAAATTAAAAAAAAAAAAAAAACAATAAAACTACCTCTTTCAGGTTTCAGGATGTGCCCCTTCATACAGTTTTGCAAGTTTCAGAGAAGCAGAATGTTTCGTCCTCTCCCTCTGTCCCCTTCGTAATATAAACCCTTTGATCGCATCTTGCTCAGCCTTTGTACTTCCAGGCTGAAGAGTTCCAATCCTTTTAGCTTCTCCTCCTACCAAAACCACATCTCCTTGATCATTTTAGTTCTTCTCCTCTGGACATTTTGCAGCTCTTTACAGCTTTCCTGAGGAGAAATCCAACCTTAGCTGGGCTCTGGATAAGCAATCCCTGTTATGATCCCTCATCGATTCTCTAGTTAATACTGGGAGGACACAAACTGTTTCGGACCCTGCAGGCCCCTCCCCCCGCAGCCCCAGGCCCACTCCGCCCCCCAAGCTCAGTGGTTAATCCCTCACCCTGACTCCTCTTGCCAAGCGGCTCGGCTCATCCCGCGGAAGCCTTCGGCCTTTCTTCCACTTCCGAAGGAAGAACTGGCTCTCCTTTCAAAACCTATTCTTTCTCCTACTAATGACACGAGCACAGGTGGAAAATAAGAAGTGGATCTGACCCTTTTATGCTAGATATAAGCTTTCCATCAGCCACATGCGAGGTGTAAAAAAATATCGTAATATAATAAGGCCTGCTAAGAGGCTGACCAAAATATTTTAAAATTATTTAAAATGACATCATCATGTTAGCAAACTATTTTAAAATACCATCTTTTTCATCTTTATCCTATTTTTTTATTTTAATTTTTATGCATGGTTTGTAATGTATCTAACATGCAGCATAGGAGTATATGTACATGATATAATAATAAGTAACAGTAATAAATAATGGCAAAAAAGTTTTGCTGACAAGGGTGTATGATGAAAAACATTTGAAGACCATCGGTCTAGAGACTACCACTGAAACCAACCTAGCTGCAGTACCACGACCCAGGGATTTGGTCTTGGTCCCAATGTTACTCTGAATCCATTAAGTTCAAAATGGAACACTTCCTTCCCCCGCCAAGAGAAAGCACTCTTAGTGGCCCATTCTCCCCCATTGATACCCTCGGATTTCCAAGTTCATGACTTTTAAGAGAGCCGGGACTTTGCCGTCTTCCAGCCCATCCCCACCCCCCCTCCGTATCCACTTATTTTTCAGGCTGCTTCCTCCTTTTTCCCTCTCTGTTCCTTTCCTTTGCCCCTGCCACTCCTTCCCTCCAGCCTTCCATCCATCCTCTCCTCAATTTTCATCATCGTTTCCTGACAGCTCCCCCTCCCTCCAAGCCGCCCATCTCTAATCCTTCCTCACTCTGCTCCCACAGTCACCTTTCCAGACTTCAGGTCTGTGTCCCTCCCCCAACCCTAACTCAAAAAGCAGGAAAGTCATTACCCTTGAATTTGAAGATTCTTGCAAGTCTTGAAGACTTGAAAGGCCTTCTATAATCTGACCCCACCCTTTCATTGATTTACTTAGTCGACAAATATTGATCGAGCATTTCCTTTACTTCAGGCACCCTGTGGGTGAGTAGATGCCCATCAGTGAATAACAGAACAATGACAATTTATGAAGTGCCTACTACGTGACAAACACTGTTGCTGAACAGGATAATCCCTTCTCACAGGGGATTTTAAGGCTACACTATGAGGGCTCACACTTTCTACCAAATTGTATATCTGACCTTTCCCCCATTTAAATCCTCCAGCCAAAATGCCTCACTTCCTACAAACATGCTAGATTCAATCCCTAGTTCTCTCCAGGCTCTACTGCCCGGCCTCCCCCCACCCCCATGCTGATCCGGCGGCCTCTTCCCCTGCCATATCTGCCCATCACTTGCGGAGCTCTGCCTGACTGCTAACCCTTATTCGTTTCTTCCCTCTAAAGTCCTCTACCAGTCATTAGGACCGTGTCACACAGTGTCCCATTCTATTACTTGAGTCATACGCGCATGCGGGGCCCTCCCACTTCGCCCGCGAGCCTCTCGTTTACGCTTTTGTTGCTGTAGTTGTTTGTTCCACCGCACTGCCATCTAGCACTGTAAACCCTCCTTACATATTGTTCGGTTACACGAAGATTGATACAGTGGTCAAGTTAGGGCAGGGGATTTCAGAAGTCATTCTTTTCCAATCTATTTTTTTTTTATATTCTCTTATAATGGGGCTATATTACTTTCATAATGAAAAAATTGCAAATAAAAACAAATAAAATTCTTCTTCAATTCAATTTAATTGAAATCCAGAAATAATTGTTCTCATTAGGTAGCTAGACCTTGGCAGTACTAGAGCTAATTTAGACCAGATTGGAAAACTTCAAAAATGGTTATTAGCGTACACCAGTTCCTCCAAATATAAATTGCTCTTTCTCGACGACAGGCCAGATTTTCTGGGGCACAGCTAATTTTGCCCTAGTTCTGGATTTCCTGGAACACCCTCCAGGGTCAGGCCAGGAGCAGCTGTCAGAAATGCCTAATATCAGGACTTGTTTACAGGCTGTTAAGCTTATAAACACATATATTCATATAGGTTTCTAGCAGTTGCCACATGGATCTTGAAGGATTTTTGCTTTCCGTGTATATCCCACAATGGTAGACTGGGAAAATAAAAAACGCAAATTACCAGCAATCATTGGAGTAGGTGTAATGCTGTTTTTTTTTTTTTTTTTTTCCCTATTGCCATGAAAATAGGCATGATTTGCATAGTATGATGGATATCTTTGGTTTAACTGGGCCAAATTTTAAAGTAACAGAAGGGGTGCAGGGGTAGGTAGGTGGACCTCCTATAAAATCAACAACTAGCCCGAATTCTGCAGCTGAGCCAAGCAGGTTGAGGTGACCCTGAAGTAAACAGGATCCCTGCAGAGCAAAGATACACTTTTCCTCAAGCAACAGTTCCCTTCACCTCTTGCCTCTCCCAGTGACTAATTGAGCAGTGAGTTTTATCGCTTTGATTGTTTATGCCATATCTTTTTATCTCTCTCTTACTTAACTCTCCCTGGTCCGTGAAGGACAGTTTTGAGATCTAGCCCTGTTGAAATTTACTGGACTGGTTCAATGGAACATGTATCTATCTGGTGTATTAAACTGTCAGGGTCTCTCCACACCTTAGTTCTACTGAAAAGAAAAACACACATTCACCCCAATTTTCCGATAAAGAAAGCTCAGAGCTACCAGCTGTCTTTGGATGTAGATAATAAATAGCATAGACAGAGAAGCTTAGAGGACTGAAGTTTCTGCTCAGATGTTCTTTGCTTAAAGATCATATCTTAAGGGTGTGAGGGTTAGGAATTAAAAACTTCTGGATTATACAAAATAAGCGCTCCAAATGTTTTACTTCTCTGAAGAGGTACGACAATCATGTTTGGGAGAGAAGGTATCTTGAATGATAAATGATCCTTCTGTTCTAGCTGCTACCTCTTTCTACTCCTGTAGAAGAGATGTGAGCAATGCTCCAAAGGGCAACTCTATAAACACCTCTATGCAGTCAGTTCCAATTGCAAAATGCACTATGGTTAGAACAAGATAATATGGGGAAATTGGGTGTCCAAGGACTGCAGATTTCAGCATTCTCCTCAGCAGTGTCCGAGAGAAAGGGCTTCCAGGGAGTGGAGAGGCCTCCAGGCGAGAACCCCGACACAGGATAAACAAGGCAAGCTGCCAACGGCCTTCCCTTTCCCCAGCATGGTTACATAAGCACCTTCCCACTTTTTTTCAAAAATTAGAAACTCTATTGATTTAGTGCTCACCATGCCTCTGTGTGATTTATGACCCAGAAGATGTCTGACAGCATTCAGGCTGCTTTATGAGGTTCCAGGCCAAAAACACAATGAAGAAATACAGAAAGAACTTGGTCCACTTGCAGACAAGCCTCTGAAAAATCTCATCCCTGTCTATAAATTCACCTCTACTTTGCTTCTGGCCTCCTTTATATAAATCACAGGAGAAATCAAACTTCAAATTTGACCACTTTCTCTGCAAATGTTTATCTTTTTGGAACTGAAATACCATGACAGCTGTCCTGTTCTGTTTTCTGAAGGTGGCTTCAACTCTTCCCATCCTTCTGGTAGAGATATTTGTTTTTGACGTACTGCCGCTTATTCCAACCTACATTTATTGGGCATCTGTTTTATGCCAGCACCATAATCTATGTAGGAAACTAACAAAGATGAACACGTGAAAACTTGGAGCCCTCCTTTCAAAATGCTGGTAGTATAGAGGGTGTAGGGCAGAAATGGGTAGCTGTCCAACAGACTTCATGCAGCCTTCCACAGAGCAGAATGTCATGGGGAGGTAGGTGGCTGCACATGCAGGGATGGCATGTCCTAACTTCCTTGCACGTGGTCGGAGACACATGACTATTCCTAGTTCTAAATGCGAGGAGAAGTGCTGGATGCCTTCCAGCCCTGGCCCATAAATACCCTTCCCCACCACGCACATGCATATGTTCACTTCTCCATACTCGCTTCCTCTACTGTCTGGGAAGAATAAAGACAGGTTCCAGGGCAACCTGGAAAACCAGGTATTGAAAATGGCAGCGCTTCCATCAGACTGGGCCCTCAAATGACTACATGGAGGAAAGATACTTGCTGGCTTATTAACCTGCCCTGTGTGATTACACCAATAGGAAGTATATTTCTGTGGTATTCAAGCCAGAATGTATTTTCTAGGTCTATTAATTATAATGGCTAACCTACCTTAACTAATTCAAGGGAAGTAATAAACGTATTCCAACAACAATAACACAACACTGAGAACAAAAGAGGAGAGAGGTGAGGCATGGAAAGGTTCAAAACTGGAACGATTTTGCAGTGGAAACCCTGTGCCGAGGGCAGCATCTTAATGTTACAGGGGCGTAATGGGCCAGGACATTGAAATGGGGCAAAGGAATCCTCTTAAGTTCAAAATTGTGTTTCCCAATGCGCTAATGGGTATTAGATGTCAAATAAGTTGGAATAACTGGATTAAACAAAGCTTTACAGATTTCTTCCTCTCAGGAGTTCCCAGACTTTAATATTCCTCTACATACTGGACAAAAGCTGATTAAACCTTCCGATAACTGCCTGTTCTAACCAGAATACAAGCCAAAGTCCTTATCGCGGCCTGTGAGACCGTACATGACCCACCTCTGCCTTTTCTCCGACCTCATCTCACTGCACGATCCATGAGAATTCGGGTACAGAATGACTCGTTCATCACTGTATTCCCAGTACTCAAGAAATCACTTTAAAAAAGCATTTCCTAAACTTGTTTGATCAAGGAATTCTTATTTGAAGAGCATCTAGGGAACCAGTATTCCAGAACACATTCCGGAAAATCGGTTTAAAGAAAGCTCTAAATCTTTTCCTGTAATTGCGTATGGATTTGGAGATACATACAAATACAGAGGAGAATTGCATGCAGCTCATTGTATTAGGCACTGGGGATAAGTGCCGTCCTCTGCTGCTACGCGAAAGACTTTGGGAGCAATCTGACAAAGCGAATGGAAAATGGAAGGCTAGACTTGCCAGGACTCCATTGCTTCTCTTCTCAACTGCCAGGATATTGATAATGAGTGTTTGTACCAGGTCAAAGAATCCCCACTGGGCTTACTGGCCAAGTGTCAATAGCACTTGGCTGATTTAATCCCTAGTAATGCATCAAAGATCTGACCTGACATTTGGTTTTAAACCACTTTAGCTATTATCAGGCTTCGCTGTGGTAAATTGGAGTGTGTTTCACTTTGGTGAACCCTCACATCCCTCTTCTACTTTACACAGCTTCCTCCAGCACTCCAAAGTAGATATGGCTCACCTTCCACGTGTATCGTCCTGCAAGGAGTTCGGCATCTGCTGGGAAGTCAGGTGAGTCTCATCATCATCATTATCATCATCAAGCACGTGCTGCTCACCATCTCTGAGGCTCTGCATGCTGTACATCTCTGCACGGCGAGGCAGGCATCTTAAGGTCAAAGAAATGAGGGAACAAAGCAGTTAATCATGTGCAGCTCCCATCTGTTAATAAACAATGTAAATGGGACAGAATTCATCATTTTCTTTGGGAGACACAAAGGTTAAGTACTTCGTCCCACCCTACAAATCAAGACACTGTCAGAGCCCAGAATAGAATCTGGAGAATTGACAGCTCTTTTCAATTCACCAACACTTTTTCTCTCCATAGAAGTGTTAGCTGACTTCTTCCATGGTGGGAGTCAGCAATGGAAGTTAAGGGAAAACTTAAAACACCTGGAGCAACTGATGGATACTTGAGCTAAGACTATGAGAAGTCCAAGTAGAAACGGACAGATTCCAATCTCGTCCATATTGAAAGGCAAGTTTGATTTGCTAAATTTCATCCCATCCAGACTATAAAATAAATGAGCGCCATTTAAAGAAAGGGTTTCAAAATTCTCCAATCATATCGACTCATTTACTTCTCATTTCCAGGCTTGTTAAATAAGGCAGAATGCCATCTCATCACATCTGAAAGTGATTTGGGCAAGATCTAAAGAAAACTATTTCCTGGACAATATTCTTTACATGACTTTTTCCTAAAGTGCCAAGGGGCAGAGAGAAATATAAAAAACTGAGTGTATTAGTTGGCAGTCGGCCCTCTTTCCCACTCCTAGCTTTTGTCTTATAAGTTTCATACTATATGGTGTAGGGACTTCCCTAAATAAATAGATAGATGGTAGATGACGATAGATGATAGATATGGAGAAGAGAGGGAGAGGGAGAATAGATAGATGATAGGTAGGTAGGTAGGTAGATAGATAGATAGATATAGATATAGATAGGTAGATGATAGACAGACAGACAGGTAGATAGATAATAGATAGTCAGGGTCGATGGGCCATACATGCAGGAACCTCAGGTCTTCGAGATCAGAAAGATACTGACCTACCCTTCCCAGACTTTGGATTTCAAGCTTCTAACTTGGGAACTATGTTTCATTTAATTCCTTTTATCTGATTACACTATTTTTTTCCAAGTCGAAGCTCCTGCTAAAAGCTTGGGTGCAGGAAGCTGAGGACAGGCTTGATCCTCTCAGATGGATACATCATCTTCCCTCTATGTCATGAGCACAGAGCGCATCTTCTTGGAATCCCATTATTTCAGAGAGGATGGAGTGAGCAGGTGCAAGTGGATTAAAAGAAGATAATTTTCTTCCAAGGATGCTTGTTATCTTTAAGGTCAAACCCAAATCCCTTCGTACAGCTGAAAAGATGCACCATAAGCTGTCCTTGGTCAGTATTTCCGGCTTCACTGTCCTCACTCTCACCCGTGAACCTGGGCTCCAGCCTTGCTGAGGGGCTCGCAGCCGCCAGAAAGCTCCCTGACTTTCACACACGATGCTGTAGTCGTTGGGGATTCCGAAGGAAGCACAAGGAGCATCCTGGCCTCCGTGCAGCACGTGCCAGGCAGAGTTCAGGGCTTCCACGCCCATCCATGGTGCTTTGAAGTACACTTCTTTAAAGCATATCTTATTGTATGGAATTTCTGTGTTCCCATGTTTCTCCTCCACTAAATTGGAAGCCGTTGGAGGGAAACTAAGCTTGGCCCAATACAAGTGCTCAACGAATGCTTGCTAAGTAGAGAATCTGGTTATTAGATATATAACCTTAAGTGCATTTCCTGGTGACAGCGGGGTGGAAGTCTTGTCTTTCCTGCATAATTTTACTCATAGGCCTTGGAGGTTCATGCTACAGATCCTTCAACTGTGAGTCTGAGAGTATGCTAATGACTCTCTGGAATGACACAGACATGGTCTTACAAATTTAATAGAGAAAATGTCTGTGGAAAAGTATTTTAAATTACTTTACATTTGCATACAGTATCATATTAGTAAAAAAATCATGCATATCATGCATCATATTAGTGAGATTCCATTCGTTTCAGTCCATCAGTGAGAAGTCCTGGGCAAGAAACTCGCCAAGAGAAGAACGGCAAAGTAATATGACGCTACGACATTTGATTTTTTTCTAAAGCTACAAATATGGAGGAAAGAATGTTCCTAGATGTGCTACTGCATGATTTATAATCCTCTCAGTCCTACGAAGCAAATTAAAGTCTAGCAGATGGTTCTCTGAAGCCCCGTAACGTAGTTTGTCTGTAGCTATAATTACATGTTTTAAGAGTCAGAAACATCTTAGTGAATTGCTGCTGAATTGTAGAGCTTCTCCGAGGTGTGAAAAGGCTTCTCCATCCAGAGGCTGGCCGGAAGAAGATGTGTGGCTCTGAGGCGGCTAACCTCTCTGCCTCATTTTCTGGCAAGTGTTTTTTAACTAGTTGCCCGAGGCTGCCCTTCCCAGGCAGCTCTTGTCTCAAGGAACTAACCACATTCGCAGCCTTGCCCCATCAGCTAGATGTGGAGTAAATGATCCCCCTGGAATGCAAATCCGTGAGGAGAGAGGCTTTTGTAGGTTTTGTTCACCGAAGTGTCCCAGGCCTTGGGATAGCGCTGGCACACGACTGGCATACAATAATGTTTGTTGAATGAATAAAATGAATAAAGGATTCTGATGGGCTGGCCTCTTAGGGTGCTTCTGTGTGAACATCGTGCGCCTGTGTGTTCCCCAAGCCCTGAGAAGTCCTTGTCAGGAGGGATGGGATCATGGAACTGAGTTCTAAAGAGTGTAGGCCTGTTGCTCTCTCCCCACCCACTGTTCCACCTGGTTCCAGCCCCATTTCTCATTCAAATTTCATTTCTCTGCTGGCCATCTGTTCTTTTTAGCCTCCTGAGAAAACTACTTGTTTCTCCTCGGCCTGAGATGGTTGCTGTTTGCTTTGCATACCCATTGAACTTCCATATTACCCAACCTACGCCTCCTTTAGGAGTTGTGATGATTGGCTCTGGTCCTTCTTCTAAGCCCCATCTCCCTGATAGTAAATAACCATCCTTGTCCACTAAGCCCTGAGAAAAGGTAAGTTTTGAGAGAAATTATGAGCCCACTGATGCCTGGAGCTGAAGCAAATGAGGTCATTTGAGAGAATTATGGAAGCATCTGTAATTGGAGACATGAGCCATCTCTTTATATCCATTGGCATATTTTTCTGATTCAGGTCTTCTTGTTTTAGACATAAAATTCCAAACCCCAGAAGACTCAACTTCCCCCTTTCAATGGTGCTTTTCAGACAAGACCCTTTAGAGATTACCAAGGGCCATTTTAATCAAAATGAAAGACATTTCTTATTCTGATGGCTTTGCTGACAAATAATTAAGATGAATTACTAGCATATACTTGTCCCAGCTGCCTCATTGGTGTCCATTTGGAGTAAGGATATGAAGCTCTTAGTTCATGCCTCAGCTCTTTAAAAGCAATTTATAACCTAACTCACCATCCTAACTACCTGAGAAGATTTTAATCCTAAACCTGTCACCACCCATTATTTTCACGGGGTCCTGACAGTTCTACATTAAAACAGTTCATAAGTAAAAGTTAACAAGGCCTAGAGAGAGTGATTTATGTCTCAGCGTATGAAACAGTCAACATACTTTCCCTAGCCAAAGACAGCCCAGAGCGCTCTGTGGACTGAGAGAGGAAAATTATCTCAGAAAGATGAATGGCCGTGCCTTTGGGCGAGTGGCTGATGTGTAGTCCTGGGCCTTAGGTCCAGGTGTCAAGCAAAGCTTATAAATGTAAGGAGCAAAGTGCAGCCCTCCCCGACCCCCCACATTCCTTTCTGACATACACCCCCACCCCCGGGACTACGACACTACGACACTTCTCAGGTATTTGGCAGTATAAAGAAGTGTAAACTTTTGTCTTCATACAATGTTGATGACTCAGAAATTATCTTTGATTCATTAAAGCCAACAGCGAGGTGTCACAAAACGGACGGGTGAGTCAGAAGAGGCAGGAGGGGTATTTACAACATACCACCGCCTCCCCCTAAAAGACAAACCACTTAGGTAAGGAAGGCAGCTGCTGCTGTCTTCGTCTGACCTCCTTCCCCATGCAGTGATTCACACCTTCTGAGAAGCTGTCCTTTTTACAAAAGCACACCCTACTCCCACCCCAGATATATTAGTTTGCTAGAACTGCCATAACGAAATACCAAAGACTGCGTGGCTTACGCAACAGAAGTTACTTTTTTCACAGTTTTAGAGGCTGGAAGTCTAAGATCAAGGTGTTGGCAGGTTTGTTTCCTCTGAGGCCTCTCTCCTTAGGTTGTAAATGGCCACCTTCTGGCTGTGTCCTCAGCTGGTCTCTCCTCCATGCACACACCCCCTGTGTGTTCAAGCCGCCTCTTCACGTAAGGACATGAGTCAGCTTGGATTAGGGCTCACACTAACAGCCTCGCTGTAACCTAACCACTTCTTTAAAGGCCCTATCTCCAAATGAAGCCACATTCTGTGGTCCTGGGAGTTAGGGCTTCAACATGTGAATTTTGGGGGCATACAATTCAGCCAACAAGGCCAGTCAGTTGCGAAAGCACTGCAGCTGGAAATACCTTCAGGGGAAGTACACAGAAGTTTCTCTAACTCTTGATATGGCCAAGATAATCCCATAAAGGACAACCCATATTGCAAAAGGAAGCAGAAATGCCATCTTAAGGAAGCTATCAAAGCACTTACAGATAAGCAAAACTAACTCCTCTCCACGGCATTGTGTTTCCTTCCTTTGATGCATCAAATCTCTTTTTTTTTCTCTTTAAAGAAGGGGGCTTGACCTTTCTTATTTCATTCGAGTGTATCATTAGGGCAACATCCTCTCTTTTCCACAACTGCATTCCATTTTTGGGACCCAACTTTCCAAATGTGAACAGAAACTAATTTTGAGTGCTCAGGCTGAAGCTGGTATGGTAGGTATTTCTCCATCCATTATTTCAAGTTATAATAAGCGGGTGTGACTGGAGCTGCTCCCAAGATAAGCAGGCCATAATATTTTCACCGTCACCATGATCACAGACTAAGATAAGAGGCCAACGTGCTATTTTTACTCCCTATTTTTTACTCCTGGTGTTAAGTACCAGGAGAACAAGTGAAAACCAAACGGCTTCAGCCCCTGCAGCAGAATACAAAACGTCCAACCTCCTTTTTTAATCCAAGCTGGCCGAGATGCTCCTCAAGGATGACATGGATACTGCTGAGGTACTTCGGTGCCGGAGAGATGCCTCTTAATTGTGTTTGCAGCCCAGAGCAGAAAGCATGCCCATTCGGGGTACTTGTTGTATCATTTTTAAATCAAGGCCATCTTTTTCTCAGTGGTAAACGTGAAATGTTTTTAAAGGCCAGACTTAGCATAAAATCTATTGGTTGCCATGGATACCACTTACCACACAGGACTGCGCTCTGTGTTCAACTGTGTGATTTTCTCTATTCAAAGGTTCAGCATTGTCAAAAAACAAATTACTTTTTCTGTTGTTTATCTCAAAGTTCATTATGGGGAAGGCAATAAATAAGAAGATATTCACGTACAGAGGGGAACGACGTGGGGAGTCACTTGGGCGCCATGCCTTAAAATTCCGTATTTTACAATAATTATAGCCAAATTGGCTATTGTTAGGAAATAAAATGCATTTTGATCTTTTTTGTGTATGTGAATATAAAGTAAAGCAGGTACTTGGAAGTCTACTCCCAACAAAATTACATGGTAATAAGGCTTTCCACACCTACACAGCACTTAGTAACGAAGCTCTGAAAGAGAGAGATTTAGCTCTGATAGGCTTGAAACTTCTCGGCTTTCCCCTTTATGAGAGAAAATGTGGGTTCAGGACCTCGTGCTCGCTGAATTATTCATGCCATCTTTCCATCACATATCTTTAGGGTGGAAACCTGTTAGGCGGCTGCTCTGCAAGCACAGGTCCGCCCGCTCCCACACAGCCCACAGCCGGGCCCGCTCTGCCAGCCTGGCCCCGACACTGTGCTAATTAGCTTTAGCTTGGATATCCGCAGCTAACAGCTCCTTCCAAGCCCCACTTCTTCCATCTCACTCCACTCGCCAGGGAAAAGTAGGGGGGCGGGGGGAAGTAAGTAAATAAATAAACCCACTAAGAACTGACAGAACTAGCAAGAGGGAGTTTTTACATTCCTGGAGGGTATTCGAAGATAATTTGGTATTTTGCTATAACCCCAACTAATCGAGGGATACCCTGGACTTTGACTTGTCACTTATTTGAGATGTTTTCTTGTCACCTCTCTAGTACTTTTCAGACTCCCTGACTTGGGCTATTTGCATGACAATGAGGGAAAGGGGGAGACCTTAACAGAGCCATCTGCTTTGACCCTGCTTGTTGGGACCGGGTGCCTGGAGGGAGATGGGATTCTCATTTGGGTTTACCACCAAGCAATACATTGCTGCCCGCGAATATGCAAATGCCAACAACTTGTCACCCAAATTACCTATAACTGGTGGAGTTGTCGGAGCTGCAGAGCAATAGTCAAATCCCTGCCCGGGCATAACCTACTTGCAAGATGCACTGACAATTAATTTACATATTGCAAACATAGAAACAAAGCAAAATAAAAGTGAGAATCCCAAGGAAAGCACGAGTGGCATTGATCATCTCCTCACTGCACACTTGCCCTTATGGGAACCTTGCTGGGTCCGCCCTGGAGTTTCGATGAGGCACACACCAAAAATATCAAGAGGAGGGAGCCCTGAACACCAGGAGTTTTGCTGGCTGGAAATCACAAGGAGTGGCTGTGAAGGAGAGCTCAGTGAGGGCAGGATTGTAATCTGTTTTGTTCATCTATGTACCTTGGTGCTTAGAACATTTTCCGGCACAGAGTAGGTGCACAAGAAATCCTTGTCACTGAGTTAAGCTGTAGGTAGTTACTGAGAAGTAGCTGCATTGGTTGGATCTTTCTTGCAAGCAGTAAACACCAACTCTAGTTAGCTTAAGCAGAGACAATTCTTACAGCCGTGCCAGAGGGAAAGGTGAAAAACCAGACAGGAAATAAGGCAGCTCCAGGAGTCTAGGCAGCAGAGATCGATGGAGGATGTCTTCAGGAAGCTGTTGCTGGCATGAGTCGGCTCCAACCATTTTCAGTCTTTTTGCCATATGCTCAAGATTGAACATTTTAGAGACGGTGTTTGAGAGAGAACGTCCTTAGCTTGGACCATGTGCTCACCTTTTGCTTGAGTATGGCTGGCACACACAGTGCCTGGCTGGAAACTACAAGTCCCAACCTCCCTTGCAGCCAAGCGTAATCAGATGACCAAATTTGCACCAGTGGAATGTAACTTGAAGTGATAAGTAGCTACTTACAGGGCTGGCACTCCTCCATGCTTCCCTTCCTTCCTGCTGGGCAGAAATGGCAAAGACTGGGGTGACCTTGGAAACCACGCATTGAGAATCGCAGGGCTGCCTCACCAGCCTAGGTCCCTGAATAACTGTGTGGAGCAGAGCCTGTCTACAGGCTCTGAATTGTTATATGAGAGAGATATAACCTTCTATTTTGTTTGATACTGTACATTTTGGAGTCTCTTTGTTATGGCTACTAAAGTCTTTACTTTAATATTGGGAGTAGGAAGAGAAATCTCACCCCTTCCGAAGCAATCTTTGGGGTCACTTCCATCAGAAGAAAGAGAAATGGATTGGTAGAAGCGAAACCAACAAATGCCCATTACAATAGCCGCTATAATTGGCAATATGATTATCATGCACAAGCTCCATTCAGCACAAGTATTCGCAGCCCTGGCTTCTGCACCAGACCGTCTGATTTGAAATTCCTAACCAGAAGTGCCCCTTTCTTTGCCCCTTAAACACATGACTTGCCCCAAGTGTTTTGCTCTCCTCCATTTACTGAAATGCCAATCATAGAACCGTTGGTTAAGGGGCTGATGAATTAAATCAAAACCCACCATAAAATGAAAAGAAATGAAGTTTTGCGCTTCCGTCTTGCCCCTGTGGCTGCCACCACTTGAGGTACGGACTAATCTCTAACACTGATTAGCACATGCCCAGCCTCAAGAAGCGCCATTCTGTACTAACGACCCCTAAGGAGAGGCTGTCACCAGCGAAGCACACAGCTCGTTAGTCTGGGGAGAGAACGGGCTGCAGAGGCACTGGTTCCTAATTTGTATTTTTATTTTGTGATTTATTTTCAGTCAATCAACAAGCACTTATTGATTACTTACTATGTACCCACCACCGCTTTCATTTTGAGTAGAATGTTGTATTGTTTTCAACGTAAGTATTGTTGTTAGTGTTTAATAAAAAGAAGTTACTGGATATTTTTTTTACTAGTTAAAATACACAGATATACTTTAACTCTTTTTGCATCGTTATAGGTAACTTTTCAATGTCACACTAAAAGTCAAAAAATAATTCCATTCCAAAATAATTTTTTTTTCTTTTTCTGAAATGTGCTTACTTCATTGGCGAGGCCTTGATTTTTTCCCCCTCTTTCTTCGATTTACTTGTATCCCGTTCTCGGGCGGATCTCTTTGTCCACGTTCTGGCATTTCTCAGACCGCGGGCTGTTTACCCAGTTCGGAGTTCTCTCCAAACGAGCGAGCTGCACTCATCGATGTCTCTGTCCACTTCCATCTCTGTCCGTCTGCAAATCCTCAGACTCGGCCCCTCATGCTTCACCCAAGAACCTGGTTTTGATTAGCCCAGATCTGATCGTGCTTGCACGCAAAATCTTCTAGATTGTTCACCCAAGTCCAGCCCTTAGACTTTTGTTTGCTTCCTCCATGGGGGATAGTTCGCACCCACCTCTCCCAAAGAAAAAGAGAAATGCTTGCGATCCGTCGGCATTCTAGCAGAGAACGCGATTCCGATCAGAAGAGGGAAGGCGGCCCGCGGTGCAGGGAAACCCTTCAACTGACTCTCCTTACAGAGAAATGGCTGGAGCTTCAACCAAGGTGGTGGTTTAGATAGAAAGAAATTGCAGGGTTTTTGGTGCATTATAAGAGAATGGGAATATGGGGGGAGGGGAGTCTGGAACTAGAAGAGGAGTCAGTGTAGAAAGTCTAGATGGAAACTTTCTGCAATGAAACCGTTTCATTTCTCTGCTGTCTGTCACTGCGGCTACTAGCCACGGTGGCTACTGAACACTTTGAAATTTTATTTAATTTTAATTCACTTAAATTTAAATAGCATGCAGAGAACAGAGAACCCTCATACACTGCTGGTGGGACTGCAGATTCGTACAGCCACAATGGAAAACAGTATGGAGGTTCCTCAAGAAACTAAGAATGGATCTACCATATGATCGAGCAATTCCTCGACTGGGTATTTACCCCAAAGACTTGAAAACCCATATCTGAAAAGATATTTGCACATCGATGTTCATAGCAGCATTTTTCACAGTGGCCAGGACGTGGAAGCAACTGAAGTGTCCTATGATTGATGATTGGATAAAGAAGCTGTGGTACATATATACAATGGAATATTACTCAGCCATAAGCAATGAAATACTGCCATTTGCAACAACATGGATGGACTGCGAGATAATCATGCTAAGCGAAATAAGCCAGTCAGAAGAAGCTGAAAATCACATATCACTTATATGTGGGATACAAATCTAAAAGCAACAAATGAACAGAACAAACAAACAGAGATTCATGGACATGGACTACGCACTAGTGGTTACCAGAGGGTAGGTGGGAGGGGGGAGGGAGAAGGTAGACGGGGTAAAGGGGGTCGAATATGTGGTGGCAGAAAGAAATCTAAGTAGGAGGCGAACACACAGTGTAAACATATGTACGCGTTACTGTTAAAGTGTACAGCTGAAACTTATTGGATTTCGTCAACCAATGTCATCATAAAAACAAACAAATAAATAAATAATCAATTAATAATCAATTAATAATAAATTTAAATAGCCACACACATGGCTGGTGACTACCAACTGGATAGCACAAGTTTAATGGAAACGCCTCAGCAAATTCAAATTGAAGTCTTAGGATAAAACGGCCAGTGAGAAATTGCGTGCAGTGAGGACGGCTGGAGGCCTGCAGTTTGCTGTCCTGTGTCACGACAGTCACCACGCAGAGTTGAGAAGGGGAGAGGAAGGTAATGGGTTTATAGGACGATGCATGAGGAAGACAGAGGTTGGTGCTGCACGCGAGAGGGTGAGCAGGGAGACTCAGGCCAGACGCGTCTCCCCGCAGCTAGCACCCTGGTTTTGCCTCATTTCTCCAGGTCCCCCGTGCTTGTGAGGTGCCCGTGACCCTCGGCTGGCCTGAGATCAGGAAGGGCTGGGAAGGGGGCCAGTGTTCTCGGCAGCCCACTGCGCTCACGGAGCAGTGACCAGACAGGGAGAGTCTGACCTGCTTTTTATGCACAGCCCTAGGAGCCCTGCTCCCCACTAGCCCAGTGCTGTCTGGGCACAAGAGATAGCAGAAGACTGCAAACCGGAGAGGAATACTAACTGCACTCGTCTCTTCTTTTTCTTTAGCACATGACCTGAGCAGCCACCAGAGGTGAGACGCTGTGGGTTCCCCTTCCGCCCTTGCCAGTCGTTGACAAAGCCCGTCGGAACGTGAACGCTCACATTCGTGAACTCCCGCATTCCTGGATTCCCACCAGTTCCGAAGGCGCAGTGCATCGAGACGGGTACCTCGGAGGTGGAGAGGGGCTGTAAGAAAAGAGATCTACCTGCGAGCGCAGACGAGGCGACATCTCCCACCCTTCACAACTTCTTGTGGCTAAAGAGTTACTCCGGGCTGGGAGCAACAGATACAGTGGAGGCTGATGAATCCAGAAACAAAGAAATAAGCATATTATATCTCCGCATATTATATATAGCTTTTGTAAGGCAACTATTACAAAAATGAAAATCTTTGCTCTGGGGGCAGGATAGGAAGATGAAGGAGAGAGAACATTCCTTTTCATTTTATATTTCTTTGCATAATTTGAACTTAAATTATTTTTCAAAAACAGCCTGGCCATGTTTACACTAATGTTGATATTGAGACGAGGCAGCACAAGGCAGTAGAGTCTTGAGGTCCTTTTGGGTAAGAATAGATTGTTGGAAGTCTAAGATGGCATTTCTTGGGGGTACATGTCTAATAATAGAGGGAAACAGACCAAATGTTCTAATGAAACTGTGGACCCCAGTATGAGGAAGGCCTGGATGACAGGGGCAGAGTCCGAGCCTGAGCTCCGTGCCAAGAATGTCTGATCTCATTTAAGGACATTCTGTGGACAAGATCCCACAGAGCCACCAAATAGGGTACAAGAGCTAGATCTGAGGTCCTAAGAGAAAGGTCCTTTGAACCTTAGCACTCAAAAGAGTAGGCAATTCAAACAGAGGATGGAGAAAGGGAGAAGCAGGCCCCATAAGGACTCAGAGCATCTGACCTACGGGCTGATGCGGCAAAGCCGGGCATGAGTAACAAGACTGTTTTTTTGTCCGGTTAATGAGGTTTGTAGGACAAAAGCCCTCACTGTTGTTTCACAGCTGAACTTCGGAGGACGTGGTAGGAGAGGAGGGCCTGTCTGACACCCACAAGGCAAAAGCAGCCCCCCAGAATCTACTTTTAGGGCAGAAATATTAATCCCCAAGTGGTGGGAGCTGGACGTCACCCTAGCAAAGCTCAGGAGGCCTTCCCTTCGGAAGGCTGCAAGCTTTGCCATCACCCTGGAGGGCCCTGTCTTCAGGCACCCCGGTCTGCTACACTTCCTCTCCTCCTTGACCGTCCTCCTATTACACCCCGAATTAAAATAATTAAGAGAGGGAATGAGCAGAATCACTTAACACCCACAGGATCAACTTGCAGCTACTGTGGTTGCCTGATGCATTTGGAGGCAAGTCAGTGTGAACATCCACTGATACGAGACCTGGGGCCTGAAGGCGGCACAGAGCACAGCGAGCTCCCCAGGTGCTCCCAACAGTGGGACAACCAAGACATAGTCCCCCCTTAGCCGGACGCCAAGGGCAAAACGAAGGCCTGTGCTCCTCCTCCCGTCCATGAGGAACTATCTTCTCTGGCTCTCAATTCATAAGACACTGGTCCCAAAGTGCTTACACAGCTCCGTTCCTCCCGAACCCCACTGCTGACGGAGAGCTCAGCTCTCCCCGGCTGCCAATTCCAGCCCTCTCCCGAACACTTACATTGGCTTAATTATTTTAATTGAAAAAGTAGGCAACTAATGATTGCAGTTCTCTCAGCCAATATATAATAGGACCCCAAAGCTAAAAGAATGAAGGTCCACTGTGAGTTCTTAAAGGCCCCCTGTCTCAGAACAGCTCTCACACTTGGCTCGGAGCAGGGAGCAGCCAGTCCTTTTGGGAGGGCTCCTCATGAAGTCGGTGTCAATTCATTCCTTCTGCCTTTTGTGGAAAACTCACCCCATAGCTCTGAGTCAAAAGGATTCCGGAGTGCCTATGATTTCTTGCCCAAGAAAAAGAATAGCTTTTTGCATAATTCTGAGAGCAAGCAACATGACTCTCCACCACATCCTGGAAAATTCTGAGGTACACAATGCATAAAATGAATAGCGGCCCCAGCACGCAAGCCGTGATAAGGAGGTGTGTGGCATTCCACAGCCAGTCTCCTGCCTGCGACGCTGCGTAAAAGCCCGGTTAGTGCTGTGTAACAGCTGTATTTTCCTTGTCTACAAATTCCAGTTGTGTGAAAGTGGCACGCAACGAGGAAACACCATGTCTGCCAATAATGGAAATTGTTTGAGATTTCTGAGGAACCGGTGAACAAGAGGGGGTTGCAGAGGTAGCTTTGGGAATTCACGTCTTGCTTGAGATCTGAGACACATGTGTGTTGCTCTTAGCTTAGCAGCCCTGAAGAGGGGTGAGAGGAGTTGGTAAATAGGCGGGACAGAGGGGCGTTTAGGGGCAGGGCATGGACTGCGACAGTCTGCTGAGACCAGAATGGCAACGTGAGGAGAGATGAAGGGGACAGAAGTCACGCCCGACCATGGTTCTCCCCATATCGGGCCAACTGAGGGCCTTAGAAGGGCCAGAGCAGAGACAGACAGGTAAGAACCTTCTGCCTCTGGATCAAAGTGTCCCCCACAAGGAGCCTCTTCATTGTTTTCTCCCCTGTAGCTCTTGCACCTTCCATATCTCGGTTTTGTGGTGAGGGGGGACATGGGGCATGGAGTCTCAGGACCAGCCACAAGGCGCGCATGGGTGGGCATCATTATGTCCAGCTTTACCGACGAAGAAATTAAGGCTTAAAAGGTTTGAGTGCCCATGTCTGTGCAGCTAGCACAGAGTCAGCAGAACCAACCACGATTCAAACTCTTCATTGCCTGCACTGCTTCGTCTGTGGGCATGCTGGTTGCTCTCTGTCGACCGCCCTTTGGCTCCTATCTCTCTTTGCACTTTAATGTATCCATCTGGCCCCTAACGGCCTGCCTGCCTCAGGTCTGCTGGCTGCGCATGCTCCTGTTTCTGCTTACGGGACTGGCTTCAGAGGGCCTGCTAGGTTCCCAGGTTTCCAAACTGCTGACAATCTATCCACCTGCTTTCCGACCCCAAATCCAGCCCACTCCAGGTCTAATGGTCTCAGAGTTTTTCTCTGTCTCCGTGCTTCATTGGTTGTATTTGCTAGAGGGCTATTGATGATGCTGGGCCGTGTTTGTGAGGAGCCGGGCCAGAGAGGAGGTCATTAACCAATGATGGCTCCATTGAGATGCTTGACCAGATGGGAGAGGCCAAGTCAAAACTGGGGAATACAGCCAAAGGGGCATCAGGTGCAGGCACTGGGGAAGAAGGCACCAGAACCTGTGCAGAGGTCAGCAGAGCAGAAGCCAAGGGGATGTGCCAGGCAAAGGCAGACAAAATCGGGGCAGCTCTGCAGTTAACTCCATAAGCACTGGGCATCTACCCATGTGGTCGTTCCCTGAAAGCACATTTTGCTAGTGTTTTAACCATGTTACCTTGAGTGAGATATGGTGAGGACAGAGGCAAGTCAACAGAGAGAAGCTGGAAAGGGTTTTACAGTTTGTTGTACTCATAGTTCTATGTGAAAAATGCAGTGTACCACGCAGACCACCTGGGGAGGCTCCAGGGTCTGCCACGAGGCAGAGAGGGCAATTAGGACAAATATACAGTGGCCTGGAGCGTGAGAGCCCCAAGGAGGAGGTGGTTGGGGTGTAGAATTAACTGGCTGCTCAGGAAGTGGAACTCATCAGCTTCTAGCCAGAGCCCCAAGACTGGGTAAAAACAGCATTTATATAATCTATATTACAAGCGAGTTGGGATGGACCCTTAACTCTTAAGGAGAGTTTTTTTTCTTTTTATCAGTAATTACAAAAGTAGTATATAGAGGTTGAGAAATGCAATAATACACTGAAAACTGATATTAAAGGTGACTGACTCAAACATTGTACATACTCGAATGACTCTTCTGAGGAATAAATTCCTATAAGTGAAATTTCTGGATCAAAAGTTATATGCATTTTAAATTTAATAAGAAGTGTCAAATTTCTCTCTAAAAATATTACACCAGTTTATATTCCCACAACACTTTATGACTAGACATTAGACATTATTGATCTTCATTTTTCCAATCTCATTGGTAAAAAATGTGTTTCTTTGCTTTAGTGTCTATGTATCTGATTACTAGGGAGGTTTGTTCTTAAATATTTATTAGCTGTTTGACTATTCTCATCTACGAATAAACTTTTTAGATCTGTTCCCAATTTTTAAACTTTTTTGAATATTAAAACATTAACTTTTTATTATGTAGATTATGAATATTTTTATGAGTATCATTTGTTTTTAATTTTGTTTATTGTGTTTTTCTGTATAAAAACCTTTCTGTTTGATGTAATAAAATTTGCCCATATTTTCTTTTATGGTATCTGGGTTTTCTGTCTTGCTTAGGAAGGCTTTCTCATTGGGGATAGAATTTTAATATAATAGTGCTGGGCAATATTCCTAGCATTGATATTCTCCTGATGAGGCACTATTTCTGCTTTCCCAAAAGTCCCCTGGTTGCTAGGGAGATGAGGAGGCATGCCAAAAGCACAAGTCACTGATTAAGTGGTTCTTAACTTTTCATGTGGCATATACCTCTTCGAGATTCTGACCAAAGCTATGAACCCCACACAATTTTAACTATTATTTCACAGGTTTTAAGACTACACACAGTCAGTCTATTTATTATGGAGCCTTGTTTCTTCTTCCTCGGGTAAAGGACACTCCCCTACTGCATCGAAAAGTATCTGATTTAGGTAAATGTTTCAAATGATTTCTGCCATTGAATGTATCATCCTGATTGTCTCTGCCTCTAAAATCTGACCTGGGAACTTCTGTATGTAACCCACTTTGTCCACCCTGGATGTCCCGGAAATCCTCACGGCCCCGAATACACAAGCGAGTGTCGCCCCAGCTCAGCACCGGTGTGCCAACGCCGTCTCACGAGGGCGGCCTCTACCACTGCTCGCGCTCCCTCTGGTCACTCGGACTTCATCCCTGAGTTCCGACCCAGGGAGATGACAGCGGGGCCTTTTACACACTACACACTCCGAGGCGGCTAAGGTGGGAGGAGGATTTCCGGGGTGGGGGGGATGCCAATGGCCGCAAGAGAGTCGTCAAGGAGATTAGAATCTACCTGTCTTCAGAAAGCCCTCGATGAAAGACAATGCATTTAGCAACAGAATCTTACAAGGGCTCTGGAGGGAAGACGCAAGGAACTTAGAGGTTCAAGGCCTCTTCTGAGAAAAACCAATAGATCATCGAGGGAAAAGGTTCAAGGACCTCTCCGCGGTGTTAGGCCTCCCCAAGTGCCAGGGAGGAAGGGGAATTCATTAGGACCTCAAGTCCCTGCCATCTCCAGATACTTCAAGACACATGTAAACATCCTCTGCCGTTATCTCTCTCTTTTGATTAAAAAAACAAAAAACAAAAAAACTGGGTAAATCTAAATACTTTGACAGGAGTTCGAAGGGGCGCTCTCGGCTTGACAAATGTCAGCTTTGTATGGTTCTGAGTGCTTTCCACGGGGCTTTGGTTGCAAAAGGGTCAGCTCAGAGCATAGAGATTGGCACTCTCAATACTTAAATTTAGAAATATTATGTACCGCTCCCCCCCACCAAGCGGGAATTCAAATCCCATTGGAAGCAGCTCCCAGCCCTTCGTGGATCTGTGTCTCCTGGACTTCCCTTTCCACCTCGCATTTCCTTTGGGTGTCTACGTGCAATGCATAACATGTTTGTTAGGCTATTTGTGCCTCCAAACATAACTACTCTTGATCATCATTCTCCCAGAGCGACAAGTAGTTAAGATTTAACTCTTAGAGAAATATGGAAAATAAGCCACTGAAACCAGAGGAGTGCAGGTCAGCCCAATGTTAGCCATAGGCTTTCTTTCTCCCAATCGGCTATATTTGTTTAATCCTCCATGTCTCATGAAACATTTCAAGCGGAGAGGAGGAGGATTACTACTACCCGCGATGGAGAGATGGGCAGAGTGGAGACGGGCTGCTCGCGTCCCAGGCACACGCAGGTGGCTGCTGGTGAGAGAGCGTTGTTCTCATACTGACTCCCATCCAGGTGACGTGCTGTACCAGAGAAAAGCCTGAACAGAGCAGAGTCCCTGCCTTCGAGGAACGCTCAGTTTAAGAAGGTGCTCTTACAGGAACCCATGGACGAGCCAGTGGCTGCCGTTCAATGCATTTTTATCAGTTTTTTAGCTAAAACGTTTGCCTCACATACCAGCCTGACATGTCGCAGGCTCCTGTAAAATAAATATGCCCTGCTGGGAACGTGCTGCTTTCTCATTCTCCTGAGCACTAAATCTTGACGGTCACAGTGAGGAGAATGCCTTCATCTGTGTGTTTATAATCGGTGCCAAGTATTTGTTTTTTTTAATCTCGAGATTTTACCCAGAGACAAAAAGACTATCACTGAACCCACATTCTAGAATGAGAACATTCTAGAAATGTCTATTTTACTCCAGTGATTACTCGTATATAACTACTGTATCTTAGAGCTTTGATATCCATTTTCTTTTGCTCCTTCTCGGGGGACACAGGTGAGCCTGTAGTCAGAAAGTCAAGGAGAAGAGTCTCTTATCTGGTCTGATCTTGGCTAAAGTAGGAAGTAAATTTAGTCGTACAGATTCCTAAAGCCCACTCTAGACCTTTGGAGTTAGGATCTTGAGGGTAAATCCCGAGTCCTGCGCCTAGCCAACTTCTTTAGTGATTTGCATAGATTTGGTGCAAGATCTGGGAGAGTTTAAAAGAGCAAAGAGCAAATGCACTGAGGACATTTGTAGACTCAAGCAAAGAGAAGCAGAGAAATCCTCTCATTCATTGATATTGAGACTAATGCATATGAGCGGCTATTTCAGACCTGCTCGAATGAAGAGAGCTCATGGAGGAGTGGGGCGTTCTAGGCAGAAATGAAGCCAAGGAGGGTTCGAAAGTGAGGCTGGAATAGAGGGGAATTCATCCATGTCCTGGGAGGAATAAAGAAGCCAGACCAAACGGCTCCAGGATCTGTGATCCTTCATTCTCCTGGGATTCTCAACCTTTGATGAGGAAGTGCTTTCATCCCCAAAGCCACAAAACTTGACAGAGGGAAGGCTGTGTCCAAGCGATGAAATTCCCCAGCAAATGGGGGGACCCACCGCCTCCCCTCCTACCAGGGAAAATCCATGATGGAGATGCACTTTTTGCCCGAACCACCCACCGCAAGGGTCTCCAAGCCCACCCACCCTTGTTGAGCATTAGAATCACTTGGGAGCCTTTTACACGTACCAACGCCTGGGCCCCTTTCCCCAACATACCGATTTAATTGGTGTGGAGTTGGGCCTCAGCATAGGTATATTTAGGAGTCCTCGGGTCATTCTGTGGGCAGTCAGAGCTGAGATCCATTGAACTGGCCAGCTAGAACCCACCACCTGGGAAGGAAGTTCTTGTTTGACCCTGCGGCTCAATTTCCTCATCTGTCCCAAAGGATATTGCCGAGGTGCTGCGGGCCTTCTGTGCCACTCCACTCTGTCTGCCAGTGCAGGCGCGCTGTCTCCCAGCCGGCTGCCTCCACAGGCTTCCGGTTCCCTCTGCAGGTCTCCGTGCTGCTCCCCGGGGCACCTCCCTCCCACTTTTCCTTTGTATCTTATCTGTTATGCTTTGGTTCCTCCGAGCCCCTGATCTCTGCTAAGTGACAAAGACTGCTAATTGCTTAATCAGATGAACTAATTGCTGTTAACACTACCTGGCTAAAGTGTTCTTCAAGCCAGTTACAACTGTTCCCCGAGGAGCAATCCCTACAAAGGGAATTTCAGGCAGGGCGAGCAGAAGACAACAGGGCTCAGAAGGCAACAGGGCTCCTCCGTCCCTCTGTCCTACTCTACGGGGGCCGCATCTGTGGGGAGAGGAAAGAGCAGAGCTCTGTCCTTTCTGGCTGTGTGAAACTGGGCCATTATCTGGTCTCTCTGAGATTCGGTGGACGGCGACACTTACCTTCTGGAATCAGAAGGGCCCGTTAAAGGGTGTGGCATATTGCAGGTGTTCTGTAAATACTACCTTCGCTTTCCTATCAAAGGTCAGATCCAATTATATCTTTCAATAACCACATCTCGCTTTTAACACGCAGAGATTAAATCTGTAACTAAGCCACACTGCTTTTTCATCCTGCACTTGAGCAGTTCATTTTTTCAATCTAAATATAGATATATTTTTCCTGTTAATTTTTTTCTGGTTATTTTCTGCCGAGCACCTTGGCCTTCCCAGAGCTTCCAGATCCTGATTCTGGATCTGACCTGATGGCTAACCTTCCCAGTTTGGGCCAACCCTGGGGAAAGGCAGAGGGCTCTCAGTGTCTCCCCCTGAATCAGTGGTGACATTGCCGAGAAGAACGGGGCAAAAGATAAAGCCTTTTTTTATACCTCAAGCTCTTAGCACGATGCTGACAAGTCAACCGGATCTCTTCAGTTTTAATATTAGTTTTAAGCCAACCAAACTGCACTGTCTGTCATTCGTTTTACCTGTCCACATTCTTCCACTGTTACCTTTTGAGGCAGAAACTCGTTTCCTGTCCCAATATCCACTCTTTTCTTCCCCTTTAGGAACAAAACCCTATATTTAGCTGTACTGATAACAACCTTTCTTGCAGCCAGAAACAGCTATGTGCTTCTGTTTTGGCCAAAGAGTTGTAAGGACAATTGTTCTGTGGGACTTTATGCAATTATCCCTGAAAGTGACTGACTCAACTGGCAGGTGCTAGCTAGCCCGTCCCGCTTCCTGGTGGCTGAATGTGGATGTGATGGCTGAATCTCCAGCAGCCACCTCGCATCATGAGATGACCCTGAGGATGTAAGACGTAAGGAGTTTGGTCCTTACAGAACATGGAATCACCACAGCAGCCCATGACCGCCGAAAGATTTTCTTATAGGTGAGATAAACTTTCATTTTGTTTAAACTTTTGAACCTAATCCTAATGACTATGCCTTGGTAAAATCCAAATACTCCGTGTCCTTCTCAGGAAGAAGAAAATAGGGAGACAGAAGGAAAGGAGAAAGAGATCTTGACTCTTCTAATGGAAATCTGGGATTTCTCTCATATCCGGACTAGTCTCATACATTCACAGCCTTTCCAAGCTTTGAAAAATAAAAGGAGAAAAACAAAAAGAAAATGTTGTCAGCATGCATTCGAGTAGGTCTCCTAATGTTAGGAGCTAGAAAAGCCTTTCTTTGGAGACTTAGGCCATTTCTAACAGTTTTCTTTGAAATCGCTAATTATGCCCTAAAAGGGAAGGCATCGTTGAAGCCAGAACCAGCAGCCAATTACCCACAAGAAATCACTCACTGTGTGGGCTGCCTTCTCTCTCTGTTCGCATAATTTCAAAATGTAATTTCTAGAATCATGCTAAATACTTGTAAACAGAGATTGGTTTAATTGCAAGGGAGAACAATTTCGGAGGATAAAAATGAGATTTGTTTCTCATTCGGTCAATAACAGAACAGTCCTTTTTGGGTCCGACTTGCAGTTCCCAGCCATCTTCTCCCGCCTCGGTCAGGTTCCTCTGTAAATCCAATGAGAGGTGCTGACCTTAGCAGGAGGTGCAGGTTGCTATGGGGCGGTGGAAAGAGGAGCGACAGCACCCGCAGTCAGAAGACAGGAGCTCGAGTCCCGGCTCTGACACTTACTAGGTTATCGTCATTAGCCTCAGTTTCCTCATCTCAGAACCGGGACCGACACACAGGGTTGAACGGGTAACGTAGGTGCGCAAAGCGCAAACTGTGCAGTGCTCGCCTGGAACGTAAGCTCCGAGAGAGCCAGCTGCGGCTCAGCTTCTCTCCCTGCCGCCCTCCCCGGCGTTCCCACCGCGCCCGGAAGATCGCAGCGGTGCGCATCCGTTACTATTGCCACGTGACTGTGGCATAACACCAACTGTAAAATGGCATTGGCTTGCCACCGGCAACATTTGCTTTTGACAGGTCTGTGGGGACTAGCTGCTCTAGGCGGGGCCCTGCTGACCCCACTGGGCTGGCTCTGCCCCTGCAGTTTGGCTGGGGCAGCTCTGCCCCATAGGTTTCTTACAACGCGGATTAGAAGGACAACACAAAGTTCTGGGGCAAAGGGCATAAACAGAAGAAAGGGTGAGGAACTGGGCCATTAACGCAATCTCCCACAAGATGCAATGGACTATTTATTTCCGGCATGAATATACATGTTTTTTGAATGAAGACAAATGTGAGAATCCTGAGGCTCTTCAATCAAGCCCTCACCTTGCCCATCAAGCCTTTCTTCTTCCCCTGCCTAAAATCCTGTAACTAACAGGGAGGAGGGGGTGGGCGTGGGGGTGGGGAACAGTTCATGACCTGACAGAGCCACTCAGGAAAAGAAGTTTGTCTACAACTCCTTCCCTCATCCTCCTTGGAGCTTCACCCTTCCTTTCTAGCCTTCTCTGTTACCCCTCCGAGCACCTAACCTAACTATTTGAGCTCACTCTTAACTAATTGTTGCTAAGATGGCAATTGACCTAAGCTGTTACCTAAGGATGTTGAGCCAGTTTAAGAAGTGGAAGAATAACCAAGGTGGAGACACACATTTTTATCCGCTCTTGTCATAGGGAATCGTTACGATAGCTTCTTGAATGGAAATGAAGAATACATTTTTAAAAATAATAAAACAATAATAACTATCAAAAGAAAAGAACTGGAAGCTGAAACTGTTCACGGTGGCTCCCTCTGAGGAGTTAGACTAAGGAGAAGGCAGATGAAGACATTTCCTTAATATTTTATATGTTCCTGTGCGATTGGGGAAAAAATGTTTAACCATATGCATGTTATTTTTATAATGTATTTTTGAAAAGGTTTAAGGATGCAGTCTGTGAAACTCCCTTCTTGAACGTGTGCTTTCAAGCCCCCCGGGGGAGAAGCTATGAAGGTGAGATGACAGGCCTCGGCTGCGGGCGGAAAATCCTGCCCCTGAGGGAGGCGGCTCGCCTACCTACTCACGAGGCCACCATTTTGAAAAGGAAAAAGAAAGCAAGTCATCCTTCCTGATAAGAACACACAAAGAAGGCATGAACGAAATTAGCATTCGTCTGCTGACCGAGAATAAGATGTCACTGAGTGAGTGAGAATGCGGCTACTTCCAAGGCTGAATGAGCAAACTATTTAGGCAGATGGGGAAGTCCTGTGTACTGGTGATTTGGGGCTTATTTCCCTCATCTTCCCATTTCTTCCTGCCTCCTCCAGGCTTCCTGTTTGCATAAAGAGTGTGTTTCGGGGAGCATATCCTGGGAAGACACTGGTCTCGTTTTAGAATTTGCAATTTGGTTTTTAAATGTTGCTGTACAGCAGGAAAGCACAGTAGGAAAAGGCATATGAGATGATAGAATTTTTGGAAAATGCTCTTCACAGCTCTCATCTGGGTAAGGCTTGGATGGCTCCGTTCTCAAGGTTTATTTCTACTGTAGAATACAGGTGGAGAACAACCTGTCCAGAGCTTTACATAGTGTAATGGCTGGGTAGGATCTTCCAGCTACCAAGTCCATCCCTGGCATCACAGCTAATCAGAAATCTGCTCACTTGCTTTTGGAAAGAGACCTGGCCCAACCTCCCTCGAAACGAGGAGAGGGGAACAGAGTCTCATTTATTCCTGAATTTCCTAATTTATGGCCAAGACAAAATGTTGATGTGTATGGATGCACTTGTGTGTATATGTGTGTGTGTGTGTGTGTGTGTGTGTGCGTGTGTGTGTGCACAAACTTGTGGGTATGTGCTGGGGTGGTGGCACTTGGGAGAAAAAAAATCTTGGAGCAAAATGACCTTTCCAAAGAAGAGGATTATCTGCGCTGTTCTCCTGTCATTCAGGCTATGGAGAATAGAACACACCATAAAAACGAAAGCTCCAGACCCTGATAAAACTAAGACGAATGACCGTAGGCCTCCAAGTCACTTCAACCTTGAGGCTGGTAAGATGGGCCTGGACCTTGAAACTCACGAGCTTGGCAAAAATGTTTCAGTAACAGAGAGCCACAAGTCATCTGGGCCTGGGCCGATTTCAAGGCGTGAGGACTTGCCTTCCCAGACTCTGTGTGGAAATAAGAGGGCTTGCTTCAGCCCAGGTCCCAGCCCCTGCTTCCCCCTGCTCTCTCTCTCTCCCCCTGCTTCCCGCTGCTCTCTCTCTCTCTGCAGAGATTTTCAGTCTATTGCAGCATCTCTCCATTAGAGTAAATAGTGCCTTCCCGAGGGCACATCTTCTATATTTCTGAAATTGTGCCATAGCCCACTAATGTGTAATGCTGTAGTTTAACAGTCTATTAAAACCCAGCACTGCACATTAAAATCTCTACTGTATCACTGCAGATCTACTTACAGAGGCGAGGTCCCCAGAAAGCACTACGCACTTGCTGAGAGTTGCTGCAACAGAACAGAGGAAGTCTCTCATGGCAGAAGAATGTACAGGGGAAACGGAACGGTGAAGGGGTCAGTAAATACCTCCCCCCTGGGCCCCTCCCTCACTAGGGCAGCCCCTCTGCCTGTCTGGAAGAAGCAAGATCTGCCAGTGCTGTGGACTGCACCTGGAAATTCTTGGAGTTCAATAACAAATCCCTTCAGATCAAATCTCATTACCGAGGTCTTTATTTGGAAGCACTCCAGTTTCCTTTTTCTCCCTCTCAGAGAGAAAGAGGGCTCAGGTAAGCTGCCCCGGCCAGGAGAGTACCACCGGCTCCTCCCTCCAGACAACTGCCAGTCGGAGGAATTCTTCAAACAGCTCTAAATCCTCCCAACAACGTCTCCTTCCTTTAGAAACTGCAGTATATCCCCACATCAAAGTCTCCCATCAGCTGCCAAGATAAAGGATCAATAGTTGAACAGAAAGGAAGCAGAGAATGTGGGGTGTGCGGCGTAAACACCTACATTGCAAATAACCTCAGTATCGTCTTAGAAACAGGGGGGAATCCGGGTCCTGGTGCTGTGGCCTCTGAGGAGCCCCTCGCCTGTGTTCTTGCAAGTGAGCGGTCAGAATACCAACAAACAGTAGCTTTGTGGCAGTCGGGTCAGACAGGGGAAGAAGGGGACACGGCAGGACAGGACGGGAGGCCGAGGGTGGGGCAGCCTGGGCCCCCGGCCTGAGCAGAGAAAGACGGTGGAGAGATGGGGATGAAGCGCACACACCGGAATGGGCGCTGGGAGCGTGGCCAGTCCCCGCGATGGCTCCAGCCAGGAACCCTGGCATCCGTACCCGTACGAGGAGGACAGTGAAGGCGACCAGAAAGCGTCACCCCGAAATACGCCCCTTTAACATAAAAATTATTTGGAGCTGAGGGCAACTTAGAAGCAGTAAATGCAGGGGGGAAAAAAAAACAAACAAAAAAAACAAAACAAAAAGAAAACCACTTTTTCTTCTTATAGGCAAGAAATAAATTCTCCTTTTACTAGAGACTCTTATCAGCCCAGAGAAGGCACCAGAAGAATCTGCAAACAAACCTTGTTAAACTCACTCTTATCTTCCCAGCGAAGGAAGACGAAGACGACGTAGCCCTAGCCGGACTATCCCCGAACCCCATTTGTCTTGTCAATTCTGCACAAACGTACTCTTTCTTGGTCTAAAAGGTATAAAAGCGTCCTGCTCTGGTCACTTCTGCCGGTCTCTGTTCTCTCGTGGGGGCTCCCACGTACATGTACGAATTCAATAAAACGCGTGCGCTTTTCCTCCATCGATCTGTCTCTGTCGGTTTAAGTGTTAGACCCGAGCCTCCGAGAGGGTGCAGGAATCTTCCTCCCCCGTGACACGCACTCCCAGGGCTTCCCTCCAGCTCTTCCAGTCCATGGACTCCAGGTGAACCTACACGGTGTGCGTGCGTGTGTGTGTGTGTGTGTGTGAGAGAGAGAGAGAGAGAGAGAGGGAGTGTGTGTGCGCGTGTGCGTGGGGTAGAAACGAGGTGAACCTTTTACTTGAAGTTTAAATGAAACAAGATGAATAACAACAGGGAAAAGGCCGAGTGTGGAGTCCGCAGTGTGTATGGCGGCGTGTTTACAAAAGGAGAAATGAAGGGCCGTGAGGACAAAGTGATTCTGAAGGGAGGGGTGATGTTTTCCGCTGGTGTTCGGTTCAGCGTGAAGGCGCTGAGAACTTCTCGGAGGGCTGAGTCAGAGAGGGGCCTTACATGTCACCGAGGGCTCCAGTGGGCTGGTGCTTCTCCCACGCATTATCCCATTGAGGCTTTAGAGCGACTCTTCCACCCCGGAATTGTTCACGCTTTATAGATGGAGACGCTGAGGCACAGGGGGGTTTAACAACGGGCCCAAGGATATATATACACTGGCAAGGGGCAAACATTAGTATGTCTGTCCAGTTCCTCCGATCATCTCCTTATGGGGCCACTTAGCTCAGTAAAAACATTGGGCTATAAAAATAATGATTAAACCAGTGTCTTCTCCCTCGAGCCATGTGAAATCTGGGAGACGGAGAAAGAAAATCCAGGAATGCCTACCGTGTAAATAGAAGGAACAAGAAAGGACAAAACAAGTGTTTCGAGGAAGATGGCGACCTGTAACTGGTCTAAGGGACCCCTGAGGGAAGGGGGGCGGGGGTCAGGAAGAAGGCCCTGTTCCCTGCTCCCACCACAGCCTTCTGTCCGAGAATGGCCCAGATCTCCGGCAGGGTTTCCCTGTGTCGCAGGAATCCCCCAGAGTTCCCCGCCGGCCGTTCCTGCCCTCAGCTGAACCAGGCCAGGGCAGAGGACAGCCTGGACGGCAGATCAGGGCACAGAGAGGAGGAGGGCGCGGAAGAGACCCCTGCGCTAAAGAGATGCACAGTCAGGCTGGGAGCGAGAGCCCGTTTCTGCCCTCTCTCCACGCTAGAGACGGATAATGCACGTGACTGTCTTCGTGTGAAGGCTTCCCAAACAAAGTGAGTCACACCCACGAACGCAGGGAGGAACCGCTGCACCCTCATCTGCCCCCGGCTGCAGGGCTCATTGATGCTATTGGGACGCCCAGGGACCGTGTGTGTGTGTGTGTGTGTGTGTGTGTGTGTGTGTGTGTGTGTGTGTGTGTGTGTTGGGGGAGGATGTGTAGGGATGAAAAAGGAGAGAGAGACGGAGACAGAGAGACAGAGGGAGAGCGGCCTGGGAAATGCCTGTCGTTTTCCTTCTCAAAACAGTCCAGGTGGGAAGGGGCATAACTGAGGAATGAAGGCGCGCGGCGGGGAGGAGTCCGTGCTGTTGCCCGCGAGAGGGCGGGGTCGGTGCTGTCTGAAGACCAAGGCCTGACGGACCCTTAGTTGCTACCTCAGATGCAAGAAGTTAGAACCATATATCTAAATTAGAATACTCAAATAAATATCAACGTCTCATCCCTCAGGCTTCTCTTCAGGTTTCTAACACAGAGCTGGAGAAAAATTGAGGAATAAAAGATCTGGGCTCAAGTCTTCATAAGCGATGTGACCTTGAGAACTCCTTACAATGACCTCTTTAGTCTAGATTGTTCATCATCGCCTTCACGGTATCATTACTAAACAAACGAGAGAGAGTGAAGGTGAAGGCACTTTGCATGCTGTGAGATGCTCTAAGGCTATTGCTTATTTTTGACAGCCAAGGTTTGTTCTTGAGAGGCCCAGAGTACCGAAGGGCAGTTTAAATGGATACTGCCATCTTGCCCAAGCCACTCTGGCTCCCCTCCGTCTGACTCCACAGGGGTCAGGCACATGGTCCATGTGTCCTTAGATGCCCTCACCTCAGCAGCTATGGGGGGGGCTCTGCCAGGGGAAAGGCAATGAATACACTCCCGAGAGATCTACATGCAGCCAGGAAAGGGACCCTGGAAACCCTGCCCCACAACAAGTGCTTTGTCGCTGTGTCCCACTCATGGGAGAAACACAGGGCCGTGTTATTGGTCCTTCGGCCAGGCAAGGTGGAGGCACCAGGGGGCAGTTTTAAAGGAGACTCTGGTTCTCCCTCTGCCAAGGAGAGGGGCCTGGCTCTGCCCTTGTCCCAGGAAACGGGGTGTTCAGCTTGACATCTTCCCCTCCCCTCACCTCGAAGGTGCACACACCATCCGTCCTTTGGACTAGCTAGAGAGAGACATCATCAGGTGTCCCCTCTGGACCCCCTCAGGCCTTTCCGGCAGGTAGGTTGGGTGCACGCCAGCATTCCTCATCACCAACCACGGTTACAGAGGCACTGTTCTCTACGAGCGAGCACCTGTCTGCCTCCCGAGGACATCCTGGCCACCCCCCACCCCCACATCCACCCCCGGCTCCCTTCTGCCCCGCGGTTCCTGAGACACAAAATGCACAGCCACCTTTCCATCCTCTCTTTCCGGGAACACCAGTGCGCCCTTTAGACCTTGTTCCACACCCGCATGCCCCCCACCTTTGTGTTTTTCCTCACTCTTCCGCTTGAACCTATTCCATAGAAAGAAAAGTCTGTGTCTAGGACACAGACTTCATGTTCCCCCCCCCCGATTTCCTCACCTCCCCTTGATTTGCACCGCCTGCCTGCACCTCTCGCTTATTCACCCCCCATCTTTGCTTTCCCAGACGCCCAGGGCCAGGACACCCATTTTATTTTGTTGCGAGATCAAGGCTCACTTGTTTACCTTTCCTCAGAGGGATGGACGCCATTTCTAATTGTGACCTTTATATTTGTTATTCACTAGAGAAGGGATGTGCAGGAGGGAAGCAGCTCTGCGGCAGGGGAGGAGGCGAGTCGGAGGTTCCCACTTGTATGTCTTCTTTCACCCGAGGGGCATTTGCTGTTCATCTACATACAAAGCCCCAAGCCTTTTAGAAGCAGACAAGCCTAGCGCCCAGAAGTCCTCACGAGCTGGAATTTAGAGAGAACAGTTTTGCAAGACTTCTCTAGGCTGGGAGGAGCCCGAAAAAGGCTCTTTTCCATCTCTGACTAAAAGCTTGCCCAGAAAGCAGACATCATAGCAGGCACAGCTCGGCCACTGTGAAGAACTTCTGTTTCTCTCTGTTTCTCTCTCTCTCTCTCTCGACAATATAATGAAAGGACTTAGACAAAATGAACTGTGGCGTGCATAGGGAATCTTGAGTTGGACTTTTTATCTGTATCACTTCTCTCACGGTAGTTTATTTGTATTTGCCTTTTGAAAGATGCAGCTGTGTCAACAGCAGCCAGTCACCCCATTGGTCAGGCTGGCGGGCAAACGCAGGTGGTGCCCAAGCGAGGCCAGCTTTTCTCCTCTCCCGCGTTAGACTCTGGAATTCCACACGGGCCGCTGGGAAGCAGAGGTCAGCTCAGCCGCCGGTGTCTGGTGAGTAATATCTCCGATGTGCAAACTGCAGACACTGGCTTCTCCCTCTGCTCTTCTGCCAGGAAATGAAGACGCCACAGAGGAGAAGCCCTGAACGTGTGAGGAACGTCTGTCTCCATTTCGCTGTCTGCAGGTGTCGTGTTTGTGGATTCAGGGACGGCAGCGGGAAGGGCCAGACTAGAAATGGGCTAGGTGTGGACTTGGCCCAGCCACACGGGCTGGGAGGCCACACGGACTTGAAGCGTCTCCATGCTCATGTGGACGTAAACCCCGGCCTGCCCCAAACTGTGCTCATCGTCTTCGCTCCGAAGCCTGTTCCCCCTCCGGCGGTCCTTCTCGCAACCCGCGGCACAGCCATCCACCCCGTCAGGAGCGGGGCCGCCCTGACCCCCTCTGCTCTACCCTTACGTCCCATCGCCAAATCGCATCGATTTTATGTTGTGAGATTAGAGCATCCCTGGGATCATCTATCCCCCATCTTCCCTTCCCCGCCACAGTCTAAGAGCCCATCGCCTCGCACCTGGACGGCTGCAGTGGCCTCTTTGTTGCTCTCCTCCTACCCGTTCCTGACCCGGTAGCAAATTGCAGTTAAAAAAGACGTACAAATCACATTGTTATCCCTCCTGCTGAAAAGCCCTTAGACGTCTTGCCACTGCCCTTTAAGTTTGAGTTCAAGGCCCGAGGTCCTCAACCGAAGCGTCTTAGGTCTTTCTCAGCACGATGCTGCCTGCCTTACCTGCCCATCCCCGCTCCCTGCTCCTGGGCCTTCTTGGCCTTTCACTTGCTCCATGTAAGCCTTTGAAATGCTGGTCCCTCGGCCCGGGAAAGCCTTTCTCAGTGCCGCTGCCCTTCGTAGCACTCCTCAAATTCAGTGTTATTTACTTATTTATTCAAATTTTGTATTCCTTATTCGACTCTCAGCTCCACGGAAGAAGGTGCTCTGTCTGTTCTAGTAACTTCTATACCCTTAGCACCCAGTGCACTGCTCAGAACCTAGTAGATGCTCAAAAAGGAACTGTATGCATGTGTGTGTACATATATATGCAAATATGTACACACATATGTATACACATATACACACATATTATAGGTACATGCACATACACACACAAATACAGCTGACCCCTGAACAATGCGGGATTAGGGGTGCCCATCTGCTGTGCAGACGAAAATCCACATGTAATACTTGGCCCTCTGCAACCTCAGATTGAAAGTACAGCTGACCCTTGAACAACATGAGTTTGAATGGCAAGGATCCACAAATATGCGAATCTGTGCATAAGTGGACCTGCCCAACTCAAACCCGGGTTGTTCAAGGGTCGACCGTATATTGAATTGAGGCGATCTTGGTAAAACTGCTTTGGAACTGTAAAGGCTATATGATACTGGCAATCTTTAGTCCTGCTTCTTAGCTCAGAACAAGCAGGACGAAATATTCTATTATCATTTGGACTTGAGTGGAACTTATTTATCTATCTGTGTTAAGGCTTCCAGGCACTTGCATCTTAAGCTTTGTATTTATACCTGCAGAATGAAGGAAAGTGTATGTCCTTAAAGAACCTCAGGCAGCAGCCAGCAGGTGGGTTCATTAAGGAGGCAACAGAACACTCTCATTCTTATTTTTATTTCTTTTTTATAGTTCAGAAACCGAAAAATAAAGACACAAGCTGCCGAGGCCAAAGAAAGAAAGCAAAGAATTACACTCTGGCTTTGGGGCTCTTACCTCACCCGCTTTAAAAGGATGAACCCCAGGTTCCCCAGCTCGGGGGGGATGCTGGCTATTAGCGAGCTGGGAGGCAGCTTTGTGGAGTAGGATGTGCTAGGCTACCTCCACACACCCTGAGTTCAAAGCTTCTATTAACCTTGGGACTTTGAATAGCCACTTAATTTTTGCCTCAGTTTCCCCATTTGTAAACCAGAGATAAAAATCCCTGCTCTCTCTGGATTAGTGTGAGAATTAAAGGTGATAATCTATCAGAAAACACGTCATGAGATGCAAATATAAATTGAAGGTAATCTGATGATACCATTAAACCAAACTTCCCAAGTACAAAAATGAGGTCTGTTATTGCTTTACCCTGAGCTGTAGGCCCGAGCACACGATCATGGTGCAGCAGCTTCAAGACCAATGCTGAGTATTTGTCTCTCTCCCTTCTCCAGTGGTCTGCAAACTCATCTCACATACCTAGTAACTGGCAGAGTCAGATACCCAGTATGCTTTGAATAAATGTTTGTCGAATGAATATAGGATGGGAAGAAAAGAGGAGGTAGGTCTAAGGAAAAGGTCAGTAAGGGAGGAGTGGCTAGACTTGAGAGAAATTTACATTTTCTTAGAAGTCTGGGAAAAGGACTATAAAGGCTCCACATTAACCGGGGTGCCTCCTCCTATCTCCCTCGGCTCAAACGCCACTTCCTAGGATTCTCCTGGACTGGGGCCAGCACTTCAGAGACGGGGAGGGAGTGACCATTTGTCTAGTCTTCATTCAGCTGCAGTGGCCTCGCTGTGGGGGGCCCTGCCGGGCTGCTGGGGGCAATGGTATAAGAAGAATGCCCGGATTTTTAGATTTGGGAGCCTTTCAAGAGACACACACCCTGGTCTCGCCCTCCGAACAAAGCTCATAGTGCCAAAATACAAAGAAACATTTCTTCCCCGTCCCCAAAACACACTAAACATCTAGCCATCCATGAAATATCTCTTAAGTTTCTTCTGGGGTCTCTGTACTAGGTGCTGGCGTGACTGGAAATGAATCGCTCTTTGCTGGTCTCAGGCAGAGGGTGCACGACTTCTTTTCCAGGGGGAAAAGCCACAGGAGAAGGGACGATAACGCAGGTCCCGGCAGGGGGCAAACACAGCCCCTGCCGCCTGCTGGGCACCCCCCCTGCCGTCTCCACTGCCTTCATGTCACCCTTGGCCTGTGGATGCCAAAGGGGCATCGTGCCGGGAGCCCAGGGGACTGCCCCGAATGCTCTCCCTTGCTGGGAAATTGCAAATCACTGAACATGCTGTCGGCCATGCTGCAGACTTTTGGAACAACTCGATAGCTTTCTGCAGCAATCCTTTCTGGAGCCGACGAGTAACGACATCATTACTTTAAGATCAAAAAGATTTTTTTTTTAAAGGAAAATGTCCCTCTATTGTGAACCGAAACTAGGTCTCCCTCCCCTCAGCCGGAATGGAGCTCGTTTGTCGGTGCTACCAGAGACCCAAGGACTGAGGATCTGGATATTTTTCTAGGGTCAGGGAAGAGTGGTCTGAGGGCCCATCTTCCCCTGAGACCGCCTCTCACTAACGTGGCATCCGAGTCTCAGCTGGTGCAGGCGGAGCCAGGGCGAGCACGGCCCTGAACTGGATGGCTGAGTGTCCTTCAGCTGATAGGAGGTCACTTCAGTGCAGATGGAGCAGCCACAGAAGACGGCAATTACTCAACGGGTCCCGTGTCCCATATTGAATCTATCCTGCTCTTCAGTCTTTCCACACACAAAGTAAGAGGCTCTTTGTCATCTGAAAAGATTGAGCCAGAGCAGCAGTGTTGACTGAGCCTCCTCTGTCGGGGCCGCTTTTTCAAGACATTAATAAGCAGGGGCTGCCGAAGGCGCCGGGCCAGCTGCACGCGATTCTGGCCAAGCCCCTTTAAGCTCTATTTCTGGACATGCTACAGCCAAATAGCTTTGTGCGAGGAACCCCTCCACTCCCAAAGCTGGCTGGTCAGGCGGCTTGACTGCCAGGCCTTTCTTCCCAGGCCCCGAGGAAAAGAATCAGAGGAAGCTGCCTCTGCTTACATGCGTGGCACTTCTGAACAAAGGGGCCTGTGTGAGCTGCAAAGACGTGGCTCTGGATCCGACTGTGGGCACTGCTTGGCACGTCGGGCCAGGGGGCCAGCAGCGTGGCCGAGGGCGTGCTTTGGAACACAGACCGCTACTGAGTCTTTGGGGCAGTGCCCATCATGTGGCTGGGCCTGGCGCTGGCAGCCTGACTTTCAGCTGTCAACAGCTTGTGGGCCTGTTTGCTTCATGGCCAACATCCTGTGTGGTGATTTGACAAGAGTCCCAGGCTTTCTTTGTACATCTGAACTCTGGTCTCGGTGCTCCAGGTGTGGGATGATTGCATCTGGACCACTGAGATGCTCCCTGCCATTGTTCAGCCACTTAGCGAGCTCAAAAAGTGCGGCTGGAAACTTCTTTAGAGCCCTCCGCTTATTGCCCTTTATGCAGACTCTCTCTGCAAAGTAGGGCTTCATTATCCATGGAAAGATGCATTTAAAGGTCTTGAAAAAAGACTGAAGGAATTCACCAGATTCTGAAAACATAAGAAAAACAGATGGCTTCCTCCTTTATTTTCCATACAACACCTGCCCCATAATAATAATTAATGGCATCGCTGTGCAACCCAATCTAAAGGGCACTGTCCAGGTGAGCTGAGATACATCTTATACATCTCCCCCTTTAATTCAGAAGCGACATTTTGGTGAAAGCAATTTGCAGAGGAACACAGACTTGGCAGTATTGGGGTCCGCTGGTCACTTGGATCTCATACTCAGTAATATCGTAAGCAAGGTGAGTTCGTCCCTCTTTGGTCACGTCTGTGTATCCTTCCAGCTTTCTTGTGTCCTCTGATGCCTCCATCTTCTCCGTTCACCAGGCTTCTCCTGCCCTCTCTTCCTTCCCTCTACCCCAGTGCCTTTGCCTTTGCCTGTGCAGCATCTTTGGGACTGAGCATTTCCTGGGGAAATTCTGTATGGGCTGGGCCTCTGCAAGTTCATGGCCCCAACCTCCACTGGGCCCTCCATGCTCCTGCCCGTCTCACCTTTACCTGTTCTCAGAGATCGCCCTCCTCTAAAGCCCTAGGCGACCACACCAGGTGTTCCAATACTCTCCTTCTCAACCTTTAGTGTCTCATAAGAGACCCCACAAGGCTCACTCTCCTTCCACTTCCCGCTCCTTCTTATAAACCCCTCCTCCTCCACGCCCACTCTCACCTTCTGCCTCAGAGGGGCGTCCCTCTTTCTGTGCCCTTTACTCTCTCCCTTGGTGCCCACTGACAGACTTTGATAGTCATCCTCTACTTGATTTTTATAAAATTTCTTCCATCTCCTGTTCATCTTCTAAACACAGGAGGAAGAAGAAGAGTTTCAGCATCCCCACAGCTTCCTGGAGGCATGAGGCATCTAACGAGGTAGGGAAGGTGGGAAAGAGGTGGTTTAATGGGGAAGTCGCCGCCGGTTGTCATCCTGGGAGAGGGCATAGTAAGCTCTTGGGCTTAGTGATGGGGATACATCCCGATAAACTCATCTTAAATTGAAAATGTCGCAAGTCTGGAATGCATGTAACACTACCCTGCAGATCGTCGGTCGTTCACCCCGGGCCACTGCCCGGCATCACGAGAGTTTCATACCACATCTCACTAGCTCAGGAAAAGACCAAAATTCCAGGTATGGTTTCCACTGAATGGGTATCGCTTTCTCACCATCGTAAAGGCAGAAAATGGTTACGTAAGGGACCGTCTGTCTATTCGAGCGTCACCCCCAGGCCTTCCTCTAGTTACTCCCCACGTCCCTTCTCTTCCCAGCTTCTTGCTGTCCACACCACCTTTCCTTCTCAGCTCTCTGTGCTCTGGCTGCTGTCACTGAGGTGGCCGACAGCTTCCCTGATAACAAATTAAACTGACCAATTTTAGTTCTTCCCTAATTAGTGCTTTCTGCAGCATTTGAAATTACGGGTTACCCTTCTTGAAACTTCCTAATCCTTTAGCTTCCCTGTGCTGCATCCTTCATTTCCCACTGTCCCTCTGACAGGGCCTCTTCCTCTGCCTGTCCCAGGCACGCTGGTGCTCCTCAGAATCTCTGCTGCTCTTGCTCTGCCACACGTGCTCCCTGGTCAAGTTCATCTTCTCCGGTGGAACATGCAAATAATTCCCAAATCTCTCTCTCTAACGGAGACCTAGACTCCTACCGTCTTCTATAGGCCATTAACCCAGCATTTCCAGAACGGCAACCGGGGGGACAAGTTCCGCCCTAAACCACCTCTTCCCCACCCTCCCCACCTTGCTGAATGCATTGCCCCCGTCCGAAGGGGTGCGGCTCTAGCCACTCTGCTCCTTCCCCCTCTCCGCACTCACCCACACCCATCGCCCAGTCCTCCCGATTATCTCTGAAACGTATCCCTTCTCCCCCTACTTTGCGTACTCCCGCTCTCTCATCTGGCCCTACACAGCAGACTCCCAGGTGTTTGCCCTGTTCGCAGCCCTTACCATCTGCCACTTAGCTGCCAGAATGACCCCCTTTGAAATGCAGAACCAGACTCCTCGAGCCTTTGCTTAAAGTCCTTCCATCACGTCTCTGTGGGCTGAACTCTCACGGACTGTACGAGGCCCTCTAACCAGAGCGCCTGTCCTTCTCCACGGCCTCACGTTTTCCGCCCAGTAGCGCCAAATCACCAGTTCTTTCTCTTGTTTTCCCCTTGTCTCGGAGTGCCCTGTCCCCATCCCCCTCTGCTCACTCGTCTCCTCACTTGGCAGACTCTTATTCGCCCTGTAAGACCAAGTGATGGTCGCCCTCTCTCTGTTCTTCCTCCACAACTGTCTTGCGTGTGCTCCTATCATGCCCTGAGCCTGTCCCCATCAGTACGGTGCGCTGAATTTTGTCCCCAAACTTGATAGTTGAAGTCCTAACCCCCAGAACCTTAGGATGAGATCTTATTTGGAAACAGAGTCATTTGAGAAGTGATTAGTTAGGATGAGGTCACACTGGAGTAAAGTGAGCCCCTAATCCAATGTAACTCGTGTCCTTATAAAAACCAGAAATCAGGTCACAGACGCACACGCATGGGGAGAACGCCAAGTGTGGATGAAGGCAGAGATTGGGATGATGTTTCTACAGAACAAGGAACGCCAAAGATTGACAGCAAACTACCAGAAGCTAGGGGAGAGACCTGAAACAGGCTGCTCCTTACAGCCCTCGGGAGGAACGAACCCTGCCAACACCTGGATCTCACACTTTTAACCCCCGGAACTCTGAGACGATGACAGATTTCTGTTGTTCAAGCCATCCGATTGGTGGTCCTTTGTTACAGAAAATTGTGTCAGCCCTAGGAAACTAACACTTCCACCACTGCATTATTATATTACATTGTCAGTACCTGCCTTTGTCCTCCACTCTCCACTGTGAACTTCCTAAGGGCAGGAAATGTGTCCTACTCATCCTTGTCTCCCTAGTGCCAAAAACAGAGTCTATAATATAAAATACTCAAATATTTGATGAAGGCACTAATGAAAGGATAACATCCCCCTAAAGTCAGATAAGCCTCAGACTAAGAAACGTAACTGATTTACTACTGGCCCTCACACAGCTCCCTAAATTTCATTTTTTCCTATGGATTATTTCTGAATCCGTCCATGTTTTCCTGTTGGCCTTCCAGAGGACTGTTCTACTCTTTTCTGCTCATTTCATGACTATGGCTACAGGTCCTGTTCTGCAACCTTCTTGCATGGTTACAGCTCTCACCGGGGTCTGGTCACCCTGCACTGTCCCCTGGTCCCTGGATGGGTAGGACGTCTCTCTGTAGCTCATATCAGGACTTTATTCTTTATAGTCCCCTTAATTCTGTCCTCTGCTCTGTAAATAATGTCTTCGTTCAACACTGGCAAGCCATGTGCTTCCTGCTGGGACCCTGAGGCAAACAGTTAGTAGGCAGGTGGGTGGAGACTGAGATGATAACTACGGTGCAAAAATAATCACTCATTTTTTTTTTTTTAAATAATCTTTTAAATCCCATTGCTTAATTTCCTCCAAATTTTGTTTTCAAAGCACCACATTTCTACCGTTTTTACACAAAGCCTGATAGTTAACTTTATTTATGCATTTGGCTAAATATAGAAAATGTTTAGTTGAATCTGACATTTTATTGAATATCCACAATTTGCCAGGCACATTGATGGGTACTGAGAATCCAAAAAGAAGACTGTTCCTGCTTGCGAACGCCCAGTTTAGTTGGGGTGACAGAAACGTTGCTGATGGAGCACAGGGCTTCGGAGCGCCAAGGAGGGCATTAAGCCTGGCCTCATGTCGGGTCCCACGACTGCAGAAACGCTGAAATGCGTTTCTCCCCAATATAGACATTTAGAGCCACACTGGTCTCTCGACCTCAGTTCTTTTTTCAAAGAATCATCTTCAGATATATATATTTTTTTCATCAGAGAGATGCCTTCTGATAGCCAAATACACACGAAATGCTCATTTAACATAATTTGGGGTCAAACCTCCACCTTATATTTTTTCTTTTCCTAACATTATAGGTCCCTTGAGTTGGCAAGGACTTTAAATAATCATCTCCCCCCAGCAATTCTGAAGAATCGTGAGAGCGCCTCCTTAAAAAGAGAGGTTCCTAAGCCTCACATTAACTGAACCAAAACCTGAGGGGGATGGGAGGGGGGCCGGAGAACCTGAAGATCAAGCGTTTTGCTTTTCGAAATCCTGCAATAATTCCGATGTTCAGTCTGGTTGGAAACCACTGTTCTGGATTAGTTCTTATTTACGGCAACCGTAATATAGATCAAAGTTTTTCCAGACGTGGTTCCTCAGCCATCTAAGAGTGTCATACTGCCATAAGGATAGACATGCAGATCAACAGGATATAACTGAGAGTGCAGTGTGACCCTTTACATTTATGGTGAATTGATTTTCTACAAGGGTGTCCAGAACATTCAACGGGTGAAACAATAACTCTTCCAATAAATGGTTCTGGAACAACTGGATAGTCACGTGCGGAAAAATGAGGTTGGACCCTTACCTCACACCGTATACAAAAGTTAATTCGAAAACGGATCAATGACCAAAATGTAAAAGCTAAAATTGTAAAACTCAGAAAAAAACAAAGGCATAAATTTTCATGACCTTGAATTAGACAACAGTTTCTTAAAGATGACACCAAATGCTCAAGAAACAAAAGAAAAATAGATTTCATCAAAAATTCATCAAAATTACTTAATCAAAATTAAAAACTCTGTGCATCAAAACACCATCAAGGGAATGAAAAGATAACTCACAGAATGGTAGAAAATATTTGCAAATCATATATTTGATAAGAGATTAATATGCAGAATATATAAAGAACTGCTATTCAACAACAATAAATAACCAAATGACCCAATTAAAAAATGGGCACAGTATCTGAATAGACTTTCCCTTAAAGAAGAAATACGAATGTTCGATAAGCCTATGAAAAGATGTTCAGCATCACTAGTCATTAGGGAAATGCAAATGCAGAGAGCACGATCACTTCGCACCCACTAGGATAGCTAGAATAGAAAAAAGATGGACAATAACACCGGCGAGCGAGGATATGGGGAAACCGGAATGCTCAGACATTGCTGGTGGATATGTAAAATGGTTCAGCTGCTGTGGAAAATAGTTTCGGCAGTTCCTCGTGACCTAGTAATTCCACTCTCTTGGGTATATATACCCACGAGAATTAGAAATAGACGTCCACACAAAAACTTGCACACAAACGTTCACGTCAGCATTATTCTTAATAGCCAAAAAGTGGAAACAATCCAAATGACCATCACTGATGGCTGGATAAATGAAATGCGCTATATATCCATATAATGAATATTATTCAGCCATTAAAAGGAACCAACTACTGATACTGACACATGCTACAATTACGGATGGACTTTGAAAACATTATGCTGAATGAAAGAAGTCACAAATCACATACTGTATGACCTATTAATAGGAAATATTCAAAACAGGCAACTCCATAGAGACCAAAAAGCAGCTTAGTGTTTACTAGGGGCTGAGGGTAGGAGTGAATGGGAGGTGACTGCGAATGAGCAGGGGTTTCTTCTGGGGATGATAAAATCTTCTGATTTAGATAGGAGTAATGACTGCACAGCTTTGTGAATATACTAAAAATCACTAACTTCTACTGTTTAATAGGGTAAGTTTAGGATATATGAATTATATCTCAGTTTACAAAAATTAACTTTAAAAATTACCTGATTACTTGTATCCTGGGAATCTACATTTGAAACAAGCCCCCAAGGTGATTCTTTGGCCCGCTGAGATTTGAGAAACACTATGTCTCATCTGTATCACTATCGCCTAAAAATGTGAAGAATTTAAAATCTCTTAAAAAACAAAACAAACAAAAAGCAACAATCAGACCACCTAGGGCATCGTGATCATTCATTAAACAAATATTTAGCTGTTACCTGCTATGTAGCAGGGAGCATGCTGAGCCGATGGGCTGGCCAGTCACAAACCCTGCCATATAAGAGTTTAGAGTCTGGCAGGTTCAAGATCTAGGCACCTAGAAAGGTGCGAGAGTGTGAAAGAGGTACAGGAGGGCTCCCCAGGAGGAAGAGCAGAGTATACAAAGGCACAGAGGTGTAGGAGAGCTTGGTGTATTAAAGCGACTGTAGCAGGCTAAAGCGACTGGCCATGGGAGGAGCAGCAGAAGAGGAAGCAGAAAGTTACAGCTTACTGCGCAGGGAGGAGCCACCAGAGAATTCAGAAAAACAGGACAGCAGTCCTGATTTGATGGCAGAGTGAGAGACTGGGGCAAAGGAAACAGGGGGTTGGGGGGCTGGTAAGAAAAAGGCTTTGCCTGAAATGCTGAAGGTTCAAACTAGGGCAGTAGAAGGAAAAGGAGGAGAGAGATTCATTTTATACTTGTTTAGGAAGCAATGCACACACACACACACACACACACACACACACACACACACACACACTTCTCAAGGACTATATTACATGGTACTTGAGGACCGATGGACTGCACCGTAGGAGGTTTAGTACCTTCCTCGCCTCTACTCACTAGATGCTAGTAGCATCCCTTCAGTTGTGAAAAACAAATATCTCCAGAAGGCCTGGAAAATAAAATCTGGGGGGCAAAATCTGCTCCAGTTGAGAACAACTGGTCTAGGTTAACTGAATCCTGCAATGGGATGGGGTCACATCTCTCTCAAGACGAACCTTTTATGAAGGTGCTTTTGAGAGCCAGATGATGGGGAGCTGCAGCTCCACTGAGCTTACAGGTCTGGTCGTGTGACCATCTGGGGGCTTGTTTGCTAATAAATGTTTGTGTGTGAGGCAGAATCTGGCCTGAGATCTTCTCTGAGGTTGTTAGGCAGGAGACCTGTAACCCTGCCTTCCTCTAACAGCTGGAAGGTACCAAAATAGATTGTCGTTGTGAACAACCAACCTGACTTAGGTCAGTTTGCAACCGAGTTGTGAACGGTGATGTGCTGTTTTCTGGCTGGAAGAGTGATGACGTTCCCTGACACAGAGGGTCCCCAGGAGAGAGTTGTGCCCCGGGACAAGAGAGAGATACAGCAGTGCTAGACCAGGAACTTTTAGAATGTGCAGAATGGATTTCTTCTGGGTCTCTCGAGTGACTGGTTCATAGGAATCCTCACCCCAAACTCACGGGGCTGTGGTTACCGCAGCACGGCCCACGCACCGCTCTGCCCAGTTTTGAGGCCAAGCACATCTCCTTAACAAAGAGCTCCACTCTGATGGCTATGGCACCCAGGTAGGAGTCACAGAACGTCTGAGAGTGGAACGGACCTTAGCGAGATCTCACCCGGCATCATTCACAGCAGTTCTGTGCCCCACAGTAGAGCTAGGTCTGAGATCCATCCACACCGCTCTGCCCTCTACCAGCAGCCTGGCCCAGGCCACCACGTCTTCCACCGGGACGGCTGTGACCGCCCCCTAATTCGGGCTCTAGATTCTTTTTCCTTACCCTATCCGCTATTCCCCATAGAGCCTCTAGAATGATTATTCGTAAGTAAATCTATCTTGTCATCTCCTAACGAAATCTCTCCAGTGGCCTCCCAGTGCGTTTAGAATAATTCCGCAGTCCTTACTCCTTTTACACAGTTCTGCGACCTCTGCCTCTCAGCTCAGCGAGTCCTTGCCTCTCCATTGAACTCCAGCCATGCCGGCCTTCTCCAGGTTTCTGGAACGTAAACATTTAGCTCTCTCCCATCTAGGGGCCTTGGGCTCTGGCGGCCCCTTTTCCAGGAGTGCCTTTCTCCAGGTCTTTGCACGGCTGCCTCCCTTCTCGTCCATCGGGCCCAGCTCAGAGAGCTCTCGCGCGCCTTCCTTATCCGGGGAAGGTCCTGGCATCTCCACCCTGTCACATCCCGTTCTTACTCCTTCGTTGCCGCTTCCGCTGTAGTAAATTACATTGTTGTTTGTTGATTGACTGCTTGTTCCTCCTTCTAAAATGCAAGATCCTTGAGAGCAAGGCGTTGCCTACAACTTGGCTGGCATTTTATCTCAGGTGCTCGTCCCTGGTGCTCAACTGGTATTTGGCGAAGAGATGAGTGAACTTTAGGGTTTGTGTCAGAGTAAACTCATTGGACGTGTCATACACACGGGCATGGCCGAGGCAAGATCTCTCTGCATCTTTGCCTTCACTGGAAATTAAGAACTTTCTCTTTACTGACTATTGCAGGTTTCTAATCATTTTGGAGCCTCCTGCCTATCCCCCTGTTCCACAAAAGAGCGGACGTGACCTTGTTTAAAGTAGACTCTGGGTCTTTCAGCGAGACTTCTCAAAAGTTTTGCTCCTATTACTGTGGTTCTCTTCTAGCCTTCCCTCCCTCCCTCCCTCTTGTTCCTGAAAAGTCTGTGTTAATTGAATAGCTTATCATTGACTCCTTCCTGTGAACTTGCAGAGCAGCTTCAGAAGCCTGGTGATTCGGCTCCAAAGGCTCTGATTGGCTGCGTGTTAGCTTTTGGCCTCTTTGTAAAATGATTAATGATCTGTAAACAAACACTTACATAGAATGGTTAAAGCACCCGCTATTTAGAGGCCCCTTGTGGTGAATCCTTTTTGTAAATGGAAGAACTGTCTGGTTTATCTCCTCTGTAAATATGGATTTTCCTATTTTGGAAGCTGTGTTGGTTATACCTGCTCCATTTATATGAATCCAAAACATGCTGCTACCATCCCTCTCTCTTTTTGCCTGATCATTTCCATCTAGTCTTTCGACATAACTTTATTGAGCATCTACAACTTGCCACGGATATAAAAGGGGCAGCTCCTGTCCCTGGTGATGCCCTATCTGGCAGTGGAAATGGACAAGATAATGATCACAGTATGGTCTGATTTGAGGAGAGCTCCAAGCTAAGCCGCAGCAGATCAGGGTATAATTTCATGATTATCCCTGAGCTGTCGGGGGAAGGTGAGTGGCAGGAAGCCAAGGAGATGGAAGGTGAGGGGCCATGCAGGGCAAAGGACCACCATGTTCAAAGGGCGCACTGTGAGACGGTGGCTTTTCAGAATGACTCCAGCGCTGCAGAGCTGAGGCCCGACCACCAAGCAGCACCACGTGACCACGCAGAGGGCTCGGGTGTTTAGTTTTAAGGTGATGGAGGATCACAGACAGCTGCTACAAGGGACACATAAAAGGCCATAGACAAACCTGCCATGTTAAAACACTACTTAGGCAGCCTTTGTGGGAAATGTATTGAAAGAGGGGCAGGATCGGTGGCAGGCAGACCTGTCAAAGGACACTGTCTTGGTCCGCGTGGGCTGCTATAACAGAATACCACAAGTGGGGGCTTTTAGAAATAGCAAACATTTGTTTCTCACAGCTCTGGAAGCTGGGATATTCAGGATCGAGATGCCGGCAGGCCTGGAGTCTGACGAGGGCCCGCTTCCTCACTGCCGACTGTCTTCTCAGTGTAATCTGCTTGCAGGTGTCTAATCATTTTGGAGCCCCCACGCAACTCTGCCTCCCAGCAGAGTGGGCATGCCCTTGTTTAAAGGCAGATCCTGGGTCTTTTAGCCAGACTTCTCGAAGCGCCCTGCCCTGGGCCGTGGTCCTCTTCTTTTTCTCCCTTTCTCCCTCCCTCTTTTTCTCTCTCTAGCTTGTTCCTGAAAAGTTATGTGTGTCCCATGGAGGAAGGGACAAACTAGCTTTCTGGGATCTCTTTTGTAAGGGCACTAAGTCTAGTCACCTCGGAGGCCCACCTCCTAGTAACCATCACATTGGGGGGCTAGGATACCAATATATGCATTTTGGGGGGATGCAAACATCAGGACCATAACAGATACCTAAAGTCATCCAGGTGAGAAATAAGGAGGCTCCGAACCAGAAAGTTTTATCCTTAGACACAGAGGCACTTGGGAAGGGGGTCCTCACTGGGCCTTCGAGAATCTAGAAACCCTTTGGAACAAAACAAAACAAAACAAAACAAACAAAAAAAAACCATGCTATTTGCATGCACACTTCCCTGAGAAGAGGACCCACAGCTTTTATCAAATTTGCAAAGGGATCCACGACACTGAACCAAGGCCATGGCAGTGAGGATGGAGAAATGAAATGCAATAGAAGAGACATTGAGAGAGAGTCACTGAAAGGTGTGGTAGGTGGGATGCGAGTAGGGAGGATGGGAGAGGATGAGGACAAAGGCCAGGCGTCCGCTCGGGCCACGATGGGAGAAACTGAGCACCTTGTACCTAGACTCCCTGGGGAAAGCACGGTTTAAGGCAGGGTGCGGGAGAGGGGGAGGAAATAAATTATTCATTCACTTATCAATTATTTATTGAGTTCTTACTCTGTCTCAAGTACTGTTCTAGGTGCTGAGGATTCAGCTAAATAAAGAAACATTCTGGTGAGAGTAAAACAGACAACAAACACATTCATGCCAGGTGGCGATAACTGCCTCGAATTAAAAATAAAGCAGGGTAAGGGGATAGAGAGTGATAGGCTGGTCAGAGAGGCTTCTGTGAGCGGCTGATATTTCAGCGAAAACCTGAGTGAGGCGAGGGAGGGAGGTCTGGGGCTATGTGATCTCGGGCAACAGAGTTTCAGACAGAGGGAATGATGAGGGCAGCGCCCTGTGATAAGCACCTCCCTGGCTTGCTGGAGGAACAGCGAGGGAGCCAGCTCGGCTCGAGCAGAGCGAGTCAAAAGCAGTCGAGATGATGAGGAGGAGGGAAGGAGCTACAGGTTAGATCATTTAGGACCCAGGACCTGAAAGACCACAGTAATAATTACAGATTTTTTTTTTTCCCCCTAAATGCAATGGGAAACCACTGGCGAGCACTAAGTAGGGAGAAGAACCCAATTTCAGTTTGGGACATGCTGAGTTTGAAAGGGTATGTGAAGCACACAGGTGGAAGGGTGCAGCAGGCACTGGACATGAACCCACAAAGGGCTGAGGATTTAGGGTGTATTTGCGAGAATCATCGTCATATAGCTTGCAGTGGAAACATGGGTGTGGATGGACAGGTCCGCCTTAGAATGTTATAGAGTCCGTTGAGAAGGGGGAGAACCTGAGGTCACCAGCAGTTAAAGAGTGGAGAGAAGAGAAGGAATTTATGAAGAAGCCTGAAAAACGGGCAAGAGAGGGAGAGAACTAGGAAAGAGGGAGTCATCAAGGTAACGGGCAAGAATTTTGAAGGCTGATCAGTTTCAGATGCTGTAGAGAAAGTAAAATAATGTCCCAAAGAATATGCTTTGGCATAGAGATTGGAAGCGGGAGGATTGCAGTGAGCAAAGTAATAAGTGAGCCGTGGGGACTCAGACATCGTCCCTAATTTATAGGCCTGGCCCAGACACTTTCATGTCCGCACTTTCTGGGCCATGCCCACTGAGCTGACGGCCAAGCTCCAGGCTTGGTTATCGGGAGGACAGAACCAAAATATCTCATGCCCAGTGGTGGACAGATCAGGAAGCTGTGGTCATGGGGTCTGTACAGATTGCAGAGGAAGCAAAACTGGGAAGATTCTGATAAAGGTGCCAATGGAAGAATAAGGGTCCGAAGCGCCTGATAAGCCTGAATTATAGGTAAAAATGGGCGTAACAGGATGGGGACTAGAAGATGAGGGTCTGTGGTCCAAGAAGATACTGGAGTTTCAGGTCTGAAAGGTGAAGTAGAAAAATGCTGAGGGTGTGGTTTTAGGAGAAAATGGGTAAAATGGAGCAGAAGTGAAGTTTGCTGGTCTCGAGGAGAGAAATAAAAAATCATTCTGTTAATTAGGCTAGTGACTGAGGGGGCCAGTAGGTTACAACCATGACAACCTATGAAAGATGGTTTGCCTAAACAATTTAGTGGGTGCTAAGCAGTATTTAAAAAAAAAAAATGGAATGTAATAGAAGTAAACAGAAATACCAGGGCGCATTGTTCTTAATAATAAAGAATGTTTTAAAAAACGTTTGTTCTAATTGTGTGTGTGTGTGTGTGTGTGCGCGCGCGCATGCATGCATGTACGTGTGTGTGTATTGGGTCAAAGCGTAAAATGTATTTCTTATTGTGAGCCATGATAAAAAAAAAAAAATTGAAGCTGAGATGACATGAGTTTCAAAGCAGAGATTTTGCAGGAAGGTGGAAGGATGTGGAAGGCGAGACAGGAAGCTTCGGCCTGAGCCGGAGCCCCATGGAGTGGGCAGCAGTCCCGCGGTAGACCAGTGAGAGTAGCGGGTACTTGGTGTAGACGTGCCAATGAAAAAAGCCGTTCCTCTGAGGTCTAGAAGCTCTCAGAACTGAGCTCTCCCAGAACAAGGTTGCGATGATTACAAATGGTACTACTCGTGGATGTAGGATTGAGTCACAATATCCAGAAATCATAACACCAAAACAATCAATTCGACACTTTCATTCTGAGAAAGAAGCAAGGTTTGGCTTAAATTTAGTTCTGCAGAGACACGGCAAAATTTACCAACTGAGCACTGCTTACGCCGCCTTGGTTTCTCAGAGGCTTCATCCGCAGGCTCTTGTGTAAGCAAAGAGGATAAATGTTAAGTTTTCCCTCTTAGGGAAAATTTCATTTGACTTTTCACTTTCAGAATTCTTATTATCTTTCCCCCTTCTCCCTTTTTCCCTCCTGTCTATTTTGTTACTGTGCCGTGTTGAAATCTGCCTGTAATACTGTGAAACTGGGGACTAAATACTTGAGTTGAGAGACGAGAATGAAGACAAGGACGAACAGGTCTTTGATTTTCCAAACACAGCAGAGAGTGTCCCTAGAGTTGGCACGTGGCCCGTTTGTCAGAGGCTGACTGCTGTTCTGAATCAGCAGAAATTTCCATTTCCTCTTGAGCAGAGAGATCATTTTCCCAGTCTCCTTTGCAATTAGATGTGACCATGTGACTAAATGTTAACCAATGGCGTGTGGAACTGGGTATCCATGTTCATTTATAGTTTGCTTCTGGAGCCAAAACAAATTGGTGATTTCATTTCCCCCTTCCACAGAGACTTAGCCTAGTGTTTTGAAAATAAGCTTTCTTCGTTGTTTTCATTTTAATTTGCATTTTTATCTTCCCAACATCATTGAAAAAGCAAGTGGCGGCATGCTCCCAGCTTTCCCATCCCCACTGAGGTCCAGATTGATGATGTTTGCTCGGCAGGTACTCGGTAAAGGTTGCTCAGCTGACTGTTAATTTTGTTTCAAGAAATTATTTTTCCTCACTTTTGGAAGTCCTCAACCTAATTCACAATTGAGAGAAGCCAAGTGTTGCGGAAATCCCCGGCGAATGTAAAAGATGACAGCTCCCAAGCACTGAACGTTGTAAGATGCCGGGCACTGTGCTAGACATTTTACATACATTGTTAATAATCTAATAATCCCACAAGGTAGGAATCAGTACATTAGTTCAGTGAGTTTGAAACAGAACCTGAGAATAGGCACGGGGCTTATCAAGGTCGCACAGCTAGTGATTGGTTGGAGCCAAGATTTTAACTCAGATGTGACTGGCTCTAAAGCCCATTCTTGATACATTCGCTTCCCAAATGTGCGCTTTTCAGCTGCTCACTTAATATCTGCTCATTTCTTTCTTCTACTTACCTTTGGCACCGATTTTCCTGGCTCTGCTCACTGACTGGTGAGTGGCAGTATACCCTGAATTCAGCTAAGGCCACTTAATTTTAACAGAGGAAATAGAACTCTGGCCATTCAGTGTAGGAAGCGTCAGGCCTACCTTGATGGGTATTAAGATATATAAATATTCGCATAAACCTTCTGGCAAACATGTGAGTATCCACTGCTCACTATTAAAGAGCAACGGCAAAAGGCATCACCTGTCTGGCTACTTTCAATCGTCTGGTTCAAAGTGAAAGAGGTCTGATGGGCTTCGAAATTACTGAAGTCAGATACGGTATTTAAAAAAATCACTGCACCCCCATTCTCACCTCATACCTTGCTCAGGTCTGAAACTTGTAATGTGTTTGTTGAATGAATGTTGAATGAGTTGTCAAGTTTATATTTGTACACTTTTTATTAAGAACGGGTGCCTGTGCTAAGTAAGGGCAAGGTGACCAGGAGATACCTAGGCACGCTTGTGTGTGGAGAGGAGGAAAGGAAGGATTGACTGCTGATTGCTTTATGTGTGGTCATTTCAAGGCTTACTGGATTGCTACAAAATGGTGTTGGCCATGCGTCAGGACTAAAGACATTGGTCATTCAGTCTAGTTCACCTTCTTACCTTGGGGAAAGTTTCTAAACTTCCCGGGAATAAAAACTTGCCCAAGGTCATGAGCTGGCACTGAGTACCTTCCAATGCTATGTTACAGGAGGTAAGAGGCTTGGCTCTGAAATCGTACAGTCCAGGTTAAAATCTTGGCCAAGTCACCAGCTAACTACGGAACTTGGGGCATGTGGCTCGGCCTTCCTGAATCTCATTTTTCTCAGCATAGAAATAAAGTTGATGCTATTACCTCCACCACAGGATTATCTTAGGGGCTAAATGGCCCCTGAAAAGCATTTAGCATAGTGCTTGGCACAGGGAAAGTGCTCGGCAAATGTGAGCTGCAGCTAGCGCTGATTTTATCGAACGTTTCCTCTCATGGAAGTTTTAACTCATCTAGCAAGGGAAGAATTTTGTACTGAGTGCTGGGATTCGCACAGAAACCAAAGGGCCTTGCCCTGGGGGAGCTTAGAGTTTATATTCAGGACGTAAGCAGTCAAGATTCACAAGGCTTTCAGCAAATGACTTTACCTCTCTGTTCCTGAGCTTCCGCGTGTGGAAGTTGTGAGCAGCAGGGAACCTTCCAACTCAGTGTGTCCATGAGCCTTTGCGTTGGCTGGAACTCAGTTGCAGACAGAAGGAAAGAATGATTAGTCACTACCCCAGCAAATAGAGGAAGGTCATCATCTTTTTATTAATAGACCTGGCTACGTAAACCCATAAAAATAGGGTAGGTTCAACATTTAAGTTCTTCGAATTTTAGTTTTTGTTGCATATGATGAAATGTGAAAAGCGAATTGTGTTATGTATGGACTTTGCATAATGGTCTTCTATCTCATGCTGCAAATCAATTACTTATTAGCTTTTATTGCCAAGGAAAGGAAAATATATTACTATTCATTTTAGCCTTTTCCTTATCGATTCTAAGAGCATAGTACTTGTTCTTAAAGAGAAATGAGTCTGTTCATTCTTGCATTCCAAAAGACCTATGTCACATTACATAAAATTAAAACGGAAAAAAAAAGCAGAAAAAAAAAATCAGCTTATCATACTCCTCAGCCACCGTTTGTGTTCAGGCATTCTATTTCCATTTTCCTTCGTATTTTTACACTGAGGACTGCAGTTTTCACTAAATACTATGTAATGAGCATATACTGCATAGAGTTCATAATCATTTTTAATTGTAAGATCATATCCCAGGTAGACGCTGGTTTACCATTTACCATTGCCTTCCGTATCAGAAGGCAGCAGAGCGGGGCCACAAGATTTGGCGCCAGGGCTGGGTCACGGTGTGGTTCTGCCACTTCCTAGCAGTGTGACCTTGGGCAAGCCGCTTAATCTTTCCAGGCCTCAATGTCCTCAGCTGTGAAAATACGGGCTGTCCTAGTACCAATCTTGTTGGTCATTGTGAAGACTAATAGAGATCATGTTCGCAGAAGCCTCAGCGGGCTCTGGAACGCGGCGGGGTTCGCCGATGTCAGTGGCTGCTGCTCGGTATGCTTCGTTCCAATCTGATGAGCGATTCGATTTTTATAAACATCCCACAAGAAAACGCACATCGAATTTCAGGCCGTGTCACTCCATTCCTCTAGGCCTGGTTCCTTGTTTGCCAAGTGAGGTGGTCACACTATAAAGTGTGACCTCGAAGGCCCCTTCCCCGACAGACACCCCGTGGTTCTCTAGCATTACTCAGAACAGCTGGAACCACTGCCCGGGGTGACCTGCAGAAACGTCCAGCCCTTCTTGCGAGGAAGAAAGCACCCTACAAGGGCCTGAGGGCCTACGCACATCAGTTCCTCTTTTATCCAGATAAACAGCTGACATCCGTTGGGTGGCCTTCCTTCCAAAGGCCTCCCCTAGTTCAGTGTGTGTGCTCCTCAGATCTCCATTTTTCAGATGGGCTCAGCAGCCAGCATGCTCACCGAAGGTTTTATTTATCCATTTCACATTTCTAATGTCACTTCGCTGCTGTGATCATTTTCCTATGTGGTCATTTAAGGAAGATAAATTGGACTGCAAATCTCAGGAGAACAGGCATTGCTCTTAGCCAGTCCCTAAGGGACGAAGAAGATTTTTTTTCCTACTCTTAACACCAGCTGCTTGTGCTCTCCCTGTAACCTCTCGAGGAGAGTTTTTAATTAAAAAAAAAAAAAAAAATTCTGACACCAGAGTAGTTGGACGGTACATGCACGGTTACCCCTCACATTCAGAGCTCTCAGATTCCAAAAGCGAGTGCCAAAAGGAAGGGAACTAATGGTCACGTTAGGACCAGAGCTGCCACTGCAAGGAAACGAACAGGTGAGGCCGGCCATTAGCACAGAACTGCCACCTGCCGCCTCTAACATCTCGTTCCCAGGAAATTGCAGTGGAGCTGGCCTTCCGACCCGCTCACCCCGCTCTCCCACAGTGCCTCCCTGGTCACTCTGTGCATTAGAAAGGAAGCACCTGATGGAGAGGAGGCCTGGCCCGCATGACCCCGCTCCCCTGGGAGGAGTATAGTCAGGCTCTGGCTCTACTGCCTGTCCTTACTGTGTGAGCTTAGGTTACTGAACCTCTCTGTGCCTCAATTTCCAAAATGAGAATGATAGAAGAGTGCCTCGTAAAGTATAGAGAACTAGAGGAGTTAATGCATGTAAAAAATGTAGATTGTGTCAGGCACACGTTCGGTAACTAACAGCTTGGACTGTGGGTGAACAAGGACTCTGTGCTGAATGAATGAATCCAACTGTCACTTTAAGGGATGGTGAGTAGTCCTAGAAAGTAGCAGGAAGAGTAGGGGAAGGGCTTGAGACACCGCGTTCGAACCCGACCTCCGATTTATGTTTAGCTTTCAGTAAATTGCTGGACTTTCTCACACCCTCGGTGCCCCCATCTGTTAAATGGGAATACTTTACCTCGGAGGCTGTGAGGACCAAACGGGCGGATATGTTACACGTTTAACGCAGTTCCTGGCACGTAACTGCTCTCGATAATGTGAGCTCCTGACGTGGCCAGCCTGAAGGCAGCCAGCCCCTCACCGGGATTGGCAGAGGCAAGCACCATTTTACTTGTTCCCGGTGTTTGCTCCACGGCTGCCAGCCTAGGCTTGGCATTCCCTGGGGCCTGGGTCATCCAAGCCGTTTTGAAAGCCTCCATTTTCCTATAGCATCTCCCTCCTGGTGGAGGGGTGTCTGTCACCATCTAGGTAGCCTATATGTTTTGGGGTGCACTGCAGCTTTCCAGTGCCTTAGCTACTTTGTTCTTTTACAAACTAACCAAGAGCCCTTTTGCACATGGCCCTCCGCATTCTGGCTCCTCACACCCCCGCACCACCCTGACACAAAATGGTTCCCTTAGGGTCCTGTTCTTTTGCCCCTTTCTGCCCGCTTCTGTGGGGGGCGGGGACCGGGAACCACCACTCCTTCCCGGGACTGTTTCCTCAGGTTGCTTCTGCTCACACTGCTACTTTTTGCCTCCTCTTTGTTGCCATCCCCCCCCGACCCTGGAACAGCCTCCCTGCGCACCCGGCCCACTCCCACCTCCACAGGCGAGCCTTCCGGGCCCAGCTAAAGTCCCACGTTTCTCACAAAGACTTCGGACCTCTCCAGGTTCCATCCAGAGAGCTCTCTCCTCTGGACTTCCTTGGAAGGATGGGTGCTGTGTGAGTTTCCCTGTGTGTGGGGTTTTTCTATTCCTCTGGTTTGCAAGCTCCTTGAGGGCAGACACAGAACCTTCTGTACGAGAGAGGGGCTCTGTCATTACGGATCTGGGCTGATGTACTATGAACAGCTCCCATTTGTTGAGTGAAGTCAGGGTATGTTTGTATGTATATCTATCTATCTATCTATCTATCTATCTATCTATCATCTATCTCTATATCTATCATCTCTCTGCCTGCCTGTCTGTCTGTCTATCTATCTATCTATCTATCTATCTATCTATCTATCTATCTAATTTGGTCATCACAGTATCTCCTGAAGTTATTTATTATACTCATTTTGCACTTGAAGAAATTGAGGTTCAAAGAGAAAAAAGAACTTGACCAAGGCCAAATGGCTAGAAAGGAACAGGTCCCAAGATCACAATTCAAGTACATTTCCCAGGTTTATGTACTAAACAAGTAGTCTCTAAACTTTCTGTATTGGGCATCCCTTTCAGGAAATATGTGTACCTTTGTTTGGTACTTCTAAATTATATATATCTACGACAGTATCAATACATTATTTATATTATAAAACATATCGCAAACTTTTAAACAAAAGGATAATTTAACCCTAAGTATAGACTTTGGTTTCTAAATACCATTTCCTACTAAAAGGAACCAGCTCCTTGGAGAAGTCTAAGATATGAGCTTAAAAGATCTTGTCATACCAGAAAGCAAGGAAGCTATCAATTATTATTGGAGTCATGTCAAAAGGACTCAGGAGCCAACATGAATAGGTTTCCTTTGGCCAAGAATGGGATACTTTGAGCAACTTCAATAGGTTGAATCACATTATATATATTAAAATTCAAATGCTTACAGTAATACTAAAAAATATCCTAGGGAATCGCTTTTGGAAAATACTAGGTGATCAACTTATTATTTTGAAACCTGGTAAAGAAAAATAACTTTTCCTGTCTTTCATAAAAGAACTGTGCCTCCGGGTTAGCAAACTGCCAAGGTTCTCTTTACAGAAGCGTTCCGACTAATTAATGAAGACAGATAGATAGATTTAGAACACCACACTTCATGACCACTAGTGAATTAAAGGTTTTGGCAATGATCATCGAAGACTGCTGATATCACCAAAAAAAGGGGAAAACCACATATTATGTTCTCCCCACAGATGTCCATAACACCATCTACAAAGCGTTCTGGCCAAAAATGTTTAATTTGAACCTGATGGAGTCTCTTGATTTTTTCATTTACAGGAAATACAAGGGACGGAGGCACATGATAAATGATACCACGGGAATATAATCAGCAAAATCCAGGCTGTAGAAGATTAGCCAGGAAGAACAATCTAAATTCTTCAACAAAAATTTTGCAAAAACAGAAAAGATCGAGAAGGGGACCAAGAAATTAAAAGGGACTTAACAGCATATTTATTTATCCCAAATGCAGGACATCGTTTCGGTCCCAGTTCAAAGAGTAAAAAAAGTTTATAGGACAATTTAGGAAATGAGAATACTGATTCGATATTCAATTACATTAAGGAATTATTGTTGATGCTATGAGTATAATGATGGTATTGTGGTTATGCTTTTAAAGAGTGAGAACTTGTTTTTTAGATCTGTATACCGAGATATTTATAGCTATAATGACAGGGCGTCCAGCAGAACACGGAGCATCGGTTATCAATTCCAGGGGAGGACTCCAAACACTTCTGCCCATTGCATCATGGTGTCAGAGTCGCCAAGGAAAATACTGGGTGGAACAATACTTTACTTACATAGAAAAGAAACAGTGATATCAGCTTCAATAGTAAGTGCCGGTCCCCCATGGCCTCTCCCATCAGCCAACGAGGGGCAAGGGTAGGGGAAGAGGGGGACGTGCCAGAGGTCCCCTGATGCACATGCTTAAGCAGAACAAAGAAACAGTCGTGGAGCCCGAAACAGGGAAAAATATTCTCACACAGAGCAATAAGCGATAAGCCCAGCATAGGCTGTGTGGGCTTCTGGGCTCTTTATCTCTTGGTATAGAGCGCTCCAGGCAGAAGGCTCACTCATATGTATGCGGCCAAGTGGGGATCAAAAAACTGCGTGCACGAGACTGCCTTCTTCAATACATAGTGTCTGAGATTTGCTTCAAATAATGTGGTGGGGGCGGGGGATGGGTAGTATGTGGATGAATAGCGGAAACAAGACTAGGCACAAACTGAGAATTTTTGAAGTTGGAGGATGGTTATATGAGTATTTGGGAAGTTAGTTTCATCATTCCATTTCATACGTAGTTGAACTTCTAATAGGAAAAAAAGGCTTTGTAATGGTAACATAAAAAGAACTATAAAACGTTCTAATACTTCCTTCACTTCCAGTGGATTGTTTGCGGACAGCAACCTTTGGGTGTGACACCCCATTTTGGAGATCTCTGCTCTAGTCTGCTCTGCAGCATCACTTCTCAACCCAGGGCACACAGGAGTCATGACCATTAGAGGGGTCTTTCCCACCCAGGGACTAAGGTGTGCATCGCATCCCATCTGAAGGCCTTCAGAGAAAGAGAGGTGACCCCTACCTTGCCAGATCAACAGCACTTAAAAAGTTTGTCATTGGGAATTCCTTCCTTCTGTGAAACCCATGTCCCTGTTCCAATAATGTAAGGAATCTGCTTTTCAAGATCCCTTCGGAAGGAAAGATCTGCATTGTTTAAAGAAAAAAAAAATCCGGTGTTTAATAAAAAAGGAAAAGACAAAGTTCCCCTTCAAGAAGTAACAAGCCTGCCAGCTTACTCTCCAGGTAAAAAATAATGCTACTGGCAATGAGATTGGGGTGTTCTATCACTGTCTTGATAAACTTTCTCTCCCTTGGGTAGTATTTTACATTTACTGCCTCTATGCCCCATTGCACAGGCATAATTTATTATTTGTTTACATGTTTCACTTACTCTGCTAAGGCAGAAGCCCAGTGATGCATTATTGCTGAAAGCACCCGCGTGTATGTGTGTGTATGTGAGCGGGCCATGCACGCACACACTCTGAAAGACTCAAGGAGATCCGATGGATTCTGAATCTTCGACTTTTCATAGCACAAGTGGACCTCCCAGGACTACAGGAGTCTCCTTGGGCTGTTAAATCAAACGTGTCCTATGTCTCCACACACAGTCCCTTCTCTTTCTCTGAGAAGGAGCAGAATGATCCCAGGAAGACACAGGCTCCCTGTGACAGCTCACGTTCCATATTCCCTCCTTTGACTTACTTTCCTGCATGAAGACTAAATTAATCCCACTTCTGGGCAGAATGTCAGTTTGCACAGCACCTTCCTCAAGACAATCATGGGAAGGAATTAAAGCAGGTGTTATTATCTGCGCTTTAACTCCATATGAGACCCAGTGAGGTCAAGGATGTGGCAAGTTCAAATAGCAAGAGAAGAATCCAGCCCAAGCTAGCTCTGATGGGACGGAAATGGCCCTGCATAGCTAAGTCACTTACCAGCTCTCTGACCTGGGGCAAGTCTCACTAAATGCTCACATTCTTTTTTATTGCTAAAAGAAAAAAAATGGCGCTTCCTGTACAGGGCTGTTTCTGAAATGAGAGATTATTTAAAACTCTCGGCAGATGACTAGCATGTCACAAATGTGCAATAAATGTTACCAACACTAGCGGTCTCTTCACAGCATTGTGTCTGGAAAGCTCTGGGACCCTGTGACGATGACAACGACAACGGGTAACTCTTCTGTAACGATGATGATGATGATGGTGATGATGATGATGATGATGATGGTGATGATGATGATGATGACGACAACGACCAGAATAGGTGACTTATACGTACCAGGCACCATCTGAAGCCCCTTTTGTGAATCAACCCATTTAGCTATCACAACAGACCAATTATAATTATTATTGCCACGTGTTATTATTACCCCCATATCACAGATGAGGAACACCTAGAGCTGCTAGGGTTCAGTAACCTGACAATTTCTTTGCCTCTTAAAAGACCTGGCCCACACTAAAGTGTTTCCTTGCTCTGGCATCTTCTCCATCATCATTCAAGGCACACGGACCTGCGACGGCCACCGGAATCTCCGAAGTCCCACCTGCGGAGGGCTCACTCCTTCTGCAGCTCTGGCTCCCTGACTTGGCCCTCTGATAGTGATATTCACCATTTTAAAGTGCCAGGGGTTCTTTTGGGGAGGAAATCAAGGCCCAGGGGGAGCAGCGGCTTGCTCAGATCCAGGTGGTGAACGCTGAGGGTCAAGTCTGTGATCTTACCCCGCCCCCAAACCCTACCAACGTCTCTGGTCTATAAGGGTGGGAAGGGCCCAGCTGCCTGCAGCCCCAGGAGCCTGGACTATTGCACTGAACTGCTACAGGCTTTGGGGCCAGAGGGACAAAAATATCCAGTAGGGGGCACCCGAGAGCCCAGATGGCCACTGAGCCCGGGGCGGAGTTGCTGCTCTCCTTCCTCAGGGCTTGGCCAACAGGGAAGGGCTTGGAATTTAATCCTCCGCATTCCACTCAGGGTTCCTGTGACATAATAAAGCCCAAGGAGGGATCTCGAGTGACTTGTCAGCAGAACCCCCAGAGAGATTTTCTATAGATAGCCAGGGTGTGTCTCTAGCTCTGTCCCTCTCTGCAGGAGGAAAGTTCTTTTATGCCTGGGCTGGGCAAGGCCACGTCCAGCAGGTGGGTGGGGTGGGGGACCCATCAGGCACTGGGCCCAGAAGACTTTGTAAGGCCAAAAGATATGCGGCAGCAACGGGGGTGTGGGGTGCCAGGGAACCTGGGACAGGAGCGGGAATTCCAACTATGGCGTTTTGGAGAAAACTCTTTAGTTATTTGCCCTCGCTGACCTCACCCCATGTTGGGACTTCGGCAGCAATGAGATGGCCCAAATACCGAGCCCCGCGCAGCCTTTGATGCTGGCTCGGCACAGATTCCGCGGCCTGAGCCAGGCTCTCTTTGGGGAGAGAGGCCCGTCCGGAATGCCGGTGGGCCAGTGCTGCGGGTGGAGTTTGGGGTTTCAGAGTTCCTTAGTTTGCATGGCCGTGCACCAGGTTCTTCCTTCCCACAATAGGGAACTGGAATTTGAAACTCTGTTCACCTTCCAGACTCCAAACAAGCAACATTCCTATCAATAATGTCACATAAATACCGGCATGATAGCACAGAATCCTATCATCGCTAATATTTTTTTCAACCTGTCTGCTGGAGGAGAGGAAATCTCAGAAGCCACGCATATATTTTACATAAAATAATAGCTAAGCTGCCAAGAGCTTTAACGATATAATTTCATCATGGGATTCTGGGTTATTTGGAGTATGCTGCCATCAGAACCCCAAGACGGAATTAATTCATGTAACTGGGACAGGCCCAAGTGCTGTTTTTCCATTCCCCTTATAAATGAACTAAACTATTTTAATTGCCCAAATATTTGGTGGGTTGGGTATGAGGTGGAGAAAAGTCCGTGTGATATATTCATTAGCTTCAGAATAAATTCATGAGAGGAAATACACTGTTGTTATTAAAAACATAAACATTTGGGTCGAAGAGCCTGGGTCTGAATCCTGACTTGTCCTTAAAGCTGTGACTGATGATCTCTAGGCTCCGTTTGCTCATCTGTAATATGTGGTTGCTAATACCTACCTCTTAGGGTGGTTGAGAGGATTAAATACCACCAGAACTAACAGAATGGATGAATATAATACTTGCAAAAGGGCCTTCGTACAGTGCCTGGAGCACAGTGTGCAAAAGCAAAACTTCCCTGAAACGTCCCTGATGCCACAGAGGTCCGAGAATCTTAGCCACGTCCATCCAGGAGCTTCTCTTTTTAGCCCCTAAATTCCCCAGATGCTCCACATTTGTGAATTGCAGTATTCCCAGCCCTAGAGAGCAGGGCGGCGGCCCCTGCCCTGTCTGGAATCCCAGAGCACCTCTGAGATTCTGACCTAGCACAGCCGCCTGTTGCAAATAATTTAGGAAACACGAAACAGCACGTACTGCAGCTCCACAGAAAGGTCTGCAGGGCGAACCCAAGTGTCTGTCACCTAGGGTTCTGCTGTCTCCTGCAGAGGAACAAAAGCCAGGCTCTGCCCAGGATACAGCCCTCCTGCCCCACCGGGTGAGAAGCAGAAGCCCCTCAAATACAAAAGACGGGGTCCGTGAGGATCCGTTTCCCCCTAAAGCCTGTAACAACGCTACCTTCCACGGGGTCTAGGGCTTCTCAGTGTAAACTCAGTTCCTGCCTGTAAGTGGACCTTAGCTTTGTGGTACAGAACCGTGGCTTCAAATCTTGCCTCCACTACGTATCAGCTGTGTGACCTTGGGCGAGGAACCTAATGTTTCTGTACCTGTTTATTCTTAAAATCTGTAAGATGGAGAGAATGGTAAGCCCCTCACTGGGCAATAGGGTAGATTAAAGGGCCGATTGCATGTAAAATGCCCAGTACGGCTCCTGACACATGGAAGACATCCCGGAACCTTGTTTCCCTGCCAAACAACCGAGAAGACCAAAACAGACGATGACCACTCAGCTCCCTCCTTCCTGTTCCGAGAGAAAAAAGGAAGGCGACCACAGAGCAGAGGGAGATAAGGTTGAACGCTGCTTCAGAGAGAAAGGGATGGCGATGTGCCGCCTGCCAGGGGCCTCGGGTGGTGGGGCTGTCAAGGGTCGCTGAAATGCACTGTCTTACAACCCCAACCCAAGTAAGCTGCAGGACCCAGCCCCGTTATTAATCCCACTCTCTTTCCCGAGAACCTCTCTGAGTTCGCCAACCTATCTGACCTGGGAGAAGAAGGTATTTTAGGGAACCAGATATTACTGTTAACTATCAAAGTGAAAGAAAATTTTATCTCAATTTTTTTTTTTTTTTTTGCTTGAAATCTGGTCACCCTATTTCTTAGCTGTGACCTCCACAACCAGGAGTCCCACATCATCGGGAGTGGAGTTTGAGTCCCACCCGCTCTCCCTGCCAAGCACAGCAGCAGATCACGGTTACGTGTAGAAGGGGAGTGCCATGCCCCACAGGCTACTGGGAGTCCCCCATGCAGGATGCATGTTGCCATTTTTCTTCATAACCGAAGTGACTGCCGCCGCCTAGGAGCTAAGAATTTGTGTTGGATTTATGCAGTCTAAAGCCTTCCCTACTTATTTTATACGACTTTTTACAAACCTCTGCTCTCTCTGAAAATATTTTCTTCTCACCTCTGGAAGTAAACTGGTCACAATCACTTTTAGGAACTGTGAACATAGTTGAATTTCTTCGCAGGTCAACTTTGCAGCTGCCAAGTGCCCAGAACAGATCTTTGGAGAGAGAGAGAGAAAAAAAAAAAAAAAAACCCTAGCTACAAAGGAAAATTTATGTAGACTTGCTTGTTTTCACCTCTAAAGCGGTACTGCGCCTGTTAGGTCCTGTGTATTTCCCCACAGCACCTAGAATAGTTCTTGCTAGTGGCTGGCATTCCATAAATAAGACCGTCTAATTTCAGGTTCCAAAGGGACTCCGAGGTAAATGGAGTGGGGAGGGGGAGACAGAAAATGGAGTCCCCTCTTCTTAATGACCCATTATTCCGTGATTAATACTGTTTATTCACAGAGGGCTAAGGATATAGTTTACGGGAAATCATTCTGAGAAAACGTCTTTTAGACTGTAATCACAGGAGAGGTTGAGCCTCCGCTTCGTCTGCTGTGTATCATGTTCGGCACCGTGTTCCTCAAAACAGGCTCAAAAAATAAGTGCTATCAGAAATTGAAATTGACGCTGGGGAAACCCTGGGCTGGATCGCCTCCACATTTGCAATGAACCAACACATCTCTTTGGTAAGTTTCTTGGCTCTGCTGGGTCTTGATTATATTTGGAAAACGATTGGCTCATTGCTTCCCAAATTTTAACCACAGAAAAATTTCTTGGACAAACTCCTCCAGCCCCAATGCCTCACTCATTTGTTTAACAAATATTTACTGAGCACTTGCTATGTGCCAGGCACTCTGCTAGGGGTGGGAAATGATTTGTGAGAAAAAACAGATGCAGTCCTTGCCCTCATGAAGCTCATAGTCTAGTGGAAGAGACGGACGCAAAACGAATGGCCATGTAAATAGAAATGCAATTCAAAATGTATTCAGTGCTCTGAAGGAAAACAGAGCTCTGTGAGTGTGACATGGAAACCTAATTAGGAAGTGGAGAAGCACAGAAAAGGCCTGAAGTCACGTTTTTAATGGCCTTTGAGAAACCGCATAATGATAAGCTATTGCCAATTGAATAAAGCTTTAAAATTATTTGTATTAATCACGACAGCACCTATACACACGCAAAAAGGGCAGTTTGTATGTGTAACACAGCTGCGATCCACGGATGCTTTGTGAATCGATGTACACATGGCAACCTGGCATCGTGCAAATCCCGCAGCCCCCCGGGGGACTGGGGACCACGTAACTAGAATATCCTTCGTCTCCCAGTGGTTCTAAAGACAGCTCGCAAGTCTCCTCAGGAGAGATCTTAAAACAAACAAACAAACAAACAAACAAACAAAATGGTTGGTTTCCCAACCGGGATTCACATCAACAAAGAAGGTCGGGTCAGCTCCTTCCTCCCCAGAGGCCAACATACCCATCAGCCGATGGCTGCAGATGGATCTCTGGGCCAGAAGCACAAGCCAGCTCCCCAGCACATGGCTAAGTTGACTTGACTCCAGGGCAGTTCGATCTAGATCAAACTCCACATTCAAAAACTACACCAAGTCCTCTCAACACTCAGGAAAGAAGAGGCCGCGGGGGTGTCTTCTGCACAGGCCACCCCCCCCCCACCCCGCCCCGAGCTGAATCCCAGGGTTGTCACTCTATATTTTATTTCTCAGGGCTCAACTAGTTACCTCCCAGAAGGAAACATATATTTCTTCCATAATGGCCTCCTAGCTATGTGAATGGCTAAACATATTTGATTTATGTTTCCAGATTATAGTCTTTAAGGCTTTCTGTCAAGCTCCACATTTGAAGTAGATGTTTTCAATATTCTAATCCTTGCTTAACTAGGAAGTAATGAATTAGGATAAGAAGCTAGGTACAGGATGAGAATGATCCCCTTTAATAGGCAAAACCACCTGAGGAGGGAGGAGGAATTCAAATTCTGCTTTTGACCGTCTGTCCTCTCCACGAGAAGAAGGGAAAGAAGAGGCCGGGTCTGTGTGAGGGGCTGAAGTTGGGGCAGTTCCGTCTTTGCCTGGGGCAGACGTGGAAAAGGAAATTCTTTGCAGGGCTAGTGATACCTCACTTAGACCCTAAATTCCTGCACAACATAGATGGCGTCTTCGTCATACAGCCCCAGTGTGGCCGGCCCAGCAGGCATCCAGGTCGCTACTTGGTGAAAGAATGAGCAGTTCTGGAAAGGTGTTGGTGGTGAGGTCACTTGAGTCATGCAAATGGATAGAAATAAGCCTCAAAAGTATCAGAAGCAAGTCTAAAGGTAAAGAAGCAAAGGGTGGCGGGGCGGGGGGCGGGGGCGGTGCTGGAGAAGTCAGGCTGGAGGCAGGAAGGACGACTAGCCAGGAACCGGATGAACAAGATGCACCTTCGGAAGACCCGGCAGGCAGCAGCACGGCTCCTCCACGCACGAGGGCCGGTGCCCCTGCTGCGGGACTGGGCGCTGGTCAAAGCTTTGGCTTCACCATCCCGTTCCACAGGAAAGACCTCACATTAGTTTGAAATACGATTTCGTTTACAATTTATTTCTTAGAGACTGCAACTGAGGACATTCCAATATGTAAAGAGCACATTTATCTGTCGCATGGACTATTTATGTTTTTATTTAGATCCCATCAAAGTCTAAAACAGGACTTGAAGTGACAAGGTACCCATAGATAACTGGTGAATACAGGCAAGTAGAATAGTTGAAAACAGTGCTCTAAAAAGCATGTTCTCGCTCACAGCTGCCCCTCCTCACCACGGCCCTGCGAATTGGGTGTTGGAAGGATTCCGTTCAAATCTTAGCTCTGCCATTTACTGGCCATGGCACAGTGCGAGCAGGGACACATCACTTAATCTCTCTGAGTTTCTCTGCTTTCTCTCATGTTATTGTGACGATTTCATTTGTTATGTAGTCAATTTTGGTATTTTTATGAAGTGACAGTGAAGCAAGTTTCCAGAACTTAAATTCAAAATTTATCAGTAATTCACATGCATGAATATTCCAGAAGGTTTGGACTATCGAACAGTCCAGAAGGCTTTTTAATGTAAAGGAATAGGACCCTGACCCACCTCTCCCCACTCTCATTTCGCCTCCCGTAGATGACAGCTTTTAACCAGTTTCTGTTTTTAGTTCTGCTGTGGTTTCTTCGGCATCTGCAAATAGTATGTTTACACCGTTATGTCTTGATCAACAACCTTAGTAGACATTATCTATCCACTTCCTTCTAGGGTACATTCCTGTCCCCCACTCCCTCCCAAGTTCGGAAAATTTTAGCTATTTTAGTTTCTCTGTTGCTGTCCTAACTGTATACAAACCACTAATTCTTGTTCCATCAACAGTCAGAGATACCTCTGATGACCCATTCAGTAAGATGAAGATAGAAGCAGAAAGTCTCTTTCTTCTACTTCTCTGCCCCCTCTACCTCCCAAATTCTGTCTACTCTGTAACCATAATTAAGTTTTTCCTGCTTTGTTTATAGGTTGATTCTAAAAACCGAAAACCAGAAAACAGTGCTTACATTATGGCTATGTAAATATTGTCACAGAGCTAAGTAGTGTGCCATGATTACACTTCTCTATGGGTCTAGTGTCCCGACCTCAGGGCTACACAAAGCAAAATGTTTCAGCATCAAGAATAAATAAGAGTCTTCTTTCTCATACTCATCCAATTGCTCGAAATAGTGCCACATTTCAGTTTAGTCCCTGTTTGGACTATGACTTATCTGTATAATTTTTTTTGTTTTCCTTAGAGTTTCTGACTGTCTTTTTTCTTGTTGGTAGAAGAAACATATGCCTTCTTTATCATATTCAGCTTTTACTCATTCTAGTTTCTTGGAATCCATTCCATTCTTCTTGAAATCATTTTTCTTAAAGCTCATTGCTATTCTCACATTAGGTGGACTAATTGCTTGCTAGGTCAGCTGACAACTGGCATCTAGGAATTTCCTGGGTAAATCCTAATATTAAATTAGGGGGTGGTATTTTGGCTTAGTTTTGCTAAAGTCGATACATACACTCAAGTAACTTCCTCAGAAGGAAAAGATAGCAGTAAATGTCCATTTTGAAATATCTGAAACTGACTTTATTAGATGCTCCCATTTAACTATTTATCTTAACACTCTATTCCACTGTATTTTGGCATCTGTGGTATTTGGATTTGAAATATGATGCCAGTTGGATTCTCTTTCCTTGTAGGAAGCTTATTTTTTCTCTTTGAAACCTCTTAGACTCTCCTGATCCATGATGTTCTGAAATTTTATAGTGAGTGTGACTGAGAAGAATTGTTTCTTTATTCTTGCTAGGCATTTGTAGCCCTTTTGTTTTGAAAAGTCTAGGCCTTTTCTTCTATTTTCTTGATTATTTTACCTTTGTGTTTTCATTGTTTTCTGTTTTGAATTCCTAAAAAGTAGATTTGAGGACTCTGGAATTGATCTTCTGTGAAATTTTTCTTCATATTTTCCATCTCTTTCTCTTTTTCTTCTATGTTCTGGAAGACTTTCTCAAATTCATATTTTATTATTTCTATTAAGCATTTAATTTTGTAATCATATATTTTTTAATTTCCTAGAATTCTTTCTTAGTTTCTGATTGTTCCTTTTTCTTAGCATTCCGTTCTCATTTAAACATGCGATATGTATCCAAATCTTTCTGGAGTAGAATGATTATCTTAGTAAATTTGGGCTTTTCTAACAAAAATATAGTAGACTGGGTAGCTTAAGAAACAAATATTCATTTCTAACAGTGCTAGAAGCTGGGAAGTCCAAGATCGAGGTGCCAACAGATGCGGCATCTGTTGAGAGCTCCACCCTCAAGACCCAATCCACCTCCTAATTCCATCACTTTGGGAGTTAGGATTTCAACATTCAGTTCATAACAGTGATTCTATATCCTGGTTTGTCAGGCACAGTCATGGTTTCTACCTGTTGTCCTGGCATAAATAGTAACACTTCTCCATATCACTTTCAAAATTGCCCCAGGTTTGGTGATAAATTACATATGGCCACTACTCTGAAGATATTAATGATATATATATATATATTTTATAGTTATCTTTTGTTTTCGCATTATTTCTTTTCTTCAGGGTGACATTTTCAGGTTGTTATTTTTAACTTTAATTGTCCATTGGTATTTAAGAATGAGGAAACAGGAATTAGGATCTCTGGGTACACAGAGCTTGTTGACTGGTAGAGTTTGTTCTGGTTGGGTAAACAGGAAACTGACTCTGTTCTGGAGACTTCTGAAAACAAGAACGAGAAGGGCTGTATTCTGGTAACCATGACCATACCAGCTGTCCAAGTTCTCAGACCATTTAAAAAATATCTTTAGGGATAGATGAATCTTTTTTTTTTTTAAGTAGCGATCATTCCCCCTTGTGTATTCTGTGTGTGCGGGACAGGAGAAGGGGGCGGGTAACAACGATCTCATACGTGGACCTTTAATCATCTCCCTTCTCAGTTCCAGTTCCCAGTCCTCTCTCCTGTCTTACCTGCCACCACAGGACCAGAACCTCTTCCAGGCTCTGCCTGGCAGGTTGACTCCATCCTTGACTGCAAACTCCATCGAAGTTTCTTACATGCATTTTTTTGGCAGAAATTTGCTAAAATCACTCATCCACTGATAGTGTTCTTTCTCCATGCTCTTCACTGTTACAGGTTTATGCTTTTTTCCCTTTACTATTCTTTTTATTAGGTCTCTGGAGGAAGGAGATGTGCTCAATTTTCATCTTGAATAGGAAGACAGATGCACCTTTCTTTTTATCCTTTATAATGAGGATGATGATATCTTTCTTATTTTTTTTCTGGTAGATTTATAGTTGAGCCCTAATATCCATTTTCCTTCATTTTTAGCTGGCACAGGGCAACCTGGGACAATTCTTGCCTCCCTTGCAATTTAGTGAGGCCATATGGCTAAGTTCTGGATAAATGGGGTATAAGTAGAAGGGCCTTGCAGCAACTTCCTGGAATTATCCTTAACAGATAGGAAGTTTGTGCCTTTGGCATTATCTTAGGCCATGAGGTTGCGGCTATGCAAAGACCTTGGGTCTCTGGCAGCATGGAGCCCAATACCAGCTCGGACCACTCATAAGACTCTCATGGGACAGAGAAGTTTTGTTTTGTTTAAGAAATTATTATTTTCAGCTTTCCTTCCCTATAGCCAAACTAAAACCTAACTAATGCAATCTTAAAAATGATCTGTGAGGTACCAAAAAGAAGACAAATGTGAAAGTGATTTGTAAACTGTAGAGGGCTATTGAAATGTCAGATATTATTAATATTATATCTTACACTAGACTAGATTTTAAGCTCCCCTTCTTAATTGCTTACTTTTCAAGGGAAGCCCCTTAATTCACTTTTTATCAATAGCTAGCATATAGAAGAATTCAATATATTTACTTATTAAGTATACAATTTTAATAGTTATTAGTGCTTGAAATAATTTCAAAACCATAAAAAGACAAAAGAACATGTTAAAATATTTTTGGCTCATTAATATCCCTAGTGAATAAAGAGCTTCTAAAAATAGAGAAGACCAAACACTCAATAGAGAAAAAATAGCCTAGGACATGATACCGAAGACAAAATGCAAATTGTTCTGAAATACATGAAAGGTGCCCAACCTCACTCACAACAAGATAAACACAATATAAACATAAAAATAAATATATATGTACATATGTATGGTTATCTTTTGTGTAAGAAAAGGAGAGAATTCAAAATATTAATTTCTGTTAGCATAAAGAAATATTGTAAGAATAAATAAGACACTAATAAAAATAGATACTTAATAGGATAAAGAGAAATGGGGATAGGAGTGAGACTTCTCTGTTTTATTTCTGAATCATGTAACGAAAATATATATTTAGAAAAAAGTAATTTATAAAATAAACAAGCATTAGGGTTAAAAACAATTATAATTTCTTATAATATAGCCAGTGTCTAAAGGACTGCAGGCCCCACCAGAATTCCCCGACATACTAACATTTAGTCTATTAACCTGATTAGGGTAGTGTTTCAAACTTACAGGATCAGGGACCATTCAAATTGGTGAGGACCTTGGGTCTGCTCGTTCCAATCCCCCCTCATTCTGCAGATGAATAAACTAAGGCCCAGAGAGGTTTAGTGACTTGCCCAAGGTCGTACTACTGTTCATAGCTGAGCTACATTTTACTCTATTCAGCTAAATCCCAGCCAAGTACTCTTTCTACTGCTTTGTGTTCCCTGGAGTACTTAACAGATGAGTTAAAAGACACGAAAATTCATACCATATTGTTTAAACCAGAACTTAATACCCTAATCAATTTGTTCACCAAAAATTTATCATGGTACCTTATACCCTAGACCCTATGGTAGGGGCTGGAGCTACAACTAAGTCAAGGAGGTCTCCTCGGTCATCTGCACTCTGTCTCCCAGAAGAGATGACAGCAACCGAGCTTCCATTGCTATTTGTTTATGAGTTTAACAGGGGTGAACCCCCTGCAGATGTGTGCTGGGTAAATTGTAATTATGCTAATGTTCGTGCCTGGGTTGCGGGGTTCACAACCACCGCAGTTTCCTGTTGTCCTCCCAAACCTTAACTTCCCGACCATATTTTTTCGAGTGGGCTGTTTGCTCAATGGAGTGACCTGATGGGGGAGCTCGCACTGGAACACTGCAGTCCTCAATAGGGTCGGTGCTACCCCTCAGAGGCATTTGGAAACTGGACAGTTTTCTTGGTCACAATGATCGGGTGACCCTACTAGCATTCAGTGGACCACTGCCAAGGACCTCCCTCACAATGAAGTATTGGTTGCATCCCACACAAGTTTGTCTGTCCTACTGGACATTCACATAGGTGAAAACCTGTTTTGACTTATCTGAGCCTAGAGGCTTAACACAAAGTTTTGGGCTTTTATTTTGGTGTATTTTTTAACTTTATTTATTTGTTTGTTTTTGTTTTTTATTTTTAGTTTTTTGCAAAATTTCCAACAAATGTAACCACTGTGTAAATCAAGGGAAGACTTTATTTTGTTCGGAACTTTACAAAGGACCACTGGATATCTTAGTGAACACGTCACTGACCTCTCATAGTTTCGAGTCACCAACGTAACATGTCCTCAGCCTACATTCGGAGCTGATGCATTCACGGGGATTGTACGCGGGTGCAAGCATCCACGCACGTCCTCGCGTCTGGTATTGTGGCCATTCGCACGTTGAGAGACCTGTCATTTTATTGTGAGCCACCTTCCTTATGTATTCTAGACTATTTTTCTGGGTTTTGGGGGAATGCCAATGAAATTCTATACCTCTGACTGGATTGTCCAACCGTAGAGATGCTCAAACACGTCATCGTTGTCGTCGTCATCATCATCATCATCATCATCGCTGTCATCATCAAACAAATTTCTGAGTGCCTAGATATTAGGCAATATATTGACTTGTTTGAAATTATGTATGCATATAGGTTATATTATCTATGAATTTCACTTCAAGAAGTTAAAGGGGCATAATGAGTAGATGTTGTAAAAAGGCTCATCAGGCCTGATCTGTCAGAGAATCTCCTCTCAAGCGCCCATGTAAAAGGAGGCACTGCACAGCAAACCCAAAAAACAGAGTGAGCAAAACAGGCAGAGACAAATCCTGCCTCAGTCACACACAGGCCGGCTTGATGACCACGTTGCAGATAATGATCAGGGTGCTGCTGGACCCTGTGAACAGCCGTAGGAATCAGTCTGGCCGAGGGCATGCTTTACTCTAAGTTGCTGAAGTCAACTTTGGCTTTGATTTACGGAGTTGGCAATTGCACTAAGTATATGACAGATCGACAGAAGTCTTTCCATTTGCAAAGCACCTGGGAAAACCTCCTAATAGGCCTACTATACGACTGACACTTAATGAATATGTAACAGAAGTTTAGTTTGATTGAAGCAGGAGATTCTGGCCCGTTTTTCTGGGTTTTGGGGAATGCTGATGAAATTCTACACCTCTGGCTTGATTTTCCAATCATAGAGATGTTCATGGTCAAATACCATATCATCATCATCATCATCATCATTATCATTATCAAACAATTTTACTGAGCGTCTAATTATTATTCATAGCAGGAGTGCTTAAGACTGCTCATATTGATAATGCTGAATAGAATCATTACAATTTTTATTAGCCAACATTCAATTCATTTATTTGACATTCAACAAATGTCTATTGAGGCCCTACTCTGTGCCAGACTGTGAACAAAAAGATGCAGTTCCTACTCTCATGGAATTCACAGATTCAGGGAAGAAATGGATATTAACAAATAATTAGGCAATATGTGTGCATGTACAGCTGATTTAATTGTAAAAAGGAGAAAAATTACTTGAATACCGCACAAGCCCTGAATTCACATTTGCCTCCTACCACGAAGCTTGCTTCTCTCCAAAAGGCCCAGTCTTAATTATCTATACGTCTCTCCAACCAACTCCCCCAGTCAAAAAACTGAGTCATCTTAGCAATTACTCCTTTCTCACTTCCCACCCCTGACACCCAATTAATCACAAAGTACTGTTAATTTTACCTCTCAAATGTTTGTCTAATGTGTCCCTTGCTCTTTGTTCCCACGACCCCCTTTATTATCAGCCTGGACACTTAAAACAGCTCTATGACAGGTCTCCCTGCTTTAAGTCTTACACTGGTATCAATCAGGATTTGGGTATAGAGAAGACAACCCACTCTCTCCTGTTTGGGCAGCAGGTAATTTGTTAGAGGGCATTAAATGGCTTACAGAATTGTTGGAAAAGCTGAAGAAACAGGTTGAGCTTTCGAAAATGGCTCTGAGAGCCACACTGCAGAAGCTGGATACCAAGGGAATTGCTGCCTCTTTTACAACCAAGAAACTGCTTGCCAAATGCAGAAGCTTGTGCTTCAGCTGCCAGCTCCAGAACTATGCCCCTACTGCCACAATTAGGATGCCAGCATGATCGAGAAAACATGACTAGAAGCGGCCATGAGCATGAAGCCACTGCAGAAAAGCCCAGCACCTCTACGTGTAAGCTAGCCACACGAGCAGCAGAAGCCACGCCTCTGCCTCATTTCCACCTTCCAAATCTTGGGCAAATACTTCTGATCGATAAAACCTATATCATATCCATAGCTGTAATGGAGTCTTAGAAGGGTAGTGTTTAGCTTCCTCGCCACTGCAGAATGGCAGTAGACGAAAACTCTCTACGGGAAGGTTGGGATAGATGTGCAGACCCACCACATCCATCGGACTCCCCTTAAAGTCTCCAGAGTGACGTAGCTGAAACATAAATCTGACCATGTTGCCTCTCTGCTGAAACACGTTCAATGGTTCTCCACTGCCCGTAAAATAAAGTCCAAGTTACTTGGCCTGGCTTCTCTTCTCCTGCCATAATACCATAGCCATTTACATGTCTAACAGCAGGACCCCATGTATTTGTTCCTGCTGTCCTCTATCTAGAGTGCTCTTCTCACTTCACCTGGCTAACTTTAACTCATCCTTCAAGACTCAATTCAGGTCTACCAGGAAGCTCTTCTTGAACTTTAGGGGTTATGCACTACCATTGCAGTTTCCTGGGCATGCCTAGATCGTGGAATTATCTGCTCGTATCTCTGCTTATGCCATTAGACATGTGTCCTCTTGGAGCAGCAACTGCAGTCATACGTCCGGTGCCTAGCACAGTCCCTGACCCCAAGTATGTGCTAAATAAAAATCAGTTAACCTGGAAGGAATGGTACTGAAGTAAGCATGTCTTCAGCTGGGCTCCCCAGGAATCAGACTCTGAGACAGAATCTCCACGCAGGGAGTTTTGGGGAGTGCTTTGAGGATCAGTCTCTGCAGTGGGGAGCAAGTGGAGGTGGGAGTAAAGAAAGGATGATTGGGGAGAGGGCTCAGTGGTTCCCTTCAGCTAAGGTAATTCCTGGAAGATAATCACATCAACCAGAGTTTGATGGATAGTTAGGTGGAAGGATGGAGATATAGCTGGATAGACACATAGACAGCATTTATAGCTGATTTAATTATGAAAAATAAAAGATAGATATTTCTTTGTCAAAGGGATCCGACTTAGGCTACCGTGGAAGCTGGTTACACAGCTGACGTGCGACTAGTGTATCTTTCTGATGTGCGACTAGTGTATCTTTTGGGGTTGTCCGTCACAGCAGAAAGATACTAGTGTATCTTTCTGCATCTGTAAAACAGGGGAAGTCTGCAGGCCAGCAGAGAAGATGGAAGCGACATAGGAAAGGCAGGACAAACTGGAACCTGTGAGCCTGAGCCGGAACCCAAGAGGATGGACCGGAACTGATGTCGGTCTCTCCATCCGAGCAGCCCTCTGAGCCAATGCGTGTACAGAGAAGCTGGGACGCTTCATTAGGGAGTCAAGAGCTGTCAGCCGCCAGTGTTTCCTGATGCCCAGGGGAAAGAGTGCCTTGGTACTAAAAGAGAGGACCCGGACAGAAAGCCACAGTGGCCACTCCAAAGTGCTGTAAAAGAATACCACTCGGCCAGGCTCATTCCCTCCAGGGCCTCATTTCCCAAGGAAGCCAAAGCCTGGCCTGGGAAAACAGGTAAATCACAAATAGTCAAACCATATCAAATGATGAAATAAAACGAAACCAGTTAACAAATATCTTGCAGACATTCACCACCTGTGAAATCTGGGGTGAGAAGAAAGAAAATAAGGAACATCCATGGGCCAAAGGGAATTTTCAAGGGGTTCACGAGGTTAAAGGTGAAGGGGAGATGGAGATCTGAGCTGTCTTGTTAAGGATAAGGAAACAAATTATAAAATGTACAATGTGTTGTTTTAATGGAGGATATGGGAAGCGGGGTTTGGAGGGCGAAAGACTGAGAAACATTGATTTAATCACAGCAGGTTTTGACAGTTATGTGTACATTTTTAGGGGAATTCCACAAAATCTATTCACTCATTTCTTCTAGACTTTTCTACTCCTTCACCATCGTGTTAGTCAAGGACATCTTTGCTCGCGGCAGACATCACAAATAAATCATGGTATTCTTTCCTGATGTGCCCCTAAAAGATCTCAGACTCCTTCTAGCACAGCTTTACAGATAACCACACCAACTGAGAGGCTGGAAAGTAACAGTCGCCTTGCCCACTGTCCATTCCATTCACTGACACCTAACTTAACCATCTTCCCTCAGAGTGCCCTTTTATCATGCCATCTTTATCTGCAGAAACAAAGATAAAAAAAACCAAGGATTCTTGTCTCTGTTCTGCATCCCTGGCCTCAGTCTGGGAGGCAGAGTAAAAATGTTGGTGGTTTTCAATCCTGTTTCTCCGCCTACTTCACCACAGCTCAGTCCTGCTCCTCAAGTTTAGGACTCGTGAGAGCAAAGACAGGATTAGAGGGCAAACTTTCCTGCCATTTTCTGAGTTGAAACTTGTCCTTGAGAAGCCAGCATTGGAAAGGAATTGGGAAAAAAGGAAAAATAACTACATATGCAAAAATAAATGGGAAACTTCTGTTTTCGTTAATAACAATTAAGAAGGTATATTTAGAGTTGTGCCTTGCTTTCAGCAACATATAGAAATTGAATATCTGAAACCAACCTATTGGCTTAGATGATTATTTCAGAAAACTTATCTCTGATTTATTACCTTAATATTTTAACAATGCATTAATAGTGCATTCGTCTGGGCTTACTCTCCAATTAATTTCTGTAAGCAAGCATTAAATGTTAAGAAATCTCTTTGTAAGGCAAATGATTCATCAAATAACACCCTCAGTTTATCTAATATTGCTATTACTTGCTGTTGTTATAGAAATTTATATTTTTCAAAGTACTATCATACTTGGCCCCATGTCATCTGACTTGAGGCCAAAACAGACTGTGTTTTCCATCAGAGTGTGCTATGTCAAGTTACATATCTGTTTGTTTATTTTTTAAGGTGGCATCCGCTGTATCAAGTTCTCTGAATTCAAGTATATTCCAAAATAATCTGTTTGCAGAGAAACTGAACGATGGTCTTATTCAACGGTTCTCAGTCTTTGGTGTTCATCAGATTTATCTGAGACGCTTCTCAAAAATGCAGGTGTGGGTCCTACTCTCAGAACTGTCAAATCTGAATCTCCGGGATGATGGGAGGAAAGACATCCCAAAGTTCTCAAACTTTGAACTAGTTGAACCACTGATTAATTATCTGTCTTCAGATGAGCACACATACCCATCAGCAGCCAGACTCAGAAAGTTAACATGTAGCCACCAGCTTCAGATTATACTAAATACGTCATTACATTTGGGACACACAGATTTATTTGGGACTTTGTGGGAATATGGTAATCCCAAGGACCAAAAGAATTTTTATTATTGTGCTTCTTGCCATCACAAAGTCATAAAATAGCCTTTCCCTCTATCCTTAGATGCACATCGAGGCGGGGGAAATGATGTAATCCCCCTGGGATTTTCTCAAGACCTTCGGGCGGTAGGTTCTATTAGCGTTTGAGGAAGGTCTTGAGAATCAACCTTTGGGGAACCCAGAAGTTCAATGTGATAACAATGCCATGGACGCCCTAACCCTGTTTCTCATCTTCCCGGCAGCATCAACAGGCTGACTTGCAGTTCCCTTGCATGGAGTTGGAGCCACGAGACTAGTTCCCACTGCTAGAATATGAGAGGAAGTGTCATATATATTAGCCAGGGGGTGGAAGCAGGGCTGCCTTCTTCATGTGACCTTTCTTCTCTCCTCTACTAGATGCAGAGGGTACAGTGCAGAACTCCCAAGCTTGCAGGGAATGCTCTCACCTGCCAGCCTCCAACCCCATCAGGCTGTGAAGTCAGTGAGGTTACAGAAAAATAAAGTTGAGGGGCTACCACCACTGAGCTTTGAGGCTGTCTGTCAAGGCAAATTCCCTGCCCTGACCAGCATGAAAAGCTCCTCCAGGGGTTTCATCCTTCATCTTCACTCCAGCCCATTAATAGGATAAGTGGTATCAGTATGAGGGTCCGGGTCTGCCCCTTACGGTTGTGAAGGGTCATTGCTTCCAGGGAGGCCCATCTCCTGATCTGAAGGCCACATTTTTACTGTTTTACCCCTACTCCATTCCCCATCCTTTCAGCATTTAAAAATCTATTCCTTCCTCTTCCCCTCACTATTCCATGGAACCTACACTCGCTTTCTAGTTCACACTTGAATTTTGCCTGGAAAATGTTGGCCACAGTTAATCATCAATACAAGGCCGATTTGTTTTCTGCCTCTCTGCTGACATTTAAGTTCAATATCAAGTTCAGTATTAATCAAAAGGGACAGAAGTGGGGACAAATCCCTCTGATATGAGTTTCCAAGATCTGGTTCCCCAAGACGTTTCAAGCTAGAACCAGGTGAAAACCTGCCTCTGGAAGCCGACCCTTTTGTGTAACAGTCTCCCAGGGTTACCCTGTCACCTCAGAAGCCCTCTTCAGCCCCCACGTGGCAGAAAACAAATCTGCCTTGTATTGACGATTAACTGTGGCCAACATTTTCTAGGCAATGTTGAGTAACCTTGAGTGAGTTCATTAACCTTCCTGGGCCTTAGTTGCTGCATCTGTAAAACAGGGATGGTCCCTCCCTCATGGGTCTGTTGTGAGGATTAAATGAAACAATGCCTGCAAAGGGCCTAGTGCCTGGCACCAAGCCACTGTCAATGAATGTTGGCCGTTGAGGTGGTAACTGTGTTTGTGCTTATTGTTATAACATCTGGGTTTCTTCCGGTGAGTTTTGGTGACTGTCCAGCTGGTCTACAGGGAGACCTTATCCCCAGCTACAGCTGACTTTCTAAACTTTAGAGACAGAAGGGGCCTTGGCAAAACCCGTTGTTGTAAAGGTGAGGGGCCGACAGCCCAGAGAGGTGAAGGGGCGTGTCTGATGATCGGACGGTAACAGCACCAGAACAGAGGCTTCTATTCTAATACTGCTCTGGCCACCCCACCCTTCCACGGGGCTTTTCCCCCGGGTTGTGCAACTGGACTTTCGAATCCCGTTTCTGCCAGTTACTCACCTTACAGTCAAAGAAAAGATCTTTAACCTCAACGTGCCTCAGAGTGCCCTTGTCTGCCAAGTGGGGAGAATAATAGCCTGTACCTCAGATTGTTTTGAAGAGGAGTGACTAGAATGGTCTCAAGTTCATAGAAAGCCCTCAGTAAGCATAAACTCTGTTAAGCAATCCAAGCTCATAAGAGGAGGACTGAGCATAACCTCGCCCCTAGCACACTGAGAACTTACAGCCACCCTAAACCACAGTTCTGACGACATGTTATGCTCCATGGGCCAAAGCTGACCCATAATCCAAACAGGTCTTTAGCATTTCTAGTAAGTTTTCCCTAGCAGCCCCGCTGGATGGCATAGCCTAATCCTGTCTGCCAGCTTGACAAAATCAAGCTAAAATGACTTCATGGGGGTGACTGGCCAGGATTTAGTCATTTCTGGTGGATGAGAAGAGAGAGACCCAGCAAGAGTGTGTCCCGCGTCTCTTCATGTGTGCTGAGTCCCTGGCAAGATCATAGTCAGGCTGAGTCCTCCCAGTCCCTGCTCAGGGGCTTAGGGGGTGCTTCTGTGAACCGCCCCCCATTTCCTCCACTGGACACCCCAATGATCTTGGGCCCAGAACTCCAAGCTAGACTTCCCGGGACCTCACACTGCTTTCACTGGTCACAGACGGGACGTGCTGCAGTCAGAACGCTGCAGTGGAGGACCCCGCAGAACCTCATCGGCAGAAAATCCTCCTGCTTGCAAGGAACAGGGGGGACGTGGGGTGAATGGTGGAGAGGAAAAAGCCCTTCCACAAACACCCTTCGACCCTGATAACAGAGAACAGGAGAAGCTCTCGTGGTGAGACGCATCGGCTAGATTCTCTCGGGACCTATATTCATTCCTGGCACAGGCGGATTAAGTGGTTTTAGCCTACTCGTCCAAATCACAAAAGCAATGACAAGTGGCCACTGAGCTGGACTTTTCTAAAGAGGAAACTGTAGATCTCATTTCTCACTGCTCTTGCTTCAGCTCAGTTTCCCAGGCTCCTTCTCTCCCAACCCGCTTATCGAGTTTCCGCTCCAATCACCAGTGAGACCCCTCAGAGAAGGCACGTGGGGCCCTGACCCGGACCGCGAATTGCAAGCAGTTCCATTCCACGTCTCCCTCCCTCTCTCAGCTTCAACGACGGCTATGCGGTCATCTACTTCCTTCAGTGGCGAAATGAGAAAAGTCCTTACCTGAACCCCCCACCCCTGACCGCAGTCGGGACTGACCCCCAAGCTGAGGACACAGAGTTGCTGGGCAGCCCCTAGCAGACAGCGTCTTTAACCAGCGAGACAGGATTACGATTCTGGTCAGAAATGACAGTAAGCCACGTGGCCTGCACATCAAAGTAATCCCGGGCTTTGGTGGCAAATGCAAAGCAGTCGGGGCGCGTGGGCCCTGAAACGGCAGCGTGGGACGCGATCTGCAGCACAAGCTGCCGCCCGGCACCGCTCGGCGCCTGCCTTACGTTGCGGGCAATTTGTAAAAGAGAAGGGAAAAAAAGCTCACGACAGCTCCAGATTGTCTCTGCTTTGTTAGCAGCGACGAGATAACAAAACCTTTTGACGAGAAGCAAAACCTTCTCTCTATAAAATTCAATTAATTTTTTTCCCCTGGCTAATTCATTTAGCCTTGTTTATCGCGGAGGCTGAGACGTCAAATCTCAGTGGGCAGTGCTCCCCCGCAGCAATGTTGGATGTTGTTGCACAAGGAGGAAACAAGCTGTCCTGCCCAAGGTCACCCATCAGTCACGTGGCGCTGCCGGAGCCACTTCTCCCAGGGAGCGGGAGCGGCAACTCTGAGTCACCCCTCCTCCCCGGTCCCCGCGAGCTCACTGGCAGAGAGCTTTTTCTGGAGCAGGGCTGGCTTTCTGCGCTGGGATCCCATCTTTCTTCCCTGCCCAGCTGCCTAGTTGAACACACTCCCCCCTTCCACACACACACTCCCTTTTATGAAAGGATTTTCCCAATCGAAAAGATAGAGTCTCTGTCCATAGAATATTGTAGTGTAGAACCTTTTGCCCAAGGCAGCCAGACATTAATTAATTAAGTCTTCAGACACTCTATTTGTTGCCTATTTCTTCTAGTGGCCAAGGGACTAAAAAATACGGTGCATCCCGTTCGGACCAAAGGAAAACATACTGGAGAAGGAAATTCCCCCACTCCTAGTATTCAGCACCTGAAGTCTTCTCAGAAAAGGCCAGACTCCAGATCTGGGTGTCTGAGTGGGGCTGCCCTGGGGAAGAAGGGACCGTGTGTATCCCGGATGCAACTCGGAAGACCTGAAAATACACCGGAAGCTGTGTGACCTTGGGCAAGTACCCTAACTTCTGTGAGCCTGTTTCTTGCATCTGAAGAATGGAGCTCTTAATACCTACTGCACAGGGCTGCCGCAAGAACCAGCTATAGAAATGTCAATGAAAGTTTAGAACTATACGAATTGTTTATACCCACTGAGTCACATGCACCTCAAAGAGGCAAGAGAATTGCTGAGGGTACTTCAGATTTCCTGGGCACAGCTAAGAAGCAGCAACAGAAGTTAACGGAAAACTCCAGAGCTAAAGGTCTCAACTTTAGATGGGAATGTGGCAAACTTTCAGTCCTTGCCTTTAGAAAATGACAGAAACTCTTTTTATGCACCTAAAAAATAATAATAATAATAACTAAGATATAGATTCGGGTTTCTAAATTTATTCCTCAAAATTCGATTTCTCTCCCTGAAATAAGCAGAGTGTGCGCCGGCATCTCCTTTCTGCTGATTTGATGCCCCTCCGCGGAGCTGCGTGATGCCGTCCACGGCTCACACGAACAGGCTGCTCTGAGGCTGTGAGCCAGTGACAGAGCCGGCTTTCAAAGGTGAGCTAAATGAGGAATGTGCAATTTGGGCAAAGCATTCACACGTTTGAATGAAGGACAGGAACTGTCGAGGCTGCCACCATGGACAGGAAATTGATGTCCCCGTGGCTATTTAGCTGGCAGAAATTAGTTCTCAAAGATCAGCCTTAGCAAAAAGGACAGAGAGCGTGTGGCTGGAAGAAGAAAGCAAATCTCTTGAGTTTTCCCTTGCCATTTGCACTCCCCCGGTGCATCCCTTCTGTTGGTTTGCATCACGGGTCTTTGCTAGTTATGTTTAGTAAACTTCCGATGTACAGCGTAAAGTAGTGGAAGCGCTAACGAAGGGACGCCCAGGCAGAGACCCAGATCTCCCAGGAGAATCCGAGACCTGGGAACAGCACGAGCATATCTTGAGAAGTGGAGAGAGGTGGCCTGTGGCTACTGGCAGGGCAGATCCCCTTCACTGGGGATCAGTCCCAGCCACATTAGGCCGAGAAGGAAGTAGAATCCAGGGTTGGAGGAAGGCCCATGTCCCAGCCTGGCGATCCCCTGCTTCTCACAGCCCCTGTCCTGCGACACGAGGATCGCCCAACAACCCCGTGAGACTGTAGGGTTCCCCCTGGAAACTGGCTGGCTAAGTACGAATGCATCTAGGCCAAGGCGGGGCTTGAGGGCTCCTGCTTGAGACTCTTCAGTCTCCCCTCAAGGAAACAGTGAAGCGGACATGCTTTGCTGTGATCGCCAACCTTAAAAGTCTGTACCTCCGTTCTGTCTGTTTCAATGACAAAAAAACGTTCAGCCATCTGTCCCTCACATGCCAGAAATAAGCACCTCAGCAGGAGCAGAACTTTATGGGGAAAAAAAAGTCGCCCCGATAAATCTCATGTTATCATCTAGTCATCACAACCCCTGGGTGTGTCCATTCTCGATAGGTCTTGACTACTGCTAGTGGTGGGCGGGCGTGAGCAGGGGCCGGAGTGGGGCAAGGGACTTGCTCGCAGGCCCCTTTGGGAATCCGATGAAAGCTACAGAAAATAAACACGCGTGCTAAAATATGTATGTAATTTCAGGGGCTTCGTACTTCCCTTGAACTTCAGATTAAGAACTTCTACTTCAGTTATCGGCAAACATAGGGAGGTGCCTAAATCTCTGTCACCTGCCCTTGGACCACGAGGACATTCGTACAGCATTTTGATAAAGGCAATGATTATCTATCTGCACATACAACTCCCCTCGCTGGGCAGGGTAAATGACCTCTTTGATTCTCGTCTCTTTGCTGTTTAGGGAAACAAAGCTTTCACTGGTAATGTGAAGTTCATCTGTGAATGAATGGATCCAGACCGTGCGTGCGTGCGTGTGTGTGTGTGTGTGTGTGTATGTACGTGCCCGCACAAGTGTGTGGGAAGAGGCATCAAGATAAAAAAATCACTCCTCTCACCTTTCAGATAACGATGAAATCTGACAGAAAATAGTTTTTCTTTAAGGCTTTAAAAATAAAAAAATATAAACTATACTTTCACGAACTGCTCCCTAAAAGCTCTCCGAATGGTTTTACGCCACTATTTCACATCGCCTACACCCACACATGCTGCTGAATACCTCTCGAGGGGAGTGCCTTTTTCTTGAAGGTTAGTTCTCAAGTGAGCTATAGAAAAACGATTCTGAAATGCCCAAAGAAGTTGTGATTTCTGGTCTAGAGAAGACTGCCTCATGACTTTACCTGCCCTGATGCTACTTTGCAGAGGAATAGGGATTCGGCGATTCTAGTAAGTTGGTTATGGATTCAGAACTCACAAAAGTTAAGCAATTCCAGGGCTGATACCACCTTTCTAGGGCAGCTGCGTTTGAACTGGGCACTCAGAGAAAAAGAGAGAGATGAGAAAGAGTGAACAGATCTGTAGAGAAGAACAGAGGCAAAGTGTCAGGAAGAAAGGGCAACCTCGGTGCCTGGGGCCAGCTAGGAAGCTTCTCTGCAAAGGCAGTGGGCACATGCTGCTCTCCCCATCAGGAGGTAGGGTCTGTTTACCCTCCGTCGATGCCCAGCTGGCTTTATGATTTGCTCTGACCAGTAGCATGTGTTAGAGCAATGTTGTCTGACTTCCAGGACAGGCCTTCGGAGGCCTTGCAGCTTCTGCTTCCAGCCCACTAGAACCAATCACCATGTAAGGATGTGTGGACTAGGTTACTGAACTACAAAGACCATGAATAAGAGAGTGTTTAAGTGGAAGGGAACTGAGGGGCCCCAGCCCACAGTCACACCCAGCCCCACACACGCGAGCGAGGCTGCCTCGGATACCCCAGCACTATTCGGCTGCCCCAGTTGATAGCACGAGTAGTGAGAAGTCCAGCCACACTAGCCTGCCCATGTTTGAGCCATGCATTGCAGAACAGAGACAAACCATGCATGCTAAGCTCTGACTCCCAAAGTCATGAGAAAAGAAAGTGGCTGCCGTTTAAAGCCCCTAGGTCTGTCATGCAGAGTCTGCTCTGCAGCAGATGCCTGCTAATCGATATCCTTTCCCCTCTCTTCTTAAGAAGAAATCAGGTTGGACTCCACGTAGCAAGATGTCTACTTAAGAAAATAGCTTCCTCATCTCTCTTTCAGCTGACCTTTCTTTCGTATTTCTTTCAGGTCGCCATGTGATAAAATTCTGGCCACTGAGAAGTCATTGCGAGGAACCTCCAGGAGGGCTTCCCAAAAGGTTCGATGTGTCTAAATTTTCTTTCACTTTAACCTTTGCCCTTTTGCCTTTCCCTCTTCTTCTAGTCTGGGACACATACTCTCTGCTTGGATGGGCGGCAGTCACCTTGCAACCATGAGGACAAAAGTCCCACCTCTGAATTCCTAATGACATGGATGACTGCATAGTTTTGAAATTATATCATGAGAAAAATAAGCTTTCTGATTGTTTAAGCCAGTATTACTGATTGTTTTGCTTTTTTGTTGTTGTTTATTGTTTTATTGTTTGTTTGTTTCAGTTACTCACATAAAACACATTTGTAACTTACAAGTTACAAATTTCAGGTCCTCCTGAGATCCAGCTGCATTTCCGCCCTTAGATTCTGCGAGACACCCCTGTATCTGAATAATCACCTAGCTTGAGTAGGTTTCTGTCAGCAATTAAGCAAACCCTGGCCAAGACAAGAACACTTGAGGTAAGTGTACAAAGGAATAGTTTTGCAAGGATAGTGTTCTCTTTCACTGATGACAAGGCCAGGGACCATTTTTCTCTGGCAGATGGGGTTAGGGCTATGACCTACTCAAGTGATGAGCCACTGGAAAGGTTGCCAGGGATCTTTGAACGCCATTCTTTCTTGGAAAGTGTTTGAGCAGATTAGGTAGCTGCCTTTAGGGGCTTAGTTAGTTAGGTATTGCCCTCCCTATAGGCGAGGGCATCAGAGAGCTAACCTTGGATGTGCGGATGCAGTGCCTTTGTATAATCAAACAGGCAGGTCAAGCAAAGAGTTAAAGGCATGGCTTGGCCCTCTGTCTGCACTCTGGTGAGGCTTCAAAGGAGAAATCACCAAGCTAAAGGGAGCACTGGGCATGGTCTTTCTATTGGTATTCTGCGTTCACGGGCTTCAATGCTCTGCTTAATGGCATAGAATGGAATCGGCCCATTGACATTCATTAGTTCTAGTTTCTTGGAAGCATCTTCTCCATAAAATCCTCCAACTGCAGGTTTCCTCTGTCCTGCCTCATTGAAGCAGTGGCATGAGATTTTTAGATCTGAATGCCCTTGTCACCTGTAGGGAAGTGCATGCTGGGTAAGACCATGTCGGCTCTGCTGCACTACGCAGAGACTCTGGGGTTCCGGGTCTGTTTCGGTGTGGTCTCCAAACGGCACCATTTCAGCCTATGCCCATCCCGAGAGGCTGGCGGAGCCCGAGTTGCTGCTGTACTCCTTCAGAAGCTTTCCGGCTTGGAAAAATCCTTCAAGAAAACGAGCATTCTTTTTCTCCACAAAGCAGCTAAAAGTCTGCCTCTTTTACACAACCACAAACTTCCCTCCAATAGAACTACTGATATTTAAATGTCATCTCAGTGGTAGCAGAAAATTTTAACTTCTTAGTTATTTGGGGGGAAGGTGATGGAGAAAAGAAGAGTAGAAAATTTGATAGTTCTGTAAAATGCCTTATGTAAAAGTGTTTTCTGAAACATGTTGGTTTGTTACTATATAGCATTTGACCCCAAAGAGAAAATTGCATCCTGATGGAAAACTAGGAATTCATTTCTAAGCACTAAATTGTAGACATTTTTCTGGAAAGATGCTCGGTTTGAATTTTTAAGTGAAAAAAAAAATGAGTTACAAAACTGTGTATAGAATGATCTGAATTTTGCTTAATTAGAGAGACGAAAGCAGGAAAATAAGAAAGAAAGGAGGGAGGGAAGGAGCAAAATCATTTTAAAGACATTTACACATTTACGAAAAAAGACTAGAAAGTTTAAAGTTAAAAAAAATCATTATAGTATTTATTGGGCATAAAACTACTAGTAATTTTTTTTTAATTTCTTTTGCTTACTCTATTTTTCAGTTTTTCTATAATGGACAAATATTACTTTAATATTATTAAAAGTGTTATTTTATCTGACATTAACTAATCTCTTAGACAATGTCTAAAAACCTTCTATTGTTGGTTTCTTAACATATACATGGGGTGGTGGTTTGTTTTCCAACTTAGCTAGTTATGCTTTTGCTAATAAACGAGGCAACAAACGGAACAGATTAAGTGCACCAAGAATTCAAAAATATTATCTTAGAATCTTGTTTTCCATCCTCTACGATTATTTGTAAGTTCCAGTTGAAGTGATCATACTTCTGTTACTAGTCATGGCCCTGCAATCACTCAAAAAACATTTCTGTGTGTATCTACACAGAGAAACTGACCAGGAAAGACAGTTTCTCCTGGGTTTACTCAGAGTGGGTAAGTTCCATCCTGTAAACCAGCTTGCGCTGCTAGTCAGAGGTTGCTGGAGCACCTGCCAAGAAATGCTCTGATACCATGTATCAGATCAGCTCAGGGGCAAGAGTACTATGCCCATCAGTAGGATCTCCCATGGCTGTAGGAAGGAAAAATGCGGACAGGTGCGCTGGAGACTGACCATTCCTGGTTGACGTTCATGGTCCCGGAAAGAAAGAAAGAAAAGCAGAAAAGGAGCAAAAAAAAAAAAAAAAAATCTGACTAACTTATGTAGAAAAGAATCCACCTTTGCCTAGGAGAGAGCCAGCCTTTGCGCTGTCCCCCTCTACCCCTAATGCTGCTGGGTTTCCCAATCGCTTTTCCTGTACACTGCAGTTCTTCACAGGAAGCTGGGAGACAGGCCCGGCTAAAGTACTTGCCCTGCCCGCCCCTTTTCTCCCATGTCCTCATCCAAAGGGAATATCTGCAGAGGCAACGACTGTACCAGGACCTGAATTTACTGCATGTCCGTAGCATCCTTTGTACCTTTGACAATACGAAACCTTGGTTTTTTTTTCCATTCAGGAAAGTCAAGGTCAAGGTTACGTACTCCATTTTGACAAAACAAAATAAACTTGAAAATGCTGGAGATATGTGATCTGCTAGTTCCCACCTCTACAGCCACAAACGTTTACAAATCCTTCTAATGTTTTGTCAGGGTCTGGACTCAGTACTTTGCAGTCATGCAGAGCTACCCATAACGGTTATTTATGTGCTTGGTAAGTTTACTTCTCCCATTCTGCTAAGGTCATTTATTTCCATGGAAGGGTGATACATACAATATTGGTTTTCATGAGGTGCTGCATTGACATTTTTGAACTACAGGAGTGATGGAGGCTGAGGGAGGCAGACCCAGTTCAAGGGTGTCCAGCTCAGGAATGGATCAGAGCTGAAGAGGCTGAACTTTCTTTTACTCTTTTATCCATGGCATCTCCTGAAGCTGGTGTGTTGTTGTTGTTTTTGTTTTGGCAAATTCTACCTATTGTGTTTTTGTTTTTGCTCTTTTCTTTTTTAAAATCATTTATGCTTCCTAGAGTGGGGTCCCAAAACTGCCTAATTTGGAAAGGAATTCCCCTCACCTTTGTGTTTGGCTCATCTCACCCCTCAAACACTGTGTCCTGAGTGAGGACAATTAGCTAAGGAAGGCCCATGCATGAACTAACTCAATGACTCAAAGAATTCTTCGGGAAAAGTGAAAAAGCCACAAAGCTCAGAAGAATTTAGAGGGGCACAAAACCTCTCTTCAATTTAATACACATCTAATAAGATGGATTCACCCTTAGCCAGCTTCTTTAAAAACTAGGGTGCCTGAGGAAAACAGAGAATTTTCTTTCATAGAGTAAATAAATAGTGTAGGTTAATGTTTGATGGGTTGTGTGAAATCCCGAGAAGTCTCGGGCATTAAACAGTACAGTGGACTAAATGACACCAATTACCATTATATTACCGTGAGAGAATGATTAAAGTGTAAACCATCACAATGAATTTGAGTGATCTACACAACTCAATCAGCAAAGCAACCACACCATGAGAAGCTTTTGAAGCTCACAGAGAAGCCCCCCAGCACGTCATGTCGCAAAAGATATGTTACAAATTCAACCTGCTCCAGGAGCTCAGGTACTCTCAAGCACATAAGTATATATCAGTCCCTTAAAATTAGTGTTATGGTATCCTAATAACTTACATTGGAATAGCTCTTGGCAGACACTCAATGTAGAAGTTTTCATTAAAAAGTTGACGTACATTATTGCAGAGCATTTCTCCTCCAATGACAATTCATCATAAGGAGAGAAAACTCATAACAGAGAAATATCATTATTGTTAATAAGCATTTATTGTGTCCCCACAGCATGCAACTTGCTGAAGAGCATATAGATAGAGAGGGAGACTCTACACCGACTAAATTAAAACCTAAATAAAGGAATATTAACAAAAATTATGCCCGAGGCTCATTGTGTGGGTATCTGGAGCACAAGCAGGTTATGAAGAATCAGGCTTTCTGGTGGGTGAAGGGAGAATGAACATGAACGTGCACCTTCAGGTGATAATGACAGCGAACGGGAAAGTGGACCATCCATGCTCACTCTGTTCGCGTCCTAGTCCTGCGGGGACAGAATTAGAAAGGCAACTGCATACAGAATGTTTTTCCATGTAGGCTGTTATTTCTAGGATGGTCTCTGTCGGCCAAACTGCCCTAGTGGCATTTCATATAGAAACTTTAAGTGCCTGCTCAGTAGAGAGTCCCGACATCACGTAGGTAAACAGAAACACCGTGTTCTTTCCATCTTACTTTAATTCCCTCAAACACAACCCGAAGAACCAGCTATCACTCTGCCCAATTCCTTTGACCTACTTTGACCGAATAAAACAACACTCATATTTGAAGTGTTTTTTTTTTTTTTTCTGACTAGGCAAATCCTCTTCAAAGGAGATATTCGTCTGCACTGCAGTCTTTCCATATTTTCATGCTATAACCTGTGGTTAGTCTTGTAAATTAAGGATGATTTAGTGTAGGTGGACATACACTCTGGGACACTTTTCCCATTCTGCCTAAATTTTCCCTCCACTGTTCTAATGTTCGTCCTCAGCTGTCTCAGGCGGTTCCTGACAAGGGAGAATGGCTTGGTGCAGAGAAGATGGATTTTGAAGGCCAGTGGCTTTGGAAGATAAATTATATGAGTCAACCTCTGCTATTTACCAGCTGTGTGGCCTCGGGCAAGTTACTTTACCTCTCTGGATTTGGTTCACCTACATGTAAAATAAAACACAGTAATTCCTCTCTCAGTGGTGGTTACAAGGATTACACGAGCTCATACATGTCAAGCTTTGGACATGCAATTAATGGACAATGCCAATCACCAATATCTTGCTTCTGTGATAATCCCGGGGCCCAGTACCTGGTTGCCTTACACTCATGTGGCTCCATCACAATCAGTTACTGAGGTGGTCTTCTTTTGTTTCTCCCTCTCTCTCTCTCTGTTCTTTTTTTTTTTTTTTTTTTTTTTTGGTCGTTAAATTAAGAATGCAACAGCTTGAAGTATACGAAGTATATGTGCACAAAATATGAACATCTCTTCATGTTTCCATTTCGAAATGCTGGTGTGTTGGTTTAACTGTATATTAGAACAAATGAATGCTTAAGTGGACTGAGAATTAGTGACTATAACATCTTTTTTGTTAACAGAACGTAATTTGGATACTGACACTAGGCTGAAAAAAAATAGTATCATCTAATATTACAAAGAAAAGAATGCTTTCGATGTTACGTACATGACCAATGGGGGTGGAGAAGGACAGGAATGATTTTTAACTGTGTTTGCCAAGCTTTAGTGTACATGGGAATCACCCCGGTGTTCCCAGGGGTCCTGACCAGCAACCTGCATTTTGACAAGCTTATCGCATGATCCTGATGTTGGAGAACCTCATGAGGATAAACACTAACTCACACTCCACGATTAGAAAAAGAGAGCAGCAAAATAACCCAGCTGTCAAAAAATATGTCCCGTCTCCTCCTCATGTACCTCCTTCTTCCTTCTCAGCTTCCTCCCCTTTCTGTCTGTCTGTTTCTGTCTCTGTCCGTCTGTCTGTCTGTCTCTCTCAGCATGGCTCGGCCACGAGCCTGGAGAAGAAACGGACATGTCCGCTGTTCCCCTCATGTAAACGGTGGAGGCGGGAAGAGAGCTGAGGAAGGGCTGCTGAGCAGCGCTTGCCTAATGAGAAAACTTATGGCAATCCAAAGATGCCTTTCCTGGGACAGGTTGAAATCTGCAGCAGCAGAAAAGCTGCAAAAGTTAACTATTTGGTGAAACTCCTAAAATTCCTAGAGTTGCAGTCAAGTGTGGAAAGGAAGCATGCAAGAGGAGGAGAATGTAAATAAAGCCTCATCCGACCTAAGGCAGCAGCAGCAGCAGCAAGACTGGATTAAGCAGTGTTTAAGAAGAGTTAACTAGCAAAGAGGTGGTGCCTGAAGCGATGTGAGCATTTATATATCTCCGGAATGGTGCTTTTCACTTTTGAAAGCGATGCGGATCAGGATAAGCGGTGTTACAATGCAGTGACAAATCAACCCTGAAATTCTAGTGGCTTAAAACAGCAAAGAATTATTTCTGACTCATGCTGAATATTTAGGGTTGGCTGAATGCTCATCTCTGAGTTAACCTTGTCGGCCTCACCCAGGGGCCCAAGCTTACAGAGCAGCCACTTCCCGAAACATTACCGGTGACCATTCGTCTCAGTCTGCTGGGGCTGCTGTAACGAGATACCATAAACTGGGTGGCTCGAACAACACATTTTTATTTCTCACAGTTCTGGAGGCCGGGGAGCTCAGGTTGAAGGTGCTGACAGATCCGGTGTCTAATGGGAGCCCTCTTCCTGCTTCACAGATCCTTGTCTTTTTGCTGTGCCCTCGCACAGCCTAGAGTAGGGAGATGCACGCTCCCTCTCATCAATTCTTGTGAGAGCATTAATCCCAACATGAGGGCTCCACCTTCACGATCCAATTATTTCCCATACGCTCCTTCTCCAAGGAGTATCTCATGGAGAATTAGGGATTCAACATATGACTTTTGGGAGGATCCAAACATGCAGGCCATAACACCAAGGCATAGGGAAAAGGCAGCTGCAGCGTGGTCTGGAGGGTTTGCACTGGGGAGAAACGCTCCAGAATAGAACGACATACCCATCAGTCAGAATTAGTCTTATGGCTCTACCCAACCATCAAAAAGCCAGGAAGTACAACGCCACCACATACCTGGAAGCACGGGGAACAAGAATATTTGGTAAACAGCACTAATGAGGCTACACTTTATTCCACAATATGAGAGGTGCGACTGGGGGTGCTCTGATTAAAGCTGAGGGGTGAGGATGGAGTTCGACGTCCCGGGTCCCCTCCTAGTGGCCCTCGTCACATCTCTGAGGACCCAGGACTCCTGGGGACAGTTTGACAACCAGTGTTCTGAAACATGCACTGTACTGTATGGCTTATTTAAGCACTGTTCTCTATTTATTGATGATTAACTATTTTAATAAGTGATTTTATTTTAATGGAAAAAGTATAATTAAATGGAAAAGTACTGCTCAGTGGCAAGCCTTACTGTTTGAACAGTGTGGCTGTAAGCAAAGCGTTATTTTCTTACATATCATAAATGCAGACAAAATGCTTATGAAAAAACAAACATCCCTAAGAATAGCCTCTGGACTTTACGTCCAGCCCAATCGAATGAAGCAAACACAAAAGCTGGTATTAAAAAGTGTACCCATGCTACAACACAGGGGAACCTTGAGGACATTCTACTGAGCAAAATCAACCAGACACAAAAGACTAATCCTCTATGATTCCGCTATCTAGAGTAGTCAGATTCATGGAGACAGAAGACAAAATGGTTACCAGGAGCCGAGGGAGAAGGGAATGGAGAGTTGTTCAGTGGGTACAAAGTTTCATGAGGTGAAAAAGTTCTAGAGACTGGTTGTACAGCGATGTGTATATAGTTAACACTGCTGAACTATGCACTTAAAATGCTTAAGATGCTAAATGGTATGATATGGGTATTTTACCACAATTAAAAAAAAAAACACAAGTCTACTAATAGTTCCAAACTCATTCTTAAAAAATATAAATCTTTTGTTATACCTGTTCACTAGCTAATGTTAAAAACACTTTTCTTTCTCTTCTACATCCCCTTTAAAATTAAATTTAAAACTTAACCTCTTGACTGTAACAATGAGAAATCTGCTAAACGTCCAGTCTGTATTTGCTGGAATCTTCACCCTGCATTTAAGTGAAAATAAAGCGTTGAAGTTGTCATCCGCAGCTCCGCCCGGCTGAGGGGCAGCTTACACGTGACTGTCCCCGTGCAACAGTGCAGCGGGCTGGTGCCCGGGGTCTTCAGGGACTGTGTGCCTTTGAGCTTTCCCGACCCACCACGGAGGGAGATGCTGCCATTTCCAGTTCTGCCCGATGATAGTCCGGCATCTCGGGAATTTGCTGAACTTGCTCGTGCGGGGGCTGGGACGCTCTGAGAGGCCTCTGCCTGTGGACGCCCGAGTGGGCTGCGGGGCCGGTGCAGTGTGACCGCCACAGGGACATTTCGCGGGGCGCCGACAGAACGCCCGTCATTGTTACGGGTCCGAGCACGTTTTGGGCGAAGCATGCGGGCCTTGGGGTCTGAAGGCCCAGCTGTGTGATCTCAGGCTAGTCGCTTACCATTACGCTTCGGTTTCCCCAAACACAAAATAGGCATTAACTACGATTTAAGGATATATGAGACTCCCTTCCTTATTCCAAAAATGCGTGTTGAGTACCTTACTACGTGGCAGGCGCCGTGCTAGGTGCTGGGAATATGCTAGTTAACAAAACAGACAAAAATCCCTATCCTCGTGGAACTTAAAATTCTCTGTTGGGAGTGACTGATGATAAACAAATAAACAAGTATTTGGCATGTTAATGCTGGTGGGTGCTATGGAGATAAAGTGTGTGTGTGTGTGTGTGTGTGTGTGTGTGTGTGTGTGTGAGATCTTAAATAGGGTAGCAGGAGAAGCCCTCATTGGAAAAGTAGTACTTGAATAAAGGCTTGAAGGAGGCCAAGGAACAAGCTACTTGGCTACGTGGCAGAGAAAACACCAAGTGCAAAGGCCCTGAGACCGGCGTGGCCGAAGCAGAGCAAGGAGGGACGAGGCGTAGGCCACGTGGTCAGGGCAGAGGCACAGGGCGTGGGGGCAGGACGCTCAGGGTATTATTACAGGCCACTGTAGAGACTTTGACTTCAACTCTGAGTTAGAAGAGAGGATGCTGGGCCTGTGGGGATAAAGGGGTCTAGCTCACATTTTAACAGGATCTCTCGGGCAGCTCAGTTGAGAGTAGACAGAAGAGGGCAAAGATGGCAGAAAGGAGACCTGTTAAGGAGCTTTTGCGATGGTCCAGGTGAGAGATGATGGCGACTTAGAGCATGGTGGTAGCTGCTGAGGCGGCGAGATTTAATTTAGATAATACCTAAGTTTACCGCTGTTTCTAGCACATGGTAAGAGCTCAATGGCTGGTGATGGGGTTATTATTATTAACAAAGTACTCGAGGAAAAGAGTGAAATAAGAGGCAAAAAGGGTAACATTCTGTGTGCCAGACATTATCTGGGTAAGAAGACAGAGCCAGAAACCTGGGATAATGACAGCCCGTACATCACGGGTAATCAGAGAGGCACTATTTTGGGATGAGGAAAAAAAGATTGTTCTAAGCTTCAAAGGCACCATGCGGGTGCTCCAGTGAGGGATCTGTCCCCATGCCAAAGCCTCCAGAGAAGCAGAGAATTAAGAAAAGTCAAGGTCAGCCGGATTCAGGGACACAGAGAGCGACGGCATCTAGTTTGTGCATTTCTATGTACCTAGAGATATAAAGCAGAAACCTCCCTGGGGAGTTAGGAACTACAGAAGCATCTAATATCATATTTCAACATTTTAATCTCTCTAAATTAATATAAAAGGAGCAAATGTAAAGTGAGTTTGCCCTTTTAGAAACCTTACGGCCTTTCTCTTTGGGGTGCATGATACCGGGCCTTCTTGCCATGGCTGTGCTGGGAGGGGAGCTCCACTGGAGAAAGTAAATCTCCCAGGCTAACATTTCCTCGAGGCATCTGAGACCGCCCCTCGGTCACCGACTGGGGCACGCCCTGAAGGGACACACGCATCTGGAGTAGGAGTAGAGGACAGTCGTCAGGGGCTCCCCGTGTGCTCTAGGAGAGGCTCCTGGAGCAAAATGCGCAGGCGCCAAAACGGGTGGACCCAGGGACGGGGCGCCGCCGACGGCCCCTGTCGCAATGCCCCTCCTCTGGAAAGAACATTTATTGCAAAGTTGTAAGAAACGGCTGACGTGCGACGATGCCCCCATGTCGCGTCAGTGCCCGCGTTGGCAGAGAAGGGCCCCCGAACGGCACTGTCGGGCAGCTCTGCCCGCGGCGATGAAAATGGTCTGCATCTTGGCCGCCCGAGGTGGCTGCCGAGTGTCTGATATGTGGCTAGTGAAACTGAGGCATTCGATTTTTAACTTTATTTCCTTTGAATTAACTAAAATTTAAATTTAAAGAAGCACGCGTGGCCGGCGATCTCTGTATTTGGCTGACGCTGCTCTGGAAAGTTTACTCAGTTTAATTCCACGCCCCCTCCTCTCGCCTCGGTGAAGCACAGCCGCGCGCGTGCCTGGGTTTGGGGTCTTAGTTTTAGTAGTTCAGGGAGCATGGCACTGGGGTGCCACATGGTACCACAGAGACTGCAACTGACCTGGAGGAGCAGGTACAGCAAACAACAGCCCTGAGCCCAAGACACGCCTCAACATCTCTCCGAGCCTTAGTTTCTTCACTATCTTACTCTCGAGAAGCTGTGAAAATCAAACTACTTTAAAAATTACAGATTTTCTCCCCCCGAAAGGGATTGTACTGTTTCTTTAACTTTTCCCAGGGCCCCTGGGTTTCTAAACAAACGGGAAACTCTTTAATGGTAAAGACATAGAGACTACTCGGTATTCTTCACTGGCTTCTAAATTCATCCATCCGATAGCACGAATTAAAAATGAGTAGCCTTTTTTGGCCACATTCCCTGTATTTACACCGTGAAGCCTCAAGGCCAGCCCTAAGCCTGGGTGGCAGGGGCACTAACAGTGCCAGGCTCCAAAAATAGCAACCGTAGCAGCCAAGAGAAGGACTCGACGAGGAGTGTGGGGGTGCCGCGCACACGACTTACCTCCCCAGTTAAGATCGCAGGGACAGGGAGTGACAGCTGCACATCGGTTACATTACCTTTCAATGAGAAGGTCAATGGTCAGTATAAGAATCTATGTTGAGTAGAGAATCGCTAATAGTACCGAAAAGCGGCTCATGCAGACACCAGCCAGAGCAAATACACAACTGTGGGTTTCTTCGTAAACAAGGCTGGGCGCGTAAGCAGAAACCGTATGGACGATGTGCCCGTTACGGGGCAGATGCAGAAAGGTGCTTCCGGTGACGTGTCATTTCTCATTTGATCCTTTCAACAACCCTACGAGGTAGCAATTATTATCCCGAGAGAAGTTGAGTAACAAGCCCAAGGTGACACAGGTGATAAGTGACAGAATTGAAATTTTAATCCAGGCTGCCTCTACCCCAGAGCCCAGGTGCTTGGCACTCAACACCAGAAGGTGGCTTAGAATAACGTTAAGAAGTTTTTATTTTTTAAAGTTAAGATTGGTATCCTACTTACTTCCAAAAGACTTGAGGCAGCTTAAAGATTAAAATACGGTGCTAGAGAAGGCATTTAAGGATATCACTCCTGTTGAAGAAAGCAACAGAAATAGATGGTTTCAGACACCTGAGTGGAGCAGATTCTAACACGTGGGCATTTAATTTGGTTCTAAATTTTCTGACGGCTAAGCCAAAAAGGGGAAGCATATTGGGTTGCATAGATTTTTGTTTTCTTGACAATACATGGCATACATATTCATCTACAGAGACAAAATGTTTTCCTGGAATTAAACATAGGTAGAGATTCATCATGTAGGTCCTTGGATGAAGGACACTGAATAAAACAGAGAAACTTACTCTGCTCAATTGTAAAACGAAGGGGCGGCATTAAAGTCACCTTCCACTGTGGTGAGTGGATGAAACGGAGCTAAACTAAAGTTCCACGAGAGCGTTAGAAACGCCGTTCGACAGAGCACTGCTTTTATTGACCCTCTATAAAGATGGGAGACATAATATACTGAAGCATAGCTAAGTGGAGGGATTTCTGTAAGGAGCTGAGAGAATATGAGCTGGGACTTCACTTTATGGGGTCCACAACGCAGGGAGAGACTCGGAGAATATCAATGATGAAGGCCATGAGCACTCCTGGAGACTACGTGTGGAGGCCAACGGGAATGCTATGTGGATGATAAGGGTGAAAGATCTCTCTTTGAGCAGTAGGCATCTATATACAGGCTCAAAACAAGATGTAAAAATGTATATAGAATAGTTATAGTTGTTCATTGAACATAATTGAACGAGATTATATTTCAAAGCTGTGTACCATGGAGAATAAAAAGAATAGGAAGTATGGTTTCGGTCTTTATGAGCTTATAACTTAATACGGTGTTCATCAACCTTGGCGGTACTGACATCTTGGCCTGGGTGGATAGTCTTTGTGGTGGAGGGCTCGCCTGTGTGTGGGAGGGTGTTTCTAGCAGCCTCCCTAGCCTCTTCCCTCTAGATGCCTCTAGCATTCCCACTGTGTGACAACCAAGAATATCTCCAAACATGCTAAATGTGCTCCTGGGCTGGAAATGGGGAATCACCTCCCCCACGCCCCCACCCCCATTGAGAACCACTGATTTATTATATAAGAGAAAGGGAAAAGATCGCACATGAGGCGAAAAAGTCTAGTGGTTCTAGCGCAATGAGTACACACTGTTACCATGGTCCAGAGGCAGGAAAAGCAGATTGGAGGAAGCAAAGCAGCCGTTTAAGCTGTGCTTCGGGGGGGGGTTGGATTAGATCCTTTGCAGGGTCAAGAGGGAGGGCATCACCGGAAGGGAGGGCAGCCTAAGAGAGCGCGTGGAGCGGGTCTGGAGAACCATTGCCCTTGAAGGAACGATGTCTGTGTGCGGGACAGCTCAAGAAAACGCTGAACGCTGGAGGACGGAGAGCGGAGGCTCTTAAATAGGCAACAGATTTGGCGCCTGATTCAGGAGTCCAGGGGACTTTTGAAAGTTTTGAGGAGAGAACTGTCCATCTTGCCCGAAGAAAAGAACAGATGGCTGTGCAAAGTCTGGGTAAGAGGGAGAGAGAGAAAAAATGGGGAGATGAGGGAGAACGCAACAGTGCAGAGACCACGAGCACAGCAAAATCGGCAGGACGAGGCCACGGTAGACGGCAGCGGAAAGCGAGGGGAGGCGGGAGACCCAAGACGCCTGCGGGTGTGTGCCTCCCATCGAACACACACAAGCACCCCGCCACGGGGCTTTATAAAGACCCCACGACTGTGCCCTTAAAAGTGCAGGCTTTCCAAGAGGTCCTCTAAGGGGAGACTGAAGAGCGGCCCCTGGAATCACGGGCATTGACTGCACTTGAGACAAGCCCCAAGGCCGCAGGGCAGAGCTGCAGAGAGCCAGGCTGTGTCCGAGCCCGCGGGCCGGGTCTGCTCTCTCTGTCCTTGTCACCAGATTGCCCAGCCCGGATTTTCCTGAGGGCTCCCAAGCTCTCCCACATTGACGACTGTTTTGCAGTTGAGAGCACGGAGAAGCCCTTTTCCTCCAGCACGATTTCAGGCTTCAGCACGGAAGACATTTTATAGTCTCTCTCTTCCTTCCAGTCCACTGCTCTGTTGGGGCTGAATAAATATTGACTAGCCCATAAAACATAAGGCCCTTTATTTATATGCCCTCCTGCTCTGAGGGCTGCGCTGGAGCCCCGCCTCGAACAACACAGTGTGTGTGTGGGGTGTCGGGGGCCACCACTGCAGGGCAGCCGATGGGCACAGCTATGTGGACAGGAACTGCCTTTTCTGGGGTGCAGCCTACAGCTGCAGTGTGAGAGCCGGGCGGGCGCCGATGAGGTGGGTGACTGTGACTCTGTGTTGGTGAGGAATGGTTATTCGCATCAGACGGGAATGCTCTGGGTTATAAACAGCTGAATCCCTGACCGCTAGTGGTATCAGCAACAAAAAACACTTAGTTATCTCACACAAGGAGCGTGAGGACAGGGGTCCAAGACTGTAGAGTGCCATGAGGAATCCTGGTTCTTTCTAATTCTTTGCTTTGCTGCCCTTGGTTTTTCATTCTCAATAGTGTCATCTGTCTTATGGTCTCAAGACGACTGCTGGAGCTCCAAGCTAGAAGGACGGGCCAGGTAGTTACTGTCTGCTCCTTGTTAGGAGATGCTCCTTGAAGGGAAGCTCCTCTAGCTTTCCCCATCTGCCTCATTTCTTTCTGTCTCATCAGCCCCATCCCTGGCAAAGGGGACGGAGATAACCGTGGCTGGCTTAGAGCAGTTGATTGGCTTAGACCAGGCATGGTTCATCCCCTGGGCTTGGAGAAAGGGTCTACTTTGCCTAAGATCGAGAGACCTCTGCTTAACCCAAGTCCCAGGTCCCAGTGGCAGGAAAGAAGCAGGGAGATGGTTAACAATACGCAGAGGAGATGCCCTGCAGAGCCGGAGCTCCCCTGCAGAGGGGGGCTGCTGGCCTGATGGCACTGGAGCCTCAGAAGGAGCTGGTCAGTGTCGGGAAAAGTGCAAACTGTACTCAGCCACAGCTACGAGAACAAACAGAGGCTGCTGGACAGAAGCGTTGGGGAAACCCTCAGAAAGCACCCAGGGGTGGACGTGGGGTGCAAAGCCCTCCTTCTCCTCTCTGGCCTTCCAGCCTCCCTCTAGTGCCCCCTATGGGTAGGACCCACCAGTAGCATCTGGCAAAGGCCAAAGAACACCCAGTCCAGCTCCAGCATCACCAAGTACCTAAGGGGAGGCTTGAGCTGAGCGCAACGACTTAATTACAGACACATCATGGCAAGTTCTTGACATGTCGTAAGTTAAATTCTCTAAACTCTAATGCCCTCGACTGTAGAATGGGGCAAATATTACCCATCTCAAGACCCAGAGCTACGGGCTCCCTGAGGAGGGCACGTTTTGTTGGCCTGCTTCCCACTGCTTTTCCAGCTCCCGGGGCACAGCGTGCATCAAAGAGTAATGGCAGCAACTGTCATTATTATATTATCACTAACAAATGCAGATTCTAAAACCTAGAAATTGAAAAACAAATTTAATTTAAAAAATGTGGGAGGACTTGCCCCAAATTACTAAGTCACCTAACTAAATTAGTGCCAGGGCCAAGAATAAAGCCTGGGGTATGGTGGCTGTCCTGTAGCCTGACAAGGACATTATGGGCTGGCAATGATTTTATTCTTTAGAATAGTGATGAGAATGTTATAAAACAATTTAGCCATGCAGACATGAGGCATTATCTGCTTTTCAATGAGGTTGTTTGCTCATCAATTGCCATTACTGGTGTCCGGCTCCACTTGTACGTAGGCCGATGGTGCATGTCCCCGAGGGCCTCAGGGGCATTTTTCCCTAGGCTGGCGCAAGGCCTCAGTGGTGCCGACGGAGGGATTTGTCTTCTCCTGCTGGCTCCAGGGAACTGATGCACTCCACTCGGCTCAGGCCTCTTGCTCTCTGTCCCTCGTGGACGCTCCTGCCTGCCAGGCCACCATCAACTTGCTTAGGGAGCCAGGACCGGTCTCCTCAGAGAGTGGCTAATGAGCCGACCCAGGCCGCTGTGACCACGTCCAGACTCTGTCAGCGGCTGTTAGACATTTGCCAGGTGGACTCTGGGTAACTTTCCTCTTTGCTCTGTGAAAGGTCTTCAGGGGAGGAAAAATGGCTGGGCAATCCTGGAACCTCTCCCTAGGGACCAGCAGTGGAATTCGTTCCAGCTGCCTTCTGCAGGAAGCGGATCCAAGCTGCAGCTGCTCTAACGGCTCGTTCTGGCCGAGGCCGCCCCAGGCACTGCCTCCCCTCCCGGTCCGGGGGAGGGCAGAGCTGGGGGGCTTCGCCTCGCAGGAGGCTGCCAGCACGCCTGGCTGCAGTTCCCGCCCAGTTTCAGGGGGGAGATTTCCCAGCATTATCTAATTCCAACTCATCATGGTTCTGTCCAGGCAAGAAGTCAGGAGATATAAAACACGTTCCCCTGTCTCTATCGAAAATACATATTAGAACAGAGATCATCAGTCAGACGTGAGAGCGGCTGGGAAGAGACTAGGGAAGAACAAAGAGGCCATGAAGATGTGCGTGAAACCCGCTCTGTCACCTTCTTTGACCCAGAAATGGTCTTTACATCTTCGTGGTGACAGTACATTGAAGATTCCAGGAATTCTAATACTGGATATAGAGGAGACTTACTGTAAAGGCTCAGGAGAAAATGAGCTGTCGCCAGGGCCATGGATTCTCGGGCATTCTATGGGACAAAGGACTGACTAATCCCAAAGCAGGTCCCAAGTAAGTCCCTTCCAGGCACTATCGCAAAAGGATACATCCTTGACTTGGGGTTCCAGAGTCTAAGGTAATCCCTCTAACCCCAAATCTTACTGGGGGTACTTTGTCCTCTAAAGTCTTCTCCGGATCCCCAGGATTTGTCGTTGGCTTCAGGGAGATGGGCCATTTCTCTGATCTTTCCCATTCTCCCAGCGTCTGTTCCCAGAGCAGAGAGTGGGGTGCGTTCTCCCAGCTGAATGGGCTAAAGCACCTGCAAGGCCAAGTCTTGACCTGAGGAGGCACTGTGAAGGCCTGACTAGTGAGGGAGTCTGGCCGTGAATCTTGGTTTCCTGATTCCAAAGTAATAACTGCCCTCAGGTCCTGCGTGGTGCCTCAGGTACTTCTCGAGTGGTGGGGCGGTGGGAGGGGCAGAGGGAGGAGGGCTTGCGGGTCCCCACCCAGCACCATGCACACAATTTCAAAAAAGGTAGTTTCACCTGTATCTGTGTTATCTATTGAGGTTACATTCATTCCTTATTCATTAAATATTTATTGAACTCCTACGGTATTCCAGGCTCTATGCTAAGCATCTGGGGGTAAGATACAGAGGTGAGAAGATAATATCCCTGTCCTTATGGAACCTAAGTCTTAGTTGGAAAGACAGAAAGTAAACAAGTAAACAAATACATAATTTTAGGTGGCGGGCCTAAGTCAGGTTCTGTAGGAAGCAGACTCTGAGACGGGGATTTGCAGCAAGTTTTGCGGGGGTGCTCTCAGGAACAACACATGTGACCGGTGAGGGACACGAGAGTTGAGCTGTGACACACGAGCAGCGGAAGCCTCTCACCCAGGCCTCCTGGGGAGCCCTGGGGCTTGGGACAACAAACAGAGTTGTCTCGACTGAGACCAGGGAATTGAGCACGTGTACCCCATTTGACCAGTCATTGGATGGGTGAAGCAGCTTCTATCAGCACAGACCGATGCCTGGAAATGTGTCAGGTGTGAGCGGCTGGCAGCCAACACTCCCAGCAGCTAAGGCAATGTGCGCCTCTCAGTCCTGAAGGGGGAGCTGGGTGGCACACCACAGCAGCCACTACAAAATGCTGTGCGTGCGCGTGTGTGTGTGTCGGGGGTTACCAGGGAGCCAGAGAGTAGGAGTGAGGTGGCTGTTTCAACAAGGTGGTGAGAGAAGGCCTCCGATGTGTCATTTTGGCGGAGATGCGACTGGTGTGAGGAAGTGAGCCATTCAAAGTCAAGGGCACCAGTGGTTCTCAGCAAGGGCAACAGGGAATACAAAGCAGAGAACAAGCTCAGCAGTTCTGAGGAACAACAATAGGCCCAGTGTGTCAGAGCCAAGAGCGTGAGGGGAAGTGTGGTCCATCAGGGAGGCTCAGGGAAGCAGACGGAGGAGAGCCGGGCAGACCACAGCGGGGAGTCTAAATTCAACCCTAAGTACTACGGGAAACGCTGGAGCACTGTGAACGGGGGGAAAGCGTGCTCTGGTCCACATTGTTAATCACAGGAGGCTTACTCCATAGAGAATAAACACAGGAAAGCAGGAGTGGATGCAGGAAGACCTATGACTAAGCCACTGCAGTGATCTCGGCAAGACGGGATGGTGGCTGGGGACAGGGTTTCAGGCAGGGAGCCCAGGCTTAGAAGTGATGGGATTTTAAATAGAGTTTGTAGGTGGAAGCAAGAGTTTGAGAAGAGAGGATCTGAGGAGGAGTTTAAGTTCTTGGCCTAAACAGGAGAGGAGGAGAAGACGTAGAGGAAGACAAGGCATCGAGAGTTCTATTTGGACAGCTTATGTTCGAGGTGCCTGTTAGACCCCCCGAAGTAGAGGTGACTTGCATATGGATATGTTTATCCGGAGCTTGAGGCCCTTCGGGAAATTTAGTTTGAAAATAATAGTAGTATTACTAAAATAACACACACACACACCCCTCTATGATGGTGGCCTATCCACAGTTGCATTTTCACATGCTGGGGCAATTCAGACAGAGGTCCAGTGGAAAAATAACAACGGTACCCTTGGACCACTGACGTTAAGTCTGGAAGAGGGACTGGCTGCCTGCTTTCACGAAGTATTTCCATGGGGCGAGTCTGAGCCTCTTTTTTTTTTTTTTTTCTTAATTGAGGCAGTTGACTTTGTCAGCAAGCCAGGAATGGATTTCCCTCATAGGGATGAATCACATGGCCACTGTGAGCAGGCTCCCAAGAGGCTGACTGATAAAACAGAAAGTCTGTTTGTTTACCTTGAAAAATGCAATCAAATAAGCCAGTCATACTCACTCTTTCCATGTAGGTAGAGACATAACGGAAACCACATTCAAATCGAAGGATTGCTTGGTGAGTTGGAGTCAGAGAAAGAGAATGAGTAATTCGAATGTGTATGCTATTAAATTAATTAATTCATTATGACAACGAAAATGTTAAAATAATTCTGAGTCGATTGGTGAGTGAGCTACTTATGTGGCCCTACTCGCTGCCCTTCCAGGGTGCCACAGGTGTCCCAGCCCCTAGAAGGTGAATGCTGGGCAGTGGGGAGCCCTAGGTCCCTGTCCCCGCTGTAGCAGAAGAGCTGCCCGTTTGCTTGGCACCTGCGCTGTAGGGGTTGGTAATGATGCGGACTGGCCTCCGTGCTGAGGGGCGCCCAAATCTGAGAGCCCGAATCCGCTCCCCACTTCCCTCACAGAGATGCAGCCAAGAAAGGGCCCAGAGCCTTCTAACGTGTGGGGGTCCCCCAACCCCATCTTTCTCCAGTGAACTCACATCCCCAGCCTCCCTTTTCCTCACGTCTGTGATGCTCCATCCCGTTCTGTCCCTGGGGACATGCGTGCTGTCAACCCACTGCGCTGGTCTGAGAGCCATTCTGTCCACTTAAGGAGACTTTGAATATACCTTCTTTGATCTGATGCTGGCTGGTTTCATAATTTTTCTCTCAGAGGGAAATTATATTTCTCATTTCCAAGTTCTTGGGAGAGACCTCAGTCAACCTCTACAGACTACCCACCCTGAGGAGTTTAATTTCCGTGGAATCCAACAGAGCCAGAGCTGAAAGAGACCTTAATAATAATTTAATTCAACCTTCTCGTTTTATAGACAAGGTAACTGAGGAGCAGAGGAAGAACGGCAGGTTGGATTATTGTTTATAATGAATATAATATTTACTACCAATACGAATCACAACGAAGACATTAATAAACTGGTCCACACCAGAGTTGCTCACCCTGCTTTCTTATAGCGGAATAAGCCAGGGGAGCTTCTGGAACAAGCGGAGGCCAGCGCCTCCACTGGGGAAACACCAGCAGGAAGCGAAGGCCAGGGCAGCGCCATGGGCAGCAGAAAGTCCAGGAGTGGGGGGCTCCGCCCCCACCTGACAAAAGAAGGGGAAGAACTCAAGAAAGAGTTGGGTGGAGAGAGCTTCAGTGAGCGACTACCGAAGACCAAGCATGGCGGTTGTCTAATTCGGCCCCTCTCCCCCTGCATCGGGCAACGAAATAAGTTATGTGATGGATCGTTGTCATTGTTTTAGCCTCCCGACATCTATTCCTTCTTTTGACACCCACTGATTTTCTCTTGAGAAATCACTCCTTCCAACTTGGGATGGTCTTGGAAGGCTGGGAACCTGGTCCCCCATTCCCATCGCTGAGGCCAAGGCTCAGGATCCCTCCTCTTTCTGCCCCAGTGCCCGGTGATCCTGGCAAGGGGCTGTCCTCCAGGACTCCTGAGCTCACTCGTTTCGGCTGCCGTGCCCTGATCAGAGCATTTCCAGGACAGCACCGTTCCTGGGCTCCTGCTGCCCATCCGCCACGGTGCCGGGCTGTCTCCCTGCTTCTCCAGCCTTCCCATCACGCAGGTATGCCCTCAGTAGCATCCCATTCAACTCCCAAGCTGCTCGAGTAAGCCTGGGCTGTTTCGTTTGCTCACAATAAAAAAAAAAAAAAAAAAAAAAAAAACAAACAAACAAAAAAAAAACAAACAAAAAACTCCAGTTGACGTATTCTCGCAAATCATTTCCCCAAAGGCAGAATCCAACCTGAGACCCAAGTCTCCCCTGAATCTCATACAGGGGCACTGTTATGAGGTGAACTGTGTCCCCCACCAAACCCATATGTCGAAGTCCTACCCCTAGCATCTCAGAACGTGACTGTAATAAGGGATAGAGTCTTTGCGGAGGATGGGCCTTAACCCAGTATGACTGGCATACTTTGGAAAGGAGGGAATCAGGACATAATCGCATGCAGAGGGAAGACCGCATGAGCACTCAGGGAGAAGGCGGCTGTCCCCAAGCCCAGGAGAGAGGCCTCCGGAAAACCAGCTCTGCCGACACCTTGATCTTAGACGTCCAGGCTCAAGAGCTGTGAGAGAACAAATGTCTGTCCTTTGAGTCACCCAGCCCGGTACGGCAACCCCAGCTAACGGACACGGCGCTTCCCGCTGCCACGGCGCCACTCTTTGTGGACGTCACGCCAGCTTCATCACACCGGTCAATCCTAAAGGAGCTCAAACGAGCAGGCTGTTCTTAGAACCAAATTTCCTGGACAGGCTTCAGAAAACATTCTCCATGGCGATACAGACATTGAAAACCGTCAAAGAAAGTCCCCTCAGGCCTAAAAATGGATCTTCCCTCCCTTCATTTCTTTAACGATGGACAGTGCCCAGGAAAGCAGGATAGATGGCTCCTGGGAGAAAACGGCATCACTTCTTAGCAAACAAATGAGAATTTAGGGCCCGGGCTAACAAGGAATTTTACCTTGTTCTCCCAGCACCTAAATGGAGGAGCGGAAGCAAGCAGAGGCTTCATTCTAGCATTGGCTTAGAAAGGCGAGGACGAGGATCTGCAAGAAAGGCCCCCCCCTTTCCCCTCTCCCTCTCCCCTCCTCGAACACACTCTAAGCACCACCAGTTCCTCCTGCTGCAGGCAAATAATTGCAGAGGTCTCTTGGGGAAAACAGCCCCGATGTCACCTTGTGGAGGGTCAGAGGGAAGCGGTCAGAGCTGAGGAAGCGGGAGAGGGTGGAGGCCAAAGGGCTGAATATTAATGGCGGCTATCATCACCAGCTCTTAACATAATGGAAAAGCCCTTTGCAGGGCAGTGCTGGGTCCGCCTCATACAGAAATGCAATCTTCCGGAACACAGAGCGGGCAGTGACAAGCAGTTTATCTTCCGTTACTCCAAGGCCTTAAATCATTATCAACCCAAAGCCAGTAAAGGAACCCAACCACTCACTCCCGATGAGGCGGTTCCCTTATCTTTCTAGCAAATGCAAAAATGCACAATATTAAGGCACATTGTTACCCTGCTCGCTGTGCTCCCCCCCTGCAGGGCATGTGCTGGAGTCCTAACGCACCTCGGAATCTGACCTTATTCGGAAATAGGGTCGTTACAGAGATAATCAAGTTAAAATGAGAAACTTAGCATGAACCCTAATTCGATATGACTGGTATCCTTATAAAAATGGGAAATTTGGACGCACGCAGGGAGAATGCCACGTGCGGATGAAAGCAGAGAGGGAGGTGATGCCTCCGTGAGCTGAGGAGGGCCACAGGTCGCCGGCGAACACAGAAGCTCAGGGAGACAGTGGGACAGATTGCGTCCCACAGCCCTCGGAAGGAACCGACGCTCTCACCCCTTTATCTCAGGCGTCCAGCCTCCGGAACCATGAGACAGTAAATTTCTGTGGTTAAGCCGCCCCGTCTGCGGTACTTGTTTCGGGAACCCCCCGAAATTAATACCCACAGGAAAACCATAGCCCACTGAGGGAAGAAAAAAGCGGTTCCATTTCATCACTGAATAATCCACAGAAACGAAGAGAAAAGAGGGAGGCTGGGTCAGGCCTGCCGTCCCAGGTGTGCCCAGGTGACATTTAGTCGACCAAGTGGCAGTCTTGAGCAAAAGTCGTTTCTCACAGAGGCGTTACCTCCTCTGAAGAGCCCCAGCTCACAGGGGCAGCCGCAGGACGGCCGGATTCGGCAAACAGGAATACAGGATGCCCAGCCAGATTTAAATTTCACGTGAACAGTGAATAACTGTTAGTATAAGCATATCCCAAATATTCAGAATAAAAGGCCCCTATACGTTTTCTGGCAGTCTTACCCTGGTTTCTCTCCCTCGACCTCTGTGTCACTCTCTCCCTCATCCCGAGGGGCACCCCGATGCGTCAGGGTTAAGGAGGGGGAGGTAAGATACCAGCAAGAGGCAAGCTGGTTCATCTCCCGGATGCTCCCCCGCGCAGGGACGGTCTCTGCCTCCGCCTGTGGAGGAGGTCAAGGCTCCACCCTGTGAGCAGCCACCGGAGAGGCCAGCGAGAGCAGCCTTCACGGCTCTGGGGCTCCCGCCTGGGGTGAGCAGAGGACCGACCAAGGAAGATAAACGAGAACAAGCCAGAAGGAAAGGGGACTTCCGGACACCCATCCATAGCTGGCTCTGTGGGACTACAAGGTCAACCTCAAGAGACCATTTCGGAGCCATGCTTTGGACTCAGATGTTTGTGTAATCATGTATTATTTTTAAGTTTGTGGTCTTTCCGGTGAGAACTGCATCTGTGTATTTCACAGGATGCCCAAACTTGTCTGGGCTTTGTCCGCTTCTGGGCGTGAAGCCGGGCAGCTCACCAGAAGCCTCTGCACCCTGCACTCCGCCTGGCGCACGTGGTGGTGGTCAGCGAACATTTGTCGGCAATGTGGGAATGACGGTCGCAGAAGAGAATCCAGCTCCTCTCTTCTCGGAAATGAGAAGCCAAGAGATCAACCCCAATGGTCTCTCTTATCCCAGGCATGTTGGAATTGCCGGCCTGCTGAGTGCCAAGAGCCTGGCTTAGAGAGGTTGAGGAGGCACATGCACCCCCAGCCATGGACATGAGCCAGGGTGTGAACAGGCTCGGTGTGGGAAGCTGGTCTTGTTCATGGCTACGTGAGGTTTGCATGGACACACTGGTGTCACTGTTGCTTGGGGGAGAGTCTGATCTGCAAGCCCGAAGGTCAAAGACTTTTCTCATAAGCCAGAGAGAGTAAACTAGTGGGTGGGTTTCCAGTGGCAACAGTGCCAGGCCAGCCAAATGCTGGAGGTTTGAAATCCAAACAAACTGACTAGGTAATAATTTCTCTTTTAATTTTTTAAAAGTTTCGCTTGGAGCGATTGGTCTGGCGCCTATTGCACATGACAGAGAATGTCATCCGACTTTAGATGCAGCGCACAGGTGGAGGGCAACAATTTGGAAGGAAGGAAGAGAGAAGGGAAGGAAGGAGGGAGGGAGGGAGGGAAGGATGGAGGGAGGAAGCAAGGGAGGAAGAAAGGATGGAAGGGAGGAGAAAGGGAATTTGAATAGAACTTTAACCTGGCCAGCATCCAAATCCGGTTTCCTCCTCTCAGCATGAAGTGCCCTGATGGCATAAGGAATTCAGTACAGGCCCTTTCGAACCAGCTGGGTTCTTTTTAGAGGAACAGGGAACATTTCATCAGTTGCCCATTGACTCATGAGGACAGGGCTGGGGTGGGGAAGGGAACAGGAGGACAGTTAGACACTGGTGAAATGAGAACGGCCTCCCGTCTGGGGCTCACGGGCTCTGGTGAACCCCTCATTCTCCTGTTAACAAATTCCAGGGCCATGAAAACAGTTTTAATTATTTTCGTAAATCTGCATTGACTAATGGATGGATGGCTTCAGCAAACATTCGTGTTTATCAGGTTTAAGTAGGCGCGTAGGTGCCAAGCTAGACCCTGGGGACACAAGGGCAAATGCTGTAGGGACCCTACACCCAAGACCCCCAGCCTGCGGGGGTGCATGGACACATTTAATAAGACGACGCGGCCAGCTGTGCATGGGGACTTGGGGACTACTCCACGGCCACGCGAAGAGGCACCTGGCCCAGCTGGGACAGGTCGGGGAAGCCGTGACACCATCCGAAGGCTGTGACGTGCCACGGAATCCGGCACTTACGGCAGAGATGTCGGCGCCGTGGGCACCCTGCCTTTCCACTTAGTCTGCCGCTTGTCCGACTCCGGGGATGCCAGCGGTACTGGGCCCAAGGCGACTACACAACAGTCATGAGGCTCCTCTTCACACAGCGCGTGTCGTGTGCACCACGAAACCCCGGCGCACCGCGCCTGCTCGACCGCCAACGAAATCCGCCACGCGAAGTTCCACCTCCTGGCTCCACTGTCATTGCGAGCGAGGCAGGGTTCCTCTTCCCTTTTGTTTACGTGAAAACGTCTAACACGTCTCATGAAGTTCCACTCGTTAATTCCATAAATACTTACTAAACGTTCAAGCGATGCTTCCACGCCCCCGACACTCTCGGTGGCGGGACCGGTAAGCGTGGGCCACCTCCTGCCGTCTCGAGTGACTCTGCAGCTTGCCTGTGCGCGCTCCGCTAGGGAGCTTGTTTGAAAATGCAAATGCTCCGCCTGATCTTGAGGCAAATTTGATAAAAATGTCCCAAACAAGGAGACGGACCAGTACACGGGGTGGGCTGTGAGGGTGATAAGCTCCTGTCATCTAGCCAGGGTTGTGTGTCGAGACAAAGCGGTTGATTCTTGAGAGTCCTGGTCTGCAGGAATGTGGAGACGGGTGAACAGGCCACCCCTGCCAGCCCCACCGCACGCAGTCCCAGGATGAAGGCCCAGAAACAGGAAGGAGCACGAGAAAGCAGGGCCTGCTAAGTGCAAACTCCTTAGTACTTTTGTCTGATTATTATTCCATTCTAATTGCATTTTAAAATGCTCAGTGGGAGAAAAAAAAATGCCAAGTCTTTTAATAAATTAAAAGCAGGTCTGGTTTTTAACCTGCAGCAGGTTTTTTTAAAAAGTCCTGCTGAGGGCACGCTGCTCAAAGAGACATGGTCTTTGCAGACGAAGGTAATTAGTGAACGCCTTCACCTCCAGAGTTGGGAGGGGGTGTGAGGGCATTTAGTTGCTGGGGTAAACTCTCCCTGATTGGGAGGCAACTGGGCACCACAAAGGATGCTTCAAGATTCAGACGCCGTTTTCTCTTGCAGCGGATCAGGAGGCAGAGTGTGTGCAGGAACTAAAAGCTCACGGGGCCGCGGGATGCAGCGTTTCTTGGCTCCGACACTGAGAGATGGTGTCTGATGTTCCCTCTCTGATGGGCCATGATCAGGGACACTTGGAAGCCCAGCAGAGCTGGATTTAGGTGCACAAGAGCCGGGCAGCTGTCCCAGTTCCCAATCTATGAAAGGCACTAAAAGATCACGGGAATAAATCAGAAACACGGAGCCAGTTAACTCGGGTTTCCATGCGTGACTCCTGATATAATTGGCAAAATGCAAACCCTATCCTTGAGGGAAACCTAAAATACACTCCTGATGGGTGCAGAAGGGTCTGGTGGCTTCACATCCTGGAGTCTAAAGCAACCTGCCTGGGTTCAAGTCCACGTTCCATTACTTACTCATGTGTGACCTTAGGCAAGTTATTTCACCTCGCTAAGTGCCTGTTTCCTCATCTATAAAACGAGAATTGCCAGTGTTGAGGATTAAATGGGCACATGTGAAACATTTAGAACTTAGCCTGTCACGCAGCAGTTACTACTTAAGGGTTAGCTATTCGTAGCATTTTGGTGACTAGCTCAAGTTGCCTAGCGTTATTCGAAGGTTCTGTCAAGACCAGGCAGCTGAATGTTTCCTGAGAACACAGGCTTGGTTAGCTGAAACTCTGAGAGTAAGTCCTTCGTAAGGAGTGCTTATAATGTACAAGCGATTAATTTTACTTTCTTAAAAATGTAAACCCCTTAGTATGTTCCAAAGAAACCATCTGATTTAGAAATGCAAAGGAAATCTGGACAAGATCAAGCATTGCAGAAAAGCTTCGCCCATATGGAAGCCCATGCCACCCACTCCTCCCCGGTAACCATGTTCCTGTATATGTCACTTCTGTCCTAAGTGGACGAGTAAACTCTCCCCACTTAGGAGCGCTGGAGAAACTGTGAAAGAAAAACCATTTCAAATAAGTCAAAATGGTATGCTGTTTGGTGTTTGTAATAAATCCCTTACTTTGAGTATACCCGTCTGAATTTTACGAACAAAAAATCAGAATTTCTTTATCCTCACTAAATGAATACGGAACATTATCTAAGGATTCACTTCGGAGGGTGCCAAAGTGCCGGCTTGCTCAGGACCACTCTGTCGGCATGATCCTTGGCCTCCCTCCCCCGGCCCCCTCAGCCACCCCAAGGACAACTGGAGGCAAGACCAAGGTCATGACCAGAGCAAGTGCAGCTGTGAAAGATTCCAGCCCCGGCAAGGAGTTATATTAAGCAGGACCAAGGCTTAGAAAAGTATCGCCACATTTGATGAGATGTGATTGAGAACAGTCATGGCCTAGTTATAATTCACCCTGAGATCTTTGTGTTTCCTTTTAAATCACATTATCGCACGTTCACTTAAAATCTATTATCTGCAGTGTACTTGTGGGTGACCGATATGCCATTAGACTCATAGAGTAGTTAATTCTGTTTCATTTGTTTTGTTTTTAATGATAGATTAGTTTAACTATTTTTTCACTTTAAAGGTAATACATGATGATTTTCAAGAATGTGCAAAATACAGAATTGTATAAAGACCTGGAAAATCACCTACAGTCTCACAACCTGGAGGCAATGACAGTTAATCATTAAGAATATTTCCTTCCAGTCTTTTCTCTTTCCCTATGTGTAGATACGGTTTCCTTTTCCGAATATATTTCTTATGCACAGGGTTAGGATTGCACTGTTTTCTGGCCCGATTCACCACTTAACTTTACATTGTGGGCATTTCTTTTCTGCATTGAATCAGTTAGGGTCCTTCAGGAAACCAGTTTCCTTTAACATCCTGAGGCCAGGTGAAGAGACCAGGAGGGATGCTGAAGAGCACCTGAACCACAACCCGGACGAGGTTCCCCTGCTAAGCCAGCAGGGTCGGGCGGCTGGGGCGGGCGGTGGGGGATGGGGCATTGATCTGGGTGGCCGAAGGAGAATATTTATGCGGTCTATCATCAAATGTGCTCTAAGCACACTAAAAGAGAAAAAAGAAAAAAAAAAGGCTACCTAGAATTCCCTAATACTCTAGTATTATTCTTTTATAGGAAAATACCATAAATTATTTAACTGGGTCCCAATGGATTCTTTCTGATTTTTTTTTTTTACCATTATAACTAGCACTGCAATAAGTATTCTCATACATACCTTTTTTTTTTTTTTTTTTTCCTTTGGCTGCATCTCTAATGATTTTCTCCAGATAAAATCCCAGGGGTGGAATTACTGAGTCAGGGGAATCTACATTTTTAAGGCTTTTAATATATATTGCCAAATAGCCCTCCAAAAGGCTATTATGCCAATTTAAATGCCCACAAGCAATGCACAGAGTTACTAATCTGGGGAGAACCTGCCAGTTACTCCTTGATACAGTAACTAAAAACACCGCCTCCATTTGGGGACATGGTGACAGCTGCCTAAGGGCTTGGAGGAGAAGACCCTGGAAGAAAGTAGTGGCCTCTCCAGACCAACCCCAGAAGACCCACGCACATGAAAGGTCACACCTCCTGAGCCATGAAAACTGACCTGTTTTTAAAACAGCAGAAAGCATCGGAGTTAGTTCACTGGAAGGTCAATGGGACTGTCTATCAAAGGGAAGCAAGGTGATGGCCGCTGGGCTGGAGTTTTGTTTCATTTGCCCTCGTTGACCTCTGGCCAAATATACAGTCAACAACAGTGGCTGGTCATATAAGAATCTTCCTGGAGTTATTTCTTTGGGGAATAGTTCCACCTGGCCAGGAGAAGGTCAGGGCAGGATTGGGGTGCAAATGACAAGCCAGGACAAGTTAGGGCAGCAGGGTGAGCAAAGGAGGGGGGGCGGTGAGTAGAGGAGGAGGAGGGAGAACCCAGAGCTGGGGCTGAGGGTGGGTCCATGAAGCTCCTCTCCCTGGCCTGCAGCTCCCCATCTGTTCCTAACTTTAACGGATGGGGGGCAAGGAGAAAGGGGGAGGAGCAGGGACACCCGCAGAGGAAGCTCGGCCAGTAGAGAGACAGAGAGCTGACGCTTTTTCTTTTGCCTCAGGCTCTTTGCATTTGGGGTTCCCTCGGCCTGGCAGGCTCTTCTTCTAAGGAGCCAACTCAGCTGCTCTCTCACTCTATTCAGGCCTCTGCTCAATGCCGCTTCCTCCAAGCAGTCTTCCTTGACTATCCTATCGAAAACAGAGCCCATTCAACTCTCTACTCTGTTATTGGACTTTCTTTTCTCTTTATCATTACCTAATATGTGCGAGTGTTTACGAACATTTGTTTATTTCTCCATCTCTCTCCCACTAGAAGATTGACATTCTAAGTTCCTTGTGGGAGGGTGCCCTTTACACAGTGTTTGCCTCTCAGGTCCAGCTGAGCCCGTTTCCTCATAGCATAGGTCCAGGTCCTAATAGCCCATTTCCTTCACTGTGCTGCATGTGTCAAGGTTCTTGACTGCAAGCAACAGAAACCTGGTCTAACTTGGGTGAAAAAACCAATTCGCTGGGAGACAGAAAGGCTAGAGGGCCAGGCCAGGCCTGGGAAACATACAAAAAGCAAGGGTGGCCTGGGAGCTGGAACCAGAGCCTAGGTCGCTAAGGGACAAAGTGGTTAGGATGCTGCCGTAAGACACACGACGCTGCGCCTCTAGATCTTCAACAACTGCCAGTAATTTATACAGTGCGCCTGGTTCTTTCTGCCTCTCCCTTAAGATACAGTCCCCTAGGATTGACTGAGCCCAAGTCACAGGCACACTTTGGCTTTCACAGTGGGAAGCAGTATATTGAGATTCTTTAAGATAATACACATTAGAGAATTCCTGCTGATTGAAAGAAAAACTGGATGCTGTGAAGCAGAAAAATTCCCTAAAAAGAGCCACAATGCATATTGGTGCAAAGTAGCCTTATTCTCAAAATAGTGATGGAGACTCGCTAACCTCCCTTGGTAACAGGTGACTTCTGGCCTTGCCCCAAATCTGTACTCTGGAGGTGTCTCCTTCCAGGAGCTGGTCAGAGCCAGGGTGCATGTTTTCAAAGCTTACACGGGCAGATCTAGCAGCGTCTTGGACACTCGGCCATCTTAGGGGATCAAGGAGAGCAGTCTGGGATGGTGACATTGTGCTAGTCGGGGTCACCCGTGAGGAGCCAGGGGAGGCATTTCCATGGCAGGCAGTCGAGTCCTGGATAATAGGCTGCTCCCCGAGGCACTGTTGTATCACCTATGGGACTTCTTTTCTCTTTGGTACCTCTCCTGAGGAAAGATCAATTAACCTCAAGCCTGTCCTCAAAAGGAAAAACTCTTTTCTTCTGAGGAACAGAAAAGAGAGCCTGGAACCTGGCACATCTCTTCATTTATTCTTCATGCACCTCCATCGGGATCCCAGAAAAGCAACGCTTCCTTACGATCACTCCAGGGTGGTCCCTAAAACCAGACTCAAGAATGGCCTAGAAGGCGCTAAGTCAGGCTTGGCCCCTATGAGTAAGCCACACTGGGCCTTGTCGAAGGAGGGACCTGGCCTCTTCTGACTGACAGTGCCTCACCTGCTACTATAGAGACACATACCAAGATCTCAGCTTTTGGCTCCTTGTAGCTTCTGTAGTCTGCCTCCTGGATACCAGACAGAAGGCCCCTAAACCATCCCCAAATCATGGGCCTCAGTCCTATTTTTAAAAGCCCTCCAGGAAATATACTTGCTGCCTACACTTCCTCACCACCCACTCTCGCTTCACCAGCTTCTGATCTGGCTTCCGCCCCACCGCTCTCCTGATGAAGCCTCGGGAAGGGCCCCAGGGGCCTCCCCCTCGGCCACATGTAGCAGACCCACCCCCAGCTTCATTCTCAGCGGCTCAGCATTTGACAGGAAATCTCTCCCCTCTCGGTTTCCGTGACAGAAAACTCTCCTTATTTCCTATCTTCTTGATGTGCCCATCTCCCCAGGGATCTGAACTTAGTTCCCCACCTTTTCTGGGCCTTAGTCTCCCCAACCCTGGGACCTAATCTCACACCTCTACACAGGTGAGCTGCACATCCAATCTCTTGCCGATCGGTCCAGGAAAGTAGGACGTCTAAATATCCCAAACTGAACCGATCATTTTCTGTTCCGAATTGGTTCCTCCCTTTGTTCCCCCCTCTCTTAAAGGGACCACCAGCCTCCCAGTGTCCATTCTCAAAATCTTAGCATCATCTCTGGCCTGTCCACTGGCCACACCTTCCAAATTCAACCAGTTGTCGAGTTTTCCCTTGGCGATGTCTCTCCTACATCGCCATCCTCCTTCTTCCGTCAACTGCTTATTTTCCACTCTTTTTAAAACCATCGCATCGCTACCCTCTCCTCCTCCCCGCACCCTTCTCCCCACAATCTATGTTCTCGGCTTCCTCAAAGTTCAATCGAGAAGACATCATCTTATCACACCCCTGCTCTAAAACTTTCAGTGGCTCCCACTGCTGAGAGTGTAAATCCCCAACTCCTGAGCCTGGCTTTAAACTCTTCATAGTTCTAGTCTCCCTAGACCCACTCGTATCGTTTTTCCTTTAGGACACATTTCTGCAGTCTAACTCAAATTCCCACGCACCTCAGAATACCTGTGTCTTCTTCTCATTTCTGGGCTTTGTTCAGGCTGGACCTTTCTCGTGGAATGCCTTTTCTTTTTTATTTGCATCTATCCGAATCCGATTCCCCTTCAAAGCTCATCTCGAACGCCGCTTCTTCCCGGAAGCCTCCCTGTGTTTCCCCAGTCAGGAGTGCTTTCCTTTCCCTGTGCTTCCTGGGCTCACTGAGGTCTCTCATCGTGCTCATCATATACGACCTCGTATCACAGCGTTTTGAGTGTGTGCCTCATTATCCCCAGTAGGACCCCGTGGGCAGTGGAGTAATTTGCTCATGGTTGATGTTTGTTGAACCAAGGTATCAGGCTAGATAAGCATACACTTGTTTACTTTCCGCTGTTTGAAAATACATGCCCGAAGCAGATCATCAGAAGGACTACATCAAAGTCAGGAATATGAAAATATGCTCTGTTCACATCCGTGAGTGCAACCCAAAAAGTAGATCAAAACCCAGTTCTGGAATGACTTGGACCACTGCTGGATAGGCTTTAATGAATCTTGTGGAAGATATTCAAGGGACTCATGAGCCTGGGAAAGGAGGAGGGAGCAAGTGAGAAGGAGCCAGCACTGCTGCTGTCAAGAAACACTTTCTTCCTGTAACTGTATCCCCTAGAGCCAGGCCAGTACCTCTGCTTAATCTCCCTCCCCATGGCCACTCAGGATATGATTACTGGCATCAGATGCAAGCACATGTTTCTGTTCCATTAATATGAGAGACTGAAAGGGGAGTCACAAGGGCATTGCCGTGTTGGTCTAGTTACCACCTCAAAGAGGAGCGGGAGAGAGGGAGAGAGGAAGGGTCTGGCGGATGGGCCAGGAGGGAGGCCTGACGGAAGCAAAGGGAGATGAGAAAACCACACAGAGAACAAGTTCCTGTAGCAGGAGCCTGGTTCCTTTCAGCTGTTACAAGATGGGCCCTGGAGGAGGGTTGCGTGCACACACATGCACACACACGCACGCACACACATGCACCCACAAAGCGACTGATAGATGCAGGGCTTCTCAGAAGCATTTTGGCAATCAGTCCGACAGCACTCGGTGAGCACTGTTGCTCAGGGTGCACCGTAACCCACGTACCACAAATCTGTCTCACACGGCAACGGCCTAAACAGGAGGCGACAGCACAGTAATGAAGACGCGAGCAGCTGAAACGCAGTGTCAGGTGGCAGTGGTGACATCTGAAAGCCATAATTTGCAGCTCAGCATATTTTCGTTCCAGGTACCAGAGCCCGCACAAATGCTCACCGACTTGTCTCTCCCGAGCAGCATCTCTGCTCGCCTTGGCCGCGGGCCAGGTGAGCTCTGCCTCGCCAACAGGTTTCTACTACAGAAAGCTTGGGAAGCTGCTCCTCCGCCATCGGACGAGAGGGAATGGAGGGGGGACAGAGGGGCTTTAGACGAACACATGCCTTATTCCTGAAGTGCATGGCTCTTAAATGACCCACCTCCCCTCAGTCCAATCAAGGTGTCCTGGCCAAACATTTGGAAAGGTGGCTAGGAAGGGCCAAAATTATTTTAGCCAAGTCATGGCCTGGAGGCAGCAGGAAAGGGAAGATTATACGTTAGAGAGACAGAAGTACCCAATTGGGTTCTTCAGCCGTGACTCTCCCTTCTTTTAATCTGTGACTGCTCACTCCATCCTTCCTTCCTCTTCTCCTCCTCCTCTCCTCCTCGTCATTGCTACCTTCCTAGAACCTCAGCGATGCAGACGAGCAATTTCTTAAAGTACAGGCCTCCAAATTGAAGGTTACGTTTTCAGTTCTAGCTAGTTACCTGGCAGTTAAGTGGAATCAATCAGTGTGTGAGTAAAGGTTTACAGAAGCAAAGGGAGAGAGGGTCCTCGGAGCAAGCAGGGTGATGCTTAACCTCAAGGAGGCTGGGAGTCCAGTGCTGTGGGCAGGGCGGCCTTCTGCACTGCCTCGATCCTACCTGCTGGGCCTCCGCACAGCAGCCCGTGGACATCTGTCACCCGCTGCTGTGACTGCCTTCCTGCCAGGCTCCACGGAGTGGGCGGAGAGGATAAAGTGGCTGTGAATAACAGGAGTCTTAACTGCTGGCCTGGGGCCTTGAAAGCATCAGCTGCAAAACAGTTTAAGCTGTCACCAAAACACCCTTCTGGTGGCCCTGGGACCCTTTCATGGGCACAGAGGGTTTGCCTCGAGGAAATACGACTAGTCAACTTGAGTTTCACTGAAGACGGATGAGGGTACCTCATGTGTGCATCAAGGGGCTGCTCTATCCCCCAAAGCAGGGGTACCTATGGGAGGAAGTGTGCAGAGAACTGAGCTCCCGCTGGGCATTGGCCTGAAGGTGACCCGTAAGCATGAATGAGGGGAGCAGACTCTGGGCCCAGAATCCTACCTGCCCCCCGAGAAGCCCAGCCAGGGCCTGCCTGCTTTGCACAAAGGTAGTCTGGGCCCGAGCCTGTTAGATCCCATTTTCCTACCCAGAGAAAACAGCACACTCTCTTCATCAGCCGTAGATGTCAGATCACTTGGGAAACGGAGACTAGTTTGATTTTTAACTGTTCACGACAAACATTTTAGATTTTTTTTTTTCCAGACATCTTTGGGGGATATAATATATACAAGAGAACTACCCTTTTAAATGTACAATTTTATCAGTTTTAACAAATGTATGCAGTCGTATAACTATCACCACAATCCAGACATAAAACATTTCCATCATCCCGCGTTTCCTCCGGCCCCTTTAGAGTCAATCCTGAGGACTCAGCCTTAATCCCGGGCAACCACTGATCTGGTTTGTGTCCCTGCAGTTTTGCCTTTTCCAGAAGGTCTTACAGTTAAAAGCATACGGCATGACGCTTTTTGAGTCTGGCTTCTTACACTTAGCATGATTCACTTCATATACTGACATGTCGTTGCACATAGCTGTAGCTTGTTCCTTTTTATTAATGTTTATCCATTAACCAGTTGAAGAACATTTGGGTCATTTCCATTTTTTTTTTTTTTTTTTTTGGTGATTATTTAAAAAGTCGCTATAAACATTCAAATGCAGGTTTTTGTGTGACTATGAGTTGCATTTCTCTCGGGTAAAATGCCTAAGAATGAGATTGTTGGGTCATCTAGTAAGTGCATGTTTAACTTTATAAGACACTGCCAAACTATTTTACTAAACAGCTGTACCCTTTAGTCCCACCAGCAATGTATGACAGCTCCAGGTGTCCCTCATCCAGACCAGCCCTTGTTATTGTCAGGTTTTATCCCAGCCATTATGATAAACATGTAGCTGTATCACACCGTTGATCGAGTTTGCATTTCCGTAACGATTAATGATATTGAACCTCTTTTCACGTGCATATTCACCATCCATGTAGCTTCTTTGGTGATGTCTGTAAAAATTTTGCTCATATTTTATGAGGTTGCTTGTTTCCTTACAATTGAAGTGTGAGATTTCTATATATTCTGCATATAAGACATTTATCAAATATGGGCTTTACTAATATTTTCTCCCGGTTTGTGTGTGTGTGTGTGTGTGTGTGTTTTCATAACACTATCTACTAAAGCACAAATGTTTTCAATATCTATAAAGTCTAACTGATCAATTGGATTGTGTTTTTGATTTTGGTATCTAAGAACTCACTGCTTAACTCAAGGTCACAAAGATTTTCTCCTGTGTTTTCTTCAAAGTTTTATAGCTGTATGGGTCCATGTTATTATTGCTGTCGTTACATAAGGTTCTAATTCTCCCAGCATCATTCATTGAAAATCCATCCTTTTTCCATTGGATCATCTTTGCACTTTTATTGAAAATCAAACGAAGATAAATGTGTGGCTCTATTTCTGGAGTTGACTCTCTATTCCATTCAGTTGGTAATGCGTTTACCCCTTCACCAACACGCAACTATCATGATTATCGCAGCTTTAGAAGCTTTGAAATAAAATAGAATTGGGCTCTCGAAACTTTTTAAAACAATGGTTTGACCATTCTAGTTTTTACATACATTCTAGAATTCGCTTGATTTTTACAAAAAAAAATCTTGCTAGGATTTTATTTGAGATTGCATTACATCTATAGATCAATTTGGGGAAAATCTTAATATTGAAACTTCCAATCCATAAACATAGTATATTTCTTTTCTTATTTAATCTTCCTTGATATTTTATCAAAGTTTTATAATTTTCAGAATACAGATCTTGCATAAATTTTTCCAGATTTTAACCTAAGTAATGACATTTTATTTTAAATGATATATATTAAATTTCAATTTACAAATTAGCATTGCTAGTGTATAGAAATGCCATGCTTTTGGTATATTGATCTTGTATCCTTCATCCTTACAACCTCGTTTAACTAATTCTAGTAGCTTTTCTTATGGATTTTCTATATACACTATCTTGATATTTACAAGTGAAGATGGTTTTATTTCCTCCTTTTAAATCTATACATCTTTTATTTCTTGGGGGAGGTGAGGTGGCTTACTGTACTTTCTAGGACTTCCAGGACAATTTTGAATATAAGTAATGAGAACGGTCATGCTTACTTTTCTCTTCCCAGTCTTAGGGGGAAATTATTCAGTCAAGCATCATTAGCCATTATGTTAACTATCAGTTTTTTGTAAATGCCCTTTATCAGATAGAGAATGTTCTCTTTTTTCCTAATTGAGATTTTTAAAAAACCATAAACGGACCTCAAATTTCATCAAATGCTTTTTCCACATATATTGAGATGATCATATAACTTTTCTTCTTTAACCTGTTTGTGGTAAATTACACTGACCAATTTTTAAAATGTTGAACAAATCTTAACATTCCTGAAATATATCTGACTTGATCATAAAGTATTATCCTTTTTATATATTGTTGGGTTCAATTTTTCTAATATTCAGTTGAAAAAGTTCACATTTATATTCATGAGGGATATGGTTTGTAATTTTCTTTTCATGCAATATCATTGGTTTTGGTAACATAAAATAAGTTAGGAAATGGTTGCTCCTCTTCTATTTTCTAAAAAAGTTATGTAATATCGATATGATATTTTTCCAAAATCATTTGGCAGAATTTTGCAATAAAGCTTGAGTTTTCATTATAGGAAGGGTTTTAACTACAAATTAAATTTCCTTAATAAGATATAAGATAATTCAGGTTATCTATGGCTTCTCGAATATGGCTTTTAAGAAATCTGCCCTCTCGTCCAAGTTGTCGAATTTATGGACATAAAACTGATCATATTATTCCTTATTGACCTTTTAATGCCGGTCTGACTTATAGTGATATTCCTTCTTTCATTCCTTATATTGGTATTTGAGATTTATTTTTCTTGAGCAATATGGGTAGAGGCTCACCAGGTAATGACCTTAAAGAACTAACTTTTTGATTTTTTGCTTGTCTGCATTATTTTCCTGTTTTTGATGTTAATGACTTCTGGTCCTAACTTTATTATTTCCTTTTCTCTATTTTAGGTTTAGTTAGGTCTTTTTATAGTTTCTGAAAGTGAAAGCTTAAATTATTTATTGTAGATTTTGTTTTCTAATTAAGTGTTTATAGGTATATATTTCCCTCTAAGCATTGTTTCTGTTGCACCTCAAAATTTTGATATGCTGTGTTTTATTCTAATCAAATTTCTAATTTTCCTTGTGACTTCTGCTTTGACCATAGGTCATATAGAATTATGACTAATATTATTAAATATTATAAAATACTTAATAATAAGTATTGCTATTATTAAAGAAAATAATATTATCCAATTTCTTTTCTTTTTTTTTTTTTTTTACTTTTCCAGATATCTTTCTGTTGTTGATTTCTAGTTTAATTCTACTGAACTGGAAATATGGTCAGAGAACATAGTTGTATTATTTCAACTTACTAAAATTTGTTAAGATTTATTCTATGGCCCAGAATATGATCTATCTTATGGTTGTTCCATATACACTCAAAAGAAGAATGTATATTCTGCTGTTCTTGGGTGAACTGCTCTATTAATGTTGTTTAGGTCTTCGGTTGTTAGTGTTGTTCAATTTTCTATCTCCTTACTGATTTCCTGTCTATTCACTCTACCTATTTCTGAGATAGAGGAGTTGAAATCTACAATTATAATTTTGGATTTATCTATTTCTCTTTCACTTTGGTGATGATGATGATGATGATGATGATGATGATTTTTGCTTTATGTAATTTGAAGTACTATTATTAGGTATCTCTTTAAGATTATTATGTTTTCCTGAAAAACTGACCCCTTTATTATTGCATTACATTATTTTATAATCCTGGTAATATTCCTTGGTCTAATATCTACTTTATCTGATAGTAATATAGTCACTTTAGCTTTCTTTTGATGAGCATTTACATGCTATATCTTTTCCCATCCTTTTACTTTTTTAAAATTAAATTTATTGGAATGACATTGGTTAATAAAATTATACAGGTTTCTAGTGTACAGTTCCATAATACACCACCCAAAGTCAAGTCTCCTATCCTTTTACTTTTAACCGCTTTATATTTTCATATGTAAAGTGGATTTCTTAGAAAGACTATTTAGTTAGATCCTACTTTTTTATCCAATCTAATGATTTCTGTTTTTTAATTGATGTGTTTAGTCATTTACATTTAATGTAATTATTGGAATGTACGAACTTAAATCTGTCATTTTGATACTTATTTTTTATTTTCTCCATCTGTTAGCTGTCTTTGTTCCTTTTTATCTCCTTGCTTGTAGATTCAATACTTTTTATTCCATTTTATCTGTAGTATTGACTTATTATTTCTATTTTTTAAAAAAATTTTAATGGCTCCCCTAAGGTTTATAATATATACCTTAATTAATTACAAGCTACCTTCAAATAATATTCTAAGGCTTCATATATAGTGTAAGGACGTTATAATGTAAACTTTCAATTCCTCCCTCTTATCTTTTGTTCTATTATTGTCATATACTTTACTTTTAAATATGTGACAAAGACATGATATATACCCACTATTTTCAATATCTTTTGTTTTAGAGAATGATTTAAAATAAGAAAAAATATTTTTAAATGCATTTCAATGATTTCCAAAGGAATGGTTTAGGGGTAGGAGGTCTGAGTTTCTGCTGAATATATTTTCTTTTCCTGGAAGCTCCTTTAACATATCTTGAGATGTGAAGTTGCTGGTAATAAACTGTCTCAGTTTTTGCTTGTCTAAATAATTGTTTATTTCATCTTCATTTTGAAAGATATTCTCACTAGGAATAGAATTCTGGGCTGACAGGTTATCTGTTTTTTTTACTTTAAAATTTTCATTCTATCGCCTTTTAGATTGTGTAGCTTTAGGACTGAAATCAGTTGTAATTATAAACTTTTTTCTTTATACATGGTTTTCAGGAGTTTATGTATTTTATGTCTAGTGTATTGTCTCCTCATCCTCCTCCTCTTCCTTCTTTTTTCCCTGTTATTTGGGGTATAAGATTCTGAGCTTCTTGAATTTCTTAATTGAAGTTTTTCTTTATTTTGGAAACATTCTATGCCATTATCTCTTCAAATATTTCTTCTTCCCTGTTCTCTTTTCACCCTTTGGTATACCAATTACAGGTGCATTAGATCATTTTATATTGCCCAATGGTTCTATTCTCTCTCATTTTTACTTTATTTTGGTGTTTTGGTCTGGGTAATTTCTATTGAACAGTTTTAAGTTCATTGATCTTCAGCTATGTCAATTCTATTTGAGACCTTAAAGCATTCTTTATCTCTGTTTCCCTAGGTTTTTGTTTGTTTCGTTTGACTCGGAGGCTTCATTCTGATGTATATTATCCATTATACCACTAAGAGCTTTTAAATATTAATCATAGTTCTTCCCTTTCTGACAGTCACAACATCCAGGTCATCTCTGAGTTTTATTATGTTGATACTTTGTCTCTTAACAATGAGTTGATTTTTCTTGCATTTTTGTCTCTCATAATTTTTGGTTGAGTACTAGACATCATGTGTAGAATAACAGAGACTGAGGTAAATATTGTTTATATTTGAAAATGGGCATACCTTTTCTTACGCCAGGCCTTTAGCGTGAGGTTGAATCAATTCAGTCATAAGTTGAGGTGGGTCTGAGTTTTATTATTCTGTGGCCCCTTTCTCAGTTTTGAAGCTTTCTCAGTGATCTTGTCCCTCATCCTGATGGCAGCCAAACTCTGCCTTGTATCTTTGGTGGATCTTGTGTTGAAGAAAGCTTCCTGCCTTCCACCAGCAGTAGGAGGCTTCTCAAGATATTGGGGTAGGATCCTGGGTCCAAGATGCCTCCTATCCCTTCTCCCGAGGAGGAGGTGTTTTTCTTTCCCCTCTCCCCATGACGTGTGGTGTCAGGGTTTTCGTCCACCTTAAAGAGCTCAAGGCTTTTGCTCCATCGAAGAAAGGCTTTGTGACCACCCTGCAGTGACAGCTGCTCCTTCCTCTGTGTCTGCTCTCTCAGGTCTCCCACCCTGCCCCCAAACTTACCCATGAGCACCCTTTTCCTCCCACGCTCTGCCATAGCTAAACCAATGTTCATGCTCATCTTTTTGAGGAGAAATCCATTTTTCCTTAGATTGGTAGGCTTCTTGGTGACTCTGCAACCTCAGCTCTCCATGGTTCAAGAAAAGTTTTAATTCTGTAGTTTATCCAGATTTTTCTTCTTATTATTCTTTCCAGCTATCTATGGTCTAGGCACCATATTTACTAAACCTAGAAATTTTAATACAGTCTGTTCTGTGGTAATGCATGTTTCTGCAATGTAAATTAGATCATAGGCGATCAGCAAGTACAGGATGAGGTCAGTATAATATCAAAGTTACATTGGTTCTTTTGCAACTTCTCAGAGCGTGCTAACGCTTTGAGGCAATCCGAGGCAAACTTTCTCAAAATCGGTCTCACCAATGTTTGCCAAACTTCAGGAAAAAACTGTGAATCTAGAGTCCTCATTTTCCTGTAGCGCATGCATTGTCTGGTTTAGTGGTTTGCAGTACCTTATGTTACCACTGTCTCAAGCTATTCTGAGAAAACTGAGTGAAGATAAAGAAGCTGCAAAGATATCCTGCCCTGTGTTAAAACAACATATTGGTGAAGAAGGTTATACCCAAAATCTATTTTAATATTAATATTAATAATCTAATTTTAATATTAATAAAAATGTTTTCTATCGGAAATGAATGCCCTCTAAGATATATATTTCAAAAGAGGAAATATGAGTCCCAGGCTTCATATTATATATTTACCTATGCCACTATATTTATTAGGATTTTTATTAACATTCTAGTTTCAAATCTTCATAGGTTTGAGTGATCTGTCCTAAGCCTATTTTCTCCATAAGCTCTGTTATTTTTGGTGCATGGTTTTGAAGAATAGGACTTTTTAAGAATGCAAGAATGATAATGTTATAGTAAAAAATGTCTATAATATGTACTTTTTCTGATCATGAAAGCAATACATCCTCATTACTAAAAAACTGAAAACTACAAAAAAAGGAAAAAAATCAACAACTAATAATTATCCCATTCTGAAGATAATTTTCAATTCGAATATACTTATTTTAAGCATAATTGGAATCAAGATGCTACAGTTTTCAAAACTGAAGGACACAAACCATTTAAAAAATAAAGTTCCCGAATCAACGAGAGAGAGAATACATGTAGGGAAACTTACACACATGCACACACACACACACACACCAAAACATAACTCTCCACCTGAAGAAAATAACTCTTTATGGCAGAGAATGGGCACATTCATACTTTACTCCAATTGAAGTTCAAACTGATGGACTCTAGCTCATGATCATTTCTAACCACTTCTCAGTTCTCCAAATTTGATGACCTTGAGATTTCGGACCTTAAATTTTTAAAAGGCATTTTTCGAAACCAAGGATATAAAAGTGTATGACTGACCCAGAATCAATGGAAACGTTTTCTGGACGCACACAGGAAGTAACCCGTGTCGCAGTCGTACAGCTCAGCCCCAACGCCAACGGTGTAAGTGTGCGTCAACACGCCCGCCTGGCTGAACCCACTGCAGGAATGACCTGCACCGCTCTCTACTCTCCAGTCCGTACTTGGGAATTCTTCAGAGGACCAGGAAGAAATGGATAGGGCAAACCATCGGCGGTACTTCAACAGGAGCATGATGTGTGGACCATGAAATGGGCCACGCCCTGCAAACAGGCCTTCGAAAATTTATTTTTTTGCCTACAAGGAACGAGTCCCCTTCCCTCTTTCCTCCCCCATCAAAGAGAGAGGTCTCACAAAACAGAAGCAAATACTTTGGTCTCCAGATGAAGGTTCATGAATAATTCTATTTCTTGAGAGCCAAGTAACCTTCAGTGAACACGCTCACATGGAGGCACACAGACAGGTGCACAGTCATCACTAGAAAAAGTAAAGCTGTCACTGAGCATTAAAAACGCACAAAGAAACTGACCACTCACCCTCAGGCCCAAGGGCCATGCTGTGATCAGCACACACAGCCACTAGGCTCGGACGGTCTATTTTTGGTTGCCTTTCTAATTTACCTTGGTTGTATAGAACTAATTTGCAATAGTAACTGGCAGTCAGCTTTTGGAAAGGATGCTTCTAAATTTAAAATTCAATTTAAATTCATTTCAACAAATGCTTATTGAGCCCTTTCTAAGTGCCAGGTGATATGCCAGGGCTGAAGGATAGAGATGTGAACAAAGAACATGGTGGCCCTGCCCACAATCTAGCAAAACATCAGAATGACAGCTATGCACTGATTTCCCTCATAATACATCAACTCCCAACCCCTTTCTGGGGTTCCAGCCCCTGGCCTGCAGTAGGCCAATCATCTGGGCCTCCCTCAAAGGCCCAGGGTGCATATGCCTGTTTATGGCTGTGGCAAGGTTTGCAGGAAGATGGAGCTGCTGGGCTGGCGGCGCTGGGGCTGGTGCCGGTGCTGGTGCTGGGGGTCGGACCCGCCGCAGCATCCAGGGCTCGGCAGCATCACCGGTCTCACTAGGCAAGCTCGGCGGCATGATCGGGGATATCGTTCCCAAGGTGCAGGCCCTGCAGAGTCTCACCAAAACAGCGTGAGCTAATGTTAGAGCTTTGGTACTTCCTTTTTCTGCTTAAATCCACCGGAATTCATTTCTGTTGCGTGTGACTCAGAATCCTGACTGAATATGCATTGTTGGACTTCCACCCCCCGACGGCATTCTACTCACGTAGAAAATCACAGGTAGAAAAATATCCCAGGAATAACAGGATTATGTTTTGTGTGGCTCTGATATATTTTATCAAATAAGGAAAGCTCTCTAAACCAGTTCTCAGCTATAGTACTGGTTCGTAAGGTACCATCGCCAACTGTAGGCGGTGCCTCTGCAAGTCTCTTACAAATAAAGAGCTGACGTTTAAGAACTGGAATGAATCTCATAGTACCATTATCACTCACTTTCCTTATTCATGTATGCTTCTTGAGTTGAAGAAAACAAATGGGAAGTAGGGTGCAGGATGGGAAGCAGGGTGCGGGAAGTTTTTCATAAATCACAGTTTATTCTGTTTGGGCTACAGCTTGAGAAGTGTCCAGGTGTAGGCGACATCTGCATTAAACTACACAATCTTTCCCACACGTCGGAGAGAGCCCGCTTGCACACACTGAGCAAACCCCAACTCGGGGAGGCCTATATTTGCATATCTAGGTCCATTCGAGGCGCACACGTGCCTTGCAGGTGCCCGCAGCCAGCTATGATGGCCATGGTAGCAATCTATCCACTGGCAGCCTTCCATATTAGGTTACAGAACATATATCATGGGGGCTCAATTTAATTCAAGGACTAGGAAATGCTTTAAATTCTAGAGCCGCTCCAAGCCACATGAGACCCGTCACGTTGTGTAACCTTTCTTTACTACTTCTATGAGAGCTCTACACACAGCTGTTGCAAGGTGCCGTATTCTACATCGCGCAGACTACAGCACCTGTTGTAGGCAATTTGAAATAAACACAAGTTGGTGGGGAACGTGATAAGATATCCGAGAGCACATTTCATTCACGCGGAATGCCCCCACAGACTATTCCATTTCAGTAAACTCTGCAACTATTCTTCTGTCATTGTTTGCCGGGGGCGAGGGGTGGGGGGAATAACACATCTTTTTATAGATAACAAATCGGCACTGTGCTGGTCCAGGGGCTACAGACACAGGCTTCTTTTGCTTACTCTCCTGCAGCCTTTTCTTCCCATTCTTGTTTATGCTGCTATTTCCTCTACCTTTTCAATCTGTCACAGTTGTCTTTCCCCAAAGAGCTTTTGTTTCCCCTTGTTCTGCACTTCCTCACGCCTTGCTTTATATGACAGGACACTGTGGCCCTGGCAGACCAGGGAAGGCAAATAAATAAATGCCACGAGGCCCTCAGGGTGGATAGGCCTGGCTTCCCGGACAGCATCCACCTACGTAACTCCGAAGGGTCCTGCTCACCCGCGCCTCTCCTATCCCATCATTGTCTCCTCGACCATGATATTGCGTAGGACTGCTTCGGGAAGAAGCTTGGCAGTTAACAATATATCTGCCAGGACCAGAAAAAGAGGTTTGGAAAGAGCTCGGTACTGCTGACCCCGCTAGAGTCTTCTTCATTCATTCCTTGATGCCCAGACTGCTTTTTGATCTTTTTGTTTCTGTTCTGAAAAATGAGAGTGCTTATACCTCAATTCTTTATCAGTCAATGTTGTTTTGACAACCCGCTAGGAAGCTGGAAAGTTGGGGCATAAAAACCTCGATGTAGGACAGAGAAAGAGAAGATGTGAGATAGGTCGGCTGCGTCTAACAAAAAGTGACCCAGGGAATGGGCGGGTGGTCTGCTACGCAGAGAAAGAGCTGGGTTTAGAGCGTGACGTACTTAGGTTCAAGTCCCAACTGCTCTACCTGATAAGGATATGGTCTTGGGGAAGTCTCTCTGCTTCTCTGAGCTTCAGTTGTCCCAACTGTAGAATGTGGGTCATAATAACTTCCTTGCAGGGTTATCACATGGACTTCAATACATAATGTGTATAAAATACCTTAGTGCAGTGCCTGACTATTAATAGCTGCTCCACAAGTTCCAGCATATATTCCCAATACTTGTGACACTGCTGGAGCCAAGTTCAATGGGAGGAGTGATTCTCATGGCAATTTTTCATCTCCTTGAACACTAATGTCTATACACAATTATTAAGGTATCAATCAATAAGCCTTTGCCCTAACCCCACTCTTTAAGTCAGTCAGCTCTGGGGTCTGCACTGAGCAGGATTGTTTCTGGGGATCTGTGACATCATTACCACAGATGCCACAGCAACATGTTAATGGAAATTGCAGACAGACCAAGACGTGAAAGAGGACAGAGGGCCTTTGGGAACTCGCTGCCACAAACCCTCCATACCACGACAGGCAGCGACAGCCCCTTCCCTCCGCTGGCTGCCATCAGTTTCACCCTTCTGTGCTATGATTTCTCTTTCATGCTTCTCTCCAGCTGAGGCGTTTGGTCTCCGCGTGCCCGAGGGAGCCGATCTCCTCCCCACCACCTGAACTCCTGCTCACCTTCCCCGGACGCACAGTTGCCACTCACTTCGATGGAGCTTCCAGGACACGAGCGAGGAGAAAGGGCAGTGAGAGAGAAGCCGCCGCAGGTGCAGAGGGAGGCTCCTGCCTCAAACGCCGGCTTGATCTGGAATCCTTGCAACAGCCAGGAGCTGCGAGTGGGACCAAGCAAAAAAAGAAAGATGGATTTTATATCTTCACCAGCCTGTGCCTCTGGAAACCTCATTATGCCCAAGTGTCTGGTAAATAGACAGGACCTACTGACATGACTTGGAGGTTAGTGTAGAAACATAAACCTACAAAAATAGCTGTAAAAATATAAAGAAATATTACCTTAGAGGAAGAGAATTAGTATTCCTGTGTTTAAAATTTTCAGTTAAGAAGGATCAATCTCTTTCCTTTTTTTCCCACAGTTTTATTTACATAGAATTGAGGCACAATAAATTGTACTGTTTAAAACGTAAATTTGATGAGATTTGACATACGCACACACTTGTGAAACTTTCCTCACTTGCAAGATTATAAATGTATCCATCGCCCCTAAAAGCTTCCTTGCCCTCCTCCATCCTTCTCATCCATCCTCCCCAGATAACCACAATGAGGGGGAGGGGTTATTATGACAGACCAGTTTCACAAAATTGTATTAAAAAACTTTTAGTGGCAAAACACTCTTATCAAATGACCCAGAGAAGGAACCCAAATTCCAGCGGACACTGTTAGCAGAGCCCCAGCAGCCTTTTGCCCCTGCGTTCACGCTGCCTGAGCGCAGGTTTTGTTCAGGGTCCCCGTCTGGCCACTACGATTCGAGAAAGGCCGATGACGGTGGTCCTTCTCCTTACTGTGGCTGGTGCAGACAGGTTCTGGGCAATGGGATGACGGGGGAGGCCAGTCCTGGGGCTGCTGGAAAAAAACTACTTGCTCCTAAGAAGAGACATTTTGCCCTTTCCTTCCACATGGCTATTTCCATGTGGGCATGGGATGCTTGGGACTATGGCAACCATCTCGCTATCTTGAGGGCAGTTAACATGAAGACGACACCCTGAGGAAACCAAATCAGCAAACGGGAGGAACTCTGTCCTCCATGAGGTTGCTGAGCCATCAAATGCACTGACCCTGAAATTCGTTTTTTTATGTAAAATGACAAATCCTCTCTTGCTTAAACCATTTTGAGTGAGGTTTTCTGTAATTTCCAATAGCAAGCATCCTGATACATTAGTGAATAAAACAGGTTAAAATTGACAAATTATTATGAAACATATTATATAGGCTTTAATTTTTAACTTTTATTTATTAGAAGTCGGTCAAGGAAACAACAGAAAATAGCTTTGAAACACAATTTGGAATGGGGAGTTAAGGATGTAGGTTGAAGTCATATCAGTCTAAGCATCCAATTATTTTAGAATTTTGTTTCGATTGTATAATAGGAAGGAAAGTCTGATTCCTACAGGTGAGTAGCAGCAAATAGTAAGTTTTTGAAAACAAAGTTTGCTTTGCAAACGCAGGACACTTTTCAGTTAATACCGACAGCAGAAAAAGCTTTGTTACAATCTCTGGGCCCGCACACACAAAGTTAGGCTGGCAGGCGCAAGCTAATGTGTTGATGGTTAAACGTTGGTATATATTATTTGTTTATAATTAAAAGCATATGGTATTTTTAATTTTTAAATAAAACATTTGCAAAATTCCCCAAAAATCTACACAGAATCTTAAGTTTCTCAGAATACATTTGAAAACTTCTGTCCTACATGTAAATTACACTAATTATGTATAATTAATTTAGAATCTAGGTTTCAGATGTGGTAGACAAGATCTTTCACTCTTGCTCTAACTCCGTTTTCCAAGAGCTCAAAGCCAGACCTTGTATAATGTCATTCAAGTCTGGCAATAAGACAAATGCTCCATTAGCATAATGGGAGATGTGTCCCTAGGAGATGATGATTCACAGAGGAGAAGAGCTGACTGTGGGACCGGAGCACACAAATGGCCTCTTTTCCCTTACCTCCACCTCCCTCCTGGTCCAAAACATTCCTTACCGCCCACGTCCACCCCCAGCAGCAGAACCACACTGAGCAGAGACCAACAAACCACACAGACACCACGCGAGAGGAGGCAGGAGCTGGACAGCTAACTGTGGGGTTGCTGCGGCAAACGAGTTGAGGACCAGAACGAAAAAGAGAGAAAGAAGAAGTAAGGGAGTTGGCCCAGGAAGACTGTCTTTGCCGGCTGTGCATCTGGCTTCATGACACATCTCTGGAGTTCCGAACTAAGGCATTTGTCTGGGGAAAAGGTGAATAAAACAAAGAAAGTCACGAATCTCCAATACGCATTGTGATGGCTTTTAAATATGTCCATGTGAATTCCTCGTTCTCTCTCCCTTTAAAAGGTGAATCTCATTCCTCCCCCCTTTAATTGTGGGCTGTATTCAGTGGCTTACTTCTAACAAATAGGATGTGGTGGAAGCGATGGTGTAAGACATTTGAGATTAGGACATAAAAGGCCCAGTGGCTTCCTCCTTGTTCTCCCTCTTGGATCACTCACTCCAGGGGAAGCCAGCTGCCATGTGATGAGGATGCTCAAGCAGCCTTATGGAGGCTCACGCGATGAGGAACTCGTGAAAGTTTCACAAGTGTGTACGTATGTCAACTCTCATATTTGAAAGTTGCTAAGAGAGTAGATCTTAAACAAAAAGAAAGCTGTAACTATATGAGGTGATGGATGTTAACTAAACTTATTGTGGCAATTACTTTGCAATAAGATGCATAGTTTGTAAACCTAAGACGAATATAATGTTATATGTCAATTATATCTTAAAAAAACAAAAAAACAAAAAACAAAAAAATATTCAGTTGTCCAAAGGAAGCTTATTGGCATGTTCCATGGTTTGTTTCTCTAAGAGTCTAACTCTCTGGACTTGGAGCAGTGACTGGTACTGCTGAATCCAAAAAGTGGGAACCCATTCCTTCCTAGCTCGGGAGCAAACTCCACCTTCTGCACCAGCTTCAAAGCTTCAAGGGCACTTCCCAGAACTTCGGACTGTGGTTTAGAGACTCCTATGTGTTTGAAGAAATCCAGCTGGGACATTAAGATCAAAGGAAGAAAAGAGAGACAGGAGGTAAAGAGCTACCAATATTTTGACAACTTTTCCCAGCATCCGTTAGGAAAATGAGCTATGACTGTATTTGCAGCCACGGGGCTCTATCTTTGCCAAGACAAAGGTCAATCAATGTGTTTTTATAGGCATGGTCTTTTCTTTTTGTCTATTTCTTCATTTCTCCTCATTATGAGTTTTCCTTTTGACTTTAAAAATGGTCTCTTAGGAGAGAAATAGAGGCCCTTAATGTAATTCTTACAAATCATATTTGATACACAGTGATCTAAAGGTCGTATTTTAGTCAAATAAGAGATACCCATAAGTTCTAGGTCAATAAAAAAGGAAGATGTGATTTATCAAAAGCAGATGTTTTTACAGTAGGAAAGGATGTTCCCTAAAAGATAGCATGGGCAAGAATCCCATAGGACTATGGCAACTCAACCAAGGGTGCGAGCCAGTCTCAAGCGAAACAGTGTTTTGAAGTGTCCATTGTTATCAGCAGAAGAAGGAGAAGAAAAAGAAGCAGTGGTGATTACCAAGGGACAGGTGCTCAATCCAAAGAGTAACGATCCGAGCAAACTCTAACTATTGTATTCGCAAAACCATATGCGTAAAATTTGTGAACATTTCCCCCCTCCCCTTCTAACACGATAAAAGATTCATTTCGTGAAAATCTTTGTGTTTTCCTTAGAGGATTTGGCCCAAAACAATGCATCTTTAACTCTGAAAACAGAATAATGGGTCCTTGAAAGATTTATCCGAAATCAAACGCAGTTGTCATTCTATATTGATAATCTCTGCAATTCATTATCATATTCAGCCCATCATTTACATGCAGATGACACTATCATTTATGGTGGTGGATTATGCTAGGAGAAAGCTTAATATTATCTTCAGGCTGATTTAAATGAGCTTTAAGATCATCTGGCACAATCTAAATTACTCTTAAATATTAATGAAACAAAGATCATGGTATTTGGCTCAAAACAAAAAGTTGGGAGAACTGCAAAACTGCCATGCAGCATGACCTTGGAAAGTGTAGACAGATGTCAAATATTCAGGGTTGGGGACACATCCTGCCTTCACCCATGACTGATAATATAACTGATCAGCAAAAAGGATAGAAAAATCCCAACTCCTTATTCAAGTATACATAATTTTTTTTTTTTTAAAGACTGGTTTCCATCTCTGCAATGTCGCAATTATGTGCCTTGGGTTTTGCTGGTTTTATTTATCTGAACACAGCTCAACATTTGTTAGCCAAGTTAAAAATGCTCTCTCCTCTCTATCTGGACAGATTTGCCTTGAATTATACATCTCATAAACACTACCGTCTGTCGTCTTTTAAACAATTGGCTAAAAATTAGAAGACTCTCCCCATTTTGTTGGCATAATCGCTTCCTTCACACTCTATTTCCTAATATCAAACCACTTAACTCTTGTGTTTCAGTCATCCACATTTTCTCAGCAAAATTTAGTGAATGGAAAGAAAAGCCATGGCTGAGAGAAGCAATCCTTTGACAACCCATAAATTCAAGTTCCATGCGTGTGCGTTTGCGTGAATGTGTTCACATGCAAGTACTTCAGTGGGAAAATGTCTTAAATTATGGAGATTACCTTTCTGGACCCCTTTTACTCTCAAATGTTTCACCAAATGGGTAGGAAATACTTCGGCTGCCAACCCAGGACACGATGGGGCTCATGAGATGCCACAGTTGAAGCAAGAACACTGGCGTTTCCTTGGCTGTTTTTTCTAGAGAGGATGCAGGTGAGCCCGCGTCTTGGCCACAGAGACAGCTAAGCCTCTGGCCAGTGACCGAGCTGAGCCACCTTCAAGGTAGGAATGGGGGTACTCGGCATGAAAACGATGAGAGTGTTCTTGGAGCGGACATCCATCTTTGTTGTTGGGGTTGTTACTGCTACTGGTTTCCTTTACTACAATTTGTCTGACTCTCGAAAGAGTCATCCAGTCGTCAGTGTAACTCAGATACATCTCTACGGCCTCATCAACCCCATTAGCAGCGACTGCCGCCTTCTGGGAGCAGAGATTCCGTTGCCCGAGGACCTCCTGAGGCACTGTCTCTGAGATGGGGCGTGCACGTGTCTCAAACCTCATGCTTATCCTGCAACTGCCTTCCACTTGCCACTGCTCCTCCTTCTCTGCTCTTGTAAGAGAAGGAAGTCGACTCAGAGGAGGGTTGCGTATGTGGATGTGTGGATGAACGGACGGATAGTGACTACGTTGAGCGAGAAAGGAGGGCTGTCTTTGGTTGCTGGCTCGACAGACCTTCTCTTCGTATCTTCAGCAGATACAAGATGGGAGTGAGGAGAGGAAGAATAGCCTGAGGAAGCCATGAGGACGACACAGTCATCCCTCTTAAGGGCTTGGCAGCGTGAAGTAGTTGACTTCACATGTACCCACCCATTCACCTGCTGGTAGACCATGCTTGTGTCGCGTGACTATTTTTGACCTTATTTTTCAAGGCTCAGTAGGCTCAGTTATTTAATCTTATTTTTTGAAGCCTCGGCTAAATTTAAATTTGAATTATGAAATTTTTAAAAATTAAATTTCGGTGCTTTAGGTGCACCGGCCACATGTCACGTGCTCAGTAGTGATACGTAGACAGTGCAGATTTATAGACCCTTTCCAGCACCTCGGAGAAGGATGCCGAACAGCGCTGCTCAAAGCTGCACACGGCCGGAAGGCAGAAACGAGACTGTGGCTGTCTCTGTTCATGGTCCCTGGCAGATCGCCACGCAGAAATAATTAATTAATTAAATCGCTGAATAAAGGAACGAATGGTCTAAGTATCATCTCTTCTAAGAAACTGGTCCTATTGGGTTCTAAATAATTTTTACCCCTGGGGTTCTTTAGTTCACACAGGTGGCGGTGTCTGTGGTCACAGTCACTGCCCTCACTTCCCCCTTCCCAAGAAGCAGCTCCCTTTAAGCAGTTCCCTTTGCTCCTGAACCCCGACCTTGTCCAGCCTCACTTAAAACCTCGCAAGCCCTCGTGACCGGCCTCTAAAAGACACAGCTGCATATAAAACAGTCATTGGGGCCGTGTTTGCTCCATGCATCGGGGTAGTGTAGACACAGGAATTGTGTCGGTGTAGACAGAAGCTGCTCCCACGCTGGCCAGGCGTGACGACGGTCCAGGTTGGCCCGTCGAGGGCGCGAGGCCCCGTGGCGCAGTGCTCCTTCACACAAGCCGGGGGTCCGTCCTGCTGCCAGAGGCTGTGTCACTGAAGCCTCAGGCATTCTCCCGCCTCTCAGGATAAGAGAATCAAATCTAGGTGAAGGGAAAGGTCACGTTCCAGGAAAACGTCTGCGGAAACGTCCCGCTCCCCTGGAGTCCAAGAGCAGGCGCTGCTGTGGGGACGGTCTCCTGCCCTTCAGACGCGTGCTCTAGGGAGATCCTCTGCTCCTCTCCTCTGGAGAGTCCGCCTTCTCTTATTCGAATGACCTATTTATTACGTTTAGTATCTGTCTCTCCCTTCCATTGGACTGTAAGTCCCATGAGGGCAGAGATTTTTGTCATTTTATCTACTGATAAACGCCCAATTCCTAGAACTCATCGTACCAAACACATCGTTGGTGCTCTGTAAATATCTGTTCAACAGAAGAAATGCTCTTTGTTATAGTTATTAATTGGGTCACATAATCTCAAAGAGCCTTGTTGTTTAACCTTTGCATGGCTCCTTCCACATTTTTTCACTGTTTTTAACTTCTTCTTCTTTTTTTTTTTTTACCGGTGTGGTAGACGTAGCAAATAGCTTCTAATAACGTGGTTTCTGCACAATGTCCCTTCCGGATAATCAGGACTTTGGAGCCCATTCAACAGTGTCCTGGGAGCCTGCACTGGAGCTTGGGAACAACTCTTTATGGCAGGGTCTTCTAGAGTGTCAAGCTCATAGGCCAGAGTTAAGACTAACAAGAGCTGAGTTGTCATGTCCAAGTGGACGTGACGAGAAGGCCTACGAAGATGCAAAGCTAAAGAACCAGAAGCCACAGTGACCTGATGGACAGGGAGGAGCAGTCAGAGGCAGGTGAAGCCGTGAAGGTCTTGGGGTCCTGGGGACCGCAAAAAGGGGAGTGGCCTGAGAGCTAAGTCAGGGTGCAGACCGGAGAGAACAGTTATGTTCCAGACAAATCTTTCAGTGTAGCACTGGTTTGCCTTGAACCCCATCCAAAAACGGAGAAGTTACTGCCAAATGGACCCCATAATGAGGCTGTTTTTTTAAAAAATCAATAATGTAATGAGGTGGGGGGGGGGGGCCAGGGAGGGCTGGAGCACAAGGCACTTGTAGAAAGGGAGGTTTCACTGTCACCAAAAAATAGCTCATCTCGCTGCAGACCAAAAGGATCAGAGCTTTGATGTGGACCATGCTCAGGTTTTCTCCATTTTCCTCTTTTTTTTTTTATTATTTTAATTTTACCTTTTGTTTTGTGTTCATGTATATTTGTGCGTTGGTGTTTTTTTATTTTTTCTTGGTGTATTTTCCTTTTGATTCACTTAAGTTCTGAAGTCAATTTCTCTTTGAAAAGAGAGAGGGCTTGTGGCTTTGTCAGTGTTGAGCCCAAGGAAGAGAGGTCCTCTAGGGTGGGGCGCGGGGGTGACAGGCCTTCCTCAGGGAATCGGTCCCCAACAAGGGACATCAGGCTCTGCTCACACAACTTCCTGCCCCTGGGAGGTCCCTCGGCAGGGCCTCCATCTGCCCAAACCCTGGAGAACCTCTGTGTCCTTCCAGAAATGCGGAGTGTTCCCTGAAACCAAGCCTTATTTTAAAATACAGGTTTGATTATTATTCAGCTATGGTAGGACCAGCAGACGAGTAAACGGTTGCCGTTGAAAAGATGTTTTATTATACTTGCACGTGCCAAGAGGAGGGCATGGCCACACCGCGGGGAGGGGACACATGGGCTAGTCACCAGGCAGAGGGAGAAGGGAAAACAGGGAAACTGTGGCAAGAACTTTTATTGCGGTTTCCATGGGAACAATCCATGAGGCAGGGTAAGCGGGGATAGGACTGGCTAGCGTGAATGATTTCAGCGGGCTCGGGGGCACAGGGACTGTCCCCAGTCTCCTGGTACCTAGCCCCGGTGTGTTAGGACATGCAGACAGTGGCCTAGAGTGTGACTGCCTGATATAGGACGTGGCTGGGCCCCGGATTGGTTGGTTTGGATATGAAAGGCACGCTTGCAGGCTAGTGGAGTTGTTTGCTATCTCTAGGAATGAGCTAGTCCTGGGAGGGGCGGTTTCTCTGAGTCGGCAAGGCCCCAAGATGTCAAAGCATCAAAAATACACAATAAAAAGATATAATTAGCTTTGCACAGTGGCAGCATCACAGCCAACGAGGTTTATCCAAGGCAAGATTATTGCTAATTAAAAAGACATGATTAATACAACCTAGGGGCAGCTTAGTGCAGAGAGAAGGAGCCTTGGCCTCGGAGTCAGAGGCCGCTAGCCCCTCATTCTCTCTCCTGAACCATAAAGCAGCTGCAGATCAGGAGCCCCTGCATCGCAAATATCCTATTACCTTAATCTACACCAAATCAATGACCATCCGAACTGACCTGCGAAATACGAGGCCGAAGAAAGGGAGCTGGGTGGGAAGCCAGGGAGGCCCATCCCGACCCTGCATCGCACCGGATGGGCTGGAGGACACAACAAGAGGCAGACAGAAAAGTCAGAACCCGGGTGGCCGAGGAAGAAACAAAATAAGGAATAAAGTGAAAGCTGAGTGAGGTGAGGTATTTCAGGAGCCGAGCCTCCCACGTCAGCCCCTTCCAGTCCGCCTCGTTCCACAACCTGTCGGGTCAAGCCCAGGCAGTCAGGAGGAGATGCAAAAGAGACAGGAGGAAGAATGTTTGCACAAGGAAAACCTAAAGTGCTTGGAAACGTAACTGGGCTAATTCTCATTAAGTGATAATGACTTAATATATATTTCCATCCAGAAGTACTTTCATTTAGAAAGATACCAACAAAAAAAAAAGAGAGAGATCACAAGACAAAATCAATGCCTACCCTAGCAGTAGTTTCCAGTCCCAAACACGGCTTCTTAAAAAAAAAAAAAAAAAAAAAATGAGTTGATGATTTCATAACAATGCAAAACCCCGGCATGCTTTCTTTCCTGGAAGTTCACCAATTAACACTGGCACCTCCAGAGCTCAGAGAAGACGAGGGGCAAGAGAACCTGTTTAACCTTGTTTAACCCAGTGTCTCCCAAATGATTTTATCACAAAATCCTTTCCCCTCTCCAAGGAAAAACTATCACCATCCCAAACTCTACACGTTGGACTTAAGCAAACGCATCTTCAATGGTGAGATGTTATAATAAGCAAGGAAGATCACCTCTATTGGGGTACCCCCCACACACGTTACCTGCCCAGGCAGCGTTACTGCTTAGATTCAGGATCCAGGAGAACACAAGTCAGGGACAAGAGAGCCAAATCTGCTGCGAGGCAGCCTGTGACATCGGGGAGGTACCAACTGTTCAGACTGAGGGTAAAACTGAAGTCCAAGGACAACAGTTGAATATAGGGAACAGAACAGTACACAGGACCAACACCATGAGATCAATATTGACAGTTCGCTCACAGTTAGAAGTGGGTTTTATAGTGCCGGTCCCATGGACAGCAGCCCCAGCCATGGGGTGCCTTAAAAACACAATGTGGCCTTGAAGACTGGGGCCTCCCAAGGCGAACCATAAAGCCAGCCCCATATTTAGTTGGATGCCCACGGTCACCGAGAGTGGTAGTAAGAAACAGTGACGGCTGCACTAACATCGCTATTCATAGTAAGGGACTACTGTACGAATTCCAATCATACAGAAAATTAAGCTTCCAGATATGGGGAGAGCTGACTTTGTCACATGAACCAGAGGCACACTGTTAATTAGAGTAAAAGACAATCTCCTGGATGAAATGACCCCGTGTGGGCCCGTTCACCCTACGAGATTTGCAAGGGAGGAGACATTATCAAACTGGCCAGTAAAGATTCAGCTGTATCCAATGCAGAACTGGGGTAGCGCAGACCTGTCAGGCTGAGAAAATGAGTCATCACGTGCATGCACAGCAATATTATCACAGAGAAAGTGGATGAGCAAGTCCCACAAACGTTCTAATAATAGGGACTAACATTCAATTGAATGCTCCCCCAGTGACAAGGGCCAGGCTAAGCATTTTACCAGGATTATCTCATTTAATCCTCACAGCAGCTCCATGAAGCTTAGCAAGGTTAAGCATTTTGCCCCAGGTTAGGGCAGCTTTAAGGGCTGGAACCCAATATTAGTTCTGGCAGTCAATCTCCAGAGCCCGCTCCAAACGCTAGGTTCTTTCTGTATCCCCATGAGGCCCACAGCCATGCTCCTTACCTCATGACATTCACCAGGTCCTCCCTTCCTTCCCCATGCAGCATCATCTCCCCACGGCACTAGCCCATCTCTCTGCAGGATGATCACCCACCCTGAGGGACAGTAAGGTGGGACCTGAGGTAGCCAGGCACCTTGAGCTGGTAGTCCTGTGTGCCAACTTTAAGCTACTGCCTCCGGGCTCCAAACCACCCTCTGCTCTCTGATACTGGTGCTGGAGAGTGGCAAATGTGTTTCTTCTTTTGCAGATGGCTCCCTGTTTTAACTACATGGGGGAGAGAGAGAGAGGCTAGAAGGCAAGAGGAGGAAGAGAGGACTTGCTCCTGCCTGTTTGCTGGCTGTTCAGGCAGCAACGACCTAGCATCAGCTCCTCACCTCCACAGTGGCAGTGGGTTCGGTTTCCAGCTTTTGTCCACCCTCCCAAAATGCACCTTACTGCCCTCAGAAGGACCAGCAGCAGCCAGAGAGTGCCCTCCACAACTTCCTGGGCTCCCTCCTCCAAGCTCCTTGGTCATCAGCAGCCGCAGATCAGCGACCTGCCTCAGACGACTGGTTCCAGCTCTCTGGGACGCTCTTCTGAGCTTCAGGTCTGATGATTCTCACTTCTACAGGTGGCAAGGGACAATTCTTCCACCTGGGTTACCTTCTCAGTCCTAGTGCCGGTTTTACCAGTTCCCTGCATTCAACTCTCTCAGTTGAAATAACTCGAGCAGTTTCTGATTTCCTGAACTTGGCTGGATTAATGTACCTGGTTATCCCTGTGTGCCCTAAAAACACCATTTTCCATGTGTTTCCCGACAGTGAAAAGGTTTGGGAAGCATTGCCATCACCCCCAACAAGGACCCAGGAAAAGCAGCCAATAGACAATACAGAGTTCATTCACAAATATGTATACCCAGGAAAATAACTTCAAAATCAGAGTTGAAAGGGGTGCTCGTGGGCATTTAATGCCTGTGTCCTCCTGGGGCTGGGCACGCAGACCAACCGTGGTTGTCACGAACTCTGAATCCAAAAACATTCCTGAATGGTGACAGTACCTTCCCTGCTCCAAAGTTAAGCTGTTATGACACAGCAAGTTTGAAGTTCAGACTTCTTTAAATATTAAAAGCAAAATGTAGGACTGTATCAATTAATTACCCACTATTCATTGAGCACCAGCAAGAAGCTGCCCCAAAAGACGTGTACTTGCAAATAAGCACCAAAGGTAACCTCCTAATGCGCATGGATTTCCCCTTACTGCCCGGCCGAGCTTCCAGGGAAGCTTCCAGTGGCTGCTCAGCAGGCAGTTCTCAGAACTCCCCATTGTTGCTGGGCTATTTTTATCCTTCCCGTATGAATCAAAATATGCCGTGCTGACCCAATGTGCAAATCCTTATTCTGACAAAGCCATTATTATTTATTTGATACCTTCGAAAACATTGTATGGCTTGTTCCTTCCCTCAACATAAACTTAAGTGCTCTCATCACTAAATACCTCATGCCGAATGAACAGAAATAAATGACATCAGTGCATGGAGAATTTACAAAACCAGCAACTTGGAAAGCCAGGTCAGCACGCATTCCCATGACCCAGACTCCTTCTACAAGGGAGGTGCTGACGTGGTCTTAATACCAAGATTGGGCCAGAACTGGCCAGTTCTGTGCAGGAAACCTGGAGGTCAGCATCCCAGATGGCCTGATTAGAAACTAATCATTTAGGGATAAAGGTATCCTAAGTAAAAACATCATGATGATAATACTACTACTTAGTAATTCTCCAGTACAGCTCAAAGTTATCTACTCATATCTACCCATCCTTATGGGCTGAATTGTGTCTTCCTGAAACACATATATTAAAGCCCTAACAGGCGGTACCTCAAAATATAATCATATTTGGAGGTAGGGTCTTTAAAGAGGTAATTAAGTTAAAATGAGGTCCTTAGGGTGCGCCCTAATCCAATCTGACTGGTGTCCTTATAAGAAGAGATGGCTGGACTTCACCTCGGTCTCTCGATTCACCCCTGTGTGGACAGGATCCAGCCCAACCCTCTCCCTTACTTGCTGGCCACCGCTCTGCTCTCCAGCCCAAGTGATAACCACTGTTAAACAGATATTTTCAGAGAACAATAGATTGTCCATTATTAATGAAGAACAGAGCCTACACAGAAAATTAAAATATTAGCCATTAATGTCAACCTGCTCAAACACTTCAAACTTCATCAACCCCTGCTGTTTTTATTTGAGAAAATTCCTGGCAGTGTTACAAATTCTTCTAGAATCTTTAACTATTTGAAAAATGTCTTAGGGTTAGAAGAGCCCAAACTTCTCTTTGATAGAAGTATACCAAAGTTTATATGTATCCTTATGGGAGAAGTGGAACTTCTATATCCTCGACTCAGTTTTTTAAACTGCAAATGTTAAGATAACATTTTGTAAGATGGATTTGATATACAAAATGGTTGGTGTAGTCTTTCAGGACCCTCTGTTTGTAAGAGAGGACGATATATTTTTCCCAGATAAACCAATTAGAATCCACTAAAACATCATCTTAAAATTACAGTGCTAGAAGGGATCTTATAGATCATCTAGTCTGTATGTATCTTTTCTTTTAAAACAATCTTTTTTTTTTCCAAAATGTAATGTATAAAAAAGCTAAAAGCTGAGCTTCTCTGGTTGAAGTGAGGACGGTAGGTCTCGAATCTTCCCTACTCAGCCTCCTTCTTGCCCCTTGATTTTCCTGGGACACTAGGTCTCCGAGGAGCTCATTCATTTTGCAGACCTGGAAACTGAGGCCCAGATGGAAAACGCTACCGTGGCCGAGGTTGAGTATTTGAGGAAGACATGGCCAGGCCCAGAACCCAAGACTCCTGAGTCCCGGTCCATGACCTTTGCTTGTGTCACACTGTGTTGGTCATCCTGACTTACTATTCCTACTTGACGAACTGGGTCCCAGGACTACTTCGATGCTTCGATCAGTTGCAGCTTTTACTGTCAGTAACACAACTGTGTGGCAAGACACCTATGTCAGCATCAGTTACATCAAGCAAATCTCTTAAGTGACCAGAATTTGTAGGCAGATTTTCAGACATCAGGTCCGAAACCCTGATGTTAAGGCTATTTGCCCGATGAAATGTTCTCCATCTTCAGCATGCCTTTAAAATTACCTGGGGCGGTGGGCGGGGGGAGGATTGAAAATACAAAAGCCAGAAGTGCTGACTCAGTAGGTTTAGGGTATGACCCCAGAATCCGTATTTTAACAGAGACCCCAGGTGGCCCTGACGACTCCCACCCACAGTCCCCATTTTGAGATACATTGCCTCAATTGTTCTTTGTCTTTAAAATTTAAAGCCTTCTCTGGATGACTAAAGTTTGTTCAAATTTTAGAAACTCTGAACTTCTAATCAAACTTTCAATCTTACAAGAGCATCATTACCCGCCCCTCCTCGGAGCGAGAGCGCCCAAGAGATGTTTTCCTCTCCCAACAGCATCCTGGCAAATTCCTCCGCAGCTGGACCATCAGTCCAGGCGGCCTTAGTGGGAGAAGCGACAGGAACAGATATAAGGCACAAAACTCTGTTTTGTTCCCATAGAAAATTAAATAAGCAAAAAACATACACAAAGGTATTGTATGTAACAATGATGAAAACTGCCTCTTAAGGGATAGTTCATCTAAATGTGAAAGCAGAACTAGCTTTCCAAGGCCATGTGCTCAGATATTATAGAGCTTGGTCTAAGAAGCTGGGGAACCAGGCGAAGGTTAAGAATCTAGAGTCCAAAGGAAATCTTACACTGAGAAACCCCTGTGTTAAGCTGCGCCAAACCCAGATGTTTTTACTGGTGATTATTACTATGATAATTCATTTAACTAGGAATAAAATAGGGCATGATTGTTTACTGCTGCCTGTTTCCCCAGACATACAGAGAAATGAGAAGAAAAATCTCAGAGGTTTTATTCTTGGCTAAATGGAATAATTTTCTCAATTAACCAGGAATAAAGACAGCAACAAAATAATTTGCCTTTGCATTATACAATAGTTGTAAATAGATTTCTTACACCTCCTTGCATGGGAAAGTCAAGGTGGAAACAGGCTGCCCAGGAACTGAAAACATCTTGAGTTTGGTTTCCATCTGAAAAGACACAGTCCTTAGAAACCTGCTCACGCTGTCGGCCTTGGCATGAGACTTCCAAATGCTATTCTTGGTTTCTCTCCTCTGTACTGAGCCCATTCCAAGGCCAAGAGACAGTGGGTTGAATTGTGGGAAGATGAAATACGCTTCTGAACACGTAAGGCGGAATGCTCACAGGGACACGGGGGAGACCGGCGTGCCGATCCGATAGCAGGCAGACAGGAGGGCTGGGCGTTTAGGCGAGCCCTTAACATAGACCAGGAATTGACGGTGGTTGATGAGCACCTTCGTGATCCGGGCAGAGCACACCCTCACACAGGGAGCTACTCGACGGTCACCGTGTCAGGCTGATGAAGTCCAGGAGGAGGGCACAGCGACGTGTGACGCCCTCACACATATTTTGCAGGAAAAAACTATTTGTCACTGTCAAACTGACACAAAATCGGCCAGAAATTATGCAACACAAACAACAGCGTAAAGAATAAGCTATACCTATGTTTCTTCAATAGCAGGGCAGAAACTGATTTTTTTTTTTCCTTTAAAGATGATTTTTAAAAAGAGAAACTACGAATATTTCTCTCCAAATAAAATTTCTATTTATTATTTTGAATAAGAATCCTTTTTCCACCTCATAGCTAGATGTCTTTGATGCCCTCTCTCTTGACATCACCCAGAACTTCTGGAAGAGGCTGAAAGGGCTCTGAAATGTGACCAGGTCCCAACATGTGATGAAGTTCGTGTTCAGGACCAAGGACAGCGGTCCAGGAGCAGATACTGCCACTGCTCCTGGCCTCCTTCCTCTCCCCGCCCCCACATTTTAGTCACATCACACCCCTGAGCCGAAGAATGCAGTCCATACCATATGGTCCAGATTAGAAACCTATGTAGGGCTAAATTATCATAGAAGAAAAGAAGATTTCTCCACAGAAGTCTTTTTTTTTTTTTATCAGTCTATAAATAAATATATCCAAGTTCAGGGATGAGACCTGCAAAATTTTAAGTGTTTATTTACTTCCTCCTTGGGTAAGTCTCCCCTGCTGGCTTTCTTTGGAAGATGGCAGCTGCAGAGATGGGGGTGGGGAGACTGGGGACCTTCGTTTGAGCCCCACAGGCACGATGGCTGCTGTGTTCTCCCCTTGATCCTCGTCCCTGCTGAGCCAGCTCCACCCTGCCTCACTGTGTCGCCGAGGTCATCATGGCCTTTTAGAGAAGCTCAGTCTGAGACACAAGGACCCAAATCCCTTGGTCATGTCTGCGCCCACCAATGTCTTGGAGTTACACATTCGACCTTCGAGAAGCCTTAAGTTGAAGGAAACTTGCTTTTTTTTGCACCTTTTGCAGTAAGGTTACAGCTCAGGCATCTCCTGGGATGATGTGCTTTTGCAAGATAGAACAGAAGGTACAGAGGATATAAATATCCTACAATTCTTTTAAATACCTTTATTTATAGAGATGAAAGTTAGGAAGCAGGATTAATTGCTACAATATGAAGAAAGTAGAAATTAATTAAAAATGAACATTTTAGCATGCTATCAAAAGGTTTGGGCTCCCTTTGAAGGTGCCCTTCACAAATAGAAAGAGGTCATAGCAAAGAGATTATTCTTTTCTTGGTTTAGTCATATTCTCTCTCTCTCTCTCTCTCTCTCTCTCTCACACACACACACACACACATACACACGCACGCACGCACGCATGCACACACACACACACAAAGTATACTTAGAATATTGAGGTCAGAGGAGAGAGAAAAAAAGATAGCACATCTTAGCTAACCCCATTTTCTCTGTTTCAAGGTTGAAATGAAAGATGAGGAGCTCAAGTGAGTCTAGAATCTACGCTAAACCGAACAAGGCGTCCAGAAGCCAAGGGTCATGTTCTGGATCTTGACAAGGTTGTACAAAGCCAACAGCAAACGGTCACTGCCTAGTAGCAGGTAGGGGCAAATGGTCCATTGAAAATGCTAAAAGGAGAGGGAGGGAGAGAGAGTCATGGCAGCCCAGGGACCATGGCAGCCCCGCTGGCTGGGTACAGCATTGCACCTGAATCTGTCCAGGGTTACCACTTGCTCCTTGAAAAGCCTCCCAGTGAAGAACAGAGCATTTATTATAAACCCTTGACACCCAGGCTGCAGTAGTAATAAATAAGAATAGAGATCATAGGAAAAGAGCCAGACGGAAGCAATGGCATGCCAGAATCTTTTTATTCTTCTAGTAAAGAAAGCATTAATTTGAATAACAAAGCTAAAATAATTTCTACAAAGTCCATATTGTGTGGCCATTTTAATCGACAACAAAAACTGACCCGTTCTTTTTTGCCACTGCAAAATTCTCTGTGACACCTAATTGTTCTTAAACTTACTTCTCTGTATTCAAAGGCACCTTTACTCAGTGCCCCCTTGAGTCTGTTCTGTTGGATGAATAATTTAGTCTCTTGGGTTGAGAGGCACTGGCATTAGTTTTCCTCCTGAACAGAAAATATCCTTCACGTTTTTAGCCCCTTCCCCCAAATCGTTCACATAACCCACCAACTCTCTCTCCCGCTTTGTTTTTCCTCTCTGAAAAGAACACCCTCCAGCCAGACAAGACACTACACTGTCTGCTTGGAGGAAGCTGTCAGTTCTTTGCTTTTCTGAGACTTATTATCTTGGGCAGAACCTGAGGAAAAGGGAGAAGGGAGCCGGGCCAGGGATGAATATGCTCTGAGCAGTTGTGGGTCTAGAGAGGAAGCCCGGCACTGGATCCGATTAAACTCCTGCTATTTCTACCCCTCAGAGGGTCTGACTCCTTCTTGCCAAATTAACCACACCAACAGAGTTGGATATTTTAGCAATACAATGTTTGCATCTAGGGTATCTTCCTGCATGATAAGCACTCTTGCTATTGATCCCCCCAGGTACCTGGTACATAATGTTAGTTGGGCTTCGATATCGTCATGAACAATTGCGGTCTTCTGGAAATGCGTATGTCGGTATCCCTGCCTAATGGATCTTGGTTACCCCCATGGAAGAGACCGATTTCCTCCCATAGGGTTTGCTCTGAGTAATTTCTTTAAGCTCTTTTCTTAGGAACCCATCTCCTAGGGATGAATTGAATCAAACCCAATCACACTGACTTTTCCCCTCTAAAGAAAAATGTCCCTCTTGGCTTGCTGAGGCACAACGAACGGGTTTCTTTTACAGACAGAAGATGCAGTTTCAGATGATCAGTTATTTTTTTCTCGGAAACACAAAGCTATTTTCAGCTACCTGTGAAGTGTTACATATACATACACATAAGTGTTATGTATATATACATATATACATATAAATATATACATTTATATATATGAAATTTTAAAAGCGAGTCAGGAGAGGGCCTCTAACGCCTCCTAACATGCCCCCCGTGCCACCGCTGAGGGAGAATGACAGGGGAGCTGAAGTGATCTTCCCCTCAAAACACAGCTCTGACCACTCACAAAACCCACTTCCCTAAAGCCGCGGGAAGCCCACGTGCACCTTCGCCTTTGTCCTCTGTCCTGCCAGGCCCTCTTTCCATCTCAAGCAAGCTCCCTTCACGTGGAGATGGAGACAAATCGCCGTCTTGGGAGAAACGGCTCTAGAGCAGCGGTGCCGGCGAAGCCCACAGAGGCTCGGCTGGGCGGGAGCTGCTCCCACCGCAGAAGGAATTAAATAAGGACTGTGGAAAAGTTAAAATCCTGGATAGCTGTGGGGGGTGAAATGAACCAGCCTATTACCCGGCACCTCTCTAACGGTGAGGGTTAATGTATCACACGGAATCCAATCCCTTCTTACAGAACCAGTGCAGGTTTCATTCAGTGTGATGAGGCACACTGCAAGATTTCAGAAAATCAATTTTACCGAGCGCCATATTAAACCCCAGGGAATATAACACTACATGTACCGCACATAATTTTTGTTATTACTCAGAGGATCACTGGGGAAATTATATACTTAGCCCGACAAAGGGTAATGGCCGCCTTCATTGTCTTGGGCAGCCCCCACCCTGCTTACCTCTGTGAAATAACAAATAAAAATGGCAGGGCCCCAAACTGGTACTTACCTAAGCTCTGCAGAGTCAGAAGCATGATCAGAGTGAGCAAAAGTGACTTGATTTTCCAAAGATGGTAACCGCTCACTCTATGGGGTATTATTACTAATCCACGCTAAAAACGAACAGGCATTCTGGCTACTGCCTATTTCGACCAAAGCCCTATTCTGATGCAGTCTTCTAATTTGAGTTCATGCAGTTGCATCTGCAAAAGAAGCCATGATGAGCTCGGCACTGCCTTCGAATAACCTGCCAGGCTAATATTTCCAGAGAGGTGTATTTCTTAGGAACGAACTTTTCCACTGTGGCCATGGAACATTCCTATCTATACTCATCTGGTCTCTTGGAGACGTTTTATGCAAAGCAATAAAGCAAGTTAACTTTTTCATGGGGCTCCCCCAACATGGAGCTAGTGGCAGAGAGTGAAGACCCCAGCCGACTGCGGCAACGGCCCCTTTCTCCAAAGGCCATTCGGACTGATGGCCGAGGGTATGGAGGGTGTGCGCGTTGGGGGAAGGCGGGAAGGAGAAGGGCTGCAGTTCTCCGACCCTACAGGATTCCCACAACCCCAGAGCTGCTCTTACTTACCCCTGGTCTAGGGCTGCCCTGTCTAATGTGCCGGCAATCATCCCCATGCGGCTATTGAAATTTAGATTACTTAAAATTACATAAAAATTGGAAGTTCAGTTTCTTAGTTGCACTAGCCACATCTCAAATGCTTGATAGCCACATGTGGTCAGTGGCTACTATACTAGACAGCAGAGATACAGAACATTTACACCATCACGGAAAGTTCTAGTGGACATTGCTCGGTAGTTATTCAGTTCTAGGGTCTTTGTAGCTATCACACTGGCCTGAGAATTTAGTACAAGCTGGAGTTATTGCCCATCTACCCCAAGTGTCCTTATTTTCCAGATCCTCTTTCACTAGCATAAATTGGGGCCATACATGACTTCATTATGGCCTTTAGGTCAGAGAAACTCTTTTCCATCAGACCAGAACCAGCCTCAGGAAAAACTCAAAACTGGTTTTGGAAATCAAGAAATGAAGACAAAAAATATATAAGCTGTGGGACAAAGCTGTTATTTGGGAATGTGGGGAAAAAAGGGTTTCATCAGCCCAATGGATAACCTGTACTAGACCCGTTCTGAGAAACACCGTATCCCCTCTAAATTCATATATTGAAGTCCTAACCTCCGGTATCTCAGAGTGTGACTGTATCTGGAGACAGGATCGTTAAAGAGATAATTAAAGTAAAATGAGGCCATGAGGGTGAACTCGACCCCAGCATGACTGGTGTCACTATAAGAAGAGAAGATTAGGACACAGGCGGGCGCAGAGGGACAACTGTGTAAAAACACAGAGATGAGAGCCGTCTGCAAGTCGACGAGAGGCGCCTCAGAAGAAACTGGCCCTGCTGACACCTGAGGCTTCTGGCCTCCGGAACTGTGAGCAAAGAAATCTCTGCTGTTCGAACCGCTCGGCCTGTGGCCCTCTGTTGTGGCCACCCTCGTAAATGAATGTGATTGCCTGAAGAGTCTTCACACGGCAGACTAGAGGCCTGTGCGGCGCAGACTGTCCAGATTTCTTCAAACCAAGCTGGAGGTTTTTCCGAGGATAGGATGCCCATCATCCCAATTTTTACCTCAAGCATAACGAAGCAGGCAGCTGTTTGCACAGAGGATTATGGTTCTGTGCCTTTGTCTGTGAGGGACATTCAGGCTTGGGTGCCACTCACAAAGCCAGTGGGGCAACTGGAACATCGGGAAGTGACAGACAAATTACCCAACAGAAAGGGCAGAACATTTCAGAAGAGTGTTTCAAACTGTCATTTCGCCTCCACCGATAGGATGCTGTGACATCCGTTACCAATTTTTATGTCAACTCCAAATTAGATTTGTGTGTTTGTTTACACACATTGAGTTATACACATACACGACACACAGATTTAGCAGCTGTTCACAGCCGCTCCTCGTCAAGGTGTTTAACAAAAATTAATTCATGCGACACGCAACCTGCCCTATGTTCAACGTAACATGCGAAACCCCACTGGGAATGTGATGAAAACTTTAAAACAGAGTGAAGTTCTGATGCCAGTCCCTTTTGTTTAATAGGCTTCTTGGAGTTACTCAGGAGTTAACTAGGGAATGGAGATTTGAGATCTATTTAGGAGAAGGGCTTACTATCCAATTAGTTACCCGTTATCTGTTCAACAGTCCCCCTTACCTGTGTTTTCGCTTTCCAAGTTTTCAGTTACCCACAGTCAACCACGGCTCAAGGATATTAAATGGAAAATTCTGGAAATGGACAATTCACTGGTCTTAAACTGCGTGCTGTTCTGTGTGACATGATGAGATCTTGGCTCGGCCCGCTGCATCCCACCCAGGTCTCCATGCTGCGACAGTCACTTAGTAACCAGCTCAGCGGTCAGGTCCACTGTCAAAGTATCACAGTACTTCTGTTCAAGTAACTTTTATTTTACTTAATAATGACCCCAACACGCAAGAGTAGTGTTGCTGGCAATTCAGATATGCCAAAGAGAAGCTGTAAAGTGATTCCTTTAAGTGAAAAGGTGCAAGTTCTCAATTTAAGGAAAGAAAAAAAAAAAAAACCTTGCGCTGAGGTTGCTAAAATCTATAGTAAGAACGAATTTTCTATCTGTGAAATTGTGAAGGAGAAAAAAATTTGTGTTAGTTTGCTGAGAGAGAGGGAGAGACCACATTCACAAAACTCTTATTATAGTATATGCTATTATAATTGTTCTACCTTATTATTAGTTATTGTTGTTAATCTCTTACTGTGTCTAATTTATCGACTTTATCATAGGTAAGTGTGGATGGGAAAAAAAGTATTATGTATAGGGTTCAGTGTTATCCATGGTTTGCGGAGGGGCATGAATCTTAGAACATACACCCTGCACATAATGGGGAATTACTATAATAGAAATTTTACTCTTAATCTTTTTTCCTACTTTTCCTGGCAGCATTGCAATATTCCTTTAAAAACAAACAAACAAACAAAAAGTTTCTGCCATATTAAGCAAAAGTTAATATTATCAAAACAAAAAATAAATAAATAAAACCCAGTTTGAAACAAAACATTTATACGGCATTTTACAATTACTAATTGCTTTTACAGACAAAATTTTCATTTGGTGACCACCACACTTAAGGTGAGGCTCTTACTCCCATTTTACAGACAGAGAAACTAGGTGACAGAAAGGTTAAGTGACTTTCAAAACTTACACAGCTCACCAACAGGGATCCCACCCAAAATTTAAACTTGGGACCTCACCCAATCTCTTGCGGGCTGCTCCTCCCACCACGATGCATCACAAACTACAGCCGGAGCATCAGAGAGGACCACTGAAATGGCGCCCCCCTGGGGCACCGCCCCCCGCCCTTCCTGGTGCTGCTGCGAGTGGCGAACGGTGCTTCTCCCGCCCGGGATGGCGGCAGCAGCGACGCCGGATAATCGCGGTGGAACACGCACGGGGACACCCCGCAGTGTCTCCACAGAGCCCGGAGCCTGCCCGCTGCGAATCGGTCCTCTCGGCTTCTCCTGCCTCATCCCACCGACCTTCTCCTTCTGAATACGGTGAGGCCAGAGATACGGGGTCCAGAGTGGAGAGTGGGCTTCCGGGACCCACAGGGAGGAACGAAGAGGCGGGAGTGCCAGATGCTGGGGCTACCCTCCCTCCCCGCTTCACCGCGGCCCTTCCCACCTGCACAGTAGCTCTCACCTGGAGTTACCAATGCGTCTTTCCCCATGCTCGCCCACCCAGCACCAGGGAAAATCACAGAGGTGTCCTGGGGCAGGGTCCGTGATGTAGTAAGGGCCTGCCGTGCCCTCAGCCCCCTTCTGAAGAATGCTTTTCTAAAGCTCACCATTCTTGTGTCCTCAACTTTGCACTTTTAATTAGTGGATCAGTCATGCTACCTGGGTCACAACTGATAACAGCCAGGGTTGGTGCTCCAACCAATGCGGGCTCGTCTTGAGGGTGGCCAACCATCGCTGAGGTGGCTTGGCACAGAAGCAGCCCGGCAGAGGTGTTCTGTATTGGACGGTGACCCAGTCAGACATCTCTCTTAATGAAAAGGAATGCTGGGTATGTGGGCGCAAACTGTATCCCGAATGACTCAGGTTCTCCATTTTCTGCTCCTGACTGAGCTAAGAACCTGAGTATCTGTGACTAAAGAAGAAAAGGTGCCCCGTTCTCCCCCTTTCCTTTGTGTCCTGGGAGTAAGTACTCCCTACCTAAGGAGGTCTGGTTAGGTCTCTTCTTGGCAAACTTAAATAACTCACCTGATGGAGAACCATTCTTGTCTCTTGGTGGTAGGTCCAAGGGGACCCAAGTAGGAATATGAGACACACAAAAATGACATTAACCCCTCACCGGAGGGACACTGGCCCAAGACACGAATGGCTAAGTCATTCTTCCCCACGTTTTATTTCCTGCTTCCTGCATCATTGGGCTAAGAAAAAAAAAAAAAAGTACTGAATATTCTCCCCAAAAGACTCCCATGGAAAGTAGCTAAAAACTGTCAGAACAGATAAAATAGAGATTATTGCTTTCTGTAAGGTCTGTTGCCTGATTTCCCTTAGGGCCCCTGCTGTGGACAGTGGGGATCCGCCTGAAGTCAGGCGTGTGCTAATTTGCATGATTGTGTTAACTAACCATCAGCCACTCTGTCCTGGCCACAGTGTAACCTAAATTAATTCAACAGGAGCAGGTGGTTTAATTTGTACATTATTCATATTTGCTAATAAACAAGCAATTTGGGTTTTAGCTAGAATTTTCTCTTGGGGACAGAGCCAAGGATCTCTGCTGAGGATCTGGCCCAGGGAAATTTATAACGTGTGCGTCTCTCATCCCAGACACCAACTCCGATTCGCCCTCCAAGCTTTTCCTACTGAGAAACTCGTTAGAATTCATGTCCAGCTCTTCTACACCTTTATTCCTCCAGGTCGACCCTGACTGTAGACGTAAACAGTCCTGTCTAACCTCAGTTAGAGTTCAGGTTCACTGTAGGGTGACTGGAAAGACTCTGAGAGTTCCGCCTGCCACATGCATCTCTATCCCACGGTGCTGGGGCTCCCTGCCCCTTAACTTGGCTGGGATGTCTCCCACCGAACTTGCTAATCGGTTTGGAGAAACCCTCTCTGTGCCTCTCTTTGAGTACAGGGACTTTTCTTTGACGTAATTCAAGTGAGGTAGGAGCTCACTTGGCTGGCACCTTAACAAGACCACCGAGGTCTCTGGATCTTAGGGTTTTGTGAGTTCACTGACATTCCGGATGACTGGTTTAGGCTAATCAAACTCATGAGACTGGCTGACAGGTGCTGAGTATATATATATATATATTTTTTTTTTTCAAAAGCAGAAACTATTCTTCAAAACCAAAATTACTAACTCATGGCAAAGTCACCGAGCAGGGTATAGGGAGATTTCCAATGGTTCATGTCATCAAGCTCTAGGGGGCCTCTGCCCTAATGACTGGCACCCGCCAAATGAGATAGAAGACCCTGGCAGACAGTCAAGGTACCCACCCCTCTGGGATGAACCAGAGAGAAATGGTAACTCTTCAACTCATTCTTCATTTTTATCTTTGTTAGTATCCCATATTTCTATCGTTAATATGGCATTTCCATAATTTCCATTTATCCCAGATCAAGCGCGTTAAGCAAGCATCTTAGAGATGCATCCGGGGAGGCTCTCTGGGATTATCTGCGGCACACTTCAGATCTTCTCATTTCCCGACACTATCCCCATTCCACCCTCTTAAGGTCAGAATATTAAAACAGTGCACTGTTTAATGGATAAGAGACTGACAGAAAAGAAAGCAACAATCAGAGAGAGTCTCGTTGGGCTTGAGGTGGGTCGATCTGACTTCTTCTCATTCTCGTTTGAAAACAAGACCCAGAGTCTCTCGTTGGTCAGGGTTGGGTCTTACTGCTGACAGTCCTGCAGAGCTGTAGCTGGGGCGGCTCTTTTCCCCCTCAGCAAAGAGAAGGAAATGGAGCTAGGCAGGCCAGGATGAAGAAGCAGGAAATCTACACACTGCTTACAGACCATGGCCACCTCTGGTGCTGCAGCCCGGACAGCCCTGCATGAGGGGAGAACTTCTGTCGCAGGTATTTCTGCGCTATACTACCTGCTCGCTCTCGCTCTCTCTCTCTCTCTCTCTCTCTCTCTCTCTCTCTCTCTCTCCACTTATTTCCCTTTTTCTCAAACTAGTTTTGGTTGATTTCTTTTCTTTTTTCTGCAGTCGAAGGACCTTAGTCAGAACACCCTAGAATTCTTCTAGATCGTGAAGGTATCAGATTGGTTAGTTAACGTTATTAAATAAGCATAAGAATCAAGTAGGGGGATTTAGCGGAAAGAAAGGTCATCTGAGGACCAGGTAGGAACTGGGAGCAAGCAAGAATGAACCTGGAATGAGAAAGTCCCTGGGAGGAGACCACGTGAAGTGAAGTTCGGAAACAGCACTCGAGTTAAACTTTACATCATTCGTAATCACCTGGATGCCGGTCAGGTCTACAGAAAATCGCCATCATCAAGGGGACTGAAAGCGCCAACTATTTTACCCTCAAAGTCTGGAAATTCCAGAAAAAAATAGGCATTTTGGAGCTTGAATAATCTAGACTGGTCCTCAGCGGTGATCACATTTCCTGTTTAACTGCTCAGGTTCCCACTTAGCTGTACCTGTGTAGGTGGCTTAAAGAGATGTTTAAACTTCCATAATTTTGCCACTCCCATCTTGAATGAGAGCCAGAGGAGGGATTTTTTTTATCCAAGCATTCTTTTTTGTAAACGTCTGTCTATTCTCTAAAAGTATTAGTGGATTGAGAGATTCTTGCCCCACTGTAGCGCTGAGAAAAATTCAATATTTGTTCTTCTCAGTTCTAATGCCTGCTCATGGTGATTTTAATGCCGCTCTTTAAAAACTGCTGTGGTATTTTAATAATACAACATTCTTTCTGGTGTTGTTGAAACATTACATTATTCAATGTATCCAATTGCAATACATTTTTCACTGCCCTTGAGGTGCATTATTACTGTGTACTCTTCACAGAAGTATAATTTGGGGAGCAATTTTCCAGCAAATCATTGAAGGTGTTGCATTGCAAATGTGAGGTGATGTGCCACTCTGCTCATGGAGCCGCATGACGAGGCTGAACGCTTTTTTTTTTTTCACGGTAAACACTGTTTTAGCACAGTGATCCCAATGGGACTCACGCCTCCTGCCTTGCTCACCTCAGTCATCCCCACTCCACCTCAGGGGTCCGACTTATGTAATCAGCGTCTGGTGCCCAGGATGCACTGCGTGTCCAAGGCCTTGGTGGATTGATATGATCACATTCTTCCTGAAACTATTGAGTCTTTAGAGCTGGATTTCCCCTTGGTGAGGTCAAGTTTGTCATATCCCAAAACTGGGTTTGGCTTTCTCTAATGCACAACTCACGTAATGCAGGTCTTTATTTATTTTTTTTTTCTAATTTTAAAAACATTTTTAAATGGTTGCTCGAATTTAAAACTCGGGAGTTTTCATACAGAAATCAGGACTTCTAGACTGACCCCACCACCCCATTACATACTCTGGGAGCTTCACTGGGTAGTCACGACTATCTTTGTAGACCTCTGAGGTTACAACCCTGCTTTCAGAGCTGTGGTAGGCAGAATTTTAAGATATCTCTCCACATACCACCAAAATTTGCTATCATGTGTACACAGCCCTCCCCTTGTATAATCCTCTCCCCTTGAATGTAGAAGGGACAATGGCATATCCCTCTCATTTATGGCAAAGGAATTTTGCAGATGTAATTAAGGTCCCTAATCAGTGAACTCTGAGGTTATAAAAAAGGGAGATTATTCTAGGTGAGCCTGACCTACTCAGGTGAGCCCTGAAAAGCAATAAGAAGCCTTAACAGCAGATGCTTCCCAGCTGGCCTTGAAGAAATCAGCTCCTGTGTTGTGAAAAGGCCACATGGCTAGTATCTGAGGACAGCCTCTTGGGGAGTGACCCCAAGAAAACTGGGACCCAGCAAGAAAACAGGGATCACAATCCTACAACCACAGAGGTCTAAATTCTGACAACATCCTAAACGAGTTTAAAAGAAAGCCCCGAGACTCAGAGGAGATCGCGGCTCTAACGGCTGTGCGATAATACACTTGTGTTGTTGGAAACCACTAACTTCGTGGCAATTCATTATTCAGCAGTAGAAAAACAACACGACGGCTTACCCACTGGATCATCTGCTTTCACACCCTTACGCATACCCCTAACCAAGCCAGAGTCACGTGAACTGCTTTCATCTACGATCAGGAAACACGCTACGGAGGGTGCTCTGTTACCTCAAAAGGAGAGTAGAGGAGTTGCAAACTCAAAGGTCTGGAAAAACGCCTGGAAGACAAGCAGCCTGATCTAAGAGAGAATCATGGATGATCAGAGCTGTAAAATTTTCTCGGTTAGCATCTAGTCCAGCCCCCATTCCCATTTGCAAATGAGGAAACTGAAGTCCAGAGAAATTAAAAGACTTATTCGGAGTCCCACGCCTTGACGAGTCACACTCACATTTCCTATCGTTGGCATAAACCTTATGAATTCTTGACTTACAGGAAGAGCTCCTTCGATTGGCAGTAAGTACATATGGGGAGATTTGAGGATGTTGGTTAAAGAAGATCGCCCTTTGTTTGAGGAATCAATATGTAAACCCTTCATAGTGCAGTAAGTCTAAATGTTTGTTAATTTAACAGTCATCTATTTCCCAAGCACTGTCAGGAGCAGCTGAGAAAGCAAAGAAGTAGGATGTACGGTCATGCGTTTAAGGCATTTTCAGTCTTCTCCATGAGAAATCTCATTGCTCTCAATTTAACGACATAAGGGTTGAACGGCGATTCAGGCCCAACAGCACACATTCGACATGTGCTTTCTTCTGCTCGCTTCACTAAGGACTGGGACCCCTCGGCTATCCCTGCTCCCAAACTCCCTCAGCCCACTTCAGTCCCTCAGAACCAAACACATGTTCCTAACGCGCTGTGCTGCCACTGTGCTTTAAAATGCGGGATACGACTCGATAACGGTCACGGAGCGGGGTGTGGCCAGGAGTCTGAGAAGCACAGACCCAGAAATGGGCAAGGGACGGGCTGTGCTAAAGAGCAGGTGGCGGCAAGCCTGGGGTGGGCCGTCCGCAGATGTCCGCGGCCCGTGGAGAGGGCTGAGCCGTGGGCCGCAGGCCTGGGACATCGGCGGCGAGAGAGCTTCCGACCGCTGTCTCTCAGCCACCAGCTCCTGCTTCGCTTTACCTTCAAAATACGCACCCTTCCGTTTAAGAAAAAACCGTTTCGTTTAGCTCCCTGGTTTCGGGCGGAGCCACACCCTAAACAACAGTGACAGCTGCCTCCTCTATTATTAAACATCTCTAAGGATAGAGACTCTAAGTCTCCCTTGGCCATCTCTTCTGGCTGCCCCGCCCCGGCACGCCAGCTGTCCGCCCGGTGCCCCGTTCCCTGCGCGGCTCCACTGACTCCTGACCTGCCGTCTCCAACCATTTGCTACCAACGACCAATTATAACGCATTCTCTTTAACTCTGTCCCTAAGTCCAAACGATTGGGCCTAGGGTACACTCGGGTCAAATAATTGAGTCAATTCTGTCTATTCTTTTGCTCAGTGGCTGTCGTGCATCATGGGCGACTGTGACCACCTCAGGTAGTGGGGCTCCCCAGCTCTTTCCAGCTGATCCTCCCACTGTACCTTTCTGTAACAGAATAGACCCCACCCTCTGGAGCTTCAGCTGGTCACACAGCGTTTTAGCTTGAGTCTGTATTTCTCAATCTTTTATGTAGCTTTGTGACTCAGTCTGGGCCTGTGGCATGTGAGCCGAAACAATGTGTCCGTTTCCCGCCAGATCCACCTAAAGACGAGCCACGAGGCACAGGCCTTGGGCTTCCTCCACCCCCGGCCCCCTTTGCTAGGTGGCAAAGATGGGGTTACACGTCTAGGACAGCTGAGTCTACTGGTCACAAAACAGAAGTGCAACTGACTCCCCCGCCTTTGGACCATTATGTGAAAAATATCTACCTGTTTTCAACTGAGGTATAATTAACATCCCCAAAATGCACAGATCTTAGGGGTTCCCTTCACTGAGTTTTGGCAGTTGTACGCCCCCTTGTAACCATCACATCAAACAAGATATAGAAAACCGTATGTATGTTATTTAAGCCACTCAACATGGGGGTTTCTCTGTTACAAGAGCTAAGCTGTAGACTAACCAAACCGCCTCAGAGATGGTCTCTCTGCATCTAGTCCTCCGATGTTTCTTCAAACAGTTCCTCAACCGTCAAGTTAGTATTTTGCATTCCTGCTCAAAAGCCCAGAGACTTCCTCATTGCCCCTCTCATTAAACTCAATTCACCTAATCTTTAATAGAATTGTCCCTTTCTTCTCTTTCCCGAGAACTGTCCTTTCTCGTGTTAGAGGGGATGGTTTCTGACTTTATCTTACCCACAGTCAAGATTTTGATAGACTTCTGAGAGGTCTTTGATCTATTATTCTATGTCGTCCTGAAGCTCCCTTAAAATCACACATTTTAATTCTCTCTTTGGAAAAAATGGAAGTTAATGGAAATAACCAATTGAAACTTTTAACTATTGTTCGGCAGTCACATCAAAATTTGTATGCACCTGTCTCTGAAGGCTAAATTTTATTTTACTGCAACAGATGGTATATACAATGCTTACGAATTTGAGGTGAGAAATCAGTTGAAAAAAATGCTTGCTTTTTAATTACTACAAACCCTTAGTTTAAGTCATTTAGTTGTGATCAAATGCTCCAACCACCAATTATTTATGCCCTGATTAAAAGGGTCAGATACTTTGAAGACAATGTCCTCTTATGACCATAACCTGTGTGTCCACCTCCCAAAAAGAAGGGAAGCAGTAAAAATTTTCTGAGACAATTTTCTAAGACATATGAAAAAAATGGAACTCATTTATACAGAGAGGGCTGAAATAAATAAGACAATATCTGAATGATTTTAACATTTTGTTTGGCTTAGGGAATAAAGGAACAGAAAGTCTGTTCTATATAGACCTCCCAGAGTCCTGAAATTTCTTAATTATGGTTTATTACAAAAAATAACTGAGTACTAGCCCTGATGCAGAGAAGGAAATTGACCCTGATGTTAGCAAGCACCTACCTCAGTCAGCACAGACAACCCGGAGGGGTAAGTCATCTCTCTAGTCCTGCGTGGCCCCTGGCCTGGGCCTCATCCCTCACCTGCTTCTGCTTGCCTGAATTAAACCCCATGCTTCCGCTGTGACCAGACTTGGTAAAAGCTACCTTGTCCCTGGATTGGGCCTATCCCAACCTCACTCCTCTGCCAAGCGGGCACTCAGACGTGGGCGGAAAGCTTGCTCCTGGCCTAGAAAGAGGAAGGGAGCATACTGCCGCTACCTGCACAGCTCCCAGGAGAGACCAGCCCGGGTCTGCTGCAGGTGACTCCCAGGACAGAATAAGGGCATCCGGATGGATGGTCACAAGAACGCTTCAGCATAATATGGAAGAATTTCCAGTCATTCTGATAGCCTGAATGACGAATGAGTGAATGAGACCTTTGCCACATCTCCAGGTAGGTGCTCCATGATCTTCTGCCAGGAGATTTATAGAAGAGATTCTCACATGGCCTGGGAAAAATGGACTATGATTTCTGATACCACTTCTTGCCAAGAGCAGTCTCTCTGCTCTAGAATCCCTTCCACACCTCAATCCTGCAACCCCTTGACCCTCACCAAGGGGGAGCCCGCCCGAGGCTCCTCAGCCTAGAAGGCTTTCGGAAGCTCAAACCCAGAACTCTGGGACTTGAAGTAAAGAGGCAAAGCCGGTATGCCGAACGTGACTCACTGACCAATTGTGACATCTGGAATGCTCCCTCGTTTCTGAAATCAAGTCATCCTCATGAACCCTGGTCTCACAGGACAGGAACCTGTGCAGGGAGAGTGGGCACTCTCAACCCGGCCCTATGCTATGGGCCAGGGATTATCAAGAACAAAAGCTGAGTTCATATGCCAGCTCACTCTCTCTCTCTCTCTCACACACACACTCACACACACACACACACACACACACACGCGCAGACGAGCCAATCTGTCAAGTGTTCCAGTCCAGGCTCCAGGTCACTGACATCTGGAGGAGGTCCACGAATCTACCAAGACCCCAGTCGGGAAGGCCGGCCGAAAGCAAGCTGCGTCCCAATGCGCCCAGGCTGTAGAAGTGGTGTCAACCTGGGATCGACAAGAGGAAGGCAGCCAGGAGATGCCTAGAAATAGTTCTGAGGCTGACAGCGGCCAGTGGCCTCTGGCTTAGTCACCCCTCACGCAGTCCCAGCAGGGGGATGCCGTCCCCAGCCCTTAAAGGCCCAGCAGGCCCCAGACTTCTCTGTAACCCCGCTCAGGTCCCTGTTATAATAACTAGTATGAAATTCCAGGCCCCTAGGCAGCAAAACCGAACACACGAAGGGGAGGTTGGACCAAGCTATTCCTGAGAATGAAGGAATAAAGATGCAAAATTCTATCTCTAATAAAGTACATGTGCACAGGCAGAAAAAAAAAAAAAAACTAGAGGCACAACTACATCAATGTGGTTATTTTTGGGGGCGAGATTATGAGTGATTTTTATTTTTTGTCTACTTTTCTGCATATCTCAAATTCTCTGCAATGAATATGTATTACTGTTATAATCTGTAAAAGGTTAGTTTTAAAATTCATATGAAATTACAATTTTATGGTAGTCATTTTGCAATCACATCTATTTCGCTTACATGTAGAATTCTGGTTTTCGCTGTTCCTCCTTTATGCTTTTCCCCATCTCTATTTTTACCGCCCTGCTTTCAGGGCTCTCACGGACCAGCCACCCCCTTCAGCCGGGCGCTGTCTGTGCGTGTGGGCTTAAGTGCTATGTGCGCACGGAAAACAATTCCAACAGCGCAGAAAGTGCAGGTGTTCTTTCTCGACCCCACCCACACTCTGCTCCTGGGCCCCTTCACGCTGTTCCCTCCGGCAAGACCGGCTTCCCCACTTACCACTGACAAGCCCAGCCCTACATTTACTTCCCTCTTCTGTCGAAAATTCTGTTCCCGTAAGAAACCTTACATAACTCAGATCAATCATTCATTTCCAAAATAATTACTGAGCATCGCCTCCCCATCAGGTGCCGTGACAGGAGCAGGAGACGCAGGTACAAACACACCAGGCCCCTCATCTTCCCCCTGAAAACGGTCTCCCCAGCAGCATGCCATGAGGGTTACAGGCAAGCCAGGCATTGACCCGTCAGCCCTTGGGGCAGGCTTCGGCAGCTTGCTCGGTTGGAGAGCAGGGGTTTACAGTGTTGAGGGAGATGCTAACCACCAATTATAACGGCGGGGCTAAGACTTTTATATCACATAACGTTATATATTATATATAATGTATGTGTACATACATATCATAAATTATTGCAATTATTTTAATAAGCAAGAGTTATCCTAATAATAACATTTATTGAGGACTGAGAATATGCTGGGCCCTAGTCCAAGGACTTTTACATATACAATCTCATTCATTCCTCACCACAGTCCTACTCTGCAAGTACCACCATTATCCCCATTTTACAGATGAAAAAAAAGGGCAGCACGGGAAAGGTAAACAATTTACCTTAAGATTATAAAACTAGTAAATGACAGGTCTTGGTTTCAAATCCAGAAGTTCCACTAACTTTATTGATTTCCAATTAGTGACACAAATGCTCTGTAGTAAGTACAGGCCAGGAAAGTCCCGGAGAAATGAAGGACATGCAGAGAGGACTCGCTGGTCTCCGGAAGAGGAGGCTTCCAGAAGGGACAGAGACTAAGCCGAAGCTGAAGAAAATCTGAAAGCAGGACAAGGGAGCGTGAACACTGCGAATGGGGAGGAGATGAACTGTGAGGTCGAGAGAAGCAAGGCTGCTTCTCGAGTAAAAGGCAAGGCGTTCTGCCTGGGAGCTGGGGACAGAATTCATATACTAAGCTCAAGGGCTTGGGCTTTCTCTTAAGGTCAAGGCACATACCATTGTTAGCTTTGCACTTAGAGAAATCCTCTCCTATCTCAATAGGGAGAATGGGTTAGAAGGGGCTAGATGCGGACCCAGAGACAGGAGATCCCAGGTCACAGTGATCTGGAGAGAGAAGGGGTGGGCGTGACCTGACCAGGGGCAATGAGGGTAGATAGCGTACGATCATCTTTCCTTATTTGCGTTTCCTCTCTCTCTTGGTTTGAGGGCTTGCACCTGCTTAAACAATGCCTTCCAGCTAGTTGTTCCTTGGTTGGTCCCGTGACAGTGAGCTTCCCCGGGGACAGGGACCACTCTTGACAAATATACCTGTCGGTGATCACCAAAGCCCTGGACACGGAGATCAGCTATGTGTGCTTTGAATAAGTAAATCATCATGTGTGTTATCTCATTGACCTTACAATCCAGGAATTTTACAATATAAATGCATCTCGTTAAATGTGAAGACTAGTTCTGTAGCTCTTTCCTTTGGGTTTATAGGCAATCGCATGCAGAGTGAAACTAGGTAACTAATACGTGTTAAATGCCTGGTAAAACAGAGCTAAGGATTAGTAGGAATAATCAGTTATATACAGATGCAGGGTGTGTGTGTGTGTGTATGTGTGTGTGTGTATGTGTGTGTGTGTGTGTGTGTGTGCATATCAAGTACACAGACTACTACAGGATAAGTTCATCTTATCCATATTTGCATCAAAGCTGGATTTAGCTTCTTAAAGTCCGTTTTTCTCTTCTTTAGGCCTTCTAAAGGATTCGTGCACCAAATAACTAAATTATGTCTTGGTAGCTAAACATATTATGCAAAATTACACACCATGAATATTTTATAATTCTAAACCCTGAAGCCAGACTCTAGACAGTTTTATGTCTGCATCAACCCTTATCATACCCAGATGACTTAGGCTAAAGACAAATGACCTCTTTTAAAAACAACTTTTTTTTTCTTGGTGCATTTCTCTTTAAAGATGTATCTAAGGTTTTATTGTGCATAGGTAATGGTGGTAAATGCACTCCACCTTCCTGTTAGCTGGCTAAAGAGAGATATGGTGCCTAGCACAGCTTAAGTCTCTAAATATGCACAAAATTAAGGTTAGCAGAGGCCTACCTTGGGCGTGCATTGAACAGATATAATATGAATAAACAGTTGACGATTATCCAAGGTTCAACTGATTCCGCACACTTCCTTTCGGCTTAGAATGTTGAAATTGCCTACAAAATACATTTTCCTAAATGAGGTTTTAGTCACCCAAGAATAAGAGAGACTGACAGCTGTATGTGATCTCGGTATTAAGGGAGATCAGAACCGCTAGTATGGTACAGCTGGTTTCTTTCTCCTTCTTTCTCAATTACCTTTGCTAGTTTCGATCCTCCCCTTCTGATTTTAAAAGAAAGCGCTATCCTATGAAGGTTCAGGGCTGTGTTCACAAAAAGGCCAGCAGAAGGAAATGAGGAAACCGTAAGTTAATAAGGCTCTGCTGGCCTCTCTCCTGGGCTCCCGGGATGCGGAGTCGTGCAGGTTAATGCTTCAAATTGAGCACCTTGAAAATAGCCGTGAAAGGGAGGAGGGTGGAGGGAGATCTGTCTCTCTCCACTTTCTCTGACCATTTTGTAGGGTCAGAAAAGAAACGAATAGAACTGGAAAAGCTGCGCATGCCTGCAGCCAGGGCTGACAAGGAACACCAAGAAATGGAAACGGTTGATCTTGTTGGGGTGGCGTAATTCTGGGAGGCTGTCTCTCTCTTTTTCATGTCTGTCAGTCATGCAATTTCATTTGTGCAATAAACAAATACAATTTCTTTTTCAAAAAGCTGCTGACTCACAGGAGCACCTTGGAAGTCAAAAGTATCTAATCACAGGCTGGGTTTCTAGAGATAGCATTTCCATCTTCTCTTCCAGAAAGGGCAAACAACAACAACAACAACAACCACCACCACCCACCCAAACCAAAAACCAAACAACAGAAACACAGGCAGACTTGTTTACTCAGGCCACCAACCAGCTCCCTGACAGCCCTCCGAGCTGGCCCGATTCTGGGCATGACCCCCAGCATGCGTCCAGGCACAGCGTACACCGGAGGTTGGGAGGCACCCAAAGTGGGGATCATCTCTCATCTCTCCCCCCCCCCCCGAAGCCAGCCCAAAGCTGGAAGTAACGAAGGGCGCAGGGCAGTGGGAAGAGCAAGGCCCCAGGGATGTGGGGCGGAGTCCTGGGGCTGCCACTTATCAGCCGCATGACCTTCAACCGGTTACTTAAGGCTGGCTGAGCCTCAGTGTTTTCATCTTTACAATGGCTATAATTCTACTTACTTCCCAAAGTTGTTATAAGATTGAAAAAAAAAACAATAATTGCTTGAAAGCACTGAATACAGTGTCCACAGCACATTGAAAGTTCAACAGCCATGAGGGCTGTGAGGATGAGCCCCCAGCTTAGCTGGTTCTATCCCTCCCATAGTGACCCCTTGTCCCCCGTGAAACACACGCCCATCGCCCATGTGCTCTTCTCACCAACATGCATTCCTCCCTCTTCCCTCACTTTCAGAAAATGGCTCAGGAAAGGATTTCATAAGAGCAATCACACTCAAGAATGAGTGTCTAGTAAGTTTTCCTTTTCTAGGAACATTTGCATTTCGAATGGGAAACAAAACAAAACTACTTCCGGCAGGGCGACTTTGGGTCTCAGCAAGCTATCTCAGTGGAGACATTTTGCTCTGTTTGCTTCTTTGTTTATTTGTAAGATGAATAATAAGGAATTCTTAATGAGCTCTTAAAATATGCAAATAAGTGTCTCTGAATGGGTGGTTGAGCCTCTAAATTTAACTACTAGTTTATAAAAAAAAAAAAAAACACAGAGGATAGAGGAATATGATAAATGATACCAAGAGACTGCAACCAGCAAAATCCAAACTGTGCGGGCAAATAATATTTTTAAAAAATTAATTGCAAGAAAAGAAGAGAAATGTTGGGAGAACCTGTAGACTAAGAGACATAAAACATATATTTAACCCATCATAAAGCATGTACTTTAACTGTACCCTAATTAAATACACAAATTATAAAAATAAAAATTATGACATTTTTGAAACAGTTGGAAAGTTAAACTTAATTGCCTCTCTTATGATATTAAGATCAATGCTAATTTTATTAAGTGTGATAATATTATGGTTAATTTTTAAAAGAGTCATTATTTTTGATACATATACTAAAATAGTAACTAACAAAATGGTCTGCGATGGTTAATTTTACATATCGGCTTGGTTAGGCTATGGTACCCAATAGTTTAGTCAAACACCCATCTAGATGTTGCTGCGAAGATGTTTATTTTAGATGTGATTAACATTTAATTCATTAGATTTTGAGTAAAGCAGGCTACCCTCCATATAGTGGGTGGGCCTCATCTAATCAGTTGAAGGCCTTAAGACCAAAGACCTAAGTTTCCAGAAGAAGCAAGTCAGCCTCAAGTTTCCAATATAGAGCACATCCTGCCTGCATCTTCAGCCTACAGACATTGGATTCAAGACTGCACTGTCAACTCTTACTGAATTGCTGTTCCCTACAGTTGGATGAGCCAATTCTTTAAAACAAGTCTAGATAGATAGATGATTACATAGATAGATAGAGATAGATAGATAGATAGATAGATAGATAGATGATTACATAGATAGATAGATAGATGATTACACAGATAGATAGATAGATAGATAGATACATAGATAGATAGATATATAGATAGATAGATGATTACATAGATAGATACATACATAGATAGATAGATAGATAGATAGATAGATAGATAGATAGATAGATAGATAGATAGATAGATAGATAGATAGATAGATAGATAGATAGACAGACAGAGATTGAGACCTATTGGTTCTACTTCTCTGGAGAATCTTGACTAATAATACATGATCCTTCGTCTGAGATTTGCTTCATAATCATACAAGAACTGGTGGGAAGTGAATCGGTGAATAGACGGGGCAAGCCTGACCATGAGTTCATGGTCACTGAGGCCGGGTAATTTTTAAATGGGAGTAATAGTATCTAACTTCACGTATGTTCAAAATTCTCCATAAAACAACAAAGAAACTCTTGCTCCACATAGTTATTCCCCAGGATCGTTTGCAAGGCACCAGGGTTATGTAAGCAGATATTTAATCTAACTCTGTCTGGTACTGATGAGCCTATTCTCCCGTCCCAAGCTGCCTCGTCGGCCACAAGCACCAAGGGGCCGATTCCCCAGCAAGGCTGCCTGGCAGGGCCTCCCGAGACGGGTTCACAACCAAAGGCAGCCAGATGCTGGCAACATCGGGGAGAACCTCCATGGCAGAGCAGGGGCCTAGGAAACGTAAGGGCTCCCTGCCAGTCGCAGCTCCCAAGGGAGCCAGAACCAGCCCTAAAATCTTGCTCTCCGCACTTCCATCCAGGGCTGTTGCACACGCACTCTGGTCCCCCGAAAGGGGACTTGACCATAGTTCAGGTAGAAGCCACCGGTTCTCTCCCTTGAGATGTTTCCTGCCACCCCTCACCCCCTCCCCCAACAAAGAGTAGCCCAGCTCTCTTTCGAGCCCCACTTCATCTATTAATGAACGACTTTAGGCATACTAAATAATATAGGTAACAATATCATAGTGACTCTCCATGAATTTACAGTCCAGCTGAGAAAAAAGTAAACGTTCCAGACTCAACTGAAGACTGAGCTCTGCCCAGACTCACTTCCTGGCTCCTTCCCCCCAACCCCAGAGATAACCACTCTCCTGAAGTTAATGTGTGGCATTATTATGCATTTTCTTTCCTTCAAAGAGAAAAAAAAAAGGATCCATTGGGTTTTTAAAAAATTTACTGTGTATTTTTTAGATGCTAGTACAGTGTATATGCTATCCATAAACAATATACATATAATTATTATTGATGTGTTAAATTTTTACAAATGTTTTCACACAGTAGGTATCCTAGTGCAACTTGCTTTCTGTACTCAGCAATGCGGTTTTGAGATTCACCCACACCCATGTGCATAACTCTGGCTCACTCATTTTTACACCACTGAACTGTACTTTTACCCCACTGCGTGAATGGCATGAACGTACTGCAATTTATTGGCCCGTTTTTCCTGTGACAGACATTTAGGTTATTTTCAGTTTTTCTTTTTTCACAAACAAGGATGGAATGACCATTCTTGCGGTCTCTTTGAGAACAGTTGAGAGCATGTCTCTAGGCTTCTCTTCCACTCCACCCACTGCACCGCCAAGTTCATGGGTAAAACCTGGACAGCCCTGGCCTGTACCCGTCCATGGGTTAAGTGCTCCCTGGGCCAGGTGAAGGAAAGCACTGAGCAGTTACCTAATGAATCCAGGCGTGCACCACTCGATAACTGGCCATTCCCTCATGCTGTCTTACTTTAAGAATCAGGTTCAGGGAGCTTAGTTATCTGAATAATTGCCCTGTCTAGACTCAACTGCCACCTCCCCGAAGTTCTTGGCAGCATCTGTAAGGGGTCAGTGCTAACAGAGAGCAGTTAAATATAGACATCTAGGAATAAAAGGCCTAATTAAGAACCAGGAAGTTGCTCTTGGGAAATTTAAAACGTTTGCCAAGGAAACCCTTACTTAGCTGTGCCAAAGACTAATTTGGCAGGAAAATGCCGACAAGAGCCCCAAGTTGAGAAGGAAGACAAGCAGACTTGTCCCCCAAATCACTAGGGCTTGCTGGCTGCTGTTTCTTGTGTCTTGTCCCAATATCACACTTTCGGGGACAGAGAGGAAGGAAACCCACCTGGAGGCGATGGGATGGCATTTCCTCCCACGTCAGAGTCGCTCTCTCCAATTTCTCTAAACGACTAATTCGCCTTTCTAATTCAAGATGATCTGACCCTTGAGACTTGAAAGGACTGACGCTGCCTTTACGTCATCGATGAGGGGGAAAGTTCACCTCCCTATGAAAGATAACGCGACGAAATGCCTTTTTCATCCTGATGTGAAGAAGGGACAGGGGGAGGACCAGCGTTGTACCTTGTCAGCTTTTAATGAACTGTTCCTACATTTAATAATTACAGTTTGACAAACTCTACATGACCATCTGGATATGTGGCCATATCTCTAGTCATTCTCAGGGGTTACAAATAAGCTCGAGTTGAGGTTTATTCTTCATACAAATATAAATGAGATTCTTAAAACCCCATAACACACCCTTAATAGAAAATAGGAAGTTGTCGTTTTGGTCTACCCAACAGCAGGCCTATGGAGGCTACCCCGAGGAGCGCGGACCGGGTTCTGAGCCCCCTCAGACAGCGCGCCTTCTGACCTCACCTGTAAAATGGGGCTGTCTGTCTTCTAGGGTTCCCGGGTAGATCAATGGAGATAATGTACTGGAAAGCACTTTGAAAAACATAAAGTGCAATTCAAATGGATTATTGACAGCCCTTTGTTAAGTGTCTGTTTGATTGCCGAATGTCCTTGAACACAATGAAGCATCATTTCTTATAACCCATTTTACAACTCACACCTTTTCACTAACTCAGAACGACCTTCCCTCCAATCAATTCGGCTCCTGTGGTTTTACTCCAGGGCTGCCGCGGGGAGTCTTGAAGAGGAAAGGGCTTCAGAGGGCATCTGGTGTCCCACCTCCTGCCCCGTCTCCCAGCAGGGATGTCTTCTACATCGCCCCAGATAATCTCCAGGCCTCTGCTTAGAAATCTCTGGTGAGACGGGCCCCCCAGAGCACCGAGAGGCCTGTCCTCCTGAAGGGCGTCTATATCTGACGTGAGCTCCAAGGAGTCAAAAGGTTCCCGGCATGACAGCCAGAGCAGGCGTTGGCAAGCTGTGGCCCACAGGCCACATCCACCCCAATGCCTGGCTTAACGGTCTGCAAGCTAAGAAAGGTTTTCACAATTTTAAATAGTTGAAAAAAATGTTTAATAGTATTTTATGATAGGTGAAAATTATATGAACTTCAAACTTCAAAATCCGTAAAGTTTTACTGACACACGGCCACACCCATCTATTTCTGTATTGTCCGTGGCCACTTTCACACGGCAGGGTGGGGGCAGGGGGGTGGGGGGCAGAGCTGAGCAGCTGAGAAGCTGAGACAGAGAGGCAAAGCTCACCAAGGCAAAGATATTTACAGAAAAATTCTGTCAACCCCTACTCTAGAGTTCCATTGGTAATCCTAACCCCTCTTTAAACATGTGAACAATGTTTTCAAGTCACTAACCCACCCTAACAAACCTACGTAAGGGCTTAATTCGGTCCAGGGGCTGTGGCTGGGCACTGGGCATGTTTTAACAAAAATGTAAGAGACGAAACAACAATCCACAGAGCCACCGTAGGAATTCAGAGGAATTCAGAAGGAGGCCTTTCAGAAACATTTCACAAAAGGAAATTTGAGCTGGAACTTCGAGAATGGGATAGGTTTTGAAGAGCGGAAGAGAATTCAGAGTTTTCAGCAAGACAACATACCACGTACAGCCGCAGAGGCAGGAAAGCTGGGGGTGTGCGCAGAGAACCATCGCTCGCCCAGTACGCACGGCTGCTGACCACGCGGCAAGCCTGATTTGAGGCACTGAGACCCATCAGTGGACAGAACATGGATTACAGTCCAGTGCCTGGAGTGAAAGGTTCACAGGGGAGGAGGACTCCAGGTTGGCTGGAGGTCACAGGTACTGATTCACAACGATGCACTGAATGATACAACATGACACTTAAAAAGCATCCAGCGCCTCAGCCTCCTCAGCTTTAAAAGTCGGGGTAGGACCAGATCTCCTGGGCGTGGACCCCAGCTCCGCCCTTACCAGCACTGCCATTTTCACTTGGGAAGTTACCTGACATGCTTGTGCCTGAGTTTCCTAGTGAACGGAGAGAGAAACGATGTTGACTGTAAGAGGCTGTGGTGAGGATTAAACGAGACGGTACATGTAAAGAGCCCAGAACAGTGCCCGGCTGGCAGTAAGCTATCATGGGCATTATTAACAAATAAGCGTGATCACGTGTTGTTGAGGCGGGGCTCAGAGTCTGTAAGGGAAGAATCGGGATGCAGAGTGGGGAGCACTTCTGTCTGGCAGTGAGCGGGCTTAGAAAGGTTTCGCGGGCGGGGGAGGGCTGGAGGACAAGCAGGTGTTTTCCCAGCAGATAAGTGGGATGGTGGTATTTTAAGGAGACAAAGCTGCATGAGCAAAGATGTCCCAGACTGCCCTCCTCTTCTCCCCCACCCACGGCTCCTTCTCCTGCTCCTCGCCTTCACGAACAGGGCTCCTTCCCTCCCTCACTTCGCCATGGCCACCAGCTGCTCACGAAACACGGCCGCCCTCCTTGTCTTTCCCCTCCAGCTCGCCGGAGTCATGCTGATTCTACATCCCACACGTCTCCCAAGTCCATCTCCATCTCTATGTGCCTCCATCTCTCTAGATCACTTTATACCTCTGGATCTTTCTATATCTCTATGTCCTTCTGAATCTCCACAGTCCTCTAATGGTTTCCCTTTGCTCCTAGAATCAAGTCCCACTTTCTGACGTGGTGGGGCCAGCTCCCTCCCTCCGCATTTGCATCCCAGCAGCCTGGCTTGTTTTCATACCATAAGATGCTTTCTATTTCCTCCACTCTCCTCCCCCACTCTTCCTGCAGATAGCAATACCAGTTTTTAACGCCATCTCCTCGGGAACACAGCCCTGACTCTTGCACTTGACTGGTACCCTATCTGGGTTCTCTGTACTTTCCGCAATCAGAATTGACCAACTGTTTGTGTACTTGTTGGGTGTAATCTATACACTCCACAGGATTTTAGGGCGGGGATTTTTTTTTTTTAATCTGCCTTTTTACCTGATGCGCTGATATATCACGACCTGTAAAGCAGTGACTGGCAGATGGGCACTCAAAAAATTACATACTGAATGACCATCTGCTCCTCACCAGACAGTGTGCTCCATCAGACCTGGGCTGTGTCAACCTCAGACGCGCAGAGCCGAGCTCGGTGCTTGGCTTGTACTAAACACACCATAATTATTTGTTGAACGAATGAACAAACGAGTGAATAACTTCAAAAATATGTCTCCAAACGTGTTCCCAGACTGGTTCTGAATAGCAGGGCACAAGGCCTCCTTCGCCCCCTGAGAGAAGCACTCTACACTTCCGTCGGGATGACCTAAGAGGGCTGGACCTTTGCAGCACCCGGGCCCACCAACGCAGCCATGGCATCTCAGACACGGAGCGGTCCTTGCGGGTGCCTTAATCCAGCCCCGTTTGTTGTTTGGGTCCCTTCTGCACCACTCCCATCATCCCCTTCATCCGGCCTAAGCTTGGAGAGTGCGAGCAGCAGGAAGCAGTAACCCACCACTTCCTGAGGAAACCGACCCCGCGTTTTGTCACTTCTGCCGGACAGAAGTTCTCTGTGATCCTGAAGCAACAGCTAACACCTGGTCGCTTCCATCCGTGGGTCCTAGCTCTAGTCCCTAAGACGAAGATTTTTAAAGTATAAATTCCAACCCATTGATAAGTCTGAAAGGAAATTTAATGGGGTCAACGAGCATTTTTAAATGAAAAAGAACAGGATAGGATAGAATAAGACAGAACAGAACAGAACAGAAAATACCTTACTATGTGTGTATTTATGTGTATTTCGGGTTGAGATATAAAATCCTTACTATAGGTAACAGCCAAGCAGGTTTGAAAGCGACTGTCCTGGAGGATGAGTAGGCAGGGCTCTTCCTGCATGACGGCCGGTGCGTAAAGGCCAGTTGTATCTGCCCAGCTAGACACGCCAGCTTCTTTCTTCCCTTGTTCCCTGTATGATTTCTTTCCCTTGTGGCTCTCCCTCAGAACTTTGCCTGCATCCCAATTAGAGTGGCTCCGGAAAAAGACAGCGACGTATTCTGCTGTCACATTCCTCTCTCACAAGCCATCGGTGCGCTGTGGTCGTGGTGTTTTCTTGATAGTGAAGACAGACAAAAAAATAGCGGTGAGGTCATCCGCCTCCTCTCTGCCATCCAGCAGCATTACGCTAATGGCTCCAAACAGCAGACAGAGCCCTTCTGTGTTTTTCTTGTTCCAAATCTCATTTTAGCTACAATATTCTCTCAAGATGGACTAAAATCTAATTAATGGGTTTGTTTTGCTTTTTTGAGCTGCCACGTCACACTACTGCCTGGGATCACACAAAGTCCTCCGAAGCCATGTCTGTTCCATTCTGTACTTGCATAGGGTTTTTGTGGAGGGCTTTTTTGGCGGGAAGACTCTACTCCAATCTTAAGTTTACCCTGTTTAATTGCTTCTTGTTGGATTCGGTCTATACCCTCAACAATATCATTTTGGATCCTGACGATTTTGTCTCGTGTGTTCACCATCCCTCTCTCCCATTTCAGCTTTTTGGTTTAACTTAAAGAGCAGAGGCTTTGAAATCAGATATTCTAGGATTCAAATCCCCTGTCTCTGGCTTAATCTCAGTGTGCCTTTAGGGAACTTATTTAAACTCTCTATAAAATAATACAATCTCCCAGAGTTTTATAAAAATTAAAAGACGTTATATATAAGATATACTACATGACACATAGTAGGCGTGTAATAAATGGTAGTATAAAAAAAAATAATGTTTAAACTGGACAAGGGAGAGACAGAGCTTTATCCTGCACGACCAGGAACTTTGCAGACTGAGATTTCCCATTACCACTGTCCTTTAACTACAGCCATTAAAAGTTTCCTAGTTTTTTGACTCTTTGTGAATCCAGCCCATTTTTCCTTTGCTTATCCTCAGCAACATCATGAGAGACTTATCAAATGCTTTGCTGAAATCCAAACACACAGCACAGTAAACTCAGGTCTTTTGCTCCAAGAATATATCAAAGAAACAGGGAGGAGGACGGAGAATAGTCCGATGTGGCTTGCTCCTTGTCACCCTGTGCCGGTTCTAGTGACGGCCACATTGTCTTCAAGGAGCTCACAAATTAAGCCTTCTGTAACGAATTCTTGTCCTAGACGGACAACACGCTTACCTTTCTATAGTCTCCATTTCTAAAAACAAACAAATGTGCTCACCACCATTTTTCCCCAACATGCCTTCCTTGCTCTAAGATTCTTCTAATTACAACCAGGAATGATGGCAGAATCCCATCTGCAAGTCGCCTCAGTACCTTGCAACAGAATCCACTTATTCCAGAGATCTGAACTCACTTAGAACACCTATGTGTTTCTTCAAAGCTCATGGGCTGCCACTGTCACTTAGCAATGCTCATCCTTTCTCGACATTCCGTTCTACCCCTCTCCTTGGGAGAGAAAACAGACAAGAGCAGGCCTCTCGGAACTCTGCCTTCTCTAGGCCATCCACAATTTCACCATCAACGCCAGGGCCTGGTTCTGTTTCTCCCACCCTGATCTTCTTGCCTGGAATACCTGTAAGCTTCCTTTGTGTGGTCTTGAGGAGTTTTTTTGCATGCAAAAGCTTTTTTTAGACTTTTGCCTTCCCACCATTCCTCTTGGAATCACTCTTGGCTGTGTGCCTTTTCTCAGTTTTCTGCAGAAGTCTTTTCCAAGCCTGAGTTTGTTAAATCCATCACAGCCACCTTGGATTCTTTGAGTACTTCCCCGTTTCCTTCCCCCTCAAAACCTGTTGTGAATGCTGAAATTGAAGTCAATTTTGAGAGCATCTCGCCATTGGAAGGGGTCCTCCCTGGCATGGTCACATGTCACAGAAGGGCATGGTGGGCCTGTACCTCTCTGGTCTTCTTGGTATTTGTCTTCCTCAGGGTTTGAGTTTATGTCCAACCATATGCAGCTTTTCTCTTCAGCCTATCGAGAACCCTGGGCTGACACGACCACCATCTTCTTTTGGACAGAATATCAGGTCTAAAGCAGTGATTTGCCTTGTTGCTTCCCACCCCTCAGGGTGACTACGGTACCCAGTGACCTTATCAGAAAACTGCTGACTGCAGCCAGGTATGTCGTAAAAGAAAAGGTGGGGATTTTTCTTTTTGCTTTTCTGAAAGAACTCTTGGTAAGTAACAATAAAAGTTGTTAAATTTTACTGAGTGATTATTTTTTACCAGGCAATTTTCTAAGCACCCGGAATGTATTATTTCATTTAATTTTCCCAACAACCCTGTCAGGCAGGACCCATCATTGCTTCCATTTTACAGATAAGGCCACTGAAGAACAGAGAGGGGAAGAAATGCGTCCGTGATCACTGAGGAAGTAGGGGCAGCAGGGGCTCGGCCGGAACGCGGGCCCGCCCAGCCTCGCCCAGCCTCCCTGTCGTGCTCCCATCCACCAGGTCACAGTGACGCATTTCCCTGATCTTATAATTATTCCAATGGTCTTCTAGAACCTATTCTGGACCATATACTTGTTTCTATTAAATGTTATTCCTGCTAGTTTCACCCAGGACTTGGAGCTTATAAATGTCCTCTTGACTTTGTTTATCTACAAATTCATCAAACACGTCTATTTTTATGAAAGAAATTTCTGCTTTCTTTATCTACCTCTATTATGCTTCTTTCTAGGACCTTGCACTGCAATCATTTATTTACGTATCTGTGAGTTCCCTGATACAAGGGGCTATTGCTTATTCGTTTTTGAATGAATGAATAAAAAAATGAATTCTATGTATTCATTCACATTATCAACTCTGAATATGTTGAACAGGCTGACTCTAAGGGGAAGCCATAGCACCTGTGTTTGTTCAAGAATGATGCCATGTTTTCCTGGTGGAGTTGACCTTTGCAAGCGGACTGCCTGGTGTAATGTCATAAAACTCCCCCTTTTCTCACAAATTCTCACACAGGCCTGCAATTCCACAGTTACAGATTTATGCCTTTGACCTACGTTTTAACAGATGTTATTTGGACCTTAGTTCCCCCTCCTCCAAAGAAGGAAGATTTCATAGAGCCTAGAGGAGGGAGCATAAAGGTCATGGAAATCGAGCAGAGGAACATGGGGACCTCCGAGAAGGGCCTGGGGCCAGCTGGGTGCACTAGAGGTAGACACAATGAGTTGCACGAGCAGACTGCCCTTGAATAATAAAAGAAAGGACTCAGGAGTGTCCTGTTAGGAGACTCTCAAAACCCTTTTCAATAAGATGTAGGCTCAGAATTTTAAAGCAGAGAAGAAACTTAAACCAAATCAGCTTCTTTAAAAATGAAAGTCTTTATCAAGCAGTTAAGAAAATTGCCTCAAAGTCCTTAGTAAAAAGAAAAACCTGAGGAGTTAGAACAAATGAGGTCAGTTTAATATGTCTGGTGTGTGACTATAAAGATTTGAAAGAAATGAGCTGTACTTATCAGCAAAGTACTGAGTCGGTAGAAGAGGCCAGCTGCACCCCAAAGCACCCACTTCTGAGATTCTGGCTCTGGCTTCGTCTTGGCCTCGTGCCCACCCATCATCTCTGCAAGTTTCTGGCTTCCCAGCTATCCATGCTCAGTGCTGGTTGAGAAAGAATAGGTTGCTGTATATGAAGTGAGAGATTTAGCCCGTATTTAGGTATTTCTTTAAAAAACAAGTTCATCAGCTTGCTGGGTGGCATCATTCCATCCCACTGTCTGGTTTTTGCTGCCGACTATCTCTGAGGATCGTGAGCCAGCAATGTCAGCTCTCTCTGCCTCAGTTTCTACACGTGGGGTCAGTGGAAAAGGAAGTGACTATTTCATTAGCAAAGTGCTTTACATCCTTTCATTACTTCATTAGCATCTTCCTTCCTTTCTTCCTTACTGGGCTATTTTGAGAACCAATGAGATAATGGTCTGTAAGTGGTTGGAGGCCCCTCTTAGGGAGTTCGGTAGGACCCAGCACGCTGGCCCCACTTCCTCCTGGAGTAATTCTGGTTATCCACTATGCTCACATATTCAGATCCAGGGAGTGACCTCACGCAGCGGCCACAAGCCACCCACGTTGCCTCACAGTCAATCATCACAAGACACATTCAAGTTATTTACCGGTTTCATTTTGATCCTCAAAGCAAATGGATAAAACAAATCTATAGGAATTCTGTATGAGACCAAGAACTTCACATTTTTAAATGACAAGGAGTAAATATATAAGACACAGAAACCCCCTCAATTCTGAACTGGAAGCAAGAGGTTGCACTATGTATTTGCAGTTAAGTGTGCTAAAAAAAAAAATAAAATAAAATCCAAATTCACATTGAAAAAGATCAGTTGGTGTGCAGGAAAAAATATTAGTAAGGAACGCACACCTTCCTGGATGCCTCTGATAAGCAGACCACAGTAAAGAGTTCCCTGGGAATCACCTACGACAAAAAGGAGAGACCTGCCTCTTTAACAAGCACATAGAGATCAGCTTCATTAACTGATCGATTTGGGAGCAGATTAGAAAATCCATTCAGGCATCTCTGATGAAATTGACAGGTGAGTTTTGTGCAAATAGGTGGGGAGAAAGGAAGGAGGGAGGAAAGGAGAGAAGTGAGTCTCCAGCAAGCCATTCCTTCTGAGTCTCTGGTTGGTAGATTTTGAGGACAGCCTCCTCTCCAGTTTCGCGGCTTTGTAAAATTTAACTGTTTCTCTGTGTTTGGGTGAAAAACTTCACTTTAGAATCCCGCAAAATGATTTTGTCTTCTGTTCATTTGTATTAGGAATTTTGAGACTGACACCTGAGCAGTGCAGGCTATGGGAATTAGGGAAATAATGTCAGAGCGATTTAGATTTCTGCTTTCCATTCTACAAATATAGGGGAAGACTTTAAATATTAGATGGAGGAAATGAAATATGGATAAAGAGGTATTCAGACTAGGTCTTTATGGAATAATAATCTCAAACCCTTTCCAAGTCTTTCTCCTAATTGTGTCTCGAATATTGAAGCTGCCTCTCTGTAGTTTTTACAGCTACATTCGCCTCTATAAGATTATGTTAAGCAGAGAACTGTGAACATAAACATCTCCCACTATGGCTCTCAGCCCTGAGGTCCTAACAGCTGAGAAGTGTGTGGCAAGTGATCTATTACAAAAAATGAAGAATTGGAGTTTATTAATGATTTATCAATATATAAACAGACTATTTCAAGGTTATGACCATAAGGATACTTTCACTCACCCAGATTCCAATTTGATGTACTTCCTTTTCTTCTTCTCTTTTGGACCAGAGTAGAAATAATTATACTTTAGTTCATGGCACACTCATCAATCCATAAAGGCCCCTCTTTTATTTAACTGTGGTTTTCTCTCCTATCTCCTGATCCTCACTCCAATCTCCCCTCCATTCGCTCCCCCTCGCTCCTATCTTTATTTAGATATACGCATATACTTGAATAGTATACGGTATTGCTTTGTGTGTACATGCTTAATTTATAAAAGACAATGTGCTATAAATCTCTTTCTTTCTTTTTTCATCCAGCTCTAAGCTTTTGCAGTTTACCCTCATTCTTCTACGTAAATCTGATTAGTATTGCTGACGGTTTTACATATGATCAGTTGCCTTGCCGCTGTCCTAAAGACGGACTCCTGGTTGACCCCGATTCGTTGCTACCTCGAACGCAGCTCCGGGCAAGCCTGCCTGCCTCCGGCCACACCGGAAGCGGACTGCACACGCGTGGGCTGTTAACTCCCTCCGGCAGTGCCGGAGGGCTCTCATTTCCCCACATCCCTTCCACCACTTGATATTAATAAGATTTCCAATTTTTGACAATCTGATGATTTTAAAGTGGATCACATTGTAATTTAAATTTGCATTTCCCTGATTACTAGCGAAGTGAGTATCTCTTTATAAGCTTATTAGCAATTTGGATTTCTCCTTCTGTAAACTGCTTATGTCCTTTACCCGTATTTTTCCTATGTGGGTTTTTCTATATTTTTCTCACCACCCTGCAGGAGTTCCTTGGGGCCTTAATTCCTTATTGATTTTGGACACTGTAAACATCTTTCCCCAGTGTCGTCTGTCAGGTAGGTTAATTGTTTTGAACTGAAATCTTTACTTTTGATATTGTCATACTCATCAATTTCCTACTTACAGTTTACATTGTTTGGGTCTTGGTTAAGAAATTTACTCCAAACCCAGAGCCACAAAGATATTCTTCTATGTACTCTTCTGTAAGACTTGCTTATCTTCTCTCTATACTTAAGTCTTTAATCCATTTGGAATTTCTTTTTTGTGTGTGTATCTTGTAAGATAAGACCCTAATTTTTTTTCCCATGGTGAGTCAGTTTTCCCAACACCATCCACTAAATGATTTATCTTCATCCTACTGGTTTGGGAAGAAGCTCTATTATGTAGTGGTTTCCTGTGGATACATGGTTTGGTGTCTGGGCTCTCCATTCTACCTCTTGGTCAGTTTGCCTGTCCTGCACCACACACACACACACACACACACACACACACACAGTTTTATTATGCTATTTTTGAAATATGCCTTAGTCAATATGTTTTCTTAAGTTCCAGAGAAGGGTAAGATTACAGTTAGTAGGCTGGAAATGATACATAATCCTACAGTCTCTCTTATCCTTGTCCTAGCCCATAATTCCCATACTGGGTCACCCGTGGGAAGGTATCTTACATGTAAATGTCATCTGCAACATATGTTAAAATTGAGGAAAAAGACTAAAACATCTAAGCAATACCTGATTGCCCTGTACAATTCTTTGAAATTAAAATTGCACATCTTTCAAAATAAGAGAGTCAATATTTTTTACTCTTCATGTTGAAAGTTATTACCTTGAGAACATATAAAACAATTCCTCAATGGAAATTAAAGATCTTCAGAAATAATTTCACTGGGTCTTGAAGATTCACAAAGAGGGTAAGACGTAAAAGGCAGCTGAGGGGCCGAGTGGTTAGTAATTTACTCCACTCCAACAGCTAATCTGCGATAGAACTGAAACTAGAAGCCAGATTTCCTGAGACTTCTTTGTCAACTTTACAAATAGGCCTCCGATGTCTCCTATGTGCTAGGCATCACTGCACAGAGTAGAAAAATTAATAAACAAACATGATCTCTGCCCACATACTAGTCAATCAGTGACTTGCCTGAAACCTGGGTCTGCCTCTTCACTCATGGAAGAATGCGTCTATTATGAAATTGGATATTTTCTGTCCATTCTATCAGCTGGAGGACAATTCAAATACATTTTACACAGACCGGCTGACAATCAGCTAAAAACTCTAAATAAATATTGCCGTGGTGGATTTACCAGCCAAATGTAAACCTGGTCTACAACTCAGATGAGACAAAAATGGCAGGCCAGAATGTCTTTCCAAGAAAGGCGCTAGATGGAAGCTACGTAAGAGTTTCTGAATACTCACAGTTGAAAAATTTCCAAGTGAAGGCGAGCACAGAATGTTCAGGTTCGGGGGGCGGGAGGCAGGGGGCGAGGGTGGTAAGGAGGGAGGAAGGGAGAAAAGAAAAAGACAAGACAAGAAAAAACGATGTTCACGTGGGAATAACAGGGGAAAAAAGACATTATATAACTGGAAGAGGCATGCAAAAAGTCTTGTTCCCTCGACCTCTGTGACTTCACCAAAATCTCATTTTGAGCCTGAATTACTTGTGAATAAATATCAGCACCTACCTAACAGCACAACTAGGATACGGCGTACACATGGAAAGTGGACAATAATTATCAGCCTTTTTAAGTAGGTAATTATCTCTTAGGAATAATAGGACCAACGAGTACATCAAACTATCATTTACAAGCATAAAATAAACTGAATGTTGTTCATATTGTTTATCTTCTGCTTTCCCTAAGGTCATATTCCTGAAGGAATTATCTCATTTAAAAATAATCCATGTGTTGTTGATCATAGCAAAAAATAAAATAAAGACAGGAAAAGGAAAACCACTCTAATGTTTGGTTAAAGAAATTTCAGCTTATTCATACTTTGAAATTCTATTCAGTCTTCATAATTATTCAAAATCATGTGGTGTATTGAGTAACATGGAAAGATACTGAGTTTATAAAATTTAAAAAGCAGATTAGCTAACATTATAACATAGTATTTAAGAGGTTAGAGCCTGAAAGCCAGACTGTTTGGATTCAAATCTCACCTCTTCCATTTAAATAGCTATGAGGCTTTGGGCAATATTTTTAACCTGTCCATGCTAGTTTCCTCATCTACAAAATGAAAATAGAAATAAACCTACTTCATAGGATTCTTGAGGTGACTCAATGAATTAATATAGGGAAAAGTAATCCAAACAGTGTCTTGCATAGTAAGAAGTCAAATGTAAATTATTATTAATATTATTATTATTACAGCAGTATCATCACATATTTCTCTGCTTGTATAGACAAGTCTATACAGAAATACCATAAAATTTTAAATGTTTATCTCTAGAATGTGAGATTATCGATTTTTCTTCTTCTTTCTACTTATCTGCATTTTTCTAATTTTTCCAGTCATAAAAATACATTGATTTTCTAATAAGGAACAACAAGTTATTTTTAATTTGTGGGGAAAAAAAAATATCTATGAGATGGGCCAGGGCGCAAAAGAATGGCACATTCAGATATTTGAGAGCTCCCTGAAAATAAACATTCTAGCAAGGAGGCAAAGTTTTGCGTTATGTCCCAAAATAAATATGGGGTTAGGGGGCTGGTGAGGGGAGAAGGGGAAAATGGAGGAGAGTGGCATGCTCCTCCCCGTTTTTGATTTGTGCTCAAGGTTAAGGTTCAATAGAGCGGCAAAATGAAAAAATAAATAAATAAAAGCGAAGCGCCGTGAGAGGTCACAGGGACAAACACTGACTGGCTCTGAAGTTTTGAAAGGCGCTGGATAATTTCATGACCGTTAATAACATCTGCAGTCCTGCTGGGCAGGCTAATGGCAGGGGTAATTAGAGCCTGTGCTTTATGACAGATGACTGCTTGTCACAGTGGAGAGCAAGCCCACCCCAGGGGCCACACTGCTCATGCGTGGGCAGGGCCAGGAGGGGCCAGGGCCTTGCCAGGAAAGACCCTACCTGATCATAGCAAAGGGATGACCTGGGCTCACCTCCGTGGACAGATTGTTAGCTCACAAAGGAAACAGTGGGGGTATGCGCTGCTCGGGGCTTCGGTCTGGATGTAAAATCGGCCCACACAGATATCCTGCAGTGAAATATTTTCACACTCCACATAATCGAGATTTAGGCTTACAAAAATACATTCAGTTCAAAGAAGTTGTGGAATCAATAAATTTTATCTTCAACGAGTAGCTCCCGGCAGTGATTATGCACACTGGTGGACTGATTCTCCAGCTTCTCAAATTAAGAAGTGGCCATTTCAAGACATGACCTTTCCTTCACAAACAAGAACACTGGGTTCAATATGAATATTTTGGTCTTTCCTTATCTCTAAACCAGCTTAAGTTGATCATTTCTTAAATCAAGATGACTAATATTCTTTTCTAAAGGTTTTATTATGAAATGAAAACATGTATTTTCAAAGTGAAGGTTTCCATCTATGTAAGTCTTGGAATGCATCCCTCTCTCCACAGGATTGTTCACGATAGAGAATGTCAAAAGAGAGTACTTGGAATGCCATGGAGGGATTTGTTCCAATAATTTCACCTAAGCAAAAACTATACTCGATGACTCTTTGAGTAGACTTCTGCATGAGTGTCCTTTCTTGGGCATATCAGACCTCTTAATGCAGGGCCACACAATTCTAAAAAAAGATTCTTAACTGACTTCCATGTAAACATTTCAGACCGAACCAAAGTGTTGATCAAATTTCTCCCGGAACCCCTCTAAAATGAGAGAAAAGGAACTTAAGATGTTTTAAATCACAAAAGTAAAGAAAAAAGAAAGAAAGAAAGAAATCCCAGACCCAGAAGAGTTGATGACAGACAATCAGCAATATCAATGAACCGTGACAAGATAGAGAGCATATGGATGGGATGCGGGGCTTCCTTTTCCAGCAGTATGACAGGCTGGACATTCTGACAACCTCTATGCCCAAATATACTGAGACCCTAGGTAAATTATGTGCACAAACATAAAGAAACAAGGAAATGAAAACTGTGCGGGAGAGGATAGCAACATGGAAGACAAAGCGGATGGTGTGATCGAGTCTTAAGAAGAGGGAACAGAGAGGAGGAAATGAGACGCATGAATCTCCTTATTCGGGAAATAACCATTGTAGAAGAAACTCACTGGTATTCGTAATCTTTTACTTTTTTTTTTTAGTTGGGTGGTATATTCATGGATGTTCATTGCATTATTATGTTCTTACTATACACACATGTAAATATATTCTTCAAATATTTTTTAGATGATATCATTGATTAAAGCAAAGCATTTGGATATGTAGGAACCACTTAGGCTTTAGCTCTCTGGACTTTCCTAAATTCCTGTAAAAACGTTGAGAAGGGTCAGGAAGCCAACAAGAAGCAAGTCTACGCAAGCACAGGACCCTGGGTAGTCTCAGAGGCTGGAGGCACCACACACGTGTGAGGGCAGGTGGGAAGGGTGAGGCTTGAAAACAGAAGATTGGTTAAAAGTCTGTATAATGAGTAACTGGATCCGGATTCCTTCCCCCAACATATTCAGCCAGAAGGTTATCTCTCCTCTATCCCAGGAGACTGAAGGGTTTCTCTCTGGAGAAACTGAGTCAAAAGGGCCTTGCCTTGGGGACACCAGACTTAAGTGAAAAACTCACTGAAATCCCTTTGGTTTAAATCTCCCCCATCTCCCCTTATCTTACTTAGCTCCCATAATTCTAGTTTCCAGAGTTATAACCACTCCCATACTAACTCCCAGATGAAAGGTTAGATGATCAGTGTCTGAAGAAATGGAATGACTCAAAAGAAAACATCTGTAGGCTCTTATTTGAGGGGGGAGGGCAGTGTTCTCCAGGGAAACCAACAGGTCCCCACCTGTCTAAATTAGCCTGCCAGGGTTGCCATAACAAAACACCGCAGGCTGGGTGCCTGCAATAACAGAAATGTATTTTTTCACAATTCTGGAGCCTGAAAGTCCAAAATCAAGGTACCAATAGGTTTGGTTTCTGGTGAGACCTCTCTCCTCAGTTGACGGAAAGTGTCTCTCTCTGTGTCCTCGCACTGCCTTTCCTCTGTGTGCAAGCAGAGAGAAATCTCTGATGTCTCTACCTCTTCTTACAAGGATACCAGTCCCATCAGATTACAGACCCACCCTAATGACTTCATTTAATTTTAATTACCTTTGACAGGTTCTCTCTCCCATAGAACATTCAGCTACATTCAGGTTTAGGGCTTCAACATACGCGTTTGGGGTGGACACAATTCAGTCCATAACATCATCCTATCATGAAGGAAGTCCATCTGCCCGTTGCCCCGTCCCACTCAGAGCTTCCCATCATCTCTTTTGTGTTTCTGTATTAAATGTAAAAATATGGCCATGTGTTAACAGACATTTGAGGGACATTCCCAACGTGAAAGTCATACACCAAAACACATGCACAAAAACATTTAAAAAAAGGAAGCTGGAGGAAATGAAATGAAGCAGGAACAGAGGAATACTGCAATTAATGTCCAGAGATGAGAGATAATTCTGCAACTATGAAAAACAATATAATTAAAAGGAACAACCACAGAACAAGAAATAGTCCTTAAAAATTAAAAATACCATAGCAGATATTTAAGAATTCAATAGAAAAAACTGGATGATGGAAGTCAAGGAACTATTACAGGAAGAAGAAAATAGATGAAAAATTGTACAAAAAAAATATGATAAAATGTGCGTATTAATCGAGTGTTCCATCATATAAATAACAGGAGTTATTAAGCATAAAGAGGAGAAATTATTTAAAAAATAACACAAAGAAATTTCCCCAAATTGAAGGACAAGTACTTAGTCTGAAAGCGTCAACTGAGTACCCAATAAAAAGAATAATAAATAAAGTCCACCCCAAGCCACACTGAGAGAAAATTCAATAAAACAAGGGTAAAGAGAGAACCTTTAAGCTCTGATGTAGGAAATAGGAGGAAGAGGTCACATAGAAAGAACCAGGAATGAGAAAGTTATCAAACTTTTCAACGGCCACAATTAAACTTCACAGAGAGTGGAGCAATGCTTTCAAACATCTGAAGAAAAACTATTTCCCACAGTTTCATACCCAGCCAAGTTACCAATCCAATGTGAGCATAGAGAAAAAAGCTCATTTATACATGCAAGTTTATTGCGCATGCACTTTGTGAGAAGCTGTAGGAGCCTGTGCTCCAGGAAAACAGGGGAATAAACCCATATGGGGGCTAAGAAAGGGTGGAACCTAACATAAGGTAGACGAATTAAGCAATGAAAATGTAACCATGTTACTTAGAAATCTGGGGTTGAATGTGAGGATAAAATACGCCCAAAAGACCTGAAAGATGTTGCCTCGGGAAAACGGAACCTGGGGCTGGGCACAGGTGGGGCCGGATGGCTGTTTTTCAAAGTCTTATGGTACCACTTAATTTTTAAAAATCTACACGCATATATTCCTTTGAACATCTTAAATATGTAAGTGAAAAAAAAAAATGTCACCCAAATCTAATCTAGAACACCCAAGAGTCTATTCCTTTTTTAAATTTATTTTTTTAAGTATCAGCTATATACTGTTTTTCCAGTTAAGGAATGAAGCAAATTAGAGAAAAATTGGGAATAATTTTTAAAGAAATGGGGGGGGGGAGGGGAGAATCATATTATTACCCTAATCCCACAACTCTATACAATCATTCCAATCATTTCCTTTACAGGCTTTTCACGTGTAAATTCTACAGCTGCAGTCATGGCTTTCATACGGTTATATCCTGCTCACCCCCTCCCCTCCACACCATGCTGTGACTGATTGCCAGCTTGCTGTATGGCATTACGACCATCTTTCCTAATGGCCCGACCAGACTCTTTGATCCAAGCGTCCCACTCGATACCATAGATTGCCTCTTCTCACTGCCTCCCTCTCATTGTTCTTTTTTATGTTCTTTAGACCCTCTAAGCCCCCACTCCTCTAAGGGTCTCGGCCCTGGAATGCTTTCTCGAGATAGCTGCCTCACTGTCGCCGGCCAGGAATCGACTTAAATGAAACTTCAAGGCCTTCATTGCCCTCCGAGCTAAGGCGCCCCTTTTTTTCATATCCCTGTTTTCATCATGACAGTTTTCGCTATGTGCTCCTTTGTTTGTTTGTTTGTTTTATGGCTAATCTAAATAAATTGAAGCTCCATGAAGGCCGGAATTACATCTGTCCAGGACAGAGAAAACGCTCTATATACTTCGTGGGGTGAATAAATAAACTAATATATGACCGAAGATGAATGGATGAAATGCTAACTCCTTCCGGCCACAGAGAGAAATCCGAGGCCTCGCAGGAGTACCGGGGGGCTTGCAAAATAGCGAGTCAGGAGACCTGCTGCTAGTTCTGGCCGCCACTAACTCGGCGCATGGCTTGGAACGCGGCACCATTAACCTCTCCGTTCCACTTTCTTACCTGGGAAACGAGAGCGTTGGAGTGGGCAGCCGCCATCATTTGTTTCAACAATAAGCATTGAGGTCTGTGTCTTTCTTTACAAGCCCTCGCTTTGCTAAAGATTTCCGTCGTTAGTTTTAGAAAATAACTTTTCGATTCCATTCTCCTGGATGATGGATGAGTAGAAATTTTAGATAAACAACCACATCTTTTTTTTTTTTTTGCATGACAATAAGCAATTAGTTTTAATAGCTCTTGTCTCTGTCTTTTCTCTTGTGAGAGAGGGAAATGGACTCATTGATCAGGTAAATGAAGCAGCATGGAATTGGAGGTTGCTCTGACATACAGAAACTTTCCTGACAGGCAATGATCTTCTTTTAGGGAAACAGTATAGAATTGTGGCTGTCTTGGTCAGTTTGGGCTGCCATAACAAAACACCATAGACTGGGAGGCCTACAGACAATAGAAACTTATTTCTCCCAGTATGGTAGCTCAAAGTTCAAGATCAAGGAACCAGAAGATTTAGTGACTGATCAACCTGCTTCCGGTTTATGAACATAGTCTATTCACTGTGTCCTCCCATGGCAGAAGGGGATAAGGAAACTCTCTGGGGCCTCTTTCCTGAGGGTATGAATACCATTCATGAGGGTTCTACCCTCTGATCTATCACCTCCCAAAGGCCCCAACTCCTAAAACTATCAAATAAGGGTTAGGCTTCAAAATATGAGTTTTGGGGGAAACACAAACATTGAGACCATAGAAGTAAGTTAAAAGCACATAGTCTGATGTCAGACAGGCCTGGTTTCAAGTAGTACCCATGTATGAATTTGGGCTGGTTACTTGGACAAAGAGGGTAGCTAGAGTTAGTGTGTGTGTGTGTGTGTGTGTGTGTGTGTGTGTGTGTGTGTCGCAGGGGGAGTCCCAGCTCTGCCACGTGCTAGCTATAAAACCACTCGTGTCTCAGGATCCCATGTACAAATGGAGTCAAAGAAGTTCTTACTTCATAAGATTGCTGTGAGGATCGACAAATTCCAAATTCATAAGACACTTCGGACAGCAGGCACTGGACGCACGGTCACCATTATTTGGGTGTGCCACTATTGTGATACTGTCGTTACTCTCTCCAGGACTATTTCTTCATTTGTTGATTCAATGAATATTTACCAAATGCTTTTGATGAGGCATCATGTCACTTCATTACCTTAAGATGAAGCTTCTGAGCTTCCATTTTAAAGCCATTCGCCTATGGGACTGGGATTAAGTGCGCCAATCTGTCTTACAGTCGTGTGTAGACATGTCCTCCTGGCATGACCTCCGGGGAGGACTGGCCCCTGAAGGCGCCGGTCGTCCCTGGGAGCAGGCTTCGCTGCCACTCTGCAGCATGTCCTCCCCTCCACCGTCCCGTCCGATGTCAGACTGCTAAGTGCTCAGGGTCAAATCTCCTGGTTCTCAATCTGGGCCAGGACGAGCAGGGGAGGTAAGTGATAGAGAAAAGGAGAAGATCAACCCAAAGGTGGGAAATACATTCGGACATCCAGAGAGAGGAAGAGGTGGGTGACGAGGTCCTAGACGTTGTCTCACCCTGCCGTAAAGGGCAGGGAGGAACGGGAGATCTGGTGTTCATCTCTACCCTCACTTTTCCTGTCGGTTCCTTCATTTTCACTCTTAATCGTGGGAGAATACTCCTGGAGAAGGGATTTAGATCCATGATAGTGACCGAAATATAAACATGTTTAGAAGTAAATAACTGCTAATTTTCAAGGAAAGTAGTATAAAAGTTGCTGAGAATATACTTATGTGCCTGCACATTCAAAAAAATAAAACTTTAAGTTTATAATTAAATGAAAGTAGATCTTGAGATTACAGCTATTGAATAATCCATGGACCAACTGTGGGGTATTTCTATTTCTCCTATTCCATATTCAGAATTAACATCAGTGACCACGTTCTGTCCAACTGCCTTAATAAAACTACGAAACTTTCAAACTGAACTCAAAACTTTCTCCTGCAAGCCTGGTCTTTTTCCCTGTGCTCTCTCTCTATCTAAAGAAGCTATAAAACATAAGAGTTATTCTCCATACTCTTACACCTTCATCATGCCCAAAACACCACCAAATCCTATCAATTTGAGCACACAAATATCTCTCAAATTGGTGGATTTTTTCCTTAGTTCAAAACAGTTATGCTGAGGGTGTTCAAAGAGATAAGCAAAAAATATAATCTATAAAAATCAATAAAAAATCGTTAAACAAAAACGAGTAACACTTTAATAAGAATAGGTAGATAGGGAAAAGAACTAATTAGCAATCTCAGAAATAAAAGAAAGTCATTAAAATATATAAAAAAATCAATAGATGCAATAAAATTTAGATTGACTATAGTCACAAAGATAATTTGTGAGTGAAAAGCTAGTAACTGAAGAATTCGTCTGGATACAGTATAGAGAAATACTGAATATGAAAAAGGAGTTAAGAGACGTCTCCCGAAGATGACTGTCACCCTCTCCCGCTGTGCGCACACATCACTCTCCTATCAAGAGGTGGTACCTTCCACTCACTCCTCTGGATACCTGGTGTTTTGTTTTGTTTTTTTTTTTCACTTTAAAACCATAAAAAATCTTATGCAAAATAGTAAAATGCTAACAATTTGTTAAATCTGAATGATAGGTACTTTCATGTTTACTTAAATATTTCCAATATTTTAACAAAACAGATTTTTCACCAATAACTCATGGACATCAATTCCATTGCTTTTCTTTATGGTCACAGCCCAAAAATAATCCTGCCAGTACAGTCCATTGTCTGGTTCGGTCTCGTGGGAGGAAGGGTGGGATATGCACCTCCTCATCTGCATTTGGGTCTCGACGCGGTCAGACAGAGCTGGGCTGTGCCCCCACTGCACGCACAAATTTACACTGGGCTGGGAGGAAAGGTTCAAAGATGCGTGACCATGTTTGACGAACTAAATTCCCCAAAGAGGCCAAATTGCATTCTTCTTTTTTTAATGATGGGGAGGTGGTGCTGGACTTGGCTAGAACTTTGATGAGATGGGGCAAAAGCAAAGTCCCTTTTCCGCTAGGGGAGGGGATTCTGGAAACTATGTCCATGGTGGGCTTTCGAGGCCTGGCCAGGGCCCCCTACTTCTAAAAGGGTTTTGAGCCCCAACAGTTGCAAGAACTTGGAGGCTTTCCCTGGGCCATCTTATCTGATCGCCTGACCTTCAGGAGGTGACAAGGCGAATTGTTCGCCCTGTCTCTGCTTGCTCACAGGCTGAGTTGTCAGGAGGACCTGCGGGGGCAGGGCCGTCCCCCCCTTCCGGTATTTCCTGCTGTACATGCCGCCAGAGGCAATGACAATGGTGAAAATTAATAAACTCTACGTAGAAGCTGTTCTTTCCAGTACCACCAGCAGATTATGAGTTTCTCTCCCTATTTTAATCCTTGCGTAAGGTGTTTCCTCCTCCTGGCTGTACGATTCTGCACTTGCCCTGCTCAAGGCCACCTATCTTGTGTTCAGGTCAAAAGCACGAACTTCAGTGACAAGGGCCCAAACCTGGCACATCCCTTCTCATTCTTTCTCCTTCTGTCTGTCTGCCTCTCCCTCCCCTTCCCTTTTCTCCATCCTTCTCCAAATCCATTTTATTTGTTTGAAATTACAAATGCAGCATTTCCCACACCGACACTGGCAACCTGAGTTATAGATCCTGAGTTTCCAGTCCACTGCCCAAATGACTCACAGTATTTATTTTATGTGTCTCTTCCAAGCAGAACAGGTAGCAAGGAATCCTAAGTAAAATGTAAGTTTGCCACAGTGAGCTCATGCTTCTGCATAGACAGATAAGACCTACATAATTAAGCACACGTAGGCCTTTCTCGATCAGATTGGGTGTTGGCCCTGGCTTAGTAGCTAGAAACAAGGCTGGTAGGCAGCAGAGAAGTGAAGTGAGGAGGGCTTGCCAGTCGCCTGCACCCCTAATCTTGGCCCCCCTCTTCTAGAGGCCTACCTACCTCCCATGCCTCCCAAGACCTCATTCCCCTGGTGAAGAAGGTGAGAAGGAGAAAGGACCATCTCCTTGTTCTGCATCTCTGAAAGAAAACTATCTGAGTTCCAAACGTTAAGAAAAACACACACTCCTGTTCGGGAGCAACACAGCTGGATCACTGGCACGCTAACCTCCTCCTCCTTGGCAAACGTATCTAGCCGTAAGAGGATCGTTTGACTTAAGACGCAAGCAAGAACCTACAAAAGAAGCTTTAGATGTAGATTTCAGTTGATACTGCCACAGATTACTAAGGAATGGTAGGTGACTTGCAAGAATAATAATTCCTCATTTTAGACCAAAACTACTGAGAATTACATGAGTAAATATAATATTGCCAACAGCTTAGCTTTTTATAACTGTTCCATTATCATATCTGTAGCTGTGCCTCCGGGCCCTGGCCAGGAGGAGGGGCCTGGGCTGACTGGTCTTCACCTCGGTGTGTGGGCTGGGGCCAGCCACTTCCCCTCCGGCCTGCATTCTCTCCGCTGTAAATTAAAAACTGAACTAAATTATTTCTAAGGTCTCTTCCAAGTTTAAAATTTTATGAGTCTGAGATTCTATTTGACTAGTATTAATCCAAGTCCATTAATGATACTTAGTCCCTAGATATCTTCATAAAGACATCTTATTGGTGACTTCGAGTACTTTTATTTAAAAAGGAAAAAATTATTAAAATATAATATACAGAGAAGTGCACACAAGTGTTCGGCTTGATGAATTTTTCCCAAACTGAAAGTACCTGTATAACCAGCTTCCTGATCAAGAGACAGAACATGACCGGCCCCCACAGGGCTCATCTCATGCCCCATTTTTGACCTCAGGTTCTCTTGGTGCTTCATAAATAACAAGTGATCTGCCTCCAAATCTGTTTTCTTAGGCAAATTCATAAATAGTTCACACCTGCGTTATAAAGAACACTAGGAAAAGAAATAAATAAATGCTTTCAAGGAATTAGAAACAGTCCTTTATTACCCAGAGAAAGAGGCTGCCAAACACAAAAAGATACACAAGTGTGTGAATAGAAAAAGAATGTCATAAAATCTGGCAATTGTGGTCAACAGTATTGATGCAGCGTTCCCGCCTGGATGCGGAAATCAGTCCACTGCTGAAAGAAAAATTATAGCAATCAGACCCATTTTCATATTTCTCTCTCTCTCTCTCTCTCACTCACACACTCACACACACACACACACACACACACACACACACACACACACACTCCCGGCGTGGTTCATTTCAGTTACCCAACCTAACCTTCCCCTGGAGTCGGCCAGATCACTCAGCCAGAGGCGGCAGAGCCGGCCACGTTTGCCGTCCATCCGCTGCACCACCTCGCCGCCCCTCGCCCTGTGCCCTGCCCTGGCGGGTCCTGGACGTGGGGTCATCTGTACCCCGTTTCACAGCACCAAAAGCAGCAAAGGAGACAGAAAGAGCCAGGCCTGTGCCCACAGTGATTCTCGCCTGGGCGAGGCGTGTGGTCGGCCAGCATCGCCTTTTTCTCCTGCTCCCTTGTTGGACCCAGGTGCAGGTTGTCGCGCCCCTGTCCCCAATTCAAGCCACGCCTCCCCCACTCTGCGCCAGTTCTCCTCTAGTCTGGGGCGGTCTTTGCTGTTCCTCCTCCACTCCAGCCACACTCACACTGCCTTTCGCCCCGTAGGTGCCGCTTGAATGAACCCCATGCGGGCACCTCCCTGGACGTCCTTCTGAAACGTGTGCTCTGGCTCTGGGGCTGGCTCAGGTCTCTAAACTATGTCAATGGTGCTGTGCTACACACTTCTTTCTGCTTCTTCCTTTTTCTCTCACCCCGGAATTATTGAGTTCCATCCACGTGGCTGTATTACTCTCAGTTCACTGCTCCTAACTGCTGCCATGGATTCCATGGCCGCCTGGATCACACTCTACTCATGAACTGTCACCAAAGGATGAATTCGTTTTGGCCGTCCTCCCATCTCCCCTCCCGGGGGCCTCTGTAGCTGCCTCCTCTTGCTCCCTAGTGGCCCAGGGATGCCCTGGCCCTATTCTCTGCTTCTAGACTTCACCTTTGGGCTTTCCTTTACCTTCTCCAGCCACCCGAGGCCACTGTCGAAGGTCCTGTCCCTTGGGGGCTTACGAGGTGAGACCAATCTGATTAACTGTGCCTTGATTATTGGGGCTGCCTCTCTAGTTTTCATGTAGATACTGAGTGTATTCCCACAATCCCACTGGCATGACCTTGGGCTGGGCCCCGTCTCCTCGCCCCTGGTGCTGACTCAGCTCTCTACCTCCACCCTCTCCTCACTGAAGATTTGTGACATAGGTTACAAGACTAACGTTCTTAAATTTTGGCCTTCCATCCACATGATCCTCCTCTGGCAAGTAACCGCTGCCATAAGAGAGAAATTCTTCAGACTGGCACCTGTCCGTGTAGCTGACGAGAGAATGAGCCAAAGTGAGACTCCCTGGATGCAAATTGTGGCTCCACCACTCAGGGGCTATGTGACCTCTGGCAAGTAGGTTAACCTTTCTGTGCCTCGATAAGAATTGAGTTAAAATATGTCAAGCATTTAGACCTGCATCTGGCACATACTAAGTTCTCAGTAAATGTTAGCTATTTTTATTACCATTCAACCTACTATAACCCAACACAGACTCTGCTTTATCCCCAGTGAGTCTAGTTATCTTCTACACACATTTCTAAATTTTTTACTTTGCCAGATTAACCAACCAAATCTGCACTCCTCGATATCAAATTCTGCCTCCTCCACCAGGCTCTTCCCCCTTCCATCGGCCCTCAGTTTCTAAGAAACCAGGACATGCTCTGTCCATATTATTCTTTTTTGGTTCTTTACTGTATCACGTTTCAACTTCTTATGTAACCTGAATAAAGCCCAGAGTCTCACCTGGTCCATTCACCGCCCAGCATCATCTCCAGAGAAACACAGCCCAGCAAGCTAAATTAATTAATTCAGTTCTTTACTCTATCTCTCTAGCAAATGTTAAAGGAAAGAGTGAATTATCAGTACACAGCAAACATCACTGACCACAACAAAAGCCTATCTCTCTGCTAGTCTCTCGCAACACCTGCCAGACTGAAGGGAAATGTTCTCCACTTGGCTCTTCCAGCACCATCTTCCCTGTTGCTTCCTCTCAGACCAGAAATGACCACCAACACGTCCTCTCTGCTCAGCCACCAAGCTGAGCCACATCAGGGAGGGAGGAGGAGAGGCAGCCCTAGTCCTCCCAGTCCTTCCTCGCCATCGATGGTCAGCACAGAGACCCCTGGGAAGTCTAAGTCCACCCAATTATTTCTCTATCAAAATCTCATGACTATAATTCTCTGCTTTATTACAGTTATTTAACTTTGCAGCAGTCTTGTGGTTTGGGCAAAATTAACCACGGCCCTAGCCCCATAGGTGGTCCAGAACTCTCGAACTGGCAAAACCTGTCTGTATAACCTCATCCATGGCCTCTCATCACATGGCCTCCTCTGCCCACGGTGACTGGTGAGTCCAGCCCAACTGAACAGCAGGCCTTGGTTCCCAGGCAGGACGACCGGATCTTTCTGGCCCTGACTGGTATGTTGTACGGACCTGAGGCCTGAGGCCGCAGCGGAGTTTTTGTCGCTGTGAGGAGAGCTGGTCGGTTGCAGAATCCGGAGAACCACAGAGATGCAGGGACCGAAACCCTGGAAGAATTGTCTCTGAAATCTGCTCCATCTTGGGATTTACTGAGATACCTTAGCCAATAAATTCCTTCTGTTGTTCAAAACAGTCTGAGCTTGATTTGCTATTAATCTGCAACCAAAGGTATTCTAAGCTATATAGACCAGCATGTTAAGTAAGTTTTCCAACCTCAATTTCTTCTTTTGTAAAAACAGGATTTTTAAAAACTACTTCGCTTCACAGGATTTTTTTAAATTACCTACGCCTCACAGGGTTACATGAAACACCGTATGTAAAGTGCCTAACACTACCTCGAATGCAATACATAAGCTCTTAGTGAGTAAATGGTTTTCCTTTCCATTCACTTTCTCCCCTAAAGGGCTGGAAATTAGTAGAGCGCTAAGAGCACTACATATGCACTTCAACAGGTAAAGAAGAAAGAAGAAAAAGAAAGGAGGAAAACGGTGCCCGTTGCACGCCAAGCTCAATGGCAGGAATCTGGGCCCTACGAGTCACAGTGCAAGGACCTGACTGACCCTCTCGACCTCCGCCCCCTGCAGAGAGCCCTGGCTCCTCTCCTGACCCACCTGTGCGGGCTGCTGGCTCAGTGGGCAGCTGTCCCCAGTTAGTGCTCATGAGACTGGAAGAGAACACACAAAAAGGCCACAGCTACCACGCAGAACCGCCATGGGACCCTCTCTCAGAAAGGAGAATGTGCTCACTCTTCTACTTGGGGGGAAAAGGTAGAGACTTCTTAAGTAAAAAATATAAAATCACTTTTTTTTTTAAAGAAAAGCTTTTTGTTATGTAAAATTTCAAATATATGCAAAACAGACTCTAATATCCTGAACTCCTCCGGTGACCCAGGACCATCTTCAAGAGTCAGCACCTGTGGGTCTTTATTTCACCCAGGTCTCTCCCCACTTACCCATGTTCCTCGTTCTCTTTTAAGCAAATCCGTAACATCACATCGTTTTATCAGGAAATATTTTAATACATCTCTAAAAGACAAGGGCTCTTTTTTTTTTTTTATCCAAAGCATAACTATATTATTATTATCACACCTAAAAACTAACAACATGAGCACAAATTTTCTATACTTCAGTGTCCAGACCTGGTCGCTTTATGCTTTCAAAATGTCTTATCGTCACTTAATAAATAGACAATAAATAAAAGACTGGCAAAGAATTTCATTAGAAGAGGCTAAGAAGGATTCATCAGAGAAAAAATATATTTTAGTGAATTTAGTACTCTTGGAACAAAGCCTGTAAGAAAATCTCATTACCAAGTTATAAAACATGGAAAAGTGGTGTGTTAAAAATTTATCTGATTTAGGGGTAACAACAGCTGTTTGATAAACTCTCAGTGAAAGGTAATATCCCAACCAACACATTAGAACTTCCCTTGTAAGGTATCCATCTAACATCACATTTTCAAGGATTTTTATAAGAGGGTAAGACAGCAGAGCAGCGAAGATGTTCCATCACTTGCTTCCCCTACAGCTCCCATCTGGGTGTGAGAAACAACTGAGCTTGGGATGTGTTTGCACTCAGTCTAGTGCAGCTGACTGAAATGTGGTAGAGGGTAATGCATATTCCTTTCATTTCCCCCAGCCCTGGGCATCTGTGTTTAAAGAGACTTCATATCGTGGTTGCATTACCATCCTCCCACACGGATACTTATTTTAGAGAGAGAGAAAAAAATCCTTGCTTTCTTGTACCTTTTTAAAACGTGAAGTTGAAGAGCTTCTCATCTTTATTTCCTATTCCCAGGAAGCCTGCTTTATAAACTTGGGTGGGGGTTTCACATTCTTTCCTATTAAAAAGAGTATTACTTTGCCTTGAAATAATTTTCTGAAAAATCATTTGGGATTTTTCTATAGCTCCGATGTACTTCTCATTTCTTAATTTCCTTCTTGAACATGTACCTGTTTTGATCTTTGATTTCCTTTAAACTTACAGTGAGGCAATGCAGTCTCTAACCACCACCTTTGATGCATCCCAAATTACACCCCTTGGAATTGCTTCAGTATTATTCATTTCAAAATGGTTTCTCAACATTTCTTGAATTTCATTTATACAGGTAAAGTCGTTAAGCAAAAGGTTATTTTGGGGCCAGTGCTCACAGAATCCTGAGCTTACTCTGCCTCCTGAGATGATTTCCTTTGGAACTGGCCCAGGAAAGAATTCAGGTTGAGAGCTACAAAGCACAGCAAAAATGGGCAGAGAATTAAATACACACATACATACATACATATATATATATATGAATGCATTTGCACTTAATGAAAACTAGAGTGGAATGTCTGATTTTTTTTTCAAAGACCTCTTAGACTGATGTTTGTTTATTTTATAATTCAATCTTTCAATTGCAGATTTAATATCCAATTAAATCCCCCTTTTAAAACAATGCTCACTTTCAGAGAATAATTTGCATGTTAAGAAAAGAAGCTTGTTCATTATTTGAGGTCTGTATAGAGCTCAAACAACTGCAGTAGACCTCACTAAGAAGATGGCTTTCAGTAGCCAAGCAGATGATTAGTGAAGTAATTATGTTATTTCAGGCCCTTCTCTAGTGCTGAAAGACAATCATATTTGCATAGGTGAAAACAAAGTCTCAAATTGGAGAAAATAAACTCAAGTCGATTTGCAGAAACAAAGAAAAATAACGCTTCGGTGGTTTCTCTTTCTGAAACATTTTCCTGTTATTGCCAATCTATGCAGGCTAGAAACCAGATCCTCACTGGTGCATTGCATGTGACCCTGGGAACGTCCCTGAGGCACCAGTTCCCCGGAGCAGCTACAGCATCACTGCAAACCTATGTGAAGGTTCGTCCCATGAGGCACGAACCAAGTGCTAGGAGACGATAAATTGTAAACCCATGTTCACAGCAACACAATGCACAGTACCTAAAATGTGGAAACAGCCCAAGTGTCCGTCAGTGGATGAACGGCTAAATGAAGGTGATACATACATACAGTGGATTATTCAGCCTTGAGGACCAGAATTTTGACACATGCTACAACTGAGAGAAACCTTGAGGACATTATACTAACTGAAATAAGCTGGTCACAAAAAGACAAATACTGATTGAGTCCCCTTATCTGAGATACATAGAGTAGTCCAATTCATAGAGACAGAAACTAGAACGATGGTTGCCAGGGGCTGAGGGGAGAAGGGAGTGGGAAGTTATCGTTTCATGGTATAGAGTTTCAGATTCACAAGATGAGAAAGTTCTGGAAATGGAGGTGGTGATAGTTGCACTACGTGAATGTACATAACATCACCGAATTCTACACTTAAAAATGGTTACGATGGCACATTTTATATTATGTATATCTTTCCATAATAAAAAAAAAATACATGTTAAAAAAAAAAGAGACAAAAATTTGTAGGATTTAAGCAGCTGGACAACCTAAGGCGTCGCAAAGAGACAGCACACATCCTCAGGGCTCCTCAGAATATCTGCCCCCGCCATTCCCTTCGAGCCGCGCGGTTGGTAGACATTGCCGGCTCCACCGCTGCGGCTGGCGTCACCGGCTGGCGTCACCGGCTGGCGTCACCGGCTGGTGTCACTGGTGTGCAAGCAGTGAGACTGCACAGGGCCCTGAACTCGGGATTTAACACTCTGTGCTCGCGACTTGATCTCCTCGGTCATTTAGCGTTTGGATTTCTGTTTTATACGTGAAATCTAATGGGACCACGGAGCATGTGTTGGGAGCATGGAGCCTCGGCTGACATACGGTCGGGGCTTCTTCAGGCCACCCCCCCACCCCCAACCCTCAGCCTCGCTAGGATGGGTTCTCAGCACTGAGTCCCCTGCCCCTGCCCAGAGACCACTGCTCCCTGACGCCTCGGGCAGGCTGGCAGCTCTGGACTATTTTCCCACATCGGTGCAATGGCTGGTGAGCAAGAGAACCGGGCAGACAACACGCCCCACGTGCCCTGAAGTGTTCCCTGGGCCTTCCTTGGGGGTCTGTGCTTGCTCCCCTGGGCATACGCTACGCCTGAAGGACCTTCTGCTCTTCTTCCCAACCTTTTAGAGTCGGGCTTGTGTTTATCTTCTCAGGCCAACTGAAGGCACCCTCCAGGGACCAGCCAGGAAATACGAATTGTGTAATTTCAGTCATTCTGCATACAAGTTAAAAGCTCCTATAATTTCATTTAAAAGAGGTATTGCACGATGTAAAGATGAAAGGTAAAATTCATGCTAACTTGAATTTTTAATTTTTCTTTACTTCCAATGACATTAAATAGCATATAAACACACACACACACACACACACACACACACACACCACGACTAATTGAGAAACCGCAGAAGAAAAAAGCTTTATATTTTAGTGCCTTTAAGAGCACTTTTTTCCTGCTTTTTGAACAGGGGTCTGAATTTTCATTTTGCACTAGACCCAGCAAATTATGTATCAGGTCCTGTTTGCCTGTTTGGGACTTAGTATTGTCTCTAGAAGACTTATTAGGATGTCAGTGTGTTATCTTAAGGCAAGAGCGAATTTTTCTGTGAAGGGCCAAATATGATAGTACTCTAATATTTTTAGCTTTGCTGGTCATATAGTCTTAATCACAAAGACTAACTCTCATGCTGCAGCATGAAAGCAGCCGTAAGCAATATACGTAGACTACAACAAAATTTTATTTACAAATAACTCTGGCCTGCAGGCCATAGTTTGCCGATTCCTGTCTTAAGGGGCCCATCCATGCCTTCCCTGGGTTCCATTTACCAAATCACGGGTGCCATCTTGGAAAGCAGGCGTGAGACTTGATAGGAGAGATAAAGATAGGTCCTCATCCAAAAGTTTTCTTTTAGCAAGAATAGCCTGGAAAACCCTGAAAATGAACAGCGTATTGCAGAGCTTCCATAATTTAAACAATGTGGTATTGGCGCGTGAATAAACAGAAAGATCAATGAAACAGAAACAGACCTCAGCACATATGGAAATTTAATGTAGGATAAAGGTGGCATCTCATATAAAGAAGAAAAAGATGGGCTTTTAAATAAGTAAAGTTGGGTTAAATGGAAAGTCATATGGAGAAAGATTAAATTATATCTTTTCTTCATCCAGAAGCAATAACGCAAGTTCCAATGGATCAGAAATTTAATGTAAATAAAAATGAAACTATAAATCTATTAGGAAAAAAATGTAAATGAATTCCATCAGATGGGAGTAAGACAAACTTTCCTAACTATGACTTAAAATTCAGGTGCAATATGCAAAAACTGATAAATCTGACTATTTAACAATTTAAGATAAAATAAAACACTTTTGTCTGGCAACAAGCACCATAAGCAAAATAAAAAAGAAAGAGGAAAAGAAATGGTAAACTGAAAAAAAAACTTTGTAATATATTCACCTATAAAAATATAAGATTGATTAAATAAAAATCCTATAGTCCTGAATTTTAACTGGAAGTATCAGTATGAAATCAAAGTATATTTTAACTTAAAAAAAAAATACATATTTATCCTGAAAAGGCCCGGAAATGAAAACCGATTCTGTACCAATGAACATCTTAGAGCCCAGACTGTGGTCTTTAAATGCGTGTTCACTGAAAGGAACCAGGAGAAAAAGCTGATTTCTCCTGAAGGAAAAGCTGACTTCAGGTGTAAGGCAGAAAATGCACGAGATGAACTGGAACGTCCTGTTACTCAGACAGCAAGGGAGACATCAACGACCACTGGAGCCGGGTCAAAACACTCTGGAGCCAACTAGAAGAAGTTCTCAGGAGCCAAAGGCAGAACATTACGATCATCAGTAACAATTATAACTGCAATAGAAATTGAAACATCTCAAATACATTTCAGTCTGTGAGCTCCGAAGAATGCTCAACAACGACAACAAAAAATCATGAGTCCCATATCATGGATGCTAAGGAGCAAACAAATAATTTTGAATCAAACATGTATCCTGCCTTTCCTATATGAACTGTATCTCAGGGTAACCAAGTAGTTGATGAGGAGTTAGTAGTCTTGTTAACGGATGAAGGAAGAGGGGTAGAATTGGGACATCATCGTTTTGCAGCCCCTAATGACCTAAACGGATCTGAGCAATGACCTTCAGTGACTGCTGACATCAGAGAAAGCGAGACAAAAAGACATCACGTGCCTCTTGATGGACACACACATTATAGCCTTTAAAGTATTACCTAGAAGTTAACCTGAATTTATTTGAGTGAGACTCTAGTTTAGATCTAAAATTCGATTTAGGAAAACAGAGTGGGTAAAGGAACATTTTAAATAACAACACAAAAAATGTGGTCAGCAAAATCCAGATGGTGGAAATGTACAAGGACACTGGCCCTCTTTCTTCAACAAATACATTGCAGGAAAAGAGAGAAGGAAGGAAGGAAAGAGGGAGAGGGGAAAAAGGAGGAGGAGGAGAAACCTATAAATTAAAAGAGTCTTAAAAGACGTATCAACCCTTATAAGGTGTTAAGCTTATCTGAAATGATTCACATAAAGGAACTATAAGACATTGATAAGATAATTAGAAAAATCTGAACACTGACCGGATAATTGAAAATATTAAATGATTATTATTTTAATTTAGCTGTGATGATGGTATTTTGGTTACAAACTTTTCTTTTACAAACATGCACAGAAATATCTCTGAAGGAAATAAGACGATATCTCGGATTTGCTTCCAAATCAGCCTGAGAAAAGAGGAGATGGGGTAATGTGTGAACATAGAGATGAAATACAACTGGTTCTGAGATGGATATATGGAAGTTCATCGTATTATTCTCTCCAGATTTTTAAAGGTTTGAAATGTTCCATAATAAAACATTTTATTTATTTATTTACTTTTAAAATATTTGTTCCCTTATGTGAGGAAAGGGCATTGAGGAGTTCTGTTTTTTAACTCTAGTGCAGCAGAAACGTCCCGTAAAGCATGTAACGAGCACTTGCTGTATACGTAGCATAGTGAGACCACCTAGGAAGACAGTACAATAGCTTAGGCGAAAGGAAAAGTAGGATTATAGTGGTGGCAGTGGAAATATGAAAAAGGAAACAACAGAAAGTTGTTTCTTAATTAGGAAAAATGTTAGCCACTGCGAAATCTATGCATAGTCCAACAAAGGAACATTCATATGTGTTTTATTTAATGTCCTTGGAAGAACCAATGAATAAGCCAATTGTCTAAAAAGATAATAGATTTCGCTATTTAAATGGAAGTTGAAGTTCTTTGAATTTCATTAGAATTAAATACCTTGAGAATTTACATCTTTTTGTTCATTGACGTTCCGAAACCAAACATTCTATTACAACTTACAAGGTCTGCACTGTTATCTATAAAAAAATAGATAACAAGACTCCTTGTGAATAATTAACAATGCTCCATATTGTTGCTGCTACTTATCAATCCTGACCTTTGTTTTACCTATTTATTCCAACCTCTACTTTCTTCCAGCAGCTCCCAGCGGGCTTGAGGTGGTCTCTTATGAGTGCCTGTGAAGGGTCTGTCCTCGAGTTACCTCAAGGAGCTGGGTGTCTGCTGACTGTGTAAAGACTGTGTCTGAAACTATAAAAGGACCTGGAACCGGAGCAGCACCCAGGACTACCCTGACTCTCTGCCCCTCTCTCAGGCCGACCCCTCTCCCTGAGCCGAGGCCCTCTTCTCTACTCCTCACAGCTTCCTCTCCTTTCTCTTGGCTTCTGTACAGCTTTAACTGCGGTTTGTGTAGGCCCGTTCGAGCTCCAGTCTTTGCAGATTCCTTAGTTTTTTTTTATTTTCAGGTCCTGAACGATGAAGCATGACTGGCCTTGCCTAGCTTCCCCTGGTCATCAAGCAACCTAAGGAATGACCCTGAGCCACGGACCGCTGCTCAGCCAGTCGGTTGTGACCTGGGCAGAGGGTGTGCTGAGTCTCACAGCATAAAACAATTGCCCCTGGGGCAGGGCCTGTGGATAGAGCAGAGTTCCTTAGGAGAGGCCTTGGGACGACTGGTACTATACAGGTTTCTAATAAAGTCTGCAAACCTGGGTCTCTTGCTGCTATTTTTGATATGCGTCTCAAAACTAACCTGAACCTCCATTTACCACAACCCAGATCCTAACACATCTCAAATGAAAGAGGATTCATTTAGGGTTCGACAACCTACTCGATTAACACATCAGGAAATGACTTTGGGTCCTAGGAACGAAACCATTATCAACCCCTGCCCCTTCCACAGCTCCCTAGAAGATACGAATGGAACAGACTATCATTCTGGCCACCAGGGAAAATGCTTGGGGGCGGAGGGATGTGAGGAGGTCCGTTCTGCTCCTTCTAATATTTATCAATGTTCGAGGCCAGAAATGATTATTTGGCCAGCTGCAGTTTGTTGTACATTTGTAATATCCCGGGCAGTGTGCCCAGAGTGTTTGCATTTGCCACCTCATTTAACTCTCTCAACAACAACAGGCATAGTCTCTATTTGACAGATAAGTAAACTGAGGCTTAGAGAGGCTGGGCAGTTTGTCTAAGGCCAAAGAGCTACTTAGGGGCACATCCAGAATCCGAATTTGGAAATCCAGACCTGACTCCTTACTCCATGTTATTTTGTCTCCTGTGCTGGTTAAGTGGCCATTGATCATGTCACTTAACCCATCGGGACTTATCATTCCTTCGACGAACAGGAATCATATTTTGATCACTGAATGTTTTTACCAACTTGTTTGGATATTGCTAGTCAATGTCCAAGTTTCAGTGTCAGAGAGTGACTGTCGGAGAGTGACCTAGCTCGTTTCAGGGACAAACGTCCCTGATTTAACAAATTCATTCAGTGGCCACATCATTTCTGATAAGGGGGTCTTGGCTTGCACAGCATGCAAATGCATTTTAAAATGAACTCATTTATGATCGCATTAAAGAAAAACTCCAACATAACGAGTTTCCGTGGCCTTGTTTATGAAAAGAGAACTTCCAGACTCTGCAATTACCCAAAGCGGTAAAGCAGCAAAGAAAGCCAGCCTGTTAAATAATAACTGCAAATGTTATATAAATGAGAGCGGTTTGATTGAATTTATTAGATATGTGTTGCTGGTATTTTAAGATATAAAGCATTTATCACAAAACGATGATTTCCTCACTTAAGCTCATTAGGAAATCACACATCAATTCACACATAATTACAGAGGAATTTCTGCTGCTCCCCACAAATCATTACCATGTTAGTTGAAGGTGAACTGGTTTTTACATGATGTGGAAAGGTGGGTTTTCGAAAAGCACCTATGGAGAGAGGAGTACACCTCATGAGAGGCCCCATCTCTTGGAATCGACCGGAGGAAAGAGACGGGAGTCTGGGGCTGGTCCTGAAGCAGGACCCGAGACTTTCCTTCTTCCCATCGTAATCTCACGTGCAGATTGTCCTGCTCCAGGTACTTAATGAAGAGTTGAGTCTAAAGATAACTATTTGTACCAAATGATGATCACTATTTGAGAATAAATTGGAAGAACAAGGGAGATATAAGAAAAACAAAAAAATAAAGGGGTGTAAATATAAGTTTCAGAAGTTGGTTGAATTTATAGTCAAGATACAAGGCTACTGAATGTCCATCAATCAGCCAAGAGGAAGAACGACCTTTTGATATTGATATGGATGTCAGGTAAAGGGCATTTCTGGCTTCCGATTTTCTTCATATACATCTTGTAAAATATATACTCACTGGAAATTTAAAAGTATACTTTCTTGCAAGCCTGAGTCTCATCCTTACTTCCTGTTCGCATCAACAAGATAAAATAAATATGCTAGAAACTAGTAGCAGAAAGAGCGTATGGAAAAGTGAAGAAGGTCATATATCAGAGCAATGACTAATTGTTAGAAGTGAAAAATGGTGGTGGCTTTAGAGGGCATGAAACATTGATCCATTTCCTCAGTATATAAAGGGCTTTTATGAATCAATAGGAAAGTGATCAACAACTCAACAGAAAAACGGGCAAAGATCATAAAGAGGTAGCCACAGAAAAGAAATACGAATGGCTTTCCAACACAGGGAAGATGCCCAATCTCATTTAAACTTAAAAAACTGTTAATTCAAACAAAAATGAGATACAACTTTTAACCTATCAGGTTGACAGACCAAAAAGTTAGATAATGTGTTACTAACAATGTGTTAGTAAGAACGCCAAGAAACACTTATATAATTGGTGAAGTTTAATGTGCTACAACTTCTTTGGGAAGCAAAACTTGTCAATGTGTATCAAATTTTAAAACGTACACACTCTTTGACCCAGTAACTCCACTTCTGCAAATTTATTCCATAACTATGCTTATACGTATGTTGACAATTTATATAGGAATATTCATTGTAACATTATAATAGCAAGATACTGTCCAACCATTAGGAACTAAAGAATGCCATATAACAGTTAAAAAAGAATGAGACAGATTTCTTCTTGTGTATTAATACATAAACTTTTATGTATTGATGCAAATCAAAGAACCATCACAAAGTATTAAAAAGAGATGTAAATTACATAATATGCTAATATTTGCATACAAACAAAAAGATATATGTATATTCATATAGGACATACTCGTTTAGAGAATATATGAAAACAGAAAAACCCTTTTCTCATTGACAATGAGTAATGGAGTTTGTTACCACGGCTCGCGCCAAAGCAGCATTAAAACTTATAGAATTTATTCAACATAATTACGAAGGCTTTTTCTTTTTTCCTACGGTCTTCGAACTGTAAACTCTTGTGTGCATGCACACACACAAGCACCTATATGCTTACAGATGGAATATTTCTGGAAGGACACTAAAGAGAGCGTGGTAGCCTCTGGGAAAGGAGGGGTCTGAGGATCTTGGAGTGAGTATTTTTTTACGATAAATTCATTCATATCATTGTACGTTAAAAAAAAAAAAAAAAAAGCCAAGTTCCTACATTAGATTTTTAATTAAAAAGCAGACTTATGGGCAAGCTCCTCGTGGTATAAATAAAAATGGCATCTGTGAGAATAATTTAAAGCAAGGCAAATCACGTTAGGGTCTTGGGAGCAGAGGGTCCTCGTCTCGAGAAGATAGACTAGGTCAGACTGAGGGGGCCGCCCTCAAGCTGGACACTGCGGGTCATCGCTGGACACACGCGGGTTTCGATGTCCCTGCTTCCACAGTGGGGAAAGGGAGGGAGGAAGAACACACTCTCAGTCCCGCCTTCAGAGAACTACCCGAGGGTGAAGGAACTATTATGTGAAGTGCTTCCTAACGGCTTTTCTACAACACGTCTTCTCAGAAAAGATGGGGGACATGAATGACAGACACCACCAGTATTAACATTCTCCTCCAGAGAGAGGAGAGAAACTGCTTTGGAAAGTGAAGGAACTTCTTCCGGGAATTAATGAAAGTAAAAACTCTTCAAAGAAACTCGCTCCACTGAAACCTCAAGACCTTGCCCTGTGGGTGGTTTGGGAAGCCGGAATGTCTCTTCCACTTGCCCTGGGCCTCATACGGCTTTTGGCGCTCCTGATGCCACACCCTCATCTGCAGGGCAGAGGCAGTAGGTTAAAGGGCATGGCTATTTGTCCTCAGTCTTGCTGAGAAGTCACAGATAAAACATTCCAGGCCCCCCAAGCCCTTCAGTGCTCTGAACGCATGCTCGGAATCAGAACATCCACTGCTTGGACCTTACCTAATTCCTAGACACCAGTTCTCAGATGTCCGTGAAACACTCAAGGTTTTCAATGACCTTACCTCAATTCTAATGGGACCAGATGCAGTACAGAGAATGTCATTTCAGAGCTGCAGGAGGCCAGTTAAAAAAAACAGAACCAAAACTTAAAAACAAAAACAAAAACAAAAACAAAAATCCTCTCTGTGCTGAGACCCAAGCTGTGTTAGACATTTTCTCCTGTGAATGAGCTTTGCATAATGAGCTCAGCATGCTGCTAGCCTAGGATCTGAGATGCTCAAATCCAAAATTTACTAGCCTATTAGCCAATAAAAACAAATAAAAAGAGAGAAAAAAATAAAACCCAAAGTCTTCTTGAAGAATGAGCTGAAGAATTACACTCTGCTTTTTTTTTTTTAATGTTCCAATTGCCAGAGAGAGAGAGAGAGAGAGTAGGAAAGAGATTCCCTTGTTAAGAATGAAATGGGGGTGGGAGAGGATTTCACCTGCCTTTTCAGGTGTTAAAGGAGAAAAGCAATGAATAGAAAAGTGAAATGGTTTTCTCTTTTTCGGGAAAGAATAGTTTTAACCTTCAAGTAACTGCAGAGGTTGTTGGAGCTTATACAAGAAAACTCTGTCTTCAGAAAGACAGGGGCATGAATCATGGGCCGTTTTATCTCCACTTTAAAGCACTCAAACATTCAAATTCCCTAAAGAAAAGAGCTGGTGGTGCAAACGATCCAATCTAATGGATTTATTAACATCGCCAGCACCGGCCCAGGAGGGGCCTTCGCTTTCGTCTGCGACGCCAGCCATGTTTTTTTCCTGGGTTTGAGTCACAGTTTACCAAGTCGTGGGGTGGAGGTCACTGGAGAGGGAAAGAATGAGCCGCTCTGGGTGTGCTTTTTCGTTTCGAATGTATTAGTGAGAGGTCAGCAGGACCTGGGGACAGGAAGTCACGTGCTGGAACAGGGCTGCTTGATGCCAGGAGTTTGACGAAGGCTCCAGATGGCATCTGGGAAAGAGCAATCCGACTAAGTGCATTCCGAAGGGCCCCGTGCAGGTTGCCCTGGGCAACACCAGTCCCCCCGCCCGGCCCCCCAGGTCAGCGAAGAAAGAGGGATGGATGAGAAGTAGCTGGCTGGCCTTCCCCAGTGACAGATGAAGGATTACAGGGCAGAGGTTTTATGATAGGAATTATGTTCTCTGGGAAAGGGCTGATGCCTTTCCTTTTCCGGCAATATACATGCGGGCCTGATGTTTATTTGACACTCTCTCAGCACACACCTGAGCCGAGCATTGTACTTGGAATGGCATGGCGAAAGTGATGGACGAGACCCCTTCCCTTGGGAAGCTTGTGGGTCCCTGGCCGGGGGGCCTGTGGGAAAGGGGCAACTACATAGTGTGTGGCAATGAAGGGAAGCACAGATGCCTAGGCCACACGGGAGGGACGTCTAGGGCTCAGAAAAGGTGTCTTGGAAGAAGAAGCAATTGGGGAGCACTGCAGAGGGAATGCATTAATATGATGGCTAGGTAGAGGGCTAGGGGAGGGAGAGAGCAATTAGGGGATCTTTTATGAATTATATCGACGTCTAACCAATGTACTGCATACTTGAAACTGATTTAAATAATTTTTTTTTAAAAAAGCAATTGGCTCTAGCAAAATGTGAAATAACACAAAATAAATTTATTGGTCTTTGCCCACAGTTCCCGGCACAGAGCTCCTAAAACTTTTGCGATTTCCTGAGTGATAAAAGCACTGGAAGCATCTTTTGTTCTAATATCTGGTCTTTGACTCTGATTCCTGACATCTGTGGAGTTTCCCGGGTGAGAGTATCTTTTGTTCTAAGCAGGTGACTTCTGGATAGGAGTTGGTCACCAGAACCACCAAGCCAGGCTTAGAGGCTTGGAATTTTCGGCGCCTCCCCCTTCTCCAGGATGGGGAGAAGGTCTGGAAATTGAGTTAATGATCAATCAAGCCTATGTGATGGAGCCTCCATAAAAACCCCAAAGGTGCTGGGTTCAGATAGCTAACGGGCTGGTGAACTCATCTGCATGCCTGGAGGTTTGATGCATCCCAGCTGCCCTGGGACAGAGGCTCCTGCACTTGGGACCCTGCCGGGGTCCTGTGCATCTCTTCATGTGGCTGTTCATCTGTATCCTTTACTACATGATAGACTGGCACACCTAAGAAAGTGCTTCCCCGAGCTGTGAGCTGTTCTAGCAAATAATCGAATCCAAGGGAAAGGACACGGGAACCTCCGATTTGCAGCCAAGTCAGACAGAAGTTGTGGGTAACCTGGGAACCTACTACTTACATCTGAAGTGGGGGGCAGTCTCATGGGATTGAGCCCTTAAACTGCGGGGTCCCTGCTGACGCTAGTCAGTCTTCGAATTGGGTTGAGTTGTAGGATGCCGAGCTGGGATTACAGAGAATTGCTGGGCGTGGGGAGAAACCCCGCACATTGGGCGTCACGCGTCGTGAGTGTGACAGCAGAGTGAGAGCGGTGAAGGGGAAACAGCGGGAGGAGCCTAGTTTATCTGTGCGCAGAACAAGGAAGGAAGTGAGAAGGCAAGAAGGGGGAGAAAGCGAGAAAGCAGGGTGCGCCGCTACCAGCGGCGAGGAAGAACGAGGCCCCGTCACTCTCCTGCCAAGTCTTTCTCTTTCTTTCGCATCTCGCACCTGAATTTTGGCTTCTATGCCCTTCAGGACCAATGCAGCTCTGCCCGCCTCTGCCCATGACTCACTCCGTCTACCGTGCATGGGACTCCTGAACCCGCAGTTCCAGCTGCCCCATCCCTGCCCCCCGCTCCCCGGCCCCATGCCAGGGCCGGCTCAGACCTGGACGTGGCCCCGGCCTGTTTATCTCCAGCCTCAGCTACTATTCAGAGCTTTCTCCCTCTCCCTCCCCTCCCTTTCCCTCTCCTTCTCCTTCTCTTGCTCAATGAAAAAGATGGAGAAGAATGTGAGGGACAAGCAAGTAGAAAGAGAGAGAAGGTTAACTAGAATCCATGAATTTATACCAGGGACAAAACCAAAAACGAACAACAAAAACTCCTTCAATTAAAATGAGTCCATCGCCCCCAGAGAAACTGGAATGCAATTCCATCTTGCCTTACCCCAACTCAAGCTCTAGTGAGCGAGACCATGGAGCTGACAGGAAAAGAGAAAATTCAATCCGACAACTAATTTTTCTACATACTGTCAAATGTCCCTTTTGAATGACTTTTCATTAGCTTGTCCAAATATTTTCGTTTTCCATTACAGATCCTTGGACACGTGATATTTTCAACAGAACCCTAGCAGACTTTCCTAATGGTTTTATACCTTTATATCTTTTAATTCCCATAGTGCCTAACCTACTCAATAAATTAATTTTGAGTGAACGAATGACTTAAATTGTCCTTGGGTTAAGTTTGAAGTTACCCAAAAGAAAAGCTCTCATCCAGGTTAAGGCTAATTTACTTTGTAGAAACCCCAGATGGTCCCCATTACTCCGGAGACAGAAGCAGGGTGACTCTTGACTTTCCTAACTTGCAGCGAATCAGATCAACACCCAGCTGCTCACTAAAAAGACAGAATGCATCCAAACAATATCGGTAAAGCACACTCTGACCAAAGACGTGTCATCTGTTTAACTTTCCAAGGTCTTGTTCGTATGTCAGAAACAGAACTGTGGGAGAAGAGGAGAGAAATACTTTCTGGAGCAAACGGAACTGTGGGAGAAGAGGAGAGAAATACTTTCTGGAGCAAACGTCGGAGCTAATGACGTAGAACCGCGCCGGAGCCCACTCCTGGGACCTCGCCCTCTCTCTGCCTCCTGTCTAACTAGCCCATCACTTTGCACAGATGTGTAAATCAATCCACTGGATCCCTCCCCACAGCCCAATTTGCCATAGTGTGTACTTAATGGAATATGGATCTGGAACCCCATCCAAAATTAGTACCAGGAGAACCAGAGCAATCTCACTGGGACATTGACTCCCACGGTACAAGCCCATGACAAGTGCTCCAAGACTTCCAGCATTTTACATTCAGGAATTCAAAGGGTCCCTTTGTTTTTGGCTGGAGGTAGAAATATATTTGTTTGCTTGCTCATTTTATCCTTCTGTACTTTCTCCGCAAACAGAGACAACAGAGTAAATTTGTACGTGATGAGACTCGTAGAAATCCCTAAATGCATAATCTGTCCTCAGACGCCCAGTAAGCAGACAGCAGCAAAGCAGGCCTGCCACGTGGATGCGGGGTGACAGGCCACACCGGTGCCCCAGTGACGTCCGGTTTCCTACCTCAGCAAAATGGCATTCGCTCCACACAGAGGCGCGAGCACCACACAGGGAACACTGAACCGGAAAACAAGCCAACCCTGAAAACGAGCATGTTAATCTGCAGATGCCAACGCTCTGCCATAAGGTGACCTCATGGATTTGGGTGCTCCACAGTTTAAAACCGCTTCACATCATTTTTCCTGATGATAATCGGATGAAACTGAAAAAAAAAAAACACCCTGACAAGTCTGAAGGGAGCGAAGGTCCTTTCATTGCACAAGCGGTCACAGAAGAAGACCAAACCATCAGGGAGGGTAGACGAGGTACACGCTATCCTTTTCTGAATTTTCTGGGGAAAAGTGAAGACGCCTGCAGAAGGAAAGCACACGCGACAGAAGCAGCACCCACAGGAAGTGCCTCTCACCTTTGCTGGTAACAGAGCTGGGCTGCTGGCCCACGGCTGCTCGCTGGACGCTGGGCAGGGGCTCCCGTGAACAGGGCGCAGGCGGGAGGCGCTTCCTGGCCAGAGGCGACAGTGGATACAGAAGGTGAAGAGAGGGGCACTGGGGAGCAACTCGCCCATTCGCCCTCGCGTTTCCTTTTTCTCCGGGGAGTGCTCACTGCTGACGTCGCCAAGTACCATCTGATCCTGCAAAATAGATGAGAATTAGGGAGTGTGGGGGGGAGGAAGTGAGGTGGCTCCTTTTGCGCTGGTCATCAGCGGCCCACCACAGGTGAGCATCGAGAAGGTCGTTCCCTCCTGGGTCTGAGGCGGCCGCACTGACATGGCTCGTCAGCATCTCTCAGCGGACGCAGCCTGCCACAAAGGGGCCTCGCACCCCACCCAGAGCAGAGCTCAGGAGGCAACGCGGTGCGGTGCACGTCGCCTCGGGCCTGCACTCCAGGCCCCTGGGCCAAGGCGACCAGCACAGTCAGGCCACCTTCCGGCAGCGGGAAGCCCGGCCCTCCTCCCCTGAGCCAGAGCCACCAGGAGAGGGCCACAGACGTGTCCTCTGTACTGCTTCCTCCTTAGTCCATCGAGTGGCCCGTCTCCCCAATATCACCTGCTGCAAAGGCAGCGTCGCCCCAGCTTAGAACACGGGAACAGCCATTCATCTGCCACCAAGGACCCAGCCGGCCCGGCAGCATCTCCCCTCGCCACCCCACTCCCGGAGCCCGAGCTCATCTGCAGAGGCAGCCAACGCTCCCCCGGGGCCGCAGCCGACCTCGGCCTCGCATCCTGCTCCCTCCGGCTCCACCCGCCACTGTCCCAGTTTCTGGGAGACCACGTTCTCCCTTTCTTTCTGAACGAGACGGCGCAATCTGATGGGCCTCTGCTGCCCTGACCATGTGAAAGTGGGGTTCCCACGGACTGTCACCCCTCGCATGTGTCCAGGGCACTCCATGCTGAGAGCGCTTCTAAGAGAGGATGTTCTCCGCGCCCTCACGTGCCCGTGTCTGGGAGCTGGCTGTGCACAGAGAGCTGTGATCTATCACGAGGACCAGCGTGTTCAGGGCACGGAGGATCAAGAGATAGGGAGGTAAAAGAAAACCCATGAAGAAAAAAACGCTTAAATTTCAATACGGAATTACATATACATATATAAATGAATCACTCGATGCAAAGGCAAAAAGGCAAGTGGTCTGTCAAGCAGATCCATTTGTTTTTTTAATCAGCGATATTTTTTAAGCCTTATAAAGTGCCAGACCCTGCTCTGATTATCCCCATGACAAAGGGTGTGGGAACCAGTGCTCTTCAGGCATCTCTGGGACTTTCCTGTGACGGCGGCTCACACAGAAGCCACCTTCCTCTGCCCTAAGACCTTAGGAGGAGAAAGTCCACTGGGATCCCCATGTGGAGGTTCAGTGTCTCCTTCAGAGGCCACGCTGGTCACGATTAAATGGCAGAGGAACCTGTACCGGGCCAGAGGCTGGGGACATGAGAGCTTCCTCAGTGCCCCTCTGGCTCTAGGTCACCTGCTCAGTTCAGTTTCCTCCATGAAATTCAACAAATCCCCTTGGGTCAAGAGGGCCAGGGACAAAGACTATGTTCTGAGCTGGCGCCTGTCTATGGAAGGCAGCTCATCGCGGTACTGTAAAGACAGCTGAGATGTGGAGATCCTATGTGGATGAACAATGAAAGGAATCAGAATTCAATAACATTTTCTGATATAGTAGGTATTTGTATAGGGCTGTCTGTGCTGCTAGCCGTGAAGAATATTAACTACTTTTATAAATATTTGAAGGGTAAGTATACAATAACCATTAATCATTTCCTTTTACTAACAAAAATAAGGTTATGTGTGGGTAGTGTATTTATACTCAGCTTTCATAGATGTACCTGCCTGCTTTGACTCCAGACCTTCCCGCTGCACAGACAGACCTCAGAGGCCCTCCCTGCCTGTGGCCTGGGTCAGAAGAAGGCACCCTTAACAAAGAGGGATGAGGATGAGGATGAGGATGGTGGCGATGGAGGTGATGGTGTAACAGAAATATGGAAGTAAGTAAGGTACATCAGTTATAACAATCGGCTGTTTCAATCTTTTTAAACAATACGTTATAGTTTTAAGCACTCGAGGAAAAATTCCACCGGCTGGCCTCAGGTCTTCCAAGTTCTCCTCTCTGTTACACCTCGCCTCTAAGGATAACCCATCTCTCAAAGGTCAAATCATTAAGGTAAATTAGTTTATACCTCCAGATGCTGGGGTCGTTTCAGGATTTAAACTAAGACTCGCTCAGCTCTGGAAAGAGGAGACCGCCCTTCCTTCTCCGAGGCTCCCCCAAGGACTTCTAACCTATTTATAAGCCTCCTACACACTTGTTAAAGACACTCTCCTGCTGGTGTTGGCATTTCTGCCTATCCTTCTGGCCCTCAAGATCTAAGCCACCGAGACCCAAAGCAAACCAAGTAAATGTGAAAGGGAGAGAGGTGAACGAGCGAGAAGGAGAGCCTAGGAATTGGTTATGCCTTCCTTCCTTTGCACCCTTGGTGAGAGAGCGTCCATAACACTCATTCATTCCACGAGTCTTTACTCCTAGCACTGTGGGTTAGGCCCTGGGGGAAAACAGAAAGGTGAAGATTCACAGCTTTCCAGGAAGGCTCTTAGACTCCAGAGATACAGCAAAAAGAATATTCCAGTTGGGAAGAACCAGCCAGGGCAGGGAGGGCTCTACACACTCCAGCAATATGGGAAGGAACAATGAACAGCTTTTGAAATGTGATTTTCAGAACAACCTGTGGGGATCCTAAGATCTCCCTTAAGAACTACAGGACTTCATAACGACTAGAATGCTAGAAGGCTGTTTCTCACCTCAGGTCCATGGACTATTGACATCATAATCACTGAGTGTTGGTTAAAAAGGCGCATTCTAGGATCTCGCTACAGGCCTACTAAATTGGAAGGGGGGTGGGGAGGGTATGGGATCAGGGAACCCCTTTATATAAATGTCCCATAGTGAATCTGATGCACTCAAAATCACTAAGCGAAATATAAGGGACTGGAAAATAGAGGTTAGGATGGGTGTTTTATGGCCAACATATAAAAATTATATCTAGGAACAATTAAAAGGAGATTGCTTTTGAACAGCAGAACATTTGAGTAACTCTTGAGACTGGGAGCCAGGAGGCCTGGTCCCGGTATTCGCAAGCTAAACAGTCTACAGCATTTCATGTCCCTCCCTCAGACTCAGCCCCTTCCTCCGTAAACCGGAGGGCCTAGCGCAGATCTGCACTCTCCAACAGAGTAGCCACTAGCCACATGAGAATATTGGGCCCGTCTGAACTGAAATACACACTGGGTTTGAAAAACATAGTGTTAATTAAGCAATGTACGATGTTCAAATATTTGTTTGCATTGACTCCATGCTGAAATGATACTTTAGATGTAAAATTAAGGTAAAATTAATTCTAATGTGGCTACTAAACAATTTAAGTTATACGCGCGACTTGTGTGTACGGCTTGCTGGATATTTCGACACGATGTACGACGCGATGCTGCACAGCACTGGCCTCATTCGGCATCGACACTCTGCGCAATTTCTCGATGCATCAGTGGAGAATTGACAGGAAGCGCCACTTGAGATGGTGCTGGGTCAAGGCTTTGGTCGCTGGCCAGAAGTCGGCCACGTTCTAGCACGAAGTCCTGCCCGCTCCGGGCAGGCGGAGGCTGCAGCGCGGGGAGGTGAGCCGAAGAGCTGGCGGCAGCACCACCTCAAACACTTTCCCTCACACATCTGGGCGGTGTTTGGCCGCGTTTCGATCTTCATTGTCATTTACCATTCCTGAGGCTCTTGTTAGATTTCCTCTGATCTCTGGCCAGCACACCTGAACTGAAGGTTTTCTGGGCAATTTGACATTCCTGGAATGACACTTCGGAAGTGCGTTTTCTTTTTTTTTCCTCTGCGCAAACTTTGTCTTGGAGACCGTATTTGACTATATTGAAAACTGGAGACCTTCTTTTGACTTGCCAATAATGAAAATAAATTTTATTTTCCTCTCTTCTACAGTAATGAACAAAAAACAGACTTTTTTTTTTTTCAAATTTCAGCTCTAACCTTGCTCATGGTACTGTGTTAAGTATGCCTAAGACAGATCAGCTCCCTAGAAAGTTCTCATACACGCCTAAGTCCCCATGAGTTTGCGTTTCATTTCCAACACTGATACTTCTTGCCAGGCCCCCCTCATTCATCTTGGCATTTCTTCCCCTCCTTCCAGCCCCTCGGTCTCCTTTGCTGGCTCCTCTGCTTCCCGAATGTCCCGGTGGAACGCCCTAAGCCTCCAGACGGGCCTCTGCCCTTCTGGGTCAGTCTTCGATCCCGAGGTGGTCTCACGCAGTCTCAAGGACTTACAGTTCGCCTGTGTATAAGCGACACCAAACTCATCTCCGGCTTGCACCCTGCCCCTCAGCTTCACGCTGGTATCTCCCAAGGCCACCTCACCAGCATCACTTGTGTACCAAACGAACGCCTCAAAGCGAACGGTCCGAGCTGAACTCCTGGGCTTCCCACTGATCTGCTCACTCCGTCCTTCCCGTGGTTCAAGCCAGAATGCGTGGAGTCACCTTTGAGTCTTTTCTCTCACATATCCTCTGGTCCTATCAATCAGCAAAGCCTATCATTGGCTGTCCTTCCAAATATATCAAGAATCTCACCGTTTTCGCCCGCCTCCACTGCTACACGCTGGTGCAAGACGCCACCGTCTTTTATCTGGAGGCATAAGCCTCCTGACCGATCTCCTGCTTCCATCCTTGCCTGTTATAAACACAGTAGCCAGAGTGAGCCTTTCTTTTTTTTTTTTATAATCCACTGGCTTGATTCAGATTTTACAAGTTTTACATGCACTCATTATGCAGAGTGAGCCTTTTAAAGTTTAAATGAGATCAAGCCACTCCTCTGCTCACTCAGTAACACCCTACGGTGACCTCAGATGCCCCACATCATCTGGCCTTTGGCCTCTTTTTCCCTTTCACAAAGCATGTAGCAAAATTTGACACAGTAAATATTTCCTTAACTGCCTGTTTCTTTCCACTAGAATATAAGAGGCTTGAAGACAGGGTCTTTGTTTTGTTTAGGCTGAATCCGCAATAGATATGTCAGTGCAAATAGTTTTGAATAAATTAATGAGTAGAAGGTGTTCCATAACTCAAACGACGAGTGAACGATGAAATTAATTGCTGCACGCGTGCTTAGAGTTGCATTTACAGCCTTGGGAACCCAGAACCCTCTTCGCTTGGGCTAACATGGAGGATTTATGGAAGAACAGCATGACCACTCCCTGCCTCCTTTTCTCTCATCTAGATGGTACTCCTTAAACTGGCACGCACCGATGTGGGCTTACGCTGTGCTACACGCGGGGCATATACTCATGTTCTTCCATGAGCTACTGTTTACCCAGAAGGTATGCAAACATATGGCCTTAGGGGTGAGGTAGATGGTGACGTGGAGCTGTGTCTGAGGAGCAGTGTGGTCCACGCAGGAAAGCCCCTGTGAGGCTGGGAAAGGCTCCCGGGGCAGGCGACCGAACTGAGTCTTGGAGGATAAGGAGGAATTCTTCATAGGGACAAAGGACAGAAGCATTCCAGAAAACAGCATTCGGGGAAACAGGAACAAAAGACAGGAGACAGCATGGCACTTAGAGGGACTACAAGTTGTTGGGCGTGCCCATGGCCCAGACCAAATACCAGGGTTACGAGGTATAAAGCAAAACAGGTCAGCAAATATCGTGAAGGGCTCGTTGGCACATTGGCACTTCATTCTTTAAACAACGTGAAGGCTTGTTAAGCAGTAGGTTAACACGGTGAGGCAAGAAATCAGTAATACAAAAAAGCCCGATGAGTGCAAACTTTGAGCTATGCTCTGAGTGCTATGGACATACAGGGTGGTGGGGGGCGGGGAGTGAGTAGGGCAAAGCCAATAATTTAGAGGACTGGCACGGGAAGGAAGAAGGAAGCGACAAAGTATCCCCTAGGAGGGGACACTAAGATAGCTCTCAAAGAACAAGGAGTTAGCCAGGCAGGCAGGAAGGGCCAGGGCATTCCCGGGAAAGGAACAGGAAGGTTTCAAAGCCAGAGCGTGACGGAGTGTGGGGCACAGCTGAACACCCACGTTAATGCTCACTCCTTCTTTTAAAGCCTAAAAGGGTTGCCTGAATCCTTTCATAGTCCACATATCATTTAATCCTCCTTCTCCTTGATCTTCATTATAAAACCAAAGAACGTAACATAAAGAGCTGAAGGGCATCTTAGAGCACATCTAATCCCGTGCTTCTCAACACCCCCTCTCCCCAGTACTCTGGATAATAAAAAAAGAGTATGAACCAATTTTTTTCACGTGCCTATTATATCTTTTTTAAGTGTAAATGTTGCATTCTGAGACAAAATGTCTATTTGTTTTCATATAAAAATAACAACTTTTCCTCAAAAATCTCCTGGCAAGTTTGATGCTCCACAGGACGTTGCATCATCTTTATTCACAGACACCCTCCTAAACACAACTCCAGATGTGCGGACACCCTTGGGAAATCCCTCATCTACGAATGAGGACCCTGAGGCCAACAGAGAGATGATGCCATCTGCCTAAGGTCGCGCAGCAGGCGGGGAGCGGAGGGAAGTCTGGCACCAGCACTGGAGCTCTCCTCGGACCCTCTTTTCTCACGGGTCCTGCATTTGACACTGTGACCCCCTCTTCCTGCCTACCGCCCTCCTTCCTCTTCCCCTGTTTCACCAACTGACTTCTCCTGCTTTACTCCAGCTTGTTCCCCGTGCCCTCCGGGCTCCTCCAGAGAGAGCCCCGCCAGGAGAGGAGGCCACAGAAGCCAGCGGACTGAGCAGCCCGGGCCTGCTCCTTAACTGCTACAACGTCCCATCCCTCCAGGATCGAAGGTTTATGGGGCTTTTTTAGCCGGTCTTGATTAATTACACCTTTGCTTCCTGGAGGCGCTAAGAACATGTTTTTGAGAGCTGGCTTAGAGCGCAGAGGGGAAATCGACGATTCCCATGCCTGTCCCAGAAAGCTCACGCCGAGCATCGTCAGTCGTGTTAAGGGTTTTACAAGCATCTCCGGCAGAATTCCCTGAGTGGACAGTGCCTAGACTTCCCTGCCACAAAGGTAAAGAGTTGCCATTTTGAAAAAGCCAGAGTCACTCTACAGTCTCCAGAGCCAGCCAGAGCACGAGAAAAAGCTAGGAAGCTTGTATGGTTTCTCCTCAAAACACAAATCTGCTTTGGTCACGCCCTCTGCCTAAGTCATGTCAGCAGCTCTCATTGCTCCCTGGATAAGGGCACCTCCCCGATGTGGCCTGTCGGGACCGCAGTCTGTGGCTGTCTTATTGTTCCAGACTCTACCTGCCACACCACCCCCCGCCCTTTCCTCTCTCCACTCCAACCACACCGACGCCCTTCGCTCTCTCCTCTCTCTGCCACAGAGCTTTGCACCTGCCCTGTCCTCATCCTGGAAGCCTCCTTCACGCACTCTGCCTAGTCCAGTCATCGACCTTCAGCTCTCAGCAACAAGCTTCCTTCCTCGGAGAAGCCTACTGTGACCTCCCAACGGTCAAACCTCCCACTACAGGTTCTCAGAGCACCAACAGCCTTTCTGCACAGCACCCATCACGATCACAGATTTACATTTACAATTACATCAGCAAAGGTATAACAAATCAAGAACAGCCAGATGTGATTGATTACTTGATTAGTATTAGTTCTCCCATAGACCGTATGATCCCTGAGGGCAAAGCCCACGTAAGGATTTGCCCATTTTCATATCCTCATCTAACATTATGCCTACCACATAGAAGATACTTTAAAAATCTGTTTAAATTAAATAATGAACAAATAAATAAACAGTAGATTTGTTAAGCTCGAAAAATGAATTGGAGAATGAATGAAAGCCTGGAACTGCTTATAAAGGCCTTGGGGACTCAGAATTGAATCCTTAGACCTCCATGTCTATTAAGGAGCATTGATCGTAGTTAGCAACACTACCCCTCGCCGTTTCCCACTGCACCATTCGTAAATGTCTCTTATGTGCCTGTCACAAGGAGAGCTCTGCTAAAAACTCTCTTGGCGACCCTCTTTCCCCCATGATCGCCCTCTATTCCAGTCACCAGCAGATCCTGCCAACTCCACTCCAAGGTATATCAAATTCCATCAGATATACAAAAACTGAACAACTTTATTACCGATAAACTATTATGAAAGTAACTTTCAGTGATACAGTTTTAGAAGAAAGAAACTTATCTCAAAGGGAAAATCTAAGATGCAAGAAGAAATGTAAGCCAAGAATGGGCAAACATGCAAGTAAATCTAAATGAACGGTTACTGTATAGAGCTACAATGATAATGCAAAACTTAGGAATGTTAAAAAAGCATTCAATAACAACGGGTAAGATGTGAGGGAGTGGTCAGACTTAAATATGCTAAAAGTTTAAGAGTAAGAGATACTAAGTAAAGTTAGGCTTTGTTAAGTATAATTAAACTTTTAAGGGTAACCAATAAAATAATGAAAATAGAGTTTTAAATTTCCAAAAAGTAATGTGGAAAATGTTTCATAAAAAAAAATCCTCAAACAAACAAAAAGATACAGAGTAAAGAAAAATGTATTCAAAAAATTCAAATAAATAGCCCAGAATAGTAAAAATAAATTTAAATCTATAAACAATTACAATAAATATAAATGGGCTCAAGTTGCTAACTACAGATAGTCAAATTACTTTTTAATATCAGCTATATGCTCTTCACAAGAGACATATATAAAATATAAAGAATTGAAAGAAATAATGAATTAAAAGAGATTATATAAATATTGACCAAAAGAAATCATATGTAGTTATAATATAGATAAAATAGATTGTAAGCCTTTTAAATACTAGGGAGCTACTTCATAATGATAAAATGTTATATTCACTAGGGAAAAAAACAAAAATAACAACTTTAATCTTGTATTAACTAATAATATAGCATCAAATATACAAATCATATGATAGAAATATAAGCAGTAATTGACAAAAGCCCCAAATACCATGGGAGATTTTAACATACCTCTCTCTGAAAGGGATATATCAACCAGACAAAAAATTAATAAAAGAATAGAAGATTTGGCAACACAATTAACAGCTTGATTTAATAGATATATAGAGATCTCTGGATTAAAAACCAGAAAACACATGCACAAAATTTATTTTAGAGCATGTGTTAAATGGTGCCTGTTTTATAAACTTGACCTTATAATAGACATTAATAAACAAGTTGACATATTTCAAAGAATCTCCATATTTACAGACCATATTTTATAGCTAAATGCAATTAGCTCAGAAATAAAATAACAAGAAGATAAACTTTAAAACATTCATTTTAAAATTAAAAACTTATCTTGATTATTAGTGTGTCGAAATGAAATAATCATGAAACTATAATAAAATCATTATGAACTGTGATAATTGTACATGTTAAGACTGATAGAATGCAGATAGTGGCACTTAGAGGGAATTTTGTAGCCCAGGGCTCGGTGAAGCTTTCCTTCGTTTCTCCAATTACGCAGCTCATTGATTTATATATTCATTCCATAAATTCTTAATCTGAGACTGCAGAGCCCTCAGCTCCTGTTAACAGGTATAAGTTGCTAATAGCTCCAAAATGAAAATCCTGAGCTGCCTGGTCTGTTCTCCAACTGCTAATGTGCAAGAGCTGCCCAAAACTTAGATGCTCTTGCAATCATGACGTCACAGGCTGTAAGTGTCTCATGACTGTTCGGCTAACTGTCAGAGGCACTGACCATAGTCTCATGCTCAGATGGTGACAGGTTGTGGAATTCTTCAAACCAAAAGGTGATACAGAACGTCCCTAGATAGTTTTGTCTTCTTGACTTTCTACCTCATATACTGTATTTCCCATTCTCTCTTTTGACAGAAAGGTATCCTCCACATTCTCTCCACTCCGAAGTGAAAAGTCTCATGGGACTGGAAGATAGATATTTCTTCTTGTCTGGAAGCTATTTCAAAGATCGTGTAGGAGATATAAGAGAAAAGAAAACACATCTATGGGTTTCCCAGGAGCAAATTTCAAGTGGAAATGAAAGGACAATTGTCACCCAAGTTTCCTCACATTTGTGGTGACCGAACAATGCAATATAATTAGCAATGGTAATGAAGTTGATTTTAATAAGCTAAACAGAGTATATTTGTTTTTGTTATAAATTATTATTATTTTTTAAAAAAGCACTATCAGCTTCTAGAAGGATAAAGATCAATCTCTGGTCCATTTCTCTTTATCTTTCCAGGTCGTCCCAGGTGGCCAGTTCTTGTCAAGTAAATTGTGTTCTGTATTTCTCACCGTCAGCTGTCTAAACCCCATGCTGGAAAAGTTGTTCCTAATCTTGTTTTCTCTGATATCAAAGGCCGTTACTCATTTCTCAATTGTGGGGACACATTTTGAGGCTATACAGTAGTAGCTGAATTTTAAGGCAAACTAATCCCCAGCATTTGTTTGTTCTGAAACACAGTACTCGCTGTACTTTATTTATTAGAGTTCCCCATTATGCAGGACATTTTAATTACAGTGCTATCATAGATTACCTTAGACATGGCTCCTCTTCTTGGAGTTAAAAATAGTGTGCACGAGCTGACTATAGATGCTGTCTCCGGGTGGATAACACTGAGTGTGTCACTGCAAATGCAAACTAGGAAAGATAAATACTGCTGCTGATCATTGGAGCCTGCTGTGTAGCTGTTACAGCTTGACTGTTCAAGTTAAAACAGTGGCGATGAGTCAGACTGTTCCTCCCTCAGGCTTCAGAAAAGTCGCGTCTTTAACCAAGATGGGTTTACTCATGAGGTTGTGCATGATGAGGTTGCTCCAAGTTCCAAGACAGCGCACTGGAAGCAGGAGAATGTAAGTCAAAGCAGGGTGCACAGCTTCGGTCCTCGATAACCTCCTCTCCCCAAAGATTTTTCTGCTGCCTATTTAAAGCTGAGATTCCACAGGTTGATCTTCATTCCAGGACAAACTTGATAGATGGCTGACCTCAAGCGATGCACAATTCATGGACATGAAAGATGCATACACTGCCTACCCATACTGCTTCTTTATAGATGGGCTCTAGACCAAGTTCAAGATGCTTGGATAATGTACAAATCAGAATTAATGGATCTCTGCAGAGAAGATACCACCTACCTCTTCCATCTGAGATTAAATTAAAGGCAACCTTTTAAATGCCTACTTTAAAGACTATGACTGAACATTTTATATGTTCCCTTTTTGGTGGTCTCTAATAGCATATGCCCTGAGCCAATCTTTAATGTAAACTTCAGATACAAAGCCCCAACTGTAAAAAACCAAAGGGACTATTCTTCAAAATAGCATTCATAGCATTTTCTACACTACGAAAGTAATAAATGTTCACTGTAGAAATATTGTTAAAAACAGAAAAGCAGAAAGAGAAAATAAAAGTCACCCATGATCTTCCCACTGAGAAATTACTCATTACATCCTTTCAGTCTTTTTTTCTAGGCATACACAGTGTCATAAGACTAGACCACAGATATGTGCATGTATGTGTGTAATATGATCTTAATGCATCATAACCATTTTCTCATATTTCTATCTTGGATTATACTTTTTGATAGCATTACATCATATAAATGAATCATAATTTTTTAGACAAGTCCCCTATCGTTGAACAAATAGATTGTTTACAAGTAGTCACTATTAAAAGTCCTAAAATGGTGAACATCATTGTACATTAAGAACCATCTTTGCATTCTTAGCTATGTGCATTAATTATCTAATATACTATTAAATTTCACAGCTTTGCATTTTATTTAGAAGTTCTGCATCTATTAATGGGTTATTTCTAAAACCTGTGAGAAATGCATGCAAACAAAATCACTATACCCCATGTTTCAGAGAGAGCTGTCTTGGGGAAGGGAGTTAAAATTGGGAACAGTCTTGGTCCCACAGCTATTTAACACTGTGTTTGCTACAGGTCCTCTGAAGAATGCAAAGCCAAAGTAATTCAATTGGCATTGGAATTAGAGCAACTGTTCTATTATTGTGTGCAAACTCCTGCTATAAATAACCTGGCAGTATCCATCTGCATGGGGATGCAGAAAAACAAGAAACATGCAAAGTAAAGACCAAAATAGACTTTAAGTCCATCTGGTGCACCCTTTCCATGGGGCCCCAAGCAGATGGCACAAATTCCCAAGATATACCTGCCTAATGGCACTGTCCTATCTAGGGGAGGAGGGGGATTCCTTCCACCAACTGGTGCAGCCAGAAAGGAAAGGGAGATGAGCCAGTGAGAGTCGTCCTCTAATTTAACAAATGATGCTGTGAACACCCCACATGTTCCAGGCATTGTTCTAGACCCTGGGAATACAACGACGAATCAGAGACAAGTTCCCTCAGCTCGTGGTCTCGCAGCGGTTACTCTCCGCCAACCCCAGTTTGCCAGTTTTTCCCCCTCTCCCCCCACCTGGTCTTCTGTTCTCCCAGTTGGATCACTCAGGCTGAATTTTTTCCCTAGACCAGTTTGCAACAGCTGGTAAAAGTTCATTAATTTACAATGTTTTCAGCTTGATTCCTCGTTCGTTAGACTCACTGGCTAGTTCTGGCGCTCAGAGGCAATGAACTGTCCATCTTTGAATGTCTAGCCGAGCACAGAAGCCAGCACCTAAAAAGTACTCGATAAATAATGAACTTAAAAGATATCAGACTTTCAAAAGGAGGGACCTACCGTCTCTGAAGCTCTCCAGAAACTGGCCTTGTCTTTTCTCTCTGATCTCTTCTCACAGAACTAGAAAAGGTAATTATATCCTCTTGAGCAGGTGTGGTGGAGAAAACCATGTGTGTCATTTTAGGTACATACTGAGGTATACTGACTGGAGAGACTCTTTCGTTACGGGTCTCACTAGCATTTGTCAACACCGAGCACAGAGACAGAGGTATATATATAAAGAGAGAGACAGACAGGTGATATATATAGGTAGGCCGGCAGATAGAGATGGATGGATGACAGAGGAAGTGGAAAGTAGCAGGGAACACCATGTGTCTGCAGGCAGGAAAGGGGCGAAAGATGAAAAGTAAGACTGATTATAGCCCAAAGCACCAAAGCTCTGAGTGATCCACAGAGAGGTGAGAATCATCGGGAGACTCAGGAATTAGCACTTGCCAGCAGACAGTGGCGGGCTTTAAAGGGTTTTTTTTAAGCAAGGGCTCCTCACTTTTACTGTTTGCAGCTAGAAGGGTAAAAAGAAAAGAGGGCAGTGTGCAAATGCTTTCAGCAAAGGGAAATGAAGATACACACCCAGATGCACAGGGATTTGAGTCACGCGTACTAAAAAGTAACGGGATGGCTTCAGGTCATCTATTTCCGAGCAAATCCAAGCCCTAGATATGTCTCAGGATATGTTCCTCATAGCAAAGTTGCCTAAATTCCTGAGAGAGAAGGAGAACAGATCTGAGATCCTTGCAGAGGCTGAGTCCTGGAGTTCAAGGACGGTACGAAGAATGATGACTTTGAAAACAGGGGACTCAGGCCTTACTTATCCGCTGCCTGGGCCCTACATGGTGCTGCCGGTAGAGATAAAGCTCCTACATGGCCCCCGAAAAGGTAAGCTGATGAGAAAAGAAGGGCAGGCCCAACGGTCCACGTGCTTGGCACAGCATCTCGGAGCTTCCTGGCAAGCCATGACTCATGAGATACGTCAGGCCAAGTAATTGAGAATGAACTCAAGTCTAGATGTGGCCTTTAATCCAACCCAACCATCTGGGACAAGAGGGATAAAATCAAGTAGAAAAACTTCCCACTTGCCAGAAAAAAAAAAAGAACCAAACAAACCAGTGCGAGAAACGTCTGGCTAAGTTCACCCTCCTGTAAGACGGCTTGGTGTGGGCTCTCAGCTCGGCCACTGCTTCCCCGTCCTCCTTTGATAAAGTCCACTTCTGAATACTCCATGCTACAGGCAGTGGGCTTAAGAGTCAGTGGGATACGGAGTTGCATCTGTTTCAAATGCCCATCTAATAATTTTTATTCTTAGGAAACTCTCTGGTCAACTACTGGATCCACGGACATCTCAAGCCAAAGGGAAAGCCCCCCTTTTGGAGGCCAGGCTCCCTCTAAATCCCCCTTTCTCTCCCTCAGTGTAAGAGGAGCCATGTCCTGAAATCAAGAGAAGAATAAGCCACTAAACAAGCTCAGAGAGACGGGCACAAAATGGTTATTAAATGTGATCTATCATCATCACCTACAGAAGCCGTCAGAACCCATTTTTATTCACCCCCTTCACAAACACTTATCTCTAGGGCCTTATTGTGGAGAATCACCCCAAGTGTCAATCCTACTCTCTCACCTCCGAAACTAACAAGGCTTTGCGGAGGCTGCCACCCTGCCCCTCGGCGAAACCATAACTCTGCTGGGCACGGAACCCACAGGCGCTGTGGAGGACAAGCCTTCACAGGCGAGAAAGCGAGGATGCAGACCCAGGCCCCTTCTCTCAACGAACACTGGGATTTGCTGTGAGTCTAAATATATTCTTTTAAGAAAATAGCTTAGTCCTCTCCTTGGCAAGTACACGTTGGCCTATATTTTTAACCCATGTGGGGGTGTGTAGATCATATTTATGCAGTCGTTTTCTCGCTCAGGGATGAACCTGCTGGCAGTGTGACTCTGTGTGCACAAGTGTGAACGCAGAATCTGCTATATACCTTCGTCTGTTCCATATGGGTATCTGAGTGGGCTCTCACGGATTATGAGGCCTCAAACTAGGCGCTCTGAGATAGATTTTGTGGGTTTCAATCAATTTCTGCCTGCAAGTTGCTCACCTACTCAAAAGGAATGGGGAAGAGAGAATACAGTCCCTACCCAGAGGGTTAAACTAGGATGACTTTTCTGGAGGGAATGATAAATTGTACTCTGTCCTACAAGATCCGTGAATGCAATTAAAGATTTATTGATCAAGTGCGAGGTGTATTCATGTACAGCATCTCATTTACTCCTCACACGGCAACCCCAGGAGGTAGGTATTACTAGTGCCATCTTTGTAGATGGGAGAACTCAAGCTCCGAGAGGCTGCAGGCCTTGCTCAAAGGCACCCAGGGAGCAGATGGCATGGCTGGGTTCAAACCTGGTATTCTAGGGATCCCAATCCCATTCTTACCTATACTGGTCATTAATTTATGCACAGCCCCAGCCAGGCAGTGTTCTGAGAGCATCAGCGGGTGAGAAGGAAGCAAGCTGAGGTCAAGCATGGGGACACTATGTGGCAATGGCTGGAGGAAACTGACTGGGGCCGCTGGTAAATCCCTCTTCCGTAGGCAGGAACCAGCAGAAGCCTACACTGAGAATAGTTCAGGTCCCCATCGCGCCCCGGGTGGTTGGCACGGAGCCGGTGTGAGGACCTTCAGACAGGGTGGTTCTCCATGAACAGTGGGATCCTGGGTTGTCTGCAAGAGGGGTCTATTTAGGCTGAATGAACATAAAGGAGAGTAGAGGTCAGGGCAAGCTCTGGGGAAAGCGGTATGTAGGACAAGGTAAAAGGCCGGGGCTCATGCTGGCTCAATTCCCCCAGGAACAGGTGGAGGGAAATCAAGGTTCCATGAAATGAAGCCTTCCCAGGCCTTCCCTGAACCACATGTGACCGGCACACAAAGTAGCACCCAACGACAGTACCAGCTCCAGGCGAAGGCTCCTGACCGCTCCCAGGCACGCCTCGCCCACTTCCCTGCATCCTCCTCCTGCACCCCACACTCCAGTGGCTTCCTTGGGCCCCTCCGACTCAGGACCCACTGCTCCCCCCGCCCCTACTTCTGCTTCCTGGACCTTAGATCTCCCACCTGGATTCTTGCTCTTCCGTAAAAATGGGAAAGAGAAATTATTTTCCTGGACTGGTCCAAAAATATCAATAGAACTGCAGCCCGTGGGGTATCTGTGGTTACACATCCGGTGGGAAATTCACTGGAATTATCTGATAGAACTTTATAATACTTATGAGTTCTTCCAATGGGTTTGAATGCTTGAGAGGAAAAAGTTAGATACTGTAACGTGCAATGGATATTCTAACCCCAGGGACAAAATAAAGTGGCACAGTGGTCCTATTTTTATAGAGAGTTAAATCTAATTTGAATTAATAAAGTTTGAGGTGAGAAAGCATGATGTTTAAACTCCTGGATTGTTTGATTCAAAAATGAGATATTTAAATGCTTGATTGACTAATATCTCACATTGTTCTTTGTGATTCTTTGTATTAAGTACTAAAGCTGCTAAGTCAACAGAGCCAGATATATCAATGGAAGATAGGGACAGCTCCATCCAGAGTGAGCTCGTCTTGACTTACAGACACTTCTGGGTAAGAAGCTTGTATGACCTGCAGAGGTCAGCAAGTCCCCCGTGGAGACATCCCAGAGAACCAAGGCTCAGAATCTCCCTTAACCGGGAGATGCTGCTCGAGCATGTTCTGTAAGAAGGCAATGATCAGAGAAACAACAGGCAGAGGTGGGGCAATAAAGGGACCGATACAGCCAAAGGAGCCATCGGAGAGGGGCCTTTTCAGGGGAGGGCCACGGAAGGGCACACAATTGCTGGCACAGGACTTTATAAGCTCCGGTTGCATCCTGTCCAGGTCCTAGACTCTAAACGTGCTATCACGACAGCCATGTGAGTGCCAAACTCTGAACGAGCACCCACAAACCTGCCTTGCCTCTGTCCACAATCGGCTGTCACTGCTTTCTGGAATTAAAGACGAGGCAGAGATTCATTTGCTCCAAAACTTCCGGCTTGGTCTTGCCACTGTCTTTGGGGGCATGCCCCCCCACACACACACCTCAACCAACCCAGAAGGCAGGGAAGGGGGTGTTTCTGCACCGTGCTGTGTGTAAGAGACCACGGGGAGATAAACGGGACAGATACAGGAAGCTACCCACCGGAAACTCATAGTTTGGTCTTCCAGAACTTTCTTTTACGGTCTTTTCCTTCTAGAATCATTTTATAATATTTTCCCTAATAACTATGTGAGGACCTTAGTTGACATCACATTAAGTCTATACATTATTCTGGGCAGAAGGGACAATACCTAGTTATCCCCTCTAAGACCAAGCTGCCTGCCCACTTCTTCTCAAGTTTTCTTTGATCTTTTATATAAAGCTCATCATTTTTCTCCTGATGGGGCACACACATTTTTCTAAAGATAGATTTTTCTAAGTCATGTTCTCTTTTGTTAATTATTTAATGCATCCAACACAATTGTGCAAGGTACTAGGAATTAGCGGTAGGCAAGACACCCTCTAGCCCTCCTTCAGGATATAGACCAGGAGAGAAGTTTGTAGTCTAGTAAGAAAGACAGAAAAGTGAGCACTGACTGGTGATTCCGGCGAGCGAGATAAGTACGGGATGCTCTGAAAACACAACGGGAGGAACCTCACCAGTCTAAGGGACCCGAGGAGCCCTTTGCAAGGGCATGATGTCTGCGGAGACATCTGACTAAGAGGTAGGAGGCAGCCCCACGGAGAAGGCAGGCAGTTCTAGGACAAACACTTTTTTGTTTGTTCTCCTCTTGCATTTTTCTGGCTGGATATTTTAAGTACGTAGGAACATAACTGAATATTAATGATGTTTATGTCCTCTTCTTTTATATGAACTTGTTGTATTAGTTCTAATAGCTTTTTCGTTAATGTCTTTGGGTGTTTCTGGTAAACAATTATGTTTTATGCAAATGTAATCTTTTTAAGGCTGTTGATAACTTTAATTTTTTTTCTGCCTCTTAGGGTAAGAAGTTTGAAGAGTCTATTTTCTGCTGGATAATACGGTATTTCCTTCTATTTTTCTAAGTGTACAAACCTCACGAGTTGCCCGCTAGTTTTGGAATTCCATAATGTGGCGAACGGGCAAATGTTCGCCCTACTTCCACCTTTCATAAAATAAACAATTCATTCGCAGACTAAAAGCAAAGATACCCGGAGTGAAATAAATCAGAAACCCTCTCTCTTCTTCTTTCATCAAGAAAATCCAAAAGAACATAATGCAAGCGGGTACCGTCCCTCCTGGGCACCACAGAGAGCCACGTCATTGTCAACGTGTGGCTCTTGTAATGCAATACAATAGCAGATTCGAGAAAAAGCCAAATGCTTTTTAGTGGAATAATGGCAGGGACTAAGGTTATGAAAAGGGCGAGAACAAGGCCATCGTGATAGGAGCAATGCTATTTCTTTTATACAAGTTAAGATTGTACAATGTCCTGTACCATGCAAGTTAAACCTCTCATAGGTGATGTGTGCCTGCCCCTTAGGTGAACCGGCGAGAACGCAGCCACTGCAGAATGGGTGAGTGACCCAGTGACCCAGTCTCCCGGAGTCTCACCTGCGCTGCTGGAATCTATTCTCTTTCCTGGTGCAGGTAGAAAGACGTGAGAAGGGAACACTGTGGGACCCCTTGCTCCTGGGAGGAGGCATGGGGACTCCCCGCAGAGAGGGCAAAGACAGAGGACCCAGAGACCTGAAAGCGAGAGAGGCTGGGTGGGAAGGAATATGCAGGGAGGATACCCCTTTTCCAAGATGCAGGTCTGGAAGGACCTCCTCTCATGTTGGGCAAGGGCGTTGATGACGGTTTCGCCTCTGCCCACCCCCTGCCACTGTTTACCAATCTGGGGACTTCCTAACAGTTCAGAAAAGAACTTCTTTACCTCCCTGGTGTTCCTGCCTGTCCTTCTGGGGAGATGATGAGGCAGGGTGGCTCCAAGGTGACACAGGATCCACCCGCATCACTCTTCCTAAGGATCATAAGAGAGACTCAACACTGGAATCAGAAACGAGCCCAGACTGCACCATTCATTGGCTGGAGATAACCTTGGAGACAGAAAATAAGTCCCACCATATTCCAGTTACATGAGACATGAACATAATAGAAAAAGTAAAAAGCAGACCACAGGAGGCCAGCCACCAGGCCACGGCCAGCCACATGTTTGGTGGGAGCATTCCTGCACAAAATTCCATCGTTAGCAAAAGCCCGATTCGCTGGCTCTCCAGCCTAAAAGGGAAGTATCTCCATGCCTACCAATCAGCCTCTTCTGAACAAGCTGGCCAACCCAAAATCAGTTCTCTTATCCTGTTAAAACTTCGTCTATGACAGAAAGATTTAAATTCATCTCTTTGAATCCTCGCAACAGGATAATTAAGGTAGATATTTATGATCCCAGTTTTACAAGGATAAAGAAATAGAAGCAAAGAGCTTGTAGCAGATACTATTGGTTACCAACCCAACAACTCACCCCTTGTCTGCCTTTCTAATAGAAACCTGGTTTTACTTAGGCATCCAGACTTCTCTGCATGGCCATGAACTTCAGGGGTCTCATCACCAGGAGGAAGGTGGAGGAAGCTGATTTATCTGGGCCAACCATGATCATTCTATTCCCTTCACCAGTGATTGGTTAGGAGGTGGGCATAAGACACACTTCTGGCCAATAGGATGTAATACTGTGTCTCCTAGACAGCTTCCAGGAACTGCTTTCTTTCTGATAAAAGAGCCAAGCCCTCTTCTGTTGCTGCACATGTTGAGTGTGTGTGGGGTTCCTGGAACCGAGGCAGCAGCCATCTTGCCATCACAGAGCTAAGGCCAGGAGCCGGGCCAGTCCACTGCGGATGGCAGAGGAAACTGTGAGAAAGAGTGTCTTCAATTACACTGATGAGCTGCTGCATTCAACATCCCTTGAGCTGCCTTAAATCAGAACATCTTACTGTGGGATATAAAACCTTTCCTTTAATAATTCAGTTACTCTGGGTTGAGATGTTTCTTATTTGTAGACAAAAGCACCTTGACAGGTACAGAAGGTGAGTGACTTGCCTGAGGTCACGCAGCTAGAAAGCCATAGAGCTTAGAAAGAATCCCAGGTCTGCGGGATTACAAACAGTAGACACCTTCCCCTTCCGCTCTGCTGGGGTGTACAACAAAGTGAAGAGTAATTTCACGGGATTCATTAGAATCCTTCCCCACACAAAGAGCTCTGTTAGTCAGGCATCTGTTAACTCGCCAACATTAAAAAAAAAAAAAAAAAAAAAGACTGTGAAGATGATTTTTTTAAAAAAATACAAAACAAATCTCTCTCCTCAGTGTTTTTCTTCTCTGAAGCATCGCAACTGCTTTTTATTCTGCCCATAGCGTCAAGATAACAGGATTTAATTACCAAATTGAAACACCACCGGCATGGCGTAGATGCCGTGGCCTGGACTAAAATGAACGCAGTTATCAAAAAAAGAAAAGAAATGCTGCATCGATACAGCGACAGCAGACATGGAGACGACAGTTTTATTTACTTTATCTCCTTTCAGGAAGCAGTTAAGCCATTTCAAAGAGATTATTGGGTTTTAACGACCCAGGACATTAAAAGACATTTCTCCCACCGACATTGACACTGTACCTCAGGTAAAGGAAGCGATAAATTCAAGCAATAATGGCCCATTCGCGGCAACCCCTCCCCACCCTTTCGTGATAGACCCCGCCGCAGCCATTCTCCAGTTAGTGTGGGCTGCTGGCTGGGAATGTCACTGAAGAATGCTGTTTAGTCTTCTGGGTAAGCCTAGAATCTCTTTCCAGATTAAGACTTAGTAGTAGCTTTTAGGCTCCACGGTGCAAACCACAACTGGTGCTGCGTCCTGCCTGCAGGTGCCACAAAATTCTATCAGCAGCGGGCTCCAGCTGCCTCACCCACCCAGGGCCAAGTCCGAGTTCTCTGGACTAAGTCCAAGTTCCAAGAACGGGAGTCTCCTTTGGTTCCCCTGGAGCTGATGGGCATCTACAGGTCAGGTAGGGAGCAGTTCCCAAACAGACCTGTCAGGTCTCTTAAGGCTCTGAGACAACCAGCCCCAGAGAACTCAGCCAAAGCAACTTCCTTTTCATCTGTTTTACACTTTGGACTTTCACAAGAGATTTTTTTTTTTTTTTGAGAGGAAACCACAATTTTAAACGAATGGAAACTGAGGATCTAGGCCAACCTCTTTATTTTGCAGAGACCAAGGACCAGAGAGGGGATGTTCAGATCTAGAGGAAGTCGAAGAGAGAGGTGGAGCTACAGCCAGGTCCCCATCACCCCCAGGCTGCTCCTGGATGCCTCCTCATGGGACATGAGTGGCACCTGAAAGGGTAATTTTTTGAACTTCTAACCTCCCCACCGGCAACCACGCTAGCTGGTCTCTGCCCTGTCCAGGTAAATAAGAAAATGGGTAAGAGTTCTCCTCTTCCCAACCCTCTCTTGGACTTACGAAAATTTGGTCATTTATTGGGTATCACCAATACGGTCAGAACTGGCAGGGTTTCTTTCCTAGTACTTCACAGGCTTCTCAAGTTTCTACAAGAAACCTACTCTAGAGCTGTTTCCTTGGAGATGTGAAGAAAATAACAACTTCGTTAACCGTTCTCCTAATGATATTCCTCCTCCCTAAGCATACTGGCTAAATTTTGCAGCGATTTCTCAACTTTTCTGCTGAGCTGAACAAGAATACAGCATTTAGATGCAGCTTCACTAAGGTCATGGTCATCAGAGATGATCTTACTGGTTTAGGTGGCGCCCTAACTCTTTGTGCTGAGGGAGACTCTTGAACCACCTAGCCCAGAGAGCCCTCTAGAAATTGCATTTTTCTGATAGGTCGGGGCCCTGGCATCTGGGCAGCTGAAGGCACTCAGCCTAGGGGCCCTGAGGAGGAGTATCTGTGAGCAGGTTTCATGGTGGTGATATGGAGGGTGAAGGACAAGTGGGGGTTGGAGCTTGTGAGCAGGAAGAAATTGGTGCCCTTGTCACCTAGGGGTGAGGGGGTCAGGGGAATCTCCGCAGAAAAGAGAGACCGAGTTGGCATTCTTGTGGGTAAGGGAGCCCCAAGGACAATTCAAGCCTCAGATCTACATGGGAAGCCAAAAGAAATAAAGACCATTGCTGGCTACACACCCAAACAGTGCCTACAACACAGATAAGGAGACAGGCAGACTCTAGAAGGATTCATATGTTAAGCCATTCACTTCTCACAGAAGAAAAAGTAGAGAAAACCCAGGATGAGGAAAATACCTTTAGAGAGATGGTCCAGCAGCAGAGACTAGCCAGCGGCTGGAGCCAGCCTACCTGGGTCACAGCCAGTCTCCCCAGCATAAAAGCTGAGCCATTGTATAGCTTCTCTAAGCCTCAGTTCCCACAGCCACAAAATGGGAATAATAATAACACTCACCTCTTAAGAGGGTTGGGAGGTAGAAAAGAGAGCACGCATTTAAAGCACTTAGCAGGGTGCTTGGGGCACTGAAGGATGGTAGCTATTGCCAGCTTTAGGGGGCTGACTTCCCCCACTTCCCAGGGGGCTGACTTCCCCCACTTTCCGGGGAGCCTCTATGAACCCAGTCAAGTCTGGAAGAGAAAACCCCAAAGGGCAATCCTTCCACCTCATCAGTGGCTGGCAGATACCTACCTAATGGCCCCACCATGTTCTGGGGCAAAAGCAAGGTGTTTATCTAAGTAGCACAGAAAAAGGAGGTGCAGGAGGGGAGCACGCCCCAAAATCTTTCGTGGGCTCTCAGGGAGAAGAGGAGCGACAGACCGCACCACCCCAGAGGACAGGCTGGAGTCCGCCTGGAGGGCGGAGCTGGGAGGCAGCCCACGCGAGTCCTGTCTCCTAACGAGAGTCCACCAAGAACAGAAGGCACTGCCTGGAAAAGCTCTCAGCGCCCTTCTTAGAGGCCCTGTCATGTGGTCTTAATGCGTGTGCCGTAAACAACCCAAAGGAGGGCAGAACGAGTGAGACTTTGCCTCAGGATATGGATGATCCAAGGTTGGCGGTGGGGTGCCCTGCACTGCACAAGGCTGGGACCAGGTGACTCACTCCTGGGATATAATAACCTAGAGCAAAACGACGTGGAGCGCATTCTACATGCCTGGCAGGCCCAAGGCCAAGTGCTTACACACAGTTACTGGCTTCATCCCCACAACACCAACATGAAGCAGGCACTATGGGTAACCCCGCTGTATAGAAGAGGACACTGAGGCACACAGGTGGTATAAGCCGCTTGCCCAAAGTTGCACCGTTACTAGAATGCAGAGCCAGGATCCAAATCCAGGCACATTCAGCTTCAGAGCCTATGAGCTAATCTGCTTCAGAGCCTATGCACCGCCCCGACCAAGGCAGGGTTCACCAGCATTTTCCTGTCTTCATGCAGGGCTTCTGGTGACAGAGAGGATGAGAGCACGCAGATCTGGGAAGCAGGCAGGGGCCAGGGCAGGAGGCTGGCAGGCCATTGCTGGCACTGGCCCTCCGGCCTGGGACGAGGCCCTGGACCACAGCTCTCTTTATTGCCTGAGAGAGGTGACCCTGACTGGGGCCAGGAGGGTTTGAGGAAGTTTCTCTAGCCACACAGGTGGAGTGGTTGCTTCACATATCCATTGCTTCTGTATATAATAGATATCTGATCCCCCACACCTGCCAACTCTCCATCTGTCTTCTCTTCTCTGTACAACCAGCCCCTGAAAGCCACCTCTCACCTGACGGAGGTTTGGCAATCCCCTTGCTTGAGACTGTTCTTCCTCCCCCCAAAGTTCCCACTCCCCTGACTTTGCTGCTCCCTCCTCCCCTCCCAACACTAAGAGCGAAGTCATTGACAGCCAGTGGGTGAAAAGAAATGGAGAAAGTAGAATCATGAAATAAAAACCCTGAGGGCAGCAACAATTAATATTTAACTTGAAAATTGCCTGGGAACAGAAAGTGCAGGCTATTCATGTGCAAATCATATGCAAATCATATGCAAACAACTCCCTACCAGGCCCCTGTAATTATTCTGTAAACCTGCCTGGCCGGCTCTAAGGGCCAGTTTGAGGACCTCCCCCGTCCCTCCCACCCCCAGCCCTGCTCCAGCTGCACAGCAATCCATGTCCGGACTGACTGAGGGCCTCTGGGTGACAAGACCCAGGTGACACCAGCTTGCCCCACACCACCTCAGGTCAAAGCCCCTTCCAATTCTGGGTCGCGCTCCTCCTGCCAGGGCGAGCTCCTAGCCATGAAGCCTAGCTGCCCCCTCACCACTCCTCGAAGTGCATTCCTGAAGGTCGCCTCAGACTGATACCAAATTCCTGATGCGGACGCCTCTGCTCCATCCTCCAGGCCCAGGCAAGGCCTGGCAATGCTGATGCCTGAGCCCCTAGGTGACCCTGTCCATCCCGGCTGCTCCTCCCTTCTCTGGCCCTGCTCAGGCAGGGGCTACTGGAATGAGTCTCTCCTGAGAATGTGGGTGGGGCCCTGCCTAAGTTTCTGAATTTTTCTGCCTAAGCTTCTGAATTTTTCTGCAGGTAGCAGAAAACAGTTTCGTGATCCAAATGGGGGTAATGGGAACGCAGAGTTAACCTGCAGGTTTGGGTGAGGAGGCCTTCCAGGATTGAGACCACGGGCTGCAGACAGAGTTGGGGTGAGATGCCTTTCCCTTTCTGCACGCAGTGCGGAGCTCCCCAAACTAGAAAGAGCCCCTCAGGCCTGCTCCACCACTTACCTGGGCTCCTAATGGCTTCCTTCTCAAACTGCAGCCAAAACGGGTAAGAAGTCTCGCGCCAAGGACAGGAAGCGGGTCCCTGCCCAGCCCGGCCACGGCAGCTGAGCCTTCAGCACAGGCACTGTGCTTCCATGTCTACCTGCGTCCCTGACTGACATTTCAGATTCTAGGAAAGCAAGGCCCAGGTCTTATTTATTCTGCAGCCCCAGCATCGCGGATGGGAGCCTACCTCAAAACTGCTGACTCTTGAACAAGGCAGCTTTGAACCGCGCAGGTCTGTCTGTTTGCCGGGTTTCATCCCAGCCGATGCTGTGTGCCCTTGCATTCTTGGGTTTCCCATCCTTAGGTTTCGCATCCGCAGATTCAACCAACCTGCGTATCACTATTCCCTATGCCCACCATGGACGGAAAACTATTTTCGCATCCCCAACCGCAGATTCCCATTTCGTGAATTCCTAACGGAAATAGAAAATACTGTTTTTAATCTGCAGTTGGTTGAATCTACCGATGCAAGGAGCTGACTACAGTTAAGTTTGGGGGAGTGAAAAGTTATAATGGTGCTTTCAACTGTGCCGTGTCTGTGCGCCTAACTCCGCGATCTTCAAAGGTCAGACACTGTGAGCGGAAAGAAGGGTCTGAAAAGAGGTCAGTATATTGGCGATCCCCATTTGGCGCCCAGTCAGTGGCAACTGCCCTTGACGATAAATGTTGGAAATGTTTTGTAGCAGTGCTTTGGGAGGCAGAGATCCTCTGGGCCGGCATCACCGCCGTCACTATACCCAGAGCTGGATGCAAAAGATGGACAGTGAGGGAGCGAGCCCGCGACCTGTGCCCTGCTGGACCACCGAGCAAAGTTCTTACGCTGCCGCCCCGCAAAGAAACTGATAGTTCTGTTGGTGAGTGACACAGTGACTGGCCTTTCCCGGTGGGGGATACGGTGACGGCGACGGCAGGGTGCGGGGCCTGTGGCAGCAGCGGTGATGTTAATGCATCGAAGGCTAGGTTTCTCTAAAAAAGCTCTGAGGAAAGAGAGCTGGGGTAGAGACTTAGGAGTTGGGGTGGGAGTTTAAAATAAAGGAAGCGAGAAGAGAATGTGCTCGGGATCTGCCAACAGTTTGGGCCATGGAAAGTGTGGGTTGAGTTCTGGAGGGGAGTTGTTTCTGGGGCTGCTCCTTCTTTTTGCCCCTATATGATAATTGCTTGATTCAATGATACCCAGTGGCTGACTACTGAGTCACTCATTCTGCTGAATATTTGGTGAGCATCTGTGTGCCCAGCCCCGTCCTGACACTGAATAAAGCCCTTCCCTTAGGAGCTACCATATCAAGGAAGGTGTTCCTAAGACAAAGCCCTGATGGACCAACATCTTTGAGAATGGGGAAAAAAAAATTACAGTTCACATTAGACATAGATAACGAGGTAAAAACTGAGATAACTGCATCCCATTTTCAGAAATATTAAATTGTGAGGGGAGAATGTGCATCTGAGCTTTGAAGAACTACCATAAAATAATTTGTAGCAATGTAATAATAGGAATATTGGCTATTACTTTGGAGACCCCAAAATAACAATTGGCTGAAATAAGAGTTTGTTTCTCCCTTGTGAAAGTCGCGCCGCCGCGGCAAGCTCTCTCTCCTTGAGCTGAGATCTAGGCTGCTTCCATCTTGTTGCTGCCGTTCCCAGAGTCACCAACCAAACCCGCATCGCAGAAGCAGGACGGAGGGAAGGCGTGGCCCTGAAGTGGCGTGCGTCACTTCCACTCCCATGGCCAGAACTTACCCATACGACTGAACCTAGCTTCAAAGTTGCTCAAGAAATCGAGCAACTTTACTAGGCAGTCAACTGGGGGGGGGGGGGGGGGGGGAGGGGCGGGCATCCAGCCGTCCCTGGATGCGCAGGTCAGTTAGTTGTAGTGGTGGAGGGAAGGAAGACCGGGAGGGGGCCACATGGTGGAAACATAGCAGCCCCTGCACACCCCGCAGCAGAATCCAGGAAAGGGTGCTGGGAACCAGCACTGAGAACCCGGTATAAGTCCACCTTAGGCTGAATCCACGCTCAGCCCGACACCACCCGCTGTGCAAACAGCAATGTTTCTGGACCTCTCGCTTCTAAAAGCATCAAGGGTAAAAGAGAACAGACTAGGAGAGAGGACACCCATGGGGTGAGCAATGCAGGAGGGTCCTGGGAGTTTCATGTCAGAGAAAACCACTTTATCTATCTGAGCCAAGGAAAATATGTTAGGTTTAAGGTTTGGGACAAAGAGCAGAGGAAACCACAAAGGACAGGGACGATTTACAGTTCACATCCGAGTATTCACATGTGAGTTTCTAGGAAACTCTTTCACTGTTTCCTCATCTAGATAAAAAGCTCCTAGGAGTGTGGTAGAGAAGATTATTTGAGATAATGGATATAAAGCACCAGGGGTGTATCTAGCACACAGTAGGCACTCAATAAATGGTAACACTTTTTTTTAGATTTGAGGGCACAAAAATGGAGTGCCCAGTTCAGTGAAGTGTCCCTCTGTATACTGCTTAGTCCAGGCACTTGGACACTCTTTCTTCCCCTTTTACAGTTTTGGGGGAAGTGGTTCTCCACTTCTAGGGTGCATAGAATTACCTCCCACTTCCAGAGACTCTGATCTTAGTAGGCCATTTTTTTGCCAGGAAATTTGGAGCCGGTGGTTAAAAGGCTGAACTTTGAGAAGTACTGCAGGAAGGGACCGTCCACCCCTCAGGTTGACTTTTCTCATCAACACAGCCATATTCTTACACAGTGGTCAATATTATGCTCCGAGGAATACAGCTTCTCTTGTCACTTATTATATGGTGTTCATGGGGCATGGGAGATGGCCTGGAAGTCGTGGAGGAGAGAGAGGGGGTGAGGTAATGGTGGGGGCTCATTTGGTCAAACAAGCTTATGTGGAGCATCCGCAACCCCAATAATGACTTCTCCCCTCCAGTGACGAGTTCACCGTGTGGGCAGTCTCTGCGGTCGTCTCTGGGACCAGAATACGCAGACCAGTCGGAGACACTGAAACACTATTAATAGTGGGTGTGGTGAGGCCGAGCTTAGAAAGTGCACATGCTCCTGCAGGGAGCTGACAAATCCTCTGAGAGCCCAGGTCATCTCAGACTTGAACTTAGTCATCTTGGCTGCGACTCCAGATGTGACCTCAGGTGCCCTGGCTGAGGCAAGGGCCTGGCCGCAGTTGACCCGATTGCCGCGCACCCTGCAGCCTTCCTTCTCATGCACTAGACACAGAGTAGGCCCTCTTTTCTTCGTGTGTTTTATTTATTGGTTTTTTTTTCCTGATTACAGAAAAAAAATATTCAATCATAAAAAGTATTTTTTTTTTGAAGACATAGAAAGGCACACAAGAAAAATAAAGCCACCTGTAATGTTATCATCCAGAAATAACCATGCACATTTTACAGTCACATGCTATACTAGTTTTTCCTACGCATATATTTGTATAAACTTGGCATATATCAGATCTGGATTTTACCTAGTCCTCTGCTACGTAACCTGCTTGCTCCATTTAATATATATTAATTTCCCACATCATCAAATGGTCTTCGTCCATCACATTTTTAATAACTCATCATATTCATATATATGGACGCACAACAATGTAATTTGGACATCTAAGATACTTCTATTTTTGTTTTTATTTTATTTTGCATTTATAAATCTTACTGCATATCAGTTAGGGGGTTTTTTTAGGACTGATTATGAGAGGCTAAATTCTTAGATCAAAGTTTTTTTATTTTTTTCTCTTATGTATGCATAGCACCAAGTCGTATTCAAGTAATTTGGAGAAGGAGTGCGAAGGCCAGGCATCCATAGCAGGCCTCAGGGCATGGAGAAGGCTTGGTAAACTGAGGACCCTCTAGCCCTAGTTCTGGTCACTCCTGAAAAAAACCCTAAGGGTCTCTTAATGATCCCTGGAAGATTTCTCTTCTGATTATGCTCAACCCATTTTAGGGATTGTATGCAAATCTTTATCTGGCCCATAGCAATTATTTCTGAAAACCAGACTTTTGGCAGAAGTTCATTTAACTTTTTTAAAAATAGCCTTTTTCGTGCATGCTATTATCATTGTTACTTATTCAAATGTGTTGATGGGGGAGTAGGTGGAAGGGTGATATTTACATTGGCATGGCAACCAGTCACTAATTGAATTCCCCTCACAGCCCATGATGGCTTTTTTGACTCACATAAGGCCAGAAATTGATTTTTTTCTGCCTGTGTAAAAATTGGCTTATGGTAGAGAAAAGGTTACCCACTCATGATCTAACCCTTTTCTATTTATATGTTCAGTTCGTGCCACTTTTGGGGCTGATCCGTTTAGTGAGTTTACGTCCCACCCCACGACGTCAGCTTTCTTTTCATCTACACTTACTTCTTTTTGGCCGTATGACATGCTCCCTGATTATCGTCATGGCTAGTATTTATTGCATCCTTGCTATGGTACCAGGCACTCTTCAAGGTGCTTTATATGTTATTTCTTTTAATCCTTAAGGAAACCCTGTGATATGAGAGCTATCATTGCCATTCTTTCTTAAACAGATGAGGAAGCTGAGGCAGAGGTCAGATGGCTTGGTGAAGGATACTGAGTTCACAAGATGAGGATTCGAACCTGAGAAGTTAGACTCCGGAGGCTGAGGGTCTAACCACTGTCCCACCCTGGCCATCAAGGGCACACGTGGTCTCCTTCTGTTGCGGGAACCTGGGATTGGATGAACCAGTCCATGGTCGAGCACAGCTTTTCATTCATATCCTCTTGAACATATCCTCTTTCTAGGCTGGAAAGTGTGAGCACATCAGTCTGTCCTCGTGTAAAAGTTAATGCCTTTATTTACCTATTTTAACAAACCTTAGAAATTAATTAGAATTGCCCTCTTCTTTTTTTTTTTTTTTTTAGTCACACAAATAGTACTTGAACCTCATCGACTCTCAACTCCTTCATCTATAAAATCTAAAAGCTAGCTCACATGGGGATTGTGACGACGACCTGGGAAGCATCCGTGAAACCCCTTCGCACGGGCGGGGCCTGGTGCACAGCGTGTGCTCAGTAAAGCTGACTTCCTTCCACCTCTTACAGGACTTCCCGACAGTAGTCCATCTCCACTGTTGCGCAACGCCACTGCAGTCACCTCTGGCACCTCGCCGCTTCTCCTGAGGGCAGAAGGGAAATACGACACTCCTCTTTTGAGGGCTTCCACGCAGGCTCCAGGGTCCCTCGGGACCCATGATGGTTTGGATCCTGGCCTGGTTCTCTGGTGAGTCATGGTGCCACAGGGTGTGTGTTCAGTTCTATGCAGTTTTATCACACAGCAAATATCGCATAGTAATCCAGTCGACTACTCCAGGTAAAGGGCCAGGACAGTTTAACTGAGGAGGAACGGCTGATGACCTCTCCTCTTGATAGGATTCTTGTGTTTGAAAAATCAGTTTATGGAGAATGGTGAGATTAAAGCAGAGAAAACAAGAGTTTTTAAATCTACCCAGAGGAGTCTAAAAATGCAGTGAACATTTGTATCCATACCCTCTTCAGGCGACAGAACTTGCATTTTGCTTTGGGAAACCATCCTTCCCCACGCTCTCAGACCACGTGTGCAGGTAGGTCGACCCCATCCTGAGGGTGGGCACCTGGCTCAGGCCTGGCCTTGTCACACGTCCTGTCTCCCTGGCTACAGTCACTGGTCAGTGATGGATGGACACACGGACCAAGCAGGTCCCAGGACTCTTTACTAAGTCTATTAATAAAGGCATTCTATTTTCAGTGGGGGTGGCTAAGCTGGTAAGTTATGAGCTTGGATCTTATGGGGGCTTCCGGATAAGGAAAGTCTGGCTGAGAGAGAAATCAACACTAAAAGATGGAGAAAGGAGACCAAGCCTCGATGACATTAGATGAGCTCCTAGATCTCGCCAGGCCTGAAGTGTCACTACTCTTGGACTCTTCAGCTAAATGAACTAAAGAATTCTAACTTTTCCTTTTCATTGTTGTTTAAACTGGTTTGGGCTCGGTTTCCCAACACTCGTTCCCAAGAGTCTTTGAGTCCCGATTTATCTTAGTTCCCTATGCTAGACAGGGTGACCAAAGGAGGGTGGGGGTAGTTCTTCTCTTCCCAAAATTTAAATGAAAATAAGTACACAGAGGGGCCCAAAACACATACATACGTGTGTGTGTGATATATACACATATATCTTTTCTCATCTACTTAAGCCCTGTTCGGAAATTGTCTACTTAAAAAAATTCAGGCAGAAAGCCCAAGAAAATGAAATAAATTATCTTCTTGCCCTTTTCTTTGGTCAGGTTTTCCCATACTTGTGAGAAAACTTTAAGATCTAAAAAAAAATTGTTAAGAGGACTCTTTATTGCCAACAGCTTCTGACTGTAAGACTATTTTACTAGGTAAATGGGGAGGCCAGTAACTAGGAAGGCTGTAGAGAAAGCTATAACGCGAACACAATTCTCAGGCTTTTGCAATGTTATTTTCCCTCCCAGAGGTTTCCAAACTAGCCTAAGAGTTTACATGGTTATGCAGGTAAATGCCAGACAGATTGATGCATTTTCCTTCTTGAAAGAAAACCCGTGTGTGTGGGATCAATAAAATATGCAAATGAAACCTTATACTTCACAGCATCAAAATTCTTGTATCTTAATTTCCCTTGACACCAACAGACACAGCCCTGAGAAGTCTCTTTAGGGGTTTTGTCATCAGCCATTTATAGGGGGTGGGGAGTTAGGAGGCAGTTAGCCAAGTAGAGGGAAGCCATAAAGTACCGGAACGTGTTAGCTCCAGCCACCCCCAAAGTGCACGGAGACTCCCAGGAAGCTCCTTGAAAAATGTAAAAAGAGAGGCCTAATTTTCAAAATTACACTTTGTTCTTCTACTTGCTCTAAAGAGCAGCCACTTGGCTGTGATCGCGTTTTGGGGCATTTACTATAAGGAACATTTATGCTGCGGGAAACTTAAGTGTGGCCTGTTTCGAAGACGTATCCTTTTGTGGGAAATTACAGTTGAGCTTTCTGAGCCCCGTTTTCCGTGGTCTGTCACCAGAGCGGGGTCTTTCCCTCCTCCTCACTGTCTTAGCAGCAGGGCTGGGCCCAAGGTCAGGAGAGCTGTGCCCAGCACAAGCCCTGAAAGCTGTGTGATCCTGACATGTCACTCATCCTCTCTGAGCCTTGTTTTTCTTATGTGTAAAACATCATACTAATAATACCTATTTCACAGCTTTGTGGTAAAGATTAAAAATAGATAATAGATTCATGACCTCTTTGTAAACAAAAAAAAAAAAACACCATAAACACATGAGATATTATTTTGCAGACAAATAAGACCATGTTCTAGAAGTCACACCGTAGGTATTCTCTCTCTCACACACACACACACACACACACACACACTCACTCCATAAGACCATCCATGTGTGGGAAGAATGTGATTTTCTACTATGGAATAAGTTTAATAAAAATGTAATGGATAGACTTTCACACTTTGAAGCTTAGCCATTAAAAATAATCGGAAGGGATTTGATTTTGAAGTACAATAAGGATGCAGAAGGTTCGAGTCCTTCAAAATGCCGAAAAGGACAAGAAGCAGTTTCTGGAATTACCCTTAGGTTCCTTGGTATTGGGCAGCTATAGACTAATAGTGAGCGCACGATTTTGGGAGCCAGAAAGCACAGTTCGGCATTGTCTGTATAGCCTTACCCACGTTTCCTTCCCCACTACCTCTGAGCAGTAATGTTGGAATTACAATATACACCAGAGAGGGTTAGTGCGAGGACTAAATGAGATAACGCAGGGAAAGCTTTTAGCCAAGTGCCTGGCAAGAAGTAAATGCCAAAGAATCCTATTATTTGAGGAAATTAGGGATTCCGGGAGAGTTAAAGAAAAGTATTTTTTACAAGGCAACAGAGAAAATAGAGACACGTAAAAACTACCCAGGGTTTGTCAGCAGATTAGGCTATATCTTTCCTGCCTTCGAGTTGCTATTTTCTCTCTCCTTCATTGTCACCTCAACTGCACGTTGCTCCGGTTTTCTATAAGCCCTGTGTCCCAACAGGGAAACCCTGTGGAAATGAAACACTTAATGATATTTCCAACCTGCAGAAGGCTTTCAGTAAGGGCGGCTCTGCTCCGGCAGATGCTTCACATTAATCCAATGGACGAAGAGTCTATTCCCAGCACCGAGACTTAGAGGAAAGCTTTGAGCAGAGGGGCAGGCTAGGGAAACTGGGTGGATTCCCGGATCCAACTGTGTCGAGTCTTTCCAATTCGTCTTTATCATGTTGTTAAAAATAAATTCCCAGAACATAAGAGTCTGCCATTTTCAAAAAAAAAAAAAAAAAGTTCCAAAGCCCCATAGAAATGTTATTTGGCTGATTAGCGTCTTTAAGATGGTCAGAGCTGTTTTCCTCACCATCGCTGCACATAAGCAAGAGTTGACAGTGGCTAAATGGGGAATATTTTAGAAATACCATAAACAGTATTTTTAGCATGTGAGCATACCTCATCTTAGGATGGCCAAATACCATCTCACTTGCTTGCTTTCTCCCTCCAAGCATGGCCTTCAAATCGTATTTCCAGAATGAAACGATAACTCTCTCATTGGTTTGAGGAAGCGATGAGGACTATATCGTATTCAACTTTGCATGCTCAGTGAGTGCCTAGCACAGTTGCGGAAATGGATAACAATCTGTATGAGCAGATAAATGTAAGATTTCTCAGAAGAACAGTTTTGCCTTCAACAAAAATGCAAGAGTTGTACACTGGAAAGCAAATATAGAAGACTAAAGCACCAATCCCTATCTTTCATAAACATTTAGCGAGAACTTGCTACATGCAACACACTGTGCTAAGTGCTAGAGACACCAAGACAAACGTGGCATGGTCGCTGCCTTTGCGAGGTTGAGCCTAATAGGAAAGAGGCAGGTATTGGTCAGAGTTCTTGGTTGCAGACAGTATGATCCACTCTGGCTAGATTAAACTGAAAGGGATTTATTAAGGCGTAAATATCTCAGAGAATCGTTGGGAAGAAATAGGCTGAGTTTCCAGAACTCTGCTAAAACAGCTGGCCGAAAGACAGGCTGCCATGGCCACAGGCAGGAACCTCAGAATCAGGAAGCCATCAACACCACCGTCGGCTCCACACCCATACCACATCTGCCATTATCAAGCCAGCAGAAGGAATGGCCCATGTTCTGCTTCTTTTCCCATGAAACTTAGATCTGAATCCAAGTCTTACAGGAGAGTCCTGCCCGACTAGCCGAATATAAATCAATATCCGCACTCCAGCACAAGAGGCTGGGAAAGGTAGGCATTTCCTTGATGGGAACTGGAGATTTACACCTTGGGGAACTATCAGAATACGGAGAAGCTATTCAAAAGATTTGGGGCCATGGTGAATAACAGTTGTTCCTCCGGCGATTAAATAATCAGCTCCAGTATAAAGTGAGAATGATGTGACTGATGTGCACCCAGAGAAGGTGTGAATAACCTAGCATGACGGAGGCATCATGGAAGCTAATGTCCTTCTTCGGGCCTTGACTGCGAAGATGTAGCCAGGCAAAGGAAACATTCCAGTGACAGTCATTATTCCAAAAAGCCAGTGAACCAACTGGCTTTGTGCTCTATATTGAGCAGACAGTTGTGAGCAAAAAAAGACCCTGTGCCTTGCCCTGGTGGAACTCATGGTCCAGGGCAGCAGGAGAAACGCTGCAGGCATTTTGCTAGAAGGCTGTGCTTAGGGAGATGCCAAAGGTGGCCTTACCGTCTCCTGTCCTCGCCGTAGCTGTTGAGTGGACACCAGCCTGAGGACAACTAATCCATATGTCAGCCAGTGACCTCTGAGTTGGGATGGAACAACACTTTTCCCCAAAAGAGATTCAGCTGCTGAAATCCGATTCTTTTTCTAAGGATTAACTGTGGGGAGAGTGAGATAATTCATCAGTCGATTCATGGAACCGGAAGTAAAAAAGACTCATGTGCATTCAGATAGTGGGAGTTAAGAGGGGCCAAGGGAGAACTCCAGTTATAAGACACAAAATCTGTACAGCACAGGAATGAATGACACCTTGGCCAGAGGAGTGGGAGTTCATTAGAAAGGAGGGAACGCTGGAAGCCCAGGCAGCATGTGGCTGAGTCTCAGTGATGGCAGGGGCCCGACAGCCTCCTGCTAAGGAGGGCAGTGAGAGGACCCGGTCCCAGGGGCTGTGCTGGATTCTCCCATTTCCTAGGCTCGGTTCCTGTCTCTGCAGGGCCTGGCTGTGCTCCTGGGGGGTCCTGCCTTTTTAATTCCCACCTCCAACCTCAGCCTTTCCTGGCCATCCTGGGAGGTAGCTTCTTAGCATCACTGTTCCATGCATCATCTAACACAGTGGAAGCTGAAAGGTCTGGAATTTGGCCCAACCAACATGGCAGGGTGAAAATGTTTTTCTTAAAATGACAAGGGAAACCAGAGTCAAACGTTAATTGATAACCATTTAAAGTTAAGATTTAACTGTATTTGATTTGTATCAATGTTTATTTCTTACCAAAACGCTATATTGTGTTTATCATAACATAGCTATAAAAACATTACTAACCATAAGTAAAATAACATGTGCCACGATCACACCCTCGCACTCCAATATCCTCTGACCCCCTAGCTCCCTTCCCGGAGATGAGGTTTGGTGCGTGAAGGAGCTGGGGTCACCAAGACAGCAGAGAGCAGGAGCACTTGTTTATTTGATAATTGTAAAGGAAACTGACCTACTTGTCAGTCAGGATGATACATCCCTTTCTTAGCCTCCACATGTCGGAGAACACTAAACCCATATCTGGTGCCTTAAATGCACATCGATCGATAATGTTTAAAATCAAAGGACATTCAAATAAAAGTTTTTTGCTTCTGTGTGTAGTTAGATTGGAGAAAGAAAGGCTCTAGGTTGCTCCCCTAAATGGTGCAGCCTTATGCTATTACTGGAACTTTTTCCTTAGCAGAGGGACTTTATCGACCCTCTGCCATCTCTGAGCCTTGGCCCCAGCTGCCTTGGCTCCGCCTGTTCCTGAGAGGGTGGAAGGGTAAGATGTGTGGATAGGCAACCAGGGGAGGAGAGAGGAGGAGCCAGAGCCCCAGGGACAGGGGAGGTCCAGACCGAGTGGTGACCCAGCAGGAGTAGAGCAGATGCGGAGATTCATCTGGAGCTGGGGCGGGTCACTTTTGCATTCGTTCATTCATTCAGCAAAGACTTTTGCGAGTGCAGATATAGAAGACTTAGTTTCTGTTCTCAGGTTGTACAAGCTCAGGAGTCTGGCCATCAGGGTGATGTGATGACGCATGCACATGATATAGAGGAAAAGCCTCGTCTTGTGACGTGGACCGGGAAAAGCATGACGGGATGCCTGTGTTTCGGCGTCATCGCACAGGAGCAGGGTAGGGAGAGGTGACCGGAAAACAATAACGAAAAAGTCAGCACCAAGGACAGCAGGTGGAGTGCCAGTTAGCAAGTCTGCTCTCGCCGTGGTAATTATTAGCCGGGAGCTATCTTTTAGTGAGCACTTACTATGTGCTCGACCCTGTTCCGAGAACTCTTTTTGTTTTTCTCCTTTAAGTCGCAAACCATCTTATGAGGTAGGGGTTTCCAGAGGAGGGACTCCGAACTGAGGGAGGTTAAGCTTCGAGTCACTGTCACCCAGGTAGCAAATGCTAGGGCAGTGATCCAATCCAGGTTGGCCCCCAGCTACTGTTCTCGGGGACCCCCAGGGCTCACTTTACACCTACATACATGGCCATCTAGAAACACAGCCGCTTCTGAACCCCACATGCTCTGCTGGGAATGACTAGAACTTGAATGCTGTTTTCACAGAGCCTCGGAACAGCGGCGCGTTGGGCGGAGATGGGGGAGCGGACAGTTCCCGCAGCCATAGCATGCGGGGTGATGAGCTCTCTGAGGTCTCACCTCCAACCAACAGTCTGCGAGACGTTCTGGATGCTGAACTAAGCTCAGTAGATCATCACAAGGCAGGGTGGGGCAGAAGCCAGAACGGGGAAGGTGGTTCCAGATGCGAGAGATGCAGAGGTTGCCTTTCAGCAGTGACATTTCTGAAATGAAAGATGAAATTGTCAGAGAAGGCTGGGGCAATACGAATAAACCTTTGCTGAGCAGAGAGAGCATGGTCAAGTGGGAGGAAATTGAGCTCATTGTTAATCGCACAAAGGAGCAACCCATACTGGGCAAAAAAAAAAAAAAAATGAATGAATGTCTCTGCAATGAGAGAAATGAGTCTTAAAGAGTTATTTTTTTTTTTATGGATGCAATTGGTTTTACCTTTAGGATTCCAATCTTCATTGAGCCTTGTTCTTTTGTCCTAATATTCTGTTTCATAGGGGTATTTTATGGAGCAGCCACTGTGAAGAAATAGGCTTATTAACATAAAATTTAACATTAATACAATAATCGATCTTTAAACTAGAAACTGGGGGGCCAATTTGTCTTGATCGATCGTGTCACCATTTAGATGCTGATTTATTTCTGTGGCTTTTCATTCTCCTTCCCTCACAGTCCTCCCTAGTACATTTTGCTGTCATTCCTTACTTACTGCTCCTGTATCTGGTCCCTCCCGAGCAAGCACAGCTGTGGGGGTGACAAAGGTGACTCCAGCCTGGAGCTTGCTTTCCTTGTGCCCCAAGAGTTTTGGACCCAATTCAGACAGAATGCTGTGGTAATTCAACAAAGGGACCGAGCCTTCCCGCTGGGGAGAATCGGGGCTGGCCTCTGGAGGGGTAGCTGGTCCCTGAAGGAAGGGAGGTACCCGGGGGCGAGAAAAAGAAATGGAAGGGCAGGAAGCAAAGGATGGGAGCAAGGGCGAGAGCCGAGAGAGGGAGATGGATGTGAGAGCCAGAGGAAGGACAAGTCTGTTTTTCATAGTTGAGTCTATTAAAGTTGCCACTTGCTCTAGCCATTGAAGAGGAGTCCCCTCTATCTGCCAGGAGGACGTGAGGACATTTCAAGATTCCCAGTGGATGTCAGAAACCGTGCCTAGGGCCCAACCCTATATATCCTATGTTCTGTCCTACATATACGTTGCATGATGACGTTTAATTTATAAATTAGGCACAGTAAGAGATTAACAACAATAATAATAAAACAGAACAATTATAACATATGTAATAAAATTTATGTAAAAGGCTTTGGGGCCACTATTAAGTAAAAGAAGGGTCACTTGAACGCGAGCGCTGCGATACGGTGACAGCCGATCTGATAACCAAGACAGCTGCTGAGTGACTAGCGGGCGGGGAGCGTGTGGGACGTGGAGACTCTGGCCGAGGGCATGACTCACACCCCAGGAGAGATGGAACGGGGCGGCCCGAGATGTCATCACACAGCGCAGAACACCAGTCCGTTCACAAGTTAGGAGTTGTTTATTTCTGGAATTTTCCATTCAATAGTTCCATACAGTAGTCGATGGAGGGAAACGGAAACCTCCGAAAGCGAAGCCAAGGCTAAGAGGGGAACTGCCGTCCTGAGGGGCGCCCCCGGCGCGGAGGCGTCGGCGAGCAGGGTCTTTCTCTCGGGTCTTCCCAAAATAAAGCTCCATAAGAATGCCTTTCGCTTCCAGAGTCACTCTCTGTCACACCCATGCGTGTGTGTGCTTTTGGCAGTGGGTCTCCCACCTTAGCACACCTCCGCGTCTCAGCCAGCTGGGCCCGCCCGGCACGTTCTGATTTTCAGACTCTGTAAGTCAAAGGAGAAGCCGTCATTTGCGCTTCTGACAAGTTGATGCCACCAACCTGGCACCACCCTTTGAGATCCAGTGCTCTAAAGTATTCTCAGAGAGGACGGAAGGGCCAGTAAAGCACGAGGAAAAGCTACCTTTGTTTTTGTCAGGATAACAACTTTATTATCCTTATTAAAGAAATCTCATCAAAAAGATGAGCCAGCTGCAGCTCCAAGACCCTCCTCACACAATTCTTGGGCTTCAAATGGCCAAGTTAGACCCAGAGCGTGTCCGACTAAGTAGGAAATACCTGTTGGCAGGCTCTGAGCCATGAGGGGTCAGGAAGTGGGGTGCCCTGTCTGTAGTGGCTCTTTAGCAGCTCCTAAACCTGGGACTCCCCATCTATCCTGAGGGGTGTCATCAGTAAACTGGCACTTAAGTACCTCCTGTGCCCAGGTGGCCAGGGCAGGTGGCATCAGAGAAGTTACCAAGAGCCAGTGCTGTATCCGGGATCCAAGGCTTTGCTGGGTCCTTGGCGAGGGGCCTTCCGAGCCTGCCTGGAAACCTCCCACAGAGGGGAGACCCGCATCTGATCTGGCCGCATCCTGTCCGCTCCTGTTTGCCTCTCATTCTCCCAGCAATTGCTCAGCCTCTGGGACCACCCAGATCGGATCTTATTTTCCATTTTGTGACTGTTAAATAAAAGAAAGGGAGAATGCCTTTCACAATAACCTCCTGGAAGCTTTGGAAGCAGGGGCCATCTGACAGGTCATTTTTGTACAAAAGAAAATCTCTGAAATGTATGTTAAGGTAGTAATTTCCTTCACGTTGATCACGGAGAATTTCTATAGCAGTCATGTCGCTGTCTCTTTCTCCAGGAAGCTCATAACTCTGCGGCGCGCATTTTACTCGGAACGAGTGGGTAAAGGGTGGGGAGGGAGAACCTGGAAAGGAGAAATCTTTACTAATCACATTTTAAAAAGATTACATATTTGTTTATTCCAAGAAAAGCTACCAGATATGTAGAATATCATGTTAATAGTCATTATCTTTGCTGATATAATTATGTGCAGTTTATATTTTGCTGTTATAAATATTTTGCAGCTGGAAAAAAAAAGCATGTTCGTTTGTTTGTTTGTTTGTTTTAAATCAACCTTAGGCCCCATTGCCTTCGGGGTGCAGTGTGCGTGCAGGAGGCCAAACCCACAAGCAAATGGTGACGAGGGAGGAAGGTGCAAACAGGGAAACGCTCTGCGGGTCAGGGCAGAGAAGTCCAGGCGAGGCCACCAGCAGTCTCCTGTGGGATTTGTCCCTTAGACACAAGATGAAAAAAAAATACATGATTTTGTTTCTGAAATGAGAATGGGTGTTTAATCCAAGAGAGAAAGAAAGGGGAAGACACTGGGTGTTATGTTCAGGAAAGGCGGGGGTGGCCGTGTGGAATCGGAGGTGCCTTCCGTCCCCCTGGCACCCTCGTCCCGGGCCACCAGGCCCTCGCCTTCCTGGAGGACCACCTGCAACGCGGAGCGAAGAGCCTCGACCACCGGCTGTTCGTGGCTTTGCTGGACTGAGCCCCGGCCAGCCTCTTCTCCAAAAACGACCCCAGTTCTTTTCCTTTTCTCTCTCTCTCTCTTCCTTTCTTCTGTCGTCTCCAAGTCTCTCTGTGAGGAGCAAGTATCCGTTGGTGGATCCTGCGCTGTCCCCCTTCCTTTGTGCCCTGCCCTCTTCACCTGAGCTGCTCAGCTCTCTCCTTTCACGGCCCCAGGGTTCTAGGGGCCAAAACTTACCTGAGCCGCGTCTCAGCTCGCTGGGCCCCCATGCGTTTGTTGTGAGCATTCTCCGTGGATCTCTCTTAAGATTCTTGAGCTAGAACTGACCTATACATGTCAACGGTAGACAATTCACAATAAAACGAAGGCGTCTTAGAACAGCGAGAGCTCATTCCTACGTACGGGTGTGGAGGATTTTTAAACGGTCACGTGGGGTCGCAGCACACACTCTCTCTCGCCTGAGGGTGTCAGGAGCACGAATCGATGTGTTGGTCCTGGAGGGCAGTCAGGCAATGAATGGACAAACCTTGGCGATCGTATCCTGCCGCTTGACCTAGCAATTCCGCGTCTCGTAATTAGTCATAAGGAACCCATCAAAGCTGGACATGAACAGTTATGCACACGATGCTCATCGAAGGATTACTTACGTTATCTTTAAAAGAAAGAAAAATTAGGGATTAAGTAAATGCATAAAACTGCATAAGACGGAATACAGCGCAGCGGCGTTCGTGCCGAAAGGCCAGATAGGATCCCGAATGGCACGCCCAGCCCGCGGTCACCACAGCGCTCTCCCGAGCGGCTGCTCCTCAGTAGCCGCTGACATTTGTGACATGCCACGCCTCCTTCTGCTCCCACTGCCCTGGTCCAGAGGTCCGTGGTCTAGAAAATTAAGACAAAGTCAGCTTTTCCCTAAGCAGTTTTTGAAATTGCAAGTGGAAGAGACCCCAGGCCAAACTGGTTTGGGAAGGAAAGTGACGTAATTGGCTAATAACCCAGGGCAGGGCTGCGTGCAGCTGTGAAGACGGCCGGTAGTTCGACGGTGTCGCCAAGGACCCGGTTTCTTTCACTGGAATTTATTTATCTCTACCCCCATGTTTTCTTATGAATTGCCTCTGAGTTGATCATTGACAAGGATGATTGCCAATTTTTAATCTCTGCAAGGAAGCTGCCGGAGCGGTCCCTCGTTTTATCATCCCCTTAGATGGAGCAAGATGCAGAGGCTCTCTTCACTGCCCTCCAGGGAGCCGGTGGCATATTTAGGCTTGTTTTCACTTTATGACTGCAGTCATTTCATCTTTACCTTATTTATTCCGGAGGAGGAAAGAGAAAGTGGTAGCTCGTGCGGAAGTTCTGGGATCAGTGCTCCCATTTGCCCAGATTCTTTCATGTGACCCCTGACTCCATCACTGAATTTGAGGGGCTGGGATGGATTGCCCCAATTAGCTACAGCTGATCATGAGAGGTAAAAGCAGGAATCCATTCTGAAAAGGAACCCACCAAACACAAATTACATAAAGAAAAGACAGCCAAATAAATACGGAAAATGTTAAATTAAATTAAGTTACTCTGATTTCTTCTTAGCCTTTAATATGCTAATGTGCTCTATAAACCACCAGAAAAGAGGTGGGAAGAGGGAGGATGTAATACGTAGAGCCCAATTTGGAAAATGCTAGAGTAAACTTGAGGCAGATCAGTGCGTGTAAGTAGGGCGAGCATACCTCCGAGTCTGGCTGAGACAGTCTCAGTGTAGGCCGGCTACTCCAGGTATAAATGATGGTGTAATTATGATCAGCCCTCACGTTCACTCTCAGATGGATCCCAGTTTTAGTGACAAATTACAGGGTCACCTCCAGTGACCTGTACCGGGGACTCCACGTTGAATTTCAAATTGCTGACCCAATCAGCTCTTCTCTCAAGGGTTGTGAATTTGAGACTTGGATAAAGACGCTGGGAAGAAATCCGAACAGAGAAGCAGAAGCAGCAGCGGCACAGACAGAGGGAGGCTGGACCCCAAGGCCGGCGGCAGGTCACCAGAGTGGGAGCAGCTCGCGCGGGCTACTCCGACAATGGCCGCAGTGGGGGGGCGGGGATGTGTGGGTGGGAGATCCGACACCCCACGCGCCTGGTGCGCCTGGTGCCCCTGACAGCCGGGCTGCTGGGGCGCCTGCCCTGTGTCGGCTTACTCCCCAGGATGCTGGCGCAGCCCTCATGCCCACGGCTCCTCTGAGCACGTCTGCACGTCCCAAGACGGCCTTCCTCAGCATGGTTCTCATCTCTGGCTGCATGCATGTCCCGATCGCCCAGCAGCTTTTAGGATATACAGAACATCTCCACCCCTGGCTCCAGGTTTTCGATTTACGAGAAAAACTATTTCAAAAATATTGTGAAACCAGTTTTCAAAAACCCAGTTTGCTCTAAATGATGAGATTACAGTATGTTTTAATATATCCTCTCTTGTTCTTTGTCGTATTTTCCAAAACTTCTGCAATGAACAAATATTTCTTTTGGAACAAGAATATAATAGCTGTCTTAAAAGCAAGGAAGTAGAAGTACACCCTTACATTTGTGGTCAATTGATCAACAAGTGTGAGGAGATAGTTGAATAGGGGAAGGAATAATCCTATCAACAAATGATGCGGGAGCGATCGTGTATCCACGTGCAAAGGAATGAAGTTGGACCCTTATCTAACACCATACACAAAAATTAAGATGGATCATAGACCCAAATGTAAGCACCGAAACTATAAAACTCTTAGTGGAACACATATGCATAAATCTTCATGACCTTGGGTTAAGCAATGGTTTCTTAGATACAACACAGGTAGCACAGAGAGGGAGAAAAAGATAAATTGGACCTCATCGGAATTTTAAAATGTTGTGCTTCAAAGAAACACCATTCAAAAAGTAAAAATACAACCCATGGAATTGGAGAAAATATTTGCAAATTGCGTACCTGTTAAAGGACTTGTATCCAGAATATAAAGAACTCTCATAACAATAAAGAGACAAATAGTACAATTTAAAAATGGCAAATGATTTCTGTAAAGAAGATAGACAAATAGCCAATAAGCACAAGAAAAGGTGCTCCATGTCCAGTATAATGTGTATGTTAATTAACTTGACCGTGCTGATTATTTTGCAGTGTATACATACATCGAAACCTCAAGTCGTACATGTTAAGCTTATGCAGTTTTTATTTGTGGATTATACCATAGTAAAGCTGGGAAAAAAGAAGAGAGAAAAGGTACACAAATTAATAGTCATTAAGGAAACCAAAATCACAATGATATCTCATTTACACCTATTAGCATGGCTCAAATAAAAAGACAACAAGAAATGTTGCTGAGAAAAAATTGGAACTCTAATACATTCTGGGTGGGATTTATAAAATGGTGCAGCCACTCTGGAAAAACGGTTTGGCAGTTCCTCAAAAAGTTAAACAGAGTTACCACAGGACCCAAAAATTTCATCCCTAGGTATGTACCCAGAAAAAATGGAAATACATACCCTTACAAAACTCATACATGAATGCATGAATGCTTGTAGTAGCATTATTCATAATTGCCCCAAAGTGGGAAGCACTCAAATGTCCATCGGTTGATAAATGGATACACAAAACATGGTATATCCGTACAGTGGGATATTACTCAGCATTAAAAAAAAAAAAAAAAAAAAAAAAAAAAAAGGAAAGGAGTACTGATACATACTACAGCATGAACAGAGCTTGAAATTTTTATGCTAAGTGAGAGAAGCCAGTCACAGAAGATCCCATATTCTATGGGTCCTTGTATAGGAAATGTTCAGAATCATCAAATCCGTAGAGGCAGAAAGTAGATTAGTAGTGGCAAGGGAGTCGAGGGTGGAGGGAATGACTGCTAATGGGCATGGTATGTCTTTTTGGAGTAATGAAAATGTTTCAAAAATAGAGTGTGCTGAAAGTTATGCAACTCTGTGTAACTCTGTGACTACAGTAAAAACAAACGGATTGTACATTTTAAAGGATGGGCATTTCAGTGTGGAATTTCATCACAATAAAGCTGTTATCAGAAACCAATACTCAGGGAAGTCGGTGGTAAAAGACGGTGGGAGTGAACCGGGGGCATTTTCAGAGGTGCTGAGGCTGGGAGTGGCTGTGGGGGCAGGGCTGGGGTGAGAGGGTGGGGGTGGGGGTCCCTGAGTTCCACCCCATCCCACTTCATCCGGTCCACTGGTCTGAATTCTTTTGACCGGCACAGTTCTTGACTGAGGGGCCAATTATATCTTGCTAATTCATCTGCTCCTGTTTTTAAAAATAAACTTTATACTTTAGAATAGTTTTAGATTTACAGAAAAATTGTGAGGCTAGTACAGAGTTCTCCCACACCCCACGCTGTTTCCTCTACTGGTCATGTCTTACATCGGTATGGTACGCTTGTCACAATTAATGAACCGATACTGTATTCTCTTTTCCTTTTTCTGTCCCAGGATCCAGTCCCATCCAGGATCCCACCTTTCATTTAGTCGTCAGGCCCCCAAGGCTCCTCTCAGCTGTGACAGTCGCTCAGACTCTCCTTGTCTTTGATGACCGACAGCTTTGAAAAGTACTGGTCAGGTATTTTGTAGAACGTTCCTCTATTGGGATTTGTCTTGTGTTTTTCTTGTAATTAGACTGTGGTTATAGGATTTTTGAGCAAGATCGCTAAGGTAAAGTGCCATTTTCATCATATATTGAGGGTATAGATTATCAACACGACTTATCACTGTGGATGTTGACCTTGAGCACCACCAGGCTGAGGTAATATTTGTTAAGTTTCTCCACTTGCAGTTACTTCTTTCCCCTCCTTTTCCGTACTCTTCCTTTGGGAAGAAGGTCACTCTGCATTAGGGAGTAATGCCCCACTAGGGAGTAATGCCCCACTTCCTTGAGGGCAGAGTACACAGAAACCTATAAATTATTTGGAATTCTTCTTCACAGATTTGTCTTTTCTCTCCCATTACTTATTCAATCATTTTTTAATATCAGTATGAACTTATGAATACTCATTTTATACTTTCAATTGTAGTCTAAAGTACTATTTTTTTAATTTATTTGTTTTCTTTTTGCTCGACTTGTTCCAACTTTGGCCGTTGGGTGCTCTTTCAGTTGGCCTGCTCACCATAACGTGGGTGTTTTGTTTTGTTTTCTGTTGTTTTGTTGAGCCCTTCCTTATTTTTTGGCAGTACGAGATGAGATCCGATTTTTTTTTTATTACAAAAAATCTTTAAACAGAAGAGTAAAGAGAATAGTACCAAGAAACCTCACATACTCATTTCTTAGATTTAACAACTGTCAGCATCTTTTGACATATCTACCTCATCTGTATCTGTTTTTATGTCTAACAGATAAAGACTTTAAAAATATAACCATAGTATCACTATCACACCCAACAAAATTAATCCCTGAATCACATATTACAAGTTGTGCTTAATTTTCCCTGTTTTTTTTTTTTTTTTTAAAAAAATAGTTTTTACAGTTGGTTCATTCCAGTTGGGTTTACAATGGATTTCACTAATTGTACGGTCATGCTGCTATTTAAGATGTTTGTCGATCTTTAGTAGAGTTAGATTAGGAGCTTGATTAGAGTTCCACCGAAAGGAAAAACACTAAAAAGAAAGCCTTTACCCTGAATTCGACTTTTCATTTTGATGGAACTTACCTCTTGGAAGTGAAGGCCCTGAGGACCCACACCTGGGAGGAGGAAGCAGGGTCTCCGGCGGGGAGGAGGTGGGAGGGCGTCTCCCGGGCGATGAAGCGTACACGGCGGGTGATGCCCGGCGCAGATGCCGGGGTGACCGGGCTCATATGTTAGTAGCGTCGTGATTGTTATTGCTAGTGCTCTAGTTACCAAGTTCCACAGATTTTTTTTTAGGACTGCCCTAACTCCATTTTTCCCGTAAGCCCTATTACTTTTTAGCATGCCATTTTGTAGAACTCAGGCTTTTCAGCAATGTGCATAGGACATTAGATCAGAAATGCTGGGATATCTTTATTGGGAAGAATCAGGACAGTCCTGGAAATCTCGGAATGTTTGGTCTCTCTCCATCCAAGGCCCCTCCAAGCCCGTTTCCATCTCTGCAGCTCCTGACAGTTGTCTTTAGGCGACTCCTGGGTCAGTGGCTTCTCTGGTGGTCGCCCATTAGGGGTCCAGGCTGGAGACTTACCTCGGGTCCCCAACCTCCCTGCCAGGCAGGGCCTGGCCGATGTTTCTAGCCTCTCTTGAGTCTCCCGGTCGGCTTCGTTTACTCCTGCAGGCCCCTTCCCTCGCCCACTTTCTTTTACAAAACATCATGGATCAGCTGCCAGACGGAGCCCTGGGACAGCGATTTGGGCGCCCTCATCTGCCGTACTAGAAGGGTCTTTCGGAAATGTTCATTGATGACAATGAGGCCAGTACTGACAGACCGAGCTCAGGAAACAGCTCATGCGTGCCGGGTGCTGGGCACTGGGTGCTGGGTGCTGGGTGCTGCCATTCTCAGGCAAAACAGTGGACAGATAGCTGCCTGGGGAGGTTTTTTCACGATTCACTTACAGTGCTAGGGGAAAGGACTTTTCTTTCAGTTTCCTCTATTTCTCTATTTTACTCCCTCCCCCGCCTTCCCCATCAAAGTTTCAACAAGCGATTCCAAAGTCTTGGTGCAAATATCTTAAGAGCCATTGAAAAAATTAAATTTAAAATATATACTTTATAAAACAATCGAAAAACACTTTATGGTGCTTTTAAGAAGAGCATGGCTGGAAGACAGGTGTGAAATCAAACCACGACGCACTGACAGAGCTCCAGAAAGACTTGCTTTGTGTGGTCCGGCCCTGGCACCCCGCTTTTCCACTGGGGGCCCCATGTCCTCCCTATTCCAAAGGCCAGGGTGGCACCACCAGCGGCCTCCTTTGGCACATGGAGTCAGGTAACCAGGCCAGTGTCAGGACTGCTCCCTACTGCTCTGGGAGAGGGTCCCCAGGGAGTGTCCTAGCTCTGCCCTGGGCAGGGGAAATCCAGGGGAAGGACCCTCAGGCTCCAGCTATGGCTTTGCACCAGGTCAGAGGCCGCCCCGCTGCCTCACCTTCCATGATGGAGGAGTTTCCAGAATGGTTTGTGCCATGTGCCTCCAGATCTCTTCCTGGCTTTGGTCCCCATACTCAAGGCTTCAGGAAGTTGCTGAGGTTCTTGACTCAGACAAGGCGGGGAGAAGAGGAGAGCCTCACTCCTCGCCGCCCCAAATTGGGGGTGACCACGTACTTCCTTCCATTCCCAGCACCCCTCTCTCCTTCTCAGGATCCTTCTTTCTTATAATTCCTTTCCTGCTTTCCTGAAACTTCATTTCCTCCATTTCTCCGGACATTCTACTCCCTCCCTCAGAGATCATGTCCCGTTCCCAGCTTCCAGAACGTCCTGAGACTGGGCAGAGATGGGGCCGCTTTAGCTTCCTAAGCAGAGAGTCTCCAGTCTCCACTGCCTGAGGCAAACGGCAGACGCGCACTTAGCTTCTGTTTGCTCATTGGTAAAACACATAAAACTCACCCATTTCTCAAACTCGCTGTAAAAACGGGCTCGCCGAGAGGTAGTTATTATTACTGCCTTTATTGTAGCGTAAGAGCCGTGTTCCCAGCCCACTGAGCCGCAGTAGGACCCCTCCTGCAAGTCAGACCTCAGGGCTGCGGGTCGGCCAGGGTGGGATGCACGACCGAGCCCCACCCCAGCGTCTCAGCCGGCTGTCGGGCTCCTCTCCCAGCCCCTCCAGGAGGCCCCCGAGCTGCCGCTCAGCTTTCAAGGATCTGTTTGGCTGCTCTGGGCCTCCACACCTTTCCCTTTTAGTCCAGACCCAGGGGGCCCTTGCCCGCCCTGCAGACTTGGGGAACTGGGGTCCCACAGGTCCTTGCTGCTCTACCACGGTCTTCCAGCTCCTTCCAAGTTCACCCTCACTTTCAACTCACAGTGCCCGGGGGTGGGGAGAACCCTCAGAGGGGTGTAGAGCAGGGCACGTGGCAGTTCTAGACCCAGGCTTGGCTCCCTCAGGATTCTAGTTCAGCTACTGGGAGATGAAGTTGTCATGCGGGGTGGGCTGAGGGAGCAGTGGGCGGTCCGTTCCTCGCCCAGCTCCTCCGGGAGCTGCGGGGTCGGTCACACTTCGGTTCGGTGCGTCTGATGAGACTCACCTTGCTCTGGGAGTTTGAGTTCTTTTTTTCCCTAAAGTTCTGCCTGGAAGTCAGGCTGATGAGACGGCCCCGGTGTGTATCAGAAGCCACTGAGAACCACCTTACCTTAGGCGGGCCAGATTTTTCTGCAAACGTTTTTTTCTGCAGATGGGTTTTCCTGGAGGGTGGTGTGCCTGCCCTCTGAACTCCCAGGAAGCTTCTGCTGTGCACAGCAGCAACTCCGCGTCCACTTGGTAAAAAAATGGCTTTCCTACTTATTGACTGGCAAAATACTCTATTTATCAAACCATTCCAGTTTCCTCTAAAGATAAAATAGAGGGAAAACCCAAAAGGAAAATTAAAGCTTTAACGCAGCCTTGCAGACTTCTGCTTCATTTCATTGTAAATCGCGTGTGATAACCCAGCACCGGCAGCTCGCATCGAGCAATAGTATAATTTTCTTTGTGCAAGGAACTAATTATGAAGTATAAGACTTCTCACCTAAGTCTAACAATGGTGGATGGCTCCCATACGCTAATTATGTCTTCCTTCATATCTTTGGCTTGAACTCTAATTTGCGTACAGTTTAATGAACACCGGTTCTCGCTGCAAAATACCGAGGCGCCTGGGAGATTGAACACTTAGACTGTCAAATGCTCTCACTCCCGACACTCGTCTTCAAACTCTCTAAATTCCAAACAGACTTCTAAAGGAGAGTGGCTCTTTAAAGGCCTGTGAGTCGCGTTTGAGCAGTAACCGTACACTTAAATGAAAAGCCACAATCTGGCAGCAGACTTGGGTCGTGGTGAAAAAATACTAATAATAATAAAAAGGCTTTCCTGGGTTAGGTATCAGTGATGACTCGCCAGCTTCTCTTCACTGCCTGTTATAAAAGCTACACGTTTTATGGCTGTTTGTTTCCTTGACTTTGGTTTTTCCAGGAGTTTCCCTGGAACGGCTCCTTCACTTTCTTCAGGTATTGTCGCTTCATCTCTGAGGATTTAGAAAATGAGGAACAGTGGGGTGGGGAAGGGGCTTCCAGCCTGGGCCCAGCATCTCATTCTCAGGGTCTCTTCCCCTCTTAACACTTCATCCCCACAAAGATGATGCTGAGTGTTAATGTAAAAATAAAAGGCCTTTCAAAGCGAGAAGCAACAAGCATTTATTTGAGATAAATAAGGAGGGCCATTGGGGACACACTGATTCAGGCAGAATCCCAGATAGTGTTCCCATTAGGAAATACGGGCAGTGGGCATTCCTGAGGCAGGGGAGGGGAGCAGACTCTAATAGAAGGAAGGCATTTCTACTGGTGCATATAAACCAACAGTGATGGCGAATTCTAAATAATGGTCTTAATTTATAAACCGCAGTGATACTTTAGAGTGATACTTATTTAAGTTATAAATTATAGCTACAATTTATAACTGCTTTCTTGCTGTCTTTGCAAACGGTTTCATTGGGGCACAATGTTACTTCGGTCTCAGTCCAAAGAATATTTTGCCCTGATTTAATACTGCAGAGATTTAAGGCGTAAGATGTATAGGCAGTTTCTCTGGGGTTGCAGCTCCAGCTCCATTTTAAAGTGGCTCTGTTCAATTTTGACAGGAGGTTAGTTACTTACATGGCAGATGACCTCTATGTAATTACAGCTAATAGCGGTCATGCGTTTCACTTTACCATGACTTCTCGAAGCGCAGTATTTGATATGAACCATTCAGGTGAAGGGCCTGGAGGACTAAATACAGATTCTGATTTGGCAGTCCCGGGGCGGGACCTGAGATTCTGCATTTCTGAGGAGCTCCTAGGAAAGGCTGCTGCTACTGGTTCAAGAGGCACACTGTGAGTCCCTTTACCTGGATTATCCAATTTCACCTTCACTGCAGGCTATGAGGTAGCTGAGGCCATGGAGGAAGAGCGTAAGTAGCAGACCCGAGGCCATCTGGCTGTAAGCAACAGAGCCCGGACTTGATGTCTTGCAGTCTGGTCTGCAGCCTCAGCCCACGGTGGTACTTGCTGCCTCTCATTCTCCGTAGGCGCTCTTGTGAAGAGGGAGGTATGGACTGACTTGCACATTGATCTTAATCTACAGCATCCTGTGGCGAGTCCTTGTTAAAGCCAAGAAACCGTCTCTTCATTTATCCGCGTCGCCACTCGAGGTGTGCGTCGGCCCAGGCACGGCCGTGTGGCCACGAAGAGAACCCAGTGTCAAAAAGCGCTCGCCAGGCACCTCCTGGCCAGCCCGCAGCTCCCAGCAAGGCAGGGAGGAGGCAGCCTGCCGAGATCTCTGGTCACATCTCTACAATACCTTCAGCAGCCCCCAAGGAAACCAGCGTTCTTTCTGTTACTTTGGGTCGGAACACTCGGAGGTGATTGTAGGCAGAAGAGGTAACTTTGACAGCTGACTTGAAGATTGCAAATGGCACAATATACCTTCTGGGTGTGCTTCTCCGACCTGTTGGAATAACCCACTGTGCGCCAAAGCGGGGGCCCGAAGGGAGAAGCAGCGGCACCCGGCGGATAAGTGTGCAGGCTGCCTATGGGTCCACATCTTGCCTCGACGAGCTGTTATGGGCTTGGGCAACTTGCTCCCTCTCTATGTGTCAGTTTCCTCAGCTGTAAAGGAAACATGATGTCATGATGATGGTGGCGTCTCCCTCATGGGCTCGCTGTACATAAACTGTTCCACGGGAGGTACCTGCCATGAGGTCACCCCTCAAAAATGTAAGTTGCCCTTATTAACGGGGAGCTGGAACAGCCTTTCCGAGCACACCCCCTGAGAATGTGAGTGACGCTTCTTTTTCCTTTCCATATAATTTAAGGCTAAGTGGCTAATTTTACTGATTTTCCCAATAGAGAATAATGGAAAAAGACCCGTCCTTTGGCACTCTCCAGTTTACAGCACCTGAAAAGAATTGACAGTCGCGGAAAGCAGAGAGAGAGATGTATAGGTGGGTGTGAGCACTTGTGCGAATTACGCATCTGTTTACGCACCTAGCCTTGAAGCTATTTAAATTAAGACCCTCTCTTTTGATGATAGCTGTGTGTTAGGCAATATTTGCTGAGCCCAGTTCCTGCCATCAATGCAGGACCGAAATGCAAACATACTTGTAAAGTGGAAACACACTTTTATTTCCTAAGGGCCCTGTAATCAGGCAAAAGCTATTCCTTGATCGCATAATTAACCTTAGGAATAGAAGTGTAAACAGCACAATTCATGAATTTGTTAATTGGTCTTCCCTGCTACTGATATTAGCTCGAGTTGATCTGTCATTCGCCTCTGCTGATTATCTTAAGTTTTCTAATTTGGATTTCTTCAGGGTAAGCAGGGGGAAAGAGTGAAGGAAGAGCTTTTTAACAATTTGAGAATATACTGTGGCGACATTTTTTTTTTTTTCTCCTGAGAGGTGGACACAAGCGGAAGGAAGCCCCTCTCTACCTTAGCAGATTCCGACCTCTCGCGACCCAGGTTTCTTTTGGTCTGCGCGGGGATCAGCCAGATCGCCAGTTACCGGTGTGGGAGCCCTCGCCCCTGCCCCCCGGCCCGCCGCCCGCCCCCTGGCCCGGGCAGCAGAAACAGAAAACAACCAGTAATGCTCAGCGGCAGTCATGCTTCCGGGACTCTGAATCTCAGTCTAATTTGGTCCTAATTTATTTTTCCCATTGCAGTGGCTCCTGAGCTGAGCAGAAGGAAACAGAAAACACTGGGCGGGTGTCGGCTCGGGCTCTGCGGTGGGAGGGGCTGTGCGGTGAGAGGCCTCGGTGAGCACGGAGCCAGAATCCATCCCTCTCCTAGGACTTGTAAAGAATCATGCTCGCCGAAGCAGGGGACCGGGGGCCTGAGAGGAGACGCAGCGACACAGCATTTCGCTCCTCGGCGTTTCTCTTCCCACGTGGCACACCTAGGTGGGGCCTCGGGCTGATTTCCAGAAGCAGCAAACCGACACTTCAGAGATTCTTTCCTTAGAGCCCTTCTCATGAAACAGTCGCTTAATCGAATTAGACACCGGGCCTCTGAATGCTTGCTGTTTCACAACGACAACGACAAAATTCTCTGAGGGTACCGATGCCAGGGCCTGATCTGTTCACACATACTTTAAAGTCGAGGATGCCTTCCCGAATAGTCACTGATAACTTCAGAAAACTTCAACAAACAACTGATTTTAGATGACAAATTTTGGTCAAATATCTCTTTAAAAAAAAAGAAAAAATTTGCTAGTGGTCCTTTTAGTTACTTTGAAACCTCCAGGAATCTTTCTGGGAAAGTCAAGGTCACCAACCAGAAAGCCGCAGTGATACAAACACGAATGAATAAATAGCCCGTGGCTACTGGGCCTACATTCCACTCACTACCAAATGCAGAAATGAATATCTGTGGTTTTGGGGGCTTTGTGTTCAGAGGATCCGCCTGTCTGTCATTTAGACCTTAGGACTCAGCCGGAAGAGCTGAGCTGACAGCAGCAAGCCCCTGCCCCGGCCCCCCCAATCCTATGGGCCTCTGAGGCTTATGCTGGTTCTAGAACCTTTAGAGAGAGCAGCCAGGGCAGATGAAGACTCCATAAGCAATGCCGATGACTATTTTAGGCAGGTTTGGAAGGTCAGGAATGACACACACCCTGTCACAGCTGGGCTGGGTACCACGCACTTCCCAGGTATGAAAAAAGCCTGGCATCAGGAGAATTAGGCACTCACCTTCAGCAGACCTAATATCGGCACAAAGGAAGTTCTGCCAGCTCATCGCTTCTGTTCTACTGGCCCCACTTTGGCCTCTTTGAAATTTTGATCTAGAATTTTAAGGGAAAAAATAGAGTTTTCGAAAGAGATACCCCTTAACTTCACTTTATGAAAAGGTCAGTCATTTTCATTCTCCTGAGAAGTATTTCCAGGTGGAGAAAATGCATAAGATACCTGGTGGGAGAATTTGGAAGTAAAACCCATGCTAGTTAGAAAGAGATGATGGGAAAAAGTCGAGGAGGAAAGAGGGGCTATGTCCTTGGGCCTCGGAAGCGGCTAATCCTCCTGATGTGAGATACATAGGGCTACCATAGGGTTTGTCCACCGGCACATGCTTACATCAGAGCCTGAAGTCTAAAGCTCTAGGTCCGACTAGTTCCGATCTTAATTTAATTTTCACCCTGAGACTATATTAAGAGCTCACGAGCCAGAGACTGTGCTAAGAATCATCTATGCAGCCCTTCTGCAGCCTAATGAGAGGCGATTATTATTGGGGCCCCTTTTACAGAAAAAAAAAAAAAAGAAGAGACTAAGAGAACCGAGGTAATCCACCCCCACACGGCCCCGTCCTAACCTCTCCTTTGCTGTGAAACTCTTCCAGAAGGATCACTCGTTTTGTGCCGAGACTGCGTGACTCACGGTGACTAGCTAGGGCAATGCCTTGTTATGGACACTCACTAGCATGAGAAAAGAAATGTCATTATTTCTGAAAAATGCCATAATGATTTTTTTTTTGGCCTTCCATTAAGAAATATGTATTTTTAGCCAAGTCATGCAAAAGAGGGAACCATGTCAAAATGCAGCTCCCACCTCCTTCCCCCACACAAAGGCAAACGGTAGTAACCCTTTTGGGTAATTCTTCCGACGTGCATCCCTTATCCTTTTATGCTTATCCTCTTATTTCTTAGGGGTTTTTTTTTTTCATTTTAGACATTAATAACTTCTAATTATAGCAGATGAGGATTTAACTCTTTCTCTCTACTCCACTTCCCTCCTCTCCCCTACGTAAATTTTAGCAACATCATTAATCAGCATTTATATTTTTATGGCTACATAAAGATGGTGTGGCGCGGGGCTCAATAGTGCACTATGCTTGTGTTTTGTCACATACTATTTTGAATGAATAACTGCCTCATTTTTATCTGTTGCATAACTTTTCATATACTGAAACTTAAAAAATGTTTTTTAAATGCATCATCAGATGTCCTGAATACTCAGAAGCCTTTTCTCTAAATGCTCTGTCATGATAGTAAGATGATTTAATTATCTTGGGGCCTTTCTTCTAAGGCCCTCCTGCTAACACCCCAGCTTGCGCCTCCTGAGCACAAATGCCTGCCTATCGTTCTAGAACTCCACCCTTCCGGAAGTCTCGCAGAGCTCCTCTTCCATATTAAGCTTGACATGCTTGCCTGCAAGACAGTCACCAATTCCTTCATCGCTAGTGGCAGTGATCATACTCAAGATGGCCCCCATTCGCTGAGCACGTCTTTAGCCGAGCACTGTGCCAGGTGCTGCACGTTATCTCATGTAATATTCACAACCGTCATTTTCTCTTTTACAGATGATGAAAGAGGTTCAGATTTAAATAATCTTCCAGAGTCACACAAGTGGTGGTGGAGATGGAATTTGAACACAACTGTCTTTTTCATTAATAATAGTACTAATAATACCAATAATGATAATAATGACTGCTAACATTTACCGAGGATGTTCTATGTACCAATCTAGCCTCTCATGACTTGCTCCTCGTTTGCCTAGTGATCTCAGAAAAAAGGAGATCGGCATTACCAAGGCGTCAGTAATTTGCTATAATCTTTATCATTTTATATATTCATTTTTCAATCTATTTTGTTTTTCCTTTACTTTAAGAGGGTTCTTAAGTTAGTTTGTAAGCTTCTGGTTCCCCAAACCCAGACCTATTTCTTACCAAAGGTGCAGGCAGTTTTACTTTTTAACCTCTGTACCTTCTTGTGTCCTTGTTGGATTTACTTAAGCCAGACTCACTCTACAGGAATAGAGGCCATCCTCAGACTGTAAGGCTCACAGTGGCAGGCTACTACGCTGTCTTGCTGATTGCGTTTAGTAAGGTCTAAGGGTTTCGTAAATTCTTAACAGGCTTCATTAGTGTAAGTGTAAAAAGTCTTGCAAGTAACTTTCCTCCTGTGGTGAGTTGTGGTTTGATGTTTCCTTTATATAATCTATGACCCCTCTAGAAAAAGGGTGTATTGGCAGCATATTTTGGTCTGTAATATCTGAACTTTTGATGTGCAAGAATGATTTCAACGTAATTTTTCTTTTGCAGAGCATCACTGCTGAAGGAAAATAAAGCCCAAAGATAAACAGCTTTCTTAGGTTTTGCCACAATAGATTTTCTAAAGCAAAGAATGAAACATCAAAATGTCCACTCAGTGGTTCCTTGTCCATAAAAATTCTGAGGAAAATCAGACCATCTGAAATAGAAACTGCTATTTTTATACTCAGTTGCAAATTGGTAAGTTGCCAGCCTTTCTTCTCAGCAATGAGTCTTCCTAGGAACTGGATCTAGAATTCATTTAGAATTTTTACATTGGGGAAAGGTGCATTCTGAGTCTTTTCAGCTTTTGATGCTTTCTCTTTCCATGAAGAACCTTTGAAATAGCTTTCTGATCTTTTTGGCCTCCTCCACCTACAAAGAGAAGGTGGCAAAGGGATAAATTTGGCAAGAGCCTCACTGATTTGGGCATCACTAGCATTAATTGAATGGATAATGAGACATGTTGGCTATTGAACAATGCCATACTATTTGTTTGTAATTCAAATCAATGACTAGGCGCACTCTCAGTAAAGGGAACCGGGTGCAGCCACGTTGGATCTAACTTAGCCTATCTCCTGGGCAATAGAAAATGCCAAAATCACAGCCTGTGCATCGACTTTTCAGATCGCCATACGGTTGCTTTATGTAGGACTCCAAGAGCACTGTGCGAACACACACGTGACATCCTCTTCACACCCAGAGGCCACTGATCCATCGTGGAAGACTTCAGACGTCTTCTCTCAGCCACCAACGCCTTCCCTTGATATGGCCCATTCCTTTTTGTTTGTTTCACGAAGCGTGTTAAGGCTTAAGGGAAATGAGGCTTGTTCCCAGGTTCCAATGTATTCTTGTATCTGTGTACACACACACAGCCTTCGGAATGCCGTAGGCAGGGAGCATTAGAACCTGTATCAGAAGCATTTATTCAAATTCATCCGTTGGCAACGCTAAACCCTTTTTTACTATCAGTAGAATTACAAATGGTGCTACAAAACGGGAGGTTCTCCTAGAATTGCTGTAAGGGACAAGGCTGAATCCTTTATTGACTGAAGAACCAGATGGAGTATAGGTTACAGTCCTGATCTCTGGGGGTGGGGGATGACTGACTAACAGGAAAATGAACGAAGCTGTGTCTGAGGGAAGGAATCAAAAAATGGGATGGGGATCTCCTCCTGCTCTGCAAAGCTGCTTGTTTCTGATTCGACATTGAATGGAAGGCGTCACAGGGGTGAGGGTGGAGCCGGGCGGGCTCCTTCAAGGCGTCTTCTCCCCTCCCGCTCACTGGCTTCGTTTCACGACGTGCAGGGAGTGCACCATGGAACAGCGTGTGGAAAGCGAGGCGCCGCCCGGGTCTGGGGAGGCCGCCCTTGATCCCCGTTTCACTTCATGGAAGAGAAAAGCACAGAGGTCTTTTTTGTCGTCGTTTGATTGTAGCCTCTAATCAGTTCAGAGAAATAGGAGAATTTATAACAGACTAGCTTAAAAGGTCTAAAGAAAATTGCTTAAAAGTTCATACAAATAATTAAATTTCAGTTATTTCTTGAAATTAAATAGGTAGGTTGAAACACTTATGTACCCAACAGCTGTGATGAGACAGAGGGGGAGGAGGGAGGGAGGGGGGAGAGGGAAGGGGGGAGAGAGAGAGAGAGAGAGAGAGAGAGAGAGAGAGAGAGAGAGAGAGAGAGAGAGAGAGAGAGAGAGAGAAGGAGAGCGCATGCTCCCGAAGCGTTTGCTTTGGGCTTTTACGGGTTACTTCAGTGTCCTAATTTTAGCATTAGTTTCAGGCAGTGTTTGATCTTTGGGAACTTGTGACATCTAAATGTGGGGGCTGCCTATATTCTGATATGAAAAGTTAAAAAATTCACCATTACAGAGGGTGAATTTCTTCATTAAGCAGGCTTCCCTTCATGACCTTTCTTACTTTAATGACAATATCTTTAGAGTGAGGTTAACATTTCCCCTTTCAAGAACAGATCCACTGTAATAAAGATTATTCATTTATTCATAAAGTAATATTCAATGGACAGCTAAGTATATATACAAAACCGCCAATAGGTGCTCAATACCAGTCTATCTCACAAGGGTTCTGTAAGACTCACATGAGAAATTTGTGTGACTCCACTTTAAAACATGTAAATTGCTATATATAGAGAAATGCTATTTTTATCACATACCAGAATGATCCGTGAGCACACTCAACTGTTCCCAGATATAGAAAGTTACCTGGGCCTACTGTCTTAGTTTTGATAGTCGCTGCTATTTATTGAACTCTAAGCGCCATCAGCGTGCGGTACGCTTTATAGCCCCTACGGCATCCTCAGGAGGCGGGTATTCCCCACACGCTACATGGGGAAACATGAGGTCAGAAAAATCCGATGAAGGTCCCATCACTAGAAAGTAGTGGAACGAGAGCTTGAATTCAGGCCTATTTGTCTACAAAGCCTGTGAACTCATCCTATTCTATTCTACGAATGTACGTTTGTTTTTAAAGATGATGTTTTTCTTCAGTTATAATACAGTTATGCCACATTTATATTATGAAAACTCAAGACTACCAAACAGAGTCACAGCTTTTTCCTAATCATTGAGAGCCGTCAACGCGAACAGCAATCTTGGCTCCAGGCCCTGCCCTGGTTCCCCCTCGGTACTTCACGGCCTAACAGACGTTTGCCTGTGTTTTTGTGTTTTTTCTGACTTTTCCTTTAACCTGTCACTTCCCCCTGATGTTCTAGTGCCTGGAATGTGCTATGGACTAATAAACCGAAGAACCAAACATGCTGGAACAGCATCTAAGTAAGCAGCCTCAAAGCTGTGTCCATAACTCACCCGGTGAGCTAGTTTAAATGTAGATTCTTGGGCCCCCTTCTAGATGCTCTGATTTAGTAATTTGGGGAGAGCGAGGCCCAAGAATTGCGGCCCTATGAGTAATGAACACATTTTGTGAGAAATGTATTCATTAAGTAGCGTCCGTTTTTATCTATGGCTTGAGTAGTTGAGATGCTGGATGTTATATATATATATTACTAATACACACATACATCCATACATATGCATGTATAGAGGGGAGGGAGAGAGAACCTGCCATTTGAGAGGCTGCTGAATTTGAATAACTGACTTCATTTTTTTCACTTACATTAGATGCATTAAATAAAATAGTGACAGAAGAGTCTGAAAGTACCACAAAAATGACTTAACTTTTTCTAAAACCTTGCTTTAGTTTGTCGAAATTCTATGTTTCTTTCTTCTTAAACTCTGGTGCTTGCTAGTTAACCTCCGGCAAATCACCTAACCAGTCTGAGCCACAGTCGTGCCCCCATCTTTAAAATGGAGATGAGAGAATACAGCAGGTCCTTGAATAATGTCGTTTTGTTCAATGTCGTTTCATTTTACCATTGACGAGGTACCATAGGAACTTCACTCTTGTTTCTTTTCTATCCATTAACCTGTGATAAAACTGGTTTCATTCTGTCATATTGCTTCAGTTTGCAGAACCGATCGACACGACGCTGTTAAGTGAGGACTTCTTGTACTTACCTCAGAGGGATGGTGAGAATGGATAACGCATAGAAAGTTCCTGATAAGTATGCAATATGTGGTTCGACTTTCAAAAATGAACTTTTTATAGGAATTCTAGTTGTAACTATCACAGGAATTTTGTAACTCTGTGAGGGACCCAGATTTCATATTTGCACATCCCAGAAATCTGCATTCGCAACACATGATTCTCACGTTAGCTGTGTAAAACAGGCCGGGAAGGACATGCTACCGGGAATGCAGAGAAGCCAAGACTTTGCTGTTTTAAATATTAGGCAAAACTTAAATATTTATAATGAAGCATCATTACCTCGGTGGAAGAAACAGGCATACTAACATGAAAAAACACATTTTATTGCACTTAAGTTATAAGAAAATAAAATTTCTAAGTGAATCAAACCATAGACACAATCCCTTTAAAGGTTGTTTTCCTCCATCATGTCAGGTTGTTACATAACTAAAATTAACCAACTTGAATCTGATTGTTTTAAATCAGACTATAAATAAAACAAACAAAAAAAATAAACAGGAGGAGGAAAAAAAGATCGCCTAGGATACAGTGTTAAACCACTTTCACAGTTCAGCTTGAGTTGTGGCTCTTGGAGAATGAGGCAAACCATTTGACTTTTTCATTCATTTCATTTGTTTGCATGTGACGCCTTTACTACAAAAACTGAATCGTTTCTGCTTTGTCAGTTACTCAGAGCAATAAAACTGTAACAGTTGTTTTCCCAAATACTGTAAAACACTAAGACTGACCAGCAACTTTATTTTAATTTTGTGTTTTATATATTTTTAAAATCTTGTCAGTTTTATTATGTACGTTCATCCATTCACCACAGCCCTCAAAAAGAAAAGTTTCTCCACGGAACAGGCAGCAATAGCTCTGTTCCAAGGAATGTGTTTTAATTTTTGCCCAGATAAAAGAAAATAAGCTTTGCACACACTCTCAATTCTTTACTTGCAGGCAAACTTCACTCTTTATTATCTGAAACTCTCCCATTCTCAGCCTCTTAGAGGCACAGATGGTTCAAGTTTCAGTGGCAAAAGTCTTTTTTCCGTAACCAAACTAGAGCAAATTTGGAATTCAGTCTGGGACTAAAACGTCACAGCAGAAAAAAAATAAAAAAAAATAATTTGCTTTTTTTCTTTCTTTCATTTAGCAGCATAAATAAGTTTGGCCACTGGGAGTACAGTACAGGGGTGGGACAACAATCCCATATTTGAAGACCTACTTCTAGCACCAGCATCAAGAATTAAATCCATCTCAGGACTCACAGAACCCAGGACAACTTGCCACCTTTCAGCAATATATGCACTGAAGAGTGTATGTGGAAGCGACAGTAAGTAGATTAACAGAGGCTAATACTGTGATTGATTGACATTGGCAATGGTTGGCAAAAAAAAAAAAAAAAAAAAAAAGCTTTTTCATGATAACTGTACAAAAACAATTCACAGTAATATTTTTTTTTTTTTAGCTTTTCCGCTCCAGAAAAATGACTTTTGTTGCAGATGCTCTCTAATCAAAGTCAACCAGTACTTGTTTTGATGTTATTGCAGCTCCTTTCTAGGTCTCAGTGGTAAGAGAACAGACTCACGGAATCTGGAACGATGTTTCAGCATTAACACAGCCCAATGACCACTGGAGAAGAAAATAAAGAAATAATTGCACCTGGTTTGATTTAGAAAGTCGTTGCGAAGCTGCCCTCAGTCAGAGGTGGAGCCTTTCCCGCAGAGACAGCAGACGCCTCTCCTGTCAGTTCTGGCTTGTCGTCTCTTCCCCGTTTCCTCTTAGTCTGTAGGTCTTTTCACTCTGTTGCCCCAAGCCAACATCCTGCACCACTGAGAACAAGGGATTTTTTTTCTTTTTCTTTTTTTTTTCCTTTTTTTCTTTTTGCTTTTCTTTTTTCTTTTTCTTTTTTTTTTTTTCTTTTTTGCAGGGGGGAGGGCAGGGAGTATATCGTCTACACATTTGGACAAACTCATCTTTTCTGCTCTTCACTTCATGTCCACATCAAAGTCCAGCACCAGCAGCTTGGTTTCTTCCGTCCCGTTCCGGCTCCCGACCGCGCACACCAGCTTTGTGTTCGAGGCTCTGATCCGCCACACGACTCCCCCGCTCCCCCCACTCTCCAATGTGACTAGGTTACGAATAAATTCACCCGTTTTCAAGTCCCATAGTTTTACAGTTCCATCATCTGAGCTGGTAATTACAAAGTTCTTGTTGAACTGTAAACAGGTCACAGCACTCTGATGCTTGTTGGGACCTAGGCAAAACCAAACGAATTCAATTACTGGTTGGAAATCATGGCTTTGGGTTAGTTACACTGTAATTTGTAGACTTCTACATTAGAAGATAAAATAAATGAAATATTTTAAATGCCACATATTTAGAAACTGCATTCTGAGTATTTTAGGATCAGCGGGAATGTAAGAAAATCTGGTAGCTGTTTGTAACTGAAACATTAATTTTCAAGAGTGCTGTCTTCCAAGAAGCTTGGTTAGCTACCAGGCACACACATTTTGTTTTCTGGCTGTACGAATGAGAGCTTTTCTTAGGGATGCTACAGACAGCTCAGCTTCATGTATTCTGCTGATGGACAAACGGGCGTAAGAGATCAGCCTACCACTTTGAACTGACCAGTCAAGGGCAAAGGCTGAATGGACACCATTCCAAAGCTCTGAGGAAGGGACAAAACCAATGAGTAAAAAGCTGCAATACAGCCCACCTGATAGCCTCACTGAAAAGAGGGGGAAAACAAAAAACAAAAAAAACCACTTTCTGAGGGCTCTGACCACTAAAAACAGTTAATCATGACCTAAGAAGTTAACACTGTTATGCCTCATTTACTGATAGTGGTGTTTACATTTTTCTTCCTCTATTTGAGTGGGCACTATCATTCCTTTCCATCCTAGTTAAACAGATGGTTAAGGGTCTAAGTTGAAGCCAAAGCAATTTGCTATCAAAGATGCTTTTTGTTTTTTGTTTTAGCAAGACGGCTCTTTAATTTAAAATGGCACTAAAAATTAAAAGTAAAAAGAGCACTGAAAAAATAAAATGAGTACGTTGCTTCTATGATATAGCCAACATCTTTTTCACATTGTGTTTTATGATTAGATAGAGTTAACTGTACATGTTAGAAGTGATTAAACAATTTTATATTAAAAACACAATTTAAAACACATTGTCAAGAGTAGCCTAGTTTTGTTAAGTCAGAGTGGAAATGCTCATAAACTTATCCAAAACAAGCATATTCATTTTGCATAAGGTTAATCCTTTTTGTGACATAAAAGCTCCATATTTCTCTAATTTTTAACAAATACAACTAACAGTGAGTATCCAGTACTTACCTTGCAATGTTTGTAAACACTGTCCTGTTTTGATATCCCAGATTTTAACTGTAGAATCTGCATTCCCAGAGACAAGAATATTGTCTTTGAGTTCCATTCCACTTGTTAGCGACTGGTGTCCCGTCAACGTGTGAATGCAATTCCCTGTCTCCACGTCCCAAACTCGGATTGATGTATCAAGAGATCCACTCACCACATGGATGCCATCAAACTACAACAGACACAGTTTATTAAACTAGAAGTATAGACATTCTTGATATTATTTATTGACCTTAACCTAATTGGGGAGGGAGTAGAGCATGGGAAACAGGTAATGCCAGGAACAAAATGAGGTACTAGGATAAATTGTATGTAATGAAGCAACCCTACAGTGCATGTTCTTGGCTCCCATCCCAAATGCTCATTTTATGACTAGTGGCTTCAAACTAGACGCAAAAAGAATTAAAAAAAAATCCCTAAAATGTACATATTATTTTCAGATCATCTGGTCACACATAACAGCTCCATACTATCGAAAATTCAGCAAAGACCGCCATTTGAGTTTTATTGCTCGATAGGAAGCTGAAACGAGTGACCCAGCCCGTGATAAAGGGTGTACTCATCAATACCTGAGGCACGAAAAGGGCTAGACAACATTCACGATGCTTTAGAGTTCTGCTAAAAGTCATACACAAAATTTCATTTACAATAACCTAATGCTAATTAGGAAATGTGCCAACAGATAATTACATCTGGAATTAGAAGAGGTGGCATTTTGATAACAAAAGATAGCTATATAGCAACCCCTTTTCTTGCTTCCCAGCTATATTGAAAGCCAATAAATATCTATTAATTCCCAGGTCTATAATTCCCAGGTCTATAATAATGTTGCTACCTCTTTTCTCAATCTAATGGTTTATTTAAATGAGAAGATTATATTCTTTACAATTCTGAGCATATCACAAAACATAAAAACAAGTGCAGCCAATTACTTCTCCTCCAAATTCATGACTTTTTCTAAGTTAACAAACATCTTTATTATGTGTCAGTATTTCATGACATAGACAGTATTCTGTCAATTAAGAAACAAATATCCCAAGAATGGAACTGTCAGAGACTGAGAACAGAACTGATTATCCTAATTTGCTGATCACTAATGGGCAATGATACCTGGTAAATAAACTATGTAAGTAACAGGACATATTTTTTAATTGGAATGCTATCTTTCGGAAAATAAAACCTATTTTCTAAACTTGCTATTAATCTAATTATTGATCTCAAAATATGACAATCTATTCAAGGTTACTAGGTTTAAATGCAAACAAAAAATTCAGTTTTGTCCAATGTACTTCCCTGCGACTACCTATCAGCAGCCCTGCGAGAGCACGCAGCCTTGTGCAGCAAGGCTCCACTTCCCCCTTGCACGGGGACGAAATCACAATTACATGGCCCATCGACTCCGCTATCAAGGCAAAGGGGCTGCTTTTGGTCAAATTAATCCTCTACTAATGAGTTTATTAAAATCCAGGTTATTCTCCTCTGAGACTCTCTACCCATTAATTAATATAGGAAAACTTAGGGCTCTCAAGTCCCAGGTTCCAAGACAAATATTTGTATTTTAGAGGGAAAATGGATGATAGAAAACTGAAACAAATCATAAAAATAATTTCAAAATGTATGCTTCTTCATGCCAGTTTTAAAGTATGTATAAAGAGAAGGATAGTTCATCTTTTGGGGGCTGTATTGAATCAACAATTTGACAGTGGTTATCTGAGTAAAACTATCTTATGATTCATCAGTAAAGCATCTGAGGGATATGAGAGCGATAATCTCTTACCTGTAATGAATAGACTCTATTAGTATGCCCCTGCAGCGTGTGTAGACAGGTCTCAGTCTCTGGATCCCACACCTTCACCATAAAATCATACGCTCCACTAACTACCCTCCTGCCATCATACTGAACACAGCGGACCGCGGCTACGTGACCCATCAGCACATGTAAACACTGGCCTGTCTCTATATCCCAAACCCTAAGAGTGGCATCTCGAGAACCGCTAACAACTCTGTCGGGGGAAAACAGAAAAAAAATATATTAGAATGTTTAATAATATGAGAAAACATGATATATTAAAGTCAGTGGTTATTAAAAAATTTTTAAGCAGGAACACCTGTTTTCAAAGAAATCCTATCTGAAGTCTTAAAATATAAATATTACAAAGCTGAGTCACTCTGATTGGGATGAGAAGTTGGGAGCCTAGAATTCTGCCTGTTTGGCTTTGCCAGCCGTGAGGGATCGAGTAGCCCGGGTTCTGTGGAACAGTCTGAAAACTACTGTACTGTACTTTAAAAAGAAGAAAGAGAAGCAGCAACAGCTGCCAGCTCTAAATATATATAATAAGATCTTAATATGTCAGAAATAAAATGCCAATGTACGAAATATGTATGAAATGTAAATGAGAGAAGTCTAGGTAGTAATATTTTGAAAATTTTTAATTTTCTTTTTTATTCTTTATGCCACTCCCTAAAATTTTGATTATGAACACCTATTCCCTTTGTGAGTAAGAAAATTCATTAAATGTTATTCAACAAAACAAATCAGAATTTAAAATTTAAATAGCTAAAAATGTGTGCTTTACTCCATATATTCTGGTAAAATTAACCAGTTTCAGACATGTCTTCAAAGGCTGCGTATGCTTATCTTTACAAATATTCAGGCTATGGGGGCATTAAGACATACAGAGTTTAGAAGATACTTATGTATAGGCAATAGAAATCCCTTAAGAAGTTAAACCAATATTATTAAACTCTTCCGAAGACCAGAGTGATGCAAGTACTGTAGTCACTTTCGAATTACAAAGGAGAGCCGAAAACTCAGGTATCTTTATGTCATTCCTAAGAGATAAAGAAAGGCCATAGTTTCCACATTTGGAAGAGTATAAAATGGAAGCATTGAGGGATTTAAGTTCAAGAACATAATGGAAACTGAAATGCAATGTCTCTTGATACTAATCCCCCAAATTTTAATGGTATACTGCACTGTTCAAAGTAAATTCAAAATACAAATGAAATGGTTCTTTTTTTTCACATATTATCAATCTACTGCGAAATCTGCTTAATGTAATGGTTCTTAATAAAGACTATGCTATGGACAGAATTAAAGGTAAAGACTGGAATAGATTTACTATAAGAACACGTCACAAAAATCTTTTTTGGCGAATGAAGTAGAAATTACATTTGTTTAACGGATACCATGAAGACATGCCACCAGAAGACAGAAAGGACTTTTAATAGGAGGGCTTTGTAGGAGGAGATCAAACAAAGAGCAAAGGCACTGAAAAGAAAAAAGCAAGCAGTCTGGTTTGGCTGAAACTGTTCTGAAAACTGGATAGAGGATTTTGTCCTTAATGCAGTAAGCAACAGAAGACTCCCAAAGGGCAGTGATACTATCATAATTAGTGAAGAGTTCTCTGTCAGCTGTGTAAAAGGTGAGAAGACCAAGTCTGAAAACCATTTCGATAGTTCAGGTGACAGGTAATGAGAGAATAAATTAAAAACCCCAGGCCTCAGCTTTTGCCTAGGATATGATGAAGTGGTGTAGGATGGGTGTGTAATCAGAAAGTCTGGAGACTTGAAGACTGAATAACTGAATTTGTCCCCCTGGCAGAAAATGAATAGCAAAAAAATATATATCTATATATTACTTTTTCAAGATGATGAGTCATCAAAGATGTAGAACAATAAAGTAAGGCGTCATTCAAGATTAGAGAGCAGAGAGTTTCAAGGAGGAAGCCAACAACACTAATAATTGATGAAGAAAATTTAAAGACAACTCTCTATTTTACACCAATATACTACTGCTTTCCTAGTACAGAAACATCTGAAATCTAATAATTAAAGCCTAATTTAAAAACATATTATCACTAGCTATTAGACACAGTAAGTATTATACAATCTGAACTCTACACAAAAGGCCCGAAATTCATATGTGACAGAGGAAGAATTCCCAATCACTATGGGATTTTCCCCTCACCTCTTTTCATGGAGATGCATACAACGAACAGTGGAAGTATGCCCATACAACGTGTGTATACACTCTCCAGTCTCTGCATTCCACACTTTGAGAGTCCGATCCGTAGATCCACTAATGATGATATTGTCTCTCATCTGCGATGACCAGACTCCACCTGTGTGTCCCACTAATGTCCTCAGACACTGCAAAAACACTTAAGATGATTACTTTTGCATAGAAAGAAAAATGATTTAAATAACAGTTCAGTGGCTCATTAAAATTTGGAGTAAAGTTATTTACCCAATTTGTTTGGCATATCGGAAAATATTTTTCACATCAATATAACATGACCCCATCATTATTTATTGCTTTATTTATTCAGTAGCATTATATTATACAAGCACACACACAATTGAGGAAAAAGTATGTAGAAAGTAAACTCTTCTCATTAAGTTATGAAGCTCCAGCCTGGCCTCTTTGATGAAATAAGACTAAAACTGCAACTTGGTTTCTTCCCTGGGAATGGATTCAATGAAAGAATGCCAAGAGTGTTGGGTGTGGCTACATACCACATTTCATCGAGGCAGTAGTTGGGAGCCAGGCAAGGTACTTTCAGGCAAGTAAAGACAGACGTTAAAGCCCTGAAGCCAATCCAAAACTAACGTTAAATTGTGGAAATATGAAGCTGCTTTAAAAATTTTTAACATTTGACTTGGAATATTAGAAAATTCTTGCCCAAGAATCAACATGCTATAGGACATTTCAAAAGACATAGATTTTCCCCCGCAACACCTTCTTTTGTTATTTTTTAAATGGTTTATTACTTAATTCATAAAAATATTCTCCATTGGACAGACAAAAGTATTCACTAAAAACTAGTAAAGTACAAACAATGTCGTATGCGGTGAAGCTGATTGCTTGGACTCTTTTTTCTTCCAGCTCCTATTTAAATACCTAGTCTGCCTAATTTCCACCCCAGAGGGTTTGAGATGAGTCTAAATTAACATGATTTACTTAACTTTTAAACTGTAAGTAGGTTATCAACAAAGCAGTTTACAAGGGAAAACAAATATCCCTCGATGACATTTTTGGAAAAGATTAAAAAGGAAGGAGATATAATTTAGATGGTTAAAAAGGTAGAAAAAATTAAGACAAGAAAAAGATAAAGCACATCTGTAAGATCTTAAATTAGATAAATCACAGAGCTATGTACATAACCTATTTAAGTGAAGAAGAAACTAATGACAACCCTATCATGATAAGCATCATCTTTCTGCCAAAGAAGAAGCTAAATTAGAAACTCTGATATTTACTATCAAAGTAAGGGTCAAAAATGAATCCTTGTTTTTTTTTTTATTTTCACTGGTTGATCCTTGCAAAGATATAGACAAAATAGTGACTTTGTGAAGCGCAGAAAGAAGTAAACTCACTTTGCCTGTGACTGCTGACCAAACTTTTAAAGTGTTGTCATCAGAACCACTAACTATCCGGTTACCACAAAACTGTAAGCATGTAATCACATGATCATCATGTCCTTTCAGCACCTGCAAGACAGATGTACAAATTAAATTATGTTTTTTAAAATACTGGTGAAAAGAAAAACGAAACCATAAATAGGAACAGTAATCTGTAGTCTACGTCTAGAATTAAAATTCATATAAAATATGAAGTATCATCACTCCTGACTGATGGATCAAGTATTAAACATTTTATTGTTTTTATATCCTTTATTTATACTTGAGACATCAATTATTAAAATTTTACTGAGTCAAGATTTCATAAAGGTGGTTCAAACACAAATGTATTTTATAATCACCTATTTTATCTGCTCAAATCAAAATAGGCATCTAAGTTTTGCAATTTGGACACACAAAAACAAAAGCACCAATTAACTAGGAAGACGAGAGTAACAATAATTATCAACTCTTTAAACTTACAACAAGAAAAGCCTGTTATAACGTACACACAGGAATAGAACAGTTGCTTTTCATCCAGTCGCAAAAATAGTTCTAAGAATTTCAAACATTTTCACCATTCATTATATACTTGGAATGTTATAAGACAAAAGTCAGAATAATACTTAAATTTATAATAATAAAACAACCAAAAGCCACCAAAAAAACCCTCAAAACATGGGCACTTCTCAAAAATCATGTTTGGATCATGCGGTCGGAGAGGTAGCAAATTTGTTGGCAGAAGAACGTGTATGACAAAATTCAACCGGATACACAGAAATTTTCATCTACATAAGATAGAGCTACATGAAATGTAACTCATCTTTTATTCAAATGCAATTAGTTTTCAGACTAGAGAAATTCGCAATAGAGGAAATACTGTCAGTTGTACTTTCAGTTATTCTAAAATATACTGTGTTCTTTCTACAGGGGATAGGCGTCAAGTTATACCGCTTGCCAAGAAGTGAAGAAACGCACTAGGTGCTGACACTGACTGAGGGTTTCCATTACACGGCACCAGTCCAGTTACCTTAGGAGATTTGAGTTCTCCTCGCCTCCAGTTGGTATCGATTCTGTGCTGTCTAATGTACGCACTTTTCCACGGACTGTGTATGAAACCTGGTTTTATTACTTTTCTTCTCTTGATGTGCAAAGGTTCATCTATACCTAGTTCAAAGAGTTAAAGAGTATAATTGCCTTCATCAAATATAAAAATTACACATTTTATAACGTATCTCATTTTCCCTATGCTGAAAACCACCGAAATGCCGGACATTGTCCAATTTCTAACACTTAGTACAAAACGATGATTGTATTCTGTATGTTGATCTTTTATATTGACTATTTCATTTCTTTCTCAAAATGATCCAATGGAATGCTGGTGAGGATGTGCAGAAATTGGAACCCTTGTGTGACGCTTCAGGGAATATAAAATGGTGAAGCCGCTATGGAAAATAGTATGCTGCTTCCTCAAAAATATTATCCACAGAACTATCATATGATCCAGCAAGTGCATATCTGAGTGTGTATCCACTTCTGGATATACATCCAAAAGAACTGAAAACGGGAACTCGAATAGATACTTGTACACCCTCATCCATAGCAGCATTATTCCTAATAGCCAAAAAGTGGAAGCGACTCGAGCGTCCATCAATGGATAAATGGATAAACAAAAGTGGTATATACATACAATGGAATATTATTCAACCTTAAAAAAAAATTCTGACATATGCTACCACGGATGAACTTGAAGACATTATGCTAAGTAAAATAAGCCAGTCACAAAAAGACAAATACCATATGATTCCACTTATACAAGGTACCTAGAGTTGTCAAACTTATAGAGACAGAAAGTAGAATGGCGGTTGCCAGCAGCTCCAGGGAGGAGGCATAGAGAGTAATCGTTAACCAGGTATGTATGGCGTTTCAGCTGGGGAAGATGAAAAAGTTCTTGAGATGGATGGCGGTAATAGTTAAACGACAATGTGAATGTACTTAATACCACTGAACTATACGCTTAAACATGATTAAAATGATAAATCTTATGTCTATGTTATTAATTTTTAAGTCATTAAAATAATGATTCTAAGAGAGAAGGTAAAGCAGGTATGATTAATCCCACTTCATGTTTATAAGCACTTGAGAAGGGGTTTCGCTGCTTAGTTCGAGCCACAGACAGGGCAGAGGCAGGACTGGAAACCAACATCCAGGATCTTCACCTCCAAGCGTCACGAACTGTCAGTGATCCCCACTCGACTATTTCTTCCACGAAGGGGAGGACGACCTATGGAGTACCTATCTCATGCACCAAGAGTCTTTCTCAAAAATTTTGCTTGTCAGAGGCAAGTAATATTTTTACGTATATTTTCAAAAGTATTATTTTTCTAGATGCCTGCTGGGTGGGGGCGGTGGGGGGGAAGCCCTTTAACTAACATGGATGATACCTACTCCTGTACTAAGAAAGGGAATTTTTTTTAAGGTTTCAAGAACATAAACTCCATGATAAGATGAAGATGGGAGTTCACTACTATATTCTCAGGATTTAAGAATGTCTAGTTCATTGGAGGTATTCAAAACACATTTGTCAAAGAGATGAATAGACTATGGAATATTTGAGTATTTAACCACTAATATAACTTTGAGTTTCCTTTAAATCATCCTCATCTTGACTTTTTTATTGTTTATTAATTCTACTAGAGACTGGGAAGCAAATCAGATATACTTGCTATTAGTTATAGTGTTCATTAAAGGGATTAGCTGCAAGACTCGGCTCATTTGAACATGTGGAATAACACGTGGACTTTATATAAGCAGGTGATTGCAAATGAAGGCTCATTCCTGATTCTCCGATAGGCTGCAAAAATCTCTCTTTTCATTTACCCACCACTTTATTCTACTTGCACATAAAACTTATTTTATTTTACATAAAACCTATTTTTATTTTTTCTATTTGTTTTCAGAATCACTTTGCTTTTTCAAAGTAAAAACATTCTCTCTATGTGATTTTGAACCTTACCCTCTTCTTTGCATTTCTCTCTCCAGAGAAGGTTGTCCTCAGCCAAAATTCTCCAGTAGCGACACGTCTGAGCCGCTTGTAGCAGGTCTTTGGGTTCCAGGAATGAAAGCACATAAAGTGCCAGCTATGAAAAGTAAAAGCATAGTATACCCTTATTTTTACACATAAATAAAAGTAGAAAAGTAAGCTAATTATTCTCTACAGGATGGAGTAATGATAGATAAATGTATATAATTCTACATTCTAATTTTTAAAATTAAGAAAGGCAGTACTCTCTGATTAATATTCGGTCTTAACGAATATATACCAGATTCAAGAAACTCGCTCTTACTGGTTTTTAGGAACCTCACTAATTCCTCACCTCTTCAAGGAACACTTATTAAATCTTTCGGCTTCTGCTACTGCGTTTGCTGTTGAGTGTCAACTCAAGAATTCTGTCCATCCGTCCATCCGTCCGTCTGTCCATCCATCCGTCCATCCAGTCCAGTCCACCCACCTACCTACCTAAATACCTATTTTATTTTACTAGTTGTTTAAATTTTATCTTTTTCTCTCCTTAGTATCAAGGGAAACCATGAAGAATATATCAAAGGTGAATAAATTCACTTTCAGTCAAATACTTACAAAAAAGTGTTTCCTATTATTAACATCCTTCTGGAAGCTAAAAGAGCTTATGTCACTTTCATAAGCCAAATCTATTCAAAGAACTCAGTTTTAGAATGAGCCAGCAAGAATAAAAGTTTTTTTCTGGAACAATATCATTAGAAAAAAAAAAAATCACTTCAAAGAAGAAACATTTCAGAAAAAAAAATATGTTTTTCCCACTTTGTTTTTTTCCTGGAGTTATTCTTAGTTTTACATATTAAATATGATGAAATTATTTTAGTCACAGCCAATGTGAAATTAAAATTGGAACTGTCTTTAATTATCGTAGAATATTTAGAATGGTTATGTGAAAAAAAATGACTCTTTTTCTCTTCGAATCTGAAGTTTCAGGATCATTTGCAATTGTATATTAGTATTTTATACTGTCTTCTTAGCTGACATGTATTAGTTGCACGCCTGTAATTTATGAAACTATGGTGACATGACATTGAATATTTAATGTTATATTGTTTGTTGGCTAACAAAAATGAAACTATGAAGCCTATAACATCAATAAAAACTACATCTAAACTGTGCCTCATTTACATAGTCAAGAATGCCCATATGATCATAATCGATCTATGATTAAAAAATAGTGTCAGTTTACATGAAGATATAAAAACAAATGGGCATAAATAATTCCATGAGAAATGCTGTAAGCATGCAATTGGTAAGAGAAATCTGTAATTATGTGTGTGTGTGTGTGTGTGTGTGTGTGTGTGTGTGTGTGTGTTGTGTGATGGGGGCGAGAAGCAAGATGATTAAAAGAAAAAGATATACATGTGAAATTCCATATATTTTAAAATAATTATACAATATAAGTAACAGAGAACCACAGTTCAATAGAATCATAAAAGTATTAGTCTTGAAAGGACTTAGGATAAACGAACAACAAAATAAGAAATAGTTTTCTGTTTTAATAAAATCAGAGTTAAAAAAAAAAATCTACTGCTATAATGAACATGCCAAGTCAACTAAAGATTGGGCTTCAAGTAATCTGAGGAAAAATCCTGGTAAAGAAACAACCAAATTAGTGAAACTAAATGGCTTACTCCCATATATGACTTATTCCAGTGGTAGAAAGAAGTCACTCAGTCCATAAACATACTTTAATCTGAAAATGATATTATTAAATAATGGTAGGTTATCATTTACAGCCTTCTGTAACACTCCTTAAAGGGTTAAACTGGTAATACTGAATACCATAATCAGCATGACAGTGTTTCAAGGTGGCAGCTGTTGAATTATACTCTCAAATAGCACCCCATGAAGAACGGAGGTGATCTTCCTTACCTCTTTAGGGAGCAACGAAATGAAGTCTCGTTGAAACTGGGGTTCTATCACTTGCATCATATGTTTTACTTGTGTTGGTTCGCAACTATCAATAAGTTCATCTAAAGCAAGCAATTTCTCTGGTCCACTCCAGCTCTATCAAAGAGAAATCAGAAACTTTTATTATTTTAAAATAAATGTCTCAAATTATGAAATAATAAAGAAAAACCCAAATTTAACACAAAATAAAAAGGGCTCCTTATAGTGACTTTTTTCCTCCAGAAGGCATTAAAGTGATAATCATTTATTTAGTCTCATCAAATTTACCAGATACCTTTATTTTATAAAAGCTTTTTAAAAAGGCATAGTTTTGACAAAAAAAATATTTTTATTATATTATTATAATTGTTATATACTCATCTACCACCAAGATACTGGCTGAGAAAACCAAATGTTTATTCAGAAACATCAATTTGGGCATAGGGAGTTTTGACACATTTTCTTTTCTTTATGTTCTTTCAGGTGGGCACTATAAAACTTGAGAGCTTTAATGAAGCACTCATCTGAGGAGACTGGTAGCATCATTCTGAGAAAAATTAATAACCAGGTATACAGAACATCTGACAAGTGTCTTCCATAAATTAAAAGGGCTTTGATTCGTTGTGTGAAAGTAGTTTCAGATAAAAAAACAGCAAAGAGTAGAAAACAGTAGCTGATTTAGTAGTAATATTATATAATATGAACGAAGACTAAAAGAGGGCAAAAAAAAATAAAAGTACTACATTATGGAAAAACAAAAACATAATTACACTTCAAAAATATAAGCTCCTTTAAACTACTCTAGGAAATTTTTTTTTTAATTTTTTTCCAGTTAGGAATATCTAAATAGAAAAACCATAATTCTTAAAAGAAAGCCTGAAAAGCCATGTTGGTAATTGAAAATGTTAGAATTTCCCCTCCCAGTAATCATGTAAAACATTTAAATAACCTTGTAGTTCATAAGTAAAACAATATCCCGAGGAGACTGACTTAACATCCTGAGGAGACTGACTTAAGTACCTTGAATTATTTGAATTACTATGTCCATTTTAGAAGTGGGTGGAGAGGGAAAAAATAGGTGAGGTTTAGAGCTAGAAAGATCTAGATTTTTCACTCCATTTCTTGCTCAAACTATAAACTTGGATTTTATAACATGTGAAATAGATAATAACTGAAAACTGAGATATGCTGAGGATACCGGAAGCCTTATATAGAACATTTTAAAGTATTTTTTAAAGTATTTACCCTTTTAGAGTCTATAATAAACTTCATCTCCTCTTTCCTATCATAAAAGGTAGGCAATACTATCAAACATTTCAGTAGCACTTTCCTCCATAGTACAAACATTATCTCATTTAATCATCATAAAAACCCTGGGAAACATCCCCTTTTCACCACCGAATATGAGGAAACACAGGCTCTGATCAGGTATGGCCTTTCCTTTTACTTCTATACACACACACACACGGAACATCCTTAAGTACACTCACCTTGTATCTTTTTTGGTTAGGCTGGGGATTTATACATAGAAATTAAAAATACTCATACACATTCATATGCACACACATGTCCTATCAAAAGCAGTTAATTTGAAGTCTGATTATTTTGTTCAGTTTCCCTCACATAGCTTTAAATCTTGATTCAAAACTTACCTCTTTGACAAAACTTACAATGATCAATCTCCCCTCATCTCTGGTCAATCGGTATCAATACTATAAACTCTGATTTATTGATTTACATTCCCCACAAGATTTCTACATTCTACACAGTAGTATAAGGAACGTATCCATTTTGAGTAAAAGATAACTATGCTGACTTGACTAAATTACAGCTTTAATTAAGTTTCTTGATAGCAGAATAATTTTAATGTAAACTTCTTAATCTCCTTTGCATATGTTAATACCTGGTTTAAAAGTGTTTAGAAGTGTTTATGGTTAAACTTTGTTACAAAAATAAAGATATCCTACTCAACCTATAGTAAAAACAGTGTAAGAGCTTTCAATGTATTACTACTCTATATACTTTATATATTAACTATATTAATAGCTACTGTAAGTACTTCTGATTTAAGGTAATATACATGTTTTATGTTTTCTTTTTTCAGTTAATGTAATATTACTTTTTTAAAAAAATAAATAGAAAAACAATATCAATACATGGTAAATAACTGAGAATAGGTAGAAAAATACCTATTTGCAGTTATATGAAAAAAGCCAGAATAGAACATAAATAATTAATTCAGATCTTAGGTAAACGCTAGAAACTGTGGCAGAAACCTATATATATATATATACTTTGTTTTAGTTAATATTTAATAAGTCAAATAACATTAAAATTATCTCATTTAAATTTACATTTAGCAGATATTACTTTGTCACATTTTACTTAAGAATATACCACTGATAAAGTATAGTGACATGAGCTGTAAACTACATAGAAAATGAGACTGTTTCTGCTGACTGGACATACTCTACAGTCTAATTACTTAAACTCACATCTCTTACATGGTTCCAGCCAAGGTCTGAACCACATAGGCAGCTTTCCTCTCTCCAGCCTGGATTTCCAACCTGAAATCCAGACTTGTATATATAAAATTGTTTACTTGACATGTACTTTTAGATATGTAATAGAAACCTAACATGACCATGATCTTTCTCATCAAATACACACATCTACCACCTCCCATTTCAGTAAAATGTAACCCTATTCTATTAGTCATTCAGGCCCAAAACTCTGGAGTCATTCCTGACCCCTCACTCTCACCGGCAGGTAGTTCTGATCCATCAATGAAATCTAAGGCCTTAAACTTGAATCAAAATATATCCAGAACATAATAGAACTTAACAGAACATAAATTCTGCAAAAATGGAGTTTTCGTCTATTAACTACTGTGTTCCAGATCCAAAGGAGGGCCTAGCACTTAACAGTTGCCCAATTCATATTAATTGAATAAATGAATCCCCAAAGAGTCAAGAAGTACTGCACCAGCACTATCTCAAAACTCTCTCTAGAGAGTGTTTCTACCCTTTATGTTGGATGGTATCACTAGAGCTTGTTTGCTTAGTCGGGTTCCAAGTCTGGATACAAATTTTGTATACATACATGGTTTAGGAGAAAGGGATGTATGAATTAACTTGAAATCCTTGCAGTTAATGACTATATTAAAACAAATAACAACAGTCCACACCAACTTTTAATGAGGAATAGTGGAAAGAGCACTGAATTGGGGATCAAAAAATCCAACCTTTATAAGAGATACTGCCAGTAACTAAGTTAACCTCTGTGGCCTAAGTTTCTTTATCTGCAAAAGTATTGAATAATTCTGATAATAATTATATTTCTGTTCTGAAAAGTAGCTGTCCTGAAAAAGAAAAAGGCCATCTGCCTTTGGTTTTGCATGATAAAGTTAAGTGAGAACATATTAAAAGGGATAGGAAAAACATTCCAAACTCAGAAAGGATCAAGAGAAACAAAATTTAATTTGTATGCAAAATTGCAAATGCAAACTTGAAAATTCCCCATGAAAGTGATATTTTATTTTAGGTAATTAGAGAATACAGATAGTAGCGAAGACTAGAAAGAGCACTGAACTATAATCAGGTGCCTGGGTTTCACCAGTAAACTCACTGTGGAACCACATGGAAGTTCCTTAATTAGTCTGAGTCTCAGAAACCCCACCTGTATAATGAGGGGCTTGGTCCAGACCAGTGGTTCCCAAATACTGGTTGAGGAATGCAATAATCTCGGAGGCTTACAGCCCACCATTCAGTAGGCAAGATGAAGTTGAGGCCATTTTATGTTTTAAATAAACAACTCAACCAGGATTGACGGAAGTGATTCACCAAGCAGGAGTGAAACTGACTAACAACTCCTGGATAATTGATCCTTAGTATCCCAATCGGACATATATTCTGTGACTTTGGACAGTACTGTGCTGGAATTTCATGTGGTAAAGAACTCACGCACTTCTGTAACATCTCCAGCGGATGGTTATCCAGTCTGTTTCAACAGTTTCAGACATAGAAAGTACTTACTATCTCCCATTCTATTGTGTGTCTGTTCAAATTAAATTCAACTTATATCAAAACCTGATTCAAAGAACATGATCCAGGTTTTGTTTTCTAAAAAAAAAAAAAAAACAAGAATCAGCCTGACTGTATTTTTATATAAGTCTTCAAAATGTTAGACACATTTCCCTTCGTCTTCTCTAGCTAAATGCATGACTTTAACTCTTCCTCACACAAGGTTTCTTGATCTTACTGTTTTAAATATAATTGCAAAGTAATACCGAATTTGTTTTCTTTTGGCAATATCCTGTTTTAACGTTTTATCAAGTGTCAAATAAAAAAGATCTAAATAAATTAAGTTAGAATACATGTACAGTTTCTAAGGGTTATCATGAAACTTGATTAAATCCTTCAACAGAATAGTTTTTACTCCGTTTTTAATTTAAAAACACAGTTATTTTCTACTTTATCAATTTAAACAGTATTTTTAGTATAGCAAGTTTTTTCAAAGTACATTTATAATTTTAATGCAATGTGAATATGCTTTGATTACAATAATGCAATTAACGTCAAGCTAATGACATTAGTATGAAGCTAACGGTAACAGCCCTTTTTTAGACCTGAGAAAACTGTTTCCTGGCCCACAGACAAAACCAACATTTACTGAGTCTTCACTGTCTTCACAAGTACAGTTTATGTACATTACATGTTTTCTCCTCTTTGACAACTTTTTAGTGTCACATCTATTTTACAGAGGAAGAAAATAAAGGCAAGAGTGGTTACATAATATCTACGAAACTGCACAATTAAGAGGCAAAGCCAGAATTTGTACTAAGAGTTTTTCTCCTAAGTCATATTATGCTTCTCATATATCAGGATGCTTCTGAATATAAATTTCAAAATAAGAGAATGTTGATAGTATTGAGGTCTTTACTTAGTCCAAATATTTCAAGTAAAAAAAAAAATATTAACACCCAAATGACATAAACAACAACAAAAAAGAACAATCCTCTCCCCACAAATTATTAATCTGAAGCATCAATCTGGCTTCAAAGAAAGGAAAAAAAAAAAAAAAAAGGCAGACCCAATGAGTACTGAAAATCCAAACAGTACAAAATTTCTGAGGTTTTTTGCTTTGTTTTTAATTTGCACTTCTACTTTGCAGTGGCATTCTGTTTCAGTTTCCCTTTATTCAAAATGGTGTGTCATTTGTCCTCATTCAATTTATAAATTGAGTACTTTGTCAAAATAGATGGAGCTGGACCAAAACAATGCTGTATTGCTGCCTTAGGAGCAATAGCAGAACAGTAAGGGGACAAACTCTCCCATTTTGCTTGTTATACAACAGAAAAGTCATCATTAAATGCCCCCACAGCACATCTGTAGAAATCATGCCAGTTTAATTATCCTTCAACTATACCTCATAGGTCAACTCATGACTCCCCCACCTGACAATGAGACTACATCTCTCTACAAGTTAGGCATTAAAGTACTGTAAGCCTTTAGGCAAGCGATTCATTTCTAGTTACTTTGGCATCAGTCTTGAAAATAAAGAGCAGTGCACGACAATGAGGCCCTGGGCACGTCAGGGACAGACATGATACTCAAAAGATTAAGGTCCTTATCTGCCTATCTAGTTGGCCTTTTATTGTCAGTAGATTTCTTTGCTACAGAATATTTATCTGAAAAAAAAAATGTAGTACTATACATGCAAGGGTAATTCTACATGTTACTCCTATTAACGTCCTAGATTTCTTCACTCTGTCCACTTCCCATATAGGAAAAAAAAAAAATCAAATGGGCCTTTTTACAGAACAAAAGCTAGCCTAATGATCTTTAGTTTACTGAATCTCATTAATTCTAAGAAACAAGCTTTTTAAAAAAACATGAACATTTCTGAAGTTGGGATGCATCTAAGAACCTTGGTATCTCAGATTTGATGACATACATTATGGCAACGTGGGCACTTCATTAAGAAAAGCCTGAGCTAGCTAAACGAGCAAGCGTCATAGAAAGGGCTCCCTAAAACACCTTCACTGCAAAGTAATGTACAAATGCCCCCTCCTAGAGAGATCGGTATTTGAGAGAATTCCACTAAAACTGGGAAAAAACCTAAATGGCTAGTAAAGAACGTTATGGAATACTGGGGAAAACCTGGGCCCATACTGATTTTAAAGCTCAATCTAGACTACCTTCTGATAAGAAATAAAGCTTTTCATATAAAATAAGTATTTTGGAGGCTGTCTGCGATGATAAAACTATTACTAATAGTGTAATTTTTGATCATGTTAGTACTTTCTCATAAAAATGATATGAAATCAGCTTCTGCAGCCCTCTCAAGGACTGTGCTGCTCACACTGCATACATGTGCAAAGATGACCACACAGCCATCTGCCCATTTCCTCGGCTAAAGGAAATCGGTATTTCTTGAAAGTATTTCTGAAAGACTGTATAAATGTCTGAGTTCTATCTTCACCTCTTATTGATGGATAAGTTTCTTTTTTTAAGGATGTAACAAAAATTTAGAATTCTGAGGGCATGTGTAGGAAAAAAAAATATTTTCAATTAAAAAAAAAATCATGATGAACCTGGAGGAATGGAGGAAATAATCCTTGGGGCAGGATAAGTTTAATAAATAAATGACTATGAAAACAAAACCAAGAAAAACAAAACCCAATTCTCTGTAATTGTAGTGGTTTACAACACTGTAATAATAATAGTAAAATATATGTTTTTATTCTTGTAATCATAGATTCTCAACCTCAGTGCCACTGACATTTTGGGCCAGATAAGTTTGTTGTGGGAGGCTGTTCCTCACATCGCCTCTACCCGGTAGATGCCCGCGATGTCTTGCTCCCACAGCGTAACAACCAAAAATGCTTCAGCCAAGGGAGCAATCTGCCCCCTGTCAAGAACCACTGCTCCAATCTTTCAGTTATCAACCACAAAGAAAAGGTTATCCTAGTTTTTCTGAAATCACCTGAAGGGTAGAAAACAATTTTTAAAATCCATTTAAAAATGACATTGCTTCCAATGAGTTTTCTAGCTACAGAAGAAAAAAACTGAGATATTTATTTAGATTTTGCTCAGGTATATAAAATACTAAGCTTTACATAAATGGACGTCTTAAAAATCTGAAATGTCAGATAAAGTATCCTCTTTTTCAACCCATATTCCCTCATGTAGCCAGAAAATATCGCCATTTAAGCAGCCAGCGGTAAGGAAATAAATTCGTTTTGCATTAGAATAGTGGCTAATATCACAGATACCTTCACTTTACATAATTTATATCATTTATTATTTATGAAAAATAATTGAGTGTTTAATTCATGCCAACTATTTTGCTAAATACTTGATTTATATGCATTACCTCACTGGAAGAAAAGATATGTCAATTTAATATCACTATTGTGAGTTATAAAATTCACAATTTTCAAGGTTTGGTTATAGCTAATCATTGTACAAAAGCATGGCATAATGCAAAAAAAAGCTGCATCAAGCCTTTGGAGGATACTAAGGTAACAGTGATGGGCAAGCAACCATCAGGGACTAATGAGTGGAGCTCTTACCATTACTCCTCAATGCTCAGCTTCCAAGCAATGCAGTTTAGAGCACGAGTACATTTAACAAGCCCAGAAACCAAATCGTAAAGGGGAGAAGGAAGGAAAGTCTTACTATCTAAAAAGCAATAAAAGAAATGCAAAAGCACAGCTCCATAAAATAAGCATTGGACTCCCCTGAGTAATAGTTCAAAATGAAAATGAACTCCCTTATTTTTCATAGCATTTTTAATTGAGATATACTTCGTATAACATAAGATTCAGCATTTTAAATGGACACTTCGGCGGTTCCCAGCACACCCATCCTGCTGCACAGCCATCGCCACTCTCAACTCCAGAACACTTCCGTCACCGCCCCAAAACCCTGTACCTGTTAGCAGTTAGTCTCAACCTCCCCTCCCATCACACCCTAGCAACCATGTAATCTGCTTTCTCTCTCAATGGATCTGCCTGTTCTCATATGTAATCATACAGTATGTGGCCTTTTTTATCTGGCTTTGTTCATTTAGCGTAATGTTTTCAAGGTTCATCCATGGTATAGCACGTAATGGTTCCTTTTCGTGGCCGAATAATTCCTTATTTTGTAGAAATTAAGGGAAACATTTCAAGTACTGTTTTTAGACATGTCACCTGAAACATTTTCAGCCACTCCTGGAGGCCTGTGGGTGGTTGGACAGATGTAATTCGGCGACGTTGTTGCCCTTGGCCATTGGCTGCTCTCAGGTCTCCAAAAGTTGTTGGTGTTGCTGAACATGGTACAAGCCCAGTGGTACTACAAAAAATACAAGAGCGGAAGCAAAGATAGATATTTATTAAGAACAGCGGGCTCTAATTTACTAAGAGTGATGATCTGGCATATTTCAAACATTAATCAAATTATTATTTTTATTTGCTTATTCCCAGAGTACAAGGATACACAAAACCTATTCTGCTATTCTTAGAGTAAGTTTCCTCCCTCCTACATAACACCTGTTATTATCCCAGCAATGCTAATTGAAACCAAATGACAGAATCTCTATGGCAAAAGTGCAAGTTGTTGATACATACAAATAATGTTAAAATACTTTCTTAGAAGATACTTCCCTTATGACTGGTCTCCAGTGACATAATTAAACAAAAGTTTAAATATCCTTTATAAAAAGGAGTGTGAGACTTATAAATGCTTTAAAAAATCCATATGTAGAAATTCTATGCTCAAATGTTTTGGACATTTTACTAGTTACATTACTCCTTTAGTTCGGCCAGATGCTTTCTAAATTGTTTATAATATTTGTCTATTTCTCTCCAATTTTCTATTGTTATTTATAAAGCTTAGTCTAGATAATACTTGACAGAAGTAAGCTTTGATTAGAAATGTGTTTACTCAAAACAGGTAAGTATTGAAAACATATTATATGCAAAATTAAATGAGATCACCTAACCACTATTATCCAAAAATTTAAACTTTGAGATAGTTTTTAAAAAAACTTGAAATTTAGTTCTGCCACTAGTAAGATGAAGGATTAAAACTAGATGATCTATCTCTAAAATTGCCCTAACTCTCCTAAAAATTACTAATTAATAGAAAAAAGTATAGTTATAACTATTATTAATATATTAAAATTTACTTTCTAATTTCAATACTTAATTAAATTATTTAAACTCAAGGTAAATACTGAACAACACCTTTATTTCAGAGACAGTTAAAAAAAAGGAGCAGAAAGATTCAGTTAACAATTACATTTGTAAAATAATCTTCAATTTATTGAAGCTACGATAATAAAGTGTTTTAAATCCAAAAAACATACAAATTTATACTAATAATTAAATATCAAACTCTGATAAATTACTAATGAAACAACTCCAATTCTTTTCTATACGCTATATCATTAATTTGTTTTTAAAAAGTGCATCTCAGTCACCAGAATTTACAGAAAAATCTTATCTTTCACCTTTAAATCTTAACATTATGCATTTACGACAATCTCTATCATTCGATAATTAAGACTATTTTTTCACTACCAAATTTCAAAGGTAAGTTTTATTTTCTTCTCTGAAATAAAGCAAGTTTTAAACAGTGATTATCACTTCAATTTTCTTTAAAAAAATGATAGAAAAGTATACTTTCATCTTATTAGAAAATCTATCAAATAAATTTAAAAACATCAAATATACACTGACAATGTATCTAAAAAGACAAGGAAATCAATATGCTGTTTGCTTTGCTTTAGTAAGATAATATTTATTATATGTTAAGAGGCTAAAAATAAAACTTTCACCTTTTCTGGTGCTTTCTCAATATAAAAAGGGAGCTACTAAAGACAAATTTTACTAACTGTGTTCTGTAGTAAAAATTCAGCTTTCATTTATAAGCTGCCTTAAAAATAACTGAGCACTTTAATACCTTTGTCCTAGTATCAGCCGTATTAAAAGAAGACCAAGAATATGGTTAACAGGAATCTAGACACTAAAAAATAGCACATTTTAAACATTAGACTCAACTTCTTTACCAAGAAATACTTTATCAGGACTAGAAGGAAAAAGCAAAAATGAAGCAAACAGTTTCACCTGTCTATCACTCCACACTCCCTGGTGGAAGGGCCAAAACACAGTGAAATTGTCAAAAGGCAAAGGGTAGGTAAGAGGGAGGGGACAGTTCCTACGGAAAAATAACACAAGCAGCATTCCCTGAATAACTAAGAGAGAGTTGTTTCTCTTCTGTGTCATCTCTGCATTTCTCTGCATTGTTGGTATATAAAACTATTCTAATTATTATGATTTCTAAATTTCATAGGAGCATTTGAAAGAAATATTTCCAACAACTGAATGAATATATAGGTTTCCATTAAAAAAAGGATGCAATCTGTAACAATGTTCAATCGCAAAAACTTATGTCTAAGAAATGCTCATTTTACTCCATCTTATAGAATAAAAATAACTCTAAATGAAAATATTTAGGGAAAAAAGAAATGTCACCATCATAAAAGTTCTTATGGTTTCTATAGCTAACTTTCAACCAGTTAATTGAAGAAGTGACAATTATTCACAAAAGACCAAAAAAAGTTCTTAAGATACTTTTGTCATTTAAATTTTAAAATACCACAGTCCAAGTGACATCTAAAGACATTTTTAATTGGCTGGGTAGTAGATATTGTGCTTAAGTTAGCTTAATTAGCGTGAGAGTGGGAAAAGTTTTATACTGATGCAAAATCCAAAAATGATGGAATGGTGCAGGAACAAGACTACAATTGTATTTAGTTGTTATGGAAACTATTCTACTGGCATAGAAATGTATGTGTTAAAAACATGAGAACTACAAATAAAAGCAGATTTCTAACACAGTAACTTCATGAAATATGATTTAGTTAGTAATTGTGAGGTTTATTTCACTGCTAATAAATGCATCTTCAATTTTCCATATATAAATATCCACCCTGGAACATTTGTTGCTATAGTAACAAGACACATTTCTTCATATTCACATTTTCCAGACTTACTTTTTAGAATTCCTTATGAATTGCGATTTAAAAATTTTGTTAATTAGAGAACTTCTGCTGTCTTACTTCAATGTATTAGTAACAAAATATGAAGCCATAGTGGTAGACATTTTCTCCTTATTTAAAATAATGTCTTTCCCAATTTTTCAGTCATCTCAAAAAGTGTTAAACATCAACAGTACTAGTGACATATAATTCTATGAGAATAAACTGAAAGAAATGCTTTTAGAATCATCAACTCTTTAAAGAAACATGAGAATCATGAGAGAATCAATTATTATACTTAATATTACCTTGTATATTCTGAGACTTTGCATGGTTTCTTTCCCAAAGAAAAAGAGCGGACCTCAGAACCATGGTCCAACTTTCTTTTCATCTATAAGGTAAAACAAATAAGATATGTTTTTTAAAAAAATCACCTGCCCAACTATCAAATTTTAACTTTACCATTGGTAATATGAAAAAAAAATCTTAAATTTTCATATGCCTACAATGTTAATTAGGCATAGTTAATTAGTATAGAAAATAAAATGTTTCATAGTTTCTTCTATTAGTTCTACTTTGTTTTATTCTTCACAAGACTGGAAAGGTGAATTTTCTCCCCAAATATTTTGTCCAGCTTATAAATGAACAGTGTATGGCGACTGAAAACTTGATATCCGTCATATATATTCCTTGAGAGTAATGTCCCTTTCACATTTTCCAGTTTAAGACCCAACATAGAGGAAAATATCATTTTAATCCACGCAGAAAAGAACCATATTTAACATGCCTTTCTTACTAATCTTCATTTTCCTTTAAAAACATATTTTAAGAAAGATAAACAGGAAATTTCAAAATTTCGGAATGGAAGAATAACTAAATTTAAAACACACATATTATTATAAAGAGTAAAGGGAACAATGTAAATAAAATGATCTTGAAACATAATTATAATAAGGCATAAAGCAATGAATATGGGCAATAAGGACAGTAAAAAAAGTAACTGTAAAAAATCTGGAGATGGTAAACTAAAGATAGAAAAAAATGCCATCAATTGATAGTTACACAGAACATAGCTCTACTGACAGATACTCAGGACAAACATTCTAACCTGAAAAGTAACAACAACAAAAAGACTTAAAAAACATGAGTTATACATCTTTGTAAGGTATATCCAACATTTATAGCTTTAAAGTATTTCATTATGCTATATATATGTAATACTCTAAATATATTCAGAATTGTATTTTGTCGACATCAATATTGAAGTATTTTTTTTAATATTTTACTATTGGTTATCAAACTATACATATATGAATTATAAAATCAGAAAATAAAATATAAGATTCAATTTTTTTATTCCAACAACCCCTCTCAGCTTTGTCTGCTAATGAATTACTGTATTACTGAAAATTACAGGGGCAAAATCCCCAGAGTGATAGAGAGCTATTCTCATTTTTATAATAAGGTGAAAACCCTTGTTTTGCATCAGCCTTATTTTCTTACCTACTGGCTCACATGGGAACATCATAACACAGCATGCTATACTGTAAATACTGAAGAGGACCAACCAGACTGTAAAATCTTTTTGAACCACACTCTGGATAATATGGACTATGTTTTTATCATTATGATGAAAGTCTTCCAAAATACAGGGACGATCTTACAATATTGGGGGCTCGAGGTGAGGATACGACAAGCTCATCCACAATTTATACCTTATTTCATGAAATACCTACTGGATATAAATGGAACTAGTCTTATTTCAACCCTTCAGAACTTTCTGTACTCATTATATGCTTTAAAGTGATTCCTCTCAAAAAACATTCTTCCTCCAAGTAATTTTAATAAAAAGCAAAATATAAAAGATTTAATACATAGGTAGCCACGTGCTTGCATGTAGATAAATTATAGATCTACATATACACATACACACAAATGTATCCATTAAAAGGTCAGTCAGTACAGATTACCTTAAAAATCTGTTTTTTAAAATAACTTCCACAGATTCTTATTTTCAAAATTATTATGAGAAACTTTGATATTTACTCTAATTAAGTTTGGAATACTGGCTTTCAGAACTTCCCTGGATTTTGTAAATACATTGGTGCAAATGCCATTTGCCACTAAAAGCAAACTTTATTTCCATCTTAGAAAACCTTCAATGAATAAAAATGTCCGAAATGCATACCAAGGGAACCACTGAGAAAGGATTTTTGTCTTTAGAATAGTTTAAAAATAAAGTACTTTCTGTATGACTATAGAAGTCTTTTAATATTATATTGTTTACTAAAAATACTGAGTTTAGAACCAAAAAATAATTCTGCAATTTTTTAAGAGGCACAGAAAGTAAATATGACCTCTTTAAATATAAATCCCAAAGATTCTAGCAGTTCTACACTTTAACAGAGTCAACTAAAGAAAAAAGAAATAATGTATAGAAGGTATAGAAAAATTAAAAGCAAAAGGTTCACTGAAAGCCAACTAAGGGTAGAGTATTTCCAGGTCAGCATTTATCGAAGCCACATTTCCAAAGTCTGAATATATTTTTAGTGAAAAATTCTCAGATTCGAACATACATTTTCCTTAAAATTTAAAGCTTTTTACAGCTTATGTCTTTCCCTTATTTGCTTACATTCACAATATAAAACAGAACATCAGACATCTAGCCACCCACCAAAATTAGAGGATACTGCAGCCATCTCTGATGATACAGATTTTCCTTCTCAGGCAGGCACACACACACACACAATCATACAACACAGGAAGAAAACAGATTACTTACTTTGTAAAAAATCATTTTTAGTGTGCCGTAGAAACCCATATTTTCTGTATTTTTCCCCTTCAGTGATTCTGTGCCCCCGTGTGTCCTGCTGCTTGGCAGTCTCTGACAATATAAACCTTTTTCAGGTAGGTATGTCACAGATTCTAATGTGGACATGCTCAGGCACGTCAGAAAAGGAAGATTAGGGAGCAGAACCGGCAACAAAACTCCACAGTAAAGGCAAAGGCAGCTCAGTATCAAACCGCTTCTCGGGACACACATACATACATGCAGCTTGACTGAGGAGAACTCGAGGGAATAATGAGAGAGAACCGAGAAGATTATTGGAGGAGACTATGCCCTGTCAAAGCCTTGACTGAACAGATTCCTCCCTCAGCAGCAGAGGGATCAGATTACATCTTCCCTTGAACACAGAATGGTGCAGTCCAGGATTCAGCAATGCAGACTGCACATCAATTATATGGTGATCCGCTCCAGGGAACCCGTAAGCACACAACGCACTGAACAGAGGGAGGATGTGGGCAGCAAATGAGACCGCCCCCACATGACAGCCCCCTCTCCCCGTTCAAACTTTCAGGAGATTATTTTTGTATTTTGTAAAACCTGCCTTTTTGAAGAGTTTTAAATGGCAAGCATCATTTCCACAAATAAGTCCTTTCAGAAACATTTTGAAAATGGAATATATTTGCATCTGGTCCTCCCAACAGAAGCAAAACAGGCTATTTTCACTAACTTGTCCTATTGCAGTCCTGGCACAGACTGATTGAATTTTTCAAGTAGCTTGGATGGTTCTAAATGGGCAATCCCTAAGGGAGAAATTATATATTCTTTGGGGGATTTACAATAAAGTAAACCCATTTGGAGCATATAGCATTTACAGAAATTATGTACTAAGTTATTTTTCAACCTGTATATTTCTTATGCTAAGATTTAATGAAAGTATTCCATATGCTTTTCGATTTCATTTGTTTAAAATATAGTTTTCAAGAAAATTACCACACACTTCATTGATCCTCAGTAATCATTAGAATATCTTTTTAAGATTGACTAGTACAAAGTATATAAAGTTTGGCTAAACAGTTCTGTTTCTCCAAAGGGAGCAAAAACTGTGCTCATTGGAGAGTTTTACCCTTATTGTTAATTTAATCTTAAACAGGAGGCACTGGAACCCAAAATTACTTTGACAATATGTATTGCTTATCATCAAATGTCATTTTCCATAATAATAAAGGTACAAAAGTTTGCCTGAAGGCAACTTTTTCTAAGAATGATTACTACACAAATCTAGATATTTCATCTTGCAACTTGCTAAACAACTATCTTCAGAGGCAATTATAAGATTGCTTGGACTAGAAAGGCCCATTAAGGGTCTAGTTAATTAACTCCTACCCTCCTTATTAATGTTCTTTATTACAAGTAAACTATGTGCCTGGAGTTATTTAAGTACTCAGAAATTCTTCAGAAAAAAAGAAATATTATTTAGACTTACTACATTTTAATACTCTCTCCTATGCTAATAAACAACTTTCTTTAGGAAACGATTCTAAATATTGCATAAAGTAGTAACTTAAAAAATAAATATGTTTACCCTTACAACTAAGACATTAAGTCAGTGTAATGTCTTTTACTTAAAAACATAAATGAAATAAGATAATCTAAAACTTTATGAAGATGTACATCTTGGATCTTCTCCTGGAAATTATAGTCTATTATCTTTTAAAAAAATCTTCCACCTGGCTCTTAAATTAATCCTTACCCTCAAAAACAATACACATATGTATGCAGCAGAAGTTAGTTTTCTAAATATAAAATCAGCTTACTTCAAAGGAAAGTTCCTTTTAAAAAAGAAATCTCTTACTCTTAGCAAAAACAAACAAACAAACAAACAAAAAAAAACAAAACCCAACTATTAGGAATGGACCCATAAACCCTTTTATTAGAGGCTTCAGAGAACTCAAGATTTAAATAAATAAGTAAATAAAATGAGGAGTGATTTCCCCTGCCCCCAAACACACACACCATTCTGGGCTATCCAAAGAAACTAATTGTAAAATGAACCCCTGAAATCTCCTCCCAAATGTGTCAGTGGCCTGACAGATATAAATGGACTCCCCACCAGTCATATAATGGTATATGTTGACTTCAATTAAAATCATGCCTACCTTAGTTGAACTAGCCTTTTCAAATTAAGTCTACTCATTGAATACACAGACCAACTTTAATAAACCAGAAACGCTGTCTCGAAACCTAGGATATTTAAAGAAGAAAATATCCTAATTTGTATATTCAAAGAATGCTCTTGTGGTTACATAGCTCCTATGTATGGCTATGAAGTTACAGGAAAACCCAATCCCCACAAATACGTTTAAGTAGGTATGTATATTCATGTTTTATTTTTGAATAGGCAAAGTATTTACATGGCTCAAAAAGCAAAAAGATATATAAAAAGTATACATTAAGACTTTCCACCACCCCACAACCTGCATCTACCACAGTCCCCACTTGGCAATGACTTTTTACTAGTTTGTTTATCCTTTAAGTGAGAATGTATATGTTTATAAGTTCTTATGAAGACTTTATTTTTCCAAGTATGTAAGCAACTTTCCATAATATCTTATTTACAATGTTAATTTGAGAACTATGAAGAAAAAATTTGCCAAGCAAAGCTAGTCAACCAAGTCTCTAGATTTCAAATTAGTAAAATAAAAATGAATGATTTTCAATATTCTCTGAAGTATTATTAATGAAAATTATGATCTATTATATTACTTTCATCATAATCCATATGTTAACAAAGCAAATGAAATCATTCTGACATTCCTATTTCTGGAAGTCTTGGCTAAAATACAGATGTTTAAAACTTTACTCAAGAGATTTAAGTGTTTTAATAGTACAATTGAAAGAGCCTTTGTCTGTCTTTCTATCTGCCTGCCTGCCTGCCTACCGATCTATCGATCGATTGATCTATCAATCATCTGTTATCCCTGTGATAAGACAGAAAGATTTTAAAACCGAGATCAGCCTATAATCTATCTTAAATAAATTCACCAGAAAAAAAAGTATTTTATGCTTTATGCTAGAATGTTAACTAGTAAGTTTACTGAAAAGATTAGCTAGTCAATCTTTACCACTAAGAACATACTTGTGTTTGTTATCCAACTTTTTAGACTATCTCAATGTATGAAATATATTTTTACTATAATATACTAAATCTTCATGTAATTTCAGCTAAGCAATAAATGTCCCATTTTATAAAAAATTATTTCTTGTGGTGACTGACAACTTTTAAGCCTTACTGAAAAATCTATTCACAAGGGGAGTGACTAACAGTGAGTTCCAAGAATGTAGTCTATCTGCTAACTCAGACCCAGTGCTCATCTCATCACAACTCCATTGAGCTAGGGGTGCGAGAAGAATGGATGAGAGCACTAACTTAAAACCAACCAACAAACAAAAAACAGCACAAAGATATGAAAATGTACTGCCCCACAGTCTAAGCCTCTGGGAAATAATGGCAGGAGAATGATTAACTTGTGAGCTAATACAAGAGAAACGGCTTTCTCAGCAATCAGTTGGGATGACTTAAGTTTTTAGAAGAGCGCATTGCAGTATGGGCAGAAACAAAACTAATCTACATATAACAGTAAGAAGAATATAAACAGCAAAAGAGTCTTCTCTGAATTTTGTATCTTCAGAGAAGTATCTTTACACATAGTGTCAATAGAGGAAAGAGTAAAAAAAAAAAATAGGAGTAATTAATAGAGATCTTTTCCTCAGGTTGATCCTCAGAGTTCATTATTTTCATTTGAAATAAATTATTCTATTATTTCATTTATTTTACCTCATTGTCATTCTTTTTATACATCTTTCCCCTCTACTATCTACTCCTTAAAGGTTCACATCTTACTCTACGACAGTCGAAAATGATACATAGATATAATTAATATTTTTGAATAATTAGTCATATGAGCAAATAGCAACCATGGCATTGTTTTTCTAAAGTATAATATACTTATTTAGTATTAAAAAGTCTACTTACTATATTATAATTAGTCAATACTATGAATATTATTAATTATTTTCATTACCTTGCTAACATTTAAAAGTTTACTTCCATTTTATAAGAGTAGGAAAATGTGTTTATGGTCTTATATCAGTGATTTCCTTTATTATTATCATGAAAACATTCTTTACTCTGATATTGCATTAGGAAAACCACCTACCACAGTTAGCTGTCTTGCCCTGAGCACGAAATTTAGATTAGAGACAGTTCAAAATTTCAACATCAAAGAAAGGAATGCCAAGCATGTTGAGGCTGAAAAACGTTTTGAAATCTCACTAAGCCACTGTCATTAACTTTCTGGGATGCCAGTCAGTTCTCATGAAAAGGTTCACAACTAAAACTGACAAGTTAATAAACCTGTCCTGTCACACGTATTATCAAATAAAATAGTATATATGCCCAGCATCTACATTTTCTCTGATGCAAATAGGTGGCAGTATTGATTAATAAACTATATTTAGCTATTATACATTTATTTAGCATCTACTATGTGTCAGGCACAGGAGAGTATATAATTGAGAAAATTTTTCTTCCTCTACTGAATTTATGGTCACGCATCTGACTCTTAGAACTTACACTGAGATTAGTTCTACAAAATTTTTGAGAATATGCAAAATGAAACAAGCTGAGCCAGATTTAGTTTGAAATTATCAGCCAAGTATACAAATATTAAAATATTACTGTATTAGAAAAAAATCCCAAACACTAAATATTGTAAATAAATAACTGTGTTTAAAATAAACTTGTTTGGGACTGTGGGATGCTTATAATAATATAAGCAAATAATACCAAAATCTTAACCTCAGTAAATCAAAATGCAAAGCAAAATATCAAAGCTCAAAGTGGTTTTAAAAATATTTTCTAAGTGTAATTGTAGAAGTGGTACAAATTCTAATTATTTTCTTTAGGCTTAAGGTATATATAACTCTCTTTATAAAAATGCAGCCCCTGCGGATTAAATACAAATAAATTGCAATGTTAATTCAAGTGGTTTTTTACATCATTTCAGATTGGGCCAAATTTGTGCTCTAATAAACACATGCACAAATGTATGTATCTATCGATATATATTCACATACCTGAAGTATGACACAACAGTGGAAGAATTCTACTTATCACAGGCACAGAAGAAAACAATGGAAATGGGAGTTTTCCTTGTTTGTAATTCTAACATTTATTTTGTTACAGAGCTGTCACAGAGACTTAATACATGTATCAAAACGAATCTTACAATACTTCACAGACAGGAACACCTCCAATTCTGCAATAATTTGACAAAGGTCAAAAGTCATTCTGGAGTTTACCCTGATTTATCTAGAAAGCAATTAATCTTTACATCTCATGCTTCAAATCCAAAATAAACTACTAGTGAGCATCTTGAATTCATATCCAAGTTTCCTCTCAAAATTTTATTATACTAATAAATTCAATAAAGTACAAAAAGTATCATGGAAAACTATATAAACTAAGATTGATTTAAAAAATAAATAAGTAAAATAATAAAGATGACCTAGGAAAGAATTTAATTAACATGCAGAAAAATGAAATCAATGTTCCCTCAATGTAAAGCCTAGAATCCTATTTACTCTTCTACTTTGTTTATCCAATTCCATATTTACTGCTGTTCTTTGTATATTTACCCGAGTTTAGAAAAATTTCTAAAGGTATGGTGCATCAATCTTGTATTTTAGTATTAAAATAACCTTTCATTTTAAGTAGTTTAAAATATTGTTGTATCCACTGAATCCACAGAAAAACATTAATAGCAGAGAGCCACAGAGTTTAGAATAGATCTTGAAAATCATCTACTTCCCCTCTGTTCATAAAATGAACATGAGCTTCGGAATCGGAGAAACCTGAGTTGAAACATCAGACTTGCTGTCGTTAGAGTGTAACCTAGTAGGGGTTTTTTGACCTTTATGAGTTCCAGTTTTCTCTTATTTGTAAAAATGTAATTGTCATACCATCTATCTTTGTAAGGACACAGTAGATGCTCAGCACATAAAAGGTATCCTATAAAAACCTTACAAAGTAATAACTGTTATTAACAGCTAACAAAGGCGAGGTAGTGAATTAAGTGTCTTGCTCAGAGTTATGCAACTATATTAGAATCTTAGACTCTGTCCAAGTTCACTACTTTTAACTAATTTTCACTAGGTATCTGACGGTAAAAGTTGAGCGAAAAAAATCAGACATTGCTAAAGAAGGAGAAAAGTGTTAAATTTTGCAAATAGCAATTAAATGTATAAACCACAACTAAATTTTGATCATTTAGTTTATAGAATAATTATCTAAGTCCATATAAATTTGCTTCTGCTACATTTGGGAAATCTGAGGCAAAGACACAGTGATTGGGGAAAAGGTGACAGAAACAGAGAGATTTAGGTTAAAACAAATCAATCAAGAAATAATCACCTACTACATCCCAAAACCTATAAAGGCTGAGAACAAATGGAAACATTACAATAACTCTACTCCCCCAAGATTCTGAAAATCCAACAGGCAAGACAAGAAACTAATAAAGAACAATATTTGAAGAGATATCAAGTGCCAAATTGGGTAGTGTAGGAGGTCAGAAAATGGAGAAATCATTTAAATAGTCTGAGAGGATTTCATAAAAGATACGGTTTTTTTTCTTAAAGACATAAGTTTGGAAGATGTCGAGGAGAAAGAAGGAAATTATCATCTGTGGACCTATGATACATGTGGACATGCCACTATCATTACCTTGAAGGACTAACACTTTTAAGACTTCTACTAGTCACTGGTCTTATAAGGTTCATTCCAGCATCAGCCCCCAACCTTTTTGGCACCAGGGACTGGTGTTCCTATGAGAATTTCTAATGCCTGAAGATCGGAGGTGGAGATGAGGCAGTGATGCTAGCTGGGAGCAGCTGCAAATATAGATGAAGCTTCACTTGCTGGCCTGCCACTCACCTCCTGCTGTGCGACCCGGTTCCTAACAGGCCACAGGCCAGTACCAGTCCATGGACTGGGATTTGGGGACCCCTGCATCAGGGGATAACTTATTTAGTGCTTTATCTATAAATTCAAACATTTAATACTACAGTTAGAATATTCTTTAACTTACATGTAATGGTTTCTTCAAAAGTACTTCCTGCTATGACTCATTCTTCCATTTTAGGGCTAATATGTATCTTTCTGTACAAGAAGAACTTTCTGTGTGGGTGTGAAGACTTTTTATTTTAGTTACAAACACTGACTAATAAGGTCCGTCTGTTTCAAGAAGCACTCATGCTATAAATCATATATACAAGCAGGTGGTACCTTTGAATATAGGGGGGAATGGTGCAGAAAGAAGAGATTTATTTCTTAAGTAAATATTCATTCGAATTTTATACTACCAAAAAACTTGATGAAGAGACAAAAAAATGTAACTCAGGACAGTAGGTATGTACATGATTCACTGATTCTCACCAACATGTCGACAAAATCACAACTGTGATTCAAAAATGTATGCCTTTGTTGGAAAATTAAACTTCTTGTTCTACTCCCAGTCCTTTCTCCTCAGGCCCTGCACCTCTGGCCAGACTCAAAGCCTTCTTCTGAGGAATAGACTTCACTCTAGGGCATTTTGAAGTTATAGAAACTATTCATCACCTACAGAACTAGGGGAAGGGCTGCTATAAAGTAGAAAGTATGTGAGATTCAAACATATGATATAAAGTATGGTCCTTCTGAAAAAAAACTATATATATGCATATATTTAAGTGTGTGTGTCTCTCTGTGTGTGTGTGTACATAGAGAAAAGCCTACATAAATATATAAAGATGTTCATGATGGTCATCTAAGTGGCTTAATAAGAGACTTATCCTTTTTCTTATCAATAAACAAGTATTATTTGTATAACCTTTTGAGAACCTACTATGTGGTAGGGACTAAGTATAAGGCACCAAAAATGTAGATGAGGTCTCTCACATAGTTTACATTCCGGGAGAGAGGGAAGACACATAATCAGTAAGCTAATAAATAAATAAGATAATTTCATATAATGCTAAGTTCTAAGAAAGAAAACAGAGTGCTACAAAAGAAGTAAATAGAGTAGTAGAGAAGTGTGGCTAATGACTTTTAAGTCAAAATAATAGGGTAGAGCGTGGGATCAGCAAGAATAGGCCAGTCTGGCTAAGGTGAAGCGACTGGCAGGAGATGTAGTTAGAAAGGTAACCAAGCGCTCGGTCGTGTAGGATTTTGTAGGCCATGGTCAAGAGCTTGGATTTAATTCTAACTACAACATCAAGTCATTAGAGGATTTCTAGAATGGGAATAATTTAGCACAACTTCTATACCTATCTCTCCTTATTTTTTATTTTCAAAAATGCATATACAATTGAAGACCGTTCACAAAGTAATTCTCACTTGCTGAAATCAGAGATATAGAGAAAAGAATACATAACTGTATCTGAACTCTTTTCAACTCTTTCATGTGGCGATTACTCTTCCACTTCCTTCATCACTCAGCTCCTCATACTAAGATTCACACTCAGCACCTATTCCAACAGATTACTAAACCGGGAAGAGAATTGAAATAGCAGGTAATAGTCAGTCTGTACCACATGCCAAGCTCTAGTCCAAACTGTTTTTATCTAGTCACTCAATTTTAAAATTAAGGGGTATTTACCATATCATATCTCTACTTCTTTGCTCTTTAATTTTCTATGTTCTGATTTCATCTTTATATTTTATAATTTACTCTTTTTGAGAAAGAGAGATTGGGGTCAGATCTCTATAGATTGTCGATGCATCTGTCAGGCTTATTCTAGAAAATGTCTGGTTACCCTTAGTTATTGGAGGTGAAAGGATTTTACCTATGGTATACTTTTTTTGAACTGCTTCTCTGTGATCATAAAGGAATCCAGAACATAATCACAGAAACTCAAGGTTGGAAAAAGCCTTCAATTAAAGTGTAATAAAGTCTCAGGTACAACTCTTAGATTCACTCTTATTAGCATGTAGTCTTACATGCTTAATCTAAAATACACATGTTAGTCTCAACTGTGTCATCTTCTATTAGTTTGCTTACTGATTGTCATAATTATGTCCAATTATAAATATTTGACTAGCAGATTCAAACTCATTGCACTTTTTAAAATAGTGTCCTTCTCCATTCAAGCATCTTACGAATACACTAGAATTCAAAATGAGAAGGGATAACTTTAAATTATAGTTATTAATCAAAGTCTGTGGACTTGAACTTATTTCACTTATTTGAAAACATCTGTTACGTACCTGTTCCATATTGCTGCTAGCGCCAGTAAGAACCATAAATCATATTAGGTTCTTGCTCTAGAAAGTGTACATTATAGTGATCTTCCATCGATTCTTTACTTACTTTAGAGTCGCGTGCCTGCTCTTTAAGTATTCAGTGTTTGATGTTGCTGTCAGACGAGTAGAAAAGAACCTAGTAATCATGCCCCCACTACATGGAAAAAGGAAGATTCTAAATATTCATTTTAAAACATCAATTTACATTTTAAAGCAACTACTGCATATATAATTTAACAAACTGCATTCCTTGTTCCGAAAGAATCAAGAATTACATGACAAAGATAATGCTTACACAGCTCCCCTACCTCTTCAGGACATTGTAAAAACCTGAGAAGATTTAGCATATAAATCTGAGTACAAAGAAATATGGAAATAGATGAGTCATTAGTAGGGTTTGACATAATTTTGCCTGTCATGGAAACATTTTCAAAACATTTATTAATTTGAAAAGGTATCTAGAGTAGCCTTTTATACGCAGTCAACTGTAAGACTAATGGTTAGGAGCATGTTGATATCTTGGCAAAACTAACAAAAATATTTTATTTATAAGTTCATTTTCTTTATTAAGTTTTTTTTTAACTATCTTAGCACATTAAAAGAAAATTTACCTATAAATATTCAAGCCTTTAAGTGTTCAGAAATTAACTCTGAAAGTTTGTCACACTTACTACATGACTCTAAAAAGTTCTTTCTGTAATATGGATATCATGAGTTTCCCATCAGTTGAAGGCATGGTACACAATGATGGCAAGATGACTCCTAAACAAATGTACATTTTAACTTAATTAAGAACTGCTCTGTGCATACAGCTGGCCTGTTCAGAAGTACAATATGGTGATTTGAGAGACTTTTGAAATCTAAGCCTAAAATGTTTTCTATTGAGTCAATGCATGTTCAAACTTCTACATTAACAAAAAAGCCTATAGGAATAGCTGAAATCTACCAAAGAATATAAAGACAAAGCTAATAAAAAGATGTTGAACTTTAGAATATTCTTAAATTTGTAATATTTTGTTAGCCCTTAGGATAAAGACAGACAGACACAGACACAGACACACACATACACCCCTCTTCGTTTTAAGTCTTTCCTTTAAAGTTACACTATCAAAGGACAAACTAGCACATTAAGAACTTAAATATTTTTCAAGAGATGTTAAATGAAGATGTTGGTCATCATAATCACAATGTAAACCGCAAAGATTAAAATTAAATGGTGTTTTTACTAACTAGCTTTTATTAAACAGTTGCAAGAAAGATTTTGTTAGACCAAGATATAATTTACTTCTCATCAATTCATTTATTTAAAATTCTTTAACTTTATAAAATTCACTGTATATTTTATATATAGGTAGCATAGGAAAAGGAAATTACTATGAGAAAAAATTATGGTGAGCCTTTAACCCCATATTCCATTATAATATTATCAGTCTCATCCAAATGAATCCTGAATTATACAATGGTTCTCTATTTTCTAAACAATAAAACAAGAAGGAGGAAAAAAAACTAAAGAGTGATTCAAACATGCCATTTTTATAGATCTAGAACTACCACATTCAAGAAATATTTAGCCAGGGTTACTGAAAACCAAACATTAAGCAAAAAGAATATAAAATTGAGCAAGATGAAGTCTCTATCCTAGAAGAACTCCCAATTTAGGGGGAAGGATAGACAAGTCAATAAAAGAAAAATGACAAATCAATATAATTGATAAATGAAATTGCTCAGTTTATATGACAATGCATAGAGCTAAAAGAAGAAGAGATATTTTCGGGAAACGCACATGGCAATTTTAAATCAAAAAAAAAAAAGGGTAAGTGAAAAATAAACACTAAATTTTAATCTGACTTGAGTGTTCTTTCAGTACCTACTATCAATGATACTGTAAACTAAGTTTGAATAAGCAACTCGTTTTTAAAAAGATGCTCTCCTAAGAAGATGAAGTATACAGGGAAAGGAACTTGCTATATGCCAGGCACTCTTCTGGGTGCTTTACTTATATTAACTCATTGAAACTGTATAGCAACCCTGTGAAGTAGGTACTATTATTATCCCATTTTACAGATGAGGAAACAGGCACAGAGAGTTTAAGTTCCCAAGGTCACATAACTATTAAGTAAGGGAGCTGAGATTTAAACACGAGCAGATCTTGATCTCTAGTTTATAGAAAATGATATAGAGTTTTCTACATATATAGCAAGAAATATTGGTAGTTCAGAAATCTCTAGGATGTTTCCTGAACTATTTCAATATGCAAATGTGTGATGTATGGATGAAATCTATATTAGAGATACAGCAGACACAGTTAAAGAAGAGACAAATTAGGTAGCCAATTGTGTGTTCTGATACACTTATGGGAATCTACCAAGAGCAGCTTGACAAAGAGTTAATATACAGCCAAATACTTCCTTAAGTAAAGAACTGATCCTATTACTCTTGACATTATATTGAAGATAGGCAGCAATCAGGAGGCATAGTGGAAGAAAGTCTGATGAAATGTGCTCATAATACATGGGTTTTGCTTTCTTTTCCTTAACTCCCTAGGAACTTCTAAATACTACCTTTATTCCTTCATGGCCTATGCTTTATTTTCCTAAAATATAAAATAATGAAACAAAAAAAAAAGCTAAGAACAGAATATGTCTAAGTATCGCCATTGGAAGATCCCTTCAAAGAGACTACTAGGTCCTTCACTCTTACCAAAATGATCTGAACATGATAGAAAACCGGCAAAAGTTATACATCATAAGACTCCAACCCCAATACACTTAACAGGGAATTATGACTTCTATTTGATTCTGAATATTTTAATTTAGGAGACAGCCAAAGAATACTTGACTTATTACTCAAGTAGTATGTGTGTGTGCATGTGTGCATGCATTGGCCCTGTTCCTTAAGTTCACCACATCTGACCTTTTTCAAAAGCCAACTCATCTTTAATAACATGTCAATTTGATCTGAGTGTGTTCATCATTTCCTAGCAGTAAACATCACTATTAATACATGCATATCTCTGTGATTCTATCCTAGAATGTATTGCTTCAACTATCTCTAATTATGTTTATTCTACCTCGAATAAATAATTACAACAAATGTAGATTTACATGGTGACCTAGTCTCCCACAGACACTCATTCAACGACATTTATTTGGGTGCCTATTATACATAAGTTAAATGAGGCATGGACTCAGCTTCATGGTGGCTACAGTTTACAGTGTAGTAGAAGAGAAAGATAATGAAACAATTAAAACAAAGCATCAACTATGCTTTGTACCATATCAACTATGGTAAATTCTACCGAGTGTTAGAAAAGTGCATAATGTTAAAGTTTTGACCTAGCCTGCAGGTTCAGAGGAGTCTCCTGTTCTCTAAAGAAATGGCTAAACTGCTGTGGTGGGGAAGGGGCACTCCTATGGCTGCAGTGCACAGAATGAAAGTACCGTGGCAGGTACAAGATGAGGCTAGAGAAATAGGCAAGGGCCAGATTATGCAAGACCTCAAAAAGGATTTTGGTCTTTACCATAAGAATAATGGAAAGCTAACAATGGGTGTTAGCCAAGGGGAAGACGTGATAGATATACCTCTTGAAGAGCTCTTTCTGAATGTAAGGTTAAAAACATAATGGAAGTGACAGTGGATATGGAACAACTGTATGAAGGACTATTCCACTAGACCAGGGACGAGATAATGTTGGCTTGGGCTAGCAAGATGCACCAGAGATGGATAGAAATGAATAGTTAAGAGATATTTAGAACATAAAACTGAAAGGATTAGATTGGTCATGGGAAGTAAAGGAGAGTGAGTTTATCAAAGATGACATGGGATATTGGACAAGAGTCAGTGTTTGTGCTTGTTTTCTAGGGTAAGAAGGATCACAACATCCATTTTTGGTCATCTTTGGATTGAGGTGTCCTTGAGACATAAGGTGAAGATATTACACTCCAACTGGCTCTGGAGGCTCAGAATAAAGGTCTGAGCTAGAAATGAAAGCATGGGACTATCGTGTATAGCCCATCTCCAATTTCCTTCATAGAGCCACCTCTTCCCCATTAAGGTGTTAATCATAGCACTTGAACCCAATACCTTGTCGCGGTGTGAGAACATTATTTTTTTTCCCCATTAGACTGTAAGTTCCATGAAAGCCGTGACCATTTCTATTTTGATTTTTGTTGTACCTCAGTTCCTCACATAGTTCCTGCACATATCAGGGCATCAATAAATAATATTTATATGAGATAATCAACAACATAAGACATACTCTAATCAACAATGACAGAAGTACAGAAATAATAACTGAAAAATATTGTCAGCATAATTTGAAAAACTCATAATTTTCAGGATAAAAAAAGGTAATGTGGTAGAAAATGTAGAATACACTTTATATATTTGTTATTTATTTAATATTAGTATATTATATATAGTGTTATTTTATATATTTATATACATTTTATATACATATAATATTTTATATATTTATATACATTTTTCTCTCAGGGAAAACTTTTCTATATATTTATCAGTTACACAATTCAAGTATAAATTAAATTGAAAGGAAATACACAATTTGATATGCAATGAAAATGCAATTATCTTTGTTATTAAAAGCCCATCTGGTTTAGGACTTCCTGTATCTTTAAAAATGCCCAATAGAATAAAAATTTTTACTATTAAGAGGAATATATAGTTTTAACAACACTTAACATACATCATTCCCCACAGATCTCACTTAAAGTAATATTTTATTTATTCACAGGTTATTAACCTAACAGATAGCATTTTTGTACCTCCATTTTAGACAAGAAAACTTTTGAGTTACCAAAAGCATTATAACTAATTTTAGCTAAACAAAAACACCTTTGGCATTATATATTTTAATCTCTATGAACAGAATAACAGACTGAGTTCCTTTCCATTAAAATTAAATTGAATACTGCATATCTTACATATAATTACTAGCTTTTGTTTTAGCTGCCTTTTTATCACTATCTCCCATTGAGAAAGGATATATCAAGAAATACTACACTTAATGAAAAGGGTCAAAGGACTCAAGGTCTCGCTGAAATACCTTTTTGTAAAAAAGTATTGTCATTTCAATTACTACATTCATTTTGGTTTTGTGAATATAAAAATATGCAAGAAATAATTTTAACAATAGACACATTTTGAGGCATACCACTCCCTTCTAACTTTGAATGCAGGTAGAACAGACTTCATCTTAATCCTCAATGTAGTCAACACTATACACGTGGATTTCAAAATCCTCTTTGGCTTTCATATTCTAATAAATATTATATATCAAAACTGCAGAATGTTATTGCTTAAAAGATATGCCTTTTTGTATATAAACACAGTCTGAGAATTTTAAGTAAATATATTGATGATTACAAAGTACAGTGCAAAATGATGAGAAGCACTAGCTAACAGTATTGATGCTTTTAAAATTATATTTAAAATAAACGAAAGGTACTAAAAAAGAAAAATTGATAAAACTTTGAAAGAAGTATGGATGGCCTTTCATTACTTTTCTGTATTAGTTAGTTAATATTCTAAAAATGTCTACAAAAGGCTGAACAACCTCTCAAGCACTGAATTCATGGCACTGACCTTAGACTTCCTCAGAATGATTTTTAATGCACTCTGTTATTAGTAAAACCTGTTCAAACACATGCCCCATCTGCCAGCACCCCATCTGCAAGAGAGCTTATTCTTGTAGACAGTACAACTCCTGCTTGCTTCCTTCTCGTCTCTACATACCAGCTGTATGGTAATGAGCATGAGCAGCTGAAAATACTGCACGATAACAAAGCTAATATGAAAACAGCAAAACACTTCCCCTCAATGAAGCAGTTGCAGCATGAACACAGCAAATAAGTTATTAAACAGAGGTTGGGGTGAGAATTGTATTCGTGTGTATTGAGGAGGGGGTACTTGTGTGTATGCATTACATATGTGTTAAATATGGGGTTTCCACGTAATCAAAACATAAAAAGAACCATGAGCAGCACAAGGTACTAGAGAAGGATCTAAATTTCTAAGTACTTTAGTTAAGACTTGTAAATTAATTCTTTGAATGTCTTAAGTCTCAATTCTTATATAGTGATGATACACCAAGTGTCATTTTGACAAGCTAGATTTCAAAGATGTTAACAAGTATGTTCCATTTCCTAACTTATTTGGGTTCTTTAGGGAAAGAAATGGAGTCGGAACTAGTCAGAACTTAAAATCATAATAGAAACTATTTAGTAGATATTTTAGCAGCTAACATGTGATTCCATAAGTTATATATTTTTAATTCTTATATTGCAATTTAAATTTTTTGTTTTAATGCTAGTAGAAGCCAACACACTTATTCTGAACATCTGAGAAACTCCAAACAAAACACTAAGCTAGCGCATGTTACCCTCTTAAGCTAGGAAGACATAATGGGATTAATTATTACATATGTGAATGCATCTACATCATGTAAGTAGAGTCAAATCGCATTAAATTTTTATGTGCAGGATCTTTCCATTTAGAGATTAAAGTCACTCAGGAAATTGTTTAAGAAAAATGACTATTCAAAACTGATTCTGTGCATTTGCTTTCACAAACTGAAGAAACTAAAAATAAAAAATCTTCAAAATATTAACTAAAAGCAAAAGAAATAAATATTATCATACTAGGAAAATGGATTACAATTTTTACCAACACATCTAAAAAAATCTTATGTAGACTTTATAATAGTTATTGAGTTCTTATTACATACTCATACTTTCCACAGATTATTTCACTTTACCCTCACAACAACTCATGAAGATACTATTATTATCTCCATTTTTACAGATGAGGCTTAATCAGTGATGGAGCTAAAAACTTAACCCCAGGTCTAATTGTCTCTATCACCTATGCTCCTAAGCACTCTGCTTCCAATATAAACTCCGCGAGGGCAAGGATTTGGGTTTGTTTCATCCACTGTCTACTCCAAATGCCTAAAGCAGTCCTTTGCTCATAGGAGTTGTTGAATAGACCGAATAAAGAGATGGAATAGATGGAAGAAATAACTACTCAGTTGCTTTCTTTTAAGTGTAAATTATTTCAAGTAAAAAAAAAAAAAAAAGCTACTATAAATTTTGTAATAACCCTAATTGTTTTGATACTGAGAAAAAATATTTACCAATTAAAGAATCTAAAAATTAGACTGTTTAGCAATCTAAGTTTTGTTCACTTGTCACGTTGAAAAGTAAGACTTTATTTTTTAAAATTCTCATAATCAAACATTCATTTTGAAAGATTGGTACAGAATGAATACGAGCAAAATTGCACTAATTTTAGTATTTTGCATATTTTTGTGAATCCACTTGTCCTCATTTTACTGTTTAAATATAAAATGCATTTTTCCTGTTAACTACCTTAACATATTCCTTGACTTCAAATATAAATCAAGGCCATGAGCTTCCACAATATAAATGCTTTTGTACTATATGTATGTGTATACATAAATACATATATCTGTATAAATAAAACAACCTTAATTAAAATAGTCTCAACTTAAAGAAACAGTAAAAATCATCCTTTAAAAAAACATACAGTTGCATTTTCTCAAAGAGCAAACTTTTAACGACACAGATTTAAAAAGTCCACAAATTCAGACAAGATTTACAAAAACAGTACTATACTGCCCCTACATGTTCAAACTAGTAGTAACAATGACATCTTAAAATCTAAAGTGATAATGTGGAGATTTTTGTGGATTATTGAAAAGCTGTTTAAGCTTAAATTATTTCCAAGTGAACTATAAGAAATCACCTGTATATAAAAATGTAATTAAATATAAGAATCATTCATGACTTTTATTTTATTTTTAATTTTGGTAGGAATAACACTCACCTTTTAATTTTCATTTTCAATACTAGCAAGGAGAAAAACTAAGAGAATTTCCTCCAACACTGTATTTTTTTTTCTCTGACCAGATTTCCACATCATTACATGAAGATAACACAAAATAACCTCATACGAATAGCTAACTAACTATGCACTTTTGGGGTCAATATCAATGTATTAATGTTTGAGAAATATTTACTGTTGTTTCTTCTCTACACCGAAATCAATGTCAATAAAGTTTATAAACATATACATAGACACATACATGGACACTATCAAAGTCTCAAAGAGAAACCTCTATCAATCCAATATCAGATTTACTTAAAAAAATCTTTAATTATTTCACATTCACATTTTAGGAATAAAGAGCACTATATGTGCAAATAAAGAGATGTGCTAGATTACTAGGTGTCCATAAAAGGAAACAACTAAATCGTAACTTTTGGCATTTGGAATGTCATTGGCATTATCACAAATGGTAGTCCTTTCAGCTATTACTTCTACGGTAAATTTTACATTAAAACATTTGTAAATTATATCTACCATTATTCAACTGGTTTATATGTGAGGCACACTAATTTACAAAACTTTCTCCGACTAGTCAAGGATAGGGCCAAGAACACTAATTCTGACCCAGGAACAATCCAGAAAGAAATCACAGTGGACCTGAATGGATATTATGATTCAAGCTTCCTTGCAAGAACATGAAAAATGGATTAAGATGAAATAATATTTAATCTTTCAGAGTTTCAAAATAATATTCTGTACTGATTTACTACCTAACAGTATTTGAAAGCCAGTAGATTATACATTTCAACAGAGTCAAAGACATAACCCTATCAAGTCAGAGAGAGTGTGTCTGCATGTGCATGCGTGTATATGTAGGTACCTACATACATACGGAGAGACTATAATACAAATGATCGCCAGCTGACTTAGAAATGAAAAGTGCATGACTGAGTAAAGGAGTCTGGCGACACACTGCACACGGGAGCAGACCGAGCCTGCTGCCCATGCCTGTGGCGAATTCTTAGAGTCATTAAAATGTTAAATTACATAAGTGATAGAATTTTTTTCTGCTTTCTTCTTCACTAATGTATTTCATGGATCTAAAACTGTGCCTGGCAATTAATAGATACTTATTTGTTGATGAATTAATTAATCCATGTTCCTCTGATTTTGATATGTGACCATAGAATGGAACAATGAGATAAGTCTCTCAGAGACAGCAAAGTCTCCATGGGCTCCTTAAGGGAAGGTCTCTGCCTTGCTCATCTTTGTTACATTAGCAACCCACACAGGGAATATGTCGATTACATATCAGCAGAATTAAAATATGTTCAGTGGTGTTAACTTTCTATGGAAATACTAGGAGAAGTAAAAAAGTGGTCAGGATTCTTATCTCTCATTTAAAGTAGAAGTCTGCAAGGATGAGTTGCATTTAATCACTGGAAAAAAATACACAAGCTCCAAACTACCCTTATATTACACAGAGCTTCCTATAACTAGGTAAATAAAACTTAGTTATTCGTTTATATAATGTATGTTTTAAAGCATTTAAATATGCATGTACTCAGAGACTTAATATAAGGCTTAGATGACTCTGACATTTCAAACTGTATTTCATTTTTTATATGTGGGTGATAGCTGTAAAACTCAAAGTTCTGTGGAGTTATTTCTACAATTTTAGAGAAAGCTGTGTTTTTGACTTTGAAATTCTTTGGAGTTTAGAAAAGTAACATGGTGTGTGTGTGTGTGTGTGTGTGTGTGTGTGTGTGTAGTGTATATATATATAGTGTATCATAGAACATTTCCAGTACATTATACATTATTATGAAATATGTGAATATGCAGATAAATAACAAAAGTGACTTATGTTAGGGTTAAGTTTGGCTAACTTAAAAAACTTTTTCGGTTTTCAGGGCTTGTTGGATTTCTGGTCTGCAGACAAGAAACCGTGAATATATTATTTCATACTTGTTTACTTTGCCAGGAGCTTAGTACTAAGTTTATTTTTAACATATTTTTCATCTGTGTCCCATACTACGAGTCTTAATATTAAGTTAGTTTCCATAAAACATGACCTACAAAGTTAAATAGCCTTGCCCTGTGATGTTAAAATTACTATAAACTATTTGTACAGATTGCTATCTACCAACAAAAGGGATAACAAGTCAAGGCAGTTATTTGTATGATGTAGCTATAGATTTATAAATCATGTTATCGTTTGTTTTACATTCATATCTGACAACTAAGGCACAACATAATAATTATCTAATGACAAAAACATCTAGAAAGCCATGTTATCAGTAATTAGATTTTGAGGCCATTATCAATTATAGGAGCAAAGTGAGAATTACATATTTAAAAGTGCGAGATTACATGGCAAAAGTTAACCCTTAAAACATTTGGAAACTAAGGATCCATTTGCTATGCAAACGCTTACCCAGGTCAGTATACCACAGTGTTTGTGATGCTGGAGCCAGATGTCCACGTTAGAACCTCAGCTCCATCATTTACTAGCTTGGGGAAAGTTATTTAACCTTTCTACGCCTCAGAGTCCTCATCTGTAAAACACAGATACTACAACAGAACCTACTTCATAAGGTTAAAGATTAAATGAGCTTATATGTATCAATAGTGCCTTTCCTGTATCCCAAGTTAGACTATACTCTTACCCTATTTTACTGTCAGCAAAACATTAGCATTAACAGCTACTTTTCTGTTTCCCTTAATTAAAACCCAAACTCCATGAGGGCATGGCCTTTTAGTTCTCTGTTATATCTACATGTTCTGGAAAAGTTTCTAACTATGTTCTAACTGCTTAGTACATATTTTGGGGCTGATAATAATAGTAAGTTTCATGTCAAGATATAAGTGAATAATTTGCTGCAGTATAATTAATCCGAAAAAACAAGATGTGAGCCCAAACAATAATACAAGTTCCTTCTGTCCATCACTTCTCTAACCATCTGCTTAGCAAATATCCTTCATGTTTTAATTCAAAGGTACTGTGAGTGAGGCCTTTACTGAGCCATTTGCATTGAGGCCTGAAGTCAATATTGCCACCAATACTTTGTACATGGGCCCATTTAAACAATTATCCTCTTGTACTATAAACCAGTGGTTCCCAACCTTTTTGGCCAGGGACTGGTGCTCCTATGAGAATCTAATGCCTGATGATCTGAGGTGGAGCTGAGGCGGTGATGCTAGTGCTGGGGAGCAGCTGCAAATACAGGTGAAGCTTTGCTCACTGGCCTGCCGCTCACCTCCTGCCATGTGGCCCGGTTCCTAACAGGCCACGGACCAGTACTAGTCCACAGCCCAGTGGTTGGGATCCTTGCTATAAGGGTTTATTTATGGTTTTACCACTAGACTATAGGATGCTTAAAGGATTGTGATTTTTCATTTTGCATATCCACAGGAAGAAGGGATGAAGAATTATCACCTTTTAATTTACAGCCAATGCTTTACGCAGTACAGAGAATAAGACCACAAGAAAATTAATGTTGTTTACTTATGTTTATGCACAATGCATGAAACATTCTTAAGAAGAAAAAGACTGATAGGATCTGAAGCAGAATGGTCCGATATGCAGTAACTAAATAATTTCATTATTGATAAAATAAGTAGTGACAATACAGGATAACAGATGATCTGACAATGCCAATTATCCCTCAAGTTCTGAGGAATATGTACATGTGGAAAAGAACTTAGGAAGTCACATTTTAGTTTATTCACTTCAAAAATAAAATCAGGTATCCCACTGAAATTCGCCCTCAAACTTGTTCACACCACCACCCTATTCTTTCTACTCTCCGAAATGTTGTAGTAATTCTTTATTTCAGTACTTTCTGACATTTTGGGGCTACCATAGACACTCAAAATTACCATCTAAATGACTATATCCTATGTTTGTTTCTCCGTTTTCAAAATGGGTGAGTAGTAATTACTTTTTAAATTAAATGTCAAACTGTATCTGAGTTTAGTTAAATTTAGAAAATGAAATATTCAAACTCACAGCTGCACAGTCATTTAAAAACATTTAGTAAACAAAAACATGCCATAGTCTTACAGTATGAAAACTCCTTAAACAATTTTCCAAGTTTAACACATACTTCAACAAATTGGTCACTCAAATATTTATACTAACTTGCTCCTTTCTATCACTGGGAACATAAAAAAAAAAAAAAATTAAACTCTAAGAGTTCACAGCCTAATTGAGGAGACAAGGTAACTATACGAAGCTGTCAAACACCACCACTGAGCAGTACATATATACCTAAGAGCCAAAGATAACGGCAAGAATGACAGTATGTTCAACTGATGGATGAGGACAATGGTGGGTACAACCAGTGCCAGAGAGGTAAGCTAGACTGTGAGGTTATGGAAAAAATCTGGAGAGATGGAGGCACGGACTTAACTGGCAGATACCGAATAGACTAGTATGAAGAAGGAGGGCATGATGCTGGCTTTGTAAAGGTTTCATATTTCTCTGTGTGAAGGAAATATCCATCTCTTTCTACTTGGCTAAGAGTTCCATGAAACGGATGTTGAGTTTCACAAAATGCCTTTCAGGCACCCAGACATTTTAGAAGAGCAGACTTGCTACAAGTACTTCAAATAAGATTTAATCATGGTTAAACCATAAAAAATAAAATAAAAAAAGGCAAACCTGGATTGGGGCTAAAGGCAAAGCTATGTCAGAAATGTAAGACTAAGCAGTAGTGCTATAAGAAACAGGCAAGTATTTCTGGCAGCTGAGAGCTAGCATGAGAGGTACTCTTGTAGTAGAGATTATTAATAGCAATATACTTTGGGAGAGGCTGTCATTTATACTGTGCAAATATCACAGTAAAATCCAGACATGTAAAAGTATAAACTAAGGTAACAAATAAAATTTGAGCTAACCGTAAGACATGCAATAAAAATATGTTAAATCAATGCTAAATCATGAAAGTATACATGTGGATCATTTCTTCAGATAAAAAAACAGATGACAGTTTTTAAACTATGGAACGAGCAGGAGAAAATTAAAGCTGAAAATACGGGTGACAGGACTATACAATATTTTCTATAAAGAAAAAAAAAATCACCATGAGCAACAAATTATTTCTTCACCTATTTATATATTTTCTTTATGAAGCTTTAAGTATAAACATATATCATTATTTTCTCAAAATGAAAAAAAAATTCCTCTGATAAAAAATCTAGAATAATAAACATGGAAATACATGATATAGTATCAACTAAGTAAAATCCACAAAACATTACCAAAGTAGGAATAAATTTGCTTAGAATATTATTTATTGCTCTTTAAGCAACATTAGAAGTACTTCATGCTGGTTTTTCATTGGTACGATCTTTCTGGAAAATAATTTAACAGTTTTAGCAGGAATAAAAATCTTTATACTCCTTGACCCAATAATTATACTTCTAGAAATCTGTGTATAGAAGTATTAAAGATTTATGTATAAAAAAGTTCAAAGCAGGTCACTTTCTAATTCAACAATAGCAGGAAAATTATGATATATTCACTTGGCAGATTTAACACTTTTGAGTAACTCCAGCCATGGAGAACCACCAGTAACATAATGAAAATGGATTAAAGTATCAATTCTGTTAAAATTATTTACTTAAAATTTGTTATTATGGTTATTTCTGAGAACTGGAATTACTAATGATCTAGAAAAATGTAAAGAAAAATATTTTTTCTAAATTTTACATATTAAGCATGTTTTTCTTATTTTTGTCAGGGAAGTAAAAGATATTAATTATCGAAAGAAAACAAATATTCTATATTATCACCATTCAACTCAGAGAATCTGGAAGATTATTAAATTCAGGAGGGTAATTATTCACAAATTTGTTTTACCAACAGAGTTTATGATGCTACTTATTCTTGTGCTACTTACAAAATCTTCATAAAATGAAAATTTTATGGTAGAATAAACAGATTTTGTTTTCTCAAACAAAGGCATACAACTGATAAGACTGGCAGACCTTTCTTGAAAAGGTGCTAATGGACTCATCGACAGTTTATTAAAGGAGTATAATAAGTTAAAATTATATACAGCTTGAACTGACTGAAGATTATTCATATGAGAATAACAAATTAGATTATGCTTGAATATTAAAATTTTGAATATAAGTTTGTCTCTATTATCATCACTAACTCAATAATGAAGAAAAAAACTTGAACCCAAAAGAGTACTGAAGCTGAGAGACATAATGCTGTTTTTACTTTTTTCTTTGTCATCATTGTCAAAGGTACTGAGAAAATTGATGAGAATGATAACTGGTGGCAATTTAAGGATAATCTGTCAGACACTCTGTCCTCAGTTGTTGCCTGCCGAGCACAGACCCTGAAGTATGACAAAGATTCTGTCCTTGACCAAACTCTCGTGAGGCTCCTCTGATCTCTTTTTCAACTAGGCCCTGTCCTGCGGATGTTCTCCAGAGCCAAATTTTAGCAAGCATCCTACTAAGTCATAAGTCAGTTTCACTAGAATCCCCTGCGCTTGATATCTGATCACCCTCGGCATCAGATTGCCCTCCATATCTGTTGGGTTCCTCATCCTCCATCATACCCCATGTGAGGTCTGACCACCTTGGTTAAGTTGGTTTAGCCAGAATCCCCCCTCTACCCCGATGTTTCCTCTGAGTAATTTTCTACCCACTCACCCCCACCGTGCTCCTTGGCTATAAATTCTCAATTTTCTTTGTTATATTCAGAGATGAGCCCGATTTCTCTCCTCTACCGCCAAAACTACTTTTGTAGTAATCTCAATATCTACTGTGATAGTCCCTGTAAAAAAAAGTATGTCTTGACCATTTTTACAAGTGTCATGAATAATTTTTTCGTTAACAGGTATCGACCCTCAGCTCACAAAAAGACAACAAACAGGCATATTGTTCAAATATTTCCAGGTTTTTTTCCTATAATTATTGCATAATCGGTGGAATAACTTTATAAGTGAAACACCTTAAAAAGATTACACAAAAAAAATCCTAAATTTCTAATGGACTATGATACCAAAAGTTATTTGTAAGTCAATTGTTTAAATCTTTGAATGTATTTTCTCATAGAAACAATGTCAACAGTGAGAGGCTCCCAGGATTATTTTCCATAATACAAATATAATAGTAGTTAAAAAGTTAAGTTCACAAGAAAAATGTATAAAGGTCACAAAACAAAGTAGAAAGAAAATAGCTACTACCTGCCATATCAGAGAATCGTAGGGTTAAAAACCAGCTTTACTATTTACCAAGAAAACTGGGGGTAGTTAACTTGTTTGAGTCTTAGTTTTCTAATCTACTGAAGATAAATATTACCTAACTTACAGTACTTAAACATTTAAGGATTGAGTTAAAATACATGGCATAGCTATGACAGTGCCTAGAATACATAGCAGGTTCTTTTTAAATGATAGCAATTATTGATAGCATTATTATACTATATCGTACATTAAGAAGAAAAATAATAATATGTTAAAATACTAGTGATTAGACACGAAAAGATTTTTCTCTACTTAACTACAAAAGAACTAGAAAAGAAGACGACGATTTTAAAGGAAATGAAAAGTTTATGGCTTTAACAATCTCATTCTAAAAAAAAAATTGCCATGAGCTGAAACTTATACCAGCCAAAAGATATATCCACAAGAAGATTTACTGTTGTATTATTGTAATCATAAAAAGCTTTATGTCACGGTTTTGTAAATAAAGTTTTATTAAAACACAGTCATGTCCATTTGCCCCTTTGCTGAAGTATTCTCTACAGCGGCTTTCATGCTACAATGGCAGAGCTCAGTAGCAGTATGAACAGCAAATACATGGTTCACAATGCCTAAAATATTAAATGGCCCTTCGCAGAAAAAGTCTGTGGACCTGGATTTAAGCTAATCCTCAATGACAATAGTACACAGGAATGAGATTAACATTTTTTCAAAGGACACAAATATTTAATTTTATTTCTATTTTAAAATTTTTTTAAATATGTATTTTGAATAGAACTTGATATGGAATGCAGTCATTACAAAATTATTTTCTACTATCCCAATCTCAGTCACGTATTTCATTAGTGCCTGAACTCTTGGGTTTCAGGTGAACAAGTCCTTGTCCCACAATGCCCCCATCTCACCTTCCTGCCTCTCTACCAGCAACTCTAACCCATTCTCTTAGCTCACTGTGCTGCTGACACTTATGCTACACACATCAGTACATGGTTCAAACCTAAGAATATACAAGGCACTCTAAAAACAATATTTGACTACAAACCAGCAGTCAACCAGATATATTAAAAAGCCCTATATAAATCAAGAATTGCATGTCATTTGGAAATAGTAACATCAAAGAATAACCTTACGAGAATATTCTAAATGCTTAAAATACTTAAATGCTTAAAAGTTAAGAAATGAAATTTAAGCATTTTCTTTCAACATACTACTTTTAATAGTTAGACACCATTATTTCTCTTATCGCCAGAAAGAAAAAAATGTTGCCAGGAAAGCTATGAAATTTCGTCAAGCTGTATCCTTATTTTACATGTTTAAAATGTAGAAATATAATGTATCTTAGGATTTAAGAAATATAGTATTACCATAATTAGGCATTCCAATTTCAAATAAAATAATTTCCCAGAGATTTTACAGATTAAATAAGTTTTTCCTACAAAATTTCTCTTCCTTAAAGGACAATTGGTTCTTTTAGAATAAAAGATTATATACTCAAATTTTCTTGATACCAAGACTACCCATAGGACTTCTAAAAAAAAAAAAGCAAGAAAGGAAGAAAGGAAGAAAGGAAGAAAGGAAGAAAGGAAGAAAGCAAGAAAGCAAGAAAGCAAGAAAGCAAGAAAGCAAGAAAGCAAGAAAACAAGAAAGCAAGAAAGCAAGAAAGCAAGAAAGAAAAAAAGAAAAAAAGAAAGAAAGAAAGAAAAAAAGAAAGAAAGAAAGAAAAAAAAACGATAGATCCTTGAGTCTCAATTCCAATCTGTTACATAAGACTATTCAAAAGAGGGGAACCCTCGATTCTATGTTTTTAACAAGTATTCTAGGTGATACTTATAATCAAGAATGTCTGAGTAAATATAAATAATTAGGAGAACCTTAATGCTAGAAACATTTAATTTCAGGTAACCGATTAATAGCTAGATTGCTAATTCTTTACTATCATTAGTATTAAGTCCTAAATATCTCTGATGAGAGAATAGAGTAATTCATACAAATATAAGTTAGACTACCAGTAATAATATTATACTTCATAGTGAGGTAGATAAATTTTCTGAAAACATTCAAGAGATATAAATTGAAGTTGTAGTTAAAACAACTATTTCAAAGAATTTTTCACAATTTTCAAAGTTATTTTATTGTGCAAACATTAAGTGGATCAACATCTTTGATGAACGGTCAATATCATGTTTTGCAAATTTTAATAGGTCAAGGCTGCATACGGTCTTATAAGAGATCATTGTACTTTACATTAGCTCACCACTTGGGAGAAAAAAATGCCTACGAAATACAGATGTCTATCTGCTTTGTGTACTTTGTGTATAACAATCTGTTTGAAAGAACTCAGACATACCTAGTGTAAAAAATAAACTGAATGCTAGACACAAAATGATTAATTATATTATCACACCAAAAGTCTTTTTAATATTTGATAAAGAAAAATATATCTTAAAAATGTTTATCATTAAAATTACCAAGGGAACGTTAGTTAATTAAATAACAAAGAGCATGTGAATCAATTTAAAGCTACTTAACTAGTTGCAAAAAAGAGAGAGGGAGGATAAAATTACCTTATATCCCTCTAATATTTCTAGTAGTGAAGAGTCAATGAGTTATGCAATAGTAAATTACTGGCAGGCAAGTAGTCTAAAACTGAAAGCGTTAATTTTGTTTTTTAACAAACTTCCAAAAAAAATTTCTAGTATAAATTTTATTTTTCAAATTTAGCCTTTCTACTATTATTATAAATCCAAAGCTATAATTTAACATAACACAGTAACCTAGAAAAGTCAAATAGTGACCCCGGTAAGCCTTCAAGGAAAGCCTTATATTACTCTATTAATTTTCCTTACAGAATCTGCTCCCAAGCCTTTTAAATTCCAAGTACATGTTAGAAGATGAAGGTAGAAAATATATATTGTGACATATTGAAGTAATCGTCATGTATTATACTTAAGCTTATTAGAAATATTCAGCCACAAAAAAAAAACAAAATTATCTTGACTGTTAATATCTTAACCCTTTATTTTAAGAAACTCATACTTCTTTCCCTCATTTCAAACATCTACTTACATCGGTATTTTCCTTTACGGAAGTATTAAAATATTAAGTTAGTTTATTAATGACTTTAAATCTACTAGAGGCCTCCGTGTATGTAAAAGCTTAAATCAGAGCAGTGACCTCATTCAAAAGTTACAAAAGTGACAAAGAAGACAAATAAAAGGTACACTTTCTAAAAACATAGTAGAGAAGAAAATAAGGAGATGGAGAAATGTGTACTCCATTTTCAATGTTTTAATTGTATTACATTTAAACCTCACTAAAATGTTTTTCAATATGGCTATCACTTGTTTGGACTCAAAGCAGAAACTACTCAAAAGGAACTAAGATAACAGAAAACATATTTACAAAGGTCATTTAAGTCCCAGCAAATAGAAAATTCTCTTTACTAAGAAGGAAAAATATTTTTTAGGTGTTATGAATTAATCTACTTGTTTAATAAAATGTTTACCTTTTAAATTAAAAAAAAAAGGGTAAAAAAAGGTATTAAAGCACTAATAGCACGATACACACAAACACTCATTTAATCTCAGATTTTTTTTGGGGGGGGGTTATGTGTTCAGAATAATAAACATATTTTAGATCTAAAAATATATCACTCTAGTTAATTCGAAATGACAATACCAAGTAATTCAAAGAATACAACAAAACTGAAAATACCAAGAGGGTCAAAATTTGGCAAGGGAGAGGGCAATGTCATCCTGAAAAACACTCAACAGAACATAACTTGATTATGTATTAGCACAAATAATACAAGATGTTTGTTAGCTCAAGATTGTCTATATATAAACTGTTATCGCAACGGCCACACAATAGTATGTCATATTTATTTTACATAACAGCAAAAAGTAATGTCTCTCTCATGTTAAGTTTGAGTTTAAGAAACAATAATTTAAAAATAATACAGCTTAAAGAGTCAGATCAACCTGGTAAACTTGGAATACTCTTTAAAAGAGCTAAATGCTGTAATCCCTGTGTATAAGGAGAATATCACCAGCTTTTTGCTTTTCCTAAAAAATAAAAACTACAAACTTTGGATTTTAGTATTTGCCGCGTATATCGAAACATGCTTTTTTATGTTTACCAATTATAAATAAATTTCAAGGATTCTAATATTCTAAAATGAACGAGGGGGGAGGGGGGAAAGTTGGATTGGGTAACCTTGCCCTCTAGGCTCTCATTCATATTATTAAACTCTAAGTCATATACGTTTTTGCTGGCCACACAATTCACCGGTAGTTTTAGTTATAAATATCAATTGATATTTGAAGAATCTCCTTACTAAAGGAGGCAGAAGTACTTCATTTAAATAAACATTCCTATTTTTCAAATAGGTAAGACTTACCCGTCTTCGACAAAAGGGGAGGCCTTGGGCAATGATGCTAATGCTAAATATCTTCATCACAGTTTGATGTGGCAGAGGCTCTTTTGTATTTTTAAGATCAACAGGAACCAAGCCATGGTTTAGAGTAGCTTTTCCCAGTTTTGACATTTTAAAACTCCTCTTGGTAGATGAATACTCTCTACATGTAATACAGGCACATTACTAAAAACTTTAACCACCGAATTAAAACATAGTTTTCTAATTTTAAAAAAGAAAAAAAAGCTGAGAACCCAAGGCCTGCTGCTTTTGTCTTTCAACCTTCTCCTACCAAATGTCCTGACCTGTCTGAGGCTTGGTGAAGTGCAAACTATCCTAGAATAGCCAGGAATTAAAAACTACTGAAGTGAAAGCTCCTGCTCCTGCCAGTCAAACAGCTGGTGAACCTCCCATACAAAGTCAGTAATGTGACTGCAGCCAAAGCAGGGCGATGGTGCAGGGTCCCTATTAAAATGTCTCCTCCCTAGAAAGTAAGGTTTTCTTTACAAAATTTCAAAAAAATAAACACTGCATTTTTTCTTGAATAGCTAAGCTTTCCTTACCCAAATATCAGCATTAATGTTTTAGAAATGTTTTGCATTGTGCCTCAAATTTAAGGACAATGCTTCTGCGTGCTCAAAAATATATACATGCACTTATTCTACCTTAGCTATATTCAGAATGAACACTATATTGCTGAGTTGTCATCTTAAGTACCCTCTTTTCCTATTCCATACATACTCATCTCATACTCACTAAGAGGTTAAATCAACTCTAGCTCCCTACAGCTATTAATATGCACTTTAGGTTAATCTTAACAGGAGATATCTTAGTTGGCAAATATCAGTTCAATCTCTGTAATTCTGAAAAACTCAGTGATTCCATTTGAAAGTGTCACAGTCATGTGATTCATCTAAGATATTAAAGAAACAAGTATCTATCAATGTAACTGTGATGAGAAGTAATCATTGTAAAATAAATAACTAACCAGTTCATTGCCAATGCTTAGTGCCTAATTTCTCCCCAGACTACAGTCAGATAAACAAACCTCCCTAAAACATAGAGAGGGAACATGGTATACAATCCACTCAAGAACTTTCAATGGTTCCCCAACACCTAAGTTAAAGAGTTTAGAGATGAAGATTCTCCTCAAAGTGTTTCCGATAATCTTTCCAGCATTATTTCAAATATCTCCTTAAACCAGCCTCTTGTGCCAGTGTTAATTAATCTTTATACTATATTTCATATTCAAACCCATGAACTAGATTGTTAACAAAGGGGGAAAAAAAGGCTCAGTGTGGGACTTCACAGATATTAGTGTTAATTGATGGAGACAATAGATGTGAAATATTTGTTTATAATGCTCAGGTAACTAGTTTGTTCTCTCCTTCCATTCTATGTTCTTTCAATAATAGTCCATCATTTCACTTATATCTCCTTCCAACAGCTTTTATGCATCTTTATAGTAGGCATTTAGAATGTGATATGGAGAGAATTAGAAAGGAGAGTGTCAGAAATGGGTGATTTCCTTTCTGACTTTGAAGAGGTCTGTCTTACTAAATAGAAAGTGCACTGCTGGGAAGTCAATCCATAACTAAGAATACTCCCAATCCTACCATGATACTACTTTCTGAAAGTATACTTTTCTCTTATACCACAATTTAAAATGTAGTTAAAAAATGCAAAACCATTAGCAGAGGTGACATTTTTAGTTATATGAAAGTCGACGACTGAATTTCTCCAAAGAAGTTATACAAACGACAATAAACACAGGTAAAGACTCTCAATGTCACTAATCATTAGAGAAATTTAAAACCAAAACCAGAATGAACCATCACTGCACACCCATTGGGATGGCTATTACTTAAAAACAAACACACACAGAAGGCAAGAAAGAGGGAGAGAAGGAGAGGAGAAAATAACAAGCATTAACAAGGATGTGGAAAAATCGGAACCATTGTGTATTGATGGTGGGAATATAAAATGCACGTAGCTACTATGGAAAGTAGTATAGCAGTTCCTCCAAAAATTACCACATGATCCAGCAATTCCACTTTTGTGTACATACCCAAAGAATTGAAATCAAGGACTCAAACAGCTCTTTGCACACCCATGTTCATAGTAGCACTGTTCACAATATCCAAGCAGTAGAAGCAACCCAAGTAAGCACTGATGAATAAATGGGTAAGCAAAATGTGGTATATCGCACAATGGCATATTATTATTCAGGCTTCTGACACATGCTACAATATGGATGAACTCTGAAAACACAATGAGCGAAGGACATGATTTTAAAAAGGGCAAATATTGTATGATTCCACGTTATATGAGGTACCTACAGGAGTTAAATTTATAGGAACAAAAAGTAGAATGCTGGTCACCATGGGTAAGGGGAATGAGGGGACGGGGAGTTAGTGTTTAATGGGTACAGAGTTTCAGTTGGAAAAGATGAAAAAGTTCTGGAGATGGATAGTGGTGATGGTCACACACCATTGTGAAGGTCCTTCAGGTCACTGAATTGTATACTTAAATGCGATTAAAATGGTAAAATTCATGTTATAATATTTAACCATAAAAAATTGTTTTAATTAAAAAGTAAACAATTAAGGATAGAACCACAATTACCAAAATATCCCAACAGAGATCTAGAGGTAGAAGAGAGGGTGCTAGGAATCTGTAAGTTGAAATGGTAGGAAAAGGTGAGATGGCTAACATACCAGGCCTACGGCCCGCTGGACTACTTCCCACTTTGTACAACAACTGTCTCCAGCCTCATTCTAGTCTCAGCATCTCCACTGAAGCTCACTTTGTGTTTTAACACAACACTAATCTTCTTTTTACTATAACATAACCTTCAGTCATTCTGTGTCTTTTTCTCCTTACTAGAAAAATTCCTTTGTCAAAGTAGCTCCCATGGACTGCCCCTCTCTAAGCTACTATCCGTGTCTACTTTAATATTTCATATAGTTTTATGTAGGCTGACATTCTTTATTCTCCAAAATTTCCGTCTCAGTGATATCTTTGAAATCAACTAGTTAATTAACCCCTCAAAATTCCTTTCTCTGAACCACATAGAAGATATAAAATTTAAACTGTTAGTTTAATGCAGAAAAATGAGAAGAGCACACTACATTCCAAAAGGTGAACGTGTTCATTCTGCATAGAAAAACACATCAGAAAGATCAAAGCCAAATTTACCTTTCAATTAATCCACTGATAAACAAAGATAACATACTGATATTAATTTTTTAACTTAAAAGCCCTCAAAGAACTTTATAGTCACATGTATCTACATGCAGATAGTTTAAAGATAAGGAAGATAATGAAGCTCTCTAAAAATCTTTGGAGTCTGATCCTAAGGGAATGAAAAAAAGATCTGGAATTGAAAAGAATTTGAACCGGGAAAGTTAAAACTAAAATCAACAGTGCTCATTCTCCTGATTTTAACAGGGCAGAAATGATTACAAAGTAAAACTAGTTTTTCATTTTCAAGAAATTGCTTATGATGATCATAAGAGTAAAAACTAAGGCTGTTTGTATATCAAATGTTGTGTTTTACACTAGATGCCAAGTTCTGGTAAACACAAAGTGGTGACATTCTAATTCAACTCATTTCATTAATCAGTAAATAGCTGCCCTCAGCTGGCTAGTACAGAGCATTGCAATCCAGCAAACCAAACACTAAATCAAATTATGTCTACAACAATATATTTTTGTGAAAAAGAGACAGTATTAGTGATTGCGCAAAGGAATATTTACTACCACATTTTACCTTTTTTGGAGCATTCAAGTTGATAGTGCTTCTAAAGCAATGTTCCCAATCAGCATGGAAATATTCAAAATGCCAAATATTCAAATACATAAGAAAACCCTAATCAATGAGAAAAATCATAGAGAACGTATAGGAAAACCCCAAATGTTAACACTTTTAAAATGTAGCTAGTTCCATGTGTTCAAGAAAAAAATAATAGTTTCAATTATACTTTAAAAACACTCAAGATACTCTTAATTAATAACCCCCTTACCAAACTGAGACTTCTTACAACAGACAAGCATTTTATAAGATGATATCAACAAATACCGAGGAAGTATAATGTAGTAGGTAGGAGCCTCATTCAACGCCAGGGCCAAATTGTTTGTCGAAATCCTGACTCTACCATCTATTAATAGTATGACCTTAAATCAATGCCTCCATGCCTCAATTTCCCTATACAGAACCTACCTTACAGGATTGTTATGAGCATTAAATCGGTTAATGTAAGCAAAATATCTAGATTAATGCTTCATGCATAGTGCTTTATAGACATTTCAATTTACAAGTCACTAGGAAAGCAGATATTCTAAAATCCACCTATAATAACATTGGAGTAGAATATTTTAAAATATTATCATCTGTAACTTTTAAAAAGACTTCCATGATTCTGTCAAAAATTTTATCTAAAAACGAAGCTGTGGTATCTTAGCTATAGTGTCTTGTCATTTTAAGATTCCAGATATCACTTAACTATCCACAAAAGAGCTCGACATTAGGGAACTTGTGGTAAAGAGATCTCTATATAAGGTATTTTGCCTACTTATCACTTTCTGATTTTCCTTCTAAAAATTTGTACTGATCAAGTTAATTATATATAAATGCTACATGTAACAAAATATCACCAAAATGGTATTTCTAAAAAGTATACAGCCCCAAACACTCCAATTCTCTTACACAACAAGATTTATTCTGTATTTTGACCTTTTCTTTCATTCATTATTATACAGAAAGCTAAGATTTAACTGCTCTTGACCAAAGGCCACAGCATATGATCGGCATAAAGATTTTCCATTTTTCATAAACTTTACTCTTCAATCAGCTAAAACATATAACTTAGAAGATAGAAGTTTACCTACCAGTATGAATGATTTTAAACTAAGAGTTTCCAAAGTCTCACAGCAAAAACTTTTGACAATCAACATATACCATTTAAACTTAGTATTATTTATAATGTCTCTGAGTGTTAGCAACAAGTGACTTACTTTTTTTATTAAGAAAAAATTCCAGATGCTAAAAATTATACCACTACTAAAATGAAATTAGATTAATATCCTCTTGAGATAAGAATATGGTATTATAAAGCATACTCATTTACCCAGAGATAAAGGGTGAGACAGATTATTCTCTATACCTGTCATAGTTTTCAGTTGTTCCTAACGCCTTGGTTACCAGAGTGTTAAAATATCTCTCTAGTCTAAGCAATAAAGATAGAACAATTTAAACACAGAGGAAAACGATGATAAATCAAGAAATTAAGCTCTTTGCTTAATGATAAATGAGCTGTCAAGCTTGTATTAGTAACAACTGCAAAAAAAAAATTCAAAAGAACATACTGTTACTTCAACTACAGAAACAATAACACAATTAGATTTAGTATGAAAGGAAAATTTAAATATATGACATTTTAAAGTTTTATTATTCATAAAAGTAATATCAAATGAATAGAATTATAAAAATTAAAGTCACATTCAAAATGATTTCTTAAAAAATTCTAAAAAACATTTAATTGGTTAAAGTGCTCACTAAGAAAGATTACGACTTTGAATTATATTTGAGATATTATATTCATATAAATATTTAAGGGGTTACAATACATTATTGTATTTCCTTGCTAATTTTCTTTATCCAGACATCAAGGGCAGCCCCTAAGTACTTAAGAGAAATCAACTTGGGCTTGAAACAGCACATATAGATTATACAAACAGTATAAAAATGTGATCTGGTAATTGGACATTTGAAAAATGAAAATATTTCATTCATATACATACATTTATATATAGCATTTCCCAAATAAAAATGTTACAATATCAGGTTGTATAAAGTATTGTAATTTCTGTGATTTATATAATCAAGGTCTGATTGCTAGATGTTGAAGTTGTTTCTGAATTCTGCTGGAAATGTCTAGTTCTTTCTAATTGGCTAAAAAATAAAGTTATAAATTAAAAAGTAAAATATAGAAAAACCAACCAATTAAGTTCTTAAAAAATGATGACAAAACACCCTGTGGAAATTCCATGATTCAAAAAGCCCGACTACATATTTACGATTAAATTTATTTACAACTAAATTATTCTTGACTAAATTGTAGCCTCAATCAACTTTTATCCAAATTATCTGGAGTATATCAGTATATAAAAAATACTGGGTGAATTTTAAGTTTTAGTTTCAGCTCCTTTGCTAACCAGGAACCTTAGATAAGTCTCTTGACTTGTCTCAGATTCCTAGAATAAGGAGGCTGGACCAGATGACTGAGAATGAAGTCCCCTGCAGCTTCAAGAGTATATTACAGTTCTAATAGTACCAAGAACAGAGCCTTGTTGTAATGTGTTGGACTGTCAATTTGGTGAGCCTTCCTTTATTATAGTTAATAGCATAGTTACAGTTTTACAGACTAAATAAAATTCACTGCAAAATTTGTTTGTGAATAACTTCCAAAAATAGACATCTATCCCTGTGTTGTGAACGTGTATTGTATAATAAGAAAACATTTTCATTTGGAAACAAGTTATGAACATAAATGATCTTTTAAAAACATGATTTAAAAAGATGAAATTTTAGAAAAATCTCAGGATTTTCCTGATTCCATTCTATACCATAATAATTTACATATAGTTTTCTTTACTTACTTAACATTATGGCCTAAACAGTGACATACAGAGTATATTTGTTTTTTAGTAAACCTTGGATTTTATTGCCACATTGTTGTCTAAGAACTTCAGTGTTAACATTAAAATGACAGTCTTCCTAATTTTTAAAATAAGCATTTAAAGAAATATTTGAGATAAAATAAAAACCCAACTATAGGATTGAATTTTTTAAGTATTTCAGAAATGTCCAGTATGAAGTCCCTAATGACGATAACATAAGTTTAACTCTTACAGTCTGTGCTGGGTTACCCTAGCTGTTAATTGATCTTACACAGCTGCTCACCAAGAATTTAGTTGATGATGATTATAGTTATACCTTTAAGTCAACTATGACAAAAATGACATAGTAATTACAGGAGTTTCAGTCATGCAAAAGCTTTGTGTAATGACAGAGTGATTTAAAGCAACTTAATTTTCCATAATTCTCAAAATTTAACTTGAAAGAAGACAAAAATTTCTTTAATACTAGTTTTTTAAGATCCCTCATTTAAGTGACTTTTATGAGCAAGTTTAAATATACAACGTTCATTACCCTTCAGTTAAACTAAATATTACTTATCAATTATTTCTACTATAAAAATTCTGAAGTGTTACAAGCCAGGGAATCATAAATAAGGACATAATACTGATAATTCTTTTAAAGTACAGTAAGTAGGTGATTTCCTACACAGCCTTAAAAAATTTAAACTAAGCAATAATGCAGGAAGTTCAGCAAACTGATGGTTTATCACCTTATAGGAATTTATCCTATGAAAAATACAAAGCTGATGCTATGGAAATATAATTGACAGTGTTGACAATTTAAGAAAATAAAACAAGAGAGAGAAGACGTTTCCTACACTGTTGGGTTTCTGATGCAATTATAAATAAAAATCAATTATTTTGAATGAAATGAATATAGTTCCACAACTTCATTTATATAATTCTCAGTAACATGTTATAAAAGTATCATATATTTATCAATAATCACTAAATATTGATAAATTATTCATTGATAAGTATTTATTTACTGATATTTATGTCAGCATCAAATTTAAGTATAAAATTACTTTAAGCACAGAAAATACTTTAAGCGTAGAAGTAAACTACAGAAAATACATCTTTAGGGTCTCACCCTTATATAGGCTAACAGTATCACTGGCCTTTTACACTGTTGGAATTATACATTCAACAAAATGCATTGTCTGATAAATATCAACATTAATTTATAACTGAAGTTTAAATTAAATTGACGGTCTAGGTTTTCACTTGTCCCAATACATAAAACATTAACTGGTTATCATGAAAGATTAAAAGCAGAGAAAAGACAAAACTCAATCCTTGTAATTCTTGATTATGCCTAAAACAGAGATCAGTAGTTTATATAAAGGCAGTTTGCAGCTACAGGGGTTTGAAATACAAATATATTATTTCAGATTGGTACAATGTTATGGAGGAAGGATTAAACACTGACAGAATTCCTAGTAGATCATACTCTATTTTTTGCCCAAGGTAACACAGCTGCCAGACAGTAGAGCTGAGATTTTTACTCTAGTAGGCCTAATTCCTAAATTCATGCTGTGTAACAGAACATATATTCTGTTCTATAGAATATTAAGCCTAATCTATTTGTGTTACCTTCTAATCTAGTTGTTTGAAGATTTACTTGTTATTATCAGATATGTAAGTTTACCAGATAACTAAATTCTATATAACTGTAATATTATATAAGACACACATTATACGTGCAATGTTTTAATGAGCCTGATTTTTATGAAGTCCAAATGAAAAATAAAAGTTATAAGAGCAAAGATATTATGACCTCCAATAACAAATTGTGTTTCTCAAAGATGATCACAGCAATGTCCCCCATCTTGCATGCTCCTCTTATGATGTTCTCTGACCCTCCTTCTATTGGGAGGTAAAGTAAGTGTTTCGAACAAGAGAGTATACGCTAGTTACATTATTTGATTTCCTAGGCAAAGTTATAAACAGGAGATTCAGCTTTTACCTTGCTCACTAAAATACTCACACGGTAGCCCTGTTTTAAACAATCTCATTATCCTGAGGCCACAATGCTATAAAGAAGCCCCAACGTGCCCAGGTAACCAAAAGCGAATGGACTATAGGGAGAGAAAAAGATTCTTGGCCCTTCTAGTCTTGGCTGTTTCACCCCAGCTACTGACTGCAGCCCTAAACCAGCAGTGACCCAAGTGACTTCTCCCAAATTCATAACCTGCAGGGACAATGAAAAGTAATTAAGTGATTGTTGTTTGTTACAATCTATAAGGCTTTGGGGTGATTGGGTAGGTGGCCATAAATAATTGAAATGTCTTACAAAATAAGGAGTTCCAAGAACACTAGTTTACTGTTGTAATATAATGTTAACTTCAAAATTTAACAGCAATGGAAAGGCTAAAAAGTGATCCAAAATAAAAAGTTGAGTGGGTGTTTGTTTGAAGGGAGACAAAAGTTTTGGTGACAAACTCTCACCTTAATAATACCCATTAGAAATGAGGTGTTGAACAAGTCCTTGTCTATTTTAATAATAAACAGCAAACAGTTATATATTACATTGATTTGGATTTACATCCAAACTAGTTTGATATGTGATAAATAAAGAAAAAAAAATGACTTACTTTTAGATTTCCTAAAATCTACTTTTGTCTTTTTTCCAAGCTAACTCAAATGACTAGAGGAGCAGGCAGGTAAAATAAAGGAGAGAAACGAGTCAGGTCTCACACCTGAAAAGTCCATTTAAAAGAGGCAACTGATTGCTGTCATGTAAGCATATGAGCCCAGTAAGGCCAGACAGTCCACATTTGCAAAAAAAGGTGAAAAATCAGTATTTTTATATAAACTCTCCAGATTTTTAAATGTTGGCTACAAATTTAAATGTATTTTTAAAAATACTGTATGATACCAGTTTGTAATCCCTGCTCTGTTCCTTTCTGTAGTAAAGAAGCATAAATAGTCAAAATTCAATGTAAGATTATCGATATCTAAATTATACAGAATAATTCTATCTTCAAGTTTTAATCTTCTTTTTTATAGCAGTTAACAGAGTGAAATGGTAAGAGGAAATAAACCCAAAAACTGAAACTGTAAGTGGTAAACATTACAGACGCATCTCAGCATATTTAAAATTTTCACTCATTAGACCTAAAACAGATGGCAGCATATTGGTAAAGTACAAACAATTCATTCTAGAAAATTAAATTTATAATGTAGACATATAAAACCAACATCTGTAGCTAAGGAAATGAATAACTCTTGGCACTTTCCAAATTCGCTAGTACTTTCTTCCTACTTCCATTCCTCATTTGCATCTGATTTCAATAACCAGAAATTGCCATTTAAAACCAACCAGAAATGCAGAAAATTAAAGTATTTTCTCTTTGAAAGTAAAGCATCTTCTAAAAACTGTTATTTTTAAAGCAGAGAAGCTATCTTTAATAATAGCATCAGCAAAGACCAACTCAACAGAAGGACATAGTACCTCTGAACAAAGTATTTTTCAGGGAAAAAAATTTTTAAACATTATTTTTAGCCCTAATGAGCTATGAAAACAATTATTATTCTTTACATTTCACATAATTAGAGGTTAAAGTTTACATGTAAGATGCTACCCTGACAATTCTATTAGGAGGAATTAAATTAATATTCTACAGATAGAGCTAGGAGATATACCAATATTTTTCAAAATGTGTTCTCTAAAAGAAGTACATCCTAAATAGATCATGTAAACCTGAATGAAACTATTTTTCCATTCCTAATGACTGTTTTCACTTGTTTATAATGATATCTTAATTGTGAAAATTTTAGGAATTTTCTATAGTATCAAGCAGTAATTCTAAAATTTCTACATAAGTACCAAAGAGAATCTTCCTTGCATTTATTCTAGTTCTGGCTCTTCAGTTCAAGAATACCCAGGTATCATTATAGAACTAGTATTTCCATCTCTTCTGAACATTTTTATGGAAGGACTCAAAGCCCCGAGACTACCAAAATTTACTTTAAGACTCTCTTTCAAATTCCTTCTAGTTTTAGTATTAACAACCGGGGAGTAGGGGGGGGGGGAAGGGACGGGGGGACACCTGTCAAAGAGCAAAAGTGCTTCATAGTTAGCAATAATAAAACTTATAACATCAGACAATTGGACCCTATGCTAAAACTCACAATAACTTAGGCCAAAATAATCAGCAAAATAGTTTCAACCCACCTAAGAAAACAAGTATCTCTGGAACTAAAAATATGTTTCATAGCATGCTATCTAGATTAGACTAGTTAAGTTAGTTTTAGTATAGTGTTGCAACATTACAAGAATAAATCTTATGAAATAGGTAGCACTTATTAAGGAATTACTTATCGACTTGTCGCTTTTCTAAGTACTTTACATATATTACCTCATGGAATCTTCTCAACACCACTATATTAATGGAGATACTACCACCATCCTTAAGATAACTCTATAAGAAAGGTTAACAGTCTGCCCAAGATCAAGTGACAGAGCTGCTAGTATTTGAAAACTTCACAGTCTCATTTCAGAGATCACATTCTCTACTTATCACTAATTATAAGGATTGATGCATTTGTTTGTTATACATATGTTATTGAGAGCACATTCTCCTTCAACACTCATGAAACCCCATGTGAGAAATTCCACTTATATAATCTTAGAAAAGGGGGTTGTGCATGTGCATGTCTGTCTGTGTGACTGACATGTTTTCTCTTCCTGAGAAGACTCAGTATACCCTCTTCTCAATTTTATCACAAGGAAGCAGAGAGAGAAACTAATAGGCCAATGTTTTATAACCTTTAACCTACCATGGAATCATGGGAGCTTGATATAAAAATGCACATCCAAACCTTAGAGATTTGGTTAAGTGTAACTCTGCAACTTGCGTTTTTAATAGGCCCTCCAGATGTTTCTGATGCATCTAGGGTCACACTTTGAAAAATACTGGTGTAGGCCCGAATGAGTGGCCAACCGGTATCCTATTAACATGCTCCAATTCATCGTAGCTCACTCTCTGCCTCTTCTCATGGCCTTGTCTTCATAGTCTACTCCAGTATTTTCCCTGGTTCTGATTTTCACATACATGTGGTTATTTTATAATATTTGTTTCTCCTACATATAGGCCATCTCAGATTCCTTGTGGAAGCTACAATACACATTTCTTTTAAATGAGGCCAATTCATGTGGCAGTTCAACACCTAAAACCAATATATTAAATTCATAAGGAAAAAAGTCCTTTAGTCACCAATTAAGGCACTCAATGTGCTACATACACTGCACTTACACTCCAAACAATTCAATGTCCTTAATGGAGCTTCACTGCATGCAAACTATTTTAATTTTGCAATGAGTGATGAAGAGCACTCTTCTTCCATATATGATGGCTAGTGAAAATGGATGGTCCCTAAGTCAAACAAGCCCACAGAAATGCCTTTGAAAAATTTACACACCATCATATAAAAATGTGAGATATTATTATCTAAAAATCTGGAATCCCAATGACTTTAGAAAAATGGAAAATATGGCAATAACAGGATCACAATTTTCACAGCTGCCCCACTTTAGAGATGCTTTGGTTCCCTGGGTCTGTGTTTAGTCCATTTCGTTCATTTAAATTACTTTTCTGGCTTCTGTCGCCTCTTTAGTTTGTGTCCCATATAAACTGCGATATCAGAAAGTGAGGGTAAGAAGCTTTTCTAGTTGAAAAATCACCTCAGTGTGGTCAAAGAATCACTGATGGAAATTAGTTACAATACAGGTGGTATTCTAGAAATATCTTTAGTACTCATACTAACCTGACTTTCCCAAACCTTCTGACTCTTGAGGGAACCAAAGAGATTTTTTACCTTTGTAAAATACCGCATACCCTCAATTCTGCACTGGCAACTTCCCCATTAACCTTTTGGAATGAAATGCTCTTAGAGTGCATGTACATGTTTAGCATAATAATGTGCCCCCCACCTTCCTCCTCAGCACTCCCATAAAAGCTAGAATTAAATCGTGGTACATCTTAGAAGAGAAATGGCCATTCTTTTAATGCTCAATAATATCGCTAAACTGAATCAGATTTTAACTAATGAGCTAATGTTTTCTCCAAATGCATGTTTAAAAGACAATACTTCAATGTCTTCAGTCTATCAATAGCATCTAATAAATATCTCTCCTTCTCTAGGAAGGCGCAGATCCAGTGTTTTTCACCATATCCATATACTAAACTCTTCTTTTACTGGTTTTACACTCTACCATTTAACATTCACCAAATAGATTACGCTAGTAACAGCTAATTTCATTACCTGAGCAAAAAGATGGAAATTCAGGCTCAATGATTAATCATTTCAACTCATGTTAATCAGTCAAAATACAGCAACAATTGTGATTTTCTCAAAGTAGTAGTGATACCAAAAAAAAAAAAAAACCAGCAAACACACACAAAATATAAATTTATCAGTTTGAGAATACCATTTTTCATAGCAATGACTTTAAATTGAAAAGCAGTTCATCGATATCCCAGAGGACTAACTCCTAAGTAAAATTTAGAATTAAAGATCGAAACCTTGTTAATTCATTATAGTAACTAATTTGAAGAAAAAATTTAAGATGTTAAAATTAACAAATGTATTGCTTCTCAGCCTTTTGGCTAAGATCAAGTGTAGTAAAATTAACAAATTTAAGGAAGAAAAACTCAAAAAATAAGATTCTTTTAAGTCTTTAAATGTATTATTATTGTCCCTTTTCTCTGCTACATGATCCTCCTTCACACTCTCCTCTAGGTGTGAGCAGTGTCTCCCCAGAAGTCACCCTAATCTTTCTTCATAAAAAGGAAAATGTAAATAGTAGCTAAAGAGAAAATGTGCTTATTTCTTCCCCGTAACATAATATAGAAATTAATAATGTGAAGTGCTCTCTAAAGTATATCTAAGGGAGAAATAAAACTTTAACTCAAGATGCTACTTAGGATGCTGAATTCCTCTTTACGAGGTTTTAAACTCAACAGTTACCCACAGGTCAAATGTAGCTCAAAGAGTTTTTTTTGGAGCCCGCACAATGTATGTTTGTTTGTTTGTTTGTTTGTTTTAACTGAACACTAACCCCTTTTAGAAAGGCATACTGCCCTGCCGTTCATAAGAGCCTGAGCAATCTTGCTGGGTCAATTATTAACTTCTATACTCATCCACACTATGTGAGCCCTGTAAGTGATATTTCTCATTTCTTCACTCCAAGCAGCCAAAAGAAACTGAGGAAGAAGAATCATCTGTTCAAATATTCACTTGTTCAGGATGATCAGGTGATTACATCCTGCAATATTACCTTCTATGCTAACGCAGAAAAAAATTTAGACAAGAATTGAGGGATTGTGCTTGTCTCACATTTATGCTGAGGAAGCCCAGAACAACTAACAGTGACAGGACTTTTATTCTTAATGCATTTTTGTGCAGATACTTGAGAAATCTTCAAAAAGCATTCTTGTATTCCCAAAGCGTAGTAAGTCTGTATACCTTTATTCAAAAGCTCACTCTTCCTCACTTTTTGTTGTCACTGTTGCTTCAAAATAGCAAAATGAAGATATGTTACTTGCTGGTTAATAAGGGGGCAGTCCTAGGTATCTCACATATTATATGTCAATGTACATAATTACTCCAATTATTAATTTCAAATTCCAAGAAATAGTGTACTAGAACACAAAGTAGAAGAGACAAGCACTTATGAAATATATTTAAATACATTAAAAGCAGCTCTGTCAATACAATGAGGTACTATATGGCCCTCTAGTGTTCGATGAAGAAAGAGATAAGTTTTCAATTAATTCTTACATATATGATATTTCATAGTGAAAAATAATATTTTCTCTAATTTACTAAGTATGCTAACCAGGTTCATGTATGACTTCTACAAAAATCTAAATATATTGTTATCTTCTATGGCTTGATTTTCCTGTGCCTTCTTTTGAACTATTATCCAAATTTAGAGTATCTACTGAAAGAATTCTAAAATGTTTTTAAAGTTTTATAATTTAAAAAAAACAGTTCTAAATTGGGAAGAAACAGCATTTCTCAATTAAAACTAAACAGCATTAAATTTAAGGCAATTTTCAAAAAGAAACAAAAATAATAGTATCAACTTGTTTTTTCTCTTTATCATAATTTATAGATAATAGAGATTAGTTACAGCAACTAAAGTAATGAAATACATAAAAGTTGTGTTCCCCAGGAGAAAGATTGAAGATGGAATTGAGACTTTAGGAGAAGAGTCAAAGTAAAAAGTATATATTCACAAGCAGAAAAGAATCCTGTTAATAAGACTCTTAAGATTGTAATCACTGGTGGAAAGATTTAAAATTGGTATTACTGTCTAAATTAAAGTTGGTAAAACATTGCTTTCAGAATGGATCTAAGTTTTTAAAATATTTTTATATTTATTGTTTACATATTGCAGATTTAGAAGAGGATGGGGGATGCTTTGTGAGCGAGATCTAAATTATGCTCCTACCTCTGTCATTCCCTTCTTAAGCGAATAATATTTCTAAGTTAAAACTTTAGAAACTACAAAAAGATTTTGTGAGGTTCCTGTACTTGGCATCAAGATTAATCTTCCAAATGTCAAGGAAAGGTAAGTTGCCTATGGCATGGAAAGGCTGCAAGCAACCCTCTAAAGTACCACTTAGCCATCAGTAGGCATTAAAAAACAGGATATAAACAGAAAATTGAAACAAATTTCCTGACATAAACCCCTACAGATAGTTCAAATGTATTCAAACACTCACGTAGAGAGGCTCTACACTTATTTCTAAAATTTCTGCCGCTGCTCAAAAAAAGTTATGACTACTTAATTTCATTTCTTTACAGCTTCCCCAAAATGGCCTGCTTCTACTTATCTTTTAGGTCCCAACCTAGCTTTCATTTCCTCACTGGATATCACTGATTGAATTATTAGTTGAGTATGGACATCTATGAACTGAGAACTACAGAACTGGGAGAAACAATGAAAATGCTAAAAAACAATCTTAATACAAACTAATCTTAGTAAGGAGGAACTTGGTAAGGAAGGAGCCAAAACGGAAACTGGGTGAAGATGGAGGCACAACGTTAACTAACAATAGAAAATCTAATAGGGACAAATTTAAAGTCTTGTACTTAGGTTCAAAGACATTCTCATTAAGTGGAATATACTTAAATCAGACTATGTTTGTAAAAACACTTACAAACTTTGTATTCTGGAAGCTCAATTTTTTAAAACATTTTCTGAATGCAAAGTACAAGGTCCTATAAGACACAGAATCAGGTCTCTCGATGATCTAAATTAAAAAAAAAAAAAAGTTGACCATAAATACTACAGCTCTGCCTAATATTACCTGTATAAGCTATACACCAGGGTTATGATTCAACAGAGAAAAGCTATCCCACAATGACTCCCACAGGTTACCCTGGGAGAAAAAATGTTGTGTATACACACACACACACACACACACAATGGAACAAAATAGAGAGTGCATAGGCCTACATGAATGGAATCAGTTGATCTTTGACAAAGAAACGAAGAAGCAGAGACAATGCAATAGGGCAAAGATAATCTGTCCATTCAATAAGTGATGCTGGAAAACTGGACATGCACATTAAAAATTAACTCAAAATGGATCGTACACCTAAATGTAAAACACAAAACTATTGAATTCCTAGACGATAACATAGAAGAAAACTTAGAAGACTCTGGGGTACACTGGTGACTTTTTAGATACCAAAGGTACAATCTATGAAACAAATAATTAATAACTTAAAGAGTAAAATTAAAACTTCTCTCTGTGAAAAACAATGTCAAGAGAACAAGAAGACAAGCCACTGACTAGGAGAAAATATTTGCAAGAGACAAATCATAGAGGCCTGTTATCCAAAACATATGAAGAACTCTTAAAACTCAACAATTAGAAAAGATATAACCCAATTAAAAAAAAAACAACTGTACAGATACCTCACCCCACCCCCGCAAAAAAAAAAGCATACATTAAAGAATTTCAAATGATAAGAGTGAGATGCTACTACACACAAAAAAACAAAAGCCAAAACACACTGACATTATCAAATGGTGGAAAAAGGAACTCTCGTTCATTGTTGGTGGGAATACAAAATGGTTTAGGCACTCTGGGAGACAGTTAGCCAGTTTCTTACAAAATTAAACATACTCTTATCAACAATCATGATCTAACAATTGCACTCACTGGTACCAAAAAGAGCTGAAAACGTACGCCTACACAAAAATCTACACATAGATGCTGCAAGAAGCAAGAATGCAAAATAGTGCATACCCTGACCCTAGCTATGCAAAATACATATCCACGTAGTCGAGGACTGGCAAGTCACATGTAAAAATGGATTTGCTAATTATCTATTGACAAATTATTAGGTATCAGGGTGCCTTATACATGAATTACATTATTAGGAATAGGAGGGAGGTAGAAAAGCAATTTTAATACAATGTTATATGAGTCACAATAAATATACCATGGGAAGAGAGATGAAGTTGTGACAAGTTTGAGGAACATGAAAACAGACATTAAGGTGCTGGCTTTATGGGTTATTCCACAGCCCGCCTCCTTCTAAAATTATTAAGACTCTTTCATTAAAGTTTTCAAATTTTAACAAAAGTGCAACCTAGACCCAAAATGAGATCTGGGTTCAAATCCTAGCTCTATTACTTAACTAGCTGACTGACCATTGGCAAGTGACTTAATCTCTCTTCATTTGTTTCTCCTCTTTGATGTAGAGATAAAAATTAGAACCTACATACACGAGATTTTTCAGATTAAATGAGATTTTTTATATATACACACATAAAGTATTTATCAGTGTCCTGGTACAAAGTAAATAGTGTTCAATAAATGACTTATTATCATCGTTACTGATATCATCATCATCGGCGCTGTCCTCCATCGTAATTATGAAGTTCAGAATAACAACAGGTGAGCGCCTGGCTCTACTGTACCTCAGTAGCACTACGCTGACTACAGGACACAATACTTCAAAAGCAGTTTGTCCAGAGAAGAACAACCAGGATGGCGATCATGGAAAATGTACTGATGACATATGATCTGGAGAAAGGATTATGGATGAATATGACAGCAATCTTCTCCTATAGGATGAGCTATCATGCATTAAATGGAAAAACAAGGAGCAAAGAATAATAACAGATGTCAACATAAAGAAATGTCTAAAAAATACGATGTTATCTCACACTGTAGTATACTCTAGTGATGACTTCATTTTCAAGCCCGACTCTATCGATAAAGTAGCTGGACACAGGTTTGGAACTGGTGACCTCAAAGGTACCCTCCAATTAGGATTCTATCTCAGGAAACCTAAAATTAGGAGGAAAACCTAAGCAGTTTAAATATATTAATTAATTTGAAGAAATTAGAGGTTAGGAATGGGAGAGGGGACGAAAACGCGGGTGGCCTCCTAGTAAAGTGCTTTAGAATTATATTTTAAAAGACAGACTGAAACTGCTCGCAGAACAATTTTAAAATTAAAGATAGTCATGCTTCATGGAAAGCCAAAAGTGCTATCAAGGCCACTTTAGGTAAGTCTAAAGAAACCACATGTTAAATAAATGTCTTAAAAATAAAGAAAGATACCACCTTAGAGAATTGCCACGTGGCGCCTAAGTCCTAAAGGTGTGAAGAATTGGTTATGCAAAGGACTCTTAAATAAAAGTTCATTGCTTTCTCTACTATATTCTGCTGCATTTTCATGAAGAGATTATTATATAATGCTCTTCCTTGTGAGGGATGTCTTTTTACCCAATCTTCCATTAGAGCATTATACATTATGGAAGTTATAAAAAAAAAAAAAAAAACTAAGTAGAGTAAGAATTAGTTTATAACAGATATAGTGTTTTCCTCTAATAATAAATAGTAAGCTTGGGAAATTCTGAAAAGTATATTTAAAAATGTAGAAATAATGTAACCACATTCAGAGATAACATTTGGTTTAATTTTTTCTGAACTTTTCTCACGCATATATATATTAATGTATGTTTGCTTCATATGACGTACATAGTTTTGAGTTCTACATATTTTGTAAACATTGTAAACCCTTTCCTATTATTAAATTTTCTTTAAAACTACGGTTTTCAATGTCTGTATGAGTTACTTTCAATTGATTTCTGCATCTTAGTAACATGGTTCTTAAATTGGGATTTTAATTTCTCCTCAGGGGAGTCTTACTCTAGAACTGGTAACTGGATTATAATATTCCTCAGTGTAACTACCTTTATATTGAAAATTTGACTTTTAAATTAAATGTAAATGGTATATCTATTCATAATTTATAGCCTAGCTTGGGTACATCTTAAGAGCTGAAATAAGAATTGTTCCCATTACAATTTGCAAATCTTCAATTCTCAACCTGAACCAACACTAGAGACAAATATCAAATTTCTTCTGTTCAAAAATATAAAAGAATTAAATGTAAATTCAAGATAAAACTCACCAAAAAGTCACAAGGTAATGCCAAATGAACTCTGCAATGGAGAGAACGAACAACGGGTTCAAGGAATTGAATTTTGTAAACCTAAGAAGGTGTAAATATAGATATGGAATTTGGCCTTGGTTTAGAAGGCTCTGGCTAGCTGGAGGGGAGCAAGGTCATTAAAATCAAGTGGAGCACGGAGAAGAAATCAGATTTAAAGAAACTATGTCAAGATAATGAAGGACTTCAATGCCCACTTATGAATTTGGTCTCACCAGTGGGAAATGGGGCACTGGATATTCAGATTGAGATTTCAGATCTACACAGAAGATCCATTTTAAAAACTCATCCTGTCATTCATACTGACAACTCATTGTCAAGAACATGACCCTATAGCCTAGTGCAAACAGAAATCTAAGCAAAGATGCTAACATTTTAAAACATTGACTCTCCAAGTTTTATCTTACACACACCTGGGGGTAAGAAAATGGAAGTCCAAATGTTTAAGTCTGTTAAACTTTCAGTAGACCAATAGGTTTAGATGAAAAGAAAAAGTCAAACCATTTTCCACCAAATGACCAGAGGACCAGGATATTAGCAAAGATTGCAAATATGGGAAGGAGAATAAAAAATTGGTATGAAAAAAGGAACAGTAGTTTTAAGTGAATCACTTAAAGGTGATGATGCCCAATAGACAAAAACGCAGACGTGAGACTAAGGAGAATGGCAGGAGCTTGAGATAATTTTGGAACTGTCTACCAAAGTTAAAACAGAACCCACCATGACATATCCCTTTATTCTCTTCACGCCATCATCCCTATCATCAGCAAAACAACATTGATACAAATTAGGTCATTACAATTACATACTTATCAAACAATTTGCCTCAGGAACATTTCGGGGATAAATATTTGTAGTATTTGCAGATACGTCAGAGGAGTTTATCATCTGCATAAAGCACAAACCAATGAAACACTTAAAATTTTTAATTCTCCATTCTGTGGGAAGACCATTTTTTTTTGGTCTAAAACGAAAATTGATAAATCAAAATAATCTTTAATTGCTTGCAGTGAACCAGATTTAAACATGACCAACATTTTGAGCTATTATGGTTTAAAATAATGTAACGAACATTTTTAAAACTACACTAACAGAATTAATTCGAAATTGACCATAAAATAAAATTCACTTTGGCATTCAATTGTATGATTCACAAAGTATTTAAATATACAAATATCCTTACAAGAAGAAAGTTTAAAGAAACTGACTTAAATTCTAAAAAAAAGAAATGGTACATATCTATCAACTGGGAAGATCGGTAAATAGCATCCTTTTGGAAATTTATGTCCCATTTTTGTTTTTATTAGAGATGGGCCTAGCTTATTATTGTATGCTCCTAATCCACTTGAGTACTATTTAAAAGTATATATTTTTTTCTCTATTTATATCTTTTTCCACTAGAGGGTGATATGATGAATGAAGTCTAAAGCTCGTAAAAAATATATATAGATAGATAGATAACTTGATGTCTGCTGTGGAGAATAAAGTTTTCTGTGAGTTCAAGGGTAGGGGATAGAAAAACAGAGAGACTAAATGAGAGGTTGCAGGCCTACATCTGCAAACTACCTAGTGTCCCAGGCACTACACTACTTGCTTTACGTGTTATTTCATTTAATTCTTACAAAAAGTCTGAGAAGTAGGTATCATATAGTCTTAGTTTACAAATAAAGAAACGGTTCACTGAGATTTCTTATATAAAGGCAAATCAGATTTCAAGCTCAAATCTGAAAAGCTCTTATGACTCTGTCATGTTAGGAGGAAATCTATCTTCTCCAATGTGGCCCGTTTCCTCCACTTCTAGTTTCCTCTCTACTTGTTCAAAATTGGGTTAAACTGAGCTGGGTAAATGTTTCCAGTTTGTCCTCCTTCACGAAGGTAGGAGACATGACTGTCCATTGGGCTATGTTTATTAGTGGATGTTATAAGATGACTCCCTTACATAGCACTTTTTATTCTCCTGACATATCTACACCTAATAAAATTAAAACTTAAGTCCTTTGTCTTGTGAGAACCAAACAAGACGTAGGCCCTTCCTAGAGCAGGCAACACTGTCTCGGTCTCTACTCAATGTCAGATATTATCCACATTGTCCTACAAGTTTCCCAGTCACTCTGTTTCAAGAGAATGGCTTGAGGATGGTGGACTAGAAACAATAAACATTTACTTCTTAAAAGATTGTTTAAAACTGTTTAGTTTTAGAATAGGAGAAAAAAAGACTCATTTGAGGTGAAAATGAAGTTATATGAGAACAGATGGAAGGCACTTAGACATGAAGGAAGCAGAAATCTGTGCTCAAACATATCTATGTTTCTCTTCAAGAAAAGGTGAGGAGGATACAAGACCTGGTGTAAGAGTAATCTCATTTGATTTTCATTTTAGTAGAAAAAGAGTTGTTACTCTGCATTAAATATATAAAATGAGTCTTAAATATGAGTTGGGCATCCATTCAGAAAATAAGTTTTATTTTGTTGTTGTTTTGTTTTTAATATGACACAGGAAGTTAAAATCAAAGAATGGGCATTCCTATTTGCAGAAGCAAACTGACTTTAGAATTTGCAGGCAAACTAATCAAATTGATAGAAATAGCCAGCACACAACCCCTGTTAAGAAGCATATCTGATGGACTCTAGAGAGGGTAATATCTGTTATCAAGTCTCAAATTTCACTGTCATATCTTCCTGTTAGAACGTTAGCCTCGAGCCCTCATATCTTCAGTGCTGTTTGTTAAATATACAGAGAAAAGCACTTAACTGAGCTCTCCGGTTATTTCAAATGTGACATGGCATTAGGAAGCCACCACACTCCATACATAGTCTAGAACCTAAATAGACTTGCAGTTCTGCTGAAAATCTTTAGTAATGTTTGCCAAATTCTACCAGAGGGGGCAGCATAGCACACAGAAAGAAAAGGATTCTTTGGAAATTAGGTAGATCTAGATTAAAATCTCTTGTCACAGTGTGATCTGACAAATGAGGTGAATCATTTGGCCTCTGTAATCTCCACTTATTTACTGGCATAGGAACTTGTAAACATTATGGGCTTAATAATCACCAATTCTTAACTGATACTACCCTCGACCTTAAACATTAAGACAGTCTGGGATTTCTAATGTATATTTTGCATAGGTTCCCAGAAGAACGTATCTTTGGTGACTAGAGAAAAAAGAAAAACATTGTCCTAAGAGTTTTGATAGTTTTCAACATACTTTCAAAGAAAAGACCAAAGTAAGGAAGGACCAAAAATGATTTTTTTCATTAATATCATTTTTGCACATAGAGCATGTTCAGGAATGACAATTAAGTAAGTCTAGCTGCCCACAGGGGATGCTTAAGAAACTGCCAAAAAATAACACTGAAAGATATGTTAAGTAAAACTATAGATGGTTAATCTCATATTAACATTTAAAAATGGAATTTTTAAAATGATTTTTATACCTCTACTCTTCTCAAAAATCAGTTTAAGAGGACTTGAAACTGTGGCCTAGGGTAATGTTTGCAGAAGTGTCTTATGTGTATAATGATCAAGAATTTAAAACAGCTCCAAAATAAAGTGTTTGAAATCATGAGTTTTTCTCTATTTACTGAACTAAATACATGTATATACGTGATTAACATTTTCTTTTTAGATGACATTTTAAAAATGGTGTTGAAAAAGTAAAGTACTCTGGGAATAATCCTGATGAAGAGTTTCAGGAATGGACAGAAACAATAACAGGTCAATTTCAGATTGAAATCCACCTTCACAGAGGGCATCGCTGCCTTGGGAATCAAATGGTTTTATATTTCTCTTGCCATACGTATGAAGGCAAATGACCTCAAAATAAGTATATCAAAAACATACACACATCTATATATGTGTATATGTACGTATACACACAAACAAACACATACACACATCTACCCTGGTGCTATCAATACTCGGTCTGCGCCTGGGGCCTTCATGTACAAAACTATCATTTGTATTCACAACTCGAGTCACCAAGGAAAAATAACTTAAATTCAGTATAGTTTGTTTTTAAGGAGGTAACTATATAAGACATATCTAAAAGTTCTATTTATGATTTCATCTTGAAGGAAAAAATTAAGCACCATCAAACCTGTATGCTGGAACTTTTCGTACCATACATTACAATGACTTCTTTTGCAAAAAGGTCTTTTGGCTTTCTTGTCTTTGAAATGTCGCAGAAGTCATTGATTCTGCAAGACTGTTTTGATTAACTTTCTTAAATAAAATAAAGCAATTAAATACTAAACCCCATTCATCCAACCGAACCCTCAGAAAAAAAGAGAACAGATATAAACTCCCTCTTCTCATGTAGTCCGAGGGAGATGGGGACAGACGCTGGGCACACCGCTCTGTCAACGGTCTGCGCCTGACCAACAAAGCAGGGCCGCAAGTGCCGGGAGTGTTAGAGCCACGTGGCCGAGATGCCAGGTGCTGCTTCAGCACCTGGAGAGGGGGTGACGAAATGGATGAAAACCGCAAAAGAACCACTTTAAGCCACTTCCTTCTTAGATCAAAGCAACTAAAAATATAAACTAAAGACAGGCTAAGGAAATTAAGGATAAACGTGCTTTAGAAAGAGTTTACGTTTCACATGCTGAAGCAAAAATGATATAGCAATTCAGGAATTAAGCCAAGTGTCTAAGATATTTCATTCCAGGTCAAGTTAGGTTAAAGGAGTGAATGTTAAATTTGTTTGTATATTGTTTATGGGCTAAGTCAATGATTCACCATAAAATTTAAAAATAACCAAATAGGAGGAGTCAAAAGGATAAATTACTTCATTAAAATTTATTTTAATGCCTCTAAAATAAGCTATCATCCAAATTAAAATGTTCCTTTCACAAAATTAACTCATAAGTCTACTCTATATAGACATTCGTGATTTTTATCTAATTTTCAAATGATAAAGAACCAGAAAGCATGCAAACAAAGATCTTTGGCCTAGAAACCTGAGGGTAGAAAAAGGATAGAAGCCATTACATATCTCATCCATCCTGAGTATAAGTCTTCTTACTTTCTCTCTTCTTTGAATAGGCCATTACATAGCAATACTGCCTAAAATACTGATTAAAATAAATTCTAACTCCACTAAAAAGGGCAGGATGCCATATTAAATTTCCTGTAATAGCATCAAAATACAGAGAAAATAAAATTCAATGTAGAGGAGAAGTTTGCACTTACTTGACTTAGGAGCTAGTCAACAAGACCGAGGTATGTAAAGAAAACTCCTATTTCCAACTTTGGTTATGATGGTGGGCGGTGGGGGGGGGGGGGCACATATTCTTTACAATTTAAAAATTTATTATGGAAAACTTTAAATATACTTTGAAAAATGTACAGAATAATACCTATGAACACTCATGTCCCTGTAACCCAGTTTCAACAACTGACAATTTATGGTCAATCTATAGCCTCCATTTTCTCCCCTGCTGAAGCAAAGCCCAGACACAATATCATTTCATTTTGACTATAATTTGATGGAGGGAGGCAGGGAGATTGGGGAGAATACAATAGAAAGATTGGGTAGTATGAGAAATAATGTGACTTCTTTCTCTCCATAATCCCTGCCCCTTGCCATGACCATAATTTTAAGAGATACAGTATCCAGGAACATTTTGGGGAAAGAAGCCCACATGCCACTTGAAAGAACAAAGTACTGGCAAATATAAATTTACTGCAGCGGGCCAATCACATCCTTGTTCCAGTTCAGATGGACTCTAACGTTTCGGCACCTCGCTGCCTATCCAGTAGCAAAGATAACAAATACTGGGAAGCAATGACAGTATGACTTGGCTTGTGTATTCCAGGAACTGCATCCAATGGAACTGTTTTTCTCAGCACTAGATTAATCGCTAAGTCCTTGAGTTGATAAGATTCCTCCAATTTAGACAGGAATCTAACTGTCCACCTTTTAAAATACGTCTATGGCTAACTTCAAAGGCTACCATTAGCTAAATGAGATAAGGAGGCAGGTACAACACAGCTATCCCCCGGGAATGAGAAGGGAAAGGAAAACTACAGGCAAGGGAAGTCGTGGCAGAAACTTGACAGAAAGTAGGAAATCTACACCTCCTTCACATCGTCTCCTACTTTTCACAGTCAAGTATCAACCAGAATGGTTTGGTGACCCTATAACAAATCTTCAAATCCCTTTGAGAAGTAAATGGAGTATTCTACTGAAATGAAGTCAAAGAAAAACCAATTATTCTGCTGTTCCTAAATATTTTAATTTTAATAAAATACCAGAAGAAAGGAAACAGTAAAGATAGCACTATGCATTCCTATTGTTTTATAATATAGGAAAAATGTTTAATCTTAAACATGCCAGTGTCTAGTACTTCATAATTTTAAAAAATACCAACTCAGATTTCTCCAAAACACAAATATTAACATTCGGTCTGTAGTTGCAACTTCTTTAACTACTGAAGACTATTTACAAAGTATAAACTTTAATTATCGTAGTCATAGTAAGCAAACCAATTTGAGGTTAACTTCCAGTAACTTGTGCTTTGGTGTAACACTTACAAAAAAATAGCCCACCCCACCAGCTGCATTTTGTAAATTAGATTTTCACCCCTTGATTTACACAAATCACGTTTCATCTCAACCTTCTCCACTGCATACAACTCCACTAATTTCTGTCTCAAGGACAAAATTTATAATAAAATTTGATATTAATGATTTTTTCATCATAATAAATGGGATCAATTACCTTCCCTCCATTTGTAATAAAATTATCCCATTATTAGTATTTTTATTTCTAGTATTTTCTAATACCCCTGTAAAACAAAAATTAGTTCACTTTTTATTACATATCTAATAATTTTGCAATAATACAAAGACTGTGAGAAAAGTTTTATTACAATTAATATGGATATGCAAAATGTCTCAAGTGCACAGCAGACAAATATACTCACTTTTGTTGTCTTTGTATAGAATGGGGAGGAGAGTTGGTGAATAGGCAGGTCCACAATACTACTGGAGTTTGTGACACTGTTACTATGTGTATGTTCGTCTTCCCTGCTACTGTCATCAGACTGATCAAAATCATCACTCTCCTGGTCCATTTCCTCTTCTTCTTCGTCCTCCTCATCTTGTTCCCCAGCATGTTCTTCATCTTCCTCTGGTTCTTCTTGGTTTCCCGAGGAGTCCTCATCTACTGAAATAAATCGGTTATTGTTTTCTTCCAGTTGTCCTTGCTGGGAATCATTTTGGTCTCTGGGTCTAGGTTCTGCTCCGACGACTTCACCGTTCCTCACGGTGTGTTCCTCCTCTTGTTGTCTTTGCTGCTGCTGCTGCTCCTCCTCCTCCACCACACGATTCATCTGTTCCTCATCTGCCTGGCTTGAGGAAGGGTTACCTCTCAGAGAGCCTCCAGTTCGTCGTCTTTTGCTGCCCACAGAGAGCAGTTCCTGATTCATTTCCAAAAGCCAGCTTGCCACTTCTTGGACCTTGGCTAGACTATCAGAAGATGCAAAGATTTTCACATTCTGTAGGGAAAAATCAAGAGGGACAAAAAAGGTTTATAAGATATACATTATCTTCTATTTTCATCTTTTATGTCTATATTCCAAATTTTATTAAAGACTATAAAAAGTATTTGATGACACTGATACATTAAGATGTTCTTTAGGAATCAATATAGAAGGTTTAAACTATAAAAGTTATAAGACTTTTTATAAAGACATACACAAAAATTCTGTTATCAGCTTTATTTTAATCTCCTTTTAAAAATTAATTTTAGAATGAAGCTTGATTTAGTTGCTTTGACCAATAAAAACAATTTAAAATTTTAGATTAGTAGTTCATAAAACTATATTTTTTTTTGTAAAATTTTCACCAAACGTTAAGCAGTGTATCACAAAAAAAAACTTTCTAATATTCAGTTAAGTTCAGGAAATACTGAGGTAAACCAAGTTAAAAAGGCTTTTTTACCCTAGGAATTTCCCAAACTTCTCTAATCACAGAACCTTGCCTTTTGATTCAGTTTTCTGACAAGTACCACATAGAATTACTATGAGTTTCACTTTTACAAGGAATACAAATCAACTAGATAGCAAATGAACAAATAAAAAAAAAACCCACTTTTTTTAATGAGAAAAAAGTTCATAAGATCATACCCTCTGACCCAGTAACTCCACTTCTGGCAATCAAGCTATCCTAAGAAAGTAATCCTAAAACAAACAAACAAAAAATTATGCAGAAGATGCTCACTGCAGCTTTATCCACGAAAACAAAAAATAAAAATAAATGTAAATAAAAATAATCAAAACCTAAATGTTCACAACAAAGGAATCATGAGATAGGATAGATACAATACAATCCCTAAACATGATTTTCCATTTAAAAAAATTGTAAAAACATGGATGTTTATATTATACTATGCCAAGAGTGAAATACAGAAAATTATACGATCACAGCATGATTTTTAAACTGCATAAAGACTAAATGACAACATACCAAAATATAAACTTCATTTAGGCAATGGCATTATAAGGTGTTTCAAATTTATTTTTTACATTATATCTCAAATTTTATGTATCAAGCACATTTACCTCAATATTTTTTAATGCAAGCTCTAAAATTTGATCTGACAGAATCTTTTCATAATGTTTATTCTTAAATTTCATTCTTTGCAGATATCTATATGGACATATTCAAGGTTATATTAAAATAATGTTAACACATTACACAAGTTCATCTTTTAAAAATATTTTTTAGATTTGTAGGATATAAGAAATACACATACATTTCTATCATACCCTAAAAGTAACTACATTATATCACAATGATCTTTAGAGAAAACAGTCTTATCCACTTTTCCAATCCTGGCCACTAGATGATTAATCCCCTAAGGTCCACAGATCTCACTGCAATATTTGAAATGGGGTCAAAAAAGTCTGAAAAATAGTTTTAAAGTAGCAATATTCCATACTCTCTAGAAATAAGCTGTAGTGGAGGTGAGGTCTTTAATTCTAATTACACTAGAAATGTAAAGTGTAGAAAGAGAAGAGTTCCAAAAATTGAGCCCAGTAACTCCGTTGAGGAACTGCAACATTCTGAAAGAAAGAAGAAGAACCAGAAAAGATGACTATGAAGAAATACCAGGAATGAGTGGTTTTTTTGATGCCCATAAAGAAAGCATATCCAGGAGGACAAAGCAAATAATGACAACTATTGCTGATAGATAAAGGATGAAGACAAAGAACTGACCATTGGATGCAGCAACACAAATGTCACTAGGATTGGGAGCAATTTTTTATAGTCAAAGTCTAATTAGAAGAGATTTAAGAGACTGGGAAAAGAGAACAGAAATGGTGAACGTGAAAAGATTAGAAGTTGGCTGCAAAAGCGAACAAAAAAGTGGTAATGGTAGGAAAAATGGGGTCAAGAGGAGATTTCCCATTCTTTAAGATTGGAAAACTAGTGGCATATTTGTATAATCATAAGAATAATCTAATATAAAACAAAAGGTTGGCAATGTAAGCAAGAGAGAGAAGAAATGATGAAGTGGTGTTCTTAGTAGTTAAAAGGGGATGAGAAAGACTTTGAAAGTGGAAGAACTTCAGTTACGTTAATAGATGGAAAAGCAGAGTGGTATTATAGGTACTTTTAATTTATTTCATTTTACCATATTTCTTAACGTGGAAAAAGCTGGAAGTAGGTGGGTTTTCACAGCAGTGGAAGTTTTTGGAAGTTCTCTTCTCATTCCTTTTCTTTTTCTTTTCTTTTTTTTTTTTAAAGTAGTTAAAGTAGGAAGCAAGGTCATCAGCTACAAGTAATTTTGGGAGAAGTATTCAAAATTTGAAGAGAGAGGTATGAAATAGTCCTTTAAGGAGAGAAAGGGAGCTTTCCTTGGTGAAAGTGATTTTGATGATCATATGTAATCAATAAACTATGACGCAATATATATATTAAATGTGGCTTTTAAAGGTCAAGTGGTTGGTTCTCTACAGCTATGCCACCTTGAACAAGCCTGATCCGTCTCATCTCAGGGGCTAAGCAGGGTCAGGCCTGGCGAGTACTTGGATGGGAGACCACCTAGGAAGACCGGGTGCTGTAGGTGTAAAAAATAAAAAAAATGAGGAATTGTAAGCTGACAAGGTCTTTGCAATCTGTGAGGTCAACCAAGGGTTGGTTGCCTTGCCTCCCCATCCCCCCATCGCTCCCCCCCCCACAAAAAAGTCAGCTGGTTCTTCTTTAATCTCAGGCAAGCACAATACAAAATTTCGGTTTGAAGTAGAATGAAACCATCAAATGTAAATAACTATAACAGTTTTGAACTAAGGTAGAAGGTCGAGTTCCTTAGAAAAAGCACATCAAATATAACCATTGTTTTCAGAAAATAAACTCCAGAAAATAAAGGTCATCAAAATCTTAGTAGGAAGTATATGTCAAAGATACACTGAAAACATCACAGGAAAGCAGCTTAAAAATAAGATGTTGAAAAACACTGACCTAAATCACAAATGAATATGTATATGTAGCATCTCAATGTATATAAAGGTAAATCTGTTACACATAGATTTTCTTCAAATAAAGAATTAAAATCTTGCTTTAGTAACTAAGGCTAGCTGTCCTAAGGCTATACTAACAAGAACATGTTCCACTTGCATGTTTATGCATAAAACAGCATGAAATCAGAGACACTGCCTGTGACAATGTAGATCCTATGCAAACTGCCCTTTGTGTGCCCAACCTAAACAGGCATATTTTTACAAGATTAAAACAGATTTTTACAAGAATAAAATGGGTTTAGCTTACAAAGTGAAAATATGAGAGAACAGAGAACAAAGGTTATAAAACAAGTCATAAAGAATAGCAGCCCGCCTACCAAAAAAGAGAAAGTTTATGACTGGTATTTCTAAAATAGCACTAGAACTGGGCATCAGTGAATAGTTGTTACCAATTCTGAATATAAAAAGTTCAAATCATTGTGCAATTTTAGTGTTATATTGGGGAAAACAGAAAAAAGTGTCCCAATTTAAGCAAACAAAGTTAACGGTCTCATATTTACAGTATTACATGTAAACAGCTTTCAAATAATACTAATTCTTATAGATAGACTTGATCGAAATTGTAAATCCAAGGAGAAGAATCAGATTTAAAGCACAGCTAATATAAACAATAACAGAGAAAAGTCAATGACAAGAATTCCAGAATATTAGAAGCAGCTGAAAATATCTAATTGATAGACATATTAAATTGATTTCATGTAGTAGATATATTGGATTGGATTTTTCTGACTCATTTTGGGCATGGAATTGAGATTGAATATACAGGAACTAGGATAAATTTTTGATTTTCTGTTGGTATTCATAAATTTAAAATTAAACAAAAAATAGAATTTCTTAAAAATTAGTTCTAATAATAACATATTAAGTACACTAATGACCTAATGAAAATAATAAATATTTATCCAATAATTAATAGAAAATCAGAATCAAATACCACATACTTTTAAGGGAGGAAAATACCTTTTTAAAAATAGTTCACAAAACTACATTAAAAAAGAAAAATTAAGCACCCATGATCTAAAAATTCAAACTGCCATATAGAAAAATAAAGTATTATCAAAAGAATGCATATTTTTGCTTTTTAAAATTCTAATTCTAAACTTTTTAAGAGAAAAATTTTGTGTAATTTCAGATACTGTGTCATATGAAATACAAATGTCAATAAACAGAACCCTAAAAATAAAACCCAATGTAAAATGCCAGAATGATCTTTTATTTCTTCTTACCAGTAAAAGTATATAATGTCAAGAGACTTCAAATATGTAACATGTTTTTATCAATAACTAGTGAGATTGCACTGAGGTCAATAAAATAAAATCTGATGGCTAATATATTGACAATAAATTATATGATTTCCTTGAAAATTATGCATAATGAGAATGAAAATGATTCAAAGTCAGGAATAATATGATAAAAGAAAACCACAGAAATTTTAAATTTTCACTTCACTGACAAGGCAATTGATCAAAGAGATTAAGTAAATTGTTCAAGATCGTCAGCTTCAAGCAAAGCTGGGACCAGAAAATGACACTCGACTGAGTTTTCTTTTATGTGCCTCTATCTACATAACTACCTATGACAAAATCCTAAAAGAATATTATTCTCTAACATTGATATTGCCTTCTTTTCCAAAACCAGAAGCACTACAATGCTTAAAGATTATTACTCTCAAACAAGTATTTACTGAACATTCAGTATGTTTCAGACATATTAATTTTCTAAAGGATAATACTTCAAAATGTTTCTTTAAAAGTTAATCAATGGCTTTTAACCTAACCAGAACCCACAGTAAATTTAGATTTTACACTATAACTCTGCATGCATGTATTTAAACAGACCTAAAACAATGATTTCAGAAAGAGGGAATTATAAAATGTTTCAGATACCTAAAGTCTCTATAAATCAACACCCTTAATTAAACACAGTCGATTCTCATTATTTATGGTAATTGTGTTCTATAACGTCGCCACAGATCCTGAACCACTGTTCCTAGAAGAAACACAGGGTTAAGGTCCTGTAAGCCTCTGGTCACAACACTCTTGCTGACTGATCAAGACATGATCTTTTCCTGTGTGGGTTTCTACTTAAAGACATGCTGTTTGATACATATTTCTCATTCGATAACGCTGAACTCACGGTCAACAGCACCATATAACTCATGCCTGAACGAAGGTCATGTTCTCCATATGGCAATCACAACGTTAGACAGCACCTCAGCCATTTTAAACAGTAAAATCACCAAAAAATAAAATCTTTCAGTGAAAAATGTTTCACTAAATAAACTAGGGAAAGGACACTTGTATATAGTAGAAGAGGTGAAACAAGCAGGCAGTGTCGCCTTGTTTGACCTCAGCTGGGAACATGAGTGTAAGGTAACTCAAATTCTCTTACCCTTGGTGCGTGTACATGTCCATAAATGACTGTGAAAGGATCTCAAGTACTGATTTCGGTGTTAAAAATAAATTTTAGTGAGTCATGAATTCATAAATACAGAATCTGCAAATAATTAGGATGGACTGTATCTACTTTATCTAAATCCTCTAGACAGAGCACTGTTTGCAATGCAAGAATCACACAGTACTCACTCTGAGAAATCAGTGCAGAAGCCACACCTATTGTTATGGTTCTGGTAACCTAGCAAAGGATAAATGATTAGAGAAACTAAAAGCTCCGATACAAATATCCAACACTAAAATTTTAAAATAAATCAAAAATTCAGATGGCCCATATTAAATAAAATTGGACTTCGTATAAAGTTATCACTGGAGGAAAGCAAGGGGGTAAGGTTTCACTTGTTCTTTTGTAAGTGGGGAGAACAGCGTTATTCTTGGCGAGTCTTTCACTGTGGTATGAAGTCCAGAGAGGCCGTAAGCTAAGGGTACTTAAAGGAAGAGAGGCCTACAGTCAGCTCCATCCCAAGATGAAGAAATATAATAATTTTGTTCTTCAAAAATTCAAAATTAAGATTATTTAAATAAAACGAAACTACTCCATGGCTTTCCCCAAGTTCCAGAAAATACAGGGTAACTTTTTGGGCATTTCACCTGTTCAGTGAGTGGACTTCAGACTTAATTTCAGTGCTTTATTTTATTTTTTTAACTAGTTATTCACAAACCTTGCTTTTCAAAAGATTTTTGATCCTCTAAAACCATACGAACTGCTCATGCTAGAATGCTTAAAGGAATCAAAGTGGGCACAGTGCACATGTTAAAGGAACTGAGCTCTGAAAGCCTGTCTCAGAGTGGACTAGGTTGGGAGCCTCAAATCTTATAATCACAGGAGACACTGAGGAATTCTGGTTACACTAATAAAGCAAGAGGTGACTTGCTTTATTGCTAAATTGCCAAAGCCTCCCAATGACTGCAGTATTAATATTTTTGGAAGTTATATGACAGGCAAGATCCATTAGACTTGAGCTACATAGTCATTTAAGAAGCTTTAAGTTGCAGATGGCAGGAAAAGAAACCACACTGTACTTATCATTGGGAGGATAACTCAAAGCTTGCAATCATATCCTGCGAGCAGTTTAGGATTTTTACTAACTTCTAAAAGAGCCTCTCTAATCACCAGGAGTCTTCTTCTGGCCACACTTCCTTACTACATAACACTCTTGACTTTATATTGTAGTTTTCTCTGCTCCAAATTAACAAACTAATTTGTTAATTACTATGGTCAAACTGATTAATAGCAAGAATCTGGAACACATGATAAAGTCAGTTAAATCAGCCTGCCAGTCGAATTCCACCAAAAGCCTCCCATCTTCCTCAGAATAAAAGGGTTTTGCTTTTTTTTATGGTTACCTGCGAGGTCCTATATGACTGACGCACATCCCATCAATCTGAGTTCATGTTCTACTGTTCTCTTTTTCACTATGCTCCACTCTTTCTGTCCTAGTTCTTTCTTAAAGGGGAAAATATGCTGCTACCTCAGAGCCTTTGCACTGGCTCCGCCCCCAAATTATCTATATGGTTCTTCCCACTACTTCCTTCAGGACTCTTTCAAATATCTCCTAATCACTGACACTAACCATTCTATTTAAAATAATAATTCCCTTGCACTGCATTCTCTTTTCCCCACTGCACTGCACAAAAGTACTGGAATAGTGCCTGCTATATAAATGTCTGTCTATCCATCTATCCATTTATTCATGTTTTGTCCTCCTGTCGCAAAAGAATTTATGCTCCATACAAAAAAGAGACTTTCCTTTTCACACTGTTATCTTCGACACCTACGAAAATGCTTCCTTCAGGTCCTCAAAATGTTTCATCCTCAAAACATTTGTTTAGTGAGTAAATAATTATTAAATCTTTTTAAAGCTAGTCATGTACTGAGCCGTCTTTCTTCGCTGAAGAAGAACATCAAGCCAGGCCACAACACAACATCAATTATTTTAAACACATTTTTTTTAAAGTTGGAGCCTGTACTAACCGAGTCACATGTAGTACTTTTGAAATTGATAGGGTATAAATTAAGACCAACATTTATTTATAAATCATCTTCTAAGTCATAAAATCATCTTTATCTCCTTATCAAATTTCTTATTTTCAGCACGGGTTGTAAAAAAGCAAATATATGACTAAAAAGACTAATGCTTCAAAAGCACTTACTTTTTTTGAATAATTCTAATTCCACAGCTCCTATACTGCGGCTCACTGGAAAATCATACATGTAACTCAAGGTGAGAATCTTCCAGTGACTACAAAATTGGCTGAACAAATCCTTAGTAATGCAAATTAACAAAATCAATACCAAATGAACAATATGAAGGAATATTGTCATACAAACAGTAAGTATTCCTTAAGTTTTATGGTTCAGAACTGAAAATTTTAAATGCACATGCCCTACCAATCATATGCATCTTTAACTAGAAAGGACACAAAACACCATTTCTCAGTCCACATGGCAATACCTATTTTTAAGTTATTTAACTTACAATACAGATTTTTGTCTGGCAAAATTTCATTCCCATTCAACTCTACTACCTCAGCAATTTGGATTTACTCCATTATAACTAAATTTTAAACTGGTGTTAAACACCAGTGGATCTTCTACCATTTTTATAAGCTTTTTACAATGTTGAACAAACACTTCCTCTTCCTTACAACTCTCTTGTCCCTCAGTTTCCCTTGAAGTCACCCTTCTCTTGGTATCTCCCCTCAGGCAGCACTGTTGTTTTCGACTGCCCGCCCCTTCCTTCTCTGCAGTTTCTTTGAAACTTGGGGCTTTAGAAGCTAGTATAGAAGCTATGGCAACCAATTCTATTATCTCTAGCCAACTCCTCTACTGAGCCTATTAGTCTTACCAAGATATCCCACAGTCACCCCAAATTCATTATTTTTTAACCCAAACTCCTGTTTACACACACATATTCTTGAGATCCAAATTTGTTCTTAGGTCCTCCTATTTTCTCTACGTCACCGAATGAAACCATATTCTAGCCAGTTGCGGATTTCAGAAACCCAGATGGCTCTTCCTCTTTCTCTTATTGTCCCCACTCCCCAACAATTTAATCCTAAAGCCATCATATGGAGCCAAGCTAGTTATATATATGTGTGGGAAGGAGAGAGACGGTCCAGTAGGTGCGGGTCAGTCCAAGCAGAGGAGGACTTCATGTATGTAGGGGACGGTGTGAGGAGTGGCAAACCAGCACAGGGTACCAAAACCTGACTATGAGAAGGGTAAGAAGTGATCCGTATAGTGACAAGTCCTGCTAGTCAAAGGCAGAGCAGAATGAGAGCATCTGTTTGGGTAGGGGTGTCGAACACAAGCAGGGTAAGAATGGTGACAGCAGGATGATGTCAAAGTCCAAATGGTGACCACAGTGGTGCCCTGCTCAATATTCCTTCGACAGAACCTGCTGTGAGGAGCAGAGCTGCTTGACAGCCCCCAGCTACCTCACCTTGGAATCCACCGCAACATTCACACCTGGCCATGCCTTCTCTAGTCTTCTCCCAGCAAACGACAGAACATGTTGAGAATGCTCCAACAGCCAACTCTGAATGGGGAACTCCCTGCCCATCAAATCTTGTGTTGACATCTGTTTCTCTGAGAACCTGAATTGACACAGAAGGCAGAAGGCATCCATGTACTCTGGTGTCAAAAGTTCTTGGGACGAAATTAAAAAGTTCTGGAAGACGCTACAAAATGGTTAACTTCATTAAACAAAGGTCATTTCACTCCAGAATGTTTAAAGGACGTCTCCTACTACATAAAGTAATCCAGTGGCTTAGCAGAGGAAAAGTTCTCAACAGGGTATTTGAGCTGAAAGGGGTCCTTTTAAGACAAAATAAGACTAGATTTTGTTGAATGCTTTGAAGGTGAAGAATGGCTGCAGAAACTAGCCAATGTAGCACTTACTCTTCAGTCCCTGTAAGGTATGGAGAAAATGTTTTTGACGTCAAGGAACAAGTTTCTTGGATTTAAAAGGAAAATGCGCTTTTGAAAAACATCACGTTACAAAAAGAAATCTTGAATTGTGTCCTCTGCTGCTTGGGCTTGAGTGAAGAAGGATACCAGGAGTCTCAAGTCTTATTGGAAAGCACCGGGAGAAGCTGCGGAGCAAAACTGAGCAGATTTTCCTTCCCTTTCAACACAAGTGTATCCCTGGTGAGCTTTGTTTTTGAATCTTCTCATTGTGAGAATGTGACTTGAGAAAAAAGGAAGAAGAGCTGCAGTCTTATACATTCAAGATGAGTTTTAATGATCTGCCCCAGACAAGTTCTGGATTTCTGTGAAAAAAAGAATATCCTGCTATTTGTAGGAAAACAAACATTATACTGCAGTTTTTAACTTCCCACACATTAATACCATCTCTTTCTTATTCAATGAAAATCAAGAGTAAGCCAAGAAATGCTCTCATTTCAGTTGTAAAGGGAAATTTTATGTGCTCACTTAAGTCATGTTTGACCCTGAATTGGTATTTGTGAAGCAAATAACAGCATAGGAGATAAATACATTTTTTACATTAAAGAGATAAATTAAAGAGGTAAATTCATAGTAAAGAGGTAAATATAACTTCTATTTTTAAGATTAAAAAATCATTTTTATGCATATATGAGCCTATAAAAAAAAATGATCTTCTAATTAACTAGGCCTACATTTGAGCCTAATCATGTCACTGAGTTAAGGAAATGTTTTTCAAAGTCTTGTATAAAATTATATCTAGGCAATATTTTTATTCTCACTGCTTTGGCTTATGGTTTTAGAATTACTATTCAACACTGTTGATAAAATTTACAGGTTGTAAATAACATTAAAATCAATTTACAACCTTTATTTAAATTAAATTTGCCGAGCTTACATTAAAAAATTAAGTCCTATTTTGTCTTAAACTAGTTCTGCAAAATTTATTACATTTCACATAAGTCTGTAAAATTTGTGAAAACATACAAAAGATTAATTTCAAGAAAAGTAAGCTAAGCCCAATTACCAGGAGGCTATATTTTACCTCAAAATAAGCTGGCTAAAATGTTTTTTTAGTTTTAAAAATTGGGGAGAAACTACTCTTGCATGTATTACATCTTATTTGGATCTTATATAGTAGAAATTTGTGGTAAGACGTATTTGAGTAAGTTTAAAAAACAAAGTAGTAACATAAGAAAAGAAAAAACAGAGTTTCTGTTACCTGCTCTATTAACATATTATAGATGATATTCTTTGCGGGAAAGGGAACACCACAAAAAAAGAGGCTAATGAATTTGCCGGTATAAACAGATCCACAGAAAAAGAACATCCTCTACTCAGAAGAGCACTGACAATTATCTATGAATCATTTTATGTACAACTTACTGACCAAGCTAAGGTACCATGAGGAATAGATATAATAATTTTTATGTAGGAGTTAAGATCAGAAAATTATGTCGTGTTCCTTCCCCCAATATGAAAAGATTGAGAGAGGCTGAAAGTGAACATCACTAGTAGGACAAACTGAAATTATGTTTATCTAATAGGAAGCAATGAGAGTAACACAGATATGATGCTATTTCTGCCAATGACGAATCTCTGATGAGAAAACATTAGACAAACTCAAATTAAGGCTCCTTGTTCAAAATGACTGGCCTGTAACCTTCAAACGTGTTAAAGAAATGGAAGTAAAGAACAGATCAAGGAACTGTTCCAGATACATGATAACTAATGCAACCCATGGTTCTGAATGAAATCTTTTTGTTATACGAGATATTATTTGAACTGGTGAAACTCGAATAGGGTCTGAGGATAGACAATCTAATGCCAACATCCTGATTTTAATGGTTATGTTGTGATTATGCAGGAGACTGTCCTTGTTTACAAAAAATGCATACTCAAGTTTCTGGGGGAAACAGATGGTACATCACCTTGGCAACTTATTATTAAATGGTTCTGGAGTAAAATAAATTCTCAGTACTACACTTGGAACTTTTCAAAAATCTGGAGTCATTCTGGTTCCCATCGTCTGTTCTAAACTACCTTTTGGCTTTGTTCCCAACACTTTTGTCACTCATTCTTATAATCACCAGGTCCTCCTACGTCTTACGTAGCTCTGCAATCAATCCCATTTCTCTGGTACTATTTAATAAGCAGATATCATTAGTCTCTTGCCCAAACTATTTGAATAGCATCCCTAGTAATCTCCTTATCTTTTGTCTACTATTCCTCTTATCTACTCTCTATGCTGCTGCCAGAACATGAAATATCAATACCTCAGTGGCAGTTTCCAAACTTTTTACATGCTGAACCCTTTGCTCAATGAAGGCAAAATATTAAACAGGTAAAGAGAGAGCTTGTCGGAAGATGGGCGAGAGGAGAAGAGGACAATGTGTACAGAGAATTAGCAATCTCTAAGTGACTCAGAACTTTTGAAAACTACTATTTTATAAGATAAATCTAAACTCCTAGACACAGTGCACAAGATAGTCCTAATCCTCATCTCCATCTTTCCTCAATACACACTAGTTTGTCTTAAGCTGTACATTTCCTAACAATACTATATATACTCCCAATATGCTGTGTTCTCCCATGTCTGTCTTTACCTTTGCAAATGATGTTTCCTTCTCTTTGACGTATTTCTTTGCTCACCATTTACCAACCCTATCTGGCAATGTAAGTCACCTTCCCTCACTCTTCTATTCTTCTGTGTCACAGAACTTGGTGATATTGGCAAGCACAAATCTTGAATACAAGGACCTCCCCACTTGTACGTATAAAAAGGGCGGAAAATGTTGGTGGAATATTTTGAGGAAAGTTAGAGAATATGCAAAAGAATGAAATGCAGTAACACTCAGATGTTCAAAGGGGCAAGCTTAATTATAGAGGATGGACTTGATTAACATACTGTGAATTATCTTTCTTATACATCTTATAGGAAGCAGAAGGCTCAAAAAGTGGGCATGTTTGCTATTTCAAGTATCTCACCTAATATCATGAAGAAAAGAGGAACTACTTTTCCTTTTTTCCTTTTATGTTAACTGATACCACATATCAAGTATATATTACAATTCTGGGCTCAAAATGCAGGGATACACTAATGCATGTACAGGCACAATAAATAGCTTTTTTCACATTCGGAAGTGAGAGTTAATTGTCCATATAACTCTTATTATTGTCAATATACTCTATTACTTCCTATAATTTCTGAAAGTGTTAACCAACAAATACATATAAAATTTATAGGATAATTTTTCATTTCCTAGAATATATTCAAAAACTTTTCTCATAAACGGTAAACTAAAAAGTGTGGAAAATACAGATTTATCACGTGAAAATATAAGTGGCCATCTTAAATTGTTAACAGATATTTCTATTTCTTTGTATTAGTTGCAGATTAAAATCTATTTCTATAAGAAAAAAAAAAACCCTATGACTGAACAAATTGATTTAACATCATCTCCTTTAACCTGACTTGACCTGGAATGAAATATCTTAAATACTTGGCTTAATATCTCAAATCATTTTTGCTTCAGCATGTGAAATATAAACTCTTTCTAAAATAAGTTTATCCCTCACTGATCCCTCCTTTTAGGTGTTTTAGGTAGAATACTGATGTCATAATGACTTGGAGCAGGAGGGGTGTCAGCTGGGTTTATATAAGGAAGCTGAAATCTTATGAAAGAATGGTCAACAATCACAGAAGTCATTCGTGTACTAATTCAGTCATTCATCAGTCAAATATTAATTGAGTGAATAGAGTGGGTGAAAGCCTGACAGTTGACTAGAAGACATAAAAGGGCTGACACATGAAAAGGTGCTCAATAGCATCAGCTATCAAGAAAATGCAAAACAAAACCACAGTGCAATACAACTTCCCATCCATAAGAATTGCTAAAAATTAAAAGAGACCAAACAACACCAAATGTTGGTGAAAAGAGGAAGCAACTGAAACTCTTATACATGGTCAGTGGGAATTTAAAATGGTACCACCCCTGTAGAAAACAATTTGGCAGTTTCTTATAAAAACATACATACTCTTACATTCCTTACCCAAAAGAAATGTCCACAAACAGGCTGGCATAAGAATGCTTATAAAAGCTTTATTCAGAATAACCAAAACTGAAAACTCGAATGTTCATCAACAGAAGAATGGATAAAGAGACGTATTCAAATAATAAAATAGTACACAAAAATAAAAAAGAATACATTTCTGATACATTCAAAAATATGAATGTCAGAAACAGTATGTCGAATGAAAATAGCCAGACCAAAAAAAAAAAAAAAAAGCAACACCATATGATTCCATTTGTGTTCAAGAACACACAAAACTAATCTACAGTGATAGTAAGAGGGCCAGTGGTTGCCTAAGTGTGGACCGAAATGAGTGGAGCATGAGGGAAGTTATGGGACTGATAGAAATATTCTATTTTGATTGAAGTGCTGGTAACATAGGTATATATGTTTGTCAAAATTCATATGTGCATTTTACTTTATATAAAAACCACCTAAATTAAAAATGTATGTTAACTGAGAACAATATAAAAACTTCTCTGCCTTCTTTGACTCTCCCACTGTGAGCCTGTTACATGCTGAAAAAAAACTTTAGTTTTCTTTGCTCTGGGCCTGTTAGTTGAGTCTCCCCTACATCAATCAATACTAGATATGATCACATCGGAGAGCCAGGATAAAAGTTCCAAATACTGCATTTTCCACTTCATCAGACAAGGTGTCAGTTTTCCCAGGGTCAACAACTCCTGGTATTGAGGAGTCATCACTGTTAAACATTTTGTGGCAGATAGAGAGAATTTTGAATGATAAATCTGTTAGGGCCACATAAACAACTGCACCAGAAAGAACACTATTTGAAACCAATGAACACAGGACCAAAGGAAACCAGAATCTGCTAAATTTCAGAAATAACTCAGCATCTATAAGGAAAGCCTCAACACCATCGCCATGAGCAAATCCTTTTGGCTTTGGCCTCTACTCTGCCTATCATTTTTCAAGAAGGTTTTGAACTTCAGAAAAAGCTTACTGTGTGTAAAAAACAAGTGAGTCAGTTTTTTTTTAAAATAGGGTTCTTATCTTAATAAGCATAATTTTAGCATGTGACTATCGTAGAACATAAGGGGGAAAACTGCCTTCTTGCTATTTGCTTTTTAAATTTAGGAACCCTATTCTCGTTTGCTACTGCCTGACTCTCCCTTGTCTGAGTTTCTGGGAGGTTTCAGTTGGTGTGTGTGTGTGCTATTAGAATTCAGGTAACTCCTGCCTAGATTTCTTTTCTTGTTCTCTGAGGCAAAAACAATTACCTCATTTAGATGAATATGCCAGAGGATCAATATTCACAGACTCCCAGAAACAACCATTCCATCTTCTTCAAATTCTTGGCAAGAAGGTTGAGTGGACATATTGAGAGAAGATACTGCCATGTCTGTACTGTACAGTGTGGTTTCAGAAAATATGTACTTGAATTGAAAAACATAAATACTTAAACTCTATATGTGCCAAGCAGTGGGTATATAATGCTGACCAAAATATTATATATGTGTAAGTTATAAATTACAGTAGAAACCAGGTAAAAGAAATTTCATTATAACCTAGCTCCCTGCCACCAATATCCTCACCTGCCAATATTGTGGTGCCTGAAAAAAACAAAAACAAAAGCCATCACCACTACCAAAAAAATCCCCAAAAAACAAAACACCTAAAACATAATTCTAAAATCAAGAAACATTTATAATCCACTTAAAACTATTCCTTTTTCTTTCTTTCTTAGTAAAGACTGAGAGCTATTATGTTTTACATGGTAAGAAGTATCATGATTTTCTTACAAAGATCTTCTCTATATATGTACAAATAAAGCAACACTGTCATAATGAGTAAATCAGTAAACTAGATCCCTTTATGTAATGATCTGTCATTTTTCAGACAAGAAATTTTTAAAATTTTTCAGGTTATAGAACAGTATTTCTGGACAAACCTAACAAGGCAGTAGTTGTAAAATACTCTCAAACTTCCAAATACTCTCAATTTCAGTACAAACGATGCTGTGTTGTACACTCAATCTAAAACTAAGAGGAAGCATTGTGGGTCGGTCACAACTCAAATTCTTTATCACAATGAAGACAGCCTAAGGATTTTACCACTAAACTCAGACATTCAAATAACTATGAAGACAATAACGATGGCCACTGCTCTCCAAAACTACTGGTTTTCAGGTTTATTAGAGGGAATCCTGCTTAGATCTTCAAGTTTATCAATAGGATTCCTTCACTATGAAGTTATTGCTCTTGCTTAGACAAAATAGAGTGCTAACTTAAAGAATAATAATAATAATAATAATAATAATAATAATAATAATTAATTGAAAGCCATAAAAATATGGCTTTCCTGCAGGAATTCAGCTACTCGAGATATAGAAACCAAAATATTAACAAGGAATCTAATAGGTTAAGAAGTTTGTTTTATACTCAGATTAGTAAGGATGCTTCTACTGCACTCCTGTAATCAGCAAACATTTACCCAGTGTCCACTGGAGTCCAACACACCTTAGCTCCAGGATACTCACTTAATCTACAACACTTAGATTATAATTCCTGTTTTATAAAACATGAAATGAGCTTGGATTAAGGTCACTTGTGCAAAAAGCTTATAGTAAGTAAGATTTAGTAACAAGTCGGAAACTCAGATATGTGTGAGCCAAGGTTAATGTTCATTCCACTAGGCCGACCTATCTTCCAACATGGCATAATAAGGATCCTGAAGCAGCAAGAGAAACGAAGGACACAGGTGGAAATACGTGATAACACTACAATTATCTTTTTCATGCAAAAGTCCCTTTTAAGGCCCCTAAAAATAGCCTTCCTTCCAGTCAGGGCCACTGACAGTGGGTATGGGCCCTGCAAAATTAAAAACAAAAACAAAAACAAAACAAAACAAAAATGCCTTTTTTTTTTTTTACAGCTTTTAGGCTCTCAAAGTAAATGAAATTATATGAGATGGTCACAGGCCCCCTTCGAGACCAAAGAGTCTCAGGAATTTTTACCGGCACCCAACATCTCCCTCATACCCCAAAAACTCATGCACATACTCTAATTGCTTTGGCTTACTAGCTACAAAGGTCTCTTAAAATTATATCCAAATCTGTAAATGTAGTTTTATACTTAACATATGATTTTAAGTATTTTGATAGTTTCAATTGATAGCTGATTTTAGGCAAAATAACGAAATCAAATTCTGTGGACCCTAACCCAAAGAAGCTAACCAACTTTATCATCTTGCTTCCTTATCGATTCTTAACATAACTGCAAAATAATAAGTGTTACCTATTTATTAAATCTCACTTTGTGCCAGGCCTCACTAAATGTTTTACATGTGAAACCTCATTTCACTGTCAAAACAAACTTATGAAGTAGATTCTATTTTACAGATGAAGAAATCAGGTTCAGAAAATATGCTATACTGCATCTCAAGCACTACCCAACTCATATGAAGTGATTTTCCCTCTGAACCTCTATCTTCCTGAATCGCACTCCCAGGGCAGTGGAAATCCCCCATCATTGTGTTCAAAGATCAACCATTCCTGTCTCCAGCAAAGCAAATAGGCTTATAGCCAAGGAATAATATTAATGAAGAGCATTAAGAAATAGATTATTTCAACACAATGTCAAAGCCAAACTGATAGTGAAACAGCTGCAAAAAATTGAGGTCATAAAACCCAGTGGTTAAGAGCCCAGGCTCAGTAGTTAGGTGACAGTATAAATTCTAATTCTACCACTACCTAGCTATGTGACCTTGGGCAAATTACCCAGTGTCTTTAAATCTCAGTTACCTCAAAATGATACATCTATCTCACAGGGTTACTGTGAGGATTAGAGGGGTAAACTTCGGGGTCCCACCTTAACACAGGGGTCTCAGATTCCCACCCTACTTGGTCTTCTAACTCATCTCTTTGTCTCTAGAACCTGAGGCAGCCCTTAAATTAGAAAACAAGGTCTCCAGGCTTAAAAAAAAAAAAAAAAAAAAAAAAACAGTGCAAAAGTTGGTTTTTCCCACTCTCAGCTTTCAGAGTCTCTTCTTGTTCTTAGTCATCGTGAATTTCTTTTCATGTCAGCACTTTGGTTAATCAATCTGCCTTAGAGCTAGGTAGCTATTTATATCTTTATTTTAACTGGCATTTTAGCTGTTTCATTTGAGAGGGGTTTTCATAGTATCTATTTGATATTCTGCCATACAACTACAAATAAAAGTCATAAATAACTCTTTGCAGGGAGGCCTTGGATGATTTTACAAAGAATTAATATTTAAAATGAGTATTAAAATACTGTTAGGTACCAACCTGGGGTAGAGTAGGAAAAACACATTACAAAAGTGGCAAATTAAAGAAAAAGAGTTAGGATACATGAGATGATTGGTTTTTCTGGGCTTAAAATTAATTGTAGGGTATATAATTGCTGGAAATGAGATGAAAAGATTAGGGTATCAGGGTCAAGACAGAGTCCGACTCTTCAAAGTCCTTTGTGTGTGGACGATAAACTTGAGACTGGAAGTCACCAAAGGGCTGCAAGCAGAGAGCTGACACTGTCATATCTAGGTATTTCAAAAATTATTCTGTCAGAAATGAAAAAAAGCAATTAGAAGAGACAAGATAGCAGAGCCTTGCTATTCAAAATGTGGCCATCCACCAGCAGTACCGGCACCATCAAGAAGCATGCTAGAAATACAAAATCCCACTCCAGACCTACCTAATCAGAACCTGCATTTTTAATAAGAATCCCAGGTGGCTCACCTACACGGTCAATTGATGTCAAAATAATGGTCTACACAGCCAACGAACAACAGCTGTCATTTAAATTTCAAGAAAAAAATCTTAATTATTCTAGAATACATGACATTCATTTGATGTTCAAGTTGCTTTATTTCCCTAATAACAAGCTGACTGTTGATCTTGTAGATCCTTAACATAGTTAGATTTAATATTTGAGGTTCTGACATTACAGACTTACGATATGTAGGAATTTGTTATTTAGTTGTGACATAAATTTGAGTCCATTAATATGTTGCTGTCTAAGAGCAAACTGTTTAGCAGACCCAGGAGACTATTCAAAATCAGAGGTGGTTTTTAGTCTTCCGCTGATTGTTGCATGTGTGGTAATTCTCCAGGATAAAAGAAGAGGTAGGGAGAACCTTCCTGCTTAGTGATAGAAGTGAAAAGGTCTAAGAATCTGATGCTTTTTAAATAAAAACTAATAAGAGAGAAAGTTCTAAGCTTTGTATTTTGGATGTTTCATTTAATGTCTCTAGCCATGTTCCTGTTTACTCTCAAGTGCACGATATATTTAAACCATTTTATTTATTAAATTTAATAAATATTGATTGTCATTAGTCCAAATTTCAGAAGAATGCTTTTTAAAAAGTGTTTTCTCAAAGTATGCTACATCAGAATAATTGTGGGTGGTGGGATGAGTGAGAAGTGTTAAATGCACAAAACCTGGCTGTAGCCTACCCTGGAGCCACTGAATCCCAATCTACATTTTTAAATAAGTAGCTTCCAAGTAATTACGTGAGCACGCAAGTTGTACTTTCTAAATCTGGAAACCAAATTTGTTCATTTTTTTATCTTTTTACTTGAATATAACCACACACACACAGAAAAGCGTCAGCACTCAGATCAAAAAATGAAAACATTCTGATACTCTAGGACCACCAGCCCATCTCGGTGACTCCTTCTAGAAACTAGCCCTCTATTTTAGCAATTAGAACACACAATGGAAAAAGGACAGTCTCTTCACTAAACAGTGTTGGGAAAACTGGAAAACCACATGCAAAAGAATAAAACTGGACCATACACAAAAATCAATTCAAAATGGATTAAAGACTTGAACATAAGACCTGAAACCAAAAAAGTCCCAGAAGAAAACACTGGGGGTAAGCTCTTTGACATCTGTCTTGGCAATGATTTTTTTTGGATTTCACACCAAAAGGCAAAAAAAGCAAAAATAAACAAGTGGGACAGTGTCACACTAAAAAGTTTCTGTACAACAAAGAAACCATCAACAACATGAAAATGCAACCTATGGAATGGAATAAAATATTTACAAATCATATAACTGATAAAGTTAATATCCAAAATACATAAAGAACTCATACAACTCGAAAGCAAAAGAAGAATCCAATTTAAAAAATGGGACCAGAAACTAAATAAACTTTTCCCAAAGAAGACATACAAATGGCTAACAGGTACATGAAGAGGTGGAAAACATCACTAATCATCAGGAAAATACAAATCAAAACCACAATCAGATATCATACGCACACCTGTTAGAATAACGATCACCAAAGATAAGAGATAGTAAGTGTTGGGGAGGATGTGGAGAAAAGAGAACCCTTGTGTACTGTTAGTGGGAATGTAAATTGGTATAGCCATTATGGAAACAGTATGGAAGTTCCTAAAAAAATTTAAAAATAGAACTACCATATAGCCCAGCATTCCCACTTCAGGGTATACATATATTCAATGGAAACAAAGACAAGATATCAAAGAGATATCTGTACTCCGATGTTTATTGCAGCATTATTCACAATAGTCAAGGCGTGGGACAATGTAAGTGTCCACCAATGGATAAATCGATAAAGATGTGGTATAAATATATACACAATGGAATATGTAGCCATGAGAAAGAAGGAAATCCTGCCATTTGTGACACCATGAATAGATTTTGAGGGCATTATGCTAAATGAAATAAGTCAGACAAAGACAAATACTGTATGGTATCATTTATATGTGAAATTAAACACAAAAGTCTAATTCATAGAAATATAGTAGAAAAGTGGTTGCCAGAGGCTAGGTGGGTGGAGGAATAGGGAGAGGTTAGTAAGAAGGTGCACGCCTTCAGCTATAAGATGAATAATGTCTGAGGATTTCATGTAAAAACATAGTGACTGTAATTGTCATATGTGTATTATATAACTGAAATTTACTAAGAGAATTAAATATTCTCACCGCCATCACCCCCCAAAAAAGATAAATATGAAAGGTGATGGATATATTAATTAATTCGATGAGGGGACTCCTTTCACAATGTATACATATATAAAACCATTCCCCGTGTATATACTGTAAATACCTTACAATTTTATGTTAATTATACCTCAATAAAGCTGGGATTTAAAAAGAGAAAGAAAAACTCTGATACCCCAGAACCACCCCCATCAATGACTCCCAGAAACTAATCCTCTTCATCCACAAGAGTATCCACCATCATGTCTTTTAACACAATAGATTAATTTTGTCTGTTTTTGAACTCTACACAAATGAAATCATAATTGAAACTCTTGTGTTTGTTTGGGATACTTTTTTCTCAGCATTATCACTAAAAATTTGTCTCTAGTGTTATCTGTAATTGGTTCATTTTCATTCTCATAGCTGTATAGCTTCTACTGGGTAAAATATCAGTGTCAAAAATACCACTTATATGTTCTATCTCTGATGGGCATTTGTATAACACAATCGAGTTTGATAACTGTTGTTGCATTATTTGGAAAACTGTACTCTTGATATGTGTGGCAAGTTTTTATTTCTCCAATCCAAATTTTTTTAAAATTACAGTTGTTTAATCACCATTAGCGATCTCCAATAAGTTAATGGACGGAGGCAATGAATATCGATAGCTGCTAACATCACAAAAGGAGGGACAGCAGACACAGGTAACTCCCAATTAAATAACAAACCACGCCCTAGACAGAGGGATCAAACAGGTCCAATAAAGCCTCTAAATCCAGCTTCGGTGTGGGGACGTAAAAGAGACAGACGAGTATGTTAAACTGTATAGTCAAAACCCGAGTATGAAAAAAAAGGAAATGTGGATAAAAAGGTATGGAGAGTAAATCTGTAGATTAAAAAATTTATAAAGAAATAGCAACTCTTTTAAAATGGCTGTATTAAACAACAGTATCGAAGGAGACATACTTGGCTGAGAGAATCATAAACACGAGGAAGAAATTACTGTAAGAGTATAACTTAGAAGAAGGGAGTTACTGAAGGAAGGGAAGGGGTTATGACTGAATCAGGGCACATGGTGAAGCTTCTGCAATAGTTAGTAAACATCTAAGTATTGAGCTGCATAGTTACAAGAACATATTATGTTAATACACTAAGGTCTACATTTGTTTTTATAGTTTCTGTACCTATAATTTACTTTACAATGAAAAGAAAAATAGTTTTAAAAATTAAAAAAAATATATATATATAAGGTCTGCTGATCTAATAAGAACTCCCCTAAAGATTAATCGGCAATGGGATGATATCATCTGGATTATTTTTAACAAGCATTTTCATTCCAAACTGCCACAGTATCATCTCAAAATAAAGCAGAAGGAGATACACAATTTGGGAAAGTATCTTAAAAGGCCTGATGCCTGTCTCAATGGTGCTAATTAAACTATTTAGTACAATATTCATACTCATTGCTCTCACAACAGTACAAAAGCTGCCAAATCTGGTAAGTTCAACAAATTTGGGAACACAACACAAAGCTTGAAACCAGTTAATTTACTTTTAGACACATCTTCATTCCACTATTCCAAAACCAGTGTTCAAAACAGCAATTCACTTGTGCAGCTGCAGAACAAACATGGTTTCCATACCACCGGGCTTCTCTGGATTTCTTCTAAGGTCAAAGTCATCACAAGAATTCAAACTACAAGGTTCCAGGATGTCACTTTTACTACATAAACACAAGACTTTTGTTTCTCTTTAAAAATTAAGATATGTCTCTATACATAAATAGTAGGCCATAATTATTTTATTCCTTGCAAAGTTACCTAATTTCAATTAGCAATTTGAAGAACTCTTTGATATCTCATTTCAGAATTACAAATTTCAATCGTATTTTTCTGAAATTCAAAATTCCTGATTATGTTAAAACATAGTCATTTGGTGATCTTTTAAGGTATATGCTCACTTTTTCCTACCACTCTGAACAAAATTTAATTAGTCGAGAAATTACAATGAATGGCCAACTATGTGTTAGACAATGAAGCAGATACATGACATGTAAAAACCAACAATCTTGCCCTTAAGATATCTGAGATTTAGTTGGAGATATTAAGTATTTTGTACAATAACTTGGTTTGGTGTTATGATCTAGATGTATAATGAAGTTCCAAGAAGGAAAGAATCTCATGTGACCAGAAATAAGACATCTCTGCACATGAAAGACACTGAATAATTACTAACAGAAGGAATAAACAAATAAACACAATAAATCTATAGCACAGTTGCACATATGTATAGAACCAAGCTGGGTCCTCAACAACTAGCAACACAAAATTAGCTCCTTGTCAAAAAGAGCCCTAAAATCTGAATACGCACTTGCAATATTTCACAGATTTTAAGAGGCACACTTTTTTTTTTCATTTCAGCTTCTCAGAAACTGATGGTACCCAAGTAGCAGCATTTTTTTCTTTTCTAGTAATTAAAATAACTGTGTACCTCAAGATTCTTAGATTTGATCAAACTATCAGTTGATTCTAAAGAAAAATGTAGTATATAACATGATTTCAAAACTAATCACTACATGCAAATTTGGATATGTAATCTTCATTTTTATTAGTAACAGTTCAAAAAATTAATAGCAGACACCTTGCAATGTCAAATCCTGAGTACTGACTCTTAAAATTTCAAAACATAAAAGAACATAGTAACACCTACTACAAATTCCTACAACACATCCTCTATAAAATCTACAGCATGGATGTTCTCTACCATTACTGCAAATGGTATTGTGAGGTAAATAACCATACATAATTTGAACAAATCTCAGTTATAGAAATATTGAAGATATTTCTTCCTTCTTACACTAAAAGGTAACTCTGGGGGGTAAATAATCTTTGTTGTTGTTTTTATCTATAAGAAGGATAAACTAATGACTATCTTAGAAAGTACAAATTTTGCTAAAAAAAAAAAAAAGAGAAAGGGGGTAATTTCATATTAACCAAATAACTTTCATAATCATTTATAAATTACCCTGAAGGAAAACTCCTATGAGCAACATAATGCAGTAGTATAAAGCAAGCAACCTAGTATGTTGTATTTTGACCAGGGGAGATGCCATGTTTTTTTTTAAAGTAAACGTGAATTTACCAATACCGAAGTATTATCATTTAGCTAGGGAAAAAGTCTGCTGGGAAAGTGCAAGCCGGCACGAGTTAAACTGCCGCCACGATCATAAGTACAGCATACTTCACGCGAAAGCAGCACTAGTCTGATTAGAACAAGAACTTACATCGATCTTCCTTACCAATCTTTTATCGTCATCGTCATCGATATCTGAACAGAAACATGAACGAGTGAAACATTTTAATCAACTAAGGAAAGAATAAACAGCAGGGGAATCTGCATATATGTTGCGTCCACGAGTGTGTGCGTATATCTTTATAGCTCCCTAAAGTTAGATTCTGTTTAGCTTCTGTTTTTCTCCACATAAAACTAGAGACAGGAACACAGGCAGTCAGTGAATCTGACTTTTGTTCGTAAGGGGGTAACCTTGGGCAAGTCTCTTCATCTTTGCAGTCTCAAATATCATTATTAGAAAAGGAAATAATATTGGAGTATCTGCTATGTGCCAAAAACTATGCTAGATGTTATACATAACTTAACTCTTAATCTTCAAAAGAATGCTCCCAGATCATTAATACATCCTCACATAACCAAAACTCGGTCACCTAAATTTGATTCCATCACGAGTCTGCCTAACTCCAAAACCCCACTTTTCTTTACTACATGGTAATGATAATGCTTAAATTAATACCAAAAATATTTGAATTATAGATAATCTAACGAAAAGATATCATAATCTACATGGCCTGTTTAAAAGCTATCCAAGCATAAGAAACAAACACTATTTTGCTGGTCCACCCATTCCATCACACCACCCCCTCCCTGCATGGGAGATGCCTGGCACTTATTAATAGCAGGGGAGGAAATGTAAATATGAACATACACAAATACAGTTCAATGCATAAAGTATTCATGACAAAACAGCAGGACGACTAGGGACAACAGTCTATTTTTCTGCAAAACACCTTTCTGTAATGGAAATCAGTTCATTCATTCATCATTATCATCATTAAGGGATGATGTCAGTATCGTATGAAAGTCACATTGGTCCACAAAGAATTTTCTCCACCCCACTAACACTCTGAAGCTATCAGGAACAAGATTTCTCACAGAGAGAGCCTTAGTAATCATGATGACCTCAAGAGGAAAAAACAAAACAAAACAAAACGAAACAAAACAAAAATAGAAAATCCTGCAGAAGAGGGAAAGCAGAGGCTGGTTAATGGCTGTAAGAACTGTTAGGCTTTCCACATTATTAAACTATCTGGTCAAGCTGTTGAGTGAAGACAAAAAAGCCATAAAAATATTTTCCTTTTTTTAAAAAAAGAAAGAATTAGGGGCAGGGATGACTAATAAAGAAGGTTACATCCTGAGTCAAAATTTTTAATTTTGACAATTTATCTTACGTAGAATTGAATACCCCCATGGACTTTTATCTCAAAGGCATAAATCCTAGAACTTAGAATTAGCTAAGTGATGCCGGGTACAAATGTTTAGCTGTATTAATATTTTTTATTAGAATTGTTACTGGTTTTGTTAGGTTACAAAATTGCAGAGGTCTCTAAATGGCTTGTCCCTGTATTTACAGTCTGATTTTGCAGAACTTTATGTTTTCTCCAGAGACACACAGATTGCTTTATAACAGAGTGCCTGTATTATGGCATTTAAAGAAATCCAGCTGCTTTATTTAGACCCAGCCTAACTTCTTCAGTAGTCACTGCTATGGGCTAAAACCAATCTACACTGAGAGGTTAAACTTTGTTGCTGATAAACATTTAAGAATTACTTTGTCAAACCAAAATATTACCCATTTTTTGTGTTTGCTTTAAGAAATACTAATAAAGAAAATTGGAATGAAATATTTAAAATGAATAAAAATTAAGCAATAACATTTAGAAATACAGATAATAATAATGACCTCAAAATTTCTCTCAAAATTATGCTGTTAAATTTAAATTCTAGAATATGCTATGTATTTAAATAATATATTTTGAGTCCGTTTCTTTAATTTTATAATAATGCCACAGGAGGATAGCACTCATTAAAATGATACAGGTTTTTACCCCTTAGAAAAGACCTTTTTAGTTTACAGAATAGCATATTTACCTACCTGGTCACAGAGAATACATTTATTTACTAAGTTGAAGAACAACAAAAATTGACTTCAGCATTTAAATCTCTGTCAGCAACATGTGTCTACGACATTTCTAACACTTTAAGAATGTCAAATCCTAATCAAATTTGATTTTGGTAATACAAGTTTTATTGAAAATTGGAAGTTATCAAATTTTTTACCTGAAATGTTGTTTTACATTAAGGAATTTTTAAAGCACATTTACAATGCTCTGAAACAGATGTATCCTGAAATATCAACTCACTAATGTTAGAAATACCAATAGAGCATGCCTACCACTTAAAAATGGGAAGAAGAAATATAGGAGCTAGCAGAAAGGGGAGAAAATGGTATTTTGAACAGAATAACCATACCAATCTGGTTAACAAATGTAATCTAAGCGATCTCCACCACCCCAAATCACATCCTATCTACTTTATATCAAAAGTCATTTGAATCTTGACAGTTCATACCACCTTCTACTCTTTCTGCCAATTCATGCTTATTACTATAATATCCAAAATCAAATTCTGGCTCAGGGATTATCAAAAGGTCAGTAACAACTCTGAAAGTCTGTTTTTCTTTCTTTATTGCCTGTTTAGATGATTCACTTTCCAAAACTTTCACTATGGAACATGTCTCCTGTATACAAAATTTTCAATATGAAAGTGACGGATTTATCTTTCTTATTAAAATAAAATAAAAATACTAATCAAGAACACTCTTACTTCTTTTCTAGGATCTCTCATTACCTAACTCATGTATGCAGTTTAGTAACAATGAAACTCTCCTTCGCTCAGGCTTTCTTGTCTCTTTGCTAAAATACTACTTTTAGGGTTCTGACTTCTTTCTCTATATATACACTCTCCTCAGGCTATTACATCCACTCTCATAGGTTCGACTACCACCTCCAGTGATGGTTCTCAAACTTCAATGGGATTTAAGATCACTTTAGGGGAAGTGGTTCTTGTTAAAAATGCAGATTCATAGGACCTATAGCAAGAATATAATCTATGGCAACTTCTAAATTCACCTCTTCTAAGATGGCTTCCGAAGTACCTCTCACCACTACTCCTAAAAGAATTAAAACTTTATGCTCCGACAGCTTCTATTCCATACCTCTGTGTCTGAAATATCTTATTAACTTTTTTCATTGTCTGCCTTTCCCATTAGGACTGTAAAATTTGCGCTCCAAAGACAACTTTTGGCTTCCTCATTTTCGTATTGCTAGTGGTTTGCACAAGAAGTTAGCTATTAGCGGGCTATCAATAATGCTAAAAATGACACATGTACTGTCCAGATCAGAAGAACTAACAAGTGATTGAATAAACAAGAAATAATTAGAAATTATGTGCTTTGCTCCACTCTTTGATAGTCTGAATTAGAAAGGCTTATACTTAAGTTTTCCTCTCTTCTCAAATTATGAATACATATATAGATTTCAGATAGACAAGGATAAAACCAAGGACAAGAACACACAGTCCTTGAAGTTAGACATTACTGAAGTAAAAACATAGATCCACCACTTAACATGATGTCAGGTAAGCTTGCAATAGAGTCAATTCTAAAATGAAGCTTATACATAATGAATATGTTCTAGGTGATGAATAAAGAAATAATACATATAAAGCATCCAATATCTGACATTTGGTGATAATCAGAACACGGCAGATATTATTCTTATTAAGCCATAATTTTAAAAGTAAAACATTAAAGCATATGAGAGTAGGGATAACTCCTTTCAGATGAACATGGTAACTTTTTAAGGTAAAGATAATATGTAGATTACTTACTTTTAAAAATCTTTAGTTTTATATATTAATTAAATCATATTAATTTATAATGAATTACACAAATTTAATTGTTTTGAAATAATTTAAAATTGTAAACAACCTAAAACAGACCTTTTTTGCTTAAGTGGCTGTCCAACCAACTCTTTAGGAGCCCAGTGATAAAGAAAAACTTGTAAAATTGATGTTTTTCTTTTAAAGCATTTTGTCCATTTCAAATTTAATCAAAATTTGTTAAATGCATACAGATATATATGCTCATTTTTGTAAATATAAGACAAATATACTCAATGACAAACAAAAGACATAAGAGAATTGGTATAGAGGAGGTCCTTAAGCTTGCCTAAAAGATTTACAGAAATTTTACTTGGTGGTTTCCACAGAAGCTTTGCAATTGCTCTCAATAATTGATTTTGTTGGCAATTTATTGTGACATAATACAAAGGTAAAATTTAACACTTAGAAATTTTGGAAAATATAGACATGTAGAGAAAAATACTTTAAATCATCTTAACCTCATCACCCAGAAATAATCACTTTGTAAATTTGCTGTATTTCCTTTCGGTTTCCTTCTCTCTACAATGTGTAAATACATATTTACAAAACTGATATCATTGTAGGTTAAACTCCATGAAAATGCTGATGTTAAATCACTCACCGACCTACAAAAATGGCAATTTTAAATGATTCAACTTAATACCATATGCAGTATATGTATGTGGACCTCTAAGGAAAATTTTACATTCTTCTTTTGAGGCTTTATATTAAATCATGAGCATTTTCCTTTGCCTTCAGTATTCTTCCCAAAATGACATTTTAAAACTGGACGGTGGTTCAAACAAACAGATATAATAAACTCGTTTAACCATTCCCCTGATGTTTCAAACTGAGTTTTTCCAGTTTTTCACCATTAAAAATGATGCTGACGAGAACATCCTTGTGCCTAAATCTCTGATTTATTTCCTTAGGATAAATTCCTAGAAGTAGGCTTACTAATTCAAAGGCTATAAACATTTTAAACACTACTAAAACATGTTTCTAAAATACTTACCATAAGTGAATTTACATTACCAACTTACATTTCACCATTAGTATACGAGATTGCTCATTCCGTCTCAAAACTAACAGTCAGATGATTTTACAAATCATCCGTGGTTTGCAAACTAATTCTTAGAGAAAGGAAAGCTTACAAACGACATACACAGAAAAGTAAAAAGAAGCACATTCTCAACATCACTGGTTCTCAAAATCAGGTACGCATAAGAATTGTCTGAGAGGCTTATTTAAAACTGAAAATCCCTATATCCCATTTCAGTGATTCTGTCAATGGGATATGACAGAGATTTTAACTACCACCCTGAATGACTCAGATGAAAGTGATCTCTAAACCGCACTTTGAGAAACATTACTGCAAACAATACAAATACTTTATATGAATATTTACTGAAACAATGAAAAGTATATTCCAAATAGCTGAGTAAAAAGTGAATGTATCAGCTGCTTCTTATTCAAGACACAAAAATTAGGCAATCATACCAGGTCTTCAGATCAAAACTTGGTTTCATCTCTTCAGTCACCACTTAATTAAAAGTGCAAGTACTTTAAAAGTATATTAAAGTACAGTATTTTACCACAATTTTTAAAATATATGTATTTTAAATATGAGTTTTAAAATTAGTTCTGCTATTTCCTAGCTGTGTGATTTAAGATAAGTTATATAACCTCTCTGAGCCTCAGTTCCCTCAACTTTAAAAATGACAATAAGAATAGCTATCGCATGAATAACAATTAATTTGGAAGCGCTTAGTATAATATCTGGTCCAAATTAAGGGTTCCATAAATGCTTGTAATAATTAGTGTGATTTGATCATCTTTTCAAAAATACCTAATTAAATCAACCCACAAAACCACTTTGCCTAAGCAACAAAGAGGAATGTATATAGCTTATATGATTGGTCACATATGGAGAGCTCCCTTTAAGAAAGTTCTCTTTAAGAAAAATGATTACTAAAAAATATGCTAGGTACTGAAATAAAATCTTTAACAACATTATCTTTGTTAGAGAGCAAAGGAAAAATTGGCAGTACCAGAATTTAATCCCAAATTTGCTTTTTTAAGAACTAGGATAATTATCTAGAATAACTATTCTATTTAGAGAATATTTGATATCAAAAAGATAAAACAGTGCTCTTAGCAAAAACATGCCCCCCCCAAAAAAAGATATAAAAAGTGAAAGAAAACATTTCATTATCACCTAGAAACTGATTCTTTTAAGAAATTTCATCTTTCCTCCTAACTCCAATTTCCATAGCTTCCAGGTCAACTATTTTAACACCTCATACTGGCATGAGCAAATTAATTTAATGGACAATTTAGGAGTATGCTTAAGGAAACTCAAAAATGTTCATACATATATTGATCAAAGTCATCTAGTAGATTGGTAGCAGAGCCTGATTAAATCACATGTAAGTGGGCTTTTAGAAAAGAACAGGCAGTTCCACTGGGGCCAGAACTTCACAACGCATACCGCCTATTTATTGTACATAAAATACTGTCTAAATACAGAACAATCGTGATATCTTCTATCTTTTATAACCAATCTTTTTTTTTAAAAAAAGTATTCAACATTCTGGTATTCACTTCTTTTCCTCCTATTTGCTCAACCCTTTGCAGCTTTAATGTATGCCACTCTACTGAAACTTATATTAATAATTAATTTGTTGGTGATCTACCATTTAACTTCCAATATATATGTAATTTAGACACATCTTTGACCAAACCCCATTAACAAACTTATGTTAATATTATCGATGTTCTCAGATGATTTTTGGGGGTGGAAGAAGCATATAAACTTGTTACTCATTAAATAATAAAAGATTGCAAATACTAGTTTTTAAATCATATTACAGTCTTCCATAATTAATGTTTTAAGTATCTGAATTCAGAATAAAGTACACAATGATACAAGTATATTTGCATCTTTTAAGAAACACTAAGGCCTCAAAGACGAAGGGCAAGTATTTAAGTACATTGCAAAGAAAAGCTTTCTTCACATAGTTTGAACAGCATATATAATGGGCTCTTAGGCTTAATTTCTTTTATAGCAAATTATTAACATAGTTAATTAATATAAATGTTTTTAGAAGTGGTTGGAAGAAATAATCTCTCTATCATGGCAAGAACATAAACATAGTGAAAGAACAAGAACTATAACATGTCAGATTCTGTACAAAACACTTTACATACTAGATAGAGAGGTAGAGGAGCTGCTGAGGAAGAGAAAGGGAATAATTTTCCTTCCTAATGCAAAGCACTCAGCAGAACTTTAACATAGACTAAGTCTTGGGTGCCCAGGTCTCACTTTTCTTTCTGCAACACTAGTTCTATTCTACTTTAAGCTTTAGTCCTATACTTCTGTATTCGTAATTGATTATTTGCTTTAAAAGCATAGAATAAAGATGAAAACAAAGATCATTAAAATACAATCATTGAAAATTTATAATCTTGGATTTAAGATTTTAATTTGCTATATTCTTGAATATTACTTTAAAATGGCTACTATATGTTTTCACCAATATTCCTTAGAATTGGTCCAACTCAGATTTCCTAAATCTTGTTATAGCCATGAAACCATCAAAGCAAAAGGCCAAAAAGATACGAAACTCTAACACAACTTACTAGTGTAAGAATTTACCATAATTCCATTATTATAATTAGAGCTAGAGTCTGAAACTGATGAAATTTGTGAATAAGACTATTCTGTTTCATTTAGACAATATAGGATTAGTTAAACAAATTCTCATCTTTTCAAGATATCCTCTGTGATCAATATCAGAGTATGATACATATGTTGATGCTGAGCAAGGAACAGAGAACACAGAGGTATTTCATTATAGTCAAGGCTAATAGTACCAATGAACTTTTTATGAATTGATGAGTGAAATAATATGTAATCTCTAAAATTTCACAAAGGCACTCAAGTTAACTAAAATTACTGAAGCTACCCAAAACTTAAAGCAAGAAAACAAAAAAGAAAAAACTTAATATTCTAATTGTAAAAATAAGTGCTGCTGCTTTAAGTGGCTAGCAGTCTCATTTCAACTCCAGGCTGCAATCACAACATCCATTAGAGTGCTCCACAGCTCAGAGCAAGCAAGCAAGTGGTTGTCAGTGCAGCTAGTAAATCACCTGATCCTATTACAAAATCAATTACTGCAGTGCATTTCCATTGCTACACAATCTGATGATGACAAAATGATATTGGATAGCTACTGCAAGGTCAAGAAAACTGCTAAGAACATCTTTAATTGGTCTTTTATTTTTAATCATTTGGTCCTAGTTATAATGCATCCATCTTAATTGTATATTTTTATTTGAAATAAATCTGTGTAGTTACCTTTGGTTGCCTGGGACATTCGATGGATAATCTCTGCAACTGGTCTGATGTATGGCTACAAGAGAACAGATCGGAGCAGCAGGTCGAACGGCTCAACCTCTTCATTAAAGAAGAAATAATGCTGCAGCCACAGCCACACATTGACTTGCTCATTAGATGAGAATTTAACTTAAAAAATCAGAACTGAAAATGTCCCATATATACTCAAAATTGGCTAAGTGCCTCATTCTGCAGCTCTCTGGCTGAAAGACACACTGTTAAAAAAGAATAAAACAAGAGCTTTCCTACAGAAGATACCAGCCACAAACTCATCGCCAAGAAAAACTCAATATTGAAAACAGAAGTCTCCCGGCTACTCTTGAGAGAGAAGGTAAGGTGCTTTAATATTTTAAACTTTTATATTAAAACCCGAGTACTTAAAAAAAAAAAAAGGCACGAACTCAAGAAAATACACCCCAAAATTATACTAACCACTCTTTCTGTCCTCCATCAGTTTAGATCTGTTTGCCTACTCCTTGAGCTCAGCCTATCCAACCTGTTCCCTCTGTAAATGCACACTATTTCAACAACCAACAGGAATGAGCCCCACCCCTCCCTGTCCTCATACACACTGTTCAAGAACCGCTCAATATCTGGAAAAGAACGGCTGCTGCATTGCTTTGAGAAACAACAGGGAGCAAATTACTGGACGGATTCTTTAACTTACCAATCAGAACTGCTGACCTTTCATGACTCTGCGATTCAACAAGCCTGCCAAACACTCACAGTAAGAATAATCAACTGATTTTTTACTTGTATGTTATAGATTAATTTATTGGATCATTGTTCAATCTTATTAGTTAACCTAAAATACAGAAACCTAGGCATAAGAATTTTTTCAAAAGAAAATTTAGACAGTAGCTATTAAAGATCTTTGAGTATTTCTGGGAGGGGGCAGGACAGTGGTTGATAGGCAAAGTGAAAAATTCTCTCTGAACATTGTATTTAAACTTGAGAAATATGAAGCAATAAAACTCTATAGAAAATAGAATAGCGTAGATAATGATGGAATAAATAAGCAAGATAATCCAAGGGGGCGCCTGGTATCATAAATGTTAGAAGACTTTTAATGAGAAAATAAAAAGGCATGTAGCTATATAGCTAGGTACTGACAATAAGTGAAAAGCCATCGAAAACCTGATTGTTTTGATACTGAATATTCTCCCACTTGGTTATTTGCATCTCATTAAAAAGATTCGAAAAACGCAAACCACCCTAAAAATATAAGCAACAACATTAAGTATGTTAGCCATACTCTAATATCTTTTGTACTTAAACATCCTCTTTTGCCAATAATGTATAAAGATATTTATTTGTACCACACATAATTATAATCTTCATTATAATTTCCTGGACAAAAGAGGGTCACATTAATACAAATACTTTATAGTCTTCCCAAATAATCACAGTTCAAATAACTGCAACTTAATGAACATTCATAGACCAATGATTATCAACCCTTTTTAACAGCATCCTTTTTTAAGGAAGATAAGTCTAAAAACTAAATGTAATAAGAAATCTCAAATTAAAATGTATATTTTTAAAACTTCCTGTTTTCTGTGGCATTGAAAGATTCTTTATTTGTGTATGCCTCGTGCTCAATTTCTTCCTTGGTTTAACGCTATAAAGAGCCAGTATTGCCTCTTCCTTCACCTTGCACTGCCCTTTTGATATTCATGTTATACATAAATCAATTTCTAGACTATCTAAAAACAGGCATGCACTTCATATTGAATTAAAAAAAAAAACCTTTTGTATATAAAAGCTATGGACACAAACAAGCAAAATAATGCAGTAACCTTTTACTCGCCTGCTGGAGGTACTGTCTGCTGCATGGAATTTTAAATCCTCATCTGCAGATGCAATTGAGCTGGTATTGCCAAGAACTCTGCTTTTTCTGTGTACTGTTACACAGCTATTCATCGAAAGAGCACATTATGTGGAAAATGTGAAGTACTATCAGTTTAGGTTTCTTATATGATTTAACAAAAGAACTTCTAAAATCTAGCTATAGCTCTGCTCTGTCACATTTTCTGATGCATGTCAGACACGTTGGGGGAAAAAGATCTTACTGCTGCTGATGCACTCCTCCTAGCAAATGTGCAAGACTGCGAAGCCAAGGGGGGTAACGAAAAAATTAACACAGCCACCGAACGTGAGAACAGTGTGCCGAGCCGTAACACCTCACACGGTTTATATTATCAACAAACGTAAAACATGCCCCTAATAATTTGAGATTTTTATAACCTTTAGAATTAACAAAAGCCTATAGATAAATCATTGTGTCTACTATTACAGACAAGCATCAATAAAATCCCCAACGCATGCATTTGTTATTAATGAAAATAAGTTATTTTACTAGCTACTCAGCATCAATGTTGTTTTTAAACAAAACCATGAAATAAAAGATCCAAAGTATACATTACTTGTGAAATAACTTGACATGTAATGCTTTATTCCCCTTACCCCCTCACCAATACCCTCTGGATCTTATATCAGTTATAAATATAACTAATATAAGAATGTAAGCAATAAGGGCTATTTTCATTATTTACTATTTTTCTTTCCATGTCAGCTAATTTAATGTACTATTGATCCTTCGGTTACATACAAATGAAGGCAAACCAACAAAGATAAAGCTTTCAGAACTATCAGAAAAGGAAACACGATATTGTTTAAGAAAAACACTTTATATTTAATTATCTAGTTATAGATGTTTAAAAAGAGAAAACATTAATATTTGCTCACTAATGACAATTAAATATGATTGTTTTTTAAATAAACTGCACTTTAAAGTTATGCTTTCCTCAAATGCAAGTAACTCTAATATTAAAAATCTGTTTTAAAAATTTAACTATTTTTATTGAATTAATTTCTACTTCTCTAAGAAATAAGATAACCATTCTATTACAAGGTAGTCTTAAAGATGTATAATTTACAAACATAACTCTGTACATGAAGACATCCTCCTCAGTGCCCAAATTTATATATATGAGTAAGCACGAGCTAACTTCAATAGTTTCCCTAAAGTTAAATGTATCAAATAGAAACTTATCCAATTGACACTATTATATTTTTTAAAACTATTCTTTCATTTAAAAACATATATTGTTATATATAATATCCCAGTGAGAAGTAATTCCAGCAGTTCTCAAAATATGGACCTTAGGGGTCCATGAAACCTTTTCATGGAGTCTCTGAGACTAAATTATTTTCATAATACTAAGACGTTACTGTGTTTTTCACTTTCAATCTCTTGAGTATACAGTAAGTTTTCCTTAGACTACCTGTCATGTAATATCTTAGCAGACTGAATGCATAAGCAGATATAAGAATCCAACTTTCTTCTGTTAAACCAGACTTTAAATATATTTATAGAAATGTAAAACAATGTCATCTTTCTCATTAACTTTTTAACTTTTGGAAAATATGGCTATTTCTCATAAAAATATATTAATTATGCTAACGTGTAATTACCTGTTACTTTTAAGTGAATTTAAGAAATGAATACTTTTAAAACTTAGCTTTACTTTCAGATAGGGTAACTATTGAGAGATATCATCTAAATAAATCAGAGCTCTTTGGGGTCGTCAATAATTTTCAAGAATGCAAAGGAGTTCCAAAAGCAAAACTATTGAGACTCACTAGAAATTCTGCTCACATTTTTCCTTAAAACAAGACTTATAGTTTTGGGTTATAAAAATGACTTCAGTAATTTTTAAAGCAGTGATTCTAAAAACATTCAATATAGAATGCAAAATGCTACTGAATGTTCACTGACGTCATTTTTAATACTCAATTTTCGGTCATCTTAGTGAGTATAATTATTATCAGTTGTGTTTCACAGTACTGTTAAAGACTATCATCTATAGTCTTTCTATATCTAAATTTGTAGATAATTGATAATAATGACATTCATGTAGCAAGATTTTAAACTATGGTTGATAAACAGATACAGATTTTAAAAAAAAATCAGTCATTAGAAAAAGGAAAATGTGAGATTATGTATTTTTAATATAAAAAGAAACCATAAGAACAGTTTCTAAAACTCATATAAAATCACTAGTTTATTATTTTTTTTCCTGAGAAGAAACACATAAACTTTAAACCTTAAGAAGAGACTGCCTTTCAGTAGTAAACATGATTAGGGATAAAGAACTTTTAAGACTATATGAAAGATACAGAAATAACAGTATAATTTAATTACTTTATAGCCATTCCTATTACTGGGAATATGTTGAATGTTTAATATTTTAAGGCTTTATAGCCAAATAGGAGAGAGATGTGTTCTTATCCCTTAAATTTTTATGTACTAGCCGACAGTTCCCCCGATAAGTCCCACAGGGTTAATTTTCAAAAGAGTTCTTCTTGGTTCTGTCTTGGCCAAGCCCCATGTCCTCAGTTTCCAAGAGCTCCAGTTTTCATTCATTCATTTATTCAGTCATTCAACTATTTACTAAGTACTTGGCATGTGCTATAGGTAACAAAGATACAGCAACGCACAAAACAGATAAAAATCTTCCCTGCTTTCATTGAACTTATATGTCAGGGGGCGAAGACACACAACAAATAAAGCTAATATTTACTATAGTAGATAGTGATAACTGATAAGAAAAAAAAAAAGAAGATGGATAAAATGGCCAGAAAAAGCCCCATTTTCTTATTAGAAACATAAATAATATTTTTAAAGATTTAAAAATATTTTTTAAATGTTGGAAGAGGAACAATGACAGCAAAACCTTGTTGTAAGTGAACAAAAAAGTTGAATTTTTTAAATGAAAAACTTCAATTATATATAAAAGTAGAGAGAAGTTAGTATAATTAATTCTTATATACCTACTCATCATCCATAGTCAACAAATATTCAAGATAGTACCAATACTGCTGTGTTTGTCCTTTACTCTTTTGTTTGAGGTATTTTAAAGTAAATTCTAGTTATCATGTCACTCCCTTCCCCACCAATACACAACATGTATCTTTAAATAATTTTGCCATTGCCTTACATAATCATAGGCATTAACTAATATCAGTCAATATTTGAATTTCCAAAGTTGTCTTGAAAATGTCTTTTCTGGGTAATTTGATATAAACAGAAACCAAACAAGAACCGCTCTTTGTATCTGGTTGTTACGCTTCTTACATTTCTTTTACTTAAGAGCAACTCCCCACGCTCCTCTTTTTTATACCACCGACTTGCACAAACCATGTTAGCTGTCCTATACTCTGAACCGTCTGTATGCTTCTTCACTGTGTCATTCACTTTGTACCCCAATCTCTCATATTTCCTACAGATAACTTTTGATAATGGCTATTCCAAATTCCAACCTAAAAAGAAATATTAGAGATAGAGGTAGCCTACATAAAAGTCCTTCAAACTCCAGGGAATCAAACATAAATTTAAGACTTATTGATAATTTTTGAACATTTGTTGAAATTAATTTGAAATTTTAACATGGTGCAATAACTCTGAAAAGACAGAAGAGGGAACTATAATATTTAGGAATTCCACACACAAATAGCACTAAATTTCATTTTAATTTAAACACTGTTTCAACTATAATTATAAGTTGTATCACGCTAGTAAATAATAGTCATTAACAAAAGCTACCATTTAAAATTGCAGTTGACCCTTGAACAATGCAGGGGTTGGGGTACTAACCCTTAAGACGTCATAAATCTGCCTGTAACTTTTGAGTCCCCTCAAATTTAAGTTGTCCTTCAGTACCCACAGGGGACTGGTTCCAGGATCCCCTATGGATACTGAGGATGTTCAAGTTCCCTATATAAAAGGTGTAAATCACTGCATACGGTTGGCCCTCCACATCCAGACTCCCAACTGCAGACTGAAAAGAGTACAGGTATTTATTGAAAAAATATCCATATATAAGTGGACCCACACAGTTCAAACCCATGTTACTCAGGGGCCAACTGAATTCTAACATAGATGCACTTCCATTTACTAAATAATTTTCTTCAAAAATAAATAAAAATATCTAAATAAAACCAATGTATAAATTTTTTGAATAACCATTTTAGTTCAAAATAAGTTCAAAGCAGTTTTTTAACGTCATTTTTGTTTGTTTTTAAAGTCATCAGGAAAATCCAGAAATTAAAAGGTTTTATAGCAAATTGCTTTTACATACCCATTTATTCAAAGAAACTGCAAAAAGACTTTAGTAATAATGACATCTCAAGAATAACTATACAAGTCTGTGGCCATGCTACCCTAAACAAGCCCGATCCCGTCTGGTCTCGAAATCTAAGCAGGGTTGGGCCTGGTTAGTACTTGGATGGAAGACCACCTAGGAAGACCAAGTGCTGTAGGCGTAAAAAAAAAAAAAAAAACTAAGAGGTTTTAAGCTGACAAGGTCTTTGCAATCTTTGAGGTTAACCGAGGATTGCCTCGCCAAAAAAAAAAAAAAAAAAAGAATAACTATACATAGTCTACTAAGATATTTGGGAGAATACTGATTTTTTAATATATAAATTTAACATATAAAAATACAAATCTGTCACTTTACTTAAAACTAAAATACTTTAAGTACATAAGAGAACAAATTTATAGTACGCAAATGACTGCTGCTATACCAAGGCAAGACGGAACAGAGTTCTGCTGCTATCTAACAAGGGTCCCCTGTCCCCCAGTTTCCCATCACATGCTCTTCATTTTCTTTGGAATCCTCATTAGCAGCACCTTTAATGTTCCTATTCCCACCAAAATTCTGCTTATGACAATGCAGGTATTTCTCTAAGAAGATACGGGCTCTCTTTATCATGCTCCTTACTTTCTTCTGAGTCCTCATCTTCAGCATCTTTAACATCTCTATTTCTACCAAGTCTATTTCTGATGATATAAGTATTCTCTAAGATGACATTTTCCCTACTATGCTCTTTACCTCCTTCTGTGGCCTCACCAGCAGTCTTTAACATCTATATTTCTACTAACAGTACATTTAAGGCAAAACCTAAAGTTTTTCTATCAAGTTCCTCAAAATTCTACCCATTATGTAATTCCAAAGCCACTTCTAAATTAGGTATTTGTTCCAGCAGCACCCCCATTTCTAGGTACCGAAATCTGTATTATCTTCCCATGGCTGCTGTAACAAATTACTGCAAACTTGATGGCTTACAACAAGACCAATGTACCACCTTACAGTTCTTGGGGTCGGTGAAAAGTCTGAAATCAGTTTAACTAGGCTAAAATCAAAGTGTTGCTAGACTCTCGAAGAGAATCTGCTTCCTTGTTTTCTCTAACTTTTAAAAAGCTGCCTGAATTCCTTAGCTCATGGGCCTTTCCTCAACCTTCAAAGTGCATCGCTCTAACCTCCATTTCGGTCTCCTATCTTTCTTCTGCCCTGATCTTCTTACCTCCCTCTTCAAAGTCTGTGATTATACTGGGCCCACTTGGATAAGCCAGGATAATCTCCCCATCTCAAAATCTTTAATTTAATTGTCTATGCAAAGTGTCTTTAGCCTGTTAGGATAACATAGTCACAGGTTTTGAAAACTAGAATATGAACACCTTTGAGGGGTAGAGATATTATTCAACCTATAATATGAAATGCAAAAAGCATGAAATATAAAAGAAAAATATATATAAGCTGGGCTTCCTCAAAATAAAAAACTTTTAAACTTCAAAAGACACTGGTGAAAAATGAAAAGGCAAGCCACAAACTGGGAAACACTTGCATTTAGTTATTTAAAAAACTTGTATCTTGTTTCTTATAAGGGTAAACATACACCTACTACATGACTCCACTATTCCACACAGAGGAAAAATGAAAGGACATGCCCACACAAAAATCTGCCATACACATGTTTGTAGCTGCTTTATTTCTAATAGCCAAAAACTGTTAACGCACTGCAGCAACAGGTAAATGGAAAACAAATTGTGCTACATCCCCCAAATGTAATAATACTATTCCATAATAAAAGGGAAGAAGTATTCAAAGTGCACTCAGCAATATAGATGAATCTCAAATTTACTGAGCTGGGGAAAGAAGACAGTCAAAAGAGGAGACATACTGTATTCCACTTAAACAGCATTCAAGAAAATACAAACTAACCTTAGTCAAAGTAAAATCAGTGGTGTGGAAAGGGGTTGGAGGAGGAGAAGGAATTAGTTATAAGAAGGCTTCTGGGGGTGATGTATATATTCATTATGTTGAATGTGGTGATCATGAGTATACAGATATGTTAAAACTCATCAAATTATGCATAAATTTCTCTCAATAAACGTAAACTTTTTTAAATTAAAAAATTAGAACATGAAAATGAAGCAGAGAAATTAAAATCTGAAACCTATTTCTCTGGTAGAATCCTAATAAATAGTCTGAGATGAAAGAATCCCAAAGACAATGCAAAAGATAAAAGAATCAAAGATGTTACATTGATATTGTAGTATAATTGAATATCTATATTGGCCCCAGTTCCAGAAACCCTTGGGAGTGTCTTTTACTACACATTCTCTGACACCAACTAGGTGTCCTACAATTCAATTCAATTCTGACACTAACCAGAGTAATCATCAGAATGTACAAGTTAAAGAAAGAACCCTTCAATTCTGACACTATTTGTCAGAGCCCCTATCAGCCGTACCTGAATTTATGCTGATGAGGTAACTCATGGGGATATCTAGATAGCTTCAGGTTGGGGGAAAAACTTTCAACCCCACCTCTTAATCTCCAGAGAGGGCAGAAGGACTAGAGACCAAGTTTAATCACAAAGTCTATGATTCAGTCAGTCATCCCCATATAGTGAAACCTCGATAAAAACACTGAACATGGAGGCTCAGAGAGGTCTTCCCGGTTGGTGGCCACACCCATATGGTGGAGGGAAGTACACATGGACCCCACGAGGAGGGGGGATGAAACCTGTGTGTGGCACCACCCACAGCCCAGCCCTTGCCCTGTTCCTCTCTTTCATTTGGTTGTACCTGAATTGTATCCTTTATAATAAAAGTGTAATCCTAAGTATAGGGTTTTCAGTGAGTGCTGTGAATCATTCTAGCAAATTATCCAACATGAAAGGTACTAGAAACATCTGAATTTGTAGCTAGTTCATATAGAAGTGCAGGTTGCCAGGGACTCCTCTTGTGGCTGGCATCTGAAATAAAGGCAGTCTTGCTGGGAACTTTGCCCTTTACCTTGTGGAATATGATACTTACTATGGATAGTTCCTGTCTGAACTGAATTGATCGTGTAGTGCACCCAGCTGCTGTCAGAGAATTAGTAAGAACATAGATATTAACTGTGGAATTTAGAAAAGGTTTCTGGTTAGAAGGTTGAGGAAAAAGAGTGGTGTTACTCAGTTTCCAATGGATTTCTCCGCCACCCATCTTCCCTAAATTCACAAAAAAGAGAAAGTTCAGGAAACTTTTGTAATTTGATGTTTAAAGTAAATGTCCTAAGCAGATTGACATAGTAGTCAAAAACAAACTATACTAGTGATGAGGCAGATTTATTTTCACCTAAGAGAGTTTCTAATAAATTTTTAATGAGCCTTTTGACATTTTTAACTCTCAAAAGGTAAAAGATATGTATCAACTTACTCCACTAAAAAGAATGACCCAGATGTGCATGATCCAGCATAGCACAGAGACACTGTTAGAAAATCAACACATCTGGGCTCCAGGTCAGACAACTCTCAGTCGGTAAGCTATCATTTCATAAAGATTCATTTGCTTATTTTAAAATGACAGCATAATAATTTCATGCCAGATTGCTATCGTCATCCCATTCCTTTGTAAACCAGCTCCAGTAAGACTGAACTTACTTCTAACTGAGAAGAACTGCCTACAGTATGAATTTCATAAGAAACTAGGGCAACAGAGACAGACAGACAGAGACAGAGACAGAAAGAGAGAGAGGATGGGTGGGAGCTTGTAACTGGGAACCACCCAGCCTATGCTCAGTCACTTCAATGGGTCACAAGAAAGTTTTAGGATGTGATGGGAGATAGATAAACAATTCAATCTTTTCCACTTTGTAACCAATACAGCCCCAACACAGCCAGACAACCACAAGTAAAATGTTATCTAACTGGTGTGATCTAACTTATGGAAATTAGGACCTAGTTACTTATTCAATCCAAGGTGCAATGAATTGGACACAAAAGAGAGATAAGTGGTATTCTCCACTAAGTTACTAGTCAAAATTGTACACCAGTTCAGAGTACAACATGACTTTACTGCATAAAACAGCATTTGGTCTATCACTAGTGCTATTAGAAAAATAGTCAAGCCAGAGGAATGATGTCAGTATCATATTATTTTCAAAACTATCAGCATTCCCATTTTTTCCAATCCAGCTGATTCTATAAGGAAACAAAGCCCATTTTTGTTGGTGTCTACTTCCGAAAGTCAGGGATGCGTTAAATTGTAAACTCTCTCCAATGACATCACTGTATAATAACTGAGATTCAAACTGTAAACTCTAAGTTATCAAAAAATAAAACCATGGTCATGATATGCTTTTTAAAAAGCAAGATGTATAATATATTATTAAAATTGTTATATCAAAAAAAATTTAATTTTTTTACTATCCATAACATATTCTATAGAATTTATATTTCATTATAAGGTTTTTAAACATATTGGAGTAGAATTGCTATTTTCCATAACAAATGGATTCGGACAAGTCAGTCTCAAAAGCAAGGTCTGGGGATATACTATACATAAGTATATATTATTTATAATTAAAGGTATACTATACTTACTCTGAGTTAAAGAAGTAGCCGGTCATCCTTGGCAAGTAACAATACCAAACAAACAGAAAAGTTTTAGTTTATACTATTAACAGTGTAAGATAGTGATATTCAACCATTTTCTCTCAAGAGAACCCTTTCCAAGTGAACCCTTACTTCCTTTAGAATTGCTTAAGATAGCAGTGGCCCGATGAAAACATCTGTTTGTTTAGCTCTTCAATGGTTCTCTTGCTTCCAGGATTGCCCTGAGCAAATTACCAGCTGCTCCGTTAGCCCTACCTTCTGCCCTATATCACTGGAACTACAGGAGGCTGAGGCGCACCCAAAGACAAAAAAGCCACGGACAAACAATTTTTACACATTAAAGTTGCAGGTGTTAAAGGATGCCGTCTCAGCTGGCCCTTGCCTCCTTTTGGCCATTTTCCACTGCTTTTAAATAGTTGGAGTTTTTCTTTCAATATTGTAACCAGAGTTTATCATTGTTATCTGATTGATGTATGGTTCACTCGACAGCTTTACTGGCATCACCGAATCATTACCAGATGTCAGAATCTCAAAACTCTATTAATGTTGATCAAAAACTTTTCACACCCTTGATTTCCATTCCTTCCACCAAATCAGGTCCTTCATCTCATCACACAAGAATGTAAAGTACTATCACCGTTCAATCTTCTCTCACGTAACTCACAGTACCCTGAGAGTAACTTCTTGCCTGATGCTGCTTTTGTCATTAGAAAGCATTTTTGTATGAAAACCAGGAAACATGTAATCAGAATTCTAATTTTAACTTTCAACTCCACCACCACCTGTGAAGCCATAAGCAAATCGCAATCTCTGTGATCCTTACTTCTATCATCTGCAGATAAGAATATCATCTGCCTCATCAGTTAAGCTTAGGACTAAAATATGAAAACTAATGTTAACAAGTGTAGGTAAGAGTTCATCACAGATGTTATAGGGCTCATGACATAAGAACAGGTGAATGGTTAACATCATTACCTAAAAAAAGAACTGAATATATTGGGAGACTCAGATAACAAGTTCATTTATTGATTCAAAAACCATTTATTAAGTTCCAATTATATCTCGAGCATCATACAAGGCAAATTTTTCAGCTTGAGAAATAACAGGGTGCTGAGGACATAACGACTGAGATAAAACAGGTAATGAAGGAAAATGTGGCATTTGTGAATCATCACAAATTTGTGTTAATTTACATAATGAATACAGAGACCATCTCCTAGAAATAAAATGAGGAGGAACAAAGAGCAAAGCTTCAATCCAGTCTCTACTTAAGGGAAAAGCAATAAAGGAAAAAGCAATAACAGACGAGATCAGGTGTATTCAGGGTGGTGTGGCCATAGACAGGAAAAAGCAATAACAAAGAAAATAAACATTTAGTTGGAGAGACAGTAGAAAAGCCATTAAAGTACAGTATTACAAAAGACAAGGAAGTAAATGTTAAGCAGCAGCAAAATACCAAAAGCTTAAAAAGGTAGGGCAGGATAAGAAATGAAAAGACACAGATTTAGCAACTGAAACTCAGTCTTATCTTGGAGGTGATACAGAGCATTTTAACATCAGCCTGACCAATGCCTGTCTACCTGGTTTTGTGAGAAAAGTGGTTTACTTTCACTTGAGGAAGCAGAACACCGGTAGAAACAATAGTCAAACTGCAGAAAGTGGCTGAATAAGATTTAAGATTTAAGAAATTGGACACTTAGAGTCCACTATAAATCAAACAAGCTTGGTGATAATGGGAAGGATAAGAAGAATAGAAGTAAGGCATTTTTCAAGATTAAGTGTGATAAAGCGGAGAACCCAGCATAGAACATAGGCAGGAGAAGAATACAGAAAACAGCAAGGCTCCAGTGAAGGAAAAAAGGGATACAATTAAGAATATAGATGCTAGTTTTCTAAAGAAATAAAAACATCTTATTCTTTGATTAAAGACAGACTGAGGAAAGAAAACATATGATACATGAAGTGAAAAAGGAGTAATAAAAATAGGGATAGGACTGATCATTTGAGGACAGTGGAGAGATTCTAAGTAACTAAAATGTGGAATGAAATAATTTTTTTAAAAAAGATAAGGACTATAAAGAAGCACTGAGGTTAAACTAGGGAGGTGGGGAATGTGAATATATACTAGGAACCTCTCAAGACAGTAAACTGACATAACTCTAGCAAAGCTAAGCAGTCCACAAACAGGGAACAAAACAGAGGAAATGAACAGTTGTAATTATTTAGATTAATAGACTGGGAAATTTGTGAAGAAAGATCAGGAGAACAGAAATCTTGAGTATAAGAATAAAATTGAGATGGCTACTAGACCGAATGTGGGGGTTAATCTGAATTACGTTTTTCGTTTTAAAAGTGAGTTCTGATGGAAAAAGCTTTTAGGAAAACTTCCCTGCATGACATGGTTACAACAGTAGCAGCATTGGGAGCAAAGAGAGCCAATACTACTGTGCAATGGTTTTCAGACATTTGTGCAAAAAGAGTGTGACATTTAGAATAATCCAAGTCCAGTTGAGCTTTCCTGAGTAAGATCAGTAAATAGTGAAAGACCATTCTGAGTAAGAACAGAGTAATTGTTCCATCCATACAATCCTGACCAATATCTCCGTGGTGTTTTACAGATCAGCAGAGTAGCAAACTCTAGGACGTGTGCTGAGAAGCTGCTACCTATAGTATAAGGCAGCTCCTGCTGAAGTTAGTGACAAATTAGTGGTTTAACTAAAGGGTAATCCTTCTTACTCATGTAAGAAAAAGGAGTCTCTACTATTAAACCTCTATTTCAAATATAAATACTCAGAGAATTAATATGTACTCAATTATTAAACATTAAGCACACACAACAAGAGAAGGGAAAGGGGAAAGAATAATGCACAAAAGCCATTTTGCTTTAATTCAGCCATAAACAGCATCAAAATCCTCTTAATTACCACACTTGACCCGTACCACAGTAGGACGTAACTCACTCAACTAAATCTTTTCCTTACTTTTTATCACAATGGAAAATTTAACACCATCGTGAATGACATAACATCAGTTTTTATTTCATTTTTCACTGTAAAACGTCCATGGATAGTATAACACCCACTACAGAAACATCTATGTGAAGAACAATAGCACCCTTCAGATGGGCACTTAAATGATCATTAACCAATAAACACCATGATCTAAATTCAACTAACAAAAAGAATATCAATAATTTGAGCTCTATTAAATTTCATTAAAATAGACTTCGGCTTATTTGAAGTTAACACAGACTATTGTTAGAAAATATGAAAGGTACAAAGTAAATTTCCCTAATAAAAATACATTAATTACACTATATTACAACCCCTTTGTCCTTACAAAGAAAACCAATGCTACTAAGAGTGGTGCCATTCCACTGTTACATGTCATTTCTCTAATAAATTAAATTAGACATTATAGGCCAATATATTCTGAAATATGCCTTCAACAGATAAAAGAAGCCACATAATGATTTTTAAAAATATATGGAAGTAAAATGGTTCCATAAAAATTAAAAGACATATACTCAATAAAGCAGAGAAAAATATACATAGTCCATATAAATAGTAGGTTTACAAAAACATTGAAATATTATCGCCTATAAATAACATGCACAAGATTAAATCATTAAGATAACAAAACTGTTAATACTCTTAGCCTAAAAAGCAACGATTTTATTAAGGCATAAAATCAAATATGCAGTAAGTGCCATGGAAACTAAAGTATTAAGTTCTTCTCCAATCCGAAACACTAAACATGAATTCAGAAGACTAATATCAATAAACATGTCACACATAGCTAACATTTTCATGGTAACACATGGGATCAGAACACAATGTTTTGCTTAAAACAATTAGCTGAGGAATCCAAGCACAAATACAAGGATAATTGCTTCCTTTGGGCTTTGGCTGTCAAACACAGGAAATACCAATGCTTTATAGTCCTGTGATAATTAAAACCTTGTCACAGACCTAGACTATCAATGAATATTTAAAAGTAAATTTGTAATCTGACACCAAAAGCATAACAATAAAAGGAAAAACAGATAATTTGGACTTCATCGAAATTAACATTCTTGTGTTCCATAAACACCAGAAAGAAACTGAAAAGATAATCCACAGAATGGAAGAAAGTATTGACAAATCATATATCTCCTAAGGGACTAGTTACCAGAATATATAAAGAATGCTTACAATTCAACAATAAAAAGACAACTCAATTAAAAAATGGGTGAAGGGTTTGAACATTCCTCCAAAGAACATATATAAATGGTCAATAAGCATATGAAATAACACTCATCATTAGTCATTATAGAAATGAAAATCAAAACCACAATGAAATACCACTTCACACCTATATGGATGGTGAAAACCCACAAAACAGAGACAATAACGAGGGTCAGTGAAGGTGTGGAGTAACTAGAACCCTTGTCCCTACTGGTGGAACTGTAAAACACCGCAGCCATTTTGACAGTTCTTCAGAGTTAAACAGTTACCATATTACCCTGAAATTCCACCCCTATAAGTACATACCCAAAAGTGAAAACATATATCCACACAAAAGCTTATACAAAAAAAGTAATGCAGAATCATTACTAATAGCCAAAAAGTAGATACAGCCCATCATCTAATGAATGGATAAACAAAACATGATACAGAAAGGAATATTTTTTGGCCATAAAAATGAATGATACATGCTACAATATGGGTAAACCTTGAAAATATTGTGTTAAGTGAAAGAAGCCAAATACGAAAGAACAAATACTGTATGATTCCATTTTATATAAAATGTCCAGAACAGACAAATCCATAGAAGCTAAGAGTCACAGTAGCGATTGCTCAGGGTGTGGGGGGTGAGAGGATTGAAGAAAAATAGGCAGTTATTGCTAATAGATAAAGAGAGTTTTTTTAGAGGGGCAGGGGGAGTGAAAGTGTCTTAAAATTAGATAGTGATTAGTGTAAAACTTCGAATATACTAAAAATCATTAAATTGTACACTTAGGGATGACTTTTCTGGTATGTGAACTATCAAGAAAGCAGTCACTAAACATAAATAAATTTGCGAAAATAAAATATGTCATAAACATATACAATGTAAAGATGATTACTTCCCTCAAACTAACTTAAATATATGTATCATTGGGGGATGACAGTAAGAGACTCTTTTCTACTTAATATATCTCCAGAAATCAGTTACTACATGTTAAAGGAGTAGAACTTTGTTTAAGAAATTTTTTAATATCATTTGCTTCTAAAAATGTTACTTGATAAATATACGGTAAGCAGACTAAAATAACTGTTGAATATTTAAGCATCAACTATGATTATAAGAAATAACACTTGGTTGAATACTTATTGTCTCAAACACATTAAAAGCATAATAAAAGAAATCAATGTTTATTGTTAAACTTTTCATAAATCTAGTAAATTTCCTTTAGGTAATAAATGTATTTATTCTTAAAAATATTTTATTGACTACATTAAAACAAGCAAAAACTTTAACCAATGCCTCAGTACTTACCACCATTGTTGAAGTATAATTAATAATTTTAAGATCTATCATGATTAACAAAAGCATTATATCTATATAATCACCATAGTTCACAAGTCTACTAAAAACTATACAGTTGAAGTAAAACACATTGAGATTAACTCTCCTACTTTTACTCAAAAATAAAAAAAAGTAACAGCCTTATCTAGTGAAATCATAAGGTATGAAATTCTTAGCTACAGATCGTATCAAATTTATACTATAAAGTTATTACAAAGAAACTGGAATAGCCCAGATAGAAAACAGCATAGGGCCTGACCAGTTACTGGTCTTCATCTTGACTTATTGTGATGAACAGGACCTAATGCAAGGAGAAGTGAAATAATAAATGGCTAAAAAGAAATTAGTACTAGTTATCAACAGTTAAAAGAATACTATTACAAAAATTTTACTTGGGGAAAATCCTGTTTCATTCACAAAGTATTAGCATTCCTGCTAATAAGACTATTTATTTCTCTGAACTCTTGTAATACTTAAGCTGCACACTAAAAGAATTTTCTGGACACAATATGTAGAAAGAATCAGAAGGAGATCAGAATAAGTATAAAGAGAAGAAATTCCAGTGCCAGGTAAAAATTAAAAGAAATATAAATTATAATTGTAATTTGCAGAGTATTATAAATGTCATTAATGTAACATACATGTAAACTTAAGTAACATGCAAAGTATTTAACATGAAGAGTATGTACTTACCAAATATTTAGATAGCCTTTTAAAAATTCTGCTGATGGTGGAGACTTCCTAAATAAAAAAAAAGAAGAAAAATTTTCAACTTCAGAAGTTAACTCTACTCTGTAAAATCTACCCGAGCATCCCATTTACATGAGAGCAATGTGGATTCTTTTTACTAACACTTTAAAACCCAAATCACATGCTGAAACTCTGGCATGATAAACATAAAACAATTTTTTCCCTAAACTTATAAAATTGAAATTTTATAAGTACTATATGGAACGTTAATGAATTCTGGTATGTGAACTATCAAGAAAGCAGTCACTAAACATAAATAAATTAGCTCTATATTAAATAAGATTTTTAAAATTACAGACCAACACAACAGCATACTAACAATGTCTTAGAGAAGCATTCATAAGTTAAATTCTTCTTGGCCACCAACATACAATGTCATACTCTGCATTTTGGTATCTAGTTATCATCGTTAAAGTGGCACCTACACAACTTAACAGTAGTGTCTACAGAGTTAAAGTAGAGCCAATAAAGTAGAAAGATATTTTACAAAGTATTTATTCTATTTTTATTTGAAAATTAACATGAAAAGCATTTTAAAATCCACTCTGAATACTAAAAAATTAAAAATATTTTAACCACAATAAAAGTATATAAACTAAAATTAATTTTACTTTGTACTTAGTTATAAATATTATAATAAACATAGTATATATCCTTTCAGTCAAGTCTCAAGTCAAAATAACCTTCAAAATAAAGTCCAAAAATTCTAGAATAAAGCACTAAGTATCACCTCATTTACTCCCCTACTTTATAGATAAAACAGCCAAGGCTTATAGAGATTAAGTCACATACTTATTATAGTAACTGCCTTTCACTGCACAATCCAATGCTTTATTGACCATAATCTGATTCCTCAAAAACAAGACAGAACACAACATAACATAAAAAGTAAAATTGATTGCATCTTTTAAAGTCAGAAAAAAAGATATTCTTAAATTATCCTTGTAAGGAATCATGAAAAGAAAAAATCATCTATCTTAACTAGCAAAAAATGTTGCCATACTCACAATTACAATACTGTGTATAAAAATCAAATTAAAATGTTTTCTTATGAAAAGCCATACTAATAGATTTTCTATTGCTACTACTGTTAAAACAAAATCAATCGAATGAATTACATTCATCTGAAGGCCATGGAAAAAAGAGGAAGAAAAGTATATTAGAGACTTAAACAACAGTTTAAAACTATAAAGCTTCTATAAGATGACAGGAAAATATCATCATGACTTTGAGGTAAGCAAAGACTTTTTAAGACACAAAATCAACGCAACAAATTGGACTTTATTAGCATTAAACAGTTGTGTTCTTAAAAAAGTGAAAATTAAAGCTACAGAATAGCAGAAAATATTTTCGATGCCCATATCCAACAAAGAAATCATACATAAAACATTTTTTAAAAAATAACTTTAAATTACCAAGAAAAAGCTAACCCAATTTTAAAGATATGCCAAACAAAACCTCACAAAAGATCATTTCAAAAGCAATAAGCATTGACAACTTACTCATAAGGAAAACACAGATAGCACAATTAGATACTATTACCCACCAAACTGCCTAGTTTTTACCTAAAAACCAGACAGTACCAAGCATACGCAAGAAGGTGCAACAACTGGCCTTCCCATACACTGCAAGTTGACATGTAAACTGGTATAACCAGTATGGAAAACTACTTCTAAGTATCTACTCAAGGTGAGAATACACAACACCAATGACTAAGTAATACCACTCCTGGGTACAATCAATAGAAATGTGTACATATGTGCACAAAAAGCTATGTATAAGATTTATCATAACAGCACTATTTAAAGAGCCCCAAACTGTATATGACCCAAATGTCTGTCGGCAGCAGAAGAGAGAAATAGGTTAGTATATTCCTACAATGAAATCCTAAAGCACAATGAAAAAGAGAAAACTAATGCCACACACATATTAGGATACATCCCACAACCACAGTGCTGTGTGAATAAAGCCAGGAGTGGGGGGAAGGAATACACACACACACACACACACACACACACACACACACACACGTATGTGTATGTATTTTTAATGGGTTCTGCAAACTTTAATGAGCTTTGCAAGCAATACTAGGCTCTGCAAATCCCAAGAAACTTTACAAGTAGAAGCGAGCTTTGAGGTTAGTGATGAGTTCTGCATTCATGCCAGGTTCTATTTTTATTAAATATGAAAACAAGCCACACTACTTTCTGGTCACAAAGTCAGAACAGTAGTAACCTTTGGGATGTTATTTGACTGTGATAGGACAAAGAAAGGAATTGACATCTTGATCTAGGTTATAGCTATAAAAGTGTGTTCACTTTTTAAAAGTTCATTTACATAGAAAAGTTCATCAATACTTTTCTGTACATAAATTATACTGCAATTATTATTTTTTTTTAAGATGAAAAATTGTGTTATGTGTTGTTGAGTCAGCTCTGGCTCATGGCAACCCTATGAATGAGTGATGTCCAATGTCCTGTCCTACTCAGCTCCTACAGACTCATGTCTATGATTTCTTTCACGGAGTCAATTCAGATGAAAAATTACTTTTCAGTAAAATGACATCAGGTCATCATACTAATGATACATATAACTCACTAATTTGAAAATCTGAATATCTTAGCCATGTATTTTAAGTTATTTCTATTGAGGCAATAAAGGTAAATCACATATGTCTGGTCATTTGTATTAATAAATTTTAAGAACGGTTTCAACGTAAATCTAAATTTTTCCAGAAAGGGATTCCTTACAATTTACTATTAATAGCAGAGAAAGTTTTAAATGAAATCTTGCTGATGCCTGTTCTACACAGTTTCAAGTTAAATTTAGAAATGTGTAATTTTGCGCACGTTAAAATTATTAATAGCTAACTCAGAAACTGATTTCGAAAATAATCAGATGGCCAATCCAGGCATTCATAAAAACTTTAGGGCAAATTATTTGACCCTCTTACTTAGAAAAATCTTAGGACTTTTTTTAAACCCAATATCCTCTTTTGAAGAAACATCTTGCAAATAAATACTCTTACAAATCTAAAAAATTAGGTCAATATTTACAATGGTACCTTCTTTATTCAAAATATAAAGTTCTATCTGTATTTCCTATGATTCATTTTACCATTATATTTACCTAATAACTATATTTTCCTAAATCTAACTAACTTCTTCTGCTCTCTCTAAATTAAATAACATCATTATTTAATCAGACTTGAAAACTTTTATCTCGATGGAAACCTGCATTGTTACTCACAACAACCTATTATCCGGAGCTGTGGGACTTTTTTTTGTTGCATAAGTCTCTAAGGCAACGGTCAGAGGCACAGGATGACATAGGCCCCAATAGGTCAGTTCCCTGAACAATTCCCAGAAGTCAAGCATCCTTTGAACCAAATTTACTTTAGACAACTCATCAAAATCTTACAATTACTTTCCTCAGTCTTGTATTGTTTTATATTTAAGAGTCTGGCCTGGTAGTGAACTGTCCAAACCTCCGATAGGCCAGGAACTATCAGGGTTCTACTTGAAAGTAGCCAACCATTTGGTTGCGGTTCTGAGACAAGACACACAAGCAACAATTTTGCAAAACCAATTTTTAAATCAGTCTAACCACCCCAACTCCACACCCGGTCCCCAAGCCAGACAGACTACTTACTAGCTTCTTCTAATTTAGGTACTTGTCTTTCTAAATGGCACATTTTCACCAAGAATAACTTAAAATATACAGTTCCTACTTTGGACAACTTTTATATGAACAAAATGTTCAATTTGACAGCACCTTATAACAAAAAGGGGGAAAAAATCTTCCCTCATGAGAAGTTTGTTTTATATTCCTAAAAGAGAAAAAGCAACTTCCTGAATTTAAGGGAGCCCTCTCAAGAAGTTGCATATCTCAGCAAAATAAGACAAATACTAGGAGAAGGACCGGAATCATAGATTAGGGTCCACTATGAAGAAGAGAGCCCGCAGACCCCCATCCCAAATCTAAAAAGCCTACAGAACTAGACATGGATTTATTTTAAAAAATTACCTAACTTTATGATTTCTAGTAATACGAAAGACCTCAGAGAGAACAGTAAGGATGAACAGTCTTCCCCTAAAACAAAAGATACACAATGAATTCAGTGACTGCACACTGTTCATTCAGCAATAAGTGTAATAAAGATTGCTCATGAATTATAACCATGAAAATACTGATATTTGAAAATCTATCATCTTTAAGTAGTGTTAATGATATGTTTTCCTAGGATACTCTTATTTCGTTGTTTTCTAATTCTGGAGATGAAAAAGTTAAAGCTAGACTGGTGAAGAATATAAAAAATGCCAGGTCTCAGCTAGCTAGTCAAGAGTTCTAAGTAGTTACACAGATAATTAGATCTTGAATTATCTGGAACAAAGCATTACAGATCATTTCTCGGATTACCCATCACTCATTCAACTTGGCCTAATTACAATATTTCACAAATTAACCCAGTGCAAAGCAACAGATTATCCCCACCTTATACAGAACTAAATCTTATTATTTTATCTTTAAATGTTTTCAAAAACCTTTACATATAATTTTTTAAAAGATGTAAATTTTTTACTTTAAAAATCTCATGCTGTATTTCTCTTTCCTTAACAAAGAAGGCACAGCATTCAATATTCATCTTCTCAGGCATCTTACCTGATTGCTATACAACTGCAAAGGAATGCTTGCACAATGCCTCAAATGGTTTGAAAGGAATCCCTCAACGTTCCCAGATGACATTCTCAAAGACACCACCACCAAGTTTGAAAAGCAAATTCATGATACTTTTAAAATATCTGATTGCCCCAGGTGTTAAAACACAGCAAAATGTAAATTTCAATACAACTAACTGCAGTTGTATAACCCTTTTCACTACACAATTATATCCTTCTAAAGTTATGCCCTCACCTTTTTCTTCAACATTTCCACAAACCTTAACAGTATTTCTAAATTCCTCACAGTTCTTGTCAATTGCCTATTTTACAATACACTTATTATGATGCCTGGGCCTTAGATTATCTTTCGCTACCATCTTCATACTCCGTAAATCAACACAAACCCCAATTAATTAGTTTACTGCAGAGACATACAACCACTGTGAGAATTATAATCCCCTTCCATAAAAATAAACTTTATCTAGAAATATAAACTTCTACCCAGCTTGGTATCTGCAACTGGAAGATTCTGAAATAAATTGAAACTTTATAGAGTCCTAACATTTCACATAATCCCTAAGACTGCATTATTCAAACTGAGGTTTTTTTAAAAAATAAGGAAAATGTTATAATAATTAAGAATAGAGTAAACATATTTATTCTTAAAGAAAAGGTTCTACAAAATCAAATCCATCAACACTATTTAACAAATGGGAAAAACAAAGCCCAAAAGGATTTATTTGAAATAATATAGTTCCTAAAAGGCAGGACCTATCTAGAGCAAGTATTCAGAATCACAATATCCTTTCCTATTACCCCCCTGGCTAAAAAATAATTAGGATTTAAAGTCTAATAAAAAGGTTAAAATATTTTCCCTTTTCATTCAAAAACAAATTATTCCAACTAATCATAGAAGAATACACATTCTTTTCAAGCTTCCGTGACAAATTCACCAAAATAAAACAAGCCTCAACAGTACATTTAAATAACCTATAGATCAATGAAGGCTCAAAGGAAATTAGAAAATACTTTGAACTAAATGCAAATAAAAATATAACACATCGAAATTAGTGGATGCAAAGCAGTGCTTAGAGGGAAATTTTACAGCATTAAATGCCTCTATTAAAAATGGAAAAGGGAGTAAGATTTTTGAGAATGCCTTTTTACATAGTGTTGACTTTTAACCATGTTATTGTTTTACTATACTCAAAAATTAAATTAAATTAAATTAATAATGGCAATGAATAAAACCAAATATAAACACAAATGAATTTAACCATTTATCAAATTGGTGACATAAAAATATAATTAATTAAAATAACTTATGAGCATAGTACTCTGACTATATACCTTGAGATATACTATATGAGCAAAACCCTGCATGGAAATCTTAAACTTTCTTTCTTTATCGAATCTACGGTTGGCAGTGGTATTGGTGTGGCAATTGCAATATTATGCCATATATGTTGTAGGACAGAACAAAGGAATAGATGTATACTGATGTTATTGATATCCAGGATCCTCACTATAGAGAGAAGAGCCCTGAGATACTGGATTAAAATTCCAAATATTAGTTTTTGGGGTTTTTTTTTAAGTGTATCTTCTTGCTCTGTCCAATGAAAATGGCCCCTGTAGATGTAATGATGCCTGGAAATAAAGAACACATCCAGTGCCCATGATGTAGCTTATAAATACACACCCAAGAGGAATATGGAGAAATTGTCATTTTCTGGTATAAGGTATGGAAAATGTAAGGCAAGAGTGGAACATCTGTTGTGCCAGAAAACAAATTAGTACTCGAAATACAATGGGACATATCAAAGAAACATAAAAACCAGACTGAAGAGTTCCCACTGGCTAAATTTTAACAATTTGATCTTCAACGGATTTAACAATAATGGATCTTAGCCCACTGAATAAATGGAGAACCCATGAACTCATAGTAATAATGAAAAAAGAAGGGTAGAAACTCTTCCTTACAGAAGAATGCCAGCTAATAAATGTGGGAAGAATGACAGAACTGGAAAGTCATTTTGCAAGCATCAATGTAACCAATGGTTCAGGCAAAAATCAATAATGGATGTTAAAATCATTGGGTGAAAGGCTGTAGAGAAACTATTTCTTCAGCCTCAAAGCATGGATTACCTACAAAAGGGAATAAGATACCTTTACAACAGAGGTATTTGGCAGCACCAGCTAAACCAAATAATCTACCTTAACATCATAAATAATGGAACTAATAAAAGAGGTTAAAATAAGAAAATATTAAGTACAGACATATATCAACATAGACAGATCTTGAACACTGAGTGAAAAAAGCAACTTATAAAGGCATGTAAACACATATACTATTTATTTACATTTTAAATCTAATCAATACTCTATCTTTTTTACAAATGTGTGCATAAAAGTATAAAAAACCTAAAGGATACCTTCAGATTAGTAACTTCCTCTCAAAAGGGAAGCGAAAAAAATGAGAGTAGTAATCTTCATATACATTTTTATTTTAAAAACTCTGAAACAATTATAGCAAAATGTTAATATCTGTTCATGTGGGCAGTATGAATACAAGAGCATCTTATATTCATCCTTGTATTTTTTAATATTTTTAAATATTCCATCATTTAGAAATTTAAATTTTTAAATGAATTGCTGCTATACAAATCTTAGTTCTGTAATTTCCGATGATTAAAACTATTGTTTTGAAGAACTTTGATGCAGAAGCAAGCCCCCAGTGACTCCTCCTACTTTAATCTCTGATATAAATTAACAGAAGCAAAAAAGCAGTTTCAAAATAATTCTAATTACCAAAATGCATTTCATTTACTTAAATAAAAAAATAACTTGGCAAGTATGCCATCTGCGTGGCATTACACCTTCTCTAAAGTTTAATACTTCCTGCGTCTCATACTATTCTTAAGATGTATCACCATTTGGGGAACTGAAAGTTTATCTAGTCTAATAATTCAGTTTTTCAATAATTTTGACCTAACTATAAAAAGCCATTTTATTAAAGTTATGATTTAACTTTAATTTAACCAATTAATATTTTTTTTAAATCTACTGATGTAAAGTCAGTATAAAGATTTTTTAAACCCAAATTGTTTAAGTGATTTGATAAGTTAGGTCTTCATCACATTCCTTTTAATCTATTTGTAAAAACTTTCTATTTTCTGCTTAAGAGAAGGTCAGCGGCTTTCACTTCACTACTCTAACATAATCATGAATTGAAATAAGAACTCTTAGCTCTTCGGATCGACAAAGCTACCAGTATGCCTATGCCAATAAAGCGATTCGTTCATTAATGCTGCTAATAAAGCAACCTTTTGTTAGTCTATGAGACATCAGAAACCTCAGAAACTCTAACTTTGCAATTTTTCCACTTTTGCCACATGAACTTAAAAGTTCTCTTATAAGCCAGTTACTTTAACAACTAAAACATAATCATTCTAGAAATTTGACCTTCTACTCTAGGTAATTTAATAACGTAATACAACTTCAAAAAATTGTTCTTAGATGAAACTACTTATGTTTTATTTATTCTCTTCTGTTTTCCCACAGAGCCAATCTGTGTAAAAATCTGTGCTATCTTCTAATAAACAACTCCTACAATATTCTCAAAATGAAAAACAAAAATGTTCATTTACTCAATCAGCATTAATCGATCAACTACAGTTAAGCAAGGCATGGAAGGTAATGCAAAGATTAATAAACAGTCCCTGCCCTCAAGCAATTCAATTTAAGAAATAAGACAGGCATCTAAAAAAATAACTGAAAGGTAGCTTTTAATAGTGTTACCTACTAAATATAATAGATAATATGAAGGACACAACTCATTGAATTGAAACAAGATAAAAAAAAATCTTTAATGAGGAGACTTTTGAACCTAAATAAAATAAAGTATATTTTAGGCCTAGTGAATAGCTTGTATACAAAAAGAGATACATAAAACACCACCGTTAAGTTCAGAAATTTGTGATTAATTTAGTAAAGCTAGAATGTATCATGTGCATAAGAAATTAGGAAAAAAATGTCTTTCAGTTCTTATAGGGCCATGTTTTTGCATTGCTCAAAAATTTGGACTTTATTCCATGCAATGGGAAGTCATTAAAAAGTTAAAAGAAAAAATATATGGTGGGTTTTTTTAGAAAGTCACTCTTGAGTTACCCGAATGCCCAAAAGTTTTTATTTTCAATAACTTCAGAATACGCAAAGCAGTTAAGTCACTTGGTCAGTCACACAGCTAGGAAAGAGCAAAACCAGGACTCAAACGCTTCCACACTCTTAACCAATATAATATGCTGTCTTCCAAGAAGTTATAAAAGTGAAAAAAAATCATAGTAGAAATTTAACTACTTGTTAAACTATCCAAGCATTCATCCATGGAAATACAAAATAGCAAAAATCAAAACACAATCCCTCCTCTTCAACACTTTTATTACGTATTTGCTTTAAAGAGAATATGTTTAATGATACAATTACAAGCAAAACATTTTTATCAAACTATATTATTTGTTAGTTCATACCTTCATTTGAAAGTGAGGCATACTGAAGTTTAAAATATACAGATATCGGTACAAAAAAACAAGAAAACAACAAACAGTTAAAGATGGTCATTCCTTATAACACCATAACTAATAGGTAAACAAGGAAGCTCATTAGAGGAAGCAGGGTGGGGAGAGGTATTTAGAATAATAATCTTCGTAAATAGGAAAAGGATCTTTTATTCACAAGGCTACCAAGTAAGAAAATAGAAAAACAACATAATAAAGTTCAAGGGTATTTGGGGACCAAGTGGCAGACCTTTAGAACATGATCCCAGATTTAAGGACAAAATATTAGTGCTCCTCTCTATCAGACATCGATAAAATCAAAAAGAATTACCATGTATCAATCATTCTCTCACATTCATAACTCTCTATAACATACTGACCCAACAAAGTATGCAATAGAGCAGCTCTTCAATTTTTATATCTCATAAAAAAAACCAAAACTGTACCAACACAATCATCCAATACATTTATTATGCTAGGCATTAAGACAGGAAGAATAAATATACCCTGCCCTCCAGTCAACTGGAGAGATTGATATGAACTTATCAAAGAAATAAATCACAACTGTGATAAAAGCTGTGAAAGCACATAACAGGAGTATTTAACCTAGTGAGTGTTTTCAGTGAGGAAAGGCTTTCTTACAAGGAAGTGACCTTTAGATTGATATTTGGATAATGTTTAAAAGTAAAGAGGGATTCAGGAAAGTGGTTGGTGGAGGAAAGGGTAGTAGAATCAAGGTGTGGTTCACAAAGGAAGAGAATTACATTGGTAAGGTTTTATTTATTGGGCTGATAGTGAGAACATAGGTGCTGTTCACGTGTCTTCAAAATTTTCACATTCAAAAAAACCTATGTTGAAAACTTCAAACACACACAAAATAAACAGACTAGTATAATAAATTGTATGTATCCATTACTGAACTTTAGCAATCATCAACATCCCACCATTCTTGTTTCATCTAAACTCTCCATTCCCTGCCACCCAGCTCGATTGTTATTTGTTTCTCAGGTAAAAATGTACATATACTAACAAATACACTCCTTAACTACACTACTCTGACAAATAGATAAACTCATGTAAGCCACATTTCTGTAAGACACTGAACATTTTCACCACTTCAGGAAACCCCCTTAGGTCTCTTCCCAGTTGCGTACCAGCACTCCCCACAACCAAAACGCTGAACCATTGTTCAACTTTTTTTTTCATCATAGATTAGCTTTGCCTGTTCTAGAACTTAATATAAATGTAATCATACCATACCGTGTCCAGCATCTTTCGCTGGAAATGTTTATGAGTCATCCACGTGATTCTGCATGAGTTTCTTCCTTTTCATTACCAAGTAGTATTCCATTATACAAATATACCAAAACTTTTTAACCCATTATCCTACTGATTGACATCTGGGTTGTTTCCCGTTGTTTGTTATTATGAATAAACCTATTCAAAAAATTCTGAAAGTCTTTTTGCAGACATATGTTTTTATTTCCCTTGAGCAAAGATCCAGGAGCTGAAATTCTGGATCCAAACATAGGTGTAATGCTTAAATTTATAAGAAACTGCCATATGGTTCTCCAAAGTGGCTCTACCATTTTACACTCACACCAGTAATTTATGGGAGTGCCACGTGTCTTACTGGAAAAGTTGTCATTGTAATCTTTTTAATTTTAGCCCTTCTAGTTGGGTTTAGTGGTTAACTCATAATTTCAATTTGCGTTTTCCTAATGACTAATTTTCATACCTTTGATATATATTTAAAAATAGTATTTTTTTTAAAATAAAATGAGAGGAGCATACTGACACAGAAAATAAGACCAAGAGCTCTGGACGAAAATATATAAAACATTTAGACCAAGAGGCCAGAGTGGCTATCGCAAGGAATGAAAAAGAAAGTTGCATGTGACAAGGCTAAGAAGGTAGACTAGGGTCAAACCACATGGATGGAAATTATTATGAGGTAATATCTAGATTCATTTCTGAGATCGCTAAGCAGAGTTAGAAAATAGGCCTGGAACGTAGATAAGTGAGGCCTGGAGCAACAGATACGTAATTCTCTTCATAACTGAAATCAAAGTGGTGAGGGTGCCTGGGGAGAAAGAACAAAGAAGCAAGAGAAAGCAGCCTACGACTGAGACCGGAGACATTATCATTTATAATGACCAAGCACAAGAAGAGAAGCCTATAAAAGAGGTTACAAAGAATAGTGGCATGTGTATTTCCAAAAACATTAATATTCAGATTATAAAAAGAAATGCCACATATCAATATAATGGCCAAAACCTAATAGAAAAAAAATAAATAAATAAAATAGGAAAGGATCCAGAGAAAAGATTCACAGAAAACCAGAATGACCAAAACCCCTGCAAAGTTGTTTGACTTTACCAGAAATCAAAGTCATGAAAATAAAAACTATTGAACTTCATTTCTTATCTTTCAGAGAGGCAAAAATTAGAAGCTAGATAAAATAAATGTCATTAAGTAGGTGGGGAAACATGCTGGTGGGTATAAGATGGTACCTCCACTTCGGACTTGACTTGACAATGCTTGGTAAGATAAAGTGGCACATACACCTTGTGACCCAACAATTCTACTCTTAGGTGTCTATCCTAGATAAAGTTACACAATGACTAGGTACTTTTGTACAAGGCTATTAATTACAATACTATTTTCTAAAGGTAGAATCTAGTTATCTCAGAGGATGAAAATGAGTTTTATTTAACCAAATGAGAGTTAAAAAGACTGAACTAAACCTACATTTGTCAATATGAATGCATCTAGAAAACAATGTTGTCTGAAATTTGTTCAGGTCGTCTTTTATGTAAATGTTTTATATGTAGAAAAGAACAGAGAACTTGCACACAAGGACTTCAGGAAAAATGGTACCTCTGAAAGAGGAAGAACTCAAGAGGGGAGAACTTTAAAAGAAGAGAAAACGCAAAGAAGGCAAAGAGTTAACATCTGTGTGAACGGCAGGCTAGGCACACAGGTGTTTGTTATATTTATGTAAGTTTTTGTATGTTTGAATTATTTCATAGTTTATACAAAATCTTAAAATAGATAGAAAATAATAAGCTTGCTGATTATCAACAGCAATTCCAGGGGGTACAATGGAAGTGAAGAGGGAAATAGGGGAGAAATAGAAGGCTTTTGTCACAGTAAAATAATTACAAAACATTATGAGATGGTAATTCAGAAGATATGGCCACCTACTGATAAAAATCAGATGAAAGGCAAATCTCAGACTCCTCAAGGAAGATAGAAATTGGGCCGCATGGCCATACTATTTTGTCTCACTAGGATGAAGATAAAGTAAGTCTGACTAGTTTATTATCTCAGCTCACTTGACCTACCATCATTGTGATTCTCGGCAACTCTAATCACTACATGTTATGAAAGTAACTGTGCTGAACCATGAGTCTAAATAGATGCAAGGCATTCTGCTAGATAATGCAAGGGACAGAAAGAGGTATGCTTCCAGTTCTTAGGAAGCTCATCACTTAGTGTGAGAGTTATGATGTATGCAGAAAGAAAACCAACTAGCATTTAATGCCTAAAACAAGTGCTACTGGAATTCAGAGGAAGAGAAGAACCTATCAGGTTGCCGAGATGTATAAGACAGGTTCTACTAAAGCGGGGAGCTCAAGCTGAGCTGTGAAGGACAGGAAGCAATTCAAAAGGTACAAAAGTGGCATTCTAGGTAGGAAAAAAATGGTGGCAATGAAATGTAGACGTCTGAGGAAGAAAGTGCTTAGCAATTTGGGGATCTTAATTAGAAGAATAAAATACTTTGACAATAAATAAAATCTTTAAAATTAGTAGATCAATCAGAGTTCTTAGCTACAAACAACAGAACCTATTTGAGGTGGCTTCAACAGAAAAGAAATTTATTAAAACATATCCAGTGATTGAACGAATCATCCTCCCCCCCCCCACCCGCTCCTGCCCGCACCCCCCCCAAAAAAAAGTTAAAGAATCAGCTTGGGGGTATGCAGTCAAAAAAAAATATCCACCGAATTGTTCCCTTCCTTTGAGCCCCGGTACCATGAAAATAGTGTCTTGGACAATAAGGCTCACTGGGACATCTGCCACTGCTACCTGTAAAAGCTCAGGTCTCACAACCCATCATCCACATTAGGAAGCAATTCCAAGCAAGAGCTATTATTACCTTGCAATTCTCTCTTCTGAATCCATGTCTTACACAGATGCATCTGACCAAAAAAATCAAGGTCACATGTCATGTGCCTATGGCCTAGCTGCAAGGGGTGCTAGGAAATTGAGTTCTGCCTCCTACAGGACTCCCAGCACACAGTGTTCTCCAACATTGAGAGGTTATAGGAAATGAGGCCAAATATGAACCAAGTCTTGACTATAGAACAACATACACATTTATTCCAAACTTCAAGTGCCGAACAAAATTCTCAAATCTGACAGATTATAACTAAGCCTGTAGGAACAAAACTCTGTTCCTCAAAGAGAGATGAGAACCAGAGTCTTGTCAGTTATTGCACATAGCTCCGATATCAGAATCTCTGGGTGATGTCCCCTTCCCCTCTGGTTTCTTTCATAACCTATGGACTAAACTACAAAGAGGTATGGGAACAGAAAAATGAGCTAAAATGTTTTTTAAATGAGTAAACCCATAAAGAAGGAAAACTTAACAGTCTATAGGCCTGACTCAGGTCTAGGAAGTGTGTGAAGAACTATAACTCACTCAAGTCAGACCTTCACTTGTAAGGCCTAAATTTGGGGTTATATAGATCAAATAGGACCTTAATGAGGTGTTCATCTACTTTAGATCTAGGGATCCCATGATGATATAGCCACAGCCAAAAGAAGCATTCGGGTCAGTGCATCTTTGATCACTAGGTCTGTCATGCTGCCTTATAGAAATGATGCCCACCTTGCCTATGAAAGTTAGCGCTTCCCTGGAATCCCACCATCTGAAATCAGAAAGACAATTTCAATAGAAGTATCTCCTCCCACCTACAGACAACAGCAATTACAAGAGTCCCTCCTTATCCACAGGGGATCCGTTCCAAGACCCCCAGTGGATGCCTGAAACCACAGGTCGTAATGAACCCTAGATACACTGTTTTTTCCTATACATACATATCTATGATAAAGTTTAATTGATAAATAAGACACGGTAAGAGATTAACAACAATCAATAATAAAACAGAACAATTATAATAATTCATTGTAATAAAGTTGTGTGAATATGGTCTCTCAAAATACCTAAGCACTTATCAAACATTCTGGCTATATCTTTTGCAGTTTGAGGTGCAACAGCAAAACTAGCAGGAATTTCTTTTCCTTCTTGGCAATTTCACAGATAGAAGATTCCTTCTTACCACAGATCTTCACAACCTCAGCATATGATTTCTTTTCCTTTCCTTAAGTCAAGAACTTTCACCTTTCTAATTAAAGGAAGCCGTTTGCTGCTTCTCTTTGGCATATTCAAATTGCCAACATCACTAGGGGTCATTATTTAGTTAACAAAGGATTATATGAACACAAGCACTGCAATGCCACAAGTCGATTGGATAATTTAGACAGCTCCTAAGTGCCTAACAGGCTGGTAGTGTGTACAGAGTGAATACACTGGGCAAAGGGATGATTTACACCCTGAACGAGAGAGAATAGGATGGCACATGATTGCATCATGCTACTCAGAATGGAACACAATTTAAAACTTACAAATTCTTTATTTCTGGAACTTTCAATTTAACATTTTCGGACCATGGGTGACTGAAACTGCGCAAAGTGAAACTGCAAATAAAGCGGGACTATTGTGACTGTTTTTCATAAATGCTGAAACTGTCATCAGTTTTCATTACTTTGGTGAATGAAGTGTCTCCTGGATCTCTTTGTAGGTAATGATGGATAGAGGAATAGGGAGGGAGGGAATGGTCTCAATGAAAAGCCCACTCCATCAGGCCTATTTCCCTTAGTCTTTTGAATTCTTCCTCTGAATTCAAGAGTTCGTAGACATTCAACTTCACTTAGTACAGGCCAATGCTGAGACCAATCAGAGGAGTAAACAATAACAATTTCTCCTAGAGACCTGATCTAGAATACTGAATCCAGAATCTAGTCATTTCACTGTGCCAACAAACTGAGCCAAGTGCAAAAGCGTGTTTCCCTCTTATTATCAGAACCCATTTCTCCACATGTTGCTAAAGTTTTGATTGTATGTTAGCAAAAGTATTTTTTCAAATGTTCATATATAATGCTTTTCTTCCCATATCCCATTTTGATATGAAAGGGTACAGCACGCTACAATCTGACACCAGTTACAGATCTGGAAACAATGAGGATTGTGGGAAAGGGTATAAGGACACTAGCTTCCCCTTGAACTCTAACTGTTATAAGCAAGATTGTTACAGGTCTTCAAAGAAGACAAGGAAAGATGTCTTCTGCCAGCAAGAGACTTCATGGAGTTTGGAGACTTCAGGTACTGCATGTCCATAATTCCCTCCATAAAGAAAATTTATTCAGAAGATTATTAGCGGTCATATATATGGCATATGTCCAATAAAAAAGGGGGCATTTATTATATTGCCATTCGATTTTTCCAAATTTTCTTAAAATTAGACAATATAAGAGTTTTCTATTTTGTTGTTTTAATATATAATTATCATTACAACTTTTACACACTAAAATGAGGCAGGATTATGGTTTTCAAATTAAAGAGTAATTGAATAAGGGCCTCTAGAGGGCAGTATTTCTCACAGGACAGACAGGTTTGACTTAAAAAAAAAAAAGAATTCCATTGTCTAAGAAGTTTAAGAGGCACAGGATAAACGAGCTTTAGAAAATGTCTTTCTTGTAACATGTCTCAGTCTTTAACATATTATTGTGCCTTGTGAATGTTCAATATGCACAACTGATTATTGTGCAATGTGAATCGTTAGTATTCACAATATGCCATTATTATGGTATACAGTGTTCCTTAAAACTTATTTCATTACCCACAGAACTCTTCCTTCAAAGACCATCTCTAGTGACTACTTCTACACAATGCATTTTGGAAAAACCTAGTGGAATAGTCTCTCAAGACAGGTTTCACATCTTTCTTTGCTCATAGACTTACTCTTCTGATTTTTAAAACAGCTCTTTAAACATCTCCATGTATTCACAGATCATGACTGAGAATGGAACACTGGCAAGAGCAGTCATTAATTCTGTGGAAGTCAGAGAAACATGGAGAACTTAGTGCTTGGCTCCCTCAAAGAGCAACAGCAAGCAAGCAAGCACACAAACAAACAAACAAACAAACAAGTAAATTAAAAGTTAATACTATAACTAGTTGAGATATGGCTCCTCCTAACTTTAAAAATCACAAAGGATTTGAAGTATACTTAATAAAACATTTCCATATTTATCCACACTCAGAATACTAAATATTTGAGCTCCATTAACAATGTTTCCACAATCCGTGTCAACTGAAATTCAGTTTGCTAATCCAAAAGTCTGCTGTAAACCTGAAGAGACCTCCGCAGATCACTATAGATGAAACATTCTTCATTTTCTATTTGCAAGAGAGCATTTAACATATTATACCCCCCCATCCTTTTTTTTTTTTTTTTGGTCTTTTACCAAAATGATGAAAGTTCTTATAGACATTTTCCACTGTCCAAGTATTCTAATAAAATATATATGCCCGAGTGTTTTTTTTTTATTGCGAAGTATCCTTTTATCCATAAACAATGTTTGAAATGTTTTCTTTATTTTCTACAATGCTTCATGACTATGAGGCATGCCACAAAGAAAATGCAAATAATTCTAAGTGTTCTTAATTCAGAAGGCCTCTTGAGACTGTTCCTGTGACAATAGTATTATCAAAAAAGACTATAATCCCTAGTCTCAAAGTCATCAAAATACTTTAAGCATGTATATAACCAACTCTCAAAGTTTGAATTTCCAGATCTGGAAGTACAGTATACAGAACCAAAAATCAAAAGTTTAATTTCTAATACATCAGCCATTAGCTGCATGAGACCAGTGAATATTCAGAATGTGACTAGTGTTAATAAGGAATTGAATTTTTATTTAATCATAATTAATTTTATCTAAATTTAAAGGCTGAAGCAGTGTACAATTTCCTTCTACTAAAGATAATTTTATCATTTTGGCAGTACTACATTTCATTGCAACTACTGTATTGCACATTGTACTGTGCACGTGGGTCTATAGTTGAGTCATTTCTAGTATTACACATAAAAGTAAAACTGATCTAATCAATATCAATGAACTATTCAGCCAAAAAGATTTTTTTACACGCTATGTGATAACGGTATAATTCATTCACTTATTATTTTTTTTTTTTGGAAAAAACACAAGTTGCAGTGATGTCTATGTAAATCATAATTGGCAACTAAATAGAGATGGGGTAAAGAAAAATTTTAAATTAAAATAAAGAATTTCTAGCCACACAAAATCCATCAAGTGGAGATACAGAAGCTGGTACTATCTACCACCAGAACAGTTAGTTAAGTGAGAGTGAAAGAAGATATTCCACGAATTTACTTTGAATGACAAGTACAATTAGTGTAGCAGAACAAAATAAAAAAGCTGTTTTCTAATAAAAATGTAGAGAATATTTAGAGACATATTCAGCAAATAGATAGTGAATTTTATAAGAAGGATATTTATAAAAAGTGGAAGCTCTTCAATTAAGCTACCAAGCAACTGCTCATCATACAACTTTTCTAACAATATCAAAAATCAATAGATTCAAAATTTGAGAAATTACTTTCTTTCAGCTTAAATAAGCCATGTGATACAAGAGACACTGCCAAATTAAAATTTTAGGCATAATTCATTTAAAATAACTTCCAAATTTAAGAAGAAATGTTGATATGTAGCTTTAAAAAAAATCAGCATCATGACCGATACTTTTTCATCTTTTACATGTCAAAAAATTTCAGCTGTATATAAAAAAAATATTTTTATCACAATAGGGATCTCTATCTATGTGAGATCAAAAATCTACTTAGTGAAATTTTAAGAAGAAAAAAAATGTTTCTTTTACTGTTTTGTTCCACTTCATGATACACATTTAAAATATTTTTTAACATTTTAGAAAGTCATCTTTCTTAAGTCAACTACAACAAATGTCATAAATTAAGTTGTTTAAGTATGTACAGCCAATAATGTGAATCCTGAGCACTTTATGACACTGTTGAGAAAGAAAACAGAAGATAATACATATAATAATCTTACGGTTTTTGCTCATTGGTTAAATAGTGCAAGAATTTCTCAAAGATTTATTTCATTGTTAATTCTGATTCAACAAAGAATTGCTTTTCAATATTCAGTAATCAAAGACAAAACTAACAGTATTCTTTACATTTCTCACTGCTTTTTCACTACATGTAAACAAGTTTACTCTGAAGTACCAAAGAAAGGAAAAGTGTATTTATGATGTAGCAATTCAGGTATGGAAATTTATGGTGCAACTGAATCTTCTGGTAATATAAACCAATAATAGAGATTTTACAGTTTTCCCTAATGTGAATCAATATTTAGAAGATTTTAATTATAATGGACACTGTTAAGCAAACTAGCTGCAAAAATGACAAAAAATAATTGAAGAACACTTCACTGAAAAATTTTAGAGTTTCTTTTTAACTTATGCAGTATTCTTTGGAATTTGATGTTAATAATACAGAGTTGACATAAAGAGTTGGAAAATTTGCTTTAATACAGTTTTGAAATTGATAAGCTTTTGCTTCAGACTCTTATGAATTCTACTAAAGCACCATAAATTAGTTTTATCAGTTTGGATGCTAGTGTTAAAAAAGAAAATTATTTTTTGGTACTTAATACAAATATTGAAAACATAAGTATGTTTGGAATACCTTAGGTATATGAATCTACTTTTCTGAGCACAAATTCATGAAATCTAAATAAAGATGAAGTATTTCTCATGAAAATTTAGTGACCAAATTGAGAAATTAAATATCTATCAGGTTTGGAAGAACTAGTACAAAAAAATATAAAATTATCACCATATTTAAATTGACTATCCCATTAGAATGATATTTTGGATACATCAAGTAAAATATATTCAAATTAATTTAGCCTTTGTTAGCTTTTTTTTCAAGAGTCTACTAGAAATTTTTAAATTACATACGTGTCTCATGTTTCTATCACACAAGGCTGTTCTAGGCAAGACTAACTAAGGATGAACATACTTAAATTCTTACAAGATCACCTTCGTTAGAACATTGCTATCAACTACTAAAAACTCACCCTGGAAGCTCCACATAACAATTGCCCATCAAACTATATACACAACATACAGTGAACAACTCACAGCATCAGAATGTAAATTTCCCCAAGGAAAATTCAGTGATACATGTTTTGCAGCATTTGCAGCTTCAGCGTTATAATAGCTTAAATTGTCTTCTATAAAAACTAACACAGGGGAGAATCATTTTCTAGGAAACTAGTCGCAGAATATAACAGCAGCGAATTATATAAAGATAAGAAAAGTAGTAAAATTGGGTGCTTATTAAGAGTAAAGACACAAACTATAAGAAAGCAAAAAAAAAAAAAAAGCAATATTATAATAGCTAAACTTTCCAATTTTGCTGCAACAAGGATAGGCATCTAATATCCCATACTTACTTCCTAAGGACGTCATAATGTTGGACTCACACAAAAATGGCAAAGCAAAAGTACAGTACCTTCTAAGTTAGTGAAATGAATTGTAAGTTGTTAGAAAACAGAAACAAGTCTTGTGCATCCTCATGCTTTCCACAGAAGCCCAGAAGAATATCCATCACATGATACTAAATATATTTCTTTAGAATTTACTAAGTGGAGTATTTTAAATGCTTAAAGTAACTTATAATTTTGATTTCATTAAGAACAAAGAATAAAAATAGCACTTAAAGTGCCTACAGATTTTTTTAAAGTAAATAAACAGTATGAGAAATTTATATTTTAACCTCCATGATACATAAGGATAGACATATACACCAGTGCAACAGTATTGACAGTCCAGACACTAAACCATGTATCTATGGCTAACTGACTCTCATCAAGGATGCCAAGTCCATACAATGGAGAAAGAATAGCTCCTCAACAAATAGTTCTGGGGTAACAGGATATCCATATGCAAACTAATGAAGTTGACTGCTGTCTCACACTGTATATAAAAGTTAACTCAAAATGGATCAACGATCTAAATATAAGAGCTAAAATCACAAGACTTTTATACAAAAACATAGGGGTAAACCTTCATGATCTTGAATTGTGATGATTATGGCAATGGATTCTTAGCTATGACACCAAAGTATGAGCAACCAAAAAAAAAAAAAAGAGGCAAATTGCACTTTATCAAAATTAAAAGCTTTGTGCATCAAAAGACATGACCAAGAACATAAAAAGACAACTCACCAACTGGGTAAAAATATTTCTAAACTATATATGATAAGGGCTTAATACTCAGAATATACAAAGAAGTCCTATAACCCAAGAACAAAAAGACAAACAACCCAGTTTAAAAATGGGCAATGGCTATGGTGGCGAACACACAAAGCAATATATATATGCCTTACCGTTAAACTGTACACCTGAAACTTACTAGATTTTGTTAACCAATGTCACCATAATAAAAATTTTTTTTAAAAAGGGCAATGGACTTGAATAGACATTTCTTCAAAGAAGATATATAAATGGTCAATAAGCACATGAAAAAAAAATGGTTAACATCATTTATCATTAGAAAAATACAAAGCTTCTTAAAGAACTGATGCAGAAAATAAAGTCTGAAATTCTATTATTTCTCTCCAAAAAAACGTTAACATGATTTCTCTTTCCTTTGGCTCGTTAAACACAACATGAATACAACAGAAAGGAAAGGAACTTACTTAAGATCAGAAATACCTGGATTAGCATCCTGACCCGTGTATTGGTGGCATGAACATGGGCAATTATTCGAAATTTCTGATCCTCCATTTTTTTTAATCTATACATAAAGTCCAAAACACTCCATAATTTCCTATTTCCCATTTATATTTCCTTATCATTTTTTTTAATGCTTAGAAGTATAGGTAGTCAAATTTCAAGTGGATATACCTTTTGATCTAGTAATTCCACTTTGGAAAAATTATCATGCAGAAAAATAAATGAGAAAGTCCTCAATGTGTACTAAGGAAAAGATCTCTAAGATATAGTGTGAAATTTTAAAAAATCTATATATCATGCTTTCTTTTCTGCAAAATGAGGGAGAATATCACTACATATATTTGGGGGGGGGGGGGGTGTGCACGTGAGCACATGCAAAAACATCCTGGAAATATTTTTTAAGAGATGTATATATTAAACTATATCATTTTTAGTATTTTAGACATGTCAAAAGGAGAAAATGACCCTATCTGGATAAGGGGGAAAAAACAGACCCAGAAAAAACAAACGGCAATAGGGTTGACCAGAGAATGAATGATTTGAATGAATTCCATGTATCGAAGCCTGATTTGAATGAGGTATGCTTTCACATTATATGAAAATAAATAGGTCTCTGTCTGACATAATGAACAAATCCAGAAAAAAAAAAAAATTCTTTCTTTGTTTGTCTTTACTCTGTTCTAATACCTGCCTTCCTAAAAGTCTCCAGAATACACACATACACACATATATAATATATATACACATTCATTCATTCACTCCTTAGTTTAATATAGACCTTCACTCTTAAAAATTTAGATCATTTTTACATGAATTCAATTGACAAATTTATCTATATTGTCTACATAAACTATCATTCATATATAGCACATATTTTAAAAACAGTAAAGGATAACATAATGGAAAGAAGAGAGGAAAGCAAAGTAGGTTGAGGCCACATTTTGTAAGACTTTTAATGCAAACTAAGTATTTTTCTACTATGTTGGATAAGTAATAGGAAGTCAATGAAAATTTGAACAAGAATGAGAGATGAAAGTAATGTTCTCGGAGAATGGGTGTGATCTCAAAGGCTGAATTATTCATACTAGCCAAAAATTGGAAACAACCCAAATGTCCATCAACTGATAAACAGATAAACAAAATGTGATATCTCCATGCAATGGAATACTATTCAGCCATAAAGAGAATGCAGTGCTGATACATGGTACAACATGCAAGAACCTTGAAAACATGCTAAGTGAAATAAGCCCAACGCAAAAGGCCATATATGGCATGATTCCATTTATCTGAAATGACCAAAATAGGCAAATCCATAAAGACAGAAAGTAGTTTGGTGGTTGCCAGGGAACTGCGGGAAGGGGAAACAGAAAGTGACTGCTAATGGGCATGGGGTTTCTTCTTGCGGTGATGAAACTTTATAGAATTAGATATTAGTGATGGTTGCAAAACTTTGTGAATATACTAAAACCCACTATACTGTATACTTTGAAAGGGTAAATTTTCTAGTATGTAAATTACATCTTAATAACAAAATAAGCTGAGCTATGTATAAAAGACTGCAAGCAGTAAAAATAGAAAGCAGCTATACTGGTTCAGCAATAAGCACATAAAAGCCATCGGGGCTTCGATTGTCATCCTCAACCCAGGGAGCACCACTCAGACCCTATATTAGACTATAGTCTGGGAAGTGGAATAAATTTAAGCAAAGAGGCAAAAGGATCGTCAATAATACTTAATAAGTGAATATAAAGAAGAAGGATTAAGACCAAAAAAATCTATTTTCTCTTTGATTTAAAATAAAACATTCACGAAGAAGAAATTCAACAAAAGTTAACATTTGTTTTCTTTGGATTGAGGAAATAAGGTTAATTTGTATTTTATTATCCAGACTTTTCCAAATTTCCAACAATGACATATATAACGAGGGAAATGTATCAAAATCTATTTACTTTGATAAACAAAAATCTTTGTATCTCAACCATGAAAACCAATCTGAAACATTAAAGCCCTAACCAATCAAAGAGCCAAACATTGTTAAAGTCAGTTTCTCATGAAGTTCACATACTATTGTCTCTAATGGAAAAAAAGTTCACAATCTATGTCTGCACTGTCTAATACGGTAGCTGCTATCTGGTGAGCACTTGAAATATGGCAAAGTCCACATAGAGATGTGCTGGTAAGTATAAAATATACACCAGATTTCAAAGTTAGTACTAAAGTAAGAATCTAAAATATCTCATTAATAAGTTTTCAGTTTTCATATTGATTACATTTTGGAAATTATAATATTTTTGATATACTGCGTTAAATAAAATATACTATGAAAATTACAGTCACCTGTTTCTTTTTAGTTTTTAATGTAGCTACGGGATCACTTAAATTTAGGTATCTGGCTTGCATTATATTTCTATTGGACAAGGCTATGTCTGAAGGCAACTAAACAAACTTTTCAAGAGTTTCATGAGAATCCTCCCATGGTTCCCTTTTTCTTGTGCTCCAGGAAGTCAGACTTTTCCCAAAGTGTTTCCTGCACTAGAAAACACTGTACAAACCACGCAACATGAAACAAATAATAACCATAAATAATCATGTTCCCTAAAATTCAAACTGTGCTATGAATTTTCACAAGAAAACCTGAGATGAGTACATTTTGAGATTGTCTTGAGAATTATGACTATTTTAAGTAACAGGTAAAAAGCCTCAGGTTTTAACAATGTGAAATTTTTTAGGAGCTTGAGTTTTCTAGTTGAAAACTGCTTCTGTTTATGGCCCTACAGGACAGTAAGCAGAAAAGTGGGCAAGGGAACTGCAAGCACATGTAGTTTAGGAGAGCCACCTCTTGAGTATGTTGGAAAAAATATCTAGGTAAAGTAGAGGTTAAGAAAATCTCAGAACTGTGTTCAGAAAACTTCAAGAATCATCTCACCCAACCCCCCACTGAAGGAATAAATTTAAGGCCTAATAAATTCACATTTTATAAATATAATTAAAATCTTTAATCAGTTGGCTTTAAATTAGAGAGATTACTGTGGGTAGGACTCACCTAAAGAGATCAGTTCTATAAAAGAAGGCAGAGATTATCACATGATTTCACTTACATGCGGAATCTAAGGAACAAAAAGAACAAACTCATCAAAAACAACTCACAAATATAGAGAATAATCTGGTGACTGCCAGAGGGGAGGAGAGTTGGGGGCCTGGGAGAAAGGGGTGAAGAGTTAAAGAAGTACAAATTGGTAGTTGATAGACAGTCATGGGGATGGGGAGCACGGCATAGGGAATGCTGTTAGCATTCATGTAATGGCTAAGTGGAAAGCCAGAAAGAGCAAGCAGGGGTATTGTTTCATAAACCATATAAATGTTTAACCAATGTACTATATACTTGAAACTAATAACAAAACTAAATTTAAAAAAAAAAAAAAAAAAGGCAGGGAGATTCTCCTGCTGTCCTGTAAGTAGCAAGCAATCACGTCGAATACCCCAAGAAACTAATGTGGCCTTTCATACGAAATATCAGCCCATGGATGACACCTTGGTTTCGGCCTGGTAAGACCCTGAGGATAAGGTCAGCTAAACCATGCCAGACTCCTGACCAACAGAAACTGTGTGATAAGCTGCTACAATTGCCTAATTTGCAATGCAGTCATGGAAAACTAATACAGATGGCTTCTTAGATTTGAGGAAATAAGGTTTATATTATTTCTTTAAAAGGCTGGTAATCTTTGCTCTATCATCTAAACAATTTCTAATACTTCACATTGCAATGAGAGATATGATTCAATTTCACAAGTCAGCAGGATAAGGTAATACTACTCTCTAAACTTTACAGGTAAAAAAACTTCATAGGATCTAAGAATTCATTTCTTCCATAAACTGGGCACGCGAACAACACTATAATCTTAGCATATTTGTTTCTGCCCATCTAAACCAATAACATCATCATCCACCCCCCAAAACTCACAATCTTTATCCTTTTCTAAAGGAATGAAAATAAAATTGAATGTGTGGTAAGAAAAGCTAATTTTGAAATCTAGCATTGTCATATAAGTTTAGGCAACCACCTAGTTTCTAAGAACCTCAGGGAACTCAGCTATTAAAAAAAAGTAATAATAGAAACTGCAATAAAATCTGGAGTTAATAAAAAAATACCTACATACATACATATATACATACATAAATGGAAAATAACATGCACTCTGCCAACCTGAGAGTAAGTATATAATAAATGCCACTGAAAATAGCCTGCGCTTCTATAGAGCTTACCACGTGCCAGGCACTGTTCTACAAATAATATACAAGAAATAAATTTACGGATAAATACAGAATAGTGATTAGGGTCCCAGGCTCTAGAACCAGACTGCCCAGATACAATCCCAGTTCCACCAATAACTAAAAGTGAGCCCTTGAGCATTTTTAACTTCTCTTTGCCAAATTTTCAACTGTAAAACAGGAGCATTCACATACTTCAGAGGGCTAGCATGAGGACTGAATGAATTAATACACATGGAGGACACAGAAGAGTGCCTAGCACATACTAAGCAATGTTGATATCAATATTATTTTTATAATAATGTCATATTAACATTCACTTCTAGAAAAGGAAATCTGTGGTAGATAATATAATGAACACTAATAACGCTAAGACTTAGAATTATGTACTCTTAGCATGATTATCTGATTCCCTGCACCCCAAAACCCCAACTTCTAAATTCTTACCAGAATTCAACTTAATGTAGGCAATTTTAATCTTTAATAGAATATCATGCAGCACTCTGCTTTTAGTGCTTGCTTGTAACTTTTGATAAAATTTTTCAAGAGCACAGAATTAAAATTATGAAAGGGCAAAGTTCAAATATATATAACTATAGTTACAAATATGGTTTTTAAAATGCAGCCAAGAGGAAAGAGAAAATCTTTTAGAAAACATTTTTAAAGGCCAATATCCGGGTTTAGCTCTTTTTAAGGTAACAAAATAAAATTACGAAAACTATTTAAGTCTCATAATAAACAAATAAGACCCATAGTGCACAGATGTCAAAACTATATTCTCACTAAATTTATGAAATATAAAACACCTATAAATAAACTAACTGGATAAGGAATAGACCTGTATGAAGCACGGGAAGGAAGAGAAAGGAAATTTTTTTTTTTAATGACAAATACCATCTCAGCAAACAAAAATAGTTTAATAAAGTACATAAAAGAAACACTCCACGGGTACTCACTGACTTATAAAAATTATACTTTAGAGACTAACAAGTGTTAATTCTCAAATTTGCTGGTATACCGTGCAAGCATGCCAAATCTTAGGTTTACAAATTCTAAATAATATATTTTGGAGGTTTATCCCCTAAACAAAGATCCCTTTCAAAAGATTTAACTCAAACTACAAAACACATTTTACACACAGAAAAAGTTATTTATAAATATCACTTCGCTCCTCAATCTTTTTAGTCAGGTTTTATCTAGACAGATTTCTTCTACTGCTAAAGATATATCTGGGACACTTGTCTTGATGGTGATATCAAGAGCAAGACTAAATTTAATAAAAAATGCAGGTTAGTACAAGTCAGTTAAAATTGCAGGCTTAAATTTCACAATTATTTTGTATAAGGACATACTCCTGGGAATTGCTTCTCCATGAGTCTGTTCATCTTTTTCCTTCTTACATCTGTATAAGATGTAATCCTGTCATTTTCCCCTCCTCCTATCTCAATACAACTGATAACTTCCTATTTTCAATACAAAACACTTCCACTAAAACTTAAGAGGCAGCATATATGGTGATTAAAAGCACAGACCACAGAGTCACATGGACCTGGATTTGGATCTTAGTTCTGTGAGTTCAAATTCCTATATGTTCTCTAGATCTGTTTCTTCTGCCATGAAAAAGACTCATAGTACCTATTTCATAGGGGCTGCTTTGAGGAATAAAATAATGCATGCAAAACTCCTTAGCACAGTGCCTGACATATACTAAACATTCAGTAGGTGGTAATAATGATCAAAACAATGATTATCAAATTATTAATTTATCAAATTACCAAATCTATAATCTTATCCTCTCAATTCACACCCCTCTCCTTCCTAGCTAATTCTTTATAAATAAATGGGGGCAGCTCTGAGGTAAAAATCAATCACCATCAAAAGAAAAAGAAACCTAACCTAGTAAGCAACTTCCTCACTTTCCATTGCTCTTTCTCTTCCCCATGCTTCAATAGCCTCAGTTACTGTCCACACTAGAGAGTAAACACATATTCACTTTGGGCTCAAATGTACAGACACCTTACTTAACACTCATCCATGATGTAAGACTAATACTGGATATTCCAACAAACTCAACCCTAGAATGGACCCATAGGTGCAAAAGAAATAAACCAAAAGCATCTTTTAAAAAGTAATTGTTACAGCAAAAGTTTCATTTCCGACTAAAGAAAAGGCAGGTCGACCTACTGCACCAGATGTACCAAATATCTGGGCTGTTTTACTTCTAGGAATGCAGAAGAAAAAATTCCACATGGAATCTCTATCAGCTACTGGAACTGGCTCTAATTCATTCAATAAATAATTGTTGAACACCTATGGAGAGGCTGGCTGTACATTAAGCACCCAGAAACAAAGGTAACAAGATAATATTCTCCTCTTATAGAGCTAATTTAAAAAATTTCCAGTTATTTTTCTCTTCCATTCATTCATTAATATACTATGTATCTACTACGTAGTAGGAAATGTTAGACATTTGGTGGGGAGGAGATATTAACTGAAAAGAAGAATAACACATAACCCTGGTCCTTAAAGAACTTATAGACCAGCAGAAGAAAAAAATGCAAAAAGCTACATTTAGTGCTATAAAAGACACATTGATTCTGGAGCTAACCAGAAGAAAAAAATAACTCTACTAATTTTAATCAGGACAGGTTTCCTAGAGGGGATGATATTTAAGTAGGGTCTTAAGAGTTGTTTCAAAAATGACAGGAACAAAATACTCCATACAGAGGAAATAACAAAGTGCAGAGACAAATATACATGAAGGTTTATACATGAACACACACACGAATACCCTTTAAAGTATATACATGCTGTATATAAATGGATATACAATCAGTGTTTATACAAAAGTGAAGGAGATCATCTGAATTACAAAATACAGAAAACGATGTGATTGACTACTTTCCCAAATCTCCCCAAGATGGTACACAATTAGTACTATGCATAGGAGAAAAACTAGTTTATTCCAACTCCAGTCTTAAGACATTAGCACTTAATTCTCTCTTGGAGATAAAGGGATAGTGCGGGGAGATTCAAGTGACAGATTGAACCTAGACTAGAAAGGTTCTCCCTTCAGCAAAGTGTCAATTCAGATAGAAATATAAAGGACATCAATTTAGAAGCTCCTGAAATGGACAGGAATGGTGACGGTTCAGTTTTAAATGGGAGGATGAAATCTATTAATTTACCTTTCTGTCTCTTTTAAAATGAATGTTAAATGAGGCCTATCCATGTCTATGACTTATCCTTACCAATAATCAGTATTTATACAAACTCTAACTGGCGAAGTTCCTTATACAAAATAGACAAACAGAAAACAGAGATGTTTTCCTAACCTCAGCACTGTTGAGATTTTGGACAAGACAACCGTTTGTTGTGTGGTGCTGTGTGGTGCTGCCCTGCGCCTTGTTTATAACGAGCCTCTACTGGTGCTTGACTTGTAGCACCTCCTCACACTCACACCACTCCCCTGAGTTCTGACCATCAAAACATCTCCAAATACTGCCAAATGTTCTCTGAGGCCATTATTATGTGCCGGGCATTGTTCTATGCTCCTCATTTACTATCTCATTTAATCTAACAACATAGTATCCATGAAATAAAGAAACAAAGCCAAGAGAGTTAAACAACTTGCCAAAAGTCACACAGCCAATAGGTGTGGTAGTCTGTATTTGAATCCACATAACAGTGGCTCCTGGTCTCTGTTATACCACCTCTCATTAATGTCCGGCCTTTATCGTCTGATAATTGGAAAGTAATATTTTGAATCTTATCTAGAAATAAAAACTAAAATTATCCACACAAGCAGAAGTTAAAAGGCTCCCAACCTCAATTCAGGATAAACAAGAATTTTTAAAGCCCTGACTGTATGCCCAGTACCAACTTTAGGAACTAGAGTGGTTCAAAGAAAAATAAACTACTGTTTATTAAGGATTTGACTCAGGACGTTTTTCATACATTACCTCTCTAAAATCTCACAGCATCCCTGTGTAAGGTAGGTATTATTTCTTTTTTTCAAGTAAGGAGGCTAATCGAAAAGACAATAAATAAATAAATAAATAAATAGATAAATAAATAGATAAATAAATAAATAAGACAGGAAATAACCAAGTTAAATACATTTAATAATATATATAAAGTATAAAATAGAAAATACGTGAGGGAAAAGCACAGTTAGCCAGGAAATACATCTTAAAAGAGGTTTCTAGTATGTCCTTCTGTTAAATGCTGCGGATGAGCAAAAGGTGATGAGCTGGGGAGGAGCAACACTTCTGTAAACGATGTGAAACAGAAGTCTGGGGACCGAAAGTAGAGTTTTGTAAATGCCAATTTAAGTAGTAAGTCAAGGAAACGGTGAGTGTAAGGCTGCCTTAAAAGTAGGATCTAGCTGTAGATGGAGACAATGAAACAGGTTCTATGCTTTTAGGGTGCTCCTGCCACCAAACACTCTCCAGCACAGCAACAGGAACAAACAAAGATCTAAAGACGAAGACTATTAGGGGTGGTTAACAGAGGCTTAGACACATGAAGTCAAACACCAAATTTCATAAGATGAGTGATGGATCACCTATTTTGCTTCATGTAGTTTGTCTCCCACAACTAGACTAAGTTTCAAGAGAGAAGAGATTTTCATGTTTTTTTTCACTTAGATCAGTGCCTGGCACAGTAGGTGTTCAGTTAATATGTGCTGCTGAACAAAGACAGTATTCTACTGACATATTCTGAACCAAAGATCACAAATGCTCTCAGCATTCAAAAACCCAGCAATCTCGGAGAAATAACATTGTAAAACTAATACTATTGCAACAGCTAACATTTATTGAGCACTAACTCTCAGCCAGACACTATGATGCATTATCTCATCCAGTCCTTTTAACAACCAAATGAGTGAGGTAGGTACTATTATTATCCCAGTTTTACAGGAAACACACATAGAATAAATAACTTGCCCAAGGTCACAAGCAGCACAGCTGGAACCTGGTCTATCAAACCTGAAGCTTTCCTCTCAACAATTATGTCACATATATAGAATTACAAGCATCCCTTTTAGGCAAAGCTAGGGAAATGTGGCCAACAAGGAAAAAAAACAACAAAACAAAAAGAGAAACTCCATTGTAGTCAAAAAACCCACGAAGGTCCCTTTTCCTACCAGGTACTGCGGAAATTTTCCCACCCAGGATACACTGATTATCCTATACGGATTAAACCTTCAATGGTTTAAAGAATCCAGATGTTGAAAAGCTAAGAACTAGAGTCAATCATCTAATCAACATTTCAAAGGGTGGTAGATAACAAGTGGTAACACCCCACGTCCACAACCCAAAGAAATAACAGGGTGTGACCTCTGACTAAGACTGACCTCAAAACTTCCGGCGCTGCTCTCCTTGGTGTCTGCCTCTTCCCTCCCTGCGTGGCTGTGTGTCTCTCCCCTCAGTACATCCCATCTCTCTCCCCTCTCCTATTAAACGGTCCTTACAAAAACCTGAAATTATGTGTTTTCTGCTCTAAATTCCTAATCTAGTAAGTTAAAATTTGAATGTTTCTCTAATGAAAAAATTGTACCTCTTAATAATAGAAAAAGGTCCCCCATTCATTACAGCAGCATTCCAAAGTTTCTATTACCAAATTTCACACAGTAGTCAATTCAGAATCACCAAACATGCAAAAGAAACCTGATGACCCACACATCTTTATTTATCTAACCTTTTGTTATTACATATATCATAAATAAGCAAGAAGAAATTAAACTCACTAGAGAGACTATGCTCTTCTCCTATCTATCCAGTAACCTATTCATAATTACAAAATTATTTTTTGAAAACCTCTGACATGAAAAGAAGCATAATTTCAGAAGTATAACTCCAACTACTACCAACAACAAAAATATTTAAAATACTGATTTTTTTCAGTATTCATTAATATTCATTAAATTAACTACTTAACCAGAGACCCACTAATACTTAAACCAATTTAATTTCTGCATTTATACCAAAACCTAAAAGCGAACTTGCCTAAAAGAAGTTAGAGTGAGGACAAGAGCTGGCAAGAAAATCAGTGCTAAAAAATATATCTCAATCTTTCCTTTCTGCCTTTGAATTTTTTCATATATTTATCTTAAATACACAGATCTATTAAATAAACAGACTATGAAGACATAGCCAAATTGTTCCCAAAATAGAAACACTTTCCAAATACAAAAATGATCCAGAAGCATTTATTTCTTGTATTGGCCAACAGAACACTGATTATGCCAAGCCTAAAGGAAAAGTTATTTCTGAAACTGATTTTGTATTTAATAAATACTAAGCATGGAAAGGAACTATCGAACACACACGCAACTAACACATACTCTTTAATCATTTTAGGAAAAACGAAAAAACTGAAATTTAATTAAAATAGAATCACCTAAATAAAATTCCTTCAATCTTAATTTGAGATGTAATAATACAGATATAACTTATTAAATATCATGATTTTTAAAGCTTTTTATTCCCAACAGTTAAAAAGACAGGCAGTTAAAAGACTTGATTTAAAAAAACAACAAAAAGAAGACTTGATAGCTGAATTACATCCTCATATTTCTAAATGGACAATTTAAACCACAGTCACTCTATTTAAGAGTCCCTTCTGATCTAAGCACTATTTAGGTCTTTGGAGCCGAATTCAAATTCCAATTATGTTCAAATCAGTCTTTCTTTTCTATAAAAAATAAGCACAGTAGTTCTGCCATTTCTCTAGTTTTTATTTTTTTTAAAGAAAATGTTAATGAATAACACACTGCTTTTAAAAACACTGCAGAATTACTTCAGTATTATTGGTCAAACTCAACAACTGAATTTAAATGTAGGGCAATATAAAGGCTGACTTTAGCCTTCTGCTTGTCCCATTTTGAAAGAGCTTTAACTTAATAAGTTAACAGTGATGGGTCACATTACTATATACCAGGCAGTGGACTAAGAGCTTTGCACGTTTTATGTCGTCTCATTTAATCCTAACAACAACCCTGTGAAGGACATGGCTTTTCCCATCAAAAGGTGTTGAAACCAATATTAAAAGGATAAATAGCTTGTCCAAGGCCACGTGCTAAGAAATGAACTGCCTAGCAAATGAGCTTTCTGCCTCCATGGTATGATTATATTTTATTAGATAAATAAGAAATGAATTAGCAGTATGTTGCTGGCTCCAGGTACATGTAATATTTTCAACCATTAGATGGTTATAAGTTACTATTATCAGCGAAGCAACTCCTTGTCAGACCTAGAAGATGTCGCACAAAGGTCTATTATTTATTACTCTTTATACTGCCCTAAAAAATATACCATCCTAAAAGTTTGATAAGATACATACATTGTTCCAAATACAAACCAGCAATTTGCCTTGAGACTTCACATCTGGCTCTAACATACAGATGCACACTGACTTATGGTTCCAATAAACCCAACATAAGTCAATAATGTATTATTTACTATACCTAACCCACCGAGTACCTTACTTGGCCTAGCCTACCTTAAACGTTCTCAGAACACTTACATTAGCCTAAAGTGAGGCAAAATCATCTCGCCGCCGCTGTCCAGCACCATGAGAGAATATCACACTGCTTATCGCTAGCCTGGAAAAAGATCAAAATTCAAAATTCGAAGTACAGTTTCTATTGAATGCGTATCGCTTTCACACCACCATAAAGTCTAAAAGTCTAAGTCGAACCATCGTTTAAGTCAGGGACCATCTGGATATTGATGGGTGCATTCATGATTCTGTGGAATTAATAAGTCCAAAGAAAACACAGTATCTTATCCAATGGTGAGCCTATCAGAGGAAAGGCTAAGTGACATTAAAAATATTTTGCACTACATATTTTAATATTTCCTAAATTCCAAAGCAGTCGTGCAGAAAGGAGCATCTTGCACAATACACTAGGTACACAAAACACAGACACACACTCACAACATGCTTGCTGCCTCCCAGAGTCACCCAGATTTCCCGTAGCTATCTTTCAGCTGGAGAGAAAGGGCAGAGTGACACAGCACAGCAACAGAAACTGCACAATATCTGACTGATCCACAAGCTATCCCTTAGGTGATGGGGAAAGAGCAGAAGATAAGACACTCAAGCGGTACGGTCTCTTGTGCATTCCTGTTTATTACCTGTCAGCTACCTGCATTGCAGCTACAACACGAATGCAGGTTCTCATTTTTTTTCTTGTATTAGCTTGCTGTTTTAGAGAAATCAAGTGTTACTCAAAAATTTTAAAGGAACATTTTAGAAAACCTGTTATATGTTAGTTTGTTATTCAATATCCAGATCAAGTACAGATGTTCCCTCAAATATTTCACAATTCTGAAGAAGAAATACAAGAAAATTTTAAATATGCTTGTGCATAAAAATATAATTAGAAAATATGTATCCCATAGTGTCCAGGAAATGTCATATACATTTAGGAAATATACTCTAAACACACTATGGAAGGTATCAAGAAAAAGTATCAATGAGTTAGCTTGAGAAAAGTAGCAAAAATCTAAAAGCACACTGACAGACGGTTTTACACTTAATGGAAAGTCTCGAAGTAGAAACGTTTAACGTCAAGAGTTCATAATTTGAAAGCAACTTTCTTTACTCATCTGTTTGTAACAACAATTCGCTACACTTAAAAACAAACAAACAGACAGATACATAACTCTTTTCCCTGGTCCACCAAAAGTATCATCAATATAGGATATTTCTATTTGGAATATTTGCAGATATAAGATGAACACTGTATATCTTTTAATTGCCACTCATCTTTTAGCTTGAAAAAAATGATAAAATTACTTGAAAAGGCAAAAATTAAAAGGAAGATTTTTAAAATAAGGAAAAAACAACATCCTCTCCAAATGAATAGAAAAACAACTTTACAGTGTCCCTCTAAAAGATATGCTAAAATTATCAGATTATATGAACTCTCTTTTTCTTAAGGATGAAAAACAGAAGTACCAATTGCATGCATAGAAATACTACATAAAGTAAAAGCTGGCTTGAAACTAACTAAAAAGTGATCACCGTTGCAAGATTAATCACCTCCCCTGCCATAAACAGGATAATTCTGAGATAAATAAGATTTATGAAACCAGGGCAAAAAAAGCACCATCATCCAATGCAGGTATTTGTTGACAAATGAAACAAATGTTTTGATAATAGCTACAATTGCACAGAGTAAATTATCCTTTCTAAACAACGTTAGCAACAGATTCATCTAAGAAATTAACCCATGCAACATTTACTCTTAAGGATGGATACAGCCTAGCTTTGTAAAGTATACATTTAAATAATTTAAATGATTTAAAATATCATACTTGAAATTAACAAAACAAAAATTGTGGAGTCAATAATTCTACATACTGAATTGGTCACTATAAGAGATTAAGGCTTTTAAGAGGCAGAAGTAGCAAACCTTAATGTTCTTATAATTTTGCTAATATTTTCACCTGATTCAAGCCAACCACAAACACTTCTAATTTTTACATCTGAATTAACTGCTTTACAATTTATTTTCAGAACTTCCAAAATCATACCCACATGTTTCTTCAAAGACACTTTTGGTCATGACACACAGCCAGGATACCACTATATGCCAATTATGGTATCTAGGAACAAGAAATGCAAGTAGTCCCTACTTTTTGCTGCATTCCTTTATAGGTGGCATTGCCGCTGCCCCTCAACCCACAGTTTTCATCACTATCTTGGACGGCAGATTCTATGCTTTATGCAGAAGCATATTAAGACTGCTCCCAAGGAACATATCTGATTTAGAAAATAGAGACCACCTAAAGAAGCCAGTCCCGGCTTTGTAAGGAATGAAGCTCATACTGGACTTGGCAGTTGCCTACACCAGGAGTCCATAAACTACACATCAAACCTAACCTACCTCCTGCTTTATACATAAAGTTTTATTGGAACGATCACACTCATTCACTTATTGCCTATGGCTGCTTTCACATTGCAAGAGCAAAACTGAATTGCTGCAACAGAGACCATGTGGTCTACAAAATCTAAAGTATTTACTAACTGACTCTTAACGACAACAAAAAAGCTTGCCAACTCCCCCTCCACACAATGAGATATCAGAAGCAACACAACACTTTTCCAAGAACCATCTCCAAAATATATGAATTGGGCTTCTGCTAGCCTAGGTATGGACTTTGGAAGTCATCTGGTGCTAAAGCGCACAAACACAAACGCACACCCTCAAGGCTCTTTAATCATCCCACATCAACTCCAACGTTGTCAGGCAAAGCATATGAGGTTACCACTCCCTACTGCCAGAGTCTCACCTTTTCCACTGTCTGTACTAGTCAGTCATGTTAACCCAAAAAGGCCCTTTGCATTCATCTAAACATGGTTTCACCTGCAAAAAAAAAATGTGGCAAGTAGGGGTGAAGAGAGCAGGCACTCATGTGGTATCCATTCCAGTCCCTGTACCCTCATCCTGGAATCGCCTTAGATCTAGCTCCCTATCTAAATATCTCTTCCCCAGAGGGTTCTGCCATTAGAATAACCACTCAGAAAAAGAGGCCAAATAAGCTACTAGGAAGGTGGAGAATTTAAACTAAGGAACACAAAAATGTGGTGTTCCTTAGATATATATATCTATATATACACACATACACATATTCCCTCCTCACGATCCTCAATTCTTTGTAGAGTCAACACTAAATGCTAGCCACACTAGCAGCAGGTTTTACCACCAAAAAAGTCTTTCAGTGTCTTATGCTTCAAAGACATCTGAATTTTTTAAGTGCCAAGTTGTTTTGTATGTGTTTGTTAATAAAAAGTGGTTTTTTTAAAAAAAAAAAGAAATTTTTTTTCAACACTGCTCTGCCAACACAGGGATATCCCCCTCCATTGTATGGGACACAAAGACACACACCAACTGCGAACAGGGGAAGCAGCCTTCTCTCTCCCAGCTATTTTTAGCCCCACTTCATCATGTTAAAGACCAAACTTAGGATAATAATGTTGGGCAAACTTTAAAAACATCAATATGGTAAAAGAAATCTGTCCTTTTATGCATAAGTTCCATAACAGTGAAATCCTATATATTCTTCTGAATTTAACCCCAAGGGATTAATAAGTTTATTATGACTGTTTCAAAAATACAGAATCATATTCCCTAAGACTGAACTGCTAACCATGTTTAAAGGCTGTTCCTCCCTTTTCAACGTCAACTTCTATCCACTTTTAAAATATCTATTTTAGGGAGCATCTCATCCATTCTCTGTTCTTACTATATCTTTGCTAACTTTAATAGATTTTCTCCCCCAAGTAAAATACCCATATTTTCCTTTTTTTTTTTTAAATTCTCCATCAGCACTCTCAAGAAACCTTAATACTTTGAAAATGACTCCCAGCTCTACATTTTCATCCAGAAACCACTAGCAACATACTAAAATACTGGAAGCATCTTCTTCACTCCTCTGTCTGTATAGCTAGCTTTTCAATGACTACAGTGTAAAAATGCTGGTTTCCTAGAAAAAGAAAATTCCAACACAGGTATAATGTCTCTTGGCCTAAAATACTGTTCCTCCTCAATCATCTAAACTGTCTCAGAAACATTCTTCTCAACTGCTTCTCTGAGCTGTAAACATGTATCTACACAAACACAGGCTGGCCCTAAGCCTACTAATTTCCCCCCATCTTCCCATCACACTAACTTTCTAATTACATTTATTCCTCACACCCTCCAATTTCAAAATTCTTAAACACTTTTCTCTCTAAAAAGACCTTCCCAGATTTGGCTCAGACATTACAATTAGTTCTGCATAGTTCAACACCAACATTTCCCTAGTGAAAAATATATGAATACATTTACATCTCTAAGTTACCAAACACAGTATCTGACAGATAGTGATAATAGGTAAATTCGGTCCTTTCCCCCTTTCCTACAATTTTTATGCAATTTGTGATTCATTGCCTTTGCCTTCCCTCTCATCTCAAAGGCAGGGACCCCAAATACTTTGTTGTTTCTTTGGCACCCAAATAAGCAATAAAACATTGCCATGATTTTAAACCCAGCTATCATCAAAGCAATACAAAGTAATTCTTAAAGTTAGTAAGCAAGTCTGATGGATTTCAATCTACACTCAAAGTATAGTCTGTCAGGTGGTGTGTCCTCACTTCCTCGTCAAAAACACAGCCTATGCAAGACTAAACTTTTCTTCTGCTCTCTGTAAAACATGGGATACATGACTTCCTCGAGGTCACAAATAAGATAACAGATCCAGAGACATTAGGTTTGATTCCATGTCTAACATTACATCCACCAATCAATATTTTCATGTCAGTAACCATTTAAAATAGAATTTAAGGTGTCTTATAAAAGCATAACAAGAACAAGGCGTATAATGAAAAACAAAACACATGAGTTCCAGAGAAGAGCAAAGTGATTAAAGGGATCAAAGAAATTAGTCTAAGACAAAAAGAATCAAGAAAGATGAAGGTAAAGAGAATCGAAATCTGTAAAACCAGAAAAAGATGAACTCCCGCTTGTTCTAGCATTTCTCAAAACATAAACTGGATGTGTCCTAAAACTTAAAAGAGATAGGATTGGGATAAATAAATGAATTGCTACATAATTCAGGAGCTAATAAGCTTGTGGAACTCATTACTTGAAAAGAGAAAAAAACAAGATGAAAACATTGTTTTAGAAAGTTTTAAATCAATTTAATCACGATCCTGAATGGAGAAGTTAGCATAAATAACCCCAGGCTTACATTCATTCCCACAAAGCTTCTCTCAGCAGTGACCTGAGAGAGAGCAAACCCATACAGTTCTCTGGAGGGCCCATAATTCTCAGTATAGTACTTATTGCCTATGTTCCATTATACAAAATTTTGCTATATGCTGAAGCCTTAAGGTCTCTACAAACATATGAAATGTTAATTACTTTCCTGCACCTTAATTTGGCACTGAAAGGATACCCAAAATCAAAATCAAAGATTTTATAGACTTCACTTCTAAAATAATGGGAAAAATCATTTTTCAAAATCTTAAATATCCAAAGTTTCTCATTTGATAGAGAAGTAAAGACAACTCGAATATTCAAAGCCTCAAATCATTCTGCCAAATAAAAAAGTGCTGCAGTTAGGACACATGCTACTCAAAAAAAAAAAAAAAAAAAAAAAAAAAAAGCATTTGGGTAAGGAAACAAATGTAACAACTTTTATAACTGGTTAAAGTAACAATGCTCTCCTACAAATAAGTTGATCCATTACAACTTAGAATTTCCTGAGTAATTTAAATCTGCAACAATGTATTCCTGACATACAGGAATGGGACTCAGGAAATGAAAAGGTAAACTTCTGCACCAATAAGTACTGAAACGAGCATTTATCTCTTCAAGGCAGACAAGAAAAAAGTAAGAAAGAAAAGAAAAGAGAAGAGAAAAAAGAAAAGAAAGAAAAGAAAAGAAAGAGAGAAGGAGAGGGAGGGAGAGAGAGAAGAGAGAGGAAGAGAAAGAAAGAAAGAAAGAAAGAAATCACAATAAAAGCAAGACAAGACAGACACAGAAAATCCATCCCCCCGCACCCCTCACCCACTCCGCCCCTTCCAGCTCCCCTAACCCCCCCCCCCCACCCCCAAAAGAAAAAAAGGAAAAGAAAGAAAGAAAAAGGATTGATTTTACTTTCAGGGGTTCACAGGGTAACCCCAAATAAGGGTTACCCAGAAACAAAAACTACAGAGCTGTTTCACACTCGGTGTGCCAGGGAAAGGTACATTACAGAGATGTCCTTTGTGTGCACATATGCTCCGGCTTCCTCAATTTCCTTTTGTCAATTACTGGCCAGAAAGGTGCAAGTGTCCACTCTGGAGAAAGACAGAACTCCTCTAAGATAAACCTGTAAGTTTTCGTATTGTGCATACAAAGAGCTAAAAGGTTAATAAACATAGGACTATCCAATGCCTTCTCCCACTGTGAGGAATCAAGGTACCCCACTTCTCACCTATGCACTCCCAACACTCCTGGAAAACATCGGCTAAACTCTAGGAGGACGCCCAGCATCCATCCACTTCCCACCCCTCGATACCTCCTCCCGGGGACACTCACCCTTTAGAGAGGAGCCGTGGCGCTGAGAAAGTGGGCTGGTTCCCTTCCTCCTCCGGACGGAGGCTGTGGCTGCGGAAGGCTCCGACCCGCGCGTTACTGAGGAAGAAGCGGGGCTCGTGTCGCTCAACCCGGCGGCCACCCGGGTCTCTTCCGTGCTGCCGAAGCACAGGCGGCGGCGGCCCCGCTTACCTCCTCTTTTCCTCTTCCTGGGTCTCTCCGAGCTGTGTCTTCTGCCCGTCTTGGGCCACTTTTCCCGGGACAGTCACGTTTGGGAGGTTCCGAATTTTGTCTTTATAAAGTTTCCTCTGGGTGGAGGCAGCGGCCGGCCCCCCGGGTCCCCCCGGCCCCGCCGCCCTCGGGGCTGGGGCGGGGGAGGGGGCTCTAAGAACTCCTCCCGGAGTCCTGCCAAGGAGCCGGGGGGCCGGCGACTGGCCACGGGAGAAGACCCCCGAGGGGGTTAAGGGGCGGGGGAAGGTAAGGAAAGGACGGCGGCGCCGGTCCTGCTCTCCCCGCCGCCCTGGCCGCCTCTTCACATGAGGGTCCCTGCCCCCCCGGCCGGGGGTGGCTGCTGAGCCTGGGGCTCCGGCTCATACACTCCGGGGCGAGATGCTACGGCCCCGGGTGGGTGGCCGAGGCGGCAGCGAGGTGGGGGACCCGGCCGGCTCCGCTCGGCGCCGCCCCCGCTCCCGGCTCCCGCATGTGTCGCTGCGGCTGGGACCCCCACCCTACACCTTGGGGGTCCCTCGCCCTGCGCCCCGGGACCAGACAGAAGCTCCGGCTCCTCCTCGGCGTCCTCTCACCGCGGAGCAGCTGACTAGTCCCGGCCCGAGGTAGCCGCCTCCCTGCCCCCCAGCCGCCGGCTCCGGCTCGGGCTCGGGCTCCGGCGTGTGCAGCCGCCGCTGCCGGCCGGGAAGGTGAGGGGGGGAGAGGAGCGGCGGCCGCGGCTCCCGCTGCCCCAGGTCAGGGCGGAGGTCTCGGCGGCGGCCAGGGCACGGGGGCGGGGTCTCTCGGGCGCTCCCTGGCTCTCACGCTCTCGGCGGCGGTGGCAGCAGCTCCCGGAGCTCAGCTCGCTGTCTCGATCGCTCTGTGCGGGGCTCTCGCCTCACTCCAGAGAGAGGGGCGGGAGGAAAGCGGCGCGCACGGATGACGCAAGTCACCTAGCAACCGCTCTCCTCCCCCATCCCTTCTCTTGCCGCCCCGCGGCTTCCTCCGCAGGCCTCTTTTTCCCTTTCCAATCACCCCGCCCTGGGCGACTCCGGCGCGCGCTGATGACGCGCGAAAGGAAGAGGAAGTCGCGGCTCGGCGAGCGGGTGGGTGCGCCTCGGGCCGCGGGAGTCGCCGCCGCCGCTGCCGCCGCCTCTACGGCCGCGTCAGAACAGAAGGGAGGAAGGGGAGGAGCCGAGTGGAGCCCAAGCTGCCGCCTGATCTTATCCCCGACCCGAGGGCGGCGGAGAGGGCTCGCTCTTTAGCGGTTTCCTTCAGGGCAGGTGGTGACTGCTCCTTTGGGAGCAAAGAGGAGGCCCGGGCCGCGCGGCCATGCTCGGGCGCGCACCACCCGAAGGTGAGGTATTTGGCCCCAAAAGGCCCTTGGAAAAGCTCTTCTGAGTGAGAAGTTGTCCTACATACTGATCCTCTGCACCTGTTCCCGGGAGCGAGCGTCCCACCCTTCCTGTGGTGTGGGGCGAGATCCAGCCCCCGATCACGTGTGGTCTAGCCGAGCAAATGTTTGGTAAATGAATGAATGAATGAATGAATGAATGAATGAATTCTCGCGGAGCTCAGAAGAGTGGATGAAGTGCAAGTTCTTAGTAAAACTGCATAGCGTTGTAAAGATGAGAGTTGTAATGCATCCTCCACTCCCAGCCAAAGGAAATAAGGGTGCGGCTTGAGTACGGAGTCACAGTCTCAGTCTTCGGTGCAAAAGGAAGAAAGTTGCCCGGGCAAGGGAAAGGGAGCCATCCTCCCGGAGGTTGTAGAAGGATTTTTGACAGTTTTGCAGGGGAAGAATTTAGTAGCGCCTTGTGTTTTTTAGTGATCATTTGTTCTTGTGGTTTGCAGCTTTGGAGAGCTGGTCTTGATTGGTAATCGGTGTCCGTTCCCGTCAAGAAAGTGTGGCCTGTGTTTCAGGTCTGACTCAGGCTATTTCCTTTCTAAAATAAATATTACTGTCGTGCAGCTTTTCCTACAGATGTTATCCTGGGAAGTAAATTCAAGTAAAAAAATTATGAAGTTAAAAGTGTAGTTCTCTAGGAAGTGAAATTTTAAAAGGGCCAGAATCCTCAGAAGTCTGTCTTGAAGCTGTCCTGGTGAAAAGTGTGAGTGAAAATGTGATAACAGCGACAGCGATGATGAAAAGAAGCAGATTCCACAGTTCTGTCGCTACGCCCCAGCAGGCCCCACCTCCTCTGGAAGGGGCAGTAATGGATATTACAAGTCTTTCCACCTTCAGAGGATAAGTTTTGAGAGGCAGATTTGGGAAACTCTGGGTTTCTGCCACTACTGCCACCACCAGATGCAAAGAGCAGACCAAGCAAACTTCTAACTGGGTAAATCCAAGTGCTCGTTTTTATTTAAATGCTGCAGAAAAAGTGATGGGCTGGGGGAGGGAGATGTTACAGAAGCTAGAAGAGACTCACAAAGTAGCACCTGCTCAACTGCCCAACTGCCCTTGATCCTAAATTCCAAGAGCCAGGTTAACTATCTTGCTTAAGCTACCCCAGATTTGACCATCTTTTTATGACCTGCCTTGTCCATGTTCTTCCAAATAAAATTCGGAATCAAGCAGCCAAGAGATGGCCGGCCATACATGGCTACAAAACAAATCTTTTTTGGTTTTGCCTGTCTCCCTGGTGGAAATTGAAGGAGTAAAATGCACAAATTTAGGGGAAGGATTTTGTGATGCTGTGCACCTCAGATTTTAAGTTCTGTGGGTTTTGGGGCGGCGGGGTGGGGAGCAAGAGTAAAAACATCAGAGCTCTGCAATCAGAAGGATGCCTTCAGGAAAGCATGTACCACATGGGGTTTTTCAGCAGCCTGACCTGTGGCTCCACCTTAGAACCTTTGTGCTGAGAGACAGATTGGCCCGCAGGAGAGCCCAGAGCCACCTACTTATGAAGTAACAGCTGCAGTGAACTTACTGGGCAAGATCCACCCACCTCACCAGCCAGCATGATAACTGGAGGAAACAGCTGGAACTGTCAGCTGGAGAGGAGGAAGTTCATATATTTACAACTAGGTCTGCAGCTCTTTAGTTCTTCTATTTATTATTAATCTAGAGGAGAAAACAGCTAGTTCATCCAAAATTCCCCTAAAATCTGAAGTTGTAGGTACCAGAGTTCTTCCCTGATTCATCAATTTGTTTGATCTGCGTACCATGTTAAAATATAACAAAGGGATATTTGTAAAGGGCTCTTTGCTCCTACAAGAAAGCGAGCTCCTCTGAGACATTAATCAGTGTTTTATTATCCCGCATCAGTAGTTTTTACTGTCAGATTTCATAAGCTAAATGATCTGGCAAAATTTCTTTCTACAAATGCCATCTACAGTATTTAATTACTTTTAGCATTTTCATTGTGAAATATACATTAAAATGCATAAAGCAGTAATTCAGTATAATGAGTAATCACAAAAGCAACCTCCATGTGACCAACCAGGTCAAGAATAGAGCCTTGCCAGCACTGCAGAAGTCCCCTGCTAACCTTCCTCAACACAACTCTTGCCCTCTTTCAGAGGTAGCCATTATTCTAACTTTTGCGATAATCATTTCCTTGCTTTCCTCTATTGTTTTATCACAAACATGCATCCCTAAACAATATTTTGTTCAGTTTTGCTCTTTTTTTTTTTAATTTATTAAATGCAACAACATAATACGTAATCGGTTGTACTAAGTGCTTTTGCTCAACGTTGTTTATAATCCGTGTCCTTTTCAGGTTATTCATATGGCTATAGTTTGTTCATTTTAATTGCCGCATATTACAGTGTCCCACTGCACAATATGCCATAATTTAGCCATTCTATTGTTGATGGATATCTGGGTTGTTACAGTTTAGGACTGTTAGAAATGCTGCTGTGTCTTTATATATATATTCTATCACGTCTGAATCAGTTTCTGTAAGGTATATACCTGGGAGTGGTAGGTGTTTCATAAACTTGAATAAATCATGCCCAACTGTTTTCTAAAGTGTTATAATCACACCAGCCATGTATGAGTTCCATTGCTCCCCGTCCTTAACCACACTTTGTATTGCCAGTCCTTTTTGCCAGTCTGGTGGGTGTGTACTACTATGTCATTGTGGTTTTAACTTGCATTTCCCTGATTACTGATACTGTTCAAGACCTGTTCACGTATCAGCTAGCCATTTGCATTTCCTCTTAAGTGTGTTATTATCTTTATCATACCTAATCTCTGAGATGCCCAGTGTGCTGGTGTCATTTGTTGTGATTTAGTTTTCCTCAAGTATAAAAGTCACAATGACTCTTTTCTCCTAATGTTTATCTAAAATACATGTTTTGTTTTGTTTTTTAATTTAACTAATTAATTTCAATACATACAACCGATGTTACCGCCTGGAGTATTTTCCCAACATATTCCGTTTGATTGTTTTTATCATTCTTTTACCTGTCAATTCTTTGTTTAGAGTCAGTGATATTTCAAAGCTGGAAGAAGATGAGACCCAGAGAAATTAAGTGACTTACCCAGGTCAAAAGAGCAATTTAACTAGGAAGCCTGGACTTCACCCCAAGTATTCAAATAGCATATGCCATTATACCACGCCTACACTCTCCATCTTCTGGAACAATAAGGTAAATTAATTCCCATGGTCTGTAGAATATTGTTCACTTCCACGTGACAAACCTCTTTCTACCTTTCAATAAAGGTCATTTTAAGCCTAACAGCTTTAGGATCTGAATGAGATTGATACAAATAAAAATATAAGTATAAACTTTCAAGGTTAATATAAATGATAATGCTAAAAGGGATTAAATGGAAACTTGCTTAAAAAAAAAATAAGGTTTCTCCACTCCCAATCTGTCACTAGGCCCCACTATCTCTTCAAAGAATTATCATACTTCTTCAATATCTGAGAAAAGTGTCACAAAAAAGAAAACAGTAGTTAGAAGTATCACATGATGTGAGAAAGGCCCTTGGATTTGATGATCAGGTCTCTAATAATTTCATAATTCTGTTAAAAATGTTGGAGGATATCAGAACTTAACATTTTTAAATACAAGAAGAAATCAACCTAGAAAACTTGACAACCGTTTGACAAGATTGCCTGTGTTGCTTTTATAATTATCTGGGTTTGCAAAAAAAAAAGTGTCCTGAAAACGAATGATAGATGATTTCTAGCTTTAGTAGAAAATAAATAACTTTGAACCACTTGAAATTTTTGATAATCTAACCTTAAAGTTTCAGAAGAATCCTTTATTCGGTTTTGTAATTAATAGTCACAAAGTATTTTTATCTAATAAAGTCTATTATTTTTTTAATTAAATATTGAGTGAAAACAGCCTTAAAAAAATAAATTCATAAAAATGTTATGGTAGGCTTAGATGTAACTTAACTCTGAACTGCAAAGGCTTTAAAATGTTCTGGCTTGAAATTCAAAGTTGAATTATTGAATTAACAATAGGGAGTTGTCAAAGGTACACAATACATAATTATTATTTATATATCTTTGTGTTAACCTCAAAAAAAGCAGTGATGTATAGAAAACATAAAAGTGTTAGCATATCATAAGCATAGAGTTTTCACATTTACTTTACCATTCAGTAGCAAAAACTTACTTATCACCTACTGTTTCCTAGCAGTGGACTCCTGCTAGGAAACAGTAGGTGATAAGCGCCTCCTGAACTTAAAATGATGTAAAGAAAACAGACCTTGTTCCTAACTTCATGGAGCTTACAGTCTAGTCCCTAATATGTGCCAGGCTTGATACTTCAAACCAATCACTGTCATCTAAAACTACTTGACCAATATTATCATTGATGATATATTCAGTGAATAAATGAGTGACTGCTTTTATTCTCTTGATAAGCAAATAAACGATCATGTGCTAGAAACCTTCAGTCATTGTCATTTGTCAGATTTTCATTTTGAAAAATACAGAAACAGACAATTTTGAAAAATACGGAAACACTGAAAGAATAGTATAATGTATGTTGATACAACTTTCACCTGGATTCAATCCTTGTTAACCTTTTGCTATATTTGCATTATTTACTTTTTCCGAACCATCTGAAGCTAGGTTGCAAGCATGATGCTTCACTCCAGGACTTCAGTGGGTATAACCTAAGAAAAAGGATATACCTAACTCTAACCTTTAATCAGAATTAAGAAAATTAACAAATTTTCCTATTTGTCCCAATAATATTTCATTTCAGCGTTATTGGATATAAATGACAAATAACACTGTACAAGTTTTAAGGTGTACAACATGATGATTTGATATACCTACATAGTGTGAAATGGTTACCACAATTAGGTTAGTTAACATATCTGTCATCTCACATAGTTACCTTTTTTTTTTTTTTATGGAGTGATGACAACATTTAAGATCTGCTTTCTTAGCGAATGTCAAGTATAAAATGCCAACAATATTTTTGATAGCTTGTGCCCTCCCTCCAACCTAGATCCAGTCAAGGTTCACACATTGCATTCTTCAATCATATTTAAATGTAAACATTTTTAGAGAAACTAAAAACTGGACTCTCCAATATTTGGAAGTAATTGCTTTACATTGTATCATTTCTCTCTTTTAAAATATTATATTTTAACATTTTAAACTTTTAACATTTTAAACATTTAACGCTACTAAGAGCATGATGTATTTTTAGTAAAGACGAGCTTCCTTTCTTCAGCAGCTTTTCATTCACCTTTGACATCACTTGCTGCAGCATTAGTAGTTGGGGTGCCACTCTGAGATACTGAGCATTCCACTGTTTTCCAGAAGTAATCTGTACTGCTTCCTTCCACCTTTGCCCCACCATGCCTTCCCTGGAAGGCCCTGACCTTTCTCCTGGCCAAAACTCTGTTACCTCTTTCTACCCTCCTTATATTTGTCCTAACTTCCCAGGAACCCTTTCAAGAGCATCCAGCTTTACAGCTGTTATTTTCTACCCACAACCTCTGCTTAGCTCTACCAGAATCTACACCTAATTTCCTTTACTAAAACCCTTTCACTAGGAGTCTTGCACCAAAACCAACCACCACCACTACCTGCCATCACTAATGTGTACTTACTTAGCTGATTCCAAAGGGAAGTGAGGACCTAACATTCGTCAGGAACCTAGACCATGGCAATCATTTCATTTGGTCTTCACAAATCGCTGCAGAATAGGTACAAGATACCTACATTCCTTTTTCTTCTTCCTGTCTACATAGGAAAACTGTATTTCCCAGCCTTCCTTGCAATGAGGCTAGGGTCATGCGATTAGTCTGGCTAGTAGAACGTAAGCAGAAATAATGTATGTCACTCCCAGGCTTGATCCCTAGTCTCCCATGAGATAATCAGCTTGTGATTTCTAACCTTTCTACAATACTTAGAAGCAAAAGATGTTAAGATATTGGATCACATGCTAGGAGTTCAGATTCCGAAGTTGTTGCTTGAAGGAATGCTATCTGGCCTCAGTCGAACAGTAAACTGAGCAAAACATAAAGTTGTATTGTGTTATATTGCTGATTTTAATACCAAGTTTGCATTTAGAAATTTAAAGAATAACAAGTCATTACGTTAATATTCTAATCTAGTGAGGTTGGGTTATATAAGCTTTTATAACCAGACATGAGAATACAACCCCCTTTTGTTATACTGTTTTTATAGAAACATGAGTTCTGAGTTCCAATCCAAACTGTAAAAGAACGTCTAGAGAAGAAAAAACAAAAACCTTAGGGATTGACTCTTCTGTGAAGGTCCCACCACATATTAGAACATGAGCACCCTGCAGATTTTAAAGGCTTCTTTTTCAACAAATAGGCTTCCATTTCAAAGATGAAGATATCCTCCAGTTCTCCAGCCTTTTATTCCAAGGTTGACTTTTTTTAATAACCCAGCAAACTGTCCTGACCTACCATCTTAAATGCTATGACAAGTTCAGAGTCAGTTCTCTCCACTATGGCTGGCATCCTCTTATTATTTCAATGCCTCGCCCCCAATGGACACTATTATTTAATCAACATTAGACTGTTCTATGTAGTGGACTTTTAGGTTGAGGGGTAACAAATTGTTCTAGCATAGAAACAACTTATGCCACAAGAAACAACTTCAAAATCGACGTTAGATATAACTTTTTCTAAAATGGTTGGCCAGTTGTCACCTTGGAGAATTTCTCACTGATTATGTCTTTCCTGAAGTCTCTTACAAATGCTCTATATTTGCTACTCAGCATCCTCCTCACATATCTTCAGAGTGATCTCCTTAAACACAAGATTCCTTTTACTTTATTGAGCAAACAATTCAACTCTTGGGTCTCCACCTTTTACAAAAATTTCATGAAACTCATTGTTAATAATGTATACAGTTGCCAGTAACGGAAAGCCCAACTGCCATAAACATGTAGAGGGTTCACTGTTTTTTAATAAAACTCCACTAGTACTAGTAGGCAGCCCAAAGTTGGCACAGCGGCTCAGTAATGCCATCAAGTCCTCACGCTTTGTTTCTGTCTTTGCCATCCTTATCGCCGTTCATGTCATGTGGACTTTTACCACCAAGCTTGTTGCCTAATGACTCACAAATAGGCTGCTGTTCTCAGGAGTCACATCCACATTGCAGACCGGAAAGAAGAAGAAAGGGTGGTGTCTGTGTGAGGAAAAAGTGATTCTTTTCCCAGTATTTCCGGCACAGTGTTGTTTAGGTCTCATCGACAGAGTGATGCCTTCGGGATGCACCGAGATCTAAAGAAGGCTGAAAAGAACTTTAGCTGGGCATTGCGGCCCAAAGTGATATTGGAATTCTCTTAATAAAGTGGGAAAAATAAAGAGTAAGAAATTAGCAGTGTCAGACACACTTTGTCTTAGTCTGTTCCGGCTGCTATAAGAAAATACCATAGAACTGGGTGGCTTATAAACAACAGAAATTAATTTCTCACAGTTCTGGAGGCCGGAAGTCTGAGATCAGGGTGCCAAAATGGTCAAGTTCTCATGAGAGCCCTCCAGGGTCACAGACTGCCGACATCTCGTTGTATCCTCACATGATGGAGAGCAAAAAGCAGCAACTGCTCTCCTAACTCTCATAAGGGCACTAATCCCTTGTGACCTCATCTAATCCTAATTACCTCCCAAAGGCTTCACCTCTTAGTACCATCACATGGGGTGGGGAGGAAATAGGATTTTAACATGTGAACATTCAGTCCCTAACACCCTTAATGATGTTTCTCTTAAAAGGGCCATCTGCCCCAGAGATGAAATGCCACTGTCTAAACCCCAGAAATAGCTACCATTGATTTTTGTTTTAAATGGCAATTTTCCCTATTGCTTTGCATGCAAATATCATTAATATGTAGAAGCCTCTTTTTTGTTTTTTGTAGTTTAAATTTATCTAGCAATTTAATTTCAGGAACATTTTTTAATAAATTGGTAATCTCCAGATGGTTGGTTTTAGTCTCTTACGTCATCATTGCAAAACATATTAGTGGTATTTTAAGCTCTTTTTTTAGATCCATGTGTGAGAATAATTAAATATTCATTGCCCTTTTAAAATCAAACAGATATTTTTATTTTTAAAACAATCTGAAACTTATAGAAAATTTTCAATCACAGTATAAAGAACTTTTTTTTTTTTTGTCTTGAGCCATTTGAGATTTAGTTGCCAACCTGATGCCACATCACCCCCAAATACCTAAGGGGGTATATGTTGGACATTTTCCCATGTAATCACAATACGACCATCAAAATAAGGACATTAACACTGGTAATCAATACTACCTAATCCTGAACTCTGTTACATTTTATCATTTGTTTCAGTAATAACTTTTATAGCAAAATAAAGGATACACTTCAGAATGTTGCATTGAATTGTCACATCTTTTTGTCTCCTCTAGTCTGAAATGTTTCCTCAGTCTTTGACTTTCATGACCTTGGTACTATTTTTTAGCATTTTATTTTATTAGTTTCAAGTATACAATATATTGGTTAGACATTTATATAGTTTATGAAATGATCCCCCTGATTGCCTTGATGCTTTTGAAGATTACAGCTAGTTATCTTGTGGAATGTCCCTCAGTTTGGGTATGTTTGTGTTTAGCAGGAATGTCACCAAGTGATGCTACGTTCTTAGCATCTTATCAGGTGATGTTTCATTTCAATTTGTCCTATTACTGATGATATTCACTTTAATCACTTAGTTAAAACGATGTCTGCCAAACTTCTCCACAATGAAATAACTTCAAAATGAAGTTACTATTTTTCCTATTTGAAATTAATAAGTATTTTGTGAGGAGATACATTAAATTGATATTCTATTCCTCGCCAAATTCTAATTTTACTCTTTTATTTATATCAATGTGGGCTCATGGTTTCCTATTTCCATTACTATTGTTATTTACTTTGATTCTTCAATTGTCCCATATGTGGCCAGTGGGAACCCATTCAAAATGACTTCGAGGTCATTTTGTCTCATCATTTTTTGAGTATTTCTTTTTTCTAGCACAACAAAATGTTCTAGGCTCATGTGGTATTTTCCTCGCCTTAGTGTTGGAATGGACCATTTCTCCAAGGAATAGTGTTACCAAATAAAATATAGGTTAATCAGTTAAATTTGAATTTCAGATAAATAATAGAGTGTAGCTATGTCCCGTGCAATTTTCTTATTTGCCAAATATTTGCTGTATTATATGTCTGGCATGCTACCAAGGAGCCCTGGTTCCTTTAGCGAATGGCATATAGAAGCCACAATCTGGGTAGGTCTGTTGGTTACAATTCGAGTTCACAGCTTTCGCCTCTCTTGATGGACAGAGCTAAGAAACATTTGTACACACACACTTTTATATCTATATATATAGATATATAGATATATGTATATATCAGTATCGATGTTATATAGATATAGACACATTGCAATCATGAGTTTACACTGATAACTTCTAATTCCAATTCAAAACCTGAGGGTTTTTTCCCTTTCCATGTTTATAACTTCTTTCTCCTAGGGTAACAAACCTGACTCACATTATCCATAATACATGTACTTAATTGATCAATCCTTTGGTATAAAACCAACGTCGCATTGCTGCCACTGCCTGCTCGCCTGTGAGGAGGCCCTCCTCAGCCTGCTTGTGTCCGGATCCCTGTGCCAGGCCATCCCCACAGGTACCCTCCCTCTTCACCTAACAGCGCTCTGATACCTCACCATCAGCCACCCCACAGCATGGATCCTTCATCCTTCATGGGATCTCACCCGCCATGATGTGCCGCCCCCATGGATCCACGCCCCTCCCTGCTCGGCCTTTGCTACCACACACCGGGCCCTCATCCTTGTGAAGTCCTCCCCAGACTGCTCGGAACCTGATTCCATACCCATCCTTCCTCCCTGTCTGTACACCCTCATCTTGCTCCAAGCATGAAAATCTTCAGATATAAGTGAGACATAAGTATGAAATATATTACTGTTATTACTCAGAACACAAGCTGAGGTTTTCGATGTAAAAGAGGCTTTGATAGAAGCAGCTAATAAAATAGTCACTAGGGAATATTTTTCATCATTTGCATTGAGCTGGTACTAACCATTACTTATTGGCTAATAATAAAAATCCAATGAAAGTTGAAATTAGAAATGTAGACTGTTTAAAAACCTGTGTTTCTCTAATTCCTCTTAAAACCCCCTAAAATAACAGTCAAGAAACAAGAAGGCATAAAAAGTACAGGAAATGAAATGACAGCAGAAAGATGTCCAGGAAATTTCTAGAAGATAGAAAGTAAACAGGGAATAACTAGGAGAAAAAGAAGCTAAAACTTAAGTTCCTGCAATAGAATGTTCAGCAATAGCCAGCCAATTTCTGATGTTGAACCGTAAAAAATGTCAAAAATTGAAATCAGTTGTCTGAAGGCACAAGTGCAGGCAGGGTAAAGTAGAAAACGGGCCGGGCCTTACATATGAATGGACACCAAGAATCACCAGACATTTGTAAAAGCGAACAAGAAAACCTGGAGAAAACAGACAATACAGAAGAAAAGTATCAAAGATTATGATAAAACTAAGATGAAGGACATGAGATGTGTGTGTGTGTGTGTGTGTGTGTGTGCGTGCGTGCGTGTGGATTATTAAAGACTCATCTTTAATAATAACAATAGATGTCTTAGTTTGAAAAATCATAACATATCTGTATCAATATGTTAATATTAAGGGAGAAAACCATCAAAAGAGTTGAAAGTGGTTGTCTCCGAGGATGCCACACTAGATGAGGGACAAGGCAGGTGACTTATTTTCTTCTTTGTAAACAAGTCTGTATGTTACTTTGATAAAAACAAGAATTTAATTTAAAAACTAAGTTTGTATATATTGAAATCTGTTCACACAGCAATTCACAAAGAAGCAAGCCATGTTGGAAAGAACTAGAATTTGACCTTGAGATTCAATTCAATGGGCAGTTGGCCCTTTTACTGCTTACTAAAGTCTGTACAAATCTTAATGCTTGAGATTCAGCATACACATTTATAACTTAAGGCTAATAATACTCACCCTGCTGTTTCAGTTTGCCAGGGCTCTTACAACACATAATGCCACAGACCAAGCGGCTTAAACAACAGAAACTTATTTTCGAACAGTTCTGTAGGCCGAAAGTCCAAGATTAGGTATCAACAGGGCCGACTCCCCTTGAAGCCTCTCTTTGGCTCACAGGTGGCCACCTTCTCACTGTGTCCTCATGTGCCTCATGTGCCCTTTCCTGTCTGGGAGCTCATCCTTGGGTTTCTTCCTCTTATATACCCGTCATATCAGATTAGAGCCCTACACTAACAGCCTCATTTTAACTGTAATACCTCTTTAAAATCGTATCTCCAGGTCAGTTACATTCTGAAGTATTAGAGATTGGGATTTCAACATATGAATTCTGGGGAACACAATTCAGCTCATTACCTATTACACTCATTCATTTGCTAAGATTTAGTGGGGCTCCTTTAATGTTCCAACCTGTGCTAGACACTGAGGATTGAAAAAGGATCGAATGAGGTAATGGTATTTGGGGAAACTAACTTAAAATATAAGAAACATTAAGGCATAGCTCACCCAACCTAATGGTTTTGCTTGCAATAAGTAATTCGATTGAACAAAATTAAATGAAAACAATGGAAAATTTCTAAAAGGGAAAAAAATTAGGAAGTGTGGGCAAAGTTATTGAATAGCAACTATTATTTCTTAAGCACCTGGTATGTGCCAGGCAATGACTATTAGATTTATGTCTGTCTCATTTAATCATTACTACTACCCTGCTGGATCGATATTATCAAAATCATCTTACTATTGAGAAATTTATCCCTCACAGACTCAGTAATTTCCCTACAGTTGTATAGCCAGTAAGTGGCTTCGATTTGGTACTATCTGATACCAATACCCGGTACCCATCCTTCCATTACTCTCTACTGTGAGTCACAACCAGCAAGGAATTATGGCTAGCTCTATTTAAATTATTTTTGTTAAATTTCAAATACATTGAAAAAGTATAATTTATATAGAGAGAGAATAGCAACAAAATGAACAGCTGTGTACTCACCATCTGGCTTTAGAAAGAGAATATCATCAATACCTTAGAGACCTGTTATATACCTCCCTCCATCCCTCTTTTCTTCACTCTTCCTCCCAAAACCATTATCCTAGTTTTGTATTTAATAACTTATCGTAAAGCATACATGCATACATACACACACACACACACTCTCACATTTTCATTTTGCATGTTTTTAAAATATAAATAAGTCGTGTTCTTCTGGGACTCACTGTTCTCTTCATCAACATTAGGTCCCTAAGATTTATTAAGGTTGATGTGGGTGGCCATAATTACATCCCATTTCCTCTGATGGTCTAGTGCTACCAGTCTGCCCTCTAGAATTCTGTTATTCCCATTGACTCTGGGGTATCTCTTACTATCAGTCTTTATCTAGAGGAAAAGCAATTCAAAGCTTCTCAGATGTACTAGTGCATTCCTACCACTTTAGTGAAGGGAGTGTTCTCTGAGCCTGCCCAGGGAACATTTTTAGCTGGTAAGTTCTCTGGTATTACGTAATAAATACATTCTTGATTCTAACCTGTTTGAATCATCTCATTGTTTTAAGTTTCAAGGAGCCATTCCTGCAATGTACTAGGTATACTTCTAGGCATTTGACAAGGAAATTATTACTGAGTCACTACATAGTGCACCCATATTAATAAACTCTCCCTTTTCTAGCCTTATAGTCTGTCCTCCCCGACCCAGTACATTTAAGATCCAGGCAAATTTTCCCAGTATCTGCTGGTACATATTCGCCAGGTTCTGTGGTGCTTTGGGTGAATAATCCCTTTCTTCACATAGCAGTATTCTCCTGCTTGGCTCATAATCAGACTTCTAATTATTGGTCTAGAAGCAATAGAGAGAGGCAGAAAAAGATCTTACAGACAAGCATCATCTTGCAAGGCATCTGCCCTAGGTAAGGCCTTCACACAATCTCCAGATGATTAGATACTGGTTACCTCCAACAAGAGAAAGAGCTCCAGAGAATTCTGGCTCAGAGTAGTCAGCGGAATCTGGAGAGTCAAACCCTCAATCCTACCCACCCAAACATCTCCATCAGAGGTCTCGGGGCTCCTTCCCTTTCAGATCCCTGGCTTTAGCATAAGAAACTTTCTGGGCTGTGAATTCAATCTCCTTTTTAGCTCTGCTGTACTTAAGATCTAACTAGAGGTGTTATTTTTCAACACAGTCTATACTCTGTCTGCAAGAGATGAGATTCCCTGTAAAAGATGCCATGGAAGATCTCTGGCTTTCTTTCAACCCATGTTCTAAATTAATGGCTACCCGACCTGAGCCTGTTGTTTCCTTCCTCATGGCTCCTCTAGCAGCTAACAACAAACCAACTCCAAAATTCTAGTAATTACCATTGTCCCTCCTAATATCTTTCAACTCAAGAGCTGTGCTAAGCCAATGTGTTATCGTATACCTGCACACCATCCCAATTTGTCACAGGTAAGGCTCTTAGTAATAGCAATACCACAGCATGCCAGATTATCATGGCCTCATTGACCAACAGTAATGGAGTATTTGCCCAGTAAGTGGTCCAGTTCTAGAATCCCAGTCTGAGGGTCTGCTTCCTTACGTTACCGCTAGGATCTACTGACTTAGGCTGGGTTCCTCCATAAGAGGATTTGAGTGCAAGTGGTATGTTTGAAAGGTAAAATGTGATGTCAGGAAGTAGTACTGTTAGAGGAGTGGAGACACGAAACGGCAAATGGAAGGAGACGATACAGAGCATTTTATCAAGCAGGGCACCACTGAGGACAGCCGGGGCTCAATCCCACAGGGAACATCTGGAAAACAGATAGAACACACCTCGAATTTGGGGGCTGGGGAGAAGGAAGCAGGGATGTTTGTCCTTCAACTCCCATTTGCAATTGGCAGAGAGCCGTTCCCCAGGAGTGGGCCTCTCTGCTTACAGATAGAGAAGCCCTCAGGCTGTAGGCCTGGAGTCACGAGTGTTTCCAGTAAGATTGGCTTGTTCCAGATCATTCCAGAGCATTTAGGGGATGTGAACTGGACACCGATGGCCACCAGGTATATCTTCCTAGACTTCTTTTCTAAAATAACACATACCCCATCATCTCTCTTTCCTGCATGTGAAGATAGACCACAAAGGTAAAATTCTCTTCTTTTATAGCAATAATAATCATCCTGAATAATTGAAATCATCATGCCCCCTTTTTATCCTTTGTGTAGAACTTTTTTGTCATAAACAGCACATTTCTGATATAAAATTAATATATAAAGCCCCTTTCCAGATTTTCTTGTATTTCAGTTATAGATTTCTTTCTTGCAGTAGGGATGAAAAGAATTGTCTGTAGGCATTCATGTTCTTCGTGATTTAATAACCATTTTGACAGTCCCCTTTTGTACAAAAACTTTAAAATAAAATCTATGAGAGTATTCAGTGACAGATAGGATATTCAGTAATACCATTGTGTTCCTGTATTAATCAGAGATTTAATTATTCAATTCATTTCTTCAGGCATCATGATATCATATGTAGTCTAGTTTCTAATCTGGTTAAAACCGGTTTTGTTCTCATGACTCTGTAACTAAATATTATAAACAAAAAACCGTGAGGCTTAAAGAGACAAAAACAAAAAACAAAAAAAACCTAACATACCTTACTGATTGCTGTACATTTTCTGTTTATAGGAGTATTGTTTCTTATTGCATATGTGATACTGCTTCGTTTGGTAATATAATCTGTTTTTAACATTATCTGGTCTTATCAGAAAATAAATACAAGCGGAGTTTAAATGGCTTAAGAAAGTATTCCCTGTGTTAAAGGATAAATTCTTGCTCCTTAAGTTAGAGTAAATTATGCTCTACATTCACTGAAAACTTAAAACTGTTATTAATTATGATGGAGATCCATCTCTTTAGAGTGAACAATAATAAATAAAAAAAACTTAAAATGTGAAAGATTTTTTAATGAATTAGAACTGCTTTGAGTCTGAGGCTAGATTCCCTCATGTTGTTAATCCAGTTAAATTTATCACATAGGAAATGCATCTTCCCTATCTCAGGGGAAGAAACCAGCTAATGGCTCGGAGGATGCCTTAAATTTTCATTTGCATCAATATTATCGGTGAATCATAAATTATCTTCTGAATGTTTAACTATAATTTTAGATTTTATTACTGACTATAGGCAGAAATGAATTTCTATAGTCATTTGGTAGGAAGGAAGATCCCAATATGCTCCAGGCTCAAAAAAAAATGGGTGGAGACCACCTTTAAGAGAAGCTGTCTTTCTCTGGCTTCATCAAATTTTGTAATCAAGAATTAGAACAGGATCTGCACTGTAAATCGGAAGGGCTCATTCCTGTTACACTAAGGAGAAGAAACTGGTTAGTCAGGAACATGGTAAATCACTTGCGGGTACACTGATCTCATAGTCAACAATGTCAGCAACCGATTTCCTCAGGGGAGAAAGAGAAGACCTTCACCACAGGCAAGCACCTGCGGCCTGGAGAAGTCTGTTGTCGCTGGGTACAGAACAGCTGACAGCTTCAAAGTTTCGATCAAAAGCAGTGACCTTGCTTGTCTTCTGCTGTACGCTCAGAATCTATCATTCTGCCTGGCACGTAGTAGGTGTTTAATACATATCGTTGATTAATTTTCTGGTCTATAGCCTTAAAAATACATGGAGGAATCTTAAATAAATATTGCTAAGTGAAAGAAGCCAGTTTGAAAGGGATTATACTATATGATTCCAAGTATATGGCATTCTGGAAAAAGCAAAACTATAGAGATTGTAAAAAGATCAATGTTTGCCAGGGGTTCAGGGAGAAGGAGGGAGGGAGGGATGAGTAGGTAGAGTGCAGGGAATTTTTAGGGCAGTGAAACTATTCTGTATAATATTACAATAGCGGATATGTGTCATTATATATTTGCCAAAACCCATAGGATGTACAATACAAAGATTGAACCCTAATTGAAACTATGGATTTTAGTTGATAATAATGTATCAATATTGGCTCAATTATAACATATGTGTCACACTAATATGAGATTTTAATAATAGGGGAAACTAGAGAGAGGGAAGGGAAGCATGGGGACTCTTTTGTACTGTCTGCTAATTTTTCTGTAAATCTAAAACTGCTTTAAAAAATAAAATCTATTAATTAAAAAAAAAGTCTATAAATTTTTATTGTACCCCTGACTTCCACTCCAGAATAATATAAAAGGAGCTACTAGAAACTAGGTGAATGAATAAATGAATGAGATATTTGATGTAATATTCTTTAGTATCTATATTGAGTATGTAAATATCTATTGAGTGCTGACTAAAGCACTATTAAGCAGTGTGCAATATAGAAAGGATACTGCTGCTTGTTTTGAGAACTACAAAGCAGAGCTTTTTTATTCTCTTGACCACAAAATTCTTCAGGAAAGAAAGTGTTTACCTGCCAAAGAGGAAGAAAAAAAAAAAACACCTAAGTTTCAAAGACTAGGTAAATGAATGAAGCATCTCAATAAAAATGCAATAAAAGTAAAAGAGCCCGAGCTGCAAATAAGTGGATGCAAGAATTACTCTCTTGAAGCACTCAAAAAGTTTGCATATGCTTTTGTAAGTCATCTGAAATATGCTACAATTGATTCAACTTCAGTGCCCCTCTCTGTCTCTCTCTGTCTCTCTGTCTCTCTCTGTCTCTCCCTCTCTCTCTCTCTCTCTCTCTCTCTCTCTCTCTCTCTCTCTCTCTCTCTCTCACACACACACACACACACACACACACACACACTAGCTGTACTCTTTTTAAGGATCTCCAAGTTATAGACAGTGGAATGCAGCCATGGAAGGTAGGGGAGAAGGTGTCTCATTCGATGCTTAAAACAACACAAAGCAAAACATAGGTTCATACAATTAGGATGACTTTCTCATCACCAAAAAGGCAGAGAAGTGGTGCTGCCCATTCTTGCTTCCACATCCACTCCTTTATTCTTCAAATTTGTCTGGGGTGTATATTTTAAGCTGGTTTTATCTGTACAACCATCGCAATACAAGTGGTAAAGAGAGATGACAAAAAGAAAGCAATATGATTTCCCCTAAATCCTGCCCCACACAAGGAGAGCCCAAACTTGAGTATAGTATTTGAGAGCTATGACCTACTCAAGATAGACTACAAAAAACAAAAACAAAAAACAACATGGATTGGGGCCATTCCTTGAATGTCCCCAAAGGAAGAGGTAACATGCAGGTAAAGTGTTATAATCAGAAGGCTCAATTCTACTACTCATCATCCTGGAAGGTCGCATGGTCTCTCACTGTCATTATTCCTTCCCTCACTGGAAAAGTACCGATTGTCCAAAAGGTACCCGGGAAAGTGCTTACATGACTTTAGGGTATAATTCAACCATTACTATGACCCTGAAAGACTAGAAATATATACACTTGCTTTCAAGTTCGGCAGACCATTATCACCAGGGCTGTACCATATAGCCATGTGAGTTATGTACTGCACGACTCCCAGGGGCACCATTTATATAATTTGGGACCTGCAGCTGAGAACTAAAGACTAGTAGGTAAAGATTTCCGATCCCACTGACTATGATACACTCGCAAATGATTAAGCAAACAAGATAGCTAGCTGTCCAAATGAGTGGCACATGGACCTCATATTTGCAAATAAATTTGAGAAGTACAATTAATTTGATGAATGAAAAGGATTCCCAACCTGAACCCATACTTTTTTAAGTGATAAAAGACACACAAATAATAAAACTAAAAAGGGACAACAAAAAGTATCCCCTTTAGTCCACCCCAAAACCCCACTCATTTAAATTCTACCTTCAATTCTGAGATCAGCCACAACAGAAATGCCTCTTAAAGTACAAATTTTATATAGCTTTATGAGAACAGGAAGTTTCTTTCTCATGCAAACAAATTTGTTCTCAAAAGAGAGAGAACGAATTGAACAGAGAACAGGTACCAGAATCCTGATCTAATTAATGGAAGGGAAAACTGATCCTAGCCTTTGGATATTTTCCAGAAATTTTCTCTCTTAACATGTATATAGTTCCAGTCAACATCTTAATAGGGTCTTTTTTTTTTTTTAACTCAGAAGTTATTTTAACCTTCATCTGAAAGAATGAACAAATGAAAACGACGTGGATAGTCTAAAGAAAAATGAAGTAGGGAGCTAACTTTACCAGACACTAAAACATAAAGCAACAAGAATGTAAATGTTTGTGGTATTGGTTTGAGGTTTGAGGATTTGAGGATTGAATTGACAAACCTCTCAATGATACACCAGCCTATAAGTGGATTCTAGGATATATAAAATACATGTTAGAAGTTATATCACAAATATATTGGGAAGGAAGAATCATTCCGTAAATTATAAAGAGCTGAAGAGGTAGCAATTGGGAAGAAAATCAACTCATATCTTTACTTACATCATAAATAAAAAGAAATTTTAGAATATGTAGAGATGAAAAAGAAAAACCAAGCTTTAGACGAGCTAAAGGATTAAATATTTTTCGAGCCTCTGGAAAAGAATGAATTTCTAAGCTTGAAAACAATAGAAGAATTAAAAATCTAACAACATAAGAACAACCATAATTTTGAAAGTTGAAATAAAAAGGAAAACAGCAAACTAGGAAATATAATCATTTATAGGAAGGGACTAATAACTCTAAAGAGTTCAGATAAATAAATATAAAAAGTACTAAGACCCTGATAGATAAATCAGCAAAGGGCATGTTCAGAGCATTTACAGAAGAGCTACTACAAGTAGTTTTAAACAAAAAAAATTTCACCTGCAGTTGTGATTTTAAAAAGCAACTAAAAGCTGAGATATCATTCCACCTATGATATTGACAAAATTAAAGAGTTCTGGTATCATTAAAGGGCACAGAAAAATGAATATGCTATGCATTTCTAGTGCCACAACATTTTCTAAAGTAAATTTGACAAAATATATCAAGAAGAAGAAAAGATCTTATGCCCTTTTATCCAGGGTGCCAATTCTGGAGGCGAAGAAAATGCAAGGTACTGAAAAAGCCGTATACACTAGTCCAGACATAGAATATTATTTATGATTATAAAAGATTGGAAGGAACCGAATTATATAACAGTCAGGAGTTGGTTCAGTAAAGTATAGAATCTACCAGAAAGAATGGTAACTTGAACCAAAAACAATGAACGAATGAAACACATATGGCGGAATATTATTCAGCGAAAAATAAGATCACTACATAAGTCAAATGGCCATGCAGTGCAGCTCTCGTTTTGAGCTTTTCCCCCTCCTCTGTCTAGCATGCTTACCAATCGCCTCTAATAACAGCATCCCTTTCCTTTAAAGAGTCTTTCCCAATCTCATGTGATACTGTTGGGAATGGACATTGTGATGGCCCAACCTCATCTCTGTTAACTAGTGAGCATATGCCCCAGATTTGACCAGTGACAATTACAACCCCGTGTGCATGGTAATTGGCCAAAGGAAGAATACATTTTTCTTGCCTGAGGAGTTTGAGCCCTTTCCTAGATTTTTCCAAAGTGAAAGTAGACAGAGGCTCTCTCTTCCTTTAGGATGACCTTGAGCTATTGGCAGCTTGACCCCCTGCTGGCTGGGTTGAGAAGTGCAGAAGGAGAGGATGAAGACAACTTATACAGAGAAGCAGAATTAATGAAAGAGAGATCTGAGGACATCCTCTGGACCTCTGGATGCAGCCCTATCTAAAACCCCTGGATCCTCCACTTACATGAGCATTTCTGACACACAGTTTGGAATGGTTAAGCTGGTATGGGTTGGGGTTCAGTCCTTAGCTTTTGAGTCCTCACTCATGGAGAAATAATTTCTGCACAGTACCTTTGGTGACCAGCATACTCTTAAAAATCTAGATCAGAATCTCACTGCCTTTTCTTAACTCTTACAAAGCTTAATACTGTTCTTAGACCAAGAAATGATCTCCTTACCATGCCCTATGAGGTCCCACAGAGTCCCCCACCTTCTCTAATGTGCAAGCGCGCGCACGCGCGCGCACACACACACACACACACACACACACACACACACTCACTCACTCACTCATTCTCCCTCCTTCAACTCAGCTCCCTGCATGCTCCATTTGCTCCTTTACCCTACCATACTGGCCACCTTTCTGTTCCTCAAACAAGGGTCATTCCTGCCCTGGTTCCTTGAATTTGCTGTCTCATGTATAAGATGCTTTGGCCCAGATCTTCAAGGAGGCTGATTTTTGATTGTCAATCAGGTCCCATCTCAAATGACATTTTCGTGAGATCTTCCCTTACTACTCACTCTACATTACTCTCCTTTATTTACTTCACATTATCTATGTGTATCTTAAATTATTGATTTGCCTTTTGTTTTAGAATTTAAAAAATTAGGATAAAAACTTACATGTACACTGAGATTACAACTAGAAAACAGTAAGCGTATAAGAAAATGTATCAGATTTATAACATTGGAGTAATGGGGATTGATTGTGTCTGATTTCTTTCTTCTTTTTTTGATTTTTACAAATTTTCTGTAATGTGTTTATATGTTTCATTAATTAAGACATAGAAAAAAGTCATGTGCTCTTCAGAAGCCACGAGCTTCCCAACATTTTTATGAAGAATTTCAATTTCCCCAGTCTTAAATTTCAGAAACTATGACAGGGTTTGCCAACGACTAGCCTCAGAAAATCTCTTGGTTAATTAAGAAGAAAAAATTAAAAGAAGTATTTGGTATGCTAGTGCTCCTTATGTTAAAGGACAAACTTGTACTGAGTCATTGTGTAAAGTGCCAAAGCACAAAATACAACTGTGATGGGTTTTTTATACATACACATAAGCTTCTATCAAGACATATAAAGATCAGATACAATAATGAAAGTTCTTAGAATTATTTGTCATAATTCCATAGCCAAGTGCATAATGAAAAGGATCCATTATTTATTATCTGCAACATGGGAGTAGTTAATTGTGGCCAAAAAGGCTAAGGCCTAGGAATCCTACGATTTTTATTTTTATAATGGTATTTACAATTTAAAAAATTTTAACACCACGTAACATTATCCTTGAAGCCTAAGGTGATCACATCTGTTTCTTTAACTCCACAGTGACCATCTTTCTCCTTGAAATCACATGTCTCTCATTCCCAGCCCTCTCTTGGCTCTTTTGCTCACATGGACCATAGCACTTCTGCCCTCCCAGCAATCCCACGGTCACCTTGCCTGGTTTATTCAAGAGTTTCACCCGTTTTTCAACCACCTAGTCTCAACTTGATGGATAACATCATTCATGTTTTCCACAAATAGTTATGAAGTACCCACATGTGGTAGCTCTTGGGCAGAGACAAGGCATTCTCCCCTTCTTGAGACTTACAGTTTACTGGGAGAAACAAACAAAAACGAAACAAGCGAACAAACAAAATAAATGCAAAATTTGGTAGGTTCTAGGGAGGACACAAATAGGATTCCTGCTAAGATGGTCAGGGAAGGTCCTTCTAAAAAGGTAAAATGAGATCTGCAGCATAAGGAGAAGTCAGCTCAGGGTAGGAAAAAAGCAGTTCATTTGAAGGTTTCTATGGCTGGAACATCACAAGCCAGGTGCTAAGTGGCATGAAATAAGGTGAGTGTGGTTAGAATCGAGCAGCACCTGGCAAGCCGACGTTCATTTAAAGTGCAATTTGAAACGGTTGAAAGGTTTGACTCTGAAAAGTGACATATCGATTTACTTTCATTTTTGCTTTATTCTTTCCCTTTATTTACTTATGTTCAAAACAATTAGTGAGTTCCTTAGCATTGAAAGGATAAAATAATTTTGTTGATATTGACAAAATAACTGGCTTAAGATTTTTATCGGGATTGTGCCGAATCTATAGGTTAAGTTGGGATGAATTGACATCTTGCCAACATTGAGTTTTCCTATCCATTTATTTAGATATCTGATTTTTTTTTCCTCAGAGTTTTGTAGGTTTTCCTTGTATAGACCTTAAACATATTTTGTTAGATTTATACCTAAGTATTTCTTTTAATGTTAATGTAAATAGTATTATGTTTTCATTTCAAATTCATTGTTGGTATGTAAGAAAGAAATTGACTTTTGTATATTAACCTTGTATCCTACAACTTTGCTGTAATTGCTGGTTAGTTCTACACATATTTTAAATGATTCTTTGGGATTTTCTACATAGATAATAATTTAGTATCCTTCAAAGTTTTTAAAAAATAAATCATTATGAATTTATGGACTTAAACAATTTAATTTTTTATTATTATCATTTTTGTCAATACATAAGTATCCTATTCGGGGCCAGTAGGAGTCTCTTCAAATTGATTCTTGAGTCCTTTTGACATGACCTTTGTAGTCTTGAATTTCTTCACTGCTATGCGATTGGCAAGACATTGCAGGCAAGTCTTCTACGTTTTTTACCCCAGACCTGTAACCAGGTTATTCACCAAGGAGTTCTGATCCTTCTATTTGCAGTCCAGGCGGACTACCGCACCATCTCCTAACCAGTGTCTCCGACTCCACTCTCTATAGAAAGCAAAGGTGATTCTAAAATCACACCCTGAACTATGGTTTTTAAAAAATCATTACCCAATAAAATGCTCTTTGGAGAAAAGAAAGACTCAAAACAACTTACATGTTTAGGGTGAAGAATGATGGGGAATATCAACAACAGAATAATGAATATTTTGGGAAAGATTTGGAGTGGGATATTGAATCGCTATTTCAAAATGCCAGCAGTCTAAATTTTAAAGCTATTGTATAAACAGTGTTTCCAAAAATCCCATACACTTCGCAAACCGTTTACATTATTTTATACTCTTTCAGTCCTTTGTGACTAATTCTGTGATTTAAAAGTTACAAGCAATATGTTCATTCTGCTTTATGACCTTCATTTTTCCATGTAGACAAATTGAAGTCTCATCACTTCAAAAGATACTGTCATGCTACTATCTAACAGTTTATTTAATCGTCTTATTTTGAGTTTAATTGCTCTGTTCTTTTATTCTTGCATCTCAGTGAAGGCTCTCATTTATAAGCAATGAAAAATGATTTAAGTCACTTTAAGTAGAAAGGATAACTTATTATGAAAATACAGGGGTATATCATGAAGTCAAAGGGCAGAAATACAGTTTGAGCATCTGGAAGGAGCCAGAAAGTTGTCAGTCTATTCTTTGTTTATTTCTATTTTTCTTGGTGAATCCTTCACACTTCTTCTCCTGGCTGTCTCTCCTTGCAGGGGAATAGAGGTACTCCATAGCCCTAGTTTATTTTGCCACCCTGGTCATATACAAAGACTAACCTGCAATTCTCTGCCTTAGCTGACATTAGATTCACCCCTGGTTGAGTTGTAGTTCGGGAAGTGAGATTATCCGATATAAACATGGCTGCCAGCACCCCACCCGTGTGCATGGCCTGGGGGTGGGGGGCCGGGAGGAGTTCCTAGAGAAGAAGGGATGGCTCTTGGGTTGGGCTAACCCCTAGCAGAGGTCACTGCAATTTAAATAATGCTGCTAAGAAAAAAGTTTATGGAAGTTCCTTTTTTTTCTTTGTCCTTGGAGTATGTTCTTCAAGGTGGAATTACTGGGTCTCAGTGTAGAAACACTTCATGGCTTATCCTGAGATAATGTGAGCTGGGCCATGCCAATGACAGAAGAGGAAATAAGGGTGTTAGGAAATACTGGTCTGGCAACTCTGAAGAAATCCTTCCTTATCTCCGTGATATGCCTTGTAAGTCATTGTCCGTTTCCACCCTCAGAAAGCACTAGAAGGAATATACTCTCTTCACGTGCCTTTTTATCTTTTTAAAATTTTCGTCCTTTCAGTAGTATTTATTGAACACAGGAAATGAGAGGACAGTACAACCCAAGGCTCATGTAGTAACGTCATATTTTTAAAGAGCATTATGAAGCTGTAAATTAATGTCTTCTCACCACAAAATAGCCCACATTCTCTCATCTTTCCTATTGGTCCTATTTCCTAACCCTTCTCACAGGTTTCTGGCCTTTGCCGCTCTCTCTACTTTCTCCCCTCAGACTGCAGATCTGAACACTTTCCCTCCAGAATACAATACTAAGAAAGACTCATCAGCTTAAACTATTAATTCCTTTGAGTAAATGACAACTTTCAAGGATATCAGTTACTTAATACATTTTCCACATTATAAACAAAATTACATTGTTCTTTTTCACTTGGGGACAATTCACGAAAGCGGAAATTGTTCAGAATTCAGTACTGGATCACAAGAAGTGGAAGAGAGGATGGGCTAGAGAGAACCAGGCCCAAGGTGTTCCAGAGCAGCTCCGTCCTGGCCGGCCTGGCTTAGGAGACCATGAAAGAGGACACAGCCAACATAAGGCGGGTGGCATCTGACTGGCCTAGAGAAAATGACCAGTGCGGGCTCTGAGCTGGCAAACGAGCTACTGAAACTAAGGGTCCTGACTGGGCAAGAAGGCAAAGGTAGGCTCAGAATGCAAGTGTCCAGATGAGGGTCCGAAGAGTGGAAGAAAAACATGTCCATCTCAAGGGACCAGAAGAATAACCAGAGAGATTTGATTGTGTACGTCAGCAATGAGGGCAGGATTTGCCATATGCTTTCAGTACATTATAATCCCCCCCAAACTGACTTTTTCTTCACTGCGTTGTAATGTTCTCCTGTTGCTTATTTAAAATTGTACAACTCACAAAGGCAGTGTAAGAGCATGACTCTTATCTCTAAGTCAGAGTCTCGTCCTCTGTCTTATCTTTAAATGCAAGTGATGCGGGCTGGCATGGCCTGGCAGGTGCGTTCCCAAGATGGAGCTGTGCAGGTGCTGCAGCCCAGGGAGGGACGTGTTCCCTGGAGGGTCCCTCGGTTCCTAAAAGAGTTCTTCCACGGTTACAATGGGGAGGAAAGGGGCCCTTTTCTTATATCATGCACTGTTTTATACACTCCCACCTAATTTTAAGGGTACAAAGGGAAGGGCAACTAGTTTCTGAGTCTGGAGGGAAAAGTGCTCAAAGCAAATAAGTATTTGGGAAATTGTCTTGAAGTCCGTAGAATGAACAAGGCATTAATGTGCAATAGAGGGACTTATGACTGTTCTGGGAACACTCTGCCAGTGTGTTAGAGCGACGGTTGGCCATTTGTTTTAAAGAATTCAAAGAACACTGAAAGCCACTCTGGTAGTTTTTTGAGGAAAGCTGGGGGGAAAAATTGCAGAAGAGGTCGGGGAGGAAGAGTGTATGAGGGCCGTTAAGCAGCTGTCCGTTAGGGAACATTTAATTTAAAATAAGATAAATAGCCATTGTACTGCAAAACAAATATTTTGGCAACATTTCCATCCCTGCCTCCTTACACTGCTGTTCTCAGACTTTCTTGGAATGTAGGATCAAAAAACAATGTGACGCTCAGATAGAGTATGGCTTGATCCTTTAATCAGTATTGAGAGTAGTATTTAGCATGTTTTTCAATACATTGTAATTTCCCCCTATTACCTCTTTTCTTCATTCTATTGTAATTTCCTCCCATGTTGCTTTATTTTAAATTGTATAATTCATACAAGATTAAGACTTGCTCCAATGAACATGCCCAAATTTCTCATTTGACATAGAATTGTATATGCTTCTGTCTTTGTTGATGATTAACCCCCTCTGAGAACTTAATAAATATAAAGCGATGTATTTCTTTTTATATTCTTGGCTAGAAATTACATGACTGGGCATACTCTCAAATTTCGCACCTTTTTGGATAATGTGCTTTTTGTAATAGTGAATCAAAATAGAGTTATATTCAAATGGTTCCTTGAATTCAAAATAGAAAGAAAAGGAGTCCAGGAACTTCAAAACACTAGGCAAAGGTGACTTTGCAATGGAATTGTGTCAAAGAAAACTGCCAGGATAAATTGAGGCGTGTGCTTCTCACCATAAACTCTGGAAGTGGAGGGAGAATTTTTTTTTTAAAAGAAAGATGTCTCAAATGAGATATTATTAATAATTATAACAACAATTTCAGGCTATGCGTGATAAACTGAAAATATAGAAATGAATATAATGGGCTCTGATTTAACTAGACGGAACTATAATTTTTCAAAGCAGTGAACTCCAGCTTGTATTTAGTAAGATTTTTTTTTTTTTATTATGCTACTGACCTAGTTTCAGATGTGCACTCACAAATCGCAGGTCCCTAGGAGAGTAGGAAGAAAAGTTACTTGCTTATATTCTGCAATTTATTACACTAATTTATGGTCCTTCAAGTCTGGGCAGGGGATGGGCTGTTCTTGTTTTATAGAAGAACCTTTTTGTCCTTTGTTGGGGACGTTTCCAGCAATTTAACAATCGACTCTAATAGAATCTTATGAATAAAACTAATGAAAACATGAAGAAATGAACTCTAGAGACGAAACATACAGTAGCTTATTGTTCACTCTCTGGAGACTAGAAATACCTTCTCTAACAAGGTACAATGGTGCAAACAGGAACTAACACTTGGGTTTCAATGAACAAGGCATTCAGGGTCAGGAGAAGGCCAATATTGTCGACCTTAATCTGGTCAGTAGGAGTAAACTCCATAAAAGGATACAAGCAAAAAGGTAAATAAATGTGTTTCAGCTTTTGGATGTGTTCAGATCCTGTTAAAATTGTCTTGAGAGAGCAACAAACTACAGAACCTAGTTTCTGGTCCTTTGATCCATCTCGATGTTTTTTTTTTTTTTTTTTTGAACGGGCTGTGTATAAGCAGTGTTCCATCTTTCGCTGAGGCCAATCCTTATTTTGCCTCTTTTCTTGGATCTTAGGAAGTATATGGGAAACATGGTAACAGAGAGTTGGTACAACTGAAATACCTAAATGATTTTTTAATAAACCAAATAATTCAACATATGAAGCCTTTTATTGGAGTTGCCATCACAGAAAGACTGAGACAGGGCAAATCGCTCACTTCCTTGGTCTCAGCGTCCTCCTCTATGAGGTGAGGGGTGTGTGTGATTAGTGTCTACCCAAGTGTGACACCCATGCCATTGGTAGGACATGAAATCATTTTAGGTGGTATGTGGACAACTGTTGTAAATTGTATATTTATTTTACCAGCTTAGCAAACCTGTAATGTTTATGAAAATCACTGCTTAGGAGTAAAGTGGGTATTAGGTTGTTGTTTTTTTTTTTTAAGCCATAACATAAAATATTAAGTAAATGATATCAGGATATGACATAATAGTGTCATGTTCTGTTCGAATGAGTAACATTTGGAAAATACTAGACTGGATAATCTCTAAAGTATGTTTTAGCTCCAAGTCTAAAATGTCTATAAATTTTAAGCCTTTGCTACAAACCTTGCTCACATTAACCAAAATTAAATAAAACAGACAAAGGGGAAAGGCAGGACTGGAAAGAAAGAAAGCAAAAGTGCTTGGAAAATTCTTAGACTTGATGATCACTCAAGAATGAAAACGATACGATACATTGCCTTTAATTTTGACATAGAATTTTCACGTAACTGTGTAAGCAACCTCACGCAACACTTTCACAAAATCCTTTCAAAAAGCCCCATCTTGAATTGTGAATTCTGCAGCAGCGCCCCCAACGCTGACATCAGGGTGGCCTCCGGTGTTCTGAGGGAGCCGCGAGCTCTGCGCTGGCTGCCCTTCCGCGGCTTGCTGGAATGGAAAGACAACACACGAGCCGGCTTCACTTACTGAGTGCCCAGCAATGGCCTTGCGCTTTGCAAACTTTGCCTTATGTAATCCTCACAACCACCTACAAAAGAGGTATTATTTCCCCTGTTCTCAGATTAAGCAACTGCAGCCCTTTGAGTTTCCTAACTTGTTATCTTACCCAAGGGCTCACAGTAGTCTGTGGTGAGCACTTAAAAAAGTGTTCCCCAGGTCTGCCTCATTTCTAAGAACACACTTTTTCTACAATATGAAAGTTTTATGTTAGAGTTTTAAAGTCTCTCTCTCTCTCTCTCTCTCTGCTCTTGTGTGTGCGTGTGTGCGTGTGTGTGTGCGTGTGTGAAATAAAGAGGCCTTTGGACTTAACCAAGAAAAGCTTTTGGAAGAACACAAAGTCGTGAAGAGCAGGTCAGAGACTTAGGCTGAGGTAGTAACTACAGGGTGCGTCATTTCAAAGAAACAAGTGGTTATCCTGGAGATCATCAGCTCTGTCTTGACAGTTTATGCCGCATTCTGGGGGATCCCTGGATTGCAACGCCTCCTCTGCCCCTACAGATAACCACCACTGCCCCACCACTCACGCCCAGGGTGAAAGCTGGCATCTCTCATTACTGTAGTAGTTTTCTTCCCCTGCAGCTTATCTGTCCATAACCCCAGCTGAGAGTCCATTCTCCCGCTGCCCCCTCCACCAGCTCTTAACGCTCAGCAAAGAGTGACCACGCTGTTTGCTCAACTTGCCAATCAATCACTTGTTGACCTTTCCTCCCCTTTTATCATCCAGGAGTCTTCTTTGGAACCCTCTAAGTCCTCTAAGAATGACCAAGAAGCCATTCTCCTTTCCTTGAGCATTCTCCGTCATCCAAAACTAATGTGGGAAGTTAGAATATGTAAAATTAGAAATTATGTCTACTGATAAAATTCTCAACCCTTAATTCTTATGAAAAGAGAAAAGGTCTTATATAAATTAACTCAATTTGTTTTTTTTAAGTATCAAGTGGGGAAATAAAGCTGGAAACATTACAGTATTTGGAATGCAGTCTTTGTCATAAAGGTGCTAAGGAAAGAAGGAAGCTACCTCTAAGCATACCTTGTTTAAAACACAATGGCTTCAATTTCAGACAGTTGACAGGTGCTCAAGGGAAAAGAGACCAAAGAAAATATGGATGTAAACTCTTCATTTAATCCCTCTCCCAGTTGTCTCCAACCAGTGCCATACCCACTCACAGTGAAGTCCCGAAGGAGATGCGTTCTCAGGAGAGTCTCCAAGTTCGGGCCAACCCACCTTTTAGTTTCAATACAAGAGACTGCCATTTTTGCAAGTCAAAAATGGCCAAATGTCAGCAATTCCAACCTATACATTTCCTTCCCTTCATAGGAGGTGACCCTTGGCCTTGAACTTGGTCTCCACCTCATCCACGTTTAAGGGACATCTCTTCTGGACTGTCCTTTTGTAGCACCAGCCCCCACATCCAGATGTGATCTATCTCAGACCGATCACTGAACTTCGGCCTGGGTAGGAGCTCTGCGCTGAGGTCCCCGTTTCTGTGCAATTTGCTTTGGAATAGGGTTTTACTTCTGAAGGATCATATCCTGACAAACATAGGGGACAGGATGCGCCTCAGAGAATTCCCACGGCTGAACAGGCTCTGGGCCCCAGAGTCTCTTGGTACACCATGCCCTCCAAATCATAGGTGATGTTTTCTATTTTGATTTTTTTTCTTTCATTCAAAAATGCCAGTAAGTACCCACAAACAGGTCATGACCTACTGTTTGAAAAATATTTCTCAGAGAAGACCTCCTGGATACATTTTTTAGTATAAATGAAACAAAAATGAAGCCCCCTTGAAGACTTGCTTTCCTGGGTGCCACGACTTAGTTTTTCTGGCCCGGCCTCACTCCTTTGGTTACTCTGACCCAGGCTTTACAGATCAAGGCCCTTGACAGCTGCTTTGGGAACCTCATTCTGCTTTCCTTAGGGCCACCCTAGACTTCCTGCCCAGAATTTCCTTTCCCTTGAAAATATGTGCATGACCATGATGCGAAATTGTAGCTTCAGAGATTCATCAGTTTTCTATTTTAATAATGCTAAGTTTTAATCCAATTTCGAACATGCAAGATGTATTTGGTACAGTTGATCTTAACAAATATATAGCACCATACACAAACAACTGAGCCCAAGTACCAACATTCTAACTATATATTATGAAAGAGATTCAGATTGAAAAATGGCAAAATTGTACTTCCCACGTATATTTGCAAAGTCTGTTGTATTTTATAAGATTTTTTTTAAAAAGTCAGCATTTTTCTTCATAGCTTTTATTTTAGATTGTATTATTTATTTGTGGTCATTTGATTAGTCACAATCTCCTCCATTGGATCCAAGTTCAATGAGATCAGAGACTGCAATGCTCGTTATATAGTAGGTTTCCGTAAACATTTGCTGAGTGAGTAAATGAATGTTCCTTTAAGAAGACTTCGGTAAGATTTCTTTTGCCACAAAGGCTTTGAACTTTCTCTCATGTCTTATAAAGTAGAATACTGAATGTGAATTTGTCGCTGAATCAAAAAACAGATGTAGCGCCCTACAGGTCTCAGTTATTTTTAGGATTCCATTGGGGGCAGCATCCAGCCCCCAATGTGGCTTTCTAACACAGGAGCTGCTCTCTATTTCATGTCTCACGATAACGCCAGGAAGTGGGTACTGCTGTTATCTCCCCTTATACAGAAGAGGAAACTGAGGCTCAGATGGACTTAATCTAAGTCTCTAGAGTCCATGCCATTTTGCCTTTATGCTACCTTTTCGTGAAACATCTTGTTATCTTTTTTTAAAAAAATGTGTTTTCTCTTAATCCTTCTGAGAATCTTTTGTACAAAAAGATCATTAAAAAATGTCATGGAAGAAGAATTAGTTTTAAAATCAGGTTATCCCACCCCTCCTAGAAAAATGTGTAATGTCATTATGGAGTGGCTCCTTAAAGATGTTTACACAAAATTTGAACAAGGCCTTTAAAAATGTGTCTTTTCTCAATGAAAGTAAATAACCAACCTTTCAAATAACATCACTACTGCCTGATCTTCGATGGTATTCTTTCAAAATCAGATGGATGTCACAGTAACTGAGAGGAGTAGCTGTTTCTAAAATATAATAAATTTTAAAATGAGGAACAGGGAATAATAATTCGACTACAGTTTTTAAAAGGCGTTCTAAATAGTTTTTAAAGTTAAAAGAGGGAGATTTTGTTCATCTGCAATCCTACGAATAATTTCTCCTTTGGCGCATGGAGAGTCTTCCTGAGGTTTATTTTAATCCGAAAGCTCTATGCCTCTCACTCATCTCGTCACTCCCCTCCATTGAGTCCACGGAACGTGCACAAGGCGTTCGATGGGGCTCCGAGGAGCACGGTCTGAGTTCTCTGAATTTTACAAAAGCGGTGGCGATTTTTATTACTTTTCTCCGAGTTATTTGCATTTCAAAAGGACACATATTTCAATTTTTTTCCCTTAGTCTCTCATAGTCAATGATCAAAGTGAGCTCCTTTAAGAACCTGGCTAACGACAAATACAGTGACCACCTGAAGCACTCAATAAATGCTCAGTCAGTAAAATCTGACGTTAAGACTGACCTCAGCAAGCTCCTCGCCAACCTCAAGGTCGGTGAAGATTGACTGTTGCCTCTTCCGTGTTCCTTCTGCCCCTTCTCGTCCCTTGCCCAATCTCATCTTTGACCTCAGGAACTAGATTGAGGTCCTTTCTGCAGCCTCATGATGGGAGGGTGCCAATCATTAGGTAACACTCTATTTAAGTGACTGCCCTCCTTGATTTCTGTCTGCAACCGGTACAACTGGGGCTTGGACAGCTGCCAGGGAAGCCATGGTGATCTAGCCACCCAGAGAAACAAAACCACGGAATCATGTTTAGGTATAAAAATCAAAGTGGGAAATCATGCAGATAAATAATGCTGCTTTGACAAGCCAACTCTGATCTTCTCGCAAAGAAGTTTGAGAACAAGATGAGAAATGGATTTTAGAGTTACAGGGGTTGATTTTTTTTTTTTTTTTTTTTTTGTAATACTAAAGAAACAGTGGGAAAAGAGCTATACACACTGATGAGAAAGACCTGTTACTGGCCCGCACAAAATGTCTCACACTGTGGTCTGAGATCGTTACATACCTATCTGGTCTGGGGAGTCCTCACCTGCCAAAAAATGTATACCTGTTGAACAGAAACCACAAAAATCTGAGTTTCTTTCCTTCGAAGTCACATGAAATAGTTTTTCTTTGTTTAGAAAAAGATAATATAGTAGTGATGTAAACATTATAACTTTTTAAACCACATAAGTATCATAACTCTAACAAAACTTCATTTTTGCATGTTACTTCCCACACGCATGGTTCGAATACAATCGCGCTCACCATGTACGTACATTTTATGCCAAAATATCTAACAGTAAATAAATCCACCCACTTGAACAAAAACCTGTTTTTTGATCAGTCTACTGAATTTGCTACATACACTGCCAAGTCTTCTTCATTACAAGTTGTGTGTAAGTTCTTTCCTTCCTCTCTCCTTCCAGGAAAGAAGGATCCTGCAGGACATTAGACATTTTACTTAACTTTGGACTTGTACTGTCAGTGGGATTTTTACTTGTAAACTAAACTTTATACACAGTTGGACTAAGCAGAGTATTTAAAACCACCCTGGCCTTTGGGTTCTCCCGTTTCCATATGGCTTCAAGCTTCCACCACTCCATTAAAATTCCTCCTCCTGAAATGAGTGACCATCTCCATCTTCTCTCTTAACACCATCTTTGAATGTTGGAGTTTTCCAGGGTTCAATCTGGAGCCCTAATTTCTTCTCTCACAATATCCTCTCTGTTGGACAGTTCATCTAGTCCCATGGTTTTAAATACTTCCTCCAGCCTCTCCTCTAAGCTCACTTACCCCATATAGTCACCTTACTTATCAGACCGACTCCTTGCTATTTCCCCCACTTAACTGAAGATTGAAGATGTTGGTAGAAATAATCACGGAAGAGTCTTAGAATGTGACCGTCCTTAAGAATTCAGAACTTGGCTCGCAGGCACCTCAAACCCAGTCTCTCCAGAATAAAACTCTAGATCCAACCCAATCCCGCCCCAGAACTTGCCCCCTCCTAGCTCTCCGGCATCTCGGTGAATGGTGCCATCCTCCATCTAGTTGCCCTGTCGTGCTTAATTCCTCCCTTCTTTCTCTCACTTTCAGTGAATCCGACCATTTCAACTTGAATATTTCTCATCTTCAACAGTTTCTTTCCAGCTGTAAGCCATTCTCTATTCTTTCCCGCATCACTGCAGTAGTGGCCTGACTTGCCTGTTCCCGCTCTTCCTTCCCACCGAAAATTAGCCAATATAATTTTTTAAGAATAAAAATCGAATCACAATACACCACTTTTTGACAACCTTAAATGGATTGTACTTTCGATGAAGTCTGAACTTCTTTCATGGCCCCTGTTCCTATCTTCTCCCACCTCTTCTCTTGCTCTGTACACCTCAGCGACATTCAACTCCTTTCTCTAACTGAATACACCAACCCGTTTTCTCCTGCAAGGTCTCGTACGTACTGTTCCTTCTGCTCGGGACCCTGCTCGCTACTGTTTGCTTGCACCTCTTCTGCTCATTCTTTAGGCCTCAGCTTCTCCAAGGGGCTTCTCCCTGTCTAACTACACACACACACACACACACACACACACACACACACACATTAATATCCCACTGCACCTGTTCATTTATAGCATTCATTGAATATTTTATTATGCATTTTATTGACCATCAATCGCTTCTGCCATTCATCTTTTTTCTCTGTCTTCAGTGGTTTTTTCTTTTTTTTTCCTGCCACTTAATCTTTTCACTAGTTAATAGTATATTAATATTTGCTGAATCAGTAATTTAAAAACTGTGAACACAAGGTAATTGGCTTTAAAGGGGGGGGGATTATTTAAATTAAAAAAAAATATTCCATTGCTTGGAAGTCTTGAGGTTTATAATCATTTGAGAATATAAACCAATAAAATAATTTTAAGCAACAGCGTCCTCCACAAATTGGCCTTCAAGGAAACAGAGGGGTTAATTTGCGTATTTGTTGGGAACATGTAACTGAAGATTGAAGATGTGTGCTGATGGAAATAATCACAGGGCACGACCATCCTTAAGAATTCAAAACTTTCCTCTCCTGGTGTTTATGGAAAGAGATAATGTCAACAGTGATGTCAGCCAAGAGTGTTCTTGTTCAGTTATCAGTCGCAATAGAGAAGTCATTTGATCTGACAAAATGAGTGACAAGAGGGTTTTACCATCACGGAACTGGTTCAGATAAAACGTTCAGACATCTGGAGTTCCCTCAGCGTTTGGATCCTTTCTTGGTTTATGGAGAATGCATTTTTAAAAACATCTGGTTCGAAGTCCTTCCATTTGTTAATTTGGTAAGCAGTTTAAAATATCACATAGTGTGAATTAGCCAGTACATTCAAATATTTTGAAGGAAAACAATCTTCAGTGAGTGACATTGTGGAACTAAAAAGCAAGTTAATTTTACTAATTTTATCTTTTGTTTATTTTACCTATAAAAATAAGTGTGTAAGTTTTTGATTATCTACCATGACGGTAGAGATGAACAGGAATATTTATTGTTTGATTTAATTCTATATCTTTGGTTATAGCATTATATTAGCATGTATCAGCTGATCAAGGGAGAAAATAGCTCAGATGCAAAATCAGGGCTAAGGAGAGCTGGACTGAGAGGCCAAGTTGGCCTTTCCAGAGCCTCTCAACTTCTCCTTTAAATGGAATAATCTCCACAGCAGAAGTGGTGTGTGTGCCTACGTGTGTGTGCAGGCAAGGTTACCAGCCCAGAAAGCAAAGATGACCATACTAAGAACAGAAGCTGAGCAGGGTCTACACGGAGAAGGTTGAAGAGCTAAACCAGAGTGTTTATATCAGCTAATGACTTCTGGGCAGGATAGGAGAATTTTTTTTAAGGTAGTACTGAAACTAGAAGTTATAAACATCCTCTCTGCTTCTCTGAGAGCTTACAGGGCCAGCTCAAAACAGAGTAAGGAATCAATTGAGAGAGACATGGGTGGAGGGAGAATTTTCTGGATAATAGGTGGCCACTGTAGGCCTTTGCAGCATGTATACTGATGGAGGAAATACTGGCCTTCTGCTCCACACACATACATATCTGGCCCTCAACAGAAATACAGCTAACGAAGATTCTGTTTTTAAAAGGAGCACTTTGAGCAACTGCAGATGGAAAAGGAAAATTAATGAAAAGCCTTCATGCAAGGAGATATCATTTTAAGGACGACAAGCATGGATGAGAAACAGTGTAAAGCCAAGCGGGGGATTTCTTAATGAAAATATTTAGGGAAAGAAAAGGAGAAGATCCTGACAGGCTAACACAGACACAGTGACCTCGGTGAAATCTGACTAAGAATCACATTAAATGCTCTGTGACGAGGGATTAAAAGTTAACACCAGAACTGTTCTGTATATTTTACATATGTTTAATAACTATAAACTTCAACTGAGTCAACTTTTTGGTTAACTCTTTATTGTTAGTCGCCAGAGTATGGATTAAATCAATCTCAACTTATTTCAGGGGTCTTTATAGAGATCTGAATTTTCAAAAAAAAAAAGAACTCTAAAGGCTTTGTGAAAGGAAGAAGGCTGTCCCCCACAAATCCAGCTGTTACCTGCAATCAAGGTTCCAGGTTAGCAGCATACCTTAGAGAACACGCGGTATGAGGGGGTTCCCTTCTCCCAAGGTGGGTTTTACTCTACACTTTCAGGAATGGATGTTAATGGAATATGAGCACATCTGATCCTAAAACGAGAGGTTGAAGAAGTAAGGAAAAAAGACTAATAGTGAGTTCTTACTTTACCGTCTCTTTGATTTTTTTTTTTTTTTTTTTTTTTTTTTTTTTTTTTTTTTTTTTGGTCTTTCACCCTTCCAAAGCCTGTATTTGCCCACTAGGCTGCAATCTCCCAAGGCCACCGCTGGCCACCGCTGGGGATGGCACAGAGTGTGTTATGACACGTATTCTGCAGGAGCGATGACTGAGCTCAGTTAGGAAAGCTGTCCCCAAGTCTTCTGGTCCTTTCACATCTCATGATCTAGTCCTGCTGATAACATCCTCCCCCTCAGACCCAGAACCTTCTCTTGCTTGATTCCACCTGCCTTCACTCTCGATGGCTCATCGGTTCCTAAACTCTGCCTGGAGAAGCTCTTGGTGGTTTGGACCCATACACTCACAAGGACTGGGGCTTCTGCCCCTCTCAGTTTGTAAGGGATCTGAGACATTTTCTACTCATTTATTTCCCCTCTCCTATCCACCCAAACCTAATTAGAAAAGTCCAATGCTTTCAAGGCCAAGTCAAATCCTACATTCACCAAGAAACACCCTGAAAGCCTCTCAAAATATTGCCTCTGTTCTCCAAAGTTATTTATGTATATGTCTCTCTTTCCTCCTCGATTGTGGAGTCCTCAAAGGAGGGATCAACTCTTCCTTGCCACAGCCCCCAGCTTTTGTTCTGCTGAGTCCGTTGAATTGCTTTGAACAAAATAATTTTAAGTTCTTATTACGTAAACATCACTAGCATAAGTATAAAAGAACTTCTGTTTAGGTTATTTAGTACGTACAACACGTTCTGTTAAGTTGGTTTTTTTTTTTAACTCCTTTGTTGAGATAGAATTCACATGTCATACAATTCGCTCATTTAAACAGTCACTCCCAATTCAATATTTTTAGTATATTCACAGAGTTGAATTCACAACTACCACCACAATCTAATTTTACAACCATATTTCTCTCCAGAAGGAGATCTTGTACCCATTAGTCCCTGGCTACTACTGATCTGCGCTGTCTCTTTAGATTTGCCTATTCCGGACATTTTATGTAAATGGGATCATACAATATGTGGTATTTTGTGATCTAAGCTTTACACTACTGAGACATTCACAGATTTTTCTTTTTAAAAGTTTGGCTCCTTTAAGTAAGCCTCTTGCAAAATCCACTCTAGAAGGGAGAAATCACTAATCAGGCAGGAGGAACACTGGGTGACCTTTGTAAGGGTATTTGTATTTTAACAGTGACTAACAATGCTGTCACACAAATAAATGACTTATTTAAGGGGAAGACACTTTGGGCACATGTAAAACAAATCATGAAGCAGCAGTGGTCCTCTTCCAAGGCCGGCTCTCCCCGCTGGAATCTGCTAGAGGCAGCATACCCTGACAGGAGGAATTACCAAGTTCAAGTTCTTGGTAAAGGCCAAAAAATTGCTCTATACCCCCTCACTAATAGTATGGGGTGCAGTGTTTCAGCAGTCTTTGAAAAGTCTCCTGAGAATTAAACCGATCCTCTTAAAGAAACAAGTATATACCTTTACTACCAATTTCATAGGTGCTAACATGCGTACTTTTTTTCACATTTAAATGTTACATTAATTGAGATCCATCTTACAGTCATCGCTGGCCTGATGGCAGTCACAAGGGAGTTGTCATTGCTAGCACAAGCACAAACCTGTCATAACTGTTCACAGGACAGTTGAGGTATGTGCCTCTTTGGCACCGCATGTGCTAAGACCTCAGGCCATTTACAGATTCAGAAATTTACGCTGTGATTTGACGTTGGCATTCTACGTACCCATTGCTCTTGACGGCGCGGAAGATGATAAAGGAAGAAACACAGATATTATTGACCAAGGGTCAAAAAGTGACTCAGAAGACTCAGCCTCTGCATGCAAAAAGTTTTAAGAATACCCTAACCTGATATTTTCCTCTTTAGGTATGCACAAAAAATGATAGGTGATTTTTAAAAAATCTGCGTCAAAATCAGAAGGAGTATTTTCAAACTGATTTTTTAAAGCTTCTTTTACAATCTTAAATTGGGCATCTTAAACTCGGTACATTCCTGGTGCGTTATCTCATTCCATGCCCTTTGTGAATTAGAGAAGGGACTGAGAGATAGAGCCGAACTCTCAGAGACTCAAGCCAGCAGGGCTAGAAAAGTGACTCTTGTGTAAGGAACTTTTGAGGTTCCTTCTCATGCGCCAGTGCTAGTACAGAGAACGACAAAAATCACGATAGGGACATGCAAGTTTAGGACACACAAGATCGAGTGGGATTCAGTTTTCAGCGTGCTGGCCAGCAGCTCAGAGAGGCTCCATAAGCTCTCCCGGAATCCTTCGGAGGATTGCAGAACTCCATAAACTATATGCTGACATCATCCCTGTCTGGGCAAAGACAGGACCAGCAGCCACCCAAGAATGGCCTTTCAGAATCCCTAATGAATTAATCACCATAAACCCGAGCAGGAGAGAGAAAACATGCTCAAGCCTGCCGTGGCCCGGGAGTCCGGCTCCCATTCACCAATTAACTTTACAGTCGCATCTGCCGTTCCTGCCAAGCTCTCCCATAAAGGAATTTATCACCTTCTGTTCTGCTTTTCTTCCCAAATGTGAATCAGAAACCAACAGTACCGTTTTAAAAGGCACTTTCAGCCAATCCAATTATGCTCCCAAGCACCTTTACACAGAATGAGTGAGCTCTTCTGCATTTCCTTTTGTGGCTTTATTAACGATGCTGGCCCAGAAGCTCACTGCTTACTGGCGCCAATAATAATAAGAAACACTTGTTTATGTGCCAGGCACTGTTCTGAGGGCTTCATCTGTATTACCTCATCTAATCTTCACAAGAATCCATTGAGGCAAGTACTGTTATTGCACTCATGTTACAGATGAGCAAACTGAGGCACAGAGAAGTTAAGAAACTTGCCCAAGGTCACACAGCTCTAGACAGAAGAGATGAGGGTTGCACTCAGGCAAGCTGGCTTCAGAGTCTACGCCTCTAAACGCCGTTGTGCTCAATCATGAAGACAGGCATTAGATTCTCGCTTTGCCTTTTTATGTGACGGTTAGCTAGTCATGGTTTTCACACCTGTAAAATCAGTCTTACTTAGAACTCATATATATGTAAAGGACCCAATCAGAGATGTCCCATTTGAAAATGGGGACAAGAGCCTGCTGGCATTGCCTCTGTTTGGCTTCCCCCTCCAGACCCTTGAGGTGGCCGCGGGCATTTCCTGGGACCCCAGTGGCTTCTGGGAAACCTCTACCTGAATGCCTCTTCTTACTGAGGAGTTACCTGAGATCTCAGAGAAGCAGGTAATTTCCCCAGGCTGCAGAACTTGTCATGGACAGACTGCAGGCAGAGCCCAGCTCTCCTGACCAGCTCCTGGCTCCCTGGCCCTGCCCCAGCACACTGCCTGTGCATGCCGGTTAGTGCCTGCTACGCTGCCCTTAATGAGGACAAACAAATGTGCTCATCGCATTGAGTTCAAGTATGAATGATGTGATCATTCAGCTCCCGCTTAGCAATTTTTTCTTTGGAAAGATCTAGGGCAGCTTCAAACATAAACTCCCAGATAAGAGGGGCATGCTTACAGGGGGTGTCCTCAAAATCAGAGCTGCAGGGTAGCTCTGCTCATGAATTCATTTCAGTTAGTCTCATCTTCAAGGGAATTTCTTGTCCAGTTTGTCCAGTGTCTAGAAGTCTGTCTTTTTAACTTATTCCTAATAAGATAGAGGATAGAAATCCTAAACCACCTGAGAAATTTTGAAGGGTTCGTTCAAGTTGGTAATATCTCTTTTTCTGGTAGAATAAATCCCAAACTTCTTCTGTATGGATCACTTTGTATTTGCAGAGTCCACAAAGCGTCATTGTTTTTAAAAGCATTGATGCTTGAAAACAAATCTGTGTCTTTTCCTTGAAAATGAATCTGTGTCTTTTCCTTCGCAGCAGGCACTATCAAGACATTTTCTGAGGGCTCAAACCAGAATAATTGGCCATGAAGTAATAGTAACATACAATTAGTCCTCTGTATTTTTAAGTTAATAAAAAATGATGCTTTGACTGCAACACTTTCCTTTTGTTAACTGAACGTTTGACTACCTGCCATGATAGTCTAACAACTTTTTCAGAACTCCAATCACATGCATGAAAAACCCAGGCAGCCTGCCCCCCTTTCTGACCTTGTCTTATACTTGTTTTGATAACTTCAGTAGTGTGATACATTTACATAAGGTAGAAGAAATAAAAAGAAGTAAGTTTTTGATCAACACTGATATTTTAAAAATCCGTCTTCCTCTATGTGAATAGGTGCATTATGTTTAGAATCAAATGCAACCAGTGTTATGTTCCGCATCTTCGAGCATCTTCAGATATGCCTGCCTTCATCTTTTATACACTTAGCCGAGTTATTTATGTGCTTTATTCACCTCTAGAAATAACGCCATATTAGTTATAAGGAAATATGAATTCCCTCTCAGTCTGGCTTGAGACCAGGGAGCTCTCAGGTATAACTTGGAACATTATGGGAAAAGTGAGCTGCTCAGTTATGAAAGACATTATTAATACAAGAGGATAATCCTCCTGTTTTATATTAAGGTGGCTTTCTTCTTCAATCTCATTCAAATCTTAATTTAGTAGTCGCAGGCAAGAACACTCAGTGGGTAGATTTCTTGTATGGATGCAACCAAGTATAAAAGAAAAAAATACACCTACTAACAACACATGCCATTAGAACTACCTCATTTTATCCAGTAATTTTTCCAATGCAATTGTTATTAAGTGGAGCATTTTCAATATACAGACATGCAGTCTCCACCCCAAGATCTGCTAGGTGAGAATCTTTTGGGATATCACCCAAGTAGTGTGTTGAAAGGCTTCTCAAGATTTGTTGTTGTTTTTTTCTATGCCTAAGCTAATTGGCTAAGAATGACTTTTCTCAATGACTCATTTTTGTATTCTCATTTTTAAGATTTTAAAGCACTCTTATAACTTTTCGTAATGTTTTATTGGCAAAATTAATAAGTTAATACCTCACGACTCCAACAGATGATCTGAAGGGTAAAGTTGACAGCAAGTGATACGTTTGAGATGAAAAGTTTGAGGACTTCACCAAGTTTCAGTGTGAAGGAAAAACAGTCTGTGTGGGTTAATAACTCCTACCATCTGCTGACTTCATGCAATGATGTGATGTCAAGACAGGTGCATCTCTGCCACCAAAACTGGCTTGGTCATTGTCACTAATAGGTAGTCTTAAGCATAGAGGCCCAACGCTGAGCAGATCCAGCAGGGTCTCTGACCTGTGTGGTCCCTTTTCCTGGGGAGAACCCCTGAAACCTTGGGGAACACCGTGCAAACATCTAAGGAGCAGGCCTTCCGCAGCTGTCACTGCCAAGCAAAGCCTGGTTCTTTCTGGCGACACACATTCCTGCACACGTCTGGAATTGCGATAGCAGGTCACCGCCCCTGAGTGCAAGGGCGAGAGGTGGTCAAACAAGGTATCAAAGGCAGGCCAGACCGTACTGAGTTTAGGTTAATATACTGTCATCTCACATGTCTGGGAGGTCGTTTTACACAAAGAGCATTTTCTCTTGGGTGAAACAACACCTCTTCGAAAATAGCAAAACATGAAATGTGAAAGAATCACAACAGGTTAAATCCACTCCGAGCTCTGGTTTTCTATGTGCAGATGCCTGTCATGAGAAGCTTGTAAAACCAACCTCCGAGACTGCTCATGCATAGGCGCTGCCGATTTTACAAATGCGTAGTAACGCAGCCTCCTCTCCAGGGGCAGGCTCCAGCCTGACGTTCGCACAGCCAGCAGAAATAATCTCTTGCGGGAGATAGAATTTCATCGTTTAGCGTTATCCCTTCAAAGGAAGCTGCACTCTCAGCCACACACGCACACCATTTCAGAGTTGCTGCTGCCCTCCGCCTGGCTGCTTCCCTTCAAATTAACGGCAGCCAGCAGACAATCAATGGCTTTTATATAGGACAGCAGAGAAGATGCTATAGGTCTCTCTCTACCGGAGATATTTGTCATGTGAGGCAGATACAAGGTTTTTTTTTTTGTAAAAAATATAACATGTTGTTTTTTCTGGATTATAAAAATAAATTGTGTTCAATACAGACATGCTGCAACATAAGAAAGCTTGAAAAAGAAAAACGAATCATTCGTCTTTCGGTCATTCAGAAATAGCCACTCTAACGTTTTAGTGTACTCCGCAGGCTCTTACGTAATTGGCATCGCACCGTATACTCGGCGTGCAGCCTGCTTCCTCACTTAATATTATACTGTGCATGCTGGTTATTTAGTCGCTTCTTGCTGTCGTTATGAATAGTGTTTCGGTGAATCTCCTTGGATGTGATTTTTAGTCTACATTTCTCATTATTTCCTTAAGGTAGATTGTTACAAGCGGGATTTCTAGTTCAAAAGGTATAAATGAACATAATGGCATTTCCACGAAGGTTTTCTAGGATAACTGGAAAACGCTCAGCTGTGTTTAACTGGTTGTGTACGGCTGTTTCTGGGTGAGGAAGAACATCTGCCGCCAGCTTTTCTCATGCCGACGCCTTTCTGTCGTTGGTCTGGTCTTAGTTAGGTTTGATGCTCCCTCTGGAGAACAGATAATTGAGTGACAGGCCCCGCCTCTCCAGCTTCCTTTCATCCCTCCAGATCGGTTTCCCTGCCCCGCCCTGTTCTGTGCCCTGCAAGGCCGATCTTCATGGGCTACTTCGGCGCGCTCCCCGACTCTGTGCATCCAGTAGGTTCTACCCGCGAGGGACAGCTACGGCCGCAGAGGGAGGAAGAAGTTGACTTTTTATCCTCCGGACTGCTCCCTGAAGACCTGCTGCAAGTTGGCTGTATCCTTTTTTTCTCCCTTCCTACCCGCACTTTTTAAAATTGTGGTAAAATATACATAACATGACATTTACTATTTTTAGGTGTATCAGTCAGTGGTGTTAAGTACATTTACAGTGTTGTGCAACCATCGCTACCATCCATTTCAAGAACATTTTATTATCCCAAACAGAAATTCCATACCCATTAAATAATAACTTTTTGTTACCCCCTCCCTCTACCCCTGGTCGTCTCTATTCTGCTTTCTGTATCCATGAATTTACCTGTTCTAGGTACCTCTTATAAAGGGAATCGTAGTATTTGTCTTTTGGCTTATTTCACTTAGTAAAATGTTTTCAAGGGTCATCCATGTTGTAGCATGTGTCAGAATTTCATTCCTTTTTAAGGCTGAATAATACTCCACTGTGTGCATTTACCACATTTTGTTATCTGTTCATCTGTTGATGGGCATTCGGCTTGTTTCCACCGTTTGGCTGTTGTAAATCACGCTGCTATGAACATCGCTGTACAATGGCTGTATCTTTTTTCAGGGCCATAAATGCTGTCAGGTGGCCCCTTCCGTGCGACTCCCCTCGGTTCCAATAACCACTCCCTTTCCTGGGCCTTTTAGGCTTAGGGAAGGAGTGGCTCCTGCTGTTGCTGGTCTCGGGGTGCTGTGCCATCTCATGCCTTCGTAATTCTTCTCTTTATCAATCTTTCTTTAAACTACCCAGTTCGAGTGTGCCATCTACGTCCTGCCGGGATTCTGACTCTCATGGAGCTTCAGCTGTAAACTGTCTCCACTTTAGGCTTGAAACAACTGAACACCTCTCAAAGAGTGCTCAGGCCTGCCGCCAATGCCTCCCACCAGCAGACACTGACAAGCATCTGGAAATCTATAATAATACAGGTGCCCAGGCTCTGTCCCACTTCAAGAGATTCAAAATATCTCACGTGACGACCTGGAAAATCTTCATTTTAAAGAAGTTTCTCAGTGATTTGGACGCTGTTGGTCCAGGGTATAATATGAACCCCTGGCACTGGAACTCTTATTTGTAGCCTTGAACCGAGGCGGACTTCTAGTCCGCTCTAAGAATTTAGGCCAACACTTTAAACTAAAATAGCCCAAGTACATTGAAATGAAGATTTGAAAATTAATCACACTTCATTCACATCTACTTTCTAGATTAACTTTGTTTCATATTGGGTTCCCTTCTAGATTATCAAGCTTTTAGAGAGGGAGAACCGAGTGTGATTTTCATACCCAGAGATTGTCTTCTAAGCGGCCAACACCCCGTCCATCTTTCTCCAGGCACCATCTCACTGTGCCTAATCTTTTACGTTCAAGATTCTGTAGAAGTAACAAAAGGCCAAGACTGAGAAGCTGCCAGCATGCAACCTTCATACTTCTAAAGGTTGCTTAATTAAAAATACTTCTCGTAGCATATATTTCCTGAGGTATACAAGGACAGCTGTCCTTGTCTAAAGTCACAGCCGACATGCTAGGATAGCATTACCCGTCCCTCCTGACAATGGCTGCAAATTTAAATGTTTCCCAGAGATAAGTAGAGAGCTGAAAGGCAAGATAAGGAAACAGGCTTTATCTACCTCAATATTGTGCAAAGGCGACTATAAATTTAGAGTATTAAATAAGTCATTATAATATCTTCGCTTATTACTTCATGTTTATTCTCAATCCTGTGAGGTGGTAGTTTCGGGCAATTCATTCAACAACTCTGAACTTCAACTTCTTTATCTGCAAAAGGAGAAAGAGAAACAATATTTTGCTGTACCAAAAAAAGAGTCTAAGAGCACATCAAATTAAAAATTCTTCGGTTCATGAATTCCATATTACAAATGAGAAAATGAGGTGCAGGGGAGTTTAAATGACAACTGTATCTTCAAACCACTGTGTGATGGGGGTCAGCTTCAAATCCAGGCCTCCTGGTTCTTAGCTTCGCGGATAGGCCAAAATGAAGCTCAGAAGGTTAAGAGGAATTAATTGGAAATAAAACAAAACAAAACGAGAGAGAAAGCAAGCAAATAAGAATGGGCGCCGTAAATACTAGGCTTCCGCCATCGCTGGTGAGACGGAGCGGGGTGTGGTCGCCGTGCTTAGCACAGCCAGTCAGCCCTCGAGTTAAAAAAGATTGCAAAACATGTGAAATACCTTCAACTTAAGTCAGCTAGACAGGTGCTAAGTGCAAGGCAGGTGTTAAAACCCACGGAGAGGCCCTGGTCTGCTTCGCTGTGGCATCTAGTTCAGGTCAGCCACCAGGAAAGCCCGCGGCAACTCAGGGGCTAAAGGTGCCCTCTGGGGACTGACGAGTTTTTCCAAACTTAGCCACAAATCTCTTTTGCTCCCTCATCATTAAGATAAGAAGTTGAATCACTAAGTTTCCTTCCCGCTCCTTAACTCAGAAAATCAATCATCTTTATTTTCTAAGCACCTTTCTAGATTCTTCTGGGGGCTGCCCTATACTCAGTCGCTTTCATAATGGCCCGGACTATGAACTGGTGGAAAACTGAGCTTTCGATGTTTAGTATTTTAGCATAAATTTGGGACTATCTTATTCGTCTTTTGAAGAACTTGACCCTAAAACCTTACTGTAATCACTATAGCAAATTGCTATTTTGACCCAGAAGTGATAAATAATAATAATAATAATAATAGATAACTTCATTTTCAGCACATAACATAAACTTGTGTTTACTTCAAAATCAGAAACAGGTTTCAACTGGGGGAAAAATTCTTTCTCATCAGGCAGTGGTTGAAGAGGTATCCTGCAAGATTATCTCCAAAGCAAAAGCCATATTTTCACTTCTTCAGTGTGCACATCCTTTGACTAGCACTGAAATGTCACTAAATTTGAAATAACTTTCTAACATGCCATACCCTAGCCTCGAGTTAACTGTTGGAGTCATTGGCACAGGCAGAAATCAGAAGCCAGTGTTCTGCATTCGGGAACAGATAAAACAAAGCACTTAGGCTCAGGTCAGCTTCCGAGAAGCCAGGTGTTAACTTTCACTGAGGTGTCATTGCCAGGTTAGTTTTTTCGAAGTGTGACAGGCTAATTGGATAACACCTTGAGCTCACTGTAACCACAACATCTTTATATTGCAAAGAATACGGGAAACAAGAAGCAAATGTTCCTTACGCTCCTCAGGAAATTGTTCCTTTGGTCTTATTCACTTCTTTAACAGAATGTCTTTTTGATTATAGCGATGAGTAAATGGCTAATGGAGATAAGCATGAGCCAGAAACTCCCCCTTCGTTGTAGAGAAGATATAGGGGCCACTCCCTCCTTTTGCTCCTGAACATACATACAGGTCTCAGGGTGTGATACCAGGTTTGCGTGTGGGTTTTTTTTTAATTTATTTATCTTTCTTATAGTGACACTAGTTAACGAAATCCAGTAAGTTTCAGGTGTACCAGGTTTGTGTTTCAGTAGGATGCAGGGGTCCTGTTGAGATCACAGGGTAAGGCCACATCCATGTGAGCAGAGGGAGGAATTTTCTCAGTGCAGTGTGTGTGTGTGTATGAGGTGTGTGGTCACTCAGGGAAGAAGGCTTGGCCTGAGCAGGGAGCTAAAAGTGGGAGGGCCGGGCAGGCAGACAGGAAGGGCAACCCCTTCTCCTCACAGCCTCTCCCTACCCTTGGGCCAGGATTTAGATGAAATTTTCTGACCCCCTCCCTCTGGGGGCGGGGGATATGGGTGGGAGCATAAGATGACCTCCACTGTGGATTCAGCCTGGGAGCCAGTGGATGTTATAACGTGTTGCTACTCTCTGCCGTTTTTGTTTAGGCTTGCTCTACTGATTTCAGCTCAGCTGTGGTTGTGCTGTGAGGAATTAAAGGCAGAGCTGTGAGTCTTCGCCTGGCTCAGCGTGTTACAGGGGGTGAGGGGTAGGGCCTCCATTCTCACCAAAGGGATGGTCAACATCAGGAAGCAAAAGATGGCATCTTGTGCTTTTCCTCCTCTGTTGCCAACCCCGGAGGCAGTTTGCACGAAGTTACGCAAAGCAGTTTAGTCTTAAGCCAGACTTTGTGAGTTTATGTCTTAGTCCTGTCACTTATTGGTTGTTGACTTTGGCAAGTTAGCCTCTCAGGGCCTCAGTTTTATTTTCTGTGAAAGGGGGGTAGTAACAGATTGGTCGTGAGGATTAAACAAGTCGATTTGGTAAGATGTAAATGCTCTATGTGTTAGCTTTTACCTTAAGATTAAAGATGCTGTTAGATTTCTTTATAAGATTCTTCAGATCACTGGTGAAATGGGCAAGTGTCTGCATAAGGCAAGGCCAAGGAGGAAAAGAAGCCTGGGAAGAAAATCAGAGAAAAGGACAATGTAGCCGCCACATGAAAATGACTTTGAAATGGTTAAGAAGGACACCCTGAATTGTCACCTCCAGAAAAAACTGTCATGGCATTCTTGCTTCTGCCCAAGAGGAAAGAGCTTTCATCTTGGACTCAGGGCTCCTCGATAGTAACCTCGATTGTAATGAATCAATTCCAGCATGGAGGAAAAACTTTCTATATTTTATAATACAGTGCCCTGAACCACGGACTACAGATATTTGGTGCAGCAACTGACAGAGGAGCTGATGAAAACTTTGAGTCACAGGGGGAGTCTGTTTGGCTCCTATCTGGTATCTTCTTGTGACACACAGGGACTTCTGGTCCCCCACCGAATTAGTTTCCTGGGGCTGCCAAAACAAATTACCACAAACTGAGTGGCATAAAACAAAAGAAATTAATTTTCTCGCAGTTCTGGAGGCTGGGAGTCCAAATTCAAGGAGTTGTCAGAGTTCCTTCTGGTGGCAACAGTTAAGATTCAGCATGAGCTTGCTGACCCTTCAGTGCCTCCAGCTGCTGGTGGGAATTCCCTCCGGGGCGACTGTGACAATAGCGGGTGCCTATGGCCAGCTCAGGGTTTGCGCAGAATAGCTCCTGGGAAAATGCTGGTGAGAGTGAGTCAAATAAAATACTGTATTCACATCTGTTTTTGCTGCCTCTTTCCACACCAAGCTATTAAGCCTCAATCAGAGAATTACTCAGTCTCCTCAGGGCACAGCTGGCCATAGAGAAGCAGGACAGAGAGCCCTGCGTAGGTCCTCTGCCCATAGAAAGAGCCAACGCTCCTGATGACTGGCCCATGGTGCTGGCTCCTGACCTGAAGGATGGCCTGTTATCAGAGTAAACCAAGGATGACATTCCAAGCCACTTTATTTTCAAATGGGCCAGAGCAAATCAATTGCCGTTCCTTTTTACTGGCAGGGCGTTTTCTTCATGCGGTGGCACTTAGCAGCAGCTTCACCTCTCCCGATTAGTGCTGCCATTAGAGAAATGACTCCTCAGCACAGTGAGTCATCTCAGATCCTGACAACTGTAACCATTCCAGATGGTGAGAACATCAGCGACCATAATGGCCCTTCCTGTCAGCATTTGCTGAGGATTGTTCTCGGAACCGCAGGGGACAGACACAAGCTTGTAGCCTGGAGAGATTTACAAGGTGTGGCTGCAAAGCAACGACACTGATTCCGCACACGGCATGTGGAAGTCAGTGGCTTCACAGTCATAACTTCCACCGGGGGCCAGAGCATCACACCAACTGCGAGGAGCGAAAAAGAACAAAGGGGCTCATGCGACCCAGCGCACCGCCCGGCAAGAAAGAAGAAGCAGGTGCTCAGCCTGCCGGGGCCGTGCTGTCAACATGAAGGCTCTTTGGGCTTCTTTCATACTGTCACCTAGAAAGACTTGCAGGCCTCAGAGGAAAAGACAGGCATCCAATTTGCATGCCTTTCGGTGTGAAGAAAAAAGAAGCCATCTGCAGTTGCTCGTGTAGACAGCAAAAAGGCCCAATTTCTTGGCATTTGGAATTCTCAGGGAAAGACATGCTCAGTTAAAGAAAAATAAAGTCGGTTTTTAGAATTTGTGCAAATGACTTCATGAAGCTAGTCGAGTTAAGCAGTTGCCCGCCCCCCTCGAATATCTGGTTTCTTTGGAGAGCTATGAGAGTGTGCTAAGCGTGGCTAAATTTATTTGACCAATTTTCAAGCTTACACGATAAAAAAAAAAAATAGTACTGGGCGAAGCCTCATCATCATTATGGCGACGTGAGGCGCTCATTTCACAATTGGTTGTTTAAAGTTAATAGTAAATCAACTGAGCAACCACTAAAAAGATGATGCATTGGCTTAATTCCGTGTTGTTACAGAGCTCAGCAGCTGAGCTAATATATACACGGCGATGTTGGCAGACGGCTCCTTTTGGTAATAATATTCATTTTTATGAATGGCTCATTTATTTTTTACATGTTCCTCTTTAGCCCTGCCCTCGTTTCTCCCCTCTGTACTGAGTCTGGCTCCCAGGTAGACAAGGAAGCAGAGCTTTGCATTTTAATGGGGAGAATGAGCAGGCTGCCGTTTCAGACAGCTCCGACGCAGCGAAAAATGAAGAGGGGAAAAAATTGGGAAACGAATCGGGGGCAGTAATTGGTTTCAGAAGTGCCCGTTAGCCAGTTATTTACCGAGTCCATGCCCTGTGTATCTTCGTAAGAGTGTTTGTTCCAAATCCAGGCAGTGACTCATCATGACAGTGAATCTCTCCCATCCGCTTACCTCCAGCAGGAGGAAACTGTACGCATGAGGCGTTGTAGCTTTTTCAACTAATCACTTAAGGAATAAGGGGAGCATAGTTCCGTGGGGGGGGGGGGGGTGGAGCGGGGAAGAAATGTGTAACCCTCAAAGGAAAATGCTTTAGACCTTCATCTCGAAAGTCATGGGGCAGGTGGGAGGGGGTTCGTGGTCGCTTCAGCTTCTCTTGAAATTGCACGCATGTTTATAGCAGGGCCCTGAAGGGGCCGATCGTCACTGCTGAGCAGTTCCTGTATTTTCTCTGCCCACCAGGCTCTCTGCTCTCCCGTTACTGAAGGTTTACCAGAAGGCTGTCCTTCTTTACGCCCTGGGGCACTTGTTACTTTTTGGTTGGTCCTCCCACCCGCACAGCCCTCTGCAGAACAGAGATGCAAGTGGGGGAATTGCGGAAGGGATGGTTAAAGGCTCTTTGGGGTCGCAGGCTCTCACTGAGTGAGAGCCGAGACTCCTCAAAACATGCAAGAGGCTACAGAGCCAAGTGGTTGGGAACTTGGGATCTGACAGCTCACTAGACACGTGACCCTCAGCAAGTTGCTTAACCACCTTGTGCCTCAGTTTCTGGGAAATCAGTATGATCATAACACCACTCTCAAAGGTATGTTGGGAAGTTTACATGAGTTAGTACAGGCAAATTACTTAGAATATTGCCTGGCACCAAGTTTTAACCACTGTCATTATTATAACAACGTACCGTGTTAAGCAGTCCCTAATGTAAATGCCAAAAACATCCATCGTTCTCATCACGCTGAACTAGCAATGAGAAGACCTGATCAGGGGAAATTAAGCATTACCTCCTCTCCCACTCGGATCTGTAATGAAGGGAGTGGTCTTTGAAGGGTGCTGAGTTTTCCTGGGTGCTGAGTTTTCCCACCCGGTGGGAACCGAAAAGCCCTCCTCTTCCAGGACGCAAAGGTAGTCACTCCTTACTCGTGCCAGTATCTCGTCTAGTCCCGGGGGGCTCAGTGGGCACCATGCGGGGGTGGCTGGCATGCCCGGTATGTCAAAGAAGACTCGGCCGCAGGAGGACTCACATTTTCGAAGGTGATGCGTATGTAAGCCATTCATTCCTAGGAACAGTTAGACAGCACAAGGGGCAGCCTCTGACCAAGCTTCTCCAGTGTGTGGTGGCGACGGGAGGGCTCAGGGACTCAGGGCAGAGAGGTCAGTGCGAAGGGCCCGCCCTGCGAACCGCAAAGCTTGCCCTTCAGATGTCTTTTCTCAGGGACAAGAAGGTTCTCTCTTTTTCTTTTTCTTTTTCTTTTTCTTTTTCTTTCACTTTTTCGTCCTCTACCTCCTCCAAGAATTTATTTGCAGGGTGCTTCAGAGGAAGACTCCCCTTTGAGGCTCCTGGATAAGAGCTTGCAGCGGATTTCTCAGTGCAAGCTTCCCTGCTTGAGAATTATCTGGGCTGCCCATTAAAGCTGCCGATCCCTGGGGTGGCTTTTTACCCACTCTGGGTGTGAAAACTGTTAACTTGGAAATGATTTAATCTAGCTTCTTTATTTTGCAGATGGGGAAACTGAGGCCCAGGGAGGTGAAGCAGCTTTCTCCACGCCATCCAGCTAGTTAGTGGTAGGAGGAGCAGAACCCCTTGGGGGAGGAAAGGCAGGAGTGTTCGTACTGCGGAGCCGGCTGCGGGCTCCCTGGATGCGAGACCTCCCCAAGCAAGCGAACGCTTTTTGTTCCCTCTCCAGCTGGCGGATAGTCCTGGCCATAGCAATGTGGGATTTATTGCCATATTTTACAACAGACATAAATTCTGCATTTCCAAATAACACTAGAATCTGGTATATGCCCAATGAAAAGAAATTAATTTTAATGAAGATCTCATTTATAGTATTCATAGGTTTAGCATGTTTCATTTGGTAATTTAATGGTGTTTTATCTTGAGTATTGATATTAAATCGATGACATATTTTTTAAGATAGGAAAGAAAAAAACATAAATATAACTATTTCCCAGCTTTTAAAATTCCACAAGAATTACTAATAATAACACAGAATGATGTAAAGTAGCAAAGAGTAGATAATGACAGAGTTGGGAAAATGTCAACAATATAGGGGGAAAGTAGAAAAAATATAGCTACAGTACAGATCTCTGTGTCTTACCTCAAAGTAATGCTGTCTTAGAAATGTCATGACGACTCACGTATTTGTCATTATATTGTAAGGAATTCAGAGCCATCGTCTGTGACTACTGTTTTCCTTATGCCGTCCTACAGCACTAAGCTCAGTCTCCTATAAACAATCAAAACATGTTTGCCTGCCGAATGGGAGAGGAAGTTGAAGAGAAAATGAAAATGGTGAGAGAGGAGATACGTGAGCGTGAGAAAAGGAAAATGAAGTCAAGATGTGAAGGAGCCTGGGTCTGGCTAATCCTTTACAGGACTGGGTTAGAAGGGGATTGCGTCTCATGGAGGAGAGTGGCATGGTTTGGCAGGCAGACCATAATGAGCCCAAGGAAGCACAGATGCCAGTCGAACAAATGCAAAAAGCTCGAGTGATGAAATTTAAAGCTCGGGCATATAAGAAGCTACCTATCCAACTTTGTATCTCTTAGCAAACAAACAGCTAAACCATCCGAGATGAATAGCTGTCTATTCTAATTTTCATTCATTCACATTTTATTTGTTTACTGATTCATACATAGTAATTCCAAGAATATTTTTTCCTTCCTAATAATAACAATAATAATAACGACCATTTCTGGAGTGCCTGTTCCGCGCCTTTCCCCTATTACACAGATGAGGAGCTAAGGCTCGGAGAAGCTGCACAACTTGCCCAAGGTCCCACAGCTGGGGTTCAGATCCAAGCCAGCTCCAAGCCGGCCTCCGCTTTGGGTCGCTGCCATGCTGCACACAGTCAGCCCTCACTCAGGCGGACGCAGGTTGCTGCTGCTACCAGCTCTCCCGTTCTGTTCTGTCACTTCATGCACGGAACCTGCTTCCGGCCCCTGCCCTGCCACCTGCTTGTCGTGTGACAGTGGCCAAGTCTCTTCATTTCTATGGGTCAAATCTATTCATCAGCAAAATGTAGCTGCCGGACTAAGTGATTACTGAACTTCTTCGTGGCCCTAAAGTTCCACATATCTGTAACCGGGTACTCATTCCTCACAGTTGGGGGCGGTGGAGGGTGCTTATGAACTTCCATATTTCTCTTGTGACCCCAACTGTCTCATCTAGGCTGTCGTTTCCTATGGTAGAGTGGCCCACTTGATATCACATTCTTAATGGAAGAATTCTCGACTTTCTTCAAGGTATCAACATATCCGTCTAAAAGGCTACATTTTTCGGCTTTAACTTAAAGCAAGATGCACTCTTTTTCTAAGTTTGGGCCAATGAGATGCAAGCGAATCAAGCTCTCGGGGGAGTCCATTTCACCTTCGCCTTCCTCCTTCCCGATGCCGGAAAGACAAGCTTGATGACGAGAGCTCCAGCAGCCATCTAGGGCCAAAGGCGGCTCTGCGGAGCGAACCTATGTGCTAAGAAAGGTGGCAAGGAAAGATAAAGAGAACGTGGTTCTCCGATGACCACGCGGAGCTGCAACGCCAGCCCTGGGCTTCCTGCCTCCAAATGTCTCTTAGGTGAGTGAAAAAGAAACCCTTTCAAATTCAAGCCTCTTTTCTTTTTTTTTTTTTTTAGATTTTTTTGTTGTTGTTGTTGTATGCAGGCAAACTAATTCTCATTCATACGCCTACAAGCTTTCCACTCTTTCTTTCTCTAGCTGTAATATTTCCCTTAAATCATGATGTTAACTTTGCTGCAGACTGCTGGACAAATTGACGACCTGCTGGCACCTCCAAATCAATATGGTCAATGCTGGATTCATAGTCGTCCTGGAAAACTCTTTCTCCTGCGTTACCTGTTACAGTAAATGGCAACGCCATTTTTCCTGTCACTAGCGTTCAAAAGCTTGGTGTTAACTTTCATTCCTCTCATTCCATCAGTTATCAAATCCTATAGATTCTCCATTCATTGACCTAACATTTTGAGGGCATATTATTGTGAGAGATGATTGGTTCTAGACGTATAAGAATAAGCCAAACTGATATTCCTCAGTTCTCATGATGCTTACGATTGAGGGCAGGCATTTATTTGTCCTCATAAAGCTTAATCAAGACAGGCCTGAGCTGGGTAATCACACAGACGAATGTAAAATTGCACTAGCAGCAAGTGCTATATAGCAAAGTAACTGGGAACGTACAGTGAGAGCTGGGGAAGGCTTCGACCGAGTTGATACCTGAAGGATAAATGAGACCTAACGTGGCAAAGAGTGGAGATGGGTGTGGGTAGCAGGGTAGCATTTCAGGCAAGAGAAGCAGCAGGTGACAAAGCCTGAGGAAGGAAGGGGCAGGGTATGTTTCATGAGTCGAAAGAAGGCTGTTGACTGGAAGTCCAAGGTTCAGACCTTGTTAAAGACTTTGAGCTTCATTTTAAAATTAACGGGAAGCCATTTGAAGTGTTTAAGTAGCCAAGGGAGGGCGGGCAGTGACCTGATCATATTTCTGATGTTCTTCCTATTTCTTTTCTCCTCTTAATTTCTTCTGCTGCTACCCTCATTCCCTATGACCTGCTTCCCTTCCTGAAACTCGTCCTCCATGAACTGGGATCGTTCTTCCGAATCCCAGTGCTCATCGTTTTGCCCCCATTCTTGAAAGTCTTCAAGAGCTCCACATTTCCTGCTAAATGAAATCCACCTTCCCAAGCCAGAGTTCATGGTGCCTGGCCTCCCTGGGCAGCCTTCCTCACCGGCCACTCTCCCTCACGTACCCTGCCCTCCAGCCTAGCTGTACTTTACTGTCTTCCCCGTTTCTGTGCTTTGCCTCACACTCTCCCCCAGGAACTGGAATGCCATCTTCTTGATCGACAATTTGTCAAAACCTCCTGTCCTTTAAGACTGTGCCCAAGTCAACTCTTTCCCCGAGGTCTTGCTTGCTCTCCCTAACCTACTCATCTTTCCTCCTCTGTGCCCCTGAGTCCTGTTACTGCTTTTTCACCAGGAACTTGGCATTTGGGCACAAGCCTTATCTCCCAAAACAGCTTGATGAGGGGATACTGGCTTCTTTTCTGCACCCGACAGGTCTCATCGTGCCCTACTTAGAGCGAAGGGCTCAATAAATGTCAACTGAAGAATCGGATCAATGATACTTCAAATAAGTGGGCAAATAGCATTCAAGGTCACACTTTGCACAATTTCTGTATAGTCAATGGAAATGGCATATCTGCATGGTGACCTTGGTAACATGTAGGCTGATTTTAGAAACAGACTATTTGGGTTCAAATCCTAGTTCTACCACATACTATCTATGTGACCATGAGCAAGTCATCTCCCTGTGCCTCAGCTTTCTCATCTATAAAATGGAGTAGCAGTATACCTACCTGGGGAATTAAGTGAGTTAATTCACATGGAATGCTTAGAAAAGTACCTGTTACATAATAAGTACTCAACAACAGTCTTCGCCGCCGCCCTCTCAGTGCCACTTACAAGGACTGCTACTGTGTGAGAAGGCACATGTGCGCCTCCCGTGACCGATGACCTATAAAGTGGCACCTGGCGCCACCTGCACAGGATGATTTCCTATGAGCCATTCAGCAGGGGAGCCTCCCAGCGACTCCCGATCTTAAAAAAAAAAAAAAAAAAAAAAAATCGAACCTGACAGGCCCTTCATCTTGTTCCGCAAACTTAAGCTTCTGGTCTTTGCTATTTCAGCCTCCGGACTGTGAACACCTTACCGGAAGAGACCGTAATATAGAGCACCACACAATTCTCACCACAAACTGAGCGCTCATGGCGCAGAGCACTCACCTGGATCAACCCACGTGGTTTCCCCAAAAATCTAATGAGGCAACTAGGGCACAGGGAGGTTAGGTACCCTGCCTAGTGGCGCATAGCCAGCATTCAAACTCAGCCAGGCTGGTCCAGGGGCTCCGGACTTTTCTACGCTTTTTCTTTTCCTCCCCTCTGTATCTTTAATGCCCGGTGCATAGTAGGCACTCAATAACTGTTTGCCGAATGAATGAATGGATCCCGGTGGCATCTTCAGGGAAGCCGTCTAGCATTTTCTCTGTTCAGGATTTCTGCCCGGCTCCCTCTCCCACTGACCCTTCTAAACCCTCCCGTAGCAGCTTTTTTCAGGAACCGCGCTCCGCCGGGCTGCTTGAGGAGGTCACCCAAGCCGCCCCACATCGACATCCACCCTCAGCCCTCTTCTCGCTTTCCCTTTCTTCGAAGGAGATAGATGAAGAGTCCAAAACACTCTGAAAGATAGAAATTGCTTTTCTAGGCTGGTGGAATTAAGAATAACTTTTGTGAGCGGGGAGGGGGAAGGATTTTAACTGGATTTTATTTCCAATAATTTTTTAACTCTATGGAAGATGTAGGTATTAACTGTAGTAACTTCGGCAACTACAGAAATGCACAAGGAATAGAACTTTAAACTGGAGGATATTTTTGCTTTTCATTCGAAAATCTTCTTTAATGTTAAATGATCCTTACAGTAAGAAAATGAAAAGAACCCAGGCGATTAGACTTTACACATTATGGGGAAAGAAAAATCTTTCCAATCCTGCCTTGTTCTCATTTAGCATCTCAGGGTCTTGACAACTGCCTTAATACTCTCTGCTCCTGTTCCAAATAATGACTTGACCCACAAAGTGAACACAGAGTTCTAGAAACTGCCCTGCTTCTCCCACACTTCCTGAAGGGAAATGGGCAAGGCATGCCCAAGTTCGGCCTGGTTTACCAGAATGCACATAGAAAGGCTACATATCCCCTCCTATGGAGCAAGTTTTTGAGGGTTTCTTACCTCTCCTTTCAGAACCCTTTTCTCCTTCCTACAAAAAAATGGTCCCGGTCACATACACTGAAATGTGTTCATTCAGCTTTGCAACTGTTTCAAAAGACAGTTACACTGCAAGACGATTAGACCTAAAATTAGGATTTTTCAATGTTTTGGTTCTTAATATTTCTGCCTTGGTTAACGCAAACGTACCTACTTTATTATGTAACATACATTACAAGGGTAATACATATTTACTATAGAACATTTAGAAAATATAAAAAATGCTTGAAGAAGGAAACAAAAAGCATCAGTAAGCCCACCGTCCTGAGAACCTGGCCCATTCTGGAGTTCTGACTCTGAATATGGATCAGTAAGTGGAATGAGAAAGAAAAATGTATGTAATGGGGATAACTGTGGACTTGGTCGGTCCCAAATGCCCTGTGTCTGGTCATAGTACTGATTCCCTTTATAAACTTGTCTCCTACTGCATCCTCTTCCCCACAACCAACTAACTAATCAACCAGCCAACCAACCAATTAATCAACTACCCAACAACCACACTCACCCATACATGCCCACACTTCGGCCTGTGACAATAGAGAGAAATGTCAGTCTGAGTGAGTCCTGATACCCATTTTTCACAGGGTTAGATATAAAACTCAGATCATTTAATTCTTTCTGGGGAGCTTTTCTTAATTTGATTCAGAGAAAGAGATTCCCTTATACTATGACACTAAAGATGGAAAGATGAGCTCCTTGGAGCTAGTAGCTGCAACAGTTTACAGCCCTATGGAGAAAGCTGATCACAGAATGAAGGAAAGACAAAAAACTGAAGGAGCTTTGTTTTATTTGAGTCCCTGATCTGGTTGTGTCTGATTCCCCAGTTTGGTTCCCTGAGCCCTTAAGTTGCTTCTTCTGGTCTGGGTTAGTTTCAGTTGGACATTTTTCTCACCGGAACCAAATGTCTTATTTAAGTAAACACACCAATATTACATTTAAGAAGAGAAAATGAGGAGAAACATATTTATTTATGATAATTTTTCATTTATTCAAGAGAAAGTGTTGGGCCTTGCCTTGTCCATACCTCATGTGGCCTACTATGGATCTGACCAGAGATGTAGGTGGTTTGATGTCTCCCTTGGGTGACTCAGTTAGCTCCTACCACTCCCGCAGCTCTGAGAGGCATCAGGGTAAGTGCCCTGATGCTGTGGGAGCAGGAGTCCTAGCCTAGGCTCTGTTACTCGTGCTGTCTCTACAGAGCTGGGTTTTCCAACTTAGCAGGGAGGATGGCAACTCTGACAAAGAGAAGGGATTGGTTATCTAGTGTGCTTTCCACCCTTCCACCATTAGGCCAGGCTGACTACTGTTCCCTGTGCATCCAGTGGCCAATAAAAGCAGACTTTGGATAGCTCGGCTAGACTGTGGAAATCACCAGAACCCTCCCCATCTCACTCCCAACCCTTTGTAGTCTGCTTCTATCTAACTCCTGCCTCTAATTTGTGTCCCAGATTTTGACTCCTCTCCTGCCCCTTTGGTCTTCACAACTGATCCTGTTTTTTCTGGTTTAGCCAGAGAATTCCCTAAGTACTTTTCCTCATATTTTGTCCACGCCTCCTGGCCACTGGGTTCTCCTTGCTCATGCTCCAGCCCCACTCAGAACACAAATCTAGACATTAATTCATTTAGCTATTTCCCCAGATCTATCTATTGCTGAAGGGTTGGGTATAAGCAAAGAGGAAATATGGAGATCCAACTGGAATGGCACAGGGGTGGGTTATGAACAGAAAGACACATTCGCGCGAGGTAAAAAGTCATTAATCACTACTTGTATCAAATTGGAGAAATGTCCTCCCCAGAGAAGACACAATCTTTATCTTGGGCTTACATCATCACCTAAAATAGATTAGTTATGCTTTTTATTGATAAAATGTGTATTTCTTTTCTTCATGACCCATTAGAGGACAAAGAGAAGCCCAGAGCTGAGGCAGAAAGAGCTACTGGGAGGATTTTAATGCCCTGCTGGGCTCCTTCCTGGGGATTCCTTTACCCTCCAAACCAAGACCACTTTGTTCCTTCCACCTCCCCTTGCTCGCTAGTTCAATTATGATTGTCCTCTGTGTCCTTCCAGATCGCATTTAAGATAGCTAAAAATAAAATGCACATATAATGGGACTGTTTCAAATGAGGATAAAAAATGATATCAGACTCCATTATATGGAAGGTGAGAAAAACATAATTAAGCCAGGAAACTTGGAAAGAAAATGGTGGTGGGAAACGAATGATTCTCTGCTTGGGTCCTGCTCTCACTGACAATGAAAACTGATTAGGGACTTGAGTAAAGGTAGTACAGTGTCTCTTAGCTCAGCAGTGGTTGGTTTTCCTATGATTATTGAGCATTTACTGTTGCCAAACACTGTTCAGGATACAGAGGTGCTAAGACTTTTTAACCTCTATCTTCAAGGTGCTTACACTCTGGCTGGTCCCATTATAACCTTATGTAATGAGTAGCCATAAATGCCTACGTGTCTGATCTACCACAACCTATTCGTGTCATGGTTCATGCCTCAGGTAGTGGATGAAACCAATTCTACCACCTACCAAAATTACTGGACCAGGGATGCACGTTCAAGCCAAAGACAGCCACACAGACACTGAATTCAAGGGAGGTTAAATATCCCTGAGGACACTTGGTGTGAGGTTGCCTAATGTATTTCTTCCACATTGCATGGGGCTACACCGATTTTGGCAGATCGTATTTTCCAAAGATGCTGCTAACATGCCTCCCTATCTCACTTGCTCTTCTCATAATATGACCTTGACACCCTTCCTCTTGAATGATGGAGTTTATCTCTTCTCCCCTTTGAACTTTGTGACTGTCTTGAACAACAGAGTATGGCGGAAATGGTGAGCTGTGGCTTCTGAGTCTTGCTTACAAAAATGCCATGTACTTCTACTTTGTTCTCTTGAGATACTTGTTCTTAGAACCCAGTTACCATCCCACATGGAAGCCCACAAAGTCCTACTGAGCTCCAAACCAACAGCTAGCACCAAATTGCCAGCTATGTGAATGAGCCATCTGAAAGGGGATCTCTCAGGCCTAACTGAGATGCCCAGCTTGATGGCATGCAGAATAGCTATGGGTTATTTCAACTAAACACCCCACATTGTAGACTCATGAGCCAAATAAATTATTGTCGCTGTATTAAGCTACTAAGTTTTGAGGTGGTTTGTTAGGCAACAATAGATGACCAAAACACCAATCTGATCAGATTTTCTTCCTTGGGAAGTATGAATACATCCAGATCTCAGGCCTCTTGAGCTCAGGCTGCATCCCAAACAGTCCACTTTTCCTTTTCTATATGAATCCTATTTACATGCTAGCCGTGGCTATTCTAGAAGGCAGAATGACTAGGGCAGTAAAAGAGGAAACATTTCAGGCTACTTTAAATTCTTTCAAATTCTAGCCCTACGCACCTGTTCTTGAAAGCATCTGGGCATCCCTTTCCACTGCAAACTTAAAGGGTACAGATATTACCCTGCTGACTTCGGCACCAGTAAATGGGAATTTTTTTTTTTTCATCCAGTGACCAAACCCTTACCAGCGCGTAGGTCCAGAAACTGTTTTTTTCTTATCACACCTATTCCAAGTCCTGGCTTTTTTCCTCAGCATAATATACCATTTCCAGTGGACCTGGGGTCTTGCCCTCACTGCCATCCTGCAGCTTGTCACTTCCTATCTCGGGCTGCGCCCACCTTCGGGTCTCTTTGACAATGACTGACACCTTCTTAAACACTTCCCTATTGCCTGTTACTGGAGAGACATTGCAATATAGTGGTTTAAAATATACGCTTTGGAGTTGAGGAGACATGAGACATGTTTATAAGTTCTCTATACCTATCTTCAAAGTATATTCTGAGGATTAAAATGAAATGATGCATGTTAAGTGCTTAGTACCTCATGGCCAGCATTGCTTTCTCATCAGGTACTCAATATTCTTTCACCACTTTGAGAAACGGAACCTTTATTGTTGGGTGTAATGAGGTAACAACCATAGAAACTGCAATTCCCTGCTGCCTTGCTGAATGGTTGGCCAATGAGATGTAGGACGAATTGTTTCACTGGACGGACGAGAAAGCCCTCTAAAGTGGCTGACTTTGTTGCGAGGCTCACCCCAGCCTTCCATGCTGGTTCCCTCTTTCTCATTCTTGTGACTATCATCTTGGAACTAGAGCAAGCATCTTGGATCATGTGGCAGCCCTGAGGATGGAAGCTCTGTAGTAGTGGAGGTCAGGGAGAGTTAGCAGGAGCCCAGGTCCCAGATGCCCATGAAGTCACCATAGCAGCTTAGCTCTGTACTCCATCATGTGTGAGAAAAAAAACAGTCTTGTTTAAAACAGTTTTATTTTGTGTCTTTAGCATCAGAGGCTGAACCAAATTCCTAACGGATACAGATAGTATATGCCAGTCAAGACCATTGTCCTCTCTTCACATTGCTTCCCTAACTCAATGGGGCTGTCTGCTCCTTGGCTCCAAGCAGTCTCCAGGCTGATCCATCCCACCACATTAGTCACGTACTCTTTCTGGTTAAATTGGGAGGGAAATACACACACTGCAATAGACTCATTAACCGGGTTCTACCTTAGGTGAGACCATGAGGAGAAATCTTTACTTTAGTTGGGACCAATGGAGTGGGACCAGGTTTCACTTTAGTCAAGACCAATGTGCTGACTAGTTCTTGTGACCTGGAAGAACTCATCCTTTTTTAAGGAAGTCTTCATATTATCTACATGTTAACCTGCCAGTCAGCCTTACTCTGATATAACGTCATGGTGTGAAAAATGAGATTAGAATTAAGGGCATGAAGAAAAGTGAGTAATCGGGAAAAAAGAGAAGATTTTATTTAATCCTTAAGATTTTTCTATTTTTCTAAAAATATTTTTAAAAATTACTTTCCCATAGACAATGAAAATTTCATTCCTCAATTTAAAACTATTTTGTAAAAAAAGAAAAAAGTCAAGAATGTGTAATAATATCTTTTAGAGATGCAGAAAATCCAATTACTTTTTAGTCTGGACAATTTTGTATAAAGCAGATCCAATTCTATAAGAACTTTTTGAATTGATATTGCTTTGTTTATTTAAAGAGATATATGGATCAAAAGAGTGCAATTATGAAGGTAACGATCCTTCTTTTTCACAGTCATAGAGTTAAAAGGATTTCCCTTCACTCCTTTACTCTTAGTCATCAGCATTTTAGTAAACAAATATCTTACTTTTAAATAAACATTTCATTCTAAATATTAATATACATGAATTACATAGAAACAAATATAGAAGATATTTTTTCTTCCCAACTTATAGTGCTTTATTTTTAAATTTTTAAATTAAATTTAGAAATACTCTTTCAGTCACTTGCTGAATGAGTAATTTAGCTTACAAACATGTATGTACTTATTTTTATAAAAAAGCATGCAGCTGAGAATAGAATAATTTACACACACATATATATATATGTATACCTAACATTTATAAAGCCTTAAGTCATCAAGGAAAAATATTACATGGACACACACACACACACACACACACACACACACACATTCTCAGCATGCAGTCAGGAGAAAAAAACCTAAAGCCTTCAGTCTTAAAACTTTGATAGTTTTGCAAACATTTCTAATCAGTAGCAATGGGACCATTTCTTATATGAAGCTTACAAAGTAGAATTTGTACGTTGCTGGGACAGAAGCAAAGTGATAAATATGACATCTGATAATCTTACTGATCTCCTGAGGAAACACTTTGCTTGTAAAATGAGAGTCTAATGCAGTTATTTTTTTTTAATATTATTCTTACTTAACTTTAAAAGCAAGATATTAAATCATTACTGATTTACCAGATTATTTTTAACTTATTGAATAACTATAATCCCTGCTCTTTCTGAAAGCTGGTATTTATTAAACATGTAGAATTTTCACATATTCCTGATGTCATTTATAATTTCGGGGGTTTCACCTAAGTCGGAGCAATACAGTTCACTCTTATTGACCTTTACAGGTTGCTTACTGTTTGTAGTTACATGCATCACTCATTAGTCCTTTCCATGCTGACCAAAAAAGAGAAAAGTGTGAAGAATATGCTTTTTCATGCTGACCAAAGAAGTGACAAATGTGAAGGAAAATATATATATATATATTATTTTATATAATTACATAAATTGCTATCTCATGAACATGACATATTATTTTAAAAAGATAACAGGGAAAAAAAAATCCACCAGGTATCTGCAAATAATCATCCCCAAGAGGACTAAAAGGAAAATAAAGTTTTGGTGCAAGGTCAAAGAGCTGCTCAAAAAAAAAAAAAAAAAAAAAAAAAAAAAAAAAAAAAAAAAAAACAGGCAATGGTTGTTTGGGTTATGCAATTATTAATAACCAATTTGACTAATTTCACTCCACGCTAATATAAGTGCCTCTTCTGGTTATTGTAAGATGGAAGAAATGTGATCAATGAGTAAAGCTACTCTCGGCGCCTGTTGTAGATATTAAATGGGGACCCAGCATTCATCCTCAATGTCTTCTGAATGTGAAAAAGTATCATGGGTAAATGTATTCAGTAGAAAGTTTCAAATTTTTCCCCACAATGAGAATTTCACCAGTGTCTTCCCAGTGTGAAACCATGTCTTATCACGCCACTATATTCAGAATTTGTACTAATTAAGATAGAAGTTGAAACTAACATCTGCATTTTTTTGTTTACTCAACATAAGGGCCTTCTTCCAGAGCTAGTGAGACAAACTGATAATTTAAACAACCAAAATAAAAGAATAGACAAAGGCTTTTTTTTTTTTTTAAAATCACCCATTTACATTGCTAGAGCTGAGAGGGTGATCAGCAGAAGCATCTGTTACCCTATGGGTATCAAAGTTGATCCACGTTGTGTGCTTGTTTGAATGACAATGACCTTCCCAGAGAGAGGAGTCACTTCATTAAGTTAAGATAGATATTTTTACATATTTATTAAAACAAGTTTCCTGAGAAGTTGAACTAGGCAATGTTATTAACCTAATATGCTTAAAATGTACAAAAACAAAATAAAACATTTTTAAAATATTCTAAAGTCAGATTTTGCTTCGATTGGCTATCCAACTAGGGCAAATTAATGAGATTTTTCCTAACGATAATCTGAAACAAAATTAAGTTTGGGTTTTAAAAAATTCTTGAAGATATCATGAATCTATGATGCCTATGGATAGTAATAATAATAAAAAAAAATACAGGGTGCTAGAATTGACCCTTGACTGTTTGACCCACATTAATTTCATACATCTTGCCAGAATTAACTATTTTTAACAAGTACCTCCTACACTGTGCAATTGTAGAGGTTAGTAATTTTTCATGTATAATCTCAATGACATGTTGCTGAAGTTTGCTTCTTCTGGAATTTGAAGTTATTTTGAATACTGAATGAGAATATTTTTATTATATGAAATACTACTTCATCAAAGTGAGATTCCAAGACCCCTTATACTTCTCAGAATGTGTAAAGTCCATATTATTTGATAGGGTTGAGTGAAGTTCACATGCCTAAGTGTTCAGCAAAAATCTTAGCTACCTAGAGAGAGAAAGAAGCTAACTGAGACTCTTTTAAGAGTCAAACATTGATGACATACAAACTTAAAGTAACCGAATAGGCAGAAATGATAATTCGGAAAGTGGCAATTTTGGCACAAGTATCTGAGAATCACTGTGGCACTCAAGTTGAACATGAATATGCAAAACAGCAGTGGAAACAAAAATGCCATTTTAGGATGTCCTAACGGGAATATGCCAGATAAATCTGTTGAAGTTCGATATCTTTTGCTAAAGCTCCATGAGGTACCAGGATAGCATAATAGCAGTGGTGAAACACAACCAGGCAGTTCTGTCTTCTTGTAGAAAGACCGCCCTGAATCCGAACTCCACCTTTAAAATTATGGGCAGAGTTAGAAGGCAAGTACCAGTTAAAGCTGTCTCTGAGTCTCTGAAAGAAAGAAAGAGGCAGTTTTCGTTATGCATTAGGACTGCCTTTCAAACACAACCCAAAATTCAGCAGCAAGTGGTGAACCTCGTCTCCCCTCATACGTGAGACGTAAGATAAAGTTTTTATTCTTTGTTTCTTTACTGGAATAAAATATTAGGTGTTGTAGAAGACCTGAGGACACCCCATTTCCTAGATTGCTTTAAAGGTCAGAATTAGAAAAGTAAGGAGTAAATGGAGGTTGATTTTACGTGAGTGGGAGTGATAAACAGGCCCTTTTGCGTTTTGTGCCATTGGTTCCAATGTGAAGATGTCAACAAATATCGTGCAGAAACCAAGTATATTGCCATCTCTGATGGGCTGAAAGTGACCTCTCTGAGAGCTGTTTGAGGAGGGCATGAGGCTTGACTTGCTCGGCAGGAAAGAATACTGAGTGCAGTAAGTGACATCTGTCTCAGACACCAATATTTCCCATTCCTATTTGTTTCAAATGACCTTAAAGATCTCAGAGAAATAGAAGGGTGACAGTTGACCCCCAATTGCACTCACTACCTCCCTACCTACCACATGCAGGGGAGATGTGGCGAGAACAAGAATGAGCTTCAGGGAAATGCAAACTAGTAGGTAGTTTTAGCTGAGAAGGAAAACATTTGCTCTGTCATTGAAGATTCCTGTTCCTCTGAGAAGTTTCAAGGGTGACTGGATCTAGCCAACTCCAGGTCCACAAACAGCATCTCCGCAGGACTGTTGGGCTCTCACTGCTGCATCTTGGCAGGCAGAAACGAGCTTATCAGCCTCCTGGAATGGTGTACACTGTAAAACACTTGGTTCGTTTGCTGTCTTTTCCATGACACACTGGCCTTGAGAAAAGTTCCTGCTGCATGCAGTTGACCTATGAAAGGCCTTGACTAATCAGAGGAAATTACCCAAAGCTAATTAGGTAACAAGGTGACCCAGAAGGAAACCATAGATAAAACAGCCTCCTGATTTAAACCCTGAGAAATGAAACAGAAAGGTAACAAGGACGAAGAAAGCATGGCCGAAGTGAGTGCAGTCAGCTAGAGGCTGGCTGAGAGGGATCACCCATTGATTCGAGGAGAGTGTATCTTATGGCTCCTCCACGCTCAGAGATGGATGTCAGCCAGGCCTTTTCCTCATACTTCTCAAACGCACATTTTTCCAAGTACAGGTGATGCCATCATTAGGAAGAGTGGGTGTTGTAAGAAACAGCAAAAGGTTCTTGTGTCTATGTTGATTTGAAATTACTTAAATTTGTGTCCTCTTCATCCTCTGTCGGCCCAGCAGGCTTCCTCCAGGGCTGATGCTCTCCGGAAACATTAGCACTATTCAGATTTAGGATTCATTGTCGCTGTAAAAAACAGAACATTAGTGTATTTCCAAGAAGCTACTGAGAGCTGGTCACTCCACTTTGAAGATGGCTCAAGAGAGAGCACAAACAATCAAGAAGCCAAGAATGTCCAGTTTACCATTTCTGAAACAAAGGTCGGTTTGGATTTTATATTTGATCCCTGAGGAGAAAATCCTTAAGAGACAAGAAATAACCCTAACTCTTGCTCTAACGTCTTTCCCCAGCTCCAATGGAGAGAGAGCCAGATGGAGTCAGGGGTCCCCCCTTTAAATTTAATCTCATTCTCTATGAATCAATGCCAAATTGCTTTTTTTTTTTTCTTTTTTCTTTTTAAAGAAACCATGTGTTGCCTTCCCTCAAAAGTTTGTGGTCCTGGCATGTTTTCAAAGTCCCATTTTGTTCACATCCACAGGATCTGGAGGTGCCTTCTCAGCGTCATTTAGAATCCAAGGCATCTTGGAGTGTGAGCAGACATGAATTATGGACGTGGTATTTGGACATGACCGTGCTGTCTGGCTAATTTGCGCTTTTGTTTCTCTTTTTTTTTAGGCGAGGCAATCCTTGGTTGACCTCACAGATTACAAGGACCTTGTCAGTATACAATCCCTTATATTTTTTTATTCTTTAATTTAAAAAATTTTTATTTTTTATTCTTTTAATTGTTTTTTACGCCTACAGCACCTAGGCGGTCTCCCATCCAAGTACTAACCAGGCCCAGCTCTACTTGAAGTGTGCTTTTTGTTCTAACTTGGCGATCTTTGCCACGCATCTGGCTCTGAGCTTTTCACCAGGAAGGCCACCCAAGTCTCCTGGAAAGCAGGAAGAAGGCCTGGAAACAAGGCCACTCCATCTCTCCTCCACATCTCTATTTAGTTTGGTGCCTCTTCACCCAAATCTTAGCACATCTCTGTCTGAGGTGACCTTTTTTCTAAGGAAGTGCCTGAAAGATAATAACCTACGTGACACAGTGTCTCCTTAGCTCATAGGTGTGTACCGTCTGCAACAGATTCCATTCCTCTGACTCCTACTTCAGTGCTCTCTTGCTCAGTGAAATACCATGTGTTTCCAAAATGACTCTGAAACAACTCGATAGATAGAGATAGAAGGTCCATGAAAAAGGACGGGAAACACCGGGTGCATGTTTGTGCGTTCGTGTTTATGTCGTGAAGATGGGGAAGAAGCCGTGATAAGAAGGGATGATCGATGGGAAAGGAGAAGGAAGGCAGACAGTATGAAAAAGGACAACTTCTACAGAAAAACTTATTAAAAATGGAAGCCTGATTGACAATTAAGGAATCTGAAGAGTAGATGTAACAACCCAGTTCCATTATGTCACCTTGAACAACTCTTAAACTGGGCAAGGAGGTTTCATATTTTGGAAATTGGGTGGTAGCAAGATTAAGAGTTCTAAGATCCAGAGTTCATGTCGACAGAGCCTAAGTCTCTGAATTGCACGATTTCCCTTCGTGGTCTTACCTTGAATTTTCTGCTACTCTGAGCGAAGTATAATCGAAAACTCAATGGCAATAGGCACAATCCCTCTTTTGTCCACAGCACCGATCTGTGTCCAGCAGTTATTTAAAAAGCTATTTTTTTCAATTATTATAAAACCAATCCATATTCATTGTTGAAAAAAATAGAAAATACGAATAAACAAAATAAAAATACTAACAATCTCACAATAGTTAACATTTTGCTATTTATACAAAAACGAGATCACGCTATGCATATTGTGCAGTAATCTGCGTTTCTTACTCTCACTCACAAATAGACATCCTACCTTGCTAATAATATTTTTTTAGTGGCTACAGAGCATCCCATTATCTCACTAGACCCAAAAAAATTTTCCTTAGCCATATTCTTATGGTTAAATATTTGGGCTACTTCCAAGTTTTAGCTTCTTTTCATTATAAAATTGCTGCATATTTTCAGTTATTAACATTTGCATAAATATCTAAAGAGGAAATGCGAAATTAAAATGTATGCATTTTAAATCCTGACTAGCCCTCTGTCAAATTACCGTATTCCCTAGAAATTTAGTACAATTCACCATCTCTCAGCATTTTCTTTTATGAAACTATTCTTTTCCTCGTGTTGTCTCCAATACTGGATATTATCATTTTCACTTTTTTGTAAATCCAATAGGTAAAAATAGTATCCTGTTTATCTTTACTTTTTCTTCATTTTTTTTATTACTAGGAAAAATATTTTTTCAAAGTTTTACTGATAATTTTAACTTCTTTTGCTAAATTGCTTCTTGATATGCTTTGCTCATATTTAAAATGGGATAATTATCTTTTTTATTGGTTTATGTATTAATAATAATTTTTTGTTCATCATGTATATTGCAAACACGTTTCCCCAGTATGTCATTTTCCTTCTAATTTTATTTATTGTGATTTTTGAGGTACAGAAAATTTGAGTTTTTAATGTAGCTAAGTCTACTGTTTTCTGATGTAGTTTTTGATTATGTGTTATTCTTTCAAACTAGTCCCCATCTTAAAGCTATAATATGTACCTATACTTTTTCTGGATTTTTAATTTATTTTTAGTGTTTAAATTTATTTGGAGTCTATTTTAATCTAAAACATAAAGTAGACCTCTAAATCCCCCCAACCCCAACCTCTAAATCCCCCCCCAACCCCAGACCTCTAAATCCCACCCCCCAACCCCAGATGTTAGTCAGTTGTCCCAAGAATAGTTATTGACTAATTCACTAGCTGTGAAATGCTACTTTTATAACTTATTCAAGGTTGTTCTTGAATATTCGATTTTATTCCATTAGTAATTCTTATCTGGTTGTGGGTGTACAGAGTTGAATTGTTGGAGCATGTCCCCTGCAAATTCCAGCCCTGTTCACTCTCTCACAATTGCTCTTTTAGAATTGTCCTGGCTATTTATGCACAGTGATTCTTCCAGATGAAACGTTCATTGGGATATCAAGGACTGGGTTAAATCTAAAATGATAATTTTTACATTGCTGAGTCTTTCATTCAGGAACACAGTATGTCTCTCTGCATTTGTTTAAATCTTTTTATGTCCCTCTATTAAAAGTTCTTTTTGAACAGTTTCTTTTTATACTATTCCATGCGTGTTTTGGTTAAGTTTACGCCTGGATACTTCACATCTTATGTTGCTTTTGTGGCAGTACTAACGCTAGTATGCGCTAACAGTAGCTTTTTTAGCATAGTAGATAGGAGCGCAGGGTCGGAGGGCCAGAGCTTGAATCGGAGCTCAGCCACTTCCTTGCCGTGTGAACCTGGGCAAATGAATCTGTCTGTTTTCTGTTCTCATCTCTCCTGCAAAACATACATAATAATACCATGTACCTTACCAGGTTGTAAAGAATAAATGAGAAAATGCAGGTAAAGCACTATGCTACAGGCCTGACACAAAGACATATGAACACATGTTATTCTTATTTCGAAGATCCCACGCTAGCAAATGTTTGTCAGATAGGAGCTGGAACATTGCTTCGAATAGCCAAAGGCTTTAAGAAACCATCTTTCAGTTTCTGAGGAGAATATACTTAAGTGTGATTTGTTTAGAACTCTCCACGAGCATTTTGGTGGATCGTCCACCAACCAGAACTCATTTATTTAAAGCACCAAAGAGCACAGGAGCCCACATACGGAGCTTACTGCCGCAGCTCCGTGAACCATGAGCGATGTGACAGGCCTGGCCACAGTGTAGGTACAGTTGCTTCAGTGGTGGGACATCAGGTCATTCCTAGTGTTGTAACTCTCACATGCAAATTTTCACCAGTGGTTTGTTGGCCATCAAGCCTGGTAAGTCAGCAGCCTGAGACTTGGCCTCCCACCTGAGCCCAGAGGCGTTCTCTCTGTCACGCTCAGGGCTTTATTTAGTTACATGTGTTTCCTGCTGTCTTAGTGGCTATTTATCATCTCTATGAAATAATCAAATAAGCCCAGACGTTTTTTAACTCTGGCAAATTCTAGAGTCTCCTGTTAAAAATATCTTGGCAAACTGCCACAGAACTGCAACAAATAAAATAAGTGATGTTGCTTCAAACCTCTATTGCTTGCCTCTCTGTGTTAATTCGTACGGTCCTAGTGACTTATCCACAACAGACATTAGTGAGTCAGTTTCTCGGAGTCTTATATAGATATTTTAAGAGCGTGGGACAGCTTTCCCCAAAGCCTGTGTAGTAACAAGCCTACAACTAAAAAAAAAAAAAAAACAAATTGAATTGATTAAAAAGCAGCATCTTATTATTATTAAGAAAGCATTTAATTGGAATGCTACCAGTTAAATGAGGACAGATGCAACTCTAACCCTTTGTTTCATAACTGCCCCTTTGTTGCGGTCAGGGTCAGATAAGCCATCTTTGTTCTCCTGACCAGTTTATCTTGTAACAATCCCTCTTTATGACCACAGCTAATGTTCCCTCTCTCAAAAGATGGCAATAAAGCTACGTTAAACCTTTCTCATGTCATGATGTTCTCCAACTTGGATTTTGGGGAAGTGCAGAGTTCAGTTTCGCACAAAGCCACATAGCCATTAGATCATGCTCCCTTTCTCTGCATCAATATAATGTCCCTTCTCCTTCCCGAAAGAGGCCTGGCCCGGGTGAAATTATAGAGGTCACACATCTGGCTAACATCAGAGTCAGGCCTAGACTTAGTCCAAGACACGTAGATCATGCTCACAGTGTAGACATAATCTGGGCCACTATTCAAACAATGCTGTGGTGTATTACATTAAGTACCTCTTCCCTAACCCGCCCACCACACACCTGCATTTTAATGTTACTTGAGGTTATTATCCTGCAAGATTATAAACTGTTCCTTTGTGTCCCTATAATACAGCCTGGTCACATAAGGAACAGTCCCAGATTTGAGCAAAACCAGTTGTCACTTAATATACTGAATGTTCAATACTTCTTGACTTATAAATAAATTTTGAGGGACTAGAGAGGAAGAGAAAAAAAAACCTTCACATATAAAAAAATAATAATAGGAAGTGTTCGCAGACATTTGCTTGAGTGAAGAGGCCAAAACAGTTCACACAAAACTCCTGTTCTCTTGCAAGCAATGGTTCAGTCATGTCAGTGCCTACACTAGATGATGAACACCTCACTCTCCAAATACACTTATTAGCCTCATGGTGGCTGGTTTTCTTGCTGCTAAGTGTGCTTTTTTAAATTTCTAATTTGTTTTTAATTTATAGAATATTTCTTTTATTTTAACTAATTAATAGAAGAAAAAAATGCAGTTTTAAACTCTTCTCTAAATTGACCTTTATCATAAACTTGCTGTGTGAACTTGGACAAATCACTTAACGTCTCTGAGTTCCAGGTTTACTTAGATGGGTTATTTTGTTTTCAACTGGTTGTCTTGGCATGATGTAGACACTGTCAGGAACAAATTAGGTGCTCAATAAATATATTTTGAGAGACTACATCAACAATTATACTTTCTCAAAAAAAAAAAAAAGATAAAGAGAAGGAAAGAAAAAGAAAGACATTTACAAGATGCTCTATTAAACTAACCTGCATTTTTCTGAAAAATATTGAAGCGATTCATTTTTATAATGTCATTAACTCAGACATGAATCAATAGAATAAACAATAGAATTATTGCCAAACTAGAACAGGCACACTGTTATCTTCTCCGACTTAGTTTCCTAGGTGACAGCACCTAAGCATTGGGCATATAGAAAATATAAATGTCTTATTATTGTTATTACTATACTTTCAAAATTATAATTCCACTTGGAGGAGCCTAATCTAATTTTGTTCCTAATCTTTCCCAATGCCATTACTCAATATAAAATCATCTTTGTGGCCAACGGGCATAAAGAGGAAGGAGATGGGCGCTTGGCTACTATTTGCAATTCTTTTTTCTGTGGTTGTTCACGTCAACTAGCAGAGACAGAAACGCCAAGCTTTCAGGAATTGGATGTCCGACTACAAAAGGCTTCCGGAAGAAGGAAGAGACTGGCTAGCTTGTAAGCACTGTGATCACACGGACTCTATCTTTCTTGTCTTTCCCACAATCCCGTGGCATTTGGGGAGGTGTTGTGAGGGAAGGGGTAGACAAGAAGGAAGTGCATTCTTTACAGAGAATTTAAGCAATAATAAAACCCACTCGGTGGGTCCATTTTTATTCTCACCACAACTGGCAATGCTCACCGATGTCAGTGATGACGTTCTCATCAACTCTGGGGAAGACCTCTCCAGCTCCCCTGCACCGCCCCTTAGACACTATTCCACTGCCACTGTCCTCAGTACCTCACACAATGCCGGACACATAACAGACATGAATTACAGGGAAAGTGCTAACATGAGAAATAATATAGAACTTCCCCTCCCCCCCACAATTCTTTTGTCTTTTCCTATTGATTTAAAACAAAAACAAACAAACAAACAAAAAAACCGAAAACCGTAACATAAACTTCCCTTGGTACCCGTATATCTCTGGCCCTTATTTAAATCCTATGCAAAAGCTAAATTCCATAGCTCAAGGAAAATGTCCCTTCCGTGAAGACAGGGCAAAGTAATGAACGATGGCTAACCAAAGGGATATGTGGGAAAAGTTCTGAAAGCCCTGGGATTATGGACGCTAACGAGAGAAAGTTGAAGATCGAATCCTCTGCACACCATGTGGCACGCGAAGTGTCGGCTGGTGGCCAGATACTCTCCTTTTTCCCAGAAGCACAGCAGACCTTACGTATGACAGAGCTTCTATGTCAGGGTGACTTTCTGGCAACAAGAAGGGCTGAACCTTGTAAATAGATTCTAGAAGTCTTAATTTACCAGGAGGATAGGGATATGTGTTTGCCAACGAGTTCAATCTCAGTGACTATTATATACCTTCTGAAGCATTAGCATCACCTGTGCAGTGCTTAAATAGTAGAGGAAGAATGATTCACACTGGTAAAAGCCAACGGGGAACTTTTGGGGTAATGATGTGTCAAAGTAGGTTAACAAATGTACCATTCTAGTGGGGGAGGCTGTGCATGTATGGGGGCAGGGAGCATATGGGAAATCTCTGTACTTTCCGCTCAATTATGTTATGAATCTAAAATTGCTCTAAAATGCCGTCTTAAAAAAAAAAAAAGCCAATTGGAGAAGGAGGGAGAACAGTTGCCAGAGCATAACGAAATTAGTATTATTTGCATGGTGCCTTAACACTTACGAAGTGTCCTCTCTCTCTCTCTCTCTCTCTCTCTCTCATGATCCTGCGAAACTGGAGGAACAAGTGGCATTATTTCCATTTTTCAAGATGAGGAAACTGAAGCTCAGGGAGTTAAAGTGACTTGTCTTAGTATCAGGAACAAACGACCAAGTCAGGTCTTAAAACTAATCCCCCAAGTCCAATGATCAATGTGCTCTCTACCTGTATCTCTAATGATTCATAAGCTTTTAGAGAAAAAAGCAAATCTTAGTGCCGTCTCGGATTAAATATTCAAAGTTCCAAAAGGCCTGGGTAATGAACCCTGACGAAAGAAGTCTGATGTCTGTACACCATGTGGCACATTCGGTATGGGGTGGTGACCGGATCCAGTAAAGCAAAAGCTTTACCAATTATCCATGCAATTAGGTCATAGGAAAAAGAAATGTGAATGAAATCATGACATCATGAAATCAGAAAAGAAAGATAATGCAAACTATAAAATAATTCAAACTATACATAAATCCTTTCAAAACCTCCAGACCGCTAAGAGGACTATTCTGAAACCACCAACACTAAAGGCCTATGATGGTAATGGAGGGGTGTCCAAAGGATTAGTGAGGTCCAAAAAGAAGTCACCAGGGAAACCAGGGGCGAAAATAATGACAGTTATAATGAAGTTAATGACAACAATAGACATGTGCCTGGGCCTTAGGGCACAGCAGCATTAACCCAAAAGGGAGCGAGTCTATGGGTATCTGTTTTAATTTACTAATAATAACCAGTATTTATTGGGAGTTTATCTTTGCCAGGCTTTGTTCTAAGTGCTTTGTACTTTTCTGAGTTTTTACTGAATCAAAATAGAATTGGCTTTGCAATACCACAATACCCACGGAAGTAACCAGAAAGTGTCCTGTGGTACCAGTCCTGTGACTTGCCACTCTTGGTTGGTGCTGGCTTCACAGAGAAAGAATGAGGTAAAGGCCTGACAGTTGTCCTGTGAATTACAGCCAGGCAGTTCTAAACCAATAGAGGAATGTAGGCATTCCCTTTAAAAATAACAATTTAGCATAAAGCAGTTCTCCAAATAGGTTAAGACTTTTTGCCTCACAGGCAGAAATGAGCTTGAGCTTATTTTTAAGACCACCTCTCAACATTTCAAAACTATGATAGCTAAGAAGCTTTAGGCATTTTACAATACTCTAACATTAAGCATTTTTGTTGTCACTGATTTCAAAGAACAAGGGGCAGGTGTATGAAAACCACTGACATTTCACATCATGTGACGGTGCCCACTGGAGATACAGTAATAAGATATTTATAGGGTTTTAGTGGAGACCTGAGCCCTATACTAGCCATACATAGTGGCTCATCATTAGGTAAGGTGGAAATGCCAGGAAAAATTTCCTTTGCGATATTGTCCTCTGTGATATTCCTCCTAACATTTGTTTTCTTTCGTCGGCTTGTTAATATTTGGTATCTCATTTATGTAAGATAGAATCTTTTCTGAACCAGTTATAAATTTTAACACGCAAATGCCTGGAGAGGTAACAAAGATTTCTCTAAAATCTGCAATAAAATGTCGACTCCTGCTTCAGAGCTGAGCTGTGGTGCCACAATGCAGGGACAGCTGTCAGATGGCGACTTCTTAGGTAAGGTTTAGAGGAAGGTTTAGATGCAGAATAAGGATCCAGAAGATGAATGTCTGACTGCCCCAATCACTGTCTAGTAATCAGTCTTTCTCTGCATTGCTGTGCCTCAGGGATGCCCAATGACAGCAACTACACTCTGGGAGCATTTAAGATGATTGGCACAGGGCCTCTGGTTAACATGAAGGGAGAGAAAGTGGGTGGTATTTATCCTGCTTTGAAAGTGTGTTTTATTTAATCTGACAGGAATGTAGTATTTCAGTCACGGGCTCAGTCATGTTCTCTGCTCGCTGGTCATCTCAAGTCACTCCTGTCAACAGTTCCATGAGCCCCAAATGACAGCAGTGCTCTACGGAGAAAGTCCCCGACTTGTTGAATGGTTGATCCTATTTCCCATGAGCAGGTCCCATGTCCTGACCTGATCAAAAACACCCCAAACATGCTAATTTCTCTCCTCACAGAAGATAATGTAATTTAAATAAGAACATGGAATGCGAAAAGATGCCCAAGCTCCACGCACCAAAATTTTCTATCAAGCAGAGCCACCTAGTGGTAGAATTAAATTTTTTTTGTTTTGTAATTCTCATTTAATTTTTCTCAGCAATCCCATCCAGAGAGGAGGGGCTTCTTTCTTTTTTTAAAATACTTTCATTTTACTCATTCTTGTTTACAGCTACGCACTTTGAGACTGTCGCCCCCATCCATTTTCCTTACCAAATATCTACTCATGTAAGATAAACAAACCTACTGTTTGTTATAATCAGAAAGTTTTATGACTAAAACAGAAGCTAACTTAACAGTATCTCTTTAGAAGGACAAGAAAATGTCAATACTGATTTATTTCTAAAGATAAACAGTCACTATGATATTTACTTTGTGCCTACTTTCTGTAATTCACACTTCCTTTACTCCACACTACACATACATACACGCATAGAAATTGTCACATAAAATTTACAAGCACAGAGAAGGTGAGCAAAAGTGCTCTACTGTGGTCTCCAATCTCTTCCCCCATATACATATAATCTATGGTAGAAAATAGAAGTACCTTGGGCTGTGGATTGATTCTTTTTCTTCTTTTAAAGTCGGTAAACATTCACCGTCGGCTAGGACAGAATAAAAGCAAACTTATCATTAGTCACTGAAATTCTGTTTTCTATCCACAAAATTCATACAGTTGAGCATCACATTTCTCTGATCTGTATGGTTACTTGTGCAGAAATGGCCTCACCAGGCAGTTCCAGAGGTTAAAAGATTAATGGTGGCAAGGCTTTTAAGGTAGAAAAAGCACTAATAACACAGATACAAGATTTCAATGTGCTTCTGGCCCTGTTGAAAAAGGGCACAATTCATCACTGCTTAGTTATGTAGTCCCTGAAGCCACCCCTGTGGCTCCAAAAGCTAGAATCTGCATGTTTCAGAATGGAGGGTGGAATGAAATGGCTTTGCCTGAGGTCTTGATGTGCCTGCAGAATGAGTTCAGTCAGGACGCAGGATGGCAAAGAAGCAGGTAGGGCGGGGAACAGTCACCTTCTCGAGGTCATCAGAGTTCTCTCCTGTTAGACCACGGCTACGTGCCAAAATAACTCTGCTTTAGTTGTCAAATAGAAATGCCTTTTTTCAGTTTTATGGTTTTAGTGAGTATAAGCTCACGATTTTTGTATTAAAATGATCTCAGGAACAAAAGGAAATACACAAAAATGTTAAGAGAGGTTGTCTTTGGGTGGAGGAATTTTTTTTATTTCTACTTTTTTTTTTTAAATTATTGTGTATGTCTATTACTTTTATAAACTAAAAACAATAAAATTAACCTACTTTAAAATTATCTCAATGACCCACTCCTATCCTCAAATGCTTTTCAGAGCCAATCTTCCCCCAACATTGGACTATGAAAAACTGTTCAAAATTGTACAATTTAGTTGAATGACTCTAATCCTTTGGAAAACTCATGTTAATAAGCCTCTGGTACAATAATTCTAACAACAAATCTTTGAATTTGAGAACTCCATTGTAGATTGTTGAATGTAATAGACCCCACGGTATTTTCTTTTTAGTTAAATGTTTAAAATACAAAGGTTATGATAATATAAATAATAGATTTTATTAGCTTAATCTGAGCATTAAAATAATTTATTCATTTTTAAAGGATCTTTTAAAAGAAAAAAATGGCTGTTGTCATTTTTAGTCCAAATATTGATTTAATGAAAAGTAAGGAACATATACTATAATTACTGCTAGATATCAATTTGAAATTAAATTATACGGGAATGTCTATATCACTATTAATATTAGTGCTGTCTGATAGTTCTTTCTAAAGTGATGGAAATGTTCTAAATTTGTGCTATATAATATAGTAGCCACTAGCCACAAATGGCTACTGAGCACTCAAAATGTGACTAGAGTGACTGAGGAAAAAAATTTTTAATTTTATTTATTTAAATTTTAATTTTATTTATTTAAATTTTAATTTAAATAGCCACGGATGACTTGTGTCTATTGTATTGGACAGCATCAATCTATGTCAACAGCCTTATTTGATAAAATTTCATAACCATATACAGATTAAAATCATAGATCTCTAAATAGAAGGTAATGCCAGATATTAACTTTTTTCCAAATAATTTGGAATCAGTGGTTTCCTCTCTTGAATAAAGACCATTTTCTTCTCAAAAAAAAAAAAAAACATTTGAAAAACCTGTACCAAAATAAAAACAAGTGGCCATGATGCAATAATTAAACTGATTATTTAAGGGTGGTCAGCCCCAAGTGTGTTACCTGCTCGCATTAACTCTAACGAGGCCTGGGCTCACGCCGCCACACTCCAGGACTCACGGGGCATTTACAGCAAAACTGTTCAGCCTCCTCTTACGAGAGGGGGTGGAAAAAACAAGGCTACCACCTACCATTTCTGTTCATGCTGTTCATCCATTTGTCGAGCTCTTCCATTTCTATTTCCATAACGGAGGGTGTGTCTTCCTCAAAAATAGGGCTAAAAGAGAACAAAAAGTTTATTGGAAGGGGGAAAAAAAAAGTGTGATGTGCTGAGTTTCATTTTGGGAGAGCCTAGAATGTTGGCTGTGCACAGGAAGATGAACTCGATTCACTGCCTTACACTCCAGGTAGATGGAGCGTGCACCCTATTCAAGTGTACTAAACTCTAATAGGAAGAAAGTTAAAACGAACAAATCTTCACCTATCACTGATCCAGGAGTGGAGGGCAGAGGCTCACAGAGCAGTGTGCGGGCTGAAAGGGGACCCAGGAGGTTCAGCTGCCCCAAAGGTACAGAACAAAGCAGCGAGTCTTCCTCTGTGAGCCTCCTCCAGGGAGTGCCATATTTAGCCCTGTGGCCTTGCTTAATTTCACTTCCCTTTCTTTGGGGTTTTTGATCAGTGCCTCAGTAAAGAGGCCACCAGTCAAAGGCGACTTGGATCACCTTCGCCTTCCATTCCCAGGCTTCCTGTCTTGGAGGAATCCATGGCCCCTCACTTGCCAGGGTTTGGGGGCTTAGAGCACACACTTTAGCAGAGAGAAGCCCCTGGTTAATGGAAGAAGGGTTGAGGGAAGGGGACCACCCGCTCTGATGGCCGCATAGGACTTATACCTTGTAGAGGAAGTGAGCAAAGTATCTAAGGGCAAGGAGGAGGAGGAGGTGAGCCTCGCCCTAGAACATTCTTCTGGGGTGAATCTTCTATTTTTCTCTCTCCCTTCCTTCCTCTTGGTAGCCTCACCCCTCCACGCCCCCGGCCCCCCCCACACACATACCCCCCACACTCCTGCCCCAACTTCCTTTTCTCTCCCCTCCATTCATCTCTACCAGGGCTCCCCTCCCTTAATAGCACCAAACATATCTTCCCTGGTGATAAAATTATTAATCCGAATAAATAGGCTAATGTCCTTGAACTACACCCAAGATCAGAATATTGAACGACTGTGCATTTGGAATTGGTAGCAGTCAGAAAAAGATTCTTTTCTGAACAGAGGACCCTGTCCTCAGTCCAGATCCGCCCCCTCCCTGGATTGAGATTTGGGCACTGAAACATCATTTCCTAGACAGCTAGGGGCTGTCTCCTGGGGCCCAGGAAGCAAGAGGTCCCCGCACGGGGCTTCGGGACAAAAACTCTGGGGAAGGCAGACGGCCCTCTAATCGGCTCCTTTCCCGAGGGTCCTATTTCCATACCACACAGTGCTGGAGGGAGACAGACGACTTACACTTTCAGGTTGTCGCTTCCCAGTTCATCTGAAAGAGGATGAATATAAAGGTCATGTTAGCTTTGTTTGTCAGTAACAACTTTTTATCTCAACACAGCTGAAATCTGCTTTACAAAGAGAACGAAGAGGCTTTCAGTAAATTGCGTTTTTAAAGGAGCAACAATTAACCTTTGAGTCAAACAAGTGCCAGTTGCCATATTGAAACAAGGTCCCAATCCACGTGATTCTGTTTTCTTATATATGTGACGGTGCTCTGAGACCACTCATCTCAGATCAGATGTTCATCCTTCTCTGTTTTCTCCACACAAAGAGAAAATCCAATGGTAAGGGGAGGGGAAAAAGGGCCACGTAAGAGGACTTGCTCCTCACCCCCTGACCCAAAATGTACCAGTTCAAAACACCGCTGTTTCATCTCCTTGTGGCACACCAAGCAGAACACTGCCCCTTTGTCCCGGCGGAGGACGTGGGGCTCTCCATCCAGGGCTCCCCTTGGAACATTCCTCGCACCTGCTCATTGCATGACTGGGCCCTTCACACCTTCCGTTCTCGGAGAGGCCTCTCCTACCTCCTCTCTCTAAAGTGGGGCTCGTCTTTCCTTTGTTCCCCAAGCTCACCGCTTTGCTTGCTTCCTTCATAGTATTTGCCACAATTTGCCACTGATCAATTCGCCTACTTAATTCTTTGTGTCTGTCCCTCCCAGTAGACCACAGCTCGGGAAGCTCAGGGGTCGTGTCTGTCTCGTTTGTCAGGCGTACCTTACCTCCCTTCCATCTAGCACAGAGCCTGATAAACACGCGGTAAATGTTTACTGAATAAATCAATAGATCTTAATCTGGATTGTCCAGCGTTGGGGTTAAATTCATGGCCAGTGGTTTGGATTTAGCATGATCATAATAGTGAAACTTTCAAGCTTGCTTTTTGCTGCTATTGGTGAAGGTGAGAGTCAGATAACAGTTAGCAAAATAGCTCTAATGCAAATCAGACTGTAAATGAGCACGTGGCGAGAATCAGAGCCCAAAGTCCTGGCTCGGGAAGTCTGCTGCGTTTGGCAGGGGGATCAATGCGCCCAGAGAAATGAGTCAATGATGTCAAGCAAGCGGATAGCACAAGCTCCCTGCACCTTTTATGATGTAAAAACCAGTAGGAGGCAAACCGCTTTGTACAGTTCCACCAAACAGTTTGATGTTCCTGAATCTCGGCAATCGGAGGCCGCCTTTTCTCTGGCCTACAGAAATGCAGGTCCCCAGTGAGGGAACAAAATCAGCAGGCACCTGGAACTGAGCTCCTGGCAGCAGCCTGGAGCTGTTGTGATTTCTTGTGGGTTGGCACGCTTGACCGGCATTGCTAAGCCGGGAAATCTGGGCACAGATACAAGTTTCACGCCACCGCTGCTTACCTTCAAGGGGGCACGGGTTATGTCCTCCGGCCCCCGAATAGGAATCTAAAGCTTCCTGCAGACGCCTGACTCCTTAGAATCTTTGGGGAAAGGGGGGTATGTGCATCTTATATTTTATATATATATATACATATATATATATATATAGCACATTATATATGTGTATAATGTACATTATATATACACACGCATATATATAATGTACATATATATGTACATTTTTCATCTAAAATTTACATGCTATTTCCTTAACAGATTTTTACTATGAATAAAGCCCCTACACAATTGACCCTCTCCTGCAGGTGGCCCATAAAAATTTCCCTATTTTGTCACTCCCTCCTTCTCTGTCTCCCTCTTCCCCTGCTTAATGACCCTCACTTTCCTTGGCTGATTTCTCTGGGAGCAAGTGTCCCCACAGCTCACTGCTGAGGGCATGGATTTATCTTTATAATCCGAGCACCTGCAGGCTTCACAGTGAGCAAAAGCTAGTCCTGTAAGCAGAGGATGGAAAAGTTTAAAACCTCATTACAAAAGGAGCTCCAGATCCACCAAATGTGAAGCTCCTGTAATCAGTATTCAAACGGAGCAAAAAGCCTTCTGTGGCCTCATCTCTCCTAATCCAAGACCATTACCCCTGCCCCAGCCACCATGGCAACAGAAAAACATCTGGGAGAGCGCACCAGACCAGAGCATTAAAGCAGGAGGGAGACCAATTACTTGTCCTCAGCAATCAGGCCCTGCCCGCTCCACTCCACCTGGCCTATATCTCTTTATTAATAGCCACCTACTCCCTTGCAACCAGGAGGCAAATGCAGCTCTCACCCGGCCCCCCCGCCCGCACCCTCATTTCCCCTCCCACCGTCCTTCCATTTCATATTCTCCTGCCCACTTTGTCCTCCTCTTTCAGTCTTTAGCCTGACGATGCCCTGCCCTCTGTGTACTAGACGGTGGGATTGCTGGGGTGGGAGGATGGGCGCGGGACCCCAGCGGGGGACTGGTTTGCTTATCTTGTTTCCGTGCTGAACAGAGAGCAAGAGACAGAGCCTCTTTCTGGAGATTTACTGAGCAGAGCCAGGTGTCATGTAGCCTGTTTATCGTGATGCTTTACTGCCAGCTGATTTCCCTGGAGCTCTTTCAGAGAGACACAGCACATCAAGACACTAATAAATGTTAAATAATAACAACTGCAAATTTAATGCCTGGAGGTGTAGGAAGAACAACAGGAGAACAAGCTGCAGCTCTTCCCTTTTCCTGGACATGAAAAGCACAGGCCCGATGCCAAAAGGTAACTTCCAACTGGGCGAAGCGTTCTTCCTAAAAACGTTGGCCAAGTCCTCCCCTGTTGAATTTAAAGACTCATTTTCTGGTATAGAAGAATATACCAGGGTCTACTGATGTGGGGAAAGAGAAAATGTGTCTCTTCTTAACGCTAAGGGGACATCGTCTGTGCCTTCTCACAAAACAGCCCTTTGGGAACTTTCCAAGCACAAGGCTGACCCAGTACGACAGCTTTATTTTTCCTGGAAAACACATGTTTAAATCAAGTTTTGTTGATTTAAGTTTCTCCTTTTATTGACTTGGATTATAATGTTAAATGTGAGCGGGTGGACTGCAGGGGAGAGTGATCGTCCACCTTCTAGTGTCCAGCTGGTCTGAGGAGATGTGTTAAGTGTTGAGCGGTTAACGCCCTGTGTCTATATTAGAGGAGTGGCTGGTAAAAGGAAATACTCAGAAAAAGCTCTTTATCAAAAACTTTTGTGATAACAGTTACTTTAAATCCTAAGTTCTCTACTTTGTGTTTTCGTGAAGTGAGGCATGTTTAAACTAAAAAGAAGATGCCAGTTTGCATTAAAGATAATGTGAAATTTTGTTTTCGATCTCAGAATAGGTGCGTTTTAAAAAGAGTTCTCACACCGTTTAACTCATTCATTCAACGAACATTTACCAAGCGGCTAATCTACGTGTTGGGCACTGTGCTGGGTCAAAGGGCTAACAACAACAAGCTAACACAGGCTAAGCCAGGTACTGTTTCTTCTAAATCATTTCCGCACACGAATCCATTTAATGCTCATAATTCCACGAGGTAAGCTTTGAATTTGCCCATCTTACAGCTGAGGAAACTAACAGAGAGGTGACAGAACCAGAAAATGCAGAAGCCAATTAGGCCGTGTGGTTCCAGAGTCTGCGCTCTGACCTCCATGCCGCACTGTGAAACAAGATAAGTGAGACGAGTCCTCGGTTGGTTCTCTTGAACCTTAAAGAGAACATTATGTAGTAAGAGAGACCAAAAAAAAAAAAAAAGACAAGTCACTGACCCATGCCAGTGTGAACACTGTGCCCAATAAGTGTGACCACGGTCTATGAGGGCACGGAGGAGGTGGTGATTAATTGTGCCTGGGCGTGATCACTCAAGGCTTCATAAAAGCTTTAGAACCGGGCTTTGAAGAATGGAGTTGTGGTTTGCCAAACAGACAAGACGGAAATCCCAGCCAGAAGAAACGGCAGCAGCTGGGCATGGAGACATCACGAAAGTACAAGCCACACTTCAGGGACCGCAAATGCTTCAGGTATGGCCTAGTACAGGACGCGTGGGTCACATCCAGGAGTGAAGCTAGTTCTCCCTTGTGAATGGCTTTTAAACTTTGAGATTCCTATGATAAAGTTTAATGCAAAATCTGTCTGGATTTAGAGCCTAAAAGCATGACCATTTGACTGGCTACCCCAAAACTCCCCCCAACCCCAGGACCCCATTAGGTAAGACCACTTGAGGGGCTATGGTTTGGACAGGAAATTCTCTTCCTCTAACTTAAAAAATAACTGGGGTCCAGGTAGCTCTGCCCACTTTTTCTTTTTCTTTAGCTTACGAAGGAGCTCCCACATGACCACCTGTGATTAGGTCACCCTGAAATGTTAAGCAATAGAGAAACACGTCTTTCCTACTTTCTTGGAATCTAATAGATCAGCTCCTGTCATGAAAGAAAATGTACTTCATGCATCTTCTCTGCTCAAATTTGCTGTACCCAAGGGCGTAATGGAAAATGACCATTTACAGTTCCTGCTGAGCCCTTAAAGGCTCTCCTGGCCTAAGGACAATGAGCAAGGCCTGCATGCTGAGGGCACGATTTCAAAGCCAGAGGTACCCTGTTCACAGATCCGAGAGACAGACAGTGAGTTCTGTATGAACATATAAATACGTATCCTATTAGAGAAATTCTCATCCCTTGAGTGATTTTTGGAATGATTAAGGGCTTCAACTTAAAACTTTAATTGGCGTCATTTTTACCGAAATGCACCCAAAGTACCCAAGTCTGTTTTGGACCTAGAACTACCCTAAAGCTTGGTATTTGATGCTCCTAGAAGTGGAAGTGAATACTCTCAGAGTGAATCTCTGACCTAAGGAGTTTTCTATGAGATTGGTTTCAGACTGATGCCAGTGATCTTTAGCAGGTTGGGAATTTGCTTATCAAAGTTCGCACAGCTTTAATGAAAACCAGAACAATGCTTCTTCGCCCAGGCCTTTTCAAGGCCAAACTGGGATGTGGCACAGGGAAGAAACAATATCTGTGACAGAAATAGATAGAAGAATCCTCTTCTTGTGGAATGACCCCAAGCATCCCTGCCCTACCCTTTCCTCCATAAGTAAGGACACGTTACATTGATCTATTGGCCAAGATAGTACAGGGTCCTCATCTGGATTAGGTATAGAGCTAGTAGTTTTTATATTAAATTTCAATTTAAGCTGAAACATTCCCTTTAAAAAAAAAAAAAAGAAAGGAATATAACATTTTTAAACTCTGGAAAACTTCGTGGAAATATGTCATTCATGATTTACTGTTTTATGTCGTCCTTATTGCTTAACCTTAAAACCTCTCAGTTGCTTCTCTTACCCCACCTCCAATTCTGGGCAGGTGTTAGGATAATACTCACATGTCTGTAAAACACTCTGAGATCCTTGGCTAGAAGGCACTGTGGAGAAGCGAAAAAGTACTTTGTTTTATTGATTGTTCATTAACATATGAAGCAATTGTCTGGACTTGGGAACACCCAAAATACTTACCTTGTTTAGCTTTTTTCCTCTTATATTTTATTATAATAAGTACCACTGATAAGAGTAGGAGGGCCAGTAATATCGATGGGATCAACACCATTAATATAAACTCTAGCTGATTATCTTCCTCCTCAAAGAAGGTAGAACTCGTATTTCCAGTTAATGTTTCTGTCGTCATTGCAGCAATTGTACTTATAATAATAGTATCTTCATCTGTACCCTCCTCACCCGGGGGCATATACGCTGATGCCTCGGCTGCGTCCAAATCGCCTGTGGTAACACACACAAAATTAAGATCGCCATGGAGACAAAGCTAGCAGGTTATGTTTGCAATGATTTTTAAATTTATTCTACATGCATCCAGTGATAAACTTGATCCACTGTATTTGGTCTTCCGGTTCAGTGTGACAGAGTATCGATTTAACATAAATGAAGCTCACGCTGGGAGTATATTGAAAGTGGACTCAGAGCCCAAAGAGAAACCTCCCACCAACGCAGGCGGGGTAGCCTTGACCCCGTAGCTTAGACACGTTGAAGCGAAGGTGCTGAGAAGCTTTGAGCTGTCATGCCTGCTACTCCGGGATGTTGCCTAGGGCCTTGGGATATTTTAATAGCATTTCTGAATACAATTAAATACACTTTTGCTGAAAGGTAAGTACTTGCCAAATAACACTTGCAGGTATAAAGGAATGTACTGTGCCCTGATTGAAGGTTACCCATCAACAGGAAAAAAAATTCTTTGAAATTGGGGTGCCTGCCTAGATTTCAGCATCAGGTCTCATGTTCTGGAGAGAACTAAGTCTCCCTCTGAGACTATCTGACAGAAATCCCCCTGGAATCTAAATAAAAATACCACGTGTATTTCATTTGTAAAGTAAAATTCTCAAGGGGAATTTAGAGACTAAGGAAACTACACTCATATTTAAAGATATTTAGTAAAATGTGTCTCTTGAACTCTCCTTGTTCATAATCTATAAGCAAGTTTATTGTGTTTGAACTTCACAGGACAGGAAAGGAGTATTATTTGAGAAGTCTGTCGTCGCCTGGCTATGTAGTGATCATGGTAAGGCAGGTGGAAGTTTTCATCCTATCGTGGTGTGATGTTGCCTATAGTTCAGATGGGGCCCACTGAGGAAAACGGCAAGTGAGTTTAGGGTATAGAAAACTCATCACATGAGATCATTTATGTGAAAGTTCTCTCTACGGTGAAAGGTGCTGTGTACGCAGAGAAGTTGGCTGCTTTAAACGACGCCCAGTTGCTACAGGTTAGGGCACCACTCCACAGCACGACTGACCTGGCCGCAGCCGAGTCCGTTCGGACCTTACCTATATGCATGACTGCATGACAATGGGTCCTCTGATCCAATTTATAAAAATATTTGTTTGATTACAGTCTAATTATTCTGATTAAAAAAATAAGCATTTCGGTTTTCCCCAAGACCAGGAAATCCACTGGATAATCACACTAATCACACCGGTAAATGCCACCCCAAACCATCAGAGTCGATTATTGACTGAGCGTATAACTAACCGGTGTTCCTCACATGTACACATCACAAGCAAGATTTTTAGAAATCTACCATTTGTTGGCTTCTGCCTGCAGGGTTAAATGACTTTGTCCTACATCGACGCCTTTGAAACAAGGTAAATTGATAACGTATTCACTCATATGTTAAAAACACTGATATGTCGCTTCTCAGCCTGGATCAGGAAAAGATATCTGGCCACAAGGACACTGTCCTCATTAAAGCTATCCGGCCTGCAGAGCTCCTGGGCCCAAAAGGCGTTCCGTACTGGCGACTCGGGCCAGTGAAGACGCGATGTCCGAGGGGTTTTGGGGTGTGGGTGGGGGGCGGCACATGTGTGTGTGTGGGGGGCGGCAGATGCATGAGGGCAGTGGGCGGTGGTGACCTTTCCCTTGGGGCCAGTGCTATCGAACCTTTCCCGAATACGCAGACGCCCTTCCCACTTCTCCCGCGCCCTTCCGCGGGTGTCTGGCTGCTGCTACCGTTTCAGGCTAACCTTCGTAAAGGGCTCACTGAGAGCGACTCCCGTGCTCTCTTGCCTTTTATCCAAATTAACGCGTTTTGCCCTCATCATTTTTTCAGATAGAACCTAAGACAGAGAGGTCACACACTTTGCATCAATCACAGAGCTGTCATGGAGGAGTGAGGTTCTGAATCTTGGAGGGCTGATTGCTGAACCCGGCAGGAATGTAATGATTATAAATCCTGAGGTGGTGAACAAGAGAGGGAACCCCTTATTCTTGCCCCTCAGCCTATAAGGAGGTGGCTTTCTGGCCCAAAGGGGAAGGGAGGGGAACGGTTCGCAGAAACCTTGGTTTTGCCAGGGCTCTCACTGGGCATCTCGGCCCAGACTCCACGAGCAAAGCTGCCTAGGATGCGGGATCTTTTCGGTGCCCTTCCACGGAGGGCCAACAGTTCCCAGGGGAGCACTTAGTTCTCTGAGTCACCATCTGACCAATAGCCCCTGAAGAAAGGAAAATAGGAAAGGAAGTAGGCTGGCAAGAATGAGGGCTTTCGGCAACAGGGAATGAAGGCGAAATGGAGAGGACACCGGATGGCCCTGGGTCGTGCGCACTTATTCTTCAGCCTACGAGACGATGCTGGTCACGGATGGCCCTCAGTGACCTTTTAGAGCAAAAGGGGATGGAAATTTTTCCCACAATATCCCTCTCGCACACACCCTAACATACGTTTTCTATGTTAAACATTTACTCAATGGAATTTTCTAGTGACTAAATAAATGAGAATCAAGTGTTCTCCCTTCTCTCGCTCTCCCTCCCCTTTCTCTCTCCCTCCTCCCCCTCTCCATTTTTCTTTACCCTCTGCATGCCTTCATCTCTGGACACTCCTCCGACAACCTTCCTCACAGTAGTCCTTGCCCCCAACCAACTCCACAACAGCCCTGAAATAATGAACAACGGTGACTGGCGTTTATCGAAGGCTTAGCGTGTGCTGGGTTCCAGGGCGAACACCACCTAATTTAATCTTCGCAATGACTTCCTCGCTCACATTTTACAGATGAAGAAACTGAGTCTCGAATGTCTCACCCTGGGGTGTAACCCTGTCATTTAAGCTGTAAATTCTACTCACTCCAGGGTTTTGACCCTGCGTTCCCTTGAGCATAGGTACCAAATGACAATGAGGGTTTTAGTCATAGCTCTGTCACTTAGTAATTACGAGAATTTAAATACAATATTTATCTCTAAATGGCTTAATGTTCTGATCTGTACAACGAAGGTCTCATCTGATTTCACATCTCTAGGTCGATTCTAAAGCTTTGATCTCGTTTTTCATTAGAATTTTCGAATAGGTACTAAGTTCAGAAGGGAAATTTCACCACCACACAGTTACACAGTCATTCTCCCCAGGGGCAGCGGTTTCTGCTGCCTTCCAGAGAAACTCTGTGCCCATACGAATATAAACATCATTTCCTGTTTTCTTTCATTAACACAAATGGTACCAAAAGTTAAATATTGTTCTGTCTCTGGCTTTTTTCACTTAAAATTTGACTTGAAGATTCTTCCACGTCTGCAACCACATAGCTGTCTGTTCCTCCCAGGAGAGGGGGAGCAGGGGAGAGGTTGTTGGGAGTGGTGGGAAAGGGTGATAGCATCAAACTACTGTCGGAGGCCTGCCCTTCACGACTTCTCCGGGACAACTCCGGGCCCGTCCTCGCAGAATGAGAACTGGCAGAAATGAAGTCGGCGAAGGGCTGGGTGTGCAGGGAGCCTCCGATGGGAAGCGGGGAAAGTTGAAAACATTGGGGCTCAGCCCCAAGAGTTTGTGCTGGGAGCATCACGTATCACCCGAAGGGAAGCTGGAAAACTGGGTGGCCATAGAATTCAATCGGTAACCAGGAGCGAGTCCCAAGGGGACAGAGGTGAGAGCTGGGAAGAAACCGGAGGTGGAGAAAACCAAGATGGAAACCAGAGAGAAGCCAGAGTCACAGGAGCAGGAAAGGCAGTGGAGCTGGCAAGGGCAGCTCAGGGCCTCTTTCCGAAGCATCACAGGCTCCTCCTGCAACCAACCGTGTGCTAACGGCAACTCTTACCCCGATGGACGTGGGACCCCATAATGCTGTGCAGCCTCAGACACCAGGTGGGCCCTCAGCTTGCTCCAAGAAGCACTTGCTAAGGCCCGTAACAGTGTACAGTGGTGATTTCCTATAAGAGCCATCCTATGTGTCTTGAGTAAAAGTGACATGACAACCACAGAAGCCAAGGGCCACTTCGGGGGAACCCAGAACTCCCTTTCGAGAAATGATTTGGAGTATGCACCCTGCAGAGCTTGTAGGGCGATTCTCGTGTTGTGCGAGGACTTTGTGGGCATCTCCATGGCACCGTGGAGAGAAGGATTTGGATCGAAAAGACTGAGGCTTGAGGCCTAGTGCTGCCCTCTCCAGCCGTGGGGCCTGGGAAGAGGCCTGACCTCTCCAGCCCTTCCTTTACTAAAGGCCGAGTAAGGAGGCCTACTGCTTTGCCCATCCCAAGATGATGGATAAAGAGCAAAGGAAATCACAAATGTGAAAATGCTATGTAGCTCACCGAGCCCAACACACAGGCCAGGTGTTGGTAGATTTGCTATTTCCTCCGTTCTCCACCCATTCTCTTTGCCCCATCTCTAGATTTATCTGTTTTTCTGCTGTTTCCCAGGAGACTGACTTGCCTGATGTAACTTCTTCATTTTATTGTTCTTATCTAAATTTGGACATATTTCAGGGTAAAAGGTGCGCAACCCGTGGATAAAAACAAAAGAAGCTGCAGAAGATAAAGATGGAGAGGATCACATGAGAGAGTGAAGAGGGGCATCATCGAGCAAAAGTACAGAAGAAAAGCAGCAGAAAGAGCGAGGACAATGCGTCAGAAGTGGAAGGCTGGCTCGGCGTGGCTGCGGACCCTGTGCATGACCCGCCTGTGAAATCGCTGGGTGTGAGGCCTCGAGGCAACAGCTCTGGCCGAAGCCCTCTCTCCCTTTTGAGAGGTCCAGTCACGGTTATCTCAAGTGACCCCAACGCAAACACGCCCAGAAATTCTCGCGCTCATTATTTCTCTTTCTCTGCTCAGACGACGGGAGTGGTCACGCGAATGATGAAACTACTTCCATACTTCACTTACTCTGAATCCTCGAATTGCCGGATAATACGTTGCACAGTGTACAGAGTCGCTTACAAATGATAATTGACAATACACATCTGGGGCTCATATTTTACACATCTGGCAGGATCACTGGGGGAATCCTTTTAAGGGCGAAAATGGGGGTGATGCTCGAGCTGAGCCCGGCGGCTCCCTCAGCAGAGCGGGTCACGTCGCCTGTGTTACCACTGCTGTAAGCATCATCGCTAAGGGGAAATGACTCTGCTTTTCAGTAAAGCAAACTAGTAAACTTCTCTTTTTTTTTTTTTGAAAGTGGAACAAACGCGTAACCCTGCTCTAGTTTCTTAAGTTAAAAAAAAAAAAGTATTATATACCAACTAAAAGATTGCCACACTGATATTGCACCATAAAATAAAACAAGGATGAGAGGATGTTATTAACCTCAGACTATCACAAAGTATGTTGAACCTCAACCAGACACTCCGTTCTTTCATTTATCTCAACTCCGCGCACAAATTATTTAAACGATTTTATAATTCAGATAGTGAAAGGAAAGAAAACACAAATCAGGCAGCAGGCGTTTAAATTCTGTCCCACTCTGTGGAGTAAGGAGAGTTTAAGAATTTCAGGATGCTCAAGAAACCAAACCCGAGAAGTTTGCCTATTTTTCCTACCCCTCCCTACCCCACCGCTGTATAGAGCAAAGAGCCAGTGTTAGGAGGATGAGATAAAACCTAAGCGAGACGTCGTCTGGTGGTTCTGAGCCCTGGCTGCACATCAGGGGACCTTTTAACACTCCTGAGGCCCAGACCACGCCCCAAACTTTAGACCAAAATACCCGGATGACCCCAGTGCGCAGCCAAGGCTGCCAGCCACTACTCCGGACCCCAGTCCCTCTTGCCTTCCCTCGGGCCACCCCAAGTCACTCTCCCCTCCTGTTTTCTATTCTCCATCTCGGTGAACTGGAAAAGAACCAGAGGTCAGGAAGTTGGATGCCAAAGGCTCGCCTAGCAGCCACCAACTCTATCACCAGAACACGACAGCATAAACGTCATCACGAAAGCCTTGAGTGCCTGAGACCCTGGCCAGGATGGATTGAGAGAGAACTGTGACAGTCATGCATTCCTGAAGAAGTCTGGATAAGAGGAGCGTGCTGGAGTTTAAAAGCCAAATCTCCATAAAGGTCACTGCTAACTGAACAGCTTGGAGGTTTACACCAGTGATGCTCAAAACCTAGCATGCCTCAGAACCACCTGGAGTGCTTACAGACGGCTGGCACTGCTCCCAGAGATTCTGATTTGCTCGGTCTGGATGGGACCCAAGAATGTTCGTTTCTAGCAAAATGCTGATGCTGCTGCTCTGGGAGCCATCCTTCGGAAACCATTGTTTAAGTTGCCCAAACAATCTCATTGAGTTGTGTTTCATTTATTAGTCACCTTTGTTGTTGTTCCCAACATTTACTGTGCACCAGCATCATGTGATGGTTTTTAAGCTCCACCTGAATGAGTTTACTTGAGGATATCCGAGGCTCCGCCTGGGCAGCAGTCTATTTTAAAAGCTGCCCAAATGATGCCAGTAAGTACGTATGCAGGGTTGAGAACTACTAAGTTAAATCACAGCTCAACTGACTTCATCCTAATTTGCTGTGATTCATGAGACAGTCAGTCCTTATTAGATTTAAAGGTGGTTGGAGAAGCCTACACGGAAAGAAGCCTTTGGGAGCAAAATTAGTAGGTGTATGCACCCATCAAATAATCTATCTCTTTGGCTCTTACATCTTTCAAAAATCAATCATCAGCATCTATGGAATCTGACTACAATGTGGCCAGGGATGAAACGGGAACAAATTGGGAACAAATGACCTTACGAGACTTATCACGTCCCAGCCTGGCTGTGGGAAGATGACAGTGTCTGATTAAGGAGGAGATAACACCAAGTCAATGGGGGATGCCCATCGGGGTCGGGCCACTGGGACTCCCTCCTGCATGGACCACAGATGAAGTTCTGAAGTGCTCTGCCCTTTCTCTAGCTCATTTGGGTTCGAAACAGTGCTAACTTATTGTCGATTATCTGAAACCATCATTTGTGTATTGCTTTACTGTCTGTCTCCTCCATGATTTCACACTGTATCTGTCCCTAGCACCTGGAACCCTGTCTGCTCTGCAGTGGCCATTCATAAATAGTCGTTTAGGAAATGTTAAATAGGCCAGATGAGTCTGAGGCAAAATGTGACACCTCTCATATATATATATATATTTTTTTTATCGAGAGTCTATTATCCTCCTTCCTCTATCAACCTCTTTCCAGGTACTCTTAGTCACAAGAGAAATAAGAATCTAAGATGGTTTTCCTTCAAAAAGTTATCTAAATTAAAAAAAAAAAAAGTCTGGAGTTCGTTCTCCGTACAGGCCACCAAAAATAAATAAATAAATAAAAATACTGGGGACTGAGAGGAACTGTTTAACCTAAAGTTATGAATCTCTAACGATGAAACTTCAGGCATCGAGTTTTCTTGTTTTCATTTGTTTATTTATTTTTGGACAAGTGGATTTAGAGTGTCTCCCATGGCATTCAGGTATAAAGCCAAGCGACTTACTTCTCCCTGGGAGCAGAACGAGGGACATGGAGGGAGGAGTGTTGTTTTCATTGTCAGTGCTGTTGTGCCACACATTTGATAATTTCTATTAAGTCATATGTCACCTGAAGAAGTCGTGGTCAGAACAAGCAGGTGGTTGAACAGATGCCAGGTCAAAACATGGAAGGTTAAGGGCGGACTTTATGCACTGAGGGTAAAGCAGGGCCACGCTTTGCACGCCCTTCCACTTCAGCCATCAGACGGGGACAATGCCTCACATCCGAAGAAAGTTAAAGAATGTTTCCTTGAAAGACTGTTTCTTTTGTTTATTTCGAGGAGGGTCATCTGGCAAAACGCTCTCATGCAGTCACCTGCTCTGGGAACTTTCTCGTGAAGCCAGGTAGTATTTTTACCTCATTGCCTCGAGACATGCACACCTGCAGCAGAAACTTACTATCAGATTAAAACACGCCCCGCTGTGGGGGCCCGCGACGCTCCCGTGTCTGTTTCTGTTTTATTCTGATGTCTTTTTTAGAGAAAGCTTGCTCATCTCTAACCAGACTTGCCCAGACCCTAAGGCCGTCTCGGGTTCGAAGTCAGTCACCTGGGGAAGCTGCGTTTTTCACCATCCCGCTCTCTCTTTGTACATGGGAATCTAACCTGGCCTGTAGCACCTAGACGTTTAAAGGAATAAATGGGTTTTTACTGGACAGTCACACTTTTCGCCTTTAAAACTTCTTTCTACTATCATTGGGATAATAGACACAAAAGTGTTTTAAAATGAGAGGAAAAAGGATTACTAAATGAAGTTATTATCATTACTAACCAGAATTCTTTTCTATTTTTATTACATTTTTCTCTCTCTCTCTTTTGAAGAGCCGATTTCAAATTATGGTTTAAAAGAGTAACTTGCAAACATATGTTCCTCGCAAGCCCGGCCCTCTCCCCGGCCTTCTACGTCACCTTCCCTCCGAGCGGGAAGAAAGACACGCTGCCCTGCGGGTGAAGTGGGCGGGTTCTCCTGCGGCTCACACTGGCCCCCCACCCTGGCCTGGCACCCCTTGCTCAGATCAGCACATGCTCAGCATCGCCAGAGAGGCAACAAGAAGACAGAGACAACCAAAACATGAGCGGTAGATGTATGTCTGCGGGAAATCAGAGAACAGGAAAGCAGGGGAAAGACATGTGGGCTAATGGGCCTTCGCCAGGGAGGATGGGGAGAGGATGTAACCAAAAGGGCCCTATCGTCAGTCAGCCTATGGCGGAGCAGAGAGCAAGAGTCTGTTTATTGTTTGACGGCGCCTTACAGGAGGCTCAAGAACAAAACAAGTTCCCGAAGTGCTTGCGGGGAGCAAGAGGGTGGGTGAGATTTTCTAGGATCAGCAGTTTCCCTTAACAGGCGCCCGGAGCCCGCTTGCTTCTGATCCCACCTCGAAAGAGAATCACTCCTGCCCTTCCATCCCCTACAGTCTAAAGGCTCACACACTTGGAATCTTAGTATTACTGCTTGAGTGACTGATGTGCTATTCTCACACTCTCTTGATAACCTCTGTTCTGCATTTAGTTATATAATTATAGGACATTTTTTCTCATTTAGTTTTCAATGGGATGAATTACATTATAAGTTCTCTAAAGTTAACCCACTCTTGGATTCCTGGTTTTATTCTACTAATCATTGTTTTTTTTTTCTTGTTATTTGAATGATTAATCTAAAACTCAGGCTAAATAGTCTTCTAATATTTGTTAGATGGCTACAAAGCAAATACGTCTGCAGTCGTAGTGATGAGCCCATACAGGGATGGTTTGACAAAAGATAATCATAAATTGAGTTACTAGATAAAACACAGGACACCCAATTAAATTTAAGACTAACAACAAATACTTTTTTAGTATAAATATGTCTCATACAACATTTGTGTGTCCTATACTTACATTAAATTTCATGAGATGCACTTATACTAAAAAAAAAAAAAAAATTTTGTTTACTTGAAATTTACATTTAACTGAGTATCGTATATTTTTACTTGCTAAATCTGGCAATTTTAACCATAAACAAATAAATAAACAAGCACAATTTTCAGAAAAGAATAAGTGAATTTTTAAATTAATAAACAGTGTTATCAGTAGCGGGGGGTGGGGGAGGAATGTCAGCAAACCCTGGTAACCACGGGGCTCCTGTTTCTGAAAATGATGATGGGGCAGAGAAGTAGGAAATAATAAAGATGGATTTAATTCATATGAAACAAAGAAACATAGAGAAAAAATGTCGAATTTCAAAACAAACTGGATTCATTGGTTTTGTTTCAAGGAAAAGGAACCGAAACACCTCCACCGACAGACTCTGGGCTCGTAGATAGATGACTCTTTTCTAACCACCTCCCGTCACGTCTCAGGAAATGCCTCTGTACTGTCCTCGCCACCTGAGGCAAATTTTTTCATTCGTTCCGTGTTACATAATTTTTTCTTCTTTTTAAAGTTTTCCAATAAGCTTTCACTGGCTCGAAATTCAATGTCTGTGGAACTTGTTTTCCCTTTGTTTTCTTTTCGAAAGCCTCCCCAGAATGTTTTTAACTACCGGGCCTTTCTGCAAATTACCACGCTGCTCAACAAGTAAGTTTCTGGGTCTGAAGTTGCACCCTATTTTTGGAGGAAGGAGGGTGAGCACCACCTGCAGAAGCAGCTACCTCACGCTCTCCACAGGAAGGAGGGGGCGGCAGTCATTGTCTCCTGCTTAGGTTTGTTCAGACACAAGGGAAGTATTCATGAACTCAAAGATTTGGGATAGAAAGTTAATATTTTGGAATAAAATAAAACTGGGTTAACTAAAAATCACATTTATTCAGGTATGACTAGAGTTTCATTTTATTCTTTGATTTTAATCTGTCATGAAAATAAATAAGTTTTGGGCTACAGGATAAATGAATGGAAAGTGAGAAAATGAAGACGTGTTGACTGTCCTTCTAAGAGATTGGGAAAATCTCTGGAAAGATGGAGAACTCGAGAGAGCTAGGAAAACAACTCACAGGCTCTCTCGTTATTTTTGACTATGAATGAATACACCAAAAAAATAAAGAATAATGTAACAGATAACACGGCACCCACCACTAATTAGCTTAAATTTTTCTACATTGACTAGAAAAGGGCTTGACAAACTATTTCTTAAAGGGCCACAAAGTAAATATTTTAGATTTTGTAGCCGAAGGAAAATACAGGTTATGATATAAGTTCTTATACAATCATTAAAAATAATCATTTAAAAATATAAAAACCATTCTAAGTTCAAGGGTGATAAAAAAAAATAGGAAGCTGACTGAGTTTAGCCTATGGATCTCAGTTCGTTGACCCCTGTACTACATGTTTTTTTCCTGAAAGAAACACAAATTTATAGGTACAGTTAGAGCCCTCGTTATATCCCTCCCTGATCCCACTCCTATCCCTCCCTACGCAAGGTAACTGTTATCCTAAAGTTACCATGTAACAGTCCTGCACTTTTCAAATACGCCTGTGTCTCTGAGCAACATAAGCATAACTTGGTATGCTTTTAAATTTTAACTAAATGTCATTATTCTGTGCACAATAATCTTTGACTGGCATTTTTGGTCAACATTACCTCTGAGACTGATTCATCTTGATACGTGTGGCTCTAGTTCACTAATTTTACCTGCTCTATGATATCTCATTCTATGATTATTCTAAGCGTCGTGTATCCTTCTTTCGTTAAGGGACATTTAGGGTATTTCCCATTTTTCCCTCATTTTTATAATAATGCTGCAATCAGTGTTCTTGGCCACGACTCTCTGCTGCACACTCATGAGTGATCTTGGGTACATACCCAGGAGTAAATTGTTGGGGCGGTAGGGTGTGAACGCCTTCAGTTGACTAAATATTTCCAAACTATTCTCCAGAATGGCTATATAAAAATTTCCTTTTCCAGTACTCTGGTATACTTAGTAACCTGAAAAATTCTCCCAATATTCAATACATAGGATATTGGGTAAAATAAATAAAGCAACTTTTATATGTATAAAGAAATATCAAGAAAGCAAGGAAGTCCTGAGGGCCCAGAAAATGTAAAAAAATAACAAAAACAAAAAACGTAGATGAAATTTAAATATTACATCTATATTTAAATACTACATGAGAGCTACATCTACGTATGGGGATTTCCTAGAACCAAGCTTTTGTGCCTTAGGGGTGTAGAAGGCTATATAATGCTTTCATGGGTCTTCTTTCCAATTATTGGGTCAAAAGTTGAAGCTAAAACACCAGACCATGATTTTAAAAAAAAGAGAGGGAAGGAGGAAGGAAGGAAAAGGGGTTGGTGGGGAGGGAGGAAGGAGTGGGAAGAGAGAGAGAGAGAGACAGAGAGACAGAGGGAGACAGAAGGCAGAGAGACAGCTACAATGATTTTGGCAAAGTTCAGCAGGTGCGCTACCGTAGGCTGATCTCACCGTAATCCTGGCTCTTGCACCTGGGCCCCTCCTCTGATTTTGAATTTGATTCTGTCTATTTCTTTCTCTTTAGCAATCACTTTTGCCTCCTTGATTACCTGCTTCTGGTTACTAACTTGGCTCCACTGCTAACTCTGGTTTGCTGGCTTGCACTTTTAACTAGGTTTGGCACCTCTTCCGGTGGCTCTTGGAGGCCTGCCCCGCCTGCCAACCCAAGACTGAGGTTTAAACCTGAGGTTCAAGCATCGGTTCTTAAACCCAACACATCCCTGTCTGAATTTCTTCCAAATGTTATTTTGTGGTGACAAGATGGGAGTCGTATTGGTTAAGCATTTACAGTAGGTTGGTGATGGGATCAGAAAACTTGGGGTTCTGTTAAATAGGATAAATCAGCCTTTGTGTGCCTGGTTCTGTCCTCAGTGCCCCCAATACTTCCATCACGAATGGGAGTCGATAGTTACACCAGCAACAAGGTCAGGTCTATAAAAACTTAGATTCAAGTTATCGAATAGATAATATATTCAAAATAAAGACATAAAAGAAATAAATAACAATAAAATAGTAAAACAAAAACACACACTATAGTTGTCATATATTTCATTTCTAGAAATAAAAAAAAAAAAGAGTTTTTAGAAATGAAATATATGACAACTGAAATTAAAAGCCTAATGGATGAGTCAAGCAGCAGGACAGACTCGGTGACTGTTCCCACCAGCGGTGCAGAAGTCCTGTTTCTCCACACCTTTGCCAACATTTGAGGGTGGTGCACACGATACACAGGTAGGCGAATTACAAACTGCACTGTTTCCTTAGGGAATGAAGCCCATCTCAGCCAAGACCCTGCCCTCTTCCGGTTTTCTGGGTCAGCCCTTTCCACACACAGGGACTTTAAGCCTCGGTAAATCCCTCTGCTTGTTTTGTTTGTTGGTTTGTTTGGTGTTTGGTCCATGGGCTCTCCCACGGCAAGGCGGTGCTTGTTCTTCCTGGTTCCCACACCCTGGAGCCTGTTACCCAGTGACTTCGACATTCCGTTTTCCCTTCTGGTTTTATGCTGACACCCGGATTCTGCTTTGCTGGCATTGCACCTTTCGGCCCCTCCTTTCCCCTCTGCTGGCCAACGTTTGACCCAGCTCTCACCGTTCTTTTTCCTGTCTCTGACCACACCAATAAATACAGCTCCCTTATTAACGTGTGGTAAGTAACCTTAGAGTCCAGCCAGGAGTTTATGTGTGTATTTACAGTTGGGAAGGCACCAGAGACATATTTTTCCAAACCTGAAACTAGACGCATAGCCTGAAAACCAGAAGGTAATATAGTATGTGGTTAGAGCATGGAGTCCTGAAGCTGAATCTTGATTAGATTTATTACTCAGCTGTGTGACCTTGGGCAAATCACTTAACCTCTCTGTGCCTCATTTTTCTCGTATGTCAAACAGAAAGAATAGTACCCACTATATATGTTGTTATGAGAATTAAACGAGTTAGTATATGGACAGTGCTTAGAACAGCGCCTGACACATGATGGGCACTGTATATGTTTCCTGTCATCATGATCACTGCTTAGCTGAGGCTGTCCTGGGAAATGGCAGGTGGCGATCACATTCACTGCAACGAGAACAGTGTCGGAAAGCGCCACGTCTTTTATGCGACTGGTATTTTCTTCTATTTTTTATTCTCTTCTCAAGATTCACTCAGTAACTGTATGGTTCTCACTCTTCTGATACAGCCCAGAAGATTTCCCAGCCCTCTCTGTCAAGCCCAGTGTCTGACTCTGGCCCCCAAAACAGTTACAGCCGCCTCATTTCTGTCTTCTGCCCTTTAGCTCTCCTTTTCACTAGCCGTTCTGCTGGGCGCGGCTAATAAACCCCGTGCTCTTAGTATCTGAGAAGTTGCTCTTAGCTTTCTGACAGTGTTACGCTGACAGCGACAGGGCCCGGGGTAAGGACAGAGGTGGGAATGCCTCCCTTCACACAACGCTGAGGCCACCTTGAGGCTGAACTTCCTCAGCATCCTACAATAGCCAAGCCACCAAGGCCCAGAGCCTGTCTTTAACTATGCTCATCTGTTTGGTCAAAATTTCCAAAAAGCTATTCTCTCATTTTTCTCCTGGTGACTTCTAAGTGGAATATTTACTTGGGATAGTAATCAGTTCTGCATCAGGCTCTGTATCTATACAAAGAGAAAGACACTGATTCAGAGGTAATGATACAGTCTTGGGTAACTGCATTATTGGATAATATTAGATAATGTTGGCTGTCTGTGACTAATAAAGGCTTGATTTGAGGTATATTCCAGAATATACTTGCAAGGGAGAAAGATGGGCTGTTCAGTCGATTGGATTCTCTTACCAAACACCTCTAAAATATTTTTTAAAGAATTCAAGGAAATACAAGTGTGACACCTATAAACTAACTCATATCCTGAAGTCTTAGACACCAACAGCTCAAAAGTATATTCGTTAACTAATTAAAAAATATATAGTCAGTATTAAATATAGAATAGACTATCTCTTGACTGATCCTCAAAGTCATAAGCTTTGATTATATGGCTTTTTGCAAGTGAGCACTCTTATATTTTCAGACTTTGGGAATTCAAGACGGGCCCAATAGATAATCCCTATGCTCTACTGAAACACAGTCATTTTTGACTTCTCCTGACATTCTTACACTACCTGTTTTCTGGAGCTCATCAGTGTTTCGTGATCAACCTCATATTTATCCTAGTTTTTTTAGTGTTTGTTAATAATTATTGCATCCTAAATTAATTATCGTATCCTTACAAGGCTTTGGGAAGCCAAAGATGAACAAAAAAGGATTTCGCCTGGAGGTGCTCACAGCCTGGGGGAAGATACGGACACAGAAACAATGATGATTCAAAGTGACAGCAGAGTTTACATAAGTTTAGGTCCACGGGGGTGTAACAGGGGGTTAAGGCAGAGCTGTAGGAAAAGGGCAGCAGGGGAGACATCAGGGAGGGGGAGACATCCCACCTGAGCCTTCGAGGTTATATAGGAGTTGACTAAGTAGAAAAAAGAGAACTTGTCACTAACTCAGGGCAAGAGCGCTAGAGGCCTGGAGCCCGTGGTTGGGAAGGCGTGTGGGAGAGGCTGCTGCTGGAAAGGAGATTGAAGTGAGAGTCCAAGGGGAGCAGCTGAAGGTTTTTAAGTGGGAGAGTCATATGCTCAGACATAGGCAGCAGAAAGAACTTGTACTGACTGAGTCTCTTCCTATTTTCCATCTGCATCTCCTGAATTGCAAACAATTCAGTACAATCGTTTTTCAGCAGTTCAAGAAAATACTCAGGCAAGATTACTATTACTCTCAGGGAAGTGTATGAGGGGCGTGTTTGTGGGGCTGGTGGGAGTTATAAGCAGCGGAATTGGGATGGCTAGGCTCCACTTCCTTTTCCCTGAGGGAAAAGGGGTCTAATCTATGCAACTTGGTAGGAGATGTGGTTGGTCCCCTGGAGCCCAATCCAGAAGAGCTGACTAGCAGCGAGATTCAGACGTCTCACCTTCTTCTACCTCAGTTTCTCCACCCGCAGCCCCAGACCAGCTTGAGCTGCCTCATCTTGAGCCTCCCACCAGCTCCAAGACTTTGCGTGTAGAACAACTCATTGTTCCTCAAACTCATTTTGAACGCTAACGTCAATTTTAACTGACCATCTTTCCAGTTGGAACCGTTTGGCTTTCATCTTCCATTCTCTACCTCAGAGGCCTGGAGAGAGCAGGTGGAGAGCACCCAGGGAAAGAGGGATTGATGGAGCAGGGATGGTGGGGCGCAGACTGCTCATCTCTAGGAAGTCGTGGCATCTGTTAGGCCACCATGCCTGATGCCCCCGTCCTATTTAAAGAACTATCACTTGAGAACTTCCCTTTTGCTTGAAGTGCTGCCCTGCACTCTTACAAGCAGGTAGTATCCATTGACAGAAACCATGGGCAGCCAGTTTGTTTATCCAGGGTCAAATCAACAAAACTGTAAGAGGCAACTGAAGGTGACTAAGCTTGATGTAGCAGTAGCCAAGGGTATTAAGCAACTGCTGTTCTTAGCTCAAAATAATGAGATTTAGTATTTTGTCTTTTCCAATATCTTTGATTTGCTATAATCACATTACTTTTTTAAACAAAGCTTCATCAGTAACAAGCAATGCAAAGGCAATATTCCCGGAAGGCACAAGATTAAAGAAAAACAGATGAAAGTCCTTTCTTGAAAAGTTAGAGTACATGCCTGGGAATCCTCAGATAATTTCCCATTTATGTTTTTTTCTTAAACTTCTGTTTTCCTTTAGTATACTTTCCCATAGTAAATTTCCATAGCTCAGGTTTTCCAGGAGTTTTTAGAACCAGCAGGCTTCTCAGCCCACATTATTAAAAGCAAATTTATTATTTCTGTTTCAGCTGAATGAAATGTTCTTTTGCATGAACTACCAAAGTTTATGGTTTTCTTAATATGCCCATCAAAGCTGGTAAACTACAGGGATCCACATATCTTAGGAGACAAAGATTGCAGGAAGGTTGCATTAAGCGAGCGAGGTAGAGTGCGATTTTGCCAGCCAAGTTCACCCTCCCATCCCACCCTACAAAAAAAAAAAAAAAAAAAGACAGTTCTAATTTTCTCTACTTCTTTCACAAAAAAGATAACATTTTCCTGGGTGTTACCCTCCCCGGCAGGGTTCTATAGCCTCGGGCGGCAGCCAAGCCTTCATTATCCTCCTCCTGGGAGTGGAGAGCCTGGAGGCAGCTTACCCTGAGCCCAGCGGCCAGCGGGAAGGAGCAGGGTTGCCACGGCTAAGACGAGGGCCGCTCCCGGAGCCTTCATGTCAGCTCGCCTGGGCGCTCCCTCCGCAGGCTGTGCTGGCTTCAGCCTCCCTGAAACGTGAACATTTCCTGTTTCCTGCTTGTTTGGGTCGGTGCTAACTTGAAGGAGAAGTGTTTGCCTGTTTTTTAGGAAGTGATGTAATTCTGCAGGAGCCTGTCAGACCAGCAAGGATTGCAAAAGAGAAGTTGCTCTTCAAGCACCGATTCGGTTAGCACATCTCTTGAGTCCTCGTCAGACCCAGCCCCGCTCCTGGCCTCTGTCTTTTGTAACTGTCCCTGTGGAAACAGTGTCCATTGCTCAGACGTCATTTGGAACCTGGGACGGGGGTCCTGGACCACCTGTATTCTTGATTTGTGATTTTTTTTACCCACCCCCTGGGGACTCTGCGGCTGTCTCGAGCCTTGAGCAACGAGCACTAGCCAGCAGGAGGACGGTCTGAGATGTTAAACTTCACTGTTCCGCTCATTAGCTACTAGCCCTGTGGGCTACTGAGCACTTGACGGAAGTGTGAACTGAGTTTTTATTTTTTATTTTTATTAATTTAAATTTAAATAACTCCATGTGGCCAGTCCTGCCATGTTGGACAGTGCAGGCCCACCTGCGTCACCAGGAAATGTCCACGCCGCTTATCTCCAGCCAGGTCCATCCTCCTTCCCCGCCCCTGAATGCTCCCTCCCCTCAGGCTCACAGGGTGGACAAGGACAAGGACAAGGACAATGCTACACCCATGCCGGAATGATGTGCTCTGCTTCCCCAGAGCGAAATTCTCTTTTTATGTTTGTTTTTTGTTGTTGTTGTTGTTCCTTTTGTTTTTTTTTTCTTTGTAAAGACTATTTTTTAAAGTAGTTTTAGATTCGCAGCAAAATTAAGAAAGCGCAGAGATTTCACACATACCCTCTGCTCCCGACCACGGGCACAGCCTCCCCCATTATCCACATCCCCCGCAGAGTGGCCCGTTTGTCACAAGTGATGAACCTACATTGACACGTCACCGTCCCCCAAGGCCATAGCGCACATTAGGGTTCACTCTTAGCGTCGTACATTCTATGGATTTGGACAGATTCGTAATAACGATATGTCGTCTCATTGTAGTGTCACTGCCCTAAAAATCCTCAGTGCTCCCGCCCATTCATCCCTCCCTCATGCCCTCCCTGACCCCTGGCAGCCACTGACCTTTTCACTGTCTCCTCAGTTTTGCCTTTTCCAGAATGTCACGTAGCTGAAGTCACTGTGTATAGCTTGTCAGATGGGCTTCCTTCACTTAGCAATATGAATTTAAGGTCTTTTCACGGCTCGATCGCTCATTTCTTTTCAGTGCTGAATAATATTCTGTTGTCTGGAGGTACCACAGTTATTTATCCATTTACCTACTGAAGGACATCATGGTTGCTTCAAAGTTGTAGCAATATGAATGAAGCTACTGTAAACATCCCAGTGCAGGTCTTTGTGTGGGCGTAAGTTTTCAACTCCTTTTGGAAAATACCAAGCGGCCCGATTGCTGGATCTGTGGTAAGAGAGACATGGAAGGGGCCTATAGCCAGGCAGAGTATGTGCTCAGGAGGAAAAAAAAATCTGCATTCCACCTTTCTTCCTCTTCGAGCAACAATAAAGTTCTCAGAGGTCATTAACAGCAAACAAAATAGGGCCGAGTGGGATTAGAAGGGGGTGGAAATTCTACCCATTTGAAACAATGTGAGAAGGAGGTGTCTGTCTGAACCGGAATGCAGGGAAGTGAGAGTGGTAGGTTTTGTGTTCTAACTAAAGTCCTTCCTTTGGCTTAGGGTTAGGGCCTAAGCACAGTAGAATGCAAGTTCATAATACTGTTTGTCATGGTGCCAAGAGAGATAGGCAGATAGAGAGAGGCATGAGACACCCAACTCATCTCTAACCCCTTTCCGCAAGTTACCTTCTGTCCAGCAGGCTTCATCTTCAGTGATCTGGTTGGCGTCAACACTGGAGGTGACTGAGATTCCTCCGCCGCTGACACAGCCCTTAATTTTTTGTTCGGCGCATTGCTGCTTTTCAATGTCACTGGTCGCTGTGTATCTCAGTCCTCACGCACAAGAAACAGGTTGATGATTCATATAACAATCAGTTTGTTAATGAATTTACAGTGTGGATGTTAATGTTTTAAACTGGCCCTTAAGTCACCTCCTGATAAAATATGCCTTTGCAGCTTAGGTGACAATACAGAACAAATGGCGGAAGAAAACAGACGAGTTCACGACTAGATGATTGATTGGAAAACAGCAGGGAAGGAACCATTCATCAAACTCTCGCTGAGCGAGTGCGGAGACCCTTGGTTCAGAGACCCTCTAGCGCTGACTTTGGTTGGCAGTTATTCCTGTAGTAACTCGCATTTCTCCAGCTGCAAGAAAGAAGGCCCCGGGCTTGGGAGCTGCCTTCGTTCTGCCATTTACGCTCTATTAAAACCGTTGTTGGATCCCAGGCTTGAGGCACACGTTTGACAAGGGCGAGGTGTTACCCTTGGTTTCTTGGATTTTAAAACTACAGCTCATGGGAGGCTTTGCAGAGCTGGGTGCCCGTGGCTGGACCGCAGGCCGCCTTAATCCGCAGCCGCCCGCCGAGGCCCGCTGCGTGGCCAGACAGCTCCTCGCTTCTTCCACGAGCGCGCTCCGTGCGCACTGCTTCTGAGCGGCACGACCCTGGCCTGGTCGGAATGATGCGCAGAGCGAACCGAGGCGGCGGAGCCGTCCTACACCACCGCGTGATTTTCTTTTGCGCCCCGTGCTCTCAAAGACCCTTAGCGTGATTAAGCTGATCTCAGAAGGTAGAAAATTACCATCATCAATCAGAAAATTGTAGCACCTCAGTGATCTCTCTGCTGCAGTTAAAATCACAGGGAGATTGGTAGATAATGGGCTATTTACCTCTGTTTGTTCTTATTTTGCCAACCATTAATTTTGGCAAGTGGCCACCAGGCCTCAGATTAAATCCTGATAAACTCGTGACAGGAAGTTGGGGCCCCAGTCACAACCGTGAGGCACCGGGAGCCTTCGGGGGCAATGGCAGGCACACAGGCAGGGGTAACGTCACGGCAGTGCCTGCCATTGGCTTTCAGCAATGACAGGAGAAAGGGAAGTAAGAATGCATGGTGCCTAGGAAAAGCCCCAAGACCTCGACCAGCTCAGGAGGGCAGGCGGAAAAAAAGGTCATGCTTAGGAAGGCGGGAGGAAAAAGCACTTGCTGGTTCTAGGGACTCTTTATTACTCTACCCCCCAAAATCTGGCGTTTCCAATTGCCTCTCTGTATTACAGAAGTGATTCTCATCCAATTCTTCCTCCCTTCCCTCCTGCCTCCTCCTTTCCGTCAGCCCTAAAAGAGAAGGAACTCCAGGGAACAAACTCAGAAGTGTAAGATTCTATTACCAGTGCAGGCTCCTCTTACCTTCTCCCTCCCCCCCCCCAACCTTGTCACTCCCCACATGCACAGACACACACATTCACACGCACAGAATCAGACACACTCACACATACACATAGCTCCCTCTCACACACACGGGCTCACATGCACATGCTGACACACACTCATGCACACTGTGGAAATACATGAAGACCAAGCAGATGAGAACAAGCGAACGCTGTGTATTCCAAGCCTCCCGCAGCCACCAGCACCAGCATTCTGGCAGAGACTCGAAACTAGGCAGGGGAGCAGAAACACTGTATCACGGAAAAAAGGAAAGGCTTCAGAATGTACCCGATGCAATGCTGTTGGCCTGGGGAAACTAGAAGCGAGTTCCAGTTATTGGTTCTAGTGACTGGATAGAGATACATATATGTTTCTCCTAAACTGAAAGCAGGAGAAAAAAAAATTACGGCTGACTGTTACAGCTCTTGTGGTTTGGTTTCTTAGACCAGTTTCTAGAGGTAGGGTCTGACTTCCTACACATTTGATGTATATCAAGCTGGCTTCCTGGGTTATTTGCTGCAGATTGTGGATCAGAGTTGTTTTATATGGTCTGGCCACTGTAAGATTATACTCAGTCTCTCAACACATACCCACATGCATAGTCATATGCTCATACACACACAAAAACTCATGCCCACACCGACACACTTGCATACACTTTCTGGGGCTTCTTATTCTGTCTAAATGCTAACTGGTGGTAGTTGATGGCTCAGCATTGTTTGCTCAATAAGGTGGCCAGGACCAACACACACTATCAAGTGGGCCTGCACATCACTCTGAAGCCAGTCAGGTGGTTCAGGGAGCAGGTTAAGGCCCCAGGTTCTGAAGGAGTGCCCGGAGAGACTGGTGGGCGAGGCAGGGGCTGGGTCTGGGGCAGAAGGATTAAACTGGACTCCAAAGTAAGCAAAAAGCCTTGGCCAGGAGAGGGGCTAGTGGCAATTCTACTGTGTCTTAGCTTGGTCTGTCATATGAAATTCCACAGACTAGGTGGCTTAAATGACTGACGTGTATTTTCTCATAGATCTGGAGACTGGAAGTCAGGGTTCCAGCACGATTGGGTTCTGGGGAGAGCCCTCTTCCTGGCTGGCCACCCTCGCACTGTGTACTCACATGGCAGAGAGAGAAAGAGAGAACAAGCTCTCTGGCATCTCTTCTCATCACGAGGGCCTCACCCTAATGACCCCCATCTAATCTGACTACTTCCCAAAGGCCTCACCTCCAAATACCATCATATTGACAGTGACAACTTAAACATCTGAATTTGGGGACAGGGGGAGAACACAGTTCAGTCAATCACACACCGTCTTTGAAGCCGGGAGCCTACACACCCAGGTTCACCCTGACCGGCCCCTCGGCATTTGTCGGGACCCCCAGGAGTCTCTTTCCTTGCAGTCCAGCTGCTGATCCGATCACATGCTCTTCAGCTTGTGACTCAGAGCAGCTGCTGCAGGTTTGCAGAATGCTAGGGGCTTCCGCCACAGGCCTTGGCCTGGACCACCCCCATGACAGTCTCCGGGGTCTAGGCAAATAGTCTGGTGACCAAAAATGAAACTGTGAAGGGCTGTGGTTAGGAGCTGAAGTGGCAACCGGCCTATGGAACAAGGTGCCGAGCCCAGGTCTGCAGGGCCCTGCGAGTTGCCCCTGGGGAGCAAGGAGGAACCTCGAGTCCGCAGAACCCCACTAACTGGCCCACAGGCAAGGCCCTTCTCCGTCTTGTTCTCCAGTCTATCCTCAGCATTCAGGACAGTGCTTCATATGTTTTTGAATCAAAAAAATAAATTTAAAAATTTCTTTTACTGGATGGGGGCACCTACGCCGGAATTATTTGGGGAGTGTGTAAAATCAAGAATCCTAGACTGCATCCCAAAACTATTCACTCAGAATCTTTAGAGCTGAGGTCCAAAACTCTGCATTTTAAATAATAGTTTGGGGGGATTTTTATACACACACAAAAAACCTTGAGAATCACTATTCTAGAGTTTCATTTTTAGCTCCTAGGAAGCTATGTCCGTATTCTCAAATAGTAAGAAATAAACAGCGCAGAATATTTTCCCTTCTTGCCTCGTTTGTCAGGAAGCTCAGGTTTCCTTACCACTTCTAAGAACACTCCTTTCCCTGGCAGAGTCTAACTCATCTTTCGGGACTTAGTTCAGGAGACCCGGGAGCCTTCCCAGGGATCTCTCCCTAACCCCAGGCTGGACGCCCTTCTGCCACCCCCACCGCAAAATGCCCATCAGCGTATGTATACCGAGAAGCTCTGGTCACGTCTGCCTGAGACTCTGACTTCCCCGGTCTTGCTCATCTGTGACGTCCCACACGTAGTAAAAGGAACAAAACTTCCTACCACTGCAGCTTAATGTTTTGATCAGATCCTACCTTGATAACATTTTTTTTTCTTCCCTAAGCCTCTTCGAGTATTTTTGAAGTAGGACATACATCATTAACAAATATATAATATCTGTACCAACGTCCATTTCAGAACGATACATGCAGATGAGTAGTCTCCATGCTTTTTATTTTATTATTCTGTTTAATTTGACTTTCCAGATGCACAGCTGATGGTGTTCTGGCCAACTACATCCTCAACAAAGGCACAAAGGTTGCGGGGGGAAGAGCAAGTTGTAAAAGAATTAAGAAAGATACTAGGAGGAGCAGTTCCAGTGCCAGGGTATGTGGGTAACGCCAAAAGTAAGTGAAAGTTGAGAAGATTTGTATCAGGTAGGAGAGAGAGGATTGGAGGATAGGAGGTAGGAGGGGATTGTTTTAAAATAGCATATCTTTTTTATTACAAAAAGAGCACATGTTTACTGTGGAAAATTAAAAATGTACATAAGCCAAAGAAAATCATTCCATTTCAAATCCATTCAGATCTTTTCCTGCACTTATTAGCTGGCAGTATTACTCTTATTTTCATTCCAGTACTAGCAGTTGGTATCATTACCTACCAGGACACTGTAGGCACCAAATTCTCAGGTCGCAGACTCGGGTACGGATAAATGGTAACTTACTCTATTTTTCTATTATAGCACCAATTTTGAATTTCGGTGCTGGTAATGGTAAACTGAATACAGTTACTTACACACATGACGAGTCGGTTTAGTGATTTCCCAGTTATTCAAGATTAACTTCAGTTATTTCAGGGTCCCCCTCCCCAGTTTTCTCTGAGATTGCCTTGGGAATGCCAGAGTTGGTAGGAAGGCTCTCCAAAATGCAACTCTGGTCCTTAGGCTGATAGGTCAGGAGCTAAGAAGTAACACTTTATGTTTTTCTGTGCATTTTAGCTGAGACTTCCTTTTTTTTTTTTTTTTAAGATCAAATAGTCTAATGTGCTGGTTTGGGGGACCTTAGATGGATATGTAAACAGAGAGAGCTATGGCCCCCAAATGCATCTATTCATAGAATTCTATCTAGTATCCTGCCACTATGTTCACAATAATTTCAATAACAATGTAACTAATCCCCCCTGCCCAGGGAAAGGTGGATGGGGTGAGACACTGTATATCCACTGGATTGAGAATCAAAAGTCCAAGGCTACAATCTTATTTCATTCCCTAACTAGAGTCTGCAAGCCTCGTGTGCTTTGTCTGTTACACATTGGAGCTAACTAGCCCCCAGCACTCATGTTCTATGAGTTTATTAGATTCTTTGGGAGGCAGGCTCATATACAGATTTTCAGACCTCAGCTTCTGAAAACAGAACCTGCTACAGACAACCCAGCCAGGCTCGTAGGTCTTTCCTTCATCACCAAGACCCAGAAATATAGGCGTGTATTCACAGCGCCATGGCAGCCCTGGGCTGGGCGAGAATGGAGGGCGAGGGACTTGCAGAACTGCCAGTCGGCTGAGTGTTACTGCGTTGAGATAGAGCCACCATGTACACGGTGGATGAAGGGGCGTGACAGTTGTAGAATTGGGGTAGGAGAAAGGAAATAAGCAGCCCTTGAATAGAAAGATGAGGTTGTTCCTTCACCGTTTATGAGGCAGCAGGTGCAAAACGTAGCCGAAGCCAGGAACAAAAGTCTTCGAGTCTACAGCGATGATCATTTCAGCTACGGCCACAAAGGGGCACGGGGCCCCTGCGTCAGTCACCATGCTTCAGTACACACAGTCAGCAACAATTCCACCACGTGGGAAGGGGTCATGTGTACATTTCACTGTTAGGTTCTCTCTTCATGAAAAATGGCAGTTCTTTATACTGGGTTAGATCGTTGTTCACTCTTCTTTTTGCTTTCTCTGAATTCCACGAATTATATCCATACCCTGGGACTTGGCAGTTCCTTCTATTCTAATAGGCCAAGTTTATTTCTCTGCTCATTGATGTGGGGCCAGGTCTCGTATGACTTGCTCTGATCAAAGAAATATGAGTGGAAGAGACAGTGTGGGCAAAGTGCTTTAAGAGCCATCACATAATGTGGCTCGCCTTCTTGTGTTCCTCGGACCTTGCGTTTCCGTGATCTGAGAATGTGGGATCCATAATGTGAACCAGACCTCAACAAGATCAGAAACCTGGATTCCAGCCCAGCTCTGCCTAGATCAGCCAAACCTCTGCTGACTTACAGACCCATAAGCATGAAAATAAATGTTTATAACTATAAGCTACGGAGAGATTTAGAATTGTTCGTTCCATGGCGTTAGTGCAGCAGTAGCCGACTGATCTCTTAAGAGTCTTCATGCACAAGTTGTAAACCTGAGTGGAGAAAGTCGGAGAAGAAAATGAGAGCTGGTTTTGGCGAAGCCAGGAAGCATTGAGCAATGTGGCTGCCACACCTTACCGTAGACGGTAAAGTCAGGGCCTGTAAAGATAAGGCTGTCCCCACTTAACTGCCCCTGCCATCTTGTCCCGCCTCCTGCAGGGACCACGTTTGGCCCGGAGTCAGCAGATGCGGAGGCTGGGTCGGGCTGTGTTATCGCCCCTGGCGTTTCTGGACTTCTGCATCCCGGGACCGCGGTGCCGGAACCCACGTTCACCTCAGGGTTTCTCCGGGAGCATCAGACAGCACCTGCAGCATTTTGGCTGTTCTCACATCATTATTGGGTTATGCCATTTATACAATCTCTTTCCGCCCTCACTGGCCCTGTGCTTCTGGAAAGCTGGGCCGTGTCCGAGTTAACTACAAGACTTCCTCCCACTCAAAGCTCGGCCCCACGAAAGAGCCTAAAACCAGTTAATTCATGAACAAAGGAATGAAGAGGAATCTAAAAATGGCCCTTATTCAAATGAGATATTTTTTAATCTCTTCTTTGCACTTGAGCACCAGTTTTTGTAAATGGCCATAAATTACCAAATCAGAAACTAAATAATTCTCACCATTTCTCTGCCAGGAATTTAATTCATACAACTTCACAATGCAGAACGATCACTGGAATGAGCCCCAGTGCACAACCTGCCTAAATTCTCCTCTGGTCAGAGTCATTTTTTTCCCATTGCATAAACTTGTCTGTTCTTTCTCCTCAGAGTCCCTTGCAAAAAACATTGATTGCCTCTTTAAAAAAAAAAAAAAAAAATGAAACACAGTAGAATGGAGGTTTTAGTGTTTGGGTTTTTATGGGCGAATGCCTGAAGGGGTTTGCTTGGCGGTGTCAGGGGGCCTGCTCAGGCTGTCTGCAATTCCGGCACACGAGGAGCCCCGTGGGGCTTTGGTGGGAGGGGGAGTCTATCCTTGAGACCTGCAGAGCACTAATAAAACCTGCTCTTTGACCATATGTAGGGACCGAGAACTATTCTGGCTGGGGACAGAATAAGAGGAAAATCATTTACTTCACAAATAAACGTTAGCATGTTGAAAAAGCAGTGAGAAAAAAATATGCTTGCATATGGTTAGAAAACTGGAAGGATAGGATGTACCAGGAGTGAACACTATAATCCTGGAGAAGGGGACGAGGGCACTGAGGAGGAGGAGGAGAAAATGAAGGGGATAGACCTTCCTTAATACACTTCGAGATTATCTGGGAAAAGTCTAATAACCACGTACTACCTTCTCATTATTAAAAAAAAAAAAAAAAAACTGAAAAAGATGAGTAAGAATAAAAGGGAATCTAAAATTATGGAATGGCTTTTGGTCCTACAGGTAGGTTGCTGAAGCCAGTGGGAGAGAGAGAGATGATTTAATGAAAAAATCTTAAATTGCATGTTAAAAGCAGGATTGCCTAGTAAACGAAGCTGAAAAGGATGCGTTAGAAAACAGGAAGAATTTTCAAGTTCAGTCTCCGGGAAATGAAGTTTTTTTGTTCCAGGAGACCCTATGGACAGAATCCAGAGAAGCTACGAAGTCTGCACATGGACAACTGCAAAAACCTCTTTGTACAGGTTGGCAGAGAGTAAGGGAAAGGCCTCGCGACATGGGATGTTAAAAGCCTTGTTTATTCCATGGCCAGAACAGACCACGGCGCTAGAGGGAACAGTCGGAGGGAAGAGATGGCAGGGCGACCAGGATCGAACTCTAGAAGCTGATGCTGGACCAGTGTTCTCACCAGGGACGTGTTGCTCCCCGGGGGGACCTAGGGCAATATCTGGAGACATTTTTTTGTGCTCACAACTTCGTGCTGCTGGCATCTGGTGGGTCAACATCTTGCAGCACGTAGGCCAGCTCCTCCATGCCTCCCCCTCCCCAGCAAAGAAATATTCAGCCCAAAATGTCCATAGCGCTGAGGCTGAGAAACCCTGTGTTAACTAAAGCGAATCATGAAATTTATTGAGATGGTCACACCTCACGCTGTGCATGCTTTATAGTTCACAAGGTGTTTACGCATCCATTTGTCCCTCATCCCAAACCCTGAGGTAGGCAGAGCAGGCACCCTTATTTCCCTGTGGCAGCTGAGGAAGTGGACGTCCAGGGACTGACCCAAGGCCGCACAGCTGGGAGTCCAGGCCTTCGGCCTTAGCTCCATGCTCCGCTCACTCTCTCACGGAACCTCACGCGACACACGGAACTCATCTTTGAACTAAATGGCTGAGTGCATATGTGCTATACTCCGGAAAGTGACTTGGGGAAAGAGACAGCTATTGAAGGAAAACGTAGAAAAGTCCCAGTTCTAGGTAGTAATGGGAAGAAACTGATGGAAAATTATTCACATTTTGGTGAAGTAGCTACAGAGTCTTCTCTTTGGTAGTGGCTCCTGGTCACATTTTGTCTATACCTACAGGAAGAATTTTTTATATACGGGGATCTAAAAGTGCTTGGCTTGCTCCAAAAAAGGCCATTTCATGTGGTTAGCAAGTGGGGTATATAGAGAGACACAGTGGGAGATGAGGCCGGGAAGGAGGCTTGAAATCCTGTACAAGGTCCCGGAGATTGAGTAGGGAATGGAAATGGATTCCACCGGCAGTGAGAAACCCCGGACATTTTTTAGGCAGTAGCGATATGACTTAACCAGTATTTTAGGAAGCTTACTACTCCATGAAGAGCATTTCTTTTAAATAACATTTATCCCTCCTGCCTGTATTACAAAATGGGCTGCTTTTAAAAGCATTGCATTCGTTGTTGGTAGGTTTTCTCTGAGGACCGAGTGCTTGGCTACGACTTGGATGAAACGATTTCCTGAGAAATCGGAGGCAGATGAAAATAGCGCCGTGTACAGCTGTCCTTCGGGGTGCCTATTTAAGCACATAGTAAGTGAAGTCATGGCGCAAACACTCCTGTGAGTAGCTATCATCTGACACTAACCCAAATAGGTTTATTACTAAAATTCTAAATTCAAACGAATCAAAATAGGCTACAGCGTGTCACTGACATGTGCTAACTCAGGAACAGAGATTATCACCTCCACAGGCATAAGGGAGGACAGCACTTATATACTTTTGGCACCGTGCTGGCTTCTACGTGAAACTTGCTATCTTTTCTGCAAATAACTTTTGACTCCCCCAAAACTTCATTGTCCTTCAGTATCCTTGGGGGACGGGTTCAAGGACCCCCCCCCCCCCGTGGATACCAAAATCCATGGATACTAGAGTACCTTATATAAAACAGCACAGAGCAAAGCTGTTGGCCCTCTCCATCCACGAATTCCGAACTGCAAATCAAAACCAGTACAGGTATTTATTGAAAAGGAAAAAAAAAAAAAAAATCCATGAGTAAGTGGCCACACTCAGTTCAAACCCACACTTTTCAAGGGTCAACTGTACGCTATTTTGCATAAGAAGGCCTGTTTTACCGTAACATCCTTAAAATTTCTCTCATCTCTCTTCACACTAAGTTCTTTATGTGTTCCTGATACTTGTTCCTCTAATTAAATATTAGCTCCATGTTCTTTTCTATGCCAGAAAACGAGAGTTCTTTGGGAACAGAAAGAAAAAGACCCAGCCTCCCACCTACATCCAGTTCAAGGAGGAAACAAGGCAGCTCTGAAGTCTGCCCTTGGAGTCGCATTTTGTGTGTGCAGTGACAGCCCTATTTCAGGGAATCTAAGAATGGAACATATATAATAACAATTTCTCCAGCATTCTTGGGCTCTGTAGGGCGAGACCGGAATACACCGACTGGTTCATCTAAGTGATTTACAACAACGACAAATATGCCACAGTAAATACTTATGGAAATCGATGAACAAAACTTACATGTTGCAGCAGCGCCTAAACGACGTTCAAAAATTAATAGCTGGTGTTCGGAGCCCTTAATAAGGCAGGAAATGCTAGCAATTCCCCAGCCCAGTGAGTCTGCTTGAGACTCCAGTGCAGTGGGGACTCACAGCTGTGCAGGTTCAGAGAAAAAAGACTTAGCAGTGGAAGGCCAGGGCCGCTTGAGGAGCAGGCCACAGGTCCCTCCCTCCTCCAGGAAAGATACCACTCGGTGAAACAGGAACAACCCATGCCCTGGGCGAACTCGCCCAGTCATACCTGATGCCTTGAGTCAAACCATCCACCCAGGTAGAGGGAGGGGGTGGCTATCCTGTAGCCCCAGGGACAGAACCACCTATGACCTCTAATGCTGTTGGAGCCTGAAGGGGAGGGAATACCTCTCCTTGGTGTGAATTTATGGAAAGGATCAGTGTGTGTGTGTGTGTGTGTGTGTGTGTGTGTGTGTGTGTAATCATTCACTGAGCAAAGAGAAATGTTTGAAACGAGAACATCTCTAAGTCTCCAAATAAAAATCTGTAAATCAGAATAGTATCTGGCCCAGGTCCCGACCCCTAAGTACTTCACCTAGACGACCTTCTGAAACCGAAGGACTCACCCCCTCCAGGCCTGCCGTGTCTGGCCTAGAGGCTGGCTGCTTAAAGGAATGATTGTTTTCTAAACGTTTTCAGGGAGAGCAAACTTAAGGAAGCCATTTCAAGTCAGCTTCTGGCATTCGGGGTACTTCTGAGGCTTATGGGTAGTTTCACATGCAGTGTGGGCACAGAGTACACACAAAGGAATGACCTCACAGACCCTGTCCTGCAGGTTTGGGAGCATGGTACATATTTGCAGGAGGGCACCAGATATCGAAGAACAAAGCAACACATTGCTACCCTTCCACTGGACGCTCGGTGAAGACATTTCTTCTGAATTACACCTTGGCCCTACTACCGAACTGATTGTGTCCCAGACTCGCTTCCTCTTTGAGGCGATATTCTGGAACAAACATGTGTGGGAGGCTTCTGTCCTCCACCTCGGCTTGCCTTCCTACTGGGAATGCAATCCACATTTCAGTCCAAACCTTCAGCAGCGGAACAGGTCGTCCGTGGCTTGTTCCTTCACCTCACAGCACTCAGAGGGTCCATGCAGACTGAAGCCCAGAAAGGTGGGCAAGGCAGCGGTGAAGTGGCCAACCTGGCAGCAGCTTCCCTTAGCCCTTGGCTCAGGCAGCACTGGGCACGTGTCTTAAACAAGCTAAGTTAAGAGGTAAACGAGCAGTATTTGTCAGAACGCCTCTGCTTCAGCAGAGAAGCAAAATTGTGTCACCTCATGTCTGGAAAGGGGAAGTGGACTCTTAGGAAGATTCTTTAGGAATTGACAAGAAGCTAAATACAATGAGGCACAAAATCTGTTTCTAGCCACAGTTTCATATTTAGTTCCCTGAGGAAACAGTATCTCTTGAGTATCTCTTCTAAAGCAGCAGAAGGCTCTCATCTCCTGCATGCTACATGCAGTGACCTGTGCTCCTCCTGTGGTAGAATCTGGGCTTCCTTCTCCTCTCCTGTCCTCCACCTTCTTGTAGGTCTACCTGAGAAAACATCCACCCTATCTTTCCACATCCTAACTAAACACCTTTTCTTTTGGCAATATTATACTGATTTCTATTATCCACTCTCCTTCTCCCCAAATTTCTCAGGGTGCATTTTTTAGTTTCTTTGAGTTTCTAAGACAGTTTATGCAGGCAGGTGAAAGACAAACGGCCCTATTATGTACAGAGCCTCAGCCTCAGCTACTAAAAAGGAAGTTAGAACAAAGCATTAAACAGGTCACCTAAAAAGCTAGACGAATGGCAAACAAGCACATGAAAAGATGCTCAATATCATTTTTATTAGAGAAACGAAAGTTAAAACCATGGTGAGGTACTACCACCTACTGGAATGGCTAAAACAATAAAAAATAAAAATAAACTAAATATACCAAGTGTTGGTTAGGGTGTGAAGTAACTGGAACTCTTATACACTGCCGGTGGGAATATAAAATTGTACAACCACTTTGATAAAAAAGAGGCCGGCAGTTTCTTACGAAGGTAAACACTCGCCATGTGACCCAACAATCCCACTGCTAACTGGAATAAAACAAACTTCATGTGAATGTCATGGTAGCTTTCTTCAAAATCACCTAAAGCTGGAAACAACCCGAATGTCTTTCTCCTGAGAATGGATAAAAACACTGCTACGTGACCACACGAAATATTCTTCAGCCATGGTAAGTGATGAAGTAACTGCAGATCATGGTACACAGCACGGATGGACCTCGAAAACACTGTGCTACGCGAAAGAAGCCGGACCCCCAAGGCTACATAGGCACCGTACGCTTACACTCACGCGGTATTTATGTGACGCGCTTGTGAAGGCAAAACGTTAAGGACAGAAAACAGAGAGGTTGACGACGAACTAGCAGGAGGGAACGCCGAGCAACCAACGGAGCTGTCCTACGTCTCGACTGAGGTGGGGTGTCACTTCGGCACTCGTTTACCGAAACCCGCTGAACGACGCACTCGGGGCAATCTTACCAGACGCAAATTACACATGAATTTTAAAGCCACGAAGCCCGAGTGGCGATCTTCAAGCAGGCTGTGTACATAAATGCTCACGATGCCACACTTCTAGTCAGACTTTCCCAAAGGGACATGTTGCTGCTTCTCTCTTCCCCCCAACACAGGAGAAAGGCCACCTCAGAGCCACTGAAGATAAATGCAGCTTTCCCATAGGCGTCTAGCTTTGGAAGATATTGCTACCGCCGCTTAGTTGACAGAGGAGATGCTGGTAAAAACAAACAAAAAAGTCAGCTCGTGTGGCCAGTTGAATCCAGCTGAAAAGGGGCCCTCAGGGCTGCCCTTTATAAACAATGTCATCTAGTCAGTGGCCCTGTAGTAAGTGGCAGCCATGGATGTTGAACACGGATACTATAAGCCATTTAACACCTAGGATAACCTCCAGGGGCAAAGTGATGGGAGGCAGCCTGGCACCTGACAAGTTTAGGAAGCTCCCCAAACCCAGGTCAACCTCTGTCCCCCGTCTCCCACACACAGTGCCAGTGCCGTGGGGCCACTGCCCAGGTGAACAAGGCCTCCCTCTGCCACCAGAAAGCCATCTGACTTTGGCTTAGAAAGCAGAGAGCCAGGCATGGCTCAGAATAGAGGGGCCCCCATTGTCCCCTGACTCTCTACTAAGAGAGGTCTATTTCAGAGCCAGTTTAAGAGTGTGGGTCCCCTCCATTAAAAAAACCGTATGTTCCTGGGGCCAGTCTGCCACTGGTTCTCAAAAGAATCCTTCAGGCCAGAGATGAACTGGGGACTGGACGGCTCTCCCAGGTGGGTTCCTCTCCAGTCTGCCAAGCCCAGGCCACCTTCCCACAGTTTGAAGGTCAAAGGGGGCCAGGAGTCACCTTATCTCTGGTTTCTGTCTTGCCCTGGCCCCAGGCTTCTCTCCATTGTTCTTTCTTCTCATTGTTCTTCCCTGGCTCTTGGTTATTCCGACCAGCAGCTTTTCATTCTCAGCGTTGTTGAGGTATGATTGATGTGTGATTAGCTGCACATTTAAAAGTATACAGTTTAATAAACTTTGACATGTGCATACATCCAGGAAACTATTACTAGAATCAAGACAGATCATATATTTATGACCCCCAAAAGTTTCCTTGTGGCCCCTTTATAATCTCTCCCTCCTGCTCTTGCTTACCTCTTATTCCCAAGAACCACCAATCTGAAGACTGTCACTATGGATTAGTTTGCATTTTCTAGAGTTTTATATTAATGCAATTATACAGTGTTGCTCTTTTTCTTTTTTGGGGGGGATGGTTCTGGCTGCTTGCAAAAAAATTGTTTTGAGATTTATCCATGTTACTGCCTATATCAATAACACACTCCTTTCCATGGTGAGTAGTATTCCAGCAGGTGGCTACACCACAGTCTGTTTATCCGTTCATCTCCTGGTGAACATCTCAATTGTTTCCAGGTTTAGGGCAGCATTTTTCTTAAACCAGCCAGGCTGGCAGTCCCTAGGAAACACACAGAGGTCCGTGCTTCTTGCTCTGACCCCTCCCGACCTGTCATGGGGCGGGGTTGGGGGGAGCAGGAATCATCCCACAGAGCACGGGAACGGTTGTGGGGGGGACCGGCATGGCATCTTCACACACACACCACTCCACCTCTCTCTCCTCCCCACTGCCTCCATTCCAGCAGTCTCTCAAATCACAGTGGCCCCTAATCTGAGCCAGAAAGGGAGGTGACCCTAGGAGGCCTGGAAAAAACGGGGCAGTCAAATAGTGACACCTTCTCCTGCTGTTGGCCCTTTGAGAAGGCGAGTTTCTGCAGAGCGGTAGGTTGCTGACAGCTTTCACAACACTGGTTCTTGGAACATGCTTTTAAGAGACCACTTTGGAATATCTATGGCCATGCTTCTTAAACTTAGATGTGGACACAAATCATTATAGGACCATGCTGAAACAGAACCTGCTTCAGTCAGGCTTGGATGGGGCCCTCAGATTCTGGGTTTCTAGCAGTATTTTAGATGATTTGATGCTCTTTAGACCACACTCTTGGAAAAGGTCAGTCATGGGTGTTTAATCATTTAACAATTGCTTTTTAACAGGTGTTTAATCACTACCTATAAAACTCCACTAAGTACAGGCCAATTCCAGTCTTCCTCGCTCCTGGAGATCCCCGCAGCTATTCTGGATTGGCCACAGCCTCCTATGTATTTGAACACCTCCAACGCTTCCTGGAGACCAGGACTGGTGTTAGGGACGGCAGGTGTTAGAATTTAGAGTGTCAAGAACAGCACCTCTTCTTGGCAAAATATCTCCTGCTTCTCTTGTTTTCTGCCTCATGCCTTAGTTCCTGGGAAATACTATGTCCTGGAACTAGACTTAGATCCTGTGGAATGGGTTATGAGATAGGCTGAGAGACTGTTAGAAGGAAAGAAGAAAGGAAAGAAGGAAGGAAAGAAGGAAGGAAGGAAGGAAGGAAGGAAGGAAGGAAGGAAGGAAGGAAGGAAGGAAGGAAAAGGGAAGAGAAGAGAAGAAAAGAAAAGAAAAGAAAAAGGAAAGGAAAGGAAAGGAAAGGAAAGGAAAGGAAAGGAAAGGAAAGGAAAGGAAAGGAAAGGAAAGGAAAGGAGGGAGAAAAGGAAAGAAGGAAACAAGGGACTTGATAGGAAAGGAAGGAGAAACTCCTAATTATGTTCCAAGGCTGATGCATCTTGAACCCAAGGACAGAATGGTGAATCTCAGATGTGCCATAAGTTTAAAACTTAAAACTTAGCCCCCCCCCCCCCAGGCAAACCGATAGTTGCCATATTTGGGCGGGGGGTCAGGGGGATGGGTGAAAAAGGTGAAGGAATTAGGAAATACAAATTGCCATTTATAAAAATAGTCAGGAATGTAAAGTACAGCATAGGGAATATAGTCAGTAATATTGTAATAACTATGTACAGTGTCAGATGGTATACGGTGACTTACTGGGGTGATCAGTTTCTATGTTATATAAACATCTAATCATTGTGTTGTACCAATACAATATTGTATGTCAACTGCAACTGGGAAATAAAAAGATAAAGAAGATCTAAAACTAACAAACAACCAAAAAACCCTAGATCCCCAGGAAACCTTTCTAAATAGGCCTTCCTTGGTCCACTGCTGTCATTAAACGCCTCTACCCTTCCTTTCTTTGGACCTCCATAACTCCCGCGTCTGAGGAACAGCTGTATGCATCTGGCTCGTTCTTTAGCTGTATACACTTTGCTCAGAGCCTAATTCTAATGGAGTCTTTTTTCCATAGGGACCAACTATCACAGAGCTGTCTAGGGTGGAAATGAGCTGGAAATGGTAACTTGGAGTCACAGATTGCTAGGTGCAAAGTTTTGATTAAGTGATTCATTCAATCATGCAAATGAATGTTTATTTCCTGTAATGTGCACAGCACTGTGGGTACGGTACATTCCTTTAAAGGAGGACAGGACATAAACTGATATATCCACACTCATTCATACTGGGAGGTACAGGCTGAATGTTCTAGGACATCAGAGAAGGCAGGAGTCACTTCTGACTATGGCAATCAGGAAGGCAGGCTGGGGCTGGTTAGGCGGAAAGTTAGGAAGAGGGTTTTCCAACTGAAAGGCACAAAGGTGGAAACGCCCACTGCCTTTGAGGAAAGGAAGTCACCTAGTCTTTGCGTGGGGAGAAACAGAACGGGAAAGTACAAAAGGAGGCCAGAGGCCTCCCTTCGCTCCATCACTACGTGAACTACATTTGGTGGCTGAGGATACAGAAGTGACAGAACCAAAATGGTGTTTTTAAGTTCACTTGGCCCCAGTGGGATTCGATGGGTCACAGTGGGGAGGTAAGAGAACAATTAGGAGGCCACTGTATCAGTCTAGGCAGGAGGGCCTCGGCCAGCTTGGGTTCCTGGGAATAGAAAGGCGGGTTGGATGCGGAAATGGGGAAGGAAGGCTCCCCAGGATTGGGTGGCTGTATGCCAGGGATGATGGACAGGAGGCGGTGATCATGCTGTGATTTCGAGTCTTTCTGGGAGAATGACAGTTCCAAACCATGAATTTGGTTTTAGGAGAACTGAGACATGTGTGTGAAAATGTCTGGCATGTCGTTAGGAACATAAATCGGCAGCTTTGAAAGCCAGGGCCTCCTGGAGACGGACCTTTAGGTTACCCACAGTGAGGTCCTTCTACGAACAGACAAACAAAACATGACCATCTCTAGATTCCAGAGTGCTATTCACCCTGGCTACAAACGCAAGAAAGGCGGAGTCCTCTCCCGGAGCAGTTCTCAGATTAGTCGAGGAAATGAGCCTCTCCCACAGTAGCAGATTCCTGTGCCCATGGGAAATGGGAAGTCTGCAGGGGAGGTGTATGCAGGGTGCTGGAAACACAGCTGGTTGTGGGGAGGCCTCAGAGCAGATAAGAGGACTGAGGAGGCAGCAGCGGGAAGGGACGAGGCTCTTTTCTCTTGGGCTTGCATGTTTTGAGTGCTTACACTGTGCCAGGCACAGTACTATGCTCCGCGAAGTGCAGACTTGTGACCACTGTGCATGCTGCCCCACTAAGTAATGTCTGCATTCTGCAAGGAGAAGGGACAAATTCGAGAAGGAAATGGAGGGGGAAAGCTTCAAGGTAACCGAGATGCACCTCAGTCAAAAAGAAAACAATTTCCAGATAGCGGTGGTCAACGGTGTCGACTGCTCCCAAAAAGTCAAGAAGGATAGTAATTGAGCAGAGATGACGGATTTGGGGGACTTAGAAGTCGTGGTGACTTTAGGTAGCAATTTGAGTTAAGAAGCATCAGAGAAAGTCATATTTTAAGGCATTAAGGAATGAATGGTTACGAGAAAGTAGGAGCATTAAGTATAGATAACTCTTTAGAGAAATTTTGATAGAAAAAATGATGCTGGTAGTTCAAAGTGAGAGAAATTTAGGTCTTTTTTTTTTTTTAAGATAAGAGAGACTGGAGCATGTTGGTTTCAGAGAAGAAGGAACTAATAGAGTAGAAATGTTCGAAAATTGAGGAGATAATTAAACTAGCTTTCAGCACGGAAGTGTGAAGCTCTTCTTTGGCTGCTTGCCTGGGGTTGCAGCCCTTAGTGGGGAAAATGGTGCCTCTCAGGCTGGACTCTGAGTTTTCTTAGAGTTACCATGTCCTCATCAGTGGATTCTTCTTATAGCCCATTCCCTCTGAGACTGACTCACTGGCCTGGAGTGGCCAGGTTCCTAGTGGCTCTATTTCTGCATTCTCTCACCTGTAAATAAACTCTTGACCAGTCCCTAAGATCTCAAAAAACTGGTTTTCCTGGCACTGAACACCAGAATCCCCTGATACTCAATGACAGCTGTTAAGTGCTGACCATTTGTCCACCTAAGTGTCTACTGAATCCCAGTGTTATTTACTCTGGCACCCAGAATTTGGGACTTGGTTTGGAAAGCTTGCTAGTTGCCCTTCTCCCAAGGCACTTTATATGGAAAACACATTTTCTAACCCATGGCTATCAAATAATCTGCCTTATTTTCACCAAGTAACTAGCATTCAGCTTTCTCTAGTTTAGCTTAATCTGATGTTGCCTCAGCTTGAGTGTTGAGAGCAGGAGAAATTGCGATAAAGAGTATAGGTGGATGGGGTACACCCTTCCTTTCAGGAAGCTTAAAGGAGGGGAAGGATTAGGGAGTTCCAGCAGGTCAGGCTTGTGCTCCATTCTTCAGCCAACCAGCCATCCACCTACCTGTTCATTTATTCATCCTCTCACTCACTCATTTATCTATTTACCATCCTACAAAATTTGTGGACATGCCAGGCTTCAGAAACAAGATACAAAAACACAGAGAAAGCCTCAGGAAAGACTGAAACTTGCCCATCAGTGACTCAGAGAACCAGACACACCTAAATTCTCTCTTGCTTTCAGCCAAGGAGAAAGGGAAAAACCTGTTTTATTTGCACATCTCAGAGCCAGAGCTTCCCTTAACCAATTAGGACCTCAGGCTTCTCTCATCTCCAGTTCTCCACCAGAAGGTGTGAACAAAGCCATTATTTGGCAATTCTGGGCAATAAGGCAAGCCCAGGATGCCAACTCATTTAAAAACCTTGACTGGATTGCCAAATCGAAGTAGGATGAATGCTACCTGCCTAATAATTCTTTCTCTTCATCATGGCAATGGGAAAACGAGTATTTTGTCATAGCTGAAACCCAGATCTACCACCAGACTGTGCTCCAGCAGAAGCGTCATTACCTGAGGCTTCTCTACCTTCCACCACTTAGCAGTCAGAGGCCAGCAGTGGCCCCCACTCATCCCAGTCCCGATCTGGAGAGGCCTGCTTCTGGCTCCACTTCCTCCTCACATGGAGATTCTGGGGACGCAGGATCCTTCCAGCTTCATCTGCTCTTCCAGGACCAGAGTGGAGCTCAGCCTTGGGCCAGGGACAGGAAGGAGCAGGGTATCGACCACAAGGTGGAACAAAATGAAAGACTTGAGCAGATGGGTAGGAAGGGTGTTCCACTTCACTCTGCCAATGCCAGTCAAGGGGCATGCGCCACGGATAGGCATCTAAGCAACACTCGTTTACAAAGAGATTCATACAAAAGAGATTTGGATTTTCTAAATTTCTGATCAAAAGCATAACTACTGTTCTGGTGGAAATTTTGTAAAATATTGAAAAGGATTAAGAAAAAATGAGAGTCACTCAGAGATAATCACTGTTACGTGTGGTCTGTTGCCAGTCTTGTTTTCTTTATCTCTCTCTATACTATGCATTTGTAAAGTCGTTATGAGTACTATGGATACTCTTCCATACTCTTTTTTCCTCCATTTCGCATATCATGTCTATCCCTCATGTTTTTGAATGTTCTTTTATGACATATTTAATGCCCATGTTATATCCACAGAAAGAAGAATAGTAACAGCAGCCAACACTTAGAATACAGCAGGCACTGTACATAGAGTAACACATTGAACTCACAATAACCTAATGAAGCAGATGCTATAAAATTATCCTCATTTTACAGCTGAAGAAACTGAAGCACAGAAAAGACACACGGCTGTCAGGCGAAGAGTCCAAACCTGAACCCAGGCCGTCCTGGCGTGCAGGCTCTAACCACTTCCTCCTGCTGCACCGTATCTTACTGACTCTCTTCCCTGTTGATGGACAGCATTCCAACTCAGGGGCTGTTTTGCCATCATGAATAACACCAACTTGAGCTACCTTGAATACATATGTTTTGTACACGTGCTTAATTATTTCTGGCCAAATTAATTCCTAGGCCAAAGGGAAAACTTACTTTTAAGGCTTTAAATACATATTGCCAAATTTCAGAAACATACTAAATTATATTCTACTTTTTATGAATACTTAGCAATGCTGGATTTTTCTTTACAATTTATTTGTTAAAAATGGTTTCTCATGATTGTTTTAATGTACATTTCCTTGTTCTCTGGTTTTATAGAAAACTTTTTTCATAAAATTATTGGCTATTTGCATTTTTCTTTTCTAAACAGCCAATTTGTGTATTATTATTTTTCTGTTAGGGTAGTCTCTTTTATTTTATTTGTAAGAATTCCTTGTATATAAAATGTTAAATCTTATATCTTCTATGTATGTTGGAAACATTTCTTAAGGTTGTCATTTGCCTTTTAATGTTGTTTACAGTGGTTTTTAAAAAATACATAGGCATTTTTAGTTTTTGATATGTTTAAATCACTGATCTTTTTCCTCATGTTTGATCTTTAATGCCATGTTTAGAAAGGATTTTCCCACCCCTGTTCACTTATATTCTCTTGCAGTTCTATCCTAATGATGTCATTTAATGACTTGTGATCTAGTGAGGAAAACTGTAGACAATCAGAACAACTTATTCAATGACTTGATGGATTGCCCAGCTCAGTACCAACTTCGCTGCCATTTTAAAAAAAAATGTCCCACATGGGGTGAGATAGAACTCAGTGCCATTTCGTGGGTCTCCTGGGAGCCTCATCTATCTTTCCGGTGAGGGACTTCCATTCTCCACATTTCCCTGAGGGTGCGCTTCCCATCTCAGGGGCTGCCTGCTTGAGTCAAGACGAATTCTTTGCTGCTGTTGGTAGGAGCTGCGAGTTTACCATCTGTGTACCCTGGCACCACTTCCCTTCCTTCTCCAGGATTCTCCGCAGAATATATTGACAAAAACAAACACCTAAAGCTTCCAAAGACATTGAAAAATTGGTCCAGCAATGCCAACAATTTCTTTCTTAAAAAAAAAAAAAAGATAATCGCCTTTGTAGATGCTTGCTAAACCTTGTCCCAGCAGGAACAGCCCCACCCAGGGGACCACCCTCTATGCGGCTGTGATCCTAAGAGTAAGGTTGTTTTCCAAGCCCCACCCGGCATTCTTGCTGAGTGACAGGAAGACAGGGGGTATTGAGCTGATTTCTCTCAGCAGCCACTGGAAGTCAGAAAAAGATAAATGCACTGCTGGTGTAGGGTATCTTCCTAGACAAACTTTAGCAGGTAGGGAATGAACAAGATACATCCTAAATGCCTGAGCAAGAAGCTGACAGTCAAGCAGATGGAACCATTTGTGAGTCAAGAGCCTATGAATTAACTTCTTATTTCTCCCTCCCCATTTTAAGTAAAAGTAAAAGTAAAAAAAAAAAAAAAAAAAAAAAACGAACAAACAAAAAGCGTTTTGTCTTCATCCTCACCATCTTTTTTCCCTTGTATTACAATTACTACCAAGGTCTTTCAAGAGAATTCTCCAAGAAAAGTGTCTTCCCCCTACAATGACCAAGGTGTAAATGAGAGGAGCTTCTGCTGAGACAGGGGAGGCAGGACTAGGCCCAATCTGCCCGAAGTCTTAGAAAGCAACTGCCCCTGTCAGTCAAGGGAAATGTGCAATGGATACGCATCGAAGGAATGCTCGTTCACAAGCAGATTCATGGTTTTCAAATTTATGATCAAAGGCATAAATATTGTTAGGGTGGAAGTTTTGTAAAATATTAAAAAATATTGTGTCGATCACATGGTTTTCTCCTGATTCTCTCCCCACCCCACCCCGAGAAGGTACGAGCTTGCCAACATATCTGCAACCCCGGTGGGAACTAGTAGGCAGTCCAAAGTCAGCGGCAGCCTGTTCCTTCTGAAACAACGCGGCTTCAAACCGAGAAGGAAGGAAACACCTATGAAATGTCAACGTTTGGTCACTTTCAATTTCTTCTCCCACGAACATACTTAATGTCTACCAGCCAGATGTGAAAATGGTACCATGCTGACTTGGCATGCTCAAACTGCAGAATCTCCAGAGAATTCGGGATCAAAGTAGTCTGCATAGATCTCAACCTACTGTTTCTACTAACTTTTAAATGTTTTTCAGATTCTTTACAAGCAGCTGCTTATTAAAAAAAAAAAAAAAAAACTAACAGAGTTTTAATTATTAAAATTCCTGTGGCCTGTGATCAGAACCAGCTACATAATAGGAGTAAAGTTGTGAGATCTCTTGTTTAAAATTATTAAGAATTTCACAATAACAACAGCAGAGCTTCATACCAAGCACTGGGCCCTCCTGCATAAGATCCTTGTGTGAGTGCAGAGTCATGAAGCCTGTTCTGCCTCTGATATACTCTAGGAGTTAAACAGACAGGTGGAGACTCAGATTCTCCATGCCTTACACAGGCAAAGAAAAAGCATCTCTACAAAAGTACTTCCAGCCCCAGAATTCACTGGGTTCTTTGGGGAACACCGTGACACACTGACATGTGACAAATCTCTTCTCATCCGACTTGCAGAGACCCAGACGCAATGTGGCTCAGGTCTTGGATCTGCATCCGGGGCACTCCGGAACTGCTTCATGGCTGCTTACACTGTGTGGCTGGCTGCAGGAGGGCTCCGACTCCAAGAGCCCTATCTCCAGGATTATATTCGTAGAGGAAATTTTTCTGGTTCTTAAGAGATGTATGCTTAAGAATTTGAGGGTGGAGCATCACAATGCTTGCAACTCCTTTCCAGGTGGTTCAGGGTATGTGTGTGTGTGCATGTGCATGTGTGTGTGTGTGTGCGTGTGTGTGTGTGTGTGTGGTGTAGTAGTAGTAGTAGTAGTAGTAGTAGTAGTAAAGGAAAGCCTCTCTAAGAGTACATCATGTGGAAATCTGTGGAAAGAGCATTCCAGAACAAGGAACCATGGGAGCAGAGCCTGGAACCAGGGTGCCATAGCCAGGCCACCAGCATGGCAGAGCTAAAAACCTAAATTTTGGGTTCCCGAATCAGACAGGTATCCCTTACGGATCTCACTTTATCCCATCATAGCATTTATCTACGAACTTAACCTGCTCTATAATCTGTTTATTTTCCTCCCCACTGGAATGTGACCCCATGAAACAAGGAATCTTGTTTTTCTTATTCACCCTGCACCGCTGTATCTCAGCCACTAGAACAGAGCTGCGGCAGCAGGAACTTAGTAAGCATTTGTTGACCGTGTATAAATTAGCGGTCATAATAATCGTTTAAGTCAAGATCGCCTCCAGGACTCACTTTCTCACTTTTTCTCCTGCGCACTGCTGCCCTGAAGGGAGGAAAGGAATCAGGGATGTCAATCACATGGACTGTTCATACCTCCCACTGCGAAGAATGCAGAGGGAGAGGACCATGCTATCACTAGAAAGGCAAGCACCTGTGGAAGGGACGGCTGGGGTGCTCAGAAGACGAGGATTAAAGAGAGAAATTTTCCTGCATCTCAAATCATTCCATAGCATCGGAATTTGGGCCCTACCCTCCCTTTTCCTTTGTGACCCCTCCCCTAAAATGTGTGTGTGTGGAGGGTGGAGGAGGGCCCGCTGGGTGTTATGTCATCTTTGCTCAGCAGCCTTCTCTTATCTGAAATGGGAATTTAAAAGTCCAAGCGTTAAAATGTCACTCAGACCCCTCACCAGGCTCCCCAGTGGGCTTCAGGACCTGTTGGACTCAATTTCCTAAGGTTTAGGCATAAGCCCCTTACCCCAACTGATTTTATTATTTTTTTCAATCTGGAAATACACAGTAGCAGGCCTAGTTTAGAGGGAGGTCTCCATCGGACTGCCGAGAATGTTGATGATCTGGCAGAACACAGTGGGATCCACCGCCACATTTTTTTTTTCTTTTTTTGAGCAGACAGGCCTATTCTCATGCCAAGAAAAAAAAAAAGAAAGAAAGAAAGAAAACAACTGTCTGGGAGATCAAATAAAATGATCATTCCGGACCTTAAAGATTCGAGCTGGATGGATGCCACAGGGCTCAGCGCTGTCGTCAAGCGTGTTTTAAGAACAGCAGGTTTTTAAATGCAGCACCACATGTGGTATGGGCGAACTGGGAGGTTGCTTTCCTACCTTGTAAAAAGGTGTGCGTGTAAAACACCTGGGGATTGTCAAATATGAAAAAGTAAAAATAGGACTTGTCATGTCATATAAGTAGAATTTATGAACCAAATATGACTTGTATGTCAGAACAAAGACCGGAAACATCTAAGGAGCTAGAAACTTAAAAATCTGAAGGGGTTTTTATAGCATTTCCCAAAACCAAGAAAATGAAATAAAAATAATGCCAACTTATTTCATTGTTTCTTTTTACTAGTGAATTTAAGATCTTTTTAGAGAACAGTCCATCTGTTTAGACAGAACAACACTTACCTGACACAGGTAAAATTTCTTAAAAGACTTGGCCCTTTGCCTCAGATAAAAAGCTAGACACGCCAAGTCCACAGACATATCAGAAATAGAGGTGATTCCCTTCTGGAAACAAATATCAGTCTAGCCGTTTGACAAGTGAATAGGTAACCATCCTGTTGGCAGATAGATAAAACTGAAGCAAAAAGAGCTTGAGTTTCTTAGCTTCTTTCATAATCGAAAAAACAGAAAAGTTGATTATATCAACCACTCATTATAGACTAGAAAAAGCGGCATTAGTTGATTGCAACAGAACTTAAATCATACAGATGACAAATCTAACCAGTCTAAACACATCTAACGATAGACATCTGCTTTAGAAGAACTGTCATCTAAATTTTCATCTTAAGTCATTCTAAGTTTTATCACTTTTTGGCCTTTTGACTAAGATCAAATGTTAAGTCATTATAAGTTTTAAGAACAAACTTAAAACTAGCAAGTTCAAGGAAATCCCTTTAGATAATTAAGCAAGTATCTAAAGATGACCTAGGAAATGTAAGGAAAGGCTGAGTTTATTCTTATTTTTCTTTGGGTCTTCTATTTCTTTTGCTTTCAGGCTAGAACAAGTGCTCTCTTAGAATCCAGCTAATATCTTAGAAACTAAATAGATAGGTAAGAACGCATCTAGGGACATATGCTGTTGAGATATCCTCCAAAACACATGATTTAAATGATAACAGTATTTTTAAAAATAATTTGAAATCTGCAACTATTTTCTAAGAGCTATGTATGAATATTAGTCAAATAATCTTTTAAAAGACCAGGCTTACATGCATTCACTTGAAAAAAAAAATGTTTGTTACATATGAATGTTGGAATCAAAACACCTTTAATTTTTAATCACCTTTTCTTTATTCACGTAAACAAAATAATTTCTATTTTATTGTTGCTGCTGGAGAAAAAAAAAATCCCCATACTGAGATTCTCAGCAAAGAGGACTGATCATGTGTTCAGCTCTGGTCTCTCTTGCCTATAATATACACCATTCATCCCCTATTTACTGAGGCCTACTATGCACAAAGAAAGGAGCTGAAAGCTTTGGTTCCTGTACAGAGCCTCAGATGTGGATCATTTTGCTTGGGATGTCTGCAATAAGAAACACAGCATTAGAAACTGGGAGATTTGAATTCTAGTACTGGTTCTGGCACCATGTGGCTCTTGGCAAATCATTTAACCCTTGGAGGCCTCGCTGTCTTCACCAGCAAAACGAGGAAGGAACTAGATCAGTAATTCTTAACCTGGGGTCCACGACTCTCAAGGTGTTTAAGGATAATTTTGGGAGTCTATAAACTTGTATGGGGGAAAAACTGCATTTTATTTCCACTAAACTCTAACTGAAAATGGCATTTCCTCACAATGTGAATGTAGGCAACAAACCACAGCAGTAGTAGCTGTGTGTTATCTGTGTTTTGTGACCAATAGAAATCACAGATATCTTCACATTTTATGGCAATTTTAACAGATGTCTTGAAACATTGTTTAAAGCCATTATTGCTTAAAAATTATGGTAGTTACTAGACCTGCTGCTAGAGATTTTTAAAATTAATATGTTAATAAAAAGCGTACATATACTATATGACAACTTTGTTTTCAAAAAATATATTGAAAACTCTACCTCATGCCCATTAGGTTGGGTACTATTTAAAACAAAGAAACAAACAATATCAGAAAATTAACAAGTGTTGACAAGTATGTGAAGAAATTGAACTCTTGTTCACTGTCAGTGGGAATGTAAAATGATGAAGCCGCTATAGAAAACATTATGGCAGGTCCTCAAAAAATTAAAAATAGAATTACCACATGATCCAGCAATTTCACTTCTGGGTATATACTCAAAAGAATCGAAAGGGATTCAAACAGATATTTGGACACCCATGTTTAAAGCAGCATTATTCATAATAGCCAAGAAGTGAAAACAACCCAATGTTCATCAATGGATTAATGAATAAATGAAATGTGGTCCATACACACAATGGAATATTATTATTCAGCCATAAAAGGAAGGAAATTATGATACATGCTATGGCATGGATAAAACTTGAGGACACTGTGCTAAGCAGAATAAACCAGCCACAAAAGGGCAACTACAGTAGTACCCCCTTATCTGCAGGGTAGATGTTCCAAAACCCCTAGTGAACGCCTAAAATATTGAATAGTACCGAACCCTATATATACTATACGTTTCCTATTCAAATCTGCCTATGATGAAGTTTAACTTACAAATAAGACACAGCGAAAGATGGACAACAACCTAATAATAAAGTAGGACAATTATAACAATATAGTGTAATAAAAGGGATGTGAATGTAGTCGCTCTCAAAATAGCTTACTCAGCTTTCTTCTTCTTGTGATGATGGAGATAACAAAATGCCAAATCTATTCCTGAATCTGTGTAACTATCCTTTACTTGCAGTAAACAGCTTGGGGTCACTCATTTCAGAGGCTGCCTTGCTGAAGTCTTCATATAGGCTCAACGCTTTGCAGCTCAACACGCTGCCATCAGTCAGAACACATTTTCTGTTGACGTCAGCCACCACAAATGTGATGCCTTTTTCATCTTACCTAAGTACTTATGCACTCCAAACAGCAAAACTAGCACGACTTTCTTTTTCCTTCTTCACAATTTCACTTTCATAAGATTTGTTCTTACCATACATCTTAGCAACCTCAGTGAACAGTTTTTTTCTGACCTTTAAGTCGAGAACTTTCACCTTTTTCCTTAAAGATACCATTTCACAGCTCCTCTCTGGCATATCTGAATTGCCAGCATCACCATTCTTGTGCTTTGGTTCTATTATTAAGTAAAATAAGGATGACTTGAACACAATCACTGCAATACCGCCTAGTCCACCTGAAGACCATTATGGCTACTAACTAACAGTCAGGAAGCATATATAATGTAAAGACACTATGTAAAAGGGTGATTCATGTCCCAGGTGGGATGGAGCAGACATCGCGAGATTTCATCACACTACTCAGAATGGTGTGCAATTTAAAACGTATGTGTTGTTTGTTTCTGGAATTTTCCATTTAATATTTTCAGACTGCTATTGACCACAGGTAACTGAAACAGTAGAAACCCAAATTGTGGATAGTGGAGACTGCCGTGCTGTATAAATCCACTTCTCTTAGGTAATGAGAGTAGTCAAATTCATAGAGATGGAAAGCAGAATGGTGGTTGCCAGGGGCTGGATGGTGGGGGATGGGAGAATGAGGAGTTATTGCTTAATGGGTGGAGAGTTTCGGTTTTGCAAGATGAAGAGTTTGGAGATGGATGGTGGTGATGGTCGCACAACAATGTGAATGAATGTGCTTAATGCCACTGAACGGTACATTTAAAAATGGTTAGTATGGCAAATTTTATGTTATGGGTACTTTTATCATAATTTAAGAAGTAATTTAAAATATACATTGATAACCGTATTTCGACATGATTGACACTCCTGGAATCTTATGCATTTTATTTTATGCATTTAAAATTATTATTCTGAAAGGGGTTAGTTGGCTTTAGAAGAATACCAAAGGGGTCCATGACACAAAAAATTTTAAAACTCCTTAGAAAACCTCAAAAGTATTTTTAAGTTTTTAAATTCTATACTTCTCTGAAATGGAAAAGGAAGCAAAAGAAAAATAGTTGTTTTATGAAGTGGTTGAATGTTGCTATATGTAAGACTATTTAAACCTTCACTATAAATTAATATCCTTTTTCCTAATAAAAATTTTAAACTGGATTCAGAAATATTGAAAATGTTCTTTAAATCTCAAGAAAGAACAATCATATTATAAGCTGCCCTTCCCTTCAAAATGCTCACCTTGGAAGCTGATCAAGTGCTCTATGAATTATTTTAATTATTGATTATAACTAGTCAAGCCAGGTTCTCCCCCACCAGCATTTACCCAGATACTACAGTATGCTAAGTAAAAAAAAAAAAAAACAAAAAAAAAAAACTTTAACATTATTTTATAAGTATCATGACTTCAAATGGGAAGAGGAAAGTAAGTACAATCTTTAAGGCAGTTTACCTGCTCTGACACTACTGAATATAGAAACTGGGTATCCCCATTTCCTGCTGAACTTGGCCTTGCCACAGGAGGCAGGGGCAGTTTAGGCAAAAGGTCAAAAGGAATTTCTTTCCTCGAGGAGAAGCAAAGCTCTCTTTATCAATTCTCTTTCCCCTATTTGATCCCCAAGTTTTTGTCTAGTCACCTAAGCTGCAAGTAGGTAACTTTCAGTTGTAAAGAATTTTTATATAAGCTGCTAAATAGTATGTCATTTGTATAGGTTGCATATCCTACAAAGTGAATTCATATTCCTTATCTCAGTGGTCTTTAACCAGGGCAATTTTGTCCTCCAGAGGACGTTTGGCTATGTCTGGAGACATTTTGAATTGTCAGGACTGGGGGGCGGAAGTATACCACTGACATTTAGTGAATAGGGGTCAGGGCCAGGGATGGCCCTAAATAAGCACAGGACAATCCCCCACGATAAAAATGTGTCCGGCTCAAAGTATCAATAATGTCAAGGTTGAGAAATTCTGCTTTACTCGATTTTGTTAAAAAGATGATTCTCATTTGTCTCTTGAGAGCCATTTGGGCTGGTGGAAGGTGGGCAAAGGAGAAGAACAAAACACCTTACTGAGCACTTTAGGCTTTACTTATTAATACCTTTTAGGTATTTTCTCCATTTGTACAAGTGAAGAAATAGGCTCCATGAACCAGTCATTTATTTAGGTTGCAAGGTGACAGAACTAGAATGAACCTGGACCCAGGTCAGTCTGAACCTAAAGCCATGTGCTGTCTATTATTTGTGCTGTAAGCACTGAAAATTCAGCTGGACCGTGATAGAATGAACCTAGTCTTCATTAAGTCCTACCATGCCATGGACAGATCTTTACGGCACCCTGTCTAGCCTAATTCTAAGGCTCAAGCAGCATACAAAAGAAGTATTAGACTGTCCTAGGGGAGCAGAAATGAATTGAGAAGGGAAAAAATGGATCAGTATGAAATTACTAAATAATAGCACCACATATAGCATAGTATATTGAATTGAAATAATGCCACAGTATGTTGACAAGTGTTGAATTACTTGGCATCGACAGCGAGTGCTATAGGGTTGAAAAGGGCCCCTTCAGTAAGTGCTGGAATAGACAGGAAGGCTTCCTGAAGGACGTGAGAGATGAGCTTTTGCAGAACATAAGATTTAAAGACAGAGTTAAATTCAGGAGGGTAACCCAACTATTACGGCGATGAGTATGGGGTGCCCTGGAATCAGATTCCCTACATTTAAATCCTACCTCTAACACTTCAGTGGTGCGACCTCGGGCACAGCATCTCTTTTTGTGTTTGCTTTTCTCATGTGTAGAATCCAGGTTGTTATGTTTGCACTAGGTTGTTATGAGAATTAAATAAGATAATGCATGTAAAGTCTTAGCATAGTGCTCACCCCATATTAAATGCTTACTGAAAGCTGGGGGGTGAGGGGAGAACCAGGCAAGCGTATCGCCCTGGAAGCCACATGAAGGTGTGTCAAGGAGGAGAGCATCAGCCCACCGTAAAATGCTGTGCCGGATCAAGTTAGATGAGGTTTGGGACATAATTACTCGGTTTATTGATATGAGTGGAGATTCAAGAAAAATAAGAGAGAAAATGGTTTCTTTGAGTGCAGATCATTCTTTCAAGGAATTTTGATCTAGAGGGAATGAGGGGAACACAGCAGTGCCATGTGGGAAGCTGGGTCAAGAGAGATTTTTCCTAAGAGGGGAGAAATAACAGCATGCTGTAAGTCGATGGAAATGACTTGTAGGAGTTGTAGAGAAAAATTGACGAGGAAAAGAGGGAGTATTTCTTTAGGAGTGCGAGGGGGTCGTTGGCTCTCTGGCAGCAGCTGAGCTGACCACGGGGGGCTGCGTTCACCTACAGAAACAAGAGAGCCCAACGAGAACACGAGCACAGATGGGCGCTTTCCATTCAGATCAGTCAAACATTAAACAAAGTTGAAAATTTGGTTCCTCGGTTGCACTGGTCACATTTTAAGTGCTCGGTAACCGCATGTGACTGGGGCTACCCTATCGGGCAGAGCAGATATGAAGCATTCCCATCATTGCAGAAAGTCCTTTAACACAGCACTGGCCTAGGGTGTGACCCTGGGAATAAAGTGGCTGAGGTTGGGTAGAGAATGAAATCTTTGGAGGAGAGGCCAGGATGTCGGGGAGATCATCTCTGTGTGGCTTGAAATTGCAAAGACTAAAGGCAGGAGTAATATTGGAGAGAGTGAAGGTGAGACGGTTATTAAAATAAACAGAGTAATAAAAATGATTGGAGACTGAGAGTTACATCCTGACAATAAGGTCATCGAACCTAAGCAAGAATGATCAAAGGCAGCCAGGAAGAGCAAGAGGAGCCCTGCTCGCCTCCCGGCCCCGTGGGAGAGGATCCGGCCGTCACTGCCAAGGGCTGCAGACGAAGCAGTGCCCCTAGCAGCTCACTGTCACTTCAGTTAGGGAGATGGAGGGAACACTCGGGGCAGAGGCAGAGGGCAAGGGGGATGTTGCTGATGATTAACCCAAGTTCCAGAGTGCAGGAAAAGCTGTTTCCGGAGATGGGGAGGGGCACCAGATGAGGTGAGCAAAGGGGGCTTGCAATCATGTGGGGACAACAAATGACCCGAGTGTCCTGTGTCCAGTGGGGATGGATATCAACGGAGATGAGGGACATAATGGGGTTAGTCCTGCTGGTCACAAGGTAGAGAGTGAGGGACCTAGGGCTCTTGACAGGAACTGGACAGGGTCTGGGGCTCCCCCTGGACGGCGGCTGAGAGGGCGGTGGAATCCAGCACAGGGAGGTGTTACAGTGGGCCTAGCCTTCTCTGGGCTGCCTGCCTAAAGGTGGCCTTACTGAAACTCAACACTGCGAACTGATAACTGTAGTTAGTCCAGTTTTACAGAAGAAGACATATTCAAAAAGCATTTAGAACATAAAATCAATAGAACTTGGTGAAAGAAGGCCTTAAATTACAAGTTGAATCTGGTCTTAATCACCAGTAAGGAAGTCGAGAAGGGAGTCTCTTTGGGGGCAAAGCAGAGGGGAGAAGAGACTGGGAAGTGGATTCTCATTTAACAGGGTTCGAGCAGAAGTTGCAGGCGGGAGAGATTGACAAGTGGAAATGGGTCGTAGATGACCAGACATACAGGGGTGGGCTTGGCTTATGTGTTAGGGCTGGAGAGACTGATTTGGAAGTTGGCTGTCCAAGCCAGACCAGACTTTTCCGTCCCAGATCTTCCCCAGGTAGAGAGAGGTCTGACGACCACAGGAAAAATGGAATTGTTTTCTAGGAGTGAGAAACAAAAAGAGATTAGAAATGGCTTTCAATTTAGGGAACTTGATAACATCCCAGCTGTTGCTCTCAGACTACCCGTATGATATCTCCTCACTGGCCGTGTTCTGAAGGATTCTTTCTCAATTTTATTGTTGATGTAAGGCTTCTGCTTTTGAAAAATTGCTTTAACAGTGACCTCTAGTGTTATAAAGAGAGCTCTGCTAACCGACGAGGCAGTCTGAAAATGAAAATTCCTTCAACCTAGGAGTCACTGAATAGATTCATATTGCCAGAAGGCATCTCAATAAATGATCCCGTTCATCTCTCTGCTTTTAGGGAGGACATCACTTAAACAATTCCAGGTCACTTCCCTTCGAGGCAAATGTAATGGAGCTTGAGAAAATTCGGAGAATGGCAGCTAGAGTAAACAAGGGGGAGATATATTGTCCTGCAAATATAGATTTGTTTTTTTAAATGAAGAATACACTACAGACTAGAAAGTTCACATGCATACAACACTGAACTAATAGAACAAACAAATCTCCCAGGGTGGAATCTGAGACGTACCTCCTTGAAACCGTAAAGAGGTCGCTTTAGCATAACGCTGGCTGCCACTTCTGAGCATTTGTTTTGTGCCGCTTATGCCCACCCCTACATAAGAACCATTATTATTATGTCCATTTACTGATAAGGAAACCAAGGCACAGCCATCAATTAACTAGCCAGGGCGACGCAGCCAAAGGGGGGCAGGATTGGAGCCCTGGCTTTTTGACTCCCACGTGTATGGCCTGAACTTTTAGATTCAACAACCCTTTAGTAAACGGGAATGCTAATTTAGACATAGGATGCGAAGACATTGGCAAAGGCTAAAAACGTAAATTTGTTCAAGAAATTTTAGGTGTGGACATGACAGTTTGGGAACATTCGGGATGTTTTCAGGCATGAGAGGCCAACCCAGAGTTCCTCAGTCGTAGCAAACCCCTCATCTGACCCCACATACTCATTCTCATGTCCTTATTACATATGAAATCTATGGAGCTTCAGAGAACAAACCCCATGCAGACTGAGTCATGCATTTCAATTTTTAAAAATCCTCACTAGCAGAAAAATTCTTCACATCTAAGTCCCTCCTGTCGATGCCCATTTTCTTTTATTTTGCCATCAGTGAAGATGGGAAACAGCTGGACATAATCCTCTCTAACCTTTTCTATATGTGAACAGCCATTAAGCCACTCTATAGCTTTCTGGTCTATCCACCCTCAAGATACATACTCTCCATCCTTTTGAATATCTCCATAGGCCTTATCTGTCTCGAGGCTTTAACTCATCATATATGAGCATCTTCAATCCTAAAGAGAAGTTTGTGTCTATGTAGTGAATAAATCGTAAAAACGTCAGCCTCTATAATATTTACACAATGTTTCTCATTTTCAGAGGACTTCAATATACTTTATTTTGACCGATTTTCATGTTTGTTCCTTGTTAGCAGAAGAGAGAGTGAGGCTCCAGGAAGTGAAGCAATTTGCCCAAATTCCCAGAGGGGAATAGTGGAAAAAATAACAAGGTTTGTCAAGAAAAGAGGGCGTGTGGTATTTGATGGCTCAGAAGATAAGAGAGAATTTTTTAGAAGACATGAAACGGTTGAAAAATAATATTTTTTGCCTCTTCTGTTTGTTTTGGCAACTGTCAGCATCTGGCAATATAAATATCTAGTAAACAAACAAACAAAAAAACAAACAAACAAGTGCAGCCTCCCTTTCTGGTCATCCTCGGCACTTTCATAATTGGAGCCCAGAGCCTCTCCTTCAACTTATAGGACTTAGGTAGCTGTCAACTCAGAGCCCCCTAATTATTATTATGGTGCCAAGCACTGTTCATCCACCTTACACATATCAACTCATGTAATCTTCACAACAACTCTATGGGGTGGGAGCTATTTTTACTTCTCACTGTACAGGGGAGGAAAAAAGGACAGATAAGGTAAATAGTTTGCTCAACGTGGTACAGTAGCCCTGGTAATTATAAAGGTAAAGTTTACATCAAAGCCTTTGAAATTCTGCTGGTAAGCAGTTAAGTATTCTTTACAGACTATGAACCATTATAATGCTATAAGGTAGGGCGGACACATATGATTTATCTGACACATGAGAAATTTGGGTCTCATAAGGTTAAGTGATTCAGAGTTGGTCACACAGTGAGGCAGAACTGATATCGGTTGGCACCCACCAGTAGTGCTGTATTATAACGGTATGTTTTTCTGTACAGGTAGGCAATAGCTGCTCCCCAAGAACCCGCATCACTCCCACTGCTTGGGCCCCTAGCCTCAGGCCCTGCAGGTCTCCCTGCAGCCCAGCGCTCCAGGGGCCCCTGCCCCAGTGAGGGCTTCGTTCAGCCCTGGCAGGTTCCCCTTGGGAACTGGCGCTGGGTAGACAGAGTAGGGGGAGGGGCAGAGCAGGGAGCCAGGAGAGGGAGGGCAACCCAGGATAGGAGGCTTTCAGGGGTGTCTGCTACATAGTTGGTTTCACTTCTCCTCTGCATTTTGTCCAAAAGACAAAAATAGTGTTTAGATAACAGTAGAAAATGTATTTTCTCTTTTGTTTTTTTCATTGGCTGGAAAAACTCAAGGTGTCTGAGCAGGAAACAGCTCTGTCTGTGGTATAGGGGTGCCTGGGGCAGTTAGAAAAGAGAGGGCCAGCATTTGAGGAGAGCCTGGGGGCTGGAAGTGAAGGCCAAGGGATTTTTCTTCTTTCAATTTGGTGGATACATGATGATACAATATTCATGAAACCCTCCAAAAATACAGTGTCAGGCCTTTACCTGGTACTCAATAAATATTTGTGTACACTCTTGAATAAGATAATGTGAGCTGTTTAAAAAAGAGCAGTCAGAGTCTGCTTTTAGTTTTGAATTTAGTAGGGGATTACTATAGCTGCAGAGCAGACATCCGGGGGCCAGGGAGAGGTTACCAACTAAGGAGATGTTGTTTCTATAAAAAAGACTCTCTGAAATGGACCAGTAGTTATAAAAACCAATGGCAGATGCCTATATGCTGATGTGAGAAGATGAACAGTCAAAGCATGAGTATCTTAGAAAAGGCCTGATCATAAGTGATTCTTTCAAGTGTAAATCCACTGAGTTAGTTCTGAGTCTCCTTCAGCATCACATGGAAGCAAACAGAAGCAAAGACAGAATAAATGGCACAGGATGAGAAGGCAAAATGATAAAAGATAGAGCCTGAAAACGAGCAAGGACTTTGTGAAGAAGTGTTACTTAGTTAACAAGTTTCATAAAGACTCTCTTGTTGGGTTTAATAATCTTATTCTTGCAAAGGATATAGCAGGAAGAGAATTGAGTCGCAAAAAGCAAAGGTGTTTGTGTTACTTTCCTAGGGCTGCTGTAACTTGGTGATTTAAAACAACAAAAGTTTATTCTCTCACAGTTCTGGAGGTCAGGCGTTCAAAACGAAGGTGTCAGCAGAACTCCGCAGTTTCTGAGGGCTCTAAGGGATGATTCTCTCTGGCTTTTTTCTGGTGTCTGGTGCCTCCTGGCATTTCCTGTTTGTGGCAGTGGCTCCCCTGCCTCTGTATTCACATGATTTTTTCCCCTGTGTTTCTCTGTGTCCTTTCCTCTTTTTATAAAAACACTAGTCATCATACTTAGGGCCTGCCCTAGACCCAGAATGATAACCTCTACTAAATCCCTAACTAATTACATCTGCAAAGACCCTACTTCCAAATAATTCCACATTCTGAGGTTCTGGGTGGATGTGAATTTGGGGGTGACATTATTCAATCCACGACAGTGTGTAACCCATTGCAGAAAGTGGACAAAAGAGTGGGAGATTATGCATTTATAAAACAGGAAATTCATTTACTCATTGTGATTAACTTGTTATTCTTACTACAGCTAACTATCTAATAATTGTTGACAATCAAAAGCAAACTTGATTTTTATCTGTATCCTGTACAGCAATGGTTCTACCGATGCTGGACACTGGAACAGTACTGGTCCCAGGGGAGGGTTTTATAGATCAGGGCATCTTTCCCCAGCTAAACCCTGTGGGCTGATTAAGGCCACAGGGCCTCCAGCCAGCCAGCCCAGCTATGAGGAATCACTGAGTTGGGGCTGCATCCCTGGGTTCTTCGGGGCCCAGTAAGGAATAAGGGGAGCATCAGAGCTGTCAATGAACTTGCTTTAATTTACACAGAATATTTCAAAATAAGGGAAATGTCATTAAAGAGTGTTACTTTCATTTTTTAAAAAACAAATCTATACAAAACAAAGTCTAATAGTGAATGATAAAGGTAAAATATGAGAATGAAGTGAACATTTATGCTTCACTTCATGATATCGCATTGAATACATAACCACAAGATGATAAATGTATACCAAACTGACAATTATATACAATATAATGTTGTAAAGTTAAATTTCATGTTGCAATTCTCCTAAATTCAAAAATTATGCATGTTTGTAAAAATATAGTTCATCTGTGTTTATTGTCAGACTACAACATTTATACTATGTTCTTTTTACTTTTCGAATATCAAATTACTACTTATTTTATGAAATAATAATAATAGATTTCTACCTCACAAAATATAAAGGGGGCAACTTTTTGTTGGTTTTGTGCTTTAAAAATATTTCAATTACACAATATTCTGTGTAATCTTGGAACACAGAATGATTACAGAAATAGATTTCAAAATATAAAGATATTGCACCATAAGTCAAACTTAAAAAATATATTTGCTAAAAAAAATCTATATTATTTTGCTTTAAAGTAAGAGAGTTTGCCCTTGAGAGAAAGTACGCTATGAACGTCCTTTACATAATAAACTTCTAAAGTGCATTTATATGGTTGCATTTTATATTTAAATCCCATGGCTCCATTTTATATTTAAATCCCAAATTTCAAGAGTATAGATACTTTACAAATCAAATTATGCCTCTTACTTTTTTCCACAAGGCAGCTGTCAGACTGCTCACTGCTACTCACAGGCACTTTGAGACCAGGCAGGTAGAACGACTTCAGTGGTGGAAGCCATACCCAGGCTGGACATAATTGTTCTGCCCAGGACATTGGCTTTTCCTTGGGCCTTTATGCTGATTGACCACCACGTGACAAAAACTGATAGTGATGACAAGGTCACTAGGTATCACGATGACCTTGGTCTTCTTTCAGAATAAAACACTCACCCCTCTCGTTTAAAGTATCAAGTATTTAATTCTGTCCAAGGTGATCCAAGGGGAGTGGCTTATGGTCTAATAGTGTTTTGTCTTCATTACCTCCTTGATGTTTCCCTGCACAATTGCTTCTGTGTTTCCCTCCCTGTGTACTTTGCTCCCAAAAGGCATGAGTTTCACATGCCTTACTAAAAATTATTTCTGTCAGTTGCTTATAATTAGAAAAGCGCTAAACCAAATCGTCTTCTAGTCTTTCTGAATAGTTTAAGCTCATAGAAACCAAGGCGTTATTCATTGCATTTCAAATATTTTTGAATTATAACCAGAGGCCTTATTTACTAATGTCCAATGAAAAGTCATATTCTAAGAAATATGCAGGTAATATAGCTGATTTGCTTTCTAACAGATGCCCATGGAGAGTTCACCACATAGTTGCATATGTAGATGCAGCTATATGCATATCGCAGGCTGGTTCCCAGTGAGATCTCTTATCTGCCTCCATGGAGACACATAGTTTAGCTCAATGCATCAAACTGCTTGAATCCTACACTCCGGAGGAGCTGGCATAGACACAAAGATAGTAAAAATCTTAAAAATATGAAAAATATTTAGTAGTTTTGCCTTGGTCTTTTTGATGTGTCTGTAATTTATACAAGAAATGTATTACGTCCTTGGAAATGGCCTCTCTCTAAATCCCCTCCCCACCTACCATTGTGTCAGAGTCTAGTATATCATAGTGTAAGCCAGATATACGTATCCTTTTGGATTAAGCTGGCTGGTAAATTAACTTATGCTAAACAGCTATCTGCCCATTCCTGTCAACTCTATCATCCTTGTCTGTCTCCTTTTCCTTTCCCCCAGACATTTCATTTCACTGTGGATGACATTTCATTTCATCTCCTTGCAATGTATAAAATTTTTCAGTGAACAGAAAACTCACTGACCCTTTTAAAACTGACAGGACACTGGTCCGCCCCAAACAAGTGCAATAACACAAGACCGCTTGGCTCCCCTTCCAGCCCCTTTCGAGCTAGTCTATGTTTCAGAGGCTGAGTTCTTAAAAAGGAGCACCTGCCCCACCTGTGCTCCACTCTCAGAACTGGACTTAAGCCTCTCTTATAGACACATATCACCAAAGATGAGCTGTCACATGAAGGTCTTTAATGGGCCAAGGTCATCTAGGAATCAGATCAACAGATATTTTGGGCACTTGCAATGTGAACTTGGATGTCAGGCTGGCATCGGGGTCACCTTAGGATCTCATGATCACTATGTGCTTTATGATAACAAAGAGATCCATATTCCTAGCACAGCAACTTTCCTGAAAGCTTCTATAAATGTACTAGGGCTCTAAGTTCTCCTATCTCTTCAGTCCAGATACAGAATCACTTTTCGTACAACTATTTATCAAGTTCCCACTAAGCTAATAAATGCTGAGAATACAATGCTGAAAAATAGAAGTGTGGCTTAGTTCCTCACAAAGCATCCGATCTGGTTGAGGCACTAGACAAGAAAACTATGAAGAAAAGGGGCTGTGAAGAATAAAATGCTACGGGAACACACACAGAAAAAAAATCCCGCAGGTCTTGGAAATAAGAAGGGCTTCCCAGGGGAAGTAATATCTAAGCTGAGACCTAAAATGCAAATAGAATTTAGATAAGAGAATAGAGATGGGACCATATTAAAACTCTCTTGTGAACTAAACATTGGCTAGGTTCACTGTAGTAATCACTCATTACCTATAGGTGACCTTTAAATATTCTGTGTACCAGGTATTATTCTTCAGATTCACAAATATTAACTTCTGTGCCCTTAGGAAAGTTGTATAACCTCTCTCTCCCTCAGTTTGCACATTTATAAAGTGGAAATAATAATTCTGACCTCACAGCTTTGTTGTGAGAATGAAATCAGATAATCCACATATAATTCTTAGAATCATTCCTTGTACATAGTAAGTGCTCAATACACTTTAACTCTGATTGGTTTGTGAAATCTCCACCACTCCATGTTTTACTAATGTGCTGTTCTTCTGAGTTCGATAATAAATGCTTTACCTGTTCTGAGATGGGATCGGTGAAGGGAGAAAGAGTGTTTACAAGAGGACCTAGGACGTAAGCTGGGCCATCACTAAATTTTGATGAGCAGGGTAGAGTGGGAAAGTAGCTGGGGGAGGGAAATATGTCGCTGGGGCTGGAGTTAGAGTCAAATGCCAAAGTGCTTGAATTTTAGCCTGACTGTTTACTAGATTCCCCTTCTGTGAATTCAGAATAATATCTTCCTCACATCACAGGGTTATTGCTATTCGGGTGTTATATGGAATAATGAACATAAATTTCTTAGCACAGTGACAGGAACATTGTAAGCATTCAATATCGTTAACTAACATCACTATCACCATAGAAGAAATAGAAGGGCAGAAATAGAAGCTTGTGAGAGAAGGAGAAAACTCACCAATTCCATCCCAGAATGGAGCTAACCCTGTATCCCCAGAATACATCACACACCTAGTGATTTTTCAACCTACGTAAGACCTTCTAAATATCACAGATCTGGTTTAAGTGGACGCTGAAGTTTTAATGGTTTGGATCTGGGGCATGGGGAGTGGGAACTGATTTTGAGTATACTACTTAGAATAAATTTTGTTCTTAAATAGGTTAATGTTAAAATTATTGGGAAACTGAATTAGTGGAGAAGTGATTTGCCCTTTCTTTTAACCCTTTCAGGCCAGCGAGTTGTGCTCCTTTTAAGTCACCTTGCTGCTGGTGTGGCAGGGAACAAGAAGTAACATGAGCTAGCTTACTTTCCGGCCACTCCTAGACACGCTTGATATAAATGTCTACCTCCCAAAATAATTTCCTTGGCCTCAGCGCTCTTTTTGACTCTGGTATTCCCTACTTTATCCTTTCATCCAGCCCTACCCCAGATATCTTAGAGAAGCATGAGCTTAGCCCTGTCTAACCTTTCCTTTCATATCTATGGCAGGAATTATTTTAATCTTTTTTTTTTCAAGTTTCTTTGTGAAGATTACAGGCACATTTGGAATGAAAGGACATTTTTTTCTTGGAAGCTTTATGCAATCAAGGTGGAGTCTTGTGCATTTATCTATAACATATACAAGTCCTAGGTTAATCAATAGACTTGTCTTCTACGATCTACATTCGGAAGTATCGTAAATGTGCAGTCTTTCTTCCTTATGTACAACACAGGAAATATCACATTAAAACACCTGAAGAAATTCTTCCAACCTGTATTTGTCATCCTGCCCTTCACTTGCCAGGCTTGGGCCCCTCTGCATGAAACCTTCTGACACAGCAGCTTGCACCAAGCTCTGTTCTGCGCTCTTGGTGCTCTTTTGTCCCAGGGATTCGAAACTTAGCATATAATGGCTTTCGGTATCCAGCGGATTTATTCTGTCTTCCCAACGAGATGGCAAATTCCAAGCAGAGACCAGGCCTTTGCCTCCTCTGTATCTCCCTCCGTAGCACGATGCACTGGCAGACCAGGCTTTGAAGATAACGCTTTACCCTTACGGGACAGTCCTTCTCCCAGTTCTGAAATAGCTTGACTAATAATAATTGTGTGATTGAATCATTATTTTCTTTGCTCTGAAAACAGAAAAGACGTCATTCCTGGGAAGTGAGCTTGGGGTCTGTAATGCTCAGTGTTCAAACGTTGTGTTTCTCATGCTTCACTAGAGGCTAATACCAGCGAGTGTCGCAAGGAGCAAGTCCTGCTTATAGAAAATCATCCTGGTACTAATTCCAGACTCTGTGTTCAGCTTTCAGAAAGCACAAGGCCTCCAATAGTTCTATTTATTAATCGGATTTGGCAAGGGGAGTAAATTCCTTATAAAAATATACAAACAAGCTATTAAAAATAATGTTCAAAGAAGAAAGTTAAAAATATTATGCAAAAGAAAATCAAATTGCTTAATTCAAATACAAGATTAAAAAATAATTCTATTAAAATTTTTAAGTATTTATTTGAAACACTGAGGGTTTAAAAAAGAAGATTCAGATATGGATGTTAGCTCAATAACCTCAGAGACTGAATTTTTTTTCTTTTTTAACATTTTGTATAGCTTTTAATAATGAAGACTTTATAAATAGTAGAAAGATAAAAGCAGGGTTTCTTAATTGTGAATCTTGTGAAATTCTAAGCAAATTTTATATGCATGTTCTTTTTCTGAAGAAAATCCAAAGCTTTATTTGCTTTCTCAGAAAGGGCTCTTAATCAGGAGAGATTTAAAAAACATAGATGTTCTTCTTACCACTGCCCTGAGTATAACAGAAGAGTTGGAGACACTTCCAGATCATCTTTATTCCAGATATGTCTCAAGTTTCAATGCGTGTTTCACTTATTCCATAATAACCAACCAAACGAAAAACCCTGTATCTTTAACAGTCTCAAAATTTGAAAGAAAAAGACATGAATAGTATTTACTCAAAGACTAAACATATAAAGATTCCAGAGGCGTATGGAACTTGACAAGGATTTCTAGAATTGCTCTTGAGAGCTTGACCATCTGGAGTCCTGATAGCACTGGGCTGCTAAGTCATTAAAAAATATTAGCTTTTTAGTTGCCCGATTAAAAATGTGGTATCATCTCCCTTCGGTCCCACAAAACCCACTGGAAGTGCTCAACCGATTCCCACACAGTGAAACTATTCATTGGACGGTTAATTAGGAGCAGAGTCTTTTCCAGACTGAAAGACATCTCCAAACTGCTCAGCACAGTGTGTCAATTACAGACATTATTAGAAGAAAGAAGTTGCCTGAGCTTGTGGGAAAAGTTCTTACAGAAAACAAAAATCTAAAGAACCATCTTCTAACCAGGGGCATTGTGAGACGAACCTTAGTTTATAAGAACTCTGGCTTCTTGTTAATTAAGTAAGTAGGGTGGGTGGAGGTGGAGCAGCGTGAGAAGAAAAACAGGTTTTCTGTGAAAGTAATCGTAAGGTTTTGCTCCTGCTGATGTGCTCAGCATAAAGCAGTGAGCTATGCTCCAGCTGAGAACAGAGGTCACCCCAGTGACAACGCAGCATTTGGAGAGGACAGCAAGTCGTTCTGAAAATAGATTTTCTATCTTTTACGCCAAGGATAGCTGTAGAATATGCTGAAAATACCAAATCAAATATCCAAAGTAAGAAACTAGAAAAAAAATCTTATCTACTGTGCTTTACATGTCCTAAAATATACTTTTATTCTTCCTTCTTGACCCGCGAGCCCCAGTGGGTTACATAGAACAACACATCTTGTTAGTATACTAGATAAGGGAAAAAAGGAGGGGGAAATCATTTCTTAGAGAATCATTTGTTCTTTAATAAATATTTATTTTGCCTTTTGTCATGTTTTTCTCCCTCCTTGTATATTCAAATTCTCCTTTTGAGGCTTGAACCTTAAAACGCTTAGCTTTCGGGTCGATTAGTTACTTCTTTTCCAGTAGCTTTGGAGATGTTTTATTCCAAGTAGAATATTAATTCCCAATGAGGCCATTTGAGAGCAATGGCCTAACATAATTTAAGCTGCCCTATGACAAACCACACCTCAAAAGAGAGAGTTAGAGGAGAACCCTGGTTATTATTTAACCTGTGCTTCCTTATTACACACTGTGGTCATACACATTTGCAGAGAAGTTGCAGAAAGGGAATCAAGAATGTTAATATAAGACTTGAAATCTGTTTTATTGTTTTTGTAAGATGTGCATATTATCGTATGACCTTATCTACTTGTTCCATATATATATATCTATATATACCCTCTTTCTTTTCAGGTTATAATTTATATGATCATGAAGGAAGTGGTTTCATCCCTGAGGGGGTGTGTGTTGAAGGAGAGGGGGACAATCACAGAGATCTTAAATGCTCTCAGTTCCGGGCTATTCCAAGTTCAGGACCGCGAAAGCATTCCTCACCCCCCACCTTTTCACGTGGTGTCCAGGGCCCATCTGCCCCTCTCTCGGCCACTTAAAAGGTGGGTTGTTCACATGGGGAAGTCACAAGATCTGCCAAGGTCCTGGGGCTAAGTCTGGAATCTTTTCTGCAAGGTGGTCACCAAACAAAGTACTGGTTGCTGTCACAGGAAGACTTCCCTGGGGGCACTGTGAGGCGGGAGGATGGTAGATGTAGCTCCAGGCCCAGGCAATGGACAGTCCACTCCGGCGCTCATTCCAACGGGTAGTGGGGCCATCTACAGAACCAACTCAGGTCCCATAGTTCCTGGACCTTCAAATAATGTCCCCCTCAGTAACTCTGGCTGTAACCTTCCTCATTAGTGTGTAGCCCCATCGATCTCTGCTCTCAGGGCCTTTCTCATCCCTTCTCCCCCAGCACTTGGAGGAACTCTTTTTTCACATGGGCAGGAGACTCCACTTCTCTCAGACTCAACTTTCTCTCTAACATCTCGCCTATGTTCTGAGTCCGATTATGCTGCTCTGGCTCAAGTTTTGGAAAACAAACATGGGAGGTCTTCTTTTCCACCCACATTTTTTCCTGTGAATAAGATAGTGAATGCTTAACTGGTCCTCACTACAGGCCTGCTGCGGCAAGGCCTGGCCTCTCTGCGCACCTCATCACCTTTTCCTCGTGCCAGATGCTTTCTTTCAGCTCCTTCCCCCTCAGAACCTTCGCCCAAAATGGTCTTCTCCTTTCATCTCCCTTGCCTGGTTAACTCCTATTTGCCATTCAAATCCCAGGTCTCAATTCCTGACACTTCTTCAGTGACTCCTTTTTTTGACCTGATTCAGCTTAGGCCAAATTCCCATGCACGATTTTATAGAAGCAGGTACTGCTCATTCAGAGTATTATTTATGTCTGCCCCCTAACTCAAGAGCTAGTTCCATGATGGCAAGGATTTTTTTTTTTTCACTCTCACCATTAAATCCTCGGTGCCTACCATAATGAGTGTGACAGGCTCTTGTTTCCAGAACAAACATTTTTTCCTCAATACAATTTTGAGAGCCACTAAGCTTGAATCAATTCTATGTGGAACCCCCCCCCAACCCCCCGCCCCGAGTAATTAAATAAATTAGATAAGGTAAATCTAGACTTCCTGGGATTTTGTATTATTTCTCTAAGAGAATAATTGAATCTGGAAGACAATGATCAAATTTGGAAGAAAAGACTCAAAGTCAAAATCTCACCACTAAGTAGATGCTGTGAAAGGTTATTAGCCTTGTAATAGACTTAAATTCCTGCACTACCATGCAGGAAAAAACAACCTTAATTTTTCCACTTAAATATAACTGTCTTTCAGTTTAAAATAATTTCTTCTGTTTCTTCTGGATAATTATTCAGACATTGTAGGAATTAAACTCTTCCCCAGTATTATTTCTGGGAATGACACAGGAACTTGTTATAACTAGAAAGGCACTATGAAACAGTAATCCAGTCAATGTATAGTGATTACTTCCCCTATAGGAAACTTAAGATTAGATAGATCCTTGACTCATACCACACACAAAATAAATGTATTTTAAATTAAATTTATTTATTTATTTATTTATTTTTAGGCGAGGCAACCGTTGGTAGACCTCACAGATTACAAGGACCTTGTCAGTTTACAATCCCTTATTTTTTACACCTACAGCACCTTGTCTTCCTGGGTGGTCTCTCATCGAAGTACTAATCAGGTCTGACCCTGCTTTGCTTTCGAGATCAGATGGGATCCGGGTTGTTCAGGGTGGCATGGCCATAGCACAAAATAAATTTAAATATGAAAATAAAACTTTTTAACTAGTAGAAGAAAATATGGAATATTTTGTGGCCTTCAGGTAAAGAGGAAAATAATTAGTAAAAATAAAAGAAAGAATTAAGTGATCTCTAGTTATGTTAATGAAATGATCTGGCTAGAAATCACATTTGAATTAATAAAAAAACTTTGGTGATATGACTAGATACAAAATAGTCAAAAATAACTTACTTTTCTCTATACTGGAAGTAATCAGAAAAAAAAAGAGAAAATATTCCATTTGTAATAATAGCCAATCTATATTCAGGAATAAATTAAGAAAATAAAGGATAGATACGAAAACCTAAAACAAACATGATAATAGCTACATTAATTATGAAATTGGTAAATATATGTATTGTATATACTTTCCTATACTTTTTTTAATTAAAATTTTAAAATTATAGTATGTCAAATTAATGATTATTCTTTTGCGATATTATACATGAGTCTTCTTATTCCAAGTTTTTCATTGGCTGGCTTCACAATAATTATAAGAAATCAATGTGGTTGTAGTGCATAGGTCTGAATCTGTTTTGGTGTTATTTGCTTTCTTACTTTTTGGTAACTAATAATTACATGAAGAGTATGAAATTCTCTGAGATATTCATTTTAGAGTGTAGGGCTAAGGCAAATAGTCCTCTGCAAACCACTCCAAGAGTTGAGAGACGCAATTCTGGATTTTGGGAGGGGGGAGTTGTTCCTCAGTGGGTCAGGCAGAAACATAAAAATGGCTTGTATCTCTCTATGCTGTGTTATCTGTTTTGCAACATAGAAAATAAGGTGTGGTACCAACCGGTAACACAGGCAGTGACTTTGCATTCATGAGGAGAGTTTAGTGGCATGCAAAGAGGAAGTTAGGGAAAAACAAAAGTCTGTTCTTTATTCCCAGTACAAGAAACGAGACTAACTTTTCATTCAGTTCTTCAGTTGAGCAAATATTTAATCATATCAGCAGCTTGCTTGTATTTAATAGGTACTGTAGGGAAGGTATAAAAGGAACATACAACAGTCGCACCTCTAAAAAAATGATCTTGTTGGGATTTGACAACTAAGAAAAAATAAAAGTGGAGTGAATTGGGACCCCTATCCTTTTAGTTTTACTCAGTTCTCTGATCAAAGAAGCTGACTTCTTTGGACTTAAATTGGGCAAACATATAGAGATAAACACGTAACTTATAGTACATTAAACCAGCAAGTCTAGTTTTTCACCAATTCGGTACTATGCCGTTGGTCCTGTTTTACTTGGCAAGGAATTTTCTGGTCTTTGTGGTGATAGTAAGATGTTCAACAAGGAGAATCACAGGAAGAGGAGATTTTTGGTCCAGAATTTGCAAGTCAAATTTAGAAAATTCCCACTTCAGTTCAGATAAGCAAACTGGCATACACACCACGTAAAAGTTGTTAAATTAAAAGTTTGAACCTTGATGTTTCATGCAATACATACATATATATTTCATCAAGCCTCTAAAACATTTAAATAGTTTTCAGTCTTTTGCATTTGTTTTAAGCTATTATAGGACTGTACTCTTTTATTTGCATTCCGAAACATGAAAAGCTCTGACCTGACATGAACCTTTTTGGCAATAAACATATGAAGCTATTTAAGCTATTTATAACCTTTACATATCTGACTCCATGTGAAAATGTTTCTTGCACAATTATTAATGTTTGATTGTGCAATGCTGCTCTAATTCCCCTTGGGGATATTATATAATATAGAGTATACACATATATTTTCTTTTTCGAATCTGAGGAATTCTGAATTCTGAAACATGTGCTCCCAGGGCTTTGGATAAGGAACTATGGAAGTATAAACACTGCAACAAATGTCCTCAACGTCATTGTTTTGTTAGGATAAATTTACATCATGTACAACATATATTTAAGTCAGACTTTCTGGGTTTGAATCCTAGTTTTGTCATTTATTAGCTATACCTATACTTCAATTTTCTCGGTAGTAAACTGCGAATGATAACAGAGTTATTCTGAGAATTAAGTGAAGTTACACATGCAAAACACTTAGAACGATGTCTGATAATTATTCAGCACTTAATACACATCAGTATAATTATAATAACAGTGTACCAATTTACATTTCCAACAATAGTGCACCTAGTTCTCTATGCTCTTGCCTATTACCATCTTTATAACTTTGTCTATTGTGATAGTCTCTCAAAAAAAATTCCATTATTTTATTTGCATTTCTTAGATTTCTAGTTGAAAATATTTTCATACTTTTAGTATTTTTATGCTCGATGATTTTTGTCACACTTTTAAAAGATCTTCCCTATTAAAATATTAAAATATTTACATTTACCTATTTTTTTAGTATTTGTAAATTTCTTTCCTTTTTCTCCCTCTTTTCCTTCCTTCCTTTCTGCCTTCTAAGAGCTCATTTCGATGTATGACTTTTAAAAAATATTCTATATTGTTAGCCAGTTACCCCAATACCAGTTACTGAATAATCCATCTTTTTCACCACTGATTTAAAAACTTTTATCATATGCTAAATTCTTTGTCTTTTTCTGGACATCATATATTATTCCTGTGATGACCTATTAATTTTCTTGCCTATATCATATTGTTTAAACTTCAGGTAAGTCAAAATATTTTTCTCAAAATTTTCTTAGATATTGATACATAGTATTTACTATGAGCAGTTTTCAACAAACCTGCATTGGAAGTTTGATTGAGATTAACTTGGAAGAAATATATATTTCAATATTGAGTCTTCCCATTTATTCAAGGACATATTTCCCTATTCTTATTTTCATACACTTTAAAGTCCTTGCTAACAGCTATAGATGATTAACACATTTTGAAATATGCGTGCCCTTTTAGTTTATAGCCAATTGGAAACTAAATATGTGAATACCTTCATCAGTACTAGGTAGTTGCTATGGACTGAATGTTTTTTTTATCCTCTTCAAAATTCATGTTAGAGTCCTAATATGTTGGTATGTGGAGAGGGGCCTTTGGCATGTAATTAGAGTGAGATGAGGCCATGAGAATGAGTTCCCTGTGATGGGATTAGTGTTCTTATGAGACACCAGAGAGCTTGACCTCAGTCTCTTGCTCTTGCATGTGCTAGCGCGCTCTCTCTCTCTCTCTCTCTCTCTCTCTCTCTCCTTCTCTCCCTCTCTCTCATATTCTGTGTGTGCGCACATGCACTGACACAAAAAAGAGGCCATATGAGCACATGATGAGGTGACTGTAACCCAAGGGAGAGCCTTCGCCATAAATGGACCATGCTGGCACCCTGATCTTGGACTTCCAGCCTCCAGAACTATGAGAAAATAAATTTCTGCCTTTTAAGCATCCCTGTCTATGATATTTTGTTATGGCAGCCTGAGCCAACTACTACAGTAGTGTGTATATTACTTAGTCTTTCCCCAGACTCTGGGTTGCTTTACAAATTAATCACAGCCCAAGGAAATAGTACAATTGTATGAGCTAATGTGGTGACAGAAAAGGCTACTACTCTGTGATGAATACTTATTTTATTGAATTGCTTTGCAAAGGATCAACTCAGGAAAAGATTTCTGTCACCTTGTTCCCACATTCAAAATGAAAATAATTTTTTAGTTCTACAGATAAATTGCAGATTTCCAGAAATGCTGACTTCCCTATTTTGTTGCCTAGAAGAATGCCAATAAGGAAATTGTCACTGATGCTCAGGAGCTACAATGTTAATATGGGGGCATATCTGAGAGTAGTAACAAAAGTACCTCTCTAGTCGTTCCTCATAGTTGTGGAATGCTTTAGAGTTTGCTAAATGCATTTATATGTAAATTTTTTTCCCATCCTTAAAAGAAATTCAAGTGAAGGGAGTAAACAGATTCAGAGAAATTAAATGTCTTTTCCAAGGTAGCATAAAACTAGGGCTGGATTTAATTTATTAGATTGAATGAAATTTTTTTCTGAGAATTTATTGTGTGCACACTATGGCCCCCAATCCAGGCCTTTGTATCCTGTGATCTCATCTCAGCGACCGATGTAGCTTCTTGGCTGTCTTATGTTAAGCTGTACTTAGTTCAGGTAGCTCCTGGTGCCTCCAAAGACCCAGCCTACCACTGGACTCTGAACCTGCGGGCAGATGCATGGTGCTGCCTCCCCTAGGGGGCAAGCCTCTCCCTGTCAGTCTCTCCACAGCCCTTGCTGAGCCAGAATGGAAAAGGGTTTCTTTTGATATCTGAGGTGTTTGTTGGGAAGCTCTTCTTCAACTCTCCCTCCCCTAAATTTCTCTTCTTCCCAATTATTCTGCTTTGTGTACAGTAAAAGGGAGGTTTGCAATTTGATCTTAGGTCCAAATGAAAAGCCAGGCAGGCAACGTGAAACCCACAGGCCTTGATTTACTCATTGTCCTACTTTACTCTAAACCAAACCTTTCTCTAGTAATTCGCTAGCCATTGGTAGTAAAATGATGCCCCAAATTCAATTTAAGAGCTGTTGCTTGATAAGGAAAAAAGAAGAAAAAATTGTCGAAACATCAGAAATCTATAAGGCAAGAAACAATGAAAATAATACCACATTTAATTGAAAAACAGGTGAATTACAAGTCATTTTTTTTTAAAAGACCAGTGACATTTAGTCCCAGCTTTGTGTTGACTATGTAGAGAGAAGATAACCCAAGAGCAAGGCACACAGTGTGACTATCTATGTCCTAGGAAAAGGAAATTTAAAAATTTTTTATTTCAGAAATTATTTAAATCTAGATATCTTGTAAACTAGACATAACAGTGCACAACATCAGCAACTTAATGGTTATCTTTGAATTTAAATCTGCAGGCATCTTTTTCTTATTATTTATATAGTAGCCTTACCTTCTTTTATCATTGTTAGATTATGCCCCAGATGTAAAAAATGAATCATACCATGTAGGGGAAAAGGAGTAGATGCTTTTAGCACTTTGGAAATATTAAAATTGTTTTAAATATTTTCAATAGAACTCCCTTGGAGCCTCTGTGTTAGAATGGTACAGAATTACCAAATCAGAAGGTATCCTAGTATTTCATTAGTAATGGGGTGAATATTCACTTTTTGTGAATATTGCTATCAGCTAGATCAACCCAGCATATTCTCAAAAATACTTCACCCTCAGGTCCCTAAACTCAAGGAGAAAATAATAGGATTTTCTTTTTTTAGAGTACTAAAAAGAAGCATTACGGTACATAGTTAGAGAAACATAGGACTAGGTGACAGGGAGCTACTGTGTTTTAGTTTTGGCTTTAAGATTTTAACCAAATCATTTAATATGCCCAGGTTTTAATTTCCCTATTTGTAAAAAGGGAGATAATAATTCTTATGGTATGGAATATCTGGAATTATTAAATTAAAAATATTTGATATCAAAATGTTATGAAGTGCAGAAAGAAATAAAAAATTGGTCAAGGGCTCAAATATGCCAGGTACTGTAGTAACAGGTGGAGCTCAGAAGAGCTTCTTTAGGTCCATGGCTCCACCACACTAAAATCGTATGCCAAATCATTAATAAAAATGTTTTTAATTAAATTTAAATAATCCACATTTTGCTCTGAAAGAAACTTTCTTAGTTTTAATATATTTTTAAGTCTTGCTATTACGAAATCTCAGATGCAGAGTAAATCAACAGTGGAAAATAAAAATACTTTCTGTAAAATACTTTCAGTTGGCAGACTAATAATAATTTATAATAAAAATAATTGGTATAACATTTTACATTTTTTTCTAAAGACTTTTCAAAGGGGACCTTAAATTAGCTATAATAAGTTAAGTAAGCTTACAATTTAAAATTTAACAACAGAAAAGCCTGATACATTGTTATATTTCTACTGTTTAAAGACTATTTTATGAATATATAGTAAATAATTTTATACAATATTTTTAAAACATTCTGTAGATACAACTTCCTCAGACAGAAATTTAATTCAAAATGTTAAGGTAGGTGAAGGGGATTAAATACATTAGACTATGCTGAAAAGACACTCAATTTTCTTGAAAATAAAATTCAGTAAAATCAATAAAATAATTAAATATTATAGATTATAAGCTCCAGCTATTAAAATTAGAAAACCATCTAAGAATGATAAGATATTTTCTTTTCTAGTAACAGCATCTATTTGCTTTTAAGAGTAGTCTTAACACAATATAAATATGAGTTTAATAAATGTTTTAATAATGTATTTTTCTATTAGATACACATATATGCATACAAATATAAGTACAAATCTATATCATCTTCTGGTTATAGATGAAAAACAAATCTGATAAGGTTTCTGACAAAAAAAATCTTTTGTTTCATCTTATATAGAAATAACTTGAAAATAGTTAGGACAAATTTTTAATCATGTTGGTATATAATTGGGTGAGATTTTATTTTCAGTAGTTTTTCATAATTTCTTATTAGGAAGATAATCTGGTTATAAGAAAATTAAGTAATTTAAAATTAATACTTGATACTTAAGAGCCTAGTTAGAATATATGTAATATATATATTTGTAAAAATAAATAAGCAATAATAGATAATAGATGAGGTAGTTAAAATATTCTGGAACATAATCTGAACCTTAAAAAAAAACAAAACAAAGAAAAGAGCATTCACCAATTCAACCCATATGAATCAGATAGCTGGAGAGTTTTTTATTTTTGACATATATACCATATGTTTCAAACACAAGGCCTCTGAAATACATTTCTAAGTTCCAAAACCTTGCTAAACTGAAATTCAAATTTTTTGCTTGCTTAACCATTGCTTAATCTACATCGGGAACTTTGCTGTTCAGACTAAAGATATTTGCAATTTAACCATGGATTAGTAGTTTTTCATTTTTTATATTTAAGTGGTATTTTCCCTTTATGTATGTCATATAGTAAAACACATTAGGAAAAGCTATTACTCCTCAGATGTTGTATGATAAACAATTACTTAGATGATAATGAGTTAACAAAAATTTCAAGGTCTGCTAAAGAATTATGAAGCCCATCATTCATATCTTGACTTCTAAGAAAATTTTTAAGAGTATCTAAAGCAGTTACTGCCTCGTTTTTTGATGGTAAAGCGAGTTCCGTTCCCAGAGATCCACTCTCATCCTCCTCATCAGAAGTGCAGAATCCAGTTTCATCTGATTTACTTTCCTTGGTCCATGCCGCATCACCATCCGGTGCCGCATCACCATCCGGTGCCGCTTCACACGTCTCCAAATCATCATCCAGGGCAGCGTACTCTTCGATAGACAGACCTTCAGGAAACTCCACTCCTGCTGCTTGGGCGTGGGCAACCAAATCCAGACCAGTGTCTATCTCTGCATCTGCCTTGTTACTTTCTCCCTGTTGAGATTTAAATCCTGCATCTTCATAGCTTTTAACAATAGTCTCTGGGGTTACAGCCCTCCAACAGAGATGCAGTGTATCAACTGCATCTAGTAGGGAAAACGTAAATTCTTTGCTGCCTTCAACAGAACTTAAAAATTTCTTGATAAGACAATGTCGATATTTGATTTTAAGGCTTTTAATAACGCCTTGTTTCATAGCTATAAATTTGGAAGATAAACATGATGGAAAAAATGCTAACTCGATAGACTTTAGGTTCTTAACCTCTGGATGTGCAGGAAAAGAATCAACAAAAATCACCACTCTTCGTTGCTGGGCTTGAAATTTCTCATCAAGCTTCCGCATCCATTGTTCAAATATATCCGAGGTCATCCATGCCATTCTGTTAGCTTCATAATACACAGGTAAAGATTTTATGCCTTTAAAACAAAGTGGATTTCTGTTTTTTCCAATGACAAGCAAAGGAAGTTTCTCTGAGCCATCCATGTTTGTCCCGACCACCAGAGTTATTCTGTCTTTGCATAACTTTCCAATTGAGCATGTTTCTCCTTTAAATGCAAATGTATTCGTAGGTAACATTCGATAAAGCAGCCCAGTCTCTTTTATATTAAAAACATTTTTAGGATGATAATCATTTAAATAATAAGGAAGTATGTTTTGGTGCCAGACAGTTGAAGGGTCTACTGATATACCTGTAGCTTCTACAGGTTGTGCTCTAAATACTAAACCATACCTGGATTTAAAGCGATCCAGCCAACCATTACTGCACTTAAAATCATTATGTCCCAGTTTCTGGGCAAAATCATTAGCTTTTAGACGCAGCATTGGACCATTAACTGGTACATTTAGACACTGAGCAATTCGATACCACCTCATTAACGCCTCTTCCAGATCTGTGTAAAAAGCAGTTCTCAGTCTTTTTCTTTTTGGATCAAATCTCAGAGATTCAAAGGCTTCTAGAACTTTGTCCTTATTCTTCATAATAGAAGACAATGAATTTTTCTTTATTCCATATTCAGCTGCAATCTCTGCTTTTTTCTTGCCACTTTCTACTGCATTTATGATGTCGATCTTTTCTTCAATGGATAGGCTTTTCTTTTTTTTCACTGTTACAGGCAGAGTTGAGGCATCCGCGGAAGCTTCTGCCATTTCAACCAGCGCCTGTAAAGAGATTTCTCCTCTTCCTGGTATCTGTTTCTTAATTAAATTTCTTTTCCAGTATGACACGAATTGCTGCTTTCTATCCACTTCATGTATTAAAAGTCGGTATGTGTTTAATAGTCTTATTCCTTAGGAAATTGGTGACTAAATATATTTTTTCCCCCAAAGAATCTAAATAAGAAAAATGTTATATCCAGCTAGAATAGTTTAGAAGAGAAACTTCCTTCCAAGGACCCTGTGCAGCTCAGTTTATAGTCTATTCAGAGTTCCAGAAGTCAAGCTAAAATAGAAATCTCATTATGCAAACCTGTCCAGTCCTGCTGATATATTTTTGGAACTTCAATCCTTTAAGACGATCCATTTTATCCATTCATGGATTCAAACTCCTATTAATTCTCCACAGAGGGCCTCAGAGATAAGAAGAAAAAGCATTCAAAAATTTTCATGCAAAATGTTACCCATTAATTCCCAAGTCTCTTCAGGGCAGAGAAGAAAATGGTAGAATCCTTCTAGGGTTTGACAGTGTATCTTCTGTCTCTTGAAAATGTAAATAAACAAATAAACAACGACAAAAAAATGACCATTTTTAGTAGTGATATGTCAATTAAATCTCAAAAAGAATATACTAAATAGTTCTGCTTTTAATAATAAAAAAATGGAAATGTGTTTCTGAAAATACAATAAGCAAAGCAGGAGAAATGCTTACCTTCTAACCGGCCTCCATAAAAAGCTCTCTACCTCTGCTCTGTGCATTTGAATTCTCACTTGCCTTTGAATACTTTCTAATATATACTTCTGAAATAAACCAGACAAATTTAATCTGTTTTGAAATGTGGGCTTACCAAAATTAAAGAACTATAAATGTTGCTGGTTAGATCTTTGGTGGCTATTTTGTACATGAAGTCACAGACTGCCCCCTCTGACTTCTCTAAAAGAAAAACATAGTCAGACAGTAGTCACAAGGTTTAACTTTTAATAGAACATGGGAGACAGTGTCCTCTTTATAGAAGTCTTGTAGAAGATGCTTCACTAAAAGTCAAATCAAATGATTTCATTACATAGTTTAAAATTTTAAATCTTATTCTATTTAAAAGCTTAAAAATCTAGTAACATTTATATCAGTCACGTTACAACCGAGCAGAAATACTTGACAAAATGCATAGGAAAAAACAAATTATCGAGAGGCTATAATGCAGAAAAAGACCTAGATTAAAAGTAAAGAGAGTGACCATGGGTCTTACTCTCTCAGGACCTCCACTTACTCGTAAATCAAAGGGCTTGTAGTACAACAACATGGACTTTGGTGCCAGACATGCCTGAATTGACAAGTGACTCTGACACTTAGTACTTATGTGATCCTGGGTAGTTTACTTAACCATTTGATCTCGGCTTCCTTATTAGTAAAATAGGGGTTAACTATAGCACCTACCTCAGGGTTATTTCACATTCAATGGTATTCAATGAGAAAGTGTAAAGCATTTAGCAGGGTGTTTAGCACCTTAAAAGGTGTTCAATAAATGTTTGGTGGTGATCTCATTTTATCAACATTATCTTCCCTCTAATGTCCCTTTGGCTGTGTCAATCTATAAAATTCATATATTTTGCAATATATACTGAGAGCAGAGCTTCTTAAAAGTACTGTGAGAATAGTCAAAGGACTCAGATGGGTTCACCCCCTACCTTCCCATGTAGCAGCATCTTCTCTTTTAGAATCTATAGGCTTTAGGCCTACTGCAGGCCAAGGTAATAAACTAATCTGAGGGGCGGAGGGGTGGGAGCATTACTGCTGTGTGAAATAGTGTAGGCACTCCATCCCTCTAGTTTTTCTCTCTGTCCTCCCAGGTTCCAATTTGACACATGCATTTTTTTCACAAAATTTTTTGTAAAAATTTTATCAAAATTCCTCTGCCTTTGTTGTGCAAATCAAAGAAGTAATTTTCATCATAGGAATTTCAACCAGTAAAGTAGTTTGTTGGTGTTATTTTTTAAAAAATGCCTTAATAATAATTATGATAGCTGAGGCTTTAATTTCTGAACCGCTTTGCTTGGGATATTTCAAACAACTCAGGAGGAAGGTAAAATTGGATTTCAAAGCTCATACAGCTATAATGTGGTTGAGTGCGGTCTGGAAACCAGACTTTCTAATGTCAAGTCTATCATTCATTTTCTCGAACCACACTGGTATGGCCTCCTGTAATAACAGTTACACATTCTATGCCCTCAGACCTATGCCAAGTCAGCATTTCTAATGCAGATCTGCCCCCCCCCCAAAAAAAGAGGGGGAGCAATATCAGGCCTCCATAGCAGAACAGGCCATTATGAATTCTGTGAAAACAAACAGTAACCTGTGGAGGGCTGACCTTGCTACATAAGCAATATTTGACCATTAGACTAAAAAACAAACAAACAAAACTTACTCATATATGGAAACTCCTGTACATTTTTCTGTAATTTCCTATTAGTCCATAATTATTTCAAAATAAAAAATTTAAAATAGCTCGTTCTTATTAGGAAGATACCAAGCTTCAGAAATTAAGGTAGCAAGCAAGAACCAATTTTTTAAAAAAGGCTAAACCAAGCAAAACTACTCTTCAATTTCCCAACTTCTCTCTTTCCTGTCTTTTGTTATTCCCAGTCTTCTTTTCTTCCTTTTTCCTTTCTGCCTTGTTTCATTTGTCAAAAACTCTACCATCTCAAATAATAAGGATTATAGAAAAAGTAACTTGAATTTCCCTTACCTCATCCCAAATAAAGCAATCTAATATACACAATCAGAAACTACTGGTTTTCTTAATCAAATTAAAAATAGTGATATGTTTATTTAGGAAGATAGTATGTTTTTTCTGATAGTTAATGGTATATGTTTCCTTCCAAAACAGCTGACAAAGCTATAATTTTCCATGGTAAGATATAATATATCATTAGTCCTGAAATGACCACATTTCTTATGACAAATCAGACAATCTAGACTTTTTTTTTTCCTAGAGAAGAAAAAGCACCTACTGCCTAAATCAACGAAGCTGACACTTTCTATTTTCCCATTGTCTAAGGTCTGGCATATACATACATATATATAGGAAGGCATGGCACAGCTAATATTTCTCAGAAGTATGCATTCTCTCAATTAAGTTCATAAATCATTCCGCCCCTTGAAAATATTACAGCAGAGAAATTCTACTAAGTTAGGGACTATTTCCTCTATGTGAAGAGAATAAAAACAGGCATTCTCTAAAAAAGACTGACCAACTGAACCCCAAATAAAGAAAACAATGGTCAACTCTACCGGTGCTAAAATAAATGTAAATCTCTTTTTAAAACAAGAGATACCTTTTTGGTTTTTGTTTTTGCCTATCAGAATGGTAATATCTAGTGTTTGCCAGAAAGCAGTAACATAGGTTACCAGGAAACACATAAATTGGTACAAAGCTTACAGAGGGAAATTAGCACTATGATACAAAAACCTTAAACATGTACATAACTTTTATCCAGCAATGCTATATGTAGGGTATTATCCCAAAAGAATTATTATAAATGTAAAAATCTAGCTTACAAATGTATTTGGTTTCTATTGCTGCAGAACAAATTACCACACGTTTAGTGGCTTAAAACAACAGCCATTTATTATCCGACAGTTCTGTAGGTCAGAAGTTCAGGTAGCATGTGTAATTTAAGAATAAAACAAATGAGTAAACAAAATAGAAACAAACTCATTGATACAGAGCACATTTTGATGGTTGCCAGATTGGGGGTGGCGGGGTTTGGAGGAGTGGGTGAAAAAGGAGAAGGGATTAATAACTACAAATTAGCAATTACAAAACAGTCATGCGGATGTGAAGTATAGCATAAGAAATATAGTCAATAATATCATAATAACTATGTATGGTGTCAGATGGGTACTAGATCACTTTATAAGTTATACAAATGTCTAATCACTATGTTTTACACCTGAAACTAAAAGAATATTGTATGTCAACTAGAATTGAAAAATAAAAAATTATTTAAAAAGAAGAAGTTCAGGTGGGTTCAACTGGGTCCTCTGCTTAGGGTCTCACAAGGCAGAAATCAAGATGTCGGTCAAGCGGGACTCTTATCTAAAGGCTCCGGGGAAGAATCAGCTCCCGAGCTCATTCAGGTTATTTACAGAATTTAGCTCCTTGGGGATGAAGGACTAAGATTCCTGCTTTTTTGTTGGCTGTCAGCAGAGACGCTCTCAGCTCCCAAAGGCCTACATCAGGTGCTCGCCTGTGGTCCTCTTCATTTCAGAAACAGAGAACCTTCCTCATGTCAAAACTCTCTCATGTTTCCAATCTCTCTGACTTCCTCTGCTGCCACCAACAGGAAAAAACTCTCAGTTCTTAAAAGGCTAATTTCAGGCTCACCCAGATTATCTCTTTTAACTCAAAGTCAACTGATTACTAACCTCAATTACATCTGTGAATTCCTTTTTACATGTAATATAACATAAACATGGGAATGACATCCTATCATGATCACAGGGGAGGGAATTATATAAGGAGAGGGTCATTTTGGAATTCTACCACACTAGACTATTCCTCATATTATTGTTTCATAATTATAGACAAAATTGGAAATAACCTAAATGTGTAACCAAATGTATTAGGTAAATAAATTAAGGAAAATCTATATGTTAAAATACTACTGAGTCACAAAAGGAGAATATTTAATGATGAGGAAAATTCCATAATATATTAAGTGAAAAAAGCAAAATACAAAATTGTATGCCAACAAATACAACATATACTGAAAGTTACACGAGGCCAGAGGCTCATGGCTGTTCCTACAGTGCTTAGTGCTCAGCAAACAGAAGGTTCTCAATAACAATTTGTTAAATAAATGAAGAAAAAATATATATGCATGGAAAAAAGGCATTAACCAAAATGTTGAATGTTAACTCTAAGTAATGAAATTATGAATAAGTACAGTTTTTTTCTCTTTGTAGTTAGAACAATTTCTACTCTTATGTTCTACTCATTCTATTCATGGGTTTCTTTGAGTGACCTATTAATCAGTATCTTCTAATAAAGGATTTGTTTCTAGAGAATTACACTGTGCAATCAGTAACTAAATCTCTCTCCATGAAAAGGGAGCTGTTGATAAAGAGTGATGAAATTATCGCGATATTACCAGAATTCCCCTAGAAAAGCTCTGAAGGTAGCAGCTTCCCCTTTCTCTTGAGGAAATAATATTGATAAGAAGTATACAGTATTCCACATCTAAGCAGGGTTAGGTTTAAAAAAAGATCTTTTAGTTAGTATGAAAAATGTTCTCCAAATCCAAAGAATACCTGTTACTGCTTCACTTTTCCCTAAGAAAGTGCATAGAATTTCACTGCTTTCCATCACCAAAGTCGTTTCCAGTATTTTCTTTTAGCCAATTTACATTCTAATTTCCCTTGGGGAAGCAGAAATCATGGGGAGATTAATCCTGTGCACAGCCTTGCACAGCATAACACTGTGTGTGAAGACTGACCATGTACAGTACCAGAATCACATGAGACTAAAAAGTACCTAACAAGATTACTAGCACCTTCACCAAGCCGAAGTTAGTTTTCGTTTCAAGCGGTTCCAAGTCCATCAGAATCTCTATCAAAATCATCAGCTGCTTCTAAGGAAATCATCCAGCTAAGGACAAATAACTAAGTGTCCACTTCCTAATATAAAAAACACTTGAGTCTAACAGACTAATAGTTACACTAATAGTTACACAGTAGTGAAGCTACTAAACTAATAGTTACACAGTAGTGAAGCTACTCAAGACAGCTAGCAGGAATCCTTAAGGCACCAGCCAGCTCAGTTAGGTACACATTCAAGTACCACTGAGCACTGCCAAGCACCTCCTCCTAACCACCTTTTTGAAACTCTAAGAATAACACTTGTACTTAGTTACTAAATTCCATTCTGTTCCTATACAAGAGCAGTAATTACGCTAATTGGGATCCTTTTCTTATAATTGAGAAGACTAACAGGATGGCTTTGAACAGGAAAGTCCACAGTAAGCTATAGAACTGAACAGTTTGAGTGAATTGGTATGTATATATATGTGCTCTTTTCTTTTAAGGATAGAGTCATTTGAGGGCCCTTTATACAAGAATGTACGTTTGGGGATTTCAGTACTGTTTTTGTCAGGGGAGGTTTCCTGGACATCTCAGACAATAAATATCCTTATTTCACTTTTGTAACATTTGTGGTGTCATGGATATTTACTATTCACGGATATGGGGAGGAGATTATATATATATATATATATATATATATATATATATATATGGATATATTGTTCACTGGGCTGAAACTCCCTAGAAATTTGTAGAGGCAGAGTTCTGCCTTTGGGCACTTACATATTAAAAATGTCTTGTTAACTAATGTGACAAGTAAAGGCAAGCGAGAAGTACAGTCTAAAGGAGGGTAAACCCCACGGAGTTCAGTCATCTTTCATATTTCTGCACGTGAAATGACAGTAAAAATGAGCATCCACAGCTGTCAAAAGAAAGGCAGTCCAGAACTTCGAAGGGAAACGTGTGTGGATTAACTGTCTGTACTGTATGTAAATGAGCTTCAGGTATGTCTAGCACCACTGCTGAGCCATACATTTTCTCCATTCAGTGCCGGGGCTAGGGAGAGAATCCGAAGGACAGGTTTGGGCCTCAACTTAGGAAACTTCAAAGGGCTCTGAGAGAAGAAATTGTTGTTCAGCGGTTTCTGTAGACAGGGCAGCGACCTACTTAATTAACAGGGCGAGCAAAGAAAGCAGAAACCAATTGTCTGGATAAAGAAAGAGGAGCACGAAAGAAAAGTATCGCGGATCCACTGTCAGCGAGCAGAGCAGAAACTGATCACAAAGAGCAAGTGCCAAGAATGCAGGAATGCCGAGCGTGGGGGTCTGGTTTTCCTGAAGGGGGTGGGCGCAAGTGACGTAGGCGGAGGGGGGCTCTCCAGGCACTGAGGGAGCGAGGGCGAGGCGCCCGCTTCCCGTTTGCTCCCTTAGCTCCGCATTCCCTCCACCCTCCCATCCCGCGAGGGGCTGGAATAACCTCGGTGCTCTCCCGCAGCTGAGAACGAAGCTTTGGCTCTCCGGTGACATGCGTGGCGGGGAGCTACGTCCACCTCCACCCTCCCGCCACCGGCTCACCGTCTGTCGGGGGGACGCCTAACGCGTGAGGCTGGGGTGAGTGAATGAGAAAGAAGGGATGCTGGGGACTCCTGGAGACCGCCGACCACTCAAGATCAGGCCCGCGCGCCCTTCCGCAAGCTCCCAGCTCTGGCGAGTGTATCGGAAACTTCGCACACACCCCTCTGTGATTCCGCGGCTGTCAGTAAATTACCCGGGCAACGGCACCGGCGGAGCCCCGGATGTGGTTGCTAGGGCCGCAGCGGAGGGGCGGGGCCAGCCTCCCGGAGACGGGTGGGGAGGCTCGTGGGTGGTGCGCTGGCACCATAGAGATGTGGCTGGGCCAGGCGCGATTGAGAGAGAGAGAGAGAGAGAGAGAGAGGCCATCCAGGGCCCCAGACAGCGCTACTTCCGGTCTCCTCACTTCCGTCTCCGCTGCTCTCTGTGCTGGTGTCGTAGGCCGGCTTGGGAGGCCGCCGGTCTGTGCCCTCGGCGGTTGGTCATTGTGAGGCTGTGACAGCTGCAGTTGATTCCCGCCCCTAAGGAGCCGAAGTGCGTGGGGGAGGGGAAGAAGGAAAAGTCCCAGGTCGCGTTTCCGCTCATTTCTTAGCGTTGAGACGATTCCAGAGCTGCGGCAAGGATAATCCTCGACGTGAGAGCTGCCGGCTTCCCAGGCGACAGGTGAGAGCGGAGCTGGCCCACCTGGGAAGAGGCCGGGAAAGACTGATCTGAGGTGATTGGCGGTAGTGGTCACGTTACTTTGGGATTCCGGACTTTCACATGGCACTTCTATCCTTAGTCTATGCCACATCTGACCAAGTATTCGGCCTTTGGTTTCTGCCCCGTCGTTCCTCCTGTCCCCCTGAGTATGTCCCCTGAAAGCCTTTTCAGGGCGGCACCCTTCTTTTCCTGCATCGGGTGGGAAAAGGGGTTACAGGATTCAGGTCTTTCTCGACTTAGTCTCGGACCTTCAGGTTTTGTGTCCAGCCTTTATTGCTCTCCTTTCCCTGCATCCTTCATTTCCTCTTTCCCGCAGTGAGAGGAAGGGAGATAGTGATAGTCCCTCCGAGAGATCGATCGGGCAGTGGTGCAGGGAGGAGCCTTGCTTATGAAATGTCCCAAGCCTGAGTGTGCTTGTGGGGACGTCCAAGGAGTGCTGGAGTTTGGGAAGGAAGTTGTGCTGTCGTCTTCTCATAGGTTCCTCTTTGCTAAGTTACTAGTGTTTACGTGTCTAGGAAGAGGAAAGAGAGTTTGTGTTTGTTTTAAGAACAGTTCCTAGATGCTTTTTCCTTTTATTTTATTATTACTTCCTGTGTTTTGTTTTCTCCCTCTTGAGCCCTTTGATCTAAAAACGTTTGTAGTCTTCACTTCCTGCAAATCCTTTAGCCATAACCTTTTAGGATTTTTGTTTCCTTCCCTTAGTTTTCTCCTGAATTATATTATTTCTCTAACTCGACTCTTATTTGATAAAGAAAAATGGAAGATTTGCAAGACTCTTCGTAAATTTGTGCTTTCACATGCAAGGGTGTGTTCACGTTTGCCATTTAATTAACTTCATTGGCATGGAACTATGCACCAGAATTGGTTCCCTTAAGTCGGCCCTGTGTTAAGGCTGCAGGAATTGGCCATTTCATTGCTGCTATCTCTGAGTGATTACAACACACTATATGCTAGTCCTGTTTTAATTCCACTTTTCTTCCGTTTTCCTGTTTGTTTTCCTTGCTCAACATGACCAACAGCCTATTCCAACTTCCATGTCTAACACTCATTATCTGAGAAAATAGAAAATATTTCTGATCTTGTTTTATTTTCTAGATTAAAATCTCTACCTCAGTTACTTTTATAAATTGTTAAATTATCTTAATTCTGGGTTATGTCTTGAGGTCCATTGTTTATGGGGTCTGTGACTTATCCTCAACCCTAAAATTATGTACAAAGTTTTGATTGAGTGCTTTTTGGGGGGATCAGGGGAAGTCCATTCTTTATATCAACTTCTCAAAGGAGACATATAATCTGCGCGCGCACGCGCGCGCGCGTGTGTGTGTGTGTGTGTGTGTGTAACCACATCGTAGTGTCTTATTGAAGTAGATGAAAACTTTTTTCATGGGGCTGTTATTTTTCCAAATTATAAATAGCTTTTTGCATAGAGTAGAATGCAGAGATTCTAGCTTTATACTGAAATCTTTCCAACTACTTCAAAACGTTGGTGTTTCTAAATTCCTTCCTACACTTAGAGAAGGAAATGAGTGCCTTCTTTAGTTCCTGATTTGTGGTTTTGTGGTTTCGTTTTAGAGATAGCTGTGGGCACTGCTGTGGAGATCCAGGATTTATCATTTACTATGTTTATTACTTTTTAAATACATATTAAATATTACCAACCTGCAAGGTACAGTTCAGTATAAAATATTTAAATTCTGGTTGTACTTTGCTTTCATTTTCTTGTTTTTCACTTGCGGCATATACTTTGGGCTTTTACTTTGCTAGAAAGGGCAAATAAGATGTTTCTGTAGTGTGGTCTATAAGCTTTATATTGCTTCTTATCTTGAAATCCCCTTTCTCTCCATTCTTATTAGGTATATTAATAATTGTTCTCTCTTGCGAATAAGTTAGTATCCTTCCAAACTTTAGGTTTAGAGTGCATATTTGAATTTACTGATTTGGTTGTGAAGTGTTTGTTCATCAAGGATTAAAGTTCTAAATGTTTGACACTTGTTTCATAAAATGTTAGAATTTGAAGAGACCTATACAGCTCATCAAATTCCGTATAGAATAACCAGTTTCTTCTGTCTAGCATCCTTACTTGGAGGATCACAAAGCATAACTTTATAAAGAGTAGATTATGCTAAATTGGTTTCCTTCTAATGTAATGAATGACAAAGTCAGAAGATTGATTATATCTAACATCAGAACAACAATTAACATTCTGTTGCTTACTGTGTGCCAGATATTATGCTAGGTGCTTTACAGATTACTTCATTTAATCATCGTAGCTGAAATCCCCATTTTTACAGATGAAGAAACTAAATGATTGACTGAAGCTAAAGGAACCCGTTCAGAATTATACTGGTGGAGCCAGGATTTAACTTAGGTTGTCTGACTCCAGTCTGAGCTCTTAGCTACTGCTCTGGACTGCTTCTACCATATTTCGTTACATCCTTTTTTGGCATGAGTTGGGGTATCTCATCGGACTTTTTAATCAGACATTAAGAAGATCTTTTCCTTTATTAATCTTCAGTGGATGAACACCTTATTGAATGTCATACTGAAAAGTAGGAAAGAAGAAATAAATTTGGAGTGTTATTTGATAGACTTTTCCCATGGGGATGGCTGTAAATCTGTACATATGTAGGGTGTGTGTGTGCGTTATGACATACAAGGAGTGGGAAATATGAAAGTAAAGATTTTAAATAATAAACTTGTCATTGTGAGAATCTAGATCTATGCATACATTCCAGAATGATAAATTTGGGGTGGAGTAAGGAATAAATTCAGGATGGAAGAAGGAGTAGATTCAACAGAGAATTTAAGATAATATGGCTATAGATGAAAAAATATATCTACTTCTACATAACATGGAAGATGATAAATTAGGGACCATGGCAATCTAAAAGTCATATGTACACAAGCATTAGTTCTAGGATGTATGAAAAAGACTATAAAACAAGAATCTGAAATGATCTTGTTATCTTGGGTCCTTACTAACTTTAGGCAGTCATGGAAGCCACTCAATAGCTCTTGCAGATTCTCAGCTTTTCTCTACAAGATAAAAGTATACAGATGTTTTTCTCTTTCTTCTCTCCTTTCCCCTCTCCCCCATCACTTCTAAACTTTTGTCTTAGGATGGTTATAGACAGTTGTTGCTGGAAATTGCTCATATCTTTTGTAAAAATATGGCGATATCTTGCCAGATTATCACTAAAGGGGTTTTATTTTGTTTCATTTTTGTGTATCTATGATAGCATTGGACCAGCAGCTCTTTGATGTTCAGTCTTGATCCCCTTTGATCCTTTGGGAAACTGACAGACACACAGTCTTTGAAGCAGGAGCATAAGACCAGCAGAGTTGGGGTAAGACCTAAATCATCCAGAGGAGGGAGTAAGTTGGCCAACTCGTTTCTGCTAACATGAGATAGTGTTTTAAAGCAAGTTCTCCAAACTTTTCTGCATCATGGCACACATGGAAAGTCGTTGTATTTGTATGATGATGGACTATATAGCCAAGCCCTCCCTGTCTTCCTTCAGGCTGAGGTGGAGGAGGGGGTCAGCATTAATATTCCAGCACATCTATGAATCCATTCTTGGTGCAGTGGTTGGAAAGCTTTGCTCTAGGGAAGAGGAATCTGTTATTCTTTGTTTAGTACGTTCTGTTTATTTAGCATGTAGTAATTTGCAAAGCACTTTCACATATATTCTCATTTTATTTTTACTCCAGTCATGTCAAGTAGGTAGAGCCAATAACATCATCATATTAGAAATGAAGAAATTGAGATTTTAGATAAAGTGCTTAATAAGTGATGGGTCAGGAATTCAAATCCTAGGTGGAAAGAATCCTTAAGTGTTAAACCAGTGGCATGTGACCTCCAGGATGGCCAGGACCCTATGTGTTGTATTTCAGAATGCTACCTTCGGCACCTATGTGTTGTATTTCAGAATGCTACCTTCAGCTCTAGGCACATAGAAGTCCATTTATCTAGTGCTACTCTGGCTAGGCACTTTGTAAATGCTACCTGTGTGTTAGAAATTGTTATTTTCTGTTAGCAGTTGAAGAAACAGGTATAGAAACCAGCAAGAATAATTAGCTCAAGGTCACCCAAGTGGTAAAAGGAGAACCGCAAGACCCATAACCAAAAGTGCTTTACTCCAAAGCCTTGTACTCTTTTCACTATAGCGACTAAATGATTTAACAACATCGCAGGTAGAGATTGGAGTCCGTAAAGCACATGACATTAGGGGCAAGAGGGCGATGATGATAGTGGTGAAAGGGAGATAAGCAAGTAGACTATTAAATGTTTATTTTTAGCAGTTTTGAGGTGGAGTTCTGGAAATGATGGCTGTCTAATGGTATTTTCGGGGTGCTTGAGGATGTGGTAGAAGAGAAACGGGCTAAAACTCAGTAATGGGTCATTGCTGCTACAGGTACGACTAACTAAATGGTTCTATATATGGTTAATGTTAATTGTAGATTATTTCTTAAAGGTAGGCTTACAGATTATTTTTATTTTCTTTCCATATTTCCTAATTTTTCTATATAACATTAATTATTTTTAAAATTAAAATTATTTAAAATTATCCAAGCAATATATTCAGATAATATAAATTCAAATAATATAATAAGCAGATGGAATGAAAACTTCTACTTCTCTAATCCCTCTGTTCCCACACCCACTGCCAGTGAATTCACAAGGTAGTTGTTGGGGGTTAGCTGAAATACCCCAGGAAGCTCTAAACCCACAATAATACTGTAGCCACTGGCCACATGTGGCTATTTAAATTAGTTAAAAATAGGATTTAAAAATTCATTTCCTTAGTCACACCAGGCACATGTCAGGTACTCAGTAGCCACATGTAGCTAGCAGTTACTTCATTGGACAGTGCAGGTATAAAACATTTCCAACGACATTGGCCAGTCCTGCTTAAACTTTAAAAGATTATATGATTAGTGACATAATTACTATATACTATCAAACCAAGATTTAAAAAATCTCTGTCTCCTCACAGTGCCCAGTTTTTGTTTTAGCTGATAAGATTATAGCAATGGCCTCTCTCCGCTTTTTGTTTTAACTAAATTCAGATGGCCAAAGTCTAACGTTTCTTCTAGGGTATCTGGGGATTGTAGTTAGCTGTCTTTCTAGGATGTCAGCTTTTCTAAGAACATGAGTGTTTTCTATTTCCTTGGAGCTCTAGACCTGTGTATCTTGCTTTCCTATTTGGCACTGTCTCTTGAATATGTTAAAGGTATCTCAAATACAGTATGTCTAAGAAGACTGAACTGATTTTCCCCCACATTCCCCCTAAACCTCCCCAAAATGTTGGCTTTCTTTCTTTGTTCTTTATTTCAATGAATGACCTCATTATCTTTTCAGTTGTAAAATTCTGAAAACTAGGCGTGATTCTTAATAACTCTTCTCCCTGACACATCCAGTCTGTCAAATTCTATTAATCTTACTTTTTCAGTATCTCTTGAATATGTCTATTTCTTATCATTTCCACTGCTACCGTTTAGTTTGTTACCATCATCTTGCCCGAAATTTCTATAGTAGCCTCCATTCCTGTCTGCCCGCTTGTTTTATTCATCCCTCTCTAACCCATTATCCATCCTGAAGGCACAGTGACTTATTTTGAAATGCACATCTGATTATCATTCCTTGCCACTTCCTCCCCCATCTTTTTATTACTTTCCATTGCTTCTAGGGTAGAAATGAAACTCCTTAACAATGCTTAGCCCTCTAGCCTCATCTTTTACCATATTCTGCTTAACTCTCCTCTTCACCAAGCTGGCCTTCTTTTGGTCCTTTCTACTTGTCTTGCTCCTTGCCATTATAAGGCCTTTCCTGGCATATGCTTTTCTCCTTTTCTGGACTGCTCTTTCTTTACTTTTACCGCACTTGTTGGCTCCTAGCCATCCTCTGTACCTGAATTGAGGTTTTGCTTCCTTAGAGAATACTTTTAATCTCCCTGAGTAGGTAGTAACATCATGCATTTACAGCAGTTGCCATTTACATTTATTTGTGATCGTGGGATTATCTTTTTCTTCCACTGCCTCCGAAATGCTGTGAAGATGAGGACTCCATCTCTTTTTTGGGGGGGCTCATTATTGAATCCCTAAGACCTAGCTGAGTGCCTGACACCTAAATATTGATTGAATTACAAAGTTGATGTTATTAAAGATTTCAGTTCATGGATTTTTGTAATATAGGATTTTTAATATTAATATTTATAAATATAGTAGTTAAAATATAGTAGTTAAACTGCCAGTTATACTGCTTTCCCAAGTACATGACAACATTATTTTAATAATACAATTCTATATTATTGTTAAGCATTGAAAACTAATTATAAAATATAACTATTTTTAGATTATTTTTTAATAAACTCATATTTTAAAACTATTAGATTTGCAGAATTATTGCAGAGATAGCATAGAGATTCTTGTATATCCTGTGCCCAGTTTCCTCTATTATTAATGTATTATGTTGATATGGTACATTTGTCAGAATTCGTGAATCGATATTCATACATTATTATTAATTAACATGTGTTCAGATTGCCTCAATTTTCTCTTGATGTTTATATTTCTAGGTTCCCATCCAGGATTTAGTTGTCATGTGTCTTCTTAGTTTCCTAAATGCCTTGTTTTTGATGACAAATTCATAGTTTTGAGGATTATTGGTCAAGTATTTTGTAAACTGTCCCTCAATTGGGATTTGTCAGATGGTTTTCTCATGATTAAACTGGGCAGTGTGTTTTTGGGAGGAAGACCACAGAGATAAAGTGCCATTCTCATCGTATCAAAAGTAAATGCTGTCAGTATGCTTTACCGCTGTTCATGTTAACCTTCGTCACCTGGCTTGAGATAGTGTTTGTCAGGTTTATCCATTGTAAAGTTATCTTTTTTCCCTCTTATTTTTTCACACTGTACATTTTAGAAGAAAGTCACTATGGGAGATACACACTTAAGGAGTGGGAAGTTATGTTTCACCTCCTTAACAGTGGAGAATATTTTGACTTCTGCAAGGAGATCTGCCTCTTGCCCACCCTCCACTTATTAATTTATTCAGATATATATAATCGACTCATGAATATTTATTTTATGCTTTGAGTTATAATCCAATACTACTTTACTTATTTTGTTGGTCAGATTGTTTCATCTTTGACTATTGGGAGCTCTTTCAGTTGATTCCCATATTCCTTTGACATATCCCCATCCTTGTGAGTTTTTTATTGTTTTATTTTTTTTAAGCACCGTCTTACTTTCTGGTACTACAAGATGGTCCAGGTTCATCTTGTATATTTCCTGCCCCAGTCCTAGAATCTGCCGGTTCTCCAAGGAGTGCTGGTTCTCTTTATTGAAGAATAGTATTAGAAGATCTGGGTATATGTGCTTATTATTGCTGTGGTTGCTTCTAGGAAATATAATCTAACTCATATATATACATATCTACAAATATTTCTATGTATATCTATTTATATTAAACTTCATTCTTAGATGATTTACCTTGAACTTTTTCCATTGAAAAAAATTACCTGTGAATATTGAAGGATTTCTTTTAGATAGTTTTGGGAATTTAATAACAGAATTAAAGTAACTCTCCAGTTCTCTTGGTTCTTGGTTGGCTTCACTACTCATGTCTTGGAATTCAAGTAGCCATCTATGAAGAATGAGGCCACAGTACACTGAATAATTCAGAGTTTGTTTACAGCTAGTTTTCTTTCGGGGAGTAATTTAGTTTTTAAAGTCTTATTATTTTACTTCTCATTAGTTTCTCTGTAACACAGTCTGGTGGGGAAAATAAAAAGACTTCCTCAGTTGTTAATGATGGTGGGATGGGAATAGGTGAATATCTGTTAGGTTGATTTTTAAATTGTTTCCTATTATTACATGTAATTGAGAAGTATATGTGTATTGCTAAAGCTTTCTACTTTTGAATTATCTAGACTAATGTGTTTATCTTAATGAGTAACCTGAACTTAATTTATAGGACTTACAGGTATCTAGCAAAATAGCTTTTGCAGATACCAGATAGTTGTTGACATAAAGACAGAAGCATAATGTAAATGATTCTTTATTATCTTATTTCTTTTTATTTGGTTATTCTACTTATAAAAGAAATTATAATGTACTTTGAACTTATTGTTTTGCAAACCGTTTTCAGTTCAATGTCATTTGCATTGGACAACAGGGAAAAAGACTTTCCTATTTAAAGACAACTACCGTCATAAAAAACAAAATTATTTAAAGTGTTTTAACTAAACCTGAAAACTTCTATATTTTGGGTATCATTTTTCAAATCTAAACATATATAGTTACTTAATGTAGTCATCGTGTGTCTTAACTCTAGATATTTTATTGTAAACAAGTCAGTTCAACTTGAAAATTAATATTGAATTATAAAATTAAAACAAGTCTTACCAGTCTCTTCCTGTTTATTCATGAGTGAGAAAAGATAGACATATTCCAATGGAATGAAAGAAATAGAGCCACTTTCTTTAATCTTTAGCCTGGTAACCAGTCTCTGATATCAATGATATAATAGTCTAAAGAAACTAAGCTAGTTCAGCTCAAAGCAAGCCCAAGTTTTGCTATCTTTTGCCCTAAGTTTTCTTTATTTACTGCCTTGGCATTGTCCTTGACAGGCAGAACCCCTTGGTCCCATATATCATATTTACGATGCTTCTCCAGCTTTTTTACTGAAGTACCCCAGAAAGAATAACCCTTCAGATATTTCTTTTGAAAGTCATATATTTCATTTAAAAATTCAAGTTATTTCTTAGAAGACATATGTGTATTATTTTATTTAAGTTATTTTTGCTTTAGATTCCATAATACCATGCTTAATTTAATAAGGGAGTGTAAATTGTCATTCCAGTATGATGTACTATGTTTATCCTATTTATGTCTGTCCTGTTTGTATCTGCCTTCAGGTGCCTTGAGCATACCATTTCAGATTCCCTGTGATGTATGAGTCCCTTAATTTGAAAAACTTATGATTTCTGTTCAACAAAATTAATCCCATACATAGATCTTTTAGTATTAAACTTCTGAGTCTTTAACTCATTGGCATCATAGAGACTGTAAATACAGTTTGTTTTCTGATACTCATGGAGCGATATGTTTCTCTTATGTTCCAAGATCTGGCAAATCGAGCACCTCCTGCCTTTTTTTCCCTGGGTCCTAGGAAGACCCTGAATGCATTTAAGAGTTGTAGGGTATAGAATGCTCCTTCATTAAATTATGATTAAAGTTCTTATATGGTTTCCCTTTGGGTAGATCTAGTCCGTTCAGTTTGTAGAAAGGAGAATGTGATTTTGATCATAAATCAAAACAGCTCCAAACAGTAGGATGAATTATAAACTTTAGTTGATATTATTTATTACTTATGCATTTTTTTATAAGTGCTAATTAGTAATTCACTTTATAGGTCATTGGTTCTTGCACTCATCAGTTAAGGAATACCTCTGACTGATTTAAGGTAGAGCCTCAGAGATGACTTAAGGCATTTTTGGCCTCCTATATAAACCCACCTGAATGGCCTGACCATTAGTGGTAGTTTGTAATAGTAATTTATCATTCTGTTTGAAGACAGTTTTTTAAAAATAACGGTGAATTTATGCAAAGATCCAAAAACATTTTAAACAGCACAAATAACAAGTCATTAACTTTTTAAATCTTGTCATTATTCATGTATGTTATCAAAGTTAAGAACAACAAACTTTTAAAAAATAAATATAAAAAGGTCAGAACCTTTAAAGAATATGAATAAAACACAAATTTAGTACTATCTCTGTTATTCTCAGAAACTTGGTTCTGTATTTCTCTGTCTACTAGGGATTACTTGGTCTTTTCTTTATCTGGATGATAATGATACATTTTCCTAATTGGTGCTACTGTTTAATACAGGGGAGCAGATGATAACTCCTATTTCACAAGAAAGTAGAAAATAGCAAAAACGAACTGCCTTAACTTTGTTCCATTTTCCATTCCACTCTTCGCTCTCCGTGGTTCCTTCCTCCTTTCATTCTTTCCTCAGTATAGAAGATTGCCTCCTGCTGATGTGTCCTTCTCGGTGCTGTGTACCAGTGGGATTATGATGTCCATGTGTCTTCCTACTGGTGATTACTATCACTTGGTTAAACTGGCTCTATTGCATTTCTTCCCTGTGAGCTGTGATTTTCTTCACTATCTTTTTCTTTTCAGTAGATAAGTACTTTGTGGGAGATGCTTCGAGATTATGTGAATCCTACTTGTCCTCAAACTTTAACCTCTAATTTTAGTGTTCATCAGTAGATCTTGGCTGCAACATTTATTACTGTGATGTTTGCCTGATGGTGATGCTCTTTGCCTCTTTTTCTGTTTTGTAATTGAGATTTTATTGTGAAGCACAATTGTCTCTTTACCCCCATTTACTTGACTGTTTATATCAGTATGGGCTCATTAATATTTGCTTTATTTTATGGGTTTTAATCCAGTGCTATCATTTATTTTGTTGCTCAGTTTGTTTCAGCCTTGGCCCTTAGGGACTCCTATAAGTTGACTCCTGTGTTCTTTTGACAAGACCCCCCCCCCTTTTTTTTTTCAATTTTCCATACTTTTTGACACAAGAAAATGTTCCAGGCTCATCTTGTATTTCCCTGCCCCAGCATTACAATCAACTGTTTCTCCTTAAGAGCTGTGGTTCCTTTGATTGGAGAATGGTGCTTAGAGACCAGTGTCTGAGCATTATTGTTGGGTATCACTGCTTCTAGACCCTCTCATGAACACAGCTGGGAAACCTGTACATGCACATACACATATGTGTGTATATAATACGCACACGCACACACACACACACTAAAAACCATGAGTTTAAAACTCATAACTGATTCCAGTCCAGCACCATAGGTTTTATTTTAGCATTTCTTCTTTTTGTTTGTTTATAACAGTGAGAAACCTAGTTCTCAGTATCTACATTCTATTTATTTATGTGTTCAATTCTATTACACACATGATGTAATTTTAGAATTATTAATCCATACCCCTATGAAAAACACTTTTACTAACGAGATTAACAGCATCTATGTGCAGTTCTTTGGGTCTTAAGCCTTATGGCGTCTAGTCAAGATACTCTTTTCTCCTTCCCTTCCCCTCTCCCACCCCCGCCCTTATTTCTCCCTCTTTTTCCCCTTCTCCCCTTGCCTCCTCTTCCCCCTTTCCTTCGCAGGGTTGTTCATTTATAATACAGTAAGGTTTATTTATTGGTGATTTGATATCATTTTGAATTTCTCTTAAATTCTAGTTGGTTTTAATTATTAATATTTTTTTAATGAAGGATATTTGAAAATTACTATGGTGCCGAGAGTCAGAATTATTTAAAAATATATATTTAGGGAAGTGTCACTCCCTCCTTATCCCTGCTTCCCTGTTCTTATTTTCTACTTTTTCCCACTTTCCTTTCTACCTGTTCCCTATAGTTAACCTATCGCCTTAGTTTCTGGTTTATCCTCCTGGTATTTCTCTTGTTTCAGTGAGGGAAAATGTGTATTTTCATATATCTCCTTTGTTTTTCCATGAAGGTAGCATACCTGTAGGTGTTTTTGCCTTTTTTGCTTAACAGTATGTCCTGGAAGTCATTCCCTGTCCAGAGAGATCTGCCTAGTTTTTCTTTTTCTTTTTTTTAATAGTTGCATAGTACTTCATTGTTTGGATGTACCATAGTTTATTCAGTCACTTTCCTATTTGAAGACATTTAAACTGTTTTCAGTGTTTTACAATTATCAAGGCTACACTGTGTATATATTTTTATATTGTTGGAGGTTTATTTACAGGATAGATTCCTAGAAATGGGATTGCTGGGTTCAAAGGTAAGTGCATATGTGACTTGTTAGGCATGACCAAAGTTTCCTCCAGAATGGTTGTACCAGTTTGAATTCCCATCAACAGTGTGCGAGAGTGCCTATTTCCTCACATCCTCACTAACGGGATGTTTTGTTATATTAAAATTTTTTTTTTGCCAGTCTAACAGGTGAGAAATGGTACATCAGTGTTATTTTAACTTGGATTTTTCTAATTGTGAGTGAATTTGAGCATTTTTTATATTTTGGATTGCCATTTTAATGCCTTTTTGTTATTTTCTGTCTTTTTTTTCTTTTTTCTTTTTTTTCCTTAACATTCTGGTTTTGTTCTTTTTTTTCCTTTGCTTTTCAGACTTTGTTATCTATTAGGGATATGAGCCTATTGTGGCATATATTGTGAGTATTTTATTCTAGCTTATTAGTTTTCTTTCGTCTTTGTTTGTAGTGTTCGTGTTGTGCAGTTTTTAAACATTCTTATTTAATCAAATTTATCAAAATGTTTAACCGTCTTTGGAGTCCTAGAATTAGAAAACCTTTCTATACACCAAGTTTAAAGCGCAGTTCCATCCATGTTTTCTTTTACATGGTTTTATTTTTTACATCTAGATTTCTAGGCCATTTGGAGTTTGTTCTTGTGTATAGTGTGAGATATTACTAGTATTAGGTATTCAGAAAACACCTAGTCATTTGACTTCAATGTAAATTTACTTAATATATTTCTCTTTATTCTAATGAACTAGAACAGCTCTTAACTAAATTATTTAATGTGTACTTAACACATTTTACTTTTAGGTATGTCTGACTGCAGCAATGATACTACTACTCTTGATGCATCTAAACCAGCCACAGAAGAAGTCAAGTCTAATTCTGAGGTGATTGGGTGGTATTTTTACTGTTATTTGAAGTCAGCTCATCTCAGTCAAAGTTTTAGACCGTCCAATTGAGTGAGCTAGTCAAAACATGTGCCATTCTAAGTAAACTCTTTTACACACATAGACACAGGAAAGGAGTAGGAGGAGAGAGACTTCTTCATAACAGGAAGTAAGTTACCATTTGCCTTCTCACATAAAAATTATTATAAAAGTTGGGGTCCCGCTATAGTTTGTAGTTTAAATATGAATTGAGATTTCTTTTGAAATAATAGTGGTAATGGGTTCATGTTTGATCTCATATATTCCTATATGCTCTCTCTATAGTTAGGTGTGCATCAGATCCAAGCGTAGAGTTTGTTTGTTTGTTTGTTTGTTTTTAATACCGAGTTCTGGACTTCACTTCAAACTCACTGAATGTACAGTGATGAACACAGGGCCATGTGTAATTTTTTTTTCTTGGAAGTTCTGCAGGTGATTTTAATATAGACCACGTAAGAACCACATTGTAGGTCATTAGAATAAAGAAAAATATATTAAGTTAATTTAATATTGAAATCAAGCCACCAGATGTTTTTTGAATACCTCTCATATATATAATGCTTAAAGATTTACAGAGTAACACTTTCATGTTGGCCCACCTTAGTCCTTAGAACAATTTGGTGTAATTCAGTTAGGTAAGTAGAATGACTATTACGGTCTCCATTTATCAAATATATTTAACTTTCAGACAGGTAGTAACTGACTTTTGGGAATTGACAAGGCTGGAACTCCAGTTGCAGTGTTTCTGAACCAGTTTGCGATCTGTGTTTCTGGCACAATGCTAGACACAGTATTTCTTCAGGCAAGCCAAGATACTGTGAGTCTGTGCAACAAGCTTTAATAGAGGATTTAAATACCTTATTCTTAGCCCAAAAGACAAAGATGGGTTCTGTTTGGGAAAATATTGTATTATCTGTGGAGGATTCTGAATTCTTTGTGATTTAAAATAGTTTGGCTGTTTACCATTTATCAAAACAGTGCTGTAGTTGTATTCAGTTCTGAGAAACTAGGGAATTATGTATCTTAACTCATGGATTTGATTTTTAATGGTTAGATCTCTAATCTATACTGTTGAGAGATCAGAGGAAGTTTATGCATGTGAACCATAGTAAATACTGGGAACCCAGCCAACGATGGGACTCATAATAATAAATGAAAGTATGCTCTTTGTGGTTTTTACCACTGTGGGTTTTGTCTATGTGAATGTCACTCAGAAAGATGCTAAACTAGAAGTTTCCTGCTCAATAGAGAATTAAGCCCGGATGGAAACCGCTGCCAAGTAATTGATTGTTCAAATTTGTCTGTAAATTAACAATAAAATGTGTTAGGTATTCCCTGTGTTTTTAGCCATAACTGAATGTGCAGTATCTATAGGAATATTGTAATTTTTTAAAAAGATCAGGCATGTGAGTATAATATGAATTTATGCTCAGATGTAAAAGCATATGAGTTTACAGTTAACCAAAGTAGGCTTTAGAAATATTTGTGATTTTAAAATTCCCCATTTATTAATATTCTACTAAATTAAATCTGCTTTTTTTCAAAATCTATAATGTAAATATTTGGGGATCAAATTTGCTTACAAGAATTCTTTTAATATTACAGCTCTGTATGTATTATGGTCATTCTCTGAATTTAGATATTCTATACATCATCATTTTTAGTAATTCAGACTAATCTTAGTAGAGCTTGGTACATACTTGTGGTTAATTTGATGAATGAATGAATTCTCACTCTACTAGTGTAAGTGATATAAGTATTGGTTTCTTATGAATAGAATGTAATGACTTGAGTGATAGTTTTCATCTCTTTAAAAAGGAAAACAAAACAATAGAAACTCCAGCATTTTAAATTGAGCCAACCCTGAATAAGAAGAGACTTAAAGTTCATTTAGGTTTTTTAAGGTGAATTACCTTGCTCATGCTCACTTAGCTGGTTTATTGCAGAACCTGGGGTGACGTTTCCATTAAAATGTCTATCTTATCAGTAACTGTAAAAATGGTTTCTTCTGCATGTGTGTGTTTTTTAAAGACATCAAGTTTTATTGTTGGTGTTCTTTTTGGATTAAAAAAGAAGAAAACATGAGCTTGGCTTGTTTTGTTCTCTGGTCCAGTCTTGACAAGAAAAGATAAAGGTAGATTTTGTTCTTTACATTTTTAGTATTCAAACTTTATACCTTAAAATATGTTTAAACTGCTTCTTCTATGTCTGTAGAAGAAATAATAGCCTAATAAGCACCATTCACTGAGAGCCTATGAGGTGCCAGGCACCGTACTGGGGTTTACATGTATTATTCCATTTAATGCTACACTAACCCTTTTGCAGTTAAGGTTTTCTTCCTCATTTAACAGGTTAGGCAACCGAGACCTGAAAGAGTTAACGTAGCTATTGAGGAAAAGAACTGTGATTTGAACCCAAAGGAAATGGAAATGAGTCAATTTAAGAAACTAATTAGGAAAAAAAATTATTTAAAGGTAGGGACAAGAAGTTTGAAAAAAGGCAAAAAAATGTATTTTTTAAAAAGAAAGAAAGCACAGTGGTTCGTGTTAGGTATTTTATTAGGGTATCCTCGGATTATTAACTGAATTCTTCTTTTCTGTCTGCCCTTTAATGTAATAACACTAATATATATACCAGTTTCTGATATCCAAGAAAAATATACAGATACTCACATTCTTCTTTTATGTAAGTAACTCAGAGATCTAAAAAGTGAATTGAGTACAGATCCTGCACTCAAGATGCATGTTGATTAATTGAGGAAATTTTTTAATAAGTAAAACATAGAATAATAATGCCTTTATAGAGTGGTACAGATGAAGAATTATGGCAGTTCAGAGGAATCTCAGCCAGGAATATCAGTGAAGGTGGCATTTAAGCTGAGTCTTCTAGATTGGGTAGAATTCAAGTATGTGAGTGATGATGGTCACTGCTTGAACAAAGTCATAGAGAAGGGAATTGAGAGATATGTTAAATGTGAGTAAAGTTTGATTTAATAGGATATCTGAAGAAGTATAATGGAAAGAAGATAGTTCAAATCATATAAGGATTTCGAGTATCAGGAGGAGTTGGTTTTTGTGCTGTAAACACTTTGGAGGGAGACAGACATGTTAAATATATACATAAATTATGTATATATATGATATGTAGGTGAGGTTAATAGCCTCTTTTTATATGAGGAAATTGAATCTTAGGGAAGTAAGTGACTTCTATAAAGTTATGAAAAAGGGCAGAGCTTAAATACATTTCTCCTGATACCTCGGTTCTCCTGAGATTTCATGCAGTAGGCTTTATTCACCTAATACTTTTGAATCATGTTGAATTAATGCTTTGTAATAAATATATTAACCATTTTTTCAAGGTCATTTTTACTGATACAGAAGAGAATTTTAAGGACTGTTTGAATTAGGAGTTTAGGTTTACTTTCTTTCTTTCTTTTTTTTTTTTTTTGTAGGCAAACAAAAACTAAGTCATTTGATCTGACACAGAAAGCATTTGTGTTTTTTGGTATTGGAACAAAATGTGGCCTCTGTCAACATGCGTAATTAGTTCACTAAGCCCTGCAGCCTTCATAAGTCTGGAGCCATCACTGTAACAATCAGAGCTGAATATTTGCACCTTTGCTGCTTCTTTCATTTCTTCATTGCTGTTTTGTCTAGAATTGTCTGAAATTTAGAATTTATTCCTTTAAATTAGAAGAAAAGATAACTACTACTTGATAGTAGAACAAAAATACTACTGAATATATGTAGCCAGTGAACTGAGTATTGGAAATATTTCACTGTATTTTTTAACAAATTTTCAAATAACTTTTTAAAATGGTAGATTTATAAAAATTAGAAAAACCTTAAACTTATTATTATTATACCACTTTATTTTCATTTGATCAGTGATAAATTAGATTAAAAGGACAATGTTAAATGTGTGTTTTAGGAGATATAATGCCTTGTACAGTTCCAGAAATCTACTTAAGGCCAAGACAAATTATTTTATATCCTTTCTAAAAGTTTCTATCTTGTTTCTAAGCATTTTAGAAATTAGATTTTCCCATTAATAATACTTCTGGTATGTCTTCTCTTGCATTATTAGATAAACTTTTAATCTTTGGATAAATTTTTGTTAATGTTGCATAATGAACATCCACGGGATGTTCACTGGTAAATGCTGACAGTCAGATATAAAGTCTTTTTTAATGTTATGGCAAGGTATATTTTCAGGATTTGAAAAACATAAGTAGTGCCAGGAAAAATTACATGAGCTCTTTTCTTTTAACCTAGGTCTTGGGCAACTACAAAAAAGGCTATAAGCTGAGAGTTGAATTGACAGGGAGAAGAGTTACTATGCATTCTGAGGGTGTAGATGAAGTTAGGCATTTGGTCACCTAGTTAGGGGAGAGTATGGTATGAGAAGCAGTTGGAGAGGTAAGTAAGTAGGGGTCAGATTGTAAGCAGTTTTAGAGCCATGTTATAGCTATTGTAGGACTGAGAAACTTTGCTTGATTATCTGGTATTTCGAGCTTCTATGTAATGAGACACAGACTCTGCCTTTGCCCAGCCTCATCATGTGGAGGCTTTCCCCAGCATTGGAAGGGGGCCGCGGCTGGGCAGCCAAAAGAATGAGGCATATGCAGTACTTGGCTAAAGCCTGACTCGGCAAGCTAAAAAGAGGCAATCCTGTTTTGCTGTTTCAAAAGATCTAGGATGAGGGACACTGAATCTGAGGAACAGAGAGATTTTTTTAATGCTCTTCCATTCTTTAGGTATTCCCTTAGAGGCAAATGCTTGTGATTTAAGACAGGGAATATGTGTCTGTAAAGAACTGCAGTAATTTTTATAGTGAGAGGGTTTTAGTCTACAGTATTTTTGTCACAGAGACATATTTTGGAAAATGACAAACTTCTTTAGGTTTCGGAGCTGCAAGTCAGGCCCTCCTTGTGGGTGAAAACTGTGATCAGGGCCGTACACCTTCCCATCTCCATCAGACTACTGGGGTTGCTATGGTGGATTTGGGGCTTGCAGAAAAAACTAGATCTTCTGCCATTAAACATGATAGAAAAGGTTTTTATCCTTTAAAAAAATCAACAGTTTATTGAGGTAAAATTTACTTAAGGTAAAATGCACCCACTTAAAATATACAGTCTGGTGAGTTTTGGCAAATGTATAAACTTGGGAAACCATCATCATAATCAAGATACTGAATGTTTCCATCCTAAAGTTTCTTGTGCTCCTTTGCCCTCAGTCCTCCCCTCCCCCATCCCTCTATAAGATTTGTATGTTCTAGAGTTCTGTACAACTGGAATCATATAGTATGTACTCTTTTGTGTCTGGCTTTTTTAGCTCAGCATAATGTTTTAAGATTAAACAATAGTTATCGCTTGCATCAATAATCATTACTTTTTATGGCTGGGGAATATTTCATTGTATGTACATACCACAATTCTTTTATCCATTGCCCTGTTGGTGGATATTTTTAATTTTTTTTTATTTTAGTTTTGGACTCTTAAGAATAGAGCTGCCATGAATACATTTATACAAGTCTCTTAAGGACATTTGTTTTAATTTCTCTGTTGAATGCTTAGGTGTAGAATGGCTGAGTCATATAATCAAATGTATATTTACTTTTATAAGAAATTGTAAACAGTTCTCCAAAGTGAAATACTTGTTTACATGCCCTCCAGCAGTGTATTTAAGTTCCAGTTACTTTTACCAGCACTTGGTATTGTGAATCTTTTTAAGCTTCAGCTATTATTGTGGGTTTATAGTTGTACTTTTTGTGGTTTTAAATGTCATTTTCTTGATGATTAGTGATATTGAACACCTTTTCTGTCTTACCATTCATGTTTTCTTTTGTGAAGTATATATTAAAATTTTGACCATATTTTATTTGGGTTGTTTGTCATCTTTTTTAATTGTAAGATTTACTTCAATATTTGGACTACCAGTCATTTGTCAAATACATTCTTATATTACATCTATTTTTTCTCAGCCTGTGGCTTGCCTTTTCTTTTTTTTTAATTTAAGAAATGTTTGTTTACTCCAGAGTCATTATTCAGTCTACTAATAAGCCGATCAAAGGCAGTCTTTATATCTCTGTACGGTGATTTTGATCACTGGCCTTTCTTTTTGGTTCTTTCTTTCTTTTTCTATAATTCTGCTTTACATCGTCCATCTGTTCATGCATGCTGTCTATCTTTTACAGCTCTTAGTATATTAATCATAGTTATTTTAAATTGTTAGTCTCATCGTTTCAACATCCTTGCCATGTCTGACTGTGATGCTTGCTATTTGTCTTCAAGTTGTGGTGGGTTTTGTATTGTATTGTTGCCTTTTCGTAGGCCTGGTAATTTTTCTTGATAGCCAGACATGGTGTACTGGGTAAAGGGAACTAGGCCTTTAGCCATGCGGTGGTGAGGTGTGGCAGGAGGGAAGCATTCTGTGGTCCGTGATTAGGTCTCAGTCTTCAGTGAGCCTGTGCCTCTGACTGTGAACTTCACTAGTGTTTCTCAGATTTTTTTCTCCACCCGCTCTTAGGTGTGTCACGATGGCCAGAGTGTGTTGGATTTGGGTGTCTTCTTGAAGTCAGTTAGCCACAGATTGTACCCACACAGGTTAGGTTCTGGTTTCTCCTGAGGGTAGCCTTTGTTAAGCAGAACAGAGTGCTCTGGTGTATTTCAGAATGGTTTCATTTCTCCTCCCCTGCTGGAAGGATGAGGGGATTTTTCTCCAGTGTTTACTGTGCTAACCTAGCCCAGCTCCTGGAGGTAAAACTCATAACATTGGAGGGTCCTCCTTATTCTCCCTGGAGTTTTTAGCTCTCAGAGTCATCCGTCTACACTGAGCCTCCAGTGGTTCAGTTACAATTCGGGTTTCCCCGACCCCAACACTGGTTCCTGAGGTGTGTTCACTCTGAGAAGCCATGATTCCCTGTATTCACATGTCTGTCTCTCCAACTTTGGGGGCAGCAGTTTGCCCCCGTATCCTCCCCTCGTTCAAGAATCCAAGAAGAGTTGTTGATTTTTTAGTCTGTTCAGGTTTTTACTTGTTAGGATGGCATAGCAACTTACAAGCTCCTTACATTCAGAAATGGAAACTGGAAGTCCCGCCCTCAAGGTCAAGCTTTAGTACTTCCCCCGCCCAAAGCAACCACTGTTCTGCCTAAAATCTTTGTAACTTCTTGGTTTCTTTTTTAATCGAATCATGTAGTATGTACCCTATGAGTCTGGCTTCATGTGCTCAACATCATGTCTGTGAGATATATTTTAGTATGCCTTCTATATTTCATAGAGGTAGAGACTAGACCACAAACCTGTTCGCATTAACATTTGCTTTCAGTAGTATGACTTAGCCTGTAATAACCCCCTAAATTTATGTTCTTGACGGCAGATTCAGTCCTATAGATTAAAAACACATACATATATACACATTTATTTTAGTCGTTTGGTTTGGTTTTGGTAATTCTGTGTAGTGCGGTATTGAGGGTAGCACCTGCATTCAGGTCTGAGCATTGGAAATTTGTTGTTAGATAGCGATTCTGTTCCTAACATATTTTTATGTCACGCACCATTGTTGAGTGTGTGAGGAGAGAGGCCCCTGTTCTCTGTAAAAAGTGGAATAAATTGTTTAGCTTATTCTGAAGTTTTTTGATTTTTAAAATAAGGGAAAATAGATTATTGTTAAAGTCCTTTACAGATATGAAATTTTCATTTTCATTTTTATTTGTAGTCACACATTTTTTTTAAATCACTTGTGTTTTGAGCAAGAAAATTTTTTATCAACCATAATTGACATTCTGTTATTGATTAACCATAATTAGTTTTGAAATAAATTTATATTTCCTATGGTTATAAAATTAAGGAATTACTTTTAAACATTAGTTGACCTTTAGAATAGTAAACTATAGAGTTTAAAATTTTTTGTTGCATTAGAGAAAGAAACTCTTTAGACAAAAGCTGACATAGAGACTCGTTACAAACAACAGCAAAAGTGAGCTGCTTTAGTTGAATTAATAATCAAGCTTGGCTTTATGTAATAGTTCCAGTTGTAAGTGGTAGTCTATCATAACACTATTGACAAGGCACAGATATTGCCCCTTGGCACCTATAACAAGTAACTTGTTTTTTTTTCTTTTTCACGTCAGATGGGTAATGTGCCGATGTCGTAACAAGGTTTGAGGGAGGCACATCTCACACAACAGCATGACACCCAGTCATCACGCTGATGAACTACAAAAGGATCTATCTTGTTTTTTTAATCAAGAAATTTGCAGTTTTAAAAGCCAGGTGCATTTTTTATTATATTAGTATCATGTTTATCATAAAAGTATTAGGTTGTAATTATTTTAAAAGATGCTATAATAGTGGTTTTTAAGTGCCATAAACATGAATAGTCTTTTGAATATTTGCCTTTTATGATTCGGTGGTGTTTATCACTGTTTTTTTTCTCCTTTCTTTTAGGAGTCTATGATGGCTCAAGAATCTCCCAAAAATTCAGCAGCAGAAATTCCAGTAACTAGTAACGGGGAAGTTGATGACTCTCATGAACATGGCTTTAATAGGGTAAGAACATTTTCTTTCTCTTAATACAAAGACTCATGGTAAGCCTTTAAATGTTGAGACGAAAGTAAAAGACAGAGTTTAATATAGGAATATTTTCTTAGATTGGCTGATATGCCAGTAATCTAACATTATCATAAAGAGATGACTAGGAAGGTTGTGTTAGTGGTTTGTCAAGATTAAGCTCTAGGCCAGTAAGCATTTAGGCTTTAATATTATTATCAGTAATTCTTCTGTATGACCAGAACAAGAGTATATCTGATGATTTTGGAATATAACTTTATAAAACTACTTAATTTTACTTGAGATAAGAAAAAAATACTAACTATAGATTATCCTTTTAAAAATTGGCTCCGTCTAATCTCTTTCCTACGTGTCCTTAGTACTTGATTCCTAAGTGTACTACTGCTACCTTTGCTGTTCACATTCCCAAGTGGCATATTTGACTCAGTGGAGAATGAGCTGCATCTAATTTTAATCAACCTCTTATTTGAAATTGAAATTAAATGCGTTTTAATAGAAAAACCATAGGTTTGGAGATATCTGGATTCACATTTCAGCTATGCAATTTCTAGTGGTGTAACCTAAGGTGGTATTTATTTAATTTTTTCTAGTTTTTGTTTTCTAGTCTCTATAGATGCAAATCTTTTTTATTGGTATGGGGATGTTAATATTAAATAAGATAAAACAAGTAATATGCTGAATATAGTCCTGGAAATGATAGTAACATTATTTCTGGAGATATTTTCATTAAGCATCCCTTTATGGTATTTGATATGTATGTAAAACTTTAAAAGTACAGTTTTCATATTCTTGCAAAAGTAATGGTTGAAAGATAGTTGAATTATTTTACAACTTAAATAGGATTCCTTACTTCATATGTTTGAGAATAAAATCCTTTATTTTAGTTTAACAGAAGGTTACAGCTCAGGATTTCTTGTTCTCAGCAGTAAAGACATTTTGAGCCAAATAAGTTCCTTATTGTAGAAGGTTGGCCTGTGCATGTGGGAAGCTTAGCAGCATCCCTGGCGTCTTCCTACTAGATACCAGTGACACGCTCCAGGTGTGACAAGCAAAAATGTCCCCAGACATTGCTAGATGCCCCAGGAGTAGAGAGAAACTCACCTCTGGCTGAGAACCACTGTTTTAGGTAGATCATTTTAATTAATTTTAGAAAGTGCCACTGAATTTCACTTATTTTTGCCTCACCTTTGGAAGGAATTAATTTGTCTTCAAGCGTTAGGTTTCTTTTAATTGTAAGTGCTTTAACTTGGTTTCTGAGCACTTATGGCCTCACAGTGACTCACAGAAGAAAAAGACTCTTAAATTCTGAGCACACAAAGGACATTTTCACTTCGGGTTTTAGTCTTTCAGGTATTTGAAAACACTAAGACACACCTGCAATAATAAGGAAACTCAGGTTACCATCATTAGACTCCACCAATTACTTTATAAACTCCTACTAATTCAAATAACTCATTATATCAAAATGTTAGTTAATGATTGCTTCATCATATATTGGGTAAAAGCTTCTCCTGCAAATTTATTCTGCATCTATTTATTATCTACTGTATGCCAGGCACTGGAGATGTAGCTGTCAGGGAGCTGATATTCTTATAGACAATCTAATGGAAGCTAAGCACTTTTTATCTAAGAAAAAAGCAGTACATACAAAATGCTGCATTATTTTGAAGATTCACCTACCTTCTTGAATCTTTTCTTTTTCTTTTTGTTGTTTTGTTTTGCTTTTTTAGCTTTGACTTCAGCCGATGCACAGTAAAAAGCACAGATTTTAAGCTCAATGGAACCACTACCCACATCTAGGTGTAGGAACATTTCCAAGACCTTAACCGGCTCCCTCTTGCCCTCTTCTAGGCAGTGCACCCCACTCCTTCCCTCCCAGGATAATTATTTCTGCTCAAACTCTGTCCTCATAGATTGCCTTTGACTGTCCCTGAACTGCTTATAAATGGCATCATACACTATGTACTCTTTTTTGATTGACTTTCACCCAACATTATGTCTGTGAAATTTATTCGTGCTGTCGCTTGTGGCAGTATTTAATTTTTCTAAATTATAGTATAGTTTTCCTAGTGTTAATATACCACAATTTGTTCTTCAGTTGATGGATACCTAACTTGTTTTAGTCTGTGGCTATTATGAATAAAGCTGCCATGTCCATTTTTGTACAGATCTTTCCGAGTATATAATCACCTATTTCTGTTGGATATATCCCTAAAAGTAGAATTGCCTGGTCATGGGTACATGATGCTTGCCTTTGGTAGACATTGTCAACTGGTTTTCCAAAGTGATTGAACCATTTGACAATCCTACCAGAAATGAATGTGAGTTATATTTTTTCTATTTCTTACCAATTCTTGGTATTGTCATACCTTTTAATTTTAGCCATTTTGATGGAAAAATAATAGTATCTCATGATGGTTTTAACATGCATCTCCCTGATGACTAATTATATTGAGCATATTTTTATATTCTTACTGGACATGTGGGTATTATCTTTTATGAGTTGCCTTTTCAAGTCCTTCGTCCATTTTTCTATTGAGTGTGTACCTTTTTTAATTCATTTGTAGGAGTTCTTTGTATATTCCGGGAATAAGTCATTTGCTTGAATATGTGTGTTGCAAATATTTTTTTCCAGTCCGTAACTTGCTTTTGTACCCTATTAATGATATGTTTTGATGAACAAAAGTTGTTCATTTTAATGAAGCCATTTTACCAATATTTCCATTTAGTCAGTTTTGTGATCCTATTAGGATTTCTTGCCTATCCCAATATGATAAAGATACTCTGTATTCTTCTAAAAATTTTATTGTTCGCTTCTCACACTTAGGTCTTTGAGTCATTTTGAATTAAAATTTGTGTATGGGGAGATGTAGGAGTTAGGGGGTTTTTTTATGACTATCTAATTGATGTTCACAGTTTATTGGCAAGACTGGGTTCTCTACAGGGGTTGGGGTGGGGAGCTTTTGCTGTTAATCAGGTGATTATATATGTGGATTCTCTGTTTTATTTCTTGGTCTTTTTGTCAATACCATATTATCTTTTTCTTACTATAGTACTTAAATCTGGAACAAATGTTAGCTTCAGCCTTGATACCTGGTAGTTAATTCCTCCACCTTTGTTGTTCTTCACGGTTACCTTACCTTAAATCTATTCATGAGCCTTTAGTTAAGAACCTTTACACGTACAATCTAGTAAATGAATGTGTTTGGATCTCCATAGCTTGTAGTCTTGACGTTAAAAAAAAAAATTTAGATGTGGTGGTCCTAAGGCCTCTTTCGTCATTCAAGAAGACAGATGTAATGCCTGGTGATTTCTGTTAATAGACTGAAACTGTACTTACTGTAAAAGCACAGAGTGCATTTGGGGATCAGTCTGACATTGTTAGAAAATGGCACCGGGGAGGTTTTGGGGTGCATGCTAAAGGTGGCTGTAAATGTCACTTGGGCCTGTACAGCAGTGGTTCTCAAACTGCTGCACAATCGAATCACCTGAGAATCACTCCAGACCTGGAAACTGAGTATTAACCATTTTTAAATTTGCTATTTAAATTCAGATCCAAATTTGAGAACCAGTGCTATGGATAAGTGCTTTTCAAATTTGAATGTGCTTATGAATCCCCTGGATTGTGTTAAGATGTAGATTCTAACTTGAGGTGCAAGGTGGGGCCCTAGAGGCTGCATTTTAACAAGATCCCAGGTAATGCTGCTGCTGTTGGCCAATGGGCTAGTTTAATAGCAAAACCATAGACAATGGGAAACCACCCAAAATTTCTGTCTGAGGGGGTGATGTAATCAAAACTAAGCTTCCCAGAGATGAATCAAGCATACCTTAGCACAGTAGATATAAAGGGGAGGGAATGAACCAGGAGATGAGTAAGGAAGCTACAGAAGGAGAGGGAGATGCGGTTAGAGAAGTCTGAAGGGATCACTGAGGAGAGGTGACCCTGTCATATTCAGTGCTACCTCACAGGGCTGTTGATATGGGGTGGACTTGTAAAAAGCCCTAAAAGATCTAAAAGATCATATGAAACTCGTCTACTTTGGTATGTGGTCCTTCCAGCAGTCTGAGTAACTAAATAGCAGAGCATGGGCATGAATGCCAGTTCCCTTGCCTTCTCCTTGTGGAAGAGACCGTTGCCCCTGTCCCTTCTGTTCCCCTTCCAGGCACATGGGGGCGGGGAGTTGCCTGTGCCTGCACCTTTGCAGCTGGAAAGGACCCCATAACTGGGTCTCAGCAGGTAGCATGGACCAAGCCTCCAGTCACCAGTGCTCACCCTTCCTTCCCTGCAACCCTGCTGCCCCAGTAACAACTGTGAGGGCAGAGCCCAGCTCCCACTGAAGGAACGATATGGACAGTGCCCACCGACAGGTAGACGGAATGAGAAATACACTTTTGTTAGGTTAAGTGACAGAGATCTTCAGGTGATCATTACTGCGACATGAGCCTGGCCAGTCCTGACTGACTAATAGATACACTGATCAATCGCCTTCACCCGTCATGGTCTAATCCCAGAAACCTGGCAGAGGCAATCTGATGGTCTGGTAAGCCTGCTGATGGAGCCGCTCCAATTCTGGTTAGCATGGGGATGTTGCTTGAAGATCCTGAACCTAGTGACTCACGTAACCCACAGGACTGCTGGGGAAACCCAAGTCCTCACACCTCAGAAGGGCTTCCTCAACTGAAGCTTTCCTGGGAAATAAGATATTTCTGAAATAAGTGTTTTGTCTTCCTTCCCTTGTTCCCCCGTATCATAGCTAGAGAGAATCATACATTATTATTTAGCTTTCACCTCTGCTCTCTATTTCAATCCAGACTCCCTCTATGCCATTTTCTACATTCAGAATTTTAACTAAAGAGTGTGACACAGATCTATTGTTAAGAAGATTCAAATAATATTGGATGATTTTTTAAATTAAAAAAGTAAGTGTTGCTTTTAAAAATCACACCAAACCAAAGCCATTTTCGAAGGCTCTAATGTCACTTAGCTAAACACCACCCTGAAATTAGATATTTGAAGTCCGCAAATGGATGTAAAACAGATTCTGTGTGAATACAGTATTAAAATAATGACTTGAAACTGCTTCAAAGGTAAATTATCAATTTTAGTTGTATCTCATGATTTCGTCTTTGTTTATTGATAGAAATACCTATTTTCCCAAGTGAATAGTGAGCAATGTCCTGGGAAAATATTCTTTTCTATCATGAAATCAGGAAGTGGAAAGAGTACTGCATTGAACACTTGATAAATATTTTTTTAAATTAAGTTGATGTATAAGCTAGACCTAAATCTCTCATTTATAAAGTGGAGTTAGACATTTTTTCATCTCCAAAGTTTTATGCAGTGCTTGTTTAGGATTCCCTTCAGTGGGGAATGTGAACCTATATTAGCCAGAAATTTGAGTATTTCTCAAAGAATGTTTTTAGTTCTATTCTCAGATTCTTAAACACCCTCAAATTGTCCATCTACCAGTGTTTTATTTACCTTTCATATAACTTAATTTTTAAAAATTCAGAATTCATTCTAATCAGTCATCATCAGTTCAGCTGTTTAATTTGCTTTCTTGCTTAGACATAATCTTATAATTGTTATCTGTGTCTAAATGTATGACATATTAAAAATAAAGCCCATATGAGATTTCAAAAAAAAAAATCACTTGCCTTTGAGTAGCACAGAAGAAAGTTTTTTTAATCCTTTCAAATTTTAACTTTATAATACAGAGTCTTACTAGAATGAAGTGAATTAAACCATAATGTAGCTGTTCTTTGCTTATGCAGTCAAAGCCAGTTAGCTTGCTGCTTTGTAAGTTTACTCATGGTTAATGTTGAGTTCTCTTTTGGTGATTCCCTTGCAATGTTATTTTCCTTTTGAGTGCGAGGTAGAGCAGGGAGAAAGGAGATGTGGTCCTGGAAGTTCCCCCTGGTCAGAGGTGAATTTTCCCAGTGGGCAGGGCTCCTTAGAAGCAATACTCCCCTTCGCCAGCACACCCAGCTTCACCTCCCTGAAGAAATTCAGAAAGTCGTAAAACTTGTTTCTGCCGGTAACTGCTCTTATTAAAAATTGGTGAATAATGTGTATCCTACATTTTTATTGTACTTTGATTAAATTAAAAATTGGCTATGTAATCCCTTTCACTGTGAGTAAAAACAATATTTCAAAAGCTCCTTTTTACTGTTTTGAATAAATTACACTCAAGATCTATTAGGCTTATCTTTATCCAAATTTTGGCATGCATTCCCTCCTTTAATTCCCGAGCAATAAAGAGGAAATTGCATATAATCTCAAATCTATATTTCTATTTTAATATGGACAAAAGTTCATGAAAGTGTTAAAATGTACTGCTTAGCATTAGACTATATTTTATAAACTGGTAAAGAAATCTCATGCAAAACTGAATCATAACCAGAGTTTTCTGAGGCATTTTACTTAAATACATTTTCCTTTTAAACCTATTTGTTGTTTAAAGTTATATAATGGCTTTTATTTAATGCATACTGCATAATGCACTTCAAAAAGTATAGTCTTGCATAAAATTAAGATGGTCGCTTATTAAGTCGTCATAACTTGTCTGGCCAGCTGGTGTCGCTGTGGCACAGGCCATGAGATGTAATGTTTCTGTGTCTCATTGCAGATGTTTCATTTTTCATTTGATTTCCCTTCTTAGTCTGTCCAATTAGAGGCTCTGGTTAGATGCTTCACATGTATATAGAGATTAGAGTGGAAGAACTTGTCATAGGAATCTCCGGCAGCAGTTTAACATTTGTCGACGTTTTGAAGTTTATTACTCTTTTTGTGAAGATGAGGGGAAACCGCTATATGTAGAGTACTGGTAGTCTAGAAGTACCAGTGGAGGGCTGAGAAAATGCTGACCCTGCCTTCTACCCACTTGAAAAGTAGAATGTTAGAGGATGATCAGCTTTGACTCAAGATAAATGTAGAGAGGAGGCAGCGAGGACGCTGCGAGGAGGTTACGGATGCTGCAGTATGTTCACAGCGGGCCTGGGGTAGCTTTGCAGATAACCCTTATAGGCAGCTAACTGGCAGAACAGCAAAGGGGACTTAAATTGCCAAAATTCATAGAACATTTAACATAATGTTTTCTATTTGTTTCTTTAAAAATTATATTATGTAAATGCTTTGAAAAGTTTTATCCATTTTGAAGAATGGGATAGGATGTTTAAATTTAGAAAATTTCTTAGTATAAGAAGAATTAATATTACATCTGCTAGATGCTAGAATTACTAAAGAGGAACAAGATGAATAAACAGCCTGGTCTTAGAGAGCTTACAGTCAGCAGGGAGAGAAGATATTGATAAATCAATTTTTATACTGTGTGAGAAGTGATATACTGTACCAAGTCTAGCGTGGTCTGAGAACTGGTAGGAGGAGTGAGGAAAGTTTACCTGAGGAATCACTCTATCCAAGCTGCATCTGAAGGATGAGCTGGCCAGATGAAGAAGGGCGAAGAATGTTCCCACCAGAGGCAATTCTAAAGCCCTGAAAAAGGTGTGAGATCACAGAATTAAAAGTTCACTATTGCTAAGGAGGAAAGTGTAGGGGCAGATGTGTGAGAAATGAGACTAGAGAGGTAAGTAGGGGGCCAGATCCCACAAAACCTTAGAATCATATTGAAGAATAAAAAAGGCAATGGAGGGCAACTAAATGACATAAAATGAAAGGGTCTCAGTCCAGTTCACATTTTAGAAAGTTGTCTCTGCCTACAATTTGAAGAATGAATTTTAGGAGTGACAAAACTATAAAGACCAGGGAGACAGATCTGTTAAGTCACCAAGGGAGGAGGGGAAGTGAGACTTAGGACTTTTCTTTTGTAGAGAAACTAGAACTAGTAAAGAATGCCAAGCCATTTTTAAAGATGTGGATAGGAGGAAAACTGGGAGAATTTATGTAAGGAAATTAAGGGAAAAGAGAGTTTGTGTAACTTGTAAAATAATTGGGGACTCCTTTTAGATTCTTGGTGGTTACATATATGTGTTGTGAATCACTCCCGTATATACTATTTCTCTTCGCCCTAAGTAAAGGGAAGGATTAATCAATCTTTAGTTCTGCTTATATTTTGTAGTGTTGTGCATCTTATTAAGGATGTATATTTTAAAACAAATTTGCTGAACATTTTGTGTTTTTCATGTGTTGGTCTTGCACTAACTTAGTTCAAAAGCAGATTACCATGCTAAATTATAAATTCTAAAGTTATATCTTAAACTCATTTTTTTTCTTCTGTTAAAATGTGCAAAATGGAGCCAAGTAATTTTGTTTAAAAAATGAGCCCCCTTCACAGCTTTATGGAAGCTATTACTACAAACACTATTATGTCTCTTTTGAAAAGGACTTAAAATATATGTGAAGCTTTTTTGCCAAAAGGATTATATTTGTCTTAGCTTAATTATTTGAAAATTTATTATTTTTTAAACTATTGAATATTGCAGCATTATCCTTATAGCTTGAACAGAAAGTTAACTTTAGGTTTATTCCATTTTATTGTGTAGTTATTAAGCACGACTTTGCAAAAGTCTTAAATTTTTTAGCCAATGCCAGTGACATAAAAATGCAAATCAGAGATTTTACGTTGTTGGTTATAAATGGGCTCATTGTCTCTCAAATATATTCCGGAAACTATAGGAGTGAATGCAGTAGCAGATATTTTAAAAGCTACTAAGCCGAGCACAGCCTTGTAACTGAGATACTTTAAAAAAAATTAAGAGTTAATGTAAAGGCATATTTTAAGTTTTTGTGACCTATCAGGCTAAACTATATTATTCAGAAAGTATGTGTTTTACAAAAAAACAGTTAACAAGCTCATGAAATAATGAGTGTTATCTCAGAAGTCATGCATTCCTCTCACACAGCACATGCCAGCCAGACCACTATCAAAATGATAATTCTGTTCAGAATCTGAATGGACTCATTTGTATCACTTTTGGTTAGACTCCTTCTGTTATTAACAGTTTAAGCATGGGAAGGCCTTAGTGCTTTTCATATTTTACATCTGTTTTACATAAAACAGGGGAGGGTTTTTTTGTTTATTTTCTGGGAGCACCTTTGTTTGTTAAATAAAGGACCCTGGGAGATCAGTGGGAGGAGTTTGAGTGAGATGTAATACCTTAAAGTTGTTTCTCCTAGAGGCCGTGCATGACAAGATGGGAGGTGTTCCTGTCACTTTTTGAAAACTTAGGAAAACTTAGGTAATCAGAGATATGCATCATATTTACTGTTTAACCTGTTCCTAGCGCTCCTCTTCCCAACTACTGCTACTACTATATCTCTTTTTACACAATATTTTGTGACAGAACAGATGATTCATATGAGTAATGTTTTTTCAGGTAAGCTCCAAGAATACAGCAAACACAGTTCTTTTGGACTTCTATGCCATTTGTGTGTTTTTGAGTGTGTTTAGAACTAATAAGTTCAGCAAAGTTGGAGGATATGAGTAATACGCAAAACTCAGTTTTATTTCTATACATTAGGCATAAGTAATCCAAAAATCAGGAAAATCCAAATCAACACTACTTTGAGATACTACTTCTTTCTTGCCAAGATGGCTATAATCAAAACGACATATAATAAGTATTGGTGAGGATGTAGAGAAATTAGAACCCTCATACATTGCTTTTGGGAATGTAAAATGGTGCAGTCATTTTGGAAGACAGTCTTGACAATTTCTCGAAAAGTTAAACATAGACTATCATATAACCCAGCCAAAAATAGGTACACTAATGTTCATAGAAACATTATTTGTAATACTCAAAAAGTGGAAACAATCTAAGTGATGATCCATTCAACTGATGAATGAATAAACAGTGATATATCCATATAATGGAATATTATTCAACTATAAAAATAAATGAACTACTGATGCATGTTAGCAGTACAAATGAGCCTTGAACATACTATAGTATGTACAAGACGTACTACGTGGTTCCATTTATATGGCTGTCCAGAGTAAGTAAATCCATTGAACTAGAAAGTAGATTAGTGGTTCTAAGGGGCTGGGGAAAGATAAGAATGGAAAGTGACTTCTAATGGGTACAGAGTTTTTTTGTGGGGGGGGGGGTGATGAAATGTTTTAAAATTAGTGATGATGGCTACACAACTCTGTAAATATACCAAAACCACTAGCATACACTTTAAAAGGATGAATTTTATGGCATATGAGGTACATTTCAATACCTACTTGTCTACCAGTCAATTAAGAAATGGAACATTTAAATTATTGTTCTTTTCCCACATAGCTGCATGGCTCACTTTGTCACTTTGTTCCCATGTTGGACCCCCTCAGAGAGACCTTCCCTGCGTACCCCACCTAAAGTAGCACCTTTCACCTGTCGTTCTATATCCCTCTTTATCCTCCCTTTTAAAAAATTTTTTTTAAAAAGGCAACTTATTTACTACTTACTTATTACCTTCCATACATTCATTTGTTTACTATCAGTCTCTTCCTCCCCCCAACCCCTGTGTGGGTATAGTATGGGCAGAGACTTTACCTGTTTTCTATACTGCTGTGTATACAGTGTCTAGAGCAGTGGCTGTCATAAAGTTGGTGCTGATTTAATTAGAAAATAAATCCTTTATGTTCCAGAGCTCAAGCAGTGTTTTCTTCTTTCCTCTTTGGTTCTTATGGGCTTAGTCCCGATTCTGAGTTCCTGTGATGCTTACTGTCTTTACTTGGGTACTAAGTTCTACTTTTATGTTAATGTTTGTATATCTTGTCTCTCCAGTGAAGCAAAGACTGTATTTCTCTTTTTCTTTGCCCAGAAAGCCTAACATATAATTAAGAATAAGCAAATAACTCATTAAATTAATTTTTTAAAAAAATAAACCTATTGGTATAGGAGCTTCTTAATCTAATGGTGCTGAGTCATAAGTTCTTTAGTTCACTCAACAAATTCATTTGTTGATTCAGCAAATACTTATTGAACATCTACTACGTCTCAGGCACTTATTTCAGGCATTAAATATATAGTAAACAAAATAGACAACCTCCTTGCTCTCATAAAGATTACAGTATAGGAAGGGTGACAAAGATAAATATACACATAATATATTACCTAGATGTAACTGCTATGAGAAAAATAACACAGTAAGCAGAAAAGGGAATTTCATTGCAAGATTGCAGGAGTTGCTATTTTATATGTTGGTGGGGAAAAGCCTCTCTGGCTAAAGGACTAATAAAGGAAAAAGTCTGGATTTCTGGTAGAAGAGCATACTAGGAAAGGCCCTAAACTAGAGGTAGGTTTATTGTTTTTGAAGAAATAGTGTGGCTGCAAGGCTCAGGCTAGTAGGACATAAGTCAAATCATGTGATCCTTTAAGAATATTTAATAGTCTGGGTTTTATGTCAGGTGAGACTGGGGGCTTTTGGAGAGTTTCGCATAGGGGATAACTTTGGTCGATGTGTGGAGTTAGAGGTGTGTGTCATGGACAGACAGGGAGACCATCTGGGAGGCTCTTGGAATAATCCAGGTAACATGATGCTGGCTTAGACCAGGATGATAGTAGTGGAGGTGGTAAGAATTGGTTTGATCCTGGGTATATTTTGAGGGTAGATCTGATAGGATCTGCTGATAGTGTGGATGTGAGTATGAGAGAAAAAGAAGAGTCAAAGATAACTCCTAAGATTTTTGTCTAAGATTTTGGTAATAGAGATGCCGTTAACCGAAAGACGTAAAAACTATAACTGATTTTTTTGTTTTGTTTTGTCTGTGAAGGGTGGAGATTTACTATGGAATCAATCAATTTTGTACATATTAAGTTTGAGATGTTTATTTGATATGTAAGTGGAAATGACAGGTATGTGGTTAGATATATTGGAGTTAAAGAGGGAGGCCCAGGTAAGACACATACATTTGGTAGTCGTCAATGTATTTCTAAGAATCGGTAAGATCATCCAATGAATGTATGAATAAGTTCTCTGAACCCTGGGACACTTGCGAATTTGGAGATTGGGGAGATGAATCAGTTGAATGTGTAGCAAGGAGAGAATATCAAACACTGTTTCATAAATCATATAAGATGAGAATTGACCTCATTAGTTATTCAGGGTCCACTATACCAATCAGGTAATCGGTTAGGCAAAATTAATGAGGTTCTCAAGAAAAACCCTTCTCAACACTTGTCAGTTATGAGAGACCGTATCTGTTAAGTGTTGACTTCGCAAGTTCTGACTTTGCAAATTGGGAAGCTCAAAATGTTCCGAGTTTTTAAATTGTAGCTGTAAATTATGTATGGTGGGGTAGAGTATTAAGAAAGGATTTTAAAGACATATTTGTCTTCTAGTGAATCAATAACTTGTTATTGTGGAAAACTGGTAGGATCCATTCATAGACTCTGCTTATGAAAATTGAGTAATTACTCATATCTAAGCCAGAAAAAAGGGACTTTTAATTGGAAATTTACATTTCTTGATTTCTTTCTTTTTCTTAACTATTAAGACAGAATGTTGGATATTATATTTATTACAGTAAAGTTCCAGTTGTAAGCTAATGTACAGTTAGGTTGACGAATATCAGTGTTCAGTGTAATCTAGATAGCAGGAAATTTCTTTTACCTCACCTTAGTTGACGTCAGAGAAACCCGGTTTTCCAAGCCAGCCTTGAAATCAAAGGGAAATTAACATTGCAAGTGAATGATTTGTTTATACTGACCATGAGCCAAGCTTATCGTGATTATATTAGACATCGGTCAGTTTTTTTACTATTAAACATGGCTTTTTTTAGTCGTCTTAATTCTGTTCTTTAAAATGATTTTCCTGATATAGCAGTAGATTAGAAATTTGAAAATTGTATTTTGATATCTACCTGCTGCTTAGTTCTAGAATAATGAAAGTATTTTTTATTTAACATGCATTGTACCTCTTAATAGCAAATCTTACTGAGTTTGCTACTGATTACACATCATGACAGAATGCCATGTGACAGCATAAGGAAATACTACATAGTAGAGAGAAAATTTAAGATGTGATTAAAAGGACACAATTATGCTGAACTGTGATGTGAGATTTTTTGCAAAAATTTTCTCTCTTATTCAAATTTTGCTAAGGATTTGAAACGTTCATTGCCAGCTGGACTTGGTCTCTCAGAAACCCAAATTACATCTCATGGTTTTGACAGTACCAAAGAGGGGGTTATTGAAGCAGGAACACTTCAAGGTAAGAGCCCACGTATTTTTAAAGATGACTGGGGTGGAGGATGGGAGAAGTTCATCAAATGCTATCTTTATTAAGAAAGTGTAAGAGTTGAGCCCTTTAATTCTGTGATAAAACACCAATAATAAACATACTCCTTTTTCTCTTCCATTTAAATAATTTAGGAATTAGTTTAGTAGGAGTCTGTAGATAAATCAATGTGCATAATTTCACCAATTGTTATTAGGGAATTAATTTTAAAATAGCGAAATAAAAACTCAGAAATTAAGAATGCAGATTTAAATTATTTTAGCTTATAACCGCAAACTATAGCTATAAGTCAATGTTGATTTGTACAATGCTTATTTCCTATTTCAAAGCAATTAGGAAAATATAACTTCTATTTTTTATACTATACATACTGTATAGGAATAAGACCAGCGTCATATTTGGTAATTTGCTAAGAGGACTCAGTCAATAGTCATACTCATGGCTATGATTATTTTAGCAAAAGTATGGCAAGCACGGTTAGCAAAAGCCAAGAATGCCTGAGGCAGAGTCTGGGGGAAACTAGGCCCAGTACAGTCACACAGAACATGCTTAATTCCACTGCTGTGACAACATGACAAGAACTGTGACAACATGCGTGAAGTATTGCTAACCAGGGAAGCTATTAGAGAGAGACTCAGTGCCCAGGGTTTTTATTGGGGATCGTTCACACAGGCCCCCTCTAGCTAGCATGTACCAGGATTGCAGACTCCCAGAAGGAAAGCAAGTGTTTAGCGTGGACCACGTGGTTTATATAAACAGTTTAGGCATAGTGAGCCAGTCTTAACATTCTGGGAATGGAGGAAATCTTCCCCAAATTTAAGTTCCCATATACCAATCAATAGTCAGTCTTGTAAGCTGGTCTTTTTTAAGGATAAGCAGTTGGACCTCCTTTGTTAACTCTTTTCTGCACTTTTCTATTCCATATATGTGTCTGTTTTTAATATGAAGAACAAAGTTACCTCCTTTTTTTAATGTTCTTTTTAAGTGTTTTTTCAGTTTCACATGAGTCAAAGAAGGAAAAATTATATAAACATTTGGATGTAAAAAATGAGTTGTTTTCTTGACAGAGCTCTAGTTAAAGTAGTAGTTATAGATTATGTTCAATGAAGTATGTTAATTTTAATACAACGTTGTGATTTTACAAAATGAAGAAAAGTTATTTCCATGCCTTTGCAATCCTTAGCTGTCTTGCAGATAATAGTATTCTATATTTGAGTGCCTAAAATTATGAGAGTTTAAGGTAGAAGGCTTACTTTGTATAATGTGACACCATTTTTGGACGAATAACTAATTTCCAAATTTAAATATCAATATAGAATTAAAAAATACTTTTATTATTAAGACATTTAAGTATTTTCAGTGAAATTATTTAGCTGACATTTGGTTTAATCTTTTTCCCCTTAAATGGAATAGCATTATACAATAATTAAAATCAACTGGCCATTTGTAAACTGCTGTGCACGAGTATGAAAATGCCAGTCATTTTCACTTGCTTGTAGATCATCCTAATCCTTCAAGTTGGAATAAAAATTATGTTTCGCAATAATGGCAGTAATTTATGTGTCTTCGAGTTTGCTTTATAAAATATTTTTTGATACAGGCTATATTACTAATATATCAAAAAGATAATATCAAAAAGATAATCATTCTGCCATACTCATATTAGTTAAGCATTTCATTGGAAAGTTGTAGTTTTAAATGCCTTTGTTTTAAGACATATATATAGATAAATTGGAATGAACATGAGAAAGAGCAACATGATTGAAATTGAGGAAATAGGTCTTAGGAAAAAATGTTAATGTTATTGAGACTGCATTAGCTCTCTGGAAAAATGACCGAATGATGATGACTTTATTATTTGAACAGTTGTTGCAAGAAGACTATTTATTAGCCATTTACTTTTCCATCTCTAGAGCAAATTTAAAGGAAATTCTACGTCGTTTCAGCCTAATAACAAATATTGAAATCTGCTTAACAAATATGTTGCAGAATTAATAATCATGGAAATCATGAATAAATCAAAGCTCATATAAGAATGATATGTACTTTGTACACAAGTTTTGTTTTAATGGGGTTTTAATCATTGCATGCATATATTCATATTTCTAGATTTCTGTTGTTGAGATGAAACAGAGCTAATATATCAAATTCGCTCAATTAGCAAGATCCTAGACTTTTAAGAATTATTTTTATCAGGTACTAGTGACTGGTTTTAATAACTAATTTACTCTAAATTAGTAATTGAAAGGATTGAAGATACAGAGAAGTGATAATTACCCTTGAAAGTGAAGCAAAAATCTGAGTACCCAGTTACTCAGCACCATGTCTTTTGCCGTTTTAGTTTGGGAAGTTCTATATCATTTGTTACATATACTATGCACATTTCATGTTGTGTCATAAGATTGTGTCTTATGCAAGATTAATCAACAGTAATAACGAAAACAGCAGGGCTCTGTTCCTGGGGTCATTAAGAAATGGAACTACAGCAGTCATTTACTTACTTCCTTGTGTAATAGAGAAACCCTGTGCCTTGACTAGTAGAGATACAGTCTTTTTAAAAATGGTGATTGAACTGGATAATCTATTAAAGTGCCTTCCAGCTCAATAAGTAACTTAGGGATTGGTGTTTTCTGTGTTGAACTTAACAATGAAGATATTATAGTGTGGATTCAGAACATCTGAGCCTCTAATAAGCTGTTTTAGCCTCTCTGAGCCTTATTTTTCCTATAGTTTAATGTCAGACTAGTTGATTTCCCTTATCCCTTCTAGTTTCAAATTTTATGGTTCAACAGCTATAAAGAAACAAGTATCCCTCACCTTGAGAGGTGGCACCAACATACTTAAGTCTATTGCATGTTTGGATTTTAAATGTTAGATCCAGTCCAAATTAAGGTTTTTAAATTATTAAGGGTCAGAGCCTTATTAAGCCCCTTATCATTAAGGGACAGAGCCTGAGATTTTGTTTTCTAATGAATTCCCAAGTGACATAATTGATGTAGGTCCCTTGCATCCATACTGTGAATAGAAATGATCTATACTATGTGACATTTCATTTTTGATTTAAAAGTTTTGGCTACAGTTCCTGTGAGGACTATGATTCAGTCTCATTTCTGTAAATTTTGATTATAAATTTGATATGGTATTACATGCCTTTGAATTTCTACTTGAAGAGCTTTCCTTCATATGTAAGAGTAGTAGCAAATTATAAAATATTACTTATGCTTTAAATCAGTCAACTATGGAACTTTAGTCACATTCTAGTAATTGATTTGAAATAGCAGAGTCCAGGTAAAGTCCTGTTTAGATGTGGTCTTGCCGAGTTTCTTCTTATAGTTATGTGTTTTGTTTGGTTTTAATAGTTTGATGAAAAATTTATACAAAACTCAACTGGGGGCATTTATTTTTTATTCCATTCCTGTAAGAAATGGAAATATATTAATTTCAGTTTTTAATCCTAGTTTTTGAATATTTAAAGGAAATGTCAGTAAACCTATATTCAGCATGTACAATGTGTAGAAGAGGAAAAGGATTTTCACAGTGAAATGTCTGCCCTTTCCAGGTTCCCCAGCACCACCGGTGCCACCTATCATGTCTCCTAGCAGGGTCGCAGCTAGTCCGCTGGCTCCGCAAGGAAGTGATTTAATTGTTCCTGCAGGTATTCACTGCACTGATGGGATAAAGCCCTTCTTGCTACTGCTACAGCTAAACTAATTCACTCAATTTCATAATCACTTGCCTTATATTCTTAGGTGTGTGTTATTCTGGCTTTTTTGGTGGCTGCTTTTTTTTTTTTTTTAACAATAAGGGAAATAATCCTTCTAGCCATAACTATCTTTCTGGCTTTTCAAAGTTATTATATATATATATATATATATATATATATATATATATATATATATCTCAAACCTGAAATTTAATTCACTTTAAGATTAAAAAACATTATAAAATTTGATTCATTTAAAATCATCCTTTCTTTGTTCTGGAAAATGTGGATTCACTTACTTGATCCTAAACTCTCAGCTTTGCAGCTCTGCTGTTTCAGTTAAACAGGAAAGGAGCCTTCAACAATTGGATTGTTCATTGTTTGGAATGGGTCACATGGAAAAGGTTATAGCTTCCTATTTTCAACCTCATCTTACAACTAGTTTGTAGATTGTAACAAAATACCTTGTAATTTACCAGGTATACCTAATAAAAATATTTGAGAAAAATCCATTTCTTCACATTGAATTTGCTCTACATTTTATTTAATATTGCTGGACTGTGAAAACAGGAAAAAATCGAACTCCATGTTTTTATAAGAAATGTTAACATTTCGTATTTTGTTTCTAGGAGAATTTTGTAAATTCTTAAATGTGTTTGATTTTTATACCATTTTTGATTTTAGTTATTTTAAGGCATGGTATAGCCTGGTCTGGCTATAGGAGTGAGAAAAGAAAATTTTGCTGACTCTACTTTTTAAAACCCATTTATTACAACTTTTTCTCCTCTCCTTTATTATTATTTTAAAATTATTATAAAGTTTCTATCCCAAGTCATTAGTATTATAAGCATTTAATATTCTATGAAAAAGTATTTGACCGTTAAGAACTGTATAATTGTAGAGTTGCTTTTATGTCAGCGCTTTATACTGCCTTTATAAACTGTGGTTGTTTTTGGTGGAGGGCCTCTAATAGGAGGAGGTACAAAGTAGGTCTCATTTTAACCCAGCTTTTCATAGTGGTGGTAAGATGTTTTTAATGACTATTTCCAAATTCAAATTGTATTTTTAAGTCCTGCAAAATTATAGTAATATTCTATCGTTTCTCTGTTCTGTATAGTACAGTGAAAGGAGATCACTATAAGGAGCATGGGTGCTTTCAGATTTTTAGGGACACAGTTTTTTTAGTGTCTTTAGGTTATAAGATTAATTGTAGAAATTTTGTTTTTCTTGAGGTAAACAGCACTTATTTAGAAAAGAGAGCTGAATGCAACATTTCTTTTTAAAGAATTAGTACAAACCATACAGTGTTTGTGTTTAATGGAAATATTTTTTAAGTGTTAGGAAATTATCATCAGTGAGTCCAGGAAGTTGTAGTCCTTCACTTTGGGAACCTTTTTATTTTTCAAATGCACGAGTAGTTAATTTGAATAGCATCAGTGTTTTGTTTTGTTTTGTTTTTCCCTACTTGTCTTTATCTGATTTGTGTTTTTATCTTTTATTGTGATCATGCAGGTGGCCAGAAAACACAGACAAATAGTGGACCAGTTATTCTAGCAGATGAAATTAAAAATCCTGCAATGGAAAAGTTAGAACTTGTTAGAAAATGGAGTCTAAACACCTACAAGGTTTGTAATTTTTTAATGTTTCCACTCCGGCTGGCACTAAGATTTTTTATTTGTATGTTATTCACATTATTTGCAATCATATGAACATAGAGGAGAGCATAATGCCATCTAAACATAAAAATGCATTTAGAAAATGAAATATTTTGTTTTATTATTGATCTTTGCACGAATGTAGTTTAAAAAGTAGCAAAAGAGTAAATCTACTAAAATGCTTCATAATTGATAGATAATACATAATTGAAAAAGAAATATATTGCCTTGGAATATATTTAGCTATAGAACTTCTATAGATATGTGGGTCCCTACCTCCCTCTTTTTGATACTTTACAGCAACTGAATGTCAAGAGGAGTATATTAGTTTTTCGAATTGGGAATTCTTTGATCTTATTGTAATAACTAAACATTAACTGTACAGACACCATCACATTACCAGTCAATTGGATTTCAAAAGTTAGTGTTTTTAGTTGAATGGCTTCAGAGTATGTAATTGGTGGTCATTTTTCTTACTTGGTCATTCTTCATTGGTGGTGATTCTTCATAAAACAAATAAGCAAGTTATTTAATCTCTACTTTGTTTGATGTATTACAAATAGCCCAAGCCCCCAATCCACTCAGTATCTTTAAATCGTAACAAAGACAAGACAGTAGAATTCATAGAAGAGTTAAGTGGGTGGAAGCCCTAGCAGCTCAGGTGAGAGCCATAAGGCTCTCTATATTTGTGAATTGATTGTGGGTCTTTGTAAATCAGAAATTGTCTATATTTTTATACAGAGTACATGTGTCATATATATCTTCTCAAGAGTAACGCAGAAGTGAATTTATTCTTTCAGTTATACTTTTAAAATATCTGAGATCTTCTACAGAAGTACGTTTTCTTAAGATGGTAAAAGTGCCTGCAACATGCTCCATGAATCTTTCCAAAAACTACTTAGCTCATGCCAATGGAGAACTGAGAAATGCCAGTGGTAGTTGTAAAAAATTGATGCCTTCTTAAACTGTCCTCATTCAAGACATCCTATTCAATCATCGCCCCTTTCGTTCTCAAGGATGTAATTATCTCATTTCAAATATTGTTTTTTTCTTTATATTCTCTCATATCACAACAGTTCAGATATTCAGATTTCAACTCATCTTCTCACTGATTTGATGTATTTAGTTAATCATTAAATGAATTCTGCCTCCTTAATATTCTTTGACTTTATCCCCTTTCCTTCATTCTAACCTTCACAGCCATATTTCCTGTGTTTCTTACTCTCTCATGTTACTATAATGGCTTCTCAGCAGATTCTCTCAGACTACATATTATACTCTGCCAAATATGATTCATTCTTGCTTAAAATCCTTCAGCCACTCCCCATTGTCTTCAGAATGTCATAAATCTGACCCCATCTATCTTTCCGACTTTATCTCCTGCTCTTCTACCCATGGATCCAGTGATCCATACCAGCTTATCCAGACTTCCTAACGAAATCGTGCCTTCTCACACCTGTTTTGTTCATGAGCCTGTCTTTACCTACTGCTTAGATTTCCCCATTGTGCTCCGTTTCAATTGTTTATCTTTCATACCAGACTAAGCTGCATTCATTCATTTATTAAATTTATTTATTCAATCATTTCTTTGTTTACTTGTTCGTGAAATTTGCCTCTTAACTAGTAACATTCTATGTTCACACATTTTGAACCCGAAGAATCACAGGTCTTATTTTTGAACCAAATCCTAGTAATTACAAATTACAAAATTTAAGATTTTCTTCCTCTTATGTCATTTAGTTTGTGGTTTGTATATTCCATATCTTTTTTCTTGATGTGTATGTTATCTGTTCCTTTTATTATCTGTTCTTCCTACCTCAACAGTGATCTCAGTTGAATCATTGCTAAGATTCTATAGTTCTTTCATATTAACAAACTACATTCAGCCTTTCTTAAAATTTGTGTTAATAAAAATGACCAGTCTTTAAAATGTTGTACACATGGCATAATACTGTGTGAAGGAGTTATCATTTTTCTCAGAATGATCACTTTATTTTTAACTGAAAATTTTTTTCATCAGAACATAACTGGGTATTTCATTCTAAGTTCAAAAGAGAAAAAGAAAGTTCTAATTACCTGATTTTTATGGAGTTTGTAGCCCAGTATGTCTGTGCTGACGTAGGCCTCTCAACTAAGAGAGCCTCAGAGTATAATGACCTTATTGGCTCTATATGACTCTGTTCTTGTAGCCTCTACCTTTTTGGTCCAAATTTTGAGCTAATGTAAGACATTTATTGTTATTTGGATAATCTTTCAAGTATTGATTCTGATTTGGTTGATTTGGGGCTGTGCTACTTATCCATTTTACTCTTAAGTAACAGTTCTGGCTCTGAGTATAATTTTTTCTTTCTTGGACTTCAGTTCCTTTATGATTTCTACCTCTTATTTCTTCTTTCTGTCTCTGTTCTCTAGCAAACGCTTTAAGGCTTTTCCTCAAAGAGAATATTTAGCACATCCTTTATTTGGTTGTTATTTTGGCTCCAAGACCAGTCTGGTGATTAAAACCAAATATATAATAGGGCCGATTTTAAGTTTAGTCCTTGAATCCATCTTTTAAAATATTATTTCATTCAATCCACCTGATTTTTCACAAATTTTAATCCAAAATTTATTTATTGTCTTACTCTTTCTCATCTGCAGAAACAATTACAAATACTGGGTTTTTCTCTTTGGTTTGTTTTTATACAAACCAAACCTAGTGTGGAATAGAATACTTTTCAAGATCTATCTTACTTTTTTCAAGAATAATCTTGATTTTACTCAGAGATATTTAGCATCTTTCCCAAACACTAAATGTTTTTTTTGAAATTTTTAAGAATGTACAATCAGTATTGACACCTTTATCAAATTAATTTGTTGTCTTTAAACCATTATTTTTTAAATTTTTATTCATTTTTCTTATATTGCCTTATTTATTTACGGATTGACCTATTTCTCCTGTTCAGTTTCTAATATTTACTTTCATTCTCTTTTTCCTTATCCTTCACCCTTAATCTATCAGTTGTTGCCATGAAATTATTCTTTTTCATGTATTTAAATGTTTTTATTCATTTTTGGCATTACAGAAAAAGCTCTTGGTGCTATTTAAATACTCAGGCTACACAGTGACTGTCTTGTAAATTCATGAACTGTATGATCGATGTTGATTCATGGTATTTTGTGCACTATCACTTTATTTTATCCACCCTCCCCCCATAGGAGATCTCCATAGAGCAGTAATTTACTTTTGCTTCTTCCTATCTCTTAAACTTTGCTCCATGTGTCCTATTGTCTTCAGAGTGAATTCTTAATTTATAAGTATGGAAAACCAAATAAGGCCACCAGCTTATTGTGAATTTTCAGGGCCTTTGAAGAAAGAGAACTGAGATTCTTAATTCTTTCCTAATTTAAACTTGATTTATAATAATTTTAGTACACACTAGAAAGTAATTTAAATTAAAAAATCTCCTCTTCAGTGATCATATGAGAAACTTGCTGTGGGATCCTGATGAGTGGGGAAATGACTAACCAACGGCTTATGTTTTCTCACTACAGTTTTCTTTACAAAGCTCCACGTAGGCCACCTCTGGCACTCTCAGTTCCAGCTTACTTCGATTTCCCTTAAGAGTGTATCGTTCTGTGTATTAGAATACAAACTCTGTAAGTCCAGGTGTCCAGATTTATCTGAATATGCCTCATAATCACTATCGCCTTGTTCTTCCCACTGCCTTAGCTTCCTGGAAACAGAACAGCATTTGCTCATTAATTAAACCTTCGACCCTACTGTCTGCTTGTAACCATTACTTCTGTGGAATAATGGCCACTCAGACAACAGTAGATATTTCTTTTATTTTGCCCAGTATACCAGGCTCCTTCAGTGAATTCTGCCTGCTTGACTTTTAGCAGTTTGGGTTGCTATAGAAGGTACCCCATGTTTTGGCTTGCGAATACAGTAAATGTCTCTGGTAATGCTGCATAGGGAAAATCCTGGTGCGAGTGGTATATCTCTTTTGTTACCATTTCAGATACTACTTCTCGTTGATGTTTTTCTCATCAAAATCACAAAGTTTGCACTTAAACTTTTCTTTTGATGTTATTTTTATCTCTCCAGAATGTTTGTATGTTTTCCATAGAAGTAGTTTTATCTCCTTTGCGTGAGTTTGGCCTCTTACCTTTTCTTTCATTTTCAAATTATATACATAATTTCTCTACTTTTTTAAAAACTCATTTATAAAAAAACTCCTTTATAAAAAATGTTTATTCATAAAGATACTTAATTGATGAGAATAGAGAATATATCATAGAGAATTAATTTTAATTTTAAGTAGAAAAATGGCATATAGTATGCTAATATTAGAAAGAGAGATATAACAAACAAAAAAGAAAAAAGGATAAATATAGATTTATTTGCATTGACGAGGAAAAATCTTAAGATATTTATTCATAGAAAAGAAATGTTTACATATTATGTATAACATAGCTTGGTCTTATGTTTACTTTAAAAATATGTATGTGGCTATATAGGTTTAAAGGAGAGTCTAGATTACCCATCAAACTTAGTAGATTTCTATTTAATGAGATTAAAGAAAGGAAGAGGAAATTCATCTTTTATTTCAGTAATTGCTTTAATTTTTGCAACAAATATTAATTTTAACCAAACTTTGAAAGATATGATAAAAGAGCAAATATGCATATTTCAAAGATTGCCATATTTACTGCTTTTTAAGAATATTTTTGTTAACTTTAAATGATGAGTATATTAATACCCTGTGTGGTTATTCTTAAAATATATTATTGAATAGTGAAATTACTTGTAATTTTTTATTTCTGGCAAAAAATACTAGAAAACTTATTTCTGTGTGCTCTGAAATTAATTATTTTGGGGGCAGAGTAGAATAGCAATTTAGTGTCATTCTATCTGAGCAAAAGTAAAAGAATTCAGGAATCTCTAATCTCTACCTGTTTCTCTTCCTTCCCTCCTTCCTCTCTCTCCATCTCTTCCCCTTTTTCACTCCCTCTTCTTCTCCCCCTCCCCACCCACTCTGCTTTCCTGTTTTCTTCTTCCCTTTATTCCTCCTGCTCACACACATACACACAAATATTTAAGGGAAAGATAGAAGGGAAAACAGCATTCGAGATCAATAGAAGAATATAATTTTGGTATTCATATTCCAATATTAGCAGTCTAATATTGTTCTTAAATCAATGCCAAGTCTTTCAGTTGTCTAAAGTAATCTACCCAGGTGCACTAATCTTGAAATTTGATTATGAGAGAGATCTCCTGGTAGTATGTAAATTAGCTAGATAAGTCTTAAAACTTCCTCTGATTAGTAATAGTTATTAGGTATGTCTGGTAAATTTGCTTTCTGAGTCCTGATGAACTTCTTAGGGGACTGACATTTTCAGTTTGTGTGAAACCCAATGGCTAGCTTGTGTGAAGCCAAAAATGGTGTATGCCATATGCTCTAGCGTTTGTACTTTGGGTTATTATTAGTTTTTTCTTTTGTTCTTTTTTTTCTTCCTAAACGAAGTGCATCTTTCTACTTTCAGTGCACTCGACAAATTATCTCTGAGAAGCTAGGCCGTGGATCAAGAACTGTGGACCTTGAACTTGAAGCACAGATTGATGTATTAAGAGATAACAAGAAAAAATACGAAAATATTTTAAGACTGGCTCAAACATTGTCGACCCAGCTTTTCCAGATGGTGCATACCCAAAGGCAGCTTGGAGATGCATTTGCTGACCTGAGTTTAAAGTCACTAGAACTCCATGTAAGATTATTTTAAATAGCTATTGGGAAGCAAGAGGGACGAAAATGGCAATAGGGGTGTTCTAGGAGGTAATGTGTTACATTTCCGATTTGCTGAACTCTTAATAAAATTGGAATCTTGAGGTGTTCTTTAAGATATCTCATATAATTTTTAAGAAGGCCCAACTGACTTCTGTCGACATAGTGAAACAGTTGTATTGAGGTTTCGGGTGAAGGGAACTTGGAAAGGAAAAAGAATATTTAGCCTGCCTGAACCCAGAAAGAATCATAGCTCTGTGTGTTGCTGGGCGTGGATAAAATGTAAATCTGGCACCTATTGAAAATCTTTTACCTAGTCTTCAACTGTCTTGAATGAATAGTAATTTGCTTGACTGGATTTATGATATACTTTACTGAAATCATTAAAATAAATTATTAATTTTAAAATGGAATTATTTTTCTGAATGTATTTCTGTAAGTATTTAGCAAAGCGTTTCCTACAGTTTCTTATGCTATCTGAAGTGACTCCTTTTATGTCTTTTTTCCCCTCACCTGGAGCCAAATGGTGTAGAAATCTCTTGCCTTCTAACTTGAAGAGTTAGATAATTAAAGTATTAAATCATTTGATAATATCTAGAAACTTAGAAAATTTGGTTAGAGATGGCGATATATATCATAATAGTAAAAACTAGATTCAATTCTGAGTCATTAGACAAAAAAATAATGAATATTCGGAAAGCAGAATAATCATAATAGCTGCAGCTATTGAATGTCCACAGTTCCAGTGTAATGGGCTAGGTGCTTTATGGCCTTTATAGATGTAATTTGTCTAACAACACTGCAAGAAATGTTATCTGTGTTTTATTCATGAGGAAACTGAGGCCAAGGTAATTTTTATAAGATCACAAAACAAATAAAAGGTAGAACTGGAATTTATATGTAGACCTGCCTATGTTTCTCCTAGAGCTCTTGTTGTCTCTTTAAGAGGAATCTTTGGAGGATCTGGAAGCCAGACATAAAACCCACAGTATAGAAAGAGATAGCCAGGGTATAGGGTCTGAAGAGGTGTTGCTGCCATATTATCAGTGATGCTACACTCAGTAAACCCTGTTAATTATAATGGTTAACACAGATTGGGGGCTTACTGTATGCTAGGTCCACTTCTAAATGGTTTAAATTAGCACATCTAATGCTCGAGCTGATCTAGTAAGTATTTTTATTATCTTTTGAGTTTTTTATTTGAGCATTTCTAACTCTTTGTAAGGACTGATATTTCATTACTTTTATTCTTTCTTAGAGGTCTTCCAATGAGAAAATTTACATATATTTTTTGTAGAATAAAATTTTTATCTTGCAACTACCATATGGGTCCATTAGAAATCAAGACATAATATAGAATCTTAATAATCTTATTTTCCTACATCTTAAAACATTTTGCTGTTTCATCATATTACAGATTATTTCATCATTACTCACCAGTTATTTTCAACCATGTTAAAAATGACAGTAAGAAAAAAGAATGCATTACATGGAAGAATGATACAATAGTGAGATAAATACTTTTTGTTTGTGCTGCCAAAAAAAAAAAATCTGGAGAAACCATTTCTGTGTTTTGTTTTGTTTTTTAATGTTTGTGCAGCACCATTGAGAATTTAAGATTTTCCATTTTCTGCACATAATAACAAAGAGAAAAGAATACCAGAGGAAAAAATTATCCACAACTATTAGACAAATTGGAAGATGACTGCAAAGAGATAGTAGTATTGACTCTTAATGATGATGGTAAAATTGATAATATAAGTGAAATATTAATCTGTGAGTCTTCTGATGATGATATCCTAAATGAAAAATTTTCTTAAATTTAAGTCAATGAGAAACAATGTATCATTAAGGACAAAAAGGAAATCAGGCTTCTCTAGAGAAACAGATTGAACAGGAGGTATAGATATATAGAGATTTATTTTGAGAAACTGATTCATGCAACTGTGGAGACTCAGTTAATCTCATCCCAAAACACCTTCACTGAAACATTCAGACTAATGTTTAATTAAGTATCTGGGCACCTTGGCCTAGCCAACTAGACATATAAAATTAACCATCACAGGTATTTTCATCTAGCTAGTCATTCAACAGAAATGACTCCATCATGCAACATTTTTGGACAAGAATCTGGATCATCCTATTTGCTAAAAAGATATGATATATTTTATGATGTTTATGCACCAAAAAGTATTTGATAAGACTTGTTAGTGAACAGATGCTGAAGGCAAGTGTATATACAAAACGATTTGAAGGAAATAGATAATTCACTGGACTGAACATTCTAATTGATGTTTATAAATGTAAAAATAATGGTAAACTATAACCTGTTGAAGGTGTATTGAAAATTTGAAATCATTATTAACAAGACGGAAGTTTTTGTATCATTCAGGGTTTTCAGAGAAATAGAACCAGAGTAGAACACACATACACGCACACAGATGATAGCTAGATAATAGGTAGATATTAATAAATTCCCCACATGATTTTGAAATCTTTGGAGTAGGTCAGCAGGCTAGAAACTCAAACAGGACTTCTATGTTATAGTCGTAAGGCAGAATTCCTTCTTCTAGGAAAACTAAAGGCCTTCAACTGTTTGGATAAGGCTCATTCGCATAATGGAAGATAATTTCCTTAAAGTCACCTTAAATCACATCTACAGTGTTTATCATTGTAAATGTTAATCACATCAACAAAATATGTACCTTCGTAGCAACATCTAGACAAGTGTTTTACCAAACAACTGGTTAACACATAAAATTAACCATCACAGTCCAACTTTTGTCAATTTAGCACTTATACACTTCTCCTTAAACTATAGTCTTCAAATAAAGAGTGACAAAGTCTTACTTCCAGGTGACATGATACAGCTATCCTGCATATTATCAAAGACACACTAACCCTTTCCCCAGAAGAAGATGCAAAATCCTTGGACGACATTCACTTTTTTCTTTGATATGCTGTAACTTCAATACTATAATGTAAAGTTAATATATCTTATAAAGAGATAAGAGAGGAAAGAAAACATGTGTTTGCTTACACACACACACCCCCCCCCCCAATCTGTAGCTTCATAGCAGGGTGCTTTACACACACACACACACCCCTATCTATAGCTTCATAGCAACATCTAGACTGGCGTGATAATAAAATAAGGAAGAAATAATGATTGTAGTCCTCCTTCCTGCAAATAGTTTCACAGTCATAATAGCTTCCACTATCCTTTCCATATTGCATTTGCCCCCAACTAGCACCTCAGCCTATCTTGATTCTTTGTCTTGTAGGGTGACCCAGACCTTCGTTCCTGAAGGGTCCAGGCCATTGGTAGCCCTGTCTGAAATGGGTTGTCATAGTTTTCCGTTGACATTAATCACAGGGCATGATAGTACTAAGAGATGCCTGAAGGGATCACCTATCCCAGGCATACTCTTCCTTACCTCTATTGCAGAGTAACAGTCCAGTTTCCCCTGGGTAATCAGAATCAGTCATGCCAGCCAGCAACAGTCTTTGCCTGTTGATTCTTATGAGGAAGAGTTTATGGAGTGCAGCGGTGAAATGTTGGCATCCACTGCCTCCCACTTTATGCCATATTAACAGATTCGTGGAAAATACCACAGGGCATGGCAAATAGTGGAACTGAACAAATTATGATGGTTGTGATGGCTGTTGGAATTGTGACATTTGGGAGTTGGGGAAGAATTTAAAGATTAGTCCAATTCTTTTGTTTCTTCTAGAGAAGCAACCAAAATCCACTGGTAAAAAAAAAATGTCCTGAAAGGGATAGGAAATGATCTTCTAATGAATGCCTGTTGTCTGTCAGAATCTTTGCACAGGTTATCTCATTACACTTTGCTGTCAAGCCTGTATGGGAATGACCCTCATGTTTTTAGTAAGGAAAATGAAGCACAAAGAATTGGAGTTGTTCATGAAAGACACAAATCCAGTCAGTGACAGAATCAAGATGTGAACTCCCAAACTGTTTTAATTCCCAAACCAGGCCCTTAACCATTTTTACATGCCTCCTGACTCCTAGTTCTGTTATACCATGGCACCTCATTAAATTGAATTTTCTAATTTTAGAGGGTAACGTCTACATCAAATTAGGAAAATTTACACAATCTATATTACTGTCAATTATCAATATTTGTGATTCTAGTTTTTTACTGCTCTGTCTATTATTGTTTAAAATAGCCCATTTGTTATTAATCAGGTAATAATTTCTATTAGTAAAACTTGATGTTTTAGATCCAGTCAGATTCTTCTGTTATGTGATCCCGATGTATAAATTTAATGGAAAGTGAAGGTCATTTACATCTGGTAAATGTAAATAACAGAGCTGTAAAAGAGTAAAAAATGCAGATGTTTTGAAACTTTGTTCTCTCTATATATAAAGCAAGCAAATTTTTAGATCAAGGAATTGGCCTTCCTTCAGCAGTAGATTAGAATTATTCTTGATGTATATATTCTTTGATTATTTTGTTTAGTTTATTTGTAATTGCTAAGGTAATTTACAATAATGTATAAAATGCCCCTGTCCAACTGAGAATACCAACATATCAACTAAATGAAGTTTAGGAGTGATGGTTTATGTTATTTTTGGTGCCAAAAAAAAAAAAGCATATTAAATTATTTATGTATTTATTTCTAATTCATATACATATGTATATTCAGTTCTGTCTAGTCCTAATTGTTTTATATTTTTTACTATTATGTCTCTTGTACCTTACTATAAAAACTTTTTTATTCTAGTTAGTTGTTTTCAAATTATACATTAAAATCTTAAGTTTTATACACATATTCTTCACAGAATTGTAGGTGAGATTTACATTCATTGAACAGAACAGTGTTAGTTTATTCTTCCTGCCTGCTTTGAATTTAGGCCTGTTTTTCTCATCTGTAAATATAGGATTCCAAATTCTGCTATGTAGTTTTTCAGTCTGCTGCTGTTTCATCTAGTTGTATTGTTGGTTTTTAGTAAATGAGCTGCCTTCTAGGCTGTATAGATCTCCCAGTGGCTAAATTAGAGCTTATGGCATTTTCAAAATTAATAATGTGGAATTGTGGCTATTGAGAACTTTCAGAAATGAATATCGTTGTGGGGATATGATGCAATGATATAGCCTTTGTTATGCAGTGGATGGACGTTTCCTAACTTTTTATGAACTATGATTTTTATATACAGTCCAACTTTCATATTTTTCTACCTCATGTTGATTTTTTTTACCTTTTACTTAATACCAAAGGTAATAAGTATATTTGTAATGTTATGTGAACTTTTTCTAAAAGTTTTAAAAATGTTTTCTTCCATGTTATTCTGTGTCCAGTAACAGTTATTTAGTTATCAGTGGGTAACTTAGCTTATATAAAAACTTGGTGCCAAAAATCTTCAGCTGTTTTGCCTTTTATTTTAATTTTGATTGATGTTCTTTTTATGTAATCCTATTATCTGCCAGTATTTGCAAATCAAGGTTTGTAAATGTTGAAGACTGAGTCCAAAATAAGGAATTATTTAAAAAAAAAAAAAAAGAATTACTGGACCTCTCTTAAATGGCAAATGTTTTTAGCATGATAAAGATGATTTTACTTTCATGCTATTATTTATTGAATGACTATTTTATCTTTAGAAATTTAATTATAACTATAATGGTAGCATTAAATTTGCATCTTGTAAGATTCTAGTTGATTTAATACTGCATTTTTTTCAACTGAAATTAAAAACTGTTGTAACAGATTTCAGAGTTCTCAAATGGAGTGATACATCTTAGGATATGATCCGATTTTTTATTAGGTCAGACATTTTCTTGATAATCTGTTAATTAATCAAACTTGGGCTGGAAAGCTTTCCCTGCTGAAAATTTCGAGTTAGTCCTTGCCTTAAGTGTAGGAGTCACGTGTGATGTTTGCCGAGCCAAGATTCAGTTTATTCAGAGAAATGAGTTAAACTGGTGTGAGTGACCCTTCCTCAGCTGTGTGCCTAGATAGACCTGAGCTTGGGAGTTGACCGGTCTCTAAGTTTACAAAGAAATGTGTGTTGTTAATATTTATACTTTGAGGAGATTCAGTCAAAACACAAAAATTGCAATCTATTTTATGTCTGAAAGTTTTAACCAGTTATTACCTAATTTGGTCGTAAAAGTTATAGTCTCTGATTAATAATCTGCTATCTTTTTCTTCTTAACATCTGTGCTTACAGTATAATAGAAACAAAGTGTAGAAATGAAAATATTCTTTCTAGTACAAAGTAGTTTAACTTTTAAAATTATTTGATTTGAGCCGTGCATCTGAGCTGATGATTGTTTTGGTTTACTAGACTTTTTTGGTAATTATATAGCTAGTTGTGATTTAGATTCCTATTTAAACATTGAAAGAAAAAAAAACTTCTCTAGCTAGGTTTCTAAATCAGGATATTTTTCCATTAGTGATATGTTTGAGATTTTTTAAGTCACATTTACTCATTTATCACTGGATAAATTAAGGGGACTTTTTCTGTTTTAGGAAGAATTTGGCTATAACGCAGATACCCAGAAGCTCCTGGCAAAAAATGGAGAGACTCTTCTTGGAGCTATTAATTTTTTCATTGCCAGTGTGAGCACTTTGGTGAATAAAACAATTGAAGACACATTACTGACTGTGAAACAGTATGAAAGTGCCAGGTAGGTATAAATTTACACTGTATTATCTGTTTTATAGATGGCACATAGTTCAGTTAAGATTTTTGGTTGCAAATAAGAGAAACCAACTCTGGCTAATATGGGCAGGAAAAGAATGTATTAGAAGGTTATAAGATAGCCCACAGAACTAACAAGAAAAGCAAGAGAAGAGATGCTAGAAACAGGCGCGAACTAAAGCCAAAATAATGCCTCAGAAGAATCTAATTAAGACTCTGATGCTGGGTATCCCTGGTCCTTGATGCTGCTGCAGCTACCACAAAGAATTTCTATAAGGCTCCAGAATACTTTGCTTCATTATCTTGAGAGTGTCAAATTGAACCTTGGTCACGTGTTCAAACCCTGCCTGTTGAGAATAGGGAGGTGAAGGATCTCCCAGATCCAGCTTCCTTAGAAGGCGACAGGACCTTGGGTACTACCAGGTAGACATAGATCCCTCTGTAGTCTGTCCTAAGCTTACCTTTCTCCTTTACTACCACAGCTTCCACAATAGACAGACTCAGTCTCAGTGATTTCTCTTGAATGTACAAGCTCATTTCTGCCCCCATGATTGTGTTTATATTGTGGATACCAACTCCCTGACCTTCCATTTATCCAGATTGTAATCAGCCTTTAAACTCTTACAAATTTACCTTTTACATAAATATTTGCCTTATGTTTTCATAGGTGTCTATAATGCAGTGTTTTCATATATTTTATACATCCACATGCATTTATGATTTCACTCTCATAACCATCCTGTTAGGTAAACAAAGTACATGTTAATAAATACTTATAAATGTCTAAAAAGTAGCATGTTTCAGCTTTTGATTCCAGGCCCAATTTTTTTCACACTCATTCCAGTCCCCTTTGAGTGTTTTCCTCTGACCACTTGAAATTTTTATTTTCTGTTATACTTTTTTTAAACCACAGTTGAAATACAAACATTACCTTCTAGAAGTGTAACTGTACTTTTTGGCCTGTTGCCCTAGTTTAATGATGTGAGAACTGAATTCATCTTGTCCTTTTTTGCAATTGAATGCTTATTCTTAAGGATATATTTTCTTAGGCTTTGCATAAGTAAAAGCCCAAATCACTCGGAAAGTTAACTTTGATCTTTTCAAAAGAAGAGGTGTTTCTGTCCTGTGCTGTTTGTAATTTTCAGTTTAGGATTAACATATGAAATTCTTAATAACTTGGAAATGAAGGTCAAGACACACAGCTGTGGTTGTCTGGTGGGAAGAAGGGCTGAGATGGGGCTCTGTACCTTATTTAGGTTTTGGAGTTGGTTTTTAACTTTTCTTTATTGTTTGAATTCTTTACTAACAATATTGAAATCAGAAGGTGAAAAAGGAGTAAAAAGGGAATCTACCAATAGGATATTCCTCAATAACGTTGAAGGAATTGCTCAATAAAATATTCTTCAATAGAAATCCCTCCAATAACAGTGCCAGTAATTGGTTCTCCTGTCTCCGTTTAAATCCTTTCATAGGTATTGTCTGTATTTTTCAAAGGATTTATTATGTATATTTTTTATTTCCTTTTATAAAAATTTGGTTATTTTTCAATTCTGTCTGTTCCTTATTCATAATGTCCAAACTTGTTCATAATGAATACTCTTATCTTTTAATCATTCTTATTTTCTAGTCTTTCAAGTTGTTTTAATATTTGTGGGTTTTGAAGATGAAAATTCTTTTGTCTCAAAAATACCGCCACGTACCTCCCAATTAAGCATTATGTGAAACTAGTTTCTGTTTCTCTACTTTGTAATTATCTACTTATTGTGAAATATATTTTAGTTACTAAAATATATATTTAAATCTAAGAATATTTTATTTTAAACATGCTGTATCTTTCTTTTCAGCCTTTATTTCTAATGTGCTTTTAAAAATATTAACCCATATTAAAGAAAGACACTTATTAGATAACTCACCGTTCATACACAAAATATCTTATATTTAATTTGCAGGGGAGAAAAATAAGCCTCTAGAGATTAAATGGTTTGCTCACTTAGAGCCGATTAAAAACCAAAACGAGAGCCACGGGCTTCCTACCTTCTCCTTTGATCATTAGGTCTAAAGCTTGAACTGGATTAATCTCAGATTTTCACATCTTATTATAAAAATAATTTTTACATCTCATAATGAGAATTCTTAAGATTTCAGTTTATCCGTTTATCCAATATACAGATTTGTTTAAAACTTTTGAACAAAATTATAAATCAAGGTATATGTATTTGTTAGCTGGTTCTCAGGAAACCTTTTGACTACCTCTATATGTGCCTTAAAAACTACCAACAGTAATGACCTTACGCCATAATTTATTCTTCCTTATTGAAATTGCAGTATATGATTTAATTTATCAAGCTTAGCTTGGGATTTGACTTTTCTGTGCTTTTTCTGAAGTAGTTGAGGAATTCACTAGTTGTAACACTAAAACATTACCTACTGAGGGAGAACATTAAAAAAAAAAGAATCCCAGATTAAAAGTTTCTCAGTAGCTGAATTATCTTCCCTGTCAAAACCAGAATTTACTGACTTTTAGGGCAAGGGTCAGCTATTTGATCCAGCACATAAAGTAGCAATTTAGGCAAATTTCTGGGTGGCCTTTTAATGCTCCCCATTATGCATTGTGTACAGCATTTCCTAGCCCTCTGGTGCTTCATGTGTCGAAAACCTTGTAACAGTCCATTCAACACTTCTCCACAGCAGCACCAACAAGGGAGTCAATTGTGGTCAAGACTTTTCAGATGTGGACACCTGTTCTCTAGAAGTTTTACGTAAGCCATAAAGTAACCAGCTTTCACTAACTTTATTGATATGGACTCAATTCAGACTGGCAACCTTGAAGTGAAGAGTTATATTTTGAACACTTAGCGTGTTTCCCTTCCTGGTTGTAATGGGCATGTTAGAGAAGCTCTTATGGAGAGTTTTACTTTGATACCATCTACAAACTGGATGTAAAAATTAAGGGATATAAGGTCAGTATTATAACTTTGATTATGTTTAAGTTAATCACTATTGTTTAGAAATGTGTTCCAAGACTGTTGAAGGACATTTGTCTTCACATTAAATCACCACATATTACTTTTCTTTTTTAATTACTATTTATTTTTATTCTACTTTTTTTCTCGTTTATTTTTTATTGTTTTTAGTACATTTGCTTCTGGCTTTTGGACTTCTAATTTGGCCATAATAATAAGCACTCTAAAGATATTATTACCTGATCCTTAGTACTTTATATATTTGAAGTTATATACATGTAGAGAATATCATTCCCATTTATGGATGAAAAACTGAAGACCTCAAAGCTAGCGAAGGGCAGGCAGAGTGGTCGTGCAGTTGGCACCACCCGTGGGATGTATCTAACTACCATCACCAGCTCAGCCGTGCCTCCTAAATCCTTAGTATCGCTCCCCTCCTTCTTAGCTCCACTGCCATTGCCCTGATTCGGTGACTCATTTTCCTTTTACCCATGGTCTTATAAAAGGGTTCCTTGCTTCTTATTTCTTAATCTTTAACTCCAGTTCATCCTCCATTCCTTATGCTGCCACTATCGTCATCTTTCTATCCTAAAGAAATAGAACATGTTACTTTCTAGATCATAGTTCTTCAGTGGCTTCCCATCAGTTGTCCTACTGGATTAAATCTTATCCCTTTAGCGTGGCCTGTAAGGCCCTGCTTAATCTCAGTCCTGCCTTCCTGTAGGGCTTTAATTTCTTCCATTATTGTTTTCCAGCTGTAGGTTCTAATATACTGAATTACTTCCCAGATGTTTCATGGTATCTTAGAATGGACAAATGTCCATATTCTTCTCTTCTTGGAATGTTTCACCAGTTTCTCTGCTCCAGTCCACCCTGTAAGCTTTTCCCATTCTTTAAAATTTAATTATAGGATTTTAATTCTGTTCTGAGATGCCTTTCAAATACCTAATTTGATATTCCTTCCTCCTTATTTCCACTGTACCTTGTCCTTCCTCCCTCATGGCAGCTTCCATTATCTCATTTTGTTGTTGTTTAAGAGCTTCTTTCCTTCTAGACTTCTTCTGGAAGAATAACTTTTATCTGTTCATCTTTATAGCTCTATCTGGCATAGTGCCTGGAACATAGCAGGTGTTTGCTTAATGTTTGTTGAATGAATCAATGTGTCAGTGAATGAATGAATGAGTAATCTTTTGACCCAGAAAGATCAAGTTTGTTAACTTCAGTACAGGTTAGGAATAAATTAGGCTCAATGTGAGAAACTGATGTATTCTATCTCAAGTCATATATACAATATAGTTTATGTTGTTTCAAATAGTCTTAATTCCCAGAATAGGAGATATAAATTGTACTACAGATATTTGAATAAAGAGCATTAGTTTCAGGGCATAAGGTTTGTGATGCTGATTTTGACTAAATCAGAGGTTACTTTGCTTCTTCTTAGCTGCGTACTGAATAGTCGAGACTCCTGGATAAGTCATTATTTAATAATCAAGGTAATATTGTACTTACACAGTTGCTGTGATAGAGATATTATGAGGGGCTGTGGGATTGTGGAGTGATGGTGGGTGGGGTAACTATTTCAGTTAGTGGTGGGCAAGTTTTAGGGGGAGGCATCTCAGGGAACACAAGGTGGTAAGTGCTTCATCATAGATGCTATGTCACATTCTCAATACTAATGTTATGGAAACCCATCCTGAGTTGTGCTGTCCCACACTGTAGCCATTAGCCATGTGTATCTGTTGAGCACTTAAACTGTAGCTAGCCTGAATTGAGTTGTGATAGGATGTAAATTACATAGTAGATTTCAAAGACTCAGTACCAACCCCCCAAAGTAAAATAGTTCAACAACAATTTTTTACATTGATTATATTTTACAATGATAATATTTTAGATTTTTTTAAATAAATTATTTTAAAAAACAGATGAAATTAATTTTTATTATTTTAATGTGACTACCAGAAAACTTTGTTACATATATGACTTGCATTGTATTTCTCTTGTACACTGCGGACCTGGACTACATTTGAGGACTGCTGACCCTCAGCGTAACTTCCTTTTATCAGTTAGTCTGCGTATGTCATTCTAAAGTCTGCTGTCCTCACCTGCTCTGCCTTATCAATGTTAACCAGTTCACACGGGAAGTCGATCACTGCCCTTCATCTCATTAGCATTAGATTTTAACATGTGGCTTTTAAACTGGCTTTTAAATTTTGGAAATTTTACTTGTCTGTTAATACTGTACAGAATTGAGTCCATATCAATAAAGTTAGTGGAAGGTATAGTAATGAGATTAATAGGCAGCTCGTCCCTTCCCCTGCTTATATTAATAGTTCTTTGCATTAAAGATTTATATAATTTTAAAAGCTACAAAAGGTACAAAATATGTGAGAATTATTATGTATTAATGTATAGTATGACATTATTATATATTTCTAACTCACCCCCTGAACTTATTTCATCAGTTTTTGTAGCACGATTCATTTATTCTCTTTTTTCCAGGATCGAATATGATGCATATCGCACTGATTTAGAAGAACTGAATCTTGGACCGCGTGACGCAAACACTCTGCCAAAGATTGAGCAGTCACAGCATCTGTTCCAAGCACATAAGGAAAAATATGATAAAATGCGCAATGATGTTTCTATCAAGTTAAAACTTCTAGAAGAAAATAAGGTGAATTCATTCTTTACTGTCTGAGATCTTTCTGTGGACTTTAAAATAAAGCCACCCTAGAGAGAGATAAATTGAAAGTTTTTTTGTTGTTGTTTCTGTTAACTCTTTCGTAAAGTTGCAAAACAGAAGTCCATTTATAATCAGTGTTTGAGTTTTTAGAAGTACATCAAATATATTTACCTCTCTGTCATAAAGCCGCCATCAACTCTGCAGTCCCAGTCTTTCATAACAATTGGCAAAAATACTTGCCGTTTAATGGTTCGTCTTCAAATTGGTGTTCACGTCAAGTGCTTTAAAAAGTTTTTTTAATGATAGGTTCTGCTCTGGATGTTTTAAAACTTTATTATTAATGGTAGATACAGATTTTGAGAAGAGACCAGCATTCTTCCCAGTAACTGATAAATAGGAAATGACTAAAAGGTCCAGCGTAGGGCTATAGTTAACATAGCCTAGAAGAAATAAGCCAAAAAATCAGTTATCCACATTATTTTCATGTGACATGAACATATCCAAGACAGTGAGAGCTGAGATGGGCCTGCTGTAGGCTTCATTTAGAAATGGATTCCTGCAATAACGGGCTCCTGAGTTTTGATTTTTAAGTAAAGGACAGGATGTCATGTTTAACATTTCTTCCAATGCATGTGTACACAGTTTTGTGAGGGGGTTGCAGTTCTGGGCATGGGAGAGCCAGTAGCGAGCACAGTACAAAGTAGCTGTGGCTCAGTCCCATGGAGATGGGGTCTTAACCATTGCACTTTGGTGGTCCCCTTCTTGTGCTTCTCACATCTTCTGAAGTCATATAGGCCTTCAACTCTGCTTCTTTCCAGGTACCCTCTTAAAGTTATTCTTCCATTCTTATTGCCTATTGATACCTTGTTTTCCTTAACATTTCATTAGAAACTCTTTTGGTTATCATAAAAGTTGCAGAATTACACATTTCCTTGAGACCTACCAAGTCCAGCCCTTTTGACCACCCCCCTCTTTTTTTTTCAGCTACAATGAGTGGAAAGTATTCACGTGAGAAACATTACTATGGCAATAAAGGAAACTTCAGCAGAGTTATCCGATTGCCCAGGATCATTCACGCAGCACAGTGCAGCCTTTTAGCATTCATTGGCTGAGCACATCAGATGGCATTCATTTTAGTCATTCATATATATGTCCATATAATAGATCAGTTATACCGTTTAATATTACAATGGATAGGAATATATCAATACCTAGGTATAGATGTATATTTTAAATATAAAAATATTTTTGACATACTGCCCTATCATGGATCAGGACTAGACAATGTGGTGCTAAATGAAGTATGCTAGAATCTTTTGGGCTCTGTCCAAAGCTAATTTGAAGGAAAAATTTGGAGATTGAAGACCTCTTCAAATAGGGGAAATGATTTTAGGACAAATCTATAAAATGACAATTGCATTCCATTGGGATCTAATGATATTGTGTGGTATTCTGTGAGAAGTGAGATTATGGGTAATTTTCGTTTTCTATAAATGTTTCTGTATTTGGGACAATTTCTCTGAAGATTGTATTGCCTTTATAAAAAGGAGGGAAAGTTCTTTTGGAAGAATCAGTACCCTTAAACCATATTTGCTTATATGATTCTTGCCAGAGTAAGTAAAAATAAGCACAATTACACAAGGATAATCAATGGCCATTGACTGCTACTTCTTTTACTGTAACTATTTTTGAAACTTGGCAGTAGTAGATCTCCAGATTTAGATATGAATCAGGGAAGGCAGTTCTCATTTGTCAGTTACCATGCATTTGATATATAGTCTCTCACTTAATCCTCATAACAACCTTCATTGCAGTAGCCGTAGAAAGGAAAGAACGCTGTGATTTCAAAACCGAGCAACAAGGATTGGGAAATCAACATAGGAGGCTGGGTTAGCTGGAAGGCTATGCGGGAGGAGGGATGGGAATTTGTTCAATTTAACCTCAGAGTTCAGGATACTGAAGTGGTGGAAATAGTTGGTAGGAAGTTAATGATGTAGGTTTGCAGTTTGGATGAGTAGGGTCAGGGCTTTGGAGATAAAGGTTCGGAAGGTATTGTTTGAAAATAATGGTGTCATTGTCACATCCTCTCTTCTGTTGACTTTTCTTACTGTAAAATAAAAACATGAAATTGTCTTTATTCTCAAAGATTGTATGTTCTTAAGTGGCCTAGAGACATTCTTCGTTTTTGGGTTTACACAGTTGCCATCAAGCGAAGTTTCAGGTTGAACTCAGTAAGCAGTTATATCTAAAATAGAATCTGTAAACTCTGACCTCTTTATCTTTTTTATTTAACTCTTCAAAACTATAAAGAGATCACGTTGGTTTCTATTATATTAAGCAATAAATAACTACAATTTGGATGAAGACAGATCCATGAGAAAACTCTGGGTTTTTTTTTTTTGTTATTGTTAAGCAACTTTTACCCTTTTTTGTTATTTAAAAGGTCTTAGAAAATGAGGAAAAAGCAAGCCCTTAGGCCGCAGACTGTCTATCATCCTTGTCTGTGTTCTTGGCAGTTTGAAATGCTTCAAATCTGAGTTTTTTGGTTCTTTTTTTTAAATTACAGCCGATTTGTGCCTTAATATATCTTAAAGGCAGTTGTCAGATAATCTACTTAGCACTTGAATTTTAACAAAATGTAATATACTCTATTTCTTAAGTATCATATATTGAGTTTTTTAAAAACAAAAGTTTTTAAAGTTCCGTGAAACATCGAGTGTGCTATTTTGTAATTTGATGATGTCCTGAAGGTTACTGCTTTTTTTGAAAGCTGTTTTGGCAGCTTTTTGGAGGAGGCAGTGGGGACTTTTTTTTGGTTCTTATGGTTTTTGGAGTGTCTTCCCATAGCAACAGTTCTTTTCTAAAATGAGACTCCAGATAACCAGACACCTAGTATACACATAAAGTAAAAGCAGATAGTCATCGAGTAAAGTACTAAGAACCGTTCTTGTGTCTATTGCAGTAAATTTTAGTGGCCAAACATTGTGAGAATGTTTTTGTTTTGTTCTTAGAACTTCTTTTAAAATCTTTTCAAAAGGGACAAGAGGTAGTCTTAGCTGTATTTTAGAATATTAAGGTGTTTATATGTAGTTAGTCTAACCTTCCTTCTCTGGCAAGGCAAAGGGAATAAGTGTGTAAAATACACACATTCCTGTGTATGTGCAAACGTTGATGCTGAGTGATATGTGCACACGTCTATATTTGTCATAGATTTCTATTTTTAGAAGTAGTTTTACCTTTAATAGAAAAACTTGTATTCTTTTACTATTAACAGTCTATACTCTATGCACCCCTCACCCGGTGTGATATATTGTATTTATCTTTAACTTAAACAACACTTATTAATCTCTGATATTCTCTTCCTTATTTACTAAACAACACTGAGGCGCAAAGCATTAAGGACAAAGTTAGTTAGGCTGTTCTAATGTTTCTCCTTTCATCAATATTTCTCTTTTTCTACACCTTTAAATAATGTAACTTGAGCTGTTTTGTGGATTGAGGCAGTTTATTTACCTTCAGTCTTTCCTTTCAAGGTTCAAAACAAAACATAGGCTACTTTAGTAAAGAGGAAAAAAATAGACGTTTCTGGTGCTTTGTAGACTTTGTGAGAAAGGATACCGTGCCTTCTTTAACAGCCCTCATGATGCCTAGCAATGGTGTAAATGCATAGTCATCACTTAGCAAATGCGTGTTTGCGTTTCTTCCCAGAATCAGAGGTACACTGAAGGCAAGGGAAGGAAATGGAAGTAAATGAGAGTCAACTAGCATGGGGTAGCAGGGCAAATCCTGATTACCTCACTCTTTTCTTTAGTGAGGACAAAGCATGCTCTCTCAGAAATGCTTCTCTTGTCTGCAGTGTGTATGGCTTGCATGGACAGAGGAAGCAAAAATTAAAGGAACATAATGCAAATCATTGTGAGTGACCCACGTTTATTTTTTTAGAAACATTTTATATGGCTTGGAACCATGTAGACTGTGAAAAGAGTAATTTAAGATTGTTTCCTTTAAGATGAACATAATTTAACTTAGGAATGGTAAATCTCTTTTCAGGGCTATTAGGTATTAGGGAAAAAAGAAAACTGAATATATCAAAAGATTTAGCAAAGCATTTTAGGATATAAATAAAAAGTAAGGATTCTGTTAATTTTATTCTTATTTTTAAAAGGATAAAATATACTCTTCCTTTAAGGTAATGCCAGTTAATTAACTATAACCATTACATGCAGTGTTTTTCCCATTATTATATATCAGTGACTTAAAGGATGGCCAGAGCTGGGGCAGGGGCAGAAAAAGATAGAGCAGACTTGGGATCTGCCCTGGACACATATTTAATTAATATTGCTACATAATTTAAAATTTTTTTTCTCAAAAATTGTAGTCATTCTGAATCTTAGGTTGATTAAAAAACTTTTTTTCACTTATATCGTGTTTCATATATAATCATAATACAGTAATATTCCTGTAAATTAGGATTTTTTCTAATATATTACAGACTTGTTTTATATGCATCTTATTATGAATTTAACTTTCAGAGAAAAATCCAATGAAATAAAGTGGTGAGGCAGGAGAAAGAGGAGAGAGAATACACTGAGAATAAACCTAAAATAAACATACTCATGTAATATGAGATAGCTGTATATCTAGATGTGATGACTCAGTGGCTTTATGCAAATATGTACAATAATACGAAATACTCAGAGCCTAGTACATTTTTGTAAAATATGCTGTAAATGTTTGAAAAAGCTTGGAGGGCAAAGGTATTCTTTGTCTACTAAAAGTTCTCTTTGAGAGGAAAAAATACAAACCTCTGAATTTAACAAATAGATACATGCCAGACTTTAAGGAGCATATTAATCATTACTTAATATGTACAAGCAGATATGTTCTTGAAATCTTTTTCCCCATGGTCAAAAGAAAAGAACTTAACTTACTCTTGATACTTTTAAAATATCAATTCCAATGACACTGGCATGTTTATTTCTGTAACTAGAGGGATAACCAGTATTGTCTCTTGTCATTTGCTCAGAGGGCAAATGAAATTAAGTTCTATAGGTAAAAGAACCTTACCTAGTTCAATATAAAATAAATAAATAAATAAATAAATGTTTATGGGTTGAAAATGTAAGTGTTTAGTATGATAAGCAACCTTAACACTGTGCCAAATGGAATTACCTACATTTGGATCCTATGAAGCATTCCTTTACCCATGCAATTTTACTTTTAAACTTAATTCCTGAGTTTATTTCATCATATAGCTTGATATAATTCCATACTATTTTTGTTCTTTTTTCATTCCTTTAACATGTTTTTAGGTATATACTGTGTGCCAGAGGTGAGGGATGACTTTCTTCCCACCTTCTAAGTTCTTCTAGCTGGGCTAATAATCAAATTAACATGAGACAGAGTAACAAGAGAAAATGTCCAGATTTTATTATTGATGTATTTGGGGGCGGGGGGGGGGCATAAGAATATGAGACCCAGATATGCATTGGGTAGTTGAGGTTTATTTGTCATTTTGGACAAAGGAGAAAGGAGGTCAGGGGTCTGGGATTTCGAAGGGAAAGCAGGCGATTTAGAGGTAAAAGAAAGAACAAACATGTGGTAAATAAAATTTCGCTGGGCTGCCCAGAAACAATGGGACACGAGGGATGGTCAGTAAACAGTCTTCGCTTATTTTCTCCCTGTCTGCCACATTTGGTTGATATTATGATGCGAAGGTCATACTGTCTTCCTTAAGCAGGTGTTCTATCTGAATTCCTTTAGGCAGGTAAAGGGAAGGGTCAAAGGTTCTTTCTGAGTCTTTTCTTTCTTTTTACTTATTTATTTTTTAAGTCTTTTGTTTCTTAATAACCAGCCTAGAATCATTATTACAAAAGGCATATTTCAGGGTGGCGAAATTTTAGACCCGCTTCACTAGGAAGTGTTCTGGATGTTGATGATACCCATTGGGCAAAAGTAAAAAATTCTACCGTCAAAGAGCTTATAAGAAACAACATTGAACAAATCATACCAAAAATATATACATATATATAATTTTGGTTGTGACCAGTGTTTTCAAGGAGAAGTAGTGCAACATGGTCAGTTAAGAGTAAACAGGGCAAGTTTCCTTGGGCAAGTGTTGAGCATTAACAAGGTAAAGTGAGAAGCAAAGAGTGTTCCAGGTAGAAAATATAGCATGTGCAACAGCCCTGTGGCAGGCAGGGGTGTGGTATGTTTACAGAATGACTGTGACTAGAGCGTAGAGAGAAGAATGGGAGGTGAGCAGGGTCCAGACCATACAGGCCTTATAGACCATGTTAAGGAAAAGTTTATTTTACTATCAGTGGGAAGCCATTGAAAGAATTCTTGGCAAATAATAGGACTAAAACATGGAGCATAGATTTCAGTAGAACCTAAGAGTGAATACAGTAGTTCAGACAAGGGATGATGGGAACTTGGCTAGTGTGGTGGTACAGAAGGGTGATTTGAAGGCCTCCCAGGAGTGATCGCCTTAGAATCATAAATGCTATTTTTATAGATTTTACTTGGTGTTTTGTTTTGTTTTGTTTTCGTTTTTGTTTTTTGGTGAACCGAAGGAATGAAGAGATACTTTAAAGGTAAAAAAGAAATATACGTAAAATACTGAGAACAGATTGACGTATAATTAGCACCTTTGACATTTTATTTTTTTATTAGCAGATATTCATTGGCTGCATTTTTTAAGCCAGTCACTGGGTTAGGTAGTAGAAATACAGACAAGCCTTGCCATCATACAGCTTACGGTCGAGTAAGAAAAATAGACATTAACCAGATAATTACATAAAGACATAATGTTGTGAAGAAAATAGAGGGGTCATGTGAGAATACAAAGAGAGGGTGCCTTGGTGTGGGGGTTGTGGGAGGCCGGCTAGAGGAAGTGACCCTGGGGCCGAGACCCAGAGGGTTGGAAAGGAGTCAACTACAGGTGTGCGGAGGAAGGACTGGGGAGAGGAGCTGTGGACGAAGCTGCACAAATAGATGGGGCCTACACAAGAAAGAAAGGACGTGTGTGCAGGGTTATTCGTCGCAGCTTCACCTGTAACACCAGAAGAAGAGAAACAACCCAGCAGTTCAGCAGTAAAGGACTAATAGAATAAACTGTGGTGCATTTGTATAACGGGATGCCAAAATAAATAAATAATAGAGACGCTATTGATAAGTCCTCAAAATATTATTAAAAGAAAAGGGGAAGATGCAAAGCAGTGTATAAGAAAGGAAGAACATAAGAATGTATAATCAGATTTTGTGCTTGCATGAAGAAAAATCAGAAGAATTAACTAATTAAAATCAGTTACCTATAAGAGGAGCAGAGTAGTTGGAGATAGTAGTGGAAATGAGACTTCTCATATTTTCTATATCTTTTCAGTTTTAATCCTACCTATTCAAAGAATCAGATTTAACTTTAAAAAGAAAGAAAGTATAGCTGGAAAATATTTGTCTTTTAAATAGTATGTCTTATCTTTTTTCAAAATGAGACTCAACTAGATTTCTATTTTTAAAAGTTGAAAATGTATTTACATAGCCTATAATTTTTATCTTAGCTTTAAAATCAAATTATCAATTCTGTGTTGGAGACAATAGAAAAATAGTTAACTTGCCTAGGACATGAGTTCCCTACATCATTCTTAAGTGACAGATTAGAAATGGGGTGATATAGTACCTTTCACTTATATCGGAAAATAATTTTGTTTGCTGCTGTTAGTGGTTTGGCTCATAGATCCCTTTAAAATTTTTTCTAATCCCACATGGAGGAGGAAAAATTTGCCTGTGGTTTGCATTGCCTCCTTTCTCTCTTTAGAAAAGAGGCAGAAGTTAACTATCCTTATAAAAACTATGCAACCAAAACAAATGTGTTATGAGTTGAATTTTAAATTAGCATCATCCAAGCCATACTTACTCAGAATCAATCGACGATTGATAATCTGAGAATCTATCAGTAACTCCCTATTTGCAGTTGTGAACTGGTGAATGAGAGGGAGAGAGCATGCCTAGCTAACCAGTCCATACAGTCAGTCTCTCTTGTCTGTTGTGCTAAGATTTCCAGCATGTAATTTTTGTGGAGGAGAGGTATTTTATACACAAGATTTAAAAGCCTCCCAGGAGCGATAGTTTTATAATCAGGAATTGCTGTTGTTTTTATAGGTTTGACTTGGTTCTTTTTTGGGAGCGTGGGAGGGGGAGCTATTATAAGGTTCTTATGTTTTCTGACCCTTTTGGTCAGAAGTGATTAACTTATTTGGAGAGGAGGGTTTGGATTTCATTTTTCTGTTGTAAGAGGAGGGAATTGTTTGGTCTCTTTACTTTGAATGAATAGGATTCGCTTATAAAATCCATTTCAACCATTTATAAAATGGTTGAAAGCTGTGTACTACTCAGATCCACATTTCCCTGATTTGTCCAACCTTGGGGATCACCCAAGTCAATTTGCCATGTTTTGTAATACAGTTGATTTTTTAAGTGATCAGTGTAAAATTTAAACAGATCACTGGTAATCGGTATTGATTTTGGTGACAGTGGCATTACTGCACTATTTTTTTTTAAGTTCTTAGTTACGGTCTTCAATTAACTTAAAAGTAAAACCTCTAATTAATATTTCTGAGTAAAATCTTAGAAGACACTAGCAGTGTTTAAGAATTTAACTTTGCATTGTACTTTTTAACCTTTAACCTTTCCTTGAAGTGGTCTCAGTAATGACTCAGCACCTTGTTGACCATATATATATTCCTTCCGTGACTCATCTACATTTTGCTTTGTTAGATTCTAAAAAAATCATTCGATAAGTGAGTTTCTTCTTTATTTCTCTTAAAACTCATAGCATTCTGCTTTTCCGTCTTTAAGTTTTTAAAAGATGCTCTTTTTAATTTAATAAGTTTTTTAAGGTTTTTGTTTGGGGCTGTTAGACTATCTAGTCCTAAAAAATATTATATGAAGGTATTACGACAAACTCTTTGCCGACAAACGACTTACAGCCTAATGGAGGACAGAGAGGACAGTTAGTAAAATCTGTTAGATATGAAATGCTGAGTTAAGCCTGAGAAAGAAGAAATATAGAACTTGATGAAGGAAAAAAAACCATCAGCGTCGGCTGGAAATACCTGCTGGGCTAGGTGAGGTGGCAGTATGCCTTAAGCAGGACCGCACAAGAATGAGTAACATGAACATTGGTGGGAAAAGGTCAGAAAAAAATTCTTGAAGAAGCCCTGGATGATAGATACATTTAAATGATTTATAAACTTATGTTAAATTTGCTGTCCTCATCTTAAAGCAGAACATAGCATTACTGCTTATGGATTTTTTTAAAGAAAAATAATGACTTTATCACAGATTTTAATAAATCTTTTTTATTAAGGTAATAAATGGTTGTTAGATGCATAGGATCAGAATTTTGTTAGTTGTGTAAGAGATTGGGTTCTCAGTCTTAAAAAAAAAAGTTGGTCTTCCAAGGTATAGTCTAAAACTATACTTATGAAGGAAAACTGTTTGGTGAATGTAACGATGGGTAGATTTGGTGAATAGGCCACAGGTTTCACTATAAATTCCTGTTGCCCATTATCCCAAGGCCAGTGAGAACAGGGTCACCTAATCGATACAAAGAAATACCTAATTCCTTAACTACTCTTCTGTACCTAAATTGATTTTGAAGTAGGATCTCAGATGCTAACTCGAATGATTTATGTGGCTTGATATTTCCTCCAGCAACTTGAAAGTTTCTTTCTTCCCCTATGTATTACCATTGCGCCCAGAGCCTTCTCTCCTTAAAATACGGGTCACACCGTGCTGTGAATGACCATTAATCTAGTTCTTCCCCTAGAAGTAAGCTCTGTGGATGCATCTTGGAGCATTCCCTTCCTACCTTAAGTGAATTGATAGATGCTGATCTCTGAGTAATCTGTATATGGAGGAAGCTCTCATTAAGTATTTTATATAATATCTATTTGTATGTGTATCTAATCTGTGATCTGGATAATCATATACTAATATACAGATAATGAAGCTAAACTTTAGAGAGGTTAAGTAACTTGGCCGAAGTCTCACAGCCAGACCAGGATTCAAATGTAGACCAGTATAACTCCATAGCCCTGCTTTTGGTTAACTGAAATGAAGCTATAATGCTGCTCCAGGGAAGGTTCTTAAAAAAGAGAAAAGACGGATCTTCGTAAAACAGAAGCCATATTGGTTACATCGAAACCTGGAGCTCTTGGAAGGAAGGGAGGAAGCAGAGGGAGCTGACACCATAAACCATAAAGCAAAAGGGAAATAGAAGTTTTTGGAAAGGGAAGAAAACCTGTGCATTGAGAATTTTAATGTATCACTGGATAAAGAATTATATTACCACAGTTCTGTGTCCTGCCATTACTGAAGTTTACAGATTATGAGTTATCAGTTACCTTTTCAAAAACAACTGCCCTTTTTCCCTTTTAGGATGTTTTTTTTAAAACCCGCTTCTCAGTGATTTGTTGAAACCTATCCCAGTGACTCAGAAAAATGAAATCTGTCCTTCTACCTCTTCTTATAGTTCATATTTGTCTTTCCTTCTCTGTCTCCCTTCCCAGTGCCCACACCCTTATTTTTGATAGTACCTCTCTTTCTCAACTGGCAGGGTTTTTTTTAACATTGACAGGCATTTCCCAATCTTATTACAAAGTAATAAAATCATAAATCTCATAAAATACTAAGACAGGTATACTTCCCTGCTTATTATTCTTCTGGTCTCTTACTGACTGAAGAAAAAAAATCAATGATGGGCAGAGAAATATATAATTATACATTTTTAAATAGGAGTAAAGAAAGGAGTTAATGCTTTACACATTAGTGGTTAGAGATGTCTCACTAAAGAGTGATTTTGTTCCAGCCATTCGTCATACGTTTAAGGCAACCTGCCAACTCTGGATGGTTGTACACGTAGTATAAACACCTGTTTTATAGAATTATTGGGAGAGCCAGTAATTAATCTGAAGTTTAAGTTATAAATAAATATATTAAAACTAATAACTAGAAATTGTATCTTCTCTATTACTTCAGTACCTTTGATAAGGTATATAATCTAAATTTGATTTGGAAAAAAGTTCATTTGGTAGAAATAAAGTACCTTTTTATGGTTTTGATGTCTATGAAGTAATACTTCAAGTTTTTCAGTCAGTAACTTTGTAAATGGTATTTATCGTCTACTGATACATGCTGTGTAGGCGGGAGGACGTTTTCAGTGTATCCACTTGGCTCTTAAAGTTCTCTTACCCAGTTTCTGTTTAAAACCTCAGCTTGTCTCTGCTGTGTTAGTCAGTGTCGAAGTTTGTTTTGCCCTTTAACAATTAAAGTATTGTATGCCACATTGTAGGTCATTCACCAGATGTTGCCATAGTGGTTTTGCTTATGTCTGATCTGCGTTGCTCATTGTTCGGCAGATCTTTTTGAAAGTTCTTTGTAATTGAGTTCACAGTGATTTACTATATTTCTAAATTACTGTAATTGTTTCTGATATTAGGTTTTGAAAATCTGTCTAATTTGTCATCATCCCATTTCTGCCTAGAATTGTTACCTCTATCTTCTTTTGCTTCTGTTTTAAATGTTAGCTTTTCTGTTGTTATTTTATTCTTATAAACCACTTTAAATTTCTCCTAAATTAGGACATATGTCAATAAATAGTTCCGTATAGATTTTCCTTGCTCTGGAATTATGAAAAGATACATGAAAATTTAATATTGTATTCTTCATAATTTTAGAAGGAATTAACTTCTTTCATCTGTTCCAGCCCCTTGCATTAGATCCTTGTTCCTAGGATGTTTAAATAAATGCAGCTTCAGGGCCAGAGACCAAATTAGGAAGGAAGTCAAAGTATATCTTTTCTGCATTTGTCATTTAGGTGCTCTGCCTTTCTTTTTTTGTTTGTTTCAGACTTCTTTTAAAAGCTTTCCAAAATCTTTATTGCTATATGAATAGAGGCAGGTTAGACCAGGTGAAAGAACATGGGCCTGTCTTGGAATAAGACATTCCTGAGTTCCCCGGATCCCAGCCCATCCGCTTCCTAGCTGTCTGACCATAGGCAAGTTACTCAACTTTCTGAATCTGTTTTTTTTTTTTTTTTAACTGTAACATAGAGAGAATAGAACACTGTAGAGTTGATGTAAAGGTAACATCATCTGCCACTTAGAAAGTGCCTCTCAAAGGATAGCATCACCCACCATATCAAAGAATAGTCTACTCAAAGTACTTGGCTGATTGATTCTATATGCTCATCATTTCTCATGATCCGATAGCATAAATATAGAAGTAAATTGAAAAAGTATTAATGACCCTAAAATATTTCCTCAAACATTTTGGCTTTTTGCCACTTTTCTTAAAAATAGGATCTGACCTTTCTCCCACCTCATTTTCTTCCTCTCTCCCGAAGCCAGTTCTGTTTGAGAAGCCAGTCTTTCCTAGATTGTTCGTTACAAGGCCAAATAGCCTAGTAGAGTGAACCTGATAAATAAGCCAAATAACTTAAAAATAGTACTTTTAAGTCTTGTTAACACTGCTAATATATAATGGCAACAGCAGAGCCATTACTAAGATTGCAAAAATTAGTTATCTTTAAAATTGTATTGCAACTGCTTTTCTAATATTACTTAATTCTTCTCTTTAATTGGTAATGATTTGTATTTATTTAATAACCAAAACATTCTGAGGATTCCTTGTAGCATATCAGTCAGAACTGCATTGAAGATACATGAATACATATTATAGTGTAAATTAGTTAATCAAAAATAATAACTAGAGAAGCAAAATATTTTGTTTTTGATTTATTTTGTTTAGAAAGTATATTCATATCAAAAATTGGTTTAATTTCTCTTTTTTATTTAGTAATGGTTTGATTGGATATAAGTCAATACCATTCTTATTTAAATTTGTATCTGATTTTGAAGACAAGCTATCAAAACTAAAACTTGTATAGGATATAACACATAATCAGTGCTAATAGAAAAATGAGATAGGTTATCCGTTTTGATGTAAAATAGCTTCTGAGATTAAAGTGGCAGTGAAATTTTATATTTATAATTATTAACTGAAAATTATAAATTATCATTGAGAAGCTGTGAATCTGGAAGGCTCTCCTATACCAGGGAGCTGCTCTCAGGTGTATACTTTTAAAGGCTTTGAGCATCAACCTTCGCACAGTTACTGGAAGAATGTTTTTGTGAAAATGGGTATTTATCATTTTGTTGTGCAAATGAGAACGCAGTCCTAAAAAAGCACCCTCTTTTCTTGGTTTCCCATGGGTTGTTTCACTGGGGGCTGGCTAGGGGACCATTTTAAAAAAGAGCTAATGCTCGCATTTTGAGGCTTTGTTAGTGAGCCACCAAGACTTCCTCAGCTACAAGAAGAGGAAGTGCCTCTGTTTTGAGTTGTCAGCTCCCCAGGGAGCAGGGAAACTGGTTTATGTTATTGACATTTGTGGGATTAGCTAAAGATTGTCTGATGTCCGTCTCACATCTTTCTGTCTCTCTAACTTTCTAGACTGTTTTTAACAACTATCTAGAGGTCCAGTACATGAATAAATCCTGTACTCTGCTTTTATTGTCTCCTCTCATTTTAAAACATGAGAATTAAAATGCAAGTCAAAAAAGTTTTGTGACCCAGAGCAGTAAAGTAATTGGCTAAAACCTGAACCTATTTCTAAAATTAGAATTTCACACTAAACATACAGAAGCTCCTGAGCTGCTCTGTAATTCCAAGAGCCAGGGGTCATCTGAAATAGGAGAATAGGAAAAGCCAAATAATAACATTAGAGCAAGGTGGAAAATTACTTTGTGACTCAGGTAGCCTACTAGTGTGAAACCTTTAAAAAAAAAAAAAACCTCTGAAAGAAGAGCATTTAACAGGCTGGTTCATAAACTGGTACATAAACTTTCAGTGGAATTTAATGTCTAAAAGAGAAGCCAGTTTCTATCCTTCAAAATACATAGGGATGTTTTTCTATTGAAAGAAAGGCTTTTTGAGAGCTCTTTGAGTTTCCAAATATATATATACCTCTATTTAGAAAGCAGATTTTTTTCAGAAACTTTTACTAGAAAGGAACCATAAAAATTATCTTAATCTTAGTTTCTTCATTATGCAAGTAAGAAGAGAATTCACATAATAAACTTAGGGCAGGGATGGTAATGCTGCCTGATTTTCCTGTATCTTTTATTCTCCTTCAGCGATATCAGTTTCCTTCTAGTTAACAGGACTCTCTACAGGCAAATGAAAAGATTATCTACTTAATGGACAGAGAAAGTAGAAAATTAATAAATGGTTTATTTTGTGATGAATTGCCTTGTTCATGATCTGGTAATAAATGCAATTTTATTTTATTTTATTTTTTCTTCCTATTCGATGGATTTTTCTCCTTTTTAATGTTATTTTCAGATCCAGGGTCTTCTTAATGCTTGGCTTTGCCTCTATAACATTGAAAATAATCTTCATGATCTTTGTCTAGCCAACTTGGGAAAATGCCATTTTAGAGAAAGAAATTTTCCTTAAGTGTGGTTTGCAAAAATTCAAAGTACATCACAAAGCAGTTTATAAGAATTGGAACATCATATTTTAGAGATAGTTAGGAATTTTCTTCAATTGTCTGAAGTTTATAAGTGAAGGTGATTATCTTGATTATAAACAGAATTGATTTATGGCTACATTGAGAATTAGAATCTGGAAATTATTTGGAACTTTCTAATTTAGTTTCATTTTTAGATCTATTAACTCATAGTTTTTATTTTTGATTATCTGAAATGAGTCATAAAGCTTCATTTTCCTGTTTTTTTCTTTATCATTAAAAAAATCACATTGATATGCATATAAAATAATATAGGTAATGCATATTTAAGTTATAAAGCATAATAATATAATGAACATCTGACCCCGCCACCCAGCCCAAGAACTAGAACATTACCAATAGCTTGTTTCCATTTTCATGTTCCTTCTCTAACCCATCCCCTTACCCTCCTCATACCTTACATTTTATCTATCTATTCTGTTCTGTTGTCGAAAGATACTTGCCTTGTTTCTGTGTCTGCTATGAATGTCCCTGACCATGTCTCAAAGGGCATTATGAGTATTCAACTTTTTAAGGTAAAGTCAGAGTGTTTTCCAGTATGGATATACCAGCTTACATTCCCGCTTGCAGTGTGTGTAAAGTTCCCTTTGGTCCACATTCCCTCCAAACAGAGTACCATGCTGTTTTTGTGTGTTTGCTCTTCATTTTTATTTCTCTAATTATTTATTGACCACATGTATTTCTTCCACTATAAAATGCCAGTTTATACCTTTACCCCTACTTCTAATGGATTGATTTGTAGTTCTTCATATATTTTTATACAAATATCTTTTGGTTATGTGTTACATATATTATATATGTCCTCTACCCGTTGTGACTTTTGATTTACCCTCTTTGCAGTGGCTTTTGACAAATCAAAGGTCTTAAAGTAGCTTGAATTATCAATCTATTATTTTATTGCTAGTGCCTTTTGTGTCCTATTTAAGGAATTTTTTCCAACCCAAGTTTGTGTGAATTTTGGCTGTATTCTCTTCCGAAAGTTTTAGATTGTTTTGCTTTTCACAATTCTAAGTCCACGTGGAGCTGGTTTGTTTATATTATGTGAGTTAGGAATCCAACTTTCTCCCCAAGTGGATAAGCTCTTTCCCCAGCACCATCCTTCTCCCCCACAGCTCTATTGAAGTATAGTTGGCATGCAGCCACTGCACATGTGTGAAGCGTACAATTTAACAAGTTCTGACCAATGCAGGCACCTGTGAAATCATCGCCAAAACAAGATAGTATGTTCATCACCCCCAAAAGTTTCCTCAAGCCCCTTTGTAATCCAACCCTCGTTACCAGGCATCCACCGATTTGCTTTCTGTTGGCTATAAATTAGTTCTAAATTTTAAATAAATGGAACTAAACAGTTTATACTCCGGTTTCTCTCAATGAGCATGTTTTCATGATTCTTTATGTTACACTTATCAATTGTTCATTTCTTTTTTTGCAGAGTAATATTCCATTGTGTAGAAATGCCACAGTTTATCTCTTCATCTGCTGATAGGCATTTGGGTGGATTCCAGTGTAGACCATTATAAATAACGCTACTATGAACATTCACGTACAGGTCTTCATGTGGACATACACTTTCATTTCTCTCAGGAGTGGAATAGCTGGGTTATATGTATAGATACATGGACATAATAGGTTCATGTTTAACTTTTGAAGAAACTGGCAGACTTTTTTAAGGTAGTTAAACCATTTTAGATTCCCACCATCACTGTGTAAGAGGTCCATTTACTCCACATCTTTGCCATTAAAATATGGTTACTCTTTAATTTTAACCATTCTGGTGGGTGTGTAGTGGCATCTCATTGTAGTTTTAATTCGAGTTTTCCTAGTCACTAAAGATGTCAAATATCTTTTCATGCGCTTGTTTGCCATCTATATATTTTCCTTGGTGAAATGCCTGTTTAAATATTTTCCCTATTTTTTCATTAGATTGTTTGTCATCTTATTCAATTCTAAGAATTCTTTATATACTGTAGCATCAAGTTTTTGTCTGACACATGTTTCGCAAATATTGTCTCTCAGTATGTGGCTTGCTTTTTCATTTTTATGTGTCTTTTGAAGAGAAAAATATTTTAATTTAGATCAAATCCAGTTTATTAATTTTTTTCTTTTATAGTTTATGCTTTTGGGTACTATTCAGAAATCTTCGCCAAACCCAAGATCATTGAGATTTTCTTCTCCTGTGTGTGTTTTCTAGACGTTTATATAGCTTTTAGCGCTGACATTTAGGTCCGTGATCCATTGCGAGCTAAATTCTGTTGATATTATAAGGTGTATTGGTCATGGTTCATTTTTCATGACTCAGTCCCTGGGTGTCTTTTCTGTCTGCCCACTCTCTTGATGAGCTTATGAACGCTCCTTTCACCCTTATAGCTCTGGGGCTGTTGCAGAAACAGGGCTAGAGACCAACTATTATAACAAATGATGCTTCCATCTCATCACTTAGGAAATCACAAGAGTTTTAGGAGCTCAGTGCCAGCAATGAGGAGGAAGACCAATTATATATTCCTTCTTATGAATCACGATATCACAATCTTTTTCCAAGTTCCAAATCACTGGGTTCTAAATAAATGAAAGTTTATTTTACTAAGAGAAGTCAATGTTGTTTGAAGATTTGACTGTCAAATAGGTAAACTCAGATTTCACTGAAATGGAATGAGTCCTTATTCTGTGTCAGACAGTGTGCTAGGTTGTATCTGATTTCATTTAACCCTTAAAACAGTGCTACAAACTTAGTTTGGTAATGGCATCCCTGATAAATGGATAAAGACCTCGACCAGTGAAGTTAGAAGTAACCTGTGCCTGGTGTCACAAAGAAACTGGAAAGTGATACGACTAAGATTGTCATGCATGCCTCCTTACTCCAAAGCTCTTTCCGGTAATTTCTATAAAAGAAGAGTCCTAAAAATAGGGATATTTTACTAATTACTTAGATTAATAGTAAACATAAGTCTGAGGAGGCTGTGACCAGTATCGAACTTTGCCTAATGCAGTTCTTCCCAGAAGGTCAGAAATAATCGTTTTCAGATACTATATTACATATCACATTTACTCCAAAACCACAGTTAGATGTTGGGACCAGATAGCAGCAGCTTTGCCTCTCTTGTTTGAATCTCTGTTCTCTAGCTGCTTTCTCTCTTAATTTATTTCATGTGACACAGCCACCCCTCCCCAGGTACAGGCTTTTTTCAATTCCTTATTTATCACCCACCTTAGCCTTTCCTCTCTCCAAGGCTGTCCACCACTTTTAGATTTTTCTCCTTTTCACTGTTTTTATCTAAAATCCACATTCATTGTTAGGAAACTGCCTTCTTAACCTTTTTCATAGATGTACCACTTAATCTTTTGCTGCGTAACAAAACACCCAAAACTTAGTGGCATAGAACAGCAATGACGTATTATTTCCAGCAATTATGTGGGTTGGGTAGGTGGGTTCTTCTGGCTACACTCCCTGCTGGAATGTCTGCTGGGTGCCGGGCACAGCTGGAACAGGCCGTTGCTCTCTCGCTGTGGGCTTTCATCCCGAAGGAGGCTGGGCTGGGCTTCCTCACAGGCCGGTGGCAGTAGCCCAAGAGGGCGGACACTGGCTTATCGGGCCTCATTTTCTAACGTTACATGGCCAAGCTCACTTTCATTTGTTAAAAAATTCAACCAAGTAAATTTGGAGATCGAATCGGCTTTACTAAGTGATTCATGAATCCAGCAGCATCCCTTCTAGCAGCTAGAAGGGCCCTCCAAGGAGACGGTACAAAATGGAAGGTTTTTATAGATGGAAGGAACATGGGACTAAGAAGTTAAAAGTGGATCATTTCGAGCAAGGAGCCTCCCCTTAGGGGAAGACCGGGGGTCTTACCAGGCAGATGACCTCACTAGTGTGGATCGGAAAATTTCACACAGATTGGTTTAAAATTTTACTCCTGTGAGAGGCTGAAACTGCAGTTAGGTTGGGTATTAAACCCAACCTAAAAGCTATTAGATTTTGTATCGTGGGCTTTTAGCACAAGTGACGCCATCTTGAGCCTGTGAGTTTTTTTCTTTTTAACACATTGTAGACCACGCCTCACGGTGTGGATATTGAGAGGAATGATTTGGGGGGGCCATTGTTGTAACAGTCCACTATAATAGAGTATTTCACTCACATCTTAAATTATCATCTAGAAACCTGCTTTTCCTGTGATTATCCTGTTTCCTTCATAATTGTCCCTAGGTTGAGGCTGGTCATCCTTTTAAATATTCCCATATCTCAGAACCAGGGGTCAGGGGAGTTAGACCTTTCATGTCCCATTGTTCTCTTCCAACTTGTCTTGAAAAAGCTCTGTTCTCTCCACAAGTACCTGTGTTTTTTGTTTGTTTTTAAGTTAACCCGATGTAGCTCTACTACCCATTCATCATACTAATGATCGTTTTTTGCTGCCCTGTGCCTTACTTATCCTTGTTTTCTTGTATCTCTAGGACAGTGCCTGGCACTGTATACGGTGTAAATATTTTGCTGTGGTCTTTATTGTACGGAGCACCAAAGGTTTTCATTGAGAAACGTTGCAGACCTTAAATGTCTGACCAGAAAAATTCAAGATATACCTCTTTTAATTTATACAGATATTTTTAATTTTCATTGTTTCCTGCTATCTGGTCCTCTTAAACTATATTCCTGCCAGAAACTTTCTTTGTCAGAGGAAGAGAAAAAAAATTCCTTTTGTTTTAAACAAATTTTAGATCAGCAGCACCAGATGCCCTGAAGGTTTGAGCAGTTAGAGAGTGAGCCCAAGTTCTTCTCCAGGCATGAGATATGAATTCCCTTGGGTATCACTACATATTTTGTGTCTTGCGTCCCTTTCCCCATCCTCTAATAACGTAAGCTCATGAGGAATAGGTTTTTTTTAATGTAACGCCAACACCTAGAATAGTGCCTGGCACATAGAACATACTTAATGAGTATTTGTTGAATGAATAAACGAGATAAAAAGATATCTATCTAAGATATTTTAAGAACCAGTTACTGAAAGAATGCATAGTACAATCCATTTGTTTTTAAATATTGCATAACATTTCTCAAAGGATATACAACAAAATGTTTAACAGTGATTCTTAGGCGGGAAGGAAGGTGGATAAGTACAGAGAGTGGATCGGATTTTACTTTGTAATTGTGAGCATGTTATTTTTATTATACGTTATTTTTAAAAATAAAGACTTTACAAACTAAAAATAATATTCAATATAAATATGTTATTTCCTTTATAGAGGTCGATGAAAGAAGAAATGGCTTGAGAGACTGTGTGTGTCTATATGTGTGTATAACATAGTGAATACAGATGTCATGTCATATAGAAAATGTTATATCCTCTTTTTTCACTTAGCATCATGTATCAGATCTTTTCACATCATTAAACATTAAAGCTCGGTTTTAATGAAAATTGCATTGGATGGGTAAATCAGAGTGGATTTTAGACTTTCTCTATTGAACATTTTGCAGTTATAAATAAGATTCCAGGAAACAACTTTATTCATAACTCTTTGTGATGCTTTGCTGATTTCCCCAAGAAGGATTCGTAGAGGTAGTGTTACTTGGTTAAAACGTATTCCTGATAGCATTACAAGTAATAAACCATTAAAAATAACTGAAAGTCATGTGAACCTTAAGTAAATTGGCTTTCTGGACAACACTTCTTGCCACATACTTGATTCTTTGCAGAAACTAAATTATTTAAAAGTATCTAGTTTACTCAGTTGCACATAAAGCTTAGCCTAATGATATCCATACTTGATTTGTAGCATATATCATATAATAATTATTTATATATAATTTTTCTTCTCCAATATTTAATTTCAAATATTCTTAGTTTTGGAGGAGATTGATATTTTTAATTAATGTCTGCAGTAATGTTTGAAAATAGTTAACAGAGTTGGGTAGTTAACAGAGTCGGGGCATACCTTGGAGATACTGCGGGTTGGATTCCACACCACCACAATAAAGTGAGTCTTAAACTTTTTGCTGGCAGAGAGTCTTGCTTTCAATTTGTGAAAAATGCAACATCTGTGAAGTGCGGTAAAGTGAACCAAAATAAAACGAGGTATGCCTATATGTATTTAGCTTCTTAAACTGATCTTTTCCCTTTAGGGAATTAAAAGTCATCAGAGGCTCAGTTATCCTGCAATGCAATGTACAATTGCTATGCATAAAATATTTGCATTATTAAAAGGGCTTTTCCTGAGGAGAGAGACACTGTTTAACTATGACATGAAATAAATCACCTTGTATTTCACTGCCACTGATGTTAATGCTTGGTCTTGTGACTCTGCCCTGTTCACAGGTCAAAGTATTGCACAACCAGCTGGTCCTTTTCCACAATGCCATTGCCGCTTACTTTGCTGGGAATCAGAAGCAGCTTGAACAGACACTTAAACAGTTCCATATCAAATTGAAAACTCCTGGAATGGATGCCTCATCATGGCTTGAAGAACAGTAAAATCACTCCTGGAAAAAAAAAGAAAGTCACATTGTTATATTTCTAAACAAACCTAATAAGAATTAAGCAGAGCTGGGGTCGAGGAAGGGGTGACGACCATTGTAGAGATTCTTGGGCAAACAGCTTTAGTTTCTCCCTTTTTCATACTGTAACAATTGAACTATTAAATTTGGTGGGATGGTGGGTGGTTTTAATGAAAATGTAATTTCTATAATCTGAACACAATAATTTTCCTTTTTGAGAAATCCTTTTGTATTGTGAGGGTCGATGGCTATTTCTGTAGTTTGAAAACATCTAACATAGATTTGCACTGACCAGATGAAAATTCAAGGGTTTTGGTCCTAGAAATGAGGGCCAGTTGTAACTTTTCCAAAGGGAGGTTTACATGATTTGTATCAACATCAGATATTTTATATATGAATATATTAAACATCTTTACGAGATTCATTTTCATGTATTGTCTTAAAGGAAAAACTATTTTGCAGAGTAAAATTATATGATGTTCTTGCAGCATCCACACGGAGATGACCGCTCTGACGGATGATGGAGTTGTGGCAAACACTATTTTAATAATGAATCTCTACCATCGTAATCTTGTTTAGACTTCTTTTTTTTCTTTTTTTTTTTTTTAAGACACAGGAATCACACTGTCATTTCTACGAGGCTTTCAAGCTTATGAATTTGCATCATCCAAAGTCATAGGACGGTTATGTTAGTCTTTTAATTCACAGTGAAACCTGTGTAAGAGAATTTTTTTTGACAGGTGGATTTTGGAAGTAGAAGTTCTTGACGGTTTCTAGAGTAGAAATCTGCTTAGGACGCTAGTTTTTGGTAAATTTCATTTTGACAGAAGTGAATTCCTAGAGAGCTTTCATTGACTTCCATGTGTAACAATACCAGTTAAGCCTTAAATCACAGATATGTGCCTTCTCAGATACAGTAATTCTCATGCAACCAATGTACATAATCCTAAGGAAACCCCTTTCGGATACTGTTGGATGTGTCTGTTCCTTCCTTGGAAAGGAGCACGGTGTATAAACCTTGGGTTTCTTTGTATTCATTAAGCCACGTTTTGGGTTTATGGTGAAACCAGCTTTTCAGTTTGCCGTTTGATTTTCTTCATTCTTTTTGCAGAATGGAAAGACGGGAGTTTTTTTTCATTTGAGTAACGGAACGGCATATGGGGCACTGGTGGGTGACAGAGGAAAGGGCCTGGGGAAGGCCGGCACGGTCTGTTTGCTCAGGACTGTTGGTTTTGTGTTCTGTGGTTGGCCTGTCTGCTCTGTGGCGCATCAGTAATGTAATCCTTTTTAAATATAAGTTCTCTTGATTTTTTTTTTGTCACAGACATAAATTAATATTTCGAGAAGCATCCCTTTACCTGTTCAATTATTTTATGTTGAAATGAAGTACTTAAAATTACCGTTATACATGACCTTCGTGGACTGTAAGATTTGTTATATATGTTCAAATGCCTTTTAGCTGGCTTTTTAAATAATATGCCTGTTTCCAGTGCTTAATACAATGTAATGTGATTGTAAATCATAAACCTATTTTAAATCATTCCCTCCTGTATATTTGTACTCTGAGAGAGCCTTATTTTATTCTTCCAGCAGAATTACTACTTGTGATAGTTCATTTACATTCCCCAGAATGTGCCTCTGGTGTGAATTTTGTATTCTTATTAAAATGTTTGCTGCAGTGCCTTGTTTCTCTGGTCCTTCGTAATTTAAAGTAAGTAACAACTATCTGGAAATTCTGAAACATACGATTTATCTTTTCTGAACTTTAAAAACAATAACAAAAATGGTGCTTCTGTTACTTCTAATTGTTTTATCTCAGTTAAGTTATTATTTTCCCTCACTTGGAATCTCTTGGGAGAACATGCCCACTCTTACCACATTTCAATAACAATTGTAGTAGCTGAGGAATTAGTTGTTTCATGGATTACTGATTTTTCAGAATAAACTAAAAATCCTAGTGACTCTGAGTCATGGGTACATGTGCAAAAGAAGTAAATAACATATTAGCCAGTGATATATTTACTTTGTTAAGAAAGTAATTCATATTCATTGTAGAAAAAAATTAGAATTTCAAATAATCAAAGGTAAAATACGTAACTTCCCAAACCAGTAAGTACTACATGGGACCACCTAACTCTCCTGAAGTTAGACATTTTAGTTACCAATTATTTATCTTATAAACTCTAGTTCGATTACTCTTTAACATGCATGCATTCATTCTTCTTTGTACTCTGACCTAGTTATTCCCTTAGATTAGATTCTTAGAAGTGAAAATGAGCCTTCAAAGTTTTACACACTTTTAAGACTTTGTTATACCTATCGCCAATTGGCTGCTTAGATTTTGGCAGTTTACACCTCCAAGAGTGTACACACGTGCCTGTTTACATATTTTTAAAGCCAATATGCATAAAGCATATACTCATCAGAACATCACTTTGTAAATGTTTTAAGTGGAAAGAGAAAAGCTGTTAGGAAAATAAAGACCAAACAATCAGGATTTGGGGAGAATTGTGGGGTTTGGGGTGGAGAAATGGTTGACTTTTATTACAATAGAAATTAAGAAAAAATGTACTAAAGAGCAAGACATATTAAAAATTTTAAGAATTTGAGCAAACATTGACTCAAATCAGGCAGTGCCAAACCAGAAATGGTTCGGAGCCTTCCACCAACAGGAGCTAGAGGGGGAAGTACTTTTATAGAGAAGAGTAGGAGCAAAGCAAGGAAGTTATTTGATTGGCTATAGATTACGTGGTTTGCCTTACTTGGGAAAGGCTAAATTGGCTATTTGTGATTGGTTGTCCTTAGGTTTCGATTTCTCAGTTTTGAGCCATTTCAGGCTTACTAGGCTACTAAGGAGGCATTAAAGCCTCAGTCCAATGGTCCCCTTGTTTAATTAACAATCCCAGCACTTCCAGGTCTTAGGGCCCAGGAAGAACCAGGGCTTGCAGAGGCTAAATCTAGACTTTAAGAAGCATCTTTTCCATATTCAAAACACACTGATGATGTCACTGAAGCTTACTAACATTAATCCCATGTAGTGTAAGATAGATTTCCTTAGAGATTATCTGCTTAGTAAGTACCCTTTTCACAGATGAAGACAGGAAGGCCCCAAATTTATAAAATGATTTAGCCAACCCCCCTATCTCCAAATTTAATGCCAGAAGGTATTTACAACTGAATATGTGAATTCTGTGCCCCCCTCCTTAAATTCTGCCATTTCAACTGCATGATTAAAACATGTCAAAAGTGTTGTTTTCTTCTACCAAGGTTAAGTACAAATGTGTAATCAGTGTCTTCTTAGTTGGAAAAAAAAAATCCACCCCCAAATGGATTCATATTAGGTACATTTCAGAGTATATGTGATATTCATCCTTTTAATCCGCTGATCTTAAAAGTATCCTGAAAAATCATGTGAACCTGAAAAGTGCTATATAAAGTAAAATCATGTATCTCAAAAAGGTAAAGATAAGTGTCTTTTAATCATGGGACAATTGGAAGAATAATGTTTCTACCTCATAATGTGCCCAGGCTGGAGATGACTATAGGTGCAAAAAATAAAAGCAAATTATTTAAATGATAGTTCAGTGCAACATTTGTATCTAGTTTGTACTAATTTTTGTGAAGTAGGGAGAATGACTGGCTGCGTAATAATTTTTCTAAATTTCTTTTGCCAGTAGCTCTTGCCCCCCACCCCCGGCATAGCACTTTTCTTGAACTTTTTGGGATGCCTGGGAGAGCTGAGACCATCTGAGAGCCTTCATCACTAAATTCTAATCAAATTTAAGTACTTAAAAACTCCGATTCCCCCCATAAGATTTTTATATTGGCAAAAACTATCCAGTTGTGAATAAGTGTTTTTTTTTTTTTTTTTTTGTGGGGTTTTTTCTTTTCGTTTTTTTTTTATTTTTTTATTTTTTTTGATCGAAAGGCCAGTTATAGTTTGCCTTAGTTCAAAGTTTTTTCAGGGGCCACAGGTCCTTTACTATTCTTACAATATAGCAAGACCTATTAAAATAGAATGACAAGGCAAACAACTTAACTCTTTTGAGAACTTTCATTAAATTCCGTTCTGTGCTCCCACTTGAAGGTTTCCTGCTAGGCGGGTTTCCTGGCATAAATGGCCCTTTATAATAAATTGCCAAGTGGTCCTCCTAATGTACAGGAAACTAAAGTTCAGCTGTGTTTTTGTGGAATAAAGATTAACTCTTAGTAGTCATGTAAATTAAGTGAGACCTATTTGTTATTCTGGTGTTAACTCTGCTATGGAAAGAGGAGACTATGCATAAGAGGAAGGGAAATTGGATCCAGTCTGAAAACCTCACCTCTACTGCTGTGCAGTTAATTGATTAATATACTATCAGAGCTGGGAATTTCAATAACACCTTTACAAATGAAACTTCTGCAGAAAAACAAAACCAGAGTTTTTCGGGGTCAAAACTAGGTTTTGCCATGTGCATCCTCTGTCGAAGATTGTGACCTTTTTGCAACTATGATTTATCATGAATTGTTGATTCATAAGGAAGAAGAGGAACAAGGTTCCATTTTGTTGATCTTAGAAGTAACTTAGGCTTTCATATCGTTTGCCTTTGGTACAAGTGTATGTATTCGTATAAATATCTCAGGGGTGAAGTGCATATACCTTGCTGGCATGGGGCACATAAGAAAAATGTAAACCAGATTAGTTTGCACCATATTTTAGAGCTTTGATTATTGAAGTTCTATAGAAAAAGCAAAGTCTCCCTGTAAAAAAATTTTTTTCAAATGGGGGGTGAAGTTTGGTGGAGGAAGGAGAGGAAAGCCAACTTCAATCTGGTTGGCCTTGCTGAAAAGTTTTAAAATTAAGTTTTTAGAATAACAAATAAATACTTAAATTATTTATATATTTGAATTGATTTCCAATCCTATATTAGGAAGCTTTCTATGAAAAGACTTACAGGTGAAGTAGCATGATGTCTGTAATTTACTCTTAAATGGTTCAGCAAAAATATATACATTTCACACATACTCAGATATATGGAGAGAAAGAAAAGAGAAAGAAAAGGCAGCAGTAGAAGATGGCTCAAAGCGATACAGCAATATGTGAACAGTGGTTGATTCCAATAGATGAGTGGACGCGTGGGTCTCACTGCACAAGTATTTTAGTTTTTCCTTCTTGCTCAGGGTGGCAGTCCAGCATGTTTTGGTACAGCGAGTGGTACCACTGGCTTCACTCCTGCACCTGGCCGAACCCCTCCTCTGGCACGTAAAAGAAATTGGTTTGTACTTGGAAACACAGAAATTCAGGAAAGTGTAAAGCTGAACAGTTTTCTGTCTATCAGTAAAGATTACAGAAACAGGGCCACCGAATAAGCAGAAATAGCTTAGGACATGAGACTAGTCAGCGAAAAATCATGTAGGAAAATGTGCATTCACTAGATTTTTTTCCTTTTTTCCTCAACTATCTAAATAGCTATTTGAACTACAAAGGAAGTTAAGACCAAAAATAAAACACTAACTTTATTTTAGCTTAACACCAATGGTTTCTTCCATCTCATTTTCCCCCTCTTCTCGTGAAAAAACATATCTACTATACTGTAATGCTACTCTAGGTTTCTTAAAACTTAGCTACTTATAGCTTCATTTGTAATAACTTAGACTGCTTTAAAAAGTTGTATTTGTACATTGATAATTTTTAATAATTTATTTTCGATCTAAAATGACTTTGTGAGCTGGCCAAATTTCTGTTAATTCACACTTCTGAACTTAATAAATTAGCTTAAATCTTTAAAGAACTTCCCAAATAAATAATGGATGTTTACATTGTTCACAAATTGTTTCCTGTTCCCTCGCCCCTACCTTAGGTAAAAACCAGGAATATCCCGTGGATTAAAATTTTTCTAACTAGGTTACAACAATAATAGAAGCAGCAAAAAAGCCCAGATGATGTTTGAGAATTGAGTTTTTACCATGGCAATGGTTACTATATAATCTCTGGTACTATCAAGTGACTTGAAAAAAAATCTAAGCTTAAACGGTCATGAGTATTTGCTGAATGACTAGTCAGTTTACATGTGTTGACTTTCATCATCTGATTCCACTACAGCCTCAAGAGGTACAGATGGTCCCTGAAGTGGGTCTCACAGTTTCCTCTTGGACTGGCGTTGGCCACTGGAGAAGGCCAGACCTTTTTTATTCCCCAGTTACAGTTGACATTCAATATTATATTAGTTTCAGGTGTATGGCATGGTGGTTGGACATTTATATAACTTAAGAAGTGGTCGCCCCAGTAGGTCTTACATCTACCTGACGCCATGCACAGTTATTACAGTATTATTGACTATGCTGTACTTCACATCCCTGTGACTATTTTGTAATTGGCAAATTGTACTTCTTAATCTCTTCATCTTTTTCACCCGACCCCCAAACCCCCTCTCATCTGGCAACCATCGGTTTGTTCTCTGTATAAGTTTGTTTCTGTTTTGTTTGTTCTTTTATTTTGTTTATTAGGTTTCATGTATAAGTGAAATCATATGGCATTCTCTGTTTCACTTAGCAAAATGCCCTCTAGGTTCATCTATGTCAATTTTGGGTTTTTTTATGGCTATGTAATACTCCATTGCATATATGTACCACATCTTCTTTATCCATTTGTCTTTTGATTGGAGCATTTAATCCATTTACATTTAAAGTAATTATTGATAGGTCTATAGTTATTACCATTTTACTAATTGTTTTCTGATTATTTTTGTATTCTCCGTTCCTTTCTTATTCTCTTGTTCTCCTGTATGTTGATGACTTACTGTAGTATTGTATTTGGATTCCTTTCTTATTATCTCTCATATATCTCTTAAAGATTTTTGGTTTGTGGTTACCATGTGCATTATATATACCAAGCTGTGTTTATAGCAGTCTATTTTAAGTTGATGGTCACTTAAAGGGGAAGGCCAGACCTTTAATTCACCATTTAGATTTCCTATGATATAGTCTTTTAAAAAATAATCTGTCTTTTATGTTCTCTAAAAAAGCTCACTATTTTCTTTGAAGTTTATGTAGCATTTTCTACATTAAACCAGAAATAAAGAGAAAATAGAAATTACAAATGAATAGCTATAAGTCTAATAATTTTTTTTTTTTTAATTGAGACATTTCCTAAACTCACAAGGGAAAATAAAGTGCTAAAGTTCCACAGCAAGCTGTGGTCCTAACTTTCCTCTTTGTCCTTTAAAAAAAAAAAAAAAAAAACGCAATGACATAATAAGAGACCATTGTGCTGTCTTCGGGTTTTCAGGCTTTTAGAGTCACTATTTGTGCTCATGACTAGAGCAATGAAAACAAGTCTTTTTTCCCCAAAATACGAGAAGCATCGGTTCAAGCCACTCCAGACTTCCTTGCCAGTGACCTCAATGCTGACCTTGACCTATTCTAGGAAGAACCCTGTCTGTTTAGTCCTTTTAGCTCATTTTATGTGAATTTCTGTTCATTAGTAGTGAACTGAGACCACTCAGTTAAGAAAACCGTCATTCATAATTCATTTCATTTCCAGTGTGCTGACTGTTCATTATTGTAGTATTTTCCCCTTTACAGTAGCCTCTTTGGCATTTGTACACCTAGCCTATGGGAACAGTTTACCCAGGCAGCGACAGATCCAGATGACTGGCTGACCAAGGGAGTGTTTGGTCTTTGAGATCAGGAATCCTCATCCTTCGGTGTACCCCTGAGAGAAGTAGAGGATCCAGACTACGTGTTTCAACTATCAAACCTTTTCATCAAATTTCAGAAGATAACTCAGTCCTAATCACGCTTCTTCCCAAACCGCGTCAAAGCTAGAGGTGTTTTCTAGTCCAGCACGGGGCCGTGTTGCTTTGGGTCGAGCATCAGCATGTCTTCTGAAAGGTTTCACTCGACTGGCCTGTACAGGCCTACCTGTCTTCAGTTCACCATAAAATGTCACGCTATCTGGCTGTTCACTTCACATGCTCTTAGATCCTGCTCCAAAGAGCTTGATTCTCATGGGGTGGATTCCCTCGTGGATCACACCATAATGACAGTTATCGTTGCTGGAGTCTCTAACTCCGGAGGACCAGAGGCACACTGGCGTCCTTCGCTGATGATGAGGACCAAGCTGGCACACACTGCCTAACCAACCATTGTCAGAGCCCTGGGAATAGATAGGACTGAGAAGATAAATAAGACAGTCCTGCCCTCAGATTTTTTTGGTGAGAAAATCTATGCAAATCCCGGAAATAAATGGTTGAGGAGAGGGGAGAGACCAGCATGGGGAGCATGCTATTAGTGGTAGAGTGTGGAAGCAGCCAGCCTCAGGCTCCAAATTGGAGTGGCCTGTGCATGCGTGTGTGTGGTGCGGAGGGGTGCCTTTTCCCACCCTGCCGCGGCAGCTCAGTCTGTGGAAACGCACCTGTTTGTGTTATCAGACACAGGCCCGATCTCAAACAGTACAATATCAGTTCTTTACGGGCTTCGAAACTCAACTTCTTCCCCTTGCCAGCTGTCTAACAGAATGCTCGATTCCTGTTTACCTGGTAGTGCTAGAATGTATTTGGACAAGGAGGCAGAATTCGTCTGTAGCTTCTCGGTCATCAGGGGAGAATTGTTGGTCAGAAGATTTAGCAGTTTAATATATGACCTTAATTTTCACCTGGAGGTCAACCCGAGTGTTCCCATTTTTGAGAAGGAAGATAAATTAATAACCAGTCACCTAGCTGCTTGGATGTGTAGGTTACAACTGGGCAAACAAGGACCAGGGAGCATGTGTGTTTCAAGGTCACCCAGAGTAGCTTTAGAACCTGCAAAAATGGCTCTCAGGAATTTGAAAATAATTCCAGTAAAGCCCTTTATTGCCGTTTCGATTACTGAAGCCTGATGAAGAAATCGGCTTATTTTAACAAGGAAGACACACACATGGAAAAAAAAAAAAAATGCCTTTGTTGGTTATCTCAAGATCTTTGGTTCAAGTAGAATAACATGTGACTTTTGTTAAAAATATGAATGTTAATAAAATTTGGGGGTGAATCATAATCTCCATGGCTCCCCCTCTACCCCCTGTGCCCCTGTTCCACTCTGGCCTTCTGAATTAGCCCCTCTGATTTCTTTATGGTGCTTCTACCCAGCCTGACACACAGGACAAAGGTCTTGGAACCATCAAGTGACTTCTATAGACTCTGCACCATGAGAATGGGGAGCACAAGGGGCCCCCTTTTTTATGAGGCTCTTGTGCAGTGGGGCTGCTGGGGTAGAATTCCTTCCTCTGCCTTCCCCTCCAGTAGACAAGGTTTAACCTGATTATGCCCAGCAGGCAAGCAGGCGCCCTTGGAAATTAGTCTCCTTATTGAGATAAACTGTAGAGAGGGCATGCTTATAAAGGAAAGAATTCAAAGCTAGAAAATATGTTTAAATGTTTGATAATGGGGAATGCGAAGGGGGAAAATGAAGATGTGTTAACATCTAGCATTTTCTCTGCTTTCCCTTATTTATACTCCTCTTAAATTACTAATGTGACGTGACTTTGTGACCCCAAATTTGGGGTAAATAAGGATCCACAGTGAGAGGGTATTCAATTTCCTGGGAAAAGAAATTGCCTTTCTCTCTCTCTGTCTCTCTCTGTCTCTCTCTCTCTCTCTCTCTCTCTCTCTCTCTCGGTGAAGCCATTTCCAGCATAAAAATAATTCCATTGCACAGCATAAAATAAAGTTCTGTGTTTAATCATGCATTTGCCCTGCATCCCCTCCCGGCGGGTGTAAATGACACCTAGAGCGACCCTGCCCATCAGTCGCCACACGGGAAGCACTAAGACACAATCCAAAACTCAACAATTCAGAAATTCGTTTACCTGTGCCTTTAACGAAGGTGTGTGGTGGGGAGCAAGCCCAGGGTGCTCCTTAGAAAACCAGCAACATTTCGAGAAAAAAGTAGTCATTTGCTCTTTTCTCTAGCCTACTCCTAAGAAATCACCGCCAATAGGAAAATACTTCGTACAGATAAATTTCACTCTCTTTTATGACCTAATATAAAATTTAGCACAAAAAGTTGATCATATGTACAAAAACACTAAAAAAGAACTTAGAAATGCGAGGGGAAATTTTTTCATCCATTTTAAACTACCTTTCTGAATTGATTAAATATAGGAGCCTCTTTTCTCAGGAGGGACCAGCAAATTAGAAGTTAAAATGAAAAGAGAAGTTCTGGTTTAACCCTAAAGCACCCTCTTTCAGTTTTAGCCTGGTCAGACCCACAGTGAGATGTAACTGTGAGCTGATTGTGAACTGAGAGGTTTTTATTTTGTTTTGTTTTATTTTATTTTATTTTTTAATTAGTTTCAAGTATACTTTACATTGGTTAGACATTTATATAGTTTGTGAAACGAGCCCCCTGATTGCTCCTTCTCTCCTCTGGCTGTACACCTCCCCGTTATATTAATGCTAGCTGCATTCCCTGTACCATTCTCCCCATCCTCGTGACCATCTATCAGCTACTGTCCATCACCAGATTGGATAAGGATTCTTTTTGTGGCCAAGGCCAGTCAAACTTTTAAAAATGATATTTCCACCTAAAGGCTTATGCTCTTTACTTTCTCCAAAAACAGCCCATTTAATTATTTGCATAAATTTGGCTTCAGAAATATTAAGATGCTAATTGTTATGGGCTCATTTTATTATTCACTCTCATATCCAAAGCATTTACCTTCTTAATAAAAATAGAAATTTAGTGCAAAGGGATTGTTCTTAACCGCTTCACTAAACTAAGTCCAAACTCAATTTCCAAAGTGAGTAAAAAAGGTCTTTACGAAGTGCTAAGTCACCAACATATGTCCTTTTTCATACTTTTATGTGCCCTACAAAGTTTTTCGCAGGATGCGCTCATAGTGTTTTCCCAGAGAAACACACACACACACACACACACACACCACACCACATACCAACATTGTTGATTCGTTGGGTTTCTGTTTGGAGACCGACCGTACTGCGCGTGTTATGATTCAAATGACTATTTGTTCTTCTAACTTCTTAGAAGGGTAAACTATTGGGAAACAGTTAAAACCAGTAGCAAAAGACATTGGCATCTGACTCTTAAACTTAATTCTTTTGTATTGAGACACTTCTTTTTGATGAGGGATAGTGGAAAGAGGTGATACACTTCTGTGTTGCATTTTAAAGCTATTTTTCTCCTCCAAATTTGAATAACAGCCAGACCCTATACTTACAATTAACACCGACCACTTTTCCAAGCATTACATGAACTGTAAACTACAAAAAAAAAGGCCTAGCTGAAGGTTTTCTTGGTGAAAACTCAGTGGTATATACAATGTGGGTTTGAACTGCACAGGTCCACTCATACACCGATTTTTTTTTTTTTAGTGAATACTGAAAATTTACTTTCCTTATGATTTTCATAATAACATTTTCTTTGCTCTAGCTTACTTTATTGTAAAAGTACAGACTATAATACATATAGCATACAAAATATGTGTTAACTTACTATTCAACAGCAGGCTATTAGTAGTTACGTTTTGGGGCATCAAAATCGACGTGATTTTTGACTGCATGGGGGTTAGCACCTCTAACTCCTGCATTGTTTAAGAGTCAACTCTATTTCTTTTTCCTTAGTCTCCTTTTCCATCCCTGCCTCCAACAGACACACACACACACACACACACACCCCTTAAAAGGGAGAAAATGGGCAATGTGCTCAGCAGAAACATAGACAGGCGAGGACGAGAGTTGGCCGTCTGTGTACCTCATCGCTGTATGACAGCTGAGGGTGTCTAGGCAGCTCCAACCCTCGCACAAAGCAGGTGCTGTTATTGACAAAGTATCTGCATTTACTTCTGGAAACGGAAATGCCATCGATGCTGCCATGGACGTCAGCATCAAGTGTGACAGCATTTTCTATTTAAAACTTTCAGAAATCACCACTTAGCAACTGGAAAGAAAGTTTCTCCCTTTTAATGATCAGAGCACAGTCATTGTTTACTATGTTTAAGGCCAACTTACTATTTAAATTTCTTAGCCTTTAAAAATAAAACATCCTTTTGTCAGTTTAAAGTTGTTAGGAAAATTTTAGTAATATAGTGTCTGCATATTGCCCGTAAGATATTTGATGCAAATTTGCATTCATAGTGACAGTAATGATTCTGCTGATTTTATTTATTTTATACTTTCCACCTTATGAAGGAAACAAGGTCTAGCAATGTCTCTTAGAAATAACTGTTACTTGAAGGGTTGGTGAGTCTTTGCAAGTCTGTTTAACCATAGAGTTCATAGAGTTGGTTTCTTTTGCAGTTTCCAATTTTACAAGCCAAGACACATCCTATAATCTAAATACTGAAAAACTGATCTCATCAGGCATGTTTTAAGAAGAATAAAGATTAAGTAAACCTAAGTCGTTAAGGAGATGGGGAGTATTTAAAAATTAGTTAAATGCCTGAATCCTGTGCCAGAGGGGACTCATTTCAGTGTGTCCACTGTGGTCCCTAGAGGTCCCATGAAATCGGCTCATGAATGAGACTTTCTCCTCAGCAAATAAGCCTATTTTAGAACTATAAGCCTATTATTCTTTAGAAGGGATCTTGATATTTGATTAATTTTTATTTGAGGCTTTGTTTAGTGGCTCCTAACGACTGATTGAAGTACAAAATACTTGATGTGGGAGGAACTAAAAGCTTCTCAGGGCTGAGGAGGTGAAGCCAGAAGAAAGAAAGTGAATTGGGCAAAGGAAATGGAGCAATCTGGAAAAGACAGCCCGGGAGAGGGAAAAGCAAGCTGCAAACAGTTCCATAGGGCTTCGAGCTGCCACTTGTGAGGCCCATTTGCTGGGCCACACTAATCTGCTAACACACTTCCCTGAGAGGTTTGCCTGGCCTGGAAGAGTGTAGGCTGGCCACACTGCCCACTGCTCAAGAGCACCTGAGTAGCAGCAGCAGCAGCCTCCAAGTCAGGAACTCCAGGGGCCGGGCCGACTGTGGATACAGCTGGCCTCAGGAGTCTTGCCAGCCTTTCTCGCAGACAGAGTGGCTGGCACATTTCTGGGAAACAGATGAACAGCAGACTTAACTCCCAAGCACAAACGTAGGTGAGACGAGGGTGTGGTTAACAATCAACATATTAATAGATGAATAAATCGTCCTCTAGATCTGCAGCCTTAGATTAATTCGCCGAGACATTAACTCTGTTTGAGAGCTGTGCTCTGCTCTATTCAAGTACTTTCTGGCCACCTAGTAGGCACAACACAGAAAGTGAGAGTCAAAATAAGCACGACACAGTCAGGAGCGGCACATATGCAGGTGAAATGGGATGCTTCGAACCGTGAGAGTAAAGGTAGAATGCTCCCAGAGCGTCAGACTGAGGAATGCCACTTTTTCCCATAAGCACATTTCTGTGAGCCTGTAGAAGGTAGTGAACAAATAGGTGATGTGATAAAATCAGACTTTTAAAAACACCGACCTGACAGGAGAGTCAGGGAAAAGAGAGGAGAAAGAGATAGGATGCTGAGCCGGTGGATGCAAGAGTCCAGTTCAACTTCTCAGGAACCAAGTGTGATGCCTGACACGTGGCCAACGGCAAATAAATATGTTTCCCCTTCCTCTAATTCGGGCTGGTGTGGTGGCAGTGTACGGATATAAGAGAGATTACTTGGGGAAGAGGAACAAATTTGGCAAATACTTGGACATAAGGGATTTAGAAGAGAAAAAGAACTAGAGGAGAGGTGGGATTTCGAATTTTAAAAATCTGGTCTTAACGGGGTGCAGGCAGGAAGAGACTAGTTTTGAGAGAAAGATAAGTCGACTTTGGACATTGAATTTGGACTTGGGATATTACAGGGACAATTTCACCCCTGACACAGAGGTGGAACCAGAAGTGGATTTGCCTTGAAGCTCAAGTTTTCATGCCTCTCACTTTCCCCGGATACATATCTAGTGTTGCGTTTCTTTAAAAAGCTCCCTCAAGACTTATACAAGCTTCAGGCCCCACAAAATATGGACCCGTCCAGGTTGAAGTCAGAAAGGCAGTATTCAGGAGATAATGGGCGCTAAAAGGTTGGAAGAATCCAGTTACTGTCCTCAAAGGACTAGACAGGTCAGCAGAGGAGGCCAGAGAGGCGGAGAGGAGTCCTGTGGGCCCGGATGTTGCGAGAGATCAAAGGGAAGTGGGGCTGAGGATGGGTCACTGGACTTGACCCCTAAAAAAGTGACTGATTTTAGAGCACACACTCAGTACAATGTGTGTGTGCGGGTGGTGGGTGGCGGGTGGCGGGTGGCGGGGGAGGCAGGCGGAGCCCAGGTTGGAGCTGGAGGTTGAGGAGTGGGAAGTGTGTAGTGAGTGTAGACTCATCTAAGGAGGCAGACACAAAGGGAGAGAGTGTCATTTAACTTTTGCCTCTATAGTCAATTTTCCTTTGGAATTAATATTAACTCCCTGGTCATGGGGCTATCCGTCTTGTATTACATTTCCCACTCCTAGAGATTGTCTGTGGTTTTAGTTGGATCTGTTTCCCTTCGTGGTTAGCATAAGCCTGGTGGACAGCTAAGAAATGGGTTTTTGGCGGGAATGGATGTTTTCTTACTTTTGTTTTTTTGTTTGTTTTTTACCCCGCTATTTTTTCTTTTTCTATCCACATGGAGGTCGGGAATTCTGTCCTGGGAGTTCAAGAGCGGAGGACCAGGGTGGAGAGAATGAAGTCATCAGGCACCAGAGGCTGGTGTCTGTTATCTGGGCTCACCAAGTCAAAGGTAGCGATGACTTCATCGCCTCGGAGGGAGCCTCCCTACCCCTGCAGCTCATTTCCGATCAGCCGGTTTGTCCGGGATAGGTTTTCTTGGACTACTCGTTTCTCACTGCCTGGCCTCGCAAGTCAATTCGAAAAAAAGATGCAATTAAATTGTTCCCCTGTTTTCTCCTGTGAGGAACCTTTCCCAGACATAGTTTGTTCATGTGATCAGGACTGGGGTGGACTTTTTTTCTTTTTTGCTTAACTATAACTAAAAGGTTCCTGTTACAGTCACCGTTGAGATTTTTTTTTTTTTTAAATATATTAAACTTACATGTTGGCAGGTCCCCGAGAGGAACTGACCTTTGAGAAGCGCCGGCCCTGCTGGGATTCGGCTACGCCGGTTGGGACAGTTCACCCAAGTCCTGCCTAGTGCTCCAGAGAGAAACAAGTGTGAGGCACAGGGTGACCTGGCGCGCGTTTGGGTGTGTGCGCGCTGTGCGTGCAGGAGTGTGAGCGCGCGTGTGCGCAGGGGAGGGTGCCGGGGTGGCTGCCGCAGAGGCTTCTTTGTGGAAGGCTCTTGCGGGTTCGGAAGCCAGCCTGGCGCCTCCTCTTTGCTGGTTCGACGAGGACACCTGCCTCTTCTGCACAGTACGTACATCTCTCCCCCATCGCCCTTATTACTCTCGGTGGCCGCCCACCCAGTCCCACGCCAGCCTTCGGAGAGGGCTTCCAAACCCCGGGGGCCCCGCGCAGGTGTAGGTGAGCGCAGCAGCGCGGACGTTGCCGCTGGGAGGGGGGAAGTAGCCGAGCAGGAAGGGGCGTGCTGGCCTTGCGGCGGGCGCTGGAGCAGCCTCGTTCTCAGCATTGTTACCTGAGGCAGCAGCCGCGCCGCGCCCCGCCCAGCGCCGCCCTGCCCCCTCGCGGTCCCGGGCGCCGGGGCTGCAGTGACCCGGGAAGAGGCAGCAGCACTGAGAGCGAGGAGCGCGCGCAGGGAGCGCGGGCCGGGGGTAAGTGTGACCCGCGCCGCGGAGGCAGAAGCGCTCGCTGCTCTGGGGCACCGGGAGCTACCGACTCCCCAGATCCGGAGGGCGAGCGGCGGAGATCAGCCAGGACCTGGGGCTGGGGAGCCGAGCCTCGGCCGCCTTCGAGCCTCCCTGGGAAGGCTGGGGAGGTTTGAGCTCCCTCCACATCCGCCGGGTGACTGTGGCGGCTGCACTCCCTGGGCCGCAGAGGACAGCGATCTGTCCCTGGAGGCGAAGACGCACGGGTTTGGACCCGCGTCCCAAGAACGAGCTAGGTCGCGGGCTGTCTCTAGGTTGGACCTGGGTCGCCTGATTTAGCTTCAGCTGCTAAGACTTTGGAGTAAAGCGAGCCCTTACGTGATCCCTGGCTGTCCAGGAGCCCGCAACTGGGGGGCGCACCACTCGCCCCTCCTGACAGTGGGTGCGGGGCTGGCGAGCACCGCGTCCGCGCGATGCGGACCGAGGATGAGGTGGCTCGCTCTCTCTTGCCCTCTGGCCGTGCGAAGTTCAGGTTAGAAGTTGCGCACTGCACTTGTGGAAGTTTGGGGAGGAAGTGGGTGGGCTGGCGGGTCACCTCCAGCCGTTGCGGTGCCTCCAGCCCGGGAACAGCGGGCTCTAGGTTTAATCCTGCGACCGAACACCAGGAGTCTCCCCTCTCCGGTTTTTCTGGCCGGCTCTTCCCCGGTACCTTCGGCTGATCCGCAGTGCGGCCGTGAGGCTTTCACCCTCGAGTCTGAGACCCCCAACCCCGGACTTGGGAGGTGCCGCCGCAGAGGTGCGAGGAGAGGACGGGGGCCAAGTCCACGAACCAGGGGACCCCCCTCCCCCATATCGCTTCAAGCACCGAGACACCTTCCCTAGTTAGCCTCCTCCCCCTGCTTTAGGGAGCTCGGCGCGGCTACCCCCGCGGAGGAGGTGGGCACGCGGAGGGGTGGGCGGGAGGTGGAGAGCGCTAAAGCCGGGGCCCTCGGGCGAGGGGGCGGGGTCCGGCGAGCCCCCCGGCCCGCCCCGCCCCGACCCGCGGGCCGTTGTGGCGCGGGGATGGACGAGGCGGTGCGGCTGCTGCTCCATTCGCCTCTGCCCGGGATCCAGCGTACGCTCCCGGGAGGCCTGGGGTCCAGCCCTTCCCGGGCGTCGGCCCTGTGGGCCCCGCGTGTTCCCTCGCGGTAGGCGGCGACCTCCCCAGCGCGCGCCCTCGCCGGCCGGGGCGAGCGCCGCAGAGCCTGCGCGGCGCACCGGCGCTCGCTCCCCCCCGCCGCTGCTGTCCAGATAAGGACTGTGCCGGGGGCTGGCGTGCGCCCCGCGGGGACCTCGCCCTGGCGTCTCTCCCGCTGTCGCCAGCCGCTGAACTGGGACGCCGCTGTGTGGCTGCCGCGGGCCAGGGGCTCGCGGCGCCCTCCCGATCCTTTTGTGTGGCCGAGCCGGTGGCAGTTTGGTGAGTGGCTGGGGCAGGACCTAGATCGTGGGGTTGGGGCGAAAGGACGCGGTGGACCGCTCGCGAATGCAAAGACCTAGACAACTACTGTGTCCAGACTTTTTGAAAGAAATTTTGCCCCCGGTGTTCCCCGCGCCTTTTCAGAACCTAGTCAGTTTCAAACATCTGTTTGCACATAAACTGCCTCTAGGGTTCGGCCGTCTGTGACCCCCCTCTACTGATCCACAGTTCCCTGCCTGGAATGAGTAGCCAGCGCTTCCTTCCTCTTCTCTAGAGCATCTTTTGGCGTTCGTTTGCTTTTTTCCTTGGTTTTGAGACATTGGGAGAAACTGAAAATGCACATTCAAAAACAGGCGTTCCTTCTCTGCTTTAAGGGTGTTGAGTTCCGGGGCATCTGTGAAATGTTTATCTTGTGAGCAAATTAAATACGCTGACTGGAAACGGTCTTGGGTTCTTTCACTGCTGGTTAGAGTGCTGAGGTGAAGAGTTGGATGTTGCCAGCTCTGGTTCCGACTGTGCGGTCGACAGTCTGTGTGTAATAAGCAAGGTTTTGAAAGATGGGGGCGGGGGAGGGGGCTTCGCCCAGTGAGTTAGTGGCGTGGGCAGAAATTCCGTATTTTAGAATTGTCTGTACTCTCTCCGCCCATTCTTCTCCCCCAAATAAAATAGGGCTCTGAGTTCCTCTGCCTCTTCTTTCCAAACCTGGTGTGCTCTGCTCCCATTTGTCATCAGAAAAGTGTGGGCTAGCCCTTTCTGCTCCCACCTCTGTGACACATGTGAGAAATCAAGGGGAAAGATTTGCTGGTGTGGGCTTTCCTTGGCGTCTACTTTTGATGATTGTTTACCTAGGGGGTGAGTGACCCCTTGAGCAACAAGACGCCAGCTAACTCAGGAAAGCTCTGAATTGACTTTCAGGAGCATGCTTTTCTCCTAAATGCACTGAAATAAGGCATACGTACTCTCTTTTCTTCCCTTGCATTCACTCTTCAGGAGAATGGAGCATTGGCTGTGTTTCTGATACCAACAGCAAAGTTATGCTGGCTGTTTAGGCAGGAAAGGTGAGGAAGGGGCCAGAGGGCTTCTCTAAAGACCTTATGAACATTCTCATTCTGAGACTCCTTGCTTGTTGACAGGTAAAGGCTAAGTACATGGTCACAGCATCCTCTTATTAAAAATTCACAGCTGAGCTATAGCCTCCCCAGGAGGGTCCATCACTCAGACACGCCTCTAATGGGCCATGATTAAGCAGTCAGGGGACTGGAAGAGAAGTTCTCATCTTCAGAGCCTTACCGTGACAGCTCTACTTTTCCCTCAGAGCTGGACATTTGTCAGCCTGAGCAGCCATCCTCCCTGCTGCTAAGGTCCCCAACCCGGAGGTGAGATGTTAAATACAAGCCTGTCTCAGTCTGCCCTAGGGGAGATTGATGGACACTTGACATTTTCCAGACAGAGCCAAGGCTAATTCCATTGTTGTTGCTGGTAATTACCAGCTGTGAGAAACAGCCAGTGTCTTTAGGTCTGCCACTTCACCTGTGTTCTCGGGTACTTGGAGACTATGCGTTTGCATCTTTACTGTGGACAGTACCATAGTAAATCAAATGTTCTTTGTGTGTCCTCTGTTGTAATATCTCCTGAGACTATGGAAAGGGTTAGAATGTCTGTCTGCACTCTTTTCCCTACCATCTCTCTGACAGGAGAAATCCCGGCCAAGGGGGAAGCTCTATTGAAGCTCTATAGAGGCCGGCAGTTAAAGCATTAGCATCTTAGCTAATCATTACTGGAGAACTTATTCATTAGAAGCTGTTGGAAGCCTAGGATTCTTGTATGTTACCCTGGGAAAAAATTAGCCAGACAACATACCAGGAACAATGTTGTTAATTTTCTTTTGATTCTTTAACTTTTAAAAATAATATTCTCTCAAGATGAGGCAGTGGTCAAGGATCATGCCAATGCATAGCTAACACGTGTTACTTATTACTTTAACAAGTTTTCATCTGGTACTTCTGTGTAACTCATAATAAAAAGAGTTAATCTTCTGGAGTTTTGGTATTAGAAGACAGTGCTTTTGCACAACCTCCAAGTGTATCGTCTTTTTTACTGTTTATTAGCGTCTCTCTTTACATTTGCTTTGTGAGGTTTACTGGCACCTCTGTACATATAGTTACTCAGCACAGAACGAGTTATTGCTTTCTAGGATGGAGACGTTTTTAGCTTATCGCCATTCTTAACAGGGATAATCTATAAACAAGTCAGCATATCTGGAATCGAAGGATTAGCAACTCTTCTATACATGATTAGTGAATTGGAGGATTAGCATGAGCTATTTCATGTACAGAAGTTTTTTAAAAATATGTAAGGATAAACTGCCAAGATTACCTGTGCAGTCTTGAAAAAAAGAAGAGTTCAAATATAACTATAAACTGTAATTGACAATGAGTCATTTGCTTTAGAGATGCCAACCATGAAAACAGCCTAGTTATGCCCCTAATGATAATTATGAAAACTCCTTTTAAAAGCCAGTTACATCTCAAGTGAGCTATAAGTTGGCTTAGATAAATATTTTTAGTTTTACTTTCTAAAAACTTATTCGGTTATGAATGGCTGCACAAGACTGAATGTACGTAATGTCACTGATATACATTTGAAAATGGTTAAAATGGTGAAAAATTAAGTTATCCAATTAATAGTTGGAAATGCTGTTTTCTACCCATACATAATTTTTAGAACTGAAATATCCAAACATTTTCTAAAAATATCCACACCTGTCATGTAAAAATAATTTAATTTATAATCATTGAGTATTAAAAAGGGACAAATCTCACAAACCTTGTAACCTAGAAAGCAGAGAATGGAAATATTAAAGGTTTCTAGCAGGCTTAGCATTTTATCTATAAACCCAATACATATTTTATAGCTAATGTAATGCCTATGAGGGTAAAGAGAAATCATATGTACACGTGACACCGGTGGCTGTTAATAATAGCTAACTCTGCACAAGGGTCTGGGTAGGACTCGACATGTATTTGTTCATATATTCCTATACAAGCCAATGAAATGGTATGTCCTTTATATCGTAGATGAGGATGTTGAAATGTACGGTTAATAACCCGCCTCACATCAGCTTGCACGCCTAAGAAGTAGCAGAACGAGAGTCTGAGGAAAAGCGATTTATTTCCGGAATCTCCACTGTTATTCCCAAGGCTACCCTGCCTTTCATATGTAGTTCTGTGTAAAACATTTCATAATATTTGAATTAGTGATATCAGTTTACTCCTGTGTAACCCGGTATTTTTTGACCAGTGTGTGTTTGTGAGTGTGCGCTTTCACACTGATGCTGTAAAAAGACGGTTACACTCCGAAGTCCAATTTTATAAGCCCCTCCGTTTGGCCCTCTATGACCTGGAGGGACCAGTTACCTTTTCATACACCCGTGTAGTCAGGGGGCTCGTCCCTTCTTCCACGTCTCCATTTACCTGTCCTCTTATAAGAAGGAATGTCGTTGTTTTGACCCCTGTTTTCACATCAGGTCCATAACAACCCAACACCAAAACAAACACTTAAAGGTCAGCAAAAATACAATCTCCCCAAGCAAGTCAGTGCCTGTGTGGATAAGGGATTGATGTGTGGCAGGTGTGATACGGACAGCATATCCTTACGTGTGTGTGTCTTTGCTAATAGTGTCACAGGAGAAGCATGAGAGGCAGGTGAGGGCTTCCGATGGTTTCCAAAGAGCAGCTTAACTAGAATCCAAAGCGATAGCATCAGAAGTGATGATAGAAGTCATGTAATGTACCCCAACCTCCTAATTTTACAAATGAGAAAACTGAAGTCTAGCGAGGCGAAGAGACTTGTCTAAAATTGTACACAGAAGAGCTCGAGCTAGAGCTGGAACCTTTAATCTTCGTGTCTAGTGGTTCTTTTCTCTATTCGCGAGGATGTCACATTACCAAGTGGAGCAGGAACGTGGTGGCCCCGACTCCAGGGGGATGAGTTTGGCAATTGTTTTATCTCCAAATGCCCTGCCCAGTACATGCAAGGTGGAAGACGCTAGCTGATTGGTAGGGGACATGTCCATACTGGAGACAGGCAGGTTCCTTAACGCCTAAAGCTTCAGCCGTTTGGGTGATTTCCCTAGGGGTTGGGTATCCATTGCCCAAAGAAAACGAGCCGGGTAATGAATAAGTACTTTATTCATAAAGTGAGTGATACTTGCTGCACCTTTAGCGGGTTCTCAGTAAATATGTGTTCTATCAATTAACAGAAGGTTTCCGAGTTGGACTTTTTGCTGCTGTTTTGGGAGCATCTCCAGGTAGTAAAATTTGGTTCACATTTAGAAAAGTGTTCGTCCCTTTGAATGTGTTGTTGCTCATTGATTTTAATATCCAGCTGCTCTAGGACTGGCACTAGCCTCTGAAGGGAATGGCTAGTACTAGAATGTTTTCCGGTACTGATTTTAACTTCATTTTATCTTTGTAGGTTGGGAAGATGACACACGACGCGGTTGTCTTTTTCTCTGGCGACAGATTAGCCAGTGACAAAATATGACACAAGTTTGAAGTTTGTGTCTGCTTCCCCAAGGTCAAGAAATTATCTCCATAGAAGGCAACAGTACTATACTATGCATGTTATGAATTGTGTGTCCTTGGCCAGTGATAAAGAAAATGGGACTATCTCCACGGCCTCTGGATTCATGATTGGACAGACGCCCCCCCCACCCCCTCCTCCCCCACCCCCTCTCCCTCCACCATGTCCTGGGGAAGGGTTTCCTCCCTCTACCCCTCCTCCTCCCCCACCTCCTCTCCCAGTGGGAACCCCCATCCCACCTCCCCCTCCAGGACTGCCCTCCACTTCTCACTTGAACGGCTACAACCACCTTGGTAAGAAAAAGCGGATGAGAAGCTTCTTTTGGAAAACCATTCCGGAGGAGCAAGTTCGTGGCAAAACCAACATCTGGACCTTGGCAGCCAGGCAGCAGCATCACTACCAGATCGACACGAAGACCGTCGAGGAGCTCTTTGGGCAGCAAGAAGATACCACCAAGCCTTCCCTTTCCAGGAGAGGAGGGTCTTTAAATTCATCCTTCAGGGAAGCCAGAGAGGAGGTAAGAACGCGCCGGCGTTGCTTCGAGTTGGGGGGTGGATGTACATTTCACGACTTGCTAGGATCACTACGAAATAAGATAATATGAGGGAATGTGCTCTGGGAATGATAGTGAGGGCCTCACATGATGAACTGGAGCGGAGTAGTGACAAAGCATAGGAAGCTTGCCGGACCCTCCCGGACATCTCGGTGGATTATGACCTCATGCAGAGAACATGCTGCCTGGGGGCCGTCCTCCTTGGCCTCTCAGCTCAGCCGGCTCTGCGCATCTGCTGTGGTTTCCCCTGGTGGAATACTTCTGCTAGAGTCCAGGATTATTCGTTTCCATTGAAACAAACAAACAAAAAAAAACCCAGATTCCCGAACTCAGCTATCTGCGATGAACAGGAGCTTTCTGAGACAAAATGCCTTGTGTTACATAGCGTCATGAACAAGTACACATCCTTAGGATTTTATCCTTACTTTTCCCTCCAGTTTCCTCACGCGGGTGTTTGGAGATGGCCTTCATGCCTCAGGTCTCTGAATTAAATTGTGGCCATTGGGGAACAGAGATTTCCAGAGAGCCACAGCCTGAAGCTATTTCCAGATAGACTTTCTAGGAAGCATCTCTCCATTTAACACACAATGTTTTACTTTGAGAAAAAAATAAAGCTGAGCAAGTTATAAGAAGTTAACTGAAAGCATGGCCAGAGCTCCAGGTCACTATGTTAATAGAAACTGAGTCCAAAATTGCCTTATAAGTACTCTCTGTGTAGAAACAGGAGAGTAAATTAAGAAACCTCTACTTGCTAGAATAGATAATTAGGAAACTAGGAATTAAAAGGGAAGAATGCTGCCTACCAGAAAAAAAAAAAAAGCAACAGAAATGCATCATATTTTAATCTGTTGTAAAGGAGCAGAGAAAATAGGTCAGAGATGGAGCTGACGAGATAAGAGAGTAGGCAGGGCTCTGGAATGAAGTGGCAGCTCCCTGCGTTACTGAATTCTTGAGCTGACAATATTGACCTCTTTTCTCCAGCTCAGGAACACGTTAACCTCTCTCCACGGATTCACTCGGGGGCCTTTGATGACGCTGGTATGGTCACCCGTTGAAACAGCCAAGAATCTCTGTATTATAAAATCTGGAGACCGCTGGGATTAGAATCAGAGAGGGGGAGCCTTCAAGGCCACCCTTGCTGCTGGACCCAGGCGTTCCATGCTCTTTCCTTTATGCAAAGTCCTTTTATTTCTTAGTGGATTCTTTCAGGATTGGAAGGCACAAGAAGTCATTTCCTTAGCGCCCTGGCCTTTGGCCCTGCTTCCACTGAGGTTTCCTATTGTACAGTTGCTCATTTCTCAGCATTGTTTCTGAGCTCTGCTTACTGAATTTCAAGAATTTTGAAGGAAAGACTGGATGGGTACATGGAGAGAAAGAGCGCATGTCCCAGAAAGGCACCTGTAACACACAGAGGGGGGTCCGACTCACCGTGCTCCTCGGGAGCAGCTGGCCTTTGTCATTTGGGGTCATTTCTTATGCCAAATGACAGTTCAAGGGGCTACAAGGAACTTTCTGCTTTACAGTTGTAATTTTGAGAAAGGGTAAGGACCTCTCAGAGAGGAAGGAGTGGCAGGGAGCGTGGCATCATCTCTCGACTATGCTGAAGCAGAAATGTCCATTTCTAGGCCAGATCTAAAATTCAGGGAAAAAAGAGTCTTTCTCCTTACCTCCTTCTACCCCTAGACCCTATGTATAGGTTTACTTTGTTTTCTTGAACTTAAAAAAACTGAAAGTGAATAATCATTTTTTCAATTGTAGTCAAATACATATAACATAACAATTACCATCTCAATCATTTTTAAGTGTACAGTTCAGTGGCAATGAAACATCCACGTTTGTTGTAAACCACCATCACCATCCATCCACAGAAGTCTCTCATTTTGCAAATGAGACTCTGTACTGATTAAACAATAACTCCCCATTTCTCCTCCCGGCCGTGGGCAGTCACCCTTCCATTTTCCCTATGAGTTTGACTATTCTAGACACCTTATGTAAGTGGAATCACACGCTATTTATCTTTTTGTGATTATTTCACTTTGCATACTGTCAAGGTTCATCCATGTTTTAACATGCGTCAGAATTTTAAGGCTGAATAACATGTATATATCACACTTAGTTTATCCAGTCATCCATCAGTGGATACCTGGGTTGCTTCTGCCTTTTGGCTATTGTGAATAATACTGTTATGAACATGTGTTTGCAAATATCTTGACTTTTAAACTTGTAGGTTCTAATCTGAAAGACAACATACTAGAAAGAAAAAGTAAATCACCATGGTTCTGTAACCAAACAATCTAACTCTCAGTTCTTCAGTACTCAGGTAGGATAAGTAGTTTAGGCAGATGGGTTTAAGTGCATATTAGGTTAATATTGTCACGTAACAGAGGGTTATCAGGAATTATTTTCTGTGTTCCATGCTCTCTCTGAAATGGCTAGAAGTATTACATATGCTTTTTTTTTCAGTAAAAGAACGCAGTTCAGGTTGTCATCTTCCCCAATTAGATTTTCTTCAACAGAGTGACAGTCTAACAAGGACCAGTAGCAAATCTTCCAGGTCACTCCGCAGTAAATGGAATCCAGGGTTGAAAACAGTCGTCCTTGCCACCTGTCTGTGTGCAACGGAGAATTTTCTCGACAGCTTGTTCAGCAGAGGGACCCATCCCGAGCCCGGAAACGTGGCATCTTAACTGTTACCACATAGGCTGTAATTCTGGAGGTTCAAACGTGCCGAAGATCAGATTATGTCCCCTTGAAATATAATAACCTCCTACAGAAGTGGCCTGCCATTATGTGGTTGGCTCATACTTTAAAGGGCTTATAAAGCATTACAAATAAGTTCTATTATACTGCAAAGGAAGAAGTTGCTGGAAGATAGGGAAGAGCTGGGTCTGGGAATTGCTGAATTTAGGAAGAATAACTAAAGTAGTAAATAAGAACATTTAATCCGGAGTTGGGGGTGGGGAAGTTATGAAATATGACTATCCTTGTATCTTTGTAAAAATTAACTTGAAGAGGCTGTAGATATTATAGGAATAATTAAGCTGTAATAAAGTAATTAGAAATAATAAATTTATATTACTAGTGATAATAAAAAGATTCAGCTCAAAAACACCACCTTCGTTTTCTGAGTGCACTGATCTCACCTCTGAGAAGTTCCAGCGGCTCAGCCCCCTCGGAGCCTCACTCTGGTCAGTCGTGTCTGTGCTTGTCCCCCTCGAGAGCCTGGACGCTTAAGGGAAGGGGCAGCTTCAACGATTCGGCACCCTCCAAAGAAATTAGAAGTAACTGAGCTGACAGGATTGAACCCAGGGAGCAAAGGGACTATCTTACAAGGTATCCCTATGATCGATCAAAATTAGAGTTCACAATGAAAACACAGTAAGATGAATAAAGTCTGAGGATCTAATGTAAACATGGTGACTACAGTTGAGGATACTGTACTGTATAATTGAAATTTGCTAAGAGAGTAGAAATCAAATGTCACAAAAAAAAAAAACAATAAGAAAAACCATGTGAGGCAATGGATGTGTTTATTAACTAGGCGGAGGAAATCTTTTCACAATATGACATATATCAACTCACCATGATATACACTTTAAATGTGTTAAAATTTTATTTGTTAATTATACCTCAATAAAACTGAAATAAAGATAAGACACAAATGTCGAAACACTACAGGTCATTCGATATGTCTATAGTAGTCTCACAATTAATATTATATCATATAAGAAATAACTAAAAGCACTTACTAGAAAAGAGGAAGCGAGAGAGGAAGAGAAAAGGAAGGATGGAAGGAAGATTGGTTTTCCTAAATTTAGGAGAAGCCATGTTTTATTTTCCCACACTGTAATTCAGGTATCAGTCGTTCTTTCTCTTCTCAGAACATCCGCAGCCACCCTGGCCATCTACGGGGAGACTTATTATAGCAGGTCCCCCTCACATTCCGGCGGGAAGTCTTGTGGATGGAATGAGTTGAGCAATTACATTTTAGCTCTCCTGTTGGCCAGGAAGGGTTTAGCTCTTTGGTGGGCCTCTGTGGGGAGGCTCACGAGCTCTGTGCTATGCTGGCTAGTAGCTGGTGGTGAAGGCCCTGACTTCCGTGGGGTCCTGCTCACATGTCCTGAGGAGTCCAGAAAAGTAGATGCAGATCGACTAGAACTGGTGGAGAGGGAGGGGCCAGGTCTGTTCATCCCCTGTCTTGGCCAACTTGTCTCGGCCTGTGGAGCCCGGGAGTCCAACGATCTGACTGATTCCAAAACACCTCAGGTCCCACACGCATCCGCTTCTGAATTGCCCAGCTATGAGTTGGCAAGCGTCTGGGAAGTAAGATAAGCTAATTTACATGTGGAGTGATAACCCTCTCTGAAGGACTTTAACAAACACTTTTATAACACTGCTTCCAGTGGATCGAGGGAGATAACCCATGAGAAAGAGACTGCTCAGGCGCTAGGCAAATCCGAGGGTGGCAGGAGAGAGTGGGACATCCCTGGAATGTTATCAGTTGTCTCCTTTTCCTGTTGTTTGGATGAGGCGCTGGGCTGTTTTCCCTGTTAGGTGCTCCGTTATGGGCAGCCCAGGTTTATTTTTTTAGGAACATTGATGAATTCTCTTAGTGACAGGATTCCGAAGCCTCCCTTCAAACAGTGGAGGCAGCTGCTGCCCTGGACTCTGGCTGTCCCTGCGCCATGCCTGAAGGGCCGCTCCCGGAGGCTGCCTTAGCTGGCGAGAACATGATATCCATCCATCATCCCACACATCCACCATGGGGCTTGGCCAGGCCCTGTGGATGGCTTTCTACAGATCTGCCCCCACTCCTGGAGAAACATCCCAGTGTGAATACCAGGCTGGTGGCGGAACATTTGCCACTTCCCTATATTTCTATATCCTCTGTGTGATATTAAAAAATGTCACAGGTACTGGGGTGAAAAGGAACCAGAGAGATCCAGGCTGGCATTTCAGCTCTAGCATTTGGGGAAGTTATAAAAATGACATCTCTGACAAGTAATATTATATCATATAAGAAATAAACATCTCAGAGGCTGTTTCCTTATCTGGCAAATAATAAAAGTAATGTCTCCATCATTTTTCCGGCAACAATAGCTATGGATCTAAGCCTAGTATACAGAGCCCCAAAGAGTTAAAGAGTAAAGATGATGAGGGGAGAGTTGGGGTCCTGGGGGAAGGGGAGGGTGCTACCATCAAGGGTTAATTAAATATGGCAGGAGGTGGTAATTTAACGAGAGGAATGCAAAAGAAGATATTTCCCATTCTGGGCAGAAATGAGTGCAGATCAAGTTCTTCAGCTATGTATGTAGCTGTATCAACACACATGTTCTTACTTGTTTTTAAATGTATGAATTATGATAAACACATAGTTGTCTGTCTTAATAAGTTTAGATTCCCCTCTTTGGTATGAGCTTTCCTCTGTAGAGGGTGATAAGTTTGACAGGCATTTTTCTTATCCCCTCTTTCCCTCCTCCCATTCCCTTCCTTCACACTGAACTTGAACTGCAACCTCAGGGTAGGATTCCAATAAGGAGCCTGCCCTTTTAACTTGGGAGTTTATTTTATGGTTGGCAGGTGATTGTGTTAACATGAAATAAACCCCTAGGATAGTAAATAATGTGATTGTTTAAGATTAGTCTTCAAAGGAAGGCAACCAAACTCTTGTAAAAATTTAACCTTATAGCCAGGAAGTGCCATTAACTTTGGTTAACAGCCTTGCTGTTTCATAGAAACTCAGAAGCAGGCCCCGAGATCAGGAGTTTAATCTGAAACCTGATGTTCCTCTGTTCACAGTGAATCACATACGTTTGGAAAGGAAGAGCGTTATAACAACATTGCTATTTTAGCTAGTCTCCCTTTACCAGAAAACAAATGGAAAAAATTGCCGCACTTCTAAGGTTATCTTTCTTCCACACACCCAGGATATTTACTTCCAGAGAAAGAAATGGCTTCTGTATCTCATCTACCCCACCGCGCCCCCTGCCAAAAAATAAGTTCTAATTTCTAGGCTGATAAAAACTGTCCCAAATTATTAATTTCGAACAGCTAAAACTTACCGCAGCCAAAATCTGGGTGTTGATGGTACATTGGAATAGCCATCATATTTTATTAAATCTAAGATACCATACACTGTAAGACACATCCTGACTCCGGAGATGTTAAAATGCAAAAAAAAGAAAAAAAAAAAATGTGTCTTAGACTTGGTGACATATAGCATGAGTTTCTCTTTTCTAAGGGAAATTCTAAATAAATAAAATGTAGGGCTATTGGACATATGTATTCTTTGTCAATGAAAAGAAAATTTTCTTTTAGAAAAAATTCAAGAATTCTATTCAATTTCTGCAAACAACAGTATTGGTCCTTTTATATCCCTAAATCGGGGTTGAGACTCAACTCTGAAATCACTTCAGAGTTATTGTTTACTTTCTCAGTTCAAAACTCATATGATTCTTATTATGCTAAGACATTTTTACAAATTGGGGCTTTTAAATGTGGGCTATAAAAGAGAACTGCTAAAATAAAAAAAATTTAATATATGTAATTTACTTAAAATTATAGAATATTAAAATAGATATGTTTGATTATTACAGGCAAAGAGAAATATTGCAGAAAGTTTGGGGAGATGATAATATTTTACTATTTGTAAGACTATTAAGTATATCGATATTAGGTATATTGAGAATTATTCTCTTTTCTCCTTTTCTCCAGATCTTTTTGTTCTCCAACTCTTCTTATTTGTACTTTAATAATCTGATGTGTCTCTATTTTTTTCCAGATTACAGTCTTGGATGCAAAACGGAACATGAACATTGGGATATTTCTTAAGCAATTTAAGAAGTAAGATTTTTTTTGCACACAATTGAATCTTTAGTCATATCCATGCTGTCAGCATCAGAGTCTGTGGGTGCAAGCTGACATTCAGATTTTAATATGAGTGAAAGCCATTCCTCGTACCTTCAGATCCTTCTTAGACATGTGGCTTTGATGAGTCCACAAGTGTGTATCACTTTCTGCTGTTTTCCTTCATGAAAACCTCATCTGGTTGCTTAAAGTACAGGGATAATTTCCCTAGGGTTCTATTCAGGACTGTCATGTCAGGGAATTTATAAATTCATCTGTAGCATTGCTCCTTGAGTGGAGATTGGACTGGTGAGGCAAACAATGGTCAAGTTCAAGTGTTCTGTCGTGGAAAGTGCAGGGCTCTACAGGAATTCCACGAGACCGAAGGGGATGGTTGTTCTCCCAAAGAAGACTCCAGCAGCCATTGCCACTTTGACCTTTCTAGGATGGCTGGGGATGGTTTTCTGGCCTCTGATGGTGTGGGGCTGTGGTGCTCACTGACACAAAACTGCCTGTTAGACTGGGAAGAAGGCGGGATGGGAAGGAGGGTGGAGGTGATTTATTTGAATTTCCACTGGCTTGTGTTTCTCTGGCACTCCAGCAAACGTGAAATGGCATCTGATTGTCTTTTCAAGGTCTCCTCAGTCCATTGTAGAAGATATTCATCAAGGAAAGACTGAGCATTATGGATCAGAGACATTGCGAGAATTTCTTAAGCTTTTGCCAGAGTCAGAGGAGGTAAGGAATTTGGCGCATGAGTTTTAGATGTTAGGAGGAACAATAAAAGCTTAATATTTTTAGGAATGTCAAAACTTACATGGGAAGGTCACTTTCCTACCCAGAGCCAGAGTGTTCTCACATAGAAGTGACCCAGTAGAAAGAGTATGGGTTCTGGAGTTTGAGAATCTAGGTTTAAGTAAGAGCTCTACCCCTAATTGTGACCTATAAAGTGAGACACAGTGTTTACCTCATTGGGTTGCCAAGATGATTAAATCATAGCTGTGCATCTAACATGGTACTTGGCACATGGGAGCTCAATAAATTTTAGTTCCATTTTCTGTCATTTAACGATGATCTAGGATGTACCTGGGTTGTTTTATAATATATACACTATAAAAAAAAAAAAAAAAGACAAAACAACCACTTTGGGATAAAGATGCTCTAAAAATTTGGAGAGGTATATCAGTTGTTAATAAATGTTGTCTATATAATTGAAGAGATTGCTGTGATAGCAATATAGTAGCACAATATGAAGATGTTGATTTTTTTTTTCTGGACCGAATTAACTGAATTTTTTAATGGTTAGGAGCTTGATAGGAAAAAAATCAGAAAAACAACCTTATAAAACCTTCCAAAATTGTGATATTGTCTTTTATTTCTGAAGAAGTGACCCTTGAAAAAATTCATAAGAAATTACATGAATACCTGTGCTTGTAAACATTCACATGATAAAGAGTTTTATAAAGTAAAAGGTATGAGTTACCCTTTTAAACATAGCACCGGTTCATCTTGCCCCCATCTCTCTTCTCACATAATTTATGGAACTTTAGTGCCATTAACAACAGTAGGAGAAATGTATTTGGCTTCATATCGCTGATACATACATAAAGCCAAAGTGAGGACAGTCCTAGTGGATTAACCAGGTATGCTATGTACCTCTAATAACCTGAGCCTCTCTCTCTACCTTGGGTTTTCTGTTTGCAAGTTAATTCCCTTAATCAAGATTAATTAACAGCATTTATTAACGTTAGTTAAAAGGATCTTAAAGGGAAAGAAACATTAAAACATAACTTACCCAGCTCTTATAGACTAAACGCTCCTTAATCTTTCTTTTATGTGGAGAATGGGAGTTCCAAAATCTTTGAATTAGGATGAATATGGCTGAATTAATTTAAGTTTTAAGAAAAGATTTAGTTCTCAAAATCTTATTCCGGCCTGGGCTTTTTTTTATGACTTCTCCTTTGGACAACTCTGGTACCCACTCCTAACTGACCTTATCGTTTTTTAAAACTTTTTCCTGTTTAGAAAAAAAAGTGCAGCTCACTGCCAGCATTAATTTAACATCACATGTAGGAATGCTACAATTTCTAGGATTTGACATTTTCAGCGACCTAGAATTACTATATATTGTAAATGGAAATACCGCTGCTAAAAACAAATGCTATAAGTAGAACGATGTCATTTGTTTGCAGACTATCGATATGCTAGAGTGATGTGAAAATAATAATAAAAGTGAGATATTTCGTGGCAAACTTTGGGGGTAAAGTTAGGACTGTAATCCCTTGGCAGCCAACATGTAGTCACAAGTATAGCAGGTCTAGGGGCAAACGGGAAATGGGTTAAGTGAGGATCAAATTTGATAGCCCATGTGAAAGTGTTCTGAAAAGCTCTAAATTTCTACTTAAGTGGAAATTAGGCATAAGAGAGTTTAATGCCACGAAGAGGTGGGAGGTTAAGTATGGTTTTCTTAATATCTTCATTTCTAATTGAAAATTCAAAGGTGATTAGAGAATGCAAAGGCTGTGGAAGACTAAGGGATTTTTCAAAGAAGCAGCCTAGCTGTCAAACCTCTCGTTCCGTATTTTGAGTTGTGTGGGATGTAATTCAAAGGGAAGTATGTTAAGGCAAGATGAATAAAACTCACCCAAGCCCGCCCTGTGTCCCAGAAGCAGTCTCTCACCCCAGACAATTAGCTAACCCCAGAGACAGTGCCCTGCTGAGATGAAACATAGCCTTGGGACCCTAAAATGCCTTCCCAGTTGCTGAACTAGCCCCAGCTGTTTCTCCTGTCCCCTTCCTCCTGCAGGGTCATCCTCAGCCTGAATAGCTGACAAGCTTGGTCACACTTCTCCTTGTTTACATTACTGACTCTTAGCTTCAGCTCACCACACCCTCTAAACTCAACTGGGAGCTTCCTTCTGCAGGAACACCCTGACGGTCCCCAGGGCTGCCTAGCGCCCCTCCCTGAATCACTGGGGACTCTGCCAAAGCCAATGCCACCTCTGATTGGCTTTATTGTGAGTGCCATGTGGCCTCTGGCACCACCCAGACCTAGAGCCTTTGGTGGCCTGTGAAGGATGGAGATGAGGCTGAGGCGGAGGCAGGGCCCAGGGAGAGAGGTTTAGGAATGCAACAGAAATCAGCTAATAAATACATGAGTGTGTGTGTAACCACACGTTGCTAAGTCTGTGGTGTAACTGTCTGTGCTCATTTTTAGCACAAGAAAGGATTAATGTTTACTGAGTTGCCCCCATGTTCCAGGCACTGGACAGGACAAAAGTCAGCCAAACGAGATCATGTATTCCAAGTGCCTAGCCCAGCGCCGGGCACTTGGAAAGCCAATAAATCATTGCCGTAGTTATTTTGTGTATCTTTTGCATTCAGTCCTCACGGCAACCAAAGTGGTTTTACACGGCGTCATTTTACAAGTGAGAAACAGGCTCACCAGGGTTAGACATAGAACCTGTCTAGTGTCATGTGATGGCAAGGCCATAGACGAAGGCGGATTTGAACCTTGATTCGTCTGACCCTAGAGCAGTTCCTCTTGCTGCACTCTGCGACCTCCCTTTGAGGAAGGAAGGAAGGGCAGAGGTCCTCAAAACTCTCCAAAGGTTCTCAGAAGACCTCCCAGCCTTTCCATCACCTCCGCTCTCACAGAGCACTGGTGCGGGTGTCCCCCGAATAAAACTGCGAGCTTATCAGCATATGGAAAAATATGAACGGAAAGAGCCCTTTCTCTCCTGCATTCTCAGCTGATGAGCCAACCCCAAGGTTAATTTGTTTTCAGGATTTCTCTGCCCTTCACCGTAAATCTTTCGTCTGGCGTGTTTGTTCATCTTGCTTCCAACTCGTGGGTAAAACTTGCAGACGAAGAAGGTAGACTCAGATATAAAAGAACATGGAGTGTGCTCACTCCCTGTCCAGCGAAGTGTCCCTGTGCCCTGAGAGGAGGCTGGAGAGGAGCCAGGCGGGCGGGGGAAGGGACCCCTACCTAGCTGGCGAGCCCTTCCCTCAGATGGGCCTGACACACACACAGCTCCTCAGTGTCAGGGACAGGCTGGAAGGTGGTAGAAGTGTTCTGTTGTCCCCTGAGACAGGTCAAATTGCCTCCTCTGACATTTTATCACCGCATTGCTACCTTTTTAGTTCACTCTGCCCCTGGGATAGGAATGACAGGGAGGGAACCCGTTTGTCTTCTGTCGGATGGGTCTGGGGGTGGGAAATCTCGCTGTTTCAAGGCCATGTGAATGGAATTAGATGGGATGAAGGAGGCCTGCCCTTTGGAATGTGTGTCTTAAGGAGCATGCTGCTTGCTATTAGGACAGAAGCAGGCGCAGCCGGGTCATAATGAGAGTCCCTTGGCTCAGCCAACAAAGTTATGCCTAACGATGTTTGATAAATGCTTTTTGATGATGATGAGAATACATAATAATTATAGGGTTGGTTCACCTCTCTTTTTCACCTCCCTACCACTGTGAAGGTACAGTAATCCCTCTTAATGAACATAAATCCCATTTTGAAATGGAATTAAGAACTGTATACACGGTATTTAAATTAAATACTACCTTTTCATCACCATTCTCTTGAAATCTAAACATTTTTAGTTCTTTACATAAGTGAAGGAGATTAATCCTTCTTCAGTTACAGTTTAGCACATGTTTAATGGAAATATCTACCAAGTTTACTTAGCATGACCTGTTCTAATGCTTTAGACAGAAAACTGCTGTTATTTTCAGCAGTTTCGTACATGCTACATATATGGTCTCAGAAAAGGTGCACCCGAGCTCTGCCTCTGCCCATATATAGTGAATTATGAGACTAGTTCAGGAGGGGTTAGAATTCATCCCGTAGCTTTCTCAGTTCAGAGACCAGGCACTGCTTTGGAGTTAGCTAAACCAGAGATTCTATCTGCTGTCTAGTTTAATCAGGCTAAAAATAAAAATGATAAATTCACTTTGAGGCCATAAAGGTAGGGGAAATAATGCAATTCTATAAATGGCTCTTTTCTGCCCATTGGAAGAAAAAATATAGTCTTAAGGACCAGACTTACTACTGGGGTTTGCATCTGCACTGTGGACATTTTGTCTTTCCAAGTCATCGGTGTAGATATTTCAGTTGGGAGATCTTTGCAAAACTCCCTCCTCTGTGTTTTTGAACTGTCATTTCCTATTTTTCAAGAGACTTAAAAATCATGTTTGTTTTTTTTTTTTTTTTTTTTTGTCGGCAGCCAACATAATCCAGGGACAGAACAAGCTTTATAAAGAATAATAAAAGGTGATACATGCTCCTAGACAACAGTTAGCAGCAAAAGTAGGCTGTCTGCTTTACTAGCAGTCTTAAGGAACTATTTACCTCGAAGCGTTTTTGTTGGAAGACTTACAGTGGATGGAGAAGCATTTTTGCCATTGGGTTGGTCCAGTTTTCCATGTGCTCTCTGATGCAGTTTAAAAACTTTCTCTTCTCTATCCCCACCTGCTAACTGTTGGCTGTATTCCTACGTCAGAAATCTTTTTTTTTCTTTGCTATAGTTGAAGGAATATATGAGTGTTCGATAATTTTACTTTAACTTCTCATAAGGGTAATACATGTTCATTGTGGACATTTTAGAAAATAGAAATGATCCGCAGAAGAAAATACGAGTCACCGTAATCCTGACACCTAGTGTAGGTAGGGCCGTGTAGTCTCTTCCCTGTACATGGAGAGTTGGGGGTCAGGGGATACTCAACACTTTAAAAAATATATGGAAATGGATCCTACTGTGCATACTGTTTTATTACCTGATTTTTTCAGAGGGGATGTATTGATATTGATCTTTCAGCTGATTAAGCCATTTTCCTTTGTGCTTTCCTGCTGGAGTGTACGTACCTCGACGTACAGTAGTCCCTGCCTATAAAGCTGCTGTATGTGGAGGGGACTTGACCACAGCAAGAAAATCTGCATTAGACCTTATCCATCATAAGTTATTTTATATTCAGAATACTCAAAAATATTCTTTCACTCGTGACGTAAAGGACCGTACGATAATGACAACTCAGTCCCTTCTTTCATCTCAACCAGTGATCTCCCTCCCAGATTATAATTTACTGAAAACGTCATCCTTAGAACGACCATTTTCTGGTCTCCCTGTAGTAAGCTCCCGAGGACCCCACTGGCGTGGCTCCCTGCTGTGCGTGGGACTGTCTGTACCCACAGAAGTGACACGCCTCTTCTCTTTCTAATTTGGTGGTTTGGCGTTTCTTCTTTTAAAAGACAAAGCAGTAGACGTGATGGCTTCCTCTTCTGTCTTCTCTTCAATTTTACTAGTCTGATTTTAGCACTGAAATCCTATTTTTCTTACAGGAATTCTAAGATGAAATTTTAAATCATGTCACATTTTAATCATAAGTTATTTTTTTTTTTCTCTACCCTTTCTTCCGTTTGTCTTTTAGATAAAGAAATTAAAAACCTTTAGTGGCGACGTGTCCAAGCTGTCCCTGGCAGACTCCTTTCTGCACTACTTAATTCAGGTGCCAAAGTAAGGATCAATGGTCATTGTTCTTTACAGAGTAAGGCGTTTCGGTGAATGGCGTCGGATGCTACAGTTTTACTTTTTATTTTTATTTTTAGCTATTCACTTCGGATTGAAGCCATGGTGCTAAAGAAGGAATTTTTACCTTCTTGTTCTTCACTATACACAGATATAACAATACTAAAAACCGCTACAAAAGGTAAGTAAACACACGATGCTTCATGTGATTTGTTTTTATTAATTTCGGTAGCAAGTCTGTTTTTTAAAACTCCTCAATTGAAATTAGAAACGTGAAGTCCCATTTCTGATATACCCTTAAAAAGGGAAATGAGATGTTACCAGGGATAGCATTTAAGATTTATTTCCATTTACTTTCCCCCTCTAGTTAATTAACTGACCATTCAATTAATTAGCATATTATCCTCCCCTAAGAGAAAGTTTCTTTAGCCTCAAGCTTCAGAGTAAACCTTGCTGGTTACGCTCACTGTGGTTCCTCTCCCAGGTTAGGGAGGGGTGGTGGTGGGTGGGGGTGTGGTGTGTGTGTGTGTGTGCGCGCGCGCGCGCACACACGCAGATGTGTACATGTACCTACGTACACGCATCATCTCTCCGGACTCTTACATGTGGGCTAGTTGCATTTAATGGTGAGTTAGCTATTTCCATTTCTTCGAACAATTTGCTAAGTGTTCGCTTGGGTAAACTCCGCAGAGTTGCTCTGAGCTCTCATGTCACAGGGATGGGAGCTTCGCTTTCTGGCTGTTGTGGCGTCGCGCATCCAGGCCCCGCCCATCCGCGGTGGCCCCTCATCCCTGAGTGGTCTCTGGCGCTCCCGGGGCCCCTCACGTCCTGCAGCTGTTATCAGCACCCGCCTGATTTCTTCTCAGTCATTTTCTGGATTTCTAGCTATTGTCTAGAACTGTTTATTTCTATTTTGGTTTTCCTGTTCAGTCGCTCTGGCCTGTGTTGAGATAAAGTTTTTCTCGTCATCCCATCGTATTTTCTTCATTTTAGAGAAAGGACTGAGAAGTAAGAATTTTTCTTCTTTCAATATAGAGGCCTTTTACATCTTTTGTCCTATACCAAAGCTGTAATTGCAGCAACTTTGGAAGGGTTGTTTTTTCCCGTTCAAATAGAGATGGAAGAATATGTTTTCATATTGAGCAGAGCACATGCATGGAGACGTTCCTTATCTGGTTACCCTTCAAAAACTGGCCTCCTTAGATAACACAATACAGGCAGTGATCCAAATGTAAGTTTTGGAAGGGAATAGCAGACCTAGTGGAGAATGGTAACTTCAAAGTATCACAAGTGACATTTTATTGTCTGTATGTACTGTCATTTTAATAATCAAACTTTTTTGCCTTTCCAAATATATTAGCAGTTTTTTTATATTGTTTACTTGCGTAGGTGTGTGTGTGCCAAACGTTGGGTGATTAAAGCGCTGGTTTACCAGTATACTACAGTGATAGTTCCCTTTTAAATCTTCAAGCTAATTCAATTAAAATGTATAGTTTTGAATAAAATGGAAAGATTCTCTGGGCACCTGGCCCCGAAGGTTCGGTGCTTTGCAACTTATTTACATGTCATCCCAGTCTGCTTATCTTTTATCTCCTCCTAGCTCATCGACTAAGCAATATGTTGCTTGCCATTAGTTGTCATATTTTATAAAATGGTCTCAAAGGCTAGTGGATATAAAGGGGAAAAAAACAACTGCTGAGAAAAATTTTATTCCTCTCATACAGTCTATTGCGTTTTATAAGGGTTTTGCATTTTCCACTACTTGAAAATTTTCATCGTGGAAATACTGTGTGATATTTAAGTGTCGGACGTGTCTGGTTCCCCGGGAAACACTAGGATGCGGATTGTCAGCAGCAAGTGGTGCATTAGATGCACCACACGATGTGTTGCTTTTTTTTTTTTTTCTTTTTTAATCTTCGTATACAGTTTAGGGTCAGAGCTTGCTTCAGACACTCATAAACTTGGATGGGGTAGCTTTTCTCCCTACGTTTAACCTGAAGGCTTCTCTAAGGTGCTGCGACGTTTTGTTTTGTTTTGTTTTTTTGACAGAGCTGATGTCGTGCGAGGAGCTACATTCGATATTACACCTGGTGCTACAGGCGGGAAATATCATGAATGCAGTAAGTAAAATTCAAAAAAAAAAAAAATTAAAATGTTGTGTTTCCAACTTTATTGGTCTGTCTAAAAGTATATGTATATTTTTTTCTTTTGATTTCTCTCCTTTAGGGAGGGTATGCTGGCAATGCCGTAGGATTTAAACTGTCTTCTTTGCTCAAATTGGCAGACACAAAAGCAAACAAACCTGGGATGAACCTTCTGCACTTTGTCGCACAGGTATAGAAGTGATAACTAGGGGGTGGGAGGGTGTGCGTGAACCCCCCCAGAGGTCACGAAGTTTTCCTAGGTGTGAGGTGACGTCAGAGTTAGAAAAGGCCATGGCAGGTTTCAAGAAGGTTCTCTGTGCAGAACACTATCTGCAGAGTCCCGAGTTGAGCTGCCCCTTGGGGTTCTAGGAGTGACAGAGTGGGGGGAGTGAGGCGGAGAGGCTGGTGAAGCCCAGTCATGAAGGATTCAGATCCTGAAGCTGGGGAGTTTGGGTTTTGTGCTTTAGCAATGGGGAGCCGATAGAAGCTTGCGCGCAGCATAATGGGCGTGACCACGTTTTTTGTTTTTGTTTTTAGGAAAATAAAGCAATGTGGAGGATGGGTTGGAGTGGAGAGAGGACTAGAGAGAGGGGTGCCCCTTGGTGGCAGTTGGCTCTAATCGGTGAGAGTCGAGAATCAGAGTAATGGCCACAGGGTTGGAGAGTAGAGGCCTGGGTGTTGAGACATTTCTAATGACGAATTGACTAGGGTTTTGGCCATTTATGTGTAAAGAGTGAGAGAGTCAGAGCAATTAAAAAGATCATTTCTACTTTTTCCTATGCGAAGCATGGGTTAGGGACCTTCTTGTGAGGCAGGGTTTGGGGTCTGAACCCTGTCCGTCACTTCCATTTTGACTGGTTCTCTGTGGTGCCAAAGGAACGAGTTACAAGGTGAAAAATGAGCCAAGGACAATTATCTCTTTGTTGTTAAATTATCTCCAGTAACGAATTGTGCTGGTTTGTTTTTCCTCCGTTGGATCGCCTTGTTGTTTTGACAGCGATCGCAGACACACAGCTTCAGCCTGGGGAGGAGGCCGTGTCATGTGCTCGTTTCAAGTGTGAGCTTCAGATCAGGACAGAACTGGGAGATTTTGACTTGCCCTTTATTAGCTTTATTTCTTCAGCCAGGTTACTTAAACCTAAGCCCCTCAATCTCTTCACCTAATGATGCGGGGGGCGGGGGGCTGGTTAGCGATAACCTCAAGACCAAGTACCCGAGAGCGCCGACAGAGATAATTTTGTAAAATGCTTGGCTTGACGTTGGACATGTGGTAAACACGCCATCAAGAATACACACTGTTATTACTATATCCTTCAGAAAATGGAGGACATGTTGAGCTCAGGACAAATTTAAAAGTCCATTTTCAGGACACTAAAACCAGAAAACGAGTTCCTTGCCCCGCGCGTCTCGCGGGGAGTCTCCCGGCAGCCCTTTCAGAGCTGCGAATCCGGGTGCTCTGCGTAACTTGGTTCTTGCCCATGTGGGAAAGTCTGCAGAGCTGGTAATTGCTCCCTTCATACCTGCCTTCCTCCTACCCTGTGAACCAGTGAAGAATCCCAACTCCGCATGGCTCGTGTACCTTCTGATTAAACTCAGTCTGCAAACTGGTTTAACAGCTAGAGGTATCTCTGTCATTTACAGGCACCCTCATAGGTGTGGGTGGTATTTAAGCAGGATGTATTGGATTCTCCGAGAAACAATAGGCCCTGCTAAGCCGCCACCTCCTTCCCTTGAGTTTTCCTGCGCTTGGATTGTACATTGGGGAGCTATGGTGTTCTGGGAAGTTGAATGTATCTTGAGAGTTGGGGACCTTCTGGTAAATCTTACTAAGAATAGCAGAGTTTATATCTCAGGGAATTGCTTTGAAGGTATCAGGCGTAAAAACAAGAACAGTGATTTGGAAGTTCCTTTAAGTCCCTGAGAAAATGATTTCCTTCCAGTTTTATCTATATAGTGAGAGATGATTCTGTTTTGGTTCCAGGAAGCCCAAAAGAAAGATGCCATTCTCCTAAACTTTTCTGAAAAATTGCATCATGTTCAGGAGGCTGCTAGGTAAGCAAGGAAGACTGAAAGCGAATTATGAGGGTTCAGGGGTTTTTGTTTTGTTTTGTTTGTTAACTACCTTCTTATGAAAACTGATGAATATTTTATAACTTTTGGATTCAGATTTGAACTTTAAAAAGTTTTGTCTCATTGAACTTTCAGATGTTCCTTTTATTTGCTTACAGAAGTATGTGTGCACCTTTGGAGGTTTTGAAAAATTAATCCTTAATTTTAATCTAAAAAAATAATGCAGGTTATTCTAATGAATATCATCAGTGTAAAAAAAATATATGGATTAAGAACTTCAAATCCTTCCACACCCAAAAGATAGAGTTCAAACAACACAGCCTATTACCTTGGGAGTTGGTATATTATCAGTCACAGTCTTGGGGCCATACCTCACTGTTTCCGTGTAGAATCTAACATGGTACATTTATTTTCTATTGCACTGGAAGAAGCTAGAGCTGCACCAAGGGCTGTGAAGGGATTTTGTTTTAAATTAGTCACTCCTCTTTACAGAGAAAGTATCTGCCAAGCATAAAGCTCTATTTACAACACTTTAATTTGTTTCTGATCCTAATAGAGACGTGTGTTTTAATCTGTGTATACGTGTTATCTTGAGTTCTGTGTCTTTAAATTTACAGTGCACAGCCATGCATCCAAGTGATAAATGTTCAGTCACTAGCTTTTGAGGGGGAAAATAGTTCGGATTTATAGCATTTGATGATTTCCATAGCGTAAATACCATGGCCATGGCTGATTGCAAGCCAGCAATATGGCGTTACTAAACACAGGGTTGAGAAGAGATACCTGTACCCATGGTCACTTTGTGAGCTGGCTCCAGCACACTGCTTTGTGTGTCAACCCAGACCACGGGTTTATTTGCAAGAGACTTGTTATCCGAGTGACTATATCCATTTTGTGACTACAGCCTCAAACCACATGCATGAACACATGTACCGTAGCTTTTCAAGCCAAGCCCTGTCATTGGCCAGTGTCTTAATGTTATGGACCCTGAACATCTACCAGAGATTACAGACATGCTTTTCCCAAAGTGAGATTATCAGTCCAACAGTGTGAACAGTTCACAATTCGTGTTTACAGATCACCAGATTATTCCCCCCAAAGAATGAACATCTTCCTGATAAGATATTAACTGTTTTGGTTTTGAATTACAAAAAGAAATTTGTGTGGGAATATTTTTTCCTCTGACTAGTATAGAAATGTTGCTAAGAGAACTATGTAGGGCTCTATATTGCATTTGAACTGATATTTCTGATCGGAGTTCGGTGGGGAAGCTAGCTGTTGTCTTAGGAAAAACCTAGTAAGGTTTGTTTATTCGAAATGGAAGGTGAAGTGCAAACAGATCGTAGATGAGTGCCAAAGACCAATAAAGGTGGAAGATTTTATTGCATTAAAAAAAGTTAGAATTGACATTGGAAGCGTGAAAGCACCCTAATTATTAATTTGCTAATTGAATTCCACCTGGATTTTAGGTTTTAATTCTTCACTCAACTGGGTAATAAAAACATCATCATGCTCTTGATTTGACATCTGTAACAAGAGCCTTGCAGTCAGTACTCCGGTTCTTTGCAGAATCGTCAGCTGTGTGTTCCTTGTCTCTAAAATGCGGACCGCTCACCCTGGCCGACTGTGGCAAGCTTAGTGCCTCCGTGTTACCCTTAATGCCAGGATTATCAGCGTATGCTGCCTTGCTTTTTGTGTCAGAGCTTTTGTATTTGCGTTGAGTGGCCAGAGGAAAGTGTAAGTTTCTGAGTCCTGCCGGCTTTTAGTTTTTAATGCTTATTATATGAAGGTGTTGAGACAAGTCCCATGGTTTTGATTATCTCACCAGCAGGAACAAAGTTACAGCCTGCTCTCTTTGATATATGAAGTTACATTACAGCCTCCTCTCTTTAGGAAGGCATCCCCTCTTAGAAAAACAAAGCAGGAAACTCTAAATACAGGGCTAGGGCAGTGTGATCTCAGTGGCTCTCTCCCCTTCTGATCCTAGGGTTGACCAGCAGTTGGTCTTGTTTGATGTCCCCACACGACACATGGCTTTTCTGTGCCAGCTGCCCACTCTCCCCTTTCTTCTTCTAGATTATCTCTAAATAACACGGAGGCAGAGCTGCACTCGCTCTTTGTCAGGACGCGATCTCTGAAGGAAAACATCCAGCGGGACGGTGAACTTTGTCAGCAGATGGAAGAGTTCCTCCAGGTCTGTGGCTGAATCAGTCTATCCCTCTAATTTCATCTTCCAGCAGCACCTCCGAGGCTGGTTACATTTGCATGGGTGTGTTTGGGGAAGCAGCAGGTGCCCATTCATACTTTCCCCACAGCCCCTAAAAGGAACTCCATACTGCAGCGCTCATCCTTTGCTCGGACTGGTTTGGAGCTGAGGGTATTGAACATGTTCTCGGTTTACTAAGGTGTTTATTTGTCAGGGAGTGCACCTCGTCTTATCACTGCTCGATGGGCATCATTGCACCACACCGAGTATCAGTTTATGGTGCTCACCCTTGGCAACTATGCCTGGCAGCTCAAGTTGTGGTTCTAGATCATGGTTTAGGAGTCCTTGCCTCCCAATCAAACTTTTAGACAACAGAATGAAGTTCCACAGAAATCGTAAAGACACCTGAGAACTCGGGCTGTGTTCCTTCACTTGTTTTTATTGAAGAAACAAGCTACGTTTTGGCATGTTTTATAATGAGAGCAGGAGAGCATGATAGCTATGCCTATCACCACTTGAAACACATCAGCCCAACAGGGTGTGTCAGGAGCCGCTCCGAATAACATCGACAGAAAACAGCAGAGTGGACATGTTCGTGTCAGCTCACTGTGACTCACTAATCACATAGTCTGACATACTTCTTTTATCTTCCGTATTTAAAAAGAGTGGCACCTTTTCATGCTCTCAGTCTTTAGGGAGAAGCTGTGCTGCCTTAAATGTCAGTGTTTTGAAGTTAGGAAGGTGGGATGTGTGTAGCAGAGCTGCCCTTGGCACCGGGAAGGCTGTACCAACCAGAGCCTTTACTTGTTTACTCCAATTAAGCTACATCAAATATTACGAGTTCAGCTTCCATTAGCAAGCATTCGATTCATCTTGGCTGTACTGAGAGTTCATTTTTATTATCAAGCACGCGTTCTGTGTTTTCTTTCAAATATAACCGAACTTTAAGTTTCCCCTTAAAATGCACACATTTTCCTCAGAGTGAAAGAACAAAGCCAACACCAGCACAGAGACACCTAAGCGTAGGTGCAAAACACTCAGCAGTGAGCACGGTCAGCCAAACGGAGCAAATCCAGAAAGTCAAGGGGAAGACCTGTCCCACGTCGAGACGAGGATTCTGGATGCCTTGGTTCTTATATTAAATATTCCCCAGTTCTTCTACTGAATACTAATATCACATGCTAAATATTAGTAAAGAAAGGTTTATGCTAAAAAGTGGCCTTGTCTTAGCTGCACTCCTTAGCCTGCTCCAAAATGGCAACTTTGTTTTTAACGCTAAACGCTTCTTTCCGGTAGTCGTTTTCGTCTCTGTAAAGAAAATGTCCCACCCAGCTATTTATGTTTCTCTTGTAAATTCAATTTCTTTTAAATAAGGGAGATAGAATTTTTAAAAGTAGGTTATGGTCAGGCCAGCAAGGGGCTCCGAATGCCAGTCTGAAAACTTTGGACTTTGTACCCTAAGCCATGGGGAACCACTGAAGGTGTTTGAGCGGAAAAATGACGGGGACATAGTTTTACAGATAGATCCGTTTTAGGATTTTGATCCTTCGGTTGAGAAATACAAGTAAATTTGTTTGGAACTTTGGTCAGTAGCAGACATGTTAGAGATAGAAAGTTGAATTTGCTACAGTAGACAACTGCTAATCTATTGTCATTCACACTTTGCCATTGTGGCTTTGTTTTTAGTTTGCGGACCTAATTGTGTGGGCAGGGTTTAAAAAAATAACTTTTGGTAAATAACTCTGAGTGCGGTGACTTGTCGGATCCATGTTCAGAATATTCCTTTCCCAAGTCCCAAGGGTGACTTTTAAATGCACGAAAGTTATTCCTTCCCAGTCCCCTCACAGGACCCTAATGATGAGACATACGAGGTGAGTAAGCTCCTCTGTGGATTCTTGTCACGAGCCTTGTTTTTTCTGCAGTCGAGCTGTTCTTGGCTGGAATCCATCTTTCCTTCTGTGGAAGAATGGCAGGCAAAGATTTATCCTTTCATTAATACCCTTCTCTCCATAAAGGAAAATACGACGTGAATGCACACACTGCCCTGGGCTGCTGACTCAGAGGGTTACTTTCTCTGGTATTTGGTCTCCTAAATACTTTTGGTTTCCTGCTACCTCTTAAATATGTTTGGTGTGAGAAAAGGGCTTCTAAGGGGGAGAACGTATTAGAGTGCATGGGAGGTGACTTGTCTTCTTGGAATTTCTCCTAAGGTCCTGTAGCATGTTCGAGCAGTGATTTGACTCCTCGAGGCTAGGCAACCTGTAACTTCCCCATTTCCTAGATCTGTACCCCACTCAAAAAGAAGTTTCTCAACTGTAAGCTTTCTTTAAAATCCATGATATGCGTGATTTCATAAAGTAATACACTCCCCACGTTCCTTATTTGTATGAGCCTTGTTGCCTAGTGAAAAAGAAAGCCACATGAGTCTTTACTGGGATCCCAGAATTCAGCCTCCATGGGGCTGTGGCTCCTTGGACCCTGTTGCTTCCTCGACTTCCACTCAACATTAGCTGTCACTGAACAGCTGTCGGGGGTGTGTGTCTGTGCCCCATGGCCCTGGCAGAACCCCATCCCGAAAGGGTTGGAGCTCACTGGGAGAAAGCAAGCTTCTTTCAATCCCACTTGTTTATTGAGACCTCAGAGTTTTTTGTCCTAGAAGAATTAGGAGAAAACGAAGAAGAGGATGTATTGTATAGGGCTGTAATTTCTAACCATGGGTACCCATCAGAATTTCCTGGGGTGTTTTAATAAGATATTAATGCCAGGTCTGCCCCCAAACTACTAAATGTCATGGACTGTGGATGAAGCGTCCCCAGCTGGGTAGATAAGCACCTGGCTGGGGCCTTCATCTAGGCATGAGAGCTTCAGTCCTGTGGGGGTGACACTGACCCTGACATAGCTCATTTGGGATTAAGTGTAAACTCCCTGTCAACAGGACAACTCGTCAGTAGAACAGGTGACTTCCGGGACCCTACAGTAAGCTCTTGGCCGGTATAAAACTCAGTTTTAAGAGAAGGAAGAACAGATACAGAATGGGTCTTCCTTAATAAAAACCAACCGTACACCTATGTCATTTTTCCAGTGACATTAAAGGTGAACACCTCGTTAGTGGCATTCCACACATTAAGGGTCTTCAGTCTGTCTTGTTGCTTCCAGACCTCACACAGGAGTTCGCCTTTCTTCCCAAAGGTTTTGTTTGGGTCGAATTATTTTCCTTTGGGCCCTGAGTGCATTTGGCCTTAAAATAAACCTCCCTTTCCCGAGACCTGAAACCGAAGCCAGGAGCACGTCTTCCCTGGGCTCCGGACAGACGCCCAGCGCCTCGTCGGCCGGCCGCTCACCTCAGCGTGTGCTCGTTTGTCTTCCCGCAGTTCGCTGTGGAAAAGCTGACGGAACTGGAGCACTGGAGACAAGAGCTCCAAGAGGAGGCCCACGCCCTTATAGATTTTTTCTGTGAAGACAAAGAAACCATGAAGCTGGACGAATGCCTTCAGATATTTAGAGACTTTTGTATCAAATTCAACAAAGCGGTTAAGGTACGGCCGATGGCACCTTCGTTTTCTGAGTTGTCTGGATCTTCCTTTTCCTTCTTCCAGACCTGGCCCTCTGCTCATGGCAGAAAGATGGGTCAGCATTTCTGGGGTTTCAGGAAATTCGGGCCCAGGCAGCGTTGCCGGTCCCCCGTTTGGGATTAGCGGGACGTGGCCCTGCCAGCCCAGCCCCGAGCGCGTCCGTGGCGTCGTCTAGCACTTGGCCGGCCGCCTCTACAGATTTGCTGCTCATTCCAACACTCGCTTTAATGCCCTAAAAGCGTTTTGTTAGTAAGGTTTATTTATGATGGCAGTCACAATAGTAGAAAGTCTCTTTGAAGATCCCAAATGTCTTTCTCGCCCCCCTCCCCGGGAGACAATAATATCCTCTTCCAGTAGACCTGTGTCATGGTGGGTTTGTTGGAAGGCCTTCTCTCAACTGTTTCGAGTGCTGTAGCCATCGCCAGGGGGTTGGCACCTTGGGAGCCATGCTGTCCTCCCCTAGAGCAGGCTTTGGAATTCTCAGATACCCAGGGAGCACGCTGCCGTCTGAGCACACCTTGCCCTTCGGCCAGCAGTTCCAATAATCTCTGAGTCAATGGCTGAAGCCAGAAAACTCTGGGCTGCTTGGCTTTGCAGATAAAACTTTAACCTGGGTTAACAACAACTCACCTCCTTTCATTTCCAGTGGGGATGAGAAAAAATTTTTGTGTGTCATCTCTTCCTCCGTATTTTAAAAGCAGATTTGTCCGTAGCTAAATTCCTGTAAGGGACCGTCAGATTTCTCTATAGCCCTGAGCGGTAGTCCAGAGTTCCTTGAATTCTCAACTGCTCCTTCCTCTGTGCAGCTAAGGGATGAGGCTCAGCCTCCGGCCACGTTTACTCTGCCTTGTCCGAGCAGCGAGCTCAGCAGGGGAAGGTGGCGGTGGCAGATGGTAGATGCCGAATTGGCTCCTTCTGAGGCCCTCGCTCCCACTGAGAATTCTGTAGGCCCTCGGGGCCACCTGTGTGATGCTGTCAGCCCAGCAGCCCTGAGAGCCAGGAGCTGGCCCCACCCCCACCACGGGCGGCCAGCCGGAGCCAGAGCCTCAGGGAAGCTTGGACATCAACGTCCACTGTTGGAGGAAATTAATTTTTAAGTAAGAAGTGCTACAGATAACAGATTCGAGTTGTGAGATCCGTCTGTTTACATGACATGACTATCTTTAAGGAGCACAGCCAGGTGGTAAAGTGCGTTTGCCGTGTGCTTGTCACGGTTCCATTTCCCTGGGGGAAGGCCGAGTGCTTGGAGCAGGGTGGAAGGTGGACGGATTTGTAAGGCAAATAAATCCTCTCTCTGACTGTGAGAAGAGCATAGGGCATAAGGGACAGAGCCACCTGCCATTTCTGGTGTTTCTTTACCAGGGAACAGTCAGAACAGAGATTTGAAAGGCCTTTTTTCATATCTTAGGTGTACATTTATGCATCCTTGTTGAATAGAACGTACTGCACAGGAGTGCGTGTGTGCGTGTGTGTGTGTATGTGCAACACAGATACTATTTCAGGCTTTTTTCTCTCTGCCACTGCCTAAGTAGCCCTCTCCTGGAAGTCCCTTCTGTCTTGCCCCGCTGAGAACCAAGTTAGGTTTCCTTGGAGTTGAGGTCACAGGCACGTGTGGAATCACAGTCCACGCTGACAATTCAGTGCCTTGACCGGAAGCTGGAAGCTGGGCCCAGGGATCGGATGACCTTAGGCTTCTGGGGTCAGGTCTAATACGCTCCTCCGGTCATCTCCGCATAGCTTTGGAAGACCCCAGCGCTCCGCGCCCACAGTCTCAGTGATGCTCACGACCCAGGTGTCTCCTCCATGCCTGTGCGTGGGGTCTGAGGGTAGATGGCTCTGGAACTGCACAGGGGTACCCCGTGTCTCATGCATCTTTGGGCTTCTCTTCGCCCCTCATTCAGGACAACCAGGACCGGGAGGTGCTGGAGCTGAGGCGGCTGCAGCGGCTGAAGGAGATGGAGCAGAAACGCCGGTCCTGGGCGGCTGGGGAGCTTGTGGGATTTGGCCGGAGCAGCAGTGAGAACGATGTAGAGCTGCTGACCAAGAAGGGTGCAGAGGATCTGCCCCCTTTCCTGCACCCCAGGCCCATCAGCCCCTGCTACCGACCCCCCAACACGCGCCGCTCCCGCCTCTCCCTGGGCACCACCGCTGACCGGGAGCTGCTGACCTTCCTGGAGAGTTCCACCGGCAGCCCCGAGGAACCCAAGTTCAACGACTTGCCCTGGAGCAGCCCCCGGCGGGCCCGGGCCATGGCGGCTTGGATGGAGACTGGAGAGCCAAGGGACCAGGACCGCAGCCACACACACAGACCTCAGGCCTCCGAGGGCCAGGAGGGAAGCCCTGACCCGCCCTCCGCTTGGCACGGCCAGCCGCCAGCCCCACAGCCCGAGGAACCTGCCCCCGTTTTGCTCCGAGCTCGGCGCAGCGGGCTCAGCACGCTCCACAAGAGGAACAGCGAGCCTGTGGGCCTGGGGCCCGCCTGGTCCCCTCCACTCTCACCGTTGGCTCTGGGGATTAAGGAGCATGAGCTAGTGACTGGGCTGGCCCAGTTCGACCTCCAGTGTCGCAGGGGCCCACAGGAGGTCCCCCAGGTGACCCTGAATGACTCTTGCCCAGTGGAGCTGACATCTCTGGTGGATGGGAGCCTGCAGCCCCTTGGCACTGGCCCTGGCAATGGCAACCTGACGCCTGTGGATGAAGGTGCCCAGGAGAGTCTCAGCCCAGCCCCGGAGAGTGATGGGGCTACCCCGGGTGAGCCCAGCAGCGACCCTGAGAACAAAGATCCCGGGCCTCTGTTCTACATCTCCGACACCACCGACTGCTCGCTGACCTTGGACTGTTCAGAGGGAACCGACTCCAGGCCTGGCGGTGGGGAGCCAGGGGAAGGGGGCGAAGGGGACTGCTCTGTGTCCTCTGGGACTGGGGAGACAGGCGGCAACCAAGTGTCCTTTAACCCCGCCTCCAGCTCCCCTGGGGAGGGCCCTGCTTCCGCCTCCACGAAGAGCGGGCCGAGCTGCAAGGGTGGCCATTCCAGGGACAGACCTGCCAAAGGGAAGGATGTGATAGCACCAAAGAGAAGCTCCCTCAAAGAGGCATCCCAGGGGGCCCCCAAGCCGGGGGCTGTCCCAAGGGGCCAGGGGGCGGCGCCCAAGCCGGTGCGGACCCTGACCACCTCGGAGAGCGAGAGCATGCGCAAAGTGGTGCCCATCTCCAGGGCCAGCAGGGGGGGCTCGGGCGGCTGGAAGCAGCCCCCTCGGGAACCCCCCAGCGGCGAAGATGCGCCGTGGTCGCGCCGGAGCTCGGTGAGGGGCGCCTCGGACACATCTCCCGGGAGGTCCTCGAGGGGGGCTGGGGCGGTGGCCCCAGTGACCGAGGAGCCCAGGCCGCGAGCGAGGGTCGGCTCTGGCAGCGCGCGGGGTTCCTTCAAGAAGCCCAGTGCCAAGCCCCTCCGGAATGTTCCCAGACAGAAACTCGAGGAAAATAAGTTCTGCCGCTCCAACTCCCAGGGCCCGCAGAGCCCTGAAGAAGAGCCCAAGTCCCCACCGGCCCCCAGCGTCCCCCGTGTCGCACCCCAGGTGCCAAGCTTTGCCCGAAACACAGTGGCCTCCTCATCTCGCTGCATGAGAACAGATTCCCTCCCTGTGACCAAAGCCCCCGGCCTCACTCGGGCAGCCTCCCAGCGGCAGCTAAGGGTGAAGGGGGGCCCTGAGGATGCGGTCCCCAAGGACGGCGGCACCTTGCGGCGGGCCAGCAGCGCCCGGGCCTCCAAAAAGTGTCCCGAGTCTGCTGAGGGTCCCGGTGCCAACACAGAGGCCTCTCTGAAGGGCAGAGGGACTGGGGAAAGGGCCTCGGTCAGACTGAAAGACTCCAGTCGGACCACGCTCGGGAAAATCCTTCATCCCTTATGGAAGTGATGGCTGCCTGTCCTCTCTCACCTCCTGGGGTTGCCATGAGGACTGACCGCTGTGAAAGGCCAACACTGAATGTCTGTTCCCCGTCAAGCTCATGTCATTGAAGGTACAGTCTGGGAGGCCTGTGGACTGCAGCCTGCCAGGCCGATTCCCCTGTCCAGTCCACATTGACCGGTGATGGGCCCACACCTCCCACACACACCCTGGAGGCGTGTGCAAGCAAACCCTCTCTCCCAAAACAAAGACCCCGTGACAGACTCGGGTGTGAAAGAGGACATTCCTACGTGATGAGTAAAAAGGAATTTTGGCCAGTTTTTATACATCAAAGACTTATTTTTTTATTACAAAAATTCAATGTTTTAGTTGGTTCCTTTTGCAGAGTGCATGCCTCTGGTGGGGCGAGGGACGGAAGGAAAACCCCTTCGTATGCAGATATTTTTGTCTTTTTGCATCCCCTGGCCTCAGGGTTCCACCTGCCCACCCGCCGTCCATTGCTGGCAACTGGACTTCTCTGGCCCTTGGTGGATTGTGGTTGGCACCATGTCCTTGAAGACTCTGCCTCGCTCACCTCTCCCCTGTGTGACTTTGGGTGAGGGTCTGCGTGTGAGCGGGAGGAAAGTCGGCCTGGTGGACAGAAATCGGTGCTTCTGCGTGTTCAGGGTGGGCGCCGTGGGCAGTAGGCGCCGTGGCTGCAGGGCGAGCCTCCCTGCAGACTGGTGGAAGCCCCTGGGAGAAGGCTGGATCTTCCAGAATCTAGAAGTGCCATATTTTGATGGAGAGGCATCAGGGGCTGTTCTGCTGAGCACACCTTTCCCATCCCGTGTTTTCCCATTTGTGTATCTGTTATAAAACGGAGTGAAGGCTGCTATGACTCGTGATCACTCTAGTTACAGGGAAGAGAAAACCCTTCTGTCTCCCAATCCTGCTCCTCTGTCTTCTCTCTCTCTGCCTGTTCCCAGCCCTTCCGTCTTTTCTAATGTGACCTGGAGCCTGGAGTATCTCTATCTCTAGCTCATCTCTCTCGACGATGATACTTTGAAATGTCGACGTCTGTTCTTTGGTACAGTGGTTTTGAAATCCTGACAAAAACCTAAGTCAAGGTTTTTTAAAAACGGACCAAAAAAATGAAATTACTTTTAGAAGAATTTATATCAGGACAATTTTGAAAAAAAGGCTTCATTCAAAAGAAAGAGTGATCGTTCTGTTACCTTTTATCAGAAGTAAGCTTGGAAAACATACTTCTCTACCTGGTGCCCACTTCACTATTTCCCTCCGAGACTAATTGGGAAACGGGAGAATTCTTGAAGCTTTTTTGTTTTTTAAAAATTACCTGCCCCCCCTTTCACTTTTGGTCACTTATTGGTGAAACCTCATTTGAGATCCAACAGATGTGTTACAGTCTCCCTCCTTACGATGTTACCTTCTGCCCAAATTGGAAATTCAACTTCCGTAAGTCAGCTAAATTAAAAGGGTGAACTTGATGGTTGAAGAAGTAAGTCCACAAAACCTCTTGCGAAAATAGCCCTGAATCGGTATTTCCAGGGCTCCATAGAGATGGTTAATGGGAGTCCTGAGCTGTTTTTCACCATCTCAAAAAGCCCGAGAAGGCATATATTTAAGCATGCAGACAACGTTCAAAGCATAGGGCCCCTGGGTGGGTGGGAAATGCATGAAAGAGGTTGAAAATTCGTGGATTTGAGGATAGTGACAGGGTCGAGACTCAGGTGGGACCCTAGGAACCAGAGCTCGTCCCTGCTCCACCGCTGATGCTAGGTCCCTTCAGCAGTCCACGCCCCCTCCCCACCGAAGCCTCTCTCCCAGTCTGCAGAAGTGGAGGCATGGCCTTGGCGGTGGTCTCCAGTGGCCTTTCTAGTTCCGAGGGTCTGAGACATCGCAAACAGCCAGGTGCCCGTCTCCGCCCTGGGATCAGCTCCTCAGGACCAGCCCCCAGCATCTCTGCAGCGGAGGCCACCCATAAAACCCTGCTCAGGAGAAAGCACCTCCAAAACGGTGGGTGCTTTGGAATCTGAGAAGCCGAGTTTCCCGAGAAGTGGCGTGTTATTCTCTTAGCCCTGTGGACAGCTTCCGTGTTTGCATCTGTGCTAACAGGTGATCATTCTATTACCTTTTATCGGTAGTAAGCTCGGAAAAAATAATTTAAGTAAACGATGGAGAAATGTAAACAAGTTTCTATCTAAAATTGTTTAAGATGAACTGAATGTATTTAAAGGTCCATTTATATGTTCTTTTGTGTAACGTAGTTTAATAAAGTTCCTGTTTATGGGATTGCGTTTTATCCTTGACTTAACTCTGGGGTGTGTGTGTGTGTGTGTGTGTGTGTGTGTGTGTGTGTGTGTGTGTTCCTAGGGGCAGGATGCAGGAGGTATGGGAGGTTTGGAATACAGGAGTTTTGCGTTCAAAAGGGTCAAAAGCCAAAATTCGGTTGTGTGTGTGTCTTCTCGGTAGTCCAGAGCCTGGATGTAACCGAGGGCTGGGAGCGGGCCTTGCGCCAGACCTGCCGGAACGCAGGCGTGCATCTGACACACAGGCCGTCAGAATGTGCAGCACCTCGTACGCACTCACAGTATTCCACGTTCGAGGCCAAGCTTTGTGCAATCTCGGCGGGACCGGCAAGTCTGGATCTGCTGCTGTGTGTCCTCATGTGTTTTGGCTCAGGACCCTATTGGGAAATCACAGCTCACCTCTGCGCTGCCTCAAGAATGAGCAGGGAGGGAGGCAGGTGGGGTTTTTTTCCTAATGCAGGTTCGGTGCTTATCTGAAAGGGAAGGGGAGTTGTGCGTAAGATGCCTCGAGATTTCATATCAAGCCTTAGTCCTGGCTGCTCTCCTGCTTGATCCGTGAGGGGGCTAGAGGACTTGCCCTGGGCCAGGCTCCGGCAGATGATGGCCGCGTCATGAGTTGCTGCTCGTTCTGTGACATTTAGAGCCTGGTTTCGCCTACTAAGAGCAGTTCAGGACACAGGACACTTCTCTATACCCTCAACCCTGCTGCACCAGGGGTAACTGACTTAAACCAAAAAAAAAAAAGGCCTTTAATTTTCACAGTGGGTCTGAAGTAGTATTCCTTTTACCCTTTTATTAGCTTTCACAAGGGCCCTGTGTTCCACTCTTCCAAAGATACACGTGAAGATTAAGGGGTCACAGTTTCCTAATTGTTCATTCCAGATTCTGCATATTTATGTGTTATGGAGAAAAGCTTGGGAAAAGTTTGGTAGAACTCTAACTCCAAACTTCCAAAGTGTGAAAATCAACTTCTGCCTCTAAGGACATGGAATCCCTTCATCTTCTCTCATCTGACAATGATGACATTTTGCAATTTCACAGAATTTTCTATTGAAACTTAAACATAACTCTTAATTATAGTCTTGTTTCATGCTCCAGTTCTTCCTACAAAAAAATAAAAAATAAAAAAGAAGAGAGATTTTTCTTTGTCTGTGCCCTCAAACACTTATAAGCATCAGATTTGAGTAAGGGACATTGCATCTGGTCACTAAGTACTTCTTAAAATTATTTCAGCCATGAGCACAAGCAAAATGGGGGACAGTGGGCCTTGCCAAGTCACCCTATTCAGCATCGATGGGGTGTAGCTCAGACTTAATCTGTGGCAGGCCTAGAAACAACCCAGAGCACCATTTCCCTGGCGGGGAAGGGGGACCAGGGGAGTTCATCTGCAAACATCTTCCAATAAAATGTCCCATGGCTCACTGGATCACCTTGGTGAAGACAAAAGTAGCATTCTTGTAGTTGAAGAGAATGGTGTTTCTGTCTTCCAGGCCAGAGCTCTGCAGTGAGGCTTTTGGCTTCCTGGTTGGTAGGTAGGGCAGTTGGACTGCACTGCAGAGAAGGTCATGGCTCCAGGCAGCCCTCACAGTCTACTCATTCATGGGCCCTTGACTGAGAGCCCACCAGGAGCCTGGCACGACCCAACGGGCATCCCGTGGAACGAAGGTGGCTGAGCCTTTCTTTGAGGACTCTGCTTGAGGTCCCATGGGCACATTCATGCCCAGTCTTTGGAATCGGGGCCTGGGCTTTGCCCTGGTCTCCTCAGAGACAGTTAAGGTCTGAGTCATACGAGCAGTTCCTAACTCAAAGACAAATGATGCTCCCCAGGTTTGCTCGCAGTTAGACTTAGAGAGCTCAGAATGCATTTTCCCAGAGCAACTACGTCGTGCATTCCAGGTAGGTTTCCACGACAGCCATTGGAAACCTATCGAATCCATCCTTGGGGGGACTGTGGCGCCAACCTTTCCACAGAAGAGAACCTCGCCTGCAGTAGCGTTTCGAGGGGAACATGCCAGGGTGCCAGGAACATTCCTCCCCTACTTCGAGACACCAAGCAGAGGCTGTGGCACTGCAGCCTGAGGGCCGGGGGTGTTCACTGCCCACTGCTACATAAGAAGAGGCCTCTCTGCTCTTGAGGTCAGACACAGGCTCCCTGCTCCTAGACCAGCTCCAGTGGATGTAGGCCATTTCTTTATCAGAGACCACCTGTCCTCTGTTCTTCTGAATAGCACATTGGCCCAATAGAAAGGTGTATGCCTTCGGCTTTCAAATTTCCAGGAGGAAGGCTGGATCAGCCACACTCCCTCGGCCTCCTGATAACCAGTGAGAAGACGGCAGGACTGCGGAGAGGCCACCTGTATGGCCAGAACCATGGCCTAATGAGCCAAGGGCAGCCGGGAGCTGGCCCAGTGGGTTAGCTCCGTGGCAGCTGGACGTTCCCTGCTGGAGGTGAGCGTTCCAAGGTGTCCTGACCTCTGACCGGATGGGAGCACCTAATGGCCCTCACGTTCCCATAGTGGGGAGTGCTCCAGTGTGTCGCAGAATCACCCAAGGCTTCCACCCCGAACCTGTGCCAAGTCAAAATCTTTCTGCTGGGACTTTAAAATTTGCATTTTAAACAGTTTCTCAGGGCTTCATTCTTCATCCTGATGTAGAGAAACAGTGGGCTGGAGAGAGGCCAGAGGGCTGGGGTCTGAAGCGGGGCTCGTGAGCCGTCCTCGGGGCTGAGCCCCTCTTTGAGCCTCTGTCGGGCAACAGGTGCGTTTCCGCCTGGGCAAGTAAAGCAAGACATTGACTCTGCCCTCAGCCCCTGGGTAGAGGCAGAGCTGCCTGAGTAGTCCCTGAGCAAGTGGTCTAACTCGGACCTTAAAACAGAAGCACCTCCAATCATAGACTTGGCCACTTCTTTGAGTCTGGGGCTCTTGGTAACGTACCATGGGAGCTTCCAGAACAATGGCATCAGGGGAACACAGGAAGTGACACTTCATGAGTCTTGCAATGACTGCCCCTTAGGAAGATTGCAGTTCATGCCTATGAAGCAATTTGCGAATAAATGCCAAGTAACGTCACACACATCTGAGCGCCCACAAGTGTGATTTTGTCGGCAAAGCTGATGTTTGGAGCCCTGTTCCCTGGGCCTTTTGGGTTCTGGAGCTTTCCACAGCATTCACAAGCATGACTTCAACTCAGTTCTTGGGAGCTCTGCCTAGTGGCTGTGTTCTGGGGCCAGGCAGGCCAGCATCTGTGCTGACCTCATCAGTTAGGAAGGGGGTGGGGTGCAGCTCTCCAGGGTGCTGACTCAGTGCTGGATGCAATGTGCAGGCAGGCTCACGTGAGGCGTTCTGAATGTGCCAGAAGAAGGGACTCTGGAAGCACTTCCCTGGGAGGAAGACTGAGGCCGAGCGCTTTCCAAAGCTGTCAGCACAGATTAATTCACTTTTCACCACTTCGTGTGGGAAACGGCTCCCCGAGAGCATCTGGACAAGTCTTGCCATTTTCAGGGACAACTATTTCACCAGTCTGGGAAGTGCAGGAGAAGGGTTTGAGCTATGTTTGGATTCATATGATGGTTCGGCTTTGGAAGTTGCCCCAGCAGAAAGAACAGTACCTCCATTCATCTGAGGCTGAACGGAGACGTTAGCCTCCCTGGTCAGCTGTATTTTCCTCTTTCCCAGGGCACCAGTGGTTCCCATCAGCTGACTCATCCCCAGGGAGGAGAAGGCAGAGGTGGGCTGCCTGCAGGGCAGGCTTCTTGCCACTAATGAAAGACAGCAGAGCGGACTCCCCACCCGCACAGGGCCTCCTACTCCCAGGCCAGGTTGGACTCCAGTACAAGAGAAGAGTCACCAGATAAGCAGCTGGACAAGGTGCCTAATGCTCTCAGCCTTTTCCTGAGTCCTGCTGTTCCCAACCAGCTCATAATGGGTTGAACTCTGGCTAGTGCTTTTTCTCCCAAGAAACTCATGACTTTGCAGAAAGTTCCTCGGCACACACCCACCCTCCCAGTGACCCAGAACGTGTCATTCCCACTTTTCAGTGGAGGAATTCATTCTGGGAGAGGTGAAAAGGAAGCGTGTGAGCCAGTGGTCTCATGCGGCTACCCAAAGCACCGTTTTGGTCATATTCGTGGAGCAGTATGAGGTCCAGCTCATTAGTCCACATCTAGACACTGTCCTCAGCCCTGGGGCACCTCGCAGGAGAAATTGATGAGCTGGAGCGTGGCAGAGGAGAACGGCCAGGACGGCCAAGGTCTGAGCACTCGAGGATGAGGCCACTAAGGCAGCTTAAACTCAAAAAAGGACAATGAAAACCTGGTGGTGGGATTCATTTTCTTCTGCGTTGTTCCAAAGCAAAATGGAGATAAATCACCAAGAAAAGGGGGCGTGCACAGCAACGCTGCTCATCCACCTCCCTGGGCTGGAGCCTCTAGGTCCTTTCCACCTGTGAAATGGCTCTGAACCTGTGAAATGACTGCCCGACTCTGTGGCTGAGTTGATCCGGTAACCCCTGAAGGCTACTTTCTCTAGCAGGGGTCACCTCTGGGAGGCTCAGCTGTGCCCTGAAGAGTCATGAGAAGAAGCTTCACGACGGGCATGCTGGTCATCACCCTCGCTGAACGTCTCCTGGGCGCAGGGCCCGCTGGAGCCATGGACAGCATCTGTTTCTTCCTCTTGGGTTTGTCCATATGGCAGGGCTCCGGAACACAAGGACCGTCACCTAAGGACAGGTTTTCGGTGGGAGTTAAGGAAAAGCTTGCGATTCTGGAAAGCTCTGAGTCTGGCAGGGATTCTAAGACGGGGTGCCCAGGCCCGTGCCCTGCAGTGGCTCCTTGGAAGCCCACCCGCCCTCCAGGCTCAGACTGAGTACTGCCTTCCCTCCGTCAGCTCCCCTCTGACCTTTGCTTTGGGGATTGAACTTTCCCTCCCTGGACTCTCAGACCCCGTGTGGTTTAAACGCTTATCCCCACCTGCCTCGTAGAACAGTTGGTCAACTGGTCGTGGTTGTTTGACCCCTGAACTAGGCTGTGGCCTCCTCGGGGTGTGTGTATGGGGCGGGGTAGGGGTGCTGTGTGATCTGTGGGGCCCTCCAGGACCAGCAAGGGCCAGTACTAAGCAGAAGCTCAGCACGCGTGAGCTGACAGAATCGAATGGGTGAGAGGAGGAGGCAGGGACCCGTGTCTCAGGGGAACACGTGATTGAAGACCACTGCCCACCGCCCCTCCCTCCCTGAAGGTCTCTCTGCCTCTGCCTGCTTGGCCTAGGCAGGGGAAGGAGGTGGCACCCAGGGCTCCCAATTGAAGGCACTGGGCCTATACTTTACATTGAGAGAAATGGGAACCTCGTGGCCACCCCGCAAACCCTTATGCCCGTTAAGAGGCAGCTCCTTTGGGGTGGCCAAAGCCCCACTGCAGGGCTGCATTCACCTGCCCTGGACGCCCTAAGCCACACCCTTGGGCAGTGACAGCAGGGAGAAGCAGCCATTGGGCATTTCAAACATGCCCTCCGCATCCCTGATTTGTAAACGGTCCCAACACTTTTCAGAGGATGTTGGGGAGATCACCGGGCTGAGGGCCTGCACTCCGCCGGCAGCTAGGCTGCTGCCCGCTCTGCCAGTGACTGACTCTGTGACCTTGAGCAAAGTGCTTAACACCTATCTCTGCTTGGGCATCATGGTCCTATGTAACCTCAGAGCAGTTTTGAGGATTAAGTGACTAATTAGGGCAGTGTAAGTGTTTGGCATTATTGCTGTTCTAGGTCAGAGCTCCACCCGGCAACTCCTCAGTGGGCCGAGTGATGAGGGCTGGCTCGCCGAGAAGGCTTCAGAGACCAGCATGGTCGGACAGGGAGGCCAGCAGGCTACACAGCAGCCCCCCGACTCAGTGCAGTACGTCCTCGCCTCTACTCTGTCCCTATCAGGCTGGGTGACCTTGGATAGGTCACTGAGCCCAGCTTTGCCCCTGTTTCCACTTTTTCCTCCAGTAGAAAAAGCAAGGCAGGGCTCCATGACACCTGACGGCACGTAACTAGCAGGTCGTGTTTAATTTATTGAATCTATAAAATGCATTTGCTTCCAAAACCCATGATCTCACCTTTGAGGCCAAAGTCTTCAGGGGATTCCCTTCCTCCCTGACCCTGGACTTCCTTTCTCCGGGAATATGTCGCCCAGCATTTACGTGAAGGGACGGTGCTCTGTACACAGCCCAAGCTCAGCGTTGGTTCAGGGAAAGGCCAACGGGTCGCGCCGTGCCCGGAGTCTCCGTCAAGGTGAACCCAGACCCCCACCAGCATGAGGAGCGGGAGGCTCTGTCTCCACAGCCCAGCATGCTCCTCCCTGACTGCCCTCTCCATGAGACCACCTGGCGGGGGAGTGTCCTCTGCCCACATAAAATCTGCCACCCTGGCTACGAGCAGGGCGAGATGGAGCAAGGAGGCAGCCAGATATTGAGGGCAGAGCAGAGATCTCCTCGTCCTGCCCTGGGCGTCCCTGGGCTAGTTATACATCCTTTCTAAATGCTCATTTCCTCATTCCTCCAGGTGGGGCTCCAAGCCCCCCGAGTTTCCACCAGAGCTGACGTTCTTTGATGCTAATAGTAATGTTAGGGACGCGGGTCACGTCGTAGCCCCCCGCTTCTGCTCCATCTACTCCTGCCTTATGCCAGCAGCCTCACTCGTCTCCACGGAATGGGCTCCAAGAGCCCACCCACCTCTGGTCTTTGGGATCGCCCTGCACCGTCTTTCTGAGGACTTGTGAAGACTGCTGGGAGAGAGGGTGGGCTTTGGAGCTGGATGGACCTGGTTCAAATACCAACTCTGCTAACTGGGTTACCTTGGGGAAGTCACTTGCCATCTGAGTCTCAGTTTCTCAGCTGTACAGTGGGGAAATTATGCCTACCCTTTGGGATTATTATTAAAACTATTGTATATCCTGGTGCATAGAAGGTATTCAGTAAATGGTAATTGGGATTGTTAGAGAAGTCTGTTCTGTGAATATATGCTCAGTGACAATTGGTTAGCTCTCTGTTTTATGATGGCCCCACGTGTGAGAAAAATGGTAGGTAGCCAAACAGACTCGTACCTGTCTTTCATCACAATGTGATCATCGCAATGTGATGAGCCGCAAGATAAAAGAACTATTGCTTATCAGCTGGCTCCAAAGGAATTTTTCTAAAGAAATTCTAGAGTGACATGAGCATACCAGATCATTATGTCTCACATGTGACTACAATGTTTGGCTGTTTCCCACAACTCAATACCTCTTTAAGGCTCTGAAGTCTGTCACCATTGAGGCCTCTTAGAGGAACGTGCCAGGAGTTTGTCCCAGACACCTACATCACGTCTCAAGCCTGCGCATCCCGAGAGGCCAGGTCTCTGCTTACTCACCGTGGGACCCCGAGACTCCTCAAGTCGTTTAGTTCTTCTTGTGCCTCAGTAGCCCCAGGATGTGAACCCTGCCTGTCACCTGCCGATCCCACTAGAGAACTGGGGTCAAGGGACCTACCATTTTTGAAGGGCTTTAACCAACTAGCACAGGGTTTCTGTCTGCTGACACCTACGGACCCTGCTGCTGTTGGGGTTAAAATGGGGGACACACGAGTTGTCTATGCTGTTAGAAGTCGGCATGTGGTGACTCTGGAGGGCAGTCAGTGACCTGAAAGGGACACGCAGGGCTTCTGCAGTCTGGGAATGTTCTGTAGTTTGCTCAGGGTACTGATTTGATGGGTATGCAGAATCCTTATGATATATGCGGTTTTCCCTGTGTGTCTATATGGTGGTCGAATAATAAAAGCGGGGCCATGCACAATTTGGAGGCGTCACTGGTGTAAGCTCATCTCAAAGGCTGCTCCTGCAGGAGGCTCCCTCACACTGACCGTTCACGCGTATCTCTCAGGAACGTTACTGTCACGAACCTCCACCAACTGCCCACGTTAACACCCTGTTCAATTTTCTCGTCTGCCGTTTTATGGGTCTGTGGGTTCCAGCGAAACTGCCGACGTCACTGCATGATACCCACACTGAGCAGGGGCTTCTGGACATGCCAGGGGCGGAGCGAATGCTGAACGGGCTGTGGGAAGCAGGGGTCCTCCGGCGGCTCGCTCCTCCCGCCCTCGGCACTGCAGTGATATCATTTCCTCCAAACAGGATTCACTGCCATTAAAGCCTTGTCCAGGTTCTGCACTTACCTGCCCAGGTGAGTCGATGAGCTCATCTGAGCTTTGAGGCCGTTGTCCTGGAAAGAGAAAAAAACACTAAACAACAAAGATAAAGTAGTACCTGAGCCTCCCAGCTCACTCTGAGTTTTTCACCTTGAACTCTACGCAGGAAGGGCCAGTTAACACCAGTGTATTACTTAGGACCGGGCACCCATGTGCCAACATAAACAGTTCAAGCCCTCAAAACAAACTCGGGGCGGGGTGGGGGGGGGGAGCGGGTGGAGGAGTCAGAAAACGGAACCGGACAGAGAGTGGGACACAGGGTACCAGCTGGGGCCTAGAACCTGCATCTTGCCACGAAGAAGCCGTCCAGCTGGGCAGCTCACATGCCCCTTCGGGGCCTTGGGTTTCTCACCCTGACAGTAGGGGAATTGGGTCGGAATAATTCCTACAGCCCCTGAAAAATGTGGAGTGAAATCGCCATACCCCTGAGAAGCATCCTCAGGCAGGGTTTTTACTGGTCGCTTGGTTGATTTTATCCTGTCTTGTTCCGAGGTGGACCGCAGGAGTAGAGAACAAAGCTGACCGTACCCAGTCCTTGGCGCACCATTATCATCGGCCTGTGCAAAGCCCTTTCATGCTGGCTATTACTTTACCTGCCCCCATCTGTAATCTCCACTTCCATTACCCCTCTCCTCCGTAGGCGTCCACCATAACGTACTTGGTATCTCTTCTAGATATGTGTGTGTCTCTCTGTCCAGGTTTTATCCTCGTGAAATACGCATCCTAGTTTTGGACGTGTGTTTTCAGTTTACAGACGTGACAGCATACTGTGAATCCCGTTCTATCTCTTCACTCCACACGCCGTTTTAGGATCTTTCTCGTTGCTATGTGTGCGCCTAGCGTGTTAATTCTTACCGACGCACAGAATACCTTAGTTTGTGGCCACCACGGTGTTCTTACCCGCTCCCCTGCGGACGGACACCTTACACATGACCACGCACGGCACCGCAGTGGACATTTCCACACACGTGCCCTTAAGGACCTCAGAGTTCGTTCCCGGGGAACTCCTGCCCCATCCTGTCTGCGTGTAGCCTGTCACTAGGTACTGCCAGACTGCTCTGGGTGTGGGGACAGAGGAAACAGCTGCAGGGTGCTGGGGAGGCCGGGCCTGGAGCGGGGCCCGCTGGACGGAGCGCTGTTTGGCCGAGGCGTCTGGCGCTGGCTCTAGATCCCCTTCTCTGGGGAAGGCACATCTTTCATTGATTAGCTCTGCTTTTGCGAGCCACGTATGCCCTTCCTTTACAGCCCACACAACGGTTCGTAATTAAATGCGATTCGATTGACTCTTTGATTGTCTTCTCTCCTCCTAGACTGTGAGTTCTCCAAGGGCGGACACGGTGTGTTTCTCCCTCACGGCTGTATTATGCCCCATGCCTAAGAGGGAGAGAAGCTGGGAGCTGCCCAGCAAGCAGCCATTGGACTTATAAATCAGTGAGTGAACTCGGGCCGTGAGGTAGACGCAGGAAGCCTCGGCGGGGCCGGGATGAGAGTGAGGGAAGAGAGGCGCGCTGGGCACGAGACGTAAGGAGGCCTCGCTCTCGGGGGCCGCCTGCACGCCACGAGCTGCCATCGGGGGCCTCCCCGGCCTTATCCTACACCCCGCTCTGACCTCAGATGCTTCTGCCTTAGAAAAGCTTTCGACTTCGAGTTTAGCAACTAACCTGGTACCATACTCTCTTTTCTTTCCACCCTTCCTTTCCTTTTCAGTGAGCGTCACTGTGTGCCTGACCCTGTGTTAGGATCTGGCCTAGAGAAACTCTCAAGGTCACTGTCCCATGGGGGACACATAATGATTATAATGGGGAGGAGGAATAATTATTATAATGCACAGAGATGAGTTTAAAAAAAGAAGAAGAAGAACAAGTTGTCACTCAGGACATTGGAAGCTGAGAAGAGTGAGTGGTTAAGTGGCAGCACCGAGGAGGTGATGGCTGGAGCCAAATTTTGTCAAGAACGCAGTGGACGAAAGGCCCCTGAGCAGGGCGCTCTGTGCGAAGGCCTGAGTCAGGGCAGCTCAGTGTGGTCAGCGAGTGTCTGTTTTTGGAGCGTGAGGTTCAAGGCCGAGAAGAGCATACCGTGTCTGGGGAGCAAGGAAGTGAGGCTGCAAAGGTTAGGGGTGTGGGGGGGACCAAAAGGGTACCAGTGGGGTACAGCTCAAAGGGGCCACATGGGCTGGGGGCAGCAATCGCAAGCAGGGGAGTGGCAGGAGCAAATCTGCCCTGTAGGAGATCACACGTTTGTGTAAATTCGCGGCCCTGGGTGTCCAGAGAAGAACTGAATCATCTGGGGAGCCATTGGTCGGGTCCTTTTGAGCCAAAAGACATCTCCCCTGTCGAGTAGGGGCCACTGCCTCAAAGTCAGCGAGGTTTTCTAGAAGCAAGAGAAAGGGCCGTGGGGAAATTGCCAGCCTTGGAAGATGAAGGACATGTCCCTGCCCCACCGAGACCCCAGGAAAGGCCGTCCTGGCTCCCAGCTGTCCCTGTGCTCAGGAGGGAGGAGGCAGGCTGATACCTCGGAGGCGCAGCCCTGGCCAAGGCACTTCCCTTTGGCACCTGGGCTCGAAGGCCAGAACAGGGGAATCTTGCGGTTTCTCTCTCCTGGAAGTGAACCCTAAAAAACAGCCTTCTAACTTAGTAGGACCGTCTAAATAATGCAATACTAAGGAAGCCTCAATACCCGGGGGAGAAATGATTATCTCTCTGTTTACTTCAACATTTGCTTTGCTGAGGGGAAGTTTTCGGTTCCTCTCCACCCATTTACCAAACTGGACTTTCAGGCTGGGCTGCTCTCTGGGAAAGTGTTTGGGGGTTACCATTGCCTTCAGGTCTTTATTCTCCTCCTCCCACTGCCCCCACCCCGAGGCCAGTTGGTTGGTTTGTTTCCTTTGAATCTCTTCTTTGTCCCCTGACCTCAGATCCCATGCCAGGTGGCTGAGTTGAAAGCTGGTGCAGCCTCTGCTGCGTAACTTCCCCTCAGCCCTTGAGCTTCCAGAAGCCGCGGCAGCAGCAGGCAGTGTCCTGCCGGGCCGCCTCGGAGGGCCTTCCATGGAACCTGTTGCTGGCACAGCCTTGTTTGACCAGGAAAACCCCGGGGCTAGATCCAGCTTCCTGGCAGGGACGAGCTCTCTATGGTTAGAAGTGGTGCCAAGGGTTGGCCTCTACTGTCATTTCAATGTTGGTGACACTCGCTTCCCTCTGCAGCCCTCCAGCACCTTCATGCTGGTCTTGAAAGAGGTCCAGGCTTTCGTCATCTCAGTTGGAAACAGGACTCGGGGACATGTTTCAGCCCAGGTTGGTTAGAGTGACATATATAGCTATGGATCTCTTCGAAGGGAGATATCAGATCAACAGGGAGCTTATTTTTCAAAATAAAAGTGTATGTAATAAATTCGCCTGGTTTTTTAAAGAAGGACGTTCACCCTGTGACATCACTCTGACCCCACTCTTCCCTCGCCTCCCTCACTTCCTGCCCTGTCTGGGCTGCAGGTGAACCTCGGCAAGTGTCCGCACGGCGCAAAGCCTCGGGAAAGTTCCCTGTGGGGCTCTGGAGCAACCCAAGGTTTGGAAAGTGCTGCCACATCACATATTGTGAGTACATTGTTTGCACGAGGAGCGGACCGGGTCATTCAGATGCTAAATCTCATCTCTGCCTGTGTCTCCAGGGAGTGAAGGCCTGAGAAAGTGGATAGAAAAAAAAAAAAGAAGGTGGTTGCTTGGGATTGGAGGGGCAATTTGTGTCCATGGATCCCAGTGAGCTATTTGACCCATTGGTCAATGAAACCTTTGACCTCATTCCTCAGGGGTCTAAACATTAGAAGCCTAGACCTTCTTCTGTATCTTTGAATCCTCCTATTTTGCTATGGTTTGGACAGGTTTTATAGTTCTACCTACAGCCAGGCAGACAAAGACCTCCGAAGAAGGAGGAGGTGAAAACATGGCTATTTTTTCCTCAGGGGGAATATGTTTATTTTTAATTATTCATAGTAGTGTTTTATTTTAAACACTTATGCTATGCAAATGTACACAGCACTAAGTCAGAGTCACCCGGCCTGACCAGCACCCCCAAGCCACTCCTCCCCTGGGGAGGGGGTGCCGCTGTTAATAGTGCTCGTGGGAATACATATGCCTCAGGCCCCTTTCGCTGCACGCATGCGCAGACTGACGGCTGTGCCAGCGCACGCGCGGGCCCTGGTCCACGGGTGGTCCCACCACGGCCCCTACGTTCCCAGCACTGCCTCGTGCACGTCCGGGGAGAGCTTGCGCCCGGATTCCGAGCTCTCCAGCAGCTGAGTCATCCAACAGGTCTTCCTGCCTTGCGGTGGGTGAGGCCACCTCTCTGGTGCCAAGGGACTGATTCGCAGAGCTGTTCTCCTTCTTTGTCCAGTTTGCGACTAGCCCAGTTCACACCAGGAAAGGTCTAGTAAGGACAAACTGTTTTGCTCACCCGAGTGAGTCTCTGGTTCGAGGTTTCTCCTTAAACCCTCGGTTTCTAGAGCTACCGAAGGCAGATCAGCATCATGGAAATGGTACTGGACTCAGGGCCCAACGGTCGGTCCACAACTATCCACCGATGGCCTACTACGTGTCACTGTTCAGGCCCTGGGATGCAGTGGAGAGGAGAGAAACAAAGTCCCAAGGAGTTTATAAGCTGGCGGTTGTGTAGGTGGGGGAAAGACAGGAAGTTACCATGGAACTATGGGAGGCATTGTAGACACTGGTCACTGCCATACGGGATCTATGATAGGGTGAGCTGACAGTGCCTCGAAGGGTGACTGAGAACCAGCAGGCTTGGGGCAGCTCTGGTCCAGCCAAGAAGCCACTGCATGACAAGGGACAAGGCATGGGCTTTCCTCCACTGCACGGGAAGCTGTTGAACCAGGTCACCTCCTGTCCCCTGCTAGCTATAGAGAGAGCACACAGGAGGTTCAAGCCAGACGATCTGTGCCTAGTCCCACAGAATCCCTCTTCTGTGGTTGTAGTTTTGTGGTTTTAACAAAGACCTCGGAGGGGAGGTCTTTGTTAAAAATCCTTCACCAAACAGTGGGCAAAGCTCTAGAGAACACAAGAAGAGAAAGCCGGCCTCTAAACCAATGCATTCTATACAAGTTCAAAGCAGCTTTGTGCAGCCCGGGCCTTTGCTGAGAACCCAGGAGGGAGATAGGGCAGGTGGGCTCACGCAACCATAAACCACGGATGGGGCAGAGCCAAGCCACTTGCTGAAGGAGGCGAAGGAAGGTGGCCCTTGGCAACCAGAGCTCTCAGCAGTAGCACATCTGCTGGCCGAAGAAGCTCCTGGTCCACTTGTCACATCCCAGATTCCGCCACGTAAATCCCCTTGGCATGGCTCCCCTGCCAGCAGGGCGAGCAGATCTGGTTTGCTGAGTGCTCTCGGGGCCAGCCCAAAAGGGGACCTGAGTTCAGGCACCACCAAGAAAATCCTGCTTTGCAGAGAGGACCAGTTTAGGCCTTGAGAACCAGAGGTGGGAGGAAGGAGTGGAGAGGATCTCTGCCTTCCCCTCCCTCGAAGTGCGGTGACTCATACGATTTCTTTCTTTCTCCTTTTTTTTTTTTCTCAATTTACAGGTTCATGTGTCACTTCGAAAATAGGTACAGTGCCCAGGGGTCTGGTGCCCTGGGCTCTTTGGACTCCGACAGGTGTAGGGTTGTGAACTTCGGTCCATGCCGAGGTTTTCTCACCTTGGGCCATCAGGAAGGACACACGCCTGAGATGCCAGCAGTGGTGGCACTTCGGGTGATAAAGCCGGGCTCCCTGGCAACCTCCTCTCCTATGTGATTCATGCTCAGTCACAGGGCAGCAGGCTTAGGAACCGTGAATGACATATTAAGGAGAGAAAGCAAGCCGGCCGGGCAGACTCATATATCACCGCTCCTGTGACACACAATTGTTCACGCTTATAACTCCTCGCAGGGAGCCAGGGTGGCCAGAGCCAGAGGCAACTTGGGGGCGGGTTGCAACAAGTGAAGGGGTTAAAAGTGCCAATCTGCACCCCCTTCAGGCTCGGAACCTTGGACACCATTGGAGGAATATTCTGGATCCGAGAGCTCTACCTCCAAAGAGTAGGGCACTTGCCCAGCAGCTGTGGGCGAAGCTTCCCCACTTTGTACTTTTTAAAGGAGCTGCAGGTGGGGAAAGTGGGTAGAGGGGTGGTAGGAGACAGGCAAAAGGGACAGCAGTGACCTCCGAACCTCTGAAATTGTCCTGCCAGGCCAGGAATCTTGGGAATTTGTCTGGCCCCAGCAACGGCAGGGCTCCGAATGCCCGGCCAGACCTTCCCAAGCTTCTGCTGTGTGAGCTGGACTGCATTTCTTTGCCTCTTCATTTCTACCAGAGCCACTCTCATTCCAATGGGGGTCTGGGTGGGGGGAGTGGTACCGACGGATGTGATCGTACTCTTGGAGCGTGGCCAAGGGTCCCAGAGACAGGCGGCAAGTTAGGCCTCTTCATGCTGTCCCTTCTTCCTGTCACCCTTTCAAACGTCTCCCAGTTACTAGGGGAAGATGAACGGTGGGTGCTGTTTAGGGATAAGGGCCCAGTGACACAGCTTAATTGCCTGTAGACTCGCCCCATGACCAGAGGTGGGAGGGATCTCTAAGGGAGGGGGGCAGACATCCAGCGCGTCCACTCTGCCCGGGGCCAAGTTACACATTATGAAAAGCCAGAAAACTCATTCCTTCCCGATTCTGCCCTAAACCGGTGCCTCTGTGCCCCAGCTTTGTAGTCATGCCTCCTGCAGCTACTTTGGCAAAATTCTTTCCCAGAGTTGGAGAAGGAGAGATACCTGTGGGAGGGCAAGCGATCGGGGCAGGCGAAGGACAAAGACCCTTCCTTTCCATTATGAACTACTCCCCAGACCCCCCGCCCAGTCCCCTGGAGAACCAAACTGCCTTCAGTGGGACTGGCCATCTGCCTCCCCATTCCCCAGGACACCTCTGTCACCCCTTAGGACCCATTTCGAGGGTCATTTGCTCTTTTGTGCTGCTCCTCCCAGCAGCAGAACACACCTCCATGCTCGCTGTCACTCAGAGATGAGACGTTCCCTCTATGTGTCCCTTTGGTACTCTGTTGGCGTCTTGTACTTATTTGTATCCCCAGGACTTAGGTCAATGGGCACCCAGTGCATGTTTATTATGTGAGGAAATTTGCTCACCTGTGAAAACAAGAGTCACGGGGGAAGGAGTGCTGGCTTGGAGCCAGGAGATCCTACAGTGTCACTTGCCGGTGGCACCGACCTGGGAGAGTCAATGAACTTTCCAGAGCCTCACCTGTTAAGTGGAAAGATGCCCATCTCAGGGTTATGATGGAAATTAAGTGAAATAATGTTACGTAAAACAAGAGAACATTATGATTGAGCGCTTTGGAATCAAATGGACCTCAAGGGACGCATGTGCATGGGAAGGCCCCTGGCCCGGAGGTGCTCCTATAGAGAGCCACGTTCATTCATTGAGTTAAAGGCCTGGGGTCTGGAGGCCAAAAGTGCCCCCAGGAGGCCAATGGGAACTCATGGCTAGTGAGGTTTTGTGGTGCAAAGGAACCAGCCAGCAAGAGACTGCCTCCTTTATCTCCTCCTAATAGCCTAAGGAAGTACTTTCTTGGAATTATAGAAAGGGTTTAGAGACATCTCCATTACACCAAGAAATTTAACAACATTAAATAAATATTTCCCCGGGCTTCTAGAAAGGACTAGAGGTGTGTTTATTTTGCAGCTATAAGAGATTAGGAGATATTCTTGGGAAATCTTGGCCTGAGGTCCTGAACCTAACTATATCCAAAGCCTTGGCTGGTGATAAAATACATTCTAACCACCCCTAAAAATTTTTACATCAGTCAAGCTTTGATGCATTCACAAAAAGAGTGAGGAAAATCTTACCTGGCTGGGGGCACTAAAGCTTTCCTTTGACTTTTAAAGGCTCACAGGGATCTCTTATGGGCCTTGGGCTTGGTGTATTTTCAAGAGTGACCCCTTCCAGCTGTGCCCAGGGGAAAGTTCAGCATCATGTTTCTGAAAGTTACAACCAGCTGTCTCTGAAACACACCAGCTTCCCGGGCCCAGTTCCTCCTAAGGAGGAGGGACATGGAAGGCGGAGTCGCCACCCCACGGGACCTGGAGCCGCGTTCCTGAGAGATGCCTAGATCTCGATGTTTAAACGCATTTGTAAAAGCTGAAAGATGATCTCTTCCCCATCCTTCCGTTTTGAAGAGCGAGGCCTTCCTCCACGTTTCTCGTTTCTCGTGTGGTGATGGGCGTGGGGACATGTCAGAACAGCCTGGAGTGCTTTTCAAAAGTGTATGTCCCGCCTCTGCCACGCATTCTAATTCTCTGGGGGTGGAGGCTGGGGATGGGGTTAGCCTAGGTGGATGCTCAGGACTTACCCACGAGCTGCCTAATGACTTGCTGCCGCCATCCGCTCCCCCGCCGCCCCCCACCAACTTCACACACTCTTTTTTATTCCCTTTTTGGCAGAACGGGCTCTAGAGTTTGCCAGACCTGGGTCTTCATCCAGATCCACCACAAGCTTATTGTTCATTGTCCTCATTTACCCGTCTTCAAAGGGTGGGAGAATCATGTAAGATAACGTACCTATGTGTCTGGTGTGTCACTGTCCACAGGGAAAGCCCCCGGGCCAGGGTGAGGGAGAGCTGGCTGACTGCAGGGAGCCCAGCGGAGTCCCCCACCTCCCACCCCCGGGAGCTCTCTGCAGTGGGGACGGAGCCTGGTAAGTTCCAGGAGGCGAATCCAGTGTAAGCTGGGGGTCACGTGGAGCCTAGGGGACTCGCAGGAAACCCCAAGATTGAAATGGCCCTGTGGAAGCTTTAGGGTGACCAAGGACTAAGGAGCCTCCTGGGATGTGTGACTTTTGGTGCTAAAAACAGGATGGTCCCTGGCAAACTGGCTGAGGTGGTCACCCTAGCAGCTTTCATCTTGCTGGGGGAGTCGGGGGACTTGGCCTAAGGAGGGACACTCACCTAGGGCAAAGAAACATGGTTCTTTAGGGTACTTAAAATATGAGAGATTATTAAATGTTTAACAGAAAGACAGCTTTTCATACAGGACGTCTTGACTTTTATTCCCTCTCACTGGGCGGTGAGTCTTCCTTGTGCCCCATTGTTTGCTGGAACTGAGCACATAAATGTACAAATAACAAAGAACATTTGTTTTTAACAAGGTTGGCGTGCAATGACAAGGTAGAGAGAGAAAGAGAAGGAGATGTTTAAACGTTTTACTTATTAACAAGTTACTTCTCTCAAAAGTCGTGAATTTGGTCTTATGAAATGTAGCCTTAGGCCATCGTCCAGGTCCCCTCCAGAGATGGGAGCTGCAAGGAAGGCCTGCCTGGCCTCCGGCTCATAAGGAAGTCCCATTAATATAGGCAATGAGGGAAACGAGAAGCAAAAAAGCGAGGCCGAGGTGTGCGTTTAGATGAACTTTCTCTATCAGTCACTGCATCTGTGCCTTGCCTGTTCTGCCTTGGGAAAAGCTACTTTCTACCCTAGAATCCTGGGGAGGGGAGGAGGGAAAGAAACTAATTCTATTGAGCATCTACCGTGCACCAAGCACGTTACATAAATTATCTCAATGATTCATAAAAATCTAGTTGGATGATATTTTCCTTTTTTGGACAAAATTCACGTAAATTTACCCCCATGAGAAGTAGAATCAGAAATGAACTGACTCTCTGGTTCTTAAGCCTACGACCCTCTTTCCATTATATTTGGCTTCGGTGGTTACCAGGATAAAGAAGATAAAAGAGAGTAGAAGGACTTTTTTAGAAATTAGAACCATGTAAATACGACAGAACTATGTAAATACAATAAATTTGCATTGGGCTCTGGGCTCAAAGACTGCTTGAGCCATTTGAGAGAGTCTTTCCCCTGGACATTTTGAATCCCACTTATCCCTTGCTTAACTAAATTTATAGTCCATGATAGAGACTAATGATGTAAATTCTTCAAACCTACTAATAATATCATCGGCCTATGTTATATCTTGGGCTAAGCAATTCTTCGTTTACCACTTACCCTAAGAGTAATACCACTTTTCAATTTGTTTTACAACTGCTTTTTCTAAGTTTCAAGGAAATGATTGTTTGCGCGAATATTCCAAAATGTTCATGAGACGTCCTTGGTCTCTTAGATTTCAAGTGTATTCTCTCTTACGCGTTCGTCTCTCCCGCTTTCAATTCCCTCCTTCTCTTCTGGCCTAGCTGAGTCTCTGGGCTCATCTAAATGCCACCCTTCTAGCATCCTGCAGTGTGACTTTTTGTGTCAGTGATGTCTTACGCAATCTCCCCACTGTGGCTTTCGGGTGACCCTCTAGTTAATACGATGATCATGTCGATTTTGGTGATTCGTTAAAGACCCATGGGCACCCCACTTTAATAAGAAGCTTTGCGTCCCCTCTGCTCCTTGGGATAATCAGAATCGAGAGCTCAGAAAGGGCCATTCTCCCCCAAGAAAGCCTGATCCCTTCCCCGGAGTGTGGAGTGTGTGGGGCAGAGGGAGGACGGCCACACAGAGATGCGTGTGCGGGGCCGGCGCTTGCCAGGCCCGCTCACTGCTCAGTGACTCCCATACCTCAGGGCCACCAGATGTGTCAGATTCATGCCCCAGGTAAACAACACATTCATACATGTCTCAGAGCCTCAGCTCCTCTCTGCAATCTGGAAACTGTGAATGTCCCGGGGCTGCTGAATCCAGAGAGAGAATCACTCTTCCTTTCCTCAGGCTGGAGGGCAGGCCCTGTGCGCTGTGTCCCTGGCCAACTTCCAGCGCTGGATGAGGAGCAAGCCAGCGCCGACTGATTCTGATTCTCTTCCAGGCGGGGCTCAGGCTGCTCCTTGCTGAGCCCTCGGAGCCTCCTCTCCTTTGAGCCGATCCTCAATCTGCCCCCGTCAGGGGCGGAGGCCTGATGCTTAGAGTGGCATTCAAGGTGGCGGCCGATTCTCCAGTGACGCTGAGTTTGGGGAAGTTTCAAAAATAGGGACTGATTTTTCCTGGGAGTGTGTGTGCTGGTTCCCTGAGCTATAATATCAACTTCTTTCTAGAACAAACAAGTCCAGATTCAATGTGGGAAAACCTAGTGTCATGGGTCGAATTATGCCATCCAAAATTTATATGTTGACATCCTAACCCTCTGTATCTCAGAATGTGACCTTATATGGAAATAGGGTTGTTGCAGAGGTAATTAGGACGAGGTCATGCTCATCGGTAGAGTGGACCCCTAATCCGATATGACGGGTGTCCCTGTAGAAAGGGGAAATTTGGACTCAGACAGGGAGAAAGCCATGCGCAGATGAAGGCAGAGATGGGAGGGAGGCTTTCACACACACCAGGGATTGTCAGCACACGCCAGGTGCGAGGGAAGCGGCCTGGGATGGAGCCTCTCCTCACAGCCTCAGAAGGAACCAGCGCTGCTAACATTCTGATCTCCGACTTCTGCTCTCCACAACGGTGAGACAAGAAAGTTTTCTTCTTTAAGCCACCCAGTTTTGCCATACTTTCTTACTATTACCCTAGCAAAAGAATACACTTGGGTTAGGCCATTTCCTTGGTTTCAGAACTTCTCAGAGCCTTTAAAATAAATTAAGCTTGTGTGCAACGATTTCCACATTGGACCTTAGGGCACTTTTCTTCCATTGGGCATCTGGCAGGGACACACTCTGGGAAACACTGTTCAGACTCCTTCTTATGAGTCTGGCCTCTCTTTCCCTATTAGAAAGAGAAGGTGCTGTTTCAAAACCACCACCTGAGACTTACGTCCCGAGCTTTGGTACCCAAATCATTAAACTCCGTGGCTCCATTCCTACCTCTGCACTGCCAGACCAGACCGTCTGCTCAGAGCCAGGGTGTGACGAGCCAGGTGCTCTGCAGGTGTCGTGGGAACGCCTCCAGGGCTAGTTTAGGCACCCACAATGCTGAGGCGTGGGGCGTGGTGTGGTGGGGTCTCCCATCATTTCCGCTGTGGAGCCGGGAACACAGGCCCCCGGGACCATGGGGTATGGAGCAGCAGCCCTGAGTCTGGCATTAGCCAGACCCCTTTCCGGGAGGCCTTGGGGACAGCCTCAGACAGAAGCTAGATTCCCATGGTCCTGAGGGCCAGCGGATGAAGGTCAGCTTCCGTCACCGCCGCTCTGTTTGCCAGCGGCCAAAACTGCTCACTTTTCACCCAGGGCGCTCTTCATTATCTATACCGTCCACAGCTTCCAGACAGACACCCGGGCCAGGGGGAGCTATAGGAAGGGGCCAGGGCAGGCGGCATGGAAAACGGTGGCTGAAAATCACACACACACACAGCCCGGGAGTGTCACTTCCTAATCCCTACCTCAGGATGGATCTGGCAGATAAGTGGGAGGAGCAGGAGATGGGAGGGCAAAGGGGTGAGGGACCATCATTGTTGTACTGCGAATACTCACCTCCAAAAGCACCCAACTGCACTCGGGGCCCCTAGTTCACCTCGCAGTGCTTGTGAAACTGAGTTATAACAGTTCCCGCCCAGGGGAGGAGGAGAGAGGGTAGGCGGCAGCGTTTGGCAGCAGCTGTACCGATGAGGTAAGTGCAGTGAACTCAGCCAAATACCCACCCGCTCCCTGCAAAGACCCTGAGCGGTGTCAGGGGCAGCAAAGGAAGCAGCCACAGTTTCTGGCTGGGGCCGGGCAAGGAGGCGGAGGAAATCGGGTTGGAGGGGCAGGCGAAGGCCAGACCGTTGGGGCCTTAGAAATCCCCATTTGTTTATCTGCAAAGGATTCCAGGTCACAGTCCCAGGGCTGTGGGGAAGTAAAGTACTTTGCACAAATGAGTGACACATTAGGGCGAGGTTTCTGATGACTTGGAGGGGGGCCGAGGCTGGAGGTGGGGACCCGGAAAGCGATGAGGACAGGAAGCTCCTTCGATGGGCCCATTCGCAAACTGGAAGCAGCTGAGCAAAGATTCCCTGAGCGTGAGGATATCTCACTATAAAGCTCCGGAACTGAAAAGCAAAGAGAAAACAGACTGGCAAAGGCAGGACGGAGGACCCAGGGGCGGTGGGACAACTACAAAAGACGTACGGGGAACAGCAGGAGAAGAAAGAGACGGAGCAGTATTTGAAACAATAATGACCGAGAATTTCCCCAAATTAACGTCAGACACCAAACCACAGATCTGCGAAGCTCAGAGAACACCACGCAGGACGGGGACCCCCAAACCACACTTAGGCATATCATTTTCAAACTACGAAAAATCAAAGGCAAAAATCCCAAAAGAAGCCAGAAGAAAAAAACACCTTACTTACAGAAGAACAAAGAATTACATCCGAACGACTTTCCCTCAGAAACTATGCAAATAAGAAGAGAGTGAAGTGTTGAGAGAAATAAACCACCAATCTAGAATTCTGTACTCTCTGTAACTAGACTTTCTTGGGCAAACAAAAATGGAGGGAATTTATTGCCATTAGACCCGTCCCGCTTAAGAAATGTTAGAAGAAGTTCTTTAGAGAGAGAAACTGATACGGATAAAAAGCTTGAATCCACGTGATGGGAGAGCGTCAGAGAAAAGAATACACCAAGGAGGAGGGTTACATTTTATTATACTTTTAATCTGTGTTTGATTATCGCTGAAGTTGATTTAAGTTAATATGAAAAGAGTTAATACTTTGAGTATGATTAAAGTTAAACTGTTTCCAAATTAAAAAAAAAAAAAAAAGGGGTAAAACATTAAGCAAGGTTAACTGTGGTTCCCCCGAGCGTTTAGCTTCCTCCGTGCCCTCCCCTGACCTTCGTCAGGGCTTTGCGCCATCGTTAGTTAGAAGGCAGCGGGAGAAGGGTGGCTCCTTTCTTCCCTTCCTCCTTTCCTGGCGGAGGGTCTAACCATCCTCACTCGCTTCCCAAGGAGCCACAGGAACAACCTAAGAGAGACAACAACACAAAGGCTCTATGTTTGCAGGATCTTTTTACCCATTTTAGCTCGTGTAAGCCTTAAGGCAGATCCTTGTGGCTGCAGGATTAACATTAGCCCTGTTTTGCAGATGGGTGAATTACCCTGCTGGGTAAATTACCCCGCCAAAGTGTCAGAACCTGGATTTGAACCCAGGTGTCCTGGCTTCTTGTGACCCCTTCTACCCAGGAGAGTTAAGACAGCAGTGCGAGAGGTTCATCTCAGTTCCCTAAAACTTTAAGTTGCTAAGTCACCTGTCCCAGGAAAGAAGGTTATTTGCATGCCAACAGACCCGGAATAGAGTCCCTGAGAGAGGCAACTGAGAGGCCGCCTTCCCTGAGCAGGTTTGAATTGCAGGAGAGTCTGATGGCTGTATCCAGTCCTCCTTGGTCGGGTGTGGCGATGTGGGTGGGGGTGTGCTTTTCTCACGGGCATGTGCCCGGTCTGGCGTGTCCTGCGTTGGTGAGACTGCTTTCCTCTCTTTCGCCCCGCTTCCTACGGGATCCTCATGGCAGAGGCCGGCACATTCTGGAAGATGCATTAACTTGGAGTTGCCAGAAGGAGCTAAGAGGACTCCGGGGAGTGGGCTTTGTCAGAATCAGTCCTGTTCACCAGACAACCGGGTTCGTCAGCTTTATCCTCTTGGCCACGGTGCCTTGTGTGGCACAAAACCCAACGGGCCGGAGTTCGTGAACGTTCATGCTCTTGCTTTCCGTCCTGTAGCTCACTTTGGGAAGATCTGTTTCATTTCGATTGCTTTCTTGGGGACTGAGGTCTGACAAAAGGTCAGAACTTTAAGATTATGACTATTGTCGAGGACAGAATTTAAGCCCAAGGATTGAAAATGTGTTTTAGAAGCAAATGAATACATTCTACTGGCAGACGAGTGCATGGGGACACTGGAAAGAGATGGTATTAGACTGTTGAATAACCAGTGAGGCCCAGGCCCTGACCGGCTACGATGACGGGGAGATCTGGGCCAGCTCAGTAGTGCCCGATGTTAACCTTTAGCTGCCGAATCTTGGGGAGGTGGTGGGGAAAGCGGGGGACGGGATCGTGGGGAGAGGCCAGGGCTGCTAGAGAACCTTCTGGGGCTCAGTTATTCACCAACCGAGACCGAGGTATTTCTGTTTTTATTTTTTACTTTATTAAAAATTATTGGGGTGACATTAATAACATCGAATAAGTTTCAAGTGTACAATTCAGCTGTATGTCATATATATATTGCATTGTGCGTTCGCCGCCCAAAGCTAGATTTCCTTCCATCACCAAATATTTGACCCCTTTGACCCCCATCTACCTCCCCCTTCCCCGGGGTATTTCCGTTTTAATAACTGGTTTGCCTTCACCTGTGTACACAGCTGAATACTAGCCCTGCAGCTAACTGAAAGATGAAGACACGATTAAGCTAAGGGAGGTAGAAAGATCCAGCTAAGGTCATGTGACAATGTCCCAGCTCTGCCTATAACCTTTGTCTTTAGATCCTCGACCTAGTCCCAGGAAGAACGTCTAACTTTCCAGTATTTTGCATTTAGCCTATCTACCCATAGACCTTGTCGGGACCATAATATTTTGAGTTATTTACAATTACACAGAAAACAGGCTATTTAAGATTACACTAATATATGAAGTATTATGTAGACCAGGGGTTGGCAGACATTTCCTATAGAAGGCCACCTCATAACTGTTTTTTGGTTTGTGGGTCGTATAGTCTCTGTGACTCTGTCACTGCGGCATGAAGGCAGCCAGACTAATAAACGAATCAGCGTGGCTGTAGTTCACTAAAATTTTATTTATGGACAAAAACATGTGAATTTCATACAATTGTCACATTGTCACAAAATATCCTTTGATTTTTTTTTTAAACCATTAAAACTTGGAAAAAAACTCACTGAAAAAAAAATTCATTCATTGGAAAACATCCTTAGATCACAAGTCCTACAAAAAAAATATAGCGGGCTGGATTTGGCTCACGGGCTGTTCTTTGCCAACCCCTAGGCTGGATGGTTCAGGCCTCTCAAGGTTCACCGTGTCCCCAGAATAGTGTTTTTATAAAATTGAAACCAGTGTTAAGCTCGTTTGTCTAACTCTGTACCCATCTACATGAGTGAGCCCCTGAGAATCTGGAACCCCAGGAATCTGTGTCCAGGAGGCTGCAGGTGCAGGGGGAGCAGGCCTGCTCCGGGGGCTGTGTGTGAGGCGTTGCCTTGGAATTGGAGCTCACTCACACCAGGCCGAGGTCTCTGCCCCCTCCACCAGGAACACCTCTCTGCCAAACGCGCCCTCCTGGTACGGATCCTGTCTTCTTTCTGTACTTAGGAAGGGGTTTGTCAAGAGCCAGCAGCTGGATTCCTCTTTAATTGTCATCATCGTGTTATTTGGGGAGGTCATGTAAAAAATAGTTGAGTGCACAGGCTCTGGATCACCTGGCTTTGAAACCCAACTCTGAGAGTGACCTCGAGTTAGTGACCCTCCCTGTGCCGCATTTCCTCGACTGTACTGTGATGCGGAAGAACGGAGTCAGTACGTAGACAGGGTTCATAAGGTGCTCAATAGAACCAGCTATTCACATTCCTGTTCTTATTCTCTCTTCTCTCTCACCTGAATTCATCCATCCAGTGTTCACGAGGTGTCGGGCTCTGTGCTGGGACGGGGATGGAAAGCCAAGGAGACTCAGCCCTGCTCTGAGAGTCCTTCGGTCTATTCATGCTGAGTTGTTTCGGTTAGCTATTGCTAGGTAACAAAACACTTGAAAACAGAGGGACTAAAAACAACGAGAAGTGGCTATTTGCTTACAGGTCTGCTGTTGGAGCAGGGTTCAGTGTAGGTGGCCCATCTCGGCTCCACATAGTCTTGGCTAGATGGTTCTACAGAGCTGGAGGCTACCAGATCGCTTTGCTCCCACGTCTGGCACTTCAGCTGGGGCGGCTGGGACAGCCAGGGGCTGGCTGAGCTGAACCCTCTCTCCCTCAGCATTCTCTCCCCACATAGCCTCTCTCTAGCAGGACAGTTGGGTTTGTTTCCAGGGCAGCAGGCTTCCATGAGGTCAAAAAAAAAAAAAAAAAAAAAAAAAAAAGCAAAGGAACAAAAAGCAGGAGGCTCGTCAGGCCCAGAAGTCATATAGTATGACTACCTTCTCTTGCCAAAGCAAGTCACAGGGCCGGCCAGTCCGGAATTAAGGGGAAGTGAAATTGTCTCCATGTCTGAGTGGGGGTAGCTTGCACAGGAATGAAGGCACTGCGGACAGGCAGTCTGTCGCAAAGATGGAGACAGATAGCGTGAACAGCTCGAGAGCAGGCGCCCAGTCTGGCTTCTTCATCCTTTATCACTAGAACTTAGAACAATATTCCTGAAGGCAATGCAAGAAAAGTTTATTTCTCTGCTGGTTTGGAAGAGTTCTCCTGATTTTGAAATGTAGTATCTTTTAAAAGCTTTGTTCACCTTACTGAAAAAAACACTAAGATAATGCTAATAAAAAAATAAAGTTTTAATCACTCATCCCGCCGTAACTCAAAAACTTTTGCATAGCACTTTTTATTTCTCTCATAAAAGTTACAGAACATTATAGAAATGAGAAATAGCGGAAACTTTTATGTGATGTGTTCACATATACAGTTGTGTATTAGGTATTTTCACTTATCACAATGTCCAACATTTTTTCCATGTTCCTACATGGTCTTCATAATGACCCTTTTTAAAATAGCTACTATAACGTTCCATCGTGCTGATCTGTCGGGACCCATTAACCCTTTCCCCCACTGTCCTCTCGGCTGCTTCTGCTATGAAGCATTTTTCTGTGTTTCGACACAGCCTTCCTCAATTTTTCAAATAGCTGAATGATATTTCTTTGTGTTTATCTACCACATTCTGTAGGTACAGTTTCCCCTCACTTTGGCCATCTTGGCTGTGTACAGACTGGGTCAGAGTGAAGCTCCTCTTAGAGACACATTTTGAGACCAGGGCAGGCTAAATTTGTGACTCAGAGGCACAGGCAATGGGTTTGCCCCCAGGGAACCAGGGCTGCAAGAGGTCCTATCATAGGTAGTTTGATCAGCCCTGCTGAACTTTTATCTCTACTCCTGTTTATCCATCGGTCACACACGCCCAAGTTTTACCTCAGGATGTTTCAAAATTCCTCCTCTCAGCTTCCTGTGGTTATTTTTAAATGCTATAATAAACCTATAGCATCATAGTTCTTTTTTCCTTTTGTTGAATAATTTTATTAAGATAAATTCCCAGGAGTGACATACTAGGTCAAAGGGCACAAATATCATTTGAGCTCCTGCTATGAATTGCAAAATTGCTTTCCAAAGCTGACGCCACATCCTGGTGAGACTGTTGGGTGTTAGTAGATGATCAGCCCGTCTGTGCATGGGACGCTCTGACAGGTATTGGTTCTCCTCCGTATTCTGATCACAGCACTTATCAGACTTTGGTTGATGTTTCGCTTGTCTACCTGCTCCCCCAGTTTCCAGGTCCCTAAGGAAAAGAGAGGCATCCTGTCCATCTTTATATCCCTAATCCTAGCATAGCGCCTAGCCCTATAGAGTAGAAGTAAGTTGATGAATGATTACCTTCAATGATAATTATCTTCTCAGACTTAGGTTCAAATTCCATCTCCTTAAGCTGTGTCCATACTCCCAGGGCCTCAGTTTATTCATCTATAAAATGGGCGTGATAACACCATGCAGGATTTGTGTAGAGATCTGAGAAGAATCTAACATAGAGCCTGATGCAATAAAAAGGGACTATTTTTATTATGATGTCACATGCTCATTCACTGAATTTCCCATTATGAAAAACTGTTCATATATTTCCTCCATTACATTAGGGTCTTCCTGTTTTTCTAATAAATTTAAATGAATTCTTCACCTATTTCAGCTTTATTGTCTTTGTCAAGTGTTAAGTATTTTAATCTTGTCATTTTTATTATAAAGATTTTATAATTTTGTGTCTACATTTGTAGGTTTTTTTTCATTGAGATTTCTTAAATTTCATTATATTCTCACAGATGTGATGTATTTTCCATTTTCTACTGTTTTTTCAACAATTTTGTTTTTTAAAAAAAAATGTAATTCTTTAGTCCATTAGTACATATAGTATAAGATATGCCTCCAACTCAGTATTTTCATTTGCTAGAGCTATTGTAACAAAGTACCACAAACGCGGTGGCTTGAAACAACAGAAATTTATTCTCTAGAAGCCAGAAGCCATCTCCCGCTGAATACTCCAGGGGAGTATCTGTTCCTTGCCTCTTTCAGCTTCGGGTGGCTCCGGGGGTTTCTTGGTTTGTGGCTGTCTCATTCCCGTCTCTGCCTCGGTTGTCTCGTTGCTTCCTCTTCTTTTCTCTGTGTCTCTCAGAACTATTCTTGATGGCATTTAGGGCCTATTTCGATAATCCAGGGCAATCTCATCTCAAAATTCTTAATCGCATCTACAAAGACCTTTTTTTCCAAATAAGGTCACATTGACAAGTCCCAGGAATAAGGACTTAGAATGTTTGAGTGGCTGTTGTGAAAGGTACAACAGGTACTTAAAAAACAACTCATCCCTTATTCTTCAGGAAAGAGAAAAGAATGTATGCAAATGACTTTAATCAGCGGAGTAAAGTCAAGGGACAGTTGAGGGTGGGCCAGGGGCAGGATGGAGTAGTCAGCCTCTGAGTTCTGATTTAGTTCGTGGGTGCCATTTGTGGAGAAATTGCCCCATTTTAAATTCTCAGCAGAAGTGCGTGCTCCGAAGCTGGGATAAAAGTATCTTTTGGCCTCTGGTGGCAGAGATGACTCATTAACTACCCAGTATCTTCGAGTCCCCAGCTAAGAGACTCTGCCTCCTTTGCATCTTGTTGTGGCTGTGAGACTAAGTTCTGGTCAAAGATGTGCAAAAAAAAAAAAAAAAAATTTCACTGGGCAGAATTTCCAGGAAAGTTTCTTCCAAAGGAGAGATAGCTGGGCAGGGACCTCATTGCCTCCTTTCTCTTTTTCTTGTTCTTGCCTGGAATACAGATGTAATGGCTGGAGCTCCAGCAGCAGTCTTGAGCCATGATGCCATCAGAAAGCTAGACGTTAAGCACTAGGAAGGGTGGAACGAGCTAGATAGAAAGACAGAAAGGGCCGGGCCCCTGGTGAGCTATGATGCTGTCCTGAGCTGCCTACCTCTGTACTTATTTTATGCGAGAGTAATGAACCTCTAACTCGGTCGAGCCACTTTAGTTAGCCCCTGTTAATAGCAGCTAATTTCAGGTTCTAACAGATACTTTTTCTAAACTTATTCTGTACTCTTTCTTTCTGTATTGACTTTCGACATGAGTTTACTCTGTACCTCTGCTTACATGTCGCTTCTTCCGAGCTGCCTTCTCTGACCACCCCCCGCCTCGTCCCTGTCCACTAAGTGGCCCTCGCCGATCTTCCTTATTGTGACTGCCACACCAGCAACGACCTTATTTCTTTTTTTCTTTACTCGCTTGCTATCTGTCTTCCTTGCCGGAGAGCGTAAGCCGCCTGATGGCAAGGACCAGGTCCGTCTCGTTCTCATTTGTCCCCAGGACGATTCTTGGCACGTGGCGGGGGCTCGATAAGTGCGTGTGGAATAGACGAGTGTGTGTGTGGGAACCACGATGACGCACTGGGAGTAGGTGGTGCTGCTGAAAATCTTCCTTCGGAAAAATCCAAGGAGCTCAAGTAGAAAACCTGTCAGTGCAAGTGGTCGAGTCCAGGGCACTGAGTGGGAGGGAGATGTCGACTTTCCCTAATCCTTCTCCTGCAGAGCGTAAGACACACCTACTCAGGGCCCCACTGACGGCGTGGAAAGCGAGTTCACATTCATTGCCTGCACCCTCTGATGTACAGCACGTGCTGCTGGCCCACACCGCGTGATCTCAAATTCTTAAAACCCCCATGTCAGGATCTAACTCGGTCCCCTGGGAAATACCTTCGCGCCTCCAGGATGATGGTTGTTAGTTGCCTGAGCCTCCAACATCCTTGCCGGCACAGGCCTTTTTCTCCCTAGAAGGTTTTTGACAGAAATAGTTCTGGATTCACCTCCCCCTACTTGGTTAAATCCCACTCGGCCTCAGTGGCCCAGCTCGGTCTCGCTCCTTCATGGAAACTTCTCCCATTGCTCTGCATCCCCTGGGTCCTTCCTGTTCACATTGCCATGACTCTCGTTTTGATACATCACTCACGTAGGTACTTACTTGTTCATTCACCTAAAAACTCCTATGTAGGGTCTCCTCTGGGCTGGTACTATGCTAGTCCCTGAGTTAAAATGAGAGCAAAAATCTATTCCGTCCCTATTGATCACATATTAATTGTTGAATAGCTGTTTCCCATTTTCAGTACCTCGATGATCACAAAATAGGATCCAGAAAAGCCCCAAAGGGAGGTGGCATACACGAAGCAGGTGCAGAGCAGCATTCAGCCACCCCTGCAAGCCAAGCACTCGTCTCATGATCGGCGTGGTGGCCGCTGCAAAATCAGCCTTCCCATGGGGCACGGCCGTTTAATCTTCGAAGGCAGCAGACGGGTGTGGTTTTGTGGGTCCTCCTGGGGGCTGGACTGCCAGCAGGTTGCTGTGAGCGGTGGACTCCGAAGGGCAGCCTTGCTTGCTGATAGGGAGCTGCTGAGATCAAGGGCGAGGAAAGGAGAAACGCTGTTTCCCCACAGAAAGGCAAAGCTTAAGGCCTGGGCGACTGAAGAGCGGAACAGGTGGAGGTTTTGATTCTTTCAGTGAAAGTTTGTGAGGCTGCAGCAGGGTGGTCCAAAGGCCAAAGAGTCACGGGAGGGTTTTAAAGGCACGGCAGAGGGGCGGAGGGGCTGCCCTTCCCCTGTGGGTGGGCGGGGGCTGCGTCAGCACAGACCCTGCCTTTCCTTGCTCAGCAAGATCGAACACGCTCTGGTCCGTCAGTGGACTCGTTCCCTGGCCTCGAATACAAAGGCGAATGGCCCTTATGACACTGCTTCTTAACCTAGCGTCCAAACAACCACAAGCTCACGTCACCAGATTCTTTTCTACCTTTGACTTGTGATCAGGAGGCAGCTTCTACATTATATCGCGGGGCCCGCAAGATGTAGCCAGTCCCCCCATGGCTCACAAGCATGACACTACATCCGTAGGTAACTTCACACTCAAAACGGCTTCCCTAGGGCACTGCTGGATTCTGAAGGGTGATCAGATTAGTGTGCATGAACCATGTTGGGTAGCATTTTAGTGTTGGGTATATTTCATGACGTTGAAACTGTATGGCCTCTCTGGCATTTGATTGATTAGAAGGTCGAGGTGACCAGGCCAGCCCACGGTTGACTCTGCGGGGCAGGCCTGGGGTTACTGAACGTATGGGGAGTGCCCATCTTGTGATGATCTGTCTGTTTTTAATCCCAGCCTGGCTCCTTCCTGCCACCCAGAACTCTTCTGGCTGCTCCTACCCCTTGCTGTGTGCTCAGCAAATTAAAATTTATTTTGGCGAGTAAGCAAAACCTAATTAAGAGGGCAAACCTCTTAGAGGAAAAAGAGCCGTAAACGGTGGTGCGTTCCAGCCCGAATTCCCTGCGGCTTCAGCCACCCGCACCTGCCCATGCCCTCCTCTCACACGACGCGGCGGGCTTTGGGAGCAGCCTTGGCAGCCCTGTGGCTGTGGACACATCAGCACGGTGTTTTGTGAACCGACTTTCATCTGTCGCGTTTCGCCAGACTGTGGACTCTCAGGGATGGGGGGCCGGGGTGTCAGAGGTGTGCTCGCTCCCCACACAGGCTCCACCCACACTCGCGAGGACGGCAGAATGGTCCTAGGTGAACACCGCCAGAGTTTTTAGGGGTCAGCAAGGTGATGCTATGAGTCGTGGAATAAAGATACCAAGAGCAGAAGCAGTCGGGCCTCGGGCCAGCAGGGCGTCTGGGAGATGCTCTCTGCTCCAGGTGGCCTGGGGAAGGGGACAGAACTGTTTCCACCCAGACAGCTCAGTGGAGCGGCACCCGGGGATCTCCCAACCCTGAGGCTCCAGAAGGGCTCCAGCCACTTCGACCACCACCACCACTGTCCCCCACTAACCTGTTATGGGTCGAACTGTGTCTCTCCAGAAAGATATGTCGAGGTCCCACTCCTCTGTACCCCAGAGTGTGACCTTACATGGAAATAGGGTAAAATTGTGGATGTAATTAGTTAGAAAGCGGTCGTACTGGAGAGGATGCACCCCTAATCCAATATAACCGGCGTCTTTAAAAGAAGGCCTTGCGAAGACAGACGCACAGGGAAAGTGCCATGTGACAATGAAGGCGCAGTCTGGAGTGATCCAGCTGTGAGCCAGCCAAGGAGTACCAGAGACGGCCCACAAACCACCCGAAGCCAGGAAGGAGCGAGGCAGGATTCCTCAACACGTTGCAGAGGGAGCATGGCCCTGCCAACTCCTTGATTTCAGACTCCTGGCCTCCGGAGCTGTGAGACGATAAGTTTCCGTCATTGGATTCCATCCAGTTTGTGGTACTTTGTCACAACAGACCCAGGACATGAAGACATACCTCCCTCTGCTTCTTATTAGGTGGTACCGGAGGTAAATTCCTTGTGAAGCTAATGGAGCGTAAGAGTCAGGCCCCTCTCTTGTGTGGGCACCTTCCAAGGCCCCGTGTCTCATTTTGTGTTTGTAATTCTGTAATTATCTCTCTTAAGACGTGTCTCCCAAGTTCCGTGGGATTGATTCAACCTCCATAAGCCTACTCACTTTCCTCAGCAGTCGTGGAAGTGGGCAGCATCGCCAGTCTGGGGGGCTTTGGAATGAGAGGCCAACGCTAGGTCCTTTTGTTTGTTTGTGGGAACAGAGGGTTGCCTTAGAGGGCTTCTTGGGGTCTCTTGTGGCCAAGCGCCTCCTAGATAACGCGCTCCTCCAGAGTCTCAGCGGTGAGCAGAAGCTAACGTTTCCAACAGGTGGCCTCAGTTCGAGCAAAGCCGGACGCCCCGGTGGGACAGCCGCGCACCAGGAGCGGCCTGCTGCCGGCCCGCGAGGACGCTCGGGTCGCAGGCTGTCCGGGTCGCAGCTTCCCCGCCACCACCCGCACCCGTCTTTGTCCTCTGCATTCAGATCAGCAGAGGTGGCAGACGTGCCCCGTCGGGCCCTCCACGCGCGTGCTCGAGGACACCCCCTCGTGTCCATGGGACGTCTTTCTCATCCTGCCTCCCCACTGCCGGACCGACCCTAACGGAAATGAATATCGCAAAAACGTACGTGGCGCTCGGTCCGAGGGAACCCTGCAGAACGGGCTTGGGAAGGGGGCGCAGACCCGATAGCAGGAACGGGCCTGGGAAGGGGGCGCAGACCCGATCAAAACGAGCGCGCGCCACAGCGATAACACGAAAGTGTGGCGCGTGCCCGAAGGGTGAGCAACGTGCCATCTGACTTCCCGGGAGGGCGATTAATTCTGGTTCGCGTGGGGTTGGGCGAGCTTGTCGAAGGAGGTGCTCCGAGGGTGTGATCGAAAGCATGTTAACAGGCAGGACGGACGGCACTGGCCACACGGAGAAGAGCAAGTTCCGTGTGAATCCTTAGCCGCTGGGCCGTGGGAAAGTCCAGGGACCTCGCAGAGGGAGGCCCAGGTGACTGGGGACACGGCGGGGCTGGGGACAGCCGCTGTCCACCACTCAGAACTAAAGGTTCTGATATTTTCACAAGCCCAGGTCACCTGCGGGCTCTCGGCGAGAGGGTCGGCTCGGCCACAGCAGCCGACCCTCCTTCCCCTCCCCTGCCCCCCCACCCCGAACCGCATTTCCTTCCACTCCCAGAGCAGCTAGGCTTTGCCTCTTCTCACTCCGTGTCGCAATGAACCACCTGCCTCCCCTGAAAGAGGGCATTGTTTGCCACCTGGGCCGCCCACAGCCGGTGGGTAGAAGAATGGGTGCCCGCTACAGGGGACTCTCCAGGTTGGAGCCCTGTCATGCCTCCCGCTCAGAGCGATGAGGTGGGGGCCTGGTGTGGGGAGCTCCCCTCCTTAGAGCTCCCCAGCCCTCCAGGGGTGACGTGTTTACAAAAGGAAAAAACAGTAAAGAGATTTTGTTTGGATTGGTTTGTTTTTTTCTTAAGACGCTTGAGCCACTCACTATCACAGTCCTGTGAAACGAAATTCTCCTAACTGTAGTTCACATGGAAACAGCAAAGGTGACAGTCCTGAGTGTGGCAGCGGCAGGCCCAGGCTGGCGGGGTGGGGTCGAGGGGGCGAAAACCAGGCCGGCTTAGAACACCAGCTGCACCTGGGCCCCATGTTGCTCGGAGGCTGTGGCCCCGTCTTTGAAAGGCCTCTTGAGACAGAAAGAGGGAGAGAGAGGGAAGAGAAACGAAGCGTCATGCGCTCTGGGGACCCCCGACACCCCTCGCAGTCCCTGCCGGCCCGTCGGCCTCTCTTGCTGTCTCGGGCCTGCCGCAGAGCACACGTATCCCTCAGACAACTCAATTTTTCCACTCTGGCGGCAGCGAAGGAACGGCAAGTTTCATGCTTCAGGTTGTTTTCCTGTGGAAGTCCTAGAAAAACAAACAAGAAGGTTCTGGGGCCATGCACGGCCCTGTCCTCACGGTGGCGTGGGCCATGCCAACGACTGCACCCCCTCGGAGCCACTCCGGGCTGACTGGCAGCTGCCGCGGCACCCGCAGCGCCGGCCGGTGCTGGCCGGGGGCCCGGCTCCTCTTTTCCCTTCCGTTTCTCACCATCTCCTCCCCCTTTCTCCTTCCTTGTCATTTTTAATCCTCTCACTTTCCTCTCCACCTTCCCACGGTGTCTTTCTCAAGAGCGAAACAAACTGCAGGCCGACGTGCATAGCTGGCCACTCACAGCACACTTCTGAGTTCTGAGCGTGGTGGGAACAGGTTTGACCTCGCGGCCCCTGAGGCAGAGCAGGGATGGGCTCAGGAGGGTCGTGAGGGGCAGGGAGCAGGCGAGGCTCTCTGAGCATCCTGCCCGGTGAGGACAGAGTCTTCATCCCACAGTTCCCTCGCAGACCTCCTAGCTGCAGCCATTGGTCAGTGCTAACCTAGCCTGTCAGGCCTCAGAAATTAGGAACCATTTTATCTATATCGGCATCATCCCATCAAGTCGATTGCCATAGACTGAGAGCATTTCATACAGTTCTCTCTGAAAATGATTGTATTGTCCTAGGAAGGCCACTTTTGGGACAGGAGGTAGCACATAGCCAGCGCTTGCGAGATTTGTGCAACTGGCCTGGTTATTCTCCCAAAGACTCGCCAGCCCAGGTGTTCTCAGATGCTCAGCGTCAAAGAGCTCCGCTTAGTTCCACTTTCCCACTGACTCATCAAAGTTTACTTTCTCGTCGTTGTTAAATATACATGCCCTAAGAAATGATGCGGGGAGTGAGCACACAGCAATCACATAGCTGTCAAGGGAAAACCTTTCCTTCAGTGTTTGAGGGCACAAGAAAAACAAACTTGGCATCGCATGTATCTTGTTTCATGGGTGTGGACATGTGTGTGAAGCTTTAAATGGGTGGAAAGCCAGCAGGAGAAAGGAGCGAGCAGAGACTGTTGTGTGACCGCATCGCCCCGTCTACAACCTCCATGCTTGCTTGCCCTCTGGTAACCTGCCAATCAGTCAATATTTTTTATGGGCTTTAAAGAACCCATGATGTGCACAACATTGTGTTCCAGATGCTTTGGGATTATGCTGTGGTTCTCCCCAAGGAGGATCTGACCTTTGGGGAGAAATATAAATGTACATGCATGACTCATCATAGAGTTCCCGGTTCTCCCTGAGATCCCAAAAGCTGTGTGCGAGGGGCTTGGGGCAGGCGTGTTGCAGGGCAGTTTAGAAGGGAAGATCAGTGCGGGCTGAGGTTCCTGGAGAAGGCTTTGCAGGTGCGAGCTCTTGGTCTTCTGGGGAACGGCAGGTGCCAAGACACAGACGGAGGCTGGAGAGACGAGCAGGTTTGTGGGGAGCCTTGGAGGGGCTGCTTATACTTCTCTGTCTACTTGACGCCTCTGGAAAGATCTGGGCCTTTGGGTCCTGAAGTCTTTGGTTGGAAATGGTGAGCAGGGCGCTTGTTCTTGGAGTGTCTGAGTCTCATGAGTGGAAGACCAAGAAGCGCTAGTCAAAGCGTTTGCCCCAGCAGTTCTACTCTTGGGCGTTTATCCAAGAGAAATGAAGGCTTATGTTCACATAAAAACCTGCGTATCAACGTGTATGGCAGCTTTATTTATAACACCCCAAAACTGAAAATGACCCAGCTGTCCTTCAATGAGGGAATGGCTAAGCAAACTCTGGGTACATTCACACCATAGACGACTACTCGTCAGTTAAAAAGACTCAACTATTGGTATGTTAATCCCCAGAAAATTATGTTGAGTGGAACAAGGCAATTTCAAAAGATTATATATTGTCTAGTTACATAACATCCTTGAAATGATAAAATTATAGAAACGAAGAACAGACTAGTAGGTGCCAGCGGTTAAGAAAGGGGTGATGGGTGGAAAGCGCAGGTGGCTATAAAAGGACAACGTGAGGGATTCTGTGGTGATGGAAATATTTTGTGACTTGACTGTACCAATGCCAATATCCTCGTCGTGATATTGTACTGTAGCTTTGTAAGGCATCACCGTTGTTATGCAGGAAACTAAGTAAAAGGTACCTGACCTGTCCGCATTATTTCTTCCGAGTTCATATAAATCTATAACAATCTCCATGTAAAAAATTTAACTCTAAAAATTATTGAGGATGACAAAGAGCTTGTTTATGTTGGCTAGATCTATTGATAGTTATAGTATAACAATAAAAACACATTTAAAAATATTTACTTCATTTGCAAATAATAAAACACGCCTAACTACCCATTAACACATATAGCGTATTTTTGTGAAAAATAACTGTATTTTCAAACAAAGGAAAATTGCAGAGAAAGGCGGCATTGTTTTCCAGACCTCTGTAATGTCTGGCTTGAAGTCTCACGCATGCTTCTGCATCCTAACCCCTGCAAATGTCATTGTGGTTGAAGCATATGAAGACCTTCCAGCCCCATTTTGATATGTACTTAGAAAAGAGTGTTTTGATAACCTTTTTGAATTATTATAGATATTCTTTTTTTGATGCCACACAAAACCCCGAAAAATGATAGTTTTTTTTTTAAAGATTAGTTGCAATCTCGAATATCAGCGAACATTTTATATGCTGTGACATTAAAATCCATTCATCTATCTTGCACCCTGAAGGTATCTGTGCTTGAATTTGACCTTGTGGAGTTCCTGCAGGAGTGTGGCACCAGCAGAGCTTCCTGGAGCACACTTTGAGGACCACTGTCCCAATGCTCTTAGTCTGGGACCTGACAAAGGTTCCTAATAAATGCATTAGTGTGATGACGGACTATCGAAACCTTTAGTTCAAAACGCTGCGCAGATACTGGGCAAATTAAGTAATCAGAGGTCGAGCGGAACTGCTCCAGGAGTTAGGTAGCAGATATAGATGTAGAATACAGTGCCGTGGTCTCTTCAGCGCTTCCCCAAGGTGGCCCCACATCAACCCCTGTGCCACGACGTTACAATGTAACCTCAAAGAGCAAAGGGCTTCTGTGCAGTGCACCAGCCTAACAGGTGATGCTTCAAACACTTTTAAAGAGATTTTATTCTCTTTTTACAGATGAAGATGTTGAATGATTGAAACGGCCTGCACGGAAAGACGGACGGTGGACCAGGCGCCAGAACTCCTGACCCCGTTTCCATCCATACCCCCCAGCAGAGCAATGAATAGCCCCCTTTAAGCTGCTAGTAACCAGCTTATACACTTAGCTTTTTTCCTAACAGGACCATAAGGTTCCCACAAGAATCTAAACCAATGAAACAAAGAGTCCTTTCCCTTTCACAGTGAATAGTAACCCAGGAGAACTCACTGCCACAAGTTATTATTATAGCAAATAACTAAGCAGGGATGAAAACAAGATCAGACACTTGTCCGAATAGGGAGCACCAAGGCAAGCTTTTAAGTCCGCTCACTTTGAAGCAGTAAATGGTCACTAACTCAAATCTGGGGAGACATCTCAGTAAGAGACCATTAGGTGTGGTTTGGGGTTTTGTTCTCTTTTAGGGAAAGGTTTGCATCATGTTCTGAAACAGTCTGGGCAAATCTGAGAACGGATTAGCTGCAAAACTCTCATAAAGGCCCTGACAGGTTTTCACTGGTAACTGCAGATGATAGGTACCCCTTTGCAGTTCCCAGTTTGGCCCTGAGGGAGCCTGGTGCAGTGCGTCCTAATGGTCTGTTTCCCTGAGGCTTTCTCCCTCTGGGAATTCCTGGTAGGCAGAGTTTGTGCCTTAGTCACTGAGCCACCCCTACTGCCAGTAAGTCACAGAATTAGTCACAAATCAGTCATTTGTTGAACTAATGAATTACATTTAACCAGCTCTATGTCGAGTCATCGTTAAGCAGTTTGATAGAAGCTTGTCCTTCTAGGCTGTTCCAGAATTCTATAGAAAATGTTCTAGGATTCCATTTAGGGGAAAATTTAATTGCATGCAATGTGGCTTTTGCTGAACTTCCTAAATTATTTTTAGTTAATTTAATTTGATTTATCAAGCAATAGGGCATCTGGGATCAAAGTCATATTTTTAAATTCCTCTCCTCTCTCTTCCCTCAGAAACTGAATTCAGGCCTAAGGAGTAGGCTAGTATCCCATAGAGTCATAAATAATTTCGAAGAACAGTGTTTGAAACCAGAAATTGTCTTCTTGGTGTCGTGCCAGAAGCCAAAGGTTCCATTCCCTTGAGAAATCGCATTGTCCTTTTAATGGAAAAATATGGACCCGAGATTATCATCCTATCCATTTTCTTTAAATTCTCATGGGTTTCATGAGTATATGCATGCTTTAGAAGAGCTCTTAAATTCAATTACAGCACATGTAAGTGTAATGAAAACAACAATAAAAACTCTACGTAATAAAACATCCCAAGCTCCAGCTGGTGGCCTACTTACAACAGCAATTACAGAGGCCTCAGGTTTATTATAATGAGATTTGATTCATGTTTGAGAATCTCTGAGTAATGTAGAAAAAGAGGATTTCACTATGGCTTGTGGCTATTACCGGGAGGCATATGTATTTTGGTAACTAGAATTTTAACTCAAGTTGACTTCATTCATTTATTTTTTCATTCATTCATTACAGCTACTATAAAGTAGACACTATGCTAGGCTACAGAAAATAATTTTTTTTTTAACAAGCTCTTGTACATTCCTTACATTATGCCAGGCACTATTCTAGATACTTTACTATCTTACATCATTGAATCTCCTAACAACCTTAAACCTTATACTCTAGGTATTTTATTTATCCCTGCCAAGAGTTTAGAGTCATTTAAGGGAGACAGACACTTAAACAGGTAAATACGGAAGTCTATGGTGGGTATAGTGGTAGAGGTGTTCCCAGAGAGAGAGATACGCGACTCAACTTCCCCTTACCACTAGGGTTGAGGGGAAGGTAAAGAATATTGACCTGAGTCATTATTCCTTCTTTCATGTACAATTTCTTAAACTCTCATGGTTTGGAAATATCCTTTAATATTTTATAAGAGATAACTGATGTATACTACTGTGTTCAGTGTATTTCCAAATAGTGAAGTATTGGGTTTTGAAATATATTTATTTTCTAAAAATGTGGACTAAATCTAGCTTCTGCTGTTTCAAGCAATCTGTTGGCTCAATCCGTATGAAGAGCCACAAACTTTACTCCTTGAGAAATATGAATATGCGATGATGAGGTGAATTATTAAAAACCAAAACGTAGCGTGGGACCCCTTGGCCAAAGTTGCAAAATGGTGCTCACGGTCTGAATTCAGGGTCCAGATGTGTTTTGTTTGACTCTACACACTGTCTGCAAAAACCCGAGGCAATGTGGACACATTGGGAAATTTCACATAAAGGCTTGTGGATGTCTCATTAAAACTGAGATTTCTTTTTTTCCCCCTTTGGGAAAAAAATGGAATAGCTGGTAACGGGACTGATGTTGTGGCTTAGACAACAATCCACCGGCCCTAAAAAGCAGCTGTCTCGTCAGGATATGATGAGTTGGTCTTAAAAGGCTGAGTAGCTGGAGTTTGGGAGGGAGCCCTGGAGACAGAGTGAGCGGTGTGAGAAAAGAGGATTCACATGTTGTGGTGACCTACAAGTGGTTCCATGACGTAGGAGTATAAAATTTGAGATAAGAGGAGTGAAGATGAGTTCGAAGAGGCCAAAATAGGCTGGATTCTGGCAGGCTTTGCATGCGATGTTATGGAGCTTGAACTTGATCTTATAGGTAGAGAGCAGGCATTCAGGTTTTAAGCAGGCGAGTCGCATGAGCAGTCTTCTGTGCTAGCTAGATCATTGTGGTGGCAAGTGGTAGTACAAGGTGAGGGCACCCTGCCTAAAGGCTGGGAAGCTGGTTAAGAAGCTGGTATAGTTACCTAAGAAAGCCGTAGAGAGGCTTGAGCTCCAGTAGTGAGAGTGAGGATGGGAACAAACACAAAAGACCTGAGAGGCGTGAGGTCGCACAGACAACGTTCAAGGGTTTGTAGAATGAGAGGATGAGGAAGGAGATAAGGAGAACTCCTATGATTCTAACACTGGGTGGGTTGCGGTGCCGTTTACAGTGGGAGGAGATCACAGAAGAAAGAGCAATGTGAAAGGAAGATAATGCTCATCTCCAGGCTCGTTGCGTTTGGGTGTCTGTGTGAATGGCCAAGTAGAGATGTCTAATAGGCTCTTGGATACAGGGCCTGTCTTAGTTCATTTGGGCTGCTAGAACAAAAATACCATAAACTCGGTGGCTTATATATAAGAGAGATTTATTTCTCACTGTTCTGGAGTCTGGGAAGTCCAAGATTGAGGCTCCTGGAGATTCTGCGTTTGGTGAACCACTTCCTGGTTCAAAGGTGGCTGTCGATTTGCTGTGTCCTCATATGATGGAAGAGGCGAGGGAACTCTCTGGAGCCCATTTATGAGGGGGTCCACACTCGTGACCTAATCACCTCTCGAAAGTCCTATCTCCAAATACCACCGGATTGGGTATTTGGCTTGAACGTATGAATCTTGGAGGAACACAAACCTTTAGTCTGTAGCAAAAGTCTAATGCTCAACAAAAGTGACATAATCAGAGGTAAAATTTTGATTCTCATCAGCACCTCCATGATTGTCAAAACTAGGAGTGTGCTCACGTCACCCAGGGAGAGGGGCACGTAGCCGGGAAGGACAGTGCGTGGAGGACGAGCCCTAGGGAACACCATCTTCGGAGGCAACAGCAGGCAGCCTCTGACAACCGCTGGGCTCAGACCAAAGTTTCATCTGCGCCTTGTAAATAGAATGGCTGTCTTCTCCTCATCATTTCCTTTCTCACATTCATTTCTTTCTGATTCCTCCCTCGTTTTTCTTACAACGTCATCATCTTGCTCCTTAGTTTTTTAAATTATGAAAGACGTTGCATGCGAGAAGAGGGCATGGAATGCATATGCATGGTTTAAAGAAGAGTAATAAGCGTAGTACCAGCTGATGAAATCGAACATTCCAGACTGTAACCCTTCCTGATCGTCTCTCCCTTTCTCCCTCCTCCCAGAGGTAATTGCCTTTACCCTGAATTTTGTGGGTTTTTTTTTTTTTACATAGTTTTATCATATATGATTATCACTAAACAATATTCTGCTTTTGGGGAAGTGTATAAAACTACCGTTTTGGTGACAGCCTTGCTGTTAACGTTGTTGTCCACTATTATGCTTGTGAGGTTCATCTCTGTGATACAGGTAGCTGTAGTTCCTTCCTTCACTGCTCCATAGTCCCCTGCATACCACGATCCATCATTTCTCCCGTCAGCAGGTGCGTGGCGTGTTTCCGGGTCGTGGCTGGAATGAACAGCGTCTTGCCGGACATTCTTGCCCGTATGTTTGGTGCGCACCTGCGCCTAGGGACAGACCGAGAGTGGGAATTGCTGAACGTACCGCATGTGCAGCCACGCTCGTTTCCAAAGTCGTTATAATTCCACCTGGAGTCATTATCCTTTTTTAAATTAAAAATGTTAATTTTCTTGTAAAAAAAGAAACCTCTATATTCATTAAGTAATTTTTAAATAGAAAAATAAATCACTATTCTTTAATACTCGATGACCATTCCTCACTTGTATTTTCATGTTTCCATTCTACCTTATTTTCTCCGTTCATTCCGTTTGTTCTCCATTTTTTCTTTCACAGATTCATTCTAATGGCCAGAGTGCTCTTTTTTAATGTATTTTTTTAGTTCCTGTTCTCTTTTTCTGCTTTTCTTACTCATTTCCCCCACCCTATTCTCTGCCACAGGCACTTAAGGAAGGGCCACTCACATTCCACATCCCGAAATTCCCCTGGATTCATGGGCTGGAGCAAAATTCCCACCGTCGGAAAAGCAGAAGCGGGCAGGGTGCCGGTGGCCTCTGGAAAATCCCACCCCGGCCTCCCTGTTGACCCAAGTTTTGTTTTCTTCTTTTTAGTATGTGTCATCAGTATGCTTAGCCTTTGGGTACTAGCGGACATTGGGACTGTTGAAGCCCGTTTCCTGAGTGGAAAGGTAAACAGCACTGGAGGCCTGCTCAGCATTTCTCAGGGGTTATTGATGAACGCAGTTTGACCATCTGAAAATAGACATGTGGGCCCAGAGAAGTGTCCCCAGGTGAGTGAGGCAGGGCCTGCCTGCTCTTTGCTAGAAACAGATGGCTATGGCCTTTGTAGAAAGAGCAGAGCCCGGTTTCCTGCCAGGGCAGAGGGAAACTGAGTCACTCCCTCTCGTCCACAGTGTCAGGGAGGGATGCAGTGGCCACTGGACTCCTGGAAATGCTGGGTCCCCTTAATGGCGGGCGATGCTTTTATTGACTCCCAGCCGCCAGGTGTTTGGGCATCTTGGCTCTGGGCTGTATGGTGCGCCTCTGTCATTCCCTCGGGGAAGCCCAGGGGCGCATGGGCTTCTCTCTGAATATCTGTGCTGCAGCAAAACTGCCCCAGGTGGGTTATTACTGAGCTCCTTTTCCAGTGCTTCTTTACCTTGCCACACACTGGATCACCTGGGCAGCTTCATAAAAGATGGAAACCTGGGTCCCACCCCCAGAGATTCTGAGGTAATGGAGCTACAGTGAGGCCTGGGCATCAGGATTTTTCAAAACTCTCCAGATGATTCTAACATGTGGAGAAACACCACCTAAGCTCAAAGCTGAACCTTACAGAGATATCAAGGGCCCGTCTGTTGTTTTCTAGCATTTGCTGTAGTAACTGCCATTCACAGAAGCCCATTCCGTGCCAGACAAGGTGCTAAGCTCTGAATACACGTTAGCTCACATGATTAACCCCAGCTTAATGATAAGGAAACAAAGGCTCAGAAAGGTTAAGGGATTTACCCAAGTTTGCACAGCAGAATTCGGTAGTTAAATTCTGATCTTTCCGACTTCATTGCCTGTGTTCTAATTACTAGCCTCACAGCCCCCTTTTGGAGGACTATCAAGGAGGCTTTGGAGAATGAGAGAGCCCTTTCATTCAATGTAGCCAGTTAGTAAGATTTAAACATGAATGAGGCAGAGACAGAAGAATGCAAAGGAGTGAGGAAAGAGGAGGGAGTTGCCCAAATTGAATTTGGGATCAAAATCAGTTTGACAATGAAGTCTTTCTTTATGCAGTTCAGAGGAGCCACAGTCATCTGCTACTATCTGAGGGCCCAGCCTGAGCGGGGGCAGGAGAGGGGAGTTCGTGGTGGTGGTGGTGGGGATCATGGGAGGGGGGAGGCAGGCCCGGGCAGGGCTCTGACTCAGCTTTCATGGCAGAGGCAGAGGCGCTCTCGTGCCCACAGCATCCACCAGACGCCTTGGGTTGGAGCCCCTGGGGTCTGCCCCCGTGCAGCCTGCTGGAGACCCGGGTGCAACTCCCTGACCCGGGACGGGGTGGAGAGGATAAAGCCAAGCAACTGGCGATAGGAGTTTAATTTTTCCCATTATCCATTTTCTTCTGTATTAGTTTTATGAAGAGAAAAAAATACTGAAAATGTTGACTATGTGAGCAAAAATACTGAAAATGTTGAGTATGGTTCTTAAATTCACAATCTCTTCAAAGGTTCTTACTGTAGACTGAGAATCTATTTTTAAAATCAAAACTATAAAGTCTAAGGCTATTTATTAGGATGTAGACCATTTAGTCGCCTCACTTAGATTCAGTTCAGGCCTGTGCACATAGGAATGCTGATTTTCTTCTTTTTGAGCCCAGATTCTCCACTCCTATAACGACTTCCCAAATTGTGGCATTTCTCTCCATTTCCCGTCACCAGAATTTAAAATAATCATGGAGCCACATGCTTGCCAGGCATTCTCTAAAACGGGTGCAGTGGTCAGCTTCTCTCGCACAGCCATTTCCTCCTCATGGCTTCTGCCCTTCTACCTTCTTAGCTGGGGCCGGAGAGTCCCACTCCCTGATTGTGCAAGGCAGAGAAGCACCTGGTTCTCTCCCTAAGCTGGGCCCGGAACATTCTATGAGGGCACCTGCATGGATCGTCTCCCTTTCCTGCCAAGGAGTTGGCTATCTGGTCATGTCGTCACCTCCCCGGCTCTGAGGTTGTTACCCCAGACATCAGGGTCAGATGCCACTCCTCGCTCACCGCTCTGGAGCTTTCGTACGTTTCTGTCGGAGGGCCAGGCTGTCCCAGGAGCTGACCTGCTACCTCTCGCTCAGTATATTGAGTGCCTATGAGCCCTTTAATGGAACGCCTACCAAAGTCTTTCTGACTACATCACAGAGGGCCAAAGACTTGGTTAAGAGCACCCAAAACACTATTTACTTTGCTGTAATGATTCTTTCAAGTTTCTCTATCGCCTAGGTCATTGACAGAAGATCTCGGAAAGATGACGTGTTGCCTTATCTCACGAATTCTGACCTAGAAGGTCTGTGTGTGTGCGTGTGTGTGTGTGCGCGCACACGCACAGACACAGGCATGCACAGTTGCACAGAAAAGCGAAGATGGTTGTATTGACACGAATGGAATGGGCAGATATGGTTACGGGTCTGGCGAGGCTTTTATGGAGATACCATTGTGTTGACCAGCAGACATGTTTCCGAAGACGGCACTTTTTTCCCCTTTCCAACAATGGAGTGCACTGTCTGGAGGGGCAGTGAATTCCTGCAAGTCTTCAGTCTTGGCTGTGTGGGGTTGAGGGCTGGTTCTCTCTCATCTTTTACCACGACTCCAATTCCATGATTCTTCTGCTGGGAGGCCAGTCAAAGTACATACTAAACTTGGGCGTAGAAACCCTGCATAAATATAGGAAGAAGTACCTTTTCCTTTGGTTTTTTCCCTAGACGGGCATGAAATTGAGAAATGCAATGCCTTGGAGGAGATAAAATTGCTTTTATTACCGCAAGTAACTCTCTGGTCTGAAGGTGAGACAAACTTAGCTCTACTCAGGCCTAGATAATAATGTGACTTCGGCTTGTTTTTACTTCCTTGTGCGGAATTAGATGGGAACTTTGTTCCGGTTCGAGTGCTATGGAAATTGTAGAAAGGGGAAGGCATAAAGAAAGTGTCTGTGTGATGAAGGTGTCACCACAGAAGACATCTGACCCTGCCGAGAAGCTCAATGGAACAGGGTTACAGGGGAGAGACCCAGAGACCCCCTCACTGCATAGCCCCTGGGCCACTAGTCACATTGTCTGTGTAAACCTAATGGTACAACATCAGTGAGTTCTACTGGGGTCTCAGGTCCCAGCAGTATTTCAAAATGTGATCCAAGGCAGATTTGTTGTAGTTGTTTTTTCCAAATTGTATGCCATAGACCCCTAGAAGTCTGCAAATATATTTTTGGGGACTCGCATTTTATGACTTTGAAAGTTCTGGATCATCTGATGGCAGTTTAGAACAGAAATGTTATAGGATTGTAGAGCCTGTGTCTGCTTTTGTGTTTATACTAAAAATGTTGCCAGGCCATCAGTTAAAGTGATCTTTTTTCTTCTTCTTTTTTTAATCAAAATAACATTCATTATTGGGAGAAAAGTACACCTTCTCCCAAACCCATCGGGTTCCCCCTGTTCAACCTTCTCTCCCATCTTTCTTGCCTGGGTCTGTGGTCTCGCAGAGGCAATCACGTTGCATTCCTGTCCTGGGAGAGCCCCACCGAGGCAGTGGGGATGGAACCGTGCCTTGCAGAGAGGGTGGGACTTAGACAGTGAAGGAGAAGGGGCCAGTGGAAATGTGGAAATGTGACCCCGTTCAGGTCCACCCCCAGTCGAGGCTGTCTCTTGGGTACCAGCGTCAGATGCAAGCAGTTTAATACTTTACGAGTTAATGGATTGTATGTAATTAGAAACCATGTCAGCAACAGTCATGACTTTTACTTACCTTCACCTTAGCACAAGGTTAGGGATGAATTTTGCTACAAGATATACATGTTAAAAAATTAAACTATTTTTGTACTGGAATCTGGCTTTCCATTTCCCAACATGGAAGACGAAGGTTATCAGTTTTGGATTCACTTAGCAGCTGAGTGATTGATAGTGGGCAACTGGCAAATATTCAGAAAAACCATTCTGGTTGACCTGGTAACCACCATAAATCTATATTTGGGTTTTCTCCATGTCACTCCTATTGGCTTAGTTCCACAATGGCACATCCAGAGTTTGGAGAGAGAGTTTGGGGACCACTTTAGAGTCGCAGGCAGGGAGGGCCTCTACAGTCTCCCAAGCTAAAGGAAGTGAGTTGAGGAGGCTGAGAATGTGTAATTGGTCCATTTATTTGGAGGAAGCCGTCTTGTCCTTCCTTTCCTTCTCCAGCCTTTCTCTCACATTACAAGCATTTTCTTCTGGAACTGCAGCATTTCATTCTGAGCCGTCTCTTTTATCATAAGCGCAAAAACATCCCATCAGGCTCGTTCGATGTGTCGAGTGTAATCAGCTAACTGGAAGTAGCATCCGTCGGAAAGTTCCCCCCTTCAGCAGAGTCACTTCCTTGTCCTTGATACCTTCTTTCCGCATCCCTCTGAAGGGGACCCAACTTTTGCCACCCCAAAACGTGCCTTTTGGGATATTATTGATTTTAGGCTGGTTATTGAGAAACAAAAGACTCAGAAAGAACATTTGACCCTCCCCTTTCCTATCTAAATGAATTCAGATAGAAAAACCTGCTTCAGGAAGAGAACCTTAGCGTATTCACCTTGGCACATATGAATTAATGTGGCAGACAGAGAGGATCCAAGCACAGATCTGTTCACTAGATTCCCCTCTGTGCCCCATTGTTTCTGACTGGCCCTGAAAGAACTTATTTACCAAATGTTGGCTCTTTCTCACCTAACTGTGAAATGCCTACCACCCCCTCCTTAGGCCAAAATGACACATATACCTCATGCTGTCTCACTGTCTTCAGAATTTTCATGCCTATGTGAATTCCCTGTGCACACATTTAAAATTTGATTTTCTCCTGTTAATCTGCTGTATGTCATTTGAATTATTTGATCAGCCAGAAGAACCAAAGAGGTAAGGCGAAGGTTTGCCTGGCCCTGACACCCCCGAGTGCCCTTTGCCAAGTCCTCCCTCCCTGTACTCGCTACAGAGGCCATCAGTGTAAAATCCATCCCTACAAGGCCATGCCTCCATTTATGTTCATTCTTTTATCAAAACCCAAGATACAGCATTGGAGAAGACGTGGTACAGCTCTGCCTCTAACTGGCTGGGTGACCTTGCCAAATAGAGTATGGACACCTAAATCGTTAGCCATGACCTTACTCTTACCCTCAGACCCTGTTACCTTTGTCAACAATAGACCATCCGAACCTAGAGAAAAGTTTCATAAGAGTTTATTTGAGCCAACATTTTGAGGATGTGCCTGGAAGCAAGATCTCAGAAGGCTGAGAAAATCCTCCAGAGAGTGGCAGCTTTGTGATTCTTTTTGTGTATTTAAAATCAAAGGAGAAAATGTAAAGAAAGTTACAAGAACTCCATTGATGGTAGGTTATGGAGGTAGGAGAAAGCCAAGTGGAAAATCTCGAGGATTGAGATTTTCAAACCTTCAAAATGGAGAAGCACATACTTCTTTTACATCGGTGGGTACAGGAGAGTTAACAGTCAGTATTTACGGCACAGACGGGCTACGGGCACCGAGATAAGAATGACGAGTTCTGTGATCTCATGCGCCGGAGCCTGCGGTTGTGCCTTCGAGGGTCTGGAAAAGAAAATTACTTTGACATTTCAAAGGTATGTTATCCTAGATGCACGAAGATAATAGGTCTCTTTCAAGATAAAGATTGACCTTTTATCAAGCAAGCTACAGGCCTGGGATGTGACTACCTACCATGATCTTCTTAGTTAGGAATTTTTATGTTCAGACCATCCTGTGTGGTTGTTTTCGGTCCCTGAGTTTGTAAGGTCTGTCATGCAGCACCCCTGAGCTTGTCAGGTTTAGTGTATAGACGCCGTTTCATTCACACCTTCCTGCCTCAGTCCCGGGATCCTCGCCTGGCAAAGCCTCGATGTCCACCCCTGCACTGGGCTGGACTGACTCTTGCAAGTGGGATGCGGTGTCAGATCAGACAGGCATAATTAGGAGGTCATTTTGGTGTTAACAAGCTGTGTTGACCTGGAGCAAGTTACTTTACTCCTCTAAGCCTCAGTTTCCTCATATGTAAAATAGGGATAATAATAGTACTAGTTCATATGTGTAAGACTATTGCAGATTAAATGAGCAATGTATGTAAAACAGCACAGTTAGCTGTTGGTGATGATGATAGTGATGGTGATGATGATGGTTACGGTGACGATGACTTCCAACCCCACCCCAGCAGAATATTTTGAAGACTTCAGAAAGCCGTGGCTTGACTCTAGACTGCATCCTCTTCCTCTTTCCTCTCTTGGGAATTTTCACAGATACATACTCCATGATCAGAGCCTGGCATCCTGGCTATGTGCTTTGTCGCAGAGAGAGAGCAGTAAACCATTTCTCCTGCTTGTTCACAGAATTCAACGCCTTGACTTTTCTGTTTCTTTCTTTCTTTTTTTTTTTTCCCTTAAAGTTTTTTTAAAATTATAGTTGACATACAATATTATATTAGTTACAAATGTACAACATAGTAGTTAGACATTTGTATAACTTACGAGTGGTCACCTCAATAAGTCTAGTACCCATCTGATACCATACAGTTATTACAATAATACTGACTACATTTTCAATGCCGTACTTTACATCCTCATGACTGTTTCGCAACTGACAATTGGTTCCTTTTAATCCCTTCACCTTTTTCATCCAGACCTCCAACCCTCCTCCTATCTGGCAGCTATTAATTTTGTTCTCTATGTCCATGAGTTTGTGTCTGTTTTGTTTGTTCATTTTGCTTTTTAGATTCTACATGTAAGTGAAATTATTTGGTATTTGTCTTTCTCTGTCTGACTTATTTCAGATTCTTAAAAGCTCTCTTTTGATATTCTTTCATGCTGTGTGTAGCAGTAGCTATTTTTTTTACTGCTGTGTGTTTTTCTATTGTATGAATATTCCTTAATTGATCTATTTCACTGTTGATGGGCATTGGAGTTGTTTCCATTTGGGGGCTATTTTGACTTAAGCTGCTATAGAAATTCTTGTACAGGTCTTTTGTGGACAAGCTCATTTCTCTTGACTATATAGCTAGCACAGTAGGATTGTTGGGTTTATGGAAAGCATAGATTAGCTGTAGTAGAGGTTGCCAAATAGTTTTTTCCAAATGATTGTACTAATTTACATTCCCACCAGTGAAGTATGAGTGTATGAGTTTCTCAATATCCTTGTCAACACTTTGTTATGTTGGCCTTTTAATTTTGGTCATTCTGGTGGGTGTATAATAGTATTTCATTGTGATTTTAATTGGCATCTCTTGATGCAGTACCGATGTTAAGAAACTTTTATATGCTTATTGGCCATTTGGATGTCCTCTTTTGCAAAGTACCTGTTTAAGTCTTTTGCTAATTTAAAAAACTGGATTATCCTTTTCTTTTTGTAGGAGCACTCTACATATCTAGACACTAATGCCATGTCAGATATATTTATCATGAACACCTATCAGTCTGTGGTTTGCCTCTTCACTCTCTTAATTTTATCTTTCGTTGAAGAAATTTTCTTAATTTTAATTGAACAACCGGCTTTTTAATGATTAATGTGCCCTGCTTAAGAAATCTTTGATTACTCCTAAGGTAATGAAAATATTCTTTCTTTTAGAAACTTCATTGTTTTACCTTTCATGTTAAGATCTAAAATCTATTTTCAATTAATTTTTGTGTATACTGTGAAGTAGGGGTCAAAGTTCATTTTCCCATGTAGATATACAACTGATCCAGGACTAGTTATTGAAAAAACTATTCTTTCACTGAATTGCAGGAGTGCCTTTGTCATAAAGTAATTATATATATATAAATTCTCAATTCTGGTCCATGAATCTGTTTGAATAACTTTGAGTCAATACCATACTGTCCTAATTATTGTAGCTTTATAGTAAATCTTGATATCTGCTAGTATAAATCTTCCAATGTTATCCTTCAAGATTATCCTGGCTATTCTAGATTTTTTCCCATTGCCATATAAATTTTAGCATGCCAATTCATTCATACATTCTCTCTCTCTCTCTCTCTCTCTCTCTCTCTCTCTCTAACACACACACACACACACACACGTGCGCGCGCGAACACATCCTTCTGGAATTCGATTGGGATTGCATTAAATTCATAGGTTATTTGGGGATAGAATTGACATCCTGACAATTTCGAGACTTGACATATGCCTCCACTGTTTAGGTCTTTAGTTTCTTTCAGCAAGGCTTTGTCATTTTCAATGTTGGAAAACCTTTTTAAATATATCTTTTGACATGATTCTTTCCTTTTTATTTGGGAGAAGGAGTAGCAATGTAAAAACTATTGACCATCAAATTCTGTTTCCGGGCTATTGATGATAGCCTTTAGAGCAGTCTAGAGGCGCCGTGGAGGCGTTGGTCGGGCTGCCGCAAACCTGCCCAATGCCTGTCATGCCCCAAATGCCCATAGACTCACTCGGGCCCCCCTGCCTCGCTCTGTCCAAACGGTTCTGCTCTGACTGTTTGTGTCGCTCTCTCACTCCTCAGGACTGGTTTCATTGTGCTGCTCACCTACAGCCGTCTGTCAGACTAGCCGTTTGCTTGCAATCTCGCTTAAGTACAAAGATACTTTACCAGAAGGATGTAGGGGGCCTGCACTGGAACCTTGGAGAGGCTACTACCGACGCTGTAATGCCCCACAGACCTCTGCAGATGTGCTCGGGCTAAAGATACTCTCTGCCCATTCCGAACTATTCCGAGTCATTCTCCTTAAGTTTGTTGTATCTAGTTGTTGTATCCCTCAAACTAAATATATCTGATGTGGTTTGGGACAGTCTCATCCCTGCAGCATCTCCTCATCCGGAAGGGATACCCAGGGCCCACAGGTGGTAATTGCCCCCTACCTGCTCTCCCCTGGACTGAGACGTCCTGGGTTCACGTCCCTCCCTGGCACTGATCGGTGGCGGGTTCGTGCATGAGGTTTCGTTACGTAAACCTCCCCCAAGAATCTTATCACCGACGATGTCAGGCACTTCAGTCGGGTCACGATGTCCTCCACGTGTGAACGGAGTGGGCGAGCAGAGTGGACGCTGACATGGCTGTTGGAGGAAACGGCTGCAGAAGCAGGGGCGGGTCCAGGTCTCTCTGAGCCAAGAGTGGTCTTTACGACCAGGACCTCAAGCAGAAGCGGTGTCGAAAGCCCAGTCGGTGGCCAAAATCCCTCGTTACAGCTGAGCTCCAGAAAATGGAAACCAGCAAACAACAGAGCAGCCCCCTGAGCTGCTGGCCTCAAAGGCAGCCCGTTCAGAGTTAAAACAAGAAAGAATCCATCTGAATGCTCTGGAGAACAAGCTCAGTGAAGCTTTTCATTAATTGAAGTTTGGATGAAAGTGCTAGACTCACTCTGGGACTCTCCCAAAATTAATTAATTGCTTGGCTGAAATGAATAAATGGGAAGCTTAAGAAAGGGGATTGCACTTCTCTGTCTACAATGGGTTGCAGGGTCCATGTGAGAGAGACTCAAAGGAAATTCTGGGCCCAGGATAGCGGGATCAGTAAGGCTGAACCAGAGACGGTGGCCCGCACTTGGGCTGGCTTCCGTTGTACAGCCCCCTTTGCTAAAGAAGGGATGCCTTTGTTTCACTGCCACTTGCTCTCTCAGACCTTGCCGGGAATCACCTCCTTCAGGAAGCCTTCCTTGACCTCCTCTCACAATCCCCCCCAGCCATCTCTGTGTTCCTGCACACCCTGTACCACCAGCATCACAGCACAAAACGCTCCGTGCCATGATTGGTGGTCCTGTCGTCCATCTTCGCCACTTGACCGTAAGCATCTCTATGAAGAGGCGTGCCTTAGTTGTCTTTATATCCCGGTATCTGTCACACGGCATGATACGTGCGATATGTTTAAACTCAATTGCCGCTAGAAAGAAACCTGTCAAAATGCTTGCATGGTTTATTTGGGTACCATTGTAATTGGTTGTAAGAAAAGTCTCTAAAGGTACAAATTGGTTGAAGACGTGGCTTCCCATGTGTACTTTTATTTTTTATTATTGTTTGAGAAGCCACATACTCTCGTTTAGGCAAATTGTAAAATCCACATGGCTATGCAATAAAAATACGGCATTTTATATGCCCAGTATATAACAACGTAGTCAAAAAGTTCACTGTGTGTATTTCAGGCCACCTAACACGCTGTCCATCACCAACGTGCTGTGTATCTGAGTACACGGGAACCACACACGCTATTTCTAAAGGTACCCAGGACTCCTGGCGCTCTTCTTGACTGTCTCCATCACCCGGGCACGAGTGGTTTGGCCTCAGTTAAACTGGAGCTATCTGGTCTTTAAAGATTTCTTGTTTGGGGATTTCTTTTCCTGTCTCCCCTCTCAGAGACTAGGCATTATAACAATGGAACACCGAGGGGGAACTGAATTTGCCGTTAAACACAGAGTCCTTGAAGACTTTCTTGCGCGTAACTCCTTCCTCTCAGAAGGTCTGCAAGACGAAGTGTCCTAGCAGAGCTGAGCAGTGTTATGCTCCATGAGCCCAGGGACTAGGCAGGCTCACCCACCCATGCAACAGATGCCACTCTGGTCACCACACTTCTTTCCTGATCACTTGAATCTACTGAGGAAAGAAAATAAGTATGGCTGAGAACAGGTCACATTTAAAGCATATTGGCAGCGAAGACCTTATTTTCATCAGTTAGTGTTTGGCTATGATGAATTAATGACCTGGGAGGGGGCTGTCCAGGGAGGGGCAGGGCGACAAGTAGATACTACAGACAGATGGAAAGTGCCAAAAATACATTGTATCTGCATATGGTTTTGTTCAGGGGCTTGACTGCTCACAATTGCCTTGTAAGCTTTAAGTGTATGTCCCAGGCTGACAGTCTCTCTCACCAGAAGTCAGGAGCAGATGGGCTTGATTTCCTGAGAGTTTCTCTTTGCAGAGATCGGAAAAAGTAGGAAACAGTCAGTAACAGAAACAAACAAACAAAGGAATGAAATAAGCCAAGGCAAACAGTAGCAGAGTTGCTAGATAAAATACAGGATGCCCAGTTCTATTTGACTTTCAGATAAACAGTAAATAATAATTTTAGTATAAGTATATCCCGAATGTTGCCCAAGACGTACTTACATTAATAAATTGCCTGTTGTTATGTAAATATACTTAGCACTACTGAAGTATAGTTATGCTGCATTAAAAATGGTTAGGATAATAAAGAAAATATTGTTATTTGAGAATCTAGTTAATGGGGTGTCTTATATTTTTTATTTGCTAAACCTAGCGACTCTGAAACAAGGGCAAAGAACGTCCCTTCCCATTCCCCCTTCCCTCTGAGCCAGGGTAGTAAGTGTAATCATAAAGATTCTTTGGGGCTTGACAATTCAGCTCCTAAGGTGGGCTGCCCTGATGTGGGGTGGGGCACAGACAGGCGGAGTGCAAGGTGGGACTCCAGACCCAGAGCCGCACTCTTTCCCGAGAGCCCAAAAGGTGGGGGCGGCCAACCTGGATGCACACAGCAATCCCGGGGGTCGCGGGCCCACTGTGGCTGCCCTCCAGGGAGAAGAGACTGAATCCCAGGGATTGAAAGATCCTGCGGGACAGGCCCTAACAGAAGTCAGAAATCAACGGCCCGAATACGCCTGTCATCGCTTCGTCTCACACTGACAGTCACACCCAGGTCTTCATGCTGCAAAGCCACGCACAGGTGCCCGCCCACTGTAAGCAAACCTAATACCACAGATGAAAATCTGGACTTGCCCAACGTACAGTCGTGAGTGATTATTTGATCCTTTGACAACATTATCGATCACAGGCTTTCTTTCATTAGAAAAACTCCCCTCATGCTTTTAAAATGGGATACCATTTGGAAAAGAAAAAAAAAAAACAAAAGAGGAAAATTGGTGCACTGCCCTAACAAAGGCCAGGGGTGGCCAAAGCGAGTTATCGCTGCAGAGGGACGGGCCCCTGACAGATATTCGCAGGTGGCCAGGATGTCCCTGAGCATGAGGAGGTTTGGCAGTATGTGAAGAATAGCTCCACAGCTACAAGATGCTTTGCCGGGAGGTCCATGGAGCCAGCCTTGTTATACACAGGCACGCTGCGTGAGGCCCGGCTGCTGGTGGCTTCCATCTGCGAGGTCTGCCCTCACCTTGGACGTAGCTGGCAGAAGTTGGAGAGATGGAGAAGACATGGCAGAGAGTGGCGATGGGCAGGAGAGCTCTCTGCAGTGGATGTGGCGGTGGAGAAAACAGGAGTGACTTGCTCTGGCCAAGTGGTACGTGGGACAGATGGACGGGAGCCGCCAAAGGACTGCGGGGAACCGCTTTAAGAAGCTGCCATGCGGCCAGCGTTCGGTGACAATCTGCCCTGAACAAAGTGCCAAGTTATGAATGCTAGCAGTAGAAAAATGATGAAAACGGTAATGATGTTGTTATAACAGTAGTAAAATATTTTTGAATAACATAAAACAAAAATTTCAGAGTAATAAAATAATAATAATAATGAGAAGAAGAAGAAGAAGAAGAAGAGGAGGAGGAGGAGGAGGAGGAGGAGGAGGAGGAGGAGGAGGAGGAGGAGGAAGAGGAGGAAGGAGAATAGAAAAAGTCCGATCCTCCATGTATCAAGGATTAAATCGTGTTCCCCCCAAAACAGATCTTTCGAAGTCACAGCCCCAATACCTCAGAATGTGACCTCACTTGGAAATAGGGTCCTGGTAAATGTAATTAAGTTAAGGTGGAGTCGTACTGGAGTAGGGCAGGCCCCTAACCTGATGTGACTGGCGTCCTAAGGAGACAGGCATGTGACAGCAGGGACACACAGGGAGCACATCGTGTGACGGGAAAGGGAGCGACTGGGGTGACACGGCGGAAGCCAAGGGACACCGGAGAGTGCCAGGAAACCACCGGAAGCTGGGAGAGAGGCCTGGAACACACCCTCCTCTCACCGCCTCAGAGGCACGTCTACCCTGCCAAGACCTTCGCTTCAGACTTCCAGTCTCCAGAGCCGAGACAATAAATTCTGTTGTTTTAAGTCACCCAGTTTGTGACACTTAGCTACAGCAACCCTAGGAAACTAGTACACGCCAAAAAAATAATAATCACCATCGAACGATGACTGTGTTGCAGGCACCGTGTTAAGCGGCGTACCCAAATTATATCACTCATTTCTTCACCACAGTCCTGTAGAAAAGAACCTCTATTATCCCACATCGCAGCTGAGTAAAGGAACGCTTAGAGAGGCCTGAGGTCAAATCACGTTAGGTGAAAACTCAGACAACAAAGGGAGACGTGCTTTGGGGTGAGAAACCTTCAAACCACGCTTCAGAAACAATAACGTACTTCCGGTTCAGCCCTAGTCAGGACTCAGAGGGAAAGAAGCTTAAACTAGGAAGTTATTGTATGAGTCAGGATAGGCTAGGGCGTGCTGCAGTAACAAATGAACCCTGGAATTCCGTCCCCGGATGTCTCTACCACACTCGTTTACTGGGTAGAATACGTGGAGTGGCAAATCTAGGTCGTGACTAAAAGGAAGGGCAAAGAGCAGTTTGGGGAGAATAAAAATCCATGACTTTTTAAATAATAACGTTGCTAGAGGGAGAAAAATCAGACTTCACAATCAAAGAGAAAGTTTCTTGACGGTAGCTGACTGGTGAAATATTAGTGGCTAGACGATGGTTAAGTTTCTCACGGATTACGTGTGTCAGGATTCAATAGGCTGCCCATTTAACACTTTTATGTTTTTTCATGTATGAAATAACCAAAACCTTTTATTCCCTGGAAGGAAACATTATATCCTGATAAAATCTTTATCCAACACATAGTAGATGCCTATTTAATGTTTGTTAAACAACTGAATGAAATGAATGTTAAACAATCATACTGTGAAATAAGACACAGGTAGAAAAATCACCGAAGAAAAGGGCAAAAAAAAAAAAAATAAAAAAAGAGCAACAAAAAACCATGCCCTGTGTTGCTTTTCTGCTCTGAAGTTTGTGTTTTCATGGGCCAATAAAATCAAAAGGAAAAAAAAAATGGACAAGTTGGCCAGTGAGGACATTAAAAACAACAATAATCACCTACTGGTACCATCAATAAAATGACTCGAAACATTAGGCTGGACATGGAATTAGAACGACCTTTGAATACATTTAGCTTTTTAAAAATCTCAGTGCATCGTCCTTATTTTTCTCATTTTGATGAAGAGAAACTCACTAACCGGCACTGAGCTAACCCCCGCCTTCCCTTCCAGAAGTCTTCCAGACAGAATCCAGGGGTGGTAGGGCCTGGAGTCAGCTGTACCAACAGGACTGGGGAGAGTTGCTGCCCATTTTTGGAGGGGGGTGGTGCTCCCTGGGACAGTGCCACTCCTGGTTCCTAGCTGTCTACCACTGAGCAGGGCAAGGTGGGGCCGCGGAATTCTCTCTCTCATGGGACGGCACTCAGAGCCCTGGCTCCTGGACTCCTGCCCGTGTCTCCCCAAGCGAATAGTTCTCACAGAGATTAGCCCAAGGCCCAGTCTCCCTTCCTCGCAGCCCCGAGTGTGCATTTCCTTTCCTTCTCTCTGCATCCACTTGAAAAAGCTGCCAGCCTTGCCACTGCCTGACTGTCCCCTGGCCTGGCTGGCCCTGCAGCTCTCTGTGGAGCTTCCTGGCAGCCAAGAGGTGTGGAAGACAGAAGCACAGAGCCCAATGTTAGATTCTGGGGGCTGGGTCGTGTCACTGAGACCTGGGTCCTTCTCTCTCAGTTTGTCCCCCACTTTCCCATTTCGGCCATTACTGAGCTCTCTGCCCCCTGCCTCTGCTTCTAGACTCCTGTAAAGAGGAGGGAAAGGTGTGCTTATTCAGTGACTTTGACCCTCCAAGGCACACAGGCTCCAGGAAGGAGCCATCTGCGCTCCTTGGGGCTGGGAGATGTGGCCCTCAGTGTGGGTTATAAGAAAGGTGCAAAAATGAGTTCAATGGACATTCATAAGAATTTTCAGTTATATTTGCACACAGGTGATGACATTCGAAGGGCCGTAAAAGGCAGCAAGGGCTTTTTAATTAATTGGATGACATGGCCATTTGGGCAGCCAGGAATACAGGTAAGATGTAACAATTAATACATTTTTTATTGAAACAGGACCCAGGGCTGCGGTTTGCTCCTTTTCACCAGCTCTTGTTTGGATATGCATGTCTGTTTTCCCAAGTTTAAACTTTCAGGGTTATGTAAGTGTTCTTCTTGGCTTATAACCAAACTTCCAGATTATCGGGAGGTACCCCGCACGAGTGGGACGGTGGCATGGGGAATCCACGTGACCCTGGGCTGACTGGCCGGGCTGCCTTCTAAGGAAAGGCTTTGCTTGCAGCTCAGGGAAGAGAGTTCCTTGCAGGTAGGTCCTAGTGCCCATTTTCGAGACTTTCTGGCCAATCCTCTGAGCATCTCCAGTTCTCAAAACGGTAACCAGTGAAGGTAGGAATTCAATCACACTTTGCCCCTTGAAAAGACCACCGAACGCAATGCAACGTCTGTACGAGCGGGAGCCACTTGAGAGAAAGTCAGCATTTCCAGTTCTTCAAGTTCCTATTTCAGCGGCGTGCTCAGCCCTGGATCAGAACAGTGTGGTTCTTGGAAGCTATGTCTTGTGGAGCCCAGATTCTAAATGTTTCCTCTCTTCTCTTGCTCGCCTCCTTCTGCTGAGTTACCATCTATCGCCTAGCTGCCGATTAAAATGAAAATTATGATATTTCTGTAGGATTTGCCAACATGGTAGAAGAGAGATTATAGGCAGGACTGAACATTTTCAGACCTCTTTTGGTAGAACACTCTGTATATCACTTAGAACATTATATCTGCCCTAAAGCCCAAACCAGCCAGACTCCTGCTGGCCCCTGTGGGCCTCCGGAGTTTACAGAGAGGATTAATGGCTCCCAACTCTTACATTCCTAGTGAAAGACCTACAGAAATGCAAAGCACCCAGCCATCAGCTGAACAACTCCAAATGCGGAAAAACAAGCTGGGGCCATGGGGACCCCCAGGCATCAGACTTCCTGCTCCAGAGGGTGTGAGAGGCAGAGGCTCAGCTGTGGGCTCCTGGGGGAAGGCAAACATCTCAGCTGAAGAAAAGCATCTTAACCTTTTGCAACGTGCACGGTGCCAAGAAGGCCTTCCAGTCGTGGTGGTGGTGGTGGTGCTGGTGGTGCTGGTGGTGGAGTTCTCTTTGAGTGTTCCACTCCGTGTAAGTTCAGCAAAGACTTTAAACCCCAAGCCGCCCCACCCCCACCCTTTACTTCTCAGTCCGACTGGCAGTTTTAATGGGAGGTTAGTGGGACCCGTGGGAAACATGACAAGCAGCACAGGAATGTGAATGTGGTGTTGCCTGTGACTAAAACAGACCAGATCGTTCAGATTATTGTCTCTTTACCTTCTATTTTTCAAAAGAGAACATTGTTGTTTCTTATCATAAAACAATGTATTACTCATAGGAAAAAATTCAAACATTAAGAAAAGTATTAGAAAGTTGAACTCTACCAGCCTGAGATAATGACTTAAAATTTGGTGAACATTTTTCCAGGTGTGTGTGTGTGTGTGTGTGTGTGTGTGTGTGTGTGCACACACACGTGTACTAGAAATAAATTTACAGCAAGGGGATAATATTATGCTTATTTTTATGTTACTGCCTTTTTTTACTCATCAATATATAACACTAACTATAGCCATTTCTCATAACTACTTTGCATTTTATTGTATTATAATTTATTTGATTTGATATACATTTAGCTTTTTAAAATATTTTATTGTTATAAACTATACTGCAATAGGCACTTTTGGGGGGTTTTTGGATGATTATTTACTAAAAAGTAAATTTATAGATAGTAAATTGCTGCATCGAAGGGAAAATGTATTTTAAATTTTGATTCCGATTGTTGTTTTGCCCTGAAGTTTATAATCAGAGTTCAGCTGTGGCCACTTCCTCGTATGCTTGCCAACACCAGGCTCTGAGATGCTTTTTAAACATGGCCAGTCTGTATGTGTACACACATACACACACAGACATATACATACACATGTTTTAATTTGCATTTCTTTGATTACCTGTGATAGTAAACACATTTTTGTGTATTTACTGGCAACTTGCTTTTTTGTTTTCAGTGAAGTAGCTTCCTGTGTCCTTTGTCCATTTTTCTAAAAGGGTGTTACTACTTCTTTTCTTTTAATTGTAAAATTTCTTTATGTGTTAGATATATAAGCCCTTTGTTGTATATTTTTAGAATATATTATTTGACTTTCTGTTTTGCTAGTATAGAAGTTGTTTATTTTTAATGAGGTAAAACTTATTAGTATTTTGAGGAACTGTGATTTAAAATGTTTTAACCATGACATATTATTATTATACTATATTTATGGTTTATTTATGGTTTTTTTTTTTTTTTTTTTTTTTTTTTTTTTTTTTTTTTTTTTTAAAAAAGGAAATCTTTGTTCTACCAGAATCTTTTTTGGGGGTAAGGCAAACGATAGAGATTTAACTCCTTGACATCCAAGTAATTTACCAGTTATCGTGATATCATTAATATCTTTTCTCCTTTTGATTTGAAATGCCTCTCTGAACACATATTGTATTTTCCTTTATTACACAGTCCTGTTTTTACACGCTATTTTCATTCATTGATTTGATCGGCTACTTCTGTGCCAGTAACCACACTCTTTTAATAGATGTATATATAAAAATATATATAATATATATATATTTTTTTAGGTGAGATAACTCTTGGTTGATCTCACAGATTACAAGGACCTTGTCATCTTACAATCCTTTATTTATTTATTTATTTATTTATTTATTTATTTATTTATTTATTATTTTTTTAAATTATTTTTTATGCCTATAGTACCTGGTCTTCCTAGGCGGTCTCCCATCCAAGTATTAACCAGGCCCGACACTGCTTATTTTCTAAGATCAGACCGGATCAGGCTTGTTCAGGGTAGCACGGCCATAGACAATAGATTATATTTTGATATTAGATAAGCTCATTATCCATCTCCCCCCACCCTCAAATCTCTGCCTATTCTTCTATGTTCTACTTTGACTTAACTTTAAAATACTTTTTGTTGTCGAGTTGATTGAAACATGTAGAAAAGCATACAAATCACAGTATATGATTTGATTAATTTTCAAACATGAAAACATCATGTTCTTACTTCTCAGATCAGGAAACAGAGCATTCCCAGAATCCCCAAAACTCCCCTCATGACTCCTGGTCGCTTGTCCCTTTCTAATGGTAACCACTCTACTGCTGTCAATTACCACATTCATTTTGCCTTTACTTGTTTTTAAAATTGTCATAAAATATGCATAATATAAAATTTGTCATGTTAACCATTTTTAAGTGTATAGTTTAGTAGTGTCACATCATTGTGTAACCAATCTCTAGAACTCTTTTCATGTTGCCAAATTAAAACTCTATGCCCATTAAACAAAAACTCCATTTTCCCTTCTCCTTCCCCCGGCAACCACCATTCTACCTTCCTATGAATTTGACTGCTCTAGGTAGAATCATACTGTATTTGTCTTTTCGTGACCGACTTATTTCACTTAATGTTATAAGGTTTATCCATGGCGTAGTGTGTGTCGGAATTTCCTTCATTTATATGGTCGAATAACATTCCGTTTTACGTGTACACCATACTTTGTTTCTCCGCATCTGTCGGTAGACACTTGAGTTGCCTCCACCTGTGGCTATTGTAAATAACGCTGCTGTGAGCGTGGGTGTGCAAATATCTCTTCAACACCCTGCTTTCAGTTCTTTTGGGCATATACCTGGAAGTAGGATTGCCGCATTATATGGTAATTCTCTTCATAATTTTGTGAGGAATCGCCATATCGTCTTCTATAGTGGCTGCACCATTTTTCAATCCCACCAACAATACGAAAGACTTCTAATTTCTCCACATCCTCGCCAACATTTGTTATTTTTTTTTAATGTAGTAGTCATCCTAATGAGTGTGAGGTGGTTGCCTTTAGCATCATAATAACTTGTGATATCTAGTGTGAGTTTTTCAACTTTGTTCTTCTTCATGATTATTCTAGCTATCCTAGGTCTTTGGCTTTTTGTATTTCCATATATCATTTAAATTCATTTATCAAGTTCCACCATTAAAAACAAACAAACAAACAAACAAGCAAACAGAACTGTTAGGATATTTTTGAGGTTTACATTGAATCTCCGGATCAATTTTGAAGAAACTGATATCCTTACAATATTATGTTCTCTAATCTGTAAACATGATATATCTTTCCATTTATTTAGGTTTTCTTTAAAGTTTCTAAATTATGTTTATAGTTTCTATATAGAGATCTTGCACATCTTTTGTTAGAATTATTTCTAAGTATTTGATTTTTTATGCTATTGTAAATGGAATCAAGTTTTGAATTTAATTTTCTAATTCTTTGTTGTGGCTCTTTAGAAATACAATTGATGTTTGTGTATTGACCTTCTTTCCAGCAAATTTGCTTAATTTACTTATTAATTCTAATAGTTTACTCACAGATTGAGCTGCATGTATCATTAATTTTCAGTTTTCCTTACCATTCAAATATTTTCTTCTAAACTATTTATTTTAAGACTATGTATTTTCTTCTAAGAATGACCCTAGTTATATTTTACATGTTTTGTTATATAAAATTTTCATTATTGTTCAGTTAAAATGTTCTTTAGTTCCACTGAAATCGCTTCTTTAACCCATGTATTATTTAGTAGTGCACTGTCTAATATAATATTGGAGAATCGCCAACTTATTTTTTGTTATTGATTTCTTGCTTAATTCCATTTTACACATAATACACTTAATACCAGTCATACACATAATCTGTATGATTTCAATCTTTCGAAGTTCTTCAATTTGTTGTGTAGTCCAGGATTAGGTCAATTTGGTAAAAGATCTATGTGAACATATAACATATCTATTCTGCTGTTGTTGGGTGCAGTATTAGAACATTAAAATTAGGTCAAGTTTGTGAATTGTGTGTTTCAAATCTTCCACGTCTTTACTGGTTTGTTATTGTTGTTGTTGTTTGCTTCTGTCTACTTATTATATCAGTTTCCAAGAGAAGTGTGTTAAAATCTCCCACATTGGATGTGGATCTGTCTATTCCTTCTTTGAGACATGCTACTTTCTGTATGTCAAAGGATATTTTTGCTAGACATAGAATTCTAGGATAACATGTATTTATTTTTTTTTCAGCACATTAAAGAGGATATTGAATTATCTCCTGACTTCTGGTATGTTTGATAAAATGTTAACTGTCACTCTTTTGGTAGCTTCCTTGAGGATAATATGTACCTTTTAATATTTTTTTCTCTATGTTTTGTTTTCTGTAGCTTCACTAGGTTATCTCTAGGTGTGGCCCTCCTTGAATTCATTCTGCTTGGTATCTACAGAGCTTCAACTGCAGCTTGCTGTCATTTGTCAATTTCAAAAAAAAAAAAAAAAAAGTTCTCAACTCTTCTCTTTAAACGTTGCTTCAGTTCCATGTTCCTTTCTCCCCTCTGGACCTTTTACAACCTGTCGCATCTGTGTCTTGTATTCTTTTCTACATTTTCCAATCTTTTGATCTTCTTCTCTTAGTTTCAATATTTTCTGCTGAACTCTCTTAAGATCACCAATCGTCTTTTCTGCTGTATTTAATTTGCTATTAAACTCATCAACTAAGTTCTTAATTTCAATTATGGTATTTTAGTGTAATCATTTCCATTTGGTTACTTTTTAAAATTTGAGATGGAATTGATATGTAACTGTATTTATTTTATGTATATAGCATAATGATTTGATATATATACACTACGAAATGATTACACTACAAAAATGATTAGTTAACATGGTTACTTTTAAAGGCCCCAATTCTTCAATAAAATTTTCCATTTTGTTATGTATTTTCTTGATAATATTGATTGGTTATTTTAAAGTCACTGTCCGATAACACCAGCGTTTGGATCACCTGGGGATCTGCTTTTATTGCCCAGTTTTTACTTTCTTTGTTTCTGAGCAGTCCTGAAGTTCACAAAATTATACTAACGGCGTCAGCTGGAAGTCCATATAGCAAATCTTACGTCTCTTTCTAACTTGGCCAACCTTTTGGCCATCTTTTTAAACTTTTCATATTCTTCATAACTGCTATTTGCTGCTCTCTTAAATGTTTACTCTCAATCCTTCCTTTCTCATCGACAGCCGATGACCTAGATCTCTGATTTTATTTAGGTTTGAATTGATTGAGGTCTCCACCTTGAGATTTCTCTATTGTCTTATCTATCTTTTCTTCCTTTACTCATGGAAGACATGTTTCTCCTCTTGTCAAAGAATCTCTGACCTTGATCTCATGTCAATTGACTCCTCCTAAGCCTTACCCTTTTAATTATCACTCTTCTTTCTGGACTCTCTTAGTCTCCTCTGGTTTCTTATATTTTCTCAGTAAATATGATCATATTTCCCGTCCCAAAACAAACAAATCTTGTTCCAATCCTATTACCTTCAATAACTCCTACTTCTAAGCAGTCAAGATGGCAAACTTCTGAAAAAAAGTAAACTTGTATTCATTTTCTTAACTTCCCTACCGCCTGCTCACTCCTGGCAATTTAGCTTCCATCCCTACCACCTTACAGAGGCTCTTTTCAATAGCCTCCTTTGACGTAAATCCTAAGTCCAGTGGCTTCTTCCATGTGCATCTTCTTTGACCTCTTTGTAACATCATCAATTACTTCTGGACACTCCCTCCTCCTTCAGCTCTTCCAGTTTCCCTTGGGTCTTCTACTTCTCTAACAGACCTGTCTGTTTTCCTCGCTGCATTATGCATTACCGTTTTTCTACTCTCTCAGCATAAACGTCCTCCAGGTCTCTGCTCCGAGCCGTCTCCTTCTTCCCTCTCTCCCTGCTCTTTCCTCCTTTCAATGACACATTGATGTTCACAACGTTTATTATCTAAAGGGAGGTGACGTCCCAGAACTTATTCCCAGTTTCATTTCACTCTCAATTCCTAATTCCAGCTATGCAGAGGACAATGCCCTACTAACCCCTCAAAACCAGTGTGTCCAAAATGAGATAGTTTCTCCCCAAATCTGCTTCTTTTCATGACAATCCTTTCTCTGGTAAAGGTGCCAAGAAGCTCCCAATAACTCAAGCCTAAAAAACTTGTAGTCATCCTTGACGCCTTTATTTATTTATTTTTTTTGTTTCATCCTCCAACAAATCAGACACTGTGTTCTGTTAATCTTTAAAATACTTTTTATATGTGCCTCCTCCATCCATCATCACCGCCCGAAGTTATTATTTTTGCAGTGTACTTTGGTTGCCATTTCTACAACTTCTAGTCTATCTGTCTTGCTGCTACTAGACTAATGTTGCTTAATACATGTTGAATGAATGTTGAATAAATAAACAAATCACCGAAGCACGGTTTTAGTGATGTTACCTGCTGGCTACCGCTGGCTACTCTTGGCTAAATGAAATTCCGACTTCTAAATAAAATTTGGACTAAATTAAATTCAGTCCTCTGAACCTAGTTCTAGAGTCTATCTGTATTTGTCCAGCTTAAAATCATTTGTATACTCTGTGTTTCAGTCAAATATAACATCATTTTTCAATAGTACCCTTCAATAGGTTAATACTTGTTCCTTGACTTTAAAAAAAGAATGTTCTTTGATAATTAAATTTAACTAATGCCAAACAGTTTTCCTGCATAATCTCTCAAAGCCTTTACTCTTCCAATGTATGCTGAATTTCCAGTTGAGAAGGAAAGTATGTGATGTTTCTCAATGCTGTTTGATCATGAATCTTATTTAAGCGACTGTCACTTATCTCACTAGATGCTAATGTTCCCAGGAGCACATTTTGAAATGGGCTGATACAGATGCTTCTTTATTCCCCAAACATACTCCCCTTCTAACATCATCCTCTTAGATTAGAACAGTGGTTCTCTGCGAGGTCGATTTTGCCCTCCGGGGGAAATTTAGCAACGTCTGGAGACACTGTGGCTGTCAGAACTGGAGGGGATATCTGGCGGGTAGAAGCCAGAGATACTGCCAAACATCCTATAATGCTCGGGAAGGCGTCCGCAGCAAAGAGTAACCCTGGCTTAAAATGTCAACACTGCCAAGGTTGAGAAACCTTGATCTGGATTATTCTCTCGTCACTTCCTCCCTCTGCCAGTCAAAGCTGTATCCATCACTTCAAGTCCAGATGAAATATTTTCTCTCCCACAAATGCTTGATTTTACCACTCGGACTGTCTCCCTCCTAACCATCTGCAGCACTTTGTCTATTTCACTATTCTTGTAGCATTTATCTCATTCTTTCCCATATTACACATATTTATGCACATGTATCATACCAGACTATAATGTTTTTGAGTGCAGGGACCATATTGGGATCTTTTTTGTCGTTCTTTCTCCAAATATTCCACACGGCCGCGGCAGTAAGTTCTTGCTTAAAGAACAAGATGAAGCCTTTATCTGACTTCCTTTCCGGTCACCTCCGAAACTTGATTGCTCACCCAGTCGTGTTAGTTCTTCCCTGTCCATTTTCCCACGTCTTTCTTTTTTCTTCCATAGCCACTGTCCCCGCCCTGGTTCCGGCACTAGGGCCCCCCGTTCCCATGACGATAGGGAGGGAGAATGGGGTCAGGAAGGCGGCTCCACCCCGAAGCCTGGCAGGCCTCCATTTGGTCCCTGGCTCCGTCACTTCCTACCCGCGAGGCCCCCGTCAAAGAACTTGCCCTGCCCAGGAATGCTGGTCCTTCACGCCAAGGCCGAGGTGGTTCTCTCTGCCTCGCACGGTTTCCATGAGGATCGGAGACAAGCACACGAAGTGCCTGAATCACAGTGGGCGCAAATAAGTGGGCTCCAGCAGTTAGCGGCTTCTGAAAAGTTCTCCCTACCCGCCAGCTCCTGCTCCAAGGCCCTTTTCTTTGATTCTCCATCACCCACAAACCCTAAGTTGTTGGTATGCAGAGCTATAGGTGTGTGTTGCCGATTTACTCAAAGAAACTGGACTCTAATTCCCCTTCCCAAACCCTCAACTTCTGACAAACCGATGCATTCATTGTACTTCAAATAGGCCTGAGTATCCTCACCTCCATGGTCTAGGTCATGGGGTCTATCCCTCTCAGCAACCCCTGTCTCCTGTATACCGATTCCAGCCATCGTTCCATCTCAGTCTTAACTCTTCACCCTCTTCACCTACAGGAATCCTCTTCTTTTCTGGATATTTGGAGTCCTCAGTCTTCTACCGATGAGTCCATTAATTTCTACTGCCTGACAATGTGTCTCACATGAGAAACTGTTAAACTACACCTTGCGTGATCATCTATCTGGTTTTCCGTCTACTTTCTCATTTTCGGTTGTGAGCTGCTTAGGGACAGGACCGCTCCTTACCAGAGCTGCTTTGTACAAACTAGAGGCTCCCAACACAGCCCAAAATGTTCAGTCTCCTCTTAAGTTAGAGCCCATCTTCATTTAGAGCATCTCTTCTCCTAAACCTCGTGCCTACATTTAGAGGGTTCCTCGGGCACAGGCAGAAATGGAGAGTGACATCAAGGCCCTGGATTTAGCATGGATTAAACAGGGCGGCCAGGGAGAAAGGGTGCTACATGCCTGGGCTCTGAGAGAATTCTCATAAACAAGAATACGGGCAACCGGACACTAACATTTTCACAACTCGTTTGAATGGCTTATCCAGAGTAATCCTCCCGGCTTGGAAGGATTAGATTCCACTTGAAAAAACTAGCAGTCCACGTGGAAAGATGCGCTGCTCCAGTACACAGGAAGAGTCCCCCAACAAAGCGCACAGTGGGTGGGAGTTGCTGTCCCCAAGCAAGCGAAAATAGCCCTGCGCGACGTGCCAGCATTGTAAAGCCAACGACAACAATTTGGAAGTGATTTCAAATCTATGGAGAAGGTATGAGAATAGGAATAGTACACAGTATACCCCATACAGCCTTTAATCAGATTTTCCTTTTCTGACTATTTTGGGTTCTCTCTCTCTTTCGATCTTTCTTTCTCCTCTCTCTTTTCTCTCTTGCTCCTTCTCTCTCTCCCTCTCTCTTTTTCTCTCCCTCTCTCCAACTCTCTCCATCTCTCTCTCTCTCTCTCTCTCTCTCTCTCTCTCTCTCTCTCTCTCTCTCTCGTTCTTGGCTTTATTCTATGTCGGCTTTATTCTTGGTCAGCCTCTTCTACCAATTTGGCAGAGGTGTCCTCTGGCCGTGCTAGATCAATCTAACCAGTTCAGCAACTCCAGCAGAAACAGAGAACCTGTTTTCCAAAGGCTGTGACAAGAATCCCAGGAGTGGCCCCGACTGGCCAGCACTCCCCTTGGCCAGCCCCGGCCCCGGCTACGTGCTCCCCTCCGGGGCCAGAAGTGGGCATAAAGTCCCCAAACCACAAAGACTGATAATGGAGAGAGGACAGTTTCCCACAGGGACCGTGAGGGTACTCTTAGCAAAGAGGGCAAAGGGGTGTTGGGATGGCCAATGCAGAACTTCGCAGTGTAGGAAGCACAGGGCATGGGGTACCAGAATTTTGATTTTGAGGTCTGCAGATAAACCACACAGCCCAGCCTCTTTGCCGTGACCATCTCTCTCCCCTCCACACAAGGCTCCTTACGAGAAAGAAAACCTTTAACTTTCCCCCTCGAGGGGAGGCCTCTGTCCATCTGACCTTGCTTCTGACCCGGGGAAGCGCTGGTGGGCACCCAGTGCCCACCACGCGTTGAGGAGCAGAGGGGACCCGGCCAGGAGCGCAGAGGACGTGAACAAGCCTGAGCACTTGGTGGGGCGGCTCTCTCCATCTGCTCAGGCCTCGGCTCATCATCAATCCCACGGCCCCCTGGAGGCCCCACGGGGAAATGTCAGTCGCGGCAGTGCGTTACCTCATGTCAGATGGCAACTGAATGTGCTGTGAGCATAAGCTGACAGAAAAGCTCTAACAATCTGCTTATCTGGATGCCACCCTTGCTGAGTAAAGGGTCATTATCAGAATTATTCACACGGAATTATAGCAGTTGGAAGTCTGCAGATTATTCATTACATCATCCTCCTTTTAGTCACTCAGCACAGACCGAACCTCCCAGGAGCCTGCCCTCACCCCTTCCCCCTTTCTCCTCCCTCTCCCTCCCCTTTCCAGACACTTAGAGGCTTCTCCCTTCCCCCACCCGCTTCTGGAGTGAGGAGTTACATGAGGTCAGCCTCAGCCGTGGGCTTTCCTGCTACCAAGGCCCTCCCGACTGGGCGTGAGCCGAGTTCCCAGGCAGGCCACTGCTGGAGGTGAAGGCTGGGATGCTTCTCCATTAAACCCGTTCCCGGCATGGTCCCCCCACCGACTGTGGTATCAAAATGTCAAAACAAGCAATTTAATTGACCTGTTAAATTTCAGGTCCGGTTCCCACAGCTACTGCCTGCTGAATTCGCCTCTTGTAAAGGAAAAGCTCCGAACGTTCGGAGGAGGAGGTGCCTCCGAGAACCTGTAGACCCACCAGACGGTTGCCCAGGCTGCTCCCATGTGCCAACCTCGGTCTCCACCTTTGCCACACCCATCCCTCCTGTACCTCCTCGTCCAACAAGCCTGTACCTGCAATCCAAACACACTCAGAGCTCGCCCGGCACACACGTATCTCCATGCAAAACCCAACCAAACGGACAGCAGACGCTGTGGGAAAGAGGCGGGAATAGAGAACGTGGTTAATGAGGTGGGTACAAAGTCCTCGGCTGCTGTCACCACCCAGTACTAACACATAAGACCAATAATGTGCCCTGAACTGGAAGGCAAGATCGAGGCGTGTGGGGAAGGCAGGAATACGCCTAGCTTATTGATCGACTTAATTTTTTCCTGTGTTTCAAATTCCTACTATACGTAGAATTTTAAACAACGCTTTAGAAACATTTCTCTGTCCCACCCCCATCTCGAGGCACAGAAAACAATGTCCTTGGAGCAGGCACACTAAAGCAGGGTCTCAGGTCATTAGAATTTTGGGTCCTGAGTGGGCCAGACGTTCCCCCTTGTGCTTTTGGCCTGGCAGCCAGAGAGTCAGAGGGTTGGGCTGGAAGGGATTTTGGAATATGTTGGGCAAAATGTCCAATTCCCCAGAACAGTGGAGGGACAGACCCGGACACAGCGCGTCCAAGGGCGTCCAAGAGGCCGCGTCTCAGTTCCCCAGGGCTACAGCGACAAAGCACCACGGCCTGGGAGGCCGGCACAAGGGAAGTTTGCCGTCTCCCAAGGTAAGAGGCTGGAAGTCAAAATGAAGGCGTCAAGCAGGGTTGGTTCCTTCTGAAGACCGTGGGGGGAGAATTCGTTCCGGGCCTTTCTCCTTGGCCTGTAAATGGTCATCTTCATGTCACATGGCTTTCTCCCGCTGGGTGTCTGTGTCCAAATTGCCCTTCTGTGCAGGGGCATCGGTCATGCTGAATTAGGGCCCACACTACTGACCTCACTGTAACTTGATCACCTCTGCAAAGACCCCTCTCCAAAAAAAGGCCACATTCCGAGGGACCTAGGCAGGGTGGCAGGGAGTGGGGCAGGTTAGGAAGCCAACGTGCATATTTTTTGGAGGACACATTTCAACCCACAATACCCTGGTTCCCTTGACCTCTTGTTCAGCGGTATTTCTGCTCTCAAGGTAAAAACCTTGGCACTAACGCCTTATAATTTTCCTGTCAAATCTTTTCAGTAGTTAAGTACTTTTGACAAACTCTCCTGTCATGGCTTATGGGGAGTTCTTAAACTCTGAGGTTTATGAGATCAGAAACGTGGGCTTTCTTGTCCCCAAGATCTCAGGGCCATCGGCCCTGACAGGTTGTCCTGGCCTGTGGCCTTTGTGAATGGGATGGATTGGTGACCACCACTAGCTTTAACTAAAGTGTCCAGGGAAGTAAGCGGTAAGAGTTGCCTCATTTCTACCTTTTCTAATCCCAGACAAGGGAAAACCAACCCATTCGTGCCTGAGAAGTTTTCTGCTCAGTAGCATCCCCTGCCTTCCCCCACACTAGGGCCTTCTGTCCCCTCCCCCAGCTTGTTACCCCTGACCCTCGAGGTGAACGGCTTCTTCCAAGCTGGGTTCCTGTTTCATCTTCCTGTTAATTAACATAAGTGCCCGTTTCAGAGAAGTGCCCGACTATTTGTTTCGGAACAGGCAAGTCCGAACACAGCTCTACCAACCACAGGAGGAGAAAGAAGTGAAGGTGCTCGGCTCCTCTCGATGAGAGCCGTGGGCCCTGGGGTCCCAGCATAGGGAGAACGGTGTCTGTTTTTTAGGGTGTGAAGTCCGCGGTCTTGGACATCTTCTCTGGAGGGCCAGGCTTGCCCCTATGCAAAGCAAAGGCTCCTATAGGTGGAGGGGCTTCAAGCAGAGTTACTGTCCGCAGCCACTTTTCACAACTTTAACTACTCTTCCGCCAACTACGCTATTAGAAATTCTACCCTTTGGCTCATATAGGTATTGTGGAGCCCCTTGAAAATGAAAATATCAGAGAGCATTTTACTTTAGCAAGCAAGACTCTTCAATATTGGGACATAAGCTTCCCACCTTGGTCAGTGTGGGCTGTTATGGAGTCGGGGAGAGAAGTGGTCAGAGGACAGAGGATGACCACCAGCGGAGTGGGGTCTGAGGGACCCCGAGAGGAACCCCACTTGCTTAGGGGTTGCCCATCGATAACTGTCAGGCTAGAGTCATTGCCATCTACGGGAAAAGACAAAGGCCAGTCTGTGGTCAGGGAGCCCGAGCAAGAGGTTGGACTTGGGGAAAGTTAAGTTTGTAATGCGTTAGTCTTGTGAAGATGGTCTTTAGTCAGTGAAGGAAGTGTTACATAAGAAGGGGAATCTTATAGTAGGCTTTTTATAAGTTTTTTGTTTCTACTTTACTGCAGAACATTGATGGGAAGAAAAAAAAAATCAGAATTCCCAGGGCATTTTTTCCATTCAAGACCCTCATGACTAAGGGGTAAAACATTGCAACTCAAATGGTTCTTCTTTTTCATGCTGCAAGACCTGTACTGCTCGGTTAGGGTGTTGTTATAAAACTTGGGGTCAAGTACTTTACATTAGGGGGGAAAATTTTTATGCTGTGAAAGTCCGGGCTTTCCTGGACTTTCTCAGGTAAGACAGGCTGCTTCCCTGCAGCCTAGAAATCAAATAGAAAGATTAGGCTCCTTTGTGCAAGGAATTTGCGTCTGAGGCAAAGATTTATCGTGAATGGCCACCAGGTGGCGTCTTAGTCCTCCTCAAGTTAATATTCTGACTTGCTTTGTTCTCCTTTCTGCTGAAAGCTGACTTTTCACGGGAAGAACAGTCCATGCCAGGGAAGATGGTGGGACCAAAGAAGCCATAAGTGTGATCTTATTTGTTCAGCCTGACTAGACTCCACGCTCATAAATGTGAGAGCCACAGTCTTTGACTTAGAGCTAATACAAGAGCATATTTCTTCACACGGTGGGACGGGATGATTAAAGTGCTATCAGCTCCCAACATGTATTTGGACCTGACTCAGTGTTAATTGCTCCCAACAAGCATGTTGATGCTGGATTCAGAGCTGATTTCTAGCATCCTGGGGTGTTGGGGTGACCTAGCTGCACGGGGAGATAAACTCCATTCTTGTGGAACAATCTTTACAAACCACACTTTCTAAATAAACCAGTTTAATTTTTTAAATTATCTTTTAGAGACTGAAACATATATTTTTTTAATTTTCCACTTAGAAAACAGGAATCCAAATGGAAAACTCAGTTTTAAATGAGCATAGTGACCTTCATAATTTTCTTCTCTTTAGCAGACTTTTTTACCATTTTTCCCAGAGACTTCACAGTTAGCCAAGGTAAGTGGTCCGAGTTCTCTGAGCTACCAGATCTCCCCACAGATGCTTCCAGAATCTGGAGACTCGGTGTGAGCTGCTAGCACATGAGAGGTAGAACTAGAGACAGTGACTTTGGGACTTGGGATCCTTGTACCCTCATGAAATAGGCCTGTTCGCCTCCGTGAACAGTGACTCCTCTCCTTGGGAATAGTTGCTGTCTGGCTGTCACTGCCAGTTTTATGAATTAGCACATGTGCGCACACATGAACCTAAGGCAGAGCATTACGAAGGAAGAACCTTTGTCTTCATGTTTCCCTTTTACTTCGCAAGTCCCCAGGTATCAGTGCCCTGTTTCCAGTCTCCAGGGTTTATCTCAGGATGGAGACGAGGCAGGCCAAGGTCGGGCTGGCCGAGATCTCGTTTACTCCACTAGCAAGAAAGAGTCAACATATCCGGGGCAATTCCTGCGGTTGTCAGAGCAGCACGTGGTCAGGCCGCCCATGCTTCTGTGACTTATTTTCCCCGAAGATGGCATCTGTGTACTTGAAGTCCATTTCCGTGGGAAGCAAGTCCTTGGCTGTGCTTCCGTCACGACCCATGTCTCCATCTTCCCAGGCCAAGTTCAGTTTACATATTTTCACACATTCAAATGGGGGCCGCCGGTCAGAGGCCTCACAAGGGTTTTAGAGAGCGGGCTTGGTTGTGCTATGGACCACAACTCTCTTTTTCATTCATTGAGAACATCCACCTTGATACAGCATGCATTACTTCTTTACCATTACTTATTTTGAATGTTGATTTGAAACACACCATCTGCAGGAAACACAAAGGTACTTCAAAAGAGCAGGAACTGGCGGCTGGAGACCCCAGGTGTCCTGTCTTACCAGTTCATGTAGAGTAGCAGCCGTGCAACTGATGGAAATATCATGCCCACAGGAGTCAGACCAGCTGGTGAAACTCTTGGCTTTGCCTTGTGGAGGCAGCCTGCTTCGCACTGATTACTACTGGGAACAAGTTTCCACTCCATTCCCACGCCGCATGAGAGAAGCTTGAGGGGGCTAAAAGGTCTTCGCCCTGAAGCCCTGGCAACCTGCTGGCACTTGTTGGCGGTGCGCCACCTGGTGGTTGATAGAGACAAAGCAGCCTCCTGAGCAAAACTGCACAGTTTGGGAGCAAGAGGGACTTTTAAAAATGATTTAATCTTGCTCCTTTATTTTCAGTGGAGGAAATTCAGGCCTAGAGAGGATGACAGGCTTGTCTGAGTTCTCACAGTGGTACAGTGTGGCAGTTAAGAGCAAGCATCCTGGCGTCTGTGTGTCTGAATCCAGCCTTGGCAGTCAGGAGCTAGTGTAACCTTGGGCAAATTTTGTAACTTCTCAGTAATCAGTTTTCTTATCTATGAAATGAAGAAAATAAAGCTCACTATCTCAAAGGTTCTAAGAAGATTAAATTAGGCAATTCATGCGGAAGTGCTTAGCACTGTGCCTGACCCCAGAAAGAGATCCATCTCTAGAACATCTTACTCTCTTATAGCTATTTATCTGCATTTATAATTTTTTCTATGGTGGTTAATACTCTAAAGTTCTCATTCTGACAAGAAAGTAGAAGGACGAAGACTCTCAAAGGCCGTGGAGGAAAGCAGCAATGAACATTTGGCTTTCAGACAGAACGTCTGACATTGGCCATCGAGCAAAGGAAGAGTGGAAGTGACCTTTGAATACCGTCATGGCTCGAATTCATTGCCTCGGATTAAAGGTCTTGGATACTCTAGCAATATTTTTTAGATGAGTGAAGGGAAAGGGGCCCAAATGCAGGGCTCGTGGGCAGGGGCGACTCTGTCTCAAGGCAGAGAGGTACAAAGGGGAACCCAGAGAAAGTCTCACTTGGCACTGTCCTCTTGCTGCCCAAGAACCAGCTGGGGACTGCTGCAATCAAAATTTCTCTGGCTTCCTCTGTTCTTGCAGCAATGACATTTACAAAGCTCACTTACTCGATTCTACAGATACCCTATCCTTTAAATAAGTGTGGACACTCATCCTGTCCGTGACTGGTCAGGTGGTTCTTCTGGAAACAAGACAAGTGAACCTTGCCAGACGCCAGGGAGATAGGAAGGGAGTAGGAAATAAATACCTCGACCTCTTTCTCCTCCTTCTCTCTAATCTACTAATGGTGCCTCCCAGGGGTCTGACCAAGTCAGAGCCAAGGGCAAGGATGCAGCCCAGAGGTGTCAGCTTCCCAGAGAGAGGAGCAGGGCAGAAAATGGGTCTGAGGGGCCAATGGAGAAGAACACCCGTAGCCAATGGCTTGTACGTATGCAGAGCAAGTTTAATTTGCTCTGTTATCTACATATTCATCTGTTCCTTTCTCAATTTGAAGAGGTTCTTTATAACTTCATCTAATGGGGCTGATACTATTAAAAAAAAAAAAAAAGACTGAGATCTCAGGTCAAGGGTATTATGTCTGTCTCTGCCCACTTCTTAGTGTGGACGCCAATGCCTCGAGTGAGGCGAAGGAGACCCTGGTTCTGTTTTCCTTTTTACTACCTCCCATCTTTAATTGGATAACTTAAAAAAAAAAATCTTCCTGTTAGTTAATTTGGAACAGCTAAAATTAAAACATGCTCCACAAACCGACTCAACAAGCTCACCTGGTTTACCACTGACTGGCTGTGTGTCAAACCTCTAAGCTTATACCTGTACCCTGGAGATTGGATGTGGCTTCTATTTGTACCAAAAACAAAACAAACAAACAAAACAAAACTGTTTGGGAATGAGGGCTGCTGCTGACCATTTTCTTTAGGCACTTCGGCCCTAATATCAGGAAGAACCTCAGAAGAACAGTTTGGGAGGTATCTACAGTCCATATTTAGGTCCCATACCCGTGATCTGTGGGACCAAGTCTAGATCAGCCAGCTGGTTGTTGAAGCTGAAATGTTGATTTTGGAAACACTGGTTTAATTTCTGTTCCAGTTAGAAATAATAAGATTAAAGCATACAGCTAAGGATTCTAACAGGATATGTTTTTTTAAAAACCTAAGTGACAATGAAATAACCTAACTCAACAGTATATTTCTTTGTGGAAGTATAAAAAGATACAAAGTCATTGAAGAAAAACTGTAAGACCGAATGTAAATGCAGCATGTATTTGTTAAAATGTGTTTAACAATGCCAGGAGATTGTTTTTCCGCTGCAATTCCAACAAGAGCTGTATAAGATAATTATAATACAAGGCAATTGCAATACTGGTGCTTTTGAAGTAAGAACTTTTGCATTTTGAAAGAATGAAGTTATTTTCCTGAAGGAGTCGACATAAAGAAAAGCAAAGGAACGGAGGAGCCTCTTGAAGCATTCAGCTGCCGAGTTAGAATTTGCAAGTCAAACTTATTTGCATCTATTCTCAGAACAGAGAAGAAAGCCATGAAAGATTGCTTAGAGGAGACATTTTAAAGGTTATTAGAATTTTCTTTGTCAGCTCGGAGAAGGGAAACAAAGCAAGCAAGGAAATAAAGCGAGGCGCAGGTGCACGTGCAGGCGGCTGACATCTCTGACAGAGACTTGTGTGCGTCCTCTCTGCCAGCATGTTTGTGAGGGACCCGTCATGCGCCAGGAGACGATGTGCATTAGATGCCGCCCTTGAGCACTTGCCGTGCGGTCGGGAATACAAGGCACCGCGACACAAGACGAGCACTCACGCAAGTGCACACATATAATTAACACCGCAGAGCAGCCATTGAGTGTAATCTGAGTACATCCTTTTCCATTTCCGGAACTGAGACTACACAATAAGGCAGCTCGAGCAGCTCAACAAATGGTCTACAGAGCCATGACAGGCAACACTTTAAAGTCATTTAAGAATGGGTTCTGTATTTCAGCTTCATTTTTATTTAAGGCAGAACCAGAACACTTCCCCCTACGTGTATCCTCTACTTTCTTTCTCTGTCACTGAGCGGGAATGACAAAGCTGGCCGACTTAGGTGGGTTTGGAGGCAAAGTGTCTCTTGTCAGATAAGGTCACTATGATGACTCAGATACAAATAAGGGTAATTGTGGAAAGAGGGGTCTATCGGTTTAGGCCGACACCTCGAATAGCAGTAGTCTTGTGTAAAGGAGGACCGAAGGCAGGTAGTCTATGGCTGGGAGGGTGCTTCAGGGACCCGGGCTTCTTCTCTCTCGCTTTTCCACCACCCCTAACACGAGGCTTCTGCCTCGCTGCTGCATGAGCTTCAGACATCACGTCTGGATTTCAGCCAGCCAGACAGAGCAGGGAGAGAAGGACACGTCCCGCCCCCTTAAGGCTGCACCTTAAATGTTGCGTCTCACACAGCATTTCTACCTGCATCCCCATCGGCCAGGGCGAACGACGGGCCCTCTCTCTGACACTCTCCGAGAGGCCGTATGTGTGACGGAAGGGAAGGACAGTCAACATTTATTCACTGTGTGTCTACTCTACCCCCTCCCCGCCCCCACCCCTCGGCAGCCCGCGAGTGTGTGAATTCAGTCCTGGGCAGAAATCTGATAACTGGGTTTGCAGTTCTTGTTTGAAAGAAAGGTACAAAAAAACTCAACCCCACTAAACCTGAAACTTGAACGTAAAAGAGACTTAAGTATGTCCGCCGCCTCAAACTGCTTGCCAGTCATGTCCCAGTATTCTCCTTTTCCTCCAATTTACAGAGTTCCAACTAAAGCGATTCTCATCTGAGCGCCGAGGGCTGGGTGGCAGGGCTCCTGGAGGCAGTAGAGAGAGCTCTGGTCTGCATCGAATTGGGGCCAAAGGAGAAAAGTGTTGGTGACCCTGGAGGGTTCTGGGGTGGGACCCTTCATTCCATATGCACCCCAAGCATAACCGTAGACAAAATAAATAATAGTGCAGCCCCCACATGGGGGCCTGTAAGATGTTTGACATTTTGGTTAGAAATTGCTAACTATAGAATGGCAAATTTCAAGATCTGAGATTCTCAAAAAACGTGTGAGCAGTGTCTTTAGAAGCCCGCCGGCCCCCTGCGGGCCCTGCCCTGTGGTCCTGTCTCGCCCCGGGCCTGCTTCCCGCCTGGGTCCCCCAGAGGCCTGGAATCTCGCCGGGCCTCCCTCCCCTCTTGCAGCTGCACCTGCCATCCTTTCGGCTTCTCTCCTCCCCAAAATCATCTGCTGAATTGGACAGTCTCAAAGCTCCATTTTTTTTTTTTTCTTGTCGTTCCCATAAATCTGCATTGAATCCCTTCAGGTTAAGGCTTTGTTCTGACAGATCACTGAGGAAAATAGATGAGGGTCAGACACATGCAATTATGAGGAAATTCCAGAGGCTCCGAGCATCTCGGGGCCCTTCAATGCAGCCTTTAGGTTGGGGTGGACTGTGAAGCAAACAGTCAGATCAGAATGTGGGGAAACACAGGCAAGTTCAATCACTCGCCCAAGGCCCATAGCCGGCAAATAGCAGAGCTGGGATTTGAGCTCAGGCGCGCTGGCTCCAGAATTCTCACCACGGTCTCCCCTCGACCTGAGAAAAACATGCAGATGGGACTTTTCGCTTTTGAGTTCATCTGTGAGAATCCTGGAGAGAGGCAGGGACGAGAGACATTATGCGTCCCGATTTTTTTATAAAAAGCTTTAAATAAAAATTTCACTTACACAAAAATACCAATTACCATACAGGAATATACCTGCATACTACCACCCAACTTAAAAAATATAAGCTTACAGGCATGTTTCTGCTCGTGGCCTTTCTAACCCATTCCCTCCGCCTCCCCATCCCCATGCGTGTTCGCACAATTCTGCCACATCTGTGCGTATCCACAAACAACTTAGCTAATGTTTGGCAAGATTTTAGACTTTGCGTAAATAGAGCTCTACGTTATGTAGCGTTCAGCGACATCTGTTTTTTTTTTTTTTAACCCTGTGTGTTTGAGATCGATCTACGATGATCTATGCAGTTCGCATTCTTTCATTTTTGGCGTATCTTTTTTTTGAAGCATAATATCCGTTCAGTAAGATTCACAGAGCTTAAAGGCACAGCTCAAGGACTGTATCACAAAGTGGTTGCGCCTGCGTAACCATCGCTTCACCTAAAACAGGTATGTAGAAGGTTACTAGGTCTTAGGAGCCTTGCTTATACCCTCTATCTAGTTCATTCATTTTAATTGTGTAATAGAATTCTTCTGTATAAATATACTAGTTTTAAAATCCATTTTCTTTTTGAGGAACATTTAAGTTGTTTGTACTTTTTCTCCTCATAAACAATGCTGCTGAGAACATTTCAGTCCATGCCTCCTTAGGCGCATGGGCAAGAATTGACCTGGGTTCTACATCCAGGTGCCATCTTGCTGAGGGCGGGGTCTGCACATCTCCAGCTCCGGCCAGAGGCACCCACTTCCCACCCCACTGCCGTGTGTGAACGTACCTTCCTTCACGTCCTCCCAGCACATGGAATTGTCAGGCTTTTATGTTTCCTAATCTAAAGGGTAGGAAATGGTTTCTCGTCACGATTTTAATTTGCATTTCCCTGATTACAAATGACGTGGCGCATCCTCTGGTATTTGTATGGGCTGTTGAGGGTTCCTCTTCCCCCAAATGCTTATTCACATCCTTCTCCAGTTTTTCTACTTCTAAAGAAGTTTATCTTTTTCTTATTGGTTTATCGATGTTTTATACGTAATCCGGTTACTACTCCCACGTCAGGACTACATCAGGGTATGGTGGTTTACTTCAGTTTTCAAAAGAGAGAAGGAGATTCATTTCATGAGCTAGAGACCATTGAGTTTGATTTAAATTCCCAGCAACAGCCTAGAGCAGATTAGTCAATGGATGATTTGCGAGCATTTAGAATGAGAAGTCGTGACCATCGGGAGGGGCGCAGATCACGAAAACAAGTTACGCTGGACTCTCTGCCTTGTCTTGGCAAGGTTTCAGCTGACAAACGAGTGACAGTCATAAATTATGAGCCGCAAAGAACTTTCACACACAGCGTCTCACAACAGCCTGAGACAGTATTGCCATTGCCATACCCTCCCCGTCCACACCGCAGGAGTGAGGCTTTAGACCGCTCGGGAGAGAGGTGACTGAGGAAGAACCTGGCCCGGCAGACCAGGGGAGTGCTGAGGATTTCTGCTGGGACTTCAGCAAGGCCTTTGACCTTGGCCTTGTCGACGTGCGGAGAAATTCGGGCTGAATCGCCCCTGTTAGATGGGCTCGCTTTCTGTGTCCTGGGAGAGTCGGCCCCATGAGAATTTTCTGGAGACCTGCACTTAAGCGCTGTCCTGAGCTCGTTCAATAAGTTCATCGATGTCTTTTAAAGCGGCAGAGACAACACGCAAATAATATCTGTAAACGGCTTGAAACAAAATTAGGATAAAAAGTTCTTAAAAGATGAGCCAGTTTGAGCCAGATACAAATACTGGAGACTGGTGGAAAGAGGTCTGTCCACATCTTCCTCCCTCTTCTCCCTAATTGCAAAGACCCAACCAGGGAGAAGGTGAGAGGGACAGTCCTGCGGGGTTCCAGAGAGGCGGGGCCTCCTGTCGGGGTGAGATGGAACAGAGGCGCCAGAGGCTAAGTCTGCACCCGAGAGGGGCAGCGCCAGAAAGGGCATCTGAGGCCAAGGGGGTGGGGGCTGGGCTGGGAGAGGGAGAGGAGCCTGGAGGGTCGTTGGCCCAACCCAGAAGCAGTGAGGGTCATTGCTAGAGGAATGGGGACTGAAGGCCCTGGGCTCCTCCCTTAAAGGCACCAGGTCCCTTAAAGGCATGATCTTAGAAGAAAAAAATCAGCCGCGCACGTGGTTGGCATCACACCCAAACAGGAACAGGTCCTGTCCGGGAGGCCACTCGTCCGGGACATTGTAGGAAAGACGCGCAGATCCAGAGCACTGTGGTCGTTCCAAGTCCGGGTCCTTCGATTCAGTGTTGGAGAGCTCCTAACGGTTGGGTTCGAGGGGTACCTGGTTTGAGGGGGCGGGCGCAGTGCAGGGTGGGAAGGGCAGAGCTGTAAGGGGAAGACCCCGCTGATGTGAGCCGAAGGAAACCGTGAAACATTTCTTATTTGATTTGTACAACTTTTTTTTCTTACTTGTGAGGATGGGTCCCTGAAAATGTCAAAGTAATTTCAAAAGTTTCTTTAAATAGTCCTCTCAGAGACAGAGAAAAACAAAATTTTCGAGACGTGTATTAGTTAAAACTAACTTTCTTTCTTTTTTCCCCCCTCAGAATCCCAAAGTGATAAACATCCATTGTCATTTTTGGAAAATAGAGTACAGCCAGAAGAAAATAAAAATTTCTCATACTCCTATATACACAGGACTGTCATGGTTTTAGTGTATAGTCTGTTTCCAGGCCTACACATGCCTGTAAGTAGACTTTGTTTTGCCAAACTGAGATCATAATTCGAGTTTTGTAAACTGATTTTTGCACTTAACTGTTTATCGTGAACGTTTTCCCATAGTCTTCAACCACATAATTTGTAATGGTCACATAACATTCCATTGTGTGAGCGTATTGTAATTTATTTAACAGACCCCTTATTGTTAGACGTACATTAATATAAATCTCGAGATGTAATCTGGACATTGATCTAGACAAACAAGCTCAAACGCTTCGGCTCTGCCCTTAGGAAATGGCTGTGTGAAGTTATAAAGCAGCTGTGGGCCGGAGCAGTCCCCCCCGGCAGCCACGTGCAGGTGCGCCCGGGACGGGCCCCACGCCGTCCTCACGCTGTCAGAGGCAACGGTCCCCGAGGGCCCACGAACAACGGAGCTGCGTCTGACGCGCCGCCCAGCGCCCTCGCAAGCCTGCAGGACTCCGTGCAGCCCGCCTCCCGCGCCTCCCAGCTCGGACCCGCGAGAAGTCCGAGCCTCCGGTCAGCTGCCCACCAGCCCGTGTCCCCGTCCTGCTCCGCATGTCGCCTAAGTGTTGCCATCGCCCCCTGTCACCGCCTTCCCAGCCGACCCCACGTCTCCAATTCCGTCTCTCAGTGTGCCCTCTTTCTCTGTGCTGACTAAAACCAGACTGCCCCCCCCACACTGCTTCCCTCGGAGCCCCCACTCCTCGTCCTTCCCCTCTCTTTTCTTTAAAAACCACAGCGTTCGTGAGGCTTGTGCCACGCAGCTACATCGCGGCCTGTCTTTCCTCACTGCTGTCTTTACCAAGCTCTGCTCATCCCCCTTATTCACTCATAACTCTAGCTCGGGCTCACTAACTTCTCCTCGACGTGCGTCATCATATTCAGCGACTTTGTTATCCGTGTGGGGGACCCACCAACACCATGGCCGCTAAGATCCTGTATTAGATTCCTCAGCCTGCTGTAATAAAGCACCCCAAACTGGGTGGCTTAAAATAACAGAAAATTATTCTTTCATAGTTCTAGAGGCCAGAATCCAGGTATCGACAGTCCCTTTGAAGGCTCCAGGGGAGAATCCTTCCGTGACCCTTGTAGCTCCTGGTGGCTCCAGGTGAGACTTTGCTCGTGGCCGTGGAACTCCCATCTCTTCACCTGGCCTTCTCATGTGTGTCTGTCTTCCCCTTTCTGTTATAAGGATACTTCGGGGGCCACTGAAACATTTCAGGATCCTTAATTATATTTGCAAAGACGGTTTTTCAAATAAGGTCACAGTCGCACGCTCCAGGGCATGAGCGTAACTTTTCCGGGGCCACCATTCAGCCTTAACCAGTTCCCACCGCTCTAGTGCCGTAGTCACACCACACGCCTCGTCGGAGAAGCATGCCCGCCACCGCTACGACGTCGGTCTCAAACATCCCCCTCCCCAACCACTGTGTCCCATCCTCCCAGATCTCCTGTACGCTCCAGGACCCGGTCCCCGAAGCCTGAGTTCATCGATGGCCCTACCTCCCCCACCTTCGCTCATCCGTCACCCTCTCCCTCATCACTGACCTCCCTACCCACTTAGATTGCAAGATCCATCCCTATAACCTCTCCCTGGCAGAGCTCAACTCCCGAGCTCCTCTCCTCCCTGAGTCATGCCCGTGTGACAAAACCCCAACCTTGGCTACTTCAAATATTGACCATCTGCCTGCCTGTCCTTGAACAGATGACTCCGACAGGAAAAATAATCATGCAATCAGGCTGGCTGGTTTCACCATAAATTCACAACCATAAACCTCCCAGGCACGTGTTAGCTTCTCTATCAGTCTCCGCGGGGAGCCTGCTTTCCCCAGGCAGCGAGGTCAAGCTTTCCCTCTGTCATGTGTCCTGTGCGACCACCCCTCCCCCACCGGCGTTAGCTGCTGACCCGGGGAGTCCGATTCGCCTCCCTTCCCCAAACCGGCAAACGCGCCACCATCTATGCCCGTCTCACGCCTATCGAGAGCTACCCCTCCCCCAGAACGGGCGCTCATGAGGGTGGCACCCTTGTGTGGGTCATCCGGCGCCCTGTGACAAGCACCCAGAACAGTGCCCGACGTGTAGTGAGCACTGAATGTCTGTTGAATGTAGGAGGACTTCCTTCCCCTAGTTATCTCTCCTCTTGCACCTTAAACCTCTTCTCTACTAAACCAACGTGCAAGTTTGTGCTAAAATCGCCCATCATTAAAAAACGTCCTCCCTTGAGCCCACAGGTCCTCGGCTTCTCCGCGCTCTCTCTATTGCACCTCACAGCAAAGCTGCTCCCCCAGGGCGTCCACAGCACCTCATTGTCTCCACTTTGTCACCTACCATTGACTCTCAGTCCCCTCCAACCAGCTTCTGGCTCCACCAGGCCCCTGAAACCCCTGCCATCAAGGTCATCGATGACCTGAAACCCCTGCCATCAAGGTCATCGATGACCTGAAACCCCTGCCATCAAGGTCATCGATGACCTCCCCGCTGTCAAATACGAATTCATCTAACGTAACCGTCTCGCAAGGTGTAACACGACTGCCCACTCCCTTTTCTTGAATCACTCCCCTCTCTCATTTTTCCTGATCCAAAATCCTCTAAATTTTCCTCCCATCCCAGCAGACACTTTTAGTCAGTCTCCTTCATTAGGTCACACTATCCCTGATCTCTCCGTGTGTTCTTTCGTTCTTCTCTTTCGATTTGTTTTTAACTAGGTGTGTTTAGCCCTGGCTTAAACACCATCCATTTGCTGTTGAATTCCAAATTCCTCCATTCGAATATCTCTGACCTCCAAACTCTTACACCCATCCAAGTATTGACTTGGTACCTTCTTCCGATATTCCAGGGACATCTCGAAATGAACACTTCCTAGATGTCACCATCACTTCCCACCCCTCCCCCCAATCTATTTCCTCCATCAGGTCCCAGGAAACGGTACCGCCATCTTGCTCGTGGCTCAGGCGAAAAGCTAGCACCGTCCCCGTGGCAGCGTTCCTGGAGATACAGTCCTAGAACAGGAAATGCTGCGCAAATTGCACTACTTCTTAAGTGTGTAGATACCTTCGACGTGTTTTCATCATGAATAACAGACGAGGCTTTGAAGCTCCAGACTCGATCATCTCTGGAATGAGTTATAGGGATTTTTTTGATATGTAGGTAGTTCTCTTGGCTTGGAACTCTTCTTTGAGCTGTTGGTTGAATCGGCCAGGATTCTTAGATGCGAGCAATGGACACAAACTCTGGCTGATTCAAGTAGGAAAGAATGTACCGGGTAGTGCACAAAGCCACTGGGAAGAATGAAAACAGTGGAAATAAAGAAAGCCCCAAGGCCAGAATTCAGCCAAAATTATACCCTAATCCTGGCTGTGAGGATTCTACCCACGCCAGACTCGACATCATTCCTGGCTCTTTGCTTCACTAATTTCAGGTTCAAAACCCCAAAGAGATAGATCTGCCAAGCTGAGCCCGGGTCAGTGCCAGCTTCCTGGGAGGATGTGGACTATCTCAACGGCCTCCCCCAGGACGCACCAGATGTCACCTCTGGGCAGCCTCCGAGATGACCTGTGCCCGTGGCATTGGCACCGAGGGCTTTCCCAGGTCTCGTCACCTTTTAGCAGAGACAACACTGTTCACGGCAACTACGATACAAAAACTGTCTGGGACTTTGGAGAGGAAATGGAGCTTGGAGGGTGGAGGGGGTGCGTAGCATAGGCTAAGTTGATGTCATCGTGAAGTTCCTGCCCTCCACATGTGCGGTTAGCGGGCTCTGCGCCAGGGAGCCCGTGGCCATCTCCGGCTCCAGGAGCTCTGCTTCGATGTAATAATAATGACGAACACATTGCTGACACTTTGTCCCCCGTCCCCCACCCTTTGTCTTTAACAGTGAGGCTGAGAGCACTTTGCAAACATGAATAAGTAGGAAAATGTCAGGACACAGTGGTGGCTGTGAGTAAATCAGCAGGGATTTTCTCAGCTGGATTCTCCCTCGTTTTCCCCCTCTGGCCATCAAGACGGGGGCGGGCGGGGGCGGGGGGGGCTGGACTCCCCTTTCTTTCAAGCGTTACCTTACCTTGCTACCGCCGCCCCTGGCACTTACAGTGGAAACTTGCCGCTTCCATTTCTAACTCGATATATAATCTACTTTCATTTTGGCAACTAGTCCAGTATTTTTTTTTCCCCATGAGGTTGGGTGGCGAGCCTTGCCCTGGTTTCTGAGGTCTCATGTTCAACAGCAGTAAGCCAGGCCTCCTTTTTACCCTTGTTTTGTTTATTTGTTTGTTTATTTTATGTTTTTGTTTTTTTAAAGAAGAAGAAATAAAGGCAAGTATCTAGAAAAGTGGCCAGAACGCTGACACTTGTGCTCAGAATGCAGCCTGCGAGCCGCCCCTGGCCATGGCCTCTTGAAGGCAGCATGAAAAATAACTCCAGTCCCATTCCCCACCGTTCCCGCCCCTGCCCACCGAATCACTCTTTGGCAGCAAAGCCACAAGTGACCAGCGTACACTCCAATTTGAAAACCACTGGCCCAGATGAGCCGTAGGGATCAGGGCAGGATCAGGGTTTGAAGTCACAGGCCTCGGTCTGTACCCCTCCCAGGAGGTGAGGATAAATGCACGTGATGAACGGCAAGCGAACACGCTCTGACAGTGCTTGCCACCCGTTTCTCGGGTAGGCGACGATCCCCTATGACGTGTGAAAGCCCTGCCAAAAAATACTCGGAAACTCCTCAGTTAAAAAACCGCATTTACTCTTCTGCTTTTGTATCTTCTAAAATAAGGGAGCCAAGTAGATGGAGTTGGGGGGGGGGTCTTCCAGGTCTACTTGGGGTGGGGTTAGCCATGACTACTCCCTAGACATTCTTCAAGAATATGCTCAAACACACGCACTGAAGCCCAAATACCTACAGGTCCCTACGTGCCCAACGCTAACGCATCTTTATAAACGACCTCGGAGTCCTCGCCTGCCGCCCCGTTTGTCTCCTTCCCTTCCTTCCTTTCCAGGAGTAATGATTCAGACACGGGCATATGTCCTTCACCCATAGCTTTATCATTTTGAAATACATATCGTTGATTGTCTATATTTATATACTGCACTATGTGGTATTTCTGTTCCTTTTTCGGTACCAAAAGCCTTTGGCACCCTTTCATGAGTGAAATGTATCTATATAAAGACACGTACATCTGTTCTATTTCCTTTATCTGACATGTGGTATTCTGATGTGTGAATGAATATTGCCACAGTTTATTCAGCCATCCGATGTCGATCGACTCTTCTCGTTTTCCATTCATGCTGTTTAGATGGTGACCAGTTGCTCCCCCGTGTGGCGGTGCCAGTCACATTCCCACCAGACTTCTTTTTCTATGTGTAAGCTAAAATTCCAATACTATATGCTAATTTTATGATAATTACAAAGGAAATCTTTCTGTATTTCCCTGGGGTTTTCAAGTTCGATCTTGACATATTGGTCATAGACATGGGGATTTTTCTCCACTGCCTATGGTTTTCCTAAATCCGCAGTAGTTAAAGCCTCGGAGTTTGCAGTCTGACAGTGGGCACCCTTACAATCCACATTCTGCAAGAGAACCCCCCCCAAGGCTTCGCCGTGCCCAAAGCTTTGGCAGTGCCAGATTTTAAAATGAGGTCATGAAAAAGCATGACAGTTTGGCTTAAAATGCACTCCACTTCCTTATGGCGAAATATCAAATGAATCTGGCACTTCCTTGTGAAGATGTAAGTGAAATCTCGAGCCCTAGGTCATGAATATTTTGAGGGCTGGGGCCATGCTCCTGGCACACAGTCAACACCCAAGAAATGCTTCTAAGGTGAAGGAAGGTACAACTCACAAGCCTGAAGGACTGAGTCTGGAATCTTCTACATCACAATCTTTAATTTGAACCCCCACTCCTGAGGATGTGACTCATAATTGCTATCTGATGGTGAATATGAAAAATATGTATTTCTACTAGCGCATTACACAGAAGAGTAGTATTCATTACTGGGGCATGATGTGTATTTTGATAAGGTCAATGTGCAACACGAATACACAAGCCGCCGGCCATTTCAGAGGTTAGCGTCTCTTGGCTTCGAGGTTTGTCAGACTTGAATCTCTCTCTTCCTGTGCATAGTCGTAGGTGCGGTGGAAGCTAGGCCCCGGGGAACGAGGCTGTTTGCTTTGGAACAATAGATACAGCATCATGATGCAAAACTGACAAGGTCATAGGAGCAGGAGTGGGTACCGGCTTCACCGAGGAGGAGGAGGAGGAGGACGTAACTCATGGCACAGGGCAGTGGACACCTTTCTGGAGGGGGTGACTAGTTGGAAGAAAAAGTTCAGATTTGCTATGGTTTTAAACTTAAAGGCTCCCCCTTGCCTTCTGACTACACGTGGCCTTATAGTCTAGTGAGTATTAAGAGTCAGAGGGTATGTTAATTTTATGTGTCAGCATGGCTAGGCTGTGGTACCAAAGGTGTCCGGCTGTTTGATAAAACACCAATCTATATGTTCCTGTGAAATTATCTTTTGGATGTGATTGACATCTTAATCAGTAAACTCTGAGTAAAGCAGATTACTTTCCATAATGTGGGTGGGCCTCGTCTGATCGGTTGAAGATCTTACAAGCTAAAGCTGAGGTCTCCCAAAGAGGATGAAATTCTGCTTCCAGGTGGCAGCATAAACATTCTGCTTGAGTTTCCAGCCTTAAGATTCAAGACTGAAAGATCAACTCCTGTCTGACTTTCTAACCTGTGCACTTCCCCTACAAATTTCAACCAGCTCCCACGGCAGCATGAGTTAATTTCTTTAAATAAATCATATATATACACATATATGTGTGTACATATATATACATATATGTACATCCAATTGGTTCTGTTTCTCCGAAGAACCTTCACTAATACAGAGGGATTTATATTTTACCTAGAGCGTTGGTAGCCTTGGGGCCTTGGCTGTTTGCCTTCAAAAAGGAAATACAGAGTACACAGGCACCACGAAGGAAATATAGCCAGACCTTGTATGTCTTAATCCCAGCTCTGCTTCTCTGTGTCTTTACTCTGATCGGCTCATTAACTCTGGGGCATAATCAGATCCCAAGACATCCTGGCAGCTTTTACCATATTTGGCTTTCAGGCAGCCCCTTCCCAGCCCATTGCCCTCACCCCGACATCACTCCTACCCCCAACCCCGATGTACCACTTGGCAGCTCCCATCAGTCCTGCCCCCCTGGCAGCCAGAGCAGCTAATGTCTGCGCTGGCATATTGTTGACCCTCAGTCCCTCCAGGGGCCCTTGGCAGGTAGACCTGGAGAGCATTCCGTCGTTTCACCTGCATAGGTTTGCATTCTGAGTCTCAGGGAAATTTTAAGACACTAAGTGCGTGTTAGTGTTCCTCTCAGTTACCAAGTGCATGGGGCCAACCACTATCGAGGCGCCTGTCAGGATATTCTTTAGTTGCCTGTGGTTCCCCCACACTGCACCCCTGACTAGAGGAACTAAATTGGGGCTTTTGTCTTTGTGTCTTTGGTGCCCGGCACAACGCTTTGAATATAATGATGTTCAATAAATGTTTGTTAAAATATTAATAATAATAAGGATAACTTTAATATGTGTCAGACCCCATTCTAAAGCATAATATAGAATATAGAACGTATAAATTTGCCTATTTAATCCTCACAGCACAATCTTAAATATGTGCTGTTATTATTCCTACTTTACAGATAAGAAAACAGAGGCACATAGTTAGATAATTTTCCTAAAGACACATAGGAGAGGTAGAATCAAAATTCAAACTCATGCTCCAGAGGCCACACTGTCAATAACATGCTGCTTATATAAACCCCATAAAGTCTAAAACAACTCTGATGACATTAGAGGTCATCTCTCGCCTGCCCCATCTTCACACGACCTCCAGGATTAGAACTAGAATTGCTTGATGGTCCCGAGCGGTATTACGGACAGAGCTCCCAACTGAGAGCTGGGAGACCCAGGTTCTGGCCTGGTGCCTGACCTGTGGCTTTGAGACTCAGTTTCCTTATTTACAAAATAAAGGAATTGGACCAGATGACCTGTAAGTGTCCTCTGTCATCTACACACTATGGGATGCTCCGTCAGCTCTTTTTGGCCCTCCTGCCCATCAGCTCTTTTTTTTTTTTTTTTTTTAAGCCTTCCTAGGTGGTATCCCATCCAAGTACTAACCAGGCCCGACCCTGCTTAGCTTCTGAGATCAGATGAAATCGGGCACATTCAGGGTTGCATGGCCCTAGACTACCATCAGGTCTTGATAGCATGGCTTATCACTCAGCCAGTGCAATTTCTCCGACTCGAGTTCATTCACAGTCCCTCTGGGATGGTTTACATGCCCTTTGAAAGCTGGAAATCCCTCTGAGAATCCAATGAAAGCTAAGGCTCATTCTCTCCGGGAAAAAGAAAGGACATTTTTATAACTACGCATCTCGCACATGACCTCAGGGGTTCCAGACCCTGACGCTTCCCATTCCGTGAAGCCTGAGGATGAAATCTCCTGCACTAACTAGACAATGAACTGGAAGTAACAGAAGTTGAAAACAGCGTTGATGGAGGATGCGATCGGAGGGCAGGGTACGTTTTGGTCCTGGAGTGCTAGCGGCAGGGATGCCTAGCCTCGTCCTGGTTCCCTAGTCCATCCAGCTAGGAAGTCGAGCAGGGCTGGGGCGGTGGCCCGCTCTCTGCATGGCTGCCACCGAGTTCTTCTCCTGGGGACCCTCCTGGGAGCAGGGTGGCAGGAACAGCTGAGCACTCTGTCAAGCTTTCACAGGCCTTTTCCTGACCAGGTGACCCCATTGAAGAAAAATGACAGCCAAAAGCACCTGGCCTTTTCCAAATGTGTTCCAGCTTGTGCCCTGCAAAATGTGGCCGCTTTTTTTTTTATATATATGGAAGCTGTTGCTTTTAAAGAGGAGACTCACTTAATTCAATACCTTAAAGGTCGCATAGGCCAAGAGATATCCGTATAGATAAAACTGCAAGGAGCTCAAAGCTTTTAACGTAATTGCTGCTAAAAATACCTTTTGGAAAGGCATACTGAAGTTCAACGTAATACTGTCAAACAGACCCTAAGAAAAAGCTGTAGCCTAATCTTCAAACACTGTAATCTTATAATTGTTTGTCTCCCTTTCTGGTTCTTTCTCCTGGATTCTGTAATGTATCTCTACAGCTTATGCAAAGCAGCTCGTTCTGCTAATGAGGCCAGTTGCTCCCCATAACACAGCCCGTCAGCTCTTCAGCACTGTTTGGCTTTGCGTCCTCCGGGGCACAATTAACCCATCTTTCTGGAGCAGTAAAGCCTGCTTCCTTATAGATTAAAGTACTGTTGTTTGCTATAGAAAAGAAAATGCACGGGAGACCTAAGAAACTAATGTCAATATTAGGAGCATAAAGACCTGTAAGTAAACAAGGGTTGGGGTTTCCATTTGTGTGTTTGCTCTAAGATGTTCCTATCTCTGTGTTTGCCGAGGAATATTTACTGTCTTCTGAAAAATAGACCATGAAAGTGGCTCTAAGTTTTTAAAAGCCTAATTATTTGAGTAAAGCTATTCATGTGGAAGAGATGTGTTTTCAGTAGTAAACTATAAAACAAAGCCAAGGATAAGAACATAGTGCACTATTTAGGAGAGTGCTGAGTGCTACCCTCTATCCTATGCCAATACATTCGTCCCGCCAAACGTGATTCATGTTAAAATATATTGGTTTTGGATTCAGCAACACCTGCGTGCATCTCATTCTGGGAAAACATAACTCAGGCAAAATTGACTGTTGAGTAAATAGGCATTACTAGGCTGGCATACTACACTAAGCAAACAGTATCTTAAACAAAACAAAACAGGTGCTTTCCATTATTTTTTATAATGCGATATTCAACCTGTCTGTGACAAGTTACGGCCAAGTCGGAGGCCATATCTGTGGAGATTACGAGAGGCAGCATTAAATGTTGAGTTTTCTTGCTTTTTAAACATTTACCCTTTTGCTTTCAGTCCTCCAGGTGGAGTGTGCCTCTTTTGTCCTTAGCGACTCACTTAGCTTCCGCCTTGTCAGGGGGCTGCCTTGAGTAGTCTGAGGAACGAGTGCCCTCTTCTGGACAATCCACTAATTGCAAATTCAGGAAGCATTGGTTTGGTTACCAAACAGGCCCTGTATTTTTTCTCCGTAGAGAACACAAAAGAAATTACAATATGTTCCGTGTTAAAGAGCCTTCTTTTATCTCCAAAGTAAAACAGCTTGCCTTTGAATTTTCAAAGTGATTTGGAGGAACAAGGGGATCTATTATTTTAACAGTTTTTCTTAAAGAGGGTGGTCTAACTTTATAGAAAAAAAATTTCTTTTTTAAAACCTACTGATTTATTTTCTTTCTCTATTTAAATCATTTTAAAATGTATGATTTAAAGCACTTTCTTTTTCAAAGATGAGAAACAGGATGAATAGCAATGGCCAGTAGGACATTTGTTTTCAATAAAGATAGCTGGATCTTTTAGCTCATTTTGAAAGAGAAAGTTATACTTGTGATTTTTTTCTAAGGACTCTTTTTTCTAATGTAGTGATGTTATTCTGCGTTTATGCCCTTTTTTCCCCTCTTAAGAACATTATGTGAAATTTGACTTAATTTTTCTGTTGTTCGTTATTAAGCAAAATTAGTTTTCCTTAACTTTTATCTTCCCAGAGCCCCCTCTTGTTTTGTGTGTGTGTGTGAGTGTGTGTTGTGTGTGAGTGAGTGTGAGTGTGTGTGTATGTTGTGTGAGTGTGTGTATGTTATATGAGTGTGTGTGTAAGTGTGTGTGAGTGTGTGAGTGTGTGTCTGTTGTGTGAGGGTGTGAGTGAGTGTGTGTGAGTGTGTGAGTGTGTGTGTCTGTTGTGTGAGGGTGGAGTGTGTGTGTGAGTGAGTGTGTGTGTACATTGTGTGAGTGTGTGTGAGTGTGTGAGTGTGTGTTGTGGAGTGAGTGTGTTGTGTGTGAGAGTGTGTTGTGTGTGAGTGTGTGTGAGTGAGTGTGAATGTGTGTTGTGTAGTGAGTGAGTGTGTGTGAGTGTGTGTTGTGTAGTGAATGTGTGAGTGTGTGTGAGTGTGTTGTGTGTGAGTGAATGTGTGTTGTATGTGAGTGTGTGTGTGAGTGTGTGAGTGTGTGTGAGTGTGTGAGTGTGTGTCTGTTGTGTGAGGGTGTGAGTGAGTGTGTGTGTGTGTCTGTTGTGTGAGGGTGGAGTGTGTGTGTGAGTGAGTGTGTGTGTACATTGTGTGAGTGTGTGTGAGTGTGTGAGTGTGTGCTGTGGAGTGAGTGTGTGTGAGTGTGTTGTGTGTGAGAGTGTGTTGTGTGTGAGTGTGTGTGAGTGAGTGTGAACGTGTGTTGTGTAGTGAGTGAGTGTGTGTGAGTGTGTGTTGTGTAGTGAATGTGTGTGAGTGTGTGTGAGTGTGTTGTGTGTGAGTGAATGTGTGTTTTATGTGAGTGTGTGTGTGTTGTGTGTGTGTCTGTTGTGTGAGGGTGTGAGTGTGTGTGTGTGTAGCTTGCTTTCTGAGATTTCCTGGCTCTTCTCCCCCCTACCACTTTACTCTGGGCCTTCTCTTTCCTTGTCTTTGTCGTCCCTGCCCTGCTCTATTTTGATTGCGCACTTTCTCCTCCACGTGGAGTTGTATGCTGGAAAGAAGCCCTGGCTGGACTATTTTGGGGGTTCGGGGGAGCTTTCCATGGACCCCTTGCGTTCACCCACTGCCAGACGGAACAAACCCCTGCTCGTTTCCGCTGCTACTCTCACACTGTCCAGCACGCTTTCCAGCGAACACTTGCTGGCTCTTTGGGGATCCTCCTGTTCAGCCATCTGTCAAATGCCCCGCTGCCTCCCTCTGCTTCCCTTTGCACAGACACTGATTACCATGCAGGCCTGGGGCCGTTGGTGGTTTGCTCTGATTCGCTTGTAGTTTGGGGTTTGTGGGGATGGCTTAACTTCCAGTTGCACTGTAAAGGTTTTCCATGGGTTCTTGGTTTTGCTACTCAGTTGCTCCTTCTGTTTCTATGAAGGAATTTGGCGTGATCTAAAATCTATGCGGTCACCAGTTCCATCTTCCCAGAATCCCTCTCAGACCATGTCACTGACAATGAAATTTAATTTCCTTTCATTTTTGCCCTTCTTCTTGAACTGGGATCGTTTGTACAGTGCAGACTCAGGTTGTGAGGTTGATAATCATATTGGGCCTCGTTAGTTACTTCAAATTGTGTGTGTTCTTCATCACCGTGGTTAATTAGAGCTGAAGGCTATGGGTGCTCTGGGTTCTTTCAAACCATATTTAGCAGTCAGCAGTCCTTAAGGCCAGTGATTCAGCAAGTTCACCTAAGGCCTCTGACTAAGAGCTGAGCCCCACCAGGTCAAGTGGGGTTCATCTTTCCCAGCCCCTTTGTGTGTCTACTGTGCATCTTTCTGATAGATTACATCTTACTGAGAATTTACTACAGTCATGCTTTTTGAAAATTTCAGGACCTCTTCTCTAATCCCAAGTGCTAAGTGTCTAGGATCCCGTGGACTCTGGACTCTGCCCAGCCCCCCAAACAAGAATAACCTCAGTCTAGATTCGTCTGCTCCTATGCTTTGGACTTACCGTCACTTGCTCGAAAGACATTTACCAAGTGCCGACTAGCTACCAGACACACAGAGCGGATGCTAAGAATGTAAAAGATAAATATAATCTGTTCTCTCCCCTCCAGGAGTAGGGGAGAGGGATACACAAATATTCATTGTGGTGCAGGGAAATAACCGCTGGAATAGAAATACAGATTCTGTGATATGCTATGGGAAAGATGCGGAGAAAGAAGCAACTAACTGTTGATAGGAATTCCTAGGTCAGCCAATAAAATTGCATGTGTTCTATGATCTAACGTATAAAGAGTGTGTATCTGGCAACGGTAGGAACGAAATATGCAATTACAGAATTGTTTTTGCATTAGTGGAAGAATAACAGGCCTTTTTCTCCTTGTTAAAATTTCTTCTGTTATTTTCCAACAACGATATTGTTTTATACACACAAACACACATATACACACACACACGCGCGCACACACAGATGTGACCGTAGCTGTTTTCTTGATGCACTTTTACACGTGTTGAGAAGCAAAGCTCTTGGCCCTGATGGTAGATACCTACGAGGGTTTTCATCCTCTATCCCTCCCCACATGTACGAGTTGGAAAATACCGTGGGATGTTAAATGTGTCACCATCACTATGATTTTCAAAAGAAAAATGAAGTAGAAAAAACTGACTAGGAAAAGGATTGCGGCATACGTTCCAGACACAGTCGTTTTGCAGCAGATAGTAAAGAAGGGACATGCCAAGCAGATGTTTCCAGAATCATAATGAGACTTTCGGCAAGCGTGGCAGGCAGCATTTTTGCTGATTGAGAGGTTCAAGGGACACCAGGGAATGGCCCATGTGTGGAACAGAAGCAATGGGGAACTCACAGGCCCTTCACAGTGAGGGGGTGGGGTGCCAGATGTAATGACCCTGGAAGTCCACCGAGGCCCCCTGGCTGCCCCAGGCTGGGGAGAGGATGGGGCCCTTAACACCGGTGGGAGTGAAGCTGTGTTTTAGAGAAAACGACCCGCTTGCACTCGTCATCCAGACAGAATAAGAGAGTCTGAGCTATGTGAGAAAGGGAGAGACATTCAATTAATCTTGGACTCAATCTTAGAAGATTGTCAGTCAGGGCACCAGAGGATATGTCACTTCTGATCATTGTGGCACCACCAAGAGTCCCCTTGAGCCTGGCTCGCACTTCCAGGCCTGCTCTCATTTCCAGCTGTGTTGGGACGTTTCAGGTGACATGTGAGCAGTGTCAGGAACTGCAGAGTAATGAAGCAGGTCACTGCCCTCTCTACCCAGTTGGACTATATTTCGAAACCATAAATGAAAGTCTGGAAGCCTCCTGAGTTTGACAGTCTCCAAATACTGCTTCTCCTGGCTGTCCCCAGCCCCTCTGTGAAAGCCAAGGTCTCAGAGTTGCGGACGGCTCACAGGATTTTCTGGAGACTGCTGGCCAGAGTGTGATGTCAACTTGCCGTCAAAATTGCCAAATTACAGATTAAGAATTGCAGTCTTTCAGACGTGGTTCCATAGGGTAGCAGTTAGCACATCTGCTTTACATGCAGAAGATCCCGGGTTCACACCCCAGTGAAGCCACAGTCTGTGGCCTATGGCCATGCTACCCTGAATAAGACAGATGTCTGATGTTAGAAGCTAAGCAAGGTCAGCCTAGTTAGTACTTGGGTGGGAGACCACCTAGGACCACCAGGTGCTATAGGCATAAATAACAATAAAGAAAAAAAAAAAGAATTGTAGTCTTTCTAAATAACGCAACTTTTCTAAATCAGATTCTATTTAATGCATTTTAGGGAAGCTCTATGTGTTTTAAAAAACAATTTCAACAGAAGAAAAATGGAAAGGAAGGTTTCAAGAGGGTGGTTTCCTCCCATTACTTTAACTTTTTAAGAGGGCTTTTTTGTTTTTTGTTTTTGTTTTTGTTTTGTTTTGTTTTTATGGACTCAGTGGCAACGTGTAGACAGATGCATGGCAGGTGTTTGACTTTGGTCTGAGCTATTGGGAATGAGCATTTCAGGAGTGAGGATGGAAGGATGCTGTGTGGCAGGGTAAGGCCGAGAGCGAGCCCTGAGCTGATGGTGTTCCCATAGCAGCCGGGAGCCTCCCTAGGGAGGAAGCTGCCGCCAGGTGCTTGGGGGCCAGCCCCGGATTCCACGGCCCCGCGGCACCTGCTCTGGAACAAACCGCAACCCGGTTCTAGCCGAGAATCACCGACTGCAAATATCATGGCACCAAGCGTCCCCGGAAAACAACAAAGGCTGCTGTTGGTTGAAAGGAATGAAGGGCCGAACGATCTCATTAGCATCAGCATCTTTATCATCATCAACCAAAGTCCTTCTCGGGTTATTTTATTTCCTGCTTTGGTCATGTGCAGCCCTTATCTGAACAAGGACGCCCTCCCTGACTCCCCCAACTCCCATCACCCTTCACCGCACCCCCCCCAATTGTCCCCTCCCGTGGACTCTGGTTGGTGGCTGGCGGCTTATCTAAAATGACAGAAGCTTCTATGATTTAAAGAGCTAAGTGCCTTTTTTCTTCTTTTAAACAAAAGCCTTTGGTTGCAGAAATGCTCATTTCTCTCTTATTTTCTGAAGAGCATGATATATATGCACCTTTTCCAAGTTCTAAGGATTACCATATTGTGATTGTTGCTTTGACAATAAAATGTTATAAGTGCCACAAAATGTCTTGGGTGAACAATGTGAAGTATCTTACACTTAAAACTGGATAAAAGTCTGAATATATAGAATGGAAAGAATTATGGTACAAATATCTTCAGAACCGAACCTTTCTCTTCTCCCTGAAAGGCTTTTTCAAAACCCTTTTCCAGCAGGTTCCATTGTACTTTTACGATAAGAAGGAGCGCGTAGGGGCTCTTAGATCAGGCCGCCTGAGCTCAAGTCTGGCTTTGCCATTTACATTCCCTGGGATCCAGGGTACGCTAATGGCTCTGTGCCAAACTTTCTCATTGCTGCAGTGAGCTGCTGAGATGACTCCATGAGATAAAGCATGGGGGAAAAAAATTAGTCCAGTGCTCGGCACAGAGAAACACTCAGTAAATGCTAGCTGTTATTTATTTAACAATTGATTTTCTCCCAGCTCGTGGGGAATATGTCTATCACGCAGAATAATACCTATGGCACATTAGTACTCTGCCTATTCTGATTTAATTTCTGCATTTTACAAACCAGCAAATACGAATAGAGGCAATTTGAACAGGGATCTTACAGTGAACGGGATGGTTCGCTTACGGACAAGACTTTGTGACCTCAGTCGCGTCAGGGAAAGGTGACAATGAACGGCTGTTACTTAGATGAAACACTGGAACGATTCCAGCTGTGGTGGAAAGGCTCCACTTCAGACGACTACGGAGAACTGCTGAAAAACACGGACTTTGGCTGCAGACCCAGACCGGGTCCCAGCTCTGCCTGTTTTATTCCCCTTAACCTTTCTGAGGGCTTTTGCTTTAAGAATTTGCACACATATCCTGTTCCAAATGGCAGGAGAAAAGCCTTATGAAGTGCGGGTCAGTTGGGATTCCCCAGCATCCAGACGTCGGGCAGCAGCCGACTTGGTGTCCGGATGTGAGAAGTCTGAAGGCTTGAAAAACTGGTTGTGAAACTTTTACAAAAAGTCTATGAAAAAGCAGGCGAAAAAGAACTTTGAGGTGATGTCTGAATGACACTCCGGTTTTAATCTGAGGATCTTTAAATGTCACATTTATTTATTTTTATTACAAATGACAGAAAACTGAAACCAGGCTGTCTTATACGATAAAGGGAGTCTGTTGATTCACTGATAACTGAAAATCTAGAGGCACTTATTTGGGGTGAGTTTTGAACCAGCAGCTCAAAAGATGCCACGGAGGGCCAGGCTTCTCTCCTCCTGGCCCCGCCCCCTTCGGTGCTAGCTTTATCTTCTCGCTCCACAAGGTGGCCCCCAAGGCAGGTCTGATACCTCCTCAACAGCAGAAAACGGTTGCAGAAGCTCCAAAGTTCCCATCCTCACTTCACACCGTCCAGAGTAAAAGGAATGGTCTCTTCTCCCGGAACTACCGCAAGAGAAAGATGGCTTATTTTCCCCAAAAGCCTCAGAAAATATCTTCTGGCTTGCTGGCTCTGACTGGGTTGTTGCTCATCTCCAAGCCAATCCAGGTGACTTGGAGACACAGGTAGCTGTACCAGTTGGTTTAAGCCTACCAGGGCCCACTCTTGGAAGCTGGGGTGGATTTAATTCCATCCAAGCTAAATTCCCTCCGGAAACTTGAGGTCCTGTTGTCAGGAGGGGGAATGGGTGCTGGGTAGCCAATAACCAATGTGCTGTATCGCATTTTTAAGAGGGCCCACCAAATTCACACAATTTGTGCTTACATGTATACTTAAAACGTTGCAGTTTTGTACCTTAGTTCTGACTTGGAAGAGGGAGGGTGGGCGGCTGTGACATTTATATATAAGTAACTGAAGGCAAAGGTCGAATGAATGGAGGGCCTAAGTAGTTCCCTAAGCAGAGATGTGGCCTGTGCCTTTCCGGCCCCCCTCCCTTCTGAGGGTGCCGCCAGCTCCACCCTGCATTCTTTGGCTTCTGTTACGGTCTCACCTGCCCCTAAATGGCATTGCCCTCTGACTAATACAAATACATTTTTTTAGAGTTTGAATGAATCATGTGTACCTGAAAAGGAAAACCTCGAATTTAAGCCTCGATGTGAAATAGGGTGCTTAGTCTGTGGTGACAAAAGACTGGAAATGGCAGGAAACTGGAGGGTCAGTCAGAGCAGCCCAAAGGCTCTGCCCTCGGCTTCTGCACCCCTCTCCTCTCGGTCCTGTGGGAACACTCTGGATGTACCTGGGCTCCCAGCCCAGATAACAGCAGTCAGGATAAGTGGTTGCTATCACATAATGAGGCTAAATGAAAGGTTTCTAACTCCAACTTGCAATTATAGCCTAGAAAAGGATTTACTAATGGAATTGAACGTAACTAGAGATCAGCTGGAGGAAAGATATGTAATCAGATTTTCCAGTGTTTGCATTGCACTGAGGGAGGGGGCTAATTCATTTATTCAACAGATATTTATCAAAGGCCCACTCTGAGACAGGTGCTGGGGTCCAGAGGTGAACACAGACACGTTCCTGTCCACATGGAGCTTATAGCTGAGCGCAGAGGACATATTCAATAACCAAATGACTATGAATTTAAAAAAAAAAAAAACAGGCACATTTAGACACCATTAAGAAAGTCAGATAGATTTTGTAAGTTAAATGTGTAGAGAAACTCTCAATAAAATGCCTTAAAATGCTGGATAAAATATAAAAATTATAATCTTTTAAGGTATAATTTATATACAGTGAAATTCACTGATTTTAATTGTACTATTCAATGAATGTTGACAAACATCTAGAGTCATGTAATCACTACCGCAATCATGATACGGCACGTTTCTACCATCCCACAAAGTCCCCTTGCACCCCTCTGCAAGCGGGCCCTTCCCCCACCCCCCTATCCCCCAACCACTGATGCACTTTCTGTTAATATAGTTTTGCCTTTTCTAGAATTTCATTTAAAGTAAATCATACAGTAGGTAGTCTTCGTGTGTGTGGCAAGAGGCAATCGAGAGGAAGTGACCGCCAGTTGACCGAGAGCTGGACCCAGGAAAACAGAGGCTCCACACCCCTCCCCTGTCCTTGGAATACATGTTCCCACCGGAAGCTGCCCCAAGGAAACAACTTTGAGATAGTAATGTGTTAATGTGTGGTTGAGCCCACCTGCCGGTGTACATGACTGAATCCAGTTAAGGCCTTCGTATACACGTTTAAGGTTGCTGCGGGTGGGTGCAGAGATCTCGTCTTTCCGCACAAACCTCATAAGTTCTGCTGCTTGTTAAACCTGCCACCTACCAATATGAAGTGGCCTTCCTTTTTCTTCGATCTCTCGCTGTCCTCCTTGTAGGGGGTTCGGTTTCAGATCTCACCTGGAATGCTCCCGAGGTTTTCAAACCAACAGCGGTTAAATTCTTTCGCTCGGCATCATGCTGTTGAGGTTTCTCCATGTTCGTGTGTCTGTCAGGAGTCTGTTCCTGCCACTGAATGGACATTCCACTAGTTGTTTTATTAATTCATCAGTTAATAGACATTTGAGTTCTTACTGCTTTTTTGCTATTGTGAATAAAGTGAATATAGATCTTCTCCCATAAGTCTTTGTAGTCATGTATTTTCATTTCTCTTGAGTGAATACTGTGGAGTAGAATGGCAGGGTCATATGGAATGGTAAGCAGAAGTCTAAGAACGACCCCCAATGACCCTTGCTCTTGTATAATCTCCTCTCTGAGTGTGAGTTTGATGAGATATTATTCCCATGACTGTTACCTCAAGTGGCAAAGGTAGATTATCTGGTTGGGCCAAATGTAATCATGTGAGCCCTTTAAAAGCCAGTAGAAAAAAAAGGAAGTCAGAGAAATGTAAAGCCCAGGGGGGCTCAATGTGTCCTTACTGCTTGAAGATGGAGGGGGTCCCTAAGAAGTGTGGACAGCCTTAAGGAGCTGAGAGAAACCCCCAGCTGACAGCCAGCATGAAAAGTCTCAACCCAGAGATGAATTATCATCGTATTGTAATGTATGCAGTAAACTCTTAATTCAAATAGGCCACTGATACAGTGAGGGGAAACCAGTACGGAGTGTGTGCGTGTGCGTGTGTGTGTGTGTGTGTGTGTGTGTGTGTGTGTGTGCAGTCCTGCTATGTCTCACACAAAGCTCGTTAACTAATTTCATTTTACTTTTTCATTTCTATTTGTGGTTTGATGGATATAAAAAGTATATACTGAAAAGTAACAATATGACATACGAACATTAAAAATGTTAAAATATATATATCTTAACATTTTTAATGTTCATACATATATATTTAATGTTCATATATTTATATTTAATGTTCATATATATATGTATGTATATATATATATATCTAGAGAGAGAGAGAGAGAGAGAGTCTTATCCACCCTTCTGTGTTCCCTACCCAAACCTTCACCTGAAATAATGTGCTTAATTTTGTGTGCATCATAAGCAGGTGGTTCAAGGTGGTATTTGGAACGATTCTTGAGTTCCTGTGCATGTGATCATCCACAGTCAAATATTTTTCCCCGGGTCTCCCCTCTGCTCCACACATATTTATGGGCCGCTCCTCACTTCTACGGAGCTAGCTCAGTCCGAGTAAAATAACTTTTAAATAGTATCTTAAGCAGAATAGAGAAAAATAAATATGCTGAAGAGGATGATGAAATTCATTGTAAAGCCACATTAAATTCGCTTGGTAAGGGGGGAGGCGAGGGGAGCCATGTGGTACCCAGGGGTCTGTGATAACGCTCTTAAGCCCACCCGCAGGCAGGCTTGCGCGGCTCCGCCTCCATCCCCAAATATCACTGCCTTCCTATTCCTGCCCTACCACCCTCGTGAATCTCTTTGAATCTGTGATTTAAAACAGGCATCCATTGACATCCTTCCCTGGACCGCCCAGCACTAGGTCACAGTTGTCAGGGTAACAGCGTATCGGAAGGGAAAACCAGCTCTCCGGAGTTTCCACGGAAACCACTCCCTGCAGAGGCAGGTGCGGCGGGCTGGGCGGGGCCGGGAAGAGCCCTGGGGTGCGCCAGGGCCGCGAGGAGGCCGCGGTGCGCCCTGCATCGGTTATATATACCGTATTTTTTTTATAGAGCACTTTCACTTGCAAACCAGAACCACTAATTCCTTCCGGCTTGATAAAATCCGATCGCTCCCGAGTTGCTTGTCCGCGCTTTGAAGATGGTCCAGGTCAAAGAGGATCTGCCAAGGAGCACCCCCAGACTGTAAGGTTCTGTTGGCCTGAGTCCTCTGGAGAGGCGGGAGCATTCGTGGGCGCCACTAAAACGTGAAGGAAAACAGTTTCGAGAGCTTCCTGCGCTTTGCGTAATGCCAAGATATCCCACCAATGCCCAGCAATCCAGCTGACCGCGGATCGAGTTACTGGGTTCCTCTAAGTGAATCACCTTTACATTTGAGATGCAGGTTAGTTAGGTTAACTGGAAACGCATCCGCCTCTTGTTTGCTTCACAAATACCGTTGGGAAGAGTGTCAGATTTATGCTCGGAGCGAATAGGAAAACAACTGAGGTTTCTGGAGACTTCCTAGGTCGGAGCTGGCGTTTGAACCTTTCCCTGCGGGGTCCCCGCGCGGTCGTCGCGGCTGCGGCATCGCCGGTTGAGGTAGGGTGACCGCGGTTGGACGTGCGGACCTCAGTGCCCAGCCTGTCATCTTTGTGTCTCTTTATGGGGAGGAGGGGCTGTCTGGCATAGTTATTAAACCTAGCAGCTGCGTTGGCGGTCCCGAGGAGCATTTTGAGTGAGGTTGCAGAAAATGAGGGGCTTCCAGCTGGCCGCCGGCCTGTCACTTGTCGCTGCCTGAAAGGCAGCTCTCAAAGCACTTTCTCTTCTTTCCAATTACCCGCGACGGGGGGAGTGCGCGCACATCACCGAGACAGTTGGAAACGTGAGTATCTGTGGCTTGGCCAGGCGTCCAGCCGGGTGGCCGCGACGCAAAGGCCGCGCAGGCAGAGCCCAGCGCGCTGGGGATCTGGGTGCTCGCGGGCTCGCCACGCGCTGCGCCGCGCCTCGCCTGGAGGCGATGCGCGCTGGCGCGGCGAGGAGGCGACAGCCCAGGAGATGCAGGAGGGGGCTTGCGCGCCCGGTTTCTAGCGCACAGCTGGGGGACCCGTCCTGGGCTACCCGGACGGATGCACAAAAAACCTCGGGCCTAGCTGGACAGCCCGTGTAGCCCTGTCTGGCCCCAAATCCTCAGATCCTTTTTGAGAAAGGGAAGAAGCTGCATTTTACTGTTGGGCCGAAACAATGAGATCAGACACGTGTTTTCCAGCCCGGGGGAGGGGAGGGCGGTGAGGGGGGACCTTTGTGCGCGGCCGCCAGCCCTGCAGGGACCCGGGCGTGGCCGCGGGAGGCAGGCGCATCCGCGTTCCTTCGGGATCTCAGCGCCTTTGGGATTTCAGAGTCCCGAGCTCTCTTCGTGCCCCATCCTCACATACTGCGCTCTGACAGGGCAGACATTTTTACGGAGACCAAACGTAAAGCGAAAGGACCTCAATTTCCTCCTCTCTTCAAAGCATGAGTGTGACGGGGTTCGGTTTTTTCCTATGGATTGTTAGAGGAAATCTTGAAGTTCATCTTCGTTTTTATGTTTTTTTTTTTTTCTGAACAAGATTTCCAACTTCACAGAGCTGGCATCATGCAAGGGTCTCTCTGTGGTTTACACATTTGCAAAAGAACATTGGCTTTTTCCTAGGGGTTCCAAGGAGCGTTTAACAGCGTCAATTGGCTCCAGAACGTCATGATCAATGTTCCGCGTGCATATCCATTCCATTCCATCTGGTTCAGGCCCCAGTGACACTAGAGACGCAGTCTCTGCTCTTGCCAGACCAAAAGCCTGACTCCAGCCATCTCTGAGGTTCGGTTTCTTGATATGATGTCTTGTGTCCAGCGTCAGGGACTGATGGCCACGGAAAACTCCATCTTCCCAACCCGGCTGGCCAGAGGCAGGACTCAGGCGATATTGGGTGCGTGGACAGTCAACTGTGGGCCAACTGCTAAGCTTTCCCAGCCTCCGATTCCTAATCTGTAAAATGGGTATAAAGAAACGACATCTCCTAGAGATTGGCTAAGATGTGTGCTGGCCTTCCGGTTGCATCTTTCACTAATCGGCGGCATGTCGGTTCTAACCTGACAGTAGAGTGTCGGCTTAATGAGAACAAGTAGGAAAGAAAGAAAGAGACCCACAAAACAAAAATTTTAAATAACAACCCTCAGAAAAAGTGATCGAATTAGTTTATAAATTGCCTAAAAACAGACTCGCCTATTGATTGCAAATTACTCAATTTATAGGTAAAGAACAAAAACTATTATATATATGCGCATGGCCTCCTTCATTTTACACATTGGTTATGTCCCTGGGGAAAAGCTGCTGTGTCCCCTCTACCTAGAAAATAAGGCTCAATATTCGAGGCTTTAGTTTTGCCCCAAATCTTAGTTTTCCATCCTGGATTGTGATTTCTCAGGTGTTTACAAATGAGTTTCTTATTAAATAGAACCAGATGATGATTAAGTTTAAAAAAAAAAAAGCATTGTGAAAAGAAATTGTGAATCTGAGATATTGAGTATGACGTGAAAGAACCAGAAATAAATACCTCTGCTGAATTCTCTAGTAAACTAATAGTTAGAGTATTGTTTCTAATTTCATCCATTGTACTTTAAAAAGAGCATGGAGAAACTGGAGGAGGGATTCAGAGTAGAGGGATAAAAATAACTTAATAAAAAAGAAAGCAGCTAAAAAAAAAACCCCACAACTGTGAGGCTGTGTGAGATGCTGAGAAGAATGGAATAAGAGAAAATCAGATGTTGAGAGGATATTACAAAGAACTTCAAAAATGGAGAAAGAATGAAATGAGCCATTGAGGAGTTTTAAGAGAATAGTTTGTCATCTGCCATTTGTGGTCTAGCCTGAGCAACTGTTCTTAAACCTAACCTTAGACTCACCTGAGAGCTTAAAACTCTTCTAAGCCTGGGTTTCTCCCTGGGCCCACGTGCTGACTTATGTGGCGTGACTGCGGGTATTGGTATTTTGTCAGCTCTCCCTTGGTAAAACACTAGGTAGAGAAACAATAGTCATGCCTAAGGTAGCAAAGCCCATGGCTGCAGGGGCCAGCAGGGAGCATCCCAGCAGGGAGCATCCCAGCCGGAGAAGGGCCAGGTGCTGATGGGGGTTAATGGGGGAGGACAGCTGTGCCCACACCTGGATGTTAGCCAGCTTTGCCAGATCTTCTGCTTCATCAAGAGAACCTGGAAATCTTTTTTTATTTATTGCTATGAAGTCTCCAGATCTTTAAAGGTTGGCAACTAATTCAAAATAAAACATTTTTAAGTATATTTCGCTTGCCAAACAAAGAATACCTGCTGAAGCTGGCCCACAGGCCAACCTTAGCCCTAGACTTCGCCTTTTCTGCAGGGGCTGTACTAGCTGCTTCCCCAGGCCTCTTCTATCTTGAGTTCTGTTTTTGTTTTGTTTTGTTTTTGTTTTGTTTTTTTTATGCTTTCTGTTTAACTTAAAGAAACGTTTATCTGCCTCATTCCTTCTGAAGACTCATGTCTTTCTTGTTGAGTGTCTACTCCTCAGTATCCCTCCCTGGATTACTTGGCTGAGGAAAATTCTCTAGTTGCCTAACCTTCCCCCAAGTGCAGGTGAAGGAAGCTGGCCCAGGAGATTGGGGTAGTGACGGTCGGCCCCTAGATAGGCCTAGTAACCACACCTGCCCTCTTCCCAACAAGGACCTCTCAGAGCTCTCTGGCTCCCTCTGCTGGTGGTGGAGATTGGGTGAATAGGGACTAGGAGGCTTGGTTTAATCTATGTGAGGCCTGGGAACTGTCCTGCAGCTGTCCTAAGGTGTTTCTCTTGGGTTGTGGGATGATGTGGACTGTGGATTGTCCATGCGTGTAAGCAGCACTGATATTGAAGCATGATTTCAAAAGTTCCCAGTTCACACATCTCTTAAATCTCCCTCTAGCTTTCCCTAAGCTACACAAGCCATGGAGAATAGTTATGTCTCCTTGAGCAAAGAGGAGGCATTCAACACCATTTTCTACAGTTAAGAACTTCTTTGGCAGAGGTTGAAAAAATCCAGGGCACCTAAAAATGTGATGGCTGGATTCTCCCTGCCTCTCCCTTCTGGGTTAGTGCTGCCGTGATTTTGTTTGGATGTTGAGGACAGGTCGAGTAACAGGAAGGCTGAACCCCCTCACTGTAGTGCTCAGACCAGCCTGGTACCTCCCTCCTTCCCAGCGATGAGGCACAGAGAGCCTTCCAGGCTGACATCGAGACCTGTACCTGCGAGGCGGCAGGGACTCACACAGAGGAGATGAGAACTTGCCTCAGCGTGATGAACAGAAGCCAGCTTTGTTCAAAACAGCTTTGTTAAGTAAGGTGGCACTATACATAAATGAAAGCGGTATTCTTTAGCAACTGCCCTTTTTCACTTCCCATGGGCTCTGGGTAAGCAGGCCAATGAGAGCGATTGAACAGATGCTGGGCTCCCCTTTCTGTTGACGAGAAACCTCCCAAAGCCAAGTCCATGCTGCCTTCAGTCCTTTTCCACCCCTTGATTCTCCAAAGTTGTAAAAGTAGCACCTGTGATCCGAAGTTTTGCACTATCAATAAGAAAGGAAGGAGAGTTTCAAAGTTAGAATGTGGAAATAACCCAGAGAAAACGGAAGGAAATAGGATTTAGGTGTTTGGATCCTGGTTGCCCAAACCTAGAAATGCTTTTCTTGGAAGGGCAGAAGCCACATAGCCCTAATGTTGAGCTGCCAAGGCCTTAGGCTGGGGCTGGGTTGTTCCACCCTGGTATAATCTGCCTCCTAATGACTGCATGAAGACAATGGTTGCTTCCTTTACTGGAATCCTGGATGAACACATCCTACCCTGCCAGTCTCTGCTACCAGCTTCGGAGGCCTAGGATGTAAGGTGGGGTGCTTCTAGGCCCATTAGAGGGTCTGACTCACTTCAAACCACCATGCGGCCTCAGGACTGTGGCCCAGGACTGCAGCTGATTCCTCCCCTCCATCCTCCTTTTAATCATGGCACCAACCCACAATCCTTACCTGATTTCGGTCTGTCTTCTGCAGTAGCCCAAGCTATGGTTAAGTATATCAGTGCCTTGCCCTGCTGCCTAGAACATCTAATTCTGCCTATTTCTGGCTTGAAAACTACAGGTCGCCTATGGGGAATCTGGCTGATGGGCTGTCTACCAGGGTTTACACAAGCAACTTGTATTGTTCCTTAAGGTAGCTTATCTAGTTGCCTCTCCATTCTGTAGCCTTCCTGTTGGTTCTTTTTGGCACATTCACTCTTAATAGAAGATCTACTTAAGTATGCCCAGCGACAGAGAGAGAAGATAAAACTCCAATCTATTCTTTTGAATTTCTTTATGATGATGGCACAAAAAAATAAAAATAAAAATAAAAAAATAATGGGAAACCTGTCCTGCATGATCAAAGATTCTTGGTATATGAGCTTAATAAGAATATTAGCAAAACTCAATTATGCAATAGTCTGAGCCATAATTGTTTTTTTTAAAAAAAAAAAAACAACAGCAATTCTGTTGGAATTTTTATTTTATTTTAAAGTAGATTATTCTCATTATTATATAGTGGCAAGCTCAAAGTTAAATTATTCTTCTAATGTATAGTTATCTACAGTGGGAAACAAAAACGCAGAAATTTTAAAATTAAATTTATTAAATAATCACCCTATTTCTTCCAATAAGTATAAATAAAAGAAGGAAGCATATGACAATTTAAAAAATTAGCTCTTTGCCATCACATTTAGAAGAAAATTTTACACACACGAAAACACAGACTGTAACAAAGAAAGTGTTAGGTGGAGTGCTAGACCGACTAATCAAATGCTGGAATAAGAGAGACAGTTCTCAAGTCTGTGACTGCAAAATATCGCTTCCTTAATCATCTCTCGACTCTCTGAGAAGACTCGTCCTATATCCCCCAAGGCTGGAAGGGGGGACACTGGGGTTTGTGGGTATAATCAGGGTACTCTGTGGTGGCTCCAAGGCTTCGAGGAATGGTCTGAAACTGGGAAGATACGCAGAGAAAGTGGAGATATTTTTCACCTAAAGACAAACAGCTTACGTAGGACTCAAAAGGCATGGATTTGGCAACTAGGTTTTCATAGTTTTTGGGGAGAAAGAAGTTAGGCCTCCATTCTGGAATCAGATGATTGGAATTTGTATCCCAAAGGTGTGTGAACAATTTGCTTAACACGCAGAGTCTCAGTTTCTGAATCCATAAATGGGGACGAACATTGCATTATTTTAAAGAAGATAGAGAATTGATGTAGATGGTCCAGCAAGGTTCACGCCACGTGAATGATTAACCTGTAATGAGTATTGTTGGGAAGACAGAGACATAAGATGAGACTCCATTCAGCTTCAATATCAGAATGAGGACATTGAATTTGTTCCCAAGACAATATGGAGCCTCTGAAGAATCTTTAGTCAATAAAAGTTTTCTTATACCATGTATATAAAAAGCTTACTAACTTTTTACAAATTCCTGTATTTGAATTTATGCTTAGATATCTTTTTCTTCTTTTTGGGGTCTATAATTCAAACTTTAATACTTGAACAAGCTAATCAGAGTTTAAATACACTCCTCTAAATCTGTGAAAAAAGTCTCCCAAGATAGTTTGTCAGTAAACTGTGTGGTCTGTGGTTAGCGCCACAACGGCCTCCAGACTTCCTGGAGAACTAATAGTAGCTTTGAGTTTAATGATGTAATAAGCTGCGACTGCCAGTGACTTCTGTGACAGATGAACTTTGTAAAAATTCAAACTAAAAATTTTTTATTAAATGTAGTACAGGATCACCTAATTTCTACTAGTATATTATTCTTTTTGGACATTTCCCCACAGCCCTTTGTTTTTAGTGAAAGTTACAATTTGACTATGCCTTTGGCTTGGCAGTAGCAATATGTTTCCATTGTTATATCTTTATTTTACAACTTTCCAGAACTGTTTAGTGCAATTTTTAGAATATGAGTCAGCTGCAACCTTCACTCTGTGGTTTTGAAATGTCTTTTTATGACCCTTCTGAGTGAAATTTTTCCCCTCCCTCGTTTCCTTACTTTCTTTTTGGACAGAGTCACTGAGCTGAGTGAGCTGTGTTATCTGACACTCCCCCTTCACCGCGGTTCTAGGAGTAAGCATTTCTGAGATAATCACCAGCAAAAATCACCGATCTCATTAAGTTCCACAAAAGAAAACAGATCAGTCTTGTGAGTCAGTATGAAGATTTTTAGAAGATGATTGTTTTCCAGGCTTCATTTTTTAAGGCGGGGTGGGAAGGTTTGGGGACTAGATCTCTCTGCCTCTGACACAATAAGGCCTTCCATTTTCTGCTCTCTCATTCACATTCGTGTTCCCCCGGGAGGGAGTGGGAGACCAGGCATGATCGGCTTGCCAATGTGAATTAACTCTTTCCTGGCCAGATTCTTTGTCCATCCATTTATCACCCACTCTCTAGTATTCTGAGTAACAACAGATTTCGTTGTACTTTGAACTAAAATAGGTCCTTTGTTTTAAAGCTCAACATCAAATGTTGAAATGAGGCTTGTAATCCTTCCTTTACACAGGAACACTTTGCAAGCAAATGTTTATATCCAATCCCTACCGCTTTTACAAGTACAGGGATGGATCAAAGATACACGAACACTCCACGTTAAAAAGTGACCTTCATTGATTGAGCATGTGCACTATATGTCAGGCACTGTCCTCTTCACTGTGCACACACGATGCCATTCAGTCCTAATAGATAATCCTGTGACAAGGTATTGTTGTCCTCATTGTAGAGGTAGGAAAACCGAAGCTCAGAGAAGTCGAATGAATAAATTCTCCAAGGTCGCCAGCGGCTGAGAAGCAGGCACAGGAGTTTGACTCAGACCTGCCCGACTTTAAAGCCATCGCTCTTCCCAGTCTGTTCTACATGTGATATGATGCACAGCAGAGTCCCTGGGAATATTCTCTTCCTCGGTCTGGGTTTCATTAGAACTCCCTAATTAGTGAATTGTTCATGTTCAAAAAACTCTAAAAAACACGGCCAGCACACTTGTAAGTTTTCTTTGTTTCATCTAGTTCTCACAAGCCAACCACTGCAAGGCAGATCCAACAAACTTCCTAGATGACTGAATATTGGGCAGTATTCCAAGGCAGTAACTATGTTTAAGACCCACACAAAAGGGTAAGTACAGCTGGTTACTACATGGACCACCAGCCAATAAATGCACTATGTCCTCTGCAGTTGACTTCTTTCTAGGGAGTGGAAATTTGTAGTATTTCACTGGAAACTTCCATCCACTGGAGGGGGGAAAAAAAAACAGATAAAGCAAGACTGTAGAAACCAAGCGCTTAAGCAAACTCGGTCAGGCTTTAATTGTGAATAAGCTCAGTGAAGCCTCAAGCTCCTAAATGAAATAAATGCACATGCATATTCTCTCTGTGGGGGGCCAATGCACCACCTTACTCTTAGGAGAAACCATTTGTTGCTTATGTTATTGTGAATTAAAAGGGCTCTTCCTCCCAGCAAGGCAGCTCCAACAGACCACAGAGTTTGAAACCAGGACACTCCTCTACGTGGATCTTCCTTTAGCCACTTTTGCCCAAGTGATCAGTTACCACTAAACCAAGTGAATTAAAGAAAGGAGCTGAGACATGCACCATGCTCTGCAGAGCTGAGGGGTGAAAAGGTCTCTTTCTAGGAGTAACGTTTTTTATGAAGGCGGAATCCGAAAACATGCAAGAGCCAACTTTTTCCAAAGAACTTATGGAGAAAATAGCCTTTATGCTACTTAGGTGCATGTAGCCATATTTAAGACTCCTTTGTTTAGTTGATTTAATGCAATTAGGTTGTTTTTGCAAATTTCAAAAACTTGTACATTATTGATTCTCCAAAATCATAACTCATGTCTCATATTCCAGAATCGTTTTTGTAGATTTACATCTTAAAAACATGTGCTGCAAAGTAAAGAAGCCTAGGAAACATGTCCCTGCTTTGTGATCTAAGTCATACTTATTTTTGTCACTCACATACGAATCCACTTTACACTGTACCTTTTTAGACAAAGGTGTTTTAAATAAAGTGTTCTTAAGGATATTAGCATTTTGCTCACTCAGGGTCACATCTGCACAGATTCTCACTGTGGTGAGAATTTTTCTTTCACCCAGTTTACCAGTACAGGCAAGTTAGCATCTCCTTGAAAAGTGTTCTCATAGTCTAATGTTATTTTAACTTTCTCTTTGTCTAAATAAATACATGCGTTTAATTTTAAAAACAAAATGGTATTTTTAAAAGCTTCTTCGTCCGACAGCCTCTCATGGCTTTACCCCATCCCCCGCCCCCACCCCTCCTCCCTGAAGACAAACCCTGTCAGCCTTCCTAGTCCTTCTGTTGTTTCCATGCTCGTAAAAGTGGTCCTCTTTCCGCTATTTTTTTCATTCTAATAGGTAATATATTTACATAGTTCAAAATCCAAAAAGAAAAAAGAAGAGGAAGAAAAAGAAGATGAAAACAATAAAAAGTCTCCCGGTCCTCAGCTTTCCTAATTCTCACTCTGGAGGCAACAATGTCACCAGCCTCATATCTCCCCCTGAGATTTCCTTACATACACACACGCTGCTATTTATTGATCAATTTAGGCGTCACCCATTGACTCTCGGTCACAGTAGGTGACCGAGCTTCCTCTTTAGCTTCCTCTGCTACACTCTATTTTCTCTCTTTCCTTCCCCTTGGCTTAGTTATAGTACAAGTCTTGATTAAATCATTATTTGCGCTATTATGACTATGTAAATATTGTCACTGTGGAGCCAAGTACTTTACCATATCATGTATATGTTGTATGTTGTTTTACCCAGAGCTAAAAATCGGTTCACTTTTTTTGTTTTTATTAGAGTTTCTTACAGGCCTATTGTTAATTTTTTTTTTTCAAATCCTCCAGCAGATATGTGACGTGACAGTTGATCAATTTTTTCATTCAACAACTTTCAAACATTTTATCAGTTCCATGTCTCCCCTCCCCACTGAAGTTTTCTCTTAGGCCCTGGTTCCTCTCCAGTGTGGACGCTGTTTCCTCCACTCCCACTATGCTGTTGTTTTGGGACATGCGTGGCTTTTATCATGCTTATCTCCTTTTTTGGATTCTCTTTTCTCTGACCCCAATGTCTTTTTCTTTCTTGATTTGATTCTATTTCCCCCCTCACCCCACCCCTGAGAAGGCATCGTTTAGTAATTTCTTAAGAAAGAGTACCTACAAGGTAATTTTTGAGTCTTTGCATATCTGAAATGTCTTTATTCTACCCAACCACTTTATAGTTCGGCTGGGTATAGAATCCCCAGGGGAAAATTCTTTTTTCTCAAAATTTTGAAGACTTCTTTACTGCCTTTTAGTCTCTTCTATTGCTCCTGGAAAGTCCTTTGTAATTCCCTTTCTCCATTTCCTTCTATGTGAGCTATTCTTTTTTTTCTACTTATTCTGATTTTTCATGGCAATTTACCATGATTTGAGTGTATTTTCATTAGTTATTTTGATCATTTGACCCTTTTTAACATGGAAACTCATGCCTTTGGTTTCTGGGAAGATGCACTCTATTTTTATTTTGTTAATTACTTCCCTTTTATTTTCCTCTATTTTCTCTTTTGGAACTCAAGTTTGCTAAACTGATCTTCTAATTTTCTTTTATGCTGTTAGATCTTTTGTTTTCAAACTTTTAATTTCTAAGGTGTCATTCCTATTCTTCTATTTTTAAAAATTTCCTGTCACTTTATGGATGCGATTTCTTCTCCTTTGTCTTCTTTTTTGGGGGGATGGGGGCTTTGAAGATAGAAAGTGTAATAGATTTTTAAAAACTTTTCTTTTACTCCCTGTATTGTTTCTGTGGCCTCTGAGTCCTTGTTTGTTCGTTCGTTTCAGACTTTCTCTCTTTGCAAATGTCTGATGATCTTTGACAGTCCGCACATACTTAAGAATGAGGCTCTAAAATGTTTGATTTGTGTGATTGGTGGGTTTGGCCATTAGTGGATCTTCTTTGAAGTATGATCTGGTGGTGAGCCAGGGATTTCTTTGGGAAACCCCAAAAAGCAGTGTCGGAAGGATTTTTCTTTAGTGGGGACATTTAGTTTCTTCTAAGACTAAGAAGTCTTCCAAGAATTCTGCTTTGGGTGGATAAAATTAATTTCCACCATCCTGGGAACATGAAAGGGAGCAGAATCCAGAATGCCTGCATTCAATATGCAATATAAAGTATACGGACTTCGCTTTAATCTCCGGCTTTCGGTCTGGTGTGTTTTCACTTCCCAGGAATCTGTCTGGTGACCTCAGATTAAATTTCTTCTCTTGAGTAGAGGCTACTAATTTTTTAAAAACTTTTTACCTAACCACAGAGCTAGGTATGTATGGTGGACTCGGTCATATAATAATATCAAGAATTGGACTCTTCAACCAGAATGTTTGATTTCGAATCTTGGCTCTACTAGTTATGAGCTGTCTGACCTCAGTCCAGTTCCCTAAGCTATGCGGTGGGTGACTCCAGGCTAAAGACGAACCATACATACCCAGTGAGGAAAAGAGCGCATTTGAATTTTATTTCTCTTTAACCTGGGCTATCTATTTTGTATTTTATAAAATGCTTTCTTTTATAACACCCAACCAAACCAATGAAAGCACAAAGGAATACAACTGCCCACATGATCTTTCTGCAAAGATGATATGGAGTTTCCCACTGAAATAATTCATTGTTCACAGAATTTGGCAATCAGAACAGGAAAAAGCCTCCAAACAAATGGCCCATTGAAAATACACACCATGACATAAGGATGATGCAATGGCAAATTGCAATACGGAAAGAAGACATGAATGAAAATTTTGTGTTGCAAAGGGATCAAGAGCTGTCCAACAAAATGGGAAAGAAACAATGTTTATTTTGAAGTCTTACTCAGTGTTCATGTTTGACTGTACCCTTGATATCGTTAAGAAGGTATTCGTTTTCAGTTCACTGCCATCCTTAGAATTAGGATGGATATTTCTCAGCTTAAATTCCCTTTGCCTCTGGGTAAAGTATAAGACCACGGGGTAGGCTACACCTCCCAAGTGAAAATGGAAGAGGAGCAACTGCCCAGAGAAAAGTGCAGGAGAGGAGAGATGCAGACACACTGTGATCAGAGCTTCATACACGACACAATTTAAAGGCAAGGAGAGAGGCCTGGGCGTCTGTGCCCAAACGGCCGTAGGTTTGCAGGGGTTATTGAAAGTGGTCCTAAATCTCTCCACCTAGAATTTCTCGCCTGTAGGTTTTCCGGCTCAGAAGCATACAAAATGACAAAATATGTTTGAAAAATACAAAATAGGAAAACATGTACTTTCCAAGTCTCATTTGCTAATTTTTTAAAATTCTTGATTTATCTACGGTAATTAAAAAAATAAAATAAAAACAGGAAAAATATAGCCAGCTTTGCAAAGGTGTATATACAAGGATATTATTTTTTTTGCATTTGTTTATAATATTAACTTACCCACACCAGGAAATGGGTTAAATAAATTATGCTATATCCATAAAATAGTGTACTATACAACTGTACACTGAAGAATGGGCTTATAGCACTAAATACTTTTATAAGGAAAGTTATCCATGATATGTTGTTGGTAGAAAGGTAAAAGAAGTTATAAATTACTGTGCTTTGCTTTGGTTTCATAAGCACTATTATAATATGTTTGTCTAGAAAACCATCCGGGATGATGCTAAATTGTTAAGTAATCATTCTTGTGTGGTAGGATAATAGATGATAATTGATTTGCTGCAAGAGCATTCATTGCTTTTGAAACTAGAAAAAAATTGTGTATAGCTACAAAGTGACTGAAGGCAAGCAGTGGAAGGCACAGAGTTAGAAGAAAATGACCTTAATAATACACAAATTGGATAATCATGATCGATTGAGCTGTAAACTATAGAGACTCTCTTTGAAATAACTCAAAATGTTAACTCTCCATTTTCTCAAATGAAACCAGTTGAATAGGCTTAAAGATATAAAATGTTTCTTAAATTGTAAAGTACAGTAATAAATAGTGGTTGATTTAATTGCATTGTTAACTAGTCTTTAAAAGACATTCTCAATGTGTTGATTTATTTCAGTTCTAATCTAGTACCTATTCAAAATTCAGACGAAAGTTTTGTTTAATGTAATTCTGTAGTAGTGGCGGCAATTTGTTCTCTTCAAGAAGTCAATCTATATTGAAGATCAGAGAGTCACTATTCACGACACAGCGGGCCCAATATTTCAGGCAGATTCTTGAAAGAAATGTATATCACTATGACTGGCATGCCTTAGAAAACATGGACTCACACACCATGCTTTAATGTATAGATTTAACGTATCACACTTGCTTTGTTCAATTATCCTTACACTTGTTATCTGAGAGGTAAGAGTCTTAGTTATTGGATTATTCAAAGAAAAACTGTGTAATATACCCTGCTTATTACACTCTACCTTGGTATATAAGTTTTGGGTTAATTTTACTTGACTATTTGAAGTAGCAGTTTTTACTTGTCATTTTTTTGTGTGTATGTGTGATTCAAGGTTTAGAAATATATACTAATTTATGTGTGTGCAGGGTATCTATGTAGTTACAGAATGTGCCTATATGAGTGTACATGTAGTTATACGATGTTTTACTCAAAAAGATAATCCTAAACCATAACATATGTAAAGATTTTTAGTATTGATGAAGGCTCCCTGTGATCCTTTGCTGTAACATCGACAAAAGCACCAACTTTGTGAATTATCTCTCCAGGCTTCCAGATGGTCTGTAATTGGAGTGGATTTGAATTTTTGATTTCTGAATGTCTATGCATGGCATGTTTCCATGCCTAAATATGGCACACATGTGAACCACGTACATTTCCTTCTACAGCACAGTACTTTGCATCAGTGAGGCATGTGGTCTCTCCTCAATGGCACCACACAATCAGGCACATTCCAGCTTCATCTGCATCTATGAGACAGATGTGCACTTGTGCGACTGACTGGCCATGGAAGCATTCATGGCACCTGCAGCTGGGATGTGCTTGGTACATTTCAGTCCTCTGCATAGTGAAATGAATGCATGCTGAAGTGAATAGCCTGATTGATTGTTGGGGCTAACAGTGTTAGCTTTTTAATTAAAGAGAGAGGAGGAGAGTGGGGGGGCAGGAGGACTGGAGAAGTCAGAGAAGGGAGGAAAGGAGGAAGAGAAGGCAAAGTGTAATCAGGTTTGGTGATAGAGTAACTTTCACTTCAAGTGAAACATGAATACATTAGTCACCATCCCTTTTACCACCATTTAGGAGAAACGCAAATACGGTCTCCAAGTTACAGTGGTTTGATTTAGAATTTTTTGACTTTGCAATGGTGCGAAAGCCATACCATTCAGTAGAAACCATACTTTGAATTTTGATCTGTGTCTGGGCTGATGCTATGTGGTACGCTGCTCTCCTGCGATCCTGGGCAGCGGCAGGGCGCGTGGCTCCCGGTCAGTCGGCGCTCTGCAGCGCGCCGTGTTGTCAGCGATTTTTGGATTTTGTGTTCTGAGTGCGTGTAAGGCAGGTCAGGCTAAGCCATGGTGTTCAGTAGTTGTGTTAAACGCATTTTTGATTTGTGATCTTTTCAACTTACCATGTACCTGGTGGGACGTTAAGTAGAGGAATAGCAATACAATTTTAAAATCAATCAATAGGATCACCTGGTATCGCTTGAGCACCAGGAATGGCATGTTTAACCCGACCCCAGCCTGGTGGAGGAGCAGAGTGAGCATGAGGTGGGTTGTGTTGGGGGGAGTTGGTTGCAAAGCATCCACTGCCTAGTTGCTTTTTTTAAAAACCCCTGCTACTCTGCCACAGCAATCCTCACACAGGTTGGTTAACACCACACATCTGCTTTTCGAGGCCTGAACACATTCACTCACATGCTAAATCATGCAAGCTCTGGAGAGCTTTTGGGAAATTTGATAGGGATCAGGATGGGCCTGGGAAACCTGTTTGGAGGCCCTACGTATAGTGTACAGCTGAGGCCCTACACAAGGGAGCCCGGTGTAGGGTGAATCCAGCTGTCCCTCCACTCATCAAGCCCTTCACCCTTGTTCAGAGCTAAGCCAGCCCAGAGGAAGGACCACCTCTTTCTAATCACATAAAGGGCCACTGGTGGGCTGCTCATAACCAGAAAATAATGTCAGCTATTATTATTGACTCCTTCTCAATATCCTGTGAAGGTACTGGGCTGAGCCCGTTATCATCTTACATAATACACATAACCAGTCCATGAAGGGAGCACTACCATTAGCTGCTTTTTATGAATGAGAACTTGGAGACTTAGAAAGGGTTAGCAGCTTGCCCAGGATCGTCTGGTTAATAAAGTATGTAGCCAGCTTTAGAATCGAGGCCATCGGGCTACAGAGTAGCATATCCAGTATCTGGGAAGGGTCAGGGTTTTCCATGCCTAAGTGACCCAATATAAACCACCATGGACATTTATCCTGGACATATTGCTATGTAATCATGTCTTATGAGCTCTGGATCCCTCACAGCTCCTACCACTGATGTCAGCGTAGTGGAGTGTCAACAAATGGGCACTGAATTCACTAATGGAAAAAAGATGGTACGTTCTAGTTCAAGGGTTGGAGATTGTGGTTTCAGTCACTTTTAAAATATTTTTCTTTGGGAAGATTTCAAAGTTACACGAAAGTAGAAAGAATAGCATATAACGAACCTCCACAAACCCAAACCCAGTGTTAACAATTATCAACATTTTGCCAACTTTTTTGCTGTTTTATTTTTTCCTGTCCTATTTGAAAGCAAATCCCAGCTATGTCATTTTACCTCTAAATACTTCGTATGGGTAACAGATAAGGACTTAAAAAAAAACATAACCACCATGCAATTATCATACCTAACAGCATTAACAATAATGTTTTAATATCATCTAAGACCTAGTCCATATTCAAATAGATTGTCTCGAAAGCATATGTATACATATATATATATACACATATATGTGTATATATATATATATGTATGTATATGTATACTTAGTCTGTGGAATCAGAATGGAAATTATGTGCACATTGCATCTGGCAAGTCTCTTGTATTTTTTTTTCTCATATAGTTTTACCCCACCTTTTTATTTAATGACACTGACATTTTTATTTATTTATTTATTTTGAGAAACCAAGGCATTTGTCCATGACAGTGATTTTTAAGTGACTCTGTAAACACTTCTTGGAGGAAGTTGATGATGCCCAGTTTTCAGGAGGTTCTCACTCTGATATCCTCTGGAATGGTGTCTATTGATGAGATTCTGGGGGAGATCATAATTGTTTCTTCAGCACACAAACGTGAATTGAATGCCAGCAGTGTGCCCACCGTGTGTCCAGAGCGAGAGATACAGCTACTTGGTTTTTGCCATAAAGACAGATAAGATGAGAATAAACTCTCAAGGAAGAACAAATCGTATCTCTTAAGTCGCCTTTATCAGAAGCATTCAACCATATCTGAACAAACCTCCAACAACTCTTTAATGGCTTGTTGTATTCAAGAGGCTTAACTGATCCATGTTCCCTCCTCTTTGTCAAGTACTGTGCAATTTTTTTCCCAGTGTATTGATTCCATCAGGCAATTATCGGAAATTATATGCCCAGTAGAGACTGACCCACTCTTGACAGCTGCGTAGGTGAGAATTTCTCACCGCAGTGATGATGGCCTCTCTGTGACTGGGGTGGGCAAACTCTGGGAAGCAGGACTGGGAATAATAATGGGAGAAGAGGACTGTATGGGCGAGCTAGGAAAAGGCATCGGGGGAAGCCACTATGTTCAGGGGCTAGGACGGAGCCTGACTGCAGGACAGTGTCAGATTTGTGAACTCGGGAGAGTAAAAAGTAGAAGGCAATAAACTAGTTGTACAAATAATACTTCTATTTAATTTGGATTTTTTTTTTTATTTTTCTTTCCTTTTCTTTCTTTCATTTTTTTTTATAAAAGAAATACTCCCCTTAACATGGTTATCTGAGACATGATAACTGGGTGTTTTTTAAGGGATGTTTAGAAAATCAACACCTTCTTTGTAGCAGGATCACAGCAAGCCTGGACGCCAGTGGCTGTCAGGTGTGAGGCTCAGGACATCCGCAGCCCTGCAGCGCTCATGCCAGGGGCCGGGATGCAGATGGCCGGCTGCTCTGTATGTACTTTGCCCATTTACAAGGACGACCTTTAACCGTAAGACTTATTGTTGCCAGGTCTATAATGGGTAACTGGATAAACATCAGAGCCCTGGAGTTCTCTTCTGAACCACATCAAATTCTCCAAATACCAAACTGAGTTTTATTTAAGCTGGTGAGGAGATGAGGACAGATCTTTTCACGTCCCATTTGAAACCTGCAGTGGATAAAATGGCCTTGCTTTCTCTTCAGAGGGCTAACTGATAGCACTGTAACCTCGCCTCTGTGAAGCAAACTAAACAAGAGGAATATTTTGTCTTCCGAAAATTAACGGCCCCATTAGCTCTATGCTTTTTGGTACATTTTAAATTATTTTGCTTGATGTAATGTAAGGTTTTCTTTAGTAAAGTTCATGGCATATTTCACATACCATCTCATTAATTTTTATCATACCCCTAGGACATGAGTATTATTGTTCTTATGAGAAAAAACGAGGCTCTAGACAGCCTCGGGTCATGCAGCTAATTGGGATATGGCCAGAAGCAGAGGCAAGAGCTCCTGGGTCTTAGCTGTCAGAGCACACGGCCTTTGAAAGGCAAGTTTTGGTATTACATTCTTGCCCAAAAATATTTTCAATTTTTTTTTTAAAGTCCCTTGGGAAAAATCCTAACCGTTCCTGCCAGCTCCTTTAAGCATCCCACAGAGCAGTTCATTCATTCATTTGTGTATTCAGCAAATATATAGCAAGTGCCCACTGTGCAGACATTGTCCTGAGTGCTGGGGATGCCCTACCCTCAAAGAGATGTGCCTATACACTTGTCTCAAGTGTCACATAGAGCCCTCTGGGGGTGTAAAAAGCGACAAAGGCTAAGGAAGAGGACCTCAGGAGAATGAGCATTTATAGTTACCATAATAATGGTAGTAAGAGCTAACTCTTACATAATGAAACTTGCACTGTTGTTCTAAGTTCTAGTTGATGTATTTTCGTAGCAAGTCTGTGAGGCGCATACCAGTATTAAATCAGTTTTGCAGATGAGGAAATTGAGGCCCGTGGAGATTCGGTGAATTGCCCAGGTCTCACAGAATTGGTGGGATCCCACCCAGGCAGTTAGGATTAACCACTAAGCAGTACTGCCTCTCTAGAAAGCCTACGAAAGGCAGTTGAGGGAAAAGAGTTTTAAAGACCCTCTGGGCTCTGATCGCGGCCGTTAGGCTAGGGGAGCAGTTGCGGCACACAAAGCAGGGAGCACCTGATGGCCAGATTCTGAGCAGAATGAGGGCTTGTGTGCTGCCCTTGGCCCCAGCAGACTCGCCAGACTTACTCCAGACAAAGACATTCCAGAATGTGAGGATGGTGGCCCTGCAGTTGCCACCTCCCAGACCAAACACAGGCCTGGCTTCCAACCTTCCCCTCTCCCCTGCGGAGATGTATGGAGTGCGGGGCCAGGAGGCAGAAGTGGGGAGTGGCTTCCCCACCTCCGGGCTGTCCCTTCCTGCTCCCTTGGTGTGGTCAGATGCCTGTTGGCTCCCTCCCTCTTTCTTGGCCCACCTCGTGACTCCCTGACTCTCCTCAGATGGCACTGGGCCCCCTGTGCTGGAGAGGGTGCTGCACAGGGGTCAGAGGCGGGGGTTTCCATTCTCTGATGACTGTCTGGCATCTACTTCCTATTCGGAGGGCCTGGCGATGGAGCACTTTCCTTTTAGAAATGGGCGTGCTCTAGAAGATGGTGCGACTGAAGCCCAAGTAGCAGACTGAATCCTAATGAACAGTTTTGCTTTTGCTCATCTATGACATTTTCTGGGTCCGTGAAAAGAAAGCAAGAGAAGGGCTCAACGAGGCTTCCTGCCCACCTCAGTCCATTGAGGGCTCTCGCGGCCCATTTTACAAGGTGAGGAAACTGAGGCCCTCAGAGAGGCAATGAGTGACAGGAGGCAGTGAGGAAGAAGTCCTTTGGTCTGGAATCAGAAGTGAAGCCAGAGGGGCAGGGGTGCTGAGGAGGTGGCCCCCCCTGAGATGCAACCAGACACCACCGATCTGCAGACACCGGGTGTTTTTAGAGATCGTAGAACTTGGAAGCAGAGAAGAGACTGGAGCCCGAGACAGGCTCCTCGGTGTAACCACCCCCAGTCTGGGCCTCGGAGGGAAGACGTGCCAGGTGGCGTGCGGTGGCGGAGCGCAGCCCTGGAGCCTGAGTGGGCCGCCTTAACACCTCTCTGCCGAGCCTTGGCTGCGCGGCCTTGACCAGCGTGCGTCTGTGGCTCCGTTTTCTCATCTATAAATACGACGTACCCCAGAGGACTGTTATTAGGGTTCAGTGAGCTGATACGTGAAAAGAAAAGCAACGAGGCGCCCACTCAGCGTCAGCATGCTGGAACAACAGCTCATTTTCAGTATTTGGGGTGTAGGCAATATAGAATGGTTGGTTATATGACTTTGCGGATTTCTCCCGAAATCCATTAGGTGTTTCAGAATAATTTAATTCTTTAGTTAAATTATAAGAATCGTTACTGTCCTCCAGCTCCACTGGCCTCCTTTTGTTCCTCATTCTCAAAAAGCGCTTCCTGCCTCAGGGCTGTCCCTTCTTCTGCCGGGTGTGCCGTCTCCCCACCTGGTCACGGTGCCCTTCCTGTCCCCTCCATCACATCACCCTGGTCATTCCTTCAGGGCTGTTGTCTCAGCCTCTCATCTTATTAGTTTATTGTTCAATTTCTCCCGAGAACTTGTTCACTGCTGTATTTGCAACACCCAGGATAGCGCCTGAAACATAATAAAGATTTGATGAATGAGTGAATGAATGGATGAATGAATGAATGGGGTGGGTGACAAGGGCAGCTTTGGGTGTCTGGCCCCCAAGCCTGAGACGCACCGCATGACGCTGCCACAGACCCCACGTGCTCCGGGGCCGTTCCTGCCCATGCAGGGGCAGAGGTGCCTCTCTCTCCTCTGTCACTTGGCCTTCTGTGGGCTGAGGACATCGCTAGACCAGCTGTTCTCAACCAGAGCTGACTTTGCCCCTATGGGCAAAATCACGGGACATTTGGCGAGGTCTGGAGACATTTTTGGCTGTCACAGTGGAGGAGCGAGAAGAGGCGCTTCTGGCATCTAGTAGAAGCCAGGGATACTGATAAACATTCTCCAGTGCACTGCCCCGCAAAAAAATTATCTAGCCCAAAATATCAATAGTGCCGAGGCTGAGGAACCCCGCAATAGCCTGAAGGAGAGTCTGCTGAGCGGTGGGAACTAGGTCACTCCAGCTCCTTGGATCACGGTTTACTTATCTATGACGTAGTCACGGCTTAGGTTACATTGGCTCTAGCGTGCTGCCATTCAGTGAGGCTGACCAAACTGGAGATTAAAGATGGGCTGTCAATGTCTTCAGTATCTCATGCTTTGAAAAAAAGCAAGAGAAATAGGGAAGGTTTAAAAGAGACGTTCGAAGAAACAGTGCTTAAACCTCAGCTGAACTTTAAAAATTTGAACCATTTCATCCTCAGAAAACCTGTAAAAGGAGCTGGAAGGGCCCCGTTTTCATGCTTTGTTGTTAAGAAATTCTTGTTGGGACTCAAGGGACAGCCCTGAGCAGAATCTTCTCCTAGGATTACACAGAACCTAAGATGCCAGCCGGCTGCGACTGAGGGCCGCTTTTCAAGTATCGTCCCAGCTGCCAAGTCCCTAAAAGCAGTAGCCGAGCTCTCCCACGTCTGGGCCCTTCTTCCAAGGCCCCCGACTGAATCAGAGCCGTGCCCCGTCTGCTCACGTCTCTCTCCATATCACAAAGAGTCTGCTCTTTCCAGCCTTAAAGCGTAACCAGGAGGGAAAGAATGAGAAGAAACAAGCTTTGCCTACATGGGGAAACTGGCCTAAACAAAGTGCAATTGTGAGAGTTGCCCAAATAAAATGAATATTATATTTATTGGAACTTTCCAAAAAAAAAAAACCCAATAGATTCTCATAAAATCCCCTCACTACAAAACGGTAAAGGCTGTTTTTATGTCCTGTAAAAAAATATATATCCAGTATTAAAAATTCAAAGCGCGCTTGTAAAATGTGCTGTTTATAAAGAGAAAATTCTGTATCATGATACCTCTGATTAAGGATCTATTACCATGTCATAAATATGATACATTTGAATTTCATAATGTTTAAGAAATCGTTTTATGGAAGTATCAGAATTTATTTCTAGATATCTACAGTCGCAAATTACGCCTATGTAATGAGAGTGCTAAAAGAGAATGCTTTCGACATCGGTGTAAACAGAGGCTCCAAAAGTCAAAAAAAAAATTAGTAGATGCTGTCAACACGCAGGACCCAAAGCACGATGGGTCCAGCATGAAGGACTTACTTAGGGGGTGGTCAGGAACTGTTCTGTGACGTTAATGCCATCACACACCTTCAGGCTTCCTTTGGACTTTAGAGAGATTTCAGAGTACACACTTACCTCTCCAACCCCAAACCAGGGCAGAGGAGGGGGTGCTTCCTCCTCACCTTAAACCAAGTGACAAAGGGGAAACTTCCAGGAGGAGCCAACCCTGCCAACACCTTGATTCGGGACCTCTGGGCTTCAGAACTGTGAGAGAATAAATTTCTGTTGTTTTACGTTTGTATGTTACGGCGTAACTGATGCAGGGCCCCTGGGTATTTTTATTTCTTACTATCCAGAGTTAGTTCTACCTTCATATCTTATTTCTGCTGTTTGTTTTTCTTTCTCTGAACTGATCTTATTGGAATTTTATTCTCTTGGTAGTTGACTACGATTACCTAGAGTGGTCATAAAATTCTCTAAGCTTCAGTTTCCTCATCTATAAAATGAGTGTGAGTTCCTACAGCCTCAGGTCAGTTGGGAGGACTCAGTGAGTTAATCCATTCAAACGCTCTTAGAACAGTGCCTGGCGTGTAGCAGATACAGTATATATATTATTACTATTTTTATTAAGTTCTGCTCCCACTTTCGAAGGGTAAGCTCAGGTCGTGGCTTACCCAAAATTAATGGTACATTTTCTTCCATCATTTGGGTTATTGGTGAAAACATTTCATTACTCTTGGATCTAGAATGATCTTTTATTATGGGTTTTGGGATTAATTCTGAATTAGGTTTTCAGCAAATTTTCTCATGGTCTTCACCAGCTAATTGAAAATCTTTGTGGTGCTGAAGCTTATCGTGGTTTAGCCAATGGGCTGGGCGATGGGCAACTGGGCCCATGGCCATGGCTTGGCCCACCATATAAGTTAATTTTCTGCTCTTTTCCATGGCTAAAGCTTCACTTTAGGCATCATTTTACAAATGTGGGCCATTGGTCATATGGGGACAGAGCAAAAGACTAGAGAAGGCTGTTAAAAATCCACCAGCATGGTTGGGAAAATGAAAGTACATCCATGTTGATGTGTGGTTAGCAGAGTTTTCTTCACGGGTCAACTTCACATGTAACCTGACTCTAAGCCCTACTATCGTCTTTCTTAGAGAATTTCAAAGAAATCATGTAGAATAACAAATATGGAACAGTCACATAATTTGTTATAAATTGTCTCATCTATAAAGAATAAGTGCATTTGAGGATGATGAACATTTAATGGAATGTGTTTAGAACTTTTCATCTCTGTCACAAGTTGTGGGCTGACATTTTTTCATCTGTCACAAGTTGTGAGTGATTTTTATCCATAATTTACGATGCCCTGAGGAACAACTAAGCAGAACAAAGTCAAAAGCCTTCTCAAAGTCAAGGAAGAATGTAGCTTCCATTCTGTCTATCTGCAAAGTCCTTCAATGCCACTGATGGTTAAATCTTCGGCTTCCCCTATTTATTCAGTCATGTTGCCCATGTATGCCTTTTATTTCCTTAAAAAAGAAAGTAATGGATTTTAAAAATACATAATTTAGGTTTAGAAGTTTGTAAGTTCTAGAGTTAACTAGGAAAACTTAAGAGGTCTGACCATTCACTTATTTGTTTACTATCCAAATGGCCACTGTTGTGACTTCACAAGATTTCATTAACCATATTATTACACAGTCTCTAACAGGAGAATCTCAAACTATGTGTATATCACTTTCTAAAAAAGTATCAGTAGACAGTTTAATATTTTTCCTTCAGCAGAGTGTTTTGTATGTTAGCAAATCAGGGGTTCGATAGCAAATACACTGTGGAATGGTGAACCAAGTCAGTTAATGGCGACTTTAGCTCTTTAGAAGGGCTGGGTGAAGCTCTGCTCATGGGTAATTGAAGCCTCAGGTTGCCAAGAGGTAGATGACTAAGAGGTGGTTGTTTCAGATCAAGAGTAAAATTTTTAATTGGATGATGAGCATTCTCAAAGGGCATGTAGCAATTTTCTGAATTGCATAATCTAATGGTTTGAAATTTAGAAAGTGGTGATGTCATCTTTCCATCTTTTAAAAGACCATACATTTCCCTCTGTAATGATTTTGTGTATTATTTTTAATAACAGCAATAGGCCAGTGCCAAGGAATAGGATGGTCGGAAAGAGAGAGGCCTCAGGGATGTGTGGAACGGCTTTGTCATTGAGTTCCAGTCTTACACAGTTGTGCTTTCTTGATGAAATTCCTGGCAAAGTCTTCTATGTTTTCAAAGCCTCTTTCTCCTCCCTGTTCTCAGTTCATTTACTGTCTCACCTTTCAAAGAGGTTTACCTGTGTTAAAATGAACTTAGTTCAGATTACAACTTGTGAATCTCTTCTGTGTTGTTTTTTAACAAAATATATGATGAAAGAAATAGTATTTTTACTGAGAATGTCCAACACTCGGTAGGTCATTACTCTCAGAAGTTTTAGAGAGTACGAATTATGTCTACTCACACTACGGACTTTGAGGTCCATCCGTGTTATAATATATATCAGTACTTCATTTTTACAGGTGAATACTATTTCATTGTATGTCTATCCACAATTTGTTTATCCATTAAACTGTCGATAGACATTGAGATTGTTTTTACCTTTTAGCTATTGTGAATAATGCTGCTGTGAACACGAGTATGCATGTATTTGTTTGAGCGCCTGTTTTCAATTCTTAGGGTATGTACCCAGGAGTGGAATTGCTGGGTCACATGGTAATTCTATGTTTGACTTTTTGAAGAACTGCAGAACTGTTTTTCAAAGTAGCTGAACCATTTTACATTCTCACTAGCAACATACAAGGGTTCTTCTAGTTTCTCCTCATATACATGTGAAAACATGCATGTATATTTTCTAGTGGTTGTGAAATGCTAACTCATTTGTTTTGAGTTGTAATTCTCTAATGACTAATAACATTGAGCACATTTTTATGTACATGTTGGCCATTTGTGTATCATTTTTGAAGAAATGTCTATTTAAGACCTTTGCCCATTTTTAAATTGGGTTGTTTATCTTTTCATTGTTGAGTTGTAGGAGTTCTTTATATATTCTGGACATTAGACCCTTATCAGATGTATGATTAACAAATATTTTCTTGTATTCTGAAGGTCATCTTTTCACTTTCTTGATAACTAACGTTCTTGGATGCATCAAAGTTTTTAATTTTGATGAAATCCAATTTATCTATTTTTTTTTCTATTATGCATGCATTTGGTGACCTGAAGCTTTTTTCAATGACAGAATCTTAGTGCTTTAGAGGCAGCAACTTGTACTTTAAGAGCCATGCACATGTGGAAGTAATAGCTCCTTTGCAATCATTACGAAAGCAGGGTCAGAAGCAGCCTCATTGGGAAGAGCTACCAGAGGAATCTTATTTTAATACAAACTAAGCATCAGGAGCAGAATCATAAATATTTTTAAACTAACAGATTAGAAAAGAAAGTGTCTTTGGATTATTATTTTTATCAAAATCAGAAGGACTTGATACAGAGTTTGTGGGAAACGAGTATATTCCAACATTTTTCTCTTTCTCTGCTGGTTAATTTTGATAGCTACTGTGCTTCCTTGTATAAATAATGAGACTATCCCCAATGGTAATTACTGTAATTTTCTCAAAGTTTGTATGCCTGTCATTTACGTAATGCCCCAAATCAACCAAATAGCTCTTAGCTTTATGTTTATCTCAGTGGATTATTTAGGAATCACAGAAAGAAAAAAAGCCAAAATTCATTTTTTTTGGTTTTTGGTTATTATTATGATTATGGGGTATTGAAAGGTTAAGCTGACATAGTAGCTTTAAAAGCAGAATTTACTTAAGTTCAAGAGAGAGAAAAAAGCCTCTGGCTGTTGGGCCTTCTTCTTCCAAATATACATAACTAACTTCTGCTTCTTTTGCATATGTGTGATCAGATTAAGCAATCCTTTAAAAAATGAACATGAGCCACTTATATTTGGGAAATAAAATAAGCCCATTTCTCTGGGTTCTGAGGGCCTGCCAATCAAATCAAGAGTTTAATCTGTGGATGTAGTGAGTGCCTCTCATCAGACATTATAGTCAACAAAAGAAGCACGTCATAAAAGCGTCTTCCTTGGACTTTATTCTTTGATGGAAAAACTCCTTTGTACCTCAGCGAATACTACATTTATTAACCCTAGAAGAGCAAAGATGCCTAATGCAGCACAAACGTCTATGGCTTTTAAGATATACATTATTATGTGTGAGGCGTACAAACTCCTCCTTGAAACAGTGATTAAAGTTTTCCACTTGGACCCCTTTCATGCTGCTGGGCTGTACGGGGGAGGATTCTGGCCCTTCCTATTCGGTGTTCCCCGCGTTCAGTCTCCCCTACTTCAGGATGAAACACAATACCTTAAGTTAACAGAGCCCAAAGAGGCTGATCATTGGTTCCCTTTGTCCCTTGATACTGCAGCCCCGCCCCGTTGGCTTGCACTGACAAGCTGTTTATATTTTTGTAAGGGCCACCCTTTAACTCGGCAGCCTGATGGCTATAATGGACCCAATTGTCTTCGGGCTGCAGAGAGCTGAGTCCCCACACCCGAGGAGCCTGGGGCCCGACTCTGATGCACAGGAATGGCTGTTAGGAAACACGGGTAAGGATGCCCCTGAGTGTGTGACGATGCTGCTTCTGAGCTAGCTGGCTAATCCTGGGCACTGGTGGGGAGCTGCGACGGAGTTGCTGGAGTTTTCCTGGTTTTAATTTTTTGCCTTCCAAAGACTGAAGGAGAAGCTTGGTTCTCTAGGATTTGCTGACAAAGCTCATAGCGATCCCCATCAACCCAGGCCAAAAAAAAAAGAAGCAGGGAAGCAAAAACTTGGGAGAGAGACGCATTTTGGCGCTGGGCTTGACACCAAAGCAACGTGGAAGGGGCAGAGCTCGCGGCCGCTGCAGTGATGTTGTGGGAATCGAAGGCCGTTTTCTTTTCCGACTTAGCTGTGCACAGCCAGTTTAGCTCCGGCTCTGTGTGGCTTCTGTGAGCCAGCTGCTCGCCGATGTAACTCAGGCGACCTCTTTTGAAAGGGTCTGATATCTGCTGGTATGTTCAAAGGGCAAACCGAAGTGGTCTTGTATGTCATAAATCGTCCTATTCAGAAATGTGGGAAACGGTTTAGAGCTGGCCGGCTGTAAAGTTTTATTGCCCCGTAAAAGTGCTCTGAGGGCACTGTGGCCCTCTGGGGCAGTGCAGGAATGAAGGAACAGCCCCAGGCGATTAGAGCATTTGTCCTTGACTATTCAAGAGAGAAGGCGGAGGAGGGGAGATGGGGGGGGGGGCACGAAATGGGCCTAAACAGCCCACCTGCGGGTTCTTTCTGCTTTCCAGCCTGTGAATGAGTGAGGCTGGAACACTCTACCCACTGGTCTTCAGGGCCTGATTTCATTGTCTCGATGCCCCATTTGACGCCGAGTAAGACACCTCTCATGGTGCAGAGGGACACATGAAACAAGGGAGGGGGGTGTGCTGTGTTTATACCCCAAGTGGAGGACAAGGGGATGGACGGAAGCCCTGGGAATCGCTTTGGGAAGTCCTGCCTCCTGCTGAACGGAGAATCACCTACGGCAGCTTCTATGGAGAATTTTGTTCTTTCCTTTCTGATGAGCCTCATGGTATTAAGTTAGTGAACTCACGGTCTGCGCTTGACATGGACAAGAGCCTGAGAAATTGACGAAGTGTGGTTTAATTTTTAGATAAAGCAACAGGTGAATCGTGGGACGTCAATACCTCTAGTGCCTTATAAATCTTCCTACCTCTTCTAATGCCCCGAATTTGTATTTATTATCTAAATACAGCATATTTCAAGTCAACATTGTTTGATGACTCCTGGAGGAACTAAATCGGATGCAAAGGGTTATTTTTTAAATGAATTTGACCCACAGCAACAGGACTGTGTCAGCACAGTGTATGAAAACATCAGGTGGTTTCTAAGTGAGGCCAAGGGCTCCCTCAGTGGCCCCAGAGAGAGCCTGGGAAAGGTGGGTGGGTAGCCCATGGGGTGGTTTCATGAAGGAACAGGTCAGGGGAGGCTCCACGAGGAAAGCAGGATGTGCATCATCCCTGCCTCTTGCCTCCAGCCTCACAAACCCTGGCTTCCTGCAGGTGGGTGCGTTCTCACATTCCTACCCAAAGCGCATCTCCCCATCTCCCCATCTCCCGGTGATGGCAGGATGAGGAAGAGCAAAGAGGAGGCCTGGGGAGAGAGAGGAGGGGGTGACTTCCAGGAGACCTCACAAGGCACAAAGACAGCTCTTCCCTGACTTCCTCAATCAGGTTGGTAGGCATGCCAGGCTCCTGGAATTTCAGAAACTTACTGCATATTTTCAGATGGAGAATTTACATAAACTAATGCTAAACTAGGAGATTTATAATACAAAGTAATATTTTCCTAGAGCTTTTAAATACTGACAGCTTTTGAAACCCACGTAACCAGCATCGGTGGATGAAATACCATGACAATGACAAATACTAACAGTAACAATAGCCATCATTTACTGAATACCTATTGGGTCCCAGGCCTTTACATGTATTATCTCACTCAGTCCTCACTGACCCCTTTGATGTAAGAATATTATTGTCCTCATTTTACAGAGAAGGGAACTGGAGCACAGACAGGTTAAGTAACTTGTACAAAGTCACACAGCTAGAAAGTGACAAGAAATTTGAATTATTAGAAAGGTAGACAGTACATAACCTTGTCTTATGACTTGAGGATTTTCTATGAAATGTAGCTGACATTCACATTCATAGCTTTTCAAGAATCCATCGAGACGCTGCCACCAAAATGTGACTTCCTACAGGAAGCTAAATGGCATCTGGGAAGGAAAGCCAAGAACTGCTTCCTTTAAATGAGTGACAGTGCCAAAGCGTCACAGCCTTGTCACAGTCAGCCCAATGCCAGGAAGGGCCAGCTAAGGGGAAGCATTTGGGGCCTGGCCCTGCCACACTGGTGGGCCTGTGCTATATGGTGACCCATCAAAAAAGCTGGAAGGTGAATCAGAAACACAGCCTGGGACTGTGTCCCTTAGGGATCCCCTGGGAGCCGTTTAGATATGCATCATCTCACCTTAAGCCGCACCTGCTGGGAACACTATCCCTTATCAGACCTGCAGTGCTGTTCAGCTTTTCAAGGAGCCCATTTCCTGGTATGTAGGTCTTTAACCAGCAGGTGTATTTGCTCACTCTCAGCCTGTGCCTTCTAGTACCATACCTGACAAGCCGACATTGAGAGAATGGCACACTTCACATTTTGCAGCTGTTGTGCAAATAGAACTTCAGTGAAATTCCTCAATTGACTCTAGAAACCGCAAGGAGCCAAAGGGCCAACCTCTAACTTTACAGACAAACATCGGGTATGCTTCTGACACCAGTCTCTGAAACTAACTTGAACAATGCTCTCTGTTATTAAGGGGTATGTAGGAGGAAGATATTTAAATCTGTAGGACCCTCAAAACCTGACTATAAACCGAGTTAGAACAGGCAGTTTCCAGTGTGTGTCCTTTGATGCGTTAGGGAGCCGAATGTACCCTGAGATCCCACCACGGAGTTCTCAGTGCATTTCCTCCTGCCACCTTCCCAAAGGGTAGGACGCAGGATTTAAACTGAACTTCAAAGCTGTAACTTGACCTCAGAACTATGTACCGCAAAGAGCACTCCCGTGCTTTCCAAGGTAGTTTCAAATCCATGGAGTTCCCCAAGATATTCCTGATTGCAGGATTGGGTGATTTAATTTTAAATCCAGGAGCTTTAAGCGAAATGTTGCTGAGGCTTTAGGCCTCTGTCTGCTGCGGAAGTTGCGGGATTTCTGCAAGGCAGGCGGCTCTCAGTGCTTCCTGGGCAATGACCAGACTTCCAGGAACGGCCCGGAGAGCTGCACACCTTTGATAGGTCGCTGGGGACCAAGCGACAAGAGCCAGGGCTGTCAGGATGTGGGATTCTTGACCTGTGCCTGTCCCTGGATGATTCTATTTTCTTAAGAACACTTTTAACGAGAAAACAGCAGAAATCAGTGATTTAAATATACCCTCCGCAAGGACAGGTATTGTGTCTTCTGGATACTCCCTGTGTTCTGGGCACACTGGGAGGACAGCATGAATGCTGATTAATGCCGGTCCATTATGAAAAGGAAATAGAAGGACCCCTAGAAGGTAGCAACAACCCTCCAGCCCCAGAAGCCTTGTTGGAACTGTGACAAGGAAAGATAGGGACAAAGCCTTAAAAAAGCAGCTCTCTTCCCACACTCAGCAGATGCAATGAACCAAGGGGCGCCATTGTCTGAGCTGTCACTGCAAGGCTGGGAGGGGCAACGCGGGTCCCAGCCCTCCCCATGGCTGGCAGGGGTCTTCAGGGAATGCCGGCCTCCAGTGTGGGCTGCGCTTTCCTCACAGGCCGTGCCGACCAGGGCTCCACAGCTGCCATCTGCACACAGGCCTCGTGGTGTCTCAAGCTTCTGGGTGTGGCTTTGAAGAACAGGGTCCTTGGAGAGGGGACCTGCTGATAATGAAGGGTCCAGAGGTCGCGGCGGAATAGGGCCGGGTGGAAGATGAGCTTTGTGACCACTGATTCTTGTCCTTTCCAGGAAATTGGGGTTACTGGGTCAGAAAAACATCCCATTACCAGCTGCGTTTCCAAGGCTGATTGCAACCCTGCTCCTTGAGAATGAACCACATCCAGCTCGTGTCCACACCCACCCCCCTCCCCGCCTCTCCAGAGCCTCAGTAAGGGGGCGGGGTCCCACGGGAGCAGTTCCCAGTTATTGCACATCCGCACGTCTCCTCCCCCAAATGGACGTAAATCTGTCTTCTCTGTTCCCTGTCCCTTAGTCTCTGAAAAGCCCAAAGCGGGGTGGGGGTGGGGGCAGCAGGCAGGGAAAAGAAAAGAGGTGAACTGGGGACCAGGGATTAGAAAAAACATCCCAGCTCCTTCCTCTGGCCAAGACTTGTTTGTTGCTGTGGTGGGAGTTTTTGTTTGGGGGCCTTTCAATTTTCCCTTTTAATCAAAGCAGTCTGCTCTGGCGCTGCTAGTAGAACAACCCCCCGCCCCCTGCCCCCGCCACCCAGTCCTCTCCCATGGTGACTGCGTGCATAGCATCCAGGCCTGGGCTTGTATCCGTGATCCCTTCTATTAATTCTAAAGGGAATTTAACCTTTTGTTCTGTTCGCCTTCTCCTCCCAGGGCACGTCCTTTCTCTTCTTTCTGGTCATCTAACTTCTTTCGAATATTTGTCTATTATAAATAACACAGTGATGAACGTTTTTGTAATAATAGCTAATAATTCTTAACATCGGTTGAATCGCTACCTGTGTGATAGGCACTGTTTCGGGTTCTTTATACACCGCAACTAAATCAATCTTCATACAACCGTTTAACAGAGGGGGAAACTGAGGCCCGAGGCAGTTGGCTAAATGTTTTGTCCCAGATTGTACAATTGAGAAGTGGCAGAGCTCTCTCGGAGCTGCTGCTCCTAGATGATGTCAGGATATATGTCTCCGACCACATCTCTGATACTGCTTTGGGAAAGATTTTAAAATTAGAATTACTAAGGCGTAAGTTATAAACTTTCTTAAGGACCTGGGTACATATCACAAAGTGACTTCCCAGTAATACTGGATGGTTATGCGCATTCGTATCCCCATGAGCACTGTGCAACTGATCCAGGACCCGAAAGCTAGGCGAGCCCCTGGTGAATGGAGATGTCCCGCTAGCCCCCTCGGCCATGTGTCCACTGGCCCTTTCAGCGTCTGCAGGCTGATCTGGGCACTCACCACCATTCATAATATTGTCTTCATGAAAAAATACATCTAGTTCTTAATTACATTTGGGAAATAGGAGAAAGGACATTTGGGATGCCGGTAATGTCCTATTCTTTATCTGGATGGTGTGTACGCTGTTATGGTTCATGCGTGACAATTCACTGAACTGTTGCCTTTTGACTTGTGCACTTTTCTGCTTGTAATTTATACTTATTAAAAGTTTATATATATTTTTTAAAAACTATATCAAGTATATATATATGAAGTTAGATACAGAATACACTGAACTCTACTGTAAAAAAATAAGAAAATGACTCAACTGTCACCATATTTTCTCCACCTGTTGGATAAAAGGAGATTTTGAAAGAAACACTTTCATGGTCCCTTTTTTTTCATTTCTAATTCAAGAATTGAAAAGATTAAATCACAATAGTTCTAAGAAATATAGATCTTTTAAAAAGTTCCTCGCCCGATTTTATTGTTTGTTTGTTTGTTTTGTCAGTTTTTTTCATTTGAAACTTCAAAAAATGACACATTTAAAAAATATGTAGAGTTATGATGACTGAATTTTTGGCAAGAACTTGAGAATTTAGACCCCAGAGAGAGTTGTTCTCTTTCTCTCCTGGCTTTCTAATGTGTTCTTCCCTAATATTTGGTTTTGAAGTTGTGTATGGTTCTGTGATATGGCCTGATGCCTCTGTTGAGTCCCTAGAGACTCAGGAACATCTGTCCATGGCTAATGGATCAGCCTAAGATGATCATAGATGATTGTTTCAAGAAAACATAAGAAAGTCTGCTCTAACTCCAATGGAAACCAGTAGTAGTTTCCTTGTCAACTTTCCAATTGTTTTGAAATATTATTTAGTGCTTATTTGCCTGTGCTGACTTTATATTCAATTTAACATTGTTTGGCCCCATTCAATTTTTTTTAGTCCCTGGACTCCAGTTGTAATTTTTATCAGTTTTTATTCTTCTGCCACGGAGGACTTAAGTGGCTACAGAATTAGAGGGGATCTTCTGCCTTTTATGAAAAGACAACAAGAAGCATGTTTCCCAATTCGTCCTCTAGTTTCTACCCCCAAAACTTCTCAACATGAGGTTCTGTGAGCTCTTTGATTGAGTTATTAATATCCCTGTGTTTAGACTGACTTTCTTCCATTTCTACCTAACATCTTACCATTACCACTTATTAGTCAGCTCAGGCTGCCATGCAAAATGCCACAGACGGGGGTGACTTAAACAACAGAAATTTATTTTCTCGTGGTTCTGACAACTGGAAGTTCAAGATCAAGGTGCCCACCTCGTTAGATTCTGATGAGAGCTCTCTTTCTGGTTTGCAGACAGTGTCTTCTCCTATGACGCATGACCTTTTCACTGTGCATGCACGTGGAGAGAGAGGAAGCTCTGGTGTCCCTTCCTCTGCTTATAAGAATACGATTCCTGTTGGAATAGCTCTCCATCCTCATAACTTCTTTTAACCTGAATTACTTGTCCGAAGGCCCTATTTCCAAATATCCTTAACATGGGAATTAGGGTTTCAACATATGAATTTGAGGGGAAGACACGATTTAGTCTATAACATTACCACAATCAATGCAGCAGACCCCTGTATCCAGTGTGGGATACGTTCCAACACCCCCAGTGCATGCCTGAAACCATGGATAGGTCTGAACTCTAGATACACTGTTTTTTCTTATACGTACATATCTATGATAAAGTTTAATTTATAAATTAGGCACAGTAAGAAATTAATAATAATAAAATAGAAAAATTATAATAATATATGTAATACAACTTGTGCGAATGTGTGCACTCTCTCAAAATATTTTTGTACTATACTCACACTTTTTCCTGTGATTATGTGAGATGATACGATGCCTACGTGATGGGATGAAGTGAGGTGAAATTTTCTATTTACCGTTTCAGACTGCTGTTGACTGCAGGTAACCAAAGCTGCAGAAAGCAAAACTGAATAAGGGGAAACTACTACTGTACAATCAAAGTCAAGCCCCTTTTTCCCCTTTCGAAGAAGCTTTTTTCCCTCTAGTGTTTCTGTTAAATGACATTTTATTTTTTAATTTGCAAAACGTTTTTGCGTTTCCGCTAATTGTATCATGGGAATCCAGACACAAAGAAGACATAGACCCTATTCGTATAGACTCTTCGAAGAGTTTATAAAGTATTAAAGGAGGCGAGCTGCACGCACAAGTGACCAGAACACCCGGGAGAGCGGAAGTGCTGTGAGCGGATACAGCGTGCCGCGGCCGTTCGGAGGAGGCTTGTCCTCATCCGAGGGCCGCTGTCTGGGCTTGGTAGTCAGAGACAGGCAGGATTTTGGACTGGGGAAGATACAGAAAAGATAACACCAGGAGGCTTAGCGGGGAAAGACACCACCAAAGCAGGAAAGTACAGTTCAGGTGAGACTTAGGGAGTCACTGGGGGGCAGGGTGGGCGGACACCGTGGTGCCCACTGTTCCGGCGTAGGAAGAAGTTAGGTTCTAAAATCAGCACTTACAAAGGGTCACGGTGACTAAATGTCCCTCAACAATCTGGAAATGTTCTTTCAGCGATTCTAACCAGTTCTCCCTCCAGTGTGATCACGGATCTTTGAGCACCAAATAAAGTAGTTGACTGTGTTTAGGGGCCGTATTGTGGCGAAGGGATGGAGGAAAGGAGGGAGGGAGGAAAATGAATGAATCATAGCATAACTTAAAAATAAATAAGATCGCACTTACTATGGCAGGATGCTCACACAATGATAGCCATGGGGGAACCAAGCTGGCCAGGGAATTGCATGTTCTCTCCAAGTTCCCCAGAAATAATAAATGGACAAAGAGTGTGAACTGGCAGCTGAAAGGAGATCTTAATGAAAATAAACATAATTAAAATGTTCCACACCACTAATGATCAAATAAATGCACAATTTAAGAACAATGAATTACTATTTTCTCTTTGTCAGATTAACAAATATTTTAAAATAACACTCTTGGTGAGGGTGTGTGTATCTCAATTTCCTGTTGCTGATGGGAACATACATTGGTGCAACATTTCTAGAAAGTAATCGTGCAATGTTTTTCTCTCTTGAGGGCCCTAAAAATGTTAACACACATTGATTTGATCATTTTATTTACAGGGATCTATGCTGAGACTATAGAAGTGTAAACAAATACTTGTGTTTAGCAATTTCACTGAAGTTTTATTTATAATAATTGGAAATTTAGAAACAATATAAGCACTATGGAAATTGGTTGCGTAAATGATATATCAATTAATGAAATATACTTAAGCTGTTTAAAAATGTGTTTTCAAAAATTTTACAGATATAAAATGCATATTATATGATATGTTTTTAAAAATCAGGTTTCAAAATTGAGTATGGTAAAAATATGCATGAGGAAAAAATAGAGACAATAAATGGTAATGTCACTTATGCATTTAGTCAAACTGCAAATATTTATTAAGTATATTGTATGTCTGGCAGTATTTATCTATTGGTAGTGGGTCTGTAGGTGATTTCTATTTTATTCTTTATACTTTACTAAATTTTCCAAATTTTCTAATGTAAGTAATGAGTTTTTTAATCTAAAATATTTATGTTAATAAATTCTTTTAATAAATCTTTTAGGGCCCAAGCCCACCCTTCCATAAAGTCTTTCCTAGTTACTCTAACAGGAAGTGAGAAGTGATCTCTCACTTTTCTGTGACTCTTTCAAATTGATCTTATCATATATAATCTTTAATTACGGCCACTTGTACATGTGACTTTCTTCCCAACTAGTTTGGGAGCTACAGGAGAATACAGATTACGGCTTAGAGGTCTTAAGTTCCTAAGAAAGAGCTTAGCTGTCTTTCCTTACCTTTTCCATAAGCCTTTCCTACTACTTCCTTTTGATTCCTCAAAATAGTTTTTTATGCCTCTTTTATTGGGAGTTCATCCTGCTTTGGATTACAGTTAATTGTATTTGTCTTGATTTCCCACCCCCACCCCTACACACACACTGTTTGTCGTCCAATTCCTTAATTACAGGAAACAAATCTTGTTCCTCTTTGTGCCCAGAGTGGTACCTTGCATAAAGTGTGTACTCAGTAAACATTGGGTGGGTTTATGACCGATAAATCCAAGCTATTTCCTGCTGTTTCCAATGGGTGCTTTTATTTAGCTCCTAATCTGCAGAGTTTAAGATTACTTCACAGGTACAGGAGCGAGGAAGTGGGATAAGAAAGCCTACAAAGACTAAACAGACCCAGAGCGCTGAGCAGTGGCAGTCCTAAAGCTTAACGCACCAGAAAAATCTCCAGGAAATGCATTTACCTTAGACTTGTGATTTCCCCAATAATACTCTTTAGCTCCTCTCTGGATCGTGAGACCTTTATCTGTGAAACTTTACCTTCTTTGACCATTTCACAGACTCTGAGCATTAATCCCCCAAAGAATTCTATTTTTCCAGTCAAATTGAACACCATAGATTTGTCCTGCAACCCAGTTTCAGACCCTAATTTTCCAAACGTGGCCATTAAGAGAAAAGTTTGAAATTGAGGACTACATAAATATTATTTTAGAATAAAAAATAAAATTAAAGAAATAGGGCACAAGATTCAATTCGATTTAACATGCATTTATTGTGTTCCCAATTTTTGCAAAGCCCTGCCCTGGGTATTAAAGATGATCCAAAAATTAAATAGGATACTGATATCATACATAAGATCCCACTCCCACTCAGCTTTGGGAATATGACAGGGGAAAGGAAGGAGCAGAGTGGGAGGAGTCTGGAGAGAGGGAGGGCATTGTACATGCCTGCCAGGGTGCTGGATCAGGGCTGGGTAAAGGTGGGACACAAGTGGGCGAGCTGCTGGTCGCTGTGCTTATAATTGTGTCGGTGGTGGCCATTGATGCTTTGGGTCTGTGCCCAGGAAACATAAGATGGGATGGGATCCAGACAGAAGAAGAAAAGCTTTAGGAACAAGAATCCTCAGGCACTATTGAATAGAAGATGTGATATGAGACAGATTATTTATAGAAAAAAAAAATTGAGAGGGTGGTATTTAACAGAACCCAGTGCATCTGTCAGTGTTCTTAGCTAGTGACAACAGCAACTACTCTGGTTAGTTTGAGGTTAAAAGGAGTTCGTTAAAGACTATCACGACACCATCAAGAAAGTGAAAGGACAACCTACAGAATGAGAGAAAATATTTGCAAATCATATATCTGGTAAGGGACTTGTATCTAGAATATAAAATTTCACAAATAAAAGACAAATTTTAAAAGACAATTAAAAATGGGTGAAGAATGGCGGTTGCACAACAAAGTGAACGTGCTTAATGCCACTGAGCTATACACTTAAAAATGGTTAAAACAGGAAGTTTTGCGTTATGTATATTTAACCACAATTTTTAAAAATTATGTATTTTTTAAATGAGCAAAGGATTTCAAGAGACATTTCTTCAAAGAAGGTACACAAATGGCCAGTAAGCATATGAAAATATGCTCAATACTATTAGTCATTAAGGAAATGCAAGTCAAAGCCACAGTGAAATACCACTTCACACCCACTAGGAAACTAGAACTCTCAGACATTCTTAGTGGGAATGTAAAGTGATGTAACCACTTTGAAAAATGGTCTGGCAGTTCCTCAAAATATTAATATAAAATTACCATATGACCCAGCAATTCTACTCCTACTCTTAGGTATATATCCAAGAGAAATGAACACATATGTCCACACAAAAAATTATACACAAATGTTCATAGCAATATTATTCATACTGGCCAAAAAGTGGAAATAATCCACATGTCCATCAATTGATGAATGGATAAACAAAATGTTGTAAGTCCATACAATGGAATATTATTTGGCAATAAAAACGAAGTACTGATATATGCTACAAGGATAAATCTTTTAAAAAATTTTTGCTGTGTAAAAGAAGCCAGACACAAAAGGCCCATATTGTATAATTCCATTTATGTGAAGTGTCCAGAATAAGCAAATCCATAGAGACAGAAAGTAGATTGGTGGTTGTCAGGGGAAAGAGGAATGACCACTAGTGTGCATGAGGTTTCTTTTTGCGATGATGCAAATGCTCTGGAGAGAGATAGTGGTGATGGTTGCACAACATTGTGAAATATGCTAAAACCCACTGAATTTATACTTTATTTAAATGGATTATTTTTATAGTATATGAATTATATCTTTAAAAAGCTATTGTATATTTTTTTTATTTATTTTTTATGGTGGCATTGATTAAAGAAATCCAATAAGTTTCAACTGTACACTTTAACAGTAAGGCATATATATGTTTACACTGTGTGTTCACCTCCCATAGTTAGATTTCTTTCTGTCACCACATATTTGACCCCCTTTACCTCGTCCACCTCCCCCATCCCCTCTGGTAACCACTAGTCTATTGTCCATGACCATGAATCTCTGTCCTGTTCATTTGTTGCTTTTAGGTTTATATCTCATATTTAAATGATATCATGTCATTTTCAACTTTTCCTGGCTGGCTTACTTTGCTTAGCATGGTTATCTCAAGGTCCATCCATGTCGTCGCAAATGGCAGTATTTCATCTCTCCTTATGGTTGAGTAATATTCCATTGTATATATGTACCACAGCTTCTTTATCCAATCATCTATCATAGGACACTTCAGTTGTTTCCATGTCTTGGCCACTGTGAATAATGCTGCTATGAACATCGGTGTGCAAGTATCTTTTGGATAAGGGTTTTCAAGTCTTTGGGGTAAATACCCAGAAGGATTGCTAGATCGTAGAGTAGATCAATTCTCAGTTTTTTGAGGATCCTCCATACTGTTTTCCATAGTGGCTGTACCAATTTGCAGTCCCATCACTAGTGTATGAGGGTTCCTTTTTCTCCGCATCCTCTCCAGCATTTGTTATTACTTGTCCTGTTGATTATAGCTATTCTAACAGGTGTGAGATGGTATCTCATCATGGTTTTGATTTGCAGTTCCCTAATAACTAGTGATGTTGAGCATGTTTTCAGATGTCTTTTAGCCATTCGTATGTCCTCTAGGGAGAATGTTATATATTTTAAAAAGACTATTAAGTGGCTTGGAGGATCTCTAAGAAATGCAGAGGATAGGGCCCGGAGGCTGCTCAGCTGAGAACAATGCCTAAATGATGCCAGCAGATGATTCCAGAATGAGCCCAGGCATCGCACAGGCATCGCAAACACTCCTTTGGATGACTCCCAGGCCCTCTGCTGGCCCTGGGGTCCATATCACTCCACTAGGCTCTACCACCTCACAGAAAATGGCTTCTTTAGAGTCTGCTCCTCATCTTGCTTTCATGCAAATTGAAGTCTAGTGTCCCTCTCCCCGATTGCCAGAGCCTTGGTCACAGTTTCGTGCCCTAACTGCAAGAGAGGCTGAGAAAACAGGTTGGGAGGCAAGACTCAAACAAATGTCCACTAAACGAATGTCCACTCAATGGGTTTGCCTGGACAGTGGTTTTAAAGTCACAAAATGTTGGAGCTCAGTGGGCCTTCAGATGAATGAGTAGTTCAGCTACTAGTCTACCATTCAGTCTAATGATTGTCACATTACCAAAGGCCGTAGGCAATTTCTTGCTTTACCTTGTCTGGCTTTTTAAGCATTTGGCGCTGTCAGTCACTCCTTCTCAAACATTTCTCTTCCCTGTTTGTGGGCCGCCCCTCATGTACCTTTCTAATATTTTTTGTCTCTTGTTTCCAACCAGAGCTTCTCTCTTTGCCCACTTAAAGCTGGTATTTCTCCTCATCTCTGTGAAAGATTAATCCTGCTCTCAACAACTCAGTTCACACTGTGTGAATGTTACGGGATGAATTGCGTTCCCCGCCCCCCCACCACTAACTTAGAATGATACCTTATATGGAAATAAGGTAATTTTCAAATAGGACATGGAAATAAGGGCAGATGTAACTAGTTAAAATGAGATCATATCAGAGTAGGGTGGGCCCCTAATCTAATACGACTGGTATCCTTACAGAGAGGGGAAATCTGGACACAGACTGGGGTTATGTTGCCACAAGCCAAGGAACTACCACAGCAAGCAGAGTCCTGGAACAGACCCCTCTCTAGCAACATCAGAGGCTGAATGGTCCTGCTAGCATATTGCTTGGATATCCAGCCTCCAGACCTGTGACATAATAAATTTCAGTTATTTAAGCCACTTCATTTGTGGCACTTTGTTAGGACAGCCCTAGCGAACTAAGTGAATTTTTCTCTAGTCTTGTATTTGCCTTCTATTCATAAGTGGACAACTGCCTCATTTGTATAGCTAGCCCACAATGCCCCAAATGCCTTATAGATCCACTTGGCTGTCTTGCCTGCTGGGACAGTTGCATTCAGATATCCTACAAAAAGCACATGCTCGGCTTATCTAAACTCAACTCATCATTTCTCTGGTCTCACTTGCTCCTCCTCCTTTATTTTTCTGTTAATGACTGGTACCCTCCATCCACCCTGTTGCCCATGTCAGCACCTGAGCGATAGCCTGCAACTCTGCCCTCCTTGTCACCAGGCACCAGGCATCCTAAAAGCTCCACCGCTATCATATTTTTGGGGTCTTTCCAGTCCACCCCGGCCCCACCTCCACTCCTTTCCTAGGCTGTCTGCCTTCCATATGCCTTCCACAATAATCTTTCTGAAACACAAATCTAATCAAGAGACTCTACTTAAAATCCTTCAGAGCAAAGATCATATCCCAGAGTGTAGCAGATAAGACCTCTGTGGTCTGACTCCTTGCCATCCTCAGTAACTCCTCTCACTTTTGCTCCTCTCGCCTTTCTGCATCCATTCAGAGGTTCAGATCTTGCCCCTGCCTCTTTGTTCTACTTGATGCCTTCTCAGTCTTCAAAACTTAAATGCAACTTCCTCTGGGAAAACTTCCTTGATTTCCGGCATGATTTAAAACCTGCTTCTATGGCCCTGTAACCCTCTGCACATATATTCTACCATGGCAATTTCACCATGCACTGAAATTGTTGGCCTCCACCCCATCCCCCTTCTCACCACCCTCCCCACTAGTAAGGTACTTGACAGTACTTAAGGCTTTTATAACTTTCTATTCTCAGCCTCCTGCCTGGCAAATAGAAGGCACTCATAAATGTTTCTAGGAGGAAGGAAGGAGGGAAAGGGGGAAGAGGGAGACTCCCTACCCCAACCCATTTTACAGAGTAAAAGTAAGACCCTAAAAAACAGTAATTTCTCATCATTTTCTGTGCTGATGGTGTTATAATTGATTCGTTTGTCAGAATTAAAGTAAATGCAGAGATTTTTTTTCCTCTTACACTCAGTTGTTGTGATTGCTTTTAATTATGAACTGTCCTCTAATGGAGGTTGGCCCTTTTCAGCTCTCTCAGCCCCATCAAACTCAAGTCACATCTCCTGAAGGGACAGACTTTGCATCTCTCTGTGTTTACCCGGCTGGCGAGGCGTTTTTCAGTAGACCTGGAAACTGAGCCAAGCCCTTTTTTTCTGTCCCCTGGGCTGCGATTGGCCCTTCCCGGAGGCTGCCGCAGGAGCCTTTAGTCATCGGCTGGCAAATCTCTCTGGAATTGGGCACCAACTTGCGTGTTGTTTTCGTGCTTTGTGTGGGGATTAGCGGCCCGGCCTGGTCGGGAATACTACGAGAGGGGGCGAGCTGGGCAACATGTAATCCAGGATTTGCCTGTGCCTCGGGGCGTATGGAAAACAGATGTCCCTGCTCCGCGCCTGAGCACAGGATGGAAATGACCAACCAGAGCGCCTTTCGGAACCGAGGACTCCGAGATAAGGCCCTTTCGAATCCAGCCAGGAGGCAGCTTTTCCTCGGCTGGTCTGTTGTCGCTCCTTCAGTTTAGTGCTCCGTAACGGCGGGCGATAAAGTAGTGTCACCTTCGGGTACAGCCGGGCGGCAGGACCGCAGCGGCGGGAGGAGCGGGCGGCGCGGGGCCCCGGCGCCCACGCCTGGTTCGCCCGCTCCGGTTCCGAGCGCGCACGCCCGGCCGCCGGGGGGACGCAGCCCGGACGGAGGCGGAGCCGCCGGCCACCCCCTGGCCCAGGGCCCCTTTTCTCTGCCGTGCAAGTCGCCGTCACACAGTAAGTCAGGGCTCGGGCTGCGGCGCGGGGGCCGAGCGTGCGGGCTGGCGCCAGCGGGCCCGGCCCTCCGCACCTGGAGCCTGCCCCCTGGGCAAGGTCCGGGCGCGCCGAGGTGCGCGCGAAGCCGGCAAAGGGCCACTTCCGGAGCCCGGCTCGGCGGGCGGGAGCCCGGCGGGAGCCCCCGGGCGCTGTCCGCGCGGGCCGCGGAAGTGCGAAACCTTGACATTGCCCGCCTCTCAGGCCCGGCCGGCGGAGGTCTACCCGGGGACAGGGACCCTCCGCCATTCCTGAAATACATGCGCAGAGCTTTGGAAGGAAAGCGTTTAACTTCATTTTACACCGAGAAAGAAAAAAAAAAAAAGATATTCTGCATTCTTAAAGCAGTAATTTTAATAATTTTTGAAAACTGTGTCTTCTCCTCCTCCTCCCTCCACCCCTTCTCTTAAATTTTGGCTGTTTCCCTAAAAGTAACGAGTCAGCTAGATTTCCTTCCTATTAGCCTCCATTCTTATCCTCTGCCCAAGTTCATACTACAGTCTGGCTTATCAGAGGCGGGAGATGTTGGTTTTTGAGGCTTCTCGGGGCTCTTTTCGCTTGATGTATTCTGGAAAATGCTTGTCCATTATCGAAAACTTCATGCTGCTGGTAAATTAGGTAAAAGGCTGGGATGGTGGGAGAGAGGTTTGTGGTTTGAAATGCCAGTCAGATTCAAAGCATTCTATGAACCCACATTCATTCTCACCTGCAGTCCAGCCCCCACGAGCAACTGGTTCCTTCTTCACCCTTTCCCTCCCTTGAGAAATCACCAGCCTTAATTTATGAGATAGAGATAGCTTTAGATTCCAATAGTTAATTTTAAAGCACTTAGAATTCCAGGCATGAGAACATTAGATTAGCCCTTAGGGTGGGAGAGGCTGTTGCTCTTCAGCAGTGTGCCTCAGAGCCTTTTTTCACTGAACACTTTTTCACCCATTTTCTTTTAAAAATGGAGATTAACTTTTACATCAGTATTTTGAAAATATTGTTGTGGGCTTCTTGCATGACAACTCGCATTTCCTGGTTCCTTTACCAGGGGGTGGGAGGAGGTATTGTGCTCAGTTCACTGCCTCCCAGCTCTACTTGACCTCTAGTCTCAGATTTCTACTTCATCCTTGGCAAACCTACTACTTGCCCTTCAGCTGAAAGAAACAAAAGAACAGGAATGACTCAGGACACTTTGACCACCACAGCCTTAACCAAAGACAAAAGGCATTTGATTGAATTCTTTACATTTCCTTCTCCAAATCTAGATGCATCCAGCAATTAAGGATCGACTTAAAACAAAACAAAACCAAAGGTCCACCTCCCTCCTCTCTTAGGGTAAGTACGGCAAAGCCCGCCTACACGAATGAGATGTCTTCGTGGTAAGATAGTTCTGTCCTGTTCTGGACTGGGTACAGATGGGTGAACAGCAGGTCTCCTTCACCCTCAGATCCTCACATTCTTTCCCTAGTAGCCTCCCTTTTCTCCCTACCCTTTTCTATGCTATCCCACGTGGGTGCATACCACGACTCTTTGGGATCGTGGACTCTGGGACACTACCTTGGCAGCGTCCCCTTATCAGTATTCTCAGAACATTTTTCCAAATCCTGCCTTTATTTGCCTGGAAAATTCCATGTCAATTAAATCTTCCATTGGAAATTCCACTGTGTCTTTCAAAATGAAGTGTGACGGCTACATCTTGAAATGTTTTTCTTGCACTATCCTTTTAATGTGGATTTGCATGGTTTCCTGATTGTCTGGTCAGCTTGTTATTTCTGCCTCATATGGAAACACAAGTGGAAGGAGCTTCTGATGAGATGCTGCATATAAATGGGTTGGCGCATCCCCTTGAGAATTAACAGCGGACGCTCTGACCTTTTCTTTGGTCTGCCTTTGGGTTGAATTCTGTCCTTCGGAGTTCTGTTCACAGACTGCCCTGGAAAGGAGCTGGATATTTACCTTGGGGCTCAAGAGTGATGTGTTCATTTGGCTTTTTCTGAGCAGCAGAATCTTGGAACTCACCAAGTGCTGCTTAGCGTGAATTTGCCTCTTCAGTGGCAATATCCCAGTCTGCAAACACAGCAGTGCACAAGGAACCTTTGAAAATGCCACCCTGAAACCCTGAAACTTGGGGAGATGACATTATAGAACCTTTTCCTTCTCTCACCACTCCACTAAAAATGACATTGTTTGAGTTACACCAAATTCATCTTGGATGACAAATTCCCGAAAGATAATTTTAGCTTGATTTGTACAGGCTCTACAGGTTTGTGCTGGCAGATGCTGGCAAGATGCTTTTGATGCTGCTGCTAATGATGCAGATTGGAACGGTGATGATTTTCCTTTTGGGTTTCATGAGAAAATACATTCTAGGATGTCTGTTTGAGAAGCCTCTCTGAGACTTATCTTCAAAGCCTCGAGTCAAGGCTGAGTTACTATCATGCTCCATCAGCAGCGTTATTTCTTATGCTCTTATGTATTAGACCTTTAGTCTGACCTGCTAATTGGCAAGTCTGAAAGAGTCCCCGCAAGTCGTTGGTTAGTGAGTTCAGTTTATTATTTGCTTTGAAAGAGAATGGTCTTTGATATGGATAGTATTTGGTCTTAGAAGAATTGGCAGTGCAACTCAACCTTTGAGATAAGTAGGTAGAGGGAAAAGGAAGGGGAGTAACTTTAGGGGCACAGAGCCACTGTTTACCAGCCACTCATTTTTTATGTGTGTGTGTGTGTGTGTGTGTGTGTGTGTGTGTGTGTGTGTGTGTGTTTGAGATTTTAGTGGAAATTTAAACTGAGAAACTGAGCTTCTGTTGGCAAATATCTTTTTTTTTGGCAAATATTTTATTTTATTAATAAATGTTCCTCTTCTGTAAAACTATTAATCTCATCTTAATCCATGAACAGAAATATCCTCACTCTAGAATTTTCAATATATTCTCCTTTTGCATAACATACTGGATGCCTAGATGAAATTTATTTAGGCAGAAGGGCTGGCCAGGAAGCTGAGGATTTGTCCTTGAGTAGGACAAAAACACTGTATCTGTCAACATCTTTATTGACTTATGACAGTTTAAAAGTGCTGGAATAGAAGCTCTGGGTACAGGTTCGCTTCTGCCTTAACTGCAGTGAAATGAATCAACATAAGAAGTGCAGGCTTTTGGAACAGGAGCAATTTGTAGAAATATACTGGAGGCAATTGGAGTTCTGGGAGGTGATTAGCCTTTTAAATCCCATCTCCTTATTGTAAAATGTTTCTCAGGTTTCAAAATTCAGAGTGCCTGCTGTCGAAGGATATCTTTTTTAGTTGAAATGTAGTCATTGATTTAAACCAAAATATCAAGAGAGGCATAAAGTCTTGCTGACCTGCTTATCCTCCCTTTAAGATCAAGACTAGCATTACAGAACTCTCATTGCTGACTTTCAGGGATGATGATTTTGAGGACCAGGAGGCAAACAAAATGGAGAGTCTCTCGGTTTAAGACTCCTTAAAAGAGATAGCTGACATATGACCCAAAATATGAAAGATTAAATAGACTCACTGTGTTTAATTTGTTCTGTCCAATCAGGTAGAAGAAAAGAAAGATGTTTTTTGAAGCCCAGCCTGTCAACCAATAGGACTTATTTAACAAATATTATATTTCAACCTCCCTGCTTCGTGATCTGAAAAGTGCAATAGTATAAAAGGCAGAGCATAAACCTTGAAGGGATTTTCAAGCCTTGGTGAAACCTTCAGACGTTAGCAAACTGTTGATTGATTTCATCACCCGGGAAACCAGCTGAAAGGGCTGTGGCAGAACCTTCTACCTTAGTCCTGCTACAACCACTTCTGGATGGAACCGAGGTGGTTCCTTGACCTGAGATTTGCTTCCTTGGGCAGCGAAAGGTGTGTTCTTGGCTCTTTCAACATGACACAAGTGGAGTGACACTTGCCACCCAACACTAAGACTCCTATTCGGTGATTGGCTTTATTCCTATAATGTTCCTTTCCCAGCCACCGAGCCATCAGCAGCGACTGGGCTAGCACCAAAATGACCCATAATGGGGGCATTGCTGGAGGGGTAAAATGATAGATAGCCTTGAGCTTCACCTTAATTAAGAGGATGAGATCAAGTCTCCTTAATCATGAATATAGCCTCTCAGACTAAACAAAGAACTGTCCCTTTTGCTGACCACATGCAATTTATTTAAATTAGTGTTGCACATTTGACAATGGTGTCAAAGCTATATTATAAAACCTCCCAAAAAATGAGTTTTGGGTCATTTGCTTAAGGATTAAAAGGTATTAGCTACATTGAACAAGATTTGCGTCTCCTTATTTCCTGACTACTGGACACTATGGGAGGGTCCCTGGCAGCCTTTTCAGCTGGGCAGCCTGCCTTAGTTATGATTCTGCTGTGAATTTAAATAGTGAACCAGAAGTATAGGAGCAGGAAGAGAAAGGGCGTGAACTTGCAGGATACTCCAAAGAAGGGAAGCCTGGGGTAAATTCTGACAATTCAAATTCTTGTAATTCAAGATTAACGGTTCGCTTTGCCTTAGCAGCAGCACCAGCGGTCTCACTGTTAGCAATCTCCTTGGTTTTGGGGAGTGATTGTCTCCTTGATGATCTGGGGCAGCTGACTCCTCGCACACGTCCAGGGGTTCCTGCACTAGTCCCGTGCATTGGATTCTGCTTATGAAAAGCAAAATAATTGCCATTTTCGTCAAAGGAGGTCATAAAAGTGAACCTCTTATGAAATGTAAGCACATTGTGAATTCCCCCTTATTTAGCATGGCCAATCAGAAGTCACCCAAGGAAAATGGATACAGAGGTACTCAGATTGGCTGGGTGTTTGCTTCTTGATTGCTGCAGAATACAAATGGCAAAGACTAGATGTCTTTCTCTTTGAAATCTCAGCCAATAATGAAGCCACCCTAAAACTCGGGCTTAACAAATTCTTATAGAATGTGGCCTCCAGATTTCTCCAGATTAAAAAGAATTCTTTCTGACAAAGCTGTTTGCATTTTAGAGAAGCGCTGCTTTGCCAATCGGTTGTGTCACACCCTCTACAACAAGTGAGCCTCGAATGGCAAATGCTGTCTTTTGCGCCAGGTGACATGGAAGTCGCGCGGTCCTGTCGTACAGTGGAGCGATGTGACGGGTGCCGTTGTGCAGAGGAAGGACGAGCACAGACTTACTGCCACCTTTTTTGTTTTTCCATATTTTGTTTTTCCATATTTTCAGCCATCAAAGAACAATTACCCTTCGAGGGTCCTTCATCCCCTTCCTCCCCCAACATCTGCATCGAGAAACCTAACCTACAGAGTAATTGATACCTGAAGGCTAAAGCCCACTCAAAGCTACCAAACCACCATGAAAAGATCTAAGAGGCTGAACAGGGAAGAGGTAGGAGTGAAGGGCGTGGGGCCCCCTGCACAAAGTGCTCCTTTCTGCTGTGACGTTTACTCAAATTTCTCTGCTTTGGCTATGGGCTCCACAGAAGAAGGTGTGTTTTATTCATTTTTAACACAATTTCATTAAAAGAAAACAGATTAGATTTCTGAGGGATTTCCTCTACAAGGATTTTACTTGTAGTCCATATAAATTGCTTTGCTTAAATGAAGTTTCCGAATCTTTAATAAGCATCTATTATAGATCAAATCCATACTACTTTCTAAAAAGCCTTTACATATCAAGAATGGGAAATAATTAAGAATTTGCTTTGAATAGTTAAAGCCGTTTCTGTAATGGGAGGAAGACAGATTTGTTGGGTTATGATATTCTGAATTCCATCTGCATGGGAGCTGGTTTTCATTTGTTATGCGGTACAAAATATTCTTGGCATGTTTGGGGCTTCTTCCACACAGGATGCTCCATGCTAAAACTAAATCTACATAGAACTGAATAGATTTCTTTCTCTAGATTTTTTTCCCCCCTAAACGATTTCCTCTTTATCAAGTCCCTTGGACAAACGCATTCACTGAAGTGCTGCCTGGTCTCTATACAAGTAGTTTCATCTTCAATACTTGTTATTCAGCCCTTCAGCTAGTATCTGTTGATCGGCGGTCAAAGCGAGGCCGAAGTTCACCAGCAGACAAAAGGGACGGAGTCATTCCCAGTGGAGACACTCAGACCTCCTTGTGTCCTAGATTTATTTTCTAGTCCCTAGAGACCCAGGGCCCAGCTTTCTGAATTTTACGTATAATGGCTGCCACCATGCTTATATGCTTTTTAAAAAATTTTTTTCTTTTAGGCGAGGCAACCCTTGGTTGACCTCACAGATTGCAAGGACCTTGTCAGCTTATGATCCCTTATTTTTTTATTTTTTACACCTACAGCACCTGGTCTTCCTAGGTGGTCTCCCATCCAAGTACTAACCAGGCCCAACCCTGCTTAGCTTCTGAGATCAGACAGGATTGGGCTTGTTCAGGGAGGCGTGGTTGTAGACCATACCTATACTCTTAATATGCATTCATTGTTTGGCTTCCACAACTTGAAAATGATCACTTGATTCACTCAAAATCATCGGTCAGGGTATAAAGTTCGTGGAACAAGTACCAAAGTTGAAGTATAAGAAAAAAAATTAATTTAACCCTTTAAAATAGAAACATTTAAATTAAAAAAAAATAAGTCTAAATTCACGTGGCTGGTTTTGTAGGGAAAGTTTGGTGGTTTGGAGATGCGAATTTTGACTCTGTCTACTCCTAGAACTCGTCTTCATTGGGAATATGAGTGAGGGTCTGGCTCTTCCTTAATATAATATGCTCAATGGACGAAGCATATCGAGATTCTAAATTGACAGAGGTTGACTTGCTTTTTGTATTACGGGCATGTGTATCAATTCCTGGTTAATTTTCAGTCTTAAAACCAGTAGAATTAAATTAAGAAACAAAACATCGAACCCTCGATTTAGGCATAATGCGTTACCTTATGGATTACTTGCACGAGATTATGCCAGAGACTGTCAGTCGTTTCTCCCGAGAGCCTGGGATGCTGCGTGCTTGAAGATAGATTGAGATGACTGTATGCTCTCTATTTTTTATTTATGAAGATAACCCTGATGACCCACCAGGATGTGCTGTGCGGTTTTCCTCATCCTTTCTCTTACTCGTTATTAGTCATGAAATTTATCCATCCCTGTGGCATGAATCTTGAAGAACCAGGTCACTTGATTCAAGCCCTTAATTTCACCAGCATGGCAGCTAACTAAGTTAACTTGGCACTGATATGATAATAATGATTTAATCTCATATTTGAGCAAATCTTTACCTAAAAAATATCACTTTCTCATTCCGTTTTATCTTTACAACTACTCTGAGAGGTAATATTTTAGAGGTGAGGAAACCAAGCCTCCAAGAAGACCAGTGACTTTCCCAGTAAAGGAGGAGTTAGGACTCACACCTGGGACATTATTCGCACTAAACCGGATGCTCAGTGACACTTGATTGGATGACATGTCAAAATATTGGAATTGTGAGAAACTCTAGATGAGAGGATGTTTTATTGAGAAAACAAATCCAAGAAGGTATTTGGAAAAATGGTTTCCAATAGAGATGTGTCACTTAAAATTTAACCGTAGACCCAAGAATATCACATAAAAAAACATTAGGGAACTATGTTAACAAGATATAATCAAGTGGCAACTTGTATGATACAGATGATAAGTACAGTTATGGTTCAGAGAAGAGAGAAAACCATGGGCCAAAAAGATCAGGGATAGTTTAATTGAGGAAGAGAGACTAAAGTTAGAGCTTAAGGAATGTAAAAGATTTAGATGGAAGAGAGAAGTGGGTAGGGCATAAGAGCCTGTCGGGAACATCTCAGGTGTAGAAGGGGAGCCATCTTCCAGATGGAGATTAGCAGGAAAACCCATTTGAAAGGAGGAGGGCTGACCAGAAGGTCTAGGTAGGGAAGTTGTTGGAGTTAGGATTCAGTAGGGAGAATGGCCACATCAAAGAGAATCTTTAGTGCCAGATATAGAAACATGGACTGATGTTGAGGTGCAGTAAAGTGTGGGCAGCGCTGGTTCCTTCTGAGGGCTGAGGGAGGATCTGTTCTATGCCCCTCTTTTAGCTTCTGGTGGCCTCAGGTATTCTTTGGCTTATAGATGGTATTTTCTCTGCCTCTTCACATCGTTTTTCTTCTATGCGTGTTTCTGTGTCCAAATTTCCCCTTTTTTTTAAATAAGGACACCGGTCGTACCGCATTAGGGTCCGCCCTAATGGCCTCATTTTGTTCGATTACCTCTGTGAAGACCTATTTCCAAATATTCTGAGGTCCTGGGGCCTCTCCCAGAAGAGTGAATTCAGGAGCAGCAGCAGAGGGGTCTGTGCGCTTGGGGACCTGAAGAGGCGGTGGGAGGGTGAGGACCGAGAGAGACGGTCGTGGTGAAGTGAGTTAAAGTTTGGGTATGCTGAGTTGAAGATGATGGAACAACCCCGTGGAGATGTCAAGCAGGCTGTTAGGTTCACAGTTCAGGGCTCAGAAGAAAGGTCTGGGCAGGAAACAAAAATTGGGGCAGGGTAAGAAAATATAATAATAAGCGTTGACAGTTAAGCAGACACAGTCCGTAATGCTCTCCATGCATTTTCTCTTTAATCTTTTCAACAACCATATATAATAGATACTGTTATTTTCCCCATTTTACAGACTATGGATCTAACTAAGTCACAAGGACATTCAGTAGTGACCCGCCTACGATCACACTCTCAGTAAAAGAACCATAAACTTCTGCACTCAAATTTCCCAAACGTGACTGACTGTGATCCACAGTAAACGCATATTTTACGTTGCGATCCATTATGGACATATATGTTACAAGGCAATGAAAGTTGCATGAGATCACGCTTAGTGCTTTGCTGTTTTCTGTTCTGTTTCGTTGTTTAAATAGGCTGGCTGCAACCCACAACTTGATACCCAGCCCACTCTCGAAACTCAGTTTTAGAATTGCGGTTCGACACCCTCCCGCCTCACACACCCAAATCGGCTGACAGCCGTGGGACTGCAAAGATGAGGAGAGATGGAAGTGACAACATAGGCATCAGGAGGGAACTTCACTTTAGGGTGATTTTAAGTCAAAAATATAACATGATGAGAAGTGAATCTCTTCTGCCAAATCATGCCCTGAGGGCATGTCTGTGGAAGCCAGCTCTTCAGCAGTGAGTCATTTATGGCTGTCGCGTGCATTTATGAGGATCGAAGCCATTTTTGCTGCCAAGTTTTTCCACTGGATGGTACAGAAAAAGATGCAGATGCACTTTACTTTGTAGAATTTTGAAGTTGTTGTTCTAAAATCGCTACAGGATTACATGGCAGCAGAATTTTGGCGCGCGGCCGAAAGAAAACCAGCCCTTTGCCTGTATTTCACTTTGATATAATTCCTACAGACAGTAATTGCAATAGGAAACAATACACCAAGGTGGAAGTTATGGAATATGACATTGAACATCTTGCTCAGCAGGAAATGGGTCCGCTGGCAGGACTTTAGGAATCTGCTCCCAAAATATAGACTCTGAATGTATCCATCCTGCCTTCCGCGTCCTAGGACGGGACAAATGTTCCTTTTCACTAACTAGTCTTAGCCCCTTCTGAGTGGCTGTCTGTGTCTCCGCCCCCTCCAGGTCCCATTCTCTCATTAACCCTTCTTTTCCTCTTTAGCGCCATCATTTTCTCCATTCGTATGGCTTCCCTTCCTTCTGACTTCAAATACACCTGGGTTTTCTTGCAAAAAGCCCCTCAGCAGAAGGAATGTTGTGAGGTTACTGTTCTCTATCTTGACAGTGATGATGGTTACGAGACTGTATGTGTTTTAAAAAATTCATAGAACTGAACAGTAGAGCGAATCTTATTATATGTAAACTGTATCTTAAAAACCATGACTTTAAAATAAAATCCCCACCCCAGACCCTTTTCTTAATCCTGTTATCCTGTGTTATCATCCTCAATTCTTCCCCTGACACTTTCTCTTCCCACTGTCTTCATATTGAAAACCAAAGTCTCGTTTTTCCCCGCAGCCAATTCTCTTCCCGTTCTCCTCCCTCCTTCCCATGATTTCTGGCACTAAAACTTGTACTCAAAACTCTCTTTTTCTTCCACGTGGAGGTAGAGAATTTGGCTGTTTCTCCTCTGTCTCTTCAAATGCTGCTTCGACTCGCTAGCAATTGTTTAATTTCTGGAATTTGCTAAAATATCAAGCCTACTGCTCATTTCCTACTACATTCGCTCCCTCGGAGCTCTCACCTGCTCTTGTGGATTAAAGGACTACTTCAATGTGTTCAACTCCCAAATCTCTGTCTAGAGGGAGGACAGCTGGCTCAGGTTTTCCGTAACTCAGTAGACATCTCCACTTGACCGTCACCACCTCGGATTCAGCACGTGCAGCTGCTTTTGCCAGCTGCTCTCACTGGTATAGGTGACCTCCCTCCCCACTGGTCCTTCTCTCAGGCCAGACACCCTGAAGATGCCAGCCACTCAGCCTTCTACGTCATCCCTGTAGTCAGCAATCAGGCGCAAAGGAGGTAGAGATGCTCTTCAAACTGTCGTGTTCTAGACTTCTGTCTTTTCAACCCTTCCTTTGAAAAGTCTGTAGATTTTACCCATGCTTCCCATGTCCTTCACTGCCAGCTGACCCTCCCTCCCTCCTCTCCAGCGTGTTCTGTATTCTGTTGTCAGTCCATCTGTCCTAAAACACCTTTCCCCCCCTTACTGAACTCCAGACTCTTTCAAAGCTCCTGTTATGGAATGAATTGTGTCCTCCCACAAAAGGATATGCTTTCTGTTTTCTTAAGCTCTTTTTATTCCTTTCCGATCATGAGAAAAAGTTAGCTGTCCTCTGTTTGTAATCGTCAAAGAATGCAATCGCCAAGTGAACGTTGCAAAGAAGTGGACTGCATCTCACACTCTCTCTTTTTGTCTCTTCGACAGACAGCACAACTTCTATCAAGTAATATCTCTCTCGTTCATCTTTGTCTCCATAAGAAGCAGAATTTTAGAGTGGCATAAAGTGTCCGCAGCATCTGAACTTTCTGCAGTGGTAGATAAGATCACTAAATACAAGCTGAATACTATATCCTTAATTCCTCGTTTAGCATACAAACAAAAGATGTTTACTGTGAAACCGTGCATAAGGATTGCTAGGCTATTTTTGAAAATGTTTTCCTTTAATAAGCCTGCAAATGCTTAAGGCCAAGCAATATAAAATAATGAGATGCAACATCTTATTTGGTAGTGTTTTCTTTCCAATCTGTTTTTGGCTCTCTTGTGGAAGGACGATGTTTTATTTTGTAGTTTGGACTGCTCTTTCAAAACCACATGTTTGTATAAGTAGTAAGTATTCTCCTCTTAAAAGAAGAAAACAGAATATCAAATAATCTTCACCCACTGCGAGAAGACTGAGTCCAGGAGTAGATTTCTTCTCTTCTCTTGCCCATGTTGCTTCTCTCATCAGCACCGGGTTCCTTCCTCTGCTTCTAGGACTCCACATATCGTAAGAACTTATTCAGAATACGTGAAAAAGCAAATGAGTCCCAGAATATCTAACAGGCTGTTTTTTACGGTTGCTCCCAGTATTTACACGTATCGGTAACCCTGTAAATGTGTTCTGAAGCATACTCTAATGACTGGATGAAAACATTCCCAGTTAGTAATGCGAAAAGCTTTTCCTGCAGAGTACATGTAACTCGCAAGCAGGTTACCCTGTCCTTATAATCGTGCTTGTACCGTTTCCTAACAGACCCCTTCTACAAACATAGTTCAAAAGTATCTCCAGCAGAGGTTCACTTGTAGCAAGTATTTTTGAAGGCGTTTTACATGAGAACCTGGCCAAGGGGACGCGGTTCTACAGAGGAGCTTGTCCGACAGCCCCCGGCCATGCCCAGACAGGCTTGACACTCGGTCGTTCTACATTACACGCTATTGGAAGCCATGTGTCAAGATTGCACGTGTCATCATTGGAGTGTGACCCTGTCCCCATGAAGTTTAAAGTTTGGCGAGGGAGGCAGTTCTGACTAAGCAAGCACGTAGGTATGTCATTACAAACTGTGACAATTGTCATGAAGGATTCAAAGAGGCTTGAGTGCTATATCACAAAGAGGGGAAACCCACTTATAATGGGAGGGCAAGGGAAGGCCTCAGGAGGCGGCAGCATTCGGCAGAGACCTAAGGGGGCAGAAGTGGCCTTGTAGCGGGGGGCTGGGAGCAGCGGGACCCATGGACAGGAAGGAGCTCACCTCTCCTTCATGAAGACCCAGCGATGTCTGTCGCCCGTTACTAAGGAGAGGGCGCCTCTTTCTCTGGACTTAGGTCTCAGAATTTGGACTTTGGGTAATACATTGACTGATTCTTGAAAAGCTAGCAACAGCAAAGACGGAATAAATGACAGAGGGAAGAGCAGAAGCCAGAGGCCACAGGGAGGCTGGGGGAAGGTCCCAGAACGCTGCTAGGAGAGCCCTGGCCGGTGGCGCAAGTAGAAAAACAGAAACAAAACCTGTTTTTATAATGAATAAGCTTTTCGGGCAAGTCTAAACTAAGACTGGTTCTTCCACTTTAGGGGGCAGACATGTGTTGATAGCTTTTTAAAAAGAGAACATCAGTTCCACTGAGGCCCATCAGGGAGCATGAAAGAGAGAGGCCCGGACAACCCAGCTGTCCACGCCAGCAACACGGGTCTTTGGAGTAAATCCGTGTGCTTTTATCACTTCACCCTGCTGTCAAATTTCACTAATTTAAAGGTCTGTGCAACTGCTGATCTAACTTCCACTCTTCTGTGTTTATTTTTGTGTCAGATTTTTATTGTCAAGGTCAATTCTGAAGATATGCAGCTTCTTTACTATGCAAAGTTGGTACAGTATTTAGCTTCATCCAGTAAGTCCTATGTTTTTTTCCCCTATTCCCAGGAGTCCGCCTTCTCTGTGAATCCCCCTCTAACAGGATGTCATGGTTTATTTTTTCCCTGCCCTTGGCCATGTGGATGGCTAAAGTTTTAACCTTTTCATGTCCCCATCCTTTGAGGCGGGCTTCCTGTATCTGGGTTATCTCGGGAACTCCTGCTCTTTGACTGAAGTGTTTGTTCATAAACTCTGTGCTGTTGACTCTTTAAGCAGACCAGCTGTGCTATGAGAGCAGTTTGTTATTTCTCGATACAGTGTTTTATTCTCACTTAGCAAGACCCGTGCTTGCTGTATTTCCAGTCGTTTCTGTTGTGGACCAGGCTCCACAGAAGTACCATCATCATCACGGAACCGGGCATCCTGCACAGACTTCCAGCTCGTGAGGAGAGGGCAGTGGGGCACATGGAGAGAGGCGTGAAAGCTCCGGCCTGAGTCCTGCCTCGGCCTTCGCTACTGGCTAGTTGTATGGAGTGGAAGGAATCACATCATGGCCCAGATCCGTTTCTATGTCTATATGATTGTGATCAGACTGGATATGGCCACAGGGCTCTAGGTGTTCTTAGAGAAGCCTCAGGGACCCATCGACAATGAGTGATAAGCATGTCGGCAGGGCCACCAAAACCAGAACCAGTTCTTTAGAGAGTATTCAGGGCAAGGAGGGGAGTGGGTCAGGAGTCCCCTAGGGTTGGGGGAGTGCATTGAGCCCCCTGTGGGACTGGGAAGTGATGGAGTTTATGCCCTTCACCCAGTCTGAGACTGGAGATCCGCTTATGGAGGGGCGGCTCTTATCCTGGAACCGAGTCCCAAGGCCTCACCACATGGCGGGGGAAGGATGAAGGAAAATGCCAGGTTCTTTGGGCTCTGACTTGCTTCCTGATGGGTAGGAAGGAACACTGGGTGCAGTTGGGGACATCCTGGCGGGCGCGCCTCACCTGATGCCAGTTCCTCACTTTTTCCTCGCTAAAGAAGTCTTGCTTGCTTTCTTCATCAGAGAGCAGTTAAAACAAAGAGGCAATTCCTAAGGGAGCCAGCAGGTTATCTACGGCTCAAACTATGTATACACATCTGTGCCTGGACCAAGTTCTTCCCAGAGGAGAGTCCCCACCAAGTTAGAGGGCGTTACTGTGACATTCGACCTTGAGGAGTGCTCAGCATTTCAGTCCGGCTGGATGAGCAGGTTCTTTATCTAGTAATGACAGCAAGACATGGATAACACATTGCTTTCAACAGATGTCTGAGAGCAGATTTGATTTCTGGAATGGCTTTATAAGAGAGCTCTCACATTCCCTTTGAGTCAAGGGAAACAAGTTTAATTATTAATTGCACTGTGCCAGGAATATGGTCTTTTTATTTCATTAGAGGAAGAACGGTCTGCGAGGAATTTGATATGAACTAGTCTAGAAAGTAAAACTTCCTGGATTACAGTGGAAAGTAAAGCACAAAGTCCTACCTTCATCCACCGATGCTTGAGGAGGTAGGGAAGGAGACAAGGAAAGAAGGAAATTCGGAAGCACACGCCATTTCCTGGGAAATCTTACTGGTATATAATGAAGTCATTTGCGATCTAGTTTCCACAGTGGCGGGACGTGGCCTGTTTGCTGGCAGGTTTCTCCTGCCCTTTCTCATTGTCCTGGGCCTTTCTCCCTTACCATACATTCTGTCTTTTCTCAGCCTCTGTGTGTAAAATTTGGGGATGCTGGGGCCCTCTGTGATGTTTCTTACAGCTGTATTTCTCTGTGCACAGTACTGAGAAGTGAAGTACACGTAGTCAATCCTTGTACCGATGGCAACAGCTCCCTTTTGTCTACAAAACACAGGGAGGTGGCGCATCCACGGAACTGATTGTCTTTTCCATCTCTGTTTATTGTAGGCATTGCTTGCTTCCTCAGATAAATTGTAGGTATCATGAGATATTTGCTGTCCTTGGCTTGGTTTTTGTAACCTTGCTAAAGTTAATAAGGCGGGTACCTTAATATTTAGACACCGAATTAGGGTATCATGGACCCACCAAGTAGATTTTCCCCCGAAGCAAAATCCACGAAAGGAAGTGCCGGCCATTTTGTTCATCTTGCTGGGGGGGGGGGGGGGTGGAGGCAAACCGCTGACTGGGGGCCCAATCCAGCCCCGCGGCCTGTTTCTGTCCAGCCTGTGAGCTAAGCATTGTTTTACATTCTTAAATGCTTGGAGGAAAAAATCATAATACTCTGTGACCTGTGAAATTTTATATCACATTTCACATTTCGGTGTTTACGAATGCAGTTTTGTTGGACCACAGCTGTACTCCTTCATTGCGTAGCGTCTAAGGCTTTCACAGGCCGACAAAGGAGCTGAGTGGTTGTGACAGATACTGCGTGGCCCGCAAAGTCTAAAATATTTACTGTCGGGCCCTTTACGGAAAAAGTTGCTGACCCCTAGTCTTGAGTAATTAAAACGACCGCATCTCCGAGTGTCAGCGTGTGCCAGGCCCTGCGTGAGCATCTCTCAGGCAGTACCTTATTTAACTCTCGTAACAGTCCTGGGAGGTGTAACTCTCTTATCGTCATTTTACAGTGAGGAAAAGGAGGGTTGGAGAGGTCGACACCTCGTCAGTGTCAGAGCTGGGGTTTGCACACACATGTGTGTGATTCCAGGGTCTGAATGTCCTTCACCACAGGATGCCATCCCAGGGGGCGGGAGCGACTCCCACGAGTGTCCTTGCCGGGGCTGAGTTGGAGGCCACAGATAGAAATTGTTTATTTGAGTCGGAATTTACTTTTATTTTTTTTTTTAGTTTAATATGTTATTTAACTGAGGTTTTGTGTTTGTCTCTCTCATGAGAGTGCATGAGTTCCTTAAGGATGTGACCGAATGTGGACCCCAGCGCGGCACCCAGCACATGATGGAAGCTAAAGTAAAAGCTTGTTGATTCAAGGAAGGGAGGTGGAGAGTAGGGAGAGAGCAGGAGAACATGGGAGGAAGGGAGACAGGAAGAGGAAACACATTATCAAGGAAGAGCCAGAGGTTCCCCACGTTGGCCCCAGGCCATAGATGGCTCCACCTGTGACCAAGGTGGCTTTCCCTGTACCAGGTCTCACGGGCATGGGCAGGGCACCTTGGGCCTGGCAGGCCCAGCCCGACTGGTGTGCATACCTGCTCTGCCGTGACCCAGCTACACCTATTCTCCTGCCCCTGCTGCACTCACCTCTGGTGGCACAGTGGCTTCCTGGCACGCAGCCTGGACACATTGCCAGCCCTTGAGGGGGAGAGCTAAGCCAGTCAGTATTTGCTCTGGAGCACGTCCATTCAGAGGAGAGTGTGAAAACGAGGCCTTCCATTCTCATGTCCAGAGTCGATAACTTTCATCGAAGGGTGAAACTTTGACTCTGAAAAGCTGCCAAAAGGAATCATTTGTCTTCTTATCTTTTTAAGAAGGCCACTGACTCTAAAGGCAAGACACTGACCAGCACAGAGCACCAGGCCTTGGCTGGCTTGAGCAGAGACCCTCTTCCCTCCTTAGGCTGGTTTGGGACCAAGAGCAACAAAGTAGCTCTCCAGCCTCTTACTCAGCTGTCAGAGTCAGCTGGGAGACACCAGCCAGAGGGTGAGAAGGCCAAGGGAGGCTGTGTCCAGGCGAGTCTGATGGAAGTATGTGGATGGATTATCCCTTCTGATTTTGCATGATTCTGTCCACTCTCATTTATTTATTTTATTTGGCATTAATAAAAGAATGGGGAGTGGTGTACTATTGGTCTATTCATTCATCCAAAAAATAAATGTTTATTGAATCCTTACATGATTCAGGCTCTAGGAATACAAAAGTGACTCATTAGTCATTCCTAAAGGAACTCATAAATCTGATAGTGGCAATACTACTAGTACTACTACTATACTGATACATGTATTGTCTGCTTACTATATATCAGGCACTGTGATAGGTTCTCTTCATAGACTAAAGCATTTTATTTTCACATTAACCTTATAAAGTAGGCTATTATCCTCATTATATAGATGAGGAGATCGAGGCACAGAGAGGTTAAATTACTCAGTTATAAGTGGCAGAACCGAGATCGACCTGGCGCGAAGGCCCATAGTTTCTATCGCTGCACCGCACGGCTCCTGATCACAGGAACTGGAGTCTTGCTGTGATGCTAAGGCACCTGCACACTGTACCATGTAGTCGTCGTGACCGTTTATGAGGTACTATTGTACAAATGCACTTACTGAAGCAATGAGCAGCCTGAATATAGAGCAGATACAGTCGTGTCTCCAGAGCCTGTGCCTAAATTACAGCTTCGTGCTGACATTCGCTGTGCGATGGTAACATTGGGATGTGAGTGACCAGTGTGGCACGGTGCCACGTGTGCTGCTTAGGGAAGTACTGTCTCCAGATTACAAGTCTGGGAGAGGCAGCCTCCTGCAGGCGATGCCAACTTCCACTATCCTCAGATACCAAGGATATTGTGGAGGAGGAAAAATAATTTTCCTTTTTCCCTTCTACATTCTTCTGGAGGGTGTAATCATCAAATTGACACGAGACAGATTAACAGGAGAAAATAACCAATTTTGTTATGTATATACATACAGGGGTTCCATAAAAATATGGGATCTGTGAACAAATCAGGCCCTTAAAGCTCATACAGCATCTTGAGCTAAGGAGAAGGGTGTGTGTGGGGGGTGGGGGGAGGTAGGGGCGTGGTTTGGGACTTCAAACGGGAGGAAGGCAATTCACCTGGAGATGGAAAAGCAAATGCTTGGTAAATAAATGTTTGCCGGGCCATCTTTAACAATAGGACTCAGAGACTTTGAACAAAAGATCCTTGCTAGGTCCCTCCCGCTCTTTTACAGGCTAACGATTAAACTGTAGTTCTCTATGAGGACAGCTCTTTTTCTGAAGCAGGTCCTCGATCTAAGTTCTTTCAAGTAGTTAGGAGTAGGGTCAAAGGTTTTTCCTGAGTCTTTTGTTTCCTAAAAATAACCAGCTTAAAATAATCCATATCCCCAAAAGGCATATTTTGGGGTGGCAAACTCTGCCTCTCCTCACCAAGGTGCCAAGACGCCTACTTTAGTATCGCCCTCAGGTTAAAGCACCGAACTTTAGAAATCCTCATAAACTCAGGCACCTTAGGGAGAGGCAAGTCCCACCTTAACCCGCTAGCACTGCGGTCACTTCAGCTCAGACGCGGAGCCCTCGCAGGGCTGGAGGGCAGGAGCGCCCCGCTTCCAGGAGCCGGGGAAGGGCCGCCGCTGGGGCCCCCACGTTGCTGGAGGGGTCGGGCGGATCCCCGTGGCTGTGTTCACAGCTGTCACCGCAGGCCTGACTCTCCCTTCCCTCCCTTGGCACGCTCATCGCCGCCCCTTGAATCGGTTATTTTACAGTGACGCTGTTTCCCGGTGAGAAATAAAGTTAGAAAAGGAAACCCACGGAGAGGGGGTGAGGGGGAAGTTTCCTGTAACTGTGTAAACCGAGCCTTGGACATCTCCACGGAGGAGGCGCCTGCTTTGCTTTAGCGGGAGAGCTCGGCTCCCTCCCTCGGGGAGGAGCCTGTTGCCTTAGAAACCGCTGCCCAGCGTGGGGAGCGGTGAATGCCCTCGGGGCTCCGCCTGGCCTGCGCCGGGGCTGTCTCAGATTGACCCGTGTGTGTGATTATTACCTTTGAGTAGAGTCCTGAAACTGGGATTATTTGGTCAACAGATATGGACATTTGTGAAGTTCTCTCTGAACTATATATTGGTTTAAAAATAATCCATGTTATGGGACGGAAAGGAAGGAATGTGGGGGAGAGGAAGTCGGCGTCTAGTAAGGCATTATTAGCATCGCACCCACGTGAGCCTCCTCCAGGCTCACGCCTGTCAGTCAGGCCTCGGCTCCGCCCAGCTCAGATCCGCCTCGGCCTCAGCCTGGACAGTCACTAAGGGAAATTTGCTTTATAGAATCCCTGACTCTAACTCCCAAGCTGGTAGTTAGAGCCCCTGCGTTGATGGATTAAACAAGGTAAAACCGCCGAGGCAAGCGGGAACTTGGCACCGCCTGGAAGTTAACTGTCAAAATGAGAAGCGTGATCATGAAAGTGAAGAGGAAAACGACTTGATACTGATGTGCTCCTCAGTGTGGACGTCAGTGTAATTAGGAGTCCAGAGTTAGGACTGGAGGTTATCTTCCAGGCGTCCTTAGGACAGAGAGAGACAACTTTGCTTTTCTTTCTTTTTCTTTTTCTTCTTCTTATTTTTTTTTAATTTCTAGAAATCCCCCTCCCCCTTGCCATTTTATTTATTTATTGACAGACAGACAGATATAGAGTCAACTTGGGATTAGCCAGGCCAAACAGTGGCAAAAACAAAAGAGTGTTTTGTTGGATTGCTTTTGCTTTTTATTTCTGTTACTGTCAGACCCAGGTAAAGAGTAAGGAAGGGGTAGCAAGCTGCTGAGGAGTTTGATGTATCAGCAGATGGCCAAGCCTGGTGTTCTGCTTCAGTCTTCTCTATAAAGGATCTCTTCAGGCCGAGAAGGGGTTTCTGAAGGCTAATGAGAAGGAACTCACCAGGGTGGGCCAGCAGCACAGCTGAGGTTGTGGGCTCAAGCTGCCAATCAGACTCACAAGACACAAGCAAGCTTTAATCTAATAAGATAGTAAGTATTGGCAAAGGGTACAAAGCAGGAGATGTACTACCTTCATCTCATCAGGAGGCTCGCAAAGCTTCCTTTGCCTCCTCACCTGCTTGGGGTATGTACCAGCGATGAGAGCCGAGGGGTGTTGGGTCACCTTGATACACGGAAGTCATAGCCCCTTTTACCTGCCGATCTTTTGTGCTGTCCTAGTTATGTAGCTACCTCACAGCTCCGTTAGTGCACACCGCAAGTGAGGCAGACACAACATTCCCTGTTTATCTTACCTCAACTCAAGGGAACAGGGCTGTGGGAAAACCAGGTCATTCTCAGATGGGCCTGCATCAGCCCAGACCTCATGTGAACCTTTTACCAACGGTAGGTGTTATGGGTTAAATTGTGCCCCTCAACAAGGTATGTGGAAGTCCCAAACCTTAATACTTATGAATGTGACTTTATTTGGCCATAGGGTCTTTGTAGATGTAATCTAGTTAAGGTGAGGTCATGCTCTGTGAGGGTGGACCCAAGTCCAGTATGACAGGTGTCCTTATAAAGAAGAAAAAACAGACACAGAGAGGGGAGCGGCATGTAGAGATGCACAGAGAAGATGGACTTGTAACCACAGAGGTAGATGCACCTACCAGCCACAGAATGCCTGGGGCTACTGGAAACTGGAAGAGACAGGAAGCATCTTTCCCTAGGTTCTTTAGAGGGCACCTGACACCTTGATTTTTGTGCTTCTAGCCTCCAGAAGTGTGAGAGAATAAATTTGTTATTATAAGACATCCCGCTCTGTGGTACTTTGTTCCAGCGGCCCTAGGAAACACATATAGGAGGTAAAAATAGAAAACTCAGTTGCTCTAAATAAATTTTAAGTCTTCTGGCTTCAACAAATGACATTCCAGGTTTTTGAAAAGGTACATAGCTATGATTGCCAAATCATAGACCCTGATTTTTATGAAATCTAAGGGAAGAGGTGAGTTTCTTAAAGACTGGAGATAGGAAAAAAAAAAAAACACTTTTCCTGTACAAAGATCCAACCCACAAATTGTAGGCTAAGGAACATAATTTTATAGAGGATAATTAGAGGGATGGTTTACAAGCACCTAGAAAAGAAAGCATCCTGGGGTCTATAAGAATAAATGATACCAGGCCATCCAGAATTTCTTTTTTGATAGGGTTATTAGACATGAATCTTAGTTTTCTGTTCAGTAGGATTCAACATGACAAGAAAGGTAAAATGAACTCAGAGGTCGTTAGGAAAAGTATAGGGCCTACGTCAAAGAAACAATGGTCTCGCTCTATTCTGTGCTAAGCAGACCCTACCTGTATTAGGTCATCAATCCTGGTTGGCACCTGTAGGAAACACAAAGTCTAGAGGGGGTACGAGGATACTGGGCAGGGAGTTGGGGGTGCTCGAGCTGAGTCACTTTTACTGCAAATACTCCACCTGTCTGAGAAGGGCTACCCTGACACCTGAGACCCAACCAACACAACTGTGACTTGGAAGCAGGTAACTGTTTCCAGGAGTGATCTTAAGACGTCTTTTTGTGTCTTATTTATTTTTGTATTACCAGTGCCTCATGCACCACCTGGCACGTAATTATTTGTAAAATGGGTAGCATTAAATGATAATCCCAAGGGCAGGCCAGTTCTGGCGTGAGTTCCTGGGTTGCGACTGGGTCAGCTGGTTTCCAGTTTGATCCATTTCTATCCACATCACCCTTTCAGGTTAAGGCCACCTTCTCTCTTCTTAAGGACACGTAAAGGGCAGATTCTTTCTGCTTCATCACCGTTATTTTTGAACAGTCCTCTTTGGTCTAGGAGCTCCCCACAGCCACTAAAGAATGATTCCTAACCCCTAGTGTGCAGGGGCCTCTCAGGGCCACTGCCAATATAGAAGAAAGAGCCTCTTGGGGTTCAAGCCAAACCAGCCACCCAGACTGACTGTAAAGAGTCTGGACTGGCTGTAAGGAGCATGGTTTTGAGGGGCTGCACCTGGAGTGCCGTGAAATCCGGCATAACAACATCTCTTATCCAGTTGCTCAGGCCTGAACTAAAGGCTGGAAATAATTGTTCCTTATCATCTTGTTTCAGAAGACCATTGGGCATTAATTTTCATAAGGGTTTTCGAAAGCAAAGATAAGAAAAACTAAATAATGATTGCAACTGGCAGAGTTTCTGCGCTCTGATTTCCGGTTGTCTCCTTTTCGTTGATTGTATTTCTCTCTCACTGGAACACATCACCTCTCTAATCAGCTGGCTTTGTTCCACTGCGGAATTGCCTGATAACTGTTTCTGCCTTGGACCATCTTTTTGGGGCACACTGGCACACTGAAAGAGGAACTACGCTGGTCATAAGACCTGAACTTTAATTTACCTCTACTACATGATGGTGACTCCACTGTGGGCTGGTCATGTAACCTTTCTGAACCTCAGTTTCCACTAAGATGATAATCGTGATGGCTCTGTTCCTGAGTTTGCTTTGGTTTTATTATAAAGGTGCTTTCTAAATTATAAACCACCAATCAGATATGGAGAATTATGTCTCCCTGGTGGTCTCTGATTCAACTGCTTTCCAATTCTGAGATAGTCACTTACCTTGACATCATGTTATGTCTACTCATTTGTAGAAGGGTTTTTGTCATTCTGCCTCTATGTATTGGGCACCTACCATGTGACAGGCACTGCAGTAGGGGCTGGGGACTTAGAGATAAAAGATGGAGCAGTCAATTAATTTCCAGCAAGGAATGCTATGGAGCACACAGGAGTGACACCCAGTGCAGACCGGGCAGGAAGGTCTGGGTTGCTGGAGTTGTTGGAGACTCCTTCTCAAAGTGAGTGGTGTCCTTGCTGAGTGCTGAAGGATTTGAAGACATTGACCAGGGGAAGGAGGTGATGAGAACGTTCTTGGCTGAACAATTGGCATGTGAGCCTAGAGACTGGTGTTTCTCAAAGCGAGTGCTATCGGCAGTTTTAAGGGGACAAATGTTCTTGTATGAGACTCTACCATGCGCTGGACGGTGTTGGACATCCCTGCCCCTAGGCACTAAGTGTCAGCAGTATCTTCTCACCCCCACCCCTCAAGTACTCACTCAATACAACAGCCAAAAATGTCCTTTCACATTTCCGAATGCAGAACCGTGTCCCCCCCCAACCCCGACCCACACTCTATCAAGGGGGTTGGTGCCATTGCTTAGATGAGAACCACTGCTGACAAATATACATGGTGGCCTGTCTCAGGAACTAGAGTATGACTGGGGAGTACAGAGAGTGGAAAAAAAATGAGGAAGGCATAGAGCAGATCATAAGTGGTCTTATGTGCCATCTTCAGGAGTTTACTTTCTAGGAGCAATTTCCTTGATTGGGGAGTGATAGACTGAATATAAAGGGTTTTGGCACATAAAAGATGGTCAATAAATTTCATATCTCTGTCTCCCAGGATCCTGCCAAACCTGGTTTAGTTAGCACATGTCCTATTCCTATGTATATGCACCGTCTGTATACTTCCCAGGTGTATATCATAGTCAAACTGGCGAATGACAGACAGTTAAGTCTCTAACGTCTGTTCAACTGGAGGGAAACAGTGCAAGACAGCTCCAAGGCTTTAGTAAGGTGGATGGCTAACTCACTGCCAAGGATCTTGGACACTTCTCTGCTACTGCAGCATCGCTGTCTGGCTGCTTAAAGTCTCAACACAAGCACACCCCAACTGAGAAGGAAACTGCGCTGTTACATACTGGCAGCCGCTACCACCACTGGGGCCAGGGGGTGCCAAGGGGAGATGCTGTGACCTGCTAACACGTCAGGCCCAGCCTATAAACAATTGGTTTATTTACCAAGATAAATGCCAAGAATAAGGCTGCATTGTTCTGTGATAAACAATGCTATATGTGTTAAATTCCTGGCTGAGCCCTAAACCCACTAACTCAGACAGTAGTTAAGCCATCATGATTGTATGGTATTGGTTTATATCTCAATAAAGCTGTTTAAAAAAACCCCAAAACTTCCAAAGCAGGGCTTTCGAGAACTGTGAACCACCTGGAACAGCACGCTGAAATTGTCATGTCTTTGCGTTTCCCTGGGTCTGTCCATCTCGCTGGGTTCTCTGTGACACCCCTTCCGCCTCGCACTGAAGGCAATCGCTGCCCTGCAGAGCTGAGCGCCGCCTCACAGGCCGGGCTCAGTGCACACTCCCTGACTGCACGGAGAGAATGTGGTGAATACTAATGTAATTGAATATGCAAATGGACTGTTTTATTATTTAAATGATTAATGTCTACTTTTAAGCTAGTAAACTAACCAAGGAATAGAATGCAATGTGATTCCATAACTACCTTCATTGCTGTAGAAAAGGGAATGATTGTGAATTCTATTATGACATGTATGAATTTTTTATTCTATAGTATTATCTGTACTGTGAGGAGCTAATCATTTTTATGGATACTTGCTGATCATTTTTAAGTTTTTAAAACCTTTTAAAATAAGTTTAATGACTTGAATAGAAAATCAAGTTACGGATACATGTAAAGTTTGTCAAGTTTGTCAACTTTAACTGAAAACTTTTGCGTCATCAGAAAAGCATCAGGTTCTGTCCATCCCCTGAAGCAAATAAATGTATTTTATAATTTTTTTTCTGAATGATTAGAACCGTCCCCCCCCCCCGCCCCCCGCCCCACACACACAACAGAGAAATGTCATTTGCATTATTTGACTTTGTGAAACTGTACTTTATTTCCTGGGCAAATACTAAGAAAGGAAAAGGCAGTAGAGGCTTGTTCAACTAAGCTGTTTTGCATTTTTAAAAATTTGCATTTGTGTCTCAAGCTACTTGAAAAGTCTAAAGAAAGAGACCATCTTTTTCTCTAAAGGAAGTAAGTGCATGCTCTCACGTTCGCCCAGCACTCCTTTAAAATTGAGGTATCATATGTCCATTTTCTTCTATCCTTTTTGCTTGTCAGCACACCCCCTCTGGGATTTGTAACACTCACGGTGCCTGTCTTGACTGCGGTGCGATGCGCCGGGAGACATGCGTCTCCCTGGGTTGATCGTGCAGTCACTTTCTGGGGATGGACCTCAGCGGCCCAGCACCAGAGCATGGAAACAGCTGACTGCTGACTCAGAGGGGAGAGCAAGCCACCCACGAATCTCATTGCAGCTCGCTGCTGCATCTCTATCCCATAATCCCTTGCTTGGTTTGCTGCAGTCCTTTCAACAGACGCTGAGTGAGAAAAAGATGTCCTGTAAGATAAAGATTGATTGGTTTAAATGCCGAAAGGGGTCTCCCACTTGTTAAGGACCCAGAAACATTCCTGCGGACTTGCCTGAGCCTCCTCTCATTTCCTCCATTTTTCTCTTCCTCTGTTCTGTTCATGAACTGGCACATCACTCCATAGAACAGAAGATATGCTGGGCTTCTGATGATGGCTGCACTGCATGGTAGGGAATTTTAACCCGTCTCTTTGCATGATGCTTCCTAACTCGAGAGGTTAGCAGAAACGCGCATTGTTCTTTCGGATTCTCACGGAGCTACAGCGACAGGTTTGGGAGGGTTTAATGCTTTGCCTCGTTGACTAGTTTGTCTGCAGAAATGGATAGGTCCCAGATGTTCAGATTGCTTAATATTATACCAGGTGGGCAAACTGATTTCTTCTGCTCTCTCTCTGTTCCGGCTCTCCTACCCTACCCCACCTTCCCTCTCACGGTGATGCTGCATGGTCTGTAACTACAAGATAGAGGGAGACCCGCTCTTTGCTGAAACAAAGGCACCATGAATTAACAAGAATAAGGGAGAAAGTCATGCAAGATTTTCTTATCAAGTTCCTAATGTGATCTAACTAGCCTTTTATTTCTACTAGCTTTTATTTTAATGTGCATCCTGGTTTATTTTAAATAGGGTTTCCCCTGCCTCTGCCGGGCACCAAGATAGGGATGGAATACTTAATTTGCAGGATTCCTTCCTCCATACCCCAGGGTGGAGGAGAATGTGCGATTCGACCCTTCCCCCACCCTGTCCTCTATTAGAGAACCCTGGGGTGAGTGGCATGGTTCCCAGTTACCATTGGAAACCCATTCATTCATAATGCATGACTAGACCTTCTGAATTCCGAATGCCATTGATGATCAGCAAATATACAGGAGATGCTTTGGTTTCCCCCCCCCCCCGACATTTTTTCCTGCCTTAGAAGTAGACTAAAATCTGGGTGGAGTTCAATGGTACTGTTACAGAGAAACGAAAACCCTTGGGTTGGAGCTCAGGCTTGTTTCTTGAAAGAGTGGGCATTATCTTTGCATCCGAGAGCTTTTTCTGCAAGTGTGCCCCACCCTGTCATTATTCCTTATTTTGGGGGGATAGGAGAGCAAGTAGGAAGGCTAATTATTTAAAACTGAAATTGAATGTTAAGTAGATTTCTGAACCAAAAGATGAAATGATGTTTCTGTCTTAAGATTGTTTCACTGTCATAGATTTAAGAAACAGATCTAGATTAAGAATGAGGCATTTAAAAAATTTGTAATTCTTGGGCTTAGATCATATTATGGCACTTTTATTCCTCGTGAACTGTCAGAGGTCTTCCTTTTCTTAAATTAAAAAAAAATTAGAATATGTAAGGAGAGCCATGTTCTTAAATTGATTTCTTAAGTGTTAGGATTCCGTGCTACCCAGGGTGAACCTACGTCTTGGTGCCTTTCATTATTATTTTCCGGCAGATGCTTTAGCAGCACAGTTCCTAACCCTCTGTAATGTTAAATAATGCACGCCCCTCCCCAGCAAGCACACAATGCGAAGTTTCGTGTGTGCCCTGATATGGGAAAGCAGCTTTCTGCTGCAGAGAGGCTAGTAGTGGCCTTTCCCCACCCTGTAAGTATTCCTTTCCAATTTTCTCCTAGAAATACACACGTGATTTGCATTGGAAAGATTAAAACACGGTCGAATGTAAAAAGGTTCTCTGAAGGAATGTGCTGTCTGATAGAATGTACTGCTTTAGGGAATATGAATGCAGCCTATGTAACCCACACATTTTTTTAGCGTTTTATTTTATTTCAAGTATATAGTACATTGCTTAGATATTTATATAGTTTATGAAATGATCTCCCTGATTATTATAACCCACACATTTTTAAAATGGAGAATAAAATCTATATACATTTTCCACCATATTTAATATTATAGTCCTGAGATGACTTACTTTTCTTTATGTATATGATAAAAGCTTAGTGGATTTTGTTGGCGTGTGAAATGAAGTAAAAGTACTCATTCTTTGTCTCACTAAGAAATGAAAATGTCCTTCGTTTGGATATCTTTAGACATTAATTTCTCCATACATATAACTTCCTTTTATCTGTCTTTATTAAGTAGAAAAAGAACTACTTATGTAGCAATTTAAAAAAAATTAACTAAGCTTAATTTTTAAGACTTCTTTATACCTCCTTTCATTATCTCTCTGATAAAACTAAGACTTTAACCAAACATTTGTACATATTATTGAAATGTAGAGAAAAGAAATACTTTCTAACTTTTAAAAATTTGCTGCCAAATTATTTACTATCAGGTTTTTTTCTTTAAAATGTCATTGAATTACTTTTAATTGTGGCAAAATTATAGTTTGCACACATCTGTAATTGCTTTTTTTAAAAAAAAAAAGAAAGAAAAAAACCTCGATGCCATCTGTGCCCCTTTATTACTTATATAAGGGTTTTAGTGTCAGAGTAGAATTTGGTCTATAATGGGCTTGGCTATTATTGTGCAGGTTGTCTGAATTTAACGGATCAGGTTTCCTCCTAGAATTTAGAGGTTTACATTAGACCAAATACTGAGGGATAAATGAGCCCGGTATCATTATTTAAATAGCATCGTGGAAGGCAGTATTTATTACTGCTTTTTGCAGTCCAGTCTTTTTCCCGTCTTTTACTTCACCCTCTCTGTGTTCATAGTCTCACTGGCTTCCATTTCTCCATTAAGTGCTTTTTATTCTTCTTCTTGAAAATGTATCGTTTATGTGGACATGCATTCTAATCAACAGCAGGATTAAATAATATGCTCTTTATAAACCAGGAGAAAAAAGGGGATTGCTATTGCAGGCCTGTGTCTTTTGAAGTTCTGATGTGATGTAGAACAAATTTCTTCCTCCTACTTGCTAATGTCTCCCAGCCCCTGGAGCATAAGGCCTTGGCGTCCTCTGCTTTTTTTTTGTGGTCCCAAAATATTCAGCTTCTTTGTGCGGTTCCCTAGGAAAGCAAGGAAGGAGACTTGGCAAGGCGATGGATGTGGGGAGAGAAGACCCCACTCTTCTTGACTGCCCTAGGCTGCTGTAAGATGAATGTCAATTAGCCTGACCACTTAATACTCTATTAGGCAGACCTAGCCTTCTGAAAGTTAAAAACCCTGAAGCAGATCTTAAGAACTGACTGCAAAAGGTGAGGACTTTCATGAAGAGAGGATGGCAAACATCGCTCTAAGGAAAGAGATAGAGGAAATAGGCATAAATATAAAAACAGGGACTTAGCTTGTAAATCAACTTCCATATAGCAAAACCCAGCAGTCTGGTGAAGCTGTCTTACCTCTGACCTTGGAAATAAAAACTCTTGGAAACCTTGGGCACATCCTTACCTGTAGACAGAAGTTAAAGTGAATGGAATGCCCCCATCCCCCCAACCTCCACCCCCTACACACATATACTGTCAGGAAAGATATTGCATCTGGCCTTCTAATTTACAAAATGGCCCATTTGGGATATAAGCTTAATAAAGCTGGATATAGGTCACCCTTTAATTTCACTGAGGATTGTCCTCTTTTCTTTCCTCTAGTTGAGTCTTCAGTCACAATGCAAGTTCGGTTGCAGGTCAATGATAATATGCTCACAAACTTTAAAAAATAAAAAAATATCTTGCTTTTTAAATCATGTTTTGACCCATGCCTTGAGGTGCTACCTGTCTCGGCAGGTGAAAGGCAGCACATTGTGAGCTATAGATAATCCTAATGGTTCAAGATTTCCTTTCCTTCTCAAGATTTTTAGCTTTTTAGCTTCTTGAAAAGCTGATTTTAGCATGTCCACACCGCTGTCATTGGTCCAAGAACAATACAAAAATGTAACCATATAAATAAATAAATTCAGCTAAGTGGCAACAAAAAGGAAGAGTAATCCAGGAATGCCATGAAAGTTAACGATGAAAAAGGAATCTTGTGCCTTTACAATAATGTAGAATCAAATGTGCTTGCTGCCTCTTACCCACAAATCACATGTTAAATTTTTATTCCCCCCCAAAATGATAAATAATAAAATGAAAATTTATTTTCCAAAGGAATCTTGACCTGTTTCTCAGCCTGGTTTCCTAGACCAGCCGGACTAGTTTTCACCTGCTCTTTCCCCTTCTGCTGGTCAGTTTGGCTTTTCTCTCCTTCCTTCCTGCTCTTCCTCGCTCTGGTGTCAGCGAGTGTCAACAATAAAGGGTTTGGAGAGTTTTCTGAACTACATGGTATAATTTGGGGTGGGAAATGTGGTCGCAACGTTAGAATTGTGGACGCAGGCATTTTTTTTTTTTTTCTTTCATCTCCTATCAAGTTCTCCTTTTCCGATGGGTCATAATTTCCACCGAGTTGTAGAGATTTCAGAATGTGAGCCAGGAAAAATACCAGGGATGAAGAGAGGAAAGAAATGCTGGGATGGGGTTTTTCTGTGCCCAACAATTTTGTTATGTGATTGTCGCATTGTTTTTACACACAGCAAGCTGTGTTTAGCTGGTAAGCTCCCGCTAATAAGGAATTTATGTGTCAACTTTCTTAGACTTTTAATTTCCATGCAGTTTCTTTTCCTGCATTTGTAAGTATGTTAAAATATGTCCCTGTGTATCTTATGGATGATGGCTTATGTTGCCAAGCATTAGACTATCACATGAAGGGTTAAATACCATCAGATGCAAGTGAAACGTTTGCATGACTGGTAATGCCCATGCTCTTTATCATGTAATTCAGCAGGTGCTCATCTTTTCCGATGCTGGAACTGAGTCCATTCCCATGTTAGGCTTCATTCATTCAGTTCGATAAATAATAATAATAATAATAATAATAATAATAATAACTGTCTACGAGCTGAGACTACTGCACTGAACAATCAGACAAAAATCCCTACACGTTAGTGGGGTGGGGGAGGAGACAATATGCAAAATAAATACATTACATGCTATGTTAGAAAGTGACCAGTGCTATGGAGAAAAATATTGCCAAGAAACGGGTAGCACATCTTGAGGGATTGGGGGCAAGTTTCAATTTTAAACAGAATGGTCAGATTAAGGTGATATCGAGCAAAGCTGGAGGTAGGGAGTGAACCCTTCGGTAAGCAGTGGTTTTCCACTGTCTCCACGTAAAAGCTCTCATAGCTGGTTAAGGTCAATATCACTCTCCTGTTGGTTATTCATGCAGTTTTGAGACGGCTGTACCTGCTTTCAGTTCTCTACCTTTTCCTTCCTATCGGCCTATTATTAGTGTGTCTGGGGCTAGTTCCTGCATCCAAAAACACTTGGGCTTTTTCAGAGACAAATTCTACCCCATGCGTGTTTTGACATCCATCTCGCCAGAAATTGTGTTCATCTCTGATAGAATAATTCTATATTCTGATATCCTTCATTTTCCTGCACTTGTTTCTGCTGGTTGCATGCGTTAAGAAGGATCTTTGACAAGTTAGAAACCAAGAGAGGGGAAGAAGACCAGCCAAGAATCTAGATAAGTATTTATTGCTTTTCTAATCGAGAAGACCAGAAATTGTGGTCATGCCCAAACGCTTTGATTAAAGACTGTCTTATATTTTGTGTCTATTCCTCGAGGCATAGTCAGACTTATTAGCATGTTCTGGGCCTGCATTTTTCTAAGCACATTATCCCTTTAGGAGCAGTCAAATTGTCTTCCTGTTGAGGGCATCCAGTTATATTCAGGCCATGATCGTGTCCTGGCAAAGCCTCCACTTGGGGATCTTTGGGAGCTGACCACCTTTTGTGCTGATTCTGGGAGTTCTGCAAATCCAGATGTCTTCAACAGGTTACTCGTGACAGATCTGTAATATTGTCATGATTTTAAATTAATGTTAATGAGTAAACTTGATTTACCATACAAATTACCAATGGTAGCAAAGATTCTCATCCACTCTAATGACGATCATAAAATCAGAATGTAATGTTTTTATTTCAGTTTTGGAGAATAAAAATGTCAGCTCAGGAAATTTCATTTATTCAACATATATAATTTAATTAAAGCAAATATCTTTTTCCTTGCTCTAAATCTAAAATTCTAAAGTTAAAAAAAAGTCAAATCCAATATGATGTTTTCTCTCTGCATTTTTAAATATTCAGCATGACTGATTATTTCAAAGAGTAATATGAAAAATTTCAAAAGCTATTTAAAATATAATTATTTTTAACTGCTTTTTGCTGAAAAGTTTCTTGTAATTTTTAAAATATGGAACATGTCATGAATTTGCATGTCATCCTTGCTCCAGGGCATTGCTAATCTTCTGTATCATTCCGATTTTAGTGTGCAGAAGTGAGCACCCAGTAATTTTTATAAGTCTCTCTCTCTCTCTCTCTCTCCTCCTCCCTCCCTCCCCCCCACTCCCCCCACACACACCAGTAAAGCCTTAAACTTATTTAAGATTAGGTATCATTGACTTATCAGATAAGGCAGAAAACTTGCAATTTGAGCTTTCTGATGCCCTGATTTTACTGGATGACCTTGAGCAAGTTGAGCAAGTCATTTAAACCCTCAGCTTTGGTTTCCTTATCTTAAAGACAGGCAAATCAATTCCTTTCTTAGTCTGATGTCATAGGGATGTGGTTAAAGGAAAGCAGACAGAAGTGCCAGCATTTTGAGCTCTTGAGAGATGAGCTCCATTTAATTCAGTGAATATCATTCTCTACTCTAGTTCTTTAGAGAGACATTGTATGAAAGTCTAGCAGATAATACTGGCTAATTAGCTATCACACCTACACTGTTTAACTAATGCAGTGAATTCTGTTTGAAGGAGACACTCTTGTATGTCAAGTGCTTTCACAAAGTTCTGTTTATTAATCATGCTCTTTAATGAACTTATCTTAAAGGTATAGTGTTGGAAAATGAGTGTGTCATACATGTAAGTATACTCAAATATGTGTAAATAGAATTTTCTTAATGAAAGTTGACATCTTAAAAGTTCGTGATTTGGTGGGGAAAAAGAAGAACTATCATTTATATTTGGGAAAGCTTGTTACCTTTAGAAAGTATAGAATTGTTGATTCTATAAATATAGTATACTTCCCAGCTTAAAACACAAGGTCAAGGCAGTGTGATGATTTAAGGAGTAAAACGGCCATGGGTTTTAGAGACATACACACATGACTTTGCATTCTGGTGTATTTCTTAACCAAGCTTTTTTAAAAAAAATCTTATAGAATAAGGTCATGAAGATTAACTACTTTTTTTTTTTCTGCAAAAAGAATTTCTATTGGAAATTGGAGGACTGTGGACACCTTACCAAATATTTAAAAAATTAGGAAGTGAATTTTAGCTCAGCTTTGGTTTGGGATAGAAGCCAGAAGATCTTCAAGGTGGTAAAGGAGCTATGTTTTATGTCAGAACTTTTTCTTCCCTTATTCTCTCATGGACCCTCTGCTTTCTTTTTCTTTTCCTTCTTCTGATTCTCCATTTCTGGCATTATCCCGTAGTAATTGAAACCTCTAAATGAATTCCCTTCACCAGGTACCTCAATGGCTACATGTGAACACCAACAGACATTTCTTAAAATAATAGGGATTAATAATAGGGCCTTTGTCCCTGATCTATGGCAAATGCATTTTAGTATGAAAAGGTTTATAAACCTTTAGTTCTGAAGAAAACACTCTGAACCACATACAAAGTTTTTAATTAAAAATTCTAATTATTTCTATCCTGCATATTAACAGCATGCAGAGGAGAAAAAAAAACTTTTCTCTATACTCTTATGTTCTGTGTCTGAGGCCTGTGGATTAAACTGATGAAAGGCATATTATCAGGAGAAAAAGATATACAAATTTTATTGATATTTTATTTTTCAAAAAGATATACTATATTTCATTGAATTTCATTGGCTTAATGTTTTTAATTTCACATGCATAAGACTTCACAGAAAAGAAATGAAAACCCAAAGGCATGGTTTGACCTGGAAACTTTTATATAGTGTTTTAACGAAGGGCGACAAATTGTAGAGAAGTGATTAGACAAAGAATAGGGGAGTTTGGACTCTTAGGGGCAGTAAATTGTAGGAAAGTGACCAGTACCTGCATGGTAGGTAAGGGCTGTTTAGTAGGGTTTGTTACGCAGACTCTTCTCGGTGCCACCTCCAGTGATCAACAGTCTTCTCCTCTTCCTGGTATGGGAGAGTGGGGCACCTTTGCAGATAGGATTTTATACCCTGCTTTTAGGCAGGTAGGAGAGAGCAGAGAGCTCCTCCTGTGTCTCCTGGTTCTCAGTAGCTTTTGGCTCAAAATAATCCTTATGTCAAAGTACCATATTTTGGATTGGTATATTTTGATCCCCATGAAACACAATAGTTGGGAAAACAATCCATTTTAATAAGACTATTCTATTTAATATAGATTGTAAAAGGATGAAATTTTAATAAGACTGTAGATATATGTTCAGATATGGTCATGGCTGAAGACATGGACAGGCATAGTTAGTTATATAAGTATTTAACCCCTCGACTGCCACTGCTCTGAACCCCAGCAAGCATACCTCTTTGTACAACGCACCTTCTAATTTGTTTACATGGTGAACCTGTGATTATTCTGTTGATTTTCAAACAAACAGGAAGCTCACTGTACTCCCTCTATAGCAATGAGGGCTGGTTATGGTCATTTCGAGGTCACTAACAGGACATTCTACCTGTAGTCCTAAAACGACACCTATAGTGAATGAGCCAGTGATTGATGTGCACTTATAGATTATTAAATATTTTCCCATTTTGGCTTTTCTGTCTGACAGCAGCAGCGTGCAGGGTCAAAGACAGCCGGCCCCCCATGTCAGTGGTCTAGGATGGCCAGTGAAGCCACCAACATCCCAAGTCCTGTGGTGCGCCAGATTGACAAGCAGTTTCTGATCTGCAGTATATGCCTGGAACGGTACAAGAACCCCAAGGTTCTCCCCTGTCTTCACACTTTCTGCGAGAGGTAAGCCCTCTTTGTGCGCCGAGACTGACCTTCTACAGAGGGTTCTTTCCAGAATCTTCAGTTAAGCTATAGGAGACAATGAGTCTTTTGTGCTTCTGATAGATATCGAGAAACAGAACCATGAGTTGCCAATAATTTTCTTTATTTCAAGTAATTACAAATGGGAAAAGCAATTCAGTAGCTCCTCATTCATTTCCATTGGAGATGGAGCATTAAATATTTTAAGGTTTAAATTTTTAAAAAATTTTTTCTTTGTTCTTTATGAAACAATTTTTGCCAACCACAGTTTCCTCACAGGGAATCTTTGGTGAAGACTAATTAAAAATCTGTCATTTCCTCCCATATAACAAATCAGGTAAAATGCCTACATAGATGAGGGTTAGGTAAAAGGAAAGATCTTCCTTTCCAAGATACTTCAGAAGATACATACTAAAGGCATATTTGAACATTTTGATGTTAAAGATGAAGAAAAAACCATATATGTATGAAATAATTATAAATTGCCAGAATATGCAGTTTGCTGTATGTGAAAATACACTTTCTTATTTATCTTTCTTGAATAGTTTTTTTCTATTGAGTTAATCATTTATCGAAACACACCTTCACCTCCTTGTTCAGCTTCTCACATAAGCAATTAGGTATAGAAAGATTGTTAGTAATTAGTTTATCTGTGGCCTAATTAAAGTATTTCCCTAGTAAGGTCATACATTTTTCTTAAAAACAAACATGGTAATTATGTTTTATAGCATTATGTTATATACATTTTCTATCGTTATTTAATACACAGAATTAAAATGCGTTGCTTCTTATTATGGAACAGGAAATTAGTATTTCGAATGGCTTCAAATCAATACTAATTACATTTACCATCCAATTTAACACATTTGTTGTCTGATGGAGCGTGCTTTGAGTTGATTTGCTTTGGAGGGTCTCAGCTGCAACAGAAAAACCACATCCTTAGCGGTAATGAATGGAGGGAGGAGGTATGTTTGTTACTGGTAGTTGTGGTCTTTTGTTTGTTTTGCTTTGTTGTACAGTGTGTGTGTGTGTGTGTGTGTGTGTGTGTGTGTGTGTGTGTGTAGATACAGGGTTTTTGTTTGTCTTAGTGGTGGTATATAAGGCACCAATACTTTTTACTTTATCCATTTTATACTTTGGCTTAAGTACTTTGTAATTCACATTCCAAAATGGATAAATGGAGAGTGATGTTTTCCCTGCCTCTCATTCAATAGGTGTAGCTAAAACATGAGTCCCAGCTAATTGTCCATGTGTCCCTGAGCTTGCATGGTAAGATCATTACTCGATTTGCAGCAGTTGACATAGCCTGGTGCTCTTTCTATACAGCGCTGAGAGCCACTCAGTCTGAGCGTGACAGAGCTGCTCCATTCCCCAGTGTTCAGTGCCCAGGTGAGAAGCGACACTCCGGGGCTGCCCCGGGGCTGCCCCCTGCCCTCTCTGTTAGGTCTAGTCCAACCTGCCTACAGGAGATGGAAGGGCTATTCACTGAGATACGAACGGGATGCAGTTTAGGGGGCAATTGTGAATTTAGTTTGAGAAATGTTGGGTTTTAGAACCTGTGAGACATCTAAGAGGAAATATTAAGAAGACAGCTGATATACAGATGTGTGGCTCAGAGAAGATATTTGTGGGAAGAAATAGAAACGTGGAAGTGTTACGTGTTAGCCAGGCACATGGGCGTATATCCCAGGGAGAGGAGAGTGCTTACAGTGGAGCCTGGATTAACTCCAAACTGTACTGACTCAGGAAGGATAGAGCAGACAGAAGGAGAACTAGGTAGGTGTGGTTTCATAAGCTAAGGGATGATAAAGTTTCAAAAAAGAAGTTGGGGGGAGGGTGGGGCGTAGTGGTCAAGTTTGATGAGTGCTGCTGAGATGTCTGGTAAGACAGGATTGAAAAATGTTTATTGCATTAAGATGTCATTGATGACGTTTGCAAAAGCTATTTCTTTTCTGGTTTTGATCCACCCCTAGTTACCTTTGTGACATGTGGAAGGTCAGTTAAACTTCTCGATGTCAGTTTCCTCATCCACAAAATAAGGGATATGCGGTGAAATCATTGGTTTTCAAGTTCTGTTTGCCCAAGAAACTGGAAAACACTGTACAGTGTCGTTACCAAATTGCCTTGGTTTGAATTCCTGCTCAGCCCTTGACTACCTAAGTCCCTTGAGCAAGTAACATAGCCTCTCTCTGACTGCATTTCATCATATTTCTAAAAGTAATGACAATCATTCCTGCTTCAGAGAGTTGTTGGGAGAACTTTGAATTTGGTGGGCAGTATATATGTTGGTCGTTAGTGATACATTTCATTAATTGAATGATTTAAGTTGATGCCTGTTGAGGAGAGACAAGAAGAGATCATGTCCGTGTGACTCTGGGTGTCCCATTCCTGCTTCAAACAAAACAGTTCCACTTTGATGTGTTTTGAACAGCCACAATTTGCTTACTACGATTTGGTATGTAAAAAGTGTTTCAACAGTAATGAAGTAACATGCTTCTCCCAGCTATAAAAGCCCACAAATTCATGAACATTAGACTAGATATTCTAGAGCAACGCTTCTCAGCCTTAAGGTGTATACATGTTAGGCCTGGAGCGAGACTGAAGAGTCTGCATTTCTTCCAGCTCCCCGGCGAGGCCAGTGCTGCTTTTCCATGGCCCACACTTTTGTGTGTGTGACAAGGCTCTAGAAAACACTACCGAAGTCAATGACAGTATTCTCTTTCTTGAAAGAGCCAGTGTGAGCGCAGGTTATCTCTTGGCTTCTGAAATGTTCTTTTCCTAGAGTTTCTGCAGAGTAACCGGTGTAAGCACTGACATCGTGGGTGGTACCTGCGAGAAGAAGCCATCTGTTCCGTGAGCCTCACCAAGCTGACAGCCCTCCTGCTTCTGCTTCTGCCACAGGTGCCTGCAGAACTACATTCCGGCTCACAGCTTAACCCTCTCCTGCCCAGTGTGCCGCCAGACCTCCATCCTGCCCGAGAAGGGGGTGGCCGCACTGCAGAACAACTTCTTCATCACGAACCTGATGGACGTGCTGCAGCGGACGCCGGGCAGCAACGTTGAGGAGTCCTCCATCCTGGAGACCGTCACCGCGGTGGCTGCGGGGAAGCCTCTCTCTTGCCCAAACCACGATGGGAATGTAAGTCACTGCCTGGCAGCATGACTGCTTTGATTTGGGTGGGCTTCGGCTTCTCAGAGGTTCTCCACGACCACAGAACTCCACCCGGAAAAGGAGTAATTAAAAAGGATGGTTCCCGGCCAGCCTCAGACTCTTTTGCCTGCTTCCTTTCTCTGACCAAATTTATGTGTATAATAAAATCAACCTTCATTAGCACATATTGTTGGTTTCCCCAGGAGAGCAAGCCCATAAGTGTTCACGAGCTGGGCGTACACTGACCCACATAAACATCTGTGTAATAAATTATGGATAAAGATTTAATAATAGATAAGTTCTGCAAATCAAGGATGTTTGTTAAAAATGTTCATTACAGTTATTTATTTTTCTCGTAAGGGAAATTTTTCTCATGTCCCATTAGACCCTATTCCTTAATAATAAATAGAATTTGAAGATATATGAGTCCTTCAATAATAGAGTATAGGTTATGAATTCCAAACATATTTCCTGCTACTAAAAAGCACAATTAGTTCTACACTCAGGGGGACCTGCATGTACTATCAAATACCTGATTCACAATGGCTCCGTAGCTGGCAGAGGCAGCATCGTGTGGTCGCTAAGAGGGCTGGCTTTAGAAGTCGGCTGCCTGATTCACTTCCTGTTCTTCAACTTATTCTCTACATCAGCTTTGCAAGTTTATTAAACTCTCCGCATTTCACTTCCTCATCTATAAAAAGGAAGTGATCATAGTATTTATAATACAGGATAATTGGGTGAATTAAGTGTTTAAATCATATAAAGCATATAGTAAACTCTTGATAAATGTTAGCTATTAAAATGATTTGTGATTAATAACTTTATTCCTTTTTTCTTTGTATGATGACCACTTCAAAGGTATTTGAAACTTACAATATGAGGCTCAGGTACAGTAAAATCACTAAAGCAACCAGAGATTGTTAAAGCAAAGCAATTATTATTAGCCATAACTACTGTTTATTTGCCTCATCTCATACCACTCTTTCTGCCTACTGTGCAGCCTCACTGGCCTAGGCCTCACCACGTGGTTCCCCACCTCAGGGCCTGGCTGTCCTCTGTTCCTTATGCCTGGAACGCTCTTTGCTCTCTCTTTATGTGACAAGCTCATTCTCATCCTTCATGTGTCAACTCAGACTTCTCCGACACGGAGCAGCCTTCTCTGACTGCACTGGGGCAGGCCACCTCTGACACCCAGTTATCTGCCACTACATCGCTTCCTTGATTTCCTTCATGGCATTCCTCACACTCCGCATGCCTTGATTTCTATGTTTGTTGACGTATTGATCTTCTGGCTTTCCTTTTAGAAAGTGAGCTCCAAGAGGGCAGGGACCATGTTCACCATTATACCTCTAGCACTAAGCACAGTGTCTCATACATGAAGGTGTAGAAATCATCCCAGATAAGAACAAGCGAAGGCTATGTATTCTGTAGGTTTTCCACGTACTATATTCCAAAGGAAAGTAACCGTGTAAGTTTTGTAAAAGGAACTTTAAGTAGTGCCTTCAGAAACAGTTTGATTATTCTTATGACCATTTCTCACAGTGTCTCTTAGTGAATACTGAGGCTGTCTCCTTCTGGAGCTCACATTCTAAATACTAGTCTGGGAGGGCATTTTGATCAGCTACAAGACCCTTTAAAGTGTCGGCCAGGCATGGAGCTCTCTGGAGATATGACTTGATATGAGAGTAAAGTTTTAGAAACACTTGGAGACCTACCCTAGACACTGGCCTAGATTTTGGATGGAAAAGGCAATCGTGTATATTGAGAAATAATGACAACTAAAAAGATTACATCAATAAGTAAAGATAAGAGTGTCCTGGAATTCAGAAAACGGTTGGTAGCTCCTTGCCACTAGAGCATGGAGGCGGGTGCTGCGGTGGGCACACAGGTGAACTGGGGAATGCAGGAAGGAGCCCGGAAAGAGAGATGGGGAGAAATGGTGAATGAGCTATGAATGCCATTGAGAAAATGTTTGACCTAAATTCCATACACAGTGGGGGAGCATTATGACCTTTAAACAGGAGGTGGGTATTTTTCTGGCATTAGGGAGGAGTGGAATAGCAAAGACTGGAGGCTGAGGCACCAGTTCTGAGTTTATTGGGTTGTCCATACTAGAGATGATATGGGTAGGTTAGGAACAGCATCAATGGAATTGGAGAAGAAAGGATGACTTTCAGAGAAAAGATTAAGTACTTTTACTTGAGAATCTGCCTGCCACAAACCAAGAGGCATATGCTGAAAACTGCTCAACTAAATTATTAAGATTGTGAGAATCTGAGCAATTAAAATTGGTCATATACTATGTCACAAAAAATTACTGTATTTTTCTAAGTATAAATGAAGTTCTTATACCCCAATGAACTCAAATTAGATAGTAACGTGCATTATGAAGAAACCTCAATCTTTTTTTAAAGTGCATAATTATTTAATCAAAGAAAAAAATGGCAAATTACACTATTTACAAAATGTTGAAAGTAGAAAACTTACCTATTAAAGGTATGGGGTAAAGTTAAATCTGTACTTGAGAAATTTTATAGGTTTAAGTATTTTCCTTTATGAAGAGTTCAATTCAAAAAGTTAAGAAAAACAACAAAATAAATATATGGACCACAAAAGAAAGAAAATAAACTTAGAGTTTGAAAATAATAAAACAATTGAGTGAATAAATCTGAGCTTCATGGGTTTTTTTTTTTTAAATGAATGGAATAATCTGATAAAGCAACAAATGGGAAATATAAATAAGTCAAAATAAGACTAGGAGATACTAATAAAAACAAAAAGATGATTTTAAAATGAGTTAATCAATTCTAATGCTAAAGGCTAACATATTAGAGTCTGAATGAAGTGGATGGTTATCCAAGAAATTACAAAAGGTCAAGAAAAGCTGAGTGGACCGATAATCTCGAAAGAAATTGTTAAAGGTTAGTTTAAAACTGAATTCCTTTGAACCTGTATAAAATGGGTATAATTCATAATATGTATACTTCTGAATCATAAGAAAAGACAGAAAGCTGCCCAGTTCACTTAAGATCTACTCATAACCCTGACACCAAAATCTGGGAAAGGCAAAACAAGAGGAAAAGTATTAATCATTCGCTTTATGAAAGTACCTGTAAAATTCCTACAATGTAGAACATTTATAAATTAAGAAAAATATGACCACCACAAAAGAAAATGGGCGAAGAATTCAGAAGATTCATTGGGGATATATAAACAGGTAATAATCACATAAGAAAAAAATACTGAGCTTCACAAATAGTCAAATATTCTCAAATTAGCTACAATTTTTTAAAAAGGTAATCAATGCTGACGAGGGATGGTGAGGTATTTTTATGTGCTGCGGGTGTGACGGTAAATTGCTCTTCAGAAAGTGTATGTCGATTTGACGTAAATGCAGTAAATGTTTTATACAACTTATTATCCTTTAATCCAATAATTCCACTAACAGAAATATTTCTAAGAAATGGCTAGAGATGAGAATAAAGATTTGATATAAGAATGTTAATTGAAAATTTTATATTATAGTAAAAAATTAGAAATAATCTAAATGTGCAATATTAGAGGAATGGTTAAATTATGTTAAGTTCATATTACTGATTAGTGGGTAGTCATTAAAGATGATGTTTTGGTAATAAGTGACATTTACGCCAATATATGAGGATGCTTGTGTGTTTGGTTTGTTTTTTAATTGGTAGGACCACAGTATGTACGTGGTATAGAAAGGAGAAAGGTATTCTGTGCAGAAGGGGCAAAGTGGCAGAGAGAATGGCAAAGCAGACTTGTTCTCTACATGATCGCAGAGTTCCAGGAGCCAGGAAGTGGTGGGTGATGGAACAGAGTTAGCAAGAGGACCAGGTCTTGGAGGGCACTGAATACCATGTTAAGGAACATGAATCTGGCCTTAGTGTGGGGCGCTGTTAAAGGATGCTAAGCATTAGAATGCTCAGGTAAGATTTGCATTTAGCCCATTTCAGAGTAGCTAGAGCTGTGACAGGGAGGGAGGGTAGATTCGAAGGAGATGAGCCTGAGGCAGGAAACCACTTGGGAGCCTGCTGGAAAATCCACAGAGGGAGCCTGATCCAGGGCAGCTGGAGCCAGACCGGAGAAGAAGGCCATGCCTGAGTTGGTGGGTGGCCTGGTGGGGACAGGATGACTCCTAGGTGTCTAGCTTGGGTGCCTGAGGACGCTGTGGTGCAACCAACTGAAATTGAGGGCAACTTTTAAAAATGACTACACATTTTTATAAGGGCACTCAAACTTAGAGAAATTTTGGAAAGAGAAATATGTCATTTGTTAATGCCCGAGGGGCAAATAGAAAAGAATTCCTAAAGATGCAATTTCCTGAGCGTGCCTCGCAATAGAGACCCCTGGATGTCACAGGCTGCTAAGCAGAAAATCTCTCAGAGATGCTAATTCCAGCAAAATCAAAGAATCCTTTAGGTTAACACTTTTCTTTGTCTTTCTACCAAAACGTATCATATCAAACCATACTAAAAATGAAATCTATCTAAAGACTTTGATCCTCCTTGAGGTGAATCAATCTATTTCAGATATGTCCTGAGCACTTCCTCTATGCTAGGTCATTATGATTCTTTGAAATCATAAAAGTTATAAACCAGCAAGAGGCCTTGGAAAATTAGGAGCACGTGTCTTGAATCATTCTATTGTTTCATCATAGATTGCAGGAGTTCACTGCTACTGCTTTGAAACAGGAGTCCTCATTGCATATTCAAGCCAAACACATGCAATATTCCAGACAAATTGCTGCAGTTAATTGCCATGGGTAAATCTTTAAAAACAGTTCAAGCGTCTGAAGGTTAATAAAATCCGGTAATTAACAATAAAGCAGGATGTTGCTGTCATAAACTGCCTGGTGCTGATTAGCACATGTGGATGAAAGCCTGTCATTTACTTTAAGTGCTGTGACACAATCTGTCTTCTAATTAAACTGCCGTGGCTACATTGTCCAAACACAAAGAAAAATGGGAATAGCGGTCAGTGATTTAAGAGGTTCTTTGCACTTAAAGCAGACACTTGAGCTCAAGCCTCGCAGTCCCAGAACGGGAATGATTATTAAACCCTGTTGTTGCTTGCTTAGGCCTTACTAACGAGGATGTTAAGAGATGCAAAGGAGAGATCCTCATTAAGAATGCCCTGCTAGTATCAAGTCCCCGCTTTCAGAAGTCTCAGCATTGCCTATAAGGACCTGACCATCCTTTTCAGCAGTTAGCAATGCATATGGTCCCGGCCATCTTCTCTTCTAATGAACACAAATGATGACTTCCTGTCAACAACAATAAGCTCATCCTGGCCTCTGGCCCACCCACTCCTGGAAGCACCAGCATCATCTCATTCAGGGTGGATGAGCTCAGCTGAGTTATACACCTCACACAACTAAGTCTCAGCCTGAGTCAAAGCTGTCAGAAGCCAAGCACAAGCATTTGAGAACCACTAGTTGTTGACACGTCAAGATGCTTTCAGAGCCTTTGCTTCCCAAGAAACACTTAGGATACTGAACCAGGGACAATGACCCAAGTCTGCTGCTGTCTCTTCAAGGGAGCAACTAATTTTTTAAGATCAAAGTAAAATTCATATAACATAGAATTCAACATTTTAACCATTTTTAAGCATACAATTCAGTGGTTTTTAGTATATTCGAAAAATTGTACAAATATCACCACTGTCTAATTCCAGAACTTTTTCATTATCCCCAAAAGAAATTCCATAGCTATTAAGCGGCCGCTCATCCCTCACTTCCAACACCTGGTGACTACCTGTCTGCAGCCTATCTCTCTGGATTTGTCCATGTGGACACTTGATATAAATGCAGTCTTACAAAATGTGGCCTTTTGAATCTGGCTTCTAGCTCTTATACTATTGTCAAGGTTCTTCTATATCATAGCCTATATCAGAACCTCATTCCTTTTTTTTTTTTTTACAGCTAAATAATATTCCATTGTCTGGATATACCACGATTCGTTTATTCATTCTTCAGTTGATGGACATTGGGAGTTTTCCACATTTCGACTATTATAAAAAATGTTGCTATGAACATTCGTGAACAGGTTTTTGTGTGGGCATGCTTTTAGTTCTCTTGGGTGTATACCTAGGAGTGGAATTGGTCAGTTGTAAGGTAATTCTACGTTTAACTTTTGAGAAACCACTAACTGTTTTCACAGCAGCTGCACCATTTTACATTCCCGCCAGCAAAGTATGGGATTTTTAATTTTTCCACCTTCCCACCAACACTTATTATTATCTGACTTTTTGAGTTGGTGTGAAGCAAGTTTCGTATCCTACAACTTTGCTGAATTCACTTGTTAGTTCTAATAGTGTGTGTGTGTGTGTTCATTAGGATTTCTATATACAAAATCTTGTCATCTCTGAATAGAGAAATTCTTACTCCTTCCTTACCAATTTGGGTGCATTTTGTTTCTTTTTCTTCCCTAAATGCCCTGGCTAGAACTTCCAGTACATTGTTGAATAGGAGTGGTGAGCCATCCTTTTATTGTTTCTGATCTTAGGGGGTCACCATGAAATATGATGTAACCTGTGGGTTTTTATAGATGCACTTTATCAAGTTGAGGAAGTTTCTTTTTTATTTTCAGTTTGCTGAGTGTTTTCATCAAGAAAAGGTGTTGGATATCATCGAATCCTTTTCTGCATCAACTGAGACGATCCTGTGTGTTTTCTCCTTTATTCCATTTGTGTGATGTATTACATATATTGATTTTTGTATGCGAACCACCCTTGCATTTCGGGGAAAAATCCCATCTGGTCATGATGTAAAATCCTTTTAATATGCAGCTGGATTCAGTTTACTAGTATTTTGTTAAGAATTTTTGCATCTATATTCATAAGGGATATTAGTCAGTAATATTCTTTTCTTATGATGTCTTTGGGTTTGGTGTCAACTAGATTAATAGAATGAACTAGGAAATGTTCTCTCCTCTTCACACTTTTTTGAAGAGTTTGGAAGGATTTGTATTAATTTTTTAAGTGTTTGGTAGAATTACCAATGAAGCTATCTGGTCTTGGATTTTTCTTTGCTGGAAGTTTTTTGAATATTGATTCATCTCTGTACTTATGATAGGTCTATTCAGATTTTTTATTTCTTCTTTGAGTCTCTCGGTAGTTTGTGCGTTTCTAGCAATTTGTCTGTTTTATCTAGGTTATTCAATTTCTTCGTATACAACTGTGCATTTCAGTTTTGTTGTGGGGTTTGTCGGTTTTGTTGCTCTTTATTTACAGAGAAACAACTTTCGGTTTCATTGGTTATCTCTATTATTTTCCTAGTCTCAGTTTTATTTATCTCCACTCTAATCTTTATTTCCTTTCTTCTGCTCGCTTTGGATTTAAATTGATCTTTTTTTTTTTTTTTCCTAGTCCCTTAAGATGGAAGCTGGGGTTATCGATTTGAAATCTTTCCTCTTTTTAATGTGAGCATTTATAGCTATAAATTTTGCCCTGAGCACTGCCTCTCATATGTTTTGGTGTGTTGTATTTCATTTTCATTCATCTCAAAGTATTTTCTAATTTCCCAAGTGAATTTTTCTTTGACTCATTGTTTAAGAATGTCATTTAATTTTCACACAGTTGTCAGTTATCCAGATTTCTTTCTGTTATCAATTTCTGATTTCATTCCATTGTGGCCAGGGAAGATACTTTGTATCACTTCAGCCTTTTTACATGTATTTAGACTTTTTTGCCTGATTTTTGGTCTCTTCTGGAGCATGTTCCATGTGAAGTTGATAAAAAGATATATTCTGTTATTGATAGAGTTGTCTATATATGTCAGGTAGGTCTGGTTGGTTTATATTATTGTTCAAGTTCTCTATTTCTTTAGTGATCTTCCATCTAGTTGTTTTATCATTGTCGAAAGTGCAATATTGAAATATCCAGCTATTATTGTCGTTTGTTTTTTCCCTTTAATTCTGTCAGATTTTGCTTCATATATTTTGGGGATTTGTTGGGAGAATATTTGTTTATAATTGTTATGTTTCTTGATAGATTCACCATTTTATCATTCCATAATGTCTTTTGTCTGTTTTAACAACTTTTATCTTAGAGTCTCTTCTGTCCGATATTGGAACAGGCACTCCAGCTCTCTTTTGGTTACTATTTGCATAGAATATCTTCCATTCTTTTACTTGCAACCTACTTGTGTCTTAGGACCTAACGCAAGTCTATTATAGAGACTCATTCACCATTGTTATTAAATACCTACTATGTGCACAGAATTATCCAGGCTTTGTACGAGAGAGTTCCTGCACTTGGTAACTTAAAATCTTATAAATATTTAATAAATGGGATATGAATAAAAGTGCTTTGGTGGGCACATTTATGAAAATCCATTAGTCTGTATTAGGATACGTGCCATTTTCTGTGGTGCGTTGTTCTTCAAGAAATAGATACCCCCCCCCCCCAAAAGTGCTTTGGGAATTCAAAATCCACTGAAGTTATTTTCAGCTGAGAATAAGGAGAACACCTTCACAAGGAGACTAACTTTCAGGCTTTATGTTAATTTGTTACTGAGAGTTCATAATAATCAGGACGAGGTGGTTTTATTTTCAGGTTTGAGGATAATATCATCATCATCACCACCACTACTCATCAAGAACTTACTGTGTGCCAGTGCCAGGCAATACCTGACTTCTTTATGCTTGTCAGTCTACTGAATACACATAGCAGCCCTACCAAAGTAGGTTACTCTTGTCTCCATCTGACAGAGGAAAAATTCAGAAAGTGAAGTTATGTTAGTGGTGAAGCCAGTATGCAAACTGGTCAGTCTAGCTCCTCTCATCCAATGGCAGTTCTCAAAGTGTGGTCCAGGAACCCTCATGGGTCCCAAGACCCTTTCAATGGGGTCCACATGGTCAAAATTATATTTATGATAATACTAAAACATTATTTGTCTTTTTTTACTCTCATTTTCTCAATAGTGTACAGTGGAATTTTTCAGGGATTATATATGATGTGTGCTATTGAATCAGATTTACAACAATGGAAAACAATGCCATTCTTCTCATAAAATTTTTTGCTTTGCAAAATACAGTTCTTTTTCATAGATTATAATAGTCATGTTAATATTCAATGGATGTATCATTGCTTTTAATAGATTAATAAATATTTAATTGTTTGCTTCAATTTTTAAAATGATAAATATCTATAGATGTTACTCACATAAACTAAAGCACTTTGCAGTCCTCGATAATTTAAAGCATGTAAAGTGGTCCTGAGACCACAAAGTTTGAGCCCTACAGCCCTACCTGTTCTACCTTAGTGATGTGGCCACAGAAAAGCTGGTTTTGTTGCCATAGCAGCAACTTTGGAGTCTGATCCACCTCTGTTTGAGATCTGGCACATAAAAGTTTATCCTCCTTTTTCTCCTGTGGACCTGGACATACTATTGCTCACATCAGGTGAGGCTGTGAGAATTAAATGAGGGAATGCTAGGAATGGTCCGGAGCACAGAAAGCACTCGATCAGTGGCACCGATCCTGGAATTGCTCTTTTTTTACCCACAGGTGATGGACTTCTACTGCCAGTCTTGCGAGACCGCCATGTGTCGGGAGTGCACCGAGGGGGAGCACGCAGAACACCCTACGGTGCCCCTCAAGGATGTGGTGGAGCAGCACAAGGCTTCACTCCAGGTCCAGCTGGATGCTGTCAACAAAAGGTGCACACCCCCCACCCCCCCAGGTTCCCAACTGACCGCCTGTGCTTGAGGCTTGGCCTCAGGGTCTCTTATCTCAATGGGATAGTAGGTTTATGTCATCTGAATAAATTCTCCTTTGATCATGGATCTGTAGTCATAAACTAGTGAGTGATAAAGGTCATTTCCTGCCCCTTGATGCAATTTCCCTTTGTTATGAGTGGTGGCATTTTTGTTTTAGGACCTTAGTATGATTAAATGAATAAAATATACTTGAGGAAAATACACTCAGGAAGTCTCTGAAATTTGTGCCTGAAACTAGGCTCTCTGAGAAGCTTTTACAAGAAGTGATGGCTTGATTTTCCTTGTTTCCCTGCTTATAGGTTTTTTTTTTGTTTTTTTGTTTGTTTGTTTGTTTTTGCATGGAAATGAATGAACAGAGTAGTTGTGTGATGCATGAGAAAGACCAAAGGAAGTGAATAGCCAGCTGAAAATAAAACTCCACCAATAGTTGTAATGAGAAAAGTGTGGTTGTTCTATACTAATTAAAAGAACTTGGAAACTTGCAAGAACTTCCCAAAAATCTTTGAGTTTGAATAAGTTTTTCATGTGATTGAGAAAGCAAGATAGCTGTATATTTAGAACAGTGGTTCTCAGCCATGGGTGATTATACTCCCTCCACCCACCAGGGGACTTTTGGCAATGCCCGGAGACAATTCATGTCACAACTGCATATGTGAGCGGGTGTGCTCTTGGCATCTGGTAGAGGACAGGATGCTGTCAAACATCCTGTAATAGACAGCACAATCCCCTGCAACAAAGAATTATCTGGCCCAAAATATTAATAGTGTCAAATTCGAGAAAGCCTCCTTTAGAGTGTGAGGAAAAGCCATGGGGTTCACAGAGCTTCAAAGCTTTGTACCATTTATTATTAAGATTAGATGACTTAGGTAGATTAAAATAGACATGAATCCCCAAAGTCTCTTCTCTCACAGGCTGTAATTATGTCTTATTCATTTTGTGGTTCGGTTATTACTTTTCAAAGATGGTGAAAGACCCAGAAAGTTTTTTGACAAAATACAATGTTTAGATAGATGCCCTACTATTTCTAGGTTGACGTTTAATAGTAATGATCTTTAACAACTGTCCTTCAGGCTCCCAGAAATAGATTCTGCTCTTCAGTTCATCTCAGAAATCATTCATCAGTTAACCAACCAAAAGGCCAGCATTGTGGATGACATCCATTCCACCTTTGACGAGCTCCAGAAGACTTTAAATGTGCGCAAGAGCGTGCTGCTTATGGAACTGGAGGTCAACTATGGCCTCAAACACAAAGTAAGACTCCAGCCCTTCTGACAGATATCATGGAAGAGGCATGATATCGGGGCGTGTCATGGCACTAGCTCACTCTGTTCTAATAGCAGCAGAGGGGACCCAAATGGGTCCATAAGTGTCACTGGTTCACAGTAAACAGTAGTTTTCATTTCATGGCATATCTGGCTGTTTGTTTGTTTTTCTTCCTTCCTGTTTTCAGCAAAACTTGATGATTCTGTGACCTTAAGTCCCATTTTATAATTTGACACAAGGCAAGGTTGAATATAAAGTAATGCTTTTAGGATTTGGGGTTAAACCGGATTGTTTTCCTTCCTTAATTATAATGTCTAATAGTCTCTCAATTGCCCTCTGGCCCACACCAACCTGTTAGTCTACTTCAAAGTGAACCCTGACTGCAGCCTTTGTTCAACTCTGCATGTCTGGTCACAAAACCAGGGATGAAAAGCTTCTGAGATTCAGGTGTGGAGCATTTTCATTTGTCCGGTTTCCATTCCTCCGGGTGGTGACAGGGGAGCTTTGGACAGTGAGGAAAGATACTGAATAATGAATATTTCAGATGTCAGGCATAACGATCTGTTTGCCAAGCTCTTGGGGGTGACGCTTGTGCTCGGTCCTGTCAGAAACATATAACACAGTAAATATGTGTGTGGGAGAAACAGGGCACGGCGGAAGGGAAGGAGGAGGAACTAGGAATGCAGTGTAGGATGATGCGTTAGAACTGGGTTCCCTGGTGAAATTAAACACCCTGTGCTGAGGGCCAGGGCTGTGGGCGGATGCAGAGCCGCGTGCTAGTGGCGGAGCTCCGCGCTGCAGGAGGCGCTTATTCAGCTCGGTTTTGCCCGCAGGTCCTCCAGTCGCAGCTGGATACTCTGCTCGAGGGGCAGGAGAGTATTAAGAGCTGTAGCAACTTTACTGCGCAGGCCCTCAACCATGGCACCGAAACGGAGGTGCTGCTGGTGAAGAAGCAGATGAGCGAGAAGCTGAACGAACTGGCCGACCAGGACTTCCCACTGCACCCGCGGGAGAATGACCAGCTGGATTTCATTGTGGAGACCGAAGGGCTCAAGAAGTCCATCCACAACCTGGGCACGATCTTAACCACCAACGCTGTCGCCTCCGAGACGGTGGCCACGGGCGAGGGGCTGCGGCAGACCATAATCGGGCAGCCCATGTCCGTTACCATAACGACCAAGGACAAAGACGGGGAGCTCTGTAAAACTGGCAATGCCTACATCACCGCCGAGCTGAGCACGCCCGACGGCAGCGTGGCCGACGGAGAAATCCTCGACAACAAAAACGGCACTTACGAGTTTCTGTACACCGTCCAGAAGGAAGGAGACTTTACCCTCTCTCTGAGGCTCTACGACCAGCACATCCGGGGCAGCCCTTTTAAGCTAAAAGTCATCCGGTCAGCCGACGTGTCGCCCACCACCGAGGGCGTGAAGAGGCGCGTGAAATCCCCGGGAAGTGGCCACGTAAAGCAAAAAGCTGTGAAAAGACCCGCGAGCATGTACAGCACTGGAAAACGAAAAGAGAATCCCATCGAAGACGATCTGATCTTTCGAGTGGGTAAGGAGGGGCGGCGCGGCGCCCGCAGGCTGAGCGCTGCTGCGCTTAGGGGGACGCGGGAGGAGAGTTCGGCAAAGAGAAGCATTGCAGGTCAGGCGGAATTTCTACCTGCAGGCTTTGGGAGACGCCGGTATATTTTATTGGGTGAGCTTACGTAGGCTCCTTTCTCCGGAGAGCTTATGATTTCTTTTCCCCACCTCCTCCTTTTTCCTCCTTACCCCTTCTCTCCCCCTCCCCCGCCCTTCCCCTCCCCACTCCTCTTTTCCCCTCCCTTCTCCTTCCTCCTTTCTAACACATGATACTGCATATTCATTGTAGAAAATTTGATACCGTGAATAAGGAGAGAGAGAGAGAGAGAGAGAGAGAGAGAGAGGGAGAGAGGGAGAGAGAGAAAATTAGGAAAATCACAGCACTCATAATCTGGAAATTTTAAATGAAATGTTGGCAATCTTTTACCCCCTTATAGGAATGTGTTTACAATACTCCTGCCAACCCGAAGGCAGGGAGATCGTTACATATATCAGATAACGTCACTGTTTCTCTGAATTCTCCCAGGTCTAGGTGATTGCTGTGGGGAGGGGACCTGATGCTCCCCCCTCTCCCTGCTTCTCCCCTGTGAGGGCTGGGGTGGGGGACACAGTGCATTGCAAGTTGTGGTCACCTCCAGTGCGTGTAGCTGGACAACAGCCCCAAAGAGGGGAGGGTGGGTAGAAACCTGGGGAATGGAATGGGGTTGGGCAGAAGATGAGCCAAGAGATTTGGGCATGCATGGAGCCCTTCCCTTGGCTGATTTACTGCCTCTGATATATATTTTTTTCAATATCAAAACAAAAGTTGTTTGAGACTAATGTTATTTTTATCCATTTATTTTCTCAATAGAAAGCAAAATAATGTAAACAACAAACAGTTTGATAATTCTAAAGAAAAAAGCCTGCGTTTTAGTTACTGTAATCAAAAGTAGCTCTTGCCTGCTTCTCTTTCTGCCTTTTCAGTCCTGCATCAAAGTATGTCTAATTGACACATGTAGAAAAAACAGTTCTGTGGTTCAAATAGATTGGGGAAATCTTAGCTTAAGTGAAAGAAACAGGTGTTGTGTTGTTGTTGTTGTTGTTGTTTTTAAGCTGTAGAACCTATAGAATCTGCTGATGCGCCCCTTACATCCCCAAGGCTGGGGAAGGATAAGAGGCAGTACTTCCAAACTTTTCTGACCATAGAACTTTTTCCATGAAACAAACACATTTAGAAAATAAGACTCTTTGGAACATTCTTGGGCAATTAAATGCTGCTCTGTGCTAATACTTTAGGCTGAGTCTTGGTAAAGACCATGATGATATGTTAGTTTTCTGCTTAGAGCATGGAGGCCTCGTACTGTTTGTGCAGCGTGGATGCAGAAGCTGTTGATCCACAGCCAAAGCAGATTGGACGAGTGGGTGTGGGCAGAGGATTGGGAGCCTCCCAGGTCTGCCACTCCGGTTCTGCCACTCACTCGAACCTTGGGCAGGTCTCTCAGCTTCCCTGGTCTTCAGTTTCCATGTTCATTAAATGAACATACAAAAATACCTGCTAATCAGAACTGTTCTAAATTCCAAGGTTAATGCCTGGCAGGTAGAAAGAGCTAAATAAATACAAAGTATTGTTTTTGCATATGCAATTTCAGCTGTTAGATTTTCCCTACTACCTTTTCTTCTCAAAAAATTTAACTCACTGCTGCCCATTGATCTCCTGCATTGAGAACAAACTTGGTCTTGAATTTAAAACCCCTTCCTCCCCCAACCAAGGGACCCCAGTCTTCTTCCCCAGTGTACAGAGAGGAGAAAGGCACAGATCTGGCTGGTTCTGAATCCTGCTTCCCTTGGCCAGCTGAGCCACTGACTTAGCCGTTCTTAACCTCATTTTCTCCTCTGTAAAATAAAGGGACTATTACCTGACATGTTACCTAACTTTTCAGGTTTTGGTAGAGGAAGAATGCGAGAGAATTCTTGTAATGCGGCTGGTACTTGCCTATGGACAGTAAGTGCTCAATTACTGGTAGCTGTTATTTTACTATTGTCATTATTATCGACCATGATCTTCACCTATGATTCTCACCTGAAGCTGGTTTTCTCCTACTATGTTGATTTTAACTTCCCAGCTCCCATCCTAGGGGGAAGAGGACCTGCTCTTTTCGCCTCCCACTCATCAAACAATGCAGCCATAGTGATTCACTGGCACTGGCGGAAAGGTGTTTAAATGTTTAAACATTTATAAAGCGGTTAGAACAGTGCCTGACATGCAGACTGTGTCCGAGTTTGTTAATGAAGTGAAGATGCTGTCTTAGTTTGCAAGGGCCGCCATAAAATTCCACAGACTGGGTGGCTTAAATAAACGACATAAATTTATTTTCTCGCATTTCTTGAGGCTGAACGTCCAAGATCAAGGTTGGCAGCAGGGTTGACTTCCCGTGAGGCCTCTCTCCTTAGCGGCCACCTCCTTAGCTTGCAGGTGGCCGCCTTCTTGCTGCTTTGTCCTCACATGGTTGTCCTTCTGTGCACAGGCATCTCTGGTGTCTCTTCTTCTTGTAAGGATACCAATCATTGGATTAGGGCCTCACCCTAATGGCCTCATTTTAAGTTAATCCCCTCTTTGAAGATCTTACCTCCAAATCTACTTATGAGGTACTGGAGATTAGGATTTCAACATATGAATTTTGAATCAGCCCACAACAGATGCTGCTATATACCTCAGGTATAGAGGGGCAGATAGGAAGGAAGGTTTTATTGGTCTATTCTGCTTTGTGTTCGAATCCAGAGTCTAACTGAAAGACACCACTCAACTGTGCGATAATATAACTCACGAAACATTTCTAGAGCACCTAGTGCCTGCCAGGCACTATGCTACTGATGGGAATATGGAGATTAAAGAAATGGGATCTCCTTTCTCAAGGAGCTTACAGTTTGGGGAGACAGATGTGACCAACTAACTCTAAAGCTAGAGAAATGAGAAGGAATTTAAACAGGACATGAATGACGAGTACATTCCATCCAAGCTGACAAGTAGAAATGGCATTCCAGGCAGAGGGACCAGTGTGAAGGGCAAAAGGAATGTGTAGAGGAGTGAACATGGCTGATGTTTCAGGGGGACACATCCCGTGAGAAGATGCAGGACGAGCAAAGTTCAGAGGAATGATAAGGGGGTGGCTGGAGATGAGGCTGGACAAATCAGCGTTGGAGCCCGCTGCTCCTTGAATGCCCTCTCTGCTTCCATACCCGGGCACCCTCATCCATGAATTCTTTCCCCACCTTTATCCTTCCCTCAAGTACCATCTTCTTTCAGAAGTCACTGCAGTTAATATTATTTACGCATAGGCCTTATATCACAATAAGATTATAAATTATTTCAGGTCAAAGATGATGTCTTTAATCATTTATAATCCCCTACGATACCCAGAAGGATACTTTGCATAAGTACTTTGTCCATTTGAATGAAATAAGATCAAGCTGTAACCTACTGCATGATTTAACTCCTTACTTACCACCGTCAGGTCCCAGTTTTGAGGCCCAGGGACACACAGAACAGGCAACAATGCTCTAAGCTCAAAAGCAAGCATTCACATGTATTCCCCTGCATGGAACGAGGCCAGGCAATATCAGCCTTTTAAAAATTTGTCTTTTCAATGTGCATACAGTTAGCCAAAAATAAATAAAGCTTATATTAATAATTGGAAGAATTCTACTTTCTTTTATAGCTATACCTTTGTTTTAGAACTGTAAGTTTCTCTGTACATTCAGACCATCGGGTGAATGGTGATAGAACATTTATGATAGAACATTTATGATTCAAACGGTCCCTTTGTGCATGAGTTAAAGTCTGCCACGTATAATCCAGAATTCACTGACACTCAGCCACCCATCTGAGGTGGCAACATTGATTCTGTTGTTCCCTCAACTGGTCTCACACATACTGACTGAGCTTGTTGTGGCACTGATTTTGTCCTTAAAGATACATAGTTTTCATAATGCATGTGTTAGGGTTCATACAACAGCCCTAAAACCATGTTAATTTTGCCTATTCATGAAAGTGAATATGAATCATCACCTTGTGACTGCTACAAAAGATTTTTCAGGGGTGAATTTGAACTCAGATTTTCACCCTTCCTCACTGATTATCCAGTCTCATAGTTCAATGTGATTTTGCTATTTGAGTACCTACTATGTGCCAGACACTTGGCTAGGTCGTGGTATAAAGAGAGGAACGGGATTCTGACCTGGAGGAGGCCACGGTTGAGAAGGAGACAGACGTGGAAAAACTGTACCTTCTGTAGGAATCAAGGCACAGAAGTTGAGGTGGGGTGGGGGAGGAGGCTGGCAGGCAGTAGGGAGTTAAGGAAGTTTCCTTGAGATGACATCGAAATCTAAGCTGGCCTTAGAAGAGTCCATCCGGTTGGAGGAGGAAAAGGGCATTTTAGATGAAGGGGAAGCAGGTGCAAAGGCCTGAGGGCGAGAAGCTGAGCAGTCCGAGGGACGGCAGATGATCCCATCATCCTGGAGCATCGAATGAGCTGAGAGAGAAGCAGAGAAAAGGTTACGTTTCCTCGATGAGGAGCTGGGACTGTGTTCTGTCTGCCTGTGTTTCTTAACATGTGGTCCTTCAACCACTTGAATTTCTTGGGGGGCTTGGTAAAAATGAGAATTCCTGGATTCCTAATTGTATTTACAGAATCAGAATCTCTGGAGAAGGGCCAGGAATCTGCATTCTCTAAGCTCCAGTGAAGTCCATACACACTGAGGTTTGAGAACCATTGCTTTGTGGGTAATAGGGAAGCAGCAAATGGTGCAATGTAGTGTAGTGACTTACTAAGATATTTATCTCCAGAGAGCATGTTGGCGATATAAGGGAGCTCTTGGAAATGTGCCCTGGGGAGCGGGAAACTGCTTTCTATTGCAGTGGTCCACATGAGCCAGAACTGAGACTGATGTGATGGAGTGGAGAGGAAATAGCAGATTTATAAGCTGCTTAGTAGGAAGAAGGCAGGACGGGGTGACCAAATTCAGCTTCTTAGCTGTTTGACCTGCGTGCAGTAGGGATGGAATGCAGTCGAGTGAGTGAGAGCTAAGGCTGTGACCGCTGAGGCTAGACGGCCCTGGGTGGCAGCCCCAACACTGCCACTTTCTTCTCTGGGTAATCTTGGGCGAGTTACTCAACCTCTCAGTGCCTCAGTTTCCCTTCATAAATGGGAATTAAAAAAAAAAACTTCCCTTATAGGGGGTTCCGGGGATTAAATAAATGAATATACACAAGAGCTCAGGATCGTGCCTGGCACTGAATAATGTTTAATACATTTTAGAGAGGCAAACCAGGTAACATATTCATAGCTGTGGTGTAGAAGTCATTAATAGTGAACATGAGTAGTTAAGAACATAGAAAGTAAAGAGCTCAAAAGCCCGATTGCCTCGGTTTGAACCCCAGCCTGCTATTTATTAGCCATGTGATTTAGGGAAAAGTTTTTAACCTCTTCGTGCTCAGTTTCTTCAACTGTAACGTTGGGGGGGATGATCTAATACATACATCACTTGGTGAGAACTAAAATAACACAAGTAAAGGCTTAGAACAGTGCAGGCACATAATAAGGACTCTGTAAACGTGACTGTTGTTGTTATCATTATCAACCCAGATACGGAAAGCAGGAGGAAGCGAGGCATGTTTCAGTTTTGACCATCCAGGTTGCAGTGTACCATCAGCGGCACTTTGGAGTACAGGTTTAGTTAGAGCTCAGCAAAGAAGGCATGGCTGGAGATCAATCTGGAAGTGAGAAGAATGGAGAAAGTACTTTAAATCATGAGTTTCCATGAGATGTTGGAGAGAGGAGTTGTAGTTACAGCTCAGGGAAGAATGGATGGGGAATGGAATCGGGAGCAAGGAGCGGGCCTTTCTCTGAGCCTTCCGCTTTTACATGGCATCTTATTTAAAATCCTTAGGGCGTATAATACACTTTCAGTTCCCAGTGTCTCCACCGTGTAATATGCCCACTACAGCGTGATATCTGGTGCTGCAGCCGGCTCATACCGACTCTCAGACCACCTCCCAACTCCGCGTTTAGGGACTGCATGTTGGTAGTTTTGAAACCGGCCAGGATGAGAACATAGAAATGGGCAGATGCTACGAATCAGAGCTCCTCCCCGGGGCCCTCAGGCACCCCCCCCCCACACACACACACACTCCTCGAGAGCCAAATTACCAGAACAACAAATAATTATCCTTACCTCTAAAAGAATGAGAGCTCAGAGAGCTGGGGTAGGAACCCAAGCTGTCTGAGACTCTGACGCCCATGGCTTTTCAATTGCACAATGATTCCTCTTCATCAAAAGTGTTTTTTAGCTATTGTGGTTTTCCAAAGTTGGGATATTCAATATCTTCCACGCCTGTAAACTTAATTATATGCTCCCTGTGAATACGTTCTGTTATTCTAATATTGTATTGCAAAACAGTCCTGAATGACTTTAGGGAAGTAGCTTAGTGCATCTGTTGATGATTCCCTGAAACACAGAAATTATTTTTTCAGCACTGTCAGAGTTTGCTGACTAGAAGCCATGAGGTGGTTTTGTCAGCTATGAAAGAAAGTTACCAAACAAAGGGGAAGCTGGAAGATGCGGGGCGGTGGGGAGTGAAAGCATTACAGTTGAATTGTTTCAAATTATGTAATTCATATGCCATACATTAGTGGGCGTGTGGAATAAAACACTTATTTGTACTTCAGAGCAGCGTGCTTTCTTGTAATATAAAATGGATGAGTAAAATCACTTAGCGTGAGTTCAGAGGCTTTATAGGAAGATATATTTTATGCTTCTGTCCCTTGCCTCACCTTTGCAAACCACCACCTAAAATCTTCCCTCCCTAAAATCTCTGAGAAAGATCATGCTAATTTGGCGTCTGAGGTCATTATGGGAACCCTGCCCTCATTCCTTGAGCATCTCATCCTTGGAAACTCTCGCAATTCAAATGGGACAAGATGCCACTAACATCTGCTGAGTGTTAGGCACCGCATTGTGTCATACCTAGGGTGCAACTTCGAACAGGACAGATGTTGCCTCACCCTTGGGGAGCTCACAGGTTAAGGAGGGAGACAGTTACACAGTTAAAATGCTGCGTGATAGGGATGGAGTTTGCTAAAGGAGTTTGTGGAGGAAGCATGATCTATGTGAGCCCAAAGGGTGGTTATCCTCACCTCAGACACCTGGTATTCTAAGCCCAATTAGAAAGAAGCGTCATGTGTATCAGAAAAAAGGGTTATGTTACGTAATGTCCTAACCTCCCGCTCAGGAGAACCCAGGTTGCAGTCTCTACTCCGTCTCTACTACCTCTGTGATGCGTCTAGCCTCAATTTTACATCTATAAAATAAACTGATAATATTTATCCTGCTAACTCATGGGGTTGTTATAGGAAATGCATGAGAGAAAGTATATGAAAGTATATTGCTGAACATTTTATTTTTCCAGGAATAATAATAATATAATTTCATTAATAATAAATTAAGAAAACATTTGTTAAGTACCTACTTGGTTGAGGATCCTGTGTTAGACCTAATATTTGGCTCAATTTCATCCTCTCGCATTATCCCATTTTAAGTATCTAGATTTATTTCTCATTAATTTTCTCATTAAGTTGGGGGAGGGGGCGGTCAAATTTGCAGTTGGTAATCCGTTGTTTCAGTCCAGGGCCTTATTACCTTCTGTAATCTTCCTGGAGGCATGGGTGGAGGGGCTGGGAGGAGCACAGATTAGAAGCTGTTGGCTTAAAAATTCATTTTGTGCTTTACAGGTTAGTTTAACATCTGGGAAAAACAAGTTTAATTACCTTATAGAATTGTTGCCAAATTGTTTATAATTACTTTTAAAATTCCTGCTACTTGCTTTACTAGCCTTATGTAACCATCAGATAAAATCTTCTACATCAAAATAGGAAAAGATTTTACAAGTACTCTATATGCTTTGTGTAACCTTCGTATTCATTACAAAAGAACTAGTTTTCATTATATATTTAGAATACTTTGGGGCGACTTTTCTATAGTCTAAATTGAAATTACTAAAAATCTTGAAGAGTAAAGCATGATCCTAAATTATTTGTAGCTTCTGGAATCTCTACTTTGGTTGCAAAACACTTTATAAACTCTTGACTATCAGCATTTCAGTATAATGATAATACGCTGTAGTTTTGCATCATTACTCAACATTAGGATTTTTCTAGTTTAACTACTAGTAAAAAATTGTCAGCGTAAGTTGTTTGTCAGGAGTATGCAGGTAGTTTCCTTTAATCCTTAGGAGTAACACTGTAATTGTGGTGTGCTTAAAAAAACACAAATAAGAGTTTTTTTAAAAAATGATGATCAATAACTCTGATGCTCGCTAGAATCGGGATGTTAGCAGTAATGCCGACCGAGCCATGTGGCTTAAGGAAAAAGACTTTTAAAAACAAATATTATAAAATCAAAATGGCAGTGCCTGCCTGTTCCATCTAGCTGTTTTAAAAATGTATAAGCAATTTTGGACTAACAGATGTGCCTCCAACCCTGGGATTTTATTTACATGTTAGGCAACAGACTCAAGCTCTGGTTAACTTGAGACCAAGAATGACAGCTGGGCAAACCCACGGCCCTGGAGCTCAGCAGAGCTTGGAGAACCTCTTTCCGGCAGTGTGGCCCTTTGCAGCATGGTTCATAGCTCTCATGACCCAGTATGTGCAGGTCCTGATAATTGCGCATGCATTTCAGTGGGCATAGGATCTTCTTTTTGCTTGTTCTGAGTGATATTGATATGGAGTCCAACTAAATGTCTTTTCAAATTCTAAAATTATACCCCCAAATAGAATTATTTCTCATTTCTACTGACACTCAAAAATTTATGTTTATTTCTTCAAAGGAAAAAAAGTGTTAGTATTTTTTGCTCAGATATTTTTCCTCCTTCAACATCACCTCTACATTTTCAGAAGGCAAATTGAATCCCTTTTACTTAGTATCCCTTTTTTGAAGGCACCTCTCAACCTCTGCTAAAGCACTGTTCTCCCCATTTTTTCCTTCCTTTCAAACATCAGCTGCTGCTGCTTGCAGAGCCTTCTCAGCAGACTTTGTCCATAGTGAATGGACAAAAGGTTAAGTAAAAGGGGGCAGCAGGCAGGTGTTTTCCCTACCTGGGTCAGAGGGAAAAGCAAACCAGTGTTCATCTATTCCGTTCATGTGCCGCTTACGCCCTCCCGGTTTTCAGCGTTTCTTTCCCTGCTCATAAGCCCTCTAAGCCACAGTGCAATTCAAATCTTACATAAGCAAGGACCTAGAACTGCCCGGGATGCTTTCACTTCTAGTTTTGTTTCTGTTCCAATTTAGTAGTAGGACTCTTTCTTTTTTATTATGTTTCTTTACTTGGTCCTTAGTTCCTCATCTTGCTAACTACCAAGCGTTTGGTCGTCAAAATTTTTGATAAATTTTTATTCTTAAGAGCTCCTGGCCTTACCTCCGCTATGTTCTAAGAAGTATTTTTAAACTAAGCATTTTGGAATTGTTTCCTCTCTGGGTCCTTCAGTTTTGCCGTACCCATTAACCCGCTGTTATTCAGCCATCAAGAGGGAATAACCAAAAACTAACACCGCGTTGGCACTTAACTTTTTCGAGGGCAAAGCATTCCTCCTCCAACCCTTGCCCCCCCCCCCTGCCGGCCCCAGCAGGAATACCATTTTTAAAGAGTATTAGCTGATACTGGAAATGTGCATATTATGGAGATTCTATGTGGATCAGGTATAAAAGATCATCTCTTCTGATACGTTTGAAATAAAATAAAAGTTTCCTCCCACAGTGTAGAAGATGCTCTTTTGAGGATTCAGACCTCAGATTTTTCTTTGACATTAGTGAGAGTAGATGAGATACCGAGATGATGAGAAGGCGTGACAGAATCCAGGATTTCAATAAAACAAGTATCCTGTGGGTCTGGTGAGAACCAGGTCATCTGCCCGGAAATTCTGTTGCTGATTTTATTCTGAGTTTAATCGCAACACTAGTTTCACTTCCTAACCTATAAATCTGGTTTCAAAAGAGTCTTAACTATTCCCCAGCAGGGCTTAAGCGTGTGTTTAGTTGAAGTTAAGCCACTGTCAGTATCTTTGTCCGTTCTTTCCTGAGGCGATGTATGGGTGCCTAAAAACAAAATGTCAAATTGCTCTTTTGAATGTAAATGAAATTATAAAACCGAAGCATAACTTTCTCTCTTTATGAAAATTTAAACCTCCTTCTTAGTTATTTCTGAGCAAAATGTATTCTGTTTTCATCCATTGTTATTCCCATTGAAATAAGTTATAGACATGTCTTTGGAAACAAAACAGACATCTGTTAACCCGCGGATGCCTTCGCTAATTTTTTTTCCCCAGCCTCATCTCTTAAATAAAAAAAAAAAAAAAAGTCAGTAAAGATGAGAATATAACTTGGATTAATTTGCTTTCTTTTGCCTTTCTTTTTTGTTTCATCCAGAAAGTGCTCTATCAGGATATCTTTTACATTTTCAGAAAGAATCTACAGCCTATGAGATACTGAGTCTGAAAATAACACAAAAGTAAATCCAGAATCTGAAAGTCAGCCAGCTAGTATAGCTTCAGTGGTCTTATGGTTTGTTAAATGCATTGAAAGTCAAGTGTCCAGGTTTCTTCTAAGAGCTACTGAGTGAGAGAGTGGGATTGTATATCTTCAATCATAATGTTAGTTTTTATTATTGTGTCTTTGTGGAATCTAATATATTTTAATCATGTAAATGTGCAACTATAACTTAATAAGAGAAGATTGACATTTACCAAAAGTGATTTTTCAAGGACTTGATTGGTCCGAAAAAGTTTAGTAGCATATGAATTAGGTCACGGTGAGGGGGTTTCTTTTTCAAAATATATAATTTAAAAACAGTGCATTCTCAGGTTACCTATGGAAGCCTGAACAATTCTCTTGCTGAGACTGAGAAATCTAATTCTCTACTGCTTAATTTCTGTGGTTTTCTAATTTATTTTTAGGTACCAAAGGAAGAAATAAAGGAGAATTTACAAATCTTCAAGGAGTAGCTGCATCTACGAGTGGAAAGATATTAATTGCAGACAGTAACAACCAATGTGTGCAGGTATGGCCCCTAATTGTATACCTTTAACCACTAATGTTGATAAAATAGGTAAGAGTTGTATATTTTCCTACTTAAGACTTAAGGTACATGGGACAAGGGAAAAAGGGAAGCTTATAATACACGTATACACTTTTCTTCAAATAGAATTTACAAGTTCTGACCTGTAGTACATATGACAAAGGCACTGGCCTGTTTCTACCTCACTAATTTCTGTGCAAGTCCTCATTCCGATGAATGTAATTTGTTTTACAGATATTTTCTAATGATGGCCAGTTCAAGAGTCGTTTTGGCATACGAGGACGCTCGCCCGGGCAGCTGCAGCGGCCCACAGGGGTAGCTGTGCATCCCAGTGGGGACATAATTATTGCAGATTATGATAATAAATGGGTTAGCATTTTCTCTTCAGATGGGAAGTTTAAGGTAAGATTATCTACCAACCGGCTACTAAACAGTAGAGAGAAGGAACGGGAAATGCAAAATAGAATTGTCTTTTTCTTTTTACAATCCAATAGAATATCCAACAGTTCTTCAGACACAAAGACGTCTCGACTGTGTTATATCTAAGTTTTATGAAGTGAGAATAACAATGATATTGTCATAAATCTACTCATATGTATCCTAAATGTGGCTTCATTTTATAAAGAATTGGGTTACTCAGGTTTTTAAAAAATATATATATATGTGTGTGTGTGTGTGTGTATATATATATATATCATTAGATTTAACTCAATTCAGTGAAAAACTAACAATCTTAAAAAAAGGGTTATTAAGAGGCAATTTATATTTCCCAAAATAACCTATAGGTTATTTTTTTTTTTATTTGTCAGTTATGAAGTGACTTCTACTTTTTCAGACCTGTGACAGATGCTATGGGAGAAACAGAATTGTACGATATGGTCCCTACCTTTTAAAAATCTACAAGTCCTTTGAGGATTAAAGACTAATATACGAGACATGACAGAAAACAATTCATGTCAGCCTTTAATCAGTCATAAATTGTTTGGCACAATCTAAAACCATAGTGTTGAAGTAGATATCATAGGAATTAGGAGGAAAAGAAAATGAGGGTTGGCTTCATGGAGAGAGTGTGAGTTGAGCTACGATTCGAGGGATCCCGTCATTTGACACATTTGCGGTCACTCCCAGCATCATCCATTTTTCAGCAAGTCACCGAAGAGTAGAGAGCTCTCTGGTGATAACAGAAATCTCTCTTCTAAGGTGTCATCAAAAAACGTTAGCATCCAGCCCATTTACTACACTTGTTCACAAGAAGATTGTGAGACACTTTTTCAAAGGTGTTTTTGAAGGCCATGTGCACTATGCCTTCTGTATTCCCCTGTCCAGCCTGTTGGAGGCTTCTTTTTCAGTTGACACCATAAACTTAAACTCAGATAGATCAACCCATTGGAATCTCGGTTCTGCAGTTCTTTAGCTTTTTGGCCTTTGGAAAATGATGTAAGTAACTCCCTTGAGCCTTAGTAGACTTGTAGTTCAAATTTGGATTTAAAAAAAGCTATCTCATAAGATTTGGGTAAGGAGTAAATAAGATTTTTATTTCTGGATTTTCTATGTGCCTCGTATGAAATAGGCATCTAAGAAATGTTCTTTTCCAATGCCTCTAGTAATCCTGTCCAAAAACCAAAGTCGGTTTGACCAGCTATGATTTGAGCTTCCAGACCTCATGACGGCTCCTGGTGGTCATCTCTTCCTTGTGTAAATGTTCGGAGGTGACGCCATTCATAACCCATTCTGGAGTCCTGAAGATCGCACAAAATTAACACGTTAGTCTCTTATTGGAGGAATTTATATTTTCCTCTTTAAAGGTGTTAGTTCTCTATGGTTACATAATTTTTATTAAACAAGTTACATAATTATTAATCCTCATATTAGAGCATCTGTTTTGTGTGGGGCAGTATCTTTTCTAGCTAGAGAAATAAAAAGCTATTATTTTTAATTCCACCATGTTACACACAATTCTTCAATTACCCTTGCTTTTCTGTCCCACTCATAATGTACTGGCTCTGTTTGATGACCATGTAAACAGAAAGGTCTCTTGCCTTTCTGTATTTCTAACTTTCTCCTGTTCTTTTGTGTTTTCATAATTGTATTTGTAGTAAGCCATATCCAAATATGACATCAATAGAATGAAATAACATCAATAGAATGAAAGCAACTCAGAGACCTTTTGAAAATACCCATCTAGTTTGGAGACAACTCATTGTTCTTGTGTCGTACTCCAGCAAAACCCTGACCTGTCTTTTTAAATTCAGAAACAAATACTAAACAGGATTTTAAACAGGAGTTTTATGTCTATTATGTTGAAATATTTTATAGCGAATATATTAAAACATATTAAAACAAGTTATATATCTAAGAGAGAAGGGCGTCTTGAATTAAGCATTTTTCTTTCAGTGGTTCACTATTCTATATGTAGTAGACACTCTTCCTGGAAGAACTGGATTCTCATGGTTGGAATGTTATTGGTAATAATTGGAATGAACACTAAAGAAAACCCACACCTTCTAGAGGACCGGGGGAATGGACATGTATAGTTTCAACATGCCCACCAATACTCCCCTTTTTATTCATGATAGATGGCAATCCAAACCCAAAGGGTAGAAGGATAGCAAGAGAAAACACTTTAGTACGATAATGAGAGTTCATCCGGGTGTGATGTACATGACTGTACGCTGACAGATACTTTCTTCTTCGAAATACCTTTGAGAAGATATTTTCTTCTTTGATGGGATTCAGTAAAATTAAGCAGGTGCTCAGAAAGACAAACCTTTAACATAAAGGTGGGTTTTTTGTATTTATTTCTAACAGTTCTAGGGAAAGAACATCGTATGTCCTTTTCTTTCTTTTACTAACTTCTCTAACATTCATGCCTCTAATATATATATTTTTTCATCTTCCTTCCCGACATATCTTTCAATTCATCTAGGAACCTTTTGTGACTCTAGCACAGATACAGAGGCCCCTGGCCACCACATTCTAACATATCTCCTCTCTTCTGTCTTCAATTTAAGGACCTATTTTTCGAGCTAAATATTTTCATTTGACAGTCCCAGAGCCACGGTATAAAATTTCCTTGCTTACTATTCTGTTTAAGATGGGGACACACTGGCAGGCCCAATGCCATAATTCTTATTCTACTTGACAAAATCTATTGCCACCAAACTACAAGTAATGAAGGGAAGTGGAAGGAAAAGAGGTTTGGGGTCAACATTTAAGTATTTTCTTTTAGAACTGTACTAGTTCTCACTACATGACAGAATGGCAGTAATCCTTTATTTTCTGTTTTTATGCTACATAATTACCATCTACTTAGTGTTATATGGGTGAGTCATTCTAGTAACAACTAGTGTTCGTAATGTTAGGTAGCATAATATCTTATTTTAATAATCAGACTCTTCTCTCTTCCTTTTAATCTCTACTGACATATCTTCCATTCAGACATGAAAGAAAGTACACAGTTTTTTTTTTTTTGCAAGCTATTATGTTATAGTCTCTTTGAGCTTTGGGCCAGATTGAAGAATCAGAATCAAATTTGCACAACAGATTCCCTTGACAGAATGCCACTGTTTTTCTCCTAAGTAAATCCGTCTCTTTGTTCTAAAGCAATCAACTCTGAATTTGTCATTTATAAACTTCGAAGAGTAAAAGATCATACAAAAGCTGAACCTCCCCCCCCTCCTTATGTGAACGTCCCCACCCCACTCTCCCTATCTTTCTTGCACATATTTTCATGTCTCTGTTGGGAAAGGGGACAGTCTCCCTACTCCTAGTCCACTGATCTTTTGCTGTACCACACTGCTTCTTTAGAAGGGATTTGTGATCCCAGTTACAGGGATTCGAGAACATTTCTGGTGGTGATCCCTTTCAAAAGTAAAGATTTCATATAAGTATCAGTAGCATATAATGGATGTGACAGAAATAGTTTTCTAAGATGGTAGATCGTGTGACATATGAGTCTGTGCTCCCCTGTTGGCACATTCGAGTAAATGTTTACTAAAATAAATGTCTTCTTCGTGTTCTACAGTGTTTTAAACTTCACTTCTGTACTTATTTCTAACAGACAAAAATTGGATCAGGAAAGTTGATGGGGCCCAAAGGAGTTTCTGTGGACCGCAACGGGCATATCATCGTGGTGGATAACAAGGCGTGCTGTGTGTTTATCTTCCAGCCAAACGGGAAAATAGTCACCAGGTTTGGTAGCCGTGGAAACGGGGACAGGCAGTTTGCAGGTACACTGGATGGTAATATGTAAACCCCCTTTTTAATGGCTCTTCTGCTCGCATTTGCATGATGTTGGAGCTTGTTGAAGATTCTTCACCCCCAATGTGTTTGCTGGCTTTTGAAAAGAGGCAAGGGATGAAATCTAAGCAGAAGCATGGTTATTAGATGCTTATCAATTACCCACCACAGTAAATTGAACTGCAGTCCATGTGTGGTTTTTATTGGTGGCACTTTACAACTCAGAAGTATAATCTAATGTTAATAGGAAACAAAATATAAATTTTAAAATAAAATAATTTTAAAAATAAGAATGTTCGAGGAACAATGGAATAACTCCTGTTTCCCCCTAGCCGTAGCGTTATTTAAAGAAGCCTCTAAATGAGAATTTTTTTCGCCTTTCTAGGCGATTAGATGAGAGTATGGGTTCAGAGTATTTGCTGAGTGTGAGAAGAAGGGCAGTCTCTTATTTCTCTCATTGGCGTACGGCTTTGTAGTCATAAGCTTACTTAGTTTTTCACATCTCAGAGAAGTGGCAAAAAACAACTTATTAAATTTCCTTTTTGAAAGGATGCTTTGGGCATTTAATCTTAATTTGCATAATCTTTCTTTGTGCCTTGTCTCCAGTTCTGCCCGGTTCTGAATGTCCAAAATTATAAAGTAAGAGTTTTCTGCTCTACTTTTTTAAAAAAAACTTTATACATTGAAGTCTTTTTTTTCCCTCAGTGCTAAGGGTTACCATGTCTTTTCTCAGTGGGAACTGAGGATCCTAAAGTGACTAATATATACTCAGAGAAGCTGGCAGATTTGACGTTCAGATGGTGATGTGGAGAATGAATTCTGATGCTCCTCCCACTTCACTGGGGCTGATGCAATGCCAGGCTTGAGCTGGAGGACGTCAGAGTAGCCAGTCCCAAGTGTAGAATGACTGAGGACCTCTGTTACCTGGACCCAGAGGTCTGGCTCAAGGACCGAGGCCAAACTTCTTTGTCCTTTCTTAAATAACTAAGTAATATATTAAATTTTGTAATTCCTATGTTGTTGTAACCATTTTCATTGTTGTGATCATCACATATTTTTTTTCCCATCTTTATTGCAGGTCCCCATTTTGCAGCTGTAAATAGCAATAACGAGATTATTATTACAGATTTCCATAACCATTCTGTCAAGGTACTGTAAACACACCAATTATTACCTTTTAACTGCTTTTATTGAGAAATCGGTCTGGGAAAAAATAATGTATAGCTCACATAAATACACAGGATCTAAAGGAGGTAACTTAAAAGAGCAGATTGTGCTTCTCCTTAAAGATGCAGGTTTTATTTTGGACATACATACTTTGGGGAGTCAGAAAATTGAACAAAATATGGTGGCTATAGGTTCTTAATTTGAAACCAGTATAAAAGGAGACAACTTGAAAATTAAATTTGAAAAAGCAATTGCTCCAACCTGGAGAGGCAGAACTTTCTGAAACGTCATACATTGTGGCTATTCAATAATGAAAACAAGATCCCTTTTTCAATTTGCTACATCACAAGGCCTTTCAAACAAAATGAGATATTAGAACTCCGGTATGACAACAGATTTTAAGAGGAAAATAGCTCTAGAATCTATTCCTATAGTAGTATATTTCATACCTTTTAGAGCACTTTCACACACTTGGGGTTTCTTAGAAAACAATGCCTACCACGTCCCCCAAGTAGTATAGTACATCTTTCTTAACTAGGTTTAGGGAGAAGACAGATTTGACCTTCGTCATGAGCACATCAGGAAATAATAAAGTGGTTCAAAACAAATGTCTCATTTACCGGAATGAGAAAGCGTTTAGTCACCTTCTAGACCAAGCTTCTCAAGGTGCGATGCATGTTCCACTGAAGGTATGCCAAGTGGTCATGGGCAGAGCACTGGCAGACGTTTTTATTTTAAGAGTGGTATATTTATTTTAGGGTTACCGCCGTTTACATCAGGTGATTTTTTTTTTACTTAAAGAAGTAAATTCATTGAAAAATTTTTCAAGCGAGGCATTTTAAAGGAGGGATAATAAAGAAGCGGCGCAGGTGGCATGCCAAAGGCTGAAGTTTGCACTGAGAGACGACATTGCGCAACCAAAGCTGAAACCGATTTTTCGGTGTTGAGAACTGGAATCGCTAGACAGGGATAGGATTTTAACACCCAAAGGTGCTCTCTCTTCTGTGTCCTTCACTATGTCATTTCCCAAGCTCATGCAGGGAGATCTCTTTAACCTGAGTAAATGGAAAAGCGTGAGCCTTTTTGATGGGAGTCGAGTCCCTGTGCAAAGAATAGAGCATGCGGGCTGCGGTGACGGGGCAGGCTGAGGGAAAAGGATGCCCACCGTCGCTTACCTCCAAGGCCGCCTCCTGCCATGTTGTCTTTCCAGAGTTTTTACCACAGTGGTAGAGCTCCATCCCCACTCCCCCACCTCCCTCAGTGCCAATAAGCTGCATATTCTCACCTCTACGGGAGTGTCTTGATAAAGGGAAGAAGGCAGTGGGAAAAGTCATTGGTAGAGGAGGAGGGGAACTGAGAGTCATTGGCAGCAGGGACTGGGCCTGCGACCCTCCTCGCAGAGCGCTATAACAGTCTTGTGTAATGAGCATAACTAAAAAAGATGACGCAGGCTGTCATCATACCTCCTACCTTCACTCACTTTATATAGGAATCATTCATGTAACTACAGGGCATTCAACCAGAAGAGTACGCATATAGATTCCAACAGTGCAAAGGCCAGCAAATGCCTGCCATAGATGCTCTCCCCGCCCACCAGAAGATAGTAATATTAATCAAGTTGCTCTTTTCTACTAAACTCAACTATGACCCCAGAGCCTTTTCCTCCCAGTGGCCCAAGCAGGCTCTCTGAATCAACCGCCATTGCTATGTGGGATGACTCCTATTTACCAGCCCTGGCTGTCACTGTAGAAGGAAATAAGCCATATGTAAGAAACCAAAATGCAAGGCAGATAGCAATAAGTGATTTCTTATAAGTAGGTACATGTAAAGTTCTACGAGTGCCCAGAAGAAAAGAGATTTTTAAGATTATCAGAGAAGACTTCCAAGTGGAAGCAGAATTTTGAAATCAGCAAAGGATTATCATCAAAGTTAGAAAATCTTATTGTAAAAACTTATTATAAAAAGCAAGCTATAAAAACAATACCAGCTTATACTTCTGTCTCTTAATATGTTTTCATCTGAATAATTTATAAACGAGTGATATTTTAGATGTGGAAAATAGAAAATAAGAAAACTTTATAATTATTCTAAAAACTCTTCAAGTTTTCAATACAGTAGAGGCAGATTATTTTAGTTATTTAAATACAGTTTTTCTCTTAACAAAACCAGTCTTTTTTCTCTTTGTTAGCTGTCCTATATCTTTTTTGAAATAGTGGGTTTGTTTCCCATGTAACACAGGGCAGTTAGCAATAGTTCTGGATTCAAGTCATTTCTCTGTTGGTAAATGTAAAAACTACCTATAGTTCAGAACTAACAAGTGGTCTAGTTAATTCTTTAGCTACCTTCATTCAGTATATATTTTCTTTCTGTGGCAGTAGGTAATTAATTCAGGAAGTGGTCATGACTCCTTTTTCTTTATCTTAACATAAGTTAAGCCTTTAGAGATGGAAGTGTCTCATTTTCCCAATGTACGTGACTAAAAGAAAGAGCCATTTTAATCTTTCACGAAAACAGAATGGCAATAGCAGAATTCCCAAAATGTCCTGAGATCATCCTCAAATTAGATCTGTGCTCAGTTATGATAAACTGCCTCAGTTTCACATTTTACAAACCCTTACTCTCAGGGTCCCTGGCACGTAATACTTTTGAATATCTTAATCAGTAGTTTTACACATGTAGGAGGCAAAAAAAAAAAAAAAAAAAAGGAAGCTTAAAATAATATCCTGGAGCTAGTTCAAAACCATTAAGTATCATCTGAATCATCAAGATAAAATTATGCTCACTATAGTCTTATAATTAAGCACATACAAATGCTCTCAAAATCAGTGATCTATTTGATATGCATAGAGTAACACTCTATTAATGAGAATATTTAATTAACTACAACCCATTGCTTGTCCATATGAAATTAGAGAATTTACTTAATAGAATTCAGTCCCTTCTCTCAGTAGCCTCCATTCAATAAAGCCTTAGGGCCATATATATTCTTTGTTTTAACTAAATATGTTCTGAAAAAAATATATAAAACCCCTTTTTTTATCCCTTGCTTGCTGTCTTTTCACACACACACACACACACACACACACACACACACACACACATAAGTGTGAAGTCTGGCTTACTCTTTCTCATTGGGTTAGTAAAATGGTAATAAATTCTGAGCATCCAGGCTAACAAAAAGCTTCTATTTTCTCATCCAACTTTGAATCATCATCTTGTTAGAAATACAATTCCTGTTCTTGAAATTTAGCTATTTTTTTAAAGGCAGAAAGAATAACATTGTTGAAAATTACAGTTCTATTTTCTCATATCTTATATTTATATATATTTTATAATTCATAATGGAAGTATTTTTCACCTAAGTATTCAATAACCAGATATAAACTAGAAAAAAGAACTTATTTAACAAATGATAAATCAGATTTGTACAGGAAATTGGGAAACCAAACTTGATATGGTGGTCTAATAAGTCTTGTTACAGATAACCTGTTCAGATAAATATTTTTAAAATCCATAATGTCAGCTCAATGATTTTCATTTAAAATGAAATTATTTACAAATATTTCATACAGGTGTTTAATCAAGAAGGAGAATTCATGCTGAAGTTCGGCTCAAATGGAGAAGGAAATGGGCAGTTTAATGCTCCGACTGGCGTGGCAGTGGATTCGAATGGAAACATCATTGTGGCAGACTGGGGAAACAGCCGGATCCAGGTAGATGAAAACACTCATTTATTTGTGTGGAGTAATTTGTGGAGTGGAGAATTGGCTTTCCCCAAACTGGATTGTTTGTCATTCTTTAGCGGTTAGATGCTAAGACTGTAGATAATCTTACAAGAATTGAGGAAGGTTGAGTAGAAAAAATGAAAACCTATTACCTGAGTGAAACCCTCTAAATTGGGCATTTTTAACACGTATCCCATAAACCCTCAAGGGTTTGTGGGTAGAATTCAAGAGATCTATTGAACAAAATGATATTTTTGTTTTTACTAACTTCTAATTAAAAATCATCATTTCCTTTAAATATTAAGATAGGCAACAATTATAGTAGTTTTAGTACTATCTATAACTTTCTCACCAAAAGAAATCCATAAAATTTCATGTTACAGTTGTCATCTTGAATTATAATTTATTCTCATCACATCCTTGAAATTAGTCATTATTAGACCCATCACTACTTCTTATTATTTAATGTGTTGGTTTAAAAAGCATACATATTACTATTTCACAATTTTGTAATATTTTGATTTTATTTTATTATGATAATTTTCCTTTATAATTCTATATAGTTCGATTTATGCATTTAAAAACATTATTCTGCTAAATAACTTTATTCGAAGAGGAAATCTCAAGGAAAATTTAAAAATGTATTGGACTGAATAAAAAATGCAAATATAGCATATTGAAGTTTATGGCATGCAGCTAAAATAGTGCTGAGAGGGAAATTTTTTCCTCCAGCTTTACTGAGATTAACATATAGCATTGTGTAAGTTTAAGGTGTATATATTGCTTACATTAGAAAAGAGGAAAAATCTCAAATCAATGATCTAATCTCCCACCTCAAGAAGCTAGAAAGAGAGGAACAAAGCAAACTGAAAGCAAGCAGAAAGAAGGACATCGTGAGGATAGAATCAAGAATTGTAAAATTTGTCTACAGCCATGCCACCCTGAACGAGCGTGATCTTGTCTGATCTCAGAAGCTAAGCAGGATCAGGCCTGGTTAGTACTTGGATGGGAGACCACCTAGGAAGACCAGGTGCTGTAGGCATAAAAAATAAAAAATAAGGGATTGCAAGCTGACAAGGTCCTTGCAATCTGTGTGAGGTCAATCAAGGGTTGCCTTGCTTAAAAAAAATAAAATAATAAAATTCAAGACAGAAAAACAATAGAGAAAACCAATGGAGCAGAAAGCTGGTTCTTTGAAAAGAGCAATAAAATTAATAAACTTCTAGCAAGACTAACAGCAACAAAAAAATAACATCAAGTACTGATGTCATTATAGACCCTGCAGACATCAAAAGGATAATAAGGAAATTCTATGAACAACTCGACGTGTATCAGTTTGACAACTTAGATAAAATGGGCCAATTCCTCAAAAAGTGCAAACTCCACGACTCGTATATAAAATAAATGATTTGAATAGTCCTACAACTATGTAGTTCATAACTTTAAAACTCCCCTAAAAGAAATCTCCACACTCAGATGGTTTTGCTTGAGAATTCTAACAAATGTTTAAAGAAGACTTAGCACCGGCTCTACACAATTTCTTCCAGAGCGTAGAAGACAAGGGGAAACTTTACAATTCACTTTCCAACTCAGCTTTTGATGCCTTGATCTTAAAACCAGACTAAGACAATACAACAAAGAAAACTACAGATTGTATTCCTCATGGACATAGATGCCAAAATACTTAACAAAACATCAGCAAATAAAATTCAACCATATGTAAAAATCTCTCCATGACCAAATGGAATTTATTCCAAGAACGCAAGGCTATTTCAGTATTTGAAAATCAATCAACGTAGTCTACTGCATTAAAAGGCTAAAGAATAAAAAGTATATGATCATATTGATTGATGAAGAAAAAGCATTTGATGAAATTTAATACCCATTCATGATTAAAAAAAAAATCTCAGTAAATAAGGAATATATAGGAAGTTTCTCAGTTTGATAAAGAACATCTATAGCTAACACCATTTTTAATGGTGAAAGACTGAAGGCTTTTCCTCCAAGATCAGGAACAAGGCAAGGATGTCTGCTCTTACCGTTCTTGTTCAACATAATACTGCAAGTTCTAGCCAGCACATAAGGAAAGAAAAGGAAATAAGAAGCTTACAAATTAGAAAGGAAAAATAAAAACTGTTTCTATTTGCAGATAACATGATCGTTTATGCAGAAAATTTCCAGAAATCTATGGAAACATTTCCCAGAACTAATAAGAAAATTCAACAAGGTCACAGGAGACAAAATCAATATAAAAAAAATTTATTGTATTTCTATGTAGTAGCAATGAACATGGAAACCAAAATTCAAATGTAATACCCTTTACAATCGCTGAAAAAATGAAGTATTCAGTTACGGTAACAAAGCATGCCCAGTATTTACATGCTGAAAACTATAAAATGCTAATGAAAGAAGTGACAGGAGATCTAAATAAATGGAGAGAGATACCAAGTTCAAGGATTGCATGTTCTCCCCAAACTGACATATAGATTTAACACAAAATCTAGGAATTTTCGTGGATATGAGATTATTTTAAAATTTATGTGGAACGGCAAAGGGACCAGAATAGCAAAAACAATCTTGAAAAAGAAGAATAAAGTTAAAGGAACCACTCTACTCGATTTCACAACTCTTTTACTGCTATTATATAGATGCAGTAATCAAGACTTTGTGGCAGTTGTGGAGGGATGGGCACATAGATCAATGGAACAGAATAGAGAATCCAGAAATAGACCAACACATGTACAAGCGGCTGATTTTTGACAAAGGTTCAGTGGCAATTCAGTGGAGGAATAACAGCTTTCAACACATGGTGCTAGAGCAATTAAGATTTCCATAGAGGAAAGAAAATGAACCTCACCTTATACAAAAATATGAACTCTACATAAATCGAGATTTAAATTAAAAATGTAAAATCATAAAACTTTTAGAAGATAAAGTTTAGGAAGGTTTAAGAGACAAACTTTGGGACCTAGGGCTTGGTGAAGAGTTTTTAGACATACTACCAAAAGTATGATCCATAAGAGAAGAAAATTAATAAATTAGACTTTATCGAAATTAAAAACTTTTGCTCTAGGAAAGACTCTGTTAAGAGGATAAAAGGATAAGCAACGTACTAGGAAAAAATACTTGTAAACCACATATCTGACAAAAGATCTACACTATAATATATGTATAATGATTCTCAGAATTCAAACAGTAGAAGAACCAAATAATCCAATTACAAAATAGGCAAGGGACATGAAAAGAAATTTCACTGAAGAAGAATACCCATGAAAGAATACCACATCACTAGACATTAGGGAAGTACAAATTAAGACCCTGATGAGATATTACTACACATTTATTAGAATAGCTAAAATTAAAAATATTGATAATGCAAAATGCTGGCAAACATGCAGAGAAACTAGATTTCTTATGCATTGCTAGTGGGAATATAAAATGACAGTCAGCCTTGAAAATAACTTGGCAGTTTCTTAATAAATTAAACATGTACTTACCATACAACCCCATAGCTGTACTCCTGGGCATTTATCCCAGAAAAATGAGAATGTTTGTTGTTCATAGAAACCTTATTTGTAATGGCCCCAAACTGAAAATGACCAACATGTTTTTTGATAGATTTAATGTTGTGGTATATCTATGCAATGAAATACTACTCAAGCAGTAAAAAGGAATAGACTAATGACACACTCAACAACTTAGCTGCATCCCAAAGGCATCAGGCGGAGTGAAAAAAAGCATTTTCCAAAGATCACACACTGTGATTTATCTAACATTTATCTAACATTCTTGAAGTGACAAAATTTTAGAGAAAGAAAACAGATTAGTGTTTGGCAAGAGTTAGAGATCGTGGTGGGAGGAGGGAGGTGGGTCAGACGGTACAGAGACAGCATGAGGGAGAGCTTCGCGATGGAATAGTTCTGGATGTTGGTTGGGGTGGCGGTTACATGGATTTCCACTTGTGATAACATGATATACGATTATATACATACATTCCAATGTCAGTGTGCTGGGTTTTATATTGTACTATAATTTAGAAGATGTAACCATTGTGGGAAACTAGGTGAAAAGAAAGGCGCATAAGCTGTCTGTACTATCTTTGCAACTTCTTATGAATCTTTAATTATTTCAAAATTAAAAGTTAATGAAACCAGATTTAAAAGAATAATAATAGTGAATTTAAATATGTTTTCATGGTTTAAGAATAAGGAATGGCATTTGGCATTTTGAGTATAAAAAATAATAAAACTGGTTACTTTCTGGGGAAAAGAGCATTAAAACACTATTTTGAGACTGTAATAGTCTTTGCTAGACTGCCAAAGGAGTCTGTGATACCAAAAAAAAAAAGAAAAAAAAATGATTTTTCTCTAAATTAAGAATAAAGCTTTTAAATCTTCGAATTGAAGAATGATTATTCTTTCTTTGTGCAGACACCTGCATGGATCTGAACATGCCTTTATAGATGGGGCTGTCCATCCTTACCAATGTGTCCTTGTGTGATGCACATGAGCACTCATGTATCTCACTGGCTAAATTTAGTAGCATTCAGATGCCTCTTTGAGGACAGCAATGGTCAGCAGTTTGAATCTGATATAAGTACCTACTTCTCAGAAAAAAGATTGAGACTATACATATAACACTAAATGCTTTTATTTCTGAAATAGATTTGTCTTGCTTAACTAACCCAGTGGACATCCACATTTAAAAGAGGTATTTTGTGTTTGATGGAAGCCAGAAGCCTTCCAGGGAACCCAGTGGACAAAGCAGTTTCGTGTGGGACCACAGATGCCGAGCTGTGTTGTGGCCCTTGTAGCACCTGCCTAGTTATACTGCCTGTTAGAACACCTGACAGGCCAAACAGAATGGTCAAAAGAAACCAGCCTGGGCCTTGTGAATGGAGAAGTGTTCCTGTTTCTTTTATTTCATAATAGCAGAAGCTTACAAACCAAAAGAAGACCACTTCATATCCAAATGTACATGTCGAACCACTGACTTCTTATAACGTACTGTTTTCTGAGAAGGAAAAAAGAAATCTCTATTTTCCAGTGCATATTATGACTTGGGACCATTCTTCTGTGATTTAGTTGTAGATTTTTCTCTCACGATAGGGGATAAAAGAGGGATATGAGGCTGGAGGGTGGAAAAGTGAAGGCTTCGAGTGAAAAATCAGTGTCATTCGTTTTTCAAGCACCGTCTAGTGCCATTCCCCTCGAAAATGACCACTGTAAGAATATAATATCTGGTGACCAATGGCATGTTCTTCGTCAGTGACTCTGGGACATAGAGAGTGAGAAGAGAAAAAACAAGGTAAATGGAGGGACGGATTGTATATATGACAGTGACCTAAACAAACCTAGAGGGTTAGGCAGAGGCTTTTATATTAAAAACATCAGCATCAAGAGTTTTCTAACTCCCATTTCATTGTATTACTATACCTTTTCCCATAACACTCTGACTCTATATTTTTGACAGGTTTTTGATGGAAGTGGATCGTTTCTGTCCTACATTAACACATCTGCTGACCCACTCTACGGTCCCCAAGGCCTGGCCCTGACTTCGGATGGCCATGTTGTGGTTGCAGACTCTGGGAACCACTGTTTCAAGGTCTACAGGTACTTACAGTAACAACGGGAGGCCGGGAAGCCCCTTACAGAGGTCTTGCACTATAAACTGGAATAGATTTCTCGGCGCGGGACCAGATTACACCAAACTTTTCATGCTAGAAGGAATCATTGGCGAACTTTTCAAGGTTATTTCTGAATGTAACAATTTCCTTAAAAACTGCATATCTGATTTCTGTAACTGACCTTTAGGGTTCGAAAAAAGAGATCTCTTCTACCGAATCTATAGAAACTACAAAGTTTTACACCTGTGAACTATGGCTTCTAGGACAGGGATTTATGTAGTTAAACTAATTTTGCAAATCAAACAAGCATTAAAAGAACTAAAATATTTAAAGGTATTTGTTAATCCTGTGAATGGTAGCTTTTGCGCAGAGCTTCCAAAAACAAAATAAAACAACAAAAATAAAATCTGTTGTAGTTATATACTTTAACCTCAGTCATGAGACCTGGGGAAATCTAACCTCACTTTTACAGTAGGTATTGTGACTTTTTTTGGTTATCAATAACGACATATAAATTATTTTATGAAAAAAATAAGACTGGCTTGCGAAACCCTCTCATCTGTTATTAGCAGGCCTCTTGAGTTTGGCACTTAAATATAAATGCAAACTTCTCAACCTTTCTGGGTTAGATTGAAGGCCCTTTTTGTGTGTTCTTTTCACTTTTCCCTCTCTTGCTCACTTTAAATCAAAAAACAAAGTACATTTTCAGGAAACCTGAAGTTCCTAATGCTTTGAAAAGCATATTACAATAGTAATGCTACCTTTCGGTAAACAAACATCCCAACTCCAGATCAATGCGCTGGAATGCACTCAAAAAAGTTCGTCATGTTTTATGTGCCATGTTCTCACGTGTGTCTCTCCTCTTCCACTTCGTGAAAGCGAAAGCTTTACCTCCTGAAAAATGTCAGCACATGTAGTAGGACACCAGTATCCTAGGACAGAGAGCCATAAGTAGCCCTTTGGAGGACTGATGGTGTCAACCAAAGGCATGTGATTGAGTAACGGTTTTCCCCTTAGAAGCAAGTGTTACCAAAGTTGTGAAAGCATTACAGGTAAGGGCATGTTATGGTTATTTATCATTGTCTAATGAATAGTAGAGGCATTAAAGGACTATGTATACATGATTAGGGTAAGGTAGAATGTATCGTATATATCTATATATATAGCCGAATCTTTGGTGTATTGAAATAGGCAGCACTCTGAAAGACAGAAGCATCGTCCGGCCTTTCTTCAGCACATTCCTTTCCTGCGGAATTTTAAAGCCGTCCCAGTAGAAGAAGAAGCCCTGAAAGATTTGACTTTTGCAATTTTCCGGGAATGATGGTATTGGCTGACGTCTCGTCAGAAAATGGCCTTCTGTGCTTTCAAAAAAACAAAAACAGGTCAAAAAAGAGAAGTCGAACTCGTTACATTTAATTTAAATAAATGAATTTTGAGAAATGTTAAGAATAATTTAGTCAATTGTTAATCTGTCATTGGTACTGTAAAACGAGATGTGGTTTATTTCCACTGTTTAATTTTCTACTCAGTTCTACCAAATAGGATGTTGTGTTTGGCAGTTTTCGATAATGACTTTGGGATCTTTTTCACTGAAAGCACCTTTGAACTGTACTATAAGAAAACATTTCCTGTATGTATAATTATATGAATGTGATGTTTATGGCTTATAAACTTATAATTCAGTTACTCACCTATATAGGAATTTTTGAAATTTAGAAGGGAAATCTGTCTACTTCCGGTCGTCTATCAAATTCATGCCCAAATCAAGCTCTGAAAAAAATTTTTTCAGAAAGATTTCCAATTATGTTTAGTATTTTTTAGTTAGGTAAAGTTTTCAAAATATTTGAGACCGTCCGTGATAGTTTTAAAATTCAGTAACATTTTTAGAATGTTAAGATACTATTTCTTAGTATCAGTGAAATAAGTCTTTGAATTTAAACCTTCATATATAATGAGTGCCTGCTAGGAGCCAGATGCTATTCAAGGCACTGGGGATATAGTGATGGAGAAAAGACAAAATTCCTGCTTCCTTGGAGCTTACACTCTAGGGAGGGAATTTCATTTTGCCGTTTACTCACATTCTGCATAAAACACAAGCTAGACTTTTCATAGCTCCTAGACTGTTTAAAAGAAAACTTTTTAAATTGATTAAATTAATTTTAGTTTATTTTCTCAAATAAAAATGGCTTCCTATACAGATTCTGTCACAGGCTATTGATCTTAAGACTAGTTTACTTAAAGGGTGTTTTCTTTCTTTTCTTTTTTTCTTTTTTTTTTTGGCACAACATTTAAATTATATATGCCAAGTTAGAAATTAACTAGCCATCATACCACAGCAGGTCAGATATCTCAATTAGTAGATTGAAAACAAAGCTTATTTTTTTCATGTCAATATTGGCACAAACTGGAATGCAAGAGTAGATATTTTGAATCAGACCTCTTCTGTTACTAAAACATGCTATGGACACTCCAGGAAACACTATATTTTCCCCCCAAAATATGTAATCATATATTTTAAAATATGAATACCATTTCGCATTTGGATACATATGTGCATTTACTGTATTTCTTGGTGAGCATATTTTAGAGGGGGAAAAGTGCTGCTAAGATATGAATAGACAAGATTTAAGTGAAATTTTGTCACATTCTTTGGAAAATAGTTTCTGGTAAACTGAGAAGGATATTAAAATAAGTGACTTTTTTTCTGGGCTACCATTATTGTTTAACGATTTCTCTTTGTCACGTGTACAGAACCTGTCATACATTCATGATAAGTAGCACTGAAAAATTACCCATTCAAATTTCCCCTGGGCACTTACGGTAAAATATTGCCATTTAGAATGTGAAGGTCAGTGACAATGCACTCCCTTCCCCTCCCCCACTTACAGACCCCTGCTGGACATGGGGCAGTAAAGAGTCGCTTGACCTTTCAGAAACACATGAATCAAAAGCCTTTATGACTATTTGCCATTTTTTAAATAGTACTTAGTATTTCAATCAAATTTTAGTCTCCAGTAAAAACAAGTCCCCAAATCTCCTTATTTTAATTTATTCTTTGACTAGATTTGAGGCAAATAAATACTACAGGTCCGTGAAATTAGAACACACTTGCTTCTACTACGAAATATACAGGGTATGTCCTAACATGGAGTTAACTGGAATAGCAGTACACCAGCAAGTGTCTGGACCCTTAATATTAAAGGGTTCTCATAAATGCTTTGATAATACCTACTGAGTTAATTGGAGGAAATAGCAAATAAACATCAGGTAATCTGCAGATTACTTCAAATGAGCAAATCTTTTTGTATTTTTGGACTCTATAGTGTCCTCTCTATTGACCAGCTTCGGAAGAGAGGAGTATTTTTAGTTTAATAATTTTAAAGAAGACATTTCCAGCTAGGATAAAATTAAAGCTGTTTGCTGCAAACATTATTCTAATTTTGCTTAAAACTGAAAGTTGTAATACTGTTGCATTCTGTAAACGTTGCAGGGTTTTAAATTTTACAGTTATTTTAATATTTTTGATAACTAGGAATCTAGTATTGCCATAAAGGAACTAAGTGCCCATTAAAGATTTGTTTGGTATAAATAAATAATTTTTTGTTTTGTTTTAAATGACAGTAAGCTACAAATCATGATGTTAACCTTAAACTTTCTGAAGATGAATTGTGTGGCGGTGATCGTGTGGTTGGTTTGTGGAGAATGTATGAAAGCTATTAATATTCTAAAATCGATTAATAAATTGGCTATGTTGTTCCAATGAATGTACAGCACTTCCATTAACCTTTGAAAGCAACACAGCCTTAAACTCAATGCTTTTGCTTTATGACATGGAATGTTCTGTCATCAACAAGAGTGTATTCTTGTAATAGAATTCTTTATATCATTCTCAATTCTATAGCCTTTCAATCCTATGTATGAGTATGATGGTTCCTTGCTTTTTTCTTTTAAAATTTTGTACATTCCATCTTTATAGGTCTGTTTCATACGTTTCTGTATAGAACACTAAATCTTGTGCTCTCTGACGTTGATAATGATATAGTCTCATCATCTGTTCTTTTATGAATCAAAATGCTGACTGCCTATTTAAAGAAAAGAATAAATGCTGTGCATCAAAGTGTTTGTACGTTCGTAGCTACATACGTACCACAGTATTTTGGATGCTTTAGTCTACAATAAAACTTTAAATTCTGTCTTGAAACGTAGGAGAAACAAGAGTCACGTGTATCCTTACCATGCACAAAATCTCAAATCATTATAATAAAGCTTGTTTTCTCCGTTTCCAGGGTGAATGTTTATTTACTTAACATAATCATTTTTAAGTGAAGGGAAATAAAGGAATGTTTTAGAATTTGTGGAAGACAACAACGCTTCAACCAGTTTATTTTATTGAGGAGGCCCCACCCCACCCTGTCCCGCCTCTCGGCGGAGCCGCCAGGGGTCGCTGCGCGCCGCGGGGACGAGGGTCGGTCTGTCTCCCGCCTCTTTCACCTTCCCTGCTCCGCCCCCGGGGCGGGGTCGGCGCCAAAATCAAACTCTCCTTGGCGCGCCCCGCCCCTCGCAGGCCCCGCCACCGGAAGACGCGCCGCCTGCGCCATGGTAAGAAATGAGACCACACTCCCGGGTGGGTCCCTTTCCTCCCCAGTATCCGAGCCGCAGGGCCCCCGCCGTTGGTGGGCTCCGGGGACCGGTGCCCGACCCTTGGCCTCACACGGACGGGCAGCCAGATGGACGCCCTGGCCACCCCGCACCTTCCGAACGCGGCGGGGCGGGCTCGAGCGCGCGCCTGTCACCTGCGGCCGCGGCCGCGTTGCGACCCCCGCCCCCCGCGCCTTTGGGCGGTGGGTGGGGGCGGCGGGGGCTCCCTTCCTCCCTGCCGTTCTGCACCCCGCAGCTGTCGCCGGGCGGGGTTAGGTTAAACACGCGAAGTGTTCGAGAGCGTGACCCGACTAGCTCACAAACTCCGCCATCTGCCCGGGAGACTACGAGTCACTTCCGAACCTGTGCCTCTCGGCTCCCCGGATTCGGCCGCCAAAAAGCGCAGTTCCTCATTCAGAACAGGGAAAGAAAGCGTCAGCGAGACGACGGACAGGCGCGCAGGGGCGCCCTAGATCCCAAATGGCTTCCTTGATGTTTGACAATTGAGCATTAGAGCTCATTTCTGAACTGCTCACAGTTTAGATGATTATGAGCAATCACCGTCAGTTAGATGATGCCTGTAAATTTGTTATTATTGTTGTTATTTTTACCGAAAGGCAGGTATTGCACTTTTGTACTGCAGACTGCCGATTACTAGGGAGTTAGTCGTTTTATTAGGGAAGCATCGCACTGTGTTAGTCTTCCTTCCATGCAGTGATGGGTTACTTCCTGGTTAAGGTTCCAAATCGTCTCTGAAGTTAATGTCTTTCTACTCATCACATCGTTTCATAAAGCTTCAAAGTTTCATGCATTCTTTTCTGCTGCTGTTGGCAGAGAATCAACATCTAATTAAATGCATCTAAGATTTTAATATCTTAATTTAGTTAAGTGGCCGTTATTTTGCCAAGCTAATGATAGACAGGGATTTAGGTTGTATGGTGTTTATTTGAAGATACTTGTCCAGATGTAATTATAACTGATAACGGCTTCTTTGTGGTTAAACTACCATCTCAGGCACCTGGGCATGAAATGATATAAGAAGACAAACAGGACCATACTAAAATCTGTTACCAATGCTCTGCGATATCATATTTCGCTTTATAAAGTTTTTGGCCTAACATAACTGACTACTGAGACTAAGCAGCACAAATGTATTAACTTTATCCCTTTACCTTATATCTAGTCGTGAATTACCTTCTAATGCTTAATAGTTTAATGGGCTCTTAATTCTTTTTAGATGCTTGCCTCTGATCATGGAGAAACATGAAACAAATTAGAATAAAAGTTTTTGTAAGATACATTCTATTTTTTTTTTTTTTTTTTTTTTTTTTTTTTTTTAGTGACTGAGAAATAAGTTTAGTGTTTTGTTGATCAAAGATAACTTGTTCTCTTTCCTGATTGTGAATTAATAGCTATTTTGATTTGGTTGGGCTTGCTGGGTAAACAATTATAAATTCAGGCATGTTTTTGGAATTGAAGAAATGCAATGTAGTCTGCCACTTCTGAGGGCAGCAGATATCTACTTTTAATTTTGTAAGATTTTATTGTAATTGAGCAACAGGGCTGACTTTAGGAATTCCATAACTCCTGATTGGAGAGCGTACCTTTGTTGTCCTCAAGTCACGTTTTGAGTCCTCTTACTAATTTGAATGCATCTCTAACTTATACTATCAGGTTTTCTTTAATTTTAACTATTAAATGAGCCACTATTGATTTTTTTTTTAGAGGAATTTCTAAATCTGGATTAATAAGTCATCCTTTCATATTAGTTATTTTAGTTCTGGCCATGATACTCTCCTTCTGTGGTTAATAATAAAAACTAATTATAGTCATAAAAGAGACTGATGGATAAATTAGCCTGAAAGCAATGTAAATGGGTAATACAGTTCACCCATATTTCTTGAGTAACTTTCATAGCTTCTGAACTGAGTGGTAAGAACTTTCCTAAAACCGTGCCCGTAGGATAGTAGATCCTCCTCATCGCCTGCCTCTGGGGAGCAGCGCCTGGAGCTGCTTATAATACCCAGACATTAGGAGCCTTTCCTAAAACTCAGTCTGTTTTCCTCTGGTGCGGCCACAAACCAAAGACCTCAAGGGATTCTCGCTGCCCCACAGGGACCCCTGACATCGCTTCTAGATTCTGGGGTGAGAAAAGAAAAGTAGTGTTCTTAATCCTGGGGTGCAATTAAAGCCCCTGAAGATGCTTTTCAATATACACATGCCCAGGCTGAGGCCACTTCTCAGAGATTCTGATTGAGTCGATGTGGTTTGTGCCTGTGCACCAGTAAAAGCTGAGATGATTCTAATGGCGGTTAAGACCCAGCGAAGTGAGGAATGAACTGAAGGAGTCTTCTCACTGGGTGTGAATTTCATGCTTGGTTTATTCAGATACTGCAGAGGCCAACATGAATGGAGGTCGATAAAGCAGGATTGAACTCTAGCTCTCCATCCTAGGTTCAGTGTCAGGTATATACGGTCAGGTGCTGCCCTACCAGAGATTTCTCTGATTTATCTCCAAGCCAGGCAATAAATGGTTATCACAGAATTCCTTATTATTATTTCACCCTGTATCATATTTATGGGAGTCCAGTGGGTGTTGCGGGGTTCAAGAGCTTGAACAGCCTCTAATTTTGGGGTTAGGGGTTTTAGATACGTGGTCCTGAAATTAAGGGCTGACCTTTATGTCTTCTCTGTCGAACCTGGCACTAAGCTCTGGGAAGGCAAAGCAGTTCCTGTCTGAAGATTTTCAGAGAGACAAGTAAACACATCTTTTGAATCATAGTAATTGGTTTGTTAAAGGTATGTTCTGGGAACACACGGAATGACATTCAGCCTAGCTTGTGAGCTCAGGGAAATTCTCTTAGACAATGCCTAAACAAAGCCTTGGGAGACTTTGGAGTTTTGAATAGGTAAGTGGAGAAGGTGTTTTAGGTAGAAAGAAAAACATGTTTTGAAAGGCACAGAAATGGGAAAGACCAGTCTGCAAGTGGATAATTACAAGTAGTTTTTGTGTTACAGCTCAAATTGCTTAGCTCTCCATGTCGTTGTAGAATTTGAGGTGGGGAGTGGTACCTGTGAGAGTAGGTTGCAGTCAGGTGATAGAGGGCCTTTGTGTATCATTCTGGGATATCGGATACTTCTGGATGGTTGGAAGCCACTGAAGGGTTTAATCAAGGGAGAGGCATGGTTAGATTTGCTTTTTGGCAGTACGGAATGTGTGCTTAAAGGGTGAAACAAAGCGTCTTTGTGGGACTGCAGGTATTTGCAGGAGGCAGGTAATGAAGGCCTGAGTTGAGGTAGGGGTAATAGGAATGAAGCAGACCGTATAGATTTGTGAAATATTTAACCACTGAAATTAGCAGAAGGTGGTGGTTGGTTGGATGTGGAGTAAGATGAGGGAACCTAGGATGACTGCCAGACCTCTGGCTGGGGAAACAAGGTGGTATCTAACTGAACTCAAGCTCTAGAACAGCAGGTTTGGGGAGTAGATGTAGGAGAGAGGAGTTCAGTTTAGACCTGAGTCTGGAGTCTATCCAGCAGGCAGGTAGATACAGGAGATCAAAGCTCAGAAACATACTCAGGGACTCATGTAAAGATTCGAGGACTCAGTGTAAGTGCTAGTTAAAATCATGAAAGCAGATGAGATCAAAGAAAAAGTATGAGATCAGTAGAGAACCCTGGGGAACTGCAGTGTTTGAGAATGGACAGAAGGAAAAGAGAAAATATAAACTGGCTGTTTATTTGTCCCCATCAAGGATCACTGGATGATTTTATTGCTGTGAAACTAGTTAGTGGGTTTCTAGGTTCTGCAAGTAGAATGAAGACTCCCGTACTCTGGTGCATAGTCAGAACGGCAATTCCAGATCCCTTTCCCCATCTCACAGGCTCACGTTTTCTGATAGAATTTTTGATCGGATAGGGTCAATCTTTAATTGTTGTTTTATTTATGTCTGCTTTTTAAGTGGTGTAGTGTTTTAAAGTTCTTACTAAACAGTGTATTTGCAATTTTTGAGGAAGAGGCAGATCACTTAAGAGACATTCAAGTGGAATCCTCCACTAGAGCGCTAGAAACGACAGTTCTCATTCTCTTTTGTTATTTTCTGTGAATCTTTGCGTTGAGGAGATTTGGCTTTTATTTTTTCTTTGCTTTCGAACTTTACCTTTATGTTTACAATATATAGTAAAATTTATTATTAACATACATTTCAGTTACATGCTAATTATCTTAATTTTAAATGGGCTAAAATGTAGTTATGGAATAATAGTAGCCCAAAGTAGGCTTCGTTTTCTATTTGGGTAGGTTTTCCTTCCTCCAGCCTACTCTCTGCAACGCTGCTACAACGATCTTACAAAATGTAGCTCTGATCTTGTCACTCCCAGCTTTAGAGATTGTGCAGCAGCTCCTCATTGCCCGGAGTAAAGTCCACTCTCTTTGGCCAGTCAGCCTTCTATCATCTGGTCCCAGACAACCTTTCATGCCTCATTTGCCACTCGCACTCCCTCTACAGGCACCTACAGTAATCATCCAGTGTCTTTCTGGAGCATTCCATGTACTTTCGTAACACTGTGCCTATATGTGGTCTGCCCAGGACACCCTGCCCACCGTTGCTCAGTTTACCAGAATCCTTTTCATCTCTGACTTTCCTAGCTAATCCTCCTACCTCCCCAGGGTAGAGTTAATTTGTCTGTCCTGGACAGTAAATCATTCTGTTCTGGGTAGCATGTACCTGTTCATCAACTATAGGTAGTTATGTCTGTTTTCTTTGAGAGATTATAAGTCTTTTAAAAGTAAATACAGTGACTTATCACTGGATCATTTGATAAATATTGAATTTCTACAGAATGCCAGGCTTTGTCTCAATCGCAATTTTTATTATTATGCTGGCAGCACCTACTACAAGACCTGGCACATGGCAGTAGTTAAGATCAGTCTTCAGGCCTGGCTCTGAGAGTTAGCCAAGCTGCTTTCATCAGACAAGACCCTGCATAAAATTTCTGATAATGTTTCATATCAAGTCGTTTTAAAAAGCAGCACTTTAAAAAATTCAGTGTTTACTTTCTAATTTTTGTGCTTTAGTCGAAGAAAAAAGGATTGAGCGCAGAGGAAAAGAGAGCCCGCATGATGCAAATATTTTTTGAGACGGTAAGTCGTTTTCCTAAGAGTTTTAGTATTTTGTATAGTTTTTTCCTTACGTATATGTCATCCACTGTTAACTGTACCTTTTTTATTAGAGATCAATACTCACTAATTTCCTGAGGCAGGAATAAAATCCTGCAAATATTTGTGGTTCCTGGGAGCTGCGGAGTATGAAAGAACCTTATCCCAGTGTTTGCAGAGCCTCTTCCATCCAGACTGTCCTATACTCTGGACCCAGAGTTATCTTTCTGAAGCATGTATTTGATTGTATTCCCTTTCTGTCTGAAAATAATAATAGCTCACATGGACTGAATACTTCCTAGGTGCCAGCCACTTGGTGTGGATGATCTGATTTCATCATTTTTAACCTATGAGATCGGTACTATTGTTATCATCCTTGCCCTACAGGTCCGGACATCTGAATGCAGCCTAAGTTACCAGCCCCGGATCTCAAAAAATAGAAGTGATAGTTCTAGAATTCAAACCTGGGCATGATCATCTGATTTTAGAGGTAGTGCTAAATACTGCCTCTGTGCATTTATATGTCAGTCTGTAGTTTAACACATGTATGATGGCACCGAGGCCTCCTCAATCTATTCCAGATATTTGTGCCTGCCACTAATACGAAATATGTTTGAAGTTTCCACTCCAAAGTGGCAGAGCCAGGAATCAAACCCAGACACCTGTCTCTAGAAACTGTTTTCTTTACCATGTTGCTTTTCTTCACTTCCAGGCTAGAGTCCAAATCATACCACTGACCTATAAAAATATCAACTTTTTGTGTCTTTGCCTAATACTTGACAGGATCTTTAAAGTTTAGTCTAGCTCCAATGTACTGGCTTCATTATATACAGATGTGAAGAATATGGGGAAAATGGCAAAATTGAATATGAAATTAGTAAGTAATGATAATACTTGGCACTTTGATTTTGATAATTCAGACTCTCAGTAAAACAAGTAAAAAATTCTGGAGACCTTTTCTTTTTAAACTATTTGCCCTCTAAGTGTAATCATGCTAATCTCACTTATAAAGACTTACTAAAAGTCTTTGGCAATGCAGAACAGAGTATCATATTAATAATGATGCTATGATTAGGAGGATAAGTTGATAAACTTTGTCCATGGGGATTATGATTATTTGTCCTGCTGAGTTGAGATAATTTTCCTATGATCTCAAAGCAAGAAAAAAAGATTTAATTCCTACCAGGCAGTGGAAAGCTGGGGAGAGTGGTAGGGAAATTATTTTGTCCTTTTTAATATGTTAGAATTTTCTCAAATATCAAAATTGGTTGGTTCTGATTGAAAAATTTTCAATTCTGCTCTCAATTACAGTCATGTACCCCTTAACAATGGGATACATTCTAAGAAATGCTTCATTAGGCAATTTTGCCATTGTACGAACAGAGTGCACTTACACAGACCTAGACGCTGTAGCCTGCTACCTACCGAAGCTGTATGGTGTAGCCTATTGCTCTTAGGCTACAAGCCTGTACAGCACATTACTGGACAAAACAGCATGAGATTAAATCAAGCACAAGAGAAAATGATGTCACCAAGAGAGGTGGTAAACGCAAGATGGATGAGCTGCTGCTGGGATAGCAGCATATTGTTTTACAGCAAAGTAGTTTTCATGAGTAGACTCGAAAATAATAGTAAAATGTGTAGCATAGTAAATCCATAAACTGGTAACAGTCGTTTACTATCATCAAGTAGTATGTACTGGTCGTAATTGTATGTACTACACTTTTGTACTTTCATGGCCACACAGTAGTTTGGTTACAGCAACATCACCACAGACAGGTGAGTAATGTGTGGCTCTACGAGGATGGCTAGCTATAACGACACTAGGCGACAGGAATTTTTCAGCTCTATTATAATCTTATGGAACATTGACTGAAATGTCATTATGTAGCACATGACTGTAAATGATCGATCAATTTCATTTTATATATTCCTATACATATTCATTCGTATGAATACATACATGTATGTATGTGTGTGTGTGTATTTGAAGTTGCTAACGTAATAGAAAAAGAATTCTTTGCCTGTTATACTTAAGAAGAACATGGGAGCAGTATGTAGCTCAAGGATAGAGAACTTGCACCTGCAGTCTATTTTACCTGATAGCTTTGTGACTGTAAGGAAGTTATTTGGCCTAAGGTTCTTATCTATTAAAGAGAGCTATAATAATTGTACCCAGCTTACAGTGTTGATATAAGGATTAAATGAGATAATCTTTGTAAAACATTACAATGCCCAGATCACAAGTGCTCAATTAAAAGTTATCATAACTATGTGTCTTCTATGGTATGGTACACATAGTTTTTTAAGAGATAGAATATTGTATTCTTCTCTTCTTTATTTCTGTTCAATGCTGGGAAGAACTAATATTTACTTAAGACCATTTTCTCTGTCCACTTAAATGACCACATTTTAGTTTTGAGGCTTGTTCTTTGCAAGCTCATTTATTTACACGGCAACCCCATAGAGGCAGCCAGTATGTCTGGGGATCCTCCTTGATGACCTCATATAGGCAGATGTCTCAATGAGTTCATGTTCTTTTTCCAGGGAATCCAACGTATTTGCAAATAGGTTTGATTAATTGATTTGTTTAATGCATTAGAGGCCTGAAGTCAGTAATTCATTGCATGTTCTCTGAGACCATAAAGTATTACCTAAAACAGTTTATTCCCAGATGTGCAAAAATTGATTTCATACTCTATGTCTAATGACTTAATATTTTCCTTAATTTACTAAATCTTAAGTGTAGTGAGATGAAGTTATTTTTAACAACATTTTATTATGAAAGATGAATGAATTTTACAGTGATATCTATCGTTCTACCATGAACATTTTATTCTACTTGCTTTATCACATATATATTCATCTACCTACTCCTTTATCCATCAGTTTGTCTTGGGGGGAAGAATGTATGCCCGGTCTTTTGTTAGGTATATGTTTTGTGAATATTGTCTTCTAGTCAGTATTTGTCTTTTAAATTTCTTAATAGTACCCTTGGATGAGCAGAAGTTTTAAATTTTTATTGAGTCTAAGTTCCATCTTATTGAAGTTGTCTTTTCAAGTGTATTTTGGAAGAGATAGATCCCAGATTTCCATAACAACAATCACGATAATTCTCTTGTAATTACTGAGTACTTCTGTCTTCTCAAATATTTCACTTTTGTTATCCAAATTTTTTGCACTACTTCAACCAAGGCTTATTCCGAGAAGAAAGGAGTATTCTATGTAGATTTCTTTTCTAACCATAATATAAATATTCCATACATATAGCTTCCCGGAACATTTTGCTTTGGTGGACATACAGCATGCATAGGTGAATGATTGACAGGCAGCCATGAAATATATAATTTTCCAATTGTTTAAGTGTATTCTTCCATGAAACTGTAAATGTAAACAATTCTTGACAGTTGTCTATGTTTTGCTTTTTGTTAGAACTGCTAAATCTGTAACGTATGATGTATGCTAAGCAAAGTACTGTTTGTGTTTTCTTAAAATCAAAGTGTCAGAAAAGCTGATTATCTCATGTTAACAAGTGATTCATCATAACTAATTTTCATACTTCAGTGCGAGTATGTTCTTTCCAATTACTTTAAAGAATTGTTTGTTCATGTAAAATCTGTCTTTTGTAACTTCTCTTGAATGTATTAACATGATAATTGTACTTTCTTTCAGCTCCAAAATGCTTGATTTTATTGTTCATTTCCAGGAATAGTTTTTTAATACAATGTCTTATGAACATAATTATGGTAAATATAAATATATAGCAGAGAATAAACATGTTTTTCATCTCTCCCTCTTTTTTCAAAAAAACTCTTTTAAACAGAAAGATGTATTTCAATTAAAAGACATGGAGAAGATTGCTCCCAAAGAGAAAGGCATTAGTAAGTATCAAAGGCATGCAAGGGTATTTAGGGAAATATTGGTCATCTTTTCTGCTACATCTTTTCTACTTTCCCTTTATGGAAACAGATTTCTAGAGATGAATGTAAAAGTCCTTACATGATGTCTTTGGGCCTTGGCCATGAGTCCTGTGGCGTAACAGTTTTAGGAAAATTAAAATGGAATATGCATGCATGCCGTGTACACACACAACATGTACACACAAATATACACATTTATTTATGGATATAATTTACTTCAAAAGAAGGAAAAATTATTCATGTATGTTCTAGTATTTGTTAAATGTGACTTTTTTTTTTTTTGTCTTTACATGGTGTGTTAGTTTTCTGCAGCTATATTAGTTTTTTTATAGCAGAAAATTATCACCAACTTGGTGCCTAAACCCAGCAGAAATTTATTCTCTCATAATTCTGGAGGTCAAAAGTCTAAAATCAAGGTGTCGGCAGGGTCAGCTCCTTCTGGAGGCTGTGGGGGGAGTCCTGGCTGCGGGTGGCTGGCCGCGGCGCTTCGCTCGTAAGCGCATCATTCTGCTTGCTGCCTCTCTTCACGTGGCTTCCCCTTCGTTTTCCCCTCTTCTGTTTCTTATAAGGACACATGTCATTAGATTCGGGACCCATCCTACATTCAGGATGATTGCATCTTGAGATCCTTAATTATATCTATGTAGATACTTTTTCAAAATAAAGTCACGTTCATAGATTCTGGGGTTCATCTTTTGAGAGGTCACTCGTGGCATATATGATACACATTTTGTTAAACTTTACTTTCTGATTACGTAAACTGTGTAATATGCATGCTTATTTTAACAGATTTGGAAATTATATAGAATACAATGAAAGTAAAAGTCGTTTATAATCTCTATTCTGAGAACACCACTGTTAACGTTTTGCTGTATTTTGATATCTTATTCTTAGATTCTGTTTGTCTTTGAATGTATGTATCTGTCCATTTCTCTGAGAAGGAACTATGCTGCACGTGCAGTTTTGTGTTCATGTATTTTTTCATAGAACATTATATCATTTGCATTTATCTGTCATTTGCTTTAAAAATGATTTACAGTATCTGCCTCTTCTAATGTTTAACTCTGTGACCACCTACTGTACCATTACTTGCTTAACTCTGTTAACTATTATTGAATATCTAGGTTGTTCCCTAAAATTAATATGTAATTAATATGCTAAAATTAATATGTAATTAACATGCTATCCATAAACTTTTTCTAAAAGACTAATTTTTTTTAGAGCAGTTTTAGGTTCACAGAAAAATTGAGGTGAAGGTACAGAGGTTTCTCATACACTTGCCGCGCATAGCTGCTGATATGAACATCACTCACCAGTGGTGCATATACTACAGTTGGTGAATCTGCGTTGATGCATTGTGATCATCCCAAGTCCTCAGTTTACATTAGGGTTCACCCTTGGTTTTGTACATTCTGTGGATTCAAGCAAATGTGTAATGGCATGGATTCATCATTATGGTACCATACAGAGTATTTTTACTGCCTTAAAAATCCCCTGTGCATTCATTGCCTCTCCCGGCATAATTTTTTTTTTTTTTTAACATCTCATTACCTCAGTAGGAAATGTCCCTAGAAATAGAATAGAAAATGTCTTTTCGTATGTATTCTCAAATTGCCTCAGGAAAGGCTATACCAAATTCTACTCATTCATTTCTCAGAACTGTGTTTCCATTTTTAGTGTTCTTTGATATTTCTTTTCAGTTTGTACTTTGCAAGTGAGGTTGAATGTTTTGCATATTCAGCATTGATTTTATTAAATTTTTAATTTTTTAATAGATTTTATATTTGGGGACTTGCTCTAGGAAAAATCAAAATGGACATTAAGATATCAATGATTTCTTGACACAGTTTAATAGAAAGTGAGAATCGTTTATGAATTTCAAACATTTGTGAAATAGGACTTTGTATTTTTTACATGCTATTTTTAACAATTTTTTCTGATTTTTCATATTACCCCAACCATAATATCCAGTTTATTATTTAATTTTTCATAATAGTTTTAGTTTAGTATTCTTAGCAAAAAAGGCAATGCATGTTTATTGTTGGAAAAAAATTAAAAATGAGCAAAAAGAAGGAAAATTAATTGCCTCTTAATCTACCATTCAAAGATAACCATTGTCATGTTAGTGTATACTGTCTTTTAACTTGATTTTTTTTTTATATAGTACATTCTATATAATACATTTTGGATGTGCATATAACATGCCATTAAATAAATTTTTATAACATAAATGATTACCTAGTATTCCATTGCAATAAAATACTTTTAAAAGTCTAGTTATTGGACTGGTTTCCAATTTTTTTTTACTGTTGACTGCTCTGACAAGCATCCTTATGCATATCCATCATTATTTTCTTTGGCTGAATTTATAAAAGTGGAATTTCTACATAAAATCTAAGGTGTTAGGTACATACTGCCATGTTTTCTACCCATGTTGAGAGTACCCATTTCCCTAAATCCTTTATTGTATTTTTTAGCTTTTTAAATTTGGTAGTCAAGAAATCATAACTCATTGCTTTATTTTAGATTTCTTCAGTTATTAATGAGGTCGAACATTTTTCTTGTTTACCGACCATGCATATTCTGTAGATGCCCATTGATGTACTTTTGTTTTTCTATTGGAGTATTTGTCTTTTAAAATTATTTTTAAAAGCTCCTTATTTATTAACTTATTAACTCTTGATCTATAATATTTGTTGCAAGTATTTCCCTAGTTATTTGCCTTATAATATTATATGTGTCTTAATGTAAAGTCTTTAAAAATTATCTCTTATAGCTGCTATGTCAGTAAAAGAAGTTCTTCAAAGCTTAGTTGATGATGGTATGGTTGACTGTGAGAGGATTGGAACATCTAATTATTATTGGGCTTTTCCAAGTAAAGCACTTCATGCAAGGAAACGTAAGTTGGAGGTTCTAGAATCTCAGGTAAGCCACCACAGGTAAAAATAATAGATATGCTTATAAGAAGGAAATTTGTTTCACTTAATCTTTTAGTCGTTTCTGTTTAATTTTTAACATACATTATTTGACTCAGACTCTAAAGATAATCAACATTTTTCTCCCCCTAACAATACAAGGACTTTAGAATGTTTTAACTTTGATCTTCTCACATGCCATGATATTGTTTTCTAGTATTTTAGTTTCTGTTAGATTTATAGAAAAACTGATGGGAAGGCACAGTTCCCAAATACCACCCCCTTATCCCTACCAAACACACAGTTTCCCCTGTTATTCACATCTTATATTAGTTTTTGTGTGGACATATGTTTTCATTTTTCTTGGGAATTGCTGAGTCATACAATAACATTATGCTTAACTGTTTGAGGAACTTCCAGACTGTTTTCTAAAGCGGCTGCACCATTCTGTATTCCTCCCAGAAGTGTAGGAAGGTTTTAATTTTGCCACTTCCTCACCAAAACTTATTACCTGACTTTGATCTTTGATTCTAACCATCCTAGTGGTTATAAAGTGGTATCTCATTATGGTTTTGATTTGCTGATGACTAACGATGTTGAGCATCTTTTCATGTGTTTACTGACCATTTGAATATCTTTCTTAGAGACATGTCTGTTCACATGTTTTGCTCATATTTTATCTCTTAAAAACGATACTGCATTTTTTTCCTGCTAGTAAATTACATGCATATTCATCACTAAGCAATTTTTTTTTTAATTTATGTAATTAAAAACTTCATAAAAGAGTAATTTACTTTTAGGTCTTACTGCATTTTCATGTCTTCATGGTTTTTTATTCTCGTTTTTATTTTCTTTGCAATTCCCTTGTCCTTCCTTTCTACTTAGCCAGTTCTAAACATCTCTCAGAAACCTTCTCAAATGCTTATAACTTGAGAATATGTACCATAGATTTTCTGTTTTTTTTAATTTTTGACATGTATGAGTCTTGAGTTTTATTTATTCTATTAGATTTTAATAGCTTTATTGAGGAATAATTGACATATAAAAACTACTCATACTTAAAGTTTATAAATCGATAAGTTTTGACATGTATACATTCATGAAACCATCACCATAATCAGGATAATGAGAATACCTGTCATCTCCTAAAGTGTCTTCATTTCTCCTTTTAGTCTTTTTCTCCTGCCCTTCCCGCATGGCCCCCATCCCCAGGCAACTATTGATTTGCTTTCTGTCACTATACATAAGTTTATATTTCTTTGAATTTTCTATAAATGGAATCATATAGCATATACTCTTTTTCTTGGCTTCTTTTAACTCAGTGTAATTATTTTAAGATGTATCCATAATGCTGTATGTACTAACCATTCATTTTTATTACTGAGTGATATTTCATTACATGGATGTACAACAGTTTGTTTATCTGTTAGTGGACATTTGAGGTTTTTATTTGTTTTAGTTTTGGGTTATTAGAAGCATCGAATAGTCATATAAAGTCTTCGTACGGATGTTTGTTTTCATTTATGATGGTAAACGCCTAGGAATGGGGTAGCTGGGTCACATGGTAGACATATGTTTAACTTTTTAAGACGTTGCCAAACCGTTTTCCAAAGTGCTGTGCCATTTCATATTCCCGCTAGCAATGTATGTGAGTGCCGGTCTCTCCACAATACCAAGTATCAATCAGGATTGGAGGGACTGGCACTCACACACATTGCCAGTGGGAATATAAAATGGTAAACCAGAGAAACTCTTTGCCTATGAGAAAAAAGGCCAATTAGATATGTTTTGTTTCTTTGCCTCTGGATTTAGCATAATCTCTAATTTAGCAAGTGGAGTAGCTTGACAAACCTTAATAGAAATGAGAGATTCTTGCTAGTGTGCTAGTGCAGTGAATCTTTTCTTAAAAAGTGAGCATGATAGCATTGTTTATTCTGAATGAGTGAAGAGTAGGGTGTTCTAATTAGTTACTCACAGTATACTCCTCTCCCTACTGGTCTGAGAGTTGGCATCCAATATATTTTGTAACACACCTCTCTCTCCCCACCCCTGTTTACAAGCTGGAGGTTGAAGCTTAATCTTGCACCGAAATCGTAGGTCAAGTCAGAGATAGGCAGTAGATTTAACACCTTCAGTTGTAAGCACTCCAGCAGTAAACGGAGAGCAGGATTTTGATATGTCATTTGTAAAAGATTGATAGCCCTTGGCATTTGCTGTAAATTAAGAACAAAACAAAACAACAAACTCAGTGCCATTTCACTGACCTAAACCTACTTTTTTCTGTCACTAACATTTGAGAAGCCATGTCAATGTCATACTGTACCCCTCAACCATAGTTCTGAAGATCACATCACTTTAGAGAAGCAATATGGCATAATGGAAAGATAAATAGAAATAAGACATGGATTGAAGTCACAGCCTCACTTCTTACTAACTGTGGTATCTTGGAAAGTTTTCATAGGCTCTTTGAGGCCGCAGTTTCTTAATTTGTAAGAGAGATTACTCCTATTTCAAAGGGTCACGATGCAGATTAGGTGTTATGTGTCAAGTGCGTGGTGTACATACACATTCAGTGTACAGTGGCCACAGATTCAGCTGCATTAATACTCATTCAGGAATATACTGTTAGTTTACATGTTCTGTCAGAACCAATATTTAAGGGTCTACTATGTGCAAGATATTTTACCAGATAACAAAAGTAATTCTAAAAAGTAGAAATCAAGATCCATGTTTTATGAGAAAGAATTTATAGGCTAACAAATATACACATGAAAGAGTGAAATGAAGAGTGAAAAGTGTTAATGGCTAATTGCCTGAATGAATGGTAGGAATTAAAAATGCTACAAGAGATGGTGGGATTTATATAAAAATAGAAGGTGTTTAGTTAATGTTGAATTGAACCAGATTCCAAATTCGGGGTTTCACTAAAGGATCAGTTTATTCAACACATTGCCAAAGTAGAATATGAACTTCCTTTGAGTTTCTTCTTAATTACTTCCAGATTGGTGTGGGGGGGGGCAGGGACTCTTTAATTTTTTCCTCCCATCATTCTGTTCTGCTTTGGTTCTGTCAGTGATTCCAAATATGTGCAGGAATGTTTTCATCTCTTGAGAATAGAGGTTTTTTTTTTGTAGTAGTAGATCTGAAAATTAAATCAGGAAACACATTCTTTTCTCCCTTGTCTTTAGGTTGTATGCGTTGATTATTAGTAAAGACAGTCTGAAAGCCTCACGATTACAATTTATGTTTCCCTTCAACTGCGTATGGATTGCATAACTATTTCTACAGATATTTACTGTGCGCCTGTTAGGGGCATGCCTTGTGCCAAGTTTTTTAGGGCACTATAAAAAGAATAGTATGTGTGTTTCATGTTGAGGTAATTTACACTTTACTTGGTAAGGGAAGATAAATACCTTGCGCAGTTAATTAACTTTTTATGAAAAATTAATTAGCTACCTAAGATTTAAGATCAATGCCAAATACTGTCATTGCTATGGGTCCTAATTGTTATACGAGTTTAGAGGATAGCAGGATTTTTATAAATCCATATAGTTAAGGGAGACTTCTTAGAAATGATTATTTTGAGCTGGAAATTGAGTAGATTTAGATGGATGGAGGCGATTCCCAAGGGGGACAGAAGGAGTCACTAACACTAATGTTAACAATGGCAACCAACATTTATTGAGCACTTAGCCAGTATAGTTTTCAGAGCTTGTTTTGTCTTAGTTGTTTGGGCTGCTACAACAAAACACCACAGACAGAGTAGCTTATAAACAACCAAAATTTATTTCTCACAGTTTGGAGGCTGGTCAGGTAAGAGCCCTCTCCTGGGTTACAGACTTGGTGTATCCTCACCTGGTGGAAGGTGCTCGGCATCTCTCTGGAGCCTCTTTTATCAGAGCACCAAACCCACTCTTGAGGGCTCTACCCTTGACTTTGGCCTTTGGCACCTCCCAAAGGCCCCCTCCCCCCACCCCCACCCCCCCGGAAATACCATTACCGTTAGGGGTTAGGATTTCAACATGTGAATTTAGGGGTGGGGCACAAACATTCTGATCATAGCAGAGCTTTTACATGTTTTAGACCATTTGATTCTTACAACTGCATGAGTTAGGCATTAACTCCATTTTACATATGAGAATACAGAAGCACCAACAGGTTAAATAGGTTGCCCAAGGTGACACTGTTAGTAGATGGCAAAGCAAGATTAAATCCAGGCATTTGTACTCCATAGTCCTTGCTCATAACACATAAACAAAACTTTAAAGCAAATTACATTCAGTGAATAGTTAGTGACTATCTTGGAAAGAATGTGCAATTTTTTTGTTTTATAGTAATGGAAAAATAAGGTTAGAAATTAAATTGAAGCCATATTATGGGATGTTTTAGTGGTTGGTTGGATTTTATTATATACATCAAGCTTCAAGGGGAAGTAGAAAATTTTCTTGCTAGAGTATTTTTATGGGGTTTTATTTGCTGATCTAATTGCTTTTAAAAATTAGATTTTAAGTTTAGAAAATAGTGATATTAAATTATGATATTAAGCAAAACCTTTTTCCCCCTCTATATGTGAATAATGTATAATTATTAATGCTACTGAGAATACAAGAGGTAGTAATTTATTTCTGCAAAGCTGAAATAAATATTTAGATTGGGTAGGAAAAAAGTTGTTAAACTAGCTTCTCTAAATAGCTGTCACACAGATGTACTCTTGAAGCCTTCCCACATCAATTAGTGACTTCAATAGGCAAGAAAAGCTTTATGTGGAGATGATAAAAATGGTTCACATCTGTATGTAAATAGTCACTATATTTAGATGATAGTAGAAGTAACCATTTTGGCTGAACAGAAAGTAGAAATGACGAGATCTTTTTCTCATGTTTTTGTTGTGAATTTTTGTGTAGCTTAAAAATTAATTATCTTATGGGAACTCTCAAGTGAAATGGCATTTCTGTTATCCTGAAGAATGCATAGAACTTATTAAAGATAAGGATAACTGTTTTAAGAGTTTTGGCTGAAACTTGCTATGTGATAATGATTCCAGTGTGATAATGATTTCTGTGTGTGTGTGTGTGTGTGTGTGTGTGCGCGCGCGCGCGCACGCACACACACACTTTCTGAATAATTTTTGTAAGGAAAACCAAGACAGAATGTGTTAGGATAAACAGTTCTTCTATCATCTTCTGGTTCGTTTTTTCTCTCTCTCTCTTCTCTCTTCCCCCTTTGAAATAGCTTGGCCTTAAAAATGAAGGAGCAATCTTAACTTCAAGGGGATGACCTCCTCTACATTGGCAGATGTAGGATGATGTCCTGTCTTATGTACATGACCAGGTAAAAGCAGTGTTCTAACTATCGTGCTGGATGTGCTAGTCACACTGTTACCTGGCATTATGGGAAAAAACAGACCACTGCTGATCAGAAATGCACATTTTTAAGCCTTTTTTCAAAAAGAATAACATTTTCAATATGGCTTTGTTTTTGTGCTCTTGTCCCTGTCCATTCTCCACCCTGAGTATAACTCCAGCTCTGCCATGCTGTGTAGAGTCGTTAGTTTACTTGACCCCATCTCCTAGTCAGTTTGTTTCCTCAGTACCTAGCACAGTTCTTGGTATGTGGCAGATATTTGACCAAGTGAATGGGAATTAAAGGAAACAAAGAATATGAAGTTAGTCTTCATGGTATCCATTGCCTGATTCAGAGAATTTCATTAGTAGTTGCACCAAGTCTGTATAGCAGTTTTTAAGTGATTTTTTATTTAAAGGGTCAGAATTATGGAAATCAAATTCTTTATTTTATTTTTCTTTTCTACTAAGATCTTCCAGAATTCTTCATCCAAATTCTGGTTTGCCACCCATTTATTACCAGGGGAAGGTAGTTTTGTGGGCAGATTTTTCTAGAAGTTTGCTTGCATTTTAATGTTGATACTGAGCTGAATTTCAGATACAGAGTCTTGGTTTTGGGAGATACTAATAGAGTCTCAGGATAATTTAAAGATTGATTGATTGATTTTACCAGTTTTTAGAAATGAGTATGTAGAATTCCTTATTACCAAACTGAGTAAGTAAAGAGTAAGTCCACTGTTGGACAGTGTGGACAACTTGAAATGTTATTGGATAAAAATAGGCATGACCTATGAACTGGAATTCTTTCAGTTCAGTACTTGTTCAGCAAATGCTTGCCATAGCAGGCATTGTGACCGATGAGAGGGACATAAAGATAAATTAGTAGTTCCTGCCCTCTAGGACCTCACTGTCTTGTGAGACACACATCTCAACAAATCATTATGATATGGTATTATACATTCAATACCGACGATGATGGTTGTACAAAAGAGGGTGATAGTTAACTCTGCTGAGAAAAGGCTTCACAGTTAAGAAAGGAGATATTTAAGTTGGTTCTGGAAACATATGGGAGTTCATACGGGAGTTAGGGTAAAAGGCATTATGAGTACAGAGACCAGTATGTTAGGCAGTACAGTATTAATGGTTTAAGAGATTGGGCTCTAGACCCAGACTCTAGATTCGAATCCAACTTCTTTCATTTACTAAGAAACCTCCTCTGCTTCTATTTTCTCATCTGTAAAATGGTTCTCATATTTCTTACTTCACAGGTTAGTTGCAACAATTAAATGTGTTCTATGTAACTGCTTACGGCAGTGACCAATACATAGTAAGAGTATGTAAGAGAACCTTGAGTTGTTTTGTACGACTCAATTGTGTGTGAGGGTAGAGCTAGACTTGTCGGCAGGTGCTGATAGTGAAGGGCTCTGTGTGTTTAAGTTGAAAGATTTTGAGTAGGGAAGTGAGTTAATAAGAGCCTTATTTTAGAAAGATGGTTCTGTTGGCAGAGTGGAGGAGTGCGCACTGAGAAATTGTCAGCTAGGAGATGATGAAGGCCTAAAACAAAACTCTGGCCCTAGAACTGGGGATAATAGACTGGGAGAAATTTAGGAAGTGGAATCTTCAGTCAGTAGTGTACACTCTGGATCTAGAAAGTTCATATTTTAAAATAAACGAGTAATTTTTGTCCAAACGTAGATTTCCCCTTTGTTGCCTGCCGACAGACATGCTGTCTGTCGATATTCCCCGAAAGTCAAGTTCAGGTAGCATAGATCATGACATTGATTACAATTCATGCTTAGTTATTCCTATATAACATATGATATTTCTAAGGCTGAATTAAAAAAAAAAAACAAAAAAAAACAAGAAAGCAAAACAAGGTTTCTATAATCTAAGCTTCTAGACCAAGTTCACAATAGTTGGGAGGAAGCTAAGCAGTGCTATAGTGATTTATGCATCTGTTCAGCATTTATTATATCTCTATGTGTCTCAGTAACTATTTCATGCTGGGGTTAAACACAGTTAAGATATCCCTGCCCTCAAAGAATGTCTCCCATGGAAATAAGACACTGTAAAAGAAGTAAAGCCAGAAGTATACACTCTGCTGAGGAAGAGGGGATTCAAACTTCCAGAAGAAAAGATTTCTGAGACGGGTCTTAATGGATATATGTCTCTGGTTAGTGGACAGGTTGGTGTTTGTTAGAGGAGTATAAAGAGCCAGCCAGGCACAGCATGTAAAAACACTAAGATGTGAGATGGGCGGCAGTCAGGAAGCTGTGAAGAGTTTGGAAGAAGTGGTGCGTAGGGTTGCAGAGCGGGTAACAGCAGGTTATTAGGCTGGCCAGTGCTAGGTGCTAGGTCGTAGAGCCCTGCAGCCGGGCTGAGGAATCTGGACTTTATTACTCAGGATTGGGAAACCGTCCAATGGGCTTTAAAGATAACTTCCATAACAAAAGGGTGAAAGTGAGAACTGGAGACAAGGACACTAATTAAAAATTCTGGGCCGGAGATGTCTAAACCAAGATGGTGGCAGTGGGGATGGAGAGGAAAGGAGATATTTGAAAGATACCAATATGTAGAATCAATAGAGGTTTGAAACCAAGTGGATGCGGAGAAAAAAGAGAAAAAAAAAAGAAAAGAAAAGATAGCTACTAAGATTCTGGCTTGGGTGACTATGTGGAGAGTCTAGAAGATACAGAGGAGCTGGATTGAGTAATAAACTGAGTTTTGAACGTACTGAGTATGAGTTGCCTGTCAGCCATTCAGGTCGAGATGCCCAGTAGGTAGCTGAATATCCGGGTGTGGAGCTCAGTGCAGAGGTGTAGACAGGAGATAAAAACTGCGGCGCCAAAAGTAGGAGTAGGTGAGACTTGCCAGGAAGAGTGTGCAGAGCGCTCTTGTTGCTGCATCTACTGTGAGGATGGAGACCATTCTCGGCAATCAGACTGTCCCCATTCCACAAAATGTGGACTCACTCCGAAGGGGCACTCAGTTATTGTGACGGGCCCCAGAGGCACCCTGTGGAGGGGCTCCAATCGCATTAGTGTTGAGCTCAGTATCCTCGGAAAGAAGAGGCTCCAGTTTGACAAATGGTGGAGAAATGGAAAGGAACTGGCTACTGTTCGCACTGTCGTCATGTACAGGTCACGATCAAGGGTGTTACAGTGGCTTCAGTGACAAGATGAGGTCTGCGCACGCGCACTTCCCCACCAACGTTATTATTCAGGAGAATGGTTCTCTCGTTGAAATATGAAATTTCTTGGGTGAAAAATAAATCTGCAGGGTTCAGATAAGGTCAGGTTTTGCTTGTTTAGTATCTCCAACCCAGAAAGATGGGTTAATTCTTGAAGAGAATGACATTGAACTTATATCAAATTCAGCTGCTCTGATTCAGTAAGCCACAAAACTTAAAAACAAGGATAGCAGAAATTTTTTGATGGTATCTGTTTCTGAAAAAGGAAAAGTTCAGCAGGCTGATGAATCAGATCTAAGTTGTCCAGCTACAGAAACACCAAGACGTTGGATGATTTCTCAGACTCATTTGTGATATTTTAAAGATGCAATAAAAGTTGTGTATTGAAAAAAAAGGATGTGCAGAGCAAGAAGGGAAAGGGGCTGAGGACAGGACGCAGGGGCCAAGCCTGGGGATCCCTAGTATGTCAAGGGCGGTTGCCTGTATTTGAGTCATTTTTCCTTATTTCAAAAGTTTTTAACAAAAAATCATTAAAATGGAGTAGCATAAGCTAGCTAAAATCTGGTAAATGGCAGTTCTTCTAAATGGTGGTTTGCAGTGTCTGTCATTATGTACAGATCACAGTTTGAAAAGTTCTTATTAGTGTTATTCATATATCCTATACATTATGAATCTGAGTTGACCCATTTTCATGAGGTGAGATTAATCTTCCAAGGAACACACTTTGGGAAGTGCCACCTAACTTTATGGGTTTACTTCAGCAGATAAAACTACTTTACTGCCTTCGACTACTTTTCTATCCCAGAGCTGTGCATTCTGTGTTGCTACTGGAAATAGTCTTACCAGTTGGCAAACCACATCCCAATGTGTTCAGAGCTCTACTGATTAAATATACCTGTGTGGAGTCTCTCAGACAGCCCCAACCCATAATTCCTTACCTTAACAACTGCCTCATTGCGAGGCATTGACGTGTGGGGTCAGCTTTCTCCTAGTGCTATGTGGAGTGTCTGCTTGATGGATTATCCATCTGTTCTCTCTACCCATTTGGCATTCTTTAGATTCGTATCTCTTACATGACATTAGCAAGTGAGAACTTTTCAAGCCACAAAACCTACATATTGTAGTATTTATAATATTGACATTTGCATTTTTCTATAATGTAAAAGGTATTCACTGAAGAAAAAATAAAGAAAAAAGTAAAATACTTGCACTGCCATCATTTAAAACTAATTACTGTTGGTATTTTGATATATATTCTATATGCATGAATCAGGACATTTTCAGCCACAAATAACAGAAAAGTAGATCCAAGTTGGCTTAAATAATAGGGTTTCTTTATCTTACATAAGAATTTTGAGGTGTGGGCTCTTTGAGGATTGGTTAATCTTACCATAAATTGGGATCAGAGGTCTGGATTGGCTTCTCTGACATTTTTTGGCTTTCCCTTTTTGGGTGTAAGTAGCTACCACAGCTACCGTTCTACCCTTGACAATGTCCAAAGCAAGATTTTCCTCCCTATCCAGGAGGAAAATCTCAGAATGCCCCTTTTCTCAAGTTAGCTTCCTTTTATGTCTTATTGGCCAGGTCTGAAGTATGTACGCATGCTGGAAAGGTAAGCCATCACAGTTCACCTTCTCCGAGGGTGAAGACCTATTCTCTGAGCACATTGCCAACCCCACTGAAAAAAAGTTGGTTGTGATACAAAGAAAGGCTTTAGAGAGGCAAGTAACAGGATCTGCAATATTTTATCTATTTGTGCTTAAAGTCATGTCTTTTAAATTGAATGTTTTTATTCTCTCCATTATCTTTGATAATCAACAGTTAAATATATGTTTGTTGCAACTGAGTGACTTAAAAATTGGGGGTGAGTGGTGAATAGAGGAAGTATATAACTTTTTATTGGTAAATACTTTAAAATAATACAAAGTTATAATAGTTAATATTACAACTGTGAGACGTGCATGAAATTTTATGATAGGACTTAAGAGATTTATTTTTTATAGTTGTTTATTTTCCTTTTGTAGTAGGTAGCTTTGGGCTAGGCTTCTAAACCTTCCCCCAGAAATCGTTATCCTTTGCTATTTCGAAAAACTCGCTGGATGAGTTTCAGAAGCCTGACTCTAGAGCTGTAGAATTCTCTATGCCATAACCAAAACACTCTTCTGTGTTTCACATGAGTGACAGGTCTGAGAGAGCCATTCTTCATTCGTAACTATTTTCTCCCCATATCTGCCAACCTGGGAAAGATTTACTCCGCAAGCAACTGCACCTACAATTTTGCTGTGCTGCCACCAGGTGGTGGCAGCGTCAGGTCACATGCGTCCTTAATCTCCTGGCATAGCCCTAATTGCAATTTGGCCTGTTCTTCCCTCAAAAAGTATATCAATATTTTGAACATTTTAATATGTCAGTGACTGCCTTATGTATTTTGAAGTTTCACAAAAACAGCACTGTTGTGTGCTTTTTTTTTTTTTTTTTTGATTTAAAGTATGGTTCTTACCTGACCAAAGACATGGCTCATACTTTTAGGCCTGCATTTCATGATTCAAATATAGTTTTTTTTCCCAAGTTCCCTAATATTCATATTTGTTTATAACCATAAATTTCCTACACTAGAACTCTTTTTGAAAAAACAGCTTTCAATTAGAAGTAAAATAATCTCAATTTGAAATTTTGTTAATTATTATATTTTTCGAAACCCATCTGCAGTTCACCTTTTCGATTAATTTTAACAAACTTGCCACGGGTCTTGGTTCGGCTACTCTCAACTCTTGAGTTAGTTTACCATCCGAATGTGTTAGGTTTCTCTCTTCACTCTGCTAAGGCTATTTAGGCTATGGAAGAGAAGGGACTAGTTTGTCTTTCTAATACTTTGCAATCCAAGTTTTCTTGAATCCTTTTTGCCATAAGAGGCAGAGGCAGCAATAGAAAAAGAAGAAAGAGCATTATTCTCTTAAAAAGATAAAAAAGCCTTTATGGGCAAGTGCTCTAATTACTTTCTCAGCACTGTTACCTCTTTATGACTTTTTCTTTATAAATTTAATGTAGAGTTTTTATAACCTGGCCTAAATAGAAATTTAAAGCTTAAAATTTAAATTAATTCCATTTAAGTTAAATAGAAATTTGAGCTTAAGCACTTTAACTGATGCTTTTTAGCAAGTAATTTATTGTGTTTTAGATTGATGGCTTCTAATGAAACTAAATTACTTAAACTGAATAACTTACTGGATCAAACATTTTAAATAGTATTTAAGCAACATTTTTATTAGAAATTTTAATGGTGGGGAATCTTAATTCTCCTAAGAAATTTTTGAAAACATTAGGAATAAAATGTGAGCGTATTATTTCCCAATGCTCTTGAAAGACAGTAGGAAAATAAGCAACTCCTTATGTAAAAATAATTTCAGCATCTATGTAGCTTTACTGGTAGATTCTGTTAGTTATTATAATATATAAAAGTAAAGAACCGGTCAGTAATCCTAGAGTTTGTGGGGTATATGAGTGTCCCCATGGACCACATATGAGCCACACACAAAAACCAGAGAACAAGAGCCCACCTGGAGCTCTGTTAAATTCTGTCCCTGAGGACATTGAAACCTAACACTGAGAGTCTGTGGAATGAACCTCTGAAAATCCAGGCTGGAAAGGAGTCGGGGCAAGCCGGGGAAGAGGAATGGGAGGGACGGAATGCCATGTAGTCCCCAGAGGAGTAGAATGTGTCTTCTGCATCTTGGGGGTTATAGTTAGAGGTACCCCGCAGGAAAGCCTCCTAAGAACCCAGGAGCTCAGCTGTGCAAAGATTCAGCCGAAACATCTGTCTGGTCCCGAGACCACTGAGGCATCTTAACAGCAGTACCTAAGTATAATATTTCCTATTTCCTTTCCTGTTCTCTCTCCCCATCTCCCGACCTTGGTAAGGGTGGGGGACAGGAAGCAGAAACTGCAGTCAGTGGGCTGGAGGGAGAATAGAAGAAACTCTAGGCCAGGAAAGAGAAAAGGACAATATGCCTTCTCTAGAAAAAAAGACCCATTGGCTGCCAGCTGTTGGTGAAAAGGAGGAAAGTCTTACTTTTAAATCAAGATTTGAGTATTACTTTTTATATTAGACATTCTAGTTTCTAAATCAAAGCTTTGCTTGACAACTTAAAATAATTGTAGATCTTGATTAAGAGTAGTCAAAAAAGTCACAGGACTTCTAGCTGTCCAGTGGCAGGAGAAGTACTACCCTCACTGGTCTGTTTTTAAAATGGCATTTGAGGGGAGGAATTAAGTTGTTTCTACGGTTTTACTCTGTAAGGACAGTGCAAAATATGTATGAGTTATTTCTTAACACAAAAATATCAATAGAAATCTGCTCATTTTTATATACTTAATTCTAAATCTCCCCTTGATTAAAATTTTTTTTTCTTATTAAAGAAACCATTGTCATTCCAAATAATTTTAAGTTTGTCCTTCCAAGTGGATTTTGGGTTTCCTTCTCAGGTAGATGTGTTTCTTAACAGAGATGTCCTACCTAGGACATATTCTTAGCCCACAGTGCTGACAAACATGGTAATTCTTATTGATTTTCACTAGCGTCTGGGGTCCTGGTACTAAGAAACAATAGACAATTAATAGTCTCTACTGCTTAGCCTTGTCTCTGAGTTTGTCATGTTAGAACTAAGTTCCTGTGTCTGGAGAGTCTATAATCCTCCATAACTTTGTATCTAAGTTCCTTCACTGCATCAATTGGATTTCGTATGTCTTTGGCTTTCAAAATATCTGCTTAATTTCTATTTGGATTCTGCATAAGACTTTGTGCTATGCAGCACAAACACTTCTAAGTTCATTCTCTTGACATTTTAAACCTTCTTTTTGGACTTTCTTTATCTATATCTTCCATATCTCTAAACTACTTTTAATATTTTTATGACTTCCCAGAAATTAAAAATAGTTCATTTTCAAATAATTGTTTTAAATAGTTGTTTCAAATCTTCTTGCTGTTTCTTTCTTGTAATTTCTTTAGTTTTCTGTGTCTCCTTTTATTTAATCTTATTGAACCTATTTCTGATATTTTTAGTTAAAGGAATGCTAATCTCATTTGTCGTGCACTGCTCTGACTTTTAACAGTTCGTTTTTTCGTGTTGTAAGTTTTGATGATGGGGCTCTTGTCATTAGCAGGTATTATGTATGATTTTCTTGAGTTCTCTGAATGGCTTCACTTTCCCTTTATGTTGCTGTCTTAATGAGATTCTCACACTTTTCCTGCGCCCATTATTTAGGATCCTGATGTATTGTTCTCATTTCCAGGTTCTTAAATGTGTTCCACAGGGTTAGATTGCTGGAAATTCCATCTCCTGGCTAACTGGAGTGTTAATCTGCTATACTTTCCCTACCTTCACAGAGAGTTATCTTTTAATGAGCACTGTCTTATAGCATAAGGAAAAATAATTTAATTCAGAAATAGTCTACAAACATTCAGTGTTCACTATATGCTTTGAATTATTTCTTACTGTATTAATTTAGTGAAAAGATCTGAGCCAATAGTGTAACTGTGTATATAGTGGACACTTCATAAATCCTTATTGAATGAAGAGCCTTCATAGCATGTATTTATTCCACTCGTATTCTTGGAGACTTATTTCTATAACCCAATATAGAGAAATAAGAATGTTTTAAATTTTATGTCTTCCAAAATGTTTCACAGCTTTCCTTACTGGCCAGCACTGTATGAAATAGACTATTGTTAAAGCTTTGTATATTGTAACAGTGAAAATGTTTTCTGTGGTAATGGCAGAAAACCCAAGTTTACTTGGTATAAATAATAAAGATGAAATTGATTTAATGACTCATTCAAATGAACAGTTTTCAAAAGTAGAGCATTCATTGGGTATCATTTAATCAAGATTCTGACTCTGGTTTTCTGCATTTGTCTTGATTTTGCCTTTTTTGTGATGTTCATGTCCTCAAGTTGGCTTTCTCCGTGGTTTTAAGATGGCTGCCAGCAGTAATTTGGGCTATTTGCTGCTTGTAGCTATGTAGTTTAAATCTCCAGAGGGCAGGAGAGAGTTGTTTTCTACAACCATTGAACAAAATATTTTGACTCTATTCTGATTCACTTGAAAGCAGCCACTGTGGCAAAGAGCATTCCACACATCGATAGGCCTGGGCCTGGAGTCATTGCCTGTCCCTCAGTAGCACCCAAAACGGTGTTGAACTCTGACGAGAAATGGGCAAGGCATACATGAAGAAGACCACCGAACTCTACTGAAGGACATGAAAGAACTCTTAAATAAATGGAGCAACATATTAATGAATGAGAGATCTCAACTATAAAAATGGCAGTTTATGTCTGTATAGCTAATATGGTAACCAAAATCCTAGAGTTTTATGAATGATTCCCAAGTTCATATGGTAGAGAAACTGCAAAAAGGACCAAGAAAGTATTAAAAAGGAAGAACAATGGGGTAAGATTTTTACTATCAGATGTCAAAACAAATATAATGTTATAGTAATTGAAACTTGTTATTCATGTGAGAATATACAAACAAATAAGAGGAATAGTATGCTCATCCATTTATTTACTTTATGATGAAGATACCATACATCTTCATCAATTCAGTGGAGAAATGACAGACTGTTCAATGAATTATAGGGATAATTGGATATCCATTGAAATGAATGAAATTAGAGCCTCACCTCATACCATTTCCAAAATTGTTTAAAAAGTAAAAGATCAAAAGAATACAAATAATGAAGGAAACTGTACAATATTAGTTTGAGAGGCTTTCCTAAGCAAGATGCAGAATCCGGAAGCCAAAAGATTGATTCATTTGCATAAACACTAAAACTTGTGCATTGAAAGACAACATTAAAAGTTAAACATCTATAACCAAATAATTACTGTATACTACATATAAATAGTTTCTAAAAGAGAAAAGGATAGACAATGTGATAACAGTCGAAAGATGTTAAAGTCATTGAAAAATACACATAATCAGTAGATGTATGAAAAGATTAAATCTCAATAAAAAATATACAAATTAAAATAATGGAATGTCATTTTTCAGCTATCAGAGATTATCAGTCTTTTAAACTATTACCAATATCCGCTTTTGGGAAACACAGGGAATAACTCTGTTATATACTGTTGGTAAAGGGCAAAATGAGTAAAAGTTAAACATTTACACCCATTAGATTAGGATGGCTGTTATAAAAAAGAAAGAAAAATTATAAATAACAGTGTTGGAGAAATCGAACCCTTGCATATTGCTGGTGGGAATGTAGAATGGTGAAGCTGCTATGGAAAAACAGTATGGCAGTTCCTAAAAAAAGTTATACATAGAATTAAACCATATGATCCAGCAATTCTACTGTGAGGTATATACCCAAAAGAATTGAAATGAGAGAAGGGATTCAGACATTTGTATACCAGTGTTCATATCAGCATTATTAACAGCAGCTGAAAAGCAGAAACAACCCAAATGTCCATCAACACATGAATGGATTAAAAAAGAAAAAAGCGTATATACTGGCAGTGGAATATTTATTATTCAGCCATAAAAAGGAATGAAATTATGATAAATGCTATACCACATGGGCAGACCTTGAAAACGTTATGCTAAGTGAAATAAGCCAGACACAAAAGGACAAATATTTTATGATTCGACTTACACGAAGTATGTAAAACAGGCAAACTCATAGAGGCAAGTAGAATTGAGGTCTCCAGGGGCTGCGTGGGCAGCTGTAGTGGGCACAGCGTTTCTGTTTGGCTGATGAAACGGTTTTGGAAATTGGTAATGGTGACGGGTGGGCAACATTGAGACTGTACTTAGGACCACTGAAGTATACACTTAAAAAATGGCTAAAATGATCAGTTTTGATATGTGTATTGTTTATAATAAAAAGCATTAAAGAAAAAGTTAAATATTTATATCCTGTGATAGTAATTGTGCTCATAATCTACCTTACAGAAAGACTTTCACATGTACACAGAGACTTTTGTCAAATGCTGGGAGTGCTGGAGCTTTGCAGTAATTAAAAACTGGACATTAATAAAATAGCTATTGATAAATGAGTGGAATAATAAAGTAATAGTATGACATTAAAAAAAAAGCATGAGCACAACACCAAATCCTGGCAAGGATGCAAAGCAACAAGAATTCTCATTTATTGCTGGTGGGAATGTGAAATGGTACAGTCACTTACTTTGGAAGACAGTTGGCAGCTTCTTATAAAACTAAACATACTATTCTGTGATCCAGCGATCGTGCTTTTTGAGATTTACCCAAATGAGTGGAAAACTTAGGTGCACACGAATGTTCACAGCGGCTTAATTCGTAATTGCCAAAACTTGAAAGGTGTTCTGCAGTAGGTAAAAGTGTAAATGAACTGTAGTGCATTTAGACAATGGAATATTATTCATTGATAAAAAGAATGAGGCTATCAAGCTTTGAAAAGACATGGAGGAAGCGTAAATACATATTACTAAGTGGAGGAAGCTAGTCGGAAAGGTTACAAAATGTACAATTCCAACTATATACCATTCTAGAAGGTAAAATATGCCAGTGGTTGGGGGAGGCAGGGATGAACAGGCAGAGCCCAGAGGATTTTTAGGACAGTGAAAGGACTCCGGGGTACCATAATGATGAGTACATGTCATACATTTGTCACAGCCTGTAGAATGTACGACACCAAGAGTGAACCCTAATGCCAACTGGACGTGTCAATGTAACCAGTGTACCACTCTGGAGGGGTTTTGGTAGTCGGGGACCCCGTGTGTGTACAGGAATATAACTCCACATGGGAGCTCTCTATACCTTCAACCCAGTTTTGCTATGAACCTAAAGCCGCCATAAAAAATAAAATGTATTTTAAAAAATAGTCTTACATAGGTAGTTGGCATGGAACTTTCTCTGGAGAGAATAAGTTGTAGAACATTATGTAAAGGATAATCTCATGCGTTTTAAAATGTTCTCTCTGTTGATCTATATCTGAATTTAAAGCAGAGGAACAAGGCAAGCAGGATGCCCACTAGACTTTATAGGGGTCACCTCTGGGGAGGGGATTTTGGGGATGGGGCAGGTGGAGAGAAAAAGGGGACTTTGTTTAAATCCATGTTGTTTGAGTCTTTTAAAACAAGAATGTACTCATTTTAATCTTAAGAATACATTTATATATTACTTATAATTGGAAAATAATTTTTAAAGTAATGGTTATATATGCTTATTATATAGAACATTTTAAAGTATGTTCCACAATACAGAGGTAACCATGTTTTAAATTTTGTGTATTTTCTTGCAGTTTTTTCTTTTTGGTCTTAGTCTCTCAAATGTATCAGCAGTTTTGTTTTCTGCTTTTTAAAAACTATTCTCTGAGTGTTTTACAGTATAATTAAACATTCTTCTAAAACATTTCCTTTGGCTATATAATTATGACACATCCATACCATGAAATATTGTTAAGACAATGACATGGCTCCCATCTTTATATATAAATATATTTTTATAGTGTTTATTTCCTTATATAATTGATTGCTAAAGGGAATATTGTCTTAAAACATAAATTTTAAAGTTTTGGATACTCTTACGACTTTTTAAACATACAAAATTTTAAAGTAAATGGTACTACTTTTTTTTTTTAAAGGAAAAACAAAAGACATGGTACCTATTTTTCTATAACGTATTGTACGTGGATTTTGATAACGCAGTAGACCAGTCTGGAGTCTCTTGCTGTTGCCTCTTTTCCCCATTCTCTGTTCTTTGACGTTCTTTCCCACCTATGAAAACTTCTATATTTCTTCTCGAATGCTTTGAAAAAAATTTTTTTCTTTAATTTCTGAAAGGAGCAAATCAGAATTCCAAAGCAGCCAGCTTGAATCAGTCTTTCTGTTCTTCTTATGAATAGGCAGTTCCTCCAGGCAGTGAATTAGCCCTTTAGAAAACATGGGCTTTATGTCTCTCAACCCCGAGTGTCTGTATAGGTGGCCTGGAATGCATTAAAGAGAAGTATTGTGTCAGATCCTCCAATCTAAAAATGAAATCCTGTTCTTACTAATTTTAAGTAGTTTTTGTGGCCGCTGCTGTTGTTTTATTCTGAGTTACTAGATTTTTAAAAAATATTATTTGCTTTAGTGAAAGTTGGAGATGGGTTTGTTACCATATATAGTTGGTTCTTGCTTTATGTTATAGAAATGTGTCTGGAGAGTTTGCTGTTTAAAGGAATCCCATGGTGAATACCTTTCTTGAATCTAGAGTTATCATCCCTTTTTCTATTTTTGTAAATGTGGACTTTTCTATTTCTTCTAGTGACAGAAATACTAAGTTATTTTGTTTCAAGATCAGGCTATAATATTTAGCAGTAATTCATCTTTGCTGATGAACTAGATAATATTCTCCCATAGTAATATCTCGTATGTTTTAGTTGGGTTTGTTGTCACAAGAAAACAGGTTTTGTTTAGATCAGTACTTCTCAAAAATGTGATGCCAGAAAAAGCAGAATCATCATCAACTGGAAGCATGTTAGAAATGCAGGTTATTAGACTCCACCCCAGACTTACTATTCAGAAACTGAGAGGTGAAGCCCTTTGGTGATTCTGATATATGTTAAAATTTGAAAACTACTGGATTAGATAATAGCTATACAGTGGCTAAAAATATCAGCTCTTATCGCCAGTGGCCTAGGTTTGGTTTAATTCCAAGGTTAGGAACTATACCGATATCTCTTCTAGGAGGCCGTGTAGATGCAACGCTGATAGCAAGGGCCCCGCCTTACAGGAGTTGCGTTCATTGTTTCCAGTAGTCGAGATTTTAAGAACTGAACAGAGAGCCAAGAAGCCTTCACTATTGAGATGAACCAAATTGTTTCAGTACTTAGGATAATTAGCAGAAACTTCTCATTTGATAACATCATTTAGATTGGCCTCCCTCCATTGCCAAGATACTAAAAATGACATCATGAAATCACATTTAAAATACCTAAGATTATTTTCAGAGTTAAGGAATTGCTGAATTAGCTCTTTCAAATGCTTTTAAGCTGCTAGTAATTACAATCAGACATTCAATACCTAGACAACGCTTCATTAATATCATTAAGATATATATCTGTTAGTTATTGACTTATTTTTATATAAATATTAACTTTTTGGATAATATCTACCTATCTGGTTATTTAAAAAATATTTTTAATGGAAAAATGTTACACTAATATGTATGTGTATTTTTTCATTAGAAAATTTTCTATTCCTGAATATAAATGTCACATGCATTTTTTTTTTATTATTTCAAGTGGGTCCTTCAGGGTTGAATATTAACTTTGTAAACATGGTGTTATTTTATGCATGGGAACCCTTGTTTTAAAGAAGTAGATCTCCTTGCTGAATTTAGGGCTTCAGAGCTTATTTTGGCTCTTAAATCTAGAGAAGATTTTTGGTTTTTAACTTAGGAAGATCATTAATCTCAAGAAGAAGTATAACTGGTTCGGTGGTGGTGTCTTGGCACTGCGAGGATCTCGTTTGTGCTATGGATTAGAATCAGTGATGAGGGAAGCATCAGGAGAAAGCCGACAACGTTCCCTTTCTGCATACCGAGGAGTGGAAGATTTTCTAAAGCTAGGGTCAAGCTGCCAACTTTTGAAGATACTATTTGTGATTTTTAAGCAAAAAAAGAGGGGCATCTACATATTATTCACCCTCTACATATTAATAGGTCATATTGTGAGAGGGAAGTTTCATGATAGAAAGAAATTATTCTTCCAATCATTAATTATTTTCTAAATGTTTGTAACTCAAGAATGAGGGAGGAGTAGAATATATTTTAAGAAAGCCCTTACCCAATCAAATGAATCTGAAATTTCCGGCTAGTTTATAGACAAAGATGTGGTAGAGAATTTCTTGTGGTTACTTATTTAGTTGGGCCCAGGCAAGATTAAAAAAAATTAAGACGGGAGGGCAACGTTCTGAGATTAACCAGTCCTTTTTGGTGTGGGCCTAGGCACATGCTAATGAACAGTCTATATCTGTGGCCTCTTTAGGCTGGTATTATTTAATCCATTTCCACATATAATTTGCTAGTTTCTAAGCTTCGTAAAATGCTTAAAATGATCACTTTTAAAGTGCATAAAACATACATAAAATTGGCCACAAGCTAATAAAAAATTTTTCTTCTCTGAGAACTTAGTATATAAAGTATCAATTCCTCGTAAAATACCTTATTTAAGAATAATAAGTAGTGTACTTATTTTTGACTTAGTGAAACAGGTCACAATACTACAAGTATATAAGAAACAGTCTAGGATGTTTCGAAAAGATTAGTCAGAAGCAAAATGAAATTTGAAGAGAATTTACATTGAACACATTTTGAATATTTAGTTCAATTTTTAAATAATATATACCTCAAGTTATTTGGGCCAAAGACAGATCTCATTTTGTCTTTTGACTCATACACTTCGTGGTTAGCAAGTTCATCTTAGCAAGCCATTTTATTTGTTTTCTCTAGTTATCTGAGGGAAACCAAAAGCACGCAAACCTACAGAAAAGCATCGAGAAAGCTAAAATTGGCCGACATGAAACGGTAAGTTTGTGTCTGTGGGTTCTTTAATAATGCCAATTCTAAATCTGAGAATAAAGAGGAGTATGTCATTTCTACCAGAAGAGAAGCGAGTCACAGCGAGTCACAGCAAAGGACGTGAATGTTCGACCTGGTGGGATTCACTAACTGGGAATCTAGATATATTATTGTTGTATTGTACATGGCAGCATAGCGTGGAAACATAAACTCTGGTGCCAGACTGCCTGGGTTTCAGAGTCTCCTAAACTCTCTGTTCTCAGTTTTCTCAGTTGTAAAATGGGGAATAATAAAATCTACCTCATTGGATTGTTGTGTAGATTAAAGTATTATTGGCAAAGCACTTAGAAGAGAACCTGGCACAAGATAGGCCTTATAAGTCCTGGCACAGAACACATCGAAGGCTATCATTGTGGGATCCTTGTGGCCTTGTTATACTTCTAAATTATTTAAATGAATATTGACCTATTTTATTTTCAAAAGCGCAGTGTTCTCTAAAGTATTATGTTAGGAGTTTTTAAAAATCACTTTACGTTCTAGTTCCATCATCTCAGCTATGGATTTATAACTTGAGAAAATATCGAAGATCAACATGAACTGCTAAGCATTCCATCTAGGCCTCTCTATTTGTACCACTTGATTGTGAAAGAGACTCAAAAACTTGTCACGTTGTAGAAAAGGTTTACAGTGGCTTTCTGATTTTCAGTTATTTCGCATACCTTCTTTCATGCAAATAGCATAGTCACAGATAGGAATTGAAGAATGGTGATTTCTGAAGAATATGCAAGGGAAAGTAAGTTCTGGACATAATCTCGAAGCTGTTTTCTTCTTCAGTTGGTCCTTTTCTTCTTTAACATTGGCAATAACTTATAGAAGCACCTTCAGCTAATGGTGACATACCTGTGCCCTCAAGTTGTCACCCAATCTGCTGAGTGCTACCTAGCCCACTGGGACCATTGCAACTAGGAAAAAAACAGTCGCAAACCGAGTTGGTTCCTGCGGCTATCAAGAGTGTGGTAGTCCAGAAAGACTCCTGAGCAAGACGAACTCTTTGTGTTCATCCTGAGCTCACCATCAGGATTTTCAGAACTCCATAACCCCTGTCTCCTTAGTATTATTTATGGTGGTGATGTTGACAATGATGATGGAGAAATAGCTAACATGACTCTACTGCTTACTATGAGTCGGGCAGGTACTGTTCTAAACATGTATTATGTATTTATTGAATTCTGCCAACAGTCCAAGGAGGTAGCTACTTTTTGAGTTGCCGAAGGCACAAAAAGGTTAAGTAATTTGACAAAGATCTCAGTGCTGAAAGCATTCTGAGGTGGCTCCCATTTGAGGGTGTCTGGAGAACTGCCATTGTACCACATGGGTATTCCCCGCTTGTTTCTCCCTGTCTTCATTGGCTTTTTCTCGTCTCATTTTTCATTGTGGAGCACGTATAATTTGGGTATGGATGGCAAATAATGACCATCGTATATTGTATTGTAGTTATTTTAAGATCTCTCCTGAGCTGTGCTAATATGGTATACACTCATATATGGCTATTTATGTTGAAACTAAAACAATGTAATTCAGTTTCTCAGTACCAATAGCCACATTTCACATACTCAGTAGACAAATGCGGCTCATGCTTTCTGCATTTGAGAGCGTGGATCTAGAATATTTCTATCATTGCAGAGTCCCGTTGGACTCTGCTGCTCTAAACATGCGTTCTTTTGTACAAATTGTAACTGACATAGAGCTTTCTTCACCTTGGAACCAAAGAGAACAGCTAAAGGAAAAAAAAAAACAAAAATTCAAGTACAAAAACACAAGCTAGCAAGTATTATTAGGCAGTGTGAACTACTTGGTTGTGCCTCAGACATCCTATGATTCTGTACCATAACCTTTGCCAGTGTTTGATTTTCATTTGGATTTAATTTTCAGGTTTCGCACATATGAATTGAATACCTGTAGCACTATAGCTTCTACCTGTTAGTCAGAATTGTGGCTGGACATTTCACATGCCATTGATTGGGTCATAGTGTGTTTGAAAGTTGTATTCTGATTTAGCTTTAAAGGAAAGTGACAGGTGATAGGAGACCACAAGCTACTATTCTTTCTAATATCTTTAAATATTTCTAAAGGTTATCCTTAAAAGTTGAAAAATCATCTAGAACACTTTTAGAGAAAATTATATGATGATCGATGTTATCGTAAATATGACTTATATATAAAGAGACAATCTTGTGAAACTACCGAAGAGGCGGTATAATTTTTTTGCTAATGTACGATGCCATAGTCTTTGAGTTCATACATAATTGGTAACTTCTTATCTATTTATGAGCATTCTATTCTACATATTAAGTCCCTTTCAGTTAGTATATTTAAAAGATGTTTGAGATGTCAGAGAAAAATGAGAATTGAGTTTGTTTTTATACTATAAATATATGTATGTGTACATATAATATGATCACAGTTATGAGAAATAAAATGAAAATGTCTATAAAATGTATAGCTTTTATACATTTTGTGTGTCTTAACTGTACATAAACTATTGTGAATGCAGGAAGAGCGAACCATGTTAGCAAAAGAACTTTCTTCACTTCGAGAACAAAGGGAACAGCTAAAGACAGAAGTGGAAAAGTACAAAGAATGTGACCCGCAGGTCGTGGAAGAAATACGTAAGTGTATCACATCTTGAGGATTTTTAGCTTCGAAAGAGACTTTATACTTCTATTTGCCTGGTAACCATCTCCATGTATATGAGAAAATAAAGCCATTAACAGTATTAGTGCTTCATTTATGTTTAAAGCATCGAACAGTGACAACTTTGAAATTAAGCATTTCAAGAGTAAGGAAGGCGATGGGGTAAGGAAAATAGACATGAAGTATAAACTTAGGGAACTGAGGAGTCTGAGGAAGAGCTAAGCTGGCCCCAAGTACATTAACTCTAGGAAGAAATCCACCATTATCGTCTAGGAAAAATGATAGGAAACATATAAGAGTTTGCAAGTTGCAGAAAATCAGTCTGTGCATTGACTTCCCTTTTGAATATACTAATGATATTTTGCCCTACTTTTAAATCAGAGTCCCCAAAGCTTCATTTTGAATGATTTTTACATACTTATGTAAAGATAGACGTGAATATTTGAGGAAATGAAAAAGTATATTATAAAAGACACACATTTAATTGCTTAGGAAAATATACATAACTTCGCATTTTTCTTTCTTAACCTGTCTTTTCATTTAGTGAACTTCACCAAGTGAAACTTTCAGAAAAACTGATATTATATTCTTGAAGGCTTTGAGAGAAACTGAAAATATTTGTCACTTTAAAATTAACCGAGGAATAGTTTGATTATAATTAAACTCTCTTTGGTGGTATTCTTTACCATTAAAAAATTTTAAGCTCCTCAGTTAGTGTAATTTAAAGTCAAACTTAATTTTAGAGACAGGTCTCCACTTTGCACAGCTCCAGGAGGCACCTTCACATACAAATAGCACACAGCCTGGACACAGCCTGCCTCAGAGAGGCACAGGCAGAAGAATTCCCCTGAGCCAGTCATTTTTTGTAAATTAAGTATTAGGGGAGACATGTTAGTGCTTCATCCCGCCCACAGATTCATTTCATTTATCATCATCCTGCAGAAGAAAGTGCTAACCACATCTTCCTCTACAAAATTAACCACTGTAATCTGTTTTAAAGTTTTATCACATATCAAATGACCCTCTGTGAACACACACACATCAGAGCAGCAGGAGACAGGTAGGAGGTTACCACCAGGAAGCAAGGCCTGCTCATGCTTCACCTGTCTTTCATTTATTACTCTTTCCTGGTCCCGCCTTTCTTCCTGATGTCAGTTTTGAGTAATTCTTGGACTTTTTCTGTGAAGTACCAACTCTTTGCTTACCTGTTTATTCTCTTTTCTGTACAGGACCCCAAACTCTTAGCCATACCCAGTCAGGCCTTCTGCTTTTCTACTTCGTGGTCCTCATTGTATTGCCACAGCTGTTTCCCTGGTTAGCTGACCCTGACTTCTACTTACGACCGATTTTTATAGTACTTTTCATAAGTTTGATTACTTCTCTCCTATCAGGAATGGCGAAAACTCTTATTTAGGCTTATAAAATTACTCTGACTGTACCGATAGCGATGCTAAGGCACTGGGTCGTCTTGAGGTACAGAAAATCAACAGGGATAGAGAATCGTGCCAGACCGATTCACGAAGTGGGAAAACTTTTATTTCAGGTATATAATTTCAAATGTTACCATTTCTTATACCTATAAATCAAGCAGCAATTTTAGCAAATGCATTACCTCTTGAAAAATTGAACTTGAGGAAATTTCAAGATATAGGAAGGGTGATGGATTTTCTGCAGAGTAGAATGGCATAGCTGATGAAGTTGTAACTAATTTTATACTGGTTTCCTGAATTCTGCTGTCCATCTTTACTCTTGAATTTAAAAGCTTGGTAATTTGTCTCGCAACCCAAGGAAAACATACCAACGTGAATGCGTATTATAGATATGAGGTCTAATTGAATGCAAAGAAAACGTTTTCTGGTTTAGAATTAAGAGACTTTTACCATTCTTCCTCTACATCAGACCTAGATTATCTTTTAATATTTATTTATGCAGCCACATAAGATAGATCTATATTTGGATCCTTTAGAATTTGTAATGGTGGCTCTATTATGGATGTATTAATTTTTGACATTTTCACATTGTACATTTCCGATCTTAGTAGGGGAAGGAGAGGATAAGTTCTTCATTCCCAGCTTTGTGCTATTTTATTCTTCATTAAAAAATATTATGTAATTTTATAGAACACATTAATTATAGAAAATTACAACATATTTAATACATACTAGATATGTAGGATAATTACATTATTCTGTAAATATATTTTTGATTTGAAGGTAGAATATCTTTTTGATGGGAAACAGCCAAACTACAATCTGAAGGAAAATAAATTGTCAGTTTGTATACCTGTAAAAAGAATTTTTCATCTACTTCAGTCCATACTTTTATAGTGAAATGTGCAGTTCCTCTGCTTTTAAAATTCAGAATGGCTAACAAAACTTTATTCAAATGTGGCACTTATACTTCCAGCCAAGATAGAGTAGTAAAGGACTGGATTTATCCTCCCACCTGAAAAAAAATGTATACACACACATACACACACACACATACACACACGAAATAATGGTTTTTCAAGATACTTGGTATCAGACAACAAAGAAGAGTGATTCTTGAGAAAGGAAACAAACACAGTAAGCCTTCCAGGTGTTCCGGCTTATTTTGTTGAGTTTCCTGGCTGAGGCACAAGGAAGGAGAACTTAGGCAGAGCTCTGCAGACGCCTTTCGTTGAAGAGATGACACTGAGAATCAGGAAGACCGATGTGGCTACAGTTTACAGGCCAGCCAGCATACTGGGGCGAAGAGAGTTACATAGAAAGAGAACCCTGGGTATCTGTGGAGGGTTCCCCTCAAGTATTTAGTGCACGTGTGAGGAAACTACCCACATCTGGAAAGAACAGTCTCAGGATTAGAAGGAACAGTTCTAAGCACTCACATAGGGCCAGGAATAATGCCTATTCTTATCAGCCAGATTGAAAAAAATTTATGTCATAAGGCATTGAGTAGAGCACTCAAGAAGGTCTTGCCTGCTCTTAACCCACCTAACAAACCATAAGAGCAAATCTTAAAAGCATATCTATTTCAAAGTAACTTTTGGCATCCTAAAACAAAGTTGAAGAATATTTATAGGAGTACAAAATGTCTAGCACCCAACAAAATGAAATTCATAAGGTCTGGCATACAGTGAAAGATTATCATATGAGGAAATAGAAAACATGATCCTTAACGAGGATAATCCTTCAATGAAAACTGACCCAGAATGCCACAAATAGTCGAATTAGAAGGCCATAACATTAAAAGTTGTTAGAACTGTATTTTATATGTTTAAAAAGTTCAGTAGACCCATGGAAGATATAAAAAAATACTCAAGTCAAACTTTAGGAGATAAATACTCTTCAGTGTCCGAAATGAAAAATACCCTGGATTGGATTAACAAGATTAAATTTTGCAAAAGAAAGGTTAGTACTTTTGAAGACTTAGCAAGAGAAACGATCCAAAATGAAACTCAGAAAAATTAAGTTTTAAAATTAATACAGCATTTGTGAGATGTAGGACAACTTCAGGTGACCTAATATATGTGTAAGCAGAGTCTCAAAAGGAGTGTATGTTGTGGGGGAGGAAGGTTTCCAGGTCAGAAAAAATATCTAAAGAAATATCAAGTTAAATTAACATCAGAAATAAAGGCTAACTATAACCCACAGATTTAAGAAATTTAAACATATAAGTAGTAAATAGCAGTGGTCTTGTTATCACTAAATCTAGAGAACTTTTTTAGACTTTAACCTCTACTCACCTCAAATCCTCTTTCCGCCATGGGATTATTGTTTATAAAATGTGCTTTTTGATAATGAAGGGTTTTATAGGATTTCAGCTATCATGTATTGCAGACAGATTAAACTCGATTAAAGGATTATAAGTTTCACAAATTGATTTTAATAGGATTTGGTTCTTAGCGTGGCCATAGTACCCCTATTACAACAATCAGGCTTATCTTTAATTCTGTCGTGGTTTATTTTGAAACATTTTTTCTGCTGATAATAGCTATAACTTTTATGTTCTTATAGACTTGGCTGTGTATTATCTCTTCCTTATTCTTCCATAATTTCTGCAAGGAATACTTATTTTTCATCAAGTCAGTTGAATGATTGATATCATTAAGCAAGTATTAGCAAGATCACTTGCAGATATCCAAGAAGTAAGAAGTAAAAGCAATAAGTTATAAAAAATGAATTTTAATTTTAGCTGCGTGACCCTTTCTTGAGAACAGATAAAATAAGCTGTAATAAAAAATGAATTTCCACAAAAATACTTGAAAATAAATCTTAGAAGTACTTAAGAAATTTTCTTAGAAACAAGCGGTAGAATAAAGATCTCTGAAAATTTACCCTTCCATGAAAGCTGGCAAAAATTGTCACAACTTTGCCAGGATTCTAAAAACAAACCAAAGATTTGCCTATTTAAGAAAAATGGCTGAATTTTAGGAAAAATAGGTGTTTTAACTTGCTCTGTGTTTAACCCCTAAACTGCAACCTTGAGAAATAACAGCCCTGCATTCCTGTATAAGAGGGAGCAGAACGAAAGTTGGGTCTTAAAGATTTGTCATTTTTTGATATCGCTGATGGTTCACCTGAAAGCCACTAATAGAAAGGACTGTCTTTATTTGACCTGGCTTAGAGCCTGCCTAGTGCTAACAGCCTCTCCCTGGGGAGCATTTGTCTAAAACAATTACAGGCAAGAGTTTTATCTTTGCAACTGTCTTAGATAATGAAAAACAATTAAGGCAAACAATAGACTACCTACAAGCTTAAAAGGAGAGGCTAAAAGATGTTCATAGGTGCCTTAAAAAGCAACATATTCCTGGAAATCTAGAAGGCCATATGCATGCATAGACCTGTGCACACTCTCAGGAAGGACCCAAGAAGGTCCTAATTTCCCGCCTCTAGCTGACCTTGACACTGTGCAAGCTGGAAGTGAGAGCTAAGGCAGAGTCGTAAATTGCCTAGCTGAGTGTTGGCACATGCCTCAACACACCCTGGGATGTCAAAAGGCATTGCTCAGTGGGAAATTTATTAACATTTTAATGTCTGTGTTAAAAAACAGAAAAAACTTGAATCAGTAACCTAGTCTTCCACTTTAAGAAACCGGAAAAAAGAGGACAAATTAAACCTAAAGCAAGCAGAAAGAAGGAAATACAATGAATAAAGAAGAAATAAGATTAATAGAGAATTGAAAAACAAGAGAACATCAATGAAACCAAAAGTTGGTTGTTTAAACAGATCAACAAAATTGACAAACCTGTAGCTAGAATGACCAAGAAAAAAGGAAGATTCAAATTACTAAAATCAGGAATGAAAGAGGGGACATTATTATTGACCTTATAGAAATAAAAAAGATTATAAGGAAATGCAGTTATATGTCAACAGATTTGATAAACTAGATGAAATATACAAACTCCTAGAAAGATACACACTACCAAAACTGCCTCAAGCAGAAATAGACTAAATAGATGTATAACGTGTAAAGAGATTGAACTAGAAATCAGAAAACTTCATCAATGTCCATGCCACCCTGAACAAGCCCGATCCCATTTAATCTCTGAAGCTAAGCAGGGTCAGGCCTGGTTAGTACTTGGATGGGAGACTGCCTAGGAAGACCAGGTGCTGTAGGCGTAAAAAATAAATAAAAAGAAATCAGAAAACTTCTTGCAATGAAAACCCTAGTCTACACTAGAGAATTCTTCCAGTTTAAGGAAGAATTAACTTTTCAAAGAAAAAATTAGAAGAGAAACACTTCCTAACTTATTGAGGTCAGTATTACCTGATACTAAAACCAGACAAAGACATCATAAGAAAACTATAGATAAATATTGCTTATGAAATGTCGATATAAGAAATCTCAACAAAATACTAGCAAATCAGATCGAACAGTATATAAAAAGGATTATAAACCCTGATTAACTGACATTTATCCCAGCCGTGCAAGGTTGGTTCAGCAAACAAAAATCAACCAAATACAATGTACTTATAGAATAAAGGTGGAGGAACCCCATCTACATCATTGTCTTAATAGACAAAGAAAAAATATTTAACAAAATCCAACATTCTTTCATGATAAAACACTCAACAAAATATGAATAGGAATGAGCTTCCCGAATCTAATAAAAGATCCAGATAAAATCCACAGCTAATGATATTGAATGGTGAAACACTGTATGCTTTATCCAGGAATGTCCACTCTCACCACTTCTATTCAGCATTATACTGGAAGTTCAAGCCAGGGTAATTAGACAAGAAAAGAAACATCGTATCTACATTGAAATGGAAATAGTAAAGTTATCTCTATTTACAGTTAACATGGTCTTAGGTAGATAGCCCTAAACAATCCACCAAAACAGAACAACCTTAACAACAGTAAAAACCTATTACTGCTAATAAGTGAGGTCAGCAGGTTGCAAGATACAAAATCAAAATACAAAAATCACTTGCATTTTATATACTAGAATGCTCTAAAAATTAAATTAATAAAAAATTCCTTTATACTAGCAAAATGAATACATAGGAGTAAAACTAATCAAAGAAGTCCAAGATGTACTGAATGAAATTGAAGACCTATTAAATACAAAGATATTGTGTGTTCATGGAACGGAAGCTTAATATTGTTAAGATGAAAAAACTCCCTAAATTTATCTACAGAGTCAGTGTAAAACCTATCAAAATTCCAACTGCTTTTTTCAGAAGTTGACGAGTTGATCTTAAAATTCCTATGAAAATTCAAGGGACCCAGAAAAGCCAAAAGAATCTTGAAAAAGAACAACAAAGTTGAAAGACTCAAATTTCCCAGTTTCAAAAACTTACTACAGAACTACAGCAATCAATATTGTGTGATACTGGTGTAAGGATAGCCACGTAGGTTAATGGAATAGAGTTGAAAGTCCAGAAATAAACCCTGTTGATTTTCAACAAGGGTGCCAAGACCTTCCAATGAGGAACTAATAGTGTTTTCAACTAGTGATGCTGGGCACAGCTGCTTATCCACATGCAAATGAATCAACCTGGATTCCCACCTCAAACCATATTTAAAAATTAACTCACCTAAATCAGACCTATGTGTAGGAGCCAAAACTATTAAATGTTTAGAAGAAAGCATAGGTGTATCCTTGGATTAGGAAACAGTTTCTTGGATATGACACCAGAAGCTCAGGCAATCAAAGGAAATGTAGATTAATGTAACTTCATCAAAATTTACCACTTTTTTTGTGTGTCAAAGTAAGTCTCAAGAAAGTAAAAAGAAAACCCACAGAATGGGAGAAAATATTTGCAAATCTTATATCTGAGAAGTCTCCAATATCCAAAAATATATATATATTTAAGTCTTACAACTCAATTTTAAAAAGAATTTAAACATGGGCAAAGGCCAATAAGCATATGAACAGAAGCTCAACATTTTTAGTCATCAGGGAAATGCAAATCAAAACCACAATAAGATACTACTTCACACTAGTTAGGATGACTATAATAAAAAGAATGAAAAATAATTGTTGAAGATATGGAAATATTGGAACTCTTATTGAGGGGATTATTAAAATGATACAGCCACTTTAAAAAATAATTTATCTCTTTCCAAAAATACAATATAAAGTTATCATTTGAGCCAGCAATACCATTCTTAGGTGCGTACCCAAATTGAAAACATATTCACATAAAAATTATTAAATTATTCACATTACAATAATGACCCAAATGTCTTATCAACTGATGACTAGTTAAACAAAATGTGGTATATCCATTCAATGGAATATTATTTGTCAATAAAAAGGAATGGAGTAGTGATATATGTTACAACATGGATGAAACTTGAAAACATTTTGCTAAGTCAAAGAAGCCAGACACATATTGCATGATTTCATTTATATGAAATGTCCAGGACAGGAAAATCTACAGAGATGAAAAGCAGGTAAGTAGTGTCCAGTGGCTATGGGAAGAAGAATGTGGAGTGACTCCTGATGGATATGGAATTTCCTTTTGGGTGATAAAAATGTTCCAGAATTAAGGGTGATGGTTATACAACCATGTGACTATACTAAACACCACTGAATTATATACTTTCATATAGTGAATTCTGTGGCATATAAATTATCTTTAAATAAATGCCATCATTATAAATAATATTAATACCTAGTTGATCAAAGCATTGTTATATGCTGTGTAGAATAACTTGAAAGATATAGGTACAGATAGATTTAATAGCAAGATGTATAATTAAATGTAAAGTAAATATTTTCCCCTATAGGGCTAATATGTGACCATTGAAAATTTTTTAAGGTCAGGTTTATTGTGATCTGTCATATATATACAATACATTAAAATCCTTACTGTTAAACCTAAATTAGTTTATCTTCTTTTGATGTGAATTGTTTGAGAAACATCTCAGTTCAACTTATATGTTGTCTTTAAAGGAGCAAGCACAATAACAATGGACATTTAGGAAAGGGAAATGGTTCACTTTGACTTTCTATTAATGACTAATGTAAATGCAACTATCCAGAATTTCCATGGGAAAGTAAGCAGGTTTGTGAGATACAATGTCACTATTTGAGCTTTTTTTCCCCCACAGCCATTTTCTTTGTATAACCTTTTGTTCATACAAGAAAAAGAATCTATAGATAGATGAAAATGATTATATGTGTGTGTATTTACCACCCTCCAGGTCAAGCAAATGAAGTAGCCAAAGAAGCTGCTAACAGATGGACTGGTATGTATAATAATGGCACTGCTGAACTGTAGTTAAACTCCTTCCACACTTGCCATGATGTGAAATACAGAAGTTCTTGTGCCTGGTTTTGTTCAAGAGAAGACATTTCTGGAAATGTATGTATTAAACAGGCTTTTTATATCTAAAATCATTTTAGTTCTTTAAGGTTGCTTTTAAAAATCTTATTATTAGTCATTTTGTAAAGTATAAGGTATTTTCGAAAGACCAGTGATTGCTTCCAGTTTAGCTTTTGTGTAACTTTTCTGGATGTCACTTGAGCTAATCACTTAACTTTAAGACTTCCATAGAATCCTAAAGATTTGTCTTCTTGCTAATAATAACAACAGCTAACATTGATTGACAGCTGACTATAAGCCAGGCATTGTAAAAGGTGTCTATATCTCTACAACGATCTTGTGAGTTAGATAGGATTATTATCCCTAATTTTAGCGATGAAACTGAGACCATCAAGAGCCCATGGTCACACAGATGCTAGGCCATGGAACAAGAATTGACTTAAAGTGGTCAGTTTAAGAATCCAGCTTTACTGATTCCGGAATCCAAGCTCTTACCCACTATGCAATAGTCTTCTCTGTATACCTGCCTTCTGTAAATGTCTCAATCCATTCGCCAATGGATATATCCTCTGGTCTACAGCAGAGAAATTCTAAGAAATATGAAATAATAAGGGATTATCTATGTATCTTAAAGTTTAGAAGAATGTTAATAATGATAGTTATGAATTATATACAAGTATAATTAATATTGTTAAAACCTGTCTGAAAATTATACTAATGTTTTTCCAGTATTTAATTAAAATAATGGTAATTGAACTGGTTCATCCTGGTAGGAGTTGATAAAGCCTTCACATGTGTTACTCATCCTCATTCTGGTTTTGTGGGAGAGATTAGATAAGATTGCATTAACACAGGGATCAGAAAGCTTAAAGTGACTGCTTTAAGTCAAAGGTGATGAGTCACTAGAAGAACAGAGATTGAGCCAGGTTTTCCCAACTCCATGTCCAGGCCTCTGTATTTCACAAAAAACTTTGGAATCATTTTTCCTGTCTATTTTAGAATTAAGTAGATCGATAAAATCAATGTAATTGGCCGTTGGTTCCTATAAAATTACAGTCTTATTTATTTCAAAGTTATTTCCTAAATAATGTAATATTTTAGCGATAAGAACAGAGTGGGGTGAAAGCAACAAACATTAAAGAAAAGAGAATAATGAAATTCGTGTCCGATAAAATATAAATAAATAATAAATATAGTCCTATTGTATGGATTGGAGAAATACAGAATTTTGAGTGAGAAAAAGAGCAAGAAAGTTTTTAGGTTAAAGATAAGATGAGTCACAAAATACTTTCTCTCAGTAGTTCTCAGCACAGCAGCTCAACAAATGGTAGGAACAGGCAGCCTGTGTATATGACTAAAAGAACTTGACTTTGAAAGGAATCCAGGTTGTGCTCCTTATTTGCACTGACTTATTGAACTTCTCTGAACTTAATTCCTCCTCTATTCAATGTGGATAATATCTACCTCACATTTCAGGAGGATTAAATAAGACAGTAAGCCTTTTAGCACATTAGACGCATAGGTAAACAAATAATTCTTTCTTCCTTCTCAAAAATATCTTTTCATGTATTCCAGTTGATCATAAACTCCCAAAATTATAATTTAAAAAAATGTTTGAACAACTTTTCCCCTCTATGTTATTAGCTGAGAAAGAACCTGGAACTTTTAAAATCATGTAGGAAGGAAGATATTTTTAGAACAGCAGAAACAGCTGTTAAGAACCATATTTCCAATTGAGGTTACAACTTGCTCCTTCCATCATAAAAGTGTTATGAAAAGATCATGGAGGTAAAACAAATTACATCTCAGAAAACTTCTCAGTCTTCAAGACAAACAAGAAGAAAACGTCAGTAATACTTAGAACTAAAGATTGTTATGTAATTATTAGTTAAGGTTGGTCTTTTTACTTAAAAAGTTCCTAAAGTCTATCTAGAATTGAGATATTTACTGTTCAGTAATTTAGTATTTCAGTTTTATAGAATGAGATATTACCTCAGAGCATAACTAAAAAAAATCCCATCTAAATGATTTGTGACAGTAAATGCACTTTAAATGTCATTTAACAGATTATGTAACACCTTGCTTAATAACTAAGCTGGGAGACTTTTTATGATTTTGTGTGAGAGGCGTCTTAATGAGTGAGCGGAAACAGAAGTTATAAAGTCCTAACAGAGACTCATGCACATATTACCCGTCACATTCCTATGCATAGCTTGGGTATGCCACCATATTAATTAACAGGAATTTTACCAGTCTTGAGGCTATTTCTTAAAAACGAAACAAAACAAAAACATAGAACACTGTTTTTTTAATCCATTTACAAAAATTTCCACATAATAGTAAAGTTATTTGATGGGAGATGAACTGTCAGGATTGTGGGTGACATTGTCTTGAAGCAGACATCCAGTGGCCCAAGGACTTGTTCAATAGAGTCTTTTTGAATTGGTCCATTAAGCATCGTTGTGGAGAGGCTTTTATTTGTTTCTTTTGTTTTTAACCATATAAGGATTGTAATGGTTTCTTGGCCTCATGTGAATCAAGAACTCCTTCCTGCAAAAGCTCATCGGCTTACTGTAGTGCCTCATTCTGTTCTCTTCAGATCTAGGTTTGAAGTTCATTTCTCCAGACTTTCTACTTCCAAACTGTCATCCATTCTCTCATTTCCTGGAAATCTTTCTGTGCTCTTGGAGCCTGTTCTGAAAGCTGTACACAGAGGACTTGATCTTTTCTCTCTAACATCCATATTTGAAATCTTTAGTAATAAATTGATTTTTCTCTCTCTATTCTTTCAAATTGAGGCATGGGCTCTCTACATTCTGGAATACCTGTAATACCCTTAATGCCTGTCTCATGTAGCAGTGGGCCCTCCAAGTATTTGTCTGACGTTGACAAGAATGTTTAAGTTGTGTAGAGACTAGTAAAACTAAACAGATCATTCTGGAGTACTTCATGCTATTAGCATTTAGTTTTCTCTCTTAGATCCTTAAGAAAAGTACAGATTTGTTTTAGATTGTGTGTAAAAAGTAAAGATTTAATATCTATTGATATTCTATAATTAATTGAAAGAAATCAGGATATTTTTTAACATTATTCTGTTTGGTGTATTAGTATTAGCCTTAGAAATGAGCTTCATTCCAAACATTTAGTTATTGTTATTTCATACCTGAAATTAAACTTCTTAAAACAATATTTTTAAAAATGATCAAACTCCATATATTAATTTGCTAAGGATACCATAACCAAGTACTTTAGACTGGGCGGCGTAAACAGAAGATACTTACTTTCTCACAGTTTTGGAACCTGGAAGTTCAAAATCATGGTTTCTTCTGAGAACTCTCTCTTCTTGGCTTGTAGATGGCTACCTTCTCACGTGTCCACACGTGGTCTTTTCTGTTCATGACCCTACTATCTTACTGTGTCTGTGTTTTCGTTTCTTAAAAGGACAACAGCCGGATTGAATAGGGCTCACACGACAGGCTTGTTTTCCCTTAAACACCTCTCTAAAGACCCAATTTCCAAATACAGACACATTCAGAGGTACTGGGGATTAGGACTAAAACACACGCATTTGGGGGAGACGACACACTTCTACCCTTAATACGCCAAAGAACCTACCTATTTTAACCTTTTACTTCATTATCACCACTAATACAGTGCGTAACATTTATAGACTGCTCTGAACCAGAAAACTTTATACCGTTACTTTTCTGTATTTATAATACATTTTCAGTATAAAAGTGGTATGTGCATGTTAAAGAAAATGTGTAAAATTTAAAAAAAAAAAAACTCGCCACCGTTCCCATTCCCCACGGGCAGCCACTGTGAGCACGTCGCTGCTGCCGTGGCCCTCGCTGCCTGTGCGGTACTTGCCCTCCCAGGTGAGATTAGACGGATGGATTGCTTTCGTTTTTTAATTTTATTAGGCAGGGGTGAAGATTCGACCATATATCTTCGTACACAGTTTATTTCCTCGGCATAAATTCTTTTAAGAAGTTATAACACTCTTTCAGTGGTAAAATGCATTTTAAGATTCCCCCTCGAGGACACTGAAGATACATCTGTTCCTACCGTGGTCTTTAGAGATGGGAACCCCCTTCCCTCCTCACCCCTTCTCCCACACGCTGATCTGATTGTCTGGAAGCCATTACTGTGTGTCAGGGAGGGAAGAGGGTCTGGAGAGAAGAAGTGTTCCCTCTAGGCACAGGAGCAGCTCTGATTTCCCCGGTGACAGCCCTGGCCTTGCCTTGGCGAAGTGGAAGAGGCCTCCTTAGCTTCTTCCTGTCTTTGGATCATTCCTAAGTCAGGTATTCTTTTGTAGCAACTGATTTACTGAATTTTTAAATATGACTTGTTTATTCAAAATATTAAATATTTTCTTCTGAAATTAATTACTCTTGAAAATACAGAAAACTACTTATTTTGATACTTACAAAAGTAATAAAAGTAAAAACAATGGATATAATTATATTTGAAATGTTTTATGATTGTGTCTTGAATTCTGAAAAATATTTTTTATTTCCTTTATAGATAACATATTTGCAATAAAATCCTGGGCCAAAAGAAAGTTTGGGTTTGAAGAAAATAAAATTGATAAAAATTTTGGAATTCCAGAAGACTTTGACTACATTGACTAAAATGTGTGATGTTGGTAAAGGATTTATATGCTTGTGAATATGTAAATTTTTTGTTATACAACCAAATGTATGGAATTGTCATTTGCCTGTAACTGTGATTATCATTTTATTAATTTTAAATAAAGTATAAGGTATAGATGTTTTTCACTCTTTGATCAAAAGCAGGATAGCCATATTCCTACACAGCTCATCAAAGGATAGTGCAAATAAAGCCGTCCATATAAGGTTTACAGATAATTTTTTTAGAGTTCAAAGCCATCATGACTTGATAACATTTTTTAGTTTCATTCAAATATTAAATATTAAGAACTGAGAGTACCTTCGAAGGCTCTGTTGTCCACATACACTCACACGTGCTTGGAAATAACCTTTAAAAACCCTAATGGCTGCTTTATATTTCTCAGTAGTTAGTGGAAAATGTGTGTGATTACTTCTCAGTATACTGCATCATATTTGCAAATTTCCCACAAAAAAAAAAATACAGAACATTGCCGTTCCTCAAATTTAGAGTTAGGTAGTAATTCCTTAGACATGAAAATTCTTTTGAATTTTTGATGACTTTCTACTACAAAGAACAAGCTTGTGGCCCTTTGTCCTGATTTATGTGCTTTCTTTGAGATGATATATCGGTGTTAGTATAGCATGTGTCACCGACTAGAGTTCAGGCAGTTTTTCAGCTGCCTAAAAAGTAGGTTAACAATAATGTATGTCCTGTGTATCTTTTTGCAGTTAAGCTTAGGCATTTAGAGTATTTGCAGGCACTCTAAGGCGAACTTACAAAAAAAAATCTAAACTCGTGTGTAATGACCTTTATACACATGCCTTACCTTTTTTTTTTCTGCCTCAGTGTTCGATTTTGATATTCTTTTAAGTAACTTGAATGAGGTACTCCGTATTTCTGAACTGACCCAAATGGCATCCAAGCCATTCGTTAGTGAATCTGGCCTTTGTATTGCATGGAGTTGCTCTGAGCCAACTTAATCACTTCCTGGAGGTGGGTGGGAGCAAATTGGTCCATCTTTGTTTATTCTTGAGGCCATTTCCATTGCCTTAGGACAACAGCTCTTCTCCCAGGAGAAAGTATTTGATGTGAATGACAAAGTACAAAAAATAAAAAGAACTGGTCATAAGCCTTTGCCTAAAACATTAATTGTGAGAATTCCAAAATTTCTCAGACCCAGCTTGCAATTTATTAGAAAAGATGCTTCCTTGTTTAGAGAGAAGATATGTGTGTTCAAAAAGGAAGCCATTTCTAATTATCCCTAAATGATTATATTTTATAAATCTTTAGGCAACTTTTTTTTAACTGAGTTTATTTCATGGGGCCAGCATGAGAATGACTGAAATGGGGTCTGTACATGAGCTAACCAGAGGTTGTGGTATCCTCCTAAGCTAATAGTTTTCTAATACATGTTTAAACTGACTTTAAAAAGGGGACAGGGCCTGATTTATAGTAGTATTTGGTTATTTGTGTGGTATAAATACCCCCAGTATAGTCAATTTCAGATTATCAATATGATAACAATACAGAGTGGGGAAGAGATGCTTAGTAGCACACTATTATGTATTTTTTCTACTGTACAGATAAAATAGATGTTAATAATCTCCAGAACATAGGTAATGGTAAAATGTCAAATAATTAGTGATGAGATTTTAGTTTTAGTACCATTGTTTTTAATACAGTTCATTGTAGTTTATGTAATTTAATCTTTGTGCTTAACAGCTGGCTCACTTTGGTACTTAACAGTTGGCTTGCTTAGTCCAGCATATCACTTTTCTTAATCTTTAAGGGTTGCTTTTGAGTTTGCTCTTTGAAATTAGAGATGCCGATCGAGAAGTCCTGGGGCATCGGTCTAGCCAAGTTCTAGGATCCTTAATCCTGGGGTGGTTTTGTTATTGATCTGAAGACTGAGTACAACTTGGGGCAACCTAAAGTCAACTTACTAGTGATCTAGGACAAAATTTGATTCAGTATATAATGTTAGAATTGATAATCCTAGTAACTTTTCAATTGTGCGGTTTAAAAGGTATTTGAGAGCCGATGTCCGTCTTATCAACATTCTCATGTGGTTATTTTTAAAATCTCACAATCCTATTTTTAAGTGATTCTAGGAAAGAGATTTTGTAGTTTCCTAGTACGTTTCACAATCATTCAGGGCCAGATAAATCACCGAAATGTCCCTTCTGAGGTTGTGCCAGGACCGAAGCAATTCATAAGGATGAATCGGAATGACTTTTCCTCTGATGTTTGCCACATCATTAGTCTGATGGGATTATAAAGTGCTTGGACTGTCACCGAAATAGATGCTATTATTTTTAACTTTATCAAACAGGATTCTCTTTAAAGGATTAGAAAAGGAAATGAGTATATCTGGCAGCCAAGAAGCAAGAACCACCCTAATAATTCTTGAGCATTGAAGTCTAAATTGTAAACCCAATAATACTGTCTTTCGAAAATGATTGGAGTAAAATGGAAAACATTTTTCAGCTAATATGGCATCATTTGGTAAGAGCAATTAAAACGTGACAGATGGTGGGAAGGTATCTTAAAATTTTGCATAAAACTCCCTTTCAGGATATGCTTCCTGAATATAAAACATGAGGAAAATATACTTCGAATATAAAACAGGAGGAAAATATACTTCATTATGAAATGGTCAATTGGTAGTGCATTTATATAATACTACCCTAGCTGGTTTTTAGAAAAAACTATGTGAGAGAGAGAGGTCAAGCAATGTGGCTATCTTTGGAAGTGCTCGTTGATTGTGAAGGTTAATTTCTATTTACCAAGATTGACAAGCTGCCATCTTGAGAGCCAAATCCAAGGCCTATATTTTACAGCCCTTGAGCTAAGAATGTCGTTTTACTTTTTTTAATGATGTAAAAATAGACAGGAATATTGCAACAGAGGTTGTATGTGGCCCACGAAGCCTAAAATATTACTATCTGACCCTTTACAGAAAATATTTGTCAGCTTCTGAAAGGTCAAAATTTGACAGCTTGTGGCCTGGATATGACCTACAAAGTTATATTTTATTTTGCCCAAACGTTTATTTTTAATATAAATCAGTCGCAACATATTCACATGCAAACTGAGATTTTCAGCTTCTCTTGGAAACTGGGTGATTTAGTGACCTGCTGTGGTTTCCCAGGGCAGCAGATCGCCTGGAGGTAAGCAGAGCTGGCCCAGTGGCAGGGATTCGATCTTAGAGGGATGCTAGCGTAGAGCTTTCTTCTTTAAGTTCCAGCTTTGCTCCAAGTCGACAAACTGACTTGAGATCAAACTTTAATGTCAACTTTTCAAATTTCAGGAAAAAAAAAATTCTGGTGCTATTTTTAAAATTGAGATTGTATCAAATTCCTAAATTAACATAGGGAGAACACATAGCTTGATGATTATGAAACATCTTAAGAACAAGGATGTCTTCCCATGTGCTAAAGTTTACTTTTAAGTTTTTCCAGTAGTTTTATAGTTTTCTTCAAATAGACTTTTCACATTTCTTAAGTATTTTATCTTTTTTGTTGCTATCATAAATGGAGTTTTCTTTTATTATTTTGACTGGTTATGTATCTGAAGGCCATTGGTTTTGTGTATTTTATATCCTGCTATCTTGCTAAATTCTTTTTTATTTGAGTTTATTTCATAATTCATTCTCTGAGGTTTTTCAGGTGTCCTGTCATATCATCTTTAAGTAAACGTACTTTTGATTTTTCTTTTCTAATTCTTATGCTTCTAACTGTTTTTATCTAATTACATTGGCTAATACCACTTGTCAACCTGTATTGGAGACAGAGAATATCTATGTCTTGTTTCTGACCTTAGTAGGAATGTCTTTAGTATTTCTGCATTAAGTAAAATGCCTGCTTTTTATGATATGTAATTTATAAGGTTAAGGACATAGTCATCTAGTTCTATTTTCTCAAGCATTTGTATAAGGAATAGTTGAATTTGTCAGAGGCTTCTTCGATCTATGGAGATAAGCATATGATCTTTCTCCTTAAATCTATTAATAAGATGAATGATTAGTATATTTTTTAATATTCAGCCATCCATATATTTCTGGCACAAAACCTACTTGGTCATAGTGTATTATTTTCTAAATGTGATGTTAGAGTCTATTTTGTGACATTTTATTTACAATTTTTGCATCCATATTTATAAGTGATGCTGGCCTATAACTTTATGTGCTATCTTTACAGATTTGGATATCAATATTATTCTCGTTTCTTAAAAAAGATTTGGAAGTTTTCCTTTACTTCATTTGCTCTGAAGCTACTTATATAACATTGGGACTATCTGGTCTCTAAAGATACTCAACTATAACTTCAAATGAACAAGAACAAAAATTAGATCATTTTATACACATGGATCAGCATTATTTTGTTTTTCATTTAAAAGTTTAAAAATTTTGTTCAAAAGTTTATTTTACTTGTCACATAGTATTCCTTCAGAAAGATATACTAAAATTGATGGAAATTTGGTTTGTTTTTAGTTTCATGCTATTTCAGGCCATATTTTCAAAGAACATTTCTAAACATATCTGTTTGCACATTTGTGGAAGTTTCAAGGATGAATTCCTTGATTAAAAATAAAATTTCTCTTCATGAAGTCCTTAACCTCTAAAAACAATATGAGAAACATCAGACAGAGCTGATTTTTATAGAAAATAAGAGGAAGACTTTCAGGACTTTTTAAGTTGGTTTTTCTATGGGTTTTCAGAAATGAACTTGAGTAATTTTTTATTCAAAAAAATTTGTATAAAATGAGCTAGGACTCTATTATCAAAAGCAAACTTGTAAAAAATACTGCCTCTTAGGTGGAATTTATTAATGAAAAAGCAAATTTATAATTAATGTTCAATTTTCTCTAGGTTAGAGACTGGCTTTCAAAAGTTCGAGGCTAAGTGCTTTCAGAGACATCTCTCTCAAACACACCCTACCAATCTAGAGACTGGACCTGCTGCAGAAAGGGTGAGTTATTTTGCAAGCCTGGACTTGGAAGGCATCGTGTTTCTCATAACATTTTGAAAAGTAACTATGGGAACTTTTTACGCATTTCAGTTGAACAGATGTGTAATTTTTTCTGGCCAGTCGTGGCTATCGAATTTAAGTAAACGTACTTCTTGCTTACATGTGTTTTCTGTGTTATGTGTACTCTGGGGACCCACACCTGACTGAGTTTAACTTGCTTAGCAAGTTCCCATCCGAGCAGATTTGGTTTGATCCTTAGGTCAACTGGAACAAATATTTTGCCTTTAAGTGCCCTAATAAAATCAGTTTGTATCTACAGGGATTGAAATGGCCTATTTGTTTGTTTTGAACAGATAAAAATATACTTTTGATAATAACAACAATTCTCTTAATGGATCCAGAAAGATAACTTCTTTTTTGGAAAGATGTCAACATTTGATCTAGCACAGCTTCAAGGAATAAAGTACCTAGATATCAAAATTATTTTACATAACCCTAACTGAAAGTATTGCTTAATTTCTCTCATATATGCACAAAACATTTAGAATCAGTGACAGCTATTTTATATTGCAACGTTAACTATTTTATATAATAAGACCATTTTAAGAGTAAGGTGGTAGTATCGGAACTAGATATATTTTGAAAGGTAGGTTGACTTTTCTCTCCACTGGACGAAAACTCCTTGTGAGAGCATGTTGATTTTTCATCTCTGTAGGCCCAGAGCACCTCAGGTAGTATTTGACACAAAAGAATTACAGCTTCATAATCTCCTGTCTCAAATAGACTCTCGGCATTGCTTATCAAGGTTTTTACTTAAAGTCATAATTGGCCTTCTTCCAGGAAAGCTGTCAGGCAGCCGCTACTTTCAATCAGCTTTTTCTCTCAGTCCCCGTAACTATTTCAGACATTTGCCACTCAGGCTTCTCTACTCAACCCCATTTTCCTCAGTATGCTCTATTTAAAAATATTTGTTTGTTTGTTTTAAATTCGAGCCCTTCAAACATAATCTCAGCTTCCTAAGCCCCTATCCTACAAATTGTTTTCCCACCCATATTTCCTGTTTGAGCCAACCTCTCCACTCTAGTCCATGATCCAACACCCTTCTGGTCGCTCCATTTTTCTCCTCTTCCTCTTTCCCCCAGTGTCTTCACTTTTCCTCTTTACTGGCCAGTCTTTCTTAACACATCCCTACAGTGTTTCATCAAACTATATTTACCAGGTAGAATAGAGTACCATTCCTTCCCATTATATTCCAATACCCTAGGGTTTAGTGAAATTGTTCACGTCATTCCTTGAAAAATGTTATTCACATTCATTCAACATATTTTTTTCTCCATTCAATCATTTGAACATTCATTTAATAATCTTATATTTGCCAGGCATTATATTAGAAAGATAAATGAATTCTGTAATCCTTGCCTCAAAGAATTCCAACCAAGTACGTGACGCAGCCGCGCAAACAGGTCATTATAAAGCTAGGAAGAAAGCCGAGGAGAGGAGCGTTCGGGGGGGTGATGGTGACCCTGAAGGGGAGTATCCGCCTCACCAACCTAAACTCACACTTTTTAGGGTTCAGATCCATAGATATGCTGGGTGAGTTCACCTGTGGAAATTACCATCCCTATTTTGGATTCCGCATATTGATACTTGTTTAATAAATGCATGCTGGGAAACACCATTGTATTTTAATAAGTAAACGTAATTATTTTAGATAGTAAGAAAAAATATATAAATTATTGTTATTCAAAATTTCTGCAGGCTGTATATGCTATGTTTTAATAAAGGGGGCACAAAAAACTGAAAGACTGCACAGGAAACTTATTAACAGCGGTTACCTATGTGTGAGAGAGGGATTTTTTCCCCTGTTCCTTTTTTAAAATTTAATTTTTGAACTATGTATTACTTATTCAAAAAGTTAAATTATAACAAAGAAATCCTAGAGCTCTGACCCCAACTTTTCCAATCTTATTTTCCATTTCTCTAACATGAAACAAATCAAGCTAGTTTTGTCTGTTAAAGAATCATTAGTGTGCAGATTTTGCTCATCAGACATGTCCTCCATCTAAAACCATTTCTTCCAGGTCCAGCTCAAGTTCAGCAACCTGAATGAGGACTTCTGTGATTAATGCCAGCTCACAGCGACCTCCCGTAAGCCATAGCTCTACAGAACAAGGTATGTCAGTCAGTTCATGTGGCACTGTTCATCTGCTGCTCTCTAAAGTTACTTAAATGTTCATGTTTGGATATCTTGCTGTATCAATTGGATTTCATACCTCTTTCCATCATCTACATAGGAAGCACTTAATATTTTTTGAATTAATGCAGTCCATTCACTGAGGGGAATAAATACTGCCTTAATTAAAAGTCTTAAATGGAAAACTAAACAATAAGCTGTTGGAAGTGTTCCATAAGTCCCTGGAAAACAGTACGGAATTGTGGATTTGGAGTCAGACAAGCTCGGATTCAAGTGCTGGTTCCAACTGTATGAATTCAGCCAAGTTACTTAATGTCCCTAAGCCTTCACGCCCTCTTTCTTACATGCAGATAAAAAAAAAAAGTTGGCCTCACAGATATTGAGTTTGTTTGGATGATTAGGTGAAATAATGGAGACACAGCAGCTAACACTGCTCTTGCACAGAGCATGTGCTCAGTGGGAGGTAGTTATACCATTCTGCACATTTAGGAAGTGCTTGCTAGAGAAAATACAGTACTCCTCAATGCAAATACGATGACAGCTTTCACTGTCACAGGTTCCTGGGCCTGGGCTCCACCAGACCTGACTTTCAGCCAGGAGTCCTTGCTGCTGCGTGGAGGGTCCCTTTCCATGCATCTCCCCCGCCCCTCCACCGCCACCAGCTCCGAGCCAGCAGCCGCCGCACTCAGGGCATCCATCACCTTCCAGGGGCAGTGAAGATGAGTTACAGAAATTCCCACTTAAACGGCAGGACACTTTTTTTTTTTTTTTTTTTAATAGAAAAGCATTGTTATACATGATGGTTAGGGTCTTTAGTAAAATCATTATGGGTACGTGGGGTTCTTTGGCCATATCTGGAAATCTAAACCACTACATCTAAAATTGTTTCTATGGGAAACTATGTTCCAAGTGCCTGGCAACTGACTTAGAAACGAACTATTGGAATGCAGCTTGTTTGGGGACTGTCTGTAGGTCAACTTTCATAACTCAAATTGTCAATGAAAAAGGAAATGACATTTGTTCTGCTCTTACTGAAACATACTGCACATACAGTTCTATAACTATTTTGTGAGGACACCAAGTACCTAACGTTATTTAAAATAGCAGCCACATGAACACATCAGATTGGTCTGATATTCCGGATCTAATTATATTTGAGCTACTAACTCCAGCAACTCAGACTGTTAGGTGTCTTTTAGACGTTTTTAGAATCGAAGATTTTTGAGGAAGGCAGAAAGAGACTTCGCTTTTGCAGAGCTCCCCTGTGGTTATCTAGCTGCTGTGCGAGGCAGCACGCCCCCTCCCCCTCCCTCCTCGCCGGCTTCTCTGCCCATGTATGGTAACTGTTCCACAGCCTTCTTGGTACTGAAGTGAGCAAGTCGGACCCTTATTAGGATCCAGGCTTAAAAGTTAAACAGTTCAGGGGCTAAGAATAAGAATCTCCTGTTTGTGCAATCTGATAGATCAACTAAACTGGGTTTGGGACAAAGTTATTCAGGGAGGAAGAGGTAGGAATATACATATTCTGTATGTTGATGTCCTAACAGAAAACCAGTTACTTGCCCTATTTTAAATTCATCTTGTCATGAGTCCCAAGAAAGCCTTTTTCTAACTCTCTTACACTTCCATTCTGTGGGATTACCACAAAGAGCATCAGGTAGGTCTTTTCTTTCCTTTTTCTTTTTATGGCCTGTGTATGCGGACAGAAGCAATTTCCACTGTACTCTTTGCTATTTATTCCAGGTTTACACTCAGTCCCGAGGTACTCACCCTCTCTTTTCAAGTAATTTCTCTAAGAGGGGCTAGAAAAAAAGCAGAACTAGGCAGATTATTCATTCTCTTTCCAAGCCCTTGACAAAGCCAGTTCTCCAGATGGGTAGGGTATAAGCATTTCATATGTCATGATAAGGCTTACGAAGATACTTCACCCAGAGTTTTTGCCTTGTTCTAAGGGATAGTTGTAACATTTTGAGAATTCTGGAAATTAAGCAGACTGAAACTTTTTTTTTACAAAAAATGAATAGTTGAAATGTTAGAGATCTCCAGTCACTTATGAAACTCCTCCTTTACACCATTCACAAAGGTGAATGACAAGATCCAAGTCCTAAAGACAATCAGTCTTGATGCAGAAACAGAAATGGAAATAGATACTTACATATCAATAAGTGCTGTAATAAAGCTTTTCAGTGGCTCTGGAAAGTCCAGTTGAAAGAGTAACTAACTGTCCAGGGGCAACTCAGAGGGCCTCATGGAGAAACAGATGGTCAGTCGGGCTGAATCTTAAAGGCAAAGCGCTCAGAGCAGAGCAGATAGATGATCAAGAGGAAAGGCCAGAGATTCCAGCAGACGAAGATCTGAGGAGACTTCCAGGCTCCCAGATTCTTCGGAAGTAAGTGAGGATGTGAATGTTGGTACTTCAATTAACTCTTGCTTTCAGCAGATATTTATTGGGTACTTATTAGGTGCTGGGAGTTACAACAGTAAACAGGTTCTCCTGAAGATCATGGCCTGGTGGGACGACATTGAGCAAAATGCTGTACCTATATCATAGCACTGTGCGAAGTACCATGACCGAAAACCCAGGCGCGGAAAGTTTGACCGTGGGACCTTTTTGGGCTGGGGTGGGATGGCGTGTCAGCATGTAGGTGACAAGGAAGAAAACATGAAAAACAAGACTTAGAGCTTTGCGGAGGCAGAGAGGACAGCACGTGTGAAGATTCTCCTTGGGGAAAAAGCATGGCTTTGAAAGAGAAAGTGAGAGTCAGTGAGACAGAACCCCACTCCCAAGAAAGGGAGTAGGTTGTAGGGGGACCAGAGAAGTAGATGGATCCTTCAGGGTTTGTAGGAACTGTCACAAATTTGGGACTCTGTGGAAGATGGGAAGCCATTGAGTGGTTTAAGCAAAAGAATTAACATGATCAGATCTGTATTTTTAAAAATCACTGTGACTTGAAAAACAAACAAAACACTGTGACTACTGTATAGTTGTCAAAAAACTTTTTAAATCATTTACCTCTATCAATAAAACATTTAAACCTGCATGCTAATGTAGATACGTTTGTGATAACATGGTATTATGTATATTAGGTAAAATACAGAAAAATAGTCACTTTCAAGAATGAGATAAATAGAAGTCCTGAGATTTTCTTCCCATGCCCGTCAGCTGGTCCTGTGCCCTCTGCGGGTGCAGGCCCCACTTGGGAGGCTCGTGGTGTGGGGCGTGGAGGGAGAGCGGGCCTGGGAGAGGGGAGACGGGCAAGAAGTGGTGCGAGGCTCGGATTAGGGGAAGGGACGGGAGAGGTGCAGAGTTGAAATATACTCTCCAAGTTGAACTGGGAAGACCTGATGACTGGCTGGACGGGACAGGGACAGGGGTGGGGTGGGGACCGAGGAAGGAGGACAGTGTTAAGGGGAGAGCCGCCCGTTTCTGGTTTGAGTAACTCCTAAAACGATGTGTCAACCTGCCCTTTAAATGCAGTTGAGTAAAGTCTTAAATGTTGGAGTTAAAAAAAAAAAAAGGAAGAACTCTTACAGTCATTTTAGTAGTGTGTGTGGGTTTTAATTGTTCATCTTTGTGCGAGGGATTAGCCTTAACGCCCAGGTTTTTTGTTCTCAACTTTTATCTAAGGATAGGAAGTTCCCATAGAAAGCCGAGGTTTCTAAGGCCCCACCTCTCTCTCTTGCTGGCTCTCTTGCTCTCTCTCTCTCTGAGACTGAGTTCCTGCCGGGTTGTAAAAATTCGGGATTACCTGTATTATTTGCAGTTTCGATTGTGATATATAATTAAATGATATGTACATAAATTAGGACTCTTCTTTTTCCCACTCATCCATTTTATAGCATTTCGTACATTCTCAGAACTACTTGAGTCTGTTTCTCAGCATGGAGTACACTGAAAATAATGCTATTCACAGATTCCCACAAAAATAAAACGTTAGAGGAGTTACAGCTACTCTAACACGCAGATGGCGGGCCTCCTTTGCCCCACTTCAGAGAACTGGGCGGGAATCCCCTCACCAAGGACGCCCTTGGCTCAGCGCTCATCCGCAGGCAAATGTCAGCTGCAGCTACTATTAAAAAACCCTTTAAGAAACCATAACCACTTGTAGTGATTTTGAGGATCCAAAAAGATAATGGATATAGAGCATTCTGTAAACCGTGAGTCCATACATGCGTGTACATTAATATCTTTAAAACAAAATTATTTTTAAGCACTCCCGAAGTAGCAACTTCTATAGAAATAGGATAAATCAATGAATAAAATGTGAGAAGCTGTCATAGCCACAGACTGTGCCATAATTAAAAGTGTGCTTGAATGATTTTCAGTTTGGAATGACATTTAGGATGGAAACGGGATGATTCTCTTAGATGCCTACTTGAGTGAAAACAGGTTTTCTATTCCCTGTTAGAGATTCGTAATTACTTTGCTTCACCTTCTTAGTTATAAAAATTAGTAAACAAACCATAAATTTGGGCCTGTTCAGTGATCCAAAAGTATAGAAGGAATATTATTTATAAACTTAGAAATGCCTTGTTAGTTTTCTCCAGATAAGAGAATTTGACCTAATTTCAGAGAACAAGTTTTACTGTATATATATACAATTTTATATAGGTTCGTCGGCTACTTTGGAGAGCTATCATTTAGTTATTTAAAAGTCGTGTGTGACTATCACATTCATTGTTTATGTTCAGAAACTGCTGAAAACATGACCTGAAGTTATGGTTGGAGACTTCTTTACCTTCCTTTTAAGGTGTGGCCTTATGCTCACTGTTTTAGTGGCAGCCCTGGAAAGCAGAAATCCTGGCTTTTTCCCCCAGCAGTCCAAACCCTAGGAAGCGCGGTGGATTCCATGTCCATGTTACAGTTTAGCTGTTGGTTTACCAGCAGAAGGGTACGGGGAGGATTAGTGGGCACAGTCAAAATGTCTTGGCCGTGAAGGGAAGATTTTCTTGCTGTTAGAAAGAAATTCCTCTAGGCTGAGAGGAAGAGGAAAGAGAGGGAAAATTGGGGACCCCAGTGGTTGAAGGGACTTGTGCACTGCTTCTTAGCTGAACTGCCAAGGAGAAGGCAAGACCCTAGAGAGAAACGGCTATGACGTGTGTAGATGGGCAAGGCTGCCCATGTCCCAAACATGGCACCGAAGCAGCCAAGAGCTGCCGGACCTGAGTAGGCATCTTTGCAGCAGGCAACTTCTAAAACAGAGGACCAGATGCACCCATCCTTGATACTAGGTAAGACCCCAGAGCTGTGGCGCAATCTTGGGAAACCTAGAGGGGAGAGCCTCAAAAAGGGCTGAGGTTAAATCTCCCATCCTACAGGATGGGGACTAGAAGTGGAAAATAACTTGATGTAGAAAATAAAATTCTATTTCTTGAAAAAACAAGTTTGTGGACTGAGATAACAGCTACAAAGGGCAAACTTTTTTTTTTTTTTGTATCTGGTGCAGAAATACACATCAGTTTAGTGTGTCTGGGCGATCGGACACATTCTGGAACAGTGGGACATGAACGAATGAGGGTTAACCTTGCCAGCACTCAAAAATGAAAAGACATGGAAAGGGTTCTCAGTGCCAAGTCAGAGTCATTTGAACAGTTGACTGAGATGGGATTTAGAAGCTTGTACAGGACTGGAATTTTTGACAGGTAGCAAAGGGCCTGATGAGATTTTAGGCTTTAGAGGCAGCTTACCCAGTAATGCTCTATTTTATGTCTGTTTTTCCAGAAGACACCACGAGGTGAAATGGGGACATTCAGCTCCAAGAAACAGTGGGCGGTAAAGCCTTCCCTGTGAAATCCCTCTTTGACTAGCCTGAGTGTGCCAGAGATGTCCACACGTCCACACGCACAGGGAAGCCCCACCCCCTTCCCCCCAGATGTCTGAGGGTAGCTACCCAATGAGAGCAGCCAGAGGCAGACCTGACTCGCCTACCTATGTCTTCAGTGTGAAAAAAGTGTGAAAAATGAGAAGGGTACTCTTGAAAGTAGAGAGTTGAGTTTGGTGTGGAAACGGCCTGCCAGCACCTGGGGGGAAACCGAACTCAGGGTGTAGAGGCAGAGAAGGCAGTAGCAGGGAGAGGAGACAAGCCCCATTTCAAGGTAAGAGGTGTCAGGGGGCAACTAAAAGGGAAATAATGACAGGGAAGGGAGAGGAGAAAGCATTGACATCACATGGGGATTTCTAATGGGAGGGGAAGTGAAAACTACAGAAATAGAAAGAGGAACTTGGGGACCGAAGGGCTTTATTTCCTAGTCGCTCCCCCACTCTCCTCCCCCAAGAAGCAACCATATTAAGGGGAAGAGATCCCGGAAATGTCCCTTTGCACCTTTGCTTCTGATTTTGTGATCGGAGATGCCAGCTCTTTAGCAGGCTATTGTCTAGGCTGGAATGGAATGAGGGATGTTCCCAGAGTGGAATGTGGCCTGTTTGCATTTGGTGGAGGAATGGGGCTCCCATCCAACTTTGATGCTAATACTTAAAAAAAGAAGAAAAGAAATTACAGACTCACTTTTTACATGGTGCTCAATGTGGGGGGACAGAGAGTGGGAAAGCAAGAGGAGGGAAAGCTGTGTCTTCCAAGATGTTAGTTTATCAGGCATTCAATCAGCTCTTGCTCAAGGCTAATTGTAAAAATGCATCGTGCACTTCTACCTGCATCAGGCAGTTTGCAAGCTGCAGGTGCGATTGAGAAAGTCGCTGTCAAGTTCCCAGTTGAGATTCAAAAAGTATTTACACATGTAATGAAATTTATGAGTGTCGCACTGTTTGGGGAACCAGAACTAGATTACAGACCACGTTGAAGCCCTTGTAAGAGAGCCAGCATGGAGAACTGTCACCAGGTGAGGGCCTAGACTTTTAGAAAAACGTTTTTAATATTGGTACAATATACATAGCATCAAATTTACCATTTTAACCATTTTTAAAGTGTCCAGTTCTGTGACATTAAGTACATTCACATTGTTATTCAACCATCATGTCATCAATTTCCAGAACTTTCTTATCTTTCCAAATGAAGCCTCCGTACCTCTTAAATAATAACTCCCATCTTCCCCTCTCCCAGCCCCTGGCAACCAACCACACCATTTTCTTCTGTGTCTATGAATTAACTATTCTAGGTACGTAACGTAAGTGGAGTCATACAGTGTCCCAGGTGATGGCAGATGGGAGGGCATGATCAGTCTCACCTTGCATTTTGAAATGGCCAGCTGGCTCTGAAAATAATCTCCAAAACTCATTAGGCTCTAATTTATGTTGTTAAACACAGCACCTAGGCAGCACCAGGAATTATCAGTAAGCCACTGGCCCATCTAGTCATGCCCAGAGCAGAAGCCTAAGAAAACATGAGCATTTACTTACACAGATATGGTTCCCATGGAAATAACTCAAAGGAACTACAAAAAAGGAAATGAGAGACATTACAGTTTTTAGGCCTTTTTAATTTCTTAAAACTCGTTTGATATATTTTCTCTTGAGGGAAGCTTTTATGTTTCTTACAAATCATCAAGAGTTGTTTTATTCAAAAGATATTTTCCAGATGATTGAAACTAGTAAAGGCTTCTATTTTCAAGCAGGGTGGGAAAGTCAATGTTTCTTTTACCCCTTCAGGGTAGTTTCAAGAAAGGATGGAGCTCCCTGCAATTTAGGTTTACAAGTGAGTTGCCCACTGGTTGTTCCATGAAGGAAGCTGGAAGGAAGATCTGACTTTGAGAATAAAGGAAAGAGGATCTATCTGGGAGGGCAAATTAGAGAATGAAGAAGAAATGCATATTTCTAGACCCAGTTCTTAGGGACACATTTGCCTGATGAAGAAAAACATTGTCCCACCCAACCAACTGCACTGGCCTGCTGCTCCCAGCCCCGATCAAAATTCTGCATAGAGGCCAATCAAGCAGACATGATCATCCGTTATGTCCTATCTCTGCATCTGGGTTCAGGTCAGAAGTCTAACTTCTAACAGTTTTCGTTTCTTTTAAAAGCAGCCCCCCCCTTTTTTTTTTTTGCAGGAAAACTAAGAATATCACTAGAGTCTTATAAAAACAGGTGAATTAGTATATTTTAGATGCTGTGAAATGTGAATTTTCCTAAAAGGGATATTATTTTACAATTGGGAACATGTTAGCTCTAGCTTTCTTTTATGGATTGTGTGTGTGTGTGTGTGTGTGTGTGTGTAGTTAACATATAAATAACATAAAACTTTTTGACTGTTTTTAGGTTCAGTCATTTTTAAAACCTTTACCACTCTCAATACAGAGGCTCTATCCTACTTTTTGTATAAGTCACTGTGGATAGGGTTTGGAAACATTTAATTTCTCTTCATTTTAAATAATAAAACATTATGGGGAATTCTGTCACCCCTTTTAAAAAATAAGAGATTCTAAAATGGAGTGGCTTGAAGACTATGTCGTTTTTTCTACTGGTCCATTGGTCTGTGACCTCGTATGCAGTTAAGATCGCTATTGGGTTGATCTTAAACTTTCTCTCTCAAGCTAAGTGATTTCAGGGTTTTTTTTTTTTTTTTTTTTTTTTTGTCTATTAATAGATACCTTTGCCCACACTTTAGACATGGTGGTTCTCACAGTGGTTCTTCTCTGAACCCTGTCCAAAGTTATTTTTATCGCTTTAAATTTGCAATCTAGTAGTTGTGTCTGTAAACTCAACTTAAAATAAAACAAAAGTCACCCAGGGTTTACCAGAAGAAATTTCTGGATTAGAATTGCTCGTGTGAGCAGGGGTGACTGCTCTGGTCGAGCTGTTGCGTTTTGCCCTTTCTGTCCCCGTGATGTTCCCACTCTTGGCCACACTGTCCCTCTGCCACCTCAGCTCCAGCCTTATCTTAAAACTCCGATTCAGACTAAGAACATCAGTATGGGATTATCAAAATGCATTTTCCAGAGCAGACAGTTTCCAATATCCTGAGCCATTGTCATATCTCCTGTCAGGTGCTTGATTTGCTTTATTGTTTTGAGTGTTGGTCAGACCCTTAATGAGTGCTCACTGGAGGAAAAGGCGCCTGGACAAGATCAAGGTTGGTGTCGAGACCATTTTGGGGCTCACTGGTGCTTGTGCCTGTCCCAGCATGGTCCCGTAGATGTGAGTCTATTGGATAAACGAATGAGAGATTGGGTAGGTTTTAGAGAGGTGACATGTTAGCTCCTATTAAGCAGGCTAATCCAAAAGTGGAAGCAGGAGCAGGTGTGTGGTAAGTTAGAGCAAGAGTAACTTTTGACCGAGGCGAGGATGTGGACCAAGTAGAGGAGATGAAAGCCTGTATGGATTTGAATTTGAACCATATCTTCCAGGCTGTGACAACTCCAAATGATTTACAAATGGCTTGTAAAGAAAGCATATTATAAGAATTCTAAACAAAAATTAAGTAAAAGGGGAGGGCAGAGGGTAAGAAGGAGGGAGAGTGAGAAAAAAAGGAAAGAAAGGAAAAGAAAGGAGAATAGAAAGGAAGGAAGGAAAGGGAAGAGAGGAAGGGAGGGAGGGAAGGAGGGAGGGAGGAATTCTCTTTTGTCTGCTCTTACTGGAGCTTGTCACCCCATGTAGGCACAATCCTAATTGTTGAGTGTGCTCCTAATGCCCCCAGCACTGTGCATTGATCCAGGCACACCCAGGACGAGTCTGTCTTCCTTCAAACTAAACTTTGTCCTGTGGTAACCCTTTGAGCAATGCACTTTAAACTTCCAGTTCCTCAGAATTACTAAACCCTTAGATTACCTGTCATGTGCATATTTAAGCCATAGTCATCAAGTCCTTAGTAGTCAATAGTATTGCAAATGACTTGGTTAAAACACTGTATTCTAAGTCGGAATGACTGATAGGCTTCATTTTCCCAGGGAGCATTTATATTTCAGAAGAGAATCTCATTAATCTAAGTGAATCTAATGGACGCGATGAGTTGGGACCCTTCCGCGTCAATTTTGGTCCACGTTCTTCTCTTCTTACCGTCAGGCTGGAAGTAGAGGAATCATCAGCAAGTTGCTATCCCAGCTACATATTACTTATATCATCTACAGGAAGTCATTGTAGATTCCGTAGAGGGAGAAGGCATGATAAAAATGTTCTGGAAAGTTTACTAGAGAAGTGATGTTTATTCCAGAGCCATACGGGGGCTCCAGGAGCTGATTCCTGCCGCCGCCGGTCCTGGTGCTCACTGCCGTTTAGGTTGGGTCCCGTGGAGGAACACAGGTAGGCTCCGAGCTACGCGTTTCTGAGGAGTGTTACCTGGTTCTGGAACATGTGCCAAGTACATAACGATGTTCCAGGTGCTGGGGATACAAAGAGCAGTAAGAACGTAAAAGGGGTGATCAACTCGAGTTGAGAGAAGTAGGCAAGAGGGTGACCAATTCTGCCTGGGGGGATATAGACAAGAAGGTCCCCAACTCTACCTGAGAGCCCTGGAAGGGGCTGTGTCAGGTAAGAAGGACTGGGCCTCATAGCACTTGTCATCTGATGTAATAAAATCTAGTGGTTTTCAGCCTGTTTTTACCACTCTAATGCTCCTTGAGGGTAAGTGTTGCCTGTTAAAATTTTAAGGTAGCTTCGTGTACGACTTGGCATGGAGAGATCATTGCTGTAGTAACTTTTGAAAGAATAAATGGACATCTTTTTGTCTTGAAAGATAAGTAGAAATGCAAAGGAAAGGCAAGGGTGAGTGTGTACAGCACAGTGAAAAACACACATTGGGAAATTCAGTGGGATTTTTAGGGAATGCAGTTAGTTCATTCCTGGAGCTTCGGGTGACTTGGGGTGAGAGGTGGTGAGAAGGGAATTGCCGGAAATCAGTGTAGAGGGTCTCGTAGGCTCTGCAGACAATTTAAATGTAGGCACTAGGAACCCTTCAAAGTTTTAAAGTAGAGAAATGATTTGATCAAACCTGTGTTTTAGAGAGATCACTGGTAACAACCTAGAGAAGAACTGGAGTAAAGGGAGATTAGAAGTAACAATCATTGGTCCTTTTGTGAGTGGGAAGTGGAGGGACGTTTGGGAAAAAATTCAGAGTCGCACTGTTAGTATTCAGAGAATAGAAAGAGTTGAAGAGGACGTCGGGTTTCTTGTTGGGTTTGAATATTGTGCAAGAAACAAAATTAGGACATACAAGAAGAGAACCGGCAGAGGGAGAAATTATTAATTCAATTTTGAATATTTGGAGTTTGAGGAGCCTACACATTTCCAGGGGGAGCCCCATGTATGTGGTAAGTATGTGTGAAGCCTGGAAAGGAAATAGGGGCCAGAGGGAAAGTTTGGGGTGTGGGAGTCGGAGTCATTTGATTGGATGAGAAACCCAGTTCACGTGGAAAGAAGAGAAACAACAAGAAATGAGAAACAACAAATTGAGATTCCCTTCCCCATTTTTAAAAGTTTAATGACTTTTCCCCTATTAGAAAACTATCTGGAAACGAACACTGTAGGAAGAGGCGAGCCGGCACTTCCAGGTTCAGGAGTGCCTGGGAGTTGACTGCTGTGCAGCGCTGGGTCCTGCCACAGCTCATCCAGGAGTCTGCCAGCAGCCCTTGAAGTGTCTGCACATGAAACCCTGGGGGCCGGAGCCAGCCCAGTACAGAGGGGAATAGCTTGAGTCAGAGCATCCGAACAATGGAGCTTTCAGAATCCCTTTTATCGTTAACTGTCTTGAAATGTCTGAAGATTTTATAATGATGAGCAGTCTAAGCAGTTTCTGGCGGTGACCAAAGGAGGGGTGGATGACGTCAGGGCTTAAACGCATGAGAGAGGCCTAGAAAACGACAGCCGTGATTCAGGTTGGGGTGTCATTTTTGAGTGAATTTTCAGTGAAAAAGATGAGTAAAAGAATTAGAAGTTGAAGAATGTACAGAGAACAGACTGTGGTCGACAGGTGGAGCATGAGCAGTGGATGAAATGGGTGATGATGGTCAGAAACTACAAACTTCCAGTTGTACGGGGAATGCGTCCTGGGGGCGTAATGCACAGTATGGTGTAAAGTTAATAATACTGTGCTGTGTATTTGAAAGTTGCTAAGACAGTGGATCTTAAAAGTTCATATCACAGGAAAAACATTTGTAACTGTGTGTGGCGATGGATGTTAACTAGACTTAGCGCGGTGATCATTTCACAATATATACACATATCAAATCATGTTGTACACCTGAAATTGATATATGTCAGTTATATCTCGATAAAACTGGATAAAGAAAAAGTTGAAGAATCTAAGAACTTCAGGAAAAATAGTTATTCAGGGAACCAACTCAACAGTGGTCCCATGAATAATAGCCCTTGATTAAAATAAATCATTATAGATGGCACCGAAAGACAATCGCAGAAGTATTTTGCTGGGCATAGGCTTTTTGGAGGATATAAAAGTTGAACTAACCCTTTAGTTTTAGACAGAGAGAGAAGGGAAGAGGTGGATTATTATAGGCAGGGAGAATGATGTGAGCACAAAAGAACAAGCTTCTGTATAAATTGGAAGCATGATTGGAATAACATAGTGGCAATTTTAGCAAATCGATCATTGAAACAAGGGAAACCTCAGATTTGTGGATGAGTTGGCAGTTTCGTTTCGTTACTGGCTCAGTTAATGGCAGCTCCTGGTCGCTCAGGCCAAAAACCTCAGAACCATTCTTGGCTCCTTTTGGTTTGTTTCACATCTCACACCTGATCTATGTCAGGAAACCTCATTGACTCTACTTTTAAAACATATCTGGAATCTGACTACCTCTTAGTCTCTCCACTGCTGACGCCAAGTCTAAGTTGCTGTAATTCCTAGACTAGATTGCCACATTAGCCTCCAAACTGGTTTGTTCCATCCTTGCCCTCATGTAGTCTACTCTCAGCACAACAGCCAGAGGGCTCCCCCTGAAATGCACGTCTGGGCACTCTGCTTAAAACCCCTTGTGACTCCCCTCTCGACAGTGGCCCATGGAGGCGCTGTGCAATCTGCCTGACGCTCGGTCCGCTCTTCGCTGTCTGATCTCCCCTTCCACACCCTCCCCTTCACACGACTCCAGCCACATCAGGGCGCACTCTTGCCGCAGGACTCCTTGGCTGTGCTCTGCTTGGAATGCCCTTCCCCCAGAGAGCCGCGAGGTCGACCCCCGCCCAACTGTGGTCTTTTCACGATGCCTTCCTTCACCTGCCCATGTAAAGTTGCTTCTCCTCCTGTCTGCCCCTTCCACTACCAGCACCTGTTCCCGCCTCGAAGTTAGGCAGGAGAGACGTCTCCAGCCCTTCCACAAATGGCTCTTAAATACTCTCTATCTCATAACCAACTAGAGCAGACTTCCTTCCAGAGAGTTCCGACTTTCTAGCCTGGGGCTCAGGTCAGTGAATCCAAGTGCTTATAATAGCTAGTGGCTTTCACAGCAAAATGCTGACCATGTTATCTGCTTTAATAGAACAAGCGGAGATAAACAGGAGAACATTACTCAAGAGGGATTTTTAATGTACACACTATGTCTTTTAATATATAGACTTACGTTTAAGGAGGATCCGCCTTTATTGTTATAGAATTTAAATCTAGTTTTAATTTTAAAGCCATTGTTCATAATTTGGTTTTTCAGGAAAGGAAAACACCTATTTTACTTAGACTTAAGTTTTTGTTTCCTATTGTAATCTTACATACTGAATCTCCCAAATAGACCTAATTGCATCTTTATAAAATTATATAAAGGTTAGAGTTCCTTTATTTTGATAAAATACACTCCTCCTCTAAACATTATTGTTTTTATTCCTTAAAGGTTTTGAATTAGCAAGATCAAGCAAATCAACCTAGAAACGTAGAGCAAAATCTCTCACCTCAGAGAAGAAAGGGCCAATGAGGAAAAGAATAATAGGATGTGAAACCTAAGAAAGATCTCCAGGTTGTAGCGCCAGCCCAACTCCATTTGCTGCTGAAAGACCGGAGAGTAAGTCACTTAGCTGACTGACCATGAGCTGGTGCCGGAAGACAGGCCTCTCGAAGGCTAGTGGAATAATGTCCTCATTATCCCAGACCAGCTTGAAAATAGTTTTGGGTAATCATGCAGCTGGCTAGATTTTTATTTATTGGTTAGCACTGGGTAATACATTTGGGGAAAACCAGGCCATACCCTAACATTCTTCTATGTATAATGAGATTTAATTTGAAAATATGCAGAACCCTCTTCTATCAAATTTGAGTACTTGGCTTTGGCAGTTCACCTCTGGCATTCACCCATTTGTCACAAAATATTAACTCCCTTTTGCTATGTGTGTATATACATGGCCATTTATTAGGATGTAATGAGGAAATGCTAGATCAGAGACTAGTAGGAGGGGCTAATGCTCGGAGTGAGGAGACAATAGTGACCTTGTCAGGTGAAGTTACTGCAATGAAATAATGTCACCATAGTAACCAAGTTGGGGCTCTTTAGGCACTTTGGGCTGGGGACTTCTAAGGAGATTTAACCAATTTCCCTGCTTATCCACACAAAGGTCCCAATGCCAGGTTGCTAGTGACACTCTTCTTCCTGCTGTCGCTCTTCAGTCCTTAATAGTCACGCAAACACGAGCTCGCCAATCTACGCACTTCGAATAAAGAATAACTCGATAGCACCTCAGGTCGTCGACATGAGATAGCGCAGAACAGAGAATGGATGTTTATTCCTCACCTCGCCATCTGTGCTAGTTCATTTCTAAAGTAATTGCAGAGATTTCGCGACTGTTTATATAGCATTTGAAATCCTAGACTTCAACTCCCATGAGACTATCATAGTCAGACTGTTTATGTCTCCCATCAGTTGAATGAGAGTCACTTTATTATCTTAAATGTGAGTTCCCCTCCGTCTTACCCTATTTCCTGTTAACCAACCTTCACCAAGAGATTGGAAGTGACATTAACAATGAAGGGGACTGGGGATCTTCAAGATAAGTCTATTGTCACTAAGGTATAGAGATTTCGTAGTCTGTTCTATGTTTTCAGGACACAACGTATTCTAAAAGACAAAAATTTTGAGCAGATATATTCCTGCTTATACCAAATTAAAGGAGGAGGCGTGGCATATTTCTATTTTACAGCCACAGTCCCAGGCCTGAGATACTCGGAATGTAGCCTGTGCCCTGTTGGCAGAGAGTTGGAGTCAGTTTACAGCGTGTGATATGATAACACATGTTCTGGATCAGTGGCAGGGGAATGTTTGGAGCTGTAATTCTGTCTGTCTTTCCATTAGTAGGAAGCCTTGCTAAACTCACAGCTGAAGTGCCTAAAAAGAATCAGGCTGTGTGTGTGTGTGTGTGTGTGTGTGTGTGTGTGTGTGTGTGTAAAAGCAACACAAAACCCAGCCCCATGGATAAATGCTAAATGAGGGCCAAAAGTGAAATGGTATTTTCATCACATGAGTAAACTGGTATCTAGTCGAGACGATTACCTTTCTCAGAAGTGCTGCTATCTGCCTTCATCCATCTGGGCCTAATGATGCAGGTGATGTTTAACAATAGTAGAGAAAACCCTAGACCCAGTAGTTAGGAGAAGAAAATCCAGTGGAAAGAATTCATGTTAATAAGGCACGAGGGGAGGTCTACAAGATTCACACAAGAGGAGTCGAAACCTGATACCCCTGAGGCGTGCGGTAGAAGCTGACTCTTGGCCCTGGTGAGCCAAGCGTTAAGGAAACATGTAAGTACGTGTAAGTGCAAGCATGTAGTTCAGCAGCCTCGCGAAGCCAAATACTAAGCTTGGGCAGGAAAGATCAAATGTTCTTTGAAAAGATGTGAGTTATTTGCTCACTGAGCTCAGCAGAAAGAATGGTTTATAACGTAGCCCTGCTTTCATAGTTCTCTTAAAGTCTATGGTGTTCTCTGTCTTTGCCTTACCACTCTTGTTCTCCTTCAGAGAGATGGCACTTCTCTTGAGATTATCATGAAAGAATGAGTGAATGAATGAATGAATGAATGAACGAGTGGTCATGTGATTTAAACTATCAGACTACAAAAATCATTGAGCCAGTCCCGGTCAATTCAGTGTTTTTGGACTGTTTCATTAATTCACAACATGATCAGTTTAATTATGGCTGGCTTATAGATCATCAGCAATCTACTGAAAAGAGCCCATATGGTTAAATGGTCAAGATAAAATCATAGCTTCAAATAGAAAAAAAGCTTATGATTTTACCATTACTCCTTCAGAATTCGAAGTATAAGAATTTATAAAACCACTTTTTGATTTAGGTTATATATAGTTAAAGAACATACCGGCTAACTTTGCAGTCCTTTTTTTGAATGAAGGCCTAGTCTCCAGAGAAAGTATTTCTAAAGCATTTCTCAATTGGCAGAGTGCTTCTACACACATTATTTCATCTAATTCTCTTGACCTCCTACCTTTTTATTCTGAGTTGCCAGCTGGGCTTCTTCACAGGTGAACTGAAGTATTTGGTCTTAATAATTGAGCAACATTTTCTTAAGGTCCTGTCTTCATTACATCAACTTCCTGTGACAACCAGAAAGACAGTCTTGGCTATTTCCTGCTCCTTTTGAGCCACTGGCCTGCGTACTTAGCTTCCTGCTTCAGAGATATCTTTATCTCTCACAAAGAGCAATGAGAAGTCCAGTCATTGATGCTGTTTCCCATTTAGGGAACTAACTTTGCCCCTCGTTCCCCTTCTCTTTGATGACCCACTCTACAGTCGTCGAGGTAGTGTCCTGTTAAACCATGTACATGTTTTTTTCCTTGCAATTGAAAATTTAAGACCATTTGATAGAAAACTGTGTCATATCGTTTATGACTACAGCTTCCCAAGCTTTTTGGGGTCTTGGTTCAACACACCTCGTTCGTGTTGATCCCGCAGCTCATCCTCTTTCCAAGAGGAGCTACATCTACCTTCGTCCTTCATGACCTCACATTCCGCCCAAAGGAAACAGTGTCCTCCACACTTTCCCAGTTTTATTGCCTAGAAACCCCTTCTGCTCTAACCTCAGCGTGTGTACTTTTTTTCTCTTTACAGTATTTTAAAATCCATATATATCGTCATGTCATTGGACAGTGTAGTTTTCCAACGGAATCTATCGTAGTCGTCTTTGCCACTGCCGTGTAGTGGATTTATTTAGGGTGTTTCGAGTTTGGAACTATTACAAAGAACATTGCCATAAACATCTTATGAAATATCTTTTAATTAAGATGATTTTCTCAAAATAAATTTCTAAGAATATTAATTAATGTGCTACTGGTTCGGGTCATTTTTTTGCGGCTCTTATTCTGTCTTCAGATTGCCTGGAAGAGAAAGTGCTCACTCGACCTTGGCTCTGTGAGAGTGGGCTTCTTTGGATCTTTCCTACCACTGGTTTTTAAAATCATTTGGGTTTTTTTTGGTCATTAATTTAATTGCTATAAAATGGTACTGTAGTTATTTTGACATGCACTTCTGAGTGAGGCTGACCTATTAATATGAAATTTCAGGACTCAGGTAATCTTTAGCACACAGCAAAAATAATTTCCAAGGGAAATGGGATGGATGATTTCTTCAGATCCGTTGGGCTGACTCAGAAGGAATTGCCTACTCACGGGTGAGGGGTAACTCTTAATTGCTATTCAGCAAAATTACTGCCACTACTGTAGTCTAGATACTTCTTTCCTCACACACTGGTGATTGCCAAAGGCTCTAATTTACCAGCCTCCAACTCCCCAAGTCATTTACTATTTAATATGCTCTCAGAGGAAATAGGGCCCTGGGGAGGCAGACAGGGCGCACAGCCAGTTAGAGCTGGTACCCAGGTCTCCTGACTACTAGACAATGCTCTTTCTCCTACGTCTGGCGCCTCCCAGCACTCTCCGGGAATCCAGGTGTCTCGGAAGAGCTGCGCGGGATGTTGGAGGCTTCCCTCACAGCTCCCTGGCTGCAGGAGCAGCAGCTTCTGTGGAGGGTCACGCACCCGCTGTCTGTGATTCTGCCCCTTCGCCTCCTGCCGGCCAGAGCCTTCAGGCCTCAGAGCCGTGCCCCAGTTTGGGATGTTCCTGCTGTTACCTCCGTGCTGTTGTTGGCAGCTGCCTCGCCTCAGGTTGTGTTCCGTGCCTCCTGTTTCCCTCCCGGCTGGTTTCTCTTCCTGAGTAATAGGACCTGCTGTCCTGTATAGTTGCCATGGCCAGGGGACCAGGACGGTGGTGAGGTGCATGGAACTAATTTACTGTGCTGGTGGAGGTCTGCTCTGATCACGTGTCTGCAGCTTCCTTCCTGAGGGAGGTGTAGAGAAGGTCTAGGTTTAGCCTGATATAGAGTCAGATGTCACAGTTTGTACACACACACACACACACACTCTCTCTCTCTCTCTCTCTCTCTCTCTCTCTCTCTCTCTCTCTCTGTGAATAGTCTGTTGCAGCACAACGTGTCACCAGCCCACAAATGCGCACTTGAGTCAGACTGCCCAGGGTTGAATGCTGGTCCCACCACTTAGCTCTGTGACTTTGGGAAGTTACTTAGGCTCTATGTGTTTGCTCTTCTTATTATCATTCCTTGAAAAGGGAGGAGATTATAGGGGGAGACAGATCAGATCTCACCCGAGATGGTGGTCAGCTTTGTTTTGCAATTGGAGGAAAAGTAAGGAAGCCCTGTCTTAGCTCGGGAGCCTGAAATTCGAATGTGTGTCTGAAGAGAAGAACTGACGTGGAAGAGTTTTCACTAGACGAGGCATGAGTTTCACACTGGCCTGGCACGAAGTTGGTTCAGTAGAGGCATTTATGGGCCCTGCCCTGCGCTTCTCTCCTGCAGCGCAAACTCAGGGTTCGCCTTCTGGTTCTCACTTTGTGTTTCTTAACCTAGGAAACAACAATAACAACATAACATTATGTAGCATTTCCTATGTGCCAGGCGCTCTTCTACAGGCTTACATATACAAATTTTTCTGTCCCAACTTAAGAAGCAGACTCTTAACTATCTCTATTATGTCCATTTTGTAGGTGAGAAACTAAGGCACAGAGTGGTTAAGTAACTTGCCCAGGACCCCACAGACAGAACACTAGATTCTACCAACTGCACACTTCGCCAGGTGGCCCTAGGCTGTCAGTCCCGGTCTGCACCTGAAGAAAGAACGCATCTCCCCTTATCTGTTCTTCTCCATAACATCTTGCTCCCTGCTGCTCACCTGGCAGTTTTTAACTTGAACTTTAAGTGCCAGACTTACCCTGATTGTAATCTGAAAGCACACCGATTCCAGAAGCTGTGAGGTTGCTTTACTCAGTGGATTTCGAAGTAGTAAGAAATAATGAATAAAAAAGTTCAGGCTTCCTGCTCTCAAGCTATCATCAGGTCTGGACAGAAAATCATTCAATGTTAGACATAGAAAGGACCTTAGAGGTCATATCGTTTTATGACTTCGTTTTATAGACAAGAAAAAAAGGCCCAAAGAGGTGAAGTGCCTTGTTCAAGATTGTGAAACATTTTCCAAAATTGCAGGTAGACTGTTTAGATGGTTAAGTCAGATAAGTGTTGTTGAAATACTACTATTAGGATCTTATCTAGTAATGGACGTTGATATAAGATGTTAGTTTGGGGAGCTTCTACAACAACATGGGTTTATGTGACTTAATTCATGTGTCAAAGTTACCTGGACAGATCCATTTCCACTACAGGGAATGTAATTATTTCTGGAACCGTGTAGTACTGACATCCTCCTAAAAACAAGTTGTTAGTTTTATTGGTGCCACGATGGCCTTTATTCAATGTTTCCAATTTTGATGTGCTTTGCATACATTTCTGATGGCCACTGTTTTGCCAAGTTGCAAAAGAAACTGGGAAAGTGACTATTTTTTTTTCATTCATTTATCATTCATTTAATCATATTTAAACATTTAACAGGACTCAAGGCATCCTGTATAAATCACATTCTAGCCTCCCTTTAAAAAAATTCTTTAATTTAATTTTTAAATTTAATTTTATTGTTTGTCTTTAATTCTTTAAAAAGGTTATTTAATTAAAAATATTAACAGAACTTAATTTAAATTTTATTTATAATTACAATTTAATTTATATAAAGGGTAATATTTACCCTTTTTCACTATACAGTTTTATGAGTTTTGAAACATAAAGATGACTTTTTAACTGTGAACACCAATACTCCTCCAAATTGCATGATGTTCCCAAATGGAAAAGGACAATTGTTTAACACAACAGAATAGTTTAAGAAAGAAAAGAACTCTATTCAATGCACCAAGGCTTCCGAGATGAAATGAAATGGAATAAAGTTAGATAAGAAGGGTCCCCTGAGTTGGGGGCAGTTTGCATTGGAGTATCTGACCCTAATCATTAGGCTTCTACTCTACTCAGGACCCATCCCCTCCGGGCATTTCCTCCTAGGCAAGGGTGAGGCAATGATGGTGGTGGTGGTGGTGGTGGTGGTGGTGGTGTGATAAAACACTGGGTTTTGTTGTCACGATTGGGGTGAGGCCCAAAACGGATGGATAGATAAGCCAGCAAACAACTGTTACAGGTACATTTGCATAATCATACCCATTTCCAGAATAACTGAGTGATAAATGATGTGATAATGAATGATAATTGGTAATTCAAGTAATCGAAAATCAGTATCAAATTTATCATATTAATGAAAGGTCTGGCGTGGCCTTACATCGGCAATACATGATAATATCATTGCTGGCATTTGTCGAACATCTATACCAGATGCTTACCATACATTATTTCACTTAATCTTCACAACTACCTTATGTCCTGGTGTGTTGAATATTCTCTGGATTAGAGATAGGCGATTTGGCCATGACATTTCACTGCCAATTTTATGCAGGATGCGTTAAGACGTAACTCACATTTATAGACTTGCTTGGTGTTCATCTGTACTCATTAAGAAAAAAAGAACAAGGGTAAAGTAAGTCAAAAGCATGCTCAGCATCTTGTATATTTTAAGTGTAGATTCAATCAATTTTAGGTTTTTACAAAACATTTTAACTTACATGGATATCATTTCAAATTGATATACTCTAATAAATTATCTTCTTAGTGCCTCTTTCATACTTTACTCTTGTGTATATAATTTGCACATAAAGTTTATTCATGTTTACACTAAATTTTTTTCAGTTAACATTATTTCATATATACTTTTCCGTTACTCTGCCACTATAACTTGGGTATTTCTCATCTTTTCTAGGCTTCGGTTTCTTCTGTAAAAAGATGCAGTCCATTTAATAGCTAAAATTTTCCCAGCTTTAATATTCCGTGACAACAGAATATCTACTTTCTACAGAGGAACGATGGAAATACAGCACAAATGACACTGGAGTCTTCTTTGGAGCAGAACTTCACTTCAAAACATAGATGCTACTTAATGGGCCATAACTTTCCTGTTGTTCATGAGTCAGCATGAAAAATACCTCCAGAGAAGGCTAAGTAGGTCAGATTTATCTAAGAAGACAGCTGTGTAATCCTGTATCCCTCTCCAACCCCCTGGCACTACAGATACAGGTTTCTGGCTTTTTGAACAACAGTCTCATAGCATTACCCACTTTGTAAAGTCCTCAAGACCACACTTTGAAAAATCAAGCTGGCCTTTAAAAGGCTTCAGTATGAGGACAAAATAGAACCATAGTTATATATGGTCTACAGCTATTTTCTCTATCTCTTAAGTCATTTCCATTGATTCTGTGATACTGGTTAGTGTGGGGAAAAAGTAAAGTTATTTAAAAAGTAGTAAAAAAGTTTTGTACCATGACTTTTTATTAAATCTGTTTAATAAATCCTGTCAGGGCCATCAATTTCTGCTTGCTTTCATTTCTAAGTAGTATGGTCATAAGAGGACTTAAAAATGCATATTGTAAAATAAATAAGCCAATGAGAGAACTTTCATTAAAAATAAACAAACAAAACAAAACAAACAAACAAAAAACCTTTGACGGTGCAGTAACTGCCTAAGTGAGCCATGCAAGTATTCTTATCGTGAGACCACCTTAACACTGGGACAACCTTCAGAGCTCAAGGGGTAAATAGAAACCTGAAGAAATGACATGAAGAGAAAAGAGGGGCACTTTAGGGTGGGACTGGAGATCCTTGCTAAGGAAATCAACAGGCTGGCAGGGAACAGGAAAAAAGGCAAGGAACAAGAGAGAATACTGGAGGTTTGCAAGTTAAATAATGCAAAGTGAGGGTTTTTTTTTTTTCCTCCACATGGAAGACTATTTTTGCTAATCCTAAATATTAAGTTCTAGCCAAGCAATTAGGCTATTTAAGCTTCTTTAGAGTTTTGTCCAGACGCAGCGTGAGGCTGGGTTCACAGTACTGTATTATATCCTTAGGAGAGAGAGGATTTGTAATTGATTTAGTCCTTCTCCGGCATCTGTCCTGCTATTCGACCACCGCTTTTCCATTGTCTAGACTATAAGGCACCAGAAGCAATTAAGCAGAGGATCAATGTAAGCAGACAGGTGAGCCCCGGTCACTTCCCCTCTTTACTGCTCATATTCTCTGAATTTCATACAAGCTACTCTGGAAGCAGCAAATTAATGAAAAAAAAATGTGAATATTGTCAGTATTTCCAGGTGATGCACATCGATTCCTGAATAAGTGCTTGTTCCTGATATCGTTGGCAAAGGCATGATATTAAAAGACATCTCAGACCTTAGATGTACTTCTCGGTTCAAGACATCAAAAAAATGAGGCTAGAAAATATATAATATTTATATTATCCTGTTATGTTAGAAACAGGCAACTAAGCCACGTCCTCCCCCGGCGCCCCCACCATGTTTCAGAAGAAGCTGGCTAAATTTTGCAACTTGAATCGAAGGGGAGTATTTGCAGGGTCTTTGAAGCTATAAACCGCCTAGGAAGAGGCTTCCCCACCTGTCACAACCTGGACGGTCTCCACAGAGGGCGTCGGGCGCACCACCGCCACGCGGCGCTGAGGTCAGCCTCTCGGGGCTGGGGAGAGCTCTTTTTATTCTAAATTACAGACTATGCAGCCACCGGATATCCTCGCTGCAGCACTGGCAGTAGCCATGTGGCTGCACTCGCGTTTCCTGACAACCACTGTATTATTTCCACTAATATCCTGTCTCGGGCCTCTCGCTGGGCGACTCCTCACTCCCACCACTCATCGCCGCTCCCCTGCCCGTGGGTAATAACCCGACTGTGGCCCGTGTGCCCAAACAAAGTGGACCTCTCCCGAAAGTTGTTGAAATCGCACTTGGCGACAGTGGCCTGATAGTCTCTCCCGACAGTCTAAGTCACGGCCGCAGAAAGTGCCTGGGCCCCGCAGATCTGGGCAAAAAGCTGCGGGCGCTGCGGGGCGTGCCCGCTGCCATGCGCTCCACGCGGGGGTGGGGCGCCCGCGGCTGCGGCGTTCGCATTGTCCACGTTCCCCGCACCCCGCCGCGTTCCGTCCCCCCCTATCTGTGGCGCACACGCGCGCAGGACGAGCGGCGCGCCCGGGGCTGGAGCTGCAGCAGCTGCGGCGGCGGCGGCGGCGGGGGCGGGGGTGGCAGCGCGGGGCGGGGCGGGCGGCGCGGGGGCGGGTCCGGGGCGAGGCAGCCCGGGCGCCAGCGAGCTAGCGGCGAGCGCGGCGAGCACCGAGAGGAGCGCGAGCAGCAGCATGGCGGGGCTCCGACGCCCGCAGCCGGGCTGCTACTGCCGCACCGCCGCGGCCGTGAACCTCCTGCTGGGCATCTTCCAAGTCCTCCTGCCCTGCTGTCGCCCGGGAGGGGCTCAGGGACAAGGTCAGCCTTGCGCGGCTCTGCTGGCTTTCCCTCTCTACCCTGCCCCCCCCCCCCTTCTTTCTTTTAAGGAACTGCCGAAATCTATTAGAGGGCAAGGGGAGGGGAGGAAAGGGAAAGGGGCAGGAGGAGGAAGGAAAGCGGTTGCAATTCTGGCTGATAACATTTTCTAACCGCAGCGTCCCCATGCAAACAGAAAGCTGGGAAGTCGCGGGGCTTGGGGACCGTGGCGCGGACCGCTAGCCGCGCGCGTCCGGGAGCCTTTGTGCGCGGGCCCCCGGCGCCCCGGGCGCAGCCCCCGCTTTGTGTGGCGCGCGCTGGGGCCCCGCCGCGGCCGGGCTTCCTGCAGCTTTGTTCCCCGAGCCTGGCCGCCCAGGACTCATTCTGCAGATGCCAGCCCCAGATGCTGCGGGATGCGAGCGCAGAGTGGCCTGCGGGGTGGCTTCTCCCCACCCGCCCCCCCAGTACGACACCTTCAGACCCTGCACGCGTCGGCTCTCTGTCACTGGAGCCGCCGGTTTACACCCCTCCATTGTGTTCTTATCCTCGGGTGTCCTCTGCTTCTAGAAGGAAAGGGAGGCTTGTTTTGGTGAGGCGGGTGCATGGGAGACGATAGGGAAACAGGAAGCCTTTCTTTTCCGTGCATTAAAAATGCGGTGTGTTTTTTGGTGTTCGTGCAGCGGTTGAGCCCTTGCCGAACGTGGTGGAGCTGTGGCAGGCAGAAGAAGGGGAACTCCTGTTGCCTACTCAGGTGAGGACGACCAGGTGACAGGGCGGGGGTGGGTGTGCGAGGGGGGAGAGGCTGGAAGGCCGCCGGCCCCCAGGGGGCACAGGCGTGCAGGCCACTTTGCAAGGCAAATAAACGGTGGGGCCGAGCCTAAACACCTGGCAATGGTGGCCTTCGAGGCCTCCTCCCGGGCCATGTGACGGCGTGAGTCACGCCTGCCCCAAGTTCAGGAGGTGGGAGCTGAGGCCACCTCAACAGGGCCGCGGCCAGCCTCTGCCGAACATAGAGGAAAGGGCGGGCCCCTTGGCCAGCTGTGGTCCTGGGTGGGCGAGAGACATGTGCCCTGTTCTCCAAGTGAGCTGGTGCTATGTGCCTGAGGACAACAGGAATATTGATTTCAGGAATGTTAGTGAGTGGTACTTGCTGTGTTAGCGTTAAGTAGCTTTGGGATGAAGATGTGACTTTAAAAGGATTGTAATCTTGGATTTTTTTCAAGTTCCTTTAAGATCTCAAACTTCTAGTTTAGGGGACTCCCCCCATGATATAGTGATTACATGTGGAAAAATAATTTCTAATATTTCATCGGAATCTGTGGCATCATATAGGGTTTACTGCAGCAATAGACAGTACTGCAAAGCTTTTGTGTGTAAGGTTTAACTTTTAGGAGAAAGTCTCACTGACTTCAGATGTACACATTTAAATATAATGTTGACTGCTTTTCAGCAGCGACAGTACTGACCTCAAGTGTGTGTGTGTGTTTTTTTTTCTGAGGAGGGAGGAGCGGTTTGAATTATAAGGGAATATTCAGTTTGTGTGCCGTAATTTTCGAGATGTTCATTACTTCCCTCATTGGTGGCAGCACTTAATTCTATGCTGTCTCTTGTGGCTGTTTAGAAAAACAGGATGTCTAGCTGTAATTTCGCTGGAAAGGCTGTGCAGTTTTACATTTCAATTTTCTCCCTCCTATGTGAAGCATTTTAGAGTACTGGTTTTGAGATATTTGGAATATTCATTTTAACCAGGGCTAATGAATAACAGCTTCAAGGCGGAGAGGTGATTTTTAGAGGAAAATTTTCCTGGACCTTCGGTGAAGGCCAGCAGGCTGAATAAGACCAGTCCTTTGAGAAAAAAGCCCCAACAGGATGGGGAGCAAATGGTTTGCCCTTCTCTTAAAAATTTATTCCCAAGTGGAATTTTTTTTTTTTCTGATTATAAGTAACAGATGTGTATTGTTGAAGGTTTGGAATCTGCAAAAAGATAAAACAAACAAAATAGAAGTGCATAATCCTACTGAGAGAGCCACACTTAACATTTGCCATATTTACTATGAAAAATGTAGTTATATTTGTGTATATCAGAGTTATATTTGTGTATATCAGAGTTGTTAAATGGCCACATTAGTGACATTGTGGGCTGGAGAATTCTTTGTTGTAGGGGGCCGACCTGAGCACTGTAGGATGTCAAGGAGCCAGAGCATCTCCGCCTCTACCCGCTAGATCCCAGTGGCTTTCACTCCTCCCTCGCTTCTTCTCACTTGCGACAGCTAAAAATGTCTCCGGACATTGCCAAATGTCCCTGGGGAGCAAAATTGCCCCGTTTGAGAAGCACCGTAGTACATCTATATGTATTCACATTTGCATTTTTACTAATGTGTAGCCTCTGCCTCTTATTGGGTAGTGTTGAAAGCTAACCCAGGCTGAAAGGAAAGTAAATTATAGACTCTCATTTGGTACAGCATTAGTCGAAGATGTAGTCTCTGTGCTCAGAGGTGAAAATGTCAGGGCCTATGATATTTTACTTATAGGCTCTGACGTTATTTTACAAAATTATTAATTTACAGTGTTGTTTCATTTATATGGATAATGCAATTTTCTTTCGTAAAAGATGTTAGAATTTAGAAGCTGTCTTTTGGAATACTATAGAAGCATTGATAGCTAAGCTATTTTAATCAAAGCCATAATGAAAGTGAAACTGGTAATTTTTTCAACACTATTATCTATATGTATATCTTCTAGAGGCTATTTTACTTTACCTAAATGTACCTGGGTGGGGGCGAGGTTAAATATGGATCTATTTATATCTAAACTGCATGCTATATATACACACACACACACATATATGTTTAAATTGCCTATGTAGATACACACAGTATGTTATATGTATATACATATATGTGTATATATACACATGTACATATATATATATAAACTGCAGAGAGTTCTGGAAGTTATTTTTAGAGAATACTTTTCAAAGTATCTTGAATTTTTTAAAGAGAAAGTTCCCTCGTGTGTGTCATGGAGTCTGTTGAAAGGGAATATTTATAGTTGTTATTTAAATTTGAGGGTTTTCTGCTTAATTAACTTGTAAGTCAGGTTTCTCTCATTCAGAAAGACTTAAAGACTTAGCTCCAGAAGCTAAGATTTTTCAATTATAGGTGAAATAGCATCAGAAGATGTAGCAGTAAAAAATTGAATGCTAACATTTGCCAATGCTAATTATATACAGTTATTTTGGAAATGTTTTCTGTTGATTAGGTCTTTTTTCTTTTTAATGGATCTCTAAGTGATCAAGAATTTGAGTAATGCACCATTAGCAAAACCAGATATAACAACTGAGTTGTTCTACACTGCCAGACCCTCTGCCCAGGCTTCCAGGGTTTGACTCTAAGCTCTATCCCTTTTTACTTCTTTGTCCTCAGTTTCTTCATTTGCACAGTGGGGGTGGAAATGGTGCTGATCTCAAAGGGTTTTGTGAGGATTAAGTGCCTCGAATTTAGTAAGCACATGTTACCTGTTATTTCGGCCGTATCTCAGCTGTCCCCTGAATTTGGTCCTTGGAGAGTGTTGAACAGCTTGCCTTCCTTGAAGGGGCTGAACCAGTGCAGATAACTTTGGGACTATTATGTGCCCTCCAATGGCACAGATAAGTTATTCATGTCTTTTTGTTATATACTGTCTTATGTTGTATAACAGTTTGGCGTAGGAACATGAAAACCGTCCATGATGATAATGAGAAGGAAGAAAAAACCATGTGGTTTTATTCTTAGCTTTACGGAGTTTTTCCTCTGCTTCACGTGACACGTGCTTCACCACACTGAATCCAAAGTGGTGATGGTGTAGAAACCAGAAAGCATTTTCATTAGCTTACTGTCAGGAAGTAATTGCGTGTGTGCGAGACCCTGCTTTGTGTCCCTTCTGACTTCACCTTCAAGGTCAAAAAGCTTCTGTGGTTGACCTGTTTTGGCCCTGAGGTCTTTACACATCCTGACCTTGACTGCTGCTCTGGTCCGGTGTCTGGGACGGTCACTCTAGCCTGACCCTTGGCTGGGCAGGTGCAACGTGTCACCTGTTGAATGAAAGAGCAGATGCTATTGCCCTGCTTTTCGTACAGGGCTGGTCCTTCCCTACTCCTGACATGGCATGGTGCTCTCATCATTTCTCTCTCTTGAATTTCTTGAGTGTCTGGCTTTTCTTTGTCGTGTGCGCCTTGTTGCCCTAACTAGGTTCCCCTTAAGGGAGTTTGGGCTTCTGAGTTTGATGTTCCTTTTGTGTATGCAGTAGGCATCCATTAGTTAGCCTGTGAGTTCTTCCTAATGGAAGAGAGGCAGTTTGTCACTGTGTTGTCTTGTTCCCCTATTTATAGGTTATTCAGTTCTGAAGATGGCAGACTGAATGCCTGAAGCAGTGGTTTCTTATTGTTTAATAATCACATTTTTATATCAGTTTCGGCAGCAAGAAGGTCAGTCTAGAATGTGTCCTTTTAATCCAGTCAGACTTTGCTGAGATGTGAAGCCTTGCCTCTGATGCCCCGGATAGGTTTGGGACGTGGACGTGGCTGCTGAGTAGGAGCAGCTGCTACAGACTCTCGCTGGCCTGGACTAGGATGGCAGCAGGCGCTGTGTTCCACTGGCCCTGTTTGTTCATCTAGCAAACACCGAGCATGGCCCCGACCTCGGATACAGTCATGAATAAGAAGGTCTCTACCTTTAAAAATCTCGTGTCTTGTTAAATTTACCCCCTTAAGCCCGGGAGTAAATAACGGAAATTGATAAAAAGTGAAACAGGAAATGGTACACAGAGCATGAGAATTCTTAATTGTCTCAGGTACTCTGTTATGTAATGGCATCTTTCTCCAGTCGTTGATTCGTTAACTAGTATTTGGAAGTCTTTTTGTCATAGAGTTTTAATTTTGGTTTAATCTGCTTCCACTGTTGACATAAAAAATAATAACTATCATGGGTTCAATACTAACCAGCATTGTTTAAGCCCTTTACGAGTATTAGTACATGTTAATACATACACTAAAAACTGTAAAGTTTTAGGTTCTGATTTTACAGATGAGGAAATTGAGGCACGGAGTCATTAAATGACTTGTCCAAGGCCTTAAGAAAGTGATAGTGCTGGGATTTGAACCTGTGAGGTGTTTAGCTCCAAAGCCCATATTTTTGGCCATTGTGCTTATTATATGAGTTTTAGCACAATTGGGCCGGAAGGTGAGTATTGTGGTGATAAAGTTCCTGTTTCTGAGGGAAATAATTTTCATGTTCGGTTTTGATTTAGAAAAATTTGCTTTATGAAGTTTTCAGAAATAGTCATATCCATTAGTATTTTAAAATTATTTTATTGAAGTATAATTGACATTAGCTTCAGGTATACAACATAATTATCTGATATTTGTATATATTGTGAAATGATTGCCAAGGTAAGCCTAGGTAACATCTGTGATGGTACATAGAAAATTTTTTTTCTTGTAAGGAGATATTTAAGATTTATTTTTTTAGCAACTATATGCAATATGCAATACAGTATTATTAACCGTAGTCACCATGCCATACATTATATCCATATGATTTACTTATTTTATAATTGGAAGTTTGTGCTTTTTGACTACCTTCCCCCATTTTGCCCAACCCCACCCCACCCCCACCTCTGGTGGTGGGGGAGAATTATAGGATTTGGCTCCTGCCCTTTGAGAACTTGGTGTTGTTGGGGAGATAAGGCTGATAATACCCTGAGATAACATCCAAATGCTGAAATGTGGGAACCCAGAGGAGAGAGGAGGAGCAGTGTGTATTAGAGGCATCTGTTAAGGCCCCTGAGAGATCTGCATTAGCAGACAGGTGACTGGGGCCTAGCTTAGAGCCTCACTCACATGGGCGAAGGTTCAGTGCATTTATGCTGACGGTTTACATTGGAACCCAGAGCCCCTGCTGAAGCATGGTTATAGCGATTGAGATAGGTATCAAGGTCAATTGACAGTGGCTCAATTCCAGATTAAGGAGCTGGAGTAGAGCTGACTAGCAGTTAGCCATGGTAGGTTCTTGAGCAGAGAGAGTAGCACAGAGACATTGCGTGCTGGGTCCATACCATGTGCATGGTAAGTAATGACTGATGTCTAGGAAGATTGGTCTGGCAGTGACACCCAGGATGGGTGGAAGGCAAAAGTCAGAGAGAAGAAAGAAAGCCCCATCTGCGATGGCAATGGAGGCCTGGGGTACTGATGGTGTGGGCCAGTTGGCCGACAGAAGGGATGGAGAAGAGAGGACAGGTCTGAACTGTCTTCCAGATGAGTGGGTGGGTCTTCGATGGTTGGAGGTGAAGGGAGGAGAGCAGCATAGGATGACCCTAAAGGTTTGCGGGTCCAGGAGTGTGATGGTGGTGTCTGACAGAGGGAGCCTGGTTAGAACAGAAGCCACTTGTCGGGGATCCCTGATGTTGATAAATCTGACGCTGGTCGTAATTGTTTCTGGGGAGACAAAGTGCATGTACCCTGCAGGCATCTGGCAGTAGGGCTGGAGCTGTAAGTTAGTTCACGGGCACATGGGGTGGAGTGCTGAGCATGTGCCGTGCTGACCAAAACCACATAAGGCTTGGCTCTTGCGGAAAGATAGGCAATTATTGAGTGTCTGTGATGTGACTGAGTGGGAAGTTGGGGCTGGAGATAGGGATTTGGGCCTGTGGTTACAAGCGAGGGCTAACCTGTGGAATTAGTGTAGGGGAGTCAGCCCAGGGGGACTGGCAGGTGACATAGGAAGAGGGCAGTGAGGCAGTATTACCAAGAGAGCCAAGAATCAGAGAGAAGCTAGGGGAACAGGACAGGTTGGCGTTACTGAAGCCAACAGCGATGAACTTCTGGAAAGAATAGTCAAGATCACATCTATCAGGCAAATGTAGTATTTAATTGGATCTGGCCTTGTGTTCGTTTCCAGAGCCTTCCCTGATACGTGGCACATGATCTGATTTTGGGCATGGTAAATCCAGAAGATTTTGGAATCACTTTTGAGCATGATATTTATGCCATTTATAATATTTATCAGCCTTTTTATGTTGATGTCAGAATAGATTAGGTATTCGTTTAGGGGATTCTGATCAAAACTATACATTTTCTATATTTGGGAATGTTTATTATCATTAAACTTTACCTTGTGTGATAAACATTAAAAAATGCTCTTGGAGAGAAGTGACGTAAAACTAATTTGAGAGTATGTTTATTTTAGGTTGTGATTTTAAACAGGTAGAATTCTTACAATGAGTATCTAGGGGGTCACTTGACAATTTATGGCTTTTAGTAGTGTCATTAATAGAGTCATTCTTTCAATAAATATTGAATGCCTGCTGTGTGTCACACACTTCTATTTTAGACATTCTCTAAAAGAACTCTTTCTTTTAGAGAATTTGTGTTCCTTTGAAACAACTGTTAAAGCATGTTTTTTTTCAATAGGGTGATTCTGAAGAGGATATGGAGGAGCATTCTCAAGAACAGAGGTAAGAAAAAAATGGAAGCATTTACCTGCTAGATTTCCCTGTCCACTTTGGATGCTATCAGAAGTCTTGTGTATGTCTACGTTTATGTATTTAATGTTATCAGTAATACACCTTTCCTTTGGCATTTGGGGTATCTATACTCTAATATGATTTTGTTCGAAAATACAGTTGTACAGAAGGCTGTTAAAGACACACATACAATGATTCTCTCTCCCTCTCTCCCTTCCTCTTTCCCTCCCTCCCTCCACCAACTTCTCTTCTCCCATGGCATGCTTAGACCCTTCATGTTATTCACAAACAGCTACTGGGCATCAGGCACTGTGCTGAGTGCCGGATACAAAACATCGAACAAGGTGTTGTTGTGTTATAGTGGGGGAGTCAGGCAGTACTGCAAGCAAAACAAAATAGTTATGCTTTTATAAGAACTATCAAGAATTAGATGGCCATGGTAGAGAATAATGAGGTGATGGGGTGATCAGGTGAGGCCTCTCTTAGCAGGTAACATTTGAGTTGTGGTCCAGAGGATGCGCAGAAGTGGCCTCACAGCAGGCAGAGGGAGAGCGCTGTGGGCGGAGGGAACAGCAGGTGCAAAGGCCCTGAGGTGGGAAGCACTGGCAGCCGTCCAGAAACTTGGAGAAAGCCAATGTCAGTTTGTGGAATAGTGAGATGAGGTGGGACCTTAGAGGTCAACAGTAGGAATTTGAATTTTATTTTTTAATAAAATAAAAATAGAGTATGTGGTGTGATTTGTTAAAGGATTTTAAGCGGGGGCTAGCAAATGGAAAGATGTAAGTAAACTACATTTTTAAAAGAGAATACTCTGGTCATGGGGCAGTCTCAGTCAGTTGTCAGACTGGGATATCTGTTCCCTTAGAAGTAAGTACTTGAAGACTCGGTGGTACCTGAACACAGGAATAACTTTAGGAAATCAACTTCTAGATTCCCAACAGCCACGTATTTTCCTAAAAAATGATCTACCTGAGGTTGCAAGCTATGCTTCTCCATTTAAAAAAAAAAAAAAGACATAAATCTTACCCAGCCCTGATCCTACTGTGTGTTTCATTTTGGGCATTTGAAATTCTGGTATTAGTTAGGAGAAAGTAGTTAACTCTGTTTGGATGAAAAACTCATTTGTTACTCTGGTGATTTTCAAATCTTTACTTTCATTAAAATTGATGGAGGACCCATTCAAATTGGCAGTTGTTAGATCATCGGAAGTTGTTTTTAATGCTAGATCACTGGTTTTTGGGTAAAACATTGAGGCAGCTTAGCGAATATAGGTAGGGACAGTGCTGTAACAAGGCTCCGTCTACTCACGTCTGTTTCTGTGAACCAGCTTTTTTCATGCTTACGTCAAAAAAAAATTATAATAAAGGACAAGGAAAACAAGATTAAATTGATGCTAACGTCCTGTCTTATCCCAGCAGTAAGTAATCATCATGTGGACCAATTAGGGGAGTAAAAGACAGTTCCATTCATCTCATTAAAGGATACACTTTCAATTACATTTGATTTGTGTTTAATTACCTATTAAAATTTGTAAAATTTGTTGGTTTGATCAACTGCATACTAATAAAATTTTAATGATAACTCATTTCAGAAGAAAAAAATTAACACTAAGATCCAATCAATGGCTACAGGAACTTGTTCAAAACCTGAAATTTCAATTTATACCCATAGTTTAGTTGCGAAAGGCTTTGAACATAAAGGTATATTATGTTAAAATTCTTTGAGGGAATATCCAGCAATATAGAAAAGCCTATTTGTATATTTTAAAAAATGGATGATGATGGATATTATTGCACTGGTATTTAGATTCCATTGAATATATTTTTAAAAGTGATTGTGAGTTTTATTAAAAATCAATATTTACAATATTACCTTCTTGGCGACCATTTAAACTCAGCATAAAATTTTAAATCGGGGATAACTCAGAGTTCACAATTCGTCACAATCCTGTTTGGGTGTACGAGAGCAAGAAAAGGTTCAGGGTAGCTGGCGGTCGAGGGCCTGGGGGGACATGGAGAGTTCTGGGTTGGAGCAGATCCGCCACTGGTCGAATCGGTTGTGGAAAGGGAGGGAAAGAAGTCACGGAGGGCTTCTAGTGTTTGGCTTGGAGCACCTGGCGAGATCATGACTGCGATGGGGAAGGATTTAGTGGGAGGAAAATCAGGAAGCCCGATGGGTTGTTTCGTAGGAATCTCAGACTTGATTTGACATGTTCGAGCGCAGCTGGCAGGTCGGGAGGTGGTGCCGTGAGCGCGGAGCTAGGACGGCCTGGGCCGCATCTCTGGGGGTGGGCCGGGCCTGCAGAGAGAGTCTTGCTGCGTGTGCTTTTGAGTTTGTCTCTTTGGCAAATGCAGTTCTCTCCTTTCTCATTAATGAGAACTCGTTTCTTTTCACCAGTTCTGTTCCAGTTACAGGTTTTAGTAGACTTTAATCCTACTGGTTTTTTGACACTGTCAGGCAGAGGCGTGGGGCGAGGGAGAATTGTGTCAGTGATTTAGAACAGTGGCTTTCAAACTTCCCAACAGCAGTTCCGAGTAGGAGATACATTTTACCTCACGGTTACTTATTCACCCACAGCCATATATGTGGATGTATGACTGCATGCATGCTTATTTATTAATAAAATGGCACTTAACCTTACTACCTGTGATACACTCTATTTTTTTTTTTTGATTTATATATGAAACATTTTTCATTTTAACCGTTTTTAAGTATACAGTTCTGTGGCATTGAGTGTGTACACATTCTTGTGTAACTATCACCACCATCTGTTCACAGAACTTTCCTGTTTCATTTAAAAAAAAAAAAAAAAAAGCTAGTTGCCACTTCTGGATTGATTTGAAAATGCCTTAATTTGATCATCCCTCATTTATATAGTATTTTAATCTTCCAAATGGCAACTATTCCAGTATTTTGCCATTATTTTATCCCTAGTTGCATTCCTTTCAACTTGACTTCCAAGCATCTTTGTTTTCTTTTGGCTTTTTTTGTTGTTGAAATTTATTCTTTATGTGTAAAGGCAAGATCGTGACATGGGGTGGATGCGGCTCTTAGAATCTCTTTTCGTGTCCATTTTCTGAAAATGTAGATTGTGGAGTTTCTCTCCAGAAAATTGTTTCTGTAAGTATAATGTCCTGTGATGGGTAAATTTGTCACCTAAGTGCTTACCGTCCATTTAGTCGTTGTTGTTGTTTTTAACGAAAAATTTAATATCCCCAAACCTCACGTAATGTCTTGCTACTTTTAAAATAAGCCTTTTGCTTTAGAATAGATTTAGATTTACAGGAAGCTGTCAGGATGTTCCAGAGTCCCCATTTACCCCTCGGGCAGTTTACCCCAGTGCCGACATCTTATGTTACTGTGGTCCGTTCATCACAACTTAGAAACCAGTTGAAACGTTGCTATGCGCTAACCCCCACACTTCATTCGGAATTCATTCCTTTTCCCCTAATGTCCTTTCTCTGTCCAGGATCCTTACTTTTAATCGTCATGTCCTCCGAGGATCTTCTCGGTTGTCCCGGTTTGTCACTTTCCTTGTTTTCGAAACCTGGCCAGATTTGAGGAGGACTGGACAGATGTTTTGTAAAATGTACCTCAGTTTGGGATTGTCTCATGTGTTTTTTTCACGGTTAGATTGGGGTCGTGGGTTTAGGAAGGAAGACCACAGATAGACATTGCCATTCTCATCACATATCACCTCTCTACTATCAGCATGATGTATCACTTTGATGTTGGCCTGGATCACCCGGCCGAGGTACCATTTGTCAGGTTTTTCCGCAGTAAAGTTATTCTCTTTCACCTCATTCCACGATACACTATTTAGAGGCAAGTCATTAGCTAGGATTAAGCTCCATCTACATTATTTAGAGTTCTTTTGTATGGGAGACTCATGCATTTGTTTATTTGGTCATTTAGTTATATCGGTATGGATTGATGGATATTTATACTTTGGGTTATCATTCAATATTAGATTTGCCCTGTTTTAATGTCATTTATCCTTAATGGTAGCTATGAAGTTGTTAGTATCTCCTTACACATTTTCCAAACATTTTTGTGATTTTCATTTTAATTGCTACCTTACAATGCCAACTGCTAATAATATTAAGATGGCCTTCAAGGCAGTAGAGCGAACACTTATGAATTGCACAAAAAGGCATATATCATCTCTGAGAGGCCAGATAGCGGAGCAGCTATTACCTGGGGACTCGATAAATAGATTTCTCCATAGAACAGTCTCAGTATGTCCCAAGAAAAGTGCAAGTGGCACTATGTCTGTCTCGAGAGACTCTAGGTAGTGAAGAGGCTCTGTGTCACACCCTCCGGACTGCCCCAGGTGGGGCCGGAAGCAGACCACTGAGCATTCTGGGGTTGAGGGTTCTAGAGTAGCTACCCTGTGTTCACACACAGTTTGGGAAAGCTTTCAGGGTAATTGGCCTCATTGAAGATTTTGTTTATATTATCTTGACCCCATCTTTGGCGAATGCTGTGTAATCGTATTTGGTCGAAAGCCAGAAGAGCAATATTTGAAAAACTTTCTTCCTTCTTTCCTCTCCATCCCCGTTTTTCTCCTGGGTGTTCTCAGATATCAGCAGTAAGCTGTTGCTTTGCTGAGAAAGATTGCTGTTGGGGATTTGGTGATGAGAGCGAATGAGGGCTGACATCAGCTCTTACTAGAGTGAACACTTTGGGAAGCTTGGCTGGCTCTGCGCGTCTCTCTGATAAGCCTTTTTAGGGTATGTTCATCAGAATGTGAAAAGTTTAAGCAACGACAAAGTGTAAATAGTATATTGTTTCAGCTTTTTTAAATGGTTATATGAAAATCATACATACCGATTGGCTGGGTACAGTGTCTGTGGAAGGTTTGTTTCTTCGTTTAACTGTGCTTTTATCCGATTAGTAACAGCAGCAAAATGTGTTTTCCTGAAACCATTTACATCAGTTAAAGGCAGATTCTAAGAGTCAGAACATGAAGAAAATCTTGTTAACCTTTCAGCAACACACTGAGAGAGATACTTGCAGACAAAAATGACCTAATCTTAAAGGAAACTTCCTTTTGGCAGGGAAGGGGATCTCAGAGTCCCCACAGGGACTGGAACTTCTTTTCACTTTTCTTTGTTCTCATTCAGAAATCGAAGCTATGTTTTCAGCACAACCCCAGGTTCTTGACCCGTAGGATGGTAGATTTTTAACCTGAACGGTGTCTCCCCGGGGTTCCACGGTTCTCTCCCCATCTGTCATTTCCCTAGGTGATCTCACTTGTTCTCTTGGGTTTTTGTAGGAGGAACTTGAACTGGGGTTGTGCCTTCTGTGCAGGAGGTCTCATCTGTTCAGCTGCCCACAGAGAGCTCCCTTTAGCCTTCGGGTGCAGCCAAGCGGGTGTGTGGGTGCCGAGCCCAGCCGCTGGGCTCAGTGCTCTCTCAGCTCCCACAGCTGCCCCTCCTCTGCAGAGCCCCTCTGGCGAATGGCAGCACTGTGCGTTCATTTGCATAAGCCAGAAATCCGGATGCCCCCCTTGACTCCCCCATCTCCCCATCCCCAGGAAGTCATCAGGTGTGGCTGGATCTTCTTCACGCCCTCTCCTGCCTCATTTTATAGTTATCCGAGCTTGTTCTCCACACACCTACTCGAGCAACGTGTCTAAACCATACATCCTCTCCCGTCATTCCTCTCACAAACAGCCTTTTGTGGAGCTCCTTACCTGCACGATGAAGTGCAGATGCCTGAGTGTGGCACAGAAGGCCTTTTGTGATGTGCGCCCTGCTCACCTCTTCAGCTGCCCTCCCCTGCTTCTCACGGGGTATCCCCCTTTCTTTTTTTGCTGAAACACCTCTCTCCCCCCCTAGCTGAGCCCTCCCTCACCTGACCTACGCTGCGAGGCTGCTCCACACAGCCGCTGCACTTGTCTCAGCTCAGGGCACTTACTGCTCTGTTTGGAAATCACTTTCTCAGGATACTCAAGTTCCTTGAGTCTGTGTCCCGGATCAGCTGAGTCCCCCAGCACCTACCCTTTTACCTAACCCCTCCGAGCTGCTAAACGAAGGCATGCAAGCTTCTGTTTTTAAATTTAAGTCTTTTAAATCGACTGCTTGTCCTTCACATGTCCTTTGCATCCTAGCCCGCAAGCCATATTTGCCATTGAAACTACAGTCCTGATAGTAGTTTTAGGGGCTGCGGTTTTCAAGTGAGCTTTTGCAGTCGGTGTGTGTTTAAAGAGACTGGATAGTGGCTTGTTTGCGTGTGTCCCCAGTGCCTTCTGTGGGCCGCGTGGGCTCCGAGAGGGTTGCACGGAGGATGTCTTCATGGCCGTAGCAGTGCGAGGCGAATTTTCTTTGACTGTAACAGGCCTCATAATTTAGCTGTTCTCCTTAGAACACGAGCTTTTAAACAGGGGTCTTGCTATGTATTAACATTGTTTTCAAGCCATAAAAACATTGTTGGGTTTTTTTTAGGTTGTAAAATTTTTGACAAAACTTTTGAGATTTATATTATTATTCAACCCTCAATTGGAACTGATGATAAGATCAAAATTGTCATTCTGATTTTCATTGAAATGTTTCTCTTAGATATATATTTTTTTACAGACTCTGGAGTGATTAGGCTTGTGCTAATTTGTATCTTTATATTGAAAAATATATTTAAGCCAGTTTAATAATTCCAGGTGGATTTTCAAGGGTTAATCTAGGATACAAATAGGCAAAACACTTTGTTCATATTGACATTCCTGAACCGGAAGGAGTGGAATGGCAGTCTGGGGTGGGGTGTGGCAGATCCAGCACAGGAACCCCGTGTTCACTGGACTGGGGAGTTGCCTTTCAGAGGGGTTCAGCTGGACAGGAGACGTCTAGCTCTGAGCGGGCTTCTTTCCATCTATTGCTCGGTGGCTTGGAAGCAATTGATTATTTATTGCTACTCGTCACAATATTTAACAGTAAAGTAACTCCCTGGAATCCATTCAGTCAGCTGTGCATCCTGAAGAAAGGGCCCAGGAGGTCCAGCAGCCCAGGGAGATGTGCCAGTGGAAACGACAGCGTGGTTTTTAAAAAGTATAGGAAAGACCCGAGAGGAGCTCGTTTAAGATGAGGGAAAATGAGCAGGAGAAGGGGGCGTTCGGCCTTTAGGAACCCAGCCTCTGTCCTCAGGAAATCCCAGTCGGGAGGTGGGCTGACAGTTTGGTCGCTTTAGGCTTCTTTTACGCAGTGAGCATTGTGCTCATCACAGGATCCCGATATATTGGCAGCAGCACTGATTAAGTCTATAAAGGTATTACGAATCTATTGTGACACCAGCTTCTTATTGCTTAAGAAGTTGGCAGAGCTTGGGATTTCAAGGTGCAAAGGAAAAATATAATTTCCCAAGGTAGTAGTCTCTGTCTAGGAACACCAGTTATTTAGATAATGGGGTCTCCTGGGAGCTTGTTACTTCAGTTTTAAATGAATTGCCATCAAATTATTAGTTTGTTGTTACAATCTTTTACATGTGAAATATGACTCTAGAGTAATAGTGATTCGCCCCCCCCCGCCCCCACCCCTATAAATGTAGAAAAAGAATGTTACCACTTTACAAATAATTGCCGTGGTAGTCTAGACAGTATTTCATAGATGTTGTGCTCAATACAGATGTTCTTTTGGAACTGTTGTTTAGGATTGCCTCTGTAATTAATTTATAAATGATACAAGGAAGTCTTACTTATTGTAGTCTTGCCCAGTGCTTTCTCCAAAGTAGTGGAGATATAGTTTAAAAAAGTCTGCTGTGACCATGAAAACTCTTTGAAATTAACAAAATTCAAAATGTATTGAGGATTTTCCATCATTAAAATTACTCACTGGTTGTTTTTTTCTTTTATTTTTCCCCCAAAATCTTTTAGTAAAATTCATATTTCAGGAAGAAGGCCATATTTACCTATTATTTTCTCTACTACACAAGTGACATAGCATTTTGAGAAACATGGGTTTAGTGCCATACCTGCTTTTTCCCTCATGCCAATTCCTATTGTTTTTACCCAGCTTATTCAAGGAATTTGTTCAGGAAACATGGCTTTGAAGGACACATGGGTGTTGGGCTAAAACTAAACTTCCATAGGAAGGATGATTTGCCGCCTGTGAAATGGCCAAAGCGAGCCAACGATGCATTTGAAGGTAGTTTCCAGAGAACAGCTTCAGTCAAAGCGCGTTGCGTGTGACTGGCCAAGCTGACGGTTGTGAAGATGCGCCTGGTCAGTAATTCATGTTGGGGTCACGCCAACCGTGACCTTAGGGTTGTGCCACCTCGTGGATGTTGGTTTCCCTGGCTACTACTAGATTATTGGTACTAGGTGAAGTCCAGTTTGAATAAGAGTCCAGACAATGTTCCAATTAATAGCTACAGAAGATGCATTTAATATTAATTTTTAGTGAAGCAATTCTCCCAGGATCATGATTAATCTTTATCTCTTAAAATGCCCATCCAGTCAATCCATTGAAAATTGGATGGAAGTAATTGCCCTTGTATTATACTTTATGGTTTTACAAAGTACTTTCGTAGGCATCATCCTTAGGTAACGGGATTCGCGTTCCCATTTTATAGATGCGGAAACGAGTTCATCAAGGTAGAACAGTTTAAGATTACAAGAGCTGTAAAGTGGCAGAACAGGCACATGATCTGAGGCATCCTCTCTCTGGATACCCTCGTCTACCTTGTATCTAAAGTGAAATAGCTTGAAAAACCATTTTCCCAATCAGATATGCTGGTGGTCTGCCCTCCGTAGGAGACTCGGTCTGAGATCGATGTGTGGAGGCGATTGAATCAGTTAGTACGCCCCGTTGTCAGATGATTCCTAGCAAACCTTGGAGGGGAGTGAACTTGGCTCTTATAAGAAAGACCCAGAGCTGGTCTTCAGTAATTCCTCTTTGTGTGCTAGTCTCTTTAGTTTTACACTGTTTCCAGGTGTGGCTCCTCTACTGACATGCAGTTGCATAGCTTTTGAGAGGCTCTGGAAAATTTAAATCTGTTCTTTTAGGATTACCTGTGGACCACCTACCACCGTGACGTGTCCTGCGAGGCTGCCTTTAGTCCTTGGGCGGGTGGGCGATCCTGTTAGCTTGCTTTGCTTTGTAATTATGTATTGTCAGCTTCAAGAAACAGAAAACCCTGACTCAGCCGGCTCAAACAGTAAAGAATGCATTGTCACCTAAGGGGAAGCCATGAGACAGGCAGGGTGGGTCTGGGTTGGTTACTCAGCAGAGGAGCATCAGCACCAGGTGGCCAGGCATCTTCACCTGCCTGTTCTGCTGGCCCCAGGAGCTGCCCCTCAGCGGTACGGGAGAGCTGGAGGCCTCCAGCCTCGTGTCCTCCCACTTGAACATCCAAAGGCAAGTTAAAAGAACCTTTGCCACTGATCAAAAATGGGTCCATGCTCCCCCTTGAACCACTCCCTGACCCAGGGCCTGGTGGGACCCCTGGGATTTGCTCTGTGTCAGGGTTCACCTAGGCACCAAGAATGGTGCTCACCGATCACACCAGGACTGCACCCATGTGGGAGAAGCAGTGGACAGGGTGCAGGCCGGCAGCAGCGCCGGCTATGGAGCGTGTCCCTTGAGCTGAGCGAGGCCTGAGAGGTCTAGGGCAGTGTTTCTCCAGGATCAGCAGAATCAGCAGCACCTGGGAACCTGTTAGGCCAGTTCTCAGGCCCCACCCAGGGGCTACTGAATCAGAAGCTCTAGGGGTGGGGCCTGAGATCTGTTTTAACAAGCCTTCCAGGTGATTCTGACGCCTGTTCAGGTTTGAGAACCATCGGTCCCAGGGGAAGGCATGTAAGGAAGCACATTTCAGAGTACGCTTTTGGTCGAAGATTAAATAATTAGAGGCAGAAATGGTGTTGTAGATAAAACAGTGGGGTGGAGGCTGGGAGAAGGAGCTGGCTTTTCAGCACTGCTCACCAGCCCGGGATTTTAGCAAACCTAGAACACCTGGGTTTTCTTTCTGTGTGTTCTCAAGTTTCAGCCAGCTGATCCCATTTTTCTAAAACAATTCTGGCGTGGTTATGGGGATGGGGGTGGGGTTCCAGGTTGAGTTTTGGTGCCCACCCTTTGGAGTCCACTGTGCCCTGGCATCCCGGGAAACAGGTGGGTTAGGCTTTCACAGGTCAGGTCCTCTTCCAGGGGAAAACTGAGGAACGTTCTCAGGGGTAATCCATTCATTCTAAGGGAAGTGGGTCTGGCCGAAAACCTTGGCCGAGTCACAAAAAGTCTCAGTTACTGGATGGGAGTGGCCGGTTCCATACAGGGTGGTGTGTGTACTCAGATTTGTCTCCTGGCCCAGCTCCCTCTGGGCACGTGGCAATGTGTGTGTGTGTGTGTGTGTTTGTGAGAGAGAGAGAGAGAGAGAGAGAGAGAGAGAGAGAGAGAGAGAGAGAGAGACTGACTGACTAGGGGGGTGGTTGGGGCATAAGGAAGGATATTACTGAAGTAAAAACTGAAAGAAGTGTTCTAAAAATTCTGTGAGAAACTGGGGTGGGCGGAAGCAGTGCAGGCACAGCCCACACTGAAGGGAACTTCACCGCCTGCTCTACTCCCCCCACCCCTGCCTCCGGCCAGGGATGGTCAGGGATGCTGCGGGAGGGGCAGGGTGGGAGCTGGAGGGAAGGAAGAAAATGGGGACTGGGAGGAGGGCTGAGCCTGTGACGTAACCCTTTGGGGGAAGAGAGGCCACAAACCAAACCACAGATTGGGGATTCCCTGTGGCTCTTTCACACTGCGTGGGAGCATTTGCCTGGTGAGGGGGCAGGACGGAGGAAGGCAAGAGGAAGAAGCCCAAGTTCAAGAGTAGTGCGTTCCTTTCCTAGGGCTGCCATAACAAAGTGTCACAAACTGGGTGGCTTAACATGACAGGAGGGTACTCCTTTTCAGTTCCAGAGGCTAGAAGTCTGAAAGCAAGGTGTCGGGGGCGGGGGGGGGGGCACATTCCCTCTGAACCTTCGGGGACCCTTTCCTGCCTCCGCTTAGCTTCTGGTTATTACTCCAGTGTCTCTGTCTTTGCCGTCACACGTCATTCCCCCTGTGTGTCCCACGTCTTCACATGGCCGTCTCCTTAGGACACCAGTCCTGTTATATCAGGGGCCCATCTCATGCTGGTCTGGTCTGATTTTAACTGATTACATCTGCAATGACCGATTTCCAGGTAAGACCACATTCCGAGGTCCTGGGGTCTAGGACTTCAGTATATCATTTTAGGGGGACACAGTTCGACCCATAACAGAGACTCATCGGTAATCCTTTGTGGGGTCCCCTCACCTCCTTTCCCTGCCCCACTCCAGCTCTGAGGCTCCTAGGACATAACTTTGATATTGGCCTGGCACTCTGTTAAGTGGCTGTGAATTTTCATTTCTTATAGAGCTGCACTTAGGGGTCCATCCAAGCTTTGGATTGCCAGAGTTCAAGGGCAGCTGCAGGCCCCGTGGGTTTTCTTACCAACTCATTCAACCTGACCTTTTGGTTAAATGGCTTTTATATCTAAATTATGCAGCATGTCCAAGATCATTCTGCGTTTTATTTACACGAAATTGTGAGCGCTAAGGACCTTTTTTTTTTTTTTTTTTTGGTGGGAAATAAGTGGGAAGATTGAAGAATATTTCAATATGTACTGAAGCTTAGCAAATACACAAAGGTTGAAATCAAACCACATTCCTTTGATTAGAATTCAGAGAAAATACAGCTCCCGAAACAGCTGTCAGGCTGTGTGTGTGTGTGTTGCATCTGTGTATCTTAAGCTTGTTTCATTCCCACTGTAAACGTAGCGTATGAAGGCCTGTGGGGGTCGATTCACATGCTGAAACAGACCCTGCGAGCCATTTAGAGCCATTTATTGGTGTGGTGGGAGAATCCTTTCGTTGTTTCCTGGAAGTACTTGAATCAAGAAGATTAGTCTCTTTCTGCTTCCACGTATTTTAACTGCAATTATCCAGGTATATAATAGAGCTGACCATAAAGAGTAGATAGCTGCTGTTACTGTGAGTTTTACTACTTCACCTATAATTCCACTTTCAGGTGGATAAATGTCACATCCAAATTGCCTGTTAGTTTGACTTTCATGTAACTTAATTAGCAGATTCGTGTTTTGGGAAAATCTGATCTGTGATCTTGAAATTGGTTATGGTTGGCGTAATTCGTGGGTAACTACGGATTCACAGGAGCTCTTCCAGTCATTCATTAAAGGGCTAAGGTAATTTGAGGTTGAAATGTGAGAGTGTGATGGAGAAAGCACTCGCTTGGTGTTCCTTAATCTTTTAATCCATTTAACCTGGGTTGTAAATTCAGGCGTCCTTTTAATTTGAAAGGATGTTTAGGTAGCTGGGAAGGGGTTCCATTAATTCACCACATTTAGACCATAATTAAGGGAGGGAGATTCTCTCTAATTGCCTAAACTTCTTAGAGTTACGATGGATACAGTAAGGGTCCATTAATGTTAGATTGCTCCTCTTTGGAAACCAAAATTCTACATTTAAAAAAATCAGCCTAAAACCCAACAGAACAAGCATGTGACAAAAAAACAAAACCCAGTTCAGAGACGTGTCGTGGCCGTTGTCCTTGGGAGTTTAGAAATACGTCGGGGGCATATGGACTAGGCGCACAGGGATCAGGTAACCTGGTCCCTTGCTGAGTTAAAGGCCTGTCACTCAAACACACACTATTTACTTTTTATTTCTGCTTTTGAATTGGGGCTAGTAGGGGAAACTGGAGAAGGAGAGAGTTGCTTCAGGAGGCCTGCACACACCTGTAATGTTGACTAATAAAAAGAGAGAAGGGCGGTGCGGGGTTGGGGGGCGCAGAAAGTAAGAGGAGTAGGAAACAGTGGAGAAAGGGGAAAGAGATAAAAACATCTCCCAGTGAGTCTAGGTTGTGGGAATTCTAAAACCTGCACCCATCCCCCTGCGGGTATTTCGATCAGGTAGGTGGTGATTATAAGTATTAAGCATGTGAAATTAAATCACCGGTCTTCTGTGTTAGTGTTTTCTCAGTGATCTGTGTCAGTTTTCTGTTCCTCTGTAATTATTCAAGTGGCTAGTAAAAAATCATTTTTATTCCTGTAAGCTTGTTTAGGGACAGCTTTAAATATTTTGTCACATTAGTCATTTTATTCCAATTTGCGCATTTATTTTTTAACATTATAGTAAAAGCCCTCTGTACACATTCAGTATAGTTAATTTCTGGGTTATTTTTTAGTAGTACTTTTTTATAGAGTACTTTTCTTTTAAGGGTTCTTTTGATTCCCTAAATACTTTTAGTATCCCAAAGTTATTTAGGCTCTTCCGGTACGTTCTCTAAACTTATCTAGCTTTTGCTCTATTTTTCTCGTAATGTCAAGTTTTGGATGCATTTGGCAGCACTCAGCACATGTCGTTTCTACTACAAAATGGAAACTTGATTAAGAGGCGTTAGCATGCATCTTATTGTAGTAAGTCAATTAAATATTTAGATTTTAATTTTTCTGGAGAATGGGGCCCTAAAATTTTTCACAGAAATCGAAGCCCTGAAAAGTTCTGGCCTTCCGGGAGGGGGCTGGACTGACTTGGACATCGTGCTTTGTGGCTCTGCACAGGGCTGCCAGGCTGACCTGCTGCCCTTGGAGCTGTGTCCTCCCCGAGGGAGCGTCTCATTCACATTTGCACAAAGGCACCACAGGGACAAGTCTTGAACTTGACTCTGCTCTCTACAATTTTTGTTATACTGAGTGTGTGTTCCTTTTGTAGCCTTAAAAAGATTCATTTTGGAATTAAAATATTAATTTAAAAACTAAGAATGCTTTAGCAGACTGTGTTTTTTTCCTCACAGTTACTGACATATCACACTTTTTAGTGGGAATCCCAGGGTTGTGTATTCTCATTTGATTCATGAAACCTTGTAGAGTACATCTCATCTGGCAAACAGGGGTCATGAAACTAAGGTTCTGGGTGCAGAGAACTAACATTTTTTGAACATCAAATCTTTCTTTCTTTCTTTCTTTCTTTCTTTCTTTCTTTCTTTCTTTCTAAAATAAATATTAGTTTATTTAATTCATAGACCCTCTCAAGAGAAAATAGCCTTCGCTCCATTTTACTGTGTCTGTTGAGATTCATGCCTCTCAAGTTCCTGCCCACAACAGAGGAGTGCCAGAGTGGAGACTGCAGTCCTGACTTCAGTTCATGGGCACGATGTCTACTGAAAGGATTACAGAATTCTTCTCACTTGCCCTCATTTCTTTAGTTTCTTTCTCTTCTAGGATGGGTCTATGAAGAAGAAAAATGGAATAGTACCATTTATCTGCATATACTGAAATGTTCTTAGTTCATGTAAGCTAGGAAAATGCAATATTGAATTATGAGAACTTTGACCTAAAGCTTATTTAAAAGAACAGTTTAAAAAACAAAAAACAAAAAAACCCCCCATGATTTAGCTTAAGGGGTTTGATCAAAAAAATGGTAACTTAAAATTAACATATTGGTTTGATTGTAGACCATCCTTATAATTAAATGCTTAGTATTAAAATATTTCTCTCTTGAATGCACCCTTGATTAAAAATAGAGGGAGTTTGTTGAAATTTTGATTCTTCCCTCACCCTTTTCCAAGTCATTACATTTTCCAAATTAATGCTTCAGCTGGAGAGATTTTCAAAGACTATTTTGAATCTGTATTACATTAATATATGGCACAAAACTTGGCATAAACCATCGACTGAGTCTCAAGGTTATGCATATGTACAGATCTCAAATGTACCAAATTGGCCCTGGGGGAAACAAATACTGTATTGTGACCCATGATTACAAGACAGTATGCTGGTGATAGGAAATGGGCATTGCATGGTTCTAGAAAGCCCCGGAGCATATTGGTTAAACTAGTAGGTTATAAACACAGCTCTGCTCTCAAGGAATGCATGTAGTGTTAAGAGAAGGAACACATGACTTTGGTGACACACGAACTATTGTTTGTTTATGAGCTGAGTTTTTAATTTAGCTCTTTTTACTTAATGTTTTCTGGGTTCCTATAATGTCGGGTTAGGGTTGGGGTGGAGAGGAAAGAACAAAATAGAAAGTGTGTGGGTTGAGTAGTGGGTGGGAAGGAGGGTGGCAGGTGGAGTTGAGGCAGCTGGTAGAGGAGGAGAGGCCTGGACGTTAAGGAATGAGCCAGGCTCAGGAACCCGCAGAGGTCCTGGGCAGGGCTGTGGATAAGACAGTAGACACAAATGCATATGATAATGAATACCTGAGTCAGGGAATTTTTTTCTAACTTCTAGTCAGGGTAGTAGCTCAGTGGCTAAGAGATGCGTTTGGAACCAGAACACCTGAGTTTGAATCTGACTTCCTACTTATTAGCTGGTGACTTCTCCCTGTAGCAGGTGGGTATGATTGATAGCGCCTACCGCGGTTTGTTGTAAAAATTAAGTACGTACGTGGACAGCGTGTAGAACAGAGCCGTGTGTGTAAGTGCTGCAGCCCGATGTGAGGTTGACGAGGCTGTCATCGTTCTAGCTGCGGGTGCGAGAATCTTTTTTTTTCTTTTTTTCCAGGAACTGTGGTATTTGAAAAGCCAGAACTAGTGTGGGTAAGGCCTGGGCTCAGGGTTTGAATCCTGTGTCTGGCTGACTAGCTGTGAGACTCTGAGCCTCAGTGTTCTCATCTGTAAAACTGAAACAATAATAGTGCCTTCCTCCAAAGATCATGTGAGGATTCAAGGGCTGCGTGTTAAACACTCTTCAGAGAATCTGCACTCGGCAGCACATACGGAAGCGTGCGTGTGCTTTAAAGAAATTAGACTTGAAGAGTTTCTAAAGGAAAGAGTAGGATAAGTTTACAAAGATGTACTTAAAATGCCTTTTTGTAAATTAGAAACAACCTAGATGACCAACAGTACCTCCATGTAGATAATGTCGGAGTAAAATATTTGAGAGAGAAAGATGTTGCACGGCATTGAATTTTTTATAGAAAAAATTACAGATGTTAGAGTTATTGCGGTGCTCATTTCACAGTATATACAAATATGGAATCATCATGTTATATGCCCGAAACTAATGTTATATGTCAATTATACCACAATAAAAAAAAATCGTTTATTTTAAAGCCTAGTACTAATGTTGACCGAATTGGTCTGGGCCTGGTTCTGTGATTCGGTTCCCCACATATTGCTTTATTTTGTCCTTTTACCAGTCTCCAGTGTCAGCCTGCATGACACCGCACAAAGTGTGCCGTCTGGAAGACAGCGCTTGAAAGTGTTCATTGTTCTCATTTGGTAGTGAATTGTTCTTCTTATTTTTGCTTATTATGTTCTAAAGTACAGTAAAAAAAAAAAAAGACATCTCGACTTAGGGAAACAGATGTGCTGCAGTGCGGGTACTGGAAGCCGGGGAGAGCCCCTTGGGCTCAGGTGCTTTCCGTCCACCTGTAGGGCTTGCTTCAGGCCGCTCACCTGAAGAATGGGAAGTTGTCTTTTTGCAGAGGGGGAGTGATTATGAGGCTGGGAAAGGGAAAGGTGCGAAGGGCTGTTTAGTGAACTGGATTGTTGAGGCGGAGCTGCCAGCAGACAGTTCTCCTGGAGCCGACACCCCCGCTGACCAAGGTGATGCTCTGAACCTGGCCTGAGACGGGGGTGCGATGGGCCTGCTCTGCCAGGTGTTGACCCTTTAGTTGCTCAGTCCTGGGGAGGTGTGAGGGGACCCTGGGGGGAGCGGTAGTAGCGTTTAGCACACCAGCAGGAAACTGTTGTTGCGTGTTAACAAGGATGTGGCAGTACTTGTGCTTAAGGAGTGGGGGTGTCAGCCCTGGCCAGCAAAGAAGTGTGAAGGTGAATTCCTGCAGTGCCAGCAAGGCCTTTGCATGCAGAGCCAGCCTCACTCCAGGGTGGTGTAACCGGAAATCAGAAAGGGGGTTGGTCAGAAAGGGGGTTGGTCGGTTGGTTGAAGAGAATCCCATTCAGAGTCAGAGTATCAAAGGGGATTAGGCTGTGGATTTAATGGATAGGAATTCTTTAGAAAGGTATCAAATAGGACTTGCCTAGGCATTACTCCAGAAGCTTGGCCTGAACTATGGCTTCGAAAAACAAAACAAAACATTTCAAATCACTGATCACTGTATTGAAACAGAATTTTCTGTGGAAGCCTGGTATGCAAAAGATAAACACAGGCTGCTTTATTACACTGGGGATGGGAAGGCCCACTGAGGCAGAGGGATATTGTATATCTTTCAGGAACTCCCCCCACCCCCATCCCATCTTATTCAGCTGGGGCTGCCATGCCTGGCAGGGAAGACCAGCCCTATTCCCCCAACCCCAGAAATGTATCTCAGATAGTCTGAGTCTGTCCCCTCTGCACAGAAGTGTGTGCGGTGTGACCACAGCAATGTCACGGTTGTCCCCTTGATTTTGCGAATGATTTAGGGTTGGACGTTTATGAAGACAGTTTTGAACGGAATGTTGCTTGAGGACTTTGGGGGAAGTTTCTCAACCTCTAAAGAAGATCAGCGAGGCCGCGGTGTTGGGGGGATGGAGGGCAAGGCGGGAGGATTCTGTTGAGCTGCTGAATCTACCTGCCCTGGAACCATCTGCTCTAGGACTTCGAGGCATGGGAATCAAATGAGAGAAATACTCTTATTTAGCTTGTTCTGAGTCAGGCCTCATGCTGCTTGACGCTGAAAACATCCTGTTATACCTGTGTTTTAGGCACCTCTCCTCTGGCCCCTGTCAGAAACCTGTGACTCCCTGACCCAGTCTGACACTTTCTGCTCCGTAGAATCATCTACCTAGAGAGTTAATTTGCTTTAATTAGGCCTTATATTTTATGTTATTCATATCCTCAACGGCACATTTTTGAAGTCTGCACTTGCAGGCCAAGCATTCTCCACGTTACAGGTGTATCACACGTCTCTCGGTGCTGTTTTGCCCTGTTCTGAAAGAGAAAGTCACTTGCGTGCCGAACTCACAGACTCGAAATTACAAAGTGATGACAACTATCAGTGCCTGACTGTTTTTATCACAGACTGTATTCTTTTCCTCTCTTTACTATTTCATCTGTGTTCACAAAGATACATCACAAAATATAGAAACACTTATTTTTTTCTTTTTCTCAAGAAAATCTTAAATAAAGACAACTTGAAAGAATTCGGCCGTGGGCTCTCAGATGTACATCTCTGAGATTCAGCTTCTGTTGACATTCTTAAAGCTTTCGATAGCCGAAGCCAGTATTTAAGCACTTTGAAGCTTTTGACTAAATAAAGAAAAACGTTATGGTGCCTCCTCGGTCTTTGTATTTTGTCAGACTTAAGGCACAGCTCCTTTTCTGTCTGCCTGCCATTCTCTGAGTTTATGTAAGTTGGAGGATGCGGGTGGGAGAAGATGTAGGAGGATGGAAAATGAACATCTTGCTTTACTCACAAACAGTGCTCAGTGGGTCCCAGACAGAGCCAGGGGTTTTGAGGTGTCCTCTGCAGGGAGCCTTTCCCCTTTCAGGCCTTTTCTTTACATGCTTTTGTCCCCTAAGAGGACGAAGAGAGTGTCAGGGGCCCTTCGGTGCTGGGAACTTTTCCTAAAAGTCCACTCTGGGCCGAGAAGCCCGGATCATAGCAGCAGAGCCAAGAAGGGCCGAGGCCAGCTTTCTCAGCTCTCCCACTCATTTCCGGCTTGCTGTCTAATTTGAAATCCTGGAACATGTGTTTTAGTGCATTGGTTCATAAAATGTTTTTTGCAGGATTCCGGAATAGAGGCTGTGCATTGTTTGGTACAACCTACATGGATAACTGCAGTATGTGAGTGTGAGAGTGTGTGTATGTAGTGTGTATTTTGGGAGGTGAGTTGGGAGGTAGAGAGGGTGAATACAGTTCTTTTAAATCCTCTCTCAACAAGATGCAGAATGTATTCTCCCCTCGTATTTATGCAGAATACAAACGATGAAGAGTCGAGTTCCTGTCACCCCTGGGTCCCCAGGAGCTGTTTGTTCGGTCCTTCTGGGCAAGCCTGGCCCTCCCAAGTTGCCCTCATCTTTTTCCATTTCAGTCACTTTGGAAACTGCTAGTCGGATGCTGGCGATCGAGAAGTTGCCATTTAGAAGTTTATAGAACATATGCCGGAGAGAGTCAGTTCCAAACTTTGCAGTTATATCAGCTTGAGCTTTTGCCAACCTTTCTTGGAAAAAAAAAACCCTGCTAGAATGAAGAGAAACCTCACGATACTGCAAGCATAGCCGGTTCTGCGTTTGTGGTGTGTCAGCCTGGATCGGTTTTGTTGTCCTTTTCTCTGAATGTAGTCTTACACAGAGAACTTGGGCTGCCTCTCATTTTCTGAAACCTTCGTCTTGCTTTATTTCTAGGTAGGCACGGCTCATTTTTTTTCTCTTCTGTTAGCATTTATGGGTGGGTCAGACCTGAATTCACTGCCCTATGGCTCCAAGAATGTGCCCTCTATCTGAGGAGCCCTGGTCCTGGGCTGTCCCTTTCCCACAGTTAGTGATGCTCAGGCGCTGGAGCTCAGAGTCATCCTTGGGAGGCTTAGAAGTTGCCCGTCTCTCTCTCTCTCTCTCATCTGCCAGACTACTGACTGACCTGCAGCCTCGCGCGGCATGGCTGTGGCCAGGATGTGGTACACTCTCCACTCATGTATCAGTCTCAACAAGAATCACCTAGCACTGTGCCAGTGAAGGAATAAATCCCTGTGTGGCATCCTTTACACCTGATGGGTTCTTCAGCTCCAGCCTGAACACTTCAGGTGACGCGTGTTCACCTCTCTGCACTAGACTGCCTGTGTTGAGCCTCTCGTACTGTTAAGATGTTCTCTGATGGAGATTTCACATTTGCTGTCGCAGGCCGTCCCCCGCTGACCCCCCAGTCTGCCTGCCTCCCGAAGCCGTGCAGAACGGGTCCGTACTCTCTGCCTTTGGATGGACAGTTCTTCACAGATTCAGAGACGGTTATCCAATCTCATCTTTGGCTCGATTATACCTAATTATTTTTTTTCACTTCTACAGGTTAAGCTGTTGCTCATTTTTTATTTTCGGTTCTGATGTTAACTGGGTCAGAACTTTTTTTTTTTAAGCTTAAGTTTAGCTAAAACTGGATAAAGTGATTCAGTTGAAATCTGAATGGTGCCATATGTGGTGAATTTGTTTCTTTTTCTTTTTTTTCCTTTTTTGGTTGGACTTTACTTATTTTAATGAAGCCTAAGATTTCACTAGCACTTCTGTTAGTCAATTCCTGCTTGGACCATGTTCATTTTATGGCCAAACAAAAATAAGAACAGAAACAACAACAAAAAACTCCTTAAACCTCTTTTTTTTTTTTTTCTTTTCCTTTTCTTTTTTACTAGGAACTGTTCTTTTTCTCAGTATATACTTAAGTAGTTAATTGCCTTCTTTAAAAAACAAAAATTTAAGTATAAGTATTTACCTTTGGTCTGGTTGAGGTTTCTGTCTTGTCGATTTGAACCTACCTTAGCCCGCTGAAACCAAAGAAAAATACACACACACGCACACACACGCACACGCTTTTTCCCTCTAATTGTGAAAGTCGGTTCCAGAATGACCATATGATGACTTAGTCTCCTCCCTCTCCCAGACCTCATTTAATATGACAGGACAGAAATTTAAAAGGTAGAAAAAGCCCGTCATGATGAAATGTTTAGGGGAGGGAGCTATCAATGGATAAGAAATTTTTTTTTTTTAATTTTGGAAGATTGAAAATGGATGAGATGGTGGGTGATGGAGACAAGGAGACGCTTACAGCCTGAAAGATTAAGAGGGTCCACCAAGCATACTGTGAAATTTCAGCACAAGGGTAAAGAGAATATTCTCAAACTTTTTTTTTTTTTTGGTGGGGCAGAGTGGGCAGGGTTTGGCAGGGAATAGGTCACTAATGAAGCCACCACATTTCTAGGACTTCTGATTGACCAAGGCAGATGCCTAACTGAGGATGGGACTTAGAATGCTCACCTCACAAGGTTGTTGCAAGTATGAAATGATGTACGTAAAGTACCTAATGTATTTTCTGGCACATGGCAAGAACTCTTAGGGTGCGAATGCAGGCGTTACTGCTATTCTCACTGTCCCTACTACGACTGTGATGGTGAAGAAGTGTATCAGGATTAGATCAGCTTCATGAGACAGAAAACCCCGTGGCATAAACAGGATATAAGTGAAATAAACGAGGTGTAGTATTTTACCTCTGGACGGCTTATCTGAGAGAGCAATGGGCAAGCCAGAGCTGCTGCCATAGTTCTGTGATCTTCAGGGTGGTGGCTCCTTCTGTCTACTCGTGTGAAATGACTGCTGACCTGCAGGATCGTGGTCATGCTCCCTCAGGGGAGGAGAAAGGGGCTACAGGAGACTTTGTTCCCCTCTTTCCTTTAAGGTCACTTCCTGGAAGTAGCCCCAAAATGTCAACATAGAATCTCATTCCTGGAACTTAGCAACATGGTTGTATCTTGGTTGCAAGATATTCTGGTAAAAAATCTGTCCTACAGCCATGAGCCTAGTTCAGAATTTCTTTTAAGGAGGAAGGGGAAAATAGCCATTGGGGTCGACAGGTAACATTCTCCTTGTCACAATGAGGCTTTATAATGCATCAGATCCTAAACTCCTGGAGCATAAAGTTAGTTTCAACTCTTTGGGAGTTAACACAAAGGTTCATTGACATATTAACTTATACTTTGGTTGATCTATGAATTATTATGTGTTCAACTAGGCATTAAAACCACAGAAGCTTTTAATATGGCTGAAATGTATTTCAGAGGACTCTGCTGAAAGAGTTCAGCCTAACATTAGTTTGAAAAGATCTGCAGATAAGGAGAAAGCTGGAAATTTCCGAGACTTTTGTGAGGCTGGTATTAGTCATACATTATTCTTTCTTTTGGTATGGAGACAATTTGTGCAGATTGCTTTGACTGCTAGAGGACGCTTAGAGAGTTTGGTGAGCCTAACTTCTTGTTATTTGATCTCTCTGCCCTGGGAGTGCTGTAACTCTCTATGGTCATTACTGGGAAAGCTCCATTTTTGATTTTTCACATTATCCCCTTCTATTAGGATAACTGTGGGGTCCATGACCCTGTTCCTAGACATAGAATTTCTAGAAAGCTGGTTACTATAAGAGCTTATCTGGCTAGATGACCCTTTTTTTTTTTTTCCTAGTCTTCTTGACCATGTTTATTTCTCTTGACCCAAATACTTGAGGTTTATTTTTAGTTGGAAAAACTCAGAGATGCCTAAAAGTTAATCATAAACTCTATAAACTGTGCATTGAAACAAACAAAGATGTAATTTCAGTTTCTCACACTTGGAGAGTGCTTTCTCGCTTAGGAAATTTCTCAAGAACCTTAACACTTAGCAAATGTTCATGTGATGTTTTCCATTGCTATGACTTTCTTGCCTAATTCACTTTTTCCCTTATTCATTTTCAGAATGCAAGTGAATTTTCACATTCCAGGGATTTGGTTATTTCTTCCTGCCCTTTGGAGTTTAATTTAGCTTTTAAACATAAATTAGGACAGTGTTAGATAGGCTGGAATAGAATAAAGTGGCACAATTGGACAGCTGTTTAAAATATAGCAAAATGACTTGATTCTCTGAGTTACTGTCATTTTTAAATTCAGACATTTTTTATGCTCAATTCTATTTAAAGCAACTACTAGGATATAGCTTTGAAAAATCTGTTAGATCTATGGCCATGCCACCCTGAACAAGCCCGATCCCATCAGATCTCGGAAGCTAACCAGGATCGAGCTTCATTAGTACTTGGATGGGAGACCACCTAAGAAGACCAGGTGCTATAGCATAAAAAATAAGGGACTGTAAGCTGACAAGGTCCTTGCAATCCATGAGGTCAACTAAGGGTTGCCTTGCCTAAAAAAAAAAAAAAAAAAATCTGTTAGGATATACTATTGGATAAACTGAAATATTAATAGTTAGAAAAATATTGGGTATATATTAAAGCCTTAACTCAGTTTCATGACCATAGCCAAGATAAGGAGTCAGAGAACCCGGGTCCTACAACTTACTAGTGATGTGATCTGGGGAAGTCATTTGACTTCTAAGTCTATTTCACCGCAAGCAAAATAAGGCTGATGTGTGCCTTGCCAGCCTCATTGCAAGAATGTAATAAGATACTGGTTATGAAAGTGCTTTGGCAATGATCAAGGGTCATGAAATGTAAGGCTATTTTATGGTAGAATCACAGTTGAGAGTAGAAGCAAATCTTTAATAAGGAAAGAAAAACTGGAAAACATTGCTTTTCAATATATATTGTTTTCAATACATATATATTGAAGCCTTTGGTTTTAAATGGATAATGAAAGCTAAATGCATTGGTTCTTTGTGTTTTATCCTAAGCAAGAGAAATGTTGGCTTTTAGAATGATAATTATTTTGTTGCTTGCTTAGTCTGAGTTGTAATATAAATGTTCTTATCTACAGCCATGCTACCCTGAACGTGCCTGATCTCCTCTGATATCAGAAGCTAAGCAGGGTCAGGCCTAGTTAGTACTTGGATGGGAGATCAGCTAGGAATACTGGGTGCTGTAGGCATTATAAAAATTTTTTTTTCCTTATAAACAATGATTTTTTTTATGTATCCCATGGAAGTAGGAAAATGTTGTGCTTCTTTTAACTAGGCTGTCAGATTTGCTTCCAAGAAAAAGGCTTGTTCCACAAATGAATGGAGTTTAGGGTCTGTGAAAAACAGAATTCTTGACCTTCTGCTCCTTCATCATATTTACTGCTGACCACACGTCGATGTCCAGGATGGATGTGTTCCCTTGCGCCTCGGCTGGCTTTTCCAGAGCGACCAGCCTTGCTGAGTAGTAACAGGTCAGGGTTCCAGGGTGGCAGGTGGGAGGAAAGCGTAGGGTTGGCTGGGTGCAAGCTGCAGGGTTGGAGAACAGGTGTCAGGGCTTCTTGCGGGGGAGATAAAGACAACTTCTGTTTTGTGTCCATAAATACTTGCAGTGTAATGCGAGTCTGTAATGCACTCCAAAGTTTTAAATCCATTCATTAATTATAGCGTGAGGGTACCCATGTTTGTGTATCGTTTGAATTAGAATTCGAAAGCATATTAGGCACTGAAGAGGAAAAAAATGTTAACTCGCACGTCTCAGTATTCAGGTTCTCGGTTTGGGAAATGAGTTATAAGCTCGTGACATATTCATGGTATAAGATGGTGCTGTAAATTGCCCAGTTAAAATGTCTTATGCCAGTAAAATGAGTTGGACTATAAAATTATAAGAATTCAGGAAGAGGGAGCTAATTTCAGGTCAGAATGTCACGAGAGAGACTTGTGTAATAAGCAGGACAGGACTTGAGAGGAACGAGAGACATCAGATTGGAAATGGGTTGGAAGAAGGGCCTGCCCCGGGCTCTGTGAGGGGCTCGCCTGGCTGGAGCGGAGAGCTCGTTTGGGGAGTCAAACATTAGCGTGACAGGTATGTTGTACCAGATTTTGATAGCTTAAGTTCTTGCCCAAGGAATTAAAACTTCTATGACGCAAAAAAGATCAGAGAGAAAGTGGTTTGAAGTAGATGGTAGCAAAGAAACTGCAACTTGTGTGTTATTGGACTGCGAAGAAGGAAATCAGATGGTGCAGTGGTCTAATATTTAAACGCCAAGGAAACTTTCTGGAATTGAAAGAAGACCTGAATCGATGAATTGGAAGAGCCCACCCCGTACCTGAGGAAATTAACCCAAAATGATCGTCATGGAGTCATATTCTTAGAAAAGTCTTAGACTTCAAAGAAAAAAAAAAAGAAACGAATTTTTAAGGACTCCTTGCAAAAAGATTGAATTATGTCAAAGGCCAAAAAGAAGTTAACCATAGTCACATTTCTTAAATGACATGCAAAGCAAGGCCACAGTGGAGCAGGATTTTACAGAGAGTGACAACCATGGATTTATACCCAGCCAAGCTCTTCTTCAGATACCAAGCTCTTCTTCAGATAGCGAAGTCAGAAGAGCAATTTTAAACATACACAAACTCAGGAGACTTTGTACTTTGAGCCCTTGTTGAGGAATCTTTTAAGGGAATGGACTTCATTTAACCAAGAAATGACCTAGGAAACTTCTGCAAAGTGAACGAGCCTGAGCATTTCATATTGCGTTCGCAGATTTTAAGACAAATGGAGTAAGAGACTAGAAGGGGAGGATCAAAATCTTCCCCTTAATCGTAATTGGAAGCTCTTTGAGGTTATTTTCTGTCATAGTGTGGGTGCTTGGAAGCGGATGCTGAGACAGCATTTGGTGGACGGGATATTTATGAAGGATTAAGGCCTGTGGAAGGGAGGGGCCGAAGTCAAGCCGCACTGCAGGCCCACGGAGACTTGACCAGAACCGCGGGAGGCTTTGGTGTGTGTATGGCCCATCAGAGCTGGCCAGTCTTGGGCTGAAATGGTTGAGCTTTTGTACCCGTCATCATCAGTCACTGGATGTATAGACCGCCTTTCAAAGCGCGTGTTTTTGGGTGGGCGACTCTTTCTAGCTGAGGCGGACCCTGAAGGAGCTGACCGCCGGAGGCCGTCCACCCACCGCAGTCTGCATGGCACATCCCCACGCCTGCCATACTCGCTTTTTCTTTAGTAGAAGACGGTGGCCAGAGCGATCGTTTAGAAAGATGAATTTCTTCTCCTTGTGGTAGACTTCTGCTATTTAGTGATTTCCGAGAACCTTTCGAACAGCCTCTCCGGAGACATTTGGATAGGTCGCTATACTGTGAATCCTGACTCTCCAACAGAGAGTAAATGCACAGCAAAGGTCCAGAACATGAGAACCCATCAACCTCTGTTACCCAGCCTCTCTTGCTTGTTACAGTGCAGACGTAGGACTTAAAAGTTCTGCCAGTTTGAGTGACATCCCCTAACAATACTCATGAAATGTGGAAAAACAGGCAAGGCTTGTGGTACCCATTTTGGTGGTGGTGTGGCCTCGGAGGCTGCTTCTCGATCATAGTGCAGCTGGGCTGGTTCCGGTGATGGTACTGCTCCCTTACCGGACCAGTTCTGCAGTATGATTCAGGTTAGACGGAGTATAACCTAATACCCTGCTGCAATAAAAGCCTTTAAAACATGTAGAGTGGATTCTTTGGCAACTAAGGACATGGCATGTGCTCTGAGTGGATTGTGGGGGAAATAGCTTGGAGCAAGGGAGATCAGTTAAAAGACTACACTGCACATCGTCCAGGTGGGAAACTGGTGAATCCTGAACTAGGATGGACTCGATAGAACATAAGGAAAATACGAAAGAAGGAATAAATCACATTTAATGATGGTTAGAATGAGGAACTGAAGGGGGAGAATCAGACAACATTCCCAGCGTTACCTCTGGGTTACGGTGTGGGTGTGATACCGGGATGTTTGGGTGTATGTGAAATACTAGTGAGATCTAGACACACTTTTTAATTTGTAGCCTACCATGTGTCTGTGTACTACATGCTCATAGTATTTTCATGGTTTTAAAAAAGGTAGCTCTAAGGTTTGAGCCAGGATCATTAGAAAAGCTGTAACGTCCAAATATCAAATTCGGGTATGTGTATTTATACCTGTGTTTGAACATGTTATTTTTTCCTAATCTGAGAAGTCGCGGTGAGTCAAATGCAGATGTCCCATCTGAATCCTGAGTTCGGAACTTGTAAAACACAATGGAGCTCCTGCCGTGTACCCAGCAATGTGCTCTATTGTCTAAATGTTTTCCCAGAGTGCTTTTTTCTCACATCTGTATTGTAGATAATGTCATCCACTGAACAGATTCCCGGTACAAATTGGTTAATGGTGTATATCTCAAAGGTTTCCTTGAATTGAGAGATGCGATTTAGGGTTTGCTTTAAACGGCTTCTTTTAAAGAAGCTAAAAAGATGGTACATTTTTATCTGCATAGAATTCTACCACCTGTGACGTTTTCTAAATTAATAATACATCTTAAAAATTAAACTAGGTAAACCTTGGGTTAATCTTCACATCAGAAATATACACCACCCCTCCACAATTAAAAATGAATTTCGATATTTAAGTATGCATTAGTTTGGTCAGTCTCAACCCTGCCCACACTTTAGACTCACCTGGAGAGTTTTAAGAAAGAAAACGTTGATGCTACTAGCCCCACCCTACAGTAATTGAATGAGAATATGGGAAGCCAACGTCGAAGCTGCTGCGTGGAGATTGCTTTTGTAATTGGCCAGCAGCTGCTTTTATGGTGCCCTTGTTTTGATCTTGCAAACTGGAATCTGATCTGTAAGGAAAGGGAGGGATGGCAGTGTTGATTTCATAGAAGGCTAAATTTTCATTTTAAAATGAAAGCCCGTTTGATGATGTGACAGGGTTTGAAAACACTCATCTTTATATTAAGATTTTAGTAACCCGACTCTGATTTTTTTTTCTTTTAAAGAATATGTGTATGAAACAGCCCACATTAGAATCAGACTAAGGGTGCCTTTTTCTTAATCTTTGTCCTGTGCTTCCCTTTCATCCCCATCTGCCTTTGAACTTGAGGTCTATCCTTGCCTGAGTCTTAGAGCAGTGACTTTCAGATCCGAGAGAATACACACCTGGGGGTAGTTTGAAGCCTTTTCAAGGGATGTGCAGGCACCTGTAATTTAAAGAGAATCAATTTCAGATTCTTAGATCTTCAGCGTAATTAGCCCTAAAATTGACCTGCCTGAGAAAATGCCTGTGGCCCAGGTAGCCTGCTGGTTCTCCTTTCACGCCTCCCCTTTCTGAATTACCATTCTTTAAAGGGAGGACACACCTCTCACCTCCCCCTAATCATCAGGGTGCCAAACAGAGGGATAATTAAAATATTGGCGAGGCTGCTGAGAAAGGGAATGACTCCAATCACTGCGTGAAGGATCCTTTTGCAAATAAATTTCCTGTTCTTTACTTTCAATAAAATTTAAAGAAAGAAAACTCAAATGAGTGATCAGCTGATAGATTAAGTATTGGCATGGATGCATATTATTATTCTTTGCTGGAAAAATCTTTCCATTTCTATCTACTTATTTATGTGAACACATTTTCTTAGTGTTTCCATCTATAAGAACTAAACAAAATAGATTTCATGTGGAATCTTATCTTATTTCAGTAATAAGTAATCATCTACAAAGAATGAGCTCATGGGAGGGAAAGGCCCATCCATGTCATTAAGCTGCATATAATCAAAAAAAATTTTCTTGAATAATTTGTGATATTTCTTTTGGTCATTGTTGTCCTTATAATAATGATTATATTTCACTCAATTTGGAAGAAACTTTTAACACTGGTTTTTCTGGTCAAATACATAAATCTCATTATTTACAGGCTTATTGCAAAGAGTTATGGGAGACTTTTAAGCATGAAAGTATATTAGGATGGAATACTTTAGGGAAAGTGGAATGGAAAGATGAGATCAAGGAGAGAGGGAAATGATGTACAATTTCCAGCTCTTAAACAGTTTATTCATTTATTTTTTAAGGGGATGTTGGTATGTGGGAAATAAATGGTGATGGAATTTAGACTAGAATGGATACGTTTAAAAGTGATGTCATAGTTTTATTTAAAACTTAATGTTACAGTATGCCAGAAATTGTTATTTTTTTGCATCCACTTAAAATTACAATGTGAAATTTTGAATATTAACTAAAAATAAAAACGTGTGGAATACATATCTTTTTCAAATGCTTTTCAGGATTATGCAAACAGCGACAGGAAGAACCCCCGAGTGAGGCCTATCACAAGGGCAGGGGAGATGGGAAGATAGAGTTATTAATTTTGTTCATTAGTTAAAATACCTGGAAAGATGATGTGATTGGATATTTTAACGGAAAAAAAAAAAAGATAGTTTGCCAAACTTTAATATGATGTCCAAAAATACACACTCTCCTTTCTAAGGTCCCTTAACTTTTCTGGGCCCGTTCTTCTCTGAGCGTTTTTCGATAGTGGTCCTGACATCTTCATGTCTTCTGCCTGCCTCCTGCTCAAGAGTCTCTCATTTTTTATGGTGTTATTTTAATTACGTAGGACTCGTATTGCCAGTAGATGTCAATGGGGTTTTAGCTCAGCTTTTCACATTCAGGTATGCCGTTGTCTTCTGAGACTTTTCACTTTTCATCTGCTGGTTTTAGTTGTCAAGGAGCTTAGAGAGATTGGGAATCCATAAAGAAGTAGATGAAGCCCTGAGAAAGAGTCCAGATATTCTGTGCTCTCATTGAGGCTCTGCTGCCAACAAGCCGTTTGAATTTACGGATACTTCGCAGACTGTCTTGTTGGCCTAAGAAGAGAGAGAGTGTGTGTGTGGCGGTGCGGGGGGGGGGGGGGGTTGTTGGTACCTTTCCTGCTGCCCTTCCCAGAGCACATCTATGTACTTAATAAAGAAAAGCGTGAGACTTGACTACAAAAAAACTTATTTCTGTTGGTTCCGGGTCTCTCCTGGGTAAGATAGGAGCACTACTCTATCATTTCTGAGTGGGCAGTTTTGAAAAGGTACCACCAAAAGATACTTATCAAATGAATAAACTGAAGGTTGAGATAAGTCAGAAGGCATTCAGTTTGCTTTTTATATTTCGTTAGCCGATTTTGTATTTAATTAGTGTAGGTATTCTTGTTTTCTTTTTTAATCTCTGAGTTCCTGTACTGAGGTTTCATAGGCGTGAATAAGCAGTTACAACACAAAACTATGGGATAATAAATGTGACACTGGTAGACTTGGTTTCCATTCGAACATCACTTCCTGCTAGTCCTAGCTGCTCGTCCGGCCATTTCTCATCTGGTCCATAGCCAGTGTTTTTGTGTTGGCAATTAAAGGAGAGAAAATCGACGAAGGTGATATATTTGACGCTTCAAAAGATGGTGGTTTAAATGTCAACATAGTAATAGATGCCCTTGTAAAAATTAATAAATTAGCAAATTACCTGTCACTTTCCCTATGTCAACTCATGCTAGTATTTGTCAAGAATTATGCAAAAAATTTTCAATTTTTGACTCATTCTTTGCTCCTGCCGAGACTTAGAGCATGGGCGCGATTATAACAAGCTTTATTAAATATAAAACTTATTTTCATTACTTAGTTTTATTTTTTAAGATGTAAAGCCCCAGATAAATCACCCATTGTTTTTTACTCTCTCACGGATGTGGGTTCTGAGTGGATTCCTTTGAGCAGCTTCCATCGGGCCCCAGCTTTCCCAGGCGAATGGCACAGCGCAGGCTTTGGAAGCTCAAACCTGGGTTTGTGTCGTGGCTCAGCCCCTTGCCCTGGGCAGCCTTGGCCAAATAACTCTGTGCCTGCTTTGATTTCCTCCTCTGTGAAACGAGACTAATAGCACCTCTTACTGTTGTTGAGAAGGTTTGATGGCAGAATGCACATAAAGCAGGAGTGGGGAGCCTATGCAACGGCAAGCGCTCCATCACAGGACCAGGGGCTGTCATTAATTATTTGCCATGTTACTCTTGTATCGCAGTTGCTTTGCACTTGGCATTTGTCTCAGCTGAGACGAAAATGGCTTCTTAAACAATGAGAAACAAGTCAAGAATGTGTAGTGATGTAAGTAGAAGGTCATGTTTCCGTTTTGGAAATTGTTTTAAAGATTTAATCATAATAGCTAGTTTTTGAGTGTTGCTTTATGCTAGATACTTTTTAAAGTCCTCTATAACCGGAATCTCATTTAATCCTTCAAATAAAACTATGGGCTAGATACTGTTATGGGTACCATTACTGGCCCCATTTTGTAATAGAAAACCAGAGTTAGTACTCACACAAGCATGCCAGCTGGTAAGCGTAATGCCTGTTGTTAAATTTTTTTTTTTTTTTTTAGAAAATACTATGAAGTGTAAAGAAGAAAATTAAAACCACCATAAGGTAGAGAGATAAGTGCTGTACTTTTTTGAAATAGCGTATTATGAATAATGCTACTGCGAACATTGGTTTATAGGCTTTTGTGTGGACATATGTTTTCAGCTCTGTTGGATATGTGTCTGAGAGTGAAATGGCTGGTTCGTATGGGACCTCTGTTACATTTTGTACAGTTATATAACTTGATTTTTTCTTTTCTAGTTTGAGATATAATTGACATTCATCACTATAAGTTTAAGATGTACAGCATAATGAATGGTTTGACTTATGTATATTGTGAAATGATTACTGCAGTGAGTTTAGTTAGCATCCATCTCATATAGATAAAATAAAAATAAAAAGCAGAAAAAGAAAAAAAATGTGTTCCTTGTGATGAGAACTCTTAAGATTTACTCCCGTAATAACTTTGCTATGTATCATACAGCAGTTAACTGTAGCCATCATATTGCACATCACGTCCCTAGGACTTATTTATCTTGCAACTGCAAGTTTGTACCTTTTGGCCACCTTCCTCTAATTCCCCCTCTCTCCTCATCCCCTGACACTAGTAACCACAAGGGTGATCTCTTTTTCTAGGAGTTCGGTTTGTTTGTTTGTATTAGATTCTACGTATAAGTGAGATCGTACAGTATTTGTTTTTCTGAGTTATTTCACTTAGCACAATGCCCACAAGGTCCATCCATGTGGTGGCAAATGGCAGGACTTCCACATTTTTTATAAGTAATGTTCCATCGTGTGTATGTGTACACACACACACACACACACACACACAACACCACAACTTCTTTATCCATTCATCCATTGATGGACACTTAGGTTGTTTCCTCGTCTTGGCTACTGTTAATAATGCTGCTGTGAACATTGAGAATGCATACATATATCTTTTCGAGTTGGTATAACTTGAGTTTTAAACTTAATCTATTATGAGCATCTTTTAATGGCTGTATCTAATTACATCACTTTTAATGACTGCTTTATACTTTATTGTACAAATGTTCCATAATTTATAGTCTAATACTTTATATATGGGGTTTATTTAAAAGGAGGAAAACCCCACGCACTGTACCTGCATCTTCAAACACTTGTGCGGTCATTTCTTTAGAACACTTCACTAGAACTGGAATTGCTGGCTCAAAAAGTGGGCATGTTTTAAAGCCTTTGACAAATATTCTTAAATGGCTCTCCAGAAAGCTTGCTTTGATCTATATTCTGATGCCAGTGTCTTTAGGATTGTCAGTTTCTCCACAAACTTCCCAGCACTGAGTACCGGTGTTTCTGTTAATCTTCTGAGTTTTTAATCTGAGAGGCCCTGATTGGTATTGAATACTCTTTTAAAATGTGCATTCATTTATTAGTAAAGTTGGTTGAAGTCTTTTCTTTGTTTCTTATCATCGATCTAGTTTCCTGAACTTAGAGATTCCCTCCTGGCCTCCTCTAGATAAATCCCTGCCTGGATCTCCCTTGATCTGGGAAGCTTCCCCTACCTTGCCCGCCTCGGCACAGACTCAAACACGTTCTCTGTCATTCTTACTTGCACAGGTCCTTTCTAAGGCCCTGCAGGGCTCCTAGGAATGTGTTCACATGGTTGTGTCTTCTTTTAAATTTTCAAAAGTAAGATATAGTATGTGTTTTTTCCCCTTAAACATCCCCCATCCCCACCCCACAGTAAGTTTCAAGCCCCTCAAAAACTGGATTTGCTTCTGCCTGGGACATGTTCAGCGCTCAGTTTAATGGGATAGAACCCATGAAGTTTATTGGGTTCATTAACTGTTTTAGTATTGGGGCGAGGACCCTCTTGTTCCTCTGAGGCTTGGTTCTTAGTAGACTCATGAAAAAATGTGGTCGCAGTGAAAGAAATACTCTTCGAAGGTATTTTTTAACAGTTAGGATTAATTTTGTGTGTGCAGTATGTGTGTTTATGCAATCATGTGTTTCCAAACCTGGTTAACCAGAAGTCACAAGTCTATTTTGGTACATTTCTGATTTCCTGTGATAACCTAGTCAAGTCACTCTGTGCCCAGAAAGCCTCTGTCTGACTTAACTCACTTTGTGACTCACATCTTTTGAAGCCAACTTTTTTGGCACCAGGTGCTCCACCTGATGATCCGATGAGCTGGGGAGCGGCCGCTAATACACGAGGCTGCTCGTGCTCACCAGTACTGGTCCATGGCCCGTGGGGGTGGGGACTCCTGTTTTAAAGCCTTTACACTGGGTAGGAGTCTTTTGGAACCTTATTTTTTATGTCTTGAAAATTTGCCCAAGTTGAGTGATTGGATTTCAAGGTGCTTTGTTTACTAGCATTCCGTATATCCTGAACTTAACTATGAGCGTGTGTTTAGTAACAGGGTAGAAAAAAAGCCCAGTACACTGTTCATGGAACAGAACGTTTCTGACTTGCTTTCAGTGCGAGCGGAGGCCTAGAGAATCAGGGCGAACATGCGGGGCTTTAATTCGGCTCCAGCCAGGTGCGTGGTTAGAGCTGAGATCAGTCAGCAGGAGCTGAGGTCTCACAGGTGCCCTGGCACGTGCTGTGCCCTGAGGTTGTAGGAGTGAACACTGTGACATAAAAACGTCCCCTTATTTCCCGAGCACCTTTGGATAGCACTGTTGGATGCTGCCGAGTCTTTCAAAAGACAGTATTTTCCGTGTTAATAGAAAGCTGTGGCCGCCAGGGATGAGGCGGGACATCCAGGAGCCAAAGCAAAGGGTAAATAGAAGCAATCGGAAGAGGCCGAGACCTGTCGAGTGAGGTCTATGAAAGTGAGAAGCCGGCATCGTCAGCTGAGAAACTGGTAATGGAACAGAAAAGCTCGAAAACATTGCTGAAGAGATTAGTTTTTGCCTCAGCCTGAGAGAGTCCTGGAGAGAAAAGTGTATGTGACCTGTGTGACATGTGTGGTGCCGCAGGCTGGGGGCGTAGACTAGTGACACTCTGGCCTGCCCTGTGGAAAAGGAACATTGGGTAAGTCGTTGAGAAATTTCTCATCGATTAAAGTCACGTGTAACAGTTTCAAAAAATAGTGACCGGCTTTGGAGTCTGTTGGTGTATGTTTACGATAAAAACCAAGAGCCTCACTTGGGGCTCGGGCGCTGTTTTCAGTAGCCCTAGGATGTATCAGAGCCAGTTTTTAGCTTTTTGCCGGAATCTGTGACTGCAGGGGATACACGGCAATTTACTGACGGAGCCCCCCTCTTTCTGGGTTGCTGCAGGTCAGGGCAGCCACCTGCAAATCCTCGTTGTGGCCACACAGCCACTGAGAGGCTAAGCCGTGGCTTCCTTGCCATGCTTTAAACTTCTGAACACCTTTCTGACATTTCCCGTGATCAGTTGATAGACTTTATATGGAATATGCTTCTCTCTGCCCTCCTGGGCGGAGGGCAGCCTGTGTGTCACGGACTTGTTAAATTGGTGGTGTGATCTAACCATCTAAAGAAAACTGAGAAGGCGCCGTGGGCACGCCGGCGGTGTGCTGCCGAGCTGCGGAGCGGCGGCGTGGGTACCTTTTGTTCTTGGCTTAGAGATTGGGTAGGGAAAGTCCTCTGGGATTTCGACAGCAGTTGTTCTGATGTCATGTGTAAATATTGTCTTTTTGAGCTGCTGGCTCGGGGCCAAGCTTCCAGCGAAAGTTGCTGAAGTGACAAAAGCTCTGGTAGAAAATTATTTAGCGGCCAAGCGTACCTCGTTTTCAAGTCGAAGACTTCGCACAGCAGGTCTTGAAATAATGTCAGCCCATTCGATGTCGTTGCCTTATAATGTTGATGAGATGCCATGGGAACTTAACTCTTGTTTACATCAGTTAGCCTAGGGTAAAATTGGTTTCATTATACATTATTTCGTTATTGTGCTTAAAGTCACAGAACCTATTGAGTACATTAGTGACAACTTACTCTACCCGACTCCAAATGGGCAGGTCTCCCTGTTTTTTTTTTTTTTCTTGTTACAGAGATCGTGAAGTATTGCTCAAACTTAAGGTGACATTAACACCAAAAAGTGGAATAAAAGTATGGAGAGACTTTAAATTGCTTTCGAAGGAGTTCGAACATATGCACCTACCCGTCCGGCTTTATTAGCAGACACATTTAGAATATGGAGAAGGAACAGTTTTAAACGTTAATATTTGCGTTTACCTAGGAAGGAAGCAACAGGCAAATGTAATTACAAAGCAAATGCATCACGCTTAGTGCAGATACACTTAGTACATATATAATTTAGCCAGGGACAACAGAAAAACGGCTCTCAGAGGCCGTAGCATAAAGTGCCACTGTCCCCATCCGAATGAGGGGCTTCTCAGGCTTTGAGACAGGAATTCACGAGGCTTTTCTAGGAAGATGGCCTTTGGCTCCTTTCATATTCATATACGAGGACTTTTTGAAGATCCTGCTATGCCAAGTGTCTGTTATGCCTAAGAAATAGGAATAGGTGTCGTGGGTGAATGGGGAAGTGTGAGAGGCTTCGAGCACAGGGAGTTTACACGTTTATGCACTTGAAAACAAAACCACTAGGGTAAAGCCCAGTGCATAATGCCAAGCGAGTGATACAAGCAGTAGTCACTCGCTCTGGGAAAGAGCTTGCCAGGAATTCGTCAGGGGGCCGGCCACCAGGACCTCCGTGCGCTGGGACGGTCAGGCCCGCTTCCTCCTCTGAGCTAACTTTGGGGGTTGGGCATCTCTGAGTGTCGATGTACATGGTCTGTCTTTCTTGCTGCCAATTTTACAGAAGCTTTGAAATGAAGATTTTTATATTAAACCCAAAAGTCTGAGTAAAGAGTTCGATTTCCATCCATCTTAAGAACAGAGGACTGGCCTTTAAATATTTTTTACGCTTTGGGCAGGACACTGGGAAGGCCCTGGTTTCCTGGTGCAGTTCACCCTCTTGTCAGGGGAGTTTGGGGGGAAGTTCGAGAAGCACTGGTGAGGGATTTGGAAAGGCCAGCCTCAGGAGGTCCCCTGCCCTTTCCCCAACGGCCGAGCAGGTTCGGCCATGCAGGCAGACGGAGGTGCCAGGGATTCACGAGTGAGAGAAACTGACCATCAAATGTAAAGACTTGGATGGAGCCTTTTCTCTTTAGAGTCAGTTTCTGGCAAGCAGTGTAGCTTCTCGTTTTTCATTGGAAGTCTTTGGAGCCAGCACCAAACACAGTTCTAGAGCAGGTGTCCAGTGTGTTTGCTGGAGGAACGAGGGGTGAAGTGACTCGCAGTCCACCCCGGACAGCGGTTCTTTGCGGGTGTGACTTTACGGAAGAAGGAGTCCCCATGGGGGGAGCAGCACGGCCCTCGGGTTGGCAGCGCACAGCCTTGCGCCATTTTCGACAGTGTAATCTCAGGTCTCGTCGCATGTGCAGAATGGGGGTGGCACGCGGTCCCCAGGGTGGTGGTGAGGTAGTGATAACAAGTCTCGGGTGCGTGGTAGGGGTCCGCTCACGCTGGTGGCTGCACTGTGCTCGTGTCATTGGGAGAGAAGGGAGCGGCTTTTTCTCCAGGGAAGGTTCCGGGCCCTGGCCTTCCAGGCAGGCCTCTTCTCTCTGCACGTGTCCGCCTTGATGTTCCGGTTAGGAACTGGATAGTCTCCATGATAACTGCCAGAACCCCTGTGCATGATGCGAGAAAGACGTTTGTTATTCAAAACAGGCAAATCCTAGTTTAGATACAGTATATTTCTGAAGACCGTTCCTTTTAAAAATTTATTTATTTCAATTGTGATAAAATGTGTATAATGTAAAATTTACCATTTTAATTATTTTTGCCACCATCACCTCTGTCCCTCCACGGAATTTTCTTCATCCTGCGAAACTGCAGCTCTGGGCTTGTCCCACAGTAACTACCCAGTTCCCGCTTCCCCCGCCCCTGACAGCCACCTTTCTTCCTACCCGCCGTCGCTACGAATGTGACTAAGTGGGATCATACAGCGTTTGTCCTTTGGGGTGTGGCTTATTTCACTTAGCATTTATGTCTTCAAGGTTCGTCTATGTTGTAGCACGTGTTCTGTTTATCACAGAAGAAATACAAGTTCATTTTTCAGTCTTTCAACAGTATAGAGAAGAATAAAAACCGTGCCTAGTTCTCTGGCCCAGCGTGACTCTCGCTGCTCCGGTGGACGCGCCTCCATCGGGGCTGTGTCTTCAAGCTGGACGGCTCGGAGTAAAACCCTGCCTTTGGCCTCCTCTTTGAACGTGAGGGGAACCGTTGAATATAAGTTTCAAAGATGGTGAGAAATCAAGAGAGAGTCTGTACAGGCCTGTGGTGGGGGAGGGGGGCGGTGTACGTGGAACAGTGAAGTGGGAACCCTCAGCCACCTTTTATGACATGGGACATTCTCACCTTTGAAGCTCGAGCTTGTGGGTTTTGAGTTCCTGTTTGGTGCCCTGTAATTTCAACTTTCTAAGTTCGTAAGTTTGTAGTAAATAGGTGTCCTGGCTTTCATTATGTGCAAATATTAGACCTCAGAAGGGTAGTCCCTTTTTTCCAAGGTGGGTGATTTGAGAGGGAAGCTGTATGCCAAGCACCAGGGGAAGGAAGGGACCCAGGATGAAAGTGAAGGTAAATGCAGTGCCGAGGGGGCCACCCCCTCCCCACCCCCAGACTCAGCCTGGTGGGGTGCAGCTTCCCGGAAGCCTGACGCCTCCCCCAGCCGCCATGCTCTCTGCCAGAACATTCTGTGCTCTGCCTGCCTAATTCTTTAGTCTCTTGTTCCTCTCCACCCAGTAAGATGGAGTACTTCTGAGAGCAGGATCCTTCTGTTCTTTTAAAATTTTTGTATCCTCAGCATTTAATCGGGTGCCTTAGCCCTAGACCGTCTTTAATAAGTGTTTCTTCGAATGAATGGGCAGCCCGCCCGGAGGTCTTCGTTCGCGGGGCGCGTCCTGTGCCCTGCCCGTTTTGATTCTAACCCCAATTCTCCCGGCCCCCAAGGCCTTCTCACCCTCCCAGTTCCCACAGGCCACTTTCCACACGGGGTTTGCCTGAGACCCTCCTCGAGGTACCTTTTGGGGGTGTCAGATAAGGCCTAGGAAAGCCCCCCATCTCTTCGGGCCCGCAGGGAGCCTGGGCTTTCTCGAGGCCCACTCCGATTCTTGGTGGTTAGACTTTACAGGACTTCAGGACTGAGTAGGTTTTTGCAGCTTCATCTGTCACTTAACCGTCATGTAATATTTCTATGGTATTATGTTTTCTTTGGTCTGGGAAAAAAAAAAATACCTAAAGACCACGTGACTGTAGGATTACCTGTATTTTTGCCTTTACCATTCATCATGCCTTTAGCATTTTATGCCAAAATAAGACCCGAAATATAGTTTCCTGTGAATATAATTAATTCCCACATGTTGTGTCAGGCATTGACAAACCATGTTCATTAAAACTGCCAGAACTATGTTGCTTTTTCAGTAGAAGCATTTGTGAAACTTAGGAATTTCCTATGTTTGTCTCCATGGCTGTCTGTTGAATGAAATTCTTTCTATAAGACGTGAGGTTAGGCAGTTTGCCTGAAGCAAGAACAGGGGACAGTTAGTTGTTTCAGAAAGAAAGTGGAGAGAGGAGAGAAACGTCATAAAAACTTTAAAAAAATTGAAGGGAAACAGCCCTGCACGTGTAGCAGGAAATCAAGTCTGATGCAAGTCTGGAGGTGAGACTTGAGAGAAAAAGAAGGAGAAGTCTTCAAAGAAGAGGAACGAAGGTTTTAGAAACGCAGAGGCCAAAATTTGCAGAGGTGGTTGGCTCAGGGTTTTTTGAAGGATGTGCTGAGGAGAACAGAGGGATAGGAGGTTGGGTGCTTCTAAGTAGCCTCAGGTTTTGTAGTTGAATTTCCATGTGACCAACAATCAACACATTAGTATTGATAGACTTGTGGGAAAAGGTCTGTAGTTAGCTAGTGTTAAAACAAAATTAAAATGTATGTCCAAATCGGGGCCACATCCACAAAAGCTACCACCCTCATCCGTGCAGACAACTTCACGGATTATACAAAAGTTTTATTGTTTGTTTGTTTTCTCCAAGTTCAGGGTGATACCTAAGGTTCAAATCAGTCAGAAGAGGCCATAGACAGTCAATAAAGGAAGCCCTTTCCAGGGGAATATCAGCCCTGCCCTTACTTCGTGACATAGTTTTCTTATTATATTTCTCATTACAAAAATTCATGTTTGTTGTAAAATTAGGTCATCCAGAAGAGAACATGGAGGATAGAAATCATCAGTATAGAGAACAACAAAAATATTTCAGTTTTACCACCTCATCTCAGGCTCTCTCTTTCCCACCTCTCACTTCTGGTTGACTTTTTGGGTCTCTTCTGCAGAAAGTCTGGCGGGGAATTTGGCCACCAGCTGGGCCAGATTGCCCTTTACAAAGTGTTGCACCCAGAGAATTTCCCTTCTGCCGCACCGTGGACCTGCCTTGGGTCACACACGGATAGATCCCGGTGGCCAGCGAGGCTGAGTCTCTACCCATGGCTACTTCTGATTGGCAGTCCAAGCTTTCCCCCGCAATGCTTTGTAAATTTTAAAAAGGCCAAAGAGTAAAACGGTTGCTGATAACAGGCACACAGATACAGATTTTTTAGTGGCTGACATTGTTTGCAGATAACATATGTTACCTGGGAGTTATATTTTTGTTTGCTTTATGTGTGTCTGATTTGGGAAGTGGCTTATATAATAACAGTGCACACTGTAGGTCTGTTTTAAGGGGCTTTTTATATAAAGAAGTTTAGCTTGTCTAGTAGCGCTGGATTGATTGGGTTTGTTTCTCAGTGGACTTCTAACTAAATCCCTGACCGTGGGCAGGCGGTCCTCTGGGTTTCCATTTCGGGCCTGGAGGAGGAGAGACTCAGGCCCTGTGGTCTGTAACGTCACTTCTGATATCAAATTCCAATGTTACAGCTCGGTGTTATCACTTCGTATTACATACAGGGTTTGGAGCTGTGTCATAGGTTTTGTGCGACATTGTCGTTGCTGTGATTTATTTGATGCCATTGGCCAGGATGTAACACTTTGATTTGAAAGTAGTTCCCACGGGGAGGTGTAATTGGCTTTACATCATGGTTTCTAGGAATGTGCCATGGAGGTAAATGCAGGGACTGTGTGTAAGAAGTGTCATCGGATGGCTCTTTTTTTTTTTTTTTTTTAAAGACCACACTGTTTGCACAGTGACGCATGCTTAATGATGCTAAGTGTGCTCAACGGCACACTGTCCAAGTGTTTGCCAGGCGTCCCTTTAACTGTCTGTTGTCAGTTTTTCCTGCCTTATTCAACCACTTTGCATTTGTTTTTCTTCAGTTTCGTCTTTTTGGTACTATTGTTTTAGAGGCTTCTTTGATTTTTGGTCCTGTGTGTTTGAGTGTTAGTCATTACCACTAAGACAAGCAACTGCTTTGTCCCTTGGTCTGTCCTTCCTGAATTTCCTCGGCACATTGCGAGACGTCGCCTGCTAGGCCCCGGATGTGCATTTTTACTCTCTGAGTCCCTCTGTCTCTGAAATAGAGAGCAGTATGGATGTGTATGGAGTTTTAGAACTGGGAGTGAAATATCACAGCCTCAGCTTACTTCCAGATTTTGGCATTAGATAACATAAAACAGGTTACAGCTTGCCTCTTCAAAGAGTGGGTTTTTTAGTTGGAGGAATGGGAATTTATTCATCGGGAGAACCTAGTATATGAAAAGAGAACAGAGAGGAAAGCCGTATTTGAGAGCTCCTAGCAGTTGGCGTTGATAGATTTGTGTGGGTTGAAAAACATAAGTTTTATATTTACTGTATTCTTTTCCAGGGACTGGAGAAAACTATGTGGCATGTTTTAAAATATTGGGGAAAAAAAAAAAGAGAGAGAGAGAGAGGACTGGTTTTAAAATAGAGTGCATAATCTGGTTGCAGTTAGACAGATAAACTCATTCACCTGTGGAAATTTAGGGGGGAAATCTATAGGTTTAAAAACAACAAAACAATTAAAAACAAGGTGAGAACAAGTGTTGGTTTAAAAATAGGAGGAGGAAAGGACTACTTTTAGAATATACGGAAGAAGATGACTTTCCCTCTTCTGTTTCTCCTGTGTCCTGTGCTTTAAAATCCTCATCTTGTCTCTCGTAGGTTCCCTTGCCAGGCCTGTCTCCTAATGTGTTTGTACCAAAGTTGCTATATCAAGCAAAGCAGTTGCAGGATATACCTGAGTTGTAGCATTGGGAGCGAGGGATTTGGTTGGGATTGAGGGACCTGGCCCCGCCCTCAGAGCATAGAGAAGTGGGGTGGACTGGACTTTGAAACCCAAGAGAAACATTCAGCATTGGGTTCTTATTTGACAGTTTATGTTGTAGATCCCACCAGGCTTTGGATTTTTTGCCCCCTTTCTGTGGGAACACCGTGTATTTATTTAGTCTGTTTGGGAGGATTATATCCTCAAGATGGAGGAGGTAAAGTCCTGAGCAGTGAGGAAGAACCTTGCCACTGTCCAGGAAGCTCCAGAGACCACTCAGTGTGGTCTTCTGTTCCATCACCGCCCATGGGTGATTTCCAGAATATTATGTGGTTACTTTTATCTTGGTGCTTATGAGAAATGACACTTAACCGAGTGTCCATAAACTTTTCACTTTCATCTAAAGAAGATGGAAACGTTCTGTTCCATATAGACTTGGTTGTAATTGCAGTAGGAAAAGAAATGGTTGATTATTTTGACTTTTCTGTTTAAGGTAATTTGCATACAGCATTGCTTCTAAAGTGTGGTAGGTGGGATGGAATCCTTTCACAAAAGAAATGACAGTAAAATTTCCACCTAAAACAAATTAGCAGGCTTTAGTCAGTGCGCCTCGTCCACCTTCAGCATGACTTGAAGAGGAGTTCGGTGTGTATGTTTCCACTTACTGAAAGTGAGTATGTAGAGTAAGAAGTCTTTGTGGACTCCTTATTTAGAGACAGATGCTGCTGCTTTGAAAGAGAGTAGGTTGAAAAAGGTAAAAAAAAAAAAAAAAATGAGCAGAGAAAACAGAATCCTCAGGGGGAAAAAAATCTTAACGCAAGCACAAATATGATACCAAGTTGAATCTAGGAGCAAAAATAGTTGACTCACAGGAGAAAATTAATTCAGAAACTGAGGGTGCATACGCATTTTATATGCCACCTGTGGCCTGCTCTCTGACCGGAACCCCTGTGTCAGGAATGTTTTCATTCGCTTTAATGATCTCCCTTCGCTCCCCCACCCCATCCAGGTAACTGTGATAAAGTTTCCACGTTTGACACAGGCCCATGTTTTGAAGTCACCGTGAATTGTATCAAGTACGATCTGGTTGCAGACAGGGACTCTGTGGGCTGTTACACAAGATGTTACCGTCTGTTCATTTCACGAGACCTCACACACGCTTTAAGAAAAGGGACAACCATCGTTATTTCAAATACGAGCAGTTTATAGTTCGTGTTGGTGTCAGATATTCTATTTGCAGCATCTGAAATTCTTGCTGTCTCTACTTTTCGTTTTGCCGAGGTCTCCGCTGCAGCTCTGAGAATTCCATCTCCTGTGGTCAGGGGCTTTCATCCATTCATAGCCACCTAATGCCGCGTTGACATATGGTCCAGAAAATACCCTGTCAAAAAGGCTGGTTGGATCTGGGCAGATCCTGATAATGTGATTATTAGAATTTTCCAGTGAAGGGAGTGTTAATATATTTTGTATTAATCCTGTCTGTTTAGTTCAAGTGTTATTAATTTGATGAATGACAGGATTTGGGGGCAAAGAGCCAGCTTGTTGGATGATAAAAAATCAGGATCCTAAAAAAATCTAGACAGGGTTCAATTATGAGCCGAACGAAAGAAGAAGAAATTCACAAGATGTCATTAGGTACAGAACTAGGATCTGAATTAGCAGTTGCCCCCACAGGGAGGGGAAATGGAGTAATGAAAGGCCAGAGGAAGTGATGTATAGTAAGGGAGACTCAGGTGTTAGAGACTGCTTCAGAGCGAAGGGAGGCCCTCTGTTCAGGGTAGGCGGGCACGCTGGACTCAGTTCTGGTGACCACTTTTCAGTGCAGAGTCATCAGAGGCACATTTAACTCACGTTAAGTTTAACTGCTGGAGTGTAGCAAAGAGTGATTCTTTCTGTGACTCCGCGTAGTGCCTGCCTGGCGTAGGGCCAGTGATGGTGGCGGCCGCAGCAGTCAGGTCCTGGCATCGCAGCTGGCCGGATATTCCTGACCCCGTAGTTCAGGGCAGCTTCCTGAGGAGGTTCACCTTCCTGATGTGACAGGGACACCGGCAGCCTTGGGGGCCAGGCCCAGGTGGTTCTGGGCGTTCCTCCCAAGGCCCACCACAGAGCCCGCTCCCTCAGACCTTTTGATGATCAATCACATCAGTAGCAAATTCCCTGTATTTACACCCCTTTCTGCTTAAAACAGCCAGCTTGTTTCCTGCACCAAAGAATTTTATAATGGAAATGAGCTGCATAATGCACAGAAGCATCAGTGGAAGAATCTGGGGGCGAGCAGCAGATAGGTGGATAAATGGGCCTGTGGTTCCCAAATGCACACATCCATTCTGCTTTCTGAATGGGAGCAAGGACAGTGGAAGTCCTTTGGGGAACTAGTCCCAAAATGCAGGTTTCCAGGCTCTATCTGCAGAGAGTACAATTCAGGAAGAACTAGTAGAGTCCCGGGATCCATAATTTTAATAGCTGCCCCCGGTTATCTCGGAGAGACAACCACATTGAATGCCAGTGGACTAAATAATTTCTTGACTCTCTGAGCTGGTGCTCGTGATGATCCTTTTTAAAAGGGAGGAAATGTTTAAGAGCTACATATTTTTTAAAGATTCCACTGCGGAAGATTTACCTTTTCTTGAATTTAAAGGGATTAATTCTGTAATTACTGCCGGAATGTGACAGTATGTCTAGCGTGGGTGTGCAGGGTTTTCCTCTTTTGTTATTACTAGAGGAAAGAAATACATTTCGAAAGTGTTACTGAATACAAAATAAACATTGAGTTGTTGGTAACGAGGGTTAAAAATTTAGCCGAACACTTTATATACTATATTTTATTGTATAAATACAGCTTTTCACAGTACAGTACCCTATTTCGTCGTGTAAAGTACCGTTAGTATATTTTCTTATCTCTGTTTATAGTTAAAGGAAGACCACAATGGGAGCTATTTAAAACACGGAAATGCCTCCTCAGAAGAGAGGTCAAGGGATTATTTGGAGAACTGGCGAATTCAGAATAATTTAGTAGTAGTGGAGTTTATTGAGCCCTGGAGGCCAGGTGGCTCCAGGGATCGGGGCTCACATGTCCGTGAAGATTAATACAGGGATGGAGAGAGCAGGAGGAGAGAGCACGTCTTGGCATAAGTGCTCGTTCTGCTCTTATTTGACTTCTTCATCCCCCCCTCCCGTTTCTTCTCCCCCAAACACACACACCGAAATATAAAAGGCCTCGAACACTAGTCCTGATTTCTGCCCTCCTCTTCATCTTCTCTTCACCGGCTTTTTGAAGACGCACGCTAACAGGCGAAAAAGAAAAGTCTCCATGTTTCTTTGGTCGCATGGCGCCTACTTGATTGAAATTGATTAGGCCTCTGCGACTGGAGTTCTTAGTAGCCGCGGGGGTTATATGTCAGATGGGCTCCTCTGAAGGGCAAGGCTGTTCTTCCCCTGCAGCTGCCAGGCTGCTGGAAATTAGGCAGAATGATTTTGCACTGGGATAATAGGCAGGAATTAACTGCGTCTTACAAAGTGCTGCATAATGATGGGAAATGCGGATGGCGCTAATCAAAGGCATCTGCATATGGCGTTTTCACTGTGTGTAAGTGGCAGGCGTCTGTGTGCGCAGAAAGGAAATGAGCTGGTGAGGACTGTATGGGGCGCGTTTGAGAAGCTGCATCTGCAGAAGGGGCCTCTCTGCTTCCCCTTTCTGCACTGAATCCTGACAGAATGCTTGCATTCGGGGGCTGGCATGTGTACTTGCTTTTGGTTCTTTTTTTTAAAAATAGCTGTATGGAGATATATTTTATACACCATATAGTTCACCCATTTTAAGTGTGTTGTTCTTTTAAAAAAAATTTTTTTTTTTTAGTCTATCTGCAGGGTTGTGTAGCCATCACCACAATCTGATTTTAGAACATTTCTGTCTCCCTTAAAAGAAGCTATTCTACATAAAGACGATGTAGTTTGTGCTTTTAAGAGCCACTCCCCCCCCTTTTTTTTTTGTGGGCATTGCAGATTAACATAGGCCTTTTACAGAATCATATACTATTCCTCAGAAAGCATTTGTTTTCACAAATAGTCATAAAATGTATCTTAATGTTCCAAAGGTTACCTGCTTTCCCGGATACAACCTCACAAATTATGTTTAATTACTGGGTTCATCTACTGGTTGGGACTTTTTCAGCTTCTAGTGACAGGTTCCATTCATTTAGCTTAAGCATTAAAAGGAATGTATTAGCTCTTAAAACTGGAAGGAGGAGGGTTATTGGCTTTAGGAATAAGTGGATTTAGAGATTCTCTCTCCATCTCTCAAATCTTTGGTCCCCGTGTTGGCCACATTAGCCCCCTTTACTGCTGGGGGACTAGACGTGGAGTTGGGGTACACACCTGCCCCCCCTTGGTACTCGAACCAGGGATGCAACTGCAGTAGCACCAGCGAGGCCGAGGGTCAGGTCCCGGGCCTCACCTCAGCTGGCCTCTATTTTTGTGTGACTGGTGTTTGTAAATACTATTAGTTTTGATTTATTTCTTCATTCTGGGATTACGAATCTACTCATTGAAACAATGTGGCCAAAACAGCCATCTCAGGTGTGTTGCCATAACGTGTGTTGCTGATCCAGATGGTTAGTCAGAGCATCCCAGCCCTGGCTGCAGCCGTCCAAGAGATTCTCTGCAGCCAAGGGTTGGCAAGGTGGGTCTCTCCTCATGGTCCTGGCTTCATCTCTTCCACACTTCAGTGTCTGATTCGATGCCATATTTTTTTTCCCCAATAGGTTCATTATCCTCTCTCTCTTTTTAAATTTCTTAATTGTCTCAGTGTTTTATTAGCAATTATAGCATTTGTAATTTAGTAAGTCGCTCTAATTTGTACCCCTGATATGACTAGACCCGACTTTTTTTTAAAAGATGAATAAAAAAATACAACTTACTGGACATTGTTTTTTAAAACAATTTTGTCCTTCCTTCCTTCCTTCCTTCCTTCCTTCCTTCCTTCCTTCCTTCCTTCCTTCCTTTAAAAATTAGATTTGGTAAAGGTTTAAACTGAAGTTTGGGAAACAGTTTTCAGGACCCTATGGTTTTGACATTATAGGGAAAGCTAACTTTATACTGGATAATTAAGAAGATATTCTGAGGCCTGAATTGTGATTTTATAAATCCATGACCCCAGTTGAAAACTTAAAAAACAAACAAACTTAAGTCTTATTGAGCGACTGTTCTCTAAATGCTCGGGACACACTGACACACAAAACAACCCAAAATTTCCGCCCTGGTGGAACTTGCAATCTAGCAGTCCAGGAAAGAGACAGCAAACCTAAATAATATAGCAAACAACTAAGTTACATGGATGTTCGAAGGTGAGGTGGAGAAAGTTGGAACAATAGGGCCCAGGAAAAAGAGGATGAGGATTATGGGGACGGGGCTGTCACAAACAATGCCGAGGCTCACTCCGAGGGTGAGATTTTACAGAGATTTGGAGGAGGTGAGGGAGATCGCCACAAAGCTATCTGACAGAAGAATGTTCCAGACAGAATGGCCAGCGCCAAAGCCTTTACAGTGGGAACTTATGCTGGGCGTGCTCACAGAGCAGCCAGAAGAGCTCGCGGGTAGAGCAGAGCGTGTACCCAGCGGGGGAGGAGGCGTCGTCGCGGGGTTCGGAGCAGACCAGTGACATGATCTGAAAAGGCCGACCTGGCCGGTGTTGAGCCGAGACTGTGGGGAGAGACCAGTGCCGTCAGTAATCAAGAAGTCAGGTGGTGGTGCAGTGATGGTACTTGGACCAGCGGGGAGATGGTGAAGGCGGTGAAGGTCTGAGTATGTTTTGAAAGCAGAGCTCACAAGACCTCCAGCAGATGGATGCGAAGTGTAAGGCAGACGACGGTCAAGGGTGATTCCAAGGTTATTGGGTTGAACAACTGCGCCAAAATAGCTATTGATGGGGAGTGGGTTGGGTAAGGTGTAGACTTTCTGTTCATGTCTTTTAGCCTTCCCAGCCAGCCCGTGGGTGGGCAGCTGGGCTGCAGGGGTTGGGGACAGGACTGGCCAGGAGATGTAAATTCCAGGGGATGTTTGGAGGCCAGAGACTGGGTCAGATCAGCAAGTGAGTGTAGAGGGGACCGAGAAGGCGTGTGGGACAGGTGGGAGGAGCGGGGAGGAGAGCCCAGAGAGGGAGCAGTAACCGGGGAGTTAGGGAAGTGGAGCAAGAGTAACAAGCAAGTGTTTTGGAATGGGAACATTTTTTTTTTCTTTTGAATAACTTATAAATGTGGGACTGTGTTCTTTGCGTCCATACAAAGAAATAATAACAAGTCCTATTTAAGAAGTGTGTACCTTCCTGTTGCTTTTGACTTTTCTAAAGGCAGCAGAACTCCAGATTTTTTAGATTTTCACAAAGATGGCAAAACACTTAACAATTTTGGAAAATCGGGGAAAGGGAAATGTTACCGGTAGCCTCCCCATCCCAACATCGCCATTAATTGCCTTCTCCTTTTCCTCTGTATATTTTTTAATTGTAATGTTGCAAGCGACAGTTTCGTTGCCTTTTATTGACTTGGCAGCATTTTTTTTTTTTTTTCAGATTGCTAGTATTAGCTTCAAAACAATTTTCGTGAGCGAGCTCTATTTTTGTAATCGGTGTTCATTCCTGTAAGGACTGAATGGATAAAACAGAGTTGCAACCAACTGATCTTTGCTTTCCCCTGCCTTCTCCGCTGGGCCCAGGGGTCTGTGCCGGATTCATGCTGTGCTTTGTCTAGGGACGGACAGTGCTGGAAAGAGAGGAAGGTGTTAGAGGAGGATGGGGCTGAGAAGGAGACCGGGAACTAGACCGGGGCTGGCCAGGCCGTGGGGGCGTAGCACCTACAGGGCCGGACAAAGGGAGGGCGGGCCTGTGAAAGGGGGCCTCTCTCCTGGGCCTGAGTGACCGCAGCGGGGCCATTCTTTCTTCCGTGACATCTTCAGCAATAACACTTCAGTGCCTCCAGAGTTTGAAAGGAAAATTACAATTTAAAAGGAAACCCTTCATGCACTATTTGCATATGAGTGGCGTCTCTGTAATTAAGAACAATTAAATTCTTGGGCTGAATCGAAAGGGTGGCGCCTGCTGCGTTCCTGCTGTGCTGGTGGAATGCAGCCTGGAGCTGTCAGCTCCCTTGAATTCAGTTGGGGGCGGCGTCCCCCCCACCCCCATAAACTTCTGAAAGAGACACCTTTTAGCCTTGTTTTAGCGTGATTTGCTGCTTTACAAGCCCATGGAGCTCGGAGTATGAACCTTTACAATTTTGCGTTTCTGCTGACCTTAAAACCGATCCCTCTCCCCTCCCTGGGCAAACACTTTGCTGGGCACTTTGCAAAGCTCCTAAAATACAAATTTCTTTGACTCCTGGGATGTTCCTTTATACTAGTGGAAACTGAAATTCTGATTGCTAGAACATTTGATGATCTCTTGTACTAATTTTTCTTGTTGATTCGCCTTTGTTAGTTTCTTCTCTGATTGGGACCCAGTGACCCTATAGGCCTTGGGACTTGAGCAGAGCAAACTTTTTCTCTGTTATAATCTTATCCCTTTCTCCCAAGACTGACTAGGAAATGGGACACTGCCTTCCCCTGTTTTTCCTCTTCTGGTTCTGCAAGAACTCTATAGTTCGACACAGTGTCAAATGGACTTTAAGTAGAGCAGTAGGGAGCTGTTTGCCATTCTAGGTTCATGCCCATCACCCCAGGAGAAGGAGGCAATGTGTCTCAATAACCGAGGCAGTTTCAATAACTCTTAAAGAAGTAGAATAATTTTTATTACTTGCCTTTGGTGTAGTGTAAAGGGCGTTGGGCTCTTACCGGCCAGGCTCCTTCTAGGACTTTACTCCTAGGAGGCCAGGTGGGGACATCATCACCTGTTTGTTCCTTCTGGCAGCCCTTTTACTTCTGCTGTGGCCACCTCAGTCTGGGTTCCCTGAACAGTCTCACTGAGGTCCTTGCACATCCCTTTATGGGACTCGTCCCTGCACGTGATGAACGAAAGGTTCTGAACTAGAAGGTAGTTTCTGCGTCCCTCGTCCTACAGGCAGCCCAAATACAGGCATTTCTCAGCTGGCACTGCATGTGACCAGAGCAGCCACCAAAGTGACCCCCACAGTCAGTGACTCTTCCCAGTGAGAGGGAGCACGAGCCATCCTTTCTTAGAATTTTCTTTGTTTTACCATCACATTTGGGTTATGTTTGGGTTACTTTTATTGTCTTGGCCACTTAGCCTTCTGATGTATTGATTGGGTTCTGGTCCTGAACCACGTGAAAGGCTGGCACTGCTGGAGTCCCCCCACCCCCACCCAGGGTGGTGGGGGGCAGGCCAAGGCTGGAGCCCTGGGCCAGTGGCTGGTGTTAGCCCTGCTGAGCAGAGGCCGCTGGCAGCTGCTGGTGTTTGAAAAGGAGGAGCCTTTTCAATTCGAATGAAGTTGCAGGTGACAGAGGTACAAAATGCCAGGGGCTTAAAACAAGATTGTGTTTTCCCTCCCCAGTGAGAGTCTAGCGCTGTGTATCCTCCAGCTCCAGGAAGCCTTTAGGACCTGGCTGTCTCCAGGTCACTCACTGCGTTCCTGACCCTGGGATGCCGGCTCTGGGCTTCTGGTGCAAGGTGGAGACATTTGTGTTCATGGCAGCAGATGGGAGGAAAGGGCCAGAGGGTTTCTGGAAGCTTCCATGCAGTACTTCCGCTTACATCCCATTTGTTGGAACTTGTGGCCGTACGCAGCTGCAAGGGAGCCTGGGAAATGTGACCAGCTAAAATTTACGTGGAAGAAGGAGAGAAAGGAAATTAAGGGCCAAAGAACAGCCTCTGTCACAAAACTCCAGAAGGGAAAGCGTGAAACCTTTACCATTATTTCTCAAGGGAAAATTGCTTTTAACATAACACAGTTTTTTAAGTTACCACTCCCTGCCTTCCCCCCAATCCCTAGGAAATAAACCCCAGCCCCCTCTGCCTTGTGTTTAGGACTGCTTGTTTTTCTGGGCATACTCTAGATTACTTTCTCCAGTGTCGGTATTGTTTGGGTTTCACGTGAGAAAAATCAGCTTTTAAGCCATTCTGACAGTGGGGTTCTATCACATAAGTGCGCTTAGCAGTAGTAAGTTATGCCCTGTGGGCAAGTGTGTGGTGTACACTGGTGTGTCTAGTGGACAGCTTACCAGTCCAATGAAAAGAACAACTTCCGCATGCCCTTTTAAAAATTACATTCAGAGGGTAGGTTTTTTTAAATTGCTTTAAAGGGAGAAGACTTGAATTTGCAAATAGTGTCATCCAGGTATTGGGAGAAATAGGAATGCTGCAGGTGTACAAGTGCACCTTGTGCAGGACTGACTACAATTGCTGTGCTCTTCCCAGTAAACTGAGGCTCTGGGCTCCAGGCTCCTTCACTCCCCGCAGCCCAGAGGGCCATGAGGCTGGCCCTTCAAGGGACAATTAAAAAGCTGAGGAATTTTTCATTAGATTTTTTTCGAACAGTATTGTTAATATTCTTTGTAATTGCCTGAGGATTGTTTTTGCTGTGTTTGCCCACATTGGGGTTTAAAAATAATCAATCTGTTCATTGTGTTTGAATTAAAATTGTTCTGGGACGTGAAGTTATATAGGATTATTTTTATATCTTCCAAGAAACTCCAAGAAGTTGCCGTACGTATCAGCCTTTCTGCAGCCTACATGCCTTCGCTGATTCCTCCCCTGATCTCCTCCCTCCATTCTTCACCAGGAGACAGCATTTCCACGCTGCTAGGCCCTGCTCACGGCCGCTTCTTCCAGAATGCTTTTCCTTAACCGCCAGCCTATCTTTTCCTCCATGGACTGTGCTCTACCTTGTATGTGAGACTGTAAGCCCAGCCTCCTCTTCAGTTTTGGATTTTTGGGTCACACCGCCCTCGCTGTGGCACTGTCTCCGTGCAGGTGGAGTGAAGAAATGAATCTCGCAGGCCTTGGCATTGCTGCTTTTACAATATGAGTAAGTTTAGCTACCGAGTTGCTTTAAGGGTCATAGATGAACTTGTAAAAAAAAAAAAAAAAAAAAGCTGATTCACGTTCAGAGTCTACTGTCTGAAGTTATATGGACACTTTGAGAACTCAAAGTTAGTTTTCTAAAATAAGAGCTGTAGTATTGCACAAACTCGCGTTGTCTTCCTGTGACTGAGAGGGAAAAGTCCATCCCCAGCCAGTCTCCCCACTTTATCATCCGTGTGAACCTCTGCTTGGGCTTCGTCTTCCTGACGTGTAGCATCTGCCCAACTCTGTGACTGCTGGAGACGTTTAATACTGAATTACTTTCTCATGCTAACTTGTCCTTGAGCTGAAAGGTAGTGCAAAACGTGTTTTGCAGATTTAAAAATCATACTTAATTATTTTAACACATAGTAGAGTTGAGGGAAAAAAAAAAAACATGAAATCTTTAAACCATAGATGAGAAGCTATATGTTGCAGGAAGGAGAAAGTTGGAATGGAAGTTTGGAAACACGAGCTTAATTACTGGCCTTTTCTTTTATAGGTTTTTGCAAAGTTATTTAATAACCACGTAGCTGAAGGAGTTCTTTAGAGCATGTGGACTGTGGTATGATTAAATGTGTAAGTGTAATAATGCACTGTAAAATTCTTTAGATAAAGTGCAAATGCAGCACCTTTTGCTGTTGAGAAGGAGAGGAGAGACCTGAGTGGCGTAAATGTCGGCTCCCAGGATAGCCATCTGCAGCAGTCGCACGGGGAGCTCAGACAGGCACAGGAGTCCGGGCCTCATCTGGGCTCCCGGCTGGGCAGGTAGGCCAGGTAGGCCGTCACTCCCCCAGAGGGCCACACAGTCACTCCCCCCAGAGGGCCACACAGTGCCGTGAGCGGCTGGGGAGAGTAGGCGGGCTGTTGAACCCGGTCTCGGATCCCATTTGGAGGTGCCTGTGGGCCGTTGACGGTTCGGCGTCTGGGTCGGATGGAAACACGAGTCAGGAGCTCAGCAGAGTCCAGGCCACAGATACGCAGGCTTGGGAAATGAATCAGTCAGACCACAGAAACCACCTCTGGCTGATTTAAGCAGAAAAGGAATTTATTGAAAAGCTGTTGGGCAGCTTACAGAATCTCTAGGAAGGCTTAAGAACCCGGCTCAGAAAACAAACAAGCCCGAAGGGGACTTAGCAGCTCGAACCGCAGCCAAACTGTGTCACGAAAGTGCACTGCCGAGGATACTGCGCCTCTCCGCGCGCCCCCTCTGCACAGCTGCTGTGGCCGCCCCCAGAGTGATTTCCCTTTCTCCCCTCCCTTCCTCCTTCCCTCTCCTTCTTCCTTCCTTCCTTCCATCAGCTCCCGATGCCCGGCCTCAGGCAGGTGTCTCTGGCCAAGTCTAGGTCACGTGCCAGCACCTAACTGCAAGCAGGGCTAGTAAAATTAGTAAGTGGTTCTTTCACAATTCAGATGGGGTGACAGTGGGAAACCTGTGAATATAGTAAGGAAGCTCAGGGGCTAGACAGCCAAAGAAAGGAGAAATGTCTGTATAGGAAAGGTCACCTTATCAGTGACAGGTGAACCTCGGAGGTGGGTGTGATTGGCCTGGAGGAGTAACAATTGAGGAAGAGCTAAGGGAACAGGACCATGGGAGAGATAAGCAGAGGGAGGAGAGCTTGCCGGGGAGATGAGAAGGAGCAGCCGAAGGGGTAGGAGGAAGACTGGGTGAGATTTCCTAGAAACCAAGGGAGGGCACTTCTAGAGAGGGTAGCCAGTGGAGAGATTAAGGGAGCTCAGTGCTTGACTTCACAGCTTATCATCATTGATGACCTCAGCAAGAGCAGCCGTGGTCAGGTGAGGATGCAGGGTGCCAGGGAAAAGGGGTACGGCAGGCAGGGTAGTGTAGGGGCTCTGAGTGTGGACTCAGACTCCCATTCAGCCCCCACCGCAGAGCCGGCTTCGGCAAGTCGTGTCAACACTCAACGCGTGTGTGGAAAGGGGATAATGCTACTACCCACGCAGGGTTCCGAGGATTCCATGGGATAGTACCGCGCTGGCCACAGCATCTGGTACACTGTACGTGCTCGATAAATGAACTTGCTGCTGCTGTCACTTTTGCCAACAGTTTGACTACGAGGGGAAGAAGAGGACATGAGCAGGCGGGGAACCATCAGGGCTTCTTCTCGAGTGAGCGGGGCAGGAGTCTGTCTTGGAGTGAAGAAAGAGTGGGGAGGGAGATGGTACGGATCCTGGAGAGGGCAGGATGGAGGCTCTGAGGCCCCGGAGTGAGCCCAGGCCCTACCCTGAAACGGTGGGAGAGGTTAGTCTTTGACAGAAGGAACACCTCATCCATGGGCGGCATGACCACTGAAGAGGTCATCAGCAACTCAGGGGACAGACTAGCATGGACTTTTGTCTTGGCCTTAGGAAAGCTGGGCCATCAGCGTGCCTGGTGGCTTAAATCCCAAGATATCTTGTAGGTGAGAGTGCCTCCAACTGACCACTCTTGGTATTGTTCCAAGGACTTTCCTTTTATTGCTTTGACCTTGACGCCTGAGGCTTTCATAGAAACAGAAAAACCGTGTTCTACCAAATGACTTTTTTACACCCAAAATACTAGCTTCTGTCTTTATCGTTAAGTGGTTCTTAAGTAATTTACCAGGAAGAATAGCAGCTCTCACATAAGAGGACATACCTGTGTATGTCATGTTTTTTCCTATCAAACTTCCGGGAACTTTTTTTTTTTTTTTTTAATTAAAAGTGAAAGCAGAAAGCAACTTGTAGTCCTAAGATTATGATGTAGAATTTTATGGAGCACGTAGCTCTAGAACTCATTTCATAAGTCATGCAGTTCGGGCCATTCCTTTTTCCTGAAGGCCCTGGGGCTGGGCGCCTACCTCAGATCACAGAAGCGATTCAGGCAGTGTTGGCACCAACTGCGGGGAGCCTGGGGCGACCTCGCCGTGGGATGGGCCAGCTTCAGGAAGGGCTGCCCCCAGGCTGGGGCTGCCTGTATCTATCTGTGCAGCCATCAATTCCGGGTTTATTGCAAAACGGAAAACAACTCAGTTCCTCCAAGGTCCCTGGGAATGGCAGCAGAGTCCTAGAAATAGCTGTTTCCCACTTGGAGTCTGAGGGAATTAATTAACAATGCAGGAGTCCCTGCCTTAGGGGCATCTGGGGTCTCCCCAGCCCTGGGACCTAATAGGCACCCATGTTCTTGTGACTCTAAGAATAGCCCAGTAAGTAGCTCATTTGCATAATAAGTATGCCCTTGAAACCCATGGAATCTAGACAGTAGCATTATTTCGGTGTGGTTTACTTTGTCACCTCTGAGGGCTTGTGAAATGGATGGGAAGCCTTTTCTCTTGTCCACATAACCCTTTTACCCTCCTCCAGTGGCTAAAGCCCTTGTCATAGGCTCCAAAAAAATTTTTTTTTAAAATGTGTAACGCTCTCCAGGTATAGAAAGAGTTTACATTTGAAAGGCACCAGCTGTAGATGTCGGGGCTTCTAGAGGCAGTTGGAAGGAAGCCAGTCCGTCTAGGGCTGTGGAGAGCCAGATAGTTCCTCCCCGTAGTGGTCACTGCTGTCTCTCACTTGCTCTGCAAGGACTCTGGCCTCTGCAGGTCCTCTTCCGAAACATGGCGGTGTGCTCTAGACTTCAGTTAAACCTTCGGGTTTACCTTGAGCCACAGTACCCAAGACCTGTGTCGTGAGCGTCATGGCGGGCACTGACCAGCAGAGTCCCCCGTCCTCACAGTCCAGCGAAGCTGTCTTTGTCCCAGGGCTGCCCTCTCTGCGTCCTCCTTCCCTCCTGCTCACACTCGTCTCCTCCGTGATGTAGGCTCCACACTCTACTCAGAGCCAGCAGCCAACTTTCTAGCGTGTTTTCCTTGCTCTGATGGTGGTCCCCGTACGCGGCCTGTGCGTTCCTGAGCCGTGCTGAAGGTGGCCTCCCTTCACTTTCCACTCACGTTAGCTCTTCGCCGAGGCCCATTCCCCCTCCACCCCTTTGAAGCCTGTCCTGACCTTTTTTTTTTTTCTTTTTTTTTTTTTAGGTAGGTTTTCCCTTTTCTTTCTTTATTCGACTCTCTCGACCTTTTGAGTTTTGCTCATCCTGCTTGGCCGAGCCTTGTCCAGCTTCCTGGATTACAACCTGGAGGGGAGACACTTCCTTGAGGCGCCACCTGCTCTGGGGCAGCCAGGCCTTGCCAGAGAGCTAGGAGCTATGAAGCCGGGTCTGGAGTCCCCGGGCCCTGTCGCTCATTCTGGAGAGGTGGCTCATGGTGTTTGAAAAGATGTCTTTTGGTCAAATAACATTTGCGAAAGGTCAGAAGAGTTGGTGATAGTTATTCCATCTACATATAAGTTCCTGGACTGAGTTATTCTAAAGGATATAAATGATACCAGTAGATAGATTAATTTTCCTAGGAATAAGGAATCTAAGCATCCCAACCCTTTTCTAAGGATCTCAGAGTCACCTAGTCCAGCTCCCTCAATTTGCCGAAAACTAAAGCCTGTGTCACACGGGAACTCATGTCATAGCTGGGGCCTGAACCCAGGTCCTCTCATCTCCAGTGGAATTGCTTTTATGCTAGCCACTTTTTTGAACTGTATTTGTTTTCTATATACAGAGTTTTTAAATTTCTTTACAAAGAGAAGACGAAAGGAAAAATGTTAGGTAATCTAAGGCAAAGTTATTCTTTCTAGACAGCACGTGGAATTCCTTGTCCACGTGTCCTGTGGCTGAGGGAAGGCTCAGCTCTTTGAAGAAGGCGGGTGTCTCTCAGACGAGTGCCGCGGGAATGTATGGCACAGGGTCTCCGTAGACAAGAGCCCACTCAGCTCATATCACTGTCCCTCCCTGTGCCTAACTCCTGTTGTAGAAGAAGCAAAACGGCCTCTTTTTTATTCTTCTCTTTTAATAAATAACTTTTTTTTTTTACAATTCTCTTGCAGATGGGGAAATAGTGAACATTAGAATTATATGGCATAAATTCGTAGTTTATTTTTTACAGGAGTCATGTGTTTCTGCCAGGTGCGGGGACCCCTAAGGTGAGAGAGAGGCCAGGTGGATTTGGCATAAATGAATCATCCGTATTATTAAGGGTACAAATGTGAAATGGCTAATGCTGACTTTTGAGAGAAAGGGGAAAAAAGGAGGGAATTTTATCTTTTATTGCGATCACTCTTGAAGCATCATCTTTTTGAAGCTGTCAATTTAGAAATGAAAACTTTGGCATCTTTAAACAGTGTAATTTCTTAGCTAGCACTGATATTTGAGGATAATTGTCGATGTGTCCATAGTTAGCTAAATTTGGTGATTTGCAGCTTTTCCCCCCTTGAGTCTTTAATAAATACTTGAGACTGTGTGCATAAGTGTGAGTTTTCTTCAGGTCAATGCCTTTGTCAAAAATGGTTTGACCTGTGAGGTCTAACATTTAAATTTATGTAGTAATGTTAAATCTCCTTGTAACTTGATCCGGTTTCCAAATTTTAAAGTCGAGTGAGCAGAAACCAACCAGTAAGAAAGACTAATCTGTTCTGACTTTTAAAGGAAAAATACTGATATGGTTTTATTTCTCCACCGTGAGGTCAAAATAGAGACTTCTTTGAAGTGAGAGAAATTCTGACATTTCTACCAATTTCGGGTTGGACCTTTTGGTTTTCATTGGGTATGTAAAACTTCCTGATTATGGAACTTCAAAATCTGTTATGCTGTGAGATGACCCAGGTTTATATTTCATTTGTTCTGTTCAGAAATAATTGCTGCTACCTCATTTGGGTCTTTTAAATCCAGAGTCAGCTCTGACTCCAAGCTCAATTGGCTTCTCCTGTTCTCATTGTTCTTGTTAGATGAGAATCCTCCTCTTAGTAACATGATACAATGTTTATTGCACTTAACTCGGTGCCAGTCATGAAGCGAAGCCATTATCCTCTCATGATGACTGCAAGGTAGATACTATTGTCATCTCCACTTTTTACAGATAGCAAGGCTGGGACCTGAGAAGAGTTAAGTACCTCTCAGGGCTAGAACATGATGGCCTTGGACCTGGAAGCCAAGTTTGTCTGGACTCCGAAGCCCAAGCCCTCACCCAGTGGGCAAGACTGCCTCGGTTCCTTGGGGAAGTCACGCGAACTTGAATAGGCCTGAACGCCATGCTAGGTTCATGTTTCTAACCTGGACAGATGGGCATCGGAATTTGAGCTCCGTCTCTTAGTAGCTGTGTGATCTTGGGTGAATTACTTCAGTCCTCTAAACCATCTTCATTCAGAAGTTGTATGTGAAATCGGATGATAAATCCACTTTGGGTACACGAGAGAGGAAGGAGACCATCAGTAGTTATTTTGCTTATTACTGATATAGTAGCTTGACTTTTGTACGATCGTTTTTGGCATGCGAAGTTACCTGTTTTCTTCTTCTGGAATTCTGAGCCCTGGTCAGCTCAGTCTGGAGTGGCATGGCCGTGATGCAGCCGTTTGTTGGCACCTCTGTGTGTTCATCACTTTCTGGGGCCCCTCAAAACATATCTGGAGGCTACTGGGTGTGTTAGTGGCCTTTTTTTGCAAGTAAGTCATGGAGTTAGTCCTGGCCTTTTGAAGTTTGAAGGGACCCAGCAAATAACATGCCTCTTTTCTGCTTAAGCTCAACACAAGAGGAGGGATTGGAAGGATAGGCAGCTGGAGACTGAGGCATCACTTTTGTCATTAATAGGGCTGATGTTGGAGACAAAATAAAGGAAATGCAGATAGAGAGAGAAAGGAGTCTTGGAAGAGAGGATGGCGAACAGGAAGCTTATATAGAGGCAAAAAAATGAAGGAAGAAAAGATTGCAGCCGTGATTCTCACTATGAGAAGAGGATTTTGGAAGGGGGTCTCTGGTCTCTGGTTTCTATCTTGTTTGTACCATCTAGGAAAATAGGAAAGGGAGCTGCTGGAGGTCACAAAGCTTCTGTTGGTCTGAAACTCAGATGTCTGCTCCTGTAGCAGCCCCAGAGCCATGCTTGGTGGAGGGCTATGTGGTGGGAGAAGAAAATGGAAAGATTGTATTTTGGAAAGCTGGCTCAAGTCTTTGAAAACAGTCATATATGTTACGTTTAGAAGCTTCTTCAGTTAAATATTTTTACATGGCTTTTAAAGTGTCATATGACAGTTAATATTTCCTTGGTGTATATATGTTTATGTGTATGTATATGTATACATGTATATATGTGTTTAGGCACATGCATGTATATATCTGTATATATGTACGTTTATATATAACATTTTTATATTTTATGTCTTTAAGTATGTTTACATATTATTAGAGCTTATGTTTTTTAAAAATGTTTTATTGTTTATTTTTTAATTGAAGAAATGATTTTAATTTTCCTCCGTTCTACTACCCCCTTTCCCCCTCCCCTAGACCTTATGTTTTTTTTGTGTCTTCTTTACATGCTTTTTGGTATGTTAATTGTGGTAGCTTTTGATTCTGGAGGAAAACAAAATCGTAATAATGATTAACCATTGCTGAAATAATATGTGATGGTTATCCTACCATGTCCCTCCATGTGAAATTTTATGTGATGGTTATCCTTAAAAATACAGATCTGGGCATGGTTTCAGCCTTCAGGAACAACCCTGGCCCTGCACCCATCTTTTCCCTGTTATAAGCCTTAAGATGTTTAGCGGCCGAAGCTTTCTCCGTCGCCAGCTCCCCAATCCCACCCTCATTCCCATCCAACGTACTTGTATGTCTTTTCTTTATTTGAGGTTTGTGAAGATAGTCATGGTATCTGAATTCATCCGGAAATGAAGTCTATTAAAAATTAGATTCACTCACATTTTTGTCTGAATGCTTACAGAATCTGTACATTTGATATAAAGGTATATTAACCACAATCTAAGAGTATCTTAAATTTTTGCAACTGTAGAATTATATTAGACTTCCCATAATTCAATTTTAGTGTTTAAAATCTAGTTCAGACTCATCTATGAGGGAATACAATTGTATCTCATAACTTAGCATTCAAAATTTAAAGCTACAACAAAAGTTAATCTCTCTCTTCTTTTCTTTTTTTAGCTTCTCAGACAAACTATTTAGTGGAAAGGGCTTACATTTTCAGCCATCAGTTCTAGATTTTGGAATTCAGTAAGTATCTTTAATTTATAACTTTTAATAACTTATTTGTGTTATTGGTTTAGGATATCTTTTATATATGTATGATGTTAAGTACTTTTAAAGTATATTAATCATAGCAAGTGATATTGATCCCAGGACTTGTTAAAAGGAATATTTATGTGGAACGGAGGGTGTAAGAATTGTTTTAGCCCTTTCTTTATATTTTAATAACTATACCTTATAATCATTTATAGTGACTAGAATTTAATGAGAAGTCAATATTAAGTCCTTGTTTTTCTGAAATAAATCAGATTATTTTAGAAAGAAAACCTAAATATCGATGTTTTTCAATTTTTTAAATTAGATTCATTTACTCACTCGTTTTTACTGCTTTCTATGCTTGAGGATTCAAAATTGCCCTGTGCAGACATTAGTTATTATAATTAAGACTTTGGAAACAAGTTAAGTGGGGAAGACAGCACGTAAGCTGTAATTACTTACAGTTCTTACATCGTGTTAAGAAGTACAAGGTAAAGGGAATGTGATCTGAGTGTCAGTTGAGGGACTAAACTGGGAACTCAGAGAAATTAAGGAAGAGGAGGGCGAAGCTGTGCCGAAGAGGAAACTTAAGGACTCTTGTTGGCTGTGATGAAGTCTGACATGTAAAGTATCTAACTCCCTTGGTGCAAAGGATTGCCACATTGAACAGATGTAATCTCGAATCAGCAGTTGCAAGGGTAAAAGTTAAAGGAGTGTTTCGGGTGTAAAAACTTGGTTTGCTCTAGCAGCCTGGACCGTCACTTCAGTTGTACAAAGAGCTTCTTTGAGTTCCAAGAAGAGTTATATGAATAAAGTAACCACGGTGTTGGGAGGGCTCGCGGGCCGGGTTGGTGGCGGTCCCCATGGTGTGCCCTCCCGTGTTCATCTGGATAGCCTTCTTCCCATTTTCTTCTGATCATCGAAAGTTAGCACGGAAGTGAGGGAGAGCGAATTTTCAATTTACAAGTACGTTGTTGAGCTTTTCAAGAAGATTCTGTGAAAGGAAAAAGAGACAAAACTGTGAAGGGAGACTGCTGACTTTATAGGAGCCTGCGTGCCTGCTTTTTAATTTATGAATTGTTATATTTTTACTCTTAGGTAAAGTAACTTTTTTAGATGCTAAATTTATAGTAAAACCTCACGGATTTCAGATTCTGAGAGAGCACTTTGCTTTTGTGAAAAGTCCTTATTGTGAAAAGAACTTTTAATTCAGGATGTATTACTGATCATTGGATGTAATAAGGTGGATCGTATTAAGTACAGTTAGATTAGGATAACAATTCCAGGTCATACAGCGCTGGCTGTGTGTGATATATTTACTCTTCAGCAACATAAAAATCCTGTGATCAGTGCCCATGGATTTATGCATATATTAGCTTTGTATGTTAATTTGCTTATATAGATATCAGTTGCTGGTCCTGATGGCTTGGAAGCATGTTGAAAAAAATGTTTTAAGTCTTTGGGTTGGAAAGGTCGCTAACTTTTAGACTTGGGCCACCTTTGCACGGTTCAGTTATGTTTATGTAGTACTTCTGTAGTTCTCAAAGTACAGTCATGTGTCTCATCGTTCGAGTGTTAAATCCTGGAAGGATAGGAGTTGTCCGAGTGTGTGAGTGTGTGTATGTTTGCGTGCGTGCGTGTGTGTTCAGGCATGTACTACAACGTGCTTATACATTTGTTGCAGAGGAGTAATGCAGTTTGCTCAAGGTCATTTTACTAGAAGTGACGGAATAAATCTTCTAATTTCTAAAACAGCACATACCATGCTATTTTTTTTTCTTGTGAGTAAAATCTATCTAGTATATAATTCTTGGAATAAATTGTTTTTCCTGAAAATTTTAAAATCTCAGTAAGAAGAAACGGTAGTTTAAATTAGAATACTTTAAAAATTAGTTTTTTTACCTTCCTTCTGATAATCGACATAATTTATAGGCATTAGATTAAAACTTTAGACAGTTTTTCTGATTCTTCATTGCCGTGTTTCAGCTTTTGCTGTTGTTTATTTCGAGGTTGACTTTTTGGCAAACTCCATCCCTTTCATAACTATGATTTCTTTCTAGGGTGCAGAATCAGGGTCATACTGTCAAGTTGCTCTCTGCGTACTTATTAGGGTTTATATTAGGGTTAATAGTCTGCTGATCCTGAGATTAAAAGTGCTCATCATTCATAAGAGATTTTAATCATTCTTTTGTAGCATTAAATTAATAGAGCATCTTCCAGTTGTCACTAGTGAAGGAAATTCTTATCCTCATAACATCTTTAAAAATAGAATTTAAAAAAAAAAATGGAATAAAAATAGCACAGTGGTAACTAGGTTTCAGCCAGCATTCTCTGTCAGGTCTGGCGAGGTTTCTGGTGGATGCAGTCCTTGGGCTTTGTTGCATTGTGGCTTGGTAGCCTTATTTTCTAATGTGTTTCTCTGAGAGATCTTTGTAGCCTTTGAAATGAAAAATCTTTGATTCCAGTTGTGTGAATTGGAATATAAAGCTTTGAAGATAACTATTAATAACTTTGTTGATCGATTCATGGAAGTGTCTTTTTATTTAATTTGAGAGAAAAGACAAATGTAGACCTGATACTCTTAGATAGGGCTTTCTGAGATGCCCCTTTATGCTTATGGTAGTGTTAGAAAATTTTAGTTGTGTAATCTAAGGGAAAAAATCAAGATTTTAGTCACACTGATACACTGATTTGTATTTTACTTGTAACTGGCTGTAAAAGACTTATTTTTTAAAATACACATTGGACACATTAAACCTATTAAGACCTGTGATTAAAACTAGAAAGAAAAGCTAGAAGAAAAATCCCAAGGATTTGCTGGTAATAAATACAGTATTTTTAAAATCCTGTTGTATATAAAAGAAACAACATTTCATTTTTCTAGAAGCACACATCTCTAATATCAGAGAAATTGGAAGAAAATCAGAAAAATACAAGCATAATGTAAATGAATTTTTTGCCAGATTCAGAATATAGTGTGTTTTTTTTCTGAGGCTTACTAATGAGAACTGTATATTTGGGTCTCTGCCACTGAGGGTATTAAAACTGGAGAAATGACTTCAGTGAAATGTTTGCAGGCTTTCTATTTATTGCAGCATAATTTAACTAGAGAGAATTTGGTATTGGGCAGCAGGACCCAGAGGTGAAGGTTTAGAGGGAACATTGCAGGTCACTCCAGGTAGGTGGGCTAGAGACCAGCTCTTTTTCTCTTATAGTTCCTTTGTCAGGGCAGCCTTGTAGGCGGGAAAGTCAGCATTAAGGTCTTTAGGGTACCTGCTGTCCAGCAGAGATTCTTAATCTGAGGTTCATGGAGTTTTGAAAGTAAGTATAAATAAATTTGTGTGTGTGCATGTTTGTGGAGGGAGGAGCCAAACCTTCATCAGTGTTCTGACAGACTCATGATTTCAATGGGTAAGAACCACCGCTAGAAAGTGATGCAGGGTTTTCATTTTTCCTAGAAGATTGGTTTTTAGCAACAATTAAGTTTTCATTTTATAAGATTTAATGAAGTCTCTTTGCAAGTTGAAATTCATTCCCTGCAAAAGCCTCTTTAAATTTATTACTCAGGAAGCAAACCCTAAGAAACGTTTTTTTTCTACGAGTAGTTTCCTGTCTAAACATATTTTCATTTGATTTAGAGTCCCAAGTCGGACAAGTACCTCGTTCCCACTGTGTGCTTTTTGCAAGCATTTAATGGCCTAGATGGGTTGAATTCTTCTAACACAGAAACCAGTGGGGTGCTAATGTGGGTTGGCTGTGAGTTTTACAAAAGAAAGGAATTTTTTTTTCACACTTGTGGATTAAATGTTTTATTAATAACAGAATTTGATAATTGTTGCCTTTTACTTTATAATGAACATCAACAACTTTCTTGGTTTAAAGAATATATATGGATGGATGGAAGGATGGATGGATGGATGGATAGTTATATTGATAACCACAAAATATACATTGCTTTTTCTCCTTGTTCCTCTCCTAGGTTCCTGGGACACCCTGCAGCCAAGATTCTCTATGTTTATAACCCTAGTAGGGAGAGCGAGGTGGTGGTGAATTCAGTGTTTACAGCCGCGAGGCATTTCCACGTGCCTCCCGTTCACTGCAGGGTAAGCGCTGATGTTCTTACTCTTGGACACTGTGCCGTGGCGTGCCGCCGGGGTGTCTTGCTTCCTCTGGCCTGACGTTTTTCCTTTCTGCTCCATCTCCTACCCAAACTCTGTCCTTCTGTGTGTTTGCTTTAGCATTTATTTTTTCCTGCTGTTCATACTTACAGTTTTGGAGGTTTTGATACCCCCATGGAAAAAAAAAAAAGTTTAAAGAGTCTAAACTGGGTAGTAATGGATACATACCTAATGTGACTTTTTCATCATTAAAGGGCCACAGGGGGGATTTCCAGTGACGTGGCCTCCTCCCTTCCTGAGCTCAGGAACGTTTCTTATCAGGGAACATGGTTTTCATGCTTGAGGGCCTGTCTTCAGAGAGCTCACTCTTCATATCAAGGCACTGGAAGGGGGAGAGTGAGGTATCTTTTTGATGGTGTTCACACAAATAATTAGGAATCTTTATCTCAAGTTGCACCAGCGACATCTTTAAGAGAACATGGCACGAAGTACTTTAAGTGCCAAGATATGTCTGGCCGTTTTTGTGGTTAATCCTTACTGTCTATTAAGCACAGGGTCCCATATCAGAAAATTTGTTTTGAAATGGCTACAAAGGCTGAAGCATTTAGTAACTAATACAAGTTTAATTGGATGTGCCATGATCTCTTCACCTGGCAAATGCACTAAGATAGTTAGAACTCCTTTCTAAGTGTAGGACTAAGAGGTAATGAATGGCTCCTTATAAAGCTAATTTGTACTGGAACAGACATCAAAACCCCAGTCTTCTAATAGTTTTAATTTCAGTGGTCTTTAACCTAATGAAGTTCCCAGTTACTAGTGGGTGTTATTTACATATTTTGCTTCATTATGTCTATCCGATGCACTTAAAAAAAAAAATACAGGGACCACGGAAATGGTGTAAGGGGAGCCCAATATTTTGTTTATAATAGTCTTTCTGTATAAACGCTGTCCCTGACTTCTGTTATCAACGTACTTATACATCGGTGGCTTCCTTTATTTAAGTAGAGCTAGGACTGTCAGTTAAAGGCATTGAATGTGGGGGTGTGGAAGGAAGAAAAAGGAGGTGCAGGGCACGTGGCTCTGACCCGAAGGGAAGGCTCAGCAATATCTCGCTTAATCCGTACTATATTATTTGAAATTTTCTTAGATTGTTGGATGTTGATCCATTTGGGGTATTCTCAGGAATTTGTGACACTTATACATCGGGGGGCAGAATATGCAAACATCTGTTCACAGAAATTATCAAAAAGAAAGTCCGAGGAAAAAATATTCTCAGGGGGGCCATTCCAAATGGCTAATTAGGTGCCTTTCTTTCAGGTAATCCCAGCAATGGGGAAAACTTCCTTCAGAATTATTTTCTTACCTACTGAAGAAGGGAGCATTGAAAGTTCCTTATTTATTAATACCTCCTCACATGGAGTCCTTTCCTATCATGTAAGTAACTTTTTCTTCTTGTCATGCAGTTTGATCGTTGACTTAGCAGAGGGGTTTGGATAGTTTAAAAAAGGATTTTTGGAAGTGTCACCACCTGGTTTACGCCGCTAAGATGATATGATATTAGTGATGCTAAACTCACCGGCCTTCCCCCTCCCCTGCCCCACGTGTCACGCCCAGGGAAGCTGTAGCTCTCACCGTGGATCTTTGGAGGGCATTGGAACAAAACAAAGGAATCTACCACACCGTTTTCTAGTAGAAAATATAGCAGGCTTTCAAAACTCACAGCCCTTGCCCCAACATCGGTCCAGAGGGAGGGAACTGTAGGGGGAATTTCCAGGGACACGGGCTCAGGAACATTTCTCATCAGGGGACAAGGCTTTCGTGCTTGGGGACCAGACCTCAGGGTGCTCACTCGTCACATCAGGGCACTAGAAGGAGAGGGTGAGGTATCTTTTTGTTGTTCACAAACGTAGTTGGGAATATTCATCTCAAGTTGTACCCGTGACATCTTTAAGAGGACATGGCATGAAGTCATTTAAGTGCCAAGATCTGTCTGGCCATTTTTGTGGTGACTTCTTACTGGATTCCACTAAACACATGGTCCCATATGAGAAAAGATGACTATTTGTGAAAAGATTTGCTGCAGTGAGGACCATTCCGCTTAAATACAGCAATTTTCATTACTTTTTTTTTTGTAGACAAAGATAAATATAATAATTGGATAGAGTCTTGAATGCCGAGGTGATGAATCCAGATTTCCTTTGGAAAGGTATTTTAGCGTTTTGGCAAATGTGTTTCAGAACTAACAGAGGAGCGATTCTCTGTTTTCCCGCAGGTATCTGGAATTGGTACTCGTGGAATCTCTACAGAAGGGTCTGCAAAGCAGCTCCCAAATGCTTATTTTCTGCTTCCGCAGGTCCAGAGCATTCAGCTCTCACAAACACAGGTAACTTTAATAATGGACTTATTTGGAATGCTAGTCAACACTGCACTTGGTTGCCCTCTAAATTTATGTGTCATCTGCAGACTATATATATATATCTCCTTTGCATAGTTGGGATTTTAGTTTTTTCTGCTTTTTTAAAAAATCCTGATATATAGAAATAGAAACATATGTATGTAAAGTATCAATGGAATCCATATATTTCTCGTTAATGGCTGTACTGTCCATGGTGTTGACATTTCGTAGTTTTCCTGTATTGTCAGTCCTTTGAAATGTTTCCAGTTTTTCATTGTTATAACCATTAGTCCCTGTACATATTTTATAAGTTTATTTCCCTTTAGGTTGCCTGTTCCGTTGGGCTATATTTCATTGAGAGATTCTGTAGTTAGAGACTGTGAACCGTTTTATAGAGCTTGTTAAAGCTCGCCAGGCTGCTTTTTAGGGAGACAGAAGAACCTCCACAGTCACCAGTAGTAACGCTATTCCTGCAGGAAGGTCTCACTGTCTTCTCTTCTCCCCGTGTGCGGCTTAGTGGAAATACATGTTTTTGATATTTTAGAAGATACATAATGAGACCTTTGCATCTTTTAATCTGCAAAGATACATTTTATTAATAGCATATAGGTTTGGTCATTTTTTTCCTTTGATTGTCCATATTTCCTGGTAACTCTTGAACCAAGATGTTATGAACCTTACCGTCTTAAGAGCCTGCCATTTCTTTCTGATCAGTAAATAAAGAACATTGCTTAGAATTGCTCATCTGTCACAGCCTTACCTGGAGCTCTTTTTCATCTAGCGATCTCATGGAGCTTGCATTCCAGTGGATGAGACAAACAGAACGAATTTACCTGTAGTGTAATGTCGGGAAGCTCTGTCACCACATAAATAATTCTCAAGAGTTTTTTAACGTTACTTTCATTTTTACAAAATTGAATGGCCCCTCCCCCCAGGATTGTAAGGAAGATTTCTTTTCATTTGCACATTTGGATTTGGTTTAAATCCTATAACGAGTTGGGGATGTATTGAAAGGTTTTAAGCAGGAGACTGATGTGATCCGACTTGCATTTTTGTAAGGGCTGGAAGGGGCTAGAGGAGGTTTAACTTGCATGTGCTGACAGTGTGGGTTTTCCCATGTGAACATTTTTAGCTTTATCTCAGGGCTGTCCTTCAGCAAAGAGGGGCAGCTGAGAATGGCCAGGTATCTCTGGTGATTGAGACTGGGAGCTTTGAGTTCCAGATGCCATTTTAGTGGTGATATAAGTATTGAAACAGACGTTGGTGTTCAGATTACTGTAGTTAATGGGGTTAATTTAAGGATACATGGAACTAAGGGTCTCATAGGGAGGCCTGCATGAGACCTTGATATGACGAGAGAGTGTTCTGTCTACTGACCACGATGCCCACAGCCCTTTTCCGCATCCAGGTCATCATCTCTCTCCTGGACAGTATACCGCAGGAGCCCCCTAACTAGTCTGCCACCATATACTTTGGCCCTTTCTAGTCCTTTTCCCAAAAATGCAAGTTGGACCGCCTTAGTCACCTGCTTAATACACCTCTCGGTGCGTTCCCGTGGGTCCTGGGGTTTACGCCCCGTCCCAGGGGGGCTGTGGTGAGGCCTCACACAGTGTGGCTGCCGCATGCCCTCAGTCTCCCAGTCACACCAGCTTTCCTCTGCCTGCTCGCACGTGCCACAAGTCCTTGGGGTCCGCAGTTTCCCCAGACTCCCCCACATGAACCCCTATTTCATTCCTCCTTCATCAGCTCCAGTTCTTCAGGGAACCTGGCGCTCTTTCCCCATTCCCGTTCCGGGCCCGCGTGAGGCTGTGGTAGAACTGTGTTCCTTCCCCCTCAGACCCTCATTAAATAGTCGCACGCCCCGCAGTGTGGTTCCTTAGTCGCTCTTTCCTTCACCCTGTGGAATCGAAGCCCCATGCAAGCAGGGACTGACTGACATGGCCCTCCACTGTCCTCCCTGAGCCTGGCCCAGGACCTGCAGTCGGGGGCGCCCGGTAAACGGTGGCTGAGTGATGCCGTGGCCTCCGGGCAGGCCTGTCGCTCTCCCCTCAGGAGCAGTTTTGGTTGCTCCCTGCCCTGCAGCCCAGCGTGGTGGCAACTCGACTTATTTGGTCTTTGTTTCTGCGCCAGCTGATACCTAACTCTCAGTTTGGTTTCTTTTCTTTTTCCTTTTCTTTTCCTTTCCTTTTCTTTCTTTTTTTAAAATTTTTATATTTTCAAACAGCTTGATTGAGATATAATTCACATGCCGCAAAATTCACCCATTTAAAGTGTACAGTTTGTTAGATTTTAGTATATCATAAAGTTGTGTAATCATCACCACAATCCGATGTTAGAATATTTTCATCACCCCAGGTCCTGGCCACCACTACTCTATTTTCGCTCCTTATAAGTTTGTCTCTTCTGGACATTTCATGTAGATGAAATGTGTGGTCTTTTGTGATTGGCTTCTTTCAGTCAGCATAATGTTTTCAAGTTTCTTCCGTATCATTCCATATATCAGTCTTTCATGCCTTTTTTAATTGCCAGATAATATACCATTATGTGGACATACCACATTCATTTAACTGTTTTATCACTTGGTGGACATTTGAGTCATTTCGGTATTTTGCACTCAAAGCTTATACCCAGGTGTCTAAAGAGAATTGGATTTTATCTGGCTTGAATGTGGATAAAAGGATAAAAAAAGACATGCGCTCAAGGGCCCCTGAGTGTAACTATTTGAAGGTGAAGGCCCCCAAATGTGCAGGGTTGCTGCACACTCCTCCATGCTGTGGCATACTGGTCAGAGAAGGAAAGCAGCAGGAATGTTTCGTGACACTACGAGCATGGGTCCGAACATAGAAGAGCAGATGCGCTTTATGTGCTGCATTAAGGACACAGTTCACATGGCGTGTTTAAGATGGCCTAAGCTGTCTGCCAAAACTCGAAAGAAATTGGAGTTGTCAGAATGGTCACAGAAGACATCAGGTATTTTCCTGCTGCAAACCGACCAAACTTCCGTCATGAGAAATTAAATCGAAAACCGTCAGGAAACAGATGCGTACCTCTGTGTGGTATCCTGCTGGATGTGGCTCGACACTCTCGATGCGTTTTCCTCCACTCTAACTCAGATGTTAAGAAGCTGAAGTAGGTTCTGGCGATGTCCCGGGGTGGTTAGAGGCCGGAGCCCCAGGACAGCGCCCAGAAGCTCTGTCTGTGTTCAGAGTGAATGCCGTCGAGGCCTGTCCCTCACTAGAGCATCAGCTCAGCTCGGCAGCCTTTGTTTTTCAATGACTAGCACTCTGCAGCTGTTCAGTTAATGTGCGTTGGCACATGAGTGAAAGTTCTTATTTTTATACATCCAGGGATAAACAGGGCAGTTCTTACCAAATAAGCTTATTAAGCACAAAAATACACATAGTTTCAAGGAGGCTTTAGAGAGATCGCTGGAAAAGGTATGTAAATAGGTCAGTACCGGGGAGCTACAGCTGCACAGGGGACATTCTCAAACCTTTAAGTTCAATCGCACGAGTGTGAAGTTTTCCCTCCCCCCTGTGCTATACATTACAACCCCGGGACTTGCTCAGTTTAGAACTGGAAGTTTGTACCTTTTGAACCCCTTCACGCATTTCACCGCCCCCCCCCCCCCGCCCCCCACCTCGGGAACCACCAGTCCCAACCTGTTCTATGAGTTCCTTTTTTTTTTTCTTGATTGAGATTGCACATATAGGTGAGAGCATAAGAATATTTGTTTTGTCTGACTTATTTCACTTAGCATAACGCCCTCAAGGTCTGCCCATGTTGTTGCACATGGCAGGCTTTCCTTTTATTTTATTTTTTTTTAATATAGCTGAATAATATTCCATATGTAGTTTTTTTATATGCCACGTTTTCTTTATCCATCAATGGACACATAAGGTTGTTTCCGTTCCTCGGCTTTTATAAATAATGCTGCCATGAACACGGGGGTGAAGAAATCTTGTTGAGTTAGTGTTTTCGTTTTCTTTGGATAAATACCCAGACGTGGAATTGCTGGATCATATAGTAGTTCTATTTTTAAGTTTTTGAGGAACCGCCATAGTTTTCCATAGTGGCTGCACCAGTTTACGATCCCACCAACAGTGCACAAGGGTTCCCTTTTCTCCACGTCCTCACAAACGTTTTATATCCATATGAAGTAAATGCTGATGGAGGACAGAGGAGCTCTTTTCACTGGGGGGTTAGCCAGCCATGTTGAGTTTTTCAGACGTGGGGGATCGTCACTGGCCTTTCCTCCCACTTCTTTAAAGTTGCTTCCTCAGATTGCAACTAGAAATTTTATGCCATCGGAACCCCTTGGCTCACTTATCACAGATTACCTCCAACAGATAACACTGTGGCAGCGGTTGGGCTTGTTCCTGAGCTGTTAAAAATTGATTTGGCTATAACACAAATCAAGTTTAAATAAGCTAAAAAAAAAAAAAAAATGATGATTTATGTTAGGGATACAAGCTGGAAGAAACCATACTTACCTGTATGAGGTAAAGAAGCCGATTTCATACCTCGGTCTGTTTCTAAGCTTCTGGTCTTTCCACCAAGCAACACCACCTCTTGGAAGCGTTAAGTGAGCACCTGTGAACCAGCCAGACAGAGCCGAACCCAGGGTCACAGAGTTTTGCTTTATCAAAGCACTCTGAAAAGGACATTATTTGATATTTGATCTTTTATAAAAGAATTTTGGGAGAAACGGTCAAACAATACACTCATTTTATTTGATCTTATTTCTATATTAGGGTGAAACAGTATTGATATCCGTAAAATCATATACACTGCCGTTGGTTCTGCTCTCTTAAATGAATCCTAAGGTTGAGATCCCAGTTCGTTTTTCAGAATAACAAAAACATTTATCCGTCTTATGAAATAAACTAGGACGCCAGCAAATAATTAAGGTATCTCGTTTTTTTGTATTAAGGCCTCACTTTGGTCCTTTTTGTTTACGCGTGTTGCCCATCCGTATCTGACTGTTGCATTTTTCCTGCTCCATTGAACTGGATTAAATGGCTTTCTCTCCTCTGCTGAAAACAAACGCGTTTGTGTGGTTCATCTTCTGTCTGAATTCTCGCTGGCCCAGGGTTTGCTAGCAGTCCCTGGGGCCAGTGGAGAGCGGCAATCCCTCTGCTGCCCATAGGTACCTGCTCTCGGGAAGAACGTAGAAAAACACGAGAAATTGAGGTCGCATTTTTCTTTTTAAACCTCTTTGTTTGGTCCTTTCTTTTTTCGTTCGTCTTGACCTTCATGAAGTGAGAGCTCCTAGCGGATGAGAAACCGCAGCGGGTCTAATCGAGACTCTGCGGTTCCTCTGCTTTTGTCGCAGTTTGGTCATCGTCCGGCACCTGGACCATCCTCCCAGTCAGTCCTTCTCTGCTCTAGGTCTCCTGGCACACTGCTGCTGACAATGTCATCTTGTACAGAACTATCCATTATTTCCCCGGTCACTGTGCTAGCTGGGTTCCCTGTCGTTTACAGGACAAGGTGCAAGTGCCTTAGCTTGGCGGACAAGCTCCTTCGTCACCTGGCTCCAGCTTCTCCAGCCCCCGAGGTCCCACCCCTCTCCCCTCGCCTCTGGCCTCAGGAACCTCTCATCATTGCCTGGAACGGGGCCTCCCTTTTATTTTACAAACCATCTCACCGTCATGAGCTTTTACCGCATTCGAACCCTGACTATCCTTCTAATTCCGTCCTTTGAGACCCAGTTCAGATGCCAGCGCCTCTCCGGGCTCCCAGGCGCGCCTGCGCTCTGGTCCCCATGGCATTTGGTTCAAACCCCTGCTTGAACATTTAGTGTTTCGTGTTGTCCTTTCCCCTGCTCTTCCCTGAGCCTCTGTAGGGCAGGGCCTGTTTCTTCTTCATTTGTATAATGTCACCATCAACTTAGCATTTAGTACTTTGAGGGCCCCCAGAGTTTTTAATAGATGGATGAGTCAGTGGGCCTCTGAGTTGAGATCCCCAAATAGCACATCTGCCCCGTGTAACATCTAAGACTTGCATAACTTCACCTTTTCATCACACCAACCAGTTTGACCTTCAGCAGATGTACTGCCAGGGCAGGTGGTATTATTCTTATTTTAGAAATTATAGAATGGACTTGGAGCTTAAGTTACTCAGCGGAGGCTGCGGGTAGAGCCAGGATTGGCGGCCCCGCCTTTGTGCGCTTTAAATGTTTCGCCGTATATATAGTGAGTGTTGTAATGATTTCCACATCTGTCGACTTAGTGATTCATGTTGCAGGAAAGATAAATGCACATGAAGTGGCATTTTATGTAAGGGCAGAAAGGCTCAAAAGTGGGAAAAGGATTTGATAAATCTGAGTATATCAACATGGCGGGATATTAAGTAGTTCTTCCAAGATATAATTAGGATATTTATGTAGAGATGTCTGACAAGCGAATAGTAGGGTACAAGCTAGAGTATGTACTCTGTTCGTAACCCTAAAATACACGGTAGGATATGTTATGTAAGTATCGTTGTGTTTAGGCTCATGAAAAAGCAAGGAATTTTATTTTTATCGCTTTCTTTAGTGCTGTTTTAGATCTGAGCCATTGAGATTTGGAGAGTGTTTCAGTGCTTTATTTGGGCAAAACAGAATATTCGAAGTTGTCTCAGAGTCTGGCGTGGAGAGTCACTATAGCAAAAAGCTCATCTCAGAGAGTTAAAAGGACTTATATTATTGTTTTGGGGATCATCGTAACAATCATGTTTATTGTTTAAAATGAAATTATAAGGCAGTATAGGAAAGCTCATAAAGGTGGTTGTGTGTGTGTTGCAACATGGTATATTGAATTGTATGAAAGAGAGTCCGATTGTAAGAAATTATAATGTAATTATAAAAACACAGGGGAAATCAGAGAAATGGCAAAGTCGAAATAAGCCCCCAGCTCACAGCCACACTCAGCAGGGGTGACCAGGGCGAATGTTTTGCCATCTCCTTCGGTATTTTTTTCTGAGTGTGTGTGATGAACGGGGTCCTCACCCCGCCAGCGTCACGCTATTGGATTATGTAAAGGAGAGAGTATTTCTGGGTGTTCGGTGTGATATCCGATACATGTCAGGCCGGGAGTTCCTAACCTTTTCATATTGGCATAGCCTTCGCTTCGGGAGTGCCGGTGTCAGGCCCTTGCGCCTGCCTGCCCGGGACAGGTGTTGGGCAAGGGCTGCAGTCCGGGGCCTGCCGGGCTGGGTAGAGGGCACCCCAACTTGCTTTTCTGCTCCTTGTCTCCAGAGGTGCTGATTCTGTCAATTAACTGTGGCAGTCTAGAGGCGAAGCTGTCAAATCAGTACGGGGGGGGCGGGGGGGACGAGGAAAGTTTTTTTCCATCTCAGGGGAGAAACGGAAAGAGTCGGATTCGTCATGAACAAATACGTTGCAAAAAGTCTGATCTAGGATTCAGAGATGGAAGATGGAGAACAGGGAAAGGTTCAAGGCCTCTGTCGCTGTTCTGCTTCCCTGATTATCTTACATGATTAGTTAGGTGAAATAAAACAGAATTTCTGGGTGTAATAGCTGAGAATTACTTCACATCTGTGTTAATCATAATGTATTTAATAACATTTCTTTGCATGATAAAAGTTCTTTGATCTTATATAAAAACGATGGGCTGTCAGACTCTGGAAAGTTATTACTGTATGTTAGATAAATACATGCCATTCCTTAATTTCCCCCTACCGTTTACCTCCGAATATCATTTCTAAAAGCAAGAAAATGGCCTAAATTTAAAAAAATGTGTTCTGTTCATTAGAGTCACAAATGAGAATGATTCAGTGGAATGGGAACTTGGAGAGAGGGGAGAGAGGGTTGGTGAGCGGAAAAAAGAAAGAGAACGTGGTAAAGCTTTGAAATACCAAGAGGTGTGGGGTGGGCGTTTCTCTTACCCCTTCTGTATTTTACAGGCGGTGGAATCTTCCCCCTCCATCTTTCTCTGTTTGCCTTTCTACAATCTCTGCTTTCTTGGCTACTGGGAGAATACAGTTTCCTGGTCCTTCTTTAAACTCAGTGTTTGCCTCTCTTGCCTCCCAGGAGAATTGACTCACTCACTTGATAATAGAATAAATGATCTTTAAAAGGAAGAAATTATAATCCGAGCTGTTTACAAAGTTACAAGACGTGAATCTTTTTGACATCTGTCAAACCTTCATTATGTTAGACTATTCTAAAAATCTTGGTTAGAACAGTTAAATAGCACACCTCTTTTCCTGGCCAAGTTCTGAACTAGTAGATCTTTAAGAATCAGCAGTCAGAGAACTGAAATGCCCCCTTTATATTACATTCTTCTGTATCAGCTGAGGGGAGAGAGGCAGAGGAGCTAACTCCATCTCTCCTGGGGTTTAGCATGGGGTGGTCTGCCAGAAGGAAGTTTGAACCAAGGACAGACATCCTTACCTAGGATATCAAGTGAAAGAAACCAGAGCTCTTCTGAAAGCCCTACCCCTGCCACCCCATCCTTTAGCACAGGATTGTTGTCTATTGCCCCCTAATAGACAGCTCCCTCTGCTTTGAGGGGAGAGGAAGGCTTGGGGCAAGAGGACAGAAGTATTTAGGGAAAGAGAATCCTTTCCCTATAACATTTCTCAGTTTCGTAGTCCAGACCCATTGGGCTGACCTGTTTTTAAGTCTCTTGCTCTCCCTTCTCTGACAAGGAGATCCTCAGACTTCCGGCAGCTGAGCCCCCACCTTCCTGAGCCTCTTCCTCCTCTCAGGAGAACCAAACCCCCTGTTTCTTTGTTGGTCCCCCTCAGTCGGCTGGGGCACACTGATGACCTTGCCCCTAGAAAGCTCCGAGATGGATTATAATAATTCATTAATAATCTTCTCCAGAGCCACACTCTACCGAAGGTTGAAAGTTCACATTCTCATCTGTTTCCCAGTCCAGATTCTTTTCAAGTATGATATACAGCACAGCTTATCAGAGCTTTTGCCATGGGATCAAATAACAGTGTCAAGATACTCCAATAAAAAATGCCACCTATGTGAGGATGCCCCATCCTAGACATGCACAGTGTAGCAAATAAGAAGATGAATTCTAAAACCAGACCACCTGGGTAAAAATCTTGGTTCCGAGTGACCTTGGCCAAATTACCTAACTTTCTTGTTTCTTCGTTTATCTGTAAAATAGGTAATAATAGCACTACCTCATAGGATTGATGTAACTATTGAATTAATAGATGTTAAGTGTTTTGAACTATTACCTGGCACATAACTAAAATGCATTCCTCACTTTAAGAAAGTTTTAAATGTAAACCTTTTCCTATTATAAAGCTCTTAGAGAATTTTAAAATTCAGAGGTTAGGTCCTTTGGCAAGACATGAAAGTTCAAAGTGATAGTCCCATGTCAAATTATTTTGGCCTGTGAGTTAACATTCAAAGAATTTGAAGTCCTCCCCAACTCCTTATTTATTCATTGTTTTTGTCTTTGCCAGAGAGGTTCTCCATGCTTGTGTGCAGCTGGGGAAACTTCAGCAGCTGTAGCCTGGGCTCGCTCTCACTAGAATGTGCATGACTTCCCCAGGGTTTCAGAAGTTACCGTAGTTTAATACGAAGTCTCTCTTGAGCCTCACTTGGATCTAGAATCTTAATAAGACATACAAAAACATCAAATTATCAACCTTGCATCCACTGAATTTGGAAAACATGCCAGGCTTCAAAGCACTATTTCTAAGCAAAATTGTTCCCAGCATTTCCTGTGGGATGGAGGACAGAGAGAGAGAGCATTGCCTTCGTTTCAGCTTCAGTTCATGCCAGTCGTTCAAAGATCTTGGCATTTGAACTCACTGGGGAGAGACCGCCTGTTAGGACTCTAATTTGGGACATTTGCAGTGGGGGAGAAGACACCTGTCTGTCCATGGCACCCTCCTCTCTCAGGAAGTAGCACCTGAGAAGCTGTGGTCTTCCTCGAGTTAGAGCTTCGCAGTGGCGGCAGCCCGGTCTCTGGGTGTGCCTTTCTTTGCCTTTTGCCGGGACCCCTGTCTCCGGCACCCCATGCTGAGTGGTGTCGACTTTTGTTCAGGGATGGATCGTGTGCAGCGGCTGTGAGCAGAGACGTGGAGATCTGTGCACGCCGTTTTCCATTGCCTCTTACTGCGGACTTACTGAGGCTTCTGGAACTTACTACTGAAGAAGGCTCTTCCGTTTTTGCCCCACTTATTTCAAGTGGAACATTGTTCTCAGCAAATTCCTGGAGGGGAGCTGCTGTTGACACTCTGGAAGCTCAGGGCCTAGTGGGGATAGAGCTTGGCCGGGAGCTGCTCCCTGTCTCCTCCAGGTGAGAGTGTGCCCCTTCTTTCTGCAGTCTCGGGTCGTGCCTCCAGGACACGCTTGTCATCCCTGTCCCCCTCTTCCTGTCAGGAAGGCTCAGTTGAGTTTCTTGCTGTTTAACCAGCTTCTTTTGTTGGTCTCTTTCTTTCTCTGACACTTGTAAGCTGCTGTTGATTGCTGGAATTGGTACATTCTTTTTCTTTTTTCCGGTCTCCCTGGCCCTCCCCTCAGAGCCTGCCCAGATCTGATCTAACCTTTGGTCCCGCTGTCTCAGCCTTTGAAGGAGCAGGGCAGGTCCTCATCGCTCTTACTATGGGTTCTGTTCACAGCTTTAGAAGTGTTTTTTTTCCATAGTTCCTAGAACTGAGTCCTGGTTTTTCTTGGGGGAACCAACTACAGTCTGCTGAGACCTTCCCTGACTTCTTACTAGGTTTTTTTTTTTTTTAAGCTCCAAAAAAACACAAAGATTTACCTTCCTCATTTCAGTTCGATCCCAGGCTGCCTCCGTCTCCTTTTATGTCTGTTGCACGGGGCCTTCCAGGTCACCTGTCCTGTTCAGCGCTGTCTAGTTGTTTCCTAAGGTGTCAGTTTCTTTCCAAAGGGCAGCCCTTTCTTCCTCCCGCATCTTCGATCTGCTTTCCTTTTTTGGTTTTTGTTCTCTTGACCTGGTAGGAAGACTAAAGCGTGTTTCTCCAACCTTCCAGCACCTCTCTGATTTCTAGAGTGAGCCTTTTGGTTCCAAGGACAGACTTTAGTGGTCGTCTTCTTTTTCGCACACAGTAACTATGTCAGATTGCTTCTGCGACTCCACCCAACATGACAGCACTCCTCCTTAAGAAGAATATCCTTATCACTTTTTTATTTATAAAATCCGTCACCCTTCTGTGGCTCTGTCACTTGGGATCTTGAAAATCTAAAGCGGTGATTAGCATTTAGGTGGTTAACCTGGACTCAGTGAGTTGGGGGGCAGCTCGTGAGACTGCGGACCAACGTCACGTGTTTAAGCTGCACCCTTTCACAGTTCTGGCGCTTGGCCATAAAGATAACGTATAACAAGGAACAGACTTTGGAGCAGCCTGTCTATACTGCTGGCCAGGAGTTGGACGCAGTAGTTTCTTCAACACCTGACTGTGAAAGCAGCAGGTAGTATTCTGGAAGCTCTGTTTTGAGGCAAGCCCTGACTGGAACATCTTTTTTCTTTTTCTTTTTTTCCTTTTTCCTTTTCTTGTGGTGAAATGTATATAAGACAAAATTTACCATTTTAACCATTTTTAAGTGTGCAATTTAGTGACGTTACGTTTATTCACACTGTTGTGCAACCATCAACAGCATCCGTCTCTAGGACTCTGTGCCCATTAAACAGTTACTCCCCATTTCTACCTCCTCTCATGCCCTGGTAACGTTTTCTTTTTTCTGTCTGAATTTGACTACTCTAGGCCTCTCATGTAAGTGGAATCACATAATACTTGTTCTTTTATGACTGGCTTATTTTACTTAGCATAATATCTTTAAGGTTCATCCATGTCAGAATTTTCTCCCCTTTTAAAACTAACAGTTCATTGTATGTGTGTGGCATGTTTTTGTTTATTCATTCATCCATCGATGGATTTTGGATTGTTTTCACCTTTTGACTATTGCGTATAACGCAGCTTTGAAGGTGGGGATATAAGTAATTATGTTTAATTTTTTGAAGAACCACTGTACTGCTTTATATGGCATCACCCTTTCTTTCATAGCTTGACCTTGCCTGGCCATGCCTACTTAGGTAAGAACTGTGCCTTCGTTGTTCAAGGTCAGGCTACAGCTGCCTGCATCTTAATGCCTGAACTTTTGCCGAGTCCGGGCCCAGGTTCAGGTTCTGAGCCAGGCTCTTAGGACCCACTTGCCATTTGCCGAAGGCCCAGCAGCGTCCAATTGTATAAAAATAGCCACTCGCCTTTGTACGCTGTATGACCTGCCAAGGTGAAAATCCCACGTGGCTCCCCTGAAACTGCCAGCCCAGGTTTTCGTAATTAAAAGCCAGCCACCCAAGTGTAAACGCCAGGGTGCTGCACAACACAGGCCACTGCCACGCGGTCCAAGCAAAAGTCTCAATATCTAAGTGTTACCTTTGTTCTCTAAATTGCTTTTTGTTTACCTTTCAGGGTTTCTGGCACATTTCAGGGGGCGAGGGTGGGAGGCGGTGTGCAGCAAATAACACTTCTCTCTTTTCTCGGGTTCTGAACCAATGGTGAAATAAGACAAAAAGAATTTGAAGTGTTTACGGAAAGAAAAGTCCCTTCTCTTAGAAACCAAAGGAGCGCGGAAGAGAAATTTCCTCTCCAACAGCTTTGACGTGGAAAAAATCCTTCCCAGAAGCATTTGAATTATTTGCTGTGGAATTTTACTAATTTAATGCACTAATTGTGAAAATAACACAGCTCCCTTTTGAGGGCCTACTGTGTGCTCCTGTGATTGGCATACGCATCTCATTTAATGCTCAAACATGGCCGTGAGCTCATTAACTGTTTTGTAGAAGAGGAAGCTGAATCATGGGAAGGACAGAGAATGTCCCCAAGGTTTGGTGGCCGGGGTTTCATCTTGGATTTATGTTGGCTGCAGTCGTCTGGCCACACTGCCTTTTCTCAAGAGACATGCATGGATAAGGAAAAATGAATGCATATGCTTTAACCCTTTTTGTCTTAAAACAAAACAGGAAAGTTGTTGTTTCAGCCAGTGCCTAGGTTTTTACAAGTATATGAGTGAGTGGGTCTGGCAACCTAGGTAAATTCTGCTTCAGCTGTTTAACTGTCCGAGGACTAGGAGGGTAGTAGGGGCAGCGAGTGGTGTGGGTTGACACACAACTGCTGCTTAACGTAAGGGGAACCCAGCCCAGCTGTGCTTCCTAATGACTCAGCTGACTCTGTCTGTTGTGCAGGAAACACTATATTTAGGAGTCTGGTTATAGAGCGTGAGCGCTGTGTGGAAGGGACCCAAGAAAGTGCTCATTTTACACAAAATCATTTGCTGTATAGAATGTATTATACCTAGCACTGTGTGTGGGCCACTGGCTGGAATGGTCACATGGCTTATGTGAAATCTGTGTTCCCATTGATATATATGCTGGCAAAAGATACTTACCTTTATAAGGACCTCTAAACTTAGCATTCAAAAATGTCTGAGAAATATACACTCTGTAAGATCAGGATTTATCTAAATAATCCTTATGTATTTTTTCAGTTACAATCCTTAAATGACAGGGTTTCATGCATGGTTATCACTGGTAATGTCATAAGTTGTTCATTCTGTCTAGATTAATAAAGGTTCTCATATACTGTTTTTAGGAGATGGTTTAACTCTTGTTAATAAAAGTCACGTAAAATGTTTATCATTTTCTTTACTGTTTAATTTCATACAGTCCCACCCCCAAATCACACACTGCTCAGTATACAAAGACCAATTTCGTAGCAAGTAAGGAAAGTGATTTTTTTTCTCTCTTAGATCCAGTTACCTAGATTCATATCCCTTCACCACAAAACCATGGCAATACAAGCCAAACAAAAGGAGTTTTTATATTACTAGTTTCTTGACCTTTGCGTAAATTCTTGGTATGATTTTTTAACATGTGTTTCCATGTTGAAGATTTTTAGGCTTTTAAGTACTTAGGAAAAATAGACATGGTCTATTCCAATTTACTTGGAAAAAATACTGACTTGTGTTTAAAAACCTGCTATTGTTTTCCATTTTTCTGCTAATTAACCTTAGGACCCTTTGTGAAGTTATTTAGCCCTTTGTAACCACATTTCCCACATCTTATAAAAGGGGATATACTTAATGTGAAAACTACTAAGGAATTATTTTTTCTTTTCACTATGAAATTTCTGAACTAATTCATTCAAGTAATGTGGGGGATTTCACAAGTAAGGAAATCGGTTGCTGTTTATTTTTCTTTTATAATCTGCCTAGGCACACTCCTGGACTAGAGGACCTCCTCCTGTCATAACAAACGAGCTCAGTTGGGGTCCTTTCAGGGGAAATTTGTACTCCCAGCGTGTGTGTGTGTGTGTGTGTGTGTGTGTGTGTGTGTGTGTGTCTCTCTCTCTCTCTCTCTCTCTCAAGTGGCTCATGTTCTGATTATAGTTTTCTTTATAAAGTCTATTGTAATAGTTTTATTCTTTTGAAAAAGAAAGACGTGAACATTTAAATTTCCCTTTGAGAAAAATTAGTATGCTTCAATGACAGTTTGGAGGTGCTGGGACGCCCCCTTGTGGGATTCTGAGATATGTTCTATGGCCAATGAAACAATGTTGTGGTTTATTTTTGTCTTGTTTCCAGCAAATAGAAGAATCTTACTTCAAATGGTAGGTTATAAATTCATCCATCCAGAAATTTACCAAACAGAGCATTGAGCTTTTAATCACATCAAATTACTGTGCAAATCGGATTTTTAAGCATGTTCAAAATTATAATTTTGAATTTTTAACATTATTTCAACATTTGAAGAAATGTTTTAGGGAAGAGAACTGCCTTGCTGGGTTAAGACCTGTAGTTAAATTGTTGTAAATTATTAAACAAAAACAATTTTTAATTACAAATGTGTAATGTTGAAAGTGTTGATATGAGTTTTTCTTTAAACTCTTTTTGAAAGTCTCAGAACAGAATCACATGCCAAATATCAGATTTCGATATATTCTTTTATTTTATAGCCATTGCTCATTATTTTTAGTTTCTTGCCCATTTCCAGCAAGTATGTGGCGGCATGTCTACTTTTCTTCCTTCACCAGCTGTATGTTGAGTTCTGGTTACGTGGTAGGCATTGTGGTAAATGCATCAGACAAGGTGCTCACAGTTGCTGGGGAAGACAGACCTTAAAAAATGTCATTACATTTTAATGAGGAGTGTTGAGGAAGGTCAGGTGAAAGGTGCCTTGGTGTCAGGGAACACCCGTTTAAGCTGGGCCACGATGGATCAATCAGGTTTAACCAGGTGGGGGAGAGGGTGAGTCTGGGATGTAAGTTCAAAGGAAACAACAGCAAATTTCAGAGGCTGAAGGCAAAACAGAGCAGAAAGTAGACGAGTGAGGCTGGAGTATAAACAAGGAGGTACGGACTAGGCAGGTGCCTGAGTTTTGTAGCTGCAGTAAAGGATTTGGGACTTTGGCCAAGCAGGAAGTCTTTGGAGACTTTTAGGAGATAGTAGCGTGACCTGATTTGCGTATTTGTAAACTCGTTCTTCATGCAGTGTAGAGTGAAGTGCAGAGGGCAGAGGTGGACACGGGCCCTAGCAGGAAGTTGGTGCAACAGCTTGCCTGCCTCTGCCCCTTCCACCCTCCCACTAGGGCAGGGGTCCATAAACTTTTTCTATAAAGACCAGAGAGTAGCAGTTTTTGGCTCTGCAGGCTATAGACCCTCTGTTGCAAGTACTCAGCTGGGCCGTTGTTAGCACAAAAGCAGCCATGGACAATACACAAGGAATGAGTATGACTGTGTTCCAATAAAACTTTATTTATAAATACAGTTACTCGGCTGGATTTGGCCCATAGGCATAGTTTGTTGAGCCCTGATCTATAGAGTATTAGGAATGAAGAGAAGTGAATGGATCCAGGGGCTATACTGAGCAGGTACAAGCAGTGTAGGTTTTAATTATGATGTGTCTCGGTATGGGCCTCTTTGGGTTTATCTCACTGGGGACTCTATAGTTCCAGGGCTTGTATGCCTATTTCCTTCACCAGGTTAGAGAAGTTTTCTGTCATTATTTCTTCACATAGGTTTTCAATCCCTTGCTCGCTCTCTTCTCCTTCTGGTCCCTTTGATGCGAATGTTGGTACGCTTGATGTCCCAGATGCCTCTTAAACTGTCCTCCTTTTTTTGGATTCTTTTTCTTGTTGCTCTTCTGATTGGTTGTTTTTTTACCTTGTCTTCTGAATTGCTGATATTCTGCTTCATCTAATGTGCTGATTCTAATCTAATCTGTTGTATTTTTCATTTCTGACTGGTTCTTTTATTATGTTTTCTGTCTCTTCATTGAAGTTCTCACTGAGATGATTGAGCATCCTTATAAGCAGTGTTTCAAACTCTGCATCTGGTAGATTGGCTGTCTCCATTTTGTTTAGTTCTTTTTCTGGAGCTTTGTCTCTTCTTTCCTTTGGGATGTGTTTCTTTGTCTCTCCATTTTGGCTGCCACACTGTGTTTGTTTCTCTGTATTAGGTAGGGCTGCTGCGTCTCCCAGTCTCAGTGGAGTGGCCTTATGTAGTAGGTGTCCCGTGGGGCCCGGTGACACAGCCTCCCTGGTCACCTGTGCCAAGTGCTCCAGGTGTGTCCCTTGTATGGGTCGTGTGTGCCCTCCTGTTGTAGTTGAGCCTTGGCTGCTGTTTGCACGTCAGTGAAAAGGACTGACCCTCGGACTGATTGGTGTGAGGACTGGCAGGTAGAGGGGCAGGGGCTGACCCTGCGCACTCTGGCACCTCTGCCTTTTGGGTGTGTTGTCCTTGGATGTGGCCTGGGTGGTGCTCTGGCTTGTTCTGACGCTGGCCACCTGGGGGTACTGGCCCCAGAGTCTCCTGGGAGGGGCCCTGTCACAGGCCACATTCAGCTGTAGCTTGTGCCCTGCCTTGGGCCACCAGGCACGAGCCACCATTCAATCTGCCGACGGCTGCCACCCACGCTGGGCTTGGAGGTGCCTCAAGAGGCCAAGCCGTGAACTGAGGCCGGCTTTTACTAAATTTTAAAATGTGATCTACTTTATTCTTTTTTCCCCTGTACTTTAATTGCCTAAATGGCAATCAAAGTAGTCAAAAATCGGATTGTGTATAACGTATGTAGATAATTCTTATAAATCTAACCACTTAAACACAATTGGGGTGATTCTGTTTAGTAGTAAATCTTCTCGGAGTAAACGGATGCTGACCCACAGTTGTCAGCCAGGGATTTGGGGCCTGGCTTCTTACCTTACAGAGCGCTCCTCGTGTTCCAACTGTGGATGCCAGGCCGAGTGCCTCTTCGTGACAGCTGTGCCAGGCACGTTACACTCAGCGAGAGGAGCTCTCGCAGCCAGGCCCTTCACGTTCACGGGCTGCACTCCCTGACTTTTCTGCGCGGCCGCCACCCTCCCACCCAAATGGCCGTATCCCCGCGTGGGATTGGCATTTCCTTGTCTGTCCATACCACCCCACGTGGCTGCGAAGATCTTTAAACTTGACAGAATTCTTAACTCCTTTTATAAACTTTCGTCTCTTCCACCCCATAGCTCTTTCACCTAGTAAAAATGGTAGCCAGTTGAATTTTGGACCTCTCTTATGGTTTCGTCACAGCTACTGAGGTCGTTCTGGGGATGGAAGGCAGACATAAGAACAGTGAACTGGCTGTTATTGGGCGAACCTACTTTAAAATGAGAGTAGACTCCTGGGTTCAGAAAGCGTAAGAGATGCCAAACTACAGTGCTCCTGAATATATTTAGAACATATTCATCCGCCTGTCGTCATAGTCGGAATTTTCATGATGCACAAGGAAGGGCTGTGCTTTTCATGAGAATGTAAGCTTGGTTTCAGGACAGAGTTTCCTGCTGTAATTATTGTCGTACTTCCAGTCAATAGAATACTACCCAGAATTTAGCAGATACTCAAATATTTGTTGAATGCATAAATGTAGTTTCTGAATACATGATAAATTGTCTGCTGTTACGACTAGATGAAGCCATTTGCTTTCTTTTAAATTCTTTTCCTTTTTTTTTTCTTCTTTTAGGCAGAAACCACTAATACTAGCCTCTTACAGGTACAACTGGAATGCAGTTTACATAATAAAGTGTGTCAGCAATTAAAGGTAAAATAGGACATTCAGTATTTTCTTCTTGCCTTCTTTCCTGCCTTTGTGCTCAGAAATCGAAAATGAAACAGCACATTTTATTCTCAGAAATATGCATGCCCTTACATTAAGTGCTTTGCCCCCTAAAATTCGAAGTCACGAAATTCAGGTGATTTTTTTTGAGTTTTTCCTTTTTATTCCTTTCCTCCAATCTCAGAGTTGTTATCTGGAATCCGATGATGTTTTACGGCTGCAAATGAGCATAATTGTAACAATGGGAAACTCCTCAAAAGAATTTGAAGAAAACACACAAAATTTGTTAGATCACCTTTCTATTATCTATGTAGCTACAGATAAATCTGAGACCTCAGGTAAGGTGGAATCTTTCGAAATCTCATATTTTGATTAAGCCGCATCATCATTCTGTCACATGTCCTTACGGACTGGATCATTGCAATCTGAGGCAACAAAGACCCTTCGCTTTCATTATTAAGAGCTTATAATAATAACTGGTTCTCGGTCTGCAGCTGCTAGTAAGTTTTTGGAGTAAATTAAATGGCAGTTGCAGACTATTCTGAGTTTCCTTGGGAATGATTTTTCGTGGTATTCTTGGGAGAGTAGATTAAATGGGCACAGCAATCTAATATAAATATTCACAAAGTATTTGGAGTCTTGTGTCTCCTCTTCCAGTTTCACTGATTTGCAGAAGCTCAGTTCACCAAGTCATTCTGTTTTGTACTTTTTTAATAGCTGATTTGATACTAGTTGTTACTGGATGTCTGACAAGTTAGAATAAACTTTAGTGTGTGTTTATGTTTGAAAATGTGTGTCCTACTAAAGCGGAAATAACCTAGTTTATCAGTTTAAGTTTCATCAGTCTAAGTTCATGAGAACTTTTGTAGGAGACACACATTATGTGATCCATGATATTTACAATGTAGGATATACTATTATCTATTGGCCATCAAGACTGTTCTGGTACATGAGTGTGTGTTACACACACATACACACACACACACACACACACACACACACTCAGAGAAAGAAACAGCATCAAAATACAGTTTTATATTGGCAGTTTTAATTGTTGGTCAAACATCATTTACTTTCTAATCCTCAGAATTGATTATAATAATAATGGTTCAACAGAGAGCTTTCCTGCCCTTAAGTTCATAGTTTTTGGTGATTCTTAGAATGGTCAGGTGGGTGTCAGGATAGAGTGGACTACTGGCCCGTGGTAAGGGTTAAAAGGAAGGCTATGTTTTGAGACCCCAGAGTTTTATTTTTCCCAAGTATGGGCATCTAAATAAGGAAATGGGCTGTCTAATCAATAGGAGAACATAGCTTTATTTGAAGCTGTACAGTTGGTTGGTTTCGTCCAGAGGAGCAGGAAGCAGTCTGAGCCTAAACTCAGAATTTCCCCTGTGGTAATTCATACTTATATAGAAAGCCCGTGTTTTGGTAGGTTAATATTTTTGTAAGAATTCTTTTTCTTGTGACTTAAGAGAATACCAACAGAAAATAGTTCCCAGTTTCAATTGCAGTGTTGAAAAATGAGATACGTTTCTTAGAGTAATATGTACTGTGTGAGAATGAGATGGCATTTTGTTTTAATCTCATTGCTCTGATTCTTTTGGACAGATGATTCAGCAGTAAATATGTATATATTACATTCAGGAAACAGCCTTATATGGATACAGGTAATTAATTGTAAATGCTTATGTAAACTAAATGTTGAACTTACAGGTGTGTAGTTAATTGCAGAACATGAGGATTTTTCCAGAACAGATATAGAAACACTTGTCTCTGTTCCCTTTTGCTTTAATTTAAACCCGATTTCCCTTGCTTGAACCCGTATTAAGGTGATGGTTGTCAGCACCCACTTCATACCATTAGAGACACATCTGCTGAGCAGTTTCTGTATGATGCCAGTTTGAGTTGCTTAGTTATTTTAACAGTCGATTCAAACTAGATAAATATTTCCTAGCCGAGCGTGGTAATGTGGATTTTTTGTTGTCGTTGTTATAGGACGTACATCATTTCTCGCAGAGAGATGCCCTGTCTCTACAGTTTGAACCAGTACTCCTGCCCACTTCTACGACAAACTTTACAAAAGTTGCCTCTTTTACTTGCAAAGGTACAAATTTTTAAAATTTTGGAGGTCCTCTTTGTATTTTTGTTATCAGCGGCAATTCTTTCTGCGAAGTGGCTTACAACTACAAATTAGGCAAGTTCCTAAGAAAGCGAATGGGTTTGCTTTCAATCCCACAGTCCTGATAGTTCTAAGAAATGGCACGATGGAAAAAAATAATTGTCGATGCCACCTTTAGTCTACCACACATGTAGGATTTCGAGTTTAAAGTGTAACTCAACTGGCAGTTTGAAAGACCGGAATGTAAATGTGTTTGATGGTTTTCACGGATAGAGAGTTTGTACCATCTCAGTTTTATTCCTTGTGTAGAATGAGATGCAGAAGGTCTAATGAGTATAAACGCAGTCTTATCTGTAGGTTCTTACTTATAGTTAAGGGGATTTCTCCTAAAGAAATGGAAGTGGATGTAAATCTATGAAAACATGCCTCATGTCACATATATTGAAAGAAATGTTAATTTAAAGCAAAAAGTGAGACATCATTTATTACTTAGATCGATGAAAATAAAAAATATTGTTAATATTCTGTGTTGGTAATAATTAGGGAAAAAACCCACTCATTTTTGACAAGAGTATTAGTTGATACAGGCTTTTTTGAAGGGAAAACGGGCAATCTCTATGAAAATTTAAAATGCACATATATGCTCTCCAGTCCTTAATTCTACTTCTAAGAATTTTTCAACAGATATCCTCACATATGTGTCCAAAACTTTACCTACAAAAATGTGCATCGATTGTGACAACAGATCAGCGTAGACATCCATCAGTAGGTAGCTGATTAAATCGTAGTTCACCCATGGGGGGGAGGGTATACTCTGCAGCTAATAAAAACTATACGTGGACATGCAATGCAAGCAGTATGTGTCCATTTGGGTTTCTTAAAAGGTAGCTGTGTACTTGTATATGTGTAGAACAGCTGGAAGTATGCCCAAGAATCTGTTAACAGTTGTTTCTTTTAAGGTAATTGGGAAGTCAGGGGTGAAAGGTCGACTTTATTTTCACATTTTTTGTTAGTGTTTGAATTTTTTTTTTTGAATCAATCATTCATATATATATATATATAGCTTTAGAAAAAGAGCTGGGTATTAGAGCTAAGAATGCAATACCAGCGATTTAATAACTTAGCTCCAGGGAAGCTTGACGTTTTGATTTGAAATGCTTTCCCACCTTTACCGTGAAGCTCCCTCTTGTCGCCGAGGAACGTTCCTTTCCCGCTCCTGCCCCCACATGCTCCTCTTCACCCCACCCAGCTGAGCTTCATCTTTTACTTTTGTTATCTCTGGCAGACCCAAGGACTTCTTATTCATGGTGAATACGGATCTCTGTAAAAAAAAAAAAAAGAAAAGAAAAAAAAAAGCCACATAGTGTTGATACTTTTTTTTCCCCAAAAAAGAAATGAGACGTCGGTTTATAAGAGGGGTGGGTCAGGTGGCAGACATCGTGTGTTAGATAACTGGCAGCAAGCCAGTAAAGAAGAGCGATACTGTTTGAGAAAGGATTTTGCCGTTTATATCTGATGCATGATTTTAATGGAGACAGAAAAGGTGACATGATTAAAAACTTATAAATAACACATGTATCTTGCGTTTGTTTACGAGCAATGAAAGGAAAGATACCTACACTTCACATTTATTTCTTTTACCTCAAAACAGCTACATCGTGTGACAGTGGAGCGAAAGAAGAGATGAAGAAAACAAAAAACACTCCGGCGCTAAGCGCCTGCCTCTCCTCTCCTGTGGTTCCGGGGTAGGTAAACTCTACTTTCTCTGAAATCACACGGGATTTTCTTTTTCCATTTAGAAATGATTTAAAATATAACTAGGACTCGTGTGATTCTGGACTTGCCTTCCATGCAGTGACGCTGCTAACAAGCAGAGGGAGGGTCGTTGGCACAGTGGGAAAGAGGAAGCTGAATGATTCCAATCACTAAACAGGTTCTGGGCCTGGCACCAAGGTGTAGGACAAGAAGTTATAGTCTCCTGTGTTTCTCATTCCCAATGGGGCCTGGTTTTGCCCTGGCGGCCTCTGTGAGCTGTCCTGGTCCTGGCTCTGTCGCTTTCCCGTTGGCCTTCAGGTGCTCCACTTGTGGGCAGGGAGGTTGGAGAAGGTGGTCTGTAGTAAGGTCCTTCCTCGCATGCAGTTCTGACACGTATAATGCTGCCCTTTCTGTGGGTCGAGGCTTCTTCAAGTGCTGATGGTTGTCTTACACTGGGGGCTGATAGCGTGCATGTGCTGTGTTCGCAGGTATTTTAGAATGGAGTCTTCCGCAACCCAGTTTCACATAGAGACCCACGAGAACATGTCGGGAGTTTGGTCAATGTGGTACCTCAACCATTTTGACCGTACTATTGTGCTAAATGATGTGTTTGTTTCCAAGGAGACCAAGCACCTTTTGAAGGTACGTATAGGATTTTTATCTAAGTTTTAGCCTATTTTAAGCTTTCTTTAAGTTCAGGTACTATGAAACTAATATTTACAAAAGTTAATATTTACTTACTAATTTTAAAGCAAGTATTTTTCTTTTAACATTTTCAAAATTACTTTTAGGATCTCTCTCTCTTTTTTAACTATTGTTCAGGATGCTCAAAGGGTCCAGGATATATTTTTTACAGATATTCGCTCTTATCATTATTCAGAGATTTTATAATATATAACATACTAAAAAGATTGTATATTTAGTAAAAATAAGCCTCATTCATGATAAAATAGTAGCTCTTTGCAAAACACCCACCTACAAAAATTTCAAGATTACTTTTGTTGAAATTTACAAATGATTGCATGTTAAACATTATTTGAAACCTATCATTTATATGAAAATACTTCAGTTTTTGACCGGGAAATGATTAAGCAAAATTATATTTCTTAAAGTATAGAACAACTTTAATGTCATACTTTATAATGATTTTAATTATAACTAGTGTTAGGAAAGTAATTTCTCTTGCTTCTTTTCTTTTTAGATTCTGAATTTCACTGGCCCTTTATTTCTACCTCCAGGCTGTTGGAATATATTTTCTTTGAAACTTGCTGTTAAAGACATTGCCATAAATCTATTCACCAATGTGTTTTTGACTACAAACATAGGTGCCATTTTTGCAATACCTCTACAGATTTACTCTGCTCCGACCAAGGTATCATTTACAACACTATATAAATATTATAATTTTTGTTATAATTACTATGTCTTTTTATTAACTTACAGTGCTGGGGTTTTATGGACTAAGTTAAGTTCATGTTAAGACTCTCTAAGAAACTGAAGGATATTAGCAGGCCAGTCTTTGATGGTGAATTGTTTAAATGTAGAAATCTTTATTTGAAAAGAGTTACTATTTTTCATAAAGTGATTTGAGATTCTTGAATGAAATAAGGCATCACAAGTAGATCGATCTCATTTTCATTTATTTCTAAAATTCGTTGAGCAAGAAATGTATGTTTGCTGTGGAAAACATATTTGAGCTTTTATTACATACTTGCAATTACTACAACTAAATGAGATGGTTAAATGCTTTATTTAGACTTCTGGTAAGTGACGCTCAGTTGCTTGTAATCTTTGCATTTCTTTAGTGAGCCAAATCTAAAGCTTGAAAGGGTTCACAGTTAAGAAAACGCCTTCTAAAATCTGGATAAATTGTATTTAATTTAGATCTTAAACATGTCTCATTTTTTCTTAATGTTTATTTCTTTTTGTTTAGTTACTGTTATTGCTTCTTTTCGATCCAGGCTATTCGGTATAATGCTGGATTCTGATTTTTCACGATGAGACATTCATGCAACCATCTTTATGATTTTTCTCACTTATTAGCATTGGTGTTTCATAGATAGAAATGCCTCATGTTTAGGGAATAAGCTTAAAGATAGGACTTCTGAAAACTAAGCAAAATGTAAGGTTAATTTCATTCATCCATATTTTGAGCAGGGGAGATTTCTTAGAAATTTTCTTTTTTTGATCCAGAGATGCTTAGAAGGGGAGTGACTGGGAGGGAGCAGGCAGGTTTCAGGTATGTGCGGAAGTAGCAAGTCTGTGTTTTCCCCACCTGTAGGACATGGGACATTCATCTGAATGTCCTGATTAGCTCTTAGGAGATACTATAGATTGGCATACAGTTTCTCAGGGGATTTGAGTACAGGGTTTTTTAAAAACCTACTAAAAATGTCCTGACACTAATTTTTCACCTTTAATTCAGAAGGCAGTTTGGTGGCTTTTAGACCCAAGGGTTGTCATTTTGAGAGACAGTTCAGAGCTCTCATTCAAGGATAAAAGAAGCCAAGAAATCAGTTTCTAGTTATTTGGCTTTTGGTTAAAGGGAAGTTCACTGAGGTGGAGGCCAATGTCTGCTTTGCATTTGAGTGCATTAGGATTTTTATGTTTAGTGCTGTGTTGTAAGTTATTCATATATTACTTTTCAATCTAGGAAGGGAGTCTGGGTTTTGAAGTGATAGCACATTGTGGCATGCATTATTTCATGGGAAAATCAAAAGCAGGTAAGTATTTCGACCTCAGGCTTTTCGTAGAACTCTAGTTGGGGGTTGGATGGGATGTAGTGAGGAAAATTAGCATTTGTGGATGGGATAATTAGTCCTGTAAATGGAATTGCATCATATTCTATTCTTAAAGAGCATGATCCTTAACAGAATGGCATGCAATTGTTAAGAAGCCTCTAAAACACCCAAGGTCCTTGTGTTAATAATACCCTCCTAAGTAGCTCATATTTGTTTTAAGAGTTTTTTCCAAACACATTATTTGGTCATCATAGCAACTTTGTCACCAGGAAAAATTGGAAGATTGTAGTTTTTTTTTTGTTTTTTGTTTTTTTTTTTTTTTAAAGAAAAAGGATTGACTAGGAGTTTTTAGAAATAATTTGGAATTGCATTTGAAGACGAGTTATAGGAGTATAAACCTCTTATGGGGGCGCTTGTCGTTGAGTGAGATTGAATGAAGGCCAGAGTGTTGACGTAGAAGTTGTTTCTAGTTTTGTTCCTGCTGCTTGATTTATTAAAATATTTCATCTAAGGAGAGTACGACAATACAGAGGTTTCTTTGGAGAAGATTCCCACTTTTTCACCGATATGCTCCTTAGCACAGACAAGACAGAACAGATAAGTAGAGAGTGCGAGGTTAACAAGAGACCAGTTTATAAACATAAATACACACTTTCTCTAGACCGAGCCACTGGTCTCCGCCCTCTTTGGAGGATTTATCCATCAGCATTCTGTGTAGTAACCAGAAAGACTCCCTTTACGTGCACACAGTTTAGTCTTTTAGATTTAAAGCTGTTAAAAATGTTCCAACTATAATTTAACTTGTTTCAGGCTGTATTCATGAACCATGTGTCTTTTCTGTTATTACCTTCACATAATTCGATTTAGTTTTGTTTTGTACATGTTCGTTTGATTTGATATATCATTTGCCATGAATTAGAGAGACTTTTATTTAGTAGAGCGATCAGAGGAGAGAGGGGGCATTGATTCACACTACAATCCTGTCACTGAGAAGTTTAACAGTCAGCTTTGGCAGTATTTACTAATCGCATTGTGCTTTCTGTAAATATAAATATTAAATCTTGTCTGACTTTTAGAAAATCCTCATTGGGAAAGGAGCCTCTCTCTGGATCGGTTTACTTGGGATGTGGATTTCGAACTTGCCAATAAATTGTATGAAAGATGGAAGAAATTTAAAAATGGCGATGTCTGCAAGTAGGTCTTCACCTTTCTCCGTTTCTTTTATTCAGCATTGAGGAAACACCATTACATAGTGCTTTGGTGAAATGGCAGTACTGAATTTTCTCTCCAGTCTTTTATTTTGGCAAATTCCAAGCGTCAGAAAAGTTGAAAGTATCATAAGGCGAATGACGAAATATCCTCATCTGGATTCTCCGGTTGTTTGTTCACATCTCATCACATTTGCTTCATTTCTCTCTCTGCATCTGCGTTCGTGTGCACACACTCACATTTTCCTTTTGCTGAGTCATTTGAGTGTAAGCTGTAGGTATCATGATACTTCAACCCTCAGTACTTTATTAGGAAATATTTTGTTTCCTAAGGAGAATATTCTCCTACATATAACTACACTACCATTATGTACCAAACAGACTTAGCATTGATCCAATTTTATTATCTGATATACCATTCGTATTCAGATGCCCCTAGTCGACCCAAAAATATCCATGATAGCTGTCTTTTTCCTTTTTTAAAAATCCTAGGATCCATTCAACGATTACGCATTGCATTCGGTTGTCGCGTTTTCTTAGTTTTTTTAAGACTAGTGTCTCCATCTTCATCTTTCATAATGTTGACGTTCTGGAGTCCTAGCCAGTTGTATTATAAAATGGTCGTCACTCTGGATGTTTTTTCTTTTAATTGCCTCCTCGCATTTACATTCGTGTGAAACATTTTGGGGAAGAGTGCTGCTAATTACTTGGTTTTGTTTCCTTCTCATTGCATCACCTCAGGACGGGCATAAATGTCAATTTGTCCCAACATCGGCATTGCTAAGTTGAATCATTTGACTCTTTTCATTGTACGTGTGCCAGATCTCTCTCCATTGTAGATACATTTTTTTTCTTTTCTAATTTGTAAGCAATATGTGCTATGATGACTTGAGCTCACATAAATTTCCTATTCCCTGGGAAAGTTTCGCCCCATGATTTTAACATCTATTGGTTTATCTTTGCCTGGATCAGTTGTTTGAGATCGATGGCTGCAAAATGGTGATGTTTCTAATTATTCTACTTTTTATATTCTTTTTCAGCATCACTATAGACCCTTTGTCTTTACCACCATTACCATCATTATTATTTTTGATGTTAAATTGTCCCAGATTTGGCTGATGGGAGCCCCTTCAGCTAGCTTGGGTGGGTCCCTTGGATCTGTTCTCATCATTCTTTGAACACTTCTTTACTTGCGAGTACAATAGGATGGTCCAGGATCACCTCTACTTTCTCTTCCCCAGACCCAGAATAAACCATTCCCCCTAACCAGGCCCTTTTGTTCCTTCTAGTGAGCGTGATATAATTGGTAATTTCCTCTTTTATGTGTGTCACCATTGTTTTTTTATAATCATTTCTTACTTTCCGAATTACCCAGGAAGAGTGTTCTCGGAATGACTCGGTTTGCCCACCTGAAGAAATCCAGGGAGGCGGAGCCCTTCGTTTCCTTCCTGCCTCGTTTGACTGCAGAGCCTGGCCTGGTGTTGAACTTCAGCGCCACCGCCCTCAGGAACGTCGTGGTGAGGCCCTTGCGTCTTTTAACCTCTTTTGTCATTGACACTCTGGCTCTTGGGTTTTTTAAGATACGGGAGTCCTTCCACCTTGAGAATATTGTTTCAGAACCAAAACAAATTTAAATTCATTTTAAGTGACACACACATGCTTGCTGTTCGGTGCTTAGTAGGGAGGTATCAGAAGAACAACAGAATAAGGAATAACTCTAAACAGACTCAAAGTGCAAAAATCGAATACGTTTCATGCATTTCTTGTACAATGCAAATTCTTATCAGCTAAGAAGGTAATCAGCTGCAAACAGAACATCTTGACTAACACCGGCTCAAGTAGGAGTTTGTTTCACAAGAAGAAGCTCAAAAGGAGAGACGTTCAGGGCTGGCGAAGTGGCCGTGTGAGGCCATCAGGAATCCAGGCGCTTTCCGTGTGTTCTCTCTCCACCCTGCGTGTGCTCGCGTCCTTCCTCGTGTGAGCTGCTCTCGCTGCGCTGGAGGGGCAGGAAGAAGGGCGAGGGGAAGGAAGCGACGTCAGACCTGCTTTCAAGTCTCATAGGTCTCATTGCCAAAGAACTCTGTTCCATGTGATCAGAGTAACGGTTGTACTTTGTCAGGCCCTCGTGGAGCTTCTTAGGGATGACATTCAAAGTCTGTTTCTTTTCTATGATTTTTTATTTTGAAACAATTTCAACTTAGAGAATAGTTTCAAGAATAGCACCAAGAACTCCCCATTGCCTTTCCAAAGGTTCATCCATTTTTAACAATTGCTTCACTTGCTTGATCACTCCCTCTCTCTTTCTGTACACCATATTTTTATGAGTTATTTGAAGGTGTCAGACATGCCCTCTTACTTCTGACGACTTCAGTATAAACTTCCTAAGAAAAGGAACATCTTATATCCCAGAGTACACATATTCAAAATTATAAAATGCGACATTAGTCATAATAATGTTATCTACACTGTAGTCTGTTCAGACTTTTTCCAGTTATCCCACTGACATGCTTGACAGCAATTCTTTTTCCTGGTTCAGGATCCAGGTCAGGACCTCGCATTGCACAGTCAGGTCTTTCCCATCTCTGCTAATCTTCCTCAGCCTCTCTTTGTCTTTCAAAGACTAGGCCTTTCTGAGATGTGCAGGCCATTCATTTTCTAGAGTGTCCCTCGATTTGATTTGTGTGTTGGTGCCGCGTGATTAGTTTCAAGTTATGCATTTTGTTTGTTTGTTTGTTTGTTTGTTTTGCAGGAGTCTCGCGGAAGCGATGCTGTCTTTCACAGGGTTTTGATTTTCCTTTCCCCTTGTCTAGGTGAAGTACTTTGTGGTGAAGAACCCCTCCTCTTTGCCAGTCTCCTTGCAGCTCCTGCCTCTCTCCTTGTATCCCAAACCCGAAGCTGCGGTGCGCCTGCTCAACAAATGGTAAAGCACCCATCAGTGAAGTCTCTCTGATGGGTGGTTTGGGACATGCTGTTAAGGCTCACAGATACTCTAAGTCCTTCCTGTTCTGCATCCGGAACCCGCAGGTGGAGGCACACAGGGATAACCCATGCACCTGGGCCCCCCGCTTTTGACGCGTGTAACGCTGGGAACTCCCAGTCCCATTTGTTCTGTGGAATTTTCATGTCACTATGTCAAGTTGCCAGCAGAGCGTTTTTCTCCTTGATCAGGGAACCTTTACCATCATGCCTTTTCACAAATACTCCTAAAATTTAGAATCTAAATCATGATGATCTCTAGACACAAGAAAGGAGTTCAGTGTTTTGGTATAGTTTAACCTAGTGGTAAAGAGGATAAGATGATGATACTGTTAGTTCATGTCTGTTATATCTCGTTTTTGGACAACACAGTTTGGCTTAGAATGTTCCCATAGTTTCGCTTAGTAGGATCTACCCTTATCGTAGGGCTTTTCAACTTCAGCGATATTGGCATTTTGGTCCAGATGACTCTGTTCTGTGTTTCAAAGGCTGTTTAGCAGCATCAGTGTCTCCTACCTAATAGACGACAGTTAGACCTCGCCAGCTGTGATGGCCCAAAATGTTGCCAGACATCGCCACATGTCCACTGGACATTTAACTGGGAGATGAAATTACCCTTGATTGAGAGTCAGTTCCTATCAGGTTTCATAGCTATGAACCATTTGGAGAAAAAAAAAAAATTGCTTCATATTTGGAGCTCTTTTCACCATATGTTTCTTTGTATTCTCTGCTGCCAGAGTCACTCATTCAACAATATTTGCCGAGCACTTAGGGTATGCCGCCTCCGATGCGGGGGCTGGACAGTGACAGGAGGGGAGGAACTGTTTGTGTGTCAAATACATGTGCTCACACATAGGAACATATGTGTGTGCATGCACGCATTATTTATTGACTACCTGAATGCAATTTTAAACTTTTTTTTTTTTCTGTACAGGTTTGGCATTGATATGCAGATGATTAACTTCACAACTGGTGAATTCCAGCTCACCCGAGCTTGCCCTTACCAGGTAGGATATTGTCTTTAAACAGAAAAAAAGAATGCTTCCAAACCAGACACAGCACACGGGCCTCACAGATTTATGTTTCAAGTGTCTTTATGTGATATATGTGACTCTCTTATTTTTATGTTCCAGGCGTTAAGTATACATAGCAGATTTTTCCAATTAACTAATGCAGCAGGCATCCATGATTTATGTTAGCCTGTAAATCATTTTAATTTGATGATTTAGATTCATGTGAGTAAAAGAAATAACAATTGAATCAGGGCTATGTAGAAAACCATAAAATTTGGAACCCTAGAATTTAGAATTCTCTTAAGATTCCATGGCCCCATCAAATTTGTTTTAGGGTAAAAGTAAATACATTTTTAAAAGAAAACTTCTTACTAAGTCACCCAATTTCTATGATAGTCACCTCATCTGTAAAAAAAGGATTTCTCTGAAATTCTCAGGCCTCTGGGCACTCATGAGGTTTGGCATAAATACTTAGGAGTAGGAGTAAACATGTCATGTGGTGGGGATGTCTGACTGGGGACTTGGCAGCCTTGTTTCTCAGTTTTCACTCAGTAGTTCTGTAGCTCTTTGTGTGTAGCTGAGTGTTTTCCTTATAGGAATTCTGTGTGTAGATTCTTTCAAAAAGCGGCGCATCTGTTTCAAAACGTACACACGTCGACATGTAAACATCCATATGTATATAACTGTATTTCTAATACAGACACATATTTAAATGGCTTGCCTATTTTCTTCTTTCTCCTCACTTAGCCCCCCAAAAAAGACATACTGTCAGCTCTAGATTACCTTGAATAACAGAGAGACCACAGATAACTTCCAACTAGGAGTTAAAACGAAAGTAATCAAAGCGAGTTTTTAAGTGGATTTTTTGACATAGACACTGTTTTTACAGTAGGAAGCGCATTAACAGCAGACATTTCTGTCTCTTCGTAAGTGGTCTGGGCGGCATTCGCTCGTTTTGGTTAGTGAGACCATACTTCCTGCTTTGTCCCGCTCAGTCTCCTCTCTACCCAACACCCGAGGCTGTTCGAGATAAATTAGTCCAAAACACTGAGACAGTTTGCCCCAGTACTATTGCATCATACGTAATTTGAAATTCCAACAATAATGCCAATTCCTTTTACATAGAACTATTCTATTCAGGTTTGAACAAATGTTTAATGTCTGATGTAACTCATTGAGAAAAAGTTTTTTTTTTTTTTAAATCTAAGATTGAAGATTTTCCCCAAGAATTTAAACATCTTCTCTGATAAAGGGAAGTTATTACCGTTGTGAATTTACCACATTGACAAAAAGAATAGTCAGCATCCATGCCTTTGAGACGTGAAAAAATGTAACTTAAGCTTCTTATTAGAACTCTTTGTCATGTAAAGAAAGGGGCCTATAATTTAATGTCGTTGGTTTGCTTTTGGAATTGTAGCTTCTTTAGCGAAGGGCATGTGGAATTGGACATGCAAGGTTCTGCATCCAAGCTCTTCCATGTTCCAGCCCTCCGACCCTGGACAAATTATTTAACCTAAGCCTCCTCTTTCTCATTCACGATAATGTTCAAAGATTTAGTAAGGTGTATAGAATGCTCAGCATTTTATATACCTTACATCGCAATGCCTGGCATATAAGAACCATTTATTAAGTGATGCTGCTGCTGTTATAATTATTGTTTTAATACTAAAGATGAGCAGCTTTTTATTCAATATTCATATGTCTAAAGCAAGGTTTCCCTCTTTATGGAGTTTACAATTCTAATGAAAATGAATCAACTGCCAGCACTATTGCTTCTTTCAGATAGCATGAGCAATGACAGCAATAACCGAAGGGTAAAACAAATTTAAAAATTAAGAACAGAAAAGAAATATTATTGAACAGATAATGTGATTATAGCTCTAAGGAGTTCATAAGTTGTTTTTAGTGAGAAGGAGCTAGAAAAAACAATGAAAAGAAGGAAAATGATAACGAAATCTTGAGTATTAAGTTTAGACCGCAAGATTTATTCAGAAGTTAGAAATCTTGGAAAGAATAAAGGAGGATGTGAATAAATAAAACTCTTTCTCCTGAGTGGAGAGGCTAAATATAATAAGATGATTTCTGTATAAACATACTAGACATTAAAGAGAATTTAGTGTTGCCGAGCAGCAGGGGGTGGTTTCATGAGATTCATGTAGTATTCGAAACAGAGGCTATTTGGTCTGTTTTCTAAGTGATGTTTTACATGCAAAGCATCTTTGCGTAAACAGCTTCTAGCCCCAACTCATCCAAGCCCAGAAACAAATCATCTTTCCAGCATCCATGTGTGTTGTCCTGTAGCCTCTGCCCGTTCTCAGCTGTGGCTTGGGAATTGTTTATTGATTTGAACTCTCGAGATAAATAAGTTCAATAGGTTGATTGGGGTGGTCGAATCTGGACATAAAAAGAAAAGCCATCATGTTTATACTCTAAAATGCACGTAACGAAGACAGAAGCTTGCTTTACAGGAGTCGTCGAATTGTGCTTGTTAAAATTGCAGGGCACGCATTCCGAGGAATCCAGGTTTGGCAGTCTCCACTTACATTTGCAGCCGTTGGAAATGAAAAGGGTCGGTGTCGTTTTCACGCCAGCTGACTACGGAAAAGTGACCTCACTCATCCTCATCCGGTCAGTGTGGCCTTGTCCCAGAGTCTGGTTTCTTTCTTTCTTTCTTTTTTTTTTTTTCTCGCTTACTTGTCTGTCTAAATTTTATCTCTCAAGAATACATGACCTCTAAAGAGTTGACATGTATGTCTCAAGTCAGGCTTTCAGGGATGAGGCTGTGCCACCTTGGTAGGAAGAGGCAGTGGCTGAGGAGAGAGGCTACCTGAGGTCCCAACACTTACCCGCCCCCTGCCTCAGTTTCCTCCCTTGCACGATAAAGAGTGTGAGCCTGTCTCTCCACGAGCAGCAGTATGTTTCACTGACATCACATCTGCTGCTGTCACAGAGGGCAGAACACACACTCGAATACATACGTACATACGAATACATACACACAAATGCACTCCCACAAGCACGCAGGCACACGTGGACTTCTCTGTCGTAGCCCAGAAAAATAATTGAAGCACTGCTGTATACACTTACATGCTGAAATGTTTGGATGTACACGATTCTCACATTTGTCTGTCTTGTTCTGGAATTCTGTCATGGCCCCAGAGGACAATGGAAAAAGTGCTTAGTTGAGCCCATTGCCTTTTTGTATTCATTTTCCTTTTAAACGAGAATTATTGCCAATGGACTTAATTAAGCAGGCTAATAGTTTTCATTCTTAATTTATTTCATCATTAGGTATTATTTATTGAGAGCTTCTTATAAAAATTTACAGTAAACACATCTATGTTGAAGCTCTGCATTGGTGAGAATCTAACACAAATTTAATTTTTAATAAATGATCCTTTAGTTTTTTAAGCTTTTCTATAGTTGGCAGTGACTTATTCTGGACTTTCTGTAATATATCATGAATTTGTTGTTCTGCAAGTGAACGCTACTAAAAGGAAAATGTATTAAAAGTTCTAAAAAGAGTTTGTTCTAGTAAGCATTTTAACTAAGATTCCTAATGCTCTGTTGATGATGTGTTTTTATTTTAAATCTATTCTCTCTTGAAGAACTAAGGTTGTAGGAAATGTAGATAAAAACTTTACTTCATACCAGGTTAAATTGTCCCAGACTCAAGAAGGAAGTCTAAAGTTTTAGAGAATTTAATTTATTTTTGGTGGTTTCTGTATTGATAGACAATATTTTTCTGCAAACAGTCTGAATCGTCTAACATCACTTAAAGGCTTTTAAATGGTTAAGTGAACGGTTTTTAATCATTCAGATAAAGATGTGAAGATATCTTGTGTATTTTGCATAATTAGAAATGAATTCTGTTTCTGTGGTATTTACATTAATAATGATTTGCTTTCCGTCCAGTCTGCGTCATTTAAACATCATTTCCACTTAACTTTTTTGTCCCAGAAATCACGATTTCAGTTAATGAAAAGGCAAAAGCTAATCTAAATTACTGTTTGACTAGTAAGGACCTGAGTAGAAATGTGTTATTTATGGGATATTTTAAATCTTTGTTTCAGAAGAAACAAGAGGATTTTACTGCTAGAATTATTCCTAAGGCAGAATTTCTTACAGTCACAATTACTGTGAAAACACCTTAGTTTACTGTGTAAATAATTTTTTATCAGTTTGTCTATCTTTGTTAGTTTCTCTGTGGCCCCCCATTTATTTATTCGGTGCTTTTTCTCAGAGGTCGGGTCACCGCCCAGGGGTCCGGTTATTAGAAAAACATGGGTTTACATTCTGGGGCTGAGACTGAAGAGCGATCATGACCGTTCACTCCTACTGGCCGTGGGCAGCTTGCCTTGACTCTTCTGAGCTTGGTAGCTTCCACTTTCCGTGGACCCATTTTTATTCCGAGAAGTGGCAGGAGATGCCACACTACTTACATAGATTTTTTTTCTCCCCTAAAACTTTAAAACTGTTTTTGCTAACTAGTAATATTTAGGTTCAAGCGCACTTTATCTCATGACTGTATGGCGATGCCTTTTTATTTGCCTCTCCGCTCACTACAGGAATAACTTGACCGTCGTCGACATGATCGGTGTGGAAGGGTTCGGGGCGAGAGAGTTGCTGAAAGTGGGCGGAAGGCTTCCTGGAGCGGGAGGTTCGCTGCGATTTAAGGTGCCCGAGTCCACGCTGATGGACTGCCGCCGACGTGAGTTTGTGTTCGTGGTGCTCTGACAGGGCAGGCTTGGCGCTAAAGCCAAGAGCAGAAGGGTTCTGTAAGAAGATTCTTTTGAACTGTGTTGCTAGTCGCTGTGATGGACTTTCACAAAAGCACCCATACACCCTCTTACTCTGTTCACTGGGAGTGAGGATCTCGGAGATGAAGCATGTTTGGTGGCTAATGGTAAATCCAAACAGTTTGGCCTCTGAGAAGAATAAACTTTTAACCTTAACCTTGAATAAAAGAACAAAGAAGAGTTTTTGATTACTTTTGGTACTTTGACATGTCGATTAACTTAAGAAAAATCTCGACTAATTATTGTTATTGCATTCTTATAGTATAAGAGAATCTGTAACTATTCTAGAAATTAGGTAGAAATCATTCTTGGAGCTTATATTGAATTATTATTATTATCATTATTTTACATTTTAGTAATGTGTATCACGATTTGTTGATTCAATACATGTTGTTTCAATATTTATTTTAAATCAGTTTTGCAGTTTGTATATACTACATATCACCTTTCATCCTCACTAGAACTGAAAGACAGCAAGCAAATTTTATCTATTACGAAGAACTTCAAAGTTGAGAATATCGGACCACTTCCTGTAACTGTGACGTCTCTGAAAATTAATGGGTATAATTGCCAAGGTTATGGATTCGAAGTGCTAGATTGTCGTCAGTTTTCCCTGGACCCAAACACGTCACGGGATATCAGCATTGTGTAAGCCCAGAGCTTCAACCTCATTCAAGTGTTGAGATGCATTTAATGTCAGGTGGGGCGGGGGAGGGAATCCTTTGTTCATTGGTAAGACATCTTAAGTTGTTTTTTGTATGTAAGTATTTATCTTGTACAAGTAGGAAGTCGTGCTGCCGCTATGATTATTATGTTTCGTGCCTAAAATTAAGACATGAAAGTTCATGAAGGTGAATCTTTCGTTGTCAGGTTTACTCCAGACTTTACCTCGTCCTGGGTCATTCGTGAGCTAACTCTCGTCACCGCAGCAGACCTAGAGTTTCGCTTCACTCTCAATGTGACCCTCCCTCATCACCTGTTGCCTTTGTGTGCGGATGTGGTTCCCGGACCCAGCTGGGAGGAGTCCTTTTGGAGGCTTACGGTCTTCTTTGTCAGGTAAACTACCACCTTCTCCACTGCTCTTCTCTCTCCCTGAGTAGAGAAGCCGTCTGGGCGAGTTGCATGAATATGTATGTTGCCTGGATATAATCAAAGCGTGTGAAACGAGTGGAATTTATATCGCTTTGAGAACCCTGATATGCATGAAGTAAAGAAAGTGGTAACTGGTAAACTTTAAGAGAATAGTAAACAAATCGTAAGGGATTCATAGGACCTAGAAGTATAATAGACAACTGCGCACCATGCATGTTCATTGGCAGTCAAGGCGAAGGGTATAACTGTTACTCCTATTAGCTCAGTGGTTGTGGCAATTTGAGATTTAGAAGAGTAGAATGACCCATTTAGAGTGATTTTTATCCGGATGGCATCTTCAAAAATAGAAATGTCAGACTTACAAATATATACATTTTTAGAAACTTGGGTTTTTTAACCTTCAAGAAACATCAGAAATTATGATGTGTCATATATCTTAGGGAATTTTAATACCATATCTTTAGTTGTTACCCATCGGCCTTCACCGCTCCTCTGATAAAGCTAGTGTTTTTGCTGCCCGTCACAACCATGCAGTAATGAACCTCGTTGCTTTCCTTCTTAGTCTGTCCCTGTTGGGTGTGATTTTAATAGCCTTCCAACAAGCGCAGTACATACTTATGGAGTTCATGAAAACAAGACAGAGGCAAAGCGCTAGCTCCTCTTCGCAGCCAAACAGCAGTCCGATGGACGTCATCAGCTCCCATTCTCATAAGTAAGAGTCCTCGTGGTGTGGATGTGGGTTCTCACCTTTGCTAGTACGCGTTTCTGGTTTCCTTTTAAGGTAATATAAATTTTGATTTCAAATTCGTCTTTGTAAAATTTTCTTCGAGTCGCTATGTGACAGCCGAAACGTCTTTTATTATAAGATAGACTTCCTGTAAGGACTTAGTTTATTAAACTCACGGAGTTGTAGAGGAAGGAAAGGTGGAACTCCTTAATAGACACAGTACCAATTGCCGCCTCTTTCTCATGGGTTTAGAAACAGAGAGGTAGAGTTCTGTGCGGTGTGGCTTGATGTTAAATGTTTTCCTTCTTGAATTCAGAAGCAACTGCAAGAACTTTCTCGATACCTATGGCCCCTCTGATAAAGGCAGAGGGAAAAGCTGCCTTCCAGTGAACGCTCCGCAAAGCAGGATGCAGAATGCCGCGAAGAGGAGCCCAGCTACCTACGGTCATTCCCAGAAGAAGCACAAGTGCTCAGTCTATTACAGCAAACACAAACCCAGCACATCTGTCGCCAGCAGTGCCAACACTAATACTGAGGAAAAACAGACTTCCTCCCCGGGCAGCCCCCCGTCTGCCCCTAAAGAGAGCCTGTGTGCTGATGTTATGGGTGAGAACTGGATAAACCTCAAATATGCAAGTGGCATGAGTGTCCACCTGCAAAAGAATTTAACCCTTCCCAAAAACTTACTGAATAAAGAGGAAAACACACTGAAAAACACAGTTGTTGTCAATAATACTTCTTCAGAATGTCATGTGAAGGAGGGAATACAGACATGTATGTTTCCTAAGGAAACGGACATTAACATTTCAGAAAACATAGCTGAGCTCAAGGAGCGTGAGCTCAGTGCTCTGAAGACCTCTAAGAAACTACCTGAAAATCATTTGCCAAGAAATTCACCTCAGTACCAGTCAGACTTGGCAGCAATTTCCAAGAAAAATAATGGTAATCTTTTTTATTCTTTTTGATGATTCCTCTCTCTTGTTTGTCTCAGGTCTGTTCTAAATGGAATTTGTTCTCACCTGTGACTTTAGTTTTAACCGTGGATTTTTTAGTTCATGTGCAGAGTTTTAGCAAAGGTGTAAATGTTGAAATAATGGTTTGTAAGACCTAAAGTTTAGAATAAGGCACCAAGTCTTTAGACTATCTTAGTTGAAAAATTTACTTTTTAGTACATATGTTTAGAGGGATGTGAATATCATATTTTGTTTTAAGGAGGATAGGATCTTATTTTCCTAATTATTTTTTATCTTGACTTTCCAGACTATTTGCAAAAGTTTATCAGCCCACAAAGTGTTTCCGAGTGAAAAAAACTTCACAACTTTCTGTATTTAACAGCTGCCAGCATCTCACGTTCCTTGGTCCTGATTCTTTTCTAATTGTGTCCCTTGGTTGAAAGAAGACAAATGTTCCCTTGTAATGAATACAGTTAATGAAAACGTAAGCAAACTAGACTAGGAAGACTCCCTCTGTGTACAATTTTCATTAAGCTTTAATGGATCCCTTTGGCCAATGGCATAAGAGCTTGTGCTTAGTTTTCTTGTCATTTTAATATGCACATTTCTGTTAAAAGTCATATTTTTGTCAGATTTTTTTAAATCTGGAAATAGCAGTTACCATCGATCTTATGTGAAACATCTAACTGTAAAGAACTTAATATTTTTCACTCCTTGATATTGTAGAGAAAGTACAGAAATATCATGGATTGACTAATTCTGACGATGAGCTTTATGCGTTCCGTCAAAAACCCAAACTGAATTTTAAGTGCTCCACAGAAGGATGTCTCTAATTTGAAAGGAAGCTGGAGTACTGCGGCTGGAGCACGTTCGGGGCGCCTGTGTTCTGGGTGCACCTTGCTGCAACCTTGTGGTGCCGTTTCCCGGACAGCAGTGCTCACGCTTGATTGAAGTGGATCCCTGATGGCGGCGGGGTCAGCGCTGCCCCCTGTGTCCTCGCCACCTGGCCTGTCAGCTCACCCTCTGGACAGTGCAGTCAGCCAGGTCTTTGAGTAAAGTCGTACCACAGCTCGTCTGAGGGTGTTTCGTGGTGGGGCGGGCGGGTGCCTAGTGAGTGCTCCATTTCTGTCCCAGACACTCACTGGGGCCCAGACTACAGAATTCTTGTGAAAGATGAAATTATGGGCCGAGTTTGGCTGGGCTTTTCTCTTCTTTTGTCTGTCATTTAGGCCTGAGCCCAGTATTTGACATGGGCTGACTTTACCCAAAGTTGAGATCCTAGTCGTTTGTGGGTGTTGTCCCTGCGGACGTGCCGCTTCTGTGGTCTGTTCTGTCTGTCACACGTCTAGATAAATGTGCCTGCGAATTGCAGTGGCTGTGGCACTGAGCACAGGTAGATGGAAGGGACCTTCTGCTGCGGACCAGCATTGCGGTGCCAGAGCAGGTTGGAGGAAGGATCTGGATTTGTTCTTCAAGATCCTCCTGTCCAACACGGGATAGTTAACGCCTGTAGTCAAGCCTAGATGACCGTGTAGCATAGTAACATTCCAGCAGGTGAGAGTAAGTTTAACGTGGGAGTCCGTACACGTAGGGTCTGCTCACAGCATTGCAGAAGGCAAACCTGCCCAGAATCTGTCTTGCCTGTGCAGGGGACTGGTATGTATGTTCATAATGTTTTGAATGGAAACAAATCTACAAGGAGTTTTTTTTTTTAAACTTTCTTTTTTCTGGCCGAATCAGCAGCACGTTCGGGGTACCGGGGTGACTGCTAATCAGATCAAATAAGAGTTGACGAAAGAGCTTTGGCTCTCCACCCTGCTCATCTTGGCGAATTCGAAGGCGCTGCCTCTCTGTCCTGTATTTCTCGCCACAGCTAGTGTGTGAGCGGGAGGTCGCTCACAGGGGAATCCATTCACGACGTGCACTCTGTTCTGTGTTCTGTTCATGTCATTATTTTAGGAAAATATCAAAGTACACAAATGGCCTGCTGTTGATTTACAATTTAAACATTTTAAGAAATCAAAAATTTTAAAGATAAGAAAGGCCTGGGAAATCTTAAGGGAAATAAATGGTAGTTCGAAGGTAGAATTTGGTGTTTTTTAGTAATATTAAAGGTTTTGGGTTCTGTCAAATTTTAAAGGAAAACAGCATAATAAACCGGCATATGGCGAGCAGGCATATAATTAGCAGAGAATCAAATCAATCCATGATGTATAAAGAATGGTCAAGGATGAGAAAACCTTATATTTAAGAAATTTCTATGTTTTCACTTCTAACATTGAGCATCAGTCCTTTTTTATTATCGTTTTTTAATTGAAAAGTATTTTCCTTTGAGAAAAGCTCGTTGTCTCCATCTTGAGATTTTTTTCTAGAATCTGAAGAAAAACAACTTCAGTCTTGCCAGCTGAGCCCACCTGATGGTCGGGGCCTCTGCTGGGAATGTAATGCTCCCTCAGTGGAAACCAGTCGGTGTGTTTGCCCCGTTCTAGGCCTGTCTCCCGAAGTGCACGAATGTTCCAGAAGCAAGTCTAGTGCTAAGAGTGCCTTGGTGGCCTGTCCCCTCCGAGTACCTGAAGTCACTTTCTTAACTTCCCAGAACTCCCTGAGGCACCCGAAGGACTTGTGCCTTCTCCTTTTTGGAGGCTTCCCTGCCCTCCACCCCCCGAGTGTGACATTGAGTGCAAAGTGTTCCAAATGTGTATTAACATCTCTAGCTACACGCTCCTTGTCGTTGAGAAATGGTATTTTCTGAACAACAAAGAACGTGTGTCATCCTTTCCAACTCCTTTTTGCCTGCCTCCTTCTGAGGGGCCTGTGGTACATCATAAGTTAAAATTCTTGACTGAAGTGAAGTCTGTTGACAGATTCTTCAGGGCTCTGTTTTCACACACTTGTTTTTTGCATCAACCTGTCAAACAACTGTGAAGCAGCTACATTTTTCAAACATGTGTTACATGTTCCAGAGTCTGTTGATCATTCAACCGGAGTGAGGCTTTGTGTGTGTGATGTAAATGATTTTTTGAAATAGGTCTCTTTTCAAATGTTTATAACTAATATTTTTTAATTGTATGATCCGAATAACACAGATTTAGATAGAATTGAGGCTAACGGCAAACTGCTGCTGGTGGCCTCATCACCATGGAAGAGGAAGAGTTAGCAAATTATTTTATTGCTTTCCGCTTATAAGATAATAAATGTTTAAATGTTAATACCCTAATCCTTGAAATTAACAGTGTATGAAAGTTTCTACTGTATTGGATAGATGCCTACATAATTTCTGAAATAGCAATATTTGCAGAAATTTAAAGAAAATAGTCTCACTTACTTACAGATACTAATAACTTGACGTTCTAGTGATTTTCTCAAAATAGACAATATGATTAGATTTGATACAGTCAAACTTTAAGTGGTTGTTCTGGCGAGTTCACTTGTTCTTTGTTCTTCTATTTGTTTTTTATCTTTGTGGCCTCTGAAATAAATGTAAGCAAGTTTATTTCATACTGTGAGCAAGCATGCTAGACGGGATGACATGGTCGACTCTACATTTTAAAATGAAATGTACACTCATGGTATTTCTAAGTTCTTGAATATTGTCATATGAGAATTTCTCAAAGATTTAATGAAGAACTTGTTTTTAGGATTCATTCAATTGTTTGATGTTGGCCCCACAGAAGACATTACTCATTTTCTGAGAGTCTCTGCTTTGCCCCTCTTGTGGGATAGGTTAGTGTTGGGTATTAAATTTTGATCCTTTGTAAGAAACTTTGATGGCTAATACTTTTTAGTGCTGTTCTTGGCCTGCAGGAAACTTAAGGAAATCTATTTTTTTCATTAAGACTCTAGGAAAGTAATGGTACATTTTTTGAGGGGAATATCTGTATTCTGTTTCATGTTCAAGGCGCCTAGAATCCAAAGCAGTGTCTTTGTTTATGATTTCTTTTTCTGTCCCAGACCTGTCTCCCTTACTTTTGGCTTTTTCCTTAGTCCTTCATAGTGCCAGATACACTATCTTCTTCTGTGGATGTTTTAACACCTAGTTTGTGTTATAGAAGAATTAACTCTCCCTCAACATTTTTATAGTTATGTAATATTTATATACTTTTCTGTTAACAAAAGTATGCTTACTTTATATGTGTTACTTTAAAAATGTATGTCTCTTGCTTTGAGTGAGTTTAATTTGTAGCCTCAGAATTTCAGAATCAGAGGGCGTTGACGGCGGGACCAGGCCGGAGCCTCTGCGGAGGGCGGGTCAGGCGTTCATCTCGCCAGCCTGCAGCTTGCCTTGCTGTGCAGTATTTGCATAGTGGTCATCTGAATCTTTCTCAGATTACCAGGGTATCAGGGAATCTCAGATAAAGGAAAAAAAGAGAGAGTTTTGTAGTAGAACACCGAGGCCAGTTCTTGTAGTTGATTTGACTTTATTCGAAGTAAGCAACAGAAGAAGACGTACACTCGTGAATAAAATCATGTGAAAGAAAAATGGAAAAGTCACATTTTCGGATGAGGTTCCTGCCAACACCACGCTTTGCTATGTGATTCACTCATTGCTCATTTTTCAGCATGCAGACCCTACCCACTGGGCAGGGGGGCGTCCACCGTTGGCCGAGTCATGACCAAAACCCAACTCCTCACCCCTCTCTTCCCTCCCCAACTTTTTAGAAAATTGTGGTAAAATATACATAACATGAAATGTACCATTTAAGGACATTCGTACTGTCGTGCAACCGTCACCATCTGGGCCTCCCCGGCTCCCTGGTAACCACCTTTCTGCTTTTCATCTCTCCGAATTTCTAGGTCCCTCAAACGAGTAGAATCACGCAACATTTGTCTTTCTGTGTCTGGCTTATCTCAGCATATTGTCTTTAAGGTCCATCTGTGACGATGCATGTATCAGAAGTTCATTCTTTTTTCCCCTACTAATCATTTTTGAATGTACAATTTAGTAGTGTTACATATATTCACAGCATTGTGCAAGAATAATTTATTTTTAAGGCTGAATAGTAACCTGTGTGTATACTGCGTTTCGTTTATCAGTTCACGCGTCTGTTGGCCTTTGGGTTGTTTCTGCCTTTTGGCTTTTACGAATATTGTCACTATGAATACCAGTGTGCTCGCCTTTTTTTTTTTGACCTCTTTTAAAGACCGTTTTTAGAACTCTTAATATAAGTGCATTTTCACCTGTAAACAAAATAAATTTCTAGAGCATTGTGGTTGTCAAAACCAATCCTTAAGTCTAAATCTCATTAAATTAAATGAGATTGGTATAGAAAAGAGACTTAACTCTGGGGAATGTGAATGGAAATAATCAGCTAGAAATTGAACAATTTTTATTTATTCAAGGGAATAACCAGCAAGTGCCTGTCAAGAATGAAGTAGACAATTGTGAAAATTTGAAAAAGGTTGACACAAAGTCTTGTTCAGAAAAGAAGATTCACAGAGCATCTAAAGAAGACATATGTTCTGAGAAGCAGGACATACCTTCTGTCGAGGTCTGTACTCCCTTTTTTCTTGCCTGTTGGAAAGAACAAAACCCATTTGGGGGGCTTAGCATGCCAAATATCCGTAATAACTGTATATTTCATACTTTTGAAAGAGGGCAGTTTTGCATTCGGATCCACATTGACTATTGGTGAGTTTGATGTGTTAGGAACGTTTTATTTATCTTCTCATTGTATAGGAGATACTAAAATAATTTTTAGTGATGTCAGGTAGCTTTTACTCTTAAGAGAAGCTGTTCTTAGGTAAATGGAGATAACTCCTGGGTAAGATGGTGGAAGAGGACCTCTTCTCTCTGACAGTTACCTAGCAATTGTTTTTATAGCATAATCTTGCAGAGCCTCTAACTCTGCAAGATTATGCTATAAAAACAGATGCTAGGTAACTGTCAGAGAGAAGAGGTCCTAGGAGAGGGCGGCCTTTCTGCCTCGAGTGCATCAGCCCTGGTACAACAGAATCCCCAAAGAGAAAACAAAGCTTGCATGCGGCCCCAGCTAGCTCTTTCCCTTCTCACCAGGATAGGCTACTGAAAAGAGTTTAGAAAGCAGAACTAGGAAAATGGACAGGTGGGGAAGGTATTTGGGAGAATTTTCCTACTTGACAGTGAAAAAAAATAAGCATTTCAACGATGCAAACATGGTGCAGTAAAAATGAAGGAAAGGAGTAGAACATAGAAGACAGATAAAGATCCCAATCTAGAAGGCATATCCAGAGACCTGAAGGAAACTCAGCGAGTACTTCACATTATATAATATATTCAATAAAATAAGCTTTTAAAAGCAAATTAATGTACTGAGAGGTATTATAAAGCTAAGTAAATAAAGACACTACACTACGTAGTCAGTGGCTGAAAATTGAATTGTCGACCTGAAGGAAAGGATTCGAGATAATCAGTGAATGTGATGGAAACACTTTAAAGAGATTGAAACATTTAGAGAAAAAAAATGATGATATGGGGACAAAGATATACCAAAAAAACAATCTAACATAAGAATAATGATTGTCTAGGTAAATGATCCAACAAATGGATCAGAAAAGTATTCAGAGATACCATAGAAGAAAATTTTCCTGATATGAAGGAAGAACTGGACTTAAAGATTAAAAGGGCGCACTGTGCACTCCAAGGAAAAATGATACATAATAATGGACATAGGTGCATTCTGGTTAAATTATTGAACTTAGAGCATAAAGAATTGTGCAGACCAAGGCAGGAAAAATCAAGAAACAGAAACTTGGCCTGCCTCAGAATTCCTAGGAGCATCAAATGCCAGAAAATAGTAGAACAAAATCACAGAGAATGAAAATGTGAATAAGAATATTATGTCCAGTCAAGTTGACACTGAAGTACATGAGCTACAGACATACATCCTTCAACGCAAATGCACTCTTGAGCCTTTCTAGAAAAATTATGTTCATAAAATTTAGCCACCCTTCTGCATCTTCGGAGGCGGTGATGCTTCTGAGCGCGAGGCCCCACTCCCCTGTCGCTGTGGTCCTCAGATTCGAGCCCGCTTGTTTGCACGTGACGACAGCTCTCGCCAGGTTGAGTTGAGAAAGGTGTCCGAGTGACTGCTGACCAGCTCGCTGCTCTTCTTTGACTCCACTTAGAGACTGGTCCTTTATTTGTGTGTGACCCTGAAGGAACAGAAGGCTCAAGGACGTGCTGAGTCGAAAAGCCTCCCTTGGTCCTCAGGTGAACAGGCCGGAACAGGGGAGCAGAGAATGCGCCTCCAGAGTTAGGAGCACACAGGGAACAATACATGAATAAACATGTATGTGTCTAATGGATAACTTTGGACCATGTCTGATCATTTTGTCCGTAATGTGCTGGTTAACATGAAACTTAAGCAATTAGTATCAGATCCTATAGAATAGAGTTTTGCATGTTTTTAAAAATACCTTTCAAACTAAATAAATAAATAAAAATACCTTCAGAATCAGGAAAAAGTTAATACATACTTATTGGGGCCGGGAAATAAAGGAGTATAAAGAAGAAAGCAAAAATCCCATAACTGTTCACTGTAGTAAGTGCATATTGCTTTACTAGATTCTTGAGGCTTCGGACACCCCAGGCATGTAACACACAAGCATCTGAAACCTTTTCTTCTTCTTCCAAGTCATGCGTGCATTACTCACGTGTGTGTTTGAACCTCACGGATTCCTATTCTGATTTCTGGACCAGACTTCTGAACCGAAGGACAAATGAGCCACTCTTTGCCCTTTATGAAATGTGAATCCTAGGGCTCGATAGGAAGAGGGCTCTCTGAGCTCAGGCATTTACTGTGAGGTCCCCAGAGCAGCCATTTTCCTCCCGAGAAGACCTGACACCCTAAGCTCAAGGATCTCGAAGTGTGAGCTCCCAGCCCCATCTCCACCCGCCCCGCCCCCCATCCCCACGCCCTGGCCCTGTCAGATGGTGCCTCTGCTTTAAAGGGGCAGCCTGGTAGAAGAGAAAGTCAGTGTTAGAAGGCTTTAAAGACGTGAGCTCCTTTAACATTTTAAAGGACAGAGAAAGCCTCTTCCTCTTGGGCCTGTTAACAGATCATGTCTGACATTTAAAAGAGGAAAAAGCCTAAATAAAAACATTGATTTTATATATCTATATATATAAAATTATATATCAAAATATTTATATATATAATGTTTATATACACAAACATGTATATTAATATAATTTATAGATATATAATAGATAAAATTGATATACATACAAACATCATTTGTAGATCTATATGAGTATCTCATGCTAAATTAAGTTTTTCAGAACTACATTTAAAAAACACATCAAGCATGTTCTTGCCTTATTTACTTAAAAAGCCTAAACTAGTTTGGAGCATTCTATGGAGATTTGGCTGTTTTCCTAAAGTTCATCTATAAACAAACGAAAACATAAATATACAGATTACTCCTGAGCTGAGTTTTTACATGATTTTTCTTTGGTAGTAATTCATGTGAATTGCACATACCAAATTAACAGGTGAGGGCTGGAGGATTTATTGCTGCTGAAGGTAACAGCAAACTGACCATAAATTGCTAGCAGATGTTTTTCCTTTTTTGCCCCTGAGGAATTTTTATAGGCAACAATTTTTTTTTTTCTTTTTACGGAGGTTGAGAGAGGTAGAGAAAGACGAGAAACAAAAACAGACTCTCAAGAAATGTGTGTCTCAGTTTCCACCAGCGTTGGAACGTTCTGAGTTCGTATGGAGTTGGTCTTCAAACGTTTAGAAAATAATCATGGCAGCCCCACCCCTATCCCGCCTTTTCCAGATTAACTCGGGCAGATTTTCTTACACAAAACCCCTAAGACAATCATGGGGGAGGTTTTTTAAAATGTGTATTTAGTCTGAACTTAACTAAAGATTTTATTTTTTTTTTTCTCTTCAGCAAGAAGATCCTTATAGAAAGAAGAAGTTTCAGGAGAAGAAGGAAGGGAATTTACAAAATCTAAATTGGAATAAAAATCGAACGTGTAGAAAAAACAAGAAAAGGGGTTCTGCTCAGGTCTTGAGGTTTGTTATTTTTACAGTCCCTTTAAAATTTTGATCTAGTTTTACTCCATGATTTTATATTTAGCTATTTAAATCTTATTTTTGTCATGTTAGATACAGAAAATAGAGCATGTAGGAGTGTCTGTCTTTTGAGATAAAAGTATGGTCTTAAAATTAATGTCTTCTGGTTCTGTTCTCATTCATTCATTTATTATTAACAGATTTTTCAGATTTTTACTTCATAAAATGCTAAAAGCTATGGGAGGTTTTAGAGAAAACGCATAAGACATCTCCTATGCCCGGACCTTCATTCTGCCTGTGAAGGGCAGGAGCATTAGTGGAGCGGGCAGCACAGAACACCCCTGGGCACAGGCAGGCACCTGTTCCCAGGTTGACCCTGACGCATCTGGGCTTCTAAAGAAAGAGACTAGTCACCACTCAGGGAGGCCCCCACAGTCAGCGCTGCAGAAGGTGGGTTCTTGCAGCCGCGGGGAGTGAGGTGCTCAGACATGTCCTGGTTGGCTCGCAGCCCCAGCGTGGGTTAGGGGCAGAGGTGGACCTGGAACCAGGCCGCTGTCACTATTCTGTGGCAGCCTGGCTTCCTGGAGACACCGAGTCTCCCTGAGCTCTTATCGTCTTATCAGTAAAATGAAGGAGCTGGAATCCCATATTTCCAGGTTTCCAGAATTCTCTCAGTCTAGTTTTATGTAAATTGCTCAGCGTGATTTTTTTCCTCCAGGTCGGTAGGGTGTATGTTCTGACTCCATCCAGGTCCATCTGTTGGGAGAGTCTCTGAATTCTTAGGTTAGACCTACGGCAGCCAAATATGCTCCTGAGCCGAGAGCCCTCAGCGGACAGTCTCCCCTGCCTCTTCCTGGGGCGTGGATGGAGGTGCCTTTTGCACTGACACTGTCCCCTTCCAGGGCCCCAGTTTAGGAGACTTAGTCCCGGCTCCTTGACTCCTGTACGCTGCCGTCCGGGTGTTTAGAGCCTGTTTCCTCCCGCCAAGTAATCCCTCCATCCTCACCAGTCTGCCTTTTTCTTCCTCTGAGTCGTGACATCTGGAGGGTTCTCTTCCTGGTGCGCTCAGCTGGGTATTTAGCTGTGTTCCATCCAGGTGTTCTCTGGTGGCTCCCGGTTTGTGTGGGGACAGTTCCACCTTGCTGCATGTACACTCGTTGGAAGGAAACCCCGAGCAGCCCGCATTGTGGCAAAGCCTGCCGATGGGAAGCCTGTGGGTGCCGTTCACAGCGTCTGTCCCTAGGTCCCCAGGCGGTGGCAATCTGGAGTTCACACCCCGGGACTCAGCACTATAATGCGCCCCCCAGCAGTTGGCTCAGGCATTCCGAGCAGGTCAGGCAGCTCCAAAGGGGGGGGGATTCATGTCCAGTTCAGCCCCCAGCTCGTGGGCTGCAATCAGGAAAATGCAGAGATGAAAAAAAAGAACTATGCTTACGGTTATCTTGTTAATACTGAGTATTGGTTGTTGATTGGTAATTATCCTTATTTTGGCCAAAATTACTCAGGCTAAATTATTTGAATGTGGCGACGCGGTATCCTATAGAAAGGAAGGTTAACCCTTGTATTTTACGTGTATTTTCATAAAAACTTGATTGACTCATGTGGTCACTCTAAAGTTTCATATTTTCCTGATATGAACCTGAGTGGAATTCCAACAATTCAATGTTACAGTATAATTTTAAAAGCAGATTTCTGACATGCTGAAGAAAAGAGTTCTTAAAATGCGGTTTTCAGGTAGCTGGTAGCATATCAGGATGTTTTAGGAACATGACGCTTAAGAAGTAGGAGGCTGTGGGATTGTGTTTCCTTGGCCCTCGCTCCAGCTCTTCGCCTGAGCCGTCGGAGACCGGCAATATCGTGTGCTGCATCTCCCTTGGTTGATCTCACAGGTTGCAAAGACCTTGTCAGCTTACAGTCCCTTTATTTTTTATTTTTTTATGCCTACAACGCCTGGTCTTCCTAGGTGGTCTCCCATCCAGGTACTAACCAGGTCCAACCCTGCTTTTCGCTTCCGAGATCAGACGGGATCGGGCGTGTTCAGGGTGGCGTGGCCGTAGACGACATGCTTGCTCTTCTTAACTGCAGTCTTACAAACCGAACGCGAGGACTGAAATCGGGCTGTGTGCAATAATCATCTAGGTATCCCATAGCTTTCTGCCCGCCTTTCTGTGCCACATTTACAAAATCGTGGGACAGTTCTTCCCTCAAGGAGGTCACGGTCTAGTAAGAGAGAGATCGTTACTGGACGGTGGGCTCTTTGGGGGAAGAGCTTTATTCTTTGTAGACGCAGCACCTTTGCTGACGAGTGAATGAGAAGAGGCTTAAGCAAACACGGGGCACCTTCCCCCAGGTTCACCTGTCGAGGATCATATTTTACACTAAACCAAAGGAGAAAGGCCAGGCGTCTTGTGTTCTGGTCCTGGACCTGCCACTTGCCAATTGACCCTGAGCGACTCACTTAACCCTGTGGAGTTTTACTCCTCTCACCATAAAACACGAAAATAGAATAAGTGAACTGCAGATTAATCCTAGTTCTAAAAGAGCACGGTCTTTTTTTTTTAGGTATCACTCCTTTCCTCACCATCTTCTCCCATCAGACCCAAAGAGAAGTAGTCTCAAGTTGTTCCAGATTTATATTTTTACCTCTAATAAGTCTCTTGGAAAGCGATATGTATGTAGATGCCTGATAACATGCGGATGTGATTTTTTTTGTGTGGCTCTTGCAGGCCTTCTGAACAGAGTGAATTAAAACTCGCGTGCGGTGAATTCGAAAGGTCCGAACTGAGCAGGGACATCGATGTGAGAAACTGGTGTATAGAGGAAACCCCTGGGGAAATGTGCAAAGCAGACGCCGGCGTCGGAAGGAGCTTACCTGCTGCACAGAGGGAGGCAGGTGTGTAAGATGCCGAGCTCCGGGCGGTGGTGCCTCTGCTGGAACTCGTTTCCTCGAAGACGTTTCCAGTGCCAGAGAAGGGGTGTCTTGATGGCATTATCCCTTTCTGGGTCACTTAGCTTACTAAAGCCCAACCGGGAAGGTGTCGGGATGAGGCGGGAACGCTGACTCTTTGGAGTCTGGACAAGCCCCTAGTGTCGCCCCCTCCTCCCTCCCACCGCCACTCCATCTGGCCCTCGTCGGCTGCCCTCGTGCAGATCGCCGAAGGGACAAGTGTTGCTCGTCCTAAAGAAGATACAAGTGAGAGTGAGAACAGCGGCTGTTCTCACACACCTGAGCCAGGTGGTTCCTGCAGAGCCAGGCCACTGTCCCACCCAAGGACTGCTGGGCACGTCCCTGGGAGTGGGAGGGAGAGGTCCAGGTCCAGGGCAGGGCAGAGCATGGCAGGAGGCTACATAAAGGGCCACTGAAGTTGGCGGCACATGTTGGGTCCAAGGCGGGGGAGGTGCGATCTCCAGCCCAGCGCCCACTGTCCCAGACACATGTCCACGGCACACAGGCCAGTAGAGTGAACGGGTTTCTGTCTTCTCCTCCCATTCATTCCCTTGACACTTGTATTGGGTTTTGGTCTTCGTAGAGGTTCTTCCCACTCACACATATATATACTTTGAAGTTCTTAGTAGATATCTTAATAAAAGAGAGGGGGAAGTTACCTACAAGTCTCCTGTTAATAGCGTAGCCTCAGTTTTCTTGATAGAAGTGTTTGTTATTCCCAGACCATTTTTAGATCAAGGTTATCATCGCTATTCACAAGCTTCGTTGCCCATCCCATAGCAGAAGAGACGTAGCTTGTCCTACTGTTTTCTTAGACGCCCGTCATTACTCTCAGTTAGCATCTTTTTTCTCATCAGATGAGCAGGGGTGGCCGACTGCATCTGAGCCTTGCCTTCAGGATCATGCCTCTCCCTTGACTAGAAATGGCACCAGGTTGAAACTGGGTGAAACATGGCCCCCGTGCGTGGGTTCAGCTCTGCTCTCTTCTTCCCACAGAAGGTTACTTCCAGCAGCCCGGGAAGAAGTGTGTGGAGAAGTCTTGCTCGGAGTCCAGCTCGGACTGCGGCAGCTCCTCGGGAAGCGTGCGTGCCAGCCGGGGCAGCTGGGGCAGCTGGAGCAGCACCAGCAGCTCAGATGGGGACAAGCAGCCCGTGGTGGGCCCTCGGCACCCCCTGCCAGCCGGTGGGTCCTGGGGACGAACCCGGGCACCGCGCCCTGGCCCCTCCGACCAGGAGTGACACCTGTAAAAGGTCTCGTCCGAGAGACCAGAGCACTCGTGGCTGTAAGAACCTAGACGAAGTGCCCGCGTGTGACTTCAGTCCACCTGTCTCGGCCTTTTCGCGTCATCGGCCCCTCCCCCCAGGAGCCTGAGAAGCCACTGTTTCCTGTGTCTCACTGTGTACTGTGCATAAAAATAAGATTTCCTCAACTCCCAAGAAACAAACCAGTCCTGTCCCCTCGAGGGGACAGTGTCTCCCACGTTGAGAGCGTAGGGCCATAAGTGAAGGGGGGTACTCGGCATTCTGTCGGTAATGGGGCTGGCTTTCTTGGCCAGAGGAAGCTTGGTTTTCATAGCCTGCACCGAGCACAGCTCCAGCCACTGCTGAAGACAAGGCTTGTCTAAGGATGCTAATGCAGTTGACTTAAAAATTTGGTAGTTAGCATTAACAAAAAATGCAAGTACCATTTTGTTTGGAAGGGAAAGGCTGACAGAAGGATGATAAAAATTTGAAGGTTATGTATCAGGAAAATGTCCCTAATATAATTAATGGCATATAAGATCAAAAAGGCAAAATAAACAAAGTATGACCCCAATTTTATACATATATGTATACATAAAAGAGATGGTAAGGAAATATACCTAAATGTTGATAATGATAATATAATTGCAGGTAACTTATATTTTTCTTCTTTAAACTTTTTATAGATTTCTTACAGTGCACAAATATTTTTATAAACTTGAGGGGTCTATATATATATATATATATATATATATATATATATATAGCAAAATTTCTTTCATCAGAAAAATCCCTATTAAAAACTTAAATGGTTAACAGTTTCAGCTTTTTCTCCATAATTAAAACATTATTAAGCCAAGATTAATAAATTTAAGTTTGGGGTTTTATTAAGTCTTCAATGAAAAGATAAATTACTTAAAAACTTGTAAAAATTAAATCACCGAATGTGTGAATATCAGTTTAAACAGATAAATCTCTCAGTAGGGGTTAGTGAGATTAGCCATCTGCATTCTAATACTGTAGTTGAATTATGCCTGTAAAAGTCTGTGATAATTTTTTGTTTTTATGTAGGAGACGCCGTGTCACAAAACAACTTCCCTTCAGAAACCCCCATCTCCTTGAACCTTTGTCATAACATCTGCAATCCCACGTAAGATTTTAACTGTCCAGTTCTTCCAGTATGTGTTATGTGCTGCATTCTCTATTGGCATGTTTCTTCTTTCTACTTGGTTCTGCAGATTCCAGCATGAAAACTTTTATTATTTTTATTTTTAGGCGAGACAACCCTTGGTCGACCTCACAGATTGCAAGGACCTTGTCATCTTAAAATCCCTTATTTTTTTATTTTTTACACCTATAGCACCTGGTCTTCCTAGGTGATCTCCCATCACCTAGGCCCGACCCTGCTTAGCTTCCGAGATCAGACGGGGTCAGCCGTGTTCAGGATGGCATGGCCGTAGACCCTGAAAACTTTTTAAGGATGCGAGAAAGTAAACTCTGATTTTACTAATAATTCAGCAGGCAAGATCCTTCCAAATGAACACGGTCCATGTGAGGGTGTCTCCGGGGTCACCAGTCCTTTTCGGAATGTCACCAAGTTAGAAAGCCCCACATCCTGAATGCAGGGAGAAGAAAGCGTAGTTATTATAAGGAAGGACATCATTCACCCTTTGCTGGGACCTGAGATAAAGTTAGGCATTGATGATTTAGGAACTTTTGCAAGAACCTAATAGATGCCACATGTTTACAGTCGCACGGCATGACGACAGCTTCAGCGTCGGACAGAGAAAACAAGCGCCTTTAACTGAGTGAGAGAACAGGAGGGTGTGGGTTTCAGACTGAGGAACGTAATGAGGTTTCTTAGGCGCTGGCCGTGTTCTGAGGGGACAGGAGGATGTCATTAAAATTGAACTGGGGAGTTTGGGAAGAAGAAAAAACTCAGCCAGAGACAAAGAAAGCTCTGTGTAAACGGGTTTTGTTCAGGGTAGAAGGTAAACCAGGGATTAAGAATTGCCACCAGCTGGTAGATATGAAACTGCAGGTGACCTAAGTTAAAATTGTTTTGCTGTTTATTAAAAAAAAGACTTTGCTGGATCTTGGGGATTTAATATTTCCCAACCCCTTTCCTGGCTGGGTGCTGTTACGTCTCTAGTATCTACTTTTCTTGGGGGAAGAATTCATGTAAAAACTCAGTCAGACCTGGGTATACACACTCAGTATTTCCTTGTACAGAAAAAATCAGCAGATCTTCATTTTCTCGTTTTCCGCAGAGAGGTGCATAATCTCCCACAGTATGCAGAAGCTCCCTGTCCCAGCCTTCCTGCTGGGCCTGCAGGCCTCGAGGAAGACAAAGGTGAGTGAGGTGCCTTATTCTTGCTCCGAACGCCAGCCAGGCATCTGCGTTGCACTGTGCACCAGCAAGTTTGAGATGACAAGCAGGTCGTGTGCAGCAGGGCCATTGCCCCAGCACCCTCGTCGCCACGTCACTGGGCTTTTGTGCAGCGGGAAGGCACCTGCCTCTGGACCGGCTTCGTTAGGGGCCTCTGACCTCAGCTGCCCCCTCTGCTCTGACGCTGCGCTCCCTCCTGCGGCCCCTCTACCCGGGGCGGGGGTACCGCTGCGTTTAACTCACCTTTCTGGGTCTGAGAAGGCAGTGGTGGCAAGGCCAGATAGAGAGCGTCCCACGGGTACAGGCCCCACGTCTTAGCCTGCTCGGTTTTCCTGTCCTTCCCCCCCTCGCCTCCCTGCCCTGGCTCAGAAGCCCGTTAACCCGCTGCGCCATCTTGGCAAGCAGCCTCACGCCTGCACCAGGCTGGGGACCAGAAGCCCCGCTCCTGTGGGCCTCTTCCAGCCAGGGGAGGACAGCAGCCCAGGAGCCTAGAAATGGGGGGCCCCACTCCCGCCTAGGACTCTGTGGGAGGTCCACTCCAGTTCCCCCTCATGTTTCTTCTCTTCGTTTCTTTGCCTTGGTCTGTGTCTGCCATGTCCTTCTAGTGCCTCCTTCCTCCCCAGCTAAGGTCGGGTGAGCCTGGTCTCGCTCTCCATGGTGCCGTTTAGCTCTCACACGTGTACGTGCCTTTGCGTTTGTAAATTATGCCGATGCAGAAGCTGCCGTGCACAGTGGAGCAGGGCAGCTCCGCAAGCACAAGGCTCCCGTGTTGTTCCCTGGGTGCGTTTTGGAATCGCTGTCAAATTAGCAACGGAAATGAATTATTTGAGAGTTGGATCTAGTAACTAGTCTAGGAAAAGTAAGCGTTTTTGATTTTAAAAAACCCGAAGGTCGGTACTTGGCTGAGGCAGGATTTGGCTGAGGCTTAGATGGCACTCCCTTTTCCTTGGAGCTGATAGAGAGAAAATTCAGTTAACGGGAAAAATCAAAACCTGTGTCAGAATAGATTCTTCTTAACATGTCATTCTGTCTCTGTATTTGTTGTCACTCGGAATGAATTACAGGTCATCTAGTGTCTTCGTCTGCGTTTCTATGCCTGTGCGTTTCCAGTGCCTTTCTCCTCGTCCTTGTCAAAATCTGCAGTTACCTTTGGATCACCTGTTAGAATCCTCGGTTAGGCCCTAAAGTCACTAGAGACGTGACTTTGTTCTCAGTCACTCCAAAGCACTGGTCCCGCCCTTTTCTTTTGGTCTGTCACCCCCCCCCCCACACCTGCGAGCTTTAACTGTCGCCGGGCCTCGGCTCCCCCCTCCCTCGTTACACTTGCTTCCTTGCCTCCTGTCCCTTTACTGCAATCACCTCCCGAAACCTCAGGCTCATCTCGGGTGGATCAGCTGTCCGCTCGGTGAGGCCTCCGACGGCCCCGTGTCTGTCGCCACAGCGCGTAAACTGGCGGCCGTGCTCCGCGTCTCACTTCCGTTGTCTGCTCACGTTTGCCACTGTGTCCTGGGTGGCTTACAGCAGGCAGGCCCTTGCAGAAAGTAGGTCCTCAGACACTTGTCGAGTCATTAAAACCATCTTGTGGTAAAGCTTAAAGCAATATGTTCTGTTTCCGCTTTATGTTCTGAAAATCCCTCCTGGAAGGGGCCTGGAAGGGGCCTGGAAGGCAGCCGTGCTCGGCGCGTGTGGGTGACATGGGGCTGTTGTCTGGAGGGAAGGGATGTGGCCGGGTCCTGCAGGGAGGGCTGAGGCGGGAGAAGGGGGACCAGAGGCCTTGTTCTCTTCCTTAGGTCTTTACCCCCCTGGAGACCTGTGGCCCGCGCAGCCCATGTGTGTGACAGGTGGCTTCAACTGCGCTCTGGAGAACACTGTGCCCAGCCTGATGCAGGGACCTGCCCCGGTTCATAACAGGTACAAGGTCTCTTCTCAGACTGCAGCCTGGCTTAGCCCGTGGGCATGCGGTGGGACTCTGAGTCCCATCTGTTAGCTACAGAACCGTGAGCCAGGCTCCCATCCCCTGCTACCTTAGCTGGCTGCTGCCACCTGCCTGGAGTTACATCGTGGTGTCTTTGAAAACAGCAAACCAGATATGAGAGAAAACACCAAAGGAGATAAAAGTAATATGGCCAGTGACCACGTCATTACTTTTCCTTTTTAAAATTGAAAACAATGATCGTTCATAATTCCTACTCCCTCACAGAGCAAAGATTCCCACTTTTCCATGGTATTAATCTCGAACACATTTACGTTTTTAAAAGATCAAATGATTTGAGTATTAAAAAATAGTTACACAATGGCAGTGCCTTAAATTTGCTATTGGATATTAATATGTTATTGAATTATGAAGACTTGAGAAAACGTTGATATCTGTGTTTAACCACAGAATCCATTTGAAGGTTTGTTCGTTCGTTTGTTTTTTGGTGGGGGGAGCAGTTCAGCTTATTACAGCTGCATTTCCTTTCTTATTTCCATAAGAAGAATCCAATTTGTAATTGTGATCAAAGTATCATGAATCATAGTCTTTATAGTTGTGATTTTACCTACGGTGTGTGCTGGCCTCGCTCTGACTAGAAGGTGGACATTTTCATGGCAGAACGTGTTTCAGCCCTTCAGGTGTGAGCTAAGATCCTCCAAGGTAGACCAGTTGTTCCTCCATAGGGCTGAGAAAACCACAGCCTTGGATTCTGCCTCTGGTTTAATTTAACCAACCTGGTTATGAAGGAATTGTGCCCCTGGTCCGAGCCGTCTGTCCTTCCATGGTATGTTACTGGTGACGAGCATTCAGTTAGTAAGGCTCTGATTCTGTGACTTGAGAAGGTACATCTTTTATTTTTCAGAATTGAGGACTCAGGAGCAATTAGGATGCTGGGCAATAAAATCATTTCCTTCCTTCTTCACTTGATCCGTTGACATCCAGTTTCTGAAAGGAGACCTCTTGTTTTTTCGTAGCAGTTTCATTGATTGGAGTGCAACTTGCGAAGGCCAGTTCCCCGGTGTGTACTGTCCATTGGAGCCGAACGATTACAATACCTTTCCAGAAGGTAAAAGCTGCCCGAACGATGCCAGTGCCACACTTTCATTCTCAGAAAGTCAAGGCAGGAAGGATGTAGACTTAAGGCACTAACTGCAGAAGAACGTGCCCTTTAAAAGGAAAATTAGATATAATCGATATACAGAACATTAGTTTCAGGTGTACAACATAATGATTGCATATTTGTAGGTAGTGCAAAATGATCACTAAGTGTGGTGAACATCCATCACCGTACATGGTTCCTGACTTTTTTTCGTGCGATGAAAATGTTTAAGATCTGCTCTCTGAGTGACTTTCAGATATGCAGTGCAGTATTGTTAACAGTCGTCACCATGCCGTAGATGGCATCCCCAAGAGTTACTTGTTTCATAACTGGAAGTTTGTGCTTTTAACACCTTCACTCATCCACCCGCCGCAACCACCAGTCTGTCCTCTGTATCCACGAACCCATTTTTGTTGTCGCTCGTTTATTTATTTTTGTTGTTAAGAACACGCCTTTTAACAGCGAATGGCCTTCGAAGTGACCTTCCAGGAGGCTGCCGGGTGCCTTTGTGTGGGTCTACTCATGCATTCTGCCATATGTAATTTTATGGCCTGGAAAAGCCCTGGCAACCTGGGTGTCTGGGGGCTTCTCCAAAAAAAATAACCCTGATCAGCTGACTTCTTCAAGGAGAATTGGGTCGTTTGGGTTTACGCGGACCTGCCACTGTGGATTAATCCTCTGGGAGGCTGGGCCTTTAATGGTTGGCTCTTCTTTTTAGGCAGGAAAGTCCATGTGAAATAGGAACATTTATCTTTTCCTCAACGTGTCCTGACTCCTCTGCCCTTGAGTAGGGCTGCAGAAGGAAGGAAAGGAGCTTTGGGGGGAAATGGTAGAAAATGGTAGATGCCTGGGCTCAGTCAGCTGCGATAATAAACAATAAGAGATATGAGATTTCCCTGATAACCTGGAAAGTTTTCTTATTGTACATTACAATATGATTTCTCATACTGGAGCCACCTTTTCCGGGAAGGAATAAGTGGTATGATAGACGTTATGCTAATGTGGATTTCGATACATGCATTGTTCCATGCTAACCACAAGAGGGTGCTGTGGCGACTTACTTTCTATGCTTATGAGGCTGGTGTTTATTATCCTAGCTATGAAGTGCCTAGTTTCGTTTTGCTTTTATCAATGCATGTGTGGTATATGTGCAGGTGGCTGAGGGTAGCATGACAGGGAATAAAAGAAAATTTTAAGGACTGGTAAGACTCTTGACACTATTCAAATCCTTAGTAGTAGTTGAGTGGATTTTGTATATTAGAGAGATTCCATCACATTATTAAATACAGAACATGAAGCCCAGAGGAAGACTTCCTCACTGAGGGCTTCCCGGCTGATGTGTCTGATTGATAGACAGTTTTAACCTTGACTGACAGTGAAACAATCCCCTTGGTCCACACAGAGTAAGTATTTTATGCCTGTCTTTAGCTTGTTAGTATAGTAAGGCCTTGAAAGCTTTTTTTGCTGAGAGAATTCAGTTCTCGCCTTAATGTTTACCTATGTTGATGTCTCTTGTTCTTTGTAGAAAACATGAATTACCCCAATGGCTTCCCCTGTCCTGCTGAAATTCAGACAGAGTTTATTGATCACAACTCGCAGTCTACCTGGAACACCCCACCCAACATGCCGACTGCCTGGGGACATGCTGGTCTCATCAGCTCTCAGGTCAGTGCTGTCCTGTGCTGTGCCCTTGGGCGACTCCATGTTCTTTCTGTGGTTCTTTAATCCTGGTCTCACTTAGCTGTCGAGTTGGGTTCGGATCAGCCAAAACCTGGCTTGTGTCCTTTAGATCAGGGGTCCCCTCAGTCCGTGGCCTGTTCCTAAACCAGGCCACACAGCAGGAGTGAGCAGCCGGCAAGCAAGCGAAGCTTCATCTGTATTCGCAGCCGCTCCCCAGCACCAGCATCACCGCCTCAGCTCCACCTCAGATCGTCAGGCATGAGGTTCTCATAGGACCACTGGTCCCTGGTACCAGAAAGGTTGGGGACTGTTAGTTTAGATCATAGAAGCTCAGGCTAGCACCCTCTGAAGGAACCAACATGTAATCAGCTTGCCGACATTGACATTCTAGCCACTTCCAAACTCCACCAAGGAGTGATGGTTTGTAGGTAAAATCGAATTTGGGCCCAGAAGCCTTTTGTGACACAACGGTGTTTGTGTGGGTGGCCCTGCTGACCTTTTCATCCTTCATAAGAGATGGTCTGAAAGTCGCAGGGAGGTCAGCCAGTGGCCGGTGACTAGGGCCGGAGGGATTCCTGCCTGCGAATACTTCCATGCGATTAAAAGCCCGGCGCCCCCTGGCCCGTTCACATCCACTCAGCACTTCTTTTTTGACGGAGGGCAGTTGACCTGTGGGTCCTTCCTCGGGTTGAAAATAAGTTTATCCAGTTAGATGAGGATGTCATAACCCTCCTCCATTTGACAAAAATGGAGTTGAAAGCAACCCAGGTGGTTGGGAATAACCTAATAACTTTCAGGTGGCTTAGATGGCTATCATTGTGGAATCCACTGATATATATTCAACCTTGACACTGCTTTTCTAAGGCTGCTTTTTTATTTTTATTTTTTAAAAATATTTATATTTTTTCCCTTCTCATTTATACTTCAGCCCTACCTCACAAGCACCCGAAGCTTATCTCCCATGTCTGGACTTTTTGGTTCCATCTGGGCCCCTCAAAGCGATGTGTATGAAAATTGCTGTCCCATCAACCCCACCACGGAACATTCGACCCACATGGAAAGCCAGGCGGTCATGTGCAAGGAATACTACCCGGGCTTTAACCCGTTTCGTGCCTACATGAACCTGGACATATGGACTACGACGGCCAACAGGAATGCAAACTTCCCACTGTCTAGAGACTCGAGCTACTGTGGGAATGTATGAGAAGAGTTCGATTTTTAAACAATGTGAATAAAGAGGCTTGTGTTTTGATGACTAGCGTAAACTGGTTCTTGAGATAGATGATGACGTTGGTGGATATTTTGGCACTTTTATATGGAAATAAACTTTTTTAATGAAATCTGGGTGCTCTATTTTTTTGTTTTCAACCCATCACAAATCAGTGGTGGAAACTAAGCATCCGTATGTCATGCTCAAGAAGTATGTCGTCACACATGCCCACTGTTCAGAACAAGGGAGGCTTCTAAGAAGGTGAGACTTGAGAAACAAGTGGCTGCCATGGTTGTCCAAGCCGCCTTCGGCCTCGGAACCCCCAGGGAGCTCGCAGCCAATGGAGCTGACCGGGTCCCATGCCCAGAGAGTCCGATGTCGTCGACCCAAGGCTCGGGCTATCAGGATCTTTCCCCCCACCCCCACCCCAGTTTCTCCACTGAGTGTAACGTGCAGCCAGGAAGGAGAACCACGGTCTGCGAGAGCGCCGCTAAGCGACTGGTCGCCTGCCTGAATGAGCCCTGCTCAGGGCGGGGCGCAGCCGCGGCTCCTTCTGGCCCTGGTGTCCTGGCTGTGGGCCGAGGCAGGGAGCCTGGCACTGCTCCTCCTGCTGGTCCCGCCGTCAGGCTCGTTGGCCGGAGGCAGTGCCAGCAGCAAGGACATCCATCGGTGAGTGCTGGGTTTCCCTCTCGGGGAGCAGCTTTGCTCCAAATACAAGCACTCGGTGGGGCGAGGCGGCCAATGCACGTTTGCTGCACTGGTTTGTACCTGCGTGGCAGTGATTTTAGCAATCCCTGCGATGGTGCAAGTACCTTTTGGCGTGTGTAAACTTTGAAAACAGTTTTTAACTTTTAATAAAAAATGGCCTGTTTTTACATTTCGTTTCATCTTCATTGGAAATTCAGCAGGTGAGATTTTTTTTTTTGAGCGGTGTGCTAGGCGTGCTTGCTTTGAGTTCATTTCTCTTGCCGCGGGTGGGTGGGGGCAGGGACAGGCCTGGCAGGGGTACGGTAAACCCGCGACTGCCCTGCAAGCATGCAGCTGCTAGAACGTCTCAGGTTACAGAGATAGAACCCTGATTCAGGTGAAGCAGAATTCCCCCCCCCCCATACTGAATAATGTTAAAAAATAATTTAGGTTTTAGACAGAACCAAAAGAACTGAAAGCAGGGACTCGAACAGATATTTGCACACCCATATTCCTAGCAGCATCATTCACAAAAGCCAAAAGGTGGAAGCAACCCAAATGCCCATCGACGGATGTATGGGTAAAGAAAAAACGTGGTAATACATGCAATGGGATGTAATTCAGCTTCAGAAAAGGAGGGAAATTCTAATATACCACAACATGGACTAAGTAAAATAAGCCACTCGAAGGACGAACACCAAATGGTTCCACTTATGTGAGATCCCTCCTGTAGTCAAATTCGTAGCAGAATGGTGGTTGAGGGAAGGGGAAATGGGAAGTTAGTATTTAATGTGTATAGTTATAGTTTGAGAAGATTTGAAAAAGTTCTGGAGACGGATAGTGGTGATGGTTGCATAATGTGAATGTACTCTATGTCGCTAAGTTTGACACATAAAAACAGTTAAAATGGTAAGCTTTGTGTTCTATATGTTTTACCACAAAACGTAATTTAGGTTCATTTGAAAAGCCGCAAAGCATTTTTAGTATCAAATTCAAGACTTTCCCGCTGCAGAGCGTATGAGACAGATACGTGTTCTACTCAGTGTAATTACTGATCTCACTTACTTCCCTACTTTCATTGATCCTTCAATTCCCCATCGGGAAAACAGGAGAAACCCAAGTTTTTCCACTCTACACAAAAGAAAGGAAAAATCGTCACATTAACTGGGATATTAATCTTTAGCCCTCAGTGTAAAATCAGTGATAGGGAAACCGGAAGTTTTTATTCATTTCGAATATTTACCAAATGCCTTCTGGGAGCTACGCCCTGTCCCCGGAGCTGTGGGTATAGCAGAGAACAGGACAGACAAGGTCCTGCTGCCCTGGCACCTGCCAGAAGGAGGGACAAGGAAGAAATAAGCAACAGAGTCGAGAATGCTGTGGCGGCTGCTGCATGCTTTGAGGGCAACTAAACAGCAATGCGATAACCCTGGGGTGTGGCAGCAGGTGCTTCAGGGCAATCAAAGAAAGTCTGTGGAGGCTGTAAATCCTTTAACAACAAGAGAGAGCCAGCTGTGCCAAGGTCAGCGGGCAAAGCTTTCTAGCGGAGCAAAGGGGACGGGCCACAGGGAAAGGGGCCGCCTCCCTAAGGCCTTGTAGGCAACTGAAAAGAGGATGGGAAGACATTGGAGCGTTTTAAGAGAAGGGACGTTATCTGATTTGAGTTTCAAAGAAATCACTGGCAGCTGAATGGAACAAGGGAGAACAGGAGTAAGGAACGCCAAACGCCAACTCGGAGGTCATGGCTTCAGTGGAGGTAGGTGATGGGTGTGCGGCCCGCGACCATGCCGGGCGATGGGGTGGGGTTGAGGGGGCGTAGGAAGGCGAACACCCTGCTTGGGCTTTTCAAGCCGGGTCAGAGGTGCGACTAACCCAGAGGAAGAGCGTCTGGGGAGGGTCTGGTTGGAGCAGGAGAGTCGCGAAGTCCGAGTTGGACAGTGTGAAAAACCTTATATGCCCAAGTGGGTAAGTCCCATGGGTAGCCACACCTACAAGTCTGAAGCTCAGCAAAGTTTAGAGCTGGAGACACCCACGGGGTCGCCCTCAGCCTATTCAAGCAGTGGGCGTGAATGAGGCCTCGGGGGGAGGAGAATTGTAAGCACCGAGCGTGGGGCCCCCGTGTTTAGAAGTAGAGCCAAGGAGGAGACAGTGGCCGAGAGATGGAGCAGAAGCGCTGATGAGTGGGAGGAAACCAGGAAGCGGAGGGGTCGGTCGTGTCGGACGCTGAGGACCCGGTCAGACGGGAGAGCGCGAGCGCCGGACTGGGTGAATGACTCACTGGTGTCCCTACGGCATTGCCGAGGGGGGCATTGCCGAGGGGGCGAGCTGACGAAAGGCCGAAAGGCCAGGAGGCGAGTGGCAGTGCTTATTAGTCTGCCTAGTGCGAACGACAGACGAGCATATTCATTACAACATTTAGGATGGCGATGAGCTGGAAATACAAGTTCTACGATATATCCAAATTATAGTACATACGGATGTACTAGGAACACTGATAAGAAGCCTCTAAAAATCATTGGAAGAGAATGACATGGGCAAAGAGTAGGATAAAAAGAGGATGAAATCGATCCCACGTCGCCACCCACCGCCCCACGATCCGTAGGTGGTGTGGGATTGAATTCATTTTCTTTTTTTTTAATCTTTTTTGTATTGTCTATTATCACTCCACCTCCCCCCAAAAAACTTTGAATTAAATCTTAAGGGAAAGTATATTTTACTTAACAAAGGGGAGAAGTATGTTAAAAAACAAATGCTAAGGTCCTAATGAAATTTTCCTCGTGCTATGAAAGGACATTATTTAAAGGCAAAAGCAAAGTGAAACTTTCACTTAAGCATTCCCTAATAAAAATCCTAAAAAACGAGGTATATAGTAATTACCTGGGCTAGGATTAAACACACATAAGAATCTTTAAATACCCACATAGCCAACATATAAAATGCAAGGCCGTATATTTACAATCAAAATGCTGGACAAGCAGTGTTAAAGCCAACTTAGTTAAAATGCATATAATATTTATGCGAACTCAAATGAACATTTCAAAATAGTTATTTCGGTGTGACCCAGACGGTGCTCATACTGGAATCCAGAGAAGATGTCAGTGAAATAGAGTGTATTTATCTTTTATGTACATAGAATGTATGTCGTATTTATAAAGGAAAACTCTAGAAACAAAAAATCTTTACCCAATATCATTTCTTCTGGTTAATCGTATGTTTATTCATTCGCTGTAGACGTAGAACTTATTTAAAACCTTTTAAAAATTGGAGGAACAGACTAAGCATTAGATAGGCTACCACCCTGGAGTGAAAAATGACCACTGAGGCTGGAATTCAATATTAAAAACAATTCCTGCCAGGAAAGCAGGGAGCAGTACCGGGTTAGGCCAGGTGCCCATCCATCGTGCAGTGTAGATCCACAGAGCTACTGCAGAGAGACCAACCACTTGTCTGCTTTCCGTATGATGTATTACTGAATTGTACACTTGAAACTCATCTAATTTCATTAACCAACGTTGCCCCAATCAACTTAATTAAAAAGAAATCATTAAGTCAGAGTAATGCGTCCAAATCCGGAATTGCTTCTGTATTGGTCGAGGTAGGCTAGGTTATGCTACGGTAACAAACTGATCCCCAAACAGGCCGGGACAACTGTCCTCTGATGTGACTCAGCAATCCAGGCCACCGTGTCCTCGCGACTGCCACCTCCACACGGGGTCTCCGCGTTTCTCACTACAGAAGGAGGTACCTGGAGGACTCGGCCCACTCTTCCGTGCTCCACCCCGTCACTTCCACTCACAGTCCACTGGCAAGGACTCGCCAGGTGGGCAGGGAGGCTTCCACGTGTCAGAAAAGAGTAGAGCCCGCTATGGCCGAGCACTACTAGTGTTTTACCACACTCACACCGGTGAGGGTTTCTCTGTTCCTCCTCTACTCGAAGAGGTGTTCGTGCAAACCCCAGGGCACCGTGCAGGGCCTGGGCATCCCCCTGGGGGAAAAGACCCAGAGAGCCAGTCTCACTTGAAACCCTGCTGTCTGGGCGGTGCCTCTGGAGTTCCTCAAATTCCCTGCGGTGCCTGGCACACACCCTCTTTGGGGGGAACGAGGTGCACGCCACAGCGACTGGGGTTCATGTCCCTGCTCGGAGCCCAGCCTGGCTCGGCAAACCCAGTGTTCGCTCCTTGCGTTGCCTTTCAGACAAATAAAATTTAAGATCACAGGCACAAATACATGTCAACTGCCGAACAGCTATTTAAAAACAGTTGGCCAGAAACTAGCGTGCCTGAAGCCTAGGTAGCCGTGAAAGGGGTCATTGCTGCAGGAATTCCAAAGCAGAACTTTGAAATATAGGTAGCGGTTATACTGGAAGTAAAGTGGTGGCTCCCTGACGGGAAGTGAAAGTCGAATCAAGTTCTTTTGGGGGAGGAGGTAAAGGCCGAAGCAGTCTTGAAGCTCATGGTTTCGCACACTGGCTGAGATGAGGAGGACGTTCAACACAACTGTGGGATATCGCGCTAGCCGTTGACTGTGAGGCAGGCTCCGGGGCCTGGGGAAGCTGGATGCTTCAGGAGGCGGTAGACGGGCAGGAGTGAGAAAAATCAAGACTAGGCCAGTGTGGTGGCAGGAAGTGGGTTTGAAAGGCAGGTTGAGAAATGTTTCCAAGAACGAGGGCTGTCAGGACCAGGCGGGGGGAGCTTGGCAGTGTGGGACGTGGCCACGCCCCTGGAAGGCAACACCAGATGCCTTTTCTGCCACCCGACCAGAAATTTTGCTTAAAAACGGCGCTGGAGTTATGCCCACAGCAACCGCCGTCCTCTCTCTACTTCTCCCTCTCACTGGTTACCTCCTTCGGCCCTGCACCTTCGAAGGCCTTACACAAGACCGATTTTTATATCTATTGCGGGCTCTTTCTCTGCTTTTTACGTGGGAATACCTTTATTGTGTGTTCCGTCCATTGAGGAAAATATGGATAGCCGAAAGGAAAAAATGAAAATCACTGGAATCCTACCACCCACTGAGAAGCACTTAACATTTTGGTATGTTTCCTTCCAGACATGTGTGTATGTGTGTATTTTCACGGAAATGGGGTATACACAGGATTCTGGCATTGCTTTCCTCAGTTAATAGTCTGTGAAAAGCCAGACTTGTTTCTGAATGCCCATGAGACATTTTACTGGCATTTCACAGTGCGTCAACACCAAGCTTATCACTGTTAATCTGTCCTAACCAAAACCTATGCCTGAGTTTGTTCATTCAACATCTTCGAGCCCACAGTAGGGTTCTATGCACTTGACGGTTAATAAGTCAGCCCGGACACTCTGTTTTCCAAACCCTCTTCACTTTTAATTGGTCACTAAATAGTGCAATTTCAACAAATATATATTTCATGTGTCTTTACATACCTTGTGTGTAGCCTGGGCCCTCATGTTTGCTCATTCAATGAAACTGAGCCTCTGTTATGTGCCAGACCTTGATTTTTGCTCTGGGCTACAAAAGTGAGCAAGGTGGGGGTGGTCCCTTCTGCCATGGGGCTAACGTTCTAGGGGAGGAAATGACCAATCGATATACCCCGAAATCTAATGGCTTAACACCACAGCATTTATTGTCTTGCAGTTTCTATGGGGCAGGAATCAGGACAGACCTGAGGGAGAGGGAGGGAGAGGAAGAGGGGGAGGGGAAGGCAGAGGGGGAGAGGGAGGGGAGAGAAAATGAGAATCAGTCTTGAGAAAGGGAGACGGAAGTCAGTCTTTTAGGACATAATTCAGAAGTGACATCGCATCACTTTGCCGTAGTCTGTTTGTTAGAAGCAAGTCCACAGGGCCTAGCCACACTCACAGGGAGAGAGTCACACAAGGGCATGAGCGGCAGGAAGTGGGACCCTTTGGGAGCCATTTTGGAAGGCTGCAGACCCCTGTCCTAAACAAGACAGTTGCAGATCATATTTAGCGTTAGGGAGGAGAGAAAATGAAAGGTGGGCAGAGCGTCTGGGAGTGTTGGGGGAGGTGCTCCTGAATGAGTGGACAGGGAGGACCCTGTGAGGAGGTAACAGGCAAGCAGAGACCTAAATGACAAGACAGGGCCCATCTGGGAATAGCCAGGCCTTCCACAAAGTGGGAACAGGAAGTGAAAAGTGGGAGAGTGAGCTCTGCATGTCTGAGGCAGAGAATGGAGGCTAATAACATGGAACATGGTGACCAAGAGAGGGGTGGGTGCCTGCTGAGGTGAGAACCTACAAATCATATGAGGTAAATGTTTTCTGTATTTTGAAATAATGAGTGACCTCCCTAAGATGACACAGCTTAGAAGTGATGTAGCACTTACAAGCATTTGAACTTGGGTGTATCTGATGCCAAAGTCCATGTTTTTGCCACACCAGTACTTTGTGGTTCATTGTAGAATCCACCAGAAGGAAGGGATATTGAGTCATCAGCCACCCCAATGGCCCAGGACTGAGGAAATGACGAGGATGTAAGACTTCCAGGGCTAAAACCAGAATTATCTTAAAGAAACCGTGATAGTTCATCACCCGGATGTGGAAACAGGACCACCGTGCTCTCTGATGTGACATTAAACCCAGGCTGAGCCAGCAGCCAGGAATCAGCTAAGTGAAGATTGGCTATTGAGATACTACATCTTACAATGCTGAAAAGTAGTAATAATTATAAGCATAAAAATAATGAGTGATTTTAGTTTACAGACTACTTTTCACTTCTGCCACCTAATTTACTCTCTTAACAACCAACCTCTTAAAAAGTTAACACTCCCAGGAGACCCGGGCCCAGAAACACTGAATGGCACATCTGAGACCGCCCCACCCAGTAAGGATGGGGCCGCAATTTCCTGTGGCTTTTCATTCTACTACCCTTGCTAAAAATACCTATTTGTACAGTCCTTCACCCATTGAAGGTGTGGACACTCTTAGAAAAGAGTAAATTGTTATTCAAGCTCTCACCTTGGAGACATGCAAATGCCACACAATAGATGTAAAAGTCAGCCAATAGAATGTGGCCTGTGGGTTTAGATGACTGAAGTTCAAATACTCACTGTGCTTCTTACAAGCTTCTCTAACCTCTCTGAGCCTCTGGTTGCCCATTTGCAAAATGGGGCTCATAATATTTTCATAGAGATGCTAAGAGACTTCTGCTTCCGGCGGCAGGCTGTTCACATTGCCCCTCTTGGGATTACTTGCTCAACTTATTTCTTCCCCAGAAGACTGAGTTTCTCGAGGGCAGAGACCATGACTGTTGTGCTGTCCATCCTAGCAACTCACACCACGCCTGATAAAAGGACACGCTGGGTAAACATTTGTCGACTAAAAATATATGTCTAACACCCAGTAGGTGTTCATAGTTATTGCTCCTTGCCCATCCTCCTTTCTCGACCATACCTTTCTAATTGGCTTTCTGAAGAGATGGGTGTGTGCCAAGCAGGGGGCATCCTCAATACCATAGAAAGTTCAGGTCCTCCACAGCAGTCATTTTCACTTCCTAAAACTGTGATTTCTGTGAAACGTTATTATGCAAGAGCAGAATTTAATGTAGTCACTCGCCAGACGGCCTGGGCAAGACAGAGTTGCCCTGTACCAGTTCTTGGCATAGCTGAGTTGACAAATTTTATGAGGTTTAAAACAGAACAACTTCTGTGTTTCTTTGAGTGCCAGGAAAAACTTTCTCAACAAAATTGTCCCTCACTCTTGGAAAAGGGGGCAATGTCTCTTTCTTTCCCAAAGCCAAGCTCCACGTCTCTCTCTCCTCTGCGAAGAACGAATGACAAGTAACTGTTAGGCCTGAAATTTCCAGTAAGAGGGTGTCTTACACCTCTTTTCTCTGCCCCGTCCTCTTGCCTGGACTCTAGTCTCTGTTTCTGAGGGGATCCCCATTTCCAAATACTTTTTCTTCACTGTCCCCAATGAACGTGCATAAGTCAATACCCTCTGCTACAAAATTGCACTTCCGCCTACCAACCCACTCTCATTTTCTGAGAGGAACTGAGCGCGTCTAGTTGGTAAGAAGGAAATAACATTCATATTCAAACTGGAAAGGCCAATAGTATTTTCCTTAGTGTACAGCATGTGCTCGAACAATGCTATTTTGTTTAATGTCGTTTCATTATAATGTTGATGAGAAAAAAAAGGAAAGAGATTCTTGGCTGAGGTCACTGTGTGGAATGTCCACACTGGTGGGGTGGGGCGTGGCGGGGGGGGTGGTGGGGTGGGGGGAGTCATGGGGAGGAGGGTTCTTGCCTTGAGCCCTGAGCGCCAGGATGGGCTCCCACTGCCCAAGACCTTGAACCGGGAAAAGCAGGTTGGAAAATATTTCTCTTATTTCTTTTTATTAATCTCTCTGAAATGTATGTATAGCTCGCATTTATTCCAAGGTTAATATTAGAAGTGTTTTTGGTTCTTAGAAGTTTGGGGATCTTTTCGTGACTAGAAATGTATTGTAGGAACTTAACTCTTGTTTATAGCAATTAACCTGTAGAAAAACCAGTTTTGTTGTGTGTCATATCACTTAAAGTTGCAGTTTCCAAGAACCTATTGATGTTAAGCGAGGACATAGTGTACTTGCCTTTAATCCAAGTAAACACTTTCTATGGCACGATTTCTACAGAGAATTTTTGGCCAGTTACTTTTTTCTAGGTACCTCAAGGAATAATTCTTTCTTCATAATGTCTGTCTCTTCAAGAGCAAGATGATGGGAAGGGTCCAGATTTATATTTGGTCTACATCTCTTCACCCATTGGGTGTCAATGCCCTCAGTGGGCCTGAGACGAGACAAATTTGGGATCTGATTATTTGAGTGGTAATCATAATCTGGTAATTCTCCTGGCAAATGCTTTACAATTGGAAACAAATACTTTTTAGGAAAGAATGGGGGGAAAAATCACCCAGATGTCCATATCCATTCACATTGTTTAATTTTCTCTCCAAATTTTTATTCTTTGCCAACATAGCTCTAAAGCTCTGCAATTTCATGTATCAGAAAGTTCCTGTCACTGACCTAAAATTCCCCTTTCTCTTCTCATATTATCCCATCGTTATGTACTTTTGTCAACTTACTATTATTATTCGCATGCCTATATTTTGCATATTTTGCATATATATTGACAGGCAGCTTGTTTCTCCATTATTTCTCTAAAATGAATACATTTATTTATTTGACTCCACTTACACACCAACACATATCTAGCACATGTAAACGTCAGGGACTGTTTGTGCTTCGCACATGGCTCCTTACTTAATTTTTATAACTACCAGGATTATCCAGTTAGCAAGAGCGTCCAAAAACTCTATCCATAACCACCGTACCACACTGCCTCTCTATTTTAACTTCATGTTAAAATAATCATGAATCTCTTTTTTGAAATATTACTCTCACAACAAACAAGTTGCAGCACCCTAACTTTCTAAAAGCCAGTCTGGATCATTTGACAAATAAGGCAAGACTAGACCTCGTTATGCCCCTAGCATGCGCCTAGGTGGCTAGGTGACGTCCCTGCTGCTCCCTAGTTGCCTGGGGATGCCGTAGCTAATCTTAACAGATTCTGGGGAGTTGGGGGTCACGGCCACTTGAATGAGGAAATAAAAGCAGGACTGTGAACAGAGCAAATCACTGTGCAATATTCCCTTTCCTCAGGAAAATGTTCTCGTTGTTTTCATCCTGACCCATCAACAATTTGATTAGCCCAGCCAGTCCCATAGCAAACTAGAGATGGAACTAGGTTCCCATAGATTAAATCCTAGGGCCTTTCTTTCAAATAATGGCTAACACTGAGCAGTCACCAGGTTCTGGGCACTGTACTTTGGATAAGAATGATCATCCCCATGTAACAGATGTGAAAACTGAGTCTTGTGATCTGCTCAGACATAAATGTAGCATTTGGAAGAGACGAGTTTTGAACAAAGTCTCTCTGACTACAGAACACTTGCCCTTATGAACATGCTCCATTATTCCCATAGTGACACAGAGGATGGGTGTGACTGGGCTGTGCTGAGCTCTGGAAATCAGTCAGCTCAGATTCGAATCTGGTGCATGGGCCACCGCTGGTGTCCGACCTGTGTCAATCCAGAAGCTGATTTATGGCAGGATTCATAGTGATTCCCTTAGAGCCAGCAAAGCATATGTTTAAGAACCTGTTATTTTTGTGTGTATGTAAGACATAAGTTAAAAGCTGCAATGAGCCAGGAGTGAAAATGATAATGATAGTAATAGCTAACGATTATTAAACTCTTTCTGTATGCCAAGCATTCTGTTAGACATAGGTTATGCATAGCCTCAAGTAAACAGGAAGGAAAATCAGCTGGTATTTGAGATTGTCCCATTCTTGAACCATTACTCAATCATCATTTAACTTCCTTCTTGGAATTAAAATAGTAACATTTCAGGCAAGGTTGTTTTCACTTAAGAGTCTCATATGAGGCAATCATACTTGAATCATGCATTGCATTTTTGGGAACATTTGTGTTAAAAAGCCTCACAACAAAATTGTTGCAAATACACATATAAACACACATACTGTGAACAATTCAGCTTTTCTATTATTTAAGTGTTTGGCCACATTCTCATTGAGTAACAAGTCTAGTGAGATTATGGAGCTTGGGAAGTTGTCTCGAGATCTAGCAAAGTGCAGGGCACAGAGGTTTTGAAATCAGATGGACTGCAGAACACTTGCAAGTGTTCTGCAATCAGATCTCAGTCCCAACTTACTTGGCAAGGTCCCGAACCCTTCTCTGGCTCCTTGAATTTAAAACGCAGACAAAACCTGCCTCCTAGACTTCTTATAGTATTAAACAAACACACGTAAAACAATGAGCAGAGACAGTAGCACAAGATGGTGTCTCAAGGGAAATAATTACCTCCCACTGCAGAATCTACCTGCCAGACTTAACAGTGTTCATTAACTTTTCTTCAAGCTCTAGTCTGTCCCCCATTTTACAGTTATTTCCAGGTTTCTTGATTTATTTGTTTATTCAAAAGTTTTTAACTGAATACCTTCTACATACAAATTATTGGGTATGCACTGAGGATACAATGATGAACTAAACCAAACAATTCCTTTTTCTGGCCTAGTGAGAGAGACATGCATTAATCACAGAAGTGGGGTGATATAGTTACACGCTAAGCTAAATTCTATAAAGGAAAAGAATGAATATCTAGGCTGAAGAGTAAGGGAAGTGAAGGTGAGCAGAGAGCTGAAGGAGAAGTGAGCGTGTCTACAGCAGGGGGCGAGGATGCCGGCGGAGGGGGCGAGGATGCCGGCGGAGGGGGCGAGGATGCCGGCGGAGGGGCGAGGATGCCGGCGGAGGGGCGAGGATGCCGGCGGAGGGGCGAGGATGCCGGCGGAGGGGCGAGGATGCCGGCGGAGGGGGCGAGGATGCCGGCGGAGGGGGCGAGGATGCCGGCGGAGGAGCAGCGGTAACGGAGCAGCGATGGACGTGATGGTGGTGGTTGGTGAAGTGGGGGTGGAGGTGATAACAGAGATGTTGTTGGTAGCGGAGGTGCTGGTGATGATGGAGGGAATGGTGGGAGAGGATGGCATTGACGACAGCGGGAACAGCACATGCAGAAGACCTGTGGTGGGCTGAAACTCTGAAAACTTGAAGGTACAATGTGGCTGGCACACAGACGGTGAGGGGGCGAAGGGGAGAAACTAAGAGTTTAAGAAGAAGCACACCGCAGACCCTGCGGGACCTTGTAGGCTATGTTTTAAGTATTTGCATCCTAAATCTAAGAACAACTGGGAAGCAACAAAAGAATTTTAAACTTGGGGTGGGGTGAAATGATCTGATTTGCATTGTAGAAAGATCATTCTAGATATCCACTGTCCAACAGGTAGCCGCTAGCTACACATGGCTACTGGACACTTGAAATGTTGCTGGTCTTAGTTGGGATGTGCTGTAAATATAAAATATACACTGGATTTCAAATAGTATGAAAAAAGAATGCACAAATCTTATTTTTTATATCGATTACATATAAAAATATTTTGAGTTAAATAAAATATAATTAAAATCAATTTTACCTGTTTATTGCTAACCTTTTTAAATGTAGCTACTAGGAAATTTAAAATTATGCAACTAGCTTGCATATGTGGCTCCCACCATATTTTTATTAGACAGAGATGCTCTGGATGCAGTGTGATGAAGGAGCTACAGAGAAGGCAAAGTAGATGAGACCACTTAGGAGGCTACTTTTGTAGTCCAGGTAAGAGGTAAAGGTACCTTGGACAAGGATGATGTCAGTGGGAATAAAAAGAATTGGATGGATTTGAGGTAAAATCAGCAGGACTAAGTGCTGTAGCATATGCACCCGATGAATGATGGTGCCACGTGTTGAAGTAAAGAAAAAGACCAGCCTTGGCAACAATATGATGAGCTAAGATTTGTACATATTGAGCGGACGTGCCTCTGAGACACCCAAGTGAAAATTTAGGTCTGCCAATCTAGGTCTGGGGCTTGGATGAGATGGCTGGGCAGGAGACTTAAATCTGTAGGTGCTGACCTATACATGGGCATACACAAGATTCTTCAAGAAGACCAGAGCCAGTGAGCAGTGGCCTAGGATCTAGACTTGGGAAACAAGGTAGGGAAGGATGAGTTTGAAAAGGAGAGTTGGAAAGGAAAACTAAGAATATGGAGAAAGGACTAGCAGGTCAGCAGATAGTGACCATCGGGAGGGTATGAGGGGAAGTGGCATGACGTGAGCCCAGAGCCTCAGAGGAACTGGTTTCCCACAAAAGATTTGCGAAGTAACAGTCGGTGATTCTCGCACTTGATCGGGGAGTGGGGTTTCTGCATCCGATGCTGCCCTTTCATGGAACACCATGAAACGCCATGGGACAAGAGAGTTAATCCCATTATATAAACTGGGACACATCACGAATCTTCTCTTAGTGATCTAAGTGGGCTGGAACTGTTGCAGAATGTGTGCACAGTCAGGTCTGTACCAGTGATCGAAAGGAGGCAAAGCTGGAGGAAGGGCGGCGGGCACTGGTGGGACGCACAGGAGCAGGCTGGAAGACGTGCCAGGGCTACCTCAGCCTAGAGGAACCGGCGGTGCAGGCAGCAGAAGAGGAAGAAGAGCGGTGGACATGGGCAAGGAGGAACAACTTGGAAACCTCTCTCTTTAGTAACTCGAATTTTGTCAACTTTGGCATTTTTTTTTTGATGTTCTCAAAAATTTGTGTCTGCAGAATTTTATTTTGGCTTTATGATTTAATACCGAAATCATCAAATTTGTAAAGTTAGAAACCTGCCCTTCCCTAAGATTTTAGGTTCGGCTAGTTATTTATACATCTACCAAATTTAAACATGCCTTTAAAAGGGACTTTACCTTTATGCTTGATCCTATTTACAAATATAGTTAATGAAACTTTGAAATAGTTTAAGCTGCATTTATAAATGTAATATATTTCATACCCTTTTTAAGTGTCTTAGTTGTTTGGCTTAACAAAACTTTCTCGAGTTTTTAAATAACTTATATAACTAATACACTTATAAGTACAGTGCACTTTAAGCTCTCTTAAATGTTTTTATATATGACAAATGTTTCAATACCTATGTCTACATAGAAATATTTCAATTTAAAATTATAAGTATAAACAAAGTATACATTTTAAATTGGAATCACAAGCCTGGGCTTCGCTCTGGCAGGCCAAATTCTTTATAATATAACAAGCCTTTAAAAAACAAGTATTCACAGATTCCTTAACACTAATTGTAAGTCTTCCAGAGATCTGGGGGACTAACTATGACTGTCCATACAATTGCCAAGAGGACAGCAACCTCCAGGCTTTGAGAGATGCTTACACACACATAGGAAACCATGACATCATTATACATATTGAGAGGGATGCCTTCTTTGACACTTGACCAGTGATAGCCAGGAAGCTGGCAGTATTTTGGTCTGTGACCTCAGCCTGGTACACACTGAACCCTGGTTATACTTCGTAACTGAAATCGTTACAGTATGATGACAGGGACTGACGCTAAAGATGGCAGTGGCCACATAGCTCATGTCCCTAGGTTTGAGTCATTACTTGTTACCTCATTTTCTCCATCCACATAGAAGTTGGCAGCTTCACATAGAAGTTGCCACACCACAGGGCTGGATATAGCAGTCATTTAATTCTTAAGATATTTCAATGTACTTTCCAAGGAGCTCCAAAAACATGTGAAACTCGATAAAATTCTACCTTCTTTTCATATTCTTCCTACCCGGTGAGGCCATACAACTTTCACAGATATTAAAATGATACCAGTTGCTCACTCACGGTTTTGTTGTGACTACATCGTTGGAAATCATGTGCTATATTTCTTCATTTCCATCTTTAAATGAGGTCAGCTATTGTATGTCAAGGGCAGGAAGTCAGGGCAAGGAGCCACTGAGCAGACCTCTCTCCTTCGCAGTTCCACTGTGTCTGCAATGGCCACTTCAGATGTCGATACTCTCTTCCTCCAGACCTAGCCGATGTTCTGAAAAGGTCTGTCAGTTCACTCCTCGACGAGCATTTTGGTCGATAAGTGCCTACGACGTCCTTGCGGCTGGGGAAACATCACTGCTAAAGGGAGAACAAAGTCCATGTCCTCCTGAAAGGCATGTCTAGCCACATTCAGTTGATGTGTGTAAATTTGGAAGCTCCCTTTCTATTGTCTAGTAGAATTCTTGCAACAGATGGAAATTATTTGCCTTGTCCTTGAGAGTCTTGGGTATTAGATCTATCCTATGGAAACTTACCTCATACATCATCCTCATGATTTGGCCCTTTTCTCCTGGGATAGTCCATCAAAGAATTTGAGGAAAGATCTCTTTCTTTTTCCATTTTCCCAAATTTTAGATTCCCAAAGCATTTACAAAGTTTCTAAATTTTTAAAAAAGGAGTTCTATGGATTTCTGTTCTGAAGTAACTTAAGGTTGATGCTTTCAATTCCAAGAGATATGTATAACAATCAATTTTACACTAAGAGGTTTGGTTGATATCTCTCTCTCTCTCTCTCTCTCTCTCTCTCTCTCTCTCTCTCTCTCTCTCCCCCTTTCTCTCTCTCTCATTTTTCCTTCCTCCCTCCCCCCTCTCTAAGAATAAACATCAAGACCATTCTGCTAGAACATCTTAATTTCTGAAATCATTATAGTATGATAAGCTTAGTCCTTGAATGGACTCTATGGAAGTGGGTGGTGAATAAGTATGGAGTGATATTAGGAAGATGGCAAGCTGAAAATGAGCATTCCAGATGGGATAAAACCATCTGAACACAGTATTAGAAGATTTTATGATATGTTTCAAACTCAGGGAGTGTGGTCTTCCTGAGTTACTTAAGAAACTAATTATTATTATTATTATTATTATTATTATTATTATTATTATTTTTGCCATCAAGAAATATCTTAGAATTCTTTTGGTTGCAAGAGAAATCAATGTAAACTTAATGAGGTAAGTGAGATGGCTCCCTGGAACCCCAGCTTTCTGTCATAGTTTTGCTTTGTGTAGAATTTCATATAAATGGATTCTATAGTATGTATATGTTTGTGTCTGACTTCTTTTACTTAGCATAATGCTTTTGAGATCCATCTATATTCTTGCATATATCAGTAGTTCTATAATTGAATAGTATTCAATTGTGTAGATATAAAACAATTTGTTTATCGAGTCACTAGTTGATAGATACATGGGTTGTTTCTGGCACCAAATAAAGTATCTGCCTTTGTGTGGACTTATGTTTTCATCCCTTGAGGGTAAATACCTAGAAGTGGGATTGTTGGGTCATAGAGTAAGTACATGTTTAATTTTTTTAGAAATTGTCAGACTTCCCCAACATGGGTGTTCCATTTTTGCATTCCCACCAGCTATGTATGAGAGTTTCAGTTGTTCTATATCCTTATCAATACTTGATACTGTCAGTCTTTAATTTTAGCCATTCTAAAGAACAGGTAGGGCCACCTCATATGGGTCCCCCCCAATTTTATTAAGATATAACTGACATATACACATTGTATTAATTTAAGGTCTAGAACATAATTATAGATGTATGTTATGAAATACCACAACATCTATCAACTCACATAGTTACAAATTTTTGTGCATGTGTTGAGAACCTTTAAGATCTACTCTCTTAGCAACTTTCAAATATACTCTATAGTATCGTTAACTATAGTCACTATGCTCTATTTTATATTCTCAGGACTTATTTATCTTATAATTGATAGTTTATACCTTTTGACCAGCAGTCAAATTTCCTCTGACAAGTTTCGGTTAATCTTTCAAGTTTCCAAAATGTTTATAAGTGAGAAACACTGCTCTTCATATGAATGAAACTTGAACTAAGGTGTTATAATATCACAACTATTTATTTATGTGTTAAAAAATATATGTGAAAGTGCTTTGAAAACCTTAAGAATTGAACAAGTATAAGGACTGTCTCTTAGTAGAATGTGCTAATACTTTCACTGACTGTAAAATAACCTTCACTGTATATAGATGACACTGGTAATAACTTGTGGCTAGATACATTTCTACCTGACTTTGCCAGAATAGTCTAATTGCCTTTGGGATTACAATGCAATAACACTAGAGTCAATCTAGACAGTTAAACTAGCGAAGACATAGAGAAAAAGAACAGAGGTTTTTAGTTTCAGGGGGAAAGTTAGAACAAAGTTTCCTAAGCACGCATTTGAGAAATCATGAAGAAGAGAGGTGGATATTTTGTATTAATAAGAAGGAAAGTCTTTTCAGTCAGCTAGGGAGCCTGGTTGGTCAGGGATAGAGAGAAATATCCACATATTCAGAAACTGTATGGAAAAATCTGACTCCACTGTATCAAATTCACGTTCATGACTATTGATTAAGTTTGCCTAAGGTTTGAACCTTTAATGGGAATTAGAGATGCAGAATAGGGTAAGAGAAAGCATCTGAATTTAGAGTAAAATTCTCCTTTTGAGTCTCAGTTCTGTTTACGATTTGAGTGTAAAGAGAAGCAAGAATGCTTCCTCAGCTTCTGATGTCAGTTTGTGAAGAACAAATGTAATTATGGGGATAAAATGTAGTTTATTACTATTAAGGCAGTTTAAAGGTACTCCTTTGTTTCCCTTATAAACACTCCTCACTGCCTGAGATAAACTAGTTTCTGTAGCAATGAAGGAAGCCAATATAAGACTGTTTTTAGAATCACTTACATTGAAAAACGGGGATGGAATAGAGCAAGAGAAGGACTCAGGTTCAAAATCTCAGATTATCCGTGGGAGCCCCACATCTCTTTATGGTAAGACTAGGGATGGGATGTAGGTGCCCCAGGTAGTGCATCGTCAGGGATTGCCACAGGACTTAAAACGAAAAACAAAGACAAAAACCCTGGGGCTGTCCTTATCTGCTTCTGAGGCAAAACCTTGCTGTATCGATCTGGATAGTGATTGGCGATCTCTTTTAACCTAGTAGAGCATAAATTTGCGAGTGGGAGTGGACCCTGGAGATATAGGGACTGGCGAATACGGGTTGGAAACGGGGAAAGAATGAGAGGCGTGATTCACGAGCCTGAATTCTGGCTTCCTAGAATGGAAAGAATGGAGAAGTGGAGGTTAAAGACGCTGTGTTTCAGGGTAATGTGAGGACTGGATGCCTGAAGTTTCAAGAAAATACTCGTTGAGTAATCGGCCCTCTCTTTGGTTGAGAAACGGCCTCTGTGCTTCGGGAAATTCCGCGCAAGGGCTTCCGGCATCTCAGTTTTCTCTCTTCCCTGCCCCGCGACTCCCCGCCAGCCCCCAGCGCGGTCCTCTGACCCCGGCTGTCCCCGGCCGGTCGCGACCTCCACCTGGGTCACCTGACGGAGCGCGCGGGCGCAGGTGGGCGCGCCGACCCCCGCGGCGGCGCGCGGCTCCCGCGCCCCGGGAGCAGGGGGCGCTGTGCGGCGCGCGCTCTCCACTCTCTTCCTCAGCTCGGCGGGTCCCCCCAAGAGAGCAGCAAGCAGGCGCGGTCTGGCGGAGGCTCCGCGACTCCTAGGTACGGGGCACCGTCCTCACGGGCACGGGGGTCGAAAGCACGCTCCGCTGGCGTCCTCGCTCAGCAGCCCTTCCCTGGTCCGCCCAGACCGGGGCGGAGGGGAGCCCTCCTTCCCCGTCGTGGGCGCCCGGGACCGCGGGTCGGGGTCGGGACGGGAACGGGCGGGGAGAGCACCTGGCCCCCCGGGAATGTAGGCGCTCCGCAGCCCGCGTCTGCGCACCTCTGCGCGGGCAAGTGGACACGCGAAGGCCGGGTGGAGGTCGGCGCTCGGGAGAATCGGGGGCCATCCAGAAGGGGACCCGGGCGCAGCAGGGATGCCCGCCGAGCGGCCTTCCAGCCTTGCAGGCCCCTGAGGGTCGCCGCGGGAAGTTCCTTCTGGGTTGCGGGCTGCGGTCCGTTGCTTCCCGCGCTTCCCCCGGGGAGGTGAAAGTGGGCGGTGACCCCGGCAATGTGCTCGGGCCTCCTATTTCCCCAAGGGCCGTCGTCCTCGGGGGCGACATAGACCAGGTAAAGGCTTTGAAGGTGGACCTGTCCGTCCTGCTGGAGTTGTGTCTGTGCTCACTGCTTACTGCTAGGACCAAACTTGGAAAAGTGAGATTTCGGTCACTGAAGCTGACAAGTCGGAAAGTTTCGGGACTTTCATTTCCTAGCCCCGAGCCTGGCCCCTGCTTCGGGGCGGGCTCCAGGTCCCCTCCACATTCCTTCGTCCTTAGAATATCTGTTATGCCGAATATGATTATTTGTATTCAGTTATGATTAAAACATAACTTAGAACATTAAGCAGAGACGAACTTTTAAAGTAAGAATGCTTTGAAGTTCCTCCTATAACTTCTTAAACTTCTATAGATGAGAACTGGTGTTTAGAACTTAAGTGCACACCAGGATAGTGTTTTTCCCTGGGGGCGGGGGAGAGGGATGGCTGGGTCAAAAGGTAGTTTCATTTTTAGGTTTTTGAGGAATCTCCATACTGTTTTCCATAGCGGCTGCACCAATTTGCAGCCCCACCAACGGTGCACAAATGTTCCCTTTCCTCTGCAGCCTTACCAACGTTTGTTTGTTGATTCATTGACGATGGCCATTCTGACAGGTGTGAGGTAGTACCTCATTGTGGTGTTAATTTGCATTTCTGTGGTGATTAGTGATATTGAGCATCTTTTCATATGTCTGTTCACCCTCCGTATGTCCTCTTTCTCCTGTGCCGTTTCCTGCCTTAAATATTTTGTTTTGATTTTAGCAATCGAGCATGATTTATTGTGCATGGCATCTTGGGTGTGACCTCTTCATTAAGATCTTTCAACAAATATAAGTTGTTTTTACTCCTTCCAAATAGGAGTCTTGCTTGTCAGAAGTGTTTTCTCCCCACAGTATCACTTAAAATTCACATTACTTTTTTTTCTCATACTGAAAAGCCATGTGTGACTTTCTGAGTGCTGTTTTTTTTTTTTTTTTAATCTATTATTAAATATTTTAAAAATTCAGTTTTTCTTCTTGCAGCCTACTCTTACCACATTCTTTTGCTATACTGCTGCAGAACATGTTTCTGGGTACTTCTTTCAATGAGTATCTCTGGATAAAAATTCTCTTTTAGTTTTCAAATATCTGAAAATGTTTGTCTCGTCTTTGCTCTTGAAGGATTGATTTAGATTGACAGGTACGTTTTCTCAGCCCTTTGAGGGTATCGTTACATCGTTTTCCAGCTTGGTGAGCAGGTCCTATTCTTTTTTTGTTTGAGTTTCAATATGCATTTATGACATGGGAATGTATGTTTTTCTTCAATTCTGAAAATTTCTTAGTTATTATATCTTTTAGCGTTTGGATCTACGCCAGCATATGTGGCAGGCCAGGGGTTCTGATTTCTCATAGGAAATTTCTAGTAGGCTTTTTTCCTTGCACATGGCCTTGCGAAGAGTCCACTTACTGTTCTCTACCGGGCATCGGGCCATGAGTCTCTTCTCCACTCCTGCTTCACCCAGGTATTACAGCCCTGGCCCTAAAGCGGATATATCTGGTTGTGGATTCACTATGGGCCACCAGATTTCAACTTCCTATTCTATCTAGATCAGCAGATGTCCACAGCGTAAGTCGCCTCTAATGCCGGCTGATTTCTGAGCCTTCCATCTTCTTCTTGGTCTTGGACCAATAATTCCTCACTATCCTGTCAGCTTTTTGAATTCTTCAAGCAGATGATTTTATAATTTGTCCAGACCCTCAACCCTCGTTAGATATGACCGCGATGCAGTCTAACTTGAGTGTTGCCCTTCCCCTTCTCACTGTCTTGCGCTGAGGACTTGTCTTGCCTGTGCTGTAATGTATTGGGGAACGGAAGGGAGAGAGAGTTCTGATCTTAAATGTCAAATGGTTAACTGTAGTTTTAGCATCATCAATAATTCTTATTGTTAAAAACTCACCATGCTATAGGTACCATATAATATTTGTATGAAATAGCCTAAGATCTCCACTCTTATAAGTTTTACATTTTAAAGAGAAAAGACTAAGAAAACTTTTAAAAAGATATAGTTGACCTTAAATCTTAGCCAAAAACTAGTATAGATTTAAGATTTCTGCTATGCATTACAAAATGGAGAAAATCAAATAATGTTGATTGCCCAGTGGAGTTATACTAAGAGGATTTTTATTTTATTTTTTTAGGCTAGGCAATCTTTGGTTGACCTCACAGATTGCAAGGGCCATGTCAGCTTACAATCCCTTATTTTTTATTTATTTTTCACACCTACAGCACTTGGGAACCAGGCCCGACCCTGCTTAGCTTCGGAGATCAGATGGGATCGGGCGTGTTCAGGGTGACATGGCCATAGACCTAAGAGAATTTTTTTTCAAAAATCGATTAAGCAGAAAGACAATGAGATAAATATAGTACCAAGTAATAATAAACATTTCATCTTTACCCTGTCAATTTTAGAGGTGGGTATAATACTAGATCCATAGCTTTAATGGGTTAGTTCCTATTATCTGCTGTTTCTGCTCATTTCATACTTATCTGGTTTCCTTTAGAACCTAGTTGTTTTTTATTGTGTACTGGACATTATATTTGAAAAATTGTAGAAAAAAATGTGAGGCCTAGGATGATGTTATCTTCTTCTAGGGAAGATTTTCCTTTGCTTCTGCAAGTACCCGTGAGCACTAGCATTCCAGAAACCTTAAGCCATTTTCAGAGATTCAGACTGTCGGAACCATCCAGGTAAATCAAAGCTGTGCTTCAATCTATGTGAGGATTTGTTCTCCTCCAGTTCAGGCTTACCTTTCCCGTCTATGACTGCTCGAGACCTTACTCTTTAATTCCATGTCCTTCAGGGCTTTCAAAAGTGCTGCGCAGCTTATCAGTGCATGCTTTCTGTGTTTAAGGTGATGAAAGACAAGACAGAAAGTTTCGGCAGAGAATTGGAAACTGTAAAAAAAATGACATAGCAAATGAGAAAAAGAACCAAATAGAAATCATAAAGATGAAAACGGCAATAACCAAAAAATTTAAAAGCAATGAGTAGTTTTAACAGTAGATTAAACACAACTGAAGAACAAATAATAAACTAGAAAATAGATCAGAAGAAAATATCTGGACTGGAACTTAAAAAAACTATAAAGTTTAGAAAAAACAGAAAAGAGAGACATGGAAGATACGGCTAAGCTAATGCTTAAATGAAAATTTATGACCTTAAATGGATATATTAGAAATGAAGAACAGCTGAAAATTAATGGGGAAACATGTACCTCAAGAAACTAAAATTAGAACAGTAAAATCTAGAGAAAAGAGGAAGGAAATAGTAATATAAAAATATAAATTAAGGAATTAGAAAATAGAGGATCTATAAAGGAAGAAGTTGGTTTTTGAAAATGCCGATGAAGTGATAAACCACTGGGAAGATAATCAAGAAAAAAAGCCCCCGTCAGGACCAATAGTGAGTTCCCAATTTTATTTCTTAAATGAGACATTAAATAATTCTAATTAAAATTTTATTCTAATAATAAGAGGATATTATAAGTAACTATGTCAATAAATTTGAAAGTTAAAAAATAAATTCCTTGAAAAACACCATTTACCAAAACTGACAGAAGAACAAACCTGATTAATTCCATAGCTGTTAAATAAATTTAATGTATTTCAAAAAAACAAGATAAATGAACAAACAATAACAACAAAAACTGCAGGCTCAGAAGGTGACATTAGTGAATTCTACCAAAAGAAAGGAAATTACTAGGGCAATTCAACTTCTGAATGTAGGTGGAGAAATTCTAAATAAAATATTAGTAGATAAAATCCAGGAGTATATGAAAGGGATAATACATCCAAACTAATTTGGGTTTATTCTGAAAATGCAAAATAGATTAATCACCAGTATTTATTAATAAGGTAAAGGAAGAAATTTGTTATTATCTCAGTAGATATAGGAGGAAAAAAAGAATTTGATACATTCAACATTTAGTAATTGAGAAAATTACAAGGATTGGAAAAAGAAAACCATTATTATCTGGGTGATATGATTGTATACAGACAAAATTTTTAAAAATCTACAAACTGGAATTACTAAGTTTAGCAATGTTTTTCAAGGCACGGTAAATATTTACAATTTAATTAAGTTTATACATGTGGATGGGTATGCCACATTTAAGTATATAATATTATTTTCAAAGCATCAAAAGTAGCCAATGCCTAGGAATACACTTCACAAAATATGCTCAAGACCCCTGTGCAAAAAACAATGAGATGTTATTGTGGTAAATTAGAGAGGACGTGAATAAGTGGAAAGGTACATTGTGCTCAAGGATTGGCCGATTCAATACTGTAACGATGTCATTCCTCGATTGATCTGCAGGTTCATGGCATTGCCAATTAAGCAGGGTTTTTTTTGAAACTAGTGAGCTCATTCTGCAACTTATAAGATTATTCAAAAGGCCCAGACTAACCAAGACTCAATTGAAGAAGAATAAAAAGGAAGGACTTGTTCTCCTGGATATTAAGATTTGATATACTTAATACAGTGTGTTACTGGTACACAGAGAGGCAAGTGACATTGGATCAGAATAGAGAGCCCTGAAACAGACCCATCCCTGTGAGGACATGTGGCCGTTGGAAAGATAATATTTTTGATTGTTTTCCCAAAATGATGTTTTTTAAAATGGTACCGAGTCAACTGCATATCCATACTGGGAAAAAAGAATGATCTTGTCTGCTACCTCCCATATTTATCCCAGGTAGATTGGAGGCCTAAAAGTGAAAGGCAAAGCAATAAAGATTTTGGAAAATAATAAACAGAATATTTTCATGATAATGTAGGAAATATATTTTTTAAAAGGCCATAATAATCAGTATTAAAAAACAAAATAGAAAATTTAAGAACATGCGTTCATCAAAAGATTCTACTAAGAACGTGGAAAGGCAAACCAGAGGATGGAAGAAGACATTCATAACACATATACCTTCCAATTCCAGAGAAGATAAGGAGCCCCTGTAATTGAATAACTGTAATAATAATTAGTCATGTGCCACATTTTAGTCACAGTGGACCACGTATACGATAGTGGTCCCGTAAGATTATAATGGAGCTGAAAACTTCCTTTCAGCTAGTGGTGCCGTAGCTGTGGTAACGTCAGAGGGTAACACATCACTCACGTGTCCGTGGCGACAGGGATGCCGACAGACCTGCTGCGCTGCCAGTTGTGTAAAAGCACAGCACATACAGTTACGTACCGCACGTAACACTTGATGGTCATAATAAAAAACTATGTTCCTGCTTTGTGTATTTACTGTACTGTGCTTCTTGTTGTGGTTTTAGAGCGTACTCTTTCTACTTGTAGAAAAGTTTTGCCGTAAAATAGTGTTCTGTGCTACGCTGGCAGCCCTCGTACCTCTCACGTTTACCGCCCCACTCGGTTGCGTCATTTTCTCTTGTGTTTGATTTAATCTCGTGTTGTTTTCCACAGTAACGTGCTGTACAGGCTCGTGGCCCAGGAGCCATAGGCTACACCTTGTGGCCTAGGTGCGTAGTAGGCTGCAGCATGTAGCGTGCCTCTGTGTAAGTGCACGCTACGATATTTGTGACACGTTGAAATTGCCTAATGATGTTTATGAAATTATGGTTTATCCATTCTATAAAAAGCAGTGGTCCATTGGCAAAAATCAGAAATGTCTTTATATTCTGATGTAGGAAGACATCAAGCTATATTTTTAGATGAGAAATGAACATCCAGGAAGAATATGCATGGTATGACTTCATTTCTCTTAGAAAGGCTGGAGGGGATGCAAAGCAGCGGCATTGATGTGGCCATAAAAAAATCTGGCCGTAATGGCACTTATGTTCCCAAACCAAGTATGTAATAACATTATTTATATTTTAATTCTCTATGCCTGTAAACTGTATAGTTTAGGCCTTTATAATCCCTCAGATTCTGTGGGAAACTGGGAATGTGGGAAATTAGTTTTACCCATAAAAAGTTTTGTTCTTGGGGTTAAATTTAAGAATTTTTTTTGTAGAGTTAATGCAGTGAGCAAACAGAGATGAAAAAATACAGAAGCAAGGCATGAGAAAGCTGAATAGAGCCCAAGAAGGATATAGGACCCAGAAGGTGGGCAGAGAGAGAGAAAGTCAGGTTCATGGTTGAAAGGATTAGCAGTTGTGGAGAGTGTGCAGACTTATTTCCCCACATTCACCTGAACAGCCCATCCCGACATAGGCGCTGCTTTGTGCCTTACTTCTCCGCAGGAAGAAAAGGTTCTCTTGGTCTGATTGTCCCTCAGCCCAGCAAACCACCTTGCTCTGTCTGGCTGGGGTTCCCAACATCCCTCCTGCCTGTTAGGAGCAGGTGCCGGACAGAGTTAACAAACATGGGACCTTTATCTTTTGGTCAAAGACCATGTACTCTTGGAGCTTCATTAAGTTGTCCAATGAGAGCTGTGGTTTGGCTCTGAGGTCCCTACTCGAAGGGGCTAGCAGGCAGGGTAGAGGCATGCTTAAATATAGGAAGGTTGGAAGTGCAGGAACAGGTGATTATAAATTCGTATGGTTGAGCCTGACCCTTTTCTTAAGCTGCTTGCTTGTTCATTCCTCCATTCATTCATTCACTCATTCTTTTCAACCCATGTTGCTTGAGTCCTGTGCTGCACCCCAAGATGGTATTGTGCTTTTAAGTCATTGCACAATGGCAGCATGTCTGTGTTAGTGTTGAAGGATGTCTTATGGACTTCATTTTTATCCTCATTCATGCATTCGCTTGGTTATTTCATGGTAGCACTCTCATTCTCTCTCACACTTTTGCATGTGCTCTCTCTCTCTCCCCCCTCTGTTCTCTTCCCTTTCTCCCTTTCTCCCTTCCTCTACCCGCCCCCCAACAGCCCCCATGTGTATGTGTGTATATGTATATATGTGTATGTGTGTGTGTTTTATGACTTACAAAACATTTTTCAAGAACTAGACTTAAAATATATGTCAAACAAAATCACTCATTTGAGCCTCTTTTGTTTGTAGGTTGAATCACAGGACAATGCCACGTGTTTTATGGACAGTGTGGGTCTTGGGGGCTGCAGTCAGCCTGTTCGAGGAAGCGGCCCTTGGCCAGGTTTCTTCTGTGAATTGCGACTCCACTGGTATCTGTGATGGCCACTCCAAATCTTTAAACTTCATCCCCTCAGGGCTCCCAGCAACTGTGAAAAGCCTTGACCTATCCAACAACAAGATCACCTATGTCAGCAGCAGTGACCTGCGGGGCTATGTGGACCTCCAGGCTCTGAAGCTGGGGTCCAACAGAATTAATGCAATACAGGAAGATTCCTTTTTCTCCCTGGGGAGTCTCGAACACTTGGATTTATCCGATAATCGCTTACATAATTTATCATCCTCCTGGTTCAGGCCTCTTTCTTCCTTGAAATTCTTAAACTTACTGGGAAATCCTTACAGCACACTTGGGAAAAGATCCCTTTTTTCTCATCTCACCAATTTGCGAATCTTGAAAGTAGGAAATAATTGCTTCACCAAGATTCAGGAAAAGGATTTTGCTGGGCTAACTTTTCTTCAGGAACTTGAGATTGATGCTTCAAATCTTGAGAGGTATGAGCCAAAGAGTTTGAAGTCAATTCAGAATGTCAGTTGTCTAATCCTCCATATTAGGAAGCCTGTTTTCCTCCAGGAAATTTTTGTAGATATTTTAAGTTCCTTGGAATGTTTGGAACTGACAGATACTCATTTGAACAAGTTCCATTTTTCAGAAGTATCCATCAATAAAACCAATACATTGATTAAAAAGTTTACATTTAGAAATGTGGAAATCACTGATAACAGTTTTAATGAACTTGTGAAACTGTTGTCTTATGCTTCTGAAGAGTTAGACATAGAATTTGAAGACTGTACACTTGATGGAATTGGCGATTTTGGCATATCCGTTAGGGATGCACTTAAAGATTTACGTAAAGTAGAGACATTAACAATACGGAGGTTATATATTCCGTATTTTTACTCATTTTATGATCTGAGTGATTTATATTCATTTGTAGGAAGTGTTAAAAGAATTGTAATAGAAAGCAGTAAGGTTTTTCTAGTTCCTTGTTCCCTTTCACAACATTTAAAATCATTAGAATATTTGGATCTCAGTGACAATTTAATGTTTGAAAACTTATTGACAAACTCAGCCTGTGAGCATGCCTGGCCCTTGCTACAAACCTTAATTTTAAAGCAAAATCACTTGACATCATTAAAAAAAATTGGAGAAGCTTTGCTTACTCTGAAAAACCTGACTAACCTTGATATCAGTAAGAATAATTTTCATCCTATCCCTAAAACTTGTCAGTGGCCAGGAAAGATGAAATATTTGAACTTATCCAATACAAGAATACACAGTTTAACCCGTTGCATTCCCCAGACACTGGAGATTTTAGATATTAGCAATAACAATCTTGATTCATTTTCTCTGATTATGCCACATCTCAAAGAACTTAATATTTCCAAAAATAAGTTGAAGACTCTACCAGATGCCTCCTTCTTACCCATGTTACTAGCCATAAGAATCAGCGGAAATATAATAAATACTTTCTCTCAGGAGCAGCTCGATTCTTTTAAAAAACTGAAGACTTTGGAAGCCGGGGGCAACAATTTCATTTGCTCCTGTGAATTCCTGCATTTCATGCAAGAGCAGCAAGCACTGGCCCAGATCCTGATTGACTGGCCGGGAAACTACCTCTGTGACTCTCCGTCACATGTGCGGGGCCACCGGGTTCAGGACACTCACCTCTCCATTTCCGAGTGCCACAGAGCAGCTCTAGTGTCTGCCTTGTGCTGTGCCCTTTTCCTGTTCATCCTGCTCACCGGAGTTCTGTGCCATCGTTTCCATGGATTGTGGTATATGAAAATGATGTGGGCCTGGCTCCAGGCCAAGAGGAAGCCCAAGAAAGCTCCCCACAGGGACATCTGTTATGACGCCTTTGTGTCTTACAGTGAACGGGATTCCCACTGGGTGGAGAACCTGATGGTCCAGGAGCTGGAGCACTTCAACCCTCCCTTCAAGCTGTGTCTTCATAAGCGAGACTTCGTTCCTGGCAAATGGATTATTGACAATATCATTGACTCCATCGAAAAGAGCCACAAAACTGTCTTTGTGCTTTCTGAAAACTTTGTGAAGAGCGAGTGGTGCAAGTACGAACTGGACTTCTCCCATTTTCGTCTCTTTGATGAGAACAATGATGCCGCCATTCTCATTCTTCTGGAGCCTATTGAGAAAAAGGCGATTCCCCAGCGTTTCTGTAAGCTTCGGAAGATAATGAACACCAAGACCTACCTGGAGTGGCCCACTGACGAAGCCCAGCAGGAAGGGTTTTGGTTAAATTTGAGAACTGCAATAAAGTCCTAGGTCCCTTCATTCTTTAATGGTCTTAGTCTGCTGGCGGTCTTTGTATCAGTAGCTGTATTTCAGTCCATTGTGCCACAATTGTACATAAACCACATGAATGTACTGTCGTTTGAGGACTTGTTTACTGAAACAACTAACATGTTCATATTTTATCTAGAGTGCTGTCTTATAAAAACTGCTACCAGAAAGGGGAAAAAAATGATTTTGGGTTTTTCTTTATCCTAGGAGATAATCAGGATCTCAGTCCATCGTTAATATCTGAATTATCTGCAGCAGTTAGCTTAGTTCATTAGGAAATAGCACAGATGGACAGAAGATTTCAGATAAATGTGTCAGTCATTCATTGCAGACGCATCTACGTACAGAGGGCAGTCTCTGTGCCACCTAGCTGCCTGCCTGTGTGACTGCTCTCATGGTCAATAAGGCAAAATGTCTGGGTCGCTCAGCCAGACTTGTTGCCATTCCTAGAAAAAAGCGTGTCCCCATGAAACTTCACAAAGTACAAAATGCCTGGAGGGTGCGTTTTGCGAACTGGTCTGTCGGTCTGTGTATTTGATAGCGTTCTCTGGCCACAATCACTTGAGAGAAGGTGCATAACACAAGATACAGTAAATTATGACTTTCCATGAAAGTCAAACTAGTGCAGTAAATATTCGGGTTAGAAGAATCTGAAAGCAGCCTTTCGTGTCCCTGGCTCTGGTCTCCCTCCAGCCATTAACTGCATGTGAAATTCTAATTAGTATCTAGTAACTCTGGCTTTCAGTCTCTGGCTTCTCGTCTGTCTCCCCTACACCATGGGGCTTTTTTTCTTTGAAAAGTCTCATTTCTGATCCTAAAAAGGACTTTGTTTCTTCCGAAAATGTATATTAATACACGTGAGCTAGATTTTTAAACAAGTATAAAGCTAGAGGTTCCTCATAGTGATCGAAATATTTGGTACATAGCAATTTAAAAAATAGATACTACTTCATTTTTATAATCTAGATTTAATAATACATTACACTGAATGCAATTAATGCCTTACCTTTAAAACCTAAGAGCTGTTTACTGGTTCGGTTCAACTTTCTCCTTAAGCCGGGAACCACATGTGAAAGCATGTGAACTCCCTCTGACCCTGCTTGAGTGTCAGCCGGAACTGGGTTTGTGTGGTTAACTGGTCTCTGGAGTCAGAAAGACCTGGGTAAGTAGATGTGTGTCGTTAGGCAAGTTCCTTAACCTGGCTCAGAGTATTTTCCTGTCCTTAATATAGGGACAATCAATCATATCAAGACCATAGGGTATGATGTAGATAATAATGCACAGTAACGTAGCTAAATTCCTGAGCGTCTGTCCCTTGGTTACCATTCCCTCTGGAGCGGGGAGGAGAGCCTGAGGACCAAGCCTGTGAGAACGACAGGGTGCTCGCATGGGGCGGCAGGGAGGCCTGTACTGGAGGTTAGCCGCTGTTGTTATTTTACAAGAAGTGATTTGTCTCCTTTCGTGTATAATTTGCAAACGGACATTTTTATGTTATGGGTACTAGCAGGGATATAAGGGACCCTGTTGTTCACGGAAAAATATCCCAAAGAAATAAGTTCATTGAGTGTGTAACAGGCCTTAGTCCTTGGGACACTCACATAGTGTTTCTTCTCTCTCACACAAACTCCTGGGAGTGTTGTAGAGGAAACAGTTGTCAGAGCCTAAGAAACAAATGGAAAAGCTCAGGAGAAGGAAACTTGAGGAGATGCCACAGACGCCAACCACAGTAATGGGCCTTTTGCTTACTTCTCTAGGTCCTACATTAAGCACAATGTTAATTATCACGAGAACCAGACACGTTTAATATGAACTTGATCTGTAGATTGAGTTTCAGTCATTTAAACAATAGAAATAGCTTCCTAGCTAATTGATAGATATTAAACATGTTCACTGTTGAAATTTTGGAAAAGAGATATATAAAAGAAAATAATCAGCTCTTATCTCTTTACCTTCAGATAACTACTGGTAACTAGTATCTAGCTCTCCAATATTATATATATATTATATTTTACATATATATATAATTGAGATTTGATTTTAAATACTTAAACCACATAAAGAAAATAGCATCTTTACTTTTTTTCTGAGATTGTTTAGTTATTATTATCTAACATTTCTGAACTCTGAGGGTCATTCAGAATTCCATGCAGATACATACTGGTTACTTGCCCAAGTTCTAAAGGGTTCTAAAAGTTATCTCCATGCAGCCGTCCACAAAAGATAGGTGCCAAATACATTAAAGGTCAATTTAAGGGCTCCTTTTATAGAAGAAAAACTTTTTTTAGTGTGTTATCCGACTGCGAGGTCTTTCATTTGTCAGTAGACCATGAGCTCCAGAATCTTGATTTCCTTAATCCTTGCACATGCCTCGTATATAATAAGTATTGCATTGTTGAAATGTTTGCTGAGTAGAAAAATAAATGATCTAATATTCTGAATGGTTGAACCAATAGTTATATTGCATTGGTCAGTTTCAAGAAAGAAAATTACCAACAGGTAGAAATTTTGACGTGAGTTTCTGTTACAACTATAATGGACCTTTGAATAGCATTAAGTACATTGCCAATATTTCAGACAATAGGTATATGTTTTTTTCTACTTCACGAAAGTGCATCGTCTTCAAGTATTGCAGAGTAGATATCTGGTGTTTCGTGGACAGTGTTGGCTGTTTAACAAATGATCAGTAATTTTAAATGAATTAATTTTGGTAGTCCAACATATCCTTGGGTTCTTTCTTTCTGCTTGGTCTTCCCTACTCCATTAATTTTGTTCACTTCTGCTGGATTAATTCATTCTTTCAACAAAGATTTATCGAGTGCCTACTGAATGCCAAGCATTGCTCCAAGTGCTGGAGAAATAGTAGGGAACAAAACATCAAATTCTCTACTTTCATGGAGGGGAAGACAAAGAGTAAACAAATATATGGTTCCAGGTATTGATAAGCGCTTTGAAGGAAATAAAAGAGTGTGCCAGTGGAGTGATTGTGTGTGGTGTGTGTGTGTGTGTGTGTGTATGAACAGAGTGATACACAAAAGAAGAGAATAATCCTATTTCAGTGCAGCCCTTGGATGAGTTGCGTACCTTTCACAAGCCCAGGAAACCTGGCAGAGCTCCGGCCCATTCACTGAGTGGCCCGTGGCACCTAGTGCTACCGGTTTCGGGAGTAACCCCCTCTCCACAGAAGGGCTTTGAGGTGCCAAAGCTGCCCTGCAGTCACACTAACAAAGAGCAGAAAAGACCACACTGGGGACCACAGATTACTTAATAACTCCACCTACTTCTTTGAAGATGTTGAACTGAGCAGAAGGTATTAGTTATGCCCAAATATTCTAAGTGAGAAGTATTTTGCAAACCTCTGAAACATTTTACAGATGGGATCATTATCAGCCAAGTTAGAGGTGGGATGGCCTCAGGGAATTGTAACAAATACATCACATGCGTGGGCTAGAAAACAATCATAGTGGGAAAGATGCAAAGCAGGCTTCATTTGTTCATTCAGCTTTCCAGATTATATCTATATAGACAAATTGCCTTATGTAGACCACCAAATCTTAGTCAGTTCTCTTAAACTTTTGGGATCATCTCTAAAATGGAAAAAAAAATCAATAGTAAATGTAGGATCGAGGATTTAAAAATATTTCAACAGGCATTACATGGTTTCTGGGGTAAGTCTGCTGTACTATTCCAGCCCTAGTGAAGAGTTAATGCCTTGAACTATTCTCATCACCATGGGTTGCTAGGCTACTGGATAATGAAGCCAGTCTAGGATTTGTCGATACAAAATGTGTGTGCACTCCCAGCTAACTATCAGGTAAGAAGGTTGCTCTCTACACGAACTAGTAGCAGAAATATTCATGAATAGCATTTGCAAATATAATAAGCAATCTCAAAAGTGGATGTTTTCTTTCTAGTTAATTCTATGTACTCATTGAAAAGCCCCTTATATGATTTTTAGAGTGTTGGGTTATCATTATTAACACTGCACCCAATTTTCAAAAATAGATTGAAATAGTTTACACTAAAATCCCAAACTACAAAACAAGAAGAAAAGGCAAGGATCATATGCTAAAAGAGGAAGAGGGGAATGACGACATTGGAAAGCCAAGGATAATGGAAACTACTGTGACGGCAAAAACAGCTCTGGACTTTCCTATAGCCAGCTAATTAGAGGGGACTCATTTTTTATTAAGAAAACCATGTCTTCACAGAGAAGATATATCTTCTCCTAGCATCTCTGATAACTTCTGCTAAGGGCACTTAATCCATAGTATCTCTGACAGCAATGTTACATCTATGGAGGCAAAGTTTTCACATGTAGCTTTACTGAGTCTCAATAAAAAGAGTACATAGAATATTAAAAAGTTTATTCTCTTGAGACTATATAAAGGAACCAATTGTCCTCTTATTTAAATGATTATTTAAGGTGACATTTATGATCACATTACCACCAATTTTATAACAAAGATATACGCATTATAGTTTTATAAGTTATAACCAAAAGTGGTTCTGGACTCAGTCTCCTCGTATTAGAAGGGAAATTCAGGGACAGCGGATGAAAAGGAAGGAGGAAGGAGCATCACATGCCTTTAGCCTTGGTTGTGCTTAAATTACACTGACTCACTGAGAAAGACCAGGCCTGTAGATCGGCAGTCCCTAATCTTTCGGCACCAGGGAGGGACCGGTGCCCCTATGAGAATCTGATGCCTGAAGATCTGAGGTGGAGCTGAGGCAGTGATGCTAGCGCTGGGGAGCGGCTGCAAATACAGGTGAAGCTTTACTCACCTCCTGCTGTGCGGCCCCGGCCCCTAACAGGCCACAGACTGGTACTGGTCCATGCTCCAGAGGGTGCTCTCTATTGCTAGGGCGTGGCTCTGAGACCCACAGACCCATAGATGCTGCCCCCTCTTCTGCCCTACTTGAAATGCGTGTGTGTTCTCAGCTAAAATTTGCAGTCCTCAGAGATGGGACTGTTGCTGCCAATAGCCACTGTCAAAACTGTACATTTAAGGTTGGCAAAGAGAAGGGGGGAGCAGGGAGCAAGGGAGATGTCGAGTGTAACACCACACAGGTTAGGTGATTGGAACTCAGAAAGCACAGCAAAGCTGTCTCTTATGAGAAGGGAGAGTACTTGGCAGGGGGATGCCGACCTCTCGATGTTTTTTTGCTTAACGGGACTATGTTTCAATCCCATTTATCCCCCTGGAAGAGATATATGATGGTCTTGGGCCAGGGGGATTAAAGACTTTCTTTCTAGTCAGCTCTGGATGGGGTCGTTACCTTTCTTAATGGGGTTCGGGGCTATTCGGCGGAGGTCCCTGCTGTCTGTTGAAGTCTCAGTTGCTGCCCTAAGCTGACCAAGTCTGTAGGTCTTCATTTCCTTCCAATGTTATGGTCACTAGGGTTTAATCTAAGAAAAGATGAAGCATGGTAAGGAATCTAAAAAGCTAAAATTCAAGGGGAAAATCTTACTCATTTCTGGAAATAATAACATTTGTACACCTTCAAAATACTTTTTTGTACTTTAGTTCACATTCAGGACTTTTAAAATGTCAAGTCCAATCTATTTATCTACCCACCCACATATCTCATTCACCCATTACCTATCATTCATCTATCATCTATCTAACCCTTCTTTACCTATCTTTTGCAATGTCATCACATTTCCAATAAAGCCCTTATATTGGAACATATGGAATACAAAGAGTAGAATGTGTCTTTTTTTGGCATTTAGGTTCCTAACCAGAATAGTAGAATAGGCACAGGGGAGAAGAGAGACCAGTGGGTCATTTTGTAATAGGCAGTTGGGGAAAACAGAAAATTTTCTGCTGCAACTATAATGAAGGTAATGAAAGTTTAGACTGAAGAATGCATCACCTAAGATGATATCCTTTTTCAAAAAGGATACAGGTTACTGATCATCCTCTTCAAATCGACCTTCTCTTTGCAGTAAGGGCAAGTCCGCTTTTTACTAACAATAATACACCAACCTAGGATACAGAATTCATGAAAGCTGAGACATTTTGTTAGGGTAGCTCATAGACAGTACAAGGCAAGGTCTGCCTCATGAGGACGTGGTGGGAACGTAGTGCCAAGCGGGGGGCGTGAGAATGGCCGTCAGTCTTGACTGGATCATGTGCATTAATTACTTTTTTAGGGAGATTCTATAGGACAGTGGAACCCCAAAGACTGTGAGCCTGGAGTCAGAGCTCCAATAACTTTGTGACCCCGAGGCGTTTACTTAGCTTTTTGCCTCACTTGATTCTTGTAAGAATTAGATAAAGAATGTGAATGAAAGTGCTTTTTTTACAGTAGTATCTTAGTTAATGTATCCTTCTATTTTCCCACCTCACTTACTGTTCATTTCTCATACATTTATCATAGCGTTTCATACTTTTGTGTATTACTCATTACCTACTATGTAATCAGACTTGGGCACTTAGACAAGTTTAAATTATTTGTGGTCATAAGCTCGCGAATATTTATATTAGCTTCTTAAGTTTTTTCGCCACTTTTTTTGTATTACCGATAAGGAGTCAGTTTATTTTAATAGCACATAAACCTAGGCGTTTACAAATTTATTTGTATACATCCTCTTGTCCAGAAAGTTTGACCTTTTGCCCCCAAAGTTGAGAGTGAACCCTATGCCTCTAAGTCCCTAAGTGCCAGGGACCTGTCTTGTTAGAGTCTGTATCACACTGTATCATGGGTTTGTCTGGCCTCACACGTCTCCCCTGGACCCTGTGCTACCTGTGGGGCCGTCTCATTCATCTCTGTCCTCAGTGCCTTAAGTGCCCGTGTCCTGAACAAATATTTGAAAGAATCACTCAAAACTACAATGAGACCCATCCTATTTTTTTACTTATTTCTTCAGTCATTGATTCCACTGTGACCTTCTGGGTCAAGACCACATGATTTTCTGGCTGGCTTGCTACACACCCATGGGAACAACAACGATGTAGACGTTCCCTCTCTAACAAATGGAGAATGGTGAGGTGTGTACAAGTCAAGGCCACGTGAACAGTTCCTCAATATTAGATCTGTGTGCAACCATGAGTTCCACTATTTTACGTTCTTGGAATTGGGGTCATTTTTGCAATATGCTTGGGTTAACATAAAGTGGTATATTATCACAAAAGATTTTGAACCAAAACCCATATGGTCCTTTATTTAAAAGGCCTAGAGTATGGCCCCACCATCCAGACAGGTATAGAGTTCAGAGGTCATGGAGCCAGCATTCAATTGTCCACTTCCTCTTTAATATTCTCTTTCATTTTCAAAATCTCCATGATGAAAAGCCTCTACACTAGCAGAACAGCCACAGAGCAATACTCAGATCTCTGCCCCTGCCTTGTTAATGGGACTCATGATGGTCTGCTCCTTGCTAATATGACTCATGCTAAAATGGGCCATTAATAATACTCCCTGCAAAGCAAATTAAAGATAACTACATTTTGGATTACATATGCATATACGTACAACAATCCCTAAGGGCTTTTAAAGGTGGAGAGACAAAATATTTCCACTTGCAAATGGCAGATGGGGCTCTGTTCCAATATTTGAAAAGTAAATCATATTTAAAACTAGAGCCAGACATGGAATATTTCTACTAAGAATGATAACTTTTTGAGAAAACTATCATAGTTTTATGGTAGTACTGAAAATATTACCCTAGGATTCCATACAGGCTGTCTCTGTGCTTCTTACCTTAAACAGTTCAGGCTTAAATGTTGGACTCCTAGTACATTTCAGATGCATTTGGTCCAGTTTTTACTCATGCTGAATAAATGGAATCTGTCTCGATTAAACAGAATTGAATCACAGGCATTGCCTGTTCAGAGCATTACTGAGTTAGGTGGGCAAGAGACAGGTTCTTTAACCACCTCAAAATGTCATGGCTTTGAATTGACTGACTGGATAGCAAGGCTATAAAATTGGCATTATACTATAAAATAAAGGTAAATGACGCCTTTTTAAATATATATTTAGAAAAGAATTAAAATACTGGTCGTTAGCCAGCCCAAACACAGTTTTAGTGTCTGGAGCTGCGTGCTGAGGCAGCACGGTCTGCCTTGCTCAGGGCTCTTGACCTCAGCATCTTTATCACTTTGAGGTTTCCCTCAGTGGTTTCTGGAGTTCCCAGAGAATTCTGGTTTCCAGGCCGAGGCTTGCCTGGTCTCTAACACCTAAAGATCCTTCAGCTAGTGCATGACTATTTGAGCAGAGCCCATAGGCAGAAGAGCCAAATGGTCCACAAACTGAGTGCTCACGTTTAGTCCTCTCTCTCTCTCTCTTTGGATTCTAGGGTGTCCTGCAACCTGTAGCATAAACCTCTTTTCAAGACCAAAGTCAGTACTTGGTTGTCCCCATCGCCACTGTTGACACGAGCAGATTCCTAGGATTATTGCCAGGCAAAGCACACTTTGTCGTTCATGGTCCTGTGAGATTCAGACATGGGGGCTCCACCTGGGTGGTTCTGAGCTCCTCTCTACACCCGAAACTTCACTTTTTAGCACCTCCAACTCCCTCCTTCCCTAATCCTTCTTGGCTTCCTGTTCACTTAAGGCTTTGTCAGCGTTACCAGCCAGCAACCTGCAGAGGTGCTGCAGGCTTCCTGTCTGTGTGGTATTAAGATTCCTTTTTAAAAACGGAAATTCCTGGAGGAGGAGATTACTTAGCAAGCAGTTCACCATTCAGCGGGGATGATCAGAAAGTCTCAAAAGGAAACATGGGCAGGAGGATAAAGGCCTGGGAACTGAGCACAGCACAGGAATAGGGGATCGGAGGAAGAGAGGAACGGGGGGCAGGCGGTGAGGCGGTCTTCCCTAACCTGCCAGCTCCCATGCCTTCAAAACAGATTATTTGATATTTGCCTCCCAACATGGGCTTCATGAAGACCAGATGGTTTCCCTTGAAAAGGATACACGTGGCTGCGTGAAAGCTGGTGTGTGTTTTCAGTGAGCCTTTATTCATCGAGCTCCACAATGATCTTCTGCCCACAGACGGCACAGAAGCTGGATTCCAGGCTCTGGGAAAACGGTGAGACAAAGCCTATGGAGATGGGAAAAAGCTGATGGGGTAGAGATAAAGTCAAGGTCATGTCCACTCAGACCTGCCCCATAAACGAAGACAGAGAAAAACAGTCCAGAAGTTCACTCTTGCCACTCATACTAGTTTTTCCATTTCATATCTGGCTCTGTACCAGCAGACTGGTGGAGGACAGAGATGCTGAATTCCAGAAACTACTAGGTCATCCCTGGAACCCTTGGCTTGAAAGTGTCTAAGAGATGTGTGTGTGTCGGACACAGACGAATGTTCCTAATATCTGAATCTGGAATCCGTCTAACAAGAAAGTATGTCCATCCTGAATTTTTTTTTTAAAAAAAAAAAGAGTTAAAAAAATTGTTAGTTTTTTTCTCTGATTCCAGGGAATAATATATAGTCAGAATACATTTAGCACACTTTTTATATCTTCTACTTCAAATGCTATACAACAATAACTAATTTTTATAATGAGTATTACCCTGAGGCACTGGTTGATTTTAAAGTGTTTCATGTGCATCAGATATGACTTTTGTTTCCATTAGGTAGAGATAAACATTTTATTATTGTTTAATTTTTACTAATCCTTTAAATGTTGACAATTGGAGTATGCTAGATGTGGTTACTTCCAAATAATTAACGGATTAAAGGACGCCTATTTCCCAACCACTTTATATAAATAACAAATGTGTTTTCTAATTAATTAGCAAAGACAATTTTTGATGCAAGGAAGATGTTCTCCGCCCTGTATCTAACAGAACCTAGGGGTATTCTTTTTTTCCCCCACTGGTCTGTGTAGTTTTACTTTTTGTTAATAAAATAATTTTAAATTCTCTAAATTTCTGTGAATTTTTACCACTCAGTGCTAAGTGGAAAGTAATTCTTGAGAGAGTCTTCAAATGCTTCTTAGGGCCGCAGCCCTTAGACAAGCAAACTCTACCTGATGGTTCTCAGGCTGGGCTGAGCATGGAAAGACCTGGGCAGTTTGTAAAAATCTCCATCTTCTGGCTGTACCCAAGATCAATTACATTAGGCACTCTGGGGATGGGGCCCATGCAGTAAGCAATATTTTGGGACTCTCTCTAGACCCCAACGTATCCCAACGGGCAGGTGACATCTTAAACTTTTTCAACTGAGCAATAGTTCTTAGCCCTAAATATAGATTGGAATCACTCAGGGAGGTTTAAAACTGTACTAACACATGAGTACACCTTCAAGGGCTATAATTTAGGTGGTCTGGGATGAGGTCTGCACAACAGTGTCTTTTAGGAGCTCCTTAGGTGACCAGCACAGGTAGAGTTAAGAATCCTGCTATAGAGTTCAGATTTTACAGAAAGCTTTCACATACTTTATCTTACCTGAAAATAATTGAGATAGATACAAGAATCAATCTCAAATTTTGAGGCCTTTTGCTATTGCGCTATAATTGTCATGTATTAATAATTTTTTTCTAAGTTGGATCATATTTCAAATATAAAGATTTTCTATGATAATCTCTCTTTTTTATGAGAAAGATCTTTTTAAAAAGCGAATAATTAGCACCTAATTTAATCTCTGAATCTTAATCATTGCACATTTGGTTTGCTGTATCAGTCAGCAGTCTAGGTAATTAGCAATGGGTCCAACTGAGTCAGGGAGGGAGTGGGGAGGAGAGAGGGGTTGGGTAGTCTGTCTCTGGAACCTTCTTCGGGGTATTTTTGTGCTCTGTTAATTTGAAAAGGAAATATAAGAGCAGGGAACTTTGTCGACTTAGAGGGTACAGATCTTGTGGTGTGAATTGGGAATTCCAACACAGGTGGTGGCTTTCATCCTTTCAAGATCTGCCTGGGTATATTTGAGAACCAGGACAGTGGGGAGAAGTGAAGATCATCTTCCCTCCATGTCCAGGGGAGCATGTATTTATAATCTTATTGATAAAGAGTATAGTAACAAACTCATGGTTCCACAGAGAAGAATCTCAATACAGCGATGATCGTCAACACTTAATAGTGAAAAAATAACTCCTTCCCAATCTGAAGGGTTGAGTCCTTGCTGTGCCTCGTTGTAGGAGAAGTCATGGTGAAGGGTCCTAAAATCTCATAATAGTCTGGGGACGATAGTAGTTTTAACTGATTTAATAAAGGTCCTTATAAATATTCTTATGTTCACTAGAAGAAATACAGACAGTATGCTTAAAAAAAGAAATCAGTGTCTGTCTATGTCTTAAACTAGCCATAATAGAGCTGTACAGTTACTTTTCTATTCCTTTCCTGTCAGATAACAGTAGGAGCTCCTGCTCTGAGTCTCGTGAAATGCTTATAAAATGAGATTGTGCTGTGGCCTCAGGAAGAGTCCTCCCCGCCAGGACCAGCTCCCTCCCATTGCCTTCCTTATTTTACAAGTTAAAAGTCGCCGATCTCTGCCTTTCAATTTCTGTTTTGGTCCCAGAGATTTAGAGTAACTTCAGTGGGAGAGAGATTCTGGGGAATTTTTATTTATTCGAGCTACTTTCCATTTTACGTGGTGTGTCTTAAATTCCCTTTCACAGAACACAGGTCGGTTGCTCGCCTCAGCTCTGCCGGTGAGGACCTCGCCCACCCCACGTCTCAGCGACCATCCTCCTAATGAGAGCTTAGTTCTGAGTCGTGGCTATCATTATCCCGATTTCCTTGATTTCTCCCAAGATTTTCTTGCTCTGTTATCTTTTTACCTCTCTTTCAATTCCTGAGCCCTCAGTTTCCTCCTTCTCCAACTATCCTCAGTCAAAGGGATTTCATGGGTACCAGAAACAAAACTCAAGAACAGTGCTGTTCAGCAGATATAGATTGTACATTCATAGAAAATTAAAACTTTTCTAGTAGCCATATTAAAAAGGTAAAACGAAACTGGTGAAATAATTTCGCCAATACATCGAAAATACTGTCATCATTTTAACATGTAGCCAATATAAGAATTATTTTTCCATACCGTCCTCGAAATCCAGTGTGTATTTTACACTTAGAGTACATCTTCCTTCATATTTTAAGTGCTCAACGGCCACATGAGCTAGCAGGTACTGTGTTGGATAGCATTGCTCTAGAGGTTTTAAGGAAGAAGATATATAGAAGGAAGTGATACTTTAAAATTTTGTGGAAGAGAAAATTGTAGTTCAGTAAGAATTACTTTACCACAAATGTAGGGCTACTTTTAATGGTGATCTTTTAAATTTGTAGGTCAAGTGTAGTTTCTCTTTAAAGCTTACATATATTTTTTGAGGGCACACAAGCAGATTTTGTCACACTTGGCATTCTACTTAGAATAATACATTTCAGTGACAGCAAAGTCTTGAATGATGTAGAAAGCCAATATTCATAATAATGCTATATTTAATTTTGATGAAGTTTAATATGTTTCCTGTTTTAAAATTTTGCCATAGCTATGAAATTTATTTAGTGCTTTGCTGTTCTCTCTGAATATCACATCTAGTTTTTTTCTTAGCTATTTTTGAAATGCTTTAGCTTTAATGCTTAAAGTTGTTGTAAATCATAGTATTTCTTTGTACCCTAAACAAACATATTTTTTTAAAAAATAGTAAACCTATAAATCCAAGGTAAAAAACTAAATAACAAAATGTATATCATATTTTCATTGGGAAAAAGGAATATATCCATAAAGAAAGTATGTTAGTTTTAATGTACTTATGATAAAAGATGCATAAAATATGCTAGCTTTCATACACCTATAAGAGAATCAGAAAATGAAAAATATTCATTTTGTCATAAAAGTTGTTACATGCATTGATATCGTCTTAGTAGTCTAATAGTACTGATTAATGTGGATTATTAAACTGCATAATTTTCTTTGGAATATTCTTTTTCTAGGTGGAGTAAAGAGGGATGTTTTTAAAAAGCAAATAAAAGAGAAGCATCTTAGTAACATTAAATGTAGGAAACACATTAACTATCCTGAAATTATTTTTTTGCTCGAGGATCATCTTTTACTAACATATCTTAATCACTTTTTTGAACAAAAAGAAAGGAAATTGACTGAATTTATTCAGGTCTTTGATATTTAAGTAGAAAGAAGGAAAAAGTTGCTATGGGCCCTTTGAAATTAATTTATATTTTCAAAGATATTATAATTTCAAAGTTATCATATTTAATAACCAGATTTTCCAACTTAGCTTGTCAAAAAAATGATAAACAAATCACAAAGTAATTGATGACAATGGGCCTTTACTTTGGAATTCACATAGTTAAATTTAAAATGCTGTACTACATGTATTTTTCATTTATGGTAGATATAATCTGGAATGCAGAATTTCCCTAATTTCCATGGAAATCTAAAGACATATTGGGAAATCTGTTTTTCAAAAATGTTGCCAAAGAGTCCTTTATTGCATTAAAGCAGATAAGTTTTTGAAAAATTTTTACTCTGTAGGGCTCTCTCTTTGCTTGTGGTTTTCCCCAATGCCATCCGCTGTGAACAGTGTGTGCATGGGACATGGTGGGCCAGGTGCGGCTGCGGACACAGAGAACTTGACCAGGTTACCCTTATAAGCAAATGCTTAGAGATAGTAATATCTTCACTGGAGACACTTACCGGAAAAATAAATGTAGTCCACACATTGTAAATATGATAACCAAGTGACCCCACACACCAAGTGTGGGGATTATGTGAATTAATGCTTAATAGACTTGGCACATTAAATGCTCATTATGTTATATTCTTGTTTTGGATGTGTTAGATTTTCGAAATCTCGCCCCCTAAACCTTCCTGCTTATGGGGGGTGGTACACGTTTCTAGAGCGCTGGAGCCCAGACTCCCCTTGCTAATCTGATTACATGGGAAGGCAGATAAGCCGGGAGAGAAATTGTGTTCATGCCTCAGAGTGGTGTCCACAAAGGACGGCTTGGCCTTGGGCTGGAGCTGATGTGATCAGACCCAGCTCCCTGTGGCTACGTGTGGCCTGTTTCTGAGCCTAAACATTGCTTGGCAGACAACCTGACTGTAGTCGAGAGGAACCCCACTTCTTTTCTCTGACTGTCCCGCGGCTGGGGCGTGCTGTACTTGGGGGAGGAACAGTCGGTTTTCAAACTGCACTGGTGCTGAGGACCGCCTCTCTTGGGTCTGCCTTCTGGGCCGTGCGGATTTCTTTGACTGCCTTTCTCAACTTGTAATGAAATCCTCCACTTCCAAATGGAAAGTGGCTAGGAAGTGATTAATCAAAGATCCGTAAGAATCCTCAGGGCCTACTACCTCTCATCAATAGGAGTTTCTTTATCTTGACTGCTTTTCTAGAAGAAAAGGGGCCCTAATTAGCTTCTTTCATTGTTTCTCTTCAAATGGCAGCTGGATCTGTTTAAAATGTTAGCGGAGCATCTTGGCCCTCAGCCTATGCCAGCCAGAGCTCAGAGCCGTGCAGGCAAGAAGAAGCTGTAATGGGTGCACTGTGGGCAGGAGAAGCAGAGGGCATGGGACTCTGGCCATCTGAGATGTATGAACCAGGAGTTGGTCGAGGTAGCATTTGGGTATTTCCTGTAGTGAAGTTCCTCTTCATTCAATGAGCTGATATGTACAAAAACAGTGCGTTTAGCTGGGGTAATACCATTATACAGTGGACAAGTGAACTGACACCACTGAAATACAATATAATTATATCCAGGGGAAGAAAACAAGTACCTTTCAATTCATTCCAAACTTAGATTGCTTCACAAGTCTTAAATAACTTACAATACTTTGTGAGAATGAGGAAGGGTGCCAGGTGTCCATTTACAGATGGGTAAACCAGGCCCTACAAAGGTTGTCTAAGACCCCGAACTGGCCAGTTAGAAGGTCTCCTAACAACACCCCAGAACTCTTCCCAAAGTGGGATTAGATTAAAATACTCATAACCTGAATTCATTCCTTTGAATTTCAGTCTTTATCATTACTTTAAATATCTGATTTCTCTCACTTCATATTTTTCCTTCTTCATACTAGAATAAAAGTTGATTTTTATCTCTCCCATTTTTTTTTTAGAGAATTAAAAACAACTATCTAAATGGCTTCATAATCATAAACGTATTTCACAGGAGTTATAATTTATTCTCTGATGAAGATCAAAGTTTAACATTGTCTAATTACTATTAAACACTTTATACATTTAAACAAAATATTTTTAGGCGAGGCAACCCTTGGTTGACCTCACATATTGCAAGGACCTTGTCAGCTTTATAATTCTTTATTTTTTTATTTTTTACGCCTACAGCACCCAGTCTTTCTAGGTGGTCTCCCATCCAAGTACTAACCAGTCCTGACCCTGCTTAGCTTCTGCGATCAGACGGGATCCGGCTTGTTCAGGGTAGTATGGCCATAGAGTAATACATTTTCTTTTTATCCCATTTCAGTTTTACCTAAATTTGGATTCATATCCTATCTAAAGAACAAGGAGAGCAAGTGCAAACTTGGTGGGCACGTTATAAGCACTTTGGAAAGATTTGTGAATGATATGGAATTACGTAAATGTCAGGAGGTTGACAATGGTAATTAAAATGATCACTGGAATAGTAAACCCTTGTTTGTTTCGAAAGTAATAGGTTGCCCATTATAATTTATCAGATATAAACCTTACACATAGTCGTTAGAAATACGAACTTCTCTTTCTCAATTTTAGAATGTGCGTGACATTTCATGCTGCATTAAAAATAAACATGCAAATAGTGCTCTGGAAAACTTAAAAGTTTCACTTCTCTTTCTCCTGGCCTTCACTGGCTAACATTCAAAATAATAAATTTTACAGGCATGTCTGAATCACCACCAAATAATGAATCTGAACTAACAGCAGTATAGCTAATCTCCAGCTAGTGTTGCTGCCGAAGGCAAAAGAAATGTAGCATGCTCCTCCCATACATGGAAAAAGCGGAATTAAATACGCTTTTAGTGTTGACAGTAAAGGAGATGGTGGGGAAGGAACCATGCGTTCTTTCTGAGAGGGGCCTTCGGGTAGCTCTGAAGAGGATATAACTGGTGATAACTGAGAACATTCCCTACATAGACAGAAACCACCACCAGTGAAGTTTTATTGTGAAATACACAGGGATAATCCAGATCTGCAACAGAGTCACCAGCTGTTAGAGAAAAGTACAGAAAGTCTCTTTCAATGACTCAGGGCCCAGAACGGCATGTCCATTATTAAACAATTCAGAAGCTACTCTGGGGAAACCGCTTACACCACCGTGTCTGTAACGTACAACTGGTTTCACCGTCCAACTGCGAGCTGTTTTGTACATGCACAGTTAAGAAATGAATTGGCACAGTTATCCGAAAAGTCAAACAGGAAATAATACAAAATATCCAGCTTCTGTGCCATCTTTTCTCTGGATATTTCAGATGAAAACAACTTTAGGCTTCAACAGCTATGCGACTATGGACAAGTTGCAAAATTGGGGATAACAATGCCCACCTTGCTTGCTTGTGCTGCCTGAGGCGGGGGCCGGGCGGGGCGGGGGCGGGGCGGGTTAAAGGAAATCACAGATGGGAATGAGCTAGGCAAACAGTACCGTACTATATGGAGCCTGGGGCTGTCGTTACTATCACTGGCACATGTACAAATGCACAGTGATCACAAAGGAGGAAGTGGTGTCAGAGCAGCTCCTGGGACCTGTCCTACCTGCTGTCCATTGCTCTCTGTGGGGTTAACCCTTAAATCCCAATTGTGGGGTTACCTTGCCCTTGACTATTAGATTTGCAACCCACCATTTGTTTCTTATCTTTATTCTTTAGTTTCTGGTGCCTTTTCCAGGCAGCCCTAAGATGTGGATCAGACTCTTTCCTGTTCCTCTATATGTAACCCCTTTGTGGCTTATACCACTGACTTGAGTCCAAGTAGCTTTAAGACGATTCTTTGAGTTGTCTGGCTTCAATCCCACATGGCAGGAAGCGGGGCTGCATTGGTGGGCTGTGTGTCAGTGACTTAATACAGTTCTCATAGTGACACTTCTCTTTAGGTCAGACATAATACCAGCTAGTCTCTCTTGTGAAAAGCAGATAGGTTTAAATCATAGAAATAATCTGTGGTCTTTTATGTTTTACCACATTTAGACTAATCACTTATAATTTGCTCAGCACGAATGTAAGAGGCAGATGACAAAAAGATTTTGTCTCTGTACTTGGACTTGACTGGGTAGTGGCACCTGGCAATGCTCTGTTGAGGAGGATTCTAAACCTGGGTCCTTGGTTTCATGGTAAAGAGTATCATGATCATTTAATTATATCTGCTAGTGACATGGAAAGAGTTGTTAGAACATGCATGTCACATATTTGTCATCTGAGTCTTAAAAAAAAAAGATAGCATTTTTTTTCTTTATTTTCTTTTTATTGCTCCATTCCCAAAATGACCTGGACCCAAAATCTTCTCGGAGCTGCTCTAAGTCTTCTTTCAGAGAGCGCTGCTGTTATTATACACACTCATTTAAACAAAAATACACATGGAGCGAATCCGAGAACTATCTAGAGGGTTCAGTCAAAAATACCCTAAAACCTATGTTTTTGCTTTTGAATTCCATGCAGTACTTTCAAGGAAGAGTAGATATTCTTTGGCCTGAATTAGTCAGAAAATTGCTTTACCTTTCTATCCTACTTTGTGAGAATGGTCAAAGCTAATGTTTGGGTTTTCACCTTTATTTTTGAAACTGAGATAAATATATAAATATCCAAATAGGAAAAACTAGCTTTCCTTAAGGAAGTAGGAGAGTTTTCACGAAGGCCAGAAACCGCATGCTGGGTAACCAGACTCAGGAGATGCTCCCTTTAGCACTCAGCTTTAGTGACTTTGACCCTCTACTTTTGATCATGAAAGAGTGCAGCTCCTTAAAAAATCTCATCTGTATTTTGGCCATTCATTTCCATCTGCTGAATATGGAAATAGTTATCTATAATATATTATAGATTTTGACATTTTTTAGTTCATTGCTTCTGATATTATAGAAGGAAATGGACATGAACTCCATTTGCAGAATCAGATCACCCGTCATTTGCATTTTTCATCTTACTGTTTTAAATATTTGATTCATCTTTTTTATTTCCCCCATAAGAATGCTGATGTTTTTTAAAATGAAAAGTTAAGAGCCAGTTCATTTTAATTTAGTGAAACTACCGTGCTCTTATATTTAATGCTTTAGGTTATAAGCCAAAATTTATAATGCTAATCCATTTCCTCAAATTGGTGAAGTTATAATGTATGATAGTTTGAATCAACTATTGGACTATATTTTTTATAAACTAGTTCTCTCCCTGTGCATATATAAATACAGCCCATTTCTAGAAGATTTAAAATTTTTCTTACTTGATGACTGGATTTAATTAACAGTGAATAACGATGTTCAAATATATAGACATGCTACTTCTTAGAAATAGGCCTTGGAGATCAGAAATAAAAGGAAAGCAAAAAAATCATTATAATGTATTATACACATAAATATTTAATTTCTTAACTACTTCAAAGTGTAAACCCAGAACCATATTTCTCAACACTCAAGGAGAAAGGTCAGAAATTTTCATAATTAATTCAATAATTGTATGAAAAGTCATTTTGAAATGAGGGCTACATTTCATTGTAATTTAAAAGATTATCAATTTCCAGAGCAGTTAAAACTTTTCATTTCTAATAGTAACTGCCACATATGAAATGTAGGTATGCTGTGCCTCATAAATACACACAGGAAATATGTGAAACTGAGGGGCAGCTGGGACACATTAATCATGCCAGAGGGGTCACCACCTGAACATGTGAGTGTATGAAACACACCCACATGACTGGCGAAGGGCACCTGGGTCACATCATCCATGTCCTATATCATGCAGGAGGAATATCCTGATGAATTAGATGCTGCCGAACAGTACCATGATTTTTTTCTTGTAGCCATGCAAAAATGAATCTGAAAAGAACTGCAAATCCATTTTAAAAAGATATTTTGTCCTTTTATTTATTTATTTATTTTTAAGCCTACAAGAACCTGGTATTCCTAGGTGGTCTCCCATCCAAGTACTAACCAGGCCTGACCCTGCTTAGCTTCCAAAAATTTGGCATGTTCAGGGTGACATGGCCATAGACAAATTCATCAAGAGGAGATATCTTTTAATTTGTCTCTTTGTATAGGATGATGAATGGGTCATGCAATAAGAAAGGAAGGGAAGGAGGGAGGGAGGGAAGGAGGAAGGAAGGAAGGAAGGAAGGAAGGAAGGAAGGAAGGAAGGAAGGAAGGAAGGAAGGAAGGAAGTTATGTATGCGATGCTCATTTCCTTTGCATTGCAAATCCCAAACTACTGTACATGTGTCTGTGTGTATTTGTACAGGAGGAGGTGGAGAGGAGAGATGCTAGAGGTAAGCAGGAAATGATCATAAATGACTCCATTAAATATTGCTGTTATCACTACAAAGGCAATGAAGGAAAGCATGGACAGAAATTACAGAATCTCGGCATATGAAGGATTCTTAGAAATTCACGTGGTCCATATTTCTATCTTCCAATCAATTTAGACTATTGATTTTTTCACCATTAAGTATAATATTAGCCATAGGATTTTTGTAGATATTCTTTATCAAGTTGAGGAAGTTCCCCTCTATTTCTAGTTTGCTGAGAGTTTTTGTATGAATAGATGTTGGACCTTGTCAAATGCTTTTTTGACATCTATTAATATGATCACATGATTTTTCTTCTTGAGCCTATTGGTGTGCTTGAGTACATCAATTGAATTTCGGTTGTTGAACTAATCTTACAGACCTGGAATAAATCCCACTTGGTCACGGTTTATAATACTTTTTATACATTTTTTAACTTGAGTTACTAACATTTTGTTGAGAATTTTTACATTTATGTTCATGAGTGACATTGGTCTGTAGTTTCTCTTTTTTGTAATGTCTTCATCTGGTTTTGGTATTAGCATAATGCTGGTCTCAAAGAATGCATTCCGACGTGTTCCCTCTGCTTCTACTTTATAGAAGAGATTGTAGAGAAGTAGTATAATTCCTTCCTTAAATGTAGACTTCATAGTGAAACTATTTGGGCTTGTCGCTTTTTTTTTTTTGGAAGGTTATAAATTATTGATTCAGTTTTTAAAAATAGATGTAGGCATATTGATATATGTTTCTCCTTGTGTGAGATTTGATATAGTTTGTGTCTTTCAAGGAATTACCCTTATTTTATCTAAGTTATCCAAATCTGTGGGCATTGAATCATTCATAATTTCTTTTATTTTCTTTTTATGTCCATGTGATCAAGAATGATAACTCCTTTTTCTTTTCTAATATTAGTAATTTGTGTTCTCAATCTTATTTTTCTAAGCTAAAGGGTTATTAAATGTATTTATCTTTTCAAAGAACCAGCTTTTGGTTTCACTGAGTTTCTTATTGATTTTATTTTTAATTTCATTGATTTCTGCCATTATTATTATTATTATTATTAATTTTACCATTATCGTATAGCTTATTCTTCTTCATTTAGTTTCCTAGAGTAGATGCTTAGATTACTGATTTTAGATCGTTCTTCTTTTCTAATGGATACATTCAATGCTATAAATTTTCCTGCTTTTGCTGCATCCCACATATTTTGATATATTGTATTTTCATTTTCATTTAGTTCAAATTATTTTTAAATTTCTCTTGAGTCCTCTTCTTTGACTCATGTTATTTAGTGTTTTCGAGATTTTTACAGCTTCCCGTTATCGATTTCTAGTTTAATTTTTACAATGTGAGAGTATACAGTTGACCTTTGAACAATGTGTTGGTTAGAAGTATCGGCTCCCTCCCATGCAGTTGAAAATCTGTGGATAACTTAAGTCGGCCCCCTGAAATAAGCAAGTTCTCAACCGAGGAGCGAAGATGCTGTTTTTCTATCTACAATTGACCGAATCCACAGATGTGAAACCCAGGGATGCAGAGGGCTGATGTATATTTATTTTTAAAAATCTGTGTATAATCTGTGGACCCATGTAGTTCAAACCTGTTTGTCCAAGGGTCAACTGTATGTCATATGATTTCTAATCTTTTAAATTTGTTTTGGTGTGTTTTATAGCCCAGAATGTAGTCTATATTGGTTCATATTCCATGTAAGCTTGAGAAGAATGAGTATGCTGCTGCTGTTGGGTGAATTATACTATGAAATTCAATTAAAGTTGGCCAACCACATTCTCATGATTTTCCACTTGCTCAACCAACCTGCTAATGAAAAAAGCCATTGCAATCTCCAAATACAATGGCATATTTGTCAATTTCTCCTTGCAGTTCTATCTGTTTTTACCTCGTATATTTTGATTCATTGTTGTTAGGCACATATAGATTAAAAATTGTTATGTCTTCTGGAATAACTGACCCTTTTATCATTATGTAATACTCTTCTTTATCCCTGATAATTTTCCTTGTTTTAAAGTCTGCTTCGTCTGAAATATAGCTTTCTTTTGATTAATGTTAGCATGACACATCTTCCTCCAAACTTTTACTTTGAACATGTCTATATTTTTATAAGTGAATTTCTCTAGAAAGTCTATGCTATTTTGCAGATAAGGAAAGTGTTTAGTGTGTTTATTTTAATTGACAACAAAATGTGATATAGCAGCAAATTGATGCATTTGCTTAAAAACAAAAAACAAGATTCTTCTTTTTAAGTAAAATGTTCAAAATTAGTTAAACTTAAGTATTATACAGAACTCAAAAGAATTCCCTTAGACCCTACATAGAAAACAATTTTCATGATGGGTAAAAAGAAAATGAAATACTGGTCTAAGCTAGCACTTCATATGTCATGGGCAAGTCTTCTTACACAATGACCAGTCTGAGACCCAGAACCCTGTAGAGTGTTAATTGGGGACCTTTTCCCTTTGCAATGAGTCTAAACCGCTGGTTATCAATATGTGGTCCCAGGACCAGTAGCATCAGCACCACCTGGAGACTTGTTAGACATGCAAATTATCAGGCCCTTATTGAATCAGAAACTCTGGGAGTGGGACCTGAGAATCTGATTTAACAAGCCCTCCAGGTGAGTCCAATGCACCCTAAGATTTGAGAACCCCTGATCTAAATATTGTAAATGCAAGGTCTCAGGTCCAACAAGGCCCAGGGGATAACTGGATAACTGTGAGGTTGTGAGACGGCAGAGTTCTAGTGGACATGCTCTGGTGGGGGTGGGCTGTGAAACTGGGTGGTACTCTGTGTGGCTGAGTCAGTGCAGTGTTTGCATTACCACGCCTCCATGGATATGCAAACCATCAGTACCGAGACAGTTCATTGCTAACGAAACAGAGTTAGACAGCCTCAGCCTTTTGTTTCTGCTATGTCTAAACTTCCCTGGGCCACTGGCAGAAGTTATTCACGCACAAAAGGAAAATTGGCTTACTTAAACCAGGGCTTCTCAACCATGGCACAGATGATGTTTTTGTCGCTAGGGGGTGTCCTGTGTATGTTGAGCAAGCACCATGCCTGGCCTCTGCCCAGTCTTGATCTGCCACTTCATTACCATATAGGCTTTCTAAAGTCACTTACTGTCTATGAGCCTCAGTTTCCTCATTTGCAAATTTAAAATAACGATCCCTTTGTACCTCACAGGATTGCTTTAAAACTTCAAAGCAAGTATGTTATTTTATTTGTCCCTACATAAGGAAAAATAATCATAATTGTTAGGTTGAATCATATAAAATCTCCATTTTTGAAAGTCAAAAATAGTAAAATATTGGTCATTTTAATTAATTTCTGATATTCTCAAGTAAAAGGATATCCTACAGATGGTGCCTATGGAGAGAATATTATCCATGGGGCTACAGAAAACTGAGTGAATTGTATCATTCTGAGAAGACAGATGAGGGCTAAGTATTATCTTAGATAGGCACACATTCAGATGATGGCTGACCATTTAAGTTTTTAGTTGGACTCTTAGTTTTGCATGATGGTAGAGAAAACCACTAAGGTAGGATGTCATCAGTTTTAACTTCCTGTAGCAGAAGTGGCCTTGAAGAAAACCTAGAGCAGTGGTTCTTGACCTTGGATGTAAGTTAAAATCACTGGGAAACTTTTACAAATCGCAGTACCTGAGACCAATTAAATTAATTAAATGATCAATTCAATGCCATATCAATTTAAAACACCACTGCCGGGTACCATGGGCTGAATTGTGTCCTCTCAACCCCAAATTCATATGTCAAAGTTCTAACCCTCAATGCCTCAGAATGTGACTGCATTTGGAGATAGAGGCTTTGAAAAGGTAATTAAGGTAAAATGAGGTCATTTGGGTGGGCCCTAATGCAGTCTGACTGGTGTCTGTATAAGAGGAGACGATTAGAACACACACTCAGCCAGAGGAAGATGATGTGAAGACACAGTGAGAAGGTGGACATCTGCAAGTCAAAAAGAGAGGGAGGCCTCAGGGAAAAAACACACAAAAATCGCCGATACCCTGATTTTGAACTTCAAGCTTCCAGAACGATGAGAAAAAAAATTCTGTCTTTTAAGCCTTTCAGGCTGTGGCATTTTGCTATGGCAACCCTGGCAAACTGATAGATTTCTAGGAGGGGATCTAGGCATCAGTAATTTTTAAAGTTCCTCACCCACGTGATTTTAAGATGCAACCAAGATTTAAGAAAACCGCTGGCCTAGAGTAAAAGTGGTCCAGGGTCGCGATTAAGGAAGAGGGGGAAATTATGAATACAGACAATTGATTAGTTAATAAATTTTGGTTAGCATTATCTTTCATCCTCGGTGGAGCACTGTCAGTCACAAAATCTTTTAAAATTTCCACTTATGACTGTATTGAATTTAGAGTACCAGTCAGAAAACACTGCAGGGTAATACTCTGTGCCAGAAGACTGTGATCTTTCAAGAGTGTATGGATTGTGTCTCACCTCTTTACTAGCATTTCTACAGAGCTTATGAAAAGCAGCAAGGTGCCTCAGAAAAGGTCCCCATCCAAATCCCAGGGGTGCCCCCTGCTGGAGAATGTGCAGAAATGAGCCCACAGAGTAAATTTTCCTGCTTGAGTTCAGCTTCTTTGAGATGGAAGGTATCAAAGATGTACTGAAACTCTTTATTTATCAAACGAAGACACTGAAGTTCAAATCAGGTAATTAACCTGCATAAAATTACATGGCTATTAGTCTCTGAGTTAGAAGCCGATCTTAGGAGACAAGAATGATTTCTAGAAGCTCGTTAAAGAAAGGTCACACAAATCCAGCTTTGTGGGATCGCAAAGAACTGTGGTTTTGTTCTATACTATGTATGTGCATGATGGATATGCTAACTCACTTTTTCTATCCTGGGAAATTTATAAATAAAATGATGACTTCATTTAATTTCTAAAACTGTTGAGATAGAAATCTAATTTTTAGTATAAAAATTAGTATAAAATTTAGTATAAAAATTTAGTATAAAATATTTAGTATAAAAATTTAGTGATAAAAAAAATGCTAATCACTTACTTCCACTCATTATCCATAGCAAGCCTTGTGTGAGAGATTTGAACAACATGAAAAGAGCCCTCCTCAAAATTTCCTTGCTTTCTTAGCTTGTATTTCATAGCGTGATGTGGGAAACCCAAACCATGAAAAATAGCGATGTTTCCTAGTACTGCAATAATTTAGGATGAAAACCCTAATAAAATGTTTGCTTATGGAATTAAACACATAGACACACGCACAAACACACACACCAAACAAAACAGTAATCAGGTCACTATTAATAAATATTTGAGAACCAGATGAGGCTCCATTCAGTCGAGGTTGTAAGGAGAGGCCTACCAATAGGCAGTGTCACACTAGCTTCTGCAGTACGATGTGTGAATCCAAGAAACCCTAAAAACCATGTTTTGCCGATATCTTAAATGATACCAATGAGTAAATATCATCTCTAAGTTCAAAGTTTTAGAGACAGCTGACCAGAGGCTGTACTCATTTGGAACATTTTTGTGTCCAGTTAATTTAATTTAAAGCCTGATCCCAGGGAAGGGGGTAATCTGGCCACGACCTTGCAACTGAGCTGGAGAACACAGAGACCATCCCCAGGAAGTGCTTTTTGGATGACCTACAGAAAACCCACCTGCTGCCTTCTCTTGATCACTGCTAATCCACTGTATTTGGCCATTTGAAAGCTAAAAGCCAATCATTTTGCCATCGCTCAGGAGTCTGCATGAAATGCAGATTTTAATTCAGTAGGACTGGGGTGGAGACTGAGACCCTGCATTTCTAATTGGCTCCCTGGTGAAACCTTGGCTGCTGGTCTCTGGAGCACAAAACTTTGCTATAGGGGATTAAGGGGAAAGCCGTGAGTCTTCCTAGGATGGAGTTAACAGAGGGGCCATGCTTTCTGAGGGCAGAGGGCATGGCAGTGATGTCAGCCTCAAGGAAGAGCAAACAGAGGAGCAACAGCGACTCTGCCCGTCTTCTGCCCCTCCTGGTGTGCAGGTCTTCACACCTCCTTGGGGGCCCTGGGTTGGGAATGTGCAGGGAAGCCAAGGAGTTTCCTTATGGCTTCCTCATTTTAGAGTATAAACCTCAAATGCATAGTGTGGCCCATAAGGCCCACTCTCCCTTATCATTCACTACAAACCTTCATGGACCCCGGATTTCTCAGAGTCATAGTGGATATCCGTGCCTGCCTTTCCCCATGATCGCTCCCCAACATTTCTTTTCACCTCCAAGCAATTTGGTTTGCTGTCCTCGCCATCTAGAGTTTATCACCAGGTGGCCATATCTCATCCATCCTCCAAGGCCCAGGTCATATTCCTGTGCCCCGACTGGCCTTGCCCACACCTGCCCCTACCAGGGACAGTCCCTTGCCTCTCCGTAGGCTTTCTTCCTACAAAGCTTCACTTGGACCTGTTTTGGAGACGACAGTGATCTCTTCCTACCCTCTGAGTTATTTTCATCTTTGTTTTCCTTTCAGGATGTGAGTTCCCAGAGGAAGGGTCCACCTCTAACTGAACCTCACACACACACCAGGTGTAGCACAGCTCCCGGTACCTGGTCATGGCCTAAGAATTGTTCCATGAGTGAAAGATAAAGTTAAGGATTGGATTTGAAATCACCAGCAGCAAAAGGAAGAAATTGCTAGCTCAGTAGTTCCCAAAGCTCAAGCATCAACACCTCCTGGGAACAGTTAGACTTGCAAAAGATCAGGCCTTATGTAGTAGATGAGGAGATAGAAATCCGGGCCTGGGAGGGGGCGGGCAGGATCCAGCGACTCACGGTCTAACCAGCCCTCCCAGTGATTCTGATGCACACTTCAGTTTGGGAACCACAGAGTCAAGCCCGATGTGTACCCACCAACCGTCGGCTCTTCTTCCAGTGCCCTTGGCCTTCGCTAGGGCGCGGGGGCTTCTTGCCTGAGAGCGAGGAGGAGAGAGGGGCAGCCTGTAGGGGTGGCGGGGAATGGATACGGGTAAGCTGGTTAAGGAGTGGGTGGTGAGAGAGGGAGGGAAGAAAGGAGGAAGAAGGAAGGAGGAGGACAGGTGGGGAGGAGGAGGAGGAGGAAGAGGAGAAGGAGAGGAGAGAGATGGAGAGGAGGTCGGCTTCCTTCGGGTGGGGCGGGGTAAGGCGAAGCCGCCAGCATCTTCTAGAGGGTCGCCGCCTTCCATCCCGGGTCGGTTGACACCGCGTGGGGTGGGGGACTTAAAGATTTGCCTCTGCAGCTGCTCAGCTCCTTCGCGAGCCTTAGGAACCCGGCCCAATGTCCCCTCGGCCTGTGCCGCGTGCCCGGTACCCGCTCGTGCTGCGGGGGCGCCTCCAGCACCGCCACGGCCATGCCTCCGCGGCGCGGCGCGGGCTGGGGGGGCTCGGGGAGTCCGCACAAGGGGCGCCCCTCCGACGTGCGAGCGACAGGTGACAGCCGAGTCTGCGGGGGCCGAGCGGGCGCCGCGAGCCTCCCAGCGGCCGCCCCTTTGCCCTCCGCTAGCGTGCTGGCTTCCTCCAGATCGCCACCAGCACGGCCGGCGAGCCCCTTGGGGTCTCGGGTCCCTCTACGGCAAAGCGGGGGTCAGCCATCATCGCTAATAAAACGTCCTGTGCGCTGGGCAGGAACCAGAGGTTTTGCTTCCAGGTGACCGGGCTGGAGGACGGCTCAGAGGTGGGTAGGCAGAGATGTGGGGAGTACGGCGAGCGAGAAATGGAGATGAGGGAGGGAGCGAGGAAGGGCGATCGTTTTTGTCTCAGCTGGCGCTCAGAAGCTGAGTTCGGGTGGCTGTCCAAAGGCGGGGAGCCTGAACCTCTGTTACATCCTCGGTCGCGTTCCTTTCTCCGGGCCCACTGCCCTCTCTCCCCTCAGTTACCCGCAGTTTTGCTCACGTGGGACAGCTCCCTGATAAAGGCAAACTGGTCCCTCCAAAGGCAACGAAGGAGAGAAACTGCTGTGCGGAGAGAACACTGACCCTCCTTGCCCCTGTGCCGCTTCTGAACATGAACCTTACCCTGGGAAATGACTCACAACTTGACTTTGTCCCCTCCACTTTAGGGGACACGCTCCTTCCAGTGAGCCTCAAGCCTGGATTCATGGCCGGGAACAAGCTGGAACACGTGGGTGTTAATTTAGGCCAGTAGCCAAAGAGGGAACGTACAGTTAGTCTGACTTACAAATATGGCTTCTCCATTCCAGTTTGTGATGACTCATATTTCTCAACACCTACAAGGAGCTACCAGTGGAGACCAACCAACAACAGATGGACACCTCCCTGACACTGTGGAGCTTACAGTCCAGTGGGGCCCAGAGACAAACATCCAGCACGTATTGCGGTAAGGGCTTCCTGTTCCTCGAACTTTACCTGTGTGAATGCGTTCAGTCCTCATAAGAACCCCGTGAGGTAGCTGGTGTTACCATCTCCATTTTACTAACGAGAACACCGAAGCACAGACCAATACAGAACTTTGTCCAACTTCCAAAGCTAGTAGGTGATGCAGTGGGAATTCAAGCCCAGAGAAGACTGACTGCATGGTCGGGACTCTTTACTTACCAAGGAAGTGGCCGCAAACGCCATTGGGGGTCAGATCAGGAAGGTCTGTGTAAATCATATTGAACAGTTTGGAGTGTAGCCCAAAGAAAATGAGAAGTTATTCCAGAGCATTTAGCAAGGAAATGATATTACTAGATTTACCTTAAGGGAGGCTCAACCGTGACCCAAGACAGGGCGACCAGTTAGGGAGCTTTGCTGTAGTTCTAGCTAAAGATGGCAGGGGCCTTGGTGGTGCACGTGATTATATGCAGGGATGGGGTGGAGGGGAGATGGAGAGATGTCGGTGGAGCCTAGTGATTGAGGTGATAGAATCTATGAGACTTAACTGATCTTCAAGTGGAGCAGCTTGGCGTGTGGGCAGAGGGTGCTGCCATTCCTGAGACTGGGGATATCGAAAGAGCAACAGATTTGGGGGAACAAAGATAATGAGTTAATTAGGATGTGTCGCCAGCTTCTGGCCTGTCTCCGTGTGGCAAAGACCATTCTTTCTCTCTAGCTCAAGATGTCCTCAGATTTTTTCTAGATTCTTTTGTCAGCCCCCCTCCCCTCTCCAAAAAAGACCCAGAATTTCCTTTTCCTATAAAATTCTGGTCCATGATTATTTTATAAGTTCTGGCTCCCTGATATAAGACTCCTCCCTGGTTGACTGACTCCAGAAATGTCCACATATTTCACTGGAAACACATGTAAACACGAAAGAGTCGTCTTCCTTCTGGCTTCAGCTCAGCAATTACAAGAGAATAAAACAGAAAAAGTCCAATTCCCCCCAACCAGTAGTGATGGATTTATTCTACTCTAGTTTTCTCTCATACCTGGTTCTTTTTGTGACCACATTTCAGATGGCCAGAACCAGTATCTCATTTCCCAGTAGGTCGACCACTGCTTTCTGGAGTAGTTCACCCAACCGCAGTTAATTAATTAGCAAGTTTGTTTCCCGAATCAGATGGTTGGCAGGTGTCTTTGTCATAAATCCTGGAAGAGATGAACTGTATTCCTGTTAGCAGTAGTCTCTGCCTCCTCCTGTCATCTGGTCTAGATCCCTGAGGTGATTGTAATGACCAAATGGAAGAAATGAACTAATGTCCTAGAGGTGTCTGGAAAACAAAGTGGAGTCAAGAATAGCGAGACAATTAAGTATGGGATTTGGTGCAGGAATAGAGAAACAGACGCATGGAACAGAAAGGAAAGATGCCAAATGGTCACATGCACTCGCGAGAAAATCATTTTAAGAGAGAAAAGGATGGACTAGGGAGTAGTTGGCTTATCCATCTGAAAAAAAAAAAATTATGCCATACCAAGACAAATGGGTAATTTTAAAAGCAAAACTTTAATAAGACAATTTAAAAGAATACCTTTATCATCTCAAGATAGTAAAAAATATATTAAACAAGACTCAAAAGGAACAAATCATGAAGTAAAAGATAAATTGGTTAATGTGAAAATTTTAAATTTCTGTACGACAAAAATTTACCATTAAAAAGAAGCAAGCCATGGACAAAAAGAACATATTTGCAAATATCTAGTTGTCAAGGATCAATTCTCAGGAAAAAAACAGAACTGTTAGGAATTAATTTTAAAAGAGTATAAACCAATAGAAGACGGGCAAGGGATGTAAACCAATTTGAATAAACTTCTGAGACTTTGGTAATTTTAAGATGATTAATTATTGCATTTACACATATGTGAGTTAATCTAGAGTGCATACTCCACAGGCTTGTCTCGGATATGTTAAATTACTTATTGCAAAGTAGCTTCCTACCCACAACCTGATTGTCCCTCATGAATTTTCCCCTTTTCAGTACTGTCTTTTTGAAGATGGCCAAACTTCCTTGGGCTGATGGTGCCCACCCAATGGTTAGGTCTTGCAGAAGTCCCCTCTATTGCTTTACAAGTGATCTTTTTAAAGTAACTTTCTTTTTCATTTTCCTTCCTCTTTTCTCACATTCTGTTAATAGTTATGAATAAAATATGTATTTAATCCTTAGCATTACAGCTAAAGTGGCTGATTACGAATGTCTTCAACCAGGTGCAGTGCTGGTCACGTGGGGTAGGATGGCAGGGGAGAGCCTAGACCACTGGTGGGCCTTTCTTCTGGGAAAGGGCTGGTAGTAGCTGATTCAGTCTAAATGGGGGGTGAGGATGCCTAATTCAAACCATCTCGGCAATGTGAGTATCCAAGAGCTTGTGTAATCTCAGAATCAGTGTGAAAGAGGCACCAAAAGTTGTGCACTTCAGTGATTCTTGAGGTCAGGGGCAGACTGATTAATGTGGGGAATGATTTCTACACCGGGAGAACGCAGAAGCCAGGTCCTACCTTGGCCGGTGAAATGGCCGCACAGAGATAATTAGGCTAACTCCCTTTGAGTCTACCCCCTTCCCCTCCCCCAGCCTCCCCTGGGTGCTTGGTTGGCCTTCAGGCACAGACACCAGCCTCTCCGCCCTGACAGAAGTCATGCAAAGCTGGTCTGATTCTCAACTGCCAGGTTCCTGCCTCTACTTTCCCCTGGCCCCTCAGCCTCACTGGATAGACCTTTTCATCCTCATTTAATTAAATCTGGTTTGGCTTAAGAACTAGTACTCAAGACATATGAAAGATACTCAACTTTGTTTATCCCATTTGTAACATTATTGACCTCTGCTTTTTTTTTTTTGGCTAAAAGTACAGTGTTTAGCTCTATTATGGTTACATGGAGCTTTGTGAGCTGGATTGTGTCCCTAATCACCATTTATAACATCGTCTCTTTGGGAAAGTGAATTCTGCCTTTCAAACCACAGCTTTCCAAATGCACGTTTGGAACACAATCGTTTGTGAGCTGGGGACTCTGTATTAATGTCTCTTGGCCCAGAGCAGCCCCACAACCCAATGACGTGTGGTTTAAGGTTCCTGCAACAGCCAGTTCATTTAAATAATGTTAGCTGGAGCTCAGCTTTCAGGTTCTCTGGGTTTCTGGAATAGAGGAGGCAGCAGCCATCAGACCCCAGCATGGATGGGGCTTCCTGCTCTCAATAGAGAGATGGCACATTCCAGCTTTTCATGGGTTATCCCTGCAGGTTTGTTTCAGGACTGAGCCTCTTCTGAGGGCAGACTTTACAGTTCTATTGAACAATTGATCCTGAAAAAGAAGAAAAGCTTTTAAAAACTTTCAAGCCTGGAAGTTCAGCTAGGGCCATTCTAATTTATTGAGTGCAGGGGCCCTGCCAGCCCGCAGGAAAACCACATTTGAATTCTCCATGGGGCTCCTTCTCCCCCTCCCCCCTTTATTTCCTTTCCCCAGGCCTCCTCTAAGAAGTCTCATCTTTACTAAGTTAGAAGCTAGACAGCCTGTCCCAGTCTTTACTGTCCTAACCATAAAAAGAGTTAATACTCATCAAATACGTACAATGCCAGGCACCAGGCTAAGTACTTTCTGTGTCTGATGTCATGTAATTTTCAAAATGACCCGCAGCGACAGATATCACTGGCTACATTTTACAGATGAAGATATATATTTCAGTTAGAAGAGGTCAATTGTTTTATCTAAAATTGCGTAGCAACTACTGCTGCTCCACCAGCTGCCTCAGCCCTGGGTCGTGTGGGGTGCCCACTGCTTTGCTCCAAAACCGCGCCTCCTGTGAAGTTGTATTTGTCATTTCTAGTTAAGGCTAAGGATTTGCCACCGTAATTGCTAGACCTCAGGTTAATTTTGAAGATCATATCACACCTCTGTTCTACAAAAGTCACATTCTCATGAAAGAAAAACACTAACATTTCTATTTCCTCTTGGCTTTAGATATTTGTCCTATTTGAGGGCTTAAAACAAGATCGGTTATGGAAGCGACAAGACGGCACAGTTATTTTTTCCTGGAGTGCAAAGCCTTCTAGTTTGTACTTCTGGCCTTACCCATGGCAATAGCTATAACTTTTTATAGTGCTTACTAATGCCAGGTACTTTACATATATTCAATCCTCAAAACCACCCGATGAATTAGCTGTACTATTATCCTCCTTTACAATTAAGGACCAATAAGGACGCTGGGCCTTCCCCTGTGCTGAGAAGACCCTCTTCTCTCCTAATTTAACTTCCCATCCAAGGGCCTGACCAACCCTGTTCCCTCACCAGGCTTTCCCAGATCCCCAGTGGGAATACGTCCCTCTCAACCTCATGCTCTCACGGCCTTTTGCATTTGCCTCTATTCCAGACTGCTCTGTGTTCACGGTGCTGCCACATATGTTTCTGTCAGCCACCAACTGCACACACTTGAAAAGCAGAGAGACCCAATTCCAGTCATCTTTATTCCGCCACTGCATCTAGCACAATGCCTGGCCTGGACCCAAATTGAATCAGTGGTGCGGTCACATCTCTAGGTCATCGTGCTTCTGCCTTGGGCTTCTCACTGCCTTGTGAAAGGAGAGTGAGGACAGGCCGTTTTCCTTGGCCCGTCGCCTGCAGAACTTCTCCAGGAAGGAGCCGGGGCTCTTGTCCCTGTGGCCACCAAGAACAGGACTGTAAAGAACTCTGCACATCCTTGTGGACTTAAAATAAGAGGCCTAAACTGTGCCGTTAACATTCTTCCATGCAGCCCAGAATGTGCATATGCTACTTCTTGTTTTATAATTCGGTACTGTTATCGGGCCAGGGACATACTTTTGCCATCACTTAGAGCTGTTGAGACGTGGCTGGGGGAAAGAAAGTGGTGTCAAGGGTGAGGCCCGAGTCTGTTTCATTCTACCTGTTATCTCTTTTATCCTTGTATCAAAGGAACATACGTTTTGGTATTTAGCCACATAATTCTAAAAATATGTGGCTTGCGTGAGTGCTGGAGAAATGGTTGCTTTTCTAATTTATTCTATAAGTGCAGTAATCCTAGCACATCATATAATAGTTGGATGAGTGCACACATGGAAATAAAACACATTTACATTATTTCAGATGATCACACAAATGAAATACCAGCGTTTTGCGTTGTTTCTTGTTAATTGCGCCTTTACTTTGGGAAGGATTTTCATTAGTCTAAGTGACTAAATGGTTATAAATAAAATTTTGTGCTGGGCGTGTCAAATTACGACTATTTTTAAATAACTAATATCTTGGCATAAAATTACTTATGCATGTTTAGGTTTTATAGTAAACACATTTTACTGGGTTTTCGATGAAGGAATGTTTTAGAAGCTGTCCTGGATGTGATAGTTAGTGGATAATTTAGGGACGCTGCTAGTTAGACACCACTAGTTTAAGATTTTCCACATCCTGTGTATATATGTCAAAGTGGTCTTAGTCTTGGGGATGACTTTAAGTGAACAACGCATAGGAAGGTTTATCCTGTTGTGAATGTGGAGAAGAGCATGTGCGTTGTCAGTTCGCGGCAAGACTTGAGTCAGGGCCTCCCTCCGTTGCTGGCTCACTAGCGTCTTTTGGAGAGGTTCTCTATTTTCCCCCCTTCATTGCTCTTGTGTCCATATTCTAAGTATATATTTAAGGTCTTGATAATAGTGGAATGACAATGAAAAATCTCGTCACCTGGGTGAAGAATCACCGAAGAAAATGGTCAGAGATGGTAACCCGAGCATTAAAACCTTGATTATTTGCTGGACTTGGGGTGTTAATTATCTTTGCTTTCTAAATGGCCTGAGAAATTGAAAGGACACCAGCCAATGAGGAACAACTACCAATAACAGCTATTCATAAAAGGAAGATAAGGTCGTAAAAGGTGAAGTTGAAACTGGTTTTAATGCATGTTGATTTTGAGGCATTTCTAGGTCATGTCACAGAGACTAACCAAAGCTCAGGAGAAAAGTTAGGGACAGCGATAGAGACTTGGTGTTTGACACTGGTGAACTCAGTAGGAGTAAAGAACATTGTCCTGAAAGTCTGTAATGTGAGGGAAGAAGGAGGTAGAAGTATTTGGTTGATAGTTAAGACAATAGGATTTAGAATCAAACACGTTTGTTTACAAGTCTCTGTTATAACAGACTCACTGCGTAACCTTAAGCCTTGAGACATCTGACTGTTTTATTTCAATGACAGACTTGAGATATAATTCACATACCATGCAATTCACCCTTTTAGAAGTGTATAATTCAGTGGTTTTTAGTACATTCACAAAACAATGCAACCGTCACCACTATTTAATTCCAGAACATTTTCATCACCCCAAAAAGAAAACTCATATTTATTAGTACTCACTACCTCTTTCCTCCTTTCTCCATCCCCTAGCAACCACTAATCTACTTTCTGTCTATATAGATTTTCTGGATGTTTCATATCAATGAAATCATGCAATATGTGGCCTTCGTGTCTGGTTTCTTTCACTTAGCATAATGTTTTCAAGGTTCATCCACGTTGTAGCATTTATCAGTACATCATTTCTTTTTATGACCAAATAAAATTTTGTTATATAGTTATACCACATTTTTTCTATCTACTCATCAATTGATGGATTTTTGGGTTGTTTCCACTTTTTGGCTATTATGAGTAATGCTGCTATGCAAATTCATATACGAGTGTTTTTTGGTGGATATATGTTCTCAAGTCTCTTGAGTATATATCTAGTAGTACACCTTCTTGGTCATATGGTAACACTATGTTTAAGATTTTGGGGAACTGCCAAACTGTTTTCAAATTAGCCATACCATTTTACATCCTACCAGCAACGTACAAGGGTTCTGATTTCTTCGCATTCTCACCAACAGTTGTTATTATATGATATTTTGATTTGCATTTTCCTAATGACTAATAATGCCAACCACCTTTTCATGTAATTATTGGCCATTTTGTATATCTTCATTGGAGAAATGTCTAGAGTCTTTGCTCATTTCCAAAGTGGGTCATTAGTCTTTTCACTGTTGAGTTTTAAGACTTCTTTATATATGCTGGATACAAGTTCTTTATTAGATATATGATTTGCAATTATTATCTCTCATTCTATAGGTCTTCTTTTAATTTTTTTGATGATGTGCCTTGAAGTACAAGAGTTTAAATTCATTTTTTCTTTTGTACAGATGCTTTTGGTGTCATAACTAAGAAATCATTGCCTAATACCAGATTGTGGAGATTTATTCCTATGCTTTCTTCTAACAGTTTCATAGTTTTAGTTCTTATATTTAGAGCTTTGATCCACTTTGAGTTAATTTTTATATATTGTGTGAAATAGAGGTCCAACTTCATTCTTCTGCATGTGGATATCCAGTTGTCCTGGCACCATTTGTCGAAAAAAGTTTTTTCCCATTGAATTATTGTCTTGGCACCCTTGTCAAAAATTAATTGATCATAAACTTAATGGTTTATTTCTGGACTCAATTCTATTCTTTTGCTCTGCATGCCGATCCTTATGCCAGCACCACATTGTCTTGATTACTGCAGCTCTGTGTTAAGTTTTGAAATTGAGAAGTGTGATCTTCCAACTTCGTTCTTCTTTTCCAAGATGGTTTTAGCTATTCCTGGTCCCTTGCATTATCGTGAGATTTTTATCATCAGCTTGTTAATTTCTGCAAAAAGGCAGCTAGAATAGTGATACAGGATTGTTTTGACTCTGTAGACCAATTGAGGGAATATTTTCATATTAATAATATTAAGTCTTCTGATTCATGAACATGAGATGTCTTTTCATGTACTTAGTTTTTTAATTTCTTTCGATAATGTTTTTAAATTATCAATGTATAAACTTGTACTTCATTTGTTAAATTTATTCCATACCTAAGTTTTTAATTTTTTTTAACGCTATGGTAAGTGAAGTTGTTTTTTTAACTTCATTTTTAGATTGTTCAATGCTAGAGTATAGAAATACAATCAATTTGTGTATGTTGATCTTATATCCTGTAGCCTTGCAGAAGTCATTTATTAGTTCTAATAGATTTTTAATGTATTCCTTAGTATTTTTTATATACAAGATCATCTCATCTGTGAATAGAGCTAGTAGTTTTACTTCCTCTTTACTGATTTGGATTCTTTCTTCCTTCTGTCCGCTCATTCGTCTTTCCTTCCTTCCTTCCTCCCCCTCTCTCTGTCTCTCTCTCCCTGCTCCCTTCTTCTCTCCTTTCCTCCTTCCCTCTTCCCCTCGCCCATCCTTTTTTCTTCTTTTCTTCCCTCCCTCCCTCCTTCCCTTCCTTCTTTCTTTCCTTTTCAGTAATATGTTGGATAAGAACTTTCAATAATGTGTTGGATAAGAGCGGAGAGATTGAATATTACTTATTTTTTACTGATCTTAAAGGGAAAGCATTCAGTTTTTCACTATTAAGATGTTAACTATGGAGTTTATGTAGATGGCTTTATCAGGTTGAGGAAGTTCCCTTTTATTTCTAGTTTACTGAGTGCTTTTATCTTGAAAGTGTGTTGGACTTTGTCAAGTGTTTTTCTGCATCTATTGATATGATCATGTGGTTTTTATTCTTTATACTATTAATGTAGTATATTACTTTGTTCTTTATTCTATTAATATCATATATTACAGTGATTCATTTTCATATGTTAAACCAAGCTAGCTTTTCTGGGATGAGCCCCACTTGGTCATGGTACATAATCCTTTTAATATGCTGCTGGATTATTGAGGCTTTGTGCATATACATTCATAAGGAATTTGGGCCCTTTGTCTTCTCTTGGGATTTCTTTTTCTGGTTGTGGTATTAAAATAATGTTGGCCTCATAGTATGAGTTGAGAAGTGTTTCTCCTCTTCTATTTTTTGGACAGGTTTGTGAATGGCTCTTCCTTAAATGTGTGTTAGAATTCACCATCTTGGCCTGAGCCTTTCTTTTTGGGAAACTTTTTAAAAAATTGTTATTAATAATTTAATCTCTTTACTTATTATAGGTCTATTTAGATTTTCTATTTGCTCTTGGATCAATTTTGGTATTTTTGTGCCTTTCTTAGAATTTGTCAGTTTCGTGTAGATAATCTAATTTGTTGGCGTAAAATCTTTCATGGTATTCCCTTGTAAGCCTTTTTACTTCTTTGAGGTTGGTGGTAATATTCCTTCTTCATTCCTGATTTTAGTAATTTTGGTCTTCTCACTTTTTATTTTGATCATTCTAGCTACATTTTTGCCAATTTTCTTTAAACGATCAACTTTTATTTTCATTTATTTTCTCTTTTATTTTTTCTATTCTCAATTTTATTTACTGTTCCTGTACTCCATATAATTTTCTTGCTTCTGCCTGCTTTGGGCTTAGTTTGCTCTTCTTTATTTGTATGTTTAAGGTAGAAGTTTAGGTTGTTATTTTGAGATCTTTCTTCTTTTTTAATGGAAGTATTTATAGTTATTTTCTCTGAGAATTTCTTTAGTTGCATTCCATACTTTTGTGTATATTGAGTTTTTGTTTTCATTTTCATTCAACTATATTTTAAACATAGTTAGGAATGTGTTGTTTCATTTTCATATGTTTGCGAATTCCCCAAATTTTCTTCTGTTATTTATTTGTAATTTCATTCCATTGTGGTCGGAGAACATACTTTGCAGGACTTTGGTCCTTTTACGTATATTGAAGCTTGTTATATGGCCTAACATATATTATAGTCTGTTCTGAAGAATGTTCCATGTGCACCAGTGTGATGAGTTCAAAGATTTGGGGGCTGATGAAGGGAATACAGGAGCATGTGATGGTAGTTTTGCACAACAGGCTTATTTGGTGGCATGTGGACAGGAGTGGATGAGAGGGCATGTCCATCACAGTGGGGCCTTCCAAGGACAGAGGGCAGTATCCAAAAGAAGAAGAGGGCCAGGGAACTCTCAGGGAAGAGGGAGATGAGGAGGGGCTTATGTGCCTAGGTAATGGCACTCTGCAGCAAGGTGTGGGCCCTGAGTCAAAGCTCCGAAGAGCAGCAGCAGTTTGGGTCTTTGATGACTACAGGGTCTATCTTAGCTCTGGCCAGCAGATATTGGGTGCAGTTTTGCAGGGTATGCAGAGCAGTCAGGCTCTAAATGGCGAAAAATATGCTTATTTAGGATATATTTAAAGCAATTGGATATGTAAGAATTTGAGTTTGGCTTTGAACTAGTGCTGCTTACCTGCTGTGAAAAAGTAAGCAACATGTACAGGAGCATCTATGGCCCATTTCTACAGCAATTTGAGAACTATGTGTATTCTGCTGTTTGGTGGAATGCTCCATAGATAGATGTCTGTTAGATCTAGTTGGCTTATGGTATTGTTCAAATTTTCTATTTCCTTGTTGATTTTCTGCCCATTTGTTCTATCCATTATCAAAAGTGGGGTATTGAAGTCTCTAAAGATTATTGTTGTGTTGTCAGTTTCTCCACTTTGTCCCTCTGCACGTCCTTCCCACATTTTCTTGGCCTTCTCATGTCATCAAAAATAGTTCATGCTGGTGGCCTGGCTTTGCTGGGCAAGGAGCAACTTTACTGGTTTAGGTGGTTTTTAGTTTCATTTTTCTTTATTCTAGCCTAAATTAAAGATTATTATTATTCCGAACTGGGCATCTAGTGGCAGTTAAATTATTCGATTTGTTCTTCTAACACTATCTGTATTACTTGCTATCTTTACTAATTGAACTTTTTTTTTTTTTTAATAGTATCTACCTATCCGCATTACTCTCTGGGCAATTGTGAAATGCTTTTATGAATATTTTGCTATATTATGTTCAACCGCTATTTGTTTCTGAGCTAAATGGGAATTCTTTTTTATAATTTGAGAATTTTGGAATTTTATTGATTATAAAAACAGTGGGCCTTATGATAGGTTTATTTGTGATTATAGAATAATACCTTCAGTGTAGTAATTGCACAATACCTTTGTCAATTGGCCAATAGGTAAAACTGATGATAAATACTTAATTTCTAAGGCTTTGTCCTACTTGAAGATATTCCAGTACAACTCACTGAAAGTTCTCTCCTCGTAAGCACCTCTACCCTGATCCTAAGCTCAACCTTAACTGAACATTGCATTTTCTACCCAAGTTCCTTTAGGGCAGGATCCACCTCTGTATCTCCAGCACTTACCACAATTCCTGATGCTGCAGTGTAAGCTGAAGGAGGGCGCGATCACCGTGCCTCTGCCACTTAGAACAGTGTCTGGCATATGTGGAAGCACTCAATACAGATTCTTGAATAAACAACTCAATGGTCAGTACATTTTTACTAAATTACTATGTTTCATAGGCAAAAATCACACTGTAACCCAGATACAATAACTGCACAAGGGATACCTACTTATGGCTGGATTTTCTTTTCAAGGCGATCCCCTACCTTCGTCAAGAACATTGAAAACCTGGTAGCAGACAAGAGTCTAAAGGTAAACTATCCAAGCAAATTATCATTTGATAAGAGAATAGACAATGAGGAATGGAGGTCACCATTATAGAAAACGGATCCTTTTGAACCCTATAAATTTCAGTATGCCGATTTGTGCACACGAAGTCTTTGTCCTTTGTGCACTTAGGAAATACTACCAAAAAAACCCCTTATAGATTTGTTCTTGTACAACAACTCATTTCTCAAGTTATTTAGGAAAGATGTAGATATATAGTTTTCATATCTTTTAACTTTTCTGTTTGGGTCGATCCCCTATTTGGGGAATTTTAGCAGTTTATTAACAGGTCATGAATCACCTTAGGAAACTCAGAAATCCAATGTCCTCTGATTAATTACTTTGTTTTTCCAAAAAAAATGGATGATATTCAGGTTTTCATCTGCCTAAAAAAGAAATCTGATAGTTGCAAACACAATTAAGAATAAATTCATGACTATTTCAAGAATAAATGAGCCATATATATTTGAACCATCATGCAAAACAAAACAGTAAAATGAAATGAAAAATTAAAACAAAAACCTAGTTGCTTTGCCCAAGCACGTCTCATTGGCTCATTGGCTCATAATCTCGTCAAAGATTGAATTGGAAAGTCCATGGGGAGGCACATATGGCAGGAGGCAGACATTGGAGTGATGCCTGAGCTGCTGACTCCTTAAAACATGATCGAAGGAGGCTGTATCTGGCATAACTTGCTCTCTAGAGCTGAAGGTTTCGCATCCTGCTATACAGGCAAGTGGCTTTGGGCTTGATTGGAAAGGGAACATTCACCTAGGTCAGTTTCTTCCAAATTGTTTCTTTCCATTAGTTTTTGATGCATTGTACTTATTTCTTTCTTCAAATTCCTAAATCCTCGGTTTACCGTTTCCTTTCTTTTATCTTTTATTTTCTCTTTTTTGCCTTTTCTAGCATCCCTAGTTTCCTGTTTCAAATGTTGAGAATGAGAGCTGACCTTGATCCATGAGTAGCCCTTGTAGTCTATTCTCTGGGTACCTCATAGGAAGAGGGTTGTGTCTTGAGCCTGTGGATTCAGATGAGACGCAGAGTCAAGTGGCAACCCAGAAGAATATGAAAGGGACTGCCGAGATCATGCAGCCCAGGCAGTCGGATGTACTGACTTTCAGTGCCAGAGGGACTTGAAGTCATGGATGTATGTTCAGGTGACTTTGAAAGTAAATCGATAAAATGCCATCAGATAAAGCCTTCACATGGAAGCCACTAAACATTTCAAATTTGCTGGAGACCCTTGCTCTCACATCACCTGCACTTCTACTTCATAGAACTTACCAGTTATAAATACATAATTGTATTCATTTTCTTTTCTCAAGTTAGCTCCATAAGAACAAGGACTAATGCATTTATCCCCAGCACTTAGAACAGGGCCAGCCACAAACAGATGCTCAATAAATATTTAATAGATGAGTGTCACCACATTTCTATAATCCACTCCTAGGCTGGATAGTAGAATTTGTTGTTCGAAAGGCCTAGTTTCAGCTTGGGCTCTGCCTCTTATGAGCAATGCTGCCCAAGCCCTCTAGCCTGTTTTCTCATGTGTTTAATAGACTTTCTCTGGAGGTCTCCAAATCATGAAGCATTTGGATGGACATTTTATGGATGCAGGTCCCCTTTTCCTCCTAATGTTGGTTTTTCACCATCCCCTCTCTGCCTTCCAATGGGTACTCTTCAAATCATGGCTCTTTATCCGAGGGTTAGTTTAAGTGGGGAAAGAACACTTTTGCAATGGTTATTCTTTGTCATTATAAAAATTTCTTGAAAAAGACAGCTATAGAGCTCACGAATCTTGGGTTTAGAATTGGTACATAGCCGCAACCAAACCGCAGAGAAGGAGTAAAAGCAGGGAAGTCCTTTGCAGTCTGCAAGTCCGCAGAGTAAAAGCCTGGGAGACGGGAGGTACAGGGAGCCAGCTGATACAGAGGGGACACTTTCTGAGTCATTTAAGGAACAGACACTTCAAACGGTGGAAAGGCTGGGCCTAGGAAGAGCTGTACACCTCCCTTCCCAATTCCTTCTATTAAAAACACAAGACAGAAGACGAGGAGTAGGTAAAACAGGATGTAAAGTTTATATACAAGAATATAATGTTTATCTGAAATATTTACAGTGTGGGTTAAAGCAATATTTTTACAACTTTTTAAGGTCAACTACTATGTATCTTACAGGTAAGCTACAATGGTTTAATTTGCAAAATTAAGTAAAAAAATGTTTTAAACAAAGCGTAAAGTATTCAGGTCATTTATAAAATTTGTTGTGCCCTTTATTCGAAGGAATCATGCTATGATGGTTAATGTGCTTTTTATAAATGGAAGTACTCTACCTGGAAATGCAATACATGCTACAGTCATAAGTTCCCAACAAGGGTGTAAAATGACAAGTGAACTGTTATAAGACGTAGGTCCCGAGTCTCAGGCTGGAGCTGAGATGCTGAGCTTTATCTCAGCTGGGTTTGTGACCCGCAACAGTTTGGGCCACTTACAAAAACAAAGCTATTTGTATGTTCTGGCAACATCAGCATAAAATGAAAATCAGGAAAAAATCAGACCCAAGTCACAGTTGTACCTATTCAAAACTAGCTTTAAAGTGAGCTATTTTAAAACTTCTCAAAAATATGAATGATTTTATTAGTTTGATTATTTCTATAAGACTTGGGTTTTTTTTTTTTTTCCTTTATGTGAAAACAGCTATCCATTCCTGAGGCCTCCTAAGGCCTTATAACTCAGGAAATGCTGGGGGTGCAAATGTGCAAAAGGCAGGGGACACTGCTCCAGGATGGGGCTGGAGCTGCTGGGACTGTGCTTGGGACACGAGAGTGGAGGCCGCGGAGCGGAAGTGGTGAGCCGAGCCCGGGAGCCGGCCTGCCGGGGCGACCTGGCCCGCCAGAACTAGCACTGCAGCTTGCGGATGCTGCGCGAGATGCGCTTGAACTCTCTCTGCCCCTTCTGCCACCGCTTCACCGAGGTGATCACCAGCTCCCCGCCCAGTTTCTGTCCCATGACCAGATAGGGCGCGTTGATGTCATTCATCTCCTCGCAGGTGCACTGCAAGCTGTCTTTGAGCCATAGCACCGACTTCTTCAGGTCCCTTTCGGACACGCCGTTCAGCTTGTAAATAGTCTTGCTCTTGGTCTCCAGGATGATCTTGGTATCTCTGTTGATGTAGGTTATCTCCTTCACTTTTATTTTCAGGGCTACCAAGACAAGAGAGGAGATGGAATCACACCAGTTATAATGGAGTACAGTATAGATCGGGACCCTCCCTCCCCCCCATACTAGTGTGACCTGGCTTGGGGGGACAGAAGAAGGGTTTCTTAGAGCCAGTGAGACTGTCAAGAGCTGGGGGCAGCAGGTGGCTCCATTTCTAAAGCCTCAAAGGGTTTGCCAGGCACTTCGTTTCAAATCAGCCATCCCTCCAAAACCCCCTTTGCAGCACTCAACCCTCCTTCCCTGCCCCGAGTGTGTGTGTTGCTTGCATGTGGTCTGTACTCTCAACGCACGATTTCCCCTATTGGAAATGTCAGCATGAAAAGAAATGCCTGACTCTTAGGTGAAACATGATCCTTCTGTGGCCGTGAACTTTAAACTCAATTTATTACGTCGGAGAGGTTTTTGGACAAACCTGTAAGGAAATTATATCACACGATCATTGTTTTCTAAAGAACAGACTACAGGGAAGAATTGATCTTACAGCTGCATTTGATTTGGTAAAGTAACTAGGAAAAAAATATCCAAGACTCTTTTTAAGAGCACATGTTTAGCTGTAAAAGTGTTTTTCTGAAGACCTCATCCTCATATGCTATCATTTGCCTGTCCAAGGCCAGGGCGTTTACAGATCGTATATGTATTGTTTCCAAAATGGATATTAGACTCATTAGAATGCTAAGAACAAAAGTAAGTGGTTTACATAAAAGACACATTTTATAGTCATAAACAGTATGCTTCGGGAAAGAAAACCCTACAAACATATACGTTGGAATTACGTTTCAAGAATCCATGAAGGCAGGGAAAAGATAGAACTTTAAAGTTGGAAGCAACCATCCAGTTAAAATATCTTGTTACATGGAGAATCTGAGATCCAGTAACACGTAGTGACTTACATGAGGTCACGCAGTCAGGCTATGCCCTGAACGAGTCTGGTTCTGAGAACATTGATTCCGAAACCTCCTCCTCTAACACCATTGTGGTCCCATAAGGCAACTTCCAATTTCTTGTCCTGGTTTGAGCATTAACTCACCCAACTGTAATGTGTCCCAAGACCCTTGGTGCCACTGACAGTCGTTTTGTATGGATCATGTGCTAGTGGTCACTTCCTGTCTTTGATGGAGTAGAGGAAGAGTTTGTTTGTGTGTGTGTGTGTGTGTGTGTGTGTGTGTGTGTGTGTGCGCGCGCGCGTGCGCGTGTAACTGCTTTGGGGGTTTCCTTCTTTCTTAGAAAGGGAGCTTGACTAAGCATAGCTTTTCCAGTCACCTGGGAAATGACTGAAGCTTAAGCAGGTAAATCAAGGATGCTGTGACTCAGCCAATCATTATTTTGTCTGATATTCATCTGAACTAAATATATAGTACTGAGTTCTCAGGGTTTCTGAGGCTTAAATCATGGAATAAGCCACCTGGAAATGTCACATGTTCCTGAAGCCTCTGCGTAAGGGGTGGGGGTAGGGATAATACATGCGACAAGTGATCATGTTGCCCGTGAGCCTCGCCTACAGCACAGATAAGGCACGTGTGAGATTTCGCCTGGTCAGTTCAAACAGATTTGAACTCCAAACATCAGAAAAATCATCTCTTTTAACCAGAAGGAAGACTTATTAGTCATGTTTTTCTAGCTTTAAAATAACCAACTTTGCAAAAGTAGACCATGGGAAAAAAATCAGGCATTTCCTCCCTGGATTTTCAGCTGGGACCAAACATAAGAAACCAAAGCCCCAAAGTGACTTTTCTGCCCTGGAGGATGTGGATGCAGGATGTGGTAGGAGGCAGAGGGGATGATGCTCTCTGATCCAGCATAGGTTGCGTATAGTTCGGGCCTTTCTGTCTTCACCACTGAAATGTGTGCCTTGTGCTTAGGAGTGCAGTGGGGAGAGAGTGCGATGTTAAATAAATCAGATTTCTACCCTTGTTCCTTCCACCCTTCTATCACTCCACCAAAGTACAGAGGCAGTATGGATTACTGCTTATAAACAAGGAGTCTATAATGTACTTCCCACAATTCAGGTTCATACCCCTTTGGGGACAAAACCAATGGGGGGAAATAGAAAATAGAATCTGTATGTGTGGTACTTAAATGTAATGACTTCTATGTAGTTTTGAAAGGCTTTCTCCTCTAAAGAGGGACTAGCGCTCTCTCTCTCTCTCTCTCTCTCTCTCTCTCTCTCTCTCTCTCTCTCTCTCTCTCTCACACACACACACACACACACACACACACACACACACACACTTTTTGGCCCAGGTCTTCACAGAGCATCCTTAGGACAGTCTTCTGTAAGATAAGCCACAAAGTCAGCAGTTAGTACATGTGTGTGTGGGTCCCCTAACTCAACTGTTTTGGAGCCCCATGATATAACCAACTTTTTCATGGAAATCAGGAGAGAGATCTGTATTTAATCAAGTGCAAAGGACATAAGCCGTCGGAAGAGAATGATATTTTATATACATTTTAATATAAGATTTATTAAAATTATATTTTCCTATCTTGCCCTTGATCAAATCTTATAGCACGGAAGCTAAGAATGGTGTTTTGGTAAGGTCCTAGAGGTTTGGGATTGCTGCTGGCAGCATGCCTGGCCCTCAACTACTTGGAGAGCTGTATACATTTGAATCTAGACATATGAAACCCTATCATCCCATTGGTGGCTTTGGCTGAGGGGAGGGATTGCCCAGGCCTCGGAGTTGCCTTTTTTCTTTTTCCCCTTCCTCGGCAGTGGGAAGCTTTTCCTAAAGCTGAGGCTCTGGCTGTTCTGGGACCAGCGAAGGTTAAACCCAGGACACTTCCTGGCAGAGACCTAGGGTTGTAAGGAGTGTCCGGGACCTGACCAGGCCTGAGATTTCTGGGAGGGCATTCCTCAGTAGTGGGAGTGGGAGTGATTTCTCAGACTCAGGGACTTTGTTGAGGATGTAGACATATTAATACAGATCTATTACAGCCCACTATTGCTTGATAGAGCGGGGACCATTTCTGTTTACAAGTTCAACCTTCTGCCTGAATAAATGCTTCTAAGGAGTACCAACCACTTAAACACATCAAAAGGTGCCCGCTTTTGGAATGTGATGAAATCCAGAATGCCTCAGGAGTCTGGGCAAAGTTCTTGGCCATTGCCAACTCTGAATTTAGCATTCATCCCTGTGTCTAGCTGGGCTCCTCCCCTCACCTCAGGGGTCTGAGGATAATAGATAAGGCGCTGATGGTGATGGCGGTCTGTGTGCAGTCCCAACCCTCTTTTACGATCCCCTCTTAAGGGTAGTGACTACACTCTGTGGAACTTGGGTAACATATCACACACATTCACTGTCCCCTAGCACCATGTCATCACAGCATCTTTCATTTATCTTGCTAAAATAAATCCCTAAGCTTTATTACTTCTTTTTAAATTTAAGGACCACCCACCCCCCAATTGTTAACCAGTGCTTTGGATGCATTCACTAATGTTGGAACTCAGAAGTAAAGCATTATGGGTTATGACTAAAGTAAGAATGTTTCTGTTTGGCTCTTTTTTATTTGTGGCCAACTTCATGCCTTGAGCGTGTTTTGCTGGGGGCTGATATTTACATGTTCCCATCCTGGTGCATATGTTAAACATCAGAGAACATGGCCCAGGATTAGGCTTGTTGGCAAGAAAAAGCCAAAGCGAAATGAAAAATATGCCATTGAAAAATTCATAATTTCAATAATTCCTATTATTTGATTATTGCTCAACAGAACTATGAATTCACCTAAAAAAATACAACTCAATACAAGATAGTTATATAGGGAGGAAACTAGGATAGAGCAAGCTAGATGATTTTGAGGAGGAGGAAAGACGATAGTATTTTATCCAGCCTTTATCTAGTAACATCTTAATGACTTGCACCTTTAAATTTGAGTGCTAAATACAACTTCCGAATGTGAAATCTTTTGTTGTTGGTGGTGTATTACTTACCAAAATCATTTTTACAAAGAGTTTCCATTATGTCGTTGTCATCCTCATTTTTATTTTTGCAGGCTTCACACACTTTTGGAGCTAAAAAGGTAAAAAATTGGTAAGTTTGCTTAGAAGGGAACAGCGGGTGGCATTTGTAAACAGCTCCAAGGGGCCTTACCCAGGCAAGACTAGCAATTGTCCTACAAGACCCCAGCTTCTGCCTGCTTTATAAAAGGATCACTCATTCCTATGGACATCTCATGCCTGCCATTTTTTGATGGGCAAAAAATGTGCATATGGTGTGTTTAATAAAGGGCGTCGCCCAAATTAAAAGGGCATGGGGTGGGGGGGAGGTGTGCAGGTGGTAGCCACAGCTAACTGGATGAGTCACAGCTCTTTAGCTCTTCCTCCTCGACCCCTAGGACAAACTCAATCTCTGAAAAAGTTGTTTGTTCCCAAAGCCTCTATGAAGAGAAAGGACCAAAAGACTCTTGAGAGGTTTTGAAAAATGGCCACAAACTATGGCCAAAAGGTTCTTCCTCAGCTGCAGGACACCAGTGCAGCCCGGTCTCTTTAGCGGAGTTCTCATTTCAAGGTATTTTTGAGTTTGGACAGGGAGAGGTGGCCAGTGGTGTAAGGGCCACAGAGGGGCTCTTCCCACCCTGGAAATACACCCCAGTAAGTACAACCGCCTGCTCTAATTGGTTCTCTGCCACCTTGTGCTGCCTGCCAAGTTCATGCTTGAGTTAAGCAGCATTTATTTATTTCACTGTTATTTTTGTCCTCAGCAGAGGTTCTTCTTGCCCCTCTCTGTCCATTTCAAACCAGCCACAAACAAACAAACAAACACACCTGAAGCTTTTCCTGAAGTTAATCAAAGTTGAAGCAAACAGTCTCTGGGGTCTGACCAGACCTAGGAACATACGCACCTGCACAATGATCAGGGTGTACTAAAGGCTCTTCTAAAAGAATCTGATTTCTTGGGAAAAGGGAAAAGAAAGCATACTCCCTTTCTCCCATTTATAATGTGCGAATGCTGTCTTTAAAATTCAGGTGAAATTTGATTTTCATTAATATGAAATTGAATTTTCACAGGAAAAAAACTTTACGTAACTCAATAGAAGAGTTATCAAATCAGGAAAATGGCAGAGCATATTTCGAAGACCATAAACTTTTATTTTGAAGGCAGAAAATGGTTTTGGGAGAAAGGTAGTACATAATGGTGCCGATGGTGGAAAGAAAGGAAAACAAAAGCAACACACATAAAACTGTCCTTAACTTCCCTCACTCAAACAAAACAAAACATTTCCAATTAGGAGCTCTAGGAATGTATATAAAATGTTACTAACCTGTATTGGTTGGTCTGTGGTGTATGTTGGACAAATGTTTGAAATATGCCAAACATTTGCAATAAATTAGAAATCTAACCAATAAGATGATTACACACTCATGGTGCCTGCCAGAAAAGATTGCTAAGCAACATTGGGTTTTCTTTAACTAAGGATGGATGTAGGAAAACAGAGCCTGAAAGGGAGCTGCTCCAGCCCTGAAAGGGGTTAGAATCTCGCCCCCTTTCTATCTATTCCAGGAGGACCTAAGTCAGCTCAGACACTGTATGCGTTTTCCTTTCAGAAGGAATATCAAGGGCCCATGAGGTTTTCATTGCTTTGATGGTTCTTGCACAGGAACTCCCCCCACCCCTCGTGTTCCAAAAACCTGGGGAACTCTCTTTTGCATGATTTTTTTTTCCAGTTAATTAAAACCACTCCCAAGATAAAAGCTGAACTGTGATAGAAGATGATTGCTGGAGATTCCCTTTATGGCCCCTTGCTTAGACACCTGGGCAGTTACAACCAGGGCTCAATTTTCAACACGTTCGGAGCCAGTCCTGCTTTTATTTCTCAAACCCAAATAGGCAAAGAACAAAAAGCACCTTAAAAGACAATCTGTTTTGTGGATTTTGGCTATCCTGTCTGTATGGGATTGTTGCTGTGCCTAGAATCCTGCCCAGCGCTCAGAGCGTGCTGCCTGAGGCTGAGCGAGAAGCCTCCGACCAGGCGCTCACCACAATCTCCTCCACCCCGGACCACTTCTGACGCCCAGAATTTCGACCCCCCTGCTAGCATCTTCAAAAATAATTGCGTATCTATAAGGAAACAATGCCTTTCTGTTCATTTTCTTTCTTTGTAAAAAACTGTCCCTAAGAAAGAGCAACTGGTATAACTCGGGAAGGGAATTAAGAAGCTTGGGTGTGAGTGGGGGGCGGGGGGCGGGGAGGGTCTCAAATTTGTCTCGATGACACAGGAGGGCGAGGAGAGCGTCTGCCCCCTCCCGGGACTGGCACCTCAAGAAGAGACCCATCGAGACGTGGGGCAGGGGCCTTCAAATCCGTTAAGGCAGAAAGCCTTAACGGAGGTGGGAGGGGGAAAAATAAGGGGAAAGTTTTACCTTCCTCCGTGGCCGGCAGGAGGTGGTCGCTGCTAGCGAGGGGGATGCAGAGGTCGTTATCTTGGGGGAAGCGGTCGCACTCGAGCATGTCGGGCCAGGGGAAGCCGAAGGCGGACATGACCGGAGCGCAGCGGTCCTTCACCTGCACGCAGAGCGAGTGGCATGGCTGGATGGTTTCGTCCAGGTCATCGAGGCAGACCGGGGCGAAGAGTGAGCACAGGAACTTCTTGGTGTCCGGGTGGCACTGCTTCATGACCAGCGGGATCCAGGCGCCCGCCTGCTCCAGCACCTCCTTCATGGTCTCGTGGCCCAGCAGGTTGGGCAGCCGCATGTTCTGGTACTCTATGCCGTGGCACAGCTGCAGGTTGGCCGGGATGGGCTTGCAATTGCTGCGCTTGTAAGAGAAGTCGGGCTGGCCGAAGAAGAGCCCGCGCGCCGAGCCCAAGCAGCAGTGCGAGGCGAGGACCAGCAGCAGCAGCGATCCGGGACCCTGCGGCATCGTGGGCGCGCGACCCCTGGGGGTGGGGGGCAGAGGGAGCGGAGCCGGGGAAGCGCGAGGCGGCTGGGGCCCGAGCTCGTCCCAGGCCCGCTCGCTCGCTTGGCGCGGCTCGGGGGCCCTGGAAAGCGGGGGGCGGGGCGGCAGAAGAGCCGAGAGGCCGGACGCGGGCCGGACTGCGCGCTCTCAGCTCGGCTTCGTGCTGCAAGCCCGCGCACAGCTCCAGGGGGATCCTACCCGGGGGAGCAGAGTGAACGGCTGCTGGGGCCTAGCCAGAGTTTTCTTGGCCTTTTTTATGCAAATCTGGAGGAGGGGGGAGCAAGGGAGGAGCCAGTGGAGAGTAATCTGAGGAGGGTTGGTCACCGCTCTCTCGGTCTGGTTTTCCGTTGAGAATGCCCCTCACACGCTCCCTGGGAGGAAATTCTGGCTCCCCCACCCCACCCCAATCCTCTTCAGATGCTGCTGAGCGCGCGCTCTAGGATTGCTTTAAACAACAAACAAATAGACAAGCCTGGCAGCTGCGCCCCAACAGTGAGCGTGTGGGGCGCGAGCTATGGGAGGTCGGGGGACGCCAGGTCCCAGTGGGAACGCTCTCCGCCCCCCTCCAGGCACGGGCCAGAGTTTGTTTGACCCCATACTGAAGTTTCTACTCTGGCCTGGGGCTGCGCGGCGGAATTTCATCCTAGGGCATGAGACCGCGGTTACTCGAATCTTTGTGCGGTCGGCTCGCGCCCAGGACCAGCCAGCCCCAGGCCGCCTCCGCGAGGTTGGTTTCCTCTCGAATCTACAACCAGTTACCCACTTGGCTTATCCCGTACGGTGCGCTCCCCCTGCCCTTTTAAAAACAGAAGAATCTACAAAGTCATAGGAGCAAAACTTTGACATGGAAAATAAAATAAAACGGGGTTGTTAAATTTTATTGGGGTCAGAGACTCCTATACAGAGTCCGTCTGAATCACACACGGCTGCCACCGTTTCTTGGTTGGAGAGGAGACCTGCCCTCCTTTCCTTAAATGAATGGGATGACTCAAAGCTCGAAGGCATCACAGGCCCTAACACACGCAGGACTTGCAGCGGGGCGCTCAGGAGAGCCCGAGGATGGACCTCGGCACGGTTTGGAAGGGCGAGTGCCGGGTACTAGGGACTGGCGGGAATGCGCCAGGTGCACGGACCGTGAAGGGGCCGGGGGCAGAGAAGGGAGCCCTGCCTAGAGATCCGCAAGCGCCAGTCGTGGCCTTGGCAGAACTGCTTCATTCCTCCTACATATGCCAACGGGCACCGTGCTGGGCGTCGCCTGTTCAAGAGTAAACAAAAAGGCTGGCCGCCGCCCTCGTGGAGTAGGGGCGCTAGTGCCCTTGAGGACTGCAAACGGTAAGTTCGCAGCTGTAAACCTGGACTGGGCTGCCAGCAGAGGGAAGGTATGTGGCGGAGGGGCTTTCTTCCCCTAATCGTCCCAAGTGTCTCCTAGAGGTTGGTCGTCTCCGCCCCCTCAGCCTGCCTAGCTAGGTGGCGGTGCAGATCCAAAGAGATAATCCCGGATGAGCGAGCCCGCCAAAATTCTTTCATATGTAAGGTGGGCGCATTGTTATTACTTCCTAGTCACTCAGAGCCATCAACAGGCCCTATCCGCAGCCTCTCTAGTTCCTCCCCCGCCCCCCTCGGAAAGATGCTTTGGCCTTGGAGGCCCCCCAGGTCTAAGTTGCCGGCTCGCTTTGTGGTCCCACTGCTTAGAGGAGGGGGTTAATGTGTGGTGGCGAAAGCCCACTCTGTTATCTCCTGCGCCTTCCTAGCACTGAACACATCGGGAAAATCGCCATCTGGAAGGAGAGCATATTCTGGACTCCAAGAGTCTGAGACTCTAAAAGTCCAGCTTCCATCTTTTCTCCTTTGACACACATGCTTTGCCGGGGAAAGGCCGGGAGCTACAGCGAAAGACCGCTCCGCCGCCGAATTGGTCCTGGGCCTTTTCGTTTCTAACTAAACTGCCAAGAAACCAAAAAGCTCCACTACCCAACACACACTATTTTGAAAATAAACCCCAAATGAAACTGAAGCATTTCGAATCAACTAGCTAATCAGAGCCTGGGCTGGGGAAGATGCTGGGACTTGGGCCACGGGTGGGATGAGGCCCTACAACTTCCACCGCCCTGCCCCGACGCCTTCCTCTGGAGTCGCCTGGGCCCCTCACACCTCCTAGCGCGGGGATATAGGAGGCCAGAGCGGAGCAGTCTTGTTTGAGACTGGGCACCGCCGCACACCCGGGAGCCGCACAGGTCCAGGAGCCCCCCGGGCCTGCGCGGCTGGAGGCATTGTTTCGGGAGCCCGCGTGGCGCCCCCCTGGCCGCCAGGGGGCGCCAGAAGCCGCACTGGAGTCTCCACGCGCCGCGCCTGCTGTCCGGTTCTGGCCTGCCGCGTTGCGGGGTCTGCGGCCTTCCTCCCACCCACGCCCCACAGCCTCAACTTCACTCAGCATAGTTTGCATCTGATTTTCCGCCTCGGTCGCGCCCCACTCCCTTTCCTTCCCTGCTTGTTCACTCCATGGCGAGTGCATGTCCGCGTGACAGGCGCGCGCGCGGGCCGAGCTGATTCCGGAGGCAGGAGAATAACCTCCCACCTCAGCTCCGACGCGAGCGCGGGCCTTGTGAAATGCGCACGAAAGCGGATGCTTGGTAACTGTCTCAGCTTTCCTCCCCAGCCGGGGTCGCTATGCCACCGCAGAGTGACGCGTGTACGTGTTGCAGCCACAGCGGGGAGCCTTCATGGACCCTGACCACTCTGCCCTCTGGGTTGACCTTTGGGCCTACTGGTCTCTGCAGTTCCTTGTCACTTATCGAAAACCGCAAAAGGCTTTTGCTTTTGCAAACCAAGAGTCAGTGCTTACCACTGCACCCCCAGTCCATTTAGTACTTGCACGTTTTCAGAACGGAAACTATTCACCCAAACCCAGGGTAAGAGTTGGTGGGTGCCCACTTCTCCAGGCAGTCTGTTTAAAGGAGGCTGCCTATCCATGGGTCCCTGTGATGGAGTTGGTCCTCTTTCCCCCACCTCGGCTCTACCGCATAGCCAGTGAACAGCATCCCACCCAAATGCTGAAGGCTTGAAGATGAGCTTTGACAGTCAGTGTTCCGGATTTGGCCCCATCACTCTGCTTGACTGCTTCCGGTGGCCGAGGCACAGAAGAATCTGGAGGAACAAATAAAGTTCCGGTACATATCGCCAGAATAATTCAGCAGTGGTAGGTACTAGAGTTTCTGGGCCGGCAGGACCTTTGCCATCACTTTTTGCGGGTGGAGGTCTCTGACCCCTGCACCTGCTCTTCTTTATGGAGAGCTGGGCAAACGAAACCTCGCGCTCCCACTCGCGAATAGTAAAGCGAAGGTATATGGACTCATTTCTGAGAGAGAGAGAGAGAGAGGGTGCAAGTGCAAAGGGGGAGAACAAGTGTAATGTGCCGGTGTCTTAATTCTTAAAGTCCAGCACCGGCTACAGACTGGCAGCCTCGAACTGGAAACAAGCTTCTTAGCCTCCTAATGGCCACCTCTGACCTACCCTTCCTTTCATTTGGAAAGCTTGGGTTTCCCTGTGTGAGATAGCACAAGGGTCGCAAGGTCTGGGCAGTTCTCACTAAATGCTGTCCTTGCTAAAGGTTAAAATGTAGCACAGTATTTTGCAGACACAGCAGATGAGCTGACCTGGAGCATTATTGGATAAGTTTAGCCAACTGCAAAGAAGAAATCAACAAGTAACTAAACCAAATAGTATATATAAGTAATGGCCAAACCTCCCTTAGAGGAGACAGAGCTTTGGGTATGAATCCACTGTCTCCTTTGCTTGTTGCAAGTAAATAAAACTACCTGTACACAAACACTTCTTGAATACAACACCCTAAACAGCGAACCACTTGAGTTCAGGAACACCTGCTGCTTATTAAAAGGATGGCCTCCTTGGAAGCTTTAAGCCTTTTAGGGCAACTCCTGAGTCAGGAAGGATGCTGTTAGCCAGGGCAGGCCCTGCGGGCAGCCGTGGTGCGGGGGGGGGGGGTGTGTGGGGGGGGTGAGGGGGGTGGCGATCCGTGCCCATGCCAAGAGGCTGCAGGAACAGACTGACCGCGGCCCCTTGTCTCCTGGAATCCTCACTGCCACCTAGCGGGTGAGTGTGAGCTATTTTCATTTTGCAAATTCGTAAGTAGTCACCAGGAAACTGAGGCACGGAGGGGTTATGCAACTGGAATGAGGTCACATCGCGAGTGGTCCAGCTGCTGGCTTTGGGGACCCATCTAGACCTGTTGGGTGTTTTCCACCAGTGTCGTCGCTTGGCTTTCATCCACGGGCAGGCCAGCCAGGTGGGTGACTTCATGTTATCCTCCTGGAATCGCAGCCTGGGGGCCATCCTTGCTCTGGTGGAGCGGCGTGGCATGCGAGCCAGAGCGTCTCTTGGTGGGATTCGCGCAGCCATCTGGGCGCACCACTTCCCAAACAGATGGTCCCAGTGGGGTTGCAAGTTGGCTTCCCTTATGCAATGGAGGGTGAGATCTTTTACATTTTACGTGTTGGGGCGTGAGGCTGGCTTTTGGGGGGAAGGGGTTGGGTTACTCCATCCTTTGGCCTTTGCCCCTCACTGCACTGGCGCTCCAAGGCAAGGACACCGAGTGAGCTGGATGGGAAGCTTCCTAGGCAAACGCACGCGGGGCAGGTGCCCACAGCGCCCTGGCCGCGCGCTCTGTGCTGCCTCGGGCCCTTGGACCCCCAGTGGTAAGACCCGGATTTTCGATACCGAAGTCCCGGCCTGTGACTGGAGAGCCTTTGCCTTACATTTTAAGAAGAGTCAAATCTAAGTGTTAACAGTTCCAATGGCTAACCCGAGCCGGAGCGCATATCTCCTTTAAGAATTCTAGGGGTCTGCGGGCCCCAGATTCAAGCTGGAAAAGCAAACTAAGGATCCAGGGAGGCTCTTACTTGGCAGGTGCGGGGGCCACCAGGCAGGCCTGGCCCTGGTCGTGCCCGCTGTGCTCGTCCTCACCGAGGTCTATGGGCTCGATGCCTCCTTTTCACCAGGTGGGAGAGGCTGACTCAGGAAGGGAGAGGGAGGGGCGCGGAGACCAAGACTTCAGTCTGACCGGCTTCTGCAGGAGCCAGGTCGCGGGGCCCGGGGTGACAGCTCCCTGGGGCGAAGCAGGAGCCTCCCCAGGGCTCTACCTGTGGGCCATATGGCCAAGGAGACCACCCTGGGGACAGCTGTAATTGCACGAGCTGTGTGAGCTCTCTGGTTGGCGGGTCCAAAGCCAACATGAATTCCCCCAAGTTCCTGAGGCCTCTTTGTACCAAGTACAGTGAACTTGCTTTTTGAGAAAGGCCTGAAGACAATGGATGGATACTTAAGGAGTTCAGTGGGATGAGCAAAAACAGTCACTCCAAAATTATACGCACACACACACAGTGATAATCTACTGCAACAGCATTTTCTAGTTCTTCTCTACCTACATGAGAGTTTTGGTCAACAGATGACTTGGGATAGACTGAGAAAACCTTTTATAGTACTGTGATTCTCTCAGGGACAACTAGAGGGACATCGTGGAGGCCGTCTGTGGTCGGTACCTTGGGAGAGAAAAGGGCCACAGACATTTTGGGGAAAAGGATGGGGCTCGGGCATGGCATGTCCTACTGTGTCCCTGGGCTGCTTCTGTCTCAAAAACAACAAAAAAAAGCCACCCAACCAATGGAAATGAAATTCCATTTTCTGTTTACTGCACATAACCTCTCCGGCCACCTTTTATTTACATCATAGGTCTTAAATTTGCTGAACCAGTAGTAATTCCTTGGTCATTCTTGTTCAAAATTGTCAAATTCCTGTGAACTGTGTATACCTAGTTCATTTTGCACTCTTCATCGAAGAAATATTTACTAGGCACCTCCGACATGCAGGGAACTCTGCCAGTTACTTTTTCTTTCCTCTTTCCTGACCCTTTCTTCCCAATTTCTTTCTCGGGTCCCAATAGTTTATTGCTCACTGATGTGTTGCAACTGCTGATGAGACTCTTCAAATGAAGCATCTCCTAATCGCTCACATTAGGAAATCCTGAATGGAAATCGAAATCCCAAGGCCATTCATAGAGGGTGGTTCAGAAGCCATAGAGTGTCTCTGGAAAGAAAGACCTGCTCCATTGTCTGATCTGAACAGCAGGGGTCACTGGCTAAGCTGGTGTTTCACTCGGGTGGGAATTTATTGCCATCAGATAAGAGCACAAAGTCAATACAATAAGGCCTGTTGACTCTAAAGCAACAGATGGAATCTGGGTTCCTGCAACATGTATGATCCTTTCAGAGACAAATCTCAGAATAAAAAGCCCTTTGTCATTCTTACTAAACCAACTTTTAGGGACACCTTTCCATACTCTGTGTTTGGGTCTTTCTCTATAATGGTAGAGTCTTATGCTGCCCAAACTCAGAAATTTGTCAGATTCATTAAAATGATTCATCCTTCTGTGACACACTCAGCTTCAGTAAGTCACAGGTATTCATAGCAACAAACATATCTGTAAATTGGAAAAAGCACTTCTTTTCGGTTGATTTAGGGCTAATAGTGTAACCTGTAATTCAAACCGTAGTGTCCAGAATACAGAGACTCAGCACTCTAACTGAAATCACTGGCGTTAAATGTTAATGAAGTTTCTTTAGTAAATCTAATATTTCTTAATAGTTTGTAAATCTCCAGCGGTACAATGGGGAGTGAAATATTACATAGAAATAACATTTCCAAATGTCAAATTGGGTTTTTGGTAATGTCCAGTCTGTGAGATGCCCAGTGATCATTTTGGCTGTGTTGTCCAGAGCATTCCTATTTTCCCTTAGTTTCCTTGAAATGTTAGTTAACTAAAAAAATTCATAACAAGTTCTGCCCTGGAAGAAAAAAGGCAGAAAAGAGTACTTTTATGAGTACAGTTAATTTATTATTGTTTGTACTAGTTCAGAAACTCTCTTTTTATGTCCAAGTTTGTCTGGATTAGCGCTTCGAAATGAGTAAGATTATCCGAGGTTTTCTATTATCATTCTTCCTTGGGATAAATACTGAAAATGAGTCTTTAACATCCTTCTGTTTGGTATTGTCGAATCGAAACCTTTTACTTTTTATGCTAATTACAGTTCCATCCAGAGGAGTTAGATGTTATGGCATGGGAGCATGAAAGAGGAAGGGCCTCAATCTTGCTTGTACCCAGCTTCAAAACCAGATTTTTTCCCTATTTTGGAGTGTGAGTGTGTGTATGTGTGTGTGAGAGAGAGAGAGAGAGAGAGACAGAGAGACAGAGAGACAGAGAGACAGAGAGAGAGTGTACTATTCCCTAGAATATTCTCATGGTATCTGAAAGACTTGGACAGGTACTCACTGGGATGATTTCCATGAAATGCTACCATATCACCACAGGCAGGACAAATATTCTGTATTGCATGTCTCTTTAACCATAGATGATGCAATTAGCAGGCTAATGCCATAAAGAACAAATTCCTAAAGTTCCTTGGGGTTTAATTCCATCCATCCAATCAAAAGATTATTGGGCCTCTATCATGAACTGTGGAGGTAATTGAAATGTCCCTAGTTTTAAGGGTTTCATGGTTTAGTATTTGTGGTAAAAGTAGAATTTCCATTTCTCTGCATTTAGCTTAAAGGTGGAGATGACACATATTTCTGAGGATAAAGACATTTTCCCATATTACACTTGGAGAAGAGCTATGAAGGCTGTGAAGATCCTCATAGAGTGAAATATGTGTTGCCGGGGAAAGAAATAACAAGGCCCAGGCTAATGGTCCATTTGCAGGTCACATCTGAGAACCTTAGTTGCTTTTCGAATTGTGATAGAATGTAGTGTTTTACATTCATAAGCCTTATTAGAAAGCAGTCAGAAGAACATTCTGTAAAAGATCTTGAGGTCTGTTCCTTGTAAATCAACTTTAACCAACAAAGGGAGATTATGGTCTGTCCAGTTTATAAATTTACTTTCAGAGAAGAATATTCAGTGTCTTCATAACCCTAAACTGTAATAGATACATGGGAAATTCTCATTACCCACCAGATAAATGATGTATCCTGCGTAGTTGCATTTCCCAAACCAATGGCTAGAGGAATAAAGGAAATGGATTGAAAATTAAATCAAGTTAATCTGAAACATTCATTTTCATTCATGAATTGCCTCCCTCCCCCAGAAAGCTTCTTTGTTGTTTAAAAAAGTAATACATGTAAAAACATTCAGGCAACACAGAAATTATAAAAAGGAAGGTGGAAATCTCTTTAATTTTACTGCCCAGATCTACAAAAATGTGAAAAATAGTTATATTCTTCTAACTTAAGGGAAAACGAATATACACAAAGCTTTATAAAGATGCAATAAAATGATACATACTATTCATAATAACTTTCCATATGTCAACCAATGGAGATCTATGTCATAATAAATTACTTTTGAATATGGTATTTGAACCATATTCGATTTTCAAGTGGATTCCTCCATATTGGTTGATGTCCACTCTCCAGTTTCTTATCAGTTCATAAGTGGCACTGCTTTTGTAGCAACTGGATTATATATATCAGGATTAAGATGGGTCTGGGTAAGCTCCACATTGTCCAGATGTAGTAGTTTGATCATTACATCTTCTGTCACTCAGATAGATTGGCCACAACTCAAACTGTTTTTCTCGTATTTCTCAATATGATATTTCCCATATCAACTTTGTTGAAAAGAGGAATTTTAGATTTGGAATGAAAAAAAAAAAAAGCCGATCGAGCTTTTCTGCTAACCTCAAAAATGGCGTGGTTAGAATTTGAGATGGGTTAGCTCTTATTTTTCTGAGCCATTTTTCCCATTCATGTATTTCAAATATCCCTTTGTGCAGAGAAAAATAGACTTTGGGAACCAGAACTTTCTGGTTCATGGAGAACATACTTGGAAGGTTGAATTCTGCCTACCACGGGAGCGGTGGTCAGGGAAGGTGGGGGAAAGGAGCATCGTAGTTGAGGGCTGTCACTCCATGGGTTTATGTCATCTGGGAGAGGAGTGCGTTCATTCTCAGGTGGGTGTAGTTTTGAGAGGAGACAGTGTCGGAGTGCATATGACACATTCCCCTGAGTGTGTGTAGTGTGTGTGCCCATGAGACCTCTCAAAAGCGTTTTCTCACTGACATGAAGTAGCTGGAAACTGTTTACTATGTCGTACCTATCTAGATTCCACTTCTAGAATTCATTTAGCTAAAATAGGCTTTTGGGTTACAGGATACAATGGGCTAGCTTTTATGTGCAACCATGGTCCTATTGAATATCGATCGTTAGGATGTGTGCCATCACTTGCTTTTATAGACGTAAAGACAGTGTATCCCGATTTATGCAAATTATCTTCCCCAGTTCTCCTCGTACACATTAGTTCTCACTTTTAAGACGATAGGGTTACCATGATGTTTGGCGTTTGACAAAGCAACTATTTACTCAGGAATCACACATAGGGAAATCATGGATCACATACAATACTATATCAGTCAGGATGGGTTAGGTTATACTGCTGTAATGATCATCACCAAACAACAGAAGTTTGTCTCTCACTAATACTAAGGTTCCTGTGGTTTATGAGGTCTTCCAGGCAGCTTTTTTTCCCCCCAGCTCAGCATTCCCAGCTACTTTTATATCAAGATGTGCTCCCATACTCACTTAACAGGCAAAGAGGAGGCTGGCGAACCCATTACTGGAAGTGGTACGTGTCACTTTCACTATTCCGTTGGCAAAAATCAGTAAGAAAGCCACCCCTCACTCTAGAAGGGTGGATTGTGCAGGCCCGTCCTGTGGCTGGAAGTGGAGAAAACGAACCAGTAGTAATGCCTGCCACATATATGTACACATTTCATATCTAAATCCATGCTTTGTATAGTGTTTAGGCTACTATTATTGATTAGTAATTGTCAAGTGATGAGTAAATACTAGTAAGGTTTAACTGATATAAAGGATTAGTGAAAAAAATTGACAAATGGAAGATATTACATGAACCTTTTTCTATGGATACTTGGCTTTGTATCAAGGCAGAATCTATATAACAGCAAACTAAGTTATGATCAGATTCCACTGCATTCATAACTGACATTGTCAACTAACATGAAGAAATAAAAACAGGCCACTGTTAGGAAGGCTAGAGAAATTCAAAGCTGCTCCCTTTCCCTTGAACCGAGAGTCCTGAGTTGATGGATCCTAAAAGTTCTTCTACATCTCTAACTGACAGTCTTCATGAACTCCTAGAGGTGTTTCCCATAGGAATGCCTGTAGGAAATCAGAGTATTATGTAAGGACATACTAAAGAAACTGTCCTTTAGAAATGTGTTTACATTATGCAGCTGAGAAAGAGAGTGCTCAAAGAATATAACCTGGAAAAGTAAAACTTCTTTTAAGAAAGAAAATGACTTCTGAATTAATTTTCTTAATAAGATCTTTGAGCAACCTGAAATGTGCTGGGGCTATAGCGAGAAATACATATTTATGATATATTTTGTATAACAAGCATTACTGGTCTTCATGGATTAGGTTTTTCTTGGCATTTTGAGTTGATTCAGCTATGAAAATATGTTCAATGAAATGTAAATTTCCAGGAAATTAGATAAAGACAGTAGATTGAGGGAAGGGAGATAAAGGAGCTCTCTAAGCTATTTGGATGCTCTCGTTTTTCCATGGAACGAGGAATGCCAAGAAGAGGAAGAAGAACATGCTTCAAGACTCCCCAGGGGAGGGGAGTCAGAGTCTTTTTGCCACAGAGCGAGGAATGAGGATTGCAGATGTTTTCTTAAATTCTCTTCTTCAGCAGAGTTGAAGAAAGCAAATTCCGTGCTTTCATTATATATATATATATATTTGGTACTAGAAGATAGCTTCTGCTAGGCTGATATCTGGGGCAGGCTGATGGTAAAAACTCAGACTGAGTTCAAATCTGACTTTAGCATTTTCTAGCAGTGAGATTCTGGACAAGTTACCAAAACTCTCCATGACTTAGTTTCTTCATCAGTCAGATGGGATTCTAATGTGCCTACTGAGGGTTAAAGGAGTACAGCACTCAAAGTATGGAGTACATACTTTATGTAAGTATTTTTGTTATTATTTTCCCACCAGGTAGTCATTACTGCATCATGTCAGCCAACTCCACTCACAGAGACCTCCTCTGGGAACTTATCATGTGGGCGTAATGAAGTGTTAAGAGACTTGCCCAGGTTGCAAATAAAGCCCCAAATCACTAGGAGAGTTGGAGTACCACTCAACTGTGAAGGGCTTGGTCAGGAATGAATTTCACACCATCATCCCAGGAAGGGGAACAAATCTGACCTATACTTTACACATATTAAGATGAAAATCGGGCTCACTAAATTAGAAAGAGATCTAATTATTTTTTAGATGTTGCTGTTGTTGGAATTTGAATTTGAAGGCAAAAATCATATTACAAAATAGATGACAAGTAGTTGAAATATTAACTGAGGGAAATGGTTTTGGCACTCCAAGAAAAACTCTTGTAATTAATCTTCGCTGGTAATCTCCTTAGGGTAATGGTTACTAATTAGAAACATGTTGTCAACCCATCCAGATTCCAGGCCTGGTGAGGGCAGAAGCATATATTTTATATTTTTTTGTATCACCACAGCCCCAAGACTAAGTGGTATGTTTTGCATGCAGCTAGTGTATAATCATTGTGGTTTGTTATTACTCCACAATGAGAGCTGAGTAGAAAATCATACCGTTAAGGCACACACACAACAGAAGGATGTTCTAGAATGGAGCCCTGCTCTTTTCCAGCCGCATGCTGTTGTTGAGAGACAATCGAAGTGCAAAGAGTGAGTTTGGTTTTGACAGGGTGAGCCACAGCATCCAGAGTCTGGCCTTCGACCCCGGGCCTTGAGCTTCTCCTTCAAAACCTGTAGATAGATAGTGCTCATAGAAAAATGATTCAAACACGTAAGAGTATAACCTTGTAAAATCCGCTAGGGGAAGTGACTCACTCGTGTTTTGCAGAGAAGTTCGTACTGAGTATTATTCTCAGCATAAAGACCTTTAAATCTTTTTGTGCGCAGATATAATTCTCAACTCTCCATTCCTGTCCCCAGCCTGTCACGCTGACCAACATAGCTCTAATACTCATTCCCACCCCCCCCACACTCTTAGAAGGCTGACATGCTGAGAGGTGTTATTTTATTATGTGATAATAACTTTGTGTTACTTTTTAAAAATTGTGGTACAATGTATATAACACAAATTCTATATCTTTACCATTTTTAAGTGTACAGTTCAGTGGCATTAAGTACATGGGTTAACTTTTTAATTGAAGTGCTTGTTCACATTTTGGGGACTGTGCTGTTCATTAGCACTTTTGCCAAAGGAGTCAACAGGAGAGCAGAGACACCCTATCACTTAATGGGTCCTCAGCCGCAGCTTCGTAAAGTGATTTGGTGGCCTAGGAAATAGAATTTACTGACCAAAATGAAAACGTTGTAATAACAATAGCCCTTTTTTTTTTTTTGCTATTCTTTTCTCTCTGCAGAATTGGTCACACTGGCTAACAGCTTAACGCAGGTCACAGTTCCCTAAGCTGGGTCGACGCGTTACAGCTGGCGTGAGCAGACACAGATCTGCTGACTCTTGAGCCGGGTGGAGGATTCTAGAATACTGTTTATTGTGGTAACTGCAGCTGTTCAAAGACAACCTTCCTCTTTGTGACCCTGGCAGTAGACAGACGGCTGCCGTCGCTCTCCTTCTCCCCTGAGAAGACAACTTCGACCTTTTCTTCCCACTTGGTAAGATTGTGTTGGTCCTTTAAGTTGTATTTCAAATACTCTCTCCAAAAAGCAGGAAAAAGATGATGGCAGCAGCAAAAGCCAATGTGCTCGAGAAATTAAAGGGCCAGAGGGGGTCAAGTGAAAGTGTTTCAATGCACTTTTGCTTTAGTTTTAATTTCTAGATAGGAGACCTCAATGCGTAGTTGGTAATGGAGATGATAATTCTCTTCCGTGGAGAAACTGAAGTTTGTAGAGAAAAAAACAATAGAATCTAAGTGTTGGAAAAGATGTTCAAGACCAGCTGGTGTAACTCGGACCCAGCGTGATGTCCCTGACAGGGATTCGTCCGTTTTCTCCTCGAACACACACCGGGGAACTCCCTCATGAGCACTTTTTCAAGATCATCTAACTCCCTTCACTGTCTCCCACATTCATCAGGCAACCTTGGTATGGGAAGGATGCTGTGTTAGTTTGCTAGGGCGGCCATAACAAAACACCACAGACTGGGCGGCTTAGACCACAAATTTATTTCCTCACAGTTCTGGAGGCTGGACGTCCAAGATCGAGGTGGCAGCCAGCTTGGTTTCTTGAGTCCTCTCTCCTTGGCGTGCCAACGGCCTCCGTTTTGCTGCCTTTTCACACTGTTGTCCCTCTGAGCATGAGCACCCCCTGATTTCTCTTCCTTTTCTTAACACATCAGTCATATTGGATTAGGGCCCCACCCTAACATCTTCACCGATTACCTCTTTAAAGACCTTATTTAACTGGGGGCTCCCGAAGGACAGGGATCCTGCCTCCTCCATCCGGGGCTGGCAGAGTCTAGCATGGCACTTAGCATATAGTAAGCTCTCAGTATGCAAATGAACCCCCAATGAAATGAACTGAAAGGCATCTCCTTATTCCTTGGGCTCTCCTGTTGGAAAGCAAAGCATGATTGGATGAAAACGGTTGGAGAAACGGGAGAGAACGGCCTCATGAGTGTGCCTGAGCACATCATACTGTTGCTGCTTTGAAATCGATGATTCGCCATGCGGTTGAGCACGTGATCCCATCAGTTAGGTCTTAAGTGATTGTCTTTTTGAGATTTCATACGTATCAGTTAATTTTCATTGTAATTGAAGGGCATTCATATTGGAAACAGGTGCCGACAGCAATGTGATGACTTCTTATTTCCAAACATCTAGGAGCAGATAATTGCAGATATTCGATAAATCCAACAGGTTTGCTTTAAATGGCTCAATGAACTGCTCTTTCAATGAACTGCGTGGACATATGTTACCATTGTTTATTTATGATCTTTGGATAGGCTGTTATATTCTAGATGACTTATATTCAATGAGGCATGCTCTTTTATTATTATTTCTTTGCCCTTCACATTTAATGATATTTACAAACTCTTGGGTATAATAAGTTCTTATTTAGCAGCAGAAGATTCATCCTGCTTTGACTAATGGTGCATCGTTCAGTTTCACCCACCGATCGTTCAGTTGGTGGAACTTGCATCTGGCTTTCTTGTTTCTCGTTGTGTACACTTTTTTCTAATGTCACAGATGCCCCCATGTGGTGGGCACTTTTATTTTCTCTATTTGCTTATGCTTCTGGTCTGATGTTTGTACTTTTTCGCATTGCTATTATGTTGAGAGGTCAGTTGTTAAAAATACACCTGCTTCCATAGAATAAATGTTTTAATACATATATTTTTTTCATGTTCACTACCAATTTTTTCATTTGGGCTTAGCTGGGTGAATATGAAGGATAAAGGTTATCCTTATTTGGCAAAACATAGTGGTGATTACTCTCCTTGGCCTTTGCATATCACATGCCAAAGGATAAGAAAGTAATCCTTCAGGACTGAGAATAAGCCACAAATAAACGGACACTCTTTATTATTGCTCGAAGCCATACAAAATTATGGTAATGATCAAGAGAATGGCAGTCATGGGAAAACATCACCTGTTATTTATGCAGTAGTTTAAGACAGTTTAAGTATGATATCCTATGTGGCTTGTGGTTCATGGATCAGATTGCCTAATTCCTGGAACCGCAAGAGATATCTGTGAATCCACTGTTAGTTTCCATGCAAAAGCCCACAGGCCAAGAGCCCATTTGTTGATGGGCAGATCATTACACAAATTAGCAGATTAAATTTATTCTAATGTAGAGAAAGCCTGACATTGGAGAGACGGGTAATCCAAAAATGACATTAAGTTCCATAAACAGTTTATGAATTAAAAAATTGAGACAAACCTCACATTGAATGTGAAAATGAAAGTTTAAAAAAAAATAGTGGCAAGTTGGTAAACCTACAACAGTGAAATACTCTTCTCAAAGGGATAGGAAATCCTCTACAGAAATATTAGAAAAGTACTTACTTTGGGAAATAAACAATTAATGATGGTCAATGTTTTAGTCAATAGAACTAAATATTAATAAAATAATAATATAAAATAGTTTCTCCATATGGGACTTACTTAACTGTCAGACTTCCAGAAAATACTCTGAGCAATACCTTGCTAATTTTTTTTTTGTACTTGTACACTTCTGAATTTTTACACCTTTACCCACTCTGAGTATGCAAAAAAGCATGTACGAAATATGCATATTTTTCTTAGTGAGAACCGATAACATGGCAGTGTTCATATAAGAAGGGTGGTTATCAAAGTTTTGCGAGATTGGGACCCTGTTGCATTTCGCTGTTTGCAGAGGTGAGGGTGTGTGCTTGGTGGTGGAGGGGTGGGTGCGGCGAGGAAGGTATAAGTAAGAGAAAGAATAGGAGCTTCTTCCTATAATCTTTTGGCTGAATATTGTTTCTGTCATATAGCTGAATATGGACATTCAACCCTGGTTCTCTTGAGACGAGCTTGATTACCAGGCTCCTGGGAGGAGTTTTCTGGGTGGCCCAGGTCTTTGCTGTGATAGTTAAATGACAGCAGCAACCGTGGCCACCGAGACACCTGCAACAACACCGCAGCCCCGTGAGGCTTGTAAGAAACTCGTGCTGCGCTCTGCATGCCCCGCCCCCCACAGGGAACTGAGAAATAGGTCACCCACCTCTGTCGCAGAAGGTGACGATTTGGGGACATTGTCAAAGGGGATAGCTGCCAAGATCAGGCCTCCCAGTACGTGACTTCACTCCTGAGAAATGCCAGCAAGTTATTAAGCAAGTTTATTTTTTTTTACAAGGAAAATTTCAAATTTTTGTTTCTGGACCGTTGTACATATGGTACTTGGCAACATCATTTTTCACTTAGGCTCATGAGTGCTGCCACTGCACTCACGACAGGCTGAACTGAGCAACAGCCTGGAGGGTGATGCACAAATAGACCCAACCAGATTTGGCTTTAAGGTCGACAAAACCCATCAATGACACTAGCTTTCCAGGGAAGCCAATATTCCCATTAACTTAATGTCTGAAAAGATTCGTGTATCATCTTCTAATGTCCATTAGATTGGTGTTGGAGGCTGGGAAGGGGAAGGTGACCCAGGTGCTTGAAGTACATAGAACATTTATATTCTTCTTTGACAACCAACTCACCCCGAGGCTCCTGGGAGCTGTTTCCAGTGGAATGGAGAGCAGAGAGAATCATAATTATGTCTCAGCCCCAGTTCATCACCCAGTAGGGACTTGTATTTCTACATGTGCCCTTATAAATCTTTTAGCTAAATCAGGGCTCAAATGTAAAACCCAGTTCCCTAGGGAACTTTTTAATATGAACCAAAGTCTGGTTTAGGCTGATTTTTTTTTTTAACTTTGTGAAATGGATTTACTCAGGATAGTTACGAATTTAGTACAAGGTCTTATTTATTTTGCATGACACTGAAAACAAAAACAAAACAAAAAACAAATGAACAAAAAGCAGAAATGTCCTTTGAATACCTTATAATATAGACCAATTTCCATATAAACTTACAATTATGAAAATATAGTTTAGAAGCTAGTAGACTATTTAGAGGAATTATAATATTTTGAGGCAATGCTACCATCATTATTTTGCATGGTTTTTAACTGAATAATGTTTTTACTTTCTTATAGTATATACTCACATGGGGATAAAGTAATGGAAATATGACGAACTTATCCTTTCTTGTCCTTGTGTCCCGTGACAAACGTAAAACTGGATACCAATTCAGTTGGGTTCAGTACAGGTTAAATCCCGAGTAAATAATATTCTGGAGTTAGTCTCCTAAGTAGCTCTCACCGATGTCCTGCCCACCCCCAAAGGAAGAGATTCTGTCTGGTCAGCACTGTGGGAGCCAAGCCTTGCTTTAGCGTTTGGATTGGCTGAGGCTACATGTCAGAGTCCAGACAGAATGATAAATTACTCATAAATGGAAAGAGAAGACACTGTTGCAGTGATGATCGCTGGCTCTGATCTTTGTAATTCCAGTTCTATAACTGTTCTTTTCGATGGGTCTTTTTAAAACTGAACATTTGATTCTCATTTTTAACCTCTGAGTTCGAATGGCAGAATAAGTTACTGGAAGCTGTTCGTAAAAGTATGCTGTCTGGAAATAATCCTTGGGATCTCTAGAATCCTGCAAAGAAATAATAGAAAACCCAGGGACCACTAAACGCCATGTGAACTGTTGGGAAAAAATAGCTTGCATTTTCTGGGGGGAAGGTGACTCTATTTCTATAATCATTGCAATAATGATTCTTCTTATTAGCTGTAAATCCCAGAAGTCATAAGGTTAATAGAAACCTTTCTAAAGACACATACGTTGATCTTAGGCAATAAAGGCATATGTTTGCAGAATCCATGGTTATTTGGGAGGGGTATCTGTCTCAAGTTAGAGTCTTTGTAGGGAACACTGGCTGCTAGCACTTACTTTCCTAGCTTCTGTATTTTTCTGTCTGCATCAAACACTGCTAGTTCTTCAAACTAGCAGAAGCTATTTAAGCCTTAAGGGATGGATGTGCCCTGTAACTGGCATCATGTAAGCAATAAAGCTATATGTTCCATTCACTTACTTAAGAAAGGGCCTCAGCAAGCAAATTTGCGATATTAGTGCTGTGCTTTTATATTTTAGTACACAATTTATGTTGGAGAAGTTTTTTCTTGGTTTAAGTGTTTTTGGTGATTCACTTTGAATTTCTAGCTTTTAATTTAATTTAGTTCAAAATTGATTTTCTGTTTTCAATCTGTACTAGGAACCATGTTCAGGAGACTGAAAAGGATGCTGTAATGAATAAGACAGAAGCAATATAAAAAATTGCAGCCTCAGGAGTAATCAATAAATGCACATTAAAATGAGATTTTTTTTTCTCTATGCAGTTATCCAAGATTTTAAAAAAGGAATGTTGGCGAGGCTCTGATGCCAGGGCACTTTGCTGTTCTGCTGTAGAAGTGAGTGTAGTAAGAGAGACAAAGCAAAGGCCCCGGGAAGGATCGAGATTAGGAGCAGCAGGGAAAGTTCTTGGAAGGATTAGCACTTGAGCCAGGACTTGGAGGAGGGGTGGGATTTAAACGTAGGGAGGGTGGGCATGGAAGGCAGGGCACACAGCTTGATTAAAGATGGTCCCTTTTTACTCTACCATGTTTTGGAGATTTACTCACCCTGGCACATGAGCGCCATCTTGGTCATTTCAATGTTGTTTATAGTATTTCACTGGATAAATATATAATTTATTTATCCCTTCTCCTATTGATGGACAATTAGATTGCTTTCAAATTTTGTTGTTACAAAGCTACTATGAACATTTTTGCATTTGTTTTCTTGTGAACATTAGAGAGACTTTTCCCAGAATCTCTACTGGTGAATAAGATTGCTGAATCATGGGATATGCATTAGCTCAGCGGTCCCTAACCTTTTGGCACCAAAGAATCTAATGCCTGATGATCTGAGATGGAGCTAAGGTGGTGATGCTAGCTCTGGGGAGCGGCTGCAAATACAGATGAAGCTTCACTTGCCCGCCTGCTGCTCACCTCCTGCTGTGTGGCCTGGTTCCTAAACAGACTTATACCACCCACAGCCTGGGGGTTGAGGACCCCTTCACTAGGTAGTTCCAATTGCTTCCGAAATGTCTGTGGCAATTGAAACTCCCACTAGCAATGCCGAGGAATCTTATTTTCCCATATTCTATACTTAGTATCAAAAGGCATACAGTTTTACCAATTTGATGGATGTGGATATCATATTAATTTTTTTCAGTTTCCCAATTACAAGTGAAGTTCAAAAATCTTTTTTTTTTGGTATATTTATGGGCTATTCAGATTTCTTCTTGAGAAAATTGCCTCTTTTCCCCTATTTTCCATTTTTTGTTTTTTCTATTTATTGACTTACAGATCTTCATTATATATTCCTAATGTCACATTTAAAAAAGTCAGTGAAATGAATTGCAAATATTTTCACTTCCTCTGGGTCTTCTGTTTTATACTTTTATTCAGAAGTGATTTTAATTTAGGCGAAATTATGAATCTTCTTGTTCATGATTTATGTTTTCTTATGACTTATTTAAGAAGTCCTTTCATAATATATTTCATAAAGAGAGTACCCTAACACTTTTTTTCTGGACATTTTACTTTTCATATTTAAGTCTGTAATTGTCCTAGAATTAATTTTTAATGTGTGGTCTGAGATAGGGTTATAATATTTATTTTCCAAAAAGATAGCCAACTTTCCAAGTCCATAAATATATCTTTTTCTATTTAATTTTTATGTATTTATCACATGCCAGGGAAGTGTATACAGACTTCAGTAAGCAAAAACTACAGACATCTTTTCGATGAAGTGTGTGCATGTGTTTCTGTAGTTGGCAGGTGTTACAGAAGCAGCTAAAAGGTGGTAAAGGCAGATCCGATTGAGTTTGAAGTCCAACTCTCTCACGCATAAATAAAGCAGGGTAAAAAGTGAAAAAGAACATTAACAAAATAAAGCAGTTTGAAAAAGTTGATATTGAAATGAATTTATTCGGATGGATGTTCGGGATAGAACTATGAACTGTCCTATTTCAAATGTTTGGAAGGACTGGATTCTAAGGCTCTCCACTGGATTCTGGAAATGTTAGAATAAAATGAAGAGGACTCTTAATAACACCAACTGTAAAACCTGAGTTAAACAAATCGAGCAAAATAATATCGATGAGGAACTAGATATTTGAAAACTACTTATTCTTGGGGAAAAGAACTGTCTACAGATAGCACCAGGACTTGGCTCACTTGACCCCATTCCCGAGTGACTTTCCCCTTGCCTACCCCTTTTAAAGAGGCTGAAATACTAAACACTCGCTTTTCTTAGACCCCTTCCGCCTGGGGTAGCCATGTAGCTCAGCTCTGGCCAGTGATGCAAGTGTGCTACATTCCTTCCCATGCAGAAACACAAAGTTGCCTGGGGATAAGGCCTTTAACCCTCTCGCCTTTGGGATCTGGACACGTGGTAGCCATCTTGTGATCTTAAGGACAGAGACTTGTGGCATTTTGAGATACTCTTGCCAGCTTGGTGTTTCTACCCTTAGATTTTATGTGGCCAGGGACCGAAGTAAATCCATATTTGTGTAAATTCTTGTAATGGAAGCTTTTATTTTTTAAATTCATTTATAGCCAAACACATGCCTATCTAATAGAGCATTGATATCTCATTCATTCATTCATTCATTCATTCAATATTGGTTACCATTGAAAACATTTACAATAATGGGTGTGTGTTAGAGAAGTGAGGATCGAACAGAGGAAGGGAAAGGAGAAGATGGCACATGTTCCTTTTGTACCCAGAATTTAATTTATAATAGGAGCAACAAGACATGACCAGGGATTAAGAGGCAGCTTATGATGAGCGCCCCACGTGCTAATATTTGGCGTCAAGTTTTCATCAGATAATCTTTGATAATCCTCTGCGATTTATTGTGACATCTTGGGCACCAAATGGACGTCTTCGGGCATCAAACACTTGTTCCTAAGAATACACGTCTTGCGCTCCTAAAGTCACATCAGGACTATTTCGCAGTATGAGATGCACACTGGTATATTTTCTACTACAAAAAGATCTATGGAAAGTTACTTTTGGGGCTATAAAATGTTCCATCCTAGAGATACAAGCATTCCACCTGTGTATATCCGCGGATGGTCGCCATTCTGTTGGTGTGGCTTTGAAAAATATAAGCGGCCTGTTGCCATTTTGCGTCAGCATCCTGGGCAGGCAGTGCAGAAGGGACAAGAAGGCAGAGAAAGGCGCACGTATAGCAAAGGGTCAGAGTCAGGATTTACGCTCCTAGAATCTTGTTGTTTTTCATCCTGGTATCCTTCATCACGACTAACTTCTCGTTTGCGTATTTCAGGGGCTCAAAATTGCTTGCCCTTTTGGATTGCATGGAGTTTCGTTCTTGGCCATAATTTAACCTAAAATGTACAAAGATATAATCTTACTTCTTGCATTACTGGCCAGTCCTAGATTTAAATTTGGCAATGAACACTCTATCTAGTTTCTAGTTCCCTGACCTAGATGAATGGATTTTGCAGCAAAGTTAGGTTACGCCACCTCCCTTCCCACAGAGTGTCCTTTGCTTATGGTAAAGGGCTGCAGACAAGGTGGCAAGGGGAGTGAGGGAACAAGATAAAGGCATTGCCATCGAGGGGCCCAGCTTTAGGCAGCCCTAGGTTGCCCTTGGCCTATAAAACCTCCAGGAAGATGAGCTGGGAGGCATTTGGGACTGTCAGTTCTCCTCCGATTTCATTAGTGTACCCATAAGGCAGTTATCATGGGTTTTGCAGTGATCCTGGTCTTGGCCTTGAATATGTAGTTTGTGACTCAGGCTGTCCCATGGTCTGTCCCTGGCACTTTCAATCTGACCAAACTTGAGCTGAGGCTATAGAAGAAGCAATTGAAAGTGTCAGGGTGCAGAGCTGAGGTTAAGGAAGCTTGCCAACACGTTAGTACTGTACTGAAATGGCTTTCTTTGGAAAGCTCTTCAGCTAAGACTTCTCTGCTCTACTCTGCTAAACTTCTCAGTAGGATGCCTCGTGTCTTTAGATTTTGATCTTTAGCTCATAGAAACACAGTAATGGATGAAGTGGCTTTAGCTTATTTGTTTTTTTCCCCACCTTTTTTGAATGTTACCCCTCTTGATTACAAGGACATCATGCTTATAAGATCAAAAGTTTATGATAAAGATTTTCATTCCATATAAAGTCATTTAAACTGTTTTTGTTTGTTTCAGGGGTTGCTTAGTCCATCTGCGATTACCTCAGTGCAGCTTTCCTTGATATAAACAGATAGGCTTTAAAAAATTCAACGAATCCCAGTGTTGGTTAACATGACAATCGGCTCATGCTGAAGTTCGTATTGACCTCAAAACGCAAGTTTATCTTTTGAGGTTTCTTTGACTTTGGAAAGGATAGATATTGGAACTTTCCATGGAGAATACTGCTTGGTTGACTTGTTTTTCTTCTCTATGATGTTAGAGGGAAAATCTCCCTGACCAGAAGGCTCACTCTTTACTCAAAGAGGTGGTCCATCTGTAGCATCACTGGCTGTACAGAGGAAAGAGACTTAATGTCAATCGATCCAGCACCCAGCTCTAGGCTGGGAAGATAGTGCTTCTGCTGTTTTATAGGTGATGAAACTGTGGTCCCAAGAGGGCCAAGCAACTTAGTTAGCCAAGTCAGCAGGACATGATGCTGATGGTAATGAGGAGATGTATGTGTTGGATGTTAGGTAAGGTTCCCAATTCCCAGTTCAAGTCCGCAAATCCATATTGCAGAGTTGGCCTGTGTCAGCGTGGTAAGTGAGATAGGACTCTGAGACTAAGGTAGGACTTGGCTGGATGGTGAGGGAGACAAAGCCGGCCTTGCCACTCTCTCCTCTGTTTGGTAATTCTTTACTAACTTTGTCTTTCAAATCGCTTCATTAAAATTTCAAAGCAAAATATCTCTTTTTTTTCCCTTCAAGACTTGAGTCACCTTTCTGTTGTGTCTTCTTTGTTGGCCTTGTTCTTCAGTAATCTCTCTCTGCTGTATTTCCAGGCTCTCCTTGCTTACCTGGTCTTCCCTGCAGTTGAGAAAACTGAGTTTCTCCTATAATAAGAAAAAAAAAAATCTCTATTCTGTATTCCTCATTATCCTTTTATTCTTTCATAGCCTAGCTTATTGAAGGAGTTGTCTATACGTATTACTTTTTTTGCGTTAAAAAAAAATGAAGTATATTTAACAATACAACGTGGTGTAAGTTAAGGTCTACAACATGCTGATTTGACACGTTTATATACTGCAGTGTAATTGCTATTGTAGCATTAGCTTCTACACTTAATTTTCCCACTTCTTCACCACAAATTCATGTTGAGCCCACAGCAGTCCTTGCCTTGACCATTTTACTTAACCGTTTTGTCAAAGGTCACCGTGGATCCTAATTGTCAAGGTGAGTAGATTCAGTTTTGGTTCTTCCTGTTTGACTTTTCTATGGCATTTAACAATTTATCATTCATTTTTTTTTTGGGGGGGGGGCGCTTCTTTGGTTTTGTTAACCTTCAACACAGATACTAATTGAACTTAAATTACTAAACCCTAATCTTTAAAAAATAATTAATAGACTCTATATTTTAGAGCAGTTTTGGGCTTACAGAAAAATTGAGTGGAAAATGCAGAGTTCGCATACACCTCTTCTTTCCCTTCTCACAGTTTTTACATGCTTTAGTGTGCTGCATTTTTTACAGTTGATGAGCCAATACTGATATATTATTGTTAACTAAAGTCCATAGTTTACATGAGGGTTCATTCTTTTGTTGTGCAGTTATATGGATTTTGATAAATGCATAATGTCACATGTCTACTATTACAGTATTATACAGAATCGTTTCACTTTCCTAAAAATCTCCTGTTTTATCAATTGATCCCTCCTTCCCTCCCTCCGAGGCCCTGGCAACCGTTAATCTTTTTACTTTTTCCATAGTTTTGCCTATACTTGAAATCATACAGTATGTAGTCTGTTCAGATTAGTTTCTTACACCTAGCAGTATGCATCTCAGTCTCTTCCATGTCTTTTTGGGGCTTGCCAGCTCCTTTATTTTTATCACTGATTAATACTCCATTATCTGGATGCATCACAGTCGTTTAACCATTCACCTATTGAAGGACAGTGTGTTTGCGTCCAAGTTTTGGCAATTATGAATAAAGCTGTTATAAACATTTGCATGAGGTTTTTGTGTAGATATACGTTTTCGACTCATTCAGGTGATAATCATTTCCTTTTCAAAACACTGGTGCTTCCTCGACTTTCATGGCAGGCTTCTGCTCTGTTTCCCCTCCTACTCTCTTTGGATCCCTTCCCATTTCCTTTTGCTGTTGCCTCTTCTCCTGCCAGCCTCTTAAACGGTGGCATTTCCCAGAGTTCCATGTTGAGCATTTTTATGTTTTCAGCATGTCACACGTTCTTCCGGGATGGTCTCTTCCAGGACTTCAGCGATCACCTCACTGATGTGCCCCCAACCTGTATTTCTGTTGCAGGCTTTTCACTTGCACCCCAGACATATGTGTGCTCCTTGCTCCATGGCTGTCTCCTTTACAGCGGTGTGGCCAACATCCAGGGGAGGAAGGACGTCTGATTCTGGGGGGCTGCTTCTCATGTGGAAGTGAAAGTGTTTCTGTTTTTCTGACATACATACGTGACTGGGGAGGCTTTTCTACAGTATTTCCTCTAAGGCAGGGTTTCTCAACCTCAGCATCATCGACATTTGGGGCCTGATAATTTTTTGCCGTGGGGCTCGCCTGTGCCTTGTAGAGTGTTTAGCAGCATCTATGGCCTCTACTCACTAGATGCCAGTAGGACCAACCCCCTCTCCCCAGGCCGTGACAACCAAAAATATCTCTAGACATTGCCAAATGTCCCCTGGTAGTGAGGTGGGGAAATCACGCCCCGTGAGAACGGCTGCTCTAGCCTAATGTGGCTTCCACCACTCTGCATCATTTTCACATTTCTGCTTCTTTTGAATTGCTCTTTCTCAGGGTGAATACCTGAGAAGCTACTACTTCATCCTTCCAGACTTGGCTCGGCTCCCTTAGTCTTTTCTCACATCCTTCTCCCTTCCTTTCTCTATAGAAGTACTTCTTTCTTTGTGCCTCACTGGTCTGCTGCGATGGTACTGTGCTTGCTTATTTACGTGTGCGACTCTCAAGTCCACATGGCGAGCCAATTGAGGGCTGGCATCAGTCTTTGAATTGCCAGTACCTTCACCCTGTGTGGCGATTCATGTGCCCAATTAATACTGTTAAGTAAATGAACCATAATTGCCCCTGGTGCTCAAAATCCTCTATGGCAAATTCTCGTAACATTATGTACAGTTCCTTCAAAGCGCTTATTACAGTTACAATTTTTCATTTTTTAAAAGTGTAATTATTAAATTAATGTCTTTCCCATTCACTAGACAGACCACGGTAAGCTCCACGAAGGCAGACACTATAGCTATTTTTGGTCGTCACTGATTCTTGCATTGTCTGGCACTTTGTAGGTATTCAGAATATATTTGTAGGATGAATAAATGACCTTAGGAAAAAAAATGGCCTTGAGGGCTTCAATCTAGGCTTATTAACAATAACAACAATAACACTTATATGTGGAATATAAACCTAAAAGCAACAAATGGGCAGGACAAACAAACAGAGACTCGTGGACATGGACTATAGACTAGTGGTTACCAGAGGACTGTAGACTAGTGGTTACTAGTGGAGTCGGGGAGGAAGGGGGAGGTAGACAGGGTAAAGGGAGTCAAATATAGGGTTTAAGGGGAAGGTGAAGTGGGTAAAGTGGATCAAATATATGGTGGCTGAAGGAAACTGAACTTTAGGTGGTAAACACACAATGGAATATACAGATGTCAAATTATAATGTACACTTGAAAATCATATGATTGTATTAGCCAATGTTACTTCAATAAAATTAAAAATTTTTAAAAAAATAATAATTGTCCACCCCGTGAAGAATCTATTCTCATTTCTAATGTATCTTCTAAAGGATATTAGTACAGATTTGACATCCCTTTTCACCTTTTCTATGTACATTATATTTTCAGGATTCAACTCATCAGCATTCTTGGGTAAAAAGTCTGGGGTGATTAGTCAGTGACAGTTAGCTGTGGCCTGGGAATTCCAATGTCCTGCAAAAGAGTTTCGGCTGCTTTCCTATAGCACTCAAGTTCATAAACACTGTGTCTCTACTTAATTTCAGGAATATATTAATAATTTACCCACAATAGTCTCTTGGACATGTAAATTCATTCTTCCCACTACTTTCAGGATAGCAAAGGTAAAGATATTTATCCCCATGTTCCCAGTGGGAAGAAAATATGGGATTAATGGGTCCATATTAGTCTTTGCCCCATGAAATAATTCAATAACCACAAAGCTTAAGAACCACTGGCCTAAGCTTCCTTTATTTCACAGAGGTTTTCAATCATTTATAGCATAAATTAGTAGAGAGAAGGCATTTTATTCTTGAAAACACCAAAATTCTCCTCCCATTTGGTATATTCATCCCCTGGACCTACCCATGTTGACTCTCTCTGGCTGGCCCCTGGGATTCAAATTAAAGGCAGCGTTTGTACTAGAAGGCTGGTAGGGGGCTATGAACAGTTATTATAAATCCTGCTGAGCCTTTCTCGTATAAGTATAAAAATGCTTGTTCTCTGAATCAATGCACACAAAAAAATACAGAATAATTATAGTTACTCATTCACTTAATATACCATTAAAACATATACTGATCTCCCTCAAATCTGTCTATATGAACAAGAAACAACACAGGGCCCAAATTTTGTAGTACAATGATCATGGAGTGTGAGACCTTAGGATGTTTCATTTCTCAGCTTCCTCAGTTTTCTCACCTATAAAGTAGAAAGAATTTATTTTTACCAGGGTTTTCGTGATTATTAAATGAGAATAATACCTATAAAAACACCCTTTAAACTGACAGGTAAAGAGAGAACCATCCAAATGGGAAACTACATTTGCAAGCAACACTTCCAATAAGGGCCTAATATCCAAAATATACAAAGAACTCATACGACTCAGTAATGATTTCTTTTGCTGAGCAGAAACTTTTTAGTTTGATGTAGTGAGTGGACAATTATTACAACCTAGTAAAGCACTTTGTGTACCAGGCCCATTCAATGAAGACATAGAACAGTTATTTTTTGATAAAAGAGAACTCCATTTCTATCATACGAATGTCTGACTAGAGATAAGTTTCCCAGCAAAAAAGTAGCCTTTATTTCAAGTAATATGTGCTGGAGTGTATGGAAAATTATGTATGATGCTATCAAAGGATAGTCTATGTCCTATAATTCCACAGCTGACAGGAAAAGGGTGGTATCAAAGAGCATGTGAGCAGACATGTGAAATTCCAGGGGGACATTCTCGATGGGACTGATAGAGACAACTTCTTAATGATGTTTGACCCACCTCTGCAAAAAATGGAAAGCCTGAAGATAAATGTGAGTGAAGGGAAGGTGTTATAATAATGATAGGAATGCATGAGATCGATCTTTGAGTTAATGAACATTGATCGATTTCCTGGTGATGTCTTCATCAGGGGATGACCTCGTTGCTGAAAATTATGGTATCGGGAAAGTATATAGCTACCTATGAGAGCATGTGAAGATTTGCTGTGTGTGAGTGTGTGTGTATGTTACATGGAGATATTGTCACTCTATTTTGCAAGGCAATTGTTTTTTATTCTTGAGTCAAGGATATAATGAAAACCCAAGAGAATTTCTGTTTGGCCAGAGAGCCTTTTATTTTTGTCCTTTCTGACCCTTATAGTCATCGTTATGACCACCCGCAGGCGAATCCAGGCAAGCCAGAGACAATGTTCATAGACTGGAAACCCAGAATGAATTTGTGTACATTTCAATTTAAACGATCTTCTTTATGGTAATTAATGGTGTGATGTTGGAAGGCATCATTTCATTCACAAAGCATTTGCAAGATCTATTATGTGTGAGATTAATTACATGTAAATATTTGGTAGACGTAAAGCAAATTTATTCCCTGCAAAATGGACCCACTGGTGGGAACGAGACCAATGAGAAGAGACTGTGTTTCACTTTTCTAAGCATCACCAACAGAGCTGCTTATTTTCTGAGTCTGGAAGAGACCCAGTGGGATTTAGTTTTATGAGGTTTAATGTAAAGGTGTTGTATTTCATGGGATGAAATCATAACACAGTGGGTTGCAAGAATTTTGAGAGATTATTTTTTTTCGGAGTGTTGGCGAGCACCGTCCTCTAGAGACTTTTGTGTCTAAAAGAGAAATATAGATCTTCTTTCGTAGAACTGAAATGATAACTAATCTTTAATCCTTTCTAGGTGGCCAGAGTTTGACTGGCGAGGCTGATTGGGAATGCACGTAGCAGGTCTGACCTCTCCGGTTGGCCTTTTCTGAACCCATGACTTCCAGTACATTCTAAAACTCCAGGACACATGGGTAATGCATTTTTGCCTCCCTTCTAACCCATGATTAACGATCTATTTATTTATAGAGCATACTTCACCTTTAAGCTTCACCCACACAGTTTGATTCACCATGAATTTTGACAATCCAAATGAACATTTGGCCAAGACAAGAGAATGCTATCAAGCTGTATCTCAGATTTCTTTCCTCTTCCACTCTTATTATGTTTTAAACTGAGAAAAGTTCTCTGTCTCAGTTTAGAGAAAGCTGAGCCATTCCCTTGACTCAGGTTTGACCTTTTTTTCTTTGTTCTGGAACACATATAACTGTCCTTAGGCTAACCATCTCTCCACTTCTGTGACCATTTCATCTCTAATTTCCCTGCAATGCAACATCTTGAACCAGGTTTCTCATAAATGCCAGGAGAGAAACAAGACACTGTGGGGGGAAGTCTGGTGCCTCTTCTGATTTCCTGATTTCGACGTGTGTGGAAGGGAGTTTTCGTTCTCCATAGCTGAGAGCCTTCTTGAAACGTGGTTCAGCAAGGATGTTTTGGGAGTGCAATTAATTCAGCATGGGAGTCTAGCAAAACTGATGCATGCTCTATTGTATGTAGCTGCTTTCCCAGGGAGATTTTTTTCTTCCTTCATTTCAGAAGTAATAGATGCAATCTTAAGACTTTAAAAACGTTCTGCTGCAGCCGACATATCATCCGTAATGATAAAAAGATGTGCACATCAGCGCAGATGTGTTTGTATCAAATCGTGTGCATGATGTAGCTCATGTGGATCCTCTGCTGAATTCTCATGGTAACACTGATGAAATTAGTGTTGCGGAGGAAGGGAGGGAGGGGTTATGAGTTATTACCATCAAGGAACAAATGTTACATTCCTTATCTTTCTCAGATGCTTTCCTGCAAATGCGTGTCAGATCAGGCTGTCATCCGGAGGGCGTCCAGCTTTAGGATGCTGAGAAGAGTCAGGCTGAGGGAGGTTAAAGAGCTGGGGTATAGTGAACAAGAGGAACAAGCTCATTTGCAGCTGTAGACGATCACCTATCACCTTATTTCCCAGACTTGCCTGTTCACCTGGGGAGTGTGGGAACCATGGAGATTCCCGCAGACTTATCAGGTCAGGGCCTAGGAACTGGAATTTCTCAGCAGCGGACCCACCGATTGCTTTGGTCAGGCTAGTCTTGGATTCACTCACTTCGTCTAAGCAGGATGGGCATTAAAAGGGGGTGGGCTTTGCGAGTGGGTGCTTTGGGGTTTGGGGGGTGTGGGTGATAAATAACATTGTCAGAGGGACTACTCTGCCTCCGTGTTTGCTGACAAGTTTTTGGAATAACATTGCCCTCGTGTTTGTCAGGGCCTTCAGTGCTTTCAACCCCATCCAGTATATTTCTCTCAAAGATGGTTCGGGAAAGACCTTTGTCTTTCCTAAGAAATTGGTTTTAGTTTATGAGATGAGAGTTTTTATTCTGCTTTATTCTGTGAGATGAGAATTTTGCCACTTAACTGAAGTCACTCTGCCTCACTGGCTGGGAAACGTGATGCTGGTTTTATGTCCAGTCCCTGTTGCCGTATCTACCATTATGGTTGGCCTTTCTGATTTCCTCTTTCTACCATTGTGCTGCCTTCTTTTTAATTCCTATTTTTGTGACTTTTATGACGTTTGTTTTATATAAGTGACTTCCAATCTCCTCCCCGCCCCCCAGGAAATTGGCAGAGAATGAATACATTAAATTGTGTACATTAAAATAAATACATTAAACTCTCAATGAATAACTTAATGGAGGGAAAATCTGACCAATTTAGGTCACTTTCATTTGGACTCTGAGTGCCGCTGTAGCCACAGCACACGACTATGCATTTTGTTCTGTTCCTGCCGGTGACCGCTGTACGTGAGGGAGAGACCTCAAGAGGCCTAGGCTGAGCATGGCTGTTTGGGAAAGCACCTCTTCTGAAGCTAATTGGGATAATTTGCTTATGCGAATAATAGTTCTGTAAAGGTCGGGTGGTTTTTTCTTTTATTCATAATCCGCAGATTTGATTAGAGAGGTAGTAGACAGTACTTTTTCAAATTACAATAAAAATACATTGGAGGGATGGATGAAAAATGAGAAAGGGAATATCGTCAATGATATTATGATAAGTATGCATGGTGACGGATGATTACTACACTTAGTGTGGCAATCACATTGTCAGGTATATAAATGTCGAATCACTATATTATACACCTGAAACTAATATAATGTTGTACATTAATTACACTTAAATAAAAATATACATCAAGGTAATACAGGAAAACACAAAACACAAAGTTGATAGGAGTTATAATGCAAAGCAACTCCCCTATCCCTCCAAACGACAGTCCCTTTCAGTTTTTAGTACTGTAGGTGGTCATCGTGATAATTTCATTGTCTTTGAATTGATCTTCTTTTGCTCTGTGAAATTTCATGATGCTATGTCCACATAGGTCCACATGCATTTTCTGTGTGGCATACTCCACAGGCCCTTAAATTCAGAAGACTCACTTTCTTCAGGTTGGGGAATATTTGATTCTTATTTCCCTAATAATTTCCTACTTCCTGTTTTCTAAGTTTTAGAAAATCCTATTGGATCTTACCTCCTAGTACCTTATATTTTTTTCTCCCTGCTATTTAGAGGGTAAGATTTTTCTTCCTTGAAAGTAAACACTGGCTGACCTGCTGTGTAAGCACGTTAAATGTTTCCATTGACAGTATCCATCCAATTTCTTGTTTTTAGCTCCATTTCTCTGAAATGATCTCTACTCTCCTTGACATCATCTTTAGGTTTCTCAAGGGAAGATCCTTTACCCGCTCCACTGCAGCCGTATTTGTGTTTGGGGCTGTAGCTGTCTCTGATCTGTGTCTACCATCAAATTGCCTCCTAAACCCTCTTTCTTTCTAAATGTGTTTATGGGTTTATTTTGATGTGGATTGTTTTAATTTCACCAGGTCCTGGTGTATTAGTCAGAGTGTGTTGGACTGTCCTCCAAGAACAAACCAACCCTGAGATCTCAGAGGGTTAATCCAACAAATGTGTGTTTCTGCCTCATTCAGATTCTAGTTTGATGTTCCTGTTTGAGCATCTCTTCTGGTCATTTCTGAAGCCGTGAGTCCTTCACTTCCTCTCATGTATGCAGGGGAGTGCCCGACCAACAGACAGACAGACAGAGACAGAGAGAGACAGAAACTGACAGAGACAGACAGAGACAGAGAGGAAGAGAGGTTTTACAGAAAGACCTTAAAGAGTGATATACTGCATCTGCCAATATTAATTGACTAGTCTTATCAAGAGAAGCTGGGAAATTAAGATTAGCTGGTGCCTAGGAAAGTGAGGAGAACAGGAAATGAATGATCCAGAACAGCTTTTATATTCATCAACAGGGAAGATAGGTGTGTGAGCGTGCATGCGTGCACACGTCTTTGCTTTTTCATCTCGAACTAGAATTACTTCCTATCCTTGAACTGATTTTTTAATTTTTCCCCAGTAGGAATCAGAAGGCTATCATTACGAAGCAGCCAAGGATCAATCTGCTATGCAGACTTCTCTGGACCTTTTTGGATTTCTAGATTTATTAGGCTGCAAATAATTATAGATTATAAATGATTTCTTTTAAGGTATATTTTTAAAAAACTATAAATGTAATACATATTTATCATGGAAAAGTTGAAAATATCAAATACAAAGAAATAGTCATCATTAGCTTCATCTCTAGGAAAAAAATGCTAACATTTTGGTGTATTTCCTTTCATCTTTTCTATGCATAATATGGGTATATATAAACTTTTTATTCACTATTCTATTAAGTGGTATATCATATTTTACTAAAGCAATCCCTTATTATTGGATATTCAGATCATTCCAACATTTTACTTTTGTAAGAGTTGCTGCTATAAACTTTAAAAATCTTATTTTTTTCTGCATTTAGAATATTTCCTTAGAAACGGAATTACTGATTAGAGCGTCAACTTTTTAAAGCTTTTAAAGGCTTTTCAATGTACTTTTCTACAAAGCTGGGTATTATCTTTTTTTCCCCTTTAATTTCATAGGTGAAAAATGTGGATTTTGTTGAAGCTTTATGTGGGAGGGAGAAGATTTCCCTCTTTTGCTAACCAATTACATTTCTTTTCTAAATATTGTTTATTCCTGTATTTTTATATTTTCTTATTGGAAATAACCGATTTTTAAAATGAGCTCTTCATATATTAAACCCAGTATTGTTTGGCCAACTGGTTTTATCATATGCTAGAGGCTTGCATAAGAATACACCGACTTGGTCTTAGTTACTAAGAATTGATAAGTACTTTATCTTCTCTCTTTTGCCTTTTTTTTTTTTAGTAATGGAGGAAAGAAAACTCACTTTAGGGTACTTACAGTTTTTCTTTTCTCTTTCAAGAGGTTATGGACAAGAGATTTCCTAGAAAATGTGTTTAATGATTTTACTTAAAGTTGGAGTGAGTGGAGAGTAGTTTATTGGGAGAAGGTCTTAGGGTCGAGAGATGATGCGTGTTGAGGGGCAAGTCGAGTAGCTCTCAGTGAATAAAAGATGAATCTTGTTAGATATTCAGAAGTAAAATGGCAATAGGGGTGCTGTGTTGGGGCCAAATCTGGAGGTTGGGAAGATATTATAAAGGAATGACGATGAGAGTTTGTTGCAGAGAGGGTCTGGCAGATGTCTGCCCTGTCAGACCTTCAGCTAAAGCCAAACAGGGTACTTAATGATTGTTAAAATCTTTAAGGAAAAATGTGACCTTGTCGGTCTTTTACATTTCAGTCTTAATTGTGGATATGACTTGTCCTGATTTGTTCCCGAGAATGCACTTTGATAGGAGGAGGGAACAAACTTAATGTCCCTGAGCTCTGGCCACCAGGAGAAAAAAAAAAGAAAGAGAGAGATGGAAGATTCAAAGACAGATTTGCCTACTTAGGGCATGTTGCACTCAGGACCGTGGATTGGGGGCAGCGGGTATGAGGAGACTACAAATGACAGGTTATATGTGGAGGTTGTTACCTGAGACAGTGTTGGTGCTGACACCAAGGCTGGAGAGAACTGGTGGTTTCTGGGGTGGAGGGACGCAGGTGTGTATGTGAAAACATGGCCAGTGGAACAGGCTGCCTGAGTCGCTTCTTTGGCCAACAGTATTTCAGCAACATCTGTGGATATACTGCATCCTGGAGGCGAAAGCTACAGGGATATCTCAACAGCGGGATTGTCAGGGACGCCTCAGCTCCTAATTCTTTATGTGTCAAAACTTGCCAACTCTGCAAAAAGATCCCTAACAAAAGGCATCATTGATTTACTGTGTCTAGGTTTAGAGTAGAAATTCATATAATATATTGGTCAATGATACAGAGAGAGCCAAAAAATATGAGATCAGGGATTAAATGTTAAGCCAGCTGTATCTTGTGTAACTGTTTCTGGATGATGCGAAATAGCACACTGTTTTTGGTTTGGAAGAATATTAACTTATGTGGAAGTTTTTACTTGAGGGGTAAACCCTGGTGTTGAGCATTCCATTAAAATTTGATATTTCAGTTTAATAAGTAGACTATTCAAGGTGAATCTTTAATATGGAAGAACAAAGACTAATTTTCTTCAACTAATTTTCCGATTTCCAATTTCTTTAGGTCCCTTAGAGCAGTCAGAACTATTACTGCCTAGAACCAGCTTAGCAAATAAAAGCGAGTCACAAGATCCCAAATAAACTAAATAATTAATATTCAAATGAAATAATTAATTTCTGCCATATTGGACTTCTTGCTCATTCTTTTGAAGCTCTGGTCAATCTTTACAATTTTTTTTCTGCACTAAATTATAGTCATACTCTGAAAAGTATTTCATCATGAAGCAAATATAATACTGGTTCATTTATATTAAAAACTGTTAGGAACCATTGCTTTTCAGCAACTGTTACTTCTATCAATATTTTAAATTTAATAGCCTAAACACAGACATAAAGAGATGATGTTCCATTGTTCCACGCTCAGCTGCTGCCCTACAGCTGAGCACAAAGTGAGAAGTACCTCCTAACTTTTCAAAGAGGGAGTTAGACATTCCTGCTGGACTTATTAGGAGGCTCCAGCCCTTTGAAAGATGGGTTGAAGAGACCCATTAAAGTAAATAGTGAGCGTTTAAAGGGAAAAGGTTATATCGGTCCAGGAGGCAGTGGCTGTGTGTGTGTGTGTGTGCGCGCGCGCGCACGCGTGCGCATATGTGTACATATTTCAGGGGAGGAGGTGGGTGGTAGCACTTTAAGAGAGCTGCTCCTAGAGGTCGGGCATATCTTTAGTGTGAGGAGAACCTGTCATCTCCCTTCCTACCTGGATGTTTGCTGGGCCACAGGAATTCCCGGGCCCTCAGTGGACCGAGCGGACCCCCGGGAGAGCTTTCCTGGAAGCCCGGCTAAGGGTGGGGCTGTGGCAGCCGCAGGTCCTGTGCTCTCACTGGAAGCAGTGGCAAGAATCCGAATTTCCCGGGAACAACCAGACGTGGAGGTGCGAACCGAGGCTTGAGTCATTTTTAATGGGACCTTCCCACAAGGATTGAGCTTCAGGCTTGAGACTCAGAAGCCCCTTAAGAAAGAGTTTAAATCTCATTCACAACCAGTGTTCAGATCTATCCTCACATGTCTGACGAACTCTACAAACTGACTAACCAGCTCTGTAACGATTCTCCCACCCCTACCCATGAATACCTGATTTGGGGAAGATTGGAAACAGGGTCTTGGAAGAAAATCACCAGGAGTGAACAAGGAGTTTAAAGGGTGAGTTGAACCGAGCCTGAGACCCGATGTCGGCAGGGCACAGGGGACCAAGGACCACTGTAGCCCACCTTCCTACCCCTACGTGTTCTAGGAGAGAGGGCTGAGTGTGAGGAGGAAGTGAAATCATCATGCCACAAGAGCCTCTGACCCCACAGCTGTGAGTGTCCATCCCTCATCTAAACAAGGACGACAGTCAGCTCAAGAGAGCTAGTAGTGGCATTCGTAAGGTAGAGAGCATGAGGAAGGTCTAATGGTTGCAGTGCAGTGAGGGCGAAGCCTGGGGGCAGTTGTGGTCGAGAGCGGGCCAGCGCAGGGTGTGGTGGCCTCAGGAAGCAAACGGCAGTCGCACTGGAGCCCAGGAAGCCCAGGACTGTGTGATGGAGGAAGCAGTTGGAGCCCAGGGCCAGGCTGGTCGGAGACAATGGCTCAACTCTGAATGTACTTCAGTCTTGACCCCGTCTGCCCCTTTGGAGCCTCTCGGGAACCTGGGAGCAGGGAGCTGGGAGGAAATGCCGGTGGAGCGGGTGAGGGCCACTCACTCAGAGACAGACAGGATTAAAGGGCTGTGCTAGGGCCTGCAAACTGGATGGGGCCTTGCGCATCCCTGGGTCACACAACAAATTCGAGTCTGCCCCACTCCTAAAGATGATATTTCTTTGGAATGCCACTAAGATACTCATTAAGTGGCCCTTTAGAATATTGATAAGAATACACAGGTTTGGTGACTCTTTGCATTCATCAGGCTTTTAAAAAGTTTTGCCCAGACTATTATCTAAGACTAAAATCTTGAAAAATTCATGAAGTAGTTAATATGGAACAAGTCTCTGGTTGAGCAGAAGAAGTCTGCCCTAAATGCTTTGAGGGTTGCCTCTTTTCTGGAAGAAAGGGCTCCATGAGTGAAATTCATTGTGGAAGACGGCAAATGGTCCAACAGCCGGTTTTACGGGGAAGAAAAGGCACCGAGCAGAGCCGAGAGCTCTCTCTTTCCAGCAGATAGATTTCCTAGGTGGCTCCGGGGTCAGTGTGCAGTCTTCGATATATGCACTCATATATTGTTACCCAAAGAGAAACATGAAGTGATTTCTTTGTCTAGGGGAATTTCGGCGGCCGAACACTTCATGACCCTCTAACCTTCCAATCCCTTTCCTCTATGTATCCTCTTTCCTCTTGCCTTGTTTTGTAGAGGGATTTTCTTTTGTCTTCCGATTCTGCTTCATTTGGCCAGCTCTCTGTGGGTCTTTGGCACCTGGGAAGGTCTGAATGTGGCCTTTGTGTTTGGTGAACTGCACTGTGCCCAGCCAGGCAGAGATGATCACTCAGCTTTTCTATGGCTTCATAACTGCAAATTGCTCAGCCATTTGTCATTCGGTTTTCACAAGCCCTTTGTGCTGGAGGCCGTGCCCCATTATCATCTCTCTTCATTTTCCAGTCGAGAAGGCGGGCGATATGTGACTTGTTCAAGGATGTGGGTTGAGTTGAGAATCTGCCTGCTGAGGCCACAAGAGACTTGCAAGGGAAGATAATAGCAGTGAAGCTGAACCGGGAGGAGTAGGGTGCACTGGGGCAGGCTGAGCTTTGCAGCCTTTTAAAGAAATCCAGACACCCTAAATGAAAGGTGGGAAAGACTTACCGGTTTAAGACCTCAAGGGGCAATTACGCCACAGAGAGGAGCTTGGAAATTCAGATTATTTCTGGGTGGTAGCATTTCTAGAGAGATTATTTTGAGGCTGGTGCTGTCTTGATTATAATCAAGGGGTCATTGATTTTTTTTCAGGTGGCTCATCTAGTCAATCACGAGTCTATAAGAGAGTGTTTGTTGGGTCAGGATCATGTAGCTCGAACTTCAGCCTGCCTCCATCTATTACAGAAGTTTCTTCCTCTCCTTTCTGCCGCCTCCGTTCCTCCACCTTTTGAAGGTGCCCCTGTCTTCAGCTTCACTAAGAAAACCTCGGTCATCAGGCTTTTAGGCACCTCATTCTTCTCCTTAACACCTCTGCCGAGCTGTCCTTTCATGAACCGTCTCCTTTCCTCCTGTTTCCCAGAAAAAGGCGATCCGGCCTTCTTTTCCGAGGCAGTCTCTCCTTCCTCCTCTCGGCTGCATTTTGACCTACCTTTTCAGCGACCTGCCTCACCCTCCCCAGCACTGCGGTCTCTCTGGCATCTCAAGTCTCCCGCTGAAGGGCCCCTACACATGTGCGCATGTGCGCACACACAAATGCCACTTTACCGGTTTCAGTTGACCCGAGAGCTCCTGCCAGCTGTCGGAGTGTTTCCCTCTTTCCTCTGCTTGCAAACTCTTTGAATCAGTGGGTTCTACTTACCATCTCCACTTTCTTGCCTTCCGCCTGCAGCTCCCTGTCCACTTGCTCTTACTCCCATGCTACAGGCGCTGCATGCACTCTAGTATTTTTTTTGGGGGTGGTGGTGGTGGTGGTGGTGGTGGTGACCAATGGACTGTGATTGGCCACACTCAGGTTTTTGTCTGGCTTCATGTGTAAATTTTATTTTATTTTTTTCCTGTAACATTTCACATTAGAGATTATCCCACGCTCTCGGAATCTCCTTTTCTCTGCGTCTCAGGACACAGCCTGTCCTTGTCCCTTTCCCCATTTGCCGGCTCTCTATCTCCTTCACAAGCCCCTTCAAGCTTATCCAGAGGTGTTCTTCTACCTTCCTTATGTCTCTCAGAGAACCCACTTGTCACCGTCTCTAATGACTCACAATTATGACAATACGACACCCAAATCTCTACTTTTGCTTTGAAATTCTCTGCTGTGCGCCATTCCCTAATTTCGGACTTGTCACTGGCTGTTTCCAAATGGATGACATGATGGCAGCTGAGGCAAAATGCATGTAAAATGGAATTCATCAGCGCTCTCCAAAACTTGCTTTTTTTCTCCTGACTTCCTCTTTCCGTTAATTATGTCGCTGAGCACTAATCTTAAGGGCCATCTTTGATCTTTTTCTCTTCGTGTCTACTACTATCCAATTAAGTCCCGTCACTTCCTCCATTGCGGAGCGCCGGGAATCTGTCCTTTGCCCTCCCGCTGCTGTGGCCCGGGTCAGCACCGGTGACCTTCGCCCCCGTCATCTCCATCACTCCCTAAGTGCCCAGCTGGCCTCCCTCTTTCCCCCACAATCCATGCACACTTTCTCTAGAAAAAGTTTCCTACATTTCCAGTTGCCGTTATAGTTACTTTGTTCACATCACCTCCTTGCTCAGAAGTGATCAGTGATTTCTCACTGCTTCGGGAATCAGCTCCAAGCTTCGGACCGCTCCGCCTCTGGGCTCTGCCCCACACGACTATCCTCTTCTTCCTCCAGAGTTCCCACAAGACTGCTCCATTCCGATTCAGAATCCTGAAACGTTCCTTGTTCCTTTCCACATTCTTGCCTTGGTTTATAGCATTTTTTCCTCCTCCGACACCCTTCTTCTGCCCTCCATCTCCTGCATTTTTCATGTATATGCTACCTCTACTTCAAGGGGTCAATTCAGGAAGGAGGGAAGGCAGGAGGGAAGGGGATTCCTACAATGTACCGACAGCTGCTGACCTGACACACTCCGTCCTCCACATGCCTTCGTGCTCCCTTCGCGGTGCTCCTACAGCTGTGCTTCTCACCGCCGAGCACATAGAATCATCTTGGGAGCTTTTAAAAGCACCAACGCCCAGGCCGCATCCCAGACCAATTAAATCAAAATCTCTGTGGCTGTGACTCGGTATTTTTAAAACCTCACCAAGTGATTCCAATATGCAGCCAAGGATTTATGTTTACCAATGTGACATTTTTGTAGATGATTTTAGTAGCACTGCATTTTTCTTCTTCATTAAACTGTTGGTCCTTGGGGGATTCCTTGTTTTTTGCAGCCTTCATGAAGTCTAGCACTGTTTCTCATACTCAGTGGGCTTTCAAAGAAAAAAGTTTTAAATGAATTTCAGAGTGGAAAATGAATAAGAAGAGTCAGTTTTTAGAGAGGAATGCAAATAATTTCCACCGCTGTCCTAATTATTATATGTAAAATAATTCCATTTCAAGTATTTCACATAATCCATTTATCTCCAAGCAGTTAATATGCCAATTAAGTATTTATTAATATTTGTCTAGTGAGACTATACCTTGCCTATCTTATAACAGCAATTAATAAAATGCTACGTGCACTTTAAATCGATGAATATCTACCTGTTTTACCTCATGGATTGTTATCAAGATTAAGCAAGTAAAGCTTCTGAGGAAAAAAAAATCATTCCAAAACATAGTTAAAATATTTTTAATGAAGCTATATTTTTGAAAGGACCGAAGCATAAAGAACTCAAGTCTGATGCCTTCTCCCTTTCATGAACACCACCGACTATATTAAGTCAAATGGAAAACTGCATTATTTTGGGTGTACATGATTCTTTCCATATACTAGATATCTGGTAATGATGTATAAATGTTGCAGAACTTATTTTAATCTGTGGGGATCGGAGTGAATTTAAATACATTTGTACTTGGATTGTTTCTATACTTAGAGTGAAGTAGTTTCTTACAGAAGAAAAATAGAAGAGGGCTGGGTTAATTTTTTTTTTTTTTCCTTAATTTGTGAAAGCACAAGATGTCTTTTGGAGCATGATTTCATAGTGTGGAGTCTGGAGCCAGACTGGTTTGTGTTCCAGTTCTGGCTCAGTTTACCAGCTGGGTTGACCTTGGACAAAGTGCTTGGCCTCTCTGAGCTTTGGTGTCCTCTCGTGCGTGATAGGGAGTGACACTTATGTCTCAATGTCATAGAGAGGACATTAAATCAAAGGAAGCCTTATATATAGAATGTATATCAGGTAGCCGACACTTAGTAGGCCCTCACAAAGGTTTCTGTTTTCTTAAAGCACCAGGAACATCAGGGATTTCTTTTTTCCTCCCACGCCCTTAGGAGCCTTCCTCTTGCTGTGTTTCGGGGCACACATTTGTTGGTAGATTTGCCAACAGAAATAGAGAGTTTCGTTTGAGATCTGAGTTTTTCATTTTTCTTTGAATCATGCAATAATTGCCGTTTTTCCTCCTGTAAATTCATTGAATTCCTTGGTAGTGTCTTTGGCATTCTCACTGTACGTGATTTAAGTTGAGCAGGAGAAAAGCGATGGTATAACATAGTGAGCCTCACACGAGGAGTGTGGACAGTATACTGACTTTGCTTCCAAGCAATTCATTTTTCCACTTGAAAAAATTTCTAAACCGAGTCCCATTTGCAGAAGTTCTGGAAACTCATACTGAGGAGTCTGAATGCTTTCGTAAGAAACAAGTCTTTGGTGGGCTTCTGGTTAATTGATTGATTGCCTTGTTGTACATAGATTGTGTAGATTTCTTGAATTGGTCACAGTAGTTGCTTATAAATCAAAAACAAGAGTTCACTCTCACTCCAGTTACAAGCCCTACACCACCAGATGAATCTGATCAAAGGCCATTTTTGAAATCTTGGAAAAAGACTGACATTTTGTTTAAAAAAAAAATTTCAGATAGATTTTTCCTGTCCCCACCCCCCGCTATGTTCTTTTCCTTATCCATAATGTAATTTGTATAGCGAGATTTTCAGTCTCCCTTATTTTTCTTAACCTATATACTTTCTATGCAACCTGAAAATGATTTTTTTAAGCACGACACTGAGCCCTTTGCTGTCCTAGATGGAATGACTTCGCAAGTCCACCTGAAACAGAGCCGAAGTGCACCCAAAGTTGATGTCAAGGCTTACTTACACTGAAGTTAAGTTATGGATGGGAGAACAAAGTCTAATTTTTATGTCTCCTCCCTAAAAGCCAATTAAAATCTAGGAAGAGGGAAAATTATCTGAGCCAGTTTCAGCGGCCCCAATACATTTCATCTTCTAAGACGGGTTTAGTTCATTACATAAGGGATGAACTAGGATATAATCATATGAACATTTTTTTAGTACCTCACCCAGATAGCCTGGATCTTTCAAGAAATTATTAATTTTTTTTTTAAGAAAGAGATAAAATATATTTCCTATATAGTCTAATTGTAATTCTCTGAACTTCTACTCACTGCTCAGCACTTCTGGGAAACTCATTAGGGCTTTGTTATTGCTTCTCTCCTAGCTTCCTCCATCACTGAGCTGTGCTTCCCCAGTGGGCCACCACGTCTTTGGGTTCCTGGTCCTTGGAATGTGCTTCTCGGTTCCAGAGCTCAGGAGCCAATTTCTTATTTTGAATACTTCAGCTTGTCTAAATTTATCAAGGGGGAAAAGGAATGTATTGCTTTGGCCTGAAAAATTCCTTGCTCAGTCCCTACTCCATTAAAAAGAAAAACATAATAATAATATTTGGAAGAAATTGGCCAATTCCAATTCTTTGGCCTGAAGGGACCCGATGATTTCAGAACCTTTTTGTGATTGTTTCTGTTCACGTAGTGACTAGAACAATTCAGGCTTACCGATGCACCTTGATTACCTTGATGGCGTTACAGGAAGTAGGACTAGTGATCGTGCTGAAATGAATTTTCCTCTTCCTTACCGATTTAGATAAAAGAGTGGAGAGGACGAGCTCTCAGACCAGGTTTTGCAACCACTAATCTAAATGTGGTGATCATCTGAGCACTTGCGAAATCTCAGAGTTTTCTCTTCAGTCCAGATGAGTTCGACCACCCTTCTTCTACATATTTTACGGTTGAATTCTATTACACAGTCATGGAATTTTCAAATTAGGAGGAACCTTAGAGATATTTAGATAAATACTGTCCTCCACATTCTACGAATGAGAAAATGGAGTCTGGATGGGATCTCAGAGAAGGATGAATTTGAAGTATTTTTTAGTTAAATTATTTCCCAAGGAAAGAGTCTTTATCTCAGTATTTTAAATATTAGATCATCCTCTCTTCCCTATGTCGTTGACACTCTCACTTCCCTTTGAACAGAACAGGTGAACCAAAATTCAGGAAAATGGGAGACAAAGGCGTTTTTATTTAATTCAAAATTTTACACACAGATTTATCCCAAATAGAAGCACAGAGGAAATAGTGTTGATAGTGTTCACACTGCCCTTGATTAATGCCGTATGTGTTATATTACTGATTTGTTTCCTGAAGAGCAATCACTGGGTAGGAATATGCCCAACCTCCGTTGCTGAGAATAGTACAACCCCCGTTTTCTTTGTTCTTTTTCTCCATATCACAAAGCTTATAAAAGAATGCCACTTCAATAATGCTTTTGTAACATAAATCCACTCATCGTAAGTGTACAATTCAATGTTTGTTAGTATATTCACAGAGCTGTGTGATCATCACTGTAATTGATGTGAGAACATTTCGTTGTCCCAAAAAGGAACCTACGTCCTTTAGCCATCGCCATCTCTTAATCCTTTCGTCTTTAACCACTAGTCCACTTTCTATCTTTACAGATGTGGTTATTCTGGACATCTTATAGTATGTGATCTTTCATGACTAGCTTTTTTCCCCTTAGCCTAATGTTTTTGCCATCCATTCATGTTGTAGCATGGATCAGTACTTCATTCTTTTTTGCGATAATATTTTGTTGTATGGCTATACCACATTTGTTTAGCCATTCATCAGTTAGTGAACATTTAAGTTATTTCCACCTTTTGGCTATTATATGTAATGCTGCTATGAACATTTGTGTACGAGGGTTTGTGTGTACGTGTGTGTGTGTGTGTGTGTGTGTGTGTGTGTGTGTGTATCTTTTGGGTATGTGCTTAGGAAAGGAATTGTTGTGTCAAGTAATAACTCTGTGTTTAACTTTTTGATAAATTACTATGTGGTTTTCCAAAGTGGCTGCACCATTTTACATTCCCAGCAGTGTATGAGGGTTTCAATTGCTTCACATCCTCACCAACATTTGTTATTATCTGGTGTTTTTTTTGATTTAACGACACCCTAGAAGACGTGGAGTGGTATCTAATTGTGGTTTCCATTTGCATTTTCTCGATTACTAATGACAATGAGCTCCTTTTCATGTGCGTATTGTCCATTTGCATTTCTTTTGATGAAATCTATTCAGATAATATTTTTAGAAAGAAAAAAAACGCAAACTTTGGTAAGTTAGAGAGAAAAAGATTTGAAACAAAGATTGTTAGTAGGAGGTTAACATTTGACTAGAGAAATTGAAGGAAAAAGTTTCATTCTAAGTGGTTATTATGACTAGTAAATTAAAAAAGGCACATGTGTGTATAATCATGTGTGCACATCTAAAACTATATGTATATATAGTTATAGACTTCTTATATTCCAAAAAAATGATCTGAGGCAATAAAAGAAAAATATAAATTCATTCGTTTGTTTAGTTGGCACCTGCTGTATTCAAGGGATAATGCTCAGTTCAAAAGATACATTAAATGAATAAAACAGATTAGGTAACTTTTAGGCAGGAACTGAAAACATAGCATATGTGTCACCTTATACTCTCTCTACAGTCACTTACATGTGCACTATGGAATCCTGAAGTAGACAGAGTCACCTTGGCTCATACAGTTGTAATGGGTTCATTGGGAAGTCTTGTCGATTTTTTTTTTCAAAATATGATTTCATTTCTACTATTATAATTCTAGATGAAGCAATTTTTTATGCTTGTATTATTACTTCAGTTGGCTTCAGAATTCTGCACTTCGTTTTATTCCAAAGATATGACAAGATGAATCTTATAAAACAAAACAATAAAATCCTCAGATTTTATTATTTTATCCTTTTGCTTAAAACTTCCAATGACTCCCTTTTTCTTATTTTATTAAATCTACATGCTCTGCCAAGTTTAAAGTTCCCTATCATGTTGCTTCTCCTTGCCTACATTAATCCATTCACTAATTCATTCAGTATATATCTCTGGGTGCCTACTGTGCACCAAGTACCGTGCCAGGGCTGAGAAGAATACCTTGAAGGAGGTCCCTGCCCTCACAGAGCATGCAACACAGCAGAAGCCTGGAAAGTAAGCCCTGGAGGAGGCACGATGTTCAAGGGCAGCTTAGAGCGTGGCAGGAGGTGCTTAGAGGATGGGCATACACTCTCACTTTAGAATTGATGAAAGTTTTCTTGGAGGAAGTGGCAGAATGTGGATCCCAGGAGCAGGCAGTGAAGGAGAGGAATACCATTGTTCCAGGTGGAAGAAATTGTGCAGTAGAGGACAGAGGTGCGAAAGTTCCCACTAATCCATTAAAGGGAGTGAACAGTTAAAGACACAGTTGAAGGAGTGAATGGAATGGGATTCAGGCTGAAATGGAGAAATCAGTCTTAGAGAGGAGGAGGGAAGGGTGAAAGGAAGGAATACTAATTTCATAGGGTTGGTATTGGGAAACAGGCAGTGGCTCTCTTTTTTGATGGCTCTTATTTTTCCTGTAAAGCAGGAGGTAAGGAACTCAGCTTCAGGTGGGAGGTCAGGCTTACAAGTGGGAGGTCTGATGTGAATGAAGATTTGAAATAGCCCCGTTATGAGACAAACAGCACTCTAGGGCAGCGTAGGGGCAATGGAAATGGAAAACAGTGAAACTACGCGGTGGTGGTGGGGAGTGCAGGCTCTGTAATAAGACACACCTGGATTCAAGTCACCATGAGTCCTCGCTCTGACGTTGGGCAGGTATGTAATGTCTCTGATGCTTAGTGTCTTCATGCAGTCGAGATAATATTAGTACACTGAGTTATTCATGGTTTTTGGGGGAGGATTAAATGAGATAACACATGTAAACCACTTAGCATGATATCTAGTAGGTAGTAAGAGCTTAATCAATGTTTTCTATTTACAATAGTAAAGTACCAGTTTGGTCCATAGTAGTGCTAAGCAGCACAGATGTGGCATGGAGAAGGGGGAAAGTTGGATGTACGCAGAGACGACTTTTCTTGGGAGACTTGATGGAAGGCTAATTGGCGAATGAGTTGGTGATATTGGCAAGAGTGGTCAGATGATGGACTCAGAGCTGGATCTATGAAGTGACAGTCAGATGAGGCTGATAGGTAGGTGTGCGAGGAGTAAACTCAGTGAGAGAACTAAGGCAGGAGATTAAAATAAGAGAGTAGGAAGTTCGAATTTAATATGTCAGAGGTGTTGTGATTATAAACAAAGACTCTACATTAGTATGGCTGCCTACTCAAAATGCTCAGACCTGATGATTTGTCTGGTGTGTACTTAGGAAAGGAGCAGGCAGGTCAATGGACCGAGAGATTGGATGGCTGGATTTTTGGAGACTCCTACAGCATGGGAGTATTTGCAGGTTGAGAGAAAGACCATGAGCCACGTGCTAAAGTGCTTAGTGAATGAGGGAAGTGACTGGGATGCAGGGCAGATAAAGATGACGATGTTGAAGAGGAGTGGGGTTTTCCCAGAAAATTGGAGGAGGAATAATTTAGAAGGAGTACTGGAGAATAAGAAAGGTGACTTGTTCTTCTCCCAGCCTTGACCTTGAAGGCTGTGGAAGAATGTCATCTCCTACTTGAGAGAGAGAGGCCCAGGAAGCCATGTCCTCAAGGACTAAGCAGACTTCTCTTGAGGCAGGGAGGCTGAGGGATGGAGGGCAGTCATAGTCCCCAGACAATAGTTTTGAGGGTATCATGCAGCAACGTGGGGTAGTGGGGAGAACAAAAGAGTGGGTGTACTTCCAAAGGGATTCCACTTACTTCTCTGTGATTTTCTGTGACATTAGTGACAATCCCATGAGGTCAAAGCTGTGGTGCAGTATTGTTTATTATCATATTCATGATTGACAGTAGCAAAAAGTTTTCAAAGAAGTACTTGGACTTGAATACTAGATTATAAAGTCACGCTTTGAATTTAATTTCTTTATTCGTAAAAAAATTGTTGTTATATCTTTTCAATTTACTAACGATCGATGGAGTTTTAGCTAAAATCTGCTAAAGGGAGGAAATTGCTCTCAGCGATTATTGTGATTTGATCTCTAAATGTTCATGATGATTTTACGTTACAGCAAGTAACGTAAGGATTTTCAATAAAAAAGAATTTCAGAAGTTTTAGCAGTAATCATATATATTTTTTTATCAAATGAGAAATCAAAAAGCAAATTGATTTACTTTCTCACTTTTAATTTTTGAAAAAAATTCTTCTTTATGTGCCCTATTCTCATGAAAGAAATCATTCTTGTTTAATTTTTCTGTGTACAAATATGATACTTGATCATTGTAGAAATTAAAAAAAATCTTATAGGAAAAAGGTAAAAAAGGAAAGCCAGTATCCCTCCATATCTTACTCCCCAGGGGGAGGGACCATTATTGACATTTTAATGAATGGCCTGTGAAAACCCTTGGTCCAGAACTCAAAAGAAAGTATGGAGAAAGGTTATGATACGTGGGTTAAGGATGACCTGAGTTTGAGTAGTAGTATTTCGTATTTTGTCTTTTTATCCCAGAAGTACAGCGAAAGCCCTTGTTTCTCACTGGCAGCATGTTCACAAGGAGACCCCTGGCTATTTGCTGCCAGTACCATCGTGGGAAGGCAGCTGTTTAGTGCTAGATAAACTTAGAGTCAGGAAAGTCTTTTTTATATGCTTTGTGCTTATTAGAACACATTTACTTGGGGTCAGATTTATGGTTAAAAAAAAAAAAGCCTGATTAATGCTAGCATCTCAGGATTCAGGGTCTCTTAACTTGGAGACAGTACTTAAGGAATCGATCTAGGTCATTTCAGATTGACATGTCTGAGGGTAGTAAACATTAGGAGAATTGTACATATTGGTTTTCTTTCACTCAAGAATTTTGACTTGAATTTTTTTTCAAAGATTTTTAACAAAACAAGCTCAGTGCCCGTCACTGTTGTCAGGGCCAGGTATGGGATACCCTGCCCAATTGGAGAGAGCCCCTTGGTTATGAAGAGAAAGCTCTGAGAAATACAGTCCCCAGCAGGATTTGTTAGATTAGGCTTCTTTGTGAGTGTGATTCTTCCATACAATTCTTGCTGGACATGTGCTAACTGACCTATCGGCTGCTCTGTCCTCATGATTCTTTAGATCGGGTCATCCCTGGTCCTCTGTAAGACCTCTCCCTTCCCTGGCTGGATTCCTCTACATGTCCCAACCCTTTCCAGCCATTAGCGATCCAGAAGGATATTGTTTTGAGGCAGATTTTCTGACTTACTCTCTAACTTTCTGCACTGAACTCTTAAATCTACCTTGTTCATTTGATGGGCAGCCATGAGATTAAATTGCTTGGCTTGTCTCAACAGCGATGTTGTCTTCATTGGCTAGAGGATCTCAGGGAGCAGATGCTAAATGTTCACAAGACTGGGCACACCTCCCCGACAGACATACATGTCCCGAGTGCTAACGATACCTGCTGCTGCCTCTAAGGTTAACCCACAGCAGTGGGTCTTCTATCTGCTATTTTCTGAATGCTCTTCGATGCATTCTTTTAAAAATGTTTTTTATCTTAAAGTGTAACTTGCATATAGTAAGTATACACATCTCCAGGCACAGTTTTCAGGAAGACTCAATTAAAGAAGGAAGTTGAGTTTTTAGAAGTGAATTTTCTTAAAATCTCCATGGATCTGTGTTTTCCATGGTAAGCTTCCAGAGCTCCTGTGGGAGGGATCTCAGGAGGAAGGGCACACCCCGCTCCTGACTTTATATAACACCTGTGGAATGCTTTTTCTTTAAAACAAAACAAAAAAACATGCTCATTGTACAAAATGCAGAGAAATTCTGTACAGTTCTTTGTGTCCAAGTCCAAGTGGGTTCTTTCTGAAACGTTTGATGGAGGCCTCTGCTCCTCATTTAAATCAGTGGATACTTGACTTAAAGTCAGGCCACTAGTCTGTGGGATCAGGGTGGCAAACGAGGGCTCTGCTTCGGCTGAATTATGCACTGTAAGCTGTTCAGGAGAGGTTACCAAGTACCGCTGCGAGCTGAGAGACAGAGAGCCCAAGGAGGCAGAGAGGTCTCGAGAGGACTGTGACTGTCACTGTGATGGCTGTCACCATGAGCAGCACCACACCCAGAGGTAACGTGTGAGTGGGCGTCATAAACAGCGCTCACATCTGGCGTTCCAGACAGCCACAAACAAATCAACCTAAATGTAAAGTGGCACTGCTAACAGTACGTCTGTAATTACATCTTGTTTTATTAGTTGCAAAGGATAATTGCATCCAGAAAATTCCCAATGCAAATGTACGCTACAGAGATAATATATATGTTGCTCCGAGAAAACGATGTGGTAGAGAGGTCCCCATAATGTTAAGTACCTTTCTAGCACTCATCACCGATAAGTGCCGGGAGGGCCGTGGGAAAACAGGGCAATGGGTGCTGCCAGAAGTCAGGATGTTTGAATCCTCCTCGGACTCACAAATCTGTTAATCCCTCAACTCTCTGCCCCTAAGTGTCTTGAGGGAGGGGGATGGCTTTGGAAAACATCTCAGGCAGCTGGTTTTGGTCAAGCTGAAGCTTAGGCCAGCCCTGGGGCATGCACCCTTGGCAAAGTGATCCCGATAACATGCTCTTGCCTTTTCAAGACAGCCCGCTGAGCTCAGCAGGGGCATTGAATGCCATGCCCTTTTCCATCTCAGCAATATGAACACAGATCTCTTAATGATTAATAGAATTGATTTAAGCACTGACATTTAGGAGCTAAGAGATGTTGCAGATCGAGCTCTGTATCTTTGAATATTATAATTTTCTTGTTTAGGGATTGGACCGAATTATCTTTATTGCTAAGATATCAAACAGAAAAAAGAAGGCATAGTGCTTTACATATAGATGATCATAAAATGTTATTGTTAATGATGCAATTATCCAGAAACTTAAAATATTTGTCTCTAGTAGAAAAGTCAACGGCTTTCAAATATTTTTTAAATGTAAAATGATAGTCTGAGCTCTCTTAGTTTCTGTTTTTATTTATTTTTTTGTCCTATGGGCCATCACTTTAAAAAGCTGTTGTTAATTTAAGAAACTATTAACTATTCTCAGAGCCAATGAGGCATAATTTGAGATGTTAAAAGTTATGTTTTTGAATGTATCTGATGACAATTGCCTGTAAGTTGCATGATGTGCATATCAGTTGATCGGTGAGATAGTTTTAGTTTCCACTGTAGTCCTTTTGGAGGGTGGCTATGAGATGAAGCAAGGTACTTGAACCGGGCAAAACGCATGAATGGAATTAGTATTTTTTTTCCTTTTCATCTTGTTCTGTGTTGATCCTAATAATTTCTGCTCCTGTCCCTTATTATGTTCAGTCAATGGCAGTGAAAGAAAGAGGGTGGAAGTAACAGATAAGAAAGAGCGTGGAAGAGGGCATGCACGAGGTCCCTCTGCACCAGGGGAGCTGGAACACGGGCACTTCACGCCTGCAGGCGTCTGCTCTTTGCGCATTGGAAAGGAGCTGTGCCAGGGGCCTAGAGATTCTCATGGGCCTAAGTGAAGTACATTCAACCAATTCAGATGTTTCCAGATACACAAGGAGGGTGTGTAGGGGTGCCTTTCTGAGCATTGTAGGAGCTTAGTGGGAAAAAGTTCGGATATTTTGAGATGGGCAGCTAGTTCCAGCATCAACACCCTTTAGCTATTGTGTTGGGTTGAAATTCTACCATGGTGACCTGGAAGCCAGGAACTACGTGAGGGAAGGGGGTGACGGCGGTACAGGAGCTTTTCAAGAACTATTCTTTGGGCCCAGACTTGACAGACATGTTCATGTGTGGAAAGTCTTGCAAAAAGTTTGTATCTGATTATATCTTCTATGTATATGTATGGGTGTATATATATATATATATAATATAATACATATTTATAATATATAAAATGAATATACATATCTGTATAATATGAATTATTTATATAAAATGAATATGAGCTCACCATGGCAAAAGAGACAAACATCACATTATTTTAAAATAATCAGAAACTATCACTAGAAAAACAAAAGCTGCAAACTCCATTATACATTTTGCCAAGCAAACTAAATTTAAAGGGTCAGAAAAAAAACCTACAGAGAATGAAATTTTTAGGCAGTGAAATGCATAGATTATTTATACTTTTATTATTAAACAAATAGAAATAATTGAATATATACATTTTCATTTAATAGACTATTGCTGCTTTATATAATAAGCCCATAAAAATGAAATCAAAACGAAGAGTCCATGTGATTGGGGAATTTGATCTGCATCATCCACTATGACTTTGAGAGAATACTAGATTTCTTTGGACTAATGCCTGCAACGTATTTAAAGAACTAATGCTAATTTTAAATAAAGACAGTCATAGCGTACAATTTTCTCCTTTCGCTGGGGGGAAATTCAATAGAAAAGAAAAGGACAGGCTAAAAAAATCACTGCAGTGTGTGCATGACCACATGGGAGCGCAGCACTTGTCCAGCGTGAGATGCCCACGCGGACCTTTCTCTTTTCCCACTGCTGCAGCCCGATATCCTCCCCACCCCACTCCTTCTTGCCAACACAGATAGACCGTCAATGCCTGGGACTTCCAGCCTCCTTTCCCATTCTCCGTTTCACCTCCCTGCCGGTCCAGAGTGAGCTGGTGGTAGCAGATAGAAGGCTGAGAAGTGGGGACAATCGCTTCCAAGCCTTGTTCCTAGTCTTGATGAAGAATTGTTTGTATGTGATGGTGTCAACCAATGGCTTCCTAAAGGACTTTGGGGGCACATTTATTTCATTCTTACCTTATTTTTCCTTTAGGTTATTTCTATTGCTCTGAATTTCTGGAGTCCAGTGTTAGAGGGCATTTCCTCTCCCTTTCAAGGGCAGTCTTTTTGAGTACTCCCGTTATGGTGCGTCTGGAGCTATAAAACATTTTGGGGAGTGCTTTCTTAAAGTATCCCCAGTAGATACTGAAGGATATCACTAATCTAAACTCTTCTAAATGCCCATCAAGACAAGGATAAAAGCATAGACCTTTTTCTCCACCTAATTTAATTTGCTTTACATAGATAAATTAGCCTCCTAAATGTTTTCGGACAAATGCTTCTTGTGGAAGAATTTCAGACCGTCCTCCTCCTAACAAACTTAAAAGGTGCTTTAGTTTTTGGTTCATTCACTCAGTCATCTTTTTATTTCTTTATTAATAGGTATTTATCAAATGCTTATTGTGCGCCAGTCACTGTACTCGGCACTGTGCATACAAGGATGAATGAGGCATAGTCTGTGACTTTCAGATTTACAAGCAAGAGTTGTGATATGATGTTTAGAATGGAATGATAGAGACAAGCAGAGCCTGGCATGAGACCGCTGGCTCAGAAGGGCATTCAACCCAGCTGAGTCTTGGGAAGGCTCGGAAGCCTGAACTGACACTTGCAGGATGAGGAAGGCAGGAGTATGGGGAAAAGATAGGGACTGAAACGAGTCCACTGGATTTGGTAATTAGGGGCCAGATCTGTTTCAGTGGAATGCAGGGGCGGGGTGGGGGGGGGTGGTTCAGGTGGATTGGAACAGACTGGGGAATGACCAGCAAGGCAGGAGGTGGAGGTGAAAGAGAAAAGGTGGGAACAGGCTGGACAGTGGCTTTGAGATAGTCTTGGGGTCAAGGAGAAAAATCTGTGCAATGTTCCAATAGTAAAAGAAAGGGTAAAGGGCCAGGAGGGATGGGCGAAGGGTATTTCGATGGCACAAGGGAAGCGACAAGGGCCAAGGGTCCAGGTGAACGAGCAGGTCCTGCATAAATGGTAGAAAGAAGTCACTCTGGAAAAGCAGTTGGGAAAGGCCTGGTCTAGAGAGTGAAATCTACTTTTTTTTTTTGTTGTCCCTTTAGGACAGAGGACACCTGGAAACTCAGTCTGGAAACGCTTTGGGTGGGTGTAAGGTAGAAATCACCAACTATAGTGTGAGCGGAGTGGGGAAGGTTGGGTCCCTGGCAACCTGGAGAGTCTTCATCTTTCTCCAAGAGCGGCTACAGGGCCCCAGCGCGTTTGTCATGGAAAAATGGAGGTCCAGTGTCGCTGGATCAAGAGACGCTGGAAGTCTGGATTTTTTTTTGTGTGTGAAATCTCACAATTTTAAAATGTTGTCAAATGTTAAACAAAACGATATGGTTCAAACAAAATATGCCTGCCAGCCCTATCTGGCCCCTGGGTACCAGTTTGCAATCTCTGATATGGAAAACCTCTTTTATGAGTTTATTCTGCCATTTTCATGTGTCAAATCTATCCTCTCTGCATAACTATGGAGAAAAATGTTAATATGGAAAATAACATGGATAGTTGGAGAAAAGAAGTACAATAATGCGCTTAATCCTCCTGAATCTAGTTATATGCTGTGACCTCTCCAGGACTTTAATTTTAATAAGTTGATTCCTTTCTCTCTGTGCCTATTAACTGAATTTTCTTTGTTCATTTTAAAGTTCTCTGAAAAGCTGGATTGCTCCAGGAACCAGAAAAGACTTAATTACTTAGCTTATTATGAAAAATAAAAATGGAATATGGTAATTTTTTTATATTAGGCCCTTAGACTGTAGGGAAAGGCTGAAGAAAATTATAGATACAAACAGGGAAAATATCTGTGTGTGCCAAGAGAAAAGGGACTTTTATAGTTTATGCTCTGCTTGGCTTTGACTATTAATCACTTGTTTGTGGCAGGATAAGGACTGATGATGACTCATGAAAACCGGAGAAGATACGTGTAAACCTCGCATCAGGGAGGAGGTGAGTAAAGATGCTTCGATTCTAAAATTTGATGACTTAAGCTATTAAATGTACTAGAACAGTGGATCATAAACTTTATTGTGCATCAGAATCACCTCTGAGGGTTCATTAAAACACAGGTCGCTGAACCATGTCTCTAGAGTAGGTTTGGAGGGTGGAGAATTTGCATTTCTAATGAGTTCCCAGGTGAAGATGATGCTGCTGGTTCAGAGGTCATCCTTTGAGAGCTATGGTTTCAGAACACCTTCAGGTTTTACTATTTATAGATACCACCTCTGAACAACATTGTGTTCACATTTACTTAAATTCGTCGAGTCTCTGGGTTTATAAATTGCTAAAGCTGATATGAGCTTTTGAACCACTGGACTGAAGATCTGGCATTAGTTGTGTGAAAACAGGAGATGTGCTGGTCCAGGTGGGAGAGGTCCTTTATCATGTATGTCCCAGGTTGTTTTTCTCTTTTGGATGCTGTTGTTTCATCTGCAGTGGTTTGGTGATGTGTTTGCTTGGTGACACCGATATCTTGATTATCAAGCTGTTGACGACCAGCTACAAAGCCCACCCTTTTGTGCCATGCTGTGTGATGCAGGGGCTGGAACTCTGCACACTAGCTTCCTGCTGTTTCTGTGAAGTTCTGTCAATATGGGGCACTGGTAGGTTTTTGCTTTTCTGACTAATCCACGAATCTAGCAATCCATCTCACTGTGATGCTAGACTCCATGCAGGCTACTACTTTCAAATTCCAGAAAGTAGGTAATATCACATGCCTCAAAAGCTGCCCAGGAAGCATGTGAAATACTGTATCTCTGTGGCTGTAGTTCCACGGAACAGAATCAGTCATCTGAGGTGCTTGTATAAATGCACGTTTCCAGGCCCCACACCCAGACCTAGTGCATTTAAGACAAACCTTCTACATGAGTCTCCGCGGTAGGTGTGATGATTAATTTTATGTGTCACCTTAATAAGTTTATGGTGCCCAGTTGTTTGTTCAAACAGTAGTTTATGTGTTGCTGTGAAGACATTTTTAGACGTGATTAACATTTAAATCAATAGACTTTGAGTAAAGCAGGTTACCCTCCATAATGTGGGTGGGCCTCACCTAATCAATTGAAGGCCTTAAGACCAAAGTCTGAGGTTTCTGAAAGAGAAGGAATTCAGCCTCAAGACGGCAACACAGAAATCCTGCCTCAGCTTCCAGCCAGCTGGCCTGCCCTGCGGATTCCATGCTTAACTAAATTTCCAGCCTACTGGGCACGCCATGTGGATTTTGGACTTGTTAGCCACTGCAATCTGTCTGTCTGTCTGACTGTCTGTCTACCTACCTACCTATCTATCATATTGGTCTGTTTCTCTGGAGAACTCTGCCTAATACAAAAGAGGTAGGGTTCAGGAGCCTGCGTTTTGACCAGCACTCCGGGTGATTGTGATGCGTTGGACTGCGAAGCTCTCTGGTGAGAGTTTTAGAGAGCAGAGAACACTATAGAAATGGTCACCAAGAGCTTTGGAGTACTTAGTTCATTTGTGCATTCATTTATTAACTATTTCTCAGAGCCTGCCAGGGACCTAGGAACTCTTCCAGGCGCTGGGCATATTGCGGTGTACAAGACAGATCTAAGCAACTCTCGAGAGAGTACCGAGGTCTCATTCCTAAGACTCTTAGGTGCAACTTCTGAAGCAATTACAAAAATAAACCTTGTGTACCTTTTAAAGGCCTGCAGCGATCCTCTTCCTCTGCTTTTGCACTAAAATTTATACTCCAGCTATAATCAATATACCTTTATGATGACTCCATAACTTAAGAATATTTTTCTAGTCTTAGAGTCAGATCTCTTGGCATTTAATTGTTATAGCCTTTTTCTTACTTTAGTAAAACTTTAAATTAAGTTCAAGAAGTACTTACTGTGGGCCAGGCATTATATTAAATACTTTCCCTTTCAGTGGTTCAAAGTTTAGGGAGGAAAAGCCTGACTATAAGCTAGCCATTAAAATACAGCAGAGTTGTTTTAAAGGTATGTACGTGGTATCTTGGGAGGACAGGAAGGGCCCCATCCTGAAGCTGGCTGTAGGAGGCAACTTCTTCTCTGTCTATCTAATGGGCATAACCTGAAATAAGACTTCCCTTGAATTGATGGAGTCATGTTACTCTGCATGAGGACTTCGGATTCGAGCTACAGGGCACCCCATCATTTTGCCTTGCACCATAGGCTGTGAATGTAGTATCTGTTGGCTTCTGTTATTTGATGCCAGACTCATTGCTTGGGGGCGGGGGTGGAGGTGAGGGGAAAGGTATTGAAAATGAAGTGGTTCCAAGTGATAACGTTGAATCTTGATTCCACAGTTTTTCATATTCCATTACCCTCTTGGTTTCTTTCTGGCTCTGTCTCTATACATTTGAGAATAAGGCTTAATCACCATATATAACAAATTAAGGTGATAATGATTCTTTTTGATAATATGCCATTTTTCTCTGAATGTCATTTTACTAAGTGCTGTGTTCCAAGTTTCTCATAAGAAACAGATTTTCCGAGATATCCCAGAGGCATGTGCTACATATTTTATGTGCAGATACAGAAGAGCTGGAGTAGATTAGTATCTAAGGAATACATGTAGCCTAAAATAAAGAAGATTCATTCACATATTTAAAAACAATTTTAAGTTACTAGATCCTACTTCGGAATATATTTTTGAAGATAATTTTTTTTGAAATCACATGGCCAATGTTAAAATTAATTAAAGAGAAAGAAAAGTTAATGTTTGATTTATTCACCAGTGAAAACAGGAGAATTTAAGCATCATAAATCTTTTATGCCACAGTATTTGTGTTAGTCATCCTTTATGAAGATGATGCCAGAAAAAGCATTCTACTTGTATCTAAACTTTCGATCCTTAAATCATTGCATTTTACTAGAGAAAGAAGCCCAAGTCCTTATCATTTTATATTTTAACTATTGAATTTATATATATTATATACACATACATACATGTGTGTGTACAGATATGCACACACATACATGCACAGACACAAAAAGTAATCACATATAAATGAACAGCTTGATGAATTTACACTAGCTGAACTCATTCTCGTAACCAGTACCTATATGGAAACAGAATATTATGGACACCCTGGAAGCCAAGTCATACCCCTCCCCCAAGGGTAACCACTGTCCTGCCCCTAACAGCATAGATTAGTTTTGCCTGTTTTTATATTTAAAATAGAAACATACATTATGCACTATTTTACTTATATTTTGTTTAATTGCTTGGATTTGAATTTATATATTGACTCATGTTGGCCAACATTTGAATAAAACTAGAAGGAGGCCTTTCAAACATTGAAAAGCATTTTCTTTTTTTTTTTGAGAAGCATTTAGTGCTAACATTCCAATTTTTGGTTCTCAAAAGCTCTGAATTTTCATTGGGCTTTTCTCCAAGTTCTGGAGGGTCACAGCCAGTAAGACCTATGAAAAATAGGATATAAAATCTCCATTAATAATTCTTATATTGCTTACCCATTAAAATGCCATTTTGGATATATTGGGTTAAATAACATATATTATTAAAAAATCATTTTACCTGCTTTATAAAAAAAAAAATTGTGGCAACTAGGAAGTTTAAAGTCACATATGAGGTTTGCATTATATTTCTATGGGCAGCGCTGACTCCGGGCGTCACCAGGGCTAAGAGGGGCTGAGCAACCTGGCCAGTTAGGATTCCCAGGAACAGCCTCTTAGCGATGTGCTCGGACTTTTTTGTTTCCCATCAGAAAGGGCCCTGCCCTCAGCTCCTGGGCAAATGGCCAGTGTCTATAGTTTCTAGATTTGGAGACAGAGACTTGCTCGCCTTGCCGTATTTTTTGCCAAGTCTTCAGAACGAAGTAGCTTCATATCTATGTATTAGTTTAACCAGCAATTTCTGCATATACCCTTTTCATCCGGCCTCATGTTTTGGTTCAGATCAGTCCTCTCCTGTCTCCTGGAAGGACCTCCTTTCTCTTTTCAGAACCATCAGGTAGAACAGGTCCTTCACCTCTTCTCTATGCCCTCTTCTTTAGCTAGGGTAGGCATGGATTCCGAAAGGTTTAATTTACAAAAGCTTGTCGTAAGTCAGTATTTGGTTTTCAGTGCATGTTTTCATGCTGAGCCAGGGTGGTGGCTGAGGTCCTTGGACAGTCGATGAGTGCCATTTCGCTCATAATATCTCTGAAGCATAGTGTTTACATTTCTATTTAAAATTAGAGGCCGCAGGTGATATAGTAGCCTCAGAATATATGACAGGAAGCACAGCCCCTGTCCTGGGGTGGGGCGGGGTTAGGGGCTAAGTGCTCACCAATGGTTTATTGATTTTCTACATTAAAGAAGAAAATTCACTCACTTTTTCGACATTCAAATTGGGTGAAATAAAGAACCACCACACTGGGTGTAGAGTCCACGGAAGTGTTAGGTTAATTGTCTTGGTATTTACAATTTTTTTTAAACGCCTTCTTGTCCGCCATCTCAGCGCCTGTGGTTGGTGAGGAGCAAGCACGGGGCACGTGAGGCAACAAACAAAGCCTATGGAAATTCCACCTCCAAACAACTTATATTTTAGTTGTTGGGCAGATAATACACACGCACAGAGAGCAAATGACATAGCATCTTAGAAGGCAGTAATTGCTGTGGAGAAAAAACTAGAGTAGGTTTTGAGATCACTTGCTGGGGAAGCTACACAGCATACATCACACGGATGTAGAGAAGTCTTTTTAGAGAACAGCGATTCTCAAAATGAAATCTGGGTTTGCAAGTGTTCCTGCCATCACAATCATCTACATGATACTTTCAATTCTAAGATGTCATTGCCCTTTTAAGTCTCATTCTTACACGAGAGTGCACTGGAGTTTTCCAGAGACTACATGACGTGTGATATCACACATACTGACTACAGAAGCAGATTAAAACCCAGCTGATTTTTATTAAGCCCGACTTTGAGATTTGTAAACATGAAGATGGTGCCACTTTTCACACTTGTTTTGTTTTGGAAAATATAGTTAAATTTTTCATAAACAATGTAATTTAATGTTAACATTGAATGGCTTGTTATAGTAATTTTTAAAATAATATTTAAAATTTATGTTTTCGTTTCAGGTTCAGTAAGTATCAGTAGATGTAGCCAACATAAATAAATAAAAGCTTTTTGAGGTTTTAAATTATTTTTAAGAGTTTAGAGACCAAAGAACTTCATGGAGGAGGAGGTGGTATCTGGGTCGGGTCTTCGAGAAGCAGGGCATATAGAAAATCAAGATGGAGGCTGGCATTCAGGCAGTCCTGGAAGAGGCTCATGTAGGCTCAGTGTGGCCTAGAGCATGGTCAGGTCCGAAGTGTAGGGTCCAGGTCCACGGTGACCCCAGCCACGCCCTTCTGCATATTTCTTTCTCCCTCCCTCACTCCTTATGTCCCCCCGCCCCCGCCCCCACCACCACCACCACTTCCACCCCTGACCTACGAATGCTGCCGTTTCCCCTTAAGAACTGGATCACAGAAAGCGGGGCGTCTTCTCCCACACATTCACGGCGTGTACCTAGGGCCCGGTGCACCCGGGGTGTGGTCAGTGGCTCCACCTGGGGTGCAAACCTAGGACCGTCTGTGTGTAAAGCAGACGTGCTAACCACCACACTATGGATATTTCTTTCTTATTTCTCCTCTTGGCACCACAGGAAATCAGAATTAGGGAAAATGCCCTTCTTGGGAGCTGTACAATCTTCTTAATCTTTGTCTTGTGCAAGAAAGGGTGTTTTAAGCCTGAAACATTCAAAAACCTTTTCTTTGTTGTTTCTTTGGTAATATAAATCAAATGCACAATAAGCTTCTATTTACTTCTAATCAGTTCTGTGAGCTGATAACCACACCTAAGTTCTTTCTGAGATGTGATTTTCAAACGTACTTGATTTCTTTACTTTTTACTGTTCTCCGAAAGGGCTGTTCCCGCTGGGAGTTCATGTAAGGTTCCAGTTGTCCCTACATTCTCCGCAAAGTCCCCTGTTACCCGGCTATCTAAGCGCTGCCAGTCTAGTGGGTGTGAAGTCATTGCTCATTGTTGTTTTAATTTGCATTTCTCTAATGACTCATGAGTTTGCGCATCTCTTCAAAACTTATAGCCTTTTAGGTTTCTTCTTTTTTAAATTGTTCATTCATATCCTTTGTCCATTTTTTTTTCTATTGGTATTCTTCCTTGTTTTTTTTACTGTTGATTTTTAGGAGTTCTTAATTTATCTATTAGTCCCTAACTGGTTTTAGATATACTTTTTTTTTTTTTTATTAGTTCTAGGTATACAGTACAGTGGTAAGACATTTATATAGTTTATGAAACAATTACTCTTTCACTCATCTGCTTCTACAACAGCCATTACAATTCTATGGGCTATATTCCCTATGCTGTACTCTACACCCCCATGACTATTTTTTAACTACTAATTTGTACTTTTCCAGCCCTTCACCTTTTTCTCCCAACCCTCAACCCCCCTCCCCTATGGCAGTCACCAGATTGTCCTCTGTATCTGTATTTTTGTTTAGTTTGTTCCTTAGATTCTACATATAAGTGAAATTATGTGATATTTATCTTTTTCTGTCTTTTTTCACTCAGTGTAATAATCTCTAGGTCCATCCATGTCATTTCAAATGGTAGGATTTCCTTTTTATGGCCGAGTAATATTCCATTGTATATATGAATCATAACTTCTTTAACCGATTATCTGTTGATGGGCATTTAGGTTGCTTCCATATGTTGGCTATTGGGAATAGCACTGCTGTGAACATATGGGGTGCACAGGTCTTTATGGATTAGTGTTTTGGATTTCTTTGGATAAATATCCAGAAATGCAATTGCTAGGTCAAAAGGTAGTTCCATTTTTAATTTTTTGAGGAACCTCCAGACCGTTTTCCATAGTGGCTGTAACAATTTGCACTCCCACCAACAGTGTATGAGGGTTCCCTTTTCTCCACAACCTCACCAACACTTGTTTTTTGATTTATTGATGATAGCAATTCTGATGGGTGCGAGGTGATATCTCATTGTGGTTTTAATTTGTGTTTTGCCGATGATTAGTGATCTTGAGCATATTTTCATATGTCTATTGGCCATTTGTATTTTCTCTTTGGAGAAATATCTATTCAGGTCTTCCACCCATTTTTAATTGGATTGTTTGTTATTTTGGTGTTGAGTTGTATGAGTTCTGTATAAATTTTAGATATTAACCCCTTATCAGATGTATCATTGGCTAAGATCTTCTCCCATTTCATAGATTGCCTTTTCATTTTGTTCATGGTTTCCTTTGCTGTGCAAAAACTTTTTAGTTTCATGTCCCATTTGTTTATTTTTTCTTTTGTTTCCCTTGCCCAAGGAGATATATCAGGAAAAAATTTATGGGCAGCAATATCAGAGAGTTTACTGCCTATGTTTTCTTCTAGATGTTTTATGGTTTTGGATCTTACATTTAAGTCTTTAATCTATTTTGAGTTTATTCTTAGTCATGCATATTTTTCCTCCCATTTGTCATCTGTTTGTTAATTTTATCAGTGGTGTACTTTAAAGTTTTGATATAATCAAATTGTTTATTATTATCATCTTCATCATCATTATTATTGTTTGTGCTTTTAGGGTTGTATTTAAAAATTCTTCCCCACTTTTTGGTCACAAAGATATTCTGTATTTTCTTCTGTCAAGTTTGTAGACATTTCCATTAGGTCTTTAATCTGTCTTGAGTTCATCCTTGTATATAATATTTGATAAGGATTCTATTTTGTTTCTATTTACAGATGAGTCATTTTTTCCAACAGCAGGATCCCGTCTTACACTTGTTTGTATCTCTCGCATACCTAGGAGAGTACATCCAAGAAATATCTGTTGGTTCATTGAATTAAAAAAAAATGTTTCCAAATTGCTGTTTCAACTGAGGTTTTGTGAGGATCACTTATTTTATTCTCTCGCCTCAAGTGTAGTTGACCCCAGGAAAGTGTTGTAGGCCACAGAGAACCTTCAAAATTGATGCCCTTGATGATCAAAATTTAACAGTTGGATCTTTAGAGATTAAATGAAAGGTTTCTTATTTCCTGTTAAAATGCACCTATACCTGGGAGAAGAGAAATTTGTTGAGAGGAATCCAAGAATCCAGCGAGGTTGGGATATAGCTATCTTTGGTGTAGGCATCCATTAATCCTTATCAGTTAGGATAGGAGACTGGCAAAAATCTCAATATTTTAGCTTTTATTAAATATTTGCATCTATACTCAAAAATGTACATAATTTATAGTACCTGAGCTTCTGGGATCATTCCTCTCACTTACTTGTAATCAATCCTAATTCATTTCCCGCATTTCCAAACCTTACCTTCCCACTCCGCTCAAACCTTCGGAACCTCCCTGCTCCCTGGTGGTGATGACTTTGCCTCCTACTTCACTGAGAATGTTGAGATCATCCAGGGTAACTCTCTGTTTTACCCCAGCGTTTCTGCGCATCCTCCTCTGTTATTATGGAGACTCGGTACCCCTCCTTCTTTATGAAGCTTAAGCTTCCACTTATTGCTACCTCATCCCTTTCTTTCCTTTATATGATTTCCTCTACCAGTTATCCTCTCTCTTGTGTCCTTATTCTTTTCCTATAGACATATTTACATGGCTCCTAAAGTGAGCAAACTTTCACTTTGAAACTGCAGTACTTCCCTGTGTGGTAGATAATAGCATTTACTTAACATTTACTCCATCCTCCTCCTTTGTTCCTTCCTGTTCTCTAGAGTTTGGGAGGCTAAAAACTATATTTCTCAGATTGCCTCGAAACCAGGGTTCTGAATGTGATTTAGGTTTAGTCAGTTAGAGGTACCTGCATGAGATTTGGAAAATGGAAAAAGAAGGACACATCATGAGGCTAGATGTGTCTTTCATGGCAAGCAACAGCCATAAAAGTCTTCAGTTTTTCTTTACCAGCTGTCACAGAGGCCTCAGTGTCTTGTGTCGAGCTTCATGGCCATTGAAAGGCAGCGAACGGAAGATCTATTTTGCTGGAGTGGATTGTGGCAGAGATGGCATTCTTCCGCATCCAGTAGCTAGAGTGATGGCTTCCAGTTTCATCTAGCATCTTCCTGATTTTACAGCATCTTGGTTACAGCAGGTACAGCAGCTTCCTTGGTGGCTTGGTTTTATATTATGGCTAGCCAGATAGATTCATGGAATGGGCTTTTAAAGATTCAATCATGATGTATTCTTCATTTCTGACTGGGTTTCTTTTAAAATTTCCATTTTCACTTTTATGTTTTTTATCTCTTTTTTAAAGTTCCCACTGAATTCATCTGCCCATTCCTTAAGTTTATTGAGCATCTTTATAACCAGTGTTTTGAACTCCGTATCTGTTAGATCCCAGCCACCTTTATCTTTGTTCAATGAGCTTATGTATAAAGTGGCTAAAACATCAAGACTAAAGGTTATACATGATCTTAACGACATGGATTTCCACACAACGAAGGTAATAGGGCTTCAGCATAGCTGATTCCCCAACCTGCCATCGGTGGAGACCAACAACTAGCCTACAATATGGCATCCTTCCTCAGAGGATCAGCCATAGGTAGATTGATTACATTGGACTACTTCTATTGTGGGAGGGACATTTGTTCTCATTAGAATGTACTGTTACTCTGGATACAAATTTGCCTTCTTACTTCTGCCAAAATCACTGTCTGTGCCCTTTACGATTGCCTTATTCGTCATCATAGTAGTCTATGCAGCATTACTTCCAACCAATGGGCGCATTTTATAGCAGATAAAATATGACAGTGGGTTTCTGCCCATGCAATCCACTGGTCTTAGCAAGTTCCCCAACACTCTGAAGCAGCTGGCCAGAGAGACTGGTGGAATGGCCTTTGAAAGATTCAGTTATGGTGCCAGCTATGGCTGAGAGAATGTCCTTAGAATAGTGTATACGCTGTTTTGTCTCTGTTGGGCAGGATTTATGCCTTCAGGAAATCAAGGAGTAAAAATGGGAGTGGCTTCTTTCACTATTAACCCTAGAATTTTATTAGCGAAACTTTTACTTCCCATCTCTGTAGTGTTGGGTTATGTAGGAGACTTAGTTCCTAATAGAGGAAAGTTTCTGCCAGAGGAAACAGCAGTGGTTCCACTGAATTGGAAGTTGAAGCTGCCACTTTGCCACTGGGCTCTACATACCAGGGGATCAATGAGCAAAGGCAGGACGTTCTTGTACTGGCTGGGGAATTCGTTCAGACTACTGAGAGTTGGGTCACTCCACCAGGCAAAGAACTGTGACTGGCAATGATGCCTTTTAGGGCAAAAGGAATATGGAATGGGTAGTGGAAGAAGGAAGTTATGAAACCATATCACTAGTTGCAGCAAAAAGGATTATAATATTATAGGTATTTCTCTCTCTCTCTCTCTCTCTCCCTCTCTCATATATATATCATATATAAATATGATATATATATACACATTTATTTTCTAATCCTTTATCACTAATCTATAGATATAGAGAGAGATTATATATATATAAAATCTATCTCAACAAATTCTTTGCCCTTCCTCCATTTTCCTACCATCTCTCTCTACGTATCTTACGAGTTAAGTTATAGATATAAAAGGGAAAGCGTGACTCAAATAAAAGTAGAACGAGGATTACCAAAACATGGATAAAACAGCTTTGTATCTTTTTTGAGAGAAAGGGTCAGTGTTTTAGTTTGGATAAGAGTTGCATAATGTTAGGTAGAGGCATGACTTTGAAATTATTTTTATTTGCAAGTTAAGTATAGTTAAAAGAGGTATGTAGACAAGGGAATGACTGTGGCGGCTTTGTCGTTGTGTGTGAATTAGGCTAGAACTAAGTTTCCCAGAATTCATTTCCTCTGTGGTTTGGGGTTAGGATGAGGTTAGGGTTGACTACAAAAGAAATATGCATGAGATTCGGAAGGCGGACGTGAAGCGGCAGGCCTCTCACTCTGAGGTCAGTGGGAGCCACAAGGCACCTGCTGCTCCTGCACACGGAGGCTGATCTGCTGGCTCGTCTTGTTGACACAGGGCAGCCACTGGACCCCACATTCCCCTAGCTTCCATCAGACCTTCTCCTTCAGATTCTCAGAATGGTAGTTCGTGCACGGCTTTGTGGTCAAGGGCGCCAACTCTTTCTGTACGTCACCAGCGTGCAGTGAGAAACAGATGCAGGTTCCAGTTTGTCTTCATGGGTTCCCTGACTTCACATCCATCTTTTCTTTGGCTGCAAGTTTTCAGGCCTGCTCCAGACACACAGAGGCAATAGTTTTTCATTCTGCTCTTGACAGTTCTACAATTGCAAAAGTTTGGTTCCTAAATAAGTCCCGTATTCAATATTGCTCATAGTGGTATTGTTTCTCTGTTTAAACTCTAATGAATACAAATGGATTCTGGCTTTTTTTTTTTTTTTTTAGACCAACCCTGACCAATATAACTTGCAAGATAATGATCCATCTTTCAATTTCATTTAAAGGAAAGACATTAAATGAACGAATTCATTTAACTTGTTTATTCAGTGCTTCTTCTTTATCAGCAAGCACTTACTTTCTAATCCTTTACCATTAATTTATATGCGCATCCAATCAGTGTTTGCCAGACATTGTGTGCATGTAACAACAGATAAGGTTGGTTCCTGCCCTCAAGAGCTTATGGGAAAAACAACACGTGTAAATGGTTAATGTGACTTTTTGTCACTGCTCCACTAAGGTCATTGCAGAGTGACCTTTCAGGGCTTCCCAATTGCCAAATCCAGTAGCTCTCTGCCTATTTTCATCCCACTTAATATCTTCGGAATGGCCATTGGGCATTACTAACTATTTTTTAAAAATCAAGTGCTGTAGGAACAGGGCTCTTGTTTGTTTTATTTCCTGCCGTGTCCCTAACACAGAATAATATTAGACACGAAGAAGTATTGATCAATATTTGTTGAATAAATGATTCAATGTGTCTGCTCCTTCTTAAGATTTGCTCTTTCGTTGGTTTCTGAGATACTACTTTCTCCTTGTATTTCTTCTGCTAATTTCTCCTTTTTCACTGGCTTCTGCTATGTAAATACGGACCTTTCTTATTATCAATTCTATTTACTTCCTCCTTCTAGATTATATTCATTAAACAAATATTTAATAGGTCCTTAATATGCACCAGGAATTATGTTAGTTGCTTGCTACCCATCAGGAAACAAGTCAAGCCTGCTTCTGCTTGGATTTCATCTAACTAACTTCAAACACCATCTCCATGAAGATGACTTCCAACATTTTGCCTACTCTTTAGACCTTTCTTAGTGAATACCTTCAGCTCAAATTCAATATGTTCATAACAGAACTTGCTGTCATTCGCCAAAATAGTCTTACTTATAGGCACCGACCTCCATCTGGTCACCCTTTATTTTCACTCTTGCTGCTTCTTTTTCCTACTCATCCCATTCATTGCTGCTGACCTAGTTTAGCTCTTGTCAGCTCTCCATGAGTATTGTCAGCCATCCAACTCTGTTCCCTTGGAGGCCTCTTCATGCCCTCCTTCCCACTGCTGCCAGGATAATCTGCCTCAGTAGCTTTCAATGGCTCCATGTCTCTTGAGCATAGCATCTGAGGCTCTCAACCTTCTGTCCATAAATAGCCTGATCTACATTTATCTATTTGTTTCATTATTTTTCAGCCTACCTGGACTTGCGGCCATTTCTTGGCACTTTATTTGCTAAAGGCCAAAGCTACTGGCTTGGTCTGGAATGTCCTTTACTCCTTCTCCAGTTGAAAGCTTCTCTATTGGTCAAGTTTTGTCTAGTCACCTCTCATTAGGAATAAATCATTTATTTTTCTGTTCTTCTCTACTTGTACTTTTTCTTTTTTGCATTATAATAATTACAGTAATCCTGTATTTGTTTTCTGCCTCGAGTACACTGTCAGCTCCTCAGGAGATTTCATTTATCTTTGTGTCTCCGACAATAGCATCTAACACAAGAATTGACGATGGTAGATAATAAACATTTATTAAGAAAAAAATAGAGCCAAGAAGAAAAGCACATTATCTAAGGAGGAGGATGCATAGAAAAGTAGGAAGTGTCCCCTCCAAGTGAAACCACAGTACTTAGAACCTGGGCATATCAGAGAGAGTCTTTTACAAAGACCAGCCATGCGAGTACAGGGATGGTGGGGAGTTTGTGTGGGGAAGGGAATGGAGTCCAGCAATCCAAGATTTGAAACTCTTGTCCCCAGAGGTCATTCTCATACCGAAACTAATAGAAACTCTTCTCACTTTCTGAGAGATTCTACTCTTGACTGGTTCTAGTGTCAGCCAGATCTACGTTCTGTCTCCCACATTTCTCCTTGACGCTAGAGCCTTCTGAGCATAAATGAAAAGTTAGTTAACTAGTGGAGGGATTTTAAAAGTTGGAAGGACCTATCATTTGATGTCTGACTTTCTCTTTTTCTGTCTCTGGAAACTCTCTCTGTATCTTCATCAATAAACACAACTTCCAAGTGTAAGTCAAGAATCTTAAATGTTATTATTTTGTAATTGTAAGAGTTATACATTTGGGTGAATATAATCTCTATATCTCTCTCTTCCTACACACGCGCGCACACACACACACACGCACACAGAGACTTAAGCCAATGAATGTGTGTCTAAATCGTGTCTTGCTGCATACATGAAGAAGGGGACTTGCAAAAGCTCTTCATTCATGACTCAGTGACTCAACGAGGAGTGGCTTTGCTGGGCTTGTATACATGATCAGGCCTCTTTGATCTGGTGACTCTGTCATTTTGAAAAACTTTAATTTTTTCCACAACAGAAGAAACATGCAGTTTACTTTTTAAAGCAGAGATAGTGGTGAGCGAGTTATTTGTGAGTTATTGCGAAATACCACAAGTGACAGCAGCCCAGGAAAGAAAGGGCAGCATGGGCAACCTGTTGACAACTCTCTGGACAAATTGGAAGAGTGTGTTCCAGCAAGAGCTGGGCTTGACAATGAATAAAACCACATCCTCCACAGAAAATATTAAACTTGGGAATGGAAGAGATTTCATTTCTTTGTCCAGGCATTGGGATTTTAGAGCTCGCAACAAGAATGATTGCAGTGAAATGTTTGGTGCTGGAAAATGTATTATTACTATTCTGACTGCTTGTCATGTAGAGGGGCTAATACATTTCGATTCAGGGTTATTAGCACTAGACGACATTTGCAAAGAAGAAGCAGTTTTTACTGTACTTAATGTAAGGTGCATTCTGTGGCCATCCTTTTTTTTAAAAATTATAATTGTGAATGAAGTTTATATACAGCAGGACAGTTTATATTCCTCCCATCATTTCAAGAATCTCAACAGTGTTGTGCTCAGTGTCAAAGGTTTGATTATCCAGAGGGGATATTTCATTTTTTTCTGTATATTGTTTGTGATATAATCTATTTTGATTTCATTTCAAAGGTCTGCTGTCCCTGGCAACTCGGATTTGAGTCCTGATATCATACACATGTGCACAGCTCACCTGAGGCGGTGGCTCAATTTTAGGTCTATTCTTCACGAACAGGTAGTTAACCTCAGTTGTAAGACTCAGCCCCAGTTAGAATCCATGCTGGCCCCTTGCAGCCCTTTGCCCTTCCCTAGAGACATTTGAAATACTTTATATATTTTCACCTATAATCTGGTATGGTTTTTAATGTAGATCACATTTTGTGTCCCCAAAATACGTCTGAAAGAGAATGATTGTATTTCAAAATGAAGTAGGAAGAAAGAGTTAGTTCATGTCGGTGTGCTTATCTGTTTAGCTTTTTTAAAGACCCCAATTTCTGTTTTGAGCTTTAGCTCTACCTTAGCAAGCAGCCAGTGGCTGGCCGGTTTTACTTTCTCATCAACGAAGAGACTCAGTGTCATGGGCATAAGTGTCTTACATCATGGCCAGGCCAGGCCACTTAGCCCGTGGAAGAGGTGGGACTCTTGGCCTTTAGGCTTTGTTTCTTTGGTCACTAACCTTGTGTCCCCATAACCCTTCTCAGTTCATTCTCCACAAGCACTAGCCAGGTCACAAACAGAAAATTTGACGTTGAAGTTTTCCCCCAAAATCAGAACTTATACTTTTTGGCACATTTTATTCCTACAGGGGGGCAAAAAAACTCTCCAACAGCATCTGGACATAAAAATGAACCACCTAATTAGAACAAGGTTTCTTAAAAGTAGGAAAAGTATTTCTTATTTACTTTAGGTGCCTGTAATTTCAAACTTGAGAGTTTTGTATAAAATGTTTGAAAAAGAAATAGCTAGTATAATCAATGTGCTAAAAGTTGAGCAGTAATTTAACTCATTAGTCCCTCTGTTGAAAAGGAAAATGAAGACAGCATTGAAGTCTGGTTGTGTGAGACACTGAGTCAGGAGAGAAGAAGAAAAGAGAAATAAGGTAGAAAGCCCTTTTTGCATGTTTTCCCCTCCGCATCTCAGTGGAAGCCAAGGTCAGCCATGCACAGGGCCCGTCTGTAATCCTTCCGAAGGGTTTTACGTGGCTCACCTCTGCTTAAGTGTACCCTCCACTTGTCCATTATGAGTCTTCTGGCCCTTGAGATTTCATGCGAAATCAGGGGGGCTCCTTCCTCCCACATTTTCGTGCTTACCCAGAGCACCAGGCTTGGCAGCCTCCGTGTTCATAAGAGCATAACGGTGCTAACAGACTCGGAAAAAAGCGAGGCAGACAGTATGGTCTTTCACGCGGCTTTGGGACGACCTATTTTATGTGTGGGGTGTAAGTGTCATTGTTCAGTTCATGAATAAAACCAGTTTTTCCTCATTTTAAAAATGATTAATGCATCTAGTTAACAGTAGAAATCCATTTTTCATGTGGCACTGAGAAGTAGCTGATCTTCCCTGGGCCTCTGTTTGCTCCACTGTAAAAGCAGAATGTGACAAAATGGGTCTATTTCTAAATTCCAACGAATGATCACATTTTCTCTTGTAAAAGGACAAGGTGATTCTGCTCCTTATCTGGGTGACCTGGCAAGTTGTTCCCGTCTTAAGCACTGAGATGTTAGTGAGGAATTTACTTCTAAGCCACTCATTGTCTGGGCGAGTTTTTATTTTTACACTTGATCTTAGCCAAAAGGCTGAGAAGCGATGAGTTTTTATTTTTATGTATTATTTAAAATTAGTTTTTGTAGTTACTCATCCCTCTACGAACAATACTTAATAGTCGCTAAGAAGTGTTGGAGGGCATCTGAGAATTCATAAAATTCTGCATGACTTTCAGACCAAATACTGAATAAACTTAAAGTCTGGTTATTCCCAGCAGCAGCTGTCCACAAATCCGGGCCATGCTCTTGATGGAAGTTGCTTTTGGTAAGGGAACAACAGAATGAGTTGTTTCTCAGAGTGTATTTTTCTCCAGACTGAGAGCTTGGAGGCAGTGTGACATTCAGGCTCCCTAAAGAAGAATATCTGAGCTCTCCCTCACCACTGGCGAGGCCCTGCCGGGCCCGCTGTGCTGACCTCACCTCCCAAACCCACATCTCGGCGCCAGCCAACTTTTGTCCTGTCCCCACCCGGCACTCACAGCAGTTCCTGCACTAGGGCTTGAGCACTTCCTCTTGCCTCTGACTGGAATGCTCCGTCCTCAGGTTTCCATGGCTGCCTCTTTTTTGTTATTTGAGGCTCTGGTTAGATGTCACCTCCTCAGAGGGGGCTTTAGTGGCACCTGATAAAAACTAGCCCCCAGCCCTGCCCCACCCCCAGGCTAGTCATTGTGTACCCTATCATCAGGTGTCATTTTCTTCATAGCAATATATCGCTGGGTAAAGAATCGTATTTCCTTGAGGCATTTAACGTTGTTTGGGTTACTACCGTATTCAACAAATATTTACTGAGTGGGTAAATGAATGAATATTTTATTTCAGTGCTATCCTATAGAACTTTCTGCGATGATGAAAATGTTTTATAACGTGTATGGTCCAATTTAATAGCCACTAGGTCATCTATGCCTATTAAATCTTGAAATGCAACCACTGTAACTGAGGGCTAAGTTTTAAGTTTTATTTAATTTAATTTAAATTAATTTAAAATTTAAGTCATGTGGCTATGGCTACCATATTGGACAGTGCAGCTCTATTCTGCCTTTGGTTTTAGTGATTGACTAGATAGTACTGAAGTCCATAGCAAAAGCAGTAGAAACTTTGAGAGTGTTCTCTGTTAGGATACTTTCTCTCTTTATCTCTCAGTAGGATCAGTAGAGTAGGATGGTCTCATCCAACAAACCCATCGAAAATCATCTTCTGGAATATAGTTTTAGTATCCTTCAGTGGGACCGATAGAGAAAATTTTATTAGCCTCCCTGTGCTTTTTAGGGCTGGCTTCCTTATTATGTTTTACTTCTGTTAATAACCTGTTAGTCAGTTCTGTGGGATTATATGCCTAATACTTTCTTAAGAGATAAGAGATCAAATGGCTTTCAATTAAAAGAGCACTATCGTGTGACTGAATTTTAGAAAATGAATCTTTTCAGAGGAAGACATTCACCATTCTGTGGGACTCTCGCTCTAAGCTGTCATTTATCCAGGGAAAACAAGGCGAACCAACAACCCCATTCGGTTAAGTCAGAACAAAGCTCCTTTGTAAAGAAACTATTTATGCACCCTCAACACTTTCAAGGCATCATTCAGGGTGTATTACCTCACAGGTGATTTACATTTTCTGTTTAGTATCACTTCTTTTCCTTAGTCTGTGAAAGGAAGTTGAAATGGAGAATTTTTTCCAGGTTTGCCACTTTCCACTGCTTACGGCTGTAGAAATACTCTGTATTTGCAAGTGTGCTGCTGGGGGAATAACAGTTTTAAGACTGTGGACTTGTCCATCGTTTATCATCATTATATGGTGTCTGTCAACAGAAAACCATTTCCCAGAATCCCTTAAGGAGGTGCTCCATAAAGAAGCATGGAGCCTTGTGACAAAAAAAAAAAAAAAAAAAAAAAGGCATTGCAGTGACGAGTAATAGGAAAAGGGGCTGGGGGATAAACAGAAGCTTTTAGAGCTAATTCACAGCTGGCGTCATCTCCATTAGCGTTGGGGCTGTTTGACGTTGAGTTCAGAGACCATAAGCAGGGCTGGTTTCCATCTGTCACGGTGATTAATGGGAGTATTGTTAGGTAATAATGGTTTAATAACATAGCTGGAGCCGAAGAGGCACACCAAAAATGTATCATTCTAAAACCAAGAGAAACTGTGGATAAAAGCACGAGGGCCAGGAAATCGGGGTCCTGTTCTCAGCTCTACCACTTAGCAAAGGACAGCCAGGGAGAAATTTTTCTCAAGGTTAAAGAGGGTTAAAATAATGCACCAATGTGGATGCCATCTTGGTGATTTTGATGTACCTGTCTCTCAAAGGCTGAAAAAGTTTGTTAAATCATACCTCTTCTAAGATATACTAGTTGGGGTAACAATAGCCAGCACATCAAAAAGGGAAGGAGACAATTCTTTGTGTTGATAGACCGGATTCAACTCTTTTGAGTAATAGCCAGGTTACATTTTACGAGATGATCCCACACTCAACTCAGTAGCTCTCCATAAATGATGCAAAACCCAAATGGTTAAAAGTGTCTTGGTCTTATGAGTTCACAAAAGGCAAAATCTGGTCAGCTTGTAACAACATATTTTGATGAAGTTGTCCTTCCTCTCCGATGGCAGCAGGTGTCGGTAGGCCATAGACACAACATGACCCCTGTATGCTCAGAGTCTACATCATACGGGCGTTGGAACTTTTCAATGGAGAAATCACTGTCCGTATAGAAAACTGGCAACATGGGACCATTTACATGTTGACTTCCCTTCCTGCCAAGCAAAGAGCCACCTGACCTAACACGATGCTGTCCAGTTTTTACTCGGAAAATTTCCACCAAGTAGATCTGAGCATGAATGAAGAAAGCTTTCTGAAAGTAATAGTGGGCTTATGTAAGAAGGGAGGACAGAATCTGGCCAAAATGCCCTTCTGGACTAGATGATATGCTTTCACCCTGTGGGTCATTGCTCACTGTTTAGTCTATCGTGGTATCGAGATAGCTTGAAACTTATTGGGAGAAAGACAGTCCAAGATGCATTAAAGCTAACAAAAGAAGCTTCAAAGTAAGAGACTGCAATCCAAGAAAAAGAATGTTTGTTTTTTGGTTTATTTTCCTGAGTTGTTTGGACTATACTTCTTTTTTTCATTTTCAAACAGTTGTCCTAAGGCTCTAGGAAACTAGAACAAAGTTTAGGACATTCAGACCAGGTACAGGATTGCCTGAACATAAGCAAATGGCTATTTGAAGGTGGTAAAGGAATCATTCCCATCAATCAACCTCAGGAAAGAGATGATGCTGGGCGTCTGCCATATAGGCTTCTATTTAAGTCTGGTCTCAATTGGGGTGTGTCTGCACTGCACAGTTAAATAAGGGTTTGATTTTAGTGGGGGTGCGAGGCTATGCGTTTGCTTTTCTTCCCTCTGCACCTAACCAAGGGGAGTAGTTCTGAAAGTAATGGGCCAAGGCAAAGGATATTTATTGGGCCACAGTACAAGATTGTGGAGCTTTGGTGTAATTAGAGAATGAGTTCAAGGTCTTAATTTGCAGTTGTTGCATTTCAGACGTTTTCTTCCTAGGAAGCTTCCTGCCCTGGAGAGGCCTTATAGTGGAAGATCAGATCAGCTCTAGGCCCCATAAAGAAACTCTTGTTTTCCTTGCTTTTCTTCTTTTCCCTTTGCATGTTTCCTTTGACTAAGATTTGCTTGTCATCAGAGTAATAGGATGAAGAGGAGACTTCAGTGTAGGTTGACGGTTCGAGGCCATTCAACCTCTCTTTGGCCTTGACACAAATAGCCGCACTATCATGGGGATGGGCAGAGGCTTCTGGGTAATAAAAGAGCGCCTTTGCCTGGTCTTCCTCTCTGACCATGCATCGCTCTCAGAAACATTGAAAGAAGTAGCTAGGTTGAAAGGTCATGGATCCCCAGCCGTTTTTTTTTTTTTTAATTTTTAGCTTAACAAGACATGATTTACAATGTAAACACCTCCCGTGTCTGTTTTGAGGCTGCTTGTATTTCTCAAATAAACTGCCACGTATTCTTTACTTCAAGCTGTGTGGATACAGATGGATCTATCTAGATCCTACACACGAAAACTGTAAGAGAATAAAACGATATTCTTATGATAGTCAAGGCAAAAGGGTGGACCCTTTCTCTCTCTTTTTTACTCTCTTGTCAGATAATTAAGCTGTAAATCAGCACAGTCTCCTTGGAACAGTGCGATGAGCATTAGCTTGAAAGTTAGGTGTTGTGTTTAGCTCCTGGTTCTCCTCATCAAAGTGTATAGCCATCTAGATCTTTTCATTCCATAAAATGAAGAGATTCAAGTAGATAACCTCCAATTCCCTTTCAACAATACTATGCTGGGATAACAAAGTGAGAACTGAGGTGATTCCAAAAGAAAATTAGTGACGAAAGACTTCTTTGTTTGAAATGCAAACTTTAAAGCACACACAAAAATCTCTCATAGTTTACTTTAAAAAGTTAAGTTTTAGATTCCTTATTAGTTCAGTAATTAGAAAAGTTTCTTATCTGCCGTTGGTTGAGGCAAAGGCATTTTAGGAGTTTGTATGTATGTTTTACTTGAAATTGACATATAATTACTTTAATTCTTGACTTATTTTTGAAAACAAAACCATACCATTCACAGAACTATTATATGTTTTACAATATCTTATGATCTAACTATTGAATATCCATGTTATTCTCCAAAGGCATACTTTATTATTCTTTATATTAAGTACCCATTCCTTTGTGTTTCTTTTGACAATCTATTTCTTGTTACCGTTGTCTTACATTCAGCTCTTGGAGACCTCTCAGAGGGGTTAGTTCTGTGGGTGAGCTAATGGGACTATGGGTTTGATCTCCATACAGGCCAATTGTTTCGCTCTATTCTTTGACCATAGCTTATGCCTCTCCTCCACCAGCTGGTCACAAGTGAGTTCGGGAAAATATGGATGACTGCACAAAATCATCGCCACTGTTAGAAATGACAGTTGGAAGTAGGCTTTTTCCTTTTTATAATGGGTCAGTAATAATGAGATCACTGTTGTCAGGCTAAGAAAATATGAGAGTCTGTCAAGAAAAATCATTTTGGCATCCTGCAGTAAGAGTCACATGTGGATGGCTAGAAAGGGGAGATAGACTGAGACAGCTTCTCTTAGTGCCATTGCCTGGTTTCCCTCAGACTCATCCTGATTCCTTATAGGCACTGGATGTAAGACAATGTTTCATGGCTGGTTTACTGAACTGATGATTATTGAGTCCCATATACTCTCACAGAGCAGTATGCTAGCCATCTGGTGTGGCAGCACCAGAAAATGTCTCAGAATGTGACCTCTTTATTACAGCCATGAAATAGTTCTCCCCTATTTGTATGTGGTGATTATTTGCATGTTATACTGGAAACTGTGAATATTAAGTTTTCCAGAGCTATATTCCTTAATGGGAAGAAATTTCCTCAGATTTCCATCTAGCATTTTTCAGTGAGCAATTGGTGGAAGAATCTGGGAAAGATAGCATTGTCTGTCAAGGAGGAAAAAGTTCTTGTATCTTATCATTAAAATCGTTCCCAGAGAAAGAAAAGTAATTGAGCCAAAATCAAAGCATTTTTAAAGCTGTGGAAGTTTAGATGTACGTGATTTAAAAAGCTGCCCACCTTTTTATATAGTTATTTTTAGTTTTATGCTAGCCACTATTAAATTTCTCCTACATCAGATTGTTGCCATTATGGCAGTTTTAACTGAGGCGAAGAACTGAGATAACAGTGTTACAGCTCTACTGTCCTCAACAGAAGCTTTTTCTTTTTTTTTTTTTTTTTTGAGACTTGGAATTTTGCTCTTCTGAAACCCAGCGATATCATGTGCAGAGAATACATTGATTCAGCATGGAAGTGACCTTGGCACGAACACTTTGCTAAGGATTTTCTAAACCCCGTATTTCAGTCAGTTTTTTGTGTGTGTTTGATTATTCCAAGTGCTGTGATACAAAATAGAGACACGTCATACAACAAACAGTGTGTATGACCTGGATGAGTGAACGTATTTTTAAAAAATATTAATAAGAGAAGAGTTTCCATGTTTTGTTTGTCTTTCTTTGCATTCTCTATGGGAAAAAACAAAAAACAAAAAACAACAAAAGCAAAAGCCAAATCTGGCCTGGTCACCACTGCCCTCAGTAAGATCTGCTGAGAATCTGGGCTGCACCTTTGCAGTGTCGAAAGTCTTTTATAACCTGGCTAGGAATTAGGCAGCTTTTAAATTTGGCAGGTCTCTGGGTTCCATTAAGAACTCATTTAAATCCTTTCTCACATGAGCCTAAATTTTAACTACCTCTCCTGGATTTCAATTAGGATTATTATAGAATTTGATGAGGTTGGAAATTAGATTAATGTGAAGAAACAATGGAAAAGATACCATTTTAGATAATTTACGATCCACATATCTAGATTTTACCATAGTCATCAAATTGCTAATAATATAGAAATGAATTATTAACCTGATAACATATGTCGCAAATGATGAAGTTAGTGCATACTTTGGAAAACTCTAGTAACAATAAAAACACGCATAGTTTTATGGCTCTGAAACAAATTGCCTACATCACCTGAAGCCAGGTTTAGTTGAAATAACTAAACTAATTAGATAAGAAATAATGAATGAAAATAAATATAAAGGTCTAGGTCAGGTGAAGAAAAGCTATATATAAAATCTGTATGTTATATTTGCATTAAGGTCTTGTTTTAAGGTATGTGAGAAAGGAAATTGCAAATTAAGTCTGGTGCTACATACACTAATGCCAAAGTTTTCAAACTGTACAGTATTGTTTGGCATAAAACATTCTCTTTCCTCGACCCCCTTTCCTCATTCCCAAATACAAAACCAACACTGTTTATCATCTTGGAGCTGGAAAAGTGTAAAAGGTAAGTCATTAATCTGACCCTGGTTGAAGGCTATTTTCAGAAAAATAATGACTAATTATTAAAGCATAGTTCACTTCTCTGGTAGAACACTTAAATTTTTTTTTGGGGGGGGGGGAAGATTATACAGTAAAATTGACTTTTTCTTTCTTTTGGTGTTCAGTTCCATGAGTTTTAACACATTTATCGATTTGCGTTACCACCACCACAGTCAGGTTACAGAACAGTTTCATCACCCTTAAAATTTTCCTGTGCTCTCCTTAGATAGTCACGTCCTTTTTCAATCCAGTAGAATGATGTTTAGGGTTTTGTGTAGAGGACTGTGTATTGTGGAAACGTCCCCAAGTCATCCCTTCTGGCTCATTGTAGAGTGTACTCTCTCTTTCCCTCTGATCTAAATGGGTTTGGGTTGAGTACGATCACCTGACCCGAAGGCAGGGTGTGCAGAAAAGTGGCTGAAATAGCACTTCAGATCTCATGGGTAGGACCACTTGGGAGTATCACAGCCCAAGAAAGAGTTTGAGATCTGGAATGGTAAGATTTAAATCCAGGAAACTGAGATGGCAAAGAATATCCCAGCGCCGAACTTCCTCAGTGCTGAGGAAGTACACTGAGCAAAGGACAGAGGTGGACAAGTGCGAGACACAGGTTAAAACAGTGGGCAGCTTCACACGGCTGCTGTGAGAGACAGGTGCGGGGGATAGTGGAGCCTGAGACTCAAAGGTGTGCCAGAAAGGATAGCCACAGGGGACAAGACAGGCTTTGGGGATAAGAATATTTGGGACATCCAGAAAACGATCCCAATGACACCATGGTTGCTCCTTTGGCTACTTCTCAGCGAGGATGAACCAGATAATGGTTCATCATTCACACATGCTGTATATTTGGGCATATAAAAGCATAAAGAGTATCTTTTTAAAACACCTTTTGGCCACCTGTATTAAGTTTAGAATTAAAGAACCCATCTAGATAGTGTTAAAGAGACCTCCCATGTAGTATTTACCTGATTATTAGATTCAAGAGTCCTGTACCTATAGAGGCAGGATCTATTATCTTCACAAACTTATTCTTGCCTGAGTAGGCTATGCATTGTACACATAAAAAAAAAATAGTAAACTCATACCTCAGATCTGTAGGAACTCATTCATTCATTCATCCATTCATTCATTCAAAAATCATGTTTCGAGAGCACATGCTGTATGTAGGATGTGGACTCTTGAAGCCCAGTTTGGGGATCAGGCTAGCTTTCAGGAAACTGTCACAGCCAGCCTCTGGCTATCTGAGCTTAAGCCAGCCTGGCTAAGGCAGTCAGCTCTCATCTTTTTCGTAACCGGAGAACTTTTTATAATTATCAATATCTTTTTGAACATCGATTCTTTTTATCCACTTTCTCACATTTTATGCTTTCTCCCTCCATTTCAATAATTTCCAAGTTTCTGACCCAGATTCTTAAACTCCGCCTCAACTGGCCTTTTGCGTGGTCCACCTGGTTCTTTCTCGCTTACCCAGCGCGTTACCTTTGCTGCGCCTTACTCTCGCCTATGTCTGGCCTCTTACGTGGTGCTAACTCTTGACCTGACAAATTTTTCGTGTTACCTAACTGCAGCATGTTAACTAATATGGACCTGTGGTCTCATTGATTTCAGACCTCTCACTCAACTTTGGCCAGTGGCTTCCAGTTTTTTCCTCCGCCATTGTTTACACTTCTCACTTTGGTAATAGTCAGTGGTATTCAGGCCTCCACGTCCCACCCTACTCCAAAAGAAGCATGAGACGCCATGACGTTTCACAATTCAAATGGCATGAAGAGTTGATTTGGGGCTCATTTGGTTCAGAGAATATTTTCATATTCTATTGTAGTTCCAGATTAATAATTAAGAAACCAGATTTGGTTTCACTTTAGATAGATTCAAGAGACTTAAAAACAAAAGAGCTTTCGTTCAAAATTGAGTTAAAAATGCATGCAGTTCTGGGACTAGAGAATTAGAATTTTTTTTTTCTAGTTTTAGATTCATGATATTATATGATTTTTTTTTGCTTGGATTAGAGAGAAAATAGACAAGTGGGTCCACTAACTATAGTGACTAAGTGATGCGTCACCTGAGGGGCTGGACAAACGTAAAGTAAAATTGAATTTCTAACGACCGACCGTGATGCCGTGGAATAGAAACGTTTCACAGGCTGACAGCCCATATCCTAAGCACAGGGAGGGCGGGGAAGATGCTAGCACATGTGAGCTGACGCCACCAAAAAGCGTTCTCCTTTGGGACAAAGAAGACGGTTGACCTTTGTTGTTCCATGTAGGCAAAACTGAATTCAAGAAGCCAGTGAAACGTATGTTTTTCTCATTTCCCTGAGAACTACCGAGAAGAGTGGTACTTTGCTTAAGAAAACACTAAGGCATGAATGTTACGGTCAAGTTGATTTCTTGAAAAGGCTACTACTACCTGCTTCCATAGGACCTTCCTAAAACTCTTCCATAAGAGTACTTGAACATTCCTCAGTCCCAGACACACCCCCACACCTTGGCGTGATGAAGCAGGTTGATTTCCCCCTTTCTGAGAAAAACGACTGTTCGGAGGGTCTCCCGACAGCTGTAGGGGAACACTGTCACTGTGGGTATTCTTTCCACAAGTTGAGCAGTTCCAGGGATAGTCTGCAAATATGGGGAGAGGAAGAAAGTAGAGCCGTTTGCAGTTCAGTAGGGATACTGAGGATCTCTTCACTCACTGAATGCATGAGTCCATTCAAGGTTCATCGCTCATTCTGCTAACATCTGTCAAACATGCACAGCGAGATTACAGGGGCTGGCAAAACAAAGGCAGGCTCTCCCAGCAGGGAAGCAGGCGGGGGTCAGTGAAGATGAGTGTCTTATACAGTGGCAGATGTTGGGAACGTCTCCGCCCAATGTGCAGTCACAGCTCTGCACACAGAAGACCCGAGGAGAGGCTGTGTGCTCGGAGACATCCAAGATAGGGAGGTGACTTACCCTGCAGGTGTGTGCTCCTCTCTCTAGCAGAGCCACCACCGATAAAGCCACGGCTTCCTCCTTGCCAGGCGCTGGGCTCTAGAGTCATGCCCTTGTCCAGTTCCTTAAAGCGGGCTCTGCTCTTCTCCTCACTTTACAGATGGGGAAAGTGAGGCTTTGAGTTCTCCAATAACTTCCCAAGGTCACAGAGGTAGTGCACGTGGACCTTCCATTTAAGTCTATTTCTGGTCAGAGAACCTTAGCTTATAACCACTGGAATTAAAGAATTAAGTTTCTCTGTACCTGAAATTGTTATAGCAAGTGAGGCACTTTCTCTGATGACTGGAGTGCTCTATAATTTAAACGAAACAAACAAACAAACAAAAACCCTGCTTGGTATTCAAGCGTCTTTCATTCCTCCTCAAGATTAGGCGCTTGAGGAGTAGGTGAATCGTTTCTCTTTGGTCTGGCGTTTCCTTTCCTCCTCGTCCCTTGGTCCCACTTCTCCATGGCGCTGCCTCGGAGCTGTCCAGGCCCCTGTGCCGTGCTCCTCTCTGACGGCCTGCAGCTTTGACGGGCACCGCGAATGCCTGGTCCCAGGGCTCTTTCAGAGATGCTAAGCGGTATGGACAAGGAAAGACTAAAGCTGGGCCAAGAGAATCCAGTGTGCCGGGGTGGGGTGGGGGAGCTGCTGCATTAAACATGCTTGTTAGGGTGGGCCTCCTCAGGACAAAGCTATTTGAGCAAAGAACGGAAGGGCGTGGCGTGGCGTGGCATGGTGTGGTGTGTGTGTGTGTGTGTGCGTGTTTGTGTGTGTGTGTGTGTGTGTGTGTGTGTGTGTGTGTATCTATGTCTGTATCTTACCACCCAGCTGGACTGGAAACTCCTTGACAGACGTCATGTTTTCTATTACTGGGTATCTCATGTGTTAGGCTTTTAGTAAGCATCCAAGATGCAACTGCTGAATTGAGTGAGTATCAGATTTAGTAATTTGCTATCACGACTGAACTAGGTATGAGTGATGGTGAGATGATTTAAGTTTCCTGTAAGATTCTCTCTCAACAAATAACATTCTTGCTCCTCTTTTCTCTGGCCATAAAGAAAATATGTACTTAATGTAGAAAACTGTGAAAATCCTAAAAACATAAGAAGGAAAATAGAAATCACTCACAATTCAATCTCTCAGTATAATCACTACTAAGCATTTTGGTGTGTTTCTCTCTCTCTCTTGCTCTCTCTCCCCCCTCTTTCTTTCCCCTACCCCTCTCCCTCTCTCCTAACCCCCAACCTTCTCTCATACACACATACACACGAAGTATATGTAAGTTTAAAAAATTAGGATCTTATTTAGTGATGACATTAAAATTTTTGAATGACCTATGTATCAGGGCACTGACCCATTGTGACCCTTTAGTGATCGATTGGTGGGGACTGAGGGTCCCCAGAGGAGGCACCAGTGCAACAGGGGGCACTTGGGAAGCAGCCGTTTCCCGGTCCTGGCCTCGGATGGCCGCACACTGCATCTTGACGGACCACAGACCCTGATCGCGCTGCACGTGGTTTCGTACCAACTTCTTTTCACCTAACAGGACACAATGAGAACATGATTACAGGTCTATTACCTTCGTTTGTCATTTCAATGGTATTTTTATTTTGGATGTTTTCTTTAGTTAAGGGATGATAAATGTCAAGGAACAAATATCTGAATGCTTCAAATACCCCTTATTTTTGGAAAAGCAACCAAAAAGATCCTACCACTCCTCCGTCCCTTGGCTTCCAACAGTTTCGATGGCACTGATGCCTCTGTTTCTGCAGTTGCTTGGCTTGATGTGGAGACTTCTGGGTGCCATGACTTTTTTGGAAGGAAAGATGACAAGAGCAAACTGCCTTGAAAGGCCGCGGATCTTGGTTGCTTCCCAGCCAAAGCTGCGGGACACTTTGGCATGTCACGGAGACGCTCCGAGGAAGTGGTGATGACTGGGCCTCCTTGCCCTCAGCCGTCTTCTGTCTAATGATTGTCTGCTCACTGCTGCTGCCGTTAGAGCTCAGTCTGCTGCCTAAACCAAGAGCTGAAAACTCACATAACATTTCGAATAGTACTGCATAAGTAGATTGGAGCCTCATAATGAAGGCTAGCTGAGCAAAGTGACGCACCATGTGGCTAGATGCATCTCTTAAGATTAAAAACAAACTCCAAAGGAGACACGGGACAGGAAGCACGGGTCTACTGTGTGGGTTTCGGAATTAAACCAATTGTTGAGAGCAAACATGCTGACGTTCTGCAGATTAAAAGAATGGAGTAAATTTATTCATTCAACAAATATTTATTGAATTATTCACTGAATGCCAGGCACTGGGCCAGGTGCCAGAGACAGACATGGTTGCCACAGCCATAGAATTTCCATGGTACTTCCAGGGGGTGGTTAGAACAGTGAAGACAGAATAGTGATTATGCATTTCTGTATTTCATAAGTGTGAATAGGAGTGTGCACTATTTCTCAGTGAAACATTGATTTTATTTATTTAGATCATGAGCTGCTTCTGTATAGAAGAGACTCTTTACTATTACCCCTAAAAGTCTAGTCTAGTGTGTCGTTCTCATACATTTACAGGTATATTATACACATTGCAATATACTCTTGTGCTTTAAAACCTCCAAAAAGAACAACTTTTAATGCACTGAGACATTTAGAATTGAAAGGGTGTTTAGGAAAACCCTGGAGAGACGTGTGCATGATCATATGTGGAGAAAGAATAAACTGCTTCTCGAGAGAGGTGCACGTGTGCCGGGTCAGCCGCGTCCCTCCCCCAGGGGGTAAAGCGCCTGAGGAGCTAAGGAGAGATGCCCCACTTCTAGGCCACACCCCGAGTGCCCAGCGTCTCAGAATTCCCTAGCCTGGGTGCCCAGAGCCCCCTACTGGAGCCTGCAAGGGCTTCTTCCACAGGTCTATCTTTTTCAGCATTGACTCTACTGTCTCTATGTGCTGGTGTGTGTACTCATGCATGCGAGACACCTCCAAGTTTAGGATAGAGATGGAGGAAGAGAAGGTGGCTGAACCCCCACAGATGTTAGGTATGGGCCTGCATATTGCTATGGCAACTTTTTCATTGGCTAAAGAAAAAGACAAGGCGAGATTTGCATGTGTGTGCGTGTCTGTGTGTCTGTGTGTCTGTGTGTGTGCGTGTGTGTTTAATCTTTTCATCTTTTCCATTACTACCTAGGGTTATTCTCTGACAATTTAAAGAGAGATACCTTTTGTTAAGTAAAAGATTCTGTTTATTAATGTTTCCTCTACCGTTAAAGAATTCTTTAGAGGAAAAATAAACTTGAACATTTATTTTGTGCATCATTGTATTCTTTGAAACAATAGATTACATCTTAATCCTGCACACATTCTTAAGATGAGGACTCCATCCGGGAGGCTTAACCTTCCATGCAAACGTCTGGGTCACACATGTCCATCTAGCTCTTTGCCAAGTGCTTAATAGAGCACACAGTTTTTGGTAAGGTATGCTGGGATCCTCTGGAGAGACCTAAAAGACAGAGCAGGGTACTCCGGGGAGCCTGGCATGCTCATTGTTTGGGTAGAGCCTTGATCGGTCAAGCCATTTGCTTCCAATAGTTACCATCAAACACTCTCCTCTTACTGCTGTTTTTTTTTTTTCTTCTGTTTTTGATGCCATAAAGTTTGAAAAGATGGAGGAAATCTTTTTTTGTCAGTTTTACAGTTTTCCTTTGGGTTTTTTTCTGTCACTGAAGTTAAAACTACATATAGTTGCAGAATATTTAAATCAAAAATCTAATGAATCTATCCTCATGTTGCTCTAGCAAATACAGGAAATGCACTCCAGCAAATCCTTCTTCACAAGACTATGTAGTTTTGAAGTCACAGCTGATGACACTGTGCCTCTTGCTTTGGGACTGGCTGCGGAATCATGGACTGTCAGGGCAGACAGGCATCTGACAGGTCACATGGTGTCACTGCCTCTTTTCATAGATGAGGCATACAGGAGGGGGCAAATGTTCGTTTACGATCACAGAGCAAGTGCATGGCAGGCTGGGACCCTGGCCCCTGACCCCAGGATGTAGGTTCCATCTTCAGTTCAAGTGATGTAAGTCACTTGATCATGTGGTTCAAAGAGAAATTTTTTTTTTTTTTTTTGCCTGGCCTCAGAAACCCAAATAAAAGCTGAAAAAGTAATACTCCACCCTGCACCTTATATACTCATGTAATAAAACATTTCAAGTAAATTAGGAGTTTCATTTAGGATTGATGTGGCTCTCAGCTCATTCTAGCCTTCCACATATATAGTCCGTTCTCGTTATTTGCAGTAATTATATCTTACAAAATCGCTGTGAACACCCAATTAGCGAATATTGAACCCTTGCTCCTAGTAGAAATACAGGCTGGGTTCCTGAAAGCCTCTGGTCACATTTTTATTAACTGATCAATACATGACTTTGCTTTATGTGTGTCTTTATTTAAAGATACCTTATTTAGTATAAAAAGAGATAAGCTCTGGTATGTATTGTTGATTCATTGCCATTGAACTCATAGCCAACAGCACTGTAACTCATGCCTGAATGAACTTATCATTATACTCACATTTTTTTCTGTGAGGTACACCACAGCCTCCTTCTGCTCAGGAACACTAGACAGCATGCTTGGGGGCTATTTTAAACAGCTGATGCACCAACAAAAATCAGAAAACAGGATACTGAAAAGACTGCGAGAAGATGACTTATTTATAGTACAAGAGCTGCAATGAGAAGGCAGAGCCCTGGGTTTTTGGGTTCTACTGGGAAAGTTATTTTGGGGACTCCAATTTTTCAGTTTTTCTGTGAAGCTTTTCTTGGTATCCAGAACATAGTCAGTTCTACCTTTGAGCTCTATATTGGAATTTTAAAATACTAGATCTGATTTTGGACAGATTGTGTTTAGATGCCTGAGGTATATCCGTGAAGAAACACTCAGTAGGTTTTATACAAAGTCACGACACCTAACTCCCATGACATAAAGCAAATCCAACAAAGCTAGGACTTTATGGTGTTCTAAGAGCTATTATTTCATCTTTGCAGGAGATATCTCTTTTTTCTCCTCTTCCTGCTAATTGGTTATTTTTCATTCATGTGGCTACACTCATATCTGAGCCACACTGAATTAATTTGACAAATAAATATCATGAGTCAAATTGTCAAATACCCTTTCCCAATTCCAGAGTTATAATAACTTCTGAGAGAGTATTGCTAATTTCGTGGCTCCTTTTGCCTGTTACACATTCAAATTATCATGGTGTTTCTCCATGAAGTTTCCAGGCACAGCTTTGAGAAAACTGTTCTCGGCCTCATTAACCCTCTTGAGAGGACAACCATGTTTTGTGTGCACCAGGGGACACTTGCTGGGGTCTGTGCCCGGGGGTCCTCGCCAAAGGACAAAATAAGCATTTTTGAGCTAATTTTTCAAGCCAAAAGCCTTGTCCTTAAGCAGCGCTCTTTCTTAGGAAGACAAAACAGTGCAGGTTGTGATCTGCCTGATTTCGTCTCTCCACTTCTGGAGCAAATCACCTTTCCTGTTGCTCTTTTGTTTTTTATTTTGCCCCCCCCCTTTTGAGCCTTAAATTGTGTTACAAAACTTACTATATAATTGGGACTCAAAAAAAGGTCTGTTGAGCTAAATTGGGATGAATTTTTAAACTATGCTGAAGCTGGTTGCCTCACAATGGCAAATTATTACCTCGCATACTCCACGCTATAGGACTCCCATCTCATGTAAACACACCTGTGGAAAGCTTCCGTGGACAGGTTATCTAGCCTTCACTTTGTGTCTGACTTACAGTCTATTTGCCCAAGATTGAGGGGAGATGAGGAGAACCTGCAAGTTTCCCTTTTGTCTCTGTGAGGTCTGACACTGTAGGTCTCCCATGCTTATTTGGAGGAAACGGGTCTGCTCTTCCTACCAGCCTTGATTTGTAGTGAGCACTTGTTCCCAAGATGTCTAGAAGGAAGTTCAGATTAAAATTGCCGTTCTCCTGAAGTCAGTCTTTTCTTACCATAGTAGCGCATGTGTTGGAACCGTGATTCAGTCCGTGTTTATGTGCCCTTTGACATTCCCGTATGTATTGTTGATCACCTTTCTCCAGTGTGCCATGTTGTTTTTTTAGTCATTCTCAGTTGATGAAAAATTATGAAGTTCATGACTGCCTTGAGAAGCCAGCCTAGGCAATGAAGATGTCCATTGAGAGAGGAAATGGACTCACTCCTCAGATAATCAAAAAGCTATAGCCGTTTGTGGTCTGAACATGGAATAATTTCTCTATCAAACTTCTCATTTCCCTTTTTAAATTCCAATTTATACTTTCATTAAGATATCCCTTTAGTAATATTGACTACGTTCTATAGGAAACAAATATCAGTTATATCCACAAGGAATAAAATAATCCTTTTCAAGTCATTTTATCCTGTATGCTTTGTCAGTATCTGTCTTTCTAAAATTCTGTTTAATCCTCTGAATTGTTCTCTTGTCTTCAGCTCACTTTTACTCTGCTCTATTTTCTTCCATATTATAGGCACTCTATTTTTAAAATGCCCCTACTTGATTATTCTCTAATTCCTTTAGCTGTGTTCACTCAGCAAACTACAAAGTGAAATGAAATTAAATAAAATTTACAGGCACTGCCAAATTCCAAACCTGCTGACCTGGCCAAATGGACTTAGGAAAATGTTCTCCAGTATAAACTTTAATTTTTTCTTCTTATTAAAAATTCTTTCCAATGGATGTAAGACAAAAAATACAGAGGGAAACATTTTTAGGTTTAACTAATTAATATTTTAGGCAAACTGAAGTTCTTATGATGGAGACCACTATTTATTTAAACAAAGCAGAAAAAATAGATATCAAATGAACTATAGATAGGAGACATTTATAATTAACAATAAGACTATCCCATTAGAACTACCTTTTTGCGATTTTCCTAGCCACAGAGAACAAATAGGTTATCTTGTGCGTTTACGAGTTTAGTTGAAGTGGAAGCATTTTACTGGCTTTATTGCCCTGGTTGATTATAAGTGCTAGCCTTAGTCTGAACACCGAAGACAATGCCAACCAAATAGTCACTACAGTTCTTCTCATCCCACGTTCAAATCTCGTGTTTGCTTTTAAGCAAATATTCCTCAGATATGTGTTGGATTTTTTATGTTAAGAGCAATGAACTCATTTCTGTATATTTTTAAAGCAAAAATAAATACTAATTTATTTTTTTCTAACCTGATATAGGCATGATTGTTATGGAATAAAAAGCTGTGGACTCTGGGTTGCCAATATTTTCCATCAGTCAATCTACTTGATTACGTGGAAAGCATGGGACTAGGCATATTGAGAGAAGGAAAGAATAAAGAACTTAAAATCTGGCTGGGAAGATAAGAGAAATATATGGAAATACAGCTAGTTAACATGGCATATGATGACCATATTAGTCTTGATCTGCTCTCAGTTTATTTACATGGGAATGGGACAGCCTCAACAACGAATTTAGTTTTGAAAGAACTGATTTGAAATAAATAAGACAGTTAGTAGAATTTCAGGTTGTTAAAAAAATATTTGGCTTAAACTGGGAAGTAGCTCATATTCTTTCTCAAAGGTTCTTCTTAAAATTATATTATGTCTTGTTAGTGAAAACAAGAGAAAGCTCAAATGAAATAATGTCAAATAACTCTTCGAGTTTAGCTTCTTCATGTGTGAAATGGGGCTAGCAACTAGATGATTTACAAAGTTCCTCTCAGCTACATGAGTCTAATATGGAGCTGTACTTTAGAGAGGAAAGCAAAACTAGGAGAATCTCCAAGGTAATATAGGATTTAAAAGTTCATTTCGCCTCACGGGTGAGAAAAAAAAAAAGAAATAGAAACATTAAGTTATTGCAGTTATTGCATAGGTTAAAGGAGTTAAATATATAGATCATTGTTAAAATAATCTATGTAAGATTCTATGTGGTGTGTGCCAATACTCCGTCAAATGAATTAAATGTGACTAAAAGACAGGCTGAATTTGGTTGTCTCCATGGCCCCAAATGCAGGGGATAGTTCCACACCATTGCCTTTTCTAGGCCAATCTTGATATTATAGTTAATTGCAGTGATACCATCTTTTGTTCAAACATTCTGCAATCGATAGAAGCACAGTCTCTGTCAATCAGTAAGTTTGAAGTATATGCGATGCCAAGAGAAAGAGATTATTTGTTGGGATTCCAGGGTAAATCACTAGAGTAATGAGGCACCATTAAAGAGATAACCCTAGTCCAGAAATCCTGAAATAATGGGAGCAATTGCCCAGAGGGCTTTTTTTTTTTTTTTTTTTTTTTTAACATCCCTTCCACCACTGAGCATCATTAATCAGAAAAAGAGAATCGAGCTCGGATCAAGGTTCATATTAAGAGGAAGAATCCTAGTTTTTCCATCTCTAATTTCTATGATTGTACAAATCTAAATTAAAAACTTTGGGAACATTCAAAATGTTTGTCATATTTTTTAAGCACAAGTACAGCTCAATATAGTACATTATGTACAGAGAAAAGAAAGAGCCATAGCTTAACACCAGCTTTATGAAATTCACTGGCTCCAAATAGAGAACTAGCCACCCAGTCGGGTTTCACCATTTTGTCTTAAATATTAATATTCTGAAAAAGAAAAAGGGTTCTTGAAGAGTCTAAGGAAATAAACAATTCTTCAAGCATGCACATATTTTATATAGACAATATGACCCTGGCAACATGAAAATACTTTACCTATGTATGTCTACTTAATGAATGTTTTTTGGAAACAATCTTATTTCTTTCATAGTACACCATGATGCCCAGTCTATCCTCAAATACCTATTTCTCAATCTCTCTCCCTTTCTCTTTTTAGTAATAAACTGTTTCCTGTTTTTACTACTTGAACCTGAATAACTTAAAAATTTGATTATGCATTTACCTATTTTTTTTTAATGGGAAGTGAGAAATAGGTATAAAATGTGATGATAATGTTATGAAATGTTTGAGAACAAGACATACCAGAACTTTAACAGCTAAATAAACAGTGCTTTCATGAAAATAGTCACCTTTGAAGACTAGATGTTTAGAATATGCTCTAAACAATTTTGGAATTTTTCTTTTGGAAAGTAGTTCAGAGCCAATAAATGGGCAATGTCAAAAAATTACTCATATGATTACATAGTCTGTCTTTTGTATTAAAAGACACCTATGAGGGCATGGGAAAGTCATCCAAATTAGGAGTAGAGTTCAATAGGAAGCAACTTCATCCATCCATCCATGCAATTAATAGCTGAGAATCTATTTCATGCAAGGCACAAAATAAATGAAAGCCACTGACCTCATGGGATGTATATTCTAGGGGATTACACAGAGTTATAATAAGCTTATCTTTCTCTTATGCATCAGAAACCTAAGGACTAAGTGCAGTGGTGGTTCTTGGTCTGCCACAGGATCGATGGCTTCCGAGTGGGCTAAAATATAACTTCTAGCCTGTTCATTTCATTTCATTTCTGGCCCAAAACAATCTGCTTTCTTTATCTTCCTTCCCTTTTCTCATCTCTGTACAGGTCTCTGCATGTTTCAGGAGTTGGCCCTACCCTTCTTATTGGCCCACTCGATCACAAAGCAAACTTGATAGAACATCTGTGTCTACATCACAGGACAATTGATTCCAGATGGTAAAGCCCGATCATTCCGATCATTTAAGTACTATTGATGGAGACATTTTTGTGAATAGTTTTGATGGGCTTTTTTTGGGGGGAGGGGGTGTTCTCCACTACCTTCTCAGAGTTTGGAGCAGAATGTTTATGCATAGTTTTCCTTAAAACTTTACATATTCAATAAATCATTTGATCAATCTTCCTTAGCGTTATGAAAGAACATGGAATTTCTTTGTTATTTTCTCTGTAAAGTTTCAGAGAAAGATTTGAGGGCCTGTCAAGGTAATATGATTATTCAAACAAGAATAGTAATAGAAATTAAGCTGAATTCTTGAACCATTTTTGTGGATGTATTACTATTTTGGACCTCAGGTGTTATGTGTGATGTGATATATGACATGATAAATATGACATTATACACTGTATCTCCTATGGGAATCATATGGAAATGTTTATAAGATAAATTCTTCTAATGATAATGCCATGTTTTCTTGTTTTATTTTGGTTGTTAATTCCAAGATTCCTTTGTGATTTTCTGAAGCTTTTTAGGTTGAAATATGAAGCACTGTTATTTCTTAAGTTTTTTGAAGCTCAACTGAATATGCATGGGTTTTGACACCTAATTATTCCTATATTCAGGTTTTAATGATTGTTAGCTTTCATCTTGCCTCACAGTTCTTTACTTAAATGAAAATTTGTCTTTAAACATAATATCATTATAGTTATTTAATTAACTATTCTCTATCAAAATTGCCTGTTACGCTGAATATTGACTTTATATTAATCACTCTGAGCAAAGTTTCTTTTTGGTTCTGTATCCTGGGTTAGGGTCTCCTCTGTATTCACAAAGATGATTAGATTCATAATAACGGGGATAGAATCTTTTGTTTAGTGGGCATTCTCTTAGGTAGTCAGTACAGTTTAATCCTCAGTTATATATTTATATTTTATCTGTAAGACCTGAAACGCAACCACCCTCTGAAAATATTCAATTTTTATTCCAGAAGTAGGTAATATAGTAGTCCCTAAGGATTTTTCTGGAGGCCCCCTTTTTCCTGCATGTCCGGTTAAACAATGGCCAAACTACAAATAACCCAGATTTTAATAACAAGCAGTATAATAAAATTACTGAGCACTGAAGTAGTCCAAAGAGATTGTGCAAACTCAACTGCTCTATCATCTATTTTTGACTATTCTTTAGATGAGAAGTAGTTTGTGATTCATAGATGAACCAAGCCAATGTAATTCAAGATTATTGATTGAAAGCTGGCAGGCAGGGAGGAAACTAGAATTTGCTGAGATTATTGTATCACTTAATCTTCCAAAAAAATTTTTTTAGGGAAAATGCTATTTTCTCCTGTGTCACAGATGAAGAAACTATGATAACTTGCTCAAGATCAGGCATCTAGTTAGAGACAAGTCTAAGATTGTAACTCGAGTTTATGGGATGACTCGTTTAGGAATAGCAATTCTGGCTCTACTTGGGGAATTTCTTTCTACTTTGAAGATTACCAGAAACAAGGGAAAGAAGAAACTTCTTGGTCATCATGATTTGAAAAAAATTTTATAGAGTTTATCAGTACTGGAAAACATTACAACAAATGAGTAATTTTACTAGAAAGGAAGAGCAGAGAATCAAAACTCTCCCCAAGGCCCCTCATCTCACCTTTGGAAGAAGATTAAAGCTGGTACAGGGCAAATAAAACTTCCAGCCTGAAGTCTGCCAAAAAGTCAAAGAAGATTGCATTAGTTTTTACTCTTGTCAGTGCAGCCTCTCACAGAAAAAGACTATAGGACTATGTAATCCCTGATGTCACTTGCATGAACTAACAGCATTTCCTGAAGCGGGTATCTAACTCTCTGAAAACAGACTGCTTATTCAGACCAGACAAATGAGCTCTTCTCATGTACCATGTAATGTGATTTCTTTAATACTGGACTCTCTGCTCTCCCCTCTGTCTTTTGATGGACAAAATGATGCTCACATATGAAGACAATAGTACTACTGCCTGCGGTTTCTTTCCCTTCCTTTATCCTTTTGAATATTATAATCATTTATTTAAATATTCTTTCAAATGGATCTAGTTATCTCTAATTCTTGAGGTGCCAGTTCTCCCATCGTTTGGTGGTTCGTACCTTTCATGATTTGACGTTTTTTGTTGTTTGCTCCCTGCAGCAGAGGTTGCTTCAGGAGCCCTGTGCGCCCTTGGCCATTATGTCCCTACAGAGTGGTCTGGGGCTGGTAACAGTCAGGACCCTACAGATTTTAGTGTTTCCGACCACTATTTATGTTAATATGTCACTTCTGGATTTTTCCATGGCTTGGGAGACCAATATAGACTCCACACCTGAACATGAGCTGGGATTAAGTCTTTGATAACTCACAAATAACTCTTCTTTCATTCATTGCCTCACAAAGAAGATATGATTCCTGAAACTAGTCCAGACTAGTGGGCAGAAGTGTTTCACTCCTTATCTTGCATATAGAGCACCCCTTTATGTTCCCACCTTTATTCAGAAGGCACAGTCCTGTCCCTCCATTTTTTGTGGGCCAGAGTTTTTAAATTTTGCTTTCCTAAGTAGGTTGAACCCAGACCATAGTCTCTTGGGCCTGTATCTGAAGTTGACAGTGTGGGTCATTTGCCTCTCTTATCTTGATATATAGATCTTTCCCTTTCCTGTTTTCACCCTCAGTTTAATTTTCATTGTTGCTGTTATTATTTTTATTCAGAATTTCTATGTGTTATTTGAATAGAGGTATCCTCAGTCTACCATATTTGTTGGAAGTTTCCCATTACTGAATATGTAATATCTTTATTCTATTTAAAAAGTTCTACTTACCTGTTGACTTTTCTGAACATTTTGTTATGTTAACCTCTCAGTTACACTTATGAGATGACTACACACACACACACACACACATGCACACATGCACACACACATACATACACACAGACACACATACTATGATAGCAAACTATGCATATAATATGCTGGCTCATTAAGAAATAACTTATTTAATCACCATTGTAGTTAAATATATATTAATTCAGAAACCACTTTAGCCTAGAAAATGATGGGAAATATATTTAAGGCTCAGAATTTACAAGAAGGCTCTTGGAAAGATTGAAAACACAATTTGTGGAGTGCCTAAGGGTTGAAAGTTACATTGACTCTTTTGAGCAATGAAAGTTTGGCAAAGGATATGTTTTAATGAGGCTTTTTTTTAAAACCCTGAGAGAGAGAAGACTGGAGTTGTACTTGCTGTATATAAAACCCCCTATAACCTCTTAACAGGTGTTCCAAGAATAAAGAAAACTACTGTTCTGTTCTCCTTTGAGATTTCTTACTTGTCGCACTGGTTCAGATCCAACCACAAGGGTAGAGTAGGGAATGATACAATTAAATTGGTCATTTTCTACAGCTTCAGAATCAGAAAAGAAGGCAGATTCCCATTTTGGATCTGAAAGCAAATAGTTTTGAAAAATACTTTTGGTTGTATTTTGTCCTTGTCCATTTCTTTAACCCATGGATCTTGGGAGGAAGATTTCCATGTTTCTTAGATATGATTCAGGTTGACAACTTTCAGGTAAATTTTATTTTTTTAAGGTTGTGCCCAGTGAAAAGTTTTCATTGGTGTACTTTCTAGAAATATAATGCTAACAAGTAAGGAAGTTCAGGAAGCTGCAATTTTTTGGAACGAACTATTCCGGAACAGAACTGAAACCATGCACTTATTTCCAGAGTATTTGAAAAGAACTCATGGAACACATCACATTTTGACTCATTTTAGACTTAATGTCAGTGAGAAGGGGGAAAAAAGCCTTAAATAATTGTCTAAACTACTGATTAAGATTCTTGACCTGTTAAAAATTTCTTTTAAGATGCAGGAAGTGAGATTATCATCTTTTCAGAGGGGTCACTACCAGGGGAAGGGTTAGAAGAGAGTGTGGCAACCAAAATAAAAAACAAAGTAAAAATAGAACACACCCTCTCTTCTGCCCTAACACCTCATAAAAGGAAAATCCCAACTGAAACGATGAAAATCAAAGAGCTCTAAACAAAACCAAGTACATGGCAAGGTCCCAATCAAATATGTAGTACTATGTAAAAAACTTATCAAGGTATTTTGAAAGCCAGGTGGGGAAAGAGTATAAAAAGGTAGACAGAGTAACGTCTTATAATCACAGAGAGTTTCCCTAAACCTCTAAAAAAAAACTTAAGGGCAGGATGTCTGAATTCCATTCCACAGAGTAAGGCATCTTTGCTGGTTCTGGTTCCTTTACCTTCGGAGCTCATCAGAGACTCCGCTACACTCTAATAACTTATTTTAAAGCCTATATGAAATCCTCGTACGGGGAAATCAAAACTACGTTTGGACAATGTCGTGGTGAAGAGCATAGTAAGCTTTATTAGGTTGGGATGCATTTTCATTCTTATCAGCACAGGTTTTTCTCCAATCAGCTGGTCTGTTTCCAAGGAGAAGAAATCTGAGTAATAAACCTGTAAAATGTCATTAAATCATTTCATTGTAAAGAAAGCCAACAACTGATGGTTTTGGCCAAAATTTGGTTGAAGTGATATCGTGGATCTATGTTTGGATATGTTGATATTCTAAGCATTTCTAATGGTTCTGGCACAACCTACTGGAGATCTTGAGAAAAAAGAGCGTGGTCAAGTTTTTCTAGTGTGAGAGCTTTCTCCTTTTTTGAGTCAGAATTTTTTACGCACTAACTCATGTGTGAAGTTGGATTACCAGGTATATATTCTTTTCCCTTTCTCCTTCAAATATTTAGTTGCTTGTTGAATTCTTACACATGTAACAACAACAACAACAACAACAACAACAACAAAACCCAACACAAATGAAGTTTCTCGGAGAAGTGGAAGGTCTTTGGAAAAGCTGAACTCTATCTCACATCTTCTTTCCACAATTCCCCAGGTTGGAGGTTTCTCTTTCTCGGCACTAAATCTTTCTTTTCTGAAAGTAACAAACTCTTAGCCTTGTCATAATAGAAGAGGCATTACAATGTGAGACAGACACCATGTGACTCAAGTCTTATAAAGAGAGACGCTTGTTGTCTTGTCTGAAACAGAATATAATGCTTCTACGGACTAGGCAAATCTGAATCTGAATATTAGAGTATCAAAGTGGAACACATGGCCTCCAGAATTCTTACTATTCCCAGTATTTTCTATTTGGCGACTTAGATTTTAAAAATGAAATAATGTACTGTTAGCTTGGGAAGGAGCTATAGAGAAAAGGGAATCAAACCTCCAATAGTTAACAATGAGAAATTGAGATCCAGATAAACTGAGTCTAGAACCAAGAAATCTAATAGTTTCTTTTTCAAATTCTCCTAGTTTCTATGTTTGATTAGGTGTGTGTGTGTGTGTGTGTGTGTGTGTGTGCACTTGTGTGAGTGAATCCAAAGTGGGATTACTCCAAGACAGAAAGGAAACAAATGTCAGTCATCCGTAACCTCTGTGAACCCCAATATCCCACAGACATTGTAGGGTATCATCTCAAAACCTAATAATGCAGAGTAATTATCTATTTAATAGCTGCATGCTATTTTTGGAAATCATTGTGCAAGATTGTTTCTTTAGCAATTACTCTATAGATTAAAGTTAGTAAGATTAATTTTTATAACTCTTGCCCCAAAATTCTTGTCTTACTGTTCAAATCTTAAGTATATAGAGTTTGATTTCTTTTAACCATATTTATCTGATATTAAGAGAGGATGTTTCAAAACTTAACACAATATCTGGGCTTTGTTACGGAATGCTCTGTGTGAATTTTCTGATATCGAGAATGGGAAAACGGCCAGGATTATCACTTCTACATGGTGACTAAATGTAGAAAGCCTTCCTTCAGTGTGGCAAATATTGAGAAATTTGGATTTTTACAGTTTATGAAATTTCCTTGTAAAAAAAAAAAGAAGTGGTTACTTTTGTAAGATACCTTGAAGAAAGTAAAATTTCAAGTGATCGTCTGTGAGTTTATATTTCAGTGGTTGTCCACCAGGAGCAATCCCTCTCACCCCCCAACAGGGACATTTAGCAATGTCTAGGGGCATTTTCAGTTGTCATAATTTGGGTGAGGATGAGGGGAAGTGCTATTGGTATCTAGTAAATAGTAGCCAAGGATGCCGCTAAACTTTTTACTATGCACAGAAAGACCCCTTTCCCTTTCCCTCAGAATGACATTTATCTGTCCCAAGTGTCAATATTTCTGAGTTTGAGAAACTTATTACAATGTATTGTAACAGCTTGTGTGCTTTTCGAGAGCCTGGTAACTGATTTACACACTAGCACATGACTGAATCCCAGCACATGCTAAGCCCATCTTTCCAACATTTTTCAAAGTAAATTCCACAGATCAGTGAGCATAGTGTTAGGTAAGCCCTCCGTCTCCTGATTTCAAAGTATCTTTCTATGAGATCAGAATCCTTTTTTTACAAACGCTGAAATTGTGTACACTTTGCAACTGTAAAAAACATGACATAGAATTACTTACAGCAAAATAAAATGGCTGAATCTTTATTTTTTTCTCTCACGCCATGTAAATATATTAGAATCAATTGGCACTATCACTAGCCTTTTAGTCATTAAAAACAATTAAACAAAAATAAGAGCAAAACAGACTCCATTCTCCTCCTTGTCTTAAGCCTGTAAAACTGTAGTGCATTTGGGATAAAGTATTTTGCATTTTATGACCACTTTAGTTTACTATAGAAGAAAAATGTCAAACATCTTTATCTAATTTATTAAGTTGTACACTGTCCAGGTTTGGCTGATGATTGGAGCATATTTGCCCTTTCCCACATATTTGAATAGAAAAGGAACAGATGTATTTGCCTCCTTGTTGTATTCTGAAATGCTTGAGTGCTCTTGTCAGTACCATCTTCATAGGTCTGCACTGTGCTTGTTTCCATAGTAACCAGGCAGCCTTACAACTTCTTTAAAAGATAATCTGCTTTATTTTTTTAATGATGAGAATTTCTTTCCTTTGTACGCCGCATTTTTTTTTTTAAATCCTTATTTTGGGAATGAAAGCAAATAGAGGGACGAGAGGATGCCACACGTAGTAAATGATGTGTATAGCTTCCCTTCGTGTTATACAGTTCTTCAGTAAGATTATTTTTCTAGTCTATGTGGTATAATGAACTGCATAAAACATCTAGGTATCCAGCCCATTCAATACAATGAGCATTATCAATAATAATGCCTAAGGTCACTGAACAAATCCTGCATTTGTATAGATGAGAAAGACAAAGCTTGTCTTATATGGGGAAGGGAACTTGACCAAATGCTTTTACATGGCAGAGCAGGGATTTGAACACGTGCAGTGTATCAACAGATCCCATACGCTTAATCAGAGGTTGCCAGTCTCTTACTGAAACATGACAAGACAGACTGCTGACTTTGATCGCCGGTTCTTTCATCTCTTTCTCCAAGTCTTTTCTAACCAAAGTTCTATTATCACACTTTATCTACATTAACCATTCTCTTGTGAAAACAAACAAATGAACAAACAAAAAACCAAATTTTCGAATCCCTACCCCTATCTGCTTTTCCAATCTCTGTTTCCACATTTCCAGCCGATCAGTAGGTAACTTCACTTGGGTTTTCTTCGGCATCTTTAATTCAGCATGTTCAAAACAGAGATCAGCTTTACATAGAAACCAGCTTCTCCCCTTGACTTTCTTGTATCTGTGAAAAGCTCTTTGTTTTCCAGGCACCAGGTTCAAAACCTTTGTGTCTTCTCCAACTCCTCCTCCTTTATTGTCTCCATAGCCAATAAATTATTATCGAGTTACATGGAGTCTAATTCTGTAATATTTTGCAATCGGTTCTCCCATTCCCTTTGCCCACCCTGCCTTAAACACGGAGACACTTTTCAAAGGTTCTTCTTGCCTTTTCAGCCCTGCGTTCCAGTCCATTCCAATCCATTTTATGTGCTTTTCTAATCACATCACCTGCTTGCTCAGAAACCATCAAATGTTCCTGATTACATCCTGAGTTATGCATCTAGGCTCTTCTGACACCAAGCAAATTAAACTACTTGTCATTCCCAAAATATGTCATCTGGATTGCAGCCTCTGTGTCTTGACTCTTATAAACACACAGACTTCTGCCGTTGAAATTCTCCATGTATTTCAAATATCACCTCATTCACAAAGCCCTTCTTAATTCCCATTTCTAAACTTTCGGTCCTTACAGGTTCCCCATCATGTTCATGCTATTTGGAGGCTGTGTTATGCCACTTTTCCTACTCTGTTTTTACAGTTTTTGTTGATTTACCTCAGTCTTTGCTTTCTTTTAGCTTGTAAGTTTCCTCTCATCCATGCCTTACACTTACCTCAGTACCTTCTCCACCCTGGCATCTGGGACAGTGCCTGAAACATAGTGGATCTCAACCATTGCTCGTCCAACCACAGTGATGCTAGTGCAATGTTTGAGACTACAAAGATGTAGAGAAATAGTTCCTGGGCTTCTTTCCTCTGAAAGAGATTGTAGAGAATTGATATGATTTCTTTCTTAAATCTTTGGTAGAATTCACCAATGAACTCATCTAAGCCTGGTGTTTTCTGTTTTGTAAGTTTATTCATTATCGATTCAGTTTTTTAACAGACATATACCTATTTGGATTGTCTTTTTCTTCTTGTGCGTTTTCGAAAATTGTATCTTTCAGGGAATCGGTCCCTTTTATCTACGTTACCTAGTTTCTGAGCATACAGTTGTTCGTAGTGTTCCTTTATTATCCTTTTAATATCCATAGATGATATAGTAATGTCTTTTTCTTCATTTTTGTTATTAATAATTTGTGACTTCTCTCTTTTTTTCTTTATTAGTCTGGCTAGTGGCTTACTGATTTTATTGAGATTTTCAAGGAAACAGCATTAATTTTATTGATTTTCTCTTCTTTTACACTAAACCTTAACGTACATTCTGACTTCCTTTCTGGTATGGATTGAATTATGTCCCCCCCAAATTCATATGTTAAAGTCCTCACCCAAGTACCTAGATGACCTTAATTGGACCTTTATAGGTATAATCAAGTTAAAATGAGTTCATTATTATGGGCTCTAATCCAACATAACAGGTGTCCTTATGAAAAGGGGGAAATTTGGGGACAGACACCCATAGGGAAAATGCCATGCAATATGAAGATGACTATCTACAAACTATGGAAAGAGGCCTAGAACAGATCCTTCCCTCACATCCCTAAGAAAGAACCACCTCTGCCACTTTGATTTCAGACTTCTGGCCTCCAGAACTGTGAGCCAATACATTTCTGTTGTTTAAGCCACCCAGTTTGTGGTACTTTGTTATGGCAGCCCCAGGAAGCTAACATACCTTCCTACCAGCAGAGATGCCACTGTCTGTCATCATAGCACCCCACAAATCTCTTGTCCCTGTCTACCTTTGTCATACTTATCTGCAAATCCATCTTTTCTTTACCATCCTAATCTAATTTTCTGTCTACTCCAGGCCTGTACTTATACAGCAAAATACATCCATACCTCCTGGTACGACGTGTAATCCAGGTTGGCTAACCTCAGGTGGGCCCTTGGTGATGTCTGGCTGCCATACTACATTTCGCTAGAGACCATTCATTCTCCCAACATCCAAAATGACCGAACAGAACTTAGGTTCTCTTTAAATCTTCCAGCACCTCCTTCTCAACCATATTCTCTGATAATGACCTTAATGCTTATCTCACCAAGAAAATGGAAGCAATTAGAAGAGGACTTCTGTGTGCGCCTCACCACATGCACCCACCCACCTTAGCTGTAGGAAAGAACTCTGCCTTCTTTCTTGTGTTATAGATGAACCATCCACGTCCTGTCTTTAGCCTGCTTCTCCCTTTGTACACCTGACCCATCCCCCCTTGCCTATTCAAGGACATTGTTTCAGTATTTTATGGGCTGAACTGAGTCCTTCCGAATTTGTATGTGGAGTCCCAACCCCCAGTACCTCAGAATGTGACTGTGTTCGGAGGTAGGGTCATTAAAGGAGTAATTAAGTTAAAATGAGGTCATTAGGGTAGGCTGTAATCCAACATGACTGGTGTCTTTATAAGAATTGGTGATCAGGGCACAGATATGTACAAAGGAAAGACCATGTGAAAACAGGAGGGGAAAATGGCCGCCTACAAACCAAGCAGAGAGGGCTCGGAGAAAACCGGCCCTACTGATACTTTAGAATTCTATCCACCAGAACCGTGAGAAACTAAATTTTTGTTGTTTAAGCCTCCCAGTCTGTGGTGCTTTGTTATGGCAGCTCTAGAAGACTAATACAAGCCTGCAAACATGCTATAATTTCTCTCAGCTTAAACAACCTGACCCTTTTTTCTTGATTCTTTACCCTCCTTCAGTTGCTTCCTCATTCCTCTGTTCCTTTACAAAAGAAACTTGATCTTCTTGTATTTCTCTCCTCTGTTTCTATTCCACCTCACTTTCTGCTCTCTAAGCACTGGAGTGTCCCAAGGCTTAATCCTTGAACTTTCTGCTTTTCTCTCCATATTTACTCCCTGTGAGAATTAACTGAGCCTTGTGGCTCTTAGACACCATTCATAAGCTGGCAACAGCTCATTTCCTCTCGTCAGCCTGCATCTCTTCCTTGTACATCAGGGACATGATAAAAAGAGGAAAACTGCCTTCCACTTTCGACTGTGTATCTAACTGCCCACCCAGTACATCTGCTTGGAAGTCTCACAGCCACCTTGAACTTGATATGACCCAAACTGAACTCTTAATTTCCATTCTCCACCCATCTAAAACCCCCAATCCTCCTCTCCACTGTCTTCTGCATCTCACAGATAGCTACTTCATATTTCCAGTTGTCCATGTAAAAGACAGAAAAATGAAACAAAAGCAAAAAGCCTTGAAGTTATTCTCGAATCCTTCCATTCTCTCATGCTGCTCATCTTATCCATCAGTAAAATCCTGTACATGCACCTTTCAAGTACTGCAATGCTGCCCAAATTTCCTGCTACTCTCCTTGCATTTGCCACTCCCCATCCCCTTGATTTTAACCTCTGTATAGAAAACAGAGTGATCCTTTAAAACCCTAAGTCAAATCACATAACTGCTTGCCTTAGATCTCTCCAACAGCTTCCTGTGTCCCTTGGAATAAAAGCTGGAGTCCTCTGAGGCTCTAAAATCTGTTCCCTGACTCCCTGAGCTCATCACCTTTCCGAGCACATCACTTCCCTTCCTTCATCCTCACTCACTCAGCTTCAGGCATGCTGAGTTCCTTGCGGTTTCTTAAAGAGGCTGAACACTTTCCTACCTTGGGAGTCTTTGTACCTGCTAATCCCTGTCTGGAATGCTTTTCCCATAAGGAGACATATCACTTACACTGAGCTTGTAATGGGCCAAGTCTGTGCTAAGTGCTTTGCAGGCATGAATGCATTTCATCTGCATGTCCTCCTTTCAGACCTCTGCTCAATCTTCTCCTTTCCAGAAAGGCCCGCTCTGACTCCTTACACAAAAAAGCAACCCACTCCCCATCTGCTTCCCACATCTCCCTATTTGCTTTCCTGTGTTTCTTTCCATAACTTTTATTGTTACCAGCCATGAGCTATATTTACTTTTTTTTCTTATTGTATGTTTCCCTTCACTGGAATTATTGTAAATTTCATGAAGCCAGGAGCTTCATTTGTTCATTGCTTGTTGAATCACTGACTGACTGAATTTTATTCTTGGTGTTATCGACAAACCAACCTGAAATCTGTACTCACAACACAGTCTCCCGGCTCTCTTCTGTGGCCCTGGTATGGCAAGGGCCCTCGGGTCTTACGGGTGCGGAGGGGACGAGCGGAGGTTTTGAAAAATCATTCGAGTCATTTCTCTCAAAGAACTTTTCTGTTAAGCTGGTAAAACTACTCTGAAACACAAGACGCAGCAATGCTTTTGCTGAGTGGGATGAGGGACGGATCCTGGGGAGCATGCACTGTCGGGCACAGCTTCTGGAAGGAAGAGCATTCTGATCCCGGCCTTGAAGGATCTGGCAGGAATAAGATGGGAACAGTAGTACAGAGCTGGCGAGGAGGCCAGGGTTTCAAGAGAAAACCTATGAAATTGTTGGTTGTAGTCACATATGCATTTAACCACTATTTGGTCCTGGCTCAAATTCTGGTTCTGTTACTGTCTTTGGACTTCGTGTGTGACTTTGGACGGGTAACTTAGCCTCTCTGTGCCTTCGTTTCCTCACATGTGCAATGTGGGTAATAATAAGTACCTCACAGGATCGTTTTAAGAATTTAATGAATAAATAGATGTGAAGAGCTAGAGCCGAGGCCGAAGCATACACAGGGCTTCATAAAGGTTGGCTTTCATGATTATTCCTAGGTGAGGATTAACTACAATAATATCCGTGAAAGTGATTTATCACCTTGCACAAATGTAGGAGGAGTTCCAAGTGTGTAAGTGTGGGCATGTGCACTTTTTGACCTTGCCATAGCAGTGAATAGTGGTTAAATGTGTGGGCTCTGTAGCTATATTGTTCAGAATCAAATTGTGGATCCATACGTACCAGCTGTGTGACCACTGGAAAATTACTCATCCTCTCCATTCCTAAATATTCTCACTCATTTGTAAAGCGAGAATAATAATATCTGTCTTACTGTGTCGTTTCGTGGCATAATTGCAATAATACATATAAAGTGCTTTTCCTAGTGGCTTGGCAGAGGAAGCGCTTAATGAATGTTCGCTATTATTATGAGCTCTTATTTGTGATGAATCCATATAACCGGGGACTTAATGTACCAGCTCTATTAATTCTTCAAGTTTTACAGCACAGTCTGACCTTGTGTGTCCCTTTTGGCTATTAAAGCGGATGGTGAGATGCTGAATAATAAGTCCCAGCCTTGGGTTTAGCTTATTCTGCCTCGTAACATGCAAACACTTAATAGTAATCTGGATTTTTCCCACCCTGGCTAATCATTACTTCTCAAAAATGCTGACCAAATCTGAAAATAATCTCCAGTTCTGTCATTAATTTAAGAAGTAATGTTTCCAGTATGGCTAGCCTTCTCAAACCACTCTCCCAGTGAATTACATTCATTACTGTGGTGGGTATTCATTTTTGTTAAATTAATCTTTTAAGAGTGAGTAATGACCATAAGAGTTAGAATAGTTTTTCCTCTCTGAGTGGGGATGCAGTTTAGAAATTCAACATGGCCCGGCCAGAAGAGCAGGGGTCTGTGGGATGGCAAGACGAGGGTTGTCGTTGCCGTTATCTTTAGAGCAAATGAAGTTGTGTTACTTGACGTGATATCCTGATGTGTCACTGCTTGTTTAGAGTCTCCAGGATGCTTCACTGAAAATGCTGATAACCTTTGCCTGCTAACTGGCTCCGATTTGGTCTCTACTCTGAGATGTGTGTGTGTACGCGCGCACGCATGTGTGTGTGCACGCTATGCGTGTGTAACTGATGACAAAACAGCTCATCCCAAGAATGTCATTCACACTTGCCACATAAAACAGCTCTGTTTCTGTAACTATACATTAATACCTAAACTAATCTATTTTTCTCAGAAACACATCTCTAGCAGTTGTGCTTACTTTTACATGTGGGGCCCCTCTGTGGGGGATTGGGAGCCCTGGGGACTGTGTGCTCTCCGGCCTTGAGAACACGCTGAGGTTCTTTGAGGACCAGCTCCCACTGAGAGGGCAGCTCTGCATTTCTGTGAGCCAAGAGGCATTCACGAGGAGAAGGGATGCTGGAAGTGATAGCAATTTCCAAAGCCGATGCCTCGCTCAGTTTTCTGGCCTGGTGAGAGCCCTCGCTTTAAGTGGGACTCCCTTGAGGATGGGGAGAGATTCAATAAAGTTTGCCACTGGCTTCACTGGGTGAGAAGTCAGAGCATATTTAATTTGATTTAGAGAAGCAACTGAATTTGAGATTTCCTGTATTCAAATATTATGAAAGAAAATCCACACATACAACATTTATAAGTCTGTAAAGGGAAGGTGGTAACAGTGAATGTGACCTGGTAGCATGGACCAGGCAAGGCACTCATCGTGCAGCCTGTCCCAGTGAGTAACGAAGTCTGCTCCTCTTTTAGAGGTTGGATCTAGGTTTCCTTGTGTGATACGTGCAGAAGAAAGCCTCTTAAATGGCTTTGAACCAGGAGAGTTGATACCAACCGTGAGGACACTGAATTTTAGCCTCTAAGTGAGAAGCACATGGTGAGAATGCATTGTCCAAAGTGACGGTGAAGGTTAGGGCAGTGTTCCTCAGGTGAATCTCGAAGAATTTGCTTTAAGGAACCTATTTCTCACACCAGACTCAAGAAGCACAATTCTAGTTTTGTTTCTGCAGTCCACCAGGAAAATGAGGAAGTTACAGGTTTGAATAGAAAATGCAACATTCATCAGAGAATACTGAAAATCGCTTAAAGAAAAAGATTTAGTGAAAATAATGGGCTTTCCCAATCATATCAGCATCCATTTAAATCACGAGCAATCTCTGGTCTAAAACCTTGACTTTCAGGGTTCCATGCTTTTTTAAAAAAGGACCGTTGACCCTTTTGGCAGGCTGGTGAAGCCACCGAACCCTTCCTCTGAGTGACGTTTTAAAATGTATACTATACAATACATAAATTAAAAAAAAGAAACAAATAGTATTGAAAGAGAATTATCAAAATATTAAGAAAAACAAATTTGGGCTATGTTAACTTTTTTGCTTCTTTGTTACGCATCAGAGAACAATATTTAACAATGGGCCTAAGCATTACCATAATTTTGAAGTAGTGGTGAGCAAATGGTAAATTTTGAGAAATATGAAAATATCTGTGCCTTTTTTTTGGTGACCACACCAAAGAAACTCTAATAAGGAAAGGAAACACTAAATTTCAGCTAGAAATTAGTGAAAATAAAGATTTTTTTTCCCCCATTCAAATTACGGGATCTCCCAAATTTTATCAGATTAAGAAGATTCTGCTAGCATTTTGATGAAAGCAGATCAATCTATTATGATGTGTGTGTGTATGCGTTTGTGTGTGCCTGTGTATGTTGTGTGGTGTGTGAGATTTGTTCCAATTTAGGAAAAATTTCATGTTTTCTTGTATGTTTGGACTATTTATTCTCTGCCTCCTCTGAGCTGTTTCTTTGGGATTCTTAGAAGAATTTTCATTGTTTCCAAATAAAACAATAGGTTATAAAATACCCCTATGAGGAAAGATTTTGGAGAGTGTATTGCTTCACAAAGAGAAGGCTGTGGTGAAACCCTTGAGTCTAGAGATGGTCCAGGCTTTTTCCTGGAGCTGTTGGATTTGGCGACAACCTCCGCCACTCTGGAGTCAGAAGAAATGGAAGCAGTGATCCAGAACAAAAATGAAAAGAAATTTACAAAGGCCCCTTCCTGAGAGAAGGAATAGGGGTCAAGGGTCAGGCTACCAAAAAAGAAAAGACTTATGCCTTCTGATTTACTCACTTTTAGGGAGAGCCGGATCTCTTCTGAGATGATGCAGTTTCTTAACAAGAGCAAACTGCAGCATTAACAAGTGAAAATTTTGTTTTCCTAAGATTTGTGTCTCAAAAGAACTGAATGTCTCTTTGAAGTTCCTCTGAGTAGCGGCCCTTATTATTTGGTGCAGAGACCAAGCAACACGGACTTAGCTATTTTTTCCTTAACAACAATAGAATTCCACTGTGAACCTGCAGAAATACATAACAAACTGCCGTCTAAGTTATCAGAGCAAGCCCTCTGCTTAGATAGATACCTTTGTAAAGTATATTTCTCTATACTGTCGGTCTCTCATATCCATCCACCCACTTACTTACACATAAAATATACACATATGGATTTTTGTCTGGCATACATACATTCCGTTATTTTTGTCTAATACACTTGAATTTTATATTTCTAAGGGAGGGTTAGGGACTATAATTTTGGAAAAAGAAAATGTCAGCTATTTTTAAATGATCGATGCTGTTTTAAAACGAAAGCAGGATACAGAGTGACCAATGCAGCGGAAGCATAGAATGAAAATAAATGTGCATGTGGGCACAAATATAAAAATCCCATAACGGTTCTTAGGGAAAAAGAGCTTTTAAATATCTGAATAGTTTAAGCTGGTGCCAGACACAGAGGTAAAATACAGGGCTCATGTTTAGTTTAGATTCTAGTTAGCACCTGTGTTCCCAAATTTTATGTACCATTCCCTATTGCAGTGTTTCAGCTGTTGATGGCAAGCAGTCTGGTATGAAGCATAAGCATCATTCAATGTATCCAACAAACTTGTGGCCAAAAGAAATCGTACTTAGTAAAGACCTTGGAAGAGAACATAGTAGGGTCGTGCGAGCCTCATCTTAGAGACACTTAGCAGTGATTCAAGGTCACTGGAAGGAGCTGAAGGCACTTGTTGGTCATCGAAGGTCCTTCCCTTTCAGGATGTGTGTGATATCAAGTCTCAGGGTTTGGGACTATAATTCTCTCCTCTTCTCCAGAAAATATTTTCGGATAAAATGTCTGTTTTAAAAAGTCTATTATGGATGTGTTACTCAAGACATTTTATGTGGCAGAGAATAAATTGGTAGACAGTGAAGGTAACTTCATTTGATCTTCAAGTTCTCCATTCGAAAGATTAAGGTCCTTGTTATTTCTTTAAGTCTGGAATTCCATTTTTCACCTGTTAATTGGCAGTGCGGGAAATAGAAACCTTCCTTTTTTAATTTACCTCTTCATTTTGGATATCTGGATATTTTATTTTTTTAATGATTGTTCGCTTTCACCACAGAGTCATATGTTTGTACTAGTCTTTCATTTAGAAATAGTCTAGTAGGAATCTAATCCCAAATCAAGGTGTCTGCTTTTTTTTTTCCCATATGGCAAAGTGAAGATTAAGCTGGCTCATGCTTCCTTTATAAATATACGCAATACAATTTTTAATCGATATATACAAACATGCTTATATTAAATATTTAAAGGCTAGATCTCGTTGGAAAATGAGATAATTGTAATCTAGAACCAAGGTTTCCTTTATCGGACTAATTTTACAAACTACGACAGGAGGAAAAGAGAATTTTCTGATTCACAAAAAAGTTTATAGACTTCCAAATAGCATTTTTGCAAACATTATTTCAATAATATTCTGTGGGGGAAAAATAAGTTGAATATCAAAGATTATTCACTCTACTTTCAGGACAGAAAAGCGTGGACCAAGGTAGAGATAGCATGCAAACCAACAGCTTGGGACTCGATGGTGCTCAAGATGGGACACAAATTCCCCATCCTGGGCTACACCACAAATCTGTTAAATTTGTGAGATGTCCTTGCATTCATTTAGAAAACGCAGGACACATTCTCAAAGAAGACTTTGCAGTTCACATTTGGGTGGCCGTTTGACTTCTGGGCAATGTGTGCTCAGTGTCCCTCAGCGTTATGGCCAATTTATTTATTTTTATTAAGTCATTTAGTGATCCTGATAAAGCCATAATTCTAAGTGTGCTGTGGTGGTTATTTCAGACATCTACCAGGTAAAAAGGCTACTGCTGCTGATATCGGATGAAACTGGGCTTGGTTCATTTAACTGCTCGCCTGTGCTGAGCCAGTTGGACCATGGACATACCTCTGGGAAACTTTAATACCTTATTTTTTTTCTCATATGCCAACTTTGCTTTATAGCTGAAAGAAGATAGTGGATGGTTAGAGATCAGTCAGCCAGTGGTGTCACATGTCACCCTCCATCATCCTGACTTGGTGGCACAAAGGGTGAGACAAGACTGGAGCAGGAGGCCGGCTTTAATGGTTTTGTGCGCGCTAAGAGGCCGGACCTGCTAATAAGGACGAGATCTTGGAGTACTGCTTATGGTCTTCCTTTCAGATTCAAGGTTTGGCAGCACAAGAATCTGTGGGATCAAACAGACAAATTTCATTAGATAAGTTCTTCACTGGTAGCTAATAGAACACTTACCCAGGTCTAACATGGCAGTGATTTTTAAAACCCAGGTTAAGCCACTGTCTCTTTGCCCCTGTGTCTGATTTTTCTATTATAACTTGTCTGGAGGTGTTATTAGGAGCTGCTGTGGGGATTGCTAGCTGCTTGTAGTTCTGAGTGATTAGCACCAGGCTAACGGCAAAGATTATCGATTCAGACATAAGCCCTTATGAGTATAAGCCCTGAATGAGAGTATTTCCTGGCTGGTCCTTTCTTCTCCCCTGGCTGCTCACTAATCGCCCGGAGAACTAGACCCTTTAACCTCTGTACTGGACTCTCTGTCACTGAGCATGACCCTGTGGGACAGATTCTGACCAGGCCTGAACATTTGAAAGCAGGAAGGGGTGGAGATGTGAGAGCTGGTTTGTGATTCAGAACAAAACCAAACCACTCTGAAAATGTTTTTAACTGCCTTAGCCCTCCCTTTGTTCAGCATTTCTCAACGGAGTTTTCTTTGTTGTGACAATGAAATGTTTCTTCTGCCAACCTTTTAAAAATCCTTTTAATTTTAATGATTTGCCTTAATTAAAAAAAAAAAAAGAACTATACTCAATAATTCAGGGGAGAAAAGGCCTTGATACTTTGGACCTTCTTCGGCTAGATTGCTGGCAGACTTATAAAAGCTTTTTTTTTAATCGTGAGATATGCCAGGAAGCGGAGAATGTTTTTATTCCTAATTCAAATATTCTTCTTAAAAGAAAACATGGCTTCCCAGATAAGATTTACCTCCTTACCTTCCTGTGAACTCTCCACTTTCCCAGTGAGCGGTGGTCTGGCCGCGTGAGCGCTGAGGAAGGCCTCGCGACGGGCGGAAGCCTGGCCTCTGCCCGCCGGGCCTGGCCCTGCCCTCCCCTTCTCTTTTTTCCCCATCTCGTCCTCCCATTCCTTTTGCTCTCCTGCCCCTATTCCCGCTGACCTTCGTCTTTTGTTCTCACTGGTTCTGCCGCTTTTCATGGTGGCTTAGCATGGCTCTCGGTAGTGTTACAGCTCAGTCAGTGAAAACAAGCATGCGGTTTGTGTTCTGGGTATGTGTATGCAGACGTGTGTGTTAATGGCATCATGGTTTCATAAGTGTCTTTCCTTCCTCACTTGCTCATTTATATAAACTGATAACCAGAATATGGGAAGGAGTGAAAATTCATGCCTGATTGATGGGCTGTTGCCTGAGACTGGAATTCTCCCGCCTCTTCAGAATCAAACGAAGGACATTTGATATGTATTTTTCTACATCCCTAGGATGTATTTTATATATCAAAGTTATACCTTTTGATTTCTTTCACCCATTTCGCCCTCCACCCTCGGCAGCCCCTCACTTCTGGTAACCACCACTCTGTTCTCTGTGAGTTTAGTTTTTGTCTGTTTGCTTTATATTTTATTTTCTTTAGATTCCACAAATAACTGAGGTCATATGATATTTGTCTTTCTCTGACTTATTTTATTTAGCATAATATTCTCAAGGTCCATCTATCTTTATGCAAATGAAAGTATTTGTATCTTTTTTACAACTGTGGGTATATGTATGTGCATATATATATATATAAACATATATATGCACACATATATATCATATTTTCTTTATCCATTCATCCATGGATGAACACTTTTGATACACATTTTTATGTATTTTATTTTTATTCTTTGTTTTTATCTTTTCTGTCAATACACACACACACACTCACACACACACAAATGCACACACTCCAGACCAGCCCATTTTATAGCTCTAAGCAACATCTTTTTTGTGTGTGAATTTACATCATTGCTGTGCTTGGTTTCTGACTCTAGTTCTCTTGGTCTCTACTCTCAGTTCTGATTCGAGTTTATAGGCATCTGGGGATGGAGAGAAAGGGACCGTGACAATGTTTATTTGCCCTGCACACAATGATTGTTTTTCTGATACCTAATGAATGAATTGGCTTTGGTTCAAACCAGAACAAGAGTTAGTGTGGTTGAAAGCAAGGCATGCTACCATGTTGATATGGATGGGGATCATTCGCCCAGTAGTGTTAGTCACATGAAAGCCAATGTGTATGTCAACTGTCCTCTCTGCCACTGTTCACGTGATTAGGAAAAAAAGAGAAATTTCCTAGAAAGAAAACCCCAGTGAATCTCCATTAACTAAGAAAGGAGTGGTTGGATATTTTTATTAGTTCAATTAGAACTGAGTTAAAGCTTGTGTTTGTACTATCTATGGAAGCAGATTGAACAAAAGAATAGTATACACGAGATGAAGAAAACATTTACTAAAAACATTTCAAACATATTATTTCTTTTATAAATAATTGTTACGATAGCCACAATAATGTTTATATAATCATCACACTACAAAAACCTTAGAGTAATAAAGCCAGATTTCTTTAAAATGTGACTAAAGCAATAATAAACCTTAAATCTATATAAGGATAAGATTAACAAATATTTATTTAATACTTATTTGAATAAGATCATCTTACGTGGTATAGCAGATGTTATTATCCCCATGTTCTAGTTGGAGTTAATTAACTTTAGTTGCCATAGCAAGTAAACCCTGAAATCTCAGTGGTTTGACACAACCATGGTGTCTTTTATACTCAGTAAAGGTCTGATGGCAACTGGGTGACAATTCTCAGTCTTGCAGCTGTGGCACATTGAACATCTGGAACGTGTGGCTCTAAGGCTGCTGCAGCTGAGAAAGATGGAGTTGGATGAGCTACGCTGGCTTGTACCTGCTTTGGCCTACAGTGACCTACGTCATATGCTTTCACATTCTGTTAGCTCAAATTAGTCACATGGCCTCAACCTAACTGCAGGGAGTTGGAAGTGTGTCTGGAGAGCTCTACCTTTCTCTGGCACACACACATGTTTACAAATAAGAAAACTCTTAATAGTAAGTCGCTGGTGCAAATTCACACAGATTTTAATGGAGAAGCTGGGTCTTTACTTGGGTCTTTTCACCCCAGTTCCAATGAACTGAAAAATGGCATTACTTTACATAACCTAACACTGTAGATAGCTTCCTAATCGAACAGCCTCCCATTTAATCCTTAAGGCATTGAGACAGTTGTATTTGTACACATTTGGGGGAAAATATAAGGAAGGACCCTGAGTATTCCTGTTGTAACTATATGTGGAATCCTGCTTTAATGATGATATTTAATTGTGACCACTTTGCAGGCAGGCTTGTTATGTTACCTCTAATCCCCATGTAGCCAGGTCTGATGAGGCAGTGTGGCAAAAGACCATTGGTTTTGCTGCAAGATAGACCTCTACACACATCCCTGTATCACCACTTATGAGCTGTGTAAGATTTTGAGCAAGTTACTTAGCTTATATTACTTTCATTCTCTTCATCCATATAATAGCAATAACACTATATTTATAAAATGCCTGGAAATAGTAATACTTAATAAATGTTTTTTTTTTAATCCCTTAAAAGGTAGCAAGTTCGAGTTCATGAAGTAAGATATCTTAGATTTAGAGGACGAATGCAAATCAGCCTTAATGTAAAGAAATTTCATCAAAACTTTAAAAATATAATCATAATACTTATACAATGGGAAAAAACTGCCCATGTCAACAATAAAAAGACATGTGAAAAAATCCAGAGAGATAGCCACTGGCTGGATTTGTGAGGTTAGATTGATGAAATATGGGCTCATTTGTATTTCTTGAAGTTGATAAGGGTGGATTTTGATGGGCCATCTGGCACTGTTTTTTCTCTCCATAGCCCGGTATTTTTATGTCTATGATTATCTCTATTACACACGGAGAAACAATGGGATGATAAAGTCTAATTGCAACAGCGATGAATGTTCCACATGAAAGTCTGTTGCTGTTGCCAGTTGGCAAAACCAGAGGAAATGATAGCTGGGTGAGGAAGGCCGGCAATTGAGATTTTGTGTATTTGACTTGTAGGTCACATCCAGCTCCCCACCTAGCCCAAAGTCATTATCACAGGAGGTTACATTTTTTTCTGTTTTTCTTGGGCTGTGAAAACTGTGCTGGATTTTAAGCACGCTATGCGGAGTGTGTCCATAACTGTAGGACACACATGTGTATGTTGACATGTGGAATCCAGTGGATACGAACACTTCCAGATTTCCCTGATGCGAATATTTTCAAAGTCCAAATCTTAAGATTAATGCAAATCCGTGTTGCAAAGTAGTTTTGACTTTATCCTTCCCCCTCTGGAAGAGTGTGCTCCCCTCGCTTTGTTTTATTATAAAGTGAACAGTGAAAACGGAATGGTGAGAACTGCATAGGAGTTGGAACTCAGCATCTCCCAGAATGACTTTTCATGAAAATTGGCAAGAGCAGATCTCAAATGTCTTGGGTTATTTGTTTTGGGTCTTATAACCCTTCTGATTGGAGGAGGTTGATATGCAATTGTCAAGGGGGCCTTCCTCAGTGAAATGTGGTATGGACTGGATATAAACTAATGACTATAAATCCCAGAGCAGGCAAAATGCTAAAGAGATAAATTATTGCTTTCTGTTCATAGAACTTCCCCTTATAATTTTTAAAAAACAATTTTTTAAAGTTCTGATTTTTGTTAAGACCTATCCTGAACATTCTGGATATATGGGATAATAACATTTGGTGACTTAGGGTAGATTTTTGTTTGTTTGTTTCATAACATTTCTCCTCTCAGGTATCAAATGACAGTCAACTTTCCAGTTTACTTTTTTGTTTTTTGAGCCCCAACTGTTTCTAAGCAGTATTTTTGACTTTGGAGACACAGAGATAAAAAGGCAGAAGAGTCCTCTGCTCTCATAGAGCTCATTCTGGCACTCAGTCTAAACAGTGTAGGATCTGTGTCACATCTGTGTTTCATTAGGTCACTGGCCTTTTTCCTGTCATTGGTCACTTGTACATGATTGATGGTTTCCTATGTTCATTCATTTTTTTAACCTTTATATCTATTTATTTATTTACAGGCGACCTAGAACTCACCTAGGACTTCTGAGTAAACACTTTCTATAATTACTGAAAAAGGAGGTCGTGATAACCTTCCTAAGGTTTCTATGCCCCTAAAATACACTTTTAAATCTGTGGTTCTAATTTAGGGATGGTAGAACCCGGAGATGATGGAGGTTCACTGACAATAACAAACTTCAGATTGGTTGTTCTGAGGATTATGCTATTATGAGGAGTTTAAAATTTGGAAAATAGCTTTACAGAAAATAAAAATTACAACCAAAATGGATACAAGTTATCAAAGAGGACTTAACAAGAATATATTGAAGTTATGAAACTTGGAGATGGGAATTTGAGGGACCTCACGCCCTTCCAATGTTCCAATGTATTTCTCTTCCAATGTGTTCTGAGGCATGATAAAGAGAAGAAAACCCCACTGGCTAAGAAAAATATTGCCTAGTGGTGCTGTAATTCAAAGCAGATTTTTAAATCTTCTTTCTGAAAATTTCTTGGGTCTCTGAGCTAAAGGCAAAACCACAGGCTGAGTGTGGATGTGCCTCCCATCACGAGGGCTGGGAATCCAGCACCTTTTAAGAAATCCTTTGTCAAGGCAAATACAATAGGAATCAAACCAACTTTCTATAGCTTCCATCTGTCTTAACCTGCCTGTGAACTTGTGCCCATGCGTTCTATGAGTTTAAGAACTCTTCACTGAATACAGCTGTAAACAGGAACTGGACGAAGTAGTTGCACAAATAGGACATACATTTCTCTCCTTCCACACCCACTCCTCCTGGCTTTTCTATTTGTGTTAAAGGTACTTCTCACTCTTTGGCCCCTTGGCATGGAGTCATCTACAAATTCTCTTCTTTCTTTGCTCCAAATATCCACCGGTTTCCTAAATTTTTAAAATTTATTTGCCAAGATGTCTTTTTTTTCCCTGCTCTGTTTACTCACTTTATGTCTACTTCTTAATGTCTCAGTCACTCTTTTAACACTTCACTGTACTGAAGGTGCTTTTGTCAAGGTGAGGGCAGCCCCGTACTCCTGCCTTTAGCTTCTCAAATAAGCGAGGCTCTTCTTTCTTTAGCACTGTGTGTGTGTGTGTGTGTGTGTGTGTGTGTGTGTGTGCGCGCGCGCGCTCACATACTCTGGGAGGTTCCTTCTCCCGTTCTTTGTAGAGCTAACCCCCTTTCATCATTACATCTCAGCTTAAATGTTACCCCTTCAAAGATGCCTATCCCTGATGACATCTTCCCTAACTTTTTATTCTCTAATGCAACAGCCAGGTATCTTTATTCTTAGTATCATTTTTTATAATTATTTACTTGTCTATTTTTCTACTGTGTAGCAAGCAGACATTATTCTTGTTTCATTCACCACTGTGGACCCAGCACTTAGCGCAGGACCTGGAACAAAATAGGTGCTTAATAAACATTAATTTGGTGACCAAATATCCTTTCCTTTCATTTTCACTCACCGTTCTTACTTCTTGTCTGAATTATTGCTACAGCATCATTAACGGACTTACATTTCACCACTGCTAGATTAATATTCTCAGAGTATAGCACTTTTAATAGTTATTTCTGCTCAAAAAAGTAACAAGGACTCTCTATTACTAGTGACTGAGATTGCTCAACCTGGTGCTCAAGGACGGCCACAGCATCCCTCTTTCTAGCCTCATTTCCCTACGTTATCCTCATCCTCAAGTCCAACTGACAATCACTAGTTACCAAACACGTTCTCAGCTTTTTTATTTCCATGCCTTGTGCTGCTCGAGATCAATCACTAGACTGTTTCTCCCTTTCCCTCCTCCTTTTTATCTTTTTTAAGTCAAAATCTATAATGACCCTGTCAGTGCAAATTCTTCCTCAACCGCTTAAATGAATGTACAGTTCCTGCTCTAAAATCTCATCACACGTTGTTTGAAGCTGAATGCATTTCCATTCTTTACAGTAAAATAATTGTTTGCTAAAGTCTAATATTCTTCACGACAGGGACTCTCTCTTATACATCTTTTTGTTCTCTATAATGCTGAACACAATACCTTTCTATTCATAACTTTTTATTTTTTAAACTTTACTCTTATTTATAAATAATAGTTTAATATTGATACCACTTTATTTTTATGAATATAAAATAATTCATGTATATGATAGGATAAGGAAAGATAAAAAATACAGAGAATAAGAAATAAAATCAACTGCTATTGCACCGCCTTCCAATCATTACATCTTAGCATTCTGTTGTTTTCCCTTCTTACTTTTTTTTTCCCCCTATAAATAATAATTATATTAACAGAGAGCATACTGAATATAAAATTTTGTGTTTCGGAGGGGTCAAATTTTAGTAGAAACTTTCTTTAGAATTCATGGTACTATACATTTTCTAATGACAAACTTTCTTATTTTTCATTTAACTGAAAGTGTTCTTATTTTGTTTCCATAATTGAAGAACAATTTTGCTGGATATAGAATTCTGGATCAATAAGTTTTTCTTTCATCACTTTAAAAATGTTCTACCCTCTCCTGACCTTTATAGTTTCTGATGAGAAGTCAGCCAACTATTGAATTGTTGTTCTCCTGTATAAAATTTGTCATTTTTCTCTTGTGGCTTACTGGATTTACTCTTTATATTTGGCTTCTGATTCTGAGTTGGATTTCTGACTTCTGAGTTTGACTCTGATGTTTGGTTGGCTTTGTTGATGTTCACAGAGCAGCTTGAACCTGTAAATTTAGGTATTTCATCAAATTTAGAAAATATTTGGTTATTAGTTATTCAAAGTAATAAGTAATAGGTCCCCAAGACTTTGGTCCCCACCCTCCTCAGCCAATCCTTTCCTCCTCATCTTTGTATGTGAATTGGAATCCAAGACATGCTTGAGGAAAATACACTTTTAATTTCAAATGGAAAACAGAATATTTGCTACAGGAACCAACAGGCATATAAGTATAGCAATAAGGAAAAGACTATTTAGATACATGTACCCGTTGAATGTCCAGTTTACTAGAGAAAGTATTTATTTTAATTGACAAGAACATGAAACGCCATGTGATTAACAGCATCAGTTTTATAAAATACGGTACGTAAGCCATAGCCATAGTTCTCTTTGTGCACTGCGAAGTGTTACGTGATTGTTTCCTCACCAGAGAAATCAAAGGAAAAAGTCCGACATCCGTCTCACGGAGACATTTGCTGGCACAGCCTCCATTTGCGAATTCTCGCCATGCCTGTTCTATTTAAATTGTGATATACATTTTTTATGGGGGGAAATTTCCGATAGTGGTGTGTTTCTTTGGAGGAAACTATAGTGAGGAGTGAGAGATGGGGGTAAATTTGGAGATTATGCATCGTTTCACAGAGCTCAAAGAAAAGTCAAAGGGAAGTAAGCTAGAGGGTTCCAGTCTTGTTACCTAGAGCAGAGAGGCAAAAACGATGTCGAAAGATGGTAAAATTTCTACAGAAGTCAAAGATTTTGCTCTCTCAGGATTTTATTTATGTGTATTTGCTATTTCTTTACTTCGTTAGTTTTTAAGTAATCCTTAGAGCTTTTCTCTTCTTTTAATATTTCATAAATCACATTTCATCTGTATGACACTTTTAATGTGTGTTTAGTTAATGGCAGGATAACAATGCTTTAAAATGTTTGAAGACAATATTTGAATAATTCTCTAATAATGCTCACATATAAACATTCACCCACATATTGTTAGCAATATGCAGACACATACGTGAAGGAATATATCTCAAGGGAAAATTGTCTCCTATACGTTTTTGAACAATTTTTGGTAAAATTTTTAACTTTTATTAAGTAGAGTGAGTTGGTTATAGCATACAAATAAATCAGTCTTTTTTCTACCCCCCAATCCATTACTGCTCAATTTAAATTTAAGAATTTCAAGATAAACTAATCAGGAGTAGTTTTTCTCAGATCAAACCAACCATCAAAACTCCTTTGAAAAGACATTTTTCTTTCTACTTTGAGAACGATTCATTTGTTGCTTTACTTGTGGGCTAACATGAGCATGTGAGGGTCAGGGAAGCCTATGGAGTATGGCCATCTCATTGACATTAGAACCCGCAGGTGAGGTGCTGGGTCGAGTTGGTGCTCGACCCCGGGCAGCGGCTCTCTTTTCCACTGCTTGGAGTGCTGACCTCTGAAGCTGGGCGTGGCTGGAAATAGAGCCAACAAAAGAGGAATTTAGGCCCTCTGGGATCTTATGGTGAGTATTTTGGTTTCCTTGAGAACCCTCACAACTTTAGCTCTTCAAGCTTCTTGTCATAGACTTGAAATAGGACACAGAGGAGAGGGCTTGGTGAGGTCAGCAGCAGGGCTGGCATCTTGATACCGACATGGGTATAAATCTCTTGCAGAGTCTCCAGTCAGTGTCTTGACCGGTCCCCCTGGCTGTGGCTTGTGACTGTTGATTGCTAAAAATTCAGGGAAAGAAGAATGCTTAGATGGCGAGGTGTCCTAACTATGCAACTCCTCTGGCTAACTCAGGGGTAAGCAGACCCCCTTCTTGGCGCTCCAGGTCCTTTGCTTTCTCAGCTGTTAGAGGCTCCTTTTAGCACTGATTTTCTCGGCGCTCAGTCCTTAAGTCCTCTCCTTCTTGCTCAATCTATCTAATCTCAGGAAAGAATCCATCAGATATTTACTTTGTTGTTGTTGTTGTTAGGGGAAGGTGGTGGATCTGTTTTAAGACTTAGATCTCACTGTGGAATGAAAGTGTTTGTTTCTATTAACCAAATCAAGAAGGAGATATTGGTGGGGGAGTGAGAGGCTCGCCTCATCTATTTAGAGGATAAGGTGACATTAGACTAAGGATGTCATCTAACAAGTTTATGTATGAGTTATAAATCCCTAAAATGTGATCTTCTGAGGTGCTGGAGTTCCCAATGAAGTGCTAGATGAACTGAGTTGGGATTAATTTGTATCTTCCTGTGCAGAACAGAAAATCTCCATACAGCATTTCTTGATTATCAGTTTCTTGTTTTATTCCTCTAATTAACTAGACATTCCTTGTTCAGAAGACACATAAACACTTGGCTAAGGAAATACAATCTCTTAATGCCATTTCCAAGGAATGTTTATTGGTTGAGGCTGATTACTATCCCAAAGAGTTCTAGTTTGATAACAGGCTATTGAATTATATCAGTCTTGAAAATGTCCTTTCAGGCATTTGTATAACTAGTGCATTAATCCTGCTCCTCTTGTCTCCTGAAACTGAAAATCCCAGCTTAATCTCCATTCATTCATTCATTCATTCGAGCATTCAGTATTTACTGGGTGTCAGCTCTTGTCTCTGCGCTAAACTCTGGGGGAACTGAGATGAGTAAAATCCCAGAATTTGGAGAATTTAGATATCATCGAATCAAGAGCAAGGTAATCAAGATAAAGTACCCCATGGTGCATGGAAAATGACTTCCCTGCTTAAAGAGGTGAGAATCTCAGAATCGCTCTGTGTGCCAATTTCACAGACTCAGGCTTTTACAGCCTCCAAGTGCCATGGAGAGTCTGTTGCCTTTTAGTGCTCTTTGCTATTTGTGCTCCAGTTAACAAGGTCAGCCTTTCTGGGAAATGCACAAGCAACCCAGGTGATCTCAAGTGCCCTTTTCCTGCCTCTCCGAACTCTCTCCACTCTTGCTTACTGATGTCTAGGATTTTGTTAATAGAAACCGAGGTCATTACATCTTTTAGGTATGTTTAAAAATCCAAATTACTCCAGAGAGATAACAGAGGTTTAAATCTGTAAATGGTGTTAATAACTGAAATCTTTCCCCTTCTAGAAAAGAGAGGGAAGAGAAGGAGGCCAAAGGGCACTCGTAATTTGGGTGAAGGGTTTCTACTCAGAAAGAGGGGAGAAAAAATGTGATGTATTTACAGTTTGATTCCAGAGCTAGCAGCCCGTTAAACAGAATTGTAGTTAAGCTTGTGTTAATACGGCTAAATGCAGACTTTTACATATTTTAAATCCCCAGTGAGTTGTTCATTAGCATGTGAGCTAATGTTTATACTGAGCATCAAGGGAGTGCTTCAGAAAATATAAACATCCTGCTTTCCATATATATCGTTTTGAATATTGAAAATGTTCTGCAGCAGGAGTTTTTATTGTGGTTTTAAATGCTGTATTTTCTTTATAGGAACCAGTGGAAAATAGTCTTATCTTATCCTTCTTGGTGTTTGTGAAACATAAGCTTTCTTCCCTATAGCTCTCCTCTTCCCAGGAACTGTGTGCATGTGCGTGCGTGCACACCCACACACACACACACACACACACACACACACCCACACACACACACACACTCACACACTCACACACACACACTCACACACACACATCACACAAATTCAGAAGCAATAAGTCACGAATTCTGAACATCATTATTTAGGCTGTTTTCTTTCAAAATAATAAAATGTATTACACGTCCTTCTTGATAAAGAGAAAGCAAACACTCCAAAAGATATAACATCTGCTGGAAGAATAATCTAAATTGAAAACTTGTGCAGACATAAGGAGAGAGGGAGAAAATACAGGAACAGGAAGCGTGGCAAGATGTTAATGCTAAAAGCAGTTTTTCTTTTCTTTTTTCTTTTTTTTACAAACATCATGCATGATAGAAAGTGCACAGATGAAATTTTTTTTGGAACAAAAAAATAATAATAAAATAAAACCCAAGCCCTAATCTTATCTGAAGATGGACAGCAGTGCTTACTTGCTCTAGGCACAATTAATCTTGCATTATAGTCCCACTGAGGTTTCAGATCTTAAAAGATGGAAAGACCATTTGTGCTGACCCTCTGAAGATTTATACTTTCTTTCAGGAGCAGTAATTCTTACAGAAATCACTAAAATAATTAATCTTGTACAAGGAACGAAGGACCACTTCTTATTTCTTTTCCACATTAATCACCTAAAGAAAGTTTCACGTTTTTTACCTGATATAATATGGTCTCCTAAGTAACCGGTCCCATCCCCAGCCCTTTTGGAAAGAGAAATTCTGCTTCGTGTTCGGGAGAGAAAATGACCTGGCACAGAGATCTGTTACCTAGCAAGACAGAGATGTTGTGAGGATCCAGCGAGATAAAAGTGTACCGAAAAATTGTGAAGTACATAAAGTGCAAGGCGAAATGTTGATGTCTGAGTAACGGCTCACAGATGCAGCGAAATACAGCATTGCACCCTCCTGCAAGCGGTGGGGGCCAGTGCTGGGCGGATGTCTTAGTTCTGGCTGAGTCCTGGCTGCTATAACAAGAGACCACAGACTGGGCGGTTTAAGCAGCAGTTATCTCTTGCAGCCTGGAGGCTGGAAGTCTGGGACCAAAATGCCAGCATGGTGGGGTTCTGGTGAGGGCCCTCGTTCTGGTTATATTCTCGTGTGGCCTTCCTTGGGATCTCCCCCCACCCCCACTCCTCCCTTAGCCACACTCCTCCCTCCCTTCATCTCCCCATCCCTCTCTCACTTTCTCGGAGTAGAGAGAGAATTTTCGGCTCCTCCTCTTTTTCTAAGGGCACTAATCCCACCATGACAGCCTCACCGTCCTGCCCTCAACGAACCCTAATCGGCTCCGAAAGGCCTCGTCTCCTAACACCATCACATTGAAGGATATGGTTTTGACGTATGAACTTTTGGGGGACACACACATTCAGTCCATAGTAGTGGTTACACTAGGCAGCCACTGGTGTGGCACAGTTTCAAAAGTGCCAAAAGCTCTACCCACTTCCTCAACAATAGAACCGCTGCTTCGGACTGAGATATTGGCTCCAGAGAGCGTCTGTTAGAAGGCCTTCCCTATACAAGAGAGGTAACACATTTATTTATTTTATCAGACCAACTGCCTCTCACCTACAAGACAGCCGGGCTGTGAATGAGGGAAGCAGAGGACAGATAATTTTTGAAGGCGTGAGTGTGAGGGTAGGGTGGAAAGTCTAGACGTGATTTATCGTAGGCAGGACAAGCTTTTGGCAGTGTCACAGTGGGAGGTCCCGGTAATCGAGGAACAGCCCTGGGCACTGTGTCACTTGTGGGGAATGGGAGACGGAGGAGAAGGAATATGGAAAGTGAGGGCCATGCTTAGGCCATATGTTACTTGTGATACAGTGTACCTGCTGCTTAATCCTATATGCCTGACCTCAGTTCATTTATCTCCAAACATGTCTATTCCCCTCATAAATGCACCCTTGTTTTCTGCCCAGCGCACAAACATCACGACCCATGTCTGAGAATGTTGGGAATTTTATTAGGTCCATAAAGTTTTAGCTGTGGTCTAGTCCACCAAGGCCAAAATAAATAAATAGAGAGAGTGTAAGGTTAACAATTTAAAAGGAAAAAAACCTGGCTTAAAGAAAGAAAAACTACTGAAGCTCTAAAATCACTTTGTCATAGTGGCTTTAGAGGGGATTTCTCCTTACCAACCAGAAATTCCGTAAAGTGCAAGCTGAGAACCTGCAGTCAAAATGCAGTCCACCAAGTCACTTTTCAGGTTTCTCTGAGAATATCAAAATGAGAGTGATAATCATACCTACCTCACAGGGATGTCTGAGGGTGGCGTGAGCTATTACATGGAGGGATTTTAGAGTGTGTGTGTGTGCACGCTTCTGCTCCGTGGCTAGAATCTTGGAGAATGATTTTTGGAATGTAATGAATTAACTTGAGTGCTTCCACACACATTTGGTCTCTATCACTGCAAATTCTCTTACTTGAAGTTCATGTGTCATTTTATGCATTGCTTTATAAGGTAATTCAGATGGTCTTGACTCTTTGTTGTCTTCTGGATATTATTGGTGTTAGAAAGCCTTCGAATCGCCCTGGGTAGCCGTGATGTAACACTTGGCCTGGCTTTCCTATTAGATGATAAAATATAAATAGAACAGATGGAGCCAAGCAGAGCTAATGGAGGACGCGACTCAGGTCGGGGCCCCAAAGGAAGGCTGACCAGACGTGAAAGGGAGCACACCAACCACTGTGCACAGATTCCTGGATTCGCACTCTGGGGGAGCGGGGGGCTCTGCGGGGTGGTCTTGGTCTAGCAGCATAGGGTTGGGGTACACAGAAGGCCTAGACGATCTCGTCCCAGTGCCACCTGGACTTGTCTCGAATGCTGTATGCTCTGGGAACAAAGACCTTGGCCCTTTGAAATAGTGTTCAGTCGATCTTTAGATCGAATTGGGTAGCAAAGAGGTCACTCTAAGAACAGACAAGAAAATGTTTGTTTTCTGGGTAAATAGTGATGGGGACAAGAAAATATGCATTTAAAGAATGAATATAGGACCCAAAGTCTTGACTTCTAAGGGGTTCACACTCTGAAGAAAAGAGACAGCACAAACTCGAAGAAAAATATGGGCACATGTGTATGTAGAAATATGAATTTCCTTTGAGGGTGAGAGGTTTATCTCGCGGCTAGGTGAGTTACCAAAGGTGTAACTGGGAGGGAAACCTGGAGGGTTGAGTCTGGGAAGAAATGAGGAAAATAAACATTTCGTAGAATGCTTCGAAGGAGGGAAAGAGATCATGATCATTGGAAGAGAGGACTTTCTTGAGCATACAAGTTTCTGGGTTCCCTGTGTAGAGAAATCATGTATGTTTTGCTTTGGTAATTCCTAGGACTTTGCACAGCATCTGTCACAAAGTAGATCTCAGAAATGTTGGTTGAACTGAGCATAATCAGTCAGGCTGCTGTGCAGAGGATGGACTGGAATGAATGAGAATAAAGGTAAATACGGAAGATATGGCCATGAGCAGTAGATAAGGAGTCTAGAGTGGACATGATGGGGGCACTGGGGATGGACAAAGAGAGCTGGAGACGTGTTGTAGATTAGTGTTTCCAAGCCTATATTCTCAGGGTCAGCAAGTTCTCCCTAAGAATTTGAAAATGCTGCCTTTTCTTTTTGATCATCTGGATGACCGCATTATAACTGAACCCTGCAGTGTGACTTAGGTGTTGTGTTTTCTTTTATTTGTGGTCGAGTGTTGGCACCATGTAATTACCAAAATGATAGCATTTAACTTTTAAATAGACTGGTAAGCACGTCTGGCTGCTATTAGGTTGACCACTTCTCATTTCAAAATCACGATAACCATTCCCCAGTCATCACTGTTCAGTAGATGGTTGTTTATCCAGGAGTCTAAACATTGGAAGTGCCCAAAGAACAAAATTGTCCTAAGTGATTTTTAACATAATGGTTTAAAAAAAACCCTTTATGGCAATAAAGAATGATTAGTTCTAGTTTGTTTGCTCTAGCAAATGGCCTGAGAATTCAGAGGCCCAGGTGGCCTGGGGCAAAAGGAATATGTAAATAGCCATAAATGGTCAATGTGGAGTTATACTAATTCTTTCTTTCTTCTTCTTTAGGAGGGAGGGAGGAGGGATGGAGGGAGGGAGGGAGGAGGGAGGGAGGAGGGGGGGGGGGAGCGAGAGAGAGAGAGAGAGGAGAGAGAGAGAGCGAGGAGGGAGGGAGGGAGGGAGGGAGGGAGGGAGGGAGGGGGCGGAGGGAGGACGAAGGAAGGAAGAGGAAGGAAGGACGGCCGGAAGAGGAAGGAAGGAAGAACATTCTCCGAAGAAGCAAGACGAAAGAAGAATCACGCTCCTCCTCTACTCATCCTCCTCCCTTCCTTCTTTCTTCTTCTCTCTCTCTCTCTCTCTCTCTCTCTCTCTCTCTCTCTCTCTCTCTCCCTCTCATAAGTTGGAATTATAGTGGTTCTGGGTTGTTCATGTATTGGCAGGTAACAACTAAGCTTTAAAGTATTAAATTGAAATTTGACAGGTATGTTTTATATATTCTATTTCTTAATTTAAATACTAGAAAGAAAAAACAACAGGAGGCATTCATGAAATATTGGGATGGAACAAGTGTTTTTTTCATACCTGTGTACTTTTGGAGTTAAGGCTTCAGTAATATAGAGAATCCTGATCAAGCGCCATATGTCGTCAGGACATGTTAAGAAAAAAAAAAGATTCAGACCCTGTTTATTAAATTATTTTAATCAGTTTTAAAGACAAAATTACTTATTCACAGTGCAATTTGCACTTGAAAGGAGCTTTCAGAGAGTAAGATTTTGGTTTCCTATGTTGTTTACTATATTGGTGTATTGATTTGATATGAAAGAAAATGAAATGATACGGCAGAATGGTGTGCCGTTCAGTTGTCGAGGGCTAATAAGAAAAGGCCACGGTGGGTTTCACGTGTGAGTGATGCAGTTGTGCCCGAGGATGTCCTCGTTCATTATGTGGGGGACACGTCTGCAGTTGCTGATGTACAGAAGAGAGGCTGCAGGACCAGGTCATCCATCACATGGTGAACGGCAGCACATATATGTTGACCTCAATGACATTGCCCAGTAGCAGTAAGTCCCATATAGTCACGTTGTCAGTTGCATTGGGTTTTGACATATTAATATTATCTGGTTCTTTCCATCCTGGTTGCTGATATACTTCCACGTAATCCACGAGGGCAGGTATTTTTGCCAGTCTGGTTTATCGCTGTGTCTCCGGCACCTCTGACAGTGCCTGGCACTTAATAGATGCTCAATGAAAACCATGTGGAATGATGACATTTGGATTTTATCGATGGTGTACTTTTGTTGCGCACTTAATTTATAGATTAGTTTTAATTTTATGATTGTATGAGAACTCTAAACCTAGTTCTGAGTTGCACACATTTAAATAGGATTAAAAATAGTTAAATGCAACAATGAGAGTCTATGAAAATTCTTATTTTTGTAGATGTCTGTCCTTCACTCCAATCTGTCCAACACGCTAATGAAGTAGGAGTAAAGTTACAAACTCTGTGCTTTGTGTGTGTTACAGAAGAAAGGAAGTAGAAAGAGGGACAGAGTAAAGGGAAAAGGAGAGAGATTAGAAGTGACACTAAGATTATGAACCTCGGGAATCGCCAGCAGACTGATTCCATTACTGCTGCAGAGAGCTGAATAGTGGCCTCTTCTTTCTCCAAAAATGTGTGCACAGAACCCATGAATGTGACCTCATTTGGAATAAGGGCCTTTGCTGTGGTAATGCAGATAAGGATCTCCAGATGAGAATATCCTGGACCAGAGTGGGCCCTAAATCCAATGGCAGGTGTCTTTATAAGAGGTAGAGGGGAGAAGACACAGGGATGCACAGCGGGAAAGGCCGTGTGGAGGCGGAGAGTGGAGTGGCTGGGCCTTGACCCACCAGGAAGTACCAAGTGCGGGCAGCCACTAGAAGCCCGAACAGAAGCTGGAACAGATTCTCCTTCGGAGCCTCCAGGAGTAACCAACCCTGCTGACACTTGAATTTCAGACTCCTGGCCTCCAGAGCTGTGAGAGAATCAATATCTGTTGTTTTAAGCCATCAAGTTTCTGGAAACTGTGACAGACACCCCAGGGAACTAATACAACTGTGGGATAGCAAGAGAAATAAAATAAATCTTTAGAACTGATGAGACATTTAAAAAATATTTTAAGTATTTTGTTTTCTTATACTTTATTTTTTAAAAGAAAAGAGGTCCTGTTACTAATGTGTCTCCTAAATGGATTGACTTGAGAAAAAAGGAAGCTCAACAGAAAGACCTTTAAAAACCACCTAACGCTGACGGTGCTATGTGCCGACGAAGCAGATTCTCGTGCTCAAGGCGTTCCTTCTTTGGCCGGTGGCTCCATTACTGTCGCTCGTCCCGTCCTCTCTCACACTGAACACACACTGGCTCATGTGTGCACACACTCCAGTCAAGGTTGAGCTTCCATTGTTCTTCTCCCACTTAAGATAAAGAAAGAAAGAAAGAAAGAAGAAGATAAAGATAGGACAAAAGAAGAAGCGACCGTCTTGCTAAGAAAGTTATTTCAAATGATTTTTGCTGACATCAGAAACCAATGCAGACACAATACTACGGGTCTTGTTGACGAACATTATAATCTGTCCGTGGGCCTAATAATTGTTACGTGTTCATATATTTTCCTGTAATCATTACTCTCCTTCTTGCAAGGAATACTTTTCCATGGGGCTGTCTAGAAGATAAAAGAGGAAAACAGTATTTTTTTTCTCTTTATATGTAGTTTAAAAACCCAATTTAAAAATATTTCATATCTGCACTGAATACATAAAATATCAAATAATCATTGAATAAGTGCCACAACCGCGAGGTTTTATTCCTGGCACGAAGATACATAAATTAGATCAGCATGGACCCCGCAATCTTCTGCGGAGAAACCTGTGCATTCCTTTTCTGTCACAATAGCTAGAAAAGGCATTTTATATTCTACATCCCAAATAAAGCCTTGGATTTAGGAACACTGGCGTTTTCATCTGCTTAAATCAGAGTAGACTCTGAAGGGTGGGGAAGAGGTATTATTTTTCATTTCAACCATTCAAAAGAATTAGCTTTCCAGAAGAACTTTTGTTCCTATAATAAACCTAAGTAGACCTATTTATTCACTCAAAAAGAAAAAAAAGAGAGAGAGAGAGAGAGAAAACGTGAGAGAGCCCAACAATCTGTCAGCTCCGCAACAGTGGTTGACCAGGCTCTGGCACTGAACTCATGTAAGATTTTGCGGAGCCAGATGACTTTCAGAGCAGACGAAACCTATAGGGAAGCAACTCTGCGGAGAAAAAACCTCTAGTCCACTGGGTGCTGATAATGTATTCTGTAGTCAGGGAAGAAATGTTTCATCTCTGAACTTAATTTATCAGCTAGGATATTTCACAAAGCAAGCTGCCATCTCCCCCACCCAGAGGAGATGGGGATCGTCTCACAAAGAAAAAGCCCTCGATAGAGGAGGAGTTTGACCGATGTTACATGCTCCTGAAAGTTGGGTCTGAGTTAATTTTAAAAATTGAACTAAGCTTCCCCGCAACCCAACTTTATTGAGATCTAATTGACAGAAACCTTGTGCGAGTTTAAGGTGTACACTATGACAATTTGATATATGTACATGTTGTGGAATGACTACCACAGTGATGTTTGTTAGCACATTCATCACCTCGCAGTTACCTTTTTCTGCACGTTGTGAGAACATTTAAGATTTACCCTCTTAGCAACTTTCAAGTATATAATACAGCATTGTTAAGTATAGTCACTATGCTGTACATTAGATCCCCAGAACTTATTAGATCCCCCAGAAGTTTGTACCCTTTGACTAACATCTCCCCATTTTCTCCACGCCCCAACCCCTGGCCAATACCATTCTACCCTCTGTTGCTATGAGTTTGGCTTTTTTAGATTCCACATACAAGTGAGGTCATTCAGTTTTTTCTTTCTCTGTCTGACTTATTTCACTTAGCATCATGCCCCCAAGGTTTATCCATGTTGTTACAAATGGCAGGATTTCCTTCTTTTTATGGCTGAATAAATATTTTATTGTAAAACTGAACTAGGTTTTGAATGAATTGGCAGACTTGACTAACTTTTGTGTTATGTTTCCATGTGTTGGGTTCACACACAGTGAAGCCCCTAGACCAGAAAAACAGGGGACCAGGGTCAAGTAGTGGAGACAACAGAGGCTTTGGGGACAGTTCCACATGGGCACAAGTTATTTCTTTCTCACTTGCTAGCCCTGTCACCATAGGAAAAAGATTTAACCTACTTGACTCTCTATTCACTTAGCTGAGGATAACCACAGAGAATTCAGAGGGTCGATCCTGCGGGAGGAAATAAGGTAACATGGGCCGAAAGCCTAGTACAGTGCCTGCTTCAGGGAGGTCCTCTTCATGAAGCACAACAACTAACTCATTTCTTCACATTCTAACCAAGTGAGCATCGCTTAACCCTTCGCTAGTCCCACTTGTATAACTAGGTTCCTATGTCCTGACATGCTTAAATATTGCTTTATTTCTGGACTCAGTTAAGGTTTGGTTAAGCTGTAAGTAACAGAGGCCTGAAATATTGGCAGCTTAAACAAGATGAGAATTTATTTCTCTGCAGAAGCAGCCTGGAGGTAGACAGTGCAGATGACCGTTCTGCTCACAAATCCTCAGGGACCCGGGCAAATTTGGTTTCATTTCTCTGTCATGCATCTTTCTATCCCAAGCTACTTTATGGTCCATGATGACTGCTCTAGCTCCAGCCGTGATGTCTCCATTCCAGCTAACAGACATGAAAGAGAAATAAAGAAAAAAAAAAAAAAGAAAGAAAACGGGCAAAGGGCATCCCCCACTCTCTTTTTACGAAACATAGAAACACTTTCATCACTCAGGCACAGGACCACTTCTGGCTGATAGTTTGGAGTGTGTCCAGTAACAGTCGTTACTATGGACAAGGGCAAATGGATATGGGGGACAACCTGTAGTCACAGCTTTATTAATGTGGAGATGTTTTCCACCCAAGCCCAAGAGCTGCTTGTTTTCTGAACATGAACACCATCAGCAAAGCTTGCTGCTCTTCTCAGCCATCGCTTCGATTGGCCATCCCGGTGGGCACAGGGGCAGAAGGCTATAAACCACAGCTTCCCCCACCCCCACCCAGAACGATGGGCAGCAGAAGAGGAACAAGAGGTCCTAGTAAAAGAAGGGGAGACGGGGACCTGGGCAGACCAAATCAGCAGATATCAACTGCATTCTTGGCCAATAGAAAGAGGAAGTCAGAGCTGAGAAATAGGAGAGTAAGAGGGTGAGTTTTAGAGACATATGTTGAGTCCTTTGGGGTCCTTGAGGCCAGCTCTACCCCGACTGTCTTGGCTTTATAACTCCAGTAAGTCTTTCTTTTGCTTAAACGTGAGTTGCATTTCTGTCATTGCAACCAAGAGAAATATGACAAATATACGCCTCTCCTTCAAAATCCATGAGTAGTGATCGTAGACCTGGCTGTAATTCTGGGCTAAGTTAAAGTACTTTGGTTTTAAAACTAAGATTAAAAAGAGATTTAAAAAACTAAATCACTTTATGTGTGCTAACTAAATTTAGCATTTTAATATGTAAGCGTAGTGGAGAGGTTTGAAGCATGGAGTATAGATTCTGAGTGTCTTAGTACCCACCTGGGTCCCTTCACCTAACCGCATATGATTTGGGCGAATCACTTCATCTGTCAGTGTCTCAGAGAGATAATAATAAAACCTACCTTACAGGATCGTTCTGAGGATTAAATGAATTAACTCTGGAAAAGCACTTAAAATAGTGCTTGGCCCATAGCAGGCACTTCCTAGGCGTGGTGCTATTCTGGGTCCTTTGGTAAATCACTAATATTTTTTTTCTTTGAGGGTCTCAGGTGCAGATATTTAAATTAGTTTTACTCTTCTGCTCATGGCAAAGTTAATAGACATTTTGGGAAGCAACTGCTCTATAACTTATAAACAGTATTGCTAGGTTTTTATACTGGGATTGCTCCCAACAGGGTAAATCTACACACTTAGAATTAAGATGTGGCACTGTTTCTCCAACAGCTATTTGCTAAAATTCCCCATGTAAATTCAGTACTATGAGGAGATATAGCTTTTGCAAACTGTCTACTCCATCATTCGATATTTTCTCAGCAACATTTTCTGGAGGCTATTATTTGGAAAGTTGGGGCTGAGTAGTATGGCAGGCCCGGCCCGGACCTAACCAAGAGTGGGCCTGTTGCGTTAGAATCGCAAAGGCAGCTAGCTGACTCTGCAGATGACAGAGCTTCAGAAATCACGAGGTATCAGGATTCCAAATCGGTGAAAGAGCTGGACCCTGGTGAGCACATATTAAGAATCAGGTTACATGAACGGAATCTGTATTCGAGCAGCGGACACTTTCTGAATCCCACTGAGGACGATGTGGACTGTGTAATATGTGCTGGAGTGAAAATCTCAGCGTGTTTGGGGAAGGACCACTGGCTCTCAGTTACGTATGTGCAAAATTCTTAGTACTCTCTAGGGGAAAGAGAGCACAGAAACACACATTCAGATGTTAATAGTGCTACAAAGAATTGCAGACCCCGATCCAAACGTCCAAAGAACACCCTCTCTCCTCTGGGCCTCACTGTGAGGAAAGGATCATCTCAGCCCTCAGCGAGAGTCTCTTGTAGATTCTCAAAGCTGGTTGTTTCCAACTTCAAAAGACATATTTCCTGTTCTGACGACTCTGTATAGACAGACGCTTTCCTCCAAAGCCAAATCGCAGAATGCTCGAGGCTGAGATGACTGCCGAGATCCTTTTCACTTCCTGCTTGATTCTGCACATGAGAGAAGAGAGCCTCAGAGGGCAAGAACCTGTTCAAGGTGGCGCAGCCAACGGCAGGGTCGGGATGAGGATCCAGGCCATACCTGGGATCCTGAGATATTGCCAGTCGTTATTAATTAAAGCAGAGAGGCGGTTTTTCTCTGTGAATCCATTTACATGTGACATACTAGCATTATTCGCAGATTTCATGAAATCAGTAAATCCTAGGGACAACCAGGAATTTGAGCCCCAGGGACAGTTCGACTGTGCAATCCCAGGACAGACCTGCTGCTATTGGATGACACTCCAAAGCCAGCCACATAACTGGCATGACAGTCTGACTTGTCACCACTGAGCGGAAGTCTTTGCAAAGAGTGGCCAGCTGGGAATTGTCACGCTCATCATCAGAGCAGAGGGTAAAGCATCGTATTAGGTAAACCCAGCCTGTTTCTAGTACCCGATGCTGTGTGTAAAAGTCAGTGGTTGGTTACTAGCTTGTGACAACTAGTTACCGGCAGGAAAATGCCTTTTATACACTTGGCATCAGGTCTAGATTGTATTTCCACACCGAAATGTATTCTCTGAGCTAATAACACGTTGCTCGTGATTGCTGCTGAACTGATAGGACTGCCAAATTTTAATCTGGAAATCTATTCCTATCATCAGCTCTTTGGCTCTTGGCTGCGATGCAGGCAGGGATCTCATTACTAGCTGGTCTGCTAAAGAAAGCATAGCCGAGGTGCCAGAGGCATAAGTCAAGAAAATAACTGAATTTTATCTTGTTCAGAGCTTGAGCAAACGTTGATAAGGAGAGCAGAAGTTCTGATAGTAGCTGTTATCGAAACTGGCTTTTAAAAGGTGAAGTCTTGATTTTTAAATGTTTCTGACCTGCGTTTCCTTAACGTCGCCTTAATTTTCTACGCGCCATGAGCATGCTGTGTGTTTTCTTTGCACCTTCTCTCCCTCCTTTCTTTAGTCCTTCCAAATTTCCTTTCACACTCTCTAGGCCGAAATTCAGCGTAGGGCCACACGCTCCCATGTCTCCCAGCGGCGAGGCGCGAGGCGTTGGCGCTGCTGCGTGCGTGGGGCTTCCGCTGCAGGAGGCGCGTGGCGGTGCCGTCGTGGGAGACGGTCTCTGAGCCTATCCTGGAACCGCTGGGGGTCCATCGGAGACCACGAGCAGTGGCCTTGTCCGGTGCTTGTGTATAACAAAGGCTGCATGGTCTAGTGGGTGGAAATAGCACTGTGCTCCAGGCCAGGTCCGCCGGGTTCTGGTCCTCGTGTCTGTGTGCTCCTGAGTGGATCACTCAGTTTCTCTGATCATCTTTTTATTCATCTGTTAAGGGACAAAGCTGCACTATGTAATCTCTAATTCCTTTTCAGTTCCAATGTTTATTATTCCAGAGACTCTATTTGATCTAAGGCATATCCAATTCCATTTAATAAGACTCATGTTATGATGGGATTCCTCTTTATTGTCTCAAAAATAAAAAATAAAAAATAGATATTTGTTTTGGAGTTCCAGTAATTGAATGTGACTGCCCTCGGTGTAATTCCAGCATCAGGGAGTTTACTAAGCATTAATGGAGGAGCAGAATGAGCTGAGGTCTCAATCTGACTTTTCAGTTTAAATTAGAGACGATGGTTCATCTTCTACTTATATACCCTGAAAGTATCAGACAGCAATAGAGCATAGTCAGAATTCCTTGCACATCAGTTATTCCCATGGCAGGTAAGAGTTACGCAATTCTTCAGTCAGAGAATGTCATATGGTAACCAGCAGGGGGCTCCTGCCCCAATGCTCCCCCTGTTCATCCATTGTAAGGAGCTACGATCACCCCGAATCTCTATACATTTCTGAGCACGTTCACACAGATGGGAATTATTGGACAGGACAACCGAATTTATGATTAAATATTAGTGAACTCAATGAGACCTCTTATTTATGAAACGCTGAAAACAACAACGACAAACGGTGCCCTCTGAAAATCCGATTGTCATAATCATCTGAACCAGAAGCTCTCAGCTTGGTTTGGGGACCCACTGCTGAGTCTCCATCCATTTGGGATGCGTCGAAAATAAAATACGAAGATGCATTGTCATAGTTTAAAGTAATCCATCTGCAACATGTCACATAAAAAATTAAAACAGATTCAAGTGCATCTCTTTAATGTTTATTTCTCTCTCATTGCATTCAGTGGAGGGAGGAAGGGGTTTGAATTGCCGTTAGGGTACAGGGAACTGTGTGTTACTCTGGAGTGTCCATGAGATGGATTTTGCATATGAACTTATCTGATCTGGCAGGAAAAATTGTTGAGGATCATCTGAATTAAAAGACTGTGAAAATCTCACAGCGACTTACACTGAGCAATCACCAGGGGCTTGCCAAGTACTAACATTTACAAATATATCATTTTTTTTCTTTTACACGCTCAACTTTCCTTTATTTCCTTTATATGTGTTAATCGCAGAGAAAATTAGCATATTTTGATAAATCTAAAAGTATTATTCCCAAATGCAGTAATAGTAACCCACCTCAAGGAGTTACTATGAAAATTAAATGAGTGAATATAAATGTAAAGCAGTTACAACAGTCCCTGGCCCAGAGCAAGCAGGAATTCACATGACTATTAGCTATGATAATTATCATATATACTGGTATATATATCCCTTTTAATTTCCTCTTCCAACGGTTCCTTCTCCAGTATTTTCTGAGTAAGTGGCATTAACATTTTTTAAAAGTTACTCGGGCCAAAAATTTCATTCCTCTGTCTACTTCTTGCTGTGAATCTAGTACATTCGATAATCCCGGTGATTCTACCTTTAATATATATCTGGAATTTAACGACTTCTCGTCAGCTCCATTACCACCACCCTTGTATAAACCATAAGCATCTCCTGCCTATACTGTGGCCATGGCCTTTTACTCTTGTGCCCCCTACAGACTATTCCCTACAGAGCAGCCAGAGTTCTCTGTCACTCTCCTGCTCGGAGCCCTCCAATGGTTTCCAAAAGACCCCGGTCCTTGCTAGCTCACCCAGCTCATCACCCACCAGCTCCCAGCCATGGGTCCTTTTTGCTGTGCCTCGAATGTGCCTGCCATACTTTACTCTCAGAGTCTGAACGTGGTGTCATCCAGGGCGAGCTTGCCCTCCCTCTCCCTTCCTGCAGATTTCTGTCCAAATGTATCTCCTCAGAGAATTCTTCCCTGATCACACTCTCCTTCTTTACCCTCCTTTGTTCTTATTCATAGTGCTTATCCCTCTCTGACATTTTCTTTATTTGTTTACTGATTGTCTCCCTGCCCTTCTACGCTGTAATCTGTATAAGGGTGGGAACTGTGGAGGTTTTGTTCACTGCTGTTTCCCAGTGCCTGGAACAGTAAGAACATAGAAGTGCTTCATACATTTTGATGACTGAATGAACATCCTCTCCATCCATATATGTGTTACAAACGTTATCATACCATATATTGTTTTGTGACTCACTGTAGCATTCTGTGTTGCATTGGGTGCTTTTTTTGTCAGTAAATAGACCTTCATGAGACTATTCTTACTGGTGGCACAACAGATCTTTGTATGGTACATGAATATACAATAGTTAACTGAAACAATGTCTTGTTAATGGACCTTTAGACGGATTTCAAATTTTTCCTATTATAAAAACTGCTGACACAAATATCTTGAGAAACACCCTTAAATATAACCACGGGATAAGTTGTTGGAAATGAAGTATGACTTCAGGTACGCTCCTCTTGGGGATTTTTATTGTAATACATAGGTAGCACCAGATAATCTTTTAGAGTACTTGTACTGATTTCGTTCCCACCCTCAATGTTGAGTCAACCTTTATTATAAGCCTTGCATTTTATATAGAAAGATTCTGGAGGCAGAGAGCAGGGTTTCATTTATGGAACTTAAATAGCACCCAGCAAAAGTGAAATGCGCTCAGCATCATTTAAAATGCTTCTGTGGTGGTGAAGTGTGAGGATTGTGGTGAAGACCGTTTTGATTTGAAGCAAAAGTGCACTCTGGCACTGTTGATTTGCAGAGCAGTGACCGACCTGGAGTCCGAACGGCATTGCAACGATGCTTCTCTCAATCATTGGGCCCAAAGTCTGTAAGACAAACTGTAAAGCCTATGTTTCTGCCCTAACATAGGATGGCTACATCAATGTACATTTGAGTAAGGAGGAAAGAGAGCTCTCCTGGGAAATATGGCAGGATTCCAGGAATTGCTGCAGCAAAGATGGTTGGACAGCATTCTTGGATGTAAGAAAGGACCGGCACTTCAGTCGAGGCCACACACCTTTCCCTATGGTAGGCTGCATCCATTATTTAACGCTATTAAAATGAGAGCTGCCCATGCCGAGAACGAATGGTTCAAAGAAACATGCATTTCTGTGGTGCTCTATCTATCGGTCTTTATAGGACATTCAACAGAATTGGGAATGGAGGTGGGTCACTCTGTCCTAGGAAGCTGACTCCAGGGAGGTCTCACAGGTACCTGGTGTTGTGACAGACACCTCCAAAGTGTTTAATGGCCAGAGTTGGGAATACAAGCAGTCTTCTGCTCTTGTAATTTTCTGCAACTTTGAGCCCAAGAGAGAAGAGTCCAGAGTGCTGGCGCAGGCCCCTCAGGAACCCCTGTGAACCAGTGATCAGGAAAGCAGGAAAGCCGAGGTGGGGTCGTCCTGGCTTCGTGGACTCGTGTGCGACCTTCCATGGAAATATTCCCTTGTTTCTCATCCCTGAATTCTATTCTGGGGGATCTGAGTCTTGTATTAACTGAGAATGAGAGGGACATTGGGTCTGCGTTTGCTGCACCCCAGGGCCACAGCCCCCTCATTCTGCACAGGGACCATGCTGGCGCCTTAGCTCCTCAGTCCCTCTCTGCAGCCTCCTGTGCTCTTGAACCTGGCAATTGTGGCAGAGCATCTAGATAGGTTATCACTCTACTGTGGCCAGACACACTTCTCTAGATATTTTTTCACCTTCTCTTTCATCCTGTAAAACATCTCTGTGAGTAATAAAGATAACTGACTCCGAATTTTTCTGATCAACAACAGAATACGAATTCTGCCAATGTTGTTACTATGACCATAAAGTTCTTAGGGAACATAGAGGATCTTTTGAAAATATTTTGTACTCTACCTTGCTATCTGCGTGCATGCTGTACAGCACTTCAGCCCCACGACAAGCCCTGTTCCCCTTGGAGTAATTTTAAATCGATCACAGTGGTAGCCCCAGAGGTAGGCTCAGTAATTCTGACTCCATCGTGTGGAATAAGCAGAAAGAAGCCACGGGAATGAACCACTTCTCCGAGATTCTTCAAAGCGCTTTCCTCTGCCTCCCAGGCCTTCTCCCCGGGCACTGGTTTTTATACATTATCCTCTGGCTCTTGGTCTCCAGTTAAGTCCAACATCATCTGTTGGAGAGTTTACCCATTCACGCCCGGAGCTGGAGGCAGCAGGGGCAGGAGACATGCATCAGCTCTGAAAAAACTGAGGCTCGGCAAGGTTGCAGCTTAACCAAGTCATACAAACAGTAAGTGGTAGAGCTGCAGTATGGCCCCAGGCTCCAATATAACTCCCTGCTCTGACCCTTTGGAGGACAGAGACTGTTTTATTCCTGTTACCACTACGCTTGGCACGTAGGACATGCTCAATCAAAACCCATGGACTTAAAGAGGTAGGACCCCAAAGAAGTCTCACCTGATTTATTACCCCAGGAGAATTTCCAGCAGAGCTCAGACCCCAAATCCCTCCTCCCTCTACCTGCCAAGCATGTGACCTACACAAGGACTGTCCATCAAAATAAGAGGGGCCCAAAGAGTCCATTTACAGCTCTAGGACCCAGGTTTTAATACTGAAATGTCACAACCTTTAAATTACAGGACAATAACAATTTTTGTCCCAAGAAAAAAAAAACGGCAAAATTAAAACCTTAATAACAAAATGAAACTGTGGAAACAATTTTGGCCCACAGAACTTGTCATTAATACGGAAATGTCATTAATACACTGTGAAATCAGGGAGATGAAAATCAGAGGCCCTGAGGGGAAACAGCCGTGCTCCAGGGCACCCTTCTCCCCGCGTCCTGGAGAGCCCCGTTTCCACCGTGAAGAGTTCTTTCTTATTCTCTGAACGATTCTTCTTTTTAAATATAATATCGTGTTTTTGTTATTTTTATTCAAGGTGTCAATATTTTCTTTTACCTCCGAGGATTTTAGATTGAGGATTATGTTTCTTTCTGTCCCAGTCTGGTCTCTGCTTCACCGTTTTGGTTTGTTCATTTTGGTCTCTTCATTTCACGTATCTGGTCGTCACTGACTGTGCTGAGATAGGGGTAAAGTAGTGTTCAAGCGAGAGGTGTGCCTAGCTTATTTGACACCTGGATCAGATCAATTCATACACACACACACACACACACACATATATCCTTATCTATCGTATCTAATCTATCATGAAAATTATTTTCGGTAATGATGATGAAAATCAGTTATAACACCTTCATGATTAGTTCTTCATTTGAAAACAACAGCAAAAAATAAAAAACAGAATAAATTTCAATTTTAGAGATGTCGATCAAGTATTTAATATATCTACTAAATTTTGTAATTGCCCAACAAAACTATTATTCTTCATAGTTCTCTGTATCATTGCTTTACATTTTAAATATAAATGAAAATTCTGAGTGGTTACTTAGAGTGACAAACTTTAGTAATTCAGAGTTTTCTGTCTTACAATTACTGTGGTGTCGCTGTTTACTTTTGAATCTTCTGTTTAAGCACAAGGATTCATAGCACCCCAGACTGGAGATGCAAACTGAGCTGAAGCAAACTTGAATGATTTGAACTTTTGAACTTACTCTTGATATGAACACATATAGCTGACTTTGTGTTAATGGAGGATGGACTGACAAATGGAGAGTTTTCCAAGTTGAATTCCAGGTAGGGACTAAAAACGTGCTAATCTAAAGTTTATGTACATATTATTGATATTCCGCAGTAGCCACAGCAATTGTAGAAAAGTTTTTTTTGGGGGGGTGGGATCGGGGGGAAGGAATATTTTGTCACTGATGTTGTTTAGAATTGCTGCAGTTGTGCATAAAAATAAATAATAAAAACCAAACTAACTTTTAGGCAATTTAATTATTGGTTTTAAATTCTCTGCACCTGATCCTTTATTGCTCATGCCTTGGCTGACAGCTCCCTGCCCAGCCCTTGCTACCCAGCTAGTGTTAGGGTTTTCACCTGTGTTCCACAGATGTCAATTTTATTATAATTGTTTCAGGTGTACATCTTATGACATGATCACCACGATAAGTCTAGTAACCATCTGTCACTATATGAAGTTCTTTTTTATTGACCGTGTTCCCTGGGCTGTACATTATATCCCTGTAACATTTATTTTACAGCTGGAAGATTATATCTCTTATTCCCTTTTACCTTTTTCACCCATCCCCTTTCTTGGGCAACAACACAGATGTTAATTTCTTTAGGTCTTTTCTCTAAAGCCAGTCAGTTCCCCTGGGGTATAAGTATGGCTGCCAGCATTTTGAGAGCTGTCTGAGGAAAGAGGACCAGATAGTCGTGTTTGATAGGTAGACTCACTACTTATCAGGGAGTTTTTGACAGGGGCTTCCCTCTCATACTCTGCTAGGTCTGTTACCCCACTTCTCTGGCTTAGTTTTTCATAAAGTAAACCTTCCATCTGCTTCTAGGAAGGAGGCTTTATTTTGCCACAGTCACATGGAAGTATAGGTAAATGAAGACCTGCATGCTCCCTCAATAAGCTTTCAATCAGTTTCCTTTGTCTTTAGTCCCAATCCTCAACTCTGTTTTCAGAGATACTGGTATATTAATACTTGGCCATCTTTAGAATTTTGCAGCCAAAAGCTGGTGGGTTTTTATTTGTTTGCTTGGCGTTCCCCTCCATAGTCATTTTAGGTCCTCACTTTCTCTATTCTGTTGTCAGTTAGCATTAATTAATTTGCTTTCCATCTTCTGTTGGCTGCATCTCTTTTTCAGCGTTATTCCCTGTCATGACCTCTTTGTCTTTGTAGGTTTATATCACTTAAAATTCTTTTTAGTGGCATTTTAGGATGGAATAAAAATAAATGCATTGTTCTGTCTATTTTATTTAACTAGAAGTTTCCTTGGTATTCTAATTATTATTTTTATATAATTATAGACATTGACATTTTAGGGAGCAGAGTGTAAAACTTAAATTAATTTTTTGATAAAACAAAATTTCAAGGATATTTTAAACTCGAGTCATGCCACCTCTTACTCTGTCACCAGATCCTGAAGGGAATGTGTTCACTCTGTTACTAGGGCTACTTTTGTAGACAAGTTTGAGAATCCGCTATGAGACAAATCAGTTTAGATAAATGCTTTGAGAACCAGGTCCTCAGTTGAGAAGGAGTCCATGATATCCTCCAGCAGGTCAGAAAAATCCCTCCTCTAGTTTACCAACCAGAAGGTCATGCTTTGCAAAAACATGTTTTTCACCAAACATCACATGAAACCTGGGGTCACGATACAAAATGATCAGAGTAATAAAAGGATAGAAATAGCCTTCCAACTAAATTCCTGTGATCCCTGGTTTATATGAATCCTGAACCCGGTTCGTAGATCACAGAGTAAAGAGCTAAACTGTGGGGCAGTGTGTAGAAACCAATTTGCTTTTCTCGTCTTATAAGTCTGGACCCTAAGTGTTTTTGTTTACTTAATTTAATTGATAGTCAGCAGTGCTGTCAAGGACCTAAAGAAATTGGAACTCAAATAACTACTGTTGGAATATTTATTGGACGTGGTTCTTGGTTGTAAACAACATCATTAACTCTGACTATTTCAATCAAAACAAAGGAATTTATTAAATAATATTAAGTATCTTACAAATCACCTTTCTAGGGCAATGTGAAATGCTTGTGAAATGCCCAGGGGAAGAAACGAGGAAACATTTATCAGTCAGCTCCTATCCTCCATCAGTCAAGTTTTGCTCATAGGGTGTTAACTGCCTTGCACGGTGGGATTGCACGTGTATAAGTATAGAGCAAGTTCCTGTGGGTTCTCAGAAAAGCTCTGTGTAGGGAATACCAAGAGGAGGTCTGTGCCAACTTGTTTTTGCAGAAAGATTTGGGATTGGAGGAAGGTTGGGAATGAAGTATAAAGGGAAAAGCTTTGGGGGAATTTGGGAATATAACTGATATTGAGAGGGAAAATAATAAAAAAGACTTTTAAGAAACATTACCATGAGTTATAAATCAGTTAGTTCTCTTTGACATTTCTTTAACATATTCAAGAAAATGTCGGAAGTGCTTTTAATTACTTGTAGTTATTGGACTCTGTTTACTTGAATGCTATAACTTGCAGAGACTGGACCCCGTAGGGCTGTAGTTTATAAACAGTTGTTGACAGTACAATGTACTCTTCAGTTCTTGAGAACTAGGCTCTTCAGTAAGAATATCATGTTCATGTTCAGCCCCAGTGGATTTCTGATGTGAACTTTCTAACAGCTCTCAACCAACTGAATTGTATTACAAGCAGGATAGCCGTAAAAAGGTCTCTGGAGATTAACTCAAGCTATATCATTTGAGTATGAGCCATGCAGAAAGCCAGCTTAATGAGTCTTTAAACGATTGGATGCTTGTACCATTTTTTTCTTTTTCTGACAATTCAGGAAGCATCCATGGGACACTGGATTCTTTGGGAAAGATCACAAAAGAAGAAGGAAGATGTGAACAAAAGATTTGGAGAATTGAGCATTTATCTAATGGCATTTGGAGGCCTAGATCTAAAGAGCGAACTTTCCATTTTGATTACCCAGAGCATCATCTCACAAAATTGCCAGAAGGAAAACACATGAACTCAGTGACTCAGGGGGCTGGAATCTCCCTTTCTCTGGAGAGACATCAAAAATAGGTCTACACATAATAATGACGGGAGGACTAGGGACTCAGACTGCTTTGTGGGATCAGGAAGGTATCCAAGTCCAGAGCAGGCAAGTCTAGAAGGATCAAGAAGGAATCGAAGGTCATGGTAGATAATGAGCTGACCCCAGAAAAGTCAGACTAAACAGGGGTGACTGGACAAAAAGATTAAAACAGAAAACATCTGGACCTTAAGAGGTCATATAATTCTAGGACGTGGCATTGGCCAGGAGAAATAATTAAAAGATAGAATTTTAGAATAATACATTATTCTCCACTTACTGGCTATACGACTTTGGGCAAATGATTTAGTCTACAAGGCTCATACTTTCATTGCAAAGTGGGAATAGTAAGGCTTACTTTCTTGTAAGGGTTAATATATATGAAATGCCTGCTATTGTTCCTGATAGGTGCTCAAAAATCATATAATTATTTCTAAGACTGAAGTTCTTTAGCAGCAAAATACCTTACTCCTGTCTCCATGTGCTCCCACTCTACCCTAATGCTGCTGCAGAGGTAAATTAAAGCTACTACCACTTCCCCTCCTCCACACTCATCACACACCTCCGACCCTACTCTGCCAAACTCAAATAAAACATTTAGAATCTAATGATGCCATCTATGTAGATGCAGCTGAGTTTGAAATTTCTTACTGACCTTGACTGTTAGATTGACCAGAACAACGAAGGAACTCAAAATCATGTCATATGCATCACAATGGAAAGAACCAGGGAAATTTAGCTTGGAGCAGAAATGATAAAATGAGAGGAAGAATGATAGCTCATAAAATATTTGGTTCAATTTTAATCTATTCTGGGGAAATGATGGCATCTCTGCCCCTGGGTAGCCACTCGTGGGGGATTTGAAGAAGAAATCCTCATGCTGAGAAAGCGGACAACTCTGAGAAGCTCCAAGTTCTCCTGACTCTGACGAGTCCAGGGCTTTTGGAAGCACAAGCTGGCCCATGGCATGAGTGTGGCATTGGTGAAGGTTCCAGGTTCTATATGGAGCAGCTTCTGGCACCATTCAGACTCCAGGCATGGGCCATACATTAAGATTTATCACTTGGCATGTAAAGCTGGGGCCTCAGAACCCTCGTTACAATAATTTTGTCAAAGATCTCTTGATACATTTCCATTCTTCTTTTTCACCATTTGGCAATTACACGCTACAGAAAGTGTACACAGAAGGGGTTTGTTTTGGTTACCATGTAGCTGGGTAGGAGGGAGCGACGGCTGGTGGCTGATTCTCTGGGGTGACTGGGCATGGGTTATGGGAATGGAGGATGAAGTCCCTCATCAGTTTCCACAGCACTGCCTCACTAGCACCCCGGAGCCTGTGAATAGTGTTTAAATCAATGGTCAAAGTGGAGAGGGAAGCTTGGTCCTCATTACTCCCCAGGACTAATTGACCTCTTCTGAAAAGGTGCATTCTTGATCCGGTGAGACTCTTCCTCATCCGGAAAAGCCAGTGAAGCAAAAAGATCTAACGTGAAAGGGCGAGGGTGAAGGGTCAAGGGTGGCATTGAAGGAAGAGAAAGGTGCAGAGCATTCACTAAATCATTTCCGGCAGAAGAGAGGGGAACAAAGGCACCGCCGTCCTGGGAGCGTTTGTTCAGAACGCCAACAGATCAAGCGCTGTGCAGAGCCTGCTGGCCTTTTCCTGCCCTGGAGACTCTCAGTTTTGTCATTTTGATGAATCTCTAAGCTGTGTTCACTAGGAGTATCTCTGATAGCAAGTATGCGATTAACATAAAACGCCCTTTGACAGAAATGCGTGAAACGGAGTCAAGCACAATGTCACTCAAAACATGACATTTAGGTTTAATGGCTCCCCTCGTCCATCTTAGTTATTAAGAAAGAAAGATGGAAGAAAGTAAGAGAAAAGATAAAGAGAGAGGGGAGGCAAATAATAATTTTGAAATGAAGTTGCCATAAACAAAATGCAAATATGAAGTTTGATTCCTTTTTGAATCGTCTGTTGGGGATGTAAAGCTCAGGCATTCATGCCACCACCCCCAGGGCCAAAACATTTACTTACTGTGTAGGAGTCGAACCTCAGAGAAGTCATGCTGAATATTCAATTCGATGCCCCCCACAGAGTGTACATATAAAGATACAGAGCATCATAAGCACATCTATTTCCAAATAAAAACGATGATGTTGCCATGCATTGTGTGATTTTATCAGCATGATGGTAATAATGCCAAAGTGTATCAGAGCGGAATTCATTTCGGAAGCTTAGTGACTCTATCGGTCTACAATCTGATGGATATTTTGCCGGCAGGCTGTCCAGTAAATCTTACATCTCTAGCCTTATAACTTGTTCCCGAGTCTTTCTCACCCTTTTCCAAGGAGAATGTTTGTTTCTAAAATTTTCAGAGTTGGCATCCTATGGTTGCACTGTCTAATTCAGTAGTCAATAGCCACATGTGGTTATTTAAATTTAAACTTTAAAAAATTAAATAAAATTAAAACTTAGTTTCTTAGTCACACTAGTCACATTTCAAATGCTTAATAGCCACATATGGCTAGTGACCACCTTACTGAGTATCACAGATATAATGCGTGTCCATCACCACAGAAAATCCTATTGACAGCACTGATCTGTAGAAATGTATTTGAATGTGTTTTCTCATCATGAGGAAAGTATGTTCTCACTAAATAGCCAGAGAAAGTTAAAATTTAATGGGTATATAGTCATTTAATTTCAATTTCTCTTTTGGAGAGTGATAATCATTGAATAAGGATTGCTCCTCCCCTGATCTTTAGTTATGGTATCAAAGAACCCTCAACTAAAACCATGTGGTCAGTAAAGGAATCATACCTGTCATTGTAAATTGCATACTCCTCTTGTTTCTTAGAAGAAAAAATTCCCATAGCTGTGACATTTTATTTCCTTGACTCTTAATGGTCATTTGAAAATCAACTTTCATTTTCCTTCAATTGTAAAATTCTACTAAACAGACACCACAGTTCTTTCAACTTTCAAGAGCTGAAGGAAGAGCAAACATGTCGAGATCAGATCTTATCATTTCTTCTCACATCTCTGATCATAATGAAAATCCCCTTGAAAATGGGTCTCCTGGTTTATTATGTAAAACCAGCATTAATTTGAGGCCCTGAATCGCAGGAAGATATTATAAGAAAACAAAACTGCAGGCCGATATCTCCCATACGTAAAACAAAAATGCTTTGCAAAATAGTAAATTGAGTGCGGTAATATATAAAAATGATAATACATACATCATGACCAAATGGGGTTTATCTCAGGATACAAGGTTGGTTTGATGTTTGAAAATCAATGTAATTCAGTAACTTAGAAGCCAGAAACCATATGATTACTTGATAGATGCGGGAAAAACATTTAACAAAATTTAACATTCATGATAAAAACATTTAGCAAACTAGAAATAGAAAGAAATTTCTCCAAACTGGTAAAGGACACCTGTGAAAGAGCTATAGCTGATATACTTAATTGTAAAAGACTGAATATTCTCCCTTAAGATTGTCAAGGCAAGGCTGTTTGCTCTCCCTACGCCTATCCAACAGTATACTAGAGGTTCTAGTCAGTGCAACATGAGACTGTGAGTTGCTAATATATGACATGGATTTACCAGCCTGAACAGCAAGCCTTTGCCTTTGCTTTAGAATCAGGTTGGCCAGGCTCTTTTAGTAGTTACTAGGTCCTGATTTACTGAACTCATTCACACTCTTAGGAAGTTTGGAGTCCTATGCACAGGCCCAAGGGGGCATGATCTCCACAGGTGGAGGGAGCCGTCAGGAGGAGCCATCCTCAGGCTATGGCAAGTAGGGCTAATGTCCCAGGACTCATGATTTGACAATGGGGTGTGGTTGGTCACCCAGCAGAGAAACTGTTGAGGGCGGGAGGTGGCCGACACACTGGACCACGGGCCTCCTAAGCATGACAAAAGCCCCATTCATAGCAATGCTTAGTAAGTGCCAGATCGTGTGCCTCACTTAACTGATCCTTCCAATAACCTATTGGTTGTAAGACTTGTTTCCATTTTACCTATGAAGAAACTGAAGCTCAGAGAGGTTGGATGACTTGCCCATGATCACACAGTTAATAAGCGGTGGGGGCGGGATTTCAACATGGCTCCGTCTGGCTCTTGTTAGTTGGCGGCAAGAGCAGTTACTGCTCCTCCCCTGGTTTGTATTGAGGTTGTACTTTCACCATGCTCCACACTCTCCCCCTGACTTTTTTCTTGAAGATGCTCTTGATATTCATTTCGACCTGTCTTCACTTGAATAAACGTGTTGGAAGTGAGGTCCAGCGATTGTCTATCGTATCTTCCTCCAGGGTAGAACTGGGGTTTGGGCACAAGTCCGGGTCGACCGGTTATGTGTGAGATAGTCTATGAGTGTGTAATTTGCCTTGGCCTTCATACCCATTCTATCTACACTTAGAACAGTGCAGGCGCCATGGAATCCAGAAGCGAGTCCGTCCAGACTTCTCTTCTTCAGTGGGTAGTACCACCGACCGTCCACTTCCACTGAGACCTCACTACTTCCAGGACAGCTCTTACCGCCAACAGGCATCGGCCTTTCTTTGTCTCTAGGTCTTGGAGCCGAGGTCCTGGTTGTATATTTTGTGCAGCCTGTTCTGATTCTCAAAGATCCAAATTCACTCCGCATGTAATACAGGCCCAGGTGGACCCTGCCAGCCAAGGAGAGCAAAGAGATGTCACTTTAATTGTCATGTCCACTTTTCACCTTTTCGCTTTCTTTGGAGTGAATCGTGGTGTCATCTTAGAACTCTTATATTTTTTCTTGACCTCTTCATTTGAAACAAGTATAAGTAATTCATTCTTTTTTCTCTCTCATCTTCACGTTGACATTTGCAACAAGTATACCCGATAGGAAAGAGCAAAGTGTTTCCGAGTTGCCCACACCTGCCGCCTTTTTGGATCCAGCTGCGTCTGCGCAGTGCCCAGCCCCACAGCTTCCAAGTGCACAGTCGCTACAGGCTGCTCTGCCCCTCTTTGGACTTCCCATCTCAGCTATTCTCGCTAAGTAGATCTTGTGTCCCTTTTAGCTCAGAAGTTCTCCAGTCTCAGTCAGTTTCCCTGACCTTCTCCACTTCCTTCGGTGTCCGATTTTGGCAAAGCAACAATGGACAACATTGAAACAAAACAATGAATCGATCCCTACTCATGGTGCATTTGGCTAATGGATCCCTTTATTATTTATACATGTTTTCAACAGACTGCATCGCACACAGTGTATGCTGCTTTCCAGAGCAGCAGAATCATGTTACCAAAGTCACACAGATGGGTCAAAACCCTGACACATAAGAATGGTCTTGGTTAAGGGAAAGCCAGAGGTTGTGAGGCTCTCCCATTGTATAGCAGCTCTTTGCTAAGCAGCTGCCAATATGGAATACTTACTCAAAGATCAGCCAAAGCTTGCCAGGTTTTGATGCAATTGTAAGTAGAGGTATGAATATTGCAATGGAGGAATGCAGGAATTAAGTAAGGCACTTAGATCAAATAGTTTACTTTCTATTCAGTTCCCAGAACCCAGTAGACGCTCTGCTATGCACTGTGTTTTCACGCCTCCCTGCAGCGCAAATGCTTTCGTTCAGAACCGTTCCATGTGCTCCGCGCCACTGGGCCATAAGGGATTGTCCCGCATGCCATTCTGTAGTCAGTACCTCTGCCTCCTCTCCTCCTGCTGGGGAGTACTTTCCTTCTAACGCAGAACCGATTTCACTCATTCTGAAAGAAGGCGGTAGAGTCTAGTGGCTCCGCCCCTAGGTTCTGGTGCCAGAATGCCAGGTCCAGTCTTGCTAACCACTTCCTAGCTGTGTGCCTGGGCAAGTATCCCAACCTCCGGTGTCAAATGAGGATAAAGACGGTATTTAACATGCTTGGGGACCTGTGAGGATTAACCGAGGTTCAGGTAAAGCGTGCAGAGATGTCTCTGTGGATGCTGTCATGCGATGCACGCTAGCTTTACAGCCGCCGCCAGCACACCCCAGGGCCAGGCACACCGTGGGACCCAGAGGCGATCTTTTCCTGGTGCATCTGCTAAAACACAAACTCTAACCTTCCCTGAATTCGCATTCTTTTTTCTCTGCACTGCGTTATAAACCCCAATGTAGCTGGAAAAGAATTTATCACCTTTTAAAACCCTTCCATGTAGATATGGAAATGTGTCCCAATAAGACAAGTTCAACTTTTTGTGAAGAACGAAATACCCGCAAGAGGTGACTTAATTTAAATCCAGGGAAAATCCTCTGTAGGCTACAGGGAACTCCTCAGTCTCCTCACAACCTAACGCAGGGGTCAGCTTTCTGTGTGCCATGTTGTGGGGAGGCCAGACCATCCCACACGTGGCTCTTGACAGGCTGCCCAGACCTTCACCACTGCTTAGGCAGGATGGATGTCAGGTGGAGAGAAGGGGCTTAGAGTAAAATCATGAGCCCTTAATGATCTTTGTCCCATTGGTGTGTGTGCACGTGTGTGCGTGTGTGTGTATGAGAGAGACAGAGACAGAGAGAGAGAGAGAGAGAGAGAGAGACAGAGAGAGAGAGAGAGAGAGACAGAGAGAGAGAGAGAGAGAGAGAGAGAGAGAGAAGGTTTTCCTAGGGTGAGTTTCTCTGGACTGGGTCAACATGGCGCTCATGCTCCTTATGCTGTGATCCCAACAACACTGCACAAGAGATGCCAGCAAGATGCGACCAGACCCGGGTCCCTGTGGCCCTGCTTCGTGTAGATGGTTTTGCTCTTCAAACTGGTGCCAACATAACAAGCTAAGAATCCCCCAGTTCACCCAGAACTGAAATCTAGCATACATGAGATTTAAAAACTCGCTCTAAAATTTTAATTTCTGTATCTTCTGCATTTTAATTTCTGTATCTTCGACTCTCCTTTCTTGCCCTCCCCTCCTCTTCTTCTCTTCCTTCTCCTTATTTCCAGGAAAGGAGAGAATTTTTAATGTTGCTTACGATTTTTTTTTTATCTTGCTTAATCAAAGAATAAGATAGTTTTGAAAGTTCCGCTTTGGTGCTTTCCTTTATTTGGCATATATGCCCCCTTATTCAGTGTACTTGTAAACTGCAGCACAGCAGGTACCATGGAGAACAGAGCGATGAACCATTTCTTCGTATGGAAAGAAAATATCCAATACAACCCAAGCCAAAAGCCCAAACTAACGCCACTTCACTTTTGAGCACGCTTGCAAAGAGCCACTTACCCCAGGGCCAGGACTAATTGGTGCCAGGGGCCTTGAGGAGATGCCAATTTTATGCATTTCCCATTCTCTTTGTGGGAGGATGAGTTAATAACACAATCATCTTATCTGGTGCGTATTTGAATCCCGTTTCTGAGGCTCTATCCAAAGACGGCAACCTCCCTCTTTGTGAATATATAAATCACACTGAAAATTTAAGAAAAGGATCTAAGTGATCAATGCCTCCCTCACCTGAAAAACACTAATAAGCCCAGTATGCTTGGGGGTGATATTCTATTACAAAGACTATCAGAGTTAGTAGGCTGGTGGTTTTCAAACGTGTTATTATAGGATTCTATTTTCCAGATAAAATCTTACCTTGAACCTTAATATATAAAAGAGATGGAGTAGAGCTGCTTTCGTTATGCTAGGGGTGAGCTTGGGGCGTCCCGGGTGCTGCCCGTTTGGCTTCTTCCTTGGCCCCCACCCTAGTCCCCCCGCCCCTTGCACCGCCACTGAACCATTGCTCCTCAACAGGAAGCAAGCATTTATACTATTTTGATTAAGACTGTAAAGCCATGGATTGAAATAACCTAGTTAGAGCCATCACAGCCCTTCAGGGCTTCTTTTCCTGTAGATCCAGTACTTGGGGCTCTGAAAACAAACATATTTTGTAGCAGGAGATTTGGTTTGGTTCACATGCCTGTGCTTTAATAGGAGAAGTTGGATAGTCAGGGACCCTACCATCCTGCCCCCCGGCCCCTGTCTTCCAGAGCTGTCTTTCTTGTCTCTCCTGATCTCTCCGCCTCCCCCACAACCCCGTGTGAAGATCTAGTGAAGCAGAGTGTGTGTGTGTTGTAGAGAAGGAGCTGAGTCGGTGTGTCACCGGCAGGTCTCCTGAGTGTGCTAAAGCCCAGATGAGGGCAGATTTGAGGATCCCAGGATTTTTGGCGGTTTTTCATCTCCTCCAGGAGCTCGGCGTATCCCTTTGGGCATCTCTGTCCAGGGAAGGCCTCGTAAAGAAGACGGGCTCTGAGTCAGCACTTATAGAATAATCCTCAGTCTCCTGAGCCCTGGATTTTCCCTCTATCCTTTAGCTGCCTTTATTTCCCTCCTCTGCTAGTTGCCCATGAAGTCAGTCCGTCTCCTGCCACAACCCTCTCTTCTCCGTCTCACTGCCCCTAAGACTCTCCAGCTTGGCCTCTATCAGACCTGTTTTGTCCATGCCAATACCCAGGCTGCTGACAACGATTAGAGAAAACCACATGGTCCTTCATGTAGATGGCGCCACCTCACTCACGTAGCTGGCCTCAGACCACGGCTGGGCGCTTAGCTCTCCCTAGTAGCCTTCTGTTTGCTCTTCTTTCCCCGTCTCTCCAGAAGGATTTTCAAACTTTCTCCACTGTCCTTAAACATTCCCTCCTTATTGCACCATCCCCACCGCCCCCCAACCCACACACGTTCCTATGATGAGAGGGAATTGGTCCCCCTTCCAGTATTCCTCGAAGAGTTAAATAGAATCATCAAATAGGAAAGTCAGGATTTCGAAGAGTTTACCTAAAATGAGGTGGGGAAGAGAATGTCACAAAAAGAAGAGAATGTACCAAAGCAGAGAGAGGGCCCCTCCGAGGAGAAGGAGGCCAATGCTGTCTCCAGCCCCCCAAGTTTCCCCTTATTCCACCCTTTCTTTAGGTCTTGCTTGTCTGGATGGTTCAAGGACACCCAAGCCCCCCTCCCTTGCTGCTCAGCAGTGACAAGATTCTGGCTGGCATGCCCACAGGATGAATCTCCATTATTCCTTAGCTGATCTGTTTTAGACTCAAGATGGCTGTGGTCAGACCTAGTTTTCCACTGAAATTTAATTAACAATGTTTTTTGTTTTTTTTCCTTCTGGGCCGTGTTCCCTGGAACCCATTTAGATGCATGCTGAGTGGCTAGCTTTTTGGAGATTTTTCAGCTCTACCAACTTCTCTCTGTTTGGACATAGCACTTAGCCACAGAAATGTGTAGGCAGAATCTGATGCATGAGAAAGAGCCAGCATTTGACTCCTTGAACAAAGTCTTTATATATACAGGGACATAGGGAGCGAAGGCCTCTTTTCTGCTCCTTGGTGGATGACCAGTCAGCGCTGGTGGGAGCCGTCTTAGCCTTTCCGAAGGCTAACGAGTATCCGCTGTGAGTTTGGGAGGTGCACATGCATTTACTTAAAGCAAGGTGGACCCTGCCAATTTGTTCGGATTCCCTGCCAGTTGGCAGCGAGGCCCAGTCCTCTCTGAGGAGAGCCAAAGAGAGCGGAAGGCCCGGCCTGGGGTTCTGGCCCTAAGAGCGAGCAGTAGCTTTCGTGTATGGAGCGTCTGAGCGAGGGCAAGCCAGGATGGGCCTGGCCCCTCACGATTCACTTCACGGTTTCCTGCCAGGGAGTGTAATTTTTTTCCAAGGGAAAACTTCGCGTTTGTTTTTGGTATTTTTATCATGCATGTGTGCGTGCGTGTTTGCTCTTAGTGCTAAGTGTATGTTTTCATGGAAAAGAACTGGCAGAAGCATTGCCTCCTTTTCTCACTTTGCGTGCTTGACCCTGTGACCTTGTGTTCCCCTGAAGCCTCCTCCACGCAATCTCTTCAGCCTCCTTCCTGTACGATGATTGCCCCTGGACTATCCCCTGCACATTTTCATGTCAGCAGACTGGAATGTTTCTCTCCTCCCTGGGGGCAGCTCCTTTGGTCTTAGTGAATTCAGAGGTGGAGGATCAGGGAGCCTGCCTCAAACTGCCTCCTATTAATGAGGAGAAGAGGTAAGAACATCTCCCTGCAGTGTGCGAGGAGGGAGAGTGGCAGGTTCCCGTTTCCTGCCAAAGCCACGCAGAGCCTCACAGAGCACACCTGCTGTGGTGGACGCCCCGAGGAGAGGCATCAGAGCTGTGTGGGCTCTCCTGCTTGCCTGCACCGGATCGCTTTCCTCATAAGAATCTGGCAAAGTACGATTATCAGTCGCACTTGACAGATAAGGACAACAAGCTTTGGACAAGTCACTTGCTCTCATCAAAGCCACACATTTTAGTGGATGGCAGAGATGTAACAGTTAGCCTTGCTTTATTTTGAGTTGAGTGGTAGTGTAAGGTTATACCAGACTTCCGTACCTCTTGGGAGCCCTGAAACGACCAGTTCTTAAGGCTGATTTTATCCAAAGCAGAAGAGCACCTAGTCTGACGCGAGGTCACACCAGGAAGCTCCAGCACTGCAGTTGTGAAGTTCGATCATTACAGGCATCTAACAGGTTGTCTCCAGTACGGTTAAGATACCTTTGTGTGTATAATCTTTTCGGGCAGTCATTTACACCTTACTTTAAATTAACTTATTGAGTTTTATCCATTAACAACTAATTGCTTTTCTTTCCCCTCATGCATTTATTCTTTCAATCAATACGTATTTAATCTTATCTGAGGACAAGATGCAATCTGTGTCATTTGAAAGAGGAATAAGAGCTGTACTTAGCCCTAAATGAACTTGCCATTTAGCAGGGAACCTAAGTTATCACCAGGAAGCATATAGTATGTGCCGTAAGATTAACACACATAGAATTAAAATAACAATCGAGAGCAGGGTACTGAGGACAAGCACTTGGATAGCTACAAAGCACGTGTTAGGGAGGCAGACTCGTGTTGAGCATTTGTGAAGGATGGTCAGGATTCCAGTCCTAACTGATGGTGGCAGAGACAGGAGCCGAAGGCTTTCCCAGAGGAGAGAACACCGTGAGCAGAGGCCTGGGGGATGGGAAACCGCCACGTGTGGGGAAGTTAAATGCAGGTCGACTTAAATGTAGGGTGTGTGTAAGGGAGTAACAAGAGGGACAGATTAAAAAGTTATTTTGAGACCTATTTTTAGAAGATGTTCAGTGTTGGAGCAGGGAGTGTGGCGATTTATCTGGAAGGTACTAGGGAGCCTTTGAAAGTTTGTGAACTGGAGAGTGCCAGAACCCCACCTGCGCTTGAGAAAGATGAATCTGGTGGGAAGGATGGACTGGAGGTTCCTGGAGGGTACTCTAGGCTGAAGTGATCGAGACCTGAGCTAGGATGATAATGGTGGGAATTGAAAGGGTAGAACAGACGCATGAGATGGGCGCTTGGCTACAAAGTAGCTGGGTATATGAGGGGAAAGGAGACCTTCAAGATGGCTGACGTATCGCGTCTAGGTACGTGGGAGAGTGTGGAATCCACGGAAGAAGCAGCCCAGGAGAAAGAACTGGCTGAGGGTGGGAATATGAGGTCTGCATTTAGACGCATTGACCGAAGGTAGGAGCTGGTCCTTCGGGCCCAGCAGGTTCTCACAGGTGGGGAGAGTGTTGAGTGAGCATGAGAGGGCATTGAAAGGGGGCATCAGGGAGAGGGACATGGCCACGGGAAGGTGGGGGGCCCAAAGACTGGCCTCATTCAAAAATACTTTTGCTGTGCGATGGGCCCTATTCTAGGTGCTGGGATTTGGGCTGAACAAGGACAAGTTACTGCTCTCACGGAGCCTTTTCTTTTTCTAGGGAAGTTAATTAGGTCAAATTCTTAGGCAGAATCCTACGCCATAGATTTCCTTCACTAGTTATTACTTTCAATGTGCAACAATTTAGCATCGCCTCCATCTCAACCTGAAGGTAGGACTTCCAGCTCCTCCAGCAATTCTGGACTCTTCCCAGCCAAGCCCCCTTGCACCCTCCCGCAGCCAGCATCCTCCTGCAGAAGATGCTTCTAATCCGACTTCTGTCATCATAGATTTGTTCCGTCTGTTCTTAAACTCTAAAATAAATGTAATCACGCATTTTTTTTTCGCCTTTATTTGCTCAATACCGTGTTGTGGAAAAGAGTAGTAACTTCTTTTCCTTATTCTTTTTCTTCTAGGTGTTCCATTAAAAAAAAAAAATACCCTACATTCTATGTAGTCATTCACTCCTAATGGACATTTAGGTCATTTTTGGTTTTTGACTATTATGAACAGATCTGTTAAGAACATTCACGTTCATGATATTTAATGGACAAATACACTCATTTCTCTTTGAGGTTTTCCTAGGATTGGAATTGCCGGGCATTTGCTAACTATTTATTAAGCACCTACTTTATATTAGGCTCTGTGCTGAGAGCTTGATATTGAATACGAACAAAATAAAACAAACACCATCCCTGCTCTCATTAATTTCACCAACCAGTGTGGGAAGCTGACGTACACAAATAGTCGTACTAAATAATAGAAGGAATAAGTACCCCGAGAAAAAGGGAAGATGCGAGATACTCTTCAACTTTCCTAGTACCTAGAGGGGAGCATGTAACCCTCAGGGAGGAGCACACTGGGCCTGAATATCAATATGCTCCTTGAGATGGACGATTATCGCCCCGTGGCTCTGACTCCCTCAGGGCAGGAGCAAAGATGGGACTGGAGGTGGGTTCCACGTAGGCTTGGGTGGAGGGAAGTGAGTCGTTCGGCTTGGCTACATGGCAGCCCCACAGGCCTAGTCCTCGGGTGCATTCCTTGGCCTGAGGTGCATTTCTGGCCTTGATCTCTGGCTCTGGAGGTGGTTGGGATAATTGAGAGCTTATGCCCGACTCCCCTAAGACTGGTTTTAACACATATGCAACCTGCGTTTTTAATATTATTCCTTCTGACTGGAAGCATTTGGAAATGGTCCTTGCCCCTGGTTTTAAAAGGTGGCATTATTTTATGAACATTTAGACATTGATTAATAAAATTCCGAACCCATTAACTAATGGGGAAAATGCCAAACGTTTTTGTGTATCCAAGAAAGTAAATGTAATAAAAACTATCCCAAAAGGTAAGTTAAATTATAGCCTTTGCGTTTTTTTCTACTGATGGCCCCACCAGATGTTTTAAAATGCAGGACACAGGCCTTTTTTCTGTTTTCTCCAGGGAAAGGAGAGAGCACATTTGGCTCAGATCTACTAAGTTTCAGGAGTTTAAAAAAAAAAAAAAACCTGGGGCAGGAGAAGTTCTGCTGGGCATCCCCACATTGTGGGTTCATAAATGTGGAGACAAGGAAACCAGGGCTCCGTGATTTTTTTTAAATTCACTTCATCTTACCCACCCCAACCCTTCCAGATCACTGTCAGAATTTTGTTATGATTTTGAAGCAAGAAACTGAGCTTGTAAAGTTCTCCTCAGCCCTGTGAGGCTGAAAGGTGGCCATTTTGCTTCTCCTTTGTTGAGCCAGGTGGGGCCCTGGGTTGGAGGAATCCGTATTCGGTCACCGAGCCAGGGGTCAGGGTGGCCGTGCCATCAGTGAGGTGTGGTGTCAGCACCTCTCCTCAAACAGCCTTCTTGGGCTCTAAGTTTCTCTTGTAAAGGGAGAGCTTGATTTCTCCACCCTCCCCCATCCCCATCTCTGAAAGAAAATAAAACAGCTAGGAAGGTTGAGGGTCAGGCTGTGTTAAGTGTTTCAGGGCCCTGCAGTCACCTCCTCTGCTTTTGCATGAGGAGCCAGGGAAATGTTGATAACCCGGCTGCAGTCGTCGGGCCTCAGCCCCGGGCCGGCTTCCACGGAGAGAACTTTCCTCTTCTTTCTGCGATGCCCCTGTCCTCAACTAAAGAACCCACCTGTCTTTTGGAATGAAATGAGGAAGTCAGGAGTTCTCTAAGGATTGACTGGACTCTTGGAATTCTCTCTCAAAGAGGAGCATTCCTAAGTGTTACCTCTCCTGTCACGACAGCTCAAAGAAGATGGGCAGGTGGGCCTAGTCATACTGCTCCCCTCCTTCCGTCCGCAGACCCGACTGCCCTGGCTGGTGGCACCATCACTGCCACAAAATGAAGCTGAGGGTTCTGCAGAGAACAAGCCCTTCCCACGGTAAAGTCAGGCCACTTGCTTCAGTTGGTGGTGTGGGAACAAGCCCTACATAGGAGGAGAAGATGGAACTTAAAATTCCAACTTTTACACCTCAATATTTGCTTTTCCTTTGGGCAGTGTTTCCTATTACGTTGACCATCAGAATCACTTAGGAATCTTAAATAATTATAAAAATGCATAAAAAGCAAGAGTGGGTGAGGAACCTGGCGGGGTGATCTAGCTTAATTCGGTCAGCCGGCATATCCGTGCCGTATTTTAGTAGAGAAGGTTAGTACTGTGTTATAAAGCATCTTAGAAATGCGCCCTCCCCGCCTCCACCCTGAACTAGAAAAGCACCCAGACTTCTAACAGGGAGTCCTGGAAAGGGGCAGGGAAATAGGCCCAGAAGAAGAAATAAAGACAAGGAGAAAAGGCTGGGGCAAGACAGGGAAGTGAAGAAGGAAAAACAAAAATCTAGACTCTAGTCGAGGTTCTGCCGCTCGCTAGCCTTGTGACCTTGGGAGAACCGTTTAACCTCTCTGGGTCTGGGAAAGTGAAGAGGCAGTGTGACGTGTTGCTCAAGCCGCTGGGCTCTGGGTCCACACTCCGGAGTCATCGTCCTGACTCTACCATTCATCTGCTGTGCCACCTTGGGAAAGCGACTTGAGCTCTCTGAGCTCCAATTTCCTAACTTTTAAAGTGAGGATAATAGAGTTGTCATGAGGTTTAGATGAAATAATGTATGTAAAATACTTAGCATGTATTTGACACATATTAAGTGTTCAATATATTGGCTATTATTATTATTATTATTATTATTATTATCTATCTCCAGTGTAGGCTAATGGAATGCACACAAAAAATATTTTTTATCTCATACATGATCAACTTACTTAATACATAACGACTCTTCACAAGGATACTAATATCCTACCTTATTCATTTTAAGGTTATTATGGGTATATGTGTTAGGGGAAAAGGAAATGAACCAGATAGTGATATACTATTTTTTGTTTCCTACACAAATAAAATAATTTACTCTAGATATTAGAGGTTAACACATTAAATATTTTGAAGATTATTTTTCTCCTCCTCCATCCTCCCGTTTTTTTTCTAGACTTTTTTTTGTCTCTGTCAGGACAGGCTAGGTTTTGCTGCATTAAAAAGAACCCAGAAACGTCATTCGCTTAACCCAGTACGAGTTTATATCGCGCACGCATCGCACGTCCCGTGTGAGCTGGCAGGAGCGCCGTGTGGATCTCGGTCTCTCCCAAGTCCAGGCTGATGGAGGCTCCTTCTTGATGTGCTTCCGTGGCCACCATGGCCGGGAAGGGAAGGTGGAAATACACGCTGGTTCCTAAGCTTCCAATGAAGTAAGTACCAGGGCCGTTCCCTGAAGCCGAACGACTTTATCAAGTTCCGAGTCTTCCTTTTCCAGATATGATTTTCCTTATAGTTTGATAGTCCCCCTTTTCTTGATTTTGCTTTTGGAGAAAGAACAGTAAAAATAATAAGCCAATGCTGATTTTTCTTTTTTTCATCATCAAACTAGACCTCTTGTTCTCACGAGGGATTTTCTGAGAGGAGGATCCCAGTGAGAAGAGAATGTATTTTCATTTCTAAAACTTTCTTTCTCATCATTTTCAATATATTGTTTTCCTAAATTCCTGGATTTTTGAAATCCTCAAGAAAAGAAAATATCTAAAAGATTCACACTTCTTCATCATCGCCTGCTACAAGAACTCGAGTATAGTTGGCATCTGGTCATCTCCCACACTTAACGCAAACTCGCCTTCTAGCCCGGGCACATGAGAATTTTCGAGGTAGTTTATGCAGTTGTCGAGCAAGATCCGTACAGGTCAGATGATACTAACCACCATTGTGCCTAAACGCTGCCATCCGGGATGCCCGGTCGTCAATTCTTCCATTTTCCATCCTCTTCTTCAGGTATCTGGGTGGGCTTCAGATCAGGGTTAAGACACTGAGGAGATAAGATGGGTGGAAAAGATGAATTCAAACAAAATTAACTATGAAATTAATTTATGTAAGAGGAATTTGATTTTTTCACTAAAACCTATTATTGAATATGCATGGTTTTCACAAGGGGAAAAAGTCTTCAATTGAATCAATCGACTGCAGAAACAGGGGTAGAAGCGATGTCCACGGAGGAAGCCTTCGCGGTCTGGAAGGACAAGTGGTTTTGCAGTCCGGTCTTACATTCTGGTTCTGAGTGCCCCCTCTCGACCTCCCGTGTGTGAGGATTTGCGGGTGCCCTGATCCCATAACTTAACTTTTCCCCTCTCTCTTTATTTCGGATTATGAATGTCTGTTGGAGTTAGGCTGCAGTACCATAATTTGTCACCGTCATGCAATGTTACGTTTGAGCCTTTGACTAAGCCGAATAAATTAGTGTCTTATTGTATTAACGACATAAGTCCAGAAGACTGGGCTTATTTGAAGTGAGAGAGAAGCTGCACAGCAGGGAGGAGGTCTGAATGGCAATGCCCCTCGTCAAAAGAATTTGATTAGTTTTCTGTCACTCTCCCACTGGGCCAAGCGTCCCCCTCTCGGGGATCTACCTGCAGGCAGTTTTCGACGTCTTAAGCAGGAGACGCTGACATATTTTTTACTCTGTTTATATACCTTCCTCCCCATGTCTGTGGTCTTTAAGGGTAGGGGACAAAATGGTCATTCTTTGTTCATTACCTGGAGTGTTGCAATCTCCTCCTGCTCAGTGCTTTCTTTAACTTTCCTGCCAAAGTTATCTTACGCCCCTCGCTCAGTTCATTCATCCCTGCCCCAAAGCCTTACAGAGGCCTCCAGTGGCTCAGCAAAGGAGGCCTGAGAGTCTCACCCTTTGTTTGCTAACCTTTTCCTCTTATTCCTGCACAATCTCGTCTTTTCTTAGTCGGATTAACCCCAAGCGACACCTAGTGTTCCAGCCACTCTCCTTATTCCCACACTTCTGGAAAAGTCCCATTTCTTTATGAGGCCTTTCCCAACTTTCTGGGAAAAGAACGTGTCTTGCTACTGGAAAATCATCATATGGCTCCTCTGCCACTCATGACTTCTTACCCAATATGAATGATAATAATAGTATTCAAACCTCTTTCTATATATAGACGTAGGATATATACACATCCTATTAGTGCTGTTTCTCTCATGAACCCCGACTAATCCTGGTGGGTATCTTTATGATCATCCCATTTTCCAGGAAAGACAACTGGGGCACAGAGAAGTTAGGTACGCTCATCAGGACCACTAAGTCGTGTAGTTGGGATTCTTTCCAACTCCGGAGTCTATACTCCTTGCCATGAGATTAAATGCATATCATTTATGTTGTATTCAGAATTGTTTGTTCATCCGTCTGCCTCGTATGTCTTATTTAACTTGGTTATTCTTGTTTTCAGTTGTTGGTTTTGAAAAGACAGAATCTGCCCACCTGGTGACTGCCATGTAATATCCCAGCATAGACTTCTGAAAGGAAATGGTTTAGGGAAATTGCCCCTGCATGCATGGCACTCCTTGTTGGAAGGCCATTAATGATTCGGTGTGTCTGCTCCTCGACCATTTTCTTTTCTACCTGATGATCACCTCAAGACAACTGAGTAAAATCCCACAATTTCACCACTGGACAAAACCTTAGGTCGTATTTGAGGAATTCCATTTTGAGTTCCCTAAGCACATACTTCAGAATAAAAGATATTCAACGTTTTAGAAGAGTTGGATCTTTAAAAGTTTAAACGTGTGTGCTAGTTTTCCATATGTTGTAAAGCGCAGCACAAATAGTTACGAATTCATCCTCGCTATGCTGAGGCAAACAGAACCACTCCCGGAGGTACAGCCAAATCTGAGGAGACTCAGTGATATGCAAACAGCGTCTTCCTCTCGGCCCTGCCGTGGAAACTCATCTTCTTGGGTGGAAGTGTAGGAGCCGGCTTCCTAACCAACATTCATGCTTGCTTCCTTCATACATTATGATAATGAGATTGTGTGTAAAGTAAGCCCTTGATGAGGACGTTCTGTTCCTCAAAATCAGTGAAAGCTCTGGGACGTCAACAGCTCTGTTGACACCCTTGTTCTTGAAGCAATTTTCATTTTCCATTGGCATCATGTAATTGTTTCTGTGGGCGTTTTCTTTTATTTTTTGAGGTGCCAGGCAGGACCAGCAGGGTAGAATGGGTGCCCACCAGTAGGCTCTCCCTCTGTCTCTGTCTCTCTGTCTCTCTGTGTGTGTCTCTCTCCTGACTCTCTGTCTCTCTCCAACACACATGCGTGTGCACACACACACACACGTGCACACACACAGATTTCTTTAAGCAGTTCACCACAGTACTATTTTCAACCTTTCAGGCTATCAGGCACCAGGGTGTTTAAAGTTTTAATAGGCTTAGAGGTGGCTCTTGAGTCCACCAACATCTGCATTCATCCGTAATTTATGGCTGCCTCTTATTTAGTTGGTTTAGTAAATTGTACCTAAGAGTATTCTTTGAGACTTGGCAGCCTGGTGTACAGTTTCACGATTCAGCTGTGTTTTTTGCCAACTATTTGACTTTTCCCCCCTTTCTTTTGGATGACATTCTCAAATACTTAATTTGGAGCTTTGTCTGGAACACACTTTATCAGACACCTTTTGCGTGCCAAGAGACCCCTTATGCATTCTGTGAAGGCTAACTTTCCACATGCTAACACATTTATTTCTAAATTGCTTTTAAAGTCACCACATTTCCAAATAGCAGAAGGTAAAGTGTGGTGCATTTGGACCACTTGATTCTCGTGGCCTCTTGATTCTCCCCACACCCTCCACCCTGTTTCTCTGGATTTTAGTCGAGGGAAAATTCTTCTCTAAGTGGAGAGGTGAGGGTGATGGTGCCTAACCAAGGCATAAAATTAATGTCTATCACAAAAATAAAAGGGCTTACTTTGTTATGAGGTATGCGAGGACATGTTTTGGCCTTACTTCATGTGCTCAGTCTAACCATGCCCCAAAGATTCAATCAAAGCTATTATGGGTATAATTTATTTCTCTTCCAAGTCTGTCATCATGTGTGTAGATTTGGGATATTGTGTTTTCCCACTCTCAGGCGTAAGGTCCACATGTGGCAAACACAGATTTAAGGCCATCTATGAAAAGTCCCTGAGGCAATTTGTTTACAGTCTTACAGAATTGGATTTTCTAGCTGAATCTGTGACTAACGCATGGCTCCCTTTTCCTTTCAAAATGCATCACGGAGCTCTCAGCTTTCCAGGACTGAACTCCCAATTGTGTTGTGGCCGCCAAGCAAGAGAAGGTGCAATTCATCTGTATTATGATTAATATACTGTAATCATGTAATCTGCTAGGAAAATGTGATCTTAAGGCAAAATTTGCAATGGAATTAGATCCTCCACTCGCACCATTAATCTTTCTTTAAGGTCTGAGGAGGGATTAGTGGTTAAAATAAATCTTTTAACATTCTTTTTTATGAGTAGAGAATAATTTAACCACCTTAACCCTTTGCAATAGGGGAATGGGAATTTAGGTTGTTAAGCATGAAGTTTAAACTTCCCTCCACATTTCCTTCAGGATTCATTTCTTTCTTTATCCCATTACACTTATGGGCTAGCTGAGAAGTGTCTGAGGCCACATGTGCGGATCACTCTGAAACTGACCCACATTCTGCATTGCTGTGTATTACTCTTCTCTGCTGGTGTAGAGATGCTGGATAGAAATACCATTTGTTCACACTGATGGCTGGGGTATGGGCACTGTGTATCTAAGACCCTTGATTCTTTATTAATCTGATATTTTTTCTCTTCTTCATCTATCTCATGTAATAGAAGCAGAGCAATTGTCATGAGACCGTGACAAAGGATATGGATGCTTGAGTAAGAAATAAATGAAATAAACACATTTCCTTTTGCTCGGTGGTATCCAATTCCCAAAGCCCATACAGAGGTTTCTGCTACCAAATGCTTATCTATACAGCCTTGGAGGACCAGGGTGCCAGAGTCTACCTCCCTGCCTGGTATATGCCCTCCTCTTCCATCCATGAGCCTTCCAGAGCAAGGGCCTGCAATGAGAGGCTGCAAAGGGAGGCTGACCAATGGCATTATTTTCTGGCTATAGCTAAGGCAAACATGTAATTATTTTGTTAAAAGTGATCAGAAGCCTTTTATTTTGTTAGAAAATAAGGAAGCACTCGAAGATTAATGGAGACATATATAAAGAACAGAGAAGCCAGCTCAAAGGGCTCCTACTGGTTTATCTGGGTCAATTTAAACATAATGATAATAATAATAATAATAATAATAATAATAAAATGGATTATAATGCATTGAATAAAATGAACTACGAATTTAAAAATAAATGGGGAAAATACATACTAACTAGTAAGTATAGAATCAAAACATCAAAAGTAGTAAAATAGATTGCCATGCAAAAAATGTAGAAGAAATGATGATGGACTTAGAAATCAACACTGGATGCTAAAACCAGTGAATGAAAATTTGATGAGAAACAGGATGTTTTATATTCTAAGTGTCTCCCCACAAACTATTATTAATTACATAGGGAAAAAAGAGTTATTTTACAGTGGACAAAGCTAGTGGGCACCACCTTATCCAAGTCATCCAAGTCATTATCACCAATAATGGGACAAGCTAATAGCATGTGCCTCCTAATACGGTACACTGCATTGCTGTGCGACATTTCTATTAAAAAATGTGTGATCTAAATCTAAGAATGAGGAAACCTCAGTCAAACCCGAATCGAGGAACACTCTGTAAAATAACTGGCCTGTAATCTTCGAAAGTAAAGAGGTCGGCGAGAACAAAGGCTGGGGACATGCGCCCGACTGAAGGAGACTGAGGAGGCGTGACCGGAACGCACGCAGCGCATGCGTTTCCCCGCAGCGAATCCTGGAATGGAAGACGACCCGCGATGGGGTGTACTTGGGGGACCTATGACAAACTTCCAAAATCGTCTGTGGATTAGGTGATGGAATTGCATCAAAAGGACATGTTATTAATTTGGAAATTGCACCGTGGTTTTGTAAGAGAATGTCCTTGTTCCTATGAAACATATGCAAGCATTAAGGAGTAAAGGTATATGATGTCTTCAGGTTACTCTCAAATGGCTCAAAAACTAATGTCTATACATATGTATAACTACATACGCACACACGTGTACTTATACACATGTGTACACGTGTGAATATATATGCACACTCATATTTATCCATCTTTCTACCTATCTAAAAAGGGAGAATGATAAAGCGAATAGAATAAAATAAACAATCCATGATTCAGGCACATGGTGTGTACCTTGTACTATTTTTATAACCTAAGTTATAAATCATTTTAAAATAAAAGTTATAAAAGTACTCATAAGAATAAACCTGATTAAACTTGATATCAACGAACAACTTGGGAAACTCACTACTATTTCATACTTGCTTTCTATCTGACCCTAGTGGCTACTCTCTTAACTTTCTATGTCCTTTGGCTACGCCTATATGTTATAAGTGGAATATTTTCTAGATCATTACCAAGCCCATGACTGGATCTTTGAATTGTTGATGCAAGCCTTTTTGCAAAAATTATATCAAATATGTTCTTCAGTTTGGTGCTTGGCAGTCCACTTAGGGAATGGTCCAGACTCTCCATTTAGTGCTTTCTCTAGTTGTAACATACTTGTCGCTACATATAATTGGGGAATGTCCCCGCAGCATCAAGGAATAAATTTCCAGTGCCACTCGCAAATAAATGTGGGTCAAACTGTTGATTCAAAGGAAATATTTCAGACACGTGACTGATATAAAGTTAACAAATATAGTGTCAATATTTTACTGCAGTCTTGTTTAATATATTGAAAACATTCAGACCCAAATGTCAAAAAAACAAAGTTTGACTCTGACTCAAGTTCCAAGGCTTACATTTTAATGTGGTTAGTGATGAATGTTGGTAAATAACTCTCAATTTTCGTCTGTGTTCACCAAAGGAATACTCTCATCCTATAACGATTGGCTTGGCCCTGCAGAGAAAACTTTTCTAAATGCTGCCTGGGCAGCTAATGGTAACTCAATTTATCTTTTGGAAGTCCATCAAGTCTGTGTTATTAGAGGAGCTAGCTGTAACAATTTGTAGAGTGTAGGACATGTCCAAAACATTGAAATTCTGGGCCAGTTTAGATTACAGGCTTCCTTTCTTTGTATTCTTAGAGAGCCTGTTTGAGAACACCTAATTTTTCTCTGCCTCTCACATCAACACAAGTAGAAAACCTGTCAGAGATTAAGCCAGTCAGTCTCACCTGGAAGGAGAGTTCTGGAATATTTAATTTTTGGCCTATGAAAGAGGAAGGGGATTAACTTGCTCTCAAGCAGCCCCTGAGTACAACTGGGGACTCCAGGAGAGTCTGCAGGGGGTGTCTTCAGAAGCATCAGGGGGGAGAGAGAGAGAGAAGGGTGGGGAGAGAGAGAGAGAGAGAGAGAGAGAGAGAGAGAGAGAGAGAGAGAGAGAGAGAGAATGGTGAGCAAGCACTGGAACCCTATGATGGGGGCAGGGGAATGAGAAAAACCTTGCAACATCAGGGAGCCAAGTGGTTGTGGCTTGAGGTATCCTGCATCTTATTTTCTTTGATTTTTCCAGAAAAAGCTGGCAATGAGAATAGAGGAATTGAAAACAATGTAGCATGCCCTTGCCAAGATATAAATACAGAAGAAACATTCTAAAGGGCTGTGTACAGTATCAACTTATCTGCAAAGATGAGGAAAATAATGACTTACATTCTCCATCCTCTGCCTAGTGACTCACTAAAGTGGAAAATGAAGCACTTGGAGATTAAAATTATCTCCAAAAAGAGGGGGAGAGGAGAAACAGCCAATCCAATTAGCCAAGTTAAGATGTGGCCAGAATGTTTGTGACAGCAAGTGGCAGCTAAATGTTTTGTGTTTCCTTCTGTTCTCCATGATCTTCAATAAGGAAAGTTTCAATACTGGCTCTCCATACTCTGTCTGGGTCACCGATATTTTAAGAAGCACCTAGCCGTGTGCTGGGCATTCTGCGAAAGCACGCAGACCATCTTTACTGTGCGTGTACTCTGGGTGAGAAGATGGTCTAGAAACAGGCGACCCTGACACACGGTACTTATAAAGACCTCTCTGTGTTGTGTCTATGTTTTTTGTAACAGTCTTATTGAGATATAATTAACCCATTATACATCCACCCATTACTATTTTGTTTTGTGTCTTCCCTTGTTTAAAAACTGCTCATTTGGTAGGCAACAGCTCCACGAAGGTAAAAACACACGTGTTTTATTTATCAGTCTACACCCAGTGCTATCATAGTGCCCAATGCAGCCACTTGATAACTAAATATTTTAAATAAATACACAGCTAAAAATACAAAGAAAAAAAATACTTTTAAGGCTCGTAGATTGGCTTTAACAAACCACTCGTTTTTTAATTTTTCCCCAAGATTACAGGCAATTTTTAAAATTGGAAAGTACGAAGGAAAGAGAAAAGGCCTCCAATGGTAGGCAGAAAACAACGCACACTTAGTCTATTCTGGGACGCGGGAGCAGAGAGGGGCTTCGGCGGGGCAGTGCCTCTCCCGCTTTGTGTGCTTCAGAAGGAGGAAGTGTTCAAATCTGTCTTAGGGGCATCTGCTTTGTGTCGTCCTCACTGTTCAGCTTGAGTCAGTTCACCTTGCAAGTGATTCCTGCCTGAACCCAGTTTATGCTAAGGCCATGAGAAAATCAAAAGATATGTGATGCCTGCGCATCTTCTAGTTCACCATCCAAAAGGGACAGCCAAATCAACGTGCTCGACATAGAGAAAAAGAAAGGTAGTATGCGCTTTAATGCCAGGTTCTCGGGTCAGACTTTGAACGCGGAGGGAACTGGGAGAAGGAAGAGGTGATTGTACACTGGATGATCCTGGAATGCCATGCCGAAGAGCTGAGCTTTGAACTGCGCTCTGTCCCATGACAAAGGAGACGCAAAGGGAAGGCAAAGCCAAGGTGGGAAGGGTTCTGCCAGGACTGGCCCTGCTGGAGTGGCGAGGTCAGGCCAGGGCTCACGGCGTGCCATTGGCTGCAGCCAGGTCAGACTAGGGCTCGCGGTGTGTCATTGGCTGCGGCCAGGTCAGACTAGGGCTCACGGCGTGCCATTGGCTGCGGCCAGGTCAGACTAGGGCTCGCGGCGTGCCATTGGCTGCGGCCAGGTCAGATTAGGGCTCACAGCGTGCCATTGGCTGCGGCCAGGTCAGACTAGGGCTCACGGCATGCCATTGGCTGAGGCCAGGTTAGACTGGAGCTCACGGCGTGCCATTGGCTGCAGCCTTGGAGCTAGTTTTGCATATTCTTGCTTCTGTGAGCAGAGCAAGAAGAAAGCAGAGGCTTCTTTGGCTTTGGTTATCCACCTTTCTGGCAATATTCCCTGCCAGGCTGGTGTGCTATTTTTGTTTTGATTTATTCCTTCTATAGCAGCGAGAGAGAAGAGTCTTGGCCACAGATAGGGCTTTCTACAGAGTCAGATGTGTACATCAGTCGCATCCCAGAATGGAGAGTGGGAGACCCCGTGTCCTCCCTGCAGAAGGAGGAAACCGCCCAGCAGCTCTCCATCGCAGGCTTGGTGCCATTTATCATTTGCATTAAACATCTATTGTCATCCCTGAGTTATGGACGCTAAGCTCTATGAAAGCTTTTTAAATACATTTTCCTTTCTTAATCATAGAGCTTTTTTGCTCGTTTGGCGAAGGCAAATGAATAAATACATATAATATCACTATTATTATCAATAAAAGATACTAGTTGTCACTATTTTTTTTTTTTTTTAAAAAAAAGAGTGATAAATTTTATGAGGTTCCGCAGATAGTCTGGAAAGATTCAAACCTCAAGAAAGCGTTGACTTCTTAGTTTGTTACCTCATGCAAATTCCCACTTTGTCTGTCTGAGTGGGCACAGAGAGTTTATAGTGAGTATTGATTAAAAATAGAGTTAGCTTTCCTTTCCACAGAGACAAGTTGTCATAATACTTAAATCTCTTAACTTCTTAGATTTGCGTAATGAAGTTCCTCAACACGACTTGCTTCCTTCAACTAACTTTTCTTTTTTCTCTGTAGAAATCTTCATTTTCCTTGTTTTGCTCACTAACTTTTAAAAGCATTGGTAAAGTATTAACAGCGAGAAGTTGTTAAGAGAAATAAATGTTGTATAGATGGAAAGTATAGAAGCTTTGTGAATAAATGCTGGTCAGAGTTAGCCCTCAGATTTTAGCTCTAGGATGCTTTAAGACTGCGTTCTATGCCCTTCAAGTGCCATGAAATTAATATCGCCATTAGTAAGGCGGTTATAGCGATAGTAATGAAGCAGCAGAGTGGTAGTTTGACTCAGAAGTCAATCCTTAGGCAATTTGCTCCCACCAATGACACATCTTTTCCTATTACTTCAAACAAATTCTTCTTCGGCCAAATCCTCCAAGTTCTAGTTTTCTTCCCATTTTTCCTTCTTGCTTTTATTTTATTTTTATTTTTGTTCCTGCTGTTTGTTCCCTCCTTTTATTGTGAAATTTATAATTGGTTCATCTTTACCTTCTGATTTCGACCTTAAGGAGCCTTCCCAAAGCACGTCAAGCGATCACTATGTCCTCCATATTCTATTCTTCCGTCATCCATCTTTGCATTTTCTTCTTCTCAGCCCTCTTTTAACTTTGCAGACTCCTACCAGTTAAAGCCCCCCAAAACAACAGTATTTTCACGTTAGGAGGAATACCCAATTGGGATGGTATGAGGAGGTAGGGCCTTTGGGCAATAATTAGGTCACGAGAGTAGAGTTCTTATAAGGATTAGTGCCTGTATATGAAAGCAAAGAGACCAGAGATGGCCGTCTCTCTTGTGCATCCTCTAAGCTCTCCCTCCCTCTCTCTCTCCCTCTCTTTCTCTCTCTCTCTCTCTCTCTCTCTCTCTCTCTCTCTCTCTCTCTCTCTCTCTCTCTCCCCCCCCCCCATGCGAGGATACAAAGAGAAGGTGCATGTCTACAAACGAGAAAGTGGGCCCTCACCAGACACAGGATTCTCTGGTGCTCTGATTTCAGACTTACCAGCTCCAGAACTGTGAGAAATAGATGTTTGTTGCTTAAGCCACCTTGTGTGTGGTATTCTGTTACAGCAGCCTGAACTGCCTGAGACACACCAAGTTCTGAATCATGGTCAGTGTGGTACTTATACTTGCCTCTCTATTGCTCTGTCAAGGAAGTTCTCTCCTGTCGTGACACCCATCTGGCCAAGCTGTAGAGATGTAAACTAAAGATGGTGCTCAGCGATAGAAGTGTGGCTTCTCACAAGGGTCTTCATACATCTGAAGATCCTGGGCTATCAGTCTGAGCATTTAGTAGGGATGACATGTCTCTACACTCCCAACTTGCTGGCTAATGACGATAAAATGTTGTGGCAAAAACAAGCAAAAAAAAAAAAAAAAAAAGGAAAATAAAAGCAGCAGTCTTTTTTAACTCCTTTCATTCAAAATTGAATGGGTTCTTAGCTGGAAGTATCTTTAGGGAGAGAATCAGTCAACGTGCTTAGCAAAGGCTTGTGTAAAATATGTAGTCGTTTTTATAGAGCTCTTAACTAACCATTGGCAACCGGGAGGCCATGTAATATGCTCCCTGGGAGCAGGGGTTCTGCGGGCTAAGAGTAGGATATTACAGTTTCCTCAGCATAAGAAAAAATATGCACATACACCTGTGAGGCAGAGTGGAAATCACTTACTGAGGTCATAAAACTGTGCTTTACAGTCAAATTGTTTACCTTGAGGTAACTGTCAGTTCTCGTGCACCATCTTGGAGCCAATATTTCTCTGCGGGCTGGAGCTGTGACTCAGAATGCTCATTCCAGCCCTGATCTGTAATGTGAACGACCGTTTCTTTTCTGTCAGCAGCAAGCTCATGTGCTCATTGGGAGCCCAAGGGAGCTATGGGCTCAGTTTTTCACAGAGCACCAAGAGCAAGGGGGTGACAGCGACCCCAATGTTTATAGAACCACTTGTGTTCAACTGCAGATTAGTCCTGTGTAGTTTTAGTCATTAGGGAGAATTCTGCTTATAGGCTTCCAGATAAACATAAACACGCAGTAAATGTGTTCTGGGGAAAAAATTTTTTCACTTAAAATGAAACAAGATGGAGTGTGTATGGTGGAGGTGAGGGTTAGAGTTGGAGTTTGAATCATAGTTTTAAACCCACTGAGGAAGCTTGCTCTGTAGAACAATTCAATGTAGCTTTGTGTAGTAAGTACATCAATATTCCTCTTTTAATGTATCTTTTATTTAAGTCCTGGTCTTCACATGTTGTCTCAGGAACACTTTTAGGGAAGGAAAAATAATAGCTTCATATTTGTGAATGGGCTCCAGTAGATTGGAAACATTTACTTTAAAATTCTTGAAATAGTCTCAGATTTATTTTTTTTAAATAATTTTTTATTTTTTCAATTACAGTTGGCATACAACATTATATTAATTTCAGATGTACGACATGGCGATTAGACATTTATATAACTTACGAAGTGATCACCTCGAGAACTCTAGTACCCGTCTGACACCAGTGCTTTTAAGACAGGCCCTGGAAGGAGGTAGGAGGCAGACAGTGGGACGTGGGCTTTGCCCGCAGTGGATTGTGCTCGTCCTCCGGAGAAGTTTCGAGAACTCAGGCAAGGTGGTCTTCCTGAGGCGAGGCTTCTGAATCAGCACAATTACTCATTAGATTTATGGGATAATGCCAGAGCAACAGCCACAGGGGCATTCTCCTCCCCACCCAGAGTTGGAGGACTCATACCAGGTGATGATGCCCTAGACACCGGCTTTCATAGACATGTGCTATTGGAAGGTTCACTCCTGGTGAGGCTAGAACATCTCTTTAATTAATTGTGTTTTTGGCCTTTGCCTCTCCCCAGGACACTTTCGGAATGGAACCACTTCTGAAATGCAGCCACGCAGGATCAGTCTTGCTTGGTTGTGAACTATATTAGGTGCAAGAGTTGTCTGAGTGGCTGCGGGGAGCCTGCTCCAGTGCCAGCAGCGCAAACAACCTGCCTCTCCCAGCTTCTAGGGCCACCTGTCTGGACCGAGGGAATGGCAAGCGCTCAGCTTGAATCAGATTGGGCCTGTGTGAGAATCTCTCTTGCCTTCTTCCAGGGGATCCAGCCAGCTGGGCATGTACCCAACACTCTTACTGGCCAGAAGCTCCATCACAACCCATTGTTCCCTAGACTATGAGGTCCTGGTAGGCAGGGGCCATGCTTCACACTTCTCCAGTAAGCCCCATTGCAGCCCAGGCTGTCTATCTGGGAAGCAGTATAGCATCCTCTTTAAGAACAAGGCCCTGGAAAGCCATATTGACTTGGTTGAACTGTGTGACTTTGTATAAGTCGCTTAATTTCTCCGTGCCTTGATTTCCTCATCAGTGAAATGGGGACAGTAATTGTATTAAATGGGTTAATATATGCATAGAACTTAGAACAATGATAACTACTAAATAAATGTTCACTATTATTTTTAGTGAGACACTGGACATTCCGGTCTTTCCTTTACGTCTAGCATATGGACATAGCACTTGTAGTAGATATGTGTTCTCCGCTTTGTTCTAGAAATAATTTAAGATGGTGTATAAGTCCTGGCTTAAAGGACACATTTCCACAAGGCACCTGTTATCTTCTAGACTTGGAAGACAGATGAACCCAACGTACCCAAGTCACTTGGCCCAAACCAACCCATCCTTTTGTTCTCAGAAGTTTAAGAGTCTAGAAAGCAGCACCTGGGAAGCGGAACATGCTTGTGTAGTGGTGTTATTGAAAGTTTTCATATTACTCGATTATAGGCAGAGTTACCCTCTGGCTCAGGTCACTCAGAAATTCCACAGCTAGAAACAAAACCTTATTTCTCTTCCAAGGATGGAGGTCGTCTTAAAAACCTGCTTATCATATATATATATATATATATATATATATATATATATATATATATATATATATATATATATATATATATGATATATATATATATCCAATATATATATATATCCAATCTATATATATCCAATCTATATATATCCAATCTATCTATCTATCTATCTATATATATATATATTTTTTTTTTTTTTAAATAAAATGCTCTTGGCTAGTTTGGGTAACTCATTTTATTAAAAATGGAGGCTATTTATTTTGCCCCTAAATGGCCCCTTTCTTCTCTAAGGAGCCCAAAGGGTTTGAGAAGACGATCTCATGCCAGGGGAGGTGGGGCTCTTACCTGGATTGTGTCAGAGGTAGGGCAAGACAACTGGACAATTGTTCTCAACCTAAGAAGAATAACCAGCACTAGCAATAGGACTAATGTGATTTTTAAAGTTATATGGGTAAGTCAACCAATCTTGATTTCTTACTATATGGGTAGACCCTATGCTAAACACTGCGAGTGATTGACCATGTCCTCTAGGTGCCTAAATTTAGTATAAATGTTCTCTTTTAAAGTAATCTCTAAGTGAACACTGAGTCAGGGACCCGTAATTGGTGCTGGCGATGTCCCTTTGCAAATCTCTGCACGAACGCCAAGGTCGACGCAGAGAGGTGAGAGACCTTTGGTCAAAACACTGAACAGACTCTATAGCACAAGCTATTTGGAATGCAACTGGCTTGGGCTTGAGCTATCAAATGTCCGAGTTCTCTGGTCCAAATAGTTGGGGTGGGATGGCTTTGATTCTACAGGCTCTCTTGCTGATTTTAATTAGGTAGAAACACAATTTAAGATGAGTCGTTCACTGCTTGTTAACCAAGGAAGATGGCCTGAAGCGCCACTCAGTCTTCAAGAATTTCTCAAGTGGTCTTTTCTGGCTGTGAAAACAGCCTTTCGGGTCCAGGAAAAATATGGAGGGCTTATTTAGGGAAAACTGTGCCTAGAAACTGTCAACTTTAGATCACTATAAACTGTATAGATATGAAAACAAACGATCTTAATATGACTATATGCGTTTTCTCTTTGGTATGTGCACATATAGATCTGTGTGTAATCAGGGGACTTCACCCCCAAACCAGCCCTTTATTACGCTGTCATAAAGGATAAAGCCTGAAAGGGGAAGGGGAGGGAGGGGGACACAGGGAGAGGAGGGCGGGAAAGGTGTGTGTGCACTCCCAAACACGAACACCGAGTTGAGTCGAAGGTCACCTCCTGGCTATTCCTTTTCGCTCCTTCCCTGGGGCCCATAGCTTTTCCGTGAGCATGGATGTCCCTAGTTCCTCCGCCAGTTTATGATCCTGGTGTGAGAAAACAGGCCACTGATAGTAAAATTAATTTAAGCTCTGCCGGTGGCTGCCCTGACCTCCCACCTGGAATCTGGCAAAATTCAAGGAGGGATAACTGATGGAGGAGAGAAGGAAAGGTAGAGCAGGAGGAGTCGTGGGCATTTGTTCACACATTCATCCATTTAATTCAAGGTCTGTATCAGGCACTGTGTTAGGCTTTGGCAACCCAAAATCGGTTCACTTATTTATGCATTTATTTATTCAACAAATATTTGCTGTGCCATTGTGATTTATAAGAAGGGATATATGTTTAGTCTTTGTCTACTGTTTCTGGCACAGAGCTTCCCAAAACATCGGAATTTCCTAAGTGATGAGACACCGTAAGGGTGTCTTTTGTTATGTTAATGAGAGGATTTTTAGAAAATCCTTAAGGGTGGGCTGGTTCCAGGAGACCCAACCAAGTGATTAAATAAAGAGTTAAAATTTTCAGTCCTACACTGACCTCCTGGGCAGGGCAGAGAGGCTGGCAGTTGAATCAATCACCAATGGTCAGTGGTGATTTAATCAACCATGCCTATGTAATGAAGCCTTTATAAAACCCCAGAAAGACAGGGTTCTGAGAGCTGCCAGGTTGGTGGACAGGTGGAGATGTGGGGAGGGTGACACCTTCAGAGGGCACGGGAAGCTCTACATCCCTTCCCCTACCTCGTCCTGTGCATCTCTTCCACCTGGCTGTTCCTGAGTTCTATCCTTTCATGACAAACTAGTAATCTAGTAAGTAAAATGTTTCTCTGAATTCTGTGACCTGCTCTAGCAAATTAATGGAACCCAAGGAAGAGGGCTTCATCAGAAGCACCCGGACTTGCAATTGACATCTTAAATTGGGTGGGTGGGCAGGTGGGGGGCACTCTTGTAGGACTGAGTCCTTAACCTGCGGGATCTGACTCTATCTTTAGACAGTTAAGTGCTTGAATTGAGTTGAATCGTAGGATACTTAGCTGGTATCCTGCAATTGTATACGAATTGCTTGGTGGTTTGGAGGAAAAAAACCCCACACATTATAATTAAAATTAGAACCCTTATTTGGTCAATGACAAGTATAGATCAGACACTCTTTTAGGCATTGGGATTTAGCAATAAACAAGACCTGAACAAACAAGCAATTCTGATACACAGAGGTGCGCCTATCCAGCTTTGAGGGTTAGGGAAGGTTTTCAGGGTGTAATTAAACTAAGATCTAATGGATGAGAGGGTCACCAGGTGAGACCATCTTCCAACTAGATCTTCAGAACTTACCAGTAGACCCTAATGTATTTCTTTTGGAGCCTTGCATGTCACTTATTTTTTCCTAGTATAGAACACTTGGGAACTATTTAGACCAAGATGACACAATTTTCTTTTCATTCCTTTTGCAATTTGTTAATAATATTGTCACATTGTTTCTTAAAAAATGTTTAATATATACCCAAATGTAGGACATCATTCTTTTTGAAATTGAGCAAGAATTTTGGAAGCGATGGGCTAGAGTATGTCGAAAGATTCTTTCTATTTTATGAATTATGATAGTCATTCTTAATTAAACTTCATCCAAGGACAGATACTTTGGGGAGTTGGGGATAGAGGAACATTTATGCACCACAGCTAAGAGTAGAGCTTGGCACTGCCCTTCTGGAGAACAACCTGGCAGTACTCGGTCAGAGGAATCCATTCCTCTCCTGAGAATACATCTCAAATAAATTCTCACAAATGTCCATAAAGAGACATGTACAAGTATGTTCACTGCAATGCTGTTTGCGGTCAGAGCTGAGTGGAGGCAGTCACTACCCAGGAGACAAGTGGTGGACGTACATTATGAAGTGTCATGCGGCCAGTAGAAGCAAGAGGCGAGATATTAAACATGAGCGGTTGAGTGACAATTTATGGGAAACATTATGAGCTCTATAACACACTGCCACCCAGATATCTTAAAAGCCATGTATAGAAAAACCTTTTGAATCTTGTAAGCACATGCACAAACAAGAAGATTGGTATTAAACAGCAGAATGGTTCCTTGTGTAGGTAGAGAAAAAGGAGAAGGGAATGGGAGGAAAGGGATAACTAACGTACCAACCAAACAACCAGTAGAGCAGCCTTCCTTGGACCAGTGTAGGTAATGTGCCATGATCTAAGGAATGTGATTAACTCATCTTTCTGAGGTCCTTGAGAAATGGCAGAAAGAAAGGAAGGAAGGAAAGAAGAAAGAGTGGGAGGTAGGGTCAGGTAGGGAGGGTGGAAAGGAAGAAAGAAACGTGAGACCATTCTATGACTTCCCTCCCCTTCCCTGTCACAGAGGGGAGTCTCCCTCCCCTCATGCCAACACAGGCGCAGAGCAAAGAAGGAGGAGACAGCTAAAACTCACCTGCCACTGCTGAAGAAGCTCTTAAGATTCACAAGACAGGGTGACCGATAACAATTTTCCCGGCCCTATACTCTCATTAGCTCAGCAGAGCCAGGTCCCTCCAACTGAGTCTTTCTAAGCAGCTCGGGGGGGGGGGGGGGCAGGTCTGTGAGGAAGGAGGGTTCTTCAAGCTAAATGCCACATGGAACTTATCCCGGGCCCTGAGAGGGACAGAGAAGACATGTCCTTACACAGCAGTATCTATCTTATCAGGATCAGTCCTGGGAAGTGCTACGGGGACTTCCGCTTCCCTATAGCACTTTCCCAGCTCTGAAATGGGACTATCTTCACTAGCAAAGTCAATTCAGGGGTGGGATGGTGGTGGGGAGAGAGCAGGGATTACAAACTGAAGAGAGTGAGCAACAGGAAACAAAAAATGCCTATGCTTCCAAGATTCCGTTTTTAGATAATTATTTGTATTACTTTAAAAAGGGCAGAGACTAAAACTATTTGGCATATCAGCACATTCAATGTTAAACTGATTATTTTTCAAGGTTTTCCATACAGCACCAAGAATGAATTAAATTTCCATCCCTAAAAACATATGACAGAAGAAATTCATACCTTATATATCGTATAATGAAAAAGAACATGAGTATGGAATTTGCTCTTTTTTCTCCACAGGGAAGGGGAAAAAAGCTCTTTTGAGAAATATCCCTTGAGATCTTTGAACTCAAACATCTGTTGGGCATCTCATTTTCATAATTGGGAAAGTCGTTTTTTACCTTTGACCTTCATCCCACCTTGCTTTATGTTATTTCACAGCCGTAAGAGTGAAATAGTTAGCTCCTAAAATAGTTAACAAAATACATTTTATCCTACCTGTTTTACTTCCCTATTTATAGACTCATTTCTTCCTCTCATAGTAAGCTCAGTAAAACATTTGTTTTTAATAAGAAAAATAGTTGTTTAAATAAGTTTTTTTTTTTTTTTTTTTTTGCCAGAACTTGCAAGTTCATTTGGCATTTGCTTCTAGGAGCATCCATTTATTTATTATTGTCTCCGATTAATAGCCTTTTAATTAGCAGTTATTAATATAAAATACAATATTTAGCCTCTTATCCAAGAAAAGAGAAAGAAAAACCCTTATATTTTATTTGTATTTTTTGGCGTTCTGCCATTTGGTAGCTAAGCAAAAAAATAAATGTATATGTTACGGTAAACACTCATTTGTTACATTACATTCTGGAGTGTACCATCTGTATTTGTCTGTGTACTCGAGAAAATTATATAATGTTCACCTGGGTAGCAATTTGTGTTCTGGCAAATCTTTATTTGCTCTCAGGGGAACCTATTTAATATAATTACATTTAATTGATATTTGTGGTGGCGGATTAAGGAAAAAGGAACCGTCATTTAATATGCTTCAGGATTTTATGGGTCTTGTATTTCTTGGCTTGGTTTTCAAAATACATGTAACCACATTTTTTAAAGCTAGGTACTTAGATAAATTTGGTCCTCTCTTAAAATACTGCACCAAGGGGGTAGAATTTGAAACTATCTAATGACATTCTGGTAAAATAATGAAGAAAGATATCTTTCCCCTCCAAAATATTCTCTTTTATAATGGCGTTTTCTCAAGGTTTACATGGTTAAAATATGTTGCCCATGATTTCGTTGATTCTTTGGCTCACATCCAACCCCGTAGAAAAAGGATGGTTAGCTGCTGGAAGAGGTAGCACAATGGATACTTCTACCCTCCTCACATTCCCAGCTGTGAATTTGGTTTTCTTCTTATATCAGATGCAATAGGACTTCACCTTCTTTGTTGCCTGTCAATGTGCTGCAGTCAGGGCTGCTATATATGTCAAACCTGGCAAAACGATACTCATGTTTGTATTACCGTTTTGTTTATAAAGTTAGTGATTTTTAATTCCTTTTTAAATATAAGCGCCCTTCATGAGCAATGCAGCCACCAGCTGAACAATTTAATTATATATAAAAATGTCATTGAGGCTGGTTCACGTTGACATATGATAGCTGTCACAGACTTTTAGTCGACACTCAGAGCAGAAGACCGAATCAGGTTAGGTCATCAGCTGGAAAGTTTAGCATCATTATGTCTGAACATATTAATTTTACTCATAACGGGAAAATAATTATTAAACAAGACTCTTCCATGAGACACCAATTGTCTTTCTGACTTTCAAGGGGAAAATGTCATAAATCAATGACAAGATCATATATGAGTGACAAGGTTCTAAGGAAAGGCAGACTACTTCACATAAAGTGAGCAGAGAATTTCCCTTGGCCTATTTTTTTTAGAACAGCAACTCATTATTAAGGCCATTTCCCCAAAAGAAAGATTCAGTTGATTTCTCGTTTGGTTTCTCCCTTTGAACTCACAAATATGCATAAGTGAGAGAGTCCCATCTAACATCTCCAAGTCCATGATGAGACTCCACTCCTCATTCAAGTCCTGACACTCTATTTGCAAAAAAAAAAAAAAAAAAAAAAAGTGAATGTAACAAGATTTCACAAACTGAGTAATTTTAATCCATGTAGATGGTAGGGGCCTCCCGTGTTTGGGAAAAGGGCACTGTGAGCTAGAGGGTGTGGGGTTTTGCCTCTTGGCATTGCTGGACTTCTGGTTCCATCTTTATAGAAGGAGGTGATGGGCGGGGGATCCCCACTAACTCTTCCCGCCTTAAGTTTCCTTGGAACCTTATGTCTCACTTTTGTTGTCATGTACACAAACCCCTAGTTCTCAAATAGTTCCTATATATTAACTAATAATTATCCTCTTTTTAAGAGAAGACTTCTAGAACAGTTTCTCATTAGTTCTTATTCTCAGGGGACAGCCAAAGTTTCCCAAGCTGAGGTCCATAAAGTGTCAACATCATTAAAGACTAAATTATCCAACCCTCCCCCACCACTCACCACCTGTTTTCTCAGATGAAGAAACTAAAGTCCAGACAGCTCAAGTGACCTGCTCTAAGTCTGTGTCAGGAACTAGACTCACTGCCCCAGGCAAGAGGCTTTCTGCCAACCAGCGGTGCTGTAGTAACTCAATTACTCAGTATTGGACACTTTCGCTTGGCAAATAAGCAATCCTAAAAACAGAATAATAAATTGACTCCTGACATTGTTTTTGAGTTGTTGAATGTCTTGAGCACTTTTGAGCATTTTTGTGGGTTGAGAAAGGGATCATGGATGGAGAGAAAGAGAGAGACAGGGACAGAAATATTTGTTCCCATGGAGAAGACGGCTCTTCTTTTGGTGGAAAGAACCTTGTCTTTACGACCTGAGAATACATCTCCTGCTATCCACCTCCTCCTTCCCAGGGCTAGCTCCTTTTAAGAAATCAAGGACCAGGAGAAAAGGGTGCTGTCGAACTCTTACCTAAAATTCCCGGGTGGGACAACTTGTTCCAGCAACTTCAGTGTGAGGTAGGTTTCAGTATAAAATTCCTCAGCTGCCATGTCATTTGCAGTAAACCATCAGTTTGTTGGCTTGAGATGACAGCACATGACACATCCAAATAATTCTTCTGTCAAGTCTCTTCAGAGAAAGAGCAGGATTGCAAGTTTGAGAGTGATGGCATTCTTTCTGATGGACAGAATAGAACATTTTCTCCCTGTTTTTAATTTAAGGTTCTGAAACTGTGGCTCTTCACTCTGGGAACTGACATGTTTCCAGGCCTGAGATGATCCTGTTGATTGTAAAGGAGAGTGAGATGGTAACAAGGGTGACAATCAGAGATATCAAAAGCCAAAGGTTCATATAGGCAAGACAGAAAAATCACCAGAATTTGACAAAATGAAATTTGGAGAAAGGCTGTCCTTTCTCTGATATGACCATGATTAGCTTCTATTCTCCTCACCTCAAATAACCGGCCCTATGAGTTGGGATCACCTCACTATAATATTAAAAGGGCACAGATAGAGATAGAAACAATGCTAGAGTAATTCTGAGGATCATGGAAACATCTTTCTCTAGTTGAGAAGATTGGAGCCTCACAGTCTACCCACCAAAAATGGAAATCACAATATCATGTTCACCTGGGAGGATTTTTGGAGGGCTGAATATATTTAGGCAGAAAATGCAGGATTTGAGGTTCCTCTTCTCCCTTCTCCAGGTCACGTGATCCTGGAGGAGTTACTTATTCTCTTCTGATCTTAAGGCTCCTCATCTAGAAAATGAGTAGCAAAAACATACCATCCCACAGAGTTGTAAAAATGGTAATAATTATTTATTGGGTGTTTGCCATGTGTCAGGCACTGAGCTAAGCAGTTTCTGGATATTATCTAATTTGATCCTCAACGTAGCCCTCAGAAGCAGATATTATTAACCTTATGTCACAGATATGTAAACTGAGGCTCAGAGAAGTTGCCTAAGTTCACTAGGCTATGAAGTGACAGGTTAGGATTTGAACCCAAGTTCGTCTGATGCTGTGACGGATACTCTTGACCAAGACTCTTTATGTAAAAAAGTTTCTTGTCAGATGCTGGCCCTTGTATTACAGTTAGTGATGATCATAAAGTATTCACTTCATAGTCATCTTGTAAGATAACTTCAGTTACTTAGTGTCCTCAGGCTACAAGCACCATTCATTTGTCAACAAACACTTTTTGATAATAACGGCTATTATATATCAAGTGCCTATACTGTGCTGGGCCCTGTTCTAAGCACTTGGGGTATTTTGACTCATTTTATCCCCACAACAACCTAATGAAGTAGCTGTTATTATTAGCCCCATTTTATAGATGTGGAAACCAGGATACTGAGATCTTTAGTAACTTTCCCAAAGTCCCACTGCTAGTAAGTGGGAGGGCTGGCATTTAACTGGTTTTGTAGAACTGAAGTGTACGGTGTCTCCTCATATGTAGCGTGGGTTTAAACACTGGCCGAGTGAATTAACAAAGTGAGTTCTTGCTTAACTGTCTGGGGACCAGAGTGATTGCTAATGCTACAGGGTCGACAAGAGAGAGCTCTTCCGTGTGGATTGTCTGGGACATGTGGCCATGGGAACTATTATTTTCCCTCCAGTAATCTCCTGAGTTTTCCCCAACTCTTATTAACCAGAAGATCCTTATTAACCAGAAGAAAACCCCAGGTCACTGTTTTCCTCAGGCAGCCACAACTGTTAACCCCATTCCCAGCTTGGTTCTTGCCTTTATAGCTGGAGAACTGGGAATGCACAAGGTAAGGATCCCCAGCTCTAAAAGGGTAGAAAACAATTAAAATTGTTTTAACAGTCAGTGTTTTTCATTGTAAATAAGGGAATCTTAAGCTATCTGATGCCAAAAGAGAACTTTGTAGAGGGCTATTGAGTAGCACGCAGAAGCAGCAAGGCCAGAGAAATGGACTCAGAAGAGACAGAGGAAGCAGGAAGGGCGCACAGAGCCATGGCCTCGTCGGTTCCCACAGCCGCAGGGCTGAGCGCCGGACCCCACCCCGCGGCCGGCGCTGGACCTGCTCCACCAGAGCTCTGCGGTTGCCTTTGTTTTTTTTTGTTTTTGGGGGTTTTTTTGTATCACCTGCTTCAGATTCCAAGTCAGGCTGCAATAACCAGTTGGCCCATTTTCAGATCCCATGTCTGCATAGTGGTTGCCGGAGGTCAGAAGAGCAAAGACTCTTCGGCTACTGAGTCGGAGGCTGAGCAAAGTGTGACAACTGTCCACCACGTAGTTACTGATCTATTTGTCGGGAACCTAATTCCCTGCACTTGATCCTGAGTGAACTTGTTGCATGAATAGCATTTTACGACAGTGGGCACTGGGGGTAGGGAGGGTTAGCGACTTAACCTACCGCGCGCAGTTCCTAACGTCAGTATCACCCTTAGCAAGCTGCTTCCCGACTTGAGAAGCACTGGCTCAGGTGGGAAGAGTAATGCTTTTATTCACAGATTGCTTGGATGGAACCTCACTTCTTCTTTGGTTAGAGCTAAGAAACAAATTGTCCCCTGTAAAGCGCTCCGGCATCTTTAACATCCTGGCAGGAACAGCCCTTGAGGTGTCTGAAAGAGAAGGCAGTTAAAATGAAGTGTAGTCTATAAAACGCACCATTTATTTCTATATATTCATTTGCATCTGGTATGCGCAGAGCTGTTAAATATATTCCCAAAGAACAGAAACATTATCCATTTCCATAATTTTTGAATTATAGAAATATTTAGTCGAACTGAAAATACAACAGGCTTTTATAGGCCGTTATAGTGATTGAAAGGGCCTGACAACTTCTCATAGTTCACAGTCATGGGAAACATATGTGCAGAACTCCATAAGGGAGCAAAGATGTGAGAACGTCATGGGGACCAGAAGAAGATGCTTCCTATGAGATTTCAGAAGGCTCTGAGACCAAGGAAGGACCACAGAGACAGAATGGGGAGACTTCTGGCTTAAGCCAAATCGCCAACAGGCCCCAGGGTGGGGTAGGTGGAGCCGACTGTACATTTTAAACAGTCGAACCCCAGCTGATATGGCCACTCGATGGGCTAGCAAAATGCCTTCTCTGAACAGGACCAGAGTGAGGAGAGGTCCAGATTCACATTTCAGGAATATGTCTGTTTTTTCAGCAAGCTTTCTGTGTGTCACATTTGTGAAAAGAAACACATTTTCCTCATTTGTTTTTTTTTTTTGTAAAAAGAATAGCGAAAAGAGAAAGAGAGAGGCCACATAGTTGAGTGAGAAGCCAGAAGACACATTTGAGAACCGGACCCACCAGTGACTAGCTGTGTTGATCTTGGGCACATTGTTACTGGATTCTTCTGAGTCTTAGATCCTTGCCTACCTCACAGGATTAAGTCAGATAAACTTAAAAACGCCCCATGTAACTTATAGCAGCACAGTAGTCCTCCGTTATCTGAAGGAGGTATGTTCCAAGACCCCAGTAGACGCCTGAAACTGTGAATGGTGCACAACCCTATATATACTATGTTTCTCCTATACCTATGTATTTTTACTTAAAGGAAGCCGTCTGCAGCTTCTCTTTGGCATCTGAATTGCCAGCATCACCACTCTCGTGCTTTGGGCTCATTATTAAATAAAATGAGGGTGACTTAAACACAAGCGCTGAGATACCGGTAGCAACAGTTGCTCTGACAGCCGCGATGGCCGCTAAGTGACTCACAGACGGGAAGCACAGACAGCCATGTGGAAACTCTGCGTGAAGGGCTGACTCATGTCCAGGGCTGAGTGGAACAGGACTGCACGAGATTTCATCACACTACTCAGAATGGCGCACGATTTAAAACTTATGAGTTGCTTATTTCTGGAATTTTCCACTTAATAGTTACTCATCACGGTTAACTTAAAAACCTATGGAAAGGGAAACTTCAGATAAAGGAGGAATACTGGATACAATTGTGAGGTGTCATTCATAAATGGATGTGCCCAGTCTTAACTTGGGTATAATTTGAAACTCGATTTCTTCTAAAATTCAAGTTAAGAATTCAATAAGCACACATAGAACATGCAATAGATCAATGTATTGATCCAGAAACCTCAAAATGGTAGGAAAATAGGGGGCATTTCTAGTAAAAATGGTGGAATGGACATACATCTACTATAACCCTTCCCTTCTTCCCAAGCCCAGCAAAAGGATTTCTTAAAAGCTTAAACACCCAAGGGGGAGGTGACAGAGCAATAAAACTTAAGAGGCTGGAAAGTGATCGAACGAGTGGGAAAGGATCTGAAGAAAAGGGAATGATAACAGAGAGTAGGGATACCTGGGAACCCACAGACCTCTGCCGCAGACTCCTCCAGAGCCTTAGGGACTGCCGGCCCCTGGTGCCCTTAGAAGCGAGGGTGAGATGCGTGTGAAGTAAGGATTGGTTCAAAGTCTATTTAAAGCACGGTTGACCCCCTAGTCCCTTCTCCCGTTGTACTCAGCCTGGCGATTGCCCCTGTTTTACCCCAACCAACGACTGGAGGCCCCCGGGGCAGGAAAACAAAGGGTATTTGGCACCATCGAGGGTTAAGTGAGTGGATGTGTTCTGGAGAGTAAGGACCCAGCCCTCTTCCCACGATGGGCTCCCACACTCGCTGGGCGGCCAGGCCGTGGCACGCTGCAGGAGTTAGGAAAAGTGGTTTGGGTGGGAGTCTAACCAGCCCAAGATATAAAACTCAAAAACATTGACTTGGGAGGTTCTATAATAAATGACCCAGCCAGATTCTTTAACCAATATTTATTGAAGGCCTATTGTGTGCCAGCCAGATACTTTTTGAAGTCCAAAGCTTCAGCAAAACAGAAAGAAAGAAAGAAAGAAAGAAAGAAAGAAAGAAAGAAAGAAAGAAAGAAAGAAAGGAAGGAAGGAAGGAAGGAAGGAAGGAAGGAAGGAAGGAAGTAAGGAAGGGAGGGAAAAGAGAGAGAGAGAGAGAGAATCGAGAGAGAGAGAAGAGGAAATACTGACCCAACCTACCAGTGAGGTACGTACGGAATGAAGGAACTTCGCATCCTGATTCCGTACTCCTTCCTTACGTTCCTTGCTCTCCTCTCTATCTCGCGCGACTCCTCCCTCCTATACTCCCACGAAAAAAGAAAGAAAGAAGAAATCAATCAATCAATCTTTGCCCTCATGGAGCCCACATTCGGGAGGAATGAAAGAAATTTTTTAAAAAATGTCAGATGGTGATAATTGCCATGGAGAAAATAAATTAGGGAAGGGGTCAGCAAGTGTCTGGAGAGGAGAGAGGGAGCTGGACCTATACCTTAGGTGGTCAGAAGGGGGCTTGTTGAGAGGGGATATTTGAGGAAAGGCCCGGATGAGCTGAAGGAGTGGGCCTGGCAGCTCACCAGGGCAAGGGCTGCCTGGCAGAGGGAACAGCCAGGATGAGTCTACGGCCCTGGGGTCTCACATGACCCCTGAAGGGCCAGAGGCCAGGGCGGCAAGAGAGGAGTGAGTGCGAGGTCAACATGAGGTCAAAGTGGCTAAGGGGGTGTGGTAGGCTGAATAATGGTCCCCAAAGATGTCTACATCCTAATCCCCAGAACGTGTATGTTACCTTAGACGGCAAAAGGGACTTTGCAGATGTGGGAGATTACCCTGGATGATCCACGTCGGCCCAGTGTAATCGCAAGGGTTCTTATAAGTGAGCGGGAGGAGGCCTGAGCATCAGAAAAGGAGATGGGGAGATGGAAGCGGAGGTGGCGGGAGGAGGAGTGATGTCGGAAGGGTCCAAGACCCAAGGAATGCAGGCGGCCTCTAGAAACCGGAAAAGGCAAGGAACCAGACTCCCTTAGAGATTCCAGAAGGAATGCAGCCCTGCCGACACCTTGGGTTTATGAATTCTGACCTCCAGAGCTGTAAAACAATAAATGTGTGTTGTTTTAAGCCACTAAGTTTGTGCTAATTTGTTACGGAAGCCATAGGAAACTAACAGAGCGGAAAGGGAGCAAATCCAGTGTAGTCTTCTTTTTCATAAAGTGAGAACTTTAAAAAAGAAGTTAGCCTTATTTTTCATGCAAGTGGGAAAAATGCCCATCATCAAACACTTCTGAGGTGTTATTCATTGCCTTGAATATGATACATTTAAAACGTTATTTAACATAAAGCCATTTAAAACTCTTAAGTAATGCTTTCAAATTTTTTTCCCTTTAACGCATAAGAATCTGTTCTCCCCATGCACTCGGCCAGATATGACCGGGTAATTTAAATAAATGTTAATCTGTTTATTCTTGCAGTGTTTTTCCTTCTGTCCCCGTTTCTTGGAACTGATCAGGATGGTATACGATCCTGAGAGATCCCTGCTCTCGGGGATCTCTTTAGTATTGAGCAGAAGTCACTAAAGCCCCAGGCTGTAGACACTGAAGAGGTAATATCTGGGCTTGGGGGAAAGGGCAAGTGGAGGGAGGAGAAGCTACAAAGGCTTCCGGAGACATCCACAGAGGGAGGCCAATCTCTGCAGCCTGAGGTGAGAGAGCTGTGAGTTCCACAGAGTGCAGTCCTCTCCTTGAAAGTACCCCAGGAGTAAGGAAGATGGCTATAGGATGACCTCATATTTCAATAATCACTCTAAATGTAAATGGACTGAACTCACCAATAAAAAGGCACGGAGTTGCAGATTGGACCAAAAAACAAAACCCAACCATATGCTGCCTCCAGGAGACACATCTCAGCTCCAAAGACAAATATAGACTCAGTGAAAGGGTGGAAAATTATATTTCAAGCAAATGGCAATCAGAGAAAATTGGGAGTAGCAGTACTAATAGAGATAAAATAGACTTTGAAATAAAAAAACGGTCAAGAAAGATACCAAGGGACACTATTTAATGATAAAGGGAATCATGCACCAGGAAGACATAACACTTATTAATATCTATGCTTTCAATCGGGGAGCCCCAAAATGTATAAAGCAGTTACTAACAGAACTAAAGGGAGAAACAGACCAAAACACTATCATAGTAGGGGACCTAACTAAATACCCCACTGTTTTCCTTGCTCCTGAGATATAAGCTTTCATAGCTGCAAATCTTTGAGCTGAGGAGACTTCTTTTGTGCTGTTTAGGTCGACCCCTACCTAACGCAAAACCAAGTCAAACCATCAAATAGCACCACTAATTAAAAAGAGGTAAGATAAAGTATTTTTTAAACTGCAGTATCATCTGAGAGGTACTCCATAAAGTATAGGGGGAAAAGAGAGGAGGATGGTTTAGAAAAAATGAGGACCTCTCAAATAAAGTTGTCACCAAGTCGCCTAAAATCTGGTGGCTTTTACTGCTTCCTATCCTCCATATGTATCTGAAATGGCTGAGGACCAAGCGAGTTATTTTAGAGGACCCTCCCTTGAGCGGGGTATGGAAAAACATCTTCCAAGTGGCAAGATCCAAATTCCATGGCTTGGAGAAGCAACTGGCCTGACGTAGAAAATGCGATCCTTTTTGAAGAGCCTCAGCTTTTGTCTTCTAGAATTACATAGCTGTCAGACCTGTCAGTCATTGCTCCAAACTGCCTGGAGACAGTGGTTTCGCGCAACAGACTGGAACTTCTAGCACACTGAAGCCTGGTGCTCTGGGTGTGAGCAGACCCGTGGTGTCCCAGGGTTGCTGCCCAGAGATCCAAAGGTTATAATAAGAGTCCAGAAATCTAGAGCTGTGTGGTTGTGGGAAACACGGTGGAGAAATATGCCTCTGAATTTTTTTTTTTTCACCAAGGGTTGATGCCAAAACCATTATATGATGATGGAGTCTGAACAACTCTTTTTAAAGCTGATTCTTTTAAGGCTCTAACAAAGAATTAAGTGAGGCCACCTCACCTGGACCACCATGGGTTGATGTCTGCCTTTTGTTGCAATGACCTGAGACTATCTGGACCATTTTCTCTGGATTCTATTCCCTTTCTAGTCTCGCTGCCCGAGGTGACGGCTTGCTGGTCACCCCTGCGGGAGCTCCAAGACACACAGCCTGCTCAGTTCAATGTCCCAGGCAGAGCTTTTACCGTATCTGGTGAGCATCTTACCAGGACTCAAGTCCTTTACGTTTCAGTGGTGCTGTTTGTTAGTGTGCTACTTTCTTGGTTCTAGATTTCAAGAAGTTGGGACAATCTACAGAAGAGAAAAGCCTCATTGCTGTAAGATCTTGGAAGAGGGCATTTGCTTAATTGTAGAGCAGCTCATTCTCCACGGCTACTCACTCAGATAAGGAGTCCAGAGCCTAATCTTTTCTTCAATTATAAACTCTTTAATTGTTGTAACCATATTTTATTTATTCACGTATTTATTGCGCTTATTTATTTAATTAGCCAAGAAACTCAGTAATCAAGATAAATTTTTTAGTATAATTTAAAAAAATAAAAATGAATACCAACGATCCAAAATAAACAAAATATGAACATTTTAAATTAAGATGGGATGAGTATTGCTGTTCATCCTCTTGCCTCTGACACCAATATGACCTGGTCTAGCAGTGTTACTGATCTTATCTGTGTGGCATTTTCTTATACCTCTTCTGACACCAAATACGTAGTTTTTTTTCTTGGACATGCTTGTTATTTTCTTATTACCGGTTCTCCAATTCTCTAACTCTAATTGGATGTTCAACAAGTCACTTCAATTTAATTTAATTCCATTCAGTTTAGAGTTAGTGTAGATCCAACAGGTTAAGGTCTCAGGCCCACAAGACTGCCACCACTTGAGATGTCAGCTGAAAATGGGTTGCCCGACTATCCACACTTCTGCCTGCTGACTGCCATTTCAAGGGTTCCCACGACTCCCTCCTCGTGTCCCATAATTAGTGAGAATGACTCTCAGAACTCAGGAGAGCACTTGCTAGTGCTGGTTTATTACAGAAATACACCTCAGGAACAGCCGAATGGAAGAGATGCGTAGAGCGAGATACTGGGGTAGGGGTGTTGTGCCCTCTCAGGGCACACCTGCACCTCGATGTGTTCATCGACCTGAAAGCTCTCTATGCCCCACCATTTAGGGGTTTTATAGAGGTTTCATTACATAGGCACGGTTGATTAAATCACTGGCCATTGGTGGTTAACTCAATCTCCAGCCCTTCTCCCCTCCTTGGAACTTGGGAAGTGAAAGTTCCAACTCTCTAATCACATGGTTGGTTCCGCTGATGACTAGGTCCGACCCTGAAACCATGCAGGGGCCCCTCCAAGAGTTACCTTATTAGGATAAACTCAGATATGGCTGTGAATAACAAATGATGCTCCTGTCACTCAGGAAATTCCAAAAGTTTTAGGAGCTTTTTGCCAGGAATCAGAGACAAAGACCAACATGTATTTCTTAATATCCTAAACTATCTTTATTTAAAATTTTGATGTTTTTTATTATGGACTTTTCCAGTAATTTCGATTGTTAAAATTATTCCCTGAAAATATTTACCTTAACTGCTGAGCTTTTTTGACACCCTTTTTTGAGGTGAGCGCCTCTTTCACCTCACTCTAGTCCCAGCCCTGCTTAAATTTTCTAAAATTAAATATAGTGTGCTACTTGAGAATTCAGATTCATATAAAGCCTGTAAGACATTCAAAGGGCTTGTTTTTCTCCTCTATTTCTAGAGAATGTCTTTTCCTGGGCAGACTTAAATTCAGGTTTTGGCTATAATGGCTTTATGGAATTTTCTTCTGAGTAGAAGGAAGGCAATTTTTTATTAAATTTGGAAAGCACATCCCTAACATCAATATTGATTGGCAGAGGTTAAGCGAAGCTTTCTTTTCTACTTCGAAGTTATAATTCAAAATGTGTTGCTGAAAGTGGAGTCAAAATTAGTGCTTTGGTAAAGTCTCTAGTGTTCAGGTGGTGTGCAGGTTCTTAAGCTAGGCAGCTGAGTCACACAGTATAAAGTAATGATCTCACAGCTGCCTTAAAAATGTATTAGCTCTAGAAAGAGGAAGGACTTAGCCATTAATTGGAAATGAACTGCAATATGTTTGAAAGCCTGGGTTAACTCTGTCCCTTTGAGATAACGTAGATTTAAGAAAGGACAACATACCACAGGCCCAATTGAAGTCTTTGAGCCTACTACGGGCATTTTGGAAAATCCTTACCATTCCCCAATATTTCAAAAAGACAGAAAGTTAGTGGTGAAGGTGAGAGAGTTGGGTAGGGTACAGTGCTGACCCTTGGCCCTTGCTGTGTGGGGTCCAAATTAGCCCCTTCCTACCTACGTCTTGTTTTTCCCATCAATGGAATCCATGATATGAAACAATGGTCATTCTCACCAGTACATTTCGAAAAGATAATATCTACTCAGCGATCCCCATGGCGAATTCCTAGAAAGAATAGTGCATAAAAACCTCCGGTGTTATTCTCTTCACGCCCTTTTTCCTCCCTTGTTGGGACGAGGCAATCGACGTGGAGAACTCGGAGGAAAGCGTACCTTTCTCTCAAGCCCCTTTCAGACTCTCTGATTAAATTGCCACTATTCCACAGATGGGAGAGCCAGGCTGGTTATAACTTAATCCATTTAACTGTAAATAAGCTTGCTCCCATTCCAATTTCTTCGTCTGCAAATTGGAACTAATATTTATGTTGCTGCTCAAAGAGATTTAGTCAGGCCTAATGAGATCAGTCATGTAGTGGGCTTGGCGCTTGTCGGATGGAAGGCATTATATAAATATGTCGTCATTTTCATTAGGATTATTTTCATCATAATTTTATGCTAAACACAGCTGTGGCAACATATGTTTTAAAGATTTAAATAAACATTCCTAAATTTGTGAAACCTGATTCGCTTTTGCCCAATTTGGCTAAATTTGCCATCATTTTGAAATTCCGAAGGCAAGGCTTTCAATTCACCAAAGCCTTTCCCTGTGGCAAGAGGCTTATACACTGACAAGGGTAATTTTCTTTTGTAATCTGTTTAAAAGCAGCAAAATTGTCCAACGTGATAGCCTGGCAATTTGGAGGTAGGGTTCTCTCATAGGAACTGTGTGAGGGGAGAGTCTCACAAAAGTAAAACTTGAGGCTATCTCAAAAACCACCTCCTAGTAATACAAAAGTTTGATTTCTGGAAAGGTAGAACAAATAGAAGAGGCTTAAGTATGGGGATCAAACCATGACTATGTCTTTAGTAGTTCAAAATATTGGCTGTGGGCCACTTATATCTCAAGCTATATTGATAAGTGTTTGTTTCACCTTTCACCCGAATTAAGTGTGTGGTGACTCAGCTGCACAATTCAAATGACCTAAATAATTGAATCAGTTGTGCCCTTGGCATGGGACATAGAAATAGCCTTAAATGGGATTATACCAGCAAAAAAGACTCAAATCTTTTTGACCCTTTCCCCAAAGACTGATTGTTTTCAAGTGCTTTGAGTGACAGGACCATAATTCCCAAGTTTCTTTTGCTATGATACAGATAAGTAACCTGATAAATTGGGGTCAGTCTGAAGACTGCATATTTTGGCCTTTTTCAATGTACCCACAACTGAATAAACTCTGTATTGAGGTGGTGATTAATCGGGTTGACATCCCTACTGCTGACTCTTTATTTATCTTTATACAAATTTATCCTCATTCTCAATAGGTTACATAAACCAGTGATTGCCTGTAGTGGTTTGGGAACATTATAGGCTGTCTCCAGTTATCTCAGAGTTATACATTTTAAAAATATTTTTATTTGACTTATTCAAAGAATAAATACATTGACCCAAAGTGTTTTGAGGAAAGAGGGTTTTTCAAACAGGTATTAACAGTTTGGAAAAATCTGACCTAAGTTGACCATTGGTAGTGATGTCCAGATTTAGAGGTTTATGTTAATTGAGGCTTCAGGGGGTGCTCTGTGGAAATGGGGCCTCTGAAAAACCATGCTTCAGAAGGTGGGGGAAACGCGTTTCTCAGGAGACAAAAGAAAAGAGAGGTTTTGCTTTTTTCCATGATGCTAATGTTGTTTTTTAAGCCAAGGAATCTCAAACCTTTCAAAAACATTTCCTCAGGAACGAGCTTATTTTTAAGCATAGTTTTAAACACAAATCACATGTGCATGCACACACACACACACGCGCGCGCACACACAATCTCATTTTATGGATTGAAGGCGCAGCCAAGATTGTCCAACTTAACAAGTTTGCTAGATGCATCTGTTGGTGGTGGTCCCTAGGACGCCATCTTGAGACCAACGGCTTTAATGCCTTCTCAGCTAAACTAGTCCATGAGAGCAGCAGGAAATCAGTGTTCTCCAAGACCAGCTGAACCGTCCCTAGAGAAGTGTTCTCTTCCCTCTCCCTTTCCTCCCTCTTCCCAGAAGAGGGACTGGAAGCAAGAATATGAAAGATATCCCTGGGGATTCCAAGATTAGCCTGGGCGAGCTCTTTGGGTAGGGGGAGAGAGGTGAGGTAGATCTTACAGTTGTCCAAGCAGTGGGGAAATGGACAGCCCCTGTAATTCTGGCCTTTATGTGGTATGAGCTCATTGTTGCTCAGGCAGAATGAAGAGCGCCATCCCCAAAGATATCCACACTCCAATCGCTGGAGTCCTTGGGGCCTTTAACTATAAATGGTGAGAGGAACTTTGCAGATGTGATTAAGTTGAGGATCTTAAGTTGGGGAAATTTTCTGAATTATCTGGGTGGTTCCAGCATAGTCGCGAGAGTCCTTAGAAGAGGGAGGTAGGAGAGTCTGAAGAAGGATAAAAGGCAACGTGATGATGGAAGAAGAGAGAGAGATTGGAAGGTGCTACACTGATGGCCTTGAAGATAGAAGATGAGGCCGTGAGTCAGGGAATGCAGACAGCTTCTAGAAGCTAGAAGAGGCGAGGAAATAGATTCTCCCTTGGCTTTCAGGGGGAAGGCAGCCCTGGGAGCCATTTTAGATTTCTGACCTCCAGAACTATATGAGAATAAATTTGTGTTGTTAAAAACCACCGAGTTTGTGGTAATTTCTTACAGCAGTAACAGGAAACTATGTTGAGGGGGTGGTTCCCACACTTAAGCCTTGATAATTCATTAGAGGGACTCAAAACTGAGGGAAGTTGTTATAGTCATGACGATGGTTTATCCTAACAAAAGAATACAGTTTAAGATCAGCAAAAGGTAAAAGCACACAGGGAATTTATCATAAATCAGATTTGTTAGCTTAAACTATTTGATCAAAGTGATACGGCATGGCCCAAGTCGTCAGGCATACAAACACACTCTTACTACAGAGACTATCCTGAGGGCTCAGGGGACATGGTCAAGGGCTATTCCTGAAGACAGGCCCTTCTGGGAATGCCCAGGGTTTGCGCAATACAGGCCCACTGAGTTAGCCCTTTCCTACACAGAAAATAACTCAGGTACTTGGGGCGATAAGGCCTGGGCACATCCAGGTTATGATTCTGGGTTAACGGAATGCATTTGCACTAAACATTTACTAGTTCAAAAAACTGTGGTAATTGTTATCATTTATCGATGAATTAGACATGATCAGAAAGCTTGCCTGCTGGTGAGGGAGGAACCACACAGTATTTAATAGACAATGATAAGGATTTCAGAGGCCTTCAACAAGGAGGCAGAATTAGAGCTACCTTTGGAAGGACTGGCTAGGAGTGTAAAGGTAATCATGACTCCCTCACAGGCTCTTGCAACTGGAAATGACTTCAAGAAATAACATTGACTGGTTTCTTATCTGAGCTTGAACAGAGGAGCCAATTAGCATCTCTTTCTCAATAAATACAGAAATATTTTAAGGCAGTAATCAAACCTCCCCTTAAGATTCTCTTCTCAAGGCCAAATTTTATTTCCAAGCCTTTTAATCATTTTGGGGCTTTTTTATTAAGTTTTCTCCAGATACTCTACATTCTCTGTACATCATTTCAAAGTAAATGAGCCCCTTTAATTAGGATCCAACTAATATACCATTGTGGGAATAAATTTATTTTCCTGTTTTTTCAGGAAAACTTTATTCAGAAATTGGGCTCCTGGCAACTCACATAAGGCCCCAGTTAATATCAGCAAGTGAGGAAAGAATTTAGCAGAGAAAAGAAACAAAAAGCAGCTTTATAACCTGTATTAGAAGCTATAGAATATCGTCCTCCACAAATGATTTTTGGTTAACTCAATAACCCAAAGGAAATGTCTCTATGTGGGTATTTTTAATATACACAGTGTAACAATAACATTGATTAACATTTATTGAGTGCTTAATGTGTACTAAATATGTGCTTTAAAGGATTACCTCATTCAAAAGTCACAACTGTCCTAGGAAGCTGATTCTGCAGTTGTCATCCCCATTTTACATGCGGGGAAAACTGAAGCACAGAGAAGTGAAATAACTTGCCCAAGATCACATATGCAGAAGCAGAGGGACTGAGAGAAGCCACAGGAAACAGGAGAAAAGAAAGAAGGGTAGAAGGAAGGGCAGGAAGCCGAGAGGTTTGAAGCCATGGATTGGAAGTGATGGTGGCAAAAGCCTGGAGCCTCATCCACAAAGCAGCCCTCAAAGGAACAAGAAAACAAATATCCATGGGTGTGTGGGGGTGGCAGGTGGGAGAAACCTGTGTCTCAACCAAGTCTATGGTCGTTCCGAACCAAAGGCACCTTAAGCGCCAAGAGGGAGTCTCGCCAAGGAAGTGTTTGTTGTACACCAGCTAGTGAAACAAGATCAGTAAATGGGCCGGCATCCAGTTCTCCACACTTGGAGGTGCAGCTACGCCTGGGCCGTGGGCCGCTTTGCATGGACTATGCTCATAGGCATGCTTATTCTTCTTGCAGACGTCTATTGAAATGTGCGTGGTAATACAGGCATACTTCATTTTATTGCGCTTCACAGGTGTTGGCGTTTTTGACAAACTGAAGGCAAGATTCTCCTCCAGCAAAAAGATTATGACTCGCTTTATTGCGATACTCACTTCATCACAGTGGTCTGGAACTGAACCCACGATGTCTCCGAGGTCTGCCTGTAATGCCTACCTCACAGGGCTGAGGTCTTGAAGAAGATACTGTGCTTTAAACTATGAAGTGTAATTATTATCATTATGATGATGATTTCAGGTCACTGATTCAGAGTGACAAAGTGAATGAGCAAGGAACTGGGAACAGGAGACTCTCCGCCATTGTTCACCTGGAGTTCTTGTGTGTCTCCCTTAAACTCAGGCTTCAGTGTCCTACTCTGTAAAGTCAGGAATTGTTCTAGTTTGCTGGTTCTCAACTGAAATATTTGACACCCTGGTGCGGGCTGATCTAAGGAGTGGTAGAGTCATCATCGTTAGCTAGCTGGAAATTGGGCAATATCTACAGTTTGTAGAAAATGTGGGCTTATCACATATCCCACAGGAGCTATCATCATAAGAAAGAGGAAAACTGCTGACATGGGTAACCTGCAAGGTTCCCTCTGACTCTAAGAAGTTTGTTCATCTTGTTCAGCATGGTCTACTTAAGATGTTGACGCGTATAGTACATTATAGAATGATTTTGGCTCCAACTAGTTCAATCTAAAACATTCAAGATTATACTGAATGGGACATTAATTTGGGGAAATAGCGATTATGCTGAATTCTGCTCATGCTGAATTTTTCTGTTTTTGTTTTATTTATTTTGGTTAGTTTTTTATCAGTGGTGACTTTCATGTTCGGTTTGTCCTTGGTTCTACCCTGTAGATCTTTGTCTGATTTATAAATGCCTTGCCTTACTCTACCTAGGTTGGTTATTGATTTATTTGTTTTGTTACTGCGGGTAATTTGATCTCTACTCGTTTTCATTATATTTTAAGGGAAAAAATTATAATTTATCAGCATCATTTTCAAGTGTATGACTGCTTTCCATAGTAACCTTGAATATTTCAAGCAAGCCTAGCCAAGAGAGAATTAAAATAATCAAATCTGGATTACCCATGGTTATGAGAGTGTCCAGGAGTAGCAATATTTCAGATGCTCAAAAAATCTATTTCTATTTTTGAGCATAGGCATTGTTAATGTTCAGGAAATTCAGGAAGCTTTAAATTTGGTCATTGAAATTAGAATGTGAAATGCCTGCCATCAATGGATGTTTATTTAGCTAGGAGGGTATAGATAAAAACGCTAGCCATTTCCCCTACCTTTTTTTGGCCTGGGAAGAAGGGTCACAGGCACTGCTGGTCAGTGGTGATGATGGAACTAAGAAAATGTCCTGTAGCTTCTCATTGCAATAGCAGGACACACACACACACACACACACACACACACACACACACACACACAAAACAACGAAAAAAAAACTTGGATCCAGTTTGAGCCTCTGTGTAAAAACTAAAAGCATGTGAACTTTAAACGTGTTTAAAATATTAAAAATCCATTAAAGTCAAGGCTGCAGAAGCTTATGAAGTAATATACAGGCGGCTATTTGAAATCCTCTGTACAAGTCTGGCTGATTGCCTGCCAACCCCATCGCTGATTGCATCCCAAACCTACACTGTGTTCCAGGCAGGAGCTCAGCAGACAGGCTTGGAGCACGGTTCCTTCAAAACCAGCCAAGTATAGTTTATGTTAAATGTCCTTACCACAAAATTACACATTTTGATGGAATTCTACATGTGTTAAAACTCCATGTAATTAAATATAAAATTTACAATATAGTCTGTTTAGGAAACAGTGTAATTTTGATTTATATGACTTTTATTGTTCCCACGCTGGTCATACCCAAAAGTAATTGACACGATCATTTTACAGATGAGTTTCTTGAGAGATAAAAGTCATGTTTGCCACGAATTCAAAAAGCATTCATGTAGGGCCCCTCACAACCTGTCTTGTCTCATCTCTTGATTTCTTGCTATTAATTTCTCTTCCACTTTTAAGTTTTTCTCTACTTTAGCTCTGGGCTTTCTTGCCTCTTGGTATTTGGATTTTTCAAGACTCTGGTTTCTTTATCATTTCCCCTTTCTTGTCCATCACAATGTATACTTACTCCTCTCTTTATTTGTACAGGTAAATGTGAGGGTATAGCTTTTTTTTTTTTTTTAAATGAGAATGTGGTTTTAAATCTACTTGTATACATATTTAGAAATTAAGTTTTGTACACATTATTTGATGGGAGTCATTAAAGTTAGGACCTATGAATCTCGAAGTCCCAGATAATTAACTTCAAATAAAGATGTCAGGCAAGGAAAAGGCAGAACAAAGTGTTAGGAGAGGGAACTTAGTCACTTCCTCTTATTAATTAAAACCCCAGAAAACACACCAGTAGTCATTTAGGTTTCCAAAGTTACATTATTGTCTGATTTATAGACAATAATGTGATTTGCATTATAGGTTTCTATAAATGAATACCAGTATCTGAGACTTTAAATAACATTACAAATGTTAAGTTCTCTGAGTTTTTTCAGACTTGATCTACAATAATCACTCTCCTACTCGCCTGGCTATAGGAAGTGAGATATCTTAGAGCATCCCCATCCTGAATAGTCCTGGGAACCCCACAGGTGGTAACTGGGTTTACGAATGGATCCTGGTGGTGATCACCACTGTTGAGAACCCAAACAGGATCCGTCATTCCAGACCCCGGCATTGCTGCAAAGGAACTGCTCATGTCTGGGACTTTCGTCCTTATGCAGCTTTATTAGCCATGCGTAACTGGTATTGAACTTGGAAACTCGCTGGTGGAAGGGTGCTCACTTTCCTGGTGAGAAGAGCCTACTCCTGCAGCAGGCTCAGTCATACCCCTGCAGCCAAGACACCCTTTATATTTAAAGCACCATGTTTAAAATTCGATTAGTATACTAGAGCTGCTGCCACAATAAAGTACCTCAAACCTGGTGGCTTAAACAACAGATATCTGTTGTCTTCAATTTCTGGAGGCCAGAAGTCCAAGCTCAAGGCATCAACAAGGTTCATTCGTTCTGAAGGGTATGAATCTGTTCCAGAACCTCTCCTGGAAAACGTTTGCTTGGTGGTACACAGTCCCAATCTTGGGACTGCTCTGACCCTCCAGCTGCATTTATTATGCTCCTATTGTATGCAGACTATCATGAGTTTTAAGGATAGAAAGACATAGAATTTCTACCCTCAGAAGTTGTGGAGACGCTATCCGGAGTCCATGGCACAGGTAGAAGGAACATTCACAGAGCATCGCATCAACGCCCCGAAACGAATTAGAAAATCCGACTGAAGTAATATCAGTTGAGCGAAGTTCAGGGCGCAGATGGGAATAGTCATGAGGGATGACTCAGTAGGACTGGCTAGATTTTGATCCAGATTTGTGGTAAGAACATTCAACCAGGTAGCTCGGAAAATATATTAGAAAACCATCCATCAATGTCAAGCTCTGTCTCTAGGAATGTGGGTCTCAGGGTCCTCTGAGGATGTGTTATTGCTGGTGGAATAAAATCTATTATGTAAGGGTGTGTTCAAAGGTCAGTGTGGAGGCTTTGTAATTTTTTTTTCTTAGTTTGGCAACCTCCACAAATAATGGTACACAGTAGAATTAAAGGGATTGGAAATTCTCTTCCTGGAACACAGATCATATGTACTGATTGGGTATTTGCATCAGATTCCTATTTAGCCATTCATCATTTCTGCTCCTAAGCCCATGGTGTGTCCTGCACGTCAGAGAAATCTTTGATCCCATCTCAAATAAAATAGACTAGTACACATTTATTTCTGCCATTTTCATTATCACTAAATGAAATGCCAGAAAACATTTCAATATAACCTCTAGAGAAAATAAACCACTTTCCTGACATCGGTTCTGTCTTTTCATAAAATGGAACCACACAATTGGAATGCTTCATCTCCCCTAGGCCAAAGGCACAGCTATTCTCCCCGTGACGTTTCAATGCCGTGGTACACGAAGCTCCTGTCCTGGGTCTCCTTCTGGAAGAAGCTGGTCTCCAGAGCCCAATGAAGGGGAGGAAAAATAAACCATAGCATAAATGTGTATTGAGGAAGGTCTTACATTTTTGCCTTTTTTCCCCCTTTAGTAAAGTCTCGTTTGCGCTCTTACACTGAGGTAAACGACGAAGACGGTTCCATGTTGTTTCTATAGCAACCATAAACTGAAAAGCTAGCCCAACAGCAGAAGAGAAAGGTGTTTAATGAATCATTATAAAGGCAACACAGGGCTAGAAACTGGGCTGGATTGGCCATCGAGTAATTTAGGGAATATCGTGGGGCTGGTGCCCTGAAGAACTAAGGAAACTATATATGGCCTGCTATCTAGAGGTGAAGGAGCTTCCAGTGTCCAAGCATTTATTCGTTCAGAAACTATTTCCTTCTCTAGGTGCTGGGAGGAAAGGGTGAACAACACATAAAAATCTCTAGTCCTGGAGACAGACAATAAAGAAGAGAAATGGATTAGGCAGGGACTCTCCTCTGCCTTCCTGCTCCTAAGTCTCGCAGTATTGTAGTTAGAGAGCCTGTGACTGGTGTTGGAGACTGCGCAGCTCTGAGCGGGCTCTTCCCAGTGGAGCATCCCAGGCCCTCTAATTTAGAAGGTGAAGCCCCAGCTACAGCTCTGTGTGGCAGCCATTGGTGGCAGTAAAGGCATCTCCGGAATCAGAAACCAAACAAACAGTGGTAAAATGTACAGTGTGCAAGACAGTGCAAAGGAGAAAAATAAAGTTTAAAAGGAGACGAGAAATTTTAATGGGGCGCACAATTTTAGGGAAATCTCTGCCATTCATCAACAAAGAAGATTTGGAAATACAAGGGAAGAGTGAAGTACTTATCATGAATCTGGCCAAGAAGCAGAGCTACCATATACCTATGTAGTCCACAGTCTATGTATTAAGCAGCAGTGGGGTGCAGGGTTTGGAGGCAGAAATCCTGGCCCAGCTGTTGCTTCCAGCCAGATGAACTTGGATGAATCGTTTAACCTTTCTGAGCCACAAATTCATCATCTGCATAACGGAGAAAACATCTTCATGACCAATTGCCATGAAACACAGTAATAAATATTGAATCTGCAAGTTCCTTGTTGACATCAGAGCTCTGGGATTGCTTGGCAAACATAGATTGCCAAGGACCCCTCCCGGGGGCAAAAAATTATGATAAAACTAGGTGAAATTATTGTGGAGTTTTCTATTTAGATACAAATATCAAATAATGAGATTTATCTCCCCCTACTTGCCATTTTGTGTCTTGAAATTATTTCAGATCTTTTACTCTTACTTTCATTTATTTTGTAATCTCTGCCAGGTACTTATATGTGGGAAAACATGAAATTTTAAGAGGGAATGTAAAAAAACTAAAAACAATACCAGATTCCTGTGCCGGGAGCAGTTTCTGTGGGATGTTGAGCCCAAGGGTGACGGAAGCAGGTGACAAGTGGGGGAGAAGGCAGCTGGGAAAAGCAGGACACATCGCCTTCAGACAGGTGGTCTCTGAGCTGTCCGTCTGTTCACCGTACTCGTTTTTCTAATTAACTAGAATGTAAACAAGAACCCCTGAAGCTCCAACAATTACCTGTTGGGACCAGGTCATCCCTGGAGTCCCTTATACAGCTTAAATGCATCATCTTTCAACTCTTTGAATCTCTTTTTAAACTGTCATAATTTTCCTTGGTAATTACTGCCTTAAATAACCCTGTTAGGAGAAAAGATTTTAATTTTGGCATTCTTCGTTTTCTGAAACCTTATTTATAACCCCAGACCAGTTCTGTTTTTACATTTAAAAAAGTGAGATAAGAAACATCTGATCTTTTGCAAAGGACAAGTATTCCATTTGGTTGTTTAAGAGCTGGTTTAAAAGGTCACTCATAACGCATTTTCAATAAAATTTTTATAAATGAAAACAGCTGATTTCTATTTTTCTGAAAACAAAAAAAAATCAAAACCATCATGTTTAGAAAGAAAACATTATGAGAAATCCACGACTTCATTAAGACTTTAAGGCTAACCTTGTTATTTAGAATGCCTTTTTGAAATGTTATAAGGAACTCACATAGTAAACTATGCCACTTGCATTAAGAATTATCTTCACATCTATTAATTTTGGCTTTATGCTGCTCTTACTTAAAAGCTATTCAAATTCTTTTTTGTGACTCCACATTTCTTCATTTTTGACTATTGCCCTATTATTTTTATTCGTTTCGAAGCTCCAGAAATTATTGTTCCCAGCATGTAAGGACACATTCACAGACTGTGGTAAGTTTCTCCTTGCTTACTTTCTTCCTTCCTTCTACTGATTCAATAAATCATTCAAGAATGAGTCAAAACTAGCTGTCTGCAGTTGTAGCTCTGCATTAAAATGATGCCAAGATATAGAAAAGTCTGTGAAAGATTGCTTTCAGGACAAATAGTTTGATTTTTTTTTAGATTTCACAGATGAAAGTGGGTTTTCTCTACTAAGCTATGTTAGATAAGTCCAAATTAGATAAATTTACCTTAATTATGTGACTATTTCTGAGGGAATCATTACTGTTGTTGATATGTTACCTTCTTTTAAATGATCTGTAATAATACCATTTTGTCATTTCTCTGTGTTCATATAGTCAGGTTTAGGGTTCAGTAAATTCAGTTGGAAATTTTTGATATGACCAGAACACTATATGTATACTCAGAGGCACTTGATAGATTTTTATTGACCAAATAGTTATCTCCTTTGCTACTTTCAAGTCTGTTCATCTTTTCTCTCATTTCTGCACACTATCCTCATGAGGTAGGTAGGGCAAGAATGATGACGTTCATTCTCAGGGAGAAAGACTTCATGGCCCCCCAAGGCGGAGAAGCAAGCCCAGGCTCCCAGTAACTGACTCAGGAGCCTCCTTCCTCCCCTCGCCCTTCCTCTAGGTCAGTGGTTCTCGACCACAGATAAGTTTGCTCCTCTTTTAACATCTCCGAGGAAATCGTCTGGAGGCATTACTAGTTGTGGGTAGAGGCCAGGAACGCTGTGAAACACCCTACAAATGCACAGGACAGTACCTTTTATCTGGGTCAAATGTCAATTGTGTCACTGTCGAGAAACTGCTTTACATGTGCCAGAAGTATCTTTGATGGTTCCCAAAGCTGATGATACCTGAGGAGCTAAGTTCCTGCGGTCAGTTGGAGGGCTGGCTGCTTAGAAATGTAAGAACGCAATGGTGGCTGAGAGGCTGCCCCTTTCCTGCAGTTCCAAAATCACTTGAGATAATTTCATTTTTAAATATGTTTTTCTTTAATTATAGAAGAATTACGTACTCCATAAATATAACTATATCAATGGTCGTTTTTGGCCAATATCATCAGGAACAGACCTGTGGTAAATTAAAGTTAGACTTATTGTTGTTACTGCAGCATGAGAAGCCACTGGGGACCTTTGCAGTAAGGGGGTGCTAAGGGGGATTAAGCTTGTGTTAGTTGATTTGGGGGTAGGGTTCAAGGATGTGGGGTTTTGCTCTGCATTGGGCGCTGTCAGGAAGTGGGAGAAGTGAAATTCTTTGATTTGGTATCTTAATAGTTTTTATCGCAGAGGTGGAAGAACGAAGTGGACTAATGCTGTAACTGGCAAAGACATCGCATCCACTCACGTTTGGCCATTTGTGGTTTGCACGGTGTTTTTGTTTCTGTCCGTGCTCAGACATGTTTACAGAGTGGTCTTATGTTCGTCTTGCTTCATCACGGTCACAGATGAAGGTGTGAAATTGTTTATGTTCCTCGAGAGAGCACTATGTTCCAGCTATTAGAGCCAATCCAGCTCCCAGCCACAGCTGTCAGGGGGAACTTTTGGCTTTCTCACTTGGAATATGTGCAAAACACAAAGAAAAACAATAAACAAGTGAATAAGCCAGAAGTACCTTTAATCGCACCATTTCAAGATAAGCAAATTAAGATTTTTGGTGTAGATCCTTTTGGTGTTTTCCTTGGGCACATAATTGTCATCAAAATAAAAGTGACATTTATCAAAGCAGGTTTTATAACCCGCTTTTTCTCTTAGCAAGATATCAAGAACATTTTTCTCATGTCGACAAATATTTTTCTACAACATAATATTTTTTTATTGGCTGCAAATATTTCATGAGATTAATGGCCTATCATTTACTTAATCAATTCCATATTATAAACATTTACATTATTGGACAGTTTTTAACTATTATAAGTAATGCTGGAATAGATATCCTTGTACAATATCTGATAATTTCCTTGAAATAAATTCATAAAAGAATGATTGCTGGGTCAAAGAACAGCAATACTTTTCAAGGACTGATACTTTGAAATAATCATGTTCTAGGACAATAGCCTCTGTCTGCCAGTCAGGAGAAAATCACAAGAATAGGGTTAAAATGTTTATTATGAAGGTCTTCTTTGCCAAGAGTTAGTAATATAATTCAGACTCCAGAAAAGCACAAATGACAGTAAAGACAACATTATATAATTGGAGAAAAATCTCATTTGTAACTTGGTGAGGGAATTCAAGAGAAAACTGATTTTCACATGTGAGAGATATCTGGAATTTTTAGCCTCTCATAGAAAACTCCAACTTACAACTCAGAATGGAAACCCCTCCGTTATCTCCTCTTCCCCTACCCATGGATGGCAGGTTAACCACTCTTCTCTCTATGTGACTATTAGAAGAGGGGCTATCTGAGTCAAAGCAGAGATAAATGGTGACCTATTTCCTTAGAAGAAAAACAGTGCACATTGGATGAGATTGGATGAGGAGAGGAAAACTTGGAATAGGAGGGTGGAGTTTTGAGTGGTCTGTTTTGATTCCTGCAGGTTTCCTTTCTTTTTCCTGGCTAGTTGTATTGGCTGGTATCCTCGTGCAAGACTGAATAGCAAATGGTGATTAAAAGCATCTTGTTCCTGATTTAACAGGACTGGATTTATAGTTTACAAATCTGTATGCCGTCTGAGACAAGTTTTTGATAGAAATCCTTTTCCAGGTTCAAGAAGTTTGCAATTATGCCCGGCTTACCATGAATGAACAAATGTTGAAATTTATCATTTTTTTCATCAGTTAAACTTAGGTTTTCTGATGCTCACCCATTCCTAAATTCTTGAACTAAACTCTACTTGGTCATGATGAAAATTCTGCTAAATTCAGCTGATTCATTTTTACATCTCTATTTGTAAATAATCTTAGACTATAATTGTATTGTCCTTTTTAATTTTAGGACCAACTGACCTTCTGAAACAGATTTTAAAAAATAGAGATTATTTGTTCTTTGCATATTTATTAGAACTTACGTCTAAAACCATTTCTTTCCACCTTCCTCCCCCACCCTCACTCCTACTAATGGGAGAATTGATTGCTTAGTCAATTTCTTTAATGTTACTGATTTTTTTCAGGTTTTCCATTTTTTCTTGAGACAGTTTTAATAATTGATATTGTTATGGGACATTGCCTAAGTTGTAAAAAGTGAATTAGAACATATATTACATTTTATATTTTCTAAAGATTTTTAAATTTCGTACTCTTTCCATAGTTATTTTTCCTCTCCTTTTTTTCCTGATAATATTTATTTGTGCATATTCACATTATTTTTCTTATTAGTTTTGCTAGAGATTTGTGAATTTTATTAGATTTTCCAAGGATCAGTTATTGATGTTCTTAATTTTTTCTGTTTCTTTTTTTCTTGTTTATTCATATTTACCCTCATCTTATTATTTTATCTCTCCTATTTTCTATAGGTTTAATTTTTCTAGATGATTTGATTTCACGTATTTACTTTTAATTTTTCTTATTTAAAAGAATTCATGCAAATTCCACTTTAGCTGCTTCCTATAAATTTTTACATGTACTAATTTCATTAACATCTTGACCTAAATAATTTCCTTTGTGATTTCTGTTGATTTCATAAGTAAATTAAGAGTTGGATTTTAAATTTCTTAACATATAGGATTTTTTAAATCATCTTTTTATCTGATTTGTAATTTAATCAGTTTATAGTAAGAGAATATGTGTGATACTGAATCTTTGAAATTTGTTAAGATAACTTTCGTAACCTAGTACATGGGCAATTCTTTAAAGGCATCTGTTAGCTCAAGCTTCTTAGTTTTGTTCAGATTTTAAGTCCTTTCTATTTTTTCTCTGCTTGATTTATTATTATCTTATAGATATGTATTAAAATCTCCTACTATAATTGCGGATTCTTCTTTTATATTCTTGATTTCAGTGTCTCTGTGTTCCTAGTACTACCTTACAATTCTTGAATTCATTACTAAACCAATTCTTGTTTAGCATATATACAGTTGATTGTGTTTCTATTTCATGTATATATTGCTTTTTATTTCTAAGACTTCTGAATTTTATTTTTCCTGTCATTTCAATTAATTTATATTTGGTGTTTTATTATCTCTTATTCTTATCCTATATATCTTATATTTCTTTCTTATTTCTTATCTCTTTGAGTTTTTAAACATATTTTTATTATTATGTTATCAGACTATTTTATAAAATTAGCTTCACCTTACAGCAAACACATTAGGTTGCAGCTCCTTTAGGAGCCCATTGCCTGTTAAGCACCCTCACTCTTGCTAGTAAGCCCAGCAGGCCCATGGCTTTAGGCCTGCTCACCAGTTTGTGTTTATGACCAATTTCTGCCCAATGAAGAGGTCTCAATTTTTTAGCCCAAGTGGATCTTTATACATTTTATCTATTGTTCATTGCAATATTTTCGATATAGAGAGTATCCATGTGTATGTATCTGCTCTTGGATGTGAACTGCCCATGTTATCAGACCAGATTGTCTGATATAGTCCTCCCAACTCCTCTCTTACAAAAGGTGGTTTTCCAAACAATGATCCTTCAAACACTCAGCAAATCCTCATTAGCACACTATTCTCTTATTTGACTACATGCTGCATCCTAAGTCTTCAAAAGAATAAAAGACACAATCCCTGACCTCGGGGGATTTTCACCTAGTCACAGAGACAAGTTGGAATGGTACACAGGGTGGCAAGGATTGATTAAAACAACATAAAACTAGAATAAAATAAGTGCCTAATACTTCTTATGTTTCTTTTTTGCCCGTGAACCATAGGTAAGGAAGCAAGTAAAATAATAAAAATATAGAGTTTTGAATTCAATGGACAAAGATTAGATGCTCAGTTTTGCTTGCTATGTTAAAGACTGTGGACGAATAATTTTGGCTCTCAAAGCTTCAATAATCTAGTCTCTGAAATAGAAAGAATAATATTTGTTACTGTGTTAGAATCTGTAGCTATATTTTTGAGCAAAAGGACCTCCCCTCTACTCTCATAAAACTTTCAATTACTAGAGAAAACAGGTATTAAATAAAATAGCTCAACGTACTCCAAAGTGTGACGGAGAATTGCTACAGGAACTGATAAAGACCAACCTAAGTCAGTGGAGAGTCTGCGAAGGCCAGAGTCATGAAGGAAATAATATTTCAGCAGAGACCAAGAGGAGGCCTTATTTCAGCAAAGGGAGTTGACAGGTGGAAGCAACATATGTGAATCTTTCGGGGCAGGATGAAGTAGGGTGTGTTCGAAAACCTGAAAGAAGCCTGATATCTGCAGGGCAGAGTGTGAAGGAGGAGAGGGGCCGAGATGAGGCCCCAGGCCCGGAATCTATGGTTCGTTTGTTAGTATTGTGTATGTGTGTGTGCACACGCGTGCGTGTGTCCACATGCGCGTGCTCGTAAGCATGTGCTGCAGTCTTAAGCACAATGGAAAGCCATTGAAGATTTTTAACCAGGCGAATGTCATGCTCACGTTCTTGAGGCCAGTCATGGTGGATGCAGAGAAAAGGTGACCATGAAGAGGAAGCTAGGAGACCAGCTGGGAGACGATTTAAGTAGCCGGGGAAGAGATGACAGTGCCTGAGACCAGAGCCAGTGGATCGAAGGGAGAGAATTGAAAGACGTGGGAGACGGTGAAGAGGCAACGTCTGAACTCGGTGCTGAGCGGGAGCAGGAGTTGAGGGAAATAGTGCAGGTGCCTCTGCCCTGCATCCATTGCCAGCTGGTGCCCTGAGCGATTCTGTACTTGTGGGCTGTTCAGTGTTGCATCCTCCATAGTCAGAGACTTAGGTTCTCAGCTTCATACACATAAGGAACAAAAGAAAAGAAAAATAATTCGTAGGAAGATGGCAGATCTCTTGAGCTAAATAGAGGCTTTTATGGCCTAAACTTTTTTTTATAAACTATGGTCAAGTACAACCACCCAGGACTACAGTTTCTGCTCCTTTTCCTCCATTCCTCCACATTATAAATTTAGTGGATCGAGCTCATAAAAAAGATCATTAAAAATTGTCCTACACGTATGCTTTCTTAGTGGTAACAAAGAACATACTTTTAATATTCTTTTATTTATTCAGTTGGTTTGCTTAAATCCGAGCTCAAAAGAAGCTGTCATTCCTTTAATTTACACCTATTCAATGTCGAGGACACCATGTTTATTAAACAGTACTTTGTAGATTAATTTATAAATAGCCTTTCATCTACCTGATCCGAAGGCGCCAAGTGAGGAAAGTGAGCTGTCACTTGAAGCAGTGACTTCATTTCACTTTCGGAGTATGTGATAGTGCCTTTTCATCGCCTTTGCCCTACCTATTCGAAAATTATTGTGTATTGTAGAAGGTGCTACTGATGTAAGTGTTGTGGGAAGAAAGGAAAAACTGTGAGATTTCTAACACGAAGGGTTAAGCTGTCCATTCACTTTTCTAAGGATCCATTTACTTCTCTGAGTCCTAACCTTGGCTCAAATTATGCTATTGAAATGCAAAAATTTATCCACTCTAAGTTTTGCTTCACTAGTGTTCTTTCAGCTTTTAGCAAGAGTTGCTATCAGGAACAGATGGCATTCACTTTTTAATTTGCTATACAAAAAATGTAGGAGGATTGTTCATTACATCACTTAATGCTTTCTGGACAAAGTGCCACTTGAGAAATTTCTGCTAGAATCTAAAAGGCTTTTTTTTCTTCTTTTTTTTGGCTGAGTGATATTCTATTGTCTATATGTATATCATATTTTCTTTATCCATTTATCTGTCCATGGATATGTAGGTGTTTTCCATGTCTTGGTATGTCTTGTAAATATTGCTGCTGTGAGTTTGGGGGGCTGATACATCTTTGAGATTATGATTTAATTTCCTTTAGATATATAGCTGAGAATGGGATTGCTGGATCCTATGGCGGTTCTATTTTGAATTTTTTGAGGAACCTCTATACCACTTCCCATAGTGGCTACACCAATTTACATGCCCAACAGCCTCCAAGGGCTCCCTTTCTTCATGTCCTCACCAATGGTTGTTATTTGTTGTCTATCAGCAATGAGGTTTGGATTTCCGTTTTCCAAACATTACTGATGTTTAACACTTTTCATGTACCTATTGGCCTTTTGTATATCTTCTTTGGAAAAATATCTCTTTGGGTCCATTGCTCATTTTTAATTTGGCTTTTTTTTTTTTTTTTTTTTTTTTACTGTTGAGTTTTATGAGTTCCTCATATATTTTGGATATTAACCCATTATCAGATAAATGGCTTGCAAATATTTTCTTCCATCCCATAGGTTGTCTTTTCATTTCATTGATCATATTTTTTTTTTGCTGTACAGGAGCTTTTTACTTTGCTGTTGTCCTGCTTGGCTATTTTTTGCTTCTGTTACTTGTGCTTTTGGTGTTATAGCCAAAAAATCATTGCCAAGACCAATGTCAAGAAAACTTTCCTGTATTTTCTTCTACAAGTTTTATTGTTTCAGGTCTTACATATAAGTCTTTAATCAATTTTGAGTTATTTTTTGTGAGTTGTTTAAGATAAGGGTCCAGGTTTGCTGCAGCAGGAAAAAAACTTTCAGCAGTCGGTCGAGCTTGGTGAGCTGGACGGTTGAGCCGGCAGTGCCTGTTCACAGGCAGAACTCGCCGTTGGGCTCTCCAGCTGGGCAAGGCCGCTGCCCTTGCTCTGAGGCTGCGGGGAGGTGCGGCTGTGTGGCCCCTGATGGGTCTGCTGACTGGTCACCGCATCAAAGAGGAGTTGCTGGGTGCCTCCTTGGTTGGGCGGGGCTGCTGGCTGTGCTCTACGGTCTGGTGGGACTGTAGCTGGGCTGCGTGATTAACTCTGGTCTGGCGAGGGAGCAGTCTTTTTTTCTAGGTGGGACAGTGCCACCGATTGGTCTCTATGATGCTGCAGGGCTGCAGGCCAGGCTTTGTGATCAGGCAGCCACTGGCTGTGCTGTGCTGTAGACAAGGTCGCTGGCTAGGCTCTCTGTCCGGGCAGTCTTTCCAGCTGTATCCCACAGCTGGATGTGGTTGAGGGACTGTGCGCCTCGGTTGGGTGTAGTCTCTGTCCGAGCTCTGGTAGGGTGAGGTCATCGTCTGGGATCCCTGAGTGCAGGGGCCACATCCTGTGTTCAGCAGTCAGGCAGAGCTGGATGGTGGCCCTGCTGTGGAGCAGAGTTGCAGGCTGTGCTGTGCTCCATGGCGAGGTCGTGCCACAAGCTGGTCCCTGAGATGCCCAGGGTCACTGTTCAGCCTCCCCGATATGCATGGCAAAAGGCTGTGCAGGGCTGCTGGCTTGGCTCGCTGCCCAAGGGGGCTGTCGGATGGGCTGCATAGCCACCAGGGTTCTCTGGCCACCTTCCTTGTGGGGAGGGACCAGCAGTTACCTCAGCAGTTGGGTGGGGCTTCAAACTTGCTTCTCTGCCTGGGCACAACCATAGAGCCATGCCCGTCGACCGGAGACCCAAATCAGGCAAATCAGCTCCATGCCCGTTGACCGGAGACCCAAATCAGGCAAATCAGCTCCATGCCCGTCGACCGGAGACCCAAATCAGGCAAAACTGCCAGTGAAGCTCTCTGGACAAACAGGGTCACTGACTAGGCTCTACGATGCGCAGAGCCCCTGGCTGGGCTCTCTGCTCGAGCACCACTGCAAGCAGTGACATGGCCTGCCAAGATCTGAGTGCTGCTTGCCGTCAGCCTCCCTTTCCTTCTCTGCCTCCATCTGATTCTCAGTGGTCAAGCTCTGCAAACCCCCCAGTGATCCCTGTCAGGCAAGAGCCTACTGGACACCCTGGGAAAGTGTCCCACAATGCTGAGGGAGCTGGACGTTCTCCTCGGCTCCTTCTTTCCCCACTGGAGAAACCGTAGCCCCATGAGGGCCCTCTCCGTGTGGTGCTGAGCCAGCCAGGGGAGGGGCAGAAGCGAAACCACTCCTCTTCCCCTTCCACTGTGCTCCTTTTGGTCTCTGTGGTCCAAGGGGGTGCTTCGGCCTCACACCCATGTTCTGGGATTTTCACAGTGGTCTATTGTCTATGGATAATTGTTTGCTGGTCTTATGAAGGAGGCTGAAGCCAGGCAGAGCCTGTGTTGCCGTCTTGGTGACATCACCTCCCCAACATGGGATTTCTTTTGGGGACAGTGAAAATGTTCTTAAATTTATTATAGTGATGGTTGCACAACTCTGTGAATATACTTTGCTTTTTCCAACTGTGCCTAGGGCGGTCACTTGGCTTCCCTGCTCAGTGCCTCCATACCTTCCTCCAAAGAAACATCTGAACTGGATAGACAAGTGGTGTGGGAGTCACTGGAACCAGAGATAGCCAGACACTTCAGCCTACTTCCCTTCGCTTCTTTCAGAAACTGGATGCAGGTCTTGGAGCATTTTAAGACATGTCCATGGCCCCGTGCCTAGCAAGACACCTGACATGTAGCAAGTGATCAGTAAAGTAAGTTGCATTATGTTGCCTCTCATTGTTCTCTCTTTAGGCCAGAGAGGTGCTATAAAATATCCTTGTTAATAACAACCTGAGTGTGGGATTCAGAGGCCTCCAAATGCAGAGCTGCACGGTCCTGCGCGGCACTCAGGGATGCCTTTCCAGTGTGCTTGTTCGAGCTCACAAAAGCTCTTTGTGGGGCCCTTCTCAGGCATGTCTTGCTATCCTCTACGCCATTAAATCAATCTATTTTAATTGGATAATGACTCCCATTTTTGAACCTCTGGAAAATCCATCTCCACCTCCATTTGTATCTGCGGTGGCAGATTTCCAATATCCTGACAGCGGCAGGGCCTTTGTCCTCCCTGTAGCCCTGGAGCCACCAGGGGCCAAAGACCAATTTGCTATAATGAATTTAATATGTTTAGTCTGAGCCATATAGTTTCAGGCCAGCCAGAGAGGGCCCCTTTAGGCTTACTCTCCGTTAAGTGAATCAAAGAGGCAACTGCGGCCTGGGTGTGCAAACTCTTCTGGTGCCAACCTCATTCCAAGTCCAGCCAGCTTCCTAGCCACTTATTGGACTGTCCTAAGAGCTTTTTGGCAGCAGCATATCATGCCTCTGGCTCCTAGAGTCTGTACTAGACCATTCTCAGGAATGTATTGTAACTCTTGGAAGATGTATTGTAGATTTCTCAGCTAAAAGTTGGCCCTCGTCAGTGACAAGAGATAGTTTTGTGAGTGATCTATTCTTTTGGATATCTTGGGAGCCTATTTTTTTTTTTAATGTGAGTTGATGATTGTCTATATTTAATGTATATATTTAAAAGTTATATTTTCAAGGGAAGGAAAATGAAAAATAGTTTAGGGATAGATACTTTTTAAGGGCTTTAAGAGATGATCTGGTCCAGGTCTGTGCCTCTAGAAATAGAATCTTTAGGTCATCAGGATCCAAGACATTAACCTTAAGTGGAAATTCTAGGGCCTTTGACTAGGTAGGTGCTGAATACCTGTTAGATTTATCTACTTATCCATTCTACCAACGTAATGAGAAGGTATTCAGCTAGGCATTAGAGGGATCAAACATGAATTAAAGAAGGTACCTGCCTTTGAAGAGTTCAGTTTGGTACAGGAAACATAAACACCGCAATGTAATGAGGGCTTTCAGAAAGGCACAGGGGTCATTATTATCAAAGGAAAATTGGAACCAAGAAAAGGCCACTGAAAACGAATTCAATTCTGAGAATCCGTCTCAAAAAATAAAACTAAAAATATGAAAATAATTTTCATTTATTAAACAAAACTTAAATTATTAAATTTCATCTCTGTTGCAGTTCTTAAAATATATGAATAATGGATCAAAATAACATTTTTTGGTTAAAAGTGACGTTATAGCAGGAGGGTAATATACAGGGGGTTATTTTGCAAAAATATTCAAGAGTTCTGCTGCTTTTTTCAGATATCAATGTTATTTTACTTTGAAATCCAAATCATTTCATTTTCCATCCTCGTATTTGTCATTTGTCTTCTTCAATTGCTGATGCATTGAAACCTACTAGATTCTCATTTTTTAATAACTTCCCAGGTGATTCCAGCTATTCTCTAAAAACAAAACGAAACAAAAAAACAAAATTTTTCTCTTTTTTATAAAACACTACATCATTCGCAAAATTTCAATTTCATGGTGCAACTGAAAAGACCTGAGGGCCATTGGGAAGAAAAAGAGACACCGGCGTGCAGCGGGGCGGGATGTCTTGGCGGACACCAGTATTATCAGTGGAGAGTTAACTCAAAATATTCTCATGCGATGCCGACTATCGGTCCTTCTCAAGCTCTTATGAGGACTTGGAAAATGAACATGTAGGTAATTACAGTGATCTCCCCTCCTGCAATATGACAAGCGTTCAGGAAGCACAAGGGCTGCAATGATACCGGAATAAAAAAATATATTAAATTTTTGATCAGATAAGAAGTGTTGTATTTTCATGACTAACTCCCTGTAAATTCCTCTGTGGGTATGACTTAGCCATTGATATGATCAGTATTAATTACAACTGAACTAGAGGTTATTAAGCTCGTTTGAGATCACTGGAGTCATGTTTCTTTCACTTTAAATCAAATATGTCCTTGAAGTTTTCTAATTCTAAATTTGGCGAATACCCTTTCTCTATACAATTGGCTACCAACTAGTTAAGAATCCTGGAAGATGCTGTTTTTGTTATTCCTACTGTATTAGTTCCCAGAATCCCAGCCTTTACAGGATACTAGGAAGAAGACTAAAAGTTCTTTATGTACCAACTAAACATTCTTTTACTAAAACAATAAAAAATGTCTCCCGGAGTGGTACAATTCCATTGAATCTACTTTGTAAACCATTTTCTAGCTTATTAAATGAAGTGGCATGTGATGTGCAGTTCTGTGAGACAGAAAATTTAGAATTTTAGGTAGGTTATCCACGGACATTTATGAGATTTCCACAATATGAAGAAATATCCTTAACCAGCTAGAACATTTATCCCGCATGTGTAGTGCAAGGTACACCTGTTAAGATGTTGTTGGAAAACAATTAGAAAAAATAGGCTCTGAGCAATAGCAAAGTGATATTACTGAGGCCAGAAGAAAATCAAACTGGCAGAGAGCAAGTGTGATCCCACATCGGAGTGAGAGGAAAATGCCAGCTTTAGGGCCTGCTGATGTAGGAACCACCTTTTAATTTAAAATGACAATGGTCTAACACAAGCTAGCTATAACTCACTAGTGGAACTTTATAGACTCGCCAAAGCAAATTCAGGACAAAGGATAGTATTAGCCTCAGTATTGACTAAATGCCAGCCCCCGAATGCTATCAAAATTCCGCAGGCATGCTCTCCAGACTAACCCTCTCTCCGTTTCTGGCTGGCGTCTTTGCATTTTATTTGTGCTGACCTCATCCTCTTCCTTCCGGATAGCCTTTTGCCATGCGATGGATAAAAGGCATCTCTCAGCTCAGCTTAGAAAATCTGCCACCAGAAAGTAAAGAAGTTTTGTCTCAGTAACCTCAGGTGAGACCTCAGTTGTCACCTGACCATCACTTGTCATCCTGGCTTCCACAGTGTCTGAGGACAGAAGGATACTACACCTCCAGACGTGGAAGCGGGCCTGAGCAAGAGAAAAATGGCTCAAGGTCACAGGAACAAAGACTTTGGGGTTTTTATCCCTATTTGCTGTGGATGGTTACTTTTTGCAGAGGGGCGGGCTTCCTTGATTGACAACTAAGATTGACAGGACTCAGTGACTCATCCTTTGCTTTCTGCACATGTTTGTTCCCAGAATTCAGTGTGTTATAATGATATTAATGAATTCCTGGGCATATGCATCTTATTATAATGATGATATAATGAGACTCAGGTGAATCGAAGGTCGTCGAGGTCTTTATTGCGCAGGTGTGAGTGACTGGCTGAAACTAGTACCCAATCATCTGCTTACTTGTTCCTTGTATGAGTTACTTTTAGCCCCAAAATGCCTTCTGGCTTGCTTAATTGTGAATGGACCAGGGCCGACCTTTTCTAGAATAGGATGACCTCAGCATTTTTGCAGGCAGACCCGAAATTCCCTAACTAACTTTTCTGCTTAACCCTTTTCTAAGAGCCGGAAACCCCATTATTATTAGTATAGATGTTGGGGGATACAAGGTCTCTTCTTCCATACCTGCTTCCAGCTGAGGAGGGTCATAGTCCCTGCCTATTGGGGTTTCATAGAGCTTTTTCCCTCTCTGTCTTAGTCAGGACAGGGTCTTGGGTTTCCTGCCGAAGTGCTGCCTAAGTCCCTAGACAAGGAAAAAGATACAAACTTGTTATTTGAATCATGTATCTAGTTATATTTCTATCATTAATTTGCCCATCAAGTGGGTACAGGAAAACAAACTTGGTTAATATATTTCATAAACAAAAGAAAAAACTTGGGTTAAAGGTCCCCTCCCTTCTCCAAATCTAAGAGCCCTGTTTTGGCCTAAAGCCATTTTTGCCAAGGAGAAGGCTGAGTTTCAATGATCCTTATCAATAGCCAGAGGACCTGAGTCACTTGTTTTCAGGTAATTATCTAAGTTTGAAGGAGAGGGTCTGTCTCCTAAGAAAGGAGGAAAGAAAAGACTTAACTAGGTTTACTAAAAAGACTAAGAATTTTGCAAGTGATGTCCATATCAGGATGATGCATTTACAAGCCAAAGAACACCAAGGGTTACTGGCAGCCACCAGAAGCTAGAACGGCTTCTCTCTCAGAACCTCCAGACAGAACAAACCGTGCCAGCACCTGCATTTTGGACTTCTAGCCGCCAGAACCGTGTGAGAATAAATTTCTGTTAGAAGCCACCCAGTTAGCGGTAATTTGCAACAGTAGCCCTGGGAAGCTAGCACATGGGTTATGCATTTATTTATAGTATCGATGCTTACCTCTTATAAACTTACAACTTACACATTTTCATGCTCATAAAGAAAGGTGTGAGCCAGAGCTAAGAACTGTGACTCTGCCCACTGCCAACAAATGTGGATAACAGTTGCTTTTATAAGATCACTTTGATCTTATAAACAACCGAGTTTGCGAATTCTTTCCAGAAATGAGCCATTTTGTAAGTAAAGGAGCTTCTGTGTCATTTAAATTATGCATTTATATTTATCTCATGAGAGGTGCATCTAATTAGATGCATACATGGAAGGAACAGAAAATCAATCTGTTTTCAATTCATGGACTGTCTCAATAAGTATGAGTTTTGCTTTTCTCAAATATGAACGTGAAAACCCCCGCAAATTAAGAATGCTTGCACGCCTCTTTTCAAAAAGCTAGTTGAGACTCAATGCCTCTGAGCTTCCATTTAAGTAAACTGGATACTGACTTGCCAAACAGAGATGTCACTGAAGGTCTCAGATGATCCCAACCCATGAGACCAGTGAACTTGACCCTGACGTCACCAGTGGCAGGCTGTGCTTCATGGCTGGGCCACGCCGAGGAGCTGCCCTCATCTTCCAACCACCTAAGCCTTGTCCAGCGCAGTGGGTCTTATACACCATGCTTGACAGGAGGAGGCTGACACTCATGTGGTTTTACAAACGATTGCGCCTTTCCTTCATTCATCTTAGAGCACACTTAGCACTTCCAGAATGTAGTTCACCTTCTAGGAGCTTCCTACTTTTATCGAGAAGTCAGTACAGGTAGCTAAAACTTATAGTAGCATTCTAGATTTTGTATCTTATTATAATCACAGTTGTGGGAAGAACACACGTAAATATTCTTCGCTTTTGGTTTCATGTAGAAACATTTATCTAGATACCATTCACCCAGTGCAAACTGCGTGGTTTACCTGAGAGTACGAGTGAAGTGAGATCATTACATCATTTCTCAAGAAAAATAGAGAGTAGGCGAAGAATAGGCACGATTCTTCATACTGAGCCGTAAAGTACTAAGATAGCATTAATTGTAAAAATGCCTCTTTTCCATCCTTTTAAAGAACGGGCAACACATGAAAACAATTTCCTGTACTTTGTCTTTTGATTTAATGCTTGCTACAGACATGTGTTACATTTTAATAGGGGTGTGGCTAGCAGGGAAATTGTATTCAAACTCTATAGTCGCAAGAGTGTGGCGGATAAGTTTCTTGCAGAGATGGAAAGAATTACATTATTGACCACATAAATTAGATTTGGATACTTGACAGTATTCTATGATCTATTTCCATGTTATTTATAATGCTGGGTCCCTATGCTTCTTAGAGAGGTCCCCTGTAATTCTTTATCCTGCTGACTTGTTTGTTGGTTTAATTAAGTGCCTTTTACTAGGGGAATGCTTAGAATTGGGTGATGTAATAATGTTTGTGGCAGAAGAAGAGACATTGCCAATAAACAACAACAACAAACTAATAGAGTTTGAAATTTATAAATGGAAGGTCTACTTGAATTAAAGATGGAAAATCCATGTAATGAATCTTTCCAATAAAAAAGTGACCATCTTCTAGTATTTAAGTTCCTCTGGGTTCTGAAGACTCTCCATTTTATTTGCCTGAAAATTTTAAACTTCAAAAAAGCAAAAACAATGAACAAAATGTAAGCTCAAGATTTAAAACGTTCTTCTGAATGTGAAACAAATTTCCTTCTGGAATACTGACTTTTCATTTGGACTGGGCAATATCTAGGAAAATGTCCCCAGAGTTTGAGAATGTTCTTTTATTACAAAACAATATTTTAATTGTTTCTAAAATCCTCTTAACTAGTCTCTGTCATTTTTTTTTCTAGTAAAAAATACCACAAAAATAATAATGAACTACACCAGAGTAAGACGCCAGAAGAGTTCATGTCTCAGACAGTTTTGCGGGGCCATTTACAGAAAGGGCAGGATCAAAATATTCAGAGGTTTACTGTGATTATCTTAACAGCGCCAGGCAACATATCAGTTTTTTTAGTCAGAGCACTCGGTGAAATAGCATAAATTGCAATTAACTTAAAAGGCTGAAGTTTCTGCTTCTATGTGTGAATTGATATAGCCTTTTTTTCCTTGTGCTGGTAGTAACTCTTAGTCATTTATTTCTATCAGAGGGCAAACCAAAGAAGGAAATAAAATATGGGTTTTTAAAAAAAAGATAGAAAGACTAGAATTCCCAGCTAAGAATTTCAAAAATACCTTCCTGTTGGAATATGAAGCGCAGAGCTCAGTCAGCTAATAGAGGGGTATGGGAGTGTCTCCCACTCACTCCCCAAAGGCAGTTAATGTCTTCGTTTTTCAGAGTAGATTGGGATGCTCACATAAAACTGATTGTTCCCAATTATCTAGGGCACAAATCAAATTTGCTTTTTTCTCGGAAAGATGGAAGCCACAGAAAAAGGATATCCTACAGCTGACAAATGTATTTTTTTTGTTTACGTTCAAAATTAAAAACCACAAAGTGAAACAATAAGATACTGATTTTCAAATGTTCGATTAGCGAGGTTTGTTTTTTTGACAACACAGAACATTCATAAGAGGCTGGGGGAGATGGGCACTCTTGTACATCGCCGTCTGGAAGATTCTCTCTCTCTCTCTCTCTCTCTCTCTGAGATACCTTCAATCAAATACCTATTAAATTACATTTAAAAATCACATCCGTTTGTTAGACGAGCATCTACGCACGGTCTAAAACCATCCTCATGTAACCATGACAGCATTTCTTACGTCATGTCAGCCTTGTGTACGCCAGGGCAGGTGTACTGCGTTTGTTTATGATTTTTGTGCTTCCACCAGTGTGCTGTTTTTTAATTTATGCGTTCGTTTTATTTTATTTTACCCTCCAATTTTCTGTTGTTTTTAACGATACAATTACTCTAGTACATTATTTTTTTAATTGAGCTATAATTGACATATAGCATTGTATCCATTCCAGGTGTACAGCATAATAATTTGCTATATGTATACACTGTGGATGATTACCATGATGAGTTTAGTTAACATTCATCACCACACGTCGTAACATTTTTTTTTCTTGTGATGAGAACTTTTAAGGTCTACTCTCTTAACCACTTTCAAATATACGATACTCTCTTATTAACTATAGTCACCATGTTGTACGTTATGTCTCCAAGGACTTATTTTTCTTATAACTGGAAGTTTCGATCACCTCCACTCATTTTGCCCACCCAGTGCCCACTGCCTCTGGCAACTACCAATCCGTTCTCTGTATCTATGAGCTCAGCTTTTATGTTTTTATTTTAGATTCCACATATAAATGACATCATACAGTATTTGTCTGTCTCTGTCTTATTTCACTTAGCCCAATGCCCTCCAGGTCCATCCATGTTGTTGCAAATGAAAGGATTTCCTTCATTTTTTATGGCTGAATAATATTTTATTGTGGTATATATAACACATTTTCTTTATCCATTCATCCATCAATGGACACTTAAATTGTCTCATGTCTTGGCTGTTGTAAATAAAGTGCAGTGAACACAGAGGTGCAGCTGTCTTTTTGAGAAAGTGATTTTATTTCTTTTGGATAAATACCTAGAAGTGGAGTTGCTGGATCATATCGTCATTGTACTTTTAATTTTCAAGGAAGCTCCATAAGAGGGTTTCCTTTCCTCCACATCCTCTCCAACACTTGTTATTTCTTGTCTTTTTGGTGTTAGCCATTCTAACAGGTGTAAGGTGATAGCTCATATGGTTTTGATTTGACAACATATATAAGAAAGCTTCAAAATGTTCATATATTGTTGCCCAGTAATTCTACTTTTAGAAAGTAAGTAGATATATTCAAAGACGGATAAACGAAGATGTTCACTATGGCTACTTAATATAATATTAAGGAATATAGAAATAAAAGCCCTAAATGTCTAACAGGAGGAGAAAGGCTAAATAAATAGATCATCATGTCTGTATAACAAAATTTTCAGCAGTCATTACACAAATCAGAGCCCAAGGGTTCATGAGTGAAAGCTGACTCTAGCCTAGAAGTTTCCAGATCCGGTCATCCTGGAACAGGGAACAAAGACTAAATCTGTGAGTTAGACCTAAAAAGACTGAAAGTGCAGCACATCCGAGGGTTACCACAGCTGCCAGAGTGGGGATCTCAGCCATCAAGTGCATGACAGCAGCAGAGGCTTGTTACGGGTCTACCGAACTGGGGGTGGAGGGGACAGTGTTGAGTTGTGACCTGTGTGTCGGTTACTAACTCCGCATGAGCCATGAACTGATCAGACTGCAGGGAAGGACTAAGCTCCTTGGACTGAGGGAATGCCAGCGTTTTTTATTAATTCAAGAGAGAGATTTCCCCCCCCCCCCATTTATGAATAAAGAGACACAATTGTGTCCACACCTGAAGCTGGTGAAGCAGGTTGAAACAAACAGATAGTTGCATAGATGGCCAGATAGTTATAGAATAATAAAAAATAAAAATAAAATAAAAAACACTGAAATAATCATTTTACTTCTCTCTGGGTGGTAAGATTTTGCATAATTTCTTACTTTTCTCAGTCATTCTTTATGTTTAGTTATGTAATTAGCATTTGTTATTTTTTTTATAACTTTAAAAATATAAAAACAACTCTGATAAAATGCTTTGTCCTCCTGGAATGTATTGGCTTCTCTCACTCCCCGTACCCACCTTCCCAAAAGAGGAGCTGATGGATAGCTGGATTCTGACAGCATCTAACACAGATGAAGCTCCCCCAGCTCTGGTTTGAGACAATTTAGAGCTCCCCTTAACTCACACCACGAAGACAGATACCTGATATATCTTTACCCTCTTCAGCATCCTTGTTCTGCATTTTAGAGAAGAAATAAAAAAGAACCGACAAGCTCATTGGTAGGATGGGGAGTCGCTTTGTCTTAGCACAAAAATTTAAAACCAGGAAGCGTTGTTGAACTGCTTTCACAGATGAAGTTCAAATTGCATTTACATGAACATGGTCTTCTCTTAGCCTGCATGGGTCAACTTGGACGATGGGAAAGACAGGTGCGTCTTAGTTCAAAAGGTTCACCTTCGTGTTTGTGGCAGAATTGTGATCTCCCGCTGCTCTGAATCTGCCAGCTGGTTCTCAGGACCATCTCCAGGAGCCATCAATAAACTCTACAGAATGGGAGTGTGCAGTGATGGGGCTTAAGGCAGGCTGCCCCTAAATCAGCAAAAGTGTATATTGATTATTTAAAGTTTCTTGAGAAATAGCTAGTGCAAGAAGAACACACTGACCCTCCTCTCTCTGTCCCCAGAAAGCAGGAAACAAATCTCCTATGTGAGAGGTACCCTCCCTGTATCAGCAGATAGAGACATCCCTAACACCAGAGACAGGGAATTCAGTGCCAAGAAGCCTATATAAAGAAACTTTGTTTTAAAAAAGGAAGAAAAGAAAAAGAAAAGAAAATGAAAGGAAAGGAAAGAAAAGAAAAGAAAAGAAAAAAAGAAAAGAAAAGAAAAGAAAAAAAGGGAAAGGGAAAGGAAAAGAAAGAAGCCTTGTTACTCCTTTACTAGTTTACTACTCTGAGCCCAAACTCTGTTTACATTCTTCACCCAATTCCAAAAACCCAAGCCTAAGTTTTTTTCTCTTATCAATTCCTTACAAATTTATTGTTTCTTTGTCTAAAAAGCATAAAAGCTGCCTGCTTCGGCCCTTTCTTCAAGTCCCATTTCTGTGAGACCTCGGTATGTTTTTCTCCCTCCTGTCAATCTGTCTTATGTCTATTTAATTATTAAACCAACCAAAAGAACCAAGAAGAGTGTGTGGTGGGGGTAGTTTCCCCTTCCCCGACAGTAGTCATCTTCAAATTCTGCGGGGCTTTGAATGATAAAAATGGTTGAAAGTATTTGCAATAAGCTTTGAGAAAAAAAAAAATCTTTCCAATATTCTACCAGAATGAAACTGCCATTCCTTGGAGGCTAGCAAACTTTTGAAGGAGGCCAAAAGAGATTTGGTATGTATTTAAAAGACTCATCTTCAAAGTGTTTCTTTTAAAGGGACAATATATTTATTTTATTACTTAGACAATGAACATTGTAAAATCTTAATAGAGACAAAATTGCCCAAACAGAAGCATTTCTTTCTTCCGGCTACTGGCCTGGTGGTTCCTGGTTTGTGGGGGAGTCCTCCATGATTGATAGTTTTACAGAGACTGGCGAATTTGGTCCAGGATAATATTTTACCAATTTACCAGTTAAGCTATGGCTTTCTTCATCCAAATGGGAAATTTAGTGTGAAACCAACTTAATTGCAGGTGAAAATTGACTGTGTGCATCACAGAGGTAGTTTCTCGTCACTAAAAAAACCCATGTCCTGTTGGGAAAGAAATTACCAAACACCAAAACCGCCATTCCTTTTCATACACTATCTTCAGCCAAAAGGAAAAGGAGTTTTATTTTTTGCAAATCCACAAAAATGTGCCATTTGCCAGTGAGGAAATCACATTTGTACAACTGTATTAAAGATGTTTTTCTCATCTAGGCAAATGGGAGAGTTTTACATGAAACCCCTTGGGGAGGAAGGGCGAGAGAATGGTGTCTCTGTAAAGAAAACAGTCTTCCTTGCCTTAGAAGTAGAAATTACTCTAAGAAGTAGACTTGGAAGTGTATTCTAGTCTCTCCGCCTTTGTCCATCCCTGATGCAGGTTCAACTCAGACTCCTATAAACCACACTTTGAATTTTTTTTTTAGCTTAACATTTTTGATGGGTTTAAGCTGTGGCTTGAAAAACTGGCTTGAAAACATGCACATGACAAGACTACTTTTCCAAAGGACTTGAGGGTGTTAGATGCTTCCTCAGAACACTTTCTGAGGCTGCTTGCCTATGGGGACAAAGCACACTGACACCCCAAACCCGCTCTATCCCAGAGCCAGGCTACTCAATAGTCCTGGTAATGTCCAGGCCCTTCCCGGCAAACCTGGAAATGGCCAAATTGTGTTAGGACTTGTCCACCAGCAGAGGCAGAAATGTCCTGAACACAGTACAACTGACTGTGCTGAGGAAGCAAATGGGGAGACAGCTGCATGCATTTTAGGGGTGCATGACTGCAGAGCCTGAGCTGCCCTCTTTCTGGGGAGCACTGTCAATGGCTGTGCATGGCGGGAAGTGGCAAATGGGAGACACAGGGGCAGGAGGGCAGCCACACACAGTCCTGCTGGGCTTGCTCACGGGGAGGGAGCCCACGGCGGGACAGGGGAGAAGGCTCTCCCAGCAATGCCAGGTCAGACAGCTCGGCAGGCCCCTGGTGTGTTCCGGCATGGGAGGACAGGAGGATAGGCGGGGAGGGTGAGGCGATGGGAGTTGGAAGATGTTAGAGGAAAACCAGACTGACTGACTTCCAGCAGGTAACAGGAGAAGGTGGCAAAGCAGGAAGAAAAGAGGCAGTTTCAATCACATTATGAACTTAGTGCCAGGTCAGCTGGGATACCTCTGGGAAGGTGTTTCTCAAAGTGTAGTCCCCAGATCAGCAGAATAGGCATCACCTGGGAACTTTTTAGAGCAGATTCTCAAGATTCACTCCAGACATACTGAGTGAGTAACTTGGGGTAGGGGGACAGGGGGTCACATCCTGCTTTTTCACAAGCCCACTGGAGGTCTCGGGTGCACACTGAAGTTTGTAAACCACTGCTGTAGAGCACTTCTCAGATTTTAAGGCGCATGGGAGTCACCAGGTGATCTCGTTAAATAACAATGCATGTGATTCTGTGAGATTTTGCACGGAAGAATTTGGGAGAGGACTTGGGAGACAATAAAAAGAAAGCAGATCAGAAAAACATTGCTGAGGAAGTAAATTTGAATAACCCTACCACCTCCAAGTAAACAATCAGTAATGCTTTCCTCCTATAGATTACAAAACCACCTCAAGATAGAGATGGAGGACTCCACCTCTTTGGACACCTGCTCATTTTGCTCAAGGTAAAGTCTTGTTTAATTTTTTTCCCCTCAACTTTATAGAAAGGAAGCAATAAATGGAATTGCTACTTGGTCTTAATTCTGAACAGTAACATAGATTAAGGTGGAGTCTAGAAATAATAGGAACTTTAGGAAAGTGTGACCATTAATCGTTGAATAATTCTGTCAAGAAATGAATTTGATGGACATCAGATATAACCTGGGATTTAGGAAAGTGATTTTCAAAAAATTTAGGAAAAGTTTGGATAATTCCATAGCCAGTAAAAGGAAGATGCTCAACAGATGTCGAAGGCTCTAAATAGGCAAAATTCTGACACTAAAGCTTGAGTCAAAAACGAAGAAAAGGTTCAAGAAATCATCATGCCTTTCCAGGTGCTCTTGGAGCTAGGAAGGGACTCATTCTAAAGGTAGAAGGAGGCCCCTCAGTTAAGGAGGATGCAAAATCACAGCCTGGCCTGGGACCATTGCACCATATAGGCACAGCACTAGAATGAGCTGGCATTTTCTACAACACAGGAGGAGACATTGATCGGGTTTTTTTTTTAAAGTACTGACTAAGTAAGAACAAGAAAGTTCAGGGTTTTTAACAGAGACCATAGGGAAGCATATGGATAGGCCCAGAAAACAGAATCGCTCTTCTACTGCCCATGGCCATATTCTCTGCGGATGAGAAGGAACCTTCAATGAAATGGGTACCAGATCCTGTGGAGACAAGACCGCTGGAAACTCCACGTGGGGATCACTCAGCACAGGAAGAAGTGTTTAGGCCACCTCGAACCGAATGGACGCTGGTGCTGTGCGAAATAAAAAAAATAAGTAAATAACTAATCAAAGGTTAATATGTTTGTTAACTGGTAGTTGAATGTCAGGCAACAGCATAGTGAAGTCACTGCCTGATGAGCAGGCTTGGGAAGTAGAAAAGTCTGGACTTCGTTAACAGAGTATTGAAAGCAGGACCCTTTGGGGCTGGCCAGACCGCATGTGGAGCTATGTTCCATTCCTACGCTTTAAGCGGGACAATAGGAAACAAGAGCACTTTTCTTTTTCTTGATAAAGTGTTGAGGGAAGATGCACAAAATAATCTCAAGCATCCTTTCTCATGCTAAGCCTGGCCCTCAAAAATCCCCTCTCCCTCCCTAGCACTGACCTTACCCCGAGTCCTATCAAAATCAGTGCAGATCAGATCCTTTCAGACCATTTCCAGGGCTGGTCTCCGTAAAGGGGCGCGAGTTGGGCCTTTCCCGTGATGGAGACAGGCCCCGGGCCTGGATTCGCCTGCGAAATAACAACCTAGCAGGTCTGAACGTCCAAGCAAAGGCTGCCGACCACGGATGCCTGTTCTGCCTCATGACCTGAGGTGAGCTGCTATGTTTCACACCTCGTTTTGCTCATCTGCAAAGTGTGGAGAATAACATCTTCCTGAGAGGACCTTGGTAAGGATTAACTGTGTTGACTGTAAACAAAAGTCGGCCAGATACGTCAGCAAAATGGGCTTCTTCAGGATCAACAAGGAAGTGCAGGCCAGAACCCGCACCATGGGCAAGCCACAGGCAAGGAAGCTCTTCATTATGGAGGGGAAGAGGAAGTTGGGAAGGACTATTTCAAACAAGAGTGTCTACTATTGTGCTTTATGATCAAAGCAGGACGTGGGAGCTCTCCCTTCTGGCCTCCTTACTTCACTCTCAGTGAGGTTTATATTTATAAATGGGCTAACAAATATAAGAAGTTAGTTTAGTGATTGACATGCGATAAGACTATAAATGGAGAACCACGAGAAGCATGCATAGACACATTTAATTTTGGAAACAGTCCACCCTGAGCTAGTTGACCTGTGCATGAAAGTCAGGCCACCAAACACCCTTCTTAAGACCGTCTTAACATCCCACTCTTTTCTGAAACGCAACTGCCCACAGGGAGAGGCAGTGCTTACAGAACAAAATGGGTGCCCTTTGCTACTTCTAAGCTATTTCAATTCATCAGGTCTGCATTAGCTTTCTCAAAGGTCGTCGCTTGCCACCACTACAGAAACAGGGACACTCTCCGCTCCTACTCACGCCTTAAGGCCACGTGGGCTACAGCCTGACCCTTAAATCCTCAGCATTACCAAGATGCACAAAGGCAGACATGGACTTCCTAACTGGCCCGTGTGCCTGGCAGAGGTTGACAGAGCACCAGGGTGCCAGGGCCTGGGGCGCTAGTGCCCTGTGCCAGTCCTGTGGCCTCCCAGGAAGGAGCTGGGTCATTCCAGACAGCGGAGTCGAGCAGGCACGACACACCTACCCTTCAAAGCCGAAGGGCCTACTGGTCTTCTCGGACACCAAGGTCTGTTTTAGAGGAGCATTTTAATGAACTGAGCGTAAATGCATTAGAAACACATGGAATAAATGCTCCTTGAAATAAACATGGGTTTAAAAAAAAATGAAAAAGAAAGCAAATGGTTTGGCAAAACACATTTTGGGTTATTTTGAACCCCAAATATTTGAAAGCTGTTCAGGCATTCTTACTCAGTCCAGAGTGCCATTTAGCTCTCCTGTGGTGACTAATAATATATACAAAAGTGGGAAAATTTAGCATATTTTTCTAGTACTGGCATTTCCAGAAAGACACAGACCAAGAGAAAGGCTTTCAGAGAATAGTTTTTTAAACGCTTAGAAATGCAGTTTTTAATGTTTGAAGAGAAATGAAGAGTTAACATATATGTGGATTAATTAATGAAAGACAAATGAATAAATCGCTACTACATTATTAATTTCAATGCTGAGATGCTGAGGTGCATAGTTGCGGCCCAAACAGTGAATATTTATGCTTATGACTCAAAAATCACAACCCATATATCAAGAAAACAAACAAAAAACCCCAACCACACAAACAAAACCGAACTCACACTAAACCAAACCAAACAATAACAAAAACCCTTTCTCTATAAATTCTCTATTCCTAGTCCTATGTGCAATGGGGCTTGACGAGAAAATGAAACTACCTGTGGGGGGCAGCACAGAGGCCCCAAGGCACTCCCACCCGCCCTGTGCCTCTCTTGGGCCTTTATCTTAAACACCAGGCCCAAGAGATACAGGTCCCTGGGACCCTCCCTACACCTATCCGCACGCTCACACGCAATCAAGAATCCTAACCTACTCCTATGGCCAGCTCCAGCCCTGGAGATCTTGTGACATTGTAAGCCTAGTCAACCTAAGGTCCCAGCTGTCCTCCAACTGTCCCACCAGCATAACACTCTCCCCGCCTCCCCCCCCCCTGCCCCCCAAAAACTTATTTCCCAACAAGCACTTGCTTTCAGATGGCCGTCAGCTCAGGTGTTAGTTAATAAGCAAGGTGTTTGCTGACAAGGGCTTAACACCTCCCAGAGGCATTTGCATTTTAATAGGAGACTGTTACAAGAATTCAGACCCCCAAGGAATGAAGTTACAATGGTAAATTGCCAGGAGCCAGCGTGGGTATTTTAGAGCAGTGAGCCCTCTCTTTGCTTCTTAACACCTTCCAGCCAGCCCAACCCCACCACTCTCTCGCATAGAACGTGCATGTTCATCTCTTCCCTTCATCCTGCCTGGGCTGGGGATCAGCTCCCAACGTGTAGCAAGCATCTCCCTAACAGCAGAATCCAGAGCCCTGAAGTCCTGGCTGGGCCTGATGGGATGTCAGGAAAGGCTTCTGAAGAACTGGAGACCAGTCAGTCATTGAAGCCTCCATGGAACCTCCCTAGGTCTGACTCCGTGTTAGGTGCTGAGCTTACAGACGCGAGTTCCGTGCAGTTCCCAGCCTCGGAGAGCTTGCTGTTCAGTAGAGGAGGCAGGTCTCAACGGATGGGGAGCACAAAGGAAAGAGGAGATGGGGAGGTTTCATCTCCCAGCCCAGGGTACTCACCGCCCACTGCGGTGTCTCATCCTGCTTCTTAGACCACCTCGCCCCATCATCGCGCACCCATTGGGGAGCTCTTTCCAACTATAAAACTAAGGTGGTTTCATTTTAGAAGTTTTCAAAATTACAGCAAAGCATAAAGAAAGAATGAAAAATCAACGATAATGCCTTCATGCTTGGAGTCAAAGACTTTATTGTTATTTTATGTTCTCCCTAATCTTAGGGATCTTGTTTTACTAAGCTAATGAATAGATACATATATATATATATATATATATATATATATATATATATATATATATATATGTATATATGTATATATGTACCATGTGACAAGATTTTTTCCATGTTGTTAAACATTCTTCAAAAATATTATGTTCCATAGTATAAAGATAAAATAACCAAATTATAGCTTCACGCTGTATTTAAGTTTCCGCACAATCTCTTTATTCCCTTTAGTAAACACTTCAGGCTCTGTATCGCCATTCGTTCAGTCTGGAGTGGGCCCCGGCATCCTCATTTTTCACAAGCACCCCGGGGGATTCTAACGTCCAAGGACCATCCCACGAGAGACACTGCCCTACTTGTATCTTTGGTGTAAGATACACGTCTCTTCTTCATTTGGCTCAATTCTGAGTCCCACCGGGCTCAGCTCCCCGCAGTGGGCCCACCCAGTCTATGCCACGCCAATGACCTAGTCGCCCCTATACACGCAACTTCATCCTTTTGTTCAAACAGAGAAGCTGTCCTTTTCCCTACAGGCTTATTGAAATCTTCATGATCAAATATCTCCTCTACTGTGAAACCTTTCCCTGTTCTACAAGCAGAATGGATCAGTTCTTTCTCTGTGGTTTTAAAAATCTTGCTACTCTTATCATTCTCATCACAGAATTGCTTTTACATTTGTTTTTCTGCTAATCGAAATTATGGATACAGAGATCACATCATACTATTATGTGCCTGGTGGTTTCCTAGTGCTGTTTAAGTACTTTATATATGTCGATTTATTTCACCCTCCCAACATCTCTATTATTATTATTATTATTATTATTATTATTATTATTATTATTATTACAATATTACAGTTGAGAAAACTACAGCTGAGTTACATTCATAAGCTGATGAATGAAATTAGGTTTATTTATCAAATATAAAATTTGAGTTTGAGTAATAGTGGAAACAAATACTACTCCTCGAGACTTAAGGGATATAGGGAATAATATCTAGGCTTCATAGGATTATGAAGATAATGGAACACTGATAATTCAAAATTTACAAGAAAATTATTTTCAAAAAGTCTTAATTTTTTAGATACCTTGTATATAAATTATAGCCACAATACAAGTCATTTCATAATTTTTATACTTACAACTATGCTGTGGGCAAATACTGTATGAGATTTCATTTACGGGCACATGATAGATCTTTCTTTCCTATGGATGCTCTTCTGCTGCCCTGGACAGCTCTTCTATCAGACTGCAGCGAGACCCTCTGCACATCCCGGATTCAATGGCTTCCCTCGGTCGCTTAAACACATTTTCCTCCCCACCTCAGCACCTTCACCCACGTGGCCCCCACCCAGAATGCTCCTCCTCACCTGACCCAGTCAATTCCAAGTCATCTTGCAAAGCACAGACCAAATGGGACCCCCCCTAACATTTTCAGGGTTCAAGGCAAGAGTATAAATGGAGGTTCAAACACTGCAGACAGAATTTAGATTTTTCAACCCCCTCGGAGTGCCGCGTAGGAATGTCGCGGTGTAAGGACAACAGTTCCTGTTTCCCGGCGTTTTTCTCCATCGTTGGTCCCTTTCCACATCATGAAAGGGCTTGTGAGCATCCCGGTGTGCACTTCAAAGTCCATGCACGCTCACACACTGCAAGCAGCCCCTGCTGGCCACATCTGGAGCCGAACAGTACTAGACCCCCGTGGGATAACAGACCCAGGGAAGACGCCCACACGAGCCTAAGAAGCGGTTTGAGAGCCTTTGGACAGGGTTTTGAGGTTCAGGGCAGCCTGATCATGGTCTAGAACAGGAGGTGTGGGCTTCCTTAAGGTGCAGGGCTGGGGAATCTCGGCTGGCTCTAGTGGTGAGACTGAGCTCAAACAGCCCTTTCTCGAAGAAACCTGCCCTGACTCCCAGACAAGGCCAGATGCTCCAGCTAACCTTTCATAGCACCCTCTAGTTCTCTTTGAAGCACTTGCCATGATACTTAAACAACTCAGTTTCAGAATCATTGTTTCCTGAGTGGTCTATGGTCTGTCTCACCCCTTCACTAAAAAGCCGGCTTCACAAAGATAGAACAGCATCTGCCCTTGTTCATCTCTATTTTCCCATGGTACATGAAAGGTGCTGAACATGTGTTCAATGGATGAACGAAGCGAAGGCTCGCTGAGACATCTAGAAAGTTCAGGCTTTCCAAAAAATGTGACGTAGACTTTTATATTTTCTCACATATCACGTGTCTCTATTTTCACCATCAACAGCATCACAAAATAAAAGTTTAAATACTACAAAAGGTTTTTCAGCACTTTGGTTCCAAACATAAAGTCCCCACTGAGGTTTGTAGAGATAAAGGATTTAGATAACAGTCCCAGGCACAGGGCCAGGCAAATACGCGCGGTGTAAATCCTACAAGATACTGCCAATATCACACTATGCATAGCCTTTTCTTTCTGGAAAATTTTAAAGTTTAACAAATTTTAAAAATCAAACTGGGAGTAAATGAATGAAATATGTTTTTCATAGGGCTGCATGCATTTCTACTCAGGGATCTTCATAAAATCTTGAGAGAAAAATCTTTTCTGCAAGGAAAACAACTCTGGGTGGTGCTTGAAAATTCAGAAGGCAGCTGGAAGCTTTGCCAACGACAACCGTAAGTAATAACATGGTATTAAATTTTATTTTCCATTTTTAAGACCGGATTTTTTTTTTAAAAAAAAACCAGCAGGTATGTAGAATTATATTTCTAACAGACATTCTGAAAAAAAAAAAAGTAATAGTTTTATTTGTCTTGGTTGATATGAAAATCTCGACCTTCAAGGGTAAGATTCTGATTCATTGAGAGATGTAATACGAATGGACAGAAGGCCTGAACGCCACGATTTGGGGTTTTAGTTATTTCCAAGGTTTTTGTTCCCTTTTTCCATCTTGCTGATTAGTGGGCAAAATTATCTTCTAAATCTGAAAATCCGTTCTCACTTGAAAGTTGTACTGTCATTTTGAATGATTTAGCAGAGATAATAATACTGGAAATACATTACTTTCCTCCAAAAAAAAAAACCTGAGACATGACAATGCCACCTTCACGTGGAAGTCACTTTGGACAACGACCATCACTATTCAATGAAAACCGTGTTCCAAGCCGTAGAAATCCCGAATGCTATTGAAACAAGCCAGTCTTCCGGTAAAACCTACTGAATTTTCCAGGAGCACAACAGACTTCTGTATTCTCGCCAAGAAAAAGCAGACGGCAAATGCTTGAATTCTAAAAATAAGGCCAGTTACATTAATACGCACTGTAGCTGAACACTGTCCTTCCTGGGTCACAGGACCCGGAACCCAGGGCTCCTCACAATCGACACTTTGGGCCGGATTACTCTCTCATTGGCTCCCATTTTGTGTTGTTTTGTTTTGTGAGTCAAAGTTCTACACAACATAAAAATTTATCATTTCAACCATTTTTAAGTGTTCTGTTCAGTGGCAGGAACTACATTCACCTTGCCGCGCAGCCATAGTGGGTGGATAATGGTTAGCCATCTCCAGAACTTTCTGATCTTCTCAAACTGGAATTCCGTTCCCATTAAACACTAACTCCCCAACTCCCTTTCCACAGTCCCTGGCAAGCACTGCTTTTCTTTTTTTAAAAAATGTGTAAGTATCCAAAACCTTGAGGCGAAAGTGGAGTGTGAAGGTGTGTGAGCGTGTGTAATGATAATGTTATTAGGTCGAAAGGGCCAGGACCTGGGTGTTTTCCTTCCCATGTGTGTGTTCTGTGGGGCTCAGGAGACTCCGCCCTGCTGTCACAACACCTGGCTTCGATTCTGCCCATTTGTCAACTCTGGGATGTGAGGCAGGTTGTCAAAAGTTCTACTGCCTCGGTTTTCTCCTCCGCAAGGCGGGGTTGATCATAGAGCCATCGTATAGGATTCTTGTGAGGATTAAATGGGCTAATAAACACCAAGTACTCGGACTTCTTCACACTCCATCAAGACCAATCTCCATGCAATGATGAGAACCAGAGTCACTGCTGATTCAGGCCTAAAATCTCCCGGCAGCTCAGTTTGTTGATGTAGAAATAGACATTTAATCTTACCATTCTCTCCTGGTTACAATCTCTCTCCAGCTTGGAGAGCAGGATCCTCGCTCCGTGAATCTGGGCTTTGTTCTCGCACGCCAGGGTCAGACGGCGAGATGAATGGCAGACTTGGAAAGTGAGTCTAATGCGTGCTGCCCACTCTCAGTCAGACTCAGTGCTGCTGAATCGACGAGCTTTCTCTTGTTCTGCAGGTGCTAAAACACGAACTGCAACCTTCACTGAGCTCACCTTCTTCTCTCTTTATGATGTGAATCCCAAGCACCTGGTTCTTTTTCTCTACCTTCTAAATATTGCTTTCCCTTCCACCACATGATTTAAACAACTCGGTATAGGGCCTGACAGATACTGAGTTGGTGATTATAATCTACAGTCAGATTTCACAGATTTGAATGCTTCCTCCACCACTTAGCTGCTTAGGTAACCTTAGGGTCATATCTGTTTCATATGATTATTGCGAGGAATAACGAGGTACTAAATGTTATGTGCTTGGCGTGCAAATACTACCTCTTGTATCCACGGGAACACAGAAGGCTTAACAGGCCGGACAGGTGTCAGATGAGGTCAGAAAAAGAAATCAAGGATTCTCAAGGGAATGTCTGCTGGTGAATTAGAATGATGCACTTGTTCTGTGAATCAAATCGAATATTATTCTAGAAAGGAGGCTTCTAGGGCTTAAAAGAAATAGCTATCAGTAATTGTTTATTATTACCTAGGAGCTGTTCTAAGGATTTTGCAGATATTCAAATCCTCGTATAGTCTACATAAGGGAAGGTATTATTATCCCCATTTTGCAGATGAGAAAACTGAGGCAGAGGGAGGCTAATGAACTTGTTCAAGGTCACAGAACTAGTAAATAACAGGACAGAATCCAGTTTGGTCATGTTCTCATCCACTATGTAACATTACTTTCATGCCAAAGAATTAACTGATGAGACCTGATGATGCAGTAATTATAGGTAATGAAATAATCATCATATCACATAGTATTGTTATGCTGCTATACATATTCTCAGATTCATGTATTATCTTAAAGGAAATCTATTCTTATATGTGCTTATAGACTGAGGCTAATCTTGTTTTCATGTAGAACATAAAATTATAGTATTTGGTCAAAATTAAAATTAAATGTGTGAATGATATTAATGTTGTCATTACTATTGTTATTATTACTGCTTTGAATTTTGCTGATTAGAAAGTTGTTCTTAGCAAAGATTTAGCTTGGTTTTTGCTCACTAGTTCAGGCTCGAAGACCTAACAAGTATCTATATGTATTCATTGTTGGACAGACCTTCACATTTCGAATGAGTAAAGCTGGCTAAATTTGGAAAGTCCACCGTTTGAGATTGGCACCACATTATAGCTTTAAGAGAAAGAAAAATACCTGATTGCTTGTTGCTTTCCAAATTCTTGATGTTTTCAATGTAGAAAGCTTTTCAAAAGAAAAGTGGGGCTGAGGGGAGAAAAACCTTGAAAACTCCACAATGTACCATCTGCGTCATTTGCTTTTCTAAATTGTTGTTCCTTGCCAGTGTCAATAAACTGCTTTAAGTAGTTTAACGTGTTTGGTTGGCTGTACCTATGCATAAAATAAGCAACATATCTAGAATTCTCTTTACAGCTGATGACGATGGGTGCTGCGTAACTACCCTATATAACTCTTAATGAGGGAATAATTAAATTTACTTTGCAGAGTTATCAAAAAAACAAACATGTTTTTCCTGTGCCTGTGTCCATGACTAACTTCCCAATTGCTGTGTAAGAATTTTATATATAGGATGTCTTAAATTCCAATCCCACATTCCAAACAAGCATTTAAAAACCTGCACTCATCTTATCTGAAATGACATCAGCATTATTAATTCTTTCAGCCTTTTAGGACACGGTCAGATGACATTCAAAAATTAATCAAGAGTTCTCAAGGTCTGAAGAAAATGTGAGTGGTTGAATTAAGAAAAGATGTTTGCACTGAACGCTAACAAAAATGAGGTGCTCTATGTGGTAACTTGTTAAAAAGAATGTTGTGTACTGAGGTATTTACATGAATTTTCATTGAAATATCTCGTTAGTTATATTTTTAAATTACTCAATTAAGTTTTGAGAACAACAGGCCGTACATTGTGCAAGAGTTTGTCAGGAGAAACCTCAGGTGGGTTGGGAAGCACAAGGCAAACTCATTTTTCAGATTATGCAATCTAGTATCAGAGGGATGGTTTTAATTTTGTTGCTTTTAAAAAGGAATAATAATAAATAGAAGATGCCAGTACACAGTACATTTGAGTTATCTTAAAAATAGATTTTTTTTTTAAATGAAAAGACTTGCAGACGTTAATTACTTTGTTGTGTGAGAATCTCTGATTCTTAAGACTGATCAAAAAAAAAAAAAAAAAGGGAAGGGATTTTTAATAAGTAGGTTTGGAAAGCCAAGTTCATGGTGTCCTTCCAAGCTGGATAAATCAGGAAGAATGCTCTTTACCAAGAAAGAGATGGTCTTTTGGAAGAGAGGGTAATTAACCTAGATTCCTTCTACTAGGCATTGTGTCGGGTCACAGAAAAGGGACCCATTTCTAAACGTTTGGCCAGGTTTTTGGCACCTGGTTAAAAAAGATTGAGCAACCATAAGCTGACTTGAATTTTATTAGAATCAAGTGTTTGAAGCATACTCTTACAGCTGGAGTGGAGTGGATTGAGTCCTTTGAGATGAGCCTCAGTCTGTGCATGGCGTGGACATTATTCGTTTGTTTCATTGGAAAATTCATCTCTGTCTACCCATAGCCTCTCTCCTAACAATATTCTTTGAAGGACATCTAGCTCTCCCTCAAACAGCCAGCAAAAAGAGGATAACAAAAAAAACCCAAAAACATAGTTTTACAAATCCTTGTCAAAAAACAAAACAAAACAAAAAACAAAGAACAGTGGAATTTTATACCAAGTCTTTGTCTTCTCTTTCACCTAAATTTGATTAGATGTGATGCTAATGATTAGGTAAAAGTGAGTGATGATAAATGTTGTTTTAAAACTGATTTAATGGAGGAAAGTGACTTCCCAAAGAAATCCCACTGAAATACTGCTAACGGTTTCTCAGGAAGACTGTGCTTTCCACCCATTCCCAAGGAATTTGAGGAAAGCCATCCATTTTTGCCAGTGGGTTAGCCAGAATTAAAACTAATAACCTTTTGGCCCAATGCCTTTGCTCCCACTGCTGGGAAGCACAGACTTCTGTTGTTTTGTATGACCTGCGTCTTCCAGATACTCAGCTGGGTAAGAAGCAAAGTCTGCCCTCTGGCCTTGGGCAGTGGAACCCTGGGCACAGAAAGCAGTGCCTTGGGATCTTCCAGCAGCACCAAGTCCCACCACAGGTCCGTGACCTCAGAGGCTGACCTCTTTCTCCCAACCACAATGTGCATGCATTGTTCAGCGTGATGCAGATACACCTCTCAGGCCTTCGCTTCATCGATCAAGGCAGTTTTCTTTTCTTTCAACCTTTTTATTTTGAGTATTTCCAAATCACATGAGAGATAAAGACTAGTATAATAAAAAATATTCCTTATATCCTAAATTCAGTTTTATCAGTTATTCATATTTCTCTCATATTTATCAATTTATTGATGTATTTTTACTGAACTATATACAAGTAAGGCGCAGACACTATGACATGTCAATTCCACGTACCTTAAGCATCTCTTAACACAAGGACACAACCACAGCACCATTATCATACACCACCCAATTATTAAGTCCATTATTTAATAGGAAGTCCGTGTTAAATTTCCCCGGTATTTTCCAAATGACTTTTGTTGTACTTATTTGATTGGCATAGCAGTCGGTCACGGCTCATGCATTGCATTTGGTTGTCTTTTAATCTAGTTACTCTTTTAATCTAGACAGGTCTCCCACATTTCTTTTGTTTGTTTTTTTTGTTCTCATGACAACGACTCTTCCGAAGAATCCAGGCTAATCGTATGGAATGTTCTGCATGTGGATTCACCTGGTTGACTTTTCATGGTTAGATTCAGGTGCTTTGGCAAGAACATGACACTGGTGGTGTACGTTTCTGAATGCTTTACGCTAGGAAATGCATGACGTCAGACTGTTCCACCACTGGTGAGCCTGTGGTTTGGTCATTTGGTTAAAGTGATGGCCAGACTGATCTCTCTATATTGGGGTACCTTTCCTCATTTGGGATTAATAACTAATCTGTCACGATGGAGGGGGAGATACCTGGATTGTGTTCAATCTGTTCCCTAACAACCTTTCATCTTACGTTTTCATAATCCATCAATGATTCTTGCCTATTACAATTATTACTTGAAGTTTGCAAAGTGGTAATTTTCCTCAAACTATTATGTTTTCATTTACTAGCTGGTATTCTATAAAGAAGAGTATTCTTATTTCTCATCTTGCTCCTTCTCTATTATCATTATAAACTGGTTTTTAAAAATTCATTGCGTTACAATTCATTGCCATCATCGTTCTTTTTGATACCTGAAAGTTCTAACTTTGGTTCGTAGAGCTGCTTCGAGAAGGTGCCTGTCGTTCTTTGATATGGTCCCGTTAGTATATGAGCACTTTGTCATTTTCTTACACTGCCCTGTCCCTTGTGTTTTCCTTGCCCTAGACCTGGGATTAGTTATTACTGTAACAAGCCATGATGCTTCACAGTGTGGAATGTGTTTAGAAATCAATAGCTGAACATTAGCTCTGCTCATTCCCATTGGGGTGCCGTTATCTCTAACTGCTTAAGTAGATAATGCTAGAATGCACATACATTATGAGTTCATATTAATCCTAATGAAAAATGAAAAATTGTGCATTTTTTAACTTTAAAAATTTTATATTAATACATCTTTTCTCTTATAGTTCAAATATTAGCTCCTGATAATATTAACATATTTATTTGTTTGCTTTATTTTACACTACACATGAAAAGTTTCATAATTACAATACCAATGTTACTGCAAATACTGAACATACTAAGCTTAAAATTTCATTTAGGTTCTTGTTGTCCTTAGACTATACCCCACAAAGGAAATATAATCGGAAGAATTGTATCCAAAAGTTAATTCGATTAATTATTTTTAAGTGCAATTTATTTTACACACAGTAAAGTTCACCCTGGTCAAGTTCTATGAGGTTTTTACAATTACGCACAGTCCTGTAGCCACACTACGATCCAGCTACGGACCACTCCCATCGCCCCACTAGGCTTCCTCCTTCTGCTTTCTATTCAACCCACTCCCCTAACACCCAGCCCCTGGGAGCCGCTAATCTATCTTCTGTCCCTATGGACAGAACCTCTGGAAAAGATTTCGTCCCTTCCAGAATGTCATAAATAGAATCATACACGGGTGTCTCTGTCTGGCTTCTATCACTTAGTGCATCAGGATAGTGCAGCTTAATTCATGTCGTGCAAATCAGCAGATCATTCCTTTTTATTGATGGGCAGCATTCCATTGTACTGATGTATCATCAATTTCAACAATCTATTCACCATTTGGACATTTGGCATGATTTTGAATACAACCTCTATAAACCTTCGTACAGACCTGGATTTTCATTACTCTTAGGTAAATACCTAAGAGTGGAATCGTGGATTTTTTATTTTAAGGGTATTTTTAACTTTATAAGATACTGCCAAACTATCTTCCAAAGTGTGTCCGTTTGCATTCCTACCAGCGACGTATGAGAGTTCGAGTTCTAGTTGTTCCACACATCCTCATCGACACTATTGTCAAAGTTTCTTTCTCTCCTTCCCTTCCTTCCTTCCTCCACCTTTCCATCCTTCAATTCTTCCTTCTTTTGGCCATTATGATAGTTACGTAGTTGTATCTTATTTTGGTTTTAACTTGCATTTCTCTAAAGATTAATGACAGCAAACATATTTTCATGTTTTAATTTGCCATCTGTATATCTTCTTCGGTGAAGAATCTGTTCAAAATTTTGCCCAATATTTAACAATTAGATTGCTTGGTTTCTTACTATTGAGTTTTGAGAGTTATTTATATATTCCGGATACCTATCCTATATAAGTTATGTGTTTTGTAAATATTTTCTCCTATTGTATGTTTTATTTTTTGAACAGAGTTTTTAAAGAACGAAAGTTTTAAAGAAGGCCAATTAATCACTTCTTTAAACTTTTATGATTTTTGTGTCTAAAGAGTCTTTACCTAACCTAAAGTGACAAAGATTTCCTTCCAGATTTTCTTGCTTTAATTTTAGTTGTAGATTTTACATTTATATGGATGATCCACTTTGAGGTAATATTTGTATATGCCAGAGGGTATTGGTCAAGATTCATTTTCTTGCATATTTATGTCAAACTTTTTTTATCACCATACATTGAAAAGAATATCCTTTCCAATAGGCTCTAGTTGTGGTTAAGGAGGTTATTTACATAAATGTACAGGTAGAAGGAGGTCTGGGCAGGGCCAGCAGAGGCATGGGGAGAAGTAATGTTAAGGGGAAAAACCAGGTGACAGACTCCAAGGGGCTCCACAGTGTGAATTTCCACCCGGAAAGCTATTAAACATGCAGATTCTCATGTCCATCCCAGACCCGAAACTCTGGGAGTGGGACCCAAAAACAATGCTGCTTTCCTTCCCAACCACCCTCCCTGCAGCACGTGTTTAAAAATAAGTACTTCACTGGTCTGAACTTTCAAATAATGTAGGAAGACCAACAACGTTGTGCTCTTTTCCTGGGAGAATTATTTTAATGCCTTCTTAATTTCCAAATATGCTCTAAAGGGGTTTTGCTCTTATTTTGGTTGCCTGGGCTTTGTAGGCTTTAAGAATATGCTTAGTCTCCTGACTGGGCAATAAGCATTAGGGTGACAGCATGTGCAAAAGTCATGGGGCAGGGAAAATAACGTAGAACATTCGAAGAACTGAGGAGGGACAGGCTGGGACACCACAGTGTGACTGACGTGCAAGATGGCACTAAAGGGGACTGAGACACAGGAAAAGGTTGTACCCTGCAAGAACCAGGACTGGCCCTAAGCAGATTTGTATCTTGCAAAGACTAATTCGGGTGCCGTGTGAACTAAATGGTAGTCTAAATGGGCCTAGAATGAATGCCAGTCTGCAGGCTGTCGCAGTCAAGATGAGCAATGATGGGACTTGCTGAATGGATGTCCCAGCCCTTAAATGCTGAGGCATGGGATCTCCTCCAGGTAGGATGGTAAATGAGGCATTATGGGAGTAGGCTGATAAAATAGCACAAGGGAGACTAGCTAGCAGCTAGACTGGAGCACATACCTGAGAATGAGACACACATACATCATTGACATTCCCTGGGGCCGTGTTAAGTGTTCCCAGCCCCGTGTCCTGGAAATTCCAGCTCGGTATGTCTGTCCACAGTGAGACTCTCATGTGGCTTTGCCACTCGTCCAGGTTTGGAGACTACTCCCTAGCCCACAGATATTGCCACTACCAGGAACTGCTGTGTCAGTAAAATTTTGCTCTGCTTTCTAATTTCTATCTCTGAGGCCAGAGTTAGAGACAAGGAGCCGAAGGGACAGTGGTGTCAGCAAATAAACTGTACAGGTTTTTCCATGGGCTTGCCCAGCCCGACTATAAGCAGAGGCGTGCATGGTTTGTTCCTTGGTTCCCCAGCAAATTCAGGTTTCCAGGTGCCTGAAGCTTGTCCAATTTTGGAGTCCCTCTTTGAGAAAAAGAATAAAAACTATGAATAGATTTGATATGGGAGTGAATATTATTCTATAAGGAGATGGGCAAGCACAACAAATGACAAAATTTGAAAATGCAATAATTGCCACTTTACAAATTCCAAGAAGTTATTATATATATTTTAATTAATTAACTTCATGACATACCTCTAAAATATTTTTTCCTACATTTTTTATCTGTATACTCTTAAATTACCCCTTCCCATGACACTGCTTTTGTTATATTGATTTTTATTGAGAGAAAAGAAAGGTAATATTTCCTTCAGCATGGATGATCAATATTTGTTTTTTATTATTGTTTTATAACATTCAGCTTCGCACCTTGCTAATGATACTGTTATATACCGTTGATCCTTGAACAACCTGGGGGTTAGGGGTGCTGATACACCCTAGTATAAAATCTGCAAGTAACTTTTCTAAAAATTTATTTTTTTTAATTGGTTTCAAGTATATAGTACATAAAACGATCCTCCCAATTGCTTCTTCCCTCCCTAGCCCTCCACCCAGCCGTCATATTAACACTAACTGCATTTCCTCTGTCATGCTCCTCATTCCCCTGACCATCCATCAGCTACTGAGTTGTACTTCTTTAACCCTTCACCCCATTTGCCCAGCCCCCCAAAACCTCCCACCTTTTGACTCCCCAAAAACTTAGTAGACCCTTGGTATCTGTGGGAGATTGGTTCCAGGACCCCTGCAGAGATCAAAATCTGGGACACTCAAGTCCCCTACATAAAATGGCATAGATTAATGCATATAGTAGGCTCTCTGCATCCGTGGAATCCATGGGTCAAAAACAGTACAGGTATTTGTTGAAAAAAATCTATGTATAAGTGGACCCATGCAGCTCAAACTCGTTTTGTTCAAGGGTCAACTGTAAATATTGAAGTTTTTTGTCAAATTTGGAAAAATCTCTATCGAGTCTCTTTCACATGAGAACTGTAGATTTCAAGTTCACAGAAGTCCTATCGAGGTCTGAGCAATTTTCAAGTCCAGAGATGTGAGGTCAAAAGGCCGGGGGTGTTTGGCAAATGTGACCATTGAATGGGCTAGCGCTGTTCGGTGGGATTTGTAACTAAAAAGAGATTTCGGACCATCTGACTGAATGCTAATGGGTCGATCTGAGGTAGGTTTTAAAAATATACAGTTTTATCTACTTATTACAGAGTTAACAGGTTTTGATGACTCTGGCCCTTTCTTTTTGCTGTGCTGTGTTACCGGGCCAAATAACCTAGCTGTGATGGAAACTGGTTTCGAATTACTTGCAGATGGCTGGAGGCAGATGAAAGCTGCCGTGGAGGTGTTCCTCGTTTTCCTCTCTGGTCCCCAGACTGCGGGGCCATGTGCTGACACTTGGATGCTTGTTTTACAATATCATTTGACAAGTGGGATTTATGTGTCAAAATTTCAGCTAAAGCCAAGAAAATGTCAGAGTAAGCAAAGAGCAGCAGCATGGGAAAGCGGGGAGGGGGCTGCCTTTGGAACCGGGGAGTGGGCGAGCTGGACTGCGCCAAGTCCTCACTGTGCCAGGCACACAGGGACGTGAACCTGGTTGCCAAATGCCGGAAATTTCTTCGGTGTTGTTTTGCTCAGTTGCCCCTCGTGCCTTTATCATTGGGGGAACAATGTAATAAAAACGAGACCTTTTCCCTGAACGCATTAATAAAGATAACATATTGGTTCAGGTCCAAAACCACTGGAGCCACATTTAATTTGCTGTGCTTATTGTTTGGGGATCTGGTGCGCAGAGGCGCTCGGGGCCACAGCAGCCTCGCTGGGAACGCTGACAGGACGTACAAAGGGAGATGCCTGTTCCTTCTTGGAATCTTCAAAATGCCCTAAGTACTAAATATCCTTAAATCTTCATAAACTTGGTGAGCTTTCCCAAAAGTCTTCATCTTGTAACTATTTTTAAAAGGTAAAACATATACTAACACACACACACACACACACGAAATCCCTAAATTCTACCAAAAACTTTTAGAGTTCACTGTTAATTCCTATGTAAGATAACTTTCCCTGTATTTTTTTTTTATTATTTTTATTTTTTGGTGTAGGGAAGGGAGAGAAGGCAAAAGACTGAATGTGTAAGTTACCCTAAGCCATATTAAGAGCATGTGTGCATTACTTCATACACTATCAGATGACATGCACCTTTATTTAGACTCAAAGAAAAATAATGAGTTATGCAAAGTTATTTTTGATGCAGAGCAAAATCGCTTTGCAAAAAGGCACCTTTCATGGGGATCGGCCCAGCCTGGCTCAGTGGCTCTCATCCATTAGCTCCAAACAAATTCCGGAAATAAGTAAAGCTACGGACACCACGTCATGTGCCAAGTATAAGATGTAAATCATGAACGAGTCATGATAAAACATTATGGTAAATGCCGCCTTCTCCTCATCCCATCCCTCTCTGTGGATTAAGGGCTTCCGAGTTCAGGATCAGCTGCCTAGGGACACCTTAGAAAGTCAGAGTGTGTGTCTTCCCCAAATTTATAAAAGAATATCCCAATGGCCATCAGCCTGGGTTTTGGGAATATCTAAAGTGAAAATGCTGAGATTTAGCCAAAGTACGTAGCGTCCCCTTTTTCTAATATATGGGTTTTTTGTTTAATGGCATTATAGGTGTAACGTAGGTATAAGTCAAGAAGCACTCAAATGACACTATGTATGTTTGATCAGGAAGGGTAGTTACTGAGATATGTCATACGTTTGTATGTTCTCTCGACCTTCCCGTATGGAATACAGAGTATGTTTCCTACCAGGGCCCTGGGCCATCGGTGTCCATTTTTCTGATATATAGATGGTTAAGTAATTTCTCCCAGAGGAAATGGTGTTCCTGAGGGCAATTTCATGCACGTGTAGTTGCTGCTTAGTTAAAATAAATTCTGGGAAACATACCTGGAGTTCATAGGTATCAGAAGTGTCTTAAAAAGTGACCCCAAAGCTGACTTGTTGATTTAGAAATTTTTGGAATAAAACTATTGGAATTTTGGAAAACTCCCACTCCATGTGATGTCAGTAGGTTAAGGATGTGCTGTTAACTGCTGAGAATCGGCATTTCATTGTGGGCGGAACTGGAGGAATTGCCCCCTGGGAGACTGTGCAGAAACACAACGCACAAACCTTAAACGCACCAGCCTTGTTTTCCCCTGAGCTCTGTAAAGATGGTTCATTACTAAATAAAGACATTAATTTTACTGGCTTACAAGGACTTCTTAAATTGTGTGTGTGTGTGTGTGTGTGTGTGTGTGTGTGTGTGTGTGTGTGTAACTTAGAGAATAAACTAAGACATTCAATTAGAAAGTGAAAAGAGGAAAAGAAGAAGAAGGCTTAGCTTCTCCCAGAGAAATAGTTATTTTTAATGCCTCCATGCCATACGTAGGGAAAGAGGATGTGGGTAGAATGGAGAACGCATAGGCATTAGTATCTAAATAGCTCCGTATGTTTCGAGAGAAGGTAAAAGAAAGTAAGGTAGGTGACGACATATTTATTTGGACATGGGAAGGTGAAAGTTGAAGGAGTTTATGTCGGTGGGTCCTTTCTGGTGTCCTAGGAGAAGGGGGTTTCCTCTATGGTCATGAAGAACGAAGAAGCTAATTTGAGAGCTCTGAGGTCACTGACATATGGGATGTAAGAAAGATTGATGAGCTGTAATGAGGGCCCAAGTGAAGCTGCAAGGGACAAGTAAACACTCATGGCTGTTACAATTTTGTTATTTTCTTCAGCTCAACTCAGCAGGTCAGGAACAGAGAGAATGAATACGACGGGATTAAGTGAATGTCGTGAATTGTTGGACCCAACGCTTAACGATCATGGGGATGAGGGACTCAAAGATGCTGGCAAGGATGTGGTTGAAATTGCTGACTATGGGGTCCAAGACGGGTGAGAAAGTTAAAGTTGAGAGACATTCAGAAGGGTAGGAGGGCATGGTGGGACTGGAAACTTCACAGACTAGATGTAGCTAGTGTGAGACGTGGAAGCATCAGAGATAGAAACAGAGTGAAATTTTACTGACACAGCAGTTCCTGGTAGTGGCAGCATCTGTGGGCTAGGGAGTGGACTGGTGTGTAGGAATGGAGGATAAGGTCAAAGAACCACAAGGCTGGGAAGATGGTTGAGTCAATACATGTATCATCTCAGCTAGGATGATGTGTAGATCGGTTGAAGAAAAAAAATCTATATACAATATGAGCAACTTAGCTCCTGAAAACTTCTGCCCTCTTTGATTTTCTGTGAAAGTGTCACTGAAATGCTGGTTGATCATGCGTTTAAAGAAGCCTGAGAGTCAAAAGTCCCACTAGATCGACCATCAGACAGTGTCCCGGAGGCATCCTGGGGCTGCATGGACCTGGCACTGGAACGGCAGAGTCCTGCTGTGGTTCTGCTGTTGACTGACTTGTCTAACTCTGACTAAATAACCTCTCTGGGCCCCTTATCTATAAAATGAGAGGTTTGGCTTATGTGGTTTCCCAGGAATTTTCTGGCTCTAACTCACATTCAGTTTCAGCGGAATATTTGTTTCTAACCTCTCCCAAGTTGCTAGTGAGTTTGCCTAATTGCTACCTCTTCTCCGCTGATTTCATTCTGCCCACCTCACCCTCATATGACTCCTTCTTTCCACTCAGAGATAACAGTCCCAATTAGTTCAGGATAATTTTCCCAACTGCCAAAACTATTTCCAGAATGCAAAGTTGTGGTTGCTGATTCACGCACTGCTTGAGAAGCACTGTTTCTTTCGAACTGGTTTCACATGTGCTGCCATTATATCCAGAGACCAAGTCACTGGCGAAAAGCTGAGGTAACCAGGGAAAATGAGCCCTTGAGATGTTACTGTGAGACTCAAAGAGGTAAGAATGATAAAGCTGTCAAATCACCAACATCATCATCCATTACTAAAAAAAAATGGAAAGTTACTTAAATATGCATGACCTCTGCCCTTTGGTACCTTATAATTGAAAACATTACAGCTTAATGCCAAACATGCAAACATGAAAAACACAATGCAAACATCATCTTGTTGCGTGAATAAATAAATTCATGATTTCAGAGTCAACAGATACTTCCAAAGGGCCCCCGTTGAGACCTCAGGTCTCGTTGGAAACGTACGTGTGGAGTTCGTAAGTGTAAGGCCAGCACCATGGGGATGAATGAGATGACAAGCAGAAAGAGTGTGGGGTGCGACGACAGGCGTCCTCGGCACAGCGCCTAAAGAAGCTCCTCCTTTTACAGCGCTGGATGACAAGCGAAAGCAGCGAAAACAGAAAGAGTTGATGAGAGCGAGAACCAGGTCGGTAAACTTCCACAGTATCAAAGAAAGCATAGTCCTGAGGATAAGAGGCTGGTCTACAGAGGAAAATGGCATAGGTGAGTCAAAGATGATGAGGACTGAAATAGGTGATTGGATTTGCCCATTAGAAGGCGATGAACAACTTTCTCATCAGGGTTTCCATGGAATTATGGGTCAGGATCCAGATACTATGTTTGAATAGTGAATAATTGTAGTGAAAGGATGTTTCTAAGACCAGACTATTCTTTCGGAAAGATCGACAACAAAATTTGATACTCAAGGCAGGTAATAGAGACAAGGGAGAAATTTGGGGACAGAATAAAGACGTGGTTGGTAGTTAAAACAAAAGGGGAGAATTGATTGGAAGTGAGGACGTTAAAGATGCATAAAAGAAGGAGAGTACAGTGGATGAGGCAGGACGCGGATGAGAGAGAGGAGATCGTGATCGCAGGGGAGGAAGGAGACACAAAACTGGCCAGTAGCGGATATTTCATGTGGAGTTTTCTTGAACATTTTGAAACATGAGAAGAAGGGAGAAGAAGCAGAGTGACATGATCCAAGAGAGAGGCTTAGAAAACTCTAGAAGCAGAAGAATCACAACAAGTCATTGGCCCAACTTCCACATATGCCCAAAGGTGGGATTGAAGATATTGCCTCAGGGAACAGGTAACGATTTTCCAGAAAGCAAGAAATGGTTGGTGTAAAGCTTGATTGCTTGACTTCTTATTACCACCGACCCCGTTTCTACTGCTAACACATTGGAGGAACAAGGAGAAAAAGACATTGCTGATCCAAGGGAAGAGTTCTACTCTTGTGCGACCCACTGCTCTGAGGGGAGATATTTGACAACTCAGAGCACTGCTGATGTGACACACAACCATTACTCTCGCTAAAAACTTTCCATCGGCTAGAGAATTTCACCTACTGATATCACTCACTTTGTAAATTTACTCTAACATTTGGCTGACTTGAGCCCTGTATTGGGGAAGATATACAGGTCCATAACCCCGTCTCGAAACAGCATCTGAGGATGGGTCTACCTCCTTTACTGAGTTTCACACATTATACTAGTGGTCATCAAAGTTTATCCTCAGATATCTACTGAAAGATTTTGAAGAAAAAACAATATAGTCTCATACAAATGTTTTAAGTTCATATCTAATATTTTCATCAAAACTTTAAATAGTTGTAAAGGATATAATCTTCCAGTGTGTTGTGAATAAATAACATTTAAAAGTAAAACAATTATTTTATCTTTAAAATACTAATGGTATCAAAATACTATACTGATTTTTTTTAAAACAAACTTTTTATTGAAGTATAACATTCATTCAAAAATGTATACAAATTTTAAGTATACATGTCACTTGTTTTCAGAGTTAACATGCCCATGTAACCAGGAAATAGATAGATCAAGGAATTCCCCTTTGTTCTTTCCAAACACATTCCCCTGCACCAAAGGTAACCATTATTGTGACTTTAGTATCATAGATTAGATTTCCCATTTTAAAACTTTATATAAATAATAGAATTATTCAGTAGGTGTTCTTTTAAGTATGGCTTCTTTTGCTCAGCATTATGTTTGTGAGACTTATTGTTGGGTGTAGTAATACTTCATTCTCATTGTTGTATTTCATCCTACGGCAGGACTATATCACCATTGATTTATTTATGATGCCATTGGTGAACATTTGGATTCTTTCCAATTTTTGCTATTATGAGTAGTGCTGCTATAAATATTTTTGTGCATGCCTTTCTGTGAAGTATGTAAACATTTACATTAGGTATATATCTAACAGTAGAATTGTCGGGTCATAGGGTCATACAGTCAGCTTTATGAGGTACTGCTAAACATTCTCACAGAGTGTTTGTATCAAGTTGTATTTTTAACAGAAGTGTTTGATGATTTTAGTTGCTTCACATCATTTGGTAGTTTCTCTTTTTTGTTTTATCTATTCTGATAGGTATGGAATTTGAGCACTTTTTCAAATATTTTTGGACGTCTTGATATCTTTTTTGTGAAGTGTGTATTCAAGTTTCTACCCATTTTTCTACTGAGTTTGTCTTTTTCTGACTGATTTGTAGATGTTCTTCATATGTTCTCTGTGTAAGACCTTTGTTTGATGTACATGTTGCAAATATTCTCTTTGACGTCTTGGATTTCATTTTACTCTGCAAGTGATACCACTATTTTACTCTGCAAGTGATGTCTTTTTAGATAAAAGTTCTTAATTTTAATGTAGACCAATTTCCAATTATTTCCATTCATGGTTAGTACTTTTATAAGAAAGTTTTGCTTACCAAACAAGGAAAATATTCTTGCAAGTTTTCTTCTCGAAGCTTTATTGCTTTAGTATTCACATTTCGGTATCATAGTCTCCCTTTATTTATGGTTTCTCTTTCTGTGGTTCCAGTTACCCGTGGTTCGACTATGGTCCAAAAATATTAAATGGAAAATTCCAGAAACAAACAATAAATTTTAAATTGCGCCCCATTCTGCGTAGTGTAATGAAATCTTGTACCATCCTGCTGTGTTCCTCTCAGGACATGAGTCATCCCTTTGTCCTGTGTGTTCACACTATATATGCTACCTGCTCACTAGCCACTTAGAAGGGGTCTTGGTAATCGGATAAAGTGTCATGGCATCTGTGCTGTGTCCAAGTAACCTTTATCATCATAAGGTCAATACATTCACATAACTTTTATTACAGTATATTATTATAATTGTTCTACTTTATTAGTAGTTGTTAATCTTTTACGTGCCTAATTTATAAATGAAACTATTATAAGTATGCATGTATAGGAAATAGACTATATAAAAATATGGCTTGCACTATCCACAGTATCAGATGTGCACCGAGGATCTTGGAACATAGTCCCTATAGATAAGGGGGACTACTGTATGTAGTTACTATTGTATTACCTAATTGATTAGGCAAAAATGAGTTTAAATTGTTTCTTGTGTATGGTGTGAGGTAGAGGTAATGTTAATTTCCCCCTTTATACAATTGACTCAACAATATTTACCAAAAATGCCTTTATTGTTACTGCAAGGACATCTGTGTCATAAATTAGGTGACCTTATATGTATGTCTGTGTTTTTGTATGTTCTTTAGTTTCATTAGTCTATTTTCCCATTCTTGTGCAGATAACATACTGTCTTAATTGCTATAGATTTATAATGTGGTCTAGTGGTAAAGATTCCCCACCTTTATCATTCTTTTTTAATATTTGGCAATTCTTGACCCTCTCTATTTCTATATAAAATTTAGAATATGCTTGTCAATATAGACACACACACATAAACATACACAAACACACAATAGCTTGGATATTGATTAAGATTATATTGACATATATTGTGATATATATTATGTATTAGATCAATTTGAACATTTATTTCCAATATTGAGTCTTCCAAGCCATAAACATAGTATGTCCAACATTTAATACATCTCGTTCAAATTTTCTCAGTAATGTTTTGTAGTTTTCGGTTAAATTTATAACTAATAAATTGTATTCTTTTAAAATTTATCTTTATTGTTTGAATATAAAAATGCATTTAATTTTTATATATTATTCTTGTTTGTAGCATCCCAGTAAAATGCTTTACTTATTAATTGTGATAGATTAATTTTAATTATTATAATTAATAAATTTAAATTTGGAGGGTTCTATGCCTGCAATCTTGTTATCTTCTAAAGGTTCTTTTCCTTTCCATCTATTAAAACTCCTTATTTTCCTCACCTTATTAAAATAGATAAGACTTCAAATGCAGTGTTAAACAGAAAAGGTAATAGTGATAAGGTGACTTATTCTGATACCATGGGGACAGTTGTCACTATGTAATAATTAAATATGATTTTTTGTAAGTACCCTTTATCAGATAAAGACATTTTTGTAATTGAGTTTTTGTAAGTAACCTTTATCAGATAAAGACATTTTTGTAATTATCCCTTCTATCTTGGTTTGCTAAAAGTTTTTTTTTAAATCATGAATTAGTATCAAATTATATTAAATATTTTTCAGCATTTATTGAGATGATTATTTCATTTCTTCCCTTATTTGGCTAATGGGTAAATTACATAATCATTATATATGTATATGTGTGTGTGAGTATGATACATATCTGGATCTGATTTGCTAATATTTTCATTGATTTAAAAAATTCATGTTCTTAAGAGATTGGCTTATACTTTTCACCTAGAGTGTAGGTTTCTATGATGTTTATCAGTGGTCCTCTGCGTTGGAAATTTGGTCCAAACTTCTTTGTCTCTTCGGCCCTCCGAGACCACTGGAAACACCACTCTGCACCGCAGAAGCTTTTTGCTTAGTTACACAGCATTTTTCCCTAAGCAGATTCACATTCGGCAAATTCCTCTGAGGGGACACACTAAGGACTGGACTTATTTCTTTGTATTTCCTCTCTCTGAGACATTGGGTTCCTCATGTCCTAGATGCCTTGGTATCCCTAACTACAATTTTTGTCTTACAAACTCATGGAATTGCCTGAAGCTTTGCTGCCTTCTGTGCCTCTTCATGACGATGCTCTCTCTACTTGAGTTTCAGCCTCTTGTCCAGGGCTAATCAGCAAATGCTTCAATATAAAATTTATTTCAAAGGCCAGCTCACCTTTCTTTTTCCTCTCTGAGCTACTGGCCCATCTAGTTTTGGTTAGCCTAGTAGATGTTTGATGACCCTCGAGAGAATTTTTATTTATATTTTATCCAGCTTTCTCAGTTGCTTCATCAGAAGCAGGGTCTGCTGATAGTGACTTCATCTTAGCACAACATAATAAAGATTTGGTAAGCTATTATCCATTTTTTAAAAGTTCTATAATGTTGGAAATTTTACATTGTTCCTCGAACTGATCTATTTACATACTTTCATTCTACTTTCTCCATCAGTCTCCTGTGTAATAGAGGATTCCTACGAAATGCAATTTTTGATTTAAATGTCTATTGATCATTTTTTTCTTAAACAAAATGAGCATATAATTTTTAAAAAACTTAATTTCCTGTGATCAATGATTTCTAGTTCTTTAACTTTCTAATTCAATGGTTCTTACTTTTGTCTGCATTTTATATTACCTAGAAAGCTTTAAAATTTTCTCACATATAGATTCTTATTTATTGGTCCTGGGTGCAGCTTTGACATTAAGATATTTTCAAATTTCTCCAAGCAGTTATGATGTGCAGCCACTGTGGGCAACCACTGCTCCAAAGGTAAAACAAACAAACAACAAAAAAAAAAACCAAAAAACAAAACTTGCCTCTGGCTTGAGTAACCATTGCAATTTACTAACACACAACTGTTCACAATAAATTAAATACATTATAAATTCTGATGAATGAGAGTCCACAGACATCAGTATTTCAAATTGTACCTTTGTCTCTTCAAAGATTTTCACAATTCATGATAATACATCAATACAAAGAAGAGGTACATCTTTCTAGATGGGTAAAATATACTTTTTTTTTTTCTTTAAGGTTAATAGGACATTTGTGAAAGGAGAGTTGGGAAGAAGTAACCTCAACCAAAGGCACATGCTCAGGCAGATCAATATTATGAAGAAATACAAATGCAACTCAAGGGTCGAGAACTTGATCATCTTAAAGCTATTCTTGCCACGTACCCCTAGGAAATCTTCACGTACTCCCCAATTAGGTAAGTGTACCACTTTGAAAACCACTACTCTGTAGTATGCCAGATAAGGTTCTTTTTCTCCTCAAAATTCATTCCTCACCCTTCTCCACCCTGTTCTCAGCCTCTGGATGCTGGTCTAGAATGGACTATACCATCAGCCTTTCTTGCCCTCTTGCTTCTGGTTAAACTTGTTCAAGGAATTAGGAAAGTGAGGGATCAGGGTGTTTATCTTCCAGGTTCCTTATCAGCAGGATTTTCAAGGGAAAGCTGACTGCTTTGATTCAAGGTCACAGTTCCTCTTAGGTGGCCATCTCTCTATGACTTTCTTCTTTCAGTTTTTGGTGGTACTCGCCCCTCTTGTCCTGTTGGCCCTAGAGAAGGTAACACCCCTAGGGTATGTCACAATTCTTTGTTATTTCTCTACACCATTGGAAAAGAGTCCCTGTATTAAGTCTCCCTTAAATTATCTTAACTTGAGTACACTTTCCTGATACAGACAGGAAGAGAAGAGCACTCTGTGTGACTCAGTGCCTTACCCAGAGATTGACTGGATCAGGGGTGTTACAGAAAAGTTCTTCTAGTTCCTTGTCTTCTCTAATTAGAGAACACAATAGCTATTTCTGAACCAAACCTCAACAGACAAACTTGGTATTATGGCTCTGTCAATATACAGATCCAGAGAGTGAATGCTTCAGCTGACATCACTCAAAACTAATACAATGAGAACATGAATATTCTGTTCTGGATCATTTCCCGCCCACATCTTTATGCTTGGCAAAGGAGGGGTAATTTGACAGACAAACACCAAAGGAAGAATGTCGAACATATACAATACGTACATTCTTCCATCACTTTTCCCCATTTACCCCTTATTTATATATAATTATATCTTTTGTTGTTAGCAAATTGTTTCTTGGATGTCAGCCTCCTCTTCTTAGCTAGACTAAGTTTCACGGGTATATAACCACATACTTATTTTTCTTCACAGCTGTAGCCTGAACATTTTCTGCTCAGCTCTCTTCCATTTCACCCATATTTTGCATGTTCAATCTGGTGTCAGGCTCATCTATTGAGTTAATTTAATTGTTTGCATTTTTTTATTCATTCATTCAACAATAATATTTATTGAGACTCCATGCTATACATTGGTTGAGTTGTGGGATACAAAAAGGAACAGAGGACCCTGACTAATTTTAATTATATATGAGTTTCCCAGGAATTGGGCTACTCAGGGCAGAGTTTGTCATTGTTATTTCACTCAAATATTTGTAAGAGCAAAAGAGATCACGGTTCATTCATTCATTCATTACCATGAATATTTATTGACCACATGTTAAGTGCAAAGCGGTGGGAAGTAATAAAAATGTACCTGCCATTCCAGCATCAGCTTCTCGCCTCGTGCTGGCAGTGGAAGTTACAAGGATCTCACTTTACTAAAATGTAACCCAATCTCTATCTAACTCATGCCATCCAACCCCCCGCCTCCACTCCTTAGAGCTTCTCTTGGTGAAGACAGACTAAGAAAAGGAAGTTAAGTGGATGGTAAAATGCAGAAAATGACTCAGTGTTAGAAAATTTACTATTAAAATTTTGGGTAAAAAGCAACAGATAAACCCGAGAGCATCCTGGCAATGAAGATCATTATATAAAGGAAGAGGAGATACAACTACTAAGCAAAAAATTTGAAAGTCGTCTTTAATTTTCCTTGTCTCCTATATTCAACACCGGCTCTATGCCACATCTTAGATGATTCCATACGACTATGACCTCCGCAGCTGCCAATCACGGAGCAGCTACTCTGTACCATGCACTCTGCACTAGGCACTCCCTATTCATTACTTCGCTTGGTCTTTAAAACAGTCCTATGATGTAGCTAGTTATTATTATCTCGCTTTATAAATTAGCACACTGACTCTCATTGAGGATAAGTAGCTTACTTAGTCACGCATCCAGTAAATAACAGGGCTAGGAGCCAGACCCAGCTTTACCTTACTCAGAACTTAGCTCTCAACCACTGCTCTACACAGCTTTGCACTTAAAATGGATACACAAGTATAATGGATATACAAGTCTGGGAGATGTTTCCTGAACTTGAAATAGACATCTTCTCTGCACATCGCCCTGGGGTCTGGTTCGATAGGAAGTGGTTGAGGCATTTTGTTTTATTTTTGAATTTGGCATATATGAGCTTGCTCATCTGAATAATGTTGATGATGTTATTTTTGGCCATTAACTTGGTGGTTAAGCATATGAAAATTAAGAGTTTTATTGTGGCGAGTCCTGACTATTATTTTAGACATTCCTTATGCTACTACCTGAGCATGGGGAAGACACACAGCATAGAGATTTTTGTGACCGCCTGTGGCTGGCCACAGAATGAACAAGGTAAACAATAAGCAAGCAGGCCCCTGATTCTTTTAGACTGCTTTTTCTATAGACTCACACTCCCCAGTCTTTTTACCATATACATATTACTGTTTTATTTGCAAGAATCTTCTAAAAAGGAAAGAAATACTGAGTCTTGGACTGAACTTTATAGAACACCGCACGTGCCAAAGCCATTCCAAATCTTACCTCACTGCGAAATGTTTTTGTGGCTGGTTTTATTTTTCATGTCTTTCCCTTATTTTAGGTCATTATAACACATTTTATAGGTCAGCGTCAAACAGCGAGACTTCACCAGTATGGGGACTAATCCTGGAAGTCATGCCAGAACCCACAATTATAATCTACTAAATTCATGGAAATGCAACATTACGGCTGGGGTTTTACGTATGTGGAAATCGTGAAAACTCTCAAACTCAAATCCCGGCCGCAACCCACAGAGAAAATGAGAACTGCCCTCTATACCATAAGCGGCCAGCCTGCATGCCGTTAACGACCCCATTTGTGGGGTGGGAGACCCCTGCTAGTTCACATTTCAATAAACCATAAACTTTTACATGCACACTAAACACCAGAGGGCTTGCAATCATTTCACTATTATCTAGATCCATTGAATATGCATTTATGCCATCAGAGATCAAAGTGTAAGACAAAATGCCGCGCCTTTAAAAACCTTACATTTTGATCCAGTCAATACCTCCTATGTCCCCAGGAGTGTAGCAACATAGAAAATAAAGTTTTCTAGTCCCATTTGAGCTCCCTGGATATTCTATTTCACAGCCATGGTTTTCACTTGCATACAATCCTCACGTCTTTTTTCGCTAAGCAGGGCCAGCAGGGGCAAAATAGTAAAGAAGTGGTTTTCAACTTCAGCTGCACGATAGAATCATCTGGAAAGTTTTTAAGAATCCTAATGCTTAGGCTGCACCCAGACCAATCGCAGCAGAATCCTAGAGGTGGGACACAGGCATTCATAATGTTCAGCTCTTACCAGGCTGGTGCACGCTCAGGCTGAGGACCTTGCTGTCACATGTGCCCTCGTTTTTTCTCTCCTCACTTTCTGTCCCTCTTCACTTTCCTCTGCATCACATCCTCCCCGCTCCTAAATTCCCCAGACTCCAAAACGATTTTTTCCTCTAAAGCAACATGGCCTCCTACGAAGAAGAAAACATCTCAAACAGAATGTCTGATATCCAGCGCTTGGCAGTCTGCTATCGGAGACGTGTGGGATGGATTTTATTTTTCTACTCCACCTCAAAGCGCTTCTTGGAATAAATAGCCTGTTCCAATTATTTCAAGAAAATTCAGTTTCTGTGGATACCCAAGGGCTGTGAACAGGGGCAGCATTTCTTAAGATGTGGGCCAAGTCGCCTGGATTCCAACTCCGGATCACCTGAATGCCTAGGACAGGGCCTCATAATCTGCCTTCTGACAGGCTCCTCAATGATGTGCATGTTTTGGAAACTCCTGAAGCAACATGTTGACTCTCTGACAGCTGGACCATCTCTATAGATTAGCTTGTTCAAAAGATTAGAAAATTGAGTCCTATGCTAATACAAATAATAGGTGGGAATGGATTCTTATAAAGAGTTAAAATACCATAGAAATATCTAGTTGTGTGTGAAGCTGTTGGGTTCTCATTGATAGTAACTGTATTTGACTGTGTCTTATTCAATGGATAAAGAAAAAGGCTCTTGGAGGGGATTTACATCATTGATTCCCAAGCACTAAAATTTCATGCTTGTATATCACACAGTCTGTGTTTTTGATGCAGCCCTGGCTGCATCTAACTGCGTGACCTTGGACAAATTACCTAATTCCTCTGATTATCATCATCTGTCAGATGGGGACCATGATGCCTCACAGACTATGTGAAAATGTAATGATATGATAACTGTGAAAAGTGCTTTGTAATCTGTGGTGCATTACGCAAGTGCTGGCTATCGTTAGAATTCCTGTGGTTTAGGCCAACGTCTTCATGTGGTACAAAGCTCACAAAAGTCCTAGTCCTGCCAGGTACATATCAGTCAGTTTCCAGGTCAAGAGGCCCGAGTGGACCTAGTGCTCTCTCCATTCCACCCCCAACCTTATATTGAGATGCTTCACTCAAATTTGTATCATGTTGAGCAAAAAAGTTAAAGCCATGACTTTAAAAATCCTTCCCTTCTCTTGTCTAAAGAGAAATTGACGTGTTGTGTTAGATACCTGCAGGTCGTGAAACTCAAGAGAGAGCCGATCGGTGGAGAGAACTGGAAAAGATGAGAGAGCCAAATCGTGCTACGGAGACAAGATGAGGCCAACGGCAGAAGCCAAGATTCATGGAGCAAAGGTAGAGAGGGCAGGAAGGGTGGAAAGAGAGGAGTAGCAGGTGAAAAGGGAGGTAGGAAGGCAGGAGCTGCCTCGCAGAGTGGAAACTGGAGGAAAAGAAATATTCGAAGAAGATCATTAGGAAATTTTGCTTTTCAAGGACGTGCAATACAATCTGTTTGTCTTCTTACCAAGACCCCTTCAGGAAAGAGCTACATGGCTTTTAAGTGTTTTAGAGTCCAATTTGACTTTGATTGCATGTTTGTTTTGTAGGCTGTATTGAGTCTGGCATAAAGAAAGAGTAGAAAAATGTAAGATGGTTACATCCATTTGGGTAAATATTTTATCACCACTTTTCTCTCCGGGGCTTTAAAAAATTACAGAAGCTAAATAAACCACCATCAAAAAAACAAAATAAGCAATCCACAAATTGTCAGGGTTTGTTAAATGGGTCAGGCACTGCCTCGATATCAGGAGTTCCGCCTCCTAAGGAGCCTTCCCCAGGCTGGGCCCACAGGGCAAATGGCTGCTTGCACTTCCTTCGCAGGTTCAGCCGGCGCTTCCAGCGTGTCAGGGCCCTCTGGCCCTGTCAGTGTTCAATCACGTGCACAGATTTCCACTGCTGGCTCCTTCCCACTGCCCTCCTGCCTCATTTACAGTCTACATCCTCAACTTTTTTTGCATCGTGCTCCATTTTTAAAACCCACTTTGTACTACCGTTTTTATCTGCATTTAATCCCCTCGGTCCCTAATCCTTCACTGAGCCTCTGATTTATAATTTGTACCAATTTCTCAAACTTGATTCCTAACCCTCATCCCCAGGACTGGTGTCTGGCTTTCCTCTTTGTCTGGGGTCCTCCCTTGCTCTCAGCCATTTCTGGAAACCTTCCCCCAACCCCATCCAGCCTCTCCCATAAAACCAAGATGAGACTAGCTAGCAGCCTCTGTTAAGCTCACTCCTGCCTCCCATGAAGCACCATAGAAAGAGTAAACACCTCTTTGAAAATAAGGCTATTGTATTCCCCATGCGCTCTTTAACAGCTCAAGGATGTGACTTATATTTCTAACGTTGGCATCCACACACAGAAGGAACTATGCATCACCATCTGCAGTAGACCAGTCACCAAACATCGGGGAACCTCTTCAGCGCCCCCACATGTCAGAATGCCTGTGCGAGCACGTGCTTGTGCAGAGATCCATCCAGACCTCTGCATTTGATGTTTATTAACTTTTTTAGAGACTTTAATTAGGTAACAACACATGTGTCCTATGTTATTTCCATTTGTTGATGAATCCTTTAATTCTTAACCAGTTCTATTCAAGCTTGTCAAAGAAGATCGAGGATACATTTTGTATTTTTTAATCTGTTTTGCCATTTATTGAAATTAAAAAATAAATAAATAAAAGGAAAACCCCACTTGTACTATACAGTGTTTCCCAGGAGGTCACATCATTTTCACTTTTATTTCCAAATTGCCTTCTGAGGGCACAAATGTGACATGAATTAGCCCCGAAGCTAATTGGAGCAAAACTATTTATAGTCTGAATAAAATATTTTTATAGACTTAAGTAGCATAAAATCAACAGCAAACATCTGTATTTTTGTGAGAAATAAGAACTGAGTCTACAGAACTCTATCGTCGATGGTCTTTACTACCTTTTAAAATCAGCACGTTTCCACCGTGAGAGTTGCTAAGTTCTTTCCTTGGACACCCCACCTCATGTTTCAGCTCTGCCTCTTTGCTGGGGAACACAGTGGGTGGGGGGAGATGCAAAGGAAAGATAATTGCAAAAACGTGGGGCTTTACGCTTCGGTTGCCAGCTTTCCCACTCCAAATAATATACCGGAATCTCAAGTTATGTATAATTCTTTGCGAATAAAACATAGAATTCTTTTGAGGGAAAACGTACAAAGAAAACGTGATTTCTTTGAAAGGGAAAAAAAGCTACCTTTCCCCTGTTGTCAGAATTATCAACCATTTTATTTTTAATTTTTTTCCCCTCCAGTATGAGATAAAGAGAATTGGAAGTGAATTTATTCAGCTTAAGTGAGCTTCTTCTTGGGGTAAGGGGGAGGGTGTTAAGATTTCATTTTTGGGTCTCCCATCATTAACCACAGCAGGCTGTGGCCAGGCAGGGTTGCCACGCCTCACACTAAGACACATTCCTTCTACTCTCTAAATAACCTGACACAGGCTAAGCTTCCTAAAGTTCATTTATAGAAATTCTAAATACATGCAAATACATCACCATGCCAATAAAATAAAGAAGAGAAACAGAATTTAGAAATAGAGCTGCAGGGGAAAAGCTCCATGAGGACTACCCTGGAATGGTATATAGAGATTCAAAGTCTGTTTCCAATAATTGGAATAACTGGAGAATGAGTTATGTTTAAAGTCATTCCAAACCAGGCGAGGATGGAGAGAGGTCATGTGTTTTGAGGAGGGGCAGGTCAGTGTGTCTTGTGACAAGTTGTTATCTCTGTTTATAACAGAAAGCTGTATGTTTGTGTTAAAAAATAAAAAACAGTGATGTGCCTTTGGGTACGGTGACTGCAGTTGGGCAGATGGAGAAACAGAGAAAGGCTTCACTTAGACTCAGGGCAAATGAGAGAAGATCAGAGTGGTGTGAGGGAAACATCCCTAGCGAAATCCTTTTTTCTAAGCTCTGCCAAGTAGTAGTTGCTCTAGGCAATTTGTTTTCACTCTGTGGACCTTGCCTTAGTCTTTAAAAAAATGGTTCTATTAGCCTAATGATTCTCAACCTTTCTGATCTAAGGGTCCTGCCACAATCTTAAAACTTGAGAACCCCAAAGAGCTTTTGTTTACATAAGTTCTATCTATCAGTAATTACCATATTAGAAATTAAATGAGCAACATGTTTATGAAAATTAACTATAATTTCCAAAACAAAGATAAATCTAGTGATTAGAGTAACATGGTTTTACACTTTTGTAAATCTCTTCAGTGTTTGCCTTAACAGAAGATAGCTAGAGTCTCATATCTGCTCTGCAGATTTAACCTGTTGCAATTTTATATATCATGTAATTTACATAAGGAGGCCATGTTTGCAGAGAGAGGGGCAAGACTAAGTGAAGGTACAGAGAGAGCACCATGTAAAGATAAAGGCAGAGATTAGGGTGATGCTTCTACATACTAAGGACTGCAAAAGATTGCCAGAAAACCACGAGAAGCTAGGCGCGAGATATGGAACAGATCCTTTCTTAGAGCTCTCAGAAGGAACCAATCACCAGTACCTTGTCCTTGGACATCTAGGCTTCAGAACTATGAGACAATAAATTTTCGTTGTTTTAGCCACCACCAAGTTTGCGGCATTTTATTATGGCAGCCTAGTAAACTGATACAATCTCTTTCAACGAATGTGTCCATTTCATCTATGTTTTTAATATATCGGATTAAAAATAGATTGGATTAAAATTAGGGAACTCGAGATGGAATATAGACTGATAATTATATCTAACTATATCACAAATGCATGACATGACAATGAAGGAGATAAGGGCTTGCAAAGGGAGAACTAGTAACTTTACTGTGGAAAAACCTGGTAGACACAATCTTAACCAAATAATCAAGTTTAGTGTCATCGGTAACAAGATATATTAATATCACATATTCCCAAAGAAGGACACATCACCATCTCTTCTTCCCCCAAATCCATTGTAATCATGAGAAAATATCAGACACAAACTCAAATTGAGGGACATTCTATAAAGTATCTTTGGACCATTATTATTTTTAAAATGTCAAGGTCATGTAGGACAAGGAAAAACTGAAGAAACGTCACAGATTAGAAGAGACTAAAGAAATATGACAATGGAGCATCCTGGGTTGGATCCTGAATCAGAATAAGTATCATAGTGTAAAAACTGGTGAAATTTTGAATAAATTCTGTACTTTAATTGATAGGATTGTACCAATGTCGATTTCTTAATTTTAATAATTGCATCGCGATCATGTGAGATGTGACAGAGGAAGTTGGATAAAATATGCTATCTCTGTAACTCTTTTGTACATTTAAAATTATCTCAAAAGTTTTTTTTAAGTTAAAGAAAAAAATAACGTGAAAAGTGACATTGTTTTTACATTTTTGAAAATCTATTTAATGAGAGTGAAAAAAGCAAATAATAGTATTATTACAAAAGTGTGTTTTGACCTTGCGGAATCCTGAAAGGGTTTATGGATCCCCAGGCCCTAGACCACATTTGTGAACCACTGCATTGGGGTAATAACACTCCTGGGTTCTCGATACCACTCATGGGATATTTGTGAGTTTGGGAGACAGAATCTGGTTTCTGAATTTTCCAGGGAGACGCCTACTTGCAGAAAGCTTCTATTCCGGAGTTGTGGGCGGGGGGGAGGGGGAGCAGTGAATTCAGGAGAATTCAGAAGAATGTTATCAAGCCCATTTTCAGCTACGCCTAAACTATATTAAACAAACAGCTCCGATACTACTAAATCGGACTTTTAATCTCTACTCACAGGAGTCCTACCTTATTTTTCAGTTAGTTTGGCACTTTGACTGGAATCAGAGGTGTTATTTCCTCCCTAAATCCACATTATGAGCTTTTGTGACTCTGTGAATATATACAGCCCTTAATAGAAGGATAAAGAAGACTAAAATGGCAATAAATAAGGAATCAAAAAAAACCATCCAGAATAATCAGGTCCACCAAAGAAATCCTTGGATTCTTTCACTGAGCTCATTCTAGCTCAAAGAACAGCCTCGTGTTTCTTTGTGTGATATCCGTAATGCTAGACGCACTTAGGTTCAAAAGCATTAATAACAAAGTAAATGACTATCATATGCGTCCAGTTATAAATCTTGTCTTTCTCCCATGACGAAAGCTTGGCTGTTCATTTTTACACTGAAGTTCCAATTCATCTTTCTCTCAAACTAAATTCTGGACAAGGATCACTAAGCCATTTCAATATGGCATCCTATGAGAAAGGAAACCTTGGCAGCTTAGCCATCTAGCCACGTCCAAGCTCGGAAGACAGCCACTACCCACAGTCGGTCATCACAACATGTCCCAAACTCCTGCTTTGTGACTGCATTTTTGAAGTACCTCTAGAACTAAACTTGCGCAATCTGTTTCTGTTTTACTATAATTTCTCTTTAATTGGTACTCCACTAATCCAGAATTTTACATAATTTAAACACCACTCTTATGATTCTTATTTAAAATTGAAAATTCTTTCCTCATTGAAAATGTTTTGGTCTCTTAAGAAAATATTTGATCTTCAAAGCAGTTTTTTTTATTTTTCAAAATAAGGGCTGAAAGATTAAATATTCTTTTAGTTTTTCTTTCACTTCCAGGTCTAGCAATTCTCTTTCTTATAAGGGTCATTGAGATTTTTGATGTAAGCCAATTGAGAACCATAGTTTCTCCACTTTATTCCATTTATAAATGTTCAATATGACTTTTTTTTTGTACTTCATAAAAGAAAAAATCTGATTTCTTTAAGAAATATTCTGTAAATTAAATTCTTTGTCATCTAGTCTTGTGGTTCGAAGATCTTTTTCTACAGAGAAAAACACATGTGTAAACGCTCCTTATAATTGCACAAATACCTCGTTTTATGGTGCTTCACTTTATTGCACTTTGCAGGTTTTGCATTTTTTTTTTTTTACAAATTGCAGGTCTGGTGGCAACTCTGCAATGAACACGTCTATTGGTGCCACTTTTCCGAAGGCTCATATTTTGGTTAGCATCTTTTATCAATAAAGCATTTTTAAAATAAGGTATGTACATCTTTTAAGCATAATGCTATTGCACACTTAATAAATTACAGTACAGTAGAAATATAACTTTTATATGCACTAGGAAACCAAAAAATTAATGTGACTCGTTTTATTGCTATATTCACTTTATTGTGGTGGTCTGGAGCCAAACCTGCAATATCTCTAATATTAAATAATTATAAATGAATAACAGTGCTGACATGTACATTTCAAGGAACATTTATACAACATATCTGTACATCCTCCATTTCGGCAACATAAATAAATGTTACACCCTAATTTCCAAGGCACAGTGTTTCTTACATAGTCACCCATTTTGAGGTATTTAGAATACTTTTTAATTTTGTGCCAGTTGCAAAAGCTGATGTGTTCAACCTAAGTCATCAGCTTAATTTGAAGAGTTCTATGTAAAACAAAGTATTACTAAGGTTTTATCTCCGAAATGAAGATGCTTCCAGATCCCTTTTTGCACATCTCAAATTTGGTTTTAGAAATGATTATTGTATCACATTACAAAACCACTTGGAACTTGTGTTAATCAGCCATCTCCTTCCTTTTTAATTGTCAAGCTGATTCTGAAAATCATGGCATGTGCATACATACCGTACTTTAAGTGATGGCGCAGACTGGCTTCTAACTATTCTGTGAGAATTTTTTCCATTTGAATTTTTCTGATACTAATACTCTCCTCCCATTACCAACTCCCTAAGCACATCATGGTTTCATTATTGAGGAGAATACCACCTTCTGAGGCTCTGAACACTCAGCGAGGACAAATGACTTCACTAAAGGAGACCGTTGGCCACATGCTGAACGATGGCACATCAGTGCACTTGTTTCATTTTTAGTCAAAAAACAGACTCAGAGTTAAACAACTTTGAGCAAATAATAGGCAATTGAAGTTGACCATTTTAAAATAGAGACAATGAGCATGAAAAATCAAGATGAATGCATTGTTTCAATTTCATGGGCAATGTGAATTAAAAGCAGGCCATGGCCACTCTGCTTTAATTTAAATGAACAGAATGTTTTCATTGTCTCAAAAACCAGTTTATTTTCAATAGCATTTACAATATATTTTTCTTGGTTTGCATGGCTCTTTGGAAAAGCATCAGCAAAAGTTATTGGCTATGGAAAAGACAATTCACTTAGCCATTTTCCGGGCTACAGAGGTGGTGGAAAACAGATTTCTTCAGATGAATTGCTATTGGCCATTAAAAATATATAGTGCTTCTCCTTAGACTAAATTTATCTGGCATGTTTGTATTCCAGGATAAAATCTGAAAAGTGATTGATGGCAGGGAAGCAGGATAAGATCGATTTCACACCAGATTTGTTATTCAAGTTAGTCTTAGAACAAAATTTTTCCAAGAGAAGTTTTCATCAACTTATATTGGACCAAGCATGGTGACCACAGACCACAGTCGGTGCCATCCAGCTGGCTTCTCCTATGTGTGCAACGGGGCTATGACATTTTAGCAGAATTGGGAGGCCAGAGAGTGTATCTATTCAGTTGTGCCTCTGTTCCTACCCACTCTCCACACTGCCTCCCTCAGCTCCAGCAAGGGCTGATAAAGCAAACGTCTATGATTGAAGTTATTAGGATCAAAGGAGACCCACAGGAAGCTAAGCAAAGTCATGCCCTGCAATGGGACTGTGCCTGCTCCCCTGGGAAAAGCCGGGAGCTGCCTTATGCCTCTTCGGCAGTAAATGGGGGCTGTGAAATTAGTAACTTTGAGCACAAATTGAAAATGGCAGGGGAAAAAAAATGGGTTGGAAATATTTTCATGAAAACACAGGGTCTGAGTCCCCCGAGGCTTTGTAGAAAGTCAATAAGGCAGCCGACGAAAGATGGGATATCTGGAGAGAGCACGTTGAAAGAATGTCGGGGTGCTTGTGATAAGAAGCTCTTTGGGGAACGCGCGGTTGTTTCTTCCACAGGGAAGCAATGGGAGGCACAGTTTGGGCTCTTGAGTATTCTAGAGGCTGAAGGTAGTCACAGCTACCACTGACTCTATGAGGGCCACAAAGCTGAAAATGATAAAGACCAAGAAGTAAGTATTTGGCCTTCTGTTCCGCAGCCTGCTACCTGCGTGGGCTCTCAGACTTCCTCTCCACTGAACTAAGGACCAAGCTGTCACTGTCATTCCCTCCCTTAATTCATCTGTCTTTTCTTTCTGCCAAAAATGTTTCATGAACCCCTCAGAGATAGTACCTAACTTCACACTTGAATGATTATTAGATGAGGTCTAAATATACAGAGTATATATGGGAAACCTCAGTTGACCCCATGGAAATAATGACCACTTTCTACCCCCTCAGTTAGTTCAACTCATCCCAGCTCACCTCACGATAGGTATGAAAGATCCCACGTTGTGAAAAAGAGAAAAACAGGAATACAGAACCGGAAGTTGCAGAGGTGGGGTGCGGAGGGTGGCGGGGAAATAAAACTCGAGAAAGCGCGCAACGCAACAGACAGAAACCCCCATTCATTATGAGTTATATTACGTCAGACAAGTGAAATCCCTGTGAAGTGGGTATAATTTCACTGCAGCCCCTTTCCCTCAGAATATTAAAAGAATTAACTGAGATGATATTAAAAACACTTTGGAAATAAGAATGCAAGGTGCTGTAAAATGCTGTCTCCAAAGGAAAGGAGTAAGAAGTCTGTAGAAGATTTTTTCAAACAGTATTTTTCAATATCGCTTTTGTTTTCAGCGCTTTACAATCTCAGGGAAACAAAAACAAAACAAGTCCAGCTCGTGTCTCACGTCGCTGATAGAGAAGACCATTTTCTGGCCCCTGCAAACACACGGACATCACGCTTTCACCGGGAAGCGCTCTCGGCCCGCCCCCCCGCCCCCCAGCCTCATGTCCAGATGCACTTTGGTCCCAGGTACTCTATGTAATTGATACAGGTGACTTTGAACCACGTCTTCTGAGCACACCTGTCACATTGTTATTTAAGCCGAAAGTAGGATTCTAGTTTAAGAACGGAGTGGGCAATTTCAAGGACTTGGTTTTGAAAAGCAGAGAGTGGAAGCAATGGAAAGGTCCTGACGTCCTTTTTTGACGCAGTGCATTTCCGAAGGCGGCTAGGAGGGCGGTTTTAAGGAAAGAAGGGGAAAGGACCGCACTATAGGAGGAATCGTAAATACTGTGGCAATTCAACAAGCCAGTTAATTGTAAAAAGAAAAAATAAGTTGTAAAGACATAAAGGAAAATGATGAAGGGAGCAGAGGAAAAGCACCGTGGGAGGAAGCTCGTAATTAGAAACACAAAGAATGAAAATGAATCACAACTGGCTCGGAAGATGAAAAGAGAAGAATGGAAAAATGAACTAGTTTGCGTTTCTTTTTTTAAAAGGCAATGAAATGATAGAGGAAAAGACTCTTCCAACAAAAAGCAAGGTTTAAAATAATGAAAAGATATTTCAAGAGCAAAATGAGGCCCAAGGGGATGCCTCGAACTAAATGACAGATAAGAAAACCTATAACCCAAAATAGGAAAGAAAGAGACAAAACATATGGGGTTGATATACTTAGCCAGAAACACATGAAGAAAAAAAAAACCATTATAAAACATGCCCGTTTTATTCAAACATTAATAAAAGAATGAGGCTCTGAGAGTAATAACGTATGATTTATTATCCCACAACATGCTGTCTGTCACTGCTGGCGGCTCCAGCATTTCTACTTTTTTGAGTGACAACCTCCTATCTTCTCTATTTCTCTCACTTTTTAAAGTCCTCCCTTCATCCCCGGAGGAAAACATATTGTTCTTATAGAACCAGTTTAAACAACAGGCCAAGAAACCTTGTATTTTGAAGGTTTACTGGGAAAGATGATGTGCAGTTTTAAAATTTCTTCCAAGTAGAAAAAAATGAAAAGCATTAGATCAGATGGTGGTCAATACCTAGAATGTGCTCCAACAGATTTATATCTGTAAATGGGAATAAAAGCAATTTATAGGGTTATTGGAGGACAAAATGAGATCATACTCTTAGAGCATGGTCTGGCACCTAGTACATGCACAATAAATAGTTGTTATTGTTAGCAAAATAAATTTAGTTTACATCGCCAAAGGCAGATGGCACTCTTAAAGCAACTGCGATATGAAACTAGGGATGTGTGGCCCAAAATGTAAAGTTTGACCTGTTATGACTCTCATGCCAGAAGACTAGAAGATTGCAAATGTAATCTCAGTTAAAAGAACAAAATCCGGGGAGAATCCAAGGACTTTAAATCATTACACTGCAATTCTCTTCCAGACAAGCTGATATTAGGTTATAATCAATAAAGGATTGGACTATCAAACTCTTAAAATAACCCATAGGGCAACATGGGTTCTCCAGAGGAACATTTTAAAATATGTTCTCAATAAATTACTGATGTCCTTAAAGAGCTAAAAAGGCATGAGGATAAACAATTAGTTGCCGTAGTCTACAGAGAATTTGAAAAAGCCTTTGACAGAGTTCCATGTAAGTTATTTTTAAAACCTGGTCATGGTGTTAGCGAAGAGGCTATTTTGTCTTGGAAAGAGTTTAGAGATAGGAAACAAAAGGGTATAGGTAATGAACTCTGGATAGAAATGGTCATAAGTGAGTACTGTAAGGACGTCAGGAATTAATAAGTGATTTGGAGGAGAGATAACACAGCAAAACATTCATATTCAGGGATGATGCTAAGTCATTTTTGTGTAGTGAAGATGAAGTAGAATTCTGAAAGATCTGATTTCTCTGCGAGAATGACCAGAAAAATTGTTGATGTTAGACAAGTATAAGGCATTGTATTTATGTATTAAAAAAAATGCAAGCCAGAACAATGGGATTCTAGTTTCTGGTAATGGAGGAATAGCTCCTATTGGACCAAATTGCCTTCAAATAACAAATATGAACTCTGGAGAAAATGTAACTACCCAAAGAACAAATGAAAGCAGGCAAAAACTCGATAACAGTTTACACTTGGAAGGAAGAAACAGCATAGGAAACGTTTCTCATCTTTTCTCAACTTTTTATCTGAAAGCAGACCCCAGTCCACACCAGATGGAGTGGCTAAAACTTGGCCAGAAAATCCACAGCCCTCCTGGCTTGAGGAGAGCCAGCAGTGCAAAACCGTGACCCCCGAGGGAAGGGAAACACTGTCAAGGCGAGCCCTGCAGCATCCTGTGATTGACAGATTATTGACATAGTCCAACAGTTATTTTCGACATTAGAAAAAAAAATAGCCCTTAAGGAAAAGTGGGAAGGTTGATTTCGGAGAGTGGATCAGCATTGCCTTTTGGGGTGGTATCGGTTAAACAAAAAGAAACAGTTCCACCACCACCAACAGTAACAGAAATGTGAGCTGCAGATGCCACTGGTTTGATCCAGCGTCGGCAAAGGTGGTTTAGTGAGGTGATTAAGGGAGTATTTGGCCTCCGGATCCGGACTTGCGTGGCCTCAGTTCCTGACTTGGCCACTGACTAGTTTTCTGGACCCACTGCACTCATCTGATGTGTCTTATCGGGGCTCACTTGCTGTGCCTGGCCCAGTCTCCTGCTGCCAGAATCCATCTTCCTGGCCCCTCACCCAGTTCAAGCTGCTAGACAACAGAATAACAGAAATAACACAAAATCAAGCCACCCACGCAGCTTCTGCTATGCAGAGGAAATAGCTTCAGATCTACCTTGATTTTGCAATTTAGTAAAGAGCAGGTGAGCTCTTTTCGAAACATCTTCTTAGAAGCCCTCTCTTCCCCCAGGGATGGCCTTGAACATCAGGCCGTATTTTTACCTTCAATCCCCATCATTAAAAAAAAAGAAGAGAGAAAGAAAGAAAGAAAGAAAGAAAGAAAGAAAGAAAGAAAGAAAGAAAGAAAGAAAGAAAGAAAGAAAAAGAAAATAATTTATATTAATAGAAAAATATATACATCTCCATTGTAAAATACAATTACTGTGACTGCAAGATGAGCTACTTTATGCTTCTTATCCAGCGCCCAAGGTCAAACTGAATAGAGCCTTCTGGTTCTCACACCTTGGTCTTAAAATATCTCATGCTTTGCCTGAAATGGTCTCATTTCAACACACATTGTGGTCCAACATTCACCACTAGGTTTGTTTGTTTGTGTGTGCGTTCCCGCCCTCCCCCCAAAGAATAGCCTAAAGCAGAGAGCGAGCCCTGTAGGACCCACCACTTTCATAGGATTCATTTCCATTTGTCTTCTCTCCACTCTTACCAAGCTACTCACAAGTCACTAGGCATCGATCAGTTAAGAAACGTTACCACATCACCACTAGTCCTAGACGCCTCAGCCTTGGCAGTACTATCACCAAGTGGGAGTTCTTCCTACTTCTCTTAGTCTTTATTACCATGTAGTCCTTCAATTAAGTACCCATTTCAACCCAAGAAGACCCTTGTCTCTTGTGAAACTCCTCTCCCAGGGAGAGCTGCAGAGAAACCCAGCCCTTCCTCTCTGCCACGCTGACGCGGCCTGACGGCTTTGTAGGGACCTGTCTACACAGCATGGCAGTGCTGTGACTGCCTTGCATGTCCTGCCACTGCAAAGCTAATTCTCGCCATGGCCATCTGCCTTGGAGGTTGAGTTTATGCGCTCTCTCCACTGAGGTGAGTTCAAACCCTCTTGGCCACCATTACTTGGAAAGTTTGGTGTGAGCGTGAGGATGGTCATAGAATATGATCACTTAAAGTACTTCCCAGACGTGGTGGGCTGTGTGCCCAGAAGTGATAGATACTTGGAATGGAGATAAGAAAAAACAGACCCAGGCTCACCCACTGCCAGCCAGATCCCAGACACTCGCACCTCGCTGAAACAAGCAATTCTTGCTCCTCGGGAGATCCGCCTATTATTTAAGCAACTCCTCAGTAAGAAATGTTTGGAAGTTGCATCCCGTAGTCTCCAGAGGGTTAAAAGATGACATTACTGGCCAGTGTCGATGTCCTTGTTATACTGTTTAAGGAGTTAAAAGACTTTTTAAGAAAGAGTCATGGACATGTGCATGGTTGATAGAGAGGCTTTGGAATGTGGAAAATCACATATTTTCTCCTCCCCCCACCCCCACCCTTCAGAGATCAGCCCAGATGAAATCATCTGGTTTTGACGCACTCGGTTCCATAATGGAACTGGGAACTATTCTAAGAATCTCCTTCCTTCAGTGCAAATCTCCTGCTATTGATTTGTGGTTTATTTTCCTACACTGGGTGGCAGGGACCCTCCAGCTGGCTTCCACATGGGATTCTGTCCCTGTCTCAGCCCTGAGGAGCAGGAGAAGGAAACACAGGGTGACCTCTGTTAGCAGTGCATCTAGGAGCTGAAGGAGAGCAGTCTAGACTACGGATGGTCTTCCCGCCCTCCCACTCCCCTTGCTTGTCCTGAGTCCTATGCCCTATTCCACCCTTTCTACTTCTCTACACTAACAAAGGGCAAAATAAGATAAAGAAAATGCTTTAGTGTTACGAGAGAAATGTATGCATCTCCATTTTAAACAGTATAAGCATTGTGACACTCACCTTCATCAGATGGTGAGTGGGACTCTGTTAGACTGTGACATAATTATTATTTATTATTGGGTCCTGAACTCAAATGAGCAAAGAGCAATGAGCAAAGAAACCACATGCGAGATCTTCGATTTGTTTTCAGGCCATAATTAGATCAATTAATCCTTCTTTTCCTTTGTTACTTTCTACAAACAGTCCAAGTTCTTTTTCCTTCCTTGAAGCTGTGCCCTGTCAGGTCAAGGTCAGGGCTGTTTCTATGCTTCTTCTCTCCACCTACCCCGGTAGCTACCAGGGACAGAGGGGCAAAAGCTATGAGCTGAGTGTTCAGGAGGATGGTGATCAGTAAGCTCAATGGGCTGGTGCCAATGGCAACCCCCAGGAGAATGGACGTGACCCCTCCCCAGGGCCTTGTCGGGTCCTCTCTCTGAAGGTCAGATTTTTTTCTGGCCTTGAGCTAGATGTGCTTTACTGAGTTTATCTGCACACGGAGGCATCGGAACTCCAAGTTGCATGCACACCCCCTTGTCTCTGATCTCTCAGAATAATGTTAGGGACAGGGTTCAGAGCATTTCTGGGAGTTCTCCCTGGGGTCTGGGCACCCTCTCAGGGAATGGGGAAGCCCTACCTATCAAGATCTTCTTGGGGCTGCACATAGAAGTAGGCAGAATGTGATTTAAAAAAAAAAAAATGAACAAGAGCCTTATGGTTTGGATGTCTGGATAATGGGACCAGGAAACGAAGGACCAGTCAGACCACCAAGCCCATGGGGTGGGAAGAGGAAAGAAAGGGCAGATCAGGAAGCAGAACCGGAAAGACTCCCTGAGATTCTGGCACCCAATCCCAATGGCGGGTGGGTCTTTTCACAGCACTGAGCAATGCTCCAGACATCAGCTGGGTGTCCTACAGTTCAACTAAATTCCAACACGATCTACCCTGAGCTAGGGCTTAGTCTATAAGACTTCGTCCACCGACTATAGATTGCAGGTGCCCGTGAATTCCTCCTTGGGTTCAATTAATGGGCCAGAGTGGCTCACAGAAATATTTGGCTTGCGAGATTACTTATTCATCACAGAAGAATACAACTGGGGAACTGCTTGATGGAAGAGCTGCATGGAGCGAGGCATACGGGGAAGGGGTGCAGAGCTTCCCTGCTCTCTCCAGGGGTACCATTCAGAAGCTTTACAAACCCTGCCCTTTTGGGGTTTTATAGGGGCTTCATTACACAGACATGATTGATTAAAACACAGCCCACTGGCCACTGATTCGACTTCCAGCCCGTCTTTCCTCCCCAGAAATCGGGGTGAAACTGAAAGTTCCAGCCCTCTCATCACATGGTTGGCTACTAGCAACCAGCTCCCGATATATAATTTTTATTTTAAACTACAACATTACGCACCCTTACACACCTCTGCCACCCAACGAGAGTTCCAGCCTCTGGGCTCAGCACCACCAATGTCCTTCCTGAGAGACTCTCTCATTCACTTATCCTTACTTTCTTCATGTATAAAGTGGTAATTTTATATAACTCATTTGTCAATCACTTTCTGGGATAACACTTTAAAAACGAGATACAGGAATACTTTGCAAGCAGAAGAACTAAAATACATCCAGAGAACTGACAAACTCTGCTGCTCCTTTCTACCCACTTGTCTGCTAAGTCTGGGAGGAGGACTTGTGGGCAAGCATCCTATTTTGCATCTCTCATCTGGGGACAATATATTAAATGACTTACAACGTGTTAATTCTGTAACACGAGTCTACTGTTATGAGTATTCTCTTTAAAGGGTGACAGATGAAAAAGAAATGGAAATGACAGTGCTCTCATTTCCCAGGGGAATCTTCTCCAAAGAAGTCATAAAAAGCTCCAGTCTCAATTGTTACCACCCCATCAGGTTTGGTAAGCAGTGTGTGCTATGTTCTCAAGGAAGACACAGACGAGAAACAAACATGCACATAAAAACTCTCATGAACTGACCCTATGGTTGACTCTATGTGGCTTTTCAGGAGCTTCTGAAGACCCTTAGGACACAGACTGGAAACCCTGGCCCCAGACTGTCAGCAGTTCTAGACAGAACCAATTTCTTATTTGCTGTGGACAAGGGCCTCCAAGGGAGGATACCAGTAGCTGAAAAGTCCAAGGGGCAAGGCCAAAGCACAGCTACCTGAACCGCTGGGAACCGACACCACTCTTCTAGAAGCTACGGAAGTGTGGAGGGAGGGACCAGATTCAACAGCCAGCTAGAATTCAGGAGAGCGCCTGGGGACAGAACCTCGATATACTCATGGGAGCCGCTGTGTGTGATGAAATATAACCAAGGGGGAGCCAGACGAGAGCTCAGGTACAGGAGATGAGCACACATCACAAAGCATGGGTGTTCCTAGCCCCGCCGGGGACTGGAGACAGGGAAATCGCCGCCTGAGATTCTCTCCTCAACGTGCCCTGAACTTGAGTGGATCAGTCAACTTCTCTGATATTGTCTCATCCTTATGCCCACCTTTAGAGGTCCATAAATATAACTGAATTTTTTAGTTTCAATTGTGTCTATCTTATGCTGGGCAAAAATTAAAGTGGAAAAAATATTTAATTGTAAAAAGAATCAGTCGTTCATATTAAAACGTTACTTATCCTCATTCATTCTTCCATGAGATATAGTCTAACAAAAGTCTTTTAACCCCAAACACTTAAGTATCTCCTCCTCAAACACTGCGACTCTCCTGGGAATATCATGCTCCACTATTCTAAGAGTCTGGGGAATAGCTGGAGAGAAAGACCCAGAAGACGGGCTTCATCAGGCCGGCCCACGTCTCATATAGATTTAGTAACAAGAACAAAAACACATTTCAAAAGCAAATATAAATGATTCTTACATTAGATAAGATGGAGCAGCTAATTAAGACATCCTCTACAAACAGTACGTTTAGAGAATGTTAGCATTGGAAGAGATCCTAGAGAGAACCACTTTCCAACCTCTAGTTTAAGTTGAGGAACCAGGTTTAGAAGCTGAGTGGCTTGCCCAAGGCCACGAAGTTAGAGGAATGGACAGTAACAGTCATTTCCTAGCCCTCATTCCCATCTGTGCTCCTCGCCCCTCCCCCTCTCCACCCTTCCTTCCCGCCCCCGGGATCTCCTTGGCTGGAGGAAAGAGAATGTGGGTGAGTAGGGTAGGGCCAGGAGAAAAGATGCATATATTGCCTGTTTCTTTTGAAGGTCCACCAAATAGAAGTAATTTTGTAAAATAGAGACACTGTAGGAAAGAATATATTTTAAAATTCCCAAATAAAAATTGACACCACAAATCAAGTTTCTTCTCTAGAATTTCTAGACCCCAGCGAAAGTGTGTGCTTCTAAAGTGACGTGACTTCCTTGAGAGAAATAAATCAGGCATATATGGCGTCATAGAGATTTGGAGCTATCTTTACTTCTAAACTCAAAGTCAATGCCCCTTTAAAGAAGATAATGGCGAACATGGAGCACTCATCCTGTACCAGGCACTCTCCTAAGCGTTTTATATGGATTACCAAGCTTAAGACGAAGGCATTACTATTGTCCCGATCACACTATTAAGGGAATTAAGGAACAACAACGTTAAGAACTCGCTAGGGTTACACAGCTTGTAAGGAAGGCGGGGTCCACAGTCTGCTCTTCCATCTCCTGCCTTTGAATTTCACACATTGTTATCATTGTTCCTAATGGATAATAGTATTAACTAACAGTCTTCTAAATAAAGAAAATACGAATCCTTAAAATTTGTTAATCATTGTCTCTAATCAATGTCGTTGTTGCTATGGTCTGAATGTTTGTGTCCCCTCAGATTCAGATGCTAAACACCAAATGCCCAAGGAAGGGTGGCCTCGGGAGGAAGAAAGAAGGGAGGCCGGGGCAGAGGAGAAGCAACATGAGTGCTGCTCTAGGGAGACTGGCCAGTGCAGGGGAGGAGGCTGAGGCATGTTACATGGCATCGCTTTGTCCATATGAGCCTTTGAAGCAATGGAAATTAATACTTAAAATTTAATAACCTCCGTAGGAAACTAGGCTACAGTACTGGATACAAGTGACAGTCTCTCCTTCTATTACTGTCCAAAGGTATTGTCCTGGAAGAAGTCGAGACTGACTGCAGTGACAAAACCTACCTTCTCTCAGGGGACTTTCTATGTTCTTAACCTTGACAATCCTGTGTCAGAAAGACCAATCTTCTCTGAATCCTAATGTATGTATTTATGTCTCAATAGAAAAAATAACATCAATTTAGAGAATGGGTACTCTCAAGGAGTTAAGTGAATGAACTTACATGGTTCAACTGCCTCGTCAAATGGCATAACAACACACTTCGCAGGGCATGGAGGTAACTACCATTCCCTCTTAGACTCCTCTTTCCTTCCTCCATCCCAGGCAACTTAACACCTAACCGTTATTACCAAAATTCCTCTAGGCGCAGTATCTTCCTGGGGATGCGGAATGCTCTGCTGTTTATCATTTGTGTTCCTTCCTTTCAGCTCAAAACAATCTGCTAATTTTTAGAAAAGAGCTTCTAAGGAGGGAGGCCACTGGGCTGATTGGAGGCGATGGTGAGGTGAGGTGGGTGGAAAATCAATCAGCAGAGCTGCTTGTGAAAGTGGGCACAAAGTGTGTATTCAGATTTTTGGCTCAAGCTTTTGTACATCTTTTGGTGCATTCTGGATTTACAGGAATAATTTTGAAAAGCAAAAGAAATGGCGAGCTAAGACATATTTCATGTACTGGGCACCACCTCCATCTACGCTGGGACTAACATCACTTGAGCTCCAGAGAGAAAAGTCCACGAAAAAATTTTTTTGTGATCCTGTTTAATGTTTGAAGTCATAAAAAATGAATATCATCACCTCCAAGTGAAGCAGAAATACCAAGAGTCAGCTTTTCTCTGCCTTCTCCCAAAGCCACGCAGGTGCCATGAATCACTGCTGGCCCCATGGGCCCACCATCTACATCGGTATTGTGAGCAGTAAATACATGATTTTAAGTAAACGTGTCCATACAGACGTCCCAGCGATAGGCATGGTGATCGTGGATGCTCCGAGCCCGGTGGTGCTGCAGGCGTTTGTTAGCAGATGGCACCAAGCTGCCTCTGTTTGCAGACTGGCGGGCTGAACTGAAGATGGCTCTTCCTCTGCCTGCTCCAACAGAGTCGTCAGTGCATGGTTATGCTTCTGGAATCACCACGGGTACACTGGGAACCTACTGCTTGCCAGACACTGATTGCGGGCTTGTGATTTTGAGAAAATTGGGGCTCGTTGGCCAGAGCGAATACCATACCCTTTCTTTCCATCCATCTCTATTTGAAGGAAACCCCATGCTCGAAGAGCTGGTAGCCACGAAACATCCCTTTTCTTTTAAAGGAAAGGGACATGGACTTACATACAAGTGACTCTTCCATACTTTCAGGATGGTTTTATTATACTAGTAAAATGGTTTTCATCATACAAAGGATTGTCATAGACGTTTTCACAATTTTCAACTCCCTTATATTTTTCGGAGGGAAGATGCAAGTGATGATTGTGTGAGGATAAAACATCTGTACATGTAAAGCTATACTGAGGAGCTGGACGCCCAAACCAACCCCTTTATTAATTGAGGCAACGCAGTTCAGAGGGAAGTATCAGATTAGCAGCATTTAACTGAAGGGACAAATTCTTGGTTATAGTTAAAATGCCCAGATGATACGAAGACTCAGCTTTTTCCTGAGAGAACAATGAGAGCCATATAATGAGATAAACATTCTACTGCTATCCATACAAAACAAATCTCCTCAAATTTGTGTTGCTTTGGATATAATCTCCTCATTCATTTTTACATAGTGCAAGTAAAAATGAAGATATGATTGGGAAATCACGTACTTGGCTTCCAACAAATGCAATTAAGGCCACAAACAAAACTACACTTAATTACGAAGTTGGACTGAGACATGATCACTCTCTTGGTGTTTTCAGTGGGTCACCTGCCAATCAGAAAATGCCACATCACATTCATCACAGAAACAAGGGACTCCATTGCTCAAAACTTAAGTGTGTATTTAAAAAACCCTGGCAGTTCTCAAGTTCTGCGGTTCACTCCTAGTAATGTTGGCCAGTTACATGATTGCACTCACCCTACTGGCATTCTTTGTCATGTGAAAGAAAAGAAAAATCATTGGCAGAAGATGCTGATTAAAGCATACTGCCTAAAAAAATTTTCCACAGCACTTGAATGCTTAGATTCATGGCCACGGTTTGCATGGGGAAAGCACTCTCCTTTAGAAGACAAGTCAGTTTTCCGAAGTTAGAAGTAGCACTGAAAACCTAGAGGAAGCCAAGTTTTTAAAGTAAAATCCTCTTGTGTGATACCGATATTTATAACCAGTACTATATTTTTTAACTTTAAAATCTTACTGATGACCCAGCTCTATGAAAGTTTAACATTTTACCAGATTTGCTTTGGATTTTCAAAAATAATAAAATACTTCAAACACATTCGAAGACCCTATGACCCTCTCTTCCCAATGGTAAGCACCACTGTGAATTTATTTTCCTAAGCAAGTATTTATACTAATGCTCCACATATATATTACATATATATATAGATTAATAGTTTATGTAGCATTGTTCTTTGCACTTTAAATTTTAAGTAAATGGTATTATATAGTACAGTTTACTCTTCAATGTAGTAATTTAAAGACATATTGATGCAAACAGCTCTAGCTCATTCAGTTTAAGTACTGTATAACATTGTGAATATGTCACAAATATTTATTGATATTCCTTTTGAAGGACAATTATAGTTTCCAATTTTGCTTTTAGAAACAGTACTGCAACAAGCATGATACATGTCTTCTTATGTGCTTAAGGTCAGTGGCCTCTAGAGTATATACCTAGAAATGGAATTAACTAGGTTGTTAAGAGAGAATATCACCAATTTTACTACATTTTGCCAAATTGCTCTCCAAGATGGTTATAAAAACTAACTGTATGAAAACTATGAAATTCCCATAAGCATCATATGAAAGGTCTTGAATCTTGTCAACACTTAATGTCAGATTTTTATATTTTTGCCACTCCGATAGGTACATAATAGTATATCTCATTGAACATATATGTCTATCGACCATACAAACTTCCTTTTCTGTAATTTTCCTTGTCCATTTTTCTATTAAGCTATTTTCTTATCAATGTTATATTATGGATATTAAGCCTTTTTTCATGATATATAGTGTATATGCCTTCTAGGTTATAGAATCTTTTATAACTTTGATCATATGGTGTCTTTGTTTCAATACTTATTCTTAATTTTAAAGTAATTATATTTATCAATCTTTTCTTTTGCATTTGTGTGTTTTATATCTTGTGTATTAATATCTTGTTCCTACTCTAAGGCCGTAAAGATATTCACCTATATTTTCTTCTCAAAGTTTAAGAGTTTTAATTTTCACTTTAATTTTGTATATGTAAGAAAGAGATCCAATTGCATTTTCTTTTTAATACAAATAACTTATGAATTCAGCACCATTTATTAAATTACTTACCTTTTCCTTATTGTGGAAGCATCTTCATATGAGGTTTCCATACATATATTTATTTCTAGGTCTCTCTAATCTATTCCATCTCCTTATATCTGATAGAAAAAATGACTTGTCCCTTCCATTCTTTCTTTTTCTTCAGTGTTGTCTTTATTATTCTTGAGTTTTTTCCCCGCTTATGAATTTTTCAACAGCATTTTCAATTATACAAAAATACATACTGGCCTTTTGATTGAATTGCAAGGAGTTCACTGACAAATTCATAGAGAATTAGTATGTTCAAATGATTGAGTATTCCCTTCTGCTATGTACCTTCATTTAATTGGGTCTTTTATTTTTTAAATTCTCTGAACGGTCTTGAAAATGTTGTTAGATTTAATCTCAGGTGCCTCATAGTCCTCACTGTTACTGTGAATGAGCTTTTCTTCTATTACATGTTTCGGCTGAATACTGGTGGTATATAAGGATGTTAATGAAATTGGAGGCTGATCTTGTATTTATAAGCTTGTCGAATTCTCTGAGTTCAAATAATGTATATGGAGAATCTTTGTTTAGAGTGGTATTATATGCAAATAAAAACATTTTCCTCTTTCTTTCCAAATGCGTGCTCCTTTCTGTTTTCTGTAATATTAGAAACCTTTCTATTCTTTCTGATATTAATGGGAATGATGATTCCAGGGTCAGATCTTATAATGACTTTCAAAGGCTCATCTCTCTCAGTAATATTGGAATATTGTAGAATATCACTTACTTGTGGGAAGATTGGTTTAACTCTTATTCATGAGATTGAGTATTTACTCTTCAGGTTCTCAAGTTCCCCAGCTTACTAATAGCCCAGGTGGTCAGCGACTGATCTTTATTCTTCCTTTTATGGAGAAAGAGAGCTCAGCAGCCCTACTTAGCCCCCATGCTTCAGCAGTTAGCCTAGTGATGGTTCTCAACTTACACAGAACCTTTTAAGCACTTCTCTGCCTGTGCATGTCTAACGACACTTACTTCCTGGAGTAGAGCAAGCCCAAACTTCAGCCATACATATGGCATTGAGTTTACATTCTATTTTTCTTCAATATCTTGTGAGATTTTTCTCTAGTGCATATACTGAGAAATGGAAATCACAAGCTTGTAGGATAAAACTTTACTAGATATTGTCATGAAGAGGATTATCTTAATTTTGAATCTATGTCATTTTTGCTTTTGCTTAAAACATTTTATCTCTTGTTGCTATTTGCAGCAGAGACTAAAGCAATGTTCAAACTTTCAGAGCCATTTTGGCTAGAAATATTATTGGTTCTATTTTTAAAATAATTTTCTCCAAATGTAAGAAAAGGTGAGAATCAGAAAAAAATTATACTTACTATGTGTCTGTAGAGTAATCTCTGAATTATGAATTGCTTGTGATTACAGATCTCACCACAAGGAAATCAACCCATCCAGTTGCCATATGGCTTATTTAGCATTTGTTGAACATGATCTGTACATATTAAAGGATTTTAAAAATAGAGCCAATAGATGGTTAGGATTAAAAAAGAAAACGTATTTTTAAGGAACTCTCCAGTGTGAGGCAATGTAGCAAGGGGATTAAGAGAATTGCTTCCAGTAACACCACTGAGTTGGAGTCTAGGCTCCACTGATTACTAGCTCTTCAAGCTTTGGTTTCCTTATTGGTAAAAAGGGATCATATCCACCCTAAAGGGTGATTTGAAGATTACACAAAATATAGTATACATAAAACATTTAGCACAATATTTGGCACATAATGAACACTCAATAAAATTTAGCTATTATTTATTTAAGTTCACAAAGGTTAATATATTTCCCTTTTATATGATGACATATAATCTGACAATATTCTGAAGCCTTTTATTTTCATTACTTCCAATTTGTCCATGTCATAAAAACAAGCACATATGCTTTCAGTAATTAGCATGTAGCATAGGATTTCCCAAAATTCTCAGATAAGAAATAAAAACTATACTTTTAGATAAATTAAAATCGAAAAAGGAAAACTTTATAAAAAATTAAAGTCCAATCAGTTTTGTGTCACTATGAGAACTGTTTTAATATCTAACAATAAGCAAATTATTTGCTTTACATTAGCTGAAGAGGAAAATGGCAGATTAGAAATGACAGAAAAGGAAATAAGATAATTAAAAATAAAAAATAAAAACCTAAGTTTAAAGACCAAATGAAATTTCATTTACTAATAAGGTTTTAATCTTCTGCTTCGTATACAAGCACACTCTGCTCTGTGAAATAGCACTTAAACTGGAAAATTCATTGTTTAGCCAATATGGTATATTTACAAATTAGTTTTATAAATAAACATGCATTGTGAACAATTGCATTTAATTCTTGTTGTGATGGTTCCAGACATCTGCTCATTTCAGGAACTAGCCTTTCTCCATCTGGTACTTACAAATCACAAGGTCCTACAACTCTTATCACAAAGTTGAATATGAGTCCAGAGAACCATCCTCCTGAACTTTGTGATTGGCTTAGAAATTTTTGCCATGCAAAATATTTTTTGTCAAACTTATCACTAGTTTCCCTTACTACTTCTGGATAATTATATTTATTTATATGGCTTATCTTGGTGTGTAGTATGATCAATTTAATCTTTTTCCATGTGGCTGTGCAGTTAACCCAACTCCACTTATTACAAAATTATTTCCTCATTACTTTGATGTGCTGCCTTCATCACGTCATATTTCCAAATACTCTCAGTTTTTAAAATAATGTGTCATTTCTCTTTGAATATTTTAAATATTTTTCCCTTTGTTTTATAGCAATTTTACTGTGATGTGTCTATGTTTTTTTTTTTTCTTCTTAAATTTATCATGTTCGGGATTTACAGCACATTTTGAACTGTAATTTAATGTCAGTTTTGGAAAATACTCAGCCATCATCTTTTAAAATATTGCTTTGGCCTATTCTCTCCATTCTGCTTTTGAGATTCACTATACGTATCGAACCTTTAAACCATGTTCACACATCTCTTCTTCTAAGTATTTTCCAAACTTCTCTCTAGATTTTAGTTCATATATTTTCCTTTGATTTATCTTCTAATATACTAATCCTCTCTCCATCTGTGTCTAATATGATTTAAACATATTTATGGAATTCTTTAATTCAATTATTATATTTTTAACAACAGTTATCAAGATTTAATTTATGTTATTGCCTGTAGTCTTTTTCAGCTTCTCAGCCTTGCAGTAGACACTTTCTTCTTAGCCTCAAGGGAGTTTGAGGCACAGAATTTCAGGTGTACTTCTCTGTGTTTCTACTCTCTCAAGGGTTACATTTTTCATCTTTACTCTCTTGGTTCTCCAACACTTTGCACACATAGACATACACAAAACTGTTTCTTTTTCTACTTATTTTTCTTAGCTTTTTACTTACTCTCAGCAGGAGAGTTGGTATACAGCAAGCTGATCCATCATTACAGGATGGCTTTGCATGCTTTTGGAGTCATTTCTGGATTTTCTGTTCTGTCCCATTCGGTTCTTGTCATGCACCAATAGCACCCTATTCTAATTATAGAGAAGTTTATGACATATTTTTTATATCTGGTAGGATTAGTGCAAGTGTGTACACTCGTACACACATGAACATACAAACATAGATACACACAGAGAGCTCATTATTTTTTCAGTGTTTCCTAGTTATTCTTGTTCATTCTTCCAAATAAACTATATAATCAAGTTATTTAACCCTGGAAAACAAATATGTTATTTGTATTGGGATCAGGTAAAATTTTTAAATTTACTTTGGAACAATGTACATCTTTCTAGCATTAGTTTAGTATTGAGTCTATTCAAAAAATTTTATTTAAGTCTCTTCTGTGTTCTTCAAGAGATACTATAATGGTCTTCATACAGATGTTAGGCTGTTTTGGGGGAGGGGAATGATTTTACTTAGTCTGTTTCTTTTCTGTTGTAAATAGAGTCTTCTCTTTCGTTCATCCTCTGACTCGTTATTCATATATGTGAAGGGTATTGATTTGATTTTTGCATATTATTGTTACATCTTGCAACTTTATTGAATTCTTTCATTGTTTATAATTTTCCATCAATTTTGAGTTTTCCAGAAATAGTTAGTCTACAAATAATTTTAGCTTATTCTTTAAAATACTTATGTTTCTAATTGTTGTCTTGTTTAATTGTACAATATTAGATTTTGGTAAGGATATGAGGCATATTTTCTTATTCCTGGCTTTTGTAGTAAAAGGTCTAAAGTATCTCTGTTGGGGAAGATACTGGTTATTGAGTGAAATGTCATTTTATTATTTTAAAGAAATATCCATTAATGACAACTAAGAGTTTTTTACATAAAAGGATGTTGTATGTTGTTAAGTCTTTTGCCATTTATGAAAACATTCATACTATTATTGCCTCCATGGTGCTATTAATATGATGAATTATATTGATAGAGTTCTTAATATTTAATTATTTTATATTCTGAAATGAATCTCCCATGTTGCAATGTATTAGTCTTTAAAGTACTGTTCTTTTTACTAATATTTTAAGAATTTTGCATACTTATTTATGAGTGGGAATAGGCTATAGTTTTGTTTTGTGCAATATTTTTCAGTTTTTGATATCAATATTATATTTATTTTTTTTCTTGCTTTTCCAAATAGCCTTTGGGTGATTTAATCTTTAAAAGTTTGGCAAAATTTCACTATAGAGTGACCTGTGGGAGAGATTCTTTTTGTCTTTATTTAGTTTGTAAATTCAGGCTCTGTATGTTTATTGAGATCAATTTTGGTAAATGATATTTTCCTAGAAAATTATCTATTTCTTTTAGAGTTTCATAAACCTGTGCCGAAAAGTCTCTTTTGATTTAACCTCCTTTCTTTTGATAGCTATTATTATTCCCCTTTGCTATTTTTTATTTTGTATATTATTTTATTATTTTATATACTATTTTCTTATTTTGCATTTTCTTATATTTAACTGATTTAATCGATTTTTAAAGATTAGAAAATTTAATCTTTAATTTGGTTTTTATTTTTGTTAATTTCTGTTTTTACCTTTAATTTCTTCTTTCTAATTTAATACTTTTACTCCCAGTTAGTATCTACAAGACAATTAGCAAACATTCTATTTCCTTTCTCCCTCCTTTTTGTAGTTGAATTTTATTTACATTGTTAGGGCACATATTAAATATATACTAGTCTATCACCTTAATATCTACCATAAGCTCTATACTTAAATATATTCAATGTCTTTATGATGAACATTCCCCAGTATTTCTCAGTTGTTTGAATTCATTCTTTAGTTAATATTTTAGGACTATTCCTTGAGGTCTTGCATATTCATAGCCTCATTTATTATGTATATTTACTATGTATATTAAATACTTAAAGGTCAGTTTTGTTAGATTTAAAATGTTTGGCTTACATTATCTTTCAGTATCTTAAATATACCCACAGTCTTCTGGCTTAAATTACTGTTGTTGAAAAGTAAGCCAATCTTACATTCTTTACCTTGTAAGTAACTTGGGTTCTTTTTTTTCTGGAAGCCAAAGGATATATTCTTGTTTTGAAATCACAGTAGATTTTTAAAATGTATCTTGGTATTTATATGATTTCACTTAAATGTGGAATCTAAAAACCAAAATAAATGAACACAGAAAAGCAAGAAAAACTCATGGATACAGAGAACAAATTGATGGTTGCTAGACAGGAGGGAGTTTGGGGGATGAGTGAAAAAGGCGAAAGGAATTAAGAAGTACAAATCACCAGATATAAAAGTAGTCATGGGGGTGTAAAGTACAGCATAGGGAATATAGTCAGTAATATTATAATAATCATGTGGGGTGTCAGATGGGTGCTAGACTTATTGGGGTGATAACTTCATAAGGTAAAAATCTAATCACTATGTTATACACATAAATTATAATACTGCATGTCAATTGTAATTGAAAAATAAATTTTAAAAAGTATCTTAGAGTGGTAATAACCATTCTAAATCAGTTTTTACATGGTATACATTTTCACTATGTAGATTGAAATTTTGTTTTATATTTGAAAAGTTTGAGTTATGGTTATTATACTTGTTTTATTTCATTTCTTTAGTTTTCTTTTCAAAAAATTACATTTATACACATATTGAATCATTTTTTCTATCTGCTAAATCTATCATCTCTAAAATTTTTAAATTCTATTTGATTTTTTTCTTTTCATTTTCTATTTCTTACTATAATTTCATCGATGTCTATTAACTTTGTTTTATCTAGTTTAGTCTCCTGAATTTCAATTTTATTTTAAATTATTCATCAAATTCTTTCCTTTAATATCATCTTCTTAGCTATTATTTTCATCTCTGAATTTTTCCGATTGGTTATACAACCTTTATCATTTCTGTTTTCTTAATTTCCTTTAGCTAATTTTTAAATATTAAATAGTAACTTTCTTTGGCCTTTTTGTCATACTTTTCTAGTGTGTCTTCACTTTCCATTGGCACATCATTCAGATAATTAGATTTTTTGCTTACAATGTACTTTACAGTGCAGTTCTTTTCTGTTGCTCATGTTTTATTGAGATGGGTTTTCCTATATTTTAGAAAGTTGCCATGCAGGGGTGGAAAGGGCTAGTCCCTTTCTGCTTTTATATCTAGTACTTCTTTCCTTGTATTAGTCATATAAATTTGAATTCTACTTTCAGTAGACTTAGTGTGGGGTTTCGTTCTTCTAGAAGGCAATGTTGGTTGTGTATTTCTGGAAGCTCTGGTGACTCAAATACACTAGCATAATCTAATTTCATTTTAATCCTTCTACACTCATCTACAAAGTGGGTGTTTCATAGCCCTTCCTGCTTCTGACAGTTATTTTCGGGCCTGCCTGCTAAGTTTCCCCTCCAAGGATAGACCCTTCCTTGAGTAGGTGAGTTTTTGTTGCTGATTCCTTATTCTTTGGCTCAAATAAAATTGGACATTCTTTCTTTTCTCCTCCCTCTTACCGCCAATAGTTGGCACTTTTGTTTATCTGCTTTGATTCTAGGATTGTAGGGATAATTTTACTTTTTGTTAAAGATGTTGCCCAGGAGTTTTCACTTTCACTGTTCTAGGTGCTCTAACTGCTTTGTAAGGTGATTTGGGAACATTTAAAAATCTGCATTGACGTTGCCCAAACTAAAACCTAAACCAGTTTCTCTCCTTGGCTTTTGGGATGCCAGACTATTCTGCTTTTCTGTCCCACTTCAATACCTGGTTTTCTTTGTTGTTTGTTTGTTTTTCTGAGAATTATTTGCTGGATCTTCTTTCTCTTTTTTGACTTCTTGCTCAGTGTCACAGTGAGGGTGGGTGGAGCGGGGGGTTGGTCCTGGGATCTTTTCTCTATTTCCACTTACTCTTCAATGATCTCATCCAATCCCATGACTTTAAATACTATCCGTTTACCCGATGACTCCAAAATTTCTCTATATACCCCTAAATTCTTCCTTAAACCCTAGACTTATGTGTAACTTTCTACATGCCCCACATCAAATTCATTATCAAGACTTGCAACATTACCTCCAATGTATAACTTGACTCTGTTTACTTCCACGTATAACACCCCAGCTGAGCCACAGTCATCACCATCTGAAATTACTACAATAGCCAATTAACTGGGGTACTATTACTATACTGACCTTCTCCCTATCCCTACCTTGGCCTATTTCCCACAAAGTAGCCAGTTACTCTTTAAAAATATAAATCCGATAATATCATATCTTGAGCAAAAACTAACAATGACTTCACATAACGCTTGGAACAAAAGCCGAAGCGTTTTACGTAGCCTACAAGGCCCTATGTCATCTGAACCTTAGTTACCTCTATGATCTTATTTCCTGCTGCTTTTCTTCTCACACTAGTTCTAAGCCACATTGGCTTTATGGTTTCCCAAACACTCCACGTGGCTTCTTCTTCTAGGTTCCTGTACTTGCTGACATGTGTACCTTCAATGCTTTCCCCAGATCTTTCCATGACTCATTCATTTCATTTGGTTCAAACAGCATCCTATCAGAGACACTGCCCCTGCCATATCCCCCACACCCTGTCAATCTCTTGTTTGTTTTTCTTGACGTCCTTCTTTAGTTTTCTTCATATCATAGCATTTATCATTACTTGAAAGTATATTTTTAATTGTTCTCTCCCACCATAAAATATAAGTGCTGTAAATGCTCTGGCCTTATCTATTCCAGTCACACTTACATTTCCAGAGCCTAGGTCCATGCCTTGTCCACAAAAGATACTAATTAACTTTTGTTGATTAAATCTATGAAGTATTCCCCAATTATACTTTCTTATAACTTGTTATAGTACTTTCGATTGTCCTAAGTTGAAATTTTTACTCTACCTTTGCTTTTATATTTAAAAAAGATCTTTTTCACCTTTATCCTATGTCTTTCTTCTAGTTCTTATGGTTTCATTTTAGCTTTTAGTCATTAATCCAGGTAGAATTCACTTTTGTTTATGATATGAGGAGAAATAGCTTCACTTTTACTCCCTCTCCCAATTTACCACTATGCATTTATTAAATAATCTGTACTTGTTTAAAGCATCACTTTTAACACATATTAAGTATATGGCTTATATAGAATATTTTTCATAAATTCCTCATGTTGCTTTTACTTTAAATTATAACAAATTTTGATGTAAATATTCTAGGCATACCTACTGAACTATATACTCTTATTTTATTGATAGAACTTCATCCTGATACCCATTGGGCAGTCGTGGTTTATTACGGGATCTGAAATTAAATTAAACCAATGTGCTCGGTCATGTACTGTAGCTGTCTCAAACAATATGCTTTTTAATGTCCTCTATAACTTGTTTCTATTATGTGTAAAACTCACAAGAAATGGACATATATTGTGAGAAAAGGAGAAAGAAAACAAACCAGTGATGGAAGGAATTTCTCGTCACTTGACTTTGTCTAAGATATTCTATAATATTTTGATGGGATCTTTGCACTTACTTTCCTTCTGCCCTGTGACTCACTAAATCACAGGGCTGTGTTAGAATTTACACCTGAGGGGTTCTAGGCCTACGAATCTGCACCCTCGCTTTATAGCACCCTCTGTGCCCATTTACATATGTCTTCATTCATTCTATGAAACATCTGTATTTCATAATACGAGTTGAGACCAGGACTTTGCCCTGAGGGTTTACTATCTAACAAGGAAATCCATGTATTTAGTTTTCTAACCAAAATAATGCTTTCTCATTCAAGAGATGCACTTGCGCATCTGCTATTTATTTGGTATGCTTTCCCCTTCTCTGTTACTCACGTCACAGTTTTGGTTTAGCAAATAAGTATATTGGGTGAAATGAGGAAAATCATGCAGGGTGAAATGAGGAAAATCATGCTGGCCAAAACGGTAGGAAGTGTTAAATTGTCATCAAATAGTCGAGTACCGCGTTTATAAGAGAAAGGTATCGTTTGATATTCCAGCTTTTTTGCTAGATCTTTCTAAGATTGCTATAATTTTGTTTCTAATGGACAATTTTTTTTTATTTATATGGAACCAAGATAATTTATGAATTCAAATAAAATTGACAATATTTGAGGAGAAACTATCAGCTATGCCTGTGTATTATATACTGTGGTTTAAGAGTTATATAAAATGTAATATTTTAATATAAGATCATGACCATTAAGCAAGCACTCATTTTTTAAAAGGACAAGCTACCAGAAAAACAATCAGGAACTAAAATTTCATATTCTGTCCCAAATGCCTTCTGACCTTCCATTACTTAGTATATGTATAAAGTCACCAACTTAAAATTGTGGCACTCTCAATGCCAAAGTTATGTAGAGTGAGAAATAAGATAAGGCAGTCATTCTAATTTTTTTATCCTATAATTCACCAAAGGAAAAAAAAATTCTAGTTTTCATGGTCAAATATATTCTAGTTCATTGTTGCCTAGATTTAGGTTCAGAACCTGATAAACCTAAAATTTCAGACGATGGAGACTTTAAAGAAACAGAAATGAAGGAGGAAAAAAAGATTCTTCATGGGGAGGGAAGGAGGAAGGGAGGGAAGAGAGAGACAGAGAGGCAGAGAGACAGAGATTTAAAAAATATTTTTTACGAAGCCTTAATATTTTCCTTTCTTGCATTTGTCTACCTGTGCCCTAAACTATTCTTTTTCAGATTTAATCCTTTATCTTCTCTTCTCTCTCTCTCTCCCTCCATCCCTGCAATGGGCGAATGCTACTTTGATCATTCAGTGACTCACACAGGAATGCTGGTTTTGGTCATAAGCAAAGCTTCTGCAACCTCACTGAACCTGGTGTCCCTCTTGGACAGAAAGATTTTCCATACTAACTCTCTCTGGCTATGACCAAACAGATGGCTCAGTAATTTTAAGCTCAACTAAAACATGCTGTAAAAATACACCCAACAAGCTCATCGTATCATGTGCAAATAATCTACTAACCATATTTACTCCATATACTTCATTACTTTGAAGTGGACTATCATCTTAGATCTTTTTGGTTAAGTTTTGATTTTTTTTTTCTTTACTTAAAGTTAAGGTATATGGAAAATAGCAAAACAAAACAAAAATAATACAACATTTGTTTGGAAGTAGATAATTTTAAAATTAGTAATTAACTTCCATCACTATAACTTCTGGAAAACACAGCAAGGAGGGCTTTGAAACCGAAGGTAAAGGTGCTGAGAAACACAAATCCTGTCTCAACTGAACATTTATTATAGACTTAGTATGTATACATATAAGCAGCCAGTAGTTTATAACACATTTTAATATTTTTAGAGAACAGTTAAATGATCCAATCCCTAAAGATACAGCATTTTTCCCTTTCTTCGCCCAGGAATCTGTTTTGAAAGCCAATTCAATGATTACTACTAGGACATGGAATTTTGATATCCATTTGGTACTGATTTACACCAGCATTTTTAAGGCCGCCAACAAGAAAGTCCAGAATTTCAAGCAGCCAAAATTCCACAAGAGACAACTGTCTTTTATTTTATAGCTTATGAATTTGGGGCTTAATATAATTTTCCCACTAACAAGTTCTGTACCCCCTCCAGAGTGCTAAAGCCGGTGTGTCGATCAGCAATGTAAAACAGAACATATGAGGCAAGTTAATATTAAACTTGAAGGAAAACTGTACAAATTATATTGTTTATTTAGGGAAAAAAGCACTCTAGCTGAAAGAGCTGACATATAATTTATTGTGAACACTTAACCAGCATGTTCACATTTTTACTCTCAACCCACTTGTAGCATTTGTTTGGTGGTGGTGTGGCGTTGGATACAGTATTAATAAAGTCGTCATTACAAATACACTAGATATTGGTTAGGAATGGCTCTAAATACTTCATGCCTTCTGTTTTTATTAAATGTCTAGAAAAAATGCAGAATCATGTCTAGAATCAGTAATAAATCATGGGTAAATAACTTAGGGAAGAGTTATATATATAACTCTTTTTAAGCATAAGGAAATAACCAGTTTAATTAAAGATAACCAAATGTTCTTGGTTCTTAGAAATAATGCTGTTGCAAAACAAAACTTCCTCATATAATTAGAAGAAAAAAAGTCTTTGTATCTTCAAAGTCATCTTTTAAAGGAAATCAAAAAGAGAATAAACATTGGAAATTTTAAAGTGTTTTTTTTTTTTTTTTTTTTAAAGAAAAAGTATAAAATCTTCTTCCCCAGATGCTCTGGAAAAAAAAAAAAAAAAGGAGAAACATGCATCGTCCTTTAATATTTAAGTGTTCAGTCCCTAAAAGATTCCAGGCTTGTCCAAAAACCTTCATGTTTCATATAAGTTCTAACTTGTTCTCAGTTTGTCAGAAAAGATATATAATTAATGAAATTAGCATAGGAAGCCTTAGAATTGATATCTACAAAACTAGATATCAAACACAACACCCCGTAATGTTTTTCAGTAAAGAGATATGAGAGTTATCTCACATAATTTTTCAGTTTAGGTCTATTGAAAAAATAAAGGAAATATTTCTATAGCAGAAGCCCACACTAACCACTAAGAAAACCATACTGGATGTCCATTAGAATCCTAAACTCTTATTCCGAGACTGGTCATGCTGCCTACCATGGATGACTTCTGGACCACCATCATCAGCATGTGCTCTGCTTTCCTGGAATGAATAAGAATCTTTGATGGATTCTCACACTCACCAGAGAGGAGGATATAGCATTATATGTGAACACCATACAACACCACGATATTTCTGAAACAGTAACTATAGAAAACAGAATTATTAAACTGTGTTGCCAAACTACTCCATCTAATGACAGAGTTAATCATGAGTACGAACAAATGGAAGAAAGACTTCTGACATCCGTTCTTAACTTTCATAGTAGAAATATTTATATGAAAAAAACTTCGTTTAAAAAATATTGCTAAATTACTCTATAAAAAATTTTAGCTAATAACATAATTCTATCTATGCAAATGTTTAAAAATGACATTGAGTGGATAAATTATTTCTCACCAAAAGTTACTATATGTAGAAGAAAATAAAATGAATATTTACAAATTAATCTTCAAACTTTAATGTCTGTACCCGTACCATGTTACAAGACAGAGCATTTGAAAAAAAAAAAAAATCATTCTATTTGTAAAGAAGGCCAAGGAAACATGTCTAAGGTGACAGCCAACCACATGCTTATTGCTTTTATCGATCCAGTCTCCTCTGAATGTTTCTGGTTCACTTAATCAGGAATAATTTTCTTATTTGGCATAAAGTCATGACAAATTTCATTCTTAATTTATCATTCAATTTCCAAAAGACACCACATTAAAATTCAAATTATGGCCAAACTCCACAAATGTGGCCAATACGGAAAGTGGAGAAATGCATCTCTAAATATATCGTATCTACAGAAAATTGCTTCACTTTAAAACTTGTTTGTCCTCCCGAATTTCCCCTCTGTTGGTTTCTATCCTACAATCATTCTTTGTTCAGTCTTTACTATTTAATCAGCAGTAATGTGACCAAGTGTACTATATCTGTACTTTACTCCCATTTATTTTCATATAAACACGTTGGCAGTTGGTCAAGTTCATTGTGTCCTTTGGAAATCTAATCATATAGAAAACCAGGTATGACAGAATATATACTACTCACTATATACAAAGGAGTCCTGAGAGCAAAACATAAAGGTTAAAAGAGGGAATAACTTTTCATTAAGGCAGGAAGAAATCTGAGAAACTTAAATGAGGAGGTTCTAAAAACCCTGACTAAATTATATCACTCACTTGTAGATAAAATGAACCCAACCTCGAGGAGCTTGCTTAAGAATGTTCTGTTCAGTCATTCATGAGCAAAGGTAAGCAGGCGCTTGACATCTTTATCATTTTATATTTGAACTTCATCTTCTGCTTTAAGTTCATGGCATGTATCACTTAAACGTGTTCCTAATATTTCTCCATCTGACAACACTGGAGTCATGATAGGGGTCTGTGTGGTCAGTAAGGAAAGAGATGGAGAAAAGCTGGGAGTCATGACTTCTGGCAGAGAGTTGAGATGGTAGAGAAAGGGGGAGCGTGGGCATTTCTGAAGTACTCGCCCTGAGGTCATGGCCGGCATTCTTGGTGGAACTGCTTTAATCCCAGGTTGGGCTACTGCTGTTATCAGAGGTGGTGGGAAAACAAAAGATTTATTCTCCTTGGGGATGCCAGGCACATGTAAATGTTCATCCTTAAGTTTTGCAATATCATTAAATACTGAGGCAAGAGGTTGGAACTTGGGTTCCCAACTAAGGAGACAGTCCCAAGGACAGCTGCCTCTCCCCTCAGGATCGGAGGTTCTCTGGGTCGAAAGAGCTGCACATCTTGTGTCCTGATCACCCAGAATAAAAACAGACTCTTTTCTGGCCTCGGCCAGGATGCCCACTTTCACCTCTCTCTTCTTTAGTGTCTGAGGTAGCACATTATTCTGAACGTAGATTGTGCCACAGCCTTCTTCTCCGTCTCCTTCCTTAAATGTATGGCCAGTCTCTGCTGTCTCAACAGTGACGGTGACATCTGTTTCCCCAGACAGGCTAGAGAGCTGGTCTGAGTCCCTCGGGATTCCAGAGTCTGGCACCCTGGACCCCCGGTCACTCAGAGCTGAGCCCGAGTCCTTTCTGTAAGGGTGCTCATTTATTCTCTGGATCTCCTTATCTTCTGCAGTTTCTCCTTCCACAGAGCAGTGGCCACTGGAGTTGGAGTGCCGGTACAGATTTACAATGTCCTTTTCCATGAAACTCATTAAACCCAGCCATTCCAGCGCGGAGTCCGCGGGCACCGCCTCGTCACTGCAGTCATGAGTCTTCCGGAAGGGCTCGAGCGTGCTGGCATCTCTGGTCAGTCGCAGATTGACATCTGAGGATGATGACGTTTTCTTTTCTTCAAAATTGTTTACTGCGTCCTTTGGTTTATGTCTTAAAATCAGGACAATTAGAATGAAGATGAGTAACAGGAACACTAAAAAGGAGACCATGAGGCTGATGGAGAAGCTGCTGGCTGACACTGCTGAGCGTTTTCCTTCTGAGGAAAAAGACACATTCACAAAAACAGTACAAGAAGTGAATTTGGAGTCCTGTTTGGGGCTATGAGCGGTTATTTTCATTTCAATGGCGTCTTCTGTGCTGACTTTACTTATTAGGGGAAGTGCTCTAGTCAAATAAATATTTCCATTAGTTCTATTTACTGAAAAGAAAGGAGATGGAGTTTCAAGGGAGTAAAGAATAACACCATCGATACCAGCATCTGCATCTGACGCTTCCACTCTGCCAATCAGCTGTCTTACGTTATTATTCTTTTCTGGGAGGTTGAAAAAGTATTGTTCTTGAGTGAAAATGGGTTCAAACTCATCTGTACCTTCGATATCCACCCAAACCATTAAGGAGGCTGTTGAGTCCCCTCTGTCTTTTGCCTGAACTATGAGGCAGTATTTATTGTCTTTTTCATAGTCAAGGACTTGCTTGGCATGAATATCCCCCGTCAAAGGGTCAATGAGGAAGGGCTCTTGATCAGGAGGTGCTCCATGCATGATAGAACAGGAGGATAAAATAGAATAGGTCAGTTCTCCATAAGGACCTGCATCAAAATCCAAAGCGTTTACAGAACATACAGTGGAGAAAAGAGGCACATTTTCAGGAACAACACAGTTCAAGCTTGAGAACATAAACTGGGGTGCATGGTCATTATCATCTAGGACGCTAACAAACACAACCGCGAAAGAAAAATGTTTCTTTTCTTCATCTGAAGCTTGGATAGTTAAAGTGAATTTTACCGTTTCTTCATAATCCAGAGGTTTTATCAGATAAAGAACTCCGGTTTTTTCTTCTAAGTGAAAATGCCCCTTCTCATTTCCAGAGATTATGTGGTAGAGGATTTCTGCATGTGAACCCAAATCACAGTCACTGGCTGAGACCACAGTGATGTGACTCCCTAGAGGGGTACTCTCCTTGACATGGGCATGATATTTTACAGTGTTGAATTTAGGTGGATTATCGTTGACATCAAGTACTTCTATCCATACGATGGCTGTGGAACTCAATGGAGGGCAGCCGTGGTCAGATGCCAGAATGACAAGCTTATGACTGGCAGAAGTCTCTCTGTCCAGATTGTGAAGCAACACCAGATAACCAACTTGCTGAAAAGGATATTCTGAATGAATGAAACTAGTTTCCACGTGAAAATTGTTCTGTGAATTACCATTGATGATGGAATATTCAACGTGTGTGTTCTCACGGGTCCAGTCGTGGTCAATGGTTGAAAAGCTGACAAGTGTGACTCCAATCCTAGCATCTTCACTCAAGCTAAGATTATAATATTCTACTGCAAATTCAGGGGCATAATTGTTCATATCTTGTATTTCTATCTCTACTAGGGTAAGAGCCCTCAGGTCAGGAACTCCACCATCACTGGCTTCAACAAGAAACTGAATTGTCGATTTTTTATCCAGAAGTAAGACAGGATCGATAGTAAATATTGTACCTGAAACAACACATAGCATTTAAATATTGTTAAATTAAAATTCCATGACCCATTTAGTCAGTAAATATTTGTAAAATATTTACGAATGTGTTTAGTTATCTATTAGATTTGTTACTTAAGTAATAACCAAGAGTAACTCCAAATAGAAAATTAAAATTATTATATTTATACTTTTGTAACACTTAAGATCTAGAAATAATGTTCTTGGCATTCACTCTATTCAATATATATGCTGCTTATAAATGACTTTGCCACAAATTTCTCTTAATTCTATTTTTGTATAATAAGTTATTCCATTGTTATTTTTTTAAAAGGAAGATGTGTTATTTGAAAAATGCATACCCCATTCTACCACCCATAGACACATGTATAGCAACATTCTAGCATATAGATATTTATTCTGGAAATACTGGTTCACACCACTCTAGTCAATTGAAAGCAATAAACATGATAATGCAGAGTAGCAACTACTGCTTAATTATAAAAATGTATTTCCTAAAGCTCTTGGATAATTGGACAGATGGGATTTCCCCTTGTTGATGAAATATTTTTAATACATTGTATTGTTTTAATACAGAAATGGGTACTTTTTATAAACATGTATGTAATGACAGTCTTCTAAGATAAATGTTTTAAGTATGGTCAATAAAAAAAGAATACAGAATGCTGTCATTTAAATGCCACATTTCAGTTGGAGTCTCACCATGAACTAAACTGACTTGATAAGATTTAATGTTTTAAAACATTCTAGCCAGTATCTCATTGCAAAGTTTGTTGATAACACAGGTCAAGCAAAAGGGTTGCTGGAACTGAGTGCTCAGAGAGACCACTGCCTGCCTTCCACACCGATTTGCTGTGGACAGGGCAGGAGTTGCCATCATCTGAGGCCAAATATATATATATATATATATAAAATAAGTAAGTAAATAAATGAGAGAGAGACAGAGACAAGAGACAGAGAGAGGGAAGAGAGAGAAGGAAAAGAAAAGGAAAGCCAAATTTCCGACACGTTTAAATTCATACAATAGCCATTTATCCACACCTGCAGCAACATTACCTGCTTCTCCTATTACAGCACTCTGTGGACCCCGTGCTGGTATTTCATGACTAAATTCTCCTTTCAGGTGATCCTGAGGTTAAATTTTTTTTTAATTGAGATGTAATCGATATATAACATTATATTAGTTCCAGGTGGACAACCCAATGATTTGACATACGTATATATTGAGAAATGATCACCACAGTAAGTCTAGTTAACATCCACCATCCTGAGATGTCGACGTTTAAATCAGCCCTCACTCGTGGGTAGCGATGGAGAACACTCAGTGTACTGTGTCCCAGGCTCCTCTTTTCTACAGTGTGCTCTGTTAGGGGCTGTGCTTGATTAACTATTATTCATCTTTATAAAATTTAGCTTCAGTGTTTACTCACTGTTAAACATTCTCTGTACAATGCTTAGCTGTTCTAATCTGAAATCGCTTGCCCGAACACATTTCAGAGCCAAAAATGTCTTGCTCTGATAAAAATACAGAGAGCCTAGAAAGTCATCAAATAAACCAGAACACCACAATGTTTTTTACTTAGTAGAGATGCTCAAATAATTTTCTTTTTTTGGTTCTTATGAAATGTATGATGCTATGACTAAACTTTTTGTACTTCAGCTTAGATAAAAAACTTCTAAACTCTAGTAACATGAAGTCCTCAGTACTAAATTAATCCATTCAACTTCATTTGAATTTTGTTGAGGCCTGGGATAACTACCTGAACTGTGCCTAGTTGGACTGACGGACTAGGTGTGTACTGCTATATGGGGGGTCTCTGAACTCCTGAACCTTTGCCAGCATTTAATCAATTCCTTTTGCTTTCCAGCCACTGAGATGTTGGCAAAGAGAAATAACACTGGGATTTGCTACCCCAACATTCAATGTGAAGAGAAAAAAGACGGTGGCGTCTATAATTTAACCAGGGGGTGGGGCAGAGGAGCTATTTTAGGAGCATTTGGAAAGGATTATTTCAGGCTTCCACCCTGTAACTTAAACCTACGAACAGTAAGGCCACTATAAATAACTCACCATTCATAGCATCAATTGAGAATTCAGCGGCAGACGAAAGGATTCTATAAGAAAGGTGCTCGCTGCTTTCTAAGTCTGTGGCTGCCACGGTGAGCACGGAGTAGCCCACAGGCGCCAACTCGGGAATGGTGACCTGAGGTAAAAGAGAGAGACTCGACATGGTGCTTGAAGACTATAGATATTTTCACGAACGGGGCGAGAACATGAGATCGTTTTATTTATTTTGCTTGTGGAAAATATACAGAGAAGCTGCCTTTAATAGGGATATTAATTTATAGAGTTGACATATTAAGACGATTGTGTAGTGATCCCAGAATTCAGACAAAAATATGTTTTAAAAAACTGAATTCAGTTTTGATTTTTATTATGAAAAATTTCCTTCTAAGTTAGTTCTGTGTGGTAGAGGATAGTTCATATGTTCACTGATATATTATTACATTATGTACCTTGTGTAATTTAGCACACCTTCACAGAAGATCATGACTTAGGTTAGATTCCCTCCGCTGTTTACACAGAAATCTTGCATTTGCTACATCCAAGAATCCTGAAGCCTATTTTCAAGTACTTAGTTGAAAGCTATCATTGTCCTTACTGTTACAAGCATACACTATGCTCTAAAAGCTGAAATTCCACTTTACAGCTTTGTTCATGATTTGCTTCTACAAAATATTAATCAATACATCCCAAAAAAATGCCTGAGAAAAAAAAAAGTTTTCCCAAATTAACTGCCGATAATCCACACTGCCTTATTGCTCATCTATGGCTTTGAAAATATCAGGCGAGTTCCAATTGTTATGAATAACCAGTCCCCAATCCCTGAAAACTAAAGAAATGGTGACATACTTTCATAGGATGATATATGAAAAAATACATACTTAAAAAACTGATTCAAATGAGATATTCAATTCCATATATACTTCTATCCTCCATGATATTAAATAGAAAACCATCAGCATCAACTTAAGCACTAAAAACAGCGACTACTGTATGCCTAAATTAGTCTGTCGACAATGGTAACCTTACATTCTACCCTGTTCTTTCTCGTTTTGGCTGTGTTCAGCATCTCTTTAAGCTATTTACCTGGTAAAAATCTTGAGAAAATACTGGAGGGTTATCGTTGACATCCAACACACGGATGATAAGTGCTCCCTCTGTGTGGTGCACTGAATCAGAAATTTGGATAAGCAGCTCATATTCAGTAGCTTCTTCAAAATCTAACATTTTCACTAGCACCACCACTCCAGTGTTTGGATCAATAGCAAACTTGGTTCCAGGATTACTTTCTTTGGAGAAACTGAAGATGAAAGCTGAATTCAAATCCACATCATGAACTGATATCCGAGTCACAATTACACCAGGCAAAGAATCTGAAATAGCCATGATCGATGTCAGTCTCCATTAAAATTCATCCTTTGAAATACTTTTCTTTAATAGTTCAAGCCAAGCATTTTTATTTTAAGTCCAACTTGATTTGCTGTTTCTTGGCATGATTTCTCATACAAAGCTCGTTATAAACTGAACAAAAACTTTGAAGAATTTATAAGCCCAATAAAAGCAAAAATTTACCACTGAGTGGGGAATTGAGGAGGTAGGGTATATTCAATTTTTATATTACATTTTTTATTGTATGCTTATGACACAACTCCAGGACCAAGAAACATTCTAAGCCACTTATTTGTACTATATAGTTTCTGTATCAAAATCATATATTCATGGGAGAATGGGTGGGAAGAAGGTTATTACTCAAAACATCAATACAAAACATAAGATTCTGAAAAGTAGGCAAGATTTAAATAAAAATATTTGGACGCTGAAGTTAGAAATAAGTTCCTTGTACTTATTTTTGCAAAATTATTTCTTTTGGAGTGGCAGATATACTGCTTCCTTCCCTTAAAGTGAGACACTCAACATTATCAAGACTATGGAAAGACAGAGTACACATAGCACATGTGATGAAAGCCAATGTCTAATATGATTCACCAAAAAAATATTACAAAAGAGATGACATACTAAATGTCTCACACACCATATGTGTTCTCTAGCCTAAATTACCATGAAAGGGACTTTGTTTTTAAGCTAACATGTATATGGTGCAGGTAGGAAGAAGATGTCAAGGTATTCAGAATAGTTCCTGGTGTACACCAACCACACCTTATCCCTTTCAGTATGCTTTATGCTTTATGATATATTTATACTGGGCACACTGTTATATCTTCATGCTAATATATGTGCTTTGGAATAATACCTTCAGTAAAAGCAAATGGAAATATATTGAGTAGGTGGGAGCCAAAACTGGAGAATTTTTTTATTGGTAGAATATTTTAGAATGTTCAGAATATTTGTAGATATCCTTCCATAGAGAAATTTCTGGAATATATCCCTCTGTGAGTGGTGATATTTATAATTTGTTTGGAAGACTGGACACAAAACTTTAGGAATGCCTTAGGAATAAGTTTGGCATTAAGAGTAAAAGGAGAAAGGCAAGTAAGGGGCCACTGCCATTTGTAATTTCAACTATAAAGAGTTGGGTTGGGTTTTACCATGAGGGCCATTGACCACAGACAACTTTGGGATCATAGTCTGTGGGGTCATCATAGAACCCAGAGACCCAATTAAGATTAATAAGCGTATCATGTAAAAGTTTGTATTTTCCACCTCTACCACTAATGTAAAATGTTTCTGCAGTGTCAAAGTTTAGGTTACATTAGAGGAAAATGATGACTTTGTATGATGGACATCTGATTCCTTTCACTTATTACTAGTCATTAGCATACTGCAAAGACTGATGGTTATCAGTCTAGGTCGCTTCTTCTCAGAGGAATTTTAGGATGATCATCACAGTCAATAAAATATGCTTCTTCATAGAGTAGATCTTTTTAAGAAATGTCAGTGCACAAAAAGAACCTATGTGGAATAGTGATTTAAGCATGGGGAACTGGCATCCTGCTGATCTGAATGCAAATCCCAGCTTTCACATTTACCTTCTTTGACATTCGATATGAAACTTTTGATCATCCATTTTCTATCCTGCAAAATGAAGATGATAACTATTTATGTTGCCTACTCATTGAGTATTAGCACTCATATTTAATACAGTGCCTGGCTGAAAAAAAGGTAGATGACATTATACATGTTAATCTATTCCAAATTGCCACACTTACTTTCTGCAATTTCCACTGCTTCAAGGGGCAGAAAAGTTGGAGCATTGTCATTTACATCAGTCACCTGTATCTTGACCACAGTTGTGCCAGAAAGCCTGGGCATCCCTTTATCTGTGGCTTGCACAATCAAGCTGGTTTGGAAAAGAATCAAGGAATATTACCCATCATCCAAAGAATAAGAAAAACAACATAAATATCAAATTGAATATTTATATCCAGTTGAAAATATCCAGTTGAAAATTTTTAAATGAACTGGCTAGGTACTTTTATTTCTCCTCCTGGCTTTTTCTAAATTGCATCATTTAAAATTTATTTCAGAAGAACCATCACCTGAAATTTATTTATTTATTTAGAGAAGCAAATCCTGCAGGCTACCAGAGGTCATGAGGTATGTATGTCAAAACAAATATACCATTTCTGGGATACAGGCCGTAAAATTTATTTCTTTTTCCACTAAGAACCACTTAACAGGTATAAACACCAATACTTGTCTTTTGGATAAGCAGATTGTCTCTACCCTGCCATGCATGGCCTGGATATTGCTACATATTTCCATTTTACTATATCAACAAGAGAACTACTAAAAGATCACTTTGCATTGATTTTTTTTCAGACCCAAATTGCAAAACAATCAAAATTATAAAATGAAGAGAGGACATTTCCATGATTAATACATGTACAAAAAGTGCATGATTGGCTAGGACTATAAAGTAGATGCAGAAGTTCATGATCTGAAAGAATCCGTATCGATTTAATCTGTCTTGGATGATGGTACAACTAACTTGCTCAGCAACCAAATTAGAAACCTTCCTAGTGTCTTCAACTTCTCCCTTTCTGTTACCACCCTTCTAACATCCAACTACTTATGAGTCTGATAGATTTGATCTCCCGAGTATCACTTGAATCAGTTCTTGTCCATTCACCTCCACCTTCAGAGACTCAGAAAGGCTGATCAATCATCCTGCTTTTCCAGGGAATGAAGAGTTGCCTGTGACATGAGACTTTCAGTTTTTTAAAGCCAGGAGAGTCCTAGGAAAACAGGAACAAGTTGGTCTCTGTAGCTTCATGCCCTCATCGCCTTTTCCTGGAAGGCTGAGTAATCATTACATCCTTTCTCATCTGGAGTACTTGTTTCCTGAAAGTCTCACCTATTCCTATCGACTCCCTTTGCAACTCAATTGCTCTCTCTAAACTCCCCATCTAAAAATCCGATTCCCCTTTTTAAAAACCTTTCACTGACTCTCCATGTTTATAACAGGTGGTCCAAGCCAAGAGCACGTTTATGACCTTCTATGACCTGGCGTCTTTCTGGAATCCCTGTCCCTACACCCTCTTAGTCTTTTAAAGCTCACATCTGCCATAAGGCTAAAAAGAAAATGGGAGAAGATATTAGTGGGTTGAGTAGGTGAAAAGTTTCAACAAATTTCTGGAAAATGCAAGCAGATCGAGAAGTGATTTCTGATGAGTAGGTCAGAGGAACCACAGATTAAAATGCATCTGGAGAGAGGTAAAAATGAGTGAGAACCAGATTTGCCCCCATGTAACCAAGGAGATGTTCAAGATGTAGCAAATGGTAAGGTAAGATATTGAGCTAAAAATAGCTTGAAGATTATTTTAAACTCAAAATATAGAACAATCAAATGCCCTGCCTATTACTCTTTACCCCCAGGCAAAAGAATGGCTGATGATCATACTCAGAATAGGTAATATTGAGGGGCTGTCCCTCGGGAAATGGAAGCCCCTTCCTAGAGAAAAACAAACTCTCTGCATGTTGTCATTTGTATGTCATCCTGCAAAGCAGTCGACTTCCTCCCTAGTGCACCTGCAAGTGAAGCGTGCCGGTCAGTGAGCTCTGCCAGCCACCCAGGGGTTCTGGGACTTTGCTACTGCCTCACTCAGAAAGCCTCCAACACAAAAAAGAGAGCACAAAATAGAAAAGAGAAGAAATGAACCCAAAGGAAAGATATTGAAAGAACAAAAGAAAATGTAAAAACAATTTTAATTAATGATCTTGGGGAGACAGAAGACAATGAATGCATGCATAAATCAAGAACAAGAGGCTTTGGACAAGCTCAAATATCAAGGAAGAACTTTTAGAAATAAAAATATGTACAATATCCAAAAATTTTTTTTAAACTAGAAAACAAAAAATAAAGTTTATAAGGTTAAAATTAAAGCAGTCTCCCTGAAAAATAAAGCAAAAATAAACTAACACACAAAACAGGAAATGAAAAGTACAAGATAAAATAATACTGACAAAGGATCGATCCAGGCAGTCCTACGCTTGACCGAATAGGATCCAGGAAAAAGGAACAGGACAAAGTGAGCAAACAAACAAAACAAAATAAAACAGAAAGAGAGGCAATTAAAGATGAAATAATATTTTTAAAAAGTTAAAAGAAATATTTCTTCTTATTAAAAGAGCTCACTAAATACAAAGCACAAGACCTGCATCACATACATAATCATAGAATTTCTAAACATTATCAATAAAGAAAATAATCTGAAAACTTCCACAGAGAAGGAAAAAACAAATTGAATACACACCATGGAATTAGAATGGCACCAAATTTCTCAACAGCAACACTGGATTTTAAAAGATAACAGAATGAGACCTTCGAAATTCTAAAAAAACAATTTCGACTTCTAGATTATCCATTGTATAAATCATATGTGAGAATAGAATAAAGGTATTTTTAGACGTGCAAGAAATCAAAGAATTTACTTCCCCGGCACCTTTTTCTACAAAGCTACTGGGAGAGAAAACTAAGAAAGAGAAACACACGAAATCCATGCATGACACAGGCCCAACTTGGAAGAGCAATAAGGCAAAGTCGTGAAACAGCTGGCTTCACTGAGGACTGAGAGAGCCTGGTGCAAAACGTTAATGTTAGATCGGGAGAGCAGAAAGCAGCAGGAAGGAGGTCTCTGTGGAACATGGAGGACTTGAGGGTATTTTAAGTGAGAGGTGTTTGTGGGGGCAGGAGAGAGAAGACCTCCTTCCTCAGCTCCAGATCATAATTTTTTAAAATTTATTTTTTGGTTACAGTGGACATACAATATTAGATTAGTTTTAGGTGTATAACCTAGTGATTAGACATTTATATACCTTATGAAGTGATCACCCTGATAAGTCCAGTACCCATCTGACACACATAGCTATTACAATGTTATTGACTATATTTCCTATATCATACATGATTTTTAATTAGCTAAAGAGTATCTTTATTTTTGCTCTTCTGCTAGCTCTACAAACTTAAAATGCCCCCGCCCCAAATTCCAAACCTTATCTATGCTTCCTGCCTTTTCTATGTAGAAATTACAGAGTATTCCTCTCTGCTTTCTTGTTGAATAAATTCAACTGTCCACCATGTCCCATGGATTCTATAAGTGAATCGACGAGTAAGGATGCCCCCTCCTCCCCCCCCCCCCTGCTGCTTCTGCCACAGCACAGACCTTTTCACAGCTGTCGTCTAGCTTAGCTCATCTGCCTGATGCCAGTTCTCTGGTCTGCAAAGCATCCATTACCAGATGTCTTTTAAAAATAAAGATCTGAGCATTCACTCAATTGCTTACACTTTTATACAGCCTACAGAATAGGGTACAATTTCCATTACAGGGTATGTAAAGTCCTACAAAACTTGCCTGTGACCTACCAGCTTCTTTTTTGTTTTGTTTTGTTTTTTGTTTTTCAGATTATTGTGTGAGTTTTTCCAGTTTTATTGAGCTATGACTGACATACAGCACTGTATAATATTAACGTGTACAGCATGGCTTGATTTACATAAGTTGTGAAATAATTGCCACAATACATTTAGTTAACATCTATCATCTCAAATAGACACACAAAAAAAGAAAAAAAATGTTTTTATCATTGTAATGAGAACTCTTAGAACAAAACTACTTTCTTAATGATTTTCAAATATACCATAAAGCAGTGTTAACTACAGTCACCAAGTGGTACATTTCATCCCCGGTACTCGTTTCTCTTACAACTGGAAGTTTATACCTTTTGGCCACCTTCGCCCTATTCCTCCGCATCCCTAGCCTCTTTTTTGTCACTCCACACAGATGCACTGTTACTTCCAAATACATCGAACGCTTTGGCATGTCTCTGCCTCTCCTCACACTTTCTGCTTGGAAGTCCTTTATCCCCTTTACCATGGGGAGTCAAGAGATTGGGGTTCCAATCCAGCCCTACTGTGCATGGGTTTTGTATTTTGGAAGAGATAATTAGCATCTCAGCCCATTTCCTACCTTGTATATGAAATGAGCATTCAAAGGAGAGTATGAGTTTAGCATTGTTCTTGGCAATGATTGCCCTTTGACCTTGAATATTTATGATGGAAATTGAATTTTTAAACAATTTAACTCTTATTTGCCTAAGATTTTTTTATTGCTTGCTTGAAAAGTCTTTCAAAAGACTAAAAACGTTGGCCCTGAAGTGTTATAAGGCTCACATGAATATCAATTATCAACTTAAATAGTGATAAGCTTCCCTATGTCAGTTATAAGTGTTGGCAAGCAGTGATTCAAACCCAATTACTGCATGCTCACACTATGCATGTGTTATTTAATAAATTGCAAGCTGGAACTTACTGGTTATTATTATTTTAAGTTTCTAAAGTTCTTTTTCGTGTTTTGTAAATATACAGGTACATACTTTTAAGATTCAGTCACATGGTACAATAGGAAGCCCTACTATGACTGTTCACATGCACAAGAATCTCAGTTCTACATTTACAGCTGCATATTCTTGGCAAACTTTACCTCTTTGAACTTCAATTTCCTCATTCTGTAACTCTTAAGTCTATTATGGAAATTCAACATGTAAAGCAGGTGGTCCATAAATTATTCTGATTTTTAGTATGCTTCCTGCCATGGATTATAATGGCACTCAATTTTCGAGCTCTCTGAAAACAAGAACTATTTCATATGTCATTACATCTCATGCTTGGTAGTGTTTTAAATTCAGAAACATTGATCAGATAGAATTTAAGGTCTATTTTATAATTTGTCATCGTCTTTCCACTGAGTTTTCTTATAGGTAGCTTAACATGAGGACTAAAAATTATTTAATTTTTATTTGATGCTTTTATAGTAGAATCATAATTTACAATATCTTTTTTCCCTTTTCTTTCATTTTATGTTGTAAAACAGAGAATCAGAATTGAGAATATTTTCCTCAATTGGACAAAATAACAAAATATTTCAAAAGTTAAGAAAAAAAGCTAAATGACACCTTTTCCAAAGCATTCACTAAAGGTATAGCACATTAGGGGAAAATCATCCTATATTTCCTGCTGCCTTAAATATCAGAGGAAAAAAAAAAACTGAAGAGGAAGAGAAGCCACAGAGGGCAAGGGAAACCGAGAACCTCGAGAGGCAGGTGGTTTAGAATAATTCTTTGGCTTGGTGATGCTGAAGGGCGGGCAGGGGTGGTAGCTGGCTGCCTCTGTCTCTGCATCTCTCTGTGGCTGTCTGTGTTCAGTTTGAGTTCAGTTCAATTTCTCTCAGTTCTCCCAGCCTTGAATTAAATTCTTTATGGAGAATTGGAGAGGAACACTTTTAAATATTGGGACCAATTCAAATGTTGGGAACATTGAAACTATGACGCAAATAGGAAAATCTGAAAGGAGTTAGATTTAATGGCTAATTAGGCTCCACTAAGTAAGAAGGACATCGTAACAGTAAGTCTACAATCAGGAAACACTTAGTTCCTGGAACATAGCAGACCTTCAATAATCTCTGAATTTATAATCACTCAGGTGGCAACTAGACTCAGATTCACCCGTAGTTATCTATGGAGAGCAAAAAAAAGCTTTATACTTTTTTTTGCTATAGAAACAAAACAAGCTTTATGCTTGCTATAGAAATGATGTGGCAGAGGTAGGTTTTAACATATTTATATAATCGATTTTAATATATTTATACAATAAAAGTATTATAATAATTGATTACACTAAAATATTATTGAAAAAATCCTACTGGTTAATGTAGGGTATGGTCTTAAACTTTTAAAAGGATTTTGAAGTAATATTTTGAAATATATTAAACAAAGAGAACTAAACAAAACTTTTAGAGTTTGAAAGTTTTTCAGAGTTTAATTAATCCAATCCTGCCAGTAATGACAGATCCCATCTTAATCAGCTCTCACGGCTCAGCCACAGGAGTATAGCACGCTCGCCTCATCAAAACGTAGGCAGCCTGGCCTAGGAGAATATTGACACTTAGGTCTTTCGCATACCTGCCCTCGTCCCCAAACAAAAAGTCAGCTCTATAGATTGCACAGTGGAAAGAGTGTGATTCGGAATCACGATCCCTGGCTATGAGTCCGCGTGTGACCATTAAATGGTCCTGTAACCCTGAGAAAGCCACCGCAGGTCTGTTGTCCTTTCGGTGAAAAAGAAAACGCCTAACTTAACCTCCCTGGGAGGTGACTGTGAGGATTAAAGAAAACACAGTATGTGGAAGGCCTTTTGGAAGAACATACAGAATTGTGACAAAAATATGAAGCCTATTAAAATAAGCAATAAGAAAGTCAAGCCTCTCTTTGACCTCAAGCTTCCCATGTGACCACTTCTAGAGAGACAAACAAGGTAAACAGTTTCTTATGTTTTCTTCCTGAAGTCATCCAATTACATGTGTACACTTTTACTCAAACAGACCTGCAGTACAGGCACTATAATACACGTTGATTTTGTCCACTTAGTCAAATATCCTAGAGCTCCATCTTCAAGGCACATACAAATATACCTCTTTTAAAATCAGTTTCATTATATTCCACAGGCGACTGGGCCATCATTCTTAAAGCTGTCCCCACTGACAGACTTTTAGGTTCCTTGATCATTTTTTTTTTTTTTTACAGACTAAGATGCCATAAATATCTCTGTATGTATGGCCAGAATTTTGTAGCACTGACATTTTAAATACCTAGAAGACTTGTAATGCTATTATTCTCTCTTTTATAGAATTCTAGATAAGGCCAGCATATTTTGGACTCAAGACAAAAATATATTTAATGTTGACTAAGTGCTTTTAATAAGATCATTTCTGTTAGAACACAGTACTGCTACAAGGACCTGATGACAGGATTATAATTTTGTACACGAAAAGTAAATAATTTAAAAAGAGCAATGTCGGTCTTCACTGTTAAAAACAAAAAACAATAACAACGAACATTTACAGAGTGCTCTATTATTCAGTAAGCATTTTAGTACCTAACAGCATCATAAATTCATGAAATCTTAGAACTAGGAGAAACGTTAAAGTTCTTCTAGTCTCATCACCTTTTCCAAAATTGCAAATCCTTTTCTAAGTTTCTTTCAATATATTGAAGGGGTGATCATAAGTTGGATCACAGGGAAAACATATTTTACAAATAAGCTTACACGATAGGAGGTCGTGCCCAAAGCAACGACATTGTCAGAACAAAGCAGAGAGCTAACCGAATGGATCTGCATCTGAGACAAACCTGTAGGAGCTGATGAACTCATAATCCAGAATCCCATCTGCTGTTATCACGCCGCTCAGTGCATCAATGTGGAATGCTTCTCCTTGGTTGCCCGAGAGAACAGAATATTCAATGAGGCCATTCAAGCCGCTGTCCAGGTCGGTAGCAAAAACCTGTCAGAAAGCAACTTTTCCATTAGATGAGGATTTAATCTGCATCAAGGAGTTACGTCTGTTTTTCAGAGAAACACATTCTGCATCACAGACTGTCAAACACATTTTTAAAACGGTGATAAAGCAATACCGACCAACTGCTAAAGCTTACATTTCACTTTGTAATAAAGTGGATAACAGGTTAGAAAATAAGCCTGCGTCCTCATTCAGAAAAACTTCCAAGTAACTTTCAGTAGGAATGGTACATTTTTGAGCTACAATTTTAGGCAAGAGGAAAAAATACTTGAAAAAATCTAATTTGCTTGGATAGAAGACCACCAATACTATATGTAGATTCAGGTGAGCACCAGAAAAGAGAAGAAATGATATAGGAACCCTCCACATAATGAAGGAAAATCCGTCATTTGCTTTTTTTTCTTGATTAAAGTATTGCCTATAAAATAAGCCACGTGTGGATTTTTTATATCATTAAAAGTCTCACTTTAAAAGGATCTTTAAATAGATGAAACAAAATCTCAATTTAGTGCTAACAAATTTACCTCCTGGTCATTTATGTAATGAGTTATCAAAGTAGTGTTCAGGACAAAATGAAAAGTTTTTTAAATTTATTTATTTTTATTATGGTGACATTGGTTAACGAAATCCGGTAAGTTTCAGGTGTACAATTTAGCAGTAAGGCATATATGTATATATATTGCATTATGTCAAAATGAAAAATTTTGTATTGGTCTCCATGGAGATATATCATTTAGTCTGTATTACATTCTGATCACAAAACTATCAGTGGATTTAAGATCTTTTTAATGAAAGAGTTGACAAATTAATTTTAAAATGTTTTAAACTTATTTTTATCCTCTATGCCCATCAGACTTGGCCTCAGCTCATGTCGCCTGTCACCTCTCTCCTGGGTGATTATACTGATGCCCTTGTGGGTTTTTGCTTCTACTTTCCCACCCTCTCAGCCTATCCTTCGCACTGCTGGCAGAATTCTCAGGGGATCTAAGTGGCCCAAGTGGTGTGCTCAGGCCAACATGAGAAGGGCACACGGCCAGCCATTTGGTACAGAAAGGCAGCTATACACAGTTCCAGGAAGAGAAACTCATCCGTATCTGGGCAGTAGGAAGTTTATCATGTCCCCTAGGGCCATATACTTAAAAGTGTTCTAGAGCAGGTCTCCAAGGAGGTATATCAGTTCAGGTTTAGGGTATCCACCAGCAACATATATCCCCTATAGCTAACTTCACCAGGATAGAAATGTATCAGAAAGACAGGCACAGTACGGGAACCTGGACAGCTCCAGGGTATAGCTTTTTTCTAATTGTGACCATCGAGACGAAGCAACTCTAACTTATCTCTGTCCTGGTGTCCTCACCACTCAAGATTCAATTTCCAGGGAGAGAAAGTCTCTCTGAGACTGAGGCGAGGTGAGGGGCAGATCGCTATCTTGATGGACAATCCCACCCAGACTGCACCCCAGAGAGGACAGTTTCTAATGAAAGTCTGGGAGGTTGTAACCAAAAGGGGGGAACATGGGCAAGGTGCTGGCAAAAGGCAAGAAGTAACTACCAAGAGCTCCAGAGTCCTCTACATTTTTACTAATCTTAACAGGACATAGGAAAATGGCAGCTCTAGCCTCCTGGAATGAATGATCTAAAAATGTGAAGAGCGAATCTCCTTGAATCCATCCCTGACTCCATCTTCTCAAAGTTTGACATAACTTGAATCACGGGTAGGTGGGGCTCTCCCGTACCGTGTACCTGGGCTTTAAGTCTGTTGTCACCTTTGTGTATTCCACAGAGAGGAGTCAGTCTGGCTCTCTCTATAGTTTAGCATGTGTGACAAAGAAGTACAATGTAGCAACACTACGGCACGGGGATCCTCTGTGACAAAATAGGCCCCACAGTGGCCCTGGAGGCATATGTCAGCCCCACCTTAGAGGCATCACCGGGCAGGAGTGATACGGGCTGGGAAAAGCAAAAGACCTCACCTTCTTCTTAAACATCCCAGCCATGGCTAACACTGGAAGTAAAGGCATGGCGCTTCTGGAACAGGCTGGCGACTGGAGCGATTCAGCAACCAGCACACAAAATACATCTGCAAAAATAGCACAGGGAATCCTCCATCTCCTGGGCTGTGTGGGAGGCTCAGAGCCACACCTCCAGGACTGCTGAGATGCTGGTTTGGTTTGCACCAAAGAGGCGAACATGTGTGCCAGGTGCTGGGCCGGCAGTCATAAGAAAGTGCCTGTCTATTCGGGTGAAGGTGGCCTCACAGTGAAGAGCCGCTGGAGGTCTTGCAGAAAGTGCATAAATGAGCCATGTAGGTACCTGAGCCCACCTAGGCTAGAGGGAAAGGGGCGTAATAGTTCTTCGGTGCCGGCTCGCAGCAGCGAGGTTATAGAGGCCAAAGGGAATGCCCCACTTTGTTGCTGACTTTGTCAGGAAGATAGTTTTATACTAGTTTCCTTTGCAGATCCTCAAGAGATTGCAGATTTCTTAATGTTCAGGTTTTTGAATGCAAAGCATCAATTTGATGGTGAGGAGAAAGGTAAAAATGGGCTCTTGTCCTGCGCAGGAAGAGAGACTACCAAGGATGGGTGGGTTTCAGAGCCTGAATGACACTGCTGGTGCCCAGACTCTCTTTGAGGGCCTGGAGCTTTTCCTGAAGAGGGCGAGGCCAGAAAACAGTGGCTCTGTGCCTTTCACACTTGAAACACCTGCAAATCTCAGACCTGGAGAGTTCTCCCACGCGTCCGTGCCTCAGTTCACACCGTCTGCAGCAACTCCCAGCAAATGCCTAGTTGCCCTTTAAGATCTAGCACAAATATCATTCTTCTGTGAAGCCTTATGTTTTTTGCCAGGAAGAGTTTATGTCTCCTCTTTTCTTTACAACATTATGTGCACACTTCTATTATAACATTAAATATATGCATTTAAATTATATACTTACATTTCTGACCTGCCCACTAAATTGCATGCATTGATAAGATGAGTTTATTTTTGTGCCCGTACAGATTCCATGCTAGCGTTCGACAGAGACCCCAGAACAAGAAGAAGAGTGAACTCAGAAACTCCAGACTTACTTTATCTAAGATTTCATTCATTTATCAAACATCGTACATGCCCTGCAAACATTTAAATTTTAATTACGTGCTGGGAAAAAAAGGCCTTAGATATTTTGAGGCGCATTGATTCATAGTAATTCATTCACACACATGTAGATACACAAAATGTGTTTCTGTTACCTGTACAACGTGAGCATTGTAGAAGTGGCCTTCAGACACTGACACTTGGTAAATGCTTTGCTCAAAGTGCGGTAAATTATCATTCACATCTAATATCGAGACGGCTACTTTGCTGTAGGCTCTATGCCCACTATTTTCAGCTAAAACGATGAGTCGTACTTCTTTTCTGACCTCAAAATCAAGAAACTTGGGTTCTTTCACAGTGAGTTCTCCTATTTTTATTCCCAGGGAGAAAAAAGAAAAAAAGAAAAAAAATGTTGTAGTTATTAATTAAAAAGTCACAAATCACCTTTGGCTCATATGCTCACATGCTCACCAGTCTTTCAAAGTCGCCCATTGGTTGACCTCCCTTACTGATTGATTGGGGTTATTATGGGAAAAAATTGAAGGCTGGTAGATATTTGCAAGGTTCAAACACATAGGAGGGGAAAGAAACTATAAAATATCTGGGCACTATCTCTTAAATCGTCCTTCCCTCTCCATATTTGGTCTATCACCGCGCCTGGAAAGACTACTTTTCAAACATTTCTTGAATCCACCTCTCTTCATCTTCACTTCTCCTGCCCTCCTTTGAGTCACTGGCATTTCCCATCTTGTCGCCTGCATTAGCCACTTAACTTATTTCCCCACAAACCCAGCTCTCATTCTGAATTAAACAATAAAAAATGATGTCATCGTTGTCCAGCGTCAAACCCTTCAAATGCTTTCCGCAGCTATTATGATAAAGTTCAGGATTTTTTCTTCCAAAGGACCTCCCCCATCTCAGAAGTCTCATTTGTGTCGTTCTCCATTTTGATCTCTGCTCTCGTCAAAAATTCATAAAAATTCCTCAAATGCTCATTCCACGCTTTTCCACCTGCCTGGAATAGTCCTCCACTTTGGTGCTTCCTTGGGGATCTTTCCGGACCACCCATCCCCCGAACCATTGCAATGTGAGCACCCAACAGTCTCTCCTCAACGCCTGCTTGTACCTTGTTCACCTGCTTCAGTCTAGTTACTCCTGGTGATCTAGAAGTTTCTTAGCAATCACATCCCCAGTACCTAGCTCAAGGCCTGACACACCAAAGGTACCCAATAACACTTGTTACATTTTCATGTAAAAAAGAATAACAAGGCTAGGAAGTGACCAATAGGGGTTATGCCATGTTCAAATTCTTCCCCAGAATTAAGAAAATCTCTCCCCTGATATAATTTCCTTCTTTAGTTTCTACTGTCTTTTCTTCTTTTTTTTCAACTAAATTCCTTACTGAATTTATTGTTATTGTTATTATCCTGATTTACTTGGTTCCGACTGTCAGAAATTCTATCAAATGGAGATTTGTTGAATGAGTTCTGATTTGGAGTTTGAGAAACCTGAAACCAAGTGTAGATCTTAGACCCGGCTACTTAATTTGGGTAGCCAGGCGACTTCATCTGGCTTCACCATGACCAAATTTGTGACCTGGAGTAAGTTATTCAGGTTTTACAGAGCTGAGTCTCCTCTTCTGTAAAATGGGCCTTGTTAACAATGACTTGATAAGGTTGCTGTGAGACTATAGTTCATATTTAGAAGGTTTCTTTGCAGTCAAATGGTGTGGATGCTAGTGTTCAACCCACGTGTCTCTTCCCCTCTATCATCAAATATGGATTTAATATCTTTATGACCTCCGAATTTAGAAAGAGGAAATTGAATAACCATGGACGATTAGAAGTTTGATCTTCTGCTAAAAGGACCTGTACTGTTTCAGGTCACGTGGTCTGAAAGCCGCAGTTCTCAGTGCTGCATCTGAGCCATTTTCCCTAGATAACCAACCTAATCCGAGAAAACTTCAGGCTGTCATGTACTTGTCTGGATGCTGACGGGAATCATATCCTGTTCTAATATTCTAACTTAGATACTGAGTGGAGGTTTTATAGCTTCTGTTTTGGTATTTAATAAATGAAATGTTTATATTCTATATGAAGAACTCACCATGCAACAATTTCCAATTTCATAAAATCATTTTCATTTAGTGTCATTAGATTTAGTTACCAATTTGGAACTAAAACCAAATTACTTTTACAAACCACAGTCCAATGTTACCAACACCCTTAACAGAAAATTTAGAATAAATCTAACTATTGGCAGCTGGAGAATGATTAAGCTGCATTTTGATGAGCTGGTAATGAAAGAAGCTGGTCTTTAAAAACCTCTATGAAGCAAGGGCTGAGCCCGTGCCCACCCTCCCCCCCGCAAATGGCAGAGGAGGCCTGTCTGAGGTGGGTCCAAAGCTCTCATCTGGAGCTCTGTCTCTACCACAGAGCACTCAGCTTGGGATCATGTGCTGTTACTATTAGCACAGGGAAAATACAATAGAAATGCTATACTAAATTGCCAGTGTCAGTTAGTAGAAAGTGTGCCAATTATAGTGCAGATCAAAGTGGATTTTTTAATAAAAGGCCTTGTTTGGGCTTTGATAATTGGAATTTTGCACTTGGAATGAATCTGCAGTCCTAATGCTTTCCTTGCTTGGTTTTTATTTTGGGTATAATAATTGGCATATGCTGTGAAAGTTATGTAAGTAGAAAAGACAATAACCACTCTGTGAGATAATTCACGGCTGGCACACCTACTAGATCCATATTTTGCATGGAGTGATATATGAGTATTTTTCTCAGAGAAATCAAGGATTTACCGTCACCAATGAGATAAAAGTACTCGCAGGCTCTGTCTAACAGTGCGGGCAGAAGTCCATGTTTTCATTAGAGTAAGGGCCTCACAATACCAACTTCATGCTCATTCTCATATGTTAGAGTGCCAGTTATATAACAACTTGAGAATTAAACTGTAGTGATATTTTCCTTCTGATATATGTACAGATATAGCTTTTGTCCAAGTCATAAAATACACATCAAAATGAGATTAAGAGTCTTCAGATGCTAAATGCTCGGTAGCATACTCAAGTTACTTCATGTTACTTCATCAGTCAGTTATAAACTCTGCACATGTGTATTGTATACAACCACAGCAGAATGCAGTATTTATGTCCAAATGCTTTTAAACTCTCTCCTGTTGAAACTGCATCATTGACACATTGGGAGTTTGGTCATTTTTGTTTTATGTCACTCTAACAAATAATGAAATGAATATTACCATCTGTTGACATATACAACATCAGTCAGACTCCAAAATTCCTGTTTTAGGCAGTGAGTAGTAGATGTTTTTTAAGGTAAAGTGACAAGAAGTTTGGATACAAAAGTAAACCTTTGGTTTGTGACTATGGAACAGAGGGCAAACTCTGGCGCAGACAGACAGAACACACAGTTCTCACCAGAGAGCTACCTAACCATAACTTACTCAACCAATAACTAATAATATGGTTTTCTCACATTTTTATCCTTAAGAAAAGTGACCACAATGTTACAGAACAACTTCACTGATTTGTCATACATACCAGCTTTATATATTAACTGGTATATGGTTGAAAATATCTACATTCTTAAAACCTATATTAGGTACCTTTAGACACAAGTTTAACAATGATGTGACAAAAGTGGCATGAGAGATGAATGTAATATCATAACGGAAGACTTAAAAAAAAATTTCTTGACAGCAGTGTGGTAAACAATATATTGAAATGATCCTCATAATAAAATCAACTAAAACGCTTGACAAATGATGTGTGTGTAGGTGTGTGTGTGTGTGTTAACATATATTATTTAGTTGATATAGTAGTAATAAATTCTTAGAGGAAAAAAAGTAAATGAAAACCATAATCTGGGGAGGTAAGCAAGCTCTAATGCAACCTCCTTCTTTGAAATCAACTCTGATAGCTACACAGGGTGTGGAAAACAAAAGAAGCCTGAACCCCCAAAAAAGGTGGGTTCCTATTTTCTAACAGGAAAACCAGAGTAGAGCTATAAACCCAAAGGCTAGCTATGCTGCAAATGAGTGATCATTATTAAAACAAAATCAACTTTAAAACGGATGCACAGAAACTTGCTTGTCTTGACCATGGTGTTGGTTGGAAAGGTCTCTGCTAAGAATTCATTAGCAAAGGTCTCTGCTAAGAATTCATTAGCTTAGGCCTGAATTTGTGATAGTCATACTACCATAGCTATATTTTTTATGATCCTCAAAAATTAAGTTTCAGCTAGTCTTTGCTCAATGATGTGTCCAGGTGATTTTCAAAAGGGAGAGCAAATCCTTTCTAAAGGGCACACATTCAAGCCAGGTTTCAAAGATCCTAAAAAGAAAGAGTTTAAAGGACAACAAAAAGCTCATAACTAACGAATACAACAATCACAGAGAAATAAGGCACCATGAATGACAGCAGGCAAATCCATAGATAGCAGAATAAATCTTCAAAGACTTAAGATGCTAGAAATATTGGAAACAGAATATATAACTTACATATGGTTTACATATATAAAAAAGAAGCTTGGAAACATGAGCAAGAAACAAGAAATTACTTTTCGAAAAGATCGAGAAGAGTTGAAAAATAACCCAAGAGAATTTCTGGAAATAAAAAATATAGTAGTTCCCTAGACTGAAAAGAAAAGGGACAAAGATAGGAAAAATACAAAAAAAAAAGATGTAGAAGACAGTGGTATGGCTCAATACTTGTCTAACTAGATTTTTTAAAAAAAGATACAAGGAAATGGTATATACATCAAAAGCTAATTTCTTAATGTAACAATTGGAAACTAGAAGACAGTAGGATAATATCTTTAAAAAGACGAGAGAATGTAACTATGAATCTAGAATTCTAAGTCCAACAAAAATATCTTTTAAAAACAAGGTTTAAATGAAGACACTTTTAGACAACCAAAATCTGATAAAGTTTACTACAATAAACTCTCACTAAAGGATGTACTTCGGGCAGAAAGTAAATGATGCTTAAGTCTGAGATGTAGGAAAGAAAATGGAGCAAAGAGAGGAGCAAAGAAGCAGCTAAAACTATTTAAAAATATTTATAATGCCAAATGTGAATGAACTAAAACAGTGGTCAACGAAAGCCTATAAGTTGAAAAAGAGATTGGAAGACAAAGAATTCTAAGTCTCTTGTATTATTCAGAAGCAAAATATTGATTAGTTAGACTTTAATTATGCATGTTTAAATAGCTATGCTAACCACTAAAAGAAGAGAAATAGCTATATAACTTCCAACAAACACAGGGAAAAATAGTCATTTTTCAGATAATTTTATGTTGAATATACAAAAAACATCCAAATAAGAGTTTACAAGTTTGCTAGATACAAAATTAAAATATAAAGCTAATTCAAGTATGCATACCAGAGCTACCAGAAAAAGCATTTTTCCTTTACTTTAGCAAGAAAAAGTATAAAGTGCTTTGGCTAAATCTCACAAAAAAAAATATACAAATATGCAAGGCTGCTATATAAAAGAATTAAAGCCTTATTAAAATGTATTAAAGAAAAAAAATGGTGTGATTTTCTATATTAATCCTAGCTTAGAAGATAACTCTGTAAAGATATAGGTTTCCCCAAACTGATATTTAGATTAATAAAATTCAAATAAAAATTCCAACAACCGAAATGTCAGTAGATGCATGGATAAAGCAAATGTAGTGTGTACATGCAAAGGTATATTAATCAGCCTTCACAAAGAGAAAATTCAGTAATAGGTGACAACGTGGATGAAACTTGAAGACGTTATGTGAAGTGAAATAAGCCAGCCACGAAGAGATAAATACTTCATGATTCCACCCATACGAGGTATCCAACATAGTGGAGCTCACAGAAGCAGGGAGTAGAGGGGTGGTTGCAGGGGCTGAGGGAGAATGAAATGCGGGATGCTGTTCGATGGGTGTGGAGCGTCTGTCATGCGAGATGGGCAAGTCCTGGAGATCCACTGCACTCGCCTTGCCTTCTGCGAACGAGACTGCATTGTACACTTCGAAACTGGTTAAAAGGCGGAGCTCATGTTAAATGTTATCACAATATTTTTAAAAAATGTAACTCAAAAAAAAACTTTTAGGAGATTATTATTATCTATAATGCGCAGCTATATAGGGTTATGTGAGATTTCAGAGGAGGGCATCATGGCCTGATGATTAAGTTACTTAAATTCTAAATTGGAGCTATATGACTTTTTAAAAATATTTTCTTTGCTAATTTAGGTGAGGCTGCATATTAAATGTGCATGCCATTGTTATGTGGGTTATGCGCATAAAGATATGGACAGCTGTATATCACTCCAAAATTTATGAATAAATCTCCTTTCCTTGGGGAAAAAAATCCTAATAGGCGTGTGTGTGTGTGTGTGTGTGTGTGTGTGTAAAACCTGACAAGCGAAATCAATGATTTATATTAGAGCAAAGGGCCAGTAACAGCTATTAATATATTCATAAAGAAGAATATGAAGATTGGCTAAATATTGGAGGTGGGGGTGTAAGCTTTCCTGATATGAAGACTTATTATAAAACCCATGTATATAAGAGTGTGTGGTATCAGTGTGTGGAAAGACAAAGAAATGAATGAAAAAGGGTGATAGTCCAGTAAAAAGTCATGAAAACATGTATATGACAATGGTGGTACTGCAGATCACAGGAAAAGAGTATTGCCATTAGAATATGAAAGGAAATGAAAATGAAAGGAAAAATAACTTATTCCTAACTGACGTAAAACCCAAAAATCAATTCTAGATGCCATAAAGATATAAATGAAAAACACAGGAAAGTTATAAAAATTTTAAAAGACATTGTGAGAACATCTCAATGATCTCAGGGTAGGGAAGAATTTCTTAAACAACTTACAAAAAGGCCAAATCACTAGTTAATTCTAATTCATTAAAATCAAAGTATGCCATTAAGAGAGCGAAAGGCAAGTCGCAAACTGTTAAAAATATATTTCCAAAAATAAAAAAAAAAAACAAGGGATAAATACTAATAAAATATATTTAAAATCCTTATACTTCGAGAAGAATAACACAAATATCCCAGTAGGAAATTAGGCAAAGAATCCCAATATGCATTTTTTACATAGGCGAAAATAGGAAATGGGCGATAAACTATGAAAAATGCTCAAATTCATTAATAATAACAGAAACACAAATTACAACTATAGTGAGATATCATTTCACACCCAGCAGATTGGCAATAGAAAGGAGGCTGTGACCAACTGTGATAGCTGTCATTCAGTGCTGGTGGAATGGGAAGTGAGACAGACCACTTCATAAAACAATTTGTCACTACCCGTAAGCTGAACAATGCACCTTCTGATCTACATGCTCTTGGGCCTACAGAACTCCTTACCTATGCACCAGGAGGCATGCATGAGATTGTCCCTAATAGCATTTGACATTATATACCCAGACAGGAAAACCTCACTGCCCATCAACAATAGAATGGATGGGAAGTTGTGATACAAACTTACAACAAACTACAATAAAGAAATGAAAATGAGAGAACCCTAATTACACGCATTAACATAAAGGATTCTAAGTTTGAATTTAAAAATGTAATCCATTGGGCATGAATCCATTTATATAAAATTCTAAGATAGGCAAAATTAAGCAGTTTTTTTTTTTATGTAAGCCACAAGGGAATGGTTATTTCTGAAGGACATTGGTGAGCCTAGAACAGCAGGAAAAAAACGTTGCAATTAGAGAAGGGGACAAAGGGTATATTGATGACAATGGTCATGTTCTTTTTTATAACCTTGGCAACGAGTAGGTCCATATCATTCTTTGCTCTTTCTCTTTATTGTGTTCCTCAGGGTTTATGCACCATAAACTATTGTAAAAATGTTGAGCAAAGGAATCAAGTGTTAGTAAAGTACCTTCAGCATGATTCTATTATGATGTTTAAATCAAGGTAAACTAAATAACTTATCGTTTAGGGATTCAAACACTGGGAAAATTTAATGAAAAAATGGGCAGAAATCAATACCAAATTCAGATTACTGATTACCTCTGGGGTGCAAGAGGAGGCATGTGAGAGGGTAGGGACACACAGGGGACTGTCCCGAGGTTCTAGTCTTAATGTCTCATCTTTAGAGACTGGTGGCAAATACATAGGTTTTCATTTTACTATTGTCCATTACACAGTATTATATGTCTTAACCTATCTTCTTGTAGCTATTTCGTGATAAAATTTTGAAATAAATTCCAACATAAATAAATAACTACTTAATGGAAAAATAGTTTTCTGTGAATGACCTCTTTGAACTAACTTTAGGGATATTTTATCTGTATTTTAATGAGATACTCTAGAAAAAATAAGGCCAAGCCTGGGCCGTGTCAGGAGCGAGGTGGCCGAAGGATTTGGGTAGCCTGGGAAAATACACAAACTCTGCTTCCTTCTTCCTAAAGTTTCCAATCTTAGCTCTTTTCCCAGAACCCTCAGATACCTACACTGCTAGAAACTTAAGGCCTCATGATATTCACAGTGGCCCTCTCGCCAAAAGGCTTCCCACACCGCTTTTTATCCAGATGATGTGAAGAGGCAAAGACTTATAACAGACCACCTCAGAAAGCTCCTGACCAAAGGTCGTGCGGATCAAAAAGTCATAAGGGATCTGCTTAAGAAATTACTCCCTCTCAATTCTTCCCATGTGCATGTAGTACGGATTAAATAAGGCAGTTCCATGGTAATATAGAAATTATTAAAAACATTCTTCTTGAGGTTTGACAACGAAGCGGTAGATATGTATCTACTACATAGTTGTTAGTCAAAAAAAGCATGTTTCAAATAATCAATTGGTATTCATTTAAAACACAATAATGGTCTTATTAAAGCTAAATTTAATACATGCTGTATTTGGAAGTAATTTCTTTACCACCACATAGAAATCTTTCCAGCTGCCCTTTTTCGTTGCGTTGTTGACATTCAGTGGCAAATTGGAAGAATCTGATGAAAATTCCCCCAGGCTAGACATGTGTGCTTATTTTCAATTCAAACTCAATATCAATGATCTTCCTACTATATTTCCAATTCTCCCAAATTGGTGGGTATATTATAAGTAGAAACCAATTTATCTTTAAAAATTCAAAGAGTAGAATAGGAACTGTCTAATTTGGAAATGTGAAGTATAGAATTCTTAGCGAGTACATGTAAATAAATAAATAGTTCTGGATTTCCTGTAATTTCTCATTAGCTATCATAAAAAACTCTGTCTTATTTAACTCTTAAATGATTTACCTATAACAATCTCTACCTTTCAAAATTTGAGTTTCCTTTAGAGAAGTATTTTTTACTAGTAATATTAAATGAAGCCAGAAACAAAGCTGTTATGTGATAGAGAAGACTTACCTGAATTGGAGCACAGAGAAAAAACTCCATCTTCGTTTCCACTAAAAATTGAATATTTAATGCTGTCTTGAATTGAGTCAAGAGCCAAAGCTTTTACAGTCACAATAGAGGTACCTATAAAAATTAGGTTTAGAAAAATTAGGAAAAGAAAATTTCAGGGAAAAACAAGAGCAAACACTGGGTATTTATTATTTGCCTACTACACTTCCGTTTGTTCATTCATTCAGTGATTACTTATTGAGGGTCTTCGATAAGCCAAATCCCATGTTAGGTGCTGGGGATATATAACGACAAACAAAATAGAAAAGATTTCTGTCCTCATGGTGGTTATCAGCTAATGAAAGGAGGCAGACAATAAACCATTAAACAAATACATAACTGAGGTAGATTTCAGATGTGCTGAGTTCCCTGGAAAGAAGGAAACAAGGTTATGTGACAGAAAACACTTATTTTGTGGGGGAGGGGACACTCCTTTGGAGAGGCCTCAGAGGAATGGCATCCCATTTGATCCTTGAAGCATGAAAAGCCATATTAAGACCCGGAAGAAAAGGATTCTAGGGGAACTGGATCGCACCGGAAGGGGTCCCAGAATCTCTTTGGGCTGCATGTTAGCACTCCGCTGTCTTCATGTGCATCATCCTGTGCCCTTTGCTGCTCCCCTCTGTGTTGCTTCCTGTCCTGGCTGTCCACTCGTCTCCATCCTATGACTGCCTGTCCTGGTTTTTCTCTTTTGAAGTATTTTTCATTTAATAAACTTTATTAAGGTATAATTTGCATATAATAAATGCACATATTTTAAGTATACAGGCCTGTGAGATTTGACAACTACATATACCTGTGTAACTACCATCATGCTCGAGATATAGAAGATTTCTCTCACTCCAAAAAGTTCCTTCACATGCTTTTACAGTCTGTTTTCTCTCACTTCTGGCCCCAGGTAATCACCGATCTGCTTTCTGAAACTCTAGATTAGTTTTGCTTCTAAAATTTCACATACATGTACATCATACAGTCTCTTGCTCCTTTTACTCAGCATAATATTTTGAGACTCAACCATGTTATTCTGTGTATCAAGAATTGCCTCCATTTTTATTGCAAAGTAGTATTCTACTGAATGGACAAACCACAATTTTTTATCCCTTCATCTATATACGGGCATTTGGATAGTTTCCGGTTTGGGGCTATTATGAATAAAGTTGCTATATGTATTAGTATTTGTCTGGACACATGTTCTCATTCCTCATGGGTGAATGTCTATGTTAAGTGTATGTTTAGCTTTCTAAGAAACCACCAGACTATTTTCCCAAGTGGGTGTATCATTTTATGGTCCTGCTAGCAATATATGGGGATTCCAGTTGCTTCTCAACCACCGGTATTGTCAGTCTTCTTAGTCTGCCATCTTTGTGGATGTGTAGTAGTATCTTACTGTGGTTTTAATTTTAGTTTCCATGATGTCTGATGATGCTGAGCATCTTCTCATGTGCTTATTGGCCATTTCTACCCCCTTTTTAATTTATCTTTGTTCTTTGGCTTTTTCTCTATTTTCCCACCACTTCTGAGAAAATTTTTCATAGTCCTTTACAGGACTTAACCCTCTTATCTTAGGCCTATAACTTCAGTCATCCACTGTAGACTCTCACTTTGGCAATGACCTCTGCCAGCCCTCTTACTTTCATCCTACCCTATAAGATGATATCTATTTTTAAAGGTGTGCATGTTATACTCAGTGGGAAGAGATGGGAAAGGGGTGGACTCCGTAGAAGGCTCTTTCGCTGCTGAGCATGCAGCAATGGGGACCTGATAAACAATGGTGTCAGCAAGGCGCAAGAGGAAAAGTGAAAGGAAACATTTTACAAGGAGATATGGTGTCAGAGATGAGTACAAAGCAGGGCTCATTAACTCATAAGCCTTTGGATAAAGAAGGAAGGATGGACAAACAAAGCAGCCAGATGGGTGGAGGAGGCCAGACACTGCCTGGTGTGTCCGAGGCACTCAGCCTCAGCTCATCACCGCAAGCAGGCAAAGTGTAAATTAGGCTTCTCGAGATTCTGGTTTTCTTTTTTTTTTTTTTCAAAAAAAGTTCAAAAATTCATATTTACTTTTTCAATTCCTACAAGTCAGAAAACAATGTAATTTAGGGCAAAAAATAAAAAATAAAAAAATAACCACATGGGTTGAAAAACACATAGCGGTGGCCTGACTACAGTTTTGAGTCTGCCTATTTACCATCTCTGATAAAGAAGGTGAGTCTCTATTTTACCAGCTCATCTAGCACTTAGATGGTAGTGCTTATTTGTCACACCTGAAGAGACTGATCTCATCTCTTGCAAAGTTGGACTAAATTCTGTGAGGGTAGAGGTTTTCTATATATTTGTATTCTACTTATTTCCATAACTCTAGATTAGTGTTTCCTTTACAATTTCGTATATTTGCAAGTCATATAGCTTTCTCCTTTAGCTATTATTTTGAGATGCAAGCACGTTCTGTGTATCAAAAGTTCGTCCCTTATACATAATTAGTGCTTAATAAGTATGGGCAGAAGGGTGGTAACAGAGGAGACAGAGAGAGGAAGCGAGGGAGGAAGGCGGCCACTATAGTGTTCTAGCCTGAAACATTTAAAAATTGCTTCTCTGCCTACAGGGCCCTTTTAAGCCAGCAGCAATTTTTTGTTTTTTAATTACGCAAGGTTATAATACCAAATCTATCTGATAATGGAATTTGCAGTAGCTGAAAAAAAACAGCATGTATTTAAGATCTCTGCTGGATCTTCTCCTTGAATCCTACTACACAGGCCTCAGGCAAGAAGCTTGAAACCCATCCTGCTGGAGGTTATAGTGAAAATGATCCCTAAACCAAGCCAAATTGTAACATTTTCCTTCTAGAAACTTAGAAGTGCCTTACTAAAAAGAAGAGAAGAATGAAAAGGCCCTGGAACAGTATTTTCCCCAGGAGCCTTTTCAATACTTAACACCCAAAGAAAAATGCAATGGGTGCTATAAATACTAATAGAAATAAGTATGTGATATTGTCTGCAAAACTGAAAATTCATCGAAAAAGGCATAAAACAGAATTCATTATGGAGAATGAACAGGAAAACCCAAACTAAATGTTATTCTCTTTAAAAACATTATGTTTAACATAAACTGTGACAAAGTTTAAAAGTCATTTATCAGGTTTCCAAACTGTTTCTCTTTTCAAGGCTGTTACAAAATCATTTACTAACAAAGTGAAGGATTTTATTTAATCCGGTAGAATCGAGTTACCACACATGTTGAGAACTCTTTCAAATTGCTTTATAATCTGATGCTTATTTTGTTATATTTCAGGAGACATACTGTTAATATAAAAATGTCTTATATTTTTTGGTAAGAATGTGCCTTCACAGCAGGGCAGGATGTTTTATCTTCAGTGCTCAATCACTGTTCTGTGCTTCCTGATACAATTTGTATTTTAAACATAGGAAATTTTATTTCAACTGGCTTGTCATATATTCTTAAGAATGGTAGTAAGAAGAAAAACAGCTATGCAGGCAAGATGTACAGTCTTGCTGACAGCCTTTTCTTCTTGGGTTAGGATGCTTATTATATGCCCAATTACAAAAGAAAACATGGAGATCACTTGCATGTTAGAAGAACAAAAACGAGTACAGAATTGTGGGTAAGAATCACATATGGCCTCTTCTCTTTCACAAAAGGAAAAAGCTTATTTTTATTGCAAACAAAATGTTCATAATGCCAATGAAATTGTAGCACAAAAAGAATTTCATTCAATTGAAATATTTTGAACTGGATTCTAAAGTCAGCAAAGAACTTCATGTATTTATGTACATTCTTCCTCCTACAAAGTTTAAATGTGAGACTACTTGAGAAAAAAGAGGAAATCAAAATCAAATCAATAGCAAAAGAAACAAAAAGCCCTATTAAAAAATGAACACAGGGCTTAAATAAACATTTCTCTAAAGAAGCCATACAAACGGCCAATAGGTGTTTTAAAAGATGCTCAACATCACTAATAATCAGGGAAATGTCACTTAAACCCACAAGAAGATATCGCCTCACACAAGTTAGGATGGTTGCTATGAATAAATAACAAAACAGAAAATAACAAGTGTTGGTGAGGATATGGAGAAATTGGAACCCTTGTACACTGTTGGCGGGAACGTAAAATGGTATTGCTTCTATGGAATACAATATGGAGGTCCCTCTAAAAATTAAAATTGGAACTCCCATATGCTCCAGGAATCCTACTGAAAACAGGATCTCAAAGAGATATTTGCACATTCATGTTCATTGCAACATTATTTACAATAGTCAAGAGGTGGAAGCAATCTAAATGTTCTTCATTGGATGACTGGATAAAGAAATGTGGTATATATGTACAACGAAATATTATTCAGTCTTAGAAAAAGAAAAAAATAAATCTGTCATAGGCTATAACACTGATGAACCTTGAGGACGACCAAGATGTCCTTCAGTAGATGAATGGATAAATAAACTGTGCTATATCCAGACAATGATATATTATGCAATGCTAAAAAGAAATGGGCTATCAAGCCACGAAAAGACTGGAGGAAACTTAAATGCACGTTACCAAGTGAAAGAAGCCAATCTGAAAAGTTTACATAATGTATGAATTCAACTATAGGACATTCTGGAAAAGGCAAAACTATGGAGACGGTAAAAAGATCAGGGGTTGCCAAGGTTTGGGGCAGAATAAGGGAGGGATGAATAGGTAGAATATGGAGGTTTTTTAGGACAGTGAAACTACTCTGTATGATACTATACCAATGGATTCATGTCATGATACATTTGTCTACACACATAGAATATACAACACCAAGGGTGAACTCTAATGTGAACTATGGACTTTGGGTGATTATGGTGTGTACATTCAGATTCATCAATTATAACAAATGTACCAATCTGGTACAAGGTGTTGATAATGCATGTGTGGCAGCAAGAGGTACATGGGAAATCTCTGTATCTTTCTCTCAACTTTGTTGTGAACCTAAACGTCTCTGGGGAAAAAAAAAAAGTCTTTAAAAAATATATTAACCCTGTTACACTATAAACAAAACATAATGGTTCAGAAAAGAGTTATGCAAAATCACCATAAAGAAACTGAATCACTCCCAGGGCAGAAGGCTTAGTGTAAAGACACTTCAAGAAAAAAATGTATCAATCAAAAGGAAGTTAATGAGCAACGGAAGCCCTGACAGTCATGAAGGCATCACGAAATCCTACCAGGCAGTGGTGAGAGTGGAAAGAGCAACACTGGTAGATGATATTCAATACCTGACATACATCCTGCCTGAGTTGTTTAGGATGAGCAAGCAATTTTCTAGTTATAATTTGGCTTCCTGTTTCTTTTTTCTTCGAAAGAAAGAGCTGGTCATCCTGGTATGACTACTCTAATCGACATGGCAATCCTAGTTCTTCTTAGGAACAAAAGAACTGGCATTTTGATTTATATATGTCGTTTCTATATTGGTTAGTAAGTCCCAGCGCTGGGGGGAAGAACTCTCTGGTTTATGAATAAAATGAGGTCTTGAGCCTATAGGATAGATTTATAATCTTTTTAAATCACTGGAATTCAAAAGCAAAAAAGAAAAAAAAAAACTCACCTCTGGTGTCTATGATATGATCTGACAGTCTGTACTGAATTCAAATTCCAAAGAAAAGCTTTGGACAGCTTGCAATGTCAATCAGTATTTTATGCACTCCGTCATTGTTTTTCGCAGGTGCCTAAGAGATCCTGCTGACCCAGGCATGGGTTCACTGCATCTCATCAGATTCAACACCCTTCTTGAACGTCATTCTTTCCTTCTTCCTTTCTCCTCCCTGGTACACGCTGAAGCTTTTGGTTTGCCTTTCAAGTTAGACTTTATCCCTGCCCTTCACATATCTCAGTCTTCAAAGTGAGATCCTAACTCATTGCTTCAGATGTTTTGAAATACATACCTACCTGGAGATTTATGGATACCATGTGCTTGTATTACTGCCAAAGTATTTCTAGCCTTCCTTATGTGCAAGATTTAATAGAATGTTAAGCTCTATTAAAAAGATAACCGTCAATTTTAATTTAATAATTCTAAATACAAGAGGACTAAAAACTCTGATCAGAGGTCAAAGAAAACATGGTGGCACAGATGACAGGAGAAAGGCCTCCCATCCACATAGTCATTAGCTTTTCTGACGGAATCTTAAACAGGAGGCCCGCCTGCAGAGGTAAGCACCTGATTTGATCTTCACCGTCTTCTGCCTTAACGTCTTATCTCAGGTTACTCTTAACCATATTGATTAATCCCTACTGTGAAGGCTGGGAGTAGATGGAAGGTGTACAGATTTGATGAGAGGCTGCCTGTGGGATGGAAAACAGGCTAAAATCAAGGTCGCTTCCTCCCGTAACGGCTGTCTCCTACCAACAGAGTGAACCCGTGACAGACAAATGAATGGTGTGCTGCATAAGGCAAACGGGTGAATACCTCTTCTTTCCACAGCAGTTTTTCTTAGTGTCATTAATTCAACTAGAAATATTATTATACTTACCAGTCCATAACTTAATTTTATAACAAAATGTTTTCTTTGAGGTACCTTAGAAATTGCCTTTTATTTAGGTTTAATTCTGCAAACAAACTGATCCTGGGTGAATTGAGAAAGAATATGTTAACAACTAAGAAATGCCTTAGGTATATTACTTAATCTTTAGAAATTCCCTTCACTAATGCGAAAAATTGTGACAACAACGATGACTTCCATGCTGATTTTTTTGAGGAATAATATATTTAATGCATATTACGCCGCAAAATTTATATTGGGTGTGAATATTCACTAGTGGTGGTTGGAACCCCTATTATGTGACAGATAAATGAACCAACTAGAAGAGGGAAATTATTTCAAGTAAAAGTCGATGTCCTCCCAGTGGCCTGCAAGGCCCTGCATCACCTTTCCGTCCTCTGACCTCATTTGCTACTATTTTCCCACCGCTCACTCGGCTTCGGCCACACAGTCCTCTTTGCTGTTCTTGAACCAGGCGGCCTCCCATTAGCTCTTCTTTTTTCCCGAAATGCTCTGACCACAAATATCCGAATGGCTACCTCTTCTATTTAAGTCTTTGACCAAATGTCACTTGCTCAATGATTCCTGACCTTGCCTCATATTTAAAATTGCAACTTAGCCATCCCCATACACTTCCAATTCCCTCTTACCACCATCCAACATATATCATATATTAGTTATTTATTATTGATCTTATGTCTCTATATCTTTCCTGAATGGAAGTCTCACATCCAAAAAAAAAAAATCTGTCTTCTAGCTCACTAATATATCCCTATAGAAAAGTACCTGGCATATAATACTCAATTAAAAAAAAAAAGTGTGTCAAAGGAGCAAATAAAATATCTGAGGAATGATTGTGCATAGCAGTGGAGTGTTCCAGAGGGCAGAACTAGGATTTATGAAGAAGCATAAAGGAGATAGATCTGGGTTCAATATATGAATGACTTTTCAAATGAAGGGGTTTACCAAATTCGTCATGCAATCAAATCACTTGCAGAGCTTGTTAAAAACAACAATGTCTTGCTATTTGTGGATGGAACTTGAGAAAATCATGCTAAGCAAAATAAGCCAGACAGAAAAAGTTGAAAACCACATGATATCTTTTATATGTGGGATATACACCTAAAAGCAACAAACGAATAGGATGCAGACAATAGACTTGTTACCAGAGGGTAGGAGAGGAGAGGGGGAAGTAGATAGGGTAAAAGGGGTCAAATATGTGGTGAGAAAAAGAAATCTAACTATGGGCGGTGAATACACAATGTAGTGTATATGTATATATGCCTTACTGCTAAATTGTACACCTGAAACATAACTGAATTTCTTTAATCAGTCACCATAAGAAAACAAAAAACAAACAAATAACAACAACAACAACAAACACCAGTGTCCCAACCCTAGACTTAAGTAGAACCTGAAAGAACTGGGAAGCAGAACCTTTAGGGATGGATAATGTTTCACACCCAGGTTCAAGAACCACTGTCCTAAACTCGCAATCACTGAAGTATTCAAGTAGAGGTTGAAAGGCCACATGTCAGAGATGTTTAGGGAGAAACGTTTATATTGTCTGCACTTCAGACAAAGGCTGGGCTAAATATTCTATGATTTTTATCAGATCGATTTCAAGATTGATTAGTATATTGTATTTTGTGCTATATTATTTAGAAAATGTTTACTTTTCATCAGCCTTTGCTCCGTGTTGGGATGTCTGCCTCTTAAGGGGGATAGAACTATAACTCTAAGAAGTATCTCATATGGTTTAACATTTAACTCTTACATGGAAGTCTCATTATATATAAGAATATAGGTTGGAAATTTCTGACTTATTTTGGAATTCACTATTATTTCATTTAATGAAGATAACTGCGAGTCACTGTTAATTATATTTAGAATCAATAACAGGACTTCTGAGTAAGCAGCCCATGGGAAAACCATAATTCAAAAGAGGGTCAACGTTAGGTTAATAATCTGCAACTGAGAAAAATCTTACTTTTATATTCAACATTAAACTGATATTCCTTTCATATAAAAGGCAGTAAGTATATACCATATAAATTATATTTTCACTGTGAAATGAATAAACCAATTTCAGAAAAATGCAGGTTGCCTTTTAAACAGTGGTTCGTGTAGGTATAAAGTAAAATCGAATCATGACAAAATGACAAACAAAAGCAAACACGTGGCATAAGCAAGCAAACAGCACGCGTCAGACTTTAAACAACCAAACACCTTTCTCAAAACCTTGAGTCCATTTGCTTTGCCCTGTAGTTGGATGGAAGGATCAGAAGATTCACGTTTCTGTTCTCTAATTGGATATAATTGCTTAGATTGAATTTCTTTCAATTCACAACTATCTACGAAGAAGGTTTTTTTCTTTGGTGTAGAAAGATATTTTAAATTAATCTTTTTGGTCTTTTTTTTTTTAAGTTTCCCATTATGGCATAAATTTTTGTAGAAATTATTGAAAACAATTGGCATTATGAGGAAAAACAGTCATGTGTATGTTTTACTGCATTTGAATACATTTTTCTGATAAACTTTGGATGAAAATTAACATAGCAAAAATTGGCTAGATTCAAAAATTTTTAACTAAATCTACAATAGCACTCTTCCTGTATAATCCTTAGTCTTAAGCATTTTGCATAAATGGGCACAATATAAAGAAAATTTAAAGAGACACTCACCTGGCTCACAATTTTCCGTGACAGCCCCTTTATATAGGTGGTGGCTGAAGGAAATTTTTATATCTTCTCCTTCCCTGTGAACGACCAAGAGCCCAGTGGCTGTCCTAGCCGGGAGCCCCTGGTCTGTAACTTTTAACTGCAGCCAAACTGGAAAATATTCTGAAGATGGATTTTGCCGAAGCTGAATTTCTCCTGTATATTTGTTAATAGAAAACATTGACTGGGTCTGCACAAAACTAAAAGTAACAGTTCCATTGGGCCCCAGGTCTGGGTCATTGGCTCTCAGAATGGCAGTTGTCTGGTTTGTAGGTGACTGAGGGGAAATAAAAATATCAACGGGGTTCTGTTCCAAAACTGGATCATTGTCATTAACATCAGTGACGTGTACTTTTATAATTGCTGTGGTGCTTCTTGAGCCTTGGATACTACAGTCTCTAGCCACAGCCCTAAATGTGTGCTGCGACCTGGCTTCTCGGTCGAGGGCGCGGCCAGTTCTCAAGGTGCCGGCCACAGGATCGATGGTGAATGCACCAGAAGCCTCGTCCATCAGAAAATACTCAATTTTCCCATTCAGACCTTCATCCTTGTCCACAGCAGAGAGCACGAGAATCATTGTTCCCACTTGAGTATCTTCCCTGACGGAGGACTGGTAATGGAGCGCAGGGAAGGAAGGGCTGTGGTCATTGTCATCCAAAACTCTAACTTGTAACTGCACTATAGAGCTCCTAGGGGGGTCCCCCAGATCAGAGCACAGGATGACAAGGGTAAAACTGTTGACTTGCTCTCGGTCCAAAGCGTGAGTGGTGGAGAGTTCTCCTGACGTTTCATTAATAGCAAAGTACTTGCCAGCATTTCCATCTATTAAAGAAAACATTTAAAATTTTTTTAAATGAAAAAGCAGCAGCCTTAGCTAGCAACACATATATATTGATTCATCCATTCATTTAACGAATATTGATTTCCTGATGATTATATCCTAGCATTTTTGTAATTACTAAGGATATAACAGTGAACATGATAAAGTCCCTGCCCTCATGAAGCTTCTGTTATCAGGAGAGAAACAAAATAATATAATTCAATATCTATCTTAATTCATCAATAATTAGAATATCTGCTTTGACCGATTTGCAGAAGTATGATTTTTTTTTTGTATGTGTGCATCTACAACTTTTATAATCATATACTTTTCCTCTTTAGGGGTTTAAAATTTATGTTTTATTTGAAATAAAACAATAGTAGGCAGGGATAAGAAACAGGATATAATATCAAGTTTCAGATATTGATAATCAAGTTAACAGATTGGTAGTAGTAATTGTCTCAAATGTTACTACAGACTGCATCCCTGTTATGCTGCCGTAACAGGGTCCTCTTTCACATTTTCATAGCATTTTGCACGTGATAATAGTGCTTCTGTTAGAAATAGTGAAACACTTGTCTATTTCTCCCATAAGCAAGGTTAATATCCTTCTCTATATCCTTCAAAAAAAAATCTTTCCTTTATTACTATACTAAATGGAATAAAAGTTAAAACTCAATACAGGCACAAGGCTCTCAAAAATATTTGAAAGTCACCCTGAATATTAGTCAGGAAAAATGTGGTTGAATGACTTGCTGGCTATTTTCTTGGATGTGGGACATATTTTTGGATGAGGGGCATATTCTTGCAGAAGGCCCACTATTCTCAATAGTATGAGAATTTACTTGAGTCTGCCAGAGGCATATGGAGAAGAAATAGAATCACATTCAGAGGATACAAGAGCCGGCGGGTTGAGGAGAAGGGACTTGCATTCACACGAGACATGACTAATTTGTACCAAACATAGGGATGGTCAAACAAAGTACATTTCTGTGGCTTTTGTGGCTGATAAAGCAATTCAATCAGTCAGCAAACCTTTCCAGAACACCTGCCATATGCCAAATATGTGCCAGATACTGGGGTATGAGGAGAGCAGAACACGATCTCAGCCTCCAAGCGGCAACAGCCCAGGAGGAAATGGGGGTCAGCACCTGGACACTGAAATGATGCTGTGAGAATCATGCAAACGGGGCACCGGGAAGCAGAGAGGAAAGGCACATGGCCCTGTGTTACGGTGGCCAGGAAATGCTTATTTGAAAGAGGAACATCAGAACTAACTCCTAAAGGGGAGGAAAAGAGTCTACGAGTTTCAGAGAGAGGAAAGCGGAAGAGGGAAGAGCCCATGTTAAGTCCCAGGAGTGTAAGAAATTAATGGATGTAAACGTTTCAGCGTGATGAGAACACAGGATTCCTCGGGTATTTGAGTGCCAGCGGTAGGGAGAGGGTCGGCCGTGGAGAAAACGCGAATGTGGGAGGTAAGCGGGGTCAAATCATGGAATGCCTTAAGCACACTACTGGAGAGTCTATACTTTATATACTTCAAGTTTATGGGGACTCCCTGAAGGAATGTAGACAGGAAAGTGTCATAATCACATTTCTGTTTCTGAGTTCTGGGCAGCAGCATCAAAGTTTGATAAGATACAGGAGGTTAGGAGACTCTCACAGTAATCTGCTTAAGCAATAAGGAGGTTCTGAAATCATCCATGCACAGAGGAAGTGGACACATTCCAAAAATATTGAGGAAAAAAAAGGTGTAAGGAAGGAAGAATTCATGATGGGTTTAGGTGAAAGACTCGAGGGCATTTAGACCAGTTGTCATTCAAATGAGGTCTGAGTGCCCCCGGAGTTATAATAACAAAGCTTTCCAAGGAGTGTCTGGGACAGGCAGTTTTCAGGTAATTTCCAGAAGCTCGGTTTACGTAACTTTATTCCTGAAGTTATTCTGCCTGAGAAATCACATAGGTTTGTCTTTCCCACATTCACTTTGCAATCACCTTTCTTTCAAATTATAAAAGAAAGGCTCGCCTTTGGTCCATCCTAACCTGATCAAGGTATACCACCCCAGGGTATATAAAGTTTTTGCCAAGTAAAGGAGCATTCTCAATATTGGCATTTGGTGCTGAAACTGTGACTGACTTTTTAATGCCTGGGAAATGCATCCTTTTGTAGTTGGAGAGGGTCCGCTATGAACTAAATTGTAGGAGGTAGTCAAGTTTCTAAGTGGGAAATAAATAAAAATAAAGATCATTAATTTATTTGGGGGCATGTAATTCAGAAGTGTTATTAGTTTAAAAAATGAGGTAACAAACTAGCATGTATAAATTATCCAACATATATAAAATTAGTGTCCATATTCACTAAGGTTCATGAAAAAGTGTTTTCTAAATAGTAAATGAGTTATCTCTGCAAGATATAATATTTTTGTGTTATTACTTTTGTTTTCATAAATCGTATATATATCTTACAATAATTATATATCATTTTATAAACAGGGAGAAAAGCAATAAAACTGTTTTCATTTTGGAGTAAAATGGGTGGTACAAGGAAAATGTAGCTTGCTTACAGAATTTTTAGCCCACAGGGAATGACGGCTTCCAGAAGCTAGTCTTAAAACTATTTTTATAAGACCTTAAAGCAGTTTCTCTTCATCAGAAGCTGTCTCTGAAGCACCACTCTCCCTTCAAATCCTATCTTTCTATGTACTCTCTGATATGCTAAAAATCAGACAGTTCAATCACTTTTTTTTTTTAGGTGACTTAAGATGTGTCTATTTCATGCTGGCCGTGCTAATGCTAAAGTTATCCTGTCAGAAATCCTTACGCCTCTGATCCAGAGGGAGCCATATCACAGAATTACCTACAAGGGAGGAAGTTCCTAAAGACTTTGATCTGTGGGGTATGTCTGTAGATCCAAAGTGTTACACTGGTATTCAGATCTGGGAATTGTTTGCCCACTCCTGTCCTCTAGGTTCCATTTACAAAGACGTGAAAAAAGGTCCGAATTGCTCAAAATGATAAAAGTAAGAGATCATAAGAGAGAAACAAAGTAGGAAAAAAAGCTATCTGTCCCATCTATACAACCACTAATGTTAAATAACTTGCCCCAGAGAAAAAAATTACAAGAGTATTTCTAAAATATTTTTAGAGAAGTTGGAGGGCAGTGGTTCCAGATGACTGCGGAAGGAGGCAGAGAGGAAACCCATGGCACCAATTAGTTCTCACTGGGTATGTGTTTTGTAGACATTGCAATAGGTACAAAATACAGAATAATCACCATACAGTGTGTGTCAACTCAGTGAGTTTCCTGAGAGAGATTTTAATTAAAAAAAAAAAAAAAAGTTACCAATTATGTGATACTCAACAGCCCCGTTAGTGCCAGCATCTGTATCGGAGGCCAAAACAGTGTAGACGACCCCTGGCTCCTGGTTTTCCAGAATCTCAATGTCGCGAATGGGGACGATAATCTCCGGTGCGTGATCGTTTTCGTCTTCCACAGTACAGAGGATGGTGGTGGTGCTGGACAATGAAGGGACTCCCCCGTCTCGTACAAGTACTGGCATGGATAAAAAAAGACACAGATCGTGGCCATTAATTCATCCCTGAAATATATTGCCCTAAAAAGACAGCATCAGAACAAACTAACCAGTTGGACTAGATCAAGAATTTTATCTAAAGACACGCTACTGACACAATGCAGTATGTATATGCCTTACTGTGGAATTGTACACCTGAAACTTACTGGATTTCATTAACCAATGTCACTATAATAAAAAAAAAATGAATAAATAAAGTAAAAAAAAATAAATAAAAATAATAAAATAATACATTTAAATAAATAATAAAATAAAAAATAAAGACATCCTACTGAAATGTGAAATTTCACCACTAAATCTCTTGCCGCTTATTTTTGTTCACTTGTCAAGCAGAGTCAAGGGACCCCCTTACCTCGAAGGATGAAGACTTCTTGAACTTCTCTGTCCAGTGTGGTGGTTGTCACCACTACTCCAGTGTCAGGATTTATCTCAAACAATCCAAAAGATGCACCTGGCACGATTTCAAACTGAAGCTTGGAATTGGTTCCTTGACGAAAATATAAAGAAAATCTTTAGCACTTATCCCTTCGGAATTCATTCATCTGTTCTTCTATTCTGTTTCCTATGAACTTATCGATAGATGAAAAAAGCCTAGATGCTTAAAACAACCATGAAATTAAGGTAAAAGAAAAAAATTCAAAACAACTCTTTTTGGCTGTTCTTGCTAAATAAAATCTTCATGGGCTGAAATGCTTGATTTTCAAAAGTCTTATGAGACTTCCCCATGGTAAATGCTTAAGATTTTTTCCCTCCCATAAAAAATTTCTTATGAGTGTGCAACCCTACGACGTATTCCTAATTACTCCTTCTAATACCCCTGATTGTGATTTAATGACATAATTGTAGGTGTGCAGGGCAATGCACGGTTTCTGCAGATTGACCTCTATTGCAAAGCGTGTGCTCAGTTACAGTACTCTGTTTATTCCCCAGAGCGGGAGGCAAGGACACTGAGTTGCTTCTATGCGTATTTTTATTTTGTTTTCTACTTAGTATTCGGTCTCCTATCTGGAGTGAGAAATGTAGTACTGCACCATTATGCATTTTGAAAATAATTCTTCCCGTATTTTTGTGGTTTCATTGCTCCCCTGAGAAAAGTATCAGGTCGTTTCCATCACTGGTTGTGAAGGTCATTAATACCATAACTTTAATGAGTTTATCGCAAGTCATCACAGCTTATTTGCACTTGACACAGGTTCTTTTGATAATTTTACTGTGTTCTTTTCCTAACTGAAAAGAATCTAGGCATGGATATAGCACTTAGAATACATGATTTTATACTTAAAAAAGATAAAATATTGTTTTTTGGCCTTAAAAAAAATCTCCATTATAAATTTCCATCTTGCCGGTCTTAAAAAATAAATTTTCATTCCACTCCAGTCTAGTGGACATAACATAGGATGAAATGCCGGAAGAAGCGGAACATGATGCTAGTTTTATGTATGAATAAATATAGATGTCTTCTCACTATGTCACTTGAAAGAAAGGCTATTCCAGACAATCTGCAGGCATTTTAATGACTTTGAAAAAATTGTAATAAGATAGAATCAATGTATTTGATAGGATATGGTCAAAAGTCACCAAAATATTTCGTACCATCATTAGGCATTAGGCATATTATTACATTAATCATTATTTAATAATCATAGTGACTACTTTGATCTCATAATGATCACAAAATATTTTTCATAGCCAAGACAGACTGTAAAGTTTGTTATTCCTATTTATCTCTTCTCATATTATAAAAATGGAAACAATACCACCTTACCTTGTTCCTCAAATATGTGATGAACAAAATTAGGTGACAAGCGTAGTGCTAATTTGCCAAAGAGACGGTGGTGACTCAAACAGGTATAGCCACCATCTTCATGAATTTACATGGAGAAGAGCATTGTTTAATTTTTGGACCTTTTATTTTTGAAATAAATTCACTCACTTATTATGATTTTACTATGTATTATAAAATGTTATATTACATTATACTATACTATATTAATTATGTGCTTTAATTTTCAACACTTGTCAAACCTAGAAAATAGCTTCAAATATTTAAACAAACTCAAATCTTTATATTTTCCCTTCCTTACATTATTTGCATTATTCTCCAATGTGCTTTACCACTGTAACCAATATTTTCCTGATTTTTTAGAAACTTTCAGATTTTATTATTTCTATTATTCTGCATAGCTTTTATCCCTAAGATAACAATTGACCCACCTTCAATCCTTCTAGTATATTAAAGATAAATAAGATCTTTATTTATAACTGTAGTTTGCATACATACATTTTTACACTCCAAACTTCACACTCTTTACAACTTAAATAATGTGAAATAAATTTAAATATTTTTCTATGGCTATTTTAGAATTGTTAGTGCCTTGCTTCTTCCTCCATGTGCCCTTATAATCCATCAGAACAAACAGAACACCATCAAACTTGAAAACTAAGAAAATAAAAATGAAATAGAGATTATTTATTCTAATTTCATTACCTAACTAAGCAAATTGGAAATCTGGATCTGAACACGCTCTGTGATATACTGATGAGAAACACCTAGTGAAGGATGTGTGTATATGTATGCCCATTCTGAGCACACATACATATATCTCGTCTTAGACCTCGAGACCTACAGCCATATGACCTCCTAATTTCCCTCACTCTAGGATACCACTCCTCAATTCACTTCTTTCCCTTTCCAGGGCAGTCCCATGAATTATCACTTTAGCAAGCTTGCAGATTTCCTCAAGTCCTATGGCTTTTTGCCATTAATGTCTACTAAAGAAAGCCTCAACCCAGGATCATTCCAGCCATCTCTCTGCCTTCCTTGAATATCCAGCATGAAACTGGGGCTGGAGAAAATTTCACAACAGCATAGATTGAGGCCACTGAAATGTCATTGCCATCTGGTGATCTTTCCAAATCTCCTTGGTCACCCCTCTCCTATTTGTGTCTTCTACCCAAACACCTCCTGGCTCACACTCAGAGATCACTCCCCTTCCTCTTTCCCAGAGACAGAGGCATTGGGAAGGAATCCCTCAACTTTCTGCATCGGTATTCAATTCTACTTCTTGCTTTCCATCTCAATGACAGAAGTAATTCTTTAAACACTCTCTCTTGGAATTTTTACTGTTAGTTCTAGTCTTTCTCATTAATTTTTTCCCCTTAAATTATATTATTCTCTAGTTATAAGAATCAAGGTTTTTTTCCTCCTTCTCTTTATACTCAAGCTTCTTTTGAAATGCTATCTGCTCTCTGTAGCTAGCTTGAAACCACTGCCATAACTAGCTACTCTACTGTCACCAAGGACTTTCTGGTTATAAAACCTACTGGACACTCACTTTTAGTTATTCCCTTTGGATATTGCTGACTAATGTTAAAAATGACAGAAAGGAAGAAACAAAGAGAGAGAGGGGAGGGAGAGAGAAAAGAAGAGAGGGAAAGAGGAAAAAAAATTCATTCTATTTCCCTCTCAGTCCACTCGCTTCATATACAGATATCACCCATATGTCTGCAATGAGCTCCAATTATTTGGCTGTTTCTTTCATTCATTCATTCATTCATTCATACACACATGCATACATTCATGCACATGTTTCTTTATATAGTGCCAGGCACTGGAAAGGTACCACTGAACAATAAGTAATTTTCTTGGCCTTCAGAGTTCTCATTAATGGGGGAGAAAATCAAATAAATGAATTATAGACAGTATGGAAAAATATATTAAATCACTGAGGAAGTGAATCAGAGAAGACTTACCACAAGTAGATAGCTTGTTCATTAATCATCTCAGTCAATAAACATATAGGGAGAGTGACAGTAGGTACCAAGGTACCATGCCAGGTGCTAAGACTGTGACTGCTAGCGAAAAGACAAATTCTCTATTCATACAGTGCTGAAAATATAGCACTGGATACAGATAAGTAAGCGGGCAATTGCGATTCCACATGTTAAAACATGACTGAGTAAGTATAAGTTGCCTTTTGTCTAAGCTGAGTCCCTAAGGATGAATAGGATTTAATGGGTAAGAGGGAAAAAAGAGTGTTGGCCCCAAAGAGACTTCAGAGGGGGACTGAGACTCAGCAGGAGACGAGATAGGACTTCCTCCTACTTGCTTACTGTCCCTAGTGGCAATGCCATTTCACCTGGCTGTAGCAACCGCTCTCAGCTTTCAGTTTCTTGGGCACTCCCAGCATCAGGCTCTGCAAGACCTCCTCTCTCATTTTCTTCCCAGGTTCTGATCATCTCAATCTCTTCCCTTGTTTCCCAGTATCAGAGGTGGTAGCTGCTTCCTACAGTTATTTTTCCTGGGTTACTTCAAGATTCCCTTTTTGCTTATCCAGCCTTCTAGTATCTGTATTGTGACACCTGGCTTTCCTGACTGTGTCTGACTGAGCCAGCACCAGGAGTGGGTCCCAGGTAACAAGAACTCTGGGGTTGGTTTGGCTATGTCTTTGGCCTGGAATGCATTGCTGAGTTCCTTGTCCATGAGAAATGGAATTCTGGTACTTTATCACTTTATAATTATATTATCACAATTAATAAAATTATCACCCGTGGTCGATTGTGATGAATTAATTATTAAAGGACTCAAATTCCTTAGAGGACCAAATAGTGCTGACTTGAGCCATATGGTAGTAAAAAGGAATATGATGTGAGATGGCTGTTTCTGAATATAACTAGAAACTTACAGAAAATAAATTCCAAGCTGAGGCTTTAGCTTTGCAGCTCAACCATAGTTAGAAAACCAGAAAACTTCCATAGGAGCCCTAAAGTTAATCTCCCTAAAGCTCAAACCCAAATTGAGTGGCAGATATAAGAGGTAACTTCTTGCAAAGAGATGCCTAGTGACCTGCAGACCCATAACTGGAGTCAGATCTCAATGTATTGTAGTCGGTCACATGCAAATCTGACTCAGTGGGAGATAGCTTATAGTCTCTAAAGAATATCAAGAGTTTTCGAACATTTATTGGAATAAACCTATGTAATATGTGTAGAAGTCATTTCTAAGGATTTGAGACCCAGAAAGATAAAATACAACTTTGATTTAGGCCAGCTTTATTTATATTCTGTGCTTACCAGAGATTCTGAATTTAATGTGTTAGCTCATATAGTTATGTTTCTTGGCAGTTGCTTTGACTGGCTGGATTCGATAGTGGCCTATCATCAATGAGGTTGAGATGCCAGATCTTCCCTTGCATACTATAAAGAATCCAAAAGCTTAAGGAAATGGGAATGTTAGGACGGATTTACCATGTATGACATGTCCATCACCCTCACCTAAACTACACTTCCTGAGGCAACCTGAAGATGCTTACTCCAAAGATGCTCCAGTTTCTCAGATGACATAGTCAAAAATATTTACTGAGCTCCTCCTGTATCATAGTTTGCACTATCCAAAGAACCTGGGATAAAAGTGAATAAAACATGTCCTGAATCCATGAAAAGTTCACAGCCTAAAGCGCAGGCAGACAAGTAAACAATTTTATAATTACAATACCACATATTAAAGGAAATGAGACTATATATTAAAGTTTTAACAGTGATTTTCTCTGGGTGAGTGAGTTATGAGTGGTCTTTACTCTTTTTTTCTGTTTACTATTTCATTAATTCTAAGATACATTTTTTTTCACATTTTAACATTTCTGAAATTAGATGTATTTTACAATTAATGGTGCCTTAGAGTCCATGAAATAGATGAAATACTGTCATGGCAGTATTTGTCCCCTGCTGCAAGTGTAAGCTGTTGAGTACAATTGTTCATCTAACATGAGACATTTTCCAGGAAACAAGATGTAGTTTGTTCAAGATAAACCAAGATAGAGAAGACATTTCTATGGAAGAGAGGATAGGATCTCATTATAGAATTCAACATTTTTGTATGGCAGTGACCTGTCAAATTATTTTGTATTCACCACTCTTGTGCAAATGTTTGAGCCAGGAGTGAGTCATCTTCCCTTGAGGGGGCACCATTGTCTCAGAAGTGAGTGGAGAGGGGTGCCCTGAGGGTAGATCTTTTCTCAGTAACAATGGGGCGCTTGTTGGTGGCACCAAATGCTGTAGCAGTTTTAATATCTTAGTTAAAACCTGGTAGTTGTTTTTCCCTTTTAATACGAGAAAAAACTCCTGTTAGAATTAGTGTGAGTCATACATCATAAACATTCAGTGCTTAAATTCCCATGGGTTTTGAATGCCAACACTTTAAGCTTACATTTTTTTAAACTGCATTGTAGAATGCTAGAAAACATATGTTAAGCTTTCCAGTATTAAGTAATGCTATAGTATTTTTTCAAATACATACTATAAAGTAAACCATTCATAAATTCCAACGTGATGCCAGTTATGTTAAAAACTTGACTATGTCATTTAATTCTCATGCATAATCCTTTCTTGTTGTTTTAGCCAACAAGAAAAAAAAAAAAAGATTGAGAAAAAATATATTCGAAAGAACATACATACACACAAATTCACATGTATTTACATAACCACTTGCTTAACAGAGATCTGGTCTCGTTAAAAGCACAGGAAGGTACATGAGCCTCATGAAGATAATAATGTGTATCTCAAACATCCATAAATACAGAGTCAGAAAAACAACAATTTTACATATAAATTCCCCATCCAGCAAGGCATAATCTGTGAGTGGTGAACATTCAAGTCAAGTAACAGGTCGCAGACTATTGATTCTAAAAGAAAATCACACTAACACTAAGCAATTTGACAGTAAAAATCGGAAAGTGTATTCACAGTAATCATCTTTAGTTGATACATGCAAATTTTTGAAATTCCTCCCTCTTCAACCATTAAAGTGAAAGAGATCCTTTCAGTAGAGCCCATTACAAAAACTAAAATTAAAAAGCTAAAGTAAGGTCAAGAGAAAGAAAGGATTTTACATACTTTAATGACTGCTAATGGGCACATCAGTGACAGGTTTAGCCTGTGCCGCTTTGGGAAGCGGTTTCTATGGTGCCCCAGAGCCCTACGTTGCTCAGTTTACACCAGAGCACACTCTAAAAGAACTACTGAACTGGAATTATGGTGAAATATAAAGCTTATGTGTACATTCTTGCTTGTTTCTATCACCCTAAAAAACACACTTTGAGAAATGCGCTAAATCAATTATTTAAGTACCGGTAGGGACAAGCAATTGTTGGCATGCTCCTGTGTCATTTGTCTTTTGAGTAAAGTAAGAAAAAATTGTTTGATCACACTGCCCTGCTCTGGTCAAAAAGAGAAAATTAAGTTAGCCCTTAAAAAGAAAGTTTTTGTAGCCTCACATCCAAATTCTTGTAAAATGCATTTCATTAAAAGGTGTTTTCCAAAAGGGCGAAGCATCTAAATGGTATTTAATTTAGATTAAGGCTCAAGGAAATGTATCTTTTACCCCTTTGAAATGGGAGCATTTCAAATGGGAGCATTTCAAATGGGAGCTATTATTAATATTATTTCTCCATAGAAACCTCTACTATAAAAAGCAATTCTAAGAAATTTATGAATTCCTAGCCAAAGTAACTGTTTATTTCAGTCATTTTTATCAACGCAGTGGTTGACATTAATAATAATAATAATAATAATAATAATAGTACTGACAGAAGCTAACATTAATTGACCATTTATTGTGCCAGACATTGGCCTTAGCTCTTTATATGTAATAACTCATTCATACTTATAACAGAACTGCAAATTAAGCATTATTATTATCCCAGTTATGCAGATAAGCAAACAGAGCAACAGAGAAGATTAGTAACTTGTTCAAGGTTACCCAGCTTGCTTTCTTGTTCTCAATGTATCTATTATATTCCAAAAAAAAAGTGACACCCTGTCTATACTTCTGTTTATTATTAAGATCGAATCAATAAACTGTATGTTACTGGGTGAACATTGCTCAAACACCAATGCAAGAAAATGCTCTACATAAAAAAAGCCCACACCGTCCTTATATGTGGATGAGTTTTTATGTGTATGCTAACTAAAGAGATTAGTAGACGTTTGAGATAACTGGCAACTATTTTCATTTTTCTGGGACATAACTAGTTTAAATTATGTCAATTTTCATTTTTAGCATTAATTATCTAGTTTCCACAGTTTTAAATTACCTGAATCTCTGTCCACAGCTTCAACCCTTGTGACAAACTCCCCTGGATTTCGGTTTTCTTTAACTGAAGCTTCATATAGGTGCTGCTTAAATACTGGTGTTTCATCATTTACGTCAAGAACAGTAATCGTCAAAGTCTGGGATGAAGAAAGTGCTGGGATGCCATTATCCAACGCCAGGAGGGTCAGAATGTGCTGAGTTTTTATTTCGTAATCCAGAGAACAAGTTGTAGTTAGTAAGCCTGTTTTGAAAAGAGGAGAAAAGCAGTATATGATGAAGACTCTTTAGAGTTCGTGCTTACTCTACTTCTGCCTAACTTATCTAATTCGCTAAAAAACTCAGAAGCTTTCTTTGTTATAGAATAAACCTTATAAACCAACTTTAAACTTATATATTTACTAAAAGAAAGAGATAACATTTTTAGCCAAAAAAGTCATCCTAATTAAAACTACAAGAATGAATAAGAATTCAGAAATAATCTATCATATACCATTATCTACTGAGACAATTACATCAAAATTATTTCTCTACCTAACATCTACCTTCATTTAAAAGAAAATATCTAGGTTCTAAGGTCAAATAAAAATTCATATTTAACATGACCAAGTTACAAAATGGTGAGTATGGCTATATTCTTCAATCTATTTAGTTTTTAAGATATATAGTTTTGTTAAGAGTTACAGTCTCTCTGTACTTACTCACTTAACTGTCTTTTTTATTGACACAAATAGTTAAGACTTTATAACTCGGACAATAAATTTTCATGAATAAAAATGTCTCCATCTTACTGCCATTTTCGCCTTTAAATCATATAAACAAAATGTTATAAAGACTTGCACACACACAGCTTTTACATGATTCCAATAGTCACATTTTTTCTTTTAGGATTGCTGTTTGCTTCTCTAATACATGCTCATCCTATAAGAACTGTTCTTCAAATAATTAAAGAGGTTTACTGCTTCAGATTTTATAAAATAGTTTTCCAATAATTGCTTATTACTTTATACTTCACAACCAAAAGCCAGTGAAAAATTCACTATCTTCTTTATAAGAAATATGAGCCTTGTGAGAGACATGTAGCCCATCTCATATGAATGCATTCAGCAATTATCATTTTATGTCTTTGAAAAATACCTCAACTGAAACAACTACAGCAATTATTCAAGATTCATGATACCTATATTACTGAGACACAGTTTAAATTTTATCTATCCTCTTTAACAATCTGAAATAGACCTTCCTTGGCCGTTGTGGAAAACATTTTAAGCATCATTGAAATGGGTCCTTGGAGACCCCAGCTCTAACAGAAATCAACAACTGGGTCTGGACTTTCTCTCTGTCAGTTGGGCTTTTAGGTGGTGTTCTCGCATGCCTCAGAATGGAACCATATGCACAGGATTTAATAAATATTTTGATAAAAAATTTCAACAGTATATAGCCAGACTATAACCATGACTTCCAAATCCTATGCATTCAGGCCCATTTCAAATTATGGTCTTGCTAATAGTTGGGCCAAATGGTAAACATCCGAGATTTTTTTCTGAGTCTCATCCAGAAATGACTATTTTTTAGAGAATGCGATGATAGTCCATCTCTTCAATATCTCCTGAAAATCAGGTTGAGGGAAGTTCATTTCCAATTTCACAAGAATGACACTTCGTACATGCTATCTTCCAACAAACTAGATAAAAACTTTTAATAGATGTTATCTGGAACATGGTGATAGCAAGACAAGTGACAAGTGACATGACAAAAAGTGACATTTCTGCACAGTACTTGACAGTGAATAAATGCTTTTCGAAAAATAAAATAGTACAGTTAATGATGTGAGAAGTAAGGGTCTAAATGCTCAAATCAATCTAACCATTTAAAAACACATTATTTCCAACTATTTACAAATGTAAGCTTGTAAGACCTTAAAGATAAGTTTCCATACTAAAGTCTTTGAATAATACTTTTGATTAATCATGTTCTATATTTTGGTACTTTTGGTACCATGTCTTACCCTCTGAGGATACATAATAGAGACAAAAAAAAGTTTGCTATTATATAGCCATTCCATGAAATGGGAGCTGGCTACAAAGCATAGTCAATGCTAACAAACAGGCCATTACAGTTGGTTTTCTGAATATAACCTCCGTGTCTATCATACATGTACGTTAAATGATAAATCAAGTCACATTTCTTTCAAGCTTATACATCTTGAGAACTATCATGTTAAGAGGAAAATCAAAAGGATAAATGTAAGCAAGTGATCGGAGGCTTCGAATGACAGTGACGTATACGATACCTGATGCCTCATCTAGCATAAAGGCCATGTTTTCATTTCCTGAGAGGATGCTGTATGTTACTCTTCCATTCCTTCCTTCATCTGGATCCTGAGCAGTTATGTGGTGCACTAAGGAGCCCACTGTGGCATCCTCTTTGACGTGAGCGATGGGAAAAGACACAAAAGTGGGGCTGTGGTCATTTACATCCAGAATCACTACCTTTGCCATCAGTGATCTCAGTCGCCGGTCTGTCACATTCACAGCCTGATCAGATGCAGTCACTGTGAGGATGACAGTCGGAACTCTCTCTCTGTCGAGGGGGGATGCGGTGACTAATGTGCCAGAAGAGGGGTGGATGAGAAATGGATTCATTCCAGGGTGGTGGGATTCAATGAAGTATTGGATTCTACTGTTCAAGAAACTGCCATCTCCATCTTTTGCGTTGAAGACATGTACCAGAGTCCCGACAGGGACATTCTCTTCTATGTTTATCACAACGAACTCATCTCGGAAAGATGGGGAATAGTCATTCTGATCTTCCACGTCAACACTGAGGAAGACTGTGCTATTCAGGGGAGGGGTTTTGCTATGGTCTTTAGTAACCACCCTGAAAAGATAATGAGATGTCATTTCATAATCAAGTTCCTTAGAAAGGAACAAGTCCCCTGTCGAGCTGTCGATTTCAAAGTGACCATCCTTGTCATCTGCAGCAATACTAAAGTGTAACTTCCCATTATGATGTTGCTGAAAGTGATCAGGTGACTTTATCAAGCTCATTATTTTGGAAGGTTTCAAGTTTTCTGGTATAACTAAATGTCTAATATTCTGAGAAAGGGTAGCTCTCCCTTTGGATAGTGGTAGTACCTGGAATAAGAATTAAAAGGAGCTGTTAATTTGGGGTATTTTTAACAGTTTAATCAATACATGTGATGATATTCTTTTAGAAGCTAATTCCTTCCATTTGTGTAAAATATATGTGTTAATTGATGAGAAAATGTGTTTTTTATATATAACTCCAGCGTGTCTCTAAAGATTGAAAATTGCGTAATAGCTTGGAAATAAGAAAGTAAAGAATTTTCCACTTCCCATTTGTTCTAATATGTGAAATGATAGTTTGGTGAGGTCATGCTATAGTCAAGCTTGTGATTCTTCAATGAGAATGTGAAATAACTAGTTCTCCAAATTGCTCTAAATCTGAAAGAACAATATAATCATGACATCTGTGTGCATTTATGTATCATGTGTCTTGTTTATCTGAAACTAGAAACTTAAGAAATTACAATATAGAATTTTCTCCTAACCCACATATCCTCAAACAATAAAGAATATAATTTGGAAACAGAACTCTTGGGGATATATTTTCTTGATTATTATACATACCAATATTAATATTACTGATTATCGCATGCATGAACAAAGAAATAGGCTATGAGCAGTCATCTTATTTTTGATGGGCTGGTGTAATTTTTCCCTACTACGAAGACTCCCCACCACTTGCTTGCTCATTCTAATGAAAATAAAACCCTATAACAGGGATCCTAAGTGACCTTCCCAAGTTTAAAAATAATTACAAAAAACTATGTGATTTATTATTGGCCATTTGTACATACAAGTTTCTCCTGCAAATTTACCAGAATGATAAACACATTTTGTTTATCATAAACAAAGCAACACAAATGCCCATACAGTGATGAAGCTAAGTATCTTGTCAGGAATTGTACAAAGTTCAAATAAAAGGTTATTTGTGTGTAAATATTTCTCTAGTGATCACAAAAAGACATACATACATGTGCAATGGACTCTAAAAATAGTATTCATATATTTAATGTGTCTCCACTCTATCAGTTGCATAAAAATAAAAAAAGGACCTTAGAACATCCTTTCACATTTTATGGTGATGACAAAATATTACCTGAATGTTAATAACTGCCTGTCCTTGAAGAGGAGGCACTCCTTTGTCACTGGCAATGACAGTTATCCTATAGGAAGGTCGATAATCATACAAAAGTATTGTGGTTGTTCTTATTTCACCACTATTGGCATCAATCTTGAAGTCATCAGAACTATCTTCTATATGCACACACAAAAAAATTAAGAAATTAATGTTAACTGACAATGCAGAAGACATAAAAGTAATTAATTTAAATGCATCTGTGATCATTTGGAAGATGGATATGCCTTACGCTTTGTGAGAGAATTAACATAAAAAATAGTAGTGAAGATATACATAAGAAACGGAACAGATTTTTAAAATTTTTAGTGTGGCATTTCAAATTAAAAAGATAGACAAAATGATATAATGAACTCCTGTGTGCCTGTCACATAGCTTCTATAATTATCAACTCATGGCCAATCTTTAAATTCCCTTTGCTATTCTTTCCCAGTGCATATAAAAGTTAGGTTTACACTATACTGTAGTCTCTTACGTGTATAATATAGCATTATGTCTAAAAAATGCACTTAATTAAATAATTCTTAACTGCTAAAAAAATGCCAACCATCATCTAAACTTTCAGCAAGTCTTAATATTTTTGCTGATGGATGGTCTTCCCTCAATGCTGATGGCTGAACAGGGTGGTGGCTGCTGAAGGTTGTGGTAATTTTTTTAAATAAGAGAACAATCACGGGTGCTTCATCAGTCGAGTCTTCCTTTCATGAACATGTTTTCTGGAGCATGCAATGCTGTTTGATAGGATTTTACCCACAGGAGAACTTCTTTCAAAATTGAAGTCAACCCTCTCAAACCCCACCACTACTTTATTGACTAAGTTTATGTAATATTATAAATCCTTTAAATGAAATTCTTTGTTGTCATTTAACAATCTTCACCAGTAGATTCCATCTCAGAAACCACTTTCTCTGCTCACACATAAGAAGCAACACCCCATCTGTTCAAGTTTTATCATGCGATTATAGCAATTCAGTCACATCTTCAGGCTCCAATTCTAATTCTAGTTCTCTTGCTATTTTCACCACATTTGCAGTACTTCATTCACTGAAGTCTTGAAACCCTTAAAGTCATCCATGAGGGTTGGAATCAACTTCTGCCGAACTCCCGTTAATGTTGATATTTTGACATTTTCCCATGAATCCTAAATGTTCTTAATAGCATCTAGAATCATGAATCCTTTCCAGAAGGTTTCAATTTACGTTGCTCAGATCTGTTGGAGGAATCATTATCAATGGAAGCTATAGCCTTACAAAACGTGTTTCTTAAATAATAAGGCTTGAAAGTCAAAATTACTCTGCTCCATGGGCCGCAGAGTGGATGTTGTGTTAGCAGGCATGAAAACAACCTGACTCTCATTGTACATCTCCATTAGCGTTCTTGGGTGACCAGGTGCATTGTCAACGAGCGGTTATATTTTAAAAGGAATCTTTTTTTGCTGAGCAGTAGGTCTCAACAAGCGAGCTTAAAATATTCAGTAAACCATACTGTTGTAAACAGACATGCTCTCACCCAGGCTTTGGTGTTCCATTTATAGAGCACAAAGATGACTCTTAATGGCCCTAGGATTTTTAATATTGTTAGTATGTATTGGCTTCAATTTAAAGTCATAAGCTGAATTCGCCCCTAACAAGAGAGTCAATATGTATTTTGAAGCTTTAAAGCCAGGCATTGACTTCTCACTAGCTATAAAAGCCCTAGATGCCATCTTATTCCAATAGAAGGCTGTTTTGTCTACGCTGAAAGTCTGTTGTTTAGTGTAGCCGTCTTCATTAATTATCTTAGCTAGATCTGGATACCTTGCTGCAGCTTCTACATCAGCACTTGCTGCTTCACCTTGTACTTTTACGTTATGCATATTTTATGGATACACCTTCTTTCCCTTTCTCTCTGCTAGCTTCAAGCTTTTCTCCTGCAGCTTCCGTTCCTCTCTCAGCCTTGACAGAATTGAAGCGAGTTAGGGCCTTGCTCTGGGTTAGGCTTTGGCTTAAGGAAATGCTGTGGCTGGTCTGATCTTCTCTTTGGACCACTAAAACTTTCTCTGTACCAGCAATACAGCTTCCGCTTACCTGTTATTTGTGTGCTCACTGGAGTAGCACTTTTAACTTCCTTCAAGAAGTTTTCCTTTGAATTCACACTTTGGCTAACTGGCACAAAAGCCCTAGCTTTAAAAGGCCTGTCTCAGCTTTCAACATGCCCTCCTCACTAAGCATAATCATTTCTAGCTTTTGACTTAAAGTCATGCGACACTCCCGTACATTTGAACATTTAGGGACTGGTCTAAGTAGGGCTGGTAATTTGCCTAATTTAAATATTTTTTTGTCTCAGGGAATAAGGAGGCTCAAGAAGATGGAGAGAAATGTTCGGTTGGTGAAGCCATCAGAACACACAATATTTATGGTTTAAATTCACTGTCTTATACAGATGTGGTTCATGGCTCCCCAAAACAATTACAATAGTAACATCAGAGATCACTGATCACAGATTGCCATAATGAATATAATAATAATGAAAATTTTTGAAATATTGCAAGAATTACTAAAATGTAAGATAAAGACACAAAGTAAGTAAATGTTTTAAAAGTAGTTCTGATAGATTTGCTCAATGCCAGGTTTTCCTAAATCTTCAATTTGTAAAAACTGCAGTATCTGGGAAGAGCAATTAATTAAGTGAAGTGCAATAAATGAGGTGTGCCTGTATTGGTTGCAATTTCTATGCTTTGCTCCATTTACTTTATTCTCATAAGAATACTGTAGAACATTTTCATAAATGTGATATGTATCTTTGTTCCTACTAAATAGATTTTTATCTTATTTTAGCTTATATTTTGTAATTGCCTCTATTTTGCAACTAGATGGAGTAAAAACAAAGGTAGGAATAACATGATATATATGATCATATTTTTATATTGCTATGCCCCAAGTATCATTTTAGAAGCTTAATTTTTTAAAATATTTCAAATTGTTCATTGTATACTTGAAATTTGTATAATCGTATTAACCAATGTCTCCCTTACAAATTTAATAAAATACAAAGAAAGTAAATTAAAAAAATAAATATATATAACCAATAAAAGGGAAAAAAAGAAATGTATGATGAACATCCACATAAAAACAGTTGAGATCGATCAATTCCCAATAGTCCTTCAAAAATGTTTGAAGAAATGACAGAGTTTAAGTCCAGAAGAGGACTTGTGTTTACCTCCGAGTCTCATTTCCCGTCTTCTCTGTAGATAGCCTCTTTTCTAAAGTAGGGGTTTGTAGTTCTAGTCCATACATCCATGAGTAATACAGCATGGTTTTCTTTATAAATAATGGTATCATAGCAGAATTATAGCTTAATATATTAATCTGTGTGTGTGTGTGTATTCTCTCTCCACTCCCACTGTCTTTCACAGCTATATCAAAATATACATTCTCTTCTGCAGCTCAAATTAAAACAGGAAGAAAAAAATAACATCAAGGTCTTATGGACAAACTGACCTCTTGAATGCATGCTTGCAAACCAGTTTTTCTTTCCCCTAGGACCAGATTAGAATAGACTAAGGGAGCGGCTAGAGAAAGCTAGGTGGTGCCTGAGAGGAGAAATTAAAAAAGAGAAGGAATCTCTGAAACAGGGGTGAGGACACAAAAAAAGAAGTGTCCTCAAATGTAGACCTGCGTCAGGCTCGTCATCTCTGGACATCTGCCGTGCGATCTTTAGGGGGCCGAAGCTTCCCCAGTGGGAATGTTATAGGCCTTTTATTTCATTCTTCTTCCATGTCTTTTTAAATATTTTATAATTTTCTATATAAAAGTCTTAAACATCTTTTATTGGAATTTTCCTCCCTGTGCTCCTAGTCAGGATTATCCTGATTTCAGAGGTTTTGAAACTTAAAGAGGGATTCTCTTTAAGAAAAATAGAACAATATTACAAATAGAAGTTATTCTCTGGTTCTCAGTCCTATCCTTGAAGAATCTGTGCAAGGGGCCTCAAGCTTAAACTTCATTAGCTTCTACACCCTATGGTTTTCTTTGTTATGGTCAATGAGATCTTTGAAAACTGGCTTAGTTTTTAAAATGCTAGTGAATTTTGTATGTCGACAATGTTCCCGGAAATTTTTCATTGTATTAATTCTAATAATTTGCCTGTAGCATCATTTGGGTTTTCATGTAAGACAATTTATCTGCTGGTAAGGGCAATGTTGGGTCTCCCTTTTCTGTGTTTTTGTCAAACGTAAGAAAGTACTGAATGTCTTTAAATATGATATAAAACACAATGTCGACTAAAGTTAATCACTAGAACAAATCTGAGGTCGTTGCAATCTAAAATAAAAACACAAAAGTATTCTTGCCTCAATAAAGTTCTCACATACATGTACATTATGTGCATATGTGACATTTTCTAGGTATGGTTTACTCTAACCTTAAGAGTATTTAGTCGTTATAGAGATTCGTAGATGCTTAGTATTCGTAATCATATTTACTTATAATTAATATCACTACTACTTTCCTCTCAAAGGATGATTCACACTTTGGATTACTGAAAATTTTTCATTTAAGGTGGATGGTTGGTTAATTGGTTGTTTTCTATTTAGAGCACAGAAAACTATGATTTCTCAGTAAACTTCTAAATTCTTTCTTAAAAATAAAGGTGATTCTAGACAATAACATGTATATTTTTTTTTTGTAATTTGGCATTATTTTTAATGGTATCTATTTTCCCAGAAAGACGACAGATAGCTGATAAATGAAAGAGGAAATTCTATAAGCTCTTAATTCTTTATGGATGGTGACATTTACCTGAAGATACTGAATATGTAACTTCTGCATTGTTTCCTTCATCAAGGTCCTTTGCAAACACAGTTGTGACCAACATATTTACTGGTTGACCTTCCAGAACCTGACAATAAAACAAATGGCTTACAAATTAGTCAGCAAAATTTTAAAAAGAAATAGCAATGAATTTTAAGTGAAGAACGCACCACTACTAAGCATTATAAAACTATTTTAAAATCCACATATAATTAAAATGTCTACCTTATAAAAGAATCTACATTACAAATTAAAATCTTTTACTTAATTTGAACAGATTATCTGCAGTATTTGAAGGAATTCCAAAGGTAAGAAAGAAATCGAATTAACTAAATAATCTTAGATTTGGAAAATATTTTAAGAATTCTATTATCTTTTCATTTATCACCTCAGAATGTTTTTTAAAAGATTGTTGCTCTGGTTCAAAATATGCTAAAATAAACATAAATCTTTACTTCTGGGAAGGTACCTTATACTGGAAGCATACTTCATTAATTAAGAGGAACATTCTTGGAATATTAAAATTTACATGTAGAGTTAAACTTCATGTTTAGAACCCTAGTGCACAATTAAGCCACAGTATATTTTAATAGCATAATTAAAATAATAATGATAATATCATAATATTTTGTTTGGGTAAAATTTTCTTTAAAACGACTTTAGAAGATGAGTTTAAAGGTATTAACATTCTCAATACCTTTTTTGCATTATTCAACATGCATATCTGAGCACAATTTAAACACCCAATTCAATGGTTTTGAAATAGCTTCTAAAATTTTTATTTATATAATTCATTTATTTTTTAATGAGTATCTCCAAAATATATTTATTTATTAATTATGTACATGAAGTAAAATGCTAATTTTTATATACATTATAAAACACAAAAAAATAGAAATGAGAAAGATAATATAAATATAGTTAGAAATTTCTGCATGTGCCCCCAAAGATCAACTTTTATAATCTCTGGATATACTTTTCTCTACAGATTGTTTTCATATCTTTAACTAAACATTTTAGAAATGTGCATCATTTGCTCATAAGGAGCTCTGCACGAAGAGACACATGTAAATTATTGGAAAAATTATCCACGTCTGAGGATTACTGATGATGGGGAATCATTATGTTTGTATACAAAGGGAAGAACTACATTATCATAAAACAACTGGTTGTGAGATCCCAAATAGCACAAATAGTCTTCTTTTTTTTTGACGTGCACAATTTCTAGGTCTTAGCACACCAAGACTGATTTCATAAATTCACCCTTTTTACCACAAGATGGTGCTCAAAACAAATAAGAATACCACAAATTCGTTGCAAGGCTATTTCACCCCACAAACCTTGATGTGTAATTCCTTTCCAGGGAGACACTGTGGGAAATACGGCCTGTTATCATTGATATCAGCAACGGAGACATAAACCACCATGGTGGCGTTTCGCGGTGGGGAGCCATGGTCGGTCACTAGGACCGTCAACTGATGGTGCACCTGATGCTCGTGATCCAACGCCACCCAACTGATAACTTCACCTGAGGGACACAGATGACAATAAAGTAGGCTGACACTGTCTACCAAAATTCTGGCATTGTGAGCCCCATCCAAAATAACTTGCAGAAAGGAAAATCAAATACTATAAAATAGCTCTGAGTAAAAGCATAACTTCTAAGACTACGCATGGCTTAAAAATGTGGCTCCACTGTTGAAAAAATTTTCTGAAGTTTTTCCTGAAAATGCCACTTTAAATTGGTCATTCTTTGTATTTTAACTTACCTATCACCAACCATTTGAACTAAAAATTGAAATCATAGGAACAAATGATAAAATACTCTGTGGGAATTTAGTAATAACTCAGAAGATTTACAACTACGGCACATTCCTATTCATACTGCTATACAGAATAATGAAAAGAAACACCTCAGCTCCGACGTCACAATCTCTGAGTTTGGGTTCCATTTTCTCTACCTCATATACAGAGGGACCTCTCCAAACCTACTTCCTTATGACTACCAGAAACAAATGCAATCACAAATTTAAAACTATTTTGCAAGCTATAAATTATTACACACATGGCAGTTGTCATCACTGTGAAATGATGGTAAAACATCTTCCTGAAAATCAAACATGTCCCTTCAGCCATGGTTTATCTTATACGTATAGTTATTTATTGCTATCTCACAAAAAATATGTGTAGCAATGAACAGCGACTTCGCAAATAATGCTTAATACTTTGCAAGCCTTATTTTACATATTTTTGCTTAGAACTGTCTTCTAGGCAAGTTCTCTCACGTTTCAGACATGAAGACTTGGGCATAAAACTGTAACTGTTATTGTCAAGGGCAAATGGAGGCCAAGGGCTCTCTCCAATAGCCTGTCTCCTGCAGAGTTCCACCAGGCACCGATTCCCTCGCTACTTATGAAAATATTTACTTGTGAGAACATAAACATGAAGCAACTACCACTTAACATTGCTATTTCTAAGTTTTTTTTTTTTTGTAGCCTTCCTCATCCAAATTAAATGACGCGTGAAACAAAACAAAAAGCTTAAATGAGGAACAAAAAAGAAAATTCATGTTTGGGTATGTTGCTTAATTGGTGAGCTTAAATATAGTGTCTATTTATATGTTGTTTATAAGCTATAATTCTCCTCTGAAAATCCTAAATCCTGAGTGGAAAGCAAATCTTTAGTTGATGAGCCAATTCTATGACACACAGCAGCTGTTTGGAGGTCAATGGTTAAAGAAAGACCATGAGGCTGGGCCTAGGGCTGGGCGTGGGCGATGCCAACACAAGGTTCTGTGGGAGCCGGAGTCCCGACCACTACGAGATGCTCCAAGCACAAAGATGTGGAGGAGGGGCGTGCCTGCCATGCTCTGAAGTGCCCTCAACTCCTGCCTTGTCACGCTGTCCCAGACCAGGTAATGGGAACTGTTTATAAGTACATCATTTTCCATGGCCTTTTGTATGCTTTACCTCTTTACCAGTCAGAACAGGACACAAAACATGCCAGGGATTATCTCCTCTGTTCTCGGAAGCTGCACTCTGAGATTAAGCTACTTGCTTAAAGCCACGCAACAAAACTAGGACACCTGGGCACTGCACTAATTGTAGGAGAGGGATGCTCATGAGGAACTTGTAAGTTTATAGTCTATAAATTCATACGACTCTGCTTTGCGTATTTTCAAAAACATAATAAATTACCAAGTGAACTAGAAGACCTAGAAAACTAGCATATGGAAGTAAAGAGCAAGCAGGGCCATCCTGCACAGCTGTGTAGCTGGAGCTGAAATCTAGCTTTCAGTATTCGCGGCAAGCCATGTCCCCTGGTAAAAAGCTCCCTCTGCTGGAGGAAGGGGCTCCTTCTCCTCAGTCCAAAGTTAATCAGAATTGAATTCAAATTCCGCCCACGGTAGGGCATGGGGCATCATTTACAGGCTCCGGCAGACTTGGCGCCTCCAAGAATTGTACCGTGGTGACCTCCTCTCACCCCTTCTAGCTCCGTGGCCATGGGATGTCACTTGAGCTATCTGAGTCTCACTTTCCCCAGCAATTTAGTTGTAGCATAAACATATTTCATTTGTAGGTGGTCTCAGAGATTAAATTTTGTATTAAATTTATATAATACAAAATATTAAATATGATAAAATTGTTATATTAATTTCATAATTAAGACTTTTAAAAACTCATTAAATTTCTTTCTTCTCCTTATGGTTCCCTTATCAAAATGAGAATGGAAAAATATATTAATAAGATACTTTAATTAAATGAATTGATTTCTAGCTTTACATGAACAACATTTATATTTCATAAAACATGGATACTTTTGGAGACTTTTTTAAATCTACAAATGGAAAAGAATGGTGAAAAATAGATTTACGTAATGCAGTTCTCACTGTAACTCTAATTCAGAGTAAGAATATACTAGCAATGTATGGGTGAGAGGCAAAAGAACTATGAATCATTACAAGTAAAATTCTATTCAATTTTTACTTCATTTTTAAATCATAATACTCTAATCAATATAGTAGGTACTAAAACCTGTAATTTTAATGATATGTTTGTACTAATGTTATAATAACTAAAAGATTTGAGTTTTGTCAATTCCAATTTTAAAAGATTAAGTGGAAGCTACAAAATGCTACCTGTATGAGGATTCATCTTGAAGAATTTTCCATCAGACAAAAGGAAATATGACAGCTGTCCGTTCTTTCCCAAGTCTCTGTCAATTGCTGTAATTTTGCCTATTACCCCTTGAGGAAGGGGACTCTCCTTGACTTTCAAAAATAACACATCATGCAAGAAAGTAGGGGAATTGTCATTTTCATCCAGGACATGAACAATTACCGAAGTGCTCACATTTTGCGACAATCTGTCCTCTGGGATCCGGGCAAACACTCTGAAATTATACGTTTGTATGGATTCGTAGTCAAGCTGTCGCCTCACATAAATCCAGCCTGTGTAAGGGTGGACGCCAAACACAGCAGAGTGTGTGCTGGGCTCCAACGAGTACAGGATCGGAGAGGTTTTGCGGTCTGGGCCAAGGGGGTAGGCCTGTAGGTGCAGTATTTGGGTCATCAGTGAGACAGACTCACTAACTTCCACTTGATAGACCAAATTTCCAAAAATCAAGGAAGGGCTCGATTCTTGTTTTTCGACAACAACAGTCAGCACTAACAGGGATGCTTGAGGAGGAATGCCAAGGTCCTGGGCCACGAGAGTCAGTGTGTGCTTCTGGGGCACATCACCTCCCAGACTGCCGTTGAGGTATACCACGCCGAGCCCTGAGTCAACGGAAAAGACGCTTGGATTCTGGCTTGCGATGGAATATCGGATGACTCCATTCCACCCACTGTCTTTGTCTTCTGCGTGTGCACGATACAAGGCTGTGCCCAGCAGTGTGATCGGAGATATTTTAATTTCATCGGAGGCTCTGGGAAACACTGGATGGTTGTCATTGACATCAATTACAGTTATGTTGACCTCTGTGCTGCTGCAGGCTGGGGAGCTACCGAGCTGAGCCTGAACTGTGAGCACAAACACGGGCTGTGTTTCGTGATCCAGAGGCTTCTGGGTTCGAATGGTGCCCAGCCATGGGTGAATAGAGAACTTTTCTTGCAGATTGCCAGAGGAGATTCTGTAAAAAACTGGCTCTGAGTAGTCTGAGAAAAAAAAAAAAAAAAAAAAAAAGGAAAGAAAAAGAAAAAAGGAGAGAAAGCAGTCACTGTATGTCAAAAGAACGTCCCCACTGGAAACACTGAAATCTGAAAACATTAATATATACTACATCTCTGGAGAATAGTATGCAACATCTTACATCTTCCTCGGCTCTCCAAAGCCTGTTGAAAAGTAGACACGTGGTTTAAGATCCATTAGTGGGCAAAGGTAATGTCCAATGGACAAAATCAAGGCATGGGTTTCACTATCTCTCTTCATTCTACTTGCTTCAGGTAAAAGGAAAGATATTCAGAAAATTATTTGGATGCCTTTTTGATATATTTGAGGAAGCCAAGTTAAGTTTACATTGATGTTTCTCCACGATATCTACCTACGAATGGCAAACACCCTCTACAAAAGTCCAGGGAAGGGACAGAGGAAAGGAAAGGAGAGGGCTGGGAGCAGGACAAGTCAGTCACTTCTAGGAATTTATGCTGCAGAGAAACCTCTGCAAGTTATACAAGGACATTGCTTGAGTTACTATTTGGACTGGTGAAATACTGTAAATCATTCAAATTGATGGCAAAAGGGAAATGTTTAATAAAAAAATGTTTTATATCTAAGTTGAAATACCAGGCAAACTTTTTAAAATGAGACAGAATGATGTACAGTTACCTGCCAAGTTGTCCATGTAATATAGTAGAAAAAAATATAGTTGTAAGACAACAAAGATAGTAGGATGCATTTTTGTAAAAAAAAAAAAAAATTTAACATGTGTATCTGTGCCTGGTATATACTTTCTACATTATAATTGTTTGTTTTAAACTTTTTTAAAGTATTTATTATTTTTGTGATTACAAAGAAATTATAAGATATTAGTAATGTTGAAAGAACAAAGAGCAAGCCACATTGTATGGTCTCCATTTTTCTTACATGGAGAGAAGGAAAGGTTTTTTTAAGAGTGCACAGCCTAAGGAAATACAGGGAATGTTCCAATAACAGATTCCAATGCAGCATAAGAAGTACTTACTCAAAGACTCTTTCGCTTTCACAGTCCCGACAGGACTGTCTTCGGGCGCATCTTCATAAACTGAGAAAGTATACTTGGGCCTTTCAAATTCAGAGGGTGCCAGAGTTGTCTGAAGAATGTGTATAGTGATGTTGGCATTAATGACAGATGTGAGCCCACCACCGTCTTGAGCACGGACCACCAACGTAAGTGTAGTGGATTCCAAATGACTAAGAGTTGATGTTAAGTAAATAATTCCTGGGGAGGGGAAAGAAATATTTAAAAAAACAGATCACATGCAATAAACATCGATGGGCAACAGTAACACCTGATCTGTTGATTCTACTGTGATGGTTGATTTTCATGTCTCAACTTGACTGGGCCACGAAGTACCCAGATATTTGGTCAAACATTATACTGTGTGTTTCTGAATGAGATTAAACATTTAAATGGATAAACTGAGTCAAGCAGATTGCCCTTCTTGATGTAGATGGGTCTCATCTAGTCAGTTGAAGGCCTAAATAGAACAAAAAGGCTTACCCTCTCCTGAGTAAGGGAGAACTGCTCTTGCCTGACTGCCCTTGAACTGGGACACTGGTTTTTTTTTCCTGACTTTGGAATTGGACTGAGACTTCAGCTTTTCCTGGGTCTCGAGACTGCCATCCTTCAGACTGGAACTACGCCGTCCTGGGTCCCCGGCTTGCGGACTCACACTGAAGATCTTGGGAATTGTTAACCTCCACATTCATATGAGCTAATTCCTTATAATAAATCTCTCTATATGTATTTTATATGCCCTACATATAATATATTACATATATCCTGTTATAATATTTTATATATATATTATATATATATTAAAGATCTCCTATTGGTTCCATCTCTCTGGAGAATCCTGACTAATACAAACAAAGAACTTGAGCACATTTGCTAAATGATGATCCAAAATCTATCAAATAAACAATATTTTCCAAGAGCTTAAATACTGAACATCTTCAAAGTATATCATTTCACCAGAAAAACAGACATTGTGTTGTCTTTTTTTAGGCCTGGCTACCATATCACCCTCCCAGAATGTAATGCCAACAAAGTTGAGGAGTAAGAACTGAGAGTTACAGAGGAGCCTGAGCAACACACTTTAAAGTGACATGTAAACAGTGAAGCACTACGCCAGTGTTAACTGCTATGCAGAGGGCTTAGCGGAGAAACTCAATATGCAGTAGTCACTCCGAGAATGAGTTATGTGGAAGGAGGAGGAAGTCAGGAGCCCTGCTTCTCTAAGGGAAGTGCTTTGTAAAGAAAAAAAGTTTTCAAGCCTTTTAAAACAAATAGCATGATGTGAATCCCTGACCATACAAGGTAAATTTTTCCAATCTCAGTTTTTCACTAGGTTTTGAAAGGAAAATGTTCATTATTTTATTTTTCCATACCACATTTCACGGTCTTAGAACTAAGGCCTTCGTGAGATGGTGTCTTCATGAATATATTTTATACACATATACTATACATTTATATATATATGTATACACACACACACACACGCGCGCGCGTATCTATCTACACACACATACACAAATGCTGATCTACCCAAAATTCCTCTGTAATGATGGGATAGTCAATATTGTATCAATAAGAGCACTGATCATCAATTGCCAAGCCAAGAATTTATTATGATATAGGCTCATAGGGCACGTAGGTAAGAGAAGCACAAACTCTTTCCAAAGAAACCCACCTTCATCCCCAGGGTTCAAAGATTCTCTCAGACAGAGATCCAAGCTTGCAATAAAAAAAAAAAGTCGCAAAACACCTGAGAAAATATGTTAACATGATTGAGACTGAGTACCAACAGCAGATTTGACTAGGAAAGACTTCAGAGAATATAAATAAATAAAATGCTCTAGTTGAAAGACAAATTTTACCAGAATGAATTTCAAAGTAAATCCGAACATATGTTTATGAGAAACATACCTGAAACAAAAGGATACAGACAGGATCCAAGAGAAAGACAGGCAACTGGATGCCATGTCCAACTTCATGTTCCTTGCCTCCTACAGTCTGTCCCCTTGTTTTGGACTCCTTCCTTTGGTCATGTGATAGTTTCCTTTTTGCCTTTCCTAACAATTTCTGGGATTTCTCCAATGGCCCTTCCTTCTCCTCAGACTTCTAAGCATTTCTCTAATTAAGTCGAGGCTATTTGTTCTTTGAAGGGTCTTAAAGAGTATTCCCTGACCGCCTGTATCGAAATCACCATGGCTACTTGTAAAAACAAAAATTTCCAGGCTCTTATCCAGATATTTTGATTTCTAGCTGTGGGGAAAGATCTAGAATTGTATTTTTAGCAAGCTCCACTAGTAATTTTTATTTACTCTAAAGTTTGAAAAACATGACTGCATACTCTTTCCTTCAAAATAGTCACACATTTTTGTGACTCCACTAGTTGTTTTATCCCAGTATCTTCCCATGTCCTCCCACCTGACTGACAGATCTAATCCTCCAGGGCATTTGTCAATGGTTGGATTATCAATCATCTTAGTTAAAATGAAAAAATTATGTATGACTCATCCTCTTTCATTAATAAATCAATCACCATTCTTTTATTATCTTCCTCTTGAAATACCCTCAATTAGTTCCTTCCTCTGTTTTTATTACTATCTCTTTAGTACAAATCTCATAACTTTACTCCTAGATAATTATAAAAATATATTATTATACCTTCACTGTTAATTAACATATATTCCCTGTTTGAATTTTCTAGTTCTTCCCATACTGCTGCCAAGATAATTTTCCTTAAGTATCACTTTCACTATAACATGCTAACGTCCAAAACCCTTATATCATCCCTTATTTCCTGTAGTAATCAAGTTAAAGTTCTCTGTCACGCTTTTAAATTCCTTCGTAAGCCACTCCACTCGATGTAGCTTCCTGTCATTATGTAGCCCATCTCTTCACTTCATACATGATAATCTCCTGCCATCATAAATACGCGTAACAACTATGATGACAAAGAACAGCTCATGGGATGCAATTGTAGAGTGACTTTATTTTTTTCTCCTATTTAAATTTATTTTGTGTGGCTCACTGTTCTTCCCCTGACCCTAAAATTCAAGAAGTTCCCACAGCTTGTGCAATCACTATCGACCAATCAAAATTTTTTCTGTTAAGTCACAGAACAGTCTTAATTTAATCATTAGAATGTAAAGGTCTATAAAATAATCATAACTCTAAACTTTAATTTAAAGTTCAGATGGGGCATCTGCTGCGGGTCAGAGGCTTCTCTCTTTCCTCCTCGAGCTTGCTTCAAACCTCGAATCTGAGGCTGCCTTAGCAGAGGGAACCCCCCTCTTCACACTGGCCACACGACTGCTTCTTTGTCTCCTAAAAAGCTGGCAGTGCTCAGAGCTGCTCCCTCCAGCCCTTTCTGAGCATGATCTGAAACAACTCCACACCAGCTATCTCTGTCACAAATGACCAACATCCAGGAGAAACCGTTAAGGACTCTTTGCTCCTACCAACTCCTGAAGTGCCGGCTTGTCCCCACCCCAGAAATCTCCCCTTTGTTCCACGGCCAGTCATTCTCCCTTTAGGTTTCTCAGGTGAAAGACATACTTGAGTCTGTTAGCTCCAAACTACAGAGAACACACACTCAGTTCTCTGAGTAGCCGGAGAGGTAGAGGTACCCCACCCTGGAGGGGCGCTCACAAATTAACAGTGGCTCCCTCCAAATTTTCAACCCTTTTACCTCCAATTTATCAACTTTTTATACTTTTGACAAGATGAGTAAAGTTCAGAAGGACAAAACTGGTTTTCAGGCACCTCCCTTGTCAATCATTTATAAATCTAATATCCCTGTGGCATGTGAACTTTACTATGCATCTTAGTGACTCAGCCTAAACTTAAATTTTAATTTCTTGTCAGAAATGCTTACTGTCTCCATGACTTCATATTTATATATTTATATTGTTCGTGTCTCCTGAATCACTATCCATTCTTCTGCTCTTGCTTATCCAAATCTGAGTTATCTTGCAAGGTTCAGCTCAAGTTCCACAGTCCATTAACTCCTTCCTTGACTACTCTAGGATTTTCAGAATCTCCCCTGAAGCTCTACACTACATGTAGTCATTACAGTCATCGATCAATATATGACATTTGCCTTTTATATTTATTTTCCATGGAAAATAAATACAAAGTGACCTTAATGAAGAAAGTGTGACTCTCACTCCTAGGAACTTGGTCAGACCTGAAATGTGAAAGTATCTTTTAAAAAATGTGCTAATGCAAAAAAGATAGCTGATGAGTCCAGCAATAGTAGAAAAAAAGAGAGGTAAATTTTAGGCACACACATCTCCAAACCATGGAAGCAAAGAGAGACTTTAGCAAAGTGTTTTTAGACTTCAAAGAGATCAAAGAGATTTTTAGACTTCAAGTGTTTTTTTGTTTTTTTGTTTTTTTGTTTTTTTTTACTCACAATGAAAAGCAGAGTAGTACAGAGTGCTAGAAGTCAATAGGCTTTCATATTTTTGTTCTACTGGCAAAAACATCTTTATTATTGGGAATATCCATCAGGCTATTTTACTAAACATTAAAATTATCTCATTTCCTTCTTTAAAAATTAATGCTTACTTACAAACTTTTCCAGATATGGTTTGGCTTTCTTCAGAGTGTGCCTAGAAGGAGAAGGGAGGCTGGACATGAAGCCTCAAGTATTCGGTTTCTATGATAATTATGGTTTTTCACTATAACCTGGTAATTGACATTCCGTTTGATACATCAATAGAATGAGCTTATTTAATGTAAGCCTGATGATAAAATACTTTAAATACGAAATACCATTGTGAAGATTCTTAAGAGGCTTGGCTTCTACTGGTCATATAACTCTGCACTGCTGTCTGTGTCCATAGTCTCATATTTTGATTTTGGAATTGTAATTATTAAGTCTCTTGCCTTGTCCTACATGCATTTTTTTCTATATTCCTACATATGTGTCCATAGATTTCTATATTCTGGTCTGAATTAAATATCTATTTCTTTTCTAGTATTAAACTTTAAAAATTATCATATTTTCATAATAATATTTTTTATTTTATCTTCTACTGAGATATAATTGACATATACCATTCTATTAGTTTTAGGTGTGTGACACAACGATTTGATATGTGCATATGTTATGAAATGATTATCACAATAAATTTAATTAACATCCATCAGCACACATAGTTAAAATTTTTTTCCTTGCGGTAACAACTTTTATAATCTACTCTCTTAGTAAATTTTAAATATACAATACAGTATTGTTAGCTAAAGTCACCACACTGTGCATTATTAGATCCCCAGGATCTATTTATCTTATCACTGGATGTTTGTTTCTTTAACCACCTACATCCATTTCATCTTGTCTGCCCCTGTCCCCTGCCTCTGACAATCACCAATCTCATCTTTGTATATGTAATATGTACACACATACTAGACTCAACTAAACTATCAGCTTTACTTTGGCAACAAGTCCATCTCATTCTTTCCTTATTTAGTCAATGACCATTTATTGCATACCTACCACACATTAGGGACTGTGCTAGTCACTGGGAAGCCAATAGGAAGCAGAACAAACAGTGTCTATGAGGAACTGACTTAATCGAATAATCACAAAATATGTAATTATAACATAAAGAGAAGCTGTGCTGGAATATAAATGTGGGCACCTGATTTAATGTGGTTGAGGAGGCAGTTGTCAGAAAATACCTCCATGAAAAGGTGACAGATAATCTGAGACCTGAAGGATGAGTTAGGCCATTAACTAGGTGAAGATGTAAATATGGGAAGAGGAGAGAAGAGGGAACAACTAAATGATCTAGGCAGAAGAAAAAATATGTACAGTCCCTGCAGAAGGAAGCATGGCAGGCGCAAGGAAAGGAGAGGAAGAGGGGGATGAGAAAGAAGGAAGAGGAAGAGGAAGGAGAAGGAGGAGAAGTAGTAGTCGTTGGTGTAAGGAAGAGCACAGAGATTAAAGAGAAGAGTTATGGAGCTGAGGCCACAGAGGACAGCAGGCAGATCATGAGGGCCTAGGTGACCGTAACGGGGATTTTGTCTTCAGTCAGAGAGCCATATGAAGTCGTTAAAGATTTTAAGCAGGGGAGTGAAATGACATTTTATAAAAATGTCTTTTTATATTAGAACATGGTCCGTTTTATCCCTATATATATATAAATTTTACCTCTGAGTCAATGACTATTTTAGTTGGCCTTCAAAGCCAATTTTACACAGTGAAACAATTTCTGCTAGAGACCAGGAAGAAACCAGCAAGTTTCTTTAAACTTCACCACTTAGAATAAGGGAGTATTAGGGTTAAGTTTGTCCTTGTCCTATATATTGGATGTTTCAAAACATTCTTTTTTTTATTTTTTTTTTTTGCTAAAGAGAAGCTAGAAAACATAGTTACTTGAATCCAACATTCTTAAATAAACTTAGCTATCTAGTAAAAGTTGAGGGACCAGAAAATATAACTGTATAATATAATGTTACATCTAAATATGCACATTTATATATACATAATAAAGAATAAAATAATGAATAAAATGAATAGCTCTCTTTGCCTGTACATTGTTGGCTGAAAATTTATGATACTTTATTTTATTTTACTACTTTAAAGTACAGTGATTATTTTTTTATCATTAACCACCAGTTCAGGGGACAAACTTTATTTTAAAACACACACTGATTCATTTACAGAGCACTGATTACTTTACGTTTTAATTACTGAGTATGTGGATTTACATATACCAATTATAATGTGCAATAATGTTTATCTATTCTCTTTATCCTGTCACTTTTTTAAAAGAGGACACTGCTGGGATGAAATTTATTTTAATCAATAGACTAATAAAAGAACTTAAAGACAAAGGTCCTCTCTTAGTTGAAATTTAATATGTATATAAAATCATGCTCTACTAATTAAGCAATACTGATTTTCATAATTAAACCTCCTGCAAAAGGGATATTCTTAACCAAAATGGTAATTTACAGTTAGAAAATAATCTGTAAGTCATTACTAAAATTGTAAGCTATGAGATAATTAAGAAAAAAATGAGCCCAAATCATGACCTTCCCCACATGTGGAGTCTATAAGTGTTGTTTTCTCAAAACCAGAGACAGACCAAAACTATGAGATATCAATACCAATTCCTTACTGATTATTGATATTCACGATATCCCTCCTATATTCAATTTGTGAGAATATAGTAACTTATTCATCAAATATATGACATTACACTATTTATCATGCACACAAATCTGGGTAACTAAGTTGCTGTGGCTGAAAGGAATCGAATGAATTCAAAATTCTATCTGATATTAACAACTAAAACAATTTTTAAGAATAATTTATTCATTTTGGAAGAATTCACCCAATTTATTTATTCAGGGAAAAAGAGTAAATAAATCAACAGATAATTTGGTATTTCAACTAAGCTTGTATACGAAGTCACAATGAGAGATCATTTTTCTGTATTACTTAGTTGAAATCAATAGAACATTTATTTATCCTAGCTTTGCCTTAAGTTTTTTTTTTAAGTCATTATAATGGAAAGAGCCTTGAAATGGAGCAATTTTGAGTGTCATGTTTATTACTATGTCCCTGAGCAAGTCACAAAGACTCTTAGGGTCTTCAGTCTCTTAATTTGCAGATGGGCATAAAGCATCTGCCTTGCTTATCCCATAAGTTGATGTCAGGGTCAAATAGGCAGTATATGGAAAAGATGTTGAAAGGTTATTACTGTCTGAGACAGAGTAGTACAGGAACAGATCACAGATATAGGACAAGGCTTAAGTTCAAGACTACAATTTACCAACTGTGCGCTTTTAGGCAAGTCACTGAATCTCTTTCTGCCTCAATTTCTTCCTCTACTAAATGAGGGACCTGAATTGTAAGGTCCCTTCCATCTCCAAGAGTCTATGATCTTATACTGAAAAAATGAATGAGAAAATTCTCTAACATGCTTTTGTTTCCTATGAAACCGACATAAACTGATTAGGTGCTTGTGAGTAATTTTAATCTCTTTTTTGCAAGTAAAAGAAAGAATTTTTTTGGTGTCAGTCAGCTCACATGGTATTAATTTATTAACTACATATCAGAATGTTCTGAATGTAAGAAAGTAGCAATCGTGACAAATTATGAGAATCATGACATGGTATGAAATCTGAGCATAAAACTAACATTAGAAAAGAATCTGCCCTTGAAATAAAAACAGAGTCTGTGCTACATTACCTATCGTCCACTTTAAAATCCACATACCCATACAAACAAAAGATTACAGCTAAACCCGAAGGCATAGCTATCTCTGGGTGGCAGTTTAACTCACTCAGTTACCCTTTTAATTACTTGTTCTTCTGTAGAGCTAAACTTAGATTTTGTGTACTTCACAACTAAACATAGAACAGACAATAGGCAAGGCCACTTACAAAAAGCTTTTATTGTAAGATGTACAAGAGCAGGAATTTTTGTCTGTTTTATTCACTGATGCATCCCATACACCTATAACAATGCGTGGCACATAAATAAATGTGCATTGAATAAATCCATATTGAAAGAATGAATTTGGCTTCCATTTTCTGCCTCAAATAGACAAGTTAACATTCTTTTAAGAATTTGTATTAACTTTTTTTAAATGTTAACTTGCTTCTGTTAAAAGAGGTAAACCACAAGAACGTAACCAAAGTTAATTTCTAACAAAGAAAAAGTAGTTGAGCAACAATAAATGACTAGTACACATGCTTGCAACCCCTGTCACCTCAAAATAATCTGAATTAGAAGTATTGTTTGTTTCAGTGTTAAAATGACTAAATAATACAAACACAAAAACTAAAGGACTGTTCTTTTCATGCTACTAAAGAGAATACCTCAAACAATGCAGGAAAAAAATCTACATATAATTCATAAAATGGGATTACAAATACATGAAAAAAGAGCTATTAATAAATATGCCTCTGTGTTTCCTTCTTTTAAAACTCAAAACACTGTGGTCTGCCCTGTGCCCACATCAAAGGAACCCAACTAACTGAGAATAAGAGAAATGAAGGCTCAAGTCAATATCTCTCTCCTGGTGCCTAAACACATTTTACAAAAATGTTCTTTGAACTATCAACACACTTAGAAAACCAGAAACAGACCAGGAAGATAAACCCACAAGAGAAAACAAGCATGATGCTGCCACACCCCCTTCCAGTCTTCTCCAAAACATTTTTCTTACCAGATGAACACAGTAAGTCAAAGAGCTCTGTTTTTAATGCATAAGTCTTGATTGTGGCACAAATAAGTCAATGTAAAATCTCTTGTCGTCAGAAAAATATGAACTTATAACACAAAGTATATAAGCTTATAGAATACCATGTCTGACACAGGAAGCATCAAAATAAAAGGACAGAAGAGTCAATGGGCAAATTAATGTCTCTAAGAGAGAATTTTAGAGTAACTTGGGAGGAAGTAACAATGTAGAAATTTGCTCATCAATTTTCAATATTCTCCTTATATAATATAAACTATATATAACTGTAAAACTATACACTAATCGATTGTATAAAAACAATCTATATAATTATATAACTACATATAAATATATATGTTTGTGTGTGTGTGTATATATATATATTTAGTTTATAAATCTAGGTAAGTGCCAGCAGTACAGACAAGCTGGAGAGAGAATGAGAGAGTTTGGGGCAGTTTCGAGGAACGGTGGGGTAGACCACAGCATCATCTACCATGCTACAATGGGGAAAGAGGATTTTTAATGAAGCTTTACCCTGTGTTATCAATGACACTCCCTTGCAATTTAAGAGACTGTAATAAGGATTTAAATCACTTTTCAATTATTTCTAAATGTCATTTGTTCTTTTATTCCACAAATATACATTGATAAAGGCAATTTCTTGAGACTATTTACATTGGCAGTCTCTGTAGAGACAGGCCTTCTGGGAGAAGCAACAAAACTCAGCTTATTCTAGGTTACAATAAAAACACAAATCCAGAAGAGGAAAACTATACTCCAGTATTTCTCCTTGTTATATTCTTTGAGGACATCGACAGTTAAATTAGCTTTTATGGCATGGCCTGCAAGCCTAACCATTATGTACAATACAGAAAATGTGGTTAGAGTTGCAATCAACCAACAAATGAACCTGAACTCAACTGTTCAAACTGGAGACTGCCTGTTCACTAGGCAACCTTTTTCTCACAGCTAGTCATGATGTCGTTCAAGTCTCCTCTAAAGGTTAAAGTGTTACCAGCCCTCATGAATTTCTCATGAGTTATGATTACGTGCAACCAAATTCTAAGTATTGTTAGACTAAGAAATGTCTTCGACCTAAATGCACAGACATAAAAATAATATATGCATTGGCCAGCAATAACCCGAGACTACTTCCATTACGAAATTGGTCTCTGCTTTAAAAAAAAAAAAAAAAAAAATACCATGACACTTCCCTAGATAATGACTCACATAAAGCATTCTCCATGATTAACAATGGCATTTGTCTTACATTCAGTGCCAGGAATAGAAGAAGCCTGTGGCTGACTGAAGCCAGCATGGCAACAGAGGTCTCTTCTAAAAACAGAACACTGTATGGCTCATTCTTCAAGATCTTCCAGGGAAAACTAGATGATGAGAGTGTTAATGCCTTTTAAAAATAATCTGCTAAATGCTTTTCGATCCTGTGCCCTGATTACTGGCTGACCTACATAATTTTGGCAATGCTAGTACCCTAGAGGGTCTGACATTTTGACAAGCAGTTGAAGTCCTCATTTTGGAGGAATTTTAAAAAGGCCAAGTGAGATAAGCAAACTAATTTCCTAAGAAAGTATTTTCTTCTGATCTTTTAAATGTTAAAGGGGCCACATCAGTGGATTATTTTGAGCAAGAAAAGTTTTCCCTTAAAAACAATGCCACTATAAACAATTAATCCCCCAGCCAGCCACACATTCCAGATGAAGCACATTTTCTAGGAGGCAGTGACTCTCCACCTAACAGGGCTGCATGAGAAGGCAAACTAACTTGGTAGATCAGCTGTCCTCAGTAAATTACTCTTTGTTTCTAATGAATATGGTTGCTGCAAAGGGTCTTATAAAGCTCCAACAGGACAACATAAGGAACATGCCTAGCATGGCACCTGACACTATCATCATCCTCATAATAGAAATACTTTCTGCCCATGCTCAGATCAGATGCTTTAAGAAGAAATGTAATCTAGAAGAGTTATCTGCACTCCCATATCTACTGAAGCATTATTCACAATAGTCAAGTTGTCGAAGCAATCTAAATATCTATCAATGGATGAGTGGGTAAAGAAAACATGGTATGTATATATAATGAAATATTGTTTAGCCTTTAAAAAGAAGAAAATACTGTCATATGCGACAATGTGGATGAACCTGGAGGACATTATGAAATAAGCCAGTAACAGGAAGACAAATACTGAATTATTTCACTTACATGAGGTGCCTAAGATAGTCACTCTCATAAAATCAAATTGTGGAATGGTGGTCGCTAGGAGTGGAGGTGGAGGGAGATGGGGACTTGCTAAGTAATGGGAATAAAGTTTCGGTTCAGCAAGATGAATACGCTCTAGAGATCTACTGTACAACACTGTACCTAAGCCAACGATAAAGTAGAGAACACTTACAAATTTGCTAAGAGAGCAAATCTCATGTTAAGTGTTCTACTACAATAAAATGAAATAAAATTTTACAAAAATTTTAAAGAAGAAATGTAAAAGAAAAAAATGTTTTTCCTTTTCGGCAGGTTCATTCTTGGGCTAGAATATATCTAAAATCTCAAAAGTATTATAATGTGATTTTATGCACTTGAAATTTTATGTTTTATTATAATAAAATACTTCAAACATTATTTTGTTAGCAATGAACCAATAGGAAGGGAAGAGTAACCTCTTAAATACTGACTATTTCTGAAAGACTCCATTTGCTCACTGAACTTCTTTGGCAGACACACAACCATCATATTAAAGTACTAGAAGAAACTTTAGATATTACCTTAAAAACAAGGAAACTAAGACCCAAAGAGATTAAGGGGACATGAGGCCCAGTATAAGAAAGGGTTGTCCACACACCATGCTTTGCACTCACAGGACCTATTAGTACACTGAAATGATGCGGGTCATCCTTACACGGCATGAGCATACAAACAGGGAGACATACGCAAAACTGACTAGCCGTTTCACAAAATTTACTGCCCTTAATCCTCACAAAAGCTTTGCAACATGGGAATTATTAGCACTACTTTTAAGGTAAGGAGACAAAGGCCAGTAAAGACCATAAGATGCCAGCTGAAACTGGGGTCCAGGTCTGACTTCACTACACAGCTCAGCCCTGCTGCCTTCCGGAAGGGGAAGTGAGTTTTGCAACATCCCTGCTAATGAAAACATCACTTTTGCTAATTTTCTGGCTGTTTTGCAAAAGCTGTTCATTTCGTGGGAAAACTGTTCCATAATCACATACCTGTGGGAGAGTCGATGGTAAAAAGGGATGACAGGTCGCTGGGGAGGAGCTCGTAAGTCACCGTTCCATATGTCCCAGAATCCCTGTCAGTGGCAAGAACATTGATGATCTCGGTTCCCGACTGGGTCTGGCCACTAATGGTCGTCACGTAGGTGGTCGGGTTAAACACGGGTTCATTATCATTCACGTCCTCCAGTTCCACACGAACAAAAGCCTGGGCGCTTAGTCCACCCTGTTGATGAATAAGTGATTACAACTGGCTCTCTCCTGACCACTGGGACACAGAATAACTGACAACGATCCTAGAATAGACTTTTGAAACAACAACAATACAACTACATATGCATAAATTCTACTTTTAACCTTGAGACGAAATCATGTGTAATATAGCATGGTACATATACTTTAGCACTGATTCTTAAATGTGCAAGAGATTACCACTTAAAGCTTCTATTATGCAATAATTTCAGAGTAGAGGCCAAAGATAGTTGTCCTGATGGCCAAAGAGAAAAAAAAAATTACAATTATCCCCAGGATAATTTTTAACTCCCAATAAGGAGGGATAAGGGAGTGTTGGTGGAGGGTGCAGTCTTAGAAAAGATCATCTGTGAAAGTCTCACTGAGGAGGTCCATTTGAGGAAAGACTGACCTACGTGAGGGAGCTCGACCTCGGTGATCTGGAGGAAAAGCGTAACAGAAGGCGGAGATTGTGAGTGCGAAGGCCTGAGGCAGGAGCGCAGCGTGCATCCCCGGGGACGGCTTGGAGTGATGTCAGGGGGCAGAAGCAGGTCCTGGAGGACTCCATGGGCCTCTGAAAGGACCATGGCTCTGACCCATTGGAGGGTTTTGAGCAGAGGAGTATCATCATTTAACTTAGATTTTTTACTGTTACTCAGGCTGCAGTGCTCAGAACATACTGAAGAGTGTAAGGTGGGAGGAGGGAGACCAATTAGGAGGCTATTTAGAATCATCAAGTCTGGAGTAGATGGTAAATATTGGGAGCCAGATTTGTTTTGGAATTCTAAATTTTTTAAGTTTTAGAAAAGTAATATAGTGCGTAAAGCAGTAAGAAATCAATCTAATACTGTTTATTTTCTGTCATCTCCATCTCAAAACAAGGGGGGAGGAAATACAATAGAAGAAAATCCACTGTAATTTTTACTTTTCTAAAGTAAAACATATGGTCCTACTTTAAAGCACCACTTTCCATTTGTATCTGGTACATTTTGATACTTTCATCTTTGACAAAAATCCTTGGTAAGTCACACAGCCTGGGTTTTCTCACTCACTTATCCTCCCCCTTCTCTGGCTGCCTCTCTCTTAAAAAAAAAAAAAATCTCCTATGGCAGGGAGGCACCGAGCAAAGAGGAGGAAGAGAGACGTGGAGGAGAAGGCTGGGCAGGGCGCAGCCGAGGACTGCTGCTGTGCAGAGCTGCAGGGGGCGCATGCGAGGGGGCGGGGAGGGCGAGCAAGAGCGTTGCCTGGGATGAGGTCACTGACAAATCCAGAACTGGCTCACATGCTCTGAGGCCCCACAGACCTGAGACATGGGGGACTAAAGAGAAATTAGAAAATACATCTTTAGAAATGGTGCGATTTCCCCTGTTCTCAGTTGAATAGAGTGTCAGGGCCATGCCAGCTACGAATTAACATAAGAGAAATAAAAACAGTGGCAGCTCCGTCTAGCCTGTGTGCTTAAAATGCAGACAGCTTTCTGTCTTCAGCAAATCTAAATGACCCGGAGGTCCCCAGGTGGAGCGGACTGCAGACTGGATATAAGCAGCCAGAAAATACTGTACACCATTGTGACATAGGCCCTGCTGTTCCCCCAAACTCATTCTTTCTCAGTTTTGCTTTCCTTTTCCTTCTCTTTTCCCCTTCTTTTTATATTTCTCCTTGAGTTCAAGAACTCACTTAGGTCTGAGGAGGGACTGAGAAAGCAGATAAGGGAAGTAATGAGAAAGTGGGGAAGGGGAAAGAAATGGGTGTTGCTCCAACCTTAAGATCTTTGAGAACAAAGATGTTAATTCCTGAGCTGTTTGGGAAGATCCTAAATCAGGCAATGCTACTAGAAACAGGTAAAATGTTACATGGACAGAGTGAAAAGGGTATTGCCACAGAACAATGAATTTTTTTGCAGGAAAAGTATTATAGATCTCAGTCTTCCTTTTTTATAAATCAGTTTGTATCTGCTAAATTTATTGAATGGGATTACTTTCCTCTCATAACAACCATTTGTCAATATGCATTAACTGTGCTTTACATATATTTTCTCCTTCAACTGTTATAATCTCCCTTTTTCAGATTTTTATGGTTTCCCCTATTTTAACAAATAGGAAAACCAAACAAAGAGAAGTGACTCATCCAAGGTAAACAAGACTGTAAATAGCAGATCTACAGCTGGAACAGAGATTCATCTATTTCCAAAGCCCCTGGTGACTTATTCTAAATTAAATTTCTCTAAGTATTGCTATGGTATCAATTCGACCTTTCACGAAAGACTTGTTTAAAGACTATGCTAGGGGCAATGCCGACCACAGACCCAGTCTTAGAGGTAAAAAGAAGACAGAGTCCTTGTTTACAAGGGACTTACAATTTACAAAACTGACACTATACAGCTGGGTTTGTGCTACAGTGGAACAATCTGGAATCAAAAGATCTGGGTCTAATGTCTGGCCCTGACCACATCTGGGACCAGAGCCTCGAGAAAGTCAGAATATCCCTGTGTTCGAGCTACCTCTTCTGCAAAGCAGAGCTAACTGCCCACTTGGCAGGCCTGTTGTTAGAAGCAGGGCTATAATATGCATGAAAGCATTTATAATGATTAATAAACATCCATTCTAAGATTTTACAGGTTCCTTATCCCAAATACTTGGAGGCAGGTCGATTTGTCCTGGAATCTGAAATTTTCCAAGTTTTATAAAGGTAATACTGTGCATATGCCTACTAAGATTTGGAGTGGCACCCCATGATAGAGCACATAATATTCTTCAGCAAAATGAAAAAAGAGACACATTTAGAGGGATTTAAAAAAAAAAAAAAGGGAACACGAATAGCCTCATGTCAGTTCAAGTCAGATTTCTTACCAAATGTATTTTTAAAACTTTCCATTGTGAGAGTTTTGGGATCTCAGAACTACTGATAAAGAATTGTGGATCTTTATTATTCAGAAGCCAGCATGAGCTATGAGCAGTGAACATAGGAAATCTCAACACTGAAGGGATCCTTGATATTCGTCCTCAAAAGCAAGTAGGATTTTAGATCTCCAGCTGGTGTGCAGCACCGAGAGTCTGGAGCAGCCCTTTCCACGCAGAACAGGTGGACCTTGAAGTATCGCTGCCAGGTGAACAGTGAGAAGGACTTGTTATGTTTCCTTCCTAACGAGGTTCAAGGGCACTCTTTGTTCTTAGTGACCCCAAATCAGAAGAGTGAGAGGAAATTGGAAATGTTGCTTTGGAGAGTCATACCCAAATATTTGAGGAAACCAGAAGAATTCAGGATCTAATCAAGTTACAGGTAGATAACAAAAATCTCAAAGACAGTAAACAGAATGAGAGTCTAACTGCTTAAGCTACAGCCAATCAAATAATTTCCTTTCTTTGCTTCCATGTATTCTGTATAAAATATTTCCCCTAGCTCCTGTCGATGGTGAAGTGGTATTTAAGACATTTTGTGATTAGTCTTCATAATACATTAAAGAATCATAGGAAATTGGTTTGAGACATGGTTCAACTTAGCTAAAAATTATGGAACAACTGATCAAAGGCTTATTCCTGAAACTGTGGTGAGAATGTTGATCAATGAAATAGAAGATAGAAATAAGGACGTGAATACATTTTGGAAAGTGAGATAACATAATCTGCCCTAAATCCCAGTTAAATAAGATGACTGGGTTCTGAAGAACTAGAGTCCAGCATGAAGATTATAGTTAGTAATACACTGTATACTTGAAATTTGCTGAGTGTAGATCTTAAGTATTCTTACCACTCACTCACTATATGAGCTGATGGATGTGTTAATTATCTTGACTGTGGTGATCGTTTCACAATGTACACATGTAAGTAAAACATCAGGCTGTACACTTTGAATATATACAATTTTTATTTATTAATTATAACTCAATAAAGCAAGGGGAGAAAAAAATGCCCTTTTATTCAGCAAGTTTGCTTCTAGAGCTCTATCTACGTTTCACACAAACAGTGTAGCACGAATTCAATAACCAACTTTTATCATGAATACATATAATAGTGAAGGGCTGAATCAATTTACTTTTTATATTGCTACTTTGACACAGCCCTGCCCTAAGCCTGGAGTAATGAGATGGAGATGAAATAGCTTTATCTCAGACACACTGAAGCTATTCAGGATGTCACAAAAAATAGGAATAGAATATTAATAAATATACATACCAAAAGAGAAACATTCATTTGGTGAAAATGAATAGAAAAAAGAAACAGGAATTAGATAAAAGCATGAAATAATTAAATTATAGAGCTTTACTGTGAAAAACCACCTGATTTTCAATGTAATCCAATTATGTGTCTCCATTATGTAATTTTATAGCATCTTCATGGCTTCTATGGATGAGACAAATAGCAGCAACAGTACTAGCAAAATAGGTTATTTCAGAAGTAATATCAGTAAAATAGAAGTGATTGAATTTTTTAAAATACTGACAGTCATCATGATAAATAGAAAAGAGGCTCAGAACATCTAGATATTTTATAAGACAAAATTCTTCTATCAACAAATATCTTAGTAACCACCGACAAATGGGTTCTCGGCAATTTTCTTCCAAAGAGCTTTCAAGACATATATATTAGAAATAGAAAGGATAAAAGGGAAAAGCACAAACTGTCAAGGTTATTCCATAAAGTTAAAGGTCTTTTGTCAAAGTGAAGTTCATTGTTTTAAATAAATTTATCATGGCTTAGAATCCAACATCTTGAACCTAAAATATCTTGTCTGAGTTCGTTTATTCTTCCGATTCAGTCTAGACTGTTTAGAGAACAGACTACCCGTCATTATCAACATTGTTATCTCCATCTTCACCAACCTTTTTGATTAGGAACATACGCTGCTGGTAGATACTGCACAGAATGATTGACAGATGAAGACTTCACTCTGTAGAAATGTACAGTTCATCATGGAAGAAATTTATAAATATTATGAAGGCAACAGAATAAACACTGCACACTGGATCTCAAACACACACGCGCGCGCACATGCACACATGTACACACACACACATGATGCTTGCTCTCATACATCCTAAGGCAAACACAAGGAACACTAGAGACAGTTTTAGGTCCAAACAAGATGGTTAGGAAGTTGTTAAAAGCCTATTATTTGGGGGTATGGCAGGCCTTAGGATGAGATCAGCCAAACAGAGGATGAGACCTTGAATATGAACTACCTACAGGAAGGATGCCTCTGTTCTAACAAAACTAGAATATGTTGTGCTTTGTTAGAAGATTTTCCTTCTAGGTAATAAAGATTTTTTACAAAAGAATATCCCGATTCTGATTCACACACATCATTGCCTTAGTCCATTCAGGCTGCTGTAACAAAATACCATAGGCTGGGAAATTTATAAATAATAAAAATTTATTTCTCACAGTTCTGGAGGCTAGAAGTCCAAGATCAAGATACCATCATGGTCAGATTCTGGTGAAGGCCCAGAGGCTGTCAAATTCTGGCTATGCCCTCATATGATATAGAGACTAAGCTCTCTGGGGTCTCTTTTATAAGAATACCATCATTCGTGAGGGCTCCACTCTCGTTACCTGATCATCTTCCAAAGGCCCCACCTCCTAATGCCATCACCTTGGGTATTAGGTTTTCAACATATGAATTGGGAGAACATAAATATTCAGACCATGGAAATTATCAACCTGGAGACTGTCTCTTCTTTGATTTCTAAAAATTATCAAAACCTGCCACATAGTCTACAAATGTTTTCTAAATTATCTTGAAAATAAAATACATTTGGCTGGCAGGAAAAGCATTCGTCCCCTTTTGTTCAACCTGGGAAAGGTTTGTAGAGAGATGATGTGGTTAAAGATGCACTTGGATATTGCCAAAGACACTGGTAAGCTGAGAGGACAAGAAAGCATTTTCATAGAGTAAGTCTTAGAGTAGGTACAATATGGAAACAGAAGTAAACAAGGAGGCTTAAATTAAAGATCTGGCTTGATTTTTTAAAATTCCACTGCCAATGCTCCTAATTAATGCACTGCTTTTTGGCAGTAAAAAAAAAAAAAAAAAGTTACTGGCATCAAATGATCTTATTTCTATTAAGATAATTTCTACATACATTTTTACAAAATCATCTGAAACCAACTAATTAGGAACAGACGTTTGACTACCACAGTATTGGATCAAACTAGTTATTCAATTCTAAGATGGCCTTTTACGATTGCCTCAAAATCTATTAAGAATATATTTCTGAATCTATAAACATTTCTAAGTGCATATACTGAGCTTTAAATAATCACATAGATTTGAACTAATCTAAACTCATCTGTTTACTACTGCTTTTGTTTCCTACACTTTTTTTCTTGCATGTAAAAAAGATTCCTGAAACCAGATAGTCAGTGGTTGATAAAATCTAGCCAAAAAGATTGTGTCACTTTTTCACATTTTTTTATAATAAATATATGTAGACTCGTTTTGTCTCCATCAATTCATGACTTAAGTATGTAGATTCTCCCACTAATTTCAAAAGAGAAAGATTAGACCAGAAATGTGTTAGCAGTACCTATCTACACAAGGGAGAAGTAAGCAAGCAGATCAAAAAGAAATTATCTTGAAAATAAAATACATTTGGCTGGCAGGAAAAGCATTCACTAAGTAGCCGAAACAGACTTAGTGAAAAAGTAAAAGTGCATAACAATGTGTATAGTAGGCTATCTTTGCTGTAATATAATTGGAAATTGGACAAACTGTTTCTAAAATGTATTTGGAAATGTAAATGGTCAGGAATAGCCAAAAAATTTTTTTAAATGAAGAACAAAGCTCAAAGAATACATATCGTGACCTAATACAAAGCTAAAATAATTAAAAGAGAATGTAGAGCTAGTACAGTTAGATAAATAGGACAAAAATAGGGTGTCCAGAAATAGACACACACATACAAGCACACGATTCATGACAAAAGTGACACTTCAGTGCAATGAGGAAAGAATTATCATTTCAGTAAATGGTGCTGGGTCAACTGAATATCTATATGGAAAAAGTAAATAAACCTTTTCCCCACTTGATTGAAAAAATATGTGTAAAAGGTAAAATAATAAAGTTTTTGTAACAAAACATAAGAGAATACCTCATGTCCCTAAGGCAAACAGATACTTCTTAAAGGAGCAGAAAAACTACGTTGTAAAGGGAGTCAAATTAATAAACTGAGCTTTATCAGAATCAAGAACTTCTGTTCCTCAAAATACACCATTAGAGAAGTGAAAATGCACGCCACAGAACAGGAAAAGGTACGTGCAATAAATACTTGCAACAAAGGATTTGCATGCCAAAAATATAAAGAATTCATACAAACAATAAGAAACAAAAGCCAACAGTACAATAGAAAAAGGTAAAGAATTGAATAGACACTTCACAAAACAACTTGTACAAATAACCAATAAACATATGAAAACATGTTCAATTCATTAGTCATTAAGGATATGCAAAGTAAAGCCCCAATGTGATATACCACTACACAGAATGCTATAAAGACATTAAATACCAAACATTGCAGAGGACGTGGAGCAAATGAAATTCTCATATCCTGCTGGTACAACCATTTTGAAAAGTTGTTTGGCTTTCTTATGACCTAGCAACCCCACTCATAAATATATACTCAATATAAATGCTTACATTTGTTCACCAAATTATATATATGAGACAGTTAATAGAAGCATTATTTGTAATTGCCTAAAATGGATACCATCAGTTATAGAACAGATTTAAAAATTATCATTATAAACCAATGAGAATGAGTGAACTACTGCTACACACAACAGCATGAATGATTATCACAAATGATATTCAGCAAAAGAAACAATAAAAACACATACTGTATGAAACAGTTTGCTGGAAGTTTAAAAATAGGCAAATAATGTTTGGTGTTAGGTCTCAATAGTGATTACTCTTAAAGGGTGAGAGGCCGGAAGGGATAGTCACAGCAAGAAGCCATGACAGGCGCTTCCGGGTGCTCATAATGTTTCTTCATCTGTTTCCAGGTATGTGTTCATTTTGCAAAAATCCAGTAAACTGTACTTACGACTTGTGCACTTTTCTGTATGCATTTTACACGTCAATTTAAAAGTTTGCCAAAGAAAGACATGAGACAAATCCTAAGATGGGTCAGTATGGACATTAGAAAGGATAGGTTCAGCAATGTATGAAACAGATCAAATCTATTAAATTACAAGAATTCATAAAAAAAAAAAACTAGGAAAAAATTATCAGTATTCTTTGGATACAGTAAATGTACCAACTCATGATTCTAAAACCTGAAAAAAAATAGAAATAATCAAGCATTATCCTGCCTTTTCTGTATGAATTATATTTCAGAGTAATCCAAACAGTTGATAAGAGAACATTCTTCTTTGTTGAACATTCAAGATAATAAATGCAAAATAAATAACAGAATTCAAAAATAACCGTATTGCAACCCCTAATGAAATGTGTCTTGTGATGCAATAAGCAACACACAGCACCACCTAAATAACCAAAAACTAATCAGGTCTCTGCCTCTAAATGTCGGTTTATAGGAAATGTGATAAAAGAACACATTAAATGAATTCCAAGGATGTAACCAGCCATATTCAGAATGTGGCAAATTTATAGGGCAACCGACCTGATTTCTTCCCAAAATAAATATCCTATGAGAGAATGAAGGGGGGGGGGGGGAGGCAGGGGGCAGTGGCTGACTAGTATAAATTAAAACTTAAGGAATATAGCAATCGAATCAACCTGTGGATTTATTTTGATCTTGATTCAAATAAGCCAGTTATTAAAAGATATTTTTAGATAATTCATAATTTTTTAATGGAATGAATATTAGATATTATTAATTATTGTTAATTTATTGTGGTCATGTTTTTAAAAGGTCATAATCTGTTAGAAACGTTATTGAACTATTTCTGAATGGAATGATATAATGTCTGGTATTTGCTTCACAAGTCCCCTACAAAGGAAAAGGGGTAGTGATTTATGAAACAATATTGGCCAATTGTTGATTGACAATCATTGGTACTCTCTACCAATATGATGATTTGCTTTTAATTCTGTTTAAAATTTTATACATAGACTTACCCCATCCCTAGCTTTCACCAAGAGATCATAAGTGTCTGGATCCATTTCCCTGTCGATATCTTGAGAAACACAGATTTGGCCATCACGTGGGTTGATCTGGAAGGCCTGGGGTGCTCCATAGCTTTGGAATCCGTCGTAAAGAGAATACTCGATCAAGCCATTGAGTCCTGCATCTGCATCAGAGGCTTTTACCTATGAGACAGGAGGTTGCCCAGTGAGGAGACTGAAGCGCTAGCATCACTTTTCAGTTGGTCATGAATTACCATCATGATTTGCACAACCAAGTAACCCTCGTAGCTGTTCGCACAGTGTCGGCTTTGTTTTTCTCTCTCTCTCTTCTTACTTTCTGTGACAAGTCCCCTTAACCTTCCTCCTCCTCTTGTGAGTTCTCTTTTTCAGTCTCTTTTGCCCGTTCCTATACTTTCACGGGCTCTCTAGAGGTTTGGGTTCCTTGGGGCTCAGCCCTCAGTCCTTTAGCTTTCTTATTTTTCTCACTATATCTGAGTGATCTTATCCAGTCTTAGGGGTTTAAAAACATCCACATGCGGACAACTTAACAACATATCTATGGATTCCTTCTCATAGCTAAAGCCTTCATGTGATGGGTTCAACACTCCCCCACACCCTTTCAGAGTAACAAGGGATGGGCAGAGAAACCAAGCCCATAAGTGGCAAAATTACTAGTAATCCAATCCAACTGATGGAAATCACCCTGGAGTATGAGGTTTGAATTTCCTGAGCCAGATTTCCTTCCAGAAGTGATGGAGTACCACATGGAGGCCCCTGGCCCAGAAGGTGCATTGGGATAATATCCAGACAGTATTCTGCTCGCCAAAATAGGCACGCTGACATGGACCAGTAACTGCACAGAGGAAAGGGTAGCTTTTTCTTCGGCCATAAATGTGTTTGGCCATAAATATGTTAGCGTGTCACTGTGCCTGGTAGAAAAGATGAAGCAAGTGGAATTATGAAAGCACTTAACTTATTTATACTAATTGTGTGAGAAATATAATAAGCCATATAGAACTCAAAATAGTTTTGAACTCATAGGCTCAGTATAATTCTCTTGATTTGTAACCCAGTTAATAGTAAGAGCAAATATCTAAATAGCACTTACAATAAAAGAAGTACTTTAAGGGAAGATCATCCAAAAAAAAAAAAAAGGAAGAAATAAAAATACACTATATGCTATAGAACAGGTACTATCTTAATTGCTTAACATACATACTTATAACCTATAATGGACTCCATTTTACAGATAGAAAAGTCAGTAACTTACCAAAGATCACATCGCCAAAAAGTGCCAAAACCAAATGAAACTCCAACCCAATAACTGAAGTTCTCAATAAGCTGGATCCTTCATCCTATTCTACCTTGAGAATATAACTGGAATGTGACTTTTGGGCTATTTGTGTGGTCTAGCCCAATGGTCCTCAATCGGGGGCAAGTTTGTCTTCACATGGACATTTGGCAATGCCTGGAGACATTTTTGCTTGTCACAGCTGTGGAGAGGGCACTGCTGGCATCTAGAGGGTTGAAGCTAGAGATGTTGCTAAACATCCTACAATGCCCGGGACAGACAAACAACTCTCTGACCCAAAATGCCAACAAGACCCTCTTCACCTGAGGAACCTCTTAACCATTGGCAATACTATTTTCCTCTTTAATTGTCTTTAATTTTTTTCAACTAATGACACAGTCTTTTAAGTTTATCTTTACTCTCATCTATCTCATATTCTCTGGCAAAATTTTATCCTGTGCAACTAGCTAACATGTTTGTGAGCTATTCTTCTCATCAGATGGGCTGAACCAGGAAACCCACAAACCTCCCCACTACAAAGAACTAAATTCCAAGTACATTTGGTCTATTCCATTCTGGCAGCTGTTAATAATTTAGTAGCCTCAAGTTCCCAAAGACACCAAATATATCTTCTAAAACCATATGGTATTCTCAATAACTTTGGCTTGACTGGAAGATAAATACAATGAACTTTGAATTCTAAAACTCATTCTCAGCCTTTAATGGCACATATTAACAAGTAATTTAGCTTATATAAAACAAGTTTCCTTATTTCCACTTTCAAAACCTTTTTCTCATCTGGACTTTTGGCAAAGCAAAATATAAGGAGTCAAAGTGGGATACGAGTCTGATCTCAATTTATGTTAGCAGTTCACGTTCAGAGTTTCAGAATCATAAAATAAGAATGTATTCCTCCCTGTTTTTCCTCAACTCCCTAAAAATTTTGACCGAGTACTCCAGAACAACATATTCCATCTTCTAATATTTGGTCTTGAATGACTACAATTAATTTGGCATCTTTATGAGGTCTAAATTTCCCAATATCCACTGACTTACACATAAATGTAGGCAATTTAAATAATAGAAAATGGAAATGGCTTTGTCAAATCTTCAAGAGGAAATCCTAATTAGTAAATAAGCTCAGTAGGCCCTTTCTCCTGAGATATCTGCTTAAATCAAAGAATCAGAGAATTAGCTGGTCAGTCTACCATCACAATCTTACGGTGCTAAAGTAGGGATCTAGAGGAGATCTCAGGAGGGTTTCTCCTTGGATCTACTCAAAGAGTCACATTTCAGCACTCAGTGCCTTCCCTGTGTTCCTCACCTCGATCTCAGTTTATCTGTTTTAGACTGAGATAAATTTGATGATTTTACTTTAAGTTTATTCTGACTCAGAACTGTTCTCCCTTCGCCTGATCTTTCACAAATTTAATGGAGATATTGTAAAAATGCAAAATATCAATATGATATTAATATTTCCCTAATTCCATTATTAGTTTCCTGAAATTTAAAGAATTTTTACCATTTCCTTAAGAGTTAAATGAAAATATTCCTTTAACATCTGGGTAAAGATTTCTCCACATGAACGTGTCATAGAGACAGAAGACAAATTGAGAACACTGACTCTTGAAGAAATGTTTGCACGTTCCACAGTGGAATGGATCTATCTGCATTCCCCTCACTAGCATAGCCCCACCACCACCACTGCCCTTTGGAAGGTCTGCTCTCCAACAACTGGGCAGCTTTGTTGGAGGTCACTTGCCCAGCCAATCACATCAGCACCCAAAAACCCAAAAGTTAACCCAAAATGATAGGATGATATATTGTCAATCATATCATTTAATTAAATGGCATTTATAGAAAAGCCTCAGAGTTCAATCAAAAAAAAAAAATGAGCAATCAAACAAAAAAGTACTAGAAAAAATGTCTGCACTTTTAGATGAAAGTTTAAATTAAATAATTCATTTTAATTTTTTCTTACAATAATTTCCAAAATTATATGTGATATACATGAGCATAGAACAGTTTGAAGAAACGAAGTTACTGATATAATAATCTCACACACAGAACTTCAAACAGAAAGAAGAAAAAAAGGAATCACAAAATAGTTTTACATTTGAAGCACTTGGCCAACCATTGATCCTGCAGCTAAAACATGATTAAAATATTTCAGTGGAAACTGGATTTAGCATTGGGACCAACCTGTCCTAATAGATGGTCCCCACATGCAAGTATGCCACTCTCTCTCTTACCAATGACCTGTATCTTATGAAGTCTAATAATCAAGTCTGGGTCCTTATTTTCTACAGCGTTCAGCCACATCTCACACAATTAACCATCTTCTTCTCATTGAAACACTTCATCAGACACTACACTCTGACACTCCTCCTACAGCTTACTAACTTCCTTCAGTTTACTGGCTCTGAATACTATAGCGCCCTAGAGCTCAGTCATTGGACTATTTCTCATTTCAATCCACACTCATGGGCTGTAGTGGACATTGCCCACTGTGGACAACTGTAATAAATCTGACTTGTATTTTATCTTAACCATCAGACCATTCCTTCTGTACCTCAGGAGAACACCCCTCAGCCTTGTCTACTTGCAATATCCTATAATCTTTGAGCTCTTGCTACACTTGTTTGTGTTCTATATTTTACTTATCCTCCTCCAAGTCTTCCTGGATTATAGAGTCAAGTTTATGATTATGAAATAAAAACTAAACAACAACAAAAGAACAAGATATTTCAAAACACCCATCAAACACACATTGACTAATAATTTTTTTATTCCTAAAACACAACCTATTATCCAAGCTGTATCATCAGAGAACTGGCAAAAGAAAATGGGGTAAAAAGCTATCTTAAGGCATGTGGAACTATTCAGAAATTGGAAAAAGAAAACTTTTATTTTCACCTTTTAAAATATAGTTTCAGAGAAACTGGTAGAACTGTAAGGCGAATAAATTGATTATGTACTCTCAAGTATCGGTAAAGAAAAAAAGCTGCTGTTCGAATAACATGTTTCTATTGCCTTAATTGAAGAATGGGATTAGGACACAAATAATCTTACTATGTATTGCCCCATCATCTCCAAAAAAAAGCAGCAGCCAAAGGAAATTTTGCGAAGGAGACCAATGGGTGGGGACGAGGAGGTAACTTGTCTTATGTGGTATTACAAAATAAACAATTAAAACAGTATAATCTAAAAATAGAATTGGCAGTCAGATTGAACACAAAAAGCAAGACCTGAAACAGATGCTGGCAAACCTAAATTTTTTGTATATTACAAAGGAAACATCGTAACACATTGAGAAATGTGGATTTATCCACATAAATTGCTAGAAAAAAATTGGCAAAGTGCATGGAGAAAAAAATCAAGTTTGATATTAACCTCACACCAAAATGAGTTCTACACAGACATGTTAAATATAAATAATAAAATTATTTAAAGCACAAAGAATATATATGGGAATAATTGGCTGATTCTTATATTGAAAAGAAATTTCAAAGCAAAAAGGAATCAAAAACTAAAACAGATGAACAAGAATCACAAAGGAAAAAATCAATACAATGACTGCATAATTATTTAAAATTCTACTATGTCAAAAACACCATATACAAAAATATCTAAAGGCAAATTAGGTATGATATCTACAACACATATAAAAAAAAGTTAATGTTCTTAATATGAACATAGGCCTTTAAAAATAAAAATATATTGATTTGTAACACAGAAGAAAAACAGGCAAAGGACATAAACGATTCACAGAAGAATAAATATATTTAAGATATTCGACTTCACTAGTAATCAAATAATTGAAAAAAGAAATAATATTTTTCAAATATTGGCAACCATTGAAATTACCAACCTTTAAAATAATTGGCGACCATTAAATAAATAGCAATTTGAGAACTATTAAATTAATAGTAAGTTGGCAACCATTAAACAACATATTAAGTGGTGGCAAAGATGAAATAAATATGCATTGATTTTTAAAGTCTACCTAGAAAATAACTTTGCTTTTATTGTATACAAATGGTAAACATTCTCCCAAACCTAAAAATGCATGCATTCCTTTTGACCCAATTAGCATATTTCTAGGAATATAAGTAGACAGCTATTTGTATGAATAAACATATACATAATGTATCATTATTTATTCAAGAAACCAAATGTCTACTGCGTCGTTAAGTGAATTTTATGTAATTCATCCATAAGACAAGAATTTGATGTCGCCATGAAAACTATATATTTTAAGACATATGTCTAATATAAAAGAAAGACAACTATATAAAATATCCTATTTATACAAAAAATATCCAACATATAAAATAAAAATTAGAAAGAAATAAGCCAGAGATGGGAACACTTCCAAACTCATTTTACGAGATCAGCATTATCCTGATACCAAAACCAGGCAAGGACACTATAAGAATATTACACATCATATTACAATATCCCTTATGAATACAGATGCAAAAACCCTCAACAAAATATTGGCAAACCAAATCAACAATTCATTAAAAATATGATACTATCATGATGAAGTGGGATTTATTCCAGGGATACAAGGATATGAACCACTCACTGAATCATCCACTAATCAATCAATGTGACATTAACAGAACAAAGGATAAAAATCATATGATCATCTCAATAGACGCAGAAAAAAGCATTTGACAAAATTCAACGTTCATTTATCGTAAAAACTCTCAACAACATGGGTGTATAGGGAATGTACCTCAACAAAAGTCATATAAATCAAGCCGTTAACAAACATTAAACTCAATGATGAAAAGCTGAAAGCTTTTCTTCTAAGATTGGGAATGAGACAAGGATACCCACTCCACACTTCTATCTAACATAGTATTGAAAGTTCAAGACAGAGCATTTAAGAAGAAATAAAAAACATCAAACTCAGAGAGAGAGAGAGAGAGAGAGAGAGAGAGAGAGAGAGAGAGAGAGAGAGAGAAAGAGAGAAAGAAAGAGAAAGAAAGAAAGAAAGAAAGAAAGAAAGAAAGAAAGAAAGAAAGAAAGAAAGAAAGAAAGTCTCTAATTGTAGATAGAACGATACTATATGTAGAAAACACTAAAGACTCCATGTAAAAAAAAACTGCTAGAACTAAGCAATAAATACAGTAAAGTTTCAAGACACAAAATCAATATACAAAAATTATGTGCATTTCCATAAATAATAATGAAATATCAGACTATCAGAAGGAGATATTAAGAAAACAATCCTATTTACAATCGAATCAAAAAGAGTAAAATACCTAGAAATGTATTTTCATTTGACTTAAAAATTTTAGTTATTCAAGGAAAGAATTCTTATTACCATTTTATAGATTTGAAAACTGGGTGATATAAATATTTGTTATATTGAAGTGACTCCAGTCTAATGTGTATCTTTTGAGATAGTGTATTTGAGTTGGATTTATAGGCAAGTTTATTCTCCAGTCATATATGCCTCCACATTCTATTTCTATAGGAAAGCTAAATTCAAAAAGGGAGGGGGGGAGGAAAGGGGGAGGAGGACTCTTTTATGAAGATCCTATGACTCTATAATTAAACACATACAAATACACAAACACTCAAATCAAACTAAACTAAACCTCCCCAAAACCCTCCAATGTACCTTTACTAAAAGGGATCAAAGGATGTTAAAGTTAGAGGAACCGAGTCACCCGCCCCACAGCCCATGAAGCACTTCCAGTGCTCTTCTCCACCAATGGCTCTGTTTCGATGAGGTCGGCCATCTTTAAAAGAATAATTAACTGATATTTATGGTATAAAAATATTTATGGTATAAAAATTAGGTTGCCAGTAGCTGATCCATTGATTGGTACTTTAAAAATCATGCTTGTCTTTGATTTAAGTATTTTAGGCTGCTGATAGTCTTAATAATCTATGGCAAAAGATCAGATAGAAATTCTGGTAGCAATTTTAAGTAAACTGGTTGACTCAATACTAACATTCAAAAATCAATTCACTTTTGTCTATGGCCATGCCACCCTGAATAAGCCCAGTCCGGTTTGATTTCGGAAGCTAAGTAGGGTTGGGCCTGGTTAGTACTTGGATGGGAGACCACCTAGGATGACCAGGTACTGTAGGCATAAAAAATAAAAAATAAGGGATTGTAAGCTGACAAGATTCTTGCAATTTGTGAGGTCAACCAAGGGTTGCCTTTCCTAAAAAAAAAAAAAAAAAAAAATCAATTCACTTCAATATGATAAGTAATTCATACACAAACACATATACACAGTAGTCTAAAATATACTCGCATCATCTTTAACTTCCAGATACACATGAAAAACAATTATGATGTCATTTTAGAAATTATAACTGCAAGAGTTTCAAAGTCTCTTACTAATTGTTTATTATTGACATTAATAGTATTAGCAATAAAAGTAAAATTCTATTAGCTCTGGTTCTTCTGATCATCTAATTTGTATTTCGTATTATTTTCACAAACAATATCACAATATAACTCCCTTAACTGTTCAAGACAACCATCATTTACAGCTACTTTACACTACTCTTCATCACCAAACTAATAAAATGTGGTCTTTCAAAAGCAAATCAATCTTTAATTAAATATTTTCATAGTATTCTTACAGGTATCTGGAAACACAAAGAATTACATGATCAAAAATCTTTTGTCTATCCAAAAATCTTTTGTCTATCCAAAAACCATGTGATTATCAGAGATATTCACAATGTCTAATACCATAAATCTCTAAATGTCAAATTCGTGACAAGGTCTTAACTAAACATTTCCTCCAAGATTTTATTTTTCTGAAGCTCAGACATAAATTCTTTATCCAGTATGAGCCTTATATGAGATTTGAAAGAAGAAATGGATTATAAAAGCTGATACCCTATCTCTATTATCTCTTCCTACCTCAAGATTTCACAATGGAATTTAATTTTAAATATGCCTCATATACATAAACATTAGTATTTTCAAGCTGCCGAGTTAATGTCTCCTTTTCTCTTTCTGGAATCCTTGCTTTGGTGATCTCCTCCAGTCTCTCTAAATTTCTCCTAGTAAGACAACTCCAATTTCATATTTCTTGTGTTCCAGACTTACATATGGCAGTACCTCCATGATCAGCCCACTAGGCACGGTTCATGGCACCTCCCATTCAACATGTCCAAAATAGAAATTTCAATTTCTTTCCATCCCCTGCCCCAAGTCACTTCTCTCTGTTTTTTTTCCAATCAAATGGCATCTCCATCTACTCTGTGACTCAATTCAAAAACCTGAGTTACTCTTCTAAACTTTCTCCACAAGAAAAAATATCCAGTAAAATAGTTATAGACCATGTGACTCAAGTCAAAATCCTAAGAGTTACTCCTCTAAACTTTCTCCACAAGAAAAAAATGTCCGGCAAAAGAGTTATAGACTATGTCCCTTACCTTAGAAGTAGAAGTTACTGAATGATGTTGAAAGATCAAGTGAGATAAGCACAGGCCAATGAACATCTACAAAGATACTTGACTTCAAAAATAATTAAATAAGCTCTGATCTAATCTTTTTTTATTACTGTTTAATATTATTTTTACCTTGGGAAAATAAAAAATGATTGGGGAAAAATAAAAAATGCTATCACACCCAGTGAATGTTGAAGATATGCCCAATTTACAGTAAAAAATTGAAAACAATACAAAAAGTCCTTCAAAAAATGGAGTTGGTTAATTTTAAAGCTATACAGTGGAATAGTATACATGTATTAAAAAGAATAATGCAGATCCACATATACACACATATAAAAATAAATAAAATATATTAAGAGTTAAAGTTATAAAAATTTATAGATCCAGTAAGGTCCCACTTTTGAATTAAAGAAATAATAACAACATGTGTTGCAACGGTCCTACTGCTTTTGAGTCTAGGGCATCACAAGCTAAGGGAAGAGAATGGCTTTTACAATGATCCTGGCGATGCAAGGATACTATGGCAGGTAGGTGAGGGAGGGATGAGCTCTCACCGTGAGGGATGTCTGAACATCCCTCTTGGGTATTCCACAGCTGTCCAGACCAGACGAAAGCCTTCTCCCTCACCTCAGCCTCAGGACTAGAATCATCCCTTCTTCAGAGGCAAAAAGGACAGATCAGAGAATTCCTGGGGCTAGGTTTGCAAGGAGATAAGGTGTCGAAGAACAGAGGAAGAGTTAAAAAGACTGACAGACTGAGGCAAAGGAATGCCTCTTCAAAAGAGGGTCCATATGCGAACAGGACTGAAGCCCAGTATGGAAGCCAGGGCAAATGGACAGCGAGGCTAGAAGCACCACGCCTGACTTTACAACCCTCTAGCCACCATATATGTGCAAGAATCGAGAACACAAAGGTGACTTTACACGTTTGGGGGCTCCACCTATGTGTTCCCCAGCAGAGGAAGAAAATCAGATATGATTTTTCCTGCCAGCACCCACACACCTGTCCTCCTTCAACATGAAAAACAGGCGATGATGGCGACGGACCACGTGGCCCCCGTAGGTCACTGAAAGGCAAGGCTCATTTCCTTTTAACCAGTTTCCTAACTCAAGATAGATTATTGTGCAGAGTTACATATTTCCAGAGAAAATAAAAATATGAACAATATACCCCAAACTCTTAACAGGTGTTCTCTCTTGGGATGCACTCATGGCAAACATGCACTTTTTAAATGCTATGTTTTTATAGTGTTTTCTATGGAGTCTGGTTCTTTTGATAATCTATTATATGTACTCTGTATTTTATATACATATATATATACACACACACACGTATTTATATACATATACACATATTTATATATATACACATGTATATATATACACATGTATATATATACACGTGTATATATATATATATATATAATCTTCCATATTGTGTGATTTTTCAAGGCCACCCTCTCCTCCCTTCACCCACAAAGAACACCCTGAAAGGCCTGCAAAGTCTAGAAAGAGCAGCTGGTTTTTGGATTTTTTTTTTTAAAGGATTTATGTTTAAGCATCTCATTCTCTTTCGGGAATGAATATCATAAATTAGAACCATGTGACTTTTATCTTTTAGTTGTATTTTTCCTGTGTATGTTTTGTAAAACAAAGAGATACCCTAAATTTATGCCCAGGGGTCTTCCCAGTGAAAAGGCGTATTCCCACATATAAATACAAACAGGTGCACTCTAAAATCAAGGGGAGTGGGGGGAGCGGGCGCATGAGTTTGAAAAATCCTAGTGAAAAGATGAATAGTGGAAGGCCAAGTGAGGTTAAGTCTGTTCCCGGAGAGTGGGGGTCCTCTCCCAGCATGCTGTCCAGGTTCTTGATGTCTCGAACAAAGAACTGAGCAAGACATCGAAGTCCAGCAGAAAAGAAAAGCTTTATTAGAAGAGAAAGTACACTTCCAGACATGGAAGCAGGCCTGAGCAAGAGAAGTATGGCTCGAAAGACCTGGTAACAAGGCCTATGTGGTTTTTATCCCCATTTGCTGTGGGTGGTTACTTAGAGTGGGCTTCCTTAATTAACAACTAAGATTGACAGGACTCAATGATTAATCATTTGCTTTCTGTGCATGTTTGTTCCCAGAATTCAGTCTGTTATAATGATATTAATAAACTTCTGGGTATCTGCATCATATTATAATGATGGTATAATGAGGCTCAGGTGAGTTGCAGGTCATCGAGGTCTTCATTACGTAGGTACCAGTGACTGGCATTAACTGGCAACTAATTCTCTGCTTACTTGTGTCTTTGTGGAAGTTACTTTTAGCCTAAAAATGCCTTCTGGTTTGCTTAATTGTGGGTGGATTAGAGCAAACCCTTTCTAGGATAGGATGACCTCAGTAGCTTTGCAGGCAGATCTGAAACCCCCTAACTAACTTTCCTGCCTAACTCTTTCTTAAAGAGCCATGAACCCCCTTATTATTAGTATGGATGTTGAGAGATGGGAGGGCTCTTCTGTATCTGCTTCCTACAGAGAAGGGCCATAGTCCCTGCCTACAAGGGTTTCATGGAGCTCTTTCCCTTTCTGTCTCAGTCAGAAGTGCCACCTCAGTCCCTAGACAAGGAAAAGAAGATATAAACTTGTTATTTAAATCACATATCTATTAATTTCCATTATTGATTTGCTTATTAAGTGAGTAAAGGGAAACAGGCTTGGTTAATATGTCTCTTAAAGAGTGAAAAAGACCTTTAGCCTAACTCCCCTGCCCTCTCAGACTCTAAGGGCCCTGCCTGGCCTAACACTATTTCTGTTAACAATGGGCCCATGACCTTTATCAATAGCCAGAGGATCTGAGTCACCAGTTTCAGGGCAATTATCTGGATTTGAGGGAGAGGGCCTTTTTCCTAAAAAAAAAAAAAAAAAGGAAGAAAACAACTAGGTTTACTGAAAAGATTAAGAACTCTACAAGAGATGTCCCATGTCATTTCCTGCTAAAAGATTAAGAATTTTTAAAAGTGATGTCCTGTTATCAAGTCCACACCATAACTTCAGGCCGTGAGTTCCAATACGAGCTCTGACATGTGGAAATATAGTTAACCACAATTTTCGCACCTGAAAAAGCAACAGAGTCACAGTTGGCAAATGTTAAGGTTTGAAAACCGAGACTCCACTTAGCAGTTTCGCTTTCTCGAGGGAAAAGAGAAGGCAGTAAGCGTAGATCTAATGGAAACATGGGCTGCACTGCGTTGCCTCCCTGCCCCCCATGCAAACATTTACAGAGCTGTATATTTATCGTAAGCATAATCTTTAGAGGAAATCCCATTACATTTCTGTGTTCCCTTTATAAAGACCTACAGGGAAAAAATACCCCCAGGCTTTAGTTCCAGGAAAGTCAATGCTTCTTCTCTTGAGTAGTTGAAATGCTTCTAACTGGGGGACTACATGAATCTTGTCACTCTGGGGAATTGTACCTGCTTTAATGCATGTGCATGATCTTGCAGACTTTACTTCCACATACTAAATTCTTCCCGGCATCATCTTACTATGCCACTTCACTTTGCTTTTGTACCATTTTCCCTTTATTTTCGTGTTTCTGAATTTCATATAGTTTTGTTAGCAGTTTCATATTTTTTTAATTAGGTGGAGTACAAAATACAATAACTTAAATAGCATCCTACAGAAATGGATGTTATAAACATAACGGCTATGTGATTAATAACTGACCAAGGACAGAGGATCACTCTAAACATATGGTTAGAGACCTTCCCCTGCAAGAGAGGCCTTCAGTTGCCCCATGCCTTCCATTCTGGTTTGGTAATTCTGCCTAATTTACAAGCCCACTTGGCTGCTGGTCTGAAAGAACATTCTCTAATTAGCTTTAATGGTAATAATGATGACATTATAATCCCAATTTGTTGACCCCTGAGACCTTTTAATTGGCTCTGACTCAGGAAGGGAATAGAGTTGATTGCGTCCCCAGTGGCAACACTTTGCATTCAGTTTCCATGGTGTCCCTAACCCACCTTTATAACCTATCTTCTCTCATTTTGCTTTTAATGCTTGTGTTCCTGTCAAAATACATAACCCCCTGTTTCACACATTCTTTGCCCTAGGCTTTGTCTCCTGGTGTTCTCTCTGCATGGAATTTCTCACCCCCTTCACTTCACTATAATCAAATCCTACTCGTAATTCATTCACTTATGTGAACACAAAGCCCAATGCAATAGATACCTCTTCCAAGAAGCCCTCCTTGACGAACTCAACTGAAGTAATTGTCCTTTCCACTAAACTCCCATAGGCACTTATCTATTTCATTGTTATAATACTGACGATTCCCCCAATTGAGTTATTTGTACATCTCAAATCTTTCTGCCATTATTTCTTTAAATAGGATCTTAAGGAATTTGTAGCAATTGAATAACTTAAGAGAAGAGGAAAGAATCCTTGGTAAAATTATACACCAAACAAAAAATAAGAGCCGTGACTGTCTTACCCATGCCTGTGTGGAGTGGAGGAGGCCCCGGGGCAGGCAGTACAGGCAGTAATAGCTAAGAGTAGACAAGGGCATCACACCGTGAAGCAGAACATGCAGTCAAACGTGTGCTATATTCTAACGACATTGGAAGATCCATGAAAGTTGGAATAGCGAAGAGACACAAACAGTTGCTTAAGTGAACATGAATTAGGCAAATGTATCTTACATCTTTGTTCAATCCTACTTCGTCACACATATAATTTGTGCTAAGGACTTAATGACTGGTTATTTACTCTATGTCTATTATTAACTTCTTTCATAAATTAAGCCAAATGTTTAAAATTAAAGCTGTCAAGGTCTAGGCTACCTGTACTACATTCAAGAAGAAAGCCCATTTGTATTCCTGAAAATGGCCCAAATTAAGATATGGGCACCACTTCAATAACATATTGCATCGTATCAAATAAAAACAGTTCACTCATACCTCTTAAGCTTCTTACCAAACACATGACCAGTGTGACAAAACTGCGACGAACCCGACCCTGCGTCCTCTGGTTTTTCCAGAACGCTGCCCCTCGTTAGAGAGCACTCTTTCTCTCACTCTTTGAGCCTAAGGGTCATTTTCGAGAATAAACAAAACATTCACTTTTTACGAGGGGTTTTCTTTTAAAAATGGCATTTTCTAAGACCCAGATTTCACCTTTCCCAACAAATTCTGTATGCTGCTTTCACAGTAAAAGCTTCTCACAATGAGGAGATGAGGGAAGGGCTGAGAAGTAATTTTCCCTTCTCCCTCATTTACACACACATGAATAATGAAAACCTGGCACATCATCTCAGAATATCTGCTTATCTCTCAGCTGGTTAAAGTCAAACTATGTATAAGTAATAGAGTTGGTAAGAGGAGAGTTCGAAGATAGAAAATGTTGATGAGTGGATCAAGGACTGAGGCTAGAAAGGAGGTAAGGACAGGTGTAGAAGTAGTTATGCTTTGGGTTTTGATTTTGCTTTGGGAAGAGTGAGGAGTCCTATCTGACACATGCTTATCTTCTATCTTTTTTAATTTAATTTTATACACACACACACAGTAAAATGATTATGACAGTCAAGCTAATGAACACAGTCATCTCCTCATATAGTTAAGGTACCTTTTGTGTGTGAGAGAGCTAACATCTACTCTTAGCACATTTCCAGTATACAATACAGTATTATTAACAATTGTCACTGTACTGTACATTAGATCTCTAGAATATATGCATCCTGCATAACTGAAACTTTGTACCCTTTGACCAACATCTCCCCAGGCCTCCCCACCTCCTTGCCCCTGGTAACCACCTACTCTCTGCTACATATTTGACTTTTTTAGATTCCACAGATAAGTGAGATCATGCAGTATTTTTCTTTTCATGTCTGGCTTATTTTATTTAGTATAATGTCTTCGAGGTTCAACCATGTTGTCACAAATGGTAGGATCTTCTTCTGTTTTAAGGGCAAATAATCCAAAATCTATGTTCCCACGAGGCCTAATACTATGATCAATGAATATTTGTTGGTTTGATTTTAATTTCCTTTAAAAAAAAAGAATTATATATGGTAAATTTTCTCTATGCCCTGTACAAATAGAGGCACCAAATAGGAATTTAAATCCTGGGTACATTTACTAACGTCGGTAAATAGGAATAATAGCCACTTCCTGCAGTGAAGATTCAATGAAATAATACATAGAAAGTGCCCAATGCCTGGTATGTAATAAACACTCAATAAAATTTAGTCACAGGATTCCCAGGCTCGGTTTCCTGCCTACTTTCCTGTCTTTACCCGACACAACTCCAAAACTTCTGTCGTCACGTTGAGTTCAGTCGTTCTCCATCACCATGCCCCAACACTGCACTGTGGGGCTTAGCAATACAGCGTGTCTCAAATAATGTGCTTATCACATGGAATAACTTGCAAAGTTCTCAAATGATTTCGGGAAGGCGTTATTGGATGCCGATCCTTATAAGGCCATCTCCATGACAGTGTCACTCTTAGTCATTCTCATTCCAGTAAGCTCCCAAGTAGGGCCCTTTCACCCCAGACTGACTGCCAGCCTCAATCACTAAAGTCATATCAATATACTATAAGAAGTTTAATTCTCCTTTCCTACTCAGACCTAAAGCCTGAGTCTAGATGTGCATAAACTCAAAAACTCATTAAAATATTCTATTTAATAGAGGTGACTTATTACAAGTCTATACATTTGGGAGCAAAACACTGACAGAGGCTTTAGAAGGACAGTTTTTCCTTTAATATGCTCAAATTCCTAGGACTCTCCCCTCCACTCCCACCTCCTTCTCACTAGGTCCAAGAATAGGAAACAGACAGATTTTCCCCTGTATCGACATAAGTCTTCAGTGTTTGTGGGTTTTTTCCATACCTCCAAAACATCATCTGAAGAGGAGGTTTGGAGTTTCATAAAAGATTTCATGATATCTGTCTTCTGGGAGAACTGGAAACAGAAATTGAGCTGTAAATGCTAGACTGTCATGCCTGAAAGCAACTTCTCTTTTCCATTCTGGATTGATTTTAAAACATGGTATCATTCCCAGAACTGTTAAGAATAATTCGACTTCCACCTCCGCGCCCTTCCCCCTTTGCTCTTAATCCTGCCCTCAAATCAGATAGCACGCAAGATTTTAACATTAAAATCTGCCCCCCCCCCAAACTGGAAAATCAGGTAAGCACAAATCTGTTAACAGTTAGAAATATTTTGTGGAAATACATTTTGTACGGACTCTGCATTTAGGGTGGGGGGAACACATTATTTGAGACATGCCTTATTGCTGTATTGCAATGTTTTGGGACAAAGGGTTAAGAACTAAGTCACATAGTATGACAACAGAAGGGTCAGAGTTTTGATGGGTAAAGACACAAAGGTGGGCAGGAAAATTAGAACTGGAAGTAATAATGATTAAGTTTTATTGTGCTTACTCATAAACATTTCATTCGTGTTTGGGGTTGCATCTTTATATCCCAAGGAGATAAAAATCATACGAAATGGGGGAAAGGGTTGAGTAGTAAGATGCAAATTCCAGGCCAGCAGAGGGAGTTGGTGGCAAAGGGATTCAAACACCAAAGCTGAATCCGTAATTAATGCGGGTCTTTAGGGGCTGAGCAGTAAACAAAGTAAATTCCAGCTGCGCCCAGAATGTTCTGCTGAGGTTTCATAGCTCCAGTCTGTTTCACAACAGTTAGGGATACCTAGGGGTCCCCTTAGGGACAAAGAAATAGAGAAGCAATTCCAAATTACTGTGAACAAGCAAGAGAGCATCAATCCCAAAGGGGTTCACTCTGTACAAGCAACCCTTGAAGAAATTGCCACAATTTTTCATTTATAAAACACGAGTGATATTTACAACCTATAAAGTGACCAGGCTCTCAGGGCTAGCCCTTGTCTGATGCTATGAGGACCACTGCGGAACTTCCTTCAAAGGACCTTCTCGTCCAGGAGTTTATACTACATTCCCCAGGACCACCCCCATCCTGTAAGAGTAGTGTGTTATTTGGTGGTCAAACAAGAGAACTGAATGCTCTGGACTATCTGAAACCCTTATGAACTTAGTATGGTGACACTTTCAAAAGCAACACAAATCTACTCTGAAAACCAAGAAGAATAATAGTGTTTCTGGTTTTCGTGAAGAGATGAGAAGTCTTCATGCTGCTTCGCACAAACAGAATTCCCTAAATACCCTGATGATAGCTATGAAACCCTCCCTCTCCCCGCTGCTCTGTTATGCTCACCTTCACCTCTTCCTTTATCCTCCACCCAGCCCACCATTCTCTGCTCACGCCTCCAGGCTCCCAACCTCTGACTGTGATTAGCTCCAGAAAATGAAATGAAGTCTATTTTCTTACCCTAAGCTTTTTCCCCTCATTTTTATTTTACAGAAAAATTTATATTCGGTGATATGCATTGATCTTAAGGTATAGTTAGATAGTTTTGAGAAAGATAAAGATATAGATATGGATATAGACATAGATATGTAGAGAGAGATGGAGAGATAGACGATATACATATAAATATCTGAGCGACCAGCACACAAATCAAAATATAGAGCATTACGATCACCCCAAAAACTTTCCTCATTTCTTCACCCACTCACTCTCCGCCCCCATAGGCAACTATCATTTTAATTTCTACTGGCATAGATTAATTTTATTAGTTTATTAACTTCAAATAAATAAACCCATATATGTGCTTTTTTGTGTCTGGTTTCTTTCACTTACCGTTAGGTTTTTTAAATTCATCCATAGTGTTTCATGTTTCAAAGATCATTCATTTATAGTGCTGGGTGGTATGACATTAAATCTAAATAGCACAATTTATTTTTCCATTCACCATGAAAAACTGTATTGTTTCTTTTTGGGGCTATTATGAATGAAGTTGCTATGAACATTCTTGTACATGTTTTTTGTAGACATAAGTTGTCATTTTTCTTGGGTAAAAATCTAGCCATAGAATTCCAGGGTTATGGGGTAAGTGTATATTTAACTTCCTAAGAAGCTACCAAACACTTCTCCCAAAATATTTTACCAGCAACATGTGAGAGTTCCAGCTGCTGCATATCCTAATCTAGACTGATATTATCAGACTTTTTAATTTTATCCATTCTAGTGAATGTAAAGTATGTCAATATGACTTTAATTTTTACTTTCCTAATAATTAATGATGTTGAACACTTTTCATAGGTTTATTGGACATTCCTGTATTTTTCAGTAAGGCGTCTGTTCAAGTATTTTGACTTTTTTATAGACTTATTTCATATTTTATTATTAATATGGCAAGATAGCAAATACACTCTGCCAATATGCATTTTGCTTTTTCATTTTCTTAATAGTGTCTTTTGATGAGCATAACTTTTTACTTTTTATGAAGTTCAATTTTACCAGTTGTTTTTTTTTTTTTTCGTTTATGGTTTGGGCTTTTTTTGAGCCCTCTCCACAAAATCTTTTCCTACCTCAGGAGTGCAAGATATTCTGTGTTTCCTTCTAGAAGTTTGAAAGTTTTAGCTTTTACATTTTGGTCTATTAGCAATTTCAAATTAATTTTTGTGTATGGTGCGAGACTGTGGGCAAGTGTCCTCCCTTACACATATCCAATCATTCCACGATAATTTATTTAAAAGACTTTCTTTTCACCATTTAATTGCCCTGGTACCTCTGTTAAAAATCAATTATGAGTACCTCTTTCTGAACTCTATTTCTGTTCCACTAATTTTTCTTTATGCCAACGCTGTACTTTCTCAATTTTTTAGCTTTATACAAAGTCTTGAATCAGTTAAAGCTAGTCTTTCAAACTTTTTTTTTTCCTAAAAATGTTTGGCTATTCCAGATCCTATATATAATCAAGTACAGATTTTAGAATCGACTTGCAACTTTTGTCAAATCAGACTGTTGGAATGTTGATTGGGACTCTGATAAAACTATAGATCAGTTTGGGAAGAAGTCACATATTAAAAGCATTAAGTACACTAGTCTATGAACATTATATGTGTATTTATTTAGAGCTCTATTTTCTCTCAGCAAAGTTTTATAGTTTTCAAATGTCCTATACATCTTTTATTAAATGTATTCCTATGTATATTATTTTTTATACTATTTAAAAATTGAGTTTTAAAATTTTCACTTACTATTTTCATGGTGAATATATAGAAAAAGGTTTCTTTTGTATCTAAAGCTTGTATCCTGTGATCTTGCTAAATCCACTTATTAATAAATTATTGTACATTTATTAGGGTTTTCTACATAAATGATAATGTAATCTATGGATAAAGACTTTTATTTTATCCTTTCCAACCTTTTGTCTTTATTTCTTTTTCTTGCCTTACTGTTCTAGTAAAGACCTTAACAGTACAATATTGAATAGAAGTGATGAAAATAAGCATTTTTGCATTTCTTCTGATCTTAAGAAAAAAGCACTCAGTCTCCCATCATTAAGCATAGTTAGCTATAACTTTTTTTTATAGAAGCCGTTTACTGAGTTCTATTTCCAGTTTAACAGCAGTTTTTCTTTAAATCTTGAACAAGTGTCAAATTTTATCAAATATGTTTTCTATATTTATTGAGATGATCATATAGAGTTTTTTTCTGTTAATGGGGCTGATTCACATTGATTTTCAAATAGGGAACAACCTTGTACTTCTGGGATAAACCCCTTTTATTACCCTTTTCATATGTCATTGGATTTGGTTTTCTACTGTTTTATTCAGGACTTTTACAATCTATGTTCATGAGGTATACTGGTTGTAACTTTGTTTACTTATAATGTCTTGATTAGGTTTTAAACTCAAGGTTATCCTGGGCTCATAACATGAGTTGGAAAATATTCCTCTAACCTCAATTTTCTGAGTTTATGTGAAATTGGTATTAATTCTTTCCTGTATGACTGATCAAATTCACCCATAACAGCACCTGAGCCTGGAGCTTTCTCATGCTGGTGAGGAGTGGGTAGTTATCACACATTCTATTTCTTAAATAGACATAGAGCTACTGAGATTTTTCACATCTTTTTGTGTCAGTTTTGTAAGTTGATTATTTGTCCTTTTCGTATGTTACTGAATTCCTTGACATCAAGTTTTTCATAATATCTTTTGAACATATATAGATTCTACATTAATATCCTCATTTTCATTCTTATTAATGATAATTCATTTTTTCTCTTTTTTCTTTGATTATTCTTGTTAGGGGCTAATCAATTTTATTAATGTTATAAAATAAATTTTCGCATGGTAATTTTCTCTAATATCTATGTTCTACTTTATGGAATTCTACTTTTCTCTTTATAGTTTCCTTCTTCTGTTTACTACTTTCCTCTATCTTGCATTTCCAAGTATGTAAAATAAAACATTTCCCTCTAATAACTGCTTTAACTGCATCCCACAGATTTTAATGTTGTATTTTTATTATCATTTACTTAAAAATATTTTCTAATTTCCTTTTCAATTTCTTCATGGACTTATGTATTTAGAAGCATATTATTTAATGTTCAAATATTTGTTCCCCCCCCCTCAAAAAATCCTATTGTTATTGATTTCTAGCTTAATTTCTAACTTAGCGAACATAGTCTCTAAGATTTCAATCTCTTAAATGTGTTGAGACCTTTTTTTATGGCCCAGTATATGACCTATGACATTGAACATTCCACGCATACTTAAAAACAATGCGTGTTCTACAGTTGCTGGACATAGGTTCTATAAGCGCCAACTATGTAAATCTTCATGCTATTTTTGGTGGGGGGTGGGGTTCTACTTAATCTATCAATTACTCAGAAGGGCTGCTAGAATCTCCAACCTGTGTGTTTTGTTATTTCTCCTTTCAGGTCTGTAAGATTTTGCCTCGGGTATTTTGCAACTCTGTTATTAGATACACGGGCATTTAGGATGATTATGTCTTCGTGATTAATTGTCCTTTTGTCATTGAAATGGCATGAAATATCCTCCTTGGTCTGTGGTAATAATTTTTGTCTACTTCATCTTAAAAGACAGAGCCTTGCCATCTTTCTGATGCTTACCATCTGTAATCTGTGTAGTTTATCTTAAGCTGTTGTCCCCTAGTGTATAATACGTTTCCACTATTATACTTCCCTGTTCTGACCACTTTCATGATGTTCTCCTCACCTTTAGTTTTGGGCAGTTTAATGACAATATCTCTAAGTGGATTTCACTTTCTATTTACCTTGCTTTGGATTTGGTGCTGATGTTCTTAGATATGTACATTAATGTTTTTCTCCAAATTTGGGGAATTTTTAGCCCTATTTCTTCAAATATATATATTTTGTGATGCTCCATTTACTCTCTTCTCCCTCAGAGACTCTAATTATGTGTATAATAGATTATATCGTCCTAGACATCACTGAGGCTCTGTTCACTTTTTAAAAAACATTTTTCTTTCTATGCTTTAGATTGGACTTTTTATTTCAGATATTGTCCTTTTCATTTCTATAGCTGCCATTTAGATCATTTTTATAGTTTCTATTTTCTTTTTGCTGACATCCCCATATGTTCCCGCACTAGGACCATCCTTTTCTTTTTAAGTCCTTGAACATATTTACAATAGCTGTTTTAAAGTCCATGTCTCCTAAACCTAACCTCCTGGCTATTTCGAGCTCTATTTCTCTGGGTCACATTTTCCTGCTTCTTCATATGCTTCAAAAGAAATTTTATTGTGCACTGGGCATTGTGTGTGACACATTGTAAAGAGCCTGTTTTATGCTGTCTTCCTTTTAAGAGTTGGTGTTTTATTCTTACTTGAGGGCATAGTTCTTATTCTTAGAGTGTGACTTTTGTGTGTTCTCAAAGGAATGCCCAAGTCATTCAATGAGGTCTCCCCATCTCTGCGACGGAACTCCAACATGGCCGGCACCACATGCACTCGGGTTTCTGTGTCACCTCTCACCCCACAGAAACTGCTCTCCTGCTCTCTGCTCTACCTCAGAGTCCTGGCCTGCACGTACGCAGCCCAGGCCTGGGCCACAGATCTAGGTTACGTACCCATACAGATTTTTGGGTCTCCCTCTGAGCAAATTATTCCTCTCCAGCACTCTACAAAGTTTTAGCAGCCCCGAAACCCAATCACTGACTCTCACTCAGCAAGCTTCTCTTAGCTCCTCCTTACTTTTCCACGATTAGAAAGGTGTCTTGAATCCAAGAGCCAGGGCAAACAAGTGCCTTATCTCACGTGTTTCTATTTGCTCAAGAACCTCAGTCCTATTCTGCCTATTATCTAAGACCAGAAAACAGTTATCTCATGTATTCTGTCTGATTTTAGAGTTGTTTATGGTGGGAGGGTTACTCCGCTGTGGCCGGAAGTGCCGATTATAGCCCTTAATGTTTTTCTCGTGAGCGTCAACCCCACACAGGAATGTTAATGACTAAATGCCATCAGCTCATTACATCCAGGAAAACTTTTTGGACTCCTGGCAAATCTATTGCGCAGTTTTCTCTCAGAGGGATCATGTGTTCTATTCGCTTGTGGCAAGTGAATCTCTTCTGACTTGCAGCACAGATCCCACCTTCCTTTCTTCTTCTGCTGTTGTGTTGGGCGACATGACCAATTTCCCCACTGCACGTGACTGCATACACCAAAGTTTGCTCTAACTAATTTTGGAGCTAGGATCTAAGTGTCTGTCTTGGAAAGGAAGCAGTCAGCATCAGGTTCCAATCTTCCCCTACTCCAGGGTCTGCATCTCTCACCAGAGAAGAAAGATGCCGGCTCCCCTAATCCTTTCCCTTATGAAAGCAGCTGGATACCAAACACTCCCAGAAATGTGGAGATGCCCACACTCCCCATGTCGCAGGGATTCCTGAGACTGTCTCACACATATCGGGGTCTGCCATGAGCCAGAGAATAAGTGGTCAGAGAAATCCCCTCTGTTATAACATGGAGGAGGACAGGGTACATACTCATATGCCCAAATTCTGGACCTGAAGAGTGTTCTGCTTGGAATAGAGGGCTCGTTCCTCCTTCCCCACCATGAGAACTTTCTCATTTATTACAAACCTGACTTAGAGAGGCTGAGTCATATCTACCTTAATTTACGGTTCAACAAGAGTCTCTTATCTGGTCTCTGTTAATTTGCTGCAAGAAAGCTACCATGTTTTTCTCTTTTTTTATGTCATCTTCAATCTCCTTCACCTGGAGCAAAAACTCAGAGGCTCTGCAGGTGTGTGATGAAGCAGTTATGCGGTAACCCAACTACAAATAACTCTAGCAGCGACCTCATCCAAGCAGACATTCCAAACCGAATATACTTAGAAAACCTTTCTCTCTTCTTGTTGATAAGCAGTTAGGAACTTAAAAACTCCCAGTAATGCCCTGCCCTTCCACATGCTTTAGACCATGTGACACAGTCCACCACAGGAGAAAAGTCCTGGGAGCTTTTTCCATCCGATGCTGAGAGCTCACACTCTGACGGTCCCCTTCTACATCAGTGAAATCCACACAAACTCGAGTCTCCTTCCTAGTCTTTTGTAAAGTGCTTCCTTTCTCCAGAATCTGGAAGAAGGCCCCTATGCCAACGTTTGCAAAGCCTACTTAACTGCAGATGCCACAGCAGCAGTCTCAAGGGAACCACCTTCTGGTGCTGGGACAGGCCAAAAGCCTGTCTCCACACTGCGCCTCCTTCCTGACCCCTCCCTCCCCCATCTCCTTCCAAAAGCTAGAGTTTCTGAAACTGAACCTTGCCTGTTGCTCCCCCCACCTACCCCAAGAATAGTCTATCTCCCACCCTCAGGCCACCTGCGTCATGTCCCTGGAATTCCGCTCAACAGTATCTTTTATCTCTACATGTATTTGATATGGAATTAACTTCGGAAAGCAAGTTAAAAAATGAGAAAGTTAACGCTGGTATCACCTTAACTTCTCAAATACATAAATTCCAGGATTTTGGTAGTGCAAATGCAAATTTAAAACATGTCTCTTATGTGTGGAACGCATTCAGCCAGATCATTTTAAAATCACATTAGTCATATTTCCTTTGCTGCCCAGTGATTACGTCAATTGAAATATTATGATGGTGCCTCAGCTACATTTAATGAACAAATTTAATTAAGACTAGCATTAAAACTCTACCCGAGAAGGTTAATCATTCTTGAGGAAAAACTTTCCAATTTTAGTATATATGCTGCCGAAGCAAGCATGAAAAACTTTCATAAGAGACAAATCTGTAATTCATATATGTCATGCAGGGAAAATAAAATATATTACCCTTTACCAATATAGGCCATTGCTATTTTTGTACTAACTTATTTTTTTTATTAAATCTATCGAGGTATATTGGCTAATAAAATTATATAGGTCTCAAGCGTATAATTCAATAACACATCATCTGTATATTGCATTGTGTGTCCACCATCCTAACTTATTTCTTTAAATTAGCTTAAAGTTTAAAAGAAAAGACTTAAGAGTTATAAGAGAAACTCAGTTCCTAAAGAGCTTAAATTCTCTGTCTCTGTCTCAGTCTCTCTCTCTCGGTCTCTCTCTCTGTCTCTCTCTCTCTCTCTCTCTCTCTCTCTCTCTCTCTCTCTCTCTCACACACACACACACACACACACACACACACACACACACACTAGCTAACTGTGAGTCATGAAGCTCTCCTTTTTCCAAATGAATTCTGTCTTGTCAACATCGGAAATGAAGAGAAACCGCAGCAAGCCTCTGAAGAGACATCTCTCTGAGGACAGAGTGCAAAGTCAGATGTGTCACCTCCTCTGGAGAGGAACCAGTGCTGCAATCCCGGAGCCTGCAGTCTCTCCTGGAGCTGAGCCTCGGGGGTGCCCCCTCCTCAGCCTGGCTGCTTCTCTCAATTTCCTGCCATCCTGTGTGAAACCTTAACCTGCTTGGTTTACTGCTGACCCGAGGTCTGGAATCCCAGAAAGGAGGAGGGCAGAGAGGTGCTCCGACAAAGTGAAAGGAAATCACTTTGGACCCAAACAAACTCAACCTCTGCTGGTCTCTCCCTGACAACATCTTCCTCTTCCACGATTTATGCAAAATTAAAATCTTAGATACACTTGATATGCATGAGGTTACCCAGTTAATTTGCTGTTTTAGCAAATGAGTGCTTCTTTTAAAACAGTCAAACATACCTTTGTAGAATCAAAATATGGACGATCTTTTCAGTAATCCCTGCTCTTTACAAAATGAAGTCTTTAGTGCATTCCTCATAAGACAAACCAAGTCTTTTCGGATAAAAACAGTGTCTGGTATATAAAAAATGGTCAATAAGTGTTAGCTATTAGTATTATGACCTTGTTCAATCGCTGAGAATGATGAGATTGAAATTAAACTCCTTGACTCATCAGGGACACAGTCTTGTTCAATGAGTGTTGTATTGCTTGCTTATTGCAACTACACAAATCGTAAACACTCAGTAAATGCTTATTGAAAGGCAAAGAGTTAAAGATGGAGGGGAAAGAAAAATACAGAGGGAAAAGAAGAGAAGGAGGAAGAAAGGAAGCTAGCTAGTACCTACACATGTGATATCTACACTGAGTGGCAGTTTAGAAGGGAGTAGGTTTATTTTCATTACAAGTCTATAATTCTAAAAGGATTGTAAAATCGCCCAACCACTTTAGCCAAATTGTTCCTAAAATGTGTCCCATCTGTGCACTTTATCCCATGACATGTTATAGTCCTGGAGTGTTTCCTTCGCTTTCCCAGCTCTTAACAATTTATTTATTCTTTAAGCTCAATTCCAATTACATTCCCGGAAATGTTTCCTTATCTCCCAAAGCAGAAATAATCTCTTCTTGTTCTCAAGTATAAGAGTTATAGTGTATAACACTTTTATCGCCTATAACCAGTTTTATTTTGCTAGTTATTTTTTTTATGAATTTATTTTTGATCACCTCAAATAAACTGCGAGCACCTTTGTGGCAGAAACAACATGACATTTTAGATCACCACCCATTGTACAGCCCATAGTTCACTCTGGTCCTAAATATCCTCCCTGCCCCGCGGGATCCACACTATCCACCTTTCTCCCACCTGCCCTGTGCCCTAGAAGAGTGATTTGTATGATTACATCATCTGGCTCTGTGGGTCCCAGGCCTGGCTGTGATCCAGGCTCACAACTAGGGATAGGACTCCAGATTTAGAATGTTACATTAATGTGGTAGGGCACCTGCGCCTAACTTGTGTAAATATGATTCAGCTTACTGTATCACGCATGTGTGGCAGCGTGCCACTATTGTTCTCTGACATATGTAAAGCCCATGTGGTCCCCTAGCACAGAAGCACGCGCTCCCCACGATAAAGTTGGTGCCTGCCGTTTCATTCTCAGGTCGGCTTCTCGTGCGTCCTTTCAACTGGGCGTCCCACCACCAAACCTTCCCTTCTTGACCAGCTTGGTGCTGACAGGTTCCCTCACCGTGTGACTTCCAGTGGGTCAGGCCAACTGGGATCCTGGGAAGCTGGCCACTTACTGCCCCAGTTCCCTTCTTACGAAGATGCAAGAGCAGGCTGAGGCCCCACTGAAGGTCAGAGCCCCTATAGAGAAGTCCTCTCCACCTGGTCCTCTATGTCCTTCAGGTAGCTGGGTGCTTCACTTCAGGATTTGCCTCTGTTGCCAGGCTCAGTGCTGCATTAATTCATGGGGTCTCCTTACCCTGCCCCTGCCCATGTCTTTAAAAATAGAATTTTTATTAAATTTCTCAAATGGCTAGGACCCTGATGAATCTATTTTCCTCTTTGTACTTAATATCTGAAATAATCTTCATTTATTTGTTGATTTGCTGTTTTATATTCTTCCCCTGCACTCCCCCCAAAACAAAAACAATTTTGTCACCACCATTACCCTCAGCTTCCAGCACAGTGCCAGGCAGAGAGAAGGCAGTCAATAAACATTTGTTGAAGATGACAGATAGATAGATACATAAATTAGATAGACGGACAGATAGATATTACAATTCAGAGTAATATTTCTATATGTTTAAAAGCTAATCCCAACATTAAGGGAAACGAAGCAGAAAAATCCCAGAGAATATAATATAGAATAAAGGCAAAAAAACATCTCCAAACAATCTCTTTTTTTTTTTTTTGGCCAGGGGAAATATGACACCTGCCAAAAAATTAGGCCCTAATTTAAGAAGCATCTCTGACATCACTGTATATTTGTTTCCTTACTCAAAACAATAATTTATCACTCACTATTATTGAACTGATCCGACCACAACCTCCCCATTTCCCACCTAAAGCTAAACTTTTAAAATATTAGGACCTTAGTCCTTCCAAAATGGGAAGTAGTACTCATCTTACATGAATACCTAAAAAACTAATGTAGGTATTCAAAATACAGAGAAATGAAGGGAAGACTGGAAGTGAGACCCTGCCCACCTCCTTTGCAAATGATATACGAGGGAGACCAAGAGTAGGTGGATCAAAGGGCATCGTTCACAAAGATCTGAACGTGCCACGGCAGTCACGCCATTGGAGAAGCAGCAGTTCAACAGTGGGAGTGCTTCCCATCCCCGACAGCTGCTCACAGGGTGAACTTTGGTCCACGGTTCCAAGATGAGCTCACATGGGTGTGGCAAAAGGCTCGTCCCCTATAATATGTCCTCTGACAAGCTGTAACAGCTGTTCAACTGCCTCAGAAATGGCTATTTTCTTTGGCTAAATACTGATGCTGTAAAAATGAGATGGACACAGAACGGCATGCACGGGGTGGACACAGCAGGAAGACAGCGCTAAATGAGATGGTCGGGATCAACGCTGTGGGGCTGGAGAGCACCGGCAGGGCGCGGGAGAAGAGACCGCAGAGAGAAGGGGAGCGTGGACCCAAAGAACGGCCTGGAAGGAGGGTCCACAGCACGAACACGGGGGGACTGTGACCGCGAGGGAGAGAAAGTGCCATGCACACTGTCCGGTTTTCTATTTCCTGCTGGGATAAGAGACCCCGCAAGAAACCGGAGGAACATAGCTGACCCCACAGTTACCCGGGCCCCTGGTCACTAGCAGCTGACAAGGCCAGAGAGGCTGTGTTTACCCAACATCTTTTCTTTTCCTTAAGGCCTCCGGTGCTATTCCCCACCCAGGAATGAGTCTTCGGTTTTTAAGGCTTCACACTCTCTGAGGCCTCCTACCAGTGTTTCCCCATTTCTGCCGTCTGATCCTTCTAGTCCTGGCTCTAGAGGGGACCTCGCTAACATCTCGAGACTCCAGAAGTGGACTTGACGTTCTGCCCATTCACAATCTCCCAGAGCACGTGGTAGCTCCACTCACTTTCCTGAGCCACCAGCTTATTACCACAGGAGGGGAACGCAGGAAAATCATACCTAATAAATGTGTATAAATATGGCCACTTTCCCCATGTGTAGCAATACGGTTTCTCTGGCTTGTTTGTTTGTTTGTTTGTTTTTAATTTCGAAGCTGGAAGCTGAGAAGCGAGAAGTCAGCGTTGCTGCGGCTAGGTCCTCACTGCGCGTTTCTTACACAGTCTTGGCAAAGGTTCACAGCTCCAGTCAGCCTCCCTCGTTTCACTTCCCAGATGTTTTTATGCTCCGAGGCCAAAACTAACACAAATCGCTCCTTCCTTGTCAGACCCCAACCCCATCTGTCCCTGTCCTTCTTCTCTCCCCATTACAGCCTCCCCCAGCTGCATGGATCACAGATGCGAATTTTATTACGATATTTTCATTATAATATTTACACAAGCACACTCTTGAGAGGTTTGTCCTCTGTTAGAAGCAACGCGAATGGGACTCATACGGCTAAAAAATACACGAAGACCATAGTTTCACCACCCCCAGGACGGTCCCAAGTGTGTGGCTTGTCAGAGAGACAAGGGAACTCGGTCATTCTTTCCCATTTACACTATGTTCTCCCAGGTGTACTGTGAACAAACTGAAAAAAGTGAGCTTGGCTGAAAGCCTCTGCAACGTGTCACTGCAACTGTGAGCTTCTTTTCATCACTGAAATAACTAAACTTGTTCTGGAATCTCTATTTGTGTGCTTTAGCCATAATTATCAAATAACTAAAATCTACTACAGCATACTTAAAATTTTATCATCTGAAAAACAAAACAAAACAAAACAAAAAAACAAAACAGACTCATAGATAGACCAAAAGGGGAGGGCAGTGGGGGGACACGTGAAATATTGCGACAAGTTCGCAATGCACAGTGACAAGTGATTTTACTAGACTTAGTGGGGTGATTACACTGTAAGGTATAAAAATGTCAAATAACCGTAATATTGTATATTGACAATAAGTAAATAAATAAAATTTTATTAGACACTTCTGCGCATTTTTCTTAAACTTTAAAACACATACGAATAACCTGGGATCTTAATAAACTCTGGTTAATTAAATTCAGACTCTGGTTCAGTAAATTTGGAGGCAGCCTGAGAGTCTGCATTTCTAACAAGTTCCCAAGCGATGCCAACACTACTGCTCCAGGGTCCACACTTTCCTCAGCGGAGGCTTAAAGCATCCTACCTTCTCTTCCTTGCGCTTTTTGACATTTAAAAATATATATGCAACTCATTTTTGATGAATTATTGTATCTAAGATACACATAGTAGGAGCTTGATGAAAACTTGCTGAGTTTTTACTTCGTAAATGTGTAAGAAGTCTCCTTTCCAAATAATAGCCGATGTGGTTGAAAAAGCAGGTAAATGAAAGGAGAATCAGAGAATTCAAGAACTCAGAGTTCAATTGGATCTCAAACAACTGTAATTCAGGGTAGAAAGAGAAGTAAGTCACTGAGCTGAATGTAAATGATAGTAAAAATGAACCCGGGAAAGAGCTTCTTAACATATCAAGCAAATGTGTACAGTGTCTGAAAAACGTAACGATAAAAAGCTTCACTTGTCTTTATATAACGATTATAAGGAGCTTGAGAAAATACAGGCTGTAGAAAAAAATGAAAATTTCCAGTGAATAGGAAAAGAAAACACATGCGAGAACAGGAAAATGAAGATAAAAGCCAGCTGCAGATCTAAACGATGAAAACGAAGTTTCTTTTGAGAAAATGAATCACGCAGGCACTAAATTGAATTACTAAATCAAACGAGAATCTTTGGGATTTCAGGATAAACAGCACAAATGCACACTATGAAGATATGTATGTGCACTGATGCTAGGGGTTTTTAAAACTGCAACTTGTCTGAAACTGTGCAGGCTCTCAATAAAATTCGTTAGGCTAATGTGTCTAACCCTTTACCTCAAATCAGATGTCTGGCTGAAAACAGACATCTGTTTGTTTTAATCCTCATTCAAGCCTATTTAAGATTCAGGACTGCGTTATCTGCACACACTGCCTACCTGGTAATGAATGGTCGCTAGAGGATGCTGGCTATAGGACTGCCCCCTCTCCCACAGTAATGACATCTACAATAGGTCTAGAGTCCAAAGATAACCATGGACCACAATAATTCACTTTTGGCAGCTCTATTTCTTTTTTAATTAACATCTTTTCCAAGCAAGAGAGAAGACCACGCTGCAGAAAGCAGATTCCTGATAAGCACACCTTGACAGTGGCAGATAAACAGGATCTCTGAGCTGAAGGATCAAGGCCAAGTAACAGGTGACAGTAATTATTCACCACAGCCATGCAACAGGGCCTGGTGGGGTCGATCCCTTCGGTAAAAAGATGCACTGTCAAAGTCATGCCTGAGTCTCTGCTGAATGAAAGGACAAACTACTACACAAAAGCTCTAGCACCTTCCAAGGGAAAAGCAGCTCTGGCACATCCACGTCACATAAACGCTTTGAAATAGCGGTCTTGGGTCTCCTCGGCCCTCAAGCGGTGTTGGAGGATTCTTCTCTGTTCAAAATCCCTAAGCTAAGTAAAAGCCACATTTCTTCCAGATAGAATAATTTAATCGACCAAGATCACTTGTTTTTCCAAATGTTGCTGAACGCCTAGTAGGAATACGGAATCACTATTTAGACGCCAAATAACAATTAGCAGGTCCCCCAAATCATTAAAACTGGAGCTCTGAAATGAACATGGTGGTTAGTTAATTCAGAGACTTTAGCATTTTAACACTGAGCAGGAACTGAATTTCCATCCTACTGATCTCTACATCATATAATAGAGAGTGCATTTCTGGTTCATCAGGCTCCACTTAACTAAGGCAAAACACATAGCTGTGAGGTAACTCCCAAAGCCACAGTGCTTAAACGAACCATGACCAATTCTTAAACAGGGCTTTTTAAAAGTAACACTGTCATCAGCTTCTTGGTCCACATACCACGGGCCCTTAACCCCAGCCAAGTGTGTCTAAACGCTCCCCTTCCAGGCCCACCCGCACTCTGGGAGCTGTCTGACCCTGGGCAGGAGCAAGCAACGCTTCAGTATCACGCTCCGGCTTTACTGCTGAGACATTCTGCAACCGTTACTTGCCTGCTCCCTGGGAGTGGGATGCTGTGGGGCCCAGGCTCAGGCAGGGGACCCCTGGCCTGTTTTTCAGTTTCCTCCCTTGGTTGACCTCTTGGCCTCTGTCTTTCCTCAGGATTAAACTGCAGCCTGCCTAGACCAGAACGACATGCCAGACTCTTCCTGGGGCCGCAGCCCTGGCCCCCCACTCCCTACCTCGATCTCAGCCCTTGCTCGGCTCTCATTGCCACCCAAATCCTCGTATCACAAACAAGAAGGAAAAGGCTCTATTTTATTGTATCTCATCTAAATACGCACTGATATATCTCAGTTCAATTTTAATTACTTCTCAGTGGCAGACAGTGAAAGGTGGCAGTGAATGGCTGACAAAAAGAAGTTACCTTTCGTTGGTGACAGTGATATTAATCCGTGTGTGTCAGGAGTCAGCTCAGACTCCTGGTGATGTCCACAGTGCCCCGCCCTCAACAGCGCTGCTCAGCTCCTGCAGACTCGCGCCCGTGGCTTCTCTTATGGAGTCAGTCCATCTCATATTTGGTATTCTTCTTTTCCTACTACCTGCTATTATTCCCAGCATTTTTCTTTTCCAAAGAACCCTGCCTTCCCATGACATTAACACAGATCCTTTAAAGTCATTCTCTTCACATTTTGCACTCTCTAGATCAATGGAAGCGTTCCATTCACTGGTGCTAATACTTGATAACATGGGGTAACAAGCGGGAAGCATCGCATGTGGTTCCCCATCAGACCTGTATATGAAGAGCCATAATACAAAACGTTGATCCATAAAAAAGATGAAACACCACAGGAAATCAGAGGGGGTGATATTGCTCAGAACTATGATGATCCAAGGATGTTTCAAAGAGAAGGTGGCATCTAAGTTGTCTTGAAAGATGGGGAGATTTTAACCACATGGAAAGAAGGGAAAGGGGATTCCAGACAGAGAGAACTACATAAGACAACGCAGAGGGGTGGTGGAGTGCAGTGGGAACGACAGAGACCTCCGCGCTAGAGAACCAGGGGTTAGAGCTCTGCTCCACCATTTATTACCAGGAAGGGCCCACAATGTCAACTCTCTTTCTCTTCACTTGTAAAATGGAAAGAACACAACCTTTTACATAGGATTTTGTGATAAAATATATGGTTGAAACCAATCAACTGCCCTACACATTCTATGCAGTCAACGTAGGCTATTCGTTCGCAGCTCGGCTGGAAGGACGCATCCATGACGGCGGTGAGTGGGGTGCTCGGCGGGAGATGTGGTCTGACCTCACGCTCAGCTGGCCACCGCCATCAAGGAGTACGGAGCACGAGGGTAATGGGGACAGAGCTGTGCTTTGGAGTGACTGAATCTGGCAGCAGTAAAGATAGACTGGAAGAGGGAAGACTAGAGGTGTGAAATCCAGTTAGGTGTAGAGTAAGGCATGCAAAAAATAACAAGCGTGAAAATAAAAAGAGAGGGCCAATTCTAGACATTTTAAATTCGTAACTGCTAAGGTTTGGTAGATATGTAGATGTTGGGATCAAAGGGAATGGAAGAGAGAGAATTGGATGAAAAGACGATGTCATTGACAGATTTAGAGAACCCAAAGGAGTAAGTTTGAAGAGAAAAAAGATGAATGTAATTAAGTTTGAGGTTCTAGCAGGACATTTGTTCGTAACGGTTCTAAACATTCAGGAAAATCTTCAAAAGTGAGAGCACAGTCAGGCAATGGCATACAAACTGGAGCATTTATTTCCCATGTGACATTAAAGGACTACTGTTTAATTTTCTGAGTCTGGCTCAAGCAGACAGCTCGCCTATTCGCTGACGGGGAGCCAGGCATGGAATGCAGGTGCCCAACGGGCCTCTCTCGGTGAGAACCGGTGCCGCCGGTGAACAGACGATAGCAAACAGGAGAGTTGCAACGACTGTTTGTCATTTCTTGGCTGCTCGTCATCGAACCCCACACCCTCCTGCGGGGAAGCCTTCAGTGTGCGGGTTTTGATAGGAAGCCAAGTCCGACCTCTCACTACAAAAGCCAAAGGAGGCCACAGGCTCACTGTCCTCACCCTGAGCAGCTGGAGCATGCACAGGTGTTTGAAGCGTGGCCAAATGGAAGTTTCTGCAAGATGACTCAAATTGTGGAGCAAGGGGAACGAGGACAAGGGGACAGCTGAGGACTCAACCTTAGTGGTGGCACCGGGCAGTAGCAGAATTATCAAACCACTCGGCTCCCCTGGGTTTCTGCCCACACCCCTATCCTAGCTTCCTAGACGTTGGTTCAATTTTTAGAGCTACTCGGTACCCTTCCAAGAATTTTTTTTTTCTACTTAAGTTAGCCAGAGTCAGTTTCTGTTACCACAGGACCTCAAAACTTCGAAACTTCTCTTCTGCAATCAATTTATTACGTATACATAAAAAGCATTACAGAGTAGTGAGCAGCCAGGACTCCAGAATAGAAGTCTCCTGGGTATGTCCCCTAGCTCCTTACTAGCTATGTGATCTTCAGCAAATCACCTCACACCCTATGCCTCAATTTTCTCACCTGCAAAATAGGGACCCTAATAGGAGCCTCCCTCCTTCATGGTGGTGTCTTGTCAATGAATTCAATAATATAAAGTGCCTATGAGAGGGCTTGGCATAGAGTAAGCATGCATGTCAGCTATGATTATGATGATGTGATGACAATAATACTGTAGGTGCCCCTCAAATAAGCCAGGTCTGCTGTCTTTAGCACTTTGGAATCTAACCGAAGAAGCAAGGGGCGCACATATTCGATATTCCATAAGGATGGCGTAGCACACATGTACGGGACACAAACGCGAGCCTAAACCCTGCTATCATGTCAATTTATGAAATGATCTTTTTTAAACTAGCCACATTTAGGCCACTGAAGTATTAGGCCATACTTCAAGGCCATAAAAAGCTTCCAAAGTCCACCAAAGAATCCATGATAGGTTAGGATTAAAAGAGAAAATGAGCAAAAGACATTTGTTTCAAGCTTGAACAGTGTAAGAAATTCGAAAGCACCTCCCAGGCAAGTCAGTTCCCGTGGCCCCCAGGGCTTCTGGTCAGATACACAGAGACCCTAAGCAGAAGAAAATTAAGATATGACCTCACAGGATCCTTCCTGAGGGAATGGGAGAACTAATCCCCCAGGCTGAGAAGTTAAACATAGTCCAAAAAATATATATTTTCTTTGGAGCAAAGATGCTATAGAATTCTTGAACCTATCCTCAAAGCCAGTGTTTGAATTGTGTATCCCTTGAGATTTAAGCGTAAGTTGTGTGGTGTAGCATCTATCAACAGCCTTTGAAAATTTATACATCCCCGCATCACCTAAAACAACATTTAGGGTTTCAATTTCAGCATCACCTAGAACTCCTACTGCTTTTGAGGAATCGATGTCATTTTTTCTCTATAAATTTCTAATTTTCCCCTCACCATGTATTGAAAAAGACCTGTGGCTCTGTGGTGCCACTTTCTGAAATAAATCAAGTGTCCATATTCTCAGGTCTGTTTCTGGGCTCTCGTCCCTTCTGTTGATTGATTTTTCCATTCCTATGCCAGCGATACACTATCTTAATTACTGTGCTTTAATTACAAGTCTTCTTTCTTGGTAGCTCAAATTCATCTTCAAAAGTGCCTCAGTCATTTTTGGCCCTCTCCAAGTTCATATACACTTTAGAATCAGTTTGTCAGATTCCACCCAAAAAACCCACTGGGATTTTTATTGGGATTCCATTGAATCTACAGGTCAATTTAGGGATCATTAACATCTTTATAACATCACGAAAGAAAAAGAGTCAACAGGCCTCAGCTGGAAGAGATTTAACACTAAATTAAATTCTGATTTGGGGCTATGACAAGAGACTGAGGGTTCTATTTACTGAAATAAGATTGTGTGTGTCACTTAAAGAGAAGACAGGACTTATTACCTGAGAGTAACCAGAAAAGCAGGGTCTGCTCGATTTGTAATCCAGGTGCTGGGAAGATTAACTTCTCTGTATATATTGCAAAGGGAAGATAAGAGACACAGCTAAAGCTGCATTTTGATTATATCATAAGCAGGGCTTGTTCAGCCGGCATCACTTAATACCAGTTTGTGCTTTTCTCAGAAAATGTCTTTGCGCATCTTTTGTTAGATATATTTTATTAAAAGGTTAGTTGCTATATCATATGTTTTCCCACTGCTTATTACTAGTATGTGAGAATGCTTCTGAGTTTTTATGTTAATCTCGTATACTGCAAAGAAGTCCTCTAATAGTTCACATTTAGGGGGTGGGGGTTTCTATGCAGATAACGTTGGTAGGCCAAATCTCTTTTAGGACTTGAACTTCTAGGCTCCTGTCCCATGAGGACACCAGGCTGTCATATTTCTAGCCTCGAAGCCTGATTTGGTTTTTGTTCACCTGGCTCTGTGTGAGCCCCCAGGCTGCCTGGACCCTCGTTACCCTTTACCTGCACAGGCTGAACTTCTAGCCACACTTCTGCTCCTAGACTATCCCGGGACCAATGCTCAACAAGCCTATGGCTGTGGCTCCAATCACCATTTTCATTTCTGTTCTACAGAGAAGAAGGTGGTTTTTTTAGCCTGGATATATAGTTTCAGTTTCCTATTTTAATATTTCCGCTGTCATCAATTGTGTTGGTAAGGAAGGGAATTAATCAAGCTATAAACCCCCATGACACCTCGTCAGAAGTTAATACAACCATCTTTATAACGTCTTGACTATAGGAAACATTTTGAATAAAGCACAGCATATAAAAAATGAGTGTGAAATTTTAAGAGATCATAAGGCAAATCATAACGAAACCAAGATATTTTCAGTTAGTTTGCCTAAAGAGCAACCTTAATAGTCAGTCCAATGTTTTCACATATTCTGCTGGATGTTAGAACATGGATTATAGTTTACTTTCATATTCTCATAGTCAAGTATATCATGATGCTAAAGACTCTTAGTGAAGTACTGCTTGACTTAAGGCAGGCCACATGACCTCCAGAACCTCATTTTTCTCATCAGGTAAATCGTGTTATAATAACAATTATTTCAAATAAACCATAATAGTATATAAGGTGGGAAAGAAGATGGGAGTTAAAGTTTTTACATTGTTTGGTAGGAGAGTAAAGGTACTAAATTGTTATAGACTTTAAGTTAGATATGCATGTTGAAATAGGCAGGGTGATGATGAAAAGGATATGGAGAATAAAATGTTCAGGATAATAGTGGAAATAATGGAATGAGTAAAGGAGAAAGAGAGAAAAAAAGATCTTCAATCATTCCAACAGCTGTGCACCGATCCTGTCTCAACTCATCCACCCTACTCTTTGCCCTTCATGGCTGACCTTGTATGGATCTCACCCTGAGGCTCCCTTGCTGGCTGAACTCCCTGTGATCTCAGGCAACAGGAGGCAGACTGGAAGATCAGAAGGAGCTTAGAAGAGTGGAAGCAGGGCATGTATGTCCGGACATATATCTCCTGGCTCCATCTTCACAGGGCTACCAGCTTCTGAAGGGAGGCCGCTGCAGATTCACGCATTCATTCATTTCTGAGTCTCTCTCTTTCCCCGCTTCTCTCCCTCCCTCTCTTTCTCCCCGCTCATTCCAGTAATTGTTCCTACCCTATAGCAGTTTGAATTGAGTTCCCTGAAAAAAAAATAATAAATGTTTAAGTCCTACCCCCTGATATCTGTGAAAAATACCTTATTTGAAAATGGAATTTTTGCAGATGTATCCAAGCTAAGATGAGGTCATACTGAAGAAAATGAGCCCAAAATCCTATGACTGGTGTCTTTATAAGAGGACAGATAGGAGTTTTGAGTGCTGAGACACAGAAACTCAGGGAAGAAGGTCATATGATGACAGAGGCAGAATGTGGAGTGATGTGGCTACAAGTCTAAGAATGTCGAGGATTTCTGAGCCACTAAGAAGGTAGGAACAAGGAAGGATACTACCCTAGACTCTTCAGAGGGAGCATGGCCTTCTAATACCGTGATATTGGACTTCTTGTCTCCAAAACTGTGAGGAAATAAATACGAGTTGTTGTAAGCCACTTAGTTTGTGGTAATTTGCTGCGGCAGCCCTAGGAAACTAGCACAGTCCCCTTGCTCCTCTAGGCTCCTACCCAGCTGTTCTTGCTAGCTCCAGAGCCCCTCAAGTTCTCTGTGGGTTTTTTTATACCCCATAAACCAAGTGACCTTTGTAAATAGTCATTTTAACTACTCTCTTCAAATTACCCAAATTCAGAGTTCAACTAGTTTTTTAAAATGTATTGGTCCTTTGTGTATCTTTGTATATTATGCACACTTACAGGTTAAAGATATGATTGATAGTATAACATATGTTATAAATATTTTTCCAATTTTGTTGCTTGATTTCTAATTCAGGATGCAGTGTTTCTGATTAACTGGATTTTAGCTTCTCATTTAGACAAATTTAGCCATTTTTTTCTTTCATGACTTCTCTTCCATTATATTTTTGCGTGAAGAAAGGCCTTGTGGTGCTCCCAAGATCCGAAAAAATTTGTCATCTATATTTTATTCACCTTAGTGTATAGTCTCATTTAAAAATCTTCAGTCCATTAGGAATTTATTTTGGAATATGTGAGGTTTACATATATGTAAACATATACTTAAACATGCATTTAGTTCTTATACGTAAAGTAGGAACTCGTATGTCCAAATCTTAATCTGGACTCAAATTCGTATAAGCCAGAAGGGCTCTTTTTTCTTTTCATGGTCCAGTACAGTAGCCAGTAGCCACAGGTGGCTACTGAACACTTGAAATGTAGTTATATTACAGCATAAATCAAAATGTGCTTTGAGTGTAAACTACACAGGAGATTTCAAAAACTTAATCCAAAATCAAAGCCTGTAAAATATCTCAATAATTTTTATGCCAATTATATGTTGAAATGAGATTTCGATATATTGGTTCAAATAAAACATATTATTAAAATTAATTTTTCCTGTGCATTTTCCTTCTTTTAATATGACTACTAGAAAATTTTACTAATATTTTTGGCTCACATTTGTGTCTCACACTACATTTTTTTGGACAGTGCCGATCTAGATTCTAAGGTCTAATTAGGCTCCGTTGGATGCTTTTCAGTTTAGGTCCTACTCAAAGTGTGATCCCTAGACCAGCCGCACAGAGTTCACCTAGGAGCTTATTAAAAATGCACCATCTCAGGCGCTACCCCAAATCTGTGAATGAGATCTCCTCGGGAACTCCAAAGCACAATAAAGTGAGAACCATTGCTTTAGATAAACATCCAACACTTAGCCGCCTAATCTTTCACCACTCTAATGATAAAAAAAAAAAAGAGAGGGAAGACAACTTCCATGACACGGAAGAGGGGCATAAATTTATGTTGTTTGTAAGGCTCTCAGTCTATAGTACTGTATTATAGCAGCCCAAATTGATTAGGATACAGTCTTATGTTTATAATCAGGCAGTGCAAATACTATTAGTTTTACTTCCACCATTTATAGGTTTCTTTTGAGGAGTAAAATTTCAGAATCTACATAACCAATTTGTACTATAGCCTCAAATTTTATTGCTGTTTCTGTGAATAAACTTTGGTTTTGAGTAGCACATTCTTTGAACCTGGCTTACTTTTTTTCCATGATAACTTGCAGCAAGCACCTCTCCCAATTCTTCTTTAAAATATTTTTTATCACTGTATCTGAGAAAACCTTTAAAAAGTGCTCTTTAGTCTCCTACTTAGAAACACACCATTCCAAAAATCCTTTTTTCTTAGAGATTTGAATTTTACTTCAAAAATACCCTCCTCAGTCCTTCTGTACACTACCCCCCAACCCTAGGCAGATACCCATATCACTCTCCCTAAGGGAACTGCAGCAACAGGACATTTGCCCCTAAAAATCACCTTGCCAGGTAAACCCTATCAAATGGTCATTCTCTGCCTGCCATACCTCATGGAGTATCAAACACTGAATTGTTACGAGGTGTGGTGGGAAGTACAAAGGCGTCAAGGCTAAGCGTGGCCCATGTGAAGTAAAATTAAAGATGTAGGAAGACTGACTGTAAGTCCACAGTAGACAAATACCAGTCAATGCCCCAAAGGTTGGAATGAACAGACAACAAACGTCTGGCTTTCCATTCTGTTAAATGGATCATCTCATCTAATCATGAGCCAAATGCATACTATCTCCGTTATTTTAATTTTAGAATACTCTTTAATATCTGGCTGCACAGGCACATTCTTATTATTGTTTTTAAAGATTTTCTTAGCTATTCTTGCCTGTTTTTTATTCTTGCAGAAGAACTTTAGGATCATTTTGTCAAGCTTAATTTCCCATGGGTTTTGCCTATATTTGCACTAAAATCTATAAATGTATATTGAATCATCCAATCCAAGAACATGGTACATCTCTCCATTTATTTGGGCTTTCTTTTATATATCATGATAAAACTTAATAGTTCTCTTTCCACAAGTCTTGTACATTCCCTGGTGGATTTACTCCTAAGTAGTTTACACTTTTGTTTTCATTGTAAATGCAATCATTTTCTAGAATGTTTTCCATTTCACTTAATTATCAGCAATAAAAAGTTCAAAAATTATAGGAGAATAAAAACAAACTCTCTTGTCACTTATTCTGCCAACCCTCCCTCCGCTCACCAGCAGGAGCATTTATGAAGAGTTGGGCTCATAACCATCAAGACAATATCCATGCTCTCTGGAATTCAGTGAGTTTTTGGCTTGTTATGTTTTATATAAACAAGATCACACTACACATTTTCCCTATGACTTTTCACACAGCAGTATGTCTTAGAAGAGTTTCTTTGACAGTAAATATAGCTGTAACTATCAATAGCTGCATATGAAACTATTATAAGAGTTCAACAATGTATTCAGTAAATTTCTCTACTAATGGACATTTAAATCACTTCTGGTTTCTCACAATGAAAATACTACTTTGCCAAACATCCTTGTACAAACATCTGTGTGCATATATGTCAGTATTGTTGGAGAACTTTCTGAAGATGGAATTTCTGGGTCAATGGTTATGAGCATTTAAGAAAGCTACTATCATATTGCCCTGAAAAAAAGGCTTGACCACTTCATACCAACATAAGAAAGGGTCCATTTTCCACATCCTTTTTATTTAACATTTTCACTCTCAGTTTTTGGCAATTTGCCAAAATGTTGTTAAATAATTATTTTTTAAATTCATATCTCTCTGAGGACCTGAGAGATATTTTTATATTTGTATTGGCTACATCAGTATCTTCTTCTACAACCTGTCTTGTCACAGCCCCTTTTCGATAAGACATGAGTTTTCTCCTTAATGCCATGAATCTGCCGTAGGAGCTCTACTTTTATCATGAATGTGTATCCTTTGTCTGTTGTATGTACATCCGATGTTGTCATTTTCCTTTTAACTTTGCGGTGCCCTTGTCAAATAGAAATTTTAAATTTGTATATGAGAAATGTGAGATTTACAAAATATGTACAATATTAACACGTAAAATAAAAAGATCTAAAATTGAGTCTAGTAACCACTGTAATTTCTAAGTTATAACCATAAATAATATTTCAAGATATCTGCAACAACTACAATGTGCTGTGGAAATATCTACGATTTCTGCTGGTGACAATGTCCAGATACTGCTAACTCGGCTGTGGTTTGCCACATTATAAACTGAAGGAAACAGTAAATTTCAGATGGAGTAAATCGAAAATAAAGATGTAATTGTTTTCTCATCCAAATTTGTAAACTCTTTGGTCTAAAGTCATCTCTTAATTGAATCCCTTCTTAAACACCTTCTGGCGGAGTTAACTATTTATTCCTTTATGATCCCACAGCTGCCTACATGTGCGCTTATGGAGTGTTCTATGCCAAGCGCTTCACTTTCCTCTCCTCATTTCCCCCAAAAGACGGTCAGCTCCCGGAGGAAAGGACCAGGAGAAAGCGAAGCTGAGCCAGCGACGCCCTGCCTCGGAACCCTGTGTGCAATGAGCCGGCATGAGTTATAAGTAGGCCGATATACTGAAAACTGCAGGTAAGCCATGTTTAGCAAAATTATGAAACTGTACTTGGAAAATACACAATTGGAATTCATTTTCAAAATCTCTATATTACCACCTGGTGGTCCACATTTTATTTTGGAGCTGAGCTTCCATCTCCAAAGACTAAATCAGTGTTTCTCAACATTTTTTAAAGTATTGTCCCCCTAAACAGCCTTTTTTAGGCAATTTTTTCTTTCCACGAAATTTAAATATCACACATATACTGTATATCTATTTATGTACCCTGACCCTTTTGAAAGCCTAAAGTCATTGTCATTATTTTTTTACTTCTGCTAAAACCATTATTACTCCCATTAAAAATTCATAGACTAGATGAAATTCTGTGAATGACTGAACATATTTATATTCTATTTCCATGACACTAAAAAATCATAATCATTCTATTAGTTGCCAAGAAACAGTTATATCTTCCCCGCCTTAACCCTATAGGCTAAGAAGTTATAAGACCAAAGAACACAGTACAAAGAAAATATAAAGAGTGGCATTTTAAAAGTCCCGATTGAACTCCATTCTTGCCACATAATTCAGACTTTCCCTGTTTCACCAAATAATGTCTTTCACATGCTTCTTACTCCATATGTCATTAGGAAAAAAAGCATCGGATGCCTGGAGTTACAATGTGCACGAGGCACACACATATGTATCACCAGCAAGTTGAGAGTTACTATGAAGTCTCTTTGAACTTTGCCAGCATTTCAGAAAAATGACTCAAACTTCTGCTGGCAAGGGCAAAAATAAAGAGGCACAGCAGCACTGACAGTCCTTTGATATTAGGGGGTGTTTAAAAGAAAAGATGCTAAGTCTTTGTTGGAACCATGCACTAAGAGAGAATGGAAAACCTCATTGACTTAAAAGCTAAATGGAAATTGGTTTGATCATATTTTAAAACCTCAGCCAAGATTTCTTCAATATGATAACATAGTATGTGCAGAAAGATTCCTGCACCAACTGTAGCAACCTGTTGATGCTCTAAGGGCTAAAATAAAATAAGATGACTCTGGATCAGCAGTTTTGCAAGCAGAGACTATAATAGTTTATGAATTAATTAAATACCATAAAACACTATATTTTCCCCAGCTTACTTGATACATTTAAAATCTATTTTTAAAACCACACAAAGTGAAAAATCTGCCATAAAATAGAAGTACACTGAAAAACCGTCAGGCGCTCTGTATTTGCTGCGATGATCATTGGCAAATAGCATGACGTGAGTCAAAGTTTTTCAGAAAGGTTCCTTCCTAGTTTTACTTTTAAGCTCCTTTGTAGACAATCCTATTTTCTCCAAATTAAGAAAAACTATAATACAACACTAATTGGAGTTACCACAACTTGACTTGTTTTAGTTTTAATTTGTATTGAAAAAGTCGTTGTTCTTTATTAGGCAGTTGTGTTTTGTTTCCTATTTGAAAGTCTTGGTGTTTATTTATAAAGCATTTTTATGTTATAAAAACAGTTCTTTATTTATTAATAAGCATAAATACCCATGTATCAACAATAAGCTCCTGTGGTTTTAAAGGCTGGAGAGAGGACAAGATATAAATAAGAGCCACAGCAGGGTGACATTCTGATGAGTTATATTACTAAGAGAGACTGACTATTGCTTTTCATTGTATTCTCCACACCTGGTAATCAATACTGGGCAAATAAATAAGTAAATTCTATTTCATGCTAATCCAGACAAGTGAAGTGTCTCCATCCCCGTCAAATACACCATGTTTATTCATAACTCTAAAGATTTTTATTGTCTCTTCATCTGGATGCTCTCTCAGCCTTGTTACTACTAGTAACGGAATTGGTGGCGCAGGTACACAGAATGCCACTTTGTCCAGCTCAGACCACCATTTGTCTCTTCTACCTCATGGTACCCTGCGACACAACCTAAATGATGGCTCCCAAGAAGGCAACTAGAATTTTCTGATCATCGGTCTCCCCTAAATGACCTTCAGGACAGATCTCATCATCATGCCTTTACCCTTTTGACATCAGTCCCCATAAGAAGGTAGAGCCCCAACTCCTAGACCTCCTTACGCCACATGGCTCTGTACATCCCTTAACAGTCTCGCGCACACCCTTCCCGGACCCCGCCCCCTCCCCCCAGGCCTGTCATCGGGAAAGTCACCCTGTGCTCTCGCCCTCTTCTCTGAATGTTCCCACCATCCTCCTGGTGTAACTGAGAACAGTGTGCCCCACACACTAGGACATGGGTTACCTTGACACCCTGTGAAGTGACAGCTGTTTTCCTCCCACACCCCTAGTGCCAGTGGGCTGGGAGTGAGGTCTCTCTTTGCTGCTCCCAAGCAATTTTTTCTCCCTCTATTTTAAAACTCACAGTCCCTTTGAGGCACATGTCATCAGATACACAAACTACCTCTTCTTATTACAATTATCCACTGTATTTATGAATACTCCCATCATTTTCTTAGAACTTTTTTGCTATGGTTCTTTCTTTCGGTGACTAGTCTGATAGAATTTAGAGATTTCACACGCATATATTACTCATCCAAAACAGAAGCTGGCAGGGGATATAGCTCAGAGGTAGAGCATTTGACTGCAAAACAGAACTTGGCGATGCTCTTCTGGCTGGTGGATCTCTCAGGTCAGCCATTCAAATCTAGTCAAAGAAGGCCCTCACACTTCAAATAGTCCACTTGTCGTGAGCTCTAAGGATCATGTTAACAGCATCAAACCAGACAGTGAGGGGGACCAACAAATCCCTGTTTATGGCAAACAGAATTTTATGGCTCCTTGTATATTTAATTCTTCATGCCAGCTGGAATCAATTTTGGCATGTGGTTTAATTTAAGACTCCAACTTGATTTCATTCCAAGTACTTAACTGATTTTTTTTTTCATCTAGGATGTAGGATCTAAAAGTCACGAAGGAAGAAAAAAAGATCTGACTACAAAAAAGCTTTAAACTTCTATACGTTAATAATAATATTGCAAATAAAATTAAAAAGCAAGGACAAGTTGAAGAGAAGCAAAGAAAAAATACAAAAAGCTGATGCACATACTATAAAGGGACTCTTTCCAATCCATATAAACAATGCTGACATCCTACAAGAAAAATAGGTAGAAGAACAGAAGCTCACATAAGACTAAGCAGAAAAACACAGGAAAAATGTTCAACATCACTGGTAAAACAATCTAATATTTTTGCGCATCAAATTGGAAAAGACTATTTTAAATAGATGCAATGATGAAGTGGATTTAGTGAGGTAAACAACCTCACACACTCCTAATGGGAGGGTAAACTCTGAAAAATTTCTCAAAGCAATTAGGTGATACAGATTAAAGATCTTAAAATGAGGCTATTCTTTGACTCAGTAATCTCCTCGTAGGAATTTACCTTACAGGAATCATCAAATATATAATGAAAAGATATACATGCAAACACATTCAATACCCCTTGAAATTAAAAACACAAAAAATAAAATATGTGCCAACAAGAAAATTAAATACATGCTAGCAAACATATATCATAAAATATCCTGCATCCATTTTAAAATTGTTTTCAAGGAAAATTTAATGATTTGGGCAAACATTCATTCACTGTAATTTTAACCGAAAAAAATTAATGGAATAAAAAAATTATATGTGATCCCATATTTCTCTCTCTCTCTCTCTCTCTCTCTCTCTCTCTCTCTCTCTCTCACACACACACACACACACACACACACACACACACACACACACACGAGTATATTTCTTCATCAGTACACCTCTCAGGCTTTGTGGGACACATGGCATTAGACCAGTAATAGCCATAGCCCAACTTCAATAGCTCCGGCACAGCTACTCAACTCTAACCCCTGCATTACTTCTGGGCATCACCAACTGCCTGTAAGTTTCCAAACAAGTGGAACAGCCCTCAACTTGCTCGGCAACCTCTAAGTACCATCAGGTCTCAGTGGGCACTGCGACTGCTCTACCGACACTATCAGCACACATGCCAGCTTCGAAGTGACCTATGGTGACAGAAGAGAGCTTACCCCTTTCTGTCTCTTTAGGTACACTTGGTAAGACCCCAAAGCCACACTCTTTGAGCCATGGCATTTTTGAAACAGGTCTTTGTGGGCCCCAGACATAAGTTCCACGGCTCTAGGACTGACAGACTACTATAGATCACAGTCACCAAGAGAGTCTGGGTCTCTCCTGAGGTGGGCTGGGTCTTTCTTAATGGGGTAAGTTCATCTTGGTTGGTTCTTTCTTTTCTTAGCATTAACTCACCCCTGAGCCCAGGCACCGGCAGACTGCAGGGCACTGCCACCAGCTCGCCGCTGAGGTACTTGTCAGGTAAGGCTGGAGTTTTATCACAGTAAAGAATACATCCTATCAATTAAGTGGCTATCTGATGATACTACAAACAATACCTGTTACATGATTTTTAAAAAATCACAAAGGAGATACCACAAAAGTTAACTGGATATTCATTTTATGTGTTGGGATTAAGAGTTATTTTCATTTCCTTTTTGAAACCTTTCTTACATTTTCAGTTTGTCTAAAACGAGCATGTATTATATTTAGAATTAGAGAAAGCAATTAACATGGCTTTTAAAGAAAGCTAGAATAACTTTCTAGATCCTAGATATACATGAAAATAAACACTAAAATAGAATAATTGTTGTAAATCTTCAAATAAAATGAGATTAGCCGTTAGGTTTATAGAGAATATACAATTTCATGTTGGTTATTCTGTGGTTTTGCATGATTCCAGTGTGTTCGTAACAATTCCCAATTACCAGTCATAATATTTACATGAGTGAACATACAGAATGTCAATTTTAAAGCTTGATGATAACTTAATTTATAATATTGCGTAACTGTGGTAGCCATGGGCCTGGGCTGCTCAGATCTTTCTTCAAGAGAGAACCTGGTGGGAGGAGTGTTAGCCTCCAGCCTCCATACCCTGGCCGAGGCCACACTCGCCCCCAGCTGCTCCTAGCCAATGACTGAGGGTAGTGAGGTGCTCAGGCTGGCCACTCCTGCCCAGCGGGGGACTCTTCCCATGGTCAGTCTTTGCACTGGGACACCCCATCGGTCTGGCCAAGACTTCTTCAGAGCTATATATAGCCTCTTTCTACCCAGTCCTCCTTCCTTCCATCTTTCCTTTCACAAGTATCACCCTCCATCATCGTCTGAGTCTCCTGCTACCCACTCCTGCTCCTTTGCCCTACATCCTTTATAGGTTTCTCTCTCCATGACTCTCCTGCATGTCTAATGCCATCAGTAAGTCTGCTTCTCAGAGCCCCTGAACTGACATAATAATCAACAGTGCTATTTTGCATTGGCTTTTACAAGGTTTTCAAAGAAGGGAATATCGTTTTTGTAGCTACATAGCACAGTAAATTTCATGAATGCTAAGCAACTGTTTATTATTAAAAGTATTCCCGTGACAAATACTAATCTAGTTCTTAGCTTTCATATATTAGAACTACTCTTTAAATTATTCGACAAATATAATTAATGAGCACAAAATATTAAGCATGGACTGTAATTGTTTTCATATAGTGCAATAATTCTATACATTCTCATGTTTCAAATAGCACCGATACCCATACACACACATACTTTCCAGCATAACATGCTCAAGTCTTCCAAAGGAAATTATTTTAATCAGAGAAATAAGTCAGCAATCTATCCACTAGGTACAAATCAAGGCTTCAAAATGATATCTATGATATGAACTGGGTAATTATTATATTAATAATTTGAATTGTATTATCGTCAGAAAAACATTTATTTATTTTGTTTCTATGGTGTCCTGGATGTAACAACCACACAAGACTGCAAAGCAGGTAAAGCTGCCTATGACACCTTCCTGTTCGTTTTCAGTCCTGAAGTTCTTCCCCGCTCCTCTCTCCATCTCACTGCTCTTCCCAAGTCATCCGCCTCTGTCCCCTGCAGACCTCATCTCCCTAAAAAGCAGTTGCAGGCTTCGGGCTTTTCCCCTCAACCAGTCTCCAAATCCAGGCATTCCATTCTCTTCTGAATATTTTTATTTTTTTATAAATGTGATGACAGTTAGTGTCCTCTAATGTGTTAATGAATGACAGCAGCTTATAATGAAGTTGCTTTTCAGGAAGAAAATAATCTGAGCTGCAGTTAAATTGTCCTGCCAAGCTAAGCCTGTGACCTGGATCTAAAGGGATTAAAGGAAAAGCCTCACTGATTTGATAAGTGACATATAGCTGACTTCCGTTTTTATGCTGAACCACAGCTTTCTAACTATTCCTTGACAAATGTGTTACTGCAGGCTTTTCCCCCGAAAGACATTAATGTGAGGCAGCTGCTAAAGAACTGTGTGAAGACAAAAATTTCAAATAAGAAAGCTCTACAGAAAAAGCATTCAACCTGTTTATAAGTATGGTAGAAGCCCAATGTAGTGAACGCCACAAAAACCCTAGCCACTGTTAAACTTGCCAGGTCTGGACTTATTTTCTGTTGTTGATGCTCATTTAATAACATCTGATTTTCTCCTTAGAATTTATAATAAATTTACCAACCATTTAAGCTCAGTCACGAACCTACTTGAGAAAGGTCCAGGCCAACTCATGAGAACAACTGGATCTGGGCCATTTTATATAAACAAAGAATCATCTGACTTCATAAATTGTCATGGGAACTATCATAGGAAGGAAGAGATGGGAATGGAAAACTTAAATACCTTCAACAGTTGCTTGGATCCTGTCTTTTAACATCTAAGATATTTCGTGACATAGGTTCCCACCATTTCTTTAAGTGTTCCTTGTTTTTTAAATGCTTTTCACACACATTATTTCATCTAATTGTCAAAACAGTCCTGTGCTTAAGTTTGTATTGGCTCCACTCTGTAGATAAGGAAACGGCTGTCGACAAAATTTTAGTGATTTAAACGAGACCCACATTTACGGGGTGGCAGATGGGGGCTACACCCCAAAACTCCACTACACAGTTTTGCATCATGCCAGGCAGCCTTTCCTTCTCACCACAGGATGTCAAAGAGGCATTCGTGGCTGCTCAAGAAGTGTTTCTTATCCACAAAAATTTACATTATAGGATTTAAGAAGTTAAAAGTAACATAAGTGAGAAAAAATATTCATATGTATCTCTCTAAAAACGAGGAGAGCACATTTTCTCTAGCCAAACTATAAGGTAGAGTATTTTCTCCCAGAAGAGAATGCCATCAAACTAAAACTAATGAGCATTATAATACTAGATATACGAAAATAGTGAATGTTGTTCATTAAAACCATATTTGAAATCTGTAGTGAGTCAAACAACGCTCTGAGGAAAAAAATAAAAAAACTAACACTCTGGTTATCCAGACACTGGACAGCCAAGTGTCCTGGAGAGTTGATAGTTTACATCTCTAGGCAACCAGTTCTGAAAATCTTAAACTTAAATACATGTTAGTCTTCCCTTAAGTTTGGATGTTAATTCTCTTGTTATAAAGCAATTAGTCTTTGTTCTCCAGATTGCTGCACTGCTGTGTGTGTGTGTGTTTTTTTTTTAATAAATTTTCTGTTTCATCCTTGGCCATAAAATTGTAAAGACTCCCTCCTCACTGCAATCATGTCTCCACCAGGAAACTCTCTTTTAACTTGCTTTTTCTAAAGGCCTGTGCGATGAGAAACCAGACTATCACATTAAATTCATTAGTGCCACAAACATTTATGGAACTTTTTGTATTTATTACCAACAGTCTGGAAGTGTCTGGTGAAATGAGTTTCATGAGACGTGGTCCCCCTTCTGCAGGAATCCACAGTCTAACAGAGAAGATGAGCAGAGAGGGACAAAGTCAATCCTGGCTTAGCAAATGGACCAGTCGATGTCTATTTTGGGTTTACAGAGGCCTGTTTTCTTACTTGATATTTAGATGTGTTTGAAATTGCCATACACTGAGAAATAAGTAGGTAAATTGTCCTTGCTATCAGAGTCTATTTTAAATTGCAACTTTTTCTGCAAATAAATCTCGGTTTACGTGTAAGTACTCATTTCTAGCTTCATGTATAACATATACACAGTTAAATATGACTCAAGTCCCCAGAACATGAATTCTTTGAGGGCATGGGCTTGTGTTTTCTTTCCTGCTGATACCCTAGTACCTAGAGCATTTAAATGTTTCCTGACAGCACAAATGCTCAAATTGCATTTATATAGTGCCTTACTATGTGCAAATCATTTTCATACCTATTATCCTCTTTTAACCTGCTAACACAACTAAGATGAAATCAAGTACCACTTCCATGTTAATGAAATCCCCTGTTCGTGGTTTCTCTATGTCCTATCATTATGGCCTTAGTGCTACAGTGGCAACCCTTAAGAATGACGTACATATCCCTGCTTTTAGAACCTACAGCCATCCAAATGTTTCTCTCCACAAGAAAGAGCTCTTACAAATGAAAGAACCAACATCAACAGCATTAATGATTTTGTGTTTTATACTATCTATTCCATCTGTTATACCTGGGTTATGATAGAGTAATCTGAATTAGAAAGTGATACTAAATTATGGTAATTATTCTGAGGTCCACAGACTCACCTGAAGGGTTTGTTAAAACACAAATTGCTCTCCTCCTACCCCCGTCTAAAGGTTTCTTTTTCAGTAGCTCTGGGATGGGACCCAAGAATTCACATTTCTAACAAGTTCTGTGATGTGGATGCTGCTTGCTGGCCCAGGGACCACACCTGGAGAACTACTGATCTGGAAAATCATTCTATTGCTACCAGATGCAAAAATATAATAACAACTATAGTTCCATTATTGCAATTACCTCGGTATGCCTTGTGCTTTTATGTTTAACTTTTTTTGGTAAATATTTTTGCCCCACATAAATCCTCAGACACAGAAATGAATGTTTCTTTAGATGAATTATTTTATAAAAACTAGAATCTCATACATTCTCTTGCTAAAAATGTGTTAAAATAAGAAAAAATACACAACACAAAAGGGGTGGATAACTAGAGAATTGGGATAACACTAATTATTAAAAATTAAATATTTTCATTGAGAATGTGTTTCTTTTGCCCAAACAGATAAATGGTAATTTGCTAAAATTTGCTGTTTAAGTAGAAAATTAGACCCATATTTCCAAAGGCATGGACTTTTCATTATAGAATCAAGTTACTTGGTTCATAAACTTAGTATGTAGAAGCTTCAGGCTTCTGAAGGACAAACTGGAAAACAGCTGTTATGGTACTTCTCTGCCTCTAAGCCTTAATTTCACAAGAGAAGAGCTAATTTTTATTATTTATAATATAACTGCTTCATAATGTTTCTCATTATGAAATTTATCCTGGGTTTTTTGCGGTTTTGTTTTTCTGAAGTTCAAAAGGTGATGTTTAGTTATTCAGTTCAGGGCTCATGAAGAACTAGAAGTTGGTGAACTCTATTATGAGATAAAATGCCATCTCTTTCATACACCATATTAAAATCTAGAAATTGTATTTAGTTATTAAATGATCCTCCATATCATAATCAAAATATCTACATACAATATATGAATATACATATACTGAAAAGTCTAATGAAAATTGAACAAATTTCATTCTCTGTTTTAAACAGTTGATCAATCACAAGGCTCACTGATGCTCAAGTCCGTTGGACTGGTTATGTGATCAGCCCAAATATTATCATCTAAGGCTGCGCTTCTCAGATGCACACACACATACTCCATAGACACGTGCAAAGCAAACCCAATTCCTCCAAAACAATAAAAAAACATTATTACGATACTTTTGAGTTATTAAATCTTTTCCCCTAAATAAGGTCAAATGGAGACTCAGCAATAAAAAATACTATAATGATAAACTGCTTCCAAAATTGCAAAAAGTATATATATCATGAGAGATTGCTAAGAGGAAAACACCTCTGCCGTTACCTAATGGAAGGTAGAAATGTGAAGAATTCCTAGTCCCCATGTGTGGGGAGAAGCTAGATCAGGAGCAGTGGCTCCCATCAGTGATACACTATTTCACAGCTGGGTTCGTCAGGGGGATTTATGCTTCCTCTAATGCATTTTCTCATTACCAAATGAAATACCCCTGAGGGTAAAGTCCATTTGGGAAGCCTTTATTTAAAAATCCTGAAAGGGAAGAGTAGAATTGAAGCACATGCCCAAGTCCTAAGACTCCTGCCTTCAAAGGTCTCACTATTCCTAAGGGGAATTTCATGTTTCATAAAAAACCACACAAACAAGACTTTAAAGGACCATTAAAAATTCCCTAAACCAGGACAGGAGTTCCTTCTCTTCTCTTGTCACAAAAGGGAGAACAAAGGCAAAGAGCGTGCAGACCGCTGTCCCCGCAGACGCTGTGCCAGTCATCCGTGCGGGGGGTGCTCCCGTCCTCTCCTCTCCCTCTTCTTGCTCTGCTCTGCGTCTCACAGGATGACCCTGCAAGCCACACTTCACAGTGTTTCTTGACAACTGGCTCCATTAGGTTTGCATATTGGGATGTGGCTGGAAACCAGAAGGCCAAAGAAGGGGAAACCCCAAGGTTCTTCACCTTTTCTCTCCCTCCAGTGGTACCTTTAGCAATGGCCTTCCCTGTGGCCTTATCTACACACACACACACACACACACACACACACGCTCATTGTTTTCAACTTACAAAACCTAAACTCATTGTAAAAGTAGAATTTTGGGGACCTAAATGAACCCAATTAACCCAAAAAGTACTAACTTGGTATCTAGTAGGGTCTACCCATCATTTGACCTGCCAGGCCACAAATTATACACTGTCGAACTGGTAGTTGACTGGAGCTTGAGTTTGTGTATTAAGCAATAGTGTCATGAATACCAGAAAATGACAAGGTTGCACAAGGCCCACTGGTACATTTCTGCTACCACAAATAAATTAAAGTATCATATATAAATCTCAGCTAAAGTTTCCCATCTTAGCTGGTATTAATCATACTGATTTAATTTATAAAATGTCTCCAATGTTTTAATTAAAAATGATTTCAGGGGAAAAAAAGGTACTGCTATGTACATGCTGTGTTATTCTAATGACCTCTAACACCCTGCCCCATTCTTAGATATATCTTGTTGCATTATTTACTCAATGCTGATATAAAAATTTTGTGTGCATGTGAAGCAGAACTCCTTCCTCAAGGGAGATTTGTCACCTGAGAGAACTATAACCTTCAGCCATCCCCAACACAGGCATTCTGATTGTACCGTTTGCCATATGTTTGATTAGGCACATAATCTACTGCTATAAGCCTCAGTTTCCACACCTATAAAATGGTTTAATAACAGGACCTACCTGGGGTTGTTGTAAAGATTAAATCAGATGTTCCATATAAAGTGCATGGTATTGCCTAGCACAGAATAAGAATTCAATAAATGTTAGGTATTATTTTATTGCTAGAATATAACTTCATGCCAGTAACAAAAAAGGAATATAATGAGGAAAAGTTGCTGACTTATACATTATTTGATTCAAATAATAATAATACAACTATCAGCCTAAAATATCTGTATAACATATACAAACTCTATTTTTAGCCTCAGCTTTCAACAAAAAGGTATAATTGAATTACTGTATGCCAGTGTTACCTAATCGAGTTTTCAGACCAAGAAAAATTAAAATTAGTTAAAAGGAAATAAGGAGAAGTAATTCAGTGAGCAGAGGAATAATGTCTGAAGTATGAGGTTCTGACAAACATCAGATCCTCAGGAAACTATTTCCAATAGCCCTATTACTCCCTGAAAGGCTCAGGTAGGAGCCTATCCAATCCTAGTCCCAGATCTATACTTAGGAATAGCATCACTAAAATTTGCTATGTTTGCATCCCCTCAAAATTCCTAAGCCCCAGTGTGATGACATTTGGAGGCAGAGCATTTGCGAGGTAGTTAGGTTAGATTAAGTCATGAGAGTAGAGCCCTCATTATGGACTGATGCCCTTAAAAAAGAGGGGAAACAAGGTCTCTGTCTCCACCATGTGAGGACGTTGCAGGAAGACAGCTGTCTCTAGACCAGGAAGAAGCCCTCACCAGAATCTGACCAGGCTGGCACCCTGATACTGGACCTCCAACCTCCAGGTCTGTGAGAAATCTCTGCTGTTGAAGCCACCAATAAGCCACTGTTCTTGTTTACAGCAGCCCAAGCTAACACAAAATTTAAGTAGAATTTTAGGCCTATCCTCTATGAATCTAGAGATGTTCATTAAAAGCATATTTATCCTTTCTTCTATGAAATACTGTTTTCTGTTCTCTTTCAGTATCAGTTTGTTATACGGGACATCTAATAGCTGCCAAGGGCCTAGTTAGACAAAGCTGATGAAGACCATTTTTTCTTTAAAAAAAAAAACAAACAAAAACAAAAACAAAAAAACTATAGTTCTAGAACCATGAAAACAATTCTACTTCATATCTCAGGATATATCAGTATTTCATATATTTAAATAGGAAATTTATATTTAGCCACCTTTTAAAAGATGTATTCATTACTCTATCCTACTAGGTATATTTTCTGAACAAGAGAGAGGGAAAAAAAAAGAGAATAAAATTTTTTGAATGGGAAAGATTGTGACATGCTTAAATGGTACATCACAATTCAGAATAGATTATGTATAAGTAATTAAATAGAAAATTATAAAATATTATTGATAAATGAAGTATACTATAAATATTCTAGTTTAAATCTGTGTATAGTAAGAAGAGCTAAAAGGTTGCCTTTTCTCCGCTTGTGCTGTTAAGATTGTTACCATCTGGTCACATCAGATGGATCCTTAAGTAACTGTATTTATCATTTAGAGAAATGGAGACTAAGAACCTGGAAATTTTTAGTGGATTGTCCATGGGATAGGAGAGGAGGGGAAGTTTTTCAGAGGAAGACTTTCCCATACTTGTTCAATTTCCACAGCTTCCCAGAAAGTTTTCCCTGAGGTCAGGAACTGATATTTGATGCCCTACACTTGATGTTAAACTAATCGAAAGCACAAGAGGTAGGTCACGCTTTTGAAATTCAGAGGAAGAAAAGGGACAGAAGCCACCTGGCAGGAACTCTCACCATTCCTACCCCACCCCAAAAAACAAGATGCCTCTATTCCCTTCTCTTATGTATAACCAACCTATTTTATTATCCAGAATTTATATCCCCTTACCATAGAGTATCTTTTGTTGTTCTTTTTCTGGAGTTACACATGGTATATTTAACTCTTTTTCCTTAAATTTTTGGTTTCATAGATACCAACTATGGAAAATTGGCATCTAACTCAGTGGTCTCTGCTTAACACTTTACAAGGAAGCAAAGGACTACAAGTAATCACAACTTATGTTTGCATGCTGCTGGACAGCTTACGAAAGCTTTCAATCGTATTATCTCTTGTCACTCATCGCAAACTTGTAAAGTAGGAGAGAAAGAACCTATCATTATGCAAATTCTCAGACAGAAAACTCAGTGTCCAGAAAACGGTTATTAATATTGAGTCAGAGAGTATGGATGAATGAAGGGGACAGACAAGAGAGAAATAATTGGTTAAATTTTTTTGCACAAGGTCTTACAACTATTAAGTGATAGAATTTAAATTCCTTCCAAAATTTCTGACTCTGGATTTTATATATACAAATTGAGAACTGTTCAAGTCTGAAATGTGACTTAGGGAGATTTAGCAACTCCAATATAAATAACCAAAAGCATTAAGTATTTCAATGAAGGAAAAAAATAAGTATGCATACTATCTATAACTTAAGACAAATGGATAAACCCAATATCTAGTAGAGACCACAAGAAAGAGATAATAAAACAAGATGATGAAGGAAATCACTGTATATCATTCTTTACAACCAATATAAAATTGCACTACTAATCTGTGTCCACTCAGTATTAAATCAACTAGTTTGTTAATTGGGAAAATGACAGGTGAAATAATAAAAAGTCAAATAATTCAAAGAATTACAAGAAAAAAGCAAGAGTTCTTCTCAGATCAAATCCTCAGTCTTCTTCCTCAGTTTCTTCTGTATCCTTTTAAATATTTTGTATACAAGTGTGTATACATACACACAGAGGATCTTGGGCATACAGCTATTTTTTTTTTCAGTAAGAACGTATCTTGGTATGTTTTTCTAATTCAACATATACATATCTACTTTTAAAAATTATATAGGGTTTTCCTCCACCATAAGGTATTAAGATTCCCAACATTAATTCCCTTCTCACAGCATTTTTCAGAGACATGTATATTTCCTGTGATTTGAAGCTGGTATTTAATTATTTTTTTGTTAATTTATTATCTATTTATTATATATTAATTTTTCCTTTACTAGAAATCATATGTAAAAATAAAACCATCAAGATTTACTTTGCAGATAATAAATAACAACTATCCAGAGGTATAACATGATATTAGAAAATATGCCATATAGCCCCCATTACAAAAGTGACATCAAAATACAACTCTTGTCGACCACAGTAAAACTCAGAAAATGAACTAATGTCAGAGTTGACACCTATGGCCCATCCACATAGACAGGAAAACCAGCAATGTCACCATGTGAAATTTGCAAGCAGGGCAAATCAGATCAGTCATCAGAACAGTACCCTTCAGCATTTTAGATGGAGAATACACATGGAAATCCTATAGAATTCAGTAAACTACCACACTAAAACCTACTGCTGAATGTGCTTTGTGACTTAAGAAGTGTATGCAAAAAGAAACTTTTCCTTCATTGCTTTTTAATTTCTCTGGTAGGGAAATGAAAATGGAGTTTGACTTCTACCTCCAATGATAGACTAAGTAACTCATTCCGGTCCTCCCATTAGACAACTAAAAAAAAAAAAAATTGTGAAGACAAAATATATAAAGAAATGGCCAGTTGAAGGCATCGAAGAGCTCTCAATACAATAAGGATCTGCTGGGAAGATGGCAGGAAAGGGAGTCCAGATTAAAACACACCGAGTTTGGAGTAACTTCTTCCTGTGGGGACTATTCCAATTTCAGAGGGCAGAGCTGGGAGGCAGAGAGGCTGAGCGGAATTTGCAATGGTTTTTTATTGCTCAGGTCACAGAGATTGGTATCCAGGGCTTATAAAGTTGGGGAGAGCCTTCTGATCTCCCTCACTTTGGGTTGGGATCTCTAAGGGCGGTCCCGTGGGAATCAAGGTGAACCACAGGTTGGCCCTCAAAAGAGCTGCAGCTCATCTCATTTCCTGAGACTAGAAATAGGTAATTCTGGGCTATGAGTCTCCCCAGGTGTCCAAGAGTGCTAGCACCCCCAGGCAACTGGAAAAAGCAAATAGAAATCTTAATTGTTAAAACAGATCATGGTCTGTTTTAGGTTACCAAATGCTGCATAAAAATATTAGTCCAAACTCAGTGGCTAAAAATATTTATCATCTCACAGTTTCTGTGGGGCAGGGATCTAGGACCAGCTTAGCTTAATGTTTCTGGCTAAGGATTTCCAACGGGTTTCATTCAAGGAGTCATATGGTGCTATAATCATTTAAGCTTTGACTGGGTCTGAAGGAGAGGGTCACGTTTAAGTTCACTCACATGGCTGTAGGCAGGAAGTTTCAGTTCCTCACGATGCAGGCCTGCCCGTGGTCCACCCTGACTCCCGAGGGACAGCCGTGAGAGATCCCGGCCCAAAGTGAGGGAGATCAGAAGGCTCTCCCCAACTTTATAAGCCCTGGATACCAATCTCTGTGTCCTGAGCAGTAAGACATCATTGCAAATTCTGCTCAGCCTCTCTGCTTCCCAGCTTTCGCCTCTGAAACTGTGGTCTCTCCCTGAGCAGAGGAGCTAAGAGAAAAAGAGGGAGACCACCATGGAAGCCACAGTGTTTCATAACCATTGCTTCTGCCATTTTCTATTAGTCAGAATCAAGTTACCAAGTCCAACCCACACTCAACAAAGGAAAGCATGCAAAAATGGGGTCATTGGGGACCACCTTAGAGCCTGGATACCTCATCACCCTAGGCCTCAAATTATTTTTACACATAGTTCTGTAAATATATAGCCACATATAATTAAAGATAACCATGCAAAGCGAAATAAGCCAGACAGAAAAAAATTGAAAACCACATGATATCACTTATATGTGGGATATAAAGCTAAAAGCAACAAACGAACAGGACAAACAAGCAGAGACGCAGAGACGTGGACTGTAGACTAGTGGTTACCAGATAATAGGGGGGTTTGGGTGGGAGGGAGGTGGATGGGGTAAAAAGGGTCAAACGTAAAATTGGAAGTTATGTAAATTATATCAAGTGAATAAAAAAGTTATTTAGATCCCCCCAGAAAAGGACGAGACATCCCAAGTATCAATAATTCAGTTTGTAAAGTTAAAATGGAGTCTAATTAAAAACACCCTAAAACAAAACAAACAAACAAAAAAGATAACCAGGAATACAAAGATGAAATACAAAAAGAAAAATGCAATAGAAACAATGGACAACAGATCCACAAAGCTCCAGGTACTGGAGCTGAATTGTCAGGAGAAAAAGTCTTTCAAAGCTGTATATTTATTTTGGTCACAGAAAACAAAAAGAAAAGATGACAAATTTTAACAGATAACTTTAAACCAAAAAAATAAAGCCACAGATTTCTACTTCCAGGCATGATGATGTAACCAGGGCTGGACTTTCCATTTTATCATAAATAACTAGATAACTGGACAAAACATAAGAAACAACTCTCTGAGACATCAGAAAACAGACAGTGTAAACACTATGATCTTTAAGCAGAGAGAAACAACAAGGTGATTGTTACAATCACCCAGCCTAGATTCTGAGAGAGGGCACAAGACACAAGATACTGGACTCCTGGCCCACAGATGAAAGACTATTACTCACAGCAAAAGCAGTAATCATAGTGTTCCCCAAGCTCAGTTATTAAGGGTGAGGTAGAGAGCCAGATGATGCTTGCATACACAGTAGGTTGCTTTACAGGAAAAGAACACCGAGCTTAAAGAACCCATTGTTTTAAAGCAAGCAGAAAGCAAGCCTGATCTTTGTCCTGAATGGAGACATTACATCATCCTTCAAGGTTGCTCACTGTAAATGGAAACCTGATAAATAATCCAGGTAAAGGGCAGTCAGGACCTCACATTCTTGGCATCCAGCAGAATGTAGGACCTACAGGAACACTGAACTAGTCTCAAGCTAACTCTCGACCAAATGAAGCATGTAGGCTAGGTCAGAATTATAGCTCTAAAAACTGAACTATTCTTTGCCAACTGAAGAAATCAGACTGTTTATACACAAAATGTTTATTAATCAAATAAGAGAATTAATGTTAGAGCTAGAGTTAAACAATTGATCCAAGATTTTACTTTTTTAGCTCAAGAAATATAGTGTATATTATACTTTTTACCTATAAGGAAATTTAAGATTTAACTAGATTTTACTATAATGCCTTTTTTAATGACAACTTCCTTTATTGGCCTATGAGTAATACTTGCTCAACAAAGTTCCTGACGTTTTTAAGAGCTTAACTAGCTCTCCTATATTCACAGGTGTTAAAGGTCTATACACAAAAACTTCATCAGTGTCTAATACAGAAAGAAACGATCTAAGTATTTGGTGTAATATCTATGATGATTACATAGGATTGCTGATTTTTAAAAAGTTGAGGAAAATCCACAGCAAGAAATAGTTTCAAATATATCCAAAGATCGTTCTAACTAATATGGTATACATTTTTTAAAAAGAGAAGACTGAAATTTATTTATGAATATAAAATCCATTCATATGTTTATGGAGTATATTAGTATAGAATAAAAAGTAATTTATAAATTTGATATACCAAATATGTCTTGGTTGTAGTTGTCTGAAAGTATGAACTCTGGATCGAGATCACAGTATTATGTTATATATTTAACTTGAGTCTTATACAAGTAAGGGAGTATTGCCAGCTATGAAGTGATAGTTTGTCATAGAACTTATTAACAAAAAAGGCATGTCTCAATATTTTACTTTTATTAAGACTATATCTTAAGAGGTTTTAATTTCCAATACATATATATATTTTAGCTATTATAGTCATTTAAACAAGAAAGCTCGTTTTTTAAAATTGCTAAAATAATGAAAATATTCAAGAGAAGTATTAGCCAACTTTTGAAACACTTGTAAGGTGTTTACAGAAATGTCGAAAGTATTAAAAATGTTTGTAATTCGCCATAAGCAAAGAGGCATAATTATTTTCAAGAATTAAACTTACATGTTTCTTAAAAAAAATTTAATAAAAATAGATATTTATGGGTTGAATTGTAACTTGAATGCATGCTGAAAATGATACTTAAAGGTACTTTTGAAGAAATCATCTATAAAGAAAATCATCTTTTTGTAAAATACATGGATTTTTATAAATCAGATTTGTTTAAAGCAAGGTTATATCTTTATATACTTTATGAATACTTACTGAGTGATATTCAATGTCATAATCCTTGAAGTGTGATGAAATCATTCCGACATGTGTTTATGCCAAGATTATTGAATAAGCATGAAAACAATCTGAGCGTACACGCGCGTTCAGTCATTGTGATGTGTACTGTCTGGCAGGTACACATTTAAATTAGTCTGACTAAACAGAGTGTGTTTCAATGCCTGATCAACATTACCCTAAAAGCAAAACCTCATCTGCCTGCTGTCCTATTTGGTGACTGATTAGTTGTTTCATATACAAAGAATTATTAAATTTGAACAGTACTCCAGCTGGACATTCTTACCCAATGACAGAGACTTTTATTGCACATATATGTTTCATGAGCAGTAATTTCACATTTTAAATGTTTTAGAATGTTTCTTCAGCTCATCTAAATACAAGTCATAAAACAATCAAGATCAGAATGTGTGGCAAGTTATTGAATGCATAAGGTAGAACCATTTTTTTTATTACACATAGAAGAATGTAAGCATTTTATTTAAAAAGTTTTCCAGAACTTTCTTAGAGCACTTATGTCATCAAAAGCTCCCTGATGCAGAATAATCTCCCTCAGAATCATTCTTTTGCCTAGCCAACTCTCTATGTTAAGCTTCCAATTTATTCACTGGACACTTTTCTTTATGAATGTTTTCATTAAAATTCTCATCTGCCATATATAGTACAGGATTTCATTTGCTCTAAAGTCATATACTGATGGTATGTCATTTTAATTTGTTATAATGGCATTCGGTTGAATAAAACAAGATTAGTCCATTCCATAATAATACTTCTTTATCATTACTGGTACAATGGGTTCTCTTAAAAGAAAAGTCCTATATTCATTAACTCATTCATTAAATTATTGACTGGTTCCTTCTCCATATATCAAATATTACCTAGCTCTATTAGGCTCAGTAGTACTACTACTATACTTTAAACTACTCATTAATATACCAAATATTTATTGCCTACTATCTGCCAGGCATTGGTCTCCTAAGACCAATAAAATATGAACCATGGTATTGTGAAGCCACTTTGAGACCAGTGAGTAAAGGGATAGAAATGAAGAAGAATAATCAAAACACAGATTGTTAAGTGGAATAATTACAACATGTAAAATTTATCTATTTATTCAATGTCTTCTTCAACCAATAATTGAAAGTAGCCTACAAGTGACCTCCGAAAATATATAAACACAGAAGGATAGAAATAAATTAGGGAGTCAGGAATAAGAAAAAATATGGGTAAATGATAAGGAAGCAGTAAAGCCAACCATAAGAGTACTATAACTTACCATATACCACTGTTACTGGAGGTGCGAAAAGGCACAACCTCCGCAAAGGAATATTTGGCAATATTTAGCAAAATACAAACACCTACTGAAAGTATGTATCATGAAAAGTACAATTTGATCTAACAGTCCCATCTCTGAGAACTTATCTTACAGTTATAGCTCATGAATATAGAATGACATATAAAAAAGTTTATTTATTGCAGCTCTGCTTATAACACCAGAAGATAAGAAATAACCCGAGTCCATCAATGAATAAAGTCATCAGTAAAATAGCACGTAGTACTTCTACTCAAAACCTTCCTACTCTAAAATAGAGTGAGAAAGCTCTTTGTGTGCTGAAATGGAAAAATCTCCAGAATCAACTTTAGGTAAAGAAAGTAAGATGTAAGAATACACACACGTGCGCACACACATGCACACATACACGCACACACACTACCCTTAGTGAAGAAAAGGTGAAGGGAAATAAGAATATATATTTATATTTGCTTGTATCTGCATAAAGGAAAACTAGAAAGACTCACAGAAACTAATTTAAGAGGTTGTGTATAGGAGGCAGAAGTGAATGATGAGTAAGAGCAAATCCTCGCAATATCTAAAAATCAATTATTTTTTTTACTTTTGGATGTCATAAATATATTTTTTAAATAAAATTTTAAAAAGAAAAATGTATACTATAAAATAGTGTATAATCACTAGAGGAAAACTGGAAATTAGCTCTGAAGTTCCCACAAGTCAAATCAAATGGAGATATGACACTGTATTATTACAAGAATCAGGGATATGTTTAAAAAAAATTTTTTAACTATTTCTTGAATACTGAGATCTGAAAGAAGTTTCTCAACTGTACACTCATTAGTTGAGCATTCTGTGACCCAGTGAATGGCAATCTCAGCAAAATCTTTTAAATACATACTCAAGAGCTTTCAAATCATGCCTCTGTTGAAAACTCTCCAGTGTTCTTCCATTTAAGCAGAATAAATCCAAATATCTTACCATGGTCTGTGACACCCTACATGACTGGCTCCGACCTAACTCTCCTCTTGCTCTTCACCTTGATCTTGAAGCTCCAACCACACTGGTCTTCCTTCTGCCTGTTGATCACAACAAGCTCCTACCTGTCTCAGTGCCTTTGTACTTACTGTTTCATTCTGCCTTCAGTACCAATCCCCCAGGTAGTAATAAACAGCTGCCTCCTTCTCATCATACAGGTCTCAACTAGAATCTCACCCTCCTCAGAAGCCGTCCCTCTGGCTGAAGGAGCACCTCATCACCCCCAGGCACTCCTTAACCCATCACTACGTTTTATATTCTTTATAGCACTTTCTGCAGTCTATTTATGTCTTTATTATTTTCATTTTCTGATTGTCTTCTCCCACAAGAAAATAACTTCTGAAAGTTGTTCCCTAATGCATCTTATATCTCCAGTGCCTAGAACATGGCTTGGAACATAGCGAGTGGCCAACGAATATTAGTTGAATGACTGAGTGAGTAACAGTGAATGAGCGATTGAGAAAGAGAATGAAAGAAGAAAAAAAGGAAAGAACAAAGGGAAGGAAGGTTGAAGGAAGAGAGAAAAGAAAAGAAAATTTTTAATATTCAACAAGAGCCAAACTGCTATGACTAATATTAAGATCTGCCAGCTAACTCTGATGTCACCTGAGGCAAGATTTTTAGACACCAACAGCTTATACACAGTCTTCAACCGATGTCCAAAGTTTCGATGTCACTGTATACACGTAGTCACACATTTCATGAGCTACGTGTCTCAAGAAAATTCATAGTGGGAAAGTCCTAGAAGTTTCACTACTACTTAGATTTAGGTAAGATTTATAATGTATGTGTTTAAAGCATCCTCCCTCAAAAAAAAATTTAATAAAGCAGAGCTGAGTATTCGAAAAACAGATTTTATCACCACACTTTTCCATTGTGATACTTAATCAAAGTTAACTAAATGTCATTCTAGCAGAGACCGAGTTTCATGTAGACTTAGAGTCTGGACACGCACACCTTAGAACCAAGAGGAGTTTCCTGGAAAAGGGTCTACTGGCCTAGTGGGATTTTCCAAGCTGTGCTCTGGAAGAAATCAAACGTAGCAACTTCCTGTTTTTCAGCCATAGCACAGTGGCTGAAGGGAAGAGACCTACAATTGGTTTCTATTTATTGGCCTGGAATTTAACATCATTCATTCATTCATTCATTCATTTGCCGGCTGTATTTTATAACCATTGCCATGTGGCTTCAGGACACATTGACTTACTTAAAGTTCCACATGAAAAATGTCCCAACTCCACAGTGTCTCTGACAGCCCGGTTTTGTATCAGAATGATTCCACAATCTACACAATATGTTAAATTACTCATACGAAGATTATTCCCTATTATTTGCATCTGTTAAGGCTCGTGTTTTTTATTTATTCCAGCATAGGTCTGAAATAAATTATGGTTTAAAAAAGTGTTCCTGATAATGCACTTTTTAATGCCACAGCATGAGGGCAACTGCTGTGAAAGCCTTCCCACTTTTGATCAAACTATGCTTTCCTTTCTTTTCAAGGTTAGCTGTAAAAAGAAGCATGTTTCTAATTGAGTTAGGAACGATTTATCTCAGGACCATTCTGGCTGTCCTCAATCACAGATAATGTTTAGTTTTCAGTTAATAAATCTTGGGTCAAATTTAAGAGCCACTGATCCTTCCGAGACACATCTGTACAATCCTAACAGACGACTGTCTCAGGGAGCAAACATCTCTGCCGTCACCAGCACCGGAGCCTCATTGTGGTCACGTGCCTAGCGTTTGTTCTGTGTCTTTTCCATTCTCTAAACTTTAGAGAATGCTTTAGGTTCTGAGATTGGACTTTTTCTGGAAGGGTAGTTCTTATTAATGCAATTCTATGCTAAATCTTCACAAAAGATGTAGGAAAAAATACAAGCTGAAGCAGAGACTAGAAATGCTCACAATCCAGATTTTGAAGGTGATGCACATTTCGGCAGGTGATCTGAACACCTCTGGAGCTTTCAGACTGAAGATGTGATCATGTTCTTACTCTAACAGTGATACCATTATGGATGCCACTATTATATGACTTATGTCCTGTGAGTTCCTAGCAAAAACATCATTCATTCAAAAACAACTTGTGTTTTAAAGTACAACTTTGGGCAACGAAAGTGGTTTGGATTGCACAGAGTTATTAATTAATACAACAGCAAAACTCCGAGACACGAAACCACAAAGAAGCTCTCTAGCCAGCTGTCAGCACTATCACACATATGTAAATAATCCAGTTTTAAAAGGCCCTTCCCTCCTATGCTTTATCCCCTTGACAATGATTGTAACGCTCTGTACTGAGATCTCTTCCAAGTCTAACATTTGTGATTACAGGACAGTATGCAAGTAATCTTGGTTCCAATTACTTTTTCTAAATCTCACAATAACAAAAGTATCCAAGAAATAAGCTCTGTCATGTCCTTAAAGACAAATAAGACTACTGTCATCTTGTCAATCCATCACAATCTTCACCGAGCAGATAACATTAGAGTTAACCTGGCATAACTGGTGAGCATATACACATGTTGTAATGCTGTAGGTATATTTTTAAACAACACTACCCTTTTTATCAACATATAGAAAGTCTCCATTTTCTCCCTAAAGTTTTGGCATATGCAGCACTTAGAAATTTTTTATTACAATTTATTGCAAGAGAAAGATTTTACTTGCTCACTAAAAATTCCAAAATTTAATGCATTATATAATGTTTATTTTTTAATGAGCAGCTAACGTTGATGGAAGCATTGGCACAACTGCCTTGGATCTCAAAACCGATATTAAATATGTATGTTTCAGAGATGATCCAATCCTGCTCGAAACACACACACATGCACACACGCACGGAATGAAATCTCTTACTAGTTAACTAGTAGAGGCTGCTCGATTGTATTAATAACATTTCAGTTCGAAAACAAATTTGAAAATCTTTCGATAGTATGTATATTTTAAATATCAACTCACTTATTTTAATAATTAAGTGAAATTAATCCATGTAACGTAATGGGAAGCAGAAGCATGATACCTGGCTGGAATAGGTATATTCTGGCCCCTGCTAGTTTACCGCTTCGCTGTGTCATCCTCCCTGAGCCTATGAAATGAGGACAGCAGATCGGCTGGGCTCTATCATCTCTTCAGCCATTGCTCTATAGTTACTTCAAAAGCACTGCTTCAATGCCATAGTTCTTGCTGACCAGTCTACCTCCAAGTACAAAAAAAAAAAGAAGAAAAAGAAAAGAAAAGACCACCAGCACCACAACTCCGGGCTGTGTGAGTCTGGAGAGCCTAGTTTCCAGGGAGGTAGGGGCTCACTTCCCCACGGGACACAGCAAAAACCCCATTAGACTCAGCTTAGGGTGATGCCCTGTCGCTTCCGTCTCCTTGTGCCTAATGATCGTCCGTTGCCATCGTAATGGGAGCAACTGACCATGATTGTGACACAGAGCTGATGTTATACAATGAGGTTCGGGGAGAAGTCACTTGACACCCAGGTAATACACTGAAACATTTTTTGGTGCTGCCTTGCCCAATTTTGATAAAATGGACAAATTCAGCAGATATGGCCTGAGAAGGGTTATGATAATCAGAGGCTCAAAATTCCTCTGGGATCAAGGCCTGAATCACATACCACCTTGACCAAGACGGTGCTGGCTGAGTGCGAGGGGGTTCTAGAATGTGCAGATGAGGGAGATGGTGGTGCCAGCAGCAGTCTCCGAACGAGCTGCAGCAACAGGGCTGTGGTTCTTCCTGCTGATCTTCCCTTTTTGTTTCCCCAAGAAAAGAAACCAACAGAAGCCTGGAGGAGCAGTTCCCAGATGAGATTAACTTGCTATAGGAAGCCCAAGAAACACAAGGGATGCTGTATTAGTTTCCTCAGGCTGCCATAATAAAGTGCCCCAAAACAGACAACTTGAAACAACAGAAATTTGTTCTCTCACAGTTTTATGCCAGAAGTCAGAAATCAAGGGACCAGCAGGCCATGGCCCCTTCGAAGGCTCTAGGGAGCCATTTTTCCTTGCCTAGAGCTCCTGGCGGCTCCTGGCATTTCTTAGTCTGTGGCAGCATAACTCTAGTCTCTGTCTCTGTCTTCACACAGCCTTTACCTCTGTTCTAAACCTCCCTTTTTTTCCTCTTATGACACCAACTATTGGATTAAGGATCCATTCATCCAAGATGATCTCATATTGTGAGCTTTAACTTAATTACATCTGCAAAATCCCTCTTTCCAAATAAGGTCACAGTCACAGGTGTGCTATTGCAGGTGGTGTACTGCCCAGAGTCTCCTTTGGGACCCAGGCATGCATGCCTCCAGCTGCGGGGAACTCTGGAAATGCTTTCTTTCCCTGGAATTCCCCTCAGCCAAAGGGAGCTGCTTCACGGAAGACTATGTCCCTTCCTCAGGGGAGCCCCAAGACCCAACTCAAGATAGAGCTGAAGGGCTCTTCCAGTCCAGAGCTGCTGGAGGATGGGCTGAAGTCAATGCTGCATCTGCATCATAATTCGTCCTCTTCCTGTGCTCAATCCTGCTTCCCTCACTCATTCCCTTCCAGGTGTTGTTCCCAAGAGCAGCCCCCAAGGAACCCCCGCCATGCAAGCCTCCATCTCAGCATCTGTTTCCAGGGAACTTGACCTAAGACATTCTGCCACTTACTAGCTGAGGAACTCTATGCAAGATACTGAGCCCTTCTACTCCTAAATTTCTCATCCACAAAATGGAGATAAGAGTCGTGTCTTCCATGCAGGGAATTTTAAGAACGAAACAGGTTAATTCATCCAAATCTCTTAGAACAGGGTCTGGCATATAGTAAATGTTCAATAAATGTTTATTATGAGCAATTATTATTATCACGCTTTCTTCTGTAAAAAGAACACTCATTAAGGAATTAATTTTTATATATCACATTTTTTACTCTAAATTATAAACCAGTAGAACATAGAAGCTAAAAACAATAAGTTATAGTTTACATTATTTCTGATATTCCAATTGTAATGAAAAAAATTTAATATTATTTAAGATCACTATTACAATATCATAATTTCCAGTTTATTTTTCAGCAAAGGAATAAAATCATCTGTAGTCTTTATAAATATCGAAGGAATGAATCTACTTAACTCCTTCTGTAAACTCGTATACTGATTCTAAATTTAATATGCCAAACCCAACAAAATCAAAAAGGAGAAAAACTGCAATTTAAATGGAAGCCTTGATATTTTAGAGCAGCTCTGAATCATATATCGGTGCCTGATACCATAGAGTTTTGATGATCAAAGTTATACTTTAACCCTTGGAGAGCAATATAAAGTTAAGGATAGATTCATATAGTTGATAAGTTGAAATCTTAAAGGAATAAACTAGCAACACTTTTTTTTTGCATTAAGGCAGCCTATATCTTAAATTAGTTTTTCTCAGGATTAGGAAATAACGTTTATGGGCATGCCTCATCTCATTATTTGTTAGAACAAGATGAGTAAACTGTAGTAAGTCAATGTAAACAAGAAAAAGTCATCCTGCAGACTGAGGACTCACATACTATCTGCCGTTACGTAGGACTCACATACTATTATGCCATTTCTGCACTGCTCTGTGCAGAAATCTCACCCAGTCCAGTAAGGACTGGTCCTAAGAGTAATGTCTGGTCAAGTTTCCATGTCTCCACTTGTAAGAAACAGTTACGACTTTTTAAGTGCTTACTATATGCTAATGTTTGAAATATATTATTTTCGATTCTCAAAATAACACTGCAAAGTACATATTATCCCATTTTCTAGATGAATAACACAGCTTATAACATGCAGAGATAGACAGACTCCAGTCTATCTGTACTCTTTCTACTCACTGTCTCCCGCTGAGTACATAACCATTAAAAAGCCAGCTTATATTCTGCATAAAAGGATTAGAAAAGTACTTTACAATATTGGCATGCCTCCAAAAAAATAAAAGAGAAAATATATTTAATATCATTGGTCATTTTTTTTTAAGTTTCAAACTGATTTGTTTATTTTTCAAGTTAGGGAACAGGCAGAACAAACTAAAAAGCTGAAATACTGCTATATTCTCAAATCAGCTACCCAATTTTTTTGGATAACAATGAGAATTATACGTGCCTTCTAAAGATAGGTTAAAGGACTAAAAGCAGATTGTTAACTTGAGACATTTAACAAAAAGACTAGTGCTATTTCTGCTAATATGAAAAATTCATAGCTTCATATTCTGACAGCAAAAGAGGCACTAACAAAGATTATGTTTCTTAGATGAATGGGAGGTGTCTGATACTAAGTTACAAAATAAAAAAGGATATTAACTGTCTTACTGTATTATAATGTTTATGGTAGATGTTCCAATGACAGTACTGCTTTTCAGAAAGCCTGAAGATGCTGTAGGTTATGCCCAATTCCGGAAACAGCCAACACACATTTATGCGGGTACCCTGCAGGCCATTCCAATTTATTATTGAACAAACCTTACTGTTATTCTGTACTAGGTATTTTAATAAGCATTTAGCAATAAGCAAGACAGATAAAGCCCTCTGCCATCATCTTGCGAAGTTTATAATGAGCAGGGAAAGATACTACACAGGTTACCTGTGTGAGGTGTGCTACAAAATAGTCTTATTACATAATGCATATAATCTATGGATGTTCATAAGACAGGACTTAATAAACAGTGGTGAAGTGATGAGCTTACACATATTTCCATGGAATAAGTAAAAGAAGCTGGAGGAAAGGGAACCCATAACAGAGATGACAAGGATAGCACATTTCAAGCAAAGCGAAAATCCAGCGTCTTAGTCATAATAAAGCTGCCATGATAAAGTACCATAGACTGGCTGGCTTGAAAACCAGAAATTTATTTTTCAGAGTTCTGGAGGATGAAAGTGCGATATGAGGGTGCCAGCATGGTCAGGCTCTGGTGAGAGCCGTCTTCTGGCTTGCAGACAGCCGACTTCTCACTTCTTAGATGACAGAGAGAACAAGCTCTGGTCTCTTCTTACTAAGACGCTAATCCTATCATGGGGGCCCCACCCTGCTGACCTCATCCAAACCACATTACCTCCCAAAGGACCTGCCTCCAAGTATCATCACACTGCGGATTAAAGCCTCAACATAAGAATTTGGGGAAACACATTCAGTCCATAACACAGAGCAAAGGCCTGAGGTGAGAAAGAGCATGGTGCCTTCATGAAGTACAAAGGGGTTTAGGAGAGTTCTCTGGAACAAGAATAGAAGGGCAGGAAGAATGGTGTAGGCAAAAATTTTGAACTCGATCTTATAACTACTTCAAAGTCATTGAAGGCTTTAAGCATGAGTCATGTAATCAGATCTATGTTACAGATGATTTTGAAAGAGAGCAATTATCAAAGTAAATGTCACGTTCCATCTGATATGTCACAAGAGAACAAGGCACTTAGTAGAAAAATAATTGTGAAATATTTTAGCTCTAGAGTTTTGACTTACATAAAGGGAAACATAGCAAAATCAACTTCTACTTAGACAAAATTTTCTTTGGCATGTTAAAGCTTAGCCTTAATGGTTTTTAACAATCTTAGCTTGTTTTTTTTTTTTTTTTTTTTGCATTTAGACAGGGCTCGTTAAGGACTGATTTTCCTCAAATTCAAATTGGGTCCTAGCCAAACCCAAATATAGTGGAAAATATTATCTGTTTCATGGACTTGATTTTTATTTCCACTTTTTCATGAAGAATCATCATCTATTCAGGTAAGATTCTATAATTATAAATACATAAAATCATTGAGCCAGGGTGAAACTAAAATATACCTAAATGAGTTTAATTTGTTAACATTTACTACTGGCAATGTTGATCCATGAAACACTGAATCAGTAAACCTTTGTGGCTATACACGTTAGCTGCCAATCATAATCTAATATACTATAAATAGAGTAAAATTCTACAGGTTTTATTCTCAAAATGGTCTTACTATTAAGTCTTAATCATCGGAATCTTATTGAGATTAATAGAAATTTGAATTTAAGGGAAAAGCAGTTTTGTTTCTGTATGGCCAAGTATATTCCTAGGACAACCTACCCTCCTGCATGTAACGACAAAACTCTGAATAAAATAAAATTAAAAAAAAAAAACAGAAGTCTCTAGAGACTGAATAAAAACAGTCAGATTTTCACAAGGGCTCGAAAAATTGTAATGGACTGCCATGGAGTGGGTTTCCCATTTTTTAATAGCCTGTTACCTAAAGACAGGTGTCAGTCAAGGCATCATTCAGGGTGGCTAAAGCACCAAAAGAGGAACACATAGTCTTTTTGAACTGAAGAACCTTAAGACAGAGTTGAGGACAACCACAACCATTAAAAATGGGAAGGAAATCCCAGATAGGAGAAAGCCTTGTGGGCAAGCCCCAAATACTCTGTAAACTCTGACCAAATCTCTGATTGACCCTTGAACTACACATGTGTGGGGCACATTGAAAGCACCCTGTTAAGGAAAAGCATAACTGAACCGAAAGACTTGTGCCCTGGTGCCCAAAAATCGGTTTTCACCTTGAGTCCAATCAAGTTAATTGCCTAGTAAAACAAAAATATCAACACTATTCAAAAGAACGTAACAGAATCCAGAGTCTGCACACGGAGTCCCCATAGTGTACACAACGTCCAGAATACAATGTAAAATTATTCAACATGTGAATAATTAGGAAAAAAACAAAGAGGCCAACCCCAAGATCTGAAAGTTGGAATTCACAATGACCGTAAACCAGCTATTATAGCTATACAAGATAAAGAAAAACACTCATAATGAATGGAAGAAAAAAAGGAAAATAAGCAGAAAAACAGAAACTGTAAAATAGAATAGAATGGAAATTATACAAATAAAAAATACAATATCTGAATTTTTTTTAATTTGTTTGATGTGCTTAACAGCAGAATGAGATGAGAAACAAGACAGTACACTTGAAAATAAAGCAATAAACCATTTGATCTAAAGAATCAAGAGAAAATTATTGAAAAGAAAAATGAACAGACCCCTCAAGACCTCTGATTAAAAGGTCTAACATATGTGTATTTGGTATCTCAGGAACAGAGGAAAGAAAGAAAAAAGCAGAAAAAAAATTTAAAAATTTTAAAAAGCAGCCTCTAGAAAGATCTCTCTTCATACATGGAATAAGCTTAGCTTTCTCATTAAAAAAAAAAAAAGTTATCTTAACAAATTACAGACAAAAGTGGTAACTACATATGTTAAAATGCATTTAGACAAATAATTTAGATAAGACCACAATTGTACTCCACAGGGTATATGGCAAAACTCAACATTACCATGTTCCAAATCATTTTGTGATATTAGAAGTATACTGTAGTATACATAGAATCTATATTTTTAATCCAAGTAAACAAATTACCTAGAGTACATTAATTAATTTGTGAATGTCAAACATCAATTTATAAATTGCCCTTGCTGTCACCTCTTTCTCGTTTTTATGCTGGACCCTAACAGAGGCAATGGAAGTGGGACAGACATAAGCATGACAATTAGATTCAACCCAAGAAAAACTCCATATAAAAATTCTTATGAGTCCAGGAAATAAAGCATCTGCCAGCACTGAAATACAGTATTCTTGTTTCTGCAGAATGTAACAGAACAGCTTTTGTATTATTTTTAACAGCTCAGTACTTAAAATAAGCTATACTTCAAAGAAAGGTAAACAGTGCATAAGCGTAGATTGCTTTCTACCTCATGACTTGGTGCTTTTATAACAGACATTCTTAAGAACTAGACAAGTCATTCTCTATGTAAACAATAACTTCCTTTGTGTTTCCATATATAGAAATCAAGAAGAGTACACAACAGGAAAAGTTTCTAACTGGACTACTGTTAAAAATCAAAGAATATTCAAGTCTACTTATGGTAAGGCTAGAAACAATATTCAATCTCTTGAAAACATATCCATAACAATGGCTATTTCTACGCAGTTAATTTAAATAAAGAATAAAAGAATTTTCAGAATAATCTGAACAAAAGAGCTCTTAAAGGTAGAGGATAGTCTCCTGTGTAAAAAAAAGTTGGGTTAACTGTCAGTTATCAAACTGATGAGCAATTGCCTTGAGTTCTGTTTTATTCTTTTCTCTTTGCTACCCTCATGAACACAAACTAAACTACAAGTCTTTCTTGCTTTTTTGCCACAATTCATTCTCCCAAAGCATCATGTAGATGTTTTTTTCTAATCTGAGGATTCAGAGTGAAGATCAAAAAAAAAAGAAATTCAGCAGCTAAAAATTACTTCTATCATTTAAAATAGAACATAGGTTCTAATTTCTATAGAGTTAGCATAAATAATTTACTTGATTACATGAGGGATCTTAATATAGCCAGTGTACACATAACATATAAAAACACAACTGAAAAGTTTTACATTAATATTAAAATAATATTTTAAGTATACATTTCTTTTTTTGATATGCACTGTGAAGGAATGATTTGTTTTGTTTTGCTTTCTTAAAGGAGGTATCTAAATAAATTGTAATTGATATCCTTTTCTTTCTGTTGGTAAATTTCCTACAGTAAATGAAATTATTCAAAACCACTCTTATGACTTTATTTTTAATTAAGTCCATGCGCGAAGTAGTGTGCATCATGAGTGTTTGTTAATGGGTGCTATGAATGTTCCTCTTTTCTCTAAAGGGAAATTCAAAGCATCTCTTTCCTCCCTTTGCCTCATTTCTAATACTGAATGAGAAAAAGAAGTTCTCTGGATAATCAATAAAAACGAAAAAAGAAGATACAAGGCCACCATGTTCTAGGAAGTCAATGTTTTCTCCTTCCTTGGGATAACTTGACATCTTAGGAGACGAGTACAGTAAGACAAAGCCTGATGGTGCCTCTTTCTTAGGAAATATCTTGACTTTCCGAAGAGCAGAGAAGCAGTCAAGGTAACAGCAGCTGTGGGACTGACACATATGACCACAGAAGAACCACAGAAGACTGTCAGAGAACAGGCTACTCTAATCTTTACATTAAACCAAGAGGGTCAAAGTATTCACAAAGCTCATGTGGCTCCTGTGTCTGGTAACAATAAGGAACAGACGAGATTTGAGACTGAAGTTCCACACAGTAATTAAGAGAGTACACTTTCCAGTGTCTCATTTGAGGTTTGAGATCATATTTCTATCCATTTCACAGGACTAGTCATTGAGATTTTTAAACTAAGAGACTGACATTTCTTTTCTCACTTTCACTTAGCTCCTCAGTTTAATCAAAACTCAATTGAGGCTACACATAATAATAAACTGGAAATTTACCTTATGTCAGGCACTGCTCATTGCACTGGATATGCATTATCTCATTTATCTCCACAATAACCCTACGAAGTAGATCCTATTATCATTATCCCTATTTTATGGATAAGAAAGTTGAGGTTTATGAAGGTTTGGGAACTTGCTCGAGGTCAAGTTACTAAGTTACAGAGCTGAAATTTAAACCCATTTCTGCCGGGCTCCACAGTGCACTAGACCACTCTTCTGTCCAAAACAAGGACAGCTGGAGATAATGAGCACCAGTAAACTTCCACCATCCCTACTAAAGAGCTTCCACAGACTTCAGTGGGCAATCTGGGATCTGTATTTTATGGGAAAATGGTAAAACCTGAAATGAAGCGAACAGCATGGGCTTTATAAAAGGAAATTCAAAACAGAACTGCTAAGAAATAATGACAGTTTCCTATTGCATACATCAAGCAGGGTTAGTATGCCCAAAAGCCATAGAGTAAAAACATAAAAGCAGCAAGATTATCTAAACAATAATCAAAACTAAGGCACGTTTCTCTGTTCGATAGAATATCCTACCTTAACTGATTCAACACTTTCTTCTCATATGAAAAACAGTTAAGAGCTTCCATCAACTACAGGATATAATATTAAGAAATGGGCAATAATAAATTCCATGTGTCATTTTTATACTTTAGCAGTTCGTTTTCTTCACAACTTCCTGAAACTAACAGATGCTGAAGAAGACCACTTTAGCTCAAGAGGTCCTGAATCCACCAGCAGGAGATATCAAATACTGAAGAAGATAATAGCAGATTTCCAGAACCCTTTTTAAGTGGGAAAGGGCTCTCAACATATGGCCAGGTCTGGGTAGAGATGGGCAAACAGGTAACATCCTCAATCATTACAGGGCACAGAGGAAGAAACTTAAACAAAAGGGGTGAGATGCCCATGGACAGATGTAACTTGAATTTATTGTAAACAATAGAAGAACTGGATGGCTTTGATTTAATCAGAGGGCAATTACCTACTCCTTGGGGATTAGATGGCACAGGTACAGGTACAGAAAAGTCTGAAAATAGGAGGCAAAACACAAGCAAGTTTTCACCTTCTAAACTCTTCTCAGTAGGAGGCATGATTTACCTTTAAAGAAAGAGTAAAGAGACCAAGATATGATGCTTAAAGAGAGTAAAGTTATGGGAGAGATGCTAAGATGAATACAACAAAATTGCCCAGCAGTATCGAGGGCTGAGCTGACACCATACAGTTATAATAGAACCGATCATCACTTGGAGTTACTCCAGCAGTGTCCCACACTACAAGTGAGGGGATGGGGGGAGGTGGGCCACATGTAGCTGGATTAACCCACAGTCAATAATGTGTGCACAGGCATGGAAGAAAAAGGGTTAATCTGGTGCTTCTGGGAGTCCCAGCCGGGCAGAGAACGAACCAGAGCAAAGCCATCATTCTTATCACACCTCACAACCATTGCCCTAGCTTGGCCTCTCATTGCTGAGTTTGTGTTACTACGAGAGCATTATGAGGGCTCTCCTCTATGGTTTCCCTACTTCTTTCTACTAATTCAAGGCAAATTCTCCTAAAACCTCACTTTAACACAGATCATTCTCTATTATAAAACTCCCACGCCTCTCAGTTGCTTCCACAACGAAGGTCAAACTCTTTAGGCAAACACTGCGAGTCCATCATGGCGCCATCGCCCCTTGTCTTCAAAGCTCTTCCCATTACTTCACTGCAGGAAACAGAAACACGATGATTATTCCAATTCATTCTATACTCACCTGGGCTATGCAATCAAAAATAGAGTTTTAATTAAAATTCATGTTTGTTAAGATATTCACCAGATCTACCTGCACCTCAAAGCACACACTCCTTTTAAATCAAGATTTTAATTAAGTAAGATTTTAAGCAATTAACCTGGCATTTGTGAAAATGATCTAGCATAATTTCCCTAACGGGCTATGAAAGTATAAATCACTTCTATGGCTGCTCACTTTTAATTTATAATTTAGAAGGTGAGGGGCTCATTAGTAGAATTGTGGTGTGCAGTTGTTAATAAAATGAATTTATTGTCAGATTTCAATCCTCAGAAGAAAGAAATACTGATCACAACTTTCAGAAATCCATCCTGAATGATTCTCTTTTACTGCTGATCATGCCTAGAAATGTACACATTCTTATGGGAGGAAAAAAAAAAAAAGATGTGCAATGGAATGCATGCATGACGAGTGGTAAATAAAAAATATATATCACACGCAAGACTCCTAGAAGGTCCATATTTAGTGAAAGAAAGCCCCATGACAATCCACTTAAGAAAGAACCTTTCCCACACCATGGCCCCTTAACTCTTACTGCACTAACAACTCTCTACCACATAGCATAGATCACCTCGAATCCTTACCATAATGTGTTGCTAAAACAAATTACAATATATGATTAATTTTATGTGTCAATGTGACTGGGCCACAGGATACTAGAGATCTGGTTAAACATTATTTCTAGGTACATCTGTGAGGGTGGTTCTGGATGAGATTAACATTTGAATTGGTAGCATGAGTAAAGCAGATGCCCCCCAACCCAATGTGTGTAGGCATCATCCAACTGAAGTAGGCCACTGTCTTGGGTCTTCTGATTTCAGACAGCAGATCATGAGATTTTTAAGTCTCTATAATCACATGAATCAATTCCTCATAATAAATTATATATAGTTGGTATTTTATATAAAAGATTTACTAATACATTATATATTATATACTAAATTAAATAAATTAAATAAATAACAAATAAAATAAAATAAATTACATATGCATTATATATTAATGCATTATACTTATTATAATTCATTATGTTTATTATATAATAAATTTATTATAATATATAATCTGTTATATAACTTGTTATATAATAAATTGGTTATAATAGGTACATTATAATATAATAAATTTCTATAATATAATTTATTACAATAAATGTTAATATATTTTATATTTGATATATATATAAAATCATCTGAGTCCATTCCTTACCAAAATACACACACACACACACACACACACACACACACACACACACACATTTTTGTATTGGTTCTATTTTTCTGGAGAATCTTGACAATACAAACATTTTATAGAGGAGGAACTGTGGCCAGAAAAGTTAACAGAGATAGGAAATGATGGAGTCAGAGTTGAAACCAAGTTTTCTGACTCTAAGTCCAGTGCTGTCTTTTTCCATGCAATCTCAATAAAAGATTCCAAAGAGTATTAACTAATAAGCAGAAGAAAAGATACTAAGGACCCTAGAGACCAGAGTCATGCCCTGTCACCTGAGAGGGGTGAGGTGCCTGCATTAAGTCTAAGCCCTGAAGTGCATCCCCGAAAATTTATGACCCCCATGCCTTCACCATAACTTGTATTATTGCCTAGTCTCTCTCTAAGACCTTCACGGTGCTTTTTTTTAGGGGAGTGGGGTAGAGGGAGCAGGGATCATTCTTGAGAGAGACGCTATCTGAACCTTCCTTAAGACAGGTGGGATTCTCTAACCCACAGGAGTTGTTACAAGTGTCCAAAGTAAGTAAAACAGATTTTTGCTTTCATTGTCAGAAACATATACTTCTAACTAAAAACCTAACATGCAATTTAAATTTTTTCTGCTCCTTTTTCCATCTTTGAGTGTAAAAAAATTTTTATTTGAAATGTCATTTTCAATGAGTCCTCAGCCTTTGCTGTATCAGGCAAAATAGTTTCCTTTATCATTTCTAGAAGTCTTATTTACTAACATGTAATAACATATAACATGCATTGGGCAATTACTATGAGTCAAGCATTGCTCTAAGTACATATGTATTAATTCATTATCTATGCAAAAACTTTATCAAGGAGACACTATTGTTATCCACATTTTCCACATGAAGAAATTGAGGCACAGTGTAGCGTCCAAGATCCCATAGCTAGTAAGCAGCAGAGCTGAGATTCAAACCCAGGCATCCCGGCCGCACAGTCTGTCTACATTTTCATCACTGCATGGAGCCTAATTTTAACCTTCAAAGCTATGAACACTCCACAATGTAGTATCAGTCATCTTTTTGTTACAGAACCAAGAACTAGACAAATTATTGGAAAGTTATATATTGACTATAATTACAGATAACATCCCATAGATTCTAGGCTATACTCCCCCTATTACATATCCAAATATATTATCTTATCACCTTTCCCAAGTGGGAAAGGAGAAAGGAAGTAAAGAAAGCTGATGGTCTTGGGTAGCAGTTGTACGGGAGAAAGGGAAAAGAGAGACATACACATGAAGTCTAAGAGAGAATTCTATGATGTCTGAGTGCCTGAGATAGCTCATCGAAGCAAAGCCACAGGCATATACAGCACATGCTGGAACTAAGGTATAAAGCCCAGAAGAGTCAGATAATCAGGTGAATGATAGCAGGTGATTTAGGCATATCCTGGAGACAGGCATTGCTGTGAAAATCTTACATGCTTTTGGAGTATTTGTACAGATAGGACCAGTCCAATTAAAGGAGTCAGAATAAGAGAATTACGTATGGGCAATGCAATTGTATGACTGTCAAAGCTGATACACACTATGGAAGTCTGGGAGTATGTATGAAGGTAAATAATAAAAGTATATTGGTAGTAAGTTAAGAGAGACAAAAAATAAAGGATAAACAATGCAATTCGAACCATAAAATTCCAAAGGGCCAATGATAAAATATATTAAGTAGATAAACTTTATAATAAAATTAATATCCATTATATATAATGTGAAAAATGAAAAAGTAAACACCTTGACTCTTACTAGCAGACATATTTTTATTTTGCTAGATAGCTCTTCAATTTAATTCAACAAAGTTTTTGATCTTCTAGTACATGAGATTGAGGACAATATTGATTACAAAGGACTCAAATATTAAACTGCAACCCCACAAGGTACTCACAATCCTCTGTTTTACTAAGACAAGAAAACTATAGCACCATAAAGAACATTAAGAGGGAACCAGACAGAACAAGAAAATATTTAGTGGGAGGAGGTGGTATCTGAGATATGCCTACAATCTCTCCAGTTTAAAGAACAGGCAATAGAAGACAAGAAGTGGTGGTGGACAGAACTAGGCTGACAACCATGGGTGTAAATGAGGTAAGAAACACCATAGGCCTTGGCCACTACTATGGTCAAATTTGTCAAAGATGACACTAAAATTTTAGGAAACATCTTCCTTAATAAAGTCTCTTACTTCCTAAATTGGCACTAGGAGCCTCTTGAGAGAAAGGGCCTCACGCTGTTCCCGAGAACCACCTGACCTCAGCATCCTTCATCATCATCACCACTCAGACTTCAGGAGAGGGGCTGCCAGCCCTGGACACTCTGACTAAAACTAATCAATAACCCTCCTTTCAATCATATCATCACCTAAGGGGTGTTTTGGGTTCTCCATTTTTACTTCCGCAGTACAGCCAAGATAGAGCTAACACATTTAGAAAGACTAGGGAGTTAATAAAAAGGAAATAGCCTTCAAAGATATAATGAATCAGAAATAAGATATGGTCTAGTCCTTTTCAGCCCATGTGGCACAGCGGAATTCAGGCCCTCATACCCTTCATGCCTTCTTCCCACATGGTCGACGCCATTTTCAAGGACTGTCACCCAGGCACCCCACCTAGCAGGCTCCTCAGAGTCAGACCATGACTTTGTGAACAAACAAGCACCGTCAGGTGCTCTCTCCCACAACCCACGTTCAGAATCTCGACACATTGCTTTTTATCTAACTGATTGACAGGAGATGGGCCCTTGCTCTTTACCCTGTAATTCCCAACGATGCAAACACAACCATGTCAACAAATAGCAAATACATCCCACAGACATATACCAAATGCATACACACATCTATAGAAAGGACACATTCACAAAATAGGAGAGTTTCCTAAAGAAGCTGACTAATGAAGTTTGAAAATAAAAGAAAGAAAAAAGTAGCAGAAGGGAAATAAGTTCAATTTGGGAAATGTTAGATTTGAGGTACCAAAAAAACATCCAGGTAGAGATACGTACCGAGTAGAGAAATGTTAATCTGGAGTTTATAGGGGAGGTTGACCTGGAGATGCAAAAAACAAAAAAGGTGAAGTTCTGAGAATATATAAGAAGAAAGTACAGAAAAGAGAGAAATGAGAGGATGACAGAACCCTTGAAATGTCTCTACCACCTGAGTGGGGTGGCGCAAGAGGAAAGGGGCATTTGGCAAGACAGAGCCAGTGTACAAAAGGCAGGGAAGAACTGCCCTTAAGAAAGAGAAAGTGAGCCGCAGTCCAAAACGCTTTAGGAAAAATGATTAAGGCTATGACAAAGAAAGATCCACTAGATTTGAAATAAAAGAACAAAGCTGCCTTTGGAAAGGCAGAATTTAGTATAATGACAGGGGAAGGTCAGAATGAGGCTAAAGAGTGAACAGCAAGGGGAGGCAGAGCACCTGTTATCCCCTCATGAGGACTGACAGTGGAAGGAAGGAGAGAGAGAACAGGGACCTCGTCCACTGTGCTCGCTGCTGCGTCTCCAGCACCATGACCAGTTCCTGGCATGTAATAGACACTCATTAAATATTTGTCCATTGAATGTTATTTATTCGATGAATGCTGTCATTTGCTAAAATAAGTGAATTGGTGAATGAATAAATACAGCGCTGATATTTGAGGGATATGAGAGAATAAGCTTGTGATGGAATATCTGTGATTCAGGTAAGAATGCTGGTGTTATACTAAGATCTGGTACTAATCTCGGAAGTTAAGCAGGGTCAGGCCTGGTTAGTACTTGGATAGGAGACCACCTAGGAAGACCAGGTGCTGTAGGTCTAAAAATAAGGGATTGTAAACTGACAAAGTCTTTGCAATCTGTGAGATCAATCAAAGGTTGCCTCATCTTAAAAAAAAAAAAAAAAAAAAAAGATCTGGAACTGAACATGCCAAATCTCATCTGATTTTGGCTGCTAAGCAGGGTCAGGCCTGATGAGTACTTGGATGGGAGACCACCTTGGAATACCAGGTGCTGTCGGCATTAAAAATAAATAAATAAAGACTAGACAACAGTAATTAAAAAAAAAAAAGATCTGGTTACAAGATAAAAGCTATAAATACAGTTCACATCATTGAACTTAGTGCGGGTAGAGAATGAAGGTCCTGCCTAGAGGTTGAAGTTAGTCCCTCTGACAGTAATCTGAGGAAAGAGGGAATATTTAAAGACAAATAATAGAACTTGGCAGGGGGAGGGAGAACCTGTCTGCAGAGCAGAAATCCCTCTCTGCCTTGGCCATAAAAGCACCAAGAGATGCTGACAGGAGCTCTTGAGGGGTGAGCTGTTAAGAAGGACTCCCTCCACACATGGGAGAGGGTCAGTGGGGAGCGAGGAATTAAGGAAGTCAATCCAGTTCCCACACGATTGTGAAAGCCCTTTGGGGCTGGACGTCGCCTGTCTCAGGCTCTTACTGGTTCTTGTATTGTGTATTAAATCCCTTTGTTCTGCCCACATGTAGAGTCTCTGGAAAGTTCCAGTCTGGGTTTGGAACTGGGGTAAGGGTTCAGCCAGCCCTGGAGGATGCGAGGATATCCAGCACTGTGGGGGCATCAGGAGCAGAAATAAGAGCAGATACGTGATGGGAAGAAACCACCAAGATGCCTTGAAGGTTCAAGGGTGTGTTTTATTAGATGACATGGTAGTCCCTTACAGGGAATCTAGGACCGAATTTTCTTTTCCTGTTATCTCTCATTTTGTTTTTGTTTGATTCTGACAGAGTAGTAGAGCCGATATGAGGTCTCTAGGGAGAAAACTGGTAGAGAGCAACAGAAAGAAGGTACAGTTTTAAGAATTAATTTAATGTGATCAAACAAAGCTCTGGAGGGATGCAGTGGCCATGAGATCCAAAGGTGAGCTAGAGAGGTTCGTTTTTACAAAGTGGTACAAAAAAAGATGGAGAGTAAAAAAGACAGAAAGCTGTTCATTGCAGCATTATTTACAATAGCTGAGATACAGAAGCAACATAGGTGTCTATCAACAGATGAAGAAAAAAAGATGTGGTATATACATAGAATGGAATATTATGCAGCAATAAAAATAGAATGTGACAGCATGAGTGGACATAGAGGGTATTATGCTAAGTGAAATAAATCAGAAAGAGAAAGACAAATACTGTACGATTCAACTTATACGTAGAATCTAAAACAAACAAAACAAAAACAGATTCACAGAAACAGAGACCAAAGGGATGGCTGCCAGGAGGAGGAGGATGGAAGGATGGGAGCAGACGGTGAAGGGGAATATAGTCAATAATATTGTGATGAATTTGCACAGTAAAATGATTACTAGAGCTAGTGAGGTGATCACATTGTAAGGTATAAAAATGTCAAATTATATTAAACACCTGAAACTAATATATAACCTACATAATATTGTACACCAGCTATACTTAAATTTAAAAAAGCATGTGGAAGATACACCAGTGAGGCTTACTGGAAGTTAGGGGATAGTCAGCTAGAGGACTTATGAAAAACAGAAGATTGGGGCAGCTGCTGTGAAGAGGCCACCAGAGAGCCCAGTGGAAAAGAGGGTTTCTGAAATCTTCAGGGGCTAGATCACTTGAATTTCCAGAAATTCTAATCAGTGCAACTTAATAATATCTGCAGCAATACTTGGCAATCCGGAAAGGTTTATTGCAGTTGGAGATGCAGTCACACACTTGAGCCAAGGTCAGTTCACCATAACGGATCCACCACATACCGAGTCGTAACAATGGGTAGACTCACACCTCGTGGCCAAATCATCTCACAATGTTAGAAGGGTTCTAAAGACAGCTTCTAATCAAAGGAATCACAATTAATCCACCTTAATCCACCCTGCTTATTTTCCTTTAAATGGAGCCAAGTTGTACTGTTTCATATCAAGAGGCTTAAGGTCTTCCAGATGGAAGAAATCGAGTCCAACTCCTCACCTATTATGACTTTATTTTTAGAAATCCGCGGCAGAAACCATGAGCACACCCTGGCATCCATGTGCTCCTCTCCATTCGCGGTTTCCTTTGCAGTGTGCCTGAGGCCACGTGGCTGAGCTCTGACCAACGGGACGTTGGTGGACCTGCTCTAAGTCACTCCCAGACCTGGTCCCACCTTGGATGGAAGAGGACCCGCCAACCTGCATCACATTAGACTCTGCTTGAGAGGTAAATAATCTTCCATTATGTTACTCGCTGACAATTGGGGATTTGTCCCTTTCAGCAGCAAGCATTCATTGATTTTCAAGCCTTCTTTTAATAACCTAGCAACTCAGAGTCACCAATCGTGCTAGACTAAAGGATGGAGACTATTATTGCCCACAGATCCAAAAGATTAAAAGATATACATATAAGCACTCATAAAGCTCATATTTATAATATAGGAGCATCTTACTTATCTAAAGGTTGTAATCTGAGATATAACTTATATAAAGGCCAAAGCCTCCCCCAGCCTGAGAGCAAAATGAAGCTTTAGAGCTTCACTCACTAGTTAGCCTCTCAGGTTCTATTTATTACTCAAGTTTTCTTGGAGTGAATAAACCATTCTTGGAAATCTGGTTTGTTATTTCACATCAGACAAGAAATAGGAAATTGGAATCAGTAAGGAGTGGTGCCAGAGGATGCGCGCCACAGCCTCCTGAGAGCGAAAAAGAGATCGGAATTCTAAAAGGCAACGCTCCCAAAAGCAGAGTAGAGAGCCTGCATCTTACAATGGATGAATGAGCCCCACTACTCCTCAGAGTCCTGAACACACCACTGGGGGAGCAGGGCCCACAACTGATAAAAATGACTCGATGTCCTCAATTAGCCTTCGTAAGCTTCAAAAGTAGGACCGTGTATAAGAAGTCTCTGGTTACTCAATGGTTATTCAAAACAGATTCAGTATTTAAAGGAATACACTTGTTTGTTTGAAAAAACTAATTCTCCTTCCCTGGACAGACTCACAACAGTGCCATCCTTCCCCAGGCCTCCTTTCATTCACTGCCTGGCTCACTCACCTGCAGAAAGCAGTGTCCAACGGGGGCATGCTCCGCAAGGGTGGCGTTGTACACCTGCCTCTGGAAGATGGGCTCGTTGTCATTCATGTCGTCTACGGTGATGCTCACCAGGCAGGTGGCAGACAGCGGGGGCTCTCCTTGGTCTCGGGCCACCACTTTCAGTTCTACCATCTCCTGGACCTCTCGGTCCAGCCTCCGGGTGGTGCTGATCAGACCCCTTTCGGGATCAATAGTGAAGGACGGTCCGCACTCCGCCGCGGGCCGCGGAGCCTCTAGGCTGCAGCGATCAGGGAGGTGGACCAGCTTGTACCGCAGTCGGGCGTGCCCGGTGCCAGCCTCGTCTGCATCGGAGGCGCTGACCCACAGGACCGCGGTGCCGGGGGCGGCGGCCTCGGACACTGAGGCCTGGTAACGCTCCTGGCTAAAGAGAGGCGGCTGGTCGTTGAGGTCAGCGATCCGGAGCAGCAGGGTTTCCTCTGTGCTCAGCGGCGGGGACCCCGCATCCGTGGCCACCAGGCGCAAATCATACAGGTCGCGGCTCTCCCTGTCCAAGGGCCCCTCGACGCAGAGGAAAAATACCCCTGGGGAACCGCCAGGCCGCAGTGCGAAGGCTCCCTCGGCTCCCTCCAAGGACAGCGAAATGGCCCTGCCTTGGAGGCCCAAACCAAGCTCCCCGACTGCTTCCTCTCCCTTCTCCAGGTCACCGTCAGCGTCGGACACCGAGACTCGAGCCACGTAGTCGCCGGGTCGGGCGCCCTCGGAGACGCACGCGGCACCCCCCTCGGTTAGGAAGAGCAGGTGAATGGCAGGCCGGTTGTCATTCACGTCCAGCACAGCGATGGACACGCGCACGGTGGCGACCTCGGGCTCGGCACCTCCGTCGCGGGCCTCGACCACCAGCTGGTGCCAGGCCTGCACCTCGCGGTCCAGCGGCCTCTGCACCCGCACCACTCCGCTCAGCTCCTCCACGGCGAAGGAGGCCGCGTCGCCCAGTGCCTCGCTGCCCCGACCTGCCCCGGGAGTCTGCCGGGCGCGGATGCGGTAGCGCACGTGGCCGTTAGGCCCTAGGTCAGGGTCGGCGGCGCGCACGCGACAGACCTCCGTGCCCGGCGGAGCATCCTCGCGCACAGCAGCGCGGTACTCGCCCTGCTCGAATACCGGCGGGTTGTCATTCTCATCTAGCACCCGCAGCTCCACACGCAGGTGGCCTGTGCGCCTCGGGCGGCCGCCGTCCCAAGCCTCAATCTGCAGTTCGTGTGCCGCCGCTGCCTCTCGGTCCAAGCGCCGCAGCAGCACCAGGTCTAGGGGCTCCAGGGGTGATGAGGACAGCAGCGACGGTGACCCTGGTGCCCCTGGGGTCCCATAGTGCAACTGGAAGAAGGGTCCTGCGGGGTCCTCGGGAAGGTCAGACGTTTGCACCAGGGTGTAGCCCTGCGTGCTAAACAACCCGGCGTCGGGGTCATGGGCACCCGGCAGGCGGAACGCCGTACCTGGAGGGCTGAGCTCGGAGACTTCAAGTTGCAGAGAGTCGCGGGGAAAGCGGGGCGAGTGGTCGTTGACGTCGTTGACGCGGATTTCCACCTGCACCACCGCGCCCAGCAGCGTGGCGGCCACGAAGCTGTAATGGTCCCGCAGCTCGCGGTCCAGACGCCGCGCCGTGCGGATGATGCCGGTGTCCGGGTGCACGTGGAAGTCATCCAACAGCGGGGAGTCACCCGAATCCTCGGACAGAAAGAAGCCGCCCCCCTCCTGTTGCTGCGCAGCCGGCAGCCCAGCGCGGATGTCGCCGACTAGAGTGTCCGGAGGAAGTCCCTCGTCCACGGAAAGGGAGAGGTTGAACACCTGGGCAGATGTGCCCGAGGCCACCCACAGCCACACGTGCATAAAGAGCCGGAGCAGGAAGTGCTGCGCCCTGGCGCCGCCGCCACCGCCCAGCCGCCCGCAGGTTGACCCTCTCCTCCCGGGTGGCAGGAGACGCTGCCCGGAGGGATCGCCCGGCTGCTGAAGCCCTTCGCCCATCTTCCGCGCAGAAGGGCTCACTGCTATGCCAGCTCCTTGAGTAGGCTCCGCAGTAACTGCCAGCTTGGGGCGGGATGGCAGAAAAATCCAGGAGCCTCTTCAGTGTCTCACCCAAAGAAAAAAAAGACTTTGTTTGGCAAACAAACCCACAGACCCAGGAGTTCTCGAGGTTACATCTGCAACTGGTGAAAAGGTCCTCCGCCTGCAGCTCACGCAGACCGGGACGCTCTGGCTGCCTCTGCCTCTGCGACCGCCTCTCCGGCCCCCGGATTTCTTTAAACGAATCTCATCTCTTTTTCTCTCTCCTTTTATTCCTTTTACATCTGTTCCTTGTTCTGCTCAGCTGATTGTTTTCCCCTGGTAAAATCAGGTGCATTATTTCTTTTGCCAAAAAGCATGAAATTATTTAAAGTGCGCACACACACAAGGAGAGGATGGGGGTCGGGCTAGGGAAGGGGGTGGAGTAAGGGCGGAGAGGCCGAGAGTGAGGGCACCAGGCCGGAGCGAGGGAGCGGGGGAAGGAGACAGAGAGCGAGCGGAGGCTCTGGCTGCGGCAACGTCGGCTGCTGGGGGCGACAGCTCCCCACAGCATCTCGGGGCACGCAAGACGCGCGGCTCCCGCTGCGACCCAGCCCCCATCCCCGTCCCCGCCCCCTCCCCTCCGGTCTCCTCCCTGCCGTGTGACGCGGCCCACGCGAAGGCAAGTTATAACCTGCGAGTCGCCACTCTGCAGCAGGGCGCGTTTGCAGCTGGGCCAGGGACTGAGGAGAGGGATGCCAAAGAGAAAGGACCCGGAGATGTGGGCCGTGAAGTGGGTGTGGGATGCGCAGGCGGGGGCGTCTGCCCTGGCTTTGCGTACACGGTGGCGATGGTGGGGGGAGGGGAGCAGCCTCTCCACGCCCTCTTTCTTCATCCCCTTGACCGTGCCTTAAGCAGGACAAACGCTTGGCTCAAGCTGAGCAGAGAGGGTGGGGGTTCTAATCACTCTGGGGAGCCAAACTTGTGTTCTTCGTTTGGCGAGAGACTCGTCCCTCGCGAAAGGATAGATGGAGTCAACAGCCTATGCACAGCTGGGGCCAAGATAACTGCAAAGGGCGGAAGGCGGCACTTGGGGAAACCTTCGAGAAACCCCGACAAATCTGTGACACACATGGTGCAAACCACACGTTCTTATGCCGCGTTACTACTCAGCGACACTTGGGCATCTTGTCACTCCCCCGTCACCAGGAATGACGACAATAGATTTGGTTTGCGAGCACTTTTCATACATTCAGCGCCAGCGCGACACTGCTAGGATGCGTGTTAAGATGCTGATTTATGGGCAGGAAGACCGGATGACTGAGGCTCAACCACCTCCACCATCGCCTGTGAGCAGCGAAGTTCACAGGCAGAGCCAATATTCATACCACTTTCAAAATAGTTTGTGTATGAGCCCAAGAAAAATGCCGATAAATTGCTATAGTCGCAGGTTTCCCCTCAATTATCCATAATAATTGGTAGAAATGGATAAATGGACTCTAATAAAGAATGTCGGAGGAAGGACACTGTGCCCTCTTTAAGAACAGCCAGCCATATTTAGCAAATGGCCTCTGCGATTTTGCACTTAAGCTGAAGGGAAAAATTAATTTTCTAGATACTGTAACCCTCTTTAGGGAGGACCAGAAGCCCTGCATAGTGGTTCCTTGCAGCAAGATGCCTTTTTAACATACAGTGAGTTATATAAAATTTCTACTCTATACCCCTACCATCATCACTACCATTCACAAAATAATAAAACAATTTGTTTTATAGTAGGTGTGTTGCATGTAAATGGAGACATTATTACAATAAATTCAGCTTCCTGTCACCAGTGAAGGCTCCTTACCATTAAGGAGGTATGTTATGAGTCTTCGGAGTCTTCTTTCACCTTAACCTCTGCAAGCTCACCCTAACTAGTTCCCCTGCCTCCACTCTTGCTCTTTTATAAGTAATTCTCAACAGCATCTGGACAGAAGTTTTTAAAGCTAACTTAAATCATGTCTCTCTCTGCTTAGAACTTGCCGATGTATTTCCATTACACTTGGATTATAATTCAGACTCCTTCCAAAAGTACAACACCTAACAGGGTCCTATCCACTTCTCTGACTTTTTCTCATACCACCACTCTGGATCCGGCTGTACTGCCTCTTTTCTGATCCTGGTACCTATTATGGACCGAATGTTCGTGTCTCCCCCCGGAATTCATATGCTGATATTTTACCCCACAATGTGATGTATTAAGAGGTCAAGTCTTTGGGAGGTGACTAGGATTACATGAGGTCTTGGGATTACTGCCCTTATAAGAGACATGAGACTTAACCAATCACCCAATAAATTTAATTTAGGGGAAAAAAAAGTCAGGAGAACTTGCTAGTCTCTGCTCTCCACCACGTGAAATACAAGAGGTCAGCAAGCAGTCTGCAACCAGGAAGAGGGCCCTCACCAGAACCTGATCATGCTGTTACTCTGGCCTCCAGCTTCCAGCCTGGAGAACTGTGAGAAATAAATTTTTGTTGTTTATAAGCCACCTAGTCTATTGTGCTCTCTTATAGCAGCTGAGTGGACTAAGACTGTATAAATTTGAATTGTTAGAACCTTTCTGTGCCTGAGAGTTATCTCTTCTGCTTTACAAAAATTTGGCTCTTCCTCATTCAGGTCTTAACTCCAGTGCCAACTGTTTATAGACCTTCCTTGACCACCCTATCTCAGATAGCTTCTCCGCCATAAGCTGTCTTCATATTATAATTAAATCACAGCACCTATCAGTACCTGAAAGTAGCTTGTTTTATTCATTTACTTATTAGACTATTGTGATCTCAACCCTCTTTACCACCATAAGCGTTGCTTTATCCCACCATCTGGAACAGCATGTAGCACATAATGGGCCTCTATTCACTAAAAGTGTGTGGGATGACTGGATGGATGGCTGGTAGAGCTGATGGGAAGATGAGGGATAAGTCTGTTAAAGGAGGAGTTTGAAGCCATAACTCAGAATTAATTGGCCATGAGAACCTTTACTATGATGAACTGAAATTCAAAATTTACTCATTTTAATCATTTGCTGGGGCTTCGTGAACTTATTTTTTGAACTTTTTCGACTTATTTTGCAAACTTTACTGTTATCAAATATTGACTTGAATCTAAAAATAAAGGAAAAACAGCTGGTTTTTCTGCATCTTTCACTGACACACTCTTTGTAAAGAGTGTTTTAGTTTAGAAACAAATGGAAAATCAGGAATTCCAAACATCTGTTTGCCCATTCATTTTCAGGCTTTATATTTCAAACATGTACAATTCAAGGTCTCCTGCCCATTTCACAATACCCTTCATTGACTGTCCTGAGCAGCATTCTAGAATTGAGAATTCAATTTAGTTGAGTAAAAGAAATAAGAGCATTTCTTAAACATATAAAAAAATAATAATAATTTTAATAACACAGGAACCAACAGCCTGCAAGAAATGAATTAAAGTCTGATCCTCTTGAGAGAAGCATCATGATGTAACTGGCCAGAATTTGGGCTTTGAAATGGGCGATCCTGGTTCTGCTCTATAACTCTGGGCAAATTACTTCAACCTTGTTAAGCCTCAGTTTCCTCCTGGGGATTATATATCTAACTTATAGGGATGTTATGGACCTTAAATGAGACAGTGCATGTGAACTAGCATAAAGAAAGCGTTCAGTAAATATTATGTCCCTTGCCCTCTGCTTGTGTGATGAAATATTTTCGGGGAGAAGTGTTTTGGGATTCTCAGTAATATCAAACTCCAACTTCTTAGCAACCCCCGAATGTGTGGAGAGGGAAGATGTAAAACTTCCAGTATCATGAAGCAACACTATCATGAGCAAAAGGGCCCAGAGCAGATCTCCACCTGGCGTGATATAGTTTATGTAGTGCAGGAAGTCCATTGTCAAAAACATTTTCTCTCAGACTGCAGACAGTCCTTAGCTTTGTAATAATTAACTTAAATAGTCTAAGTAGTTACAAAGTTCTCAAAGCAGTATTTAAAGCATCTCACGCCAACCTTTTAGGAAAGTAATTATAATTAGTACCCCCATCTTACAGATGAAGTAACTGAGGTTCACGGACATAGCAAGTAACTTGAACAAGTCATGTAGGTGTAAGTGGTAGAATTGGAATCTGAACCCGAACAGTTTTGCTCCCATGCCATGGTCTTCTGAGCCCTTCACTGTTCATTTATCGTCTCTGTGATTTTCTGCTTAAAGCAGATTGCTTGGCTTCTGAATTCTCATTGAAATCAGTACAATGTGATAGTAACAGTCTGAGAAAGAGCTAGGAGAACTACAGAAAAAAGAACTTTAGACAGCGTGGTTGTATGAGTAGACGGTGCAGAATAGCCACACGGAACTAATCCCCTGCAGATACTGAGGAACAACTGCAGCTAAGTTTTAGGGGAACTGAAAGTCATATGCAGATGGGCAGGAGTCTGCATCCCTAACCCCTATGTCATTCAAGGACCAATTGTATCATTTCCTCTGATTCTTTGAGACGATGGAGAAAAGCCTTATATCAACGTTTCATCATATGATTGAAGAAAATATAATAGTTTATCATTACATAGATTTAGATATCCTATATTGAACCATACTTTTCTAATCTAGTAGAAGGCTAAAGTGGAAGAGTTACATATACTAAAGTGGTCCCTGCATTTAAAGATGATAGGATAAGCAGGTCTGATGCAGACACCCCAGCAAAAGTAATTCATGCCCAATTTCCCCCAAGTCCCCTTCTCTCTCCTAAACTGCTTATTCTCCTTTCCAATAATTGGTAAGGCAGACCAACTTCTCCCCACTCCCTCCCCTCAGACTCTAGATGGCCTATAAAGGCCAATCAAACCTGCTCAAGCATATAGACTTTAAGATTTGGCTTCTCTAACTGTATTTGGCCACACACACACACACACACCACCACCACCACCACCACCACCACCACACCATCTTGTTTCCCTGAAAGTCTTTCTTTAGATGAAATAATCCCAGCTCTTTATTTCTCCAACCCTTTAATCATTTTGTTTCTCTTCTCTGAACCCTTTCCAATTTCCCTATAGATTGTTTGCGATGTGGAAACAAAAACCACACACCATTTCTAACAGGGTCTAGGCATTGCCAAACCTAGGGAGACAGACTTACTTCAATCAGAAATCAAAGCCAAGTCCAACAGGTTCTTAACAAGCGGATGTCGGAACAGGTGTGACGCCTCCATTTCAATAAAGTAACACCTTCGGAAGAGATAGTTATTCAGTGTGCAAAGGAAATTTACTTGCTTTCACTCAAAGAGATTTTTAGAATACTCATGTATTTGTACAAGACAGCGTGAAGGAAAGATAGGTATCATTTAATGCTGCCCACATTTTTCTAGGTGTAATTGCTCTTTGTGTGAAGTAAAGGAAGTCGATCTGTTTCCTGGGACAAGGCAAAGTTCACTGAAATACATATATATAATATATGTTATAATAATTCCAGGCAACAGAAAGCAAAGGAAATACCCAGGACCCTGCCAATCCCACAAATATTCAGTGAGAAAAACACCTGGATTCTCCCCAAGCCACAGCTGCAGTTGGAAAATGCCTGGATCCCATTGAATCAAGGCAGTCAGGGAAAAGAGCCACATCCGGCCCAGTGTGTCTCCTGACTACGACAGGCACACATGAATCCTATTTGATCAAGACACAGTTATTTTGGAAATAAATGGATCCTGCTGGATTGAAGCACAGTTCCCGATTAGCACACGCAGATGGGGAGGTACTGGACACAGATACTATCTATGAGAAACTCCTTAATACACAGACATTTGGGAAGAAAACTTATGCCGCGGATTTTTGGCCCCGTCACTATCTCGGTTTTCTCACGGAACATATGTGGATCTGGCAGCGCTGCTCCTTGAGTAAGTTTCCCGGATCACATGGGACCTGAGTTTTTTCCCCAGTTCTCTAGATTTAGCAGTGTGTGTACGTAAAGAGAAATGCGAGACTGGATGTCAGCCTTGCTTTCCTTTAGTGTGATCAATAACACAGTAGCATAATCATAATAAGATTGTGCCGGGCCTTTCTGAACACATGTGAATTGAGGGAAAAACCATTATCTCTATCATCATAATTTACATTTTCCACATATTTCCATTTTTTTGATATAAACTTTTGTATCAAATAAGTTTTCACACGCTTTCCAAATATTGTTTCAGCAATCTATGACACAAATACCACTAATGGCCCTAAAACTAACCTGGAAATTAGGCAGATATTTGCACTCATTAAACAATGAATTTACCTACTTTAAGGCATATAGAGGTTTCTTATAATAGCTATTATAATTTATAAGGACTGACTCAGTGCTTAATACTTTTACAGATGTTTTTAGAATGCAGTCCAGGCTAATTCTGAGGAGAGAACCTGTACTTTGAGAAATCGCAGACTTGGAGTTTGAGGGCTCTAGAACCCTGAGGTCTCGGGAGAGCCCCTTCCACGCAGTGACTTCCCCCAGAAAACAGATTGCCATCCCTGGAGAGGCTGTGGTAGCAACTGCTTCCTGAATTCAGGTGCCCCTCAACTTTCCTCTGGTTTACTGCCAATTCCTATTTCCCATAACTATTTGTATGCAGAGCAGAAAAAGAGAGAAAAATAGAGGAGTGAAATTCCAGAAGCTCTTGGCCTGGCAAGATGCATTCAATTAATAAACCACAGTCTTGCAGGAAAGCAGGTCTAAGTCCCACGGTCAACAACGTCCATCCTGGCCGCCGCATGCTGAGTGTTTTCGCAGTCACACTGAACTCCGGGATATCTACCAGAAGGAACGTTACTACGTTTGCAGGAGCTTCTCTTCAAACACAGCTTCCTGTGTCTGCAGACGGTTTTTTTTCCCCCTCTGCTTTCATGGGCCTTTATGTTGGACACTTTACTTATTTATAAATCCAGCTTCTGAGTTTTTGCTGTGCGCTTCATCTTCAAGAGCTCCTTTGAAGGTGTTCAACCTCTCTTCTCCTGCGTTTTTATCCTCAGCCCGCCTGCTTCACCTATGGGCTTTATTTGCTGTTCTTTGCTTCTTTTAAGCCCTGATTTCTAATCCAGGTAGAACAAGCAAACGTAAAAATAACAGCCATAGAAAATGTGTTTTAGAGGAGATGCTTTAAAGGCCCAAATGATAAAGCTCTTCAGGGGACAGAGATGAACGTTAAATGCTGGGAAGCAACCACGGGCAATCAGAGAGGCAATTGCTCATTTTTGAGCAGGTGTGTAGCATGGCCCATGAGGAAAAAGGCAGAGCTGAACAAGGCCGTGAAGTGGAAACAGATGCAAATCCTTGAATTTTGCAGGTGCCCAGTCACCCCATCCTAACCCTACAAGCATGTCCCTCTCCCTTCCTCCTAGACATGCATCCTCATAGTCCCCTGTGGCAGGACCCCACCAGAGAGGTCCTCATCCGAATCTCAAAAACCTATGAATGTGTTACCTTACATGACAAAAAGGACTGCAGTTGAAGATCTTGAGATAGGGAGATTGTCCAGGTGGGCCCAGTGTAATCACAAAGGTCCTTGTAAATGAAAGGAGGAGGCAGGAGAGTCAGAGTCAGAGAAGGAAATGGGACAATGGAAACTGGAGTCAGAGAAGGAGATGGGACAATGGAAGCTGAAGTCCAGGTAGAAGGGCCATGAGGGAGAGGGTTCTGGCAGCCTCCGGAAGCGGGAAAAGACAAGGAGATGAATCCTCTTCAGGGCACCCAGAAGGAACAGCCCTGCCAGCACCTTGATTTTAGCCCAATGAGACATGTGTCAGACTTCTAACCTCCAGAACTGTAAAATAATACATTTGTGTTGTGTTCAGGCCACTAGTCCCTGGTAATTAGTTATAGCAGCAACGAGAAACTAAAATATCCCTGACGATGCCAAAGCCAGCTTGTCCTCTTCCTTGCATTGTCCATAATAAATAGCTGCGTTTCCAGACCTTCTGTTATCTCTCAAACATCTAAATTCTCTTTGAAAAGAAGGTGGAAGTTACCACAGCACTGGTTTTGCTCCCAGTCTACAGTATCTCAAGGGATTAGTTCCAGCTGGCAATTTGGGAAGATTCATTTCAGAGAATGTGTTTCTTACAATGTCAAGGTGAGGTGTTTTGTTTTGTTTTTTATTGATTTAAATGCATTCTCCAAAAATCTTATCTTTCTATAAAATGTTTTAGAAAATATCTGTGACAACAAAAAGCTCCCATTTAAAAGGTCAAAGAATACTGTGCAAAGAAAACACAATCCCAAGTGTTAAAACCTTAACTAGATGTGCATTTGGGGTACAGCTGAGAGGTAGCCACAATGTATCTGAGGAAGACAACTGAGTAGTTGTGAACAGGGGTTAAGAACACGAACTCTACTTTTAAATTAAAGCTCTTGGCCCGGTAGCCGGAAAACAGGATTCTGGTTATATTGTGGAGGGAAATAAATCCTGACTGTGGGAACAATCTCAGTGTTATATAATGGGCCATGAAATCTACTCAATGACGGGGGCAGAGAGGCAAGGGTGTCATTGACCCAAGAGACAGGAAACCTGCTAATGCACACACTAAGAATCTGTTTCTTTTCATCTCCTCATACTCAATTCTAAATGCAGTAGTTTTCAAATTTTTCTAATCCACTCTGAGATATACGCTTTATTTCATAAGCCACTGCACACACGTACACACAACGTTACTGGAGCAATGTTTTTGTGACGCCCTCCGTACCCTTACAATGTGCGATGTACTTTAATATTTCCTAATTTTTACTGTTACTTTTTATTGTTATTGTGTTTTTTCATGCTGGCTAGGACTTACTAAGTGTCAGGACCCACAGTTTAACAAGTATTTTAGTACAACTTACCACGACAGTAGATTTTTCTTCCCAATTAATACTAATGGTTTTTTCACTGTCACTCAGTAACTTTGAATAAAATAGTAGTTTTGAACTGACTACCTTTAAGCTCTCTTCCAAGTTTGTGATTTTATGGTTTTTCCTCAAGAGGAAAATTATTTTATTCAAAGTTTTTTTTAATAGCATGAAGCAAGGACTGACAACTTGGAACCTTCCCACTTGCAAATTTGTTTAATAAATAAAGAGATTTTCTAAGATAATTCTGACATTTCCTCTTCTTCCACAATTAATTCATAATCGAAAACAGAAATTATTAAAAATACTGTCACATTTTTCTGTCACATTGGCGTTGGTATTTGTGAACTTTGATTTCAGGAATTTGGGGTAGTAAAGTCACCATTCAGGGACAACGCTTTGTGAGTCACTCCCCAAAAGTGTTTTGATTTGTGATCCTAGCCAGCATCACCTTGAAAATCACCTCCCTTCCCCATCACTATACTTGCTCCAGACAGGTAATGCTAGCATCCTAAGGCTCGGAGAAATCTGCTCACCTTCACTTTGTTTTCAGTAATTATATTTCACAACACACTTCTCAGGTTCTTGCCTATGAAACAGGAGTGACACTAAACTCCCAGGGCTGAGGAATAGTTAATAAACTGTGCCAACCCCACAGAAATGCAAAACAATAGCCATCACTCATCAGTTTGCTAAGAGGTGACAGATTCCAATTTCCCATTTTCCAGAGACATCCTCCTCATTACTAAGCAACCTCGGACCAGTTAACTTGCCTGAGATCTATAGCTCGCCGTGGTGATCTCATCAGTCTGCGTCCCTGATGGGGACTCAAGCAGGTGGTGCGGAGAGCAGCGAGCTGACATATGGAGACATATTGTCTCAATAGGCTGATCCACCAGGCCAGCTAATTTCCCTTCTATTTTGAGAAGAGCAATTATTTTAAATTGCCATAATCAAAATTACTTTGCTCTTGCCCCCAAATATAGCAAGTCAATAAACTATAATGTAAATGAGTATCTTCAGCTACTTTGATTTTTAAAAATTAAAGATTTTTTTTAAAAGAGAAGCAGACCCCATACTGTTTCATTTAGAAAGGAGGCAGGATCACAGTTCACGGCTTTACAATACGAAGCTGGTATGTATAAAGCACACTAGTTTGGAAGCCCCTGACTACAAAGCAAAAATACTTTGTAATTTTGTTTTTAAGTCTCATCAAATTCTGTTGAAAGCTTTTTTGTTTGGGGGAAAAGGACATGGTCTCTTTTCTGGGATGTTATAGAAGGACAAAAAAGGATGCTGGAGAGTAGATGTTGGATATAAGATGGCAGCTGGGAAGATACCAAGAAATCTCTGCCTATGTCAAATATTTATTTAAAGGGAGCAGTACAATAGGAAAATGCCGGTCGTAAACCCAGAAAAAACTGACCTGCCCAGTCGTTCCAGATGTAGCACTTAGGCTGATCCAATCAAATCGTACTCCATTTGAAATGTGGCTTAGAAGAAGAAATGCATTCAGAATTTCAAATAAGGATTTTGAAGGGAAATTTTAATATCTATATTTAGATTAGGCAGCTCTGAAAGGAGATAGGGTGTTGATTCATGGGGTTGAGAGAAATTATGAGCAGCTGGAACATCAAGGACACACTGTCAGAGGGGGACTTTCACCTCCAGTTTGGACTGAAGTTCCAGAACCTTCCTGAGCCATAATTTGGACTCAAGATCTTAGAGGTCTGTATCTACTCAATTTTGGAAAGTCTTATACTTAACCCTTGGATTATTTGATTGATAGCAGTTAAAGACATAGCAGTTAGAGACAGAAAAAGTAATTAAAATCTATCTAAATCTAAATGAATCTAAGCTTCCTCTTGCAGGCTGAGCTAGCAGACAGAGGTGTAAAACAATAAGAATAATGTCTCAAGGTAGAAAAAATGCGTAATTGTCTTCTATATTATTGGACAAATAAATTACTACATGGTAAATTATCTTAACCTCCTTTTCTTCAAATGTGGGTAAAAATCCACTTACCTCACTTCTTGCAGAGGGTCTCTAAATATATTAAATCCATTCTTGATGGCCTTTTGATTTCTTCCAGCAATCTTTAAATCAACATAAAGAGAAGTTTAAATCATCAAATTATGCTTTTTATTTCTCAGGATTTATCGAACATGACTCTTCTGTTATTGAGACAAACAAGTTGCCTGTCTTTGGGGATCCATCCAGTCATCTACTCCTACACAAGCAGATTATTGGAGTATATTACACTGCCACAGGGAGGCATGACAGCCAAACTTCTCCAGCTGGCATTCCAGAAAGCAACCTGTCCAGATCAGTTAAATATAACGTATTAGGAATTCAAGGAAGAATCTGGTAGGACAAAATCCCTTCCCCCGGAAGAACTCACAGTCTAGCCAAGGAAACACATAACTAAAATATTAATTACATTCCAAGATAAACAACGCTACAATGAGGTGTGAAGAAGACCCTTATAGAACTCAGAAGACAGCTTCACTGTCATTCCGATCCAGTCTGGCTCTCTCAACAACCACCTTAACACCCTTGGCCCTTGATCCTTCTGAGGCTTCAGCCTCCTCCACAGACTCTCCATTCCTTTCTTTTTGGATTAAGCCAAGCACCTTTCTCCTTTTATTTGGTCTTCCTCAAGAGGCTAGCTGCCGCTACAGGTAACCCTCCTCTCAGTCTGTATTATGTCATCATCGTTTTTTTTTCCTTTCCACTTACCACTTTCTGAAATTAACTTCTTTATTCAGTTACCTGTTTACTTTCTGGCCTTCCTCTGAAATGCAGATCTTGTGTATTTTACTTATTTCTATATCCCCAGTGCCCATTACAGTATTGAATAAACTTATGAATTAATGCAGGTTGACACCATTTCAAATCTATAGGTTCCAACCTCAGCTGGGTCCCCACAGCTGTTCGACAAACCCTCAAATTAAAAACTCTCACTCGTTGGGTCATAAGAACATGTCCCCTATTCACTTCCACACATGATCTTCCCCCACCCCAAGAAAGCAATAGTTGTCAGATGAATGTGTTTATGTCTTTTATATGATTCAGAAAATATTAGCTGCAATATAGAGAATTTTTTATTGCCAAAGTGATTATTATTTGGGGGATAAATTGTCCCCACTATTGACACCCCTGCATTTCCCCACTCTTAAGGCTTCAGCTTTCTGCCTAGACCCTGTGGTGCCCCAAACCAGGACTTTAAGATCACACACTCTCTCTCTCTGAAATGCTAATTTCTCATTCTCAAAAGAAGGCTTGGCTTCTCCAACTGATGTTTTACAGGCACCAGACCCTCAACCCAATATCTCATTTCCTCTGCTAAACTTTTTTCTATCTCTCTGATATAATTCATTCATTATTATAATTCTTTATAATAATGTGACTATCTGCCCAGTCACCTAATTTAGGACTTCTCTCTCAAAGCCCGAAACAATCACTGAATCCTATTGACTATACTTTTAATTACAGTTCAAATTTCTTCTCTATCTCTTTGACATTGCTTTAATCCAGATAATTAGATCTTGTTTTAACCATTGGAACAGCTTCTTGACTGTCTTTCATGTCTAAACGTGCTCTCTCCACTCCGCTGTCAACCTACAAAATATTGCAGTAACTATTTTTCCAAAGCACAGTCTGATCCCCTCCCCTAACCTAGTTTAAAAATCGTTCAGTGGTTCCTCAGTGAGAACCAGAATTTAATCTCCTTAGTCCTCCATGCAACGCCCTTTATCATTTCCCAGCCTCATCACCTTCTTGTCCTCCCAAGAACTCTACCACCTCTCATCTTTAGAGAATTCTAGAAAAGGTCCCTAAATTGTAAACATTCAGATATATTCAAGACCTAGGTACCAAGTCACTCCTCCAGAAAGGCAAACTCCCGAACAATCAGGTGACATTTCTTTACTGGTTGGTTTTATTTCACATGCTGAGATTCTTCCACACCACTTATTCCGCCTTCCTTACAGCAATTCTCTCCAATTCCATTTTAAGTCAAATTGCTACAGCAGCAAAGCTCAGAAACACTGCCACCTTGTGATCGCAGAAGAAGGGGGAAAGCAAACCAATCCTCCCTTTAGAAAATGTTTTATAAACAAGAGGAGCTCACTGGAAGTCTCTCACTATTCCCCTTTCCCAGGCCTTAAAATGAACAGCACTCGAATAACCATTAGAAACTGTAAATTACAAAACTCTACTTTTAGTGACTCTCTTTTGTAGAGTTCTATTGATTTCCCTTAACCACATAATTTAAGGATATTAAAGGGTACATTTACTTAAGCACCATTTGCTGGTTCAGGTCTCTTATTAGTCCAGAAAACTTTTTAAAGTCTTTTATTTTTAAGAAATTAACGTGAGCTCCAGGCCACAGCTATCAGCTCTATGGGGGCAGCAATGCACTGGCTCTATTTGCTAATATAAAATGCAAAACAGGATACATAAAAAGTCCTAAAGAACTACTTTTGAAAGAATAAATGAATAAACAGATAGCGGACGTGATAAGTTCAAAAATGGTGACAAATGTTTTTCTAATATTTTCAAAAGCTGTCCATTTTATTTGGAAATTTCAAGTCCATCCTGAAACACTGACATACCGCATAATCTTGGTGACCACGGTACCAGCAATATCTGGAAACACACTACTTTTAAGGCGGGGTTTTTAAAAAATGAGTTAGATAAATCCGTGTCTATTTACTAGGGGATGTCCTTGCTGCAGTAGGAAATTAAGTGATAAATATGTAGCCCAAATTTTGTAAAGCAAAGAAAAAAACACCAAAGTTTATATATGGATATAAATGTTCATATGACCACAGAAAAAAGTGTGGAAAAATATCCTGATGACTGCAGGAGCAGTGGGAGTTTGGGACAGGGTAGCAGTGGAGGTCAATAGTTAACTATATTACTTCTAATTATCTCACATTATTTTTGTAATTAAAAAAATATCAGTTGTATGAAACTCGAAGACCAGTTACATAAGCTAAATATTCAGAGTAAACGCCGGCTGAGACTTATATTGCTCCAAATAGCAGAATAAAAAAATATTACAGCTGGAAAAACTTCTGTGATCTTGTTCCAATCTATTACTTTTTATTGTGTAAAATTTCAAACCTATACAAAAAGTAGAAAGAATAGTATAATAAAATCCCCAGCATGGCTTCAATAATTATTAAAAGTAAATAAATAAATAACGGAGGGACAGAGAGGTGAAGTGACCTGCCAGCCCAGTGGCACACCAAGGACAGGCTCAGAGGAATTGCTCAAGGGCATTGCAAAGAGTAGGCACAAGTGGGCATAAGCAAATCGAAAAGTTAGAAATTCCCAAACTCTTTGTTCTACTGCTTTAAAAAAAAAAAAAAAAAAAAAAAAAAAAACTTTGTCAAACTCTTTCCTTTCCTGACTATTTCTCAACTATTATTTTACCAAATATACTTGCTTTTTTAAAAAAAAAAAAAAAAAGTCTGTTCTCAGAATGATTGTTTTCAAATGACTTAGAACTGGATTTCTCATAAGCAGCATGGTAGCCACTGGGGACTTTTTTGTACATAGGAATAAACTAAACTGTTTTGAAAAGTCATCGGTCATTCTGAAGCTCATTTGTATCACGTGACATCATAGAATAAATCTTTACAAATAATTCGTTTTTCACAGAGTCAATAGCTAATTACCAGTTTGTGCCTTATAAATAAATCAATATTGAAAAGTAAGTCTAAGTGGATTCATCATGGAAACGGTCTGCTGACTGAACAGACAGTGAACCCCGGCATGAGTACTTGGTTTAGCTGCTCTCTTTCCAATTCTGTTTAAAACTGCCTCCCACCCCCATCATTATTATGATAAAGTATGAAAACGGAAAAGGTGAGGCAAGGCTAGCCAAGGATGTGAACTTAAAAATCATTAATCCAAGAAAATGTTTTTGGCTTTTGAGTTATTGAGAGATGAAGCAGGTTCTATGACACAGAACAGAATTCACACTCAGCGATGAGCCAGAACCAGAAAAGTATTTGCAAAATAAAATCATAGCACTAATCCTGTCAATAGCGCCACTAGTTTTAAGTGCTTGAAACAATTTAACATTATCGCTGAAACTCAATTTTCCTTTTAACTCTCCTTTGAGGATCTTTACCATAATAAAAATGATGCTTTCAGGGCAAAGGGACAGACTTCGGCCACCGCGGGGACTAGGAGCAGGGTCGTGGCGAATGCCAGGAGTCCAGGTCCTTCTTCCCCTCTCACCCTGCCCTGCCCATCCATCAGTCCTACTTTGCTGAGTTGTCTGTGCTGCATTTGACGTGCTTGTACACGCAATACAATGCCGGCCGGCCCATGAAGTCTGGGATGTTCTATTCGTAATAAAATACCCCCAATTTGGGTGCTATAAAATTGAGATTTTCATGACTGCTGAGCCCTGGGCAAAACACAAATATTTTTTGCCTGGTAGAGGTGAAAGCAAAATAAATTATCAGAGGAATCAAGCAAACGGCATACTATGAAGCCAAAGAGGTCAAGGTGGCCTATCCCTGGGAGGGCAGTGATATTCTGTCCAGATAATGGGGTGCCTAGTAACTGATGTATTTTCTTCATTTCCTGTGATTCCTCTTAGCTTCTTGTTGCCACAGGGCTTTTCACCTAATGAATCAATGCCATTCATTGTTTCCAAAAGGAGAATGGGTAAGAACAAAAATGATTAATCAATTAATGTTAATTAAAGTGCTAAATTAATTTTTGTAAATCTATTACAGAAATAACAAACTGAAAAGCAAAGCATTCTTTTGCAAGAATCTGGCTTTGTTAACAGAGATGAGGATTTGTTTCCAAAAGCCCCGAGAGTGGACCACTTGCGGCATTGGGCTCACGCTGTAAATCGCAGGGAGAGAAAGAAGGCATGATGACGCACAGAGAAGGGAGGGTGACCTCTCTGGACTGGAGGGAGAAGGATGGAGGAGATGAGAGGGACCAATGTGTTTAGACACCAATAAAATGGCCAGTCTGTGCTCCATCCCACCCTATACCTCATCACCAGCATCTTCATCTCAGAAAGAAGCAGTGTTGAAACCCGAAGCATGTTTAGGTCTCCAAAAGCACAGGAGGCCTGTGCCCTATTTCCTGTCTAGAGACAGCTTCACCGAGGATCCTGTGACAATAAAAACCTCAGGAGAGAAAAATAGCTCTGTCTCAGAGTTCCCTTACAGGAATAAAGTATGCATATGTCTGGGTGTGTGTGTGAATGGGGAGGGCCCAGAAAAATTCTACTTGAATAAGTTTTAATCTTGACCTGACTAATTTTCAAACCAGAAGTAATTGAGTTTTGTTGGGTTGGCAAGATTATTTTCTTCCAGGACTAGGCAGAAGTAGTGGCTTGAGGATTACGTTGACTTGCATAAAAATAAGGTCACCAAATTGAGTCTTGTGACTATTTACAATTCTTCTCCTTTTATTATGATTTATTAATTGATTTCCAGTAAGGGGATTTGTGCTCCTTCCCTTTGCTCTGGATTGCTGGCTTCCAGCTCTCATTATTAAGGAGACAAGATCACGAACTGCAGCTTTTGGTCTCTCAACCAGGTCTGCGCGTCTGGTTTTTCTCTGCCATGGTCTCTTCTCTGCATGTTACGGCCATGAGAAAAAAAGAGTGTTTTAAGCCTCCACGACTGCTATGGATCAATTCTTGCTTGGATTCTAATTTAAAATCGATTCCATGGGCAGAAATATGGGTGCCGTATTACTTGCTGAGCATGTCAGCAAATATCCTCCCTACTGGCATTGCTGTTCAATCATCTCATGCCCAGTGTCTTATGGGTACAGAAGCTCACAAAGCCCTTTCATTTGGCCATTTCTTAACAATCCACACTTTATATATACTTGTTCAAAGTTTCAGAGAATTCTTGCTTTTGCTTCTACTATTTCGTTTCTCAGGCTGACATATGCTTTTTCAAATTAAAAGACTTCTGGAGAATAGTAGGTGAAAAGATTTTTTGAAGAAAGAATTTTCAATCCTATAGAAAAGAAAATATCAATCTGGAACTGCATTGCAGTGGCATAAGACAAATTTTTATAATTGTGTCCTTAATGATAGCTCTGGAAGTACAGACGTGTGTGGTGTCTGCCCGGCCCCTCCACAACCGCGCAGGAAGGAGCCAGGCGGGGAACTCGTGCTGGCTGCGGACTACGCTGGACACGCCGCTGCCCAGCGCCGAGGGCCGGAACCCCGCGCGTGGGCGCAGACGGATCCAGAACCGCGGCTTGCTGCGCTCCAGTTCTGCTTCATGTTCCTTTCCAAGGCACTAAGCTGTTTTATTTTGGGGCAACAAAGGAGCTGATCGAATAAGGGTGTGGGAAGGAAAGAAAGCGAAGAGGAAGTGAGGAACCCCAGGAGGAAACCCCTGTCTGCACAGCCTCATTCGCCAGGAGCAGGGGTGTCAGCGGCACCCCACCGGCTAGCGGGAAAGCAGGGTCGGAAAACAGGAAGCAAAAATAAGCCCGTCCACGGCTCTCAGACGACCCATACTGAGTTGTCCAGCCACAGAATTTTGCTGTTTGTGACCGGCTGCTCCTGCTGCTGCTATAAGCCTTTAGGGGTAAATCTGTAGAAAACATCAGTTGCTTGGCTGCAAAAAGGTACTCGTCCTCTCACTGTTTCCCCCTCTGTAACCCTCTGTCACATTCATAACCTAACTTCCCAGTTATAAAAATTACTTTTCCTACTGAAGAGAACTGTAAGAAAAATGAATGCCTAATGTGGAAATATGGTGAGAAGAACCTACTGCTGGAGGTCAAACTCAGGAGGCGACAGCAAGGCTCCTCATTGGGCCAACGCCAGCTCACGGGGATGTCCCCACCCCAGCCTGCACAGCAGTACCAGGGAACAGCACCCACCTCTCAGGCACAGCACTCAGCTCTGTCACCAAAGACCCGCTCCGGTCTGAGCCGTCGCCATACGAGTACTTAAATGTGACTCGTACGAATGAGCAACTGACCTTTAATTTCATTTCCTTTCAATTAATTCAAATTTAAAATTAAATATCCAAATGAGTTTAGTGGCCATCATTTTGAACTATGCTACTCCAGAGGGTTTACAGACCTTGCTTATAAAAATGCTGCTCCTTCTGAAAGGGCAAAGCTCGGAAGGGGCAGGAACGACAGAGGCCCCGGCACCAAGCAGAGACCTAAGGTAGGCCCTGCATTTGACCTTGCTGGGGACTCTGTTGGGAGCCTCTGAGGATCCCAGAAGCTGACACTTCTGGGAGAATGAAAATGGACTAATCACACCCTTTACGATCCTCTTCCAGGCCCATGAGAATTCTGCCCCATTCATTGTGTGTAATTGTAGTTTCTCCCTTCCTCCAGACATTTTTCTCATTTGGAGAAGTGTTGGTTGCTAGGAGACTGAACTGCCTTCTCAAGTCGAGTATTTTAGAGGGAAACAATTCACATGATTTTCTTCTTTAGTAAGATGAAAATTTGTAAAATGTTTGCAAGGCATGGTGGAAAAGTCAAGCTTTTACATTTCTTCGTATATTTGTTTTAGCAATTATAAAACCTTTCATTTACTTTTCCCACTGCCTCGCACTGCAAGAAAAAAAAACTGACTGCTCTTTTTGTAGTATTTCTTAAGAAAGAATAACATTCCCAGGCTTGCTCCCAGGGATGGTGAGGTGATATTTATTCTGCTTACCTCACAAGGGAACTGTGAGTGAGAATCGAAAATAATAACATTTATAATGGAAATTGTAAAGCACCATCAGCCAAAACCATAATAATATTGCACTCAACGATTCAGAGTTATATCCAACTAGTTCTTCTTACGATGATTTTTGTAAATTCATAAAAATCTGTCTGAACACATAATTTAACAAATAAAGAAACCACAACTTGGAGAAATGAACGAGTTCTCCCAGGTTTCTAACTTTCAGGAAAAAATTCCATTATACCACAGTGATTTCTCTGGGGATATGAACAAGACTCTTTTCAATGTTAAAGCTGACTTTTGTAATTACTGTCAACATTTTAACCCCGAAAACAGAGTTGTATGAATGATATGAGATTTCCTATATAATTTACCTAATACAACATCTGACATAATAAGTGCTCAATAGAAATAGCTATTAAATAATAATTATGATGATAACTTAGCTAGTAAGGATCTTTCCTTTCAAATTTCTTGGGTCCTGCTTTAAAAATCCAGTTGCAGTAACTTTATTGACAGATTACAGAATTTTGTATTGTTCGAGAAATCGGTCAATGTTGACAGTCGAAATCTAACGGGCTTCCTTCCCTTTAATATCGCTGAGCAGCAAAATAATTCACCAAAGAGGAAATAAGAATATTTATTTCACAAATTTTACAAAGAAATTATAGTATAAAAATGAATGATGTGGTCGAAAGAAGCTGTTTGATAATTATATTAAATGCTTTATTTTTCTATGACTTTTGAAGAACCCAAATTCCTTAGAAGGTGTCAGCATTGGAGAGCACCCTGGAGGTCTCCTTTTTCAAAGGAACCCGTACAAGGTACAAATCAAGTACTTAGATGCAGACATGCTCCTAAGGGTGACGACTAGCCTATCAACGGCATCCCACAAGTACAAGCAGCCAGTCGCATGCTGCCCCAATGTCTCCATCTCGAGGTTCTCAATGTTCTGGCTGATTTTTGTATTCTGGCCATGCATGAGAACTACCAGGTGAGCTTTAGAAAATATCCAGGCCTCTCCCCAGGCCAATCAGCGTCTAACTCTGAGAGGCAAGGCAGGTCTAAGCAGTTTTAACGCTTAAAAATGTTAAAGCTCCCTGGGTGAATCTAATGTGCAGCCAGCATTACGAACGAGGGCCCTAAGCCATTCTGACGTCAGCTTTCTCTGTCTTAAAACGAGCACTTTCAGGTGCACAGCACCACTTCAGGCCTAACTCAAAAAACTGAGCTCAGAAGTGTCTCTGCATCACCCAAGAAGAGGTTACTGCCATGACATCCGCACAGAATCTCATGCCCCGTTTTTTTCTCTCTCAATCTCTCTCTCTCTCTCTCTCTCTCTCTCTCTCTCTCTCTCTCTCTCTCTCTCTCTCTCTCACTCTCTCTCGCTCTCCTTCCTCCTCCCCACTATGCTCTTTCTCTTCCCCTTACTCTCTACCCCCTCGCTCACATCTCTTTTCCTCTGTCCCTCCCCTTACTCTCTCAGTTCTTCTCTGAGAAATCATCCCCCTTGATATATTTTGCTCCCTTATTTTTCTTCTTTATCCTACTTTCTGCCAGTTTATCCCAGGAATCTTTCTTTTTTTCCATTTCTGATTACATTTTTGTTCCATTTATGAGCCAAGCTAAAAGCTTGGGCAGGGGAAAGGGGCAAGGGTCCAGACCCATAGAAATATTGAAAAGAAACAGGTTTAAAAGGAATCTCTGTCACTAGCTTTCGAAGCCCTTGAAAGTAGCCACTTGTCTCATTTGCAACTTCTTCAGCCTCCTCTAATTAGGCTTGCCTTCCCTTGAGCACCAGCATTCAAAACACAGTTTTGTTTTTAATGTAGTCTAACACCCTTCTCTTTGAATTCCGGGTATTGCAACATCACTACGCTATTTTTTTCATGGCTATTAATATTCAGTTCTCCAGGTGGGTGTCTGGATGCCTGCAATCCCCTTGGCAGGAGAGTTGGAAATTGAGAAATTTAAGACGTTAATGAAAAACTGGTTTGAGGTCATCAAGACTGAGAGTAAACCCATTAGTAACATTAATTACTAACTCATTATTAATTAATAACTAATGAATTAAGGAACATTACTTCCATTTGATACCGTTGCTCTCTGGAATCTTTCGTTGATCTCCCACTTAGGCCATTTTTAGGGAGATGCTCGTAGATTTGTTTAGCTTCACCAACGACGCATTCAAACAGGCATTGGTCTCCGTGTCTGCTATTCTCCCACTGCGGCTGTCAACACATCTCCGAAACTGTCGCCCAGCAACGTCTGTGCCCGTCTTTGGCTCAGTCCCTCATACTGAAATTCTTCCCCCATCCTTCTCATGTTTGCCCCAAGAGCAGGCTTCTCACGCTCAAATTTATAGCTCTGCCTGGTTTTTGTCATCCCTGGCTGCATCTCCCTTTAATTGTCTCACTTAACTCTGGAAGGAGCGGCTTAAAACGGACTTATGTAAGAAACTAATTCCTTGAGATTGTGGATGTGCACAGAAAGAAACTCAGCATGCTGGGACTTTTTCTTTTCTTTTTTTTTTTAATAAAATAAGAGAGGGGAAAGATTAATTAAGCAGTCATTAAGTTGGTCCAGGTCCCCTGGGCTTTTGCAGACAGACCTAGGAGCTTAGATACAAGAATGGCAATGTTCTGGGGGGAAACACTTCCTGAGTTCCATATTTCCAATTTACAGAAAGTATATGGCACAAACTCAGCATACAGTAGCTATTCAATAAATAGTTACTGCTCTGAGTTGTGAACTAGAACATGCCTAAGGCGATAGCAATTGAAGTGCGTCATTTGAACATATAAAATAATTTTGTCTTAAAAAGACTTCTTTGTCTATGGTAGGGATCCCCAACCCCCAAGCCTGGATCACTACTATCAAGGGCCTGTTAGGAACCGGACTACACAGCAGGAGGTGAGTGGCAGGCGAGCTAGCGAAGCTTCACCTGTATTTGCAGCCGCTCCCCAGCGCTAGCATCACCACCTCAGCTCCACCTCAGATCATCAGGCATTAGATTCTCATAGGAGCGCCAGTCCCCAGTGCCAAAAAGTTTGGGGACCACTGGTCTATAGGATTCTTAAATCACCCTGTCTAAGATTATTTGAAGAATTCACACCGAGGGAAAGGAGATGAAAGAAAATTTAAAAATGAGGACCACTGGAGAAGTGGACGGGTTTCAATACCTTCCACTGCCTCGGTGTGGGCACTTCCCACCACTGCCACCCTCTGCCCAGACCTCCTTGTTGCCATTATCAACAACATCCCAAAACTAACAATAACGGAGCTACCTCCAGAAAAAGCAGAAAAAAAGGAAAACGAATAAAGCAGGATTCAATGTGCTAACGATCAAAAGTTTAAGAAATAATCATCTTTAAAACTAACAAGTTAAAAATGGGTGAAAAATAAAAATAAAAAGGATCTAAGAAGCTAAAGTAATATTAACACAGCTCAAAGAATAACTCAAAGAATAACATTTTAGTAATTCAGACTATAGTTAAATAAAATTTTAATAAAGAACACTTAGTGTGATGAAATCAACAAACTATTATTGAATACCTAAATATTTTAAAAGAAAAAGTGTTTGCTATAAACTTCTGGGCATTTTGCCAGAAGAAGGCTATCACTATAAATATTGACTTCTAAATGCTTAATTCAACAGAACACATTAAGAAAGCATTATTGGGGGGGGGGGAAGTATTATCAGTAAGCTTGCTAGATTGTGGAAATTCTCTTCCCATAACAAAATTATCATACAGTGAATTAAAATAGTTCTCTGCTGTATACACATACGTACTTATACAAACAACCACATAGATATCTAGGCAAAACCAAAGGATCGCCTTATAAACAGTGCATGGATTCTAAATTCACATAGACCAATGTATATAACCATTTCATATTGCTTTTCAAGGTAGCAAAAAGACAGGAATAAATCTCGCTCACACATATAAATTTTCCACGCAGGCGTTATTCCCTGGTTATCCAGAGATGCATTGTTAACGCTCTTGAATTTTAACAGCCTGTTCACTTCAGAATCTTCCTTTTCGAACGCAAGCTTGTTCTTGCTATTTCATGTTTGACTTGTCTGACTATCTGGGAGAAATTTTTACTTTGTTTTGTATTCAGAATTTTTTTTAAGTCATCCATTTGAAAACAACTAATATTTGAAAATGCAACCAAATAAATCTCCTCCCATTTGTAGCAGCCAGGAAAACCAAGATTAGCAAGCATGAACATGTTTTCCAAGCTTCGACTTCTGTCAATATTTCCGTAGGATCGAGAACGTGTTACCTTGTATTTTTACATATACAGAAGTAAAACTAAAAGACACAAACATGTAACAAACACATATTTTATTTTTGCATTAAGTTTTAGGCTGCTTATTCAATTTTAAAATTCACTTTACCTGTCTACCTATCTATCTATCTCCCTACCTACCTAGGGGCAGGTAGAATCCAGTGCCACTTAAGGAGCTAGCCTGAGCAGGATAACATCAAATATGTTTTTAATGGTCATTAAATGAAGTCTCAGGAGTGAAGATATCTAAGAAGATCTAATTCTTGGAACAATGTAGAAAAAAAGAGTTCTAAGAAGCTAAAATTGAAGTGTCTCTTTCATGGATTTAGTGCAAATTCTCTCAGAAAACTGATAAATTTCATTATGGAGTGGTTGCTAGGATACCCCACAAAATCTATTAAAGTAAGCTCTTTTCTTTAAAGGATTGGGCAGGGTTTTCATTATTTCAAAATGACTTTGAAAATCATGATGTCTATTCTCTTAGATTTTGTCTAAGTGAACAAAACAGATGAATGAATGGCCCTCAAGAAAAAAATGATGATTATCAAGGTTTTTAAAAATAATTAACTCTCTCGTATGATTTACTTTAAAAACAGGCTTGTCAAAGAGATTCAGACTCTCAACCTGAAAAAAAGAAATAAACCACAAAGGCAAATGGGTGATGCGAAATTCCCTGGAGATAGGTCAAGGCCTGTTACTGAAGGAAGCAAGGAAGAGTTTGCATTTATAGTGGACCTACAAGTTGCCAGGTATTATCATGAAAGTCCTTATTTTTTCTTTCTGGAATTGAAAGTAGCACAGATGTTTCGAGCATTTCACTTTTTGAATTTCTGTTAATTAACTAATAAAAAATTTGTAATCACTTCTACAGAAATGTTTAAATCCAGTTCTGTTAGAAGAAAGTCAGGCCAGATATAAAAAAAGATGAACCAGTTTTAGAAAGGGAACTAGGAACATGACTCCTGGACCCCGGGCACACAGCAAAGAAGTGAAGTTCACAGTGAAGTTCATGAAAAGAGATAAATGTTTTAAAAAAAGTGTCAGAGTGTTAGAACTATTTTTAATTTTTTTTTCAGTTTGCCCTATGAGAAGAATATTTCTGAAAGTTCTGCCTATTATTATACAAAGTTGGGCTGGGGATTTTTAAAAAGCAAACCTGGTTTGGCCTTTGATTTGGATATTTTTATTTATATATGTTTTTCTACCCTTAATAGAGTGGTATGTATGTTTTATTTCAAAAAAAAAAAAATCACATTTTCATTGGTTAGCATGACCAAATCAGAAGAGTGATGTAGTTTAACGAATTTGGCTCCTTATTTAAGACAAAATAAATAAGCCAAGAGAAGTTAGATCTCCACTCACCGGCCAGGTCTTTGATGGAAGGACAGCTTCAATGAGGACTCTGCACCACGGGCAGGAGCAGGTGGCGTGAGCACTCTCCAGGTACAAAGGTACAAACCCTGACTGCAGACAGGGCCTCTGCTGAAGTCCTGACACCCAGCATCGTAGGAGAAGTCCTGGGCAGCCAGTTCCATTTGAGGTCTCATCAGGACTGAAAGCATGAAGCAACTAAAAAAAATAAAAACAGAGAAGAATCTTATCTTTGCTGAAAGGACAGAAGGATGACATGTCAACAAGTGTTTGCCGAACGAATGAATGAATCGTGCAAAGTTCTAATATCTTCTTAAAATAAGATAGAAAACTTTGCATAGATAGGACCCAAAAATTAAAAAATGAAAACAGTTAATTTCATTACATCTGGGGTACATGCCTACAGCTATTTCTACTAGTATTATGAACTCTTCTTGACAACAGTTAAGTACCAAATGTGTCAAACACTGGTGGAGGAAAAGAAGGGGTGGCGCCCTGACCCTAGTGACAGGGGACTCCGGCATTTTCCCGGTCACAGACTCATGCACAGAACCTTGTTCCTTTTTTTCACCAATACTCCGGATCATATTAGTGCTCGAGATTTTTTAGTCCATCCTCCTTACCTACAGCTGCTGTGGTCTCCCCAGCATCTCATGGACTCTCCACTTTTTACACTCTCAATGTGAAGGGCTGGCTGTAATACATCACCAGCTGCACACCCTATATGGATAAAATGAAATATTCTACAATTAACTCCTGTAGAAAACGATACCATCATTCACTTGGAATGCCGCTGAAAGTGTTAGAAGCAGTGTGATTGCAAATAGCTTCCGAGAGGATGGTACATAGGCAAGGCTATAATTATACTCAAATAGCTGCTCGTCATTTATAAAACAATCTACTAAATGTCATACTAACTTTTTGACAAGAGCTCCTGTCTTTATAGGTTATGCTTTTAAGACTTTTCTCTTAAAATAGGCATGCTCAGTACAGGACAACACTTCTTTGGAGGTTCAATGAATATTTTTCTTTAGTTAGTATTTTTAAAAATAAACAGAAACTAAAGTGATTGTGATTTGCTTCAGCAAATTTTTTTTGTATTACCACAGTGTTAGGGAACATTCTGGTGGCAGGTACATGTGCTGTGATAACATCATAAACATTCATCCTTCTGTTCTCTCCCCTACTCCCTGCCCTTTCCACTCATCACTGGGTGGCAATTATATGCCTAGAAGAGAATTAGGATCATTAGAGCAGAAATTCAAGGAGAAAGAAACTATTTATGGTATTATAGTATTATTTTTCATTCCCAAACTAAGACTTTAAGATCCAAAGGCGAAGCACTGAGAGAAACAGAACCTAGAGTTCATAATCTTTTCAAGAGGAGTGAGCCAAGTGCCTGTGCGAGCCCCGGCAGGGACCATCCCCTGCTATTTCTATGAGCTCGTCATCTCGCCCCTGGCAGAGAAGCTACGACTTCCCCTCACTGCTGCCTGCAGTTTCACCACAGCTCATTCAACAAAAGACCCATGTCCTCGTGCCTGAGGCTTTGATGAGCTCCCCTCTACATCAGCCTCAGCAGGGACCCACTTTTGGGGGCACTCAAAAGCAGGTCCCCTATTTCTGCTAAGATTCCATACCACTATCTATAATAGAGAAGCTAAAGTGACAGTCGCTGGAGAAAGAGAGAAGTTTATTCCTCTATCATATCGTAGAAACCCAGAGGAGAGCAGCCCAGGGCGGGACCAAGACCGTAGGCTTCTGTGCGGCCACTGCGTTAGTCCAGCTCTGACTTCCACCCCAAGGTCAGCTCTTGTCCCAAGATGGTGGCTGGGCTTTCACCTATCACATTCGATTTCTGACAAGAGAAAGAGTGCAAGCTTCACATCTCCCAGCTGAGTCAACAATTTTTAATCGCACTCGCTTGAAGTCCCTCACAGTGTTTCTGACTAAATCTCAGCAGCGAGGACTTTCCCACATGGCCATGCAGAGCTGCAAACACTCTGCCATGTGCGGCACTTTAGGTGGCCGCATTAACCACCTCTCGCCCTCCCTCCAAAGAGGCTTCTCTTACCAAAAAAAAGAGAATAGCTATCTACCGCATGGGTCTCCCCCGCAAAATCAATCAATCAATCAATAATTTAAAAAATTAGATCTTTGAAAAGGTGTTGGTGTAGACTTGAACACATAGGTACATACCAGGTAGATGGCTTAATAATGGGGGAAATTCACCCTCGTTTCATCACAAATTACTAAATAAATAAGTTTCATTAACATTTTTAAAATTAAACAACAATGAACAAAGTCAAAAGTCAAATATTTCAAACGTATGTATATGTGTACACAGATGTATATATAATATATACAGTACACACACACACACACACACACACACACACACACACACACACAGAAGAAGACAAACATGTAATGTGTGAAGACAATGAAACACATTTGTAAGCGAGGCCCGCAAGCCGCACAGCCGCCCCTTCCGAGCCGGGGCGGTGCTGCCCAGGGACGTCAGATTTGCAGGTAAATCCAAAGAGCTGCTTTGCCAATGACTTTGGGAAAGAGATCCATGTCCTGGAGTGTACAGCTCATCTACCAACCCTGGAAGTCAGAGTAAAGAACCTGTAACATTGTTCAGGCAATTTTAAAAGACTTAAAAGCAGCAACAACTAAGAACGGTGGAAGTCAACGTATCCAGGCAAAGAACAGTTAATACTCACAGAGCGGGGCCCTCACTAAAAGCGCCACCCCACTAAAGCAGCTGCCCTAAAAGTAGGGCTCCCCTTCCTCCCACCTAACAGTGGGGCTCTTCCCCCAAAGAGTGGGACTCCCTTCCTAGATAAGGGCCCTCCAAGTGTGGCATTCCACCTTCTAAATCAGGGTTCCCCCTAAAACGTGGGCTCCCCACTAAAGTGAGTTATCTCCCTAAAACCAGACCTCTCCTTCTTATGTGTGGGGGGATCCTCCCTCCCCCCCCCTAAGAGTGCAGTAATCCGCACTAGAGCAGAAATCACTTTCTAGGAGCGGGGCTCCCCCGCTTTGAGAGGCTCTCCCTTCCTATATCGGAGCTCACCCCATAAGAGCACTGTGTGGGCCTAGAGCATAAGGCTTACTTTGAGAGTGGGGTTCCACTCCTAGAGCGAGCCCCTAATTGTGGGCTCTTCCCTAAGAGCATAACTTTTGCACGTGAAGGGCTCACACCGAGAAGGAGCTCCCTGCAGCCTGCCTTGGGATGGCAGTGGGGTGAACATACCCACATTCTCAAGTACGTGGCTGGCCTACAGGCTTCTTTTCTAGAGAGAAGCTCTCTCACTAGACTGGGTCTCCCCCATTAGAGAGGGGCTCCCCTCTCTTTCCAGAGAGAGGATCCTGGCCCGTGGAATCTGCCTCGACTTAGCCCACAGCCCTCAGCTGCCAGCCCTATTTGGGTTTGGCGTTGGGTGAAGAAGACTGTTTTTCTCAGATCTATGAGGGGCTCCCTTTCTAGAGTGTGCCCCCCCCCAGAAGTAGGTCTCTCCCCCATAGCAGAGCCCACCTTAGATTAGGGCTCTTCCACTACAGTGGGGTCTCCCCCGAAGAGGTGCACTCTCCCCTAGAGCGGAGCTTCCTCATGAGAACAGGGCCCCCCAGAAGTAGGCCCCCTCCAGAACAGGGATCCCTAAGTGTGAGTCTCCACCCAGAGTAAGGCCCATCAAATAAGTGGGCTCCCCTAACAGCGAGGTTCTCCCCTAAAGAGCGGGAGCCCCCTACCTCAAGAGGGGCCTCACTCTAGTGGGAAAGCACCTGTTTGGAGAGAGCCAAACTCTTAGGGGGAGGCCTTGCTCAAGAGGAAGGGTCACGCTCTGGGGGGACCCCCGCTTTTATAGGAGAACCCCACTCTGGCATTCTCAGGGAGGAAGCCCTGCTCCAGAAGAGAGAGCCACGCTCTAGAAAGAGAGCCCCTCTCTAGGGAGGGAATCCCCCATTAACTGGAGAGAAATAGTTATCTTCACCCAAGGGTGACCCAAAGCGGGCTGACACCTCTGGGCACTGCCAAGGGAGCCCTCTAGAGACGGAGCCCTCAAAGAGCTGAGAAAGTAATTATCTTCGTCCCATGCCAAATCCAAACAGGGCTGACAGCTGAGGGCTGTGGGCTATGTCTCTAGAGAGGGAGCCCTGTCTAGGAAACATTTTAATAACACGCCAGTAAGTGTCATGAAAAATTTTTCTCTGCTGCCATCTCATGTGCATTTTGGGAATAACACCCGAGTGTGTGCCATTAAGTTACTAGTTGCTGCCATCTGGTGGGAATCTTGGAAATTACACCTTTGTGTATGTCCTAAAAAGTTATCTTCTGCTGTCATCTCGTGTGCATTTGGGGAATAACAACAGAGTGTATATCATGTAGTGTGCAACTCGGGAGTAACACCAGGGAAATATTTTCTCTCTCCAAAGGCTTCTTGAGCCAATGACGACTGTAAGTGACACAGGGTTGGGCCCCAGGTTCAGTCATATGTACCCTGGAAGCTGCCGCTGGAAAGTGGAGTCCTTGAGGTGACACGTGGCACAGGTCTTGACACACCCTGAATCAACTGCCTTCTCACCTGCCTCTTGCCTATGCATGCCTTATGCCACCTTCCCCTCTTGGCTCCCTACTTTCCCTTGGGCAGTTTTTAAATTAACGGTGTGCTTAGAGAGCTTCTATAAATAACTACATCTAGGGGTAGTGGGGCGTAAACCAAAGCATTATTTTGCATGTAAAAGAGGAAGCCCTGAAGGAACAGACCAAAAGAATCCCAAGTTTGATAGCAGAAAGCTCGGATATAAAAAGACCATAGAGAGGCCTGTGGAGCCAAACTACAGCCCCCAGGGAGAGCTGGGGAGGCAGGGCACAGCGGGATCCTGGGCTCTGGTCTGGAGGCTGGAGCTGAAGGGTTTGGGGGGACTTCACTCCAGATGCAGCATCTGCAAAATGAGCTGAACACTAGGCACCTCCCTGCACACCTGTGCTGAGTGGACCTGTATGGAGGGATGGGGATAGAGTTTGTCAGCTTTCCTCTGTCATGAGGTGTCTTTTCCAAGGCTGGGGCCACTCTCGGTTTCAGAAGGCTGGCCTGCTGGGGGAACTTCAGGATCAGGGGGGCCTAAAGGCATATATGAAAGACCTAGGAAACAGTGACGGTTCAAACAAGGCTCCCCCAAGAAATCCCAAACTCGCAGGCCACCCCCACAGTCAGCAGCTGTGGGCTGGCAGCCGCTCAGCACCCTATGCTGTCCATTTTCTGTCGCTTTCAGTCACCACATGGCCATCTCCCTCATTCTCCATCAACATCCGCCCAGATTCAAGTCGTGCTCTGTTCACCCTGCATCCTTGCTCTTTGACAAGGCTGAGCTCCTGCTCATAGTCAACCCCTTCTCCCTCATCCTCCCCTTTCTTCCCTATCACTTTCTCATTCTGTCATTTTCCCTCCAGGCCAAGAGTGGGGCACCTGCTTTGTGTGTCTTCAGCCTCTTCTCCTCGATCACCAGCTTTTTATTTTTTGTCACCCTCCCCCATTACCCTTCAGTAACCTCCTTCTCCTTCTGCCATTTTCCAATTAAGCTCAACACTTCATCGCACCCCACTGCCCCCTAGAATAAATTTGAAAATTGTAGCAAGCCATTAAAACTTTTAAAGTCATTTTTTTCCAGCTCAATTTCAGCACCCCAAGGAAAAATTTTAAAGTATCCATGACTATCACAGATGAAAACAGAATGTCATTGGAATCCATTACTTTTTTCCACTGAGGTATAAAATCTATATGAAAATCTAATAATATATACTATAACAAATTATACTTCTCATAGTTCTAATTTCCTTCAAATCCTGTTTAATACAGATTTTTAAAATTTTTTTATAAAAATATTTTCATGATTCTGAATCTGGTACCAGTTCTTTTCACCTGACTACACCAGCATTTAATATACTGGCTACAAGTTCTAATCAGGAAAAAAAAAAATCTTGGCAATCTCTACATTATAACAACGTGTAGCAGAAATTACTGATGTAATTACTGATGTGATTTCTTAGCAAACTCTAAGAGGTGCAGCTTCCTCCTCTGAAAATTCTTTACAATGACTAAAGACTCTCCCAGTCTTGAAACATCAGTGTGCATGGTCTCGCCACCTTGTCGTTGCTCATCCTTGGACAGGAAGTCCCGTCCACGTCTGAGAAGAGAATGGAGTCTCGTTTTTAATGGCTGAGAAACCTTACATCCTGCAAGAGGAGGAAAGCAATTTTCCTTTTTTCACTAGTTATGAATATGGCAGAAAGTTATGTGGAAGTAGTTCTGTCGGTCTTTTTTCCTTTGTAAGTTTTGTCTCAGAATATTTCTGGGTGAATGATGTTTTGAAGAAGCCACTGCTGGGACCAGCTTCCATCACAGCTAACGCTAGGCATCTGGCTGTCCCCTTCTATGGCTTCGGCCAGGCCACAGGCGCTGATTACTGCTCGCATGCTGCAAGGCTGGTGGCCTTCTAGGCGGTAGCATTTGAGCGCCGTGACCAGGCCATCCGAGCAAAGGTCATCTGTTCTAATTTAACTGTTGGCAATGTAAGAGAAAACCTGATTATCTCCCATACCGTGACAGTTAAAAATTCCTACTTTTTCATTCTCTTTTCTAGAAATGTTATCTAGACACTGATTTGTTTCCACATTTTGTATCTCTCCCAAAGAGAAATAGTAACATGAGGTCTGAGAATCAGGATAAATGTTCTCTAGATACCAAGAGAAAGGTTTTCATTAGAGTCTGTATCTTAGACCAAGCCTTGATGTTGTATCTCCATAATCTACCTTCATAACACCTGGAGAAATTATATAGAAGAAATTCTTGACTTCCTCCATCCACACTTCCGCAAGTCGTCTGTCATTTTTATTGATACTATGTCCTGTGCCTCCCGGAAACATGTAAAATGTAGCTTTCCTAAACATGTGTCCAACATGTGAGAAGGGAACAATCAAAAGTTTCTCCACACTGCCAAACCTTAAAGGAAATTTTTAGGTTTTCTCCTCCCCAAATATCTAAACTAGCATCCTATGTTCCAAATACCCGAAAGTAATCTCTATTGAAAAAAGGCCTCCTGCCATCGTAGGTATCTGACAGAAAGAGTCCAATCACCATTTCTTCTTTCCATTTCTCTTTGGGGAACAGCAAAAATCAAGCTTCCAGTTGAATCCACCATAAGTCATTATCAGAACCTGCCATACACTCAAAAGTATTATCGCTGGTCACATGAATGACAGGACACACCACTGTTTTCCTGTCACATTTGAGCCTGGCTGAGAGAGCCTTCAGCCATCTCACTCACACTGAATGTCGAAGAAGGTGATCATCTGGCCTTGAGACACAGCCGCTCATTTTATTTTTGTATTTTTTAATTTTAAATATTTTTAATGTTTCAATTAGAGTTGACATTCAATACTATTTTATAAAGACACAGCAATCAGCTCCTTTTAATCTATCTCTGATCAATCCAGAACCTTATTCCATAAGAGCTCCATAAACTGATGCTTTTAATTTTTTCCCCATACCTTTCTAGAGGCCTTTTCAAAGAGTGTCTTTCACTGGCATCATCTACTACAACAATTTCTTCTAGCCTGTGTCTTGGTGAGCGATTAATGGCACTATGGACAGCTCACAGAAGGACACTCCGAGCCTCACTGTGGCAAACTACCACTACACTTGCCGTAGGAAGATTATCTGGATATATCTTTCTTTTATACCTTCTAACGTGTCATCTGGTAAAGACCTGTGGAATGCAGTCAGCTCACAGGCCATTTAATTGAACTGACTGACTTTAAACATCTCTTTTAGCTTTTCCTGATCCTCTTCGGGAACAACGACCAGTTTCTCGTTTCTCCAGGACCTTCGTGAGGCCTTCGTGCTGGCTGCAGAACAGCCCCAGCAGGAAGACTTCGCTCCTTTTTACCACGTTTGCTGCATTCACTGAAGTGGAGCAGTAGGAACGCATCCAAAAGGACCCAACCCAAGGAGGTGGCTAGGACCACCCTGCAATATACAAATTTTCTCACGGCGCTTTTAATCGGATGCAAAATTAAAACACACACACACACACACACACACAGATCATGAGACGTTTTCCAACCAAGTTTCATCCAAAATCATATTCATAACCCCAAAGTAGTTTTGCAAATGGATTCCTATCCCAAACCCGTATCTCCTTGGTCAGTGAGAGGCAGCGGGGACCCCTCTGGGCTGGCCCCTGTGACACTCCTCCCAACACGGCATGGGCTCTACTCTTGGTCCACTGCTCCACCTCCTTGGCCACTGCCTGAGTCTACTGACAATTTTCAAATGAGGTGTTGATAAGTCAGGGAGCCCCTATAATAAAGCGTAACAGAGAACAAAATGCCCTAATAAATTCACATTTCTGCCAGTTGCTCATGTGCTTAATAAAGAGCGTGAATTGGCACAGGAGTACCTGCCTACAGACGTTCTGAAAGGGACACAATCATCCCGAACATTCCTATACTTTTATACCCTGTGTTTAAGGGATGTATTTAGTCATTCTGAAATTATTAAGTGATTCAGGTTAGCCTGTGTCCACAATTCTGCTAACTGTTCTACAATCAAGGCTCATATTTGAAGAACCCTCTCTATTTTCCAGAGTCTGGGCAAGGAAGAGGCCGCCGACACTTACGGCTGAGCAAACTTGGTCCCTTCCCGCTCCTCTGCCAGGGGTGGCTGTCCCAGCGACAAAACGCCATCTCAGGCACACCGCCCACACAGCGTAGGTCCCCCTGCTGCTCTGCCGCCACTGGCCACTGGCTGCTCGGCCAGAGGAGGTGCGAGGTGCGGGTGTCCTCGACGGCGGGGCTGGCACGCGGTGAGGACCTGGGCACCGGGAGGTGGCCCCGGCCTGCAGAAGGAGCCGACGAATGGGTCCCAGGGTGACTCGCCCATGAGTGGACTCTGTTTGCCCCGAATCCGGACCTGGGCCTGCAGCTGCTGGGGGTAGGGGGGCCTAGGCTCCACCCTGCGTGGACGGCCACGTGACCCCACGTGACCGCGCGCGCCTTCCCGCCTGCCGCTCACGTGACCCGCGGAGTCCGCGTGGCTTCTCGTGCACGCGGACCTTGCCTTTTCGGGAAGCCTCTGAGAGGAGCTTGTCTCGGCTTCCGATGTCCCAGGGGTGCCGAGGCGGTCAGTGTACTCCAGCATCCCAGAGAGGGTGCGCCAAGGCACCGCCATGGGAAAAGGCGAGGACCGCGGTGGGCGAGGATGGCTGGAGGGTGGGGGAAGGGTGTCAGTCTTCGGAGGACCCGGCAGAGGAAATTTGCGGTTTATTTTTACTTTTTCTAGTGTAAGATAGTGAGTACTGAACATAGGTTTATTTTTTGCTTTATACTGCAGAGGAACTAAGGATATTTGGGTCTGTGAGTATCCTTGTATCAGGGAACTGCTTCTCCCGGAGCTCCAGCCTGCCTTTCCCCCAGGCTCCCAGCTCCTTCCCTGGGCTGGCTAACCGATGGAGGGGCTCTTTCCAAACCAGCAGGTGTGGAGATTTCCGCTCTTTCTTTGATGCCACCTCTTTCCCCGCCCCTCCTCCTTTCGCGGGAGAGGAAAAATGCTTGGGCTTAAAGGCCCACTTAAAATGAGTCTGAGGAAACCAGAATGCTCCAGTCTTGTTATGGTGCCAGAATTAGTGGCCTGGGCGCAGCCAGCTCCTGGGAAGTGCCCCAGCTGAGAAACCACGTGCGTCGGCAGAGGTAAGCAGTATTTTTGTTTCTTCCGTCAGCCTTTTTGGTCTATTTCTTCAGGGCTTGGGAGAATTTAGAAGTGCTGCAAGTCCTTTTTCTCTCTGATACATTTAGACTGGTATTAAAAAAAAAAAAAATGTGAAGCTAGCTACTTGGACTTAGTGACTCATAATTTTCTTTATTGAAACATTCCTCCTCCCAGAGATGGTCATTTTTTTTCTGTGTCCATGTCCTTTGTGTTTGTTTGTTATATAACAAGGAAATATCATAAGAATAGGAAGACTAAAAAGTCTTACTGGTTTAGGATGCTATTAAAATTCTACCATTAATGGGTGGACTATGAATTCCTTGAATTGGAAAAACTTTTAAATTGGAAAATGTTTTCTAGAACTCTCATGATAAGCAATTGTTTTATTGGTCCCTTGTCCAACTTCTCCGTGGACATGTGCACAGGTGGCTCAGCTCACTCCCTAAGGCCCAGCCAGTACGAGCGTCACAGAGCACTTCGTCTGAGATACGTATATATAACGAGCCCAGTGAGTAACCAACTAAGCAAGGACGACACACACACAAATAGTTACCAGAGCATCACACAAGTTTAATCATACCAGATCCTGATGGATTTCAGTTCTAGTGGACCACCCGGTGATGCTGGTGGAGACAAGACATGTATTAAGCGGCGACGGGTCGATGCTGGCTCCAATGCTGTCGATCTGCGATGGTTGATCAGCTGAGGCCTCTTCTTCAAAGCAGAGCAGTTAGGAACCAAGATACGGGAGGAACGTAGTCCTGGGAGGGCAGGGAGAATGCTCTCTAAGTCTGCATTAGAGTTCCCTTTGTTTTATACTCTATTATGACGTCTTCGTTGTCTTATCAACCAGCTACACGGGTGTCTGTTTATCTTACTTAATCCAAATATGTTTACACACTTCAGGTAGTCAAAACATGTTTACATTTTTGGGGTTTGCATTATCTTGGTTACACACAAGAGATCATAACATGTTTACCTTATCTGGGTACACACACGCAGATTACTGTAACATCCCTAGAGAAAGACCACATTTTAAAAACAAATGGGTATAAGCGAATTTAACCATTCATAAGCTTTTGAATTAGTTCTTTAGCTTCTTGGGTTTTACACATGGTAATATGAACATTAGTATAAAAAGGCAGAAGGGAAAGCAAAAGATTTCCCAAAAAGGTGGAAATTTTTAAACTTATTGATATATAAGATTATGAGTATTATGAGAGATCAGTTGGTATTGATCTCTTGGCCTGGTGGGAGGGAGTAAAGAATGGAATAAGTTGTTGGTGTTTGTTTGTTTGTTAGGGTACAGCTTACTGAATTTGTTTTCCTGTTTTCCCCTCACAGTTTGGGTAAACTGTGAAGAGCATGGATAAACAGTTATTATCTCTGCAGGAATCTTCTTTCCTTCTATAGGTTCCTCTGGTCTGGCCGTAGGGCTGACCAGCCACGTTCCCATTTCTAGCAGTACCTTGCAGGTTCTGAAAACGACCTGGTTTAATAGTCAATTTCTGTAGCTCCCTACCTCTTCCCTGTATCACTATGTTGGAACTGGTTTTAAAGGATTTAATAACTGATTTTTGTCAAAAAATTTGACAAAAAATGGAAGGTGATTTTTGCAAGTCTGATTGGAATTACAAAGAATGTCTCAGAGTCTCCCCCAAGCCCTCACAGTCCACAACTGCCTGAGGCAGGCTGTGCTAAACAAAGGAAATATAACTAGAAAAGGGCCACTTTTAAAAACACAGACTTCGGTCGTCTAGCCTGTTTCCTTAAAAACTGTGAAGAACAAATTTTAAAAAACCTTAGCATGATCTCCTTAGCAGTAGATGGGAAGACTCCAAGCAGAAGCCGGGTAACCAGCCTTGGTCCTCCCACTCCGTGTACCATAGTTTTCTGAGATGCCTAACAAAACTTAAAATTCCCCGTCGCTGTCTGCAGGGTTCGGTAGAAGTTAGAGGTGGTGTGAATCCATTGTCTCACTTGAAAATTTAGATTGGCAGTAAGAAATATTTGCGAAGCCATATTCTTGTGCCCAGTGCTAGGGTTTTCTTTATTCCTCCTAGAAATGGTCTTTTTTTCTATGTCTGTCTTCTATGTCGTTTGTCTTAAGGAAATAGGGACACACAGGCATAGGTTCTCTTAAGCTTGTCTCGTTCCAGCTGGCCTCATGAGCTGGGGAGCTAAGTGATTCTCTCCAGACGAGTGTCTGTAGGGACAAACTTTGCCATGGGTCCCACTCTCTCGAAACCAAGCGAGGTGTTTTTTCTGTGTTCTAGGAGCTTGGTTTTGTGACCAGAGAACTTATCTTCTCTGGTCTTAATCGTCTGCAAGGTGCACTAGCCAGAACGCACCTGGTGGCCGGCCACGCCAGCTCGGGGGGTGGGGGGGGTGGTGGTCATGAGGGGCCTCAGCCCATAATGAGCCTCTGTCGTCTCCACCTTCATTATCTGTCGGTGCTGGCAAAATTCCATTCCAGTAGCACCTACCCAGGGCCACAAATTAGCGGTTTTGTGGCTGGAGGCGTCCCGCATTTTGCAACGGGAGATGAGAGACACCCTATGCCCCCACCATCCTGACCACCTGTCACAAAGGTCTGCCCTCTCTGTCTCTGGGAGAGAAGCTTTGGACCTGTGAAGGCGACACCCTTTTTCCTCTTCTGCCCTCTTTGCGGAGGCCCTTGCCCGAGCCATGAAAAAAGAGGCTCATTGGTGCAAGTCGCTCTTAAATCCAAAATGCTGCCGTCAACCACCAGGCAATGGATTCTTTGACTTGGACCAACTTCTAAACAGGTAAGACGTTGTCTATCTTTGGATGTTATTGCTTATTTGTAATATTTGATTGGCTTAAAGTAATTAAACATTTATGAAAGTCAAGAAATGAAATAGAAATTAACCTAGGTGCTTTTCAGGATCCTACGACCTGGTAAAATATTTGTTATTAAAGCTGGCTTAATTTGGTTCGATTAAATAGACAGGTTTTTATGTTATGAACACGAAATGTATTTGTTTTCACTGGGTTTACAGATAAGTTCATGTTACCCATATTAAAATGTGTCAAGAAAAGAGGTCAGGTAATAATTAACTTTGAAATCTCAGTTTTAATAGATACAAATAAATGGTTTTGAGGTAAAACTTTTTAGCAATAATTATATTGTATCTATACATGGAAAAGGTTTTCTATGTCTTCGATAACTTGAAACTTTAAATTTTTGCTTGCTTAATTAAATGATGGCTATTCGTTGACTATCTAGACCATTCCAAATAAGATAAAATAATGAAACATTATTGATAAAGATTTATCAACTTTTTGAGGTTTTTTAGAGGAACTAAATATATTTGGGTCTAGCAGTAAACATGTCTCCTGCCACATTAAAACATTTTATGTGCTACGAGGAAATATATTTCAAAAATTATTAAATATGTTCATATGTGTATCTATCCAAAGAATCCTGGTATAACAGTTATCAATTGCTTACTTAGTTTTCACTATAAATTAAGATGGACCTTTGAATTATTTATACCAGCGGTCCCCAACCTTTGTGGGACCCTTGCTCCTCGGATAATCTAATATATGATGACCTGAGGCGGAGCTGAGGCAGAGATGCTAGAGCTGGGGAGCAGCTGCACACACAGATGAAGCTTCCCTTGCCCACAGCTCCCTCCTGCTGTGCACCCCAGATCCTAGCAGGCCACACAGACAGTACCAGTCCTCAGCCCAGGGTTTGGGGACCCCTAGTTTATACCTTTTAGTTATCATGAACAATGCTTCTGTGAAGATTCAAATACATTTTATTTGAAAGCCTGTTTTCAAATTTGAGGGGGTCTATATCTAGGACTGGATTTGGTAAACCGAACAGTAATGTTTTTGCGGGATAGAAATTTCAAACTATGGTACGCAGAGGCCACACCATCTTACATTTTCACAAGCAACATTTAAAGGTTCCAGTTTCTCTCATCATTGTCAACATGAGTCATTTTCAGTTTTCTGGATTCAGGCCATTCTAGTCTGTGGAGGGGCAGCCCACTGTGGTGTTCACCTGCACTTCCATTAGGACTCTCGCTGTCCAACACCTTTTCTACACAACCGACATGCACTCAGAGTGGGGGAGTTTCGATGGTTGTGATAACCAGAGTGCTCCTAAGAATGTGGTGACTTTTATTCACACATTTAACATGAAACATGGATCATCTGCAGCTTTAAAGCAAAAGGGAGAGGAAGGTTATCTGAATTTTAGTGCTTTTGATTTTAGGATTCTGTAGGTTCTAGCAATGTGTTAGGGGTTAGAATCAGCGTTCTAGGTTAGGGTCTGGGGTCTGGTTATGGGTCCAGGTTTGTTTACTGGGTTTGGGTCTAGGTCTAGGGTTTATGGTTCAGCTCTGGTATCTGGCGCTGGTACCTGGGGTCCAGTGTCCGGGTCCCATTCGCGGTGTGGCTCTGGGGTCCATCTCCAAGATCTGGGGTCTACGCCATAGTCCAGCTCTGCATCTGGTGTCTGGGGCTTGGGATCTGGTGGAGTCTAGTTGGGTCTGGCTATGTCTCCAGGGTCCCTGTCTGGGGCCTAGATCCAGCTCCGGCCCCAGGGTCTTGTGTCTGGAATCTGGCATCCGGGGTCCATGGTTCAGTGTCAAGCCTCTGGCGTATGTTGTTCTGCATCCCAGGTCCTGTGATCTAGGGTCCACCTTGGCATCCAGGTTCCAGGGTCCTGAGTCTGGCCTCTCGTATCCCATGTTTTTCAACCAATGGTCGTTGGCTCTAGTTCAACACCAGCAGGATCCCCAGGTTGGGGTGCAGTGAGGAATGAAACTTTATTCACTGCAAACAGTTCAGTCGTGATACAGCATGGCTGGCGAGCAGCACAGCTGTGGAGCAGCCCAGCTCTGCTACAGCTCAATCATGAAGGGTCATGGCTGTGGAACAGCATGGCTCTGAGGAGGGACTGGAGTGAGGTGACCCTGGGGTGTGTGCCCTCCCCAGCTAGACAGCTCTGCTCTGCCTTTATGCTACAAGCTCCAGTCTTCTCTGGCAAGACGTCTTCAGCAGGTAGTTCAGTGCTGGAGACAGGGAGGTCGGTGAAAGCTTCATTCTTTAGTGTGGTTTGCATGACAGACCCATGTGTAGAAGTGGGTGCTAGGCTCTGTTTTTTGAAATTCAAGCTCAGCTGGCCACCAGAAACCCTTCCTAGTAGGTATTTCTTTCTCAGTCCACATGTGCGTCATCTGGCATGTGAGGGGCACAAGGGCTCCTGGGGTAGGGGTGAGGACAGACCTGCAGGCAAATTTTCCATCCTGGCGAATGTCTCCGAATCGTCCATCCACCAGTGAATTGAATGAATAAACAGAACAGGGTCAATTCATAAACAGACTTACTATTCTGCCATATAAAGAAATAAAATAAAGTTGTTTTCCACAGCTGCTGTGGAAAACGGTATGGCGGATCTTCAAAACCTTAAACATAGAATTAAAGTAGGATCCAGCAATTCCACTTCAAGGTACATACCCAAAAGTTTTGAAAGCAGGGACGTGAACATATATTTCTACACCTGTACTCAACAGCTGCATGATCACAATAGCCAAGAGGTGGAAGCAGCCCAGTGTCCATCGACGGATAAATGGACAAAAGAAATGTATATACACAGGGGAATATTATCGGGCCTTAACAACTAAGGAAATTCTAACGCAGGCTACAACATAGATGCACCTTGAAGTCATTATGCTAAGTGAAATATGACCATCACAAAACAGATATTCTGTGATTCCAAGCACGTGCAATATCCACAAAAATCAAAATCAGAGACAGGAAGTACAATGCAGTCACCAAGGGCTGGGGGAAAGGGGGATGGGGAGTTAATGTTTAATGAATAAAGTTTCACTGGAGTAAAATAAAGTTCTGAAGACAAGTGGTGTTTATATTTGCACAACCTAAATGCAGTTAATGCCCATAAAACTCTATACTTCAAATGGTTTAAACGGTAAATGTGTTGTGTATATTTAATCACAAGGGAAAAATAAATGAATTACCGATACATATCACCACAGGGATGAGGGAACACTGAAAACACCCTAAGTAAAAGAAGCCAAGCAGAAGAAGATACCCAGATCGGAGTCATCTGTGCAGTCCAAATCCATCAACATTGTGAAAATGTGGGAATGTCTCAGTCATAGCTCCAAAGAAACGAAATCAGATCAGAACGGAGAAAATCGTTCTCGCACAGTTGGGACAGGTGGTGAAAGGTCAGGTGGGAGCCTGGACTGGATTCGCACATGGAAAACATAATGCTTTCCTCCTCGCAGGTGATGTGGCCAGTGGTCCCAGGGATGGCACACCTGCTTGGGATGAAACGCCCCGGGAGTCCTGCGTGTCAAATGGCAAATGTGATAAAGCAGTGACAGCCGAGGACTCTTAGTGCAGAGGAGAGTCTGCACTGCTGTTGCAAGTTTTCTGAACTTTTGAAATGACTGGAAGGTGAATGACTATTTGAAACAACCATGTCGACACCGTGCCAGAAAAGCGGAGAGGACAGCCAAGTTCGTTAGCGGCCAAGCCCTCTGCAGACAGGTCCACCCCGAGCGGGAAGTGCATCGCCCTCAGAGCAGACCCCGTGGTCATCAGAGGCGTCGTGGGAAGACCACGTTAGCAGCTGCCACAACTCAGGTGTTGAGAGGATGACCTGGGGTGCGGTGGGCGCAGTGAATTCCGTTTGCCACATCACTCCAGTAAGAAACTATAGTCACCGAAACAGGGTGGTATCAGCATCAAACAAACACATAAGTCAATAGAACAGAATGGAGCTGAAAAATCGAACTCGCATAAATGGCGCTGGAATGCTAGACAGCCCTGGGCATTAGCTTGCGGCACGCCGAAAAACCAGCAGTTGTCCACAGTAAGCCCTCACTCTGCTGAGTCCTCAGAGGTCGGACACCCCACCCTCGGCAGTGTTCCTTACCAGGAAGCTTCCCCCTACCTTCTCATCCCTGGGAGGGTACTGAGGTAAACCATGTCCAGGCACAGCCCCACCTTGTCCCCAAAGCCACAACACCTCCAGGGCTAATACTGCAGCACCTCAGATTCCTGCAGAATTGATGCTGCCACAGGACCTGGACAGGGATCCTGGCAGCTCTGGCTCCCTTCTCTCTCAGTGCTTCAGGAAACTGGTCCCATAGGAAGTGTTCACTTAAACTGGTCCCGGAGGAAGAAAACCTGGGAAGCAGCCTGGAAATACAAGAAACCAGCCTGGAGGAGGTGCTCCCCAGAAGTCCAGCCGCCAGAAGTGCAACCCCTACCTCAGGCACCCCCTCTGCCGCCCACAGGCTGGCTGGAACAGGGATGGTGTACTCGCCTCCAAGTCTCACCTTGAACCTTGCGCCTGGACCTCCTCTGCCCCTCACAATCTGGCAGGAGCCAGAATGGGGCGTTCCCCTGTAGGTCTCTCCTCATCCATACTCAGCTTATGCCCCATGGAGAATTCGCCTTTGGGTCTCTCCTCCCACGGCTTCCAGTACCCCTTTAGCCCTTCACATACGAGGCTTGTGCTGGAATGGAGAAATCGTCTCCAAGTCTGTACTTCCCCTGTACCCCAGGCACTCACAGGCTTGGTAGAACCGGGATAGAGAAATTTCCTCCAAGTCTCTACTCCACCCTACCCAAGTGGGAAGAAAAAGAATAAGGTTATATGGAAAACAGCCTCACAGAATGTTAAGATCACAAATTCTTCTCCAGGCAGGCCCTGGTGGGTAGTCAGCCCTGGGCCTAAAACTTCAGTGAAAGGTTTGAAGCCAGTCCTGTGAATCATCAGTGTTGCATCTAGGTAAAGATGCATTTCGAATGACAAAGGCAATACCCCTGAAAGGGGTATTAACCCTCCCAAAAGCACATGATCTTATTAGCCGTCCTGTAAGCCATCCCTGCCTTGCCTTCCTCCTGCGTGTAATCTTATGTTCCCTCTGCAACTTCAAATATGTTAAAGAAGATGCAAAATCCATTCTCCAGAGCATTTGAGATCTCCTGGGCAGATGTTTGGCTCACATAAAAAGCTACAAAAATTCTCTACAGGTTTAGAAGTTTCTTACGTGGGCGTTGGCACCCACTCTGCTGCTCTCGCTGATAGCAGCAGACAGAGAAATTGAATCGTTTCAACTTTTCCGCTACCGCGAACGCTGCTTCTATGAATATTCATGGATAAGTTCTTTTTTTGAACACTCATTTTCAATTTTTCAGGGTATATATCTAGGAGTTATCTATCCATGGGAATTTTTTCTGAGGTCATGCTGGCTATCGTACATACAGTCTGCAGCATTTGACATTGCAGAGCCAAAGTTTTAGGATTTGGGTTTCGGGTTTTGGGCTAGGGCCATCTTTAACAATGGAACACAGAGGACTTTGACCAAATGGTCCTTGCTAAGTCCCTTCCTGTCTGTCATACAAAGTACCTGATAAACTAGTTATCTCTGATGATACCTCCATTCCTGGAGCGGGTCCGCCCTCTAAATTCTTTCAGGGGATTAGGGGGAAGGTCAAAGGTTTTTCCTGATTCTTTTGTTTCTGAAAATAATCAGCATCCTTCAAAAAAAAAAAAAAAAGGCGTATATTGAGGTGGCAATTTCTGCTCCCCACTCAGTGTATTCATCCGACCGGCCTGACGAATAACAAACTAACACGCGAACAGATTTCAGCCTCACTGGGGATCCCCTGCATGAAAACCCGCACGGGCACCCATGCCACAGCCTCCCCTGTTTCAAGGCTGGGGGTTCCTGCTGTCACCGCTGGGGCGAAGTGAAATCCGGCGTCGCTCCAGCGGCGTTGGGGGCGGGGAAGGGACCGTGGCATTGTGTGCTGTGTCCCTCGGTTCTTCCCCACTTACGCAGCAAAGAATTACAGGTCGGCGAGATTTAGAAAAAAGTAAAGAGTTATTGCAAGTACGTTTTAAGAGACCGGCCAGGCTAAGGAAGGCTGCAGCCACGCGGAATTCAGGAGGCGAAGAGATGAGAATACTCCTCAAGGGGAGGGGCGGGTCTCCAGCCTAACTGCACGGAAAGGGGAAGATCTGTGTATATTTGGGCCCTGATTGGGGGTGGGGAGTGGGTCACAGATGATCCGAATGTGAGGTAACCTTGACTGACGGTTGCTATATTAACTTTGCCTAATGTGCATGTGCTTACCCAGAATTCAGTGTTATAATTAGATTCATGAACTTCCAGCATAGTCACGATATACTGACGGTGTGATGAGGCTGAAGTTATGGGCAGTACTTCTTGCGCATGAGTTTTTAGCTGGTTTAGGCCAGCAGCTTTTATGGACTTTGTCCTCTGGGATTTGGGATAATTTATAACCATAAAATGGAGGTGTTTCTAGGAGATACTTAAGGAAGGTCTTCCAGGGAAGTTTCTATGGTTACAGAGCTGGGCCTTTACTCCTGTCGGGGAGTCTGGGTAACTACTAACACTTCTGCTCAGAATGCCTGGAGTTTGAGTCAGCACTCAGGCAGCTTCCAGCAACAGAGAAGCCACCTTTAAAGTGCCCTTCCACCTTGCTGCTGAGAGAGGACCAGGGCAGGGGGTGGGCCTGAGCTGCTGTCTGGGTGGAGCCAGTCCCCCCTCACCCCCCCCCGCCCCCGCTCTGTTTACCCACCCTTGCTGGGCCCCAAAGTTCCCCATGACCAGCAGTTCGGAGTCAGCTCGAGTACTGAAGTCGCTGTGCTGGCTGTTCAAGACCCCTCGGCTGTGCCTCTGAATCCCACCTCCCAGGGCTCTTTCAGGAGGAAGTCAGAGTGAGCCAAGGCCACTGACCCGCCACTGGAACCATGGTAGGGCCACACGGGACAGCCGGTCAGTTCAGCTGGGCTTAATTCAGGCTGGGCCCCTGAGCAGGGTGCAGGAGAGCAAAGTTAGGTCATATTCGAGGCCCGGGGGGGCCACGGGGAGACCATGGGGACCCTCCTGAAGGGGACTTAGGTTTATGAGGAGGCACTGAGCTATTGGGGGAAGGCATGAGGGAGGAGGGCCTGGTTGGACTCCGCTCTACCTTGGGTTGCTGTGTGAGCTTGGGGTACTTACAATATATGGAGGATCCCAGCACAGCACTTTGGACTCAGCTGGTTTCCAATAAATGGGAGTCCTACCCACCCCCACCCCGCCCCATCCCACCCCCCAGGCCCCTGCTGTGACCTAGAGGCCAGGAAGGCACTGTGGAGTCTCCTAGATGTGCCCCTTCCATGCTGGAAAAGCCTGGTGGGGAAGATGAAGGCCACTTCCAAGTCCTTGGACCACGGGCCAGCATATGCACCCCCTTTCCCGATCATCCTGCTCAGCCTCCTACTGGGTCCCTCAGAGAGCCGTTCATACTGAGCCCCGAGTCCTGCTTTCTCAGGCTCCACCCTGACCTCATCCTGCCTGCTAAGAATGAGCAGAGTCTCCTGTGTGATCTGCCCACCTGCCCTCATCCCCTTGCCCCTGAGCAGTGATGATGGCAGGGAAGGAGCCTCGCTCAGCACACAGCCCCAGCATCTCTCCTCTTCAATGCCAGGACAGTGGGATGAAGGTCAAGGGCAGCCATGGCCACCTGTCTGTGGTTACTTAGCTTTTCTCCTGTCACAGGTTCATGGGTACAAAGGAGTCACGTTCCAAAACTGGGCAAGGACCTATGGCTGTTGCCCAGCAATGTACTATCAGCCCACATCCGTGCAAGAGATCATAGAGGTGAGTGTCCATCTTAGCTCGGTGCCCGCTGGCCCAGCCCCTAGATCTCCAGCTCATGTGGGCCCTATAGACCAGACTCTGCTCCAGAGCAGAGGCTAGGAGATGGGCTTGCTAGGCTGAGACCCCCAGCCCACCCCAGCTCTGCTAGCCAGGTGAGGTGTACTATCTTACCTGGAGGATAAGTGCAATGCAGAGCAGAGCAGAAGAGGAGGCTGGGACAGCAGCGTGGCTGTGAGTGGATCCTGAGCTGCAAGAAGAAATTCGAGGTGTGCTAATACTTCGGTACCCGAAGGCCATTCCTAAACTATGCTGACCTGCACAATCGCGACTTAGTAATGGGTGAGGCTGTTGTGGACTGACGTTTCCCTAGAGGGCCACTAAGGACGAGTGAAAATTAGGCAGGTTGTATAGTGAAGGGAGCTCTAGGAAGATGGTATTAAACAGGTTTCTTTATTTTAGAACTTGAACCTTCAAACATGCTGTATGTGGAATATGCTTGTGGAACTCCTTACAATATAAACTGTAAAACTGGTGTTCCATGGACTAGTGAGTGTTTGAGCAGGAACGTGAGGGTGAAAGGATGTGGATTCATTTACGTGGCATCATGCATTCATTCATTTATTCATTCAGCGATCACTGTAAACTGCCTACTCATGCTGGGCCTGGGGTAGACGTGGGAGGTGCAGAGTCAAACTAAGCCACTGTCACTGCCCTCGGAGGCTCCATTCCAGCCTGGGAGGCAGCTGAGGCCTGTGTGGGCCAAGGTGAGGAGCCGGGACCTTATTGTGAAGGCACCGGGACACCCCTGAAAGGGCTTGCCCTGAGGAATGTGATCAGGCTTGCCTGTAGAAAAGCCTCCAGCCAGGGGAGCACATGAGAGTCCCACTTCTGGATGTTTCCTTGGTTCTCCATCCCACTCACTTCCTGGCCCTTCTCTCCAACTCTCTTCTTGGAGTGAACTGCACAGCAGCCTCCAGCCAGGCAGGGGCCCTGGAGGCCAGTGGGGCGCGCGGCCTGCACGGCCCTGTGTGCCCCTGGCTGTGCCACAGACAAAGGCCTGAGCTGAGGCTTACCCAGGCACTGCCTTGGCAGGTGCTGGCCCTGGCCAGGCAGCAGAACAAGCGGGTGAAGGTGGTGGGTGGTGGCCACTCGCCCTCGGACATCGCCTGCACCGATGGCTTCATGATTCACATGGGCAAGATGAACCGGGTTCTCCAGGTACTCGCAGCCCTCTCCTCCGCCTCTGCTGGCCCCCAGCCTTGGCCTCCATCGCAAACCCCAAGCAGAAGCTCATTAGCCTCTCCCCGGTGGCCTGATCCCCTCCTTGCCCCTGAGTCCCAAAGTGACACCCCAATTCCTGACCCACAGTCCAGAGCCCTCCCTGGGCTTGCTCAGGCCTCTTGTCAGTTCTGCACCCCTGTGGCCATGGTGAGGATGTCCACCCCCTTTTCTGCCAGAGCCCACATCCCATTTGGCTACCCGGAGTGGGAGGTGGCTTGAGCTAACCACAGGCTGAGACATTCTCATTCACGTCGTCGCAAGGGCTGGGTGATGACTCAACTCATCTCAGCCTATGCTGGTCTGTTGCAGGTGGACACAGAGAAAAAGCAGGTGACCGTGGAGGCTGGCATCCTCCTGGCTGACCTGCACCCTCAGCTAGACAAGCATGGCCTGGCCTTGTCCAAGTAAGAGCCACTTCCCCCATTTTTAGGCGGGCCAGTGCTGCTCACTACCCGCTGCCTGGGGCACTCAGGGGCCTTAAGCAGATAGTGGCGCAGAGTCCATAGCCGGTGACACTAGGAGGTGTTAGCTTCTGGGCCCTGAAGCATGTGCCCTGCTCATGATGTCTCTGTCCTCCCTGGGGACCCAGTCCTCCTCAAGTGGCGGCCTGCACAAGGCTCATCTGCCACTCAGAGGGAATTAGGGTGTCCCAGCATGTGTGTCCCAGGGGCCACCTGGGTCTACAGCTCCAAGGATGCTGCGGGGACTGAGTGGCTGGGGAGGCAGTAGGGAAGGACAGAGCTGTGTCAGGCCACGTGCTGGTCGGTTGATGCACTGACTCATTTCATCATCACACCAACCCTGAGCGGGGGAAACATAACCCCCGCTGAGGGATGAAGAAAGCAGGGTTGAGGCCAAAGGGCTTATTTACCAAAGTCACTGGCTGGGGCGTTCACCGTGTGGCAAGCCAGAGGCTGCAGGACGCAGTGCTGCGCGTAAGAGACAGACAGCGGTGTGGCGAAGACCCCGGCTCCAAGAGCAGCCGGCCTGGGTGTGCGTCCCTCCCGCACCCCATACGAGCTTGTGTCGAGTTCCTTGACCCACCTAAACCTCAGAGTTCTCGTCTAGAAAAGTGGGTCTATAAAATAGGGGTGCTCAGAGGACTAGATGAGTAAAAGACGCCCCACGTATTAAGTGCTCCGTAAATGTTTGTTCTTGTTCATTGTCCTGGCTCCATCAATGCCTCGTTCCACAGCCTCCAGAAGGGAACTGTCCCCGTGGCTCCTTATGTCCATCCCCCCAGAGGCCGAAGCCTGGTCTTTCCTTCCGAGGCCTTTCTCCCTGAGGGCCTCGCTGTACCCAGCCTGCTTTCTCCTACCGCCAGCACAGCCTCACTTCCACATTCCTCTTTCGCCTTCGTAAACTTCACGGAGAAGGGAAGAAAGGTCGCGCCGGACCGACCACCCTCCCTTGTGCACACTTGGGTGGCTCTGTTTTTCGCTGTGATTCATAATTCTGTGGCGAACGTCGCCGCGCTTGTGCCTTCCCACACGCCAGAGCATCCCCCTGGGCGGGCCGTCTGTGACCCCCTTTTAACGTTCCGGTCTTTTCAGAAGGGGCCATATCACCCAGCAGTCCAGTGAGTAGGAACAGAGAAGACAGTGGACACAGGGTGAGGGGAGGACGGGGCGGGGGGGGACGGGGAAAGGCTTCAGTCTCTCTCATCCTCTTACTGTCCTGCCAGGGCACCCCCAGGTCTTGCCTCTGCAGGAAGGCATGAAGCCAGGTTTTCTGATCATCAGCTTGTCGACTTAGGTTGAAATCAAAGCAGAGCCACTGGTGTCATCCAGCCTGTGTTTTGAGGAGCCTGTCTGCCTCGGGGGCTCTGGGTCTGCTGAGGGGAGGGGTCATTTCAAATCCCTGCCTTTTCACACCAAGCCCATTAATTGTGCAACTGTTGTGTACAATGTAAGGCTCCAATCACCTTGGCACACAATAGACCTTCAGGAAATATTGTCTGTCTTCTCCTTTAAGCTGGGGCTGGAATATCTCAGAAAGCTCCTGAAAAGTAAGCCTCTTATACTCCTGACCCACTCTTTCCTTGACCCTGAGATCTGGGCGTATCTTTCTAATTTCTGCCCCTAGACTGCATGCCTATGGAGCAATACAACTTCCCTTAAGGAATCTGGTCCTCTTGTGTACACAGAAGCTTTTATTCATTCCAGGGCCTGGAACTCTGGGCTGAAGGATGTGGGGCTTATTCTAGATGGCCTTAGGAGCCCCTAAAGGTTTCTGAGAATGGTCTTGTCCTTCCTCACAACTCAGGGAGGTTCCTACCTGTTCATAGCAGCTTGGGTTGCGTGTGTATCATTTGATCCAGGTCCTATGGGACTTTTCAAGCCTTACCAGGCTGCATCTAAAGAAGTCTTAGGAACACTGGGGCCTTGGGTTGGTGGAGAAGATGTTGTTGATGGGTGGGGGACAGAGAGAAGGGAGCTTCTAGGCTGTGGAAACCCCAGAGCTATGCAGGCAGGCGCCCCCTCAGAGCTGGGCCATGCCCCTACGAGCTCATGTGACAGGCCACTGAGGTGAGGAAATTGAGGCTCAGAGACAAGGAGGGCCAGCGAGTCAGACAAGTGAAGTCGTGGGAAGTGCGAGACAAGAACCCAGGGAGGGGATGAATCTACTATTCTGCTCTGAGGGCCTCGCACCACAGCCTGGAGGCCACTGTCCCAGGGAAGCCTAACTGGTTGGTCCCTTGTGTCCTCCTCGCTCTGTCCTGCCGAGCCCAGCCTGGGAGCCGTGTCAGATGTGACTGCAGGTGGTGTCATTGGAACCGGAACACACAACACAGGGATCAGGCACGGCATCCTGGCCACCCAGGTGAGTGTGCCTACCTCGCAGCGCCCTGCCGACTGCCAGGGAGAAGGGAGGGTTGGAAGGAGCCCCACTTTTCCAAGGCTCCTGGGAAATCTCGTCCTCCCGGGAAATCTCGTTCTCCCAGAGCCTGTTGGCTCAGCTCCTCGTGGGCCTCAAAACCAGCCCAGGTCTCTTCCTCTGATGGAGACTTGGCAGGTGCCTTCCAGGAACAGCATCTCCTGCTCTCAGCCTCATCTGTCCCTGACAGACACAAGTGCCAAAAGGAGTCCTCATGCATGTTAATGTACTAGTGCCTCTCAGGAGCCTCCTGGCCACCCCGTGGAAAAGGGCAAGCGGAGCAAGATGTTCATGCTCTTTGAAACTGGGAGCCAGGCAGGGCAAGGGGCCTTTCCACGGTAGCAAGTCCAGTGGTCAGAGGGTGGCTGGGGCTACCTGAAGCCCAGCAGGTGTGGGCCTCTGATCCACACCTGACCTTCATCGAAAAGTATATCTTAAACTTCCCAGGAGTCTAGTGTGGAGGACTGGTTATGAGCACAGGTTTTGAACTTAGACCTGGGTTCAAAACTTGCCTCCTACCTGCATGTAGACAGGTTATTTAACTTCTCTGTACATCCCTGTTTTTGTCTGGAACATGGGGAGAATTCTTCTGGACCCAGGAGGAGCATATGAGACGGCATCTGTTAAAGGTGTGGCTGACGCGGTGCAAGGCTGTGAAGCCTGCTCAGGAGCTGCCCTGCGGGGGGCTGCCTCCTTCCACTTTCATGTTAAAAGAGGCTTCCTAGCGGGCAACCTGAGGGGCGGAGTGAGCGGGGAAGGGGAAAGGCCGAGGTTCCGTGTTACCCGTTCCCCCCACTCCACAGGTAAGAGCCATTGCAGCCAAAGCAGGATACATGTTGTGGGACCTGATCTTCAGGTGCACAGAGCCCTCAATAGACACGTCATTCCCTGCCCCTCCCCAGAGCTGACTTTACTGCCCACGAGTGCCCAGTGGTCACTGGGGGTGAAGGATGATACAATGGCCCTCTTCCCAAGATTTGGCCACAGTCCTAGTCAGCTCTCCAGGGCTGATGTCAAACTGATTGCCTCAGTTTCCCAAAATGGTCAGCAGAGTATGAAAATAACTCTGGCCACAAATCAAAAGGCTCATGAGAGTTACTGGCTCCTTCTCTCAGGCAGCCCAACTCAACCGGACCGGCTCTGCGACAGCAGTGGGGGACACCACAGCTGTACTTCACACATCATGCCAGTGGAGGGCGTCCGGGGAGGGGGCTGACACCCTTCACACCCGCTGTACGCCAGGCACTGAGCTGCATGTTCACACAGTCTCGAGAGAGTTCTTCTTCTACGGATGAGGAAACAGGTTAAATGACATGCCCAAGGTCACAGAGCCTATAAAATCATTGCCCACCTTTACTTGTTGCTGGAGTCTGCTAAAGCATCTCACTGGCCAGTTCTCGTTCACTGCTCTGGCTCTGACACAAAATCTGGTTTTTATCAAAATTGTCCCGACCCCCTCGCTACCACAGAGGGCCATCATGCCCCATTTCTTCCGCTTTCTCCTGTCTGGTCTTGGCCACCGTTAATCAGAATTAGCTCAGCTGTATCTGTTCTCTGACCCTGAGCACCCAGCCACATTTCAAAAGCAATTTTGGTCCAAATTAGCAGGTAGCGGAGTACGGAGAAAAACTCAAACAGGCAATGAGAGAGGATTCCTCTGGAAATGGGACCAAGGTGAAAGATGCCAGAGCTAATCTTTTGCCTCCAAGGAGCATCCTACTCTTCGTAGAAACCCAGAGGTTGCTAGGCAGGTGCGTCCAAGTGAGAGACCCTGGTTCCTAAGGCAAGTGGGTCCCCAAATAAGAAGATGGACTCAGCTTACCTGAGGTGGCGCCCAGGAGAAGTGACAGGCAGAGAGAGGCTGCGAGGGGGCAGTGGGCTGGTCTTACCCCAGATGCACACATAGGCTCTGTGCGCCTTCACCAGGCCCTCCGCCCAGGACCTCGCAGCTCTCTGGAGCCCGGGCTCATCTTATTCCTCCTCGGGGCAGGGCAGAGGCTTGCTGCATCCTGACCATGAAGCCCACGGAATGAGCAAAGCAGTGGTGGGAGGACAAGACGTGCAGGTCCCATGGAACTTCACGTGATGATGGTTCCCCTCTCCCCGCTGAGGGCTGAAGCCACTCATTGATAGCCTCGCCATTTCCGCTTTCTCCCTCTCTAAAGACTGAGACCCCCCTTCAGGCTGTGACTGTAGACCCTGCTGGGAAAGTCCCCTGTGGCCAGATGACAGTGATCTTCCCAGGCTAGGTCACCCTGGCTTCACTTGCAAAGACAAACAGAGAGGTGAGGGCTTCACCTGAGAGCGCGGGAAATGCCCGCCTGGATTCTGAGTGTGGCTCTTCTCTGTTGCCAGGTGGTGGCGCTGACCTTGCTGACAGCTGATGGGACCATTCTTGAGTGCTCAGAGTCCAGCAACGCAGAGGTGTTCCGGGCTGTGCGGGTTCACCTGGGCTGCCTCGGTGTCATCCTCGCCGTCACCCTGCAGTGTGTGCCGCAGTTCCACTTGCAGGAGACTTCCTTCCCTTCCACCCTGAGAGAGGTACTGGTCTCTTTCTTACCACTGATCAGCGTCAGAAAATAAATTGAGGACGTGGACAAGTGGGCCACGCCCCACGGACAGCCCCCTGTGGCTCTGCAGGCCCCTTGAATGCGGGAGTGGGCTGACCTCGCCATCCCCTCCTTGGCCTTAGCAACACTGTGACCAGAACCTTTTCTGAGCAGGTCAGTGAAGCTCAGAAGACCTGCAGGGGGGTGGCAGAGGTACAGCCAAAAAGGAGGCTGGGTAGCAACTTGCCGTGGGAGACACGGCACCGGCAGGAGCTGACTGCTCCTTGGAGGGCATTGACTCCCAAGTGCACCCACCCAGCCACAGGGAATGCCCCGATTCCCTTTACAATGTTTTTTTCACAGCAGGGGGTGGATGAACTAACTTCCACATTGCCTGTGCCTGAGGGCGTGTGCAGGGGATTTGGATCTGGATGATGGCGGGTGGGGGGGTAGTGGGGGGAAGGACAGCTGGCTTCTGATTGAAGGCAGTGTTTTTCGAATGAATGAAAAACTCATGTTGGATGGACAGACTGATGGAAGGACAGACGGACAATCTTAGCCAGTCTCGGCCATATCAAAGGAGGAACAGAGAGCGGATGGACCAGGTATCAGGAGACTCAGCTTTAATCCTCTAGAAGGAGCCATTACACTCACTGCCGGGACCCTGGGCAGTACAGTGAGATGGCCCAGGAGCTAGGACACGAGGAAGCGGGGGGTTTCCGCTCTCGGTCCCAGCCCCTTCCTCCAGGCCAGCCCACCAGGCCATGTTCCCTGCTCTCGCAGAAAATCGGCTCCACCCAGAGGATTTCGTGGTGACCGCCCTGTGGGCCATGGGTCTGTCACCCTATCAAGATGGAAGTGATAGGTACAGAGCCCTGGGGTTTCTTCCTGAACGCCTCCCAGGCTCACAGCCCGGCAAGAACGGCCCTTCTCTTCATTCTCTGACATTCGCTGTGTGCCAGGCTCTGTGCCCACAGCTCTAGGGTGGGAGCCTGGGAAACTACAGCCTACGGGCACAACCTGGCTTGCCGCCTGTTCTTGTATATACAGTTCTATTAGCACGTAGTCATGCTCATCGTCCACCGATATCTGTGGCTGCTTTGTCATCCTTGGCAGAGCTGAGTAGTTGCAGCAGAGACCTATGGCTTTCCGATGTTATCTCAGTGCGTTCAGTAATGAGCCGTGTTAGAGCAGGACTCTCCTGCTCATTTTCCTGAGGACCTAAGATGTGTCAGGCATTATGGGGATAAGAGATGATGATGACGATGATGGTGATGACAGTGGCAATCTGAGTAACAGTAGTTGCAGCAACAGCTTATACATATACTGTGCTAATCATGTCCTGACACCATTTTAAACATTTTCTAGGCATTAGTACATTGAATCTTCATAACGATCTTGACTTGGACTCTGTTACTAACCCCATTTTACAGGTGGGAAAACCAAAGCACAAAGATATTAAGCAACTTGCCTGAACTCATATAGCTAACTGTTTAAGCCTGGACAACTAAGAAATTATTGCGATCCTCTAACCCACTCAGGGAAGCCAGCATGGAAGTGGACCATTTTAAGGTCCCGCATATTATGAGGCATCCCGTGCCATTTGGCAATGTTAGGACCATTTTAAGAATTTCCTTTTGATGGGGAGAAACTGAGGCACATCCCAGGCTCTGACTTCCAGGACTCCCTACCATCATCCTATGACTAATGCCATCTTTCCTCCTCCCGCTGAGGTCAGGTTCTTGACAACCTGGACAGCCATCTGAAGAAATCCGAGTACTTCCGCTTCCTCTGGTTCCCACACACCGAGAATGTCAGCGTCATCTACCAGGACCACACCAACAAGGTAACCACCCTATCACACACCCCTTCAGCTACGGGGTGGCTGGGGCTCGCCGTCATCCCGATGGGCAGTGAGACGTGAGAAGGGGAGCAGCGAGGGGAGCATCACTGAGTGTGAGGAGAGACGCAGGAATGACCAGAGGGTGGAAGGAAGAAGGAAGCTGGGCCCAGAGAGGGTCCACTGTGTCGCTGGGTAGGGATGTGTAGGGGTGAGGGCAAGGGTGGGGGTGCAGAGGACAAAGTGTGGACAGGACAGGATGGGATGAGATGCAGAACTAGGCAGCTGGACTGGACCTCGGAAACCGTCTAACACATCCGACCTTCCCTCCAATGCTCCCATCTCTCCCACCCCCAATTATGCAGGCGAAGAAACCAGTAGTTTCATGTCTCTCCCTCCTGTGCTTAGCAAACAGGCTGCTTCTCAGCAAAGTAAAACGAAGCCTTCACTTAGGATGGTTGTTGATGGGATGAGTCAGGCAAAGACTGTGACACCTACTATGTGTAAGGGCTGGTGTGAGGTTCATAAAGGGTGATAGCTGGACATATGGCTCACTGGCTCTAAAGAGGAAGGCCAGGTGTATTTCTTTGTCTTGTGAAAAATACACACATATATACACACAGAGGCATGGGAACCGACTGTGCCACCAAGGAGTGAGGTTTTTAATTGTCCGGGCATGTGAGTCACCACACACACACACTCTACAGGGACACATCTCTCTCTAAGGGGACACCATGAGGAACGAAACTGATCACAAATTCTGCTCCCCAGCCCCCCTCCTCTTCGGCCAGCTGGTTTTGGGACTATGCCATCGGATTCCATTTACTGGAGTTCCTGCTCTGGATCAGGTAGGAATGCAGGGCACCTTTTCTGGCATCTGCCATATGCTTTTGGAGGATGTAGTGCATCCAAAGAACGCCCCTACCTTCATGCATACAGGCTGGGTCTGGCTTCTGAGCCAGTGGTTTTCTATTCTGATTCGCGGGCGATGTGGTAAATCTTTTAATATTGTCCTGCTCTTCCCTAGCCTAAAATCTGTGCCCATGCTCGGGCCCCATGTCTGCCCCTGGATGTGTATTATCAGTGATAGGCAAGGTTTTACAGGGCCTTCAGTGGCGACTTTGTATCCAGCCATGATATCATATGGGATGACATCATATAAAAACTTACAGATGTTTCATACATACAAAATGATATAGGCAACGTATATTTAAGATGTAAATAAGCACCACATACTCAACACCAGCTTAAGAAACAAAACAACACTGGTACAAGGAAGTCCTCTTTGCAGAACTCCCAGATCGCAACCCCTCCTCCCAAGAGGAAACCCCCACCCTGGACTTCCTGCGTATCATTCTCTTGCTTTTATTTATACTGTAGTTTTATGAATGCTGAAATAATAAAGTCAGTAGTTCAGATTTGATGGTCATATTTATCCACGTTGATATGCAGAGCTCTAATTTTTTGTTTTTCACTGTATATATACATTTACCACAACATATCCATATTCTTATTGATGGATATTTGGATCATTTCTGGGATTCTTAGCCATTACAAACAATGTTGCTGTGACCATTCTCAAACATTGCTCCTGGAGCTTTTTATATCTTAAGTATATACTCATGAGTGGAATTCTTGGGCCATCAAGTATGGGCATCTTCAGCTTTATCAGATTGAATTGTTCACTGAAGTCATTTTTATACCAAGTTAACTCCCCAAGCACTGTGAGACTCAGTGCACCACAAGCTAGCCAAGTCTGCTGTTGACAGCCTTCTATATTTCCTGATGATGTCTATTAAACGTTATCTCATTACAGTTTTTGATTCTTATGTCCCTGATTATTAATGAGGTTGCATGGCCGTTCAGCTTGAGCCTTCAGATTTCTCTTCTGTTAAATAACTATTTATGTATTTTGCCCTTTTTAAAAGTTGAGTGGCTTTTATTTCTTTTCTTGCTATTTTGTAGGGTTTTATTTACATGTATTTTGAGCATTAGTCCTTTGTTGGTTATATGTCTTGCAACATATTCTCCCTGTTTGTGTCTTGTCTTTCACTTTTATGGCGTTTTGTGGTGTGCAGATGTTTTTAATTTTGATGTAGTCAAACTTATCCATCTATTCTCTTATTTTTGGGAATTTTGTGTCTTATTAAGAAAACTTTCCCTGCCTGTAAAGTCATAAATGCCCACAAAAGGCAGCGCTGACAGCGTGACCCAGAGAGCTGGCCAGTGTGCCTGTCAGTTCTGGGCATGGCCAGGACCATGGCACTCGGGGCCTGAACCCAGGTGTCTGTTCTAGAACAGTCAGCCCCTTCCTTTCAGCGATGGGGTGAGGCACATTTAGGGGAAGATGACAAACTGGGAAGAGGACTAACTGCCCGGAAGGTGTTAGGATAGTGAGACTAGAGAGTGACCTGCTTGATCTGGGTGGAGAAGGGACTAGGAGCAGTGAGAGAGCTGAGTGAGCCTGGAGGCTGTTGCGCCACCAGATTATGGACTGGGGTTGAGAGTGGCCATGCTTTCTCTGCAGCCTCCATCACAGCAGCTCGGCAGCTTTATGTGCCTGTGTCTGTGGAGTGCGAGCCCAGTGAGCCCTCAAAGAAATAGGGCTCTAAATCACACACCACTGCCACATCCCAGCCGGGGCTGGCTCTCCATGAGAGCTCCGTGGCCTCTGAGCTCAGCCCACTTGGCTCTACCTTAATGGCTTCTGGACACTGTGTCCCCCTGCCTCATCTCTGCAGCTCTGGATGCTGACTGAGCTGTGAGCCTGAGGGTGCGGAAGTAAGATGTAAATAACAATTGGGAAACTCGTGGTCTACCAGTAGCTTCTACAGTAAGATTCACTTTACCCTCATGAAGGCAGGAATCCTTGTCTGGCCTGTCATACTTGATCTCCAGTGCCCCAGACCATGCCTGGCACCTGGACAAAGCTCATAGATATTTGTGTAAGAAATGCCGAAAGAAAAGCTTGATCCATGTCCTTGAACTGTTGAGTAACAGGCAAATGTAGGGTATAGTGGTGGCCATAGCTGACCAGGATAGAGAGGCAGGATATCTGTCAGGACTCGGTCCCTAGAGGGTGAGTCAGGACCAGGGCCAAGTTCAGCTCCTATGGGTAGAACAGCCCTGTCCCCCGGGGCCAGGGGAAGACCCACCTCAGCCAGGCTGGCTTCTGAGACACCAGAGAGCATCTGCCTGAGAGAGATGGAGTCCTTTCCTCTCCAGCCCTGCAGCACGTACCCATATCTGAGTCTTAGAAAACTCAGTCAGCTTGGGACCATAGAGGGAGCATGAGCTGTGGATTCAAGTGGACCTTGGACTCTGATCCTTGCCCTCCATTCACCTGCTGCGTGACTGGGTAAATCACGCAGCCTCTCCAAACTGTGGTTTACCCATACAGTGAGTAAAGCTGGTAGCAGTGATTGAGTTCTTGGGAGGATTCAGGCTAAGTCCACAGGAAGGGTGTTCACTGGGCATCACTTCCCTCTCTCTTCGCGAAGGTCCATGAAGGCTTCCTGTGGCTCACCTACCTGGCAGAATACAAGGCCCCAGATCCACTGGTATTATCTGTAACCCCACACAAGATGGTGTGAGCAGTTGAGACGGATTTATGGCAGATGATGAAATAGAAACAGGACAAGGATTAGACCTATGGGCCGCTGAGCCTCTGGGCAGAGGCCACCTGCAGAGAGAAAGGAGAGTAAGTCCAGAGAAAGAGGCCTGCACTGAGGTTTCAGGCCCATAGGGCCCAAAACCCATTTTCACTTTAACCAGATTGAAGCCAGACTGAGCCTGGTTACCAGGAGTTTTTAGTGACCCCAGGAGAGGCAGGAGCTGCTGCCGAGGTGGTTAGAGCCAGCTCACCTCATAAGGCCCCTAGCTGTCAGGACCCAGGTTCACGAGTGGGATGACTGGACAGCCCTCTGCCAGGCCATCCTGCAATGAGCCACTGGACCTGTGCCCACTTGGGCCCTTGCCAGAACCGGTCACCCATACCCCGGTCCCAGAGAGCTCCTGGCTGCACGTCTGAGGTCAGCCCTCGTGGAGGCTGCCTTTTAGCTTCTTCGTTTACAGCCTGCAGCACAAGTCTCTCTGCCCTAAATGTGCAGATTTATGACACTTTCAAGGACACAACCTTGAATCCTTCACCTCCCCGGATGAGTCCCATGCTGTCTTTCCCGTGTCCCTGTGTCCTGAGTGCGTATAATGCAGTGAGAGGGCGCGGGCTTTGGAGTGTCAGGCAGACCTGCTGACATCCACGCCATAGTGAACCCATCCAGCACATGCAGATACCTTAGACGGCGCACACCACACGCGTGCACATGAACAGGCCGTGGGCCGGCGCCCACCCACCGCAGGGGTTCCCGTCCTCCCCTCCTTTTGGGCAGATGCCACAGGCCTTCGGTCTGACATTGCACAGCATCAAGAAGGCTGATTTTGTTTTCTTGACTTTCCAACATAACTGCAGTGAGCATTTAGTATTTTTATAAACAGGAAAAAGGTGAACTTTAATGTGTGTGTGTGTGTGTGTGTGTGTGTGTGTGTAAGTATAGATTTTGAAGAATAGGACTTGGTGAGTAAGATTCCTAGATCAAATAGCCAGGTGATCACTCCTTCCTGGCCAGGAAGCAGAGTCCTCCCTGTGCAATTCCTTGTGTGGTTCTAGCATCACTTCCAGAGACAAGAGCCTATAAGCTGAGACCCCTCCCGAGGACACGGGCCCCCACTGACCTCTTTCAACATTCAGGGCTTCCCAGGATGGCCAGGTGTGGAAGGAAGGTGAAATACTACAGTCTTTATGGAAATTAATCTGGTAGCAACCTGCTAAAATTAAAACTATACTCGCCCTTTGCCCCAATACTCTGGAAAGGACGTAACTACAAAGGTATTTGTTATCATAGTGTAGCGCGTGGTGACAAAAAAATGAAAAGAAATAAGTGTCGGTGAAGATGTGGAGGAATCGGACCCGCGTGCACTGTTGGTGGGATAGAAATTGGTGTCACCACATGGAAAACAGTATGGACGTCCCTCAACGAGTTAGGAACAGAGCTGCCATACGATCCAGCAGTCCCTCTTCTGAGTATGTATCTACAAGAATCGAAAGCACAGTCTCAAAGAAATAACATGCACACTCATGTTACGGCAGCGTTATTCACAGCAGCCCAAAGGGGGAAGCGGGGCAGAGTCCATCGGTGCACGAATAGATAAACATAGTGCGGTATCTCCATACAGTGGAGTGTTCCTGAGCTTAGAAAAAGATGAAAATTCCAGCACATGCTACGACATGGTTGAACTCTGAGGGTATGATGCTAAGTGAAATAAGCCAGACACAAAGGGACAAACATCACATGGTTCTACTTATGTGTAGCTTCTAAAGTAGTCAAATTCACAGAAACAGAAAGTAGAATGGGGGTTACCAGGGTGTGGAGAGAGGGGGTCTGGGGAGGTGTTTAACATGGACAGAGTGTCAGTTTTGCAAGATTCTGAAGATCCATTGCACAACAATGTGAATATACTTAACACTACCGAACTGTACACTTAAATATGGTTAAGGTGGTAAATTTTATTTTTTGTGGTTTTTAACACAATTAAGAATGAAAAACAAACAAACACTGAAAACAATGCAGTCATTCGCAGGGGAATGACAGGGTAAAGTGTGGGATCTCCACAGCCGGACGCCCATGCAGCTGCGGAGAGGATGACGTAGAGCCGTGCTCACATTCTCTGAGCGTAAGTGGCTGTGTGTGTAGAGAACAAGGCCTCGCTTTGCGAAGAACTCAGCCCAGGGCCCGACACGTGGCCGGCACTCACTAAATGCTGGATAATGTGCCCCCCTGCCTCCCCCTTCAGCACCTTCCTACCGTGCCTCGTGGGCTGGATCAATCGCTTCTTCTTCTGGCTCCTTTTCTCCAAGAAGAAGGAGAACAGCAACCTCAGCCACAAGGTCTTCACCTATGAGTGTCGGTTCAAGCAGCATGTCCAGGACTGGGCCATCCCCAGGTAGGGGCTGCATGAGTCAGGCTGGGCGTGGGTCGGTGCCAGAGCGATCCCCTTCGATGCCCACTGCAGCCCTAGCACATAGACAGTGAACCAGTCTTACCCATTATTAGTGGGGGGCAAACCAGAGGCTCTGGGCTTCCTTCTGGTGCCCATGTCCAGGCCATTCTGCCTCATAGGGAAAATCAGTCACAGAATCACTCTCCATCAGCCCGTCCCAGCAGGCTTGGGCTTGGAGCATGTGGCTTCCTGCCCAGCTTCTTGTTCTTCCAAAAGAATGTCCCCTGTGTTTAGGCCCTTGGTCGGCAGAGCCCACCCAGCATGCATTGGGAGGGACCCCAGCAAAGACCTGGGCTAGGTCTGTAGCCCCAGCTGTCTCTAAATCGCCCTCTCTCTTGGTCTGTCTCCAGGAAAATTAGGGGTGGTGTCCAGTGATTAGGGGATGCTTCTGTCACTGTGTTCAAGGCATGGGGCCACCAGACTCTCCAGGTGGGGTTATTAGACCAAGTGGAAGTATTAGAATTAGAATGACTTTGTCTGAAGAGGAGGAGGCCAGGAACTGCTCAGGAGCTGGGAGTCCCTATCACTAGGCTGAGATCCCCTCAAGTAGGAGGCCACGCAGAGCCTCATGCGATACCTCCTGGAGGTCTCTTACTGAGGTCTGGGTCTGTCCCCCTGGGTTGAGCACAGAGAGAAGACCAAGGAGGCCCTGCTGGAGCTGAAGGCCATGCTGGAGGCCCACCCCAAGGTGGTGGCCCACTTCCCCGTGGAGGTGCGCTTCACCCGGGGGGACGACATCCTGCTGAGCCCCTGCTTCCGGAGGGACAGCTGCTACATGAACATCATCATGTACAGGTGACCAGCTCACTGGGATGGGTGACAGGGGTGGGAAGTTTCCAAAGGACCCCTCTCCTTCCCCATCTTTCAAGGCCAGTTCAAATTTCGCTTCCCTGGCTAGACTTCCCTGATCCTGGCTACGGAAAACAGTCTCTCCTTTGAGCTCTGACACACTTTCTCTTTATACTCTTATGATGTCTACCATTTCCAGTCTATATTACGTTAATACAATAATTAATATTAATAAGTAATGTTAATATGAATAGCTGCTATTTGTGAAGCTGATACTATAGAATGACAAATATACACTATCTCATATGCCTACTCTAGTCCATGATTCTGACAGCCTGGAGCACTTTTGAGAAGGATTATGAAGCCAGGTTCAAGTTCAGCAGAAAAGGGCATTTACCAGGCACTGTGCTGATATCTGCACCCACAACCGCATGATGTTTTTCCCAGTTAGTTATGCAACAGTGTCCAGTATGAGGCTTGTGAACGTATGTAGTTAAGAAGCTCATCTTTCCAGAATTTTCTGCTTGAGATGTGTCTTTTTTCTGCCTCTTCTGTCTGATCTCTCTTGATAATAGCCCCTCTCTGACTTTGCAAAAGAAATACATATCTCTTGCCTAGCCTGAGTCTTACATGGTGTATTTCTCTTGCATATAAAAACGCCAAACTTTTAGGAGTCCCAGAATCCAGAAAAGAGAGGTTCTGAAAGACACATTCACAAGGCGACAGCTTATTTCATGTAGGGACAAATGTGGCAAGGCTTAGACCTTGTGTGTCTATTTATCTTCTCCCTAAATGTGAATTCAGATTCAGCAGTGAGAAACTTGCAATGGGAATGCATCTTAACATTTTCGTTTGGGGGGGAGGGGTGTTTGTTTTTTTGTTTCCCTTTGTTTTTTTTTTTTAATTTTTAAAACTTCTGACTTAACCTTTTCTGTTAGTAAGTCTGACTTGGCTGGTGGGTCAGGCAGGGAGGACTGAGTAACTAGGTTATGTGGCCGTGCCTCCCGCATGTTGAATGAGGTGATTCTGAAGTTCCTAGGCTTTGTCAAAAAGATATCTAAAGTAGGAAATATATATATATCTATGTATGTATGTATACACACACACACACGTACACACACAGAGAATTGTATATACGTTTTGCAAAAGGAAAACGTGCCTCCCACAGAGTCTGAATCTTATGATAAATTTCTTCAGCATACAAAAACCCCAAGCTAATAGCATGCCTAGGGGACAATTCAAGAATGCACTGTTCTAGAGGGGAGTCCCAGAATCCAGAAAAAAAAATCCAAAAACTATAATTACATAATAACATAATTATAAATACATAACATACATATATAATAATAACATTGTAAGTATCTATATATAGACACACAAAAATTTTGAAATTATTTAACTCATGATACCTTTCAGATGCCAATTTAAAAATATGTGAGAGGATGCAAGCTTTTTCAGATCCTGGAATGAGGCATGAGCAAAAACCCTCCAGTTGCTGGGTCATTGCTGTCTTTGTCCTTCAGGCAGAGCCATGTCTTGATCTCCATGTCACATGCCAAGTTTCAGGTGTGGCTCAGAGAAGGTGCCAGGTTAACTGTGGGACAGTGCAGGCAGGGACAGGGCTTCACCTCCTTCTCCCCAACCCCTAGGCCCTACGGCAAGGACGTGTCACGACTGGACTACTGGCTGGCCTACGAGAGCATCATGAAGAAGGTCGGGGGCAGGCCCCACTGGGCCAAGGTAGGACTTGCCAGGCAGAGCCTCACCCCCTGTGCCCACTGGGCAGCTGCTGTGAGCCAGAGCTTCCACCAGAGGGCGCCCCTTTTTTCCCGTTTCTCTGCCTCCCCAAGGCTAGGAAAAGTGGCGCTGAGCAAGTCCCAGGAAGGAGGGGCTCCCCTAGACCCAGCTTCCCTCTGCATTCGTGGTCCAGCAGCCCAGCGACTGTAATTTCCTCAGAATTTTCAGAGAAATTCCTCCTCTTTCACTTTATTTGATTCTCATAGAAACCCTGTGTACAGGATAAGGGAGGGGTCCGTGAGCCCATTTAACAGAGGAAACTTAGGGTCTCTCAGGTGATGGGACTTACTAATTAGCAGTAAAACTGAGGCTAGAGGTCTCTCTGCTTTCTGTCACACTGCCTGATAGGACTGGGAATGGGGAATTTAATGCTACATTTTAACACCTTCCTTCATTAGTTTCCAGAAACTTCTTCCCTCCTGTTTGGATCTCTTCATTATGTGTGTGTGTGCCTGCATATGCATGTACATGCGTGCATGCACCTGTGGGTATGGGTGCCTGCATTCGTGCACATGCATGTGTGTGTGGAGGGGTAGCAGGCATGTGTGTGTGTGCGCCTGCAGGTAGGGATGTCACACATGCAGGCACATGGGCACGGGGTGCCTGTCTGCAGCCCTGCTGAAATCCCAGCTCCAGGGACCAAGGCCTCTTGTATCTTGTTGCTTCCACAGGCCCACAGCTGCACCCGGAAGGATTTTGAGAAAATGTATCCTGCCTTCCCAAAGTTCTGTGCCATCAGAGAAAAGCTGGACCCCACTGGGATGTTTCTGAATGCGTATCTGGAAAAGGTGTTCTACTGAAGCAGAAACAGAAAACAAGAGCTCACCCCACCCATCCCCGGAGTTGCCTCCAATGAGGCTGAAGGCTACGTTCCTTGGCCCGAGGGGGACAGACCTTTCCCCTGGGGCCTCTGCCACAGAGCCCATAGCTGCTCCGACCCACAGTGATGGGCCTGGCTCTGGGCAGGATACATCCCTCTCCTACCTTCTTTATTCTCACAGCAACTCCATGCAAGGAAGAGCACCCAACTCCCATTTACATCTTCATGCAGCACCCCCTTTTCCTAAGCTTACATTACCACATCCTGTTTTCCCAAGAGACAGAAAAGCCCCAACGTGTTATGTTTCTCTAGGAGCTCGGGGATTTAGTCATTGACAGATTTCACCTGCCTGTGAGAGGGGTTCCTTTCTTAAAGGGGTCCCCTCTCCAACCCTCTTAAGAAGAGGCCCCGTTGGCGTGTGTTTGGGCATAGAAGTTGTGTGTACTGTAGTCCGCTTCTTTCCACCCTTGGGGGGGTCTTTTCAAATGTTCAGGTCAGTACCCCTCTACCCTGGAACTTCCTCTCCCCTGTGGGTATATCTGTCCATCTGACCTCCCATAGCCTGATCTTCAGCATGCCTGTTTCAGAGGATGTTTGGGAAATGGGATTCTCCTTCCTTTCATTTTAATAAAAGTCAAAAATTGATTCACCCTCTGATCCATCTTCTTTATCTCCAAGGTGATCCTTTGGGGTGCACTGAACATCTATGAGGTGCCGAGTGCTTTGGGGAATTAAAATAACTTTAAGACAGGTTCCTGGCCTCAAATTTATATTCTAATCATATATCTTATAACAGGTTCATATTCAAAATATATAAAGAAGTCCTACAACTCAACACCAGAAAAAAACAAATACCCAATCAAAAAATGGGCAAAGGACTTGAATAGACAATTTTCCAAAGAAGATATATAGATGGTCAATAAACACATGAAAAGGTGCTGAACAACCCTAATCATTAGGGAAATGCAAATGAAACCACAATGAGAAGCCATTTCATACTCGTTAGGATCACGATTATTTTTAAGAAGTAACTAGTGTTACCAAGGATGCAGAGAAACAGGGATCCTTGTGCATTGCTGGTGGAATAGCAATACAGCGGAGCAGCCGTTGCAGAAAACAGTATGGCGGCGCCTCAGAAAGTTAGACGTAGGATGACCACACCAGCTGGCAATCCCACTTCTGAATGTACACCCAGAAAAACTGAAAACAGAGACTTGGGAAAAGATTTGCACGCCCCTGTTCACGGCATTAGTCACAATGACCAAAAGGTAGAAGCAACCCAAGTATCAACTGACAGATGATTGGATAAAGAAGGGGCGGCATATGCATACAATGGAATATTCAATCTGCAAAAAAAAGGAAACTCTGACCCGTGCTACAGCATGGATAAAAGTTGAGGATCTAATGTGAAGTAAAATAAGCCAGCTACAGAAAGACGACTGTATGACTCCATTTATGTGAAGGGCAGTCAAACTTATAGAGACAGGAAATAGAATGAGGAGTTAGCGTTCGACAGTTTCTGTTTGGGAAGATGAAAAAGTTCAGGATGTGGTGGCGATGCTTTCACAACAGTGTGACTCCTTAGTGCCACTGAACTGTACACTGAAAAATGATTAAAATGGTAATTTTGCATTATGTATTTTTTACTCCAATAAAAATCTGTATTTTTGTTCAGGGAAACCAGACGATGTGCATAGGATGTTAAACGGTGACACCAGGGAGAATGTGGCGGCGTGTCAGGGAAATGGTACAGCGTGGCTACCCGGCCAGCCCTCCCGGACCGAAGCTCCTCGGAGCCCGGCTCAGCCGGAAGACCCGAGGCCATGGCCGTGAGAGCAAGGACGGACACCTCAGCAGGACCAGCGAAGCAGTTCTCAGGGCCCAGTGCAAAACAAGGATGTCAGGAGGGTGACGGCAGAGCACTAACTTAAGCGCAGGACCCTTCTGACACTGCCCAGGGAGGTCAGGCGCCCACGAAGCCCACCCCGCTCACCACTGCCAGGTGCGCCCATTAGTTTTGTGGGTTAACTTACTGTGGTACTGAGTTATTTCATCACACGCTACTCCAAGTGTTGCTCCGAAATGAAGGTATTTCGGGGGCGTAGTTAACACCTACCACCAGTTGACTCAGGGAAATCCGTGACAATGTGAATGGGCCTCAGGCAGCCAGCTGAAAAGGCTTAAAAGCAAAAGCGGAGTTTTATGGGAGAATAAATTCTGTCTTGAGAGCTTTTGATTGAGTTCCCAGCCTGTGGGGGCTACAGATTTCAGGCTTGGGAAGTCATTTGAACCAACGCCTTGAGGTAAATCTAATCTGTACATTGGTTCTATTTCTCTGGAAGACCCCGACTGACATACAAAGGAAGACGGATTGGCGAACCTAATACAAAGGTAAGCATAGCAGGCTAAATCCCGTGTTCTACAGATGAGGAAACCAAGGCTCAGAGAGGTGAAGAACTTTGTCCAGCGTCACACAGCAAGTCAGAAAGGCAGCACCTTCAAGTTTTTACCCAAAGTATGTCTTGCAGTCCTGTATTTTCGATAGCTTGGATTTAATTTTTTTAAATCTGAATTTTGCATTCTATTTTATTATGTAATCGTGTTACAAACTTTTTAGTAATGTTTAATTTTCAAATCTTTAAATAACATTTCTGCTCTAGAAAGGAATACCATGTTTGTTTTGTGGTCTTCTGGCACTCCTGTCTACCCCAGTGGGAGAATTACAGGCAAAAAGGGACAGATCGCAATGGCTTAAGTCTGAAACCCTGAAATTTAGGAAAACTTCAATCACCGGAAGGCTAAGGCAAAAGAATGTTCTGGAAATAGGCTTTCTAATTCCCAGAGAACCCAGATGTCCTTTCTGGATCAGGCTTTTGATGAATATAATTTCCTCTTCCTCTGATTCAGAGTCTTTTGATATTGAGTAATGAGTACTGAGCCCAGCAATTGGGCTCCTGAGGGCATCCCTGATAAGGATCCCTTTTTCTCCCCTTCCTTGCTTCCTCCTCACTAACCTCTGTTCCAGATTCCCACTGGCTGGCTTCTCTCTCCCACAGCACTGACCTAATTGTCTGAGCCTCAGGTAGCATGAGTCGGCTACCCGCAATCTTATCTCGGGAGACCTGGAAAAACATGGTACTGAGGCTTGGAGCCTGTTGCTCTAAGACTGGACCTCTAACAGTGGACAGCAGCGATTGCCAGCAACATCTAAGAAATAGATATGGTGTTTCCCTAGGCTGGTATGAAACTAAATCAAAGCGCATCCAGGCCGACGGGCCATGAGTGGCTCTCAAAGTCGAATTGTGGGGAGAGGTTACCAGCCCAAAGGAAGCATGCAAATTTCCAAGCAGAGGAAGTGAATTATTTCCACATGGTCTAGCATTTACTATTAACCTTATTGACCAATTTGGTAATCGTCAGTTCTGCTAATAAACGCTGCAGAATCAAGTCCTTTATGCGTTGTCTTCAGAATTATTTAATACTTCCTAGGTTTGCAAGACTATTCCATTACAGCTAGAATTTACCAGGCAAATGCTGAGGCTGGATAGGAAACTGAGGTGGGAAGCTCTGGGCGGCTAAGAGGTGGCAGTAATGTCCCCATGGACTCTGGAATCACCCAGCTCTGATCCCAATTCTGCCACTTAATGCCTGCAGATAAATGGTCTCTATTATTTCTACAACCTCACTCTCAGTGACCTCTGCCCGATATATCTCACATCTCAACCTCATGCTTAATTATGAAAAAAGAAAAAAAAAAAAAAGCCCCTGGATCTGTTTATTTTGGAGTTTCAACTCATTTGGAGGCACAAACTTGAAACCATTTTAGTCATTCTGACCCCTGTTCCCATCGCTTGATAACATCTCAAGCTGGTTTCTTTATTCCTGAAAACATCACGGTTAGTAAAGGATCAGTTTACTTTGGAATGTCAATCTCATATCCAAATCAAAGCTCTTCCCCGCCCCCATCCTAGGAGGAGGGGGGGGTGATGGGAACACACTCTGCCTTCTCCCTCCCGCTCAGGTTCTGAACCTTCCAAAGCAAGAGTAGGAAGGGAGCCTAGGCCTGGACCCCTCCTGTCCTCCTCTCCTTGGTCAAGGCTATCTGAGCTGAGCGGTGTCTTGCTTTGTCAGGTGACCTAGACTGCTACTACCAGGTGGTCTCCTCCTGGCAGGATGATGGTTTCCTTGGGCTGGCTACAAACTTCACTCAGGTCCCCTCAGAAAGCAGCACCCGTGTACCCTTAGGACCTGCCAGCAGTCCAAGCCTCCAGCCCAGTCTGGGTGGGAAGAAGCTACTGTTACATGGTGAGCGCTTCCCGTCAGCGTGACTGATCAGACTCTCACCCCAGGGGAGATGATATCAAAAGCCTAATTGGAGGCCCTTTGGGGTTGCGAAGCCTGAGTGGAACGGCCCTTCTGTCGCCTCCCACCCCACCTGGTGGTGAGCTCTGCGCACACACATACCCCCAGCATCCTGGCTCCCACCCCTCCCCTACTCCCTGCTACTTCAAGGTGAAGAACAAGCAAACAGGTCCCTTTCATGTCTGCCACGAGGAACGGGAGTTGGGTGCTCTCCCATCAAGGCCCACCAGATCACGTGACACTTCTCTAACGAAGGCTACTCCTGGAAGCCTTTGGGATGTGGAGTCAATAACCCCTGCCCTGAGGACAGTGGTCCGGACCTAACGGGATTACAGGAAGGGGTTGGCCCAGGTTCTAGGGCACTTTGGCTGGCGCATGGCTGCTGGTTACAGTTGCGCCACCTGCACACTACACAACTCCAGTGTCATTTCACCCTTTAGTCATCAGAGATTAATTATATCATTACAACTTTCTGGCAGAGGCATGTCAAGCGTCAACACGGGCTCACGGCGGGGTCGGTGCCACCCAGGCAGATGCCAAGCCCGTTTCTCAGAACAAGGCCCACTCCCATTCGCCACAAGAATCCGAGAAGTCAGGAACCAAGGGCTCATTATCCACAGAACCCCCCTCCGGAAGCGCCCACATCTCACCCCTGTATCTTGGTGATCTCGTTTCCTGCCTCAGTCTTTCTAGTGCCTCAGGCTGGAGCTTCTCTATCAGGGACAGAGGGACATCCAAGGAGCCTCAAACCAAGCCACTGTGCAAAGGGGGAAGAGGACGGAAAGAAGGCCCCAGGGAACCTCACAGTCAGCTTTCGGCTCTGTCTTTTCAGGTGCTAGACTAGGAGAGTTTAAAGAAGGTTGTATAAAAAGAAACAACTAGATATAATGGCTGCCAGAATCTAGCAACGTAACAAGAGAACACCAAAAAATAACTTTCGAAACACGATATGTCAAACATACAGTTTACAATTATGGCCATTTTAATGAATGCCTTCTGAACCCATAACCATAATTTCTATATATCACCAAGTGACTCATATTAACTTTACTCTGATTTTGATAGAAATGCTAAAATACTAGCTTCTTTGGACATAAGCTAAGCCTTAGAGTTTGTTGCTTGTGTGGCAGAGATGCCTATAACTTAAAAGAGAGAGACAGGGGACAGTGACCTAAGAATATTCTGTGCTATTCATTTACATGTGGATTTTGCTATAAAGCTGAGATACAGCCAGATTTTTTGCCATTTGAAGTATGTCTGATGGACGAAATTCTGTAATTATACAGTTGACCCTTGAACAATGAAGAGGTTAGGAGCACTAACCCTCTGTGCAGTCAAAAATTGCACATAACTATGTATTCATAAATGGGAAGGCTTACCCATTTAACGTTGATGAGCAGCATGGTTAGTCAGGCCACCTGCTGGCAGAACAGGGTACTGCAGCCAAGCTATATTTCAGACTGAGTGAATGAATAGTCATGAGAAAAAGTCCTAGCAGAGGAGAAATTCTTATAGTCCAGACAAAGCTATAGTGGACGAACAGTACCACAGTGAAGATGTGCCACAGAGATTCCAAGCCCTTACAACTAAAATGAAAATTGCCTCGTCTTTTGGAGACGATAGTTTCCCTAAGGAAAGTATCAATTATATATTAAACACCCAGCATGCCTTATTATTATCCCTCCCTCGCCCTAATTTTCAGTGAATCCCTTGAGGATATTCCCCTCACCCCAATCGCAACACATCGACAGTTTTATCATGGAATGGAAAAGGTTCACTTTTCGGGAAGTTATTTTAGTTATTAGCTCTTCCTAACAGCGAGGAAATTCTTGAATCGGGCCAGCTCCACTGTCACGTTCCTTCTCGCCTCAGCCATGCACTGCCCCCACCCCATCTTAGCCACCGCCGGTTCTTTTTCACGTCTGCTGCTTTTTTATTGCCTACACCCAAACGAAGACGAATGGGACGTAGAAAAAAAAGGAGCTCGAGAGAGGCCACTGCAGAGCACACGGGCAGTTTTATTGAGTTAGTAGCATGCAGGGGATGTTCCTCCCACGATCGGCAAGGGCAGGTGTCAGAGTGCAGAATCCAGAGGGAGGAGAGGCGGGGCGGGGTCGGGAGGGCTTCGAGGTCAGGGCCTGGTCACTTGGTGGCATGCAGAGCTCTCTCTAGGGGGATCTGTGGCTCATCTCAGGGGCAACTAGACTCAGATGCCCCTATATTTGGAAAAGCAGCTGTCACATCTCACTCCTCCCTGAAAAAGAAGGGGGAAGGAGAAGGTGAGGGCTCCATATTCACTGAGAGGCAGCAGCCAACGCTCACATGTTTATCAAACAAGAAAGAAAATCTTCCAAAAAAATAAATAAACAGAATTCCCGGTGGTTTCCTGGCTTCGAGTCTGGGCTCCGGCTGCGGGAGCAGTCAGTCATTCGAAGGCTGGGTGCTCGGCCGTGTTTTCGGCTCCCAGGGCCATTGGGCTCGGCACAGCCGAAGCTGAGACTCGCATACTCACCGGTGCTTTTGGCGGTATTCCTGCAGAGCTTTCTCTGCCACGGTCTCCATAAATGCAGGGTTGTCCCAGGAGACCTCTGGGACTGTCACGGTAATGGGGTCGGAATCAAAGAGCTTCAGGACCACCTTCGTGAAGCCAGTGGGAACGCTGGAGTCAGAACTGTGGGAAGCCACCTGGAAGGAGGAGAGGTCAGACAAGGGCTGAAACACTGGCCTGACTGGATCCATTTTGCAACAAAAGTCAGGCTTAAGTCTGGAGAGTTGGGCCCTTTTGCTTTTTACTAATCTCAACACGTATCACCTCGGCGAACAGAAATGCCCTAATTCAGAGACACTCGTCGGAAGGTGTAAACGGCAACAAAATGACCAGCCCAGGGGAAGCCCCGCGGAGTAAAAAATTTCCAGGCCACCATGGTGATTTCCAAGCCACCATGTTTTCTTTGAGCAGCCACTGGCCAGGCTGTGGTAGAAAAGGAATCAGGGAAAGAAAATAAAAGGTTCCCAGTGCTAGAGAGAAGCTCTTTATCACTGGTAGGGAACGATGCACGAATTCGTGAGCTATCCCACACGGTGGAGGGCAGCGAGGCAGCTTCGTGGAAAGAGCACACGGTCCTAAGCCAGACAGACAGGTTCCAACGCCCAGGCGATTCACCCACCAGTTCTCTGACCTCAGGCAAGCTGTGGAACCTCTCTCACTTTCCCCATTCGAAAATGGGGTCTTGCACGACACTGCACCTCACTGGGTGACGAGGCTTCCGCGCAACAATGTACATAAAGGTCTTACGTTTCCTGCCATGTGGCGGACGTTCCATCAGAAGCAGAAGCGGCTCCCCTAATATCCTCATCCCATTTCACCCCCCAGGGGAGGGTCACATCACCTGCAGATCATGTTTGTGCCCCATCTTCAGTGTGTGGCCGGGACACGACTCACCGTAGTGACCTGGAGAGAATACGGTTCTTCGCCCTGAGTGAGATTAGCCAGCTGGGACACCCAGTTAAACTGCTCGTTCAGCTGCTTCAGCAGGAAGGAGGTGTTGAGCATCTTCTGCTGGTAGGACTGGAACAGCTCGTCGTACAGCTTGGAGAACTTCTCGGCAAGCTGGAGGGAACTGTTCAGCTCCTGTCGTAGCTGGTTCTGGGAGGGGTCGCTGGCCGAACAGTCTGCCCAGAGAGGGAAAAAACAAAAGGCAAACATGTGAAGGGAAAGCTAAAAAGGGAAGAAACACGAATGGAAGTCAGTTCATGCAGCCGGAACCTTAAGCCGGGACCTCGTCTCAGCGCTGGTCCCCAAACCGCTCGTCATCAGTCTGTGACAAAATTGAGAGCTCCCCGCAGAATGCAGATCAATACACAGCTTCCTTCGTCGAGAAAGTCTTGCTCTGGAAAACAGTGTCACTTGAACTAAACAGTGTGCTTGGCGACATGGTCGATTTACCTTCTGGTGCAAGACCCTTATCTCCTTGGAGACGGTGGTGAGCGGCACTGACCACGCTCTGAGGAGCCTGGGTCTCAGTGCTCTACGTGCTCAGCCCTGGCTGCCCCAGTTCCCCCAGGAATCCGTCCTGGGGAGGGGGGATGTTACTCAGAGCGGCCATTCGTGTGGCGCCTATTATGTGCCAGAGACCACGGAAGTGCTTTGAATATCCATTATCTCTAGTAATCGGATGTATTCGAAGAACTATCAGCAATGAAATTTTTTTTTTTACCAGTAGTGAAATCGAGGCCCTCAAAAGTAAATCACTTGTCTAAAGTCATAGATTAAACAATTTATGGGGCCAGAATTGAACAGAGGGCTTTAATTCCCAGACTTAGGCTCTTCCTATTCTGAGTCTAGGGGTCTGGAAAATTCTCCAAGCTTGTCTTTTGGGCATATCTACAGAGTTGAAACTTCTGGCCCCAAGAGTCCACGCGGCAGAAAAGCCAGCCAGCACTGTTGAGTCACAAAGCACAGCAGCCCGGTGGCTGGGGCCCTCGGCTTCCCACCTGCCCACCGCGGCTGGTCACGAAGCTCACCAGGAGAGCAGGGTAGACGGAGTTCATTATCTTTAGTCCCTGAGCACTGACTGCAGGTCGTCAGATTGATAAGAGCTGGCAACTACCCACTACCTCTCTTAAAGACTACTGTTTTTTCTTCCCATAAATTTTTCAGAACTGTTGCAAGGAGAGCACATCACATCTAAGCACGGCAGGGGAAAGGAGACCTTTCCGCGCTGAAGAAAGGCAGTCGTTTATATTAAAATCAGTAAATGCAACCGTTCGCATTATAATAAAATGTTAGCTGGGGCAAGAAAGAGAATTACTAACAAGAAGCTAGGTTGGAAAAGATAATGAATAACCTTAACTCTTTTAGCAGGACATAATTAAAAAATTAGAAAAGTCACTGAGAACCGAGTCTCAGTCTAGAGCAGTGGATCCCATCGGGGGATGACACTGCCCCCCCCAGAAAACATCGGCAAGGTCGGAAAAAAATTTTAGTTATCCACCTGGGGCGGTGGGGGGACGGCTACTACTTTCTAGAGGGGAGAGGCCGTCCCCCAGCGCACAGGACAGCCCCCAGCAACAAAGAACGAATCGAGCCAAAATGTCGATGGAGCCCAAGTCGAGAAACCCTAGCGTGGAGTTCCTGGCCAGCACGTGCTCATATGGCTGCAAGCACCTTAACTCAGAGGTCGCACGTGTTCCCCCGTGGAGAAAAGAAGGCAGCTGTTTAGGTGACCACCAGGACCAGGGCCGGGGGTGCCAATCTGAGCCGAGGCATCTGTACGTCTTTCCTTCTAGCCTTAATATGACTAACTTTCTACTAGCAGGCACTATGTAATTTATGCTGTTCTAACTATGGTATCCCATGGGAACAGACCAAAGAGGCTTGGCTCTGTACCCATCTACACTTGTATTTATTTTGCAGTGGCTTCTAAAATTATAGGAACGAGGCCGGAGTATCTAACCAGACTCTGAAGGCCGGCCCTGGCAAACCCAAACATATTAAATAAGAGCAAAGCCACAAGACTGGTCTTCTATTTATAAGAGAAACAACTGACTCTTTCTGAGCACAGACTGTAATGAACCAGGAAATATTCTAGATGCTTTTATAGCTATTATCGCAAAGTAGGAAGAAACCAGCCGGTGTCCAGATCTGATAAAACTGAAGGGAACAGCTGAAGGGAGCTATATCTCCTTTGCCTCAGGGACCAACCAACCAATAGCAACGCTGCTGGAGAGCTAAGGGACCACGGGCAGTGACCCCTGTGCGCTGGGGACAGAACACAAAGCGCCGGTTAAGAACACATCCCCAACACGGAGCTCCCCCATGTGGGCTGTCCAGTAATCTTGGGAAGTTACTTAACCTTTCTCTGACTGATTTTGCACCTCTGTTAAGATAGAGACAATATTTGTACCTAACTTAGGGCCATTCTGAGGAAATGCGTAATTGCTTGCAAAATGTTTAGAACAGTGCCTGGCACATGGTAAGTGTCTGTTAAGCGGAAAACAGACTATTGAAATTTTATCGTCTGCAGCAGAAAATGAGGATGTCTACTATGCTAGGCCCTCAGAGGAAAAGAATAACTGGGGGAAATCAAAGGGCGATGGCTTTCTTAAAAAGCATAGCGGCCCCTCCCTGGACCGCCTATCAGCTGTGTGCTGAGCGTGTGGCAGGCAGTCTATATACTTAGTTTCCCAACTTCAGGTACGACTCCACATCCTGGCCCTCGTCTACAGGTAAGGGGCCCAGGCAAAGCGAGGCAGAGGGCCTCCCCCAGTGCCACGGCTAGAAGGCAGCAGAGCTGGAATCTGAACTCCCTCTGTCTGACCCCATCGAGGCAGCCCCACTGAGGTAGCAGGGACCCCAGGCTCCCCGACTCACCGACTGACAAGATCTCCCGGCACTTCTCACACTGGTCCTTCATCCTCAGGCATCCCGTAGAGTTGTGACGGATCTCCTTGCACACAGAGCGGTTATCATGGTCTTCTAGAGAAATGAGGGAAGAGGAAGTCATGCCAAGGGGCCCTACCTAGCAACCCGGTGATGGGCTACCCGGACCTCTCTGAACCCCCCCCCCCGCGCCCCCCACCCCGCCACACACAAACACACACACACTACTAATTGAACATTTGAGAAGGTTCTACAGGCGGAGCAGGTTGGAATTTGCCCACAGACACAAGCCTCTGGTCAGGGCTCCCTGCAAGACCAGGCGGTGGTTCCCGGGGTTTCCCCAGCTGGGCGTGGCCTCCCTTACCACACCCACCTGATGAGCCCTCTCCTGCCTCCACACTCCCTCAGCTATTTGCACTTACCTTTGGCATCACAACCCAGTCTGCATTTTATCTGGCTCTTTTCTCTCCCCCTAGCCAGTCATCAAGCCCCTCAAAGGCAAGAATGGGATCCTCCTTAAATCCTCCTTATAACACAAGCCCCCCAGACCCCACTACGGATGCAGTAAATGCTGGTTGAATTCAACACTCCCCTGTATTTCCAATGCATTTAAAAGCCGAACCCTGCTGCCAAACTACAGCATTTAGGAGATGGTGTTGGCCAACCAGGGTCTAATGGTTCAATGAAGGAAGTCACTTATGCAAGTATTGGCTTTTCATGTCCAAATGAGACTTCACTCATTCAAAAAATATTCATTGTGCACCCATTCTCTACCAGGCCCTAAGGCTGCAGCTACAAACAGCTTTCTTAACTATAATAGGGGCCAATTATATAATTTGTACACGTGGGTCCACAGAAAGCCACCTAAGTTCCCAAGAGGTTCTCTAGAGGGGAAGGTTCAATGTGATGCCCACCAGTTGCTGAAGGGGCATGGTACACCTGAAAAAACACAGACTCCAAGTTCTGCAGGTCCCATTTTACAGGCTGTGAAAACCTGGACACGCTCCTTTATCTCTCTGTCCTTGTTTTCTGTTCCTTCAGTGGGGTTACTCCCACCCTCATGGGGTGGCTGGAGGGAAATCAAGGTGACACACGCCAAGTCCCAGCATAGTTCCCAGCATCTGATGGGTCTCTCAACCAGCTGATAGCTCCCACCCCTTCTCAGGGGAAACGAGACATCTTTCTAACCTGCCGTGAATTCCGCCATCGGGAACTGGTAGGGAAGTCTGTGGAGGTGGCCATCCATGGCTTGCTGAGCCTGGTTGATCATGTCGAATAAGGGCTGGAACATGTCCTGGAAGTTTGGGGCTCTGAACATGGAGAAAGGCATAATGTTCCGTGCAAAGCGGGACCTGGGACTGAAGAAGAGAGACCTCCTCGGGGACGAGCCAAAGGACGAGAAGTAGGGGGTGTCCAGGGACTCCCGGCTGAAGAACCTGTCCTGGAAAAGTTCATCCATAATACTGGACACGCGTTTGAATCTGTTCTCCATGGCATCCAGCACGTGGGTCTGCTGCCTGTCATTCTCCAGCAGGGAGTCAATGCGGTCTCCATTACTCCAGAGGTAGAAGGGAGAGCTCTGGTTCAGGAACTCCTCCAGCTGTGGTGGGCAGCACGGAGAACCGTTAGGAGAAACCCACTGAAGCCCCAGCCTCCTGCGCTCCACTCCTGCTGGCATGGGCCAGGCCCAGCCCCTCACTTAGCTGGGGCCCCTTAGAGTCACGCGGCCCATGCCAAAGGGACTGGGACTGGCTCCCCGCTCTCTGAACTGTCAGGCCAGTGCCCTTCCATTCTACCCGCCCTGCTGGGGAAGAGTGTGGGAAGACCTATGAGGCTGAGAGAGTCCCAGAGCCTACCGCTCACTGGTCTGCTGTCCTCTTTGACCACTAATGATCCCCACCCCTGCTCAGCCAAAGGCCAACTGATATGCCTTCCAGTGCATAGCAAAATTCGTGAGTTCGGATGAGCAAGACCCTCAGGGGAGGATAGGATCAACATTAATGTACTAAAAATTCTCAATTCCTTCAGTCTAACTGGACACAGCCATAAGAATCTTCTAAGAGATGGCCAACACCTGGCGCAAATGCTTTTTATGACTCCACAGCTCTCCATTCACAGCAATCATTACTAATTGATCATGGCTTTCTGGGCCCACATGAAGCCAGAACTAATCAACTGCATCTGGCCCATGAAAAGAAACTGTGATATTGTAATTTCTGATAAGGAATACACATTCCTAACAAAGAGCTCCTAAAAGCCTTGGAATGTCCTGTGATAAGGACAATAAAGGTGCCTTTGTTGTTATGTTATGTTATGTTATGTTATGTTATGTTATGTTATGTTATGTTATGTTATGTTATGTTAATGAAGCGACTTTTGGAAAACACCTAAGGATGAGGCTGGTTGCCAGGGGAACCAACCATGATTAGAACTCTCAGTAGCAACCCCTGATTTCTGAGGATGAAAGAGGGCTGCAGGTTGAATTGACCGCCAATGACCAATCACTTAATCGACCATGCCTATGCAATGAAGCCTCCATTGAAACCCAAAAGCACAGGACTGGCGAACATGTAGATGTCTGAGGAGAGCTGCATGCCAAGCGACGGCATGGACGCTTCATGCTCCTTCCCCATACCTTGCCTTATGCATCTCTTCCATCTGCTTGTTCCTGAGTTCTATCCTTTTTTAATAAACCTGTAATCGAGCAAGTAAAGGGGATTGTGGGAACCTCCAATCTGCAGCCAGTCAGAAGCAGCACAGGTGACCATGTGGACTTGTGACTGGCATCTGAAGGGCATGGAGGTGGGCGGTCTTATGGAACTCAGCCCTTAAGCTGTGGAATCTGATGCTACCTCGAAGTAGATCGTATCAGAATTGAGTTGAATTGTAGGACAACCTGCTGGCGTCAGTGCTTGGTGTGGGGAAAAACCCCGCACACTGGAGTTGGGTGAAAAATGACAGCAATATTTCATTCAGATCTCCTCACTCCCCACTCAGAGCCCGGGCTGCGCTTAGGGAGCATTTTTCCCCTTTTTACCTGGCGGCCGACCGGCCCTGACCCGCTTCTGCAGACGCGTGCGTAGAACTTCATGCAGGTCTGTTTCAGGCAGGGCTTGCATTCCTCCCAGAGGGCCATCATGGACTCATTGCACACCCCCTCGGATGCCTTCAGCTTCATTTCAGTTTCCTTGGTATCAGTTAGGGCATCCTACAGGAGGACACAAGGCCAGGTTAGCCACACAGAAACCATGGCAATGGTGCTGGGCTCTCCCTGACCCAGGCAGACCTTCCCATGGCTGGCCGGCTGGCCGGCCGCACTGAATGCTAATTTCCACCCCTGCTCTGGCTCATTCATCCCTTCTTTTGTCTACCTGAAATTCCCTCCTCCTCTGGTGTTACAAGTCCTTTCATCTTCAACACCCGACTGCCCCTGAGACCTCCCCAGCCTCTCCTCCTCTGACACTGCACTTAGAGTCTTTACCCCAGGACTGACCTTTCACTTGTACTGCGCTTCCTACACTCAACTTCTGGTGCCAACATCACCTTCCTCAGCTCCTGCAGGCTCCCTGACTCGTAGGTGTCTATTGGAACCATGGTCCCTGGCATGCAGCAGGAATAGGCGAGCTTCCAAAATCAAAGTCACCGAACTATCAAAACTCTCTAACATACCCACGTCATTTGACTCAATATTTCTATGAGCATCTATGCCAGGAAATCCTGCACTAAAGGACAAATCCTCATGCTCAAAGATATTTGTTCCCATATTTGTTTCTGGCACAAAGAAAAACTACTAGAATTCATCGAGATGCTCAAAACTAGGGAACGAGCCAGGCAAATGGTGGTACATACAAAGGGCCGAGAAATACAGCATTATAAGGGATGTTTACAGTAAGTTTTAATATTATAGAAAGTATATTCCCGGTTAAAAATCCATGATTTTGAACATAGCCACTGTCAAAAAAGTATAGGGAAAAAAAGCAGTAAGAAATAGATCAAACATTAACAGGGAATTGTCCTTAAGCATAAGGGTTACAGAAAAACTTCCCCTTCGACTTTTCTATATTCAAATTTTGATGAATGAGTGTATTACTCTTCAAAGGAGAATGAAGCAGGCCATGAAGACACTGCGAAGATCCAACCCGAAGGGGTTCGCGTTAACCCATCGTCCTGCTCTCCGTCTCGGGCTCTGTGCTGGAGAAGGCCCCACACCTCCTACTGAGCCAACTCACAAGCGTCGACTACACCTGCTGGTCACTTATTCCTCAACTAAGAGGCAGTGGAGTTCACGGCCCTGCCACCCTGAACAAGCCCGGTCCCATCTGATCTCGGAGGCTAAGCAGGGTCGGGCCTGGTTAGTACTTGGATGGGAGACCACCTAGGAAGACCAGGTGCTGTAGGCACAAAAAATTAAAAAATAAAGGATTGTAAGCTGACAAGGTCCTCGCAATCTGTGACCTGCCCTGTCTCCCCTCCAGTGAGGAGGGTGGAAGTGAGGACATGGTCACCTATCTCTTCCTTACCTCTTTCTGCTTCTTGGCTTCCTCTAAGCTGCCGAGCAATGATTTGCGCTCATCGTTCGTGTGTTCTATGAGGCTCTTGATCTGTTTCACCTCCTTGAGGGCATTTTTAATTTCCTTATTGATGTATTTACTCCCCTCGGTGGACAATTCTGTAAGAGAAGGGCAGGGAGGTAGAGCGAGGCGAGAGGAAGAGACATCTCTTGGAACCAGCTGGGTGGTCAGAAAGGCAGCTGGGTCCAGGGGCTGTCAAGGCTTGGAAACCCCTGGCAGGCAGCCTTCGGTCCCCAGCTATGACTCTGACATAGGCTCCACTCACAAGGCTCATTGTGGACCCAGGGTCCGAGAAACACAAACCATCGGAGTGGGCACACCCCATTGCGGGGTCAGCGGCACTGTGCCCCTACCAGCTGGAGAACGAGCCTGCCCAGCCATAGAAGAAAATTTCAAGGAAGACAAATCCTAGAGGCGTAACCTCTTAAGCACCCCAATATGAAATATTATCTTCTGTATATAAATCTTTCTAGAATTCAGTTTAACCAAACATCTGGATTTCCCCAATGCACGGTGACAGAGACAGCAAAGAGGAATGAATAGCGCTGTTCCTCAAGGAGACTGTGGCCAAGACACAACACCGTGTGACAAGTGCAATTAGACGATGTCACAAAGTATCAGCTAAAGCACTGAGATGGACACCTCGCGTGCATCACTTTAACACTGCCGGCACCATGATTATTCCCATTGCACAAACGGAGAAGAAGGAGCCCAGTGAGATCAAGATACTGCCCAGGGTTATACGGCTAAGGGGTGGCAGAGCCAGACTCATACCAGGGTCTGATCTCAACGTCTGGGTTTCTTTTTTTACTACTACACAGAGGACTGGCCAGCAGGTCAGACGAGAGCGGGGTGGAAGGAGGATGGGTTTCAGGAAAGGCCTGGCAGAACTGGAGACCACCAGCTGGGCTCTGAAGGATGACAAGCCTCAGACTGAGCGATAGTTCCCCTTCCTTGCCCTGTGAGCAGAGACTACGAAGCATGGTGTTCTCGGTAGGAAGGGACAGACACATGTACTAAGGGCTATGGAAACTCAGAAAAGGGAGGTCCACAAACCCTCAAACAGCCCAGGCTCGGTGGACCTTCACGGAGGAGGTGTGGGTGCCGGGCCATGCACACTGGGAAGGAAACAGCCGAATGAGGCCCAGCAGCTGGAAAAGGCTTTCGATACACCTGAAAATGCCTGGAAGCCAACCTGACCACAAAAAGCCCAGGCCAGGTGGCCAAGGCGAGGCGGCTCAGAGAGGGGCGCTGCAGAACAAACCAGACCTGACAAAACAGTCTTCAGCTCCTGGGGTCCTGGCAAGAAGGAAGTGTGCCAAGGGCGGCACTCTGGTCTACTTACCCTGCAGCTCTCTGTCTGAGAGTGCCTGGTCGCCCAGCACCTGCTTGTTCTCCCAAGTCACCAGCAGCCCCACCAAGAGCAGTAGAGTCTTCATTTTGCCTCCTCCAATTCTGGAATCCCAGCACGCCTCTGTTTGTAGAGAACAGGACACTGTCATGGTAACAGCTAGACGCCCGCCGGTTTCCGGCCCCGCCTGCTGCCTGCAGCGGCTTCCCAGGAGTCCTGCAGAGGCCTCGCCATTCGCTATCCCCTCTCAGCTGGCATTACCGAATTTTTATCCCCCCGGGAAGTTGGGAGAAAAGATCAGACTTGCCAACGGACACTTTCAAAGGAAAGTAGAGGCAGTGGGTACAGAGAGGGACCACAGGACAGCGGCTTAATACAGAAGAAACAAAAATTCTGGAGTCAGAGCCCTGGGCTTAGGTCCAAGCCTTCCTCTTCCTCCTCCTCCATAATAGCTAAATATGTGTGAGCAAGGCACACATGCTTTCCGCATCTAGAAAGGGGTCTGTCTGATGATACCTGCTCACATCAGACAAACCCTGAAAACATCTCCATTGGATCGCTCATCCGGCCTTCTCCCGTCTCCCCATCAAGTGGGGACTGCATCCCAGAGCTGACAGCCCTCCTGCCGTTTGCAGCACTCATCCTGCCCACAGCAAGTATCACCACCAATCAATCACTGCCCTCGTCCACACCCAGCCTCAGCACAACCTAACACTGGTTTCAAGAGTCTGAGGCACTGACAACCAACCCTTCGGGTTGGCACAGGAAAATACATCCATTTGCCGCTCCTAGTTGTGAGACTCGAGCCAGGCTGCACGGATTGGGGATATAAATAAAGAGTGGAGCCAGGACGGAAGGACAGTTGTCTTCAGGGAGTAAGGACGAAGGGACAAAATCAAAGGGTTAAGGTTAGGACCAAGGGGCACGCGGGCCCTGAGGCCTTCCCAGGAGCAGTCCCTCTGGGAGGACGCATGCCTCTGCTCTGCCAGGTCCCTTCCACTGGCTCATTCCCTTTAAAGCCACAGCAGGGTTCCCTGCCAAGGCGTTCCTGCCACCACTCTGGGCTGGCTGCCCTGAGCCTGGGGACAGCCCGGTCTTACACAATAGACCCTTTCCCAGAAGCTGAAGTTGTTGCACAAAACAGAAACCCCTCCCTCTGTAATCTGTAATCCACCTTTCCCTCACCCCCCAACTGCTTATCTGAACTCACCCATTTCTCATAACAGAACGGGGAGGTGGGGTGCCCCCTTCCTGAAACTGTGCACGTCCAGAAACTGCTCTCAGCTCAGCAGCCCCATCTGGATGCTCGGTACAGGATTAACAAGGCAAACCTCTCCTGAAGAGTCGTTAGTAAGGCAGCCGAGTTGTGGTTCCCAAACCAGCTGCCCAGAGCACAGAAGCAGCACGGAAGAAAGACTGGGTCTTCTTCGCCTTCCTCAAAGACAGAGTGGGCAGCTGAGCCAGGGCGCTATTTCAGGCCTGCTGGAAGGTCCCGGTCTAACAGGCTCTGCCCTAGCTGCTCACTGAAGCCTGAAATGCCTCAAGCAGGGCAGAGCCTTTGTCTAGACAGAGAAAGCCTGCATAATACACCATTTACACCATTCACGCCATTTATACCATTCGCACCATGCCCTGCAAGGCCCCCCGCTAGCAAAAACTTCTGAGAAATTCAGAAAACAAGATGTTGGGTCCTAAAGAAATGAGATGGAGGGCAGCCTTTCAAGGCAAGAGCACTGGATAAGGAGTCTGGAATCCCAGCAGCCAGTTCGGGGTCTCCCTCCAGGAGCCTGAGGTTCATGCGGAGCTACTGAACCCAGAGCCAGGAAAGAGATCAGTCTTCTGCCCAATTCCTCCACCCCAGAGGGGAGGCCGAACCCAGAGACAGGATGGAGCTCCCCCATGGCCCATGGCAAGCTCATGGAAATCCCAGGATGAGAACCCAGCTCTCCCAACACCCAATCCAGTGATCTTTTTTTGACACCAAGTCGATTAAGTCTCTAGGGCTCAGTTTCTTTGTAAAATGGATCTGACGTAGGACTCAGAGATGTGATTGTGTTTTGTAAACACAGTGTCCCATATAATCGTGTTGAATTCTGACTACTTCAGAATTCGATGTAAGACCAAGCGCGAGCACCGACAGTATCTCTCGGAGAGGTGGGAGCGGGCAGCAGGTTTGGAAAGGCGCAAAGGAGCAGAAGCAGGCACACAGAGGCCACCTGCGGTCCCTCCGTGATTGTGTGTCTTTGCTTTAGTGAAATGGCCAGCTCCTTTAAAGTGCCTATGAATCGCCAGAGGGTCTTGTTATAATGCTGACGCTAATTCAGAATCTGCTTTTCTCTCATGCCTGCGGGCCATGTGATAGCACTAGTCCCAGGACGGCACTAGAACCTAGAACGGTGGCAGCAGCGCGGCGACCTGCCCTCCCGCCGCACTGACTCCCCTCGGCCCGGGCGACTGGCTGCCAACTTCTCTGATAAGAAGAGCCACGAACGCCCTCCTTTTCCCGTCACCACGGGGCAGCCTTCCTTCCCCCCTCTTCCGTCCAGGAGGGCTTAAACCGTGCAGGGAGAGCGTGGGGGACACGGGACCTAAGCAAAGCAGCCACGCAGCTAGCAAGCCACAGAGTCTAAAGCCCAAGGCCCGAGATCTTACCCTACTTCCTCCCTAAACATAGAAAACTAAACCAAAAGAAAAATAAGAGAATAATTCACAGGTAATTCATACCTTCCAGAGGGAAATATTACCTCTGTGGCATATCTCCTTCTATTTCCTATGCATTTGTATACAATCAGCTCCTTTACATCCGCTAGATCAAGTATTCTTTATAAGCACACTTTTGTGGATATATAATAGTCAGTTTTCTGGTCTACTCTACTTTGCTACCCCACAAGGCTGTACATTTAAATCGTCCGTAATTTCCCACTATTATTATAATGAACACTCTCATGAGCATCCTTTTATAGTATCATCTGTACTTATTCTTAAATTCCTAGCCTCTCTCTTTAAAAAAAAAAAAATAGTTAATAACCAGGTTCTTTTTTTCATTAGGTCCAGAAATTCTGGAAGGTCAAGAAGCTTCAGTTCTAATCTCTATTCTGACACCTACTTGCTGTTTATCTTTGCAGGTGCTCCTAAACCCCTCCGGGCCTCAGATTATCATCTATAAAATGAGACGGTTGAATCAGACGTCTGAGGTCTGATGCAGGTTGTGTGACTTTCCTCTGATGTACCCTAGTGCATTAAGGAAGCAAAAAGAGTAGGATTTAAATGATCGTAACATATACTTAAATCAAAACATCATACTTATAAACACACTACCCAGAGAACTAGAAAATTCTGAAGCAAGCAGGATGACTCATGCATGCAAGCTGACAACCATCGCTGGAGATGGTACCTTTACAGGGAAGATGCTGCAGAAAGACCCTACGTGCTGGCCGGCTCCGCCAGTCACTAGCCTGAGCTTCCGGCAATAGAGGTCAGTTCTCCAAGTCTCAGTTTCCCCCATCTTTGCAAAAAGAGAATCATTACACCTGTCCTGTTCACCCACAAAATTGTGTTTGGCGTTAAAGAGCTGAGTCCCAGCCTGTGCACCGTCCCCAGCTATTTGGTCTCTTGCTCGGTTGCCTGGTGATGGGGATCAGGACACCTACCTTCCCAGGGTCCCTTGACTCCATCCAAAGCGCAGCTCTGACATCTCTATGGCTACTAGCGATTGTCCTCTCCTCGCCTACCTGCCACCCCCGCCCGCCCATCCGGCCGGGTGAGGCTCTAGGAAAGGGTAGGAAAGGTGGGGACATCTCACCGGTCAGTGGTGCCCGTGTGCTCCTCCTGGCGACGCTGCGTGGTGAGCGCGGTGCGGCGCCAGTATTTATAGAGCTCTGCTTCGTATACACCCCCTTTGGGGCTGGCTGCAGACCTGCATGACTCACGCCCAAAGAATGCCGGGGAATGCATCGGGAGCTTTCTGGAAGCAGGCGCGGGAGGGGAGTGCGGGGGTGCGGGGATCCGGTGCAGCAACCCGCGAGGGGCGCCGGGGGGCGCAGCGGCACCGCGAAAGGCCCTGTCTTGCACTCCAGGGGAGACAGACCCCGGCGTCGTCTCGCACCTCTTCCTGGGGGCTCAGAGTTGGGGGACGGCGCCCCCACGATGGAAGAGCCTGAGTTAACGTGCACAGTTGGGTTCCTCTCTCCTCAGGACTGGCGGGGGTCCCCTGCGCCCCTAGCTGGTCCTAGCCCAAAATAAAACCTCCCAGTCCAGCAGCCCTATTCAATGTTAATCTTTCACATGAAACATGTGTCGTTCCTCTTGTTTCATTTAAGTGGAAAACTATCAGAAATAATGGAGGGGGGGGGGAGATGGAAAGGGGTGTTGTGCTCAAGAAGAAAACACGAAGTGAGAAATGCTGACTCCGGAACCATCACGGTGACCTGCTGGCCAAGAGGAGACAGAAATGTTTTTAGGGATGAACAGAGCATGTATTCGGGGCAGAAGCAGCTCCGGCCTCCCTGATTCCTGGCCGGTGCGCATGTAGTCTCCATCCACTTGGGATCCAGCCGTGCACGGTGGGCTCTGTGGACAGGGGACCCTGCACCTCCACACTCGTTTGATGCACTCGTGCTACAGCCTTGACACTCTTAATAGTTCTTGAACCAAGGGGCCCACATTTTCGCTTTGCACTGAGCCTCAAAAATTATGCCACCAATCCTGTTTACAAAGGGGCTCGCTAGCCTCCAACTGCCCCAAGTTCCCTCTGCTGACAGGAGGAAGCTTGTTTCTGGACTCCCTTTGGCCAGTGGCTTCCATGGGACAGTGGAATAGGAGTCATCACACCACCCCCTGGCAGGGAGTGGACCAGCTCAGTAGCCCCTCAGGTACAGCTACCCCCACTCTGGACCTCCAGGATGTTTGAGCACCAAGAAAAAAAATAAGAGGCTGGAGACAATGGGGTAAGGCGGGTAGACAGGACAGGGGTAGGCAGCCTGGTTCGGGTGGCCAGCTTTGAAAAACACTTGAGATGAAAAGGTTTAGAGGAGAGCTGTACTGTCAGGGGCTGAGTTTTCCTGTTCGTTACTTTCAAGGTACAGCTAGAGAGGCCCAGTCTCTGATTGCCCAAAGTCCAGGGGCAGGTAGGACCTCACCCTGCTTCAGGAGGGAGCCTGGAGAAAGCGTCCAGGCCTGTGAAAAAGGCAGGAACTTGACCTGGGTGCATGGAATTCTGACTACAGTCTCAGCTCTGCGCAGAAGCACTGGGTGACCTTAGACTGATCCCTTTTCCCCAGCGGTCTCTGTTCCTTCGAGACAATGAGGAATTTGGTTTGTATCATCTCTAAGTTCCCCTCTTCGACCTAACCTGAGACGGTGCCAGTATGAGATCATCGGCTCAGAAGAAAAAGAAAAAAAAATCCAGCAAAAATTTGGAGCAATATTTTCTCTCCTGAGACATTATTTTCCTTTAAAAAAAAAAAAAAGTCTAATTATCAGTAACAGCTACATTTTCTATGAAAACTGCCTCCTCCGTAGCGTATCAATGCCTGAAGTCAGAAGAATTGTTTTTGAGCCCGCTTCTTGTAACTTTTTTGTTCTATGGCTCCCCCAGCATCCGGCATAGGAGGCATAAATCTATGATAATTATATTTTTAAAAATCAAACTTTGGAAGACAGGCAAGCAGATCTGCCTTAGTCAGCTGGAGCAGGGAAAGGGAGGAGGGAAGAAGGACTAGGAGAAAATAACATGATTCACAGCCAAGACTGTGGTCCCCTGGGAAAGATGACTTGATTACTCCAGCTACTAAGCAAATGAGGCTCAGAAGATTTAATTTTAAGGGGAAAAGTGCAAATTTTGAAAGCACCATAAATGCGTCACTAGGTTGTGAATATTCTAAGTAGATCATAGAGATCACCTGGTTCGACCCTCCCACAAAACTTGAATCTTAACCTCTCCTCCCCCAACCAACATCGGCACCAGGTGGTCATCCGGCCTTTGTTTGCACACACCCAGGAACTGGGAGTTCACTACCTCTGTGCAAGCAGTTCGTCTAGTAAAGCCGTTTATAGTTAGGTTCTTCTATTGTTGTGTCAGAGTCTGGCTCCTGCCAGGGCTCACTCCAAGCCCTCTTCTGTCTTCGGAACCACACAGAAAATCCAATCCACCTCTCCCTGCTAGCTCTTCAGATATTTGAAGGCAGCTCCCACTGACCCCAGGCTTGTGGCTGCCTGCCCCACGGTCACGCGCCCTTTGGCTTTCTGGATCTTGCCTCTCCTGAAGTCCTGCGCCCAGACGTGGGCCTGCCAATACCAGAGAGAACTGACCACAGAACAGGGCAGGACCACCTGTCCTTCACCCAAACACTCTAGATTAGCTCTTAGTTAGCGGCTGAGTCACTTGGTTGATTCATAGAGAATTCATCATCTTTCTGGCAATGCTTCTGTTTAATCATTGTTTTTCCATTGTGGACTTAGGCAGCCAGGTTTGCAGTTTTAAGTTTGATTTCTTTTCTTGGAGGTGGGGAGCATCAGGAAGGGGGAAGGGGAAAAGAAAAAGCTTTACCTGTCTCTTTATGCTTAAGCCTACCACCTCCCCCCTGCTCGAATACCCTTGTTACGTGTCCCCAACTCCACCGTCGTCAGTACCACTAGCATGACAGCTTTATCATCACTAATGTAACTGGAACTAGCTAGACATGGACAAGAACAGAACCCTGTGGCCTGTAATTAGGAATCATTCTCCAGACTCTAATTATTTAATGGGTATATTCAGTCAATTACAGGTTCAGGAAAAAGTCGTGGATAACAAAATCATATGCAGTAAAAATCAGCCCACAGCTGATATAGAAGATTCTCAAGTGTTTTTTGGGACCTCCTGAGCATTCACTATCAGTTGTATTTCCCTTATCTTCCCATCTAGGACCCTTTTGGGAAAAGAGGTGAGGCCAGCTTCTCCTGAGTTGCTTATTATAGGCCTCTGAGGAGACAAGTATCACTGAAACTATCTTCGCTGCTGACCATGCCGCTGACTGGCTCTGCAACCTGTATTTCACTCCAGAATTGCTCAGCTCTAACCTTTTGCTCCAATTCTTAGACGAATGGGCATTTTTTTTTTTTCATTGCTCCCCAGATCTTCCTCAGGTTAAACTTACTTTTTCCACAACCACCTGGAACCCAACTAGTAATTAATTGAGATCAGTGGTTCTTAATGGAACTATACAGTGAGAAGAGCTTTAAAAATTACCAATGCCCGAGTCCCACCTCTAGAAGTTATGATGGAATTAATCTGGGGTGCAGTCAGATAAAGCCTCAAGATTTTTTCAACTCTCCACGTAATTTCAATGTGCAGCCAAAGTTGAGGGCCACTGCTTTCCAGTTTACACGATGCTGCCTTACTCTTTGCCCGTTTAATCCTCACTGAATCTCTGTGTCTCTGGTATGAGTTTGTGGCATCATTCTCGTTTGATAGAAGAGAAAATTGGGAGTCAAGGGAATCTGAGTTAGCAAGGTTTTGCTTACACGGAGCTCAAATCTGCCTCTTTATAACTCCTTCTCTGTCTTCTATCTTATTTCTAAGGTGCTATTTGTTAAGTTGTCTCCTCTTCTACAGGACAGCCCTTCAAACATTCGAAAGCAAATATTTCACATCAACTTAAATGTTATCTCCTCCTACAGGTCCTCTGCCCTCTTCTCATTGACTGAGGTTACCAGATACCTCACTCTGCTCATGCTTCCCCTGAGGGTGCTCCATTTTGTCATTGTCCCTCTTGTGTGGCTTTACGTACAAATACAAGACACCAGCTGGGGCTGACCAGGCAGGCGAGAGGGCTGCAAGACACCTACTGCCTGTGTGTGATTTGATACGCAGCTTCCTGAGCCCTTAGGGCAACATCTGCTTAATTTTATACTGTTATAACACACTGTGCTTCCCGCATTGGTTTACACTGACCCCTGGGGCAGGCTATGGTGTGCTGGGAGCACACAGAGACCCAGGAGCAAGGGCTGGAGTCTCACTCAAAGATTAAGGAAGAAAAGTTAATCTTTAATAAGTAATCAATTTCCTCTCTCTTTCTCTTTCTTTTCTTTCTTTCTTTCTTTTTTTCTTTCTTTCTTTCTTTAACTGTCTCTTTTTCAATTCCTCTCTGTCTCATGCTTCTAAAATAAATAATGTGTGTCTATTTATATATGCATTTATATTTCGAATGTGTTTGTATATAGTATAAATAATATGTATTACAGATATAAATGTATGAGATTTTATGCCTTTCTTCTTAAAAATAAGTATCAAATTATATTATACATATTACTTTGCAGTTTGTTCTTTTCCATCTAATAAAATATTGTAGACATCCCGCCAAGTCAATATACACGTCTAACCCATACTTCTCAGCAGCTACATATTTCATTCGGCCAGTCCCTTATTCCAACTTCTTCCGTCACTGTAAGCTATGCCACAGTAAACAGCCTTCTGCACGTATCCTAAAATGTTGGTGTCTTTGTAGGTATACAGTAAATTCTCAAATTGAGATGGTTGGACATTGTCGTCCTTTGGAATTTTTGCCAATCTAGTGGGTGAAAATGACATTTTGCCTCCTTAATCTATTCATCTGACTATTGTTTTCGACTGTTTATCTTTAAATAAAGTTTCCTTTTGGTTTATATTGATTTGATGAGATTTCAAATCCACTTGTTTGTGATGTAGGTGAAGTCATTTTGATTTATTTGTTTGTGAATTAAGGGACATTGTCATGACATCCATTGTCATTGATAAGCACTAGGTAGCTCAGCTGATTAACAACTGTGCCCTGCCAAGGGCCTATGGATAAGAACACATGGAGAAGTAACTATGGCTATTAAACTTTAAATATCAAGGGTTTGCGAGGTCTTCCTGAAAGCTCGGTCTGGGCAAGGCTACTCTGCTGATCTAAATAACTCACCAAAGACCTTTGGGGCATTACCTGCTGCTGCAGTAAAGGGGATATTTTTCTTTTCTTTTCTTTTCTTTTTTTTTTAACCAGCAATAGTGAAAACTATGCAGTAGACCCAAGAAAGAGATCAGCCTGCCTGTCAACACTGGAGCCTTCGTTCCTGAGCACAGTGCTCTAGCAGCAAGAAGGGACTTCTACTTCATGCTGGCAGCTGAACGTCAGCTCTCATTTGCTAAGCTAACCTTTCCCAGGAGAACCAACTCCTATAGAGGTATACCTCAGCTAAATTCGTGCTTTATCTCTTCATCTCCCTTTACCTGGAACAGTAATGTAATTAAAAGCTAACATTGCTTTGGAGTATGTTGTTTCTTTATCGGTGTATTGAGACACACTATCCCGTATGCCTTTGGGTTGTGAAATTATTATAATTCCTTCAGTGAATTCAGTGTTAAATCATTGACAAAGACAATCTCAATCTCTGAACATAATTTTACTCCCCCACAAAACACTTCTTTTGTGACTTGCTTATTCACATTATTTGCTGAGTTTATTGTTATTCATTATTTTTTCTTTCAATTTATAGGAATACTTTAAATAAATAAAATAACCCTGCATGTGTTGCAAATAGTGTGTTTGCCACGCTAGCATGTGTCTTTTACTTTTGACTACGGAGACTTTGAAGTTTTTTTATGTAGCAAAATTTATCTTTTTTTTTTTTAATAGTTTCTAGGTCTTTTGTCTTAAGAATGTCTTCCTCTCACTACAATAGTTATTCTCATAATTTTCTTCTAGCTTTCTATTGTGTTCATTTCTATATTTAGGGATTTAATCCAAGTGGAATGTCTGTGTTTGTGGAGTGTGTGTGGTGTGCACCGTGTGTGTATGATGTGTGTGTTTGTGGCGTGCGTGTGGTGTGCAGTGTGTGTGTATGATGTGCGTGTTTGTGGTGTGTGTGTGAAGGCAGAAGATGAGACAGGAATCTAGCTTCATTTTCTTCCAGATACACAGCCAGTTATAGCAACATGATTTATTAAATAAACCACTCTAGTCATGCTGAATTGAAATGCTAGTCTGTCATCTATGAAGTTTCTCAAATAAATTTGGATCTGTTTTAGGGCTTTCTAGTTTATTCCTTTTATTTATATCTTTATTCACGCATAACATATTGTTTTCATTTCATATATTTAAAACTATATCTAATATTAAGAAAGTAATCACTCTCACTTTTCCTTTACAAATTTTCTTATCTATTCTTGGACATTAATTCTTCTGTATAAAAATTAATTTTGTCCAACTGAAAAAAATTGTATTGTACCTGAACGTGCCCGATCTCGTCTTATCTTGGAAACTAAGCAGGGTTGAGCCTCGTTAGTACTTGGATGGGAGACTACCTAGGAAGACCAAGTACGGTAGACTTAAAAAAAAAATTGTAATTATGTTGCACTTAATACACATATTAATTTTGGAAGAATTCACATTTTTATGTTCTTTCTTCCTACTTAGAAAGATAACATGTCAAGAAGTAATTTAAACTATTATTTTTATTTCTAAATAAATTTTTATCAAAGTAAGATATTGATTCAGATGAACAAACTAAGCAGTTTGTCTTTGCTCTTTATCATAATCTGGAAGCTTTGTACAAGCTCTGGAGCATCTTATTTAATTAAACTGCTTTTCTCAGAACTTTACTCGTGACGAGTTTATAAAATAAGGCATTAATTTGACATCATGAAGCCCCTTTTAAGAAAAGATTTCTCAGGTTAGAAGAATTCATATTATATAGCATCACCCATCGGTAAAAAGTGGTATTGCAAGGCACCTCTTGGTCACTGATACAGTAGTTCCTCCCTTACCCACAATTTCGCTTTCTCTGGATTCAGTTATATGTGGTCAAACACGGTTCAAAAATATGAACTGGAAAATTTCAGAAATAAATAATTAATGAGCTTTAAATTGCACTTCGTTCTGATCAGCATGATAAAATCTTACACTCTCCTGCACCGTCCTGCCTGGGACGTGAATCATCTCTCTGTCCAGCGTATCCATGCTGTATGTACAGCACAATAAGGTAATTTGAGAGAAAACGGCCACATTCACATAACTTTATTTCAATATACTGTTACAATTGTTCTATTTTATTAGTTATTGTTAATCTCTTACTGAGCCTAATTTATAAATTAAACTTTATCATAAATATGTTCGTATAGAAATAAAGATAATATACCTAGGGTTCAGTACTATACATGATTTCAGGCGTCCGTTGGGGGGGGGGGTCCTAGAACACATTCCTCAAGGTTAAGGGTGGACCATTGTACTCAAAAATTCCAATGTTGGGGGAGCATTCACAAACTTGCTCCCCAGCAAATGTCATCAGGTTGGCTCAAATAAGCTCACAAATTTTTTTTTTAATTACAGTATTGGTAAATGCAAAATGAGGCAAGAATCTATAGACATGGGAGAGATCTCAGGTGAATGTCTGGGAAGATGCAATATAAGATAAGAAACTTAAGAACTGTGAAAATATCACATATTTTAGAGAATTAACCAAAACTTCTCTGGAAAAATGTATACAATTGAGAATGTAGATGGATTTTTCCCCAGGGAATTCTATTACTTATTTTAAATGGAAGCCAATAGGAAAATGGAATTTAAATTTTCCTTTATGGCCAACTTTGCTGGAAACCGCTATGAAATACCCTAGGCTTGCTATTTATGTCTGTTCAAAAATATTTTACTCTTGTGGAGTATTGGTGGTACAGTGGTGAGCATAGCTGACTCCAGCTATTTCCTTTGACTTTCAACATAGGTCTGGCTTATGTGCCTCAGTCAAATGGCTCCAACCAACCCCCACCCCAACTCAAGTTAAAAACTGTATTAAGCCATTCTCCTTACCCCGTCCTACCCAAAATCCACTCTATCTGGTGCTGCACCTCTGTGCTATAGTCCCAACTGGGCAATATCCTAATAACCTCATAATTTGGTCTCTCAGGGGTAGTGGGTCCAGCTGACCCCAGATCCATCCCATTGGTTGTTGATAGAATTGCTTGAAACTACAGCTGAAAGCTCCTATCCAATGGCTTGTATGATCTCTAGGAAATCCTGTCTCCTCCTTTCTTGATCTGTGATCTGTGATCATCCTTTACACCCCTCTTCCTGTCCTCTTCCCGCTCTGAACTATTCTGGTGCTTGGGCCCCTAGTGTCTGCCAACTCTTTCCAGCCACTCCACAGTGCTGGGTTCCCTCTCCCCAGAGTCCTTTTGGAACTGGTGCTCATCCTCTGAACCTCCACGGGGCTGGAGTTCAGCTCCGGTCACCTGAACCAGACACTGGTATCTTTCATTTCTTTGCTGATATAGCTGCATTATCATAGCAAAACCACATGGTAGATATATCTTCCAATCCCAAAGGGGCTTAGACCCTTTTTCTAACCAAACATCTTGGACCTAGCCAACTAAAGAAAACATGGAGAAAACCAAGGGTCATGTATTTGTTCTTTCTGTCAGTAAATATTTGAGTACCTTCCATGAAAGGCAGTGTAGTGTACTGTGACCAAGCCCACAGGCGCTGTATTTGGCCGACCTGGGTTCAAATCTCAAGATCTTCACTTAATAGCACATTATTTAACCTCCCCATGTCCCACTTTGCTCCCCTGAAAATCAAGGACTAAAATGGCACTTATTTCATAGGCTGCTGTGAGGATTAAATAAGTTTATACACAGATAGCAACTACCTAGGTGAAGTTCCCTTTAATGTGAGTATCTTCCTGATGTTTACAAAGCAGTTCTCCTGATCCATGACACAGTCCCAGGAGACCGAAGCTCACGTGGTCAACTTGGAAATCAGATTCAAGTCCCCAGGAGAAACTCATGATGCCAGGTAGGCAACATCCTCCTTGTTCATGTAAGAAATGTCCAAACATGTTAAGAGTTTTTGTAAGAGTTTATTTGAGCCCAACTGATGACAATCGTTGGGAAGCAAGCTCTCAAATGCTCTGGAGAATGAGCTTGCAGTTTCTTTTATACATTTGGAATTCAAGAGGGAACGTAGGAAGATGGAGGAAAGCAAGGGGGGGATTGGATTACAGGATAGTTAACAAGATTATGTGTTCTATTGAGGGTGGTTTTCTTCTGAGGGATCTGAAAAAGAAGCATTTCGAAGGTGTGTTAACCTAGATGCACAAAAACAATGAACAGAGCTTGCTTAAGGCAAAGATAACCTTTTACTTGGGAGGTTATAGGCCAGAGGAGTGACTACCCATCATGACCTTCTCAGTTAGGAATTTATGATCAGATCACCCTGTAACGTTCATTACTTTTGCTTAGATTTATTACAGTGTCCCTTTTCTTTGGCCCACATCTCTGAACCAAAGTCTCCTCATCTCTAAAATGGGCAGCATGATTCCTGGTTCCCTCTCTCAAGGTTTTTGTGACATTCTGCTGGGATGATGGAGAGAATGCACTCTGTGAGCTGAAACTTGTGACTGAGAAGTGAAGGAGATTGGAGATAGCTGAACATTACCTTATCTGATCCAGTGAGAGAAAGTTTCTCTGCCCCTATAACCTCACCTACTTTACCCCAAGGGCCAATGAGTGTGGGAATGGAGGTGTAGGGATGTGGGAAAAGGTGCCGACCGCAGCAACCAAAAAAGACCAGACGAGGTTGTCCCCACTCTGCGTTCTCTTCTCTGCTGCACTATTCTGCCACAGCGGTCACACACCCCATCCCATTGCTCATTTAATTGTTGCTTTCTTCACCAGATGCAACCTCATGGCGACAGTGATGGTGTGAGATGCTCACAGAGTTTGGGGCAGAACCCAGAACATGACAGGTGCTCACTAAATTAAATGTTTGTTCCATCAATACAAAATGACGTATGAAGATCTCAAAGGAGGGCATATGACAAGAGTCACAACTCCTTGCTTGAGGTCAGTTTCCCTCAGATGTCACTGTTCACACCAGAGGCCCCTCCAGGAACAAAATCACAGAATTCAGGAGTGCTGGGAGCCCAATTATCTCGTGTAAGAAACCCAGGTTTGGAGGGCGACATGAAGAGGCTGCCCAGTGTCACTCACAGAGCCAGGGACTGGGGGGCTTTGAGGATTAGGGAGGGATTTTCTAAAACAGGGACAGTCCCAGGCAAACCCGGGCGGTAACGTCTAGGCCTACAGCCTTCTTGCTCCCAGTCCTTCATCCCTTAGAAGGGTGAGAAAAAAAGACCAGAGCGAAACTCCAGGGGCCCGCCGCCACCAGGCGGCCCCCACCGGGCAAACGACTGCTCTAGGAGTGCCTGCCCCGCGCACCTCCCCGGGCAGTCGCGGCGCGCGCGGGCGGGGAGGTCGGCGGGCGGGTTCAAGGCCCTGCGCCGGGGCGGGGGCTCGGGGACGCGGGCGTGGGGACACGCGGCGGCACAAAGAGGCCTGGCCGCGGCAGTTTTGAAAATACCAAGGAAGTTGATCTGGGCCGGGGCCCAAGAAGTGACGAGGAGGGAGGGAGCGAGGGCGGGAGCGCGGGGCTCGGGCGGCGGCAGAGCTCCCCGGCCTGCAGCGGGGAGCGCGCGGGCGGCGGGATGGGCGGCGGGCGCGGCGCCCCAAGGCTGCGACCCCGAAGACCCTCCCATCGGCGCGCCGCCTCCGCGGCCCGGCGCTGCAGCAGGACTCCGGCACCCAGCCCAGCTCCCGCGGGCGGCGCGTGAGCGGCGATCGGGTGCCCCGCGAGGAGCCGCCGGCTTCGCCCCGGTGACCCCGCGTCTTGGACGCCCGCGGCGGGGGCCTCCCGGGCCCCGGCACACGGGACCATGAAAGGTAAGCCCCGCGCTCGCGAGCTCTCAAGCGAGACCCTGCGGAGCCCCCGACCCGTTGCGGGGTCGTGGGGGGACCCCTCTCCCCGCAGGCGGGGGTGAAAAGGGGAGACTTCCTCCCGGCAGTTCAGGGGTCTTCTCCCCGCCTCTCCGACCCACCCCCCCGCGGAAGGTATTCGGAGGACAGCGTGCAGCCCCGAAGTCTAGAGGAAGGGGAGCGGGGAGCATGGAGAGAGTTCTCACAGCCCTGTTCTCACTGCTCATTGCTCTAGCCCTGAAAACGACTTTAAATTCCAGAGAAGTTTCTGGTCCCTTTAACCAGTCAGCGCAGAAAGGTGTCACCAGCCCAAGCTTCTAGCGTTGTAAATCCCCATCAGGGGACACATCTCAGAGGCTCCCGCAGCCCCCACCTAGTCTTCTGCCCAGGGGCCTGGCCTAGGGTTCTCCTTCGGGAACTTCAGCCCCCTCCTCAGGAGACACCGGCTGTGTCTGGGTCCCTCACCCCAGGCCCTGCCCTTACCAACCTGTGAACCCTGGCAGACCCACGCTGCCCTCTGACCTTCTGGGGACAGAGCAGCTAGGGAAGACCAGGCCTGAGCTGCCCCCAAGACCGTGGGTCAGCCAGTTCTTGAGACGGAAACAAGAACCAGACTTGGTCCCAGGTGCTCACACCTGGGCCTGGCTGTCTCCATGCCTGGGAAAGAGCGCTGCTGGGCTTCTTGTTCGTTTGCAGGCTAAGGGACAGGGAATCTTCCATGGTTTTCCATGCTGTTTCCTGTGCTTTTCAGCATTCTTTCATAGCACCCAGGGCGATGCTCGTGCTCCTAGCAGTGAGAACCTTACTACCTCTGACTTATTGAATGTTAAAAGTGAAAAGAACCTTCGGGATCATCTGCAGGGCTTGAAACTCTTAGGTGGTGTTGAAGAAGCAGCTCTGCCTATCTCTTACATATAAGGGCCTGAGGGTTCCTCTGACTGAATACAACCTCCATGTTATACAGTTGGGGAAACGGAGGCCCAAACAGGCGGGACCGGCTTCATGGGTATGTAACCTGTCCATTCCCACAGGGCTGCACTCTTGCAATGCCTCGCACTAGGTTCATGCTCTGCAGTCGTCGTCTTGAAATTCTTAATAATTTCTTAACAAGGGTCCGCCACGCTTTCATTTAGCACTTGACCTTCCAAATCATGTTACCTGTCCTATGCACATGGGAAGGGACTTGCTTAAGATTCACAGTTGGTCATGGGGACCGGAGCCCAAGGCTTCCAGGCCAGACTCTCAATGATATACCCCTGCCTCTCGCCGTTTCCTTTTCTCTGGCCCCCAGCCCCTCTGTCCTTCCTGATGGCCTCACCATGTCTTGGGCTGTCTGGGATGAGGCAAGCAAATTATAATCAAACCCAGGGAGTTCGCGTGGCAACGGGGAGGAGGCTCACGTATGAAGTTTCTGTTCCCAGCTACCACATCTATGGAGCTGTACCCTCCGCAGTCGGCTGGCTGGGGGCAGATCATTACCCAGAAGCCTCCGGAAAGGTCTTAGACCACATCTCACCACAGGCCTGGGGCCCACACTGCTCTGGGCCTTAATGATGATGCTGAGATGCTGCACATTCTGAGTGGTTTGGCTCCACCACTCCAGACAAACACCGTACGAGAAAATACAGTGCAGGGCCGAAACCCTCGGAAATGGAGGAGACATCCAGCTCCCAAGGAAGAGGGGGTCGGGAACACATGACACCTTTCTGAAACTCAGCGAGGCAGTTCTGCTCCTCCGGGTGGAGAAAACAGCTGGTGGGACTGAATATTTAGAGGAGGGCCCGAGGAGGACCGGCTAAAATGTGCCGTCATGTCATCGGGTCTCAGGGTCCTTCTGGCCTGCTGGCTGGGAGGCCATGTGTGCATCCCGGGAAGAAGCCCTAGGCCTGCCCCTCTCATTTCCTTGCCTTGCTCTCACCCAATAGTCTCACCACCAGTGGGGCCAAATTCCTGCCCTCTGAGGCCTCAGGGCAGCTCCTGTGTATTTTTCCTCCAGTCTTGGAGAAACCTTCCTGTGTTCTCCCATAACATCCCGGGGGCCCGGGCTGCAGGGCTGTGGGGGACGGCGAGGGGGTGATGCCCAGGGCACCTTCCCGCAGGGTTTCCCCGCCCCTTCTCTGGGAGCCAGGAAGTCCCGCCACCTCTGCCCAAGATGGAAAAGGCAGGGCAGACAGCAAATATTTGCCCTTCGGGATCTGTGGAGTGTGAAGAATCAGGATTTTTTTTCACCCGCATGGAAAAAGGAAAGTGCCCTGCAGAGCAGGGGGCCCCTTCCAGAGCAGCCCTTTCCCGAGGGGAAGCTATCTTCAAACTCTCCTCCAGGGCTTCCCCAATCTAAGAATTACATCTGTTGGCAAAGATTCACCATCCCCACTCAAAGCAAAACACGGTGATGTTATGTTTTAGGGGGAGGGGGCACTGGTGGGGACGGTACTTAGACAAGAAAACACGTTCTCTGAGGAGCAGCGCAGCCGGTGGCCAGCTGCCAGGGCCGGCCCTGCCAGCCAAGGTGGTTCTGCCTCGAGGCTCCTCCTGCCCGCCTGCCGGCCAGGCATCCCCAACAGCTACAGTTTTTTATGCAAGCTGGCACCTGGCCCCAGGTGCGGCCCCTCTCACACCTGAGGGGCACACAGCTGCCACTAGCCCCTCGGTGACAGTCTCACCTTGGAGCTTCCCATGGCTTGTCTGATCCATTATGAGCCACCTATGGGGTTGTTTCTATACCTCCAATGAGATGGACCTGCGGCGGGATCCCTCCCAGCTACCCGAGGCCATCATCCCCAGGCAGGCTGGCTCACGGTGAAGATGGCTGGTTTGAGAGTCGAAGATGTGGGCTTTAGTCCTGGCTATGCGTGAGGTTCTCCTCACATTGTTTTCTTCTTTGGGTCCCATTCTCCTCCTGGGTGTCCCTGAGGCTCATCCTGCTCCGATGCACTGTGACTCAGTCTCTCTCTCTCTCTTTCTCGCTCTCTCTCTCTCTCTCTCTCTCTCTCACACACACACACACACACACACACACGCACACACACCCCATGCAAACATACTGGTCATCTTGCCATCCGGTTGGCATAATTTTAATAATTGAAGACTCATATCCCATAGCTAATTTGAGAGAGAGGGAAAGAATTCTGCTTCTCAGTAGATGTTGGTGGATAGCTTGGCAGTTTTCATAAAGTACAGGCAGCTGCGCTGGGTGTTAGAATTGGCAAGTATGGCGAGCAGCATGACAGACCGTGCCACCCATATACACACTGCCCATGTGTAATCATGTTTAATTTAGTGCGTGTGTATTTTGTGAGCACTGAAGCTCAAGGTTAGGCCTAGCCCCGTCACAGACTAGCTTCATAACTATATAACTACGACGAAGTCATTGATACTCCCTGGCCCTCAGTCTCCTCACCTGCAAGTAGACTGGATGATTTTTGAGGTTCTTTCCAGCTCTAAGATTCAACTCTATTGTTTTTCCTTCTGTGATATCTATTTATAACTATCTGTCTGTCTGTCTATGATCTATCTATCTATATTATCTGTCTACCGAGATTTTCTACACACACACACACACACACAGGCAAAATTTTGACTAAGCCACAGGGTAGTATTCTGATGTGAATTTCACGGATGTAGGGACCCTGTCTGCTTCCTTGCTGGCTTGCTCCCACGCAATGCCTGGCACATCAGGGCTGTCCATTACATTTGCTCACTGGGTACATCTGAGCCCCACACTTGTCTGAAATCCATAAAGGCAAGAATCACACCATGGTAGCCCTAGAACCTAACAGATATTCAGTGAAGATTTACGCTTCTAGTTAACAAACATTTATTGACCACCTGCCAAGTGCCAGGGCTTGTATTTCCATGTATGTCTAATGTCTGAGAAAGATGCAAAGAGCCCAGACACTGTTCTTTCTCTCAAGGACTTTACCCTTTGCTAGGACACTTGAGATCTGTGCCCAGATCATTTTAAAAAGACTAAAAGTGGTGTCACATGAGCAGTCCCAAGGAGGCTGTTCAGGGTGGTATTGGTTATTTTCCCGTCTCTCCTCCTTTGCTGCTCTTCTTCTGGAGGAATCTATGGTTTCAGCTGTGGGCTCCTTGGTTCTTACTGGACACCCATTCCTTGAACAGTCTCAGAGATTTGACACGGAATAAGCAGATGATACCAGATTTACTCCTCCGAGCCGCAGTCCCATCTTTCCAGCAGGGTCCTGAACATCTTTAGATGGAGACTCGCATACACCTCCTTCGAGGCTCAGATGAGATACCTTCACATCCTCCTGAACCCAAGCTAAAATATTGGTCATTCTGGGATGTTGTCCCACACTTTCCAGTGAGCAAGCATGCTTTTTGAGGGGAAGCTTGCTAGTTTAAAGGTTAGCAAAAATGGTTCTGCCCCCAGGCAGAGACAAGACATACACACTCTTAAGAAGAAAATGAAATAATCAAGGGAGATAATGCAAATGAACCAATGAGTGGTATATGTGGCAGATTCAATAGGAATCACCAGATTTGAAGAGAGCATTTCAAGTCGGGCAGTTCAGGAGGACCTTAGAGAGGAGTTGAAGGGTGGGCAAGATTTGGGATGTTGAAGGGACAGTGAAAAGAGACAGAATCGTCTTGGTGAAAGCTGGGCATTATGTCATCAGGTGAGTGTGCTTAGAGGTGATGGGTAGACATTCTCCTGGGGTTGAGAAGCGGTTGAGAGACACCAGAAGTCACGGGACCAGGAGGCCTTGAGTGCCATGCTAGGGACTTCCAACTGCGTCCTGTTGACATTGGAGAGGCCCTGGAAGGGTTTGTCCAGGAGACAGCTTGGTTGCTACTCCTCCCTGGAGATGTTGGGAAATTTCTGCTTTTAGAGAATGAGAAGAAGAAAATGAACTTGCGAAGGAGCCAAGAGGAGTGGTCAGGGACTCGGGCAGAGAAGGATGATGGTAATGTCATGGAAAGTGAGAGGAGAAAGTTCCAAGAAGGAGGTCAACAACATCGACAAAGCTGACTGTTAGTCAGCAGAGCTAGCACAGGGTCATCTGATCGGGAGAAAGCCGGGCTGCACGAGCTGAGAGGCGGCCGGGTGGATCTGAAGCGAGGGCACAGGGAGGCCTCGTGTCAGAGAAGTTTCAGAATGAGGGGCCGAGGTAGTTAAAGTAAGAAGCAGAGCCGGGCATGAGGGGCTTTCCACGGTGGGGTTGGCCTGCACGCGTTGGAAGGTAGGGAGAAAGAGAAGAGCGAGGCTCTGGGGACCCAGCGACATAGGAGGCAGGAATGGGCGAGCTTTGCCTTGGCGAGCAGGCGGCTCTCTTTACAGGGACCTGAGGGAAGGATGTGGACAGACGTTTTGCATTACTAGTTGCATTTAATCTTTTTTTATGACATATTCATTATGAACATTTTTATAAAATTCAGAAAAGGAAAAATAATAGCACTCACGTGAACGCCTAGCCCTCAGAGATAACTAGCGAGGTCTGCAGGAGCTCTGTTCCAGAAATCCTGCCGTGTATATTTGCACACAGATTTTTTTTGCGTACTTAAGATTATACTATCCATGTTATTCTGTATATGTGTTTTTAAAATTCAACAAGCATAGATTTCTTTCCTGGGCAATAAATATAGATCTGCATTAATTTTTAAATGGTTCTATAATCCATACTACAACTTTATAATAATTTATTTAACCAATCACTTGTCTATGGGCATTTGAGTTATTTATATTTTGCCTCGGGTTTATTGTCGTCTGCGGTGATAATCTTTACACATCCATCTTTTACCTACTTGCATGCATATCTCCTGAGGAAAGAAATCCAGGAAGGGAGGTAGCTCCGCATGCTCATTTGCTGTGTGGCAGTAGGGGCCGCGCTGTGCTCCGCGTGCCTGGGCGGGCCACTTCTGCACACCCACGCCTGGCCTGGCTCTGAGGCGTAACAGCGGGAGGGGGTTCGGGGAAGGTGAAGAGCTTAAACCTAACCCCCACTTTTCCCCTTCTCTCTACCTTCCAACGAGCGCAGGCCAACCCCACCTTGAAAAGCCCTTTGTGCCCGGCCCCGTTTCTTACTTTAACTACCTAAGTCCCTCATTCTGAAACTTCTCTGACACGAGGCTTCCCTGTGCCTTCGCTTCAGATCTACCCATTCGCCTTTGTTGATGCTGTTGACCTCCTTCTTGGAATTTTCTCCTCTCCATTTCTGGTCTTTTCAGAAAGGGTGGAGGTGAGCTCCTCCTCTTCGGAGAACAGAGTGGGCTGAGAAGGGGAGAAGTAGGGAGTAAGGGTCCAGATGGCAGGACTTGACTGGGGCCAAAGCCACACGCCTCTCTGACATGCTCCCACCCGGCTGGGCTTCCCCAGCATAAAGCAGAGAAAACAGGCTAAGGACGGAAGGGCACAAGGGCAGGAGAGAAAGCTAAAGGCTCCAGGGAGCTGAAGCTGATCCTGGCACTAGCTAGGCTGATAGACTAGGTGAAGTAAGGCGTGTAAAGGCTAGTGCAGCAGGGATTAGGAAAAACAGTGGGAGAGCCTGAAGAAAGGAGCTTCAGATCTCACAGACCCAACAGCAGTAAGCTTTATGCTGCAGATGGACGGACAGATGGTGGGCAGCCGGAGCTACAGCCAACGGAGAGATGAGACCTACAGATTTCAGGTCCAGGGGCCCTGAGGTCCAGAGGGCCAGTGGGCTTTCAGCATAAACATTGCCCCCATTAAAGTTGATGGCAGGAGGCAGGAGGAAGAAATAATCTAGTCCAGAGAGGTGCTTATCCAGAACAGTGCTCCCTGAAGTGCATGCATCTCTAAACACCATTCCCACGGGATTCCATGGAGAGTTTTTTTTCAAGAATGGCAGGAAGTTCAGTGGTCAAACAACTTTGAGAAACATAGAATTAGACACAGATTGAAATGGGTTTAATTTTTTTTTGCAGTACTAAAATTTTTTGAATATGTTAATATGAGATTCTAAGATGGTAACAGAGTATGTAGCATTTTCCACACTTGCTTGATCAAAGAATCTTTTTTTTTTAATTTTTAAAAAAAAAATTTTTTTTGGAGTGTATTTTGGAGCTAGTGTTTGCAGGACATGTTTTAGAAATGAATTTTTCGAAAGTTGGACATTGGTCCTGAGAGTGACAGGCATTGGGAAAGGGAGGTAAATGGTGGCAGCATTCCCCGTAGGATAGAAAAATAGTCCCGATAAAAATGACTGCTACTATCATTTATCAGGTGTTTACTGTGTGCCTGGTACTTCTCATACATCGCCTCCTTGAGTTTTCCCAACAGCTCTGTGAAGTAGGCGGTGTTCCCACTATTTTTGCACATGAAGCTCAGAGAAGGGAAGGAGGGGCGTGTGTTCCGTGTAAGAGATAGCATGGACCTCAAGTGGTGAGTGCGGGGTTTGAAGGCTCAGAGGTGACGACAGGCATCAGAAATGGATTCCCACCCTTCCCATCGCCCCTGGAGTTGTGGGGTCCAGGAGGAGTAGAAGCGTTGCTCTCTACACAGTGTTGACCAGTAACTACGCGATGGGGGGAAGGTTGGGGGCTGTCGTATGGCGTGAATAGCCTGGGTTCTCTTCTCAACTAGCGGCTGTACCACCTCTTAAAGGGATGTGTAGAAATGGGGCAGACATTTGGAGTTGCCACAAGGACCAGGGGCTGCTACTGGCATTTCATGGGCCAGAATGCCAAATGCCTGCACAGCATGGGAGCATCCTATCTAATGAAGAACCGTACCACCCAAATGCCAAGAGTGCCCAGTTAGAAACACGGAGGGCAAGGAAGCGGGGGAAAGCTGTTTGGGATAAAGAGGGCTTAGGCTAAAGGCCGGGTTTTCCCACCAGCTCTGCGGTTACTGGGAACACGGCAAAGGCAGCAGATGCCGAGGGGGCTGCGGGCTGGCTTGGGGCATTCAGAAAGAGGTAACAGGTGGGGACGGGGAGGATGAAATGCCTGTTCCAGAGCCTCAAATGTGGATTTTAAGAATGAAGGAGCAGAAGGGAGATGAGTGTTCAGGGAAACCGATCGTGACAACTTGTTGAGCACGAGAATCCAGGGAAAGAGCCAGGCAGGCTGATTCCCATCCAAATATAGACATCCGCATAGGAGCCCCCCGGGAGAGGGGCGGGTAATGGCAGGAGGATTCTAATGAAAACAATTTTGCAACCTTAATTACAGCATTCTCCAGCCTTAGACTACAGCTATTCTGTAACTTTAAATATAGCATTGGCTCCTGAGAAGACTCTCAAATCTTTATTTTTACTGACCCAATTGGCTGTTTTGAAAAACCCACTCCGTGAACTCTGTAGAAGATAATCATCAAAATATGTTCCTTGAAGTTCCCAAAGAAAGAAAGACCTTTTATTCGATTCCTCGAATCTCTCCCCCTTGCTGACTCTGGTGGAAGATTGCAGAAAGGCTGAAGAGTGAATCGACTCCACATTTTTGGTCGACCAAAAAAAAAAAAAAAAAAAAAAAGCTGGAGTCGGTGACCACAGTTGAGTTAGCAGTTGGTTAACAGGTCCAGGCTGTTTTCCACCTCCAGAGGACGTGAAGCGAGCTCGGCCCCCGCAGAGTCAGCAGTCACGCGTTACTGTGTGCCAGCACATGCACCTCCAGTCAGACCTTCCACAGGCCTCTGCGGGAGCAGAGATTTAAAAAGGAAAGAAGAAAAAAAAGTTCCTCCTGTGGCCGTCCGTCTGGTGTTTGCGTTGGATATTAGGGCCTTAGGTATGAAGGGAACAGAGGCGCTTTCAGATGTCCAGTGGTTGCCACCACTTCGTGAGTCTGAGCTTACGACACGGTTGCGAAGGTTATGTGATTTCTTTTTAAACATGCTGCCTGCAGTTTGGGTAGAGATCAGTAGATGAAGTGGGACCTGGCTGCGCCTTTGGTCGTAATTCATGGGCCTGGCTTCTTTAGTGCAGGGACCAGGATGCTCCCTCGTTACAGCTCCAATCCCTTGGGGCCTCTAAAACAGGAGGAGCAGAAGCTGGCTTAGGGAGTCTTAGATATTTGCTGCACAGAGCAGCATGCTGGCCCAAGCTTGTCCTGACCTTCTCCCCAAAAAGGGGCTTTCCTAATGACTTCTAGGTCCAGGCATTACCATGTCTTCTCCAGTGTCCTTTCCCAAGCTCACCCCCTCCTGTCACAATAGCCTTTATCCAGGATCAGCAAAATGAAAAAAGAAAAAAGAGAGAGAGAGGTGACAACAGAGGCTATTTCTACCTTCCTGGACCCTTAGCTTCCCTTCGAATACCCGTAGCCCACAATGTGGCAGCTTCTCTAACCACCCCCGGACACCTGGCAACCCATAATATTTGATACTCAGGTGCTCTTCAATTACCCATGGATAATTCATGTGTGACACAGGGAAGAACCGAAGCCTCATTTAGGAGAGCCATAAAACACCAGTGGTATTCTAAGGTAATTAACTGGGACACGATGGAAGAAAATACCCCTCCCCCACGAAACATAAGAAAGGCTTTTTAACTTTAGGAGAGGAATATCATATCTCTTGTTCAAGTTCTGACAAAGGAAGGAGAAGCAGATCTTAAATTTTGCTGCACCCCGCCTCCCCTAGTTCATTCCTTTTTGGTTCAGACAGTTGGCCTCTGGCTGTCATTTTAAATCTCTGCTGCTTTCAGCCTTTGCATCCTCAGCGCTCCCTAGCCATGGAGAACTCTAAGAATAAACTATATTTAAACCATATTTTAAGTAATTAATCTTTATTTTTGAATAAAAATGAGCCCTTAATTGAAGCAGCAGAAGTTAACAATTAACTGAGATGCAGCCCTTCTCAAAGTCCGCAAACCCATCTATTTTGAACGCCCACTATGTGGCCAGCCCTGAGCTGAGGGAAGATTTCCTGACTTTGAGGGGATGAAAAACTTCCGGGAGGCCAGACATGTAAATAGATGTCAGGCCCGGATGGAAAAGGCTTCGCCCAGCAATCTGACCTCTCTGAGATGTGCATGCCAACACTCCAAGCACTCTGTATGTGTGTTTGGGTCTTGCTTCAGATACCTGGATATTTAGGGACTAGCTGTCACTAACTAGCCGTCGGGTCACTTAACCTCTCTGAGCCTTTGTAACATGACAGGTGGGTTCTGTAACCTACAAATTCCCTTACCACACCTAACTCAGAACACTTCAGAAAGCTGGGCACCCCACACTAAGTCAGATCACCCCACTAGGTGTGGGAAGAGGCAGGCATGGAAGATGGAAAGAGGGAGGAACATTCTTTTCCCATCTCTGTCAACCCCTCTTGGCCCACTATAAGGGGGCGGGGGACTATAGATTCTTGTCTAATCAATCATCTTCTAATCAATCATAGTCTCCGCGCCTCAAGCCAAGCTTTTCTCACTTCTTTATGTCTGCGGCTGCTTCCACCCGCTGACCGGAACAATCTTGGGGTAATAGGAATATAATGAGCTCGTATCTGCAAAGGACTTGGCTTATGAAAGCCTCACAAATGCTTTGGATTGTATTCTCATTAAAATGAACAAAGCAAAAGTGGAGAATTTCTATAGCATTCCAGATATAGGTAAGTTAGGGGTCCCCGAGGTCCATGGCTCAGCCCCAGTGAACAGGAAGTCCAAAGGATTAGAAAGAGAAGAGAACTCTTTGGGGATTGGGGAAGGCTGTGAGTTATGGAGCTGAGATGTCAGCAAAAGGAAGAGAGCCAAGTACTTGTGAGCTCCTCGTGTAGAGAGAGCCGAGATCCATGCTGGCAGCTGTCATTTCCCTTCCTATGGGCTGCTCTGCAAAGTGCCGGAACAGGGTCTTTATTAGTTCCCACTTGCTAATGATTGCCAATTTGGGGGACTCTCGATGGGAGAGGAGAGTTATGGCAAAGCTGTGTGCTTTTTGAGGGAATGTTTGCTGAAGGTTGGTGTCAGCCTTGCTTGATTTAAGTCTTCCCAGATTTCCTGCAAAGACTATAAACAGTGAAGTGATGAAATTAGCCCTGGAGCCAGAACAGGGAGGAGGCCTAGTCACAAGGGAGGGTAGAGAAGCACCATCCAGGGGTGGGGAGAAGTGAGAAACATGGCAGGAAGGCCTAGAAGATGTTTCTGCTCCAGAGAGTGGAAGGAACACCTCCCCGAGGGGTTGGGAGGGCAGCAAATCCGACAGCGGCAGTGTGGTCCTGGCTCAGATCATCTGGGGGTGAGAAGGCCTGGCTAGTCAGGGCGAGCACGGAAGGCACCAAGGAATCTGAATCGGCCTCGCCAGTTTATGAGAGTGGGTGGTAATCCTGGGAACCTCCCAAGCAAAGTCACCCTGTACATTTTTGGCCAATTGGTGATGGGGTAGCAGCCTCAGACAGGAAGCGGCCCTGAAAAGGAGGATTTCTTAGGATACGTATAAAGGGATCATGGTGCCCACCATGTCAGCCTTCCTTCTGCCACTGTACACACCCTGCTCCTAAGTGCATACACACACATGCACGCACGCACGCACCACACGAGAACACACCAGCTCTGTCAGGAAGAGGCTTACTGTGAAAATAGGAAAACTCGACCAGGATTCAGGAGGCTGTGCCGCTAGCTGGTTCTGTGACTTTAGCCAGGCATTAGAAGTTAACTCTTTTCCCCCAACTCAGCTTCCTTACTTATAAAACTGGAAGAATGATTTCCTGCCTTGTCCATTTACCAGACTAGTTGTTGGAATCAAATGGCATAATGGATGTGAGCCCAGGTCTCCACCATCCCCCAAATTAACTCAGACTCCCTGGGGGGGCGGGGCGCTGACACTGGTCTCTTAACCAAGCTCCCCAGTGATTCCATGTGCAGGCGCAGACCCGCTTCCAGAAAGCATAATACAGAGTCACTCACAGATTCATTCGCAGTTGTGTTGGTTGAGCATTTCTCTGTGCCAACCACGGTGCTAGCGGCTTTGGATAAAAGCAGACAAGATACGCACGTTCCCTGTCCACAGATCTTAAACACTGGGGAAGAGAGCTTTTGAATAAATAACAAAAGGTGCATGGCATTCTACAGAGGAAAAATACAGAGCAAGTGGAAGTATATATAACAAGGAACTTACTCCTGTCTGGGAAGACTGCCGAGAAAGTGACATATAAGCCACGACCTAGAGAACAAGCAGAAGACATTCACGGCAGCGGTAGTGGCATCTTTGATCTGGGGTCACGCACAGTTTCTCCCCCACAGAGGCCATTTAGGGCTGCCTCCACTACCGAGGGTTCCTTGCCCACTCCGGCTTTTGGCTCCAGCACTGACCACAGTGATCACAGCATTTGGGAAATGAGGTCCCAGGTGCTGCTCGGGCTGCTTCCAGGTCATTGTCAGAGGCCCTGGAGGCTCCATCACACCCTCAGCCACTGGCTTGGCCCCCTTCATTTCCGCCCTCTTTCTTAACATTTGTAGAACCTCTGCTCATTACTCTGAGGAGGTGGTAGGGACGGTAGAAAAGATTTCTGAGTTCACCTCATGTTCCGGATGCTGTTAAGCAACATTCTTAACTTTCTGCACTCAGTCTTTTTGTTCCTAAAAGTGATACTTTAGATTGTAAAGTATATAGGGTTGTCGTAAAGGGTGCCTAGAGGCAAGACCCAGCCTTTCATGGAATTAAAAAAGGGAACAAAGGAAATTTGGAGCTTCTGTTTCTAGCGTTACTGACTTAAAATATTCTGGGACTATAAAGTTTAGGTACTAGATAAACTACAAGCAAACTCCAAATGCATACCTAAAGTTAAAAAAAAAAATGAACAAACCAAAAAGGGATATGCCCAAGAACCAAGCAAAAAAAAAATTTCAAATTAGTAGTTGAAACTGGATGGGTCAACAAATACAGAGGCTAGATGTCAGGAACCTGGAGTCCTGAGTACAGGGCAAGACCAGGCTGAGCGGCACAAGGCGGGTAGCTGGAACAAAGACCCCCAACGTAAAGCCCCAGCCCTGGGAGGTGCTGCCCCAGGGCCTGTCACACTGCATCACCCGAGGACAGCCATTCCAGCTGGGGGTTTTTGGTCCCAGTCTTTTCTGATTGGTCACAGTCTTCCTACTGATTGGCCAGCTCCCATAGCTAGGGTAGAAGGTTTTGCATCTCAGCCCAGCTAGTCTTCTCCTTGAAAAAAGGGGAGCAGGTGCAAGAGACAAAGGGACAAAGAGACAAAAGAGACGAAGGAAGATCCACCTGCTTTGTTCACCGTGTGTCAGGGAATGGAAGGACGCTGAGCCAGATCAAGCCACCCAAGCAGTTTGAGCAAGACACATATAGAGTAGGTAGCTGAGCTGGCCTGTGTGTCTTTTCCAGCTGTGGGAGATGATGAAATCTTACCCAGCGGTGTGGAGACATACCAGTGCCTCAGCCACTCGATTCTTACCTCTGTCTTCCTTTTCTCTGCTTACCGTTAGGTCACCTGAAGCTCAAGTAGGCTAAAATGCACCCGGGGCGGGAGGGCGGTGGGCACAGGGTATGGGCACTGTTCATGAATGGGGAAACTGGAGAGGGCTGGACATGACTGGGGGTCCCAGCGTGGCTTCTGACAGCACTTGGCTCCATCACAGTGAGGTCGACTGGCGGCGACGGAGATGCGTTGTGTGTCACAGAAGAGGAGCTGGCTGGCGACGAGGATATGCCATCCTTCCCGTGCACGCAGGCGGGTAAGGACTCCGCGGGCTGCCCTGCGATCCCCTCTCTGGGCTGAGAGCCCCTCCGTTGTCTCATCCTCAGGCTGCTGACTTGCCTCTCTACATGGCTTCCAAGTCCCGCCTGTCCTTTCCCCACTGCTTCCTTGAGGGTATGGAAAAGCAGAGTGGCCTGGGTCATACAATACAGATGAAATCAAGTCGACACAAGTGCCACTTGTCTCCAGGGCTCTTTGTGAGACCTGTCAGGGATCTCTGCCATCTGCTCTAGGGCCTGTGTTCTAGCTGGCCCAGAACTGTCCCCTTCATTGTATCCCATGCCAGTTAAGTGGCTTATCCGTCTCAGGCCCACAGGACCCAGCCTGGCATTCAGTTAATCTGAACTGTTACGTGGAGCAGGGTTTCCTGGTGGATTTCAGTACAGATTGGTGCAGCTGTTTTGAGCCTCGGCTACACATTGTGATCACCCAGGGGTGCCTGAGACCAACCCTCAGAAATTCTGATGTTTTGGTCTGGAGCGTGAAAAGGGGTATCAGGACTTTTAAACATTCCTGGCACTCGTAACGTGCAGCTGAAATTGAACTCGCCTTAGAAATTTCACAGCTGGGAGCATCACTGCATTCCCACTGGGCACTGGCCACCTGCCAAAGTCGCCTGGAGTACTGCATTCCCGCCCTCCTCCCCACCAGGGACCAACAGGTGGACAGCAACCATTGACTTGGTTTCCAGGAAAACTGCTGGTTGTCTGTGAAGTTTGGGGACTGGCGACCAGCCTTCTGGTTTACCTTAGACTGAAGGGTCTCTCAGGGCGTATGACTTTCAGTCTTAAAAACCCATCCTGGCTTGCCTCATATTGAGAAGTTCACATGACAATGAGACTTTCATTACTGAAACCAGGAAAGTCTTAGGCAAACCAGGATGAATTGGTCGCCCCGTGGTGAAATGAGGCTGGCTGCCTCATGTTGTGGAGGCCATCCATCTGTGAGGCCGGTGGATCGGGAAGAAGTGTCTCCTCGTGGCCCAGGCTGAATGATGATGACATGAGGAGAATGAAGAGTATTCTTTGAAGACCCTGATTCTGGTCTCTTATATAGCCAAAAGCTCAAGGACGTAGAGGAAAGGCAGTGAGATAGGCAAAGAATGAAGCTCGGGAACAGGAAATATGACGAGAAAGGGCAGAGCAGGAACATGGAGCTGATCTTTCAGCTGCAGCCTCAGCCACTGTCCTCCTTTGTCCCCCCACAGGCCGGCTAGGCCCTCGCTGCAGCCGCTGCCAGAAGAACCTGTCTTTGCACACCTCCGTGCGGATTCTTTACCTCTTCCTGGCCCTGCTCCTGGTGGCCGTTGCCGTGCTGGCCTCTCTGGGTGAGTGCAGGCCCCCAGCGGCATCCAGCTAGGTCAGGGCTTAGCCCACCCCCACTGGGGCTGCAGGGACGTTTCTGATCGGGGGTCCTGCACCAAACCCCCTGATACAGACAGATATCTGCGGCAGGGCCCAGAACCAGCATCTTTTGGGCCAGGGAATCTCGACGCCTAATTCAAATTGCGAAGACTGGCCCCTAATTTCTGGCCAGTAATTGGCAGGGTGGCCCTGAGCAAGGCACACTGTCCACTTCAGGACCTCCGTTTTCCTATGGAAACGAGAGGCTGGGACCAGATCAGCGGTTCTCAGTTTCAGCTCCATGTTAAGATCACCTGGGAGCTTTAAAAAATAAGAATTCCTGGGTCTCACCCTGGATTATGGAATTAGTTCAGTAGTTTTAAGCCCTTCGGATGATTCTGTTGTACATCCGGGGTTGAGGTCACTGAATTGGGCAATTTCTAAGCCCCTTTCATGGTCTTTGTGACTGTTTCTTGATAAGGTTGGATGTCTACTTGCGTCAAGATCACCCCTCAGTATTTGTTAAAACGCAGATTCCTGTGTCTCACTCAGACCTACTAAGTAAGAGTCCCACAGGTGAGGCCCTGGGATCTGAAGTTGGGTGGTTTTCTTACACACTACAGTTTTATGAGGGGTAGATGACCCAGGTGATGGCATACTATCAGATTCGGGTAACGTCTGCCTTCTGGACTGTAGCAGCTTATGGTAAACTGATGAAAACAAATTCGACAGCTTCTCACTCCAATTCCATTTCGTTCTTAGCTTCAGATTTTAAAAATTCTAATTTCTTTACTAAAGGAAGCAGTAAGTTTGTTTGCCCCAGTGGACTAGACACTAGAGATAAGTGATTTAAACCTCAATGGGAAAATGTTCATGAAGTGATATCACTAAAGCAAAATAAAAGAAATAAGATATTCAGAACATCCCAATTTTCTGTTGTCATTGTTTTCTAAAAAAAAGTGTGTATCTATGTAGCTATAGGGTGGTTGTGGAAATAAGATTATAAGAGATACACGAAGATGATGGGAGTTATCTCTCAGTGGTAGGAATAAGAATAATTTTTTTTCTTTTTATGTTTTTTTGCTAATTTGCCCTATTCTATCCTGTGGTCAGGTCCTAGTTCTAAAATCTGGGGTGGGGGAGTTGGAATTATATATATATATATATGTGTGTGTGTGTGTGTGTGTGTGTGTGTGTGTGTGTGTGTGTATAATCATATATATAATACATACATATGGTTACATATATACGTGTGTAATTATAGGTATTATACATTATATACACAGATATACACACACACACACACTCTTAAGGAAGGCATATAAAGAGATATATATGTCTAGCTATCTCAATAGACAGATAGTTACATAGACATGTATTTTTAAGGGATGTGTGACAAACTCTGGCCATAAGAAGACTCTTCCCTCACCACCACTGGGAAGCCCTATAGAAGAAGGGTGAATAGTTGTGGTTGCAGATGAGTCTATAAAAATGCCTTTCTCTGAGCTAACACTCTGTCTCAGTTTCTCATCCGTATTTGCCCTACAGTTTTCAGGAAAGTGGACTCTCTCTCAGAGGACATCTCCCTGGCCCAGGCCATTTATGACAAGAAGCTTGTGTCTATGCAGGAAAATCTCCAAGGATTGGGTAAGTGTCCAGTTCCAGATGTGCTATGACTCTGATGGAAGACCAGTATTAATTAGTGTGTGGCAGCGGTTCACCCCGCCATGCCATGTGCTTTCTGTGCCATGATACCCCGGAGCAGAGCAGCCTTCGCCGACCTTCTAGGCACAAGGGGAGTGAGAATAGCCATGACTTCCTGTCTAGCCGGAAAACCATCCATTCCAAGAGGGCTGCTACCCTCGGACACCCCCAGGACTGGGGCTGGGGGTTCTGTTTGCAGTACAGACCAAGCCGGAACCCATAGGTTAGAGAAGGAAGCCAAAGACAGTCTAGTCCCCAGGTATCCTCGAATATCTGAAATTATTTTTAAGACCTTCCTAAGCCTCTTACTAAGTCAGCCCTTTCCTCATCACTGCTTTAAAGTGTGCAAATTCATGATGCTCTTTATCTCCTGCTCTAACAAGGGACATTCTCATGCTGAGAATGAGACAGGAGAGCCACAATGGAGGGGGTTAGGAGAGGTCTGCTCTGATGAGAAGAACAAGTCCTGTCCTGCCACCAACTAGCCGAGCGGTGTTTGGCGAGCCACTTCTCTGTGCCTCACTTCTCATCAGTCACAGGAAAAATATTCCTGCGCCATCTTCTCCACAGTTTATTGTGAGAAGATTAAATAAGAAAACAAATATAAAAATATTTGGAGAAATTGTAAAATAAAATATAAATGGGAGGTTCTTGGCAACCTCAGAAAAGTTAGGAAGATATGTTCTCGAGATATGGTGGTGAGATGGAGAAAATATTCTAAATCATACATTTTAGGTCATGGTAAAGACATTTGATAAAAATAAGATTTCATAGAGATGGCAAGGCTTTTCCAAAAAGGATTTTATAGCAGGACTTAGGAAAGGAAGAGGGAATAGGAGGCCACTTGCCAAATATACTCTGAACTATTTAATTTAATGAAGTAACTTTTGTCCCATGACCCTTCGGCAGTTCAAAATGTTGTCCTTTTCTCCTGAAGATCTGACAGTCCCGAACAACTGCTCTTTCTGCCACGAGGCTGGGCAGCTGGGGCAAGAGATCAGAAAACTGCAGGAGGAGCTGGAGGGAATTCAGAAAATGCTTCTGGCTCAGGAGGTCCAGCTGGATCAGACCTCTCAGACCCATGAACTGCTTTCCACCACCAGCAGTCAAATTTCCCAGGAGATGGGCAACTCGTCCTTCTCTGTCCACCAGGTCAACCAGTCGCTGGGCCTCTTCTTGGCCCAGGTGAGAGGCTGGCAGGCCACCACAGCCGGCCTGGACCTCTCCCTGAAGGACCTCACCCAGGAGTGCTACAACGTCAAGGCTGCGGTGCACCAGATGAACTTCACCGTAGGGCAGACTTCAGAGTGGATACACGGAATCCGGCGGAAGACGGATGAGGAGACCCTGACCCTCCAGAAGATTGTCACCGACTGGCAGAACTACACCCGGCTCTTTAGCAGCCTGCGCACCACCTCGGCCAAGACCGGAGACGTGGTCAAGAACATCCAGGCCACCCTGGGGGCCTCGTCGCAGCGCATCAGCCAGAATTCCGAGAGCATGCATGACCTGGTGATGCAGGTCATGGGCTTGCAGCTGCAGCTGGATAACATCTCTTCCTTCCTGGACGACCACGAGGAGAACATGCATGACCTGCAGTACCACACCCGCTATGCCCAGAACCGCACGGCGGAGAGGTTTGAGACGCTGGAAGGACGTATGGCTTCTCATGAGATCGAGATTGGCACCATCTTCACCAACATCAATGCCACCGACAACCACGTGCACAGCATGCTCAAGTACCTGGACGACGTGCGGCTGTCCTGCACGCTGGGCTTCCACACCCACGCCGAGGAGCTCTACTACCTGAACAAGTCTGTCTCCCTCATGCTGGGCACCACGGACCTGCTCCGGGAGCGGTTCAGCCTACTCAGTGCCCGGCTGGACTTCAATGTCCGCAACCTGTCCATGATCGTGGAAGAGATGAAGGCCGTGGATACACAACATGGAGAAATCCTTCGCAACGTCACCATCCTACGAGGTGAGCACCAGATCCAGGCTGGGCTGCTACAAAGCTCCCAGAGGGCCTTGGTCATCTTGCCAGACCCAGAAGTACCTGGTTTTAGGCATAAAAATCCTAGTGGGCTAATACAATCCTGTAGCAGATGTCTAGGGCAAGTGGCAGCTTCAACACAAGCCTTTTATAAAGGCATTATGGCTGCTAACTTTGCCTGCCATACAGACCTGGAATTTTTATATATGGATTTGTTTACTTGGCTCCACAGAAAGAACTAGGCAGACCCCATCTTTTGGAAGCTCTTATTTCCTCTCTTCGCACCTTCTCACTGGTGCTCTCAACCATCTGCCCCCCAGACGTCCATCATTCCAATGTTCTCTTCTCCGACCATCTCAGCCCTGCATTAGTCAGGGTTCTCCAGAGAAACAAAACCAATGGGTATGGTGGGGGAGGGAGAGAGAAAGGAATTGACTTATACGATTATGGAGACTGGCAAGTCTCAAATCTGTACAGCTGATGTTCCAGTTCAAGTTTGAAAGGCTAGAATCTGCTATAGAACCAGAAAGAGATGATGTGTCAGTTTGAAGGCCATCAGGCAGGAGAATTCTCTCTTACTTGGGGGAGGATCAGGCTTTTGTTCTATTCAGACGTTCTACTGATTGGGTGAGGCCCACCCCATTGGGGAGAGCAGTCTGCTTTACTCAGTATTGATTTAAATATTCATCTCATCCATAAATACCCTAAAGACACACCCAGAATAATATTTAGCCAAATATCTGGCCACCTTCTGGCCCAGTCAAGTTGATACATAAAATTAACCATCACAAGTCCACCCCTTTCCAACTTGGTGCTCATATATATCTCCTTAAATCATACTTAATCCCCAAATGAAGACAATAATAAGGTTATAAATCCACCTAGTGTACATGATGCGACTCTCTTGTTTGCAACCAAAACCACTAGTTCCTTCCCTAGAGGAGGAGTGATATCTCATAACTTAAACTATGATATAAAATTAGAAATATCTAACTACTGTGATATAAAGTCAATACATTCTATATTTTACATTACACGATAAGGAGATGAGAGAAACAAATATATTATACATATTAATATATAGATATTAATTACATAATAAGGAGGAAATAGTCTTGGCAATAACAGTCCTCATTTCTGTAAACAGGTCGTGTGTTCATAGCTGGTATTTATAACTACCTTTTCCATATTCCCTTTGCCGTCAGTAAGCAACTCAGCTGGTTATGATTCTTTACCTGGCGGGGTGACCCAAACCTTTATTCCTAAAGGGCCATTAGTAGTCCTGCTTGGACTGGGTTGTTGTGGTTTTCCATTGGCATTCATCACAGGGCACAGTTTTACTAAGCAACGTCCTATGTGATTGCCTGTATTCCAGACATCCATTGTGGAATAGCAGTCCAATTTCTCCTCGCTCATCAGGATCAATCACCCCAGGCAGCACAGTAACTTCTTTACTTGTTAATTCAGAGGCATGAAGAGCCCTAACTGTCTGGGCAGCAGTCATAGCTTCCGGTTCAATAGAATCATTGTTGAATCTCCTGGCGGAAACATTCCTCCCTTTGAAACTAAGCTCTCTAAGCCAGCAGAGCATAAGGCTGTGGGAACGAGAAGCACAGTTTTGCTAGTGGGTCATTAAGGATAACAGCGAGTGGCGCCACTTCCATCTTCACCCCTGCTCCCTGGACCCACGAGTCCTACCTATCATAGGAACAGCATCATGTACTGGATGCTGATGTAGAGTGTATACAACCCTGAAAGTTATTGCCGCCTAACTGGCACTGTAACTGAGTCTTCAAAAGGCCATCCCACCCTTGCAATAAGCCAGCTGCTTCAAGATAGTGAAGAACATGGTAACACCTGTAAATCCCGTGATCGTGGGCCCAATTGCTCTACTAATTTGCTGTGAAGTGAGTTCCTTGATCAGAAGCAATGCTGTGTGCAGTATCATGATTATGAGTAATGAATTCTGTAGGTACCTGGATGGTGTTTTTGGCAGAAGCATGCGTGCAGGGAAGTAATATCCATATCCACAGTAAATGTCTCTTCCAATAAGAACAACGCACTGCCCCTTCCGTGATAGAGGTGGTCCAATGTAATCAACCTGCCCCCAGATAGCTGGCTGATCTCCGTGGGGATTGGTGCCATATCAGGGACTCACTGTTGGTCTCTGCTGTTGATAAGTCGGGCTCTTAGCAGTGGCTCTATCCAGGTCAGCCTTGGTGACCAGAAGTGTACGTTGCTGACCCCATGCACAACCTCCATCCCTGCTTCCTTGGCCACTTTGTTTGGTGATGACAAGGGTGGCTGGGGAAAAGGCTGACTGGAATCCACAGACCAGATCATTCCATCCACTTGATTATTAAAATCCTCCTCTGCTGAGGTCACCCTGTGGTGAGCATTCACAGAGGACACAAATATCTTCACGTTTGTTTGCCTATTCAGAGAGGACTATCCATATACGTCTTCCCTGGATTTCTTTGTAACCAGTTTTCCAATTGTCTTCTTTCCAAGTCCCTGACCATCTAGCTAAACCATTGTCCACAGCCTATGAATTGGTTTACATCAAGTCCTCACTTGATGGCATCAATAAGTACTTAGAAACTGTGACTTTAAGCAAATCGACGTACAACGAAACCAATTTTATGATAGGCTAATCAGTATAAACAAGACTTAAGTTCCTACAGCATATTTCTGGTCATGAAAACATCATCAGACTTCTAAATAAAAGTCCAAAGTACTTCTAATATTAAACATTAAAATAAATTTGAGCTATACTTAACATTGAAAAGAATAAAAACAAGTCAGAGAATGATTTTCCAACCTGCTTATTCCAGCTCAGAGCTGGCGGGAGGCTGGAGCCTCTTCCAGCAGCTCAGGGTGCAAGGCGGGCGCCCACCCTGGACAGGACACCCTTCCGTCACCGGGCGTGTTCACACACACCCACACTCACTCAGCCTGGGACCACTTAGACACACCATTTCACCTCGTATGCACAGCTTTGGGATGTGGGAGGAAACCGGGGGTCCCAGGAGAAAGCCCACATACACGTGGAGAGAACAGGCAAACCGGACAGCCCTCTGGCAAGATTTCCCTTCACGGAGGCCCTTTGGGGATGTCCCAGAAGGGGACTATCATGCGGCAGCTGCCCGCTTTCAAGTGGCGCCTGCAGGCTGGGAGAGAGAAGTGTCACAGGAGTGGGGATCACCGGCATTTGGGCCACTTCTTTATGTAACTTACTTGTTGTGCCTCAGGGCCTGCTCAGGCCCAATCACCTGGATACTGTCCATTTGACAGTGGGGGATCAGTGGGCTCGCTGTCGCTGAGCTGCAAAGGTGGTCGATGAAAAGGACGACCACACAAGCTTCTGTTGTTGCCTGCGGGAGACCGCGCCGTGACACTTGGCCTATTTCTGATCTACTCTTAACTCCTGGGGCATGTAGGGACCCTGCCACTTTGTCAGTCCTGAATGCTAATTATCATCTCCCCAGTACCATGAGACTGAATGAGCTGAATGCTCTGCTCAGATTCTCTGCCCTGTGGCCCTCATAGCAAGTACACGATTTCCTTTTCTCCTGAATCTTGACCCCAGAACCTTGGCCGCCCCGAACTCCAGCCCCAGGGAAGCTGCTGAAGGCCCTGCTCAGCCTCTCTGCTCGACAGCTGCAGCCTTCTGTTCGGCTTCTCAGCCTCTCTGCCCAAACACATTACTAAGCAACACAAGCCTTGTGAGAAAAAGTAGCAAAGAACGTCAGGCTTACTTTAACAAGTCCTTCTGGCCCTTAACCTGTCTCTAAAGCCTTCGGAAGTTGTCTTGATATTTTATCTAATGATTCTGGTTGTACTTGATGAGAGGTTTAATCTATTACAAACTGGTCCTTTTTAGGCAGAAATGGAAGTCCGTTGGCATCTTTTCAATGCTTCTCAGGTGACAACAGCCAGGATTGAGAGTCCCTGACCTAGGCCAATATTGTCATTGAATAGGGGGAAACCTGAGGTCCCAAGAGGAACAAAGACTAACCCAGCCCCCCAACGTGTTTATACCAGAGCAAGGACTCAAACCTGGCTCCCTCGAAGTCCAGGCCAGTCTCTCGAGGGGCACCCCTTCTGTCTCTATGTCCTTCGCTCCTCGTGAGCTGGCCTGTTGCTTTGGGCTATGAGATGGACAGTGGGCCCCTCCTACCCATGCACCCCACCCCCCCGCCCCTGAATCGGTAATGTTGGTGCCACGAGAAACTTGGTCCTTCTGCTCACCTCCCTACCCCCTCTTTGTTCCCAGTGCAGACCAGGAGCAGACCACCTACTTGTCCCAGACATGCAGTCAGTTGTGGCTTTTCCCTAATGGGCTGGAATGGCCTAATTACAGCCTCAGGCTTCCTGAGTAATTATGAGCCTCCCCAGGACTCCAGCGTGCCCTGCTCCCCTCTCCCAACTCCACGGCTCAGCCATCACTGCTTGAGTGGCCTCCTTTGCCTGAAATGTGCCCCCCTCCCCCCACCACTGCTCCGAGCAGCGCGTAGCCTTTTCTTCCCGTGCCATTTAGCTATGCCGATACCAAGGTCTTATTCCAAGCTGTGTCAGGAGCACGCTGACCTGGTCAGTGCCCTGGTCAGCCTTTGTCCACATTCCTGTCCTCTATGGTAACTGCTAAACTAAGGCTGTTGACTTCCTCCCCAGCTAGACCCAGGTCCTGCCAGCTCCCCCTTCTCTGACCGCATGATTCATGGCTGGCCCAGGAGGCTTGGCTCACCTGAGGAAGACAATCCTGGTTACCCGCTCACTGCTCTGTGAGGACCCTCCCTCCCCTCAGGCAGCACCAGGGCAAGAGGCCCTGGCATTGGAAGGATGGGGGACTGGGGGTCGGCTGGGCCAGGAGCCCCGGCCACCGTGAAATGAGGAGCATGGGCAGCAGGCTGGCTGGGGAGAAGGAGCATGGGTTTCAGCATTTCTCAAGCCTGGGTTTGGATCCTGTCTCTGGCCCTTACTGGTTGGTGATCCTGGAGAAGTCACCGCTCTGCACCACGGTTTCTCATCCATAAAATGGGGCAACGACCTTAGCGTGCAATGCTGGGGACATAGTAGAGACTCAGTGGACAGATGTTCACTACGGTCATCGCCCTTCCCTTCTCCAAGAGGTGGCAGGTCACGGAGAAGTCAGAGAGTGAGCCGGAGGCTGAATACTGCGGGGCCGTCACAGCCGCACTGACGCGTGCGGCTCCGCCCACCGCTCCCGCGTGACACGGCAGCAAGGGGGCCTCCGTCCGCAACACAGGCACCCGTCAGTAGCTCCAGATGAGGCCAATCTATTCGACGTCCTCAGGGCTACTGCCTGGGACCTCTGTCTTGGTCCTCAGAGATGGGGTCAGCGTTGGCAGCTGTGGTGGGGTCCTCCTTCCACGTAAGCTGGGTGCTGCAGCTCCTGGGGGAATGAGATGGACAGTGTGCCCCAGGCTCCCGCACAGACGTTCACTCAGATCACGTGGGCACCCAGCCTTCCCCATCCAGGGAAGACGCCGAGAGCGTCCCCAGAAAGAGAAGCCTGGGGGACTGGTGGAGAGGAGCAAGAGAGAGGGCCTTTCCCCTCTGCTGGTTCTCCCCCTCTGTTGGCATAGAAAACCTTAGAAATCCTTGCAGCTGGCTGTGTGTCCCCGAGGCCAGGGAAGGAGGATGCTTGCCCAAGATGGTGGCGTGGGAAGGAATGGGACCCTGGGGAGACTTAGGAGGCTCCAGCTGGACCTGGGGGCCGGGTAGGGCAGGATGTCCTCGTCAAAATAAGATTTCTTTTCCTGAATTGAGGATGGAGATGGGGATTGTAGAAACCACAGAAGTGGTTGTAAGAGAGAGTGAAAAACGGGGAAGCTGGGGACGATCCCTGGGAACCGGCTTCTAGAGCAGGCAGAGAATGAGCCCAGGGGAGTGGCAGGGACAGAGGCAGGAGCAGGGGAGGTCAGTGGAGCTACGGAGCCCTGAGGAAGCGTCGAATGCAACTCTCACTTACAGATGAGGACCTGAGCTCCAATGGGCAGGGACTTGCCTATCATCCTTCCACGGCCCTAGGACTCCCGTCTGCCCTCACGGCCTCCAGGGCTGCTCCACCTCTGAACGGCTCTGCTTGTTCCAGCCGCAGCTGGCCCAGGTGCCAAGGGCAGAGTTGGGGTGAAGACAGGGCCATCCTGCTAGACTGGGGGTGCAGCCCTTGTGTAGGCATTTCCCAGTACCCACATTGTTCCGTGTAGTTCTGGCTGCCTGGTTGTGGGGGCCAGGGTGGTGTTTGCTGCATCCGAAGGGCAGGTCCCCCCTCAGGCTGCTCCCAGGCCAGGGCTGTGCTACTGCCAGCCAGCCCCGCCCCTGCCCCCAGCCAGATGACCGTGTCCCAGCCTGTGCTGCTGGCAAGCCACGTGGCCTGGGCCCACGCAAGGTCACGTTCCCACTGCGTGTGGGAGGTGGGCATGGCAGGCGGTGGCAGGGAATGGCTGGAAGGTTTTTATTGGCCCTGGTGGGGCTGACTCTTTCTGGGCTCCGGTTTCCAGTTGAGATCATAATTAAGATGGTATTCACGGACACTGTTCCACTTAGAAACACTCCGAAAAGGAGAGGAGAGGGGGAACGGTACGGGCGGAGGGTGGGGGAGGGGGGCGGCAGGTAGGCAGCCGCAGCCAGGATGATCAGGGAAGGGGTCCTGACACAGGCCGGGTCAGGGCCACTGGGAGGGGCCTCGGCCCCCTTCTCTCCGAGAGGCCTTCTGGGTTCTGGTTTCCCCTCGGGCACCCCCGGGGATATCACTTCACCTCTCTGGGCTTTGGTTGCCTCCTCTGTGAAATGAAGGAATTGGACCGTCTCCCGCCCAGCTCAAAAACTCTAGGATTTTCTTGCCAAGGGGATGATGTAACTGCGGAGTTCTCAGAGAGAGCCGGCTGTGGGCACTGGACTTCGTCTCCCAGGCCAGCCCTGGGGTTCACTGCTCCGGCCGCCCCTACCCAATGACCCCTTGCTTTACCACTGAAGAACGACAGGCCTTCTCTGTGCCCCGGCCCCGTGGGGGCTAAAGCCGGTTTCCACAACCACCGTCCTCACGAAGCCAGATGCTCCTCTCTCCTCCGTGCTCCCAGGCATTCCGATGTGCCCTGGGCAGAGCGACGGCCACGCTCTGCTCTGTGTCCCCAGGGTGGGTGACTCGCAGGCCTACACAGCCATAAGGATGTTCAAGAGATTTGGCCCCTGGCTTGGGCACGAGACTGGGCTCTTTAAGGAAAGGCCATGTCTTCATCTTGGCATCTCTCCCAGGCCCCAGGCCAGAGCCAGGCGGGAGCAGAGGTCCACAGCTATTTGGTGAATCACCCTCTTCAAGTGTGTGCTGAGCCCTCCCTGCTGTGTGCCAGGCTCCAGGCCCCGGGTAGGGATGTGACCTGTGGCCCTCACTGTCTTCCTGGGGTCCCACAGTCTAATAGGGTCCACAGATAGACACCAAAGGTTTGCTTTCTCCGTACTGTGACTTCTCTTTCTAAACTAAAAGATTCAGGAAGCGGTAGCCCCGAGAGCTTGGAGAAGAGGCTGGGGTGGGTCGGGGTGGCCTTCCTGGAGGAGCTGCCCTTGCTCCGAGCTGATGCCGTGTCCACTCACTCACACTGGGAGGCATCTGCTTCTCGTGCCTGACTTTCCTGGCCTTCTCCTCTATGTCATCTGACTTCATTCCTCGTCCCTGATTCCTCACAGGTCCTGAGCAAAGCCTGGAGTCGGGATTGGGGAACAGGGTGTGGCAGGAGTGAGTAGAGCAGACAAAGACCGCAAGGAGGTGTAGAAGTCCAGGCCAGCCTCTGGGACAGGACAGACAATCCTGGACAGGCTCGGCCTTTCCCCAGAGCTGCCCAGCTCTCAGTCCCCGACTTGAGTGCATGAGTGGAATTATGGACAAGCCCTGAAGTCAAACCAACGAGTGCCCGCCATGCATGGGGCCCCACGCAGGACACTTAGGCATGTTATCTCGGAATCTGTGAGTAGTATTCTTCTTTCACAGATGGTAAAGTGGACTAAGAGAAGTCGAGTAACAGGCCAAACCTCCCAAAACCTGTGGTTGTCAGACCTGGGATTTGCATCTGTCAAACCCTCGGGTGACGCAGTACACAATGCACTACACCTACCTCATGAGAAAGTCTCGTGAGACCTGCCCTGCGTGGACTGACCTGTCCCCCTTTTCTCTCCACCTAGGTGCCCCTGGCCCTCCAGGACCAAGAGGACTCAAGGGAGATGTGGGCGTGAAAGGACCTGTTGGCAGCAGAGGACCAAAAGGAGACCCCGGCAGTTTGGGGCCCCCGGGACCCCAGGGTACCCAGGGACAGCCTGGGGACACTGGACCTGTGGGAGAGAGGGGGCCGGTAGGCCTGCGAGGTCTCCCAGGCGTCAAAGGCTCGAAGGGCAGCTTTGGAACTGGAGGCCCGAGAGGACAGCCAGGCCCCAAAGGCGATGTGGGGCCTCCCGGGCCAGAGGGTCCCCCAGGGTCTCCAGGGCCCTCAGGGCCTCAGGGAAAACCAGGAATCGCTGGGAAGTCGGGTTCACCAGGTCAACGGGGGCCCATGGGGCTTAAGGGTGAACCAGGGATCCAGGGTCCCCCTGGCCTCCCCGGTCCCCCGGGCCCACCAGGAAGCCAGAGCCATTACTGAGGAGGGCCCCGGGCCCAGACACTGCTACCGAATGCCAGGAATTGGGCTCTGGGCACAGCCCGCCCCAAGAAGGCTGTACAGACAGTCGTCGTCCTGTGATCCCAAAGGGGGTTGTCCCCAGACCTGCCCCTGCACATGTAGGTTCCCCAGTAGTGACTACCACAGAAAGCAGCCTCTCTCTCTCTCACACACACACATACACACATGCACTCACACGCGCACACGTGCATTTCCCTGCTGGCCAGGGGGGCCAAGTGGGTTTCTCCGGTGGGGCAGGAGGAGAGGGCAGAAGAAGACCTCCCTCTCCTGTGACTGAGCCTGCCAGGGAGGTGGCTACCTCCGGAGGAAGGTCTTGAATCTATCTCTAAATTGGTGACCGATTCGGTCTTTCCAGTGTCTTCACACCCATCAGCCCACCCAGCAGTTTCCTGGGTTCCCGGTGGCTGAAAAGACCCAGGAAAACCTTTGCCGAGGACTATGGTGCCAACTCTAGGGACAGAGTGGAATTGGCATCCGCCAGACCCTCCCTGTACCTATGGGAGCAGAGTGGCGGGACCTGCCCTGCCTTGCACAGGACAGAGGAGTCCCCTGGTGCCAGCATTCTCTGGCCCTGCACACTGCGCCCCCAGGAACTCAGCCAGGTTTTTTCCACGCATCCAGGAAATTCTTTGCTTCTCCCTGCCTCTACCTCTCAGGGGCATTTCAGAAGAAATCCAAGCAGGAGTTTCATCTGAGCAGGGACACTCACTCTCCAGGGCCCGGAGCCTTCTGCCAGAGCGGTGCCCAGCACCTGGAAACGAGGCGGGGTGGGGGAGGCTGTGGTCACCGGGCTGCCTACGAAGGTGTCCCCCTTGCTCTCCATTCCTGCGGTGCCCCCGCTGTGGTGGCTGGGGGAGGACTGACCCTTGTTAACAGAGCAGCCCTCCCTCCTGCGCCCAGCTCTCCTCCTGCCTGCAGCAGCCCACCGACCTCACCCGCCATGACCCGGAATGGCCTGGGGCCTCCCTGCGTGAGCTGTACGACCGAATGGGGAGGGGAGGGCCAGGACCCCCACGAAAGGCTCATTTGGTCACTCGTTGCCCACCGCCGACTTCCTGCGAACCCTGGCAGAAAGCTTCCCCAGCAGGGAGAAGGCCGCCCAGAGGCTCAACTCACTGTGAAGTCGCCTGCGTTCAGCAGAGCCCGACCACCCCTGGGGGAGGGCATGGAGCTGTCTCCTCCCCGACCTGATTCAGAGGCCAGACCCTCTCCCCATTCCAACAGCCTTAATGCCACCTCCCTTCTCATAATAGATGTGCAACTGGTTTGTACTCCCGCCCACCCCCACTTCCGAGTAATTCTCCTGTCTACATATGATATCATGCAACATACTATTACTGACTCAGTAAAGAGCTGTTTCCAGAAGGGAAGTGTCTTCTGATCTTTTCTGCCCAACGGGAGACATGATGCCTTCAGGGGATCCACCTCTTCTGGCCTTTGAAAAGGAACCGGTGGACAAGCGGTCCCTTAGATATTTAGTCCCACTGTGAAGTCTGGGTCTAAACCCCTGGCCCCTCACTCCAGAAACACTGAGTTCTGCTAGGAGTTCACAGTGGATCATGGTGCCTTCATCTTGGACTTCCCAGCCTCCAGAACTATGAGGAATAAATTTCTGTTGTTTATAAGCCTCCTGGTCTATGATATTACATTATAGCAGCCCCAGCAGACTAAGAGATGTGCCTTAAAAGCTGGCCCCCAAGGGCAGAGCTCCCTCATGCACCCCCAAAGCAGGCTGGCTGATTCACAGGAGACCCAGTTATCCATTATTTCCCGTGGACCCTTCAGAGCCAGGACTTTTGTGGCAGGTCAAGCCTGGTCCCTTCCTTCTTACCTGTTTTATCTTCTTGTCTTAGAAACAAAAGGGGGAAGTAGGAGATATCACTCAGGTGTCCAGATCTGTCTTATTTTCCAACCTCATTTTAGCCCCAAAGCTCTAGGGTCTTGCTGCTAAATTAATAAAGCTCACCTTGTTTCCCACGTGGTTCCTGCTCTTCATGGCAATGCCCTCAGATACCCTTGGTCCCTGGTCCCAACCCTAGGAAGACAATCTGATTGCCATCCCCTTGAGTCAGGGGCTCTTCCCTGATCCAGTGGGTTGTGACCACAGAGGGAGAGGCAGAGGAAGAGGGGTCATGTGGAAAAATTAGAGGCACAAGCGTTACTGTGCAATGGAATACCATTCTAAGCACTTTGTGTATATTAACTCATTTAATCTTCACTACAATTTATAACGTAGCTATATATATATATATATATATATATATATATCATCTATCCATCATCATGTATATATGCACTACTATTATTTCCACTTTACAAATGGGGAAACTGAGGTTTGAAGAGATTAATTAACTTCCCACAGTCACGTAATGTCATTTTTAGACATATTTCTATTGAAACTCAACCGTGTGTGAGTTAACCTCTGTGTGCTTCTGCTCCGCCCCTGTGAAGTGGGAATTATAATCGAGCCTACCCCATGAGGTTGCCAAGGGGGAAGTAAGATGATTCTCTTGGCCACCTCCCCAGTGTCTTACTCATCTTGGGCTGTCATAACAAAATGCCACAGATTGTGTGGCTTGAACGACAGAAATTTACTTTCTCAACGTTCCAGAGGCTGAAAGTCCAAGATCAAGATGCCGGCTCTTCTTGGCTTGCAGATGGCTGCCTTCTTGCCATGTGTTCGCATGGTTGGCAGAGAGAGTTTTGGGGAAGTAGTTGGAAGAGAGAGAGGAGTGGGAGGGAGGGAGGAGAGCGAGCAAGCTCTCTTCTTAGAAGACTGCAGCCCTATTGGATTAGGGATCCACCCTTACGACTTCATTTCACCTTTATTACCTCCCAAGACACCATCTTAGATCACCTTGGGGTTTAGGTCCTCAATCTATGGATTTTGCGGGAAAGCAATTCAGTCATAGAACCTAGCAGTGGTTGCCATTCAGTCAACCTCAGACATGACGTTGGTCCCCAGTATCCAGATTCAGAGCTTCTTGAGTTACAGTGGCACTTGTCGCTTTCCTCTGCAGAGGTGTGGCCAGAACTGGCGCCCCCACACTCCTGCACCCCTGCACACTCTCACGCCCACACTCCCTGCCTGGTTTGAGCCAGGCCCGAGCTGGGAAACCATCAGGCTCAACCAGTTTACTTTTCAAGTGAGAAACCAAAGGCTGAAAGCAGCCGAGGGATTTACTGCCCATCTCAGACCAGAACTCTTGGTTCCTGGTCAATGCGATTTCTCATGTCTCTAGTTTCGTCACAACTCTAGTCCTAGGCCACTTCGCTGTTGGGACCATTGGGCAGCTCCTGATCCTTCTCTCTGTCCCACCTCTGCAAATAGCTCCTGGTATTAACGTGACCATTCAGAATATCTGGACCATTACAGGTACTGCTAAAAATCCCAAGAGCTGACCATGGGGGTCGGCAGGGTGGGCAGTCAGAACCATAAAGCTTGTAGCAAATACTGTAAGTTAATATGTTATTCTGAAAATGGTAAAAACATACAAACAAACAAACAAAAACAAAACTTGGTGCAATGGATCCAGCTGCATCAGACTGAGGATTTGGGGTGAGCTCCGTGATGGGGACCCTCCGTGGACACGGAACTGGGGCTAGTTGTGCTTCTTCCCTTCTGGGACCATCATCCGTGTGGGACCGTGAGCCCAGCACTGCCTGTCTCTGACCTTCCGTTTCTGGAAGTCATCTGAAATGTGCTTGCTTCCTCTGTCCTGCAATTCTAACTAAGTCCTCTTCCTTCTGCCCAGCTTGGTGGCTTTCTTGGAACTTGCCAGGGCCAAGGCAGTGAAGCCTAAACCCGGGCTGAGAGATGATAGCTGTGGGATTGCAGTTACTGGATTAAAATCATGGCCTTCACTGTTGGGGTGTTATAATCCCCATTGGATTTGCAAAGCTTTGAAGGAGCTCCTGAGCTTTCTTATAAGAAAGCAAGGGACTTCCCTGAGGCCACAGGCCTGGGGCATGTCCTTGAGCAGCTCTAAAAGCCCTTGGCCTCCTCATCATTCCTACCCAGCAGGCTCGCTGCCCCTGCAGCCGGGGTAGGACAGGGGGCTGGGCAGAACCTCCGGGCCTTCCTCCAGCTCCTCTTTCCTGGCAGGGGCTTAGCTGGCAACGTCTGCTGCGCCAGCCTCAGACACACCTGTCAAAACAGAGCCATGGGAGAAGAGAGAAGAGAGCTGACAAACAGGGTCTGACCACGCCGTACTTTCCAGCAAAGAAGGGCTGGGCTGGGCTGGCAAAGCACTGCCTAGACCCATAAGTAGGTGGCATGCGGAGCAGCCTCCCTGGGGACTGCTCGAACTGCAGAAGCACAGGTCATTTGTTTTCTTTGCCTTCACCTGTCCAGTCCTTTGGTTTCTTCAGTGTGCAAGATTCCCTGTTTGAGGTGGCAGAAGATGTGCAGAGGTTGGTGCAGTGCTCTCAGCAAAAACAACCACCCAGAAGCCCATAAAAATGCAGATCACGAACCTCCGCCCCAAGCCCACTGTTTTAGCACCACAGAGATGGGGTGGGGCAGGAGGAGTGAGGGGGGACAGTCCCCAGGGAATTCTGATTTCCCATGTAAACTTTGAGAACTGCATGTATAAGCGACAAAGAAAGAAAAATATTAGTTTTTGGATTTATGTATACTCTCTCATCTGATCCTCACAAATTAAATGTATTTTTATTTTGTAAGTCAGTAAACAAGGCTCATTAAAGTAAAGAACTCGCTCGAGGCCACACAGATGTTACATGGATTCGAACCCAGGATTTGTGGAAGCCAGCTATGCCGAGCTACTTTTTACAGACTGGTAGGGCCGGGAATTCAATGGGGCCTCTATTTTGCACCTGAGAAAGCCGAGATTCACAGAAGCGGAATTGTTTGAGTAAACTAGCGACAAAGCTTTAACGAGGCCCAAACCTCAGGGCTGCCAACTTCCAGCATACTGGCTGCCTTGTCACTAGACGCACATAACTAGGGATTAGCAAGAGCAGTGCAGGAGTTAGAGACAGAAGCATGCCTTCCATTGTGAAAGCTGGAGGTTTCGGGAAGGGAGCCAGAGGCTGACCTTCGGGGAGGTCACTAACCTCCCTACGGCCTTTTTTCTAAACCCAAATTCTCCAAAACGGTGCCCAACTAAACCCTCTAGAGCGAGAGAGAAACTGTTAAATAGTAAAACATCTTCTTATTCTGTTTCATCCATTCAAGGTCACGCTTCATTTTCACATAATCAGATTTTGCGAAATCTGACGTGAGATCAGCCAAAAAGTTTGGAATGACTAAGAATATATATTGGAAATGAATTTGTATTTACTATCCTTAATGATAAACATCACCCTTAATGATAAACATGCCTTCACACCTTGGCCAATAATAGAAACATAGAAAATTGTTTATAAATAAATAAGTTTGTGTTTATTAGGAGATACAAAATGATCAAAAATATTTTTTTATTAATGGAGGTGTGACTAAAATATTTGAACATCACTGCCCTAAGCCGACTCCGTTGCTTCTGATGCTCTTCCTTCTGATAAAGCAGAACTCTCTCATGCAGAAAGGGAGAAAAATCTCCACACGATGATTCCACACGATGATTTTACCCACATCTGTAATCTATTAGTTCCTTCTTCTGAACGCCCAGAACCTCTAAGTACTCCAGATACCTGACCCCCCGCCAAGTTTACAATGTGGAAATTGCTTGCTCGCCATCATCCGTTGGTTGTCCTTATTTCAGCTTCACAGAGCTCCTTTCTTCCAGAAATAGAAACATTTAAAAAGCCCATAGGCAGTGTGGGGATCACCCTGAATTTATTCACTTATTCAACAAATAATTATAGAGCTGCAATTAGCTGCCGTGTGCTGTGCGCAGCACAGGAGAGGTGAGCTCCAGAATCATTTTAGCTTCCTGCCCAGGAACACTCTTCAAACCATCTCACGGAGAGCTGAGCCCAAACAGAGTGCAATGGTCTTGCTGGGTGGGAGTAATAAGGCTGAAGTTTGAGGCTGCCAAGGCAGCTGGAATTGGGTGCTGGACAGGGTCCTCGGCAGGAGGGAGCTGTGCACAGAGTTCTCCTGAGTAGTTGGCTCAAATGTGCAGGGTGAGAATCTGGGGTCTCTGTGAACTGACTGTTAGACGATTCAGATCCACAATAACAAAGCCTAGAAGCAACATCCCTCTCCCAATAATTGGTAGAGTAAGTAAATATAAAAGCAGTAAGGGTATAGGAGAGTTGAACAATCCAATCAACCAATTTGACCTAATGATGTGAGAAGAACACTGCACCCAACAACAGGTGAATAGTCATTCTTTTCAAGGGCAGATAAAACATTTACCAAGATAGAGCATAGTGTGGGCCATAACATAAGAGCCAATAAATACAAAAGAATTCAAGCCCTACAGAGTATATTCTCTGACCATACGGAATTAAACTAGAAATGAACACAGAGAGATGTCTGCAAAGACTCCAAATAAATGGAACCTAAACAACATATTTCTAAGTGCCCTTGGGTCAAAAAAAAAAAATCACAAAAGAAGTTAGAAAACATTTTGAATTCCATGAAAATGAAAACAAAACATAACATATCAAAATTTGTGTGATGTCACTAAAGCAATGCTTAGAGGGAAATTTATAACATTAGACACTTACATTAGAAAAGAAGAAAGCTCTCAAATCAATGACCTAAACATCAACCTTAGAAAAGTAGAAAAAGAAAATAAATTAAAATGCAAAATAAATGGAAGCAAAGAGATGATAAAGATAAGAAATAAGAAAAAGAAAAAAAAACAAAATATAGAGAAAAATTCATAAAGTAAAAAATTGGTTCTTTGAGATCAACAAATGGATAAGCCTTTAGTCAGACTAATCAGAAATAAAAGAGAGAAGATACAAATTACCAAATCAAAAACAAGACTAGGGCCATTACTACAGATTCTACAGACATGACAAGAATAATAGGACATATTATGAACAACTTGAAGCCAATAAGGTCATCAACTTAGGTGAAATGGACAAATCTCTTGAAAAACAAAATACCACAGCTCACTCGAGAAGAAATAGATAATAAGAAATGCGGAGCACTACAACTAGCAAAGAAACAACATTTTAGTTTAAAAACCTTTCCACAAAGAAGACTCAAATAGGCTCACTGATGAATTCTGTCAAACACATTTAAAAAAAAAAAATTCTACATGAACTTTTCAGAAAACAGAAGAGGAGGGAACACTGGCTACTAATTCTGTAAGTCCAGCATTATCTTGATAACAAAACCCTATGCATATTATAGGAAGAGAAAGTCATTATAAGAAAACCATAGATCACTATCCTTAGAACACAGACGCAGAATTTCTTAACAAAATTTTAGCATATTGAATCCAATGATAAATAAGAAGGGTAATATATCATGAATGAGTTTTATCTCAGGAATGTAAAGTTGTTTTAACATTCGAAATCAATATAATTCACCACATTAATGGAAAATAAACCAATGTTGTCATCTGTAAAGATGCAGAAAAAGCATTTCAAAAAATATAAAATTCTTTTATTAAAACAAACAAAAAAACTCACAGCAAGAATAGAATGAATCTTTCTCAATCCGATAAAGAACATCCTTAAAAAAAAAAAAAAAAACATAGTTAACATTATACTTAATGGTGGAAGACTTAATGCTTTCCCCTAAATCAGAAAAGAGGCAAGGATATACACTTTTACCATTTGGTATTTGTGATCCTAACCAATGCACTAAATCAACTGGAAGAAAATAGAAGATATCCATATTGAAAAGAAAGAAGTAAAACTGCCTTTATTTGAGGACAGCTTGTCTATGTTAAAAAAAAAAAACCTAAAAATTTACAAAGTTACTAGAAGTAATGAGTGAATAACAAAGTTGCAGAACACAAGGCCAATGTACAACTAACAGCTGTATTTCTCTATGCTAGCAATGCATAATTAGAAACTGAAATAAAAAGCAATAACAAAATAGTACCAAAAATGTGAAATACTTAGTAATAAATTCGATGAAATAAATGTAAGACTTGAAATTTAGAAAACTGAAAATTATAAAACATTGCTGTGAGAAATTAAGGAAGACCTAAATAAATGCAGATATATAACATGTTCATGGATCAGAAGACTCAATATTGTTACAATATGCTTTCTATATTGATATATAGATTCAATGTAATCCTAATAAAAATCTAATTAGAAATTGTTTTTAAAAATTGATAAGCTGATTCTAAAATTTGTTTGAAACTGCAAAGGACCTAGAAGAACCAAAATAATTTTAAAAAAGAACAAAGTTAGAAGACTTACGTGTGATTCACAAAGCTATGATTCACAAATCATGATAATGTATTATTATAGAAATAAACTTATAGATCAATAAGACAAAATAGAGAATTCAGAAATAATTCTACATGTATATTGTCTATTGCTTTTCAACGAGTGTCAAAGCAATTCAATAGAGAAAGAATAATCTTTACAACAAATGGTACTAGAACAATATAATAGTGATATACAATATATGAACCCTGACTCTTATCTCATTACAAAAAAAATTAACTCACAATGGATTGTAGACCTAAATGTAAAAGCTAAAACTTTACAACGTCTAGAAAATGCAATAGAAAAAAATTTAGTGATGGTGAGTTTGGCAAAGATTTCTTAAATATGATATTAAGTGCACAAACATGGAATGTAAAAGACATTTTCATATAAACAAAGCTTAGCAAGTTTATCACCAGCAGGTCTGCACACAAAAAAAGAAGTGTTAAGAAAAGATTTTCAAGCTGAAAGGAAATGATACCAGTTAGAAATGACTTACACACACATACCAATAAAGGATGCCACAAATGCTAAGTTCATGGATATAAAACATTTTTCATTTCTTAATTTCTTTAAAAGAAAATTTATTGTTAAAGAGAAAATCATCATAATGCATTGTGAAGTTATTAAATGCATAAAAGTAAAATGAGTAATAATAGTAGCACAATGGAAGGGAAGTATATTAGTGACAAATTCTTACATCATATTTGAGTGAAAAAAATTAATTCAAGGTAGACTACAATAAAATAAGAATGTATATTGTAATTCTTATAGTAACCACTAAAAAGTAAAGCCAAGAGCTACAGTTCAAAAGCAATTCAAGGAGATGAAATACTAAAAATACTCACCTGCTCTGAAAACAGATGGGAAAGAAGAGTAAATAAGCAAAAAAAAAAAAAAGATATAAATTTAAACCAATTATAATTGCACTAAATGTAAGTGAACTAAACACTCCAATTAAAAAGCTAAGAATGTCAGACTAGATTGAAAAAGTAAGACTTAATGATACTCTGAAAGAGAACATATTTTAGACATAAAAAAAGATTAGCAAATTAAAAAAATAAAATCAATATACTTTACAAATACTAATCATAAGAAAGCTAGAACAGCTGTATAAATATCAGACAAAGAAGACTCCAAGACAAGGACAATTACAAAGATAAAGGGACTATTTTTTTTAATGTTTAAAGCATCAATTTGTCAAGAAAATATAAAAATCCTAAAATTGTAAATATGGAGTAACAGAAATTCTAAATATTTAAAGCCATAACTGACAGGAGTAAAGGGAGAAATACACAAATTTTCCATTGTAGGTGGAGGTTTAACATTACTCTCTCAGTAAATGATAGAACAAGGAGACAAAAAAATAGATAAGGCTGAAGAAAATCTGAACTAGATCAATCAACTGGACATAAATGACATTTACAGAACACTAGTGCCAACAATTTCAGAATACACATTATTTTCAAGGGCACATGGAACATTCACCAAAATAGACTATCAGATAACTTTCAATAAATTTCAAAAGAATAAAATTAAACAAACGATATTCTCTCTCTCCCCACAATGTTATTAAATTAGAACTCAATAACAGAAAGATACATATAAAATCCACAAGTTCTTAGAAAAACACTTCTTCTTCTTTTTTTTTTTCTTTTAACGCCTACAGCAGCTGGTCTTCCTAGGTGGTCTCCCATCCAGTTACTAACCAGGCCCAACCCTGCTTAGCTACCGAGATCAGAGGAGATTGGGCACGTTCAGGGTAGCAAGGCTGTCGAGAGGAAAAAAAAACTTCAAAAAGCTATGGGTCAGAAAAAAATTGACAAGAGAAACTAGAAAATATTTTGAGCTGGTGTTATAAACACACCATATCAAAATTTGTTGGATGCAGGTAAAGCAGTGCTTAGAAGGAAATTGAGAGCTTTAAATGACTATATATAAAAAAAGAAGATTTAAATCACTGATTTATGTTTCTTCCTTAAGAAGCTAGAAAAAGAAAAGAAATTTAGGCAGAATATGTTGAAGGAAGAAAACAAAATTAAAGCCAAAATCAGACAAAATAAAATAAGAAAAATCAACATGGCCAAAGTGAGTTCTTTGAAAATATAAATAAAATTAGCAAACTCCTGACTAAATTGATCAAGAAAAACACAAGGAAGGAAAATAAATTAACAATATTGGGAATGAAAGAAGTGAGGGACATCACTGTGGATCCTACAGACAGTGAGAGATAATAAAGAAATATGGTGAACAAGGATATGCCACTGAATTCAACAATCTAGATAAAATGTAAAATTCCTTGAAAGACAAAAATCACAGAAACTAAAACTAAACAACTGAAAATCTCCATAGCCTTACATATTCTTTAAAAATTGATTTTATAATTAAGAACCTTTCCATAAAGAAAACTCTAGGCCCAGATGGTTTCATTAGTAATTTATTTCAAACTTTTAAGGAATACATATCAGTCTTACACACTTTTTCAAAAGAGGAGGGAATCAGTAAAGTACAAGAAGATAAAACCACAGACCAATAACTCTCATAAATAGTAATGCAAAAGTTCTTAATAAATTGAGTTAGCAGTATTAGTAAATCAATCTAGTCATATAAAAAGAGATAATTCATCATGATGAAGTCGAATTTATTATAGTAATGCTAAGTTAAACAATTTTGAAAATCAATTATGTAGAAATTCTTAAGGAATCTACAAAAAACATTACTTTTACTAAAAAATGTATCAAGGTCACCAGATATAAGATCAATATATAAAAATTAGTTGTATCTTTCTATACTAGCTACAAAAAAATTGAAAAATGAAATTCAAGAAATATCGCAATAGTATCAAAGAATATAAAATACTTAGGAATAACTTTAACAAATTTTGTGTAAAATTTTTACATAGAAAATTATAAAAAATTGCTGAGAGAAAATTTTAAGAACCAGAATAAATGGAGTGGTAGACATATTCATGGATTGGAAGACTCAATATTGTACGTTCTCCCCAAACTGATCTAAAGTCAATGCAATCTCAAAGTTCCTGCATGGTTTTTTTTGTAAAAATTGAGAAGCTGACATTAAAATATATTTTTAAAATATAAATGAGCTAGAATAGTAAAAAGAAAGAAAAAATTCTCAGAAAAATAAAACAATTTGGAGGATTTACGTTTTCTGATTTCAGTGGTTACTTCGAAGACACAGTAATCAAAACGGAATGGTATTGGCACAAAGCTAGACAGGCAAATGGAACAGAAGAGAGTCAGAAATAAGCTCAATATTGATTGGTCAATTGATATTTTACAAAGGCACCGAAGACATCAATGAGAAAAAGCCCCTTCAAAAATGGTGCTGGAACAGTTGGATATCTATATGGGAAAAAATATATCTTAACCTTTACCTCATACTCTATGCAAAAATTAATTCAAGATGAGTAAATATAAAAGCCAAAATTATAGAACTTTTAGAATAAAACACAGAAAAATACCTTCACGATCTTGGGGTGGCAAAGATTTCTCAACTAAAACAAGAAAATAAAAGAAAAAATTGATAAACTGGATTTCATGAAATTCAAATCCACACATTAAGAGATCCAGTTAAGTAAATAAGCATGTTACACATTAGGAGAAAATACTGGACAAATAATTTATAAATGGACTATATGAATATCTCTTGCAACTCAGTAATAAGAAGATAAGCAACCCATAAAAATGGATAAAATGCTTGAGCAGATGCTTCACAAAAGATATTAGTGCATGAGAAAATGGCCAGCATCATTAGTGATCAGGGAAATGCAAATTAAAACCACAATGAGATACCGCTACATACCTATCGAAATACAATTAAAAAACTACCATGCCTATGGCCATGCCACCTTGAACAAGCCAGATCCCGTCTGATCTTGGAAGCTAAGCAAGGTTGGGCCTGGTTAGTACTCGGATGGAAGACCACCTAGAAAGACCAGGTGCTGTAGGTGTGAAAAATAAAAAATAAGGGATTGTAAGCTGACAAGATCCTTGCGATCCGTGAGGTCAACCAAGGGTTGCCTCACCTAGAAAAACAACAACAGCAACAACAACAACAACAACAACAACAACAACAACAAAACTGACCATGCCAAGCGTCAAAGCAACTGCAACTCTCTACACTGTGGGTAGGAATATAAAATGGTGCCATCGCTTTGGGAAATAGTTGGTAGTGTCTTAAAAAGTTAAACAAATACCTATATTGTGGTCCAGCCATTCTACTCCTAGATCTCAGAGAAATAAAAACATAAATCCAAAAAATAATTGTGCAAGAATAGTCATAGAAGATTTTTTCTTAATAACCAAAAGGTAAAAACAAACCAAATGTCTATCACCAGGAGGACAAGTTAGCAATCCACATCCATACAGTGGAATTCTACTCAGGAATAAAAAGAAAAATTTTAATGTTAGACACAAAAGTACGAATGAATCTTAAAATAATTATGCCGAGTGAAAGAAGCCCTATTTAAAAAAGAGTATATAGCATACGATTCCATTTATATAAAATTCAAGAACAGGCAAAACAAATCAAAAATGGTAGAAATAAGATTAGTGGTCACCTGAAGCAGAAATGGGGTATAATTGACTGTACAGGGGCATGAGAGAATTTTCTGAAGTCATAAAAATGTTCTGTATTTTGATGAGGAATGATGGTTTATACCAGTGTATAAATTTGTCAAAACTGACCAAATTACACACTTAAAATGTGCGCATTTTTTGTATGTAAGTTACATATCAACAAAATTGATTATTAAAAAAAACTAGGATATTACATTTTACTCACTAGAATAATTAAAATTAAAAAGACTTAAAATGTCCAATGTTAGTGAGGATGTTCCTGGTAGAATTTGCCTTAAGTCTTTGTGCACAGACCTGGTGTTTCCTTTGTGGGAAGGTCTTAAACCACTGCGTTAAAATGGTAGAATCTCTTTGGAAAATTGTTTGGCAATTTCTTATAAAAGTAAATATACACCTACTCTATGATTCAGCACTTCCACTCCTAGGTATTTATCCAAGAGAAATAAAAACATATTCCACAAAAAGAGTTGTGTAAAAACATTCATAACAGCTTTATTGTAATTGCCCCAAACTGGAAACAGCCCAAATACCCATCAACAGAGGCATAGATAAATAAATTGTGGTGTTTTCATGCAATGAAATATGAACTACTCAAAAAGAAGGAAAAGGGAAGGGAGAGGGGAGGATAAAAAAAGAAAAGAAAGAACAACAACAAAAATACAAGCAACAACATAGAAAACACTCAAAAACACTATTGAGGAAAAGCTAGATCTAAAAGAGCATGTGCTATGTATGCTATATATAGGATAATTCCACTTATATTAAACTGTGAAAGAGGCAAAGCCACTCTACCATGCTAGAGATGAGAATGAAAGATCAGAATAGCTGCTGCCTCCGGTTATGTACAAGAAGAGCCGGGATTGATGGAAAGAGCATAAGACAAGTTTCTGCTGTTGTGGAAATGGTCTCTATATAGACAGATGTGTGATTTATACAAGTGTATGCATTTGGTAACACTGATCAAACTATACACATGAATTGTACATTTCACCGAATATAAATTAACTCAATTTTCTTAAAAAATGTTTATAAAAATCACAAAAAAATACAAATTCACTTCCAGAAGTTTATGAGTCAAAAAAGAAACTATAATAAAAATTAGGTTGAGATAGATATAGGAAATACTTTAAAGCTATTTTATAAGGAAAAGACTAAATCTCAGAAGTTGAGGAATGTAGCTGAGGCAGGACTTGGAGAGAACACTTAGAAAAATAAGAAAAGCTAAAATTAATGAGCTAAGTGTCCAGCTTAAAACGTTTGAAGAAGTACACAGAATACACATAAAGTAGAAAGAAGGAAATAATAAGGGGCAGAAATTAATTAAATGGGAAAAATGGGACTAATAAAATTGACAAACCCTAAACAACATTGATCAAGAAAAATGAAAGAGGGTATAAATAAAAAAATTTAGGAATGAAAGAGATGGCATAAAAAGGAAATGTTATAAACATTTGATACCACAAAATTTGAAAACTTACAAGGAACAAACAAATTTATAGGAAAATATAACTCACCAAAACTATTCGAGAAATAGAAAACATGAATATTCTGAAACCATTAAAGAAATTAATCAGTGGTTTAAGATTTTCCCACAAAGGAAACACCAGGTCTATGCACAAAGACTTAAGGCAAATTCTGCCAAAACATTCAAAGAAGGCCCAATTCCAATCCCACACAAACTCTTCCAGAGAACAGGAAAAAATAGGGAATATTCTCCAACTTACTCCATGAGGATAGAACCCCTTGTTATCAAAATCAGAAGAGAAAATGGATGCAGAAAAATCATTAGTACATTAAGTGGCCATCATGACTTTTAAAGAATTTAATATCAAACTAGGGAACTTTTAAACCTCAAATATAGTTATCCACCAAAAAAGTCCATAGCAAATATCTTTTCCTAAAAGTGAAAAACTTTTTTGTAAGGCGAAATTATTCCCTTTAAGAGAACCAGACATTACATACCTCCTGATATGATGCAATAGAAAGTACACAGCACCACCTACACGCCCTTGCCAAAAAAAAAAAAAAGGAAGAAAATTGACCCTAGTTGTAATCAAGCCTCTAGATATATCTTCCAAAGGAAGAAACATGTTAACACTATCATCATGATCTTCAGGTGTTGGCCAGTCAAATCCAGAATGATTCAGTTTCTTCAACAACAAAAAAATGAAATGGGAAAAGTAAAGAGTAGAAGGAATGCTATAGATTGAAAAAGACTTACATTCCATTTCTGGTTATTTATCTGAAAAAAACAAAAACTCTAATTCAAAAAGATACATGCACCCCTATGTTCATTGTAGCATTCCTTACAATAGCCAAGATATGGAAACAACCTAAGTGTCCATTGATGGATGAATGGATAAAAAGAGGCGATACATACATATGATGGACTATTACTCAGCCATAAAAAAGAAAGAAATTTTGCCTTTTGTGACAGCATGGATGGACTTTGAGAGCATTATGTAAGCGAAATAATTCAGACAGAGAAAGACAAATACCATATGATCCCATTTATATATGGAATATTGCGAAAAACTAAACTCATAGATACAGAAAACAGATTGGTAGGTGCAGAGGCAGGGGCTGGGGGGTAGGCGAAATGAGGGAAGCATGTCCAAAGGTACAAACTTGCAGTTATAACGTAAGTAAGTCCTGGGGATATAATGTACAGCATGGCGACTGTGGTTAATTAATATTGTATTGCATATTTGAAAGTTGCTGAGAGTAAATCTTAAAAGTTTCATCACAAGAAAAAAAAATTCTATAACTATCTATGGTGATAGATGCTAACTAAACTTATTGTGATGATCATTTCACAATATATAAGAATACTGACTCATTTTGTTATACATCTGAAACTAATATAATGTTCTATGCAAATATACCTCAATTTAAAAAAAGAGAATTAAAATTAATCTTCCAGTAAAACTTTATTGAAGAGAGAGACTAAAGAGCCATATCAACTAAATGCAGTGTGCAGACTTTGTTTGGATTTTAATTCAAACATACCAAGTTATAAAGACGTTTTTGAGAAAACCATAGATATTTGAATGCAGATTTGTTATTAGACTATATTCGGAAATTATTAAGTGTGGTAATGTATCTCTCCAGGCCTAAATCCTGCCTGTCCTGTAAACCAGCTCGAATGTTGCCTACGAGCTGTTATTCGTTTACTGAGCATCCACTCCCTCTTCTTCAAGTAACAACACCTCTATGTTACTTTGCATAAATACCTATAATCACTTCATGTCATTCAAATGGGATCGATCCCATCACTCACATCCCCCTAGTGACTCAGGTCTGACCAGTGAGAATACTATTGCTCTGGCCGTAATTATTGCAGGAATGGGCATGGTACCCAGGCAGGACCAATTAGCAAAAGAGTCTCATCTCTGGACTTTTGCTGGGAATATTAGAAAAGAGGCACTTTCTCCATGTGGGGTCAGAGACTGTAAAAGCCTGGAGTGGTTGTGGCCATTTGCCTAAAAATGAGAAAGACCCTGTCTAAGAAAGAAGTCACAGTAGGAAATCAGAGACTCAAAGCTTGATAATATTATAGTCCCTGAATATAGCCACACTTCCCCCACTCAAACCAGTCTCCCCTTCCATCTTCCAGTTAATTAATTAGGGAGGGAGGGAGGGAGGGAGGGAGAATGTGCGTTCTCTTTAAGGTCAAGAGCAAAGGTGTCTGCTGCTACCACCACCCATACTGAACCTTGAACCTGAGGGGCCTATACATTTTAATGAAGAAAAAGAAAAGAAACAAATGGTAAAAGTCATAGTCGCTGACACATGGTATAAAAGGTAAAAGGCACATGGTGTCTGAGATATTTTTTGCCTCTTCTCTATAATGATGAGCTCATTCATTCAACATTCTTTATTTTGCCATTTGCCTTTTACGCTAAACTTAATAACCCAGCTCTCACATGATTACATGCCTGCCAGTCAGAAGGTCCTTACCCTCTCCCCCAGCCCCCCTACCCTCAACCCTCCCCCCCCAACTCAAACTACTTGGAGAAGATTTTCTTTGGTCCCTTCTCTTCCCTAATGAACAGGAAGCGGAACAAGGCTGAAACCCGGTAGAGGCATGGGAAAAGCATGTGCTTGTCTAGATTTGAATCTCAGCTTCGACTAAATGTGACTTTCCAAGCCTCACTTTCCTCATCTATAAAGTGATGATAAGAAAAGCCCTCAGCAGAGCTGTTGAGGTTTAAGTGACAGACTGGGTGTGAACGTCCCCGGCACACTGCCCGGCACACTCTGGTCTTTCTGCCTCCATACTTGTTGCTGTTCTCCTTAACGCAACCAGAGCTTTTGGTCTTGTTCTAGTGTAAATAAGACCACATCTATTCCGTGCCCAAAACCCTTCCAGTAGTTTCCCTTTCCACTTAGAATAGAATCTAAACTTTTTTTTTTTTTTTTTAGGTGAGGCAACCCTTACTTGACCTCACAGATTGCAAGGACCTTGTCAGTTTACAATCTCTTATTTTTTAATTTTTTACTGGTTTTCCTAGGAGAAAATCAAAACTCTTTAAGGAGGCTCATGAGGCTTGGCTTGCTCTGGACCCTGCTGGTATCTCTAACTTGTCCCTCTGCCCCTCATTCGCTGCCCCAGACACAGTGGCCTGGAGCTTCCTCAAACAGGCTAGGCAGGTTCAATTCGCAGGGTATGAACACTTGTGGATTTCACTGCCTGGAAGTCTCTTCCCCATGACCTTCATATGGCTGACTCCTTCTCATCCTTCAGAACCCCATTCAAATGTCACCTCTTCAGGGGGGCCTTCCTTGATCATCTCTTCAAAAGTAGGGAGAGAAATTAACATATGGGGATGGGTGAGCTCCAGATGGAGCACTTCACACCTCCTTCTTGCACAGTCTGGTGTGTTCTCCCACTAGACTGTAAGTCCTTGAGGACAGATGCTATGTTTCATATGTGCATCTTTGCTTCTCCAGAATCGGGTGCTAAATCTGTGTAAGTTGAAATGGGCCCTAGGCTATTGGTTTCAAGGAAGCTGGTCCTGGGTCAACTGACTGACCGAGTAGGTTATTACTGAGCTATTGTCTCTTAGTCCAAAACTCTGTGCTCTCTGTGCCTGATTTATGATGCTGGGATTCTGCCAACCTCATTTCTCTTACCCAATTGCCTCCCTGTTGTACTCTGCCCAGAGAGGTCACTACATAGAGACAGCAAGACTGGAGGAAGGGAAAGAATCACTCTTTCCTGTCTGCTTCCTGTAAGCTTTGGTTCTTGTAAGTATCACCCCAACCTCCCTTCTTCACCTGTAACAGCAACTGAATCCAGTCCAAAGTTCGTTAGACACAGAAGCAGTCTTATTGCATCCCCTGCCCTCCGTTGGAAACACCAGCCTCAGGGGGCTGGATCCCCTTCTCTGGGCTCATAGACCCCAGCATCAGTTGAGTGGAACCCCATCTTTGGATATCTGAGTTTCAGCTTCGTGAGTTCCTCCTCCAAGTTTCTGAGTTATAATAATTCGATCTCGCTCTTTTGTTCAACCAGCCTGGAGGTGGTAGCTGCTTCCTGTAGTTGTTACCTCCATGACACCTTAGGGCTCTCTCCTTGCCTTTTCTCTAGTGGAAAACTTTGTTCCGGTCAACACTGTTTCAGAAGTGATTTCTGCTCCTGAGTGGACCCTGAAGACACAGCAAACCAGGAAGGCAAAGGTGACAAATCAGAGCATTCCTTCAAGCGTGGGGCCAAGAGGAGCAGAGGCGACTCAAGTTAGACAAATAAGAGAAGCCAGGAAAAACTAGCAATCTAATGGGTTCCTCGGGGTTTCAGGTAGGAGAAAACTCTGAGCCTACATAAGGCTGGATAATAGGAACGGGTCCAAGAAACTTTGATTTATTCAAAAATATGTATTGAATGCCTTCCGTACTTCAGGTAGTCTAACTAAAAACAATGGACGGAAATGGATTCTGTGACCAGTCATCGTACCTATATTAGTGACCCGTGTACAGTTTGTATTCTAAAATTATTTCCACCTTCAGGAAGGAATGTTTTGTTGTACTCATGACTGATGGTCAGTGATGACTTATGATGGGGAAGAAGGGAAGAAAGAGATAGAAAGGACCCAAGATAAAGGGGAAAAACTGCCAAAGTCTTTGATAGTGACCAAAACAGGGGGAAAAAAAAAAAAACAAAAACAGAAAAAAAACTTTTAAAAAAAGGCAAAAGGAAAATTTAGCATAGAAAACAACTTCTCCCTTGTCTTTGCATTTTATTAGTTAGTTTTGTTTTTGTTTTTGTTTTTTACCTATTAACACTTCTTCCTGATTCACTTGGGTGGTGTGGTGGAAGGCAGAGGTTGAGAGAAAGCAAAGTTTCAGAGCTTCATAGACCTAGAGAGAAGATCGCAGTATGTATGATTGGATGCCGTGAATATGACTAGAGAGGCATTCAGGAAGGACATCGACTCAGGGCTTTTCAGACTTGCTTAAGAGGAGAAATCTTACCTGGATCAATAATAAAATAAACCAGGAAGGGCCGCAAAGGGACCTCTACGGTACTGGCAGCATTCTGTTTCTTGACCTGGTGAAGGTTACATGGGTACTGGTTTTAAACTTATTCTTAAAATGTACATACACGTTTCGTACTTCTCTGAATGTAGGATGTAGTTCACACTTTTTCTTTAAGAGGGTGGGCTGGAGAACTAGGGTAAAGAGGCTCTCCTTAGCAGCCCAGGGCACCTCCTTAGAACCTGGAATTCCATGAGAAAGACGGAATATACTAGATACCAACCCGTTCGATCAGAAAAGGCTTGAAAATCAGAAGCAGCACCTGAAAGGAGCATGTGTTCAGACAGCCCAAAACGGTCCCGAGAAATTTGGTAAGTCAGTTCTGGAAGTGCCCAGGGGAGAGCCACTCTCTGGGTTCAGGGGTCTACAGACCACTCCACCAGTTCCAACTAGGGGGCTGACTTGGGGGAACAGTGTGAACAGCTTTTGTATCCTCACAATCTGGAAAGCTGAGAGGGAAAGGGCTTCGTGCCAGGTTAGGGGTAGAAGCTCCCGCGGAACGAGGAAATGAAACAGGAGCTGCTGATCTAAAGTGTGATTGCCCCGGGGCAGCCCAGAGCTAAACCCAGGGACCCAACCTGATGTTAATCATGCGCAGAGCTGGGTCTTCTTTCTATCTCATCATCTTCCCACACCACAGAGGAGGGACTCAGGTGAATAGAGCAGGCTTCCCGAGGCCCTGCCTTTGGGAACAAAAGTCCTCTTGTGTTTGGGCATGGCTCTTGTGTTAGAATGTAGGTGTGCAGGTACCTAATTGCTCTAGAATCTGGGAAACTCTGTGTTTTGCGGGTGGCTCAGCCGGGTCATCTCAGAGCCGCAGGGCATCGCAGAACCTGGTGGGATGGAAACAGGCCCAGGGGTGCTCTCTCAGATCTGCTCAAGCTGAGCCAGACCCAGCGGAGGATCCTGAGCCTACCCCTGTGACGGATTTGAACCAAAGAATTATTTAGGTTATTTATCATGAAGAATACTTACTTCTAGAGACCAACTATCTTCATCCTTTATCCAGAGCAGATGCAACCTTTCCCTGAATTAGCGTACCTGAGAGACTGATCAGAGTTGCTCAATGACTTTGATATTGTCAGCACTTTGATGAGCTTGACTTTCTTGGGCAAAATATAGAAATTACTTAACTCCATCCCTCACAGCGTCGTTAGAAGAACAGAGACAAAAAGCATATATAATGGTATCTCTGCTTGGTTTCCTCCCATCATATAGTTTACAGGCCAGGGCCACCTATTCACAAATGAGCAGCCGACATGTATTTCAAGAAGGAAGAGAAACATTATCCATATTTTAAAATGCACATATCCTTTGACTCTTTAATTCCACTCCTGTGTTCTCATCCTGTCTTTCTCGCATATACATAACCTGCATCCAAAATGATGTATGTTCAGGATGTTTATTGTTCAGTGTGCAATAGCAAAAGATTGGAAATTAATCAGAATTCCCATTAACAGGAAACTAGATAAATTATGATACATTTATAACATGGAAAATTCTGTGGCTGTTAAAAAGTGATAAGGCAGTTCTCTATGTACTGATAAGGAATAAATTCCAAAATATACTGTAAAAAAGAGGGAGGATGTAGATAAGGTAAATGGGGTTAAATAAATAATGACGGAAGAAAATTTAACTTTGGGTGGTGAACATGCAACGCAATATATATATATATGATATATTATTGAACTGTACACTTGACACCTATATCATTTTATTAACCACTGTCACCCCAATAAATTTAACTTAAAAATTTGTCAAAAGCAAGGTGCAAAAGAGCATGCACAGTATGCTATCACTTAGGTGAACAATAGAAAAATATAAATATATACAAAGCTGGTTTTCAATGCCGAGAACCTCTTTGGAAGATCCTTAACAGCTGGATGCCAGGAGATGCCTCCGGGAAGGGGAGCCGTGGAACCAGGCAGCAGAGGCAGGAGGGAGGCCTAAATTTCCCTATATTCTTTTGCCCCTTTTGGATTTCATGAATGTGTTAAGCGATTATTTTTATTTTAAAATATAAAAAGGAAAGAGGTCAGGCTGCCTTTCCAAAGCAAGGAGTATTCGCACTGAATCCAGACGGAGAGAGGGTTCAGCAAATCATCCGCCAGCACGGCTTTGAGGGAGCACATATTCTCACCCCGAGGCCCAGCAGTCTCTCACCCTTGGCCAGAGTGGCAGAATCACTGAGAGACTCCACTCCCCTTTATTTTTCCTCTTTCTAAACTCTGTCTCCTTCTCTCCTTGCACTTGTCATGACATCATGTTTCACTTCAATATATTTTCTTAACATGCTAACATTTCCAACTAGACCACTGATTATAAATGATGTCGGCACCCCTGCTGAGACAGGAAGAGGCTGAGTGCACTCACCCAGTCCCTGTTTCTCCTTGTGCGAGTAACTTCTGGGAAGGCTCTGTTGGCTTCATTAATCCTGCTGAATGACTCTTTTATCACTAGTGGGATCTTTTCTTCCTCCTGACCTCATCCCCAATACCTTCTCCTCCTAGATCTTGGGTCCATCTCCTTGTGAGTCCTGTGACTCCCTTTCTGCAATTTTCAATTACTTAATCTCTGTTTCCCTCACCCTCCTCATTCTCCTGTGCCTGATCACAAACCCTGCCAGATCACTCAGGTTCCAGGTGAGAGATTATAATACACAGGACCCCTAAGATCTGACCATTTCCATCAAGGCCAGGCTGGATCATGGGTCTACTTCCCACATATCTTCTTCCCTTTATTCCAACCTCATGAGCCTGGGAACTATATGCCCTTTGATTACATTTCTTAATAGACATCTTTCTGTTGAGAAAGAATTGTATAGTGAAAAGAGTCCAGATCCGAACCACAGAGTTGTTGGTTTGAGTCCTTGCTCTGTTTTTTGATAGCTATGTCTTGGGCAAGTTACTTTCACCTCATTGAATTGTAGATTTCTTTCTGAAAAATAAGTGTAGGATCTCTTACTTCATAGAGCAGTAATGAGGATTAAATAAAATGTGTAAAGGGTATATTTTAGTGCCCTGACTCAGAGCCAGTGCTTCTCCAACCCCATTTTGCCAACTTCATTCTACAGAAACTATGCCACAAACACTAACATACGCAGAAATACCTCTTATCAGGTATATATATCACATGTAAGTCATGTGTAATAATATAAACATGTAGATATATATAAATTGATTTATATACATACCGATTTACAGATATATAAATCATATTGCTATGACCCAAGAGACAAGAATGTTTTTTTTTTTAATATCAAAGAAAATAGAGGAAAAGCATGTATAGAAGAAATAAGGAATGAGCTGATAGTTGAGGAAATTATTAGCTCAGGAGATGAGGAAATGTGTGGGAATAAGTAAACAGCTCTGATCAATAAGAAGCTGGTAAGTACAAATTATTTATGATTTAATTTGTGAATCTGACCCACCCAAGATAACAGGAATATGGAGGAGGAATGGAAGCTGACCATAGAGAGACCCTGGTGCCTATTTATGGCCTGTGGGGAGTGACTCACTCATATATTAGCAATTGATTTTTCTATGTCCAACATGCTACTGTTATAATATCTTCTTAACACATTATAGGCACATACATTATAAATGCTCCATAATCTTATTATTTTTCTTAAAAAGTCAGGTGTCTTTTAAAAAAATTTAGAGAAGATAAAAATCCCATAAATTTTAAGAGTTATTTATTCACTTGCCATTTCTGCTGCTCATTCCTTCTTGTAAATCTTCTTAAGTATCTATCTGATATTTCCTATTAGCATGAAAAATATCCTTTAGCAATTCTTATAATGTAGATATTCTGGTTCTGAATTCTATTAGCTTTCATTTTTCTGAAAATATCTTTGTTTTCCCCTCATTTTTGAAGGACATTTTTAATGGATATAAAATTCCATCTTTTAGAACTTCAAAGATTTCAGTCATTCATTGTCTTGTTTACTGCGTCTCATAAGAAATCAATATTTCATATCATTGTTCCTTTGTATATAATGTGTCTTTTATTCTGAGTGTTTTCAAATTTTTATTTTATTTTATTTTACATTTTATTTTTCAATTTTATTTTTGGGTTTGAGCAGAACTGACTAGTAAGTGCGTAGGTGTGGTTTCCTTTGTTTTCATCCTCATTTTTTCTTCTAGTTTTCCAATTTCATGTATGTTGTCGGACTATTTGATGTTTTCCCATATGCCCTGAGGGTCTGCCCATTTTTCTGCTGTATTTTTTCTCTTTATTCTTCAGTTTGGATAACTTCTATTGATCTGTCTTAGGTTTACTGACTTTTTCTTTGCCATTGCCAAGGTGCTGTTAAATACGACCAGTGACCACTTTACATCAGTTTATGGCAATTTTCAGTTTTAAAAATCTCCATTTGTCCTTTTTTATAGCTTCCACTTCTTTGTTGAGATACCTTATTTTGTCACTCATTACGAGCATATTTTCCTTTAGTTCTGTGAACATATTTATCTGATATGGACACAGACCTAAATGTAAGAAGTAAATCTATAAAACTGTCAGAAGGAAACATAACAGATAATTTTTTATGACCTTGTAATAGGCAAAGATTTCTTAGTATACAAAAGTCACAAGCCATGAAAGAAAAATCTTGATAAATTGGATTTTATCAAAATTAAAACCCTCTGTTCTTCAAAATATACCTTTAAGAAAATAAAAAGGCAAAACCCAGACTAAGAGAAAATAATTGCAATACACATATGAGACAAAAGATGTACACTCAGGATATATAATGAACTCTAACAATTCGATTTTTAAAAAGACAAACAACCCAATTTTAAAATGGGGAAAAGACTTACAAAGACATTTTTTAAAGGAAGATATATGAATGACATGTGAGTAAAAGTGTCCAACATCTCGTAATATCTTATTGTAGTTACATTTGCATAAATTTAACTACAATAAGATATTATGAGAATGGCTGAAATTTTAAAAACTGACAATAATAAGTGTTGTTGAGAATGTGGAACAACTAAAACTCTCACACATTGATGGAATGGGTTGTAAAATAGTACGACCACTTCAGAAAAGTTAAGCAATTTCCTATCAATTTGAACATATATTTAACCTATGTCTTAGCAGCTCCACTTTTAGGTGTTTAGCCAAGAGACATGAAAACATATAACCACACAAAGACTTGTACATAATATTCATAACAGCATTTCCATAATAGCAAACAAATAAACACACTGGAAACAACTCAAATGTTCATCAACAGGTAAATGGATAAACAAATTGTGATTATAGCTATACCCTGGAGTAAAAAAAAAGAAACAAAACTACTTTGATATACAACATCTTTGGTTTTCAAAAATGCTGAGCAAACAAGTTAGACTCTAAAGAGCACAGATTTTATGATTTCATTTATATGAAGTCCTAGAATACATAAAACGAATCTATAATTGTAGAAACCAGGTAAGTGGTTACCTGGGATGGGATAGTTAGGATGGGACTGACTACAAAGGAGCACTAGGGAAGTTGTTGGGTGATATAAATTTTGATCGACGTTGTAGTTACATGGATATATGCATTTGTCGAAATTCATTGAACTGTACATTGAAGTATGTACACTGTATTGTATATAATTTATACCTCCATGCAGCTAGTTTTTTTTTTTTAATCCACCCATAGCTCCCCACTGCTCACAAGTGTCACTATGGTGAAATTTACCAGCTCTCCTGCCAAGAGCTAGTCTCTGCCTCCACCGAGGGCCATGCCTTTGTAAACCCTCTACTAGACCAATCATCACATGCTATTACACATTGGTCATTGTTTCCATACCATGAGCTGCTTGAGGTCTGGGGCTGGTGTGATCAACTGTCCAGGTTTTTGGTGCTAGAACTGGGAGAGTCCTGGGGAAATTGGGGCAATCATTCACCTTACCTGGGAGCTTGGGTTCAGTACCATATCAGACACATGGTGTATGTTAAGTAAATGTTTGCTGAAAGCTTACAATATATGGGTTAGTAGGGGTCTGAAAGTTGTTCTACTTTGATGCCTTCATGCAAACTGAGCCCCAGAGAGGTGAAGCCAGAGGCAGGGGCAGATCCAGGCCCAGATGCCAAACTCAGTTGTGTCCTGCCCATGTCTCCGGCTTCTCTGCCATGCTCTTGGGTGTTCTGGAAGGAGATAAACAAGCCCTATTTAATTTTTATGTAGCAGTGAACATCTTCCAGAGCCTCATCTACAGGAAGCACCCCTCCCTGTCGCCTGCCTTGCCATTTCCCCGCTACAGTGAAGTCATCTGACCCCAAGTGGCCCACAGTTTTTCTTTTCCCCACCTCCCAAACCTGCTCCCCAGTCCCAGGCTGCCTGGGATCAGTGCTGACCTTTCAGGGAGCAGTTTGCTGGGAAAGTGCCTTTATGTAAACAAAAACAGCCTTCAGGTTTTCCAGAGGCCAGCTTGTTTTCCCTCTCAGGTCCCTGGCAGAAAAATAACAAGTCGGAGGGAGAAGAGGGTGACAGAGGGAGTGACCCTGCCTCCCCGGACCCTGGGCGTCTGTCCTCTCGGGCCCGTCCCTCAGGGCCTCCTTTGTCAGAACTCGGCTCTCAGTGGGGACAGGGTATTGGGGGGAGGCCAGGGATATTTAAACAATGCCACTGTGTCTGGCAGCAGGAGCTGGATGCTTGACCTGATTAGGCTCAGTAAGCCTGGGGAGAAAGAGGGAGCAAAGGCAAGCTTGAGAAACTGTTTTCTATCCCTACTCAATGGGCTTTTCTTCCCTGCGTTTCTGCCAGGGCCTATTCTGGGTAGAAAAGTCCATATCGTCTTATTGCTGCAGGCCCATGACGGTCTCTCTCCTCTCAGCCTGGACAAACACTTTGACCTGCTGTCCCCACGTCCTCTTGTCTTTCCTTCCAACCAACCAGCTCCCAAACAGAGAGTGTTTATCACACTTGCAGTGCTCCTGCCTCGGACCTTGCCAGGGCCCAAAGCTGGGCCTGGGAGTCCAGCTGGCGCCCACATGAAAGCCCTTCCTGCTGAGAACCCACATGGAACCAAAAGCTGCCCACACCCAAGCCCTGGCCCAGGGGCCCTGAACACAGGGCCACGGAAACTTGGCCTCAATGCTCCAAGGGGAAAAACAGCCCTGAGCCACACAGGAGAGGAGCCTCCCTCGCGGGTACATCAGTCGAGAAAAGAGCCGTGCCCAGGAGCACTTAGGACGGCCCTATTGTGCAGCACCTGTGCCCAGCACAGGGCATTCAGAATAGGGAAAAAGTGCTCGAGGCAGCACTTCGTGTTTGTTAGTACAGGTGGAGGGAAAACAGGAGTGATTTCCACTGCATCGGCAGAAAAGCGAAAGCTGAGAAGTCAGGGCTGAGGTGGGAGGGGATGTGCGGGGGTGTGTGGCTGGGCTGAGAATCCAGGTTTGACTTTTGAAATATTAGCAAAAGGCAACAGGCTGGGGCTTCCGTGAGAGAAACGCCTGGTCTCCCAACTTGGGTGTGGAGCCCGGCCTGGTCCTGCAGTGGAGGTGCAGCCTGGGGAAACTGAGATCCCGGCTGCGGGGGCGGGGGATGGGCGCTGGCGGTAGGCGGGATTGTGACTTGCTCAAGGTGGAGCTTCAGCTACAAACCCAGGACTTCTGACTTGCGGAGAATCCTCTAGTGCATTTTGAAGGGTTTATTCTTACAGAGAAACCTGGGAGGACAGACACCAAAATGGGAACAATGTGGTCAGGGGGCGACGTAATTTTTTGTCATAGTCTTCGTTTGTTGCTCACCTAAACTTACCGATAGATACATATTTGCAATGAGCAAGAATTACTCGTGTCAAACATTTAAAGGAGAAAAAATAATTTTTAAGCAAAATAAGGACCTGGCATATAATAAAAAATAAATAAATACATGTTAGATCTTATCAGCTAAGGTGAGAAGGATATGAGAGACGGAAGGGGGAAAAAGGGAGAGAAACATTCAAAAGGAATCGAAGAGAAGAAATCGAAGGAATGAAAGAGGGAAAGTATAAACACGAAGGAGAGAGAGGAGCATGGGTTAATGCTCCCCTCGCAGCTTCCTGGGGCTCCGTGCTGGCCTCTCAAAAAGTGAGGTGCTTGGGACAGCAAAAGAAATAGTCATCAGGGGATCGTTTCATAAACTATATAAATGTCTAACCAATGTATTGCATAATTGAAACTCATAATGGCAATAAAACAGAAATAGCGGTCAGTGCCCTCTCGCTTTCCTTAGGGTCAATATTACAGACCGCGGGCTGGGCTGGAGCAGAGGAGCTTCCTGAATTAGCTGTGGCCACAGCTGTGGGACAGGTAAAAGCGGAACCCCTGCATGGGATTTGTTTCGTATCTTCAGTTAGGTGTCTCTCTCTCTCTCTCTCTCTCTCTCTCTCTCTCTCTCTCTCTCTCTCTCTCTCTCTCTCTCTCTCTCTCTCTCTCACATACACACACACACACACACACAGAGCCAGAAGACACTAGGCCAGCCTCCTTCAGAAGCATCATTCAGAAGCATCATTCTGGCTTTGAAATGAGTGCTCTTCTTGTCTCTCTCCCGAGGGAGGAGCTGGAGATGAGAGAAGGGCGTCTTTGCTGCCAGAGCCCCGCAGAGTAACCAAACCATCCTTGGTGACATCATATTTTCTGAGTGGATGTTTGCTTAAAAGCTGCAAAATAATCTGAACTTTCAGCCCCTGACTCTCCCCAGAGGGCAGCATCCTCTGAATTTGGCCAAAACGGAACTCACACCTTGGCTCATTAAGGGAGCCACCAGTGAGGGCACCAACAAGCTGCCTTCCTCCTGCCTCCTGCTCTGCACCTCCCACGAAAACCCTCCCAAACCCTCCCAGTCCGAGCGTCTCTGGGTGCTAGGGGCAGAGGAAATGAGTGCCGAGGCGGGGCTGGCCAAAGGAGGGGCAGGTCTAAGCAGCCTGCTAGTGAACAAGGGGCTGACCCACACCTGCTTCCCTCTGGGGCTGGTGTGGCGTTTTTATTATGGGCACTTGCCTGGCAGGACCCCGCTGCAGGGCCTTGGCAGACCCAGGCAGGAGCAGCTGGAGATCAGTGCTGACGGTAAAGCCACCCCAGAAGGCCCTGGAAATTTAATCCCCAGGGTGGCCAAAGTCAACATCTCTTGAGCCAGAGGCCAGGTGCAGGAAAGCGAGTCCAGGTGCAGCTTGAGAGATGACGTGTCCATCACCCAACCAGACTTCCAGGCTTTGGAGCCAGAGGGACCTTGATGCAGACCCTGGCTGGGTAAACTTGAATAATTGGCTTTCTGCATCTGAACATGAGAATTCAATCATTTATTCATACATTCATTTGTTCAACAAGTATTTGCTCAATGCCTACTATGTGCTAGGCACTGCTCAGCACTGGGATATGCGAGTAATCCAGCTGTCGTCCCTGCCCCAGAGGAGCCAGCAGCTTAGTGGGGACAAGCAGTGCTCCTCTCGAGAGAGAAAAGGGAAAAGACGAAATTATCAAATAAATCGTATAAGAAACAGTCCCGGAACGAAACAGTACATGTCACTGGATTGGAAGAACCTGCCAAAGGCCCAGAACAAAAAATTTAAAAGACTTTAAAAAAAAATCCCAGAACACCAAACGTAAAGCAAAGAACTTAAAAGTTTCCAGAGACAAAACAAAAGAAGAAAATTTAATTCTCATCCATACTACCTTAGGGAACTACGGAAGCAAATATGCCAGCAAAACAAAAAAAGGTGAACCCGGAAAGAAAAAGCTGCAGATTCCAGGAAATGGGGTTGCAGCTCAGAGAAGTGGCGAAGAGACGTGTCAGAGGACACGCTAAAGCAGACCCAGGGAGTGAGCGGGCTGTCTGGGCGGGAGGAACACGGAGGGCTCTCAAACGAGCTCTCTAGAAAAAACAAAGACTTGATCATGTAAGTGATATGGTAGATTATACGATGGAGTTTCTAAAAAGAAGTGTGGAAAATTATGCACGTTAAAAAAAAAGAGAGAGAGACGAATAATTCCAGGAAAAACCAAGAACTATACAGGAAAGAGAACACAATCAAAATATACTATTTGACTCTGCCACGAACAAGATTTATAAAGTCTCTCTAATGTAATGATATTACTGATTACTGATATGAAATAAAAAAGAGTGATTAAGCTATGCTGAGAGGACGGGGAGATGACGGGTGAGGGAGGGAATAGGAGCTAACATACAACACAGCCTAACACACGCCGATAAACACACCCGACAATGAGATGTCCCAACAAAGCAGTTTAAGCACATTATTTTTACGCTATAGTGATAACTACCAAAAGAAATGGGAGAAAGTAATTATCTGGGTGGTGGGTAAGGGGACAGACAGACAGTTTATAAATGTGAGGAACGGTAAACCAGAGGAGTACTAGTTTTCATTACAGACTTTTACAACCACATGTAGATATTTCTTTTATATATTTTCATTAAAAAATTAAATGTAAATAGAATAGCAAAAAGAGAAATGCTGAGTTCCCATTCTGCCCATCCGCTCCCCCTAGCATAGTAGCTCTTACATTTCAGTGTCAGAAAAAGGGAGAAAGGCAAGTTGCTGGAAAGCCATCTAGTCTCTGACTGTCTTCTGAACAGGAAACCCCGAGATGAAGCTAATAAAGTACCCAACACAAAATATAACATCAAGAAATGTCAGTTTCCCTTTCTTCTTCCTTGATAATCACTTCCCTCATATATTTGTTTACTTAATTAAATGATCACAGTTCAAAGAAAGGCAAAGGATCAGGCAGGATCAGATTCCAAAAGCCATGGTCAGGAGATTTAGTGACCATCTTGAGTGCATGGTGTCTAACCTGTGTGATCACCAGAATCTCTTGAAAAGATCTCACAAGAAAAGATTTCTGGGTCCTGCTCAAGACCTGAGGTAACTCGAACCCAAGAAGGAGGAATAAGTGACCAGGCCAGGAAAAGGAAGGACTAGAAGGCGGCCCCAGACTCCTGTCCACAGCACTGTGACCTCCTCGCACCCATCTAGGCTTCCACGCCACCCTGGTTTTCTCTTTAATGCACCCATTGGATCCAGGAAGCTCCACCGTGCACCTCATTGGACAGTGTTGTTGAGATTAGGTGCTGGGACGGGGGGAGGACTAGAGGAGATGTTTCAAGGCCTATGGCAGGTGGCTCAGACTCACCTGCCCACCCTCAGATTCCCCCAGACCAGTGGAGCCCCGTTACTAAGGCAGCTGCTTGGCTTCCTTAAGTGCCCTCTGTGCCCAGAGGCGTGGGATGAGGGCCCAGGGCTGGAGCCAGAAAATCCAGCTGTGTCATTTGCATGGCCAGCCTAGTGCTGATGCTTGGTTCCAGCCAACTCTGATTCATATACTTCATCGCTTGGCCAGAATCCCACCCACTGTCCCTCCTTCCTTCCCTCCCTCCAGATCTCCCTCCTGGCTGGCCCAGGCAGCTCCTGCCCTAGGACGCAGATGTCAGGAACCCCAGTCAGCAAATTCAGTCGTATGTGGTTGCAGAAAATCAAAGAGAGACTTCTTTCAGGCTTGAATACCACCCTCCCCCTGCCCCCGCCCCATACTCCTTTTTCCTATATTCTTAAAGCTCGGGGCCAAGAAAAGTCCTCTTCAGGAGAAGGAATTGAAAATAAAAACTATCTCCTTACATTTGATTATCATTTTCTATGTGGAGGCTCTTTCGTATATATTATCTCAGATATTCGATCCTCACAAGCGCTCTTTACCGGAGGCTCGAAATCCAAAACCCTACACCGCCTGCCACTGCATCAACCTCACCTCTTGCTTCTGCTTCCTTATTGTTGGGTAGAGGGAGAAGAAAGGTTTTCTGTCAAAGGGGACGCTATTAACACAACACGTCAGAGGATCTTTTGCTCCCTTGGAAGAGTTGGGAGGCAGGCTCCGGAAGGCACCAGAGTCAGAACCACCTAGGCAGAAATCAATGGGCACATTGTATTTAGTGACCTTTAGAAGTATTATGGCTCATTTAAAGCATAACAAAAGTGGAGAGCAATGAACTACTATGCACTGATCGCCCAGATTTAAAAAAATAAATCGACTCACGGCCACATTTCCTTCAATTGTATCTTTGCCACTTCATTCCCCATCTCCATTAATAGATTGTTTTGAAGCAAATCCAAGTTATAATCAACTATTCGGTCACTGTGCAAATTTCCCCCAAACGTACATATAGAATTTGGTAGCAAAATCTCTTTTAAGTTTCTCTGAATCTCTATAAATTCCTGCTCTTCCTTTTTCTTTTTCTTTTTTTTCTTATAAACTTCATTTATTGAAGAAACCAGGTCATTTTTTTCCTATCGTTTCCTATAATCTGGATTATGCTGGTCACATTTTTAAAAGATGTTCCTCTGTCCCAAGAATTTCCTGTAAACTGAGAGTTAGATGTATAGATGTGAGGTATGATTTTGAGTCAGAAGAGGCGGCACTGTACCATTACGGGGTATATAGTGTCTACTGGTCTCTCTTCAGTGATGTTAGCGGACACCGATGATCATTATCTAGGACCATCAGGGCTTCACAGGATGGTGATTCTAGCATCTTATCTTCACTTACCAGCTGAAATTTCTTCTATAGAAACTTTTGCTCGCCAGATAACAATTACTTTGAGGTGCAGTTCTTATGGGAAAGTCGGATTAAATTCTTGATTCCCTTTTTGGTTTTCCAGTTTTCAGAATGAGTTGATTCCCCCAAGATGACCTGAGTTCTTTTTATTGTTTTTATTATTATTATGAACTCCGGTTTAAACAATTTTGATGTATTTCAATCTATTGCACCTATCATTCTTTTTTTTTTTTTTTTTTTTTTTTTTTTTGGTGCACAAATAGTCCCATCTTTGTCTTCCTTAGGTTATTTTCTGAATTTTTCTGACCCGATCTCAGTAGCCTTTGATAGTTTACTTGCTTTCAGAAATGAAATTAATGTTCTTGGCTTATCTTGTTTATTTCCTGTCTTAGATCCGTAATACAGCATTCTATTTAAGGAAGCTTGATTCCTTTTGGTGAAAAACAGTATTTAGAATTAATGATCTGGGCACAGGAAGCATTCATTGCTATTAGTTGATCACTGTTTCTGAGAGTCTTCAATGGACAGACCTAGGAAATACATTCTTTAATGTGTATTTTTTAAAAGTATTTTTTACTTTTGAAATATATTATTTAAATTTATGAAAAAGTTGCAAGTAAGGTACAAAGAACTCCCCCCACCCCCAAATCATCTGAGAGTAAACTGCTGGCATAAATGTCCCATAATCCTCAAATACTTTAGTTGTATTTGTAACAAACAAAAACATTTTCCTCCATAAGCACAGTATAACCATCGAAAACGGGAAATGAACATTGCTACTTCACTATGTAATAATTTCACACCAGCCCACCCTTTTGTGATTGTATCAATAATGTCCGTGACTGATAACAAAAAATCCTATTCATAATCACACACTGCATTTAGCATCACATTTCTTTAGTCTGCTTCAATCTAGAACACTTCCCCATCTTTCCATGAAATTCATGCCTACTACAAGGCAGGCACTGTTCTAGATATTGGAGTACAGAGTTAAAGAAAGGTCCTCTCTTATGGAGCCTATGTGGGATCAACCTCAACAGACACAAAAAATATGTAGTATGGCAGATGGTGATACACCCCATGGATAAAAATAAGAAAAAAAAAAAAAAAGGCCTTTCCCCCCACCCCCCCAAAGCAAAAAGTAAATTAAAAAACAAAGCAGGAAAGAGAGCAGGGTTGGTTCATTGCCCATAAAGGCCCTGGGGTTTCAGCGTTCCGGCCCTTGGCCATGACTGATAAAGACCAGATAGGCCCTGGTGGTCTCTGGTGAGAGAAAAGCGGTGAGACTCCAGGCCTTGCTAGGAACACGCAGGCCTCGGGTGCTCAACCGTAACGCAGGGATGAGTCAGGTGTTGTCTGGCTTTGATTAGCTCCGTAAGTTTACATGCGTTTGCAATTTCCCAGTAATCAATGTGCATCGCTAACTTAGGAGAGTCAAATGAAACAAAATGTTCATGAATACTAAATCTAAACATAAGGATGGCATACCAGTATGACATTTGTAGACCTCAAATATGTATTAGATTGTGCTGGTTTCTATTTGATTTTGAAAGCCAATACATATTTTTAAAGGTCCCCCGGCCAAAAATAAATAAATAAATAAAAGTCTCCCATGTTTGAATGCCCTGGGAAAGCCTGTTGGTATTATGCTTATAAAGCACCTTGTTAACGAACTCCCTGAATTGGGGCAGGTGGTGCTGTGGCCTTGAAGATGAACAAAGGTCCAGGCAGACCTTGCTTGCAGGTCACTTATTGCTTCTGTTCTTATCCACTCTGGGCTTCTGCATCTATACACGGTAGATCATCTTATCCCATAGGAGGGTTTGAGAGTTCAACAAAAATCACTCCTGGCCCTCACACAGATCTCCAAACTCTTGGTGCCTTCATTCCTATTATCCACAGATCTCTCCTTGAAAAACCATCTACCAGATTCCCAGCCACTCTCCGATCAGGCTCAGCCCCACTCCTGAAACTCTGAGTCCTAGAGCTGCTGTCACAAATACCCAACTTAAACTCCAGCTTTATCATTGTGAATTTCTATTCACGATCAACCCCTTTCTCTCCCTCACCCAACTCCTTTGGCAACGCGGCATTCCCCTGTACCACAGGGACACCTCCCATTGCCGTCAGTCTCTGGTCAGGCAGCCTCCAGACCATGAATTTATTGCTGTCTCCCTGCTCCTCTTTTGAAGTTCACATCATCTGGTTCTGGCACTTTCCCCTTCAACTCTAGTGACTCTAGAACCTAATGCGTGGGCCTGATGCCCCGACTGCCAGCGGTGCTCACCTGAGCCTGCTCCTGCCCTGCTCACATCGCCCTCTGCTCTGTCTCAGTGGCATGCAGTACCACTTCCCCGGGCCACATATCCTCTTCCATCTGATTTCCTTACCCTGGGACCTAGACCCCCTCCACCCCTTTGATGCTGCCCTCCCGAAGGGCCTGAATTTACCCCTTAGAAGGTAGCCCCTCAGCCCTGGGCTATCCTATCTTCTTTCTCCTCTCCTGCTCCTTGGCTGGCAGAGAAAGTTATCATTCCATGCCAAATGGACCCACTACAAAATCATTCTAACCCTATCACTGCTTTTTGGCAATTCGATTCATTTCTCATAATTTCATGCTTTTCATTACTTCAGTGACTATCTCGAACTTGCCCTTCACGCTCAAATTCTTAATCCCACTCCTGTGGTCAATTTCTTAAAATTACTTCATCACTTTCTGGAAGCCAACCATTAAGAGTTTTGTCCTCTTCCCTTCTCTGCACTAAAAATGCTTTCCTCGTCTCAGTGGATTAGTTAGTTGCCTTTTGTCCTCTCTGAGTCATAACTTCCTGGCACAGATAAAGGATGCCCCAGGTCTTGAAAACTGGTGAAGGGAGGTTACTCAAGTGTTATTTGTGAACTCTGAGAAATCATGGAAAGCAACAGGTCACATAGTTCTGATTTTCTAAAGATCAATTTCCCGTAACAACAGGCTTGGTGAGCTTGCCATCAATCTTGGGCAAAATTATAGGAACCAAAGGGATTGCTTTATTATTCAGAAAATAGTACAGCAATTACCAGGAGCCATCGTGAGTTCTCTGAGCTTCATTTTAACAAGGTTGCTGGACTGGTAGATCAGGAAAATGCAATAAATGTTTTATCTGGATTTCAAGCAAGGTGATTTTTGATAACTATCTGAATAAGTAAGAAAATACTGTCTGAATTAAAGTAAAATTAGGAGGATTAGTTACTGGATGAGTCTAGTCAAAGAGGTGAGTCACTGATTCATCCCGGGCAGAAAGGATGTTTCTAGAAGTCTGCTGAAAGTATTACCCTGAGAGCTACTCCATTCAACATTCTCCCTAATTTTTTGGATGACAACAGAGAACTGTTTATAAATATTATAGATATTATTTGTAAAGGGGGGATATGTTAGAGAAATAATTAAGGCCAGAATGAACTCAATAGACTCTAACAAGATATCTTTAATAGAGAAAATTCATTAAACACATAATATCAAATGAAAACGAGTAATAGAAAAAAATTACAATAAGATTCTCTATGTGTAAAGTTCAAAACCAGCAGAACCAAACAGTGTGTTGTTCTGGGAAATGCACGTAGGGGATAAAAGCCATGAAGAAAAGGGCGGAATTAGCACAAGTCAGGAGAGTCGGGAAGTTGGGGAGGGAGGTGATTAGGAACAGGCACGAAGGGGGCTTGGAGGGGAGCAACTGTTCTACTTCTCAGCTTGAGCGAAAGAACACACGTATTATATTATTATCTTTCCATGTTCTCTTTTGGGTGTTTGTTACATTTTACAATAAAAAAAATTTTTTTAAAGCAAAAATTCTGAAGTCCTCTTGTTCAAGAAAAGCCCCAAAGCCCCAACAGTATGATCAACATGATGTGTGGAAAAGACTTAGGGGTTTAGTTGACAATGGACATCAGAGTCAGGTGACCTAGGATACATGGGAAGAATGGTCTCTACCCTGCTGAGCCGCTGGGGTCATGACCAGGGACTGGGCACAGTTGGGGAACTGCTCGTTCCTTGGGAGTAAGGGAAACAGGGCTGGTGGGGGGACTTCATCCTGTGATGTGAGGGCCATCTGTGTCCTCTGACGCCTGCTTTTCCTGCTAATGTAGTGTTTAGGAGCAGTCACAGGTAGCATTTGACAACTGTCTTCTAACCTTTAGAGCCCTGTGTGGCTCCAGAAGACAAAACAATGGTTAGAAGTCCCTGTGAGGCTGACTTTGGCTCAATAAAGTAACTTTCTAATAGCCAAATGGCTTTATAAAGTAATGAGCTTCCCATCTCTGGATGTATTCTGTTTCAGGGTGGTGTAAAGGGCCCAGAAGAGTACAATCAACTTTGATGACCTTTTGGTTCCCTTCCAACCTCCATAGGCTACGATTCTATGCAATTCTATGATTCTAGGGAACCTGTGCATTATGCCTGCAAAGAAAAACTAGAAGCTGATTCTAAAACAAAAGAGATTGGTTTTTAAATATAAGCATTATATTATTTTGACAGGCATTTTTTTCAAATCAATACATGGTATTGGTTCCATCTATTTCTAAGATTTCAGTGGTAAAGAGCTTTGAAACACCCTCTTCAGAAGCACAGCTTTTCCCAATGTGCTTTAAAATTCTTGGTCCCAGAGGGTGCCTGTGGTCAACCTCCCATCCAACTGCAAGAACACAGTATGGACTCACAAGGACATGGAAGCTGAGACCATGCTGTTCTCTCCTGCCACCTGCTGGTCCTTCCTTTCATCTCTCGTTTCTCCAGGACACTGGTGGTGTGCACTCAGGATAATACATTTCCAGGAGGCCCCTGCCCCCCAGAATTCCCAGGGTGTGTGTGTGTGTGTGTGTGTGTGTGTGTGTGTGTGTGTGTTGGGGGGGGGGTGGTGCCCTGCCTATATGGGTAAAGCTTAAGTGACTTCCAGTGGTGTCTACTAAATCTAGGAAAATCATAAATTCACAGATGAGAACCGAAAGACATCTTAGAACTCATTCTAACCCAGAGTCCTCAAACTGAGAGCCCATGAGCAATGTATAGCCCACAGACAGGCCTGGTGTGGTCCAGCAGTGTTGAATGATTTTGAGCTAACATGTACAAATTGGGCAATTTGACTTAAAACAGATTCATAATGGAACTGACTACTGAATATTCACAGTCTCTAAGCTAAGAATGGTAAGTAGTTGAGTACATCCACATTCTCCTTGCAAGACATACCACTAACCAGATTACAACAATGCTTGTCACAAAAGACCTCTACCCTTCCCTTCTGTGGAGTATCAAGTAGTAACCCTCCTGAAATCAACCTTCCTAGCCTCTGCCACACTTCTGGAAGAGCCACTGGCTGGAGAAGAGGAGAGAAGAGGGGGTGAGCTGGAAAAGGCAAAGACTCAGGCTTGAACTAGATGAGCTGATGTTTTGAATTATATCTGTGATTCCACTTTTGATGAGACTGGAATTTTTAAGACATAAATAGAAGTTATAATTTTAAAATGGAACTGTACCTGTATTGAGAATTGATTAGAAAGTCACAGAATCTTATCTATTTGTCCAAGAGGTCATCAAAGGGTAGAGAAATCAGAATATTGTTGAAGAAAGGGACTGGAAGAAAAAGCCTTTTCTTTTTTCCTGCCCTATCAAGTTCAGAACCTTCCATGTCTCAGTTATTCATCAGTTTCTCTTATAAACTTTATTTCTCTATGGCAATTTTAGCCAGAGCTGAGAAGCAGCTGTCCCCCTTAGAAAAGCTAGGAGCTCACAGTGTGTCCATGCGCTGGTTCACCTCACCTTGCAGGCTCATTTCTATTACCTGCCTGACCCCTGTAGCACTGGAATCCTAATCCTTGCTCTAGTCCTATTCCTCATTTTCCATTGGGCGCAAGGAGACCCAGGGGGAATAGGTGACTTCTCTAAGTTACACAGGAAAGTAGCTGAGTTATGTACTAAAATCCACTCCTAAAAACAATGTCTAGCTCCCTTTCCTTCATTATACTGTCCACATCCTCATCCACGCTAGATCTTTTCTATCCTTTTGACCTGGTAAGAAGCAGCACTAGGACAATTGGGCAGCTAAGGTAGCAGCGTGGAGGTGGGAGAGAATGAAAGGGGCGCTGGGGCACCCAGGAACATTTTCGGCTGCCTAAGGCCAGTACTGTTCCCATCACCTCCCTCCCTGCCCTGAAGCATAAACTGAGATGAAAGCAAGAGGCAGTCTTTGTCCTTGGTTCATTCTCCCACTGAGCTCAGATTTTAATGGAAACAGTCTATTCAGAGATAATCCTGTAACTTGGTGTCCAAGGCGAGTCTGTTTAGTGGGTGGGGACATCACAGCACTCCTAACCCCTCGTTCCTCTCCATTTCTGAACTCCTTATCTTTCTCTAAGCACCAGCAGCCAAGTGTGATGTCTGAAAAGTGGCTGGACATTTTCTCTTGGGTTAAATGCTCAGGGTGCAAAGGCAGAGAGAAGCCTCTCTCGTCTCACTCCTTAGCTGAGTCACTGGTACATCCAGGCTATAAAGCAGGCAGAACCCTCAAGCTCCCCGAGTACAGATCTACTGCCTTTAATAAAGCTCCCCAAGTCTAGAACTACTGCCTTTAATAAAAACCTGGTAACACGGTTGCCTCCAAGAAGGGAAACTGGGAACACTTATCACCCTATATACCCTTTTCTCCTTTTTACTTTATTTTTTAGAGTTTTAGAGATTTACTCCAAAACTGAGAACGTACAGATTTCCCACTTACCCCTACACACACACACACACACACACACACATACACACACACAGACTCCTTCATGATCAAATTGCCCACCAGAGTGGTTCATCTGTTAAGAGTCAATGACCCTACACTGACAAGTCATTATCACCCAGAATCCACAGTTTACATCAGGGTTGGACATTCTATGAGCTTGGACAAATGTGGAATGAATGACATGTATCTATTATTATAGTATCATACAGAATATGTGCCCTATGCCCTTTACACCTATCGAATTTTAAACCACATGTGTACCTCTTCATATAATTTAAAATGTTTCAAAATCTTCTCAACTTGGAAACCCTGGAGTTAGAGTTGAGTCGAATGGAGGGAGGGGCTTCACTTTGAGGGGTGGGGGGCAGGAACATGGACTGCCTTCTCCCTTCTTGTTGAAAAAGGAAACTTCTTCCAACCTTAGGCACCAGTAAAGCTTTTTCTGTGACCAAATTTAAGCTTTGTCTATTTCAGACCTTCCATTCCTTTCTAAAGACTCTTAAAGCAATTCGTTTTGAAAAAAGTTATGTAAACCTCATTGATGCTGAGTACATTAACTAAAAAATAAAAGTTCCAGAAGGGATGTAATAGAATGAAGCTAAGGGCTTCACAACTGAAGATAATCTTGGTGAGCCTGAGCTGGATAAACAGGCACACTGCCTCTCATATTTTCTTCTTTACCTTTTTCAGTCTTTAATTTTGACCTGTTGACCTTGAATTTAACCAAAGAGCTAAAAAGGTTCAAGACCAACAGACCAGCCTATACACCTGAAAGGTTCCGTTCTCATAAGCATGTCCCAGAAATCATAAGCGAATGTTAGCCTTCTCTATGCAAGGCAAACTGCTGAGGCAGAAACCAAAATACCAGAAAGAGTGCAGGCGGCTAAGACCTCATCTAGGCAGGAAGTACAACGTCAGGCCATTAGTCTTATATTTTTACTGCTGTGGTTATGGGATGGGGTTGATGTGGGAATGAAAAACAATACTGACTCTGGAGAATTCCTTCTTTTTTTCAGTGTTATATACTGACACCCACTCACCAGGCTTGGAAACTAGCAAAAGTTCCATGGGACTTCTAGGGTGAGCATTCACTTCCCCTGGCTTCCATTCCTTGGCTGTCAGTAAAGGCAGAAAATGCCAAGCCAACGCCAATTGGTGCATGCCGACGGCAGAGACCTGTTTCTTATTTTATCTGGCTACAGTGCAGAACTATAGTCACCACCACTAAGGTGGAAAGCTGGGCATTCCCACAACAATTGAGACGACCATAAAAGGCAAAACGAAGCAATCAAAGTGAGACAGAAAGACAGAGGTATGTATATTCTTAAACCATGGTCAATACATGGCATTCCGCAGGCATTTTCAGGTAGCCAAGAATCTCCTCCCTACTTGCTTAAAATAAGTATGCATAGCCTATTGGTGAGACTAAGTCAGTCTTGGTAGAACCACACACACTTGGTTCTACTCAAACTATAAGCTTTCATTGTATTTTATATATCATTCATCCAGGACATGGTTGGCATCACCTCATTTGTGAAACGACACAAGGCTCATAAAAGTCCCTCGCCCACGAGTGCCTGGAGAAGAGCCTATCTGGCACCAGCAGCGCTGTCCTCATTTCTGAGCTGTCACATACTTACTGGAGTTAGATGGGTTCAGACTGGCATTTAGCTTGGACTTTTAAGTTTCTAATTTTACACTTTTGATTACGGTTTATTTTTTACGGTCTACTTTAAAATCAAAAGGTCACCCACTCACTCTACTACAATCACTCCGAGTGTGGGATTTGTTATTCACAATGCCGTGCTTCAAAATCGAACAGAGAAAAAGCAGGTTTCAATATCACGGCCCAGGAAAAATTGGACAAGCGATCCCTTTCTCCATCCTGCTCAGTTTTTCCCATAACCGGTTCCAGCCTGGAAAACAGGAGCTTCCCCTCTCAGACAGATGCAAAGGCGGGAGGAAGTCCTAAGCTGGAAGCCAGAGCTGAACTCTCCCTCTCTCATCTTGCTGTACGTGGGCCACCCCTTTCTTTCTGAGTGGGGAAGACTGTGGGCACTAAACAGTTATAAGGCTCACAAAAATCCGAGCTTCAAGAGAGTTGAGAACAGTACAACTAAACAAAAGATGCGGGTTCAACTAAAGCCTAATGCCTTTTGTTAATGTATAAGCCTTCTATACTTTGGTATACTTCCCCAATACCTGTTCCAGCAAAAGCAGTGTGACAAAGCTCCCCCGCCCATACACGAGAAGCCTAGATCAACATAAACAAATTCTAAAGCTATAGGAACATAACAAAACAGAGTTTGTGAAGTAGATTAAATAACAATGTGAACCTTATTTACATGAGATCAAACAGACTGAGAACACCGGAGGCAGAGTTGGCAAGACAAAGCTTCCAGGATGAGTGAACTTGATCAAGGGCACAGCTTATAAAAATACCAAAAACCTGGAATTTTCCTATAGGAAGTTTAGGAAACATGCCAATAGCAAGAAATGAGAGATGACTTTAGTGCCAACGGTCTGACCTGTTGGCACTGAATCAACGTCCTCAAAAGAAAAGATCCTTGCTTTCTCTGGGACCAAGACAGCTGTGGGGAAAAAACTACCCAACACACAGGCAGGGGTAGGACGAAATCAGCACAGCGCAGCTGAAGATTCAAGCGCTTGGAAATCAACTGAGAGAATTCAGAAGAGGGCTTGACATTTTAAGCCAGCATAAACTGAGAGTTATGAAACATTTAAAATCTGGACCCCAGGATCTCTTACCCTACAGTAGAAAAAGATGCAGTTTTCAAAAGCTCGATCTATATATGTTGCAATGTGGGGTACAAAGGAGTCCTTCAGAAAGTAGAAAGTTGAGGTGATGCAGGTGATGCCGAGGCAAAATTTCCCATTTTAGATATTTGCAGCAGAGTGTCAAAGAAGTGCCTACAGTAACCAGGCAGGAGAGCATGGCTATTAACTTACACTCAATCAACAACGCGTCTGGGGAAGGTCATCCACTTTGGCTCACTGGGCTTCTGGGGGAGGGACGCATTTACCAGTGAAGGAGGAGATGATACCCCTGTACAACCTGCCAGACAGAGCCTTTGATAGATGCGTTTTTTTTTAAAGCCAGAGCCCTTTCACAACCAGCTTGGGGATGGGGATAACAAGCAAATTCTAAGAATTTATATATCAATGTCTTTCCATAAAAAATGATTCTTTATTATTATATTTTTAAATCACAAAACTCCAGGCTGAATATCATTAGAGACACACACACACACACACACACACACACACACACACACCACTAATTTCTGGTGTTGTCTCCCATACTCCATCACAAAATTTGGCCGAGGTATGCCTCAGGGAATTTTCCAGTTCAACCCCATACACCAACTTGGGATAAACAGAAACACTGAAGTCTTCTGCTTTTACCCACATTCCCAAAGTGCTAATACCAACAGAATCTGGTAGAAATCATTTTTCCTGGGTTAGAATAAGAACGAGAACAAAAATGCTGCATGTACACTCTGGGTGTGGTTTGCAAGTGAATTCATGCGCCTTCTGACCTGCAGGCTTTGTTCTCTTTCCCTTTCATTGTTTTGCTTTGTCTCTTTACAGGGGTGGCCTTACACACTTCAGTAAAAATATATCTTCTATTCAGAATCACACTGACAAGCAGGTGGTTTGAATGAGTAGTGCTGTTACATATTAAGTTACTGAGTCTACAATAGAGAAATCTAAACTCTGGGGTTATAATTCAAAATAAATATTATTTCAAGGTAAATAAACAAATTACTTGACTGGCTAGTAAAATGTTTAATTCTTTCTAGAATCATAATTACAACATGGAATTCTGCTTTATGCTGTATTCCGAAACAAAAACTAGGTAACCTACACCTTCAAAATGATTCACAGAGCAGCCTTTCCTATTTCTCCCTCAGTGCTGAGAAATGACTCCAGGCTCAAAGTTGTAATTTACGTGGCTTGGGTTACCTGGTGCTCAAGTAAAAACTGCCACCAAGGCCCAACCTCGACGAACACTGACTATTCCTTTAAGTATGATGGTTGGAGGCCCTCACTCAGAAGAAGTAAGGATGTAGAAAGTAGAAGCTAGGGCAAGCTGAGAGCTGAGGACCACTTGCTAACTGACTCAGACAACACAATGGAACGTGAATACTGAAGCCAGCAATTATCTGAAAATATCAGTATTACCTTCAAAACTCATATGCTTTTTTTTCTACTCAGGAAAATGAGGGTGAGGGGGGACATTCCTATATATTGCTCGCCAATATAGTCCTTTTAACAGAAGTGAAGCTATTTTAAGACTATAAAAAGCTTTTCGAGACATCTGTTTTCAGGGACAGACTATAGTACCAGAAATACTTTTCAGAGTTGGTTCATTCCAAAGTCTATCCCAGGAATAAAGGCAGCCAACTTTCATGAAGTAAAATACCAAGACATGTTCTGGCAAAAATATTTTCACTTTCCTAAAGTTATATGCTGTCTTCAAGTCCAAGTGTGTGTGTGTGTATGTATATATATATATATATATATATATATATATATATATATATATTCCCTATCTCTCAGCAAAAAAATGAACAATTTTTTTTTAAACTCCCAAGTTGATATTTGTGTAGAATGAACGCAAAATTTTGGCTGTTTTTGTAATTCAGAACACAGATGGAATCAAAATGTCTGCAACTGTCCTAAATTCACATCTTTAAAAGGTCCTTTTCTCCATTCACATGAATTCATCTGAATCGTTGCCGTCCTGCAGGAAACAAAAAAGTGAAACCATAAAAGCCTTCAAAATAAATAACCCAATTTTTTAAATTTATAATTACTCTTAAGTAATAAGCCTCCTTATGCCTAATCACGGAGCTCAGAAAGTAAAAGATAGTTAAATTCACTCATAACTTCTTGCCTTAAATTGTTAGTTGTTTAGAACTGGATAAGCAGCTACATTCTCTACTGTCCTAGATTCCTAAACTGAATAACAGCATTAGAGATGTTGTAAGAGTCATCCTGTATCTTTGAAGGTCAGCGTTAGAGCACAAACTCAGGATGAAAAACTTGCTAATATAATTTAGACTGGTGACAATGGAAGTGCATTACTCATAAAGGCTGTGAGTTACACTTGCAAAGAGTTCCCATGTGGCTGAGAATCTGTATTTTAGGATCATAGTAACTTTTAAATACATATCTGAGATCCAAGACTTTATTTGGACAATTTTTATAGTTTAGATTCCCTTAAAGAGTCAACATGTTTTTCAATATAGCAAAATAGGTTTCCTGTCATCCGCTTATAAAAAGTGGTAAGCAAATAAAATGTTAAAAGTAATTGTTTATGGTTCCCGATACCAAATTTACAAAGATTAGACAGAAATTATAGATTGAAAAAAATTATTCTAAATAAAAGAGCACAAACTCAAAACCAACTTCAGAGTGAAAATAAGTTTTCCTGATGAACTTGTATGAGCTAAATTAAAAATCAAGTTCCATCTTACATCTTCAACTGAAAATCAACAGAACATGCTGCCAACTTGGATCATTAAAGGTCTGTATGCCCTCAACAGAAGACAGCTACAGGAGAATTAAAGCTTGTTCTTTTGAAATAAGGAAAAAAGCTGTAAGAGTCCTTAAGAGTCCTGCTGCTGCAAGAGAGAGAGAATAAACACCCAGTACAAAGCTTCCTTGGAAACTTGAACCTGATTCTAACCTGGAGCTCAAGAACAGGGGTGGCAAGCAACAGAGGGAGAAGAAAAGAAGAATTCGTTCTCCTTTGGTCTACAAATCTAATTTCCTAATCCTGGAACTTTTAACATCTGTTGATAACCAGATGGTGTTTGTGTACATATATGTATATTCATGTATGTGTGTGTTGTGCTTATTTTAAAAATCCATAATGATGAGAATGAAAATACCTAAAATCATAACATAATTTAGGTGCCAGATGTCTGCTGGAAAGTAGCCTCTAAATAAACAAACTATCGATAAGCAACAACCATTACAACAGAGACATTAGATTTGAAGTATATTTAAGACTTCTGTTTAACTGTTAAACCGTTTTAAGAGTTTCAAGAAATCTAAGACTAGTTCCCGGAAGAGATTAAAAACATCTCGCTTTCTGATACTGAGAGTTGGGACTCTATGGATAAGAAAATAATAATTACCATTTATATTCACAGAGTGACTAAGTCCAAGAACATTCACATATGTGCCCTTGTTTAAATTTCAGAACAGCTCGATGAGGTAATGTCTTCTTTTCATTGCTATTGAATATACCCTCAGAGAAGTTAAATAACTTTATTAGCCTTATCCAATTAGTAAATGACAGTTGTTTTAAACATCAAATTCAAAGCTCTATTTAATTACATAATGCTATCTCAGAATTTTTCAGGAATAAATTAGAATGATACATCTCAAACTCATAAAGCAGCCTCATAAATTTAGTTCTTCTAGAGACAGGAACAAGGATATTGTTATTTAGTTTTAGAATAATATATAGATATGAACAAGAAGTAAAATCCTATTAACATTCTAATTCATGCACCAAATATGGGATTTGAGTAGAGGACCTTTTAAGGGACCTTAAATTCTATTATTTCTAAGCATTAAAGCTGTGCTGTTTTATCAGTATGCTCTGTGATGACAGAAACATTCTATTTCTGCACTAATATAGTAGTCCCTAGCCAAGTGTGGTCAGTATGACTGAGAAACTAAATGTTTAAGTCAAATTAATTTTTAATTAAATTTAAATAGCCATATGCAATCAATGCCTAGAACACTGATTGAGAGCACATATTTGTAAATTATACTGTAAAACATGCAATACAGCAAATCTCACTCAGTTTCAATTTTGTGCAAATGCTGTTTAATAATAACTAAATTGTGCTATCTCCATACACTTCAAAATGAATTTTGGGAAAGATAGTACCGATGGACAATAAAACCCTGACATAATTTCAGTAAAACAATCAGGTTAATGCTAAGATCCTTTCAGCACTGTACTAGGGATCACCATTCTCTTTATCTTGGGTCCTGAGGAACATGAAAGCAGCCCACGTGGTCACCTGGATTACAGATAAGATCTTAGACTTAATACTTCTGTTTTATTTTTTAATTGAAGGTGGTAATTTTGTTCTCACTGAATTACAATCTACAGTCACATTAATATAAAATATTAAAAAATCACGGTACTCTTGCATGCCTGCAACTAGAAAAGAAGGAAATGAGGAATGTGAAAGTCTTGTAAATGCCAATAGGCCTGCACCTGACAACAAGGTACAACATGAGATGACCGACTTAAAAACGAATGCATGAGTAAGTCCGCACGGAAGGAGGGGCAATGCCTAAGAATTAACCTGAGCACCCCACAGTTACCAAATCATGTCAAGCCATCTCCAACACATGAGTCAATAATGGCCAGTAACTTAATTATCAAACACCCTTAGTGAATTATTTCAAGGCACAATATTAGACCAAATAACTTGAGCATACCTGATTTGAAGACATATTCTCAACTTTCATTAGTGATGAATAGCTCCTATAAGAAAAAAATAGTTAAAATAAGGTTAGCCAGCTGGCAAGTATTACCCGAACATTTACTATGTGTCTAGCATTGCTGAGGGTCTTTCGAAAAACATAATCCCTGACCTCAAGGAGACTGTAGCATAAAAAGGATAAATATCTATGAACAATAAATAAGATGTGCACAGCACTTTATAGTTTACAGACTGCTTGCTTAAACTCATTCCATGTCAACCTCCATAACTGTGAGGTAGCTGGCATTAATCAGATGAGGAAATTCATCTATAGCCAAAAGCAAAGCGCATATATAATTCATACTGTGGGGTGTGATTACATTGTCCTAACTGCATGAGTTAACATAAGGTGATCAGCAAGAAGCCACAATACATGAGGCAGCAGAGGAGAGACATGACATTCGATAAGTATTTATTAAATATCCACAATGTATAAGACCCTTTTGTAAGCCTGGGTGAAGGAGATGGGATGGTAAGAAAACAGAAAAAGATAAATAAAACAAAGCCCCCAAAGAACTTATGAGGAGGGGAAATAAGACCTATTCAGCAATGGCTACACAAAATGTTCTATTAAAAATACATGAGGAGACAAAGGAAAGTGAGACCACATAATAGCAGTGTTTTACCCACAATTACCTTATAAGGCAAGGGACAGTATTATGGCCTCTGTACACACAGGAGGCAGAGTCACAGAAGCTGTCCAAGGTCTCACAGCTAAAAAGTGAAGAAGCTAGGTTTGGAACCCGGTCTGCCTCCTGAGCTCACGCTCTTGCCATCATGCTACAGCCTACTGCAATATCCCAACCTGAGAGCATGAAATCACAGTGTTAACAGCTGTGCTGGTAAGTGAGAAATCTGCGTGGAATCAATGATGACATCGTCTAGCTTGAGTGATCTGAAGAAAATAATGCTACAACTGAGAAAAATGGGGAAACACTGCAAAGAAGTGCTTGGATTGGGGTAGGTTACATTTGGAGTAATGGTGACACACCCAAGTAAATATGAACTGTAGAAACTGAAAACTGAGAACTACAGGTCAGGAGATTTGTCACAGAGACAGACAATGAGCTGGGAGACATTCAGAGAGAGACATTGGTAAGAGTAAATGGTATCTATAAGAAGCGAGTAAGACCAATAAGCTACATGAGCAGAAAGATAGAGACATTTGGTAAAAAAAAAAAAAAAAAATGTGGTTAAAACAGAGAATCGCAATCTTGGCTGCATTTTAAAATCACCTGTAAAGATTAAAATATACTTAGATGCCCAGTTGTGGGCATTTACAATCCAGGTTCAAGAACCACTGAATCTAAACTCCCACTTATACGAAAGCAACTCACAAATTTACCCTATTTTAGCCTACGGGTTTCCTCTCAGCTTCACCCCATCAATCCAACTGCCTATCTGACATTTTTTTGGATGCCTCAAAGGTATTTTCAGATTCCTAAGTTTACATCCAAATCATGGTCTTCCCCCTACCAAAACTTGTTAGCTTTTTTCCAGTATTCCTTAGCTCAAAGAATTGCACAGCTATCCATTCCATTTCACAAACCAGAAACCCAGGAGTCATTCTCTCTCCTTTCAATTTAGTCTCTTTCCAAATCCTGCCATTTTATCTACGAAATTGCTTTTCATCTGCACACTTCTCTCCACCTCCACGTCACCACCACAGCCCAAAGTGCCACTGTCTGTCATGTAGACAACTACGACAGTTTCTTAACTGGTCTAGCACACACACTTGGTTCCCTTTCCAATCAGGTCGGCAAGGTGACCTTTCCAAAACACAAACCTTACCATTCTACCCTTGCTTAAAACTCTTCAGTGACCTCACAAAAGCCTTAGGATGAAGACAATACAGCCAACAAGGCCCTGCACAGGCGGACTGGCACCTTGATCCATATGCTCCCTCATGCCTGCTGCTCCAAACATCTGGACCTGCTTTTAGTCCTGTGTTTTGTCTTGCTCCTCCCAGAAGGGTCTTTGCACTCCAGTTCCCTATCCACTTCCCTCTTTAATTAGTTTTGATCTTAGCTCAAGAATCACAGTATCAGGAAAGCAAATCTCAGTTACTTACTCATCCATAATATACTGACTAATCACTCACCACATATGCAAAGCACTGGGTCACATATAAAGAGATACAAGGATACACATAGGCGCTTCTTTGAAAGAGCTTATCCTTAAAATGAAGAGCTATGGCACACATAACATTATTTATAGAAGCAGCAGTAGTAGTGTGTGAGAACAAAAGGAGGTACAATTAAAGCAGTCATTTCTACATCAGACTATATCATCCTTTTAATCAATGGTCACACCATTACCTCTTCCTACATGTCGACACTGAACTCATTCTACAAGTCTATTTCTTCCTAATATCCCAGGAAACCTATAATGGCTCCTTATCACTTACAACATGAAATTATGGACTGAACAAAACCTTTTTTATTCTAAACCTTTTATTCTTTTTAGACTTTTGCCTATGTATGACTTTGACACCAGCTTTGCCAACTTGTTCATTCCTTGCCTTACAGGTAGAGCAGATGTATGGACTTCAGAATTACAGACTTGTTTGAATCTCTGCTTTGCCACTTATCAACTATAACCTTCACATTTCACACATAAACTGATGATACATGTACCTATGCCTTGCCATTTTACCTGGGTCTTGCATTTCTCTGACTTCAATCACCTGAGCCTTAGGGTTCCAACTCTGATCTCCCAGACTCCCACTTTAAATATCCTTATCTCAGGCAGCAACAGCCCTACCCTTTGTCTTTTCTGACCTGTTACTCACTTATCCACTATTAACTACTTTTCCCTGACTCTCGTTTATTTCTTCTGATTTCAATATCCACATGGTGAGCTTGATTTTGATGTTAATAAACGTTTGCTACAATACCACAAAAGCCATGTAAGAGAGTACAAAATTAAAATAGAGCAGGTAAGCTTTTCAATTACATCACTGGATGTAACCACTGAGGACTGATAAGAACTTTAATATCATAACTTGTGACCCAAAATTTAGATTTTAACAGTTTGAGCTCTGAAGCTGCTTACAAGGCATAACTTTGCCCTTTTGGTCTCCGAAACCTCCTGCAGAGCAAGCAGCCCCCACTCACCCCTCCACCCCCCGTATGCTGATTGTACTCTTTGATAAGTCATACTCTTTGCATTGTCAATAAATAATACTCCTTGTACTGTAACTGTGTGACCAAAAAAACTCTTTTGTGCGACAGGCCTGGGCTGAAACTAGGACAATGATAAATGCTTAATCATATATTACCCACTGTTCTCATTGCACAACCTCACTTGTTTGACCACTGAGTCAGCCAACCATTGAAAATTCAGTTGACCCCAGCAATCAGAATGATGTAAGTTTGTGGTCTTGTTTCCCCTAGCAACCCATCTCTTTAATCATCAGTTCCTTGCAAGTTCTGCCTTTTAAAAACCTAGCCCTATCTGCCCTCATTTTGAAGTGTATTCTTGGTTCATACCAAGAGCTATGTTCCGTGGTCTGCAAATCATTAGCTGAAAAACTCTTTTAATTTCTCAAAAGGATTCTCTGAACTTTTGTTTATACCACAAATTCAACTACTGAGATGACACAGTGTTCTTACGACACCCTTCCCTCACATATGTCAGGAAGTGACAGTGTCACACACAGGGGAGACGGCCTACAGGACCTCTCCAAATGTCCACTCTCTAAAACCCCTGTAAAATGAAGACTGAGTGGAAGATGTGCTTTTCTAATTCTCCAGGCAAGATCACGTCTCAGACTACTTTCAAAACCTGTGTCGAATCTCTTTTGCTCTCTTCTCTTATTCTATGTATGGCCTACAGTGTATAGAAAGAAAACAATATGTGAGGCTTCCTCCCTACACCTAACCCCAGACAAAGATTCGCTAAACTAAAATCCCGTTAAGACCCTAGACTGCGAGGGCAAGTGTGAGCTACCAAAACTGTCTAAAGAGCAAATGAACAGGATGGATAGGTGAGAATTTGTGAATTCTAAGAAAGGGGAAATTTTCATTATTGTTTAAATGAATAAATCGTTAATAGAAGGTACTGATATACTGCTACCTATCTAGCCTCCACACTCTGGTACCCTCCTAATAATTCAAATATTTCTAAAAACTACCTAAAAGGATGAGCTTTATATGCTCTTATTTACATGATCAGATCATTAAAATTTCTGCACACTAAACTCAAGGAGTAAAGTGCTTATTTGCAAGAACGAGATGGAGCCCCAGCTGCAAGGGCGACTACTCTTTTCACCAGAGAAGGAATGCAGCGCCTTCTCTGTTGTGGGTTTTGTTCTATTCACTCCTGAGCAGAGGGCTGATGGATGTGACCCTGACTGGAGCTCAAAGAACTGGATTATACAAAAGCACTTCCATCCAGTCTTTCCTCCTGGAAGAAATTAGAAACGATAAGCTTACTGCCATTCTTATTCTAAAAGTTGAGGATAAAAAGGAGTCTAGAGTCTAAATAATGGCTTTCGAATGGGAAAGAAGTTGGAATGTAGCTCTTTTGGATATAGACTAACTTCTTCTCTGAAATCACCTAGAAACACTGGGGACACTGGTCCAAGACAAGAATGTCTTCTTGGTTCATGTATGGAGTTCCCCGAAAATTCAAAAGTCAATTTCTTCAGCATTCTCAGCAACTAAAGTAGACATTCCCCACCAGACAGTCCAAATCAAAGCAGCAACTGTTGGTGAAATTCAAGGATAATTTCATGGTCAGAAAGCCAAGTGAACAACTTTAGAATAAGATTTTATAGATTTTATAGGCATAGCATTCCATCTCTCGGGTGGAAGAGTCAAAAACGTTAAAGTGAAATTAAAGTGATGCTGGCGCTACAAAATGTATAAAAACAGATTATAAAACATCAGAAGCTTAGAGTTTGCTGTGGAATTTCGCAAAGCTGAAGAATTACAACACGCAAACAGCAGCTCCGCACATGTCAAGCACATCCGTGCTACACCCCTGCATCGGTCTCTCACGCCACAGCCCTGCTTCACATTCTCTACCTTCGGCAGCGTGTGAGTCATTTCTGTGGCACATGTTTCACAGAAATAAACACACCAACTGTTTTTGGTTTTCTGAGGATGGTAAGTCATTAAAAATAAAACAGGAAGGATAAAATTGTGTAGAAAAACATGGACTAGAAAAGTGATCTGTAATTTATCCCACTCATATGTTCCTTTTTATATAAATGTACCAACAAGTGACAGCTTAGAAAATGGGTATTAAACTTTTGAAGCCAAAATTGTATTCAATAACAATGAAAAATTTTCTCCTTGGCTTATATATTTTATATATTGTTGACACTATAAAGAAAGTCCAGAAGATGTAAAAACTGTATTTTAGTGTATGGATTCATTTTTTAAATGCTTGCAACTTTTTAAACTAGTAAAGTCAAACATAAAAAATCTCCTAAGTTTTAATAGTACATAGCTTAACTTGAAACAAAAATGTAATGTATTTTAAGGTAAATTATGGCATCTATATATTACTTGATTTATTTATAAAAAATAATTATGACTTTAACATTAAATATACTGAATGGAGGACCGAAGAATGTGGTAATAGTGTGTGTGAACTTGAGAATCAGACTGAGACGGGCCACACGACTTTGGGCAAGTTACTTAACTGCTTCTCTTCCTCTTCTCCAAAGTGCAAAAATATCTACCTCATACGGCTGTTAGGATTAAATGAGATAATGTAGTAAAGCACAGTAGTGTTTGACAGATGACAAGTGTCCAAAAATGTTATTCTTTCTTACTAAATTTTGTAAGAAAATTAAGTGATATTATATTTCTAACAAATAACATTGTTTCCAAACAAAATGATATTAGATTTGTAAAGGGCACGAAAAGGCATGTTTTCAATTTTTTCTCCACTGTACACTAAAAACAAAAAGGGATAAACTAAATTCCACATTACTCAAAATCTACACTTTTTACCACACTGAGTTGACCATTTTTTTTCCACCCCTAACAGAAAGCAGACTCACAATTCTAGGTCAAATCAAATGTTTAAATCTATGCATTAGTTCGTCTCATGTGAGCAGATATAACTCAGAGTAATACTTCTGGAGTTCTCCATTTGAATGTTATACTTTAAGTAAAGCTCCTCATCCTGTTTTAGTAGAATCCCCAACAGGAAGACGTGTATGTGGATAACTAATAAGTATCAGTACTTGATCAAAATACTGACATTCTGATCCAACGATCTAATAATTCAGGTATTCCACGGAAACTGGTTCAGGACATGGCAAGAGAGCCCATTTTGATACAATGTCATCCCCAAAGCCAGTAATACATCAATACCCCCCCCCCCACCATCACCACCACCACTTTTTAGTATACTTAACAGAAATGATATCAATAGACAATTGTGGGGGAAAAAATCTAGGAATTATGTGACTAGAAGGCACAGGATCAACTTCCTTTCTCTACAAAGAAAAACGAGGGGCCTCTTGAGGTATAGTATTATACATCTATACAGATTCAGTGTGGTGGGAAGAATAATGATCCCACCAAAAGATGTCTATATGCTAATCTCCAGAACCCATGAATATGTTACCTCGTATGACAAAATGGACTTTGCAGATATGATTAAGGTAAGGATCTTAGAGGGGGAGTTTATCATGGATTATCTGGATGGGCCCAATGTCTGTGCTTTTGGTCCTTAAAAGCAAAGAAGCTGTTGTCAAAGATGGGGCTATGAATATGGAGGAAAGGTCAAAGAGATGCAATGTTGTTGGCTCTGAAGATGGAAGAAGAGGTCACAAGCCAAGAAATGTAGGCAGCTTCTAGGAGCTAGAAAACAGATCCAGAAAGGAACACAGACCAGCCAATGGCTTACCCAGTGAGAACCACATCACACTTCTAGCATACAGAACTGTAAGATAATAGATCTATGTTGTTTTAAGTTAAATTTGTGGTAATTTGTTATAGCAATAGAAAACTAATATAGTCAAGGATTCTTATGGCCTTATACCCTAGAATTTCAGGATCCAAACTGTATTTTAATTACTATTGTTTAAAAATGCAGTGTTTTGAAACAGGCTTCACTACATTAATTACATTAAACTTGCAAAATGTAAAAAATAGGTTTTAAAAACAGCTTTTAAGAGTTACTAGCACTGGACTTTAGAGCTAAGACAACTGCATTCAAATACCATAGCTAGTAAATGTTAAACACTTAATATAGCACCTGTTCTTTTCCTGAAGATGTTTGCAAACTGAACTCTCAAGATAATCAATCTATGATGCTTCATCCCAGAATAAAATTAGCTATTTTATTTCATACATTCTCTTATCTTGCCCCTATAAAAGGGAAATTCATTTGACCAACACATTAGTATAATTGTCTTTTTCTAACTTATTTAAAGCTCTGAGCTTGTCCCTCCCTCCATCTGTATCTCAATCTTAAGGGTTAATCCTTGATTAAAATCAGCAGTGAAGAATCTTCGAGGTCAACAATAATATCATATCTCCAACATACCTAAGTTCATCCATTTCCCTCTTCTTCTTCATCTCTTCCTTTTCTTTCCTTTTCATTTCCTGAATTTGGGCCTTCTTCTCATTCCTCTCCTCGCGGTCTCTGCATTCCTTCTCTGCTGCTAGGTCTGGGAATCGCTCCATTTTTGTTTTTTCTAATCGGTTCAAAATCTCATTCACTTTCTTCTCCACTGTCACAATGTTCACCTTTGAGAGAGGGAGAGGAAAAATATATTGAATGTTTTTTACATGAGTCCCCCTCCAGAACAGTGGAAAAGTTTTCCAGGAGCTTAGCAACCCAGATTAATTCTCTTTAGAAAACATACATGATGCTGAGCCCTCAAAAACAAAGTGTTAGGAAAGACGGATACTCCACTCAGTGGCAGGACCCCGCCTCCCTCCGTAGCGCAGAAACTTACATCCTTCTGCCTGTGGAAGCCTATCTGCCCCACATCCATGTCCGCTGTTTTCTTCAGGTTAGACCAAGGTGTATATACCACATTAATGTTGTTCATCTTGCAGCCTGCCAAGAGAGACTGTCTTCAACATGTAGGCAGACGACACTGAGCAAAGTGTTCCCTTACCCACTATAATCCAACAAAGGAAAAAGCTTAGAATGAACAGGAATCAAGTGTTTAACCCACAAAATACCTTTTTAAAAAACCACCCACAAAAGGCTGACAAATGCAATTCAAGCCAAAGTTAGAGGCGGAAAGCAGGGGTCCATTTCCAAGACTCCCTAAAATTGAATGTGAAACTTATTATGTGAGCTTTTTTAAAAAAAAAAAAAAAACAGGAAAGAACCAACCAGGTTTCCCCAGATTCTCATATGAACCTTTAATCCAACAAAGCAAGCAGCAAGATAAAGCAAAAAGCCATGGCCTGGGATGCAAGAGACCTGCATTCCATTCCGGCCCTACCACAAACCAGCTGTGCCACTTTGGGAAAGTCCTCATGGCTCTTGGAATCTCATCTAAAACACGAGGAAATCGGACCAGTTTAGAATTTTTGTTTTTTGTTTCTTTTAGCAGTGGAACCTCTTTTACCAAGGAGAACACATCAAAGTAGTGAAAGCAGAGACGCTCTAAATGAAAAGGGTGCCGAGCACCCTATTCATTCCTCCTCCTCCTCCTCCCTAACCACCTCCACCTCACATTTCCCCTCTACACTGACAGCCTCCCCAGCAGCTCAAAGAGTCAGTTTAATCACTGGTCCAACACTCTTTAAAGCTCTTCAAAATTAGATGGCATTATACTTCATAGTTTATTATATCATCATAGACATTGGAGAAGTCTTATCAATACCACCTTACCTAAATGATCAAAGTTAACATCACCAGAAATGGGGCCAAATGGCAGGCACTATGTGCCTACTCACTGCAATGGGCAAGACTTTACCTATGCCTGAAAACTCATCAAGTGATCCAACTCAAAAGGCAGCATCAGACCAATACAAATTGTGGGATATTCTACAATCACTCTCCACTCTGAAAGTGTCAATGTATTTAAAGATGAAAAAGTGTCTCCAGATTAAAGAAGTCTAGAGAGATATGACAAGTAAATATAACACATGATCCTGGATCAGAAAAAATGCCTTGAAGGGACAATGGTGAGACTTACAAACAAACTATATATCAGATAATAGTTTTCGATCCATGCTAAGTTTCCTTAATTGATGCAGTTCCTTAAGACAATGTCCTTGTTCTTAGGGCATACTGAAAGTTAGTGATGTCTAAAATATTCTTTCAAATGGTTTAGCCAAAAAAGTTAATAATGAGTATGTTACAGAAAGAAAGCAAAGAAATATGGAAAAATTGCTGAATCTAAATGAAGAGTATATGAGAGCTATATTTTTCTTTCAATTTCTCTGTAGGTTTGATTTAATTCTCAAAATTAAGTTTTTAAAAATTCTCCAATGTACAAGGGGATACAAACCTGGATTAGAAAGTGGATTGATCCCACCTTCCAAGACTAAAGGAAGGTAGATAAGTACATAAGTAACTTCAATTAAAAATAGAACTCATCAAATACTGGAAAGATACAGGTAAAGTGCTAAGGTAGTATAGTGAGGGGACTCTAAACTGGAGGAGGAGAAAGGCTTCATGGGAGAGGTTAATACAGCCTAGTGGGTAAGACAGAAGACCTTATTAAAGTCAGTCTGACTTCATATGCAGCCTCTACATCATGTCAGCATGCTAAGATCTTGGGCAAGTTCCTTTATTCTCTTCAAGCTCTGCTTCCTCAGTCTATGGCCATGCTACCCTGAACAAGCCCAATCCCATCTGATCTCAGAAGCTCGGAAGCTAAGCAGGGTCGAGCCTGGTTAGTATTTGGATGGGAGATCACCTAGGAAGAGTAGGTGCTGTAGGCGTAAAAATTAAAAAATAAGCGACTGTAAGATGACAAGGTCCTTGCAATCTGTGAGTTCAACCAAGGGTTGCCTCATCTAAAAAAATTTTTAAAAAATAATAAAAAGCTTTGCTTCCTTATCTATAAAATGCAAATAATAATATCTAACTCAGGAGGTTGATAAATGAAATAATTTATAAAGTTTTTTACCATAGTGCCAGGCATATAATCAAAATTCGGTGTTAGCTATTACTGCAATTACTATGTGGACCTTGAACATTAGCTTGGATATGGACTTGCAATGACTGATGAGAACAACACTGAGAGCAAAGAAAACAAATCATGTGATACACAACACCTTTCTGTCAATGATGAACTCCATATACGACAGTGGTCCCGTAAGATAATGAAGCTGAAAAATTCATATCACCTAGTGATGTATGAATGGAATCTGGAAGAAGACACTTAAGAGGTTTGTCTGTGACTTTCAAGGATTTGCCAAGGAAGAGGTTGCAAAAATCGACAAGGCTATAGGTGAATCAGAAACAGCTTTAACCTGGGTGTGGATGAGAAGTTCTTGAAGCTGGTTCCTAAAGAGTTGAATAATGAGCTGTTGGAACTGGAAGAGGAACATAGCTGAAGAGGCAAGAGAAAAGGAAACTGCAGGAGAAGAAAAAGAAGAACCCCCCAAGAAAACTGACAGTAAAGGGTTTAGCAGAAGATTTTGCAGAGCTCAGCAAACCCCTTAAAGTTAGAAACATGGATCCCCAACAACAAAAGTTTTTCATTAATAAAGAAGAATATTCATGGTGTGTTATCTGCTTACAAGTAAATCTATGATGCAAAATAAGAAACAAACAAAGCAAACCACACCAGTTATGGACGTATTTCTGAAAAGAATGACACCTCCTGAAAAAGAGCCTCAGGCAGGTCATTCAGGAGGTATTCTTGAAGAAGGCATTGTCATAAGAGATGACAGGTCTACGTGTGTAATTGCCCCTGAAGACCTTCCAGTGGGATGAAACATGGAGGTGGAAGACAGTGGTGGGAAGGGCCAGCCAGATGCCTGCCCGGAGGCTTCCCAGCTTGATATGGGAATCTAGATCTCCCAGCTTGACATTGGAATCCGGACAAGGGCCCACCCTAAAGCCCTGGCGCCACCGCCCTAATCCAAATGCTCAACTGACATTCCCCATTCTATACTCTACCCCCACATAATCCTATAAAAAATATGCCCTCCCGTCCCAGGGCCCGACTCCTCTAGCCCCTCTCCTCTCAGGACCAGTGAATGTGGCCCGGGAGCCCTCTCCCAAGAAAGGCTTGCTTTTAAAACTTCTCTCGGCATGTCATGCGTTTACCTTACAAGTGGTATTGATGATCCTGACCCCTGTGTAGGCCTGGGCTCATGTGCATATGAATGTCTTTGTTTTTAACAAAAAGTTTAAAAAAATGTTTTGGTAGAGTAAAAAAAAATTAATTAAAAATACAAAAAAGCTTACAGAATAAGGTTATAGAGAAAACATTTTTATACAGCTATACGATGTGTTTTAAGCTGTTACTACAAGAGTTGAAAAGTTAAAAAAATAAAGTTTATAAAGTAAAAAAGTTACACTGGAGAAAAAGATTTTTAAAATAAATTTAGTGTAGCGTAAGTGTACAGTGTTTATAAAAGCTACAATAGTGTACAGTAATGTCCTATGCCTTTAAATTCATTCATTGCTCACTCAGTGACTCACAAAGAGCAAATTCAAGTCTTGAAAGCTCCATTCATGGTAGGTGACCTATACGGGTGTATCATTTTTTATCCTTTACATTGTTTTTTTTTTTTTTAATTATACCTTTAATATGTTTAGATACACAAATACTTACCATTATGCCTACAGATTCAGTCCATTAACACGTTGTACAGGTTTGTAGCATAGGAGTAATAAGCTAAACGTGTGGTAAGCTATACCATTTGGTTAGTGTAAGTTCACTCTATGGTGTTTGTACGACAAAATCGCCTAACGATGCATTTCTCATAACATACCCCTGTTGTTAAATGACATATGACTGTATAAGCAAAGGTACAAGGTAGAAAAACAGAAAATATTTGCTTTGGCTAGAGTATGAAATATGGGAAGGGAAAAGAATTCTGTAGTCAGATCAAAGATGCTTAAATGCCAACTTAAGCAGTTTGGACTTAATTATATACACAAAGTTGGGGTGTCACCGAAAAGTGGCTAAGCTTTTAAAAAGTTTAACCTGGCAAGAGATTACAAGATGAATACAGAACAGGCTGATCGGATTCTATGAAGACAAACAAGTTTACTCCCAACTCCTTTGGTTCTGAGTGCTAAAGGTGGTCAACCTGGGAGGAAAACATTCTCACTACGCAGTGACTCAAATGGAGTGTACTCAGCAAATCTCACAGCAAAGACAATCTTCACTCCTTAGCATCCTCTACCATTAACTCATGAGAGTGAAACTCTTAGGCTTATAGCTCATTTTCTACTAGTGAGCTGTCACTGTGGGAAGCTGAAGAGACAGTTAAATCTATGTCATGAGTCTTCCTTTTCCTATTTTCTCTAGAACTAGTAAACTATAAAGAAATAAAGAAGAAAGAAGCTGGGCCAAGGATAGAGCCTAAGGTTCTTTTAATAAAGTCACATCTGCTGGCTAGGGGCCTTGACAGGGAATACGAAGATGTGAAAGAGGCTGCAACACACAAGGAACGAGGATATGATGGTTTTAATTTTTATTACCTTTATGTCAATACTGAAAATCTTAACTGGGAATCTTAGACACTCTGTTCTACTCATAAAAATGGAATGTCCCAAAACTAATTGCAATTTAGTGATTTATCGAGTTGAGAATCAGTGGCTCTACAGATAAGACTTCCACTTTCTTTGGCTAGGTACCTGACTCATTAAAAGCTGCCTCAGATTCGGAAAACACAAATTTCCAAAGTGATGGGGATCACCCCAGATCAATTAAGTAAGATCATCTGGGAGATAAAAATCAACTAACTTGATACCTTACAAGGAGAAAAAAAAAATATGTAATGGGAGGAGAGGAGAAAGAAAAAGTAGAAAAGAGTGATTTGGAGACTCGAGTCTAGCATGTAATAACAAGGGATAGAAATAAAGATATCAAACCATATTAAAAAGAGAGCCATGAAACACATCTCTTGTTTAGCTATTAACATAACCTAATTTCCAATAGTCTCTCTACAAACAACCTTAAGGCAATCTATTCAAAACAAGGAAAACGGTAAAAAGAGTTGAAATAGGACCATAAACATCAGAGAAGTGGGGAAATTTGGTTTTAGTTCATATTAAAGAACAAAACAAGGCAAAAGCATATTACATGTTATTCCATTGACTCAAGCCAAAGTTAATAACATGTTCTCTAAAATGTAACCCATTTCAGATACAGAACCATTAGGGCTAATTCTGAAAACACCTCTAGGAAAACTGACCTTGAATGCTATTAGCCTTCACTAGATGAGCACAGTCCATCAGTACTTCCTTTGGAATGTCTTCTATCTTCTCTCCCTGAAACACAAAAATAAATCAAATGGTCTACCACCTTGTTACTGATCGACACTGAAACACTCAAAGAGCTTTGCTGCCTTACTAGGCACAATTTTATTAAAAACAGGGACTCTTCAAATTGGATTTCAGAACACTGAAAAATGAAGTCTGTTATGGGAATGTTTATTTAAACTAAGAAAAGGCAAAAAAAACATAGGCTATGAAAGAAAACCACCAAAATATTAACTGTAAATATGCCGAGTAATTTCTCCCTCTTTCTTCTTCTAATTCTTACTTCTACAAATCTTATGAGGAAATGGTGCCTATGATATTCCTCTCAAAGAGATATCTTACAATTGTGAGTTCCAAACATCTAGTAGTTCATCTATCCTCAGCCTTAAACAGAAAGCAAACCCTTGGTGTTTTACATAAAACTATCCGCCATTAGAGAGAAATAATATTGATTCATTTTCTCTGTATCAAAGTCAAATCTAAATAAACAAAGCCATTTCAAAGAAACAGAAATATTTAAGAGGCAAGACTGAGTGGAAATCAACTCAGTACTGGCTCGGATTAGGCACAGGATTACAGAAGCATTTCAATTTGGGAATGAAATGTTCTACCTACATGAATGTTTGAGATAAATTAAGTGTTTTTCATTATGTTTCTACACTTTTTTCTTTATGTTAAATATTTTAAATGGGAATCTCTCAAATACATAAATTTTGACCAAAAAATGAAGTGATTTAAGTTTGTTATTACTTTAGGGATACATTTCATTCTGTGAAACTCCCTGACTGCTTAAAGAATTTAATATCTTAATAATACAATGTCATCATTATGAATATTAACCATTATACTAGGCTATAATATAGTGACGGTGATACCTTCAGGGGCTTCTACATTCACAGGAGACGAATGGCCTTATAATAAATAAATTAAAATGAAAAAAAAAAAACTGAAAACAACAGCTACGAGCTTTTGAGTACCTACCACATGCCAGGTACTAAGTGATTAGCCATACGAAATGAATAGTAGTATCCTCACTTTACCAATTAAAAAAAATGAAGCTTAGCATGCTAAAGTAAGTGGGCCAAGGTCCCACATAGCTAGCGTGTAAGTGACAGAGTTGAGAAATAAACCCAGGACTAAAGCTCTGTTCTAAAAACTGGCCACAGAGTATGCTGCCTACAGAGTTCTTGTGGAAATGTTCGTTCGTCGGCCTGGATGTCAGGCTATGTCCAATATCTCTTCCTAGTACCTGTGGCTGTCACTATTCCTGAAGCCATCTCCTCTTCCTGTTTCGCAACTTCTAATAATATGAGCAGACAAAACTCATTCAACTTAGCATTATGCATAAAGTCAGAGTAAACAAACTCTGAGTGGAGAGCTTAAGGTACTCTCCTATGTAAAGGTTAGAATTTTAACTGTGAGCTTTGTGCTATTTATGTGAATAAGATAAGAAAGCTCTAGAAAAGTGAGGTTTTTCTATGGGTTTTTAAAACTCAAAGAAGCCCAGGAAAGAACACAACTGAATATCGGTGATTTTCAGGGTCTGGATTTAATTCAACTGACTTCAACAAAAAGAATTAACACATATAGTGCTTAGCACGTGCCAGGCATTATTCTAAATGCTTCTGATGGGTGAGCTCATTTAATCCTTACAACGACCTAATAAGATAGGTACTGTGGCTCCCTTTTACAGATGAGGAAATGGGCGCAGTCAAGTAACTTGCTCAAAGTCACATAGCTAGTAAGCAGCAGAGCCAAGATTCAAATCCACAGTCCAGGTTCTGAACCACTTAGTCTTACCACATCTCCAACACTTAGTTGGTACATACTAGGTAACAAAGGGCTGTGCTGTTTACTGCAGATCAACCAGGTAAAAGTTCCTAAGGAGCATATGTTTTTATTGAGCATATTATGTATTTCCAAAAGAAAATAACATTAAACTTCTATTTAAACAAGTAATAACTGGTGATACCATGAACTTGGGATGATTATTATTTCCATTTTCTAACACAGCAGAACCCAAAGGAAATACTTCAATCTGAACCCAAAGGAAATTTGATAATACCCCACTCTATTTTCTCTAAATTTAAAATAGTTCCAAAAAAGCAAGAGGCTGCCTAGAATTTAGAATTTTGCTCCAGCACAGAGTTTACAATCTTCTTCTTCTCCTTTACAGTTCTCAAAACATTAATAGTATAAAGATGAACCACAGTAAATATTATAGCTATAATGAAAGAAGCACCTTGTATTTATTTGAAGTGGTCAAAAGTTTTTTTGTATTTTTTTTTTTTTAGGTTATAAAATCCCCAAAAGTGTTTGAAAAACCTATATATATCTGACAGCATTTTAAAGTAGCACAATACTTTCAGAGCACAGTCTGGCATAAAAGAAGTTACCAAACTTTGTATCTTTTGACCCAGTAATTCCATTTCTGAAAATTATTCTACAAAATAATTCAAAAGAAAAACAAAAAACAGCTCATAAAAAGATATTTCTTGTTGGAGAGTCGTAATGCTAAAAAGTGCAAACATAAATTCTAACACAGAAACTTTCATATTAATTGTGGCATGCTACCAACTCGAAGCAGACAGCCAAAATAATATATATGAACATAATACAGTAACATGAAAAAGTTTGTCGACTGTCACTTCGAAAAATAAAACAATCAACCAGGGACGCCAGGATGAAATGTTGACTGAGACAAAAGAATCGAAATATATTACAAGTGCATGACGACACCGCTGAAGGGAGTCGGGGCCGGGGCGGGGGAGTGTGGAGCGGCTTACGAGCAACTGAGAAAATCAGTGTTTCGACTGGAAACTAAGGCAAAAAGACAAAAATAACTGCACATGAACTGTGCAGTTTTTCCTTAGCTGATAAAACTGTTTCTTATGGGGATACAGGTTATTAAATCTGACACTACTTACACACATGCTGAAGTCAAATAAATAATCAAAAGGATGGTGAATGGTAACAGGCTTCTCATTCTCTGAAAAGGAAGTTACAATTAAGCAAGGAGGGAAGGCTAGAGTGGCCCCTGTAGTAATGGATTCATCGAAGATATTAGTTTGAGCTCCTGTTTAGCCTGATGAAGATAGAGAGGGAGAGATACAGAAACAATTCATTGAGTGTATATGTGGGTTAGTATACATACGTGCATTTCCCAGCTCTGTCAAGCGAGAAGACCTAGAAGCAATGAACACACCAGAGTCTAGATTCTGGTTTCTAAATATCATTCCCTAATAAAAGGTACCAAGGTTCCTTGGAGAAATAGCTGATTCTAGGGCAGTGGCAGAGAAAATATAAGATGACCCTGGAACATCTTGTGTCAGAAAATAAGAAAGTGCTCAAAAAACAAAAGGAAGGGGGGAAATCAAAGGAGCTCAGGAACCAAGCTGAAAGCTCCGGCCCAAGGTGGGACAATCTGAGCACCAACATAGTACTAGATTATAACCCAAAGTATAAAGTAAATAGGGGAACCCATACTAAAGCAAATAAATAACTGAATAAATAGGGGAAAGAGACAAATCTTTCTTACAGAAGGATTCCAAACAATGTATGTAAATACTTCCCATTCCAGTAAGTGCAGCTTAATTCCATCCTCTCTCCTTGAATATGAGCGGGACTTAGTGACTTCCTTCCTAATAACAGAGTATTGAATAGGGGAGAAAGCAACGCTATGGCAGAGAAACCTAGCAAACACTTCCCTGGCCAGGCAATCGTGGCTAATACCATCATTGATTGGTCCTGTTAATGCATTAAAAGGGCACTTCACCCTCTGTGATACTCGTTCCCCAAAACCCATAACTCCAGTTGGGATATGACAAAAACATCAGATAAACCCAAATTGAGTTATATTCTATAAAATAACTGACTAGTGCTTCTCAAACTGTCAAGACCATGAAAAATAGGGAAAGAGTGAGAAACTGTCACAGATCAGAGAATAGGCAGACATGACAACTAAACATAGTGTGGCACTCTGGACTGGATCCTGGAACACAAAGAGGACATTAACGGAAAAACTGGTGAATCAGCTTAGTGAATGTTACCGATGTTGGCTTCTTAGTTCTGACAAATCTACCATGGTAATGCAAGACATAACAATGAGGGAAACTAGGAGTGAGGAACAGGGGAACTCTGCATTCCTTTTCAACTTTTCTGTAAATCTCCAATCATTCCAAAATCAAACATTAAAAACAGCAATACACATAACAAGTATATATACACCCATTATTCAACTATATAAAATATAACATATGGGTGTAAAGACAGATTGAAAAATAGTGGTTTATGTTACTAGGGAACATTAAATCGTCTTGCTTTACTATAGTGCTGTTTTAAATCTTCCAAAGAAGCCCCTGAAAGCTGGGAACATCTGCCCTTGGCGAGGCAGGAGAATCACATGAACCTGACAGAAAGGAACCACAACATGACCTGCATTAGAGAAGATACAAAGTCCCGTAGTGTTAACTGAAACGAAAGGGAGAGAAAGCAGAGGTGACAGAAAGCACACCTGAACTGGCGGGACAAGACAGTGCTTCTAGCTGGGAAATACGTACTATGCCCAAGTTTCAAAAATCACCAGAATTTCCCTTAGTGATTTTCTGGGTCAGGGGGAAGACATCTCTTCATTTGCTAATTTTTAGACTTGTACATATTTATTATTCTAAGCAATTTAATTGCAGAAAAAGGATAGAGAACAAGGCATGATGCTCATCACTAAAGAAAAAGTCATGAATCCATGTTTAAATCCAGTTTACCTTATGTAATCGAAGGTATACATGAGCCGAAGAGAGTTTGTCCACATGAAACCTACAAAGAATGAAAACCACTTTTAGCAAGAGGTACAAGACAACCATCTCCTCGGGCCACCTGCATTTAAAGCATTCCAATTCAGAAAGTTATTACCTCAGCGCCTACCGCATGCTAAGCGTCATGAGGAGTATAAAACATAGTCGCCACCTCCACAGGCTCATTATTTACTGGGAGAAGATAAATATGGAAAGTTCTGCAGCTGTGTGACACTAAGAGCTGAGATGAGCACCATAGGCAGTAAATGTTATATGCCCTGGGAAGGGTGATATTTCAAGTGAGAAAAAGCTATCAGTGACCAAAGGCTTCACTGACAACTGAGATTTGCTGGGTCCTTGAATGAAGCATAGGACTTAGAGAATACAGGAAGAGGAATTTCAGGTGAAAAGAGAAGGGAATGAAAGAAGTCAGCAAGACTCCAATGCTGCGAGTCTGGGAGAGATACCTTATAGTTGGAGAGGGCACCAATTTAGAGAAAAAGATGAGTTTGGTTTGGGACATCCTGAGTTTCAAGTGATGGCAAAACAATCCAAACAGAATGTCAAGCACAGAGTAGGCAGAGCCATGTGAGGATGGAAGACAGTAAGCAACCACATTGTAAGAAGGGTCAGACCACCAATTTACCCAGCATTACATCTGACAATGGCACTAAGAGCATGGTGATTGCCCTTTATGATATTCTCCTAAGAACATTCAGAATCCCCCCCCACCCCAATGTCCTAAATAGTACCTTTTATTCAGACTCTATCACCCACCAATTTAATTAAATCTCTTAAAACTTACTTCCTTTTTCACCTATCCAACATTTTGGGATATTAAGTTTTTCATATTTGCAATTCACCAAATGAAGTTTCCAGAGAGATGCCTGCAGAATCTTAGTATCAAACAACGATTAATACATGATTCTCACCCTGATTCTGTTGACTTCAGTCATTTCTTCTTTAGTCCTTACTTTTCCAGGCTGAAGAGTGTTCAGTAAAATCTTAAAGAGGCACTATCACATCCCATTATGTATTTCTCTAGACATTTTCTTAGCATGAATATCTTTTACATGACAAAGGTCACACATTCATAGCTAGTACAAGATGTAGACAGTGTAATCCTATATAATAAAGGTTAAGATTATGCTGTTTCCAACATCCTCTCTAAAGAGGTTAAGCATCTTGCTCGTCACTCTGGATTCAGGAAAATATGCACTTTGGGCAGTCTATGACGACTCCAGGTTTTATTCTTAACCATGACAGAGAGCTTATTTTTCTCCAAATGGTTCATTTACTCATTTGCATTGCCATGTAAGAGATTCCTTCTGATTACTGTCTTCGGCTTGGCATTTTCCACTGAGAAAAATGTTTTTGCAAATCTAGAAATTATATATCTCATTGTCCTTGTTCAAGATCTTAGGAAAATACCCCATTAGCAAGCAAGCCCAATTGAGAAGCAACTTCTCCCATTTCAACTTATTTTAAGCCACCTCTCTAATTACAGCTCTCCCATATAACCATAATAGCTCGATTGTATTCTAACTTTCATAAAGGTCTCTGGTGTGAAATTTTACTCCCAAAAATACATAAATAATTCAATATACATCTAACGGATTCATACATAATTAGTCCAAGTACTAAAACACGCATGGGAATATTACTGCTGATACCCACCAATTTCAGGTTCATAGGTGCCCCTCTACAAAAGGCGGGGGGATGCATATAAGTGGGGTTTTGGCTGAAATGTAAAACGAACAAACAAAAGAGCCAACTCTGTTAACAAACTCTTTTTTTTTTTTTAATATTATCATTTATGTCTACAGCACCTGGTCTTCCTAGGTGGTCTCCCACCCAAGTACTAACCAGGCCCAACCCTGCTTAGCTTCCGTGATCAGACATCGGGCTTGTTCAGGGTGGCATGGCCAGAGACCATGGACCATGGCTCCACCAGGGTGCAAACCCGGGACCTTCTGTGTGTAAAGCGGATGTGCTAACTGCTACACTATAGAACCATGTCCGATTAACAAACTATCTTAAACAAGTTTCCTTAGAAAACTTTTCCAAACTTCTCAAAATGCTTACTTACAGTTTAAATTATGCCCACCAGTTCCCTAGTTCCCTCTTGTCCTTAATTATCTTCCTCTTCCCTGCTTAATCATGTTACCTTTACAGAATGCAGGAACTACAAACTTTAATAAATGAGAATCAATGACATGAGGGTGAAGAGATGTAGGGCCCCAGAAGCTGAGTTGTTTAACTCCTTAAAGTGGGATCTCTGGAAATACTACCCATTAAGCAGTCTGGAGGCAGTAAATGCACACTATTTCTAGTTTTCTTTGTTTAAAGATAAATTTAGTTCCATTCTCACTTACTCCTAGAAAAATCCGTTGCTTAAAGGTACCTCAGGTTTCCTGGTATAAACTCAGATGGTGACATTCATAGTGGTAAGTTTCCAAAGTCTGCATCAGAGTGAACTAGTGAACCAGAAAAATCTGCCCTGGAATGTAAATTAACAGAGCCATTCTCAGCACGTCCAGGAATGTTTCCAGGACTGACACTTTATGCACCAGAAAAGGTCTTGAATTTAGGGCTATTTCAGTTCACATCAGACTTCAAATAGCTTCTGAAAGTAAAATTCAATCACTTTTAACAACAGTCATTAATCTCAAGATGATTAAAGAGTGTCAAAATGGGTAATGGGTGTCTAGGTATCTGTAGACACCGGTTTGAGTTAGTAGTGTTCCAGGAGGTAGTCAATCTTAATGAAATGAAAAACCCAAGTCATAATATATGCGGTATAGTTTATAAATTGGAGATTTCTCTTCCATTTAATTTTTTCCTATATGTCAGATAAAAAGGCTATGGCAAATTGACTTTCACGGTACATTTGAATATACAACCTTTTCTAAGCAGATAGTTCTGCCTCAAAGCTGACATATTAAAAACAACAGACAATAACTACATAAAGGGTGCAGCTGTTCTCATCTCCCTTGATAGAATCTGGAGATCTTCAGGCTTTAGGGACATCTGAAATGATCCAGCTGGGGATAGGGATCCAGGTGCACTAGAACTGGGTAGAGGGCCAGCAAGAACTACAATAGATTTATTCAGTTTCTCTTAGCCTTAGTTTCCTCAACTGAAAAATGGGCAAATGCGGTAAAAATAAAAGTATTAGTGGAGGTAAGCACTTAATAGCATTTGGCATATAGTTAAGTGCTCAATAAATGTTCATTATTTCTATCATTAAAGCAACAGAATTTGTCAAGGACAGCATATGGTATGGGTGTTAGAAAATGGAGAAACCATATCCTGCTCTACAGGTAGAATAAAGCTCTAAGAGAGAGATATCATGAGGATTAGAGTGAGTGGTGGAAGCTGAAGATAGAAAAAGTAAGCAAACTCAGTCTGAGAGTGTGACAAGAAAGGAAAACAAAGTACTTGGAGTCCATGAATTCCTAAAAGGTCCTGGGTCTGAGTGGTAGAAAAACTCATATGGCTTTCTAAGCCAGTCAGAAAAAGAATTCGACTGAAATAAAGGGTTTTTGTTGTTGTTGTTTTATTGTTTTGTTTTGGGTTTTTTTGGACTGGGTTTTATAAGCTACAAAATAAATTATCTTGGAAGGAGACTAAGAAAGTATATATTATTATTATTTTTAAATTTCCACATAGTATTTTAGAAAGAGGGGGTAGGGGCTGGATCAAGACCGGGCTCATGAGGAAGTTGAGAAAACAAAGGGAAGCCAGTCTGTGTTTTCTTCAAAGCTGAATCTGGTCAGATGTTCTATTTATTCCGTCTACACAGAAAAATGTGTATATTTTCTTCAATGCTTCTTGTGAAGTCTTCATACATCCACTCAAGATGAGCGGTCTGAACATATAAGTGCAGTGGTCTCGGTAACTTACTACGAGGAGACACACAGGAAGCAAAAGAAAGCCTATGTTCCGCGGGCCTTTGCAAGCCTGAGATCTAACCTTAAGACATCATTCCCAGTTTACATGGTAATTATAAATGAAGAGAGCTGGTAGCCCGCTATTTACCATTGAATATTCATAAACAAAATACAAAGAACAAGTTCTAGTTTAATCATAAGAGTCAGGTGGTTGGCCAAGTCTAAGAAAGTAAACAATGATCCATTAAAAGCAGAACCTAAAGTGTTACTTACCAAATATCTTCAGGCCAGCCATACTTTATTAGATCCTCATCTACAAGGAGATATAAGAGAATAAAGAAAAGGTAAAAAAACAAAAACAAAAACAAAAACAAAACTGTCAAATGAAAACATGCTAGTTTATAGATAGGAAGGAGAAAAATATCTATCTTTTCCACAACTTTTTCTTTCCCTTAATATGGTAAAGCTAATTCAGAGAGACTTTGATGCTTGAAAATTTTGTAAAAATAGTTTTTACAACTGGAAAATTATGATCATTGTAACTTTTTATATGTATAATCTAAAGTTTAAAGAAATTTCTACTTTCAGGTTAAACACTGACAAATCAGAGCAGCTGAGAAGTTAGATGACGTCTCAGAAAACTGATTTACTGTAATACTGCTTATATGTCAGAATGGTTTTGCTAAACTTTAAAACCAATGAATTATTTTACTTTTTCCAAAAAAATCCTCAATTATAAAATCATAGAAAATTAGGGAATAAAACAAACATCAGAAGTACAAAAAGAAAATAAAAATTGCTTAAAATTTGTAACATATGAAAATAAACAAGAAATTTTTAAAAAGCTTAATGTTAAAAGTAACTGTCTTGGAGGGGTAGAATGTGAGTACTGGAAAGGATGGGGTTGGGAACTGATTTTTTTTATCATAAGCATTCTGTTACTATTTTAAGTTTTTAAGTATGTATGTTAGGTAAAAATAAGATTTTAAAAAGTTCTTCAGAAATAACGGCTACTTAATTCTATTATATGGATAAATTTTTCTATTGTTGACATTTGAGTTATTTCCAATTATAAATGCTTCGATAAATATTTTTTAAAGAAACATGTCCAAATTCCTGATTATTTCTTTCAAGTGTTTCTAAAAAGTGAGTTTTCAAATTTTATGCAAGTTTTTAAGGCCAGTAATATATATCTCCACAAATAAATTATATTCACTTATACTTCTAATAGCATATGAATAATTAGTAACTAATTGTGCTTAATACAGAAGAATTATTTAATATACCAGACACGAAGTTAAAAACTGAGGTAAACAAAATGATTCACATGACTTAAAATGTACTCAAGAAACTATAATCTATTTAAATTGAATGGACACATTTTCCAGAAAAACAAGAAGTTGATAATCCTTGGATGAGGGTACACTTAGAAATTGCAGGCACCATGAGGGCTTTCTACTAGCTTAAGTGGGAAGCTGAGCTAACAGCTAACAGGTAATCAGAAAAAGTAAAGAGAAATAAAAACCTCTTCCTCAGACAATGTTTGGCTCCCGAGTGACATCTGCTGGATAATAAAAAGAACACACCTGAAAGCTTTTTAGTGAAAAATAATTTGATATAAATTTCATTTATATTCCACCTAGCCCTTGAAGTCATCACAGCTATTAGAAATAAGTGTGATGTGCTAGGAGCACTATAGCACAGGGTGTTTTAACAATGTTATATACCTTTCTTATACTGCAGACTAGAAAAGTTGGCGCCACCAAATGACTCTAAGAGTTCTGGGGAGAAAAGTATTCTATATATAGATTTTTCTCACATATATTTTAATGATAGCAAAACATCAAGCCAGTGGACTCTGGATAGAATCTAAATGTATATATGTAGACATAATCCTACATCTAGATTTATATTTGTAGATATAAATTCCTCCAACAGACATTTAAAGAATTTCACAATCTAGCATATCCTAACTCACTCCTCCACAGCCTTCTCGGCCCTCTCTCTCTGCCCCCTCTACTTCTATAGCATTTGCTCTTAACATTAATATATTTTGCCCATACTTTTTATAGACTTTATTTTTTAGAGCATTTTGAGGTTCACAGCAAAATTGACCCATACTTGTTTTTGTGTGTGCCTTCACCTGAATACTGTGAAAACAGACTCAATTTTCCTCTTCAGATAATCTCAGAGGGTGGCACACAGCCCCCAAAAGACAGACCCAGCAAAGAATAACAAAAATGGACAGAAAACAGATGGTGGGAATGTCCCCAGCACAGCTGCCTTACGTCAGCACCACTGGTAGCCCATCAGTGTGAACCAGACTCAATGCGGCTCTTCACTGTAAGAAATATATAAAGCACTCTCCCCAGACCTGCACGACCACACATAGCAGCTCTGCTTTAGGCGCTTCTCAGTGACCTCTGAGAAGCTTATACCCTTGGTCTTACACCTGTGATATGGCAGACAGAAAAGCAGATTTGGTCAGGTTTGGATGCCTAACTACTATAAATAACCATGGCTTTTGTAACTGTGCCCTACTGTTCAATGTAATACAAGAAGGTAGCATTCCCTTCTCAGCTACATCCATCGGGAAAATGCCATGAGATAAATACAAATTATCTATGACAATGTATGGATTATTAAGAGAAATATAAGATTGAAATAGTAATGTACTGCAAAAAGTTTCTCCATTAAGTCACACCGAAAGTCAATGCCACAAATTCATTACAAGGAAAAACTGTTTTAAAATGAGTTATTCTGGTTTTTTTTTCCCTCTTGGCTAGGATATGATAGTCTTGCTTATACTGATTTTGTTTACAGCAACCAGTCTTACAGCAAGATAATAAATTATTTATATATAATTTATAACTGTTTTTATAACTATTATATATCACCTTATTATATATATTCTATATGTTATATTTTATATATAAGTATGTATACACTAATATATAACTGGCACTGTGACGTCTTTTAATTTGGCCTTATTTATTTCATTAATATCGAATGTCTCACACCGAAGAATATTACATCTGCCTTTCAAAGGATCAAGTTTAAACTGTTGTCAGTTTCAAACTGCACCTAGAATCGACACTGATGGGTTGGAGCGGCGGGGGGTGGACCAAAAAAACAAGTAATAACTGAAGGTTAAAGAAAGGTGACTGCAGTGAATAGCCAGCTCTCAGGTTCCTGAGGCAGAGTCATCTAGCCCTGGAGTGTTCACAGGGGAAGGAGGAAGGGGCTTTAGAGAGCTAAAGAAGCTCCAGTGATGGTAACTACAACTTACTGACTGCCCACTATGGCCCAGGCACTTACCCAGGCTCTTTCATTAACCTTCGCAACCCTGCAAGGCAGATACCATCCATGATCCTCTTCTTACGGCTAAGAAATACAAGGTTAAGTAACAATAGCTACTTTGCTAAAGAACTGGGAATTTAACCCAGATTGGCCTGGTTTAAGAGCTAACTTTTCCAAAACAATACACTATCCCTATGAGAAGAGCAGCTATGTTTTCCAAGCTGAATTAGGGTAATTCTGCCATTTTCTCCAAGCGCCTTTGTTGCAGTTCTTTTCTCGCTCAGGGTGCAGTTCCACACCCTGAGGGACAGTGCTGTCAACTCACTGCTCTCTTGATCAAGGAAGTTAAACTTCACTTTCATCTGCCTCTTCACTAGTGCGGTCGAAAAAGAAGCAATGTGCTTCTTTTAAACTTTAGTTTGAACTAAAGTTCAAGGCAAAAAATTAACTTAGCAGGTTGAGACTAGCATTTAAAAGATGAAATAAAACAAATGAAAATAGAGGGCATAGTAAATGATATGGGTTTTTTTTGTAGATTTTTGTTTTAGTTATAGGAATGTGTGTAGTATAATATATTTCATTCTGAAAAGAGTGGTCAACAACATTAGATAAAAACTGTTAACATTTCATGTCTTAAAAAGAGCCATCTACAGCCTCAGAAAAACCAACAGATATGTTTCCACTAATCTTAAATGTAGTAAAAATGTACAGAAAATGATCTTTTCAAGTCCAAGTAAGATTATTTTTTATTTAAACTAGCATAGGTTAACCCCTGATTCTTATCACCCTAAATCAAATGATACCACAAAACTCTTTGTAAAGTAAGTTTCTAATGAACAACAGGTCAAATTAGCTCAAATATTATTTTGATAAAACTAAATTCTAGGAAGGTTAATTCTCTGGAGTTCTTTGTAGTCGGTTAGTTGGTAGTAGTTGAAAACTCATAGCCTATAAACCAAGGAGGGAACAGGCAATTAACACTTACCTGCTGGAAATTTCAAAATCAAGTGCTTTTGAAAACTTACTTTCGTATTTATCCTTTCCCATGTAAATAGTGTAAGTAGATGAGTTAACTAAGACAAAACAAAAATAAAAATTGGTTAGATAACTTCGTCACCAACAAAACCGTTTAACAGGGAAAACGAGTGACAAATGCTTAGCTTAGGGTTTGGCAAAACATGGCCCATAGGTCAAATCCAGCCCTGTTTTTGGACAGTCCTGGAGCTAAAAATGATTTTTTCATTTTTAACAGGCTGAAAAAAGCAAAAAGAATAAGCTACAGAGACTGTATCTGGCTCACAAAGTCTAAAATAGTTCCTCTCTGGCCCAAACGAAAAAAGTTTACTGACCCTTATTAAAAATGGCTACTTTCCTACTTTCTCAGGGATACAGTTCAATGCAATTCCAGTTCAGTCCTGTACTTCTGCCTTCATCAAACGAATTTTTTAAAAAAGAAAAAACCAACCTTCACCTCGACTACTTAAAAATAGGTTCCTATACTTAGCCAAGTTTTATTATTCGTAATTTCATTAAGCCAATACTAGTTACATTCCAGGTGTGCTGCAAATTATAATTGGGTTCCCTGTCCCATTCAAGGGCACATGGCTCTCAAAGTTCTTCTAAACCAGTGACTCTGAACACTGATTACATATTAGAATCACCTAATTTTACCCCAGATCCACTTCAGACTAACCAAATACAAATCTCTAATTACTTAACCCCATCTGGATCTAAACTCATGAACTAATTGTCACTGGGGCCTCAGTCTATAAAACTTGACAGATAAGTACAAGGTTGGGCTGGGCAGTCTGTTAGCTGTGGCTCTAGAGTACAGAACCACCACATGTGAGTAGAGCTCTGAAGGCTGAGTAGCTCTTTTTCACTCATAAATTCTTAAATTCAGCATTGCCTGTATATTTTGTACTGAGAAGTGCAGGAATAAAACTAAAAAGTGCTTCAGATTCTTCGCATGACCTGGAAATATTGTTATGTGTATACCCTTTTGATCCTATAATGTCACCACTAGGAGTATATCCTACTAACTAAACACTCCATCAAACAATGATGTTTTTTACAACCTAAACACTACTTAAGTAAGACTGCTTAAATACTCTATAGAACATCCATAAACGAAATACCATGTACTCATTAAAAAAGGAAGAGTAGGTGAAGAAATTAAATAGCAGACGGTATTTTTGTGTATCTATATTCAGTAAGATTCAATTTGTAAAAAATAAATATTTAATTGTGTATGCATATAGATGTTTACATATTTTTTTTAAATGCACCCATTTTCCTTAATGTAAGGAAGGATAAACGTATGTTAAGACTAGGTACCTCAGTTAGCTTGCTTACAAAATACAGTTTTTATAATCAGAACAAAAGAAAATTTTTAAATGATTAAAATAAAATAAAGCTGTCTCTTTATTTTGGATAGGCCAAGCTATCTAAATTACACCCAAGAGAAAGACAGATGACTATTTAGACAGCTGACCTATAAAATGCAGTGATTAAGAACATAACTTCAACAAACCTAAACTGAGGGCATTCTGCAAAATAATTCAACTAACAGTGTCATAACAGACAAAGACTGAGCAACAGCTCCAGATTAGAAGAGGCTAAAGAATGAATGACAACTGACTGCAACAATAATTTGTAATTTTCCCTTGTTATAAATACATTAGGACACTGATGAAAACTGAGTAAAAATTGATTAGACAATAGTATTCTTGCAATGTTAATTCCCTAAGTTTAACGATGAAGAATATTTTTAAATATGAATATCCCTTATTTTAGGAAAAAAATACTTAAGGGTTTGGGGTAAATTGCAACTTACTAACGAGCAGTTTGGGAAAAACTGCGTGTGCAGATGCACACAAGTATGCACAAAGAGAGAAAGAAAGATGAAGGAGAAAAGGGGAAAAGAGATCAGGCAAATGTGGTATAACGTTAGAATCTGGGGAATCTTGAGCGAAGGCTAAAAAGGAATTCTTTTACTATTCCTGTAACTTTTCTAAATGTCAAAATAGAAAATTAAAAATAAAAAGGGCACGACTGTTGAGCAAGAGGTCTGAATTAAGCTCCTGCCCATGTTAAAGGGATAAAGGAAAAGTCCAATACTTTTGTTATTCTCACCCAAATAATATGGTTGATTAGTATGGAAACTAGTCATCTTAAAGACACGCGACTCAGGTGTAGCTAACAATCCAACTTTTAGAGGCCCTGTGATAACTTCACAATTTACAGAACATCTATCTTAAGGTGGATGCTATTAAAAGGTACTAAAAGTATAAGTGGACTTAATGAGCCAAGTATTTTGAGAATCCATAAATCAGATGGTCTCGAATTTAACACTGGAAATATAAGAAGTCTAATGTTTCATTATTCCATTATGAGAAAGCATGACAATAAAATTACATGGATTTTAGTCAGCGATACTAATCTTAAAACAAAAGGAAAGACAAAAACTTTCTATTGAGATTTTCTCCCCATATTTTAAAAAAGTTTTTATGTAGTAACCATCAGTTGGTTGAAAAGCGTGGCTATATGAAGTCATTTCCTGAAAACTGTATGTTTCAAGTTGTTGTTGTTGTTGTTGTTTTTGTATTGGAATATGTAGTTTTACTACTATTTTACTGAAAAGTTATCATTTTTCCAGGAACTTTGCTATTTTAAAAGATTTGCTGCACAAGTGCAGTTTTATTAGACTTAGGGGCTACATATTTTTCCAAGAGGAAGTAGTTCTGACATTATAATGGAAGCCAATGAGAAAAATATAACCCATAAATCTGCTGAAGCACTCTATTAAGGGCATCTGTGTATGCACAACTAGTGCTCAAAAAATTCAGATCTAAGTTTTAAGGAGAATAAAGCAGCTAGCAGAAAATACATTTAATACCTATATATCCTGCTTGTACTTTTTAATCTATTTTGGGCTTGTACGTATATCTATGTATGTATGTACATATATCAGGACTTTCATGAGTGGAGAAGCTACAAAAAGATGTTTGAGGTATCTTATAAAAGGAGGATTGAAAATGCTATTAGGGGCTTATAATGATTTTCCGAGCTAGTTTGAATTTTGTTTCTAGTAATTTTAATATCATGGGTAAGACAAACCAAAATCTACAGAGGCAGAGAAATAGTATTTGGCACACTTTAAAAGTCTAAACTACTGAGAAAAAAGGATGAGATGTGACAGTGTGATGGAGTAGTAGTGGGGGTCTGTGAGTAACACCTTCTCTGGGCCTCAGTGTTCTCATCTTTAAAGAGAGACTACCACCCTATTAAAGCCACAACATACAGCTAGTTTCACTTAAATTTCACCTTTAACAAGCAAGCAGAGAGAGAGAGTAGCAATAGAACAGAGTATGCTACAAGTAAATCAAAAAATACTGTTCATTTATTCAACAAACGTTTAATGGGTAACTATTATGAACCAGGCACTACGCTAGGGAAACAAGATAAGATCCTGTTTCTGCCCTCAAGGGGCTTGCGTTTAATACCATATGATAAGTGCAATGCCAAAGCTATATACGCTCTATTAAGAAGGTCCCGGAAGAGGTACACATAAGCAATCTCTGGATGGGAGCTAGCTCAGGAAAGGCATTTGAAAAGCCAGAGGTGTCCGTAAGAGTGTAGCAGTTAACTGAGGGTTGAGTCTAGCAAAAGAATAATATAAGCAAGAAACGATGTCTAGACACAGCATTTCCTGGTAACTAAAAACACCCTTTCCTTGCCTGTCAACAAACGAGAAACATTACGTCACTTTTCAAGATCTGGGACATCAATCCTGCCCAGTGAGTAGCTGTATCGTCTTTCTAGGGTCTTTTAATTGCTTTTTGTTGCATCTTCGACCCTACAACCCTTTCCTAGAAGGGTGAGGTGCACTTCCTGTAAGGCGGAGTTTTTGGCAAGTATCTCTTCTCTTTCTCTAAAGTAGGTAATTACCAGGGCAGAGCCAGAATAAAGGCAATGGGTCGGTAGGAGGTCTTGAAATGGGAGTGTGAAGCAGCCCACAAACTCTGCCCAATGCCAGTAACGACGGAAGGTCATTCTCATTGAGTGAAGAAAACAACGCCCGAAGCAAAGGCCACAGGGGAGACGGTCCCTCAACGCCCCCCAAGCCCTGACAAGAGGGCACTCGGAGACCACAAGGACGAACACGGCGGAGGTACCAAGACGGCGCGGGAAGAGGCATCCACCGCCGAGGAGGCGCTTTAAGATGAGGTCTAGGCTCCAAGGTGGCCTGGGGGACCCGGCTTCAAAGACACATCGTCAAGCAAGAACCCCGGAGGTCGTGGCACCCACTCACCGCTACTGCTGGTGAAATAGAACACCATGATCGCGGCGGCGCAGCGACTCCAGCGCGCAGCAGCAGAACTCAACTCGCCAAGCTTGGGATACCAGAACCGCGGTGGCTGCCGGGTCCCCGGAACTCCTCACGCATTTCCGGCGGACGTCGGGTTGCGTCATAACGCCGGCCCGTCGGCGCCATTTTTAATATTGGCTTGGAGCGTGATGGCCGGCAACAGTACCTCCCTCAGGGCAAGGGTGATGGGTGGTCCCAAGACAGCTGGTTAGAAAACACAGCAGGGAAAGTCCATCTTCTTAAAAGGAAAATGCCCGTTGGCTGACTTTATGTTCAGAACCTCCACCCAGTGGGCATTCAAGTCTTGAGGCTTAACTATTGGTTAAGCCCCATATGGGTGCACTGAATGCAGAAACCATTTTCCTTTTTCAGTTAAGTGTTCACTGTGCCAATCGCGGTACTTAACACGTTGTAGTTTAAAATATTCGAGTGATCCCAAATTCCTCCACTCTTCCCATTCTAGCTCCCCCGCTTGTAAGGCATACATTTAAGCACATTCTGTGCTTCACATACTGCATCTGAAAAATAATAGAGCAGCACATTTACAGATTATTTTGCTACTTTTAAATAAATAAGCAAAAAGGGTTTAAATCAGTAGTCCCCAACCTTTTTGGTACTAGGGACCGGGCTCCTATGAGAATAATGCCTGATGATCTGAGGTGGAGCTGATGCAGTGATGCTAAAGCTGGGAGCAGCTGTAAATACAGATGAAGCTACATTTGCTGGTCCGCCACTCCCCTGCTGTGCAGCCCAGCTCTGGTACCACTTCCTAGACTGGTGCCGGTCTAAGCCCAGGGGTTGGGGACCCCAGGTTTAGAACGTAGTCAACAACTCAAGTAAGTTGTTAGTGATATTCCCCAGGGACAATATGCCTCTTGGAGTTGGACTGAGGCTGTTCTGCCTATAAATGTAAGACCTATGTGATTGGGCAAATTCTAAATCTGTGATCCTCAGAGATCCTCCTGCTGTAAAGTGGTAATAATCTTACTCCTATAAAGCTCACACAGCACTTAGCTTTAACCTATTTCTCTCTTCATTCTAACAGATTTCATACTATGAAGTTAAGTACATCACTTTATTTAGGACAAAACGTGTGCCAGAGATGGAACCAGACATTGGTAACACAAAGATAACAATGGCTAACAACCAGAGTGCTTTAGGAACCTCTAGCTCCCCAAAGCAAGAACCTAGCCATGTATTATAAATAGTAATTGTTTTCAGGCTCTCAGTTTTAGTTTCTATAAAATAGGAATGCTTACACATCTCATAGATTGTGGTGCGTAGTAAATAAAACATGTAAAGCATGTAAGAATGTCTGGCACATAGCAGATATGTGCCATGATTTTTTAAGTTTAACTTGAAAAATAAAATATGAGCTAAAAATTCAACGTATTACTAATAAAAAAAAAAAACGTTTAACTAACGCTAAAGCTTCAAATGTGAACTGCCTCGACAATCTCGGAGAGGCTACTATACAAAAATAGCTTACACCAATTGACCCCAGAATGTACGGAAAACTACAATTCCCAGAATGCATTTAAACAAAACCTGGGGAACAGAGCACCGCCCAACCGCAAGGGATTGTGGAAGGCATGGTTTCTCCAAGAAGAGAGCTTTTTGCGTCCCAAGGGCGGGAGAATCTTGGAGACCGCCTCCCTGGTGGCGGGGCGAGGAATAGTGCGTGACCAATCACCCCACCCAGCTTCTGAAAGCGCTGAGAAACGACGAATCAGAACGCAGCGGCTTCGGCCTTGCAGGGCGCGGGATAATTTGAATACAGTGGCGGAGCTCTGGCTGTGTTGAAGAGAAGCAGCTGTCTCTGAGGTGCAGGTAACTGCTGCAGAGGGCCGAGGTGTGGGGTGGAAGACCGAGGAGAACGGGAGATTCTTTAGAACGTGGAATTGAATGTCAAGTTAAAAAAGCTGTTCCTCTGGGCTTGGCGCGTCTGCGACTTGTGACCGAAGACACCAAACGGTTCACCGCATTTCAGGTCACCCTGTTTCCATCTTCCTGACGGTGAGTTTTCTTGTCTTTTGGCCCTGACAGGCATACCTTTCCTTATTCAGCCTTAGAAGAAAGGGTCTTCCCTTAAGCCGCAGCTCGACGTTAATTCCCAGAGACCCGGGTCTTTCTGTTTAACTTTAAAATCACGCTTGTGTAATTTTTTAAAATAACCCTGGTCCGAAGGAAGGGGAAGGGAAAAGTTTTACTGAGCAATAGATTATCTGCTGTAGAGTTAAGGTGCATGATCATTGTTTATTTTCAGCAGCCTTAGGAGGGCAGGGTATTTTATAAAGAAAACGAGCGGTTTGGTCAAGGCTCCTCGGCTAGTAAAATGGGAAAATTATGCTTCACTTGTTTTCTTGCTGGGCTCTGATGAAAAAGTTGGGAACGCTCTCTGCCTTTATTGAACACACAGGCTGTTGAGACAGTTTAACCAATAGGAAAAGGTATTAATGGAATATTAAGGAAGCGTATGGTGGAATAGAAGCATAGGGCAGCATCTAACAGTGAGAGGAAGGGGGTGAGGGCAATGGTGAGGAAGGAGACCCAGAAGATAAGAGTGTTTAAACTTGGTATAAATTAATCAGGCTAACTAATGGGGAAAGTGTGCCTTGCAATGGAGTAAAAAATATTTCCTCCTTAGTAGGATCATTTTCTAGCTTGAAACATATGTACTATCCCTGCTTTTATTTCCTGTTTTTAAATTGCTACTGTGATGTAGTTTTTCATTTAATAAACCTTCATATCAAATTTTCATTCAAGTGCTTTGCTTTAGAACAAACCCCTTTTTGTGTCTTTAGACCATCACACATCTGAAAATTTTTGCAGAGTTTTAACGCATAATTTTGGTAGAGTGATTTTTATATGCATTGGATGAATTTTGTTATAATTGTCTTGTTGCTTTAGGAGTTCAATTAAGAAGATGTCAGCTTTTACGCCAAGGAAAAGGAAGCGGGATTCTTTGAACCATAACAAGTGAGTCTCATTTTATGGGTAGAAACTTTTGAAAAATTCACCTCGTCTTTCTTACTTTCTCTGTTTTATCTCTTAAAATTTCCATTCCACTCACCTACAGCTTGTGGCTATAGTGATATTCTAATTCTGGTCTAGAAATACTGTAAGCTTTCATAATTAATTATTTAATGCTTTTGGAGGGAATCAGAGAAAGAGCTATTTTCTTTGGCTTTGAAATGTATGTCAAATTTTTTATTACCTTGTTCCTTTCTGCTCTATTTAACAGTGTTTTGCATACAGTAAATGCTCATCTGTAAGTACTCTTTAAAAATCTGTGTACTCATTATTTACTACATGTCATACCAGATATAAATTACTCCCCACTGAACAGGCCCTAATTACATAGAATTAATCATTTTAGGGCACTGATAACCACTAGAGCAAAATATATGGGCTATAATTTGTATATGGTCAGGACTTAGAAATAGGTTTTAAAACACACACATATGTACATATACATGTACGTCAAAGCTTCTTTGTAAACAGTGTTTTCACAAACACTATCTTACTTTTGAAAGATATCTGAATGCTTGGTAAAAACAATTTGAGAATCCTACTGTTAAACTGTATATGGATGGATGTTTGGATATATTATTTTTAGTATGACCTAAGTTGAAGCAAAATAACAATATTATCAACAGACTTTGTTTCTTTTCATAGCCTATTATCAGACATTCCATCAAAGAAATTAATTTTGGACTTTACTGAAAACATATTTTCATCACCTGATCAAAAGCACATTTGCCAAAGCAGTGAAAGAAATGAAGAAAAAGTACATTGTTCTCAACAAAGCCATTTCATTTCAAGTTCACTCAAGACAACTAAAAAAAGTAGATTACCTTCTGTAAATCAAGGTTCACCTTTTAAATCTGCTGTGTCTACTGTATCTTTTTACAACAAAGATAAGTATTACCTCAATCCATTGGAGAGAAAGATGATAAAAGAGAGTAGATCCATTTGTTTAAAAACTAATAATGAAGACAAATCTTTTCCCAGTGTGACAGAAAAAATGCAGAGAAAACCAGTCTGCTCCAAGAGGATGAACAAAAAACCACAGAAGAGTTTAACATCTAAGTATCAACCAAGTTATAAATGCACCAAGCCTGTATCAAATATTTCTAAAAATTCTAAGCAAAATCGAGTGGCCTATAAATCAATTATAGAGAAAGAGAACAATTGTTATTCAGCTGAAAATAATGTGAATGCTCCTCGAGTTCTAAGCCAGAAAGTCAAACCACAAGTGACACTCCAGGGTGGAGCGGCATTTTTTGTTAGTAGAAAAAAATCCTCTCTTAGAAGGTCGTCTGTGGAAAATAAGCCATTACTGGGAGTCACCCAAAAGAATAAATCAGAAGCCACTGAAGATTCTGATGTAGAAACCATCAGTGAAAAAAGTTTTGAGGCAAGGCAAGTCCCAAAGTGCATGTTACTTGAAAAGGAATTGAACATTGAGCTGCTGGGTACAAGTGAAAATGAAGAGAAATTAATAAAGGTAAATAAAACTAAATATATCACTTTAAAAACTAAGTTGGCTATATAACAAAACCTCAATATACATAATACGTACATAACAGGTGAACAAAATTTTATTTCTTTTGCAGTTTGAAGGATTGCTTTTATGAAAGCAATCTCTATAAAAAATTTAGAAGCAGGGTAGAAAGATGGGACTTTTCTTCCATTTTTGGCTTAAGGAAACCTACCAACATTTTCTTGTCATTAAGGTATACATTTTATTAAATTCCCTCATGACTAAAGTCTGGAGAAGCTTAACAACTTTTATTTGTTAGTCGGTGTTTTTAAAAAGTAGAAAACAAAATTCAAGTAGTAGCTTTTCAGAGTACGAGCATACTATTTTTTGTTTCAGCTTATTTTTTAAAGTCTACTAGGTTATTCTAGTAAACTTAGAGAATACAGAAAATATAAAAAATATGTCTTCTGTAAACCCACTACTTGGAGATGATCACTGTTAACATATAGTTGGGTTTTTGTTTATTTTATATAGTATATTTTCATGGCTGCCATTCTATGCTTTTTGATCTTCCTCATAAATAACAGCTAGCCTAGACTGATAACAGACTATCAACCACAAGCAATTTAAAATTTTCTAGTGGCCACATTAAAAAGCTTTTTTTAAAAAGTTTAACCCGATATAGTTTAAATGTTACCCTTTTAACGTAATGAAGATAAAATTATTAATGAGATATTTTATATATTTTTTTAAATTTGGGGCACAACTCAAGCTAAAATTAATTCTCAATCCAGTAAAACAAAGTGCGTGTGTAAGGGTCTGCATTTCGACCCAGGCATCTCTTTATTGGTATGCTTCATATCTATTTGGTAATGGAGATTCAGCCTTGATATAGTGATGTGATAAATTCTCTGCAACACTATTTTCTGCCTTATTTTCTGAGCTTCATTTTAAGGGACTAGGTCTTGAGTTTTGTCTACTTTTCAGTAGTCTGAGAAGTGGGGCTTTTGTGCATATTAAATTTGTGGAACTGGGCTTTTTTCTCAAGATTTTGTTAAATATCCAGTACTAGTATTCCTCTCTACTAGCTAAGGATGAATCCTGTTTTCATTATTGGTAACATTACATAACCTTTTCCCATCTTCTCATGGAGCCGTGAGAAATGGCAAACTGATGAGTTGACTCATCTCTACTGAGAGATTATGGTTTTAAATAGGAGTTCTACTTTAACCAAAAGTTTTCCCCCAAGCTATATTTTCTCTAAGACTCACCAAATTAGTAATGCTAGTGAAATTTGTTAAAATTTTTCCTACTTTGCTTTCCCTACTTCCCAGCTACTGCCTAAAAAGCAGGAGTTAGAAGCTTCTCCAGCTACTCCAAAATGTTCTCCCCCACCCCGCCCCCTGGCTGCCTGTTTTTAAAGCTTATCATATAATATTGTCCTTTTCCAGTTTGGCGGCTACTGGGGAAATTTTTGCTGTTTCTACTAATTGGGGGGAGGGCGGTTCTTATTACAGAGGGATGTTCTATAATCTCCATTCTTCCATCTTTATTAGGAATTATAATACATTTTTGTTAGGGTGACAAATTACAGACTTAAATATACACACCCTGTCCTTTAGTGAACAGAGGAAATTTTCCTTAAAATAGGCTGAAAATCAAGGATTCAAGATCACATTATAAAATATAATTCATAGTGTAGATATTTTGTTTTAGAAACATCTATTGAATTCATTCAATAAATAGAAAACAATTAAGAATTATAAGTTTTCTTTCCTTTTATTTTCAGGATTCATCAAGTGGTGTAATTTCTTCAAGGGAACATAAGCCTGATGAAAGTAAGTGTTTTCCTTCAGAAAATTCTCACAGTGAGAACATGGCAGGTAAAGAAGAGAAAACTTCTCTTCTCAAAATTAGTTCATTTACTTATAATAATGCTTCATTCCATGTGTCAATTTAAAGTCACATACAATAATATTTTGGGTTTTTAAATATTTGTTCCCTGTGTTTGTATCTGCATTTATCTTGGTGACAGTGTTTTCTGTGGTAAACAATGCAGTGCATTTTGAAAGGAGGAACAAGGAGACCTTAGGCTGGAATTAAGACAAAATACTGATGCTTAATTGGTCTGTGGGATGTGGCCAAGTTATTTAAGCTCCCTAGAGCTGGGTATTCTCATCATACCTACCCTACCAACTTTTTACCCAAAATTATAGGAAGGACTAAAAACTATTTATGTTATATATTTGTGATCAAAACCCAATCATAAGCAAAATTTACTAAGCCATAGAAAGGCCACCAAATTGGGCATCAGGAACCTTGGGGTTTTGTCTGTGTCTGCTACTAATTTAACTATGTGACCCACGGAAGAGGTCTCTAAAGTAAGGGATTAATATTAACTTTTAAATTCCTCTTAGTTCTGAAATTCTATTACTCACTTATGGTGCCATTATTTAATTAAACAGTATTTACTAAACTGTGAATGTATAACGAGGTTAATTAAAACATTCTTCTTACCAAGCAGACTCTTGGTAACTTTACCTTGTTGATCAAATCTATAAATTTGGAAATAAATGAAAATTCTAAGAGTAGACATACTGAATATAGTTAGGAACTGTAGCTCATAGAAGGAAAATAAAAAGATAAAACTAAAAGCATAATCTAGAAAAATAGCCCTCAGGATCTAATTTTATACATATATAATTTTATAAATATATACTTACATACATATATATAAAATGATTGTTCATAATGATAATATTTGATATTTACTGGGTGATGACTATGTAACAGGCAGTGCTAAGTATTTAGTATGCATTATTTTCCATGGGTTGTTCTATCACTGATATAATAGAATATGTAACAGAAAAATAATGGCTTTCTATTTACAGTAGTTATAAAATTTTTTAAAACAATAATTTATTTCAGTGCATTGTCTAAGTATTTAAAGAAAAATATTTAGTGAATCAATAACACAGGCGGTATAAGGATATGGCAAAATTCATGATAAAGGTTTATTACTTAGTAACTATAGTTTATCATTTAATTCTTACAACAACTCTGGGAAGTAGGTTTGTATGTGCATTTTACAGATGAGAAAACAGACTTAGGTTACATAACTTACCCATAGCAGATCAGATTCTCACCTATCTTGGCCTTGTTTCTAGAAATGAGCTCTAATTATTTTTCAATGCAAAGTAAAAGTTTGCTATTTACTAAATAGCCCACTTTCAATGTACTGTTTTTCTCTAATCAATTACTATTTTGATTTTGGTCTTTTTAAAAATAAGCTTTTTATTTTTCAGTAATTTTAAATTTGTAGAAAAGTTGTAAAGGTAGTACAGATAGTCCCATATATATCCCTCACCCATTTCCCCCATTGTTACCATCTTACATTACCATGGTACCTTTGTCAAAACTAAGAAACTGATATTAGTACATTACTATTAACTAAGCTCTAGACTTTATTTGGAGTTCACCAGTTTTTCCATTAATGTCCTCTTTCTGTCCTAGGATCCAGTCTAGGGTACCACATTGCGTTTAGTTTTCACGTCTCCTTAGTCACCTCTTTTCTTTAACATTTTCTCAGTCTGTTTCCTTATTTTTCATGACCTTGACATTCTTGAGGCGTACTGACCAGATTATCTTATAGAATGCCTCTGAATCTGGGTTTGTCTTGATGTTTTTCTCATCATTAGACTTGGGGTAATGAGTTTCGGGGAAGAATACAACTGAAGTGAAGTACTCTTCTCACCACATAGGATCTAGGGGTGTTGGCATCCACATGACATTACAGATGGCATTAACCTCTATTACTTGGTTAAGGTCAAGTTTTTACCTTTTTTTTAATTTTTGAGGTGACACTGGTTAATAAAATCATGTTTCAGGTGTGCAATTCAATAATACATCATTGCATTGCATGTTCACCCAGGTTAGGGTTAAGTGTGCCAGGTTTCTTCACTGTAAACTTATTCTTGTCCCTTTTTTGTACTCTTCTTTGGAAGTAAGTCATTAAGTCTAGCTTACCCTTTCAGGAAGGAGTGGGGATTAAGCTCCATCTCCTGGAAGGGGGAATATTTATCTATATTATTTGGAATTCTTCTGTAAGGAAGAGTTGTCTCTTCACTCTTATTATTCAATCTTTAGATAAATAAATGGACTCAAGGATTCTTATCAATATAGACTCATGAATATTTTATACTTTGAGTTATAATCTAATACTACGTTATTTATTCTGCTGCTCAAATTGTTCTAGTCAACCATTGCAAGGTCTTTTCAAGTTAGTTCTCTTCCGTATGTCCCATTCTTTTGTTTTTTGAACTGCCAAACTGTCCCACCAGCAACTTTACCATTTTGCACTCTCACCTGCAATGAATAGCAGTTCCTGTTACTCTGTATTCATAAACAACATTTGTTATTGTCGGTTTTTTAAAAATTTTATCATTCTAATAGGTATGTAGTGATCTCATTGTGCTTTTAATTTGCATTTCCCTAATGACAAATGATGCTGAGCACCTTTCTTATGTTTATTTGCCATCTGTATATCTTCAGAGAACTGTCTGTTCAGATTTTTGCCCGTTTTTAATTGGATTGTTTTCTTATTGTTGAGTTTTAAGAGTTCTGGATACAAATCCTTGATCAGAAGTATGGTAGCAAATATTTACTGCCAGTCTGTGGCTTGTCCTCACATTCTCTTAACAGTGTTCTTTGGCACAGCAGAACATTTACATTTGATCAAGTCTAATTTTTCTTTAATGTATTGTGCTTTTTGGTGTTTTAATGTAAAAACTTATATAACCAAACCCAAGTTCATGCAGATTTTTCTCATATTTTCTTCTAGAAGTTTTACAGTTTCACGTTTTACATTTAGGTCTATGATCCATTTTGAGCTAATTTTTACATATGAGTGTTGTCCTTTTTTTTGCATATTCTAGCACCATTTGTTGGTTCTCCTTTCTCCATTTAATTACCTTTGCCTCTTTGGTCAAAAATCAGTTTACTGTATTTGCATAGGTCTGTTTCTGGGCTTTCTATTTTGTTCCATTGATCTCTTTATCTTTTTTTTTTTTTTTTTTTTTTTTTTGCCAATACCATACTATCTTCATTATTATTAAGTCTTGAAGTCAAGTAATGTGAGTATTTTGGTTTCGTTAACCTTTAAAATCTCATAATATAAACTTTGAGTTTATTTTGTAATACAAATTATTATGATTTTTTTCCCCCACCAGTTTCTCCTGAGTCCATTGTCTATCCCATCTTCAGTGCATCTTCAGTCAATACAAAAAGGTAGGAATTGCTCTTATTTTAATGTTCAACAATTATTTAATTATAAGTTCTATGGGTCTCTTTTTCTTTCTTATACTATTGAATTTGGAGAGCATTTTTTTCTTTCTCTCTAAGGGAATATAAAAAATAGGAGATGAAATCAGATCATCTCAGAAAAACTTCATAACAACCTAAGAGTTGAGAGATGAGAAAGATCTTTATGGGTTTGAGTATTAATAATTGCTAAATTTTTATACAGAACTTAATAATAAGTAGTTTATGCCCATTATCTCACTTGATTCTTGCAACAGATAGATACTATTATCAATTTCATTTTCAGCTGAGGAAGCAGTAATACAGCCATGGTTGCACAGCTATTAGGTGGCAGAGCCAGGACTAGAATCCATATGTGAATCAAAGCCCATTTGGCTATATTGCCTTCCCTGAGTGATAAGATATTAGTAATAGTGTTTAATGAGTATTTACAACCTTATGGTGTAGGTACCATTATTACCCCCATTTTATAGATGAGGAAACTGTGGCCAGAGAAATAAATAACTTGCAGCAACTTATGCTATTATAAATCCTAGCTGAAGCTACCACTATCCTGGTCAAAGCTAAGAGTGGGATAAAGGAGGCATGGGTGGATGTGAGCATGATAGGTGGAAAGCTCTGAAAAAGATGTTTCTTATAGTCTGAATTTTCCTAAGCAGCTTTGGTTTGTCTCTCTCCATTTGATGATATATAACTAGAGGTATTGAACCAAGAACTTCCTAGCAAGTGCCCCTATTCTTGGGGTGCTCCACCTGAAATCACCTCAGAGATTGGGATAGATGGGCAGCTTTCTCCCTTCAAAGGCCATATTCCTATTTTTTTCACCTTTGTCTTTTCTCATCTGTGTCTTCTTTCATGGCTGTTTATTAAGGGTCGAAATTACAATTAGCTGATTAAAGTATGTAAACTAATTTAATCTAACATAAGGAGAAACTAGGATACTATTAAGTCATTTGAAATTGCTTTTTATGTAGGACCTAAAAGGTGAGATATCAGTTTCTTGTGGTTTATTACTTTAGGTACAGTATAGATTCTCTGAGTTCTTGGTCTAACATATATTTTTTGTTCATTCTTTCATTTGGCAAACATTTATAGAGTACTGTGTGGTACTGAACTATACTGAGTTTTTAGAGACGTGAAGATAAGTACCACCTGGTGCTGCTATCAAGGAAGTTATAGCTGGAGGAGTAATAAAGTGTTAAAATTGGTAAGATAGAAGTAAAGAGATTGTGGTCATGCATGCTGGGATGGAAGAGCTGATAGAAAGCACTAAAAATTGCTGGGTACTCGGCAGACGTTACATACACATCGGTTTTCTTTTCATTGTAATTCCTCAAACATTTTAAATACTAAATAATGTTTATCAACTCTCTATTTCAAGATCTCTAGTTGAAAAACAGTCTTCTATGGGATCCATCACACCTTCTAACTTCTTGAAACAGAACAATACACAGAAAAGTGCTAATGCCAGAGATAAAAATAAAGAAACAAAAGACCAGCTGATCATTGTGAGTAGATTTAAAACAAAGCTCCTCCTGTACATGGCTCTCTCATACAGAATGTGAAGTCAGACATGTTTTCTTAGCATAGTTAACATGAGTTATAGATATTCTGAGTTTTGTAAATGCCAGTTTTGTTTGGTGACAGCATTTAAAGCTAATCCAGTATATTTTAAAACTGACATTATTGGGCAATGCTAGTAATTTAGTAGAATGCTGATGAATGAGATATCTTCAGATAAGAAACATTATTGTTGATCAACAAAAGATTTAATGAAAATAGCCACATATTATTAAAGCTGGATTTAGCAAACTATGGCTTGTGGGCTGAAAATGGCTTTTACATTTTTAAAAGGTTGGGGGGAAAAAGAAGACTGTGTGACAAATTATGTGTGGTCTGTAAAGCCTCAAATATTTACCATCTAGCCCTTTACAGAAAGTTTGCAGCCCCTGTATCAGAGAGTTCAGAACGTATTTTCAGTAGCATTTAACAATGCTTTATAAGATATAATGGGAGTTAATAAGCCATGACACTAAATATTTCTGACTTCCCTGTATTTAAGAATTTATCTGTGCTTTTCTTTAACTTTTATTAATGTTTATTTATCAATTTGGCAGAGTTTTAACATTCTTAAACATTTAAGGGGAAAAAATACTATATAATGAATATAGAAGTTCTGAAAATTTTGCTCTGCCTCTTTGAAATAAAAGGCTTTTTTTAGGTCTCCCATTTAAGAGTCTAATAAAGAAGTTCCATTGTTCATCTTAGCTGTAAGTTTTATGATTTAAGTTTATTCCTTCTTAGAACTATAGATCTAGCTAAAGAATCTCGGTGTTTTTTTACACTGTCTATTCCGAAAGACAATTCCATTTCTTTCATTAAATTTATTGCATTTTTTGGTTTATTCCCTTTCATTTTGTTTGGGGACAGGGGAAGGAGAATGTAGTAACCAGACTTTTAGTATTTCAATTATGCCAGCATAAAAGAAAAGTAAGGAGAAATTTGAATGAATGGTTACATGAACTAAATGTAGAGCTATTTGTGATATGTTTTGATATCCCCTCTTTCCCCGCATTAAAGGATGCAGGTCAGAAACATTTTGGAGCCACCATGTGTAAGTCTTGTGGCATGATCTATACTGCTTCCAACCCTGAAGACGAACTGCAGCATGTTCAGCATCACCACAGATTTCTGGAGGGAATCAAATATGCAGTAAGTAAAAAAAAAAAAAAAAAAAAAAAAAAAAGTCATATTTTGTTTTAAAAGTAAAACTGCTTTAAAAGACATATTTCTTTTGCTTAAATACTGAAAGATCTATCCATAAATATATGTATCCATCATCTGCCATTTTGTCGTCCTTAATATTTGAGGATGATGGTATTTAAAAGTTAACTTTTTTTAAAAAGTGCCATTTCAAACTATCCTAATATAAGAGAAACGTTGTTCTATGTTGAGTGAACACCCTGCATTCTTACCTCTATGACAATACTTTCCAAGCAGAGCTAAACGATCAAAATACTGAATTCAAAGACTTGGAGTCCCACCCTCTCCTCGGTTTAGTTTCTTCTTTATAGATAGCCTTAGAAAAACGGCTTTTCTATGAGTTCTCCAGGCCTTTTCTTTTTTAAGTGGTCACTTTATTGAGCACCCTTCTAGTCCAAACACATTCTATCATTGGCCTTATCTTTATGATCGCACCTGCTGCTCAAGTGCATTCTTTTTCCCTGCTACTGTTACTGCCATAGTTTGTACTTCATATTTTTAGCCTGGTTTATTAAAATTCTGCTTATCCCACCCCTCCCCTGCTTTCTCATTCCTAATAATTCATTTTTTTCTCTATATCCTGTGAAGAGCTCTTATGCGATTCTGCCTTGTGTTATAATAGATTATGTACATGTTTCTCAGTGGGGTGTCAGCGCTTGACAGGCACTTTGTTTTAGGCATCTTTAATTTCTCGTCCCATATTCCTTTATTTGGACTTACATTCTTTTATTTGGATTTTCTTCTAACTTTTCTCTATCATTTATTCTTTTGTCCTCTTCAGACTGAATTATTTAATGTTTGTTTTTTTTTTTCTCTTCAAATTAAACTGTGACTTTTTTTCCTTTGGCAGGGCTGGAAAAAAGAACGTGTAGTAGCAGAGTTTTGGGATGGGAAAATTGTGTTGGTCCTGCCACATGATCCAGGCTATGCTATCAAAAAGGTATGGAGCATTAGCTTTTAAGCCTTGTTCTCCTCCTGTTCCTTCCCTGCCCCACCTCATCACCACCACCAAGAAATTACCTATGTTGAAGTGTAAAACACTTTTGCAGATAGGTAATCCACTTCGATACACATGTAAAGATGACTTTCATGATAGTTCATACAAAACTAAATGTAGATTAAAGAAAACAGATAAGTCTCTACAGTTTTTCTTTTACCTTCATCTTACACTTGTGAAGATAAACTAAATTTTTCCATGTTGAGAGATTAATGGTCCCAGAGTTTATTTCTTATATTGGTGTTGCCTTTATCTCTTGGGTTGGATGTTTAGCCCCAGTAAACAAAAAATAAAGCTGAAACAAAATCTGTGTTGGCGCTTTCTACTCATCCTTCCCAGGAGCCTGAATTTCTTTCTGCTGAAAGTGATCTTTAAAATATGTTCTTAAAACCCTGTTTGTAAAGTGGCAGATACATGCATCAATAATGAAATAATTGCGGAAGGAGGGTATGTGAATTTAGGAAGTAGAGATAAGAGGCCAAAATGTTAGCAGTCATAAATTTGTGTATATAAATATAAATGGTTTCTATTATAGTTTTAAGAACAAATTCACCTCTTTTTTTTTTTTTTTTCCCTCCAGTTAGAGTTGACATTTAGTATTATTTTATATTAGTTTCAGGTACACAGCATAGCAGTCACCTCTTTTGGTTTTTCACATCATTAGGTAGAAGATGTCCAAGAACTTGTTGATCATGAATTGGGCTTCCAGCAAGTGGTTCCCAGATGTCCCAACAAAACCAAAACTTTTCTCTTTATATCTGACGAAAAGAGAGTAGTTGGATGTTTAATTGCAGAGCCCATCAAACAGGTATGATATAGCGTTTTAAATTATTGGCATAATTTGTGAGCAAAATAAAGTAGTTGGGGGAAGTTTCATTAAGCATTTAAGACCACTACTAGTAATGACTTGTTTTCCTACTAAAATATCCCTTGACCATATGAATAATGGAAGTCACTTATTTCTATTACATTTGATATTTTGCCTTATATAATCATCATAGTCAGTCTTATGTTCATGTAGTTGTTTCTATACCTGGATTATATTGTGATTTTAAAGAAGCAAATCTATAGAGCACAGTTATTGAATATGTGGCTTAGTGTAGTGTAGTCATCGCTTGTCCCTTAATTAGAATCTAGGTACTAATTAGCAGTGTTCTAGAAAGGAGTTGGCAAACTATAGCCTGTGGGCCAAATGTGGTCTGCCACCTGTTTTTGTAAATAAAGTTTTATTGAAATATAGCCATGCTCATTCATTTCCATTTTATCTGTGGTTGCTTTTGTGGTACAATGGCAGGGTTGAGTGGGTACAACAGAGATCACATGGCCCAAACAGTCTAAAGTATTTACAGTTTGGCCCCTTATAGAAAAAAAGTTGCCAACCCTTGTTCTAGAATAGAGAGATATAGTTTTTGCCTTCAAGAAGCTTACAGGTTAATTTTTAACTAAAGAAAATTATAGTTCATATGTGTTCTTTTTATGTGACTATATAATATTCCACACTTATGTCTCTTTCATTTTAAAAATACTTATGTCTCAGTACTTCTAGAAATGATGCTAGCATTAATTTATCTTGTTTTTTTAAGTGCCTTTCTTGTGTACCCTCATTTCTACCATCTTATTTTCTTTTCCCTGCTTTTTCATCATGTATGTACTACACACACACAGTCTCTTGTGTGTTTATCAGAAGCTGGAGAGAAAAGCAGTTCTTTGTATTATTGGCAATAGAAGTAATCAGTTTGACCATTTCTTTCTTTGATTTTAAAGTAGATTGTTTATGTAGTGTTCATAGGCAAATATAGCCATATAACATACATATTCTCTTCTACTCATTCTCATTTCAAAAGCAAAGTTTTCTTGATGGTAGTTAAAACCTGGTTAAGTATATACCTATTAAAACAGCTACAATAAAAAACAGTGACCATAGCAAATGCTGATGAGGATGCAGGGACACTAAATCTCTCATGCATTGCTGGAGGGACTATAAAATGTTACAGCCCTCTGGGAGAAGTTTGCTCGCAGAGAAAGGAAAACTTATGTCTACACAAAAATGGTACCTGAATGTTTATAGCAGCTTTATTTGTAATAGCCAAAACCTGGAAACAAAAGTGTCCTTCAATAAGTGAATGAATAAACAAACTGGTACATCCATACAATGGAATATTACTTAGCAATAGGAACAAACTGTTGAAAAGGAACAAACCGTTGATATATGCAACAACTTGGAAAGATGTCAAAAGCATTGTGCAGAGTGAAAAAAGCCAATCTCAGAAGCTCACGTGCTATATGATTCCATTTGTATGACATCTTCAATATCAGCATAGAGATAGAGAACACAGTGGTTGCCAGGGCTTAGGGATGGTGGATATAATTATAAAGAGGTAGCAAGAGGAAGATTTGTGAAGATGCAGAGCTCTGTATTTTGGTCATGCTAGTGGTTAAGTGAATATACAGAAAAAATGAATTGTCATGGAATTATACACACACATTATACCCATGTTAATTTCTTGGTTTTGGTATTATACTACAGTTACAGAAGGTGTAACCCTTGGGGAAACTGGGTAAAGGATACATAGGTCCTCTACTATTTTTCAACTTCCTGTGAATCTATAATTATTTGAAAATAAAGTTTAAAAAAAAACCCTAAATATCTACCAAATTTCATAGTTAACATATAAAAATCTTCAGTTACCAGTTTTTTAGAACACATCTACATTTTAGACTGAAGAGAATGGGAGTTTATATACTTCATTAAAAGTCGGTCTGATTTTTTACAATTTTTTTAATCAGTAAAAAGTTGCATAATGATACGTTGGGAATATCTCAACACCACTAGTGTATTTTTAAGCATTCTGTGGCTAAGTGAACAAGAATTTAAGAACTATCAAAGAATTTTAACATTTTTTTGATGAAGGTGTAAGATTAATTTTAGATATTTAAGTTTTGTTTAAGGAATAGTTTTTTAAAAGAAATATGAACTTATCTGTATTGTCGACTCTGGATATTTCTATATATCATTGTAGGCCTTCCGTGTTCTGTCTGAACCAGCTGGTCTAGAATCTCCAAGTTCTAAAGAATGTCATAGGGCTTGGCAATGTTCAGATGTACCAGAACCTGCCGTCTGTGGGATAAGTAGAATTTGGGTCTTCAGACTGAAGAGAAGAAAACGCATTGCAAGAAGACTGGTTGATACTCTCAGGTAAGAATAAAATAAAATGGATTTAGGCCCAGATTAGCTTTCCCAGCTCATGAGCCAAAAAGAATTATGTTGGTAAGGCACTTCTATATAAATTCTATCCAAGGCAAGCAAAGGCAAGTATTGATATTGCAAAAAAAAAATACTAAATATACTCAGTTTAGGGCACAATGTTCCAAGTCTGAAACATTCTAACCCAGTGATTTTCAAATTGCCTGTGGTGAAAGACTAGTTTAATTTGTTAAAGACCAACAGTTTAATAAAATAAAGATGAATTGCTAGAAAATGGAAAATAGAAGCCCTAATTTTTATTAGAGTCAACAGATGTAGAGTTAACATTGCAGTAAATATAATACTTAATATAATTAAGTAGAAAACAAAATATAAGTTAAAAAAATAATTACAGAAATTATACACGTTAATTAATAGTGAATAAGTAGGTCATTAATAAAGATGAACTGTAGCTCATAAGTGTAACTAAATGTCAAGTGCATTAGTTAGATAACCCATAGAATGGGAGAAAATATTTGTAAATCATGTATCAAGGGTCCAGTATATCTAGCATAATAAAAGAACTCTTCAGTACAACAATAAGAAGACATATAACTTAGTTGAAAGATGGGCACAGGATTTCAATAGACATTTCTTCAAAGACATACAAATGGCTGATAAGCACCTGAAAATATGCTCAACATCATTATCTGTCCAAACCAAATCACAAATCAAAACCATGATGAGATGGCACTGCGTAGAATGACTAATTAAAGGAAAAATAACAAATGTTAGTGAGGATGTGGAGGAAATTGGAATCCTTATACGTTGCTGACAGGAATGTAAAATGGTGCAGGTGCTGTGGAATAGTCTGGCAGTTTCCCAAAAATAGATACCATATGACTCGGCAGTTTTACTCCTAGCTATGTACTCAAAAGAAATTAGAGCATATATGTCCACACGAAAGCTGATATATGGTTTCATAACAGCAGTATTCATAATAGCCAAAACAGTATAAATAACCAAGTGCATGATTAATGGATAACAATGTGGCATATCTGTACAATAATACGAGATATCATTCAGCCACAAAAAGGAATAGAATACTGACACATACAACAACGTGGATCAACCTTTAAAATTTTATGGCGGTCACAAAAGATTCCATATTGTATGATTCCATTTATAGAAAATACCCAGAATAGGCAAATCCGTAGATAGAAAGTAGTTTCCAGGGACTGAAGGAAGGGAGAATGGAGAGTGCCTACTAATGGGTACATGAGTTCTTTTGGGGGTAATGAAAATGTTCTGGAATTGGATACTGGTGATGGTTTCACAGTTTTGTGACTATTACTAAAAACCGATTGAACTGTACTTTTAAGGAGTCTTATGGTATATGAATTATATCTCACAAATACGTGATTCTCCATTTTACACTCCTATGCACACACTTTGAACTAACACTGTATATTGATATTCTAATGTGACAAATGAGCTTACTTGTTAATTTACCTAACCTAGGGTGGATGGATGAGTTTCACAACATCATTCTCTCAACTTCTGCGTTTGAGATAGCAGATTACTAACCAGTGACCACACTTTGAGTGACACCAGTCTAGCCTTTCGAGTTCTGTACACTTTTCAACAAAGAACACCGAAGGCTACTGTGGGGATCCAGTCTTGGACCATAATCCTGGTCACCCACATATACCTTATAAAGGGAATCAGAAAAATTGATGTTTATAAAGATTATTTGATAATTATGAAATACCTGCTTTCTATATTTATATTAAAATACATGAATTTGACATGAGGAATACCGGTATCTAACATAGTCTCACCAGGCAGTAGTACAGTGCTTCTTAAACTTTAAAGTGCGTTATGACTCACCTGAGGATCTTGTTAAAATTCAAGTGTGGTTCAGTAGGTCAGGGTGGAGCCTAAGATTCTGCATCCCTAGTAAGCTCTCAGGTGATGCTAAATGTTGCTGGTCTGTAGATCATACTTTGAGTACTAAGGCAACAGATGATCTATAAACAATGATGAAGAAAAATGAAGTCTCCCTCAAAAGAGAAATATATCTAAGAGAACATACTTCTTCTCACACATCTGAGTTGAAGATAAAGGTAAAGTAATTGACAGCTTTCATGCATATGAGGAGCTATCATGCATATGAGGAGCCTTAGGCTGAATTCTCTCTTCTCTACAGGCAGTATATGTTTAAATCCTCACAAGAGTAGAATACTGCTCATAGTTATTTTACATAAGAATCAACCAAAACTCAGATGGGATTATTAAGTACAAACTTACTCATGATGAGCTAGTAAAATTATCAGTCTTCTTTCATATGTCCTTTAGAGCATTTTTTCCATCCACTTGTCATCATTGCTCTTTAGTATACTCATTTTCCTTAACCTAGAGCGGTTTTTTGAAAATTTGTTTTTGATGACATTAAAGAATTTGATGTATTTTACAGACTATCCCTCATTTTGTTGAATTTCCACCATTTCATTTTATTCCTAGTTGAGCTAGATCAAGTTGTAGTCAAAAGGCAAATTAGTTATTGCCTTAAAGCTCTGTGTATGGTATAGTTGAGAATAGGTATTGGTTAAAGTCAGTGATGGGTTTTTCTGTTTTGTCTATGGCTTTTAATCAGCAATACTACCTAAAATCAGTTGCTCATTTCCATGGATCACCTAGGAGTGGATAGTTTGGTTCCCTTTGCCTCTAAGAATTTTTTCTGGACCTTGGTTTTCTCATTTGTGAAATATTAGACTTCCATATCTAAAATCTAAAGTATTGTCATTTTACCACTTAATAATATTGCTTTTAATCGAGTATTTAGAGATTGAAAGTTTATTTTTGGATTGCTTTTAACATAAATTGTGCTGTTTAATCAAAATTTTAAGTTGGTTCCATTGTTAAATCGTCTTTTCCTCTTTTTCAGAAATCGCTTCATGTTTGGCTGTTTTCTCAGCACTAACGAAATAGCATTTTCTGACCCAACACCAGATGGCAAGTTATTTGCAACCAAATACTGCAACACCCCAAATTTCCTTGTATACAATTTTAATAGTTAAAACCAATTTCAACTATAGAACAGTTACTATGTGGATAAGTTCAGATAGCTCCTGATCATATATAAGAACCATTTAACAAATATAAAAAAAAAAAAATACTGAGGAGGACACACACACATACACACACAAACCTCTACCTGTTTCGTTCCTTATGAAGTCAGGGATAAATTTGTTGAAAATTACCTGGAGTGTCGAAGGAAAAATCTTTGGCTGATGTATACTGACTAGCACTCTGAATTCTTAATTATGAAACTTTGTAGCTGTAACTGGAAAATTACTTGCCTCTTACATAAGAATGACAAAGTAAGATGGTTTTCCAGAAATTTGACCACTTACCTTTTATAAAGCACTTATGGACTAGGATTATCTCATGCTCGATCAGAAGCAAACAGGAAAATTTAAAAACAATTTTCATGCCCCATTTTTTAAACATAATTGCTGAATTTTGTACACAAAATTCTCTATAGGTAATAGCTCAGTCTGAATATATTTAGAAAGTGTTTTGAATTTCTAGTGTAATAAAGATGGTAAAAAATAAGATTTCCTTATATTTTATGTGGAACAGAATTTTATAGCTTAATGTTTAAATATTTCTAAAATTATTAATCAAAAACATACCTGTCATGTTTTAATTTGCACTATTGTCAGTTCATAATTTTTGATGTGTGAAAATGCTAATTGTGCTAGTTACCTTTATAGAACTCATTACTGGTCATTAACCAAATGGATGCCCATTTGGGATTAGATGATTCACATGGTTATATTTAAAATGTTTTTGCATGTCTAAAATACTTACTTGTTCTGAGACATCTGACAAAATGTGTAGTATCAGAACAAAGTTTAGTGAATAAATATACCTAAGCTGATGGGCCACAGAACATGGTGTTATGTAAATACACCTAAATATGCACAGTTTTCTAGTATAATACTTGGATACTTTGAAAAGGAAAGAATTATTCAGATTGTTTTGATTCTAAAACATATTCATTGCTATCTGGCAATAATACTCTAGGGAACTAGTTTTCCAGGTTATAACTTTATGTAGAATACACTCATTTACATTCCTTTATTTGCCTATAAGTTAACATAGTTCAAAGATTTAAAGGCCTGGGCTCCAAAAAGAATGTGTAAGTGTTGAAATGTGTGTAATTATGCAAACATTTTGATGCTATTTTCTGCACTGCTTTTTTTTTTTTAATATTTTATTTTAAAAATTTTATTAACATTATTTGCTAAATGCTTTTGTGATGATCTATTAAAATTCTTTTCAATATTCTCTTGTTATACAATTGAATGTACTGATTTTCTTTTCAAATTTAGTGGCTATAAAAACAGTACATGCTCTTTGTAAAAAAACAAAACTAATCATTGAAAGCACATATCCACACAAATACCTGCATACAGATAGTTTCATTCATAATTCCCAAACTTCGAAGGTAAGATGTTGTTCAGTAGCTGAATGTACAAATAGATACATCCAGATGGTGGAATATTATTCAGCACTTTTTAAAAAGAAGCCACTAAAAGCATGAAGAAACTCTAAGTATTACCAAGTGAAAGAAGCAAATCTAAGGCTATACTCTATGATTCCAACTGTGAGACATTCTGGAAAAGGCAAAACTGTGGAGACAGTAAAACTATGTGTGGTTACCAAGGGTTGGAGGGAAGAAGCAATAAGTAGGAGCACCAGATTTCTAGGGCACTGAAAAGTACTGTCTATACTCTAATGATGGATACATGGCATTTTACATTTGCCCAAACTCATAGAATGAAGACCAAGAGTGAACTTTAATTTGTCAGTGTAGATTCATCAGTTGCAAAAAAATGTACCACTCTGGTAGAGGATGTTGATAATGGGGGAAGCTATGCATATGTGATGGCAGGGGCTATATGAGAAATCTCTGTACCTTTTACTTTTGTTGTGAACCTAAAACTGCTCTATAGAAAGTCTGAAGAACAAAAAAGTGAAAAACTATAGTATTCAGAGACATGCCAACTAAATATAATGTGGATCCTGAATGAGATACTGAAACAGATAAAGCATTCAGTAAAAACTAAACTCAAATAAAGTATGGACTTTAGTTAGCATTAATGTATCAATATTGGTTCATTGATATATTGTGACAAATATACTACAGTAATATAAGGTGTTGATAACAAGCTCAGTGTAGGCCTATATGGGAATTATCTGTCTTTGCAACTTTTCAGTAAATCTGAAACTGCTCTAAAGGTTTTAAAATGTAACTCAGTGAGTGACCTTCATAACTACTGCCCAGGTTAAAAAAAAAAAAAAAACATTGTGACCTTCCCAGAAGCCTTCCTCGTGCCGCCTTCAAGCATTATCACATCATCTTCCTCAAATGCAACTACCTTTTGATGTCTAACTCTTTAGTCTGTTTTTGAACTTTATATAAATTGAATCTTTGTCAAAATGCATCCATGTTATTGCATCTAGCTGAAACTCATTTTCATTACCTATCACATTCCATCATGAGACTATACCATAATTTATACTACTGTTGATGAACATTTTAGGCTGTGACTATTTAAGTCTCTTGTCCTTTGTTTTATGATTTTTTAGTTATTGATTTGCTACCTTGTCAAAAATTGTGCCCACATATGTGTGACTCTGTTTCTGTTTATTCCACTAGTTTTACTGGTTATCCTTATGCCAATATCACATTGTGTTATAAGATTCTTGTGGTATATAGTAAATTCTCCCACATTTTTTTGCTACAGGAGTATTTTGTCTATCTTGGCCCTTTGCATGTATTTTCATGTACATTTTAGAATCAGTTTATTAAGTTCCTCAAAGAGCCATTACTCATAAAGCCAGTATGAAGGTTAGAAGACAAAAGTAGTAAAAACTACTAGAACTATAATTAGCTAAGGAGTACACATGATAAAATATGTAAAATATGATATCAAAACAACATGGAGGTAGTAAAATGCAGAACTGTAGAATGTGTTCAAACTTAAGTTATCAACTTAAAATAGATTTACAAATATAAGATGTTATGGGTAAGCCTCATGGTAACCACAAAGCAAAAACCTATGTATACAAAGGATAAGAAAGGAATATAAGCACATCACTACAGAAAATAAACCAGAGAAAAAGAGCAAGAGAAGGAAGAGAAGACCTACAAAATGACTAGAAAACAACAAAATTGCAGTAAGTACATACCAATCAATAAGTATAAAAGACTAAACTCTCCAAAAGATAGAGGCTGGATTAAAAAAAAAAAAAAAAAAGACCATCTAAATACCACCTACAAGAGACTTTCAGCATAGTAAACACAGAAACTGAAAGTAAAGGAATAGAAAAAGATATCCCATGTAAATGTGCACCAAAAGAAAGCCAAGGTAGCTATACTTGTATCTGACAAAACAGACTAATAGACACAGGAGGAAATTATATAATGGTGAAGGGGTCAATCCAACAAGAGGGTATAACTTCTATGTTGGGTAAATACACACCCAACATAGAAGCACCTAAATACATAAACCAAATAGTAACAGACCTAAAGGAAGAAATTGACAATATTATAATAATAGTAGAAGACTTTAATACCCCACTTACATCAATGGATAAATCATCTGGACAGAAAAATAAGGAAACGTCAGCCTTAAGTAACACGTTAGATCAGATGAACTTAACAGGTAGATATAGCCAAAACATTCATCCAAAAGCAACAAAATACACATTCTTCTCCAGTGCACATGGAACATTCTGCAAAATAGACATGTTAGACCACAAACAACTCTTAACAAATTTAAGATTGAAATTATGTCAAGCACCTTTTTCAACCACAATGGTATGACACTAGAAATCAATTACAAAACAAAACTAGAAAATTCACGACCATGTGGAGATTAAACATGCTACTGAACAGCCAAGAGGTTGCCAAAAAATCAAAAGAAATAAAAAAAATATCTTGAGACAATGAAAACGGAAACACAACATACCAAAACCTGGGATGCAACAAAAGCGATTCTAAGAGGGAACGTTATAGCTATAAATGCCTACCTCAAAAAACAAGAAAAATCTCAAACAACCTAGCTTTGTATCTCAAGGAATTATAAAAACAAATGAAGCCCAGTTGGTAGAATGGAGGAAATACAACGATTAGAGCAGAAATAAAAATCATAGACTAAAAACTGAATAGAAAAGATCAATGAAACCAAGGGCTGGTTCTTTGAAAACTAAAAAAACAAAAGAAAAGAAAGAAAAAATGGTGCCTTTAGCTAGACCCAAGAAAAAAAAAAAGGGCTCACATCAAATGAAAGAGATGTTATAAGTACTACTACAGATACACAAAGGATCATAAGAGACTACTATGAATGATTATACACTAATAAATTGGAAAACCTAGAACAAGGGTCTCCAACTCCTGGGCCATGAACTGGTACCGGTCTGTAGCCTGTTAGGAACCGGGCTGCAAAGCAGGAGGTGAGCAGCAGGCCACTGAGCAAAGCTTCACCTGTATTTGCAGACACTCTCCAGTGCTAACATCACTGCCTCAGCTCCACTTCAAATCATCGGACATTAGATTCTCATAGGAGCACCAGTTGCTGATGCTAAAAAGGTTGGGGATCACTACCTAGAAGACATGGATACATTCTTAGAAACATACAACTTGCCAAGCCTGAATCATGAAGAAATAGAAAATCTGAACAGAACAATTACTAGTAAGTAAACTGAATCAGCAATCAAAAACCTCCCAACAGAAGTCCAGGCGCAGACAGCTTCACTGGTGAATTCTACCAAAAAGTCTAATAATACCAATTCTTCTCAAACTCTTCCAAAAAACCGAAGAGGAAGGAACACGTCCAAATTCATTGTACATAGCCGGCATGGCTCTGACACCAAAACCAGACAAGGGCACCACAAGAAAAGAAAACTACAGGCCAATATTCCTGATGAACATAGATGCAAAAATCCTCAACAAAATATTAGCAAAAATAAAAATGAAATTCGACAATACATAAAAAGATCATATGGGGGAGTCACTTTCTAAGTTATATAATGTCTAAACACTTTATACCTGAAATTAATATAACACTGAACATCAACTGTAAGTGAAAACCTTTTTTTAATTTTTAAAAAGGATCATATAACATGATAGTGGGATTTAGTCCAGGGATGTAAGGATTGTTCAATACCTGCAAATCAACTGATGTGATAAATCACATTAGCAAAATGAAGGCTAAAAATCATGATCATCATAATAGATCCAGAAAAAATATCTGACAAAATTTAATGTCCATTTATAAAAATTCAACAAACTGGGTATAGAGGGAATGTGCCTCAATCTAACAAGCCCACAGCTAACATACTCAATAGCAAAAAAATGAAAGCTTTTCAGCTAAACCAGGAACACAAGATGCCCACTCTCACCACTTTTATTCAACATAGTAATGGCAGTCCTTGCAAGAACAATTAGGCAAGAAAAAGAAATAAAAGGCATCAAAATTGAAAATGAAGAAGTAAAACTGTCACTGTTTGCAGATGACATTATTTTATATAAAAACACTGAAGACTTGATCAAAAACCACTTAGAATAATTCAGTGAAGTTGCAGGATACAAAATTAACATACAGAAATCAGATGCATTTCTATACACTAATACCAAACTATCAGATAAATTTTAAAACAATCCTATTTACAACTGCATCAAAAAGAAAATACCTAGGAATAAATTTAACCAAGGAGATGAAAGACCTGTAAGCTGAAAACTATAAGGCATTAATGAAAGAAATTGAAGACACAAATAAATGAAAATATATTCTGTACTCACGGACTGGAAGAATTAATATTATTAAAATGTTCATACTATCCAAAGCAATCTTACAGATTCGGTGCAATTTCCTATCAAAATTTAAATGGTATTTTTCACAAAAACACAACAAAAAATTCTAAAATTTGTATGGAACCACAAAAGGCCCCCAAATAGCCAAAACAATCTTGAGGAACAACAACAAAGCTGGACATATTGCACTTCCTGATTTCAAACTACATTACAAAGCTACAGTAATTAAAACAGTGTATTGACATAAAAACAGACACATAGAAAATGGAACGAATAGGAAGCCTAGAAATAAACCCACACATATAAGGTCAATTCATTTATGACAAAGGAGCCAAGGCTATACAATGAGGAAAGGGCAGTCTTTTCTATAAGTGGTATTGAGAAAACAGAACCACTATCTTATTCCATGCACAAAAATCAATTTAAAATGGATTAAAGACTTGAATTTAAGACCTAAAACCATAAAACTCTTATAAGACCTAATGATACAACATATGAGTAAGGAAAACTTAATGTCACAATACAAAATTGTACATAAGAGTTTTCCATAAATTAAGTCAGCTTTCAGTTTACTTTGTCATTTTAATAGCATTTTGATAAGTAATGCTCATTAATTATCTGTGTACCATTGCTTCATACAATCTTATACAAAAGGAGTCCTCCAGTGAATTCTAATGTTGTTCAAAGCTCAGAGCACAGTTGTTCCTAATCTTTCTAAGATCTCCCATTTAACAGTAATATTTTAAATTCTTTTTACAGTCGAGTCTGGGCATATTACCTAGATTCACAAGCATAAGTCAATAACTGAAATTCTGAGGGGGCTGTGGTTCACAGAAACTACTTATCCAGATCACCCTCATTTTACAAATTAACAAAGTAAGGCCGAGAGAAAAAAACCTACTCACATTCACTCGAGTTTAATGACAACACACAAAACAATGGAGTATAAAATAAGATAAAACACCTCTGGTAACTAAAGTGTCCTTTATTCTATATCATCCTATTGGAGTTTTATTTCTACACCATAAATGTTAAATGCTTAAGATACAGATTAATAAAAAATAAGAGATCTCAGTACAGAAAATATACTTAATAAATGAAAGCAAAAACCAAAGATGTGGGAAGAGCCAAGAAAGCAAGATAAGCCCTAACCAAAAATGCTGGAAATACTCAAAGAACTACTCTTTTGAGCCACATTCTCAGCTTCCAGTGACCATATTTATAAGCACAACAGCTAAGAAAGGAAAGCAGAAAGTTAAATCTTTTAAAAGCAAATGTAGACATATTTTGTACTGTGCAAAGCACTAATTTCAATAGATCCATTAAATAGAGAATATGTGAAAATATTTGAGAAAAATCATTAATAAAATAGTAACTCTAACCAAATTAATGGTAGACAAAAAGTTTACAGTATTTTATTCCTAGTGTTTTAAATCTGTATGAACAAATTTAAATACTTGTTTCTTAAAATAGTTTCTTAAACTTAATAAAAAAAAAACCCTCTATGAACTCAAATGCTGATTATTAGTACATAGGAAATACCTTTATAACAGAAATTGTACAAATATTAACAAGGTGCCACAGTCCTAAAATAGGCCACTTTCAAAAAGTCTAATTATGGATTATCATAGTTAACTATCTAAATGTATTACAGTAAACAGAAGTTATATACATGAACCATACTTGAAGCTCAATAGTCACGACTATGAGGCGATCACTGGACTTCTATTTCCAAAGCTTCGACAATGTGTGCAGCAGAAGGACGATCTTTAGGATTTTCATTAGTGCATACAGAGAAGAGTTCGATTACTTTCTGGTATGTTTCATCCAGTTCTTCCATATTAATAGGTGGCCTAGTTCCCAAAGCTGCATAGTATGCCTCATCATCAAAGTCACTTTCATCAAAAGTTTTATCTGTTCATGAAAGAGTTAAAGATTGAAATAAAATCACGGAAAAGCTTAGTGACTGCTCACTGACCCTTCTGAAACATCCAGTAGGTTTTTCATTATGCCCCCGGCAGTCTAGTCTCTCTGACTGTCCTATACATTAGCTATTATCATGGATTTACTATCAATCCATCGTTATCAACCCTTTCCCCCTTACTATGACAGCTTTCCAACCTTGTTCTCAGGGAAGGGGAGTTTTTAAGGTTACTTTTGCTCCTCCCAATTTTCTCATTGTTTCTCCCAGTTCTGAATTAATCTACATCCCATTTGTATGAGATTAAACTGAGATGGTACCAAATTAGCCATCAGTATTACTAAAATATATCCCATGCCACTAAATCAAATAGCTTTTTAAAATTTTAACTTAATAGGAAAGTAAGTTTTATAAACTATTTAAAACTGAAGAGATTGAGATTTATGTTAAAAATGTTATTATACCTTCATCATCATCATCATCATCATCTGAAAGATTAATGTGTGGAATACATAAAGTCATCATTTCCCACAGAGTAAGGCCAAAGGCAAATATGTCAGCCTTGTCAGTAATAATTCCATTCTCCTCCAAAGCTTCTTTGGGTTTCCAAGGCTCAGTGCCAATATAGCAGGCCTCAGGGTCGGTCACTGAAAAAGTAATACTCAGGTAAAATGATCATAAAGGCAAGCACTAGAAATCACTAAGAAAAACAACCCAAAGAAAAATGGGCAAATGATCTGACAGGTAGTTTAAAGGTTAATAAATGTAGCCAGTAAACATGAAAAAACACACCCAATCTCATTAATAAGAATTACTTTTCCCCTATCAGATTAAATATTCAAAAAGAAAGCTGGGAATTTGTAAAGAAACAGCAATTGTCTTAGAAAGTGGTAGGAACATAAAACAATTGTGTAGTCAAGGGTACATCTGGGAGCTAGATTGCCCTGCCTGGGTTCAAAGACATTTGCAAGCTGTGTGACTTTGAACCGACCACTTAATCTCTGTGCCACAATTTCTTCAATTTTCAAATTATGCTGTCATTATGGTGAGAGAAATACCATTTATATGCTTCTACTATTGCTAAACAAGGGGAAAGGGAACGGGGAAAGGGTCGAATCACATATTAGCTCTTAAAGCTTCTGCCCAGGAATGATATTTCCGTCTAAATTTTAGACTTGACTTGCCAATTTCAATGAAAAATCCAGCTAAAATTTTGATTGGAATCGGACTGAATCTCTAGATCAATTTCGGAAGATTAACATCTTAACCGTATTGATTCTGCCAATCCACAACCATGATCTCTTTCTCTTTCTCCCTTTACTTACGTCTTAATTCTTAGTAACGTTTTATGGTGTTCAGCATATAGTTCACTTTTTTGTTAGATTTATTCTTCAATATTTTATGCCTTTTGGTAAATGGAATTTTTAATTTTTTCATTTTTTTCAATTATTAACTATATAAATACTTAACTTGATTCCAGTTTTTATAGATTCCTTGAGATTTTCTACCTAAACAATCACATCAATTGTAAATATGAACAATTTCATATTCTCTCCAATCTTGACGGCTTTTACTTTTTTGATTTAATGATAGGAAGATAGGACGGTGCTAACACTGGCCAGAGGTGGAATGCTGGCCTTATCCTCTATTGAGGTATAATGTCACCTGTAAGTTATTCTGTAGATATCCTTTTTGAGGTTAAGTTCCCTTCCATACCTGGTAAGCAAGAGGTTTTTTTAATCATGAATGAAAGATTTTGTCAAATGCTTTTTCTGCATCTATTGAAATGACTATATAGTTTTCAAATCTGTCAATATGGTACACTGTGTTCACTTCTGCAGTATTAAAATAACTTTCCTTTCCTGGAATAAACCATAGTTGGCTAGATATACTATCCTTTTCATATTCGATTTGTTAATATTGAATATATTCAATTTGTTAATATTCTGTTAAGGATTTTTACATCTGTGAAGGTACTGATCCATGATTTTTTTCATGATATACTTTTCAGATTTTGACATTAGAGTTATGCTGAACTTGGAATAATTAGGCAGTGAACCTTATTTTCTGAAAATATGTGTGTAAAATCAATGTCGTTTCTTCCTTGGATGTTTGATAGAAATTAACAGTAAAAATATCTAGGTCTTAGGTTTTCTTTGGGGGAATGTTTCTCTAATACAGGGCTATTTGGATTTCCTATTCCTTCTATTTACTTTGGTAAATTGTATTTTTCAAGGAAATTGTTCTTTTCATCTAAGTTGTCAAATTTGCTGGTATACAGCTGTTTGTAATAATCTATTAACCTTTAAATTTATGTATAATCTGTAGCAATAACCTGTCTTTTGTTCTTGATATTGCAACTTGCGTTCTTTTTTCTTGATCAATCCAGCTAAAACTTTGCCAATTTTATCTTTCAAAGAGCCAATTTTGGCTTTATTAATATTTTCTAGTGTTTATTTCTTTGATTTCTGCTCATCTTTACTTTTTCTTCTTCTGACTTACTCTGAATCTGCTTCGCTCTTCTTTTTCTTGCTTAAAAGGGAACATAGGTTATTGATTTAGAGCCTTTCATGTACACAACTCCAAATTTCCCTCTAAGCCCTACTTTAGTTATATCTCAAGCAGTTTGATATATTTCTTTTATTCAATTAAAAATATTTTCCAATTTCTCTTTTCATTTTCTTTGATGCATGGGTTATTCAAATTTGTGTTGTTGAATTTTCAAATATCTAGGGGTTTCCTAGATATTATATTGTTATTGGTTTCTAACTTAAATCCGTTGTGGTCAACATAGTTCATACTTTTATACATTTTCCTTTTCAGATTTAAAGGCTTTACTTCTGCTATGACTAGGCTAAACTCAAGCTCTTACGAAGTGAACATTCACTAGATAGTGTTAAGATACTATACTAAAAATAAAAATTTCAGTATATGATTGTTATTAATCTCCATTTCTTCACAAATATAATTCACTTTCAAATAAACAGAAAAAAGAAACAGGAAGCCTGATTAATGATAAAAGCTTCTCTTCAGAACTAAAGTTCTGCCTTGAAGGTCTCAAGAAATTTACAAAGAAAGTGGAGAAAAGAAGAAACTAACATCTGAAGAAAACAAGACTGAGAAGGAAAATGAGAATAAAGAAGTCAAGAAATTAAAGATTCCAGGCAATAAGCACTCATTCATTTATTCAACATTTTGTTGGGAATACTTAATAACTAAGTAGGCTCTGTCTGAAGATGAAGTGAGAATAAAGATGCTAGTATCCAGTATCAGGTGGTGAGAATGAAAGATGTCCCTATGACAGCCTTTCTACTTAACTCAGCTTTAGGACAGTAAAGTTTGGAAAGTGGTCATGACCAGTAAGATTCATGAAAAAAAAAAAACAAATACTTTCCACTATATCACCTTACACCTAGAAAGCACTACTAGGTAAGAGTCTGCATTGTCCAATATGAGCCACTAACCATATATAGCTACTGGGCATCTAAAATGTGGCCGAAGTAGCTGAGGAAATCAATTTAAACAATTTTTAAATACAAATTAAAGAACCAAATGTAGCTAGTGGCTACTGCAGTGGACAGCGAAACTGTAGAGCATTTTTACCTTCCACACTATGATGGCAATATTTCATAGAGTAGATGTTACATCGGCTTAGGCCCTAAAGTGAGAATAACATGGAACACAGCCCTAATGGATATGTAGCTTGAATACTAAGCTCTGGTTATTTTAAGCTACTAAGGTTTTTGAGGGTCTATGTTACCAGGGCAAAACTTAATGTAAACTGAATGATACACCAATTGCAATATCTACTAGTGTTTGAGAGTACATGTTAACCTGTACTATTGCTCTTACTAGCATACAGACCATTTTTCAAAGAATTTTTCAGTTGTCGTGGCTTTTGAAAAATGGTTTCTAGCTTTGATATCCTTCTTAAGCCCAATATTAATTTAATAAGCATACCAGCCAAGATGTGCTCATTACAATTTTTTTCGACTTTTTTTTCAATCTATAATCTATGGGAATTACAGTTTTAGAAAAGTTTTATTTTTTCTAAAATGCCCAGACATCATCATTTGACTCAACTATTTTCTTACTGATACAAAAATGTCACCTCTACCATAACAAATTACCTATATTTCAGACTATTTCTTGATTCTATTTTTTTCTATTTTGGCATGATATCACTGCTTTAGTTACTACAGCTTTATAATACTTCTTAATGTCTGGTCGGGAAAATTCCTACAACATTCTTTCATAAACCTTTCCTGGCTATGTTTGAAAATGTCTCCTCAGGATGAACTTTACATTCACTTTGACACATTCTAAAATAAAACAGATCATACTGGGATATTGTAGTATTCATCGATTTTCTAATTCATTTATTCGTTTCCTTTACCTTATACTCATATAAGAAGGTAAATTTCAATGTTATTTATTAAATATATTGAAAGTAAAAGCTTTCTCTTTGAGGCTGGCTCTTGGTTCTCACAAACAACATATCTTAAAATTCCTAAGAAAAGGGTCAATGTTTACAATAAAAAGAGATGAGTTGGGGTGGGCCAAAAAGTAAAAAAAAAAAAAAAAAAACAGAAGAATGGCCTTTACGAGCAACCCTCTTTCCTAGTTCCACTCCACTTTCTTCTATTGGGTTAAGAAACTTGTCACTATGCCGGATGCTAAATGAATTCCTTTATAAAACCTAATTACAATTTTATTTTCTATTCCCAGAGTTATCTTCAGTTAAAATATGTATTAATAAGAAAACAATTTATATTGCGTGTATAGCAAGAAAGGGGGTTAGAGGCTGAGGGGAAGAGTTAGCAGGAAATACTTTTAATTGTGTACCTGTTGATAAATAGTTTTTGATTTTTGAAGAATGTGAACATACTACCCATTTAAATATGTAAAAATTAGAAATTTAAAAGATAAACAAAAACAAATTTAAAAAATCAGACTTACCAGTCATATTTTCATCCAATGGTAGAGATACTCCTACATCACAGATTTTAATTGTTTCAAAATTACCTTTAACTACAACATTTGAAGACTTTATGTCTCCATGAAGCAGTTTCTTTTCTTGGTGGAGATACTAAAATAGAGGAAAATTTAACACACCTGAGCAAAAATACAAACTAATAAAAGATATATACAACCTTCAAACAAAATACAACAACTTGAACTCCCTTCCTAAGCTACAGGATTTTACCTGTCCATCATTTCAAATTATTTGAAGCTTGCAAAGGGAACATCCCATGTTATCTTATCTGCCATACTGACCAGAAACCTAAAGGATTCTTTGGAAATCAGTGTCTATTTTTAGGTAAGCTAACTTTTAATTTTCACACCTATCTCACATAGTTTTATATGAAAAGATGCTACGGCAGACTTCAAAATATATCCCAATTTTACTTGAGGCTAGTAATTTTTAGGAACAATTTTGGAATCTTCACAATGAGGCATCCTTTCTTCAAATGAATTGCTGAGATAATACATAACAACAGAAGACTTAGGGCTACACATTATTCGCAAGCAGAGGAGGAAGCAGAATGTAATCTAAGACAATATTTTGTTTCACATATTAACCCTTTCTTAGAATTGACAACTAATGATATCCATGCATAATGATAAAATGTCCTATAAAACTGTAATATGTTTATTCATCAGCATTTGAGCAAGTACTTTGTGATTTGGGCTTGAGAATGATAGAGACAAATCTTGATATATAACTTGAAACACTCATTGTGCTTTAAATGTTGACCATCGAATTTTATCTACTCAAATATATTTATATTAATCCCGTGATACATTTAAAATCATTACTTATTAAATAATTCAAATTATTAGTTTTTCCTATCCAGTTAAAACTGGTTTTTCTATACATTAAAATACACATATATAGAAATACTGATTTTTTCTAGTCTCATATTTCATGAATCGATTTTTATTCAATACTTAACATGCAACTTTGACATCTGTATGATTACCATGACCCACTTTTGAGTCACCCAACAGTTTTCTGGAGCCATCATTACTTCTAGTTCAATTAATTAGGATACAGAATTATTTTTGCTTCTTACACTGTGTCTATCCAAAGACATGATCATTTATTTGTCAACACTGAGAGAGCTTTTCTCATTTGACCTATAGAAGTAGATTCACGATATCCAAAACTCAATAACCCCCAAAGCAATCTTTAAGAGGCTATTTATAATCAATAGAGGTTAGGCTATACTCTCAGGTATAATTACTAAATTTGTGTTAAATTTATTAATTCCTGTAACTAAATCTAATGTGATCTCTATAAGCAAAACTACCTGACTTGGGTTATCTGAGATTATGTGAAGGCCTCAAATAATACCTTGCTGATCATATTAAGGAAATAGTGCACTGCAATGAGATTTTATAAGGCAACTAACTTTAACTTAAGGCAACCCTATCTTTCGAGGAAAAAAATCCTACCTTGTAATTAGGTACATATTTAGCTTCTTAATGTTCCACCAATCATTTAAAATATAATGGCATAGTTACCTTTAACCCTCTTGCCATGTTTAAAGCAACTTTTATAATTATGGCTGCTGGAAAAGGACCTTGGCTATCTTTATTTCGTTCTTCTATTAAGTCGTTTAGTGACTTTTCACCCCCATATTCCATAGCAAGACATAGACTACCATCACTGGCTTCAGTGAAAGCACGATAACCTTAAAGAAACATAACATTTTCTTATTACAATAGGGAAGAACAACAATAATATTTAAGTTTTTTACAGTAATGTGATTAAAAACAGATGTCAATTAACACTGATGAAGATATGATGAAAACAGCTATTATTTACAAAATGAATTCAGTAGATCTAATTTAAAATGCCTTCAGTGTTCGCAAATAGTATCACGAATTAAAATATTTTAAAATATTTTCTGCATTCTAAATATAATGGTTCACCGGCACTACTTATCTAAATGAAGATCATTTTATATTCCTGAAACCTCCATAGTACCAGCACCATAATGACTGTATTCTCATGAAGTTTTAAATTTACACTTGAGCATCTAAAAATATTATACAACAAATTTAGAATGTTCACATTAATTTGATTCTTACCAAACTCTACCACCACCTTCCTCAATTTTTATTAGTGAAATTAACTATATAAGAGATTATATAAACTGGTTCCGGATAAACAGAATACTATTCTATCAGGTACTACTACCAAATAAATTTAAACTTACCCACAATGTTTGGATGGTGAAGGCTTTTCAAAATCTTAGCTTCATCAGTCAGTCTTTTTTGATACATACTTTGATAATGACCATTACATTTAGAATTAATCTTTTTCACAGCCCAAGGAGAATGAGACAAGCCTCTTGGAGATCTTTAAAACAAATTAACCATAAAAAGTATAGAAAGATTAAAAACCAAAATGTATTTCAAATGACTAAGAAGAACTTCCAAATTTTAAAAAAGATAACAGTAATTTGTTTTTGTAAAAAAATTTACAATATTATACTACACTTCTGCTACATGCCTTTTTAATTAGGAGAGAAATAACTAATATATCTACTGATTACAAGAGAAGTCTGTATCTACTGCTAGAAGGGAGGAGATAAAAAGAGCACTAGAAGGAAAAAGGTGGAATGTTACAAATTTTAAACTTCAAAATTACTATTTTCTAATTTTTCCATTCAAGCATATCAGACTACTAACTGCTTAGCAAACACTTAACTATATGTAGCAGATATGAGTTCTGGAATGGTAAAGTAATAAACACTAATCTCTAAGAAACAATTTAAAAAAGAGATGTACAAAAAACATTTGGTCCATATATATCCGAAGAATAGAAGACTTCTTCACCAACAAATATTACACCTCTACACTAACCAATTCATTTTATACCTTTCACCATATACTCAAAGACAATGCACTTAAGGTAATAATAATAAACATACAAATGAGAAAAAAAAAGTTGTCTACTTTCTAGTAAGATTCAGCCATCTTAAAAATATTTGAAGTGTAAATATTTTGAGGCCTAAATAAATAATTACAAGTAACACAAAGTCAGGGAAAGTTTTACCTGACAAGTAGGTATTTATTTATGAGTATGGTAAACTATTAAAGACAAAGTGTATGCAGCATATAGGCATAAAAGAGCCTCAGAAGTTAAAAAGTTTAACCATAAAGAAATAACAATATACTGAACTAATATCATTTAACTTTGTACTACCTCATGAGAATAACTCTATAATTGCAGGACCTTGTTTAAAAAAAAAAATCAGAAAACATGTACTCAGGCAATCACTAGATTTCTTAATTCATATATATCTATCATCCATAAATTTACATAGTTTTACACCTCCAGTTTTAGATAACAATAACATTTGGGGATGACTTCTTTTATGTCACTTTATGAAATTTATGAGATATATATTTTTCAAGTTTCAAGGGGTACCCCGTAACTCTCAAACATTTAGAATTCAGTGAGTAGGTCCATCTTTACCATTTCCTAATCTACAGAATAACAAAAACATATTTACAAAACCTGAATAAAATACTTTACCAAACTAAAAGTTGGTTCACTGAAAAAGCTAATAAACAGGCAAAGATCTGATGAGATTGCACATGGAGAAAAAAAATAAAAGGAGACACAAATAATATTGCAATCAAAAATGGGGACATAATTATAGATAGAGCAGAGATAAAATAGAAGTGAACAAATACTAAAACTTTTACACCAATAAATTTAAAAGACAAAATGGTCAAATTCTGTTTAAAAAAGCTAAGAAAACTGATGAAAGAAGAAATTTCAGTTTAAAATCTTCCCACAAGAAATACAAAGCCTAGATAACTTTACAAGTAAATTTACTAAGCTTTCAAGAAACCTACCATTCAATCTTAGACAAACTGTTCTAGGGAATAGAAAGAATTTGAGTCTGGTATAACTTTAATAAAAAAATCAAATAGGTACAGCAGAAAAAGGAAAACCATAAGTCAATTTCAGTTATATTATAGATGCATAAATAGCAAACTGAATCTATCAGTATTTTAAAAAATAATACTTTGAAACTATGTTAGGTTTAATCTGGGGATGCAAACTTGATTTAACATTAAAAATATAGACTTTTAGATTAAAATGACAGCTTAAAGATACACATATAATTTTGGTCCCTCTCAAGCCTCACGAAAATAGACACAAATGGGTATTTTAAGACATACATCATTTACATAATGAATGAAAAAAAAGACAACTTTTGGAAGCTGGAAATAATGAATGAAAAAAAGACAACTTTTGGAAGCTGGAAAGCAGATGTAAGTAGATGACTTAACAGTAACAGGCTCATTGAATTTACTGAAAGTTATTCAAAAAGGCAGGTGGATTCCTAGATACTCTCCCCATTTCTATATCATTAGATAGTGGCCAATTTCCTAGCCCCCAGTTTCTCAAGACTGGAAAGTGGCTCCGTATGGGGCTAAGGCAGAAAGTCTTTAGCTTGAGGTTTACTGGCATAGCTGAATACCTGTGAACCATACAGGAACACAGTAGTTCATGACCCTATGCATACTAAATACTCAATGAGTTTTCACATGCTTATATACACCTATGTTATCACTGTCCAGATCACAATATAGAACATTTCTAGCAGCCGCAAAAGACTAAGGATGGCATTTTAAAAAAAGAAAACCTTCAGATATTTAAAAACAGGATATACAAAAATGAAAAACACAAAGTATCAAAAGGTGAGGTTGGAAAAAAACCTTCCAGAAAACAGAGCAGAGACATAGAAAATAGGAAAACCAGGCCAAAAAAAAAAAAAAAGACATTATAGATCGGTTCAGCAAGTTCAACATCCAAATAACAGGAGCTTCAGATAAAGAACAGAAAAATGGGTAACAATAATCAACAAAGTATTAAAATAATTCCTCAAAAATTTAAGAACATGAATTTTCAGAATCCAAGAGGCCCACACCCATGCATGTTACTGTAAAATTTCAGAACACTAGTGACAAACGGAAAACCATATAAGGTTCAAGGAGAATGAGAGGAACAGATCACATAAAACAGGTTCCATAAACAGAATCAGCAATCAGAAAGGTTTCAGAATTCTCAGCAGCAACACTGCAAGCTCTCAATGGAACAACATCCTCAAACTTCTGGAGTCGAATCACTTCCAACCAAGAATTCTAACTCAGAAAAAACAAAAAGGGCCATTAGAGTATGAGGGTAAAATGTAAACATTTTCAGAAACGCAAATTCTCAAAACTATCTCCTGTGCACCTTTTTATGGAGAGCTACCAGATGTCCTCCAACAAAAGACATAAACTAAGAAATAGGAAGACATGAGGTACAGAAAAACAGAGGATCCAATTCACCAGAGAAGCGAAGGAAATCCCAGGTTACCAGGAGAGGCTAACAGGGCCACATCACAAGGAGTGGTACAATCAGGCAGGAACTGCTATTTTTCAATATCAGCCATATGAAGCTTCTGATTAAGTTACATACAGTTTAATTTTGTTAACAACACATTTTACATTTAAAAATATTTAAGAAAAAAAATGAGCCTAGCCATGAACCTGTGAGAATTTTCTTCTTTCAAAATAACTTAGACAAGTTTTTAGACACTAAAAAAGAATGCTTACAAATAGCATACAAACACGCAAATGGGTGTTTAAATGCTTCAAGAACTACCTACTTACATATAATTGCTATGCTATTTTCAATTCATTAGCTTTTTATTAAAGAAAGCATTTCTGAAACAATATAAACATAACAACATCCTATGTTGGACTAGATTCCAAGAATGCATTAAGGAATACATAATGACTTAGATGTTTGCCACTTAATTAACATGAAACTAGGTACAAGTAATGAGTAAAAAAACCGACTTTTTAAAAAAGGTGTCTGTTGACATATTATTAGTATATTAATACAATTTTCCTACTTTAAAAGCATGTATTTACCTTTCTTATTTTATGATATATAAATGAAAACTTTACTTCTTTCAGTAGAGAGTACCTTGAGAAGGCAACTTTCCAAATAAAAGGGATTAATAGTCACTGATATCCCCCAACTGGAGTCCTCCTTGAGGTTTTCTTATTGAGAATCCTGCATCATTACCACACAGGAACCCCTTTCTCTTCCCATATAAGCCAAAAAAAAAAAAGGATAAGGTAAATTACTGCTCCTTTAATAATCTTTCAGGAGGAACCTAGGAGGAAAGTATACTAGGCAGAGAGCTATGGTAAAGTTATAAAAAGTTCTAGGACTAGAATATAGCAGCCAGGTAGGACCAGGAAAATTTAAATATTCAAATATTCATATTCCTTTTTGTCTACAAGTACAATGGAACTACAGTTCCATGTAAAAAGGTTAATCTGAAGTCTTATACTTACCTTTTCATAAGGTAGACATTTACCCCTGTACCAAAGCCAAGCTTCTGCATAAATGGAGAGGCAGGAATATTCACACATGGAGTTGAACATAATGCTAAATGTCAGAAAGAAAAATAAAAAATTAGTATTTGAAAAGACCTCTACAAATGCATCCTAACATTCTCAACACACTATCGCTAAGAGTATTAATTGTTATAATCTTTTGGAGAGTAATTTGACACTATCTATCCTAATTTTAAATAGATATCCCTTGACCAAGTCTACTTTTGGAGCTCTATCTTACAGTAACACTAAAGCAGGGGTCAGTTGTTTTTAGTATGGCCCTCGAACTAAGGACTGCTTTTTCAAAGGGTTGGTAAAAAACAGATAAAAGGAATACGCAATGGTGTCCCTATGTGGCCCACAAAGCCTAAACTATTTACTATCTGGCCCTTTACAAAAAGTTTGCTGATGCCTATAGTACAGCATGAGCCCAAAAACATCATACATGTGCATGGATACATGCACATATATTTGAATATTGGGATTCACTTCTGCTGCTGCAGAAAACACAAAACCCAAGTAATCAATACTAGTCTCAATTATAGTATATCTATATTATAGACCATTATAGAATCATTTAAAAAAATGAGACAGAGGAGTCCTACTTTTGCTAATGAATAATTAACTGCTCCTGGAATTGCCATCTAGAAAACTTGATAAAATATAATGGTTTTCAGATACTTAGGCACAGCAGGGTTGTGATCTTTGGGAGAAGAGAAACAAATGAGGTGAGCCCTATAACTGCTCTAACTTACCTCTTGAAGGCAGTTTCCAAGCAACAGAACAAAGAAACACGGCCCAGAGGTCTTATGAAATTGAGAAGACAGAGGATCAGAGGTCAGGAGACCCAAGTAGTTAGAATGTGTGGAGCACAGAACTAAAGACGAAGCCACAAAGTGAGAGAGAATGCTCCAGAAACCTGAAAGGAGATCTCCCTCTAAGCACTTGGCTAAGTACTTATCGGTACTTAGAAACAGCAGAAAATATGACCTTCTCAAGTGTATGAAATCGTTCACCAACATTGATCAAGTCGGATTGATCTAAGAAGAAAAACATAAAATACCAGTACCAGAAATCGAAAAGGCAATAACACCACAGATCCTACTGACACTAGAAAGGTAATAAGAGTATAAAATAAATAACTTTATGCCAGTAAATTTGACAACTTAGAAGCAATGGACAAATTCCTTAAAAAACACTAACAAAGCTTACACAAGAAGAAGCAGATAATATGATAACCCAATACCTAGTAACTGTTAAGTTATAGTTAAAATCTTCCTACTAAGACGACTTCCTACTAAGAAAAGGCCCACATGGCTTTACTGGTGAATTCTACTTGTTAAGGAAGAAATGCTATCAATTCTACATATACTCATCAAGAGAAGGAAACACTTCCCACATTACTTTATGAGTACAGAATATCCTGTTACTGAAACTAGACACATTCCAAATAATAATTTTAAAGAAAGACAGCAATAGTTCAATATTCCTCATGAACAGAGAAAATATCAACAAATTGAATCAAGCAATTCGTAAAATCCATCACAACTAAACTGGCTTTACCCCAGGGATGAAAAGCTGGTTTAACATTTGAAAATTAACATAATTTACCATAGCAACAAACTGAAAAAGAAAACTTTACCTCAACAGATTCTGAAAAGCTTTTGACAAAGTTCAACACCCATTCATGATTATCAAGAAAAGGAAAATTTCTCAACCTGACAAAGGACATCTGTGAAAAACCTACACCTACTCTATGAGTATGCCGATATGCCTGTGTGAGGGCCCAGGTTGTATGAGAAATCTCTGTATGCTGCTCAATTATGCTGTGAATCTAAAATTGCTCTAAAAATAGTCTATTACAAAACAAAAAACAACAACAACAAAAAGCCCTATTACCTAAAACAATACATTATTGTGAACAAGGCAAGTGAGTCTACTCACACCTCTTCTATTCAAAAACATACTGGAGCCAGTGCCACAGAAAAGAAAAGGAAAGTAATATAGACTAAGGAAAAAAAGTAAAACTGTCTTTGTTCACATATATTACAAACTAATGTACAATGTACAATACCTTAAGCAATCTATTAAAAAGCTACTAGAATAAGCAAGTTTAGCATGGCTGCAGGATACAAGATACAAAAATCTATATATTAGAAATGAACAAGATTTTCTTCTATGTTATCTTCTAAACATTTCATAATTTTGACCATCTTTGTATATGCTCTGCACTGAGGGTCAATTTGCATATTCGTATTTAACTGTTAATATGTTTCCCTCACAAGAACAATGCATGTTTGAGGGGGAAAGCAAGTAGTTCCTTAATGGTTAAGTTAAGTTGATTTTTCACCAGGGAGAATCTCCAAATCTACTAGACTGTCAATAAAATTAGCTCACAGATGACCATATCCCAGCTTATAAAATAAGTCCTATTTGTTAAGATCAACATCATAAAGAGGAATTACACTAAAATTGTGTACGACAGATAATAAAGCATCAAACTACAATACTAAGACATTTCTAATAGCAATAACAATGAAGAAAGGTTTTATATTTATCTTACCAGATTTCTTTTTTTCAGATACTTTGCTTGGTGTCTTGAAATTATTGATTTCTTCCATTGCAGTAATCACTACAGGTCCTACGACAAAAACAAATTGAAAAGTTACCCAGCAGTTAAAAAGACTACAATTCGTTCATATAGAAAAAATTCCTACATACTATATCACTCATTTTTTCACATAAACATAAAATTTGAGAACTGGAAAAGACCACGACAAATAATTACTCCAATTTTATTAACAATGAGAATGAAATCCAGAGACGTACAGTTACTTACCCAAAGTCATACTATTAGTAACTGGGGGTTTTTTGTTGTTGTTTGTGTTAATTAAAAAGTAATATGTGCACTTGGTTAAAAATAAACAAACAAAACGAACCCTAATCCAGGAGTTCGGAGGGCTCATGTTGAAATCCTTCTTCCACTGCTGTCAGCTCACCCACACACTGGAAGCAACATTACTTGAGCAGTTCAAAGTGGGGAACTGTGCTTTTCAGTCCTTGCTCAACCCCCGACCCCCTCCATTCCACCAGAAATCCTTCGCCAGTTTTAGCCTCCCCTAACAGCTGGCTCGGTTGCGGTAACGAACCGTTTCCACCTGGTACAAAGCCCCAGGCACAAGCCCCAGTGTTCGCATCTGGCGCATAATTAAGATATGCCTAAGGACCGGGCTCTCTCCTCAGGCCGACTCGGGCTACCCAGTATCCACCAGCAACATTCTGTAAAACGATGGCAGTTTGCTAACCAGCGGCTCTAACCGTCGTGTTCTCCCATGGCGCTTCCATAGAAAGCACAGACTGCTAGGCCTCGCTTAAAGAAAAGGCAGTTTTTTTGAAATCCCCACCCTACCTCGAGGTTCAGATGCGCACTTGGGTTTGGGTCGCAAACATGATTCCTAAAAGAACTCCTAGTTTAACGCCATATCCCAACGTCTTCAACTTTCCTCTAGGCCTTGAGCTGTTACAAAAGCAAACGCAGAGGCTTCGGCCGCGGCTGGGCGCCCGACCCCCGCCCAGGCCCGCGCGCGGTCGGCGGCCGAGAAAGAAGCTCCCCTTACCCGAGCGGGGCGGCGGAGTCACACCCCAGGTAGGTAAAGCCCGGGATGACGAGCGATCCAGGCCAAGGCAGTCTTGAAATCTGGTCTCCAGTGGCCCCTTGTGCGACCCCACCCCGGCCTCAGCGCCCAACGGACCAACACCCACACTCGACAACAGTCGCTACGACCGGAATGCTCCCCGCTTTCAAATGCACGCGCGTTGTTCCTGCGTCGGCCGCGAACTACGGGGTGTCGCGAAGGACACAATTAGCCGTAGTTCCCGTTCCTGGTCTTTTGGTCTTTCCTGACTCTTTAAGGATCCTATTTTACTGCCAAGCAGGGACATTTGGGGGCGGAAGGGGACAGAGGTGGAGGGGGTAGAGGGAGTGGAGGGGGTGGAGGGGGTGGGGGAAGGAGGGGAAGGGAGGAGAGAAGGGCCTAAAAAGACAAACTGATTTTTATAGCCACTGTCAACCCTTCAGAGGAACAAAAAAATATATATGCCTGTATTTCCTGTATTTAAGACTGAAATTCTCCCCAATTGCACCGAACTCAGAATGTGGAGTAATTATTATATAAATTTTTATTACAGATTTATTTGGCTTTGAAACACTATAACTAAAAGTGCATTAACCTAGAGTAATGATCATTTTTAGCCGAGAAGAAAAATGAATATTTAGAAATTTTGCTCTTATAATTACCACATTCAGCTCAACAATTGTTCGTTTATTCAAAAATATTTATAGATCACTTACTATGTTCCAGGTGTCGATTGAAAGCCTACTGTACTATATAGTTGTCTATGCAAGAGACGCTGAGATGATAAAATCACTAAACTCCCACCCAGAAGGAGCTTAGAATCTTTGGGGTGAATGGATGGAGGCGGGAGGGATGGGAACATGCCCTAAGAAAACACACACACACACACACACACACACACACCCATAGTACAAAAGAGGACTTTATGTGGGTTACTATGTTCATATTTCCTATTTTTCAATTGAGGAAACTATAGCGCGGAGAGGTTAACTAATTTGCCTTAAGTTGCAGGGCTAATAAATAGCACTTAAAGCTATGTTGAGCTTAGACTTTTACAATTGTGCTCAAAATCTTTTTCATCTTACATACTCTTACACATACACAGACTCCTACCCCTCCACCCCCAGTGCCTTCCCATTTTTGGTGACCCTCTCCTAAACATAGATGGTCGCATTACACCTTCCCTCTATCTCAGCCTAATTTTTTTTTTTTTGTATATGTGGAGTCATAATGTAGACCTCGGCATCTTTTAAAAGACTATTTACAGTTTTCTATACTTTTTATTAAGTCCTACATTTTCCAAACCCTTTATTTTCTATTCTTACTGGCTACTAAAATCCTGCCTAAAGCAAGAAACCAAGAGTTTATTAATTAACCACTGCTTGTGAAAAGAAACTCTAGGGAGACGAAGATATTGACACAGGTGTAAGATGAAGCAGCAAATATTTACAAGAATAAAGGCCTTTGGGTAAAGACTTATAATCATTCTGTTCCCCATCTTGTAACCATAAAAATATCTCCAGAGATTGTCTGTAGAAGCATCTGAATTTCACAAACTTAATGTTAGTGAACTATAATTATTCACCTCAAAATCTTGCATATCGGTCAACTGTCACGGGAAACAGCTTCCAACTTGAATCAGTTATTTCTCCCAGTATGTCAATGGCCTGGATTACTTGGCTTAAGCAAAAGAGCCTCAAACTCTATATTTGACTCTTGGCTGGTTGTGCCCCAAAGGAACATCTGCATCATCCTTTTTAGACCATAAACCCCAACTTTTGTTCCCTTCGGAGCCTCCCTTTTTGACTTTCATGAGCCTAGTTTAAAGAGGAAAAAAGAATATAACGATTCCCCTGCCCCTCTTTTCTACTGCTATTACATTTAAATTCTCTTCAAGGCCATGTGGATGCTGCTGATTTGCTAGAAGAATCGTGACAATGTTTAGGGAAGAGGAAGGAAAAAAAAGTTAAAATTTCAAAATTTTCCTATTGTTACAGCTGTGTGTTCAACCAGTCAACATGCTACAAGGATGCTGCTCAAGCATCTTGAAGCCATTGGGTCCATAGCTGAGGCTCCCTAAGTTCGCCCCCCCTCCCCAATTCTCCTCTTCTGGTTTCCAGTTTTAGTGTATGGCACCTCCATCTATCGCCAGGGTCTGAGCCAGGAGCTCCTCTTTCCTTCACCCATCCAAGTTCTAACAACTTTTTCCTCGCACATCTCTTAAAATCTCTTTCCTCCTCCCCATCCCACCTTCCTCTGCCTTGGACTGTAAATTCTCACATCTCACTATTGACGGACGACTCCAACATCCTCCTAATTTGCCCCTGCCTCCAGTAGATTGCCACCTTGCTGCCTGGTTAATCTTTCTTAAATGTAATCAATCACTCCCCCACCTGAAATCCCTTAGGGTTCTTCATTAAAAACAACCCCTCTTAGGGGCTGACTCTGGGTGTCTCTAGCTTGGGTCCCTACAGCTCTGAATCTAGTCTCCACTAACTAAATTAATGGCTGTTCCCAGAGCATGGATGTTTTCTCGTATCTCCAGCACATATACATGCTTTCCCCTTCTCCAGGAAAGCCCTTCCCCATCTTCCTGACTGGATTAGCATCTCCTCAACCTTCACCACTCAGCTCAGATACTGCCTGTCCCAGATGATCTTCCTAATCCCTCCAGTCTAGGTTATTCCTCCTACAAGTGCCTAGAATGCCTTCCAACGCTTCCTGTCCCAGTGTTACCGGAGAGTGGGGGTCCTCTTCCGGCGAGTTGTCCAGGTTCTCGATGTCTCAACCAAAAAATTGAGCAAGATACCAAAACACAGAAGAAAAGAAAAGTTTTATTAGAAGAGAAAGTACACTTCCAGACATGGAAGCGGGCCTGAGCAAGAGAAGTATGGCTCGAAGGGCCTAGTAACAAAGCCTTTGGGGTTTTTATTCCCATTTACTGTGGGTGGTTACTTAGAGTTGGCTTCCTTGATTGACAACTAACACTGACAGGACTCAATGATTCATCATTTGCTTTCTGCACACGTTTGTTCCCAGAATTCAGTCTGTTACAAAGATACTAATAAGCTTCTGGGCATACGCATTATATTATAATGATGCTATAATGAGGCTCAGGTGAGTCGAAGGTCATTGAGGTCTTCATTGCACATGTGCGAGTGACTGGTTTAAACTGGTACCTAATTCTCTGCGTACTGGTTTCTTTGCGTAAGTTAAAAACAATGCCTTTTGGCTTGCTTAATTGTGGGCGGATTAAGACAGACCCCTTCTAGGATAGGACAAACTCAATGTCTTTGCAGGCAGACCCAAAAACCCCTATCTTTCCTGCCTAATTCTTTTCTAAGAGCCGTGAACCTCCTTATTATTAGTATGGATATTGAGGGATAGGAGGTCTCTTCTTCTGTATCTGATTCCTGCTGGCCATAGTCCCTGCCTACAGGGGTTTCATAGAGCTCTTTCCCTTCTGCCTCAGTCAGGGTGGGATGTTGGGTTTCCTGCTAAAGTGCCACCTCAGTCCCTAGACAAGGAAAAGAAGATAACGAACTTATCATTTAAATCATATATCTATTAATTTCTATTATTGATTTGCCTATTAAGCAAGTAAAGGAAAACAGACTTGGTTAATATATTTCTTAAAGATTAAAAATAACCCCTCTCCTCTCAGACTTCAAGGCTCCTGCCTAGCTTAACACTTTTTCAGCCAACAATGGGCTGATGACCCCTATCAATAGCCAGAGGATCCGAGTCACTAGTTTGGGGCAATTATCAGGATTTGAGAGAGAGGTCCTTTTTTCCCCAAAGAAAAGTGGGAAGAAAACTTAACTAGGTTTACCAAAAAATATTAACTCTGTAAGAGATGTCCCATTTCATGTCCTGCTAAAAGATTAAAAATTTTACAAGTGATGTCCCATCTCACCAGCACATATCCCAGTGTACTGGAATTTTCTACGTGTGTCTCCCCCACCCCACCCCCCCATGGGAATGTCAGCTCTATATCCCTTCCCCTATATCTCTTCCCCTATACGCTCAGGTGAGTGCTCAGTAATGTTTGGTAAATACCTGAGTGAATGACAAGATGGACAAAAATTGTTGCATATAGAATTCCATCTGTCCTTCAGTGACACAGAATATACCAGTTGGTTTGAGAAGTTGGTCTGAGCTGATAACTTAATGTCTTAGCCATGGTCCCTGAATCACTGTATGCTGACTGCTATGAGCTGAACACTTGTATGTCCCCCTGCCCCCACCCATATACTGAAACCCTAACCCCCACTGTTGGTATGCTGATGGTATTGGGAGGAGGGGCCTCTGGGAGATAATTAGGTTTAGATAAGGTCATGAGAGTGGGTTCAAAGAGATTAGTGTCCTTATAAAAAAGAGAAACTCTTGCCCTCTCCCTCCCTCCACTCTCCCCTAGTCCCCAATCCCCGAACCTGTGAGGACACAGAGAGAAGGTAGCTGTTTGCAAGCAAGGAAGAGAGCTGTCACCAGGACTAGCCCATGCCAGCACCCTGATCTCAGACTTCTAGCCTCCAGAATTGTGAGAAATAAACGCGCATTGTTTAAGCCCCGCTGTCTATGATATTTTGTGACAGCCAAAGCAGACTAACACACTGAGCAGCTCTGGAAGCAGTCGACTCCAGCATAGGATATGGAGAGGAAAAGAATCAGAAGGAAATTGAGGATCTTTTGCTTCAATATACCCTCTCATTCTCACATTTATCTGTTTTTTCAATACCTTCTCTTTTGATGACTAAAAATGTATCACTTTCCAAACCAGACTCCGTTGTTCAGTGATCTTGTCTAGAGTCTGAACTCATTTGTAATGAAACCACCCAGTTCTTCCTCATCACTTCCAGCGCCACAGTCTCGGAGTCAAGAGGAACCGTAGCCGTTGCTTTGTCAGGCTTCTCAATACGTGGAAAAGCCTCTGTGTCAGCCTGTTTCAGTGAGAGAACTTGGGCCATGCCAAGCCCATGTTTTTTCACACAGCTCTAGTTTTCAGAACAGTCTTCCTAATACTGGGACAAAATTGGACAAACTCTAGCCTAGTGACAACGTTTAACTAATATTTTTGATGCAACTACCGTATGCCAGTCACGGGAAACCAACAGCGTGTGAGATAAACAACTTGGCCCCTGTTCTTCATAGAGCTTACCAGCTACTGGGGAAAGGTAGACAATAAGCAGGTAAATAAAGCACTAGCCAATTGTGGTCAAGGTTGTGGATGGCACATGCAGGCTGCTGTGACAGAGTAACGGGTGGTGGCGTAGAGGGTCCTACTCTCATAGGGTGCTCAGAGGAGCTTTATCTGAGGAGGTGATCGTAAACGGAGACTTCAGGGATCAGAAGGAGTCAGTCTTGTGGGGATCCAGCAGAAGGACCTTGCAAGTAGAAGGAACAGCAAGTGCAAAGGCATTGGAGTGTTTGGGGGACTGAGAAGAAGGGAGGGTGGCTGGGACACAGTGGGACGTGGGTGAAAAGTGGCCCAGGATGAGGCTGGAGAGCTACGTGTCCTCTTAGTGCAATGAGAAGCCATTGAAGAATTTAGCCCGGAGAATCACATGGTCTGATTTTTCTTTAGGGGATCACTCTGGCCGGAACATAAACAAAAAACCCTGTCGTGCCTTTTCAACAAATGATGCTGGAGCAATTAGACATATATAAGCAGTGGTGGCAGAAGGAGAAGAGAAAGAAAAAGGAAAGAAGGAGGGGGAAGGGAAGGAGGAAAAGGAGAAAAGGATCTTTATCTAAACCTCACGTTATACAAAAGTTAACTCAAAATGTAACATCATCTAGAAGTATACCCAACTGAAATATACATATCTACACCAAGAGACATGCACATAATTGTTTATAGCAGCAGCATCTGCAACAGTCAAACTGCTAAGCACTCAAATGTCCATCAACGGTAGAAAGGCTAAATAAATAGTCGTACATCTATCCAGTGGAATGTTATGACATAGCGTCACCATCTGCACCAAGTGGGATTAACCTTACAATGTTTAACAAAGAAGCTAGCCACGGAAATATAATGCCGCATAATTCTAAGTATGTAAAGCTCATGAACAGGCAAATGAAACCATAATATTTAGGAGTGTGTACTTAACTGGCAGAATTTAAAAAATATATACCAAAGCGATGACCATAAAAATCAGGTTCGTTGTCCCTTAGGAGGAAAGGAACAGGAAGCGATTGGAAGGAGAGTGAGAAGGGCTCCCGGAGCGCTAACAGTCTAGCTCTCAGCCAGGGCGATGCTACAAGAGGGTTTGCTTTGATAAATCATTGAGCTGAATGTTTTGTTTTGAGTGATTTCTGTATTTTTGTTATATTTTATAATAAAGAAGCTTTACCAAACATAAAAATAGAAACTGAAGGAAGGAGAAGAAAGTATGTGATGGAAGGTGAGCTTGGGAGGTTTAGTAGCCTATCCAGTGGCCACAGTGAATGGGGTCTGGTCCTGGAATTGATTATCCCAATGAGAGGCACTTGGTGCAAATTGGAAGGCCAAGGTGAGATGGAACTCCGTTCCTGCCCCTTCACCTATGTCCCCTGGCAAGTAAAGTTGTGGGGTTTAGGGTTTTCAGCAGTTGTTCTCTTGTGCCCAGTCACTCATTCTGTGGGTGTTGAAAGACATCTGCAGTGGCAGTGGTGGTCTCTAGACTCTCGGATTACAGCTACAGTGCAAGCCCCTGAACCAGACATTCCTAGGCTCAGTTTCCTGCCTAGCAATGGGCACGGATATATAATCCTCATTAAAGAAAGAGAGTGAATAATGCAAATGATAATACAATCTACCACGGATTTCTGGAAATTTTCATAACTGTGTAATAAAGTTCATCATGCCAAACAACAGGAAAAACATGGATTTGATTGTAAAATATAAAATATAAAACTTTTAGAAAAACTGTAAAACAAAACCATAAAACACAGAAATATAAAATGTAAAATGTAAAACTATTAAACTTTTAGGAAAATGTAAATTAAAAAACTAGAATACTTTTAGAAAAAAATAAAACTTAAAAGTGGAAAACTTTTAGAAACAGACTTGTTCTACTTAGGGAAAAACTTTAGAACCAAGGGCTAAATAGAGTCCGTAGACTTGACACTAAAAGCATGTTCTATAAAAAACAAACAAGCAAACAAAATGCTAAATTGAACCTCATCACAATGGAAAAACTTTGTCCTGCAAAAAACCCTGTGAAGAGGTTGAAAAGACAGCTGTAGAATACAGAGAAAATAATCATGAACCACATATCTGCAAAGGATTTGTACCTAGACTATTATATAAAGAACTCTCAAAATTTAACAGTAAAAAACCCAAACAATCCAGACAGAAAACAGGCAAAAGAGATTGTAATTGGCTGAATAATGGCCCCCAAAGACATCAGGTTCTAATCTTTGGAATCTGTAAACGTTAGCTCATTTGAAATAGAATCTTTACAGATGGGATTAAGTCAAAGGATATTGAGATGCAGAGATTATCCTGGATTATCAGATGGGCCCTAAATGCAATCACATGTGTCCTTATAAGAGGAAGCCTCAGAAATTTGTCCTTAACCAGAGATCACTTTTCCAGGTATATAAAAGAGAAAGCAATGTGAAGATGGAGCTGAGAGAGATTTGCAGATACTGCCCTTGAAGATGTGGCCTTCTTAGCCACAAACCAAGAAATACTGGCAGTCACCAGAAGCTGGAAGAAGCAAAGAATACATCACCCTCTGGTCACCTCACTCACACTCTTCATTCTACGTGGTTCCAAATGCCTGCCAAAGCCTGATGCTACCTCTCAGATGATGTGACTATCATGTTTGCCCTTTCCACTTAATCTCACAAAGAAACCACCTTTGGCCTAATTTTTGTCATCTTCATAGATACACCTAAGTGAGCTAGGCAAATAGTAACATCTTATCATAATTTAATTACTTTTGGCTTCATACTGCCCCTTCCTCCCTAAGGACAGTTTAGATGAATGGTGATCATGAGATGGAAACATTTGAGGACAGAAAAGAGAAAACAGGAATGAAAACGTCGGTGAACTCTAAGAGGTAATCTCCTTGTCTGGAGCAGCTTCCTGAAAGTGGGGATCTGGGAGAGGGGGGCAGTTGCTTTGGAGCAAAGCAGGAGCTGGGGAGCTCTCCACACAGCTGCCTGTTAGGAAGGCTGGACTCCATCAGCCTTTACTCATCTTCAATGGCTAAAGATTTCCACTTGCAACTCTCTGAATTTTCCTACCTTCCAATAGGAGGTAAAATTTTGCTGGTTCTGGGAATATGGGGCTTGAAAAACAAGAAGTGCTTTGGAAAATGTGCTGGGACCTGAGTGGCTTGTAATTGATGAGTTCCTTCCTCTATTGTGGTCCAGCGAGCTGAGAAGATGTGACAGGGAATTCTAACCCTCCCTCAGGGAAGACGCCTACTTAATGCCTTACAAAGATGAGTATTCCATCCTCTATGATTGTGTAAGACTTCTGGGCTGGCCCTGACATCTGGCCACAATTTCAGCATTCTGGCATTGTTTTTGATTCACTGTGTTCTTTGCTAACTCAGCCTGAAAACATCTTTGTGATTCTCAGCTTCTTAGGGTGAATTGATATAGTGAATAATAGAAAAAGGTTTTTGTTTTTGGTGGATTACATTTTAACTATTAAATACCCACTTGAATGTGTAGGGAGGCCACCCCTGGAAGTCCTTCTATTTACTGCATGCTGTTAGAAATGATCCTACCAGTAAGGAACAGCATCTATTGAATATATTGTGTGAAGAGAAATAAACAGGATATTCTCAAGACATATGAAAAGCATAAGTTCAGGCCTTTTCTTCCAGGAAAATAGTTAAGTAGAGAAGCTGGTCACCTCACACAGTCGGGTTGTACACACATGTACCATATATTAAAATGCATGAGACAGAGCCATAAAAACAAGCCCAGAGCTTATTACTACCAAACCACCCTTAACTAGAGATCGTTTTTCCAGGAACGTGATACACCAGTTTTTCAAATACATTGAAGAGCTAGGTAGATATCAGAAGGGAAAGGGCCCCTAAGGGCCCAATATCTATGCCCTTTCATGTACCTATTAGAATTGTCAGCACAAATTCAGCAATCTTAAATCAAAGAACAGTTCTGAGCTAGTTATGTAGCTTATTAGAAATCACTGCTATAGTGAATGGGAGGTAGATAGATTATGATGATGATGATGAGGACAATGAAGATAGATAGATAGATAGATAGATAGATAGATAGATAGATAGATAGATAGATAGACAAACAGACAGGTTTAAATTTAACCTGAACTATGTGGACTTTGATGAGATTCTTCCCTGTGAATGGGAAGAGGGATTGCACTGTAAAAATTACTCTTGGAAACTTCAAAAGTGGGTGAACTCATTCACTCCTTTCCTCCCTCCCCTATTCATTCATTTATTCATCGAACAAATGATCCTGATCCAGGAGCTGAAGGTTAAAAAAAAATAAAAAGATGCGTATAAAAACCCAACCTGCCTTCAGGGAGCATGCAGACTAGTTAATAAATAGATAAAATATAATGTGGCAAGTAGATGATGAGAGTCTGACTGTGCTTGAGGTGTAGGGAAGATTTCACTGACATGGGTTATGAAGGATAAGAAGTTTTTGTGACCATCCTAATTGGTGGGCAGATGGGGACCAGTCAAGCTCTCTAGGCAGAGGATAGAATGTGTGATGAGAGACAGGATACAGTCTTGGAGCAATAAATAGCAGGGAAAAGTTCCTAGGAAAATAGGTAGAGGCCAGATCATGTGCTTTTCTGATGGTAGAAATTTGGATTTTGTTTTGTAGGTATTAGGGAGCCATAGAAGGATTTAAAGCAGTAGAATGACAGGATCAGAATCCTATATTAGATAAAGAGTTCTCTTTGGTATGTATTGCAGGTGTTGGCAGGGGTTGGGGAGATGGCAGACAATGGGAGATTGTTGTGAAAGTCCAGGTGAGAAATCAAGGTGGGGTAAACCGAATCACGGCAATGGGCCGGAAAGGACGAAATTAATCAAGGCAGTGTTTATGGGATAGAATCAACTTGAGCGACGTGTGAGGCCATTAGAGGCCTATCGCCAAAGCAAAAGGAGGTTGTTTAGTCCCTCGAGAAGAGTATTGGAACATGGTCAAAGAGAAAGGCCAAAGGTCTTTTCCGGATATTGCTCCCCTGTGGCAGGGAGAGGCAGAGAGCTGGAAGGAAAGGAAGTTGGGAAAGGCGTCCACCAAGCTGAGTTGACATCACATCAAATCCACATTGTGGTTTTGGCCTAAAATTCCAATAAAATATAGTTAAAAATTCCAGGCTGGATCAAGACCGAAGGCATTCCTTTTTGTATCTTCTGCAAGTTCCTTTTTTTTTTTTTAAAAAAAAGACTACTTAAAAATATATAGCTATTTTAACTTGTATTGAATCAAAATTCACATACACTGAAATGCATAGATTTTAGTTGCACAAGTGATAAGTTTGACATATCTCACACAAAATATTCAAATGCATACATCTGAGTAACAAGTAGCACAATCAAAATAATAGGTATTTCCATTATCCAGAAAGTTCTCTCTTGTCCCCTTCTAGATTATCCCCAACACCCATAGATAATCACTCTGATTTCTATCATCTGATTTATCTGTCCTTCAATTTGATATACAAGAAATCATACAGTATGTATTTTCTTTTTGTCTGAATAAATATACCACAATTTGTTTCTCTCTCCTTCTGTTGATAGATAGTAGAGCTGTTTCCAAATTGGGAATATTATGAATATAACTGTTCTATCAGTTATTTAGAGAACAGTGTTAAAACCTTGAATTATGATTATAGAATTCTCTTTCTTATTATACACCTTTTAGTTTTTGTTTCACATGTATTAAACCCTAGGTGGTGGCACCTTGTTTCATCCGGAGGCACTTAATGTCTGGTTGTCTCCTTACGATGTTATCGATGCTCAATCCATAGGTCCACTAATTTATTGAAGGTTACGAAATGGTGATACATTAATTCTATCAGTCATTTTTCATTTATTTGTTTCCTCTCAACTACTATTTTGTTATCCAGTTACACTATTTATGTTAAAATAAAGCAGGATAAATGCTTCATTATATCCACTTATTTATCAGTTTTCAAAATAACGAATTGGTACTTAAGGTTTTTCAAAAATATGTTATAAAAACATGGATTTCAACATATTCGATGGATTTTAATTCATTGCAATTATTGTCCTTACTGGTACTCATAGTATAACATCTTTGGCCAGTGGAAACCTCTTCAGATCAGCTTCTGAATCTTGTTTACCTGATCTTAATCATATTTGATAGCTTCATTTTAAATTGATATGACAAGATATTTCAGACTCGTCTTGTACATTTCTTGCTCCAGACTTGGTATCAGCCATTTCTTCAAAAAGTCCCCACATTTTTCTTTTTAAAGCAGGAAATGACACTTTAAGACCACAAGCTGGGTGCCAGGGATGATCATTACTTCTGGTTTGGTTGCTGTTTCTTGAATAGACTTTCAACCAATCCTCTAGTTTTAGCCAGCCACACCTTCCTCCCCACTGCCAAAAGCAGCTACTACCTCTGAGTCCTAAGCTTTTGGGGGAGTTCTATAGTTCACTTCACGTTTAATATTCAGCCTTTTCATGTCTGTAAGTCATTCACCTCTTGTCCTCCATCTTTTCACTTTCAAAAACATTGCTTTTGTCCTTTCTTCTGCTAGTCCATTCTTTTAGGTTTATGCCTTTAAAAGACAAAATCACTTTGTTCTTGTTTCACAAGGGTTTGGGGAAGAAGTGAAAGAAAGCACATATATCCAGTCTACCATTTTTCACTAGTCCCTGACTTGACCTTGCATATTCCCTGGCAATCACCGCATCGTTTACATTTTAAATCCTAAACTTGTGCTCCCCTAAGGATCCCTAGTTTCAACACATGTCTGGTAGGTCTGGACTTTCTGATTCCGTCAGGAGTAGAGTCCTCTCTTAGTTATTAACCTCACTACTGGCTGACTAGTTACCAAGCTGAACCCTGAGCTGATTCTCAGGTGATGTTTCTGTCAGCTGTAAGCTGCATCGGAAGCCCTTACAGCTGAGCAGGCCCTAAATATGCTGATTTTAATGCAGGCAGACATTTTCAAACAGAAAAAAATCTTTAGGAAAAGACTATTCTGGTCCGTCTGTGAAGCATGGAATGTCATCAACTCAGATCTCCCTTTGGCTTGATGGAATATGAGCTTTTCTTCCCACCCTATAGTCCAGGGGGGACATTTTTGCCAAAATTATTATTTATTTCATAACACGTTATATTCTGAGAAAGAGAAAAAAAAAGACACCTTCATCATTTGTTTTGGAAGATATTTCAGTTTGGCTCAGTTACTCCTCATCTTCTAAATAATTTGTGGGATGAGTGCATTACCTGATTTTTCTTGTGAGGAGGAACAGAGGAAGAGAAAAACAATTCTTATGCTTCTCTGGAGGAGCAACATGGAATTAAATGGAAAAGGAGGCACAGTGATACATTCCATTTACCTCCAGCAAACACAATGTAGGGGACGCCTTGACCTCAGTTTCCACAATGCCAGAAATGATTGCTGATTATTTTTTTCAAATGTGACATGTTTTCCACAGAATTTGATTCTGATCTTTGCTGTGACTGCCTGTGGCCCACTCAGTTACTGGAAACCTACAATGCCAGTTTTTTGCTAAGTGGCTTTGGCAAGGCCTTTGCTAGCATTTAATCAGTCAGAAGGCTCCAGTGACTTCATCAGCTATATAAAGAATTATAGAGAAATTAGTCTAAGTTGGATGAAGCTCAGAGCAGCTGCCCTGCTCTTCAAGGCCAGAAGAATTCTCAGAGATGTATTATGACAACAAAAAAGTATCTTGGGATTTAACCTTAAATTATGTTAATAGCGAACTTGTGTTCCTTATTTTACAAAATAGCTGCGTTCCTGCTAATTGTTGTGTAAATCTGACTTCTCTACCCAATCCTACTTCCCCATTCAATACATCATGATTTTAAAAATGTTTAATCTCTACGGCTAAATGTCAGTGTACATAATTATTTTTAAATTCCTCTATTTCTCCAAGTTTCTTTAACAAGTATAAAAATGTAAAAAGTAATGCAAGTAAAGTATACTATGATAGCTATACATTTAGAGGAGTGCTTGCTAATTATTTTGGTAAAGTAAATATTCACTTAGTATTTTGATTTTTATATATTGATAGAAATTAAGTCTTAGTTTCATCCAAAATCTACAAATGAGGAAGGGGTGCCTTGTCAAAACAAGGAAGCTAATTAAGTTTGCCATTTTTATTGGTTTTGCTTGCAAATTTTAATAGTTCCAAAATGCCAATTTTCTAATTACTCTGTAATAAAGTTTCCAGAGGTCTATCATAAAAAGAGTAAAGTAAGAGAAATAAATGACATTTTAGAAGGCTAAATGCATTCAATTTAAAAGATTACCCTTTATGATCCTGCAATTATAAGCTTCTTTTTTTATTGATGATTAAATGCCCTCCAAGATATGAAATGGTGATGGTTTGTGTAGATGGTTTTTCAAAGATGTTCTTATATAGCAAATATTAAAAGTAGGCCACCTTACAACAGTCTTCTGTATTTTGGAGGGGAGATTAACTGATCAGTGAAAATCAAAAGTATGGAATTTATTGGCTTCTTTAACGTTCTAAAACATTTTAGCCTGTAATTAATATACACTGGCACAGGATGATGGGGCAGCTTTGGCCATGCATAATTTCTCGAATGAGAGAAATATACCTTTCCTTTTAAAATCATATATAAACATATTTCACTGTTGAAATAGGTGCAGTTAATATATTTTCCATTAATCATTAAATATTATCACTTTCAACTTAATCTAATTCTCAATTTATTCTAATGCTTAGCCTATAGCGATGTTTCTCAAAGTAAAGTTTATAGAATACTAATTCTCTGGGTAATAATTTTCTATGCTGCATTACAAATTCCCACAATCTCAGCAGCTTTAAATATAAAATATTTAGATTTCCGATTCTGGAATGACAGCATCAGGAACTTGGCAATCTCCAGCAAAACTAGCAAACTAGAGAAAATTATTTTTCAAATCTCTGGAAACTGTCATGAGGGCATATAGCAAATTGAATAAAAAATATTTATTCAAGAAAATCTAGTAAAACTCAGTAAGAATAGTGAGAGTCTGTAGCATTTGAACCATGACTCATTCCTTCCCTCCCTACTCCCAGCTCAAGGTGACAGAAACTTCATTCCAGGCAGGTGAAGCCAAGAACGCAGGGCTTCCCCTTCCCCCAGTTCTCACTTAAGGGATATGGCATCTCCCTGGGAGGGGCAGGCAACCAGATTTGTTCCTCAGGCCCAGCTATGCATTGGCAAGGTTGTGGAGAAATCCGAAGTTATACACTAAGCTGCTAGTAGAAATGTAGAGTGGTACAGCTAGCTGCCTTGGGAAGCAGTTTGGCAGTTCCTCAAAAGTTTAATTATAGACTTACCATCTGACCCAGCTATTTCACACAAGTATATATACTCCCCCAAAATGAAAGTATATGTCCCTACGAAAACTTGTACACAAATATTCATAGCAGCATTATTCATAACAACCTGAAGGCAGAAACAACCCAAACACCCTTCTGCCGATGAATGGATAACCAAATGTGGTATAACCATACAGTGGAATATTATTCACTGATTTCGAAAAAAGAAGGACATACTACTCATACATGCTACTACATTGGAAAACTTGGAAAATGTTAGGCTAAGTAAAAGAAGTCAGTCACAAGAGACCACAAGTCGTATGAGTCCATTTATAAGAAATGTCTAGGTTAGGCAAATTTATAGAATCAGAAAGTAGATTAGACCTTTCGAAAGAGCAAAAACTCTTTTCTGAATTAGTGTATAGCTAAGCTTGCTGTACACTGTAGAACTCTAAGGCAAGAGTCCTCCAACCCCTAGACCATGTCAGTGGCTTATTAGGAACTGGGCTGCACAGCAGGAGGTAAGCAGCAGGGGGGCAAAGCATTTGCAGCCACTCCCCAGTGCACACATCACCACCTCAGCTCCACTCAGATCATCGGGCATTAGATTCTCATAGGAGCACCAGTCTCTAGTACCAAAAAGGTTGGGGACCACTGCTCTAAGGGAACCACCCCATAGACTATTCTATCCTCTGGAATTTTGCAACACAAAGACTCTGACTCTCTGCCTTCTGCTGAGGAAGGTTTAAATGGTTCAGACAAGGGGTATGACAACTGAAGGTAGTTCAGAGTAGCCTTTCTGCTTCAAGATATGATGCCATCTTTTACTAGCATGAAGTGGTGAGTGGGGAATAATGAAAATGAGCCCAATTTGGGGGGTGGTGACACAGCTTTATATTCCTGTTAGAATGAGGTCAATTCTGAATTATTGTATGTGCTGATATAATATTCATGAATCTGACTTCTGTGATAATGATTGCTTATACACATTAGTAGTTTGGTGCGCAGAATAGGGTATGTTATGGGCTGAATGTTTGCATCCCTCTCCCTGCCCCCAACACATGTTAAAGCCCTAGCCCCCCAATATATTTGGAGGCGGGACCTTCGGAAGATGTTTAGGTTTAGATCAGGTCGTGAGAATGGGACCCTCATGATAGGATTAATGTTCTTATAAGAAAAGGAAGAGGGAGGTCTGTCTCTCTCTCCCTCTCTCTCTCCCTCTCTCTCTCCCTCTCTCCAGAGCGCATACATAGGAAAGGCTGTGTGAGCATACAGCAAGAAGGTAGCTAGCTGTCCACAAACCAGAAAGCAGGCCCTCGCTAGACACCGAATTTGCTGGCACTTTGATCTTAAACTCCCTAGACTCTAGACTGTGAGGAATAACTGTTTATTATTTAAGCTATCCAGTGTATTCTGCTATAGCAGCCTGATCAGATTAAGGCAGGCTGTTGGATTAGAAGCCCCAAGTCTCTTATTCTAATTTTGTCATTTACCAGCCATCTCAGTCCCTTCAGGCTGCTATAACAAAATACCACAAACTGGGTAGCTTATAAACAACGAAAACTTCTTTCTCACAGTTCTGGAGATTGGAAGTCTAAGGTCAGGGTACCAGCAGAGTCAGGTGAGGGCCCTCTTCTGGGCTGTGGACTTCTCGTTGTATCCCCATATAGTGGAAGGGGAACTCTGAGGGATCTCTTTTGTAAGGACATTAATCTCATTCATGAGGGCTCCACCCTTATGACCTGATCACTTTCCAAAGGCCCCCACCTTCTAACATTATCACGCTGGGTATTAGGATGCAATATATGAATTGTGAGGGAGTAGGAGCACAGAAATTCCAGCCATAGCAATAAACACTACAAAGGGCTCATCTGGTTTACCAACTAAAGGAAACCTGTTTATCTATTTATAATACTTCTGACATCAAATGTGTGGGTTTTCCACACCAAACATTTTTCCAATTGTCTGTAGCTGGGTAGCTCGGAATTTAATTCAAATCAAGGGTTCCCACAACTCCTTCCTCTGGTTTGGTAATTTGCTAGGATGGCTCACAGAACTCAAGGTAACACTTTACTTATGATTATCAGTTTATTATGAAGGATATAAGTCAGGAACAGCCAAATGGAAGAGATCCATAGAGCAAGGTATGGTGAAGAAGCAAGGAGCTTCCATGCCTTCTCCAGGGGCACCACCCCCCTAGAACCTCCATGTGTTCACCCGCCCAGGAGCTCTCCCAATCCACTGTTTAGGATTTTACGGAAATTCCATTATATAGGCATGATGGATTAAAGTATTGGCCATTGGTGATTACCTTCTCTTCCCTCTCCAGAGATCAGAGTAGGCTGAAAGTTCCAACCTTCTACTGAAATGGTTGGTTCCTCTGGTGGCCAGACCACATCCTCCAAGAGTTACTCATTAGCATAAGCTCAGGTTGGAGGGGACTCATTATGAATCACAAACAAAACCCCCTCTCATCTTTATCACTCAGAAAGTCACAAGGGTTTTAGGAGCTCTGTCCCAGGAGCCAGGGATCAAGACCAAATATACCTATGTCACAATATCACACCAACACAGAAGTCATCGGGGAGCTTAGGACATTTCAGTGTCCCTAAAGGAGTAGATGTCAGATTGGAAGATGTTGAGGAGAAAGTGAGACGTGAGGAAATAGTCAATAGTTCATCTCTTAAGCTTTGGCTTTAAAGAGGAGACAGAATAGTAACCGGAAGTAGGATCAAGGAAGTTATCTTCTTAAGCCTTGCCAGAATTTTAACATTTCTAAATTACAACTTGACTCTTTTCATTCACTTATGAGGTCTTGCGATGTGCCAAACACAGTGGCACTTGCTGAGGAAACAATGCAGAGTATGATCGGGGTCCTAGATGACAAGCAACTAGCCGTGCATGCAGTTCCCAAGCAGAACAGACCCTTCCGCGTACAACATTTAGGTACAAGAGACGACTTGCTAGCAATATTTTTCCTCTGCAGAAATTGTGCACTTTCCCTTTGGCTATATCGGTTTTGAGGTCCTAAAATATTGGAACTGGAAAGAAATTGAGAGATCATCTAACACAGCTCTTTCATTTAACAAATGCAGGAATTTGAGTCTCAGAGAGGCTAAACAGCTTGCCCAAGAACACATATTCAGTAAGTGGCAGATTCAGGGATAAAGAAAGCCCTTATCTTCTGTTTCCCAGTGCAAGGAATTTTCCACCACCCCATGCCAGACCATAGTGTCAATTTCTGCATTTCTAAATTCCTATAGCTTAACCATTACTTCGGGTGGTAGCGTTAATAACTCCATGAGTCGGAGCTTATTTCCATATTCTGCCAATTAGTGATGGTTTGGGGGTAATTCATTCCAAGGCCCTGGATTATAAAGGGCACTGTCAGCTGCTTTTTCAAGGTAATTCATTCCAAATTTTGGGCCAATTACACCTAATGTAGTTGAGAGTTAGCTGAACATGTCTCTAAATGTCCTTGAATTAAAAATCAATAGTTCTCTTTGTTTACCCCATAGCCTCACTGCAGGGAGAAATTGTGGCATAGGGAGGGGTGGGTTTCCGCAGAACCTGGGAGAGTGGATACTATGGGGAATGAAAGGGTCAGGCTTGAGGCAACCGCCGGTACCCTGGCGGAGGATGGGGTGGAGTGACTGCTTTGGGAGTTGGCCTCTTTTGTTATTGTAGCCAGAGATGACAGTTGGAAGCACCTGTGGTGATTTCTGACCTTGTCTCCCCTTCAGCAATCTGGACTGGGCTCTTATTCTCTGGGAAATATCGATTTCATTTGGAAATCAGGAACATCTTCCACCTCATCTAGAACTGGTTACCTCCCCAGCCAGCAGCAGGTCAAGGAGAAACAAGAAAAAAATAAAATAAACAAAATAAAATAAAATAAATAAATGAATTATACATATATATATGTATATTTTTAAAATATATATCCATTGTACAAAACAGCCATTTTCATGCCCAAGGTATTTGGCGATCAAATTAATCTTTGGTGGCCTCTGTCATCCAACCTGATCTCTTGAGTTTATCAGAGGAGATTAACCCAGGCCCACACCGCTCTATCTAGGCAGTGGGGCCTTGTGTAAGTGATATCATCATTAAATATTAGAGCTGGAAAGCCTCTCTGAGCTCACATAGTGTGCTATTACAGACAAGAAAGACAGGCTTAGAGAAATGAAACGTTTTATATTATTTACATTGTGATAGTTCCTGCCTTCTCATTTTGTTCTTAGCTTCTTCACCTGTAGAATAAAGAAGTTGAACAGGAAGACTTCTAACACCTCGTCCCCCTCTGGCACTCTTTCTCTGAAAGTCCCTTACTGCCTTGCTACTCAACAAACGCTTGCGACCAGGCATCCTCGTAGCATAGCCTGAGAGACAGACCTGCAAACTCTTGGGTCTCACCCCAGACCTACTGAATGAGAATCTATATTTGAACAAAATCCCCACATGATTCATATTATAGCTGGCTTTAGAAATCGAGTTGATTTTGGCCCTAGACATTTTATGTTTTCCCTAAAGCTTTCGGCTCCCTTCTCTCATTAGCCTGCAGATGTCACCAGAGAGCCAACAGTGTGATCTTTGAAGAGGAGGGGAATACTACATAAAGCTCTTTTCCCCTCATTTCTTGTTTACTCTTCTCTCCTGCCTTTCAAATTCCCTTAAGCTCTTCGGCCTGTTACCCAGTAAAACTACAGAGAAATGGACAACGACGCGTATTTTGAAGCTGTCCACCCTACAGAAACCTCAGTGTCTGCCCTTCCAGAAAAGAACTGGACCTTAGGGGCCCTCTCGTCTCATCTAAATTTTTATCTACTTAAATTTTTACCTACTTAAAAAATACATTGGTATAGAGTTGTTTATAATATTCTCTTATTTTCTTCACACACACACACACACACACACACACACACACACACTTTCATTGCTTCCTTTGCCTGATATTCTAAAGTAGGCACCCACTACATTTTATTTATCTGATTCCTTGACATGCATTTCTCTGACATGTATTCCTAGGAGTGGGATTGTTCGGTTATAGACTTAGCCATATTTAATTTGACTCAATACTTCCAGAATATTAATCAGAATAGCTATATCAGCACTCACATGGCAATGAACAAAAATCTCCCCTTGCCTCATTCATGCTTGGTATCCTCCACTTTTTTTGTTTTTCCCCTTCTGATGTAGCTACTTGGGCTCACTCTCAAGATTCAGCTCAAGGGTTAGCACTCTTAGAAAACTTTCTTTCACCCCTCCATCTAAGTTAGGCGTCCCTCCTTTGTGCCTTTGTAACACCAGTGCTTGTCTTGACCATTACACTTAGCAAAGTTCGGTATTGCCAGTTTCTTTGTCTATCTTTCTATGAAATTGAGAGCACCTTGAGGGCACACACAGTGTCTAAAGGCGCTGATATCATCTACCTCCTTTTGCTCCCAAGACAAATATCCTGCCCTTGACCCATAACACAAAGGCAGGGAAATCTGCGTGTGACCGTGGACCCTCTAGCTGGGCTATAGCTGATTAGACCAAGTAGTGAGTGACTTGCATGAAATCCTTTAGGGGAGCCAGTTTGAGGGCGTGTCTTCTTTGCAGTCATTTGAGGCTTGAACAAACTGTCTTTTATAACTTGTGTCTCCATCACCTAGCAGTGTGCCTGTACGAGGGAAGGGCTCAATAAACATTTGAAAGTGTTACTTCCTGTCATTGTACGAATAAAAAAACTTAAAAGCAGGACATCATTTGGAACTGTTTCTCTGGCAGGATGGAGTTTTCAGTACCTTCTTCCCCTTCATTCCTTTCTATTATCCTTTCTGAAGGGAAGAGAATCAGTTAGCATCACACCAACATGCTGAGAAACAATCAGGAGAAACAATAGAGGTTTGTTGGTATCATAGATGCATTCCCTGTAGAACATAAGGACTGACCACTGCCATCTAGGATGGAGCCTGGGCCCATGGAACAACAGCAGAATGGAGCTGGGTCCATGGGGGGAGGGGACGTAGACAAAGGGATAAGAAAGGAAGAAAATAAGCAGACATAAAGAGAAGGGGCTTCTGGATACTTATCTGAGTTGGATTCTGTATAGACCAAAAGATAGCCCAACAAGAAGAGTTAAGACAGATTTGCAGAAGTACAGTCACATGGTGTTTAACAACAGGGATATGTTCTGAGAAATGAGTCATTAGGTGATTTTGTCATTGTTTGAGCAATGCAGAGTGCACCTGCACAAACCTAGATGGTATAGTCTACTGCACGCTTAAGCCATATGGTATAGCCTGTTGCTCCTAAGCTATAAATCTCTACAGCATGTTACTGGACTGAATTCTTCTGTAGGCAATTGTAACACAGTGGTAAGTATCTAAGCATATCTAAACAAAGAAAAAGTATAGTGAAAATATAGTATAAAAGATTTAAAAATGGTACACCTGTAGAGGGCACTTACCATGAGTGGAGTTTGTAGGACGGAAAGGAGCTCTGGGTGAGACAGCGGGGGAATGCGGAGGCCTCGGGTGCCACTGTACACAACTGTAGACTTTAAAAGCACTGGACGTTCAGGATACATTAAATTTATAAAAATATGTTTCTTCCTTCAGTAATAAACTAACCTTAGCTTACTGTAACTTTTTTGCTTTATACACTTTTTGATTTTTTAACTTTTCAACTCTTTTGTAATAATGCTTAGCTTAAAACACAAACACATTGTAAGCCACACAGTAATATTTCTTTATATCCTTATTCTACAAGTTTTTTTCTTTATTTTATTTCATTTTACTTTTATAATTCTTCAATGTCACCACTTATTTGGCCCCTTATACCCCATCTACCTCCCTCTCCTCCCAGTTTTTTTCTATTAAATCTATTTTTTTACTTAAATTCTTTTTTGGTAAAAAGTAAAATACAAACAACCATATTATTCGAGGACGACACACGGTTAGGATTGTCTTCCACTTCCACTTCCTGTCCCACTGGAAGGTCTTCAGGGGCGATAACACTAATGGAGCTGTCGTCTCCTAGGATGACATTGCCTTCTTCTGGAACACCTTCAGAAGAATGACCTGCCTGAAGCTCTTCTTGAGGAAGTGTCACTTTTTTTGAAAATAGGTCCGTAGTAATTTTCTTTCTTTCCTTTCTTTCTTCTTTTCTTCTTGGAGGGTATGGGGAGGAGGGAGGTGCGGGGACGGAGGTGAGAGTTAGCGGAGGAGGAGGGAGGGTAGAGAGGGACGAGGGAGATGAGAGGGCGAGAGGTGAAGGAGTCGAGGGAGAGGAAGACGGGAATGCGAAGTGAAACCATTCCTTAAGTTCCTACTTCTCCATCTCATCCCGTCATTTCTCTCTATATCTCTCTCTCTCGTCTCGCTCTTACTCCTCTCTTATAGGTTTGCTTGTAAGCAGATAATGCATCACAGACATTTCTCTCTATTAATGGAAACCTTTTGGTGTTGAGGTCCATGTTTTTGAACTTTTTAAGGAGCTTGCAAAAACTTCTGCTAAACAGTTCACTGTGTGAATTTTCTTGGCAGTTCTTCCCTTTATTTTTCCTCTCCAGTTTCCTTTTCTCTTGCCTCTTCTTCAGCTATGCATTCCTGTTGCCATTCTGACAACTCCCCATTATTCAGCTCCTCAGGAACCACCCCGAGGAGATCTACTTTTGGATCAAAGAGATAGTGTGATATTGGGATGGAGATCAGCAATAAAAGGAGAGTGTCCAGAGCGTTATCAAAAACAAGCATAGCAATTCAGGAAAGTCATCTTGGAAGAGGAGTTAGGTCATCCATGACTTCTTATTGCTCCTGTAGTACACTGGCAGCATGTGTTTACTGATATACTTGAAGGCCCAGGAATTCTCACGATGCCAGATCTCAAAGGGATTCTATTTTTAGCTTGCTGCATTGCTCCCAAGTAAGACCGTTATCGTATTCTTGAAATCCTTGAAACCTGGTATTGACTTGGCTTCATTAAGGATCAAAGTCCTTTCAGGCATCCATTTCCAGAATAAAGAGGTTTTCCCCGTATGGAATATTTGTTCTGGTGAGTTATTTTCCTCCATAATCAGCTTATTTCGAGTGTCCAAAAATTCCTCAGCTGCCTTCACATCAGCACTTGCAGACTCATCAATCACTTTTACATTATGTAATAAATAATGATTCTTGAATCATTTAAACCACCCAGAGCTAGCAGTAAATTCGACATTGTAGTCTGGTCCAGCCTCTTCTTTCAACATTGAAAACAAACTTTTTGCTTTGGCAGCGATTATCATGGTGCTAAGAGAGACACGGCTGTGTCTGGTCTTCAATCCAGGTCATTGGATATTTCTCCATGTTTGATATAGACCCTTCTCAAAATTTCGTTAGTCTCATTTTTCAATGAAGTCGATTCTTTAACAGCTTCTGTCACTTCGTTCTTGTTCTTGAAGATCGTAGCTATGATGGGATGGGACACGTCTGACTGGCAAGCAATAACCATCACCGATTTTCCACCTTCGTAGTGTCCTTAATCATTTTCGAGTTTGTCTCCAGTTCAATCACTTGACGTGGCCTCTTGCTGGGAACATTGGCAGTGGATTTTGTACACTTAGGACCACGATGATTACAGCAACACAAGATTAAATCAAGCACAGAGAAAATGATGCAATCAAAAGATGAAGTAAATATGAGATGTATAAGGCTGCTGCCAGTGTAACAGACATAGTTTTTACAGCAAATTTTTTTTATAAGTAGAAAGAATACACTCTGAAATAACAATAAAAGTATAGTATAGCTAATATATGAACCAGTAAGAGTTATTTATTATCATTAGCAAGTGTTATGCACTATACATAATTGTATGTGTTATAATTTTATTTGACTGGCAGTGCAGTAGGTTTATTTACATCAGCATCACCACAATCATGTGCGTGATGTGTTGCACTATGGTGTTATGACAGCTACAACATCACTAGGCAATTGGAATTTTTCAGCTCTATTACAACCTCATGGAAAAACTGTCATATATGACCTAAACATTATTATGTGGCACATGACTGCATTTGAATTGGGGGTGTGTTCATGATAGGCTATGAGTAAGAGTAAGACACAACCAGAGGTTGAAAGATATTACCTGATTTGCTAAAGAGTCCTGAAGAGCAGAATAGGGCTCCCTACTCCTAACTGGATAATACGAATGTCAGTGAGGGCATGAATCTAATTTCTTACCCTAAGGAATTCCTATCTCCTTTCTTTGTGACAAATACAATGTTGCAAGCATCGTCAGCATGTCCAAGGCACGGATGAGGCACAAGGTGGCATGTTTATAAACTTTCCATCTCTCATTTCACCTTATGAAGAGTCAGAAACATCATAGGTAAGTAATCACTATCTAAATCTCTCATGTCTGACCCCTCATCTCCACAGCTGTGGCCATGGCCTTAGTCCAGACACAAACTTAAATCCCAACTTCACCCCTTAGTAGCTACATGCCCCTAGGCAAGATATTTAAGTCTTCTGAGCTTTAGTTTTTTCAAAATGGGACTAAGTGTAATTTACTCTTCATAGGAAGATTGTAAGGATTAAGTAAGGCAAAATAAATGAAGCACCTAGCACAGTGTTTAGCAAGTATTAGATATTCAATAAATACAGTTTCCTTTTCTTTCTCATTTTTTCTTTTCCTATTTATTTATTTATTTATTTAGACCCACATTCCACCTTCTTGATATTCCATAGCAGAGTCAATTGCTGACTGCTAAAGAAGATCTAGCAGTGATGTTTGAACAGGGTCACTGTCCATAACGCCAACTATAGAAAAGTTAGTCCTCACCCTACTGTAATTTATTCTACTCCTCTGAAATGCACTAGTTAATACAACATTGTCATTATCTCTCTCCCACTAGATTGAGAGCTTCCTGGAGGCAAAAAATGCTGCTTTCTTCATTTTTAATGCTCACTTCCCCATGTTCTCAAACTGGACCATAGGTATTCGATTCGAATGAACTCGCTCCATTTACTCTGGGAAGGAATGGATTCATGCCATCCGGCTTGTGGAGGCAATATGGCACAGCTTTAGGTGTAGATATAAGCTTAAGTCCCTATTCTGCCACTTACTGGTTGCATCACCATGGGGTACTTCGTAGGCTTCTCGAGGGTCACTTTCCTTATCAATACAACGGGAAAACTAACCTACGTCATTATGTGGTGTATGACTGGGTCTGGATTAGGAGCTTGTTCATGATAGGCTATGAGTAAGAGTGGGCGCGACCAGACCTGTTTTAAGGCTTATGACTCAGTTGTCAGTACTTACTAAATTTCCGTTTCTTATCTTTAATTTTAAGTAAATGGAGAGCCAGTTTTATTTATTGATTTTTTCAAAACCTTGGGGTTTTGCTTGTTTGTTTAAGTGTTTAAAATGTGACTCATTCTAGAAGAATTGGCGGCCTTTGGTAGTTATCTTTGAACGAGAGCGTTCCCAGCAATGACTCGACAAGCTTCAATGCTACATCAGTCAGGGTCTAGCCAGCAGGCAAAAACATATTAGTTATTTGAGAGAAAATTCAATATAAAAAAAAGACTGTTCACTAGATAACTGAAAGGGCGAAATGAGAACTCTGTGAGATTACAGCAGTAGCAACTATACAAAGCAACTACAATTCCCTATAGTTGAAAAGACTGAGAAAACTAAGGGAGAAGTGTAGAGGAAGGGCCCTGCAGAGCTCGCAGGGTGGAGGGGGGGGGGAGGGAGGGGGGGCTGACAGGTGGTGCGGGTGTCTCTGAGACGACATGGTGAGGCTGGTTCCACAGTGCTGGGAAAATTGCCGCCTAGATCCAGCTGATGCTACAAGAAGGCACCTCAGATGCTCCAGGAAGATGTCTTGCTGGGATGATGCTTACAGAAACTTCAAGCAAACAAGGAAAGCTCACGGAGGGAAAAGCATTGTCTCTGCTGCAGCAGAGAGGAGCAGACAGTTAGGACCAAGCACTTCTCCATCTTCGGCCTTATTATTCCTCTAATGCTGCCAAACACGTAGGAATGTGGAGAGCCTAACTGGAAGTCCAAAGCAGAAGTGTTGTTTGCAGAGTATCACAAAGTATCGGAAACTTGATATCAGGATGTGTCTGGGGCTGAGAGACAATAATTTAGTAACTGATGCAAATGTTCAGAGTGACCATTGCAAAGTTGCAAAGGGTTTTGGACGCCAAGCTAGTCCGATGCCCCCAAAATCATATGCACAGAGCTCTGGACTCTAAAAATATCAAGGAATTACAATAGAATCTACAAATCCAGCTTGTGTAAAAGGTTTGAGTTCGAATGGACATTCTAACACATAGAGAAGTAAGTACTTGGCTTGGTATTTAATCAAATCTTGCGCATATGATCATCATTTTAGTAAAATAGCAAATGCCATTTGTGTAACTGTTTTAATAAAGACTTCTGGGTTTACATTTACTAGAATGAGTAGAAAATTAATGTTTTTGGATTTTATATTAATATTTTTGGATTTTATATTTATCATTCTAACAAAGGCCCACCCTAAGGCAGTAAGTGTCACTGGCCAACTGATGGGAGATGATCCTAAATGAAGGCAAAGCATCCAACAAGATTGATCAACCAAATATTTGCAACAACTGCCAAAATGACATAATCACACATTCTGTTTCTTGGACAGTAGAATCTTGCCATCAGAAGATACTGCTGCTCGGAACTATAGATAAGAAGTTGACAGTAAGAGTGGGCTCACACTATTTATAAGAGCCCTGATTCTAATCACCTTTCTCTGGGTATATGCATATAACAGAATCTGAAATTTCTGGTCCCCAACTTGGAACTCTGAGTCCTCATAGAAGGCTCCCCAAAAAGTTGAATTTGTTGGTTTCTAACAAACCCAGCTCCTGTTTTGATTTCCCTCGTACATCATCTCTTTCCCTACCTTATATCCTAGTGTGAACGCATGCCCTCTGTTACACTCCTCCGTGTGTAAATGTGGAGACCCTCGACCTGCAGTTTGCCCTCCCTTGCCCAATACTAAGCAAGCCTAGAAGGATCTCAAAACGCAGTCATTTATGTTTCTTAACTTTCCAATTTTCTTTGTTCAAGTATCACTATGGCTCAGAAACACTTGGAAGGAATAAGATATTTGTCTGACTATAACTAATAGCTTAGGAAATAAATTCAGCATAAATAGTAAGCAGCTCTCAGTCTTGATCCAAGAGGTGTTGCCTCATCATTTACTGTGATTGGTGTGCATTGTGGGACCTGTTTGACATTCTTCTTCACACAAGGTTTTACAGCTCCAAATGTCAAACACTTTTCTCCTCAGCCCGACTTATGACTCAAGACTAAATAAATGTGTCAAAATGATTTTCAAGAGGGAAGAAATTATACTCAAAATGATTCACATTGAATTATTTTACTAAGAGAGAAGATTTTAGGAATGATTTCAGAAAGACCAGAGGTGCTGAGGAATGTGAGAAGAGAAAGAAAGCCCAAAGTATTCTGGATTAGAGAGAGGGACCCCTTCTATGATGTAGCAGATTCTAGGAGCTTCATAACATCACCTTTGCCTGACTCCTTCAAATGCTGTCAAAAAGCTGAGAACTTTCTGGGGTGGCAGGGAAGGAGGCATCTGCAGCCTCTTTAAAGAGTCTGTTGTGAGTCAGAGGAGTCACCGATTGTTCTGAGTCAATTGTTCTGAGTCGGTTGGTCTCTCCCTCTATGGGTTCACTCTATAGGTGGTGCATTGGGTCATTTGAATGCAGGTAACTGAATGCAGAGCTGTTTATTTTTGTCGGGATGTTAATAGGACTCAAGAGCTCAAATATTTTGTATTCTACCATAATTGACCTATGCTCTCCACTCCCACTTTCCTCAGTTAAACTTTTAGAATTCTAGTACTATTACTGCTTGTGTTACACAGCGTGTAGTGTTCAAGATTTCTTGAATTCAAGTCCTAAATTTCCCCTTTACTATATGAGCCTCCGGGTGCCTGAGTCTCCCCTCCACCCTCACAGAACTGTGATGATTAGAACAGAACCAGCAGTTAAAAAGATTCAGGGAGTTCATTCTTTAAAGCCCCAAGAGCCTGTCACGTGGTAAATGCTCAGGGGACATTAGCTATTGTTTCTGTCACATGAGCCACTAACACCATTTTGAATGAACGGGCTTATATTTTTAGTGTTCAATTATCTCCCTTTCCTATTATTGATTATTTATAAAATCAGAGCCACGGGTTGTTAACTCACTAGCAATGAAGTTGATATTTTACAAATATTTTTAAACAACTGAGTTGTTTGTGTTTCGTATAAGTAGGTTAAGACGCAGCCGCTGTCTATTGTTCCTTTTACCTAGGTATTTCCTGTTGTTGTATATTATTGCTCATGTGTGCTTACTGTCATACTGGAATTCTGTGAAAAGGATTAGAGCTGGAACGCAAGTTTCATGAGAGCAGGGACCCAATCAGTCTGGTATCTCCTGTTCCAAGTTATGGGGCTTTGCACATGGCAATAATACTTATTAAACGGCCATATAAATGAAAGAAGGGCAAATCCATTCCCCTGTGGGGATAGGCCATGGGATAGGGAGAGAAAGGTGATTCGCCGTGCCCATTAAAACTGATCTGAATCAGTCAATGGCAGAAGGATAAGGTCTGTCCCTCAGACCCGGAACGCTTCCTCAGTGACTGCCGCCCTGGCAGACGGCAGAGTCAGCACATTCTTTTCTATGTGCTGAGGAGAATGCGAGATGGGAAATAAGAAAACACCCATGGCGTGGACATAGGTGGGGCCGAGAGGGAAGCGGGTCAGGCCGGGAGCCAGGACATTCTTACCAGCAACTTGGGACCAGAACTCAAGTAGTTATTGAAGGGTCTAAGACTTCTGTTTTGGAGATTTATCTGTTTTAAAGCTGTTTGCATTTTTCTGATATTATTTCCTTGTTGCTCATCCTTAGCTTAACTCAGCCAGCACGAAGGAGAAACAAGCAATAGCCCCGTGGCTGTCCTTTGAAAGGAGTCTTATGGGTGGGGGCCATGAGAGAATGTGAGGGGGAAGCCCCCTCCCCACATGAAGATGCTCTTTCCAGAGCTGGTCCCTGCCCAATCCTCACATGGAGTGTGTTTTAACAATAAAGTCTCTTCCCTTATGATTTCCTGTGACTAGAAAATACCCGTGGGAAGAACTTTAGGCCATGAGCGAGTACTTGCCAGAATTATTCTCCCTCTGTCATAACTAGCAAATTGTCCAAAATACCTGAAACATATAATTTCAGACATTGGACATAGGTAGCATAAGACTGTGACCCTTAAGAAAAGGCAACAAGCGAGGTGAGCCCACTCTGGGCAGACTTTCTGTCCAACTGAGGCACAGCGAGGGGAGCCCAGAGTCCAGCCATTTCACCAAGGCAAGGAGACAAAGATTGGAGAGAGGGGAGGCCAAAGCGGCTGGAATTCACAGGTCACAGTATTTGAAAGTAGAGAGCTACACAGAGGAAGTTCCAGAAAGATGGATAAGGTTCCCTTGAGTTGTCGGCTGAACACCGACAACAATCTGTGTGAACCCCGTGAGGCTGGCTAGAACAACTTCTGAGGAAGCACCATTACTAGAGCTCACACAGCGCTGGGAATCGTGCAACTTCCCTCTAGACAGAGTGAGAGAATTATCCAGGGGGCTGAAAGTCCTTCCGGAAAATGCCTCAGCTTGTTCTAATTTGGGAGTGGGCCAGTGGAGAGGGATAAATGACAAAGCTCCACTCAGTTAGAACCTCATCTTAGTTTCAAAAAGTCAAGGGGAAGAATTGGAAAAGGAGGGAAGAGGGAGGAATGTTCTATGGAGGGTCGAGGGGAAACTCTTCTAGGAAGAGAAAGACATGAGATTCACACATTTGACGTTTTTATAGGAATGTTAGAATAACTGTCATAAAACGATGTGGTGCCTATAGCAGAGAAAGTTCTAACTCCCTTCCATACATCAAGTCCACTGCAGTGGGTGGTTTAACCACAGCACACGTAGGCCCCAAAGCTTGTTCCTCACACGCATTTGAGATGAGGGCATTCGTAGTGCCTCGTAGACGTTAGAGAGGGCAGCAAAAGGGAGGCTGCTGCCCCTCTCCATGGACGGGAACCATGACGACTTGGGGGTGGGCACCACCAGGCTTTTTAGAGGAGAAAAACGGGATGCCTCCTTCGTGGATTCCAGAAGTCAGTTTTTCTGTGGACTTCCTTTAGCAAATTATCGTGGCCCACAGCAAACTTGGGGCCATTAGATGTTCCTAGAGGCGCCAGCTGTGACTATGTAGCCAGAACTGTGCAGTGGCCTGGGCCATCCACATGCACACTCAGGCCCTAAGCTTGGGAAGTCCTGCCTCTCATTAGGTGATGAGCTCCAATGACTTCACAGACCTCGTACTTACCTCTGGATGATCCTCTTACATGTGAACAGAACTCCGAATGGAAGCGCATCCCTAAGGAAAAACTCTGGAGATGTGAGGAAATCAGTGTTTTTTTTCTTTATTGACCATAAAGCAATTCTATTATACGTGAGGTCTTGGTTATTGTTCTGTGGCTTGGGACCTTTTTTTTAGGTGACCAAACAATTCTTGATACATCATGTTCCGCCATGTTTTTGGTCTATGCTGTTAATTGCCCTTCAGAAGTATTAAGGCAGCTTCTCATAAGATGTCCATTCTCCCACAATCCCCACTGAGAAATGATCACACCACACAATCCTCGCCAGTCTTCCCCATCTTCGCTGGGTTCCCATGAGAAAGAATGTGATGCAAAGCTTGTCAGTGACATGTTTTTAGCTTTATTGAAATTCTTTCTTACAAAAGGTCTGATTTATTTTAGGCCAGGCCTAATTTCCTTCAGTCCCTGAAATATAGGTCCATGGTGATTCCCATGTCCTCTTAAGTAGGAATGTAAACTAGTAGACTTTTATTTTCAGGTTCAAACACTTACCAGCATCATTTTTGATATAAAACACGTCTTGTGTTTTCCCAAATGAAAAGACCAAGAATGTTATTATGTGAGTCTTCATTGGGGCTGTGACTGGGTTCTTTGCCAGAACCAGCTTGGGAATCTATTTTATTCAATGTTACATCTTTCCACCTTTAGTGTTCTTTTTTATAATACAAACTTTACAATGTGCTGAGCTATGCAGTAAACAGTGCCATGTTTATATATGCATACCTATATTGGCTCTGGAAAAAAATGCATGAGTACATGCGTATTATGTAAACATAGCAATTGGTCAGAAGGAGAATCTCTGATCATTAGGACATTAATGAATAACAAGCGTATTTTTAAAAAAGAACAACCAATTACACATATTGGTTTAGTTGTCAGCCAGGAACTCTGTTGGTCCCACACCCGCAGGGTCCCAAGGGTCACTTTCCCCAGGCAGGCTGAGGCTCATATGACAGGTGACGGTGCATCCAAGGCCTGTGAGTTTGTGACTCCCGCAGATGAGGTGGGTCTGTTCTCCCTCGCTGCCAGGTAGCTCCCCTAGTCCTGAAACACATAGATGGCCCATTTGGACCTTCTCCTTGTGCCAAAAGCACAAGGTCAACTGTATCTCCTATCACTAGGAGAGGGGTACAGATAGAGGATTTGGAGAGGCCCAGGGCCTCCCCTCGGAAATTATAAGGAATCCTTATTTCCTTCCACTTCTATAGGACCCATCAGGGCATGTGTTCTCCTGAACCCAGGATCACACCCGAAGAGGCTAGGAAGGTCCAATATCATCACCTCCAAACAGCTCCGAGACACAGGTGACTTGGCTGTAACCCTGACTGCCAGAGTATTGGTCTCTCTCCAAACCACCTTGGCTTCATGTGGATGGTTGGCCTAGATGCCAGTCATGTCTGATCATACGTTCATCCCCTATAGGTTTTGGAGTATGTGACCTAGTCGCACAGATCTTGCATCCAGGATTCTTGCTCACACTTAGCAAAGACACACAAAGGTTCAGGTGGAAGCAATGGTCTCAGTCATTCTCAATTTTATGACTTATAGGCCAGGTGAATGGGGCAGTTGAATGCTACTTGGAGGTAAGGTCTTACTTACTTCAGATAACATGCCTCGTAGAACTGTAAAGTGGATAAATGAATTTAGCACTCGAGATATTATGTACCACACATGGTAGTCATTCAATAAATGTTAGTTTCACTCCCCTTCGCCAAACCCTCTCTGATGGAAGCAGTGCTTTGAGCTTCTCTGAATCCAGGTTAATTCACGCAGGTGACCTGCATTTCCTTCCCTCTCCTACAGCTGGCCTCTCCTCTGTGTCACTCCCCCAAACTAACGAAAGCGTGCAGAGTAAAGAAGAAAAAATGAATGAATATTCATTATTCGGTATTGTCTCTTGCTAGTAAGAAAGATGTCAAAACTTGTGGCCTAAGATTTGGGAATTATCTGAAAAGTGAACGATCTGTTATATCTGTCTCCCATTTCCATGGCAGCATTTATCTCCCACATACTCTCAAGAGCATTTGTCCGTAACTAACAGACCAAAGGGAACATGGATATTGAGGCCTGATGCATGGTGTTTAGGAGGCGGGGCAAAATGGCGATCCAGCTGTCCAGGGCTCCATGAGCGGGACTCTGGTGGAAGGGAGAGACAGGCGGTAGACCCCACAGTTATACTTTTGAGCAGATGTCCAAAAGGAGAATGACCATAGGCCACCATGGTCCTGGGATAGGGATAGGGGTAGGGGGCTGCTGGACTGGGCAGAGAAGAGGTGTGGTCAGAGGAGCCCCAGGCGATGCCCCCACCCAAGAAATGCAGGGAAGAGGCTAGGCAGCAGGGCCTGGACTTTGGCTGTGCCCACTTTCAGAGTCTGTTGCACGTCACCCCAGCGTCCTCAGCATGTCCGCAGTTTGTCACCCCCCATTTGGAGAAGTTGCAGCGGAAGATCGTGTCTTCTGTGCCTTTGCAGGCGACATCATCCATCCAAATCCTCCCTGTGCCTGTAGAGACAAGTGAACACCGTTTCTTAGCAGATATGCAAGAGAGCAGGAAAGAAGAGAAACGGGAGCGTTGCTACATCTGTCCTTGACCAGGCTGTCCCAGGCCGTGCTGGCGATTCTCAAATCTCGTGGTTCCCATCTGCCCTCTCCACCCTACCAAGAGCAAATACTTTCTAGGCTCAGTTTCATGAAGGCAGAATAACAATAATTGATAGTGCTGCTGGTAGTATTTACTGACTATCTCCTATGTATCAGGCATTGAGGTCCCTCAATAAATGTCAGGGAAATAGGGCAGATGGGTAAGGCTCCAAGAGGAAATGAAGAATTTCTCAGAGGTCAGAGGGGTCAGTGGAGAGGGGAGTGGTCTGTAACAGAAGTCACCTGGAGCCCACGCTGACGAACTGGCAGCACCATCACCCATGGTTCTTGTGGGTTCCCTGGGTCAATGGCTGTACCAGGCCCAGACAGTGAGAACCCATTTGGGAGCCCTCTGGAAGGATGACTGAGCTTCAGATCTCCAATAGAAGCAATGCTTAGAGCATCACTGCTCAAAGTGTGGTTCTGGTCCAGCAACCTCTGCATCACCCAGACTTTGTTAGAAAGGCAGAACCTTGGGTCCTGCCCAGGACTTATTGAGCCAGAATCACCTTTTAACTAAGTGGTCACGGATGGAAGTGTGAGATGCATTGGTACAGAAGGAGGAGGGCTTTGCACTAGTAGGACAGACCTCAATTCAAGTCCCAGCCCCATCCGGGGGCTGAGAGGGAATTCCTCAGTGTGAGACTTTTGATGCTAAAACCGGGTAAGTTCTGGGTAACATGGGATGGTTAGTCCCTCCAAAACCCTAACTTGTTAGGACTATGAGCCAGTACCCAAAAGCATGTGGTTAGAGGTCATAAACTGGGTTTCGACATTACTGGCTGTGTCAACCTGAGCAAGTGAAATGAGGTAATAAGTAGTCCCCATATTTCGACGTTAACCCTGCCTCCTCCCTGTCCCATGTCCAAGCAGCCAATCTCCCCTTTTAGAGGAATTGTCGGCACTGACTATTAAACCCTTAAACCCACCACTCACTCTCGAACTGCATGGGAGAAACCCTTTACCAAGAATGGCAAGGGAACATCTAAACCATTTTGCTGCCTACTAATTCTACCAAATGAACTAGTTAGTACCTTTGTTATGCAGTGATTTATAGCATCCGTTGTTACGGGACTGCTGAGCAGTGAATTCGGGGACAGAGATGGGAGGAAGGGCCTCCTTCCTCTGTCTTCTTGGATGTTTTTTCTCCACCAGAACCTCTTCCCTGGCTGGATACCCTGTGCCTCTTACACAATAAACCCTTCGAGGCTGAGCAATAATTCGCACATTAAATGTCTCACGGAAAACAGCAGTTTACAAATTAGCCAGGAAAAGGCTATAAACCCAAGAGCTCTGTGGAATTAGTCACACCTAAAACAAATAAAAGAAGCAAATAAAGGAGACTGACGAATACAGAAGCGGCTCAAAGTTATGAGCCCAAATGCCAACAGAGCAACACCAACCCTAGTTGGTGTTTAGCCAGGAAGTCCTCGCTAATCTTCTGTCATGGAAGAGCAAATAAAATGAGAGCAGAGCCGTTAAATCAGTGGCACTGAATACCTGTAGTTACTGCACAGCCCGGAGGTGAGGGGCCAGTGAGCCTGAAAACCACCTCTGTGCCTCGTCATTTCAGAGAGGCAAGAACTCCCATGACTCTGGTACCCATCATCGCTTTAGCTCCAAAACTGACCTCTGATGGCTTAGAGTGTGGCCTGAGGACCAAGAGCAAAAGCATCACCTGGGAGCTGTTTAAAAATGCAGAGTCTTGGGTCCACTCAGACCTGAATTAAAGCCTGCATTTTAACAAGACCTCCATAATTCATGAATGCGTGCAGGTCCGGGAAGGCCTGCCTGAGATCAGGTCTGCACTTCCACACGAGTTCTCTCTTTGAGCTCCCTAACAAAGCTCTATCAGGAGAGCAGGGTAGTTAGCCCCCACCCCATCTTACAGATCAGAAAAACTGAGCAACAGGCTGACATTTTATCTTGGGAGGGAGGGGCAAAATTGGGAGTAGAGGCCAGGTCCTCTGACACTGAGAGCAGTGGAGGCTGTTTGAAGGTGATATTGTTGAGGTGAGACAGTGAATATTTTATTTTATCTTTACCATTCATTCAACAAATATTTAAGGGCCTACTTCATGCTCAGCAGTATTCTGAATGTTTAGACTACATAACTGAGTAGAAAAAGTTAAAACAATGATGACAAAAATTTCTGCTTCATGGAACTAACTGTAGGCTTCTGTAGTTTATTTAGAGTTATAGTAAAAGAAAGAATGAATTATACTGAATCCAACAGGCTTTCATCGGAGCCTCACACAGAGATCAGTAGGACAGCTACTGAACAGATATTTAAGATATCTGAGGCTCCAGATACTAAACAGATATTTAAGTGATAGGATAACTGAGGATTCAGAAAGATTAAGTGACTTGTCCTACAACTATTAAGGGGAAGAGATCATGACCCAGGCCTCTGATATCCAGCCAATCCAGTCCTTATTCCTTATAGAACCACAGTACACAGTATGCAGCACACATACCAAGCTGATGGGAGGCAAATCCTGGACCAATGAGGCCCACTGCCTGCTTTCGTAAGTAAAGTTTTATTGGAACACAGCCCCACCATTTGATTACATTTTGTCTATGGTTGCTTTCATTCTACAACCGCAGAATTGACTAATTATGAGAGAGACCATCTGGCCCACAAAGCCTAAAATATTTACTACCAGGCTCTTTAATGTTTGCTGAGTCTTGCACTAAGCACTAAACCATCTCCCAGTATTCGAATTTTATCTTAGAAAAAAGGGTAAAATGAAATGATTAGAAGTGAACACTCCCAAGTCTATCCATCCACTGCCACCTACAAGTCTGCTTGTGTTTGGACCCACCTCCACCTCCAGTTCGCCTGGTTCACAGAAAGATTTTCTTTGCAGGTCCAAGCCTAACTCCCAGCTGTGCTGGATTCGCTCCCACGCATCTCCTCTTTGACCCTGTTCTAGCCATCGCCCGGTCATCTTCCATATCCACATTCGCTCCCTCTCCCACAGCTCTTGGGCCAATTTAAAATTAAAAAAACACCCCCAACTTGCTCTCATTGGTGTCTTTCCTTACTTTTCCCCAGGGAAACTGATAATTTCATTATTAAGCCCCGTCCAGGAAATTTATGGTGCCAGACCAGTGAGAGAACTGCCAGGGATTGGTACTTCATTGAATTGGGGAGGATTCAGGTTAGGCAGGTGCAGAAGTTTCTTCCTCTCTTTTCCTCCCTCTCGCCCTTCCTTCTCTCTCATATTTATCTAGTAGAGATTATGTCCTAGGCACAGTTCTGGGTTTTGGATGTATAAAGGCTCAAGATGCTCACACATTTATCAGAGATCAGAGAGTATGAGAGGTGCTATGATAGAGACATGCGTGCGTGTGTGCGTGCACACACACACACACACACACGCAAACACTCTGGGAGTATAGCATAGAATGGGGTAGGGGGGAGGGTGCAGAGGGGATTAAAAGGAACCAGCATCGTTCCTCTCAGGAGGTAATAACGAGCTGACTTTAAAAGCCGAATAGGAATTAGGTAGATGAAGAAGGAGGGAAAGGCATTCCAGACAGAAGACACGGCACATGCAAAGAAAAGAGACATGAAACAGCTCTGCAAGTTCAGAGAACGCAGGTGGAAACCTATGGCCGAAAGGTGAGACGGAGGCAGGAGGCAGATGAGGAAGAGCCTCGGGGACTAAGCTAAGGGAACCAGACCTGATCCTCGCAATATTTTTCAGAAGTGGAAGGACTGAAGCTTGGAGGGGTTAAGAAATCTGCTCTGGGTCACCAGCTAGTAAGTGGCAGATGTGGGATTCGAACTTGGGGCTGACTCTGAACCTGAGCTTTTAACCACTGTTCCACCTTGGCTGAGCTCCTAAGGCAGGGGCAGTGAGAATAAAGAGGAGAGGATAAATTCCAGGAGAGGTAGACACTGGTAGAATCTATAGGTCCCAGGAAAATAAGGGGACCAGATAAGGGTAAGGGGAGTGGGTGAGAGTGGGAGGAGGGACAGGCCTTTGGTCCTGGCCGGCAAGGCAGGAAGCACATCCAGAAAGAACCAGAGCCAGTGGAGGGAGGGGCTGAGGGCTTGGGAGACCTGGTGGGGCTGAGGAGTGGGCACTGGGGTTCACAGCTGGGGCACCAGTGGGGTAGGAGGCTGTGATCCGAGAGTGTCTGCCCCTGATGCACAGCCCTGCCCACTGCCCGAAAGGGTGAGCGTTCCCTCCCTTCGGCCACATCAGCCGCTTATGGTACGACAGTCCTTATGACGCTGCTTAGGATCTATAAATACGTCTGCCTCCACCTCTAAACGAAACATGTTGAGGTCAGAGATCAGGTTTACTTAGCTCTGTGCCTCAGCACTGAGCCCAGTGTCTGGCCCATGGAAGGTACCTAGAAACTGCTCAGAAAGAAAGGAGTGCAGGGAGGGCTGTGAGAAAGCATGGCTGGCTCGGTCCCTCCCCCTTCCTGGGCCCCCACGGCCCCCTGTGTGCCGTCCCATTCATAATGTCTGGCCTGCCTACCTTTCAAGGTCAGGTCTCAAATATCACAAGTCATAAATTATTGGACTGCGATAGGGAAATACCAGTCCAAATTTGATGTGTACATGGAAGCAATCCGGCTTCCCATTGATTAGTTTAAAGAATCACATGGCAATTTTAGAACTTCTCCACCTGTCCTATGATATAAAAACCAAGGGGGAATGGAAGAGGCCACGAAGTCTCAGTTTTAGGCTAATGCCGCCCTTGACATTCAAATGGTCAATTTGGCTTCTCTACGAGTTAAGGATTTTTCTCTTCCAAATGTTTAACTTCCACTTACCAGGAAGAAGTTCTCACTAGACTCAAACATTGAACAGAGAGGGCCGTTCCCACTGTTTTTGTTCCTTACACAAACAAAAACGGCAATTTTTCTTGAAGAAAACAGGATGAAATCCAGCCCAAAGCTTCAAGTGCGAGGCAAGTGCTCTGACCCAGGGGGCTGCCCTCCGGGGAGCTGGACCCTCTGAACTCCCCGTGCACTCTGACCTTTCAGTAGAGAGGCTAATACGTGTGGGGTCAAGTGCTCACTCTCCACCAGCTGTCACAACAGACTTCTCCAAAAGTCACTTTCAGTCAGTGTGATGGTCTTAGTCTGTTCAGGCTGCTGTAACAAAGTACCATAGGCTGAGTGGCTTATACACAATGGAAATTTATCTCTCACAGTTCTGGAGGCTGGACGTCTAAGACCAGGGCGCCAGCAGATGGTGTCCTGGGCCCTCTTCCGGGTTTAGACTACTGACTTCTCCATGCAGCCTCACAGAAAGAGGCTGAGGAAACTCTCGGGGGTCCCTTTTATAAGGGCACTAATCCCATCACGAGGGCTCCACTCATGACCTAATCACCTCCCAGAGGCCCCATCTCTTAGTACCATCACGTTGGGGGGTAGGATCTCAACATATGAATTTGGGGTAGATACAAATATTCAGTTTGTAACAGCGACTAAGATCTAAGGGACAAGATTCTGAACAAGAATTGCAACAGCCCAGAGTGGAGATGAGGAGAAAGGTGGCGGTGAGGAGTGGAGGGTTCCACGGCCAGCTGGACGTGACCTGGCTCCATTGCCCTGTCTGGAAAGAACACCTTGGCCCCTCCTCTCATGCCATACCACAAGACCCCGAAGCCATTTAGCACAGTGGGTTGGGCAAAGAAAGAATGTTCTAGCAATCAGAGCTGTCTGAACGGACAGGCTTGCCTGGGGGGACAGTGAGCGTCCCATTGCAGGAAGTATCTGAGCAGAGGCCAGGTGACGCCTGGCAGGACCGCTGCCCAGGGGACGTGCGCTTCGGAGAGGAGACCAGCCCTAGGGCTCCTGGGCCCTCTCCCTGCGACCTCTTACTCTGGAGCGCCTTACCTTGCCCGAACCTAGCTGTCCGGGCCACTTCCTGCGCGCCACGGAAGCCCAGCATGCGGCACACCACGTCCCCGTCCTTCTTGTCCCAGCCGTCGTCGCACACCGTGCCCCAGCGCCGGTCGTGGTACACCTCCACGCGGCCCTCGTGCGGGCCCGAGCCGTTCACCAGCCGGATCATCAACGCCTCCAAGCCACCTGCTGGAAGCAGCTCACAGTCACTGCTCTGCTCCGGACACGCCCCCCCACACCCGGGGACCTGCCCTGACTCCCCTCAGCTCACCGCCTCCAGTGTAGGGAAGACAGACGGGGCTGGGGCTACGGCCACGGCCAAAAGTGTGGCCAGCAGAAATCATGGTGCATTACCCCTGCCCCTTAGCAGCCTTCTTTCCTCCACGTTTTATTTTCTTTTAATAGACTTTTTTTTTTCTTTTTTTCATTTCAGGGTCACAGCGAAATTGAGAGGAAGGTACAGAGATTTCCTACATATCGCCTGCCCCCAACATGACAGCCTGCGCTACTGTCGACATCCCTCCCCGAGGGGCGCATCTGTTGCAATCGACGAACCTACATTGACATGTCATTATCGCCCAGAGTTAGTAGTTTACGTTAGGGTCGCTCTTGCCGTTGTACATTCTGTGGGTTTAGACAAACGTACAACGACATCGCCACCATTAGAGTGTCACAGAATAGTTCACTACCCTAAAAATCCCCTGTGAGCTGCCCGTAAAAACGCAGGCTCCTGGGCCCACACAGACCTACAGGCTCAGAATCCTGCGGGCAGCGGTCAGGGATCTGAATGTTTTACGAGTGCCCAAACAACCTTGCGATAATACGCGTGTGCAGGCTGGCGCTGGGAGCGACAAGACTCGATGATCTGTAATGTTCCTTCCGTGCCAGTCTTCGGGGATTCCAAGGCCGGGGAAGAGGTCCAAGCTGTCTATTGTGCAGCTAGAACTCACCTGGAACACGTAGGGCGGAGGTGGGGACAGTGTACAGGGGGTGTGGCGAAGTGATGAGTGAGTGACAGAAAAACCGCTTTGTGAACTGCCAGAGAAAACAGCGAATCTGATGGAGTTCTGCTCCCCGTACGTACTGCAGCTTTGGATGACTTTTTCTTTCTTTTTTTGGCCATGTGGGTTGGGGGGATTCCCAGTGCTAATGTCTGTGATTTAGCGAAGACCTTCGTAGGCCTCTTGGGGAGATGGCAGGATTAATAAACCCCACATCTGTGCCACATGAGAAAGGGAAGGATCAGAACTGGCCATGAGCCTGTTACGTGCTGCCTGGGCTGGGGAAACCCGGGAATATTCTGTACAGAGAAGCTAAAGAAGTCACCAGAAAACTACACCGTTCCCAAAATGCTAACGAGCCTTTGGAAGGCTCCTTAAAATGTTTAATGTCATTTTCTATGCTTCCTGCATCTCTCACCATTCTCCCCATACATAAGCTCCCACCAGGTTGTCAAAAAAGGCTGCGAGGGATGAGCAAGAGAACACAGAAATCCTGGAGAAGGAAAACCTGGAGAGAAGCTGGAATGCAGAGGCCAGGTCTGAAACAGAGAACCGCCCCCTGGAGCGGCAATGACATGCTAACCTGGAGCCAGCAGCAGCAAATGAGGCCTGCCCGGCCCCTGGCTGGGGGCTTGGCCCTGGGGAGGTTGGCTGAGGCTGAGATGTCAGCCTCGATTTCTCACAGACCTGCCTCGCCTCTGTCAGCACCCTGTCACAGCGGCAGCAGGCCACATCAGGCCGGGACGCCTCCGACAGGAGCCTCAGAGTGGGGTCATAAGGAGAGGGAAAGTGGCGGGAGGGTGCTGTGGTTCTGAGCAGCCCAGGTGGAGTTCGGGGTGTCGGGTCAAAATAATAGGAAGAGGCTGGGGGAGGGGGCGGGGCGCGGGCAGTCAGGACTGGCGTTCAGACGTTTTCCCTTATTCTCTCGGCCCTGGACAGCCTGAACGTGCTCTGTTCATGTCTTCCTCTAGCCAAAGAAGTGACTGACCATCTTTTAGGAGCCTGACCCTATTCTAGGAGCTGTGGGCACGTCCATGAACAATATTTAGATGGAAGGACTAGCAATAAAACTAAAAAACAAATACAACTGTAACTACGGCCAAGTATCGACGCGTGCGCAGACGGAAACAGAGGCGCAGAAAGGAAATGGGGGGTGAAGGGAGGCACCATCTTGGACAGGGCATTTGGGCAGAACTTTTCCTCGTACACCCCGATGTTTACAGGGTAGGGCCTCTGTTTTTAGCTCCTGTTGCCCCAGATTAGGGGTCAGAGGTTCCCCCCGTTTACACAGAAAAGCAAACAGAGAAGAGGCCCTTGAAATCAAAGCCACAGATGTCACCATTACTCAGTGTGTGGTGCTACTTGCTTTTCCAACCCTCGCATGGCGCTAAGCAGGACCACCCAGATGCTCTGAGGAAGCTGAGCTGAGGGAAACAGAGAGAGCTGAGCCGAAGCGGAAGCACAAAGAGGCAGGGGCAGCGGAATTATCGAGCCATGCTGGAGACAAGACGCTCGAGTGGGAAGACATGAACCCCGGGTGCTGTGGCCCCGGAACTGCCCTGGATCTGGATGACCTTCCCATCCCACGCTCTGCAAGGCCCACTTGTATTATGGATCCTGATCTTCGAAAGTTTTCCCAGGTGTCCTTACGACAAGTCCACCCATCGAAGTGACCCAATGGGTCTCTGGTCCTTGCCAGCAAAAATACCTAAAGAGAGCACCTGCGAATCCCACACACCCATCTAAGAGCTGCTTAGCTACTTGCCTCCTGGGCCCGGGGTGGATTTGGGAATTTGGGTGGAGGAAAACAGGGTGGTGGTGATCCCTGTGGAGAGGTAATAGGGAAGAGTGGGAAGAGGCTAGAGCTGATTCCTCTATATTAGCCAGATGTGACCTCTCTATACTACCCTCTTCTTAAAATGGGTGCAGTGGTGGCAGTTGGGAGCAATAGTACTTGTCAAGGGCTTGGAACATCATGGGCACCTCTCACCGTGAGCTCCCACCCCTGGCCAGTCATTGCTTTGCCCAGCAACGTGTAGGTCAGCTCTGAAAGTTCTTCATGATTGCTAAGGATGGCTTGGATACAGCATCCTGAGCAGGGATGTATCCTAGACAGCTTCTCTGCAAAGCAACCCTGCTGCTTAAGGAGTAGGAATGGGGGGAGTTTATTCCTCCAATTGGATTAATCTCCTAACGTCCTCTGCTCTGCCCAGGGCACAATTCCTGGCCCCTTAGCATATTAGGGGAGGGAGACATGGGCATCAGCCGAATCCTGACTTCTGATGTCAGCACCTTTCTGCTCTCAACGTGAGCTGGATGTGATTTGTTAAGCGAGGCAGCTCTGGAATGGTCCAGGAACGTGGTGCTGAGGCTGAGGCCACTGTGGGACTCCTGGCACAGACCTTATAAATCTCTTGTTCTGAGAAGGATCCTCTTCTCAACGTGAATGTTTCTTTGCTTTCTTTGCCTAGTAAATATATATGTAGGAAAAGCAAGGTCCTAGACAAAGCAGGCCTGGTCTACCCTGGACTCCTCTGGCTTTGCCTGTCTGAGCCCCAGAGCTGGGAGGGGCTTGCGCCCTCCCTCTCACTTCAAACACAGGAATCCTCTCCATTCTGTTCCAGGCCTGACAGCTGCTCATCCTGCCTCTGGGAATGGACGGGAACTCAACAGTATCTCCTCGAAATCCGTTCCAGGATTTAAAAACCAGCATCTGGTTTCATTCATAGAGCGCAGGCATCTCCAAAGAGGCTCCAGTGGTTTTTTTTTTTGTTTTTTTTTTGTTTTTTGTTTTCCATCCAATGATTCGCTACCTTGTTTTACTCTGTACACTTAAGGTTTTGTGCTATAATTGGGGAGTGAGATGCAGAGTGACACTGTCTTTCTCCAGCATCTGGTGGGAGCACGATCAGGGGAACAGCTTCCTTACTTGGCCCTTCAGACAGTCTGGGAGGACAGCTTAATGGCCAGTGGCTACCATCTCAGAACTAGTTTCCAGGGCTGGAGTAGCCTTAGAATTGCCTACTACCTGCAGAGCTTGTCTACACCTGGCTCTGAGTTGCCCTAAAACACAGCCACAACAAAGCCAAGTTCTGGGCGCTACACAAGTGAGATTTCAAGTCAATGATAGACAGTGAAGGAAACAAATGTACACTCAGGTCCCACTACATGTCAGACACTGTGCAACGTGCTTCGTTCATGTATTTTCTCATTTATTCTTCGTAATTGTGCCAAGAGTTAGTTATTATGGCTCTCACCGAACAGAGGAGAAAACAGTCTTAGAAAAGTCCAGTAATTTGCCCACGGTCACACAGCTGCTACAACGGGCACTTTAGAGTGTACCCCTGAATGGGGACAGTCTCCGACAGTTCACTTGTGATGTAAAGGCACCGCCAGGGTGGACCAGCACTGTTTGAAGGGATGCATCTGGGATTGAGCCCCGGCCGCAAGGCTGTCAGGCCTTGTGAGTTAGGCGCATAGATGCTGCCTCCTCTGGGAGGGTGTCCCTGACCTCTGGCCCCAGTATGCGCTCCCCACGTACGAGACACACTACACTGCACTTCTCCCTTCCAGGTCTCTCTGTTCTCACTGTGAGACTGACAGCCACGGCACCTTCGTGGTTCCCACTCGTGGCTCCACCTGCAGGCAAAAAGCCTGGCACACTGCAGTGCCCCGGTAGCTGTACTGAATGAGTGAGTGAATGAATGAATGAATGAATGAGCGAGTGAATGAGTGGGATTCGCAGCCCTTCGAGGGGCTCTCGAAACAGAACTGATCCCTAAATCCCTCAGAACCTGCTCTGCTGTGCGTCGGAAGGGTCCCAAAGCCGGGGAGGAGGGAAATCCAGCCTGAGCCGGAAGCGGCTCCTTTAGGTCTGTTTTCCTAACGTCCATGCCCCTGCCAAAGCGAAACAAGTCGAAAGAAAGGAAGTTGTGAAAAACAGAAATAAACACATGGGGCTGGGAAAATAGGCTCGGATTTTCTGCAGCTGCAGAGTCGAGTCCAGGGGATAATCTGGACCAGCTGCCCATTAAGGAAGTTGAATTTTTATTCTCTTGCGAAGAAAGAACTCCCTATGCCCCCAGCCGCCCGCAGCCCAGGGGCCCTGCACCCCTGAGGCGGAGGAAATCGGGCTGTGTCCTTCTCTGGACATGACATTCCTCTTTTCCCTGACAACCCAGGGGAGGGGAATGCGGTTCGGTTCGTATGGAAAGGACAGGAGCCATCCCACAAGCAAGCTAAGGAATTTCTGGTCAGGCTCTGCGGGAGGGCATCGCTTTTAAAATGTGGTCTGGCTGGTGGGTGTGCTTTATAAAATGCTATTTCCTAATGATAATTAGGAAACTTGATAAGCTCTTAATATGCTGCTTGATGCCTCTTCAAAGCACTTTTGTTAGGTGGTCTCGTTTGATCTTTACAGTCCTCCTCTAAGGCAGGTGGTATCATAGTCATCTAACAGGTGAGGAAGTTGAGACTCACAGAAGAAAAGTGACTTTCTCAAGGTCACGTGATAAAGTGGTCACACCTGGGTCTCTAGACCCACAGCCAAGCAAGACCACTGTACTATGTCTTTGGTTGGGGGTCACACAGGGTGCTTGGGATATTGCTAGGTAGAAGGATAGCAAAAAATGTCTCCTAATTCATCATGCTGGATTGGTTTTAACTGTTGACTCATCCGTTGGTCTTCCCAACCTTATTGCATGTTCACTGGAAACTGGGAGTTAGTCTTGGCTGATTTTGTTTCTCTAATGCCCTGCTCATAGCTGTCTGGCTCCGAGTAGGTGTTCAAGAAAAAGGTCTCTGATCAAATAATAAATGAAGCACTTTTCCTGCCCAGCCCCAAACCAGGAGCCCTCCCCATCGCAGTGGGAGGACATCGCTTATGCCCAGAAACTCTGCTCAGGGCTCCATTTGTAGGAATTTACTGGGTGGCCCAGGGCAGAGGTGAGTCCTTTGCCTTGCTTTTGTTCCTGGGCCTCTCAAAGAGTAACAAGGGGTCAGTGAGAGTCAACAGGTCTTTAGGACAAAAAGAAATGCTGCAGAGCCTGGAGAAAGTCAATGATGCTGAGCTCTCATTTTCTCAGGCCTACCTATAGCTGTGAGGAGGTGTCATGTTTACATGCAGCCCGCTACAGGCTTCATGGACCCACTGCCTTTACCTCCACATACCACGACTAGAACCAGTGTCCTTTCCTAAGAAGGCTCTTTCACACCCTCGGCCTTCACTCATGCTGTCCCCACCCTGCCCTGTTTCTTCAGTTCTGCTCCTTCAAGTTCAAGGTCTGACACACCTGCCTAGAACGCTCTCCCATGCCTATATTTCAATTCCTTGAACACAGGACCTGCCTCTAGCACCATGTTGACCACTTTATAGCTCTATGACCTTGGACAAGTAATTTAACCTCTCAGAATAGTTTCCCCATCTGGGATAACCACGCATATCACAGAGAGTTACTCTAAAATATACGTAAGCTCAGTGAACTGGGCTGATCACTTCTCAAGAAATAGCGTTGAACTCAAGATAAGCCCCAAAGGTCGAGGTGAAGGACCGAGGTGCTGGGGCTAGGGACTCGCCCAGCCTCTGGGTCAGTGAGGAAACTAACCATGACCCCTCCCACCACAGCACCCACAAGACCTCCCGGAATGTTCACAGGGTCCGCCTCCCTCCTTCATCTTCTCTTTCTTCCATCATTTCTACAAAGTACTCTTTAGAAGAGAGGTTGAGATCTAGTGCCAGGGGAAGTAAGTCCATCCAGATAACTGGGTCCAAGCACACCTCCTGGGTGTTTTCCGTTGTCAAATGGCACTGTGAAGTTAATGCAGCAGCAGCTAACGCTGTCTCAGTTACATCAAAAAGACACCCTGGGGACCTCCCGATTTTAATCTGCAGTGCCTTTGGCATGCCTCACCTCCCATCCCAAGAGTAGAGCGCAAGGTCATGGGGATTAAGAACAATTCCTGAGTTTGTTTGAATTGCTTTCTACGTAAACCGTAAACCGTTTAACCATTCCTGGTTTTAAAGTACGTCTCAGTTTAAGATCTTCTTGCTGCAAGACCCACATCAAAGACCAAAGCTTCAATTCCTCAGCGATGCCAAGGCGTTGTTTTTGTAGAAAATTCTTGTTCACCTTCAATCTGAGGTTTGTGTCACTCAAGGAGTCTCTTGCGGGGCAAATACCAGAGACCACCGCATGCTTGCCAGGGAACTGGGAGCGCCAGCCGTCGCCGGGGCTGCCTCCAGGCCCGTCTTAAAAAGATGGGCACAGCAGTGTGGGCTAACTGTGGGCGAGGAGGGAAATGGAGACACAGCATGTGACAGGCTCCCTCGCTCACTCACCATAAAAAGAATGGGTGCTTAGGGAGCAAACTGGTTACCTCCGCTCACAAGCGTGAAATACCCTCCTAGACGAACAGTTAAAAAGGCAAACCTTCTCAGGTTCCACTTACGCACTTGGCTGCTAATTCTTAACATAAACTCCAAACACTGGTGTGTTTATTTTCTTCCAGTTAGCCCTAAGTTTTGGCTTTCACTCGGTTCCTGCTTTCACTTAGTATATATTTAGAATACAAGCATTAGTGATCGTTAGTGACCTTTTAGCACCGCTAGAGCACCGATCCCCCGGGGGGCTTCCTTTCTCCTGCCCAAGAAGTTTTTCCTGGCCACGGCCCACCCTGCAGCTCACCTCTCTAATCTCTTTCCTTTTATAAGACGTGAATGCAACATGGCTCGCTAGCTCAGCCGTTCCTAACCCTCAGGCACCCTCACCACGGATTAATCAGAACGGAACAGTTTTCTGCACATAGCAATGTAAACGCTCTCCTGGAAGGGGTCACTAGGAAGCTTTCAGGAAATGTCACTGGATCTGTTTTTGGAAGGCTTAAGATAGGCTCTTGGCGAACTGGAATGTTTGGAAGGCCAGATCCCATTCTCTGCAGAGAACCAGGGGAGAGGAAGTCGCAGTGCAGAAAGGCAGAGGGACCGGCCTCAGGGCTGAGTCATTAGGGGACTTGGATCTCAGCATGGCTACTCCACGGCCCGTGCTGCTCCCCAGATCTCATGTCTCATCTTCTCGGGAAGTGTGTTACTGAAAAACAGGACTTTCTAAAGGGGGAACAGCTCAGAAAAGAGAAAGAGCAGGAGCATCTGAGAAACATGAACTTGGAAGGAATATGGGCTTTTCCATGGAGAGGAAGCGTCTACACACTCTGTGCCTGGCACTGGTCACAGGGTTAAGGGCCGTCAAGAACAGCTGAGGCTTCGTTACCCCTTGGTTCCGGCCCCAGATTTGTTCTCCCCCTGGTTAGTCACCTCCCAATGCTGCCATGTCACCCCCTGCTTACAGCCCACACTGGCTTCCTGGTGCCCAGAGGTCAAGCCTGAGCTCCTGACTACTGATCCCCACTTACCTCTCTGGCCTTATTTTTTGTTTCTTACATCCCGAACCCTGGCCATGTCAAACTATTTGGGTTTATCAAATAACCTTCTGCTGTTTCATGCATAATTCTCTTTACCTGGAATACTTCGCCTTCCACATCTACCTGTTGGACAGCAACCTGCCCTTCAAGACTTGGGTCAAAGACGTCTTATCAACTGACCCCCATAACAGAAGGCAAATTAGCCTTTGGATGTATGTCTACTGTACCCGCACCACATTCTACTGTGATCGAGTGTTTTTGTTACCTGCTGGACTGTGAGCTCCTCAAGGTGAGGCTGGGCCGTACCCACCTTTGGTTCTCCAGCCCTCAGCCAGGGCCTGGTACCTGGCAAACGCTCAGTAAATATTCGCTGACTAAGTAAATAAGCCAGTGTTCTGTTTCCTGAGTATTTTCTTTCCTTCTGTGCATCTATCTTTTCATTATGATGGAAGTGAGGGAAGCCAGTCCCTCCCTTCCCTAGGGTCCCATCTCGATCTCTCTCACCCCTGCTACTTCCAAAGCTAGCATCGTGCCAACCTGCTTTCTGATTCATGGGTTTTAGGCCTTCACTGTCACTTCTGTCCCTGCCCCGTGTTCATCTGGTCCCCGCTATCGACCTCATTTACCACGCCCTACCGCACTCGTTCCTTTTCCCTCTGGCATGCCCCATTCTGCTTCAGCCAGGACTGGAAGCGGCGTTTGCTGCAGGACGATTTTTCTGGGTGAATTTTGTGTCCCTGTGTATTTTCGGTGTGACTAGATATAAATTTAGGGGAGGACATATTTGAAAAACACTCTTCTCTCTATCTCCACATGTGCTTGGGTATTTGCATCTGCCCAGCACTCACTCTGCAAGGCTGGAGAGAAGGAATGAATGAATGCACAGACCGAACAAATGCGTGAGTGAATCGACACTGCCGGATACGTGCCAGGTGCTTCCTTCCGCACAGGTTATCTCAGGAAGGCTACCGTGCTCAGTTCAAACAATCACAAGAACAGGAATAGTAAGCAAGGCGGGCAGGGCTTTGCTGGCAGATGCAGAGTACACCCCGCTCCTACCACCCAGTGAGAAGTTTGCTGTGGCCTGTCTCAGAGCCACAGAAGCAGGTCAGGCAGCCAAGGCTTGGAGAAATGAAGAGCAAACTCTGAGACAGGGCAGGGTCCCTTAAAAGTAACTGAGAATTGCTGAGGAGGGAATTAGCACCTCCAGATAAACCACTAAGAACAGACAGAGTGGCCCATGAGGACCCCACGTTGTCAAAGGCCAGGAGAGTAAAAGATAACCCAAGGGTAGCAAAAGGACTCTGGGCTAGACAGGCCCGATCTGTGTCCTGGCTTCAATTCTTATGAACTCTGGTGACTTCCGGCAGGCTCCTTACCCTCTTCCCTCAGCTTCCTCATCTCTCTTACATGCATGTCATCATGCCTCCTGAATATCACTGCGACAATTAAGTGAAATAATGTGCAGAGAAACTTTTCTCCCCATAGTGCCAGGTACGAGGTTGTTGATAGTATTACGTGAATGGTTAATTTTTCTTAAGTGTGGTTTACTTTTAAATCATGCTGTTGCTGGGGTATTAAAGTTGTATGAGGTATTAAGGACGTATGTGCAGTTAAGTTTGTAAAGAAATATCATTGCATAGTCTAGTAGCTGTCTCTCTCGTGTTGGAAAAAATGCTAACTTCTGGTGCTACAATATCCTAAACAGATTCCTGGAGCCACTGCTTGCAGCCGACTGTAGGTATAGGGAGAGGAGGAAGGAAATTCATGAACTCTAAAGCACTCTCTTTGCACTCTTTATTCTAAAACAGAGATGGAAACATTTTAGTATCTTGGGAAAAATACTGTCTAGAAGCCACCATCCTGATAACTTATTTTGGGCTTATACTGCATAATGGGGTGCCTACTGCCCCCTAACTTATTTCCCTAAATATTAAACACACGCACACAAGATGTTAAACATTCTTCAAGTTTTCTGAGATGCTACTGATAACTATTAACACACCCTGACTTAGAACTGACCCCTGAGTTGTTTTGCATATTTTTTTCCACATGAAAGCAAATTGAGGAAAAAATTTTAAACAATCTGAATGTAGATTCTACTTTAAATTCAGGCTGTGGGGCTTAAACTAAACTAGATCCTTTACCAACCCGCTAGCTGCAAAAAAAACAAAAAACAAAAAACAAAAAACCTATTTATTTTTCTTGCAAATGGACCATATACGAGGGTAAAACAAATGTCTTTCTGCCTTGAGATGTATATATATAACTGTTCCCCCCACCCCCTGGCCAAATTCCCAAAAGCCAAACATCTAACAGAATGACTGATATCACTCTTGCTTTAAACAAAACAAAACAAAAATTTTACCTCTCATCAAGTAGAAATCAGGAGATCTGAATTCTAGGCACAGTTTGGCCATGACCTAGCTCAGGGACTGTGGGAGGTCTCTCTGTTCTTGGTCCTTGTTCAGAGCTGGTAGGGCGGGCTTGGGAGAGGGAGAAGAGTTGATCTGAAACCCTACCCAACTCTAAAATCCTGACTCCAGACCAAAACATGGGTAAACAACGGCAAGATCTTGAAAAAAATATGTAATATCAACCTAAAACATGGGTACCGAGAAGACCTCTCTTATAAAGCCCTCTTTGAAGGAAATAAGCATTTTCGCATTCTGAACCGAGGGATGTCTTTCTGATTTTTCTCACCAATCCCTTTCATGTAGTAACAACTCCACCTGCTGGAACTTTAGGTTCGTGCTGCTAAAGGTGGGAGCTGTCTGGTAAGGTTCCGTGGCCTGAGCGCAAGCTGGGTTACGGGAGGAGGGTCTGTCCTCCACCGTATCCTTTTTGAAGAAGGTTAGCGCTGCCAACCCCTTCTTCCTACCTGTCAGGTCTTACGCAGGGCTGCTTGGGGCCCAGGGAACGACTAAGAAACCCCCAGAAGCGGGCACTCAGCGTGGGTCAGAATTTCTGCAGTTTTCTGAAAGATGATCCTTGGCTTCCCCCTCAGAGCCTCAGTCCTAGGGGTCCAGGTAATGCCTCTAGGACTGGAGTTCCGGAAACTAATCAGGAGCCTGAACACAGTGTGGGTTTGACGTGGTCAGCGGCAGGCCAGGGAGTGGAGGCCGTGGGAAGGCACAGATCTCAGCCCCGAACTGCTGCTATGGCCCCCACTAACACCCCGAAATTCATACCGCTAGGGCTTTTAAGGAGCCCAACCTTACTCTTCAAGATCAGGGGCCTAAGCTCTCATTCCAGAATCAGAAGTCAGAGGCCTAGGTTTTCGGTTCCACCTCTGCCCTTGCCTTGGGAGAGTGAGCTCTCCACTCAGGGCCTCTGAAAATGGGGAGATGAATGAACAGCCTCCAGTTTTGTTGTTCGACAATTCCTGTGTGTCTCCCATATTCCTCCGTGCACTGTGTGAAAACTTCCTGTTGATGGCATCATCTCTTTCTGCCCCAGTCTACCACTGATGGTGACAGTTTTGGGCCTTGTCACGGGGCAGGAAGGAGAAGCTTTGTGCAAGGGCTGTTGTTTGACCTCTGGGCTCCAGTGAGGGTGTAGCCTCTTCAGGGCAGGGAGAAATGCCAGCAGTCCCTGAGACGGGGCTGTCCAGAACTTACATCAGCCTCTTTCGGTGTAATCAATAGGCTCCAGGGCCAAGTGGATTAGACGCCTTTTTCCCCAAGCTCCCTACCCGTGCCTAGGGGAGCCCCGCACCACTGGCTCAGCTCCCACCTCACGTACCGTGCGCCCCCAGCCTCAGAGCCCAATTCAAGTGCAGAGCCCAGCCAGCCGGGTCCACAGAGACATGTTTAACAGTGATGAAAGCATCCTCGGGATTCATGGTGACTGATGACCACCACCTCTCCCCAGGCTCGGCCAGTGCAGACCTCCTCTGTCCTCTCAACTCAGCTGAAGAACAGTTGCCAAAGAGTTCCTGACAAGCACCCCTCTGGCACGTGGGCAGCGTTTCTGATCTCCCTCTAAAGGTCATCTTTCCACAGCTCCTCCCTTCCTGCCACCCCATCAGGAGTTGTTTATTTCACACAGCTAAATGCCATGGTCCTTCTCAGCTACCTTGGCAGCATTCCATCAGAGCACAGTCAACAAAGAGAACAGGAGAAGGCAGCAACCCAAAGACAAAGTATGGTGCCCAGCCCAATTCATAAATGTGACTTAGATATATTGCAGATGTCCTAGATCATATCCAGACTCCCTTCCTCTGCCATCAAAATTTTCCTTTTGGCTCCTGCAGGGTCCAACAGATCTCATGTAGCCGGGACACTCCTAGTTTAGCCTTTGGCTGCCCTTGAAAGGGACTCTAGATAATGCTAGGAAGACTGCCAAGAACATATATTGCTGTGTGGATTACAGCATCTAAGGTGAGGTGAGCGTGTGGAGTCTAGGGTAAGTGTAGGCATACCTCGTCCTCAGAAGTGACAAAGTGCTATCATGTACATTTTTCCTATTTAATCCTTAATCACTGCCCCGGAAAAAGGAAGGGCTGAGGAAGGAGGAGGCAAGTTTCGAGAGACCTTTGGAAAGAACACTACTGAGGAGTGAGGTCTCCTTCTGGTCCTGCATGGCTTTGGTTTGGGTAAGGGCCTACCCAAACCAAAGAAGATCGGCCCTAGGGAAACCCTCAGTCTGGGTCCAAAGAGTGAACCTGCAGAGGTACATGAGTGTCTACAGCAGAACCTGGAGGCAGGCGCTGTCTCCCAGCCCAGACTCCCTAGAGAGCCAAGGCTGGAGCAAAGATGTCCTGGAAGAGGAAAATCCGCTTATGCCTCACACAGGGTGGCAGCATTTCAGAGACCAACAAATACTAGACGCTGATATTTTTTCGCTACTTGGCTAGGAGACGCTATTCACTGAGGCTTGGCTGGGAGACTTCATTCTTCTCTGGCAGTCTCTCCAAGGTTCTACATGTAGCCCTTTGGGGGAAGGAGGGAGGAAATAAACCCTAGAAAAGAGTGTCAGCTAGGTAGACTGGCTTCCCTTGTAAACATCTGAGGAAGGACCCTCATCAGAAAGATGCCCATTCCTAGACTTGGTGGCCTGCCGCATACTGAGATCTCTCGCCATCTCTGCTCAGTTAGCAGCAAAGGAGAAAATCCAGAGATTCTACTTTGCCTCTACACCTTTCCTCATGTAGGTACTCAGGGAAGTCATGTGTTTTAATGAGCCCAGTAACTGAATTTTAGTGAGCATCTCCGGTGATTTTAGGAAGTATGTCTGAACTGGTGTATTACATAGAACGATAACAGTGAACATTACTGAGTCCCAACCACATGTCCAGGCATTGTAATAAACACTTCATGTGGATTAACTCACTTAATGCTCACAACGATCCTAAGAGGTAAAGACTCTTCTTATCCTCATTCTATAGGTGAGAAAACTAAGGCACAGAGATTACGTATCTAGCTAGTGAGGCAGCCGGAAGGAAGCCCAGGCAGTCTGCACCCCCGATCCGTCCACACAACCATTGGGCTTAGATCACATCTGAAAATGTGGCGCATGCCCCTGGAATGCACTTATCTCTTGCTGGACCAGGTAGTGGGGCTCCTTTGACACTAAAGCTGTGGCCCATGGATCCACCTCTGGACCCCCAAACTTTTGGGGCTGCTTGGGTGACAGCTACGCCTGTGCTGACACAGAATCCAGCGACCCCAACAGAATTTTCTTACTGGCATCTCCTGCTCTGTCTCCTTTCTCTCCTTTCTCTCCTTTTGGGCCTCGGTCACCTGAAAGGGAGGAGGAAAACTGGCATTAGAAATGGAAGTAAATCTTAATGGTAAATAAAGTACGATATGCAGAAGACTTATTAACCCGAGACCAGAGAGAACCTCAGGCAGGAGCCAGTAGCTCTGGAGGGCATGGCATGATGGAAAAAAAAGCTTGAGCTAATTCCGCTGTCAGGTTCTGGTCACCCCAGGAAGGGGAGGGCCCCAGATGAGGAATTTCCTTCCCTCCTCGTTAACACTTAGCAAAGCGGTGCAGCACAGACCAAAGCAGTAGTGATATTCAACAGGAAGAAGACAAAGCAAAGACGTTCCTATTAAATAATCAAGGGTCTGGAAGTCCACATCCAAGTTATAAGCATAGGAGGAGAAAAGGAGGGCAGGTCTTCAGTTACGTAGGGAGAGACATAGGTTATGTGTCAGGCAGATTTACCTGTGGGTGAGGCTATAAAACATGAGGGAGAGGCCCCAGGAATTGTGAAATTTCTTTCCCAGGATATGGTTAAAAAACCAGAGAAGGCTCTTTTCCCAGTTAGCATCCTACTCTACGAAAATGTAGTAGGCTCTGACACCACTCATGCAAAGGTTAAAATGACCAAAGAATTCTATTCCAAGTACCTCCATAAAGATATCTGCAAATCAAAGTTCATGGCATATCGTCTGGTGAAAAAAATCAAGCCAACAAGTTTCAGAGGAGGATGCCAAGTGTGATTCAAGTTTTTGTTTGTTTTTTTTTTGTTTTTAAGAAAAAACAAGGCAACCATATATGTAAACATGAATATGCTGAGAAAAAGGTTTGGCAGGATATGCTCCAAACTGTTTACAGTAGTTATTCTAAAGAATAACAGCCTAAGGGACCTAGGGCGAGGGGACTCACTTTTTACTTTACACTTTCTACACTTCTGTATGGTTACAGTTTTTCAACAAGCATGTGCTGCTTTGGTAATCTGTTTTAAAGTCGATTATAAAAAATGCGGATCATAAAAGGACGGAAAACCTCAGGCTGTTTAATCACCAGCTGGAAAGTGAAATAAAAGTTCCCAGAGATGCTGATGCAAGATTCAGAGTCCATCCTGGATGTGGGGTGGGAATGATTAGCAGAATGTCTTTCTTAGGCTTCATTTTAACAAGTGAGAGGCGGAGTCTGGAGGAAGACTATCACGTTTCCTTGTCTTCTTCTGCAATGATGATAGGTCTGGATGCTTTTGAAATGAACATGAAAAGACAGGGACTGACTATAAAGTGGGGTCCCCTAACACAGAACGAGGCAACTAGCAATAAAAAGGGAAAAGTCGGAAGAAACACTATTTGGTAATGCAAAGCTGAGAACTGATTTAAGTTTGAAATGTCTGGGGAATAAAAATAAATTCCTCACAGTCCTGTGAGGAATCCGGCAGTGCTGGAGAGGAGGTGGCTGTCCCAAGTCTGCGGCCTCTGGGTCTCTCCTGCGGGCCCACTTTCCTGGCGTGGCTTCCTCTGAGCTACAGCCAGTAGTAATCCTGGTTCTCCCTTGCATTTCTACAGCACTTTAGAGTTTACAAAGTGTTTTTACACATGCATATCCCATTTAATCCTCGTGACAGTCCTGTGAAATATGGTATCATAAGGATTTCTAGCTTTTTGATGAAGAAAGTGGTGTCCGATGACGAGATTAAATGACTTGCTCGAGGCCACTTAGCCGGTCAGTGGCAGCCAGAATTTGAAGCCAGTCCATTCACTCCAATGCCCATGCTGACGAGCAGGGGTGCTCAGAGACCGTCATTACCTTTGAACCCACGCATGCCCATTGTTCCTGTGGCTCCCGGCTTCCCATCATCGCCCTTGGGGCCAGGCAGTCCTGGGGTTCCTCTCTCCCCTGGAAGACCTGGGGAGACAAGAGACAAACTGGAGAGCCTCAGACTCTGAACTGAAAGGGCCCTGAGAGGTCATCCAGCTCAGCAGCTGACCTCGACCATGTGCCTCCCCGTGCCTGCCTCTGCTTCCTGGTTCTCTCAGGTAATTTAAAGATGCTACAAAAGCGGTGTGTCAAAGGTCAATTCAAACCTTCCCCAACAGCACCTTTTATTCAGTTCGGTTAGGCCCTTACCCCAGAAAGACTTAATTCTATTGTGAGTGACGGTGCTGGTGCCAACCCCATTCAGGAGATGTCCCTTTACCTTCAGCTGTGCTGGAGATTTAGGTTTGCAAACTTTTTTTATTTTTATTTTTATTTTTTGGAGCATTTTCTAAGTGCCAGGCACTGTTCTGGATGCTTTGTATAAAGCATTTGATCTAATCCTCACCGTAAACTGAGGTAAATATTATTTCACCTGTGTTACAAGTGAGGAAGCTGAGGCTCAGAAATTAAGTAACCTGCCCATCGTCATGCAGCAGAGAGGCAGGAACTGAGTCCTGGTCTTTTTGAATTAAAAGACCCCTGTCGGTCAGCTTCATCTCACACTGATTAAAAGAGCTTACTGGTACTCGGGGTGGGAGGAAGATGTATTTAGGAAAAAAATCAAAAAGATCCTTTTCTTGTAAACACCGGGAAGTCTCGGGATGGGAATCATAGACTAGAGAGAGGAAGAAAGTCAGTAAACAAGATGGACGCCCTGCTACCAGGCCAGACCCCAGGGCTCCGACATGAGGCCCCATTGCTGTCCCCCCTCCACCCCCACCCCCGCATGTCACCAGGGAGAGCCAGAATCAACAAATGTGACAGGCCTGGGCCCCCAAGCTCCTGACCTAAGCTCACAGTTATTTCTGCAAAGCAGAGCAGCTTTAATTAATTACTAATTGTTCTTTCCTGCTGTGGTTGTTAGTTGGTTTTCTTTGGGCTTTTTCTGTGATAGGGAGAAACTGTCTCCTACTAATCATTCCTCCAGAGGACAGGTGGCCCTAAGAGGGTGGCGGGACCTCAGAGAAGGGCTTAATTTCTTTCTTTCCTTCCTAACACAATGTTCCTAGGTCCAATGGCCCGGTTGCCTCAGAATCGTGGATCTAACGCAGGATGTGCCCGGAGCTCCCCATCCTCTAATTCGCTAAGGCAGAAAAAAGGGTTCTGCAGCACAGACACCCCTTGGGCCTTCTCAATTTTGAGTAGGGGCTTTCCTGGGGGCGGGAGGCTGGGAGTGGAGCCCCGGCCACGGGCTCTCCCTCCGCCAGCCTCTACTTCCTCTCCTGTCTGCAGCCTCCTTAGAGATTTAGGAAGGAGATGGTTCGGAGGTATGACTCCTCATATAAACAAACACGCACCGTTTCCCTGATAAACACTGAAGGAGGCACAGCATACCTGGAGAGTTGGTCCAGATCACAGAATACCCTCAATTCCTTCTGAAAGCTCTGGTCACACAGACCCTGACTCCTGCCTTAGGAATGGCTTCAGGGAGCTATGAGCCTCTCATTTCCTTTAGATCCTGATGTTTTCTATGAAGAAGTGTTTGCTCCATCCTATTGTTATGCCAACAACCTATTAGTCTCTTAACAGAACAGAGCATTCGAGGCTGATTTGATTGGGCACTCTCCCAGGGAGCCCCGCCACCGATACCAATGAGAAGGCAGTGGGTCAGCGATGGATTGGAGGCCCTTCCCCTTCCTGGTGTGCCCAGGTTCCTCCTGGAGGTCTCCTTATTACCTCGAAGTCCAGGTAATCCAGGGGTTCCAGGCTCGCCTTCCTTCCCTTCGTCACCCTGATCACCTTTGGGGCCTGGTGGTCCTAAAGGGGTTACAAAGAGAACCAATGTTAGAGGGCAGCTTTTTGGAACAGGGCACTTGAAGAGGAAATACAAATCCCTTCTTTAGAGAGGAAGAATCAGCATGATGCTTTAGAAGCATCCAGGACTCTACCCTGCCCAGTCTTATATGTGTGCAGTAGAGCAATCAGGGAAAGCTTCGTGGAAGAAGTAATATCCAGGGTGAAATCTCAATGTGGAATAGAAGATGACTAATAAGCAAAAGGAGAAGTAGGGGTGTGTGATGAACTGAATGTCTATGTGTCTTCCAAATGCATGTGTTGAAACCCTGATCCTCCAGGGTGCTGGTGTTAGGAGGTGGGGCCTTTGGGTGGTGATTAGGGTTAGACGAGGTCATGAGGATGGGGCCCTGATGATGAGATTAGTGCCCTTGTAAGAAGAGCCACCAGAGATTTCTCTCGCTCCCTTCCACCCTCTCACTGGGGAGCATACTTTCTCTGTCATAGAAGGATATAGCAAGAAGGTGGCTGTCTGCAAACCAGAAAGAGGGCTCTCACCAGAACCCAACCATGCCAGCGCCCTGACCCCAGACTTCCAGCCTCCACAACTGTGAGAAAGAAATGTCTGCTGTTTAAGTTACCCAGTTTGTGGTAGGTTGTTATAGCAGCCCGAACAGACTGAGACCGAGCAAAAGGGGCTAGTTCCAGGCAGAGTGAACAGTCCCTACAAGAGCTTAAAGAAAGAGATATACGAGCCATGATGGGATTAGAAGCTGGGATACGAAGGATGAGAAAGCAGAGGTCCTGAAGGCCTGGCCTAAGTGCTGGGCTTGACCCTGAGGGCACCAGGCCTGATGGGGGCGGGCGGGGGGCGGGGGCGGCTGAGAGAAATGCATGATCAGATTGCACAGAAGGAAGACCACTCAGGCTGCGATGCTGGAAAATGGGTTGAAACAACAGGGAAAGCAGAGGCAGGGGGGCCAAGGAGAGGCTGCACCCAGGTGAGAGGTGATGAAGCCCTGAATTAGGAAAGCGGTGGCGGGGAGGGATGTGGGCCATTGGTTGGAAGCAGGAGAGACAGACGCGGCTCAGCATAGGTGAAGGCAGGGGAGGCTGCCAGGATCATGTTCAGATTCTGGCTGAAGCACCTGGATGAAAGGGGGGTTTCTAATTGCTCCTGAGCGGGGCTTCCTTCCAGGGCAAGACTTCAGTGTGGCAGGAATTCTAGTGTCTGTTTCAGTCTCCACAACAATACTGGGTGTTGAAGTTACTCGTCTGAGGCCACACAGGCAGCTAGCAAGGGAAGGAGCTGTAGTTCCAACGCAGGGCTGTTTGGCCCTCCGCCTCACTCATCACCCTAGCCCTCTTGCCGTTTCCAGAATGCAAACTGAAACTTCCCACCCCCGCGGCCTGCGGTTCCCAGGCTGGCGAGGCAGGGAATCAACCTGCTATCACCGCCTGCCCCCACCCCTCCCAAGGCTGCTCCTTGCCACCTTCTTGGCCAAACCTCCTCTGATCCGTCGTTTCTGCTGAAAGCAGGCACAGCCTGTTCGAACGCACGTACTCGGTGCCATTTGACATTTACCTCACACTGCCTTGCCCTGTAGTCATAAGTGTATGCGCCCTCATTTTCCTAACAAATTGCCAGCTCCCTGACAGGACTACATCCTCGACATCCCTGTTCCAGCGGTGAAGATCCAGACTCTAAGCTCTCCACGGCTGCTGCTTTGTGAGAGAAAAGGAGGACCAAGGAAAATGCACTGAGTTGAAGAGCGTCCCCTCAAAACGCACGTCCACCCAGAACCTCAGAATGCGGCCTTATTTGGAAACAGGGTTTTTCGCAGATGTAATCAGTTAGCATAAGGTCATACTGGAGTAGAGTGGGCCCTGACCCAATGACTAGTATTTGTTATTAGAAGAGAAAACACAGATAGCCACATGGGGAGAATGCCGCGTGACGATGGAGACAGATACCGGAGTGATGTATCTACAAGCCAAGGAACACCAAGGATTCTTGCAACATCAGAAGTTTGCAAGAGGCCAAGTAGGATCCTCAAGCTGTCGGAGGGAGGATGGCCCTGGGGCCCCTTTGATTTCAGACCTCCAGCCTCCAGAACTATGAGAGAATTTCTGTTGTTTTAAGCCTTCGAGCTCGTGGTACTTTTGTTATGGGAACGTGTATACCCACGGCATAGCAGTAATGTCTTGCACAATAAATAATTGATGAATGAATGAGTGTATGAGATCAGAGGGTGTTAATACATACAAAACAACCGTGAGGCCAAGATCAAGATGTACTGATACATTCCAAAAGTTGGCACTCTCCTCAGACCCTAACCAAAGTTGACAGCTATTTAATAATTCAATGGCACATGCACAGAGAAAAAGTAATCGACAATTTTAAAATGCACGAGTCACACGAATCATTTAAGGAGGACTGGGTTTTGGAGCCAGCTTCCTCTTTTCTGTAAAGAAAAGCAAAGTCAGACTAGCCATATTGATGATCTCACTTTTCAGGTGACAGAGTTGAGGCAAAGAACCTGTTTGGAACACACCTAAGAATATACAGCAAAGGAAAGACATCGTGAAGAAGCGAATGAGCTTCCCTTTGGGGCAATCTCCTGGCCAGGTTAAGGCTACAGAAAGGGCACTGAGAGAGGTTCCCGGATCTCCGCACTCCTTGAGCTGCCACGGGGCTGGACCTCTGTCCCCCAGTGCACCCCGCCACTTTTCACTCTCCTTTGCCCACTCCACCCCTCTCCTTGTGGGACACAGGGCTCCAGAAATTGAGCTGGTTAAGAACGCAATGGATCAAACACTCCAACTTGTTCTACTGGCTCTGATGCGGATGTGACTCAAGGTACGGATATTCCCAAGAGTAATTCTCACAAGGGGAGGATGCTGCCCAGTGGAATGACCTTAATGGTGGGACATCAGGGTGGCAAACATCATTTGGAAGGTGGGAGCCGAGTATGAATATGGAGCATCTTGAGTTCATGTCCTGGTTCTACAAAAATCTAAGTAAAAATTCCTTTGCCAGGCATTTATAGTGAGAAGTGGATTAAAAAACAGAGTGGCTATAAAGGGCCTTGGTAACCTTCGAGTAGCAAGGTCATCCTTGAACATCTGTATCCCACTTTGTATAACACTTCATCAGAACTATTCTTAGACAACTGTGTATGGGGATTCTAAGTTGCACCTGAAATCACCCTGCCAAGCTTGGCTGGATCATTCAGGCAGAGACAGGTCTGAAAAACATTCTATACGTGGACACAGTTTTTAAGACACTATGAATGGTAAGCGAGGGCCTTTACTAGAGATTATTGGGTAAAGGTTGGGGTGAGTAGTAAAGGTGGGCCCTGGTTTCTGAACCTTCTCAGCAGACTCAGAGCGGCCTAAAATGGGGCCAGTGTGAGTCTCGTGCGGCCAGGCTGCCTGGGGCTCTCAGGACCAAGCGTGTCTTCAAATCATTGCTGTCCGTGGGTAATGCCCTCTCAGGGCCTGGCTTTTTATCATTTTCTCTGGAATCCTGGCTGAAAATCTTAAGCTTGCTTTGCGACTTCTCCCTTTCCTCTGCCTTCCCTACCCTGTCACTCACTCTTCAAGGCCTGTCACTGAGGTAATTCCCGTGTCCCGTCTCTACCTCCTTCCTCACTGCCACCAAGCACAGCAAGGTCCTCCTGGCCTCACTCCCGGCCGTTGGCACCTGCTTGCCTCCAGTCTCTCTCTCCAAGCCTTCTGAGCACTGCTGTTGATTAATCTCATCAGAATCAAGTGAACTCAGAACCCTCAGAGGCCCCCCACAGGACGATGTGCTATGGTCCCCTCTGTTGGAGACCCCTGCAGGTCATTCCCAAGTGATCCCTTCTGCAAACTTACAGTGGGATGCTTCTGGGCACAAACTCTCTTTCACCTCAGCAAAAACAGTCTTCTCGTGATGACTCCCAATCCTCTCCTTTCCAAGAATCCTTGTCATCTTAGCCCAGGGACTCACCTTCATGTGCACCCTTCTGATCTCTTAGGGCGCCAGGACAGAGCCCCCAAATCTCAGAGCTGGAAGGAGCCTCAGGCATCACTATGCATGAACTCTGCATGCATGGGGGGATGCCCCTGACCCTGGTTGGGCCACCTGTGCCCACTTGTGGGGCACTGTCACTCACCCTGGATTGTGGTCCCCAAGGAGATTAGTCCCTCTGCGGGGGTGGAGGCACCCACTCTGTGGCCCTGCGCTTCACACAGCACCCGGCACACACTAGAGACTCAAAGAATGGCTTCTGGGCGGTCGTAGAGGCCATTGTGGTATCAGCGGTCCCAGTGCTATCTAGATAAGCTTTTTAACTTTTCGACTTTGTACACTGTTGCCTTCTCACCTTTTCTAGCACTGGAGCAGGCCAGAGCACGGAGGTGGGCTCGGACACAGGGGAGCAGGGTCTGCTTCTCCTCCATCGCGAAAATAGCCCCAGAGTCCCCACTGCTGTGCCTATATGTTCCGGGGTGCCAGCAACTCCTTCCTAACTGCTTCTTAGAGAGGGCCTGGGGAATGGGACCCCCGTGCCCGGGGTCCCCTCTCGGAGCCCTCCGCCAGTCTCGTCTACTGCCCCACATTGCCCCGGGGGCAGTTCCGCCCTCACGCAGGCTGCCCATGAGCTGCTCCAGCTGGAAGCATCTCCAGAACAGAACAATGTTTGGGAGAAACACCAGGATTCTTCTGGGAATCCGCGCACAGGGAGGGAAAAGCAACTCGTTCTCCCTTCCCGGATCCTGGAGCTAGTGATGGGGTGGGGGACGCGCGTGTGCCAGAATCTGGACAAGTGACCTGCCAAGAACAAATTCCCTTGAGAGCTGATTAAGTGGGCCTGGCGCCAGCAACACAGTGACCAAAATCCGAATGTAAACACCACCCCCAGAACCATGCTAATCCCTGGGGTGGCTGACAGAGGTGGAGTCCCTTACTTAATGGCTCGAGTTCTATTCCCTTGATGTCACTGGGGCACTGGATGCTCAATGCCGTTACCTTTACGCTGTCGTGAGCTCAGCCACTTCCCTCATTCCTGGCATCCTCTCCGCCACCCTGAGCATGTGCATGGGGCAGGGACTGTGGGCCCCATCTCGCTGCGGAGGAACCTTGGGCCCAGAAGTGTGGTGGGCAAGCTGGGCGCAATGACTCATTTTCACAGCATGTTCTCCACTTCCCGGTAGAGGCAGATGTGGACGGTGAAACGACCGAGCGCCATACAACCCGCCCAGAAAGTCGCCCCTCGGCCCATGCTTCCCAATCCTTGGCGGAAGAGAAACACTATTGCCATGTTGCTCTGATCAGAGACACTCAACACCTTCAACATATTTCCTATTCACTGGAAGCCAAAGTTTCAAAGTTTGAGCCTGGAATCCAGGGCTCCACAACGTTACGCCATCCCTTCGTAAACACTTGTCAGACTGGACTCTCGAATCTACTAGATAGTGTTCTTTTTCTCGAAAAAGCAGCCCACGGGTTAATTTGCTTTGCCAACTTGTTTTCCTGAATCGAGAGATGTGTTTCCTAGTCCCAACGGGGCCACTGGCTCCAGATTTGACTTGGGGAAGACATTTCCCCCTCTGGGCCTCAGGGTCCTCAACTACAAAACAAGCAGAGTGACCTAGGCGATTTCAGAGACCTGTTATCACTCTAGCTCTAGGAGTTTATAAAACAACCAACTCACAAACAGAGCCATCTGAATACGCCTGCAGAGTTCCGCCTTCGGGCCTTTGCCCACACCTCCCCCCTTCCAGGTGTGCCTCCCTTCTCTGGTTATCTTTCCTTCTCATTGTTTTCTTTTCCCCTCTGGTTCCTTTTCCTCTCCTGGTTTGCCTCCTCTTTCGGATCATCTAAATTCTCTCTCTGCTGCTTGCAAAGCCACAGATTCCAACAGACCTGATTAATGCTGAAAACCCACAGCAGAAAACAGAAAGTACTGCTGTGAATGTACACAAAAGACAAACTGGAGACAAAATTCATAGAAAACTGTATAACAAAGCGAGAGAATGAAAACCATTTGGGGTCAAGCTCGAGAATAACATAAATAAGCTCATATTTGAAAAATACATAGTTAAGTATTTGTGGATTCTGAGTCAGGAAAGGGCAGTGTGTGTGTGTGTGTGTGTGTGTGTGTGTGTGTGTGTGTGTGTAAAGACTAAGAGTGGAAACAAAGTTAGGGCAGAACAGCCACTCTAGGTAGCAGTACATAAATGTGTGGGAGCTTATCTGGTAAAACATTCCATATTCAAAAGCCAAAATAGAGCTTTGTCTCATTAAAGTTGAATAGTAATTACATTCAGACATGCCAAACACAATCCTCTTTGATCATACCAACTGGGACCCTGGCAACCATGAGACAGGGGTGTGGGGAGAGCCTGGGAGGGACTACCCCCCAAATACAGGAACAGAGCCCAGGGCACCATGCTCCCTTCTCTCTTCATTGCTCATAGCTGGTTTCTCTCCACCTGGAAAGCAGGATGGTCAATGACAAAAAAAACGTGGTTTTTGAGCCAGAAAGACCCACTTTCAGACCTTGGTTTTGCCACTTGCCAATTGCACAAGAAACAGTGGGAAAGTTATTCAAGTTTCACATCTATAAAATAGGGACAATAATACCTTCTTGCAGGATGTGAGGATTAGTGATCTTCAATACATTTGAGAATTAGAAAATTAATGAAAATATAGAGAATTAATGTTGAGAAAAGGTCTGGCTCATAGTAGGTCAAGATTTGGTGTAGCTGCCACTTTACTGAGTACCTGCTATGGGCAGGGGAGGTCAAAGAAAAGAGAAGACAGAAAAAGCTAAGATCCCAGTGGTATGGATTTGAAAGAAGAAATTCTACCGCTAGCCCTTCTTCGATTTCTGAGAGTTGAAATCCAAAATGACCCAGGACAAGTAAACCAATCACCTGACTCCTCAGGTTGAAGATTTAACGGTTGCTCCACAAATATTCATTGAGTCCCAGTTATGTGCATTGCACTGGCAGGTGCTGGGGGACACAGGGATGGACCGATGGGGGCGGACTGTGATGTAACAGAATGAGCACTGGGCGTTGGGCTAAAAGTCTGGCTTGGTCATCGAATTGTACACTTGAATGGGTGAATCTTACAGCATGTAAATTATGCCTTATTAAAGCTGTTGAAAACAAAAGTCCTGGGTCAGATCATTACCAGCTGTGCAGCCTTGAATAAATCAGCCATTTCCTTCTGGAGCCTCAGTTGTTTTTCTGCAGGAATCCTACCCCACCCTCTTAATAATGAAACCTGCCTTCCACCAGCCTCACAGCTGGTCATGGGGACCCACTTTAAAGTAAAACAACATACCCCAAAGCACTCCGTGAACTGGAAAATGCTATGCGAATGGGAGGCCCCATCGCTACTACTTTCCGTTCTGATAAATGCAGATGCTCGGAGGAGGGAGACTTGGGTGAGCGAAGGAGGCCAGCATGGTCCTTGGAGGAGGTGGGCTGGAGTGAGATCTGAAGGATCAGTGGGGTTCGGATGACGTGGAGGAAGCGGAAGAAGGGGGCATAGCAGGAGGGGGCGCAGCTGGAGTAAAGCTACAGCAGTGGAAAAGGTGGGCTGTGTCTCCGGGGCGGTGACAAGACGTGTCCCACTAGACGGGATGCTTCACACAGTACAGGTGGTGCAAGCTGGCCATCTATGGACCATATATGGCCCCCGGATGTGTTGTGTTTGGCTTACAAGGGTTAAGCGATTAAAAATTTCTAAAACGTTCCATAGTTCTGGTTTCTTTTGTAAAAAGGGGAAGACCTTGTCAATGCCAGTCTGGCCAAAATGGGCTGGACTTGCCATTGCCTCTACTATTCCCCCGACACCGACGTCAGTTTACTCACTGACACTGCTCCACTGGCCTCTACAGACGGTTCCGTTGGCAACCCCTGTATTCGAGGAACAGTTGGAGAAGGCAGGAAAGACAGGCCGGGGCCAGGTACGTAATGGAAGGCACACCAGCTCTGAGATCAGAAAATCCCGGGTCCAAATCTGGCTCCATCACCTCCTACCTGCGACTGTAAGCAGCTTCCTGAATCTCGGTGCACTTGTTTTTAAACGACATCATATGAGATACTCTTGGCACCACACCTGACAGAGGCGGTGTTCAAAAATGGTATTATTATTATTATTATCGTCTACTGTCAGGCTAAGGAGCTTTTAATAAATTCGGCAGAACCTGAGAAGCCATGGTGGGTTCTGTGCCAGGGAGGTGATGTGGGAAAAGTGCATTTCATGAAAGGTGCCTCCGACAAAGATGTGCAGGGTGGAGGGCAACAGGAAGGCATGGGGGAGGGGACCAGTCAGACAGAAGTAGAAGACAGGGACGTGGTTTTAAAGGCTATAATACCCATGGCCCCCGAGCAAGAGTACAAATGGAAGCCTGCACATTTTTTGCCGTTATATTTAAGAGTTATATATACAACTGACAAATTGTTAAATAAAATATGTTCTTTTACCTGGAGGAATACAGCTTCATAACAGCCTGGAAGGCCAGGTTCAGATCTGGAGTGCCAACTCCTTGTAGTTCTACCCGTTGGAACACTATGGCCCTGGAGGAGCACCCCCCTGTTCCTGGGCTGAGCCTGCAGCCTGACCCTCCGCTTGTCCTCCCAGCCCCGTCCCCCTGGAGGCCCCAACTGGCACATTCGAGCTCTGACTACCCAGTCCCTCATCAACCACCCTTGGCCATTCTCATGCACCGAGCGCACTCTTTGGGGATGGGGGTGCACAGGTGCATGTGCAGCCCTGGAAATGGGACGTTTGGGTGGAAAATCCTACGGTCCCATAGGGCAAAACTTAATCGAGTCAGCTTGGGGGAGGGAGGGGGACTCCTTGGCCCTTGGGGAGGGTGCCAGAGAAGAGGGCCTGAGCGGGAAGGGCCCGGCTAGGCCCTGTGGGCTCCCTACCTTTGGCGAGGGAGATGTTCCTCAGAGCGATGGAGTGCTCCCAGTCCTTGAGGCGCAGGTCCTCCGTGATGGTGTTGAGCATGGCCAGCTCCTGCTTGAGCTGCAGCTCCATGCCCATGTGCACCAGGCGCATGCGGCGTGTGTCCTCGCTGGCGTTGCTCACCAGCACCTGCAGGTCCTGCAGCCGCGTGCTGTAGAGGGCCACGTCGTAGGACAGGCTGTAGTTGAGGCCGCGCAGGGCGCCGCCCACGTCCGCCAGCTCCTCGCCCAGCACGTCCACCCTGCGCGCGAGCCCGTCCAGAAGGCCAGCGTGGCGCCGCAGCAGCAGCTGGCTGCGGTTGCTCTCCACCTGCAGCTGGTACAGCTCTAGCTGCACTGCGTCGTTCTGCAGGCTGGTGCGGTCGCGCAGCAGGGCCACCGCCTGCTCTGTCTGCGCCGCCTGCGCCTGCAGCCCCCACAGCGCGCCCTCCAGCCGCTGCACCGCGCCTGCCAGCGCCAGCAGCGAGTCCGACTGGTTCTGCAGCGCGTCCTGCACCTTCCACACCTGCTCTGTCAGGTCCGCCTGCAGCGGGGCCTGCAGCAGCCGCAGCTGCAAGTCTCGGAAGCTCTCGTTCAGCCGGTTCACGTTTCGAGTCAGCGCCTTCAGGTCTTCGGGGGAGCTCCGGGGCTTGGACACTGCAGAGGAGGAGAGGGAGAGATGAGCGCCACTGAGGAGTTCCGCGGGTCGCAAGAGGCGGGACCAGCCAGAGCCCGGAATGCAGTAGGTGCTTAATAAATGATAAATGAAGGGAAAGCAGCGGTGGCCAAGTTTGAGTGCCAAGTACTGTGGTAAGTCAACAGGTCCCCAAACTTGTCTGCCCATTAGAATTACCTGGCCAGGCAGCCCACCTGCAGAAATTGTGATTGAATTGGTCTGGGTGTGACCTGGGCTTTGGACTTTTTAGAAGAGCCTGAAATAATTCCAAAGTGCAGACTAGTTTGGGAACCACTGTACTCATCTAACCATTATGTATGAGGTTGATCCATTTCGTGAAATGGTCACTTCTTTGTGCTCAGCCTGTGATACTGTGTGTTGGTGAGAGGTCAAGTAGAGGAGGAAAGTACCAGTATTGTCCCCATTCACGGTCAGAGCTGTTGAGATGGCTCATGGTAGCCCAGCAAGTAAGTCGTGGAGCCAGAGGGCTTGCTCGCTCACTCCAGAACCCCGTGCTTCCCCACAAGTCTGCTCCAGAACTGGCTGAAGGAACCGTGCCTGCCGCAGACTCAGCCAGGATCTAGGCAACACTATTTCCTGGCCTCCTGAGCTGTGGCCAGGGCCCATCTGGATGGGCGTGCACACTTTCATGGTGGTACCTTCCTTTCTCCACCTCCTCCAACCCTTCTTCTGGATCCCCTATTTCCCTCTTCACACAAACCACCCATCTCAGTGACTCCCTCCCCTGACTCTTTCCTCTTGGGGTGGTTCCTTTTCTTGGTTATAAGCAGCTATTTCACAATGCTAAGGGGAGGTATGTGCATCTTAAACATTAGAATCTGGCATCCAATGCCTCCTGGACGCTTGCAGGCTGAGCTGACTCAGGTACACTGGGGCTGGGATCGCTAGAGATCCTTGCTCTCTGTTTTCCGGGTGCTGGCCACAGTTATTCCCCTCTCTGCTCCGCACACTAGAGAAATGGCAACTGTGTTGGGAGTGGGGCAGAGGGGAAGGTGCAGCGGTGAGGCACGGAGGGAATTCGGCCTTGGAAATCCTGGAACAGAGAGGACCAGGGAGCTGAGTACGCAGCTTGTTCAACCAATGAGAAAATTTGGATAGAATAGCATTCTTCCGGAATCTCAGGCTGGGAAGAGGAAGGATTGGTTGTGAGGGTGCTTGGGGCATGTGAAGATGAGCTAGCTGTTCCAATCCTTTGGCGATGCTTCTGGAAGTACAAGCATTTACGGTGGGCACTCTGGAGGTGATAAGTCATTTTGCATTAGATTTAGGGGCTCTTTGGGCTAGACGGAGCCTTGGAGCCCCACCTCAACTTCCCCTTCTGCCAGCACTTTAATCTCCAAGAAAATCACACTGCCAGTCGGTCACCCAGCCTCTCCGCCTATACCTTTTTTCACCTTCCCTTAGCACCAGCTGTTGGAGCAGTCTGCGTTCTATTCGGACTTGAGATTTGTCTCCCTGTAGTTTCTACACACAGAGCCTGCCCTCTGGGGTCATGAAGAGCTAGTGAATTTCCCGCCCCCCCAAGACAGCTTTTCAGAATTTCAAAGAGTTATCATGTCCTTGCTATGCGATACTCTCTCTGGTTTAAAATCTGCTCTCTCAAGACTAGGTCCTCAGCCTCCATCTATCTTCTTCTGCACATACACCAGCGTGTCAATACCCCCTTAAGTCTGAGTGTGGTTTTCCAAGGTATGGACAGACGGGGCAAAGTGTGATGGAAGGATCAGTTCCCTGGGCAAGGGATTTATATAAATGTGGCCAAAACTGGACCCCATTTAGCTTCATCTGGGCTTTTCAGACTTCCACCATTGAATTTGGCTCAATGCAGTTTTTGGTAAAAAATTTCCCCAATTTACAGATGAAGACACTGAGGCCAGGAAAGTGTAAGAGTTGTAAGTACAATTGTAAGTATGAGTAAAGGTTCTGGGGAAATGGATCTGTGACCCAAACACAATCCATGTAACCACTGGAACTGTCTGCTTATGAAATCACCATAGGCCGGGATTTGATTTTAAAGCCAGTGTGTTTGTTCAGTATTTGATCCAGACTGGTTGACAAGTGTTAGAGACAGGGCAGTTGGCAAACGGAAAGTCTGATATTTTAGTGTCAGTCTCTGCTCATGATGTCCATGGGGTTCAAAGAGGCACTGTAGCTTATCAGAAGTAGTGAGAATACTCTGAATTTTTGTCAATATTGGTTTTAAAATCGGGATTGTGAGTGACTAAGAGAAACAGTGCAACCTACTTGATTTAAATCGCAGGACTGATTTAAGGCTCCATCTGCCCGGGCTTGCCAAAGGCAACACACTGAAGTAGGCAATTTTCCTTTCTCCCACTCTCTTCTAGCCCACATCAGTCCCTCCTTCCCTCTTCAAGTGGTCCCCACACCCGGCTGGTGCCCTGTAACCTTGGAGGCTCCTGGCCTTGCTCATCAGCTCCCTCATCTCAAAACCTATCAGCTCATAAGCCCTTTTCTCTCTGTCCAGAAAGCAGACTGAAACTTGCCCACATGACAATGGCTAACAATCAGTTACCCCTTCCCAGAAAGTTCATTCGGGTCTTGTATTATGGTTCATTGCACAACCAATATAAACATGAATCCAAATAAAAGAAAGAAAAAATTCTTCCATAATCCCACAGCCTCCAACAAAGCACACTGGTTTTCTTTCTCTTTTCATTTTCTAGCTCCGTTGATGTACGTACCCCATCTTTACAATTTGACTTTTTTAACCTAATATGATTATTTCATAAACATAATCCTATCTTCCTCTTTGTCTTTTATAATTGTAATTTTGATGGCTGCATGAAGAGTCCATCTAGGGGATGTGTTGGAATTTACACATTCTCTTACTGTCGAGTGTTTTTTTTTTTTCAATTGTGGAGAAGAAATGCAGAAAGGTCTCTCCTTTTGAAATGTTTTCAAGGCAATGCACTAGCTCAAAGGAATGATATAGACATTTTAGGTACTCAGGCTAATCAGAACAGAAAGTATTTGGAGGAGTAATACTCTTTGGGCACCAAACTGTGCTGTATAAGCCCAGCCTCCCTTTTCAGGGATCACTTACCCACTCCAGAAATGAATTATCTCCTTCCAACAGTCACAGTGTGTTCTCAGCCCGCACCACCACGGCTACCCACCCTCTTCCCCCATTTAATTCCTTCCAGATGTTTGCTGTTCTCAACAGGGAACAATTCTTTTTTGAGTGTGACTCTCTTAATTCATGTTTATGCAAACAGTTCATTTATCTCTCTGCCTGGTGTATTTACTTTTAATGTGCTTTAATTATTCTTCAACTTTTATACTTTCACAAAGAGGAAAATAAATCATAGACTAACAATGCTAACTGGCATTTCCCGAATTCTTACTATGTGCCAGGCACTGTTCTAAGTGCTTTCCATATTAATATAGTAAATCTCATAACAACCCTATGAAGTAAGTATTGTTATTATCCTGATACTCCAAACAAGGAAACTGAGGCACATAGAAGTTAAATAACCCGCAAGGTCACATAGCCAGTGGATAGAGGAGGCTGACTGGGCCCGAGAAGTTGGGTTCCAGAGCTCCCAACTCTTAACCACTTCGGGATATTGCCGAAAGGGTGAAAGGCACAGAACAAACTTTTTAAGAGACACTAATGTGGAATAAGCTAGTTTCTCATCATAAACTAAGGCTAGAGTCAGACTATTTGTCAGGAACCATGTAGAGATTCAAATTTGGATTCTGACTTAGTGTTAATGCTGACCACTAATTAATGTTTTAATGTATAATTTGTAATAATATATAAGTAACATATTAACGTCAGCCTTGGCCTATGTCCGGGGCAAGGTGCCTTGCACATACATGTTTCCTGCAACCTCATCTGCATGGCTTTGCCTTCCCATGCCTCAGTCCCAAATTGGCCCCTGGTCCCATAATTGTCCTTTATGTTCATGAAAAAAATAATCACATGCTGGTTAAGTCAAGGTGCTCCAGATATAACTGACCAGGAGACTGTCTTCCCCAAACACATCAGGCATACTGACAATGCCAGCGTCAGTCAGGAGGAAGAAAGCTAAGCATTCTGTTTGATGTTTAGTGAAAGAAACCCTTTACCTGTGTATGAAAGTGCACGTTCATCGCCTCACTTAATTTTCAACATAGCTAACCTTGGGAGAGAGACAGCTCAAGTGAATATTCATAATCTCATGTAAAGATGAAAAGGGGGCTCAGACCAGGCAAGAGATTGCCGGAAGCATAAAATAAGGTTGTATCGTGATCATCTGTCCCCTAATCCAGCACTCCGTTCTCTACACCTGTTGCTGAGATAGTCAGTCACATACCAAACTCCCAAATCTGTATGGGGAAGCAGGGCAGAAAATGACATTTATTAAGCACCTACTGTATGGCAAACTCATCCTAGTCTCTGACTAGAAGTTGCTTCATTTATTCTTCCCCGCGACCTTGTCAAGTGGGAATTATTACACTCATTTTCAGACGAAGAAGCTCAAGCAATTAGTAGAGCACGAAAGCAGGCCCTGTCATATTGATGAGCGCAAACTGAACTGGAGGATGCACGGAGCCCGTGCGGACTGGTGGCCAGCTGACAGCTATGATATATGTATTAGGATGGCCTGGCGTAACCTCAGAGGATGGAAACCCCACCACTGTGTTTATTACTTTCCCTAGAGGTGTGGCTCTATCCGCTGTGCTCCTGGCACCAGTCTTCCCTTTGGTGGTCCAAGTAGACAAAAATCTCGGATTATTCACTGTTAATTACTGCAGAAATGGGATCCAAGATGAATTATAAATCAAAAGGTTCCTATTGAGGAGACTGTGCCCAGGATTTCTGTTTCAGAGGCTAGAATATCTGAAATCATTACCAACGATGTCAGGAGACCCAGCATTTTGATGGAACACATGAATCTAATGGAGAAAAGACTAATTCTTTGTGAATTCACAAGTGGAATTGGGGACCTGCTATTTAGACTAACATAGTGCCCAATGTAGAATCTCGTAACCCCGGTAGGTGGTCTAACAATAGTTGTCAGGTAAATAAGTGAATGACTGAAAACAGAGAGTGTTATGAGGCACTGAAGTGCCTGGCTCTCTTCTTGGAAACAGCACTCGAACCAGTGGGGAGGGAGAGAGCAGCCCTTGGGTCCTGCCTCACACTCTCTCAACTCACCTTCCACTCCAGCCAGGGCTGCAGGTGACCAACTTTAAGTGGGTGTAACCTGGCAGGATATCGCTTTATCTACATCTCTGATCTTTTGCTGTCTACCCCCAGGCTTCTGTGACTTCTCGGAATCATAAGACCCCACCTGGACTTCATCTGTGCACGCCCTCGACCCTTAGGGAAGCCCAGATCTATGTGGGCAGGAGCCAACGGATAAATATTCTCCACAGACAATTCTGCAGTTCTTACTACATAGCCCCTTAGAAAGTCCTGCCCAGACTGAGCCCCAATGGCCACAGCAGAAACCAACTCAAGGACACATTCTTGTATTTGCTTTTCCTTCTTTCTGATTTCCCCACTTCCCAACTCCTGCTTCCCAGGATAACTTCTCACAATAAACTACCAAGCCCAGGTTTCAGGCTCCAATTTCCACAGAGATCCCAGGCTAAGACGAGAAGCATCCCTTCCTTCCACAGCACAAAGAGGCCAATTGTCTTCCCATCTTCCTTTTTGTACTTTGCTTCTTCACATCTTGACTCCCTGTTGTCCAAAGAGACCACAAAAAGTTCGGATTTAAGATATTTATTTGTTCATTCATGCATTAAGTCATTCAATACATGTATATGAGGTTCCAACTCACTATATGGATCTGTGGGTGGTGACTGCAGTCGGCTCTTCATAGCCACTGGTTTTGCATCGACAGATTTAACCAATCGCAGATTGAAAATATTCAGGAAAAAAATAAATCCCAGAAAGTTTCAAAAAGCAAAAATTGAGTTTGCCAGACTCAAAGCACTACACTGAGTTCTCATGAATGAAGCGATGTGTGACATACCCTGCTGCAGCCTATATACAAATATAGATTATGTGCAAATACTATACCATTTGTATAAGGGGCTTGAGCATCTGCCGTGGTCCTGGAACCAATCACCCCTGGATACTGAGGGTCAACTGTACAGAGAAGTCTAAATGCAACCTTTCCTATCAAGAAGCTTATCATTTAGTTAGAATGCTACACAAAAAAAGGAAACTGTTTTAAAACTCCTCTGTTCTTAGTTTAGTTTCCTGGGCCTGCCACAAACTGGGTAGCTTAAACAACAGACATGTACTTTCTCACAGTTCTGGAGGCTGGAAGTCTGAGCCCAAGGTGTCAGCGGACTTAATTTCTCCTGAGACCTTTCTCCGTAGCTTGTAGATGGCTGTGTTTGTCCTGAGCCTTCACATGGCCTTCCCTCTGTGAGTGTCTGTGTCCTAATCTCCTTTTCTTATAAGGACACAGATCGTATTGGCTTAAGGCCCAAACCAGTGACCTCATTTAACTTTAATTACTTCTTTAAAGCCCCTGTCTCCAAATATAGCTATTTTCCGAAGCCTCGGGAGTTAGAACTACAACTTTGAAATTTCGAGGGGGACGCAATTTAATCCATAACAAGTGGTTAGTGGGGGCCTTTGCGAGAGATTAACTGGGAAGCAGTTGGGGTGGACAGAGAAGGTGGGAGCTGCTCTCCAAGCCTCGGCTTTGTCCCAGGAGGCGCTGACCCGACAGACATGGCCAGTCTGAGTCTCGCGGGGCCAGGCTGCCTGGACTCGGAGGATCAAGCATTTCTTCAAATCATTGCTGCCCATGGGTAACACACTCTTGGGGTCTGACAATCCCATTTAGCAACAAAAACCTGGTGGGGCATCTTCTCTGTCCTCTAGTGGGCCTTGCTGCTTTTTTATGGCTGTTATTTTTAGAAAGTGGCCCTCAAAGACGTACTAATTGAATACAGTTATAAAGAACTAAAAAACTCTCCTGATAATTTAGACTCTGTCTCAAACCACACACGAAAAGCACAGTCCCATTTAAAGAAAAGTGACTTGTCCCATGTTACACGCTCGCTGACCTTCCCGGGCACCCTTCATTGGCATTTAAGCTGAAGTCTCCATTGATATACAATATAATAAAGCCCCCAACCCGTAGTAAAGCAGGACATCAGGGAAGGGGTTGTAAACACTGCTTTCTTAGAGCCCACGCTTGATCTTACCCCCAGCACCTTTCACTCTATTTAAAAAGTAAAGAAAAAAAAAAAAACTAACGATGGATTTCACTTAATGAATGACACTTCTAGATAAACGTGGTATCCACCCATCATAAAACAGAAACTCCTTTCTAGAATTTTATTTCATCATTAAGCTAGCAAATTGACCATTTGCATAAGTATAGTTGGTATACAATATTATTTAGTTTCAGGTATACAGTATAGTGATGGACATATTTTAAAAAATACAAACAAGTGTTTGAATGTTATTAAGACATGAGATAGTTTCAATGTTTATTAAAGAAATATCCCCTATTTATATAATAATTGGGTCGTGAATAATTAATTCATTTATTCAGCACTTACTCATTACCAAGCACTGTGCTGGACACTTCGCCATATATGGAGTATCTGGTACACACTGTACCCTTTAATTTTTATAGCAGTCCTCAGAGGTTGATGTTATGGGAAAACTTAGAGTTTTTGCTGTACAGACAAGGCACCCGCATTAACACGAAATTAAATGTATGTGATGGCGCAGCTGCTTTATGTGCTCCAGCCCTCAAATACCATGCACCTTCTCCCCGCCCCTCCAAAGGCCGGGCCCATGGTTGGACATGGGGGAGATTAGTAGTTTGGGCTCTAACGGTTCCGTGCAGGCCACTGTGTCAGAGCTGGGCTTTGTGCCCACAAGATGTGAACAGTCTCTTCTTAATCTGGCATCAGAGTTTCAGCCTCCAAGCTTGTCTTTTCCATGTCCCCCAAGGGGACCTCTTGTCCACACCCTTCTAGCCCATAAAGATGCACTGTAGGTCTCAGCAGGAATCAGACAAGAAAGTGGCAACCATGGGCCGGAAAGCGACCTTGGAGACCATCTGGCTGCTCTTTCCCGTCTCACGGGTGAGAAAACAAGAGTCCTGGACAGAAGAACCCTCCTGCCCCAGGTCATACAGCTAGACATAGGCGTAGATGGGACCACTAATATAATGGTCCATTCATTTAACTTACAGAAGAAGAGAAAAAGCTAGTATTAATGGGCATCTACTCAGTGCCAAACAGGGGACTGGGTGCTGTCATGTACCTATCTCACGTGATCCTCTGAGATCATTATTCATGTATTCGGTTTTAAAGATGAGATATGTTGTAAGTATGTGTGTATGTAATTATTTTCTGTATGTTATAACATTTTGACATCTTAAGAAATCTTTCTGGCTGGAGAGAAACTACTCTTCCCTGGGCTAGCCAATTCTTGGGGACAGCAAAGAGCCCAGCTGGGAGCACATCTTTGATATCCAATCTGGAGCCGCACCTCCTCTGTGACCCCAAAAGGAAACATTCCTCTGCTCCAATCATCCCAGGGCAAGGTTCCTGTCAACGAGAGACCAGCTCTACAGCCCGAAGTTCACCAAAACGGTTCTGACTGACCTGAGTTGTTTACCCCACCCTGTCTTGCCTTTCTCGCAGGAACCCTATAAAGACCACGGCCTCAGGGTCCTCCTCACTTCTGCCTCCTGACCACCTGGTGCCTCTCTCCCTGTGGCCCTGTGTGCTGTGCCATGCCTGCCGTCTCTAGGACCTGTAAGAACAGTAAACTTTGGTTTCCTGAGCCTCTCCTCTATGGCCACACCTGACTGACCATTTCAGGAAGGAAAACCAAACATGTTCACGTGTCAGTTTTACAGAGGAGGCTTAGAGAGACAGATCAGCTTGTTCCAGGCAACACAACTCGCGCATGGCGAGTCCAGGTTTAAACCTCAGACCATCCGCTCGACCCCAGTGCACACCGCATCCCTCTCGCTTGAGCAGGAGCCACCGAGGCTGGGTTAGGGGAGCCTTCCTCCTCCTCTCCGGTCTGCCTCACAGCACAGTCACATGAGGCCATAATCTGAAATCAGTGAGGGTGGCAAGAAAGTTTCACTGTTTCTGTCTTCCTGGACAATTTGTTCCGTGAGTGCTTGTTTTCAAACAGCTCAGTATCAGCCCCCCAGAGCGTCTGCATGGCTTTGGGTTGGAGTGGGTGAGCTTTCCGTGTTGGCCAATTTTCTCCAATTCATCTTTTTTCATTTGTTGAGACTGTCAAAAAGTATTTTAAGGAGGTTAGAAATTATTATCACGAATAAGCACGTAGGGAATCTGGGCCAGACTTGGCCAGGAATCTAAGCACTTCCCGGGGTTCGCAGCCCCCGTGTCAAATCTCACATTATTGTTCCTCGAAAAGCAGACTCGTGGCGTCAAAAGATCATCGTGCTTGGAGCTGAAATCGATCTTCAAATCATTTTCCTCTTATTCTCGGACGAGGAAATGAAGGCTGAGAAAAAGCGCTATGAAACGTCCTCGGTCATCTAGACAGTGGGCGGCAGAACCAGGGCTAGTGCTCCCCTCTTTTTGACCACTGCCACCAAGCTTGTCACCTCTCTTGCCATGAGATGAAACCCAGTTCACAGCTCATTCTACTCTATCACACTGCTGTCCAGGAAAGCAGAATTAGGTATCCATCCACTCATCTATCCATCCATCCATCCAACCATCTATCCATGTGAATTATCATTGACAAGAATGCAAAAAAACATTTCCACCCAAACAGCTGGAATTTTTCCAATTAAAAACATTTATACTAAGAATGAGAGTTACTTTGAAATATTAATTAATCCCCAGAGTATCTTGCATTATTAGGTTGGATATTTTCAGTGTTGTAAAAAGTATTTACTATTGCAAAACAGTCATGTGAAGTTGCACCAGTGACAGTCATCAATCACAATATTGTCTTATGTGGTTTCAGAGCCTTTTCTACAAAAGGGAAAAATTTTAATAACAACTTTTAACATATTGTAATAAAAGAAAACACTGTGTGCATATCATGTTTCCAATTTTTCAAACAGTGACAGTGTCGTGTAAAGTGCAGAGATTATATAAAGGAAGTAGATTTCAGAATTTCATAGACTCTGAGGATTAAATGGGTTCTTAGATGTGGATTAGAAAGAAAAGAATATTGAACTAAGAATTTAAAGGCCTGGGTTCAAGTCCTGCCCACCACTTAACTCGCTCCTCTTGCCTCTTGACCAAGGGAATTTGTCATTTTGAGTTGCTTTTCATCTAAAAATAGAAGACCATCTACCTCGAGTTTGTTGTGAATCCTAAAGGAAAGAGTGAGTGAGCCAGACACTGTTGTGTGTTTTGTGCAGATGTTACGTAAGTTGAGGAAATCAAATAGGTAGGAAGAAAACCCCATGTCCTTTAAAAGCCCTATTCACATTCATACCATTGGTATTTATGCACGCCCTTTCTTTATTACCAGATTTGCTGACATTAATTTTCATAATGCAACATCAAATAGTTGCATAGAGTTTTAAGTTTTACAGAGCACTGTTATGTACATTATCTAATTTTCTACTCTGGACCAGAATTCAATTCCTTCTTATATTAGCCGAAGTACTAAGGAAGGTGAGAAAAAATGGGTTTTCCACCACTATCTAGTGACAGCCTTGAGGCTCCGTCTTGCAATTGTAAGTTAGGGAGTTCCATCCACCTTTATTCTTCGTCTTCCCTGTCTGTGACTTTCCAAATACCTGAACACACAGTTCTTCACCCTCTGCAGCTGAGTGACCCCCAGCACTGCTCCCCTTAGGACCTGGTAACCATTTGGTACTTTCTAAAGCGATCATGAACACTGACTCCCCTCTTTTCAACCACTGCCACCAAGCTTGTCACCTTTCTCACCACAAGGGGACCTGCCCATTGTCTTCAGGGGACAGATGAATCCTGTAACTTGACCTCCTCCATTAGCTCTCCTCTGGCTATACCTGAATTGCTGCTGCACCTGGATTCAGAGAGGCGTTCAAATGCCCCGGGTCTCTAGGGAGTTGACTTACTTCCGTATTAATCAGTGACAAACCTTGGGCAGCTGCAGCCACCTCTCGTACCACATAGCACTGCTGAAGGATTGTGGTGACTTGGCTCATTCTTGAGCTGTTTGAATATATCTGGAGCTAAACTGCGTGAGTGGATTGGTGGGCTGGGAAAAAAATCTCCTTAACTATAACCTTCTTCATGCTCCTTACTGCCCTAGCCTGCTTTATCCCTCTCATTCTTAGAAGTAACTCTCTGTACCTACTTTACCAAGAATAGAATGTCATTTACTAGGAACTCTGTGTTCTCCACACCTCACATTTCTACATCCACATTGTTTCCTCTAGGATTAGAGTGAGAAGCAGGACATTCCCTACTCAAAGTGGACTTCGGCCTCTGTGTTCCATGCCACCCCTGCCAGCTCCCCACAGGAAGGGACACGTGCAGGGCCCCGGGTTCCTTCAAGGGCTCATGCAGGACTGCAGCACTGAGTGGCAGGGAGGGGAAGGTATTAAGGGTTACCGCCTGAATAGTGAGAATTCCCTCACAAGACAGTTAAATATTTGAAGACAGACAGATTCCTCTTCCTTAAGGTGTTAAGGCCTTTCATCACCCAAATCGTTCTTCTTTGAATGTGTTTCAGTGTGTCTGCATCCAGTGGTGAACATTCTACTGGTTCCCCAGGGGAAAAACAAAAACCCCACTTTGTAGAGTTGCCAATTTCTGAGACATAAATACTCCTATCCTAGCGCATATCAAACTACCAATGTGATATCACTAAATATAGAAGGTCAGGGGAAAAAAACCACCAAATTGTGACCAGCTTTGAGACAAATGATTCAGGCAAGAATTGTCAACAGATGCTACAGTTGCTGAATGAAAGATTGTTGGGAAACAGTATATCTACACAGTATCAAAGTGTTTCCCACAGATCACTTATTCATTAGAAAAGGAATAAAAGATACCTTTACAGTAGTTAAAGACCTGAACCAAGTGATCAAATTTAACCTCACCAATAAAGGAACAAAATGACACACTATGCCTCCTGATATGAGGCGCTGAGCAGGAATAATGAAGTATTTCTGCGAAAAATATTTAACTGATATTTAATCATGAGGAAACAATCAAACTCAAATTGAGGGACATTATACCAAGCTACTGACCTGTGTTTTTCAAAACTATTGATGTCATGAAAAGCAACGAATGCTAGGAGCCATTCTAGAGAAAAGAACACTAGAGAGACGTGATAACTCAATGTGTGATTCAGGATCGGGTCTGGATCAGGGTAAAAAATTTCAATAAAGGACATTACTAGAGCAATTAAAGAAAGTTCATTATGGACTATATATTTGTAATTGTACTGTATAGTGTTAAATTTCCTGGATTTAATAATTATAAGTGGCGATATAAGAGAATTTCCTTGTTCTTGGAAATACATATCAAAGTGTTTAGGGGTGACATTTGCAACTGACTCTCAAATGATTCCAGAACAATAAAAATAGTAATAACAATGAGAGAGATGAGAGAGATGGTGGTGAGGTGGAGGGCTGGGGAGGTGGGGAGAGATATAGCAAAATGTTAACAATTGATGGATCAAGATGAAGGGTATATGCATGCTCATTATAAAATGCTTCCAACTTCTCTGTAGGTTTAAAATGTTTTAAAAATAAAAAAGAAGACCAACACCAAGAAGTTGTGGAGTTGTCTAATCTGCATGGAGCTGAACAAAACTGCCACCTCCCCTATTCTACATAGCATATCTCTATTAATATAACTTTGATTGCAATAGCTTTCAGTGGGTAGCCACAGCACACACAGTAACCCATAGTGCAAATCTCAAACTTTAAACCTTGTTTTAAAACTACTATCAAGCGCATCTTCCCTTCGCTGTAGCCCAGGACCTCATGCTCATCCGTATTAGATGCTCGGGCCTGAGCTACCTCTCTGGGTTTCAGGCTCATTTTGAATTCTGGTTCTACATTCCTTTGAATTGAATGCAGAGCTCCATGAACCACAGAGAACATAAACATGATATCTGGGACTGAGCTACATTCAACAAAATTTATTGAGCACATACAATGTGCAAAGCAATACGGTGCAAAGAAATCAACAATAACTAAAAAAGATGTAGTTGTTGATTGCAGGCTTATAGAAGGTGAGAACGAGGTCTTCCACTTCCTTTGTCACCCCACGGCACCACAAGGTGCTTTTTTTATTAAGCACATGATTGATGCTTAATAAATATCTGATTTGGCTTCACATAGGTAGTAAGCAGGCAAAAGGCTTAAAAGGCCAGTTCCCTTAAGAGATGGTATAATTAATAGACAGATGTATGAAAAACTTTATGAGATCGTTAGCTATCAAAGAAATGCAAAATAAAACAAAGTGAAATCTCTGAAAATAATGGGGCAAGTGCTACATCATGCCGGCAAGAATATGGTGAAAACTAGTGTGTTTATACATTACTGATGACAGCATAAAATATTTTTGAAAAGCAATTTGGCAAAATGTATCAAGAGCCATAAAAATGTTCACATGTCTGTTCAATAATCTCACCCCAGAGAATTAACCCTAGGGAAATAATCCAAAAGAAGAAAAACACTATAGCACAAACTCATTGCCTTCTTATCTTTTGCAGCAGTGAAAAGCTAGAGCGTTGTGAATGAACAATTCAAGAATAATTAAAGCATGGTACGCTAGATGGACTTTGATGAAGTCCTAAAAATGACAGCTATGAGGTCTCTTATATAACAGTGTGGGAAATGCTTATGCCATAATATTAGGCAAACACATACTAATATAAGAATTAAAAGAAAACAGGGATTATTGAAGATAATTGATTTTTTTATAGCTGTGAAATTATGAGTAATTTTATCATATTTCCTGATGGTGTTATTCTATTTGAGCAATATAAATAATTTAAAATAATCATCTATTGAATAAAGGAGGAAAGGATAGTTTTATGGGCTGAATTGTGTCTCTCCTACCCCCTAATTTCATATGTTAAAATCATAACTCCCAGGACCACAGAATGTTAACTGCATTTGGATATAAAGTCTTTAAAGAGGTGATTAAGTTAAAATGAGGGTGGCCCTAAACCAAAATGACCAGTGTCCTTATAAGACACCAGGCACAAGCTTGTGCAGATGACCTCATCGAGAGGCAGCAAGAGGGTGACCATCCACATACCAAGAAGAGAGGCCCAGGAGAAACGAACCCTGCCAACACCTTGTCCTTGGACTTCTAGTCTCCAGAACTGTGAGAAAATACATTTCTATCACGCAAGCCACCCAGTCTGGTGGGATTTTATTACGGCAGCCCTAGGAAACCAATACGGACTATAACACAACCCAGTGAGGCAGGGCTTACGGCTATGTCCAAGGATCTGATAACCAGAAGACCGTGTGTGCAGGACTGATCATTATCGACGCCCCCAAGTGTACCTAGGACCACAGAGAATCGAATGAGGCCCCTTTTGCCATCTTCAGCCCAGTGAGTGAAATATCCAGTTTTCAGGCTCTAAAACTTGCTGCAAATCAGGGTTAGCTGAGCGACACTGAGATTACAGCCTGGAGATTCTGATGCAGAAATGGGGTGGGCCCAGGAATCTGTACTTCAAATAACAACCCTGCCCCAGCTCTGCTTTAGTGACATAGTTGTGCTGGGAGCTGTAGGATGATTAAAGTTCCTTATCTCCCCAGCTTTTGCTTTTCTTCTCTATTCTCCTTCAACTTCTGTCTCTCCCAACAGATAGAGGTCCAGGTGGCCAGTCCTGTTAAACTTTCAAGTGTAAGCTGGCTTAAGCGTCCAAAGGAGCAAGCAATCTCATTTCTGGGTATATACCCAAAAGAATTGAGATGAGACTCGAGTAGATACTTGTCCACACATGTTTATAGCAGCATTATTCACAACAGCGAACAGGTGGATGCAACCTGAGTGTCCATCAATGAATGAATGAACAGAAGGTGGTATATACATACAAAGGAATATTATTCAGACTTAAAAAGGAAGGAAATCCTGTCACATGCTACATACAACATGGATGAACCTTGAGGACATTAATTATGTTAAGTGAAATAAGCAAGTCACAAAGGACAAATACTGTATAATGCTACTTACATGAGGTACTTAGAGCAGTCAGATTCAGAGACAGGAAGCAGAACGGTGGTTGTCAGGGGCTGGGAGGAGGGGGAAATAGGGAGTCAGTGTTTCAAGGGTGAAGAGTTTCAATTTTGCAAGATGGAAAGAGTTCTGGAGATGAACGACGGTGACAGTTGCACAACAATGTGAATATACACAAAAGGTTAAGGCGGTAAGTTCTTTGTTATGTTTATTTTACCATAATTCAAAACATCTCTAAAGGGGAACTAAAGAGAGGAGTTTGGGTCGGGTGGGGCAAGAAGATGGCCGTGTCTGGGGGCTGACCCCCCGGGGTGAGGGTGGGACCTAGGCGAGAGTCTGGCTGGGTCCAAGCGAGTGCTGCGGCAAGCATTACTCAGGCTCTGCCCGGTCCCACCCAAGGCCAGATGATAAATGGGCTGACTGGGAGCCACTCGCTGCAGCCCCAGCTCAGCTTTCAGGACTGGAGTTTCGGGACCTGGCCTAGGGCCAGTGGGCAGGAATCTTCTTTCCCTCCCCCCATCTCCTGCCATCAAACTGTAAAGGTGGAGGGGCCTGGGACTGGCCCAGCTCTCTGGGGGTGGTCGGGCTGTGAGCCAGCCGAGCCAGCCTTTCGGCCACTAGGAGGAAGAGTGCAGCCTGGGACCCCTGTGCTTGGGGTTCGTGTGCCTGGGGACTTGAGAGCGCCTTGAACTGCCTATTCCTCTGGGGTTTGGTGGGGAACGTTCCCAAGTCCCTCTCCAAGGAGGAAAAACAAACAGCTGAGAGCAGGCGGCTCCAGCTGTGGGACGCTTTCCAAGACGGAGAGAGAAAAAAAATTATTCCAGCCCCCGACGCCTAGTTAAATCAAAAGCAATGGCTCCAGAAAGCAATGGCAACTTCCTTGTAACCTCCAGCTTCATCAAGAAAATCTGAAAATCAGCCCTTGAGTTCCTGCGTTTCACTTTGTAGTTTGCAATGTGATATCACAACTCTTCTTGTAGATCTTTTGCGTAGTGTGTACTATAACAGCAGACATCATAAAATCCCACACGGCTAGGCTGTGCGAACCGACACAAGTGGGTGAAAGAGAGAAGTGGCTCGGAGCTAGCCTACTCCGTAGAAAATCACGCTCTTCGTCCTTTACGACCAGGTGCCTCAGTTTCCCTAGCTACTTCTTGCCCAGGGGCCATGTGGTATGATGGACAGAACAGTGAACTTGGAGGGAGCTGTCTGGGCCCGTAGGACGGCCACATATGAATGAGCGGGCTGGCCCCAGCCGGGAAGCACTCAGAGAGTCGCGAGCAGAGACCCAGGAAGACACAGGAAACATGTTCCGCTTGTTGGTTCCTCATGGCGAGACCTGGGCTGAGAGCAACGCGACCCGCTGGCAGCCTCTGACCTGAGCCTTTGCAACAAGGGGAGGTCCAGAGCCACCGAGGTGGGGAAGGCTCAGCACACCGCCCCAGGGTCTGACGCAGCAACACCAACACATCCATTGCCATTAAATCACCCATTTCTGGGCTTTGACGAGAGCCAGGCCTTGGAGGTGCCAGGAACACATCCGCCTGCCAGAACCTGGTCCAGGCCTCTCCCCCCACCCTCACCCCCAACTCCTGTGCAGTCCTGTGCCACAGTGGGCCTCATGCCCATGCTTGGAGACTTTCCAACTTGCACGGCCGAGTTCCATCCCCCCACATTCCCCAATAACTGCAAACAGCTCATCCTTTCCCGCTCTCTGGCCAGAAATGGACTTTGCCCTCAGCAGGATAATCCAAAGGCCTGGAAGAAAGCTGGGCCTTCAGGGAAGGGAATGCCACAGTGCCAGGTATATTATATATTTTAACAATTTTTTGTATATTATGATGCTTTGATATCCTAAAAAACCTTCCTGGCTGGGAAGGGACTGTCCCTTCCAGCAACCAGAGACCACCCCAGTAGCCCAAAGCCCACCAAAATCATTCAAACAAGCCAACGCTGAACGGGTTAGCCTGCCCTGTCTTTCCTTCCTGTAGAAACCTCCGCGCAGGCGTGGTCTGAGCATTCTCCTCGCTCCCGTCTTCTGCCTCCTGCCCTCCCGGGGGTTCCCCACGTGGCCCTGCGAGCTGTGCCAGGCCGCCTGTCTCCAGGACCTGTCGGAACAACACATTGCATTTCCCTGAGCCTCTCTTCTCTTTCCTCTCATGGCAGCACCCGGCCGAGGGTATCATGAAAGAATACAAAGCAAGGGGGTTTCTGAGATTCCGCAGAAGACCCCTCTTCTGCCGAATCTCACAGTGCTTTCTTCCTTCCAGTGCTTTTTACCAGGAATGACACCACGCGTACTGGACTGCATAGTGCCCCCCACTAAATTCAGCTCTACCCAGACCCTGTGAACACGGCCTTCTTTGGAACGAAGGTCTTTGCAGATGTGATCAAGTTAAAGTCACACTGGATTAGGGTGGGCCATTCGTGACAACATGGATAAAACTTGAGGACATTATGCTAGTGTAATGAGCCAAACACAGGAAGACAAATACTGTATGATCTCACTTACATGTAGAACCTAAAAAAGTCAAACTCATAAAGACAGAGTAGAATCATGGCTGCCAGGGGCTACGGGGAAGGAGGTGGAGAGATGTTGGTTGAGTAGACAAAGTCGAAGTTGGTTAAGAGTTCTCATCACACTCACAACAAACTGGAACTATGTGATGTGGTTGCGTGTTAATGAGCTTGACTGGAGCGATCATATCATGATGTAGACATGTATCAAAACACCACATTGTACACCATAAATATATATAATTTTTATTTGTCAATTATACCTCAACAAAGCTGGGGGTGGGGCAGGGGGAGGAAAGCTAAAAGAAAAAAGAAAAAAGAGAGTTTATAGGGAAACTTGGAACATTTGAATTTACTCCCTTTGCTCCCAAAATAATGACTTTACTCCCAAAGAAAGTAGAAGTTATAAAAAATAAGAAGTAAAAATCAGCAAAGCGGTGAGCTTCAAGAACCAAGGGAGGTGCTGGAAGGCACGAGTCTGGGGCGGGTGACACTCCGGGCCCCTGAGGAGGGCTCACAGGAAGACAGGGCTTCCCAGGGGGTCTGGAATTTAGGGGGGTCTGGGGCCTTGAAGACAAGTTTCCATTTGGCCACCGAGGCCTGGGAAACCCTGAGCAGGACACGTCCCCACCCTGGGCCTCTGCCTCATTTACGAGGTTGAGGCCAGGACTAACCCTTCCCAGCCCTGGTTTTATTTGTCATTCGGCCCCTCCCATGCTAGGTGCCCTTGGGGCTCTCGCCCAGCTTCCCCTAGTCCGCGGCAGGAGTGTCCTCTAGTCCCGGACTCCAGGGAGCCGCCGTTGGCAGCATCCGACACCAGGTGGGGGCAGCGCATGAGCCCATTTGGAGTCAGGGGAGACCTGTCGCCTCACGCCTCACGGGATGGTGTGCTGACGGCTCCGGGGTGGTCTCACAGGGCACTGCGTTCTCAGGGTTACAGAAAGATTCCCGTGGCTTTTTTAAAGGGTGGTTTTATTAAGACACCAACGACATTAGAGGAAATTGAAAGAGAAGAATGTGTACCAATAAGCCTCCCACTCCTCCACAGGGTTTTTCCTTTCTCCAAGGTCCCTTCTGCCCTTCCTCCTTTGGTCTGTTTTTCTGCTTGCATAATTGCAACTCCCAGTGCGTGTGTGTGTGTGTGTGTGCACGTGCATGAGCGTGCGCACACACACACGCGCACGCGCACACACACACACACCGCTCGGTAGTCTTCTCCCCTGAATGTTATTTCATAAACATTTTTCCATGTTACATCCCAGTTATCATTCGGGAAGGCTATGTAATATTCCTTTGTGTTGACTTACCATAATTTAGCTAAACAACGCCCTTAAATTACGAAATTTAAGAGTTTTACCAGTTTGGAATGATTAGAAAAAAATGTTGCTCAGGGTTTTACATACATACTGTTTTTCTCCTTTGTAATAATTTCCTTGAGACAAATGGAGCAGGATTTCCAAGCCCAAGGGTGTAACTGGTTTTTAGAGATCCTGAAAGAACATGGACTTCTTCAAGGCAATCTGCTTGTTTACTCTTGCTCAGTGGCCACAGCAAATGATCAGGGGACAAGTGTTAATAGGTAGGAGACTCCTTGCCTCAACGTCTTCCAAAAAGATGTAGTTTTTCCAAAACTCTGGCAGATAATACGTTTCACAGAGGACAACTGGCCAGGCCTCGTCGTTGTTAACAACAGCAGGAAGGAGAAACAAAGCGCTTTGCAGAAAGAATCCCTCCCAGAGTGAGTCATCACGACCAGGGCTCTGTAGTGCTGTCATGCAGTTTCTCACCCTGGGAGCCGGCACCACCGCCTCCTACAAGTCCCTCTGGGACACCTTCTTAACTGACTTTCCCATGCTCACAAAGGCTCTGGGAGGCAGGTAGCCCCGCTAGATGACAGCTGAGTTCAGACTGGTGCTTTACTCAGAGAGAAGCCTGGAAGGAACCTGGGGAGAGGCCACTCATGTCCCCTGAGCTGGAGCAGAGCCTGGGCCCACCTCTCTTCTGGGATTTCCTGAGGAGGAAAGGCTATGGATTGGGACCACCACATCAGTGGTATAAGATGGAACTACAAAAATCCCCGCCCTGCCCCACCCCCCCACCCCAACTCTGGCTCCCTGTGCCAGTTCCTTGCATCCCTAGATTACTCCAAAAAGGACCTTGGGGAATGTCACAAAAGAGCACCGCGAAGGGCAGGAGCCCAGGGAATGCCTGTCAGCCATCAGATCACACTGAGCTGCAGTTGGAAGGGCAGTTGGGGCCAAGAAGACTTGGGTTTTCTGCCTCCGAGGGACATCTCAGAGATGGAAAGCATGGGAACGTTATCCTAACAAGACCATCTGCATGGAGGCCACAGCAATGGGCCACCAGCCTTGGCTAGAACCAGAGAGAGACCAGGAAAGGCTACTGCCCACCACCACCACCACCACCAATGCCCCCACGGACTTGAGACTGGCTAACTATGTGGGAAGCTCTCAGCCTTGTCTTCCTTCCTCCTGGGCCCTCTCGCCACATATTTGAGACATGCTTCTGCTAGAAAATGATTCATCATTTATCTGAAATTCAACTTGATCAGGGCACCCTGTATCTTCGTTTGCTAGCTGTGGCAATCCCACATTGGATGGCAATTGGTGGAGCCCATTGGGGCTTGCCAATAGAGTGAACATGGGAGGCAGATAAGATGAATCTAGGCGGATTCCTTGGTTCTTGGTTAACACAACTGGGTAGATCGTGGTGTCATTGAGAGATGGAACAGAACAGAGAAGAACCAAGTTTGGGAGGGAAATCAAGAGTTCTCTTCACATGCTGAGTTTAAGGTGCTTATTAAATGATCAAGTGGCAATGACACAAGTAGGTAGTTGAACATATTAGCCTAGAATTCAAGGCCAAAGTCAGAGGTAAGGACGAAAGTCAACAGGATGGGAGTTCAGTTAAAGAAGAGAAGGCCGAGGACTGAGCTGCTAGTTTACTCCAAGATTTAGAGGTGCAGCAGGTGGGAGGGGGGCAGCGAAGGAGACCAAGCTACTGCTTCACTGAGTTACATCGGAACTTGCAGAATGTTCTAATACTTCTGTTTTGAGGCGTAAAGGGAAACATTTATTGAGCCCCTGGGATAAGCCTGGTGTTATGCAAGGTACTTTGTGTGTTATCTCAGTGAATTGTCACTATACTGGTAAGTGATCATTATTATCCCCGTTTTAATGGTTTCTCAAAAATGAGGCTGAAATAATTTCCCCAGATCGCAACTCATAAATGATCAAGCTGATATTCGAACTCAGGTTTACTTGGTTCCAAAACGTCTGTTCTTTTCTCTACACTATGTTTTATAGGTTGCTTATTTGTTCGTTTGTTTGTTTGTTTATTTCTTTTTGGCGTCTCTGCTCTCTGGTTGGTGCACTCTTTATGGCAGGGGCCTCTCTTTATTCCTCTTTCTATCTTGCTGTGCCTAACACAGTGCCAGGCACATTGCTGGTGCTCCACAAGCATTTATTGTCTGGTATTTGATTGGAGAGGGCTCCAATCTTTCGGGTGGAGGCAGACAAGGAACAATGCCTACAGGATCATCTCAGAAATTCCAAGAGTTTATAACTTCTTCCCTCCCAAAGGGTGGAGAACAAGAGCTTATTAGTTGCTCAGCATCAATCCCAATTCAAACTCAAAACCATCAGTGATAAAATCTACTTGATAGTTCTGGCACACACAGCAGAAAACAGAATCAGAAAGCAGAAGGAAATGTGCACATTGAAAGTGCAAAGGCTGAGCCATGAAGAGGGAGATGTGAGCTGCAGAAGAAAGCGACAGACTCACTCAAGCCAGTTCCCACCTCCTTTTTGCTTAAATAAGCAAGCTCCGTTTAGCAAGATCTGGGTGCTGCGTTCACGGTTCCTCTAAAGTTTCCTTCAACCCCGGCTGCTGGGATAGAAACTGAAGCAGTTGACAAGTCTCTCTTATTTCCTGCATAGCACAGTGAAATGAGGGATGGATTATGGTACAGTTGGCAGGATTTATATGTGTTGATAATCACCTAACAAACACTGACAATACTTAACTACCTGCCATGAATATTGTAGGCAGTTTACGTGGCTGAACTAATTTAATTCTCACCACGCTTTGAAGTGGGGAGTGTTACCACTTCTGAGACACTTAAGGCTCACGTAGCTTGAATACTTTGCTCAAGGTCACATAGTAAGTGACAAGGCCAAGATTTGGGTCCTGGCAGTCTGACTCCAGTGCCCATGCACTTTAACAGTGGGTGACAGGTACTGCGTCCAACAGGAGCCTGAGCTAAGAGAAGTTCTGAATCCACACAGTCCCATCGCTCATGGTCTAGGCTCCCCCCCCCCCTTCCCCCCAGCTGTGGGACCGAGGGCCAGAACCAGCAACTCCAAGGAGCTTCGGTTTCCTCATCCTTATGCTGTGAACTCTTTTTTAGATTCCTTCAATTGTACCGAGAATTAAATGACATAACATATGTGAAAATTCTTTCAAAACTATAAAGCATAAACCAAAGGTGAAAGATTAAAGGGCTAATTAGTCGTCAGCATAATCCTAGTTCGGGGTGGGGAGGTCGGCAAACTTTTTCTGTAAAGGGCCAGGGAGTAACTATTTTAGGCTCCGCAGGCCACAGGGTCTGTTATAACTACTCAACTCTGCCACAGTTGTGCAAAAGCAGCCATAGACAACACAGACAATACAGAGACAATAGGTGAATGCGTGTGGCTTTATTGACAAAAACTGGCAGTGGCCAGATTTGGCCCTTTGTCTAGAGGACACATTCCAACAGGATGTAGTGAGATCGTTCCTCTACCCTGTCCTATCTAATTATTATAAAAATTTGAAGACAAACAGCTTATTGTTAAATTTACAGGTGACCTTTCCCCGACACCCACTTTTTTCACCTAAAGGGTGACTAGAGGCATCCATTGAAGTCAGAGAGACATGAAAATCCCTCATCCTGGGCAGTGGAAACTTCCATGGAGGAATCAGGATGTCAAAATTCTCTTCCCCCTTTTTCCTCTCGCTTCCCTGGAGCTAAGGTGAGAGGCCTCCCCAGCCTCCTCCTTCTGCTGGGGAGGCTCTGATAGCTTGGGAAGGCTCACCCAGCCAAGGTGGGAGGCAGGGGAAAGGGTACTTTCTCAGGTGAGCAAGGTCCAGGTTTAAGGGAGAGGGTGGTGGACAGTCATCAAGGTAATGTTACACCACCTCACAGGTCGGTCAAGTGTGTGCGTGGGCTGACGTGGTCATGTTCTTCTGGGAACCGTGCACGTGGCGGCAGGCTATGGAGTGGGGGCTGGGTTGGGAGACTGGCTCAGATATGTTCAGACATGTTAACTGAAAGAAAAAGCTAAATGACGGACATCAGAATCCAGATTCAAACTGATCCAAGAGACTGCAATACTTGGCAGAAACCAACGTGATGACATTTAAATAAGATCACTAACAAGATTTGCATTTAAGTTAAAGCAACAATAAAACCAACAAAAGCCAGTTTTACTGACACAGGATGAAGGAGCCTTGCGGGGCAGTGTTTCCTTTGAAAAAGATCTGGGATTGGGGTAGGGTAGAGAACAGACATGATTATTAAATGACTGCATAGAATTTTATCCATTGGGTGTGGTATCGTGTATTGTTATGAGTTACCATGAGAAAGACTTGCACAAATTTAGGCTACATCAGCATACACAGAGTGTTAGACCAAGACTGCTCACAGCCCAGCACGCCCTGCCCTGGCCGGACCACACCAGCAGTGCTATGTTTCATTCCATTTACCACAGAAACCTGGAGCTTGTTGGGTGGGGATGGGCAGGGTGGTGGGGAAGCCATTATGTTGAAGTGTTCAGTTTAGGCCACACATTAACTGGGCGCCTACCATATGCAGGGCATTTGGGAATAACAGAGCCTTATCATGAAAGAGCTTTCTTTTGGACTAGGGGGCAGTAAGCACATACACTGATAACTTTAATAAAATGTGGCGAGTGTGCGGTTAGGGGCATATCACGCACACGGAGATCTCCAAACCAGGCCTAACGAGCGACTGTTGAAGGAACCGGTGCTTACGACTCACTGAAGACCAATCACAAGAATGAGGAGAAAGCCTTATTATGAGTAGTTTCTACGAGAGAAACTAGAAACAGCATGGGTGAGACAGTCGAGGAAGAGCAGGCAGGCGTTTCTGTCACTTACAGCTCTTCCTCGGTAGAAGCACAGCCTCTCATCTATCTGGGAAGTCGAGAAGGAGGTTCTTGCCCTGGGAAGGAGGTTGTACAAGACGTCCTCTGAGGCCCCTGTCAAGGCTTAAGCTCTCGAGTGCCGCCGGCGGGGCTGGCACCACCGAGCTGGCTCATTTGCTCTGCTCTCTAAAGAGCTGCAGTGTTGAAAACACTGTGTCGATTCTTGGCATCCTGAGCCCTGGGCTGTCACAGCAAGCCCAAGGTCCCTCAGACAAAGTCTCTAGGTTTCCCCTGTGTGTTTATTAGAAATGTGTGGGCCATGGGCACATACCTTCCTGCCGCACAGAGAACACCAAGTCCTCTCTGTTTATAGACAAAACCAGTAGTTGCTTAGGCTAAATAAGTAGGTTTCTAATCCTTTGATATTCTGAGAGCCAATCCCTCTGATTGTTCCAATAATGGTAATAATAATAAAAGTATCAAATATTTATTGAGTACTTTTAATATGCCAGGCACTCAGAGTTTTTATACATTAATTAATTTAATCCTCACAACAACCCTATGGAGTAAATACTATTATTATCCCATTTGATAGATGAGGACACTGAGAATTTGAGAGGTGAAATAATTTGCCCCAAGATTATAAAACCATTTAGTGGCACAGCTCAGATTTGAATCCAGAAGTTTACCTTCAAAGCCCAGTTCTGAAGCTAATACACCTATTCTCTTAGAATGTTTTAAAGTCACATAGAGTAACAGAAGTATCATTTAGCCCATTGTTTTTCAGACTATGGCTTGTATCCCATTCATGATTCCTGAAATACATGTATGGGTTATGGCCATTTTTTTTTTTTTTTTTTTTTTGTTAAATGAACACAATAGAACAGGAAATCATCAGCATGCATCATACATTAAGATTATTTCTTGTGCATATGTGTGAATGTGTATGAACTAGTTGTGATGTAAAATATATTTCTTAATGTAAGCCATGGCTGAAAAGTTTGAAAAACACTCATCTAGTTCAACCTGCTCATTTTACAAATGAATGTGCTAAGGTTCACACAGCAAAAGTATTCCCCCCCAAGATTACAGAGCGTTAACGGATGAGCTAGGACTAAGCTGAAATTTCTCCAACTCTCCGTCCACATGATCAAGCTTAATTTACTACAAAGAAAGCCAAGAAAAAGCTAGTAAGAATACTAGTAGGAGTGGTAGTACTGCTACCGTAATGACAGTAGTAGTGGTAGCTGCTATTTCTATCATGCTTACTGTGTGCCAGGAAGTACGTTAACTTATTTAACTCTCATAACTTATTTCCCCCATTTTCAAAAAAGGAAAGTCAGATGCAGAAAGGGCAGGTAACTTGACCAATGTCATAGAACTGGTAACAGAGGGGGTCTGGGTGGAGGGGGATTTGAACCCAGACAGGCTGGTTTCAAAGTCCATGGTGTTAAGCAGTGTAAGGTACTGCGTGATCCTGCCTGTCGTAACATTCTCCTTAAATGCTGTAATGCCAGTACAGTATATACTATGATGTGTGTTAATATAATTACACACCTACTCTGCTAGCTCATGTCCTTGAATGGTGATTTCATATTTAGTATGTCATTTACATACTTGGCTAAAACTGAAATAATCATCTTTTTTTTCCCCCCTCATAAATAAAATCCCCTCCAAGCTTCCTTGTCTCTGTCATTCATTTATCCATTCATTCATCCGTTCACATACTAGAAGACATCATGCACTTGCAGAATTAAACAGAGTAGACAGATTTTTTTAAAGACAAAACTGTGCATAACACCTTTCTTTGTCCCAAAAGGGATTAAGGGAGTTTACAAGGAGACATAAAATACACTAAGATAAAAGTAGATGAAAATGAGATAAAGGGAGGATGAGTGAGAGACTAAACGAAGGTAGGAATGAGACGAACACACAACTGCTGTCCACAAAGTCTGTATGTTGCTATGGGAAGAGCGCAAATCTGTCTCCAGGTTCTCATTCTAATTACCTTCAGATTCACACATCTTACTCTGGGATAACAACAACTCTCAGTTTGCATTAGTTACCTCCTTGAAAGCAATTTTAATTACTCTCAGATTCACAGTCTCCTTAAGGGGAAAACAAACTAGTTCTTCAAGGAAAGCATACCTCCTTCTAAGACAGATGATACTTTCTCCCTGGGCTCCCTCAGTCAACGTGTATAATAGAATGAACAACGTCCTCAACAGCACCCCTACCCCAAGCACAGGACGGGCTGTTTCTGACAGTGTTCCAGTAGTGGCCAAGAGCGTCACACTGTTAATTCCAAGATGCATGATAGTTGTCAGTAACTTGCCATATAAATAGATATGGGCTCTGCGCACACTGTTCTCTGATTGTAGAGTCAGGGACAGACCTTCTTGAAACGAGGCGATCAAAACAAGGGGTGCTTAGTTCAAACTACATGTGGATCACTTGGTGTTCAGCTCTCCCCAGGCCGAGGCCCCCTCAGCTACTCCAGCACTCGGGAATAAGGCTCTCCTTTGCGTAACTTGGCATGTGGCATTAATGACATCATACTGTCCTGATGTCGGGCGTGTTTATGATTTTAAAAGTTCCCAGAGCAAAAACCACATCTCATAATTCTTTTTATTTCCGTGCTATAGATTGAATGTTCGTGTCCCACCCAAATTCATATGGTGAAATCCTAACTCCCAACGTGATGGTATTAGGAGGTGGGACATTTGGGAGGTGATTAGGTCATAAGGGTGGAGTCCTCGCGGTGGGATTAGTGCCTTTATAAAAGAGACCCCAGAGAGGTCCCTTGCCCCTTCCATCATGCGAGGACACAGCAAGAAGACAGCCACCTATGAACCAGGAAAAGGATCCTCACCAGAGACACCGAGTCTGCCGGTGCCTTGATCTCATACCTCCCAGCTTCCAGAACCATGACAGATAAATGTCTGTAGTTTACGACCTCCAGTCTATGGCGGTTCGTTATAGCAGCCCGAGTGGACTAAAACACCACGGCTTGTTCCGCTGCCCCGAACCCACTAAGCACTTGTGCACAAATGAAGTGCTTAAGAATGACGGTGGCAACATTTGACTGCTTCTGTTAAGAAAGAATTAAATGAAGGTGTGAGCAGAGCGCATAGTTCACAAGGAACTCTCCGTGGTCCAGGTCTCTGGTCTGCGTTGCGGCAATATTCCACCTTCCCATCAACTTAGACCCCCAGATGTTTGCGCTTCCCCTTTTTTGCTGTTTCGTTTTCACGGTGGGAATTCAAGTTCCTCAATGTCAGGAAAGGGGAGGAAAAGGTGGCTCCTGATAACCAGCCTGTGTCATGATAGTGATGTCCCAGTGTAGTCACAGGTAAGATTGAATTTCCTCTAACCCTTGACTTCTATCAGAGAACATCTTCCTTAAAGTGCTAGACTGAGGACCATCTGACCACATGACCATCCAATATCAATTCTCTTGTTCATGAACTTAAGCCTGAAAAATCTGAAATAATCATCTTCCCCACCCCCCCCCCCTTCACAAATAAGATCCCCTGGAACAGTATAAAAACATAAGAAAGAATCATCAGCCCAGGTAACAGCTAAAATGGGTTGAAGAGCTAAAAAGGCTCAGAGTTATTGGGGGTGGGAAAGGTGGACTGGTGTAGCCTCCTTGGGAGACAATGGATGTCTGTGAATATAGAACCCAGTAATGCTGTGGGATCATCAGAGGGAAGATAACAAGAGAATGCTGATCAGGGAGGGAGAGGTAGATAGTAGGTAGAAAATCCAATAGATAAAATAGTTTGGGTGATGGCTGGATTAACCTACCGACAGGGGAAGCTGGGATGACGTCCACACACACAAGGCATAGTATATGCCTTTCATTTTGAATGCTCGAATAAAGAGGCGAATTGAGAGAAGTCTCAGGTGAGGTTTTTATAGAGTAACGTTTTTATGTAATTAGATTAGAATTTTGCAATATTGAAAAAACAGTAAGAGCAAGCATATTTACTTCAGTCAGATGTTACCAAATAGGTATTCAAACATGGCACTTAGTTGCAGTGAATGATTTTGTCATCTAATTGTAAGAGGTATATGTGAGCTTCGTGCCAATGAGAATTTTTTTGAAGTCTAGTGGGGTTCGAATAGGACTCTTCCTGTCTTAATCAGCTAGACTGGGCGGTTTAAAGAACATACATTTATTTGTCACACTTGTGGATGCTGGGAGGTCCAGGACCGAGGGTGGGGGAGGTTAAGAATTGGTCGTTAGCAAGGGCCCTTTTCCTGGTTTGCAGATGGTTCCTTTTCCTTGTGTCTTCACATGGTAGAAATATCTTTCTCTCTCTCTCTTTTTTCTTCTCATCAGTTCTTATAGGGCACTAATCTCACCATGAGGGCCCCACCCTCATCACCTAATTACCTCCCAAAGACTCCACCTCCATATACCATCACACTGGAGGTTAGGGCTTCAAAATATAAATTTTAATGGGAACACGATTCAGTCCATAGTGCCTCCTGTGCAAGGTGACCTCAGCAGGGCACCCGAGAGAACGTTCTCCCTAACATGGGGAAGCAGCCACAGCAGGACAACTAACAGAAGACCATCCAAACCCTAGTTTACACTGAACCATGGATCTCTCCACCATCTTGGTATTCCCCGAAAGGAAGCATCACTAGAGGTCTTCAATCAGGGCAATCTGAAGAAATTTCCTTCCTCCCTAAGGTCAGGCAGGGCCTGCTTAAAGAACCCCGGACTTGTCTACCATATTCCTAAGTCCCCTCCTTAGGAGAGAGGCAGCTGCTGACTATATTCTTTCACTGGTCACCCTCACCAAATCTTTCCCAGAGGCCATCATGATTTTCCAGATAAGAACCTGGAGAAGTGACAGTGGCCAAGCCACAGAGCCAAGATTTTAAGTATGACGCTCTTTGTCATCAGATCAGTTCCAACTGATTCAAAATTTTCATCCCACATTGGCAAATTTCTGGTACCCAGGAATTTCAGGGTCAGAGATGATCATAATGATCAAAATCCTCCCCAGGTTTCCACATGGAACAAGTAAGGAAGCGTGACCGTGTTTTCATTAGATCAGGAAATGATGTTCCGCACTCCATTCCGAAACTTCCAGGATGTCATCGTAAATCCCGTTTAACTTCCAAGCCAGGAGAAAAGCCTTTCTTCATCATTCCAGACAGCACGACTTGTTAGAAACACTCCCCGATTTTGAATGAAAATTTATCTCTTTACAAAATCCACTCATTTGTCTGGTTCTACCCTCTGAGGCCACATAGAATGTGTCTCCTCTTTTCCACAACAGCCCATCAGACACCAAAAGAGAACTTCCATTTCCCTGCAACTCTTCTCCAGCCTCCAGAGACCTGCCCCAGGGTCCCTACCAGCCTGGCTTCTGTAGACCCTCTTCTGTCACCTTAAACAAAAGTCGACAGAACAAAACTTTTACGTTCAGCAGAGAAGTCATAATACCATAGCCCAGCTTTCCCGCTGGGCTGAAATACTTTCCAAAAATTCTGGAAATTTGTTACGGTCATGTCTGCCAAGCCCACAAAACCCAGATCCCAATCTTTCACCGAGCAGCTCAAGAACATGTTCAAATCATCCTCTGGCTGGATCTCATCTCCGGATCCCTGGGATGAATCATGAGTTTCCTTCGTTGTTGCTGTTGGCTGCCCTCCGGGTCAATGGTCGGTAGGACAGGCACCACTCCTAATGATGCCCTTTGCCCTGAGTGCGGGAGCCTGAGGGGCGAAGGTAGCATGGAACATCCCCATCACAGGGCCCAGGTCACTATTTTTGCTTGACACAAAGTGAGACAAGACCAGGGAGGTCCTAGGCACCTGCCTCAGGGTTTCCAGCAAAGGGTCATCGGCAAGGGCTTAACCTCCGGATTCCTTCGCTAGAGTTAAGTCAGGGACCCCGCCCTCAGCACTTCAAGCCAGCTCTGCCCGGCCATCGGCCCTGCTCTGACCAATCCCTGCACCACGCCACACCCACACTTCCTCCGTGTGTGCCTCCTCTGTACTACCACAGCACTGAGGTCAACATGTGTCCCCATCATAGTCCCTTGAGACAGGGCTCTATCTGTGTGTTCCTGCCTTGTCCCCTGGACTGGGAGCTCCTTAGGGGAAGCCCCTGGGTCTTCTTTAGCTATGGCTCCAATTCTAGCATGGAATCTGGCACCAACTGACAAGTGAAGCTGAAATAAACCGATCCCGTGGCTTACTTTGTCAAGCTTTACAGACTTCCATTGAGAAGAGTGGGCACTGAGAATCCCTCTCTCTGAGTGGGAGCCAGAAGAGACCACCACGGCCTCTGTCCCTTTACCATCTCCATCATGGCTATACACTGGGCTGCTCAAAGCATGGAGTCCTCCACCTGATCTCTTCCTATGTCCATGCTCTGATCTTTCCTGACTAGAGAATGTGCTCCAAACTCCAGCCCCTCACCTGCCTGCCTTGCAGACAGAAACTGAGGAGAAGAGCCCAACTAAATAGAGGCCAACCCATCCCACCCCAGTAATTGCAAAAGGACAACAGACTGACTGTGGCCCCGAGTAGCCTTAGCAGCAAAGTGTCTCATGACTATTTTCATCACACCTCAGGACAAAGGGCCCAGCCTGCTCTGTGCAAAACACAGTGTACAGTTCCAGGGAGGCCCAGCGTAGTGCAGGATGCCACATAATGATGCAGGAAAAGTCAGACACCACTCAGAGAAACTAGGTCTCTGTTCCTGGACTCAGGGACTTGCCAAGACTTATCCGAGATCAAACAGGCAATGCTGCTAACAGTGGTGCAAGATCAGAAAGGCCAACCAGCTTTCTCTTTCACAGTTTCCGTGGTGAGAAGGACAGCGTGTGGGCTCACGATTGGGGGAACGAAGAGTGGAGACTCTAGCTCTCCAGTTCCCATCTGCTCTCACTTCCTACGTACCCAATTCTGCATTCTTAAAAGCCAGGACAAGGAAGGGTGCTCTTACCTGCTAAAATGAAGATACCCACGAGAATCAGAAAGACCAGCAGGTAGAGCCCGAGGACAGCATGCTTCAGGGCCGACAGGGAGCCCAGCTGGGTGCAGCAGCCGCCCACCCGTCGTTTCTGGCACGGACCTAAACAATAAAGGTAAGAAGAGGGGGAAAAAGACATTTGAAAACCTCATTAGCTTTTTCTTTCCTTTGGCCTCATCTCTCCGTGATGCATACAGACGTTCACATGGAGCCTCTCACACACCTTCTGAGTATCTGTAATGCAGCTGTATGTACCTATAAGGAGCTTTTCAGAACCACAAGCCTTTCACCTTCTAGCTCTCCTCTAACCCTCTGTGTTCTTGAACGAGCCAGATAGGTATGTATGTCTGCCACGACTGTGCCCACACAAATCCATCCTCCCGGAGCACACCCAAGCAGCAGAGAAAGTTCAGATGAGCTGAAATACATGTCCTTTATGAAGCACCAGTTTCCCATGTGATCTGGAGAATATGGAGGAAATTTATAACAGGAGTTGCAAAGTCCAGTTTCTACGATGGCAGGAAGGATGGAAATGAGCCAAGTGGGCCAGGTGGGCCTGGGGGACCCAATGGCGCATGCCCAGACTGGAAGAGGTTGTGGTATAGAAATGAGGGCCGAGTGTTGCCAGGTCCAAAAATTTCAAGACAAGACAGAAGTGATTTTGAGAAATCTCCCTGTTTTTAAGCGTTAACAACTAACTTATCGACAACAACAAATGATTAAAAGCCAAAACTACTAGGGAATAGAAAGCAAACACACTTGCATGCTGGATCTGACCCACCAGTTTGCAACCTTAGGTTCAGATGTACATGAAAACACAGTAACGTCATCCTACAAAACTACTCAAGGTTCACAAGCTTCTGGTCAAAATGAAACAGCAAAATGTCAACGCTCTACCAGATTTTATGAACCGTTCAGTCCAACGCCTTAAGTAATACAGATAAAGGATGTCAAATGTTAGTGGCAAACTCTAGGTGAGAGCCAGGTTCCCTGACTCCCGGTCACCTTTCAGTTGGACTTCTTCGAGGCAGCCTTCTCAGACTGCCGTGCAGAGGCCAGGAATACACTGACCTCTACCTGCTCCGCACCAACAGACAGTGAAAAGGGAGGAATGCTCTCCAGCTTGGACCCCCAGCAGGCCAGATAAGAATTGACAGAGGGTGTGTTTTTCAAAATATGCATGCCCTTATTATGCTTATTCTCAAAGTTAGCAACTGGAGCTTGTTGCACATAGAGGACAGTGTGGGAGCAGAGAAAGGTTGGCAATAAGATGTAATAATCGATACTAAGAAAACGTCTTTAAGGATGGGTGACGTTTACAATTTCTTGGTAACTCCGGGTTACTTATTAGCTCTCAGGTATCACTAGCACCTCTGTGGCCTTTAGGAGATGTGGTTACCATGAAGAAAATAGCGGTGCCAACGTTGTGGCCCTGGCTCCCCAGAGGTGTTATTAAGTCAGGAGCATCCTCCCACTCACTGACCCCATTTTATTGGAAAAAATGCTGTTAAAACAGCTAAGTGGAACTCTTACATATTTCCATAACACACTAGGTACAACTTGGAGCAAGTTGTCAAAAAAATACAAACTCAATTATCATTCTCATCAACCCTTAAATGATAGCAAATGTTGAAGAGTCCACCTGATTTCCCACTAAGACTTGCACAGAGTACATCTTTCTAAGTCACCTTAAATCTTCTTCGCCATTTTCCATTCCTTTCTACACACTAGGGTCTGTGACCTGTTTTGCTCCTAAATATATAGGCTTCTTGTATCATTTCTTTCTCTTTCTTTTTTTCTTCTTCTTCTTGTGATTGCTACTAGCTGTCTGGTTGCAACATAGTAGAGAAAAGTCTGTTTCTTTTGAGAGTCAGTATGGAAGGCATAGCATTAAATATCGCCCAAAGAGGAGTTATCATTATCATGATGGCTGTTCCAGCTCTCCTGCCCTAGCCCCGGCTTCCTCCTTAGATGATAATGAGAATGATGGGAGACCAGCTGCTGGCAGAGGCCAGAAGACGTCCATGCTGAAATGCATTCTTGCGTTTATCCTAACCAATTTTGGGCTTCCCCATTCATTGGCTTTCTTTGACCTTCTTATTTCCCTTGAAATTTTAATTAAGTTCAACTATATTCTGTTAACTGCCCCAGTGGAATCTTATTTTGCTGATTCGTCATAAGAAGAAATCATCCTTTCTCAGGAAAAAAAGTTGATATAAATGTTGTTGCATGTAACTTTTCATTGAGGCACAGCAAAGCATTATAACTTTCCTGAACTTGAGGCAGTCAGTTCATAAGCTGAATGTTAACACAGTTAAGGATTAAGTGCAAACAATATACATCGCGATTTATAAAGTGTAAGATTAGTGCTAATTGCCATTCAGCTTGAGATTTTTCATTTGGGGGAGGAAAACAAAAATGTATGGCCCTCTTCGTTCTTCTGGGAATGCAAACCTTTTCCTAAGTCAATCAGTGATAAGGGCAAGGACTACTTTTCCGTTAATCCCACTAATTAAAACACCATCCTTTTATGGTCAAGTCTATACTGACTTTCAATCTTGGCAAAACAGGAGGAGGAAAATCACACAGCCTACAGCACTGCTGACTTGAATCTTATCTTTGTTGTTTGTATGTGTTTTGCTAGCTCACCGTAAGAGTGGGACAAACTGCAATGACGTAGCTCTTTTTTTTTTTTTCCATCAAAGAGTAGTTCCCTTCCCTTCTACTTGGGGCTTCTATTTAATAGCAAAGACTCACTGGTGACACGTCCTTTCGTCAACTAACACACACGACATAGACCTTTTTCTGCGAGAGCTCAGTTCTCTTAGCAAGACATGGTTACTTTGCATATTAAACGATATCTATTTTAAATAGGACATAATAAGTGTTTCAAATAGAGATTTTCTACAAATGGTTAGACAAGCAGAACATGAATGGTTCTGGCAAGATGGCTAGAGAATATGACTATAGGAGAAAGAAGACAGTTTAGGGGCAAGACAAGTTACTAAGTCTGCCCCAGACTCATTTACTGACTTTTTAATATTACATGGAAGCAACATGTTAGCTGGGTAAACCATTCAAATAATTTAAGTTTATTGTAAGATTAAAAACATTCCAAAACAATACGATCAGTAAAGCCAGGGCAAAAAGTATGCTCACTTATTGGAAGGAAGGAAGGAAGGAAGGAAGGAAGGAAGGAAGGAAGGAAGGAAGGAAGGAAGGAAGGAAGAAAGAAAGAAAGAAAGAAAGAAAGAAAGAAAGAAAGAAAGAAAGAAAGAAAGGAGCTATCAAGCCACAAAAAGACACAGAGAAACCTTAAATGCATATTACTAAGTAAGAGAAGCCAATCTGAAAAGGCTAAATATTGTTTGATTCCAACTACATGACATTTTGGAAAAGGCACAACTATAGAGACAATAAGATCAGTGGTTGCCAGAGGTTGGGAGGAGGACGAGATGAATAGGTGGAGCACTGAGGACTTTCAGCACAGTGAAACTATTCCGTATGATACTGTAATAATGAATATGTGTCATTACACATTTTCCAAACCCATGGAATGTACTACACCATGATTGAATCATTATGTAAACTATGGACCTTGGTTGATAATGACGTGTCGATGTAGATTTATAAATTGTAACAACTATACCACTGTGTTGCAAGATGCCGCTAGTGGGGGAGGCTTTGGTTGTGTGGAGGTGGGGCGTACATGGGAACGCTCTGCACTTTCCACTTGATTTTGCTGTAAAACTAAAACTGTTCTCAAATTAAAGTATTTTTTTTTTAAGTAGAGGTTTTGACTTATGGATTGTTGGCATAAAACTTTAAGAAGTGTTTCCTGAACACCCATCACTGATTGCCCGGCTGTGGCAGGCAGCCTTCGAGATGTCCCTGGATGAGCCCTACTCCCTTCTGTCGTTTCCTTCTGCATTGTACCAGGATTGGTTTGTGTGACCAGTGGAATATGGCAGAGGTAATGGTGTGTCACTTCTGAGATTAGACAAAAGATGCTGCAGCTCCCTTTTTGCTCATTCTTTCTCTCTCCCGGAACATTCATTTGGGGGGAGCCAGTCGCTATGTCATGAACACCCTATGGAGAGGTTACACGGCAAGGAACTGAGCTCTTCAGCCAACAGCCATGTGAGCAAGCCTGGAAGCAGATGCTCTAGCCAAATCAAACTTCCAAGGACTACACTCTGGCTGAGATCTTGACGGCAGTCTCATGAGATATACCCTGAGCCAGAACTACCTAGCCAAACTGCTCCCAGATTTCTACCAAATTGTGTATATATCTTTTGTGTATATATCTTTCATATTTCTGAGCAAAATTTTGATGTGAAAAATAAACAAAATCTTGGCTTTCCCTGTATACCCCTGGCTTCCTCAGAAACTGGGTGAGGTAATAAATTTTTGTTGTGTTAAGCTGCTAAATTTAGGGGTAATTCGTTATGCGGCAATCGATAACTAATACACTTATGCTAGACATTGGGAAACGCAAAAATAACAAGCCGCGTGCAGGAGAGACTTTGTCGGGTTGTTCATTTCCAACTTCCTAGTTCCTAGACTAGCGCCTGGCACATAGGAGGCACTCAGAAAATATTTACTGATAAGGGATTAAAATACGGCCACTGCCCTTCAGGTGCTCACACCTGAGGGAAGAAGACATGTAAACAGATAACTATTATACGGGTATGACTGACATATGTGTGTAAGAGAGATATGTCATAAGCAAAGTGTGGCATTGCAGGAGCGATTCATTCTGTATTGGGAGGTGGTCCCAGAGTCTGAATAAAGGAGGTAACAACTTGGCAGGGCTTTGAAGGACGGGCTTTTCTAGTTGGGCCAAAATCTACAATCTTTCCTCTGGCTTTATTGTCTGATTTATATCTATATCTTGGAAAACTGTGACTTTAAGAAGAAAATTTTTTTCCTCCATATGAGAACAGTTCTGGAGAAAATACCGGACAAAGCTGTTAGTTATTAAACATGGTTGTTTATAGACATGGTCATACACAAGACCAGATTGAGGGAGAAAATGGCGCATGTGCACGTGTGCGCACGCGCGCGCGCACACACACACACACACACACAACCTCTTCCAAGATCTAGGAGAAGCAAGGAGAAGGTTTCTCCCTCTTGTAATAGCCTCCAGAAAAGAGGGTGGCAGCTCAGAAAATCAGAAAGCCAGGAGAAGGGAGCTCAAGAGACCTGGAGAGGGCAAAGCCTATGGCTCCAAAAGAGCAAATAAAAACTAAAAAATAAATGTAAAGTAACTTGCAGAACGAGTCTCCAGTGCCAGGCTGAGAGCTGTTGTTTAGCCCAGCGTGGAGCATGTAGTTCCTGATGGGCGAGAAGCAGTCAGACAGACGGTGGTCCCACTTCTAGGCATCCCATCTGCACAGGGCTGTGTGATTTTGCCAGAGCTGTATATCCCTGGGCTGTTATTTTCTTTGTTACTCCACATTTTTAAACTTGAGTTTATTTGAGAAGAAAATTTCATATCATGATCGTAATTAGAAACTTAGTATCTTCCTATCACACCTTAAAATAAATACCTAACTATGAAAATAACAAATCGACACCCATACATCAGTTCAAGTCCCATTCAAGAAGCACTGATTTTAGTAAAAGTAAGTAAATCACAGTTCAATTTACAAGAAAACTTACAAGAAGAAAGTCGATGCACTCCAAGGAGATTTCATTTATGGAGAAGCAATACCAAACTTTTTAGATGTTCAAGATTTGGTATTTGCTAGAACGTGGAATATAAAGGATTAAGTGCCACTGAAAGAACCACGTCAGAACTTGTACACACTTCTAACACTAACTGCATTATTTTCTACTGTCCACGTACATCTCCATCTGCCCCACGTGTGTTAAAGGTCCCCTGGGGTGGGTGTGTCTCATTGATCTCTCTCTACCCACCAACCAGCAACAGCAGGACCAAAATAAGCTTCTTTGCAAGAACAAAGACATGTGCAAGGCATTGATTTTTGCTGCAGAGATCATCTCTTGCATTTGTCTTACGCAAATAGTTGACACATTTTTGTTGACTATAAAAACATATTTTTGAGCAAAATTTTGGTTTGAAAAAATAAAGAAAATCTTGGCTTTCCTCGACCCATGACTTTGGATTGCCACTTAGTGGACAAATAGATGAACCATAGGTGTAATTCATTGGAACACAACACTTAAATCCCGGCTGAGGAGCATAATCACACGTAGAATGTCTTGGACGCCCTGAGGCCTGAGCCCCACCCCTGGATGTTCCGATTCTGATTCGATGATGAAATCACACTTCGATGGCACAGAGGTGCACAGTCCTGGAGTAAGGCATTTGTCATTATCAAAAGAGAATGTGAAGACACTTTCTTGGAAAAATCAATAAAAAGTCTTACTATTTTCAAAGCTTGGTTTTTGGTTGTTTTTTTTTTTTTTAATTTCAATTTCTTTTTAATAGTACACATTCAAAATGGAGTTGTCTCAAACTATTTTATTATTCCTAGAGGTTAAAATAGCAAAGGATTCCTTTTAATCATGGAATAGGAGTACCTCCCAAAGCGCTTTTGTTAAAATACTGACTGCAGAGAGTGTGGAGGTGCTTGGGAGAAAGGATTAAAGACCAGAGAGGACAAGCTCTTTTTTCTTTTTTCCTGAAAACCACTAAGCCCTGGACGGTTGAGCTGAAGAAGAGTTGGGGAGACAGCCCCCCAGCATCAATGCCACACTCAGGTGGGGGAGCTTCAGAACCTCTGGGTCTCAATTTCCCTAACACTGCCACAGGGGGAGCAAGCGAGGGTTCAGAGCTCTGTGGACTCAGAGCTCTTCTGTCACTTACAGGCTGTGAGACTATGAGAACACATTCCGAGCTATCTTGTTCGTCAATTTAGCCTTTCCTTGAAAAACTAGTTTTTCAATTTCTTAATCATAATTTTAGAACACTTCGTGAATTATTTGTTTGAAAATATTTTCCTCCCATTAAAAAAAAATTACTCACAAGTTGTACGTGGTAGCAGTGGATATTTACTTATTTCCAAATACCCTGGGTCTAAACAACATAAAAAACAGGAAGCAATGATTCAATTGTCACCTAATTTAGTTTTACAAAGGACAAACAGTCATTTTCTTTTTGCTCTCTTTGATCCCACAGCTGGTAAACAGCAGGTGGAGATAAGGCTTTATTTTGGGGACAGATCTCAGAGCTCATCTCATCCAGAATCTTAAACCCCCTAAGGCTGACTTCATCATCCTCACTCTGGTTACTCACCACTCACATTGTCCATTGTAACAGGCAGCCCCAATTAACCTCTGTCTTTGAAGCTGCCAACCTTTTCTGGCTGTAATGGAGCCTCTGTTTACTTTCTCTCAATAAAGGGAAGAGGAGTGTGTGAGGCAGGGACACTGCAGAGGAGACCCACCCACCTCAGTTGCATCTGACCTGCATCTGGGAGGGTCTTGAACCCCTTGCTGGGGGACAGTGAACACAGTCACCTCTGCCTCGTTGGACCATGGACCTGAGTCTTCCAGGCAGATGGGCCAGGGAGGGCCCCAGGCAAAGAAAAAGCTAGTCTTCTGTAAGATCAGGAGTCTGAGCCTTCCACATCTATTTCTGAGAAAGGGAGAGGTGGGATGGCCAGATGGTTTTAGATTTTATGATGACCTAGGACAGTTTCTCCTAGTACTTCTAGAGGTATCTTGTAATTTTGTAACATCTCTGCAATAGTTGTTATTTTTCTCAACCCCTATTGATTTCCCAAGTTAGCAGAAAATTTCTCAAAAACAATCAGGGGATTCTGTGCTTTTTCATGTGTAGGAGGGAAGTGGGAGGAGGAAGGGACACTGGGTGTTGAGCATCTTATGTTCAGCTGGGGCTGAGGGATAGAGAAAGAAAGCCAGGTGGGAGGGGAAATGAGTGTAGTCAAGGTGAGCTGGCTGGTCCCTGCACCCTGGGATGAAGGGAGGAGCCAGGGGTCCCAGGAAGGAGAAGTGGGACCTGGGGCTTGCAGAACATGCCTGCAGTTGCATGGATTGGGAAAAAATGCTGTCTCGGTGCAGAGAGACTCAAACAACAGCAGGCTCAGGGTTCTGCCTAAATTTGGCCAAAACACCCACCTTCTGTAGAGTGGCCCTGGATACCTCAGATTCCTCTCCTGCTCCCTTGTCAGGGGAAATAAATCATCTGATGATGTGTTTGCAATGCGGCAGCCAGCGTTCTATTTTAAAATTGCTACTCTTTCCAGGCAGCTAGTGCCGCCTCCCTCTCATTTCCTGGTCCACCTTGGTTTGATGAATTGGTCCACCCTAGGGGCAGGAATAAAAAGTTTAACATCCCTGTCTCATTCACTCAACTTCCATCACCAACTAAGTTGGAAGGGCCTTCTAGGTGTCTGGCTTTAAAGACAAGAAGGCTAAAGGCCAACTCGTGCCACCTGCACAGGACTGAGCCAGAAGTGTCCCTGAAGCCCACAGGCTCAGGAGCCTCTAACTCAGTGTCCTCTGCATGGAAAGCAGAAGAGAATTCAGTGGATCTGAGTGAAAACAATACACCTCTGTCCCCTGGTAAGGCCTGGAACCAACAGTTATCAGGTACAGAGCTTTGCCGAGACATTGTAGCCATTGATGATGGTACAGCTAATAGCTTGAATAGAATTTCATCCCTAAATCAATGAACAAAAATATAGATTTGTTAAGAGTCAGCTCCCAAAGGGCAGGGTCTGTGATTCACTTCTGGATCCTATAGATCCTGGCATACAGCAGCTGCTTAATTAACATCTTTTTGCTGATGGTAGGTAAATGAGACTAATAACTAAACATAGATTTGCCCGGCACTCCAAGCTGTTGTTTAGGCTTTTGTACTCACAACGTTTTCTAGCTTCTGTGTTTGATGCTTTACCACCTTGGGTCCTCGCTGACTTTGAGGAGACTGCCTCTCCACGGTTAGCTGGACGATAAAGGACTCCCCTGCAAGCAAGCCTTTTATGTGCAAACCAACCAATCCAGAGCCCACTCCACACGACCCCCTCTTATATTAGTTCTCCCACTCTGGGCCGCTACTCGCCTGCTCTAATCACCCCAGGGCCACCAGGTACCAGACAACTAGTGACAGCTTTTGGCCCCCAGAGCCCACCGAAATTATCCGAACTAGCCAGTCCCAAGGCTGCTTTCCCTTGCCTCGCCTATTCCTTTGGAAGAAAATCATGATGAAAACTCTTGCCTGATGGCTCGCTCAGTAACAAACTATGTTTTCAATGGCAGCTGTCTTCTGACCTGTTGGCCTCACCATAGCCGAATAATAATAAAACCTACTTTTAAAAACAGTGTTGAAATCTCCAACAGTGCGCAACACAACAGGATAACAGCTGCCACTTCCCAAGCACCTTATTCTGGCTGAGCCAGAGCATTTAGATAAATTAATTATAAGCACATCAACAGTATTGTGACACTCATTTTGCAGATGACGAAGCTGAGCCTCAGAGTGGTGAGGCGCTTTGCCCATAGCAAGTGGCAGAGCTGGGATTTTTCAGTCTTGCAAGGAAGGAGGAGATGTGAGGTCCACGGGAGGGACCTAGGGTGTTAAAAGGAAAGCTGGAGGAAGGAATGTCACAAAGGCAGTTCTTTCATTCATTCAGAGACCACTTCTTGAGCAAGATGTGGTGGTCGTGAGCGCTGACTTCCAGATTCCATCTCTGCTGCCCGTGCAGTGCAGCCCTTAGAAGGACCTTGGGCACCCAGTCCCGAGACCAACAATGAGACCAACAATGCGAGTGTCCTGCAGGGCGATGCTGCTCCAGGCGCCCCCAGGGGAGAACCCAAGGCTGTTTGCTTTATCTCTGCTTGATCCCAAGACAGGAACTGCAGCCGGGGAGCATGAAGTAGAAAGTATCCTCCTCCTAACTGTTAAGGGTGGAAAATTTTCAAATGGCCAATTTCTGCTTCCATTGTTTAATGTTCAGGGTGTAGTTCTAGGAGATATTCTGTGCAAAGATATGCTAATATTAAGGGTGTAGTCATCTTGTGTAAAGATATGTTAGTGGCCAGCCTCTGCTTCTATAAACCTGCTTGCTTGCTAGAGGGGGTTTTGGAGCTTTTTAAGCTATTCCTTCGAGAGGCTCGGGCTGATTCTCTAGTGGGGAGAGTCAGTCCCCGGCTGGCTAATAAGGGCTCATAATTAATCTCAATTGGCTCTGTGGGTCTTATATTTGATCGCACCACAACACTAACGATAATTTACCCTCGTATCCAGGTGTTGTTCCATTTCTGGGTTTCCTTTGGTTCTGGAGTTTTGCCCCCCAAAAGGTTCATCATCTCCTAGAATCTAGGACCTAAACTAGCTACAATTAAGATTTGAGGGCTTTGAAAACTTAGGACTAGAGTAGCAAGAATAATTATATTTATAGTCGCAAGAATATAAATACTTTTATATTTCTTTTTTTAAAATTATCTATTTAAATTAGCTTCAATTATATATTACATTGATGAGACATCTATATAGTTCATAAAACGATCCCCCCAATTATTTTTATATTTCTGATCACAAAACAGAACTGCCTTACTAGGATGTCCAGGTGGGGGAAGGGCACACCCAGCAAGTCAAGGGTCCCTGTGGTTGCCCCAGGCATCTGTGGGGCAGGCTGGCTCTTCTTAATTCCACCTGATGCTCTTCTTAGCTTTAGCCAGTTAAACCCTTCAGGAATTCCCAATATAAACCTACCTGTTTTAAGGCAAAGTCCTGCCCTCCCACACACTGCCCTAGGAATGCTTACAATACTTAAGACATCAAGTTTCCATTTTAATAGATGCCTTTAGGTCAGGGTTGGGGGAACAGCATAACTCTGCAGGGAAGAAATAAATTTCTACATTTGGCAGAGCATACTGAGGTCCTAACATCACTGGAGAACCAAGAAGTAGAGATAAAACTTACTGGGGAGGGGACAAGGTCAAGCTTGCTTTTATTTACGGACAAATTCTGAGATCACTTTCAAATAGAAACTCTTTTCAGAGTGAATAGTGTGCTCTATTAATCCACGTGAAGGGAGAGCAGGCCTGAACCAAGCTGGTTCCTGTAAACTGGGACGTGTGGCCTCCACCGGGGAAGCTTGTCCTCATCAGTCCTCTTCGATCTGCCCCTCCTGACCTGATCGTTGTCGTCCACCCGCTTTGGGTTTCTAGTATGCTTCGGGTTTCTAGTATGTTCTATCTTCCTAGTGTCTCCTCCGTCAATTAGATTCCCTGTGTTCCCCGAAAAGACGTGTGGATGATGGGTGCTCTAACCCTCAGTGAGGTGTCAGGAAAGAAGACGAGCAGCCAGCCCCCTCCCTGTAGCCTCCAGTCCTAAGAGGACATTTTTTTCAAGGGGAGTGATTAATTAATTAATTGTATTAAAGTATGGTTGACGTATAATATATTAGTCTCAGGTGTACAACGTAGTAATTCTACATTGTATACCTCATGACGCGATCGCCAAGATAAGTCTAATAACCACCTTAACAGGACTTTCTAAAGACAAGACTTCTGCCGACTATGAACATCTTGGGTTATCTCGACCTGAATCTTAAGGCAGACGGCAGGAAGTGGGAAGGCTCCAGAAAGCGAGCAGGCTGGGGACTGTGCAGAAGGCTGCCACCACCACGGACCCCCATCAGCTCTGTGGCTGGGCCTCACCAGCAGCCAGGCCTGCAGAGCAGCGGTTAGGAGACAGGCCATCCCTACCCTAATGGGCCCCCTTTTCACCACCTTGTTTCTGCCACTGAACTCTGCACGTGGCGGTTAGACTCCAGGCCAGAAGCCCCAGGGGCACTGGGGACGATGGGGCATTTCTCGGACCTAAAGTCCACCTTGAGGTTAGTGTCCTAGGCTTCTCACAGAAACCATTTAAGACCCTGTCATTGAGTTCCTGTCGAAACCTATGTTTATATCTATTTCCTGCCAGCAGCACCTCTGAGAATAATTCAGTAATTCATTCCATCTGTCTTCTACACTGTAGCCACTTTTTCCCATGGCCCCACCCCAGCTTTATCATCAGCCAGAGCATCTCCACCCCTGAAACCTTAAATTCCAAGAATCCGCTCTCATAGCCCCTCACAGCCACCAGGGACTCCAGGGCCTGGAACCAGAGGAACAGACTTGAGCTGTGCTGAGGGGCTGGGATTGAGGACCAGGCCATGTGGCTCTGAACCCAGGCTTTGCTTCTGACTAGCTGGGTGACACTGGGCAACTTACTTCACCTGAGATTTTAAATTCTCATGGACAAACGGAATAACAATATGTGCTGAGGTTTAATGGAGACAATTTATTGAAGCCCTGAACATAGTGCCTGCTTGTGCCACATGCTCAACGAAGAGGAGACATGTATTATTATCACTTCTGTTATAATTACCTTAATAGACACAGCCACTCCTCCCACCACTGCCTCTGGCCTCCTGGCCTCCATGAGAACCAAAATGAACTCCAGAACTGCTGGTGCTATAGGACTAGGTCCCCCAAATGCCCCGGCCCACACACCACTGTCAGCAGGGAATGGTGGTCCCTAGGACTTTGTGTGCTCCTGGCAAGACCTCGGTCACAAACACTCAGCCTCGCCATCGGTTTCTGCCCCGAGATCAGCCTGACTAACCCCCTGAGTCCTCAGCCCTGACTTATATCAGTCCCACCGAAGCCCCAGGATCCCCAAGACTCCCCGGTCACCCGCCATAGTCCCCAAACAGCCTTGTTTATCCTCCTTTAACCCTACATCCCTCCCCAACCACTGACATCTTCCCCCTGGACCTCCCAGCCGCGCATCTGAAAAATCCCACATTTCCTCGATCTCTGCTCAAAGCATTTCTTTTGCTTCCTTGCTCTAACTGAAGCCTGTTTCCTTTGTCTTCCCACGTGTGGATTTCTCTCTCCCTCTCATACCATTGGTCTCGGGGTACAGTAGGTAGTGGTGTTTTTCTTTGCTTCTCATTGCTACATCGAGAATTTTCTTTCTCTCTTCCTAAAAACTCCCAGCTTGGACTCACATCACAAGACTGTATTCTTCTCCTCCTTGCTAAGGGACATCTGCTCGCTCTTCCCTCTCTGGGCTCACTGTTGTTCTCTCTCAGTCTCCTTGGCTAACTCATCCCGACCGCCTCCCCTCTCCTGATTTCGCCTCCACCCCGAGGCACTTGAAATGCGGCTGGCCAAAGCTGAGGTGGGCTCAAAATGCAAAACACACACAGGATTCTGAAGGTTCAGCATGAGAAAAAAATATGTAAATACCACCGTTATTTTTATAGTGATTACATATCAAGAAGATAATATTTTGGAAATATTAAACGAAATATGTTCCCCTATTTAAATTAGTTTCATCTGTGTCGGTTTACCTTCTTATGTGGCTTCTAGAACATTTAAAATTGCACAGGGGGTTCACATTACATTTCTATTGCCTTTACTGATAACCGAAACCCTTTCCTGATCCCGATTTCCAAAACGCCGTGTTGCAGCCACTCCTCCTGTTCCCTGGTGCGCTCCCTCAAGACTCTGGCTCTGGGAACCTACAAACCGTGGGCCCCACTGCCGTGCCACCCCCTCTCCCTCTCGTGTCCTTCCCGTCCTTCCTGTCTGACTTACACTCTCTCATCTACGTCAGTCACGCTCCGCACGGGTCCTCCACTCCCCTGCTCCTCTCTGGCTCCCTCACACTCCCTTGGCAACACTCTAGCCCTGGTGGGATTTAACTCTAAACTCTGCACTTCCGTCCGCAGCGCTGGGCAGAGCTGGGGAAAGGAAAAGCGCGCACGCGCATCGGCCTGACTTTACGCTCATGGTCACTCGAACAAAGTGGGCCCCGGTGGTTGTCCAGTGGGCTCGCTGCCTGTTCACGCGCTCATCTCCCAGACACCTGTTCCATACCTCCTCCTCCTCCCTCTGCACTCTGACTGAAAAAGCACAAGCAATGAGGGACAGCTTCCTCGAGTTCCCACCACGGCGTAGCTAACCACTGACACGCATCCCGGCCCTCCTCTGTCGCTTTGCCTTCCCTTGTGTCGCCGTGGTTGTACTGTCTGTGCTCTAGGCTCCGCCATCACCCCAACTGCACATCGGTTTCCTTCTTCTCCTACCTACTCAGGGACGTAACTCCAGTAATTCTGCTTCGCCAACGTTTCCCTCTGCGCGGTATCACTCCATCAGCATAACCATACCGCTATTTCTTATGTCTTAAAAAACACAGCAAAAATCTCTCTTGATCTCCCTTTCCACTTCACACTGGTCCTTTTATACAGCAGAACTTCTTGAACGAATGGTATGTACCCACTGCATCCAATTCCTCTCCTCACGTTCTCTCCCGAACCTATTCCAATCAGTCTCCTCCCACTTAAAATCCCTGAAACTGCCCTTATCAGGTTTTCTGGGCTGAACTGTGTCCCCCAAATTCCTATGCTGAAGTGCTAACCTCCAGCTCCTCGGAATGTGACCGTATTTGAACATGGCCTTTAAAGAGGTGATTAAGTTAAAATGAGTCTTTAGGATAGACGCTGATCCCTGGGTGGCATCCTTATAAAAAGAGGAAATTAAAAAAAAAAAAAAAATCAGAGACACCAGGGGCACATACACACCGAGGAAAAACCAGATGAGGAGAAGGAAGAAGCCAGGAAGAAAAGCCTCAGGGAAACCAACCCTGCTGACACCTTGATCTTGGACTTCCAGCCTCCAGAACTATGAGAAAATAAATATCTGCTGTTGAAGCCACGCGGTCAGTGGTATTTTGTTACTCAGCCCAAGCTGACTAATACACCAGGTCACCACTGGCCGCCAATGGCTCAGTCCAATGGCCAATGTTCACTACTCTTCCAACTTGACCATTTAGCAGCATTGGCACCGTTGGTCACCTCTTCTTCCTTAATAAACTCTCAGGTCTCAATACTCTCACCGTTTTTTACTAGCTGCGTTCTCTCTGTCTCCTTTACTGCTCCTCCTAACTCCCAACCTCTTAGACCTCTCAGCATGGCGTGAGCCAGAGCCCATTCCCTGGGCCTCTTCTTCACACACCCCACCAATCTGTCAGTTCTCATTCAAACGTACACAACCAGAACTGGGTTGCCTCTCACCTCCTCCACTTCTGAGGCCCTGGCATTTCTCACCTGGGTTATCCTACCTGGACTAGACCTCATTCCCCCTCTACCACTCCGTAGAGCCTTTTTCCAAGCTCACAGCCAGGGACCTTAAAGCAGACTCTGCACTGGGTCCTCTCCCTCTCTTTCAAGTCAGACCTGGCTTCTCTCCATACACCCCAACGACATAGCTCTGCAGAGGTCACTGGTGACCTTCCTACCGGAAAATCGAATGCCCTGCTGCAGCCGGAACATCCATTCTAAAAAGCAAGTTGGACCTTCTCCTTTCACTGCCTTGAAACCCTCTGCTGGCTTCTCGTTGCCTCCAGAGGTTCAGATTCCTATGGATGGCACAGGAGACCTTCCTCGATTTGGCTTTAGCTTCATATAATTAAGAGTTTGGGCTACAGAGTCAGTGAATTCTGACTCTGATTGCTATAGATTGATTGTTTATGTCCCCCCAACTTCATATGTTGAAACCTAACACCCGGTGTGATGGTGTGAAGAGGTGGGGCCTCCAGAGGGTGGTTAGGCCATGAGGGCAGAGCCCTCATGATGGAATTAGTTCTTTTATGAGACCCAGAGAGATCCCACTCCCTCCGCCAAAGGGAGAAGGTAGCATCTCTGAACCAGGAAGTGGGCTCTCACCAGGCACCGAATCTGCCGGCACCTTGATTTTAAATTTCCCACCCTCCAGCACTGTGAGAAATAAATTTCCGTTGTTTGTCAGCCACTCGTCTATGGTATTCTGTTAATGGCAGCCTGAATGGATGAGACACCAGTCCTTCCTAACTGTGACCTTGGGCAAGTTACCAGGTCTCCGTGCCTTGATTTTCTCATAAGTCACTTGGGTATAATAATGAGACTCATCTCACTGGGTTAATGTGAGGATCAAATGAGCTCATCCTTGTAAAATGCTTAGAACAGTGCCTGGCCTGACGTAGCTCAGTGAGTGAGTGTTTACTACTTCCCACAGCCATCCTTCCTCAGCCTGAGCGCTGCTTCCCTTGGCTTGGAAACCTTTCCCTGCCCTTGGTAGCAGGCACATTGCTGCCTGTCCTTCCATATTTTGCCCCCACATCTACCCCAGCAGGAGGCAGACTGAGGGTTCCACCCCTCTAACCGCACTTTGCATGTCCTTCCATAAGAGTGTTAATTAAATTATCATGCACAGTCTGTTTATGTGTCTGTGTTTCCAGGGGACTTTAAGTCCCTTGAGGACAGGAACCATGGCCTTCCATTTCTGAGTGCACCAGCAGCACCATAAAACCCTGTCATCTTTGGATAAATGAAGTCACAGTTCCTTTTATTTGTCTGAAATTCGCCTCTCTAAGCCTTCCTTCATCCTGGTGCTTATAGATTTAGTGAATAAGAGTGCATTCAGTCATTTCACAAGCAAAATGACTTCTATGTGCAAGACAGTGCTAGGTACTGGGGACATGAAGATGAACCCAAGGCAGACAGTGTATGCCCTCAAGGAATTATAGTCCAGAGGGGATTCAGAGGCACAAGATGCAGCCTAAGTGTGAATGGCCAAGTGTCATGGACAGGGAGGCTGGGTCAAAGGCCTGGGACAGAGAGAGCGAGAGAAGCCAGGGCATCTGGACTCAAGGAGCATCAGTCTTGCTGCTTATCATGGGACGGCAGGAAGCAATACCAGATAAACCTGGGAGCAAGATATGAGGAGAGCTCAGTACCCTGGAGACTGAAAATAGAGGCTGTGGAGGAACTAGAGCGCCGTGGGTGGAAGCAGACAGAGCAAAGGGCTGCGACATACCCTGAGATCTAATGCTTACGAGGGGTCAGTGAACACCAGGATGTAGGTCATGCGCAATAGCTGGTGTCTCCCTGCAGAAACCCCGTGTTAGGGGCTATAAGAACCCCATTTTAGAGAGGAGGAGAAGCTGAGTCTAAGGACTTGTTTGGGGTTTCACAGAGAGAGAGAGAGCAAGCAGCAGAGTCAGCCTCTCTGGCATGGAGCCTGGGCTTTTGGCCACCGAGCAATGTCATCCCCGCCCTGGCAAGGGCCGGACTGTTCCAGAAGTTACGTGTGGACTCGGGTACCTGGGGCGAGTGAGGCTGTCTGTGGTTCGCACCAACCGCGTGGGCCAAACCCTGAATGTCCTCACGGCGCCACCTTTAGGAAAGCTTTGCGCTTGGCCCCACCTTGTGCTGGTCTGCAGTGGGGAGGGCCGCAGGACAGAGGGGGACAGACCGGCTAGAGTGATGGTAAAATGACAGGAGGCGGGGCCTTGTCACATGCCCGCCTGCGCCCCTCGCTGCACGTAGCCAGCGCGTGTGGAGCACCCGGCGCCTGAAAAGCACCTTTCTTATCAAAAGATGAAGATTAAAAAATGAAGGAATGAATCAGCGAATGAAGGGCAGGAAGCACAGGAGCAAGGTCCTTGGATGCGAGAAACGTGACACAACGAAGACCAACCATGACCTGACTGGCCAGCCCTCCATTTGGGGTGTGTCCTGCAGCCCCCTTCCCCCTGCTCTCACCGCAAGGCTCTCTCAGCCCACCCACTGCGGAGGCGTCCGCTCCGCCCCCACTCCTTAGGCAATGCCACAGAGGACGTGGGTGGTGTAGCTAAGCGGCAGGAGCTTGTGTGAGGAACGGAAGCAGAGGCTCCTTTTGCACCCACCCACGTGGGAAGGCGCCCTCGGGGTGTCTGAGCTCCTCTCACTCTTCCCGACCTCTGCACAGGACACCAGCCTCCACCCAGGGATAATGAAACATCCCTCAGCCCCTCTGGCAGCAAACCTCAGGGCGGCCTCTGGGAGCCACCGCTCCGATCGATCAGGGTGGGGGAAGGGCCAGCCTCACACGCGCCACAGCACCAGGAGCCCTGGGGACCTGGAATATGCCTTACACACCCTACTACTTGGGGAACAGGACTAAAAGATCTCCCTGGGTTTCCTTGAATATCTAGGCTTCACGAGGAAGTCTGCTAACCCAAACTCTGCTTTCTTTGGCAGAAGCTAAGAACTGGCCTTAAAATGCTGTCCAGGCTGGGGGGTCCTTGAGAAGTGGGGTGGGTGTTTCCTGGGAGACCCTGGGTGACAACAGCTGCTCCTGACCTCCTCGGCTCTCCCTCTTCTTCCTTCCCACATCCCCAAGAGTCGTGGGGGTTCCCTAGAAGGCAGAGAGGTGAAGTACAGGTGCGTCAAGTGCCGACTGTGCACAGGTGCTTTGCCGGCGTTATTATGCCACCTGATTCCCGCCGCAGCTCTTGCGAGGTGAGTAACATCATTCCCATTTGGTGGATGGGGACACTGAGGATTAGAGGGTCAGGGCGTAACATGCCCACGACAGTTGTAGTGGGTCCTTGGGCCATAACCACCCTGGCCCCCAGGGTCGGAGCGGAGCGGTTACCGCAACCTGGGAGGAGAAGGCCGGTGCGGAGGAGGCGGCTTAAGAGGACCTGTGACCAGCAGCCTGAGATGACCCTGTAGGGCAGGAGCTGGACGAATAAAGACTCCACTTCCCTTTCTTCCATCTTCCCAGGCAGCTCCCCCATAGCCAACCCCAGCAAGACAGAGAGTGGGGTGAATGGGGGCGAGTGGGGTGAATGGGGACGAGTGGGAATGGAGGGGCAAATGGAAGACACCCTGCCCTGAGCCCAAGGCCGCACAGCCAGCGCGGTCTATGGATTCCAGCCCGGACTTGCCGAACTTCAATGTCCAGGCCCTTGTCCCCTCCCCAGGCTGGCCCCCATCTTGCCGTGGTTCGGTTCTCTGGGCAAGAGAGACCAGGACCCAGCCTGGGCCCCACCCGCTGTGACCGCACATATATGTAGCAGGACTTCACGCTGGCCTAACGGAAACAGAAGCCCGAGAGAACCGTGGCGCTGCGTGAGTTAATATCTCTTCTCTTCTGCTGAGTGCCTGATTCTCCAACCTGTAGAGGGCGGGGTCTCCCCTTGAGGCCCCTGCCAGACACTCCCAGGAAACCTGCTTCTATCTCTGGCGGCTGCCCAGCGGCCCTCAGCTGCGCCAGATAAACCGGGAAGATTTGATTGATGAGAAGGTAGAGGAGGGGCTTCCCCTAAGAGAATAATTTCACTTCGCGTGAAAGGAACACTGGAATGGGGAGCACGGGCCCTCAACTCATCAAGCTGCCGGCTGCAGGAGTCCAGGCACAGCCAGGAACATGTGTAACTCATTACCTCTGAGACCCTCCCATTTGTGGCCGGCGGATGACGCCACGAGTGTGGTGGAGGGCCTGAGGCCGCGGGGTGAGCTGACTGCAATATTTTTCTGACACTAACACCTCTCTCTGGCCCTCCGAAAGGGCCACGGAGGAGCCAGGCCCAGCCAAACATCACCCACACCCAGCCCTCCGCCTCCTCTGCCTCCTGGCGCCAGACTAGAGAGGCCCACAGCTGTACAGGCGAGAAAAGAACGAAGCAGAAAGGTGAGAGGGGAGGGAGAGGAAGGAGCAGAGGGGAGAGGGGCCAGAGGAGAGGGGTGAGCAGGCCCAGCTGGCCCACTTGGGTGTCTGCTTCAGAGAGCGGTATAAGTGAGCATCAAAGTCAAAGGAAGCTTGGCTAAAGGACCTTGGAGGTTGAATTCTGCAGTTACTCCTTCCATGCTTTTTGCAGCAAAATGGTGGAACCAGTGCTCTCGCCTGGTGGCAATGTGGAGGTGAGGCGGTCCCTGCCCTCGGCCTTCCCATCAAAAGAGGGCTCCTGTGAGGATGCTGAGAGCCCCTGGGACGAGGGAGGAGGCCGGTCCTGAGAGGGCGCCCAACCAAGGGGTACAGAGGAGGGAGAGGGCCTGACGACATCGCAGGGGGGAGTGTGGGAGAGAGCCTTCAAGGATGCAGGATTGGGGCAAGATGCCGTCTCAGAGGGGACAGAGGAACCGAGACAACAGTCATCACCTTCCCTTCTCACCTGGTGAGTGGGAAGAAGGGAAGGGATAAAGGCAAAGTGAAGGAGAGGGAGTTGTCAGTGCGCGACTTGTGAAATAACGTGTTTACCCCTGAACGTCTTTAAAGTCCCGCCTGCATTAAAGTTCAAGTCATATCGTAATACCTGGGCTGCATTTCTGCAGCTTTGCTTCCCCAGTATCCCCAGGGCCAAGAGGAGGCACCTCCTCTCCTCCTCGTCTCCTTACCTCCAAGGGGAAAAACCTGGGCCCTGCGAGGCCCACCACACAGTACTGTTTCAGTTTACTCAAGGCCCACAGGTGGCTCGGGTCTCCCTCCCTGTCCCCATCTCTGCCACTCTCTTCTTTCCCATCAGCCTTCCTCTCCCTCTCCTGTTACTCTTTTCAGGGATGAGGATCAAACGGAAGCAAAATCCTGGGGAAACACATCAAATATGGTTGGAATTTCCTCAAGTCAGAACTCGCTGTTTTCCTCTTAGAAATGAAAGAGAAAGAAAAAAGACTAGAAATCCATGAGTTTTTATTTAAGTGGCTGGTTGCATCTCAACACTAGTCTTTCTGGGTTCCTTGTGCCCCCCTCCCCCAAACTCTGTGCCTGGCATCCAGGAATGAAGAGCAAGGGAGTCGTAGACAATTTGAAAATCAGGTTTAGAATGTATTTGTTTTGCCACCTTAAGATTTCAAGGACCCCTGCATTCACTCATTCGTTCGTTCATTCATTTGTTCATTCATTTGTTCATTCATTCATTCATTTAACAAATACTTAGCACTTACTACATGCCAGGCTGGGAGATACCAGTGAGCAAAACAGAGATGGTGCCCTGTCTTGTGTGTTTTTCCCATGGGGAACAGATAGCAAATGATAAAACATAATAAGAAAATCACATATGTGTTAGAAGGACATAGGACTAAGGGAAAAAGGAAAAAGAGAATCAGGCAAAGGTGCAGGAGAGACAGGAAGGCCCGCTGGAGAAGGTGAGATTTAGGCAAAGGCTGGAAGGCAGTCAGGGAGTGAGCTGAGTGGGGGGGGGGGGGGTAGCGGTGGCAGAGGCAGCCAGCAACAAAACATAGTACTTGAGAAAAAGCTTGAAAAGGGACATGCATGATGGTTAATTTTATGTGTTAACTTGACTGCCACAGCGGTGCCTGGATTAAACATCACTTCTGGGTGTGTCTTGGAGGGCGTTTCTGGGTGAGATTAGCGTTTGAATTGGTGGACTCAGTAAAGCAGATCGCCCTCTCCTATGTGGGTGGCCCTCATCCAGTCAGTTCGGGGCCTGAACAAGGTGGAAGTTTTTGCTTCTTATTTCCTGGCCAACTGCTTGAGTTGGGACATCTCATTTTCTCCCACCCTCAAATTTCTAGTTACACCACTGATTTCTCTGGTTCTCAGGCCTTCTGACTTGGACTGAGTGACACTCCCAGCTCCCCTGGATCTGCAGCCCACCTACGGTAGATTGTGGAACTTCTCAGCCTCCATAATCCTGTGAGTCAATTCCACATACACATAATATTTCTCTTTATATATGTCCATATATATCATACAGGTTCTGTTTGTCCGGAGAACCCCAGTACAGACTATCTCTACCTCAGTGGCCCTAAGTCTCTACAAGACTCTTCTGTGAGTTTCATTCTATTCATCTTCAAAGTGGGGATGATGCTGTCTGCTCCTACACTCACTGCAAAGAGGAGTGTATGTATTCATGCAGCAAGCATTTATTAAGCACCTACTAAGTGCCGTCAAACTCTGTGCTAGATACACAGAAGGCAGGCTATCGGCAAGGGGCTTTGGGCTTTTTGTGGGGGAAGCTGCATCAGTTGCATCTCCAGAGTTTTAGCACATTACTAGCCCCCAAAGATGCAGGTCGCTGGGATGGGGAACTCCTCTCTGTGACATGGCCTGAGGCCTCAGACTGGGGAAGAATGAACACCTGGAGAGGTATATTTTCACCTCACAAATGCCTCTGGAAATGGGTTGGAGGCTCCTCACCTGAGAGTCTGAGCTAATTGGTTCAGATGCCTTTACCTGACTCCAAAGGGAGACAGGAAACTCAGCGCTGGAACCCCTCTATGCCTGACGGGCTGAATTATCCTCAATGCTTTTCTCAGCCTCCACTAGCTCTTCTGTAAAATGGGTACTCATCTTGCTGATCACACAGGTTTGCTGAGATGCATGAATGAGAAAACACATGGAAAATACCTTTCAAAGCATGAAGTTTAACATGTACAGTATAAAGTGGGAGGTCACCAGCACCCTGGAACAATGCCAAGGTTGGGTGTGAGGTCCAGGGCAGATCTCACACCCCAAGACCAAGCCAGAGGCACTCACCATCCTCGCACAGGTTCAGCTTGGACAGGCTCCTGCCATCAAAAGGCTCTTCGAAGATGGAGCCGGTGTCACGGTCGCTCACAGTGTGCAGGTACATGGCTTTGTTCTCCATCCCGTTCTGCAGCAGCAGCGGGAAAGGTAGCAGAAGGAAAGGAGACGGAGGAGGGAGGCAGGGGGGAGAGAGAATAAAGTAAGTGGAAACAAATGAATGGATAGAACAGGGTGCCTACCCCGGACCCCAAACCTGGATACTGGGACTATGTCCTCATCAACAGGTGACATCTACTGGGTCCTTAGGACCCCAATTCCCCATCTCCAGCTTCCTCAGTGCATGAGAAGCCCAAGGCCCTTTGGAACATTCTGATCATGGGATCCACCCACTTCCTTTCAACAGCTCTCAGTGGGGCTGGAGCTCTCTGAGTTGGGGTGGGGGCGGGTGGGAGGGGGCATCCAGGGCCATGCTGGGCAGGGCCTGGAGGAGCTGACCTCCTGACCCAAACAGAGCAATTTTTGAGCCTCTGGAGCCCTGGGCAGGTCAGACAGACTTGGGCTTCTGCTCTGTGTCATGAACGAGGGAAATAAGACACCAAGATGTAAACAGAGAGCAGCCAACACAGCTAAGACCAGAGCCACTCCCGACCCAGCTGGGCTGGTGAGGTCAGAGGAGCTGGGTTCAGGGGAAGCATAGCAGGGATTCACCTCTCACGGGAACCTCAGGAGCAGGTGGCCTCAGATGGGCCCCCCAAACGCTAAAACCTGAGCAGCCTTAGACCCAGGGAGGACCCAGGGAGGACCGCAGTGCCTGGATGGCCTCCCGGGGCTAGATCACAGAGGCTCAGGGTCCTAGCCATGTTGCCCTGTGAACCAGCCCCGTTTACACCAGTGTGTATGACACAGTCCCATCGTGAATGTACAGACATGTCCTGCATATGTGATGGGAAAGACTGAACGTGGGGATGTCCCAGTTGCTCCAGGTGAGACGTGTGTTACAGGACTTTGGTGGGAATTGTGTCTGCTTTGGTTTGCTGGATTTTCTGGGTTTTGTACGATGCATTTGCATTCTTTATGCAATTAGAAAAATCAATTTTTCAAGCCAAATTACAAAGTATTTACATAAAATACTTGATATTCTTTTTCTCACATATACACTTGGTGATTTTTTAAACTTCTCCCTCCTTTTGGCTGGTTCCTGCCATTAGCTTGGCCTTTGGTTCTGGTGCTCTCTGACTATCTGGTTATTGAATCAAAAATTCCGCTTTTAAAAAGTTAATTCTTTGGAAGATAAAAGCCCCAAGATAGATCCCACGCCCAGAGTGGAATAAGCTCAATTCTGTGGCCCAGAGAACCAGCCAGGGGACTGTTACCTGGGAGGAAGGGACAGGGACCTGGCGGGTGACAGTGGGGGACAGTGTCTGCTGATTAAAGGGAGCAGCTAGTTAGTTCCTCTTGAGAGGCGGGGCGAGAAAGGTGGGGTCAGCACTGTTTCAATAAATTGGGATAACAAAGGAGGAGGCTGGCCAAAGGCTCTGCCTGGTAGAGCAGACAGGGTCTCCTGTTCTCACGGCTTGACCTTTGCCTTCAGAGACCTCAGGGCTGAGAAGAGACCATAAATGGCCAGTTGACATACAACTGTCCTTCTGCTGGCCCAGAAGGGATGGGCTTCTGCTCTTGTCTTTTCAAGTAATGAGATGCCACATCCTGGGCACACACCTGCGGGCACGTACACGTATGCATGCGCGAACAGCGTGCCCCAGTTGCTATGGGCCTTGCTTCCAGCCTGTGGAGGGGGAGGAGCGAGGAGCCCAGGCTCGGCCAGCAGGTCTCCTCCCTGCCCCGGGGTTCCCGGAGCCCCGAGGCAGCTCCCACCCCAGCTTCTCCGTGCTGCTGCTGCCATTGTGTTCAGTTTGCTAGTCTCCAATACCCACCCTCTATCCAAGTCCTCCACCCAGTAAGGGCCTCTAGGTGGGGCCCTGAGCAGTTCACTGCTGCTAAGCCGCAGGAGACCCTCCCTAGTTTCATAGCACCCTCCCTCTGGCCTCCATCCAGTCCTGGGGAGCTACAAAGCAGGAGGCCAGTGTCTTCTGCAAGTGATAACCCTGTCTTTGCCAAAGGCAACAGGCACTACCTGCCCCGGCCGCCCTGCTGGGAGTGGAGGTGTGGAGATGGGCTCGGGCTCGTGCTAGCTTAGCCCTGTCTTCATTTCCACCTTCCCCTTCTGCTGATGGCCTCCTGGACTAGAACTGGAATGCAAGGCTTGTTATCTGGAATGTGTGTGTAGGGCGGCCCGTCTCTGCTCCCTCCCCAGCCCTCCGCCAGTGGAGCAGGAGCCCTGGGGAGCTCGTTCCTCGTTCCTCGTTAGGGAGAGGGGCTGGCTGAGCAGGAGGCCAGATGTGAGTGAGATGAGACTGGAAATGCTTAGCCAGCACTGCTAATGTTTGTGACTTGGGAATGAAACCTAAGAATGTTCTGTCTGCCCCAGGTTTTATTTTGGGTGGTTTTCTTCCTCGGGGAACGGGGGCAGGGATTTGGACCTTTTGAACGTTGGTCTTATAACCGTTGGGCCGTTTGTGCTCTCAGGAAAGGTGCCACGAACCCCTCTCATGTGCCTACGGCCCACGAGTTACAGACGTTTGCCATCGCGGATCTCTCTGCCCTTCCAGGAACACTGCGAGGCGGGCAGGTGGTATCAGTCTGTCACTCCCATTTTAAAGGTAAGCCAATTGAGACACAAAGAGGTAAGAACCAATGGATGTCAGAGAGGGGTGAGGTGCCATGCAAAGGCTTCCCACCCACAGCGCCGGCTCGGCCACGAGGTTGCTTTGTCCAGGAGAGATGTATCAGCGCCTTTCGATGACCACCTTTAGGGTCAGTGAAGGAGAGCCAGGTAAGGGCTCTGTGGCCAAACAGAGATTCTGAGAGCTGGCAGGGAGGGGACCAGGGACACAGAAATATAGGCAAAGTGTGGATGCTAAAGAGCCCTTGGATGAAGTCCAAGGAGTCTGGACTTCTGTGTTCCAAGTCAAAGAGTGAGACCTTCCTCTGCCAGGGGGAGGGTACTTTGCTGTCCTCTTAGGGTGTCTTAATGATGCATTTTGGAGCTGAAGCGCTCAGCCATCCACAGCCCAGCCCCAGGCGGCCCTGTGCAGGCCTGTGGGGCGGGGGAAGCTCAGTGGACATGGGATCCTATCCTGGCTCCACTTCTTGTTATTCGGGAACTTGGCCCAATCAGCTGAGCTCGTGCAGCCTCAGGTCATCATTTTTATGACTGAGAGAAGCACATCTGCCAGCCACTTGGTTATCGAGAGCCTCACGTGGAATCGTGCGTGTAGAAAGGCTTCACGAACGAGGGCACACAGGGCGTTGGTGGCAGAGTCTGGCGAGAAGCAACAGCCTCTTGGCAACATCTGATCTTGCCAAGCAGCCAGGTGGGGGTGGGGTCTGCAGGTTCCTGAGGCCTCCTTCCTGCCACACCAATCCCAGAAGCAATGCCCTTTGGGGTACCCTTCGCAAAAGGCAGACCAGAGCAGAAATCCAGACCCCAACCCGCAAAGTCCCTCTCTGGGCAGCAGAGGACTCAATCAGTTCTTCCTGCCAAGGGGGTAGCATAAGCCTTGCTTGTTGCTGCAAAGATGGTGTCTCTGGATTCCAACATCTAACCCTGCAGGGCTCCTGGCTTTTCTTTGGATCACCTAGCTTTAAACTCATCAAAACCAGGTAAAAATCACCATGCATGTGGCCCTCTCCAGAGAGACTATCACTGAGCAGGTTTGAAGCCCTTTCCTCCCCTAACTGTACTCAGTTAACCTACGCTGGAGATGTGTAGATGCTTTATAAGTGAGCTTTCCTGCATACACTCCACCAATAGGCATGCGTGTGCACACACATGCACATATACATGCACGTGGGGATGTAGAGTGACATGTAGAGCGACTGTCACCTGTACCATCTGCTCCCTGAAGAGGCTCGAGCTGTGACACAAGCCAGGCAGACTTGCCAGGCTTCCTCTGCCACCCCGAATGCAGGCTCACACTCGCCAGTCCAGGCAGCTGGATGAGGGCCCAGTGTACCTCCACAGGCTGACAGCTGGGGTCTTCCCATCGGGCACTCGCATCTCCATGTTCCACATCCTGAGAATGCCCCGAGGCTGTGCCCTGCCCCATCCACCACGTCCCCCGTCCTCTAGCTGCCTTTAGGACACCATGCCCAGGTGCTGGGATGAAGTTAGTGTCAAAGTGACAAAAACTCACCTTAGTGCCCCCGCTGAGGCTGCAGAGGCTGTCCCCTCAGTTCCCGGCATTCACTGTGGTGGCTGGAGAGAGGGCTGCTACTGTTGGATTGAGACCCAGGCCGCCCCTTGAAGCTTGTCCCCACAGCCGGCCAAATCCAGACGGAGTCATAGAAAGAGGCTGCAAGGGTGCCCAGTTGACTCGTCTCAGGGGTCACTTCTCAAGGAGGATCAAGTCTGGAGGCAAAACTCAGCCTTGTGCCTGAGTTGGAGGCCTGTGGCCAGGGAGTCCCTAAGTTGGTGCCTCGCCTCAGTCGGCCACGGGCAGCGCTCGGGAGATGTTCTGTGGAGACACCAGCAGCTCTGCTAGGTACTGACTGAGATGTGAACTGCAGCTGCTCTAGCAGCCCGTCTTTAAATATGTTCTTGGAGCAATGAGGAGGCCCCGCGAGGGTCTGGAACACGTCCCTCCTCTGGTGGTCAATCTCAGTATTACAGCCACACACAGGAACGGCCGCTTGGTCCAGAGCAGGGAAGGCAGCCTTGGTCTTGGGAGGGACTCCACACGCCTATTCTAAAGGCCCTTCTCAAAATACTTTTTGGAAAGCTTCTAGGAGAATGGCATCTAGACCTGGCTTATGAGCCATGCAAGAAAACCAGCCTTGTAAAAGTATTTATAGGACAGATTTAGCATTGCTAAATGCATTCACCGAACCCGGTTTAGAGTTACTTTACAAGTTTTCCTGAAGTGACATTCACCTGCCAAAAGGACACAGATTGGCCACACTGGGGAGATTCTAGAGACTGCCTCATGAGATTCCCAAGGTCAGTCTCAACACAACCCAGCACTAAAGCCAACATTGACAGGGCATTGGCCTTGCACAAGGGCCAGGAGATGCAGGAGTGAGAAAGATGAGTTCGCTGTCCTCTAGGGGGTTGCCATCCAGGAGGAGAGGTGAGCTCAGGCACAAATAACTAAACCTAAGGACGATGGGTTACATTTAAAATAGGACATCTAACCAAAACATTGAGAGTAATTACCTTTGTACTGGGGTGGAGTGGGGGGCATCCTCAGGAGAATTCCAAAAATAGTTGGAGCCACAGCGGGGCTGGGGAGGCAGCCCTCCTCACTGCCCGAGTCAGAGTTCTGAAGATAACGGTCATGATTAGGCTCCCATTTACTGGTTAAAAATTCAGCCTCAGCACTTGACGGTCATACCTCGTACATGAGAGCAGTTCGCCAAGGCTCAGCTCTCCCCACAGGACAGCTGCCAACCCACAGCGGAGTCAGAAATGTCTTAGTCATTTTCAGTGACTGCGCCTCCTGACCTTCCCGGGCAGGCAGCGCCAATATGAGGCTCGGTATTGCAGAGGGAAAAAATAGTAATGATATAATAATGATAATAATACTAATAGAAGGAGGAAGAGAAAGAAGAAAGGGCGGGGAGAAAACACTTTATAGTATATACCATGTGCTAGGCATATATTAACTCACTTAACCTTGACAACAACACTGTGAGGTAGGTACTGTTATTATTTCCACTTTACAGAGGTGAAGGAACTAGGTAACTTGTCCAAGGTCAAACAGCCTGTAAGTGTACATACAGTTCAGTAGCGTTAAGCACATTCACATTGCTGTGCAAACATCACCTCCATCCAGCTCCACGATTCTTTTCATCTGGCAAAACTGAAAGTCTCTACTCATCAAAGAATTCCCCATTCCCCCTCCCCCAACCCCTGGGGCAGGGGAGGGAGGCTTTCTGTCTCTGTGCATTGGACTAGCTAGGTACCTTGTTATGTCTTTGAGGCATGCTCTACCAAAAATATATATTCTTCTTAATTTTTACCTTAAGTATTTTCTTTTTTGATTTCAATCTATTCCACATCAAGTACAAATATTTCAAAAACAATTTTTATGCATTGTTCACAGACAGCTGTTTATCTTTTTCTGTTGTTGTTCAGCTTTGTAGAAATATCCTGGTAAAAAATGTGTAATCTCTCAAAACCTAGAATTTGGATTTACTATAAAAAAATTATTGTTTAATTATACCATGAATCTCATCAATTTAGGTCTTGTTCAAGAGATAGTTTGGGTAAAAAGTAATTATCATATATATAAAACGATATAGGAATTTAGCTTTTGTGGTTTTATAAAATTTTGTTTAATCAATCATTGAAATGCTTTCTGATTTGTCATCTTATCATTTATTTCAAAGTGCCCATCTGATTTTAGCTGAAATCCACCAACCCCTTCCAGCCACCAGCCCCTCTACCCTCTGCCAATAAAGGCTGCATCTGAGGGAAGGCAGACAGATCCAAGGCAAAGGGCTTCTGCACTGGAAAGCAGCTCAGGTCTCTGGGTGAGTCTATGCCTGCTCAGCTTTAAGTCATGCCTAGTGGTTTTTACTTCCGCCTCTATAAGTTTCTGTATCTTCCCCCCAAAGTAATTATGTATGCTTTATTAATTAGGATATTGAGAGGCCGAATTAGAGACAAAGCTGCAGACTTATAGTGTCAACTCCTAGACTTTAATCTGATTATTCCTAGTTGTGTGTCCTTGGACAAATCACTGAACTTCTTGGTCTCAGTATTCTCATTGGACATAAAGATGATAATCCCATATCACAGGGTAGTTTGCGAGGATCAAATGGGATAAGGCAGTGACTGTGAGCCCACTAGTTTCATGAGATGTTCTAGAAGTTCCTTGAAAAAAGATTCTTTGATCAAAGCAAAAGGTGTTGTTTAACTGCAGGACTTATCAGAGCCTTTAAGATGCTGCTGTTCACAGTGATTCTTCAGGAGAGGGATGTGGTATTAAGCTACTCCATTCTTAGTTGAAAACAGAGAGCAGGGCTAGTGTTCCATAGGCTACACTGAAGGAAATTCTGAGCCAAGGTAGTAAAAAGACTTGTTTACAATTTAAACAAAAACATTTTAGAAAACCAGAAGGCTTATTCTTCTGAGTGCCAAATAGTAGAAGATGTCTCATGCCATCGGAGCGTGATGAGGAGCCATTCATTCCGAGAGGACAGTAAGACAATCCCGCCTTTCACCCTCCCCTCGTCATTGTGTCCCCGTCTGCAGCACAGCCCCCAGCCCGTAAATGGCAGTGAGTTGGATGCCTAAGCATGGGCTTCACTTCCTTGCTCAAGGCCTCTCTGTTTTACTTCCCTGTTTTAGTGGAGCACATTGATGGTGGAATACATTTATGGAAACCTCGCATGTCTAAAAATATCTTTACTTTTACCCTCATCCTTGACTGATAGTTTGTCTAAGTATAAAATTCTAAGGTTGAGATATGGAGAGGGGAAAGCGCTTCTCAGGGAGTCGGGACCTACCATCAGCGGACTTTCGGGAGAAATATAGATCCTTCAAGCATACAGCAATTCTCTTAAAATGGCCAATGTATTCTACATAGAAAGGAACTTTGGTGAGAACTCGAGTTAAGGGAATAAACAGAGATAGAAGGTGTGTGCCTGGTAACCCCAGGACTGCTTCATTGCACAACTCCAGGGGTACCCCTCACATCGTATTTTCTGGAATTTGCATCCCTGGAGTTGCATCACTTGGGACACAATGCCCTACCGCTTTGGAAAACTTCAAGTTAGTCTCTTAGAACATGAGAGCCAGAAGGCGCCTTTGAGTCTAGTGGCACACGATTCCCTCATTTTGGAGGTGGGGAGGATATGGCCCAAAGAGGTGAAGTGACTTGTGCAGGCATCCCAGGCAGAAGGGGTAGGACCCATAGCCAGGGTTCTTGACTTTCTCTTTACCTTTGCTCCTCCCCTCCCCACAAGAGTGGTCCATAGACCACTGGGAGTCTATTGCAAAAGCGGCATCTCCAGACCCAACTCCAGACCTACTGAATCAAAACCGCCTTTAAACGAAACTTTCTGGTCACTTGCATATGCACGTGAAAGTTCTAAGCACGGACCTTCACCACACCTAGAAGAAATCAGAGATCTTTAAATGTGCTCTTATTGTCAAGATAACCCAATTTTTTTTTCCACTCTGAAAGAGAAAGGATGGATGATGATGTGTGGGCAGGGGAAGGAGAACTAAAATGTGTGCATTTTTAGAATCTAGTCATTGGGAGAAGCTTACCCTTCCAGGTAGGCAGCCTCAGGAGAGACATCCATTACCAAAATAGTAAACATTGAATAGTCTCAGTAAGATATAAAGAAATACATGCCTAAATACAACGCTTAATTGGCATCAATTACTGCCACCTAATGTTGGCTCTGCCCTATCTGGGCTTCAGTAGGCACATTTAACACACTAAACGATTTCTAAGAATCAGGTAATTCCAGAGTTTCAATCATTCTACCAGGTTTTGAGAAACGTCTTTCTACTGCAGGTTTTGATTTGAGACAGACTAGGGGTGGGAGAGAGAGAATGTGAGAATCAATGGCCGTGGACTTTGTCTCCCGGGCAGCAGTCATCAGCTTCCTTCCCACCAACTATACACAACCTTTTCTGGTCTTCTAGCTCGAGACAAAATGTGCCAGAAGCAAAGATCGTGGTCACACAGCTTGTCCCTTTCCCAGCAGCACAATCCCACATGTTCCTTCCATGGGGAAAATAAATGAAAGAACTTTTGTAGAGACTATGCAGCAAGATTTTAAAATAGAGATTTAAAGTGGTTTTTATCACAGAGGGTATCTAGAACACAGTCTTATCCAGATTTCATGGATCATCAATTTTCTCTTTGCCTCTAATCAGATAGAACTATGTGGTTGGGAGAAGGGGGGATAACTGAGTCATGACAGTACTCAGATCGAAGAAAATAAACTGGCACGAATTCCTACTATTCTGGGTAATTCGATTGGAATGGAGAGAAATGTCAACGAAACAAAAGAACCAAAGGTCGGTTGACCCCGCGGATTGCGCAGGGTGCGATGCTTTCAGGGAAAGGGGCGGGGGGTCTCTTCTCGGTTGTCTCCAGTTGTCTCCTTGATGTAGAGATGCTGATGTTGTTTTCTGTTAACACCTCATTTACCCGGTGACGTCATGTAATGAAGTGCTCCACGCATACCACGTTCCCTCATGTCGTTTAGCAGACAAGTTTTTATTTTTACAATTTGGATGGCGCGCATTCTAAAATGATCATTTCCCTGCTCTGTTAAGCAGAGCCATTGGCCATAACATAATAGTTGTAATGAGCCAGAGTCACATTTATGACTATTATTGCTGTAACTGTGGCAGGATACATGTGGGTCCTCCCAAGAAGAGAACGGGGATGAGAAAGAAGCTAATTAAAGTTGTCACCATCCGGCCGAGATGGATCTAACAGCTTGCCTCAGTTCACGGGGTGGCTTTAGGGACATCCGCCTGGAAGAGCAGAGCGGAGAGGTGACTTAGCACAATCGTGCCAAGAAACAGAGTCCAAGAGTAAGCTCTCCTCATATGGATAAGTTCTAAAGTCATCATAATCATAATCATAATCACTGCTTTGGAGCAGTGTGCTCGCTCAGTTTGCAAGGCCGTGGCTCCTGCTGGTGCAGAGCCTTCAGCTGTGGAATTGGGGTCTGTTCCTCCGCACGTACGAGTTGACAAACCTGGCAGTGAAGCCCCTCCATTATTTTCCAGCCAAAGCCAAAAGATGAAAAATGGGCAGAGTTCCCAAAGCAGAATGCAAGAGGCCTGAAGCGGGGCTGTTTGAGAATGGATGGGAGGAGCAGAGGGAGGTCAGGAAAGAGGGAGCCTCTGGAAGTCCCAGCCGGGCAGAGACCATGCCTATTGTCCTCCCACTGCTGTGCTCTGAGAGGTCCTTCTGGTCCGGTAGTCAGTCAGGGTGGAGAGGCAGAGGAAGCTTGAAAAAAGAAGCCATCAAAGTGCCCCCTGATCCCCACAGGCCGAAATGGAGCTAAGAGCCAACTGCCTTCTCTCCCCTCCTCCACCACAGTGTAAAAGTATCTTTGACAGTGCCTTCCCTGGTCACTGGCAGCCTTGGGCAGGTGACATTCTAGGCCTAAGGGACTGGAAGGTTTATTCCCAATTCTCTTCCACCTCGACACTCACCCCCAAGGCTAGTGAAGATCACCCTACAAGACAGAGAGTAAAGGACCTGCTTCCACACTCAGGTTAGACCGTATCCATTTTTAGCTCCTAGTCTTTGTCCTCATTGTCAAGCTGTCAGCAGGAAATGGTGACATTTCCCATTAAAAAGAATAAAGTGTTTATGTGGTCGTTCTAGGCCAAAGGTATATGTTTTAAACCTAATTGTGAGAAGACATTAGACAAACCCAAATTTTATAAAACAGCTGGCCTATGTTTTTCAAAAATGATCTTTAGCTAGGTGCTGTACTGAAACAGGCTGCTCTACAGGCCAGAACTGGTTAATCAATGAAATTTGAACATAGACTATGGCTGAGATGGTAGTATTGTGCTGATGTTGAATTTCCTGAATTCGAGCATTGTCCTGGGGTAACGTGAGAGAATATACTTGTTTTCATGGAACACAGTAAAATATTAAGGCATAAAGAGACATAGCATATGCAAACTACTTTGAGATAAATCAGAAAAAGTACATGTAAGCACATATCCATGTGCACACGCGAAGAATGAAAAGACAAATGTCAAAAAAAAGTTTTACCAAGTTGATAAAGGGTCTATAGGAGCTCTTTGTGCCATGACTGCAACCTTCCTGTAGGTTTGAAATTCTTTCAAAGTAAAAAGAGTAACATCATAAAGCGATGGGGAACTCCCAAAGAAAAAATATGAAAGGACAACTCAAATAGAAGAAATTCAAGTCAACACAAAAAATATTTTAGCTTCAGTAAAACCCGAGCAATACAAGACAGTAATGTCAAAAATCTGATCCCATCATTCTATTGCAGAGAAGGATAATAACCAGTTTGGGTTAAAAAGCAAACAAACAAACAAACTAACAAATCAACAGTGTCACAGGAATTCTCATTCCTCCAAGTGAGTAAACAGGGTTTCTAGAAAACAATTTGAGACTTTAAAATTCTCTTATACTCAAATCCTATAATGAATGAATTCTTAAAATTTTATCCTAAAAAGAAATCAGAGATAGGGATAGAGATGTCTATATGAGAATATCTTCTATGATGTTATTTATAATGGAGAAAACCAGCACCGTCAAAGTGTCTAACAGGATACTGGTAAAATAAATGATACTACGTATATACATTAGAATACTGTGCAGGCCTTTAAAGTTTGTTTCCAAAAAATCCAGTATTGTTTTCCCTGTCCACCTCACAGTCTTCTGAGCAGCGTACCTGCTCTTCTGATCTTCTGCTATAGAATCCAGGCCTGCCCTGAACCCTAGTCTTACTGTCTCTGGCGGTAGCATCCTGTATAACTCGAGCCAGTCTCCCCTTTCCTGGGAAGATGGATCTGCCATGACTTAGAATCCATGATGGGGCCGGGGAGCTGGACTAAGAAACACAACGAAAGACTCTTGCTCCCCATATGAAGGTCCTGCACCACAGCTCTTGCTCCTGAATCTCCTGCATTTTGATTCTTCCCTTGCTGTGTAAGCTTCTTCTCTCTTTCTGGCATGAGTTCTGACCTTCTCTCCTGGATCCATGTTATCATCTGCCTGACCTCTCCCGCCAGGACTTAACTCTCTGTCGCTGCTTCTTCCTGCTGGTCCTGCTCTGCCAGCATAGGTGCCCTCCCGGCAGGCAGCTCTCGGTTACGTTCTTCAGGTGGCTCACAAACAGCCAGTGCCAGCTCTCACATTTCACGCTTTGGCTGGAGTTAACGCCATGGCTCCTGATAGCAACGGGGTAATTTCACTCGGGTAAAACTAAGATTTAGAGGAGAGAGCTGTAAACACAAGATATTAGTCTACAGCCTCCTTTTGACCTATGGGTTATTTAGAAGCATATTGTTTATTTTTCAAATATGTGGAGATTTTCCATATTTCTTTCCAGATTTCTTTCTGTTACTGATTTCTAATTTAATTTCACTGTGGTCAAAAACTAGACTCTGTATGATTTCAATATTTTTAAATTTATTAAGACTTGTTTTGTGGCTTAGGCTAAGGTCCGTCTTGGTAAATGTGCCAAATACACTAGAAATGAATTTATATTCTGATGCTATTGAGTACAGTGTTCTATAAATATCAGTTTATAAAGTTGGTTGACATGTTGGTCAAGTCTTCAATATCCTTTCAGAGTTTCTCTACTTGTCCTGTCAATCATTGGTGGGGTGAGGTTGATATTTCCAACTATAATTGTGGATTTGGCTATTTCTGCTTTGACTTCAATCAGCTTTTGTTTCATGTAGTTTGAAACTTTGTTATTAAGTGCATAACTACGATCGTAATGTCCTAGTTCTGAGTTGACAACTTTGTCACTATGTAATGATTCTCTTTATCCCTGGAAATATTCCTTGCTCTAAAATCTACTTTGATATAATATAGGCGCTCTAACTTCCTTTAGGTTAGGATTTACAAGTATACGTTTTCCATTCTTTTACTTTTAACTGTCTTTATATTTAAAGTCAGTTTCTTGATGAACTCAGATACAGAAAACAAATTAATAGTCTCTAGATGGGAGGAGGTTCAGGGGGCTGGATGAAAAGGATGAAGGGATTAAGAAGTACGAATTACCGGTTATGAAAATTGTCACAGGGATGTAAAGTACAGTATAGGGAGTACAGCCAATAATATTGTAATAACTATGTATTGTGTTAGAATTATCAGGGTGATTACTCCACAAGTTATATAAATGCCTAATCACTAAGTCATATATCTGAAACTAATATAATGCTGTATGTCAACTGTAACTGAAAAAAACTTTTTGAGGCAAAAAAAAAATGATAGTTTTCATATAATTTGTGTCCTTAAAAAGCATTGTCTTTCAAGGTTTAACAAGAGTTGAAGGAGATAATTCATGCCAAGTACAATAAGTATAATTTGTATGTATACATATGCTTTGCACATGTATAGCATGTAGTAACTGCTCAATAAACATCAGTGGTTATTAATATTTAAAAAATAATGTGGGTTTCTTATAGACAATGTATAGTCAGGTCTTTTTAAAAATCTAATCTGATAATCTCCACCTTTTAATTATGTTTTACCATTTGCATTTAATGTGATTATAAGATTGGGTTTAGATCTACCACTTAGTAATTTATTTTCTATTTTACCTTCTGTTATTTGTTCTTTTTCTTCTTTTCCCTCCTGTTTAGGATTATTCGAGTATTCTTAATATTCTGTTTTATCTCCTTTAGTGGCTAATTAGATTTGTCACTCTTTTGTATTTCTAGTGGTTGCTCTAGAATGTTATTTATATTCACATGTAATGGGTTCATTATTGTTACTTTTAAATGAATTATAAGTAATCATTTACAATTTTTCTCAGTTTTAATTTTGAATACAGGAAATATCAGTAGGTATAACCCACATAAACAAAAACTCTAATAATTTTTAAGAGCAGATGGTCCTGAGATCAAAACGTTTGATCTTAATTAGCACCCCTGAGAAGTAATAAAGCTGGGTCTCTCTGGCTGCCTGTCAAACCCATGTTGTTCCCATAGCATAGTGTTGCCTCCTTCCCCAAAAGTCTCATCAGTCTTAAAACGGGAACTAGAATTGGATCCCTAAGGCTTTATTTTGCAATTGTTTTTCCCCATAACTTTTAAGTTTTTTATGTTTAGATATTTTTCCTTGGCGAAGCACATGTTTCTCGTCCCTAAAGCTTTAGAACCCTATAAAAAAGATGACTCTTTTTGGCTGTAGAATAAAAACGAAATGATGTTCCTCAGTAATCCGCTTATGCCAGAAGTAACAACCTATTGAGTTTTATGTTGTATAGAAAGCACGATTGGGAGATGTTCTTTATTAGAGTTTAAAAAACAGAAGTAATTCTAGTTATTTGGCTCCAGGTTTTTTTTTCTCATCCACTTGGTGCTAAAGCCCCAAGAACGAGATTTATGTTTTGGGGGGGCCAGCTTTGCTGGGGGACATTCTCAGGAGGAAGTCTTGCATGCCCCGCCGCAGCACTGCGTTCTCAGCAACCTCCCTCAGGCTTCGGTGCAGCTTTTCCATCTCCTTGTATTCACTTTTGACGTCTACGGAGGAGCAGAAAGTAGGCAACGGGAGTTAGGATCTTTTTCGGAAATGTCCCAAGAAAACAACTCCCCCGAGAATCATATTGTGACTGGGCCACTTGTCCCAGAATATGAAATCTGGAACGGGGCTCAGAGATCGGATTATCCAATTGATTTGTTTTATAAATAACCTAATCAAACCCAGCATTCTTGCTTCTACCTTAAGGCCTATCTCAGCATAGAGGTCACCCCTTAAAAACCACACACCTACCAATAAGAAGGTTTGGGCCCTCGCTGGGTCTTTATTAGGGCCCCACAAGAGCTCAGTGGAAGGAGATACAAAGCACACTACACAGTAAACCTCCCCTAAGTCCTCTCTAGGCATCTCTCTCATCCTCCGATCCCTCTCCCAGCAGTCCCCATTCTAAGCGAATTTGCTTTATGACGGCATTTCAAGTTCTTATCCCACAATCTGCAATCAAATTGCAATGGTTAATATGATGTGTTAATGTGTCTAGGCTCTGGTGGCCAGATATGTGATCAAACATTATTCTGGATGTTTCTTCGAGTGTATTTTCTGATGAGATCTACATTTAAATAAGTAGAGCTTGAGTCAAGCAGATTGCCCGCCTCGTCTAATCATTTAAAGGCCTGACTAGAACAAAAGGCCGGCCTTCCCCGAGCAAGAGGGAATTCTCTAGTGGACTGTCACATTCCCAGTGAGACCCTCCCAGAATTCTCTGCCCTTACTCCCAGACCTCTCTCTCCCATTCCCTGCTTTACTTTCCTCCATAGCATTTATCAGCCTTTGGCATGCCTCATATTTTGTTATTGCCTGCCTTCTACTGCCTGGGCTGCAAGCTCCATAAGCAGAGATTTTTGTCTATACTGGTCACTGCTGTATCCGTAGCCACCTAGAACACTGCCCGGCTCATAGGAGGAGCTTATCATCACTTGCAAAGCGAATGCGTACCATCCACTGCTGTGGTTTACATCCTCACACAGCTTGTCTTACCAACCAGGTGTCACGCCAAGCAGGAACTGCTTTAGATTTCTACAGCACCTGGCACAGTGCTCCCTACATAGTGTCTATTTGGCTGTTGATGGCGAAGAAAAGGAAATGGTCTTAAATTATGGCAGGAGCAATTTATGTCCAACTCAGGGGAACATCTTATGTGTGTGAGACATGGACAGTTGGAAGACCTTAGGCAAGTAGCGGTTCTTTAAAGAAGACACAGTGGGAGACCGGAATCTTCAAACAGGTTCCTGTGAAGGCTGAGATGGAAGGTCATGAGACAGTCTGATGAATTACAGTGAGGGGGTGTCGTAGCCCCTTCCCAGGACGGCATTAGGAAGCGGTCGTGTGTCCACGTCACCAGCCGAGGGGGGACAGGTCAGTGCAGGACATGTTGAGAAGCAGCAGCTGTGGCTCTTACTTTGGAAGTAGCTCTGACCACTTGCACTCCTGCACACTCGGTGACGTACGGCAATGGCATCGGACTTTCTTTTTTTCCAGCAGGCAACTACGCACGTGCTTTAAAATTTTAAAGGCGCAACGTGTAGAGCACAAAGCAAATCTCCCGCCCTCCCTGACCCCCAGCCTCCGAGTTCCTCTCATTAGAGGCAACCAGTGTGACCAGTGCCTCGTGTAGCCCACAGAGATCTCCATACATATGTATTTCCCTTTTTTTTCTCACAAATGGCAACATACTACACATATTTTTTCACTTTGCTTTTTTCCACTTCACAACGTATTTTGGAGATTGTTCCATACTGCTACTGTATATAAAGATGCTTTATTCTTTTTTAACAATTATGGTCCTTCACTAGTTGTGTACCTAAGCTAACTTAATCAGTGCTCTGTTGATAGATATTTGAGTTGTTCCAATATTCGATATCATAAGCGATGCTGTTCTAGATAACCCTGCCCACGTGCCATTCCGCTCATGGACGAGGACACCATAGGATAAATTCCTAAAAGTAGGATTGATGTGCCAAAGCATAGGTGCATTTTCAGTTTTGCTAGAAATTGCCCATTTGCTCTTCGCACCAGTTTATACTCCCCAGGGTACACGGCGCCTGGTAGAGCCCATGGCACAAAAGGGAGATGGCTACCTGCAGTGGGGCACACGAAGCTGCTATTGCCTCCACAGGCTCCCGGTGGAGGAAGAGAAACCCTTCTCCATCACCACCGGGAAATGAGGCTTTTCATGAGAAGGTATCAACTTAAAAGAACAGGTCCATGGAGATAGCAGGGAATGTGCCACTTTCCAGCCATGGATCCCTGGACACATCATCTCGTCTGAGTCGCTGTTTCTGCGTCTGTGAAATGGAGCGATCACATCTCCCTCTGGGGGCTGATGTGAGAATTCGACGGGGTGTTGTGCAGAGAGCCCGAGAGCAATGCTTGGTCTTAGCCCGGTGTTCAGTCAAGGGTTCGGTAGTCATAATCCTCGTCATCATCTCCAGTCTTTCCCCCAGAAATTCTTCCTAATCCCGTAAAGAGCGGCCACAGCAAAAGCACCCGTTATGCAAAGGTTTTTTGTATTTACCTGCAAGCTCCTTGTAGAGAGCATCCCCCTGGGATGAAGCCAGGGTCAGCATGGTGGCGATACTGCCCTTCACCTTCTCCGTGATTCCATTCTGCACCAAAAAAAAAGGGTCATCATTCTGTTAGGAGGGCACAGCCCAAGGGACAGGGGATCTTAGGAAAGGGACCCCACCCAGTTCCTGAATCAAAGTGCACAGACTACGGTTGGCAAAATCAAAGTCAGTCCCAGGTGGGCCACTTCGGAGTACACCGAATGACTCAGGAGTCGTCAGGGCAACGTTTCGGTGCGGTCCCACCTGTCACAGCATCGCCTTTCCTTCCTACCAAGACTCATCGGGGGTCGTCCCTCTGGTGCTGACCAACTAAGTCAGGAGCTAATGAGGATGCACGGAAGCCTAGGGGAGGGCACAGCTGCCACAGCGATGGAAGAAGGACAGCGCTGGTCACTAGCCCACCGTCCCATCATGCATTTAGCCACTGGACACATGTTTGTTGAATACCTGCTTTGTGCAACATTCCACACTCGACTTACCTGATTCTTCTCCTCAACTGCCTGACAAATGTCTTCGTGCTGCTCTCAGTCCTATCACCCAAAACCATTTTCCCTCTTCTAACCATCTCTCGCCTGCCTTTGAAAAATGCCCAACACGTTCCCCTAGCCTGAGAGAGCCTAGCTTTGAACCTGGATCTCCTGACTCCAAGTCTTATGCTTTCTTTCTTCAATGTAACAGCCCAAAACCCCCTAAGCTCCAGCCTCAGCTCTAGCTCTGAGCTATTCACTTAGACCCTCTTTCTGGGCATCAGCTTTCTTGTTCATAAGATCAGAGAATGAGAAATTTCTGTGGTCTTGTCTAATTTCCATTTTCTACGTTTGTCACTGAAGATAACATTTGTACATGGTCAATGTACTAAGCTTTTTTTTTTTTTTTTTTCAGTGGAATAGTTTCTTTGGTTACTTGAGGAGCCAATTTCTACATACTCAATGGGGACTGGGTGCTATAGAGTTTGGCCAATATTCTGCACATATTGCAGCTGTAATAATATGTGAAATGACAGAAAGTAAACTGCTGCCACTACGATATATATACCTCTTTGCCTATTCCAAGAGAAATTACATGCTTCGTTGTTGTTGTTGTTGTTGTAGCAGCAATAGTTGTTGTAGAGAAAGGTATTTTCTAAAAGTGCAATGAGGTGTGGTTGGTGGGGGGAGGAGACTGAGCAGAAGCAGGTTGGAGATGTTTCAGGAAGTAGGTTGGTTCAGAGCTGAATCAAAATAGCATCTAGCCAGAGGGTTCCTCAGAGGGTCAGCTAAGCCTGGACTGAACTGAAGAATTTGGAAACTCAGATGGCCAAGGAGGGGCTAACGTGTCTTAGGCTAAAACAAAGATTTTTGTTACTGGGGTGGGGGTGGCAGGCTAAGAGACCCAAAGCTGAGATACGATGGCCCAAGTATACTTGACAGAAGCAGTAAAGTTCAAGAAATCTGTGAAGAACTATCTTCCGAGACAGAATCAAGCCTAAATCTGTGCTAGGTGCTCCAACTGACTGACTTATAATAGTTTTTTATTGGCATTTATTTATTGATACTTTATGTAGACATTTCTCTCATTAAAAAATCCATCTAGAGATTATGTTATTGTTGGAGACGCTGGGGTCAGGTTACCTGGTCCCAAATCCTAGCTCTGCGACTTACTAGCTATGTGGCCTGTTGCTATAGCTCTCTCTGCTTTCATTTCCTTATCTGTAAAATGAGAAAAATAATAGTATAGTAGTCCCCTGGTATCTGAGGGGAATTGGATCCAGGACCCCCCACTGATACCAAAATCTGAGGATGCTCAAGCCCCATATATAAAACGTAGTATTTGCATATAAACTACGTTTGCATAGGCTACAGCAGGCTGTGCCTACCCATCACTTTCATGTGGATTCAAGTGTAGTGTTTGGTATATGGCAAATTCAAGTTTTGCTTTTTGGAAATTTCTGGGATTTTCTTTTTCCAAATATTTTTGATCTGCAATGGTCGAATCTGAGAATGTGAAACCTGTGGCCGTAGAGGGCTGACGGCATTTACCTGACAGATTTGCTGGGGATGAAATGAGCTGAGGAATGTAAAGATCTGAGGATACCACCTAGACATCACCGTTGTTCTACTGACGACTTACTAGAGAAGAAAGATGCAGGAAAGGCCTGGAGGGGCCGCATTTCTGAAGTCACAGCCCCAGAGGGGAGGCTGACTCCAGCAAGTACTGCAGTGAAGGGAGAATGCCAGCCGCCAGCCGGCCTCCTCTCCCTGCACCGTGGCCATTGGTTGGGTCCACTTGGCAGAAGGCATCTGGTTCTATTTGGTTCCAAACCACCACTACCACTTCCATCTCCTGTGCCCGCTTCCTCTCCCCCTCCGCCCTGGGAGCCTTTTAGGGGTGGGATTTAGACTACGGATGTGGAAGACCTTTAGTTGTTGAAACTGGTGCTGCATCCTTTCTTGAGCCCTTTCAAACATGCCCTCGGCCACCTGCCGGTCCACGCCTCTTCTGATGACATCCTTCATCCTCTCACATGCTTTTTTGCCAGTGATCTGAGCTGCCTCTGGCAAAAATGATAGCCACAGTCACAGTCCAGCAAGGACTTGCTTAGAAATCTTTAACATCAGAAAGAAAAACAAACAAACTATATATCTATATATCTCATCTCTATCTCTATCTCTATCTCTATCTATATATACATATATAGATAGTTATATATAGCACCAATTTCCACACAGTAGAAATTATTTAATAATAGCATGATATAAAAAACTTAGCACTCTCAATATTTACGTAACTATCATTTAGAAAATCTAATGAGTGGATAAAGCAGAAGCTTACAAAATTCCACCCCCCTACACACACACTCAGCAAACGATACAACAGGACCACCAAAATGAAAAGAAGCTGGAAAGTGAGTTTACAAATGCTTTTTAAAAAATAAGAATGAGAATTGAATAATAGATTTTACAGTTTAATTAGCTGAGATGCAGCACAGGGAGGAGAAGCAAGGTGTCTAGATCAGGAGTAGAGAGAAGGAACTGGAAACACACAGGTAAAAATGGTTTCCGAATTACCTCTCCCCACGCCCTTGCAATTATTTGATTTTAATATATAGCCCAGGAGTGTTAGAGGGACCAGGATGCAGGAGGACAAATCTTTTGAGGCAGAAGCAGCCAAAGAGGATGCTAAAGGAGCCGACAGGAAGACCCCAGAGGAAGCAGAAACGTTGCCGCTGGGGCCCGCACCTTCATAACAGGGCTTCAGGTCGTTCTGAACAGAGGCGGTAAGGGACTCGTAGATCCTCCTCTTCTTTCTGAGGATGTATGCCTCCAGGCCTCCCAGGATGGCACTTATCTGAGGATCCGAATTTTCAGAAGGCCGTTTGTAACAATTTCCTCAGTGGAAGCCGTCCCGGTGTTCCCTGTGCGGTCACCGTTTCCCTCTGCCTTGTGTTAAGGCTGGCTGTTCACATGTCGCCACAGCTAGGCTGTGAGCGTTTTTATAGGCAGAAATTTATGTCCCAAAGTGCTTGCCACAGTGCCTGGCACCTACAGACAACTCGTGAAATGTTTGCTGAGTTGAACTGAGGCCCGTGCGAGGTGCTGGAACAGGCTCTTCGAGGGAGGGCGAGGGGAGGCACAGGCTATTTCTGTCATGTTGCCATGTGATTTGGGCTGGGCCTGTGCTCTGGATTGAATATCTGTGCCCCTCGCACCCCGCCCCCCCCCCCAAATTTATATGTTGAAATCTTAACCTCAATGTGATGGCTCTCAGAGGTGGGGCTGGGTGGTGACAGATTTTGAGGAGGGGGCTCTTATGATTGGGGTTATTCCTCCTCTAGAGAGGCCCTAGAGAGTTCCATAGCCTCCTCTGCCATGCACGATTATAGTAAAAAGCTGTCTGTGAACCAGGATCTGGTTCTGGCTGCACCTTGATCTTGTACTTCCAGCCTCCAGAACCGTGAGAAGTAAATTTCCTTTGTTTATAAGCTACCCAGTGTATGGTATTTTATGATAGCAGCCCAAATGGACTAAGACAGTCTAAAAGAAAATGAATCACAGATAAGCGTCTTAAATACTCAAAACTGCAAACCTCTCTGCAAAAAAAAAAAAAAAAAAAGAAAAGATATTTCTTTCCGTCTCACTGCTTTGAATAATACTTAATAACATTGGCAAAAATGATATAGAGAGGTTAGTGAAAAAAATCACAAGTGGATTTAAATTTTTGGATATCTGAGAATTCTTTGAAGATTCTTCCTGGGAACCGAGTCTACTTTACAAGCTCAGCATTTGCTATGGTTCGCAGTAGAACAGTGAGTCAGAGCTCACCGGGGTGGCCAACACCTCCACAGCAGCCCCAGGGCCACTCCTACCCCCATCCCGCTGGGTCGTGCATTTCACAGCGGCTGCCCTGCCGGGAGACACAGCCAGACCCTGGACACTGCAGGGAACGCGCAGGGAGAAAGCTGTTGGGAAGAAAGCTCCTGCTCAGCCTCACTACCCTCTTTGTGATATGAGGATCTTACCTCCTGGATCAGGAAACTTTTTTTGCAGCTATCCAATTTCCAGCCATTTCTTATCCCAATTTCTGTCATCTTCTCCTGCAGAGAGTGCTTAAAAGCATCTATGTGAGGCATCAAAGCTGAACTGCTGGGCGTCCCAGCCCTACAGAAGAAAGGGGTACAGTGTTAAGGTATGAAGGTGGCTACTGTGGGGCTCAGACAAAGAGGGAAGCAGCTGGTATCCTTTTGTTCATTTTGAAGGGAAGGAGGATGAGGTCTAACCGTTATCACATTCCTGTAATGTGCCAGGCAGTGTGTCGTGCCAGCTTTTGACGTGAAAACTTATGAAAACAGTGCAATGACGCCCATTTTACAGAAAAGAAAGCTGAGGTTTAGAGAAGTTTGCTGATGTGTTCCAGGCCACACAGCTAGTAAGTGGCAGAGCCAGGCTTTGGGCACTGATCTGTTTTACCTCAAAATTCAGCCTTTCCACTGCCGGGGTGTTTCCACTTGAAAGGGTGCGACTTAAACTACACCTTAAAAGATGGGTAAGATTTAGGAAAATGGACAGGAGCTATTCCCCACTGGGATAACGTAGTGAATGAGGTTTCAGAATGTCCCAGGAGTGAGAAGTAAGTAGCACATTATAGAGGAGAGTGTATCAGCTTGAAATGCTAGCTCTTCACTTATGAGCTGGGTGACATTGGGAAAGCTTTATGATTCCTCTGAATCAGTTTCATCACTTGACAGAAGCACTTCAGAGGGCTGTTGGGAGGATGCAATGAGATGATACACACAAAGTACTCAGCACAGTTCCTGGTCTGTCTCAGTTGCTCTTTGCTCCCCTCCAGGCTGGCTGAAGCAGAGGGGGGACACGGGCCACAGCTCAGGGAGAGATCAGAAAGGCCAGCTGGAGGCAGCTAGAATGTCTTGAATGGTGCTCTAAGGAATTTGGCGTTTACAGACTTGTAAACAGTGGGTGGGGTGTGGGGGGCATAGGTGGAATGGCATGATCCCAAAAGGGTTTAAAGGATGTTGGGGGGTGGGGAAGGGGAGCACCGAGTAAGAATCAAGCAAAGGTAGAATGGTTCAAGCAGCAGCAGGTGGTGGACCAGGTGAAATGCCAGAGGAAAAGACGGGAGACTGGGGACAGGCTGGGACATTAGGAGATTCTGTTTTGTTGATGGAGAAAGGATCGAAGGTCAAGGAAGAACAGAAGGAGCAGGTGCCATGAAGGTACATCTGCCCCCACCCGTGCCGCATTTGTAAGCATGCAGCATGTCAAAAACGAGCTCAGAGTCAGCATGTCAAAAACAAACAGTCCTCAGCAAGCCACATTTCATTTTTGAATTCAGGAAAACTTATGAAGGCCATATGTTTGCTTAACTCCACCCTCTCCAACAAAAATACCCTGTCCTGGGCTCAGATCCACAACAAAATTTATCCTTTGCTGCATGTATGATATTTGAAAAATAGTGGGAATCATAATATTAGTCTGAAAGCAACAACAACTGCACTCCAGGTCACCCTGGGAAATTTTTATGTAAACCAAAGAAAGAAGTCTTTTGTGTTTTGCCAGAGAGTAAGCTTTCCTCCTCAAGTTGCAAGCTACTCTTTACACTTCCAGATCCAAAGCATAAATTCCTAAAGATGAAACTCTGGCCCAACGCTCTTCAGATGTTTATTCACAAAAGAGCAAGACGAAAGATCCTTTACCTAAAAATGCCTCCAAAAACAGGGTCAATCTGGTCGTAGATGGGCTGAGTGATGGCTTCGTTCAGATCGATTCTTGTGCGAGTCCTGGAGGCGTAGATGCCATTTTTCAGGCAAACGGCTTTCAGAGTCTGGTGGAAACCCTGGTTTCCTCTACTCCTCTAGATAATGAAACAATAAGGTAGTAAAATTAGGAGGCATTAACTAGAGTGTCACAGGATCAGAACTGCATCCCCTTTGGCCAAAAGCTGTTACCAAGAATCGCAGGGAAGAGTAGTGACAACATGGTCTTTCAACACATCAGAAAGCTAGACGAGAGGACAGCAGCCATGCCTCTGCCTGGGCTTCCTCCCAGACCATCATTAGGCTCCTCTAGTAGGCCATTGGCTCGCCGAGGTCAGGCAGAGTGTCTCATCCATCTCGATGTCCTCGCCATCTGGCAAGGGCGTACGTAGTGCTTGCAAAATATTTGTTAAGTGAGCAATTATTAAATGAAAATGTGCTACGACCCTACTGGGAGTATCTGTTTCAGATTTTTGCAAGCATAGTCCAAGCTTTTTATACTTTTTTGTCAAATATTTAATGAAATGCAATTTGATTTTTATATTTTTGTAATATTTTTCCCAGAGAAACAAATTCACATATCAGAGGGAAAAAAAACATTATGAAGCTAGAACTATAAGAGACATTGATAAATTTTAGCCAGATGGTGATCCTTAGTAAAGAGAATAGAAATACATTTGCACTGACCAAAATCTCAGTAGAGGGCTTGGGGATCATTATTCAATGATGTGTGTTTTAAAGGATTGTTGAAGGATGTATATGTAAAGAAATACTTTTCAAGTGAAGGGCCATGTAGCATGATACAATTGGCATCGTACTATTTATCTTAATATTCTTCCTTTTTCACCTAATATTATAACATAAGTAGTTCCTTAATTCATTGTAAATACTTTCAAAACATTATTTTAATAACCTAATAATATATCATATAAATGTGTCATAATTCATTTTACTATTCTCTTGTTATTAGACATTTAGGTTATTTTATTATGTTATATAATGATATATAATAAGCATATAAATGTTTGCGCAAATTTCTGATCACAAGGAAAGTCGCTTATCAAATAGGAATACCTTGGGTATATTTACCGTCACAGAGAAAGAAGCCATTGAAAGGCTAATAAGATAGAGGACAATTCATAGGATGAAGTCCTAATGAATGGAAGATGACTGATACGGCTTCTTCTCACAAGCAAATCATCTCAAAGGGGTGGTCTCTGCCTCGTGCCTTCCCCTTCTCAGTACCCACTTGCTCATTCACTTCTTGTGACCTGGGATCTTTTACCATCTTATAGAAACAGTTCTCTCCAGGGTCACTTAATTATCTACTGCTATGAAACAAACTACTGCAAACTTAGTGGCTTAAAATAACAATAAATGTTCATTATCTCTCACCAATTCTCCGGGTCAGGAATTCAGACTGGTTTTGGCTTGGTTGGTGTTTTATAGTTTACTTGGCTCTGCAGCCAAGGTTATAAGGCAGATAAGTGTCACCCAGAGAAGAGACCAGTGCACGATTCAAAGTCACTGAGAATAGATAACGTGCACACCAGGCTCAAGCGATACAGCATTTATTTACAGCAAGGGGAGGAAAATTACGCACAAGACCCAGCCCCTTGCAACGCCTGGGTGCCCCATGACCTGCAGGTCCGCTCCAGCACCAGTGCGGCTCTTACAGCCACACGCACCCCACTTTGTGCTGCAGTGCAGGGACCCAGCCCCAACCTCATGAACAAAAACTAGGGGCTTGTCTGAGGGTCTTTGATGCTTGCAGTACACAGAACAACGGAGTATACGGAGCATGAAACCAAGGAAGATATTCCCACACAAGGAGATAAGCCCAGCACAGGCTGCAAGGGCTTTTTATCTCTTGGCAGGAAGTACAGCAGGCCCGAGGCCCCTTCTTAGGTGGCCGAGTGAGGTCAAAAGACTACACGTGCTAGATTGCCTTTCTCAACAGCCGGCTAGCTTTGGCTCTGAGCTTCTCTGTGAGGCTTCTTCAAGTGTCAGCTGGGGTTACTGTCACCTGAATGGGGCTGGAGGATCTGCTTCCAGGAGGCCCACTAAAGGGCTGGCAAGGTGGTGACGGCTACTGGTGGGGGACCTCCGCCCCTCTCCACGCGGACTCGTCCGCACAGTGGCTTGACTTGCCACTTGGAAGCTGGCTTCCCACTGAACGAGTGATCCCAGAGACCAACGTGGAAGCCTCAGCGGCTCTCAATGGCCTAGCCCCAGAAGTCACACCGTGTCCCTTCTGTAGCACTGCACCACCCACAGAGACCAGCCCTGGTTCAGTGAGTGAGAGGACCCCCCAGGGGCCTGAATAGCGGGAGGCGAGGCTCACCGAACCATCTTGGGGGCTGCCTACCACAGTCACCATTGTGCTCAATGGCCAAGTCCAATGGCCTTTTTCTTACCCCAATTTTCTTTAACCCTTTAGGAGTATATGATAATCTCCTTAACGAACTTTCCTGCCTTGGTTTTCTTAGTAAAAAAATAGAAAATTAAACATTACACTAAAAGTAAGTATAAAAAATAAGAAAATAAGTTTTACACTTTCTCCTACTACTTCTCAGACTAATTTTACTCTGCTCCCTCTCCTGGCTCCTCTTTATTCTGTTCCATAAATATGGCCTTTGAGGTTATGCCTTATTATTGTCCTTTTCTCTACTCGTTCTCAGTGCTGTTCACTCTTACAGAGCTATCAGTTTCTTGCCGTTTACCACCAAACCCTGACCTTGGGGATCAGGCAGAGCTCACCAAACACCACAGGTTTCCCAGAAAGGGCCACTCACCGCCAGGCAAGCCCCGAGGGCCCGTCGGTAGGAAGTCCTGGCATTCCTGACCCCTTCTTGCAGAGGTCGTGCTAGGTGGGCAAAGCACTGGTCGATGGCCTCCTCCAGCAGCTGTATCTTCTCTTCCACAGATCGCCGCAGGCCACTCATGTGCAAGTATTCATTCTAGGGACAGGACCATAAGGAGCATGAGGCCACCCCCTCCTTTGATGCTTGCACTACACAGAACAAAGGCACTTTCTCTTCACACTTTGCTTCCTTTAACCTTGATTTAGCCTGAGCTAGTCACCCACAATTGACTTTTCCCTGTCATCCCAATAAGGTATCCCTCAGTACACAATCTATCAGGCTATTCGGGGGAATAACAACCAATAAGGTATCCCTCAGTACACAATCTATCAGGCTATTCGGGGGAATAACAATCCAAATAAAAAATCCAGTTGTTACTAAAAGAGATTTTCCCAATGACAACTGATTCAACATTTCATGTGCCTTGACTGTGCACAAAGCAGGTTTTGAGGCTAGTGTTCTTCAATCTGAGGGCCTGGGATTCCACATTTCGAGCAAACGCCCAGGTGAAGCTGATCGTCTGGGCCCTGAATCACACTTTGAAGAAAACACCAACAGGACCACAGAACTAAAGACTTGGTCCCTTCTTCAAAGGAGCATACGATCTAGTCAGGGAGAAAAATATCTATTCAAGTAATATAGGGGAGAAACCTCCAGGGACAGCTTTGACCTCTAGGTTTCAAACGGAACTCTTGTGCCTCTTCCGTGCGGGAGAGCCTTGGGGGACCACATAGCACCTGCCCGCAGCAGATGGAGGCCACTTTCCTTAGTTCGGCACTTAAGGCCCTTCCTAGCCAGGACTCAATCTTAACTTCTCCAGCAGCCCCAGCTCTTTGCCCGAAAAATCCCCCCCATGGAGTTGCCCCTGAACTTGCTACCATTCCCCAAAGGTGCGATTCCTTTTGTGATCTCGTGCCTTTGCACATGCCGTTCCCACCTTCTCATCCATTCCCACAAATGCCTTCCCCGACTCCCCCGGGCAGAGTTGGGGCTCTCTTTCCTGCGCTTCTATCACATTTTGTACATCCATGCGTTACATTCGTCCTGCTGTGCTATGTCTCTCTCGTTCCACATCTCCTTGCCTGGACAAGAGACTTGCTGAAAGGACAGATTGTGTTATTCATGTTTGTTTATTCCGAGATATGGCACAGAGTGTGCAGTCTATAAACATTTCTGGAATGAATGAGCGGCATGGAGAAACTGTGGATGATGTAGGCTTTAAATTCTATTCCAAATTCGATGACAGAAATAGCTCTTGAATTGATGTGTGACCTTGTGCAGATCACTTAGCTTCTCTGGATCTCGAGCACACCAACTTTGAAGTAAGTGAACGGGGCTGAATGATTTTGAAAATAGCTTCAAACTCTCACACTGTGAGTCTTAGAGTTGATGAGTTTTAGAGTTTAAGGAGACTAGTTAGCTTTAGGCATGACTTGGGGATTTTCATAGTTTCACTGGTGAGAATTCTGTAAGCCATATTTTTTTTTTCAGAGTGCCCTTTAGATTCTTTTCAGTTTGTGGCTGGTCATCAAAATGAAATAAGAAAGAAGTCATGAAAAGAAAATCTCACAAAGTTTCACAAAGTTTCACTCTCAACAAATCCATGTTTAAAAAAAAATGATAAGAAAGGGCAGGGCTGACACCTACAACGAATAAATCCAAGACTCATTTGACATTGAGATGTCATAACCAACTCCTTATTGATCTGTAAAAATAATGACTAGATCCCTGCTCATTTAAAATCACTAACTACCCAAACTCTAATTTTTTTTTTGGTTTGAGACACACTTTTAAAAAATGATCAACCATGCACATTCTTACGTTCAATTTTTCAGAATGCAAGGGAGCTGACAAAACTCATGCCTTCCAACTTTCTATCAAAGGACTAAGACTGAGAGCAATATCTGAAGCCAAAGAATTCTAAGGAAAGCTGCTGGCCACTCTCTGTAATCGCTTATCACAGAAGGGCTGACAGCACCCTCCTCCAAGTCGCCTGGAGTCTGGCTGCTAGGATGGGGCTGAGCCCCTGCAAAAGCTGCCCCTCCACATCAGCAGAGAAGACCACATGGGGCCGGTGCTACAAGTTTGATTGCAAAATGCCTTGTCCTTCTGTTTGTAAAGTAAAGCAACCACACACAGCACCAAATCTGATTGGTTTTCCATCAGCACTTCCAAAAGCAATCTTTTGCTGGGCAGAGAGGCAACTTTCACCCTGAAGAACTGTTTCAGGAAATTAGAAGTTCAAACCCTTCCTCAGTGTTTCAGAAGATAAAAGTCAAATGAGAAAATCTCAGATTCCAGCATGTTTTGTTTTTTGTTTTTTCCTCACAGAACTAGACAGAAAAAAAAAGTCATAAAAAATACAATGACCAAAAAAAAGCAGTGAGTCTTGCTCTCTATGTCACTTTTATTTAGAATTTTTAATATATGGACATTTGACCCAAACTGCATAGACCATCTATAGTTGGTATTGCTTTTCACATTGAAGTCAGGTCTCCATTATCTGCCTCTCCCTGCCACTCAGGCCATCCTAGGTGCACTTTCCCACAGTCTCAGGACCTTGAACTCTCATAGAACCCTACTGGTACACCTTCTCTACCCCTTCCCTGTTCTGCATAACAAGAAGTCAGCCGACTTGTTTGTGTAAATCTGACAAGCAGAAGCAAGTGTGGAATTAAACACAAAGCAGATGAGAATGCATAGAGCCTATTTATTCAGTTTGCTCTAGCAAGGGAGTCAGCCACCATCACTTGTGTTTGACAGAGGGTGGGAAGGCCTCAGGTATGCCCCGATTGGAGGCCACAGACATGGGGAAGCTATAGGTGGGTTAAATGGAAGAAGGGATCCTACGTGATTCAGTAGGGTGAATATTTGGCTTTCTCTTGTTGGTCCTATGCTGGGTGCAGTGATAAAGATTAGGGAAGCTTTCAGTTATCAGTCAAGGTCTGGCTTCGTAGGGCCATTTGTTACCAAAGTTATTGTTTAGCTTCTTGGATCATTACTAGAGATAGTAGCCTAACTTCCTACAAGTCTAAATAATAGCAAGCTGGCTTCCTGAGCTGTTTATTGTCAATAAAGAGTTGATTTCCTAGGCAGGTTGCCACAGGCCGTGGCTCACAGTTTTGTCTTTATATAGTTGACCCTTGAACAATGTGGGAGTTAGGGGTGCTTACCCTCTATAGGCAGTTGAAAATCCATGTATAATTTTTGACTCCCCAGAAACTCAACTAACAGCTTACGGTTGACCAGAGAAGCCTTACTGGTAACATAAACAGTCAATTAACACATATTTTGTATGTTATATGTATTAAATACTGTATTCTTACAATAAATCAAGCTAGAGAAAAGAAAAAGTTATTAATAAAAATCAAGAGAAAATACATGTACAGTACTGTATGTATTCACTAAAAAAAATCTGCATATTAGTAGACCCATGCCTTTCAAACCCATGTTCAAGGGTCGACTGTATATGATTGTCCTTTTATAATTCAGTCCCTCACAAGGAAACAATGCAGCTGGTGATCGATTCTAGTACCAGATTTTTCTTCAGAACTCCCCCAAGTCTCTAAAACAGCAACTTATCCCTCTTATTTTAGGGTTAAAAAATCTTTGAATTGAAGCGATACATTTGCTCATTACTGTGAGAAATATAACTTTTAACTGGTCACTCAGAAGGCCTGCATTCTTGACCTTGAAAATAAATATCTAAACTCTGCCGAGTTTAGATATTTAGAATTTAAAATTCTACAATTTCAGTTCCCCCTAGATATTGAGATATTCCATCTTGCCTTCCTCACACATCCTTTTACAGAGTCTGAGATTCTGACAGTACCAGGGCATGACAGGAGTCCACAGACAGATGAAAACTTTTTGGACTGTATGTGTACACATTCCTCTGCAGGAGACCCAAGAATTGCCTGTATTCCACTAGAAGTAAACATATCACTCCTGCCATCGCTTAAACACATTCCATCTTATTCAAGTCTCGGGAGAGGGGAAAGTAGCAACCGACTATTTTTATATTTTCCTCTCAGTCCATGTGTCCCAGGAAAAATATTATTCCTTTCTTTTCTACTCAAATGTTACCATTTTAACTCTCTAATTAGCTTTTTGTCCTCTTTATGTTCTCTAAACTTAGTATCTTCCTTTGATATGAAGAGAAAAAAATATCATGATTTCCTAACTTGGTAAAAGGGAATGTTCTGCCTAAGGTGGGAGGCAGAGAATCTACAACCCGGGTGGCGTCCATACCGGCAGGTTTTCTGTGCAGTTGAAACTGTCTGTGAGGAGCAACAGGCCAAAGGCTTCAGTCACATACTTAGTCACCATCCTCCTCTTCTTGTCCAAGAGCCTTTTCCTGATGTATGCTCTCAACTTGGGAATTTCTGGAATGTCACAGGCACCACAAACAATTTTACAAGACGAGAGTTCATAGTAAATAGAATTCATAAAACTCACAGATCGGGATAGCAGTCTCAGTGAACTACTGTTGAGGTCCTGTGCAGGCTGGGTGCCCACAAAACCAACCTTTCTGAGAAACTTTTTCCCGGGTCTAGGATCAACAGTAATGATTGGTAGATCAGCAATGATAAGTATTAATTTTACTCAGCAGTATAAAACAAACTATGTAGAAAAGTGTAGGCTTGTTAAAACATTGGCACTTTCCCCTGGATGAGTACTCACCTGGATAAACTTAATGTGCTCACATTTCTAGAATCTCAGCTCCTCTTCAGTTCCCCCTAGATTTTCCTATATGTATCAAATAACCCTTAATATCAAAACAGCAATGTGTAGGATTCTAGACTAGAAATTTATCTTAGCCCTAATCTTTCGTTATTCAGAATATAACAGATGGCACTCTGCTATTTTCCCCATTATTCCTGTAAGTGTAAGTTTTCCGACGTTCCTTGTGTATGCCATGCTGTTTTTCATATCCTTGTCCAAGGAGTTCCCCAACTTCTGGGAACATCTCACACCTGCTGCTGCCTGACCTCCTTTCGCACTCACCCGTGTCTAGAGAAATGCATGCACATTTTAAGCGATTTTGAGCTCAGATCCGAGTCAAGCTCAGATTCTGCCTGCTCACCCAGTTTTTTTGCATGCTGCAGTCACACGGATCTCCAGGTCCTCTGAACTTGTACTCACAGCATCATTTGACGAAACCTTATCTTTACTTTGGCTTTTGCACATGGTTTAGTACTAGCGCCTCATCTAGATTTTAAGTTCTACAAAGGATGGTGCCACGTCTTCCCCTTTTTCTCCCTCACAGGCAAAGTATACAATAGATACTCAGTAAATTCTTATAATACCTATAGCTGGGCGCATGACGAATCTCAAGCCAGATACTAAAGAAATGACAACCGGATCACAGACCTTCACCAACTCAGGATAAGATTTGGAGGAGCGAGGAATTACGGTCTCTCACACCACAATAATGCAGAGGAAGAACAAATATATTTGCTAGTGGGTATAGAAACTGTGACAAGCTGGAGCTGTGCCATAAAAAGTTCTACCGTGGGAAATTCAGAGAGCTGGGCTTCATCTTGAGAATTTTAGTGATTGAGATTTAAAAAAAAAAAAAAGAATTACCAGTTTCCTCCTCAGTGAGGAGAGCCTGCTGCCAGTATTCCTGGGCGCTGACTGTGTACACCAGATCCGAGGCTTCCAGGAGCTTGGAGTCAGCCGGCAGTTTTCTCTGAAGTGAGAGAGGCACACAGGGGACAGAATAACTCAACCATGGCAAAGGAAACACGCACAGGCCGCACGAGCGTCTTCAGCAAATTTCAGCTCGCTCGCTCTCAGGTCTACGAGAGCCCCGAAAAGAACAGGCACTACTCGCTCGGCATGTCCCCTCCTCACTGGGTCGGAAGTTGTGAGGAAACTGCTGCACAGAAACTACACTCTCGGGAGGTGAAAGATCAATTCTAGAAGGAAATGTAGAGAGAACATAGTTCAGAAGTGTACTTAAATGTTCAGAGTGGGGAAAGTGCCAGGATCCTTTTTGGGAAAGAAGCACAACCCTGGCAAAGGCAGTGAGGTGCTGGAGCCGGCTTGCACCGGCTCTGAGATGCGCTCTGCACAGAGCGCCTCCAGTGACACCCCGCTGAGAGCTTGAAACTGGCAATGCTAGGAGTATTTACGCCATGGGAGTTGACAAGCTACAGAACAGGTTGAAAAAAAAAAAAACAAAAAACAAAAAACAGAGCTGATTGTTAAACATTTATCAGCACAACACAACAATGGTCCTATAAAAGCACAAGTTTTTTAGAGGGGTGTTTAGTGAATAATCAAACACATTTACATGTGGAATGATGTGTAAGCAAATGACGGTTTCAAATGTCAAAAAATTAAGAATCGTGAGAAAATCTCTTTTTTATTAGAAAAACGACATCACAGAGAAGTCATACTAGAAGTATACATAAATACTGTTCCATGATCTTATTTTTCTCACTTAAAGAGAGAGAGAGAAAGAGAAACCATAAAGAGCATGCATGGGTATTTGGGGGTGGTAAAAAACAGTAGAAAGTTGTAAATTTCTTTGATTCAAAGATATAAAAACGTTGAGTAAGTAGTCCACTAAGAGAGGGGAGAGGCCACATCTCTGGCAAGTTATAAACCCAAGTAGTCAAGACTGGAATAGAGATGCTGAGTAGGTTTCCAAACCCCCACACACCAGAGTCAAGGCCGAAATTGTATAAGATGTCTGCCAAGAACCATGTTTTTTCCTTCTCATAGTTTTGACTCTAGTGGGGAAAGTTTAGGGATAATTGAAACTATATTCTACTGGGAGATAAAACTAACATGGAACTAAATTTAAGTAGAGTTTTAAAATTGTGAAAAGGCAGGAGTATACCTAAGCTGTGTCTAGGTGTTTGCGTTATTTAAAATCTTGCTGTAAATTTTGTATATCTTCTAAAAATTATACAAGATTAGTTAACACTTATGCTCGTTATTATAGTACAAAGAAATACTTTTATAGTGTCGATGAAGCGACGACAGTATGCAAGTTCCATATTATCGTAAAAGAGAAGTAGAAACAGTTACAGCTGGAAGGTAGGATCCAGGAGGTAAATAGATATCCAGTGGATTATCCTATAGGATGATTAGTCACTGTTTTAATTTACACATATGGTTTTTTATGATAATGTATGGCACAATATATTAAAGTTTGTAAGAAAATATTATATATGGGAAAGGAGAAAACCCGAAAGCTCAAAAAAGAAGGGTTAGCAGGTGGAACCAGAATCAAAAAGGATGTAGTAAAATTGGACTTAGATTTAAATCAGTAAATTATGACCTTATTTTTGTAAAAATCTATCTTTTCTAGCTTCGTCACCGAAATGATTTTGCAGTAATGTCACCCTGCCCACTTCTACTTGTATGATATGAACCCCTAGCACGCCAACTTCTATTTTTAATACTATTCTCTGCTAAAAGAAACCCAAGTTTCTTTGAAAATAGTAGGTTCATGTCTCGAGGCAGGGAAAAAAAAAGAATAGGCCTAAAAATCTTCTTGTTGCCAGAGAGCAAAATGTACTTTTTAATGTCTGGGTAATGCTAGAACGAACCACCTTAAATGAAGGGTTCCTCTTGGCCTAGATGTGATCAAAAATGACACAATAATTCTGTGAAAAGCCATGAGCTCATTGTGATCCTCAAACTGAGGAAAACAGTATAAGAGATAGTGAAAGGATTAGATAGATAGATAGATAGATAGATAGATAGATAGATAGATAGAATGAATTGATCTGCTAGGAGAATCTTTTGTGCTAACATTTAGTCTTTAAACCCAGTTCCCAGCACATTCTCATTTCCTAAGTGATAAGAGCAATAGGAACATCCTTAGTTCTAGTTGGTCTTTGACCCTGGTTCCTGAAACAAGGCTCCTGGTTCCTGAAACAAGTCTCCTAATCCCTTGGAATTTCCTGAGCCACCGGAGTGCCTTTTGCTCTAATGAGGCAACTCTAGATGGACTTCTGGATGGGGGCCGGTCACCAGAAAAACCAAGCCATTAAAACCTTGGAATTTTCAGCCCCTCCCTGCCTTCTCCTGATCGAGGAGCGGAGCTGGAAATGGATTTAGGAATCGATCATGCCTATGTGATGAAACCTCCATAAAAGTCTCAATAGTAAGAGGTTCTGAGAGCTTCCAGGTTAGTGAACACATCCACATTCCAGGAGGGGATGCGGACAGAAGCTCCTGAGCTCAGGACCCTCCCAGACCTCATCCTGTCCTGACCGTCCACCTGTATCTTTTATTACATAATAAGCTGGTAAACATGAGTAATTGTTTCGCCGAGTGCTGTGAGCTGTTCTACCAAATATTCAAATCCAAGGGAAAGGAGGTCACAGTAACCTCTAATTTGTAGACAAGTTGGACAGAAGTTGTGGGGAACCAGAGAACCTACTGCTTGTGATTGACATCTGAAGCAGGGGACAGTCTTGTGGGATTGAGCCCTTAACCTGTGGGGTCTGACACTATCTGCAGGAAATGTCAAATTGAGTTAAATTGTAGGATACCTAGCCAGTGTCACGGAGAACTGCTCGGTGTGGGGAACCCCACAGACACAGATATGGCGTCAGAAGTGTCAGTGTGGTAGTTGTGTGAGAGTAAAGGAGACACACACAGGAGCAACGTAGGTTTTCTTGACACATGTGCTAAAACAAAGGTAAAATGCTGTGTAATAACCAGTTCAAATGACACTCCTGAGCACATCAAAACACAGTTTTCCTTTACCTGCCACACACAACTAGTCATCCAGACCTGTGGATCTAACCTCCCTAGTATTTCCTGAATGCATCTCCTCTACTCTATTCCTACAGTGACTGCCTAGTTCAGACTCTTAACGAACCCTCCCAATGGTCTCTCTATATCCAATCTTCACTCGACCATCCCCTCAACCTTCCATTCTCCATATTGGTGAGAAATCAGTCTTTCTAAAATGCATAGTATAGTTGACCTTCAAACAGCATGGATTTAAACGGTTCGGGTCCACTTATACACGGATTTTTTTTTTTTTTTTTAGTTGATCTTTGTTCAAACTGATGTTGTTCGAGGGTCACCTCTTAGTTTTGAGAATCTACCACCATATGCAGAGGGTCAATGGTATTTATACGCAGATTTTCAACTGCTCTGGGTTGTCAGCAACTCTAACCCCAGCTTTGTTCAAGAGTCAACTGTATTTCCAAACAGAGATCTATAAATGTAACCTCCAGGGTCTGTAATTTTTCTTACAAAATTTTTCTTAATTTTTATTTTTATAATTAAAAAAATATATAAGCATGGACAGCTATACGAATGAGTACCTTATAGTCAGCTTCTGCCTCATAGATTTGATTAGATTTGTTCCAAATGAGAACATGCAGTACGAGTAATAATTCAGTTATTCACAATAATTCAAACTGAAATAAAGTGATTGGAGAATTAGGGCATCACTGAGCCATCAGAGGTATAGGTGAACAGACCACGAAAACACTGTACTGGTAACAGAACCATAGTCACCCTTCAGGCTGACGTATTATTGCCCACACCTCATCTTGTCGTACTCACCCATTTGCCATATTAGCAATAAACATTGTGAATTGTATATTGAAGCATTATGTTTCTGCTTCCAGAAACCCTACAATTAGGTACTCATGAAAATGTATATTTTTAATGTCAACAAGAATGATTAAAGAAAATAATAGCTTTAGTGAGTTATTGCCTCATTAAAACCGGCATTCAAGAATTGCATGGTAAAAGACTTTGGCTTACGTATGAGGTTTGATTATTCTGAACTAGAACCAAAGCTTTGAAATTTTCAATTCCACATTGTATATCAGACATTTTCTGCATCAGTATAATTGGAGTCAAAATACAGAAAGCAATTAAATATAGAAATGGACATGAGACCATATGTTTTTACTATAAAAACCAGCACTGAAGATTTAGTTTCAGCAAAACCATAGTGTCTAGCACATTATACTAACTCTGATATACAATTTCTGTTGTTTTGTTTATATTTTATCTGAAAATTGGTTTTAGTTTTATAGTTGTATAAGACTATTATAGGAAAAAGTTTCATTTATATTATAGTGAAAAGGTCACCTATTTTAGTGGCAGAATAATAAAAATAATTTAAGAAAACACCACGTATCCCACAGAACAATTACTCAAGCTTGAGAAATATAGCTCAGGCCTCATCTCCTAATACTCCTGCATACCCCCTCGCGGAGCCATTCAAAATTACTTGCATCTAGCTCATCATACAGAACAAGCTTTTTCAATCATGGTCTTGCCTCCATCTCGAATGTCCTTTCTCCTACTTCTTCACCTTACTAAAGATACTGGTTCTTTAAAATTCTGCTCAAGAGGCTGGGAAGTTTTCCCTGGATCTCTACCCAACACTGCCTCCCTGACCGCCAGTGTGACTAAAGCATTCTCCTATGTATTCTCCATACTATCCTATGCATTCCTCTAGCCAAGAACACTTCAAACTGTTTGATGATCCCTGACTTGACCTACACATATTTCTCAGTAGATCATGTGTTCATTCAAGTCATCCTGCAATCTTAGGAGGTAGATATTATTTCCCCATTTTACAGATGAGGAAATGGAAGCTCAGAGAGGTATAGTAATTTGCCTAAGGTCACAAAGTTATTAACTAATAGTACTAAGTTAAGTTCAAATTGTCTACTCCAAAGCTTTTGCCTTTGCCACTCATTACCCAACACCAAATAGACATTTGTTTCTGAAAATCTGAGTAGTTGAAAAGCAGAAAAATACATAAGGAAATCTGTTAACTTACCTTTAGTTTTTCCTTAAGAATTCTATTCCTTTGTAGTTTTATCATTTCATTTCTTTCTAAAACAGCCTCTCGCTGACTTTGAATAGCTTGCTAGATTGTGTAAGGAAATAAAAGCATGGCAAAGAATACATAGTTATCAAGAGTGATGAAGTGATAAAATGCATTTTTTTTTCCAGCAGATCTTCACTTGGCCCAAATAAACATGCAAGTATTTGAATTATATTATCATAAAAGTCATATTTAAAAATAACTAGTCCATCCATGCCTATGGCCAAACTCATCAAGATGTTGACATTAAACGTATACAATTTTTTAGTGTACCAATTATATCTCAAAAGAGCTTTAAAAATTAAAAATAACTCGTCCATACTTACATTTCCCATTTTTCTTTCCCTGAAATGAAATTAGAAAAATGTAACAATTACTTAACTCACTACGTGCTGCAGTAGTCTTTCGACTTTTTCTGAAAGCAGTGTACACCGTCCTGCCTTTAAGCCTTTGCATAAGCTCTTTCTTCAATCCAAGTACTCTCTCTTCTGATCCACCTCCAGTGTCCATTTGAAAAAAGCATCTTTACTTCTCAATGTTTTGTCGTCAATGGAATTTTCTGTGACCTCAGCTCCAGGTGCAGTCAAAATACAGTCCTATCTCTCTCTGGGTTCCCACTGCTCTTTGCTAGTCTCTCTCATATAATCTTTAATCCTCTTTTAGGGCAGTGACCTTAGCGACAAGGCAATACGCTTCTTTAAATTGGCAGCTACCCCTCTACTTTTAATACACTTTTAATAAGTTAGATTGCCTTATGTTTAGTTTTAGAGTTGGCATTGGAAAAAGACAGCTTGAGATATTATTCTGCGGTAGGGGTTGGGGTAGATGGAATCCTCAGGAAACATAAATGAAGCTGAAATTCCAACCTAGACCATGAGAGCAAGAGCTAGGCAGGGAAAGCCTTAACCTACTTCTTTACCGAGGAAGTTTTCTCTGCTTAGTAAATTCCTGGAGACAGCAGACTCAAGATTCAGTGGGTATGGGGGAAATGGTGGAGGAGACAGGTGACAGGTAAAGAAGCTCTTGTTAGAACCAAAAAGCATCAACAATGCTACATCCCTTGATCACATGCCTGAGTACCCAGCACAGCCCAGTTTATACCTGCTGATCCTCTGTAAAGGTTAATAACACCCCCTTTCACTTTCAAAGTGTCCCAATATGGAAGATAAGCTATAGTCCTCCAAGTTACAGGGGATGGTTGAAGAGGTCTACATGGAAATCAACGTAAATGACAGCTACTAAGCTCTAAAATGCTCCTCTTTCATTATTTTTTGTTGTTGTTGTTAAAAATATTACTTTGTAAGAATGCTTTCACTTTTGGCCAAAGTTCTAAACTTTAAGAGCTTTGCCCCAAATTAGTTTAAAATCTCAGGAGTAGACAAATCTGAAAACAGGACCTGACACTTCAAAACTTTACTGTGCCAGGGAGTATTCTAGAAAGTGCCTACTAGCTGAGGAGGCGTCTACATTTTCCACATCTGGGGGCTGGGCAGGGCCATTACACTGCACAACGGCCGAAGGTGCTGTATGGCCCCCTGGGAGCTATGTAGAGGAAGCCTGTTGGGTGTTAAGCAGCTACTCTGGAAGAGGGGCCACAATGGGTCAGATTCCTGAGATGTCCACTTAAGGGTCCTGATGTCCCAAGAAATCACCTAGACTTCCCTTCCATCCCCAACACTCACTTCCCTAAGTCCGCAGTGCCCGCCACATCCGGAAGTCAAAGCTCTGTCACTGCTGTAGTCAAGACCCGTGCAGCAAAGCCCACATCCCCATAGGCCTAGCTCGATACCTCAGATATTCCAGCAAGTGGAGTTTGTCTGTCTTGGTGACCACCAGGGCAACGTCCCTGCAGAAACCTCGTTGGCAGGCTTTGATGCTCTCATTCAGAAGGTCTTCATGGGCTCTCCCTCCAGAAACTCTTTCAATGTCACTGATCACCCAGATCACTGAGCATTTATCAATGGTCTGTGAAACATGGCCACAATATGTTTAAGAACATAAATGGTGTCTCATGGGTAGAGGACAAGATTCCTAATGTATTATTCATGTCCTCCACCACATGCCCCTGTCTCTCTCTCCCATCCCACCTCTCTCCAGCCCCCCGCTGTAGTCTCTATAAACCAGCCATGCTGAGCTTCTTAGTTTCTCGGATGTAACTTTCTCTTTAATCTCTCATGAGCTTTGTATTTGCCACAATCTCTTCTTGACCTCCACTTGCCCTTTGAGACTCTGCTGAAGATGGACTGGCCACCCCTACCCTGCATCCTTAAGCACCTGGACTTCCCTGCCATAGCACAGAGTAATTGTACAAGGGTGGCTCTCTGCACCTCCCTTCCCCGTGCCTATTGAGAGGTACCCAATGGGAAGGGACTGCATTTTTCAGCTTGGAATCCACATCACCTCAAGCACAGTGTGTGGCCATACTAGAGGCTTCCTAGATGTGTGTGGCATTGGTGATTGATAGAATTCAAGAAGTCAGACCTCCATCTCAGATTATCACTGGCTTGTTCTACCTCAGCTGTCCTCTAGGGGAAATGATTGCTTCCCCAAAACTAGTTCTGGTCATGCATCTACCCCAAAGCTATCACCACAGGGCAACCTTTCCATGTTTGACTGTCCTGCATAATCAGCACATTGCCACCATGTGGCAGCAGGGAGCCAGAAACCATATAATTCAAGTTGCAAAGGAAATGAAATTACAACTTATGATTAATAGCATAAATACTGCTTTATCAAGCATGCAACTTTCATGGGACAAGCAAGCTTGTGCTGACTTGTGACATTTCTCTTACTGTATTATTTCACTTGTCTTATCTCACCATATAAATGAAAAGCTGGTATAATTCAGGGATGGAGTTTATTTGTGGTTCTTCAGAACAGTGCTTTGCTTCCTCGATGGGTAACAGCCCAGCCAATGGGAGCTGGCCACAACAGCCAATGAAAAGTCACTATACTTTAAACTTTTAGTTTCCTCCAATAGCCTCTTTGTAGACACAGCCCCTTCCAAGTCCATAAAAGAGCTTTTTCTCCTTTGTTTCTCTGGAGTTCTTCATGGTCTGCCATTAGATCTCATGCCCCAAATTTCAATTCTTTATTGTTCCTGAATCCATTCATTTTGCTGGAGAAAGATCTGGCTATTTGTTAAAGGCCAACAGTATTCCCCATGATCCTGGTAAACTACAGGTGCTTAATAAAGGTTTATTAACATGAGAAGAGGACTGCAGTCATAAAGGTTGCAGTGATTTAATTTCAGGCCCTACACAAAGTTCCTAACTGCCAGAATTTGGTAACATTAGAATCACAGAAGACACCAAAAAAGCCTGCCTATAAGACAAGAGGAACTGGACTTAGGAGTGGGTATGATGCCAGCCCCACCTCCCTCCCTCCCCCTGTACAGAACGGGCCTCAGAGAGGTCAGATGGCATGCCTAAATTCTCAGGACTTCTGGGTGGCAGAACAGGGTGGACTGAATTCATGACAGTTTTAGCTTAGGGGAGGCCAGGCTGGTAGGTGGAGAGGTGGGGCAGGACGTTGGCTCTGCTCTCCCTGGAAAGAGGGGAGTCTTTAATAACTTCTCGTGAGAGGAGGTCTCAAAACCACAAGAATGTAAGGGAGCCGAGGCCAAACACAGCATGCTGGGAACCATGCCTTCCCTTCAGCCTGACCCCCTCAGAGTAGGTATTCTGAGCCAGATTTGCTGGTTCCTCTAGTCTGAGTGGCCTTTGATAAGCTGCCCAGTGTATCTGAACTGTCGGCAACCGCAGCTCCATCCAGTGAGAGAGGCTGGCTGCCTCTCTAGGCTGCTGCCGCTCTCTGGGCCTGGCCTGAAATAAGCCAAGGCTGGCGATTCCACTCCAAGAGCTGAGAATCTGCAGAAACAAAGGCTCTCATGGCCAGGCTGAGCAGACTGACCAGGGAGATGGATGCTGGGTCCACCTTCATCTTAAAGAACTTTTAAGAGACGTCCTGGGGAGGGGGATAGGGGTGAGAGATAAAGTCTCAGCTGGGAAGATGGGAACCTACTCTTTGGATTAAATTCTGTTATTCAGTAGCTGTGTGGTCTTGAGCAAATGACTTCCCCTCTCTCAGCCTTCATTTCCTCATCTGTAAAATCAGGGCAAAGGCTGGTAATCTGTAAACTGTCATCCTGATCTGGATTGGAAACCTGTCACAAAGTTCCCTGGCCTACAGTCCTGCAGCTGCCGCACTGACCATGTCCCCCTGATGCTGGCCCTTCCTCCCAGTGCCCTTCCAGCTCCAGTCCTGTGTACTTTGTGTTCCCACTGCGTGTGTGCCTGAGCTCCTTCTGCCTAAAGACACCTTTTCTTTCTCCGTCACACACCCTAGTCTCTCTTGCCCTTTGAGCCTCCCCAGGAAGTGTAGTGTTAAAGTCCACCCCCAGCTTTTCCAGGCTTTCTTCTGTGCCTCTCCCCTGGACACCCCCCGACTCCCTTCTCTCTAGCCACCCAGGAAGACACATCCTCGCCCCAGCACCCAGCCCCCTCAGCCTCTGGATGTTTGCTAATGCTGGCCTGGAACAATGTTCCGTGGTCCCACTCCCAACCGCTGTCTCTGCCTGGTGGGGGCGAAGTCTCAGTGTCCTCTCTGAATCCTCACCACCTCCAAAAAGAATTCATCACTTTGTGCTCTCATTTTTAAGTAATGGTTTTAGTTAATTAGTATGACTAATTGATTCCTCTTGGACTGTGAGACTCCCAAGAGCAAGGACTTTGTCCATCCAGAACCTACTACAAAACTGAGTAGATGCTCAGTGAGTGTTTGTTGAAGGAATGAGAGCTCTTACTGGAGGTAATTTCTACTTTTGAGTATCCACAGCACCTTGCCCCTCTATTACACCACTTTCTGCCACGTATTTAGTCATCGGTATATTTTATCTGTCCTATTAGACTCTAAGCCCTTTGCGGTAAGTCTCTGTTTCTCATTCAGCTTTGTTTTGTTTTTGCTTTCAACTTTTTAGTTGTAAAGGAAATACATATTCATGCAAAATATACAAACAACAAGAGGTGTATGTAGTAAAGAGTGGTAGTAAACACACAGAAACTTCTGATAAGAGTTAGGTAGTTGGTGTGTGTCCCATAAGGCAGGATCTTACTTTTGCTGTGCATTTATGAACAGTATACACACACGTGCGCACATTAAAGGCCATGCTCTGCATCTTTTCATTCACTTCAATTAGTTGTGTTTTATCATGTAGGATACAGTAGGAGTTAAGAGCAGAGAGGCTCTCGAGCCATCTTGTCCAGGTTAAAACTCCCAGTGTTATAAAGGGCAACTGACTTCGCTAAGAATAGTAGCTAGCACAAAGTAAATGCTCAGTAAATACCTGCTCTTGTTATTATTATCTATAATATTTTCATCCTCAGTGTTTAGCTGATTGTTACATATTATATGTGTTTGGTGAATGAACAGCAGATGAACAAAGAGGTAAATTCTTAAAAATACTTCAGCCTCTAATCACTAGGGGCAGATCAAACACTAATGCTTAATTAGCTCTGGCTGTAGACACAGCTGGGGGTGCCTAGTCAGCTCATACCCCATTTATTGGGAATTGAACCCCTACCCAAGTTTTTTGCTGCAGGGGTGAACTTTCGTTTTAACCACCACCATCAGCCACAGCTGATTGCACTAGGCCTGGATACTTAATCCAGAGAAAGCTAATCCATTCACTGTGTAGTAATCCATCAGATTTTTCTTCTCAGGAATCTGAACTAAAACACGTGGAGAATATAGTCAGACAGTCATATAGGCACATGGACTACAATATCATTTAGAGACAGGGCTAGGGTGGTCGTTTTCCACAACGTGGATTCTCATGGCTAAGTACAGAAAGCTAAGAGAGAAGCAGGACTCCAGAGAGATGCATGAAGAGAGACCGTCACAAGAGTCCAAGCAAAGGGTAAGAGAAAAGATAGCTGCTTCATTCCTCAGAGGTAGCCCTGAGGCCTGGCTGTGTCTCATGGGATCCTTTGATATTCTTTTGGATTAGTCTCTCTACACTTGGGATTGCTTTCTTGAATTTATCTTCTTTACACTCAAACATTGATAGTAGCCTCCTGGTTCCTTGTTACCTGGCCGTCAGCTTCTCTGCTTGGTGCTCAACTTTTGGCCTTCCTCTCCTACTCTGCCCTGGTTTGCTCTGCCTACTTTTAGGCTTCTCTTGCTGACCCTTCTTATATATACACACTCTTGTTCTGGCTACAAGGTCTACCTCATGATTCCTAACTCTTCGACTTCTCTGGCCACCCATATCCTGCTGATGCCCCGAGGCTTGGAATATAAAAAGTGGGGAAAAAATTACCTTAAGCTGAAAGTGGAGAATACTTTGTTGCTTTAGAAAGGGTGGAGGAATTGAGGGGAGAGGGAAAGAAGCCATGTGAAAGAAAATCACCTTTTTCCACATCTCATCCCTCTTGGTATTGAAGTCACCGGTGCCTGGAATGTCCACCAGCACGACCCCTTCTGGAATCAGCTCTGATTTGGGAAGAGTCACTTCTACATGTTTTATCAAGGGCCATATTTGTGTCTCAGCTGATTCTTCATCCCAGTCTCTCCTCTTAGTCCGGATATAGGGGTCCAGTTTGACAGACAGCTCTCCTGCCTGAGGAAAGAGGAAGAAGTCACGCACACCAGACAGTCTCCCAGAATTTCTATCCTAGATTGGCTGTGATTTAGGTTCACTGAAGATACACTGAGTAATGGTTAGAAGCAGCCCTGGAAAACGAGCACCGTGAGGTGATCCAGTCTGCAAGGGCCTAGACCGTGAGGGCCAGAATGGACCTGGAGGTCAGGAAGTTCAAGCACTTGAACTTATGGATGAAAACGCCAGAGTCAGTTAGAATGGGACTCTTCAGCAAAGTTATAGCTTCTCCAGATAACGGGTTATCTTCTAAATTTTGTTTCAGTTCTAAAATTAATGTAATTAATATGCAAGCTTCTACATTTTGGGGAGAAAGGATTCTTCCTGCGTGACGAATGTGAACATTTTAATGACCAGACAGCCCCAACTACAGAAAATTGGTAGTGATATAATGAACATATTTTTCAAATTGAAAATTGGTTTGAAATTGATCCTTAAAAAGGTTTTAAAATTTGTCTTCCAAGCACAAAAAATATCTTGACAGGTAGGAATTTCCAGCATGTTTAAATGAGGGTGGGTAGGATGGGAAATAGTTCTCAGCCTATTTTTCCTATCTAAGCATAGCCTGGAACAATGACACAGCGATGCCAGCAACTAGGTGTGGCCGCAAATCTCCACTGGGCTACTTCAGGAGACAGTAGATTTGAGATGTGTAGTAGTCATCGTTCATAAATAACTATAGAATTGTCCTGGAAGATAGGACATTCTTAAGATAGTTGAAATAAATCAGGAGATTTGTTGCAATCAGGGTAGGAAGTAACAGATTTTATTAATGCTAATCAAATAATAAGACATGGTAAAAGAGGAGATGATAAAAGTTTTTAAGGATATTTTAATTATAAAATAAATCAGATATAATGAGGGCAATGTAAAATAAAAAGCATGAGCTTGAAAAGCCCCTTTCTATAAAAAGAGAGCTCAACCCCATAAACTGGATCAGAGCAAACCGTCCTGAGAGGCAAACTCAGATTCCCTCATCCTCGTCTAGAGTCCCTGACCCAAACTCTGAATTTGCCTTCATTCACTAAGATGGTAATTCCATTGCCCTTGTTTCAATGGCTAAATTTGTAACACTAAAAAGGAATATTTCTAAATATAGAGCAGTGAAGAAATAAATGTTGTATTGATACCTTGGTGTAAGTTTTGTATATTCACATAAAGTAACCTGTTTTGCAATCATTGTGTTTCTTTGGACATGCTCAGTCTATGTTTTAGATATTAGGAACGTAATTATTTTTCATAGTAATAGCCATCTAAATATAAGAAATGGCTACTACATTCTACACCTGAAACTAATGTAACTAATATGTTACAACAATTATACTTAAAAAATAAAAATAAAATAAAATGTTTAAAAAATTAAGTTAAAAAAAGAAGAACTACTACATTTGTTTGATATCCTAGTTATACAAAAGCTAAATGCTTTAAAAGGTTTCATTCATTTAATTTCTAAGTGTGCTTGGTCATGTATTTTAAATTTCTTGAAAAAATTTAATATATTAAATTTGAACTATAATATAAAAAGTCTAAGGATGATCACTTTGTAAGTTATAGAAATACCACGCCATACACCTAAAACTAATATAAAATGGAATGTCAACTATAATTGAAAATTTTTGTAATTTAAAAATTTTTAAAGTCTAAGGAAAAAAAGTCTAAGGACATTTTATTAATTATGTAAGTAGCATAACTAAGAAGAATTTGCTATGTTAAACTTAGGAGATAATTGAACATTATGTTTTAGACCAGGTGTAAGTAATTGTTCTTATTTTATACAAAAAAAAAGCCAGATTTTTAAATAGAATAATATTTTAAAGATGAATTTTAAGATGCAAGAAAAACTGGGTTTTTAAGTATACAACATTGATTAATTGAATGTCTGTTTCACAAGTATTTCAGTTTAATTTAAAATTAAATTTTAATATTAATATTGATTATAAGTATAACAAATATAATCTACTAATTACATATCAAATATCCACGCTGTCCCTCACAAGTGCTAGCGGAATCCTGATTGTTTGTGGAGGTAGTAGATTGAGATTGGGTTTAGCCAATCATGACAAGTTTGCTTCTTGCTTTCTCTAGACTCCCTTTTAGCTAGGATAGGCCACTCAGCTCTGAATAAGGAAATCTACACAGAAATTTGTTGTTGGGGGGAGGAATGTTTCTGGGAAAGCTTTGTCTTGCCAGTAAAAGGGGAGATGTGGTTGTAGCCACCTTTTTATCCATTTCTTCCTTAGCTGTTAAGTCCAGCAATTCAGTAGCAATGTTATGACTATTAAGCAACAAGAGTTGGAGGCCAAGGGAACCGGAGAGATGCTGAACTTGACATTGTGGAGCTACTGAACCAGCCCACAAACCCAATTGCCTCCAGACTTATGTGAGAAAATAAATAAATCCCAATTCGTTTCAGCCATTATAAACTAGGTTTCTAAAAATCATTTGCTGCTAAAACATCCTTAATTAATTGTTAAGTAACTGTAGTCTTTCCAGTGCACAAAAGCTACCCTCCCTCCCATTTAGACACTAAAAACTCCCATTTGACCGCTATAAATAATGAAAAATAACTTGGTCATGGATATTTCTGATTTGGGTATCAACTTATTTCCAATAAAAACATCATACCTTGAATAAATCCCCTAAATGGAGTCGATTGTTATACTTAAGACTCATGACAAAAAAAGAATAAATATCTTGACGCTACCTCTTCTGCCTTGAGGGTGATGATTCTAGAGGTGGGGATCTTCCCTTTGGGCTTTGCCCTCAGTAACTCCTCATAGTTCTTTCTCTCCGCTCCATTTCCATAAATCATCTGTAGCTTCCAGATGGCTTCCTCCACTGCGTCGCCCCTGTCCCACACATCTGCCTCTTCTCTGCCCGGCTCCTCCGTCCCGTGCAGGAGTTTAGTCAAGTTCTTCAGCTCCTCCTTCCACTCCTGCAGAGCAGAGCAGGGCCAAGCCGGTCATGACACAGATGTGGAAAACACTGAAAACGGGAGAAGTCCACTGTCCCTGTGGAGGGCAGCGGGGCTGCGTATTCAGGAAATCTAAAATCACATAATCCAGCAAAGGCTCATTTACTCCAGTTCCTTTATTTTGTAATAAAGTCTCATAATAAGTTGTGACGGGATACAGGCCAGAAGCCCCATCTTGCTCTATTCCACTTTCTCATTCAGTACTATGTTCTTTTCATTCACTAAAAACATAAGCTATATTTACAAGAAATATAATGTTAATCTCTAAGAGAGAGGGAGAAGGAAGGAAAGAAAAGGAAGGAGGGGAGGGAGAAAGGAAGGAAGGATGGAGGAAGAAAAGAAGGAGGGAGACACTTACCTGGTCAGAGAGAAGGTGGATTTTGGCCTCATACTGTTCACAGCAGCCTGAGCTCACTTGTACAATACATGAAGTACATATACTTTCTCCAGACACTGGTAGAAACATTGCTTGCTGGATGATGGCATTGATCAGGGAGCTCTTTCCAGCTCCAGTGCTTCCAAATAATCCAATGTAGATTGGGTCCAATAACGGTTTTTCAATTAAAGTAAGAAGCCTGTTTCTAGATCAATTTTTAAATGCACATTGCCTTGGTCATCAAAGCATAGTGGGAAGAACATCAGAACAGAATACAAAGGAACCGAGTTCTAATCCTAGGCAAGTCACGACATCTTTCTGTGCCTCTGCTCTCTTCTCGGTCAAAGAAGAGTATTAATCCCTGTTCACTAAACAGAGTTGTCATGGGGAACAAATGAGATTATGCAAAAATACTTGGTAATTCTACACATACACAAAAAAATTGATAATTTTACACAAACTCTATGTCTGTGTAGGTATGAAGCAATCTTGTTTGTGTTCTGTGGAAATTACTTAGTCTTGACCCTAGAAATCAAGTTTATGCAGAGGTAAAGGATTATTAAAAGCAATAACAGTCTTATTGAAGAGAAGATGCAGCTTCAGCACCACTCAGGTCCTTTAAGCCAACTCAGCACAGCAGTTGAGTGCACAAGCTTAGAGTCGCACAACCTCAGTTGAATTTTGGCCCCTTTGACTTAAGCATGGTGTGACTTTGATCAATGTCTTGGCCTTCCTGAGCCTCAATTTCAGTAAAATGAGGATGATAATAATTGCTTCTACATTATAGCGGTATTAGGCTAATTTAATAAAATTTGATATATGTAAAGTATTTATCAGATTGCCTAGCAACAGTTAATAGCTCAATGAATGGTGACTATCTGTAATAATAATAATAGCCCATAATTATGGAAACTTTCAACCTTCTTTGCTTAGTTTCTAACTGCAAATTCCCTTTCATCATTGGAAAAAAGTACCTACAATCACCTCAGGAAAGGCAACAAAGTAAGATTCGATGGTAGCTAATATCAGACTAATATCAGACTTACATGAGATACTTGACTCCATTTGGAATGCTGTCATCCAGGAAGACAGACTGAATAAGTTTCTGATAAGTGTTGCTCAAAACCCTTCTGGTCCGTGACTCCAGTTTTTCATCTGGAATCAACAGAGATGTATTATCTAGGATGTACCTGGCAGGAATCAAGGACTAAATCTCCACAGGAGAAGTCTGCTCAATATTGCAGAGAAAGATTTTAAAAAATAATAATAAAATGAAGAGCCAATTAAACAATATAGTAAGTTATCTGACACTAGAGACAATAGCTCGTGGGAGACAGCAATCATTGATTCTGACAGCCTCCCAGGAAGCCAGCCTGCTCTGAAACTCCTTTTAACAGAAATCAGCATAGGCTTTGCCGTGGCGTTAGCCCTTTTAGATTCTTCTCTCCTGTGGTTATAAAAAGAAAAGAAAGTCACCTGAAACTAATATATTGTATATCAACTATACTTTAAGATCAAAAAAGGAATAAAAAGCAAAAAATGCAAGGGCATCATGTAAGTACCCACTAAGGCACCAAACCAACCATTTTCACAGTCTCTGTTCAATCAGGAAGAGGTTATTTGGACAATAACCCTCCTCTTTCTCCAGAGACTCCTAGAGATAAAACAACAAATTTTATATCTCTGCAGAGACTATACGAGGCCTCCTTTTCTAGATCAGGGTCCTTTGAAGATGTTTTATTCTGCTTCTGAATTTAACCTTCTCTTCCTGTGAGTATTGTAATACATTTCAAAAAGAACAGAGTCCCATCCAAACAAGCTCTAGAGCGGTTCCGACTCACATTCCTTAAGAGCACTTTGTTCCATGGAGGGAAATGCTCGGAACCGCTGGTCTCGATCTGATCTTCTTCTTTTTCTCATGGGTTCTTTAAATAAATTGTCGTTGACTAGAGATAAACAGAGGTTACATAAAATCATAGGTCTTGGGCCATGGTATATTTTTCTGACCTTTATCAATACACAAACCCAAATAGTCTAAGCGGATCCCTGCCAGCGTTGCATGCCTGTAGGCACATTTCAGGAGCAGGCAACTGTCTGGCCATTCCAGTCTGGTTCCTCCTTCTCAGGACTTTGCATCTAATTCCCAAATGCATCGTCCAACATCTGTCCCCAGAAGATACGTTGAAATGAAATGAACAGTTCCTGTTTGAAAATCCTGAGAAGTCCAAATAGCATGATAGTCTTTATCAAGTGCCAACCGTGTAGAGAGAAGCCCACAGAGTATTGCAGTGCAGAGGTATGCGGTTGCCAAAGCCTGAATCTCTGCCACCTCCTGCTCATGCAGTGACAGGTAATTGAAAGAGCTCGTCCTCCAGACCCTCCTATCTCAAACATTCTAACTTAAGGATTAAGCTCAACTCAAGGAATTCATCCTGTCTCAGTTTGAGAGCTGCCTTAGAACTAAATACCGAGTGGTTGCAGGCTCTGTGTCTGGAGCTGGAAAGGAAGAGGCAGAGAAGAAAAGAATGTGTCACTCAGGCCCCCAGGCCAGCTACAGGACAAAGAACTCTTTAGTCTGCATTACAAAAAGTGTCTCGGTACTTTTCTGTGTGAAGAAAGCAAATGGACGTCAGGCCTTGTTCTTGACTTTGTAACTCAGAAACTCTTTTGTGTAAACAATGTTGGCACAGTGTCTTAGCCACGTGTATAAAACAAGGGGCAGGTCCATATCTGTGGCCTTTATTTCAACTTTGTAAGCATTGGCAATCAATATGATAAAAGATTGAAGCTTATTTCTCAACTAATGCAAAAGCTAATAGGTCAAATTAACCAGCAGGATTTTAAAATGTTTCAATTTCTAAAATGAAAACCACCTGGAAGGAGAAAGTATTCCATCTTGGATCTATACAGTTTAAGGAAAAGATTTTTACATTAAATTGAAACTGGAATAAACTGGCCTGAACTGGCACATCTCTTATTTCTTGAAATTGTCAAGCACCCCCTCGGCTTTTCTAGCACTTATACAACATCTGAGCAGAGAGAGCAGTAGGGATGGGTGGGGGCAGTCCGAAGAAGGAAACCACGGTCTGCTGCTGCCATTGCTTCTTGCTTCCACAAGGTGTCACTTTTGAAAACTGATCTCAAATAGCCAGACTCCAGGATACAGGTTCATTGCTGATCCAGACCTTTGCTCCAGACTGCCATGGATCTCCCAAGCAAAACAACCCCACTCCTTGAGGGGTAAGTTCAACCAAAGGCACCCCCAAATTGCAGTTCTTTTGGTTTGCATGCCCAGCCATTTCTCATATGCTAGTCACTACCCCACTGATCCAGAAACACAGCTTTCCTTGCCCACTAAGCCTCTTTGATTCTTAAAACACAAAGGATGTGTGTGATACACCCCATTTTCTGGACATAGGGATTACTTTCCTTCATCTTCCTAGAAAAGGGTCCTTGCTTGGCTCCAGGGGCCCCACACCCAGCCTTGTAGGGAGGGGGCCATCTCACTGACTGCAATGTGAGTCACCCTACATCTCCCCTTCTAAGGAAAGCACCTGAAAAAATTCCAGGGGTCCTACTTGCCCATTGTGAAAGAGGCTACCCATGGAAAACTCAAGAAGGTTTTGAGACCCTTCTTTGAAAGGGGGGAGGCACAAATTGAATTGCTAGTCAGAGAGTCCACTACATCATGAACAGGATATTTTAGTTATTGGTGAAATAATATGTATTCATTTCACTATCAAAATGTGTCGTGAGAAAGCAGCTTCAGAATAAAGAGCAAGGAACAATGTTAAATACAGTCTCAGCCCCTTTACCCTTGATTATGTAATGGAAAGCAGTTTATTTACTTCATCAGGGGTTATTGTAGGGATGGTACCTGGATAGTGCTCCTGGCCCACAAAATCCTCAGTTTCTGCCATTTCCTGTTACATAAGTTACTGCTTTCGTCCACTTAGGAGAACAAGCCTAAAAATACAAAGTACAAGGGGTGGAGGTGGGGAACAGCAGAAATTGTAAATACAAAAAGAAAAAAAAATTAAAAATAACATGGAAATCTGCTTATGCTTTGTTACCCCGACTAGACTTCAAGGCCCAAAGAGAAATGATTATTTTAACTTAAGTCGCAATGCCTAGTATACTATGTGTTGACTTAAAGATGCTTCAGAATAAAGAGCAAGGAACGATGTTGAATACAAGATGACAAGATGACAAAAATCAATGCTCGACCATTGGTTTTCAACAACAGTTGTACCTATAGAACTATAAACTGACATGACCTGAGATACTTCAGGCAATTCACTCTGAAATGAGAATAACCTCTAGTGACTAAACCATGAAGGTGAAATTATATAGCTTTGCTGCTTTGGGTGACATCAGTGCCCCAGTCAGGTAAGCCTTGAACCCTTGTGCCAGTGAAAATTAGTCCCAACAGGTCTCAGCAAGAACCTGATAGATGGGTGGAACTTTGGATATTTCTAGGATTCCCTGGAATTGCTTTGGGGGCTATAGAATGGGGAAAGAGAGATAGAGTAACTAGGTTCTCTGGAGCTTCCTCACCATCCCACCCCACTGAAATAAAATAAAAGATTAGAAGGACAGCCCTACTGGGGGCTATACACAAATGCTACAGCATGGGGCATCTGCAGGGAAGGGAGCTGGAGAGGCACATCCAAAAGGAGAAGTGTCAGACCCAACCTGTGTTCTGTTCACCAGCAGGCAGGGCTCGGTCATGGAGGAGAACTGAACCTACAGAGGCTCAGAAGAGAAGGCACTGCACAGATTGGGTGGGGATTCGCTATCCTGGAGCTTCTTTGTCTCCACACATAGAAGAGAATGTGAGGAACACAAGTGCGGAGCACTGCAAGTGCCTACTCCCCGTATCCGATGTTGCTATTTGGATCACTCAGCCATGCAATTCAAAAGGAGAGAGTCACCAGCCCTTCCGAAATATGCAAAACCTTACCTGACCTGTCAACCCCCACCAGGCCCACAGGCTGTTAGGAAGACCGTGTTTCATTTACATAATTAACCCCAAATGAAAATCACGACTCATCAGTTGAATTTTAAGTCTACTGCAAATCCAAGATTTTTATGTTCTTGCTTAAAATGTTCATCATAGAGCTGGGAGTGGAAGTGCCCTATGAGGTAACTAAAATTCATGAGAGACACATGCAACTCCTGGTTTGAAATGCTGAGTTAGAAATGCTAAGCCACATCAAAACCCAGGTGAGTCAGGAGGGAAACGAAAAAAGGTAGATGATCTATAACCTGCACCAGAATATGGTAATGTCTTCCAATAACTTTACACACAGAACCAGAATTACTCCTTGGAAAGAGATTTGTTGTTTTCTGAAGACAGCAGCTCAATGAGCCTTAGTTACCCAAGATGTTAGGATCACATCACAGTGGGCTCAGGAAACAAAGTGTGTGGCCCTGCCAGTGGACAGACCCACTGCAGACCTCCAGCACAACCTGTGTTCTGGCCGTCAAATGTCAGGAAGAAATAGGTGAGTTGGATGAAACCCGGAAGAACGAACACTGAGATTAAGGCCCTTTCATCTGAGAGGAAAGTGGGTTTAAAGTAGAAGCAAATATGTTCACCAAACTCTGGAATGCAGGCAGTGGTTCTGGCTTCCGTCAGGATCGCAGAAACTTCACTCCATCTAACTTCATTTACCAAATCAACAGGACACAGAGGCCAGCAAGGGCTGTTGCCATGTAACTATGTGGGGCTGGATTGGGATAGCTACATGCGACACCAAATCGTGAGCCTCTGGTAACAGAATCTCTGGTACCAGCACGTGAGTAATCTGTGTCCCCTGATTGAAATTTGGAGAAGTTGGGAACTGTTTGAGTTGTGGTTGTGGGCTTCACCTTCCTTTGCCACTGTTCAAAAACTGGCTGGATGGGATCATTTGATTGGCACACTAAAAAAAATGGAAAATGGAAAGGGATCATTTACAAAAAAAGGCTGAAGAACAACAGATAGTTAAGTGCCAAGCATTCAAAAAGAGTAACCTATAAACAAACATATCAGTTAATGCGGGTGTGTGGTATAGACAGTGTATAGATAGTCATTGGGTTGAACTAAATGATGTGATGGGAAGGGCTGAAGCTGGGAATCTGGTGTGGAAGATTCCAGTCTGGCTTTGCCACCAACCAAAGTAGCTAAAACTTCAGACAAATCGTTTCATCACTCGAGGCCCTTTTTTCCCATCTATAAATGAAAGATCAGACTAGTCCTAAAAGCGTGAATGTTCTCTGATTAAGCAGGCTACTGAAAGGATTAGAGTTCTTGTTTTGAAATGTCACCTTTTGTTGAAACCAAGACCTAACCAATGACGAGGGCTCCTGTGTAATCAAAAATAGCACAATTGAGATTATTGAATTTCAGGTTCATTTGCTTTAAGAGGTAAACAACCCATAGGCGCAAAGTCCTTCTTCAAAGGTTGGGGTCCACTTTCTTCCCAAAGAGAGGCAGTAATGATGGTGCAATTTTGCAAAAATTTGGTTTCTGTGGAGAAGCAATTGGAAACAGTCCAAATCTATTGCTCATACAGACAAGGTTTTCATTTGTGGTTTATTTCGCTTGTATTTCAACTGTGTGGTTAGCATTAAGTTTTGCTTTTAGTACTTATTTACATTCATGTGTGCTGAGCCTAAGAATAGAGTCTTTTAAATGAGACTCTCTGCATAGTTGGCTAGATATGGAAGGTTGCACAGAACGAGTTTCCTGTTAAAGAATTATGACTTTTGACAGTTATGCTTGCTTCGCCCACCCATTCTTCTGTTCGTGTTTTCTTATTGTCTTTTTCCGTAAAATAACATAACAGAGGTGACACGTGCAATAGTCATTCCTCTACTATAACAGCTTCATACAGTGGAAGTAAATAAAGGATGCTTTACAGATATGGACACTGAGGCCCCGAGAGAGGAAAGAACTTGTCCAAGGTCGCATAGTGACTCCATTTTCAGTGTTCTCTTTATTCCATCAAGCAACTTCTGATAGGTGCTATTTAAACAAAGGCTCTGGAGCTTAAGAGTAGGAGAATGGAGGGAACAGTGCTCACAAATGAGGAGTGAGAGAAGCAACTTGATAAAATTGGACTTAGGGACTCAAACTAAAGCTACTGCCTGAAATTCCACAATATCCTCAGAAGTAAAACAAGCCAGTGTGTGTGTGTGTGTGTGTGTGTGTGTGTGTGTGTGTGTGTGTGTGTGTGTGAGAGAGAGAGAGAGAGAGAGAGAGAGAGAGAGAGAGAGAGAAAGAGAATAGTACACTTTTACTGCATTCATTCTGTGTCTGATGCAGAATTAAATGTGTTAATTAAGAATTACCGAAGTCTTTTTCCCTTTCCTAGCTCTTTTCTATTAGTCAGAATCTCATCTCACCCTACTTTGCCTCATATCACTCACTCCTCCAAACATTATTCTTGATTTTTTTTTTTAATTTCTACCCCCTACAGCCAGCCCAAGGCAGCACTAATAGGGGGAAAAAAAAAAGTCGAAATGCTTAAATTAGCTAAGTTCTTTAAGGGGCATTTTGATCATTAACTTTGATTTATTCCCCACTTTTAATAAATGTGGGATGTGCTTGATACATAGTAAGCGCTGAATAAATATTTGTTGAAAGAATGAAGTGTATCTTTTAAATATGTCTTAGATAATAAGATTAATAATGGCAGAAATTATATTTATTCAACAAATATTTGTTGAGTGTCTACTATGTGCCAGGCACTGTGCTAGGTGCTGGAGATACATCAGGAAACAAAATGGGTTAAGTTGCCAGCACACATGGGGCTTACATTCCAGATAGTGAACAGTGTAGTAAAAGTACTCAGGATTTAGAGTCAGAATGCCTGAATTTTTGGATCTTGATCCAGTACTTCAATGTGACACTGAACAAATCATCTAACCTCTTAGAGCCTCAGTTTATCCACATATAAAATGAGAATGTGAAAATACCTATATCCAGAGTTCATCGTGGGGATTAAAGATGACATTGCCTGCAAAGTTGCTCTACAGACACTTAAGCATCTGTAGTAATGATGGACTTTTGATGGTGTTTAGGGTTGATTTCCTTTCTTTGTAAGGTTTAAGTACCTTTAGTGTTGGCAACATTTCCAACCCCCATATTGGATATCGCACCACTCTTTCAAACTAGATATGTCTCAAAGGAGCAATTTAAACAGAGCTTAGAAGCAAAAGTGAAACAAGGACCTTCAAACCCCCAAAGGCAAAGAGTTCTATGTTGAGCATTAACACAACGGCTGAAGTGTGCAATATTAGAAGCACAGCCAGCTGCCAGAGGTGGATACAGTAGAGGAGGCATGAGGATGACGTGATTTTCTGTTGCTCTCTCCCAGGTGAATACACAAATGAAACGAGCAGAGATTTTCATAACGAACTTTTTCAGAATTTGAATCCTCTCATATTGCACCACCCGCCCGACCGCCCGCCCCCCCCTCCCCCCGCCCCCGGCCCCTCCGCCCAAGCTTACCAAAGTTAATGCGGCATAAGATGACATGAATACTATCCCAATGACGCCTACGGGTATGTTTTCTTTGGGCAGGTCTGATTAGTAACCTACCTAAGATCACACTGTTAAGTAAAAATCCCCGATCCTCCAGATTTCTAATATAGCCTTAAAATAACTTGAACAAGAAAGTAGAATTCACTTTCCTTCAAGAAATAATTTATCTTAAGCAAATGAAGAGAGGGAGAAGAAACACATCTTCCACATAAAAAAAAAATCCAAATACTTTATGTAGCTACTCTACCCTCAAGGAGAGGAAGCATAGCCCCCTATTCCTTAAGTGCAGGCTGTGCAGAGAGACTTCCTTCCAAAGAGGACAGTATGGAAAGGGGGTGGGGGGACAGAGTAGGTTTGTAGGAGAAACCTACAAACGCTGCCTCAGCCAGGTGATCGAGGTCAACACCTACAGTCATAAATCATGTTGGTAGTATGTGATGTGATGAGACCATCACTTTAGCTCTGTGATCTTCCTCCCCTAAACCCATAACTCCAGTCTAATCACGAAAAGAACAAGAAAAAGCCCCATAAATCTCAATAGAAGAGAATCCTACAGAATATCTGATCAACGATATCTTACTAATGTAAGAGAGGAAATTGCGTGTGGCTTATATGGGACCTCTCTGTACTATCCTCTCAATTTTTCTATAAATCTAAAGTCTATTTTTAAAATCAGCTATACGTTACAGCATAAATTACATAAGAGAAATAACTTACCAGATGTCACTTTTTCTGCTTTGGCTCCAGGAGTCCACAGTGGAGTTGATGGGTATTTCTTTGCCTGAGTACAGACATGTGGAACCAGCTGGGGTATACAGTCCTTTGTGGCCACAGTCACGAAGTCGTATTTGCACAAGCAGAAGTGAAACCAATTTGTCATCAGAGCGTTATTTACTGACAATGTCCTCCTGCAGAGGTTGATTCATATTATTTTCCCTTGTCATTCAAACTTAAATTGTATGTGAACTACGGTTCTTACATTCTTTTCTGCCTTATTCCTACAAGCAGGCAGATGTTAGTTATTTTTCCTTTCCAAATAGACTGCAGTATCTTTTCTTTGAGGGTGAAAGTTATTTTGATGGATCTGACTTACTTAAGCAAATAGGAAAAATGCCCCATTTCCAAAAGAGACAAAGCACTGGTACCTATACCCCCAAATACAAGACAACTAGGAGAGATATACGATATAAGGTGGTGAAGATAAGTTGATTCTTGTTACAAAGTCTTGAAATTCATCCAAAACCAAACAATATTGTACTTTTTGATTGTGGAAATGAGTGTCACACAATTTAAAGAACTCCTTCTGGAATTAAAATTTCACATCCATATTTTAAAAAAAAAAAAAAAAAAGTAAAATGTTGTCCAGAAGAGAAGAAAGTAGAACCTACTCCACTTTGCTTTGGCCACCTAAACGATCACATCAAGCACAGGGAAAAGGCTTTTTTTTTTTTTTCCTAACCTCCAACTTCAGGTAGTGTTTGACCTTCAAAGGTATACTCCGTCATTACAAGGATAACCCTCAGTAACTATAGGTATGTTTTTAGTCCAAAGGGAGGATCAAAAGGCAAAGAGATCAAAAACAATTGAAGATAAATATTTAGACTGTAGTCTTAAAAATGGCTTTGAACTTTTGACGAGATGGTATGCCTTATCCATGAGAAAACCTTAGAAATACAATATAAAGTTCAAAACAAAGAAAATCAATGTGAATACCATCATTAGTGTTGGATTTTACCTCTGGGCAAAACCACACTTTATACCTGTATTCCTGTCACATGTGCTTAGCTCTCCCTCTACTGGCTGTTTCTTGCTTCAATAGTTAGCTGAATTCTTAATCAGAGGTACTGCTAAAGTACCTAGTAACTAAATTAATTTTTATCACTTTTAAAGCTGCCTGTGTTCTTTATGACGTTCCTTGATATCTGCTCTGGACACTTAAATGATAGATCTGTTACAAGTTTGAGGAAACTACCAGAATTGTCATATTCGCTGAAAATATTGAAGCAACTGAAAGAGAACATCCACAGAGCCGGACCACCTCACCCAACCACCTCTCAGAATGTGCACTCACGTGCTCTGCCTTTCAGTCTGTTAATGAATGAACCAGGCATATGCCCATCAGAAGCTAATACTTTCCCTTGTGCACCCGATTCCATTCTCTTTCTCCAACTCCAGGACTACGCAGAATATTTTCCCCTTTTCTCTTAATTCACCAAATCTTCACTATTTAACGGATTATTACCATCGACATACAAACTTGCTGTTAATTATTCTGAACTAGCATGGGGATACAACAAGAGGGACTCCATTTTAAAACCAGATTCCATTCTTGCCATTAGGTCAGGAATGCAAAGGGGAAAGGCCAAGACACTGATTAACTACCCGTTGCCCACATCCTGAATGTACATAACTAAGAAGGAGAAAAACAATGCACTCAGCAGACCCTGCAACATAACCAGCGGGTTCCATTCTCATAATGTTAATCATTTCAAGAAAAGCCAGAGATTGTAAAACTCCTGTGTAAGTTTGTTTTTATAGGACCTGAAGGAAAACCTTGTCATGAGACGAGATTGAGCAGACATCTGCTGACCATAAGATGGAGACAGTTTGCCGACGACAGCAGGAATGGTCAGTCGTGGGACAGCCCACCAGCTTCCCCTCCCCAGCCCTCTCCCTCTCCTAGCAGCCCACAGAAGCCCCTCACACAGTCTAATCTGAGAACCAGCCATTCCTTCCTTCTTGCTGGTTCCCTGATGCGCTAGCTCTCTCTCAAAAACGATTTCCTTGCTGAACTTCATAATCAGGTCCAGTGCTCATTTCTATGACATTGGGACCCAAGAACCTGGCATTAGTTGGCTTTGGCAACAATTCCATTTTAACAAACACACACTCCCTTTGACCCCATTTTCCCTGCCAGTTACTACTGTATTTCTCTATAGTTCTTTATGGCAAAACCCATCCAAAGAGTTGTCTAAACTCACTGTCTCAAATGGCTCTCCTTTCAATCTGTCATAAGCCTATTCCAGTCAAGCTGTCACCTCTACCATTCCATGAAAGTGTTCTTATTAAATTCCCTAGTGATCCTTATTAATTTTCAACCCTCATCTTACTTGACTCCCAATAGCATTCGACCCAGTAGATCACCCTGCTCCTTAAATCACTTTCTTCCCTTGGCTTCCAAGTAAACTCACTCTCCTAGTTTTGTTCTCATCTCCCTCAAGGTATCACCTCAGCCTTCTCCTCAACCTGATAACAATAGAATACCCCAAAGCTTAGTCTTCGGTCTCTTCTCTTTCTTTTCCACATCCACCCTATTTCATAGCTTCAAATTTCACCTCTACACCTCTAACTCTCAAATGGTATCTCTAGCCTCAACCTTTTTCATGTCTTATACCTCACTAGGCATCCTGAACACAACATATCCAAATGGAACCCCAATCCTCACCCCCCCCACCCCCTGCTTAAAATCCTACTCCACCTACGGTCTTCTCCATTTCAGCTAACAGCAATGACATGGTTCCAGTCCCTCAGTCCAAAACCTTCAATGTCATCTTCGATGCTGATGTGTGTCTTCTCTCATATCCCACATCTGATCTGTCAGGAAGTCTTATTGAAATCTTCAAAATGCATTCAGAATCTAAACACTTCTTAACACCTCCATTGCCTTCTATGCTGATTCAAGTTGTTATCATCTCTGGCCTCATTCAGTGGCTCCCAAACTTGGTACACATTAGAATCACCCAAGGATCTTTTAAAAATACTAATGCCTGGCTCCTGTCCTTGATATTTTGATTTAATTGGTATGAGATGTGACCTGAGCACTGGGATTTTCCGCTATTCTACAGGTGATCCTAATGTGCCTCGAAGTTTCAGAATCACCTGCATTGGTGTGATAATAGCCACCTAACTGATCTCCCAGGTGCCACCCTCCCCACCCCCCCCTCAACAGTCTATTAACACAGCAAATAGAGAACTTTATAAATCAGATCATATCTCTGCTAAAAATCCTCCAGTGGCTCTCCATGTCACTTAGAGTAAAAGCCAAAAGCTTTACAAAGGCCTACAAGGTCTTACATGAGCTGCACTGTGCCCCATCCCACCCCGCCGGTGCATTACTTCTCGGACTTTTGTCAAGTGAACTCAAAAAGTCTAGAGGCTCTGCTATAAATAAATGATAGAGATTTAGTCAAGAGTCTTAGTTTGCAAACTGAAAACACAGCTAGGCAAAAACCCGAAAGTGTTCCAAAGAGGAAAGAAAAGTTAAAAGTTCTTATAGAAAAAAAACACATTCTTGAGAATTAGCAGTCCTGCATCCTTAGCTGTGGGATTGGTCCAGGTAAGTTATCAATCAGATGTCAGGCCGTCAGGGTGATGGATGCCAGGTGGTGACGAAGATGGGTGCCAGGTAACCTGATCACATGCAGTGGTCTGCATAACTGATGTCAGGTGGATATATATGTGAGTCCTTCATTGGGGTAATCAGATGGCCTGGATGCATGAGTTTTTCACGGGGTAATTAGTGAGTTACCAGACATAGATCCAACCATCAATGTAACTGGAAAGCTAAAAAATGTATAAGTTTCCAGGCTAGTTAAAAACAACAATAGAGTCTTTCCTCATCCTTCAACTTTCATAATGCTAATAATTTTAGCAGCTTGGTTAAAGTGACTCCATTTTAGACAACCCCTGTCTGCACTCTTTCCTCAACTCTGACACTTCCTCTCACTCACTGCTTCATGGACACCGGCCTCCTTACTTTCTGTGAACACACCAGGCATCCTCTTCCCCTAAGACTTTAGTGCTAAATGTTCCCTCTCCCTGAAATAGTCTTCTACACATCTGCATGTCAAGTATTAACTCAAAACATCACATTCTCAAAAAGGCCTACCCCAAACTCTATTTAATATCCACCTTAATACCCACCTTGCTCTTTCTCTTGTGTGAGGTAAAAGAGTGATATGGTAGGTGATGGTTTCTTCTGTTAAAAAAACAAAATTCAACTGAATAAATTTGATCAAAGTGGCTTTATTAAGTGATTCATGAATCTGGCAGCGTCCCATCTAGCAACGAGAAGGGCCCTCCGAGGGGTTGTACAAAATGGATGGTTTTTATAGGAAGAAGGGTGGGCAAGGGAGCTATCAACAAAAGAAAAGAAAGTAGTATTTTCTTCTTTTGGGGGGAAGGGAATGGCAAGAGTTTTATTACACAGATGGCCTCTTCTTTCTATGAAAGATGGAGAGGGTCCAAGTGATAGATTATTTTACTGGTGCTTGACCAGAACATTCCAGACAGATTGATTAAGATTATATTTCTAGGAGAAACCGAAACAGCAGTTATGTCAGGTATTACATCTAGGTTTAGTATCACGGGCTTTAACAAATGTGATGCCATTTTGAGCCTGTGGTTTTTTCTTTAACACTTTAGATAATTCCAATGTTGCAGGAAGCGACACCCGACAGAGGAATTTGGACGCTCGGACAACTTTGTTAGAGGAAGGAGAATTTATTGACTGGCAGAACGCATGGGGTTAACAATATGCACGAGCTCGCTTTGGTTAGATTTATTACAGCTTACATACATCTGCAGTGTCCATGCAAAGGGCGCATGATTCCTTTGTCTGAGGTTTCACTTGTGCCTCATGACTCAGGATGGGAGGGGGAGCTTCAGGTTGGAGGCTGTAAGAGGGAGGAATTTCTAGACCACTGGTCTTACAGGTCGTTTGTTTTGTAGAACCGGCAATCTTGGCATTTTCAGCACTGTTATAAGATTCTCAAACAGAGAGACGGGACACCAAGGCTATAAGCAGAAAGTAGCACTTATTAATGCCAACACCTGCTCAGCAGATTCCTATCCAAAGGCTGAGCCCCAACTGTAACATAACAAGCAGTTTTACACAGTCTTGTTATTCCTACACAGCTACAGAGATAAGAATGTTAGTTGGATAGCAAGCTATGAATCAACAGATGTGAGTTGGAGAGTCCTTGAGGTGGGGGAGGTAGCTATGGGAAAACATGTTAGCTGCAGAATCCTGGAAGGACGAGAGAGGGCAGTTAGGAATGGGCTTTCACTAGCTGAGTCGCTCATTTCTGCAAGCCCTTTTTTTTGCATTTTTCAGATGCCTCCTCTCCTCTCTCACCAAAAGAAATTAAAAGAGAGTTTTATTCATATATGATTTGTTAATCGGGAAGTAGCTCTCGGTATGAACCAAAGACATGTTCCAAAATGGAGGGGATAGGTCTAGGTTTTTAAAGGCAAAAGTTGAAGAAGCTGATGATCAGAGCAATGGATTGCTAAGAAACAAGATCACAAACTTACATTATTCATTTTCTAATTGGTAGGGACACCTGGACTTTTCAACAGTCTGCTTACTCAGTGGTCAGCAAGTAGGGCTACAATATAAGAAGGGTGGGTAACATATGATTAGGCATTTGTCAACGTCCAAGTACAGAAGCTTTGGGATTACTTATCAACAGAAATTAAATAGCACAGAGAGAACTTTTGTTCTGCAGACAGTTTCTAAGTATAAGCAGTCATGCTTTGAAAGCAGCCTCAGAGTTGAAACTGCAAAAATCCAAATGTTGGGCCACAAATTATGATGTTAAAATTCTTATAAGTCTTCATAAGGAAGAGTAGGGAAGGAGCTGATTTGGAGTTAAAATAGAGTTTCTGTTTTGGACATGTTAAGTTTGAGATGCATATCAGACACTCAGATCTCAAGATATGAAAAGGGAAGAAGTCGAGGTTGTACTATAAAAATAGTAGATAGTATTTAAAGCTACAGTAGTCTGGGGCTCACTTTGGGAGAGACGAGGCTGAGAAGTGACTCCTGTGGTACACTAATATTTTGAGGTGAGGTAGAGGAGTCCACCAGAGACTGAGAAAAAAAATAGAAGAGAAACCAAAAGCATGGAAGGTTCAATCATGAAAAACTTTGCAAGGAAGCTATGTCAATTGGTACTAGGATGACGATACAGATCAATACTACTGAATTTAGCCTGATGGGGTGTCACAGCCAGGACAGTTTCAGGATGGCGGTAGGTCAAACAAAGACTTGGAGTAACCTCAATTCTAGTGAGAAGGAATATTTTCCTATTTTAATATTAATGAAAGGGATTCTTAATTTCTGGTCCAAGAACAAAGGAAATCAAGGATGGGTTTCAGGAAAACGGTATTTCAAGTCCTGCTTTTAAACTCTACAAAACTTTGTGCATGTGTGCATTTTTCTGGAGAGACCTCCATAACTTTCATGATGGTTATCAATAACATGCGCCTTTCATCTGAGACCAAGGTGACCAACCAGCATCAAAGCTTGCACCTCAGACTGTTCCTTGATTCCTACGAGGTCTTTTCCAGGCTCTGAATTTAGTTTCAATCACATTAGCAGTCTCGTCTTGACCAGATCGCCCAGTCATGTTCCCGCCCAGCCACCTGTGTCCTTATTTAGAGACCACCCACATCTACACTCATTCGGGCTTCCTTGCCCAGCCTCCGCAGAGAAGCTTTATCTTGCGTCCGCACCGCCCACTTTCAGCTTTATAACGCCCAAGCGCCTGGGCCACGGATTCCTCCGCCCGCTTCCTGCAGCTCCACGCGCCGCCGCTGGGGGGCGGGGCGGGCCCGCGCGCGCGCCGTCTTCTGGGAACAGCTTTACGATATATAGACCGTCATTTTACAACAGGCCGGGTTTGCTTTGTGGCTGTCAACTTTCGCCGAGGTCCGAGTTGGTAGCCACATTATCTGTCGTGGCAGCTGCTATAACGGGGGAGAAATGAGGCAGAAGCGGAAAGGTGCGTAGAGGGAGGGAGAGGAAGAGGGTTGGAGGTGGTCGGGGAGCAGCGAGCACGTGCGCTGTGAGATGCAGAACCCAGTTTTTCCCGCGGGAATCCGCTACCTGATCCAGAAGCCCCGCCACCTGGGTCTGTCTTTCGGCTCCAGCCCCCCGCCTTCTCAGTTTACCTTTTGTGCTTTCTAAACCAGCTTACCCTTACTCTCGTCCTCTTTGGGTTGGTGTCTTTTGAATAAAGGGCAAACAAAGCTTGATTTCAAGGTACACACCCCAAGTATTTAGCGCGGTCGGTCGATTTAACCCATTGTCGGACTCATAATTTGCTAAGATTTGTTTGGGGACACATTTCTTTTCTTTTTTTCTTTTCTTTCTTTGAGATTTATTTTTAAGCCGTAAGTTAAAAAGAAAGAAAACCCCTCAATTATTCTTGGGTTCTGTGGGACAGTAATGCTCATTTTTACTGCCTTTTGAGTTAGCATGGAGCAATGTTATCTTTAGTTTTTCAACAGGATGGGGTCAAATTTCAAATATTTTCTCACAGGTTTTAGTCTTTGTATGCTCCTTTGAGCAATCAGTCTAATAATGTTTATGGTAATAATAGCTGCCTTTTATTGAGCTTTTGCTATTAATTCTGAAGTCAGTATTCTCCTCATTTTACAGATGAAGAAGCTGAGAGTCAAAGAGTTAAATAACTTTCTCAGCCCAAAATTATTCTTAAGAGGTGGAACTGGTTGGTCAAGCTGACTCTATGAACTCAGAAAACAATTTTTTTAAATGTGCTTTTTAATCACTATGCAATTTTTTTTGAGCAGTAGCTCCAAGTGTCCAAGTTACCTTCAGTTGTCTTGTGGTATCAAACTACATGCCAGATTAATTTGTCACTTTCTCCTTGTAACTTGCTCCTCCTCAGTTTGTCAGGCCAGACAGATTCATACTTTTATCTGTCACCAAACCCAAATAGGTCTTAGAAGTCACCTCTTGAAATAGTGTATTCCTCATCGTTTTGGCCACCATCCTCCTAACCCACTATAATCAATAACTAATATTTGAACAGTGCTTTGGCTTTCATAGACATTATTTCAGTTGGTCCTTATAATGGTCTTGTGAAATGTGTATATGTTATCCCAATTTTGCAGACAATGAAGTGGAGCTTAGAAGTAGTTGATCTTTCCAGTATCACACAGCCAGTAGTGGTTGAGAGCTAGGGAAGGAGCCCATCTTCCAAGTTTTTTACTTTAAATCTTGTGGGTTTTTTTTTTTTTGTTGTTTTGTTTTGTTTTTACAGTGTTACCTTTCAAGAACCTTTTACTTAGTGTCCAGGTTTTATGTATTTTCACCTTCTAAATCATTTTTTGTATCACTTTCTTTTGTATACTTAATTTCTTTAAACACTACTTTTATTCTTTTACTGCCAAACTTGAGGGTATAATCATCCACTTCTATTGCATTCCATTTAAATGCCTTTGCCTAGTAGCTAGTATACCCTGTAATCTATTTTTTACCAAATCCTGTCAGAAAGCCTGTATTCTGGTTGGGCAATGCTCCTTCATACAAAGATAGGTAATTTCTATACTTAAAATTCCTTCTGGATTGCCCTCTTTTGCTTCTCCAGATCCTGCCCTTTTATTAAAGACCCCTGTACTTTTTCCTCCATGAATTACTAATTTACTTCTCCAGTTAATTCTTGATACACTCAAGGGCTATGCAAGTGGATTTCAGACCTTTATTTTTATCACCTGAATCTCCTCTTCCTCTCCCAATTCTTTTGCAGAATTCTCAGTATTAAACAGGTGAAAGCTGAGCTGCTTTGGTTGAAATGAAGAAAGAGACCCTCCCTTTTCTTCCTCACTTCCCCTTTCCTCTACCTCCACCACCACCAGCAGCCCTACCTCTGTTACATGGCCCCTGAGGTGCCTTTGTAGAACTCTGAAGTGCTGAGTTACATGGTTTAAAAAGCATTTAGCCTTTGAGTATAGATGGGCTTTTATTCTCTCTCAGATTGTTTTGTACATGTTACCCTTGCCTCATTAAATTAGAGGTTGCTTGGTACAGTGAGAAAAAAGCCGTGGAAATTATGGAGAAAAGACCTGGATTTAAGTTTTATCTGTGCTATTTACAATGGCGTTGTAACTTGCCTCAATTTGTCACATCTGTAAAATGGGATAGTAATGTCTACCGTGCAGTTTTGTTGTGAGGTTTCAAATGAGATAAAGTAAATTAAAGGGCTCCATAATTGCCAGGTTTTCTCAGCTATGCTTCTCTCTGGGGACTTCATTATCTTTGCACACCAGGTTTCTCTACAGACAGAAAGCATGCTTGCTGCAGCTTTCAAGCTGAAATCTCACAGCTTTTATCACTGGAGAGAAATTAGTGTTTTTTGCCTTGGAGTCAAGAGCTCAGATTGGCCTGACTTGGATAGGTGCTCATCCTTGAACCAAGCAACAGTAATTGCAGGGTCATGTAAGAATATGTCACCTTCTGTTATTGCCTTTTAGATGAGAAGAGGAACCTCAGTTGCCATGAGAAAGTTATAATGGTGGGCAGACTATATCTTAGAGATGCATTAAGATTCTTAGACAAATAAAGAACCCACATCCTTTCTGTTACAAAGTGGTATTACATTGCTTTGTTTCAACTTCACCCCTCGGTAGCATTTTTATGGGACAGTTATTCCTCACTTGTTCTAAGTATCAGATGAAATAATGCAGCAAAGTGTAATTACAAATCTGGAGATAAAGGGAAACTATTTTAACTACTTTGCTCCTTTCCTGTTCAATTAGGTTCTTTCTCCTTGTGTTTATCCCTACTCTTTCCTATATATATCATTCTCGTGGTGTATGCACTTCTAAAGTGAGCTCCTCCCATGTATAGGTAAAGCCAGGTTTGTTTTAAAGATATAAAAGATATCAAATTGTAAACAATAGAGGTTTAATGTCTCGTGAACTTGAGCTATTCATTTGGCACAGTTGGAATGATTTTGGGAAGGAACATTGCTAATAAATTTAAAAATCTACTCAATAATGACTTTTTTTTTTACATTATTGAATATTATGTTTCCAGGAGATCTCAGCCCTGCTGAGCTAATGATGCTGACCATAGGAGATGTCATTAAACAACTAATTGAAGCCCATGAACAGGGGAAAGACATCGATCTAAATAAGTAAGTAGGTCTATAAAAAAGATAATCGCGTTCTTAGGTATTAAATCTATTTTATGAAATTATCAAATACTATTTGTTTTCTATCTCATATTTTATTTTACTTGAGAATTTAGCTTTCTGCCCTTCCTGTCACTATATATGGCAAAATTGTCTCATAGCCTAGTAATACTAATAGCTTTTAACATTTATTGGGTACTTGCTGTATTCCAGTCACTGTTAGCAGTGCTTTGTATGTATTAGCTCAGTTCATCCTTTCAAATACTGTGTGAGGTAGGTACTGCTATGACCCTCATTTGACGGATAGATAATCTGAGACAGAGAAAGGTTAAATAATTTGTCCCAGAGTAAATAGTGATGAACAGAGCTGGTATTTAGAATTAGATTGCCTGTCTCCAGAGTATATGTTCTTACTTTCTGTGCCACATCGCTTTACATCCTTCTTCTCTTCCCTGTTGTCTAAGAGGAAGCAATAGCTCTCTTCCAGGAAAACCTTCTCTTTGGGGCCCTTGATGTAATCCAGCCCTTCTCTACTTTAGAACCTTCTAGACATGTTCATCTAATTCCTTTCCACAATCATGTTTAGCCTTGACTTTATCTTCAAATAAGAGTGGTCTTTCATCTCTGCATCTATATTTTTAACTACATATTCACTATATAGATCTGCTGTAATGAAAGGGTTCTCTCCCCACCCCAAGCTCCAGTCACCACTGCATGACTGTTTTTAGACCTTATTCTGTTATTTGAGATACTGCAATGTTTTACCCCTTCCTTGGAACATTGTGCTTATTTAACAAACATTTACTAAGGGAATAAATGAATAGCTCCTTTCTATGAAGACATTTTAATATTTCTTCCATGTCTAGCAGGTTTTTTTCTGTCTTCGTTAGCTATACTACTAATTTCTAGTGAACATTTCTACTTCCTAAGTGTTTTTGTCATTCCCTTTAATTTAGACATCTAAAGCTAAAGCTAGCACCTTTCTTAAAACCACCTTCTACGCAGATGCCCTCTTTGCTTAATCGTGTTAATCTATACCCAAGCTTGAAACTAGTATCATCGAACCTTTTTCCATAGATTTAATTAAAGTCTGAGGTTTGTTATCTTCCTTACAACTCTTGCTTTCATTTCCACTACTCTTCCATCCACTCCTTAGTCCATCTCTTAAAAACTTATGTCTCAACTACTACAATAGTTTATGCTTTTGGTCCCTTTTACTCTCTTAGTGGGTCAATTTTTGTCTCATCTTTTATCATGTCATTCCCCTGTGCAGGAACTTCATGTCCCCAGTGCTTGTGGAATTAAATACAGATTCCTCAGCTCATTATGTAAGGCCTCTCGGTCTGGCTCCAGTTAACTTTTCTAATTTTTTAAACTTCTGTACCTTCTCATTGCAAATCTGCTCTCTGTCAAGTCATTCTACTCATATTAAAATGTGTGTTTTGTTCTTGCATCTTCACATAAGCCAGCCTATGTCCTCTCATTGTTAGCTCCATGTTTCCACTGCGTGTCTGAAGGCTCCTCTTTTCTGTGCCATTTTCTGGCATGCATTGAGTTCCTCTCTTGAACCTGGGAAGCATTCATTGTTGTGTGTCTTTTCTCACGTTTTTATCACTTACATATTTATTTTTGTGTATGCCTGTGTGCAAACGTACAAACAGCATGAAACAACTATGCGTTATACCTCTTAATATACTAAATACTTAGGTAGTCTCTAGTATATATCAGATACTCAGTTAACATTTGTATAAACATTTTTAATGGATTAAAATGAGACGTTAAGGTGACTGTTAGGGTTTGGCTAACAAGAAAAGAAAAGCTGGTAAGATTATAGAGAAAAGCAAGGAATTAGGATAAAGGTTACTTCTGGAGTTTAGAATAGAGTTACAGTAAGGAAAGGACAAATGGGTATTCTGAAGTTCTGATTATATTCTGTTTCTTGGAGTGTGGTTACATGAGTGGTTGCTTTATAATTTTTAAAAGTATATGTTTTATATTCTGTTCTCTGTACACTATTTTGTATTAGAAAAAGTTTTTAAATACTTTTGCATAGCTTTCCTTTAAATTGTTTATGTTTGGTCTAAGACAGTGGTTTGCAACCAGGTCTGATTTCCCCTCTACTCCAGGAGACATGTGGTAGTGTCTTGGGGCATTTTTAGCTGTCACAACAGGAAATGGGGTGCTAATTGGTAGAGGCCAGTGAGGCCACTAAGCATCCTACAGTGTACTGAACAGTTCCCCAAGGCAGAATTAATCTGATCCTGACTATAGTAGTGCTGAGCCTGAGAAAAGGGTAGAAGCCTTTAAAGCTGGAGCACTGCTTTGAACAAGACCTACATTGTGTCACTGTCCTGGGCTCCTTCCCTGTAATCATCTCTTTTTCTTTCTGGTACTCCAGGTGGGAAGATGAAGTCATTCATTCATGAATTTTGTTCTTCTAGTTCCCTGATATTCACAGATGTCAGAGCCACTATTGTCATCTGGTGAAAGGATAGGGAATGGCAGGAGTTGGAGATACTATTTATAGGTCATCCTTTTGGTAGCTCGACCGTGAAACATTGTGATCTTGATAATGCTAGATGCTTTACTTTCAGGGTAAAAACCAGGACAGCTGCCAAATATGGTCTTTCAGCACAGCCTCGCCTGGTGGATATCATTGCTGCAGTCCCACCTCAGTACCGAAAAGTCTTGGTCCCTAAATTAAAGGCAAAACCCATCAGAACTGCCAGTGGGGTAAGTGATTCCAATCATGAAATAATGGTTGTGTATTGGTTCTGCCAGAAATCCCTGCCTCCGTGTGACACACAGGTAGTGAGGTGGAGGTGAGGGATTCAACTAATCTGTACGTTGTGATACGTGCTGAAGTAGAGATGTGTGCAAAATGCTAGGAGGGCATACACGGGAAAAAATTATTGTGCTTAAAAGAGTTAGTGATGTTTTGGTGTCTTTATAGATTGAGGTTTGGTGACTATCACAATATGATAAATATTGTGGCCATCTTAAGCTTATAGCTTTCAAAACAATTGATACTTATAAAGATATTTTTAAAAAGTAGTTAACGGTGCAAAGTCATTCTTTATATGATTGACCCCATAAAGAGCACTGTGGGAGTCCAGGGATATACGGTGAAAGGGTACAGGGAAGGCGTTGTAGAAAGTGTGGCGCTTGCTTGACATGTGCTTATATAAGCAGAGAAAAGCAGGCTCGAATAATGATGGGAGCATGGGTAAAGGCACAGAGATGGGGATGATAAGACTATGGTGTGTGCAGGAAACAGACTACTGAAATCAGTTCATTTGGGAAAGCCTCAGGACTTTAGGTTGAGAGTTTGGGATTAGCTTGTAAAAGATACTAAATTTCCCATAAAGAAACTGGACAATAGGAAACAAAGGTTTTTGAGAAAGGGAGCGATAGGAACAAAATAGATCATCAAAAAATTACTTTGGATTCAAGATATAGGGTAGCTTGGAGACAAAAAGACCAGTTAGGGTCCTCTTGGTTTGACCTAGATATGAAGTATAAAGAGCCTGATTTAGGGTAGAGGCTCTAGGATAAAAGGTGTGAGAGAGATAGGACCCTCTTAAAACAGCGTACCCAGAATTGAATTCTCTCTTCCTGATATAACCTTAGAAGTTCAGTATGTTATTACACTTCTAGTAATTGCAGCTTGTGTTGATTTGTTTGGTGGTTACATCACCTGGATCATACTCTATTCGTGGCTAATTAAACCCTCGAACTTACTGTATATCACCAATCCTGGTCTCTTCTGTTTTTGGTTTGTTTGTACCTAGTTGTAGAAAGCTCCTTAAATGTCTCATTTTAAATAAAAGCATTTATTTGAAAATAGTTGTTTTTAATTCAGATCTGTAAACATATTTGGAGTTTCTCTAAGTCATTATTTAGTAATTTAACTTAAATTTTAATAATTGTTTTTATGAAAAATGATCACAAACTTACAGAAAAGTTACTAGGTTTGTACAAAGATTTTCCCCATGAACGATTGGAGCTTTAAGTTGTGAAGCCAATGGCTTCGAATATTTAGTGTGTATTTCCGAAAAGCAAGGACTTTTACTTATATCACTATAATACACCATCAAAGTCAGGAATTTACACTGATACATGACTGTTATCTAATTCTCAGACCTCATTCATTTCACTAGCTGTTTCAATAATGACCCATAGGACCTAGTTCAGAATCATGTGTAGTATTTAATTGTCATGTCTCTTCATCTGGACAATTCTGTGTTTCCTTGACTTCATTACCTGAACCCTTTTGAGAATTTTAGCCAAGTTGTTTTGTAACCTGTCCCTCAATTTAGCTTAATCAGCTATTTCCTCATAAGTAGATTCAGTTTATGCATCTTTGGCAGGAACATTACCGAAACAATATTGTGTTCTTATTGTATCCCAAAAGGCGGTACACAATTTCAATTTGTCTTGTCACTGATGTCGTTCATTTTGATCAAGGTGATGTCTACTAGGCTTCTCCTCTGTAGTTATTTTCCACTTTGTAATCAAGAATTTTTGTGTGGTGAAGTGCTTTGAAACTGTAAATATCCTGTTCCTTATCAGATTTCCAGTTTACTTCACTTATTTGTTTGGAGGGATTAATGGTTTCCTATTTGGGTTATAATCATTATTTCGATGCACAAATTAACCCAGATTTGACCAGTAGAAGCCCTTTCAACCTGGTTTCTGTGTCTTTTTTTTAAATATCCTTATCATTCTTTGAGTGATTTCTAGCTTTGTCATAATAAGATGTTCTAGGCCCATCATGTACTTTCTCTGCCTCAGCACTAGAATCAGCCATTTCTCCAAGGAGTGCTGGTCTCTCTTAGTAGAGGAGGCTGTTTAGAGACTCTTAAGATCTGAGTGCTAGATGTGCTCACTGCTATTATAGGGTGTCGCCGCTCCCAGATCTTCTCAGGTAGGAAATATAGATGTATATATACATACATACATTCACAAATATACATAACACATGTGCATCTGTATTTTTTTGTGTATCAGTCTAGATGTATTGAAAACTATGAGTTCACAATGGTACCTTCAGTTCCATCCAACCCACAGAGTTCATTCTAGTTCTCTCTTCATATTTATCACTTCCTTCTCTGACAGTAAGAAACCTGGCTTGCATTCACCTTAACATGTGCCTTTATTTGACCAAGCAGCCCTATGTGTAACCAATCTTCCATTTCTGCCATTCCTTCCTTTCTCAAACAAATACTCTCTTCACCCCACTTGGGCTCTGACACAACCCTCTGAAAATATTTTGCACATACTCTGAAGTCTAGTTCCTAGTTTAATAGTCTCTGCTCTAAATATTGATCTAGTTTGTCCATGAGGAGTTTGAGTTACAAGAGTTAGGTTTAGATATTTTATAGAATTACATAAAGTAATTTTTTTATTCTAGGTTGTGTTAGTAAAACAAATCACAAGAATCACTAACTTTAAAAATAAATGTATTTTGTACTTAATTTATTGTAAAAAATACAAACCAGTATGCATATGTACATTTTAAAGATTTATTAACATTGAAAAAATCACCCTTGTACCCACTGCTCAGCTTAAATACAGCATTACTAACACCACTGAAGGCCCTTAATGCCACTCTCATTGCGTTCCTCTCCTTCCTTCTGAGAGAGAACAGGATTTTCTATTATTTCATAATACCTTTTTTATTAATCTTTTATAGATTGCTGTTGTGGCTGTGATGTGCAAACCCCACAGATGTCCACATATCAGTTTTACAGGAAATATATGTGTGTAAGTATGATTTTGGATAAGTTGTGTGTGTGTTTTAAATGAACTAGTAATAGTAAGTCCCCTAGAGCCTTATTCAGTGCATGCTGGTAATATTTAAAACTTTGATTCAATAGATTCATAAGTTCTTTGAAACAAGCAATCATCAATAGGATATTTCAATGCTTTAAAAATGAAACATATAGATTTTAATATGTTGCAGTATGCAATAAAAAATACATAGGTATAGAAAAATCAGTAGCTATTATGTTAACTTGATAAATGAAAATATGAGCTGCTTAAATTCCAAATATCAAGAAATTTGAAATGAATTTGGATCAGAAAAGTATCAAAATAAAGTTATCCTTATAAATAAGCTTTAAACTTCTTAAATTTAGATAATCAGAAAAATTAGCAGAATATGCATGATTCTGGATATGAAAATTAAACGGGTGAAAAGTATAATTACCAGGAGAGCACTGTATCAATCCAAACTTAGGTTCTGTTATTTGCTCCTAAAAGCTTAAACTTCTAAAATAATAGTGACTATAATATTCTGAAAATGACTGTAATATTTTTTTATTTATCTTGTTTACTTGTTAGTAGAAAATATATTCGCAGATAGTGCAAAGATAGACTCTTCTGTTAGGACTTGAAAATGAAGCTTGCTTGGTATCAGGATTTTATGATGACTGCAAATACTTGAACTAGACTGTTGAACTAAGTTTTGTATCTGTCATCTTCATTTTTTTGTTAACAGATACTGCCCTGGTGGACCTGATTCAGATTTTGAATATTCGACCCAGTCTTATACTGGATATGAGGTAAGGTAATGTGAGGTTGTTCTTAGGAAGTGTTATATCATACTTTACCTTTAGTGTACTTTAATAATTACTGGCTTTCTTAAAATTTTTATTTTTTTCCTGATTATAAAAGTTGTTCATTCACTAAATATTTGCTAAGTGTCTACAAATATTGTCCTAGTCACTGCAGAAATACTTATGTGAGCACTTATTACTGTCAGACAATATTCGAAGTGCCCTACAACTTTTTAAAGGTAGACACTATTATCTCAGTTTTATAGATAAGGAAACGGAGGTCTAGAAGCCCTATACAGCTAGCCTGGAGACTTTACCACTAATAAGTGACAGAGCCAGGTTTTGAATTCTGTGTGCTCACCACTACATGTGTAGTAGTGAAAACTGGGCAAGCTCCCTAGTCTTACGGAATTTACATAATGGAATTTCTATAATGGGACATAAATAATAACCAAACAAGAGAAAAAAATACGAGGTACTAGTAAATGCTAGGCAGGGAAGTAATCAAGTAAGATGTAATAGTTGGATGGGTACTTTAGCTATGATGGTTAGGAAGGGATTTTCTGAAGAGGTAATATTTAAACCGAGTCCAGAATGACAAAGAGTCTTTTAAGAATATCAGGAAAATGCACTCCTAGCAGGGAGAAGAGCCAGGAATGATGGCGAAGTGTTCTGGAGCATGGTGGATAAGGGGAAGAATGAAGTTGGAGTGACAGATGTCGTAGGGGTTTGTTCGTAAGCCAGAGCAAGGAGTTTGGATTTTATTATTGGTGTCATGAGAAGCCATTAAAATTTAAAACAGGGAAATGATTCAATCCAATATAGGTTTTTAAAAGATCATTTTGATAGGAGGAAAGGATTAGCGTGGGGGTCAGCGAAAGCAGGAGACCAGTGAGCAGGCTTTTGAAGCAGTCAGCCTCTTTGGAGGTCAGCAACCAGTTATTTGACTTTTTCTTGTTATCTATGGTATTTTTTACCTGTTTTTCATAGTTCAAATTTTTATTTTTTTAGCCCAATTTAATTTTTATTTTTAAAAATCAATTTTAGTGAGGCATAATTTAAGGGCAATGAATTGTACCATAAGTCAAATTTTTAAAAACAGAAAAGGAGATTATTCATTGAAAAGTTTCCCTGTCATTTCTGTCCCCTGGCCGCCCCTTTCTATTTGTTTCCCTCACCCCTCAACAGACCATCAGTTATTATCTCGTTTGTACCCATCCTTCTGAGATACGTGGATATATAAGCACATATCACTTTTCCTACTTTTTTACACATAAGGTAACGTTATCAAAATCTTGCACCTTTCCTTTTCTATTTAACAATATATTTTAGAGAACGCGTATCAGTACATTGTTTCATGGCTGTAGAATATTCCATCGTATAAAGACAGCTTTTTGTTAAGCTGTTACAAACTTGTATTTCATGACTTTGTTTACAGGTTATTTTATCAAATAACTCTTTTAAATATGTGTGCACATCTGTGTCTGAGTAGTCTAACAATTTATGTTGTTTCCATAAGTGTTTGCACAAAGATAAATGTGATTCAAGAAGATGCCATGTAAGACGGGGGTAGAGACTAATCAGATGCTATTCAGGACATGGAACCTGACAAGCCTGAGAAATGAGGAAAGGAGCATAAGAGAATTTGATTTTTAATACAACCCTTTTGAAACTACTTTTTATTTTTAATTTAATGTGGGCATAACAGGGTATTTTTCTATTATTAGCCAACCTCCATGCGAGCAATCCGTGCTAGATATGACCCTTATCTACAGACAAGACATCGAATTGAACAGGTAAATTTTTAAAAACATTTTTAAATTAGATTTAGATTTTTATACTTAGAAGGTATTATTGCTTGATTCGAGTTGAACCTAAAATAAGAACTAAGATTGTTTTTCTCCTTTGTAAGTTTTTAATATCCATCTGAGGAAGGGAGACTATTTTCCAGTAGCTAGCAAAGTCAAAAATACTTTCTTTAGAGAAGTAGTCTTTTATATTCTGTAAATTTCTTTCATTTTGTAGAAAATCATTTATGGTATGAATTTTATAGAATGTACATGTATGGAAATTCTTAGCCCATAGGTGGATGATTGAATTTTAGCTTCATAAGTCGGACAAGAGGTATTGTGAGTGGTTTACTACTGTGGAAATAGGAGATTGACTGAAAAAGGAACTCTTGGGAATTGTGGAATTGCTCTGTATTGTGGTTGTGATTATACAACTCTACACATTTATCCAAATTCATCCACTTTACACTTAAAATTAATTGATTTTATTGTATGTAAATTATACCTCAATATAATTGTTTAAAAGCAAGTGGTATGTAAATGGCCTTGCTCTGTTCCAGAAATCTGAACATTAATACAGATTTTTTTATAGTTTTGCAATTTTAAACTTGTCCAATTTTTTAAAAAGATGAGTACCGTCTATAGTTTTACAGTAATATCTAGATTTAGTAGGGCAACTACAGAATCTCAAGTGGAAAGTACTATATGCCGTAGTCATTTCTGTGTTTATTAGTGAATACCAGCTAGTTCTGATTTTCACTTCACTGTCACCTGAGCATATTAGATCAGTATTGTCAGCTACAGGAGAGGCGTCTACACGGGAGAGCCTAGGTAGCTTGGAAAAGTGTGTTCTAAACTGATCATTGCTTCCCTTTTTTAGCCATGATATTTATATTGAATTCATTTAAAATGTTTTAATATAGTGTAAAATATTTATGTTTGCCAAATAGGAGCATGGGTTTTAGAAGATTTAGAAACTACCATAGAGCAGTGATTTTTTAAATCTTTTTTCCTAATTGAAGAATCACCTGAATAACTTTTCTAAAACAAAGGCCAGATATTTACCTCTGGAGATTCTAATTAAGTATGGTTTAGGGTCCTGCCAAGCTATTTCAGAAAAACTACCAAGATGAATTTGTCGTGTATCCCTTGTAAACCAGAGATACAGAGTATTCTTTTAGTGTTGAGATACTCACTCACTCACTCACTCACATGCACGTACATGCAGCTACTTGACCCAGTTTTTCTCAAGCCTAAGATACGGCAAGAAATTTAAATACGTTTTTAAAAATTAGAATCTTAGCTTATTATAGGTGACAAAATCAAAGATCTCTGGCATTGCATCCTCATAGTTGGAGACATCATATTTCATGTTTTATTCATAAAACTTTTATTTTCCTTTTTTTTTCTGGAAAGCAGGCTTGAGGTGCTACCTGTGCCCTGAATCTTGACAATTGATTTAAAACTTTAAAATTTTAATTTAAAGAGCTTTCCTAATTTTTGTTTCTAATCTAGTGTTTTCTTTCTTTCATTTGTATCAAGTCCCAGTTATGTTACATATAATCATCTTTGTCCCCAAGGCTTACCACAGAGTCTGGCATAAAATACGTGATCGCTAAACAGTTCCTTATTATATTACATATTGTATTATATTTGCCTTTACTGCTTACAAGTTTATATTCTGTGTGTTTTTAAATTTCCACTTTGTAGGTTTAAATGTCATCAAGCTTCTTGTTTATTTTTTAGCTCTTACTCCTTATTTGAGCTATAATTTTTTCTTTTGGACACTGGAGTCTATTTAATCCACAGAATTTGCTAAGTATGTTTAATTGCTTCTCATTTTTAAACTATACTGGTGAAAACACTGCAAAGTAAAATTAGAAATTTGCAATACCCTCTTACAATAGTCGAATATCTTTCTAATGCTGATGAATTTATATGTCTTTCAGTTGAAACAACTTGGTCACAGTGTGGATAAAGTGGAGTTTATCGTGATGGGTGGAACATTTATGGCCCTTCCAGAAGAATACAGAGATTATTTCATTCGAAATTTACATGATGCCTTGTCAGGACATACCTCCAACAATATTTATGAGGCAGTCAAGTAAGAAGAAATCCGTATTTTATCATATTTTCTAAAGTGGATGTCAGTGTATCCTCCTAGCAGCAGCCTATGAGAATTCTTTCTAGTATTCTGCTCTACATCTACATTCCCAATTCTTTTTTGGAGGGGGAATGGTGAGAGGGGATTTCATTATTTTTAAATTTTGCATATCATTGATTGGTTGTAAGGTTAAATACATTTTTCCCCCAATTTTACTGAGATACCTTGATGTAGAGCACTGTTTGTGTTCAGGGCATACAGCTTGATGATTCGACCTACATATATCATGACGTGATTACCAAAATAAGTTAACACCTATCATCTCATAGATTCTTAGTTCTTCTAGTTCTGTTTTGTAGAAAAGTATTATTTTCATGGAAACAGTCCTTTTTTTAAAGAAAAATTGAGTATAATTTTTTGACACTGCTATTCTGAGCAAGTGAAGACCTTTTCAGCCTTAGGCTGGTCTAAACTACAGTAGTTTCAACTGGGCTAGTTGAGTTTTCAGCCCACCCAAAAAGAGCACTGGGGCTACTCTTTATCCGAAACATTTAGTTGCTATAAAATCAACAAAACAATTATTATTTCATAACTTAGTTTATTAATAAGTACTATTTAATAACTCCTAAATGGGATCATTCCAAATTATAGTTGATAGAGAATAATGCCTTCTTTGGATACTTCATATCAATTTTTAGCAAGAAGAATCCTAAAGTTTAGTAGAGAGATTTAAGAAGTGAAAGTCTTAAAACAGTTTTTATTTTCAGAAGTTTCAGGAACACCTGGTTAGTTACTATGTACTATTCCCTCTTATTTACTCATTGTTCATTTAGGGCCCACTAGGTACTACTAGTCACTGTTTTAAGTACTGGGAGCAACATGGTTAACAAGACAGATGTCGTCCTCGCCCTCATGGTGCTTACACTCTATTAGTTCAGAAAATAACAATAAGTGCTATGATGGGGTTAGACAGGTACTATGATAGAGAATATGTAGGATTACTCTCCAGATGAATTGGTGCTGTTTAAGTTGAGACCTGAGTGTAAGAAGAGTCAAATCAGGCCAAGAGCAGAAAAAAAAGACAAAGGCAATGAAATGGGGAAGAACTTGGGGTGTTCTAGGAATAGAGGGGAGACCACGGTGTCTATATTCCAGTAAATAAGAGAAAATGTCATGAGGTAAGCTTAAACAATTAGGCATGGGCCACATTATATACCTTGAGGAGTTAAAATTTTATTTGAAATGCAATAAGAAGATGATGAATAGTTGTAAGCAGGGGAGTGATATATTCAGGTTGATAAGAAGGTCATTCTGGCTATTGTCTGGCTAAAGGATTAGAAGAGGACAAAGAGAAATCTTGTATCCATCCTTGCTCAGACGCTCAGATGAATAGAGGGTGGTGGCGGTTACATGAAGAAAAGAGAATGGATTAGAGCTGTGTTTTATTGTTACGACTGACAAGATTTGGGGGGTAAAAAAGAGGAAGGAATCAAGGATGACATCCAGGTTTAGGTTGGAGGAAATGGTTGATGAGTAGTGCCATATACTAACTTGGAAAAGACAGAAAAAAGAACAGATTTGTGGGAGAAAATCAAGAGTTCTTTAGATGTGTTAAGTTTGGAGTGCCTATGATACATACAAGAGATGTCTGGGCTACAATACAAAATTAGGGATTATCTGCTCATAGATGACATTTATAGCCATAAAAATGGGAGAATTTCAGATCTCCACAGCATACTGTGTGAAAAAGCAGCTTTTAAGGAGCAGCTCTTGCAGTGTGAGCCCATCGTATTTGATATATACACATATGTGTATAAATGGCGTAGAAAAGGTAGTAGAACAATGACCATCATAGGTGTTAGAGCTGAAAAGGAAGGGACATGGGAATAACACTGTATACATTTACTCTCTATATAGTGTTCTGGGCATTGTGATAGGTATTCACTTAATGCAACAAATCTTTGAGTTAAATATTTAAATTGTCCCTGTTTTACATGTGAGGAAACTAAGGCTTAGAGAGGTTAAGCAACTTGCCCAAAGTTACACAAGTAGGTGTTGGTGGAGAGGGGCTATGAGATCAAGCTAGCTTTGCTCTCAGAGCCTGAGCTTTGCTATAACGCACGAAACTGTGCTAGGTGTAAAAATGTTGAGTGTGACTATGTATATGCAAGCACACGTGTGTACAACATTAGAGCTTTAAAATATTGGAAGAAATGTGGTCTTTTTTTCTTGTACTTCCTTTGCTACTGCCTTTAGGCTTTTTTCCTGGCTTCTCTTTTATATCAAGAAAAGCAGATCACATAGCTACAAGGTTGTTCAAATAGTGCCCTTCTTAGTTTTTTGTGATAAGTAGGACCAAATTTTGAATGAATCTAAGGGTGGTTTTCATTACCCAGTGATTAAAACAATTCTTGACATACAGTAGTAAGTAAATGTGTGAATTTTGAATGATCCATCTGTAGGTCAGATAATGAGAGCTAATGACATAGGGCCGCCTCTTGGAATTGGGACTAAGGACATCTTTTTGTGCCCTCTGAACTTCCCATCCCCTTCTTTGCTTTCCCTTGGGCTTGTAAAAGTGGAAGAAAAAAAAAAAGAGATTTTTTTCATAAGCTTAAATAAATATGAAGCTTAGCTCAAGGGGCCTATGTAAAGAGTTCAGCACTGGGAGGTTGGTTGATTACCTCTAGAGAATGTGTCAAGTTAATTCTTTGTCCATGAATCTAAACTTTTAGTAATAGCGGACCAGTGTGATCTCTTCCTCCTACAGGATGAGATGGTGACTATATTTTTATTGTTCATTCAAAACCTTAATCATTCTTGAATATGAGTCATGCTTAGTGCTGAAGTCTTTCAAATTTTAGAAGAGTCATGATATACTCCGACTCATTCTTCTTAATAATACTGAGAATCAGATGATAGCCGAAAATATAATTTGAGGAAAAACAACTTTAATTAGTTCAAAGCTCCATGACATTGGAATGGTAACTTCAGAGGGTTACTGACTAAAATTCATTCTACTCTGAGAATTCATATTTGTTTACAGGATAATCTATCTACAGGATAATCAAGACCATTATATTTTTCTACCCACGCTTATATACTCTTTTCTCAGTGAAGCAGTTCTTGTGTTGCAGACCTTGCATATTAAGTGGAATTGAACTATAAGAATATCTTGGACTTGCCCTGACCCACCCCCAACCCCCATAAAAGTTTGCCACAAAGTTTTTCACAGTCTACAGTTTGGGTCCCCTGAGTCATAAGAGCTAGGCCAAGTACATAATGAATTTTAGGATGCAGCTAGGATGCAGCTTCCACTTTGACATTTTCATCAACTGAAACTTCAGGAACTTTAGAATATTTGCTTTATTTTGGTTAAGTTTTAGCTTTATTTTTGCAGAAATGTTCTAATAATTAGTGCTGTTTGTTAGTTGTCGTTGGGGTGAAAATGGAGTTTTATATTACAACTAGTTAGCTTCAGATCACGATATGTTTGTAGAAAAAAACCTTTTGGAGAAGAAAGCTGCTTCCTGTAATGGGCTAGTAGGCAAGGCCAGTATTGTTTTCTTTCTGTTCTTGAATTTACCTCAAGAGGGCAACAAACTACTTTCAGATAAAAATTTTGAAAACAATGGTATATGAGTTGAGTCTTCATTGCAACAAATCTCATAAACTCTTGGGAAAGTAAAAAAAAAAAAAAAAAAAAAGCACAATCTGGGAGGCATAAAACCATCCATAAATGTTACACTGAACCTTGCCAAGCCACACTTGACATGTTTCCCTTTTCTCTTGGTTTCTATGCTTTTATGAGGAAATCTAAAAAAAAGCTGATTTTTGGCATCTTGTTTGCTTTGTTGAGGTAATGTTTTCACTACCAACTTCCTATAATAGAGTTGGTATTTCGGCGGGGGCGGGGGCAGAAATGTCATATAATTTGAAGAAATAATAGTCTGGTTTGTAGTATAGAACTAGAAGTTTAGAAACAATTTTCAAAAGTTAACATCTCTATGAAGTAAAGAGCAGCCCAGAGGTTCTGTGTTTTAGACATAAGGTGTTTTCTTCAAAATTTTTGGATGATATACTGACCTCGTTCTGTGTTATCTTGTGTCTTGCACAGAGGATTTTCGTGAAAACTGGTTGGGTTACCAGTGTGTTTTTGAGAAAGTGATGAACTTCATATTTCTTTTATTAGTTGATATTATTTTTGTTTGCTAACTACACAGATGTAATACTGCCTTTCATTAGTTTAACAGGTTTTTATTTAAAGGATTAATTTTAAATTAGGTTAAAAATTATATATCATAACAGATGAATCAACAGTTTTTAAGGGTAGAAGTCTTTGTTCAAATTAGGGTTCATTGATGTTTCCCTATTTTGTTAATCATGTATCTAACCTGATTAAAGTTTTTCTTACTTAAAAGATTAAAATAAAAGTTAGGGCAAGTAAAAGCCCTAAAAAGGTGAACCTGGTTATTATGCATGGTAAATTAGTAAGAAAAAGTATACTATATCCTTGCAGATAGAAAAATCGGAAAGCTGAGTGAATAGAGAGCTCAAGGACAAAGCAGGTATGGTTTCTGTCAAGGCTCATTAAATCAAGCAAAACAATAATCACTGATTTCTATCAGCTAGACTGAGACGCTTCAATTGTCTCCAGAGAGCAACAATTACTGGTGACTATCGTCCTCTAAAAATCATAGCTCTAGAGATAAAAAAGACCAGAGTGGGATATGAGTCATGCTTTCACTAGAATGCAAATGTTGTCAGATAACTCAGAACAACCTTTTAAAATAATTTTATTCCTTTTTAATCAGTCCTGTCCAGAAGCAGTTTTACATTCTGTCTTTAATGCTCCTTGGCTGTTTTCACAAGATACAATTTAAAAGGGTAGTTACCCGTCAAGAAATGGGTGAATCATACCTTCTCCCTGTGGAATTTTAAATTCATTTCCATTCCTCCTTCTCTCCCCAGACCCCAGTCAATGACTTTGAATCCTCCAACTATATTCTTACATGTCTTAGGAAAGCTAGAGTGCTAGGTAATACAGCATACCAGACCATAGACTTTTTCATAGTTATAAGGAAAGTAAAAGCAACCTAAGAAGCCCTGAAAGTGACTGTCTCCTCCCTTGCTGCCCTGGACCTTATTTCTGGCAGCCTTCAGAACCTCTTGCATATCTGTGCTTTGGCTCACCCCTTTATATATAGACCACTTTTACTTCCTCCCTTGGTCAACCAGATATTCATCAATAGTGATGAAGATCTTTAACATCGGCATAATCTTAGTCATCTTAAAATGAGGTATTAGTTGTTTTAGTTACATTTTATTTCAAACAAAAACTGAAAGAATTTTCCAGTGAACACCACATACCTGTGTTCTACAGTATTTGCTTTATCACATATTTATTCAACTATCCATTCCTCTTTCCATCCCCCAATCCTTTTTTATATTTAATTTTTTTTCTTTGAGATCAATCTCTGGGTTTTGTTTTTTTTTTTTTGAAGTCAGTATACATGCAATGAGATGCACAGATTGTAAGTGTACCATTTGACGAATTCTAACAAATGCAAGACTGGTGCAATAAAACCCTTTAAAGATGAAGACAATTACCATCATACGGTTTCCTTGGGGCCCAGTAGAGTCTCAACTGCACCTCCCAGAGGCAGCCATTGTTCTCATTTTTTCCCTTCTGTAAATTAGTTTGCCTATTCTAGAACTTTATATAAATGGAACCTCATAACATATACAGTCATACCTTAGAGCTATTGGGAGTTCAGTTCCAACCACCACAATAAATTGAATATCACCAGGGAGTCACATGAATTTTTTGGTTTCCCAATGCATATAAAAGTTATGTTTATAATGTAATCTATTAAGTGAGCAATAATAGCATATGTCTAAAAAATAATGTACATACCTTAACTTAAAAATATTGCTAAAAAATTCTATCATCTGAGCCTGGTGGAAATATGATGCTGATAGACTTGAAGCAGAGTTGCCACAAACCTTCAATTCATAGAAAATATCTGCAAAGTACAATATAGTAAAGTACAATAAAATGAATGCCTGTACTCTTTTGTGTAAGGCTTCTTTCACTGAGCATAATATTTTGAAATCCATCCATGTTGGATATTTTAGCAGTTGTCATCTTTGAGTGCTGAGTAGTATTCCATTGTATGCATCGAGCAGTTTGTTTATCCATCCTGTTGATGGATACCTTGGCTGTTTCCAGTTTGTGGCTTATTATGAATAAAACTTTAATAAACATACTGTACGAGTCTGTTTGAGAATGCATGTATTTCTCTCTGGTAGTATCTAGAAATGGAATTGCTACATCATATGTTTAGTTTTACAAGAAACAGACATTTTTCCAAAGCGGTTGTGCCCTTTGTACTTCCAGTAATGCAGGAGCGTTTGGTTATTCCACCCAACATGTGGTGGCGTCAGTCTTCACTTTTCGCCCCGCTAGTGGGTGTGCAGTGGTGTCTCATTGTGGTTATAATTTGCATTTTCTTGATGATTAGTGATGTCGAGCACTTTGTTTGCTTATGCTGTCTGTATTTTGTGAAGTGCTCGTTTTGCCCATTTTTTAAATTGAGCTGTTAAAAATATCCTGGATACTCATCCTGCGTAAGAGCTGCATTTTGCAAGTATAAAAAAACACAGTCTGTGGCTTCACTCTTCATTATGTAAATGATAATCTTTGAACAGAAGTTTTTTATTTTGATGAAAGTCCAATTTAGCAATTTTTTTTCTTTCATAGTTATTGCTTTGAGTATTGTCTCTAATAAACTTTGGCCTATTCCCAAAGCACAGAAGATACTCTCCTGCATTTTCTTCTAGTTATACTTTTAGTATTTATATTTCGCTTTCATATTTAGGTTTATAATTCATCTTGAATTAATTTTTATGTGTAGTGTGAGGAAGGAGTCAATGTTTCTTTTTTCTCATATAGATATTTAATTGTTTCAACATCACTTGTTTAAAAACTTCCTTTCCTGTTTCGATTGTATTGGCACCTTTATCAAAAAATCTATTGACTATGTGCAACTGGGCTCTTCTGTTTTGTTGATCTATTTTTCAATCCTTATGACAGTACCACCCTGTCTTGATTACTGTAGCTTTATACTGTAGCTTGAAATCAAATGTTATAAATCTAACTTTGTCATCGTTTTTCAAGATTGCTTTGGATATGCTGGGTCCTTTGTATTTCTCTATAAAGTATAGAATTAGCTTGTCAATCTGTTAAAAAGTGTGAGATTGGGATTTCGGAGAAAATTGACAATTTAACAATATTGAGTCATCCATGAACATAGTCTGTGTTCTCATTTACTTGGGTTTATTTTCATTTCTCTTAGCAATCGTCAGTGTAGAGATTTTGTGAGACTTTTGTTAAATTTATTCCAAAATATTTTTGTTTGTTGATGCTATGGTAAATGAAAAATTTGTTAAATTTTGTTTTCAAATTGTTTGCAGCTAGTACATTCATTCCTCGGTACCCACAGGGGATTGGTTCCAGGACCACCACACCCCTCACCCCCTGCGCAGATACCAAAATCCATGGACACTCAAGTCCTTTATATAAAATGGCATAGTATTTGCATATAACATACACACACTTTTCCCAAATACTTTAAATCATCTTTCCCATATACTAATAATAGCTAATATAGTGTAAATGCTATCTAAGTAGTTGCTATCCTGTATTACTTAGGGAATGATGACAAGAAAAAAGTCTGTACATGTTCAGTACAGATACAATCAGCAACCTTCACAGGCCTAACTACATAGTACGTGTCAGCATCAGTGTAAAATTTTTTTAAAAAAATATTTTCCATCTAAAATTGAATCTGCGGATGTGGAACCTGTGGATATAGAGGGCCAACTATAGCTATAGAGTTTATTTTTATATATTTACTTTATATGACCTTATTAAATTGACTACTTAGTTCTAAAAGTTGGTTTTTGTAAATCTGCTAGGATTTTCTTTATAAACAATCATGTAATCTGCAAATAGAGGGTGTATTAATTTTTCCTTTTAGATTTGTCCACTGTTCTTTTTCTTGCCTTATTGCAATGAGTAGAACATAGTACAATGTTAAATAGAAGTAAGAGTAGTCCTTGTCTTACCAATAATACAGGAAAAAAAAGTTAATATTTTAATAAATGCAATGTGGATTTTTCCTAGATAGCTTCATTAGATTGTAGAGGTTTTCTGAGAAGTTTTATCATTAACTCAGTTGTCTAATGACTTCATTGCATCCATTTAAATGGTTACATGATTTCTCTGCATCTATTCAAATAGCCACATGATTTCCCTCCTTTATTTTGATAATGTAGATTACTTTGGTTGATTTTTTTTTAATGTTAAATTAACCTTGAATTCCTAGGATAAATGCTATTTGGTTATAGTGTTTTATCCTTTTTATAGATCACTGGGTTCAACTTGCTAAAACCTGTAAAGCATTTTGTGTCTATGTTCATGAGAGATGGTGGTCTGTAATTTTCTTGTTTATAATTTCTTTGTCAGGTTTTGGTATTAATGTTATGCTGGAGTTTACTTTATGAAAAGGTTTTAGATTAATTTAAGTCTTCTGGTAGATATAGGGATATTCAGATTTTCTGTTTCATCTATGTCCATTTTGGTAAGTTATATTTTTCAAGAAATTTGTTTCATTCAAGTTGTCAAACTTTTTGGTGTTAAATTGTTCATAATATTTTAAAGTTTTAAGTTTTCCTTTTAGCATTGCTTTAGTTGAATCCCACACATTTTAATATGTTGTAATTATTATTCAATTCAAAATGTTTTCTAAAATTCTTTATATTTTCACACACAGAGTGTATAGTAATGGATTGTTTAATTCCCAAATTCATGGAGTTTTTCTTGACATCTTTTTGATTTCTAACTTATTTCCATTTTGGTCAGAGAGAGTCTATTCTGTGTGATTTCAGTTTTTTATTAAGATTTATTTTATGGTATTTTATGGTCTGGTCTGTAGGGTCCCTCTCGGTAAACATACTATGTGTATTTGCAAGAACATGTATTGTGCAGTTATTGAATGTAATGTTCTATAAATACAAATTAAATCAAGGTGATGGATAGTATTGTTCAGATTGTCTTTGGGCTTTTAATTTTTTCCTGTCTAGTTCTGGCAGTTGCTAAGAGAGGGATATGAAATATCCAACTATAGTTGAAGTATTAACTATTTCTCCTTCAGTTTATATTATTTATTTTGAAGATTTGTTATTAGGTACATATACACTTATGATTGCTATGTTTTTCTGATGTATGAGCTTTTTATCATTATGAAATGTCCTTTATCCCTGGTATTAAAGTTTCCTTTATTTGATGTTAATTTAACCATTATAGCCTTTATATACTTACAATTCTCCCTATGTGTTGTCTTTTTCCATCCATTTACTTTCCACCCATATGTGTTTCTATATTGATAGTGGGTTTCTTGTAGACAGCAATCTACAATAGTTGAGTCTTGTTTTGTTTTCATGCATTTTCATAGTGTCAGCCTTTTAATTGCCTGTTAACATTTAATATAATTATCGATATAGTTGGGTTTTCATATACCAGTTTAATTACCGTCTTACTTTGGTTTTCAGTAGCCAAGAATAATAGTTTTTGTTAATACCGTTATTGTCTAATTTTGTATAATGCATTTTTTAAATCTTCTTTAATAGAAAATGTCTTAAGAGAGAGGATCTCTTATATCTAGTATAGTGCCTTAAGCGTAGAAGATATTTAGTACATGTTGGTACATGAATGCAGCAGAAAGAACTGCATTAAGAATCAGGAGACTAAGTTCCAGACTTCTGTTATTATCATAATTTTGACCAGGTTTAAGCCACTTATTTGTTCTGTGCTTTAGTTTCCTCATCTATAAAAATGGGGAGGTAGGCCCAGATTATCTTTAAAATTACTTCTTTCCCTGACATTCTATGATGCAAAGATTTCTATTGGAATGAGAATTTTTACCTTAAAATGTGTTCACAGGTTCTTTTTCATCTAGCAGTCCTTTCTGACAAGACTTAGTTTTTCATAGGTAGGGCTCACTTGCAAATGAAAATTCTGTTTCTGTTTCCTTGGCTTGTTTTGGGCAGAATCCTATTGTTTGATAGACCTTCTTACATAACTACCAATATCCAGGAAGCAAACTTGACCACCATCTCAAAGAAGTGGGAATTAGTAATTTTTAAGTCCTCAAACACACCAAACATCCAGCACAATCATTTTTAAATCTGGAATACCATGACCACAGCATTATTCAGAATATAACATTTTATTGAGTTATTTTTTCAGATAGTAGTTTAGGAAAAAAAAAAAATGTGTTCTGTGATGATACCACTGAGGAATTACACCAGTAACCGCAATGTTATTTAGCATTTCATACAAATCTTTGGCTAACCAAAGAAGTTTGTAAAATCTACTTATTTGGGGACTATAGATACAGAAGAGTTTGTACATTGTGGCTAATGAAAATTAATACTTCACCTATGTACCATTATTATATACTTTGCAATTTAGTTTGAGCAGGTCGAGCTAGAGTTAGAGGGATGTCCAAGTAGGAAACTTTACATAAGCCTTTCAGGAATTTGGGCCTAGAGCTCCAGCAGAATTTCATGCATTGCTAGACTAAGGCACATCTAGCTTCATTAATGACCGAATTTTAAAAGAAAACTGCAGCACATTGATAGTAATGATAAGTGTTTTAACATTTGGGCTGCTGTCTTCCTTCTGTGTCCCCCTGGTTGGGACCCTTAGTGCAAGGAGAAAGTAAGAAATAATAGATATCACTTTATAGGTTACTTTATAAAATGGAAATAGAAGTGTGCTTCCCGAGAAATAATCTATATCCATTTTTATTTCTGCCTCTGCTAGCTCTTTGTTCTTAAGTGGTTCTTGGTTTTGTCTGTGTGTCTTATTCTTACACATAGATTGTTCAGCATCTCTGGGACAAGAACTATTATATATTTATGTCCTATAGAATACCTGGCCTAGTGCTGGGCACCTTCTAGGGCTGACTGTTTGCAAGAGGAAACGGTAGAATTGTCTAGAGGCTGCTATGGAAGTGAAGAGAGACCTCTTGTGTCCTCAGTTGTGCATAATTCATTTATTCATTCTTCATATTGTATTTTTTATACTGAAGGAGAGCTGTTAGTGTTGAAGCCCCTAAGCAGTTAACCTCTAAGTGTTTTCGAGCCCTTGCCCACCAGGAGCTTCCTGTCAGGATGGAGGACCATGAAGAATTATTGAGCTTTAGGACATTAAAGATGTTGAAAAGAAAAGAAATCTCATGTCTAATGCCGAATTGCCTACGTGTGATAAAACGAAATATAGATTTTGAAGCCAAATGGACCCAACTTCAAATCCTGACTTGGATTTTCCGAGCTGTATACCCTTGGACAAAGTATTTGATCGCTTTGAACTTTAGTTTCTCCATCTGTAAAATGGAGCTCTTAAGAGAGACTTCGTAGGGCCGCTGGGAGCATTCAGCATGTGTGGGACGTACAGCACGGTGCTGGGCCCCAGTGGCCGCTGTCAGTGTTCGTTTCTGTCCCGTCACATCAGCAGCCCCCTTAGCAGTAATCTTTACCTCTCTGGGTTTTTGGCCAGCATTAACGCCACTAAGACAGTTTGAATTTAAAGTGGTACTCACTACTCTGATATCTGTTTTTATTGAAATAAAAAAAAAGATTCCTAATTTTGTAAAGCATTGCCAAGATTAATAGTCTTGGCAGAAAGACCTTTATTGCATGTAGAGGACATTTTGTCCAAGTTATTCCTGAGATCATTTTACATATCCTCCCCTCTTTTTTTTATTTATTTAACGTGATAAAAATATAGAGTTGGAAATTAATAATGCAGATGGTTTTCACTTATATGAAAAATCATTGCTAGGAACTGAAAAATAGGATTTTTACAGTTGAAATTACTGCTTTCAAAGAGTATGGTTGCAGCATACTGCAGGAGAATAATAATGATATAATAACATTACTGAATACTCGTTTGGTCGTGTCAATCTTACGAGGCGTAGGCACTGTTATCATCATTTTGCAGATAATGAAACTGAAGTACAGAGAGGTTAATAGCTTTCCTGTTTGCATAGTTAGGAAGTAGCAGAGTCAGGATTTGAACTCAGTCTGGCTCTAGAGCCCATGCTATTAACAACTCTCATACTGCAAGGACAAAAAGAAGACAGTTCTTTAAATGAGAGCAAATGTGCTAAAATTGTGGCAGGTTGTTCACTTTTATATTTGCTCTACAGGTATTCAGAGAGGAGCCTCACAAAGTGTATCGGAATTACTATTGAGACCAGACCTGATTATTGCATGAAGCGGCATTTAAGTGACATGTTAACCTATGGCTGTACAAGGCTAGAGATCGGGGTGCAGAGTGTCTATGAAGATGTTGCCAGAGATACCAACAGGTAAGATGGTGGCAAATGATCTTACACAAGCCGCCTTCTCCTCCCACCAATTATTCTATGTTCATACTCATTTTTCCCTCCTTCTTGCCACTCTTAGGTATAGATTCCTCTTTTTAGAGTCATTCTTCTATTTATGCCCTTAATTCCATCCTCTCTTTCCTTTACTTTCAGTCTTTCTTTACTGGCTCTTTTCCAGTAGCCTATAAACATGTTCATATCTTGTTCTAGTCTTGTCATAAACAGCCTTTCCAAATTGAAAGCAGAAGCCAGGGCGCATGTGAGTAGTTTAAAGCAAGAGAGAAAGTAAAGGAGAACGAGAACAAAGAAAAATGTTTGAACAAGAAGGAAATCAGGGCGAAATTTAAGAGATTCGTTTTTGTGGAGTAGATGCCAATGGCAGGGGTAGTAAGAGAAAGTTTGGTGAGGCAGTGGGTAGAAAATTTGAGAAATCTGCATGTGTGAAGAAGGAAAGAAATAAAGGTTGATAGAGCCATCTGAAGTTCTCATCCCTCTAGAAATATATCACTAAGTTGAGGAGAAAAGATGTACATGAAAGGGTAACTGTATAAGGAACTTTATGATTAATTGGTAAGCTAATGGAAAACAAAAGATCTCTGGAGTTCATTAGGCAGCAGAGATCCTTGACCTAGGATGGTAAAGGCAGGCTTTGGGGAGTAGGTATGTGTTGAGTTTGACTTAAAGGCTATTTACTTTAACAGAATTTGAGTAGGCATGACTGGGGTTGTGCTAGGAGAGGGAAGTAAAAGGGAATAGCCATGGTCAGCCTCTTAGAAACAACCAAGAAGAATGCCAGGCTAAGGAGGGTAGAATCTTTCTTTTAGGTAATATAGGTCTATTGAATATTTTTTGAGCACAGGGGTTGGACGTCTGCAGTATTCAAGGGCTGTTCTAGAGAAGTATCTATGGCGATGAAGAGTCTTAAAAGTCAGGGAAGCTTTTTGAAGAAAATGGCATCTAAGCTGACATCTGACAGGAAGACTATGAGTTCGGTGGCAAATGGGAAATTTGTTTCTCGCAGAAAGAAAAATATGAGCAAACTGCTGAGCATGAGAGCACATGGCACATATGGGGAATTCAGAGTGTTTTAGTTTGGTTAGAGTGTAGAGCATGTGGTAGAGTGGTAAGAGGTGAGGCTGAAAAGGTTGGCAGAGGGGCCCAGTTATGAGGAGCCTTAGGAGTCAGCCCAGGGAGTTTGGGTTTAATCCAAGGACAAGCCATAAGCTAAGTTGTGATATAAGCCTGTTTGCATTTTGGAAAGATCACTCTATGCGGGTCACAGTATGGAGATGGATTAGGAAAAGCAAGCTAAAAGGAAGACCGGTTAAGAGGCTGTTGTAGGAATTTAAGCAAGAAATGATATCCCGAACAGAAGTAATGACTGTGTTTGGTGACTGAATGAAAATGAGGGTAAGAGAGTGGGAATTAGAGGAGGCTTGGAGGGAACATGAGTTTCATTTTAGATATACCGAATTTTAGATTCTCGTAGAACAACCAGCTGAATGTTTGCTTTAGAGCAAGGTGTCCAACAGAACATTCTGCAATGATTGAAATGTTCTGTACCAATATGATAATGCAGCTGAGGGACTGAATTTTTCATTTTAGTTTAAAAATAAAGTTGAATAACCACATGTCCCTAGTGACTGCAGTATTGTACAGCGCAATTTTAGAGTTTTGGATATTTGGGTGGAGATCAAGAGGAGAGGCCTAGCCTAGTCATATAAACTGGGAAGCCATTAGCAAAAAGAGATGAGAAGTTGAAGCCATGGAAATGGATGAGAACATCCAGAGAGTGGGGTGGAGTCCATGGTTTCCTGGATTTTTTCGTGGTGAATGGGAATGTCTTGGTGGTGAAAGGATTGACACAGGCTTCAGTCTTCAGTAACTCCATACTCTTATCAGGGCTCGCCTCCTACTTCAGTGTGGCGCTAGAATGTTAAGATGATGTATCCAGTTAGCCCCAAATGATTCAGCCTTGTCATTAAATCATTTTCTTTTCTCACTTTTTTAAGGACCTTCCAACCCACCTGAGCGAAATCTATTTTGTATAGAGGTGTGTCTGTCTCACTCCCTCTCCCCAAATATTTCATAAGATTTTAAAAGGAAAGAACATAACAATATGCTGCTTCTGAATGGTTTTCAGCTCATTATTCTGAGTTTACGTTAGTAAGTTTATTTTGGCCGGTGATGCTACAAATAATTTTAGTGTCAGAACTTTGAGTAGGTACATAAGGGAATTTCTGAGAAATATCTCAGAAGTAAAAATGATTTACTTCTAGGCCTTCTCAGAGGAAGATGTAAAAAAGACTTTCTGAGATTTCTTTTCCCCAACTATATTATTCGTTGTTTCATGTCTCCGAGATTGTTTTTCCTCAGTTCCTTGTGTTAACCTTCTTGCCCATTTACATGTGTAACAGATAGTGGATTTTCTTTCCTCAGGGGCCACACCGTGAAGGCAGTATGTGAGTCATTTCACCTGGCCAAAGATTCTGGTTTCAAAGTTGTGGCTCATATGATGCCTGATCTGCCAAATGTGGGACTAGAGAGAGACATTGAACAGTTTACAGTAAGTGTCACCTTAAACCAGGCTAATTTCAAATGCCTCTGCATGCTGTTTCTACCTTCTCTGCTCTTTTTGGTTATTTCGTGTTGATTTTTCCCCATTATTAAAACAATGCATTCTCATTATAGAATAGTAGAAACACAGAGAAAGAGGAGTCACTTACAGTCCCAACACCAAATAAAACCCTAACATTTTAATTACTGCCCATTCAGGACTTTGTTAGGCTTAGGCTTTTTAAATTGAAGTATTACCAGTTTTTGATATTGTAAATAACACTGCAAGTAAACAATTTTATGCCTGTAACTTTTTGTACTATTTAGGATTATTTCTTCAGCATAAATTTCCCAGGGTAGAAATATCAGGTAAAAGTGTAAATACTTTAAGAATCTCACCATATTACTTAGTTGCTTTTCAGAGAATTGTAACAAAATACACTAATTTCGGCAGGATTATCTTTTCCCCCAAGCAATTCTTTCTTGTTTGTTTATTTTTTAATATAGATACACACACACACATAATATTTTTATGTTTGCTAATTGGATGGAGAAAAGGACAGTTTCAACTTGCATTTTAAGAGTAATTTTCATATTTGTATTTAATTATAATTCTTTCATCTTTTTTGGAATTGTGTATTTTTGTTCTCTGCTCTATTGGATATGAATATTTTTAATATTCATATGAACTTCCAGGTAAGGACGTCACGGATTTATTGTTTTTTATATTTGTTAACAAACATTTTCCGTAACCTATCTTTGGCTCCTGTTGTCAAGTCTTGCTTGCTTGCTTGATGATTTATTCAGATGCTTCTAAGCTTAGAGCTACCTTTCTCTTCCAGAATTTCATTAATCAGTGAAAGAAAATATTGTGTTCTTCTTGCCTTTCTGTTTGTTGAATTTTAATACCTACTCTGGAGTTTGGGTTTGTTTGTTTTACTCTATCACATTTTAACTTAATCCATGTTAGTTTTGTCTTGGGAAATTAGGTTGGTCACAACTTTTTTTCTTCAAATTCTGATAGGGAAAGTGTCAGGAATATTCTTTTAGGAAAGAGAACAAAAATATTAAGTTATTTCATCCACAAAAATACTTTTATTTTGCTCCGTTTATTAAAAATGGAATTTACCATGTCTTGTGAAGTTAATTATTCTTTCCTTTAAAAAAGTTTATTATTTTTAAGCCAGCGAATTACAACTGAAGCCCTCATCATAACACAGCATTAATTCACAGATGTCTCTCTTAACTGATGCCCTATATTGGCTGCGTAATAGATTTCGAGGGTCTGATACTTTCCTCTCACTAGTTAATGACCAAGCACTCAGACTCTGAGCTTAAAAGGTACCTGAAACTCACTTTTCTGTAACACAGCTTCTAGCTGCATCAATGGTATTAGCCAGAATTCATAACTTTTAAGTGCCCTTGGAAAAAAATATGGCATGTTTCAAATAGTAGCAAATAGCTGAGTCTCACTAGTGATTTTCCTTCACATCTTCAAAATATAGTAGTCTCTCTTTTTCACGGTGGGTATGTTCCAAGATCCCAGTGGATGCCTAAATCCATGAATAGTACTAAACCCTGTCTATACTATGTTTCTTCTATATGTACAAACACAACAATCTGTTTATGTCTTCTACCCGTAAATTTAGTGCCTTTTCCGTTTTAGCTAAGTGTTTATCACACACAGTGATCATAACTTTTGCAGTTTGACGTGCAACAGCAAAACTAGCACAAATTTCTTTTTCCTTCATAGTTTCAGTTAGAAGATTCATTCTTACTGTAGATCTTAGCAGCCAACAGCCGATTTGGTAACTGAGATGGCTGCCAAGTGACTAAGGGGTGGGTAGCACATGCAGTGTGGATACACTGGACAAAGGGATGATTCACCTCAGGGCAGGAGACAGATATCACACTAAGGAGAGCAAGCAATTTAAAACTTATGAATTGTTTATTTCTGGAATTTTCCATTTAATATTTTTGGACCATTAATATTTCAAACCACAGGTAACTGAAACCATGAAAAGCAGAATCATGGATAAGGGGGACTACTGTAAAGAATAGTTCATAATATTGCAGAGACAGCCCTTCATGTAAACAGATTAATCTGCTTGTTTGTAATCTTTTTAGAGAAATCCACAGGGAATATGAGCAGACCATATGCCTTTTCTAACTGCATCTCAGCAAACGAGTGACAAATAAGAGCTAAAATTTAAAGAAAAATTCTCTGCAAAATTAACTTATGTTACTTTACAATAAATAAATTCTACAAATCAGTCAGAAAGAACAGACAGCCAGTAGGAGAATAGACAGAAAAGAAAGTTGAACAATTACTTCACAAATAGGATATTCAAATAGCCAATAAACCTGTTTTTTTTTAAAAAACACACACACACACACACAATATTGTTCTTTAATCTTATGTTCCTTAATCCTATAATGTATATAACCTTTTTTTGTTTTTCCACTCCGAACTATTTCAGGACATTTTCCATCCCACGTGTAGTGCAGTTTCAGAGTAGTATATCGTGACATGAGTTTTTAAGTTAATTGTGCTAGATATTGAAGGACCTTGTCAATGGAAAAATTTCTTTGTACTGTGTTGGTCCTTTGGTGCCCTTGGGGAATTGGTTTGAGGAACCCCTCCAGATAACAAAATCCACAGATGTTCAAGTCTGTTGCATGAAATTACATGGTATTTGTAGACTACTTATAATACCTAATACAGTGTAAATGCTGTTCTTATCTCTCTGAAGGAATTAATTATGGTTAGGTTTTTGTAAGTTTTATTTTCCTTTATGTGATGCCTCAGTTTTCCTCCAAGTTCCTTTTTTTCTTTTTGTTTTGGTCTGGCCTTCATGTTCTAAGTTTTCCCCCAAGTTTCTGGTGATCCTTAGCCAAGTCATGCTTTAAAAGTGAGGGGCTAAAAAACCAAATTGCAAGCTCTATGTAACTAGCTACTGGTATGCCTCACTGAAGGATGTTCATGTAATAAGCTCTCCTTTCTTCAGGGAATTCCCAGATGTCAGTGCTCTTATTTAAGGCTCTTTGATTAATACGGAGAGGAACTCTCCAACTTCCTGCTCGGGGTGGGTGGTAGGTAGGTCACAGAAAACTGGCTGTGGCATTCAGGGAGCAGGGCAGGGGATCTACCAGTCAGCGTGCTGGCTTTCATTTAATCTCCCTGTTGTCACCCTTGATCTTCACCCAGTCCTTTCTTTGCACTGGGAATGTCAGAGACCAGCAGCTTTCCATTTCTCCAGGGAACAGAAAGGCAGGTGATTGCCTGTATAGGAAGGGCTAAAGAATAAGGGACAAATCCCTCCATGTACAGCTTTTGATCCAGTACTCTTTCATTCTGCCAGTTCCTGTATGAGTCTACCTTCATTCCTCCATCATATAACATGTAAAATCAAGAAAAGAACAAATTGGCAGTGCAAAGTCATGGAAAAGAAAGTGCCTGGTATCTCCTTGCTACATGCCAAATAAAGAAACAAGGCAGCCAGCTGGGATGATATAGTACAGGAAATAACTATGTCAAAGTAGATGAATTAGACGTATTGCTCAGTGTCCAGATAACAAATGGACAGTGTACATCCCAGGTTAGGGATAGTGTCAGTTGGTCTGAGGACAGAACAGTTCAATCCAGGGACTGGTACACTTTTTCTGTGAAGGGCCATTTAGTAAACATTTTAGATTTACAGGCCAGATGATGATCTTTCATAACTTTTTAAAAGTTTAAACAATTAACTATATTCCATTATTAAAAGAAGATGCAATCTATAGGTAAAAGCAGCATCGAATAAATTGTCAGTATCCTGATGTTAAGAAAGCAGTAATATAGAATGCAATAGGATTTCTTTTTTAAGTGATCAGGAAAGCCTCTCTGAAGAACTTACATTCAAACTAAGGCCTACAGATTAGCTAGATAAAGAAAAATTGCTGAACTTTCCAGGCAGAGAAAATTGCCTCTGCAAAGGCATAAAGGCAAGGTGGTGAGGATTGTATGAGATGAGATTACAGCAATAAACTGCTAGATTAATGAAGGTTTTGTAATCCAGCACATGCTTTGCTCCAGTGAGCCTATAAAAATAATGAGTTTCTATTCTGTCTGAATCCCCTTCCTCGATAGAAAGGAAAGGCAGTCAAAGAGTAGGTATGTGAGAGAGAGAGGCTGGCCCAGGTTTAAAACTTACCGTGGTCTCTCTACATAAACAACACAGAAGTAATTTTCTGTTCTCTATTCATAGGAGTTTTTTGAGAACCCTGCTTTTCGTCCTGATGGTTTGAAACTCTATCCAACTCTGGTGATTCGTGGAACTGGGCTTTATGAGCTATGGAAATCAGGAAGATATAAGAGTTATTCTCCTAGCGACCTGATCGAATTGGTAGCTCGAATCCTTGCCCTTGTGCCTCCATGGACTCGTGTGTACCGGGTGCAGAGGTAACGTGTTAACTTCTGTGGCAGAAATAATCAGTACCTGGTCTGCCTTTACAATTTCTAATGAGAATAGTCTGATTTCATATTGAGGGATTGAATTTTTTTAAGTTAAAGCTGGGACACCTGGAATGCTATCTGTAAATAGAGAGGGATGGAAGTGAAAGGATACCATGTCCAAGCCACCTTGCCAATGTCATATGTACTTATGTGTTCCTCTCCCGTCGTTCGTGGGCCAGGAGATAGAGTTATGATGGTAAAAGGGCATGATGTTTCATTCCAGGAGTTTACCATCTAAAACAGGGTTTCTGTCTCCAGGTCTACTCCAGTGCATGCGGAAGGTGGAAACGTAGCCATGTGTTTGGTATCCCTGTTCTTGAGCCTCTAAAGATAAAGGGTAGCAGCAATCATTACTTGTAGATATTAATGTAAATATGGAGAAAGAGTGACATGATCCTGGCAGCGTGAAGGAAATCATCTTAACTTTTTTTTTTTTTTTTTTTTTTTTTATGGTAGAGAAAAACTAAGCTCTCATTTTCAATCATGGGCCTTTTTAAAAAATTTATTTACTGGAAATATAACACTGAAGAAAAATTTTAGAAGCCATAAAATTACCTATTTACCTACAATTTTAACAAAACCATTTCTATATTTGCTAGTCATTTAGGCACGTTTCTACCACCCTGCCAAAAGCCATCTGGATTTCAGGATTACAAGTACAGTAGTCATCCCTTATCTGCCTGAAACCGTGCATACTAAACCCTATGTATGGCATGTTTTTTCCTACACATACATACCTGTGATAAAGTTTAATTTATAAATTAGGCACAGTAAGTGATTAACAACAACAATAATAAAATAGAATGATATACTGTGATAAAAGTTATATGAATATGGCATTATTAAGTAAAATAAAGTTTACTTGAACACAGGCTCTGGGATGTGACAGCTGATCCGATAATGGAGACGGCTACTGAGTGAATAATGAGTGGGTAGCACGTACGTTTGCGGGTACATGAGACAGAGGGATGATTCATGTCCTGGCTGAGGTGGAAGGGTATGGTGCCAGTGGCACACGGTTTAAAACTTTTTAATTGTTTATTTCTCAGATCTTCCATTTAATATTTTTGGACCAAGGTTAACTGTAGGTAACAAACCGCAGATAGAGGGGGAGCTGCTGTGCAAGGCCGGAAGGGGAGAAGCGAGTGTGTGTCCATACGCGGTACTGCTGCGACTCGTATCCACAGAGCACAAAAATCGCGTTACCAACAATATAAAATGATGACTACTGAACACATGCAGAATTACTAAAGGAAAATTACCAAGGATATAAAATAATGGAGTTGCTTAAACTTCTGCCACAACATTGATTTCTTAAATTTTTTAAATTATTGGTCTAACTTAAGGATCTACATTGCCAATGTAATAAGTTTTTAAAATACAGTTACACATACTCAGGAGATAATGAATAGAAAATTCAGCACTCAAAATTGTTTGCATTTTGCTTCCTCTTTTTCATCTTTTCTGGAACAATTCAGTCCAAAAGACATTAGGAGGTGCTGAACAATGCAGGCATTCGGCAGGAGCGGGAGGGAGCTGCGGGATGAGGTGTTCTTGTGGAGGAGGCAGCGGTGTGGTGTAGGCTGCTGCGGCCCGAATCTGTTAAAATGGGCAAAAATGGGCATTCTCTCAGGGCCGATCTGACGCAGGACGTCAGAGCCGAGTAGGGCGAGGGGTTCGCCTCGGAGAGGGTGTGAAGAAGAGGGCAGAAACAAAAGGTTGGTTACTTGCAGGGGGTTGATCTAATAAGTGGGTAATAAGGATAATGTGAGCTAGGTTTTTTATCTGAAAAGGAAACTACAAATGCAAAAAACGAGAAAATCAGAATGTACTCCATGCCCTTTAGGTACAGGAAATAGTAAATATAGTGTGTGTGTACGTGTCCACATGCGTGTCTTTTACGCAGTCTATTAAATGCCACGTCTTTTGCATGTTTGTGTTTATAGGTGATTTCATTCTTTAAAATGGCCCCAAGTGTAGTAGTGAAGTGTTGTGTAGTACTTCTAAGTGCAAGCAAGCTATGATGTGCCTTATGGAGAAAATGCATGTGTTAACGTAAGCTTTGTTCAGCCATGAGTTATGGCACCGTCAGCCATAAGTTCACTGTTAATGAATCAACAATATATGCATAAAATGTCCTTACACATAAACACATGTAAAACAAGTTGTATTGATCAGTTGATAAAAATGTTATGATCAGAGGCACATAGGAACCTAACCTTGTATTTCCTCCAGGAGCAATGTTCTGATATTCTTAATTCAGTGTTCACGACAACTTTATAGAACATAACTATCGCAGATAATAAGTATTAACTCTATGTTGTTTTAAAGTACCTCCACAGTGTACTTATTAATTACAAAGTGGAAAAGAATAACATGCATGGAGAAGCCTGGTAGCTGATTAGTGTGAATATTATCACTAATAGCACAAATCAGTTGTGTGCCACTTGAAAGCATGTATTAAAAACATAGCATCACTTCTGTGTTACTCAGCCAGAACTCCATAATCTGAATCTAATCTTAGGGAAACATCTGACAAATCCAAATGGAGGAACTTTCTAAAAAATAGCTGGCCTGTAATCTTCAAAAGTGGGAGGATCAAGAAAGAGTTTTCCTTTGAAGGAGACTAAAGAGACATGACAACTAAATGCAGCACAAGGTTCTCGCTGACTGACCCTTCTGCTGTAAAGGACATTATTGAGACACTGGTGAAGCCAGAATGTAGCCTAGGATTAGACAGTGGTTAAGTATAGTGTTAATTTCCTGATTTTGATCATTGTATTACAATTATGTAAGAGAATGTTCTTAGGAAATATTTAAAGTATTCTCGAGGTGTTGGACATATCGTTCTGAATTTACTTTTAAAGAGTAAAGGAAAATGGTTATTTGTACCCCATTTGAGACCTTTCTATAACTTTGAGATTGTTTCAGAAAATTTAATACATTGGAAAACAATGATGCAATAAGTAGTATTCACAAAGACAAAAGAGGGTTGTTTGCTTTTAACTGACTTGGGCAGCCAGAGAACAGTGAAGATACTTCCCAGCAGCAGAGCACAGCAAGAGATGTCACTGTTGTGTGGGTCTCAACCTGTTGATAATGATCCTCTTAGATGGAAATGCCTGAGGCACTACTTGCCTGGCTTCTACTACTTAGCAAGCCCCCACAGACATTTTCCCCACCAGGGCCAATGTTGTGGCTGGACCAGCCCTTATGGTTCTTATGAATGCAGGACACACTTCAGACAAACCATCAGGGAACACCAAAGAACGGGATTTATTATTCACAGGACCTAGCGGGTACCCAGTAATCCCGAGGGGCACACAGCAAGGTTTGGGGGTGAGGGTGGGCTATTTAAGGTTTTGTGGGTTCACTGTTTATTGGCTCATTTAAAGCATAACAAGGGGAATTAGGATGCAGGAAAGGAGAAATGGGGTTACTCAGATGGTCAGTTATCTAGGTTACCCAGGACTTTCTGAAAGAGGGAACTTCATGGGTAAGGGAGGCTTAATTCCTTCTCCGGTTGTTTTGCTGGTAGTTGTGTCATACAGTTGGCAATATGTTTATTCAGGATGGAAGTCTTCTGAAATGTATGCCTTGACAATCAAGAACTTAATGTCAAGCACTCAATCCATACTACAATCAAAAAACTTAATGTCAGGCACTTACACTAAAGGGAAAGCGGGCAACAGTAAAGGTAATACCTCCCGGCAATGGCAACGAGTATCGCAGACTAGACAGAAATTTCACAGCTGTAGACACCATAGTTTTCTTACCAAAAATAACAAGGCAGTCAGATGAAAATTTGCATTCGCCTCCTTCGTTTTCAGTTTTAAGTTTCTTACTACTATAACCAGTCAGTCAAAAGCAACAGAGACATTGCTATAACCTTAAAAGCTTACTTTTATAGACTTTATTAAATATCACTATGGGACATTATCCTGGCCTACCACCAACTGAGAAAATAAGGACTTTAAGAAAGCAAGACTAGCAAATCTAGTCTCTACAGAAAAAGTGTAAAGGTTCATGACAGGAAGAATTAAGAACATGTTGTATGATGAGAAAGGCATGATTATGGATAACCAGCATGAGGCTGATTAAAGAAACCTCCCTGTTCTCAGTTCTTCTGGCATGACCCCGGTACAGCTCGCTCTGGAGAACTGGCCAATAGAAGAGGCCCCCAGCTCCAATTCTAGGAGGCCAGACTTTCAAGTAGTTCTCTATCAATACATAACTCAAAAGGTCTATGCAGGACAAGTGGCACAGGTGGATGTAGGCTTAAGTGACACTTCCACTTTACAGATGTGTGGCTGAATTAGAACTTCATGGAATATGTAGTGTAAACTAAGAGGTAAAATCTCTCTTAAAATGTGGAATTAGTAATGTCCTCAGTGAATCTGAAGACGATTTGCTGTTTGAAGATAGTGATAACTCAGTTCCTAACACAGTAAATGCCTTTGGTGGAGAGAGTCATCTGGTGTTTAGCTGTGGTATTTGATTTTCATGCTTAGGGGTTATAATTTACTTAACTTTGAATGTGATTGTTGTCTAAGTTTTTATGGCATTTTTCACTTTATATTTTTTTATGTTTTCAAAACAGCTGTTATTATTATACAAGTTTCCATTAGAATTCTGGTGGTTTGTTTTTTTATGTAGCTTACTATGGACTAATGTTTAGTATATAGCATTTGCTTTTCTATTAGGATGAGCAGAATTCCTTCAAATATGTGACTTAATGTTTTGTGTTAAATATTACTGAACTATTGATATGACTACCTGCAGAGGAATTCATTCTAATAATTATATTTTGCTACTTGCTTTTCACCCACTTTATTTACATATTTTCTTTGTATATACTGCATAAAAAATGTTTCAAATTTATTTTATATTGACTTGCTTTTTGTTAACAGTAATTACTGAAATTTTAGACTAGACTTTTGCAGTGCTAAAGTGTATGTGGTATGATGTGTTTCTGCTATGTATTACCATTCATTAATCCCAACACATCACATTTCTTTTTGATCATGTGATTTTATACTTTTTTCAACAGACTTTGTAGAATATTACTAATTGTCCAGAAATTATATTTTCTTAATTTCCAGCTATAGTACTGTATTTATATGAACAAAGTATTTTCTCTATAAAGTTACTTTAAAATCACTTTCAACATACATATTAATAACAGGCTTGCATTATTTTTTCAAAAATTTCCTTGTGTAACTAATTGGGATGAGTCTTTACACAACAGTATATTTTATACACTGGCAAATATACTACTTGCAAATTAGTATATGGAACTATTTTTTGTTTCATTTCTTATTAAAGATTTAGAATAATCTTCATAGTTGTAATTTTAATGGCAGCATAGTAATTTAGCATCTTAATTTGTCTTATTCAGTGAACTGCATCTTTATGTTGGACATTTAGGTTGCTTCCAGGTTTACTTTTTAAAAAATTTTTAATCATCCTGGCCTCCCTAGAGCTAAAATTCATGTACATAGAATTTATGTTAAGTAATCTGTTAGAGCAGTATAATCTAGAAGGGTTGCTCATGGTAAAAGGTCTAAGCTGCTTTAATTATTATGCTTTCTGGAACAAGGAGAGTATAAATGAATGTTTTAGTTTTTGCTATGTTTATGGATATTATTTTCCAAAAGGATTATACAAGCTTAGAATATGTAAATAGTTCTTGGTTTTATCACAACCTCTGCAGATGCGGGTGATCATATTTTTTATTTTATATACTTACAGGTATTAATTTGCATTTTCCTAATTACAGTAAGGATTAACATTTTTTCTATGTAACCAATTATTTGTGTTTCTTCTTATATCAGTTGAATTTGCCAGTCATGGAATTTAGATTATATAGGAGACAGTGCTTTTTATTGAGATAGCCCCCCCCCCCAAAAAAAAAGTTGTACCTTTATCTTTGAGGGGCCTTTTGAATTATCTCCCCTCTCCTGCACAAATAAGACTAGAGAACCAAAAAGTCATGTCCACTCTCACATAGTATATTTAACATATATTTAACACCTAGTAACAATTTGGTAGCTGTGTTCTGGTAAAATAGCTTCATATCTACAGATTTGTGCAAGAGGAAGCTGGGTATGCAGACAGTGTTAAGTGGCTGAGAAACCTGATTTGGGAAAAGAGAATCACAGGTTTTTGATTCTGCATTGTTTCTTTCAGCTTCATTTTTTAAACTTTTAAAGCAATTCTGAGAATGTAGAAAACTGATACTTGTCTAATTTGGAAGCAGTTGGTTATATCTTGCTTTAAAGAAACCATTGGCAAAGGAGAAAAGCCTCCTTCCAGAGTATTTAATCCAGGCAATTTTAATAATTATAGTTTATTTTTAAGGTATAGTAAAGGGAAATCATGTGTATCTTTGTGTTATGTGCGTTTAGAAAACCTGGCTCTTTTACCTATGACAGCTTCTACCAATTACAGGCAATATATTTAGTGTTGACTAGTGAACCTAAATGTGTACATGGAGAAGATACAGATATCAGAAGGGAGGAACAGGGGAAGGAAAGTAAGAGGGAAGATATTTCAAGTGAAAACAATGTTTTGTACGTGCTTTTAAAAAATACTATATTTTACTAATAGATTGCTTGATATTTCCCACATCTTACCCTCTTTTTTTTTCCTTAACTATGTTACTTATTTTATGACAGTTGAGTTATGACATCTTACTGGGTATTTTTATGAAGCAGCATCCTAATAATTCCGTATTGCAGATGTGAAGGATACAGTCAATGATTAAATGTAAAATTCTGTCCAGAGACATGATAGAGCCACACTAAACTGCCACTGCCCTCAGGCTATTTGACAGCTGTCTGCCTGCCTTGATGTGATATTTAAATCACTGCAGAGCATTAGAAGAATACAAATTTGCATCCAAAACATGCTTCCGAAACATGAGAAACTTCAGACCAAAAAGCTCTAGATATCATTTTGAAAGGTTTTTGATCAGCAAATCACAAATATTAACACTCTAATCTTGAAATGTTACCCGTTGAAATGGAAAAGTGAATATTCTCAAATGTCCTCACATTCAAACCAAAAATGTGAAAGGAGATTGAAACAAATTGCGAAACCTAAAAATAATTTTAACTCCTACCTAGTTGGATGTAGCAAGTTCAAATGGTCAGTAATCTCACCTGGGATTTGTACTTCTAGAAGAGTGTAACAATGTCTTTTTATCTTTACGTATTCCAGATTGTTAGCACACTACTTTGTACATAGAAGATGTTCAGCACATAGAGAATTATCTCCCTTGATTTTCAGTGAAAAAGACTTTATCACTGAATGGAGACTGGCACATTTCTGTTTATTAATAAGAAAAACTCCCATCTGGTATACACCTGACATTTCACTGCCAAAGACCATTAAAGCTATGTTGCATTTTTGTAGTGACACAAATTTAAAGACATTTATGAACTGTCAGCATCATTATAAAGCCTTGTATTACCAAGTCTTCACTGACTTGTGCTTTTGTGGTAATCAGAGTCACCTTCAGGGACATGCAACCTCTCAAGATGCTCTGCTCTCACCATCTTGAGATTATTAATAATTTTTTAACAAGAGGCCCCTGTTCTCATTTCATACTGAGCCCCACAAAGTATTAGCCGGCTCCGCTAATAATTCTGCTTAACACTGTGATAAAACCTGTTCCTTAGAGAGTTCCATTGCAGATTTTAATGTCTTAAAATTACTGGTTAATTATTAAAATATTTGTCGAGCTCATCTTCCTTTTCCTTCCCACCGCCCCTTCCCATCACCAGTGGAGTCAGTGCCATGGGGGTGTTGACAGCCGCATGCCTGGCGTCTAAAGAAATGGAGAGTACAGGTAGGGAGTGCAGAGGTGGCAGCTAGAGTAGTTGGAAGATTGGTTACATTGAACAAATAAGGGACTTAGCAAATAAGTGTACTAAAAATAAGAGCCAGATTTCTCACTGCCTGAAGGGATTTACAAATATTGAAAGGTGGAAAGCTGAAAAGAATACTGAGGCACTGGATTAGAATTGTAATTATCAGCATGAACTCTTGAGCTTTTAAATTTATATATAGAAATAGTAATAGGTACATGTTTATCTGATTGTCATGTAATTAATACAGTATTTGTGATTGATTTTATGGCAACTACGTAGCATGATTTATGTGTACGTATATATGAATATGAATATATACACAAGTATGTTTATATATACATACATTTCTTAGTTCTGTACACTGAGAGGGTCTAGAGGAAATGACCCCTCCGTAGTAATGAGCACAGCAAGTGCCCAGACCTCTGTTTCTTAGTAACACCCTTTGCTAAAAGGAATCAGGGCTGCTTGAAAAAATGGCCAGTTGCAGGACTGGGACAGTAAGCATACAAGATAAAACAGCTGTTTTCCAGAAAATAAGGAAATATTCAAAGAATGGTGGGGACATGTCACAAAGAACCAGAAGTCAACTGAATTCATACCCATAGGCCAAGTATAATTTAAGCAACAAAATAATATGTTAATATTAGATTACAACATTGACTAAAATAGAAATCCATGAGTCCTTAATAGAGAAGGGAAAACTCTTCCTTTTGATAATGGGCTCAACTAATAAACCCAGCTGGGGTGATAAATATGATCACCATTTAACAGCCATTGTAGGGAAGGTGATACAGACAGAAATCACTGGCGGATACTAGACTGGCAGTTGGAGGGTTGATGAAAAAGAATTAGGATATTGATAGGATACTGTGTACTTGTTTCAGCTCTCATACTGTAAATGGTGTCCTTTTCACAGTCTGTTTAATAACACATTCTTTACATTTTTGTGCTTTTTGTTGATTTTGCTGTTTAAAAGCATAGTGGTGGTGTGCTGTCTCTCCAGTGTTCCTATATACAAGACGGTTGTGATGCACCTTATAAAGAAAATACATGGGTAGATAAGTTGCATTGAGGCATAAATTTTAGTGCTCTTGGCCACAAGTGCGATATTAATGAATCAATTACATGTTAAAGTGTCTTTAAACAGAAACACAAAACACTGTTATGTATTGGTCAGTTGAAAAAATGCAACTAAAGGCTCATAGAAACGTAACCCTGCATTGTCTCTAGGATCAGTGCTTCAGTATTTGCTAATTCAGTGTTCACAGCACCTTTATAGATCATACTTGCCACTAATAACAAGAATCGAATGTATTTATCATATAATGGTACTAACACAATGATTGGCATTAATTTTATCAGTTTATATAGCTATGTTTTACATTTTTAGTTTTAAGTTGTAAAAGTTCATATATTTGTGAGTTATTCATAAAATATTTCAGAGGAAAAATGGCATTTAGAAGAAGACTTTAACTTCGGCTATGTCACTCTCTCTCTTTAAATTCCCTGGTGTGTCATCTCAAAGAATTTTGACTTATCATTGCTTTATAGTATCTTTGTGGAACTACTGGCTTCCAGAGCCTGTAGTTTTAGTTATTAGAATCAATAGATGAAATAGCTAATTGTATTTACTTAACACTTGTGGGATAAGTAAAAAGAGAAGGAAAAGACTCAAGCAAATATGAGAAGAAAAGATAATTGGTGTATTCTTCCTCTTTCTTCTAATCAAAACAAATTAGGGACTTGTCTTTGAACATAAAGCAGATGTGCCGTGCATGTTCTTCAGATCTTTTTTTTAACTGTTTAGATACTGATTTTTGTCTCAAAGAGGGTGTTCAGGGCTGCCAAAATAAAACTTATAATTTTAATTTTTGGTTGAAGTCTCCTTGATGCCTGGCATTTTACACTATGTTAATGCCAGGAAATAAATTTTATCTCCTCTGATTGTTAGGCAAGCTGTTATTCCTCTAATGCAGAGTCACTACCAATTTAGATTTTGGGTAAAAGGAGAAAAAAATATATTCTTTGTTGTTGGCTAAGCCAGGCCTTTAGTTACTTGTTAGCAGCTGTAAACAAATTGGATTTTGTTTTTGTTGTTTTTTTTTAAAAAAAGGTTTTTTTAGTGTAAATGTCTCTAGCCAAAAATCATTACTAGTGGGTATTTAGTAATTAAATAACCAAATTAAAACAAATGGACATTTGGTTTGCCCTTTTGTAATCTTATAAAGTGATTTTTATCAGGTGTTTCTCACAAAAACCCTGAGTGGTAGGTGAAAAATCATAATTTCATAGATGGGATAACTGAGGAATTGAGAAGCTCTGAACCTTGCTTCTTAGAATATTCAGCCTCTCCTTTTCTGGTCTGCATTGTAGGATTTTTTGTTTTTCTTTTTTTCCATTTTTTAATATTCCTACCTTACTGCTGTAGAGAATGATTTCTATTTTACAATAGCTGATCTTTTTCTCCTACAGAGATATTCCAATGCCTTTAGTCAGCTCAGGAGTGGAGCATGGTAATTTGAGAGAGCTGGCATTTGCAAGAATGAAAGACCTTGGAATACAGGTAAGAGTCTGACTATAACTGTTGAAATCAAACTAATCTGAAACAAAAGAATTTTGATACTGTCACACTTAAACTTACGAGTTTTGTCAAAAAGCTTTCATATGTTGAAACCATTCTTACTGTGTAACATGTTAAAGTCGAGCTAGTAGTTGCAAAGGCTGCATCCCATCCATTCCATCCCTTACACTCCTCTGCTTTCTTCCAAAAGAGTGTAGATCTGTTGATTTAATTGTTGGTTTGTATTTTCAACCTGGGCTCTGCCTTCAGAGATTCTGATTCACTAGGTCTGGGATGGAGCTGTGGGATGTTCTCAGGCACAATACAAATATGGATGAGACTTTGAAAACCATCATTTGGAGGACTACATATTGTGTTTGTGGACTTAACCCAAGATATTTTATGCTTAGCCAAATTATTTATGGAGAAAATATTTCAGAAAATTGTTTGTCCAAAGGAGTTTGTGAACATTATTGGTTTATTCTACCTACTTCCCAAAAATGGACTGTTTTAAATTGTAAAAAAAAAAACCAGCTAATGTATTTATAGTAATTAGTAGCACCAAACAAGATTGTCTGCTCTGTTCCCCAGTCTCCAGCTGTCCTTGATCTCCATCTCCTCTCTCCTCTGAGACTACCACCACCAAGCGACTGACCTGGCCTGGTTATCCTGATAACTCACCATCTCGCTGTTGTCTTTAACCCTGAACCACTCACAGAGCTTGATAGTCTCTCAGTAAACTGCGGCTGAGTCTTAAAGACTGGAATTTCGTCATAGCCAAAAGACATCGTTCACATAGGCAATGTCTTTACCAGAAAATAAGCACACACACCAACCTCTGCCTTTTAAAAAGCATTCCCCTCGCCAAAAAAGAAAGTATGCAAAAGTGCATTTAGAGCATGTAACTATAGTACGTTCACATGCAAGCTACTACATAGAACTGCTAGAGTTAAAAGACAACATATAAATGTGATAAGACTTATTATAGAGGCTTGTGATCCTACTTTGCTGTATGATTTTTATTTGAGTTCATGGAATCCACATCAGCAAAGCCTTTTTATCTTGTACTGGTTCCTGGAGCACAGAAATATCTTTGTTTTTATAGAACTGAATAATGTGTTCTTATTTTTCCCATGGAATTCTGTATGTAATGACAGTCCTTCATAAATATACTAATGGTAGTACAGCTTACATGACATCATTAAATTTCCTAGGTTGATCTTTTCTCACTGGTGGAAATGTTATAATCCTGAAAATAATTTTTACAGTTTGTTCTATAGGGAAAAATATACCATAGAACATATAATGGAACGCTGTACAGATTTTGTAATTATAAACGTCAGCCTGTGTAGCATACAGAGAGCAGTTTTACTCTCTGGGAAAGTTACAATGCACAGTAGCAGATTAAATCTTTAAAGGAATTATACAGAAATGATACATATTTTTTCTTTTATACCAGTATTTCCTGAATATATTACCATGGGATCCATTACCCATGTATCATCAATTAATATCCCAGGAAACCACTACCTAACTGAACATTATGAAGTCTGTTTCCCCAAACTAAACCAAACTTCAGAATCATTACAGTTTTAGTGACAAATATCCTTTTCATGTAAACTGCTAGTACCTATGATATCCATTTGCTATTTTAAAAAAATAAAACTCCTTGAGTTTTACCTAGAAGCTTGAATATCCAGCCAGCAAGCATATTTCTCAGGGTCTCTTGCAGCATTTTATGGCCACGTGACTGAGGCTGGGCCAATGGCATTTATAAAAAGTGGCATTTATTTAAAAAAAAAAAAAAGCCTATGTAGCATTCACACTGGGTTGTGGAAGAAGTGAGAGTTGCATCACATGTGCTTGGCCATGCAGAATAGGCATTGCATCCATATCATCTGCAGGCATTTCTGTGTCTACCAGGGAATCTTAAAGAGCCATTTGTGGCTGTGGTTCAGATTGTATAATAAATGGGTCAAGGTCCCTTTTCTCTCTCTCTCGTTCTTTCCTTCCTTCCTACCTTCCTCCCATCCTTTTTCCACAGTGCTGTTCTCTGCAAAAGAAAAAGAAAAAGAAAAAACAATCTTCAGCATCTCTCTGATATTTCTAAAGTGATACAAATATAATAATGCTAAAAATATTAATGCCATACAATGGTGAAGGTTCTTAAAAATTAGGAATTTGCTTTTTACTCTTGTGTGTACATAGTTTTAGATCGCACTTTCAGATACAGATATATCAGTCAGATCCCCTAGGTAAAATTTACCAGATTTTAGGACATAAGTTCATTTCTTCCAATATTATATATTGATCTCCTTTGAATTCTAAACTTATTTTAAAAGTAATATTGTACTAATTTCATACATTTCCATTCCATTTTCCTTATCTTCAGATTTATTAAAGACAGCTTCATTTTTAAATGCAGGGTTTTTTTCTTCTATCTCAATGCAAATTATGTCCAAATTTAATTTTGAGCCCAGAGTTTGGAGGTATAATTGCTACCTTCCCCCACTTTTTTTTTTTTTTTTTTTTTTTGCAGTGTCGAGATGTAAGAACCAGAGAGGTTGGAATTCAAGAAATTCATCACAAAGTACGGCCATACCAGGTTAGTTTCTTCATTTTATAGAGAGTGGATACTGCTCATAAATCTTGTCAGTCTTGTACCCACACCCTCTTACCAGTGGGACTGAAGCCCGGAAGTTAATGAGTAAACCAAGAGCAAAGAGTCATCGTGGATCAGATACAGATATCAAGTCAGGAAAACCCAGTATGAGGATGGCTGGGCTCTAGAAGAGCCATGTTAGGAACACCAAGTCTGGACTTGAGATCAGCATTGCTCAGTAGCACTTTGTGCGGTGTTGGAAATGTTCTATAATCTGTGCTGTCCAGTGTGGTATCAGCCGCCAGTCACACGGTATTCTTAAGCAGATGAAAGGTGGTTAGTGCAACTGAGGAAATGAGTTTTTAATTTTAATTAATTCAAATGTAAATAGTCACGTGTGACTAGTGGCTACCTTCAGGTAGATCTAGATGTGATCCGCTAGTCTCTGTGTACAACTGTTAAATTATTGCCCATTAGTGGTAATCAGATGATCAGCTCTTATCAACAGATAGGGACTTCATGAAACAAGCCTAATGCCTGAAGGCATTCATTGTTAGTGATGAATTAGTGTCTCTCCAATATATCTTTAATGTCTAGCTGTGCGTACAATTTTCTGTGGGATTTAGCCCTTTTGTGGAATCCTGTTTGAGAAAGGCTAAAATAGATGCGATCTGCATTGATATTTCTGTCCTCAACATGAATCGTTCGACATTTTTCACATTTGGAATCTTTTGAGGGAAAAGTAGACTTAAGCACAGTTAATTTTGCAAAATTCTTATGCAGTCCAGTTATTCAGCAAACAGTTAAGAAGGAAGATAAGTATTAGTCTGAATTTTCCAACTCATTATGAGTATAGTCTGTCCATTTGCAGAATATATCTGTGCCCATGTATGTAGGCTTGGCTTTTCTGTGGTACGCATATTGTTATAAATTGCTTATATTAATGCAAAGTATAAAGGCCGCTTGAACAAGATGTTGAAGAATCAAAAGCGTATATAGATTTGTATCACAAAAGCCTCCCCCAAAGCCACTCTCCAGTGATTGGGTTTTCTTTAATGTTTTGATCTCATATCTAGGGATTATACTGTAAAGGCCCCAAAGGGATGCCATCAAGGAATAAGTGACCTGTGACACATTTTTTTCCCCCAAAAAGTAGTGGAGGAGGTAAAGTCCACAAAATGAAACCAATGAGGACCTGACAGTTCTGGGGCTCAGGGGTGCTCCCAAGAGCCACACATGTGACATAGTGTGTAATTTTACCTTAGAGACTCTTCATGGAGCATCAAAGATTTAAAAGCATGGAAGCATTTACTGAGCATTAATCTTGTAAGAATCTCAAGGTTAATGAAATTCACATATTTATGAAATTGTAAAGTTTTATAATAGTTCATGACAAGGCACAAACTCATATTGGTGGTATTTGAGAGTAGACAAGTAAAAAGAAACACAATCCATGATTATTATGATTATTCATTCTTTATCCCCAACTGTGGATATTAGCCTAAGTAACTACATATAATTATAAAAATGAACTTTGTTCTCTAATTTTTAAAAAGCTGTGTTTGTTTATTAAACAGATTGAATTGGTAAGGAGAGATTATGTTGCAAATGGTGGCTGGGAAACATTCTTATCATACGAAGACCCAGATCAAGACATTTTGATTGGCCTCCTGCGATTACGGAAGTGTTCAGAGGAAACCTTCCGTTTCGAATTGGTTGGCGGTGTCTCCATCGTCCGCGAGCTGCACGTGTATGGAAGTGTAGTCCCTGTGAGCAGTCGGGATCCTACTAAATTTCAGCATCAGGTATCCTGTATTCAGTGTCTAGTTGAGTATAATTAAGAAATTGCCCAAAAGAGGGGAAGAGAAAATGAATGGGGGAGGGAGGCAGAGGAACAGACAGCAAAAGAAGGGGAAAGGGAAGTATAGAAACAGAGGAACCAATATTTTAGTTGTTCAGAGGTGGCTTCTTTCCATATTGCCCCCTTTGGGTGTGAGGGGGGAGGAGGAAGAGACAAATTGAGACTCAGTCAAGTGGACATAATATTAGATTGAATCATATGAAATGCTATTTTTGAAAGTTAGAAATGATTTAATACCAGCAATTTCAAATGATTCAACTATTATGGAATCAAAGGAGATAATAATGAGAGCACTTGTGAAATAATTAAAGCCCTTCATAAATGCAAGCTGTATGGCATATAGAGGAACACTATTCCACTCCCCCCCAGACAACCTAAATAAGTAAATAAATAACTTAAATTTCAGGGAAATGGCTTAAAGCCACTAATGGTGGATGCAGCATAGACCCCAAAACTGGTGAATTACAAATATTGCCTAGTTCCAAAGCCTTTTAGAAATTGAAAGGATAACAGCTATTCCATGTAAAATTAGATGCCCCAGACTTCATCACCTGGAGATTGCCTAGAACTTGTTTAAAAAGAGGCCAGAAGTTGAGAGGCAGTTACCCTCTTGTGAGTAGATTACATCATCCGCAAAATACCTTTTGGTTTTCGTTGCAAAGTTATTCTTTTTTTTTTTTTTTTTTAACTAGTCTGCTGTAGTGCACTTTTGATATAACTGAATGGTTTCTCTTTCCTTACTCTTATAAATGGTTTTTTTATCACTGTTATTTTAACAACTAACTAAATATTAGCCTTCTTGTTTTATAGACCCCTCTTAATGACTTCTTAACTCTCTATCTCCATTGTCCGTTGTAGGGATTTGGCATGCTGCTGATGGAGGAAGCAGAAAGAATAGCTAGAGAAGAACATGGATCTGGGAAAATAGCTGTTATATCAGGTAAGTGGAGGAAGGCAAAGTTCATGATTTATTCACATATTTAACTTGGTACTACACTTAAAACTTCCTCAGGCTCTTACCCCTATTTATGTTCCAAACTGGACAGGACTGAGTGGTTAAGACTTGAGCTCAAGCACAAAGAAAGTCCCTATAAGCAGTGTGATGGAATAGAGCTTTCAGAAGCACTCCGTCTGAGTGGCAAGGCCTGTATCCTGTCTCCTCGCCATCTGTCTCAAGAGTCATCAGTCTGTCGCACTAGTTGTCACTGTCTGTCACACTAGTCATCCCAGTCAACTATTCTCTTGTGCATTGTGCCCAGTTACTTTGGGGAAAATGAAGTTTGATGATATGGATCTAAGTAAAATGTAAACCAATGTGGAGATTATCAAAATTCAGAAAATTAAAATAGAATAGCAGTTGTCTTTACAGGATATTCACAGGGAGAGTTTCTTGTTCTTTAAATACTGTTCTCAGTGGCTTTGCTCTTGGTTGGAAGTTTCCCCATACCTTATCTAGGGCATCAGATAATTGGAGAAGCAGGCATGAAAAGAACATTCTGGTATACGTGGAACAAGAAATGTATACACCCTTTTAGTTTTCCTTAGTATTATATCCTTACAAAATTTGCTAATTCTGAAAGAACCTAACATGGTGAAAGCCAGGATCAAAATTTAGGTTATTTTCCTCCAGCATTTGTTTTCTCACTAGACTGCTGTACTCTTAAAGACAGGTTGTTCTTCTAAGAACATAATCTTTTCTGAAATTGAAAGTTGAAATGATATTTTTTAAAAAATGAAGTTGTTGCCAATCATATATCAATACCTTTGCCCAGGTTTTAATCATTATAATTATGAAAATGTAATGACCCCGACTCAGTTAATCATTCGATCTGACTCTGGTTTTTGGCATTATTTAGACAGATTCATAAAGCATTTCTTAACATGGCCAGCTTTATAATTTTTCCTGTTATTTTTAATCCCACTAAAAAAGAAGGAACTAAAAGAGGCTTACCTGATTAGTAGTGATATGTACAATAAAAAAATGTTTACCTCTCAATTGTTTAACCTCTGGTCCACATGCATCTGTGGAGGGTTGAGATCACCTGGGATTTCAGTAGCCTCTTGCTAGAACACTGTCAGTGTTCTCAGTACAGTACTTCTCAAGCTTTAATGTGCTTGTGTATCACCTGGGGATCTTGTTAAAATGCAGATTCTGACTCATTAGGCCTGAGCTGGGGGCCTGAAAGCCAGCATTTCTAACCAGCTCACAGAGATACCTATGCCGATTATCTTCAGGCCGCACTTTGAGTAGCAGGATTTTAGTCTTCTCTTCTAAATGTAGTATTCTCTTCCATTAAGGTAAGGATACTCTGTGACCCTGGCAGTGCCTGTACTCTCAAAGTCTGATGTGCAATCACGTGATTTTTCTCGTATCCGTGGGAACCTAATTAGCCTTAGAATGGAGAGCATTGGTTTTCTATCATTTCTCCATATTATTTCATTTGCCTTCATGATCTTTCTCTTTTTTATTTTTTATTTTTTTGAAATTACATGCAGAGACGGCCCCTGACTTATCTGAGGTCACATTTCAATTGCCCATAAGAGCCTCAGTCTCTGCTTTTCATGAGCAGGATAAGTAGAAATCAGCATCCATACTCATTCTGGCTTTTTAGCATAATCTAAATAATAGCTCAATTTCAGATCATCTGCTTATAGAATTTTTAAAATAACAAGAAGAGACGTGCTAAAAATAACATGGAAGAACCTTTCTCCTTATCAGGTACTACAATTAGACTACTAGATTTCTGTATAGGGCATTTCTTTTGGTCAGAGGGTTTCTATAAGAACATCCCTGGAAAGCCTCCTTGGAACTAAAGTGAGTTCTGTGTGAGGAAGGAAGCATTACTTCCTGTCACTCTGGTCTATAAGCACAATATCGCTTTCTATGAGGGAAGCCACACAGGCCTTTGACTTCCTTCCCATTTGACTCAAGATCTGATCATTCACATGAAAAAGCTACTACTTGAGATGTCCATTATTCATAACTTTAAGGAGAGCAGATTTAAAGTTTATTTTTATAACATGTTTTTTATGTTTTCCCCTTCCATGTCGGTTCATTTTGACTTTGGTCCTTTTATTTCAGTGCAGTGATTGTGTGTGTGTGCGCGTGCGCGTGTGTGCAAGAGACAATTAGTTTTTGTAAAAAGTCAGTTATTCTCTATAAGTTGGTCTTTAGAATGAAAATCTCTTTGTGAAAGTACCAGTGTTTGTGTGCTTCATTTCTTCACAGTACTTGATTAGATGTGGCATTTGGGGGTGGGATGTGGTTCAAAGTCTATTTCTGCATTATCAGTAACTCTTATGATATTGGATAATTTTAGTTGACCTTCCTGGACCTTTATTTTCTTACTAAAAACAAGTATTGGCTATGTTGTCTTTTACAATTTTTACAGTCTAGAATTCTGCCCCTTAGTATCTTAATTTCTTTTAGTTCTCAACATGACCAGTTGTTCTACTGATTATATTTTATGTAGATTCTTTTCTGAAACCATTTTAGGAACCCCATTAATTTCATCAGTAGCTGATCTCATTCTCATTCTAGGTTGGGTACTTGACAATAAAAATGATGATAAAGTTTACCATAGGCAGCTGAATCCTCTTAGTGGTTTGTGGACACTTGTTAACTTCAGTCATTGCTGGTGGTACTTTGTGACCTAACCTACAATTTTCTCTGACCTTGTCCTCAGTTTGTAAATCCATTCTTGTTCTGTTTTGTAAAACTCGTATACAGTGGTAGCCTAGATATTTTGCCCTTGCATAACCAGTACCTTGGGTAAGGAAGAGACAGATCATTTATCATTCTAATTACTGCAAATGCATTTATGTAGAATTTTTTTAAATTACATTCTGATTCATTATGACTTCATCTTGCCAGCAGATTTTCTGTTACGTGGATTTATACTCCTTGATTCTGCCTCTCGTCAATAGTAACTACACAGTAGATTTGATTTGAATCACTAGTCAGAAAAACTCCATGCATTCTATTTTTCCCTATTAAAAACCACTGTTTTTAATCTATATTACCTCAATATATTTTGTTTATAGTAGATATTTGTATTTTATCACTGATTTATCTTTTTTAAAAGATATTTATAGCTAAAAGATATTTATAGCTACATGAAAAATTGAAAATTTGTTTATCAGAGTTGAATGAAGCACTTTCTTAAAAGAGACTTAACGTTTATTCATTCTATTTTTTTAACTATATGTAATTCTTAGTAAACTGTTTTAAAGTTAACCATCAACTCTAAATGTGAAAATTAAAGCAAAAATGAAATGTTTAGCTTCATCACCATTGAAATCTCTAAGCATATTAAGTATCTCCTACCAGAGCTGAGAGGACAGTTGGAGAAGTGCGAGTTGCCACCCCTGCCTTTGAGACACACTCACATCGGGCTGGACAGCTAACTCAGCCCTCGCCCTGCAGGTTGCCCCGAATGCAGAGGAAGATGGTTTACTCCATCCTAGACAGTTTCACAACTCAGCATTAGTTGCTTCAGAGTAAGAAAATAATCTTTTCCTATGTGTAAAATGGGTTAAATAGGTACTATAAGAACAACCAGTTTATAAAATAATGTATTTTATAATAATTACAGGAGATAACAGTTAATAGCTGCTAAATGTCTAGGCAATTAATGAGTCCCTATTAAGTCCAAGTGCTTCAGTATCTCTCACCAGCTTACTCATGTAGCATCTGTCAACGCATATCTGTTAAAAATTAACAAATCATATCAACTTAAAAGCCATGGTGTTTACTTGGATGATCAGCATTCTTTCCTTTAAAAATGTTAAGATGAAGCAGTTTTTTCTCTTATGATGTAAAGTGCAAGAAATTATACAGTAGAACCTAACCACATTTGAAATGCCACCTCTAATAATCACCATGGAAACAGAAGATCTCTGATGTCACACTGCTTATACCGTTTCCAAAAAGCCAAATATAACTGTCGATAGCCACTATTTAAAAAGCCACTCAGTACCATCAGCAAGATAATTTTTTTTTCTTTTGGCAGTTTTGGCTAGGTATCAGATCCAATCATGTTACTGTTTCTGTTTGCAAAGCTAATTGCTATGCATCAAGACGAACAGCTATTCCCCAAGCTCCCCCTCCTACCTTCGTCATAAGCAGTATTCTATTTGTGTTCTTTCAAGTAGAAAATTAATATGGCCATTGGCCAAAAATTGTACGAGGTTGGTATCACACAGTGATGGTGAGAAATGAGGAAAATGTCTGAATGGTTGATAACAGAAATCACTGAAGTCAGAGACTAATAGCCATTTTGTTTAAACCTATTAGAAAGGCAAAGAAAAGGAGAGAGAAGAAGGGCTTAAATATAGGGCGAGTAACTGAGTCACTGGAAATGAGATCGTTCTAAATCATGATGCTCAGATTTGTATGACTAAAGGCACATCTCCAGTTCCTACCAGTGAGAAAAATCAATGTGCCTGTGCCGTGTATGATCCAGTGTGGCTTCCTAGGACTGAAATTAATGGTCTTGTACCCTAGAACTACTGATTAATGAAATAATATGTGGGCAGAAAATAACAGTTTTGTTTCATTAAACTACAAATGGCTGAGATTTACTTAATGGACCCCAGAAACTTCACCTATATTCCTGGCTGCAACACATCTCTCTCCGTTTGAGGTGAAGGCGGTTTTATTCTTTGCATTATAATCTAGTTGAAAAGAAGGGTACATTTGTGACTAGATCTGTCTGGTAATGGACGCGGGAAGCCTGCCAAATGCAAACCAGTTTGTGCCACATGTGCATGTGTTAATATAGGACTTCTCAGACAGGAAGGAAAAAGGGCGCTTGCTCTTTTATGGTTTCCATTTCATCCTTTGACACAATTTATTTTTTGATAAATTATTTCCTAATTAAACGCACATCGTTAGGGTTCTATATATACCTCTATTTCTTCAATTTGGTATTCTAACAATGATCGTACACCTCTATTTTTTTGGTGCATGTTTCAGTAGGATTTTGTTGTGGTGATGAATATCTTTTTAAAGACAATAAATACAACATAAAATATTGCTTTTATAAGAACTTTATTAATTTCAGCGTAATTATTAATCAGACCAGCGATGACAGAATACTATTTTGCTATTTAACAAATTAGCTAAATGTTTGCTAATTGACGTCTATATTTTAACTGGACTCTGAAGGCATTATTGCATAGCTTCTTTCAGGACTCTATTCCCTGATTTTATATTTATACATTTGTACTTGAATCAGGTACCAGTTTGTATACATTGCCTTTCAAGTGCATTAGACCCATCCCTCAGTTGGTATCACTTGACTTAATTAATGCATGATTTTCAGATATTTCTGAATAAGCCACTAGCAAGTTTCCAGTATTTAGGTATAGTGGGCAACTGAATTTTTGGTGGCGTTTCCTAGGCAGAAGCTAGAGACACCAGCAGGTAGTGGCTTGGCGGCATTTGAGGAACAGCAATTGGCAAGTGCCGTTGCTCCTCCCAGGTCCATGCTGTCGAATCTTCTCATGTCTCAGGAACATGCATGTTAAAGTCTCAGGATAGCCTTGCTAATGTTGACACACATGTGTAGACTTTTTCTCCCCATTCTCGTTTCTCTTAGCTTATGGCTCTTGGAAATGGTGATTGTATACTTCTGCTTGGGAAAATGAATAGGTTGTATTATGAGTTTCCTAATAATATTCCTGAGAAGTCTGGAAGCTTTGATATCAATGACTTCCTTTCTTGTAAAATTAGACACCTCACAGGCTTTTTTCTAAGGAAGGAAGCCTTATCCAAAGTGATCTAGCCTCCACTACTTACTGTCTGCTGTCTATCACAAAGTTTGTTGCAATGTTAACTCCTTTTTAATGTAACTTTAGTATAATTAGTACTGTTATTTTATCTAAATACTTGACAGTGCTATAATTCATTTAAAATTTTTTTAATTCATTAAATTTGATAAAGCTTTTCTCTTTTAAATTTAATAGAGGCAGGGATTTGGCAGATTCTTTGCCTTTGGGTGAGCAGATAACTAACTGACGCTGGAAATACAACCTTTTAGTTAGGGCATTTTTAATTCCAACAGGACACACAGGGAATTTCTTATTCTTTAGTCAGCCTGGCTTAAACTGTTATCTCTGACCAACAGCTCACATTTCCAAGACATTAACTGGTGGAGTTAGGGTTTTGGATTATAGCCATGGGAAAATGTTTCCTTATATACCCCCACTGTCTAAACATCCAGTTGTCTAGTTTATCCACAACTTATGAAGGAACCACTAATGTACGGTATACTGGTCCATAAGCCCCAGACCTGTACCCTATGGGGTCTGTACCTCCTACACTAAATCCTACTGCTTAATGGTGGTTTAGGGTTATCTGTTGTATAACACACCATCTCAGAATTCAGTGGCTTAAAACAACAACGATGTTATTTGCTCAGTGATTCTGTGCGTCAGAAATTCATCAAAGCATAGAGAGGCTAGCTTATCTCTTTTGCATGCTGTCTAGGGCCTAGGCTGGAGTGACTTAAATGGCTGGCCGTTGGCTGGAGTGGCTGGTCTGGAGTCTTAGTACTAGCTGGTTGCAGGGGCTGAGTAGGGTCTGTCTGCACAAGTACCTTGATTCTTCTTTACATGACTTGGGTTTCTCATAGCATGAAGGCTGGGTTCTAAGAACAAGGAGGGGAAGGCTTCAGCTTAGAAGTCCCAGAACATATATTCATCTATCGCTGTGTAATAAATTACCACAAAACTTGGTGGCTGAAACAACAAGCAGTTATCTCGCCTTTTCTTTATGTCAGTAATCTAGAAGTGACTCAGGTGGGTGCCTCTGGCTCAAAGTATCTCGCAGAGCTACAGTTTAAGGTGTCAGCTGGAACTGTCATTTCAAGATTCAATTGGGGTTGAAGACTCCACCTCCAAGTTCACTGTGTGGTGTGTTTGGCAGGCTTTGGTTCTTCACGGGTCCTTGGTCTTAGGGCCAAAGTTCCTCATCATGCCACAAGGGCTGCTCAGCACACGGCAGCTTGCTTCCCTCAGCACAGTGATCATAGAAACAGCCCTGAGTTGGAAGCCATAGTCATTATAACCTAGTCTCAGAAGAAATTCAAGGAGTTCAGCGCCCCTCAAGGGGAAGGGATTACACAGACTGTTAATAGCAGTAGACAGTGAACTTTGGGGTCATCTTAGAGACTGCCTACCACAGTGCGACTTCTGCCCCATTCTGTCAGTTAAAGAAGTCATTGGGCCAGCCCAGATTTAAAGGCAATGGAAATACCTCTTAGAGAGAGACTATGGTGGCAGGTGGTGGCTATCCGTGGATACTAAGTGATAGAATATGTTTTCATTAAGTTGCGATTAATAGGCATCCAGCCCTTTTCTGTAAGAAACTTCATTTAGCCGTTTCTCAAGGTGGACAGTCTTTGGACATACCTGGATTCAAAGGTTCTTATTCCAATCCCGTTATCAGATTTTCATGCAAATCATGATTACTAGTTATTTTCTGAGAGACTACCTTTGCGATTATAATTAACAACTTAAATTCATAACAACCGAGTTTGAATAATGCCAGTTTAATTCTAATAATATGCAAACATGCCATCTCTGTTTCTCGTACATTGCTACTGTCAGAGATTACATCTTTATAAGTGATTTCTATCACTTAGCATAATGCCTTTGAGGGCCATTCCAGTTGTCACAAATAGCAAGATTTTCTTCTTTTTTATGGCTGAGTAATATTCTAATGTATGTATACCACAGCTTCATTATCTGATCATTCATTGACAGACACTTCGGTTGTTTCTGTGTCTTGGCTATTGTGAATAATGCGGCAGTAAACGTGAGATTGCATATATCTCCTCAATATCCTGTTTTCATTTCCTTGAGATATATACCCAGAAGTGTAATTGCTGGATCATATAGTAATTCTGTTTTAATTTTTGAAGAACCTCTTGCATAGTGGCTAAACCAAATTACATTCCCCTCGATAGTGCACAGGGCTTCCCTTTTCTCCACATCTTCACCAGTGCTTATGTCTTGTCTTTATGATAGAGCCATTCTAACAGGTACGAGGTGATATTTCATTGGGGTTTGATTTGCATTTCCCTGATTAATGATGTTGAGCACCTTTTCATGTACTTATTGGCCATTTGGATATCTTCTTTAGGAGAAGGTCTCTTCAGTTCCTCTACCCATTTTTTAGTCTGGTTTTCTTTGTTGTTGTTATTGAGTTGTATGAGTTCTTTATATATTTCGAATATTAACTATTTAGTCAATATATGGTTTGCAAATATTTTCTCCCATCCTGTATGTTGCCTTTTCATTTTGATTTTGATGTTGTACAGAGCTTCTTAGTTAAATGTAGTTCCGCCGGTCGATTTTTGCTTTTGTTCTTTGTGCTCCCTTAGTTCTTTGTCCATGGTTTTTCCTTTAGGTCCTGAGCATACTTAAAACAGTCGGCTCTGCCCAGTGTCTAGGCTTCCTTGGGTATAGTTTGTCAAATTCTTTTTTTTTTTCCAGTGAATGAGGCTCATTTCCCAGTTTTTTGTATGCTTTGCAATTTTTTTTTGAGACCTGCACATTTGAGTATTATTATAAAAATATTCTCCCCCTCCTCAGGGATAGTTATCCGTTTGTAGAGTGACTTTTATGAACTGTTTCTGCAGTCATCTTCTTTGTAGCACTGGCCACTAAAATTTGTTTCATTATCTCTTTAATCAGCCTGTGACCTAACAGGGATTTCTTTAAATGTCTGGATCTTTAAAAAGGGATAAGGAGAGAGAGTAAATGTCTGTTCAAATCTTACAATAGTTGTCCTAGAGAAAGCCAAGCGGGGAGGGGGAGGGATCAAAACAAAGGCAAGCATCTGCACTTGTCCCTCCAGGAACCTCAAAACCAAACAAAATGCACAGCCCCAAACATTTGGAGAACACAGGCTTACTGCCCACCCTGGCTCCAGCCAGCCACTCCAGGAATGGGGGTGGTAGATGGTTCTCATCTGCTGCTCTCTCACCAAAAGTTCAGTGGCTTCCCTTCATCAAGCATTCCTCTGGTTGCTGTAAGTGTCTTATCAGGTTCTAGTGTCTCAAAAAGTTGGGTTTTTTTCCTCCCCCAGCTTAGTGGTTGTTTCAGTGGAGGCACTGATCTCTGGAATTCCCCTATGGCACCATTTTCTTTCTTAAAGTCTATTTTTTAAAAGAGCGTAAATAGAAGGCATCTCTTTTTCTTTCCAGGTTGTAAATGGCACAGTCTTTAACTTCTGCAGAGACACATAATGATTTGGGACAATAACAAAGTAATGAGAGTGATCTGTGACATAGCAAACATTTCACACTGGTGGGAACAGAGCCACTCTGTTTTCAACCAGATGATCGTGGGCCCTCCTTTGTAAGAGCTATAGGCTAACCCACCAGCATCACCTTACTGTGAGTTAGCACAGTAGCTTCTATTTAGATTCTCCATACTTGCGATACAAGTTACCTTTTATTTTTGTTCATTTTTACTTTGTTATTGTCATGATATAACCATTTCGAAATGGATAGAGGGCTCTTTAGGCGGCTGGGTAGCACATTGGATCTTGAGATAGTCTCTGTCTCTTCCAAGGTGATGAAGAACAATGTACTAATATGTTGTAATAATGATTTGCACTAACCAACTACTTTCAAGAGCTAAGATTACATGTGGATAATCTTACAAAATTTTTAATAGAACAGGAAGGAAAAAATTCCTTTCAGACATTTAGGGTTATTAATTGGTTCACTTCACGTATTCAGAGTAAAAACCTTTCCCAGTTCTCACATCATTGTATATTGTTGAAAGGTGAAATATCACCATCCTACTAAGAGATCAATGAGATATAGTCTCATTTCAATAGTAAATGAATGAAACTAATGAATACATTTGTTTTGAATTAATGCTGCTAGGCATATACCAAGCACTCAAATAGTTGAACTCAAAAATTTATTTATTTTACTGATTTTTTTTATTAAATGATCATGAATCATCAGCTCAGTCTTTTGCATCTAATCAGAAAAATCAGATTTAAGTTTCAGGGGATAGAATTAGCATATTTGTCTCTTTTCAAGTTCTGCCTTGGGAATGTGACGTAGGCTCAGTTTTAATGCAGTCCAGCACAGAACCAGCGACAGTGGACTGCTTGTGTCCTAACAAAGGCAGCGTCGAAGGGCGGGGCGCGCCTCCGGATCTCTCCTTCGTTTTCCTGGATGACATGAAAATATTTAAATGTTAGGCCAGAATTTTTCTTTCCAAGAAGAATTCTAGGAGATAAATTTTTTAATTGCCAAGTTCCTGGTACATACTCAGTAAATACTTGATGAGTTCAATTTCCTTCATTTTTTCTTTTATTAAATCACAAATATGTATTTTTTTAGTCCAGTTAGAATCACTAAACCTAGTTTTTTTGTTTGATTTTCCATATGCATAAATAATTATTTCCTCACACGAGCATTCCCATAGATGAAATTACTCAAATCCTCTATTTTTAAAAGTTAATAATAAACTGAAAGTTCATTAAATAGTAAACAAGGTCAGGAACATAACCGCACCCAAAAAGCGCCTCCTGTCGACCCTTCCCAGTCATGATCTCCTCCCCACTCCTTCCCTTCTTTCTTTCCCCGCAGGAGCTTAATTTTTTTTGGTATTTTCTTTCATGTTTGTCTTTATATTCCACTACCTAATTATGAATCCCTTAACTATAAAGTTTAGTTTTGATTTTAGTTATAGGTAAGTGGGATCATTTTGGTGTATTTTTATTGTTGTTCTGGCTATTCTTATGCAACATTTTTTGTGAGATTGAGTCACATCGTATGTGGCTATGCTCATTTATTGATATGTAGAATCCTTTTATGAAGATATCTTACAATTTATCTGTTTCACTCTTCTGGATATTTCGGTAGTTTCCAGTCGGGCTTATGAATATCCTTATATATGTATCTTGGGGCTCATAAACACATTGCTGGATTAGAGAGAGTACAATGTTCAACTAAGTCTACAAAGCGGTTTTCTAAAGTGCAGTTTTTACTCTTATCCCACCAGGAATGTATGAGTTTCAGTTGTTCAATGTGATGAGTACATAATGGTATTTCTTGTTTTAATGTACATTCCCTGATGAAGTTGACTGCCTTTTCATGTTTACTGACCATTCAGATATCCTCTTCTCTGAAGTTTCTGTGTATGGAATGTATTTTCAAAAAGCCCCAGGACATTATTACTGTTGTTATATACAGTCAGTATTTATATTTACTAGTAGGTATACTACTTTTTTGCTCTTGAATCCTTGCAGCGTCTCTAAGGTAGTTTATTCATTTTCATTGACATCCAGGGTTCTGCGATAGGGACATATCACAATTTATCTGTTTTGCAAGAATTATTTTCTTATGCCTAAAGAATTTTAGTAATATGCTGGTAGGAAATTATTCCTGTATTGATTGTATGCGATGTCCTTACTTTGTTTCATTCTTGAAGGTTTTTACTGAGTATACAGTTCCGAGTGTGCATTTATTTTCTTTTGACACCTTCTTTCTATAAGCTTAAATACTCCTGACTTGTCTGACCTTGCTCTAGGATGTAGTTCATCTTTGTCACCAATTCTCTATCTTCATTTTAAAAAGGATTTAAGTTGTTATTGAAAAGTATCCCCTTCCCAGTAGTTCTCAGATTTGTAAGCCATATTTGTTCATTAAGGTTTTTATGGCCCACCTGTGTGCCTGTGTTATCAGACCCTATTTCTCACTTAATCTTGTTAGTGAAATGGAAATAAGATCATCATGTTTGTTTCTTCTAGCGATTTATCAAAACAAAGGACACTGAAAACCCAGGCACATATATAGGAAGGTGATCAACACAAGTCACATGTCCTTTCTTTACTGTTAAAAGGGGTGTGCTGTTACAGAGCAGACTTGACTTTTAGGGGCAGGGTGAGGGAAACAGGATCAGGCATCACACTTCCTTAGAAATACTGTGAGCCATGGTATCAAGCAAGCCGGGTCTGAATTACAGTTCTACTTCCTCACTGTGTGACGTTGAGTTATGACCCTTTCTGAAATTCACATTCCTCATAATAATTCCAACCTTATTAGGTTTTCAGTTGGTGTAGCATCTAGCATGCAACACCTGGCACTTACTTAAGACTCAAAGTGTCTTCCTCCTCTAGCTTTATAGTATAAAGCATAAACAGCTGTGAAGTTGATGCTGCTTTTGTCTGTCTTGAGATGGAGTTGGTTGAGTTTAGGCTCACGTCCTGCTTCTGACTTACTTTCTCTTTTAAAGGGGAAATGTTGGGTTGATACCGTTAGAAAGAAAAGGCGGTAGTAACGTGAAGCAGCAGAGTTGCTTTGCGGCCGATTCTGGTACCACATTGCCTAGTTTACTCCTTTTGCCTGCTTCCTCCCCCTGTGTTTTCCAATCAGTAGAATTTAAACAGCTAGATTTGGTCCATTTTCATCTCTGATCAATCTTCTTAAGGTTTTGTGATTTCCACCAACACCCTACCCCCCTCTTTTATTAAAGAGCATCAAGCAACTCATAACCAACCCACTCCTGTAGCCAGTGGCTGGGGCAGTTGGTATGTATGTTTTATGTGATTGACTTTCTTCCTTAGTATTTAGAGTAAGCAAAACTATTTCTTAAGCTAAGTAGTTTACATCTTTCAAAGAGAGGGAGAGAAGATCAGTAAGCAGAGGCACCCCACCCCAGCGGCTAGGGGCTTGAGGTTTAAAGGCATTTGGTACAGAAAAAAGATGAGACATGCTGTAGCCCCCGGTCTCCCCCAGTCTGTAGGTTCATTGGGAGGTCCAGCAGCTCCTGGCAGCCAGCCCTGGGAACTAGGAAGGGGGTTTACACACTTTCCATTCCTGGCATCCCATGCAGAGTAGCAACATTCTCTAATTGAGTGCTCTGCCTTGGGGCTGCATCTACCTGAGGTAACTGCAGCTGCAATGTCACGTATCATTTCAATATCAAGTTTATGCATACACAGAAGTTTACTTTCTTCTCCCAAAAGAGATGTACATCCTGGGGCAGCGGTGGAGGCCAGAAAGGTAATACAGGCTGCTCACTAAAGCCAGATATCAGAATATCACTGTAAGCACATTTCAGGGTATTTTTTCACCTTCTCATTTTATCACAACTGGTAAAGTGATGAAGATAAAAAAATTTATTCTGTCTCCAAGAGTAAGATAAAGGTCACCACTCCTTCCACCTCCCCTGCCTCCCCATGATACAGGTATATTCTGGTTGTTAGGTAACTTGGAGGATAAAACAAAGTGAGCATTTGGACTGCCCCCACTCCTCCCTGCTTAGTGCTCTACTAACAGGTGTTGGCTTCGCTAGTGGGGCACCCTGAGGACTGCAGCAGCACATAGGTTTAACTCCTCATCCCCAGCCCAGGGCCTGGCAGAACCATACACAGGTGGCTGAGTGGAGAACTTGGTTACTTGTACAGCCCGCTGTGTCTGTCAAGGGCAGGAGCAGCATTACACTGAGGCTTGTGAGACAGCCTGCCCACGTCAGTCCAGGAGGTTGGCTGACGTCAGCTGTGAAATGTAATTGCTTTTTCTTGGCTGCCTAACAAAAGGAAAGTTACTGTGACAAACACTGCCTAGGAGCCCTACTAAGCATGGAAGAGACAGGAACGGCGCGTGGCCTTTACCCCACCCGGGTGATGGGGTGCTCCCTTCCTAACCTGGCCAACAATAATAATAATACTTTACCAGCCTGAGCTGCAGGTTGTAAAAATGGGGGGGGGGGGGCGCGGGGAGGAATCTTTCAAGAAATGAAGGCACAAAGAAATGCAAATGGAAAAATTTTTGGTGTAGTTGTTTAAGTAGAAAGAGGTTGGAGTACAGATCAGCTAGAAGTCAGACTTCTTACCCCATCATACTTAAAGCTTCCCAGAGGGTCCAGAAGTAGACTTTCCATCCCAGTTCTATTGCACATTATTAAAAAACGAGAGAGAATAAGAGCTCATATATGCTTTTCCTTCAAAAGGATATATAGCAAAGCCCAGGTGCCTCTCGTCAAGTTGGTGGTAGGTTCAGGGCCCATCCCCTGCGTAAAGGCAGTAGAGCCTGGGCACCGGGATGCTCTGCTGGAATTCATACTGAGGCATGCTTAGTTGTACCCAATAAAGCTGTTCTTTTAACCAGCAAGCTTAGGAAATCAGGGCCCTCTATCACTGAACTGTGCAGTTTTCCGAAGGCTGTCTAGTCCTGTTGGAAGAAACAGCTTCTCTCACCACTACTGTTTAGGGTGGACACTTGTAAATTGTAGCAAGTATAATTAACCCTTAACACAGAGGTGATGGGCATTTAACCACCCTGACAGTCCTAAATCCGCGTATGTAATTTAACCCCCACCCCACCCCATTTGCAGATTCCCAACTTAGATCAGAAATACAATTGTCCTTCGAATTGCACGGGTCCACACATACAAATGTAAACCTCATTGTTTAAGAGTCACCTGTACTTTCAATATTTTAGTTTTAGTTGACATGCAATATTATTAGCTTCAGGTGTACAGCATGGTGGTTAGACGTTTATATAACTTACGAAGTGATGACCTGATAAGTCTAGTGCCCATCTGACGCCGTGCAGTTATCACAGTGTGTGGTGTGTGACACATCCCTGTGACTGTTCCTGTCCCCGGCAATTCGTACGTCCTAATCCCCTCGCCTCTTCACCATCCCCCTAACTTCCCTCCCATCCGGCAACCAACGGTTTGTTCTCTAACCTATAAGTTTCTGTTGTCTGTTCACTTACTGTTTTTTAGATTCCACATAAGTGAAATCATGGTATTCATCTGACTTATTTAACTTAGCATAATACCCTCTGGTTCATTCATGTTTTCTCAAATGGCAAGATTTCATTCTTTTTATGAGTAATACTCCATTGTTATTCTACATCTTTATCCATTCGTCTACTTAGAGTGCTTCCATATCTTGGCTGTTGTGTATAGTGCTGCGTATATCTCTTCTAATTAATGTTTAGATTTGTTCAGATAAATACCCAGAAGTAGAACGTCCAGGTCATATGGTAGTTTTTAATTTTTTGAAGCACCTTCATACTGTGTTCACAGTGGCTGTACCAGTTTACAATCCCACCAACAGTGCGTGAAGGTTCCCTTTTCTCCATATCCTCGCCAACACTTTTGATTTATTGATAGCCATTCTGACAATTGTGAGGTGATATCTCATTGTGGTTTTAATTTGCATTTTCCTGATAATTAGTGATGTTGAGCATCTTTTCATGTTTATCGCCTATCTGTATTTCCCAATAGAGAAATGTCAATTCAAGTCCCTTGCCCATTCTTTAATTGGGTTGTTTGTCTGAGTCCCTTATATTTTGCATATTAAGTCCTTATTGGATGTATTATTGTGGACTGTTTTCTCCTATTCAACTAGTAGGTCGTCTTTTCAGTTTGTTGGTTTCCTTCACTGTGCAAAAATTCTTTAGATGTAGTCCCATTTGTTTTTTTCTTTCCCTTGAGAAGACATACCCCCAAAAATATTGCTAAGAGCGATGTCAGGAGTTTACTGCCTATGTTTTTTTCTAGCAGTTGTATGGTTTCGGGCCTACAATTAAGCCTTTAATCCGTTTTGAGTTTGTTCTTGTATATAGTATAAGAGAGTGGTCCAGTTTCACTGTTTTGCATGTATCTCTCCAGTTTTCCCAGTGCCATTTATCAAAGAGACTGTATCTCCTCACCTCCTTTGTCACAGATTAACTGACCAAATAAGCGGGTTTTATTTCTGGACTCTGTTCTGATTACTATAGCCTCGTAGTACAGTTTGATCTCAAGTAGCATGATTCCTTTAACTTTGTTCTTTCTCAGGATTGCTATGGCTATTTCATTGTCTTTAGTGGTGCCATATAAATTTTAGGATTGTTTTAGTTTTGTGAAAAATGCTATTGGTATTTTGATTGCTTTGGAGTCTATAGATTGCTTTGGGTAGTATGAACATTTTAACGATGTTAATTCATCTGAGCCTTCAGCAAGTCAGCAAGTCAATCTTTTTGCTGGTGGAAGGTCTTGCCTCAGTGTTGGTGAAAATGTAATATCTGAAGTGCAATAAAGTGAAGCAAAGCACACAAGGTTTGCCTCTACAATAAGTCTGCAGGCATTTAGTGCATGTTGATTACATGCCAGACATTGTGTTAAGTCTAATAAGAGTCATTGGCTTCCAAGAGCTTACATTCTAAAGGGGGAGGTAGACATACACGTAAAATAAAGCAGTGTAGTTACTAGACTAGAATAGCTAGCTTGGAGAAGGGTGGGGGCGGGGGAAGGTTGAATTCCAGCTTCCTTGTGGATAGGGGGAAGTAGGTGCAGAGGTCCCCCGGCAGTGGTGGTGTCTCAGCTGGGGCTTCAGGCATGAACGAGAATGTGCTGTGGAGGTGGCTGCTGCTGAGGGGCGGCAGCAAAGCCAGCATGGTGGCTCGGGGAAATTATGCCTGGTGTGGTAATCCCGGACTGTAAATAGCAAGGTCAGCTGTGGCAGGAAATGAAAGACTTTGTATATAGACTGAGAAATTTGAGCTTTTTCTTGAGACACACCATTAGCAATTTTGAGGAGAATAGCATGGTCTGAATTACTGCTCTGAATTCTGATTTTAAATGGTGACTTGACCTCATCACTCCCTGTCCTCAAGCTTACGTGTAAATTATAATATATTCACTTATAAGTAATAGGAAACTCAAAATGGCTTAAACTCAACACGGAACCTTGAAGATATGTCAAATGAAATAAACCAGTCACGAAAAGACAGATACTGCAGGATTTCACTTCCATGAGGTTCCCAGAATAGTCAGATTCAGAGTCAGAAGTAGAATGGTGGTTGCCAGGGGTGGGGCAAAGTGGGGGTTAGTGTTTAATGGGTATGGAGTTTGTTTTACAAGACAGAGTTCTGGAGATGGATGGTGGTGAGGGTTGCACAGCAGTGTAAATGTACTTAATATCACTGAACTGTACACTTAAAAATGGTTTAAAGTGGTAAATTTTATGTATTTCATAACAAAAAAATTACCAAAACAAAATGGCTTAAACCAAATGGAAAACATATTTCATGACAACTTTGTAGGTAGAATTCCTTCAGGGCTGGTTAAATGCACGGTTTCAGCAATATCAAAAGGGACCCAGGTTATGTCCACCTACCTGCCCACTCTGCTGTCTTCCAGACATCTGCTTCCTCCTCAGCCAGCGCCCCTTGCAAGACAACATCCTAGAGGAGACCGTTTTTCCCCATGCCTCTTTAAGAGCAAGAAAGGCCTCCAAAGTCACCTCTTACTCAACATCTCCACATAAATGTCTAATAGCTATTCCATCAGCATCTGCAGCAATCAACATTCTTTTGACCGTTTCCAGATTCCAGCTACTTTTTGCCACATCTTACCTAGATTATCACAGTATCTTCTTACCTGGTCTCCCTGTTTTTACCCTTGATTACTTATTCATTCATTGAAAAGAATATTTGAGTACATAATATGTGCCAGGCATTACTACCAATTCTACAGTGAATAGAACAGATAAAAATCCCTGACCAGAACTTTTACTCTGTTCTCAGATATTTAAAAGTGATCGGTCTGATTGCTGTTTGAAGTTAATCATCTCTCTCCTTTGATCGAAATCCTTCGATTCACCTGCCCATGCTAATAGTCTCTATATGTTGCCAAAGATGAGGAAAAATCGGGTTTTAAGTTTGAAGTGCCTTTGCCTCTACTGACACTGTCATGTCACAGAGCATAGTTTGAATGCCGATGGAGAATGGGAGGTAGACTAGTCTCTCACAAGTAGGATTCTAGAAATGGAAGCACTGCGTTGCACGACTCCGGAGGCATCTGTATGATAGTGATCACTGACAGCGGTTTAACTACCGACCTTATTTTGCTGAATTTTTTTTGGACACATTGAGCTCTCAAAACACGTTGAAACATCACGAGTGTTTTCGAGCTATCACATGCAGTAAAGTACATTTTAAGTGTACCACTTGATTAATTTTTGCATGTGTATGTTCCCATGTAACTAATTCAGATCGAGATTCATTTTCGGCAGTGCTCCAGAAGACTCGCTTGTTTCCCCATTTCAGTCCATAGCATCTTCCAAATGTAACCAGTATTCTAACTTCTGTCACCACAAAATTAATTTTTCCTGTGTTTGAACTTTGTGTTGATGGCATGTTTTATATCTGGTTTCTTTCATGCAAAATTAGGTGTGTGAGAGTTATCAGTGTTGTAGATAGCTATATTTTTTTTCATTGCTGTGTAATATACATCATGAAAATATCACTATTCCACTGCTGATATTTAGGTTCTGTCCTGTTTTGGATAATATGAATAGTATGTCATTTGTTGGACATAAGCATTCCTTTCTCTTTTCGATCGGGAGTATAATGGCTGGATCATAGGCTATGTTTGTGGATACAGAATGTTAGGAGATAGTACAAATGGTAGTGTTGGCGTTCCCCTGAGGGTTTCGCGATGTCCTCCTGTATTTAATGGCTGTTAGCTGCTGTGTGACCCGTTATTTGTTCGTGCTTTGGTCTTCTCCCTGCTCTACCCCAAGCTACAGTTGAACAGAAGTAATGAGCGGAATTCAAAGACAAAGTATAATTGTAGAAGATGAGTATCAGTGATCTTTGGATCAGAAGGAAAATTCTCCAGTGTTCTTTCTGTTACCGCCATTCTATCAGTTTCAGTTTCATGTAATACTTGGAAATTTTTGAACGGAGTAGGAAACAAAACATGATTGAAAATCCTGTTCCTTAATAGCAAATGTTTGGCCTAAGGCATTAGGCTAGAATTGAAAGAGCTAACAGTTACTTGATTTCATGCACAGTACTGGTCACTAGGAGTACAAAGTGATGAGCAACGCGAATAGAGCTCACCCCCGGTATTGAGGCAGACCAACGATCACAGTCCGCTGTGTGGGGCAAAGCACTGAAGAAAAACTGTTTTGTTTTCATTTACTTTACACAGTATTCTCTGAATACTACAGCACTACTGACACAGGACGTGTAGGTTTTCCACATATCAGCCAATTCTGCAACACCAGCCGGGTGCCCTACAATTAAACTCAATTCCTACACCATCTCCCTGGAGACAGTGTCACACCTCCCAGGTTAAGAGCTCAGTCCCACAAGACGGCTACTTCAGATGCCAGTCGCAAGTCTACGTTGTTAACCTGTGCTCCTGACCAATACACAGTGCACTATACATTGGAAGTTCCACAACCCCCTCCTCAGGCTCAATTAATTTGCTAGAGGGAACCATATGAGCAAAGGCCCGAAACGTAAAGAAAGAACCAGACAAAAGTTCACCGAGACTGGAACATAGCGTGTAAGGGGAGAGCAGTGACACGAGCTGAGGCTGGACAGCTAAGTGGACACCGTAACAGGGACAGCTTTCAACAGTGACAGCCAGTGTCTCTGAGGAGTCGGTCTTTTCCAGACTCTGGGCTAATCAGATTCCATGGACGATCTCATTTAATACTCAAGATCCTTAAAAATATCGGTATGCTATTATAGATGATAAAATGAAGGTTCAGAGAAATTAAATAAGTGGCCCAGCCCTGGACCTATAAAATGACAGGTACAGGTCTTATCTAACTGATCGACAGCCTGTTCTCTTCACCACTCGTATAGATACTACCATATAAGCCATGCCTTTTCCTCCTATGAGCTCAGCTTATATGTGATTGAGGCATCATTTAGTGTTTCTCAAACTTGATACACAGTCCTTTTAAAGAAAAAGTTCACAGATCTTTAGGATCGATTTAAATCAGCTACATTCCTTAAATGTATGCAAACAAAACTAGTATAAACTGGTGCTTATACTGCTCATATGTAAAAATAAATATGCCCATTAAGCAAACAAAACTATAAAACTAATAAAATGCAAATTAAGTAGCATTAATTTAATGTGACTGTTGATGTTGTGCCGCAGTTGTCACTCCCGAGGCGTGAGCGCGGCACCCACGCGGAAGCACGGGCCCTGCTCGCTGAGCTGACCTCTGCCGCCTGGGCTCTGAACCCAGCCGAAGCAGTGGTGCCGACAGGATTGTACACGTGCAGGCTCTGAAATACAGCTTCTCTATTTTAATGCATCTTGAATTCAAAATAATAGAAATGGTCCAGACTTATGAAAATGAGATTTGATCTAGAATGTAATATGACTTATAGAGTCTTTTCTTATTTTTGCATTTTTGCTTCACAGGCGTTGGCACCAGGAATTACTACAGAAAGATTGGCTACAGGTTGCAAGGCCCATACATGGTAAAGACGCTGAAATAAAAGCCACACCAGTCCACCTTGATGTAGTATTGTCCTTAGCAAGAAATAGATTCCAGATGTCTTGACTGCTCAGCAGGGAGGCTGAGCAAAGCAAGTGGACCTACTCTGTTCCCTGGCACGAAGCTTCACCCTCATCCTGCAGCTGCAGAGACTGGAACCTGTTTTCAGCGGTGGCCAGGTGGCTGCTGTCACGCAGGGAGCCTCTGGCTCCCGGCGACCCATGCCACCCTCTCCTGCGTGTTCTCAACAAGCCACTTCAGTTTTCAAGGCTTAAGTCGTGTATCCAGTTTCTAAATTCTGCATGCGGCCTGCAGGTGACCTACTTTGACTCAGACACAGTGACAAAAGCAAATTAATCAACTCATTTGGATGTCATGATTCATGAAGTAAAACTAGGTATTGTCTCATTAGAAGAGTAAACTTAGAAGTAGGTTATATAATGTAGGGACACAAAGTCAAGTTGGAACATATGAAAACTGACAGACTTTGACCACGTAAGCATTCCAGCAGAAGACGAGGAGCTTTTGTTTCAATGGAAACCATTCTGGTTCCTGGTGTTTCTAACAACAGTGTGATAGAGAGGGAGTGAGGTTTGTATGTGTTTCAAGCTCGAAACCAGCCTTTTCCATTTGTGTGTCTACCGTCTACTACGAGCCTTTACAAACATCTTTTGTCTGTACTTCCCACCCTCTTGACAACTGCAAAACTGGGCAGCACTTACACCCAGAGAAGCGTTTGGCTTCCCTTTTGTCTGTCCTGTGCAGGCAGAGTGTGACATACTTGTGTCTTGGGTGGTGTGACCCTGAGTCAAGATTTCTTCCCACAGAAGCTGTTCCCTGACTTAATTCTTTAAGATAGATGTTGGTTTGTTTTAAGTGGAGAAAGATGAATCAACTCATATGAAAGCAGAAAAAAAAAAAAATAAGCCCAAATCTAAAAATGGGGGAAAAGACTGGCTTTTTCAAAGGTATTTTATAGAACTGCCTCTTTGTAACTTCCAGGTAATCTAAGGAGACTCAGCCTGGAGAGGGTCAGTTCTGAAAGAGCATGGCTTACCCCGTGCACCCCTTGCTTCTGTGGCATTTTACAAAGGTTTATTAAATGGAATTGATTCCCCTAAAAGTTTCAAGAAATAAAATCTTCAACATATGAAGAACCATGTAATGTTTTTTTCTCTCCCTGTCAATGCGGTGACATTTGCCATGAGTTTACAGGTTTGGGTTTCCAATCTGTGACACTGTTCATTTCCTTCTGGGTGCTGTTTGCCATTTCATTAAACTGCCTCACGGCAAATGGCATTAGCTTTCTCATGGGCTCACTGTGGAACTAGAGAGGCTTTCCAGGAGTGTAGTTTAGGGAATTTAGCTACTTCTCAATTATGCTTGTTTTCCCTTTAAAAATGAAACTATTAAACTAATAAAGCATATACCATAATGGTGTTAGCACACATAACGAGAGAGAATAGAGAGCGTGCTGGCCTCTCCCTGCAGTGTGACCTTGACTTACAGAGGCATCTCTAAGCCTCCATCTTCTCAGCCGTCGTATTTACCTAAATGGATCAAACTGTGTAAGGTACAGACAAGTCCTTTGTAAAATTACAAAGGCTTTTAAATGCCAATTTAGAGAAGGTTTTAAAGCAAAATTGCCAGTGACTTGCCCATTATTGAGGGATAGTAGTCATTGTTTCATCTGAATTTTCATTTCAGGGCTCAGGAGAATTCCTACCTCTTTCCAGCTCATCCGCAGGCTTCCTTGGAGTCTGCCAGCCTTGTGCAAAGATGCAGAACTTTTAAAGCTCTGCATGGGGTAGATCTCCTGCAGCCTTTCTGCCACTAGAAGCTTCAGCTTCTCTCCTCACTGAGGACTGATACTGCCATCCATGGCACTTGATGCCTCCATGGCCTGGCCAGAGATACATGCTCTCCAGGCCAACAGCTGCCTCATAAAGATCAGTCAGGTGTGATCCCAGGGCCTCGGCATGAAACCATTAAAGCTGCAGCTTATATTTGATCTGTATTGAACTTAGCAACCACCTCAAACCCAGATCCCTCTGCTTTTAGTTCACCTTGTTAAATCACCTAGAGTTTTGAAAAGATCAAGCCATATCGAAAACAGACCAAATCTATTTAAATAGAAAATGAGATTTAAGAAAATATATTAACCAGTGAAAGAGCCCGGGAAAGCTGTGTCTCAAATGGGAGAATGAACGAACCACTTTTAAAGGAAAAAAATTTCTACTGACGCAATACTGAAATGTATAACTTAAAACCAAAGCCAGAATGTTCTCTGAAAACATCTTTCAAATTGCAAATTTTCATTAACAAAGGTTTGTGGGTTTTTTTTTTTTTAAGGTACATATGTAATTGAAAATAAATTTTGTGAGGAGCTCACAGACCCCTAAATTTATGAAAGAGCTCACAATCTGAGCTCTGAAAACTTGGGCTCCTATGTTAACTCCGAAGCTTCGGACGAGTCCCCTCCCCTTGAGCTACTGTTTCCCATTTATAACATGACATAGATACCCCTCTCTTAGGGTAGGTCCAAGGATCAGATGTGGTCACATGTGAAAGACGCATAAACTATGATATTCTCTATATAAACAGTTGTCACTCTAATGAAGCAGCTTTTTGACAGATGTGTGACTTTGGGCGAGTAAACGCACTGCCTCTCAGCAAGTTTCCTATCTATAAAATGGAAATAAGAGTACGTCCTTCATGCAGTGATCGTGAGGAATGAATGAGCCTATGTGTGTAAGGTTCTTAAAACAGGGCCTGTGGAGCATAAAACACTAGAAGTGGTACGAGCCGTTACTAATGCCTACAAGTACAGCATTTGGCCCATTTTAACAAGTTTCTTATCTGTTGGCAATAAAACTGATTTTTGCCAGAAGCCAGTATCAGAAGAATAGCATCTGGTCCTCTGAGGCCTTTTCTCCCATCCTCTGGTTGGTCCTTCTATTACATTCACATAAATCTAGGGTTGCAAATCATCAGATCCGTGCTTTGAGGGACAAGAGATTAGCTGAGACTCCGCAACAGCAAAAAACATCTTGAAATATCCCTGTAAGTCTGAGAGCTTCCTGGAAAATTGTCCAGTGTCAGAACGGACTGCAAATCCCATGTGCTGGTGGCTGTGTCCCCTCCGGCAGTCCCTCTGACGGGGGTGGGGAGGACAGGCGGTCTGACATTACTATACGTTAGTTGTGTATGCCAGCGGCATGTTTGTTTCATTCTTTGAAAGTTCCAAAAACCTAAGTTTACAGACTTGTTAAAGAAATGGATTTTAACAGACACATAATCAAATACATGCCCGTAGAAAGTAGCAAACCAGTTGCTTTTCTACATCCAAATGTGCAGCATTATCTCCCGTCTCTTCGCACGCTTAGAACACTTGTCCACCTGGAAAACACCTCCGTGTGCAGAGTCTGCATCAGGCCCCACGTTCTCTAGGTGACCGACCCTCACTGCAGGCCTAAAGGTGAACACTAGTCTCCCCCGAGTAACGAATGAAGACATGGGCCTCAAAAGCAGAGCCGCCACGTCCAGTTCCAGTCAGTACCAGTCCTGAAATGTCTGTGGGTCACATACACTCATGAAAAGGGCCCCCGGAGCAGCCTGGCCAGCAGCCCTGGTCTCGGCCACGGAACAGATTTCAGAGTTCGACCTGAGTCAGTGACAGATTTTCTCACGCCTCTCTACCTCCCATTTCCTTTTTAAGGGCAAAAATGTTTTCCCTCTTTACACAGAAAGCTGACCCTAGCAGGTCATGAGCGGTGAGCCTGCTTTCACATTTCATTCCCGCAACAAACAATCTGTGTCGTCATCTTAGTTTTTACAGTTGCATTCAGTGGACGTGGATGGCCTCACCAAGGGAAAATACAAAAGAGAGTCTGCTCTTTTTATTTAAATAAAAATAGCTCAGGGGGTTATAAAAATTATACATACCCGTATGTATTGAAACAAATGAAATATAACGAAAAAGCGCAAGATAACCTGAAATCTCGCCGTCGGAGGCGGCCATGCTAAGCACTGCGGTGACTGTCCTTCCATCCACCTCCCCCCACACACACGATCAGGTCTGCATTAAACGGTCACGCTGTGTGTGGCTTTGTAACCTTTTTTGCTTCACAAAATGTAATGTTTACACATGGATCGACATATCTTTTTTAATGACAACCTAATATTCCATTGTCTGCAGATGCCACGATGTAGATATTTCGTGTCATATTCTTTTTAGTCTCATCACAATGGCTAGAGTCACATGTTAAGCATGGGGACGCACACATTATTCACTCCATACTGAAATTTGCTTCTTTAAAGTTTGGTCTACGAGTACTCACTCATCCACACCAGGCTTCCTCAATGTCCCTTTAGTTCTACTCTCAAGTCTCTCCGTCCTTCATTCATGACCCACCTTCCAGGGGGTGGGGGAGAAGTAAACTTGTCTGGCACTTGGCCTTTTTTGTTCAGAACACAGCAGCACATTGAATCGCGAACAAGTCCCATCAATACAAAATGCCAGGCTGCCGGTTCGCTGAAGGGCACTGGAGCGTGAACGCGGTTTCACTGAGGTTAGAGGTGACTGTACCTCATATTTTCTCCCCTGATAGAAGTTGCTGCTTCAAGACAGATGACTCTGCCAGCTGAAGCCCTGCACAGAAGGGACCGTTCTTGTCTGCAAGGTTAGCGAATGTGAGTGCCAGGAAGGGGACAGTAGCTGCTGCCCCACCTGGGCCCGTGGGGAAGGGCTCAGGATTTGGATCCCTCACGTATGAGCAGAGCAGTTGGCTGCCTGGGTTCGACACTTGCTTCTCCTCTGTCTAGCTTTGCAAGAACTAGGGTCTTAGACCACTGATGTTTGGGGTGTTGGGGCAGCAGGCAAAGGATCTTACACATTTAGCTGAAGAAAAGGAAAGGAACACTTGGGAAAGAGAGGAAAGAGGAAATAATATGTTGAGCAGAAAGGGCTGGTCTTGTCCTCATGACGGTCCTGAGGTAGGAATTGCAGTCACCATTTAAATGAGAAACCGAGGTTCGAAACAAGGCCGCAAAGCTAGCAAGCGAAGAGCTGAGTATAAAGGCAACAGATTGACTTGCAAAGATTCAAGGACTCTAATACCTACAAGCAGTGGTGGCTCTAGAATTTTAAAACAAAGGGTTTCAGGCTAGTAATAGGGTTGGGAAAGGAGTTTTTGAAGCTGCATTTGTCTAGTAGGTACTGTTCGCCTCCACCCCACCTGCCGTAACCACTTCTTGGTACAACTGCCAATGAGCTCTTCTTTTCAAAACTACTTGATGAAATAGGGCTAAGATATACATCCAAAGAACTTGAGAGTGGGGGCAATATGGAAAGAAGGAACTAGTAGTAAGTCAGCAATCTACATAGAGAACTGAAACTAAGTAACTGGAAGTCACTGTTATAGAAAAGAATGAAAGCTTCTGGGTTCAAATAAAGGATTAAATACACATCTAGTTTTGCTCCAACCCAAAGCCCACACAAGACTAAAGGGGACCTTTTTTTTTTTAATCTACAAGAAGAGGAAGAACAAAAGACAAGATAAAAGTGATACAACTGTGGAAGCTATACCACAATGGACAGTAGTAACTCACTTAGCTCTTGAGACTGAGCAGTGGAGAAGTTCACAGCCAATACAATTTATATCACAGGAACTTCGAAAGCCACAGGAACTGACAGCAGCATAACCAGAGAGCAAGAGGCCAAAACGAGGAGGAACGATGAAAGTTGTTTGACAGCAAGTAGGTCCCTAGGTCCCCGTAACTCATTCCCTGCATTAAGCAGATGCTCCGTTCCCATCTCAGCAACAGTCGGAGGACCATTGGATGGGAGAACTCGAGACAAAGTTGAAGGTCAGGCTAATGTAACTGAGAACGAGATGATTAAGTGAACCTCTGCGTACCAGATAGTGAGTACTGAGACTTCACTCGTCCTTCCCAGTGCCATTTTTCAGAATGCTGGCAGCCAAACTACCCTGCAGGCCAGAAATTGAAAGTCTCTTTTGGAGAATCCAACCAGCCCTAGAGGAAAGACCTAAAGACACTTCTTATAGAATTTCTCAAGAAACAACCCAGATGGCCACTCTACAGCAAAGTCAGTAACTCCCTTGTCAGGGAATGAATATTTGTGTCCCCCTAACATTCGTATATTGAATCCCCATCCCTCAGTGTGACTATGTAGAGGTAGAGACTTTCTGAAGGTAAAGTGAGGTCATAAGGGCGGAGCTTTGATCCAATAATATCCACGTCCCTACAAGAAGAGACGAAGGAGGAGAGTGGCATCACCAAGGTGACATAGGTCCCTCCTGACTTGGCTCCCCCTCACAAGAACAACTAGCAACTATTCTTGTCCAACATGGACACCAGTGAAAGAATCCTGGAACACAGGGGTGAGGCGGAAGCACCCCCTGCACCACAGAGGCCAAGACAGGCAGCATTGGGAGGGTCAGGGAGCCAGGGCCCAGTGCGCTCACCCCCAGGCCCACAGAGCACCACATCAAGACGTCTCCTCTAAGTCTGCGGTTCTTCCAGTGGGAAAAGAAAGCCCAGAGAGGACATCCAGATCCCCCAGCATTGTGGGTTACTTTACGGGAGCCCCCATTCTGGTCTTTCCCCACAGGGATTGTAGGGGAACCTATGGGACTTGAGCACTGGGAATCTGATTGTAACGGAGAAGCAGAGAGGGGCTTTCAACAAGCAGCACTTGAATCTTGGCAAATCCGAGTTCCTACCTGCAGTGCCCAATTAGCCTCAACCATTGCAGCCGCCTTGCTCATCTGCAGAGCCAGGGAGCGGCACAGTCTGACCAGGGAACTCAGTGAAATGCGGGTCTGCCTGATCCAGGGCCTCCACGAGCTTCGCCAGCTCTGGAGCCTGGTCGCCCCCACCCAGGCAGGGGAGCTGAGTCACAGCCTGGCTCCTTGCTGAATGTAGCTCCCAGCCCTGTCTGAACAGAAAGCCTGGCCAGAACATTTGGAAGCTGTGCAGCCCAACAACAGGAGAGTATGACAGGCAGAGCTGATCATCTGCAGAGCAAAGCCAGTGGCACCACTTGGCCAGGGAACTGGGGGCATGGGTCAGCTTGAGTCAAGTCCACAAAGAGCCTTGTTGGTTTTGGAGCTGCTTTTCCTATTCAACCCTGGCAGGGGAACTGATTTATAGTTTGCCCATTGCTGAATACGGCCTTCAGCCCACGCTACCAGGGAACCTAATCAGAGCACATGCGAAGCTGCATAGCCCATCCACTGCCCCGCTTACAGAGGCTCTTGAAAAGAGAGCACGGCCGGTGCTTTTCCCGTCTGAAGAGCAAACCCAGTGGCCCCGACTGGCCAAGGAATTCAGTGCACAGTCTTGCCTGATTCAGATCCCCACACAATGAACCCTGCAGTCCCTAAGGCCTGTCCTGCTGTCCCACCAGGGCAGAGAAGCTAAGTCATAGTGCTGCCTCCTGATGAGTATTGTATAAACTCTATAAACACAGAAAAGACATTTGACAACCGTGTAGTCCTCGCCATCAAATAAGCCTAACCAGAGAACCCAGGCAACAGCAGAGCTCGTCCTACAGGCTTGCTTGAGCAAGAAACCAAGCCCGCGGCCCTAACTGTTCTCAGACAAAAAATCTATTAGGCATAATCAACAAATTCAATAAAGCTGCAGAATACAAAATTAACATACAAAAATCAGTAGCATTTCTATACAGCACGTCCTCAAATAATGTCATTTCATTCACCATTATTTTGTTATAACATTGATGAGATGCCATAGAAACTTAACTCGTTTATATAAATTAGCCTATGATAAATTTGGTTTCATTTAATATCGTTTCACTTAAAGTCACAGAACCTACTAATGACGTTAATTGAGGACTTACTTTACATTAACAATGAATTATCTGACAATAAAGAAAACCATCCTATTTACAATGGCATCAAAAACAATAAAATACTTAATAGATTTAGCCAGAAAGGTGAAAGATTTCTACACTGAAAACTGTAAGACATTAATGAAAGAAAGTGAAGAGACTCAAATAGAAAGGTATTCATGGATGGGAAGAATTAATAGTATTTAAATATCTATACTATCCAGAACTATCTATAGATTCAATGCAATTCTTATCAAGATTACAATGGCATTTTTTTTTTTACAGAAGTAGAAAAAAACAATTCTAAAATTTATGTGGAACTGCAAAAGACTTCGAACAGCCATAGCAATCCTGAAAGAACAAAGTGGGAGGCATCGCATTTCCTAATTTCAAAGCAACAGTAATCTAAACAGATGCTATTGGCATAAAAACAGACACAAAAAGATATTAAACAGAATAGAGAGCCCAGAGGGGGGAAAAAACCCATGCGTGCACAGCCAACTAATATTAACAAAGGTATCGAGAATACTCAATGGAGAAAAGGCAATCTCTTTGAGAAATATTGCTAGGAAAATTCATATTCATGTATAAAAGATTGAAACTAGACCTCTATACAATCAATGGTGTATTATTCAGCCATAAAAAGAAGGAAATTTTACCATTTCTAATAATACAGACGGGCCTTGAGGGCATTATTCTATGTGAAATAAGACAGAAAAAAATACTGTATAATCTCACTTATATGTGGAATCTTAAAATGGATGAGGGAGGGGGAAGAGGGAGAGAGGGGGAAGGAAAGAAATCAAACTCATAAGAAAAGAGATCAGATTTGTGGTTACCAGAGGTGGGGGGTAGCGAGACGGGGAGTAAGATGGCAGTGGTCAAAAGGACAAACTCCCAGCTGCAAGGCGAGTGCTGGGGATGTACCGTGCACCACGACGGCTAGAACTAGCGCTGCTACGTGTTACATAGTAAAGTTCTAAAGAGAGCAGATCCTAAAAGTTCTCACCACAAAGAAAAAGGACTTTTTCCTTTTTCCTTTTTGTGTCTGCATGAGATGATGGATATCATTTCACAATACATGTAAGTCAAAGCATGCGGTGCACCTTAAACTTCCAGTGCTGTATGTCGATCATATCTCAATACAACTGGAAAAACTAGAGGCAGCAGAGGACACATGCTCTCTCTCCACCATGTCAAGGGCACGATGAGAAGGCAGCCATTTTCAAGCCAGAAATAGTCCTCACCAGGAACCAGGCCTGCCAGCACCTTGACCTTAGCCTTCCCAACCTCTAGAACTGTGAGAAAATAAATCCCAGTGGTCTAAGCCTCCAGTCTGCGGCACTTTGTTATGGCCGCCCCTGCGAACTAGTACGCCCAGTGTCCACCCACAGCTTCCTATCAGCTTTTTCATCTTCTATTCACGAGAAGACAGCCAAGGATTATTAGATTTCTGAGGAAAAGATTTATCATAGAAGACAAAAAACAAAAACAGGAGAAAATGACTTGGAGAAAACAGATACATTGAGTAAAAAAGTTCAAAACTCATTAATAGCCTCAAAGAGATATGAGATATCACATCAATGAAATAACAAGATATACAGATATATAATTCTTTCTCATTCGCAAAGCTAAACATGATGGGACCCTGTAAGAAAACCATTCAAGATATTTTCCCAATGCCAAAGGACATGAATCCCCAGCTTCAAATGGAATTGTGATTTTCAGGTGTGATAGTCTGAAAACAGATCCATACCAAAGTGCAGAACTGTGAAATTTCAGAACACTAGAGAGCAAAAGAAGATACACAAGTTTTGATGGGGCTGCAGAACAAGTTATACACACAAAGGACCAGGAACCAAGATGGTTTGGGACTTCTCAGCAGCATCACTGAAAGCAAAAGAGAAAGCAAGCCTTCAAAATTCTGAAGGGAAAAATGTCCAAATTCTATTCTCGGCCAAATTATTAGATATAAGGATAGAATAAAGACCTTTTCAGATATTTAAGATCTCAAAAAATTTTATTCCCATGTGTTCCTTCTCAAGAAGCTACTGAAGAAATACTCTACCTCAGAAAGAAGATGCCATTAGAGAGGAGATAAAGGATATCCAACATGTGAGAGAGCAGACAGGAATCCTCCGACGATGGTGAAGGAGATTCAAGAATGATGTTGTACCCAGTGCAGAGGGGAACAGATCCATACTACAGTAGAGTGACTCACTACACAGACATGTTGAGGAATGTCACCCGCAAGTCCCCACTGCAATTATACCCTCTTTACAACCTGAGCACAGAATGCTCACGTGAGTTTGTTCCAGGTTCTCATTGGTACCAAGCTTGTCTTTGTGATGTGTGGATGAAATTTGTGCTCCCCCTCCTTGCCTGGCATCCAAATCCTCTGAGGTCAACCATGATGAGAACAGAAGCAGAAAAAAAGGGCAGCCTCCTGTCTCTGGCCGATGTCTGCCAGATGTCCCAGCACCTGTCCCAGACTACAGTCCTGCCTGATGCTGGGAGCCCTCTACTTCCAAAGACAGACTCGTGAGCCTGCCCAGTGGCTTCTCCAGCAGAGGCACTTGTGACACCTCAGGGTAGCTGAAGCCTGACTACGGTCAGTCTCTGCTCAGCTCATGTTCTCCCGGGAGCCTTCCTCACATAGCAGCAAATCACCCTGTCCTTATGCAGCTGGGCAAAGCTTTAAAAACACATACAGACAGACCTACAGACAGGCATACGGGATGATTAGAGAGATGGGGAGACAGGGAACTGTGATTGTGGAGGTACATACAGGGCTCTTCTAAAGTTGTGATAAGGTAAGACCACATGCTTATTTTACTTCTCTTTACTTGATACATTTCTGTTATTTAAAGGGTTAAGAAAGAATAGCTATACAATATAAGAACTGTAATATAATCATAATGGACCGGGACGCACGGTCAACTATAAACAAAAATTAGGAAGGAGGAGAAACAAAGGCAAGATAGAAACATGAGTACACTAATTTCCTCATAGTTCGTAGCAAGAATCAATAGATCCAACTTCATTTTAAACTTGATAGAGAAGCAGAGGCTAAAGTCGTAACAGCCATTAAGAGAAGAACTGAAAACAGTCCACAAACATCCAATTTGCAAGAACAGCTGGGAGAATGGTACAGAAAGACCATGAAGCATGAGGCCGGCGGACTTACGATGTACATAAACTTTTCCACACTATTTTATTTTACTCTGGAAAAAAATAGTTGTTTAAAAAAGTAAAGTAATAATTGAAATGAAGGTTGCAAGGAAGTATTAAAGACAAAAGATAACACCATTGAAACCAAACATATACTTGTAATTTTAACAAATATAAATGGGATGAACTCACGTTAAGTCAAATAATAAAATCCGATTATATGTTGAACATGAGAAATTTAAGATAAAGTGACTCAGAAAGATAGAAATTAACAGGTCTCTAACCCATAATTTATTAAATATCAACCAAAAGCAAAAGCTGAGATTATTATATAAATATCAGACATAGCTGAATTTGAGGCTAAGACTTTAAGTTTTTAAAATATTTTAAAGTATTAAACCCATAAAAGAAAGCTTTATCATGTGAGAGCTGATGATCCACACTGAAATCATAATTGTCAACGATCAATATGCACCAAACGACAGTATCAAAATGTATAAATGGTTAAGCATCATTTTCAAAAAGGTAAAAATTCTGACTCACAGGCAAATATAAAAAGAACACATGGCAAAGATTTTATTTAACAAAGAAAGAGCCAGAAAGATGTTAAAATGTCAAAAGACCATTTGAAGAGCTAGATAGGTAGATATAATTAACAGATTATAGGTTAATGTCCAACAGGCCACAAACAATAAACGTTGGAGTTATCTATCCTCAGGAGTGTTTTCCGTCTCTGTGACAACTACCTACGAGTTAAACTCTGCCCCTACAGCCTTGTGAAACACCTAATAAATAGAGTCAAGGCCAGCACCGCACTCACAGAGCACGTAGCTATCTGTCCTGCCGGTTTCCAGGTCCAGATAACTTTTCTTGCAGAAGCACAAAAACCTGGACATGCAGTGAAATGAACAAAACACAACAGCAAGAGGAGACTCATTCACCTGTCAGGGTCAGCTCAAATGATTTTCTAAAATAAGTAAAAATATAGAGCAGGGGCTACAATCTCAAATGCCCTCAAGGGTCATGGGATTAACGAATGAGAGAAGTTTTAGAAAAAGGTCAACCAAAGTACAATAAACTATGGTATAGGTGCATGCTTCAAGCAGGATGTGATGATTCTCTGCCTATTGTCTCCGAATTTTGGCCAAAGTCCCCAAGCTGAGGGTGATAGTGACAAGGATCTCCACTTCTACAGAGAGCTGGGATTTAATCAACTATAGGGGCTTAATAAACTATAGCAAAACCAATAATCCAGTAAACTAGAGCAGAAAATATCTAGCTGGATACTTCCAACCTAAAAAGAGAAGCCTGAAACAGGAAAGAATTCTTTGAAGGAAGTGTATGGGAGGAGAGGAAGGAGGAAGGGGCCCCCAAGGGAACCGCTAAGCAAGATGGGGAATGCCAGGGAAAAGGGGAGCCTGACGTCTCCCTTCAGCTGTAGAAACTCATGAGCTGATCTAGGTGAGGCCACCAGGGCATACATGGTGAGAGAGGGATTGGGGAGAAACTGAGTCATGGGATGTGTGTGAACCATGGAGCCTGGTGCCTGCATCTGAGAAAGGGTTCTCAAGCAGGAGGCCAAGAGGAACAGGGCAGCAGGGTGAGGACAGGGGACAGCGGTGAGTACCACGGCCAGGATAAACTCGCCCCCGTGAAGCCAAGGGACTCGGGGAACACCACCACTTGAGGCATCTTAAAGTTACTCCTCCCTAGAGGGGTGTCTGCAGCAAGGAAGGGACTCAGCAGAAAGATCCTGTCTTGGTGTGTGTTACACATAACACAGACTGGGGGCTTATAAGCCACAGAAATTTATCTCTCACTGCTCTGGAGGCTGGAAATATAAGACCAAGGCACTGGAGGCTCAGTGTGTAGTGAGAGCCCACTTCCCAGATCAGAGATGGCCATCCTTCTGTGGCTTCTCATGGCAGAAGGGGCAAGGGAACTCTCTTGGGTCTCTCTTATAAGGGCACTGATCTCATTAAATGAGGTCTCCGCTTTCATGATCCAAAGGCCCTTCCTCCTGATACCATCACAAAGTGGGGTAGGATTTTGACATATGAATGGGTGGGGGGGGGGGAGGCTCAAACTTTCAGACCGTAACGAGACAATAGATGCAGAATGGGGTGTGGGGTGGAGATCAGGGTGGGGAGAACATCCTGAGAGCAAGAAGTGATACAGCACAGAGGCCCTTGCAAAGATCTTTCCAGAACCTGGAAATGCACCTGAGCATTTAGAGTAAAGAGGCCTTACTGCAGCACTGTGTCACATTATAATGCTTTACTTCTTTTCCTCTTTGCCTCTGGCATCCCTGCCCCTTCCCCGGCCATACACACCTGTGAGGAGCTTGCAGCAGGAGGAAGAAAGGGGAACACAGCAAGATGGAGCAGAAGTAAAGAGGACCTCCCGGGCCCCTGCTAGAGGGGAGGACAAGTATGGAACTGGGTGTGACATCACAGTTCCTGACTTAAACTGGCTTGGACTTTCAAGTGCCTGCAGATGAGACTGTTCTTAGAGTTAAAACAGAGAAACCTGAATCTGTCCGAAATGTCACTGGGGGAGCAGAGAAGGAGATTGATGGAATCATGTGAAGGCAATGGTGGAAATAGATAAATAAGTAAACTAACAGTTTCCTGACACTGCCTTGGTGCCCCCACAGAGGCCTAGGAAGGAGATATCTAAGTGAGGGACTAGAATTCAGACAGCTGAAGATATTTAGACTTAAACTTCTTATCCAGATCAGGAGTGTAAAAAATCATGTGAGACTAAGAAAAGATTTTGGAAAAGGATTTTTTAAAGAAAGACCCACCCATTTCCTCAGTGTGTTGCCTCTCACCTGAATAAGGCTCCCACAGGACCCTCTGAGAGCCTGCTAAGTGCCCCTCCCACATGGGCCCAGCATTTCCCTCCCAGAGAACCTGGAAGGTTCTGACAGCCCCTCCAGGGAGAGTGAAAGCAACGGGAGTGAGGAAAGCCACAGGGGAGAATGCATACCCCCAAGATTTATCTAGACACAGGCACTCAAGTGTTCCCATGGACACAGAAGAGAAAGCCAGTATGGGGTATCTAGGGACTTTCCAAAAGATGCTTCCTAGAGGGGCAAATAGTTCTTGGCCAGGAAACTAGAAGCACGCCAGATTCTGAGGGCTGCAGAAGGAGCAAGGGCCAACCAGAATAGAGATGCAGGACCTTCAGCCTCAAGTCAGGCTAACCTTCTGCTGGCCCAGAAAGCACAAAGCTGGCCTAGGATAAGCCTATCCTATTAAACTCCCCCCCACCCTGACTGGTCTCTAGACCCAGCCCTTCATCTTGCAGGGAGTGGGGAGGAGTCACTGGCACCCACCCCACTTTAGCAGGTCCCCAGAGGATGGAAGGGCAGAGATCATACCTTTGAAGTGTGAATATTATATGAGAAGATACACTCTAATTGTTGAATTGAGATTCTGTTGAGGGGCTTAAAGAAAAAGGACATCTTATTATCTAAGAGAGGGCATAAAGGTCATGGGAGACCCCTGAGACCCTCCCATCAGATGAGCTCCTTCAAGATAGTAGTAACAGGGCTTCTGGTCAAGATGGCAGAGTAGGTAAACACTGTGTTCGCCTCCTCCCATGACCACATCAAAATTACAACTAAATTACAGAACCATCATTGAGAATCACCTGAAGACTAGCAGAACAGAAGTTCTATAACTAAGGATATAAACAAGAAACCATGACGAGACTAATAGGAGAGGGCAGAGATGCGAAATGAGCTGGTCCCATATCCATGTGTGGTGCTTAAGAATCAGGAAGGATATCTCAGCTGTGGAGGTACCCGCTGAGGAGCAAGGGGCCCCAGCCCCACACTGGGCTGCCCAGCCCACAACTCCAGTACTGGAAAGTGGAGTCCCTATAACATCTGACTATGAAAACCATCAGGGATTCCATCGGAGATGGAGGGCTGCTGGTGACCTAGATGCTGCATGTCTTAAAGGGCCCAAGCACAGATTCACTTGCTCACAGATTCACTCATTCTGGACTCTAGCACAGAGGCAGCAGCTTGAAAATGCTAGAATATACAAGTAGGAAATAAATTGACTAGCTTCAGGGCAAGGGCTGGAGGGGAAGGGGTTGGGAATGCTCTCTCCAGAGACAGAATTGCTGGTATCATTATTGCTTTCTTGAGTCCTCCCCCTACCTAGCCAGCATAGCGCTGGCGGGTGCCAATCTGAGTCTTCCCCCTACCTAGCCAGCATAGCGCTGGCGGGTGCCAATCTGAGTCCTCCCCCCACCTAGCCAGCATGGCGCTGGTGGGCGCCATTACTCTGGCTAACACAGTTCACTCTGCCCTTGTGATTCCCAGAGGTGCCACACCACCCAGCTCGCACACCCAGCCAAATCTCTTCCAGTGGCTCCTCCATATAAGAAATCTGCCTCAGCTGGCCCTGTGGACCTCCCAAAGGTCCACAAACCCCAAACAAGCACTGGCTGGCCTCAGTATGCTCTGTACGTCTTGCTAAATGGCCTCAAGCCCGGCATAAGTGGTTCCCAGCCTCAACTTGCACTATAACTCCCATCTGGTGACCCTGAGCCTGTCATAAGCTGCAGCCAGTGTTACCTTGGAATGAAGCTTCAACTATGCAACTACAAGCCCAGCACAAGTAGCAGCTGACCTCAGCTCACATTGTGATGCCCACAAAAGCATCCCAAGCCCAATACTAGTGGCAGCCAGCCTCAGTTCATAGCATAGCCTCTCACAGGCACCTCCAAGTCCAGCACAAGTAAGTGGCAACCGACTACAGATCACTTCTTAGCTCACCAGGAGGCCCCAAACCAGGCACGAATGGTGGCCGACACAAAAGTCCCTCCAAAAAGCCTCTAGAATCAACTTCAGACCTCACCAGAGTACCACTCAATCAGTTCCACAAAGGACACACCCAAAGGGTGGACTTGCTGGCACCAGAACCCTGCTAAAGCAACTCCCATTCTGTGGGGTTAGCCCACATACAACAGCTTCTCCTGGGTAGTCAAAGCTGCCCCCATGGCCAGTCAGCCCCACCAACTGGTCAATCCCACCAGTTGACATGCCGACAACAATCAAGGCTCAACTACAACAGGAAGGTACATACGACCCACACAAGGGACAATCCTAGAGTATCCAGCTCAGGTGAAGGGAGACTGTACCACTGAGCTTCACAGGATACCAACTACACAAGGCCACTGTGCCAAGACCGGGAGACATAGCAGACATACCTAATATACAGGAAAAAAAAAATACAGGAAGTCAGCCAAAATGAGGAGACAAAGAAACATGTCTGAAATGACAGAAGAGGACAAAACACCAGAAAAAGAAATAGAGACAAGAAATGTACCAGATACAGAGTTCAAAACACTGGTTATAAGGATGGCTCAATGAACTTAGGGGAAGAATAGGTGAACTCAGTGAGAACCCCAACAAAGAGATAGAAACCACAAAAAAAGAATTTGTCAGAAATAAAGAATACAATAACTGAAATGAAGAATACATTAGAGGGAATCAACAGCAGATTAGATAAAGCACAGGACTGAATCAGAAATCTTGAAGACAAGGTAGAAGACACCTAATTAGAACAGTAAAAAGAAAAAGTCAAAAAATGAGGCTAGGTTAAGGAACCTCTGGGACAACATCAGGCATACCAACATTTGCATCACAGGGGTACCAGAAAGAAAAGAGAACAAGGGATTGAACACCTGTTTGAAGAGATAATGAGTGAAAACTGCCCTAGCCTGGCAAAGGAAATAGACATACAAGGCCAGGAAGTGCAGAGAGTCCCAAATGAGATGAACCCAAAAAGGCCCACACCAGGACACACCATAATTAAAATGCCAAGGGTTAAAGACAAAGAGAGTCTTAAGTAAGAGAAAACAGTTACATACAAGGAAGCTCCCATAAGACCTTCAGCAGATTTTTCAACAGAAACTTTGGAGGTCAAAAGGGACTGGCACAAAATATACAAAGTGGTGAAAAGCAAGGACCAACAACCAAGATGACTCTGCCCAACATTTAGAATTGAAAAAGAGAGCTTCCCGGACTAGGAAAAAACTAAAGGAATTCATCACCATTCAACCAGTATTACAAGAAATGTTAAAGGGATTTTTATAAGGAGAAAGGGTCAAAACCATGAATAAGAAAATATAGGAAAAGAAAAAGTTTCTCACTGTCAAAGGCAAATAAATTGTAAAGGCAGTTAGTTGACCAACTATAAAGCTAATGCAAAAGTTAAAAGGAAAAGGTAGGAAGATTATGTATAATTATGATAAAAAATTAAGGAATACACACACACACAAATAATAATGAAAACATAAGCATGGAGGGGATGAGTGAAAATTGTAGTGATTTTAAAATGTGCTAAATCTTAAGTGACCATCAACCTAAAATAGGCTGTTAAAAACATAGCTTGGTACATATGAAGCACATGGTAACCACAAACCAAAACTCTACAAGAGATATACAAGAAATAGAGAGGAATCCAAATGTGACATTATAGGGAACCATCAACATATAAGAGAATAAGAAGGAAAGAGAGAATTACAAACACAATCAGAAAACAATTAATGAAATGGCAATAACTACATAACAATAATTACTTTAAATGTAAATAGAATGCTCTAATCAAAAGACTAGGATGGCTAAATGGATTTTAAAAGCAAGACCTGTACCTATGCTGCCTACAAAGACTGACTTCAGATCAAAAGACACACAGACTGAAAGTAAAGGGATAGAAAAAGATATTTCATGCAATTGAAAATGAAAAAAAAAAAAAAACTGGGGTAGCAATACTCATACCAGACAAAATAGACTTTAAAACAAGGGCAGTCACAACAAAGAGCATTTTCATAATGATAAAGCATCAATCTAAGAGAATGTAACTCTAGTATGTGCCCAACGTGGATCGTCTAAATATATAAAGCACATATTGACAGACATAAATGGAGACACTGAGAGTAATACAGTCACAGTGGAAGATTTTAACACCCCATTGACATCAGTGGATAGATCATCCAGACAGAAAATCTACAAGGAAACATTGGCCTTAAATAACACATTATTCCAGATGAACTTAATTGGTATTTTTAGGACATTTCACCCCAAAAGCAGCAGAGTATACATTCTTTTCAAGTGCACATGGAACATTTAAGGATAGATCACATGTTAGGCCACGAGTCTCAATAAATTTAAGAAGGTTAAAATCATATCGAACATCCTCTCCAATCACAATGGTATGAACTTGAAATCAATTACAAGAAAAAAACTGAAAACCACACAACAACTAGAGGCTAATTAACATGTTCCTAAACAATGAATAGGCTAACATAAAGATCAAGGAAGAAATCAAAATATACTGAGACAAATGAAAATGAAAACATAATGACCCAAAATCCCTGAGACACAGCAAAGCAGTTCTAAGAGGGAACTCCATAACAACACAGGCTTAGCTAAAAAAAAAAAAAAAAAAAAAAAAAAAGAAGAAAAAAAAAGAAAAGTCTCAAAAAACAACAAAACCTTACACCTAAAGGAACTAGAAAAAGAAGAACAAAGCCCAAAGTGAACAGAAGGATGGAAATAATAAAGATCAAAGTGGAAATAAAATAGTGTTTTTTAAAAAAGAAAAGATCAATGAAACCAAGAGCTGGTTCTTTGGAAAGATAAACAAAATCGATAAACTTTTAGCCAGACTCATCAAAAAAGAAAGGCGAGCACACCCAAGTAAATAAAATCTGAAATGAAAGAGAAGTGACAACTGATACCACAAATACAAATAATTATCAGGAAATTCTGCAAACAGTTATATGCCAACATCCTTCTCAAACTTTTCCGAAAAATCAAAGAGGAAGGAAAGCTCCCAATCTCATTTTACAAGGCGAAAAGTACCAAAATCAGACAAAGACATCACATAAAAATAAAATTATAGGTCAATATCTCTGATAAACATAGATGTAAAAATCTTCAATGGAACATTAGCAAACCAAATACAGCAATACATTCAAAAGATCATGACCATGATCAAGTGGGATTTATTCCTGCCATACAGTGAGGTTCAATACCTGCAAATCGATTAACATGATTCACCACATAAACAAAATAAAGGATAAAAACCATATGATCATATCGATAGATGCAGAAAAGGCATTTGACAAATCCAATATCCATTTATGATAAAAACTCAGCATAGTTGGGATATAAGGAATATACCTCAACATAATAAAAGGTATATGTGACAAACCCGCAGCTAATATCATATTCAAAGGTGAAAAACTGAAAGCTTTTTATTTAACACCAGGAATAAGACAAGGATGTCCTCTTTTACCAGTTTAATCAACACAATATTAGAAGTCCTAGCCACAGCAATCAGATAATAAAAAGCACCCCAATTGGAAAGGAAAAAGTAAAACTGTTATTATTTGCAGATGACATGATACTATAGAGAACCCTAAAAATTCCACCAAAACAATATTAAAACTAATAAATGAATTCAGTAAAGTAGCAGGATATGAAATTAAAATTCAGAAATTGATTGCATTTTTATATACCAATAATGAACTATCAGAAAGAAATTAATAATCCCATTTACAATTGCATAAAAAAGAATAAAATACCTAGGAATAAATTTAACCAAGGACATAATAGAGCCCTACTTAGAAAACTATGAGACATTAAAGAAATTGAAGAAGATACAAATAAATGGAAGGATATAGCATACTCATGGATAGGAATAATTAACATCATTAAAATGTCCATACTACCCAAAGCAATTTACAGATTCATTGCAATCCCTATCAAAATACCAAAGGCATTTTTTACAGAATTAAAACAAATAATCCTAAAGTTTATATGGAACAGAAGACACTGAATAGCCAAAGCAATCTTGAGAAATAAAGTTGGAGGAATCATGGTACCTGATACCAAACCGTACTGCAAGGCTATAGTAATCAAAACAGTATGGTACTAATTAGTAGTTGCTAAAAGGTCACAGGGTTTGGGAGCATGGCATGGGGAATGCAGTTAACATCAATGTATTGGCTAGGTAAAGAGCCAGAGGAGAGAAAGAGCAAGTAGGGGAATTGTTTTATAAACTATATAAATGTCTAACCAATATGCTGTATATTTGAAACTAATAAAATTAAAAATAATAATAAAATTTAAAAAAAAAACAGTATGATACTAGCATCAAAGCAGACACATAGATCAATGGAATAGAAGAGAGAACCTGGAAAAAACTCACACCTATATGATCAATTAATCTACCACAATGAAGACAAGACTATGCAATGGCATAAAGGTTGTCTCTTCAATAATGGTGTTGGCAAAACTGGAGCAATACATGCAAAAGAATGAAACTGGACTGCCTTTTTGTACCATATACAAGAATAAACTCAAAATGGATTAATGACTTAAATGTAATATCTGAAACCATAAAACTCCTGGAAGAAAACATAGGCAGTAAATTCTTTGACACTGGTCTTAGTAATATTTTTCTGGACATGTCTCTGGGCAAGGGAAACAAAAGAAAAAAATGGGACTACATTAAACTAAAAAGTTTTTGCACAATGAAGGAAACCAACAAACTGAAAAGACAACCTACTGAATGGGAGAATATATTTGCCAATGATACATTTGATAAGGGGTTAATATACAAAATATATAAAGAATTCAATGCCAAAAAAAAAAAATCTAAGTAAAAAATGAGCAGAGGACCTAAACAAACCCAAGACATACATACTAGAGGGCCAATAGACATATGAAAAGATGCTCAATATCACTAATTATCAGAGAAATGCAAATTAAAACCACAATGAAATATTACCTCACACCTCACCTCTCAGAATGGCTATCATCGATAAATCAACAAACAACAACAAGTGGGCAAGAATGTGGAGAAAAGGGGAACCTCGTACACTATTGAAAGGATTGTAAATTGGTGCAGCCAGCCAATGTGCAGTTTGGAGGTTCCTCAAAAAATTAAAAATAGAATTATCATATAGCATAGCAATCCCACTTCTGGGTATTTACCTGAAGAAATCCAAAACACTAATTTGAAAAGACATTTGCGTTGCTATTTCATTGCAGCATTGTTTACAATAGCTGAGATATGGGAGCAGCCTAAGTGTCCATCTACAGATGAATGGATAAAGAGGTGGTACACATACACAGTTGAATATCACTCAGCCGTAAAAAAAAAATGAAATTTTGTCATTTGTGACAATGTGGATGGATGGAGGGTATTAGGCTAAGTGAAATACAGACACAGACAAATACCATATATCACCAATATGTAGAACCAAAAAATAAAAATAAAAATAAACAAAACAAACAAACTCATAGATACAAAGAATATTTTGATGGTTGCTAGAGAGGAGGGGCTTTTGAAGGATGGGCAAAAAGGGTAAAAGGATTAAGAAGTACAATTTGGCAATTGTAAAATTATCATGGGAATGTAAAGCACAGCATAGGGAATATAGTCAATATTATAATAACTATTCATGGTGTCTCATAGGTACTAGATTTAGGGTGATCACTTTGTAAGTTATATAAATGTCTAATCACGATGTTGTACATCTAAAACTAATATAGTTTATGCCAACTGTATTTTTAATTTTCTTTTAATTTTTTAAAAATGATAATGACATTCTGTTCATGCTCCATTCACTCAGCCTATTCAATTAGCATGGACAACACTAAATTTCTATTTTAAATTTAAATTTTAAAAAATTGAACAACAAACATTTAACTATCATTTTTTTAAAAATATCGTCTTTGAAAACAGACACATTTTCTTATGTACCAAGATGTTAGCACCAGGTGTGGATCTTGACATTACTCTGTAACTAGAGAATTCCTTGACTCTTTAGACTGGGATTACCTAATGGGTGAAATCATTTTCAACTCAGAAAAGTTTAGAATGACATAAAAATTCATACTCTCAGTATTCTGGGATTAAGATCAGAGATGAACTATGTATTTGGTGTTTAAAGTGTCATTTTTCAGGATGTGTGACATTTTAGATTATTTAACAGGTTAGATTATTCCAACTTAAAATATGTAGTTTATTTTTAAATGTAAGATTTCAAGTTAAAAGGTGCGAGAGACGGACTAAATTTGTCAACAATGCTGAAATATTGAAAAACTTGAAATTTACTCTATTTAAATTTTTTATATATTATATTTCTAAAAATAAAATTTTTAATTACTTGGGAAGGTCTTGCTTGTTAGGGTCATAAATTGCCTAACCAGGTATTTCAAGTACATAAAAAGAAAATCAAGTGTATCGAATTTATAGGAATTTATAAATGTGATTTAAAACATTTAAAAGCACATTAACTGAGTTGAAAGTAGGACTGGCTTTGAAAATTCATGCTTAAACTGCAAACTCAACATGGAGAAGTGCAGGGAACCACAGCATATTCTCATGATCTGTCATCTCATTTAACACTCTTCTCCCTCACGAAGTCTGGCAGTTACACAGCAAATTTAGCTACTTTGAGAAAGTCAGCCTTCTAAATTATCCAGTGGTGGTCAGTTGGCAGCATTCTTATTACCTAAAACCGACTATAGCAGGAAAATCTACCAAATACTAGGGGAGTGCACTCGATGAGACAAATCCAGAAAAGCCTCTATGGAGAGCACTGTGAATAATGAAAGAGTTTGCCTGGGGAGCAGGGTGCAGAGTCTCGTACACGCCTGTGCAGAGAAGCTGAAAAGGCCAGCATGTGCTCCAGAGGCAGCTGGGGTGGGATAGGAGGGCAGCCCAGCCCGTGAACATTGCTAAACCCAAGGTGGAAAGACCAGTTTCAGCAAGAAATTGGCTGAATACAAGTGAAGGAGAGAAGGCATCTGAGAACTCAAAATGCAGCAGCTAACGGACAACAAGGGTTGGGGTACACAGAGCTGCAAATGCAGTGCCCTTCACCCCGATTGGCTGACTCGGGCACCATGACTCACGTGTCTTTCAACCCTGTCTAAAGAGAGAAGCAGGGCCTGGAGGCTCGCCTGCTGCCCTCTGCAGGCTGCGAGCTGCTCCAGGCCTGGGACCACGCGTCCTTCCCGTTGGTATTCCCAGAGCCTGGCACCCAGGAGGCCACAGGAAATGGTTGCTAGAAGAAAGGCAGGAATGAAGTCATGCTCCTGCTGTGGAATTACGGAGACTATTGGAAAGACGCCAGGAGACCTCAGCTCACTGTATAGATGGCCCCCGATTTACAATGGTTATGCTTAACAATTTTTTGAATTTATGATGGTGCAGTGATATGCATTCACTAGACTCTACTTTGAATTTTGATCTTTGCCCAGGGTAGCGATGCTGGGCAGCGGCAGCCCCATCAGCCACAAGATCAGGGGATCAACTACCAATACTCCACATTTTAATATTAAATGCATTTTTGACCTAACGATATTTTCAATTTAGAATGCATGTATCCAGATGTAACCCAATCATAAGTCAAGTATCATCAGCTCTGTGGTCAATCAAAGCATTCTCTTAAATCTTTATGCGTTTGCCTTGCCAAACACAAAAAATAAGCAAAGCTGCTTTATGCTTTGTGGTTTGCTTTCGATACTGTAAGTCATGAAGGTTTGACTTTACATGTTTCACCTAAAAAGTTTCCTTTACTTTCAAATGTCAATATTGATCCCCTACTTTAAGCTTGGGGGAATTTTTCCCAAGGTTTATTCTCCTGGACCTCTGTGATAGGATGGCCTTTCTCATCTTCCTTGGGCTTACACGACATTACACATCATACAATTGACCATCCCCATTGCCCGCCCCTCATCCCTCTGCCATCCCCTTTGTACACAGAAAAGGCATCTACTCCGATCTAAGATGCATCATGAACCTACTAGTGACAATCATGTCACCTCTTCATGAGCTCCAGTCACCCGTTTCCAATTGCATACTTGACATTTTAACAATAATGGCCCACTGTTGACTCAAAGTCATCTAAAATTAAACTTGACTCTCTCCATCCTCACAAAAGAGCTGCCCTACCTGACTTCTGTTTCTGTTAATGGCTTCAACATTCTTCCAATCACCCAAACTCTAAGTTTGTACTTATTTTAGACTTTTCAATTCCTTGTCTTCCCCCACTCTCCAATGTATGTGTAGCCAATTACTGGGTTCTTTCCTCAAATTTTCTTTAGTATTCATCTGAATTTCTATTTTCTCGACCACTTTTTAGGTTCATATTTCCTCTGTTCCTAATGGATCTACATGCCTCCATTTTCTCTCTGACCTATCAGACTTATCTTCCCATAAAAATAGTAAAAACAATGGACATTTATTAAGCACTTCCTATGTGTCAGGTTTTGTTCTAAGGCCTTTACATATATTCAATACTCACAGCAGTCCTGATTTTGTTATTCTGATTTTACAGATGAGAAAACTTGAGGCACAGAGAGGTTAAGTAGCTTGCCCGAGAACACACAGCTAGGTATGCAGAGCAGCAGAATGACATAAAAGGCTGCCCATTGTCTACAGAGTGTAGGCCAAACTATACCCCCCAAAGTGACCCCCGTCCCATTCTCTCTGTTCAACTGTATTCGTGTCAGCCAGACTCTTCTTCCCCTGAGCTCAATACGCCTGGTGTTTTCCGTCTCCTGTCCTCCCATCCTCTCTGCCCTCCTGTCCCATCCTCCCAGGCACTATTCCGCCGGCCCTCCTGCCACACCCTGTTGGGGCCATCTCACGTCACCACGGTTTCTGCTGCCGCTGGACACTGCTGCTGTTGTGAATGGCACCACTTCGTGCTGTGGTAGTTGAAACGATATCTTTTGAGGATCTATGTGCACAGCTGTTGTGAGGAAGCCATTTTGGTGTGAAAGACATTTTGAGGGAGCAGGACCCAAACAGCATATCTAAATATAAATGCACTGTTGTTTTTGCTTTTCGTTTTGTGTTTTATTCCATTTCCTTTTTAATTCCCAAGAAATATTCATAATAGACACCCTGAACCCTCACCCTTTCCCTGTCACTCAAACTCTCCCTGAGCCTGGCCAGTTCTCAGGGATAAAGCAGGGGGATCCGTAGTGCACATGACTTGATCTTTTTTTTCCCCCTTAAACACATTATTTTTTAACTAGGATAGGCAAACACATAGTACAAAATTCCAAAGGTACACAGGCTATATCATGAAAACTAACTCTCCTTAACTACCCTGTACCCAGCCACACCATTCTCCCCCCAAAACAATCAATCATCTTCTCAGAGGTATTCAGTGCATGTGCAAGCATATCTATATGTGTGCTTGCCATCTTTTAAAGATGAAAGTTCAATCATTTGTTTTCTGACATTGTGATTATTAAGACACAGACATTAAAAATTAACCTGATGCTGGGGGAACTAGTGTTTAATGGATATAGAGTTTCAGTGTCGCTAGGTGAAAAAGTTCTGAGGATCTGTTGTACAAAAAAAGTGAATGGTTGACGGTAAATTTATGTGGTTTTTGCCGTAATTTTTAAAAATGATCCTGATGTTGAAATGGTAGCATTGATACGTCCTGCATCTCTCCTCCCAGCTCTCTGTTAAAAAGATTATGTCTTATACATTTCTGTGCCTCTGCACTCCTTTACCCCAATCCCCAGGGCTGGTCCAGTGTCTAGGCTCAGAGAAAACACTCACTCTTGGTTTGGGGTCAGTGGAAATCCCATTCTAAGCCAAACCTCCTGAGAAAAGAGAGCCCCAGCTTAGCCCATCCGCACTGCAGTTTATTCACTTTGCAGAACTGGGCTCTGCTTGGCTTCCAGGCCCCATTCGCCAAACAGTCCTCACCACTCCTTTGAGAAAATTGCTTCAGTAATGACTCACAAAGACGGGGCCATAAAGCACTGAATCACCAATGCCCTCTCCTGCCCTTCTCAGTAGCTTCTGCTTTGTGTTTCCCTTCCAGAGACAATTTAGGATCTGCTTCTGCGCTTTTGGCCCCATACAACAGCTGCCAGCTAAACCGATATGAGCAGTAACCTTTTCCCCAACTCACTGTTTACCTGAAAATAGCTGTCACTGATAAATGCCCTGCCTTGCCTGGTTACTAACCAAGCTGAAAAAGAAGATCAGATCAACAAGAGAACGGATTTGTGCTTGGCTGTGGCCCCCACTGTTTCTAAATGATAAGCAAGAAGGTCGTGCCCCTGACTGAGACGCTGACAAAACCTTTCTCTAATTGTGTTTGAAAACTGTTTAAGAATTATTATGAATAACATAACTTTGAAAAGGCCGACACGAAAAAGAGAACTCTTTTAAAATGTATAAATTTTCTAAAAAATATCTAGCAACTTACATGCAAAAAAATAAAATAAAAAGGCTCTAGACACAGAACTTACATCCTTTGTAAAAATGTAAACCACAAAACTACAGAACTCCTAGAAGATTGCACAGGAGAAAACCTAGATGACTTTGGGTATGTGATGGATTTTTAGATATGACACCAAAGGCACAATCCATGAAACAAAGAACTGATAATCTGGAATTCATTAAAATTAAAAACTTCTGCTATGGAAAAAACACAAGAAAATAAAAAGGCAAAACTATAGACTGGGAGAAAATATTTATAAAAGGCACGGCTGGTAAAAATTGTTACCCAAAATATACAAAGAACTCTTAAAACTCAACAATAAGAAAAAAAAAATAGGAATAGGGCGAAAGATCTGAACAGACACCTCACTAAAAAAAAAATATGCAGATGGAAAATCAGTATAGGAAAAGATACTATCATTCTGTCATTCGGGAATTGCAAATTAAAACGGTGAGATACCACTATACACCCACTAGAATGGCCAAAATCTGAAACACTGACAACACCAAACGTTGGCAAGGATGTGGAGCAACAGGAACTCCCATTCATTGATGAGGGTGAGAGTCTGAAATGACACAACTACTTTGGAAACAGTTTGGTAGAGTCCTATCAAACGAAACATATTCTTACCACACAATCCAGCAATCATGCTCTCTGGTATTTACCCAAAAGAGCTGAAAATTTCTGCCTGCATATAAAACCTCTACACAAATGTTTATAGCAGCTTTATTCACAATTGCCCAAATTTAGAAGCAACCAAGATGTCTTTCAAGGAGGCAAATGGATAAACTATGGTTCATCCAGACAATGGAATATTATTCAGCACTACCAGCAAATGAAAAGACATGGAGGAAACTTAAATGCATACAACTAAGTTAAAGAAGGCAATGTGAAAAGGCTGCTTACTCTGTGATTCCAGCTATATGACATCCTGGTAAATGCAAAAGATTAGTGGTTGCCAGGCATTGAGGGAAGAAAGGGATGAATAAGTGGAGTAGAGTATTTTTAGGGCACTGAAACTATACCGTATGATACTATAGTGGTAGATACATGTCATTTATCTACGTCCAAACCAATAGAATGGACATCAAGAGTGACTCTTATGTAATCTATGGACTCTGGATGACAATGTGGCAGTGTAGGTTCAACAACTGTTAATAAATGTACTACTGCTCTATTAAGAGGTATTGGTGACAGGCGAGGCTGTGTGTGGGGAGGGGTATATGGGAACTTTGCACTTTCCGCTCAATTTTATAGTGAACTTAAAACAATAAAGTCTATTTTTAAAAAATCAGAAGAGGAAATATTTTAATAAATTAATACTCCAGGTCATATGGAAAAAAGGGAATATCCCTATGACAAAGGACCACATGAATGACCACACAAACGCCGCAGGCCAGGAGGCACAAGTTCTGCGCAAGCATCAGGCTCTTAGACCTTTTGGAGTGTGTGTTCTAGCCCTGGCCTTTTAACCAAGCCATCAAAGTGTGGCGCAGTAATTTCTTTCCGAAAATTGGCTTTCCCCTTATATTTTTTTCCTTTGTTCTTTTCCCACTCTAATGGGCTCCACTCTAAGTCTCAGGATGTATACTTTTATCATCACTTCTTTGGTCGAAGTAACAAGTGGATTGACCATACTGTGAAAGACATTAGGGAAACAGAAGCCGGAACCCAGAAGAAATCAGATGCTGTGCATAAGTCTCCACGTGGGGCTGTCTGTTTCTCCTATCTCCACGGACCCCCAGGAGCAGCGGTCAGACCACATGAAGTGTCGGAGAAGGATTATAGACATAATCAAAGGCATTATTCATATAATGCAAGTCAAAAGAACAAGTCTAGTCATTAAGGCCATTAAGGAATAAAAAAGAATCTGGCCAGCAATTCGCACAGATCTATGCATGTAAATAACTCAAACATGTATAGTGTTAAGCTCATTTGCATGTATTTGTATGCATCTCAGTTATATATATATATAAATTATATGCATAATACAGCTAGATATGCACTCATAGTCACACATGTATACTGGAAAAAAAACAAAAAAACAGAAGTCTCCTGAGTATGTACCTTTTGCCAAAATGCAAAAGAAAATATTTCCAGTTTTCATTATCATGTTAATATTAATGAGAAAATTTATTACAATGTAAGGCCAGTTGGTATGTTTTTCAGATAACAAGTTGTACATTAATGCACACTTTTTTTTTAATGGCGACTTTGGTTAACAAAATCCAGTAAATTTCAGGTGTACAATTCAACAGTATAATACATACTTTTTTGTTTTGTTTTCTTAAAGGATTCTGTTACTTCTTTTAAAATTATAAGCAGAGTTCCATAACAATAATTATCCTAAAATTTTTAAATCCCTCTGAATCTGGAATGTAAGCTATAAAGACAGTTATACCAATTTTTGAAGAGCTCTATTGAAACATAATTTCTATACCACACAATTCACCCACTTAAAGTATACAATTTGATGGTTCTCAGTATATTCACGAAGTTGTGCAACCATCAATACCACAATCAATTTTAAAGCATTTTCGTCCCCACAAACAGAAACCCCGCACCATTCTGCTGTCACCCTCCTGTGTCATGATCCTCACCAGCCCTCGGCAAGTGCTAATCCACTTTCTGTCTATGGATTTGCCTGTTCTGGAAATTCCGTATAAGTGGAATCATATACATGTGGCCTTTCATTACTGACTTCACCGAGCTCAATGTTTTTGAGGTTCATCCACATTGTAACTTGAACTTCATTCCTTTTTGTGTCTGAATAATATTCATTTTCATGTTGTTTATGCACTTGATGGACACTTGGTTGTCTCCATCTTTTAGCTATTATAAATAATGCTTTCAGGAACATTGGAGAACAAGTAACTGTTTAAGTCTGTTTTCAGTGTTTTGGGGCATATACCTAGGAGTAGAATCCCTGGGTTATACGATAGTTCTGTGAACTTTTTAAGGAACTGCCGAACCATTTTCCACAGTGCCTGCACCATTTTACATTCCCAGCAACAATGAGCTCCAAGTTCCCCACATCCCCACCAACACTTGTTAATTTTCTTGATGATCATCATCGCCACACTCATTTTAGTGTGTATAAAATGGTATCGCACTGTGGTTTTGATCTGCATTTCCCTAATGACTAATGATGGTTAGCATCTTTTCACGTGTTTATTGTCCATTCGTATATTTTCTTTGGGAAAAAAAAGTCTATCCAAATCCTTTGCCCGTTTTTTAGGGTTGTCTTTTTGTTGTTTAGTCCATTTTTTTGAATAGTCATAGTTTTTAGCTCAATTGGCCATGTCTGCTAGTAAGGCCCAGATGTACAGGTTACATCCCATGTCCCCGTGGCTGGGACATTAGTGGAATGGACAAGTCTATTTTAGACTGTGCAGCTGTGTTACACTGCTCTGCTGTCCTTAACTACGAGTTCTATTGCTTTCATGTCATTTGGAGACTCAGAGTAAAGACTGATACTCACCTGTGTACCACTATAAGACAGATTTAGTCAAAGCAGAATCATTGTTCGAACAGAGTTCAAGGTAAGGAGGATTATGGACAATTTTATGAAATAAGGGTTCTAATCCTTCCCTTTTAAATAAACTAAAAATTTTAAGAAAAAATTTTAGAAATGTTTGCCTACTACAGAGGAGGTAGTCAGTCACCTTTGGTATCATTTGTAACTTATTCTTGATGTAAAGTGTGAGCTGCTACAAAGGATAAGTTGTATTTATGTGGGGAAAAATTGACTTATTGCGAACTAGTGAGATAGAGAAATATTGCATGATGAATGGAATTGAATTGTAGAGCGTACATCTGCTCACTTGGAGGAAGCTACTCCACAGACAAGCAACACAGTGTTCCTTGGAGGGGGATCCCTCACAGCTTCAGAAGCATCTGGGGTGCCGAAGAATGCATATTCCCAGGCCCCACCCCAGTCCTGAATCAGACCTTCTGCAGGTGGACTTGGGAATGTTAACGTGTTCTCTAGGCCATTCACATGCAGAGGACAGTTTGGCAAAAATGGAACTGTAAGATCTTCATCAGGCTGATAAAAATTTATCAGGCTGAGACATTAGAGTGACAACTTGTAACCCCTCCCATTTTCCCTAAGAATACTCACCGGTGGCACTGTGGCTGCAGCGTGTACCCCGAGATAACTCACGAATTACAGTCCTAACCTGACCCCCAAAGTTTGCCACAAAATATCTCGCTTTTATCATTTTTGCATCGCTCTAGTATATCAACAGTCTTTGGAAACAAATGACATCATTCTATTTATAGCATTCTGGTTTTAGTAGTGGTATTTCCATTTAGAAAATATGGTCATTCTCGATGGCTGAAAATATCAACTCCTAGAAAACGTAGTGTTCCTATGCACATTGTTAACATTGTTCAACAGTTGTTAACCAGACTCACTTGATGAATCCAGTTTATGCATATATCTCTGTTACATTTGTCTTTCATTTGTATTAAAGACAAGTTCTGTTTAGAAATAACTCCATGAACAGTTACTTTATTTTCACATTGAAACCAGTCAGATCTGCTTCAGCCTCGAAGAGCATATTTATGTGAAATTAAATTAACCCTGGCAGCGAGCTGCACTTTTTTTTTTCTAAATGGGAAATGAGTTAAAGTCTTTAGATTAAATAAATTTGTTGAGTCCCTTCTGCAAACAGGCGCTGGAGACTTTTAAAAGAGTGTTTTCAGGTTTAAATTATTTCTAGTTATTATTTGTCTATTAAACTGAAGTGCAGCCTAGGGCTCCCACTACACAGTAACCTTGAAATACTATTTCCAACATTTCCAACATACACATCCTTTAGAAGACCTTATTCTGTTCCTGTCTCTCAGTCAGTGAAAGAGTAGAAATAATCACGTGTTCAGTAACACAGGGATGCTAAACTGGCCAGTAATATGCTGGAATATTATGCAGTTATTAAAATTATATTTATGAAGACTACAATAACGATGTTTAAAATATGATGTTAAGGAAAACAATCTCCATAGATTCCGATTATTATAGCTTATATTATAAAAAATATAAATAGACATTGGATGTAAGTTCCCCAGAAATATTAACGTGGCCATCTCTAGAAAACATGACTATAGTTTATTTTCTTCCTACTGTTCAAAATGTCCAGCTTTAAAGATCATAGGTTATTTTTATAATGTAAAACCTTTTTTTCTAATAAAAGGCACATTTTTTTTTTTGCCATGAATAATTACAACTACTCAGTTCAATTTCCCTAAACGTTGATTTAGCAGCAAGCATCTATCTTGCCTGCAGGATAGTTCACCTAATCAAAAAGTCAAGGAACTCCAGTACGCTGGAAATTGAGGACCTGAGTTTTTCTCTTTCATCCTTCACTGGGCTGGTTTCCCAGGAGCAAAATGCTGAGGGCGTTTACTCTGAATGTTGACTTCCACCAAACTAAAGGGCATCGCCTGGACAGAGTGTTGCGCTTTCCAGGGATACGAACCCCCAACTGAACAGCGTAGATAGACTCCATTCATCTGACAGCACTGAGTTATGAAAAAGATCCTAAGCCCTGCTCTGCTCTCGGCTGCCTGCATAATGTTGGGAAAATTATTTCTCCTCTCGTGGCCTCCATTTATATGAAAATGGTGAAGTTTGGATCTGTAAGGTCTTTCTAGCTTTAACAATTTATGAATCCCACTTAAAAAGGTCAACAGCCCAAGGAGATCACGATAGTGTAGAAAATGCCCTCTTGTGTGTATGAACGTGTGGGAGCATGAGAGGGAGGCCAGAAGAATTTATCCCGTGGTAAGAAATCATAAAGGGCACAAAGATATATGAACAAGGATTTTCTTTACAGTGTTGTTCATAACAGCGAAAATACAAAGAACGTAATTTTCCTACAGTAGGGAAAGGATTAAATAAATTATGGTACAGCCAAAAATATAACATCTGGCAATCATTTAAAATTATGTAGATCTGTACCCACTGGTGTAGAAAGCTATTCAGAATGTATTAAATGAAAAAGCAACTTACAAAAAGTATATAAAATATACCTTTTTGAATATGTATACCTAGACACAGCTTTTAAAAGGATAATAGTGATTACGGTGTTTTAATAGTGATAGCTTTTAAAAGGATAATAGTGGTGGTGATGAAATTGCTGGTAAGATTTTTCTTTTGGTTTATTTCTAATTTCTAATTTTCTATACTAAATATACCTTATTTGTGTAATTAAAATAAATACACTGATATACTGTATATCAATCAGGGTTCTCCTGAGAAACAGAGCCAATAGGAGGGAGGGATAGATAGATATACACACACATTGTAGATGTTAACCACATCTACAAAATATTTTCACAGTAACACTTAGGTCAGCACTTGATTAAATATCTGGGTACTGTAGCCCAGCCAAGTTGACAACCAAAGCTAACCATCACACAGGAGAATTCTTTTCAACTAACAAAGTAAAAGAAAACATGGCAACATTTTAATTCACTGGGATCTCAGTGGGCTGGGATAGGCAGTCTGTGATGAGGTGCTATTCCTCACAAGGCAAGCTGAGGAGACTGGAGGGGGTCGCTGTTTCCAAGCCCCTGAGTATGGGTGGTCGGCAGTTGTGCGAGTTGGGAGGGTGGGTGGCGGGCACAAGGGACCTGGCAAAAAGCAATAGTGCATGGAAATGATCCCATCCTGTGAACCTTCAGTTACCAAACTTGAGAGATGCCTGTGAGTCAGGGCTGCTGACGTGGAAGTAGGAACACAGAAGAAAGCGCAAAATAAGCAAGGACAGAAAGTGTAAGGACTCTTCATATCCAGGCTGTGGAAACAGGTTTGGGTCAAGTTCCCCAGACCTTCGAAAGGTGCAGAAACCCCCATATCTGGGTACAAATCAAGCTCAGGTCAAAATGGCTTTGCAAAGTTTCTTTCTTCCCCATGCTACTGGCCATCAGGTGGCACAGATTGATGTAACATATGTTTCGTATAGATTTTTAAGTCATTAGCAGTTTAAATTAACCAGCTGAATGATCTCACTGCATGAAAGAAACAGGCATGGTCAGTGGGGGGTTCCGGAGGATCGACCGACCGACTGACGATTCAGCAGCACAAGTGAGGCCCAAGAAAGATGTTAAATAAAACTCTACAAGCACCAACGGCAAAACGAAAATGCCAAAATAAAACCTGGCATCATCATTTGGGAAAATTACAAGGCAAAAGTGGACGATCTTTGTCTCACGACATATCTGGCAAAAAGGAGGGAGAAAGAGCTGTTTCCTTCCCATTTCTCAGTCCTGGGAGACAGACACCCCAAACCCCTGCCCACTCTCCACAGGGCGGCCCGCTCGGCCGCTCACTATGCTCATCTCTCTGAGCCTTTTCAACAGCCGAGCCACTCCGTGTTTTCTGTGTGTCTCACACTCTTTCCACAATGAGCATCGTTACTGTTACAACCAGGAAGAAAAAACAATCTACATGTTAAAAATCTGGCAGGGGACATCTGCTTTCAAAATAGTAACTTTAGGACACGTGTTTACCTCCCCTTTAATACAAAGATTCTTTGAAATGATCCAATAAACAGTAATATAGGGGGGAACTATCTATAGCAGGGCTGAAGAACAGAGGATACCAGAAATAGGCCAGCAGCTCTGAGGATTTCCTAGAACTGAGGCAGATGGCAACGGGCATATGTATTGAGAGAGAAGACATGGGTACGTTTTTCTGGAGTGTGATTTAGCAGTGTATCAATCATAAATGTGCACGCCCACATTTGTAGCCACCCACCCCTTGGGAATTTATCCTAGAGGCATAACGGGACAAGCATACGCACAAAGATGTCTGTTATGCTGATAGCTGTAGTTTCACTTTTTTATATTTTCAAGGCTTATTAAACTTCATTTCTGTCCTTTTTCTAAGTGTTCCTCATCCATGTGCTCCCACTAAAGGCTGAGACCAATAAAAGAAAGCATTTCATTACTGTGACTATGCAAATATTGTTCTATGCTGGGCCACATAGTGTGTTAGAATTACATTGATTTCTCTATGGATTCCACATTACAATACAAGGGCACTTGAAAGATATTTCTAGCGTCAAGGAAAAATAAGAGTCTCTATTTTCGTACCCCATTTACTCCTTAAAGAGAATGTCACATTTGACGCTGGTTTATACGTTTCCTGTGCAGTTTTAGCCCTCATAATTTCTCATTTCTTTTCCTCTGTTTGCCTTTCTATCCTCAATTTTTTCCCAATATTTTGTCATAATCTCCATTTTGTGGATTTCACCAACCCCCTCTTTTTTTTCCCTGAAGATCCCTGGTCCTTTTCTCCCTTGTGGGCTGAGACTTTCAAAGTCCACCGTACAGCTATCTTGCAACATTCCTGCCCTGCTCCCCAGGGAATTCACCAATCCCATGCTTTCCTCTTTCCTGCTTTACACTGTTTTGCTGCATTCCGAAATAACTTTCTAAGAAAGGTAGATCAATATTAGAAATGAGAAAGGAAACACAACTTCCAATGCAACAGAAACTTAAAATATATATGAAGAATATATTGTGAAATCTAAATTCGAAAAATTAGTTGAAATGGATCACTTCCTTTAAAAAGTGAGCCTACCAAAACTGATAATAGAAAACCTGAAGCATCCCATAACCAGTTAGCAAACTGAATCAACAGTTAGAAATCTTTCCATGAAGATGACCAATCAAATAGCTTATGGAAAAAAAAAATCTACCAATCACTTAATGGATAAATTTCAGTTTTACCCAAATGCTTCTGAGAAAAACAAATGCTTCCCAATTTGTATCCTTTCATAACTAGCATAACCTAGTCCAACTTTAAATATCAAACTCCAGACAAGGAATGTATGAAAAAAAGAAAGTTAAAAACAAATCCCACTTGCATAAATACTACCATGAGGACATTAGTCACTTTTCTTCCTGGGCAAACAAGATAACCTTTTCCAGCCCTTGCATTTGTGCAGCCAGAGGACTGTGCTCGAACCAATGAAATGTGAACAGAGTGATGTGTGCAATTTCAAGCCAAGGCTTTTATGAAGTACTCACACCTCCCCTACTCTCTGCCCCTTTCCACTGGCCAGGTGCAAAGGATTACAAGGCCCTAGATCCATCAAACGGAAAGAGCCTGATGCCCACCAACAGGATTATAACATGAGCAAGAGATAAACTTTATGTAAAATCATTTAAATTTGGGGGGTTGTTACAGCACTGAGCATTTTACTTAATCAGAGATTGATAGTTTGAAGTGGGGTGCTAGCAATAAAATAAAACAATAACAATAAAACAAAAAATATGTAACCATAGGTTGGCAGGTAAGGGGCACACTGTGAGGAAATAGATTTCATAAGCCAATCCGGCATTGGGTAAGTCATTTGGTAAAATTGTCACCCATGACAGGTAGGAGGTAGACCATATGCCCACTGGAGCCCATCAGTTAAAAGGAAAATGGCTGGACAAGCCACAGTGTGTGAATGCGTCAGTTTTTATTTGCTGCATTCAGCACGTATTACAAGGGAGAGTTGAGCACAAACAACAACATTTCTGGTTTGAGAACAGAGACGGGGAAGTAGCACAAAAATTAGGGTTGAAACAGCTGAACGCTAAAAGCTCACTAGTTTCAGGTTTCCTAGTTAATTACTCAGAGGCACTCAGCAAAGATCAGAGAGGAGTGCTGCCATCCACTCAACACAATTGCTTTCACCGCCTCCACACAGGGCCTATTAAATTGAGAAAGAGAGAGGTCTGAAGGTGAGGAAGCTAACAAGTAAAGCGAGCTTGGGCATTTGTCCAGAACGCGGAGTAAACGGCATGGCTAGTGGGAATTTAGATGCACGTAAAGTGTAGGATAAACTCCAGATTTCAGACACCGTAAAAAGAAAAAGGTAAAATATTTCATTAAAAATTTTTATGTTGGTTACATAAAATATTTTAACACTGTATTGCCACCAGAAAAAAAAAATCAGGCCTAAACGTAAGAGGCTGTGACTGTAAAAACTTTAGACCCCCAAACTTGCATGGGCAAGAAAGTCCCATACACATACACATACGTACACACGTACACACACACATGATTCTGTTTCTGGCTCTCAAACATTTCTTAAAAAGCTGAAACTCCTAAGTCACATACTACAATATTTATGATTAACCATCTCTGATTCAGACCTAAAGCATTTAAAACATATTAAGAATTTAAAGAAATAGAGAAAAATGGTATACCCAAAACACATTTCGTTTTTACTAATCAAATTCAAACCACTAGACTTAATAATCATTTAAGACAATTCCCTATAGTTTGCGATCTGGAGAAGCTAACATTTTTAAATAAAAGGCAACTATATTTGCCAGAGAACACCACAGGCAGGTAACGATGAAGGGCTTTTAGATTTTCCCAAACTATAACCCCTTGGTACCCAGTTGCTTCTAGAAAGCATGCTACGTAAACTACTGAACTATTTTCTGCTATGCACCCGCCTCTGAGCTGGTGGTACAGCCATTAATGACAATCATATCATTTTATTCAAGAAGTACTAATAATGAAAGTAGTTGTCTCGATAACATGAATCTTGGCATTTGTCATTATATAAATAAACCTTTATGTAAGACCTATTATAAAAATATTAGCATTTCGACAAGTAAAAAAAAAAAACAAAAAAAATAAATACCTCTGTTCTGGAACAGGACCTCTGGAGAGCTATCCTTGCAGAGTTGTGTCACTCAGGCCTGGAGGAAGGACCATTTCAACAGGCGTCCAGCCAACATGTGGGTGGCACTGGGCAGGACAGAGGGGCTATCAGAGGCCACGGCCTGATCCTCAGCGTGGGGCAGCTCAGCGGTCAGCCAGGAGCATCTGCTAGACGCTCTAAAATACTTCAGGACTTCACAAGAAAGGCCTGTGAGCCGCTGTAGTTAAAGAGCCCGCATTCCTATTTTCTAGACACATGGAATTATTGCAACAAAGGATGCTGAATGGACGTGGCTGTCACATATTTTGGAATTTTCCATTAAATAATTTGCTTTTTCCAGAAAATAAAAATGGGGTGGTGGCCCCCTGCTTGATGGTTGCTGCTATTTTCCCAGCTCACAGGTGCCTGGCCCTCCAGCCAGCCGGCTTCCGTAGGCTGGCCGTGTCCCGGCACAGGTGTGAGCCCTTTGGAGAGCCCTGAGCGCTTGATAAGATGGAGGGAGCCCAGGTGTCTTCTAAAATACCGTGTTTTCTTAAGGTTCCCTGACAGTTGTTGCTGAGGTCCACTTGCTAACATAAGAACCACAGGGGCCTGTCCAGCCACAACATGGGCTTTGAAAGGGGAGACGTCTGTATGGGGCTCACCACAAAAAGAGTAACTGTATTTCTTTAACATGACATTAAAAGGAAGCATCTATTTGATGTTGCAAATGTGCAGTGTGGCAAACAGAAAGAATCTAGTTGCTGAGTGGGTGGCAATATTACAATTCCTACACTAGTGTCATACCTTTAGAATTTGAGTTCTAAACTTTCAATAATAAAACTGTAATAATATTCATTTGTAGGCTCAGTCTTGGGGCTACAGGGACCAGGGCGGACACCGATCCTGAAGTCCTGGCAGGGACTCCTGCTGCAATATGGCCGAGTGACCTTTTTTGTACTTTGGGGCCAGGCCTCCCTCCGGTGACATGAATGCTATTGCCCATTCAGATCCAGAACACATTAACCTTAAAATAAAAGCCTAGGTGAAAGGCAACAAGCTTTTATTTGAGGTGCAAAAATAATTGCAATTCTGGGAAAGCACTGATGCAGGCCGAAATCCAGTGTTCTGATTAGGGGGTGTTTATGAGAAAGGGAAGGGGCATTATTACATGAACAGAAGGAAGGAATTTCTACTGGCGTTAGTAAGCCAAGGAAGGACTTCCTACAGGTGCAAATAAGCTACTTTATGCCTTAGGTATGCGTGGCGGTGCTAATTCTAAAGTGTGTCTTTAATTTTTAGTCCAGTACTCAGAATGTCTGCTTTCCTGCTAGATTTACAAACAGTTGTTAGGAATATAATGTCGCTTTTGGACTAGTGGAAGGGTTGTTTTGCCCAGTTTAAACGTTCCAAGGGTTTGAGGAGTAAGGCATGACACGGAACTCTGACTCCACCTTCACGTGGCTTTATTCATATCGTTTGTCACAACCCTTACGTCTGTTCAGCCCTCTGTGGTCTCAAACCTACTGCCTGTAGATGGAGATAGTTTGGCAAAGTTAGTGGAGTTTTGAAAATGCACCTTAGACATCCGAGACCTTCTGCAAGTTTTGGTTATACACTTTATGCTGAAGGTTTGAAGGGTTTTCTGATTCACTTAGGACCAGAGCAAGCCTGTGAACTCACAGCACCTCTGCCACCAAAAAACCACTGGGATTGTCATTGAGTTAATTAGAAAAGTGATTATAATTTTTTATCCTCCAAGTTTTATAAATTGAAATATAATTGACATATAACATTATATTAGTTTCAGGTATACAATACCTGATTCAATGTACAATGATTCAATATGTGTATGTATTGCGATCACCATATTAAGTCTATCATCTACCATACATAGTTAACAAACTTTTTTTCTTGTGATAAGAACTTTTAAAAATGTACTCTTCCCAGAGGGGAGGGGAGAGGGGGAAGAAGGAAGGTAGATAGTGGGGGGAGGGGGGGAGAAAAAAACAGAAAAAAAATTAAGTCATTTTCTTCAATTAAAAAAAATAATTAATTTTAAAAAAGATTTACTCTCTCAGCAACTTTCAACTATGCGATACAGGATTAACTAGAGTCACCATGCTGTACGTCACATCCCAGGACATTCATTTTGGAACTGGAAGTTTCTGCCTTTCTGCCCCCTTCACCCATCTCCCCATGTTTATCACTGCAAACATGTACTTGTAGACTCTTCGTTAAATAAACCCAAAAACAATCTGTCCTGTCTATACACAATAAAAAAGGGCTCCTTCTCAGGAAAATCCAGATTCTGACACAGACTGGGCATGAAGTTTCCAAGCTCAGCCCATAGACTTTTAGCTGGGGTCAGAATCTAGTTCTTATGGGCTGAACTGTGTGCCTCCCCCACAGGATATGTTGAAGTCTTAACTCCTTAGTACCTCAGAATGTGACTGTACTTGGGGATAAGGCCTTTAAAGTTGTAACAAAGGTAGAACGAGGTCCTGTGGGCCCAGATCCAATATGCCCGGTGTTCTCAGAAGAAGAGATTACGACACAGACACACAGTGAGGGAAGACCATCTGAGGGCACAGGGAGAAGATGGTCATCTGCATCAAGGAGACACCAACCCTGCCGACACCTTGACCTCAGACTCTCGGCCCCCAGGACTGTGAGAAAACACGTCTCTGTGCAGAAGCCGCCAATCCGTAGTATGGCAACCCGCGCAAAATAACACTCCAGGCAAGTGAGGTTCGGCGGGGACCTGCTCTTCCAGAACACAACAGCATCCTCAGCCTGCGGAGAAGAGGACACAGTGGATTCCTACAGTGCTGACAGAGACAAAGGCGGTAAACACTGTGTCGTGGTCCAGCCGCAGCCTGGCGGGGAGCAAGACGACAGGGCAGTCAACCCTGTTCGACCTTCAGAGGCTCTTTGACCTTCAAAATTCTTATTTAGGAATATTATTTGATTGTTTCCTTTTTCTACAAAGTTTCTATAACATTTTTTTCTATATTTCTAATTTACATGAGGATTCTATAGTTTAATCAGATTGTTGAAAAAGGAGTTGTGACCAGGTGTTTCACTGTGGGAGTAAACTTCATTTCACTAACAAGTTATTTTTTTCAAATAGACTCTATTTTTTTAGAGCAGTTTTAGGTTCACAGCAAAACTGATGAAAGGTACAGAGATTTCCCATATACCTCCTGCCCCACACATGCACGGCCTGCCCCAGCATCAACATTCCCCACCAGAGTGGCACATTTATTACCGCTGATGAACCAACAATGGTACGTCATAACCACCCAGAGCCCATCGCGTATATCAGGGTGCACTCTTGCTGTTGTTCATCCTATGGGCTTGGACAAAAGTATAATGACATGTAACCACCATTAAAATATCATACAGAACAGTTTCACTCCTCTAGAAATCCTCTGTGTTCTGCTTATTCGTCCCTCCCCCCGACCACCTTTTTACTGTCTCTTTTTACTGTCTCCATAGTTTTGCCTTGTCCAAAATGTCATGTAGTTGGACTCATACAGTCAGTACGTTGCCTTTTGAGGTTGGCTTCTTTCTGGATGCACCACAGTTTATTTATCCATTCACCTGCTGAGGGGCATCTTCGTTGCTTCCAAGTTTTGGTAATTATGCATAAAGCTGCTTTAAACATCTTCGTGCAGGTTTTTCTTTAGACATGAGTTTTCAGCTCCTTTGGGTAAATACCAAGGAGTGCCGTTGCTAGATCACAGGGTAAGAGTATCTTTAGTTTTACAGGGAACTTCCAAACTGCACTAAGTATGATTTAAAAGTGCAGTCAAACAAAATCTCTTTTGGGAATGAAATACAGCCGAAAGACATTTGTAAATGCCCAGCAGAACTCGTACATGAGAGTGCACAGGTGTTTTCATACAGATCCATTTTGCAGCCCCTGTGCATGGCCTAAGCCAATTCCCACCACAATAAAAAGAAACATCACCAGAAGTTATAGAATTGGAAACTCTTCCAGGATTTCCTAACTCGCCATTATTAGGGAGAGAAGGCAAAATAGTTTGTTTTTTTTTTCTTTTTTTCTCACAGGAACACCCCAAAGAGAAACAGAGATGCCCAGCAAGTGTCTTTCTCTTTTATGTTCCCACGGCGAGAACAATCTGTGTTGGGGAAGATTTTAAAACAGTCATTTAAAGAAGGTTTTCAGTATATGATGTTATGCACAAACGTGATTCAGCAGCTAAATAAATGTGCCCCGGCATTGCCTCCTAACCTTCGGTACCTGCGGGGTTCTGAGGGTGTCATCAAAGGAAGAGGCAGACACACCACACGGACACACAGACCTTCGGCAGCCGTTCTGTGGACACCTCCTGCCAAAGCGCATCTTACAACCATCGGCCAACAGTGTCCAGGCAAACTGTACATCGTAGGTACGGGCTTGAAACCCGGCGCTGATGCTTACTAGAATTCACGATGCATTGAAACAAAAGCTGAATCACGTTACGCACAATTGTAACTACGCAGGGAATATATACATGTTTAACCAAAATGCCATGAATTTTTATATGGCCATATTCGAGGCTTTATATAATAAATGAATGTTTTCCACTTTCGGTAACAGCAAAAATATTTAATTTTTAAATGTCGGATTCATTCTTATATCCCATAAGTGACAATTAGTTTCAGCCTCAGTTTCAGCTGAATGTGGAATTTTTGCCCTTAGCCATTTAGAGAGCAACCAAAATGACAATTCGGCTCACCTCAATGAAGTCCACTTAATCAAAGCATCCCTTCTCCTACAATGTTAATTTTAAAAAGCTGGGACTTCCGTTTCTGAATTAGTTCAATACCACAGAGCAGGCTGCAAACAGCCAGAGTTCCAGCCTCTGCTTTCCCTGTGGTACCTGCAGGGAATGGCGTTTATGAAGCACCACGAGGAGCCAGGCTGGTTTTGCTCCTTCCCTGCACGAGTGAGGCACATTGGCAAAGTGGCCACGATACTGTAGAGACTGACACTGGGCTTTAAGACCCAGATGCACAAAGAAAAGCTAAACTCTCTCCACAGCAGAGCAAACGGGACTGGACCTGACACACTGGGTGGGGGAAAGCTGCCGGGTACCCTGCACTCCTCTTGGGCTGCTTTCGAATTTCCTGAAATTGGGTGATTTTTTTTTCTCAGAGGAATCGTGTGCATGGTCAAGCAATTTCTTCCACAAAGCAAAACCAAGAATAAATAGTGTTTAGACACCAACAGAATCTTCTGGGTTTCTTCCTCCATGAAGACAATAAAACTCGATTATGTGAAAGAAATTGCATGAGTCGCCACGTTGGCCAGAATCACAGGTGATGTTGTTAAGCAATATTTGTTTGTTTTTGTTTTTTATTTTCCTGGTTACTGTTTGGTTTGCTGGCCAGGAAATTCTGGACTGACATTGCCCTGAACGGAAAGGAGTCAGAGAAACTAGAGGGGGGAAAAGTGCTTGCCTCTAAGTCCAGGAAACCCCGGCCGAGTTCTGCTTCCACTGAGATTCACCCTCCCTGCTGAAACAACCCCAACTGGGTAAAATACATGAAAAATGGTTGTCAAGACAGCGGCCACTGGGCAGGCAAGGACTGTGCTCCCTGAGACAATAAATAAACAAGGTGAGCCCTATGATTGCCCCAGGGAAGGCCTTGAGAGTATAGGGAAGGGGACTAGCCAGATCCTGGAAGATGCCCTAGATTGGGAAAACAGATCTGGGGATCTAGAGAGACAGGGAGGCTAGAGTTCGCAAGGCACAGAGCTACACAGGGAGAGAACTCTGGGCTTCTGCAGAGGGTCGCACCCCCAAGTACTCAGCAGAACGCAGAGAGTACACATGTGAGGAAACTACTCAGGGCAGAAAGACCCGCCGGACAGCATTGTGGGAACAGTGCCAGAATTAAACGGGGCCAGGAACAGGGCCTGTGATTCGCGGCAAATCAAATAGCGAAGCTCGATAGCAATAATTTCAGACGCTGGGAGGTCCCCAATGCAATACCTATTTTTAATTAAAACTTTTATATGAGGCTGTGTGCCCCGAAAGGCGTAATACATGCCCTGGGAGCCAAAGGGTGGCATCACTTACCATCACACTCAGTGACATGCAGGGAGAATTTGTGCTTCCTGTCCTTGCAACTCTGGGCTCTGCGATCCATGGTCCCTAAAGGCAGAACACCTCTTCCAGTGGATGAGCAAGGCTCCCATCGAAGTTTAAAGCTGTAGTTGCCACCTGTGAACTTCAGCTCCTTGAGCCCACGGACCGCCAAGAAAGAAGGGGTGACGCCATCCTCGCAGGGCTAAGTGACACTGATCTTCAAAAGGAGATGGGGCTGCAGTAACAAAATGCGGGTAGGAAGGATCCACTTGAGTGTCTCTTGGCACTCTGTTGTCCAATTTAAACAGACAAAGGACAAGCATGGGAATCTTAGCCTGAGAAGGGCCTGGTGACAGGGCTCAGACCTCCGCAGAAGTGAGAGTCCGTTATGCCACCACATGAGCCACTGGGAGCAGCAAAGGTGCGAGCTGACTGACATTGACAGGGATCCAGAATGCAGAGCAAAGGAGAGAGACAATGAGTGCCCGTGGGGCCCAGAGGCCCGCTCAGGGGTGGGTGTTGCAGTTCACCCCACAGACCCTCCGCTTGCAAACCTCTCCCAGGCGGAAAGAATACTCATGCCCTGGAGCAGCTGCTCCCAGAACAGAGGTGAAGAGCGGGGTCCAAGCTGCAAAGTAGACAATAGTGGGCGCTGTAACACACCCAGATCTTCGGCTATTAGCTGTCAGCCCCTGAAAGCGGGGGTCCGCAACCTTTTTGGCACCAGTGACTGGTGCTTCTCTGATGATCTGAGGTGGAGCTGAGGCAGCGATGCTCGTGCTGGGGAGCGGCTGCAAATCCAGACGAAGCTTTGCTCACTCAACCGCTGCTCACCTCCTGCTGTGTGGCCTGGTTCCTAACAGGCCATGGAACAGTACCGGTCTATGGCCCGGGGGTTCAGTACCCTTGCTTTAAGGGACTGCCTCAGCTACAGAGAGCTGCCTGGCCCAAGCCCATCTCACTTCCCTGGGCAGCCAACATTCAATGACTGATCAATGAGGGAATACAAAGATCTGGCCATCTTGGCCCGACTTGGGGCAAGTCTGAAGGCCTAGTTCCTAAGTTCCCTGCGAGGTTGGCCAAAGCTGTCATTGCATCTTCTTCTGTCCACTCCTGTTCCCTTTCCCTCCCTTCAAAGGTACGGGTCCCAAGGGCACCCCTTAGCAAACATCCCACATCTCATAGTCCACTCCTCGGGACCCCAGTCGGTAGCACTGACACTGCCCAGCTAGTAAGCAGAGATGCTGGTTTTCAGCGCAGATACTGCGGGTTCAAAGGCTCACTCCATGCCGCACCTAAGCTGGGAACGTAGAATCAACCCTGAAGAGAGGGAAGGGAAGTAGGAGAAATCCGTGACTAACCTGATATCTGAAAGGACTGAGAAATCATCGAAGGGGTTGAGTTGTTTAGAATTGGATTGATTAAATTTTGATCAGGTAAATGAAGCTTGAGATAGAAATTACAGATAAACAATTAGAGGTTTCCTTTTTGCATATCTGAGTCTTAGAAATCATACCCATTACATAATATTCAGCATCAGTGAGATTTCACTATTAGAATTAAAGAAATAATCAGAATTCTAGTGCTCAGGTAGTAACATAATCATTTCTGTATTTTCCCAGGAACTATCTAGTGTGTCTGTCTACAAGAATCATTCTGTGTCCCAAACGTCAAGGCGTAAAGCTAAAGAAAATATCTACAAGTCATCCAATTTGAAATCATTCTTAGTTCTCTGGGGTAGGCTAAAACAACGACCCCAAAAAGATATTCATGTCAAATATGGAACCCGTGAATGTGATCTTATTTGGCAAAAATGGTTTTTGCAGATGTAATGAGGATCTCGAGAGCAGGATTATCCAGGTAAGCCCTAAATCCAATAACGAGTGTCTTTATAAGAGAGGCAGAGGGAGATTTGAGGCAGACAGGAGAGAGTAAAGATACAGACACACAGAGAAGAAAATGATGTGAAGATAGAGGCAGAGACTAGAGGATTCAGCCCAACAAACGCAGGAAGAGGCAGGCAATGGCCTCTCTGCTAGAGCCGCCAAGGAGCACTGCCCTGGTAGACTTCAGACTTCTGGCCTCCGGAAGGGTGTGAGAATACATTTTTGTTGTTTTAAGCCACCAAGTTTGAAGTCATCTGTTATGGAGCCAAAGGATGCCAACACACACACACACCCCACCTTCTGCATCAGAATATATCCTGAGCTTTTTGTGAAACATATAATTTTAAATTCCTCAACTGGCCAAAAAAACCACTGGAATAGCAGGACTTGCCCCAGGTATAAATGCTGTGGATACAATCACTGAGTAAAAGCTGCACACAGCTGAAGACACAGCAGTATTGATCTGCCTGTGGATACGAATTACAGCTCCTTTCCTGAGAGCGCGCACAGTGGGGTGGATGCATAGATTTTTACATCTCGAGTCTATGTCAGCCAGATCTATACTCAAGGTCAAACAACTTAAAAACCCACAGACACTCAGTGTTAGATCCAAAGAATTGATCTTACTGGTCCTCTGATCAACAAATAAAAAAATAAATCATTTATTATTCCATGACGTGTCAGGCTAGAAATCAGATATTCACTCTGATCCTATTTTTACTATAGAAAGAGTGTTGATACCCTGGTAAGGACATCTGAAAAAGGAAGAGGATGCTTAGAAACAAAGCCAAGGAGAGAGATTGTTCTTCGACTTAGAGCAACAGGAAATTCATTTCACAGTACGCCACTTTGACAGCAGCATTGTATATATAGCCTATTGTTAGCACTCCCTCAGGGAGCATGCAGAAAGAGTTGGCCTTATCTGTTGAGGCTCAGGAACCTCTCAGGGGTTGCTCCCAGCCCCGAAGCTCAGCATCTTTTCTCTGGGGAGTGTTGGGGCAGGTGGAGGTAGAAGCAAAGTAATGAATAAAAAATGGGTTTTAAAAGGCCTTAGAGAAAACTCCCAAGTGATAGCAAATTATTTAATCCAAAGGCTTGAAAGTGAGCAGGCAGAAAGGAATAAATAATATTTTATTTAATTCTCTGAATAATTCTGAGAAGCAGGTGCTATAGATGGGAAAAATAAGCTTCCAAGAGGTGAAAAGACTCGAGGGCACAGTAAGAGAGGAGGCTGGGATTAGAATCCAAACCTGCCTGACTCCAAAGGCTGCGCTCCTGGAACTCTGCCCCATTTCTCCAAAATCAAACATACACACAAACAGAGCGTGGGTAGATGGGCATTCTAATTAATTGATTCCCGCAATATATTGAGTTCTTCTGCCTTTAACCAGTAATTCACGGGGCATAGAAAGATGAAAAAGGCAGAGTTGTCTCTTCCTTCAAGGAGCGTGGAAATGTGAAATACGAAACAAAGTGAGGAGGATGCTGTGAGCAACAGGACTCGGGCAGAGATCCAACAAGCGTGGTCAGAAGGGAGAGGCCACTTTCAGATGGAGGTGACTTTCCAGGAAGTGGGAGGAATTGGGTCATATGGGGAAAGAAATTTCACACTAAAGGAAACACACGCAAAGCTAGAGATGCAAGATATGAAAAAGATATGAAAATGCTTTGGAAACGTACAAAATGTAAAGTATTACTTGGAGAGAAGCCCACATGGAAGTAAATATTGGTTAGACTTCAGCTTTTGTAATATCTGGGGACAGGCCCATATATCCAGGAGAGAATTAATTTGCCTCATCCCAGCAGACCTTTATGGATCTGAAATTGAACGGGATTCTTTAGAGCCCTTAATTATAACTAAGTTTTAATGAATATTTTATGTGATGCTTTAGTTGGGTATATCCAAACAACTACATTGGAATAAGCAGACTGGTGAACTAAAAATTAGAGTACAGAAAAATTTAGGTTACAAAGACCATGTCGAAACATAAACTATTGGGTGATACAATATACAGTGGAGACTTCGGCTTCTTGGAAGATGGAGTAAACATACTTTTCCCCATCCCTCCTGAACATCACACGTGAAGCAAACATAAGATTCTCAAAGGTGGAGAAAAGTCGGCTGACCATGTAGGCCGGCGGTTACCACGGAAGCTGGCAGTGAGCCCCCCTGGATTTTCTTTTGGCCTCACGTACCACAGACTTGGAGCTAAGAAGCTGCCAACTCAGAAGCAAATTTAAAAAGCCCCGAGGAAAGCTTGCTCTCTCTAGGGGGAGTCGGGGGGACACGACAGGGTCAACCTGGCAAAACAGAAAATATTGAGACAACATTATGTGGAAAAATTGTGCCCCCCACTCCCACCAGCAAAGGCCAGGTGGGGAGCTAGACTTCTGCCCTTTCCAGGCCTTAAAGGGGCACATCGACAAGCCCCCTCCAGTCACGGTGGTGTCAAAGGTGGCTGAGTACAGACCCGGATGTTCAACCCCGACCAGTGATAAAGCTGTTCACTCCCACCTTCGCCCCTCCTCGCGGTGTCAGTGGGGACCACACTGGGAGTCTACGCTTCCATCCCTACCTGGCAGTAATGAGGCACCACTCCCCTCCCTTCTGCTGTGGCACCGAGGTGGCCTCGGGGAGCGGGGGCTTTCAGTCACCTGGGGAGCAGAGGTGGCCTCGGGGAGACAGAGAGACACGGGGCTTTCAGTCACCTGGGGAGCAGTAACGAGGCACTCAGACCCCTCCCAGACAAGCTGGTAGCAGTGCAAGCCGAGTGGATGCACCCCTTGTATCTCTCCTGTGGTCGTGAGGAAGCCCTCACTGAGGCAGCAGAGGCTGAGAGAGGAATCAGCACTTTTGCCTCCATCTGCAACACTGAGGCAGCATCTCCACTTCTCCTAATGGAGTCAGGGCAGAGGAACCCCACTAAAACAGGGGTTTAAAAAGACCCAGAGTCTTAGAACATAATACCCAAAATGGCCCGGTTTCAATCAGAAATCATTGTCATACCCAGAACCAGGAAGATCTCAAACTGAATAAAAAAAGAAAGAAAATTAGTAGAATGACCATATTGAGAGGACAGAAATGTGAGAACTGGCAAGGATTTTGAAATAATTAGCATAAAAATGGTTCAATACGCCATTAAAAACACACTTAAACAAAAGATTGGAAAATCTCAGCAAGAAAGAGAAGCTATAAAGAAGAATCTAATGAAAATTTTAGAACTGAAAAAAAAAAACGAACAAATAAAAAATTCAGCGGGTAGAGTCACCCCCACAGAGGGAACACGCGTGCCCGGGACCCCGCAGCCTCTGTCACCGCAGATGCGCCCGCACTGCGACCCCTGCTCGCGGCCACTCCCCGGAGCGCCGGCGCCTCACTCGCCATCGTGGACGCCGCAGCAGGTGTACCTGTGCCCAGACCCTGGGGCCGCGGTCCCTTCACGTACGTCCTTCGACCTACCCATTCTACCTTGGGCAACCGCCTCCGAGAAAACGCGAAGAGAAAAAGATGATTTGTACTAAGAGTTTCACAATGGTTTTGTAGAGAGAACTGAAAACTTGGAAACAACTCAGATGTTCCCTCAGCAAATACCACCTCCGCCGCCCTTAAAATTAGGGAAATGATAAAGGAAATGACAATAAATCAATACGCTGGGTTATTCTGAAGCTACGAATAGTGTCAACTAGATAAATGATTTTAACACATGGCAATGCGTTTTTAAAAAATAACAAATGATGGAGGCAGAACACATGGCTGCACCCGCAGAGGCCGCATCTTCGCAAACATTAATCAACCGGCGCCGACAGAGCCACGGTGAAGCGAGAGCAATGGGAAGGAAATGTTTCATTCATTAGCTTCTTTAAGCTACGAAATTTAATTTAAATCTATAGGGTCGCTTAAAAGGCAAAGTTCTCCCAACACGCACCGGGGACAGCCACTGTTTTAACTACTTCTTTATCAGAGCTGTGAGTGTAGAGTCCCTCGCCGTCTTGCGAGAAGGAAGTTGACCAATTTTCACATAAGCAGAGCACGGGCTCGGGGCGCCGGGGCTGCACGTTCCCTTTGTAAAGCTGCGCACACTTCCCTGTTGATGGTTCTGGAATCCTGCCCTCTCTCTGGAGGTCTTCTGGCTAAAAGCTCTGGTGGGCACTGTCCTTGTTCTCTACAGCCCAAAATTCTGGACTCCTTCGCTTATTTTTCACAAAACCCTCTTCTCCTCCTCTCGAAAACACATGTGAGAGGAAGAAACACGAATAGGATGCGTAACGATAAGTAACTGAGAGTTTTCCCAGATATGTGAATTGATCAGATAAACTGAAAATGAGGCCAATTCGCCTTGACATCTTGTTACACCCAGACCCCCTCAGTTCTTCCTAAGACTGAGAACCAGGAACCATCAGTTACATGCTTCTCTATCAACCATGTCATTTAGGGCAGGAGTGAGGGCTCCAGAGCCAGAGAACTTGATTTCACCCCTTTCTGGCCTTGAGAAGAGACCAGAAAAACCCTGTGCTCTCATCTGTAAAATGAAGGTAACTACCAGGGTGGCCGAAACACTATATGAATAGAACTGAAACCAGCCGCTCACTATAACTCAGCATTATTTGCAAGGCAACTCCCAGGACACCTCACACCAGAAAACAGTCCCCTCAGTTGCGACTACATGGGGCCCAATAAAGGGGTCTCCAGAATGGTGAGGAGAAGCTCATTTTCACATCCCCAAGGGCAGATCCCTTAGGGAAAAAGTTGGCCAAGAGACATTGACCAACAGTGAAGTTCCTGAGGAAGAAGAAATTAAATTCTGGCAGGTGAAGCATCTCAGCAAGGCTGGCACAGGGGTGCTGCCATAACACCCCCCAAACCAGGAACCCCACATCCTTAAAAGGGGGGAGGTGGAATCAGCAGTCTCTGACATAATAACAACCAGCCACGTTACAATTATTATCTCATTGATTCTCACGATGATCCCTGAAGCACAATGAGACCATATTTTTTTCTTGTGCAGATAAAGAAGTTAAAGCTCCAAGAGTTAATTCTTGGCCAAAGTGAGATCGTATGAAGGGAGCTGGGACCCACACAGAGTCACATGTGACGATACACCTGTCCCTTTTCCACAACACCTGTGTCCTCATTCACAACACTGTGAAGTCCTACTCTGTGCCGCGAGTGTATTAGGAGCTGGGGTACAATGATTAAGGAGATGGACAAGGCCCTAAGACTCACACAGACAACAATAAAGAGATAAACATTTTTTAAAGGATACTCTCAGAGAATGATCGAGAGGGAACAAACCATCGCACCTTCATGGGATGTTTTAAACAGACACTAAATAAGTACAAATGTGTTGTGTCTTACAATGGAGAAAGGCAGAACGTAATGGGAACACAGAACAGGTCGGAGTGGGTTGGGGTGAAGCAAAGGGTTCTGGGAAGAAACGAGGTTAAGCTGAGAACTGAAAGGTGAACAGGGGTTATATGTAGACAAAATTAGCGCAGGTTTGTATTTCAGGCTAAAGGAAGGACACAGAGGACAGCCCTGAGGTAAGACAGGGTATGGCACCTCTGAAGGGCAGAAACAAGTTCACACGGAGGCATGACCACCTCGCAGTGTCCACGTGACTGGCCAGGTACACAGGGCCAAAGGCTAACAGAGCCAGTCTTACTCTAGAGACCTAGATTAAAGCACATTTGTATGAAAACAAAACAAAGCTATGCTGTGGCAGAAAATGTGGAAATCGGTACATATTTTGAATTCAGTGCAAGCCCTCAAAGAAATCCCGTTTGGAGCTGACCCCTGTCCTACCTGTTCACCTCGTCCACACCACTGGGGTCATAGATCCTACAGACTTGCTCCAAACCAAGCCCTCAAAGTAAAGGTAAAGGATTCAAGCATACAGACTTCAACATGCTATATTTCAAAGAAATAAGTCATTGGCCATTTTTCCCATAGATACCGGCTTGATAGCTCTCAGGTTGATTGTCATCTAGCCTTCCTTGAGGTTAAAGGAAGTCTGTGCAAAAGTCTGAATTGCTCTGACATTTGCTTTCTCTTCTTTCCTAAAGGAACTTGCAGTCCCACACTGGGATGCTTGGGCTTGGCTGGACCAACACGAAGCCCTGGAAGGAGCAGACGCAGCACCTGAGCTGGGAATAGGAGATAAGCAAAAATGATGTGCCTATGTCAGAAGCAGCAGAAAACATCCATGATTATATTTAAAAGTGAGTTTCAATTCTGAGAATATGAAAGTCAAAGCCCATTCGATGTCAGATTGAGCTAAAAGATTAAAAATTCAATCAGTAATAGTAAAGATTGTCGGTGACTGCAGAAGCCCCTCTAATCCCTTCTGTGACAGCCACCAAGTGAGCCTAGTAAAAATGCAAGTCAGATCTGCTCACTCCCCTGCTTGAAACCTTTCCATGTACACGTACAATAAAATCCAGTCTCTCGCCACAGCTTCGAGGCCTGACGCCTCTTTTCTCCAGCTGTCTGACCTCCAGGTACACCGGCCTCTCTCAGCTCTTACATCCCGCCAAGCTCCCTCCTGCCTCTGAGTCCCCGGCAGGCTGTTCCCTCGGCCTGCAGTGTGCTCCCCGCAGCCGGTACCTCCACCGCTCAGCCTAGATGTATCCTCCTGAGAGAGGCCCTCGCTGACCACGCCATCCAAGCAGCCGCTCCCTGTGTTAGGCCCTTTCTCCACACCTTGCTTACGGCCTTCCGAGCGCTAACGGCATTCTGCCTGAGCTTACTCGTGTCCTATCTCCCCACTAAAATGTCAGCTCACTGAGCACAGGGGTCTTACCTGCCTCGTTTGCTGGGAAACGTCTGTTGAGGGGCACTTGTCCAGGGGTGTCTCACATTTCCATATGTCTGACGACGGAGACACTGATGACTTTTTTGTTCTGAATTATTCTTTCAAAAATGTTTGTTTCGTGACCAGCCTTGGAAGGTCCTGGAGTGCATCCCTCCAGAGCAGTCAGGCTTGCTTCATGTCCAGTATAACGAGGCTGCATGCTTTAAAGCCTGGGGACTTTTGCAGGGAGGGCAGGGCAAGGATGATAAAAGAAGCCCCCTGAAAATTCTACTGGGATGTTTAGTACATTAGAAATCATGGCCACGGAATTTTTCAGCATCTCCCCCTGAAAGGTGGTGTCTGTCTGCCTTCCCCTTGACCCTGGGCTGGCCTCAATACTTTCTTTGGTCAAGTGAATGTGGTAAAAGTGAGTTCCAGAACTTGAGACGTCTGCAGCTTCCAATTTCTCTTTGTTTTGAGCCAGCCACCATGTAAAGAAGTCTAGAGAGGCCACACGGAGTGAGAAACCCTGAAAGATAAAGACTGTGGGGAGAGGGGTCACATGAAAGAGACCCCAACTCCACCAGCTGACAGCCACCCTGAGGCTCCAACCATGTGAGGGGTCCCGTAAGGGGTCCCTGCTGACACCATAAGGAGCAGAGACCAGCTCTGCCCAAACTCCTGAGCCGCAGATTCTTAAGCAACAAAACAGCTGTTTTACCCATAGAGCTCTGGGGTGCTTTGCCACAAAGCAAAAGATGGCTGACCCAGGGTGACAGAAGAATGAAATGAAAATACGACTCAATTAACCGAAAGTTTTCAGGGCCCAATCAGAAAAAGTACACAGGAAGTCAGAATATAACTGAGCCATCAGACTCTGCCTGTCGACTCAGCAGAAAAACAAAACAAACAAACAAACAAAAAAACCACAAAATCTGTCATCCAGGTCTCAAAGGATAATCTTAAAGGTGAGAAAAGGGGATTTATGGATTCTTCAAGGTATTTCATAGAGAAAGCTTCCTAGAACCCTCCTTAGAATCTCTATCAAATGTTTTCACTAACAGCAACTGCCAAAAATTAATCTCTCTCCCTCTCTCTCCTCACACACATACACATGTGCACACACATACACGTGCACACATGTGCACACACACGGTTCCCTACCTCCCTTCATCACCGTTCTCCACGCACAGCCTCCTCTGTCACTGGTTGTCACCCCTGTGGCCAGTGACCTTCACAGCTTCCCAGGCCCCTGGGAAACATACCCTCTCCCTGATCTTCTTCTGGGATGAGCAGCCACCTGGACTTCAGATGCGCCCGTTCTCCACCGTCTTAGTAACTCGAGCCAGGATGGCCTCCCTTGCCAAGACCGGCACGATGCATTTCCACACGTTTGCTCTCTTTTCTTCAGATTCCGCCGTAGATGCCAATGCATCCTTTCACGTCCTACTCAAATGCCGCTTCTCAGAACCGCCTCTCTGGCACTTCATTCCCACTCCCTACATAAACACAGCAGCTGGCGTTAGCGTCTTTCTTTGTGGACCCGATATCATCCTTCTATCTTATTCTGTTCATGTCTGGTAACCTGCTTGCGTCAAGTGCTGTGTCTTACTAATCTTGGCAACCATCATAGGACCCAACTCAACACCATGCATGTGGCAGGCATTCACTAGATATTAATCAACCTGAATGTAACGTAAACTAGGGCATCAATTTAGGTCCATTAAAAAAAAAAACTCACATGTACTGAGATAAGATGGGGACATTTGTACATTGATTTGGTCCAAACTAGAAGCAGCATCAAATAATACGTTATTTAAAATATAAAAGTTATTTTATATTTTCGAACCAAAAAAAAGTCATGGATTTTGTCTGGGAAGTAAGGAGTAATTTTTTCTTCTACTTTTCAGGGTTTTTCCTAATGTTCTTAAGTAAATGTGTGCTTGCTTATAATAAAAATTAACTTTTAAATGAGTAAATCAAAAAACACAAATCATGTTAGTCTACTGGATGCTATTTTTCAAAATGATATTAAGGCAGATATACTTGTTTCTTCAGCCTAAAAGACTCATTCACCGGTTTTCTAACTCTATTAGCTACATTCCACCAAAGAGAGAGAAATAATGTTTGGTCTATCTCGCTGACAGACAGAAGCATCTAAAAGCTGGTCGACCCACTTGCCCAGCTGGCCAGCTTCACTGTCTCCAGTTGATCCTTGGAATTTAATCTCAGTCCCAAATTTATGGGTGAAATGCTCCCATCATATCCCATGTCAATGAATTATCAACTGGCTCTAATTTCATTATTTGAAATCTTTTTAAAGTTAAACTTCAAGGAACACCTCTGTTCTTATTTTGAGAGTCTTCATCTTGATCTCTTACCTTAAGAGAGTCCAAAGTTGTTTTAAAATAAGATCTTAACTCCTCAAACTAGTACAAAAAGCCGTCACCACCCGGTTCAGGGTGCCCTTTGGGCTTCATCTCTAGGTAGTCGCTGGAACCATGTTTCTCAGCATGGCTGGCAGAGCACCGCATTACAATCACCTTGGTGCTGGATAAAATGCAGACTCGAGTCCACCTGCTGATGCAGAATTGAAAACAGGTTCCCCAGGTGAAGTTCTGGCCCATAAAACCTTGAGAGCCACCATCCAGAGTCACCAGACTACTCACTATTCCTCCAAGATAGCACACGGTTCTTGTGCCCTCTGCCTGAATCACTCTCTCTTCCTCCTTTGCCAATGCCAGCTTATTTTTTCCAGACCCGGCTCAAATGAAGTCTTCATTCCCCCTTCACTATGGACTGAATGTTTGTGCCCTCCTCCCCCAATTCTATGTTGAAGCCCTAACCCTCAGTGTGTCTGTATTTAGGGACGAGACCTCTAAGGAAGAAATTAAGGTTAAAAGAGGTCACAAAGGTGGGGCCCTGACCCCACAGGACTGGTGTCCTTATAGGAAGGGAGCCCAAGGAACTCGCTCTCTTTCTCTCTCCACATGTGCACAAAGAATTGGTCATGTGAGCACATAATGAGATGGCGGCTGCCTACAAGCTAAGAGAAGATGCCTCAGAATGAAATCTACCTTGCTGACACCTTGATCTTGAACTGAGAAAAAACAAATTTCTGTTGCTTAAGGCACCCAGTCTGTGGCATTTTATCAGGCAGAATAAATTATTTCCTCTACTGGTCCATCACACTCACCACTTTTGTACTATTATTAGATGGATCCTTGTCTGGCCTCTGTTGGATGGAGGCTTCCTGAGGACAGGAATGCCCCCAGCACCAAGCACAGGGTCCCACTGCAGCTGAGCGCAGGAGAGGAGAGGTAAGACTGGAAATAAGTTATGGCCAGGTCAGAAGGATGTCGAGGGGCAGTTTAAAGAGTATGGCATGAGTCGGTGCACTGGCATGACCATGAACTTTCAAATCCAAAAGACTGTTTATATCTTGCACTAGTCTTTACTAACTACATGACTCCAGGAAGTCACTTAAGCCTCCCTAAATCTTGATTTCCTCATCTGAATAATGAAGATAGTACCACCTAGGTAGGGCTGCCCAATAAAATGCAGAATGCAGTTAAATTTTAATTTCAGATAAATAACAAATTTTCTAGTGTAATTATGTTCTATGCCATACTTTATATTAATTATTAATACTTTGTATACGTATTGATAAATATTCATGTTAAATGTTATTAATATTTAGTATAAGTATGTTCTAGGCAATATTGTATAGTTAAAGGACATACTGTTATTATAAAAATTAGGTATTATTTATCTGAAATTAAAATTTAACTGGAAATCCTGTATTTTATTTGCTGAATCTGGGACCCTATCCAGGGTGAGGATTAAATGAAATGATTACAAGGAACTGTCAGTGGTACGCATACAGTAGGCACTCAGTGGTAGCACTTATTAAACAACAGGAAACCATTAACATTACTTGTGCAAGAGCATGGCAGACTCATCCATCTTAGCAGTTCTAAATTTAGCTCTGGCCAAAAATAATTATTTGAGATCTCTTAAAAAGGCTAGAAGTAGACAGTTAAACTTGTTTAAAACATATCACGTATGTAGCTTTCAATTATAACTTTATCTTTTGCAGGTTCTGCCTGAGCAACTTTGTAATCCAGCGGTTTTGAAGTGTCTAAAGTCTCTTTGCATAATGAATGGGGATAATCATTCTCTCCCAGAATGCCTTGGCTTTGATGATACAGTGTGTCAGGCATATGGTCTGACTTGAATGACAATTGACTAAATCATTGTTTTCATTCAATTAACTTACAGCCCCAGGAAGGAGCCAGAGCTCTGAGCTCTAGTCTCCTGACAAACCCCCTCCCCATCAACAGCCCAGATCTCAACCCAAGGCTTCACTCAAAGAATAGAATACATCTTGCTTTCACAGGTGACTCCTGGAGTAACCACAAAATTTAATAAATTAACAGAGAAATCATGTAAAACTTAACAGAAGTGTACTTTTCTCTAGCATCATGGAAGAATAGATGTGGCAGACTCCACCAGGCTGGTCGTCCCCCCTAATTTTTTTCTCTCCTTTTTCCCAGACACCTGGTTGAACAGCTAGAAACAAGATCTCCCAGCTTCCCTTAGAGCCAGGTGTGCCCATGTTCTAGCCCAAGAGTTATAGCTGAAAGTGAAGTGTTCAACTTTCATGTTACTTATTGAGAATGATACCTGCTAGCCTGAGCTCCTGGATGAGGTTGTAGTGTAAGAGGCCACCTACCTGCCCTGGACCAAAATGTGAGAGAAGAATAAACTTCTATGTTCTTAAAGCCACTAAATGTTCTTGGGCTGCTTTGTTACACCAGCCTGGCCCTCACTCTAATTATGACGAAATTAGTCTACATACTTCCGTTTCCTCAGATCGGTTACTAGAATGAAATCCAAACACCTTAACCACAGCCTACAGGGCCTTGCATGATTCAGCTCCTCCTCATCTCTGCCAAAATGATGTCTCTGCTTATTCTGCATACACCACCTCTTGGACTCCTCCTCAAAAGGTCTCACCTGCCGCTATGAACTGTTGTGTTCTCCAAAAATTCATATGTTTAGGCCCTAGTTCCCAATGTGGTGCTGTTTGGAGGTGGGGCCTTTGGGAAGTAATTAGATTTGGAGGAGGTTGTAGGACAACACACACCATGGGGAACTGTGGGGCATCCCACTAAGAGAGAATAAGAAAGAGCTAATACATAGGGTTCGTGCTAGGTGGTTCTGGGGAAGGGCTGCGTAAGCAAGGCTTTGCTGTCACGAAGCTGAGGTAATTCAATGACTGGGTAAGGAAGCAGCAGGCACTCGTAGTAGCTGAGCGATGGGGACATTGGTCTTCTATTTCTTTGTAACAAACTACCACAAACTGGTGTAAAACTCCACAAATGAATGATCTCACAGTATCTGTGGGTCAGCATCTGGGGGCGACACTGCTCAGGGTCTCACTGATGACAGCTGTGGTTCTCCCCTAGGGCTCAGGGTCCTCCTCCAAGCTCACGGGGCGTTGGCAGAATTCATTCCTTGAAGCTATAGGACTGAAGTTCCCATTTCCCTTCCAGCTGTTTCCCTGCAGTTCTCACAGGCAGTTCCCAAAATGAACGTTTGCTTTCTTCCAGGCCAGCCTGAGTGTCCTTCCGGCTTCCTCTCCTACAATCGATCAGAGAAAACGCTCTGCTTTTAAAAGGCTCACATGATCAGGTCAAGAATACTGGATAATCTCCTGATCTTAAGGTCAACTGATTTGGGACTTTAATCCCATCTGTAAAATCCCTTTGCAAACAGCACCGAGATGACTTACTGTTTATTGAACAACTGAGGGAGGGTGTGAGGGCACCAGCATTTGGGAACCTTACAGGGTGGGGCAGCTTAGAGTTCTGCCTACCACAGTCGGTGTCTTAGATGTTGTGGCTTGGACAACATGCACACCTTGTCTGTGTTTAGATATGACAGAGTACTCTTGCTTTTGTCTTGATCGTTGTGGTCCCTGAATGGCCTTATCTAAAGTTGAAGTGTATGAAATTTGTATGTTCAACAGCCAGGCCTCACTGACAGCCCCAGGCCAGCTCCCAGATGTCAGGGACTGCTTTCCTCCTTCTCAAAGGGAAGAGAGATGCTAATGGCATCCAATAGGAGATGTGGGCAGAGAAACGAAGGGCAGTTTCCCATAGAGGAAACCCCACAGTGGCCCAAAGACACGAAAAAGCACACAACATCTCCAGCAATGAGAAAACGACAGGGTGAAACACCAGTGAGATGCACTCACACCTCTCAGATTAGCAAAATATGTAAAATCTGATGGAAATGTTAGCAAAAATGAAGAGAGACAGGAAACTCCATATACTGTGCAGAGGAACATAACTTGTTGCGACTTTGCAGAGCTATTCGGCACTGTGGGAAATGTGCACACTCTTTGATCTGCAAGTTTAAAATCTATAACTGCCCTAAAGAAACTCTTACATATGTGCACAAAAGGACACGTGTAAGAATGTTGATTGTATGTAATAGGAATAAAAGAAGTCAAAATATGGAAATAACCTAATGCTCATCCACAGGAGAAAGGCTAAGTAAATTGTGTTATAGTCAGACATTGCAACACCATATGGCATTTAAAAATGAAAACACTAGAGCTACATCTATCAACTTTGACTAAATCTCAGAAATGATATGAAGCCCAAGAACCAAGATGCAGTGGGATATTTACAACAAGATGACATTTATATCAACTTTTAAAGCAGGCAAAACAGCGCTTTATAATTTTTATGGATACATAGCATATGTGGTAAAAATATAAAAATGCGGGTGAAAATAATAAAGGCTGAATTCATGAGTATGATCCCCTCGGGGGAGAGACAGAGGGAGGGGGTGGGAAAGATCCTGGAAGGGTACACAGGAGGCCTCCATTGTATCTGCAATGTGTGATTTCTGTTAAAGAATTTTCCAGCGAATATGGCTTAATATTAAGATCTGGTGACGCTGGATAATAGGTATGTGGGTTTTCGTTACATTATTCTTTATTCACATCTCTATATTTGAAATAATAAAGCTGCTCTTTGATTTCAGTGGGAAGAGATGAGTTCATTTTTTCAAGTGAGGACAATAAGAAACAGCAGTGAGGGAACCAGGGGATTTAGGCTGCAAGCTATAGAACTGGGGCTGCAGGGAGGAAGGACAGTAAAAGGAACGAGAATGTTTTCAGGACCTCCTCCAAGAAAGCCTTTCTGAATTCCACCCACAACTCAACTCTGGGCTCCTAAGATACCTTATATATTCATCTATCACTACACTTATTATAGTCAATAGAAATGATCTGTTTTCAGTATTCATAACCGCATCCTATTTTATATTTGTCATATGTATTTTTCACGTCATGCATAACTGATGCATAAAGGTGGTTAGTTCAGAACAGATGGATCAGGTGACTTCTATTATATACTTTTAAAGATACTTATATGTCTGTCTGTCTATGCCGGAATGAAACTTTCTTGAAGACAGGGGTCACATCTCCTCCAGATTACCTCCTTCTCTAAGCCAAGCCCTGTCCTGGAATTTGCTGAATGAATGATAGGCCATTCAGAAGAAAGCTGAGGTAGTGAGGAAGACAGTGATGATCAGGCAGAAAGGAGGGACCAGGAATCAGTGTCCTCAACTAGGCTTTGCTGCCATGGATCTCGAACATGCCCCAAAATGGGAAAAGAGAACTGCAATGTATTTAAAAGGATAGAATGAACAAACAAAAAATGATGGCCCAGTGGGCCATGTGACTTTTCACAGAATTATAGAGCCTCAGAATAGGATGTAATCTTAAAGATAACTTTTTCTATGTTTACCTAATGCCACAGTCCTTCCAACAGCATCCCCAATAAACTCTCCATCGTTGAGGTCATTGGTTTCTCCCAGGTGTAGCCATCCTATCTTTGGATAGCTCTGCTGGCAAGTCTTCCTTTTGATATGATGAAATCTGGCACCCTACCTCCAGATCCCGGGACCATTAAATGAATGATGAACTTCTTCTAAAATGGAACTTGACATGTCACTGTAACTCCCTGTGCTAGCACATAAAGGGTGCTCAAGGACAAAGGGACTCAGAATAAGACATGTAGGACCTGGGGATTCAAGCAGACATCTGGAGCCTCTTGCCTCGAGAGCTGAGAAACTCCCTAGACCTTCTCTCCACCTCGACTTAGCTTTCGACCCCTACCAAAGCATCGGGTCTGGTTCCGTCAGATTCCTGAGGCCAAAGGACAGCAGCTAAATAAAGGAGGAACGAAGTAGAGTTGAGCTAACCTGGTTCTCTGACAATTATAATTCTTTCAGTTTCCAGGTCCTGTTCTAAGTGACTCATTTCTAGGTAATGAGGTAGGTCCTTTATACCTTTTGAATGAATCAGACAGGTTATAGGATTTGCCCAAGGCTGCACGGCCAGAAAGTACAGAGCCAAGATATGAAGCTTGAGTTCTGGCTTTAGAGCCAGTGCTCTGACCCTATGCCATGTGGCCTTCCTTTGCACGTTGATAGACAAAACAAGTAACATGTAGCCTATACACTCACCCAATGCTAGAATGTAGGACACCAAGACTCTATCACACCTCTGCAAAATGGCAGGACAAGGAGCTCCAAAATAGGTGTGAAATGGACACCTGGCAACACCAGCCTTGTTGGCAAGAAGTCTCAAGCACCAAATCAAAGCTCGTAGAAAGTGGCACGAGGGCAAGTCCACTTCAAAGGGGAAAAATCTGTCTACACTCTGGATAGGGTACATAAGGCTGCATCTATGCTTATGTCTACATGATGCATACTGCATGTGCGTGCGTGCATGCGTGTGTGTGTGTGTGTGTGTGTGTGTGTGTGAATTTTTGCATGGTCTGATCAGAATAAAGATTAGAACTGCCTTAGACACAACTCTAATGTTAAAACCTAAAGAGGAAAACATCTAGTTGTGAATTTGCGGCTGAAGCCCCTGAGCCTTGAGTCAACAACCTTTGTCGTCTCTGACAAAAAGAATTTGAAACCCAGACGGAGGCAGGAGCTCTCCCCTGATCCCTTGAATTCCTCACTCCACTCACTGAAAGCTGCCTTAAGACACCTCTGTTTCATTCTCCAATGCCTTGACCCATGCCTTTGTCAGTTTGGGGTCTGATTCATCCCACAAGCCCAAGTAAGTTTAATCCTCATGTCATCATCTCGATGTGGTGAGCATGGGGTGGACATACAGACCTTAGAAAATACTAAACCATTGTTTCCTGTTGTTTCTTTTTCTGTCTGATACCATCTGCAGAGACATGCTACAGTAGCAAGTTATGACAGCCTGAAATGAGGATTCTTCTATCTACTGAATTGCTGTCTGAATTCCCAAAATATAATCACATATGAACAGCAAGTTCATACTGCTCACCCAGCAATTCCTTCTTGAGATCTGCTTCCCTGAAAGTAACTCTCAACCATGGCCCAGCATAATCTCAAGGGCAAAGATATTCAGCAAAGCAAAAGCCTTCTCTCATTCTAAGTATTTTACAGAAGAACAATGTTGCGTGCAGAAGAAAATGAATGGTGACTCACTTTTGCTTTCTGCTGGCACACTCTACTCAAGACAACATTTGTTCCTGCAGAACAATAGGGAAGAAGCATGCAGCAGTTTGAGTATGAGTAACCATTTCAACAGAGATTTCCAGACTGTCAACCCTAAAGAGAAGGCTGGGACCCCAACCAATAGGCATCAGACAGCATTCAGAGAAACACATGCAAGGAGAGAAAAGGAGAAAGAGCCACAAATGCAAGAAAAAGTGACCAAAAAAGAGAGAGCGGACATCCAAGAATTAAGAGGCAGTGTGACACCAGCAGCAAAGGGCTTGAAGGAGAAGGGGAGAATAAATAGACACAGTAAGAGTCAGCCAGAGACAGGGAATACAGACATGCAGGGACCGGGGAAAAACACACAAAAACCAACAGACAAAGCCATCCCTGGCAGAGGTCCTTTGTCTTTCTCTTAAAATAACCCAAAACTGTTAGTCAAATACCTTGCTGACAAGTATGTCCTTGAAGCGAAGACTGCAGGTAAAAGTCCCCAAGGTACAATTTCGTTCATCCTGTGTCCCCAGTAAATTATCCTCAGTGGGAAAGCCTAAATAGAGAACTCTTGCGTTTACACTTGCACAAATATTTATGTCCTTGAGGAAGAGCAGGCAATTAGCTACAGGTTCACTTCAAGGTGACATCAGATGCTCTTTCCCACCCATTCTCTCCCAGTCATACACAGCACCCTCCAGAAGGTTCCAATGGGTACTATCAGGGATGGAGATGTCAAAACCCTAACGGGGGCATGTGGGTGGGAACATGGAACATGGGCAAAACTTTAGAGATATTTTTCCTCAATGTTTGCCAAGTATTTCCCTAAATTTCTGAAGTGTTTTATTTTCTGTACCTAAGCTCTGTATTGCTGATAAATACAGAGGTACCTTGCTCTAAGTTGGTTGTTAACCATGACATTTTCCTGGCTTAACCATATATACGGTAGACCCCTCTTACCCACAGTTTCATTTTTCACGGTCTCAATTACCCACTGTCAACCGCGGTCCAAAAATATTAAGTGGAAAAATCCAAAAAAAAAAAAAAACAATTCGTAAGTTTTCAATTGTTCCCCATTCTGAGTAGCATAATGAAATCCCAGGCTGCCCTGCTTCATCGGCCTGAAACATGAATCATCCCTTTGTCCAGCATCTCGATGCTGTATACGCTAGTTAGTCATTTAGAAGCCATCGCAGTTATCAGATCGGTTATCAAAGAGAGAAAGAGAGAGAGAAAGAGAGAGAGAGAGAGAGAGAAAGATCACATTCACATGTTTTATTACAGTATATTGTTAAACTATTCTATTCCATTATTAGTTGTTTTTGTTAATCACTTACTATGCCTAATTTATACATTAAACTCTATCATAAGTGTGTGTATATAGGAAGAACCAAAGTATAAATAAGGTTCAGTACTATCCTCAGTTTCAGGCAACCACTGGGGCTCTTGGAGCATGTTCTCTATGAAGAAGGGAGATGATCGTACATCTAAAGCTCTAACTGGTTGCTAATAATCCCTCATTTGGAGAATAGTCAATAGTCTTCATACTCTATCTATATTGAGTAAAGGATTTTCACAGAAACATTTTAAAGACAGTGGGGCAAAATCATTTCCCCGTACTACAAAAGGAAGCCCCGAAGAAACTCATTAAAGAAATTCACTCAAAGTCTCCCAACCCAGCCACGGCAGAGACAAGACAGATTTAGGTTCCTGGGTCCAGTTCTATTCACTTCCCACTGTATGACCTGGGCTGTTCCATGGGATGGTAGAACTTCGGTCCTCACAGTTTCCCAACTTTTGCTTCAAATCTTTGTTGTTCATTTTCAATTAACGCTTCACAACTCTTGAGTCCCTGTCTAGATCCCATTATCCTTCCTCCCTCCCCAGAGACAGCCATTCTCCTGAACTCAGAATTTGCCATTGCCATGTATATTTGATAGTTTTATTACCTGGGTCTATACACATAAACATCGTAAAGCATTGTTTTGCTGATTTCAAATCTTTCATATTATTCTGCAACTTGTTTTTTTTTTTTCTTTACACACTGGCTTTGAGCTTTGTTCACACATTAGCTCTAATTCATTCATTTAAACTGTTAATACTATTCCATGGCCTCACCTCCTTTCAACAGCCACAAGACTCACTGAGAGTCCAACATTTCCCTTCTTTCCACCTTCCTTCTGGGGATTGAGTGTCAGAATTTGGAGCCAGATGGGCCCAGTGATCCCTCCTGGGCTTCTGGTGGGCCAATCTCCTGCTACGTTACAGACTTTACTAATTTCCATCGGGGTTTATCCCAAGTGATTGAATTAATGAGACTGTTGATACAGTAATTTCACTGCCATCTTCATAATTAGTTCTCAGTGGAAATTGTTATAATCACGATTCTCAGTAGGAGGAAGTTGAGATAAAACTCTGGGAATAGAGCCTTTCGAAACTATGTGAAGCAGGAAATTCAAAATAGGATCTAATTCCTACTTGCAAAGGCCACTCAGACTAAGTTAATAAAAATAAAGTAAATCTTGTGGTTTGAGCATGTTGGGAAAGCATGCGTAGGAATGTCATCTTCTAAAAATATTCTGATAAAATAATTAAGCAATTATTACCTGAACACTCATTTTTTGGAAAAACCCTAGGAATTATATGGCATAACAATGGAATAAAATGGCATGTGCTGAACTCCTTGGATAGACAGAAGTAAGCACAGACAATGAGACCTCCTCATTGTCTGTGCTTACTTCTACTGCAGGACTCACTGTCCTATGTAACCACTATCATTATCATATGATAGTTATTTACAAGCCCAACCTTCTATTGCAGCTGCAGGCTCCATGCGGTTGAGATCCATGTCATTTGTCCCTGGAGCCTGTCATAAATCTAGTGTTCCATTTATCAAATGAACTGTTTAGTGAATGAACAGAAGTAACACCAGTAACGTCCTTTGGGCATATAAAAGTCTCCTAGAGGCTGTCATGAAAAAAAGAATTATACCAAGCTACCAAAATTACTATACCATAAGCTCAAATATAGTAGCTACAAGTAGAAAGGGGCAGAAGCATATCTATAGATGTGATGAGGTCAAGTTCGTTCTTTCAGCGAACATTGGCTAAGTGCTTTCTAAGCCCAGTGCAGGACCTGAGGGGGAATGAAAAAGGCCTAAAAATAAGGGAAGGAAGGAAATAGTTACAGAATGTCTACCCTCTAATCTTATTTATACTGGATTTAATATTTACTACCCAGAAAAGTGGGTGCAATCTCCATTTTATTCACAAAGATACCAAGTCTCAGAGAAACTGCCCAACGTAACCATTATCACTCATCTTACCAGTAGTAGACCAAGGAGTCAAGCTCAGTTCCATCTGGTCTGAATGTCCGTGGACTTTCCAAAGCAAATATGGCATCTCTTCGAGGTAAAGACTGGTCCTTATCTTGAGGAGCTTATAGTCTAATAGGGTAGATCATTTTGGTTTAATAAAAAATATAATGACTGATTAAAAAATAAACACAGAGAGATTGAGGTTTCGGTATTCCTTATAAACAGGTGAAGCTTAGCCCATTAAATTTTGCTTCCTCTTGATTTTTTTTTTACATTCTAGAAAAATTCCATATCCATGTTTTCATTTCTTCTATTTTCTTTACCTAGGTTGCTTTTGTTACTAACTCTACCTGACCATATATATTAAAGATTTGTCGTGGACATTTTCACTTTGGAATGTCCAGAATCTGAACCTCTGTCTAATATTTGAGACATTCCTAACCATATAAATGGAAGAGACAAAGTCCACCCCCCATTACAGAGGCTAAAAATGCCAACTGGTCACCTTCCCAGTCTTCCTTGCAGCTAGAACATAGCCACACAGCCCAGTCTCTGCCAACCAGTCACACTCTCCCTAGACTTTGAAACAAGAGCAAGTGAAGCAAAAAAGCAAGGATCACAGACGATTCTGTCTGGGAGTTTAATAAGTTTGAGGTTCTAGAGTAAGGCTGGTATGGTGCTGGTGGCAGAAGCCTGTGTGCAGGGCCAGTGGTCCCGGGGCTGCAACAGAAGGCCCAGTGCTCGGCAGGACAGCCGTGATGTCCTTCCCAGGTCAGCTCCATGCTGGTTGGTCCTGGCCAGCAGCCTCTGAGCCAAAATCTGTATGCCTCTACTCCTCAATGGGCTAGCCAATACCATTTCTTATAAAATTTTGATTTAGTGGGCAAAATGTAAGACATAGAGGGTATAAAGATAATGAACCTTAAAAGTAAAACTTTGACAAATCAGTTAAATCCCACTTGCCTCTCTCTAGCGAGGCAACCACACTGCTCTGCACTGGTATTATCATTTTCATGCGTCTTTAATACTTTTCTACATATGTATGTGACCCTAAGCACTAGATGCTAATCATCTTGTATATCCTTTAACTTCATATAAAAGGGGTCACACTATATGTAGCCTTTTGTAACTGGCTTTTTTTTTCCCACTCAACATTATGATTATGGCATTCTTCCAGGATGATATAAGTGGCTGGCTATTAGTTCATTCATTTTTACTGTTGTGACTATAGAATTCCATTGAATGAATATACCACAATTTATACATTCCCCTATGGGCAGTTGTTACTCTAATATTATGCAAATAAAAAATGCTACACGTCTCCTGGTGTGCATGTGCAATGGTTCCCAGAGGTATATTTCTAGTGGTAGAATTGCTGGGTCATACCATATTAGCATTTCCAAGTCTACCAGATATTGTCATATATCAAGTCTTCTAAAGTGCCTGTATCTTATATCATTTTAACAAGTTTATCCTTCTGCTGAAATCAGCCAGAGTCAACCTGTAACTAAGAATGCAGACTGATGCTGGGAAACAATCATCCATAGGTCTCCCAAAACAGCATGGCACTGGCATAAAAACAGACATATGGGTCAACAGGACAGAATAGAGAGCCCGGAAATAAACCTATGCATGCATGGTCAGTTAGTTTACAACAAAGGGCCAAGAATGCACAATGGGGACAGGACAGTCTCTTTAATAATGATGTTGAGAAAACTGGAACCACATCCAAAAGAATGAAATTGGACCACTGTCTTACACCACATACAAAAATTAACTCAAAAATGATTAAATATTTAACATAAAACCTGAAATCATGAAATCCCTAGAAGAGAACATAGGTGGTGAGCTCCTCGACATTGATCTTGGCAATGAGTTTTTGAATCTGACACCAAAACCATAGGCAGCGAAAGCAAAAATAAACAAGTGGGACTACATCAAACGGAAAAGCTACACAGCAAAGGAAACCTTCAAAAAAAAAAAAATGGCAAGCTACTGAATGTAGAAAATATTTGCAAATCATAAATCTAATAAGGGGCTAATATTCAAAATATATAAATAACTCATACAACTCAATAGCAAAAGAAAACAAAAAATCCAGTTTGAAAACAGGCAGATATGTTTCTAAAGAAGACATAAAATGACCTATAGGTATATGAAAAGATGTTCTTTGTCATTAATTATTGGGGAAATGTAAATTAAAACCACAATAAGACACCTCCTCACACCAGTTAGAACAGCTATTAACAAAAAGAATAGAAATAACAAGCATTGGTGAAGATGTGGAGAAAAGGAAAGCCCTGTGTGCTATTGTTGAGAATGTAAATTGGTGCAGCCACTACGGAAACCAGTATAGAGGTTCCTCAAAAAATTAAAAATAGAACTACCATATGATCTAGCAATTCCACTTCTGGGTATTTAACTGGAGAAAATGAAAACACTAATTTGAAGATATATACACCTGCATGTTCATTACAGCATTATTTACAATAGCCAAGATATGGAAACAAGATAAGTGTCCATTGATGGATTAATGGACAAAGAAATTGTAAGATATATATACATACACGCACACACACATATATATATATATATATATGGACATATGTTTATGTACGTATGTATATATGTATATATACATATATATTTGTGTATATATGTATACATATATACACATGTATACATATATGTATATATATATACATACACACACACATACTATGGAATATTATTCAGCCATAAAAAGGAATGAAATCTTGCCATTTACTACAATGAAGATGAACCTCAAGGGCATTATGCTAAATAAAATAAGTCAGACAAATACCATATGATCTCTATTATATGTGGCATTTATATATATATATATATATATATATAAAACTAAGGTCATAGATACAAAGAACAGGTTAGTGGTTGCCAGAGGTGGGAGGTGGGAGAAATGGGTGAACTGTTCTTGTTTTTTTTTTTTTTTAATAAATTAAGTAAATAAATAAATAAATAAATATTAAATTTAAAAAAGAAAGAAAAGACCAAAGGAAAGTGGGGTGATATTTTATCAAGGATCCAACAATCTGCCAGTCTACCCATGAGGGCAGCCAACATCCCAATATCTGATCCAGTCACCACATCCGGCTCAAAGTTCAAGATCTTAGACTGAAATGTGCCTTCTTAAGGTCTAGTGACATATAAACTAAAAAACACATTATTTAATTCACTAAGCTGATTTCACCCAATATACAGTGATAAGGAAAGAATAAAATCAATGAATCAACATTTTACAGAAATGAGGAGAACGGAAAATACAAGGCAGTCATTGGTTCATAATCCGTGATACATTCCTCTAAAGACAAATCAACACTTGAGTTCCTTGATTGAAAAACCCAGAAATCCCTGCTTCTGCTCTTGGAATGGTCCTCTTTGTTCATTGGCCTCTGTGACACCTTATCCTGGCCTCTGGGAGAAACTTCCTTGCCTATTGTTCTCCAAGGCCCACTCTGAGCAGGGCACAGAGGAAGATGTCCTTCTAGGAGGTACATAGCTTTCACTGCCCCCTTTTTCTTTTAAATTGCTACAAGTGGTTCTTACTATTATGAGTAATATTACCACGTACATTCCTGTACAAGCCTTTCTATGGATATTAAAAATCATATTCCACCCAACAAGTTGGAAAAGATCAAAAACTTTGATAGCACGCTGTGTTAACGAGGCTGTCCAGGCCACTCATATACATGCTGACAAGAGCATAAATTGGAACTACTTCCATGGAGGGCAATTTGAATAAATATATTACTCATATACACATATGAGCAACTGAGATATATATAGATATCTATCTATATTCATTTGGCTATATACATACGCATTACTCACGTAATAACTTTTGACTAATTCCACTTCTAGGAATTTATCATACAAATGCATTCACACACATAAAATGACATTTTTATAAGATTATTCATTGCAGCTGTGTTTCTAAAGCACAGAATTGGAAACCATCTAAATGACGATTAATAAAGGATGGTTAAATAAAGTATGGTACACCCATACAATGACATCCTATACAGCTATAAAAAAAAAAATGAGAAAACTCTTAATTTAGATCTCCAAGAAACATTAAATTTTAAAAACAGGTGCAGACAGTGCCTTGAATATAGTGTCATCTTTGTCAGAAAGAAGAGAAAGTCAAACCCCTAGAAGGACACACAAGAAACTGGTAACAAAGGTCGCCGATACAGAAGTAGACTGGGTGGCTATAGCATGGGTGCAAGTGAGACTTTTCCCTGTCTATCTATTCTTTTGTATTTGAGCCATAGTTCTATGTTAGCTATTTAAAATTTTAAATTAAAAACCTGGTGGTCCAATGCTTATGGCAGCATTATTCACAATTACCAAGAGACGGAAATTACCCAAATGTCCAAATGAATGAATAAACAAAATGTGGAACATATACACAAGAGGATGCTACTCAGCCTTAAAAAGGAAGGAAATTCTGACACACGCTTCCACATGCATGAACCTTGAATATTTAATGTTAAGTGAAATAAGACCGTCATAAAAGGACAAATACTGCAGGATTCCACTTGTATGTGACACCTTAGAGTAGTCAGATTCATAGAGAAAGAAAGTAGACTGGGAGGAGGGGAAATGGGGAGTTGTTATTAACCAGATACAAAGTTTTAGTCTGGGAAGATGAGAAAGTTCTGAAGTGAATGGCGGTGATGGTTACACTACCATGTGCATTTACTTACTGCCACAGAACTACACACTTGAAATGGTTAAAATGGCCAATTTTATATGTATATTTTACCACAATAAAAAAATCTTTTTAACTTGGTGGGCCATATAAAAAGTCATTGAATCATTTACTTTAAATAGGTGAATTGTATGGTTTGTAAATTATATCTTAAAATCATTTTTTAAACTTAGAGTCTTCCAAAACTTTTTTTTTTTTGCTTCTGATTAATTCTACATGTAACTACAATCAAAGATCATGTTTAAACAGAACCTTTAAGCCTCAAAAGTCATGTCTTTTACATAATACCTTCTGTGTTCTACCCATTTCCCTAGCCCAGGGTTCTCTAGATTTGGTCCTCAGACCAGTAACATCGCCATCACCTGGGTACCTTTAGAAATGCATATTTCAGGCCCCACCCCAGACCTACTGAATCTGAAACTCTGGGAGTGGGGCCCAGCAACTGGGTTTTAGCAAGTTCTCCATGTGATGCTGGAGTTTAATAAGCACTGCCCTAGCCTGGCTCTAACTAATGATTATTGAAACATAAGGTCTCATATTAATAAGGAAATGAGTTCGGCTACTAATGACTAAAAACTAAGAATTGATAATGGCTTAAACAGATAGTAGTTTATCTCTCTCCCACATAAAACAAGTTCGGAGGTATGGTATGATAGCTCTACCGTGTTCACTGGGGATCTGAGCTCCTACCACTCTGAGTTACCATACTTGACTTTTAAGCCAAGGTCACCTCATGGTCCAAGATCAGTACTGGCATACCAGCCATCACATCTAAGTACAGACAGAAGAAGGAGAAAGTAAAAAAAAAAGAAAGAAAGAAAAGAAAAACAAGAAAGAACTTATAAAACTGAATTATCTCCATTTAAAATAGCCTTTCCAGAAATTCTCATAGCTCATGGACAAAACCTAAGTCCCAAGTCCACACCTACAAAGGGGGGCTGAGAAATGTGATTCAACAAGCTCTGCAACATGTTACTAAAGAGGAAGGGGAAGATAACTTTTAGTCTTGCTACTAACTGGTAAGGATGCTGGTACTAATACCTTTGGCTTGGCCTAGAGATGCTACACTGCTGGCGTTGATGATGGAGGAAGGGGCTACAAGCCTGGGAATACAGGAGACTCCTAGAAGCTGAAAAAGTCAAGGAATGGATTCTGCCCTAGAGCTTCTAGAAGGAACCAGCACTGCCAACATGTTGATTTTAGCCCTGTAAAACCAATTTCTGCTTTCTAACCTCTGGAACCATAAGATAATAAGTCTGTGTTTGTTAAGCCTTTATGGTAATTTGATGCTGTAGCAATAGGAAACTAATACAATACACTCATCCGTATATGTTATACTTCAGTAGAGTCATGGCTTAAAGTCTTTTGGATTTACTTTGCTTAAATAAATTTTGGCTACGAATCCACATGAGAATCACTTTAGGGTTATACCTTCTCAGAAATGATTTCCTCCTTCTGCCCTGCTCAATACCTAGTCCTCTCTGGGTAGAGAAAAGACAGGCTGTGTCCTGACCCTGTGGGGATAGCCCTTTGATGTGGGGAGGGTCTCCTATTAAACTCTCCACCTGGGGTGAGCTCTCAGATTTTACTTTTCCCCAGCACCGCAAGACTTCAAAGCCAGATCCAAATTTGTCCAGACTGATAAGCAAATGCCTTTGCCAGCTTCTGTTCTTCACTTAATTTTCTGGAATCCTGCTTTCCTCTAGCTCTTCGCTTGAAAATTCTTAACGACCTTATCAGCACGGATTCCCTTATGATGGTGTCTATAAATTTAGTCCAACCTTTTTTTTATTTTCAGCAATAGTGTTTAATAGAGCAATCTAATCCCTGCTACTTTGAAAATGCAAGTCCTTCTGTCCACAAAATGAGCCTAGAATATCTTGTAGTACCAGAAAGTAAGAAAATGTTCAAAAACATAAGAGAGTCTGTCTAAGGGACACAAGAGCCAAGCTGAAAGAGCTCCCAATGGCCAAAGCTGAACAGTTTGCGCAATAGGATAAATAACACACTTTTGGATTACATCCAAAGTAAATCCTTTCATAAACAAATAAATAGGGAAGAAGAAGCACATCTTCCTTACAGAAGAATTCCGATAATTTATGTAGATAACCTCCCCTCTAGAAGGTAGAGTCTAATCCGCCACCCCTACCTTTGCCCCCACCCTGAATAGACTGGATTTATGACTTGGTCCAAACTTCAGAGTGTGGAAAGGGGAGGCAAAAGTAACTTGAGACTGAAGAAACCTGGCAAATGCTACTCTGACCAAGGTTAACATTACCAGTGACAGGTCATGTTGATATTGTGTTCTCTCTGATAAGATGTGATGAGAAGAACGCTTTTACCTCTTCAGTATTCTTCCCCAAAACCTATAACTCAGATTAACCATAAGAAAAACATCAGACAAATCAAATTTTGCATTCTGCAAAATCCCTAACCAATACTCCTCAAAACTGTAAAGGTGATGAAAACAAAGAAAGTGGTACAGATCTGCTATAAATTGAATGTTTACATTCCCCCAGAATTCATATGTTGAAATTCCATCCCTGAAGGTGATGATACTTGAAGGTGAGGGCCTATGGGAGGCGATTAGGTCAAGAGGGTGAACCTCTCATGATGGAATTAGTGTCTTTATAAAAGAAACCCCAGAGAGGTCCCACTCCCCTTCCACCAGATGAGGACACAGGGAGAAGACAGTTGTCTATGAACCAGGAAGCAAGCCCTCACCAAAAACCAAATCTGCCAATGATCTTGGACTTCCCGGCCTCCATAACTGTGAGAAATAAAAATGTCTGATGTTTATAAGCCACCCAGCCTATGATATTCTCTTACAGCAGCCTGAACAGACTAAGACAAAATCAGAAGAAACTAAGGAGACATAACTAAATGCAATGTGCTATCCTGGATTGTATCCTGTTACAGAAAAAAAGATATTAGTTTAAAAACTAATGAGATCTGGATAATGTCTAGAGTTTATTTAATAGTAATGTGCCAATGCTGGTTTCCTAGTTTGGACAAATGTATCATTGTTATGTAATATGTTAACAATGAGGGAAACTATGTGTGGGGTAAATAGGACCTCTCTGTACTAGCTTGGCAATTTTTCTGTGAGCCTAAAAATAGAAATAAAATAAAAAGTTTATTTTTAAAAACGAATCCAACATTCTTAGTTATTTTCAGAAGCAATCAGAATAACCTAACTCATTATAATTTGAAAATGAAAGTTTCCAGATACCCACATAATCATTCCCTTATCTTCTTCAGGTCTCTACTCAAATGTCACCAGAACAAAGAATCCTTCCTTGACCACCCTATTCAAAATAGCAAACTCTACCTCACTTGATTACTCTAATCTCCTTCATTTTTCTCCCTGGCACTTATTACTACCTAATACTCTGCATACAGTTTATTGGTTTATTGTCTTCTTTTCCACATCCTCCAACAAGAATTTTTCATGAGGGCAGGAAATTTTGTTCACTGCTGTATCCTCAGCACCTAGATATAGTTATACTCAATAAACATTTTCAAAATGAGTGAATTAATGAATGAATGAATGTCATCTTTTTTCAAGTCACTGAATTGGGTTTTCTATTACTTGGAGACAAAAGCATCCTAACCAATATACATGTACAGTGCGGTTCCAGTTCATGGGTGGCCAGAGCCATCCTATACAGGCAGGGCCACCAAGACCATAGGCCCTCAAGAATGAAGATGTGTGTCACCCTATTGAGTAACAAAACCCCAGTCAAAAGAGCTTTTGGCTGATGGTAAAAAGAATAAGGAATGAGTAGTACTGAATAAGAAAAGGCCTAATTATCAACCACAACTTCATGAGTAGTTTAGAAACAAGAACTACAACATGTCACTATATCTTCCTTCCTAATGTGTCAAATAACATTATGTGTTTTAACTAACTTGACTCTAGAGTCTCTTTCCTTCCCTTCATCGCTCTATATAGGATGTATGAGTAGGCAGTCTACGAGAATGGCTCTTATCCCAAGATCCTACTATGGAACTATATGTAATAAGACCTAATGAGACTTTGGCTCATCCCTCTTGGGGGCAGGAATGGATAAATGTTCTATTGTGCTATGCTTCACTATGGGAGCCTAGAGCTCTTAAATTTGCATTTGGAAATATAGATATGGGAAGAAGGATATCCATGTGTGAGGCTGGACTCTGATGGACATTTATCTTTTCTTTAGCCACAGAGCATTTAAACTCTCCCCCTTTATAGCTAACGTTTATTGTGTGTTTATCATGTGCCAGGTATTATTTCAAATGCTTTACCTATATTAACTAATAAAATCCTCACAGCAACCCAATAAAGAGCCACTATTACTCTTCTTTATTTACATTTGAGGAAACTGAGTCATGGAGATGTTGCATAATTTAATCAAAGTCTAATCAACCACAGTGGCAGACTGGGATTTCATCTCCAGAGAGTGTGGCCCCAGAGTCTACACTCTTAACTAGTATGCTATATTGCCCTCACTCTATTGACTCTATTCGGAAATCTCCCCCTCTTGTGGCTTCCGGTGAAAAGCAGAACACAATCATCATTTTAGAAGCATTTAGAAAATTCCAAAAATTCACGTCCCCAAGCCTCCTCTGCAAGTCAGTGATGGGCACAGAATCCAGACTCCACCAATCTGAAGCACTTGCCCCAGACTTTTGAATCGGTAAGCAGTTACGCAAAGACGTCAAAACCACGGAGAATTCTGTCTGGAGGCAATGGCATTGCACCAATATTGAGCTCCTGAGCCACACGGCAGCAGTGCTAATTGCTCTGTTTAATGTCAAAAATGTCAATGGTGCCACCCACACATGCAATGTTTGATGACGGATTCAGCAGCGCCTCTGTGAGCTGCTCAATATTCTTTAAAAAAAAAAAAATATTATTATATTATTGAGTTTGTAGTTTTATTTTAATTGAGCTGTAATTGACTATAACACTGTATTAGTTTTAGCTGTATAACATAATTATTTGATATATATATATGTTGCAAAATGATCTCCACAACAAACGTAGTTAACATCCATCACCTCACAGTTACTATTTTTTTTCTTTTGTTAAGAACTTTTAAGATCTACTTTCTTAGCAACTTTTGAATATATAATACAGTATTATTAACTACAGTCACCATGCTGTACATTATATCCCCATGACTTACCATGACTTATTTATCCTATAACCGGAACTTTGTGCATTTTGACAACCTTCACCCCACCCCCAACTCCACCTTCATTCTGGCAACCACCAATCTGTTCTCTGTATCTGACTTCTGTTTTCTGTTTTTGGTTTTGTTTTTTTTTCAGGTTTCACATACAAGTGAAATCATACAGTATTTATCTTGCTCTGCTTAACTTATTTCACTTAACATAATACCCTCGAGGTCCATCCATGTTGTCTCCAATGGCAAGATTTTCTTTTTTTTTATGGCTAATTAATACTACACACACTTACACACACACACACACACACACACACACACGCATCTTTATCAATTCATTCACTAATGGATATTTGAAATGTCCTGGCTGTTGTAAATAATGCTGCAGTGAACATGGGAGTGCAGATATCTTTTCAAGACAGTGACTTTGAGCGCAGCATAGGGTATATAGTCAATAATATTGTAATAACAATACATGGTATCAAATGGGTACTAGACTTATCAGGGTGATCACATCATGTTAGATAAATGTCTAATTACTATGTTGTATACCTAAAACTAATATAATATTGTATGTCAACTGTATTTAAAATTTATTTAAAATTTAAAAAAAATTTTAAAATTTAAAAATCAGGGGGAAAAAAAGATAGTGACATTGTTTTCTTTGGATAAATACCCAGAAGTGGAATTGCTGGTTTATATGGTAGTTCTATTTTTAATATTTTGAGAAACCTTCATATCGTTTTCAACAGTGGCCGCACCAATTTATATTCTCATCAACAGTGCACAATGGTTTCCTTTCCAACACCCTTTTAATAAGTGACTTTGCTTCTAACATCAATCGGAATCCATTTCTGTTGCTTGCAATCAAGGTCCTTGATTTATGAGTCCTTTCCTGAGAATGAGAGATTCAGAAACATCTAGGCTCTAGGCACACCTGGGAAGTTGATGGTATCGTAATACCAGATGCCTATCGGTACAGGAATCATGTGCATTGTGGTGCCCCTTTGAAAGAAAACTTAACCTCGTGCTCTGCTGGAATTCATCTATGTCTTGTATGGCATATGATAGAATTAGTCGCAATTAATCTTATGTTCAGGAAGGCCGAGAAGCCTATGATAGTAACTTCATGTGTCAACTTGACTAAGTCATGGGATGCCCATATATTTGGTTAAATGTTATTCCGAGTGTGTGTGTGAGAATGTTTCTGGACAAGATAAGCATCTGAATCAGTGGACTGAGTAAAGCAGATGGCCATCCCGAGGGTGAGTAGGTGGGCCTCATCCGATCCACTTAGGGCCTGAACAGAACAAAAGGCTGAGCAAGACAGACTGCTCTCTCTATGGCCCAACACTGGTCTTCTCTCTCTGGGACACTGGTCTTCTCCTGCCTTTGAACTCAGACTGGAACTTAGACACCATCAGTCTCAGGCCTTCCGACAGCAGATTTAGGGACTTATCAGCCTCCATAATCATGTGAGCCAATTCATTACAATGAATGAATGAATGAATGAATGAATGAGTAAATAAATAAATACGTAAATACATAAATAACTAAATCCCTATTTGTTCTGTCTCTCTGGAGAACCCTGACTAACACAGACCCTCTTGGGAGAGAGATGATCCTAGAGAAATAAAGAAAGGTACTTGGCACGGTAAGGAAAGGAAGAGCAATTCTTTGAGAACCGTTACATTAAACCAGGATTTCTCTAATTTTGGGCCTCCACAGACAACATTATAGGCCACATTTTAGGTCATTTCTTAAAAGAGTCATCATAATTTTAATAATAATAAAAAACATTTAAAATCAATACTGTTTATTTCAGATCAATTGAAAGGGATGACAGTTTGAAATCGTTCACTCACTGGCCTGATGAAATAAATAGCTCATGTCGCCAGATTCTACGTCTAACTGGTTTCTTCTAATTCTAAAATTCTAAGTCTCCATTGTAAGTTATAGAGTGTGGCAGCAAGAGTTTGGCTCTGTCAGACAGTGCTGGATGTTTGGGTTGAATGGGGACACGAGAATCACGGAGGGATGACTCACTGAAGACTTCTTTCAGCTCTCCATCAGATGCTAAGTCAATAAGCATATCACACTTCAACGCTAGAGGGATGAGTCTCAGCTTGGGAATCGGTGCTGAATGGATTCCTAATCTACTCTTTGGAAAGTAGCTTTTCATGCTCCACTGCACCCCTTGGAGGTAATTTTAAAATATGTCCAATAATACATCATTGATTTCTTGCTCCCTGAGAAGAAAATCAGTGAGTGCTGGAGAAAAGACAAAGTTTATGCAACTGAGCTATTTGCACCATGGAGAATTTTATCCTCCATATTAAAATTCATGATACTTCAGCCCTGAGGGAATACGCTCAAGTTCTAAAGACAATAAACACATTGCTGAGATACATGGTTAAGCAAAACACTTGAAGTCTTAGGAATGGAGTGTATGACATTATCAGTGTCATAAAGAAACATTTCTATTTCATTCCTGATTTCGAAAACTCTTGAGAGTCGCTTTCTGACACCGAGGGCACTTCAGTGTGGAAACCGACTTGTACTAGGTGCTCATCTCTAGATTCACAATGTTCACTATTCCTATTAACCTTGAATCAGGATCAAGATGTGTTTGAAAATGTTGACTTTATTATTATTCAGGTATGGTGAGGCCAACAGATCAGAAGACAACTGCTATTGAAAAGGCAGTCATAAAGATCCTAAGAGGTGAGGGCAAGCTGTGCCACGGAGGGGCCACATGAGGTAGCACCAGGGTCAACCAGGAGACAGAAGGAAAGAGGGAGAAATGTGGGCAAGAGCCTTTACTGTGGTTCCCATGGGAATGAACAGGTGAGGCAGAGTAAACAGGTTTAGGATTTGCTGGTCCGAATAATTTCAGCAGTCTCTGGAGCCCAGGGGCTGTCCCTAATTGTCTGCTGTCTGGTCCTGGAGTGATTAGGGCAGATGGAGAGTGACCTGAGGATGATAAAGGAAGTGGTTAGGGGTACGGCCTCTAGATGGGTCGGTTTGTATATGAAAGGCAATCAGGTGACTTGGGCTTACTCTCTTGATATTAGCTAACCCTGGGAGGGGCGGTTTCTCCAGTGTCAGCAAGGCCCCAGGTGTCAAAGCATGAGCATACAGAAAATGAAAGGCATGATTAAAGAAGGATGCCTACTGTTAGCCACCAAGTGCTCTCCGTGAATGAAGCAGTGCGGATCAACATTACAGAGCGATCTCTTTTCTCTGAAGAGTAATAAATGGTCCTCCTCACTTTATATACAGCTAGGTATGTTCAGAGAGGATGCCAACACTTATTTTCCATTCTACACCATCACTCATGAACTAATTAGCAATTAAATAAAAAAGATCTTCTGCAGCATGTGCTTTTTTTAGTGATAAAAAAGACAAAAAGTCTCAAAGCAATTCTCTCTCATGCATGTATCACACGTATACTAAGAGCTTTTTCATACATCAGTAATTTCATCCACTCTCGCGTGATGGTAATTGCTCTTGCATATTACCTGTGATGTCCAACAGCATTATTTTTTTTAATAGCATCATTTTTTTACATAAAATTTCCAATATTTTGTTATGCTTTCCTTCCAAGCATATACATCATCAGCCCTTGGCTGGTTTTACCAGCTTCACATCAATAATATAACTCATACCTCTTTTTGCTATGGAGATTGCAATTCTGAATGATGCCTCTAGTTTTGGTCTCTTTTCTGCCTTTAGCAACAAAATTAATCAGTTGCAGGTTTATTTTTACTAAAGAGGTTTCTGTACTTCATTTGCAGAGAGTTGATGGCTCTGTTATCACTACTTGACAAAGTTTCATAGCAGACAACATATTACGAACTAGGGCGAAAATGAATTACCTGTCCAACAAAATCCAATTTCTAATTATTATCCTACTTATTTGCACTCCACTTATGACAAATTGTGCAGTTGTACTTGTTCCAGCCCACAGAATCACATTCTACATTTTTTCACATTCTACATTTGAATTGTAGAATTGAGTTGTTTACATTATTGTTTTCATTTCTGTTTTTATGCTTCATGGAACCACTTTCAAGCCATCAACATTCTTTGTAAACCAGGGAGATACAGTAAATCCTCGTGTAACAGAATTAATAGTTTCTTGAAAATTGCAACTTTAATGAAACGAAGTTTAACAATACCAATTTTACCATAGGCTAATTGATATAAATGGAGTTAAATTACTGAAGCATATTTCTAGTTACAGAAACATGACCAGACTTCTAAATGAAGACTCCCAAACATTCCTAATATTAAACATTAAAATAAATATGAGCTATACATACATTTAAGGAAGATGAATAAAAATAAGAGAATGATTTTCTGACCTGTTTTTTCTAACATCTTTGGAACGTGGAAGGAAACCAGAGGACCCAGAGAAAACCCACAAAGACATGGGGAGAATGTGCGACCTTTAAAATGATGTTGGATAAAACGACACCAGTGGAGGACCTGCTGTCCTACAACACATTTTAAGCTATAAATGTTCCTTTAAATATGGCTTTCACTGCTCCCAATACGTTTTCACATAAAATAATTCTCCTGTTCCCCTTGAGGGAGACAAGGACCAATGGAAACAGCAGTCCATGCCCTGTGGATCAGTAGGCTCTGTCTTAGACTCTGCTGGAAAGCCTGGCTTCCTCCCAGGTTCATGCGCTTACCCTCAGTATTACAAATAATGGTCCACAAATCCAACCCTCTACTGGCTCATACCCACATTTTGTCTCACACTCGAAGCTCCAGATGTGTTTGGGGTTCCCCTCCAGGCTCCAGTAAAGAACCACGCTTTCCTTACTAGTTGATGATCTCAGCAGAGAGAAGGAGACACAGGGTCCTAAAAGTGTGATCCAGTCAATGTCTTTCCAGTGTCCTCAGGATATGGTCTGTCTTCCATTGAATTCATCCTTCAAATGGTCCCCAGATTTATCTAAAACATAAAAACATCATACCCTGACAAGAACACTTCATGATTCTCCTTTAGTCATAGACAAAGTGAAGCTCTATAGCCTGATTTACTAATCTCATTCTCACAGATGTACATTTTATAACCAAATAGGATAGGACTGCTTATAGTTCCAACATCATTGTTGCAAAGTGGTATACTCTTGCCGATGCTGCTATATTTCACTTCCGAGTGTTCTTTTATCTCAAGATTAGCTATGTGTTACCTCCTCTGAGAATCTGTCTGTCTCTAACACTGGTTGAGTTAAACATATGTCATAGTTTCCAATTAGACTGAAATTTCTACACATTTTACAATCCACCCACAAATGTTCCATAATTACTGCTACATTGTGAATGTTTGTACGCACATCCCCCCCTCATTCATATAATTTGAAATCTAATCCCCAGTGTGATGGTGTAAGGAGGTACAGCATTTTGGAGGTGATTAGGTCATGAGTGTGGAGCCCTCATGAATAGGATAAGTGCCCTTGTAAAAGAGACTCCACAGAGCTCCCTTTCCCCACCCATCATATGAAGACAAGGTAAGAAGATGGTCTCCTATAAAGCAGGAAGTGGCTTGCACCAGACACCAAATCTGCTGGGGCCTTGAACTTGGATTTCCAGCCTCTAGAACTGTGAGACATAAATTTCTCTTGTTTCTAAGCTCCTCAGTCTATGGTATTCTGTTATAGCAGCCCCAAATCACTAAAAAATTACTGAATGAATTCATAGTATTTAATGTACAAGTCACATGATAATAAATAGTTTTCCATTAGTTTACGCATAATATTGGATTTCAAGGGCCATTTGCGATTAGAATATTACTCAGGTTTCTGAATATGGACACCGTTGCCAAAATGACTCCATGTTTTTCCTTCTAGACCAGAAGAACTCGATCATCTTTCCAAGGTCACAAAGTTCTGTAATGAACCATGTGAAGTGAGTCAACGTGTGCTGTCAGTAGTGAGTGAACAATTCTCATGCTGGCAGAAGACTCGATTGCTTTGCCAGAAGGATTTGTTCGACCAGACCACTGTCAGCTTTTGAATATTCCACATTTTCCAGGCCATTACAGTGCATTCCTTTCACAATCCGTTTTTATCCGGCCTGATTAACAACTGCCACATCACCACCCTAGGATTGCCACGACCCACTTCCTGTCGGGTATTAAACTTGGCATCAGTTCTCATTGTGCACTCACGCTCAGGTAAAAAAAACAGCTTGGAAAAAAATCTTTCAAAGAGAACAGTCATTTCCTAAGTTTGAAGGGAAGGAGAGGAAATAAGGAAGGAAATGAAGGAGGGAGGGAAGGAGGGAGGGAGGGAAAAGCTACATAGAGTAAATTTTAAAACTTAACCAAGAGGACTGATTTTATGTCGGCGTGAATAAAGCCCAGTTTGATCACCTAGTTTCCCAAAAGATGAGGGTCTTTCCTTACTCAGCAATGTAGACGGCACCACTGCAGACCATTGTCAGGAACTATAACCTTGAACCACCAACTCTGGCTCCTTCAGAAAGACTTGCTAAGAGATATGGTGTTTAAAGAGGGCCTAGAGTCACCCATTTCTGACTTCGTTTGTCCAGGTTAAACCACCAAAAGGCTTCCTACTTGGTCCCCATTAGCCTGAGCTACAGAATCATCTCTACTCATGTGCTTTTAAATCCTTTAACACCAACTTTTATTGGGCATTAGTATAAGAGATGGTACATAAAATGTGGCTCCACTTTTGTTAGAAATCTTGTTATTAATGAAATTATCCAGTATTCCTGATAATAAGGACAACAACGATCCAAACCCTGTGTGAAGGGAAGTCTCAGAAAGTCACGAAGCAGGGGGACACTAGGGAGACCAGATGACCAAATTCGGGGTGGTGTTAGGATTGATGCGTAGAACAGGAAAAGAGGATTAGTGGGAAAACTGGTGACATTCCAATAAAGTCTAGACTTTAATAAGTTGTTATGTACTAATGTTAACTCCTTAGTTTTGGCAAATGTACCACAGTCATATAAGTATTGATTTAACATTAGGGGAAACCGAGGCAGTCTACAGGAACACTGTACTATCTCTGCAACTTTTCTGTAAATCTAAAATTATTCCAAAATTAAATTTATTTAAAAAAAAAAAAAGGTTTGCATGAGCTTAAAGGAAAAAAAAAAAAAAACATCTCCCAAGACGGTGCTGTATACATTCCTCTCTTTTGACAATAAGAAACCATGACTTATTGCCCTTTTCTTTTTACTTTCGCTGTTCAGATGCTCAGAATCAAATTCTGTGCTGGAATATACCAACCTCATGAACCCTCGGAGTCCTCGTATTTGTTTCCTCATTTTTCCTGATCCTAATTTCCCTTTTCTATTAGGAATAGAGCCAAAGCTTGCCGTATTTTGCTGTAGTTGTCATAAACAACCTCTAATCCTTTTAGGAAGGAGGTTCTGCATTAATTATGAACCAAAACTTTTCCAAAGGCAGGGAAGCAAGGTTGTGAAGGCTCAGGAAGTCATGGGTTACAATAAACAGCAGAAGGAGTCAGGCTCCTTTAGGCAGAAAGATGACTCAGGGGAGAAATGATGTTTGTCTCCAAATAACTGAAAGGTTGCCCTTGAAAAAACAGGAATGACTTTCTCAGGGCTGCACAAAAAGTGAAGCCCCAACCAAGGGGTCCACATCACTAGAAGAGGGCTTGGACTCCACACAACAAAGAACCAACAAACCCAACCTACAGGGGGAGGGGTTAGTACTCCTGCCCGAAGGATACTTAACAGTATCTAGATTATTTTAACAGGATGTCTTATTTTTTTAAATCCCATTAATATGTAATAGGTCTGATTCAACGGGTAGCAAGACTCTAGACCATCTGGCACGAATTCCTCATTGATGAGGTTACACTAGATGATCTCAAAAGTTTCTTCCAGATGTACATTCTGAGATTACATCAAAGTAACTCATAATACAGTTCTGGGCTGAGAATGAACACACATAACAGTAGGAGATGTTCATTAAACGCTCGCTCTGTGTAAGGCACTGTGGCATGCATTTTGCAGCCATTATCTCTTTTAACCTTCTCAGTAACTCTTCAAGCTGGCCCAACAAGGGACCTTGTATTGTACTCAGTCCATGCCTTTTCACACTGTCCTTGTCCATGTGGCGAGACTTGTCCACTGGCTGCAGCGTGGCACCCAAAAGGCAGCATGGAAGACAATTATGTGTGTCGTTTTAGAAAGAGGCATGGATGACTGAGTCAGGGGACTTATTCGGTCAATAGACATGGCCCAGGCAATCAATGTAATGTGTGGAGAAATGCCAAGTCCATCTGCTCGGGAAAGAAACCTCCCTGCTCTCAGCACGCCAAGCTTCAAGCAGGACTTCCTTGTCTTGCTACATCTGGGCTGCTCTATGTCACACACACTATGGGACACCCACTCACTGTGCGGCCTTGGCCTACTCACTTCTGTCCACCTGCACACCATCCAGGGGGGTCAGACAAATACTTCTGCGGACCTTTAATTCTAACATTATAGATGATAAGTGGAGGTAAACCGATATGTTCCACAACATCCAAAAATCAAATAATGAGCCAAGGATCATCTAAATGTATCATCTGGTGTTTAAGCTTTCCTTTTTTATAAAGCACTCGTTTGTCAGTGATTTTATTTTCATTATTACTTATTTCCTTATTATTATATATTTCCTTCTTACTCTGAGAAGTAATTATTGACCTCCATTTCTAACATCTGCAAAATGAGGATATGGGCCTTACCCAATGAGTTGGCCCTTCTGACCCTGGTGGGTCATCATGCTATGTTTCAGGACAGTGAAAATGAGGCTCTTGTGAGATCACAGCTTCTATAGGGCTGCAATTGGCCCTACAGAGAATCAAAATCAGGATTTTGGTGATGGGATCTTGGTCCCCATGAGGAACAGCATGCAGGAAGAGAATCAAGGATGCCCGAGGTTCAAAGGAGAGAGCAGTAACAGTTTTAACGATCTGTCTTGAGTGTCAAGGTGCCATGTGACATCCACAGGTCAGTGACTCTGCTTCTGCCCTCAGGTACCAGCAGTTCTCAGGGAAGTCAGAATAAAGAAAACAATAAACCAGGCAAACTGGGTTACATGCAATAATAGTACTACGGCAGCAGAAAAAAAGGGTGGAGTCTGCTCAAGAAATCTTGGTAAGCTTTCTGGAAAAAAGGGGCATCAGAACAAGGCCTTAGGGATGGAGGGAATTCTATAGATGAGGTGGGGGAGGGGAAGGAGGAGGTTCTCATAGGAAGGACAAGTTATAAAGACACAGAAGCAGAAAATTTAAATGATGACTTTCTATAAGATCAGAGGGTGGCATAGAATAAGAAAGCAAGCTGCAGGGCTCAGTGCTAGCTAAGGAAATCGGCCACCCTTGGAGAGGCTGGGGGCGGGGGGAGTGAGGTAGCAGAGTTTTCAGAGGAGGGGATCATAGCTAGTTTCGTAAGACCACTGCAGAAGCAAGTGAAGACGCAATCAGGAGGAGAGACGGGGGCAGGAGGCGCGGGCAGGAAACTCGTTCCCGTCGGAGTTCACATATTAAAGGGCTCATTGAGGGGCAGAGACGCTGGAAACAGTGCACTGTGCAGTGACTTGGGGTCCACGTGGTTTGAGGTCCAGGTTTCTGGAGGGTATCGATGACATGAAGCAAGAGAGGACACGTTAGTTAGCACAGCCCTTTAGAGTTTCCACACAACTTCACCACGTCTCCCCTCCCCTTCTCTTGCACCTGAGAATACCAGATTCCCTTTTCCACACTCTGATCCACTTCCGGAGGCTACTAGAGTCACATACCGAAGGCATTTTCCCACTGGCTCAAGAACTGAAGTGGTTCCCAGTTCAACCCCGCAGATTCCTGGCAGAAAATGGAGAGGACGGACTTCTGATTACTAATAGTTGTCCCCTTTCATCTGCATTCGTTCCCAGTCTGGGGCCCTGGTGCCCGCCAAGGTCTGTTTTTCAGCGTATTTAAGTGGCTCAGTCCTGCCGCGGGCATTTCCTCGTGTCATCTGCCCTCTGTCTATATCCTGCACCTTCTTCAAATCCAGTCTGGAATTCGCCTTTAGGAAACTTGGGTTTAGCACACAGACGACCATTATCAACTGGACATGCTCCCCGGTATCAGTTCCCCGTTCCCCTTGCACTGCTGAAAACTGACAGCCCTAGGTGTGGCTCTTCCTCTGCCCAAAGGGACTCTTTCTACTTTCCCCACCTAGCAGGAATCCCAGCTCCCTGAATCTCTGCCTGCTGCAGACTTGCACTTCCCCAAATCCCTGGTTCCTCCTTTATCTTCCACCTGTTCTCAGAGAACCCAGGCGAAGAATGTTCTAAGACACCAACTAGGGCCCCCACCTCAACTTCATTTACACCTGACTGCCCAGAAAACTCACTCGTGGGTCCCAGGATGACCTGCCATCCTTCCTATCAGCAATCTGCTGGAAACAGATGGTGCCAAGATTTCCTTAACTAAAGAAAAGAGGATATTCAGCAACAGAGAGAAAGATAAATACCACAGATAACTGGATAAAGCGCTTGAAATCACTGTGATGGCTCAGCCATCTTTTAATTGCCTTCGGAACAGGAGATAAGAATAATGGAAAGCTACTGATAATCCATTCGTTTCAAACAACCTTCCACGGCAAATGTGTAATTTTAAGTTGATGCTTACAAGATACAAAAGAGGCCAGTGAAGGGTTTTCAGGAAGGGAGTAAAATCCAAAGAATGGGAAAGACACAAAACATTCTCCATAAAGGCGAAGTACACACACTGCAGTTATTAACCACAAACCTAGGCGCTCCGTCCTACTGATGGCAAAGCTAAATCTTTCTCAAGTGTGACAAGCAGCATCCGATGTCTCAGTAGGGGTTCTCTGTTCTTTAGCCACTTAACAGTCACAGCAAATTCTTCTGTAGTTCCACTTAAAACATTCTCCAGGGGGTATTCTAGGTTACTTTGAACAGTCTGTGACAAATATCCCCAACCAAGAGCAAAAACTCCTTAATTCAACTCACTCTAAGAGGCAGAAAAGTCTTCTCAGCTCAGGTAATTTTGTGAGCCAGGAAGTGCCTTGGAGGCTGGCTCTAATAATTCCACTCTTACTTTTACAGCAGAGAGCAGTGAGTCCAGGGGAGGGAAAAAGATATGCCAGGGGTCACACGCCACTAATGAGTAGCAAAGTCCGTACCAGGCCTGGGTCCCTTAAATCTGTGACCACACCTAACTTTAAATAGAAATATAACATCCTGGGGTGGACATGGAGATGCACCACCCGGACCCCCTTTCAGGAAAGACTGTGGCCCAGATGTAGGAAGCATGGTCAACACATGGCCACCTGCTCTCAGGTCCTTCAGGGTCTGCCTCAACCGCAGAAGTTTACGACACCCGAGGTCACACCTTTCCAGGGCACGCTGCATCCGTGGACTAAGTAGACGGGGTGTAAAGACCCAGCCACGTCTGCCCAGGAGGAGCAGTGCTCATGCGCAGTGCTCGCGCAGAGCTCCCCACTGGGCTCGCCAGAGCTGCACCGGGCACGCGTCACGCTGTCACTTCTTCCTCTGCACAACCTTGTTTCCCTCCCCTTTCCTTCACGGATGCTAATTCCTAATAAACTACTCGCACTCCAGACTCCTTCTCAGCATCTGCTTCTGGAAAACCCAAGCTGCCCCACAGCCCCGCCCCAGGCTATGCCACACTTACACTTGATTGGCAACCTTGTAGTCCTCAATTTTGCTCATCCCTGACTTGTCAATCCTAATTCCAGGCTTGGGTGATAGGCCACCAACTCAGGGCAGATTTTCTTTTCTCACCACATTCCCTCAAGTCTCTTCCTGTATCCTCAATTGCAATTCTCTAGAGATGGCCTTCTTGTCTCCCCGACCAACAATGCAACACAGCCAAGCAGAAGCCTAGGACAGCTGGACCATCTCCCCACAGGCCTCTGCCCATAAACGCAAACCCACACTAGGGCCTCAGTTCACATGGGATGAGCCAGCTTCCAGGAGCTGGTCTAGCAGTTGTGTGGCAGTGTGTAGACGCCCTCGTGCTTTATCCTGGGAAGGGGTGGATCCCTCATTTACTGGTGGCTCTCTTAGCACTCATTGGTTTTGCTTTAAGACACAGGAAGTTTAAAAATTAAAGCAGGATCTTAGTGGAAAACCACAGGACACCTGGGTTCCAGTGAAGTTTGACTATTTGTGGGTAGGGTGACCTGAAACAGTTATGGTTTATGCCTGTCGTCACAGTGTAATTATTAGTAGCATCAGCTTTCACTCTCGAGTGTGCTGTTTTGGCGATAATGTGCTCACCCACTCTACAGACCACATGACTTCAGAGCAGCTCTAGCTGACTGTCTTTCTCTCTCCCCAATCTTGGACATGCTGAGAGAGAGGAATGGTGGTGCTCTCAGTGGAGAGCAGAAAGAACACAGTCCTAGGACAGACTGGGGTTGGAATGACCTATGGATCGGGCACCAGTTCAGGGACTTCAGATGAGTCTCTTAGTCTCTTCTTGCTTTATCTGAAAAAATTCAAGTAATAAAATATACTCAGTCTTTTATACATAGTTGTTAAGACTATTAAGCAAAACAATGGAGATGAAGGTACTCTGAAACGATAAAGCCCTATTCAGATATCAAGGATGGAAAAAATGTCCAACACTATAAGTATTTGCTGATTGACTAAACAACAAGGGAGGGATGTTAGGTATAATGATTATCAATATGCGGTAATAACCAGAATTCTTTTTTAGGCCAACAGGCTTCCCATCAAGAAATAGAGTCTAATTCCCCTGCCCTTGAATTTGGCTGGGCTTAGGGACTCAAATGCAGAAGTGACGCTGTGTGACTTCCAAAGCTAGGTTATAAAAGGTGCTCTAGACTCCCTTGGGCTGCTTGCTCTTCATTCTCAGCTGCCACGGTGTGAGTAAGCCCAGGCAACAATGAAAGGTGCAAGTGGAGGGTTCTCAGTCCTCAGCCGCAGTCAGGGTCCTAACAAACAGAGAGGCTCTGAGATGACTCTGGCTCCAGTCACTATCTGATGGGAACCTCATGTGAGACTCTGAGTGAGAACTATCTCCTAAGCCCAGTCAACGGTAAATGATTGCTTTGTTAAAAAAAAAAAATCGATATTGTGGTCATTTCTCAGTGTATATAAATATCGAATCATTACATTGTACCCTTGAAACTAATATAACGTTATATATCAATTATACCTCAATGTAAAAGAAAGAAGTTAATGGGCACATGTTCTGAAAATAAGATGCTCACCGTGGTGCGGACTGCCTCCTGAGGATGTAAGAAAGGTCCACAGTAGCTGTGACTCTGCCACAGAAGCTGACAATAACCTCTAGGGAAAGGCCACCCAAAGCACTTAGTTTTCTTTAATAGCCAATTATAACTGTCATCTCCACATTTATCTTAATCTTTGTAATTACTTTTTCAGGCACTACCACCTCTTGAGATAATGGTTCCATAGCTTCTTCCCTATGAAACTCTTCGAGGACTTGAAAAACAAATGTGTGTTCAATTTATCTATTGCACTTACCATTTCAGAACTTACAATAACATTCACTCTTAAACTTCACCTTTCCAGACTGAGAAGTTTAGTATTTGTCATCACATTCCCTACTGGCAAAACCAGTGTGGCATCTGAAATATTCAAGGCCTGTGGAGTCAGTGCAAATTTCCAATGAAATGGGGTTTAACTAAGTAGTTTATTTGTTAATATGTATATGGTTTTAACTCGTTTTGAAGACAGCATGTGGGTTTTTAATTTGTGTAAAAGAATGTAATACACATTGAAGTACTTGAAAATAAGTACATAATGCTCTGAACTGAAAGCTAAGATTCTTGTGTAAGATTTTTATCACATGTTAAAAGCTAAATTTTTTTCCTTGGGAATAAAGTTTCACAATCATAGCAAAAAACAGCCGGAAAATGTTTGCATGCACCATGACACCCCTGCTCAAAACTATTCAGAGTGACTGTGCCTTGCCTTACAGAGTAGGTCCACATCGCTCAAATGAGGTGTGGCCACCAACAGACCTCCAACCTGATGGCCCCTATTTCAAAAAAAACATTAGCTGTGATCAATCTGACCTATTCACCGACTCTCCACACACAGTGGAGAGTCAGTGAATAGATCGTTGCCTCTCTCTGTTGTATGTTTTTGCCAACCAACCCTCTCTCACACAGCGAGAGTGTCTGTCTGTCCTTACCTGCCTTCCCAAGTTCCCTTTTGCATTTCTTCTTTGAGTTCTAACCATAAGGATTGCTATTTTATGATTTTCTTCTTTCTTAGAGGTCTTCTAAAGAAAAACAGAATTTACATATTTTAATTAAATAAAACTTATTCTATCTTACGATTACCATATGGACCCTGTTACCTAAGGGCAATATGTCTAAGATACAATGTAAGAGCTTAATGATCTTATTTTTTCTATATTTTGAAACACATAACTATACCATTACCTGGGAATTATTATTAATCATTACTCATTATTTGTTCCAAACTATGCTAAAAAAGCAAAAATAATTTTAAAATGGAAGAATGGTGGAATTATCTAGAAAGATGATGCGATAGTGAAGAAATCATCATTCTTCAGTTTTCCTATTGCCAAAAAAAAAAAAAAAAAACATTATCTTCAAGAAGGTATGAAAGAAGGCAGTAGACACCATTTTTCTGGCCTGCTTTCAGCCTTCATTGAGTACAAATGACAATTCAAATTTTTTCATTATCTACCATTGAAGGCAAAGAAAAGAAAATGGACAGAGGAAGACATTTCTAGTTATTAGACGAACCAGAGGGTAAAATGAAATGAGACAGAAAGCAGCACTCTAGACCATAATAATAATGGTACAATTTATCCTACGAGTGAAACCTAAGATTGCAGATCTTCAGGTGACAACATCCTAATGATTTTTCTCTAATTTAAGAATCACTCTGTGAACGTGTTTTTAAGGACAAAAAGAGAATATGGTATTTTCAATCAGTTAATCAGGCAAAGGAAATATTTCCTCATGTGATATTTTGTGACAAGAACTTGGACCATCCCATTTTGCTAAGAGGGCATGTGATAACATTGTTTTCACATCTGATGATGTTTATGCCTAAAAATTTATTTGACACAAGAGATTTGCTATGTTTGAATTCTTGCTAAAATTTCTAATAAAGTTGTTTTTTCACTATCCTTCTATTTTCACTTCTGTAAAGTATTCAAAGAAAAACTTAGAATATAAAAGGTAAATAAATAAGCCATTCAACCCTGATGGAGGCTATCTTTCCCGGTGTCCTGAGAGTTCAGGTCCAGCTGGAGTTCTTTCTGCCTTCTGGAACCTTCCCTTCTGTTCCAGCCCACCCTGAACTTCCTTTCCAAAATTACTGTTCTGAAAACCTCCACCATAACAATGGTTTGATATGGGTTATATATTTGCTGGGTTTCTTATCTAAACCAAATCATAAAGCTCTTTAGGGCAATGATATTCAGTCAACAAACATTCGAGTGCTGTGACTAGTACTGTGGCAGGCCATAGGGACACAACAGCAGGCAAATTAGACACCAGCCTTGTCTTTATGGCACACGCTTCAGTTGCAGCAGTGCCAGAACTTGATCGAAGGAGAGTGCAGTGAAAAAAGTCACAGCGTCAGCGTGCGACAGACCCGGATTTGAATTCTGGTGCCACCACTTTCTATCTGCAGGAATTTGGAAAACCGTTCTTTGCCTCTCTGAACTTTGTCCTCTTTATCTGAGCAGTGGAGTCTCTACTCCCTTCCTGAACAGCTGTGTATTATTGTGCTGGGGCTGCCATAAGGAAATACCACAGATTGGGTGGCCTAAAAAAAACCCAGAAATTCATTTTCTCACAGTTCTGGAGGCTGGAAGTCCATGATTAAGGTGGCAGCAGGGTAGATTCTTCCTGATGCCTCTCGCTTTGCCTTGCTGATGGCCAGCTTCTCACACAGCCTTTCCCTGGTGCCCGTCCCTGGTGCCTCTTCCTCCTTCCACAGGGACACCAGTCATATTGGATTAGGGCCTCACCCTCATGACCTCATTTAGTCTTAAGTACCTCTTGAAAGGCTCTGTCTCCAAATACAGTCATACTAAAGGTCAGGGCTTCAACATAAGGATTTTTAGGGAGCACAGCTGGGAGCACCTAACTGGGTGTTTTGAGGATTAGAGCACATACCATATATAACATGCCTGGTACACAGTAGGCAGTCAATTCAAAAGTATCTATTATCACTAAAGTCTTTTGACTCCTGGGTCATTTTTTTCACCCAATTCTTCAGACAGGTTGAAATAGCACAGTTGTTACATAATCTATTCATTAGACGTTTTTATAGCACTTTTTTTCACATTCTTCAGGCTAATCTGCAGCTATTTCTTTGTATGAGTCTTTCCATGCGTCTCCCCTCACTCCTGAGAGAGAATGAAGTCCTGAACAAGAGAATCATGTCTTCCATTCACTTGCTACATTAACGAATTTAACACGGCACACAGTCAGTGCTTAACAAATGATATCGCCTTGAACATGCCTGACCCAATGGTGAACACATGTTAGGTACTCAGGATATACTTAGTGATCAACTGTATCGGGGTATCAGGTTGTTTTCACATACAGGGTTATAAGGAACAGGAGAGAACGTGGCAAATTTGGGGTCTGAAGAACTGGCTCAAGTCTGGACTCTGTCACTTACTGGCGTGACTTGAACATGTTACTTAACCTAACACTCCTTGCCTCATTCGTAAAATGAGGATAATAGTATCCATCTTGCATGGTTGTTTTGAAGTCTAAATGAGATAATGTCTGAGAAATCAACCATCCTGGCACATAATAGAAAATCAGTAATTAATAGCTGAATTTATGAGAGTTTGTCTGAATATGGATCTCTGGGGAGGTGAAAGGCCCAAATAAAACCGTTGTGCCCCCACCAGCATTTTCATACAGGCAAAACTGGATTCAAATGGACATCAGAGGTAGATGTGAAGTGGAAAGACGGGATGGAGATGTCCCAAACAGGTAGCAGCAGCAAGGATTGGGGTAGGCACTTGGTGTCCTGGAATGCTAAACCTTCCAGATTTTTCCAGCGCTCAAGAGCATCCCCCTTCCCCGTTCACACATGCATAAACATAGGCAGGAAGGTTTGTTCTATGGGGCCCTTACCCCACGCCCAGTCCCTATCCCCATCCCCCACACCGTAGCCACCAGCATCAAGGGTGAGGAGTAACAAATTCACGTGAAGCCGTTCAGATTCTCTCTTTTGGTTGATTCCAGATCTGGGACAAGAGATATAAGATAATTCTGGAACATATTGTGCCAGAAAACATAAAGCATATGAAGACTAATGAGGCAGCCCAGAACACAGGAGCCAACTTAAAGGACTCCCACTGAGCAAATGGGGCAATTCGAGTATCAAAAAAAAAAAAAAAAATTAGTGTTTATAATACAGTAAGATTTTTTTAAAGAAATACATTCTATAGTGCTTCTAAAGAAAGGGAGTAAAAGAGGAGGAAAATGAGGAAAAGCTCTTATTTACAAGAATGTCACTTAAAAATAAGAAGGAAATGATAGAGAATTATCACTTTGCAACCTCCAACATAACAATTGATTCGCATAAAGATTATTTAAAAATATTGGATCATTTGAGACAACAGGGATGAAATCTGAAGGCATATGTTAAGTGAAATCAGTCATCCAGAGGAAAATAAATAATCTTAATTCTATGTAGGAAATACACACACACACACACACACACACACACACATTTTTTAAACCCAAACTCAAAGAAAAAAGAGATCGGAGTTGTGGTTACCAGAGATGGTGGGTTAGGGGAAGGGAAACTGAAAGAAAGTGGTAAAAAGGTACAAACTTCCAGTTATAAGATAAATAAGTACTAGGGATGTGATGTGTGACATGATGGCTATAACTTACACCCTTGTATGATACATAGAAAAGTTGTTAAGAGAGTAAATCTCATGAGTTCTCATCACGAGGAGAAATTTTTTTTCATTTTTTCCTTTCTTTTCTTTTTATTGTATCTATATGAGAAAATGGATGTTACCTGAACCTACTGACGTAATCGTATCACAATACATATAAACTGAATTATCACCCTGTATGTCTTAAATTTATATGTCAATTATTTCCCAATAAAACTGGAAAAAATACTGGGTAAAAGTTATAGGGACATAGACTACTCAGTCTCAAAATGATCACCCCATAAATTTCTTATCGATTAGAAAGGTAAAATGTATCATTACAATAACAAGACTTGATGGTTACTATATTAACTAATCAAACGTATTACCACCAGAAGTTTCATACTGATGTGATAAAATACATAACATCATCTAAGCAATTTTTTTACAAAAAAAAAAAATGTTTAATCTGATTCTAATCATGAAGAAACACCAGACAAATCCAGAATGAAGGACGTTCTATAAGAAATTGCCCAGAATGCTTCCTAACAGTCAATGTTAAGAAACACAAGAGAAGGCAAGGAAACTATTCTAGATTTTTAAATGACCAAAAATATGCAATATAAAAACCTTGATTAGATCCTTGATTTTTAAAAAATTATAAAGAAAAATCTGAGACATGGGAGATTTTGAATGCATACTGGACATTAGATGATGTTGTTGGATTGTGGTTAACATCCTTAGGTGTGATAAGGATATAGTGGTTCAGAAGAAGAAAGTCTTTACTTTAGGAGATCGTGGCTGAAACATCCAGAGAGAAGCATTATGATGTCTACAACTTATTTTCAAATGGCTCAGTCAAAAACACAGAATGTGTGTATAGAGAGAGAGAAAGCACAGAAACATAGCAAAATGTTAAAAACTGATGAATCTGATGGAAAGTTTATTGCTCTAGTCTTTCAATTTTCCTATGTACATGAAAAATTTTCAAGATTAACTTGGGAGCAATTCATCTCTTTCCTGGAAATTTGCAATTGGGATTTAGAAATGTTAAGCCATTCTAGGCTGGCCACCCAAACCTAAAAATCGAGTTACTGTTATCATTGTTTTTAAGAAAAACAAAGTTATAAAAGGACAAGTAAAACCAGAAGCTGAGAGCAGCCACCTTTTACCACGTGCTTGGAAAAGCAGAGACAACCAGCCCAGATTGAGAGATGGAAGAAACAGATGCCCAGAAGGATACAGAGAAGAGAGACCGTGAAACCCCAGAGACAGACAAGACAGAGAGACTGAGAGAGGGACTCCATGGTTCTGAAGCTTTGGTTCTTGGTCCCAGACCCCTAAAAAGCTAGCAGCGTGCCTGCCATTGGGTTCTACAAGATGGTCCTGAATCTAACGTCCTCCTTTTTTCTGCGGAACCAAATTTGAGTGAACTTTTCTCATACTTTTAACCAAAATAAAGGGTGTGAGTGTGTGTTGTAGAGGTGGAGGTAGAGTTTTATTTTAATTGAATCTTTTTTATTGTGGTAAAATATACACAACATAAATTGAACCATTTTAACCGTTTTTAAGTGCACAGTTCAGTGCCATTAAGTACATTCAACTTGTCGTGCAACCTTCGCCACCTTTCATCTCCTGAACTCTTTCGTCTTCCCCAACTGAGACTTTGTACGCATCACAGGACAACTCCATCTTCTCCCCTCCCTCCTGTCTCTGGCAACCAACATTCTACTTTCTGTTACTATGAATTTGAATCCTTGAATTATCTCATGGAAGTGGAACGCTACACTATTTGCCCCTTTGTGATTGACTTGTTTCACTTAGTATAATGTCAGTAAGATTCATGAATGTTGCAGATGTCAGAATTTCCTTCCTTTCCAAGGCCCGATAACATTCCATTGTATGTATAGACACATTTTGTTTCTCCATTCATTGCTGACAGATACTTAGGTTGTTTCTGCCTTCTGGCTGTCATGACTGATTCTATTATAAACATGGTGGTAGAGTTTTAAACATATGTCCATAAAAAAAGGTTGGTGGCCTATACAACCAAATACTAATAGGATTTATCTCTGAGAGACAGCATTAGAAATAAATTTTTGTAAAGATTGCATTTTTTACAGCAGTTTTATGTTCACAGCAAAATTGAGAGGAAGGTGCAGAGGCTTCCCATACACCCCCTGCCCTCACACATGCACAGCCACCCCCATCGGCAATATTCCCCGCCCACCGGAATGCTACGTTTGTTACAACTGACAAACCCACATTACCATATCACAGTTACCCAAAGTCCATAGTTTACATTAAGGTTCACTTTTAGTGTTGTGTTTTCTATGAGTTTGGACAAATGTATAATGACATGTATCCCTCACTACAGTATCATAGGAGTAGTTTCATTGTCCTAAAAATTCCCTGTGTTCTGCCCATTCATCCCTTCTCCTCCCCGACCCCTGGAAACCACTCATCTTTCTATTGTCTCCATAGTTTTGCCTTTTCCAGAATTACATAGAGTTGGACTCATACAGTAAGCAGCCTTTTCAGACTGGCTTCTTTCATTTAGTTAAATGCAGTCAAGCTGCCTGCATGCCTTTTTGTGGCTTGATAGTTCATTTCCTTTTAGTGCTGAATAATGTTCTATTGTCTGGATGCACCACCTTTTTATTTATCTATCCACCTCCTGAAGGACGTCGTGGTTACTTCAGATTTTGGCAATTATGAATACAGCTGCAGGTTTTTGTGCGGACATAAATTTTCAATGTGAGTAAAATACTAAGAAGCCTGACTGCTGGATCCTATGGTATGAGCATGTTTTGTTTTGTAAAGAACTGTTAAACTGCCTTCCAAAGTGTATCGTTTTGTGGTTCCATCAGCAATGAATGAGAATCCCTGCTACTCTACATGCTCACCAGCATTTGGTGTCAGTGTTCCAGACTTTGATCATTCTAATAGGTGTACAGGGGTCTCTCATTGTTTTAATTTGCTGTGGCTTCTCTTCTCATTCTTTTGACACTGTCTTTGGAAGAAAAAAAAAAAAGGTTTTTAATGTTAATGAAATCCGGCTTATCAATTTTTCTTTCATGGATCATTCCTTTGATGTTATATCTAAAATGTCATCTCTATACTCAAGGTCATCTAAGTTTTTTCCTATGTTATCTTCTTCTAGTTTTATGTTCTACATTTAGGTCTATAATGGATTTTGAGTTAATTTTTGTGAAAGGTGTAAGGTCTGTGTCTAGATTCACTTTTTTGCATGAGGACGTCCAGTTGTTTCAACACCATTTGTTGAAAAGACTATCTTTGCTCCTTTGTCAAAGATTAGTGACTATATGTGGGTCTCCAGATGAATTTTTGCTTTTTCTTTGTTATGCTCTTTTTGTATAGTCTAAATATTTTTTGTTACAATGAATATGCACTGCTTGTAGAGTCAGAAAAAAAAAACTATTTTCATCTTAGGAAAAATATAATTTTCTTTTCTATAAGTGGTTTTTCCAGCCCTAGAAATTATTGAGATAAATGTTTGTGTGATGAAACATTTATTCAATTCAGCAAATATTTTCATGAGAGAGAATATCATATTGTTTACAAAGACTCTGGATATATCTGGAAGATCTCATCTAACCTTAAGTTTTTTCTCCCTATTGTACTGCAGCAACATGAAATAAAATTTTGAAAAGGAAAAATCACCATGTCAATGATTTCTTGTTTCCCACCAATCTGTGCCATATCATTTTACCCAACTGTAATCATCTGGCCTTTTTAAATTTCTTTCTTCTATATCTATTGCTCATTAATTTAAAAACCTCTGCAATCTATTCATGTTGGGGACATTTACTGCTTTGTGTTAATCCCAAATGCATTTTTCAAGCTTCAAGGGCTACAGTGTGCTACAGACCAGATCCTGTCCCATTCTTGTCTGCGGACCCCGCCCCTACCACAGTGTGACACCCCGGGTGCCCTCCGTCCGTGTTTGATGAATGAATGAACAAGACTATGTACAGTTATGTTAGTGGAAAGGGGATGGTCTGTGTGTGTTCACACTACACACTCACAAGAAGCTATGAAATGCAAATAAGAATGTTTCCACCCCAACTCTGAGCCCTGACTCAGAGCCCTCTGGTGCCTTTTGTCTCTAAGCAGCAGGGAATCTAAGCAGAAAATTCACTATTAATGGTTCAATAAAACATTCAGGTCCTGGCTGCAGCCCCATGGAGGCTGGGTGGCAGCCTGGAATACAGATGTGCTGCCTCAGGAGGGAGTCCCATTCTCATTTAGTCTTATCTGTCATTAGGCTGCAAGCCTGAACTCCTGGGGCCAGGCCTGGGAAACTCTTCCACATGGTGGCAAAGCGACAGGAAAAGGCAGAGGCAAGTTTTGGCAACCACCTGTCTCTGAAAAAGTTCCTCTCTAGGAGGTCTGCACTCAGTTTTGTTATATATGACCCAAGAGGTTAATCACCCACCTTTCCCTCAGAGAAACAATTCCATTATTTTAATCAACCATGTGGCTTTGGATTTTTTTTTTTAGGGGCTGTGCTTTCATGATTCAAGACACATTTTGCAAGTAGTTCTAACAGTGCCAGCTCATGTGGGTACTTGGTAAAAGCTCTTAGATGGTAACGATGGTAGACAGAGCTGAAGTACCAGCTGTGTGTGTTGTGTGTGGCTGACAGAGGCCCAGGGTGGAGTAGGGCAAGGCGTGTGGGATGGGCAAGGTCATGACAAGGTCTTAGAAAATGTCTTTTAATTGATGCAGAAAAACTGGACTTAGAGGTCAATTATTTTATTTTGCAAAGAACTAAAACAATTTTCAATTTTCTTTCTCAAAAAAAAAACAAAAAAAAAACCTTTTTTGTGCTTTTCTCTTCCAGAACCACGAAATAGCTTTGGGAAGATAATCATGTCGCATGAACAATACAATTATGTGAAATGGCAATGCTATGAGCTTTAAGCCAGCAATTGTTTGGGGAGAGGGAGGAAAAAGGGTCGTTCTCCACGAAGCAGGTTCACCCTGTGTCTGGATGTCAGGCCTCTGATGGTGGCGGTGAAGGAAATATCCAAGTTGATGTAGAAACAGGAAATGTCAAAAGATTAGAAGATCTTCGTGTGACACTATTTGCTGAAAACCAGAAAGCTGTTACTTGGCTATTTGTATGCCTATTTCCGGCAGGATTTCGAAGGTGCAGTCATCTATTCAGAACTGACCACAGAGACAGATAAACACCTACACACTCTCCTGTTTTCTCCAATCAATAAGTATTTAGTGTCAGCCCTAGCTTAACACTCCCAAAAGATTGCCTTGAGCATATCACCCCTGTGCAAAAACTTTCAATGTCATCCAATTGCTAAAGTAGAACACAGGTAATTAAGGCCGCCATTCAAGGCCTTTTACTGTCTCATCCGGCCCGCATATCCAGCCCCTCCTTTTACTCCTCACTTCTGTAAAGCCTCCTCTGCCCCAGCCTACCTGGCCTGTTCCCTATCTCCTATGTGCCCCCAACTCTGTGTATCCAGACTACTCCCATCCTTCCACTCCCAGCTCAAATCTTCCCTGCTCATCAACCCTTCCCCACCATCCCAGCCCAGTGGGGACCCATCCCCTTTAAATGCCCATGTACCCTCTGCTAACATGGTAACCACCTTATACATCTTAGTTCTTGCAGGTCATCCTCAAGTTAGACTCTGAGCTCTTGAAGGGCAGGAATTATTCTTATATTTCACAGACTCTTGCCTATTACTCTGTGCCTTCTGCATGTCAACATCTATTTGGTGCTCAATCAATGCACACGGGATTGGCTAACCTTTGTGTGCTCGTCACTGCACTCGGAGGGGAATAAAAGAGGATAGAAGTTGCCTCCCTCAGGTGGTTCACCATCCTCCTGGACAGGCAAGATGTAAAAGTGCCCGAGAACAACAAGGGGCACACTATGCGATGCAAACTGCAGATCTGAATACAAGCAATTGTACAGAAAAGTACTGTGTGAGTTCACGAAAGAAAAAGGTCAATGTTTAATTTGTTATAAAAGGTGGTTGCACTTGAGGTGATCTTGAGGAATAATTATTATATTTTGTATCTGTGTGGTACCTTAGAGTTCTCAAAGCCCCTTCATTGACATTAACTGAATAAATTTTTATACCATTTGGTTGTTGGGTATTACTATACTTATTTTTAAAAAATAAGAATACAAGGTCCTAGAAGCAGGAGTTATTTGGACAAAGTCACATGGCAGGTAAGGGGCTGAGCTGGGACTCAAACCCAGGTCTTTAAAGTCCAATGGGTTATGTACTGCACCGCTAGAACTTTCCAACTCTATCATTCTCTGCCTTTAAATTAGAATTTTGGAGCAAAGTATCAAAGGAAAATGAAAATTCCATTAAAAAACATTAGGCAAGCTGCTGTGTATAGGATTGAAGAGTAAGAGAGGAGGGAGAGCTGGGAGCTCTGACAAATTATAATAAAGATGAAATGATTATACTTTGATAGCATCTTGGATACAACGGATAGGCAGAGGGTGAGAAGGAAGACTCAGATTATAAAAGTGAGTGGCCCTGAGAATGCTATTACTGACACTGGAAATTTGGACAGGAGTTAAAGGGGATATGACAACATCCTTAAGGGCATTGAGGTGACATCTGAGTGAGGACCTCCTGAAGGTACTAGAAAGTCCGAGGAGAGATTCGGGCTGGAGAGAGACCTCGGAGTGCCTCCAAGGGGTGGAGTTGTGAAAGGAAAGGAGCTTGCACATGAAACTTGTGCCTAATCTAACAGAGGGACAAGCTGAAGAGGAGTGTGCATCCGCAACGTGGAACATACATTTATTTATGGAAATGTAGGGAACGTAAGGATGCAGGCAACAGCCCCACCCCCACCCCACCACCCCACCCCCGCTAACCATTCGGATACTGACCCCACGGGGAAGCACTGCATCAGCCTACAGAACTTCTCAGGGTGCCATGATCTGAAGTGTGCGTAGCGGCTGGATGCCTTCTAATTCTGAGCATGGCATCTCTCAAGTTTCTCTGCTCTTCATGTTCCAAGTGTCGAGATACACCTCCCAGTGGTGATGGGATACAGCCATGAGACTGGCGTGGGTATTACAGGCACGCTGTGACGTGGCAAAGCAGGACAGACATTGTCAGCCTGGTGTCTGGGGAAACCAACACCTGGGTCTGGGACCCAGAGGGTGGAAGGAACCCACGAGCACGTTAGTGGCTCCACGTCCCATGGTGAACTTCAGCATTCTTTTGGGGGTTCTATTTCCATTATCTGACAGTCACAGTATCATTTTCCTCCCATTAGAGGCTAAATTATGCCTTCTCCCTCCAAAATAGTTTTGTATGTTGAAATCCTAACCCCCAGTACCTCAGAACGTGACTATATTTGGAGACAGGGTCTTTACAGAGGTGATTAAGGTTAAATAAGGTCTCGCGTGAGCCTTAATCCAATATGGTGTTCTTATAAGAAGAGAGGAGGACACAGACATGTACAGAGGGAGGATCGTGTGGAGACAGAGAGAAGATGGTCATCTGCAAGCCAAAGAGAGAGGCCTTAGGAGAACTCTGTCCTGCCGAGATCTCCATCTCAGACTTCCAGCCTCCAGAACTATGAGAAAATAAACATCCGTTGCCGAAGCCATGCAGTCTTGACCACAGCAGTCCCTAGCAGACCGGTATAGCTCCAAATCCTCATAATTGCCCACACTGAAGCCCAGCCGACACTTTTCTGCCCAGTCAGAACCTGCAATGGATCCTCAGTATCCTAACGCTTCGTTCGAAAAAATAAAAAAAAATACATGTCATCTCTTTCTCTCATTCAAATTTCTCTTTCACTTTCAGTCTGATCTTCAGTTAGCACATTATATGCCTTTTAATTCTCTCACGGTCTGAGCCATTATCATAAGTACTGTCCTGGCCACTGTTCAGTAGCATATGTCTGGTCCCCCAGGCTCCTTCTTGAGGACAAGGACACCTGAGTCCAGCTCCCTCTTGTTTTCACATCACCTGGTGAGGCAAGTGTAAAACCTACACCTGCGAGGCTGGGTAATCATTGGCTCGTTGCCTTGAAATTGTATTTGCCTAATTCTTCATTTGAAGCCTAGTTCTTACTGATTACTAAAATTTGGCTTTCCCTCAAAAACCCAAAACCACATCCATTTTAAGAAGCAAAGTTATGGAGAAACTTGGGTGTCTATTTTAAAAATCCACTTGAGTTTAAAATGTGAAGAGGGTTTGCTCTCTTTGAAAAGGAATAGCAGCTTTTCCAGCTGGGACCCTGCTAGTGTGGTTACTAAGGAGACCAATTGGCTGTAGGTGCCATAATTAATCAGTAAATTTTGAGCAGCCAAATACCTGGTGGAGAGAGGCTCTTCCACTTTGAGAAGGGTGGGTAGAGTTTCCAAGAGTCCAGTGTGGGAGCCCAGCTATGGCTGCCTTCTTCCCCTTGTACTCCCTCTACTGAAATTTCTGGTGGCTGTTTTAAGAGCTTCTAAATCTGCCTCAAATCTTACCTGTCAGAACTGAGTGGAGTCTAATTCTCGCAGCCACTCTGGCTTGGGCCTCTCTATTGCAAGAGAACAACGAGCTGGCATGGGCAGAAGTGAGCGTGCGCTGCCTCACAGCCACTAGAAATGAGGCTGTGTGACGTTTCCTCTCCAACGGTTTTAATAAACGCATACTGTCAGTGAGAAGAACGGGGCAGCTTGCTGCTCAGTGACCACTCGCCACGCCTGCGGGGGGGCCTGTGGATCCTAAGCACTGTGATTCAGCAGCAAAGCACCGAGGAAAAAACCTTTAAGTGACTGTGAGCACAGCACAATTTGCACCTTCTCTAGTCCTTTCTTGCTTTTCTGAGAGGCAAGGTTCTTATAACCCCACACAACAGTGGTTGTAAACTCCCTCCCTGGGTTCCTGCCTGTCCTTCCCCTCCACCCATTATAGGAGACAGCCAACCACAATAAGTAGCCTCATTCAACCCAAAGAGAACTTCCAAGTCATTGGGTCCAACTCTCTCATTGGGGAAATAAGAAAAGTTCAGAGAAATAAAGTGATTTTTCACTCTTGCTTTCTTTCCCTCAACTGAAAGGGAAGAAAAGTACTTGGGTATTGAATACCCTGGGATGCTCAAAAGAAGGTATATCATTCCAGAAGATTTTCTACTGCATATAAGAAAATCCAAATAAGTGTCTTAGACAAAACATTGATTAAAGTGAACAGCCTCTGTCTAGCCGCCCTCTCTGTCCTGTGACTCTGTGGTCTCCACCCGCCCTGACCCTGTGATTGTCTTTAGCCAGTAAATGCAGCAAAAGCAATGAGTGCCAGCTCTTAGATCAGGCTTCAGAGATTCTACATGCTGCTTCTTGTTCCCTTGCTTGATTGTACCTGTTTGTGCTTGCACTTCGGCCTTGCTATGAGACCACGCCAGACCAGCCTGCTGAAGAGATATTAGAGACACATGAAGGATAAGACACATGGAGAAGCAAGTGTCCCCAGGTGACAGCCAGCCAACCCCCTGAAGCCACTTCCAACTGACTGCTGATTCACAAGACAGCCAGACTGAGATCAGAAGAACTGCCCTGCTGACCCCAGCGGAAACTGCCAATTTGCAACATCGCAAGCCGCATAAATGGTTTGTTGTTTAAGCCTCTCACTCAGTGTGGCTTGTTATGCAGCAGCAGCTAACTGAATCCTGACTGATATTTGAAATAAATATGAGTTTTTTCTTTTAAAAAGAAGTTGAAGGTTAGAAATCCACAATTGGTATGGTAGCTTCATAGTCATTAAGGACCCAAAATCCTTCTATATTTATGCTCCAATACCTTTAGTCCATAGCTTTCTTCCTCAAAGTTGTCTCATAACCTAAAGCCACTGCTAGAGCTCCAGCCATCACATTTGTGTTCCAGACAGGAACACAAGGAGGGCAAAGAAGAAGCCTCTTTAAAGAGTTTTCCTGGATGCCTCACCCAATGACTAGCAGCTTGATTCTGATTGGCTACCCTTAGTTGCAAGGAAGGCTGGGCAATGTAGCCTTTTAGCAGAGCACACTGCCACCTAGAATAAAATCAAAGTTACCATTTAGTAAGGAAGAACAAAGGAATGGGTATTGGGTAGGCAACCAGCAGTATCTGCCACAGCATGTGTGAAATCAAATTCCAAGCCTGGAACCCCAACATACAGCAGGATGCAAAACTGACCACATGTCATGCTGATTTCTCAGAGTTCATAGTGGCGGCTTTGACCTACAGTAACAAAGTGTAAGTTTTGGGCAAAAGATCTGAGTGGAATATCATGAGTTTGCTGATCTCCTGGACCCTTCTGCGTATACAGATGGAGTGTAAGTTTTAGTCTGAGACGTTGCTGCTCTTAGTCTGGGGCAGGTGCTTGCTTTCTTGCTTGCTTGCTTCCTATATATTTTTTATTGAGATATAATTCACATAAAATTCTCCATTTTAAAGCATACATTCAGTGATTTTTCAGTGTATTCACTATGTTGTGCAACGATCAGCACTATCTAATTCCAGAACATTTCCGTCACCCCAAAAAGAAACCCCGTGCCCATTAGCAGGCGGAGCAGATGCTTCCTTTAATCCTCCTCTCCCCAGTCTGAGGTCGATTCCAGAGCCTGACTTGTCACAGGAGAGGGTGTTTGAGGTCCTTGGACAGCACAGGCTCAAATCCTGGCATGCTGGAATACTTTTTTGAATCTTCTTGGGAGAGCCAAGGAGAAGGTCATGGTGCGATTTGTGAGGGGCAAGGAAAAGAGGGCTCCACAAGGACACTTCAGAACCCAGCCGCTCCCTGCCTGGGCTGCCTGTGAGCCACCTTCCTGCGGGGAAGGAAGGAGGCTCCGCAACAGCTTCCAGTACTACGGGGCACTGGGCAGTGACACCCTGAAGTACGGCAGCAGTTTTAAACACTCTGTTGTGACAACAGATGTTGGCAGGGGCTTTTTAGATCTGCTTGGCATTATTCGATGTGAAAAGGATGGAGGGGATGCAGAACTCACATTTATTAAAGGTCTCATGTGTTCCGAATACAAACACAATCTCGTTTTTCTATTTGCAACTGTCCTGGGAGGTGCTAGACCCATTTTACAGAAGGAGGACCTGAGGTTCACAAAGAGAGGTAATTTGCCCTGAGAGTAAAGCCAGAATTTCAGAAACCAGTCTGAGTCTCAAGTCTCAGCGATTTACATTGTGCTATGCTACGGGCACCTGTGAAATTCCACCTGACCTTGCCCGTAGCAGGTAGAGCCACTCCCTAAGAGGCCTAGTTGTTGCTGCCTGTGGGACAGTGACAGAGTGACAGTAGGAGGGGGCTCAGCATGGCTCTGGGCTTCTCAGAGCTGGTGGGAGCTTGGGGTGAGCTTCCCCCCCTTCCTCCCACTTCCTTTTCTTTACTCAGGCAAAAAGGCTGTTCAAGAAGACTATAGGACCGGGGTCTGCTCCTCACTGTCACCAGGAGTGCTTTTTTCTGACTGACTGGCCAGGCTCCCCATCAGTCCTCACAGTGCCTCAGGAAGCAAGGGGAAGGCAGCTGTGGGATCCTGGCTGAACAGAGTTCAGGTAAAGCAGGCACGAGAATGAGTGGACTGATGGGGAGGCTGGGGTGTCACAGGTCTGAGCACAGAGCTAGAGGGGCAGGGAAGAGCCAGAAGAGGATTGTAGGTTCTGCCGTTCTCTTGCTTAAGGGGGTCAGCGTGTGTATGTGTCATCGAGGTGGGCAGGGAAGGGGAGGGCTGTGCGTGTGGGGAGAGGATATATATGCTGGTGTGGCTGAGATCTTGGATCCGAGGGAGCCTCACATCCGGGAGCCAGGCTACTGACAGCTCTCAGGTAGGCAATGCATGAGAACCCCGGCCCGAGACAAACTGCTGGGAACCTCGGGAAGGAGCAGGGCAGCGGGGTCTCCCTCCTCAGCCTCTCTCCTTTGTCCAGTGTGAATGCAGCTGGCCTCCTGTGAGATGATTTCTTCGTCTTATTTTCAATGCTCAGATGGAGGGAGGGAGGAGGCTTGAGGTTTTTATCCTGAAGATAGATGCAGAAGAAGAAAGAGCCGAACTTGGAGATGAGGAAAAGTTTTGCTTGCCTAGATGTGGCCCCTACTTTGTCATTGCTGTCTGTTAAAAAAAGGTAGCTACAGGAGTGAGTTCAGGGGAGAGACAGGCTTGGGGGTGGGGGCTGCTTTTCAGGGCGGCTCCGGGAAGCCCCCAGGCACCCTTGTGACTAATTTCTCTGTGAGGCTGACTTCCTTTCCTTCCCTCATATTGTGTTCAGGCTGGTTTTCAACGGGTCATTGAATTTGATTTGGATTGGGGTTTTTAATCCTGAGGGAACCCTTCTCCCATATGCACCAAATAGAAATTGCGGGAAAGTCGGACCCGGGGCATTGTGCTGAACCCGGAGTGCTGTGCACGGCTGATCGCGTATCGCATCGCTGTGTGTGAATTCCACAGAGATTTCTACAGGGATGACCTTGGTCTCCCGGAGCCTGAGTCATTCTGAGGGCTCTTCTCTTCCCTTGAGCCTTTCTCTTCCCCACTCATCTCTCCCACCTCAAGGTCCCTGCCGGGGTCCTGTGGAACACGACAGGCAGAAGTCACCCAAACTCTCGCTGGCTCTTTCTCAGCCTCCTTTTCTCCTTCTCCCTTTGTGTCCCTCTCCCTACGTGTCTCGCTCCCCTCCCTCCATCACCCATCCTCTCCTCCCCATCTCACTCTGAACATGGGCAAGTTCTGGGGGAATTTCAAGGAAGGCAGGATGATTTGGGGAATGGACTATTTAAAGCAAGCTGCTTTAGACTTAAATACCCTGATCCTGGGCTTAAACATCTGTGTTTCGCTTCCTCAAGCAGCCCATAATTGCCCCAATTATAACCAATAACATTGTTCACGAGACTAACAAAAGATGAGCTTTGCATGGCATTCGCCAGCAAGCCTAAACCAGAGTTTTCAACAGAGAGGGGAAAAGTAACTGCCTGGATTCTTATCAAAACCTCCCCAAAAATTGCTGCTCTTTTTCACTGCCTGTGGGTGGCTGCTTGCACGCACACTCCTTTCTCACATTTATGAAGTGTAGCAGGGAAATATTCTACGTTTCCACGGATGCGGTGATACCTTTAACAAAAAGGTTTCGTGTTCCCATGTGCTTCTGAGTCTTCCGCAGGGTCCCTGGCACACCTGTCCCCAAACACCACCTTATTAATAGGAGCGCCTTCCGCTGTTCGAGGTGCTGCCCATTGAGAGCACCGTGGTGTGGCCTGGGGTTATTCTGGGAGTGCAATTTTGTTCACGGGGTGGCGGCCCCTGCTTTATCAGCTGAAGGCTGAGGGTACTTGGATCTCCAGAGAATGCTAGAGATTTTGCATTGTCAATGAAGGGAGTAATTTCCAGATTAGGCTCAAACCCATGCTCTCTGGAGCCTGTAACAGGAGCTGTCACAAAGCCATTCCATATTCAATCAATCAAGTATTTATCTGTTCCACTCCACAGGGCAGGGGAGGCATGGGGGGGGATGGGGGGACTCTGGTGGATTCAGCAGAGGTGATAATAGCCCCTTAGTTCGTACGACCATTTCTATCTTAGAAAACGCTTTCACACCCATTATCTCCAGCAACAGCCCTGCGAGGTGGTGTCATTATCTCCACGTTGCAGTTGGAAACTGAAGCCGAAAGGTTAAGTCATTTGTTCAGGATGCGGCAGAGAGAGGACTGAGTCCAGCCGCCCCAGCTCCAGCACATCTTCGGCCTCAAACCACGGGCGCTGACGAACTAATGGGGTTTGGGGTGGAGCAACACAAACACACAGAAACAATCAGAGGACGATGCCAGGCCGGCTGTAATTAAGTCCTAAATTGCATGGTCCAGACAGCAAGTGCTGGAGGGATTCTGGGGAAGGAACACTCTCCCCAGGGATCACAAGATTGGAGCCAGGCGGGGAAAGAGGCAGAATGAAGATGGGTCAAGGGGTTTGGAGAGAAAGGTGGCCGCCAGGGCAAAGGCACAAAAGGAAGGTAAAGGAACTAACATTTAAAACCTACTATGCGGCATGCAGTGATCTACACCTGTCTACAGGCTCATTTCGTGCCGAGACACACATGCACGTACACTGTCGAGATGTGAGGTGTAGGGTGTTCTACACTGTTATCAACACGGCACAGGGAGCCTCACCCCAGCCACCCAGTTCCCAAAGCTGGCGGAGGGACCTTCGAAATCTACCTGCCCTGGGTCTGAGTTCAGCTACTCACCAGGTATCTTAGGCAGGGGTTGGGCCCTTCTCTAAAAACAGGAGTCCTCACGACAACAGTTGCAGTGGCTTGAAAGGCTGGGAACGGGATAGGCAAACCGGATTTTCTAAACACCTTTATTTGAATGCTTGCGGGTGCTCCCATGATCTAACATGAAGATTGCCTTCTAACCGCTAACCGGCTGTGAGGTTTGGGGCATGCTATTTTGGGGGCCAAGCCAATTTTCCAGGCATCTCCCTAGGTAGGCTACATCACACTCAGTCTTAACTTCCCGTGATCCTCTGGTTTTCCAGATACTGGCAGCTGCCTCAGTATCACCAGCTCTGAAGGGCCTGGCTTGGCAGATGAGGGGTAGAGCCTCCCTTCCAAGAGTCTGCGAAAATGTCAGTGAATCACCACACAGCCCTCCCACCAGGGCTCAGAGCCGAATCCCCTCTTTGCACACTCATCCTGTGCCCTTCCCCCACCCCCACTCCCCATTTATCCTCTCATTCATTCAGCCAAGAAACAGTCACGGCATTCCTCACAGCTGCCTCGCAGTGCCCAGTGCCTGGAGAGCAGACCAGCCACACTGCCCTCGGCCTCCTCAGAACTCACGACGTCACTACATGTTGTCCAGTGGTCTCCAAAGGGCTGTGCGTGCCCGAGAAACCACTGGGCTTCAGAACACTGAGGTGTTATTTTTTCTTATTGTTCTTAATTTTCACTTAGGTGGGTTTTATAACGTATACGACCTGTAAATAAATAAAGAACGGATGCTCTAAAATTAATTGCTAGTGGTACAAAGTTTAAAAAGTTTAAAGAGTATTGGTCTAGATCCACTGCTCTTTTGCTTATCCTTATTTTTAAATCTTGTTCAAAAAAAAAAAATGAACGATTTCATGATAAAAGTAGATAAGTGCTTTAAAATTTTAATTATTTTGACAGTATATGTGGAACCGTGAGCCAGAATCAGGGAGATCAAAGTTAAGGGGTATACCTTTCCAACTTGTGGCAGCCCTGGTAGAAAATGTGTCTGTTGACCCGTCCAGGCCCTCGCCCGAGGCCCCGGCTGGACTGCTGTGATGGCCTCGGTCCTGCACTGCCACGAAGCCGCTTCCTCACGAAGCCCTAATCTTCTCTCCCTCATCCCTCCTTCCTTCCTGCTTCCCCTCACTGGGAAAACCCAAATATCTGGCCACTTATAAAATCGAAATATTAACCACCTAATCCAACTGCCTCTTTTTTGGAGAAGGGGAAACTGAGGCCCAGAGAAAGAAAGGCCTTGCTCACGATCCCACAGGTGTCAACAAAGCCGAAGCTTGAACCCAAGACTCTGGTTTCCACGCACAGGGCTCCTGCCCATTCGCTGCTCGGGCACACTTGGTCCATGTAGGGTGAGGGATCTGCTTTGCCCTCCATCTCCTCTATGCCCATCCCTTCCTTCCAAGTGGAAATTTAGAGCAGAAAAGGGACCTTTTTGAATCTAAATGTATTAGAGGAAGAAAAGAAACTAACGACGTCTCCCACAGTAAAAGCTGGTGAACCAGGAGAGTGCAGGTGTCCTGTCTGCAGTGGGTCAGAGAAATGAGGTGCGTGGGAGACGAATCCCTGTGCTAGCGGGCAGTGAAATTTTCTTCTATGAACTGAGCAGAGGCGACAATAAAGGGGGGAGCCCAGAGTTCAGGACAAAAAGAAGTCCTCGGAATAAATGAGGGCCTTAGAACGAATTCACCTACACAAAGGCACACAGATAGCTACAGAGACCATTGAGCAGTCTAGTGAGAGCACGAGCCTGGAAATCAGATGGGTTTGAGTCTCAGCTCTGCCACCTCAAGTTACTTCTCCTCTTCAAGCCTCAGTCTTCTCAACTGTAAAATGCAGACAATAGCACTTACCCCATAGTAGGGATGCTTACAAAGCGAACAGCATAGTGCCTGGCACATAATGCTCCACACATAACAGTAAAATGATTGCTATCAAGTACAAACAGAGATCATCCCGATGAGATTCCACCCACATTTGCAAGCCTTCCCAAAGCAGAACCAGTGCACAGAGTCTGTGGTTCCCCAGAACACACGATTCAAAGTCAAAAGACCTGAGCAAGTCCTACTGGCTCTGTTTACAAGCTGGATGCTCTTAGACAAGTTGCTTCACCTCTATGAACTTATGTCCATCCCAAAAAGGGAGGGTAATATTAACCCGAGGTTATAGGGTTATATATGAAGATAAAAATCTTTTGTAACCTGTAGAAAACAGTATCTACACATCTGGTTGATGAAAAGGACGTACATGCCTCTAGCAGGAAGGCTGCCCTGTTTGCCATCTCCACGAAAAGCACCAAAATTATAGCCTCTCTCATAGGTCATAAGACAAAACTCAGTTAACTTTTAGCTCTCACTAAAGCATCATATGTAATCCTCCAAACAGATAAGCAGCTAGCTAATTACATTGTCCTTGGAAGCAAGATTACATGCAAATAGATTAAGGCTAAAACACAATGGTACTTTATCTTTATAAACAGTGAGGCACAATTAAATGTATGAGGTGTCATCACGGAACTTAAAGGTAATCAAACATTTCTTTATTCAATATGAGACGTCCAGATCTCTAAATATAATAGTATCACCACATCGAAGTGCTGGCTGAGCTTGGCTCACGAAGTGAAATACAAGTCATGGAAAATTCAAACATACTTAGGGAAGTTTTAGTTACTGATGGTCACTGTCATACAATAAAAACCAACCACCAACGCCACCACCACAACAAAAACTTCTTGTTACCCCACTTGAAAAGTGGGCAGTTGAGAAGATTGAAGCTTGCAGAGATGAGATAATTTGCCCAAAGTGGGCAAGTTATAAAGTGTAAAGATTAAACATAAACATAATTCGTGAATCAACTAATTACTTGCTTTCATTTTTAATTGCCATTAACTAATATACAGAACTAAAAAAAAAAAAAAACATAGCTGTTGTCAAGCCTTCTTAAAAATGAAAAACGTCTATCGTGTTTTCAGTGAAGTTTAAAATTTATCTTAACCTCGAACACACTTACGTGGGGTATTGTGAGGAGTACCAAAAAGCACAAAATGTTGCCTTTGACAGGATAATTACATATAGTTTGAGCTTTCACTTATATTAATCTCATTAAATGTCGCAAGCCACCTGTGAGAAAGAAAGACGGCGTGGTCATTTCAATTTTAAGGATTCTTTGAATTTTAGAGAAGAATGAATAGCTTTGAGAATGGGTGCTTTTTGAATAACAGGTGGAGTCACTTGTTAAAAATGAGGGTGCGATTTAGAGGGGAGGGTCGGAAGCCTGGAGACAGCACGGAGGTGCGCCATGGACCAGCGTGGAGGGCCGGGCCAACGCAGGTGTGTTTGATAGGTCACCCAGATACCAAGCCACGGAAGGCCCACATGTCACATGCAGGAAGGCTGCCAGATAGAACGCGCGCTGCATGTCCCAGGAGTTCCTCTTTTTTCGCTTCACCCTGAAAACCCATTTACACAGAATTTGAGAGAAGAGATACCAGTTAATCCACCAAGCATTTCCCAAACGTGCGAGTCGCTGCGGTGAAGGCAGCTCGTGAAAAATCTCAGCCGGAGAACATTTCATTAACGTCTGTCACAACTTATCAGCTCAGCCTATGCAGATATTATGTACTGCAGTTTTGTATTAGGAAGGCGAGAAACCAGTCCCTTTCTCCTTGGTTTCCCTTTCTTCTGCGACATACAGGGACTGCCATCATGTGGCCATAGAGAGCACAGCCATGCCATTCTGAATAAATTCTACAAAAACATCTCCGGACTAGAAAGACTGAAATTTAGTAGAATAAGAAATATAAAGGCAATTCCCAAATTAAACAAAGACATATCCAGGCATTCTTCAATTTAAGACATTTGCTGTTTAGAACTTAAGACGTATTTTCTCTTCAAAGGGCCCTGTAAGTGGTGATGGGCTTCCACAGCCCGTCTACCAACATCTATACGACCCACACAAACGCAGCACGGAAACACTACTTCAAACCACCCCTCACGGCCATTTGTAACCAGTCTTCTACAAGAACGGACATGGACTTCCAGATTAGGGTGGCATCGTGCCTTGCTTTGGAACAAAACTGATTCCCATCTCTCCTCACTCTAACTGAACAATGAGCTGATAGATACTTTGTCAGTGATACAGGTCCTGAAGTGGCTCCTGGGCCATGAGCACACCAGGCCCCCAATGAGACAGATACCCCTAGACATGCCTCAACTCTGCCTTTGCTAAGGTGAAGGAAGAGGGCTTTTGAGATAATCCACTGTCATTTACCAAACTTTATTGAGCACTTTCTAAGTGTCTGACCCTAGGCTGGGTGCTGGAAATACAGAGAACCATAGAATGCGACCTCTGCCTTCCAGGAAGTCACAGTAGGAGAAATACACACATAACGCTTAGCTCACAGTATAGTGTGATAAGTGCCCCGCGAAAGACAATGAGAGTATTAAGGAATGAAGGCGAAGCCCTGGGCTCTTTCTTTCATAAGCTTGTATAAGGTACTTGTTATGTACCAGATGCTATTTAAACTGCTTACAAACATCAACCTATTAATCACCATATGCTAGAGGTACTATTATTGCTCATTTTACAGATGAGAAACTAAGAGGTTGAGTTGCAGGTCTGATGGAAGAGTAATAAAGGCAACTAATTTTGTTTTTCTACATTGAACTCTTAGTACTAACGTGAAACTTACAGTGAAATGCACAGAATTAAATTTAAATTCAATTTGGTACACGTATACATCCCTGTGGCCTACACCTGAATCAAGAATATACACTATTTCCAGGAAGTTTCCTTGTTCCCCTTTCTATTTAATCCTCCAAGTAAATAGAAATGAATGGTTCTATAGGGGCCCAATATGATGTAATCCAAAGAAATAAATTTTTGATTCAGAAGGCTTGATCACAGGACAAATATAAAGAGGAACAGAGAAAATGTCACATCTTTCAGGCAATCCTCCACAGGGAATATAAACTACTGATCAAATAATCATTGGAGCTATTATCTTAGAATAGCTTCTTTGTTCATTTTTCAATACAAAACTCCATGTGCCTGGTCCTGTGCTTTTCATGGAACATGCCAGCCCTGTGCTCAGGAAGTTAGCAGGGGAAACAGATAAGGAACCTGGCCGATGATTCCTGGAAGGTGGCATTCCTGGCCAAGGCAGGGCAGGCTGGGGAAGATGAGATGAAGTACAGGAGTCATTCGGAAATCTCAGATTTTACACCTCTCACTCTCGCACGGCACTTTGCCAAACTTCCCTTACAGGTCTCATCTTCGCAACAGCCCTGTGACAAGACAGGTGCCACCACAGCCATGCGTTGCTTCATCCCAGCGATGTGTTCTGGGAAATGCATCGTTCAGTGATATCATGCTCGTGTGAACACCGCAGGGTGCACTTACACAAACCTAGAAGGTATAGCCTACGACACACCTGGGCTATGTGGTATAACCTATTGCTTCTAGGCTACAAACCTGTACAGCTTGTTACTGTGCAAAACAACGCGATTAAATCAAGCACAAGAGAAAATGATACCACCAAGAGACGAGGCAAATACGAGATGCATGAGGCTGCTGCCGGTGTAAAAGACATACTGTTTAGAAAGCGAACTTTTTAATAAGCAGAAAGAGTATACTCTAAAATAATGATAAAAAGTACAGTAAGTACATAAACCAAGAACATAGTTGTTCATTATCATTATCCAGTACTATGTACTGTACATAATTATATGTGTGATACTTTCATACAACTGGCAGCTCAATAGGTGTATTTACACTGGCATCACCACAAACACGTGAGTAATGCAGATCAAGAGATGTGCACTACCACATGATGATGGTTATGATGTAGTAGGTGATGGAAATTTTTCAGCTCCATTATAATCTTATGGGACTACTGTCCATGTATGCAGTCCGCTGCAGACCAAAATGTTGTTATGTGCCATATGACTATACTCCCCTTTCATAGTTATGAAAACAAGCTTGGAGAGGTTGTCTTAAGATCACACACTGGTAGGTTGCAAAGTGAGGACTTTGCTCCCTAAAAGTGTTCACGCATATCGAGGCCACCAGAGTGGCAGGAGTCACAGGGCTGCAGGGGTGCTTTTCCCAGTGGCCCAGACACTAGCCTCTGCACACACATCAGGCCTGGCTAACAGGAGCGGGCCACCTGTGCCCTTGAGAATCCACTCCCTCCTGAGAGCTGAACCTCAGGCCCAGGAACTGTCCCCTCCAAAGAATGTCTTTCCTGCATCCCTTGCGTGAGGGTCTCCAGACCCTATTGGCCCCCACGGAATAGCTGTTCTAATTGCTGCCCACCCTTCCCTTGTGTTTCAGCATCTTGCACCCCACTCCTGCACCATGAAAATCCTGCTTTCTGACCTCCTGCTGCTCAGCCTCTTCTCCAGTGTGTCCGGCAGCTGTCAGAAGGACTGTCTGACCTGCAGAGAGAAGCTCCGCCCAGCTCTTGACAGCTTCAACCTTGAGGTAGGTCCAGGAGCGACCCTCTCTTATCCTCCTTCTCTCCCTCCCTCCAGAGCAGACCCAGAATGAGAAACTAAGGCCTCATCCAGAGGTCATGTGACTCAGTGTCACATGGTGGGTAGGAAACAGATTCCTATTTGAGCATCTGCTGAATGCAAACCCTGTCATCTTTACACTTTAATGTGTTCAAATAAAGACCTGCCCATGCTGCCATTTTGTTCTCATTATTAAAATAGTGCGTACTAATTTTAGAGAATTTGCCAAATTAAAGAAGTTTTAAAAAAAAAAAGCAAATTAAAATCACATTTAATATCACTAGTCAGAGAAAGAATTCTAGTTTTTTCACTTGCTATATTTTACCAGGATAAATTTCCCATGTTATTAAGCTTTATTTTACTTCTATGAATACAGTATAATTTCTTTAACCATTCCTCCTCCTGTTGAACATGGATGTTGCCTTCTATTTTTAATATTACAGATAATTCTACAATCAATACCTAAATGCTTTTTTATCACTTTAAATTTTGATATTAAGGTGCAAATCTGACATTATATTTCTTTTCATTAAATAAGCTGCTTTCTCAACTACTTTTATTTCAGTTTAAATAGTTATCCCCTCCTATTAAATCCAATGTAACTCTGTTACTTTTTTTTCTTTGGTAGTCAAATCAACTTCTTTCAAAAGATGCTGTGTTTCAAACTCTTCAACCTTTAAAAACAACCAAAAATAACTACTATTACTTAAGGCAAGGGTACAAATATAGAAACCAAGAATTTGCGTTGGTCTAACACACTAATGATGAGCAGACACAGACCCCACAGACCCAAACAGCGAGCTCTTTCAGCCCGCGCCCAGTGGTTTTTAAAGCCCGTTTTCTGAACAGTAATAACTACCGCATCATGACAAGCATCCCGAGATAACCCATTCAAAGTTGATCCCTCCATCTCATTCATCCGTCGTGGTTTTCCTGAGCACCTTCCATGTGCTGAGCATGTGGCTAGGCCAAGGAATCCAAAGGTGAACAGATGGATGCATTTTGCAACTAGTGGAAGAGAAGAATCCATAATCCTTCCACGAGAGAGTAATTTCTGGGCACTGGGGAAGCACAGAGCCGCGGACCCAAACCTAGTCTCGAGGGGCAGAGAGGGCTTTTGGAGGAACTAAAGTCTCTAAGAAGATTTAAAGACAAGTAGGATTGAAGAGGCAGGGAGTGAGTCCGAGGTGCCACCGGTAGCGGAGGGAGGCGCGGGAGTGGAGATGGGGCGCATGTGCAAACGGCTATAGGCGGGAGCCGGGCGGCGCATAAGGAACTGAGAACAGCCGAGTTCGGCTAGAGCACAGAAGGCCCTCACATCCTTTCCGTGCAGCCCAGAGAGGTTTAAAATTCATCCCTGAAACAGGTTTTTCGGTCTTAGTAAAGAGAACAGAGAACATATAAACCAGTGAAGGAGCTGATTAAGCAATAATCTCATAATCGCCACGCTGTTGAGGTTCTTAGGTCGTAGCCTAGACCAGACTGAAGGCTACGCAAAATTCCTGAATCACTAGCTTTAACTGCAACCCTTTAATTCCCATTCAAAAAAGCATCAGGACTCGAAAAGATATTTGTACGCCCATGTCCACGGCAACATTATTCACAGCCCCCAAAAGGTGGAAACAACCCAGGGTCCATCAACAATGAATGCGCAGACAAAATATGATATACACACAATGGAATATTATTCAGCCTTAAAAAGGAAGGAAATTCTGACACATGTAACGAGATGGATGGACGAACCTTGAAGATATTATGCCAAGTGAAATAACTGAATAAAAAGGACAAATACTCTATTATTCTACTTACACAAGGTACCTAGAGTAATCAAATTCACAAAGACAGAAAGCAGAATAGTGGCTGCCAAGGGCTGCGGGTTGGGAAAAATGGGGAGCTAGGATTTGATAGGTATAAAGTTTCAGTTTGGGAAGATAGAGAAGTCCTTGAGATAGACGGTGGTGATGATTGTACAACAATGTGTATAGTCTTAATACCACTGAACTATATGCTTAAAATGGTTACAATGATAAGTTTGATGTAACGTGCATTTTACAATTTTAAAAAAGCATTAGAAACTTAACTGTGAGGATAATCCTGAGCCTCATGTATTTTTTACAAAGTCAATCATTCATGGATTTACTGATCTCTTTGTAACAAACGTCACACCTAATCGTGAAGCTCTAGTGTGCCTTCTTACCCCCTTGGACACAATGACCTTGGGTTGCCCTGTACTAGGAAGTCAGAGGCCAGCAAGTCCGAATTCTCTCCAGGCCCTTTGTTGCCATCTCAGGCTCCCTCTTCATTCTCCCCACCTGCCTCCCATCTGTAGTCCTGTCCCTTCTCTTCCTCCTTCCGTTGTAGCACTGATTTTCCTACTGGGCCTTGCCCTCTTCCCCCTCTCCTGCTTGCTCTTTCCTCCCCCTCACTTTCATGTTTCTAGAAAGATTTCAACTTTGACTCCCCCTTGCGGCTGCTTAGCTGCTCTCTCAGAGGTCACCAGCAGCGCCAGACTACCAAATCGCCAGACTTCGATCTGCAAGCTTTCGCCTCCTTGTCCTCTCTTGGTGAACTTGCCTGGCGTTCTTCCCTGCCCTGACTCTTGCTTTTCTGTCTCTGTCGGGCTCCTGTTCCCCTCCCCACGCCCTAAACAAAGTGACAGCCAAGATTCACTGTTTCTTACCTCCATCTACTCTCTCCAAGACGCCATTCCCACATCCAGGTCTTCATCTCTCCCCATGCTGCAGGTAAGTCCTAAAGATAACGCTCTGCACCTGCTCCTACTGGGCTCCAATCACTTTCTGCGGTTCCCGGAAACTCCGCCTTCCCGCCCCTCCGGAAACTTGCCTTACCATATTGCGCATGTCTCCCACCTTGCTGCTTGTTCTTCAAAACCCTGATTAAGTTTCACCTCTTATCAGAATGGCTGCTTCTCCACCTGCCCCCAGTAGAATGAGGCCCTCCCTCCTTTGTACTTAGGTTACTTGTATCTGCTAGTCTCTCACTATAAGGTATGAGCTTCCTTTGCTGATGGTTCTGGGGATCCCCCAATGTAGCCCCAGTGTGAGGGACCGCACAGTTCAGTACTCAATAAATATGTCCCATGGAAATTGTAAAATTGTGAGCCTTTTAGTCTCCTGACAGGTAGGTCCACTGCAGATAACTGCAGGATTTTTACACTGGTGTCTTTCAAAACTGGTAAAGAATTTGGACCATGTTTCCATGGCTTAATCTCTGAGATCCAGACAAGACTATTACTTCTTTGAAACAAGTTAGAAAATGGCCAATTATAGCCTCGCAATGAGGGATAAACCCTTGGCAGTGCCTGCTGACCCCTAGAGGACCTGGCTGCCTAGCCATTTCATTTCTAGTCTGTATTCACTTTTAACCTATTTTTTTAAAAGTTTTATGTAACACCTAGAATGTAGGCAACCACATCTCATTTCCTAATCTTGTAACTCTTGAGTGTGTCCACTCTCTAAATGATGAGGGGGGCTCAGATATTTTAGCAAGGGCCACCTTCCCAGTCTTCCACCAAATTGTGTAATCCTGAGCAAGTCCCAGGACTCTCTGGACCCCTGGCTCCGTCAAGAATTTCTTAATTTCTCACTCCACATCCAAGTATGGCTGGCTTTTTGTTAGGCTATAATTTTCGTTGGTGAATGACTCACACACCAAACCCATTGCAATGTCCTGGGCTTTCACTTAATTGTGAATGGTACTTACCCCATCAGCTCGAGCAGAAAAAAACTAGATTCACTGAGTTGTTTTAGAAATAAAGAAGGCAACCCCAAAAAAAAGATCTAGGGAATTTTATTTAAAACTTCCTTAAACTCTATGAATAGCAAAGACACTGTCTTTATTAAGGCTTTCTATCCTCATTACTTAAAACCCCTTAGTGGTTGATTTGTAATAGGAGTTTTTTTTATATGTTTTTCTTTTGTACTGTTCATCTGCCGGCCTACTAAAGTCAGTCCTCAGATATTCTACCAGATCCTCCTAAAGCAAATAGCTCCCAAATTTCTCTTAGAAGTGGTTTGATTCTTTAGCGGAAGAAACTTGACAACCTTCTTTTTCCTTCTAGTCGGCTCAAGTGCTTGTTTCCTAACCTTTGACCCCAGACATCCAAATGTCCCTGTGCTCAGTTTCCCCACAAGCCCAGCTTTACAGATCAATTTGGCATCAATCTGAGACTTTCCAGATGCTCATCCACACTCTGGCTTAATATAACCATGTCGTCAGTGTGGGCTGTGAAAGTGTATCCAGCTCACTTAATAGGCTATTAACCCGTCTCTGGAAAGAGGCTGGTGGGTCCCTCAGACTGGAGTGTTAGGCATTAAGCTTAGATGCCCATCTGGTGCGACAAATGCTACTGTGAATTTGGATTCCTCATATTTTCCCAAAACCTTCTCCTAAATCACAAATTGAGATGATTTTGTTAGTAACTAATTCATCTAACAGTATGTCAAGTCTTGGTACAGGCTATGCATCTGGTTGGATCATAAAATTTCATTTTCTCTGATTGACACTCAATCTAATTACCATCTGGGCTTAGAAACCCAGGAGCTCACAGACGATCTAATAGCCTTAGGTTTAACAACTTCCACCTGTTCCTGTAAACTGACGAGCAGAAACAATTCAACAAGCATTTTAAGGCTCCTATTATGTGAGGATTGGACCAGGTGTACTCAAAGGTCCATTTCACCTCTGAAATTCTACGCGCCTACTGTATTTCCCGGTGTTGTCCATGCTTGCCTGTTTTCCGCTTGACTCTGTAGGGTACTATTTTTCAGACTCACCGCTGTGGACATTTTAGGCTGAATCATTATTTGTTGTGGGGGCCATCCTGTGCCTTGTAGGCTGTTTGGCAGCATACCTGGCCTCTACTCACCAGAAAGCAGGGACATTCCCCTACCACTGTGCGAAAAACAAAAATGGCTACAGACATTGCCAAATGTCCCCTAGGGGCGGCGGGGGGGAGCAAAGTCACCCCCAGTTGAGACCCACTACTCTCGAGTAATAACCCAGGAGGATTATGATCTGAAAGAACGTGTTACAAATTGGTTCCACCTGGTTTTCTTCAAAGTGTTTCAGGAGCAGGTTAAGTGCAGACAATGTGACCTTTTCTCGGACAGAATCTCTGCCCACGGTGTGATGATTTCTTCCTCCTCAGAGCAAGCTCAAAAGCAGAATTTCTCATAGTCCAGCCTTTGAATCACCTGGGGTGCTTGCTAAAAATGCAAATTTCTGGGCCCCACCCTTGGCTTACTGAATCAGAATCTCCAGGGGCGAAGCCTAAGAATTTGCATCCTAATAAACTCCAGGATCCATTTTTAAAGAACACTCAAGTTTGCAGCTACCACTGTTCTAAAGTCTGCCCTCTCCCCATGTATGGAAGTTGTCTATTAGCCCTTCATACTCAGTGACACTGCAGATGTGAAAGAGTGGTTTCTCTCCGTATGCCTGCCGCGTTGGCGCTGACCACGGATTACTGCTGCCAGCTTCTCCGAGGAAAGTCTAAATGGAAAAGACATGCTCCGAAAAACCACAGCTTGACTCTCAGAGGTGCAACATCACCACCTCCGGCTAGCAGGTGGGCTTGGCAAAGGGTGCACCTTGCACACTTTACCAGCGAAGGAGAATGACTCTCCCAGTGGATTCTTTCTCTTCTCTCTGGCCCAACAATTTTGAAAATGAGCAACTTTCCTATCAGAACCTTTTGTTTTAGTCTCTTAGGATCCTATCCTCCCATTAAATTCCATTGATTCCTACTGCAAGCACGCAGTTCGTTGAGTAGATGTCCTGTGATGGAACTTGAGAGAGTTAAGTTCTTACTGAGCTTGTACTGTTATCTAACAGTGTCATTTTGGACACATGACCGAATCTCACTGTAACCCTTGAACATGGACAATATCAATGGTTTCCAAATCTGGGCAAATTTCAGAATTAACTGAGCTTTGTAAAAATAAGTTCTAAGCCTTGGCTGTATTCCTCAGAGATCTAATTGGGGTTTGAAATTCTGTTTTTGTTTTTTTTAAAGTGCTGCCGATGATTTGTATTCACACCCAGGCATGGGACCCATTGGACCAGGTGCTGCCTAAGGTCCCCCTGGCACTAGCATTCTATGCAGTGCTTTGCTAATGCACTAGAAGAGTTGGGGCCGCTTCCCTGTGTGGCCAATGAGTGACTTCAACAGCAGATCCTCTCCTCTCACCTGTTGATTCTCTTTATTTCTCATCCTTGCTTAGAGCCCCGTTTTTTTGTTTTTTTTTTTTTATCTCAGGTATTAGATACTTAGAATGCACATGGACTCTCCCTAAACCTGCATCACATGGGGAATAAGGTGCCATTCAGAGAGAATTCAGAGAGAGACAGAGAGACCAAGCAGAAGGACAGACTTGTAGTGGGGAAAATATATCAGATAAGATTAAATAATATTGTATGTCAACTTTAATTGAAAAAAATGTCTAATTAAATTTTTAAAAAAGAATTGAATTCTCCTGCTAGTAACAAAGACTTAATGGTGGCTTAGAAGAAAACAGAGATCTGATTCCCCATAAAGAAGTCAAGAGGTCGACAGTCCGGGGCTGGTATGGCAGCTCCGCCACATCACAAATGTCCCAGACTCTTCTCCGTTTCACCATCCTCATGTGGCTTCAATCATATGACTTCCATCCTCAGAGTCGCCTCATGGTTTCAAGATGGCACTAGCCAAAATGTCTACACACTGAGCAGGGAGCTGAAGGGAGGAGAAAAAGATGTTCCTCCCAGCTAAGTCAGCCCCCTACTTTCCCAGAAGCCCCACCTGGTCACTTCCATTTATACATCATCAGCCTCCTCTGGCTACAAAGGAGATTGGGAAACATGCATGTTCCCTTCGGGAAGAAAGCAAGTATTTGTTAGTAAGGAAGAGGGGAGATGGTACGGAATGGGCAATGGGCAGCCTCTGCCCAGCATGGAAGGCGGGCTTCATTCTTAACAAATTGCATTTAAAGTGCAGGTCAGATATTTTGATGGAGACACCAGACAGGGATCAGAGAATTGTCTGGAGTTCAGGAGTGAGTGATCAGGGGCTGAATATATAGACCCGGGATGCCCTGAAAGAAGTGACAGCCAAAATCACAGATATGAACAAAGTCGCCAAGGGGCAGAGTGATAAGAAAGGCAAAAAGAAGTTTAAAGACAGAATCTTGGGAACACCGTGGGCAAGGAGCACAGTCTGAGAGGGGAGCGTGATACCACCAAGAGTTTTCAGGAGGGTGTGGTCCACATTGCCAAAGGCTGCAAGGTCAAGAATGAGGGCTACGCAAGACCATCGGACCTGGTGATTGGGAAGTCACTCGTGGTCCTCAAGAAGACAAAGTTAATGGAGTGGACGGGATGAGGGGAGTTGAGTAAACGAAAGATGCTGAAGACATGAAGGAAGAAGTGTAGAAGTCCGGCAGTGACAAAAGAGGTGACGTGAGGGTCAGGACAGCAAGGCTTGGAGAAGTAGGATTAAAGGAGGGGTTTTGTGGAACAGCGTGTAAGGTGTATGATCTCAGCTATCTGCACATCTCATCCATGGTTAGGGATCAGGTTGGAAACCTTGCCCGAAGAGGCATCTGTGCCATTCTGAACACCTGGGTGAGCATTTTTGCACCCTAGATGGGGGCTACTGGGCACATAAACCAGTGTTCTGATGTCCCGGACCTCCCCAGACAGAACAGTGCCCTGCAAGCCAGGCAAAAACTTTGAGGTTTGATGAAAACCTCTGTAGCTTCCCACTGACTACGATGGCAAGGTCAGGCTGAAGTGGGGTTTTCAATTGGCTAAGGCAAAAAACTCAGGAGAATCTGGGGTAAAGTCAAGATAGCAAACAGGAAGAAAATTTGGAGTCAGAGACTTCCAAGAGACCCAATTAGAGATTCGAACAGGGGAAGTGGGGCAAAGGCAGGACCAGTCAAGAGGGACCGGGAAAACACTGCCCTTAGGCTCGTGGTCCAGATAAGAAGTGGGAGATGCCTGGAGAGACAGAGCAGTGATGGAAGTTCCCAGGGGCCGGGCAGGATTGTGTCTGATGGTCCCTCTTCCCCACCTGGAACCAGATTGCCCACCTTGCCCACATCCCAAAGGGCCTTATCTCCATTTTCTATAAACAATGCACAGATAGTCATGACTGGTGTGTGTGGGATGAAAATTAACGTGAAGATCAATTGATCTTTACCTAGTGATCTTAAAATAACCATGCAGATTTAACTACATGCTTCGACATCCCCAATTTCTTAAACCAATCTGACCTCCCCCAAGACTGATAACAAAATAAAATTCTTTTTTTTACGGGTGACCATCATGAGCTTTGTCTGGCTCCAAAAACCTAACTAAGGCTCTCACAGCATGCAGTTTTAGTGCACGCATCCTGTGTTAACTTCCTGTGTCACCTGAGGTAAGTTAACCTCACCTCTCTGAGCCCTGGATTCCTTCATTTGCGAAATGATAGAGCTGGGCCACATAGTTATCTGTTTCTTTCCAACTCTGAAATTCTATGAACTTAACTCCATGTTAAACTGCTGCACAGTATTGATAATGAGATGCTTCAGAATCACTGGCATTAATACAGATGTAGATGATAGAGGGATTTTATCTCTTCAGTGCCTTGGTCTAATAGACATCTCCCTGGTTCTTCTCCCTTCCTCCCACCTCTGTCTTTGCAGGTGTGCGTCCTCGAGTGTGAAGGGAAGGTGTCGACCAGCCCTCTCTGGACTCCATGCACCAAGGTCATGGCCAAGGGCTCCTGGCAGCTCAGCCCTGCTGACCCAGAGCACTTGGCAGCTGCTCTTTATCAGCCAACAGCCTCCGAGATGCATCTGAAGCGAATGCCCCGCATCAGGAGCCTATTCCAAGCACAGAAAGAGACAGAGCCTGGCATGGATGAGGCTGGAGAGATGGAGCAGAAGCAGCTGCAGAAGAGGTTTGGGGGCTTCACTGGGGCCCGGAAGTCAGCCCGCAAGTTGGCCAACCAGAAGCGGTTCAGTGAGTTTATGAGGCAGTACCTGGTCCTGAGCATGCAGTCCAGCCAGCGCCGGCGCACCCTGCACCAGAATGGTAATGTGTAGCTGGAAGGGGAGCCTCCCCCAGCTGCACCATCCACTTCAACCCATGAGTGAGTTGGGCAGGAATGAGCTGGGAGCGCAAAGAAAACTCATATACCTGACCGTCTCAGCACAAAAGGCCCGCTCACTTACCCCACTCCCCCCATCCACACAGTACCTTAAGGTGTTCAGCTCCTGGGAGGCCTGGGAGATAAATTCACCCCCCACCCTGCCTCCTGCCTACCCCTTTGTCTAGGGAGAAAAGATTTTTTAGGATTGCTCCTTAAGGCTGACTACTGCCATTTAGAGACTGGTTACTATGGGGATAATAGTAGTAGGTTAAGATAACTAATTCCTCTATAGCTCTCCAGGAGCTTAGTTACTATGGGGACAGTTAAGTGGACCAATCCTCCTATCCAGTTACCATGGCGACCATTCAGCTCACCTTTCCTTGGAGACTATCTCTAAGAATCGATAGCCGGACCTACCCTTAGCCATTTGCAAAGAGTCTGATTTCTGTAGTTTTAATATTACTATATCACTTTCAAAGACAACTTTGCTTACCAGAGGGGAGAGTGAAGGGGGGGAGGTAGGCGGGGTAAAGGGGGTCAAATATGTGGTGACAGAAAGAAATCTAACCATGGGAGGTGAACACACAGTGTAAACATATATACGCCTTACTGTTAAAGTGTATAGCTGAATTTCGTTAAACAATGTCACCATAAAATAGATAAATTAATTTTTACAAAAGACAGCTTTGCTGTCCCTCCCCCCCCCATATCTCAAAGTGACTGGGTTCCGTGGAAACCTTGAATCTCTCACGCTCTCTCCCAGTCAAGGAGTTCTCGTTAGGACCAGGAGCTACATTTCCTGCTTGTCTTTCTTCCACCTGTCATGTGTCCGTCCTATTACCTTGCCAGATGGACTGATTCTTTGCAGTCAATAACATCATCACAAAAATAAAATAGAAATAAATAAATAAATAAATAACATCATTGCTGAGCAAGGCTTTGAGAATTTGGCCCAACTGACCTAACAGCTTTCAGAATATGGACTAAGGGATCGTCACCGTCCCTCACTTTCCGCTTCTTTCCCAGGGCCATTTTTCTTTTCTTTTGTTTGCATACTTGCCTTTCTCTCTCTCTCCCCTCTGTTCCATTCTTACCCCAGGGCCATAGGTGTATGTACCTATAATACATATCAGATAATAAACATCAGGGACCCTAATTTACTGCCCAGTCATTACAAACTTAACTTTCCTCAGCCCATCAACATACTATACATAACCTTGAGTGGCACAGGAAACTAGCACAGTGGAATCTTCTGAAAATCTAAGAAAATCCATCAAGCGTTTGTGCCTTCATTCATGTATGGGAACATGATCCTCTCTCAGACCTCTTCTTAAACAGTCTAGAAACTTGCCCTAACAGAAAGAACGAATCGGTTGGTCAAAAACATTCCCAAAACCTTACCCAAGTGGGGTTTTCCCTGACTCAGAGGCATGAAAGAAAAAAGCCTGCATGTGCTGTTTTATTTTGCATCCAGTCCATCAAAAGTAGCCAGATAGTAAATAATCTCCTTTCGAAGTATATTCTTTGGCACTCACATGGCGGCATGAGGCCGCTCACACAGCTCTTTGCAGGTAGGCCAGTTTGTTTGCAAGAGGTCCATCACCAAACACGGACATATGTGTCAGGTTGTGAGAAGGATGTCGCGTTTATTTTAGCCTAACATCTAATCTCCGAAAGCCCTGAATTAACCTACACTGTTTTTTAAGTCATACTCCTGGGTCCTTAACAAGCATTCTGTTTCTTCCTAAGCCGTATCTGCACAGTACCTAACAATAAATCTTTCAGAAGTAGCACGTATTGAATTCTTTCAAATCTTAAAGACATTCTTCTTCAAAGTGGCTCTTAAGGGACACTGAAGCTCATGTCTAATTCTGAACTACAACCATTTTCTTTACCTAAAGACAGTTTAAATCAGCCACATTAGCAGGAATCGATTTATTTAAAAAAACAAAAACAAAAACAAAAACGATTTGAGCCCCTATTCAGGCAAATAGTTTTTCTCATTTTCTATTAAGCTTCCAGCTGAGAGGCACTGAAACAAAACTGGTAACTAGCTTCTGACTGCTGCTTTGTAAACTTCTTGATGGAAACGCTGAAAACATTAGTCGGCCCATTTGGATTTTATTGATTGCTTTCCTTTGTCCTTCTGTAACCACCTATTTCGTTTGTCACATATTATGGGTTGCTGAGTTCCAACATGAACGTGCATCTGAGTCCATGACAGGCGCCTTGAACCCTGTCTTTATTCACCTGCGCACACCCCAACCATCCCTATACATGCTTGAGAGTTCTCCGTCTCGGGGGACTCCAGTTGGCAGAGCTGATTTGGACTCTTGAGCTACCCAGTGCCAGTCTATACTGATAAGGCTGGAGAAAATGGGGCCACCTAACACTAGAATGGGCTAAAGAACCCTCTTCAGAAAGTGTGATGATGTGCCAGGAAGGAGGGACACTGGGTACAGGACCAGTCCTAGACGGGATGGTGAGAAGGGCACAAGCAGTCCGGGTATCGACCACCCCCTTCCCTGCCCCTACGCTGCCTCCGCTCCTCTGCTGCCCCAGCCCTTGACCCTTCTAGACAGCAGAAAACAAGCAGATTCGTTCAGGGTGAGGATGTAGTGAAATTAGGCTCAAAGAGCACTTGCAATATGAGAGCCATAAACGAGGGCATGATTTAGCCTCAAGAAATGAATTACTACACACGGATTCCAAACACCAGTGATAAGAGAACTGTTTCTGGTCAGGGGGCCTATCCTGTGCCTTTCTAGCCCCAGCCCACAGACCCCCTTCATCCTGTCATTTGTGCCAGCAGACTATATAATAGTCTACATATAATAGTGTACACACACACACGCACACGATCTCCAGGAAAAGCAGGTGTGTAGAGAGAGTTAGGGAAGCCTTCTGAATGCTTTAGGGGATGTTTATTCGATGGGTAGCTTTTCTTTGCCTCCTTCTCATTACTCAGTCACTAGGGCAAATAGAATTGAAGGGTCAAAAAGACTACTCGCTTTGCCATTTTAATCAACTTCTGTCTCCTCAGGTGTCCAGGTGACCCCCAAAACCGCATGTCTCCGGCCCCGGAACTGCCGACTGGGCATCAGGATCCCTTCCTCCCCAGGGCACTGAGGCAGGCTTTGCCTCCAGGTGCCCAGCCCAGGGCGCAGAACCTCTGTCTGGCTGTCTTTCCCTCCCCCTCCCCCCTCCATGGCATGTTTCGTGACAACCCTGTCGCTGCATCAGAGTGTATTTTTGTAATCCCTCCAGCTCCCCTTTAAACAGCCCCATCTTTCCTTCTCACCCGCCTCTTCCCTCTTCCAGGGGTGGGTTAAAGGAACAGGACATCAAGCCTGGGGTTTTGACTTGTCACTGCCAAAACTTGTTTGTAAAAGAGCTGTTCTTTTTGACTGTTTTAAACAGATATTTCTCCATTAAACTTCTACTGAGCAAACGGTTAATAAATTGGTCGGCGGTTTTTAAGTGGAGTCTGTGGAGCAGCACAGACTCCAAACATACCACCAGCACTGCCCCTCTTGGGAGACAGGCACAAAAAGTTCAGGGCTCTGCTTTATGTAAAGTATGACGGGCAAGATACGTGAGCATGAACACCCGACCGAGTTGTGTCCCCAGATGCAAATGGATGGACTCATGGGTGGGACAGAGGGGGTAGGGTTCTCAGCAACTCCTCACAGCACGGTCAACATCACCAGCAGGTCCCGCCCTGTTTCTGACTCAGTAGAAACCTGCAATTTCAACAAGTCCAGGTGGTTCGGGGCTTACTGGTTTGGGATCGCTGGATTGTGACGCGAGGTAAGGGGCAGGGCGCAGGCGGACCTGCTGCCGTCACTTTTATCTCTAATTTAACCTGGTCACGTTACCTACTGTTGTCATAAGCAAATGACTGTGTGCGCTCTGCCCACAGTGGGACGTGCTATCATTGGTTTAGCACCAAGGACAATGACAATCTTATCCTTCGTAGGGGGAAGGGGCAGAGGGACAGGCACACCATTAAATCAGACAATGTACCATTTTATTCCTTATAAAATATATTTCATATTGTTGCTGTAAAAACATTACATTTCACATTAAAAAAAAAAACTTTTTAACAGTAAAAATAATACTTGGAAGACAGCTGGGGGAAAAGGCGCCAATAAGACAAATTCACAGATGGGATTTATCTCCCTCTCTCTCTTTTTTTTTTTTTTTTTTTTTTGTCTTTTCTCTTTTTTTTCTTTTTTTTTTTTTTCTTTTTTCTGCCCCTGGTAAAGTCAGAACCTGGGAGGACCAGAAAGTAACAGGACAGATTTCTTCGAACAACTCAGTTTCCATATCCAAGTTAACAATGTCCTCCAAGGAGCCAAGCTGCAGTTTACTGTCACAATGTGGACATTGCTCCAAATGCTCTCTGAAATTACAAAACCGCTTTCACAGCCAGCTTAAACATCACGAAATTAAACCCAAGCTATCTTGCTCACTAGCCAGTCCTTGCGCTCTGCACCTGTGACCTCGCTTGACCAGACATTCACGGATTTTCTCTGCACCGAACGAGGGTAGATTTAGTATCGTTAAGGATGGTCAGAGCAGGCACCACAGACTCCCCAAGTAATTCTGAGTGAGGGTCATGTCACTGGAATAAAGCTCCCCAAGGTAACTGCTTCTGACAATCAGTCCTGTTAGCTTCAAAAGCGCACCTATGGCATCTCACCAGCCATCAGATTCTGCTGCCCAGGTGGGCTGGGAAGTAGGGAGAGATACAGAGATGAACGAACAGGCATGATCGCTGGACCAGTTCACAACCACCCCCACCTCTGAGAAGAAACAAATGGGGCAACCCCAAGGACAGACCACGTGTCAAGAACCAACACAACAGCCACGAGATGGAGGTGTAGGTGGGGGGGACGCGGGAGGGGGCAGCCACCGCCTGAAAGGAGGAGCGAATGCAGACGGGAAAAGCTGCGCCGAAACAAAACACAAAAAAATAAACGAAGAAATAAAACCACCTCGGTGTTTAAACGGTTTCGTCAATTTCTTCCTCCTCTCTTCCCTTCTAATGATATGAGAAGCCTACCCGCCTTAGACAAAATCTTTATATTCGGTTATAGCTACGTGATCCAAACTGAGGGGGAAAATGAACACAGCTTTTCTAAAGACCGAGACTCAGCGAAAACTCAGATTCAGAAGAAAAGGGAAGACGGGGCTGGGCAGAGTCCCCGCGTCTCAAACACTCCCTTCCCTCCCTGAGAAGACCTGAATATGGACAGTGTGCGCAGTGAGCGGAATCATGACATGCAACGTCCTGCTGTCGGCTTTAATTCTCAGGGAGGCTGAAGGGACAAGAACCCTGGGCCCTCTCTTGCTGGCCTGGTTTCGAGATTTACCAAGGGACAGATTCCACATCTATTTTTTTACTAAGTTATAAAAATATACCCCATCACCACCAAAGACACCTGTGCCTAACTGTCTTTCCCTTCTGTCACCAAACCCAGGTCACCATCACCCTTCGCAACATCAAGCCCCTATTCTTAGGTTGGCCAAGTTTTCTAAGACTCAACGTGTCTTGAGTTGAGAAGCATATGCACATATGCACATCTCCCATGAGGAGCGGCAAGAGGAGTTCCATAGCCAGGTATTTCCCCCTGGGACCAAGAGAGTGACCTCAATGAGAGCCAAGGGGTGGGGTTCCCTGAGACCCTGACATAGGTCCAAGGCAGCTAGCTAGGCACCAGTGGCCCCATTCAAGCAGGCCCTGAGGAATCCCCACTGTCACCCACCCGAAGAAAAGGGAGGCTCCAAACCAACACATGCCTGCCCTCAGGGCCCAGCTCACCGAACTGACCACTGGTCCGCAGGGCACTGAACTCCCCACACATCCCCCTCCTTCTTCATGAGAACAGCTTTGTCTATTTACCTCCCAAGCAATGCTGTCCATTCTACCCTCAAGTCTTGAGGCCTCTCGAAACACCAGGGGCTGAAGCACCAGGAACTGCGAATCCAGCCCCAGGGCCCCCTCCCCGGATGTCCTCAGGATTCTCTCAAACATTCTCCGTCCCACCTTTAGACAAGAAACGGTGCTCAGCAGGTACCTGGGCAGGTCACACTGCATCAAAGTGATCTTCTTCATCACCCAACACTGGTAAAAAAAAAAAAAAAAAAAAAAATCCAGAAGCCTCCTCCTTGCCTGGAGTCCTGTCCTACGTGTCACCTAAGGAAGAAGATCAGATTGCTCCCAAACAGGCAGGCAAGCCCACCGAATAATGGGGGACCTGTCAGCAACTCCACCATGGGGCAAGCTGCCCCTTAACCTTTCTATCTCTGCTCTTCTCTCTCCTTCCCCCACACCGGCCCGGCCAGGCCTGCAGCCTCAGAGGAAAATGGGGAAATCCCTGGTGAAACCAGAGACAAAAAGGAACCTACCGCCTCAATAAAGGGGAACTTTAATCAGATAAAGGCTTCTAAATACACCATAAGAGAAAACAAAGAGCCTTAGAGGTGTCGTTTCCATCAGAGGCCTCATTTCCATCACTGGAGGGAGGAAACTCAAGAGGGAGTTTATTGACTGGGATAACAACAGAGAGCTTGCGCAGATTCTCAAACCCTCTGGCTTGTCCTCAAGGAAAGAGGAAAGAATCTCAAGGTAGTGTTTAACTGCCACATTTCGGAAAGTGAATTCATATTAGCCTTTTGGCTCAGCTATTTGGGGACAGTCTTTAAAAAATCTATTAGTCTGGGCTTTGAGAAGAAGCCATACATTATTTGTTGGGATGCCACCCAACGTCTGAGGGGACCCAGATTCAAAGAGCTGTCACCAAGAAAGGGTTTTCCTTTTACTTTCCATGAAAGCTGCTTGGTGAGCACAGGTCCTCCCATCTCCACAATTCAGGTGGAGAGGGCTGGGCTGCACCTTAAAAATCGCCCAGACGCCCCAGCTCCTCCCACCCTGTCCAGGGTAAGTCCTGCTCTCTGAGTTATCAGCCAGAAACTTATTTTTTAAAGAAAAGTGAATTCATCTTGCTCATAGTCCCTTCTGGAAGAGTAGAGAAAGCAAAGAATTCACCAACTCAGCAGGAAACAGAATGAGCTGTTCCTTCTTTTGATGCGTACAAACTAATCCCCTAGAGAGAGGCAATGTGGGAAAGGGAGGGGAATTAATTCTTTGGTCTCTGGTTTGATGCAGAATACCCTTGGTCAGTTTTGGCTCTCTCCTATTTGAGGGGAAAAAATATGTTCATTTCTTTTTTTAAAAAATAAAATGTTCCCAGAAGGGAAGGGAAAAGGTTTTAAGTATTAAACCTTAGCCAATAGAGCCCAAACTCCCAGTGTCCACTCTATCTCTAGGTATCTGCCGAGGGCTCACACATCTGTCTTTTGTCATCTGGCTGCCATCAGGGCCAGGAGCAAAGAGGAGGAGCCGTTGGACGGGTTCAGTCCAGGAAGCGCTGGCAGGCCTTCTTCCAGCGGCAGGCCGTGCACCACTGGTCCCGGTGCTCAATGCCATACACTTTGCGGCACTTCTTAGCCTCCCCACGGGCCTTCCTGCCAAATGAGAGTAATGAGGGCACAGTCACGCGCTGGTGGCTAGACCTGGAGAGTGGCCAGGTGTAAGGCCGAATGAACCAGCAGAGGCTGGAAGGGGTGGGAGCCAGCAGGGGCAGAGGCGGAGAGTGCCCTCCAGCTGGGCTCCACACACCACCCCTGCCTGGAGACCAGGGTCAGGTGGAGATAATGGGGACAGAAGGGAGGCCACAGGAGCAGACGGCACTCACCTGGCACTACTCTGGGCCCGGGGTGGGGAAGTGACAATCAGGTGAGATTTCATTGCAGGTGGTGGCTGCTGGGGCTCGCTGAAGCTTAGCGACCGGCTCCGGACCTGGGCACAAGTGGAGGGGCCATAAGCACAAGTGAAAGGTGAGAGAACCATTCATTCTACAGGACAGGTGACCACACCTGCAGAGCCCCTCCTAGTGCCAGGCCAGGATGCCCTCTCTGGAAGGTTATTCCAGGCAGAGGTGAGCAGGGGCCCAGCAGGGAGGGGAGGCTGGAGAGAGAGGAGCAGGCTTTTAAGCCACACACATGCTATTGTAGGAACCACAAGCAGGGGAACCACCTGCCCTGGCCACCTCGGGGGCTTCTTCCTGCAGATTTAGATGAAGTCGCTATATGTGACTCAAAAGGAGAAACTGCACTGCCTCAATGGCACCTTAGGGCACTCAGGCTTTACACTGTGAGATCCTTCCTATAGGAGATATTTAAGACTAGAACCCACTATATGTGCTTCAAGTGACTTCCAATTTATTTTAGTTGAGAGGCAAGCAGTCTAAGGCACCGGTCCACAGTGGCCTTGAGACTTCCAATCCTCCCTGCCCACATTCTTCCTCTCCAGCTTTCCCACATTCTCTCCCTTCTTAACAAGCATCTGCAGACACTCAGGGCTAAACAGCGCACTGACCCTGACCTTGCCTCATGATTTTTCTTGGCAATGAACTTGACTGATCCGGGTACCCCTCTGTGGGTACCCTCCTCCTTCTATGTTCTAAAAGAACATATGTTCTATGTGACCAGCTGGCGGGTTTCAAGGGAAGGGGGGCGAATACATGGAAATCTTCAAGAAGTTTGGCTGCTAAAAGCAAGTGTGGGGAGATGGCCTCCAGCATGGGGTACATAGGGGAGAACCCGCAGCTTGTTTCAGGGCCCCGAGGTGCTAGCGGGCTCAGGGACAACGGGCACACTCACCGGAGAGAGGGAGGAGGCCGTGGAGGGGGCAGCCGCCCAGCTAATACTGGTGTAGATGTGTGGCGAGACGGGGATCTGGAAGGATGGCAGGGCCTGCCGGAGACAAGAGAGCATCAGCCTGGATCCCAGCGCAGGGAGCTTGCAGAGTCCTCCTATCTATCCCCCCTGTAACTTCATGGTCTGCAGCAGCAGGTGCACCTCTGACTGGAAAGTACTGGGAGACGCCAGAATGTTCTTCTTAAGAGAAACATATGAGCACCCAACTCTTCGACTCCTTAGTTCTAGGCTCCACTCTTTTTTGGGAACCCCTCACTCAGAGCTGGTGTACACGTTCGCCTCAAGGCTTAATCATCACAGTGGATTAACTTCTTGGCTGGATCACCTACCAGGAACATGCTGCGGGCAGTTCCCCAGAGATGTCCGAAAGCGTCCGTGCGCTGCTGCACAAAGTGCGCGGCATCCCCGGAAACACTCTCTGATGTCCGTGTTTAAGTCTATTAAGCCACACTCTCTGCGGCCCCTCTCACGGGGTAGCCAGCTGCCTGGAGGGCCATCTGAAGTTGGCCAAACATTTAAGAGCTAAGTGACCAGTCATTCTAATGAGGAGAGTTGGTCGGTTTTGTAAAGGCTTTCTAACTGAAAGCATTGCTTTTTAATTACTAACTTGCAAATCAGCCAAGAGTCTGATAAAACTAAGCTACAAGCATATAATAAGACTTTTAAGAAAAAGTGGCACACAGCCAGATGTGTGTTCACTAAGCACCTACTATGTGCAGTGAAGACCATCCTAAATGTCACCCCCTCCACACCAGGCATAGTACCCTGGTCCTTCCTGTACCCCCAATGCCTTGAGTTAGGTACATGGACTATTATAATTAATCACAGTTACATATTCATTTGTCTCTCCGGCTAACCCATGTACTTCACAAGGTGAGGAACTAAGTCTTACTCTTCTATCTGAAAAGCTTAGTATTCAAAAACTGGGTGCCAATTGTTTGTTAACATAGGAACTCAGGATCTACTCTGGGAAGCCCAACTGCGCTACTCCGCCCCCTGTTATAACCAGTGATGTATCAATGACCCAGTGCAATCCATTGACCTGGTTACTCAGAGCATTAGCCAGATTTCTAAAAATCACTCAAGGCAGCCACTGATGAAGGACTCGGGAATTCCCACATTGAGTGTGAAGTCATTTTCCTTTTCTTCGTAGTAGTAGAGACAAGCAATTTCGCTAAAAGCCTTCAATCACGGTGGTCAGTGGCCTGTGATCAGGCTAGCTGGAGAGACAGCTCAGACACTGAACGCGTCCTCACGGCCACAAGGCTGAGCTCCCACCACGTCCCAGCCCCATACCTGGTATGCATGGTCGGCCTGAATGTGCCAGAAGGAGCCAGGAGCTGACTTGCTGAGAGCACCAGAGGGCAAATAAGACTCCAGGCTAGGGTGTTCTGGGCCTGAGGTCTGGGCTTTGGGAGGAGGCGGTGGAAGAATGGCAAGGGGTGGGCTGGTCACACTGGGGATGGGGGCTAGGTCGGCTGTGGGGGTGCCAGCAGCGGCGGCAGCAGCAACAGCAGCTTCCTCCTTCATCTGCACTTCCGTGTAGTAGAAATCCTCCTCCCGCTTGAACTGGTCAGAGTCCACAGTGTCCCTGTGCGGGAGGGAGACACAGTGGTGATCAGGGACAAGCTGCCTCAGTTCGAACACAGGGGAAACTGAGGTGGAAGAGAGTGTGCTTCCTCAGGGCCACCAGGCAAGTCAGGGACGAAGCCCAAAAGAACCCCCAGGAGGCTGCGCCCAGGGCAGCGTCACTGGGGAGCACGTGCCTTCGCACCAATAGGAGCTGCTTCTTCCGGCACCAAAGGCTTGTCTCACGGAACGCGTGCGAACCTCTCCCCCTACAGGAGTCACCTTACTCAGAGCTCTGCCACGGGTCCTGTCTGGGCCCCACCTACCTGCGGTCACGTTCTCTCCTCGAGGGGAAAGGGCTGTCAGCCAGTGCCGCCACCGTGAGCAGCCCGGGCTCCAGTGCTAAGGGGACGCGGGCACAGGCCGCGTGAAGGGGTCTCCCCCAATTGCCCTATTTCTACTAAAACATCTTGCTTCCTACAGTGAGGCAAGAAGGTGCCTCCACAAGAAGGGTGGAGCCCCTTCCCATGGACTGCATCGATCTCTGCCGTAAGAGGGTCCTTCCTTCCTGGCAAAGATCTCTCCCCAGCTGGCTATTGTATTGGGCATGGGAGCCAGGGACAGGCACCAGGTGGCACTCTCAGCAAGTCACTTTCTTGGAAGCATTCTGGGTGTGCGTCATGGGGAATCAGCCCTGAGTGGTACCCCCGGCGAAGAGGCCCTGGGCTCCATCCATACCTACCCCAGGTGGAGGGCTTTCACGTGTCGCTTGATGCCCACGATGGAGCGTAGAACTTTGCCACAGTTTGGCCACAGGCACTTGTACATCACCTTCACAGAGTTCTAGGGAAAAGAAAGATGGGGTCACGGGGATATGCTCCTCTCCCCCAAACCCCTCTCATCCTCGGCCTGTGGAGACTCGGCTGCCTTCCAGCAGAACCCAACAAAATACTCTAGGGAACGGGCTGTCCTGGGCCAAAGACACTGACAAGCAGGGGCAATCGGCCTGGACCCAGGGAACGGCCCTGGTGGCCAGCAGCGCTGTCTGGTGCCGTGGGTCAAATCCACTGAAGGTTTTGCGTGCCCAGGCCTCCGAAGGAGTGTAGCAAAGAAGGCGGGAACTGGGGCCGAGGTGAGAAGGGGAAAGAACTGGCATCACTGAGTCCTCCTGGGAATATCATGAGGAAACAGAGGCAGCAAAGGAAAACTGAAATGGGATGAAGCCTGAGAACACCTAGGACCTAAGAGGCCACGCCGCCCCCCCCCCCCCGAGGGCTGGCCCCGTGTGGACGTTGGCCCCACCAGCCGGAGCTCATGCTCACACCACATCATGTACCTTTCTTTTACGTGGAGCTGGTTCATCCAAAAGGAAGGCGTCCGAATCGGTCTCAAATCCGTTATCAGTCTGGGGAGAACCAAAGGCGTCCCCCAGGTATTTGGGGCTGGCCTGGGGGTGCGGGGGCGAGGGGGTGGAAACGCCACTGCTCGCGCTCCAGTGCCCGCTGGTGGTGCTGCTGCCGCTGTCGGACACGTCCCCGCTCTCCTTCCACGGGTCACAGGCTTGGCGAGAAGCTGGCCAGAGAGAAGACAGAGGATGCTCACAGGCCTGTCCCCAGACATGGCTCCTGGCAAGGTTCTGTGCACACCGGATTCCGCATGGACAGCCCAGGTCAGACCACGGAATTCTACTCTGGAGTCTATGTTGCTGAATCTGATTCCTGGCTCTGCCTGGCTTTGCCACTCCAGGCGGACAAAAAAAAAACACAAACACCAAAACCTCACCTTTCTGAGCTTCAGTAAAAATGAGGAATAGGTCCATTCATCACAGAAATTTCTCTGGGTCGTCCTGTTCTGCTCCAGTGAACATCTCCTGTCACAGCTAAGGTGACAATCACTGACCAACCAATGTATATTACAACCTCGTTTTGCATATTATTAACAGAAAGATAGCCTAATTAGCGTGTGTTTCTCACTTTATGTGTTTAAATAAGAGCACTGGGAAAGAAGGGAGGGGGAGGGGCAAAGCCGCTCCTGCCTCTAGGCCTAAAAGGGTGGGTGGGAACGTGAGCAGATGCGCCTGCCAGGCACCGTGATGGAGGCCGTCCCTACAGCAGAGGATGAAAAGGCCAAGTTAAGAGCTTGCAGACTAGGCTTTCAAACATTTAAACCTGGGCAAGTCCATCAAAACCTGCATGTGAGAAGTAGCCATTCAGCCAGCTCTTATAGCCTCTGGGATGTGTAACTTTACCAGAGGTAGCTGCAGCCCAGGTGGTTCCGACTTTTAACCACAAGCAACAGGAAAGATGAGCTCTGAGAGCAATTCAGACCAGTAACAGATGACAGGAAGCCCTTACACCCGACATGGCCCTGAACCCGGGGCTCTGCTCCCGGCAAGATCACAGCGGGACATGTGAAATTTTCAGTTTTAAAATGCCTGTCTTCAGGCTGCTTTAGGCCCAACCCAGACTCTTCCATTATTAGGCCGTAAATCCAGATTCATCGACAGTATAGAAAAACCTGAAATTCTGATACAAACGGGGGAAAAAAACTGTGACACAGGTATGGTGGCCATGTCCCCAAATGCGCCAATTCCCACAGACGTCCCACAGAGCCTCCTGATGCTGGATTCTGAGATCAAGTACCATATTCCTCACGGCCAAGATAAAAATCCCGCTTTTTGTCTCACCCTGTTGCGTATCCCAAACTGCTTCTAGACTAGACACCTGGAATGCACGTCCAGCATTCCATGTTTCCAGTGCAGGCTCTCCTGAATTAAAGCTCACGCACCAGGAGAAGCACATCCAGACAGAATGCAATGGATGAACTCTTCCCTCCCGAAATATCATCCTCAAGTCCCAATTCTATGACTTCTTGGAAACCAAGAGTTTATGACATCTACACATGGGACTTAAAACAGGGTAGCTCTTCAGAGAAGAACTCAGGAGCCACCAACGGGCCAATGGGTCAGGAGCCACCACATACGTTCCCTCGGGGAGAGAAGGGCGAGGGAACAGAATGTTACATCTAGTGCGATCCAGACTCTGCGAAAAAAGGGCAGGTCAAAGGGCAGGGAAACCCCACAACACAGCAGCCATCCACAGAGAACCATTCAAAAGGTTCAAACGCCGAAAGTGGCAAGTTGGCATACGAAGGAAGAAAAACATGAAACAAAGCAAAAAGTTAATATCATAAATTAATCTATACATTATAAGGTGAACATGAATGAACCTTAGATCATAAGCTTTCCCAGGGCAGAGTAACAGATACATTATACCATGAGAAGAAAGTGCTCCCCTGCAAATACGAAGCAATGAGAGTTTACAGTGAACCTCTAAGAAATATTTGTAATCCCCTCTGCTCTACACACACACACACACACGCACACATACACACACACACACACACAGAGATGTTAAATACTTTGACATCATTAGCTGCCAAGAAAGCCTTTTTTTTCCACTGACTTCAACTATGTTATATTACATATTATCATGAAAAATGTATATTATAATGGAAATATATTATAATGGAAATAATATGTTATAATGGAAATATCTAATGGAAAAAATCTTTAACAAACAATTTAAATTTTTTGTCCAAAATGGACTTAAGATATCAGCATCATGGCATATTATCAGTTAGATGTGTCTAAGTTGCTGTTGGGGTGTGTGTGTATGTGTGAACATACATGTTGGTATTCTACACACACATATACACACACGACCTAATGGGAATTGTAGTCAATGATTTTCTTCCCCTTTATGAAACTTATCTGAATCTTCTTCCTGTTGACCAACGTCCTGGATCTCCTAAACTCACGGAATTTCTTCAGAAGTTAAAATTGACTCCTTTCCTCCCCATTTTGCTTGCGTATCTCCCCAAGTGTTAACAGAGCAGGTGCACAATGCTGTCCCTCACCCCTAGGCGCCATCAGACATAATGACTTCAGAAAGCTCATCACTGATGCCGGACTGAGGCTGAAATAAGCAAATTTGCTTTATCACTCCTTTAAATTTACTTTATATCTAGGAATATTACTCATGAGGGATTCCTGAAAAGGCTTCTTCCCTTATGGTACATGTTCAGAGCTAACTCTATATTTTCCTATAAGCTTTTAAGCAGCTTGCAATATGGTTAGATCTCACCAATGAAAAAGTTATTCCCTGGGAGTAAGTTAGGCCAGCCCTATAATGAATTTCAAAACAAAACCTTCAGGTTCACTACCAGTCTCATCAAATTACTAATATCTAGCAATCCTATTTCCTCCCATGTTACTGATAATGTATTTTGGGGAGGCACGCTAGTTTTTTTTTAATTAATAAATTGGCTGTAAAGTCATACTATTGCTTTGAACAAAGCAATTAGATTTATTTCAGACTTTAGCTCGTTTATTCCAGGTCTTGGGCCTGTAGGCCCACACCAATTTAAAAGGCTGAATTAGGCACTTGGAATGGGGGCATGAACCTCCTGAGGCCACTAGGGGATCATTTAGTAAGTGTCTACCTATGTGAACTAAATATTCCTCTACTGGCCTGTTCAGGCCCCCACCAAAGTGCCTCACTCACTTACTCCCATAGAAGAACTTACTCAAGTGGCCAGTGTGGCTCAGCCCCGTGCTCAATCATCTTCACAACACACCAGGAAACTCCTCCCCAGATGAGGAAACTGAGGAGACAGAACGGAAGCATCTAACTCAATGTCACTCAACCAGTCTGGGATGCAAGTGAGAAGAGACTCTGAAATCCTACTGCCAGGCCCGCTGCTCAAAGCAGAGGAAGTCAGTCACCCAGAACCCGCATGGACCCCCTTCCTCACCAGAGAAGTTGGCCTCGACCCCAGGAGGACTCTGCACAACTGGGCTGCAGGACAGGGACGTCAGCACCATTGCCGCCATCATTTCATCCATTTCCACTGCATCCGACTTCCTGGATTCAAGCAGGTGAGTGCCAAAGGTTAGTTTCTGAGCCTGCTGGTCACGTGGTTATCTCGTATTTCTGGACTGTGTCCCCCCGCCACAACCCCACTCCAATCAGCCAGTGTGTACGTTACATAAAGCATGAAGGTCTCTCCTCATTCTTCACGAAAAGTACTCATTCTGAATTACATTTACAGTATCAGTCAACCCCAGTAGGAGCAGGTCAGTGCCCATCCCACGAAAACCTAGGGGAAGTTCCATTCTCCCCTGAATTTACTTCCTCATTCTAACTCTGCAGCTCAAAATAGGGGATTTTACCTGGGGGGATAAGTAGAAGAGTCAAAGCAATGAAGTAAAACCCGGGCGTAAAAGATGCCCGCTAGAATTCAAAAGCGCACAAATTCCCTTTCTTTTTCAGTCTCATATTCAGATTTAAGAGGGAATGATTACACTAACCAATCCCTTTCCCATCCCTATGAGGAAAATGATGAGGTATTCTGCTGGCTTCTGAATGTCAACAAAACCTAGTACATAAAGCCAACGAGCAAGTAAACCAGAAACACTAAAATAAATCTCCTGATGCAAATCTCAATGCTTTACAAGGCAGAGGTCTATAAAATTTTATGTGTAATTCTTAAAAATCCATACAAAGTTACATTTGTAGAAGTAAATTTAGAGCTGTCTATAAGTCTAAAGTATGGAAAGTTAGCCTAAAATAAATTTCTAGGTGGCTCCTCTATTTCAAAGGATTCTATTAATCCATTCTTTACAATTCAGATCCACCAAAATATGTGACTGCGTTTAACACAGCCAAACCAAGACCAATAATATATTAATCATATTAGCATCTCCCCCTCCCCTCTTTTTTTTACATGATCTTTGTATTTTTGTTTCCACAGAATAGAAAAACAAGTTCTTTGCCAACATTCCACTGAATTCACAATCACAAATATTGTTGCTCTTGTCTAGTCTCAATATACCGGCTGCACTGTCAGTAACAGCAGTATCCACAGCCAAACACAGAAAGGTGGAATGGGATTTAACTACTGCACATCCTGAATGTAAGACAATCGTCATCGGCAGACTTTCTTTTCTAATCTTAAAAGATCAATGTACATAGAGTATATAACATAGAAATTAGGGTATATATATATATGTATATGTTCTCAGGGAAAAAATGATGTCATAAAATCCTAAAGCAAGATATACATTCTTCATTCAACATCAATGGCTTCGCGTATATAAGCCAGGGGTCCACAATCTACAGGCTGCGGGACAAACATGGCCTGCCACCTGTTTTTTCTATGGCTCATGAGCTACAAGCATGGTCTTATAATTTTAAGTGATTTTAAAAATCAAAAGAACAATATTATTTCTTGACATGTAACAAATGGAAACGTGTAAAATCCAAATCTGAGTGTCCATAAGTCAAGTCTTTTTGGAGTTCGACCATGTCCATTTGTTTCTGCACTGTCTCTGGCTGCTTTCACACCACCAGGCAGAGATGAGCGGCTGTGACAGAGACTGCTTGGCCCACAAAGCCTACATTATTGACTATCTGGCCCACACAGAACAAGTTTGCTGGCTCCTGATCTAAGCCACTTTCTCCCTGTCTCTCATCGAAAACGAAGAACTAATTTTAATTTAAGCACAAAGGGAGGAAAACACAGCCCTCAGCCAAACCAAAGATATGTGGGGAAGAAAAGATACCAGTTCTAAAAGGATGCCCTCTCTCTGTGTCTCATTTGTCCAATATCTTGACAACTAGACATGTAGGACTTCCACATTCCTTCCCCATCACAAAACGCCTCACACCACCCCATACCTCGCCACCCACATGACTTTCAGAGCCCAGGTTCTCCCACACAAACCTCTTTGGGACGTCAATATTCCTGGAGACAGGCCTGTAGGCTGGCGCCTGGCTTCCCTGCTCCGGAGGGGGCGCCTGGGGAAAGGCGCCCTGCAGCTCCGCCAGCCACACTTCCTCTGCTTTACAGCAGATTTGCAACTTCTGGTCCAACAGCCAGACAGTCACCTTGTCCTCTGCCCAACTATGCTGCTCCACCAGTCCTGTGCACTCTTGACCCCCATACCACACATAAACCTGGGCGGGGAGGAAAATGGCAACCAGTGGTCAGCACTCGGTGGTTCTCGCACAATATGCCCCAAGCTCTGCGAGCCAGGATCCATCTGTCACGCACTGCATTCTCTGACTCATCTTTAATTCAAGCAGAGGCTCCCAGGTACCTGCTTCCCACCTGAGCACCCACACAAGCCACAGTGGACTGGTTCTTTCGAAAACACATCCTTACAAACTCTCTACATGGCAAGAGTGAACATGTCAGTTTCAGGAATTTTTTTTCTGAACTTGGAATCTATATGGAGTTGAAGCTAAGTTGTTATCTTAAAATAAACTTTTAGAATTATAAGATGTTTTCTCTACATCTTGGGTATACAAAGAAAAGAGAAGGAACCAAAACACAGACTACAACAAAATCAACAAATCACAAAAGAATATAGAAAGAGGAAGAAACAAGGAACTAAAAAAGTCAGAAAACAATGAACAAAACAGCAATAGGAGGTCCTTACCTATTGATAATTACTTTAAATTCAAATGGATTAAATTCCCCAATCAAATGATTTTGGAATCTGTGTCCATCCTCCTGATTGTCTGCCCTGCCTTGCCTTAGAAGTCCTATATATCTGCTGGTTCCCAACTACTGCCTTGAATTGCTCAACCTGCATATTGCCCTTCAGAGACTTCTGAGTCTGAAGACCTGGAGACAAGATGGTAGAGGTGGAGAGGGAGGCTGACCTCTCTAGCAGTTGGTCGCTTCACCTCCTGGGAAGTGAGGCTTGGAAAAAACAGAAGCCTCAGGCAGGAGGCTATCTATTTATGGGCCCTTAAGAAGGCAATAAAATAGAGGCCCATGCACCTGGATCTAGTGATAACATCAGGTACAGGTGAGAGCTGAGCCCTGACACAAGGGGAGAAAACACTAGAAAAGAAAATCCAAATGTATCCTGACTAAACAAACACTCTCTTAAAAATGTCTAAAAGTAACTCAAAAGATATAATCTTATCTGTCTCTTAAAAAGCTGAGATTCTTTATTTTGTAAAATTGCAAATTGAGGCAGATTAAGAGAAACTGAGCTCTGGTCAAGCTTGGAACTGAGATTCTGAGTAGGCTTAAGAATGTCAGGTGTCCGGTCTTGCCAGCTTTTCCTCCAGACAGCCCTGCGTCTGCTGATGACGGTTCATTCTCTCGGAAGCGTGCCACCCAAGAGCCCACAGGGCTGCAAGGGACAGGTCTGTGCACAAACTGATGCCCAGCGTTTCCAGCCTGTTGCTTGGGGCACGACTGGCCTGCCGGCCCCAAGCCTGGGAAGGTGAGACACCTAATCAACCTACCTTCTGCCCGGGCTGAAAGGCCACCTGCTGGAGGCCTGAGGTGCTGGGAGCCTTAAGAACTTCCTTGAGCTGCTCCTGGCAGGAAGTATCCTTAGAGACTAGGAAGGGCTGGGGAGCCACCCCGTCCAGCAGCTCCGCCTGAGGCTCTGAAGGTGGGGCAGCCCCGGGTGGCCCCAGCACCCGGGCTCCCAGGAGGGACCGCTTACCAAGGCGCCGGGACAACACACTAGCCATGCTGCTGTGTTTCCTGGGGAGGCAAAAGGGACACAGAGTCTTTTATTCATTTTTCTGGAGGAATCAGGAAGCTTTCGGTACAGAACCCCTATACGTAGCAGGAGCCATAAGTATCCATTAAAATGATGAAACATTTTAAAGTAACTTTTACACATTTCTTTTTACAAAAGTAACATCCATTCTTCGTAGGACATTTAGAAAATAGTGATAAGCATAAAGAAAAACGGATCATGCAAGAAGCTGCCTCCCAGAGATACCCACTTTTCCTGGATAGCATTCCAAGCTTTCTCCTGTACATATATTTACATACTTTTATTTCTACAAAATAGCATCATGGTTTGGAAAACTGAATTTTCACTTAATATCTTGTATAGGTTTTACTGTATCACTAAATGTTATTCTATAAAATCACTTTTAGAAGTCACACAGTATTTTCTAAGGCAGATGCATCATTCCTCATTTAACAAGTCCTTTACCATCGTACTTGGGGGCTGTATCCGGTATTGTGCTGTTTGAACTGCTCTGCCTGCAGGGAGCATCCTCTGAACTCAGCCTCAGCACACACACTCGCACCACTTCCTTAGGTTGGGTCCTATATATAATAAGGTCAGGGATACCATACCTTCTGAGAAACAGCACTGTTAGGCGATTTCATTGTTATGTGAACATCATAGAGTCTAAATAGTATAGCCTACTACTCATCTACATTGGTATAACCTACTGCTCCTAGGCGACAAGACTGTACAGCATGGTACTATACAAAACAAGATGAGATTAAATCACGCACAAGAGAAAATGATGTGATCAAGAGATACGGTAAACGAGATGCATGAGGCTGCTGGCAGGCGTAACAGGCACACTGTCATACTGCAAACTTTCTCTATAAGTAGAAAGAATAGTCTAAAATAAGGATTAAAAAGCATGATATAGTAAATACACACACCAGTAACATATTTATTATCATCACCACGTATGATGTACTGCCAATAATTGTATGTGCTGTACTTGCATACGACTGGCAGCTCAGTGGGTCTGTTTACACCAGCATCACCACAACCACGGGAATAATGCGTTGTGCCACCACATTTCATTGGAATGGCTGCGACAGGAATTTTTCATCTCTATCATAATCTCACAGAACCACAATCGTATCTGTGGTCTATCGTTATGTGACACATGACTGCATTAATAAATCAAAACATGAGAACATTTATCAGATAGATTCTCAAGCTCAGTGAGCTTTAAAACTACAAAGCGCCACAGAAATGAGCCGCGCTAACTCTCGTCTCCTCGTTTCATGCTTGAGGACACTAATGCTGAGAGCTTAAGTGACTTGCTCACAAAGTTGGTGCCGGGGCCTGAAGGAGAGCTGGTCTCCTGGCTCCAGACCTGGGTGTCTTCGCTGCCTTGGAGCTGCCCGCACACCGCCTCCAAGGGCACATGGTGTCGGCTACTACCACAGCCCTGACGTGAACCCAGCGAGACCAGCCCGGGCCTCAGCGTGTTCATCCCGTGGTGGACGGGACCTGTTCTCAAAACGATACATGTCATTTCACATGCTCTGAGGCGCCACTGTACCCCCTGAGAGAGAAGGAAGTTGGGTACCACCACCCTCCACATTTTACAAAGGGGAAGAGCTAGGGAGGAGATACCTAAACCAGAAACCCTGGTCTGAGGCTTCGTTAGCCAAAGCCCTCTTGCCTGAGAGGAGGGGTTCCAAACCCCTGGCACCCAACGAGCACCAGGGCTGGGTGGGGCCACATCAGGGGTCTTTTGGGCCATTCCTTGACCTTCAGCACCTACATCACTCCAAAACAGAAAATGCTTATCTTCCAGACCCCTCAGTGATCCAAATCAGTCAACAAGCTCATTCTTGAGAAATACTTCCCCTGACCCACACTGCCAGCCTGGGACTGAGTGAAAACACAGACCTGCCCCGCGGCCACCTGGTCAGCCCCCCTCACAGCCTGCTTCCCCGTCGACAAGTCTCAGTGTCAGTACTTCCGTGGCCTGCACCTTGCGGGAGAAAATGAGACTGTTCCTGCAGAAGCTCTTTGCAACCTGTGCAGTGTGACAGAAAAAGGGCTTTTACACATCTTTGACTCAGAGCTTCAAGGGCTGGAATCAGACAGCGTGGTGTCTGCACCACGGACTCCCTAGAAAGCAAAAAAAAAAAAAAAAAAAAAAAAAGCTAAGAAAAAGGCTGGAGTCACAGCGTATCCCACAGAGCTCCTGCGTACGCGTCTCGTGACTCCACATTCCATAACACCCCTGAACTCCTTTCCTATAAAAAGGAAGAAAAACGTGAGGAGTAAATTCAAATTTCTGACCACTACAAAAAAAAAAAAAAAGTATATCCAAGCTGACTTGGTTTTAAAAATTCACTCACCTACCTTTACCCCTGAATCCTCAAGGCAAAAACAAGAACCTCTGACTCTTCAGTTTTAACTCCACTGAGCTATTCAGAGCCAGAGGTGAAGCCGCAGTGCCACTTAGAGACATCAGATGGCAGCATCCACCCAGAGAAAGAAACAACCCTTTCTTTGACCAAAAAAAAAAAAAAAAAAAAAAACCCAAACCCGGTGGCCACCCCCACTTTCCACAGCAGGAAGTTTGAGGTTTCTATCACTGAAAATGAAGAAAGAGTAGTATTTCCAAAATTCCTGAGCTTCCAGTCTCCAAATGGAGCCTGAAATATTCGGCTGACTCTGACAACGGTTTTGTAAGCCTTTTTTCTTTTTGTTACAATTTGAAAAATACTTTTTATTTGGTTTGTGACCCCACACCTTCCAAAGTCTGCTGGATGTGCATAAAGTTGGTGAACCTGCCCACTTCCCGTTTGTTCCCACGTGTGTTTGCTTTCCTTCTCTGGCCTTTCTCCTTTAACTGGCCCAAATTCCACACTGAAATACATTTTGTTCATTTATAGTATGCCCAAATCTTAATTTTTAAAAGCAGAAGAGAAAGGAGGAAGGGAAACTGCCTTTGTTAAGTGCCTAACAGGCACTAGCTTTCACAAATTGTATCTAATTTAATCCTCTGAACAACTTGAAATGAAAGACATGGTCTTTTGCTTCTGATGAGGAAACTGAGCTACAGACAGCTCAGGTTGCCGAGGCTACACAAGGAACCAGCAGCCCTGGAGGCTGAAGTCATGTCTACCTCATATGGAAAGTCACGATCCTGCCATGATTCCAGGAGGTGTGGGATCTCAAAATAAAACACTCAGTTAAGTTGCTTTTTATCTACGTGGTTTTTTTTTTTTCCCCTATGTCAGTGAAACTTGATAGAAAAAAACTCCGATCCAGCAAGTCTCTACTTTTGTTTCCTTGTGTACTTTCTTTCCCTGAAAATCTCTTCTCCACTGGCATGTTAGCCTATTACCTGCAAAACAGAGGTCAGTGCTTTAGTGTGACCTTGTTAAACAATCCTAGTCACAGTTAATCATTTAGTGGTTTGGGAAGACCTTTATACACACACTGCCCTCTGAGAGGGAGCAAAGAGATAATGCAATCAGTCTCAAAAGTTAAGGAAGATTTTAGCCAAGTTTATACTGGCAACTGATAACACAAAAGTGAAAAATACAAATCGAGACTACATGTAGGCCGGGCAGCATCACCAGGTGGGATTCCACGCCTCTCCTGTGTTCATCGGCACGCTCATAATATTATGGACATGGCGTGACAGATAACACAATCAGCAGTGTCCTTCAAGGGCTCAGAAGTAGATTAGAATACATAAAGAGGCCTGCCATGCGAGTGGCTGAAGAAGCCTGTTTAACGCTGGACCTTAGACTCACTTTCTAGGACCGCCTGTCACTTTATACTTCGGATCAAGGGTCTCACCCTTCCGTCTAGCACATTTCTATCCATCTAACTGGAGCCCCCTTCAAACCTCTTTCCTGATCTCTACTTCTATCCACTCCCCTACTGGTTTCTTTCTTGAGAGCTATCAAAGGTCCCTGTAAACTAGCCATCCCCTAATTTGCCATATGGTTCTGGTCAGCAAAGAGAAATCAAGAAACACCCTTTGGGAGGGGGTGGGGGGAGTAACGATAACAATGTTTCGACATATAGCTGAATCCCCCTTTATAGTGTTACATTCTTGACTGAAGGAATTCCTTGATTGGAACATAAACTCCTGCTAAAAAAAAAAAGACCTCCCGCTAAGGAATCCTGAGCCCTCTTGTGCTTCTAGCCCTTACCACTAATAGGAGGGACTGGCTACCCTAGAATATGTATTCTGGTCAATGTCCGAAAAGGGTTAGCCCCTTTCCAGGCTCAGCAAACATATCCTGATATGCTAATAGCCCTTAATGAGGACTTCTGCCATCAGTTAAAAAACTGGAACAGACAGAAGAGGAAAACAAACCCGCTCTGTGGTTCTGAGTTGCAAAGGGCTATTTGACATGTGACTGTTGCCAGACAACCACATGTCTCAGCACACGTACGTGTGTGTACGCACACACTCGGGCACCATGCTTGCTCTCTCCTACCACCCAGGGACACAGCAGCAAGCCACGACATCACCTAGGGGCACTTCTAAAAAAGTCAACATGATTCATTACACAACTAAATAGTTAAGGGGTTTTTATTTTTTAAGTTGAGGAGAGAGAAGTTTGGAGTAAGTTTCCCATTTGTTAAATCTTGGATGCCTGCTACCTCTCTAATAAACAATTTATAGATGGAGGTGAGGGGCCGCAGCCCTCTGCCAACGGTTTCAGGTTCTCTACTAAACCTCATCTGCTTTATTTTATGATCTCCACTGGGTAACCACTGTACAGAATGGCAGTTTGAGTTTTCAGTCCTTTGGCTAATAATTTGCATTCTTAATCTTTTATCAGAAAGTTGCTTGTTTTTTTCTTATAAATCTGTCAAGTTTTAACCTAATTTGTTTTCAATGTGCTAGTCCAAGCTCATCCAAAGGTCAAAATGTAACAAAGCACATCTCTTCTTTTACAACATAAATCAATGGAGAATAGGAGTCCCAATTATTTTGCAGCAATTCGTAGCCAGGAACGATTTCTGTTGAGAGATGCCAAGTGCATCTGCAGCATATTCACAGTCATACGTAGATATGTTTATGGTCCTCTTAGTGTACAGGTCACCACTTGAACTTGGCAAAAACAAGTGGGCATACCCCAGCCTCACCACCCAAATTCTGCCTGGCGGTTGGTTCTCAAGTCTTATTTTTTTTCTGAGGTGCCTTCTCCAGAGAAAGTAAAAAAATGACTCTTCATTGAGCATATATTAACCTTTTCTTCCCATTGGATTCTATCCAGCGTGGGTCTGGATAGAAACTCTTCTGAATGGAGCCAAGGGCCTGAGCTAAAACTTCTAGATGTCTCAAGTTATTTAACAGGCCTTGATATACCATTTCTAAAATGTATGATGTGCGTTTTAGATTTTAAAAACACAAGCTTAAGATACACCGCACTGAGCATATTAGTGATTGATGCAATACTAATATTTCTAAATCAGTTGTTCAGAGAATGACCACATGGATTTTCAGAGCATTCTAATCACTGCCTTTTTCTGAAGGTTTTTAAAAACTGAATTACACTGCGTCAATGTATAAAAGTTGAGAATACCCATGAAATTAAAATTATAGACTATCAGGGACCTTAAAGATTGCCCCTCCCCCTTTTGAGGCTGAAATCCGGGTCACAGCATCCCCTGTAAGTGAGTATCCAGCCTTCCATTACTGTGAGTAATAGATGTAATAGAATAATGGAAGGGGAAAATAAGAGTCCCAAATAGTAGTTTTTTTTTCATATTCCAGCAGATGGGCCATAGAAATAGGTCATCTGATCTGGTTACACTGAATTTTCTCCAGCAAATAATAAACGACCCTAACCATCAAATACTTCTGTTGGTCCGAATGCACAACGGTCATTCGATCAAGTGAAAGAGACCGTTCTGTTGGCACTGTGGGCCGGAGAGGAAACATTTTTACAGTTCCACCCAGGAAAAAGCACACTTCCCCTTCCTTCACACCTAGCTCCCCATTCGCTTTCAAAACCGCCACTGCCAGTGCCCTTTGTTCCTTGCTCTGTCATTTATACACTGCTCCGTATTACACAAGACAACTCTCAGCACAGTGCTTGGCACACAGGCCTCGGTACACTCCAGCTATTTCTACGAGAACCAAAAGGACAGCACATCTCTTAAGACGGCATGAGCCCTTCGAGGGCAGAGGCCGTATCTCGCTTAACCCATCAGATCTATGATGCTAGGCAGATGATATTCCCACGGGTGAGGAGAGCCCCTGATTGAAACATCATGTGCTCTGATGCTTGCCCTAAGATGAAGACAGGTATCGAAAGCAAGGGGAAAGTTTTAGTGTGCAAACTCTGTTCTCAGAGAGAAGTACTATCTTGAAAACAGGTAAAACCGCACTTACGAAGGTGCCACGGGAGGCAGAGAGCTTTTCCAGCACCGTGCTGTGTGTGCACGGGGGGGGGGGGGGGGGGGGGGGGGGGGCACATGTGTACGGGTGGTGCAGGCGCTGTGGTTAAACCTGATTTGCACTGTGCTAAAACTACGTGAGAGCTCCAGAAGGAGGCGGCCAGACGGAGGATTGCTGACTCGGCATTTTTCCCCAGAGCCCGCGGGAAGGAGGGAACCAGGAGCTGAGCACCTCCAGGAGAACAAGCCTCAAAGAATTAACACGTCTCTCAAGCAGTTTTCAGAGTGAGGGTGTAAGGAACCTGCACATTAACTCAAATCACCAATGAATGAATACTTGAATGGCACTTGGGTTTATGCCCACGTTAACGCACACCTTTGGGGGCTTCCTTTTTTCCCTGACCTCCCAGCAACTCAAGGAAATATGGAGACACAGTTTAATCCCCATTTACAACTCAGAAACCTGAAGTTTCTCAAGAGGGTCACTTATTTGCCCGAGCTAGCGGGCAGTGGCACTTGCAATTTTCCTGGCTGCTCCTGGTCTAGTTCTCTCTTTCCCCAGCCGCAGAACGGGGGCTCAGGACCAGGGTGCAGGACAGGGGGTGTGGATAGAGGCCTTTGGAGTTCACAGCGCTGATGCCTTTACTTTTGCCTTGTCTGAACCTCATAATGCTGTGAGCAAGAAAGTGTGAGTTTCACTGGGAAGAAGGATCTAGAGGCACTGATAGGAAAGAAAAGCAAAAGCTGGCAACAAAAAGAACCACCCCAAAAATAGAAAACACAGACCTGAGAATTTAAAAAGCCTAACAATCCAGGACCCATGAGCATAAGGCCCCGAGGGTGAACAGGTGAGAAAGGGGGGCCTTTGTGGCAATGATGCCCAACATGTCAATCCCGAGAGCAAGGAACAGGGTTCATTCATCATGTTTTCACTCCTTTAAGAAGGCAGAGAAACCCAGACTCGACTTCATATACTCTTTTCATTTAAATAGTTAAAACAGAAAAACTATGTGGAACTCAGGAGTCATTTGAATGAATGATGGCATTCCCTGATGGCACTAAACAAACAGGCAGCGGGCCTCGTGGGAAGGGTGAGAGCCACCTGGAGACTTGCCTGGCGGGAATCAATAGGTAATAAAAAGGCAGCAGCCCTCTCCTGTGGTGGATTATCAGAGTACACAGGGCCGTAAGAGCCCAAGACAGATGTGACCTGGTCTGAGAGCCAGGCTAGAAGAGTGAGATCCGAAATTAAAGAAACACCATGCCCATGTAGACAAGCTTGGTCAACTAGACAGCTAGCCAGAAAAGATAAACAGTTGAGGGAAGGGAATGAGGTGCTCAGATAACCCTCAGGAACCCAAGTCTCATCCGGGAGCCACTGTCTGAAATGTAAACTCAGGGGAAATAAGCTGTAATCTTGGAAATTATAAGGCCCGAGATAAGAAACATGTGCTGTTGGGATGGCAGAACATTCTAGTGGCTGATAGCATTTAAAAATCTGAAATAAGAGCTGGATACCAGAATTGTTCCAAGACCAGGATGGCTGACTGGCCAACGGGAACAGATCTGTATGGCCAGAGGGCAGGTAACCAGGCTTCTGCAGACCAACTTTTAACCCAGCTTTCCCCATTATTCTCACTCCCCAATTAGCCCCTCAGCTCTTTCGTGTCAGGATGGGGGGCAGCGAGCTCCTCACCCTGTCACTCTATCACCTTCTCCTGGGAGACTCTGCTCGCTCTCCTAAGAGGGGAGCATTCCCTCCAACATCAATGGGGATGCTTCCCATCTCCCAGGGGTGCTGTGGCTGAGGGGGAAGAAAGGCTCGTTGCCATGAAGTGCTAACACTGGCCCCTTCTAAATGGACACCCAGCCTGTTCAGGAGAAGCTAAGCCAAGGTCCACCGCGGAGGGTGCTTCTCCAGGGAAAGGGCAGGTAGGAGCCAGTTACCTCGACCCGTGTGACTTGTGACAGCCACCATCTCAGAGCCTCGATTTCCCACCTCACCGGTGAAAAATGAGAACAATGCCCAGCACCTGGAAGAAATTCAACAGATGTGTTTCCTTCCCCTGTTCCCCTATTTTAGAAGGGAGCTTGAGTGCTAAATAACACGACAGGTTACTCCGAATGTCCAGTATCCACTGTCGAGCTGCCATCTGGGAATTGAGGGGGTGAAAGGTCATTCGGCCAGAACTAGTAATACAACTACCGACTCTAAAGGAGAGCAAAGAGTTGACCACGAGTGAGCTACTAGGTAACTGAAATCACAAGAAAATTGATTGCAGCAGGATGGGGGAACCCAGAAATCCAACGCATTCCATTCAGAGGCCTGCCGGCCACAGAGAACCAACCCCAGGCTTGTTGCTGAGAGTTCAACACCAAGCCCAGGGCCAGGACCAGGACACTGCAGGCTCCCACGTGAGACGCGTCCCAGTCCTGCCCTCCTCCCCTGAGCCCAAATCGCAGTCTGGATGCCCTGCCCAGGGAGGTGCAAGGGCTGCAGTCAAACCTCCGTGAGGCAGAGCCGGCCAGCCCCTGCGACAGACCTCCAGCACTGCTGCACACGCTCCGGTCCCGGGTTCCAGCTGTCCTGGATCTGGATCCAGCCCGCGCTACTGCAGACCCACCCAGGAAACAGTTCCACACCAACTCACCAGAAACCCAGGGAAAGGGGCACCACAGAACACAAACAACATTTTTAAAGATCTGCTGACATGCAACACATGTGCCAGGCTCTTGCTGATCAACTAAACAGAAAGATTAAGAAGCCTGAGCTTCAGGCCCTGCCTTTAAGAAACTTCTGGCCTGACTGAGCTTCCGCCTGGACCACACATCTAGCACGTGTTAATGAAAGCACTTCATATGCTCCACAGCTACATTGATTTTTGTGCTAGATAATTAGACGACTGAATCAGAATTCGCTTCTTTCAGGAAAATGCAAAAAAACAGCCAGCGATCAAACACTGAAGCCTGGTAAAAAAGATGGCTTTCAGGATTAAGCTTATAAAGTTAGGTCAGTGTGCACGTTAAAATCTCAAGCATTTGACATGAGTTGAAACAAAACGTGTTACGAATCTAAAAAAAAAAATCTGCTGAGTGACTGGAGGGCGAGGGAGACACACATTTCCCCCAGAAAATACAAAGTCAGCCAAAGTAAAGAGACTATAGATACTGTAAAAGAAGATCTTTTAAATACACAGTGAAAAATGAGCCCAGTGGGGGAGGGGACTTGCCCAAGGCACGACCCACTAAGGAAGTACCTTTTTCTGGAGGAGGCCATTTAAGGAATCTTCATGCCCCAATAATCGTGGGACTGGGGATGAGTTCAAAGATGGAAAAGGGGTCGGGAAACAGGCTGAATGAGACGTCACCCCAGTCTGAGCTCAAATTATTGGGGTGTCTACTCTTGGATGTTTCTCTTCAAATGAACAGGGCGGCAACACTGATCGGAGTGCTCACTAGTGAGGATGTTCTAACCAAAGTGACAAAATAAGTGTGGATCAATCACAGAGACCAGATGGCCCACACTCCTGAGTTTTGAGAGCAGTGAAGGATGAAACGGGTGATTCGTTAGGCCGAAACACACGGGCCGTGGTCACACAGAGCTGGTGAGCCCCTGCCCACCATGAGGCTGGCCCCGCAGGGAACTTCACTCGTATTAGGCCGGCAGGTAGACTGAACCTAGTTCAGGGCCAGCAGAAGACAAGAGCCTTCCGAGGGAAAAGGCAGTGGGATGTTCACAAGCAACAAAATCGCATCGAGCGACTTCATTATAACTGTTACAGAATAAACAGGCAAGAGAAAAACAGGAAACCTATGCAATCTGCAGCCTTTCAAAGGCTGATGTTCCTTAGGAACGTTCTAACAACTATCATTTATCAAAGACCAATGCGTCAGTCACTTGTGAAGCATTTCATAGACTGTATCTCATTTCATCTGTCACAATATAATCATCACTTTCTTCTTCTCTATTTTACAGATGAGGAAACTGAGACTCAGGGAGATTAAATAATGTCACCAAGGCCACAGAGCTGGAAAGTGACATGACTAAGATGTGAGTTCAATTATGTCTGATTCCAAAAGATATGCTCTTTCTTCTCTATGATACAGGAAAATTATGCATCGGGTAAGAGAAGAGGCTAGACTGATGACCTTTTAAAGGCTCCTTGTCAGTAAAAACTCAAGTCACCAAGAGGTCGCTGCGGTGTTGGTGGTTTTGGCATGGAAGGGAAATGAAACGGGCATTACAACAGCAAAGCATCAAGCAGGGGGTCCCCCAGGATTTCGGCGACAATTATTCCTATTTAACACTTTTACAAATACCCCAAAGAGAATGCTCAGTAAAACAGTCAGGGCTGCACTTCCCAGTTATGTGACCTTGGGCAAATGACCGCACTTTCCTGTGCCTCAGTTTCCCCACCTCTAAAACGAGAAAACCACTGGCTCCTGCTCCAGGGGATAATTTGAGACTTGGATGGGGCGATGCAATTTTTTTAAACAGTGCCTTAGTTTTTAAGAGTCGCCAAGTGCTACTTCCTAGAGATTCTGACTCCTCTGAGAGTGTAGCCTAAAAAAGAACGAAAAAATGTACCTCAACTACTTAGCACTGTGAGTGGCACAGAGTGCTCAATAAATGTCAGCCTAAAACAAACAAACAAAAAAAGGCACCAAACTCTGGGTGATGCCAAGCCAAACTTATGAAACGATTACAGGGAAGACTTTGTGTAAGTAAAGGAAAAAGCGGCCAGTAAATTTTAACATTGACAAGGACAGGGCAATACATACAAGGGAAAAAAAAAATCAAAATCATGTTAAGAGCTCTGTAGCAACAGTCAGAACCCAGTAAAGGGGCCTCTATGTCACTGCAGATCAGACTGTCATCCTGCTGTGGTCACAAAGGCCAAAACAAACAAACAAAAAATCCTTTTGTCCAGCACCACTGCAAAAGTATTAAAAACAAAAAGAAACGCACTGCCTCCTACTCCCTATAAAATTAGAGAATCGTCCACACTGGGAACACTGGTTGCTGCCCAACAAAAAAAGATAACTTGTAAACAGAGAAGAGAGTCGGTCACCTGAATGCGCTGTGTGAGGGGAAGGGCACGCCAGAGTGCCCAGAAAGATCAAGGCCAGGAGGGCCCTGAGAGAATCGAGCAAATGGGAGCCATAAGGCAGTGGGCCAGCTCTGTCTCCAAATCCTGAAACAACAGATGAAGGAGCACCCGCTAACACTCACAGGAGACCAGAGGAGGAGACGCCTCAGTACCCCAAAAGAAGGCAATATAAATGCATTACCAGCTTTGGGCAATTGCTTGAATGCAACAGTGGGGTTCCCCCAGGGTCAGAAACACTAACATCTGCATAAGAGATATGCAGGCGAATGCATGTGAAATAATTAAGGGTGCAAAAGGGGTCTGTCTCTCACCAGCTAAGTGACCAGTGGCACCAATATTTGCCCTTCAAGAGGGACACGGCCAAGCCTTCCCTTGTCACACTGGCTACTAAAGGCATGAGTTTGGCCTGATATAACAAATCCTCATGTTTTCCAAGAGTTCTCAGAGATCTGGAGATGATGTCCAGAAGTGTAAGCACAGACACATACACTATCCTTCTCCACATAAAATGAAACCGTTAATAAAAGTACATGACAGTGTTCTAGATTCGTTTTCCCAGAACACTGAAATGCTTCCAAACACCTCAGCCTGGGCTTGAGCATTTAGGGGTGTAGCCCTCTGTTTTCTAAAGATGGCACGTAGAAGAATCACAGATGCATTGAAGGTCTCCCCTTAGGGAATGAACTAGGTTTAGAATTTATCACCTGGTCTACAATGTGCGGCTCATCCATCCTATAATTCTTCTCCACACAACCATGACCAACATCTAGGCCAAAGTCCTCACAGGAACCAGATATAAGTAATTATGGGGTTCAGAAGTATGTGCTGCCTTACATTGTCTAAGCTAGGAACTGACCTTGTCATGTGCCTTCATTAGGATTTTAAATGAAAGGACCCTATTACCTAGCAATTCTCCTTAGTATCTACCCTAGAGAAACACTCACCTGTGTTACAAAGAGGCAAATGCAGCCAAGTTTATTGGAATAACATTTGTAACAGTAGTGGATTTGGAAATAACTTAAAGGTCCAACAATTAGGGGAAGGCTAAAGTTTAGCCTTCTGATTCTAAGAAAGGCCATTCAAGAGTTAAACAAAAGCAAAAGACCTATACAGAAGGATTAGGCACAATCACCAAGGTGTGTACCCTTGCAAGCAGGGGGGCAAGGGAAAGACAATACTTGCAATGCAATGAGTGTCACTTTTTAAAGGTCCACGGCTATAAATGCAAATATCTAAAGCATTTGAAAAATACTAACAAACTTGTGACAGCGGGTGACCTCCAGGGAAGGACTGCATGAGAAGTGGTCATCAAGAAAGGTTTCGTTTGCTCTGAAAGGTTTCCATGTTTTTTCCCCCTATGGAGAATGTGTTCGTGTACTACTTGTATGATGAAAATTGCATTTAAACATTTAATTTTTTTTTAAAAAAGAAAGAAACTGACCCTGTTCAACACATTTCAATAATGTGTCTGGGGGAAATTTCTGCCCAAATCTGACACACACTTCCCAGGAGGCTGAGAGCTCAGCAGTGCAAAGCACTGGGCTTTGCAACAGGGATCTTGTTTCAAAAGTACAAGCCCAACTCTGTAACTCTGTGGATTGTTAAATTTATATGCTAGTTCAAGGGAGAGGCAGGAAAAAGGAGAAAGTATGTCAGGGGGCTTCTGGGTAATCCAAAGGGATGTCCTAAGAGCCATTCTAGTTCTTCTGGATAAGGATTCCAGCTCTCCAACACAACTCTCTCTCTCTCTCTCTCTCTCTCTCTCTCTCTCTCTCTCTCTCTCTCTCTCTCTCTCTCTCTCTCACACACACACACACACACACACACACACGCCACTAATGGCAGCCCTTGCCCAACCACACTTATTCCACACCAGGCCTAGCTGTCTGTGCCAGACTCTCCCATCTGGGTGGGATCGGGATCCCGAACATTAATCTGGCTCCCATAGATTACTGAGAAGGAAGAATATGAATGTCCTATCAGACAGGATCCAAATTATTATCGACTCACCAGGACCACATAACCTATAGGATACTGATTTTTAAACAGACATCCCTTCCTTCACCTCTGCAAAGTACTATGTATAAAGTCCTCAGACACACAAAACTCTAATGTTAACAACCTAGGAGGCAAAACTCTAACCTGGGGTGTTAGAAATCAGAGCAATGGTCATTCCCATTTGTGGGGAAGATAATCTGAAAATGGTCATGAGGAACATTTTTGAGATGACGGAAATGTTCTGTCTCAAAATGCATTTGTCAAAACTGATTAACCAGCACACTTAAGATCTGAGCATTCCACTGTATGCAAATTATACTCAATTTAAAAAAAAAAGGGGGGGACTACTCAAACACAGTTTCTCTGCCGGCTGCAGCAGAACTTTGAGCTGTCCTATCAGACATCTGAAATCTCTGTTGTGCTATGTAAAGAGCACAGAGTACCATGGTGACAGTCACCATAAAAATAGATAACAAGATTAAAATGGATAGAGGACACATGAATTTAAGAACGCCACACCAAGAGCAATTCGTTTTCAGCAGCAGAAGAAAAACAGAAAGAGAAGAGAGTTTTTCATTCTCCCTGCACTTTGAAAAACAGCCACCGAATGTGGTTGTTTTTACTAAAAGTGTTTTATGACGTCTCAGTACTCAAAGGACAAAAAAGGCTAAGAAGTGTTATTTCTTATTGTATTTTCCTTAAAAAAAAAAAAAAACGGCTCATGGTAGTCTAAGTTTTTCCCGTACACACTCTATGTGACCCAGTAAACTGATTTATAGCAATTCAACAAGCAGAGTTGATGTACCTACCACACACTGTGTGGGGCCCAAATTTATTGAGATAAAAGAGAACTGGCCCTTTATGATCAACGTACAAATATTGCCAACTTTAGTACTAAATAACCAACTTCTGCCTATATTTTTACATACTTCTAAAACTGTCATTCCCTAGGTCATATATCCCCAAAATGCTTTACTCCAGGTGAAGAGAGAGCACTTTCTTGCCAAATACTGATTTTTCAAATGTCAAAATGGAAGCCTGAATCACACGGAGACAGAAATCGTCTTGTGATATTCTCCAAAGATGAGATAAACCTCTATTCTTCTTACAGAGCTAAGAAACGTTTGCTTGTGATTTCACCCTAGCAGTGGCCCCAACAGCAAAAATAATTCGTCCAAAAATCCCATGAAGAAAATCTAAAATTTTTAAATAATCAGGGTAGATTCTAAATAAGCCATATATTTAACTAATCTCTAGGCAAAATTAAACTCAATCAAATTTTCTACACATAAGCTAAAAATAATAAAATGAAAAAAATTTTAACTCAAACCACAAACTTATTGTCTGGTAGAAACTAAATATATGTGCTCCTGGGAAATTCCACTCAAAAGTTTCTCTAAATTTATCCATCCCTTGCTCTCTTTGTTACTAAACCTACAGAGCAATGCAAGGCTCGGTCTCATCCCTGGTCTCATGGTGTTTACCCTGCTATAAGTGATGCTACATCGTCCTAGTCACCTTCCTGTGGGTTATCTTGCTTGCTCGTTTTCCTTTGGCCCCACAGTGGTCCAAATGTCACATGACCAGCAGAGGTCATTAAAACTAGATCCTGAATGGGTCAATGAATTTCGAATCCACTTTTGAACTGGATTCACTTTGTTAAAAGCCTCATCTTAATGGGGCTCACATTAAACTCACAAACAACAGCACAATCTCGAAACTTTTTTCCCACATGGTCTGCCCCACCTCAGCGTGCCTAGAATACCACCAGGGTACACTGTGCTTGTCTGTTCACCTGTCGGTCTGCCCCTTTCATCTGGTCATCATATTAAGGTCAGGGGCAGAGTCTTATTTTGTGCCTCCAGGGCCCAATCCAGTGCTTGACACCTACCTTTACCCCATCCTGTTTTTGAACAATAAAATGTTTTAAAATACCAGTGTTCAAGAGAATGAAAAGACAAACCACAGACTAGGAAAAAAAATACTTGTACATTTGACAAAGGACTACTATCCATAATATACAAAGAACTCTTTAAAACTCAACAATAAGAAAATAACCTGATTAAAAATGGGCCAAAGACATTAATAGACATCTCATCAAAAAAGACATACAGATGGCAAAAAAGCACATGAAAAGATGTCATCACATGTCGTTAGGGAAATGCAAATTAAAACAATGAGATACCACTACATGCCTATTAGAATGCCCCAGATCCAGAGCACTGACACCACCCAATGCTGGTGAATATGTGGAGCAACAGGAACTCTCGTTCATTGCTGGTGGGAAAGCAAACTGGTTCGGTCACTTTGGGAGACATTTTGGCCATTTCTTATAAAACTAAACATACTCTTACAATGTGATCTAGCAATCGCACTCTCTGGTATTTACCCAAAGGAGCTGAAAATTTACACCCAAAAACTTGCACACAGATGTTTACAGCACCTTTATTTATAATAATTGTCAAAACTTGGAAGTAACCGAGATGTCCTTCAGTAAGTAAACATATAAATTGTGACACATCCAGACAATAGAGTATTATTCAAGCCATGAAAAGCCATGACGGAACCTTAAATGCACATTACTAAGTGAAGGAGCCAATCGGAAAAGGCTGCATAGTGTATGGCTCCAGTTATACAACACTGTGGAAAAGGCGAAACTGCGGAGCCAGTGAAGAGGTCAGGGGTTGGGGGCAGGGAGGAATAAACAGGCAGAGCACAGACTATTTTTAAGGCAGTGAAAGTACTCTATATGATACTATAATGATGGATATACTTCGTTAGACATCTGTTAAACTCATAGAATGTACGATACTGAGAGTGAACCCTAATGCAAACTATGGACTTTGGGTGAAAATGTGTCAATCTTGGTTCATCGTTGTAACAAATGCAGCACTCTGGTGGGGAATACTGATGATGGGGAAGGCTGTGCATGCGTGCGGGCTGGGGGTATGTGGGAAATCTCTGCGCCTTCCTCTCCATTTTGCTGTGAACCTAAAACTGCTCCAAAAAATAAAGCCTATTTTTAAAATGTATAAGGAAGGGTTTTTCCCACTGTGATAAGCATACACATTATAAAACATACAAATAATATATTAAAATGTGAAAAAAAGAAAGTCACTCAATTCAACCCATCTGAAAGCAACCAGTATTTATATTGTGGTATTAGAATTATTAGTATATTTCCTTCTGGTCACTTTCTATGTACTTTTTTTAAAGATTTGAACTCATTTGTAGATGCACCTTAACTTTCAGAGGAAACATGTGCCCATGTTATTTTAAAACTATTTCTAAACATTATTTTTAATGACCATAATATTCCATCATAAAGACTTACCCATCAGAATCACCTACGAATTATTTCCAGCTCACTCACACCATTGGCTATTTAAGTGTTTCCAATTTTTTTGCTAGTTTTTTTTAAACTCTGAATAATTTTTGTGCATAAAACATCATCTATATCTTGGATATGGTCTCAGCTACATCTTTAGAAGAATTACCTGACCAGAATGTATGAATATCTTGATACATTTTGATACAAATTTTAAAAATCAAACTTTACATTTATCCCTTACTGAATTTCTTTTTTTTTAATTTGTCCCTTACGGAATTTCTTTTTTAAAAACGAAATCAAACTTTATGTTTATTCCTTACTGAATTTCTTTTTTTAATTTCTCTTTTTAATTTGGAACCTTGATTTATCTATTAAATAAGCAATCCCTCTCATCTTTGGACCGTCATCAAAGCTGACAAACATACCTTCTGTATCTTCATTCACAACACTGGAAAAAAAAAATGTTGAACAGCTCAAGGCCAAGAATAGAAGAACCCTATGGTGCTCATTTTCAGACTCCCTTCCAGACTGACTCAATGCCACTAATTAACAGTTTTTGCCAATTAATAACACCATGAAATTAAATTAATAGCACCATCTAGTCCACATTCTACCACTTGCTTAACATAGACCATCGTATCTTAAGAAACTGTGAAACACTCTCCCTAAAGCCAAAGTGTACTACAGCTGCTATATCAGTTCTCTGATCTAGTAACCAAATCATCATATAAAATAGAAAGCGAGTTTCATTTCGTCCAATGTGGCATACTTCTGGTTATCCTTGCATCCTCAGGCCACACACTTGTAAGCAAAAAAGCACTTGTTTCAACTGTTCTTAATGTTACTAAAGCAATAGTTTAAAATAATCAGATTGTGCACCTTGTCAAAAAGTGACTTTTGCTGAGTCCCTCTCACCCATAGCTCGCCTGGGGAAGCCTAACAGGTGGTTATGGGACTCCCAGGTAAACCAAACTGTCTCAGGATCATGGAGACTTGAACTTACATTCACTTCAGGAGATCCCCCAAAGGAGCCTAGTGTTCCAGGAGTCATTTGCATTAACATCTGGGCTTGAACCAGCTATTCTGTATTTATTATGAATTTCTGGATCCTGGAGGCCTACCCCCCTGGGGCCATCTCAGGAGTAAGGATATAAGAGAAGAAATGAAATAGCTCCTTTCCTTGCTATTTCTTTATTATTCACTCACAGAACCAAAGCTCCGGAGAATCTAATGTCATACGGCATTTAGCAGTCATGATTCACATCTCACCAAGTTATTACCCTGACATCGTTCTCAGAGGATATATGCCAGGAGCCACGATCTAACCATGGCAGCCAGAAATGGAAAATGGGAAGGCCTGAGAGATCTGGGAGTCACTAGGAATTTACCTCACTATATAGAATACAACTCAAAGCCCTCTATACTGAGTACCATTCCAATCATCAGAAATATGTTGCAAAGTCCCAGTCAGCAGCACCTCAGAAAGTGCTGTTGACTTGCCTAAAACAAGTCATTTGCACATAAATATCTCAGATTCCTTGTCAGAGTCCTACCTGAATCCTCCAGCAGCCACCCAGAGTCCGAGACAATGATCCAAAATTCCCTAGCTTGGCATTCAAGTCTCTTGAAAATTTAGGTCGCAAACCCAAAGACCTGCAGGACCAAGCAGGGAATGCAGAGATTGCGCTGAGCCAACAGGGGCCCGGGGACCACGACGGGGGACCACCAGGCCTGTTTCCCATCCTCGGTGGGCAGCCACTACTTAGCTCTAGAGGCCTCCTGTTCAGATTCTTTAAGAGAGTCCTAAATCCAAAGGTTTCCTGGATTGCTTCCAATTTTTTAAAACCTTTGGGCAGCCAAAATTATAACACATCTGAAGGCTGAATTCATCCTTTGGGCCACCCGTTTACAACCCCTATGCTACGTTTTGATCCTAACCTCCCTTGCCAACCTGATTTCCCCCTACTCTCTTACCAGAAACTTGTGTTCTTCACTCTTACACACACTATGTACTTTCCCAACTCCAAGCCTTTGCCCATGCTACACCTCCCACCTGTATGGCACTCTAAGGTGCCCCAACAGGTTGTCCTCCTTTATTCCAAACAGTTTTTCCAAGCCACTCCATCACAGGTTGCTCATCCCTTCTTCTAAACTCTACAGGCACTTATTTTTCATTTTGGCATTTATTCATCTTGCCTTGGTCCTTAATCATATGTATATCTTCACTTTCCTACTAGCCTGAAAACTCAGTCTCTTCTTTATGCTTCCTTCCACCTACAGCACTAATGAGGGGAGCAGCTTAATAAATACTAAACGTGAAAATTCTCTATAACTGTGTTTTTCAAACTCTGAGTTATGGTCCACTACAGAGTACTTAAATCAATTAAGTGGGCGACAATAAGCATTTCTAAATGAAAAATAATAGAAAATAAAAATATCAGAGGAGATTGCACCCAGCCAAAGGTAGTACTTCAAGAACCTGAAGTAGATTTATCTCTACATGATTGAGTGTACTAGGCTGTGACGTTTATGTAATGTAGATCATGGTTAAAATAGTACAGAAAACTAATTTACTCTATGAAGAGTAAATTAGCTTAACCATTGCTCCATGCAATATTATTTTTTAAATTTTTTTAGGCGAGGCAACCATTAGTTGACTTCATAGATTGCAAGGACCTTGTCAGCTTACAATCCCTCATATTTTTTTACGCCTACAGCACCTGATCTTCCTAGATGGTCTCCCATCCAAGTACTAACCAGACCCAACTCTGCTTAGCTTCCGAGATCAGACGGAACCGGGCTTATTCAGGGTAGCATGGCCGTAGACACATTATTTTTTTTGACCACCATATATTCCCTATAAAGAAAAAATATCTGATGGACACCTTTCCGCATGCAAGTCAGCTTACCCTGCTAGTTTGTGGATCCTGCATCAGAGAGAAATAGGAGGGGTGAAAGAACTGCAATTACATTCTCCACTCATTCTGCAACTTTTTGCAATCACCCTTCAAATTCACCAGTCCTCAGATGTTGTAAGCTGAAGCTTCAGGAATTTGTTCAGCAAATCACCCTAAGTCACCCTTGCAACAAAAAAGCAGAATTCAGAGCTCAGGAAAAACCTTTGCCAGCAGGTCGCTGGATTTCTGGGAACTGGCAATGGTGCAGGTTGGAAGGGCTCTGGCCCTGGGAAAGGCAGTATCCCTAGGCCCCAAATTTCCAACTTGGTCCTTGAGATCGTCTATCTGCTTCCCATCCCCACCCATGAATGGGACACCAGGACTAACCTGAAGGTCTCATAGAGAGCAAAATTCAGCGTGTTTCAAAATCCAACAATTTATGTCTTCAGCAAATTCCATTCTACTCTCCTCCAACCATGGTTGGAAGAATAAAGTGTTCCATTCTCCTTGGAGCCTCAAATCCCTAGAGTTGTTTTGCCAATTTCAGGTTCGGGTCTAGGCAATGTCATTTGAAAGGCAATACAGAACAGAGCTTTCTAACTTGACCTTCGGTCCTACTCACTAGCATCCTCTACTGCCTTTCTATGACCAAGAAGGTGCCCTATTTATCCCAGGAGTGCCTTCCTTCTCTCAGCTTTGGCCGCCTTTCCCACACCACACACCCTGGTTTCCCCGCAATCTCGGAGTCACAGTTCCTTGCAGGACACCTATGTTTGGATGTCTTGGCAAACACAAAACTTCTCTGCAGCCTGAGTGTCAATTACTTCTCTCCAAAACACACATTTCCGATTTCTCAAGTTACTAACTACAGCAGTTCCAAGGCCCTGGCGTGTAATCAATTTCCACAAGGAATTAATTTCCATTCATCGCTTTCCTTCACTCTGCCCCTGTCAACGGATTATTTCAACAGTAATGTTTCTAAAACTCACCCTCTTTTCCATTTCCAGTTATCCCAGTCCAAACCCTGGGCACTCCACAGCTGTAACAGCCTGATTTGTCTCCTAACATTACTTTTAAAAACCTTTCCACATACCCTTTCATTACATTACTCCCTAGCTCGAAAACCTTTAATGTCTCCCCAGTACACACAGGGTAAAGTGCAATTCCCCAGTTGGCTTTCTAGGACTTTCACAATCTCGACCATTGTTCCTCTCCATCTTTATCTCCTACTGTTCAGGAAATTGTCCTTGGTGTGGCCAAGGCCACCTCCTTGTCTCTCAGGAATGCCATGTTCATTGGCACCTCGTGGTCCATCTCAAGGATCTCATACTCCCGGAATATGGGTAGGTGATCCCTACCCATAGCTCCCTTCTTTGATCTCCAATAGCACCTATTCTACATCTTGCATTTTAACTGTGCCCTGTCTTGAGTTTTATTTCACATGTTTAAGTCTGTGTCCTCCATGAGATTATAAGCCCTAGAGGGCATCGTCTCCTGTATCTTTGGTATCTCCCCTTCCTGAGATCATTATTTGAACCCCTTCTCCTCTGGCAGTCCCTCGGGACCTCTCGCACCTGTTACTTCTTCTTCTCCTGCCTTTGGGGCTTCACGAGCGAGTTATTCTTCAATGCGCAACTTATTTCAGAATTTAGTACTCTAAGCCCATTCCCCAACTCTAACCTTTCCCCCTGCCCCTGCCCCCAGCATTTACAGTAATTTAGGCAGTCCTGGCACATTAATTTGAACTTGAGCTCTCAAATCACTTCCACCTGGTCAGTAGGCTTTCTAAGGCCTTAGGTTTCTTGTGAAGCCTCTTATCTCCCAGAGAGCCTGGCATGGTGCTGAGAACATAGCAGCCTCTCAAAAGTAACTGTGGAGTTAAACTTAATTACTATATTTCCTTGTGTTTCAAGTTTCTTGAGACCTGAACCTGTTTACACAACACCTTAGGAAGGTGTCAAAAAGGCCTTCAAATACCTGTTGATCACTTATTTTCAGGCAAACTACACCAGATACACTTTTTTTTGAAAGAGGGATGTAAAGAAGGTGGTGTCGGCCTTTAGGTAACCCCTGCGCCTGGCAGCCTGGTACCATGAACGCCCGCCTTGTGGACATGCTCCGAAGCCACCAGGATTGGCCACGGCTACCTGAAATCACGCAGCACCACCTCACTGCCTGACAGGTGGGCTTCTTTAGATTCCTGAGTTAATCTTAAACTGAAGGCGCTGCACCCTGAACTCCAAGACAGGAAGGGAAGAAAATGCTGCCTTTGAAATTGTTTGCACATGACAAACTCCCCGTCTAGCCCCCACCGGGCACCCCACATGCCCAAGGTGCCATCTCCAAGGAGGGCCAGGGGCCACCGGTGAGGCGAGGCAGGGTTAAACAGCGAGGAAGGAAGTGGGGGTGGACAGAAAAGGACAGAAAGGGTGGGGGCCAGCCCCCGAGTTGAAGGGTGTGTCGCGCTGCGCGTCCCGGAGTCCGACTCGCCCGCCCGCCCGCCCGCTCGCTCAGTGGAGTGGGCAGGAACGCACGGGGCGCCGGGAGGACTGAACTGGCTAACCAGCCGGAAAGGGTCAGGGAGGGGGCAGGTAAACCTCATCAGAGAGGCGACTCGGGACAATTGCTCAAAGTTGGGGAGGGGTGCCTTGGCGAGCGCCAGGGGCGAGCGAGATAAACAAGGCGACGCACGGGAGAGCGGGCGGCCACCCCCACCCACCCAGCGCGGGCACTGTCGCAGCGCCCCCGCGCCCCGACCCCCCGTTCCCCGGCCCGCTAGCCTCCCGGGCCTTCGGGCCGCCGGCCTGGCCCCCGCGGGCGTGCGGAGCGTGGGAAGTTCCTGGGCCGCCCCTGTCCCCCGGCTGCAGCGCAGCGAAATCCCCGCGCAGCTCACCTCGCCCCGCCAGCAGCAGCAGCGGCAGCGCGGGCCGGCAGCTCCCGCTCAGACAGCTCGGCTCGGCTCGGAGCTGGAGCTGCAGCTGCCGCAGCCCCTGCCCGCCCACCCGGCGCGGCCCACCGCCCGGCTCAGCTCCGGCCGCCCGCCCGCCGAGGATCGGTTCGCGCCCACCTGGCCGGCCTGCCCTCCCTCTCTGGGACACTGCGCTCACGTACGCGGCCGCGGCCACAACCCGGCCCGGATTCCCTCCCGGGAAGGGAGCGGAGGAGCACGGCAGCCAGCGAGTGAACGAGCGAGACTCAGGGACACACCCCCACGGCCCCCGCCTCCCACCCCCCTCTCCCCGCCCCCGGCCCCAGGCGCAGCGCGCGCGCGCGGCTTGCGCGCCTCTCAGCGGCGACGCGCGCCCGCGCCCGCCCCACACACCCACCGCGCGCCCGGATACACACCCCCGGCCGCTCGTAGACAGTGGGCGCTCAATAAGTGTCCGAGAGAGTCCTCGCGCACATGCGCACTTGAACCTGACCGAGTTATGACCCACCCCCCACCCCCACCCCAAAATCGGAACCGGCGGCTGCCAGCCCCGAACCAAACTTGAGTACTCGTTTGCCTTTTTTCACTGAAACGCCAACCGGGCCAAAGTTTCTTGCTGTTGTTTTCCCAGGCCTGGCTCTGGGACAGGCTTCTCCGAGAGAGGCCAAGCTCGCCACAGGGCGGGAAAGGAAACCAGAAAGCCTGGGCGCCACCGAGGAGAGCTTTGGCAGGAGCAATGGGGACCCAGGCCGCTCAGCCAGGACTCACCCGCAGCGCGAGCGAAAGCGGGAGAAAGAGGGAGCATTGGAACCGACTTTTCTATTTCCTTTTTGATTTAATGTTTTCTTCTCTATTTTATGACATTTTACTTGATTTTACAAGTTTGTAGTTGTAAAATGAGGCGTTATTTACTTTTTCTGGAATGGGAGAAAGTTAACTATTAGCTTTCAGCCTTTATGTAAACAATAGCAGTTGCTTTTGGCACCGTTAGGCTCTGGCTTTTGTATAATTTGTAACAAGGAGAATTGAAGCTGTTCCATTGTGTTGCTCTTATGTTTTTCATAGATAAGACTAGAGGCACGACGGTAATGAGGGCCCCCAGTGTCTGTATGTGCGGATGTATGTAATCATATTTAAATACATGTAAGAACTAGAAGAAGGATTCCCTTCCTCAAAACAGTTTTTAAATATTTGGGAGCATACTTGTTGAATTTGCAGTTCACCTTCAATGTAAGGTATGCTGCTTTTCTTGCAGAGAGCTCTGTAAAGGGCTAAAGGCTTTGTGGTCAGACAAGCCAAGCCTGGTGTGCAATCCTGATTTAACTACTGAACAAGCTTTATGATCTTCGGCAGGTTCTTTAATCTCTTTGAGCCTCAGCTTCTTTATCTGTAAAATAAAATTTAAAAATATATAGGTGTTGTCCCTAGCTCGGAACAAATAAGCAATAAATATTATTTCCCTTCCCCCATCTCTCACCATTTGTTAAAATAGAAAAATATCTAAATAGAACCAAAATTTCTATAGGACACTGGTTCTCAACTGAGAGCAATGTCTGGAGACATTTTTGATTATCACAACGGGGGAAGGGCATGTGCTACTAGCATCTAATAAATATAGGCTGACAATGCTGCTTAACATCCTGCCATGCACAGGACAGCCCCCCCCCCCCACCAGCAACAACAAAGAATTACCTTGGTCTAAAATGTCAATAGTGCCATTGTTGAGAAATCCAGCTATAGGCTAATTCTGCTGTCAAATAATTCATCAAAGACTGGTTCTGCCTTTTAACTCTCCTCCTCAAGGAAATATACGTTTTGCATTAAAGAGAACAACAGAATGAAGGCATTGTGAGGATTACAGCAATAATGTTCATACCCAAAGCCTTCCCTTAACTTGAAAATGCAGACTCGAATTTTATATTTTATCATTAAATATTTTAGTTAACAACAATATATGCTCCCTTTTTCTTAAGGTATCACATATGATGTATTACAGACAGTTCCTAAATAGCTTTATGTTCTTGTTTCCCTTTTATCCTCAAAAAGTGGGTGTTTACTTACTTCTGTATATTCTCTGCCAAGTTCACCACCCACCCTAAAGTTGATAATATAGGCTCTGCCCCCAAGGAACATACAGTGTGGATTAATAAACATGCAACAATTAAGAAACAATATAAGAGCATATAATTAAGCTTTAATTGCAGCACCTAGACTAGGGTGACTCAGAGGAGAGGTCAATGAGTTCTGCCAGCAACAGCCCATGCTGCCTATGCGGCCAAGGTATTCAGTAAATGTTTATTCAATAAAATGAAATAGTGAGCATTTTTTACATGAGCTAGGACTCGAGCTAGTCTATAAACTCCATTACAGTATTTAAGCTGCTAGATTTCATAAATGGATGTTGGTGCCTGGCTGTGAGTTTATTTTTCTTAAAATGTCTAGTTCAAATTTGTAACCAAAACTACATATTTTCAAAAACGTTTGAATTTTATAAAACTAAAATAATCATTCATTTGACAAATATGTTAGTTCCCACTATAGGCGGAGTGAATCAAAGTAGTCTCTAGATTTGAACGGAGCCCGTAGCTTGTTCGGTTTGAGACTGCATCTTGCGAACACAAGCCGTTAAACGGCACGTGCTCTCTCACAGCCTATGTTGCATGCATACCCCTCTTTACTGCAGGTATGTACTTGCACAGTATGCATTCCAGAGTTTTGCACATTAACACAGACTCAGAGAACTTCCCACCACAAACATCCATTCCCAAACACACGCCCAGCACACAGAATCCAAGCTCTGTCCTAAACACACACTGCACAGCACACATATTACACAAAGCAAAATGTACTTAGAAAGACTATAAATTGTAGGGTTCCGATCTTGGCTCTCCAACACCCCCCCCCCGCCCCCATGATTACAGCTTGCCCTCCTGGACGCTGTCCCATCCTAGAACTGCATTTCACCTTGCTTCCACCCACATACCAGCTCCCTATTAAAATGTAGGCACCGTGTACCTCTTTTGCATCCAATTAGCTTCTTGGAGAGCATTTCTGATTAGCTTGAGGTTAATCAAACAGACCTAGGCCCTATCTCATATTATATGGACATATTTACAGATATAGTATGAGTATGGGATTGCCACTATCTCCAATCCCCTGATATAACTGCTTCCAGCCTTGCCTCCCTCCAATCCACTCTTTACACTACCCCTTTTCCCCTATTACCTATTATAACTCCTCGAAGACTTCCTGTAGCTTTTATAACACAATCCCAGCATTGCTCATTAAGAACCTTTATGGTGCAGGTTCTAATTATCTCTCCATCCACTACTTACCCTTCCCTGTCTCTGCCCACTTCACTATACACTCTAGACATGCTAAACTGAATTTTTGTTCTTTGCCTGCACAGACTTTTTCTTTGCTTGACGCATGCTTTTTCCCTCTGCCTAGAACGCTCTTTATGCCAATCTCTTACTTCTTTACCTGGCCATCACTACTCATCCTTCAGCAGTCAGCTTAGTTGCTACTTTCTCTGACTTTCAGGACTGGATTAGGTGCCTCTTCTTTATGTTGAATATAGCACCCTACACTTATCCCCATCGCATTGTATTGAAATAGCCATTCTCTTATCCTACTCCCCTACAAGACTAAACGTTCTGTGAAGACAGGAGCATGTCTTGTTCTCCATTGAATACCCAGCATTTGGCACAATGCCTGACATGTAGTTGGCACTTGAATCCAATTGTGTCCCTACATTTACTATTAACATTGGTTAATAGTAAATTGTTAGTTGGACCCAGGGGACTGCCTAGAGCTATTCCACTGAGGTCTGGGCAATCTCTGGTTCATAGCATGTCTCAGATGCTCAGTGGATCCCAGGGCTCTTTCTTTTCTCCTGTCCTCTCCTCTCCTCTCCTGTCCTCTCCTCTCCTCTCCTGTCCTCTCCTCTCCTCTCCTCCCCTCCCCTCCCCTCTCCTCTCCTCTCCTCTCTTTCTTTCCTTTCACACCTACAGCACCTGGTCTTCCCAGGTGTTCTCCCATCCAAGTACTAACGAGGCCCAACCCTGCTTAGCTTATGAGATCAGATGAGATCAGGCTTATTCAGGGTGGCATGGCCGTAGACTGGTGAAGACTTTCTAACCATGCATTTAGAACAGGATGAGACCTAAGGAATGAACTGAGTCCTCAGGTTCCACCAGAGCCTAATTTTATACCTAACCTGGCTTCCTGGACTCCAGATTTTTGTCACCAATTTCCTCCTTGACATCTCTACTTGGATGTCTAATCAAATCTCAAATGTACCAGGTCCAAAATCATGTCCAAAATCAGATTTCAGATGTACATGTCCCAAACCAGACTTTTGATTTCCCTCCAATATATGCTTTTCCCCATCTCAATAAATTGCAATTTCATTTTTCTAGTTGCTCAAAAAACAAGCACACAGGAAAACAAAGCTCAGAGTCATCCTTAACTCTTTTTCTTTCATCTTACAGCCAATCTATGAGAAAATCCTGTTGGTTCTATCTATGAAATATACCCAGAATCCATTGTGTCCCTCCATTTCCAGCACTACTTCCCTCACCAGACCACCATGTCTCTGACCTGGACTTCCACAATAGGCTCCTAACTGTTCTCCCTGCTTTTTTATGGGGCTTCCCAATACCATGGCAGCCAGAGTGATCCTTTTAAAGTCTAAGTCATATCATATTACTATTCCGCTCAAAACTTTCTATCACTTCTCACCTCCCTCACTACAAGACCCTACATAGTCTTGCACCCAGTCACTCTCTGGCCTCACCACCCACCACTCTTTCCTGGCTCACCCAATAGCAGCCACAATGGCCCCTTTGCTATCCCTTAGGGTCTACTTCCAACTCAGTCTTTCCAAGGCTCTTCCTCCAGGCTGGAATGATCTTTCTCCATATAGCCCATGACTAGCTCCATTACTTGATTCAGGTCCCTGCTCAAATACATCCTATTAGAAAGACGCTCCCTTGCTAACCTTTCTAAAATAGCGCCACCCAGCCATCCTTGACCCTGCTTTATTTTACCTCTTAGCACTTAATCACCACCTGACAGGCTGTCTCCATCCACTCAACTATAAGTTCAAGGATAGTAGAGTCTATATTTTCATTTATTGCTATATCCACAGCTTCTAGAACTGTGTATAGCACATAGTAGGCATTCAAGAAATGATCATGAATCAAGGGTCTGGTTAGACTACCAAAAAGTTACCCCTGAAACAGGTGTCCATCTACTGCTTTAGCTGCAACTAGTCCCTCCAGAATTTAGCTCTCCTACAATAGGACATCCAGATACCAGCTTCTCATCCGCTTAACCTAGGGACTTGTGTAACCTCTGTGATACACAATTCTAAACACAGCTTCATACCACAACCTCAAAATGGGCTATGAGTTTCAAATGAAAAGGATAATACTGGTAATTTTGCATTTATTTTCTTTTTAATGAGAAAAATCACAAAGTATCCTAGTGGACAAAATCAGGCCCAGCACCAATTTTAAGCATTTTCACTCTAAAAGACATGAGATTCAGGAATTCTAAGAGAAAGTAGTTTGCAGACATGCCTGCGGCAAATGGCATCGGCTCTCTGATCTACTCAATCTGTAAGGCTTTTCTGAAGAAGGTAGGCTTTGCATTTCATAGATGAGAAAGGATGGAGGGTTGCAAGTACTTTGTTCAAAGCTTAAGGGTATCCCTGGAGTCGCTTGCTTAGATGTGCACAGCCACACTTTCAAGCAAACCAGCTCTCACACGTGTGAAGATATCCAGAGATACACCCCAGTGCATAAACACCCAGATCCGTGCCTACTTCCTCCTAGCTCTGGAACGCTGAATATGAGCAAAAGCACATATTCAAAAGAGGAAAAAATGAGCTGGCTTTGGAAACACGGACCATAAAACCCTATGACTCTGGGTATGAAAGAATGTTTAAGCCCAGGCAGGCTCTCTGTGCACATCTGGTTTTTCCTTTTATGCATCTGTGATTTCTATGACACAGGAAATCCACTCTGGAACAACCCTGTCTGCTTTCTAGTGAGCGCATTAAAAAACGGAGATTCAAAGTATGTTTATCTCACTGTTCGAGGTAGGAAGATAAAATCCAGAACAGTACCATTTTGACCAGGGACCAACTCCTGCTTCACCCTACATTGTGCCCCAGGGGAGGTGCCAGTAACTGAGACCAGAGGAGTGTGGAAGGCCAAGGAAAGTTTCTGCACAGGCTTAAGACTGTCTACATATGACTCTTACTCTGAAGCACATCAGGTACAAAAAATACCACGTGATGAAATACCAATTCAGCTCAACTCAACAAATATTATGGGAGCAGCTTCCAGTGTCTCTGGGAGCCCATGTCCATATTCTACCTTATAGCCTCTGTAAAAATATTCTTATAGAAAGTCCTCAAAATGAGTTGAAGCAGCAGCTTTTCCCACCCACAAGGGAGATAACACAGAGCTGTTTAAGAGATAAACAACATTAAATAAAGTGGAATAGGACAGGAAACCTTAGACTAAGAAAGTAGAGAGAGGACTGGGTTATACCCTCGGGGGTGGGGGAAGAGCCTCAAATCATGTCACTTCCTAGATAATGAATGTTACCAGAAAAACAGATGGGGGGAGGTGGAGGGAGAGAGAGAGAGAGAGAAAGAAACAAAGAGAGTGAGAGAAGGGATGAGCAAAGGCAAAATAACCAGTAAGAAGCATTGACAGAAAAGTGCTCACTCATGCCACCCCCTATTTTTAGTTTTTTGGGTTCCAACTAACACATAATTATTATTTTTCTGCCCTGTGTTTTACCATGTGACTTTGCTCCTCAGACCTCTATTCTTATGTTCCCTCCCACAGCAGTGGTATCCCCTAAGCCCCCAGAAAAGGGGCTGGTTGCCTTTTCTCTAGAGAACTTACCTGTGTTTCATTTGGGCCAGCCGTTAAACTTCATCCCCTCAAATATATATTCCACTTTGTTCACTAACCCCACATATGCATTCTGTCATACTTCCTTATTCTTCTGCAGGACCAAACTCCTGCCCCAGGCAGGTGTGCCTGCTACAATCTCGACCATCCAGATCATCAAGAACGGCCCAGACCCTGTTTAATTCCTGGCTGGGCACTCCCTAGCAGAGAGAACCATTATGTGGGAATACAGTAGTTCTTGACAAGTAAAACAAAGGGCACAGGGTGATCTGCTCCTACCATACACACGTGGAATGGCAGCACCATAAAGCCCTGGGAAATACTAACAACTTCCACAGGGCCACACCAGTGATGTGCTAACTAACCATTATCCAGGATTTGAGGTTGATCAACTAAATGACTTATTGACAAACAAAATGAAAAGATTCATAAACCAGTCAGATAAACTCTAAATATAAAAGCCTGTTTCTAAAGTATTTTAAATGCTGCCAATCATTTTATGACAACTTCTGGCTCTTCTGAATTGAATAGAAGGTACCGTTCCATATTTGTGCCAAACATCTTATTGTATATGCTGTCAGCACAGTTTCTCACATCCATTGTTGGTTGGCCTCCATCACTACCTAGTTGGTAATCAACTCCACAATACCAGCTTGTTAGACACTAGATGCAAAAGAGGATTTACATACACTCTTAAAGTCCTCTTGCATTTCAGTATAGATAGCAAGGTCTGAAACTTAGAGTTTCCTTCAACTCTAATTTTTCCAAGTTTAAATCGTTTACTTACAAAAAGTTTCTCCTCTTCATAGACCTGTCTAAATTAATTTAAATTAGAAGAATGGCCTTACTGATCTTTGGTTTTCTGGAGAGTCAAACACTTGCCCATGAAACACATAATCTTACCTTGATAATATATTGTTACTCCACTATTCTCATAACTTATAATTCATTCAGCTTTAATAATTCTTATAATACATTGGAGTAGAATGATAAATTGATTAAATCGTGTTCAATTTCCCTTTTGTATTACCCACCTGGGAGCACTCTGATTTTCCACTGTTTTAGCCATAGCCAATCTCACCATCTTCTCAATTATAAGCTGTTGAATCACCAAACCCAACTTTCTCCATCTGACAGATCACCCTGAGAAGCTTTTAATGATTCCTGAGGACAAGAGAAATAGCTATACATACAACTGAGTTTTCCATCAATTTAGCAATGAAACATGGGAGTGAGATCTGCCATATATAGGAATCAGATTTCTACACACTCCCAGATCATTCTAGGTTGCTATTCCTTTGATATTTCTCTTCATCCTTCATGGCTTACATCCTGATCCAAACTAATCACCCCAAAGAGAATCTTTGAAATTCACTAGCCAGTAACCTGCCAGGCTTCTTTGACATGAATACTAAGAGTCAACAATGGCTGGAAAATCATTACTATCATGTACTCTAGCATACACTTGCTCCACTGTCAACATGCTCACCCACCACTTGATAAATGGAAATTATTGTTGTCACTCTTATTTTTTTCTATGTTTTGGAAAAAGGTACAGAAAGTGAGATACTATAGCACTCAATTAGCTGGAGGGGTTACAAAATGCTAGCGGTAGACCTGTGAAATCCGGGTGACAGCCAGGAGAAGAGCAAATTCGATTCAAAAAAAGCCTTAAAAATAATGTTAAGTCTTCCTTGACATTTTCTTTAGGAAGAAGCCAAGGAGAAATTTCATCTGACCACACAAAATAAAGCTTCTAAAAATCCTCTTTTCAAATTTCTGTCTCCAAAATCCTAACCCTCACCAACAGCTGTTTCTCTCCCCTTTTTCTTCTCTCTTCTACAGTCCTTGACCTTGTTCTCCTTCCTTTCTCACTCTCCCTTCCCCGCTCTACTCCTCCATCAAGTGGAAAATTGTGGCCTGCCCCTGAAATCTGTCTCTTAACTTTGTCAAAGACCTAGCAGCTGACTGAGTCAGCCAAGAATCCTCCACCTGGAAGTCAGGGAGCAGCAAGGGATTGGTACTGTACACATTTGAATTTTATTTTATTTTTTCTTCTCATGACAATAGAATCAGACCAGTTCCAGTCTCTCTGGTGAGTTCCTAAGGAACACACACAGAACCTCCTCAATTTTATCTCTATACTCTTAAAGTAGCTGACAAAGTATGTGAAGGATGATCCCTCCTTACTCTCAGTGAACCACTGACCACCGTTTGCTTGGTGACCTAACTGCATCACCAGAATTGTTCAGAAGAAGAATTATCTGTCAGAGACTCCCTCTATCTATCTCTAAGATTCTGTGACTCCAAATGCTCCTGCTCCTTTTAATTGCTTCTGTAAAAGTAACTGCGTATCTTCCCATCCTTCAGCTTTAACCAAGTGATACAATAGTAACAACTATTGTTCCCTCTTTCTTTATAACTAAAAACCTTCAAATAATCTCATCTCGAAAACCTCCTATCTTCTTGACTGAGATTATCACAGTACCCCAATGTGAAATTTTATCTATCCAATGTCTAATTTGGATTTCTTGAATCATGTACTGTTTATCATATAATAATATTGAAGAATTATATTTTTCTTCTGTCTTCCTATACCCATAAGACTCATACTTGTTATGACCCATGGGAACTAGAACACTTAAGATGTGATAGATGTGGCCAGTGCCCAACTTCCATTATTTTCTGAGAGATAAATAAATAACACTGTGCCAAACTTATTAGTCAGGCCTCTCTTTGGAGACAAGTGACAGGAACTCAATTCACGCTAGCTTAAGCAAAAAAATGAATTTGTTGGCTTACTTAACTGGGAAATCCAGGAGTTTGTACTGGCCACTGACACAGCCAGACCCCAGGTGTAAACACAGTTGTCAGAGTTTATGCTCTAAAGCTCTCATTTCTGTCTGCCCTTTCTTATTAGTCTCATTCTTTCCTACTCCAAAAACAAGAATTTCCCTCATATACTTGGGAAGACTGTTGCTGGCAGGTATCAACTATGACATTCCAACTTAGCAACACCAGCAGAAGTCAAAATTTTCTCTCTCTTGTATTCAAACGTTAATTTTAGGGAAAACCTCTAATTGATTCTGCTTAATTAAAATTCCCACCCATTTGGACCACTGTTGCCAGGATGGGATTCTATGGTTTTGAGCTGAAATAAAACCAAACAGAATAGAGGATTGATATTGCAAAGGAATTAATGCTGGTCAGAGAAAATTACATATGTCACTCTACAGTGGGGTGTGTGGGGGAGAGACACCTTTTGGGAGTCAAAGGATTTGTGTTCCTGTGCTCTTGGATTAGCTGACTTCTTAACAAGCCACTGCGTTTTTTTGAGCCTCAATTCATCGTGTATAAAATGGTTACATGGTAGTTACTGGTACAATATTAAACCACATGTTACAGTATCTCTGTAAGGCACCAGGTGGTTTTTCAGATAATGAAAAACAATATTTGAGGAAGGCATTGCAACACTGCCAGCGGTCCTCTGTGTTTAAGTGAATATATTCACGGAACACTTTGCATTTTAGGAAAAGCTCTCTCATCTACAAGTTAGACAAGGACGCTCAAGAGGCTGGAATACCTAGAATACAGACAAAAATTAATTTATCTGTGTAACCGTAGCCACACGCAGGCACGCAAAATAAACGACGATACTGCAATTGAATCATGTCTTGGATTAAGAAAAGTGGCGGAGCCCTACTGAGGGACAACACGTACACAACAACCTCATGAGGCAAAGATTCCTGTGCGCACATAGGCACAGCCCTCTCCTCTGGGGAGACCACTCTAGGATTAAGGAATTTCAGGGCCGAATCAACGTGTGTGTGTGTGTGTGTGTGTGTGTGTGTGTGTGTGTGTGTGTGTGTGTGTGTGTGTGTAGGAGGAGAGGGAGCACTGAACGGACTAGGATTTTTCAAAAACACAATACCCACCAAAAAAAAAAAAAGAAGAAAGAAAAACTACACAAAACAAACACAAACACAGCTCTCCAGGGCGTCTTCAGCTGGATCCTTCCAGGAACGCGGCGGCCTTGGCACCCCGGCTACAGTCCCTTCCTCCGCTCCACTCCTGCTCCAGTGGCTCGGATATCCAGTCCGAGTTTTCCCTCTCTCCCTCCCGCCCTTCGGGTTAAAGCTCCCCCGCCAGGAGTAAACAAGCAGCCCAAACTGGCAGCCAGTAGGACGGGCCCCTTCTCCCCGTTTCCTGCGCCAGCCCCAGCAACAGGCCCCGCCCCTCACGACAGACCACGCCCAGCGCGGCTCGCTTCTCTTGCCCGCTAGCGGCCTCCGACTGCCCCAGCGGTGCCCGGGCCCGGTGCCCAGTCCCCAGCCCGTGCCCGGAGCCTTCTCCCTCGGGCCCCCGCTCCCGGTCCGCCCGCGTGCCCCCAGCTCGCGCCGAGGGCGGGTGCGTGGCGCCCACGTGACTCGTGTTGTGGGCGGAGCCTGCGCCGGCAGAGCCGGCGGCAGAGGCCGAGAAGGCGGGCCCGGCCGAGCCTCCCGCACTCCCCGGAGCCCGCCCCGCCCCTCCTCTGGCCCGGCTGGGGCCCCGCTCTGGCCCCTCGCCCGGCGAGCGCTGCGCTAGGCCTTCCGAGGACTTTGCCACTGTAGTTGCTGCTCCTCCTCCCGCAGCCCGGCCACGGACCTCACCCCCAGCTCTACCCCTAGTCCATACTCGGCAGAGCCTCGTTCCTAAGTTTCTTGCCCGGTTCCACAGGGCTCCCTACATATTCACAAGCCCCTGCTGCATAAACACACCCCTTCCTGCCTCCACCCACAGAGACGTCCTCCAGCACACACAGACCTATATTGTGCGGTCTTGCCACACCTCTCCATTACTTCTCCGTTACCGGAATGTTAGAGGGACCCCAGGAACTCACCGAGTCCAACTTCCTTAACCTTTCCCTTGCTTTAAAGGTGAAAAACTTGAAGTTCGGAAAGGTGAAATGATTTCCTAGATCAGAACCAAGAGCGGGACTCAGACCTCCTGTTGCCAGGGCCTTCTCTCTACCGACCCCTTCCTGCAATTCAGGGTCAGATTTGCAGTAGCTCCAGCCTTGGTTATCCAGCTAATACCTTCCAGATCTGTTCCCCAAGGGCAAATGTATCTGACCGTTGCCTTCCGTCTGTCTCAAGGTAGCTCCAGGAAATAGAACATAGCCGGCAGAAAACCTTTACAGAATACTGCAGAAAGAGGCAGTTTTATATAGAAGTTGGGAGAGTAGTCTGTGGAACCAGACTGTCTAAATTCCAGTCCTATCTCCTCCATCTACTAGCTATCTTGAGCCAGTCACTTGACTTCTCTCTGCCTGAGGTCCCTCATTTGTAAATTGAGGATACCAATAGTAACTATCTCAGAGATGTTGTGAGAATTAAATGAGTTAATATTGGTAGCTTTCAGGACAGCACTTGGCATATAATAAAGGCATCAAAGAAATCACACGGCTAATCACTATGCTGATTCCTTAATGCTCTATCCCTCTTCCCTGATGCTTCCCACTATATACTGCAGCCAAATTATCGGGCCAGGCTCATCTTTAGAGAACTGACTTCAAGTCCCAACAGACAGTAAATGGAAGGGCAGAGAGCAGGGTAGCCATGTTGACTGGGGCATCCCCAAGTTGAGAGCAGCACAGCTGACTTCTAAGCCAAGGGGAACAGGATGTGTGGCACAGTGAGGACAGAGGCAGGGAGCTTCTAGCTCTGCCTTCGTCAGGTACGTGTGGTGTGGTGTGGTGCTGGAAGAGGGGGGAAGATGGGATTCAGAGAATGAAGTCAGCCATGGGGCCAAACAGTAGAGTGGGGAGACAAAGACAGCTACCAGACAGAATGTCAGACAGATGCTCTGCCAATTCCTGACCTTTTAACACCTGCTCCATTCAATAAATCCCACAAATGATTATGTGCAGTTCGTCCTCCCTTATAAGTTCCTTGAGAGTAGGCCCTGTGTTTTGTTTACCTTTATTCAGTCTTTAGCATCTAGCTCAGGGGTTTGGGAATAAGTGATCGACAAATGTTTGAATGTTTTGTTTTTTAATGAAATTATATATGCATATCGCTGAGCCGAGCCTTGTGAAGAGGGTCCTAATTTTAAGAAAATGAATCTTAGAGTTTCCACATCCAACCCCCTCACTTCCGAGTTAAAAGAAACTATTTGCCGGGGGTTATATAGCAAGTTAGAAACAGAAGCCAAGTCTCTGCTTTCAGTCTGATGTTATTTCCATGACACCACACTGAACTTACAATGCAATTGGAAGGAAAAACAACCCCCCTAAAAGCAATAGAACAAAATAAAGCAGTGTGTGGTTATGCCTTGAATGCATGGTATAAATGGGACAAGTGGTAGGAGTTGAGAGGACCGGAATCCCCAGGGGCTGAGCTCACTCAGAAAATGCTCACTGCCAAGAGCAAGCTTAAACTGGTCCTGAAGGATGGGTAGGATTGTGGACTGTGGAAAGGAGAGAGAATTCCTGGCAAGGGAAGTGGCTTCCCGCTGAGGCTGTGGTGGATATTTAAGGGTCAGTGAGGAAACCAGTCAGGTTAGAAGAGAGATTTGGGTCAGATCATTGCAGGAAAAAATGTTAGAAAGCTAAGCTGAGGCAAAATTTGGGGAAATTTCAAATACCAGGATGAGGAGTTTCAACCTTAGTCTGTGGATAATGGGGAACGCCTGAAAATAGACGCTGAGCTAGGCACTGAACCAAAACAAAACACCAGGCAAATATCTGCCAACCTGATCTGATTTGCATCTTTTGTAGACAGTTGCTTGCCATATATGTACATTTACTTAACTTACCCACACATGAAGGAAACTCTACCAACCAGATTGTCTATATTTATTTCACCTCCAAATACCCATGGTATCTGTGTGGGAGCAGAGGAAGGAGAGGAAGATTACAGAGTCTGTGTGTCCGCTAAAGACTGGGCACTTTCATCTGTGATACCTCATTTAATCATCACTGTCTTGTGAGGAGTGGACATTACTGCTCCAGTAACACCCAGAGACAGTAAGTAACTTTCCCAGATCACAGAGCTAGGAAATGGTAGAACCAGATTTCAAACCCAGTTTTGCCACCAAAGCCATACTCTCCAGTCCCGTTACAACTCTCTAATGAGAAGATACAGGCATTGTGTTCTCACTCTAATTCCTTCTCAGGGAGGTTCAAGTGTGGAGATGACCCAGCTAGGCTCACGTTTCTTTCACATGCCTGGTTTTCTCTTCTTGTCTTTAGGAAAGGAAATTCCCATTTTGTAACATTAGAGGCAGACAAAGCTGGGTTTGAATTCCATTTTCACTACTTACTAGCTAGTGGACAGAGGTGGATTTGCCCTGAAGCTAATGAACCTTAAGCTTCAGGACCCTCCACTTCCGTGGGCCCCTGGCAAGCCCTCTTCCCAGTTTTGAATCCCTAATTGTGCATTACTGCCCTTAAAAAGGGATCTAACAATTGTATAAGCTTCAGGCCTCCCAAAAATCTGGATCTGCCCAGACTGGATAACCTCTATCAAATTGCTTTCTAAGACTTAGTTTCTTCATGTAAATAAAATCATCCTAGACTCTAGTCTACCAGCTGAACATCCAGTTGACACATAGTACTAGAGATGCCGATTTAACCTGATTGGTCTTATCTAGCCTTACACCTAAAACAAAGTTTCACAGAAACCCTAGGCCAAAAGAAATACCTAATGGGTTGGTCCATTTATCAAGTGGTTAGTTCTAAACAATTTAATTAGTGTTTATGTCCTAACAAATATGTTGTTGGCAAAACTAATACACATAAATTTTAAAAATATATTTTTGTTTTCTTTTTAATTACTTTCTAATGAATTTTTTTTCTAATGAAATTTACACACTTGTGGGGCACAGCACAACTTCTCAAACCTTTAAATCAGACTGCACACAACTACTCTCACATCTTTTTCCCCATCAATTTTCTTTTTCTTTTTTAAAAAAATTTTTTAATGTTTGTCCTTTTTAAATCACTTCACAAAAATTTTCTTATACTATTCCCATCAAGGGCTCTTTTGTAGATCTTATTCAGAAATAAGACTGTAAAGTATTCAGACAAATTTATTCTTAATGTCAAATTTGTGTTTATATGCCTGTGATATTTCAGCTTGGTATCATACTGTACCTTTTTAAAACATATGTAAATTTCTATAATCTTGACTTAACAGTAGGAAAAGCCTAAGGTTAGTTTTACGCTAGATAAAATTATTTTACTAGTACAGTAATAAGTGCCATTTATTTTCAGAATAAAGTGGTTGATTACAGATGTTTATAAAATAATGGTTCCTTGGGCTTCTTAGAGACTCGTTGAGTAAATAATCTTTTCTTTTTTATCTATTAAATAAAGCCATACTCTTATTTAAAATCACATAATTTAGAATTTTTTTTTTACTTTTCCCCCAACTTTAGTGAAGTATAATAGACAATTAGTTGCTCATATTTATATTGTACAATTCGATGAGCTTTTTTTTTCAATTATAGTTGGCATACAATAATAAATTAGTTTCCATTATATAGCATAGTGATTAGAGATCTATATAACTCACAAAATGGTCACCCCACTAAATCGATTATCCCTCGTCCCCCTTCCATGCTGTATTTTTTACAACATTGTTGACTGTTTTCCTTATGCTACACTTTATATTTCCCTGACTAATTTGGGGGACTCTCTGAGCTTTCTGGAGTTGTATGTCTAGTTCCTTCACCAGGTTAGGGAAGTTTTCCCTCATTATTTCTTCAAATATATATTCAGCTTCTTATTCTCATTCTTGAGGTACCCCTGTGACACAGAGGTTGTTACCCTTAATTTTGTCCCAAAAGCTCCTTAAATTATTATTATAGTCTTGATTACTTTTTTCTTGACATTCTGGTTAGGTGTCCTTGGCTTGCTCATCCTCTGTTTTGGTGTGTTGATCCTCTTCTTCCTCCACTCTCTTGATTCCCTCTAAAATAGTCTTCTTCTCAGATAATGTATTCTCCATTTCTGACTGGTTCCCTTTTATAATTTCCATTTTTATGATTTTTATCTCTTTGTTATTAAAGTTCTTACTGAGTTCATCTACACTCCCCTTAATTTCATTGAGCATCTTTATAACTAATGTTTTGAACTGCACCTGTGAGATTGTTTGACTTCATTTTTCCTTGATCTATGTTCTTTTCTTTCATATGGTTTCCGCTTCTTTGTTTCCCTGTTTTGGCTGCCTTTATGTATCTGTTTCTATGTACTAATCAAAGCGTCTAAGTCTCCTGGTCTTATTAGCGTGGCTTTGTGTAGTCGGTGTCCAGCAGCACAGTCCTGAGAGGGGTTCAGCTGCAGGCCAAGTTCAGCCCCCGACTGTGACCTTCTGGGGCCACCTGTTAAGATTTAGTAAGCAATCCACAGATGCTGTGCTTATAGTTGCCTCAAGAAGCCACACCAGAAACTGAGATCAGCTGCCACCACTGTGAATCTTGGCGCTGTTCAGCAAGTGGCACAGGACTCGCCGAGGACACAGGGCTTAGTTGTTGGGCTTCTGTTCATTAAGAACCCTAGGCAACTCTGCTTGTCGTTTGCTCCATGTTTACATCTCTCCATCAATTTTCTTTTTAACATAGCATCCACCAAAAGCCCAACTCCATAAGGACAGGATGGCATCAAAAAGAATGTAATGCAATCTAATGTTGAAACTGTGGGTTTCCTTTACCTAATACCTCATTCAGTGTGTGACAGATATCGTGTCACTGTGTTTCCTTCGAAAATTTAAAACATCCTGAAGTGACTCTGTGAATTTCTATAGCACCCTGACCTGCTTCGGCACACAATTTGGGAACGTGGGATTGAGGAACCTATTAGAACAGGGGTCCTTAGACCCTGGGCCACGGACCGGTACCAGTTCATGGCCTATTAGGAACCAGGCCACATAGCAGGAGGTGAGCAGCAGGCTCGCAAATGAAGCTTCGTCTGTATTTGCAGCCACTCCCCAGCGCTAGCATCACTGCCTCAGCTCCACCTTAAATCATCAGGCATTAGATTCTCATAGGAACACTGGTCCCTGGTGCCAAAAACGTTGGGACTGCTGTGTTAGAGACTATTTCAGGAAGCAAGCAGAGGGCAGAAGAGTAATCCCTAGTGGAATGCAAGATAGGGAGCCACTTGTACCCTCACTCGCAGTGTTATTACTTAGCTAGCCACAGGAAATCTTTCTGGTACTTCTCCTATCTCAGCTGTGGCTATTTACATTATATTTAACAAACAAGGAATAATGGTGGGTTATTTGGATGCCTGGGCTTCTGTTCCGGATTTGCCACAGGAGAGGTACAACACCTTTCCCATAACCTCCTCTTTCCAAAGTCTCTTCCAGCTTTAAAGATTTATAAAGACACCCTCAAGCTTTGTCCTAAGGAACAAAAGTTTTCAATGCACTTGATTTTAAGTTGGTTTCATAAGGCAATAAATATTTCTTCTATTATGGATATTCTACAAGCTGGAAAGCTGGGGAATGTGCCATCTTTAAATCAAATAAAAATACGTTTCACATTAGGCAAATTTCTGAAAAGAGGAAAGAAAGAATAACAACAAAAAGCTCTATATGAGGGACTTCTGGGGTGATGGAAATGTTTCTGGATCTGAATGCAAGTAATTGTGCGTGTTCAGTTTGGGAAAATTCAACAAGCTGTACACTTTTGATATCTGCATCTGTGTGTATGCATGTGTGTGTATGTATTATACTTTTTAAAATGGAGGAAACAAATTGCAGAATCTAAACAATATATAAATTACATAAAAATATAACAGACAATATCTTAAGGAAAAAAAACCCCGACAAATTGTAAAGGTACAAATATGCTACATGTTTGTGGTAATGTTTTAAAATAAATTTTAAATCATTTGAAAAACAAAATAAAAGAAAGTTCTTGCCATCTCTAAAGAAGCTTTAAGACTTGGGCCGGGAGGAGGGAGGCATGTTTCTTTTGCCTGATACAGTAAGATTTTTGAAAGGTCCTCCCTTGTACCTGTTCTTCTCCCTGTCACACTACCAAGAGTCAGATGTTTAGCCAATGAAGACCTCTAAAAAAAGACAGTTTATCAATATAGTTCATAGAGTTAATTCAGGCGAAATCCACATTGCTCAAGAATTCAGGATTGGCTACGCAACCATTCTGAGTACCCAAGAGACGGAGGCTGCTGCTCAATCTGAGGTAGATTACCTGCCCTTATCAGTGATGCTAGTTCAGGAGAGCCTGGAAGTCAGGAAACAGCTAGTGGCCAGAGGCTGCAGGGAAGAGCACTGGATGCCTGCCTGCCTCCCAGCCTTAGTGACTCAACTGGCAGAGTGACCAGAGCACCTCCTTGGCAAAATGATGACAAGACAATGGATAAGTTCCCTTTAACTTGAAAATTCAATCATTTTGTGACTTAGTGACACTAAGAGGATAGATAATAATCTTAAGGAAACCCAAAAGAAGAATTAAACACCAAGCTCACCTGGAAAGAAGAGTTAAAGTGGTCTTCAAAAACATCACAAGGCCAGTGGCCCCGATGGGAGACGCAAGGCAAATGCATGAATATACAGTAGTCCTTCTTATCCACGGTTTCCTCTTCTGTGGTTTCAGTTCCCCATGGTCAACCACGATCTGAAAATGTTAAATGAAAAATTCCAGAAATAAACGATTCATAAGTTTTACATAGACCACCATTCTGAGGAGTGTAACGAAATTTCACGCTGTCCTGCTCTATCCCATCCAGGACAATAATCATCCCTTTGTATTATTCACCCTGTATATGCTACCTGCCTGACAGTAACTTAGTAACCGTCCCAGTTATCAGACCCACAGTCCAGGTATTGCTGTGCTTGCATTCAAATAATCCTTATTTTACTTAATAATGGCCCCAAAGCCATTCACATAACTTTTATTACAATATGTTGTTATAATTGTTTTATTTTATTAGTTATTATTGTTACTCTCTTACCTCGTCTAATTTATAAATCCAACTTTATCGTAGATAGGTACGTATGTATAGGAAAAAAACATAGTATATATGATGGTTGGTGCCATCTGTGGCTTCAGGCATCCATTGAGGGTCTTGGAACGTATCCCCTGCAGATAAGGAGGGACTACTCTAACTGCATTCAAAGGTAGGGCAAAATAGGACACTCCAGGTGCAGCAGCAGGAGCAAGCTAAATTTGGGGGTCAACGGAAGCAGGCCAGCTTAGTGGATAGAATATGGTAAAACCACATAATAAAATTGTAGCTAAATAAAAGCAAACAAATGAAAAGCAGTTGCTGCTGCTGCATGTTTTGACCCCCTCAGTGCTGTGCTGTGATTAGACCGACACAGTACACAGGGTTTAAAATCTAAGAAAAAGTGCAGATCTTATTCAGATTCACATTCTCCATGGGTACAAAGGGGGAAAAGAGAAACAAAGCAACACATGCTACTTGTTACAGAGTATCAAGGAATCAGAACACTCTGAGCTTCAGTTTTCTCATCTGTAAAATGAGGGCCAAAATAGTACCTTCCTGGAAGGGTGGTTATGACCTGACACTCAGACCACGCAAGCTAGTGCTCAGTAGAGTGTCTGTTACTATTTATTCTTATAGCCTAGCGCCCAAGCTCCTAGAAAGTCACTGATTCCCTGCAGCGACTCAGATTTAGGGATTACAGATTTAGGGATTAAATTCTTCCAGGACTGTGACTTGCCAGAGTCCTGAGTGGAGAGGCATTCTGTTTTCCAAGTGAGGCTTTCCCCACTCCCTCTTGGCATTTTGCATTTACCTTTATTATAGCACTTGTCCACTTAAATTTAAATTTTTGTGGGATGAGGCTGAGAGTGAGGTAATTCGTATGCAGAATACTGCTGCTTTTCTAATTAATTTTATTCTCTAAGGTCCAGGCTATAAGGGACCATCAAGTGAAATACATTTGATGTACAGTTTATGCCAAATGTAAGTTTACAGTGTACAACATGTTGATTTGCTACATTTATAACATGATTGCCATTGTAACATTATCATGTCACAATACACTATTGTTGTCTATAACCACTATACTGAGTGTTAGATCTCCAGGACTTATTTATCTACTAGTTGCAAATTTGTACCCTTAAACAATATCTCTCCTATTCTCCATCACCACTGCCATTTTACTCATGGTTTTTACAAATTCAGCTTTTTAAAATTCCACATATATGTGATAGCACATAGTATATGTCTAAGTCTGACATCATAATGTCCTCAAGTTCTATCCACGCTGTCGCAAATGGCAGGGTTTCCTTCTTTCTCATGGTTGAATAATATTTTGTCATATATATATATATATACACACATACACATACATATACATATACATATACAAATTCACATCTTCTTTAGCCATTCATCTGTCGATGGGCACTTAGTTGTTTCTCTAAGGGATTATTAATAGAAGTAATTATTTAACACCTAAGCTTTGATGTCTTATGGGCCTGACCCCAAGGAGCCACTGCATCTATTGCAGACTAAGGCTCCTAAGAAAAGGGCACAGGGGAAGGGCAGGGTTCTAGAAGACAGACTTCTGGCTGACACCTCTTCCATCTTTAAAACACTAACTAGTGGTATTGTTAAAAAACTTTACGGGAATAGAAAATGATGGGGAATCTAGGGGGGGAGGGACTTACCAAAGTCCCCAGTAGTCTGAATGTCTGAGTCCAAAAGGCTCTGAATCTTTCTTTGTATTTGTAATGGAAAGACGAAGATAACGAGAGGTTTGGTGCCTAGAAGGAGAGGGGATCACCTATTCAAGGCTGGATCACAGGTATAGTTAGACTGGCCATTCATCCAGTGGGAGTAGAAATATAAATTAGTAAAGTCTTTCCAAAGAACAATTTAATATGAAGAATCAAGAACTTTAAAAATATTTGTATCCTTTAGACCTTTAAAAAATTTAAATGGTTACATTTTGGTCCAGCTACACAATGTTAGTATAGAACCATTAAAAGTATTTATAATGTGTATAAAGAAATGGGAGACGTTTAGACATTAAGTACAAAAAACAAGATACTAAATAATGTACACAGAACTATCACTTGTGTAAAGAAAAAACATACACAGCAACGGAAATAGTCCAGTACGTAAAAGGTTTGCTTGTGAGTAGTGGAATTGTGGGTGCTTTTTTTGTCGAATTATTTACACTTTTCTGTATCTGCCACAGTTTCTACAATAAGGACATGTTAACTTTGATTATATGGTGGCAGGCGGAGGTTGAAACCGACCTCTCATCTCTTCTGTTTCCTTCCCAAAGCTGTGAACCAGGTTAATTTCCTCCAGACCCCTCTTTAAAGTTTTGAAGGCGACGCTGGGCCTTGAGGCATGTAGCCGAGCTCTGAGCTGCTGGGAGGAGGATTCGAGAGGCCGCGGCGATCTGGGGAGGGCGGTGTCTGGCTCGGGCTGGTTTCTGCGCCTTCCTCCCCCCACCGCTAGTGCAGACGAGGCGGTTCCGACTCGCCCGTCCCCCGAGCAGCCGTGCCGGGACTCCCCCTTGCAGCGCAGCGGATTACTGGAAAGGCCGCGTTGGGGCTCGTCGGCCTCCTCCCTGCGCGCGCCCGCCCCGCCCGGCCCTGCCGCGCCCCGGAGCGGGAGGCCACGCGCCACCGCCGCCGGGCGTCCAGGGCCGCGTCCACTCCCCCGGCCCCGCGCCCGCGGCCAGGCTGCGGTGGGCGGGGGCGCCGCGCCCGAGAGGGCGAGCGAGGCCCCTCCCCGCCAGCTCGGCCCGCGGGCGCGGCGCGGACGTGCGCGGGCCCACGGAGGCCTCCCTGCGCCACTGCGGGCGCGGCCGGCGGGCGGGCAGCGCAGGGGGCCGTCTCCCCCGGCCCTGCGGGGGGATGCGGCGGAGGCGCGGCGGCCCGGATCCCGCCCCGCGGACGCGGCGCGCGGCCTTCCCCGCTGCGCCTTCGGCCCCTTTGTCCCAGAGTCGTGCTTGGCCAGCGGCTCGGAACCGCGTCGCCGAGCTGTGCGCGCGCCCTGGCGTCGGTGTAGACGGCGGGAAGCCTGGCCGGCCTCCCCGCGCGCGCCTTTGCGCCCGGTCCCGGGCGCTCTTCGCGAGATCTTTAAGGCTCCTCAGTACTGGGCACGAGACCAGGTTTCAGGTTGGCGCTTGGCTCGTCCTCAGCCTGTCCCCGCACCTTCTTTGCCTCTGCTGGCTTTCTTACTCTACTTTGTAACACTCTGGCTGCCTTTCCAAGGTTCAGTCTGACTCACCAGAGGCCTTGAACCCATCTTTCCCCTCTTCGGTAAATCTCCGCCAGTTCTGGTAATCTCCTCCCACCACCCTCTACCCTCTGCCAACACATATGCCCAAAGCTAAATTACGTTTTACCTCCCCCTTTCACTGGGATACATACCGCCACCTCTCACTGTCACCCATCCCCAAAGGAAAGAATAGTCCATCACCAGGACCAGCTACGTAATGTGCAGGATCCAGTACAAAGTGAAAATGCAGGATCTCCTGCTCAAATGTTAAGAATTTCAAGAGCATGAAAGCAAGTCTGAGACTCCTAAGCGCAGGACCCAGCTGCCTACGCCGGCGGTGCGCCCAGGAAGCCGGCCTTGTGAGCACCCTTTCTCCTCCTGCCTGTTATGCCCTAACCTCCACCCACCAGTGTTTGCCGAATGCATAAAAGAACAAACGAATGATCTCTTGTTAATAATCTTATCTTCATTGAATAATCTTAATCTTCATTGTGGTTAGTTTTTAGAACCGGGGATCTTTTCTTGGTCAGCCAGCTCCTTTAATTTCTTTGCAGCATTGACATGACTGGCGACTCTTTTCCTTATACAACCCGCTTCTCCTTCGGTTTCTGGAACATCACACCATTACATTTTCCTCACGCTCTCTGATGCATTCCTTTAAATCCTTTGGCTGCCCTTTCTACCACATCCGTGTGTGCTCCCAAAGGTTAGGTCCTCGTTTTCTTTTTAATTTCCTTGGAGAGATTGTCCTCCCCATTTCAGTCACCGCCTCTGTGCATGTTACGCCCAGACTTTATCTCCAGCCCAGATTCCCCTCCCAAGGCCTAGCCTTGCTTTTTTCTAACTCTTAGGTGTCCTGGCAACTCAAATGTAACAAGTTAAAAATTGAATGCCTGCCTGCCTTCCTTCCTTCCTTCCTTCTTTCCTTCCTTCCTTCCTTCCTTCCTTCCTTCCGTGATTGTGGGAGCTGAGCAAAAGGTAAACCAAACCTGGGACTCTTCTAAGTGCAGGACCCAGTACAGCTCCACAGGTGGTGCTGCCATGAAGCTAGCCTTGCTGGCACCCTTTCCATGTGTCTCCTTACACATCATCAGATAGGGAGGGGGGAGTAACTTTAATGTGGAGAAAACTGACAGATGCCATTTTTATCAAATTATGAAAATGAACACCAAAGTAATGAGATAAATGGATGTGTGCCATCTGATCGACACCCTGAGAACACAGTCGCTTCTGTGATATTCCAGTTAAAGGTGCATAACCTGCATCTAATCGTGAGGAAACACTGGTCATACCCTGAATGAGGAACAGCCTACGAAATGGCCTGATTGTTTAAAGAGAAGTCAAAGCCGTGAAGGTAAAGGAAATTGAGGAACTTCTCTGGAGTGAAGGAGATTTGAAAGCCATGATGATTGGGCGCAATCGTGTGATCTGTTGGATCCTTTTTCTATAAAGGATGTTATTGAGACAACAGGCCTAAGTCGAACAAGTCTCTAGGCAGAAAGAATACGATAGTTACTTTGTACTATTCTTTCAGTATAACTTTATTCTAAGTTTGAAATTATTTCAAAAGAAAAAAGAAAATTTACCATTACCAACCTCCACCAAATTTCTTTTCCTTTAGGCTCATGTTAAGAGCAGCAACATCCTCCCAATAACCCAAGTTCAAAAACTTTGGGACTATCTTTGATTCCTCTCTCTTCCCTCCCACCCCTTCCTACCACTCACTAAGTCCTGTCAATTATTTTTTTTAAATGTCTCTCAAATAGCAACTTTTAAATTAAACTTTTGCCTTTTTTTCTTTAATGACACTTCTTACTTCACGTAATCATTTTGAGGAGTGTGTATGAAAAGAATTTGTATAACATAAAGTACTGTGTAAACATAAGGTCCTATTACTGTATCTCAAGTCTGGATTACTGCTGTTTCCTAACTGGTCTTCCTGTCTTGGTCGCTCCCTTCAGCAACCCATCCTGTATACGGTTACCAGAGTAATCTGCCTAAAAGCACACATTTATCCTTTCAGGGCCTTCTTCCCACGGTCCACAGCGGGACTTACGCCATATCGCCCAGGAAGTCTGATGTTCAGTGAGCTGAACCAAGGTGGTCTGCCTCATATCAAATAACCAGGGCCTTTCCCCAACTCACAGAGAAAAGAACATCTCATGGATTGAATTTCCTCAGCTTGTGAGGTTTTTTTTCTCCAATGCTTGTTTTTCCATAATAGTAAGAATCCCAGCTTTTATCTGCTAGCATTAGCAGATGACAGACTGAATGAACAAGCAGCAAATAAATAACTAAGATTTGGCAACAGTAGTTCACATTTGCTTCAACAGCTTGATTCTCTCACAGGCACGTGTGCTAGTAGTTGTGATTTTTACAACACACGTTAATTGTATAGTCATAATCTTTCTTAAAAATTGTTTCTCTTTTTGGTGATAGAATGAAATATATCAAAATTTCATCGTGAACAAGTTAGAGAAAACACTGCACTCCTGAATAAATACTTTGGCCTTTTATTCAGGGTTTTTTCAAACCTTATCACTACTACTCCCCTTCATGAATCCTTGACTTCAAAGTTGTCTAATCTCTGTTCACTTTCACATTTTTTTTTTTTTTGCTTCGCATAAACCATTCTATCTCCCTGGAACTCTCTCCTGGCTCACGCCTGTACATACAAACCCCAACCACCCTTAAAAAAGCAATCGACTCTCTACTTGATAAAAACTTCTAAAATCATGACCTCTTCCTCCAATTCACTATGTTGACCATGGAAAGCACCTGGGAAAGAACAGAATGACATACATTAATGTTTGTCAAACATCAAAAGGCATAAGAAATACTTGGGAATCTTTTTTAAATAGAGTATTTTTGTTTGGTAAGAACATTTAAGTTCTACTCTCTTAGAGAATTTCAATTAAACAACACAGTATTATTAACTATAGTCACCATAATCATCTTCAGGTCTTATAGCTAAACGTTTGTACGCTTTTACCAACCTTTCTATTTCCCCCACCCCTCAGCGCCAGACAACTTTTCTACTCCGTTTCTATAAGTCTGACTTTTTTTTTAAGATTCTACGTATATAAATCCCATGCAGTACTTCTTTCTTTCTTTGCCTTATTTCACTTAGTAGAATGCCCTCGAGGTAGATCCATGTAGGCGCAAATGTGAAGATTTCCTTCTTTCTCATGGCTGAATAATATTCCATGTATACCTATAGCACATCTTCTTTATCCATTCATCTGGTGATGAAAACTTTATCTGTTTCTACATCTTGACTATTGTAAATAATACCACAGTTAACATGGGAGTGCAGGTATCTCTTTGAGATCCTGTTTCCATTTTCTTTAGATAAATACCTAGAAGTAAGATTGCTTGATCATGTGGTAGTTTTATTTTTAATTTTTTTTAATGGAACTCCATACTGTTTCTCTTAGTGGCTGCACCAATTTACATTCCTACCAACAGTGTACAAGGGTTCATTTTTCTCCATATTCTCACCAAAACTTGTCTTTTTGATGGTTGCCATTTTAACAGGTTTCAGGTAGTCTCATTGTGGTTTTTATTTGCATTTCCACTGTGTACCATGTATCAGAAATTCCTTCCTTTTTAAGGATTAATAATATTCTATTGTATGTATATACTACATGTTGTTTATCCATTCATCTGTCAATGGAAGCTTAGGTTGCATCTACATTTTGGCTACTGTGAATAATGCTGCTATGAACATAGGTGTACAAATAGCTCTTTGAGTCTCTGCTAGCAATTCTTTTTGGCATATACCCAGAAGTGGAATTGCTGGGTCACATGGTAATTCTATGTTTAATTTTTTGGGAAGCCATCATGTTTTCCATAACAGCTGTTTTTGTTGTTTTTTAACATTCCCGCCAACAATACACAAAGGTTACAATTCTCCACATCCTTGCCACTACTTTTTATTTCGTGTTTTCAATAATAGCCATCCTAATGAGTGTAAAGTGTTTGGTTACTTTTTAAAATATATGTTTCTTCCTTAGGCTGGGTTCTTCATAAACTGACTGGATGAATATTTGCTTTATTGATTTTAATGGAATCAAAGATCTGAGCGGAATAAATATTTCTCTAAAGGTGTCAGTATAAATATTCAAACCTCCCCAAAGCCTCTCTCCAATAGTAGTAAAAAGTACGTTTCATCAACATGGGTCTTGTCCGAGTTTTCAAGGCCTAAAATGGGCAGAAACGGTTCAGCACTCTGGATTCGCATAAGAAGGAAAGGAGCGCCCTCTTGTGTCCTTTCTTTGCCAGTGTTAGTGAATAAAGAAGCTGAGAAATGAACAGTTCAGATCGTCTTGTGATATTCCAATGACAACAGTCAAACTCCAGTCATGGGCCTCCTGCATAAAAGAAAATGTAGAAGTATAGACCTAGTGAAACTGAGATCCTTTGAAGAATTCCCAATTTAGAAGGGGTGGGAGAATTAAAAAATGCAGAAATGACAATAGTAAAAGATTATATGCAAAATGGATAGATTACTACGTGAATACAGAGGATTAAAATTTCAGGGGAGATAAGTCAAAATTCACACTAAAATGTAAACCTGGCTGGTTAAGAAAAAGCTTGAGCTGGCACTGGGCAGCCTCCATGTAGATGCGCTACACAGGTCTAGCTGTCAGGTTTCCAGAGCCCCTTCTAAGGTTTAGACAAGCTCACATGTGCACTCCCTCTCTGTTGGAGGGAGGCCCTGGGAACCCCTACTGTGTGCCTTTCTTCCCTGTAGTCCTTCTCACTGCTCCCTATCTCTTGAGTTTCAGCTCTCAATATTCCCTCCTTCCCGAAACTGGCTGTTGCCTGGACGTTGTCTATAGAGCTTCCCCTGGCCTGGATGCTCACAAAGCTAACTGTAGAGATCCTCTGGCTTTAGGGTTTTTGCGAGTCTAATGAGAGTGGGGACCAGTTACAAAAAGATTAAAAAGCTCTCTTGCGATCTCCGTTCCAGGAGCAGCCTTCAGCTGGCCTCTTAGAGCCCAGAGTAGGTAGAGTCCTGCTCTTGGTCTGCATCTTTCTCAAAGGCTGAATGAAGTTGGGATCAAGGCAGGGCAGTAGATGTGACAAACTTTCCAATCAGGTAGAAACTAGTTATTTTTTAAAATATATGTTTTAAGAAGAGTGTGGAAAGAGCAGTTCTTTAGAGTCAAACACACCCAGCTTGCTGCTGTGTAGTCGTGGCCACCTGTGGCACAAGGCTTTACCCTCCATTCTGCAGCTATGAATCGGGGATCACAATGCCCACCTGCCTACCTCGTAAGATTCTGTGAAGATTAAATAAGCTAGAGTACACAAATGGTTTAGGAAGTATCTAGGGTAATAAATGCCCACTTTCTTCTCCTTCTTGTCCCAAACCGTCTCCTTATCCTGAAGTTCCTGTAAGGCTCATGGCTATGCCTGAGGCTTCGGGGTCAGTTGCACAATAACTCAGATTTTTAGGTCAACAAGAGCTGTATGGGAGCAGAAGAATAACTGCTTTGTTTGAGTGCTCATGTTGGGTGTGGGGGGAGGGATTTCCAAACCACCCTAATTAGTTCCCAAGGCTTTTTCCATTTGTCCAAGCCAGAAACCTGGGAGTCATCCTTGGTTTCTGTTGCTCAAGCCCCACCTCCATGTTTCTGAGTTCTGTGACTTCTCCTTCAGATATTTTAAATCCTCTGGTTCTCTCCATCCCCCTCTATTATTTTACTTTAAGTCACCATCATCTCTTCCCTGGAAAACCACAATGGCTTCCTAACTGGCTTTTAATACTGTCCCTCTTCTTAATTATATGGCAGCTAGAGACCTTTCTAACCGCAAGGCTGAGCAAGTCACTGCCCTGTTTAAGTTCGCTTTTTGATTGCTTGACTGCCTTCAAGATAAAGTCTTGTCTCCCTAGTAGGCCTTAGTTTCTGTTGGGGCTTCTGCCCACTTTTCCAGCTTTCTCTCTCACCAATCCTGCCACGACCGCAACTCCTCTGTGTGCCAGCTATACTGGGCTATTTACAGTTCCACAGTGACTGAGGCCTTCCTTAGATGTAGGACTTATAGTGCTAAACTGGGCAACCCAGGATGGTTGTCGCCATAGTTCCTCCCTGGCTCTCTGCACATCTTATTCTTCTCTCCCTCCAGAATGCTTCCTCTTCTCTGTCCCATTTCCTATTTACCACTCGGTACTACCCGCCCTTGGTTTCTACTTGGACATCACTTCTGATCTCTGTGCAGCGGTTTCTATGCCTCTTCCAGGAGTGGTCGCACACGCTCTCCTCGCAGCTATTACTATATCGTAATGGCTACTCGGTCTCCCTTGCCCTTATAAACGCATTAAAGGCAGGAACAATTTTTTTCTTCTATCTCTAGAGCCTAGCAGAGAGAGTCTGGCACACTGTAGGTGTTCAATAAAGTTTTTCAAATTAATGAATATCAATTTATCTTTATCAATTGTCATCTAATTCATATTACGGTGGGGGACGTTATAGATTGAATGCTTCTGTCCCCTCAAATTCATATACTGAAGTATTAACCCCTAGAGTATTGGAGCCTCTGAGGAAGCAATTAAGGTTAAATGAGGTCATAAGGGTGGGGCTCTGAACCGATAGGATTAGTGTCCTTTTAAGAAGAGACACCAGGGGCCTTTGAGCCAGGCTTCTCTTGCTCAGGCCTGCCTCTACGTCTGGAAGTGTACTATCGCTTCAAATAAAGCTTTACTTTTCTGCCATAAAAAATAAGAATAAAAAAGGAGCGACACCAGGGAGTGCTGGCCCGTGCATGCGCGCTTGCGCACGCTCGCTCTCCCTCTTTCCGCACAGGCACACACACAAAAAGGCCACGTGAGCACATAGTGTAAAGGTAACCCAAGGAGAGAGCGCTCACCTGACAGGAACCAGCCCTGCCGACACCCTGATCTTGGACCTAGAGCCCCTAGAGCTGTGAGAACATCAATTTCTGTTGTTTAAGGCCCCCCCCCCGCCCCCCGCTGCCCCTGGTGTGTGCTATTTGGACGGCAGCCTGGGCAGACTAACAGGGATGTATGCAGTTCATTTAACTATGCTGTGACCAATGAAGGGTAGGTAAGGGTCACACAAGGAACCATCCTGAGTCCATCCCATGATGGTCACAATGCTATTTCCCATCTGACATGTTCTTCCAGAGCCTTGCGACAATCCTGAGTCTATGCCCCCTTTGCTTAAAATTGGATAAGCCACCGGAGGATGATGGAGTGACACTCGGATGCTTCCAAGGCTAGGACAAAACAGGTGATTTAGATTCCAGATGGCTCTCTCTTGGGACGTTCATCCTTAGAACCTAGCCTCTGTGCTGTAAGAATTCTGGTTCACCTGGAGAGGAGCAGAGGCCCTGGCCCTGAGCCCTGACTGAGTGACCAGTGGACAGTCGATATCAACTTTCCAGCCCTGTCCCTATACCATCTTGGAAGTGCATCTTCCGGCCCTCTGCTGGGAGGACCCAGAGGATGCTGTGTGGATTGAAGACAGGCTCTTTCTCAGAGTCCTCCCAAATTGTAGATTTATGACAACAATACATTGTTGTAAGCAACAAAGTCTGGGAGTGGTTTGTTTCCCAGGAAGAGATAAATCAAATGCAGCTTAGGAGGCAGCCATTCATACTGGATGGGTCTTTTTTTCTCCTTGCTCCAGAAGATACCAGTTTATTCCAGAAAGGGCTGAGTATATACTTTAGACGGGCGCTTTCAAACATTTGCCCACAACAGGACTGGCTCCTGCAGTAATCCCAGTGGCTCACTGGACAAAAGTGGACAGAATCCTGGAGCTGTAGGCCACCCCAGCTTTTACAGCTGCCCCTGGCTCCTGGGGGTAGACTGTGAGGGCTCAGGCTCCAGGAAGAAGAAATCCCAAATGGTAGCCATCTGCTTGCCCATGGGAGGAACACCAACGTCTCATCCAGATGTGTTTTCTTTTCTCTCTCAGAGTCCTGGGTGAACTTCATTCACCCTGTGTGGTGCAAACTAATCGACTGTAAGTTGGTCATGTTTTGTCCTCCATTGATTATCTGGACCTCCGAACCACTGTATCCTTGGCCATCCTGTCAGGCCATTATTTTAAACCATTTCTATATATACACATTACAGTATATAGTGTAAGAATACAAGTGTTCATTATTATATGATTGACAAACATATTTGTTTTTCTACCATCCTGCTTTACTTAGGTATCTAAGTATCCTAGAATAGCAACTTCTGGGACCTTGAAATGGTTACCTGAGTAGGTCATTTAATTCAGAGTGCATGACTAATATTTTTGCAGCTAAGTAACATTTTCTGTTTTCCAGTAACTCTTTAAAGCCCAGCCATTGCTTGACTGTCACTCCTCGCTCCTCCTTCGGAAATGTATACATCTCCCCGACCGTGCTGGTTATTCCTCACTGTTTCACACACATCCTACCCCCTCGCACCCATTCGTGGTCACACTTCTCAGCTCCCTTACCTGCCCTGGAGGCCGACATGTAAGAGCTGCAACCCCCAGGTGTCTTCGCTGTCTGACTTCTAGATAGTTTTGACCAAAGGGAAGAGCTGCCGCAGTGTCAAAAGGTGGGGACGGAAAGGTCTGGGTCCTCTCCTCTTCACTCCCTAGCAGGGCTTGGTTTCCAGTGATTGCTTCTGTCCTCCACACGGCAGACATCCTGCCGGGCGGCCCCTCTCCCATGGCTACAGCTCTCCCTGGGTTCTAGGAACAACACACCCTTTGCCTTTTGCCTCTTTAGGATAAAGGATGGTACAGGTGTCCTGTTTCTAGTTCCTAGGTGTGCCGCCATTTCGTCTTGGTTTTTTTAACCCTGCCCATAGTATGTGTCATGGGCTGAACTGTTTCCCCCCTAAATTCCTATGTTGAAGTCCTACCCCCTAGGATTTTGGAATGTGACTATCTGCAAATAGGGTCTCCAAAGAGGTAATTAAGGTTAAATGAGGTCATTAGGGTGGGCCCTAACCCTATCTGACTTGTGTCTTTGTATAAGAGACTGGGACACAGGGAAGACCGTGTGAGGACACAGAGAGAAGGCAGCCACCTGCAAGCCAGGCAGAGAGGCCTCAGAGGAAATCGACCCAGATCCCATGATCTTGGACTTCCAGCCTCCAGAACTGTGTGAAAATAGCTGTTTGCTGTTTATAAGCCACCCATCTATTGTATTTTTGTTATAGCAGCCCCAACGGACTAAGATAGTGGTGATTTGTTACAGAAGGCCTAGCAAAATAAGACAGCATGGTAAGATAGCCCCATCATTAAACTACTCGAGCAGCCTTGAGAGTGGGCTGTGTTCTTCTGGTACCCTATCTCATACACCCAATATTACCAACGGTGCTACCTCGCACCCTTTTATCAACTCCATGGTATCTATCATCATCGTATTTCTATCTAAGTTTGTAAATATGTCACCATTTATGTCATGAATATCTTTTGCTGAAATACTGTAGAATTCAATTCCACATTAAGGTGCCTGAACCGACAGTTTCTAATAGAGGAACCAAGTAACATCCAATTCTCCAACGTGTAGGGCACCTTGTCACTTCTAGAAAGATCTTTTTTACATTTTTAAATCAGCTGCAGCTCTGGAGCCTGGACGGGTAATGACTGGAGCCCAGAGTGTCTCTGAAGATGCTGCATGAGTACTTCCGTTGCTGCCTTGGTGGCTGGGAGCCCCGCTAACCGATGAGGAGGCCAGGCGAGATGAGCTGGAACTTGTGGAGGGGAGCAGGGTTCTGCCCTTAGGGATATCTAGGGAGGAAAAAGATATCATTAGAGTGAGAGTCACTAAAACATCAGAAGAAGCTATGTAATTAAACTTATTTTAATGATGTAAAAACAATTATATAAAATCATAAGACTAGGTGCGATTTATTGAGACTTCCCAATTTCACCACCCCTTATCCCCATGCAATCTTCACGCTGAGCTACCAATAATAACTCCGTTAGTCTCCGGAGTGCTTTCATTACCATAATTTCATTTGCACCTCGAGAAAATTCTGTGAGTTAGGTAGGGAGGTATTAACATCTCCATTTTATAAATAAATGAAACCAAGAACATGTAGTTTAAGTGCCAGCCCAAGTTCACAGAACAAAAAGGTGTTAGAGCTAGGTCCAAAGACTTGTGATTCTTAGACCAGGTGAGTCCTTGCAGAGTTCCCATTCTTTACATCCCTATTAATCTGTGCATGCACACATTCTCTCTAAAAAGGCAAATGTCACAGGTTGACGTTCCAACCAAAACTCACAGTGAGAAATTTCTCTTCGACATCTGGCCGTGAGCAGGAAAGGGAAGAGGAAAGAATGGAGAGAGCAAGAGAGAGAGAAATAATAGAAGCTGAGCTTGCAGGGCACTTGTAAATTCACCCTGACCTTGCCCCTACTGTGTGCGGAAAGACATACGGAGTCGAGCAGATACACAGATGCTGTAATCCTCGCTGAACTATTATTCCATCTTACTCCATGTTCAGCTGGCAAGTCCCAGCAGTCAGATCACTTATTACATCCCCCCTCATGCTCCGATGGATATGCTTGCAACACACAGGGTTCCTGTTAATTTGGGGAAAATCCTACTTTAGACTCTTATTGAATCAGAAATTGCTTCAGCCAAGGACTGCTCTCTCCTCTCCTCCTCTCCAGAGAACCAGGTCCCTCTTACTCCACAAAGATGCATCGCACTGGCTGGTCTTACCTCACATGCTGTCTTTGCTCCTTCTTTAAATCTAATCTGTCTTTTGAGGCCCACCTTCTCCAAGAAGCTTGTCTTGATTCTCACGGGTGTCTGCCTCAGCTGGATTCCTGAATCCATTATTATGGAGGCCTCTGACTTAGCACTGAACATATGTATGTTCTTGGGCATTAGTATTTGTTTCTGAATGTAATTATTTGTCCCCGATGAGACTGCAAGGTCCCTGAGAGCAAAGCTGGAATCTTTTATCTCACTGAATCTACGGCGGCCTGCCTATCCTATGTAGTTCCGTACATGTTTGCTGATGATTTTTCTGGGAAAGAGCAGGCACAATTGGGGTTAAACATAGCAAATTGTTAGAATCCAAAAGGAAAGAGGGAAGAAATGGGAGTGAATAATCTTCCCTGGTTTTTGGTGTTGTGTTAAGGTCAGCTCAGAGTAAGCATTTTCGGTGTTGTTCTAAGATCAGCATAAGGTAAGACAACAAATAGCAGTGTTCCTTTGTGCTATTTTAGTAACAATAAAAGTAAAATAACACCTGCCGAATGAAGAAAAAGCCTAGTTCTCTGTGATACAAGAATGGGCTAGTCACATCTTACCTGTAACAGTTTCAAATTTAATCCTATTACTGTGCAAAGCTTATTTATCACTGAATTTGAGGAACCCTTTCTCCTAAGTCCCCCGAGGAAGTTCGCAGGCCCAGGCAGGCCCCTTGGAAGCTGTCCTTTTTTGCTGTGGCAAGTCCCAGGGACCTCCTCCCCTCAGCCTCACACATACCTCCTCTGGGTAATTGTCACTGCCTATCTAGACTGTTGGGTTTCTCTTCCTTTCAAGATGGACTCTGGGAAGATGGCTTCCTTATGTTCACCTTTCCTTGACGTCCCTGAAAGCAAGTTCACAGACCCTCTTCATGATAAGACTTTAATGTCCACCATTACAAGAGAAAAACAAGATCTAAGGGGAAAACGTGGGGAAGTTATATAAAAGGCTACAAATCTGATAGTCCTGGGTCGTGGTCTAGAGCATCTGATGATCTAGTTGAAATAACTGGAAACTTTTTTTATACCAGTGCTGGGTATGAGCCCCTGGTTCCTGGCACAGAGCCCCTAAAACACTTGTAAATTCTGAAGTGATTCAATCAGTACTTAAGGAACTTCTTCAATCTTCCAATGGTTGTATTATAGTCCATTTATAGATAAGCCATATTGGCAAATATTTGAGCTGTTCCTAATCTTTTGCTCTTACAAACAATGCTGATATAAATAATCTTTACCTACGTGCAGGGCTATCTGCATAGCCTGTTTTCTGATGGGCAAATGGTGCCGACAGCCATGCAATCTACCAGTAATGCTAGAGCAAAGAGTGTGCCTTTCTTCAACCCGTTCCTATGAAGAGGAATGGAATCAGGTACTTTCAATATACTTCTCTTATCAGTAGAACTTACTGTTCTTTTTCTAGAGATATTTCCCCAATAATATCTCTGCATGTTGTTATCTTGTCTTTAAATCGAAGGACACAGGAGAAGAGAAATGTAAGGCCATGCTTTACACATTAGAATTCTCCAGGGTTCTGTTCTTGGCCCACTTTTGGGGCAATCAATGCCTACATCTTCAATTGCTGGACTTCTCTCTCTGGCCCCATTCTCCCTCCTGAGTTCTTGGATCACATATTCAGCTCTCTTCCGAAGCTGTACACTTGCAGTCCCTCAGGTACCTCCGGGATGTATGTTCACACCGAGCATGCCCTGCTGTGTTCGCAGTCTCAGCAGTGGTGGCAGGAATAGTAATACAACCGCCAACCGAGGTACCTAGGCGTTACCCCTTGCTCAACTGGATGCTTTCCCACTCCTGCTTGTAAGCAGCTGAAGGGCAGGGACTGTATCTTGTTACGGTCGTACCCCTAATGCCTAGTCCAGTGCCTGTAAAATACTTGCTGGATAAATGAATAAACATACAAATGATTCCTCCTTTCTTTTGTTTCAGAGCAATGGCTGAAACCAACATGCAGGTGGACTTGTTAACAGAGATAGAAAATTCCTATCTTCAGGCTGGAAATCATTTTATTGGGCACAAAAAAGTAAGTGAGAATGGTGAGAGGCTACTGAGGTTGAGTGACCCAGGAAAGAGTGGGGCCCCACGGGAGGGTCAGGCCCAAGAAAGACTATCAATAAGGTCGTAAGTTGTACTTGCCAGCTTATATATATACCTGTGTCTGTCACTGACCAATTGATTTTTTTTGCTGTTTCTCATTCGTGTTATTTGCAGAAATTAGCAAATGATCATTGATACAAATAACACCATTGGATAAACCCATGAATCACTTAAGAGACTAGATTAGGTAAAAAAAGTATGTGGATATAGAAAACAGATAAATATAGTATCAACAACAATAGCCCTTCTAGAAACACCTCTACGATCATCAACAATAATAATTGTAAATATCTGAATGTCAGGTATGGTGCTAAGAGTCACACATTTATTATTTCACTTAAAGTTCCCAAGCCTATGAGGTGGTAAAGAAAGGTAAAGAAGGTGACAATCTTTATTTTGTGGAAGACCCCACACACCTTCCTCTTTAAAAAAAAAATCTATCCTCAATACTTTAATATGACTTCCAGTTCAGGGGTGATATGATAATAGAGTATATAAATATAGATTATTATACTCAAAAATCATAAAATCAAAAGTTTTTCTGTTTTAATCATATAAACACAATTTCAACTCATCCCTGCAAACTGCCTATAGGCTGGGGCTGAGTAATAAGTAAGGCTCGCTGTTGGGGATATCGGTTTGGAGTACAGAAAAGATGGCAAGGGAGGGCCTGCTTAGAGGGGTTTCCTCCTGGGAGGAGAGTTTAAGGTGGGTGACAACTACTCATCCTGGCTTCAGGTGAGTAAATGCATAACCCCTGGATGGAGCTGGGGTTATGCATTTCTGTCTGGGAATTCTGTGAGGAGGACCTCTGCTGTGCCCCCGTCTGCCTAGGAGCCCACAGGGATGCTCAGACCTGTCTGATCACCCTTCCAGGGGGCCCCTGCGTAGGTCCGCGCCCCTGAGAGGGTGCTCCCTTTTTCTCTGAGCTCATTCTGATTCTGTGAGACACAGAGGTGAGGTGTTAGGGAGAAATAATCAACACGGTTTTAAAGAAGCTACAGGCCCTTATTCTTGAATTATCTTTTAAGTAATCTTAGGGGAAAACTGTCAGCCCCAGAGGAAGGCAAGGCAACTCTAGCCAATTTTGAAATTTAAATCCAAAACTGTGTGATGGCACCATTCAGTCTCCCAAGTGCGTACAATCAGGTAGGGACGTGTTGCAAAATGTTCATAGGCCATCAAGTTCAAACGGTTGTTATATTTTAAACTCCAGGAGTAATAGCGATTAAAACATCTGCCACAATATGTATATAAATAATACTATTACATAACTTGTAAACAAAGTTCTTGTCTTCTGCTAGATCCTGAAGAGAAGCCTATTTGTGTCAAATATTTTGTATTTTACTCTTAAATAAAAACAAGTAGCCATTTGGCCCCAGTCCAAATGGTCAGTGAAAGAAAAGCAGGTAGAATCGCTTCTATTAGAAATGCCAGGGTAATTTATTACGCGAAACATGATGAAACAAGAGGCAGCAAGACAAAACAAGTTAGCCATGCTCTTTTAGAGACAAAGGAGAGATGCGAAGACTCTAAGTGGGGTCCTTCTTGAGAGTTCATTTTGCCCCCAGGATTCTTAGCAATTAGGCCTTTCTTCTCTGAGGTATCAAAAATTAAGAACCAAGATTGCAGTTAGTAACCAGCGGCATGCACACGGCACAGAACCGAGGGTGCCGAGTTCGACACACTGTTCAATCTAGAAGAGTGGACTGAAAAACCCAACATTAATGAGGAATGAAAGCGTGAGCATGTGCACAGACATAAGACGGTAGGGAGGCCATGCAGGAAAGGAACACATGAGGCTTACATTTCACACAGCTATAGATGCAACACAGTGGAAACTCTGAGAGAAAGGAAAGACGAAGGGGGAAGATAGAGAAAACTGGGGGTAGTAAAGGTAACAGCAGGAAAGAGAAGCTTATTTCACAGGCTGGAGCCTCCTGGCTGCCTGGCTGACCCCTTATCAGCCTCTCGGCAGCTGCTTGCCATCAGCACTGCCTCATCTTTCCTTGCGATCCCAGACTGTGATTTGGTGTGATTTTGGCTGTGGCTACTGCTGTCATTACCCCTACTAGCTACTCTTTACTGAACACTTCCGTTGAGCTAGGCACTGTGCTAAATGCTTTACATCCACCTCCTAACCCTGTGAGGTCAATGTTATTACTAACTCCATTCTACAGATGAGAAGCAGAGCCTCTGAGATGTTAATAACTTGGCCAAACAGTGAGCTACGAAAATTGTGGTATCAGGCAATGAACCCAGGCTGTTTAAGTCCCAAATCCATGCTCTTCTGATCGGCAAAGAGAAAGTCAGATGGTATTTAATGGGGGAGAACACGAACATGAATTGTGCCTAATACATACATGGCAGTTAGTCCTGACAGCAATCCTGCAAGGGAGGTATCATCATTCCCATTTTACAGATGAAGAAATGGAGGCTCAGAGACGTTAAGTAACTTATCCAAAGCCTCACCATTTAGTAAAAAAAAAAACAAAAACAAAAACAAAAAAAACTAAACAGGCTTTTCCAACTGTAAAGCCCATATTCTTTCTTATTACTTTCTAAGGGATTCTTAGGAATTTCATTGATTGAACTAAATAATTAAAAATCTCTCCTATAGATATTTTCAATTCCACGCATCCAAACCAAACAAACACGATAAAACAAACACCTGGGGAGTTCATCGGAACTGAAAGAAATCTGTTGAAGATTACCTGCAAGGAGACCACTGCATAAACTTTGTTTTGTGAATTCTTCTCATTACTTATATTTTCTGAAGTTCAAGGAAAAGATGAGAGACAGAAACCAGTTTTTATTGGTTTATAATTAGGATTCATAAATATAATGGATTCTTTTGGTTATTCTGCGTAAAGTCACTTTAGTCATGCCTGTGTCCCTCAGGTATCAGGAGAGAGGGGAGTGGATACAGTAGGAAGCTGTGGGGTCTGTCGAGTCAGACTGCTACCTGGAATGAACCTGAAAGATGTTGGAATCCAAACTCTCATTTTATACATCGGAAAATGAAAACTCAAAGACGTTGAATGGCTGCTAAGTTAATGGCGGTGCTGAGGCTAGACACCTGGGTCTCCTGATTCTGAAATCATCATTCTTTCCATGCCAGGAACCAGGAATTACTTTAGAGTCTCTTCCTTTTCCCTCCCGTTTGACTCGGAGAGAAAAATACAGTAAAAAAGATTAAAGAAGCATTTAAAATAATCAGGACACTAAGAATCAAGTGATCTAGGAAAGAGGTGTGGAAGATAACTGCATAGGCTGGAATCAGCAGGGCCCAGGAAAAGATAAGGTCTTATCTAAAGCTATTAGAGTAAGCAGGTAATTAAAGCCTTTTGTTACTGTACTGTTACAGTGAATGCCCCGAAACAGCAAGCTTTTTGAAATCTGTGCCTAAATCAGAACCTAGAAAGTGAGGACTTCCAGCCTCCAAGCCAAAGTTCAGTGTGAGACCAAAGGTATTTGTTTTTATAAATAACTTGGTACGAAAAAAAAAGAAAAAAAGAACATGAAACAAGATGTCAGTTGAGGTCTTCTGAGTCTAGTTCCAGAGCTTGGAAAGTCCGAAGCTCACGCTCCCTGGGTTTTTGTGAATTGACCTAGGAGACTTTCATTTTCTTGGCCTACAAGATATCAGACATCGTGTTTCCGTGTGTAAATCGGGCAGGATTTGCTGTAGAGGTGGAAGGTGGGGTTCACTTCCCAACGACGGCAAACACATCTGCTGGGACGGCTGCGCTGCCGTCTCCCACATTCCTGGCCTCCCTCGCCCGCCTCATCTCAGCTTCTCTCCACCTGGCCGGCTTCTCTCTCCTCTTTCCTCCCTGTCCCCCCTCCGCTCCTCCTCCCTTTCCCTTGCAGGAGCAGAAACAACAAACTCTCTCTAATCCCCAGCAGAGCAGGTTTCCCCTCCTCTCAGGTGGAGGTGCCCCTTAGCATCCAAGCCCTCAAGGTGTCATCTCTCTCTAAAAGCTCATCAAGGGCTTTCCACAAAGGAGACAGCTCCCTCCTCACCCTTCCCAAAGAGGAGGCCAGCTGTCAAGATTTTTTTAAAAAGGTTTTTTTTTTTTTTTCCCCCCATGTCTTTACATAAGACGGGAAAACCTCTGGAGTTTAATTAAAATGGTACCTGGCTGTACTCTGGTGTTTATATTTTTAACTTGCTTTGTTCTGTAATGGAATTTCATTATAACTAATAGTATGGGCATTTCTTGATATTTATATAATTTTAATGAACAATCTTCAAAACTGTAAAGCATTAGTGATTAGATTGAGGCTTTAGTCCCATCTTCCATCAATGAGTCACACCAAAAGGTGGCTAAATATAGTATCTGTAATGAGGTAGCAGCACTAGAATTGAAAAACTAAGAGGAAATCATGTATTCTTCAGGGGTGGGATCTGAAAACCCAAACCTATTCAATAATAAAAAACATACAAGCTCACAGCAATATATGCGGATTTGACACTGTTTCCCTAAGAATGTTTTTCTTTTCAGAGAGAACTCTCATATTTGAAGGCTCTAAGTCATGACAGGCAAAGAGTGAAGATGGTCTCAGTGGCCTGATAGCTACAGCCTTGGAGAGATGGCCTAAGGAATACTCTTTCTACTTTTCTACCTGCTCTCTTGTTTCTCTAGTTCCTCCTGAAATCTTCCCAAATAAACCTGTCCAAATGATGCAAGAACTTCCTATCAAATGAATATGTAATTTTCCCCATTACAATTGCAACTCGCTGTGTCTAGCAAACGCTACAACTTCAGTTGTCAGAGTTCTATTCATTCGCTACTCTCCTTATGTCCCCTAATTGAGTTTCCTCAATACCCCGTTTCCTCTTCTCTCTAGCGTTTTCTTCATTTTTTTCAATCATCTTGCATCATTTAAGTGGTTGCTTATTTCCTAGGAGGTATGTGGCCTACACTGAGGGCAAACTGCCACTTCATGGAGAGGGGGCCTCAGCCAACATGCACCCTGTGGCCCAAACAGCCAGTTATAGGGATTGTCACCAAGTCAGAGATCATCGCATACTTTTGGAGAGTTTAGTTATGCCTTATGCTCCTTAGCAAAACTACTAAGCATAAATAGTGATTGTAATTAGTATATTTACATAAACAATACAAGTAAATCAATATAATCACATATTTCATTTATTAATAGCTTAACTGTTCTCTATCATTGTTTAAGTTGCCCTGGTTTCCCTTTCAGCTTTAATTAGCACTTTTTAAGTTTTTAATTTATAACAAATATTTTCACTTAAGCAAGCCCTGCTTGTATGTTGACAGATACTTAATGTCAAAAGCCTGTGGTAAAGACTTCTGTTTTGCCTTTGATTTTGTTATTGTTGTTGTTTCCTTTCTTAAGCTGGAGATTTGTTTGACTATGCTGATAATGTGCAAGCATACATCACCATCAACTTTTATTGTTCTTCAATTCCCTGTTCTCCTGCTGCCCCCCCCTCCCATTTCTCTTCTACTCCTGGTCTAGGAGGGGCCAGGAAACCAGGCAGAAGCATGCCTGAATGGCCTGTGTGATAAGTTCCATAAAGTTATTTTTCTCAATTAATGGTTTTCACTGACAATTTTACTGCTCTGCTTTAAGCTTCCCCATTCCCTTGGGCATTTGTACATCTGTCTGTGATAAGCCTCATTTGGTCCAACGAAATTGGCCCCTCAGAATACAAACTGCCCTATTTTAAAAAGCTCATCTCTCTCTCTCTCTTTTTAAAAATATAACACTTGAAAATACATTCGAACAGAAAGAAATAGGCCTTTAAAGCAGAGCAATAAAAGTGATTTATTCATGAGTACATGCTTATTCTTCTCCCAATTGACATCCATTTTATATTAATTTTCCTTGAGTATGTATCCTCAGCTTTTTTCTAAGTCTTTATTACAAATATGAACTTTTTATTCCACTCTTATTCCCTTCTACTTGGCTCCAAAGACTCTCATATGTGCTGAAAGGGATCCACAGGGGGTACAGAACCACGATCTGGAAAACTCTGCTTTGGAATGATGATGTTCCCTAGTTACGATCACTGACTTTATTAGGTATTCAATTCGCTGTTTTTCATTAGGGAAAGAAAAGTTCTTAATTCGCTTTTTCTGAAGTTACTTGAAATGAATGCACTTTTATAATCATGCTCCACTGGCAGCAGGAAAGCTATGGAAAGCACACCTTTTTCTTAGGTCAGTGGAACCTTTGCTCTATAGTAATTTCTGTAGAGAAATGTCTATAGGCCCTCTCTCCCCACCCCAAAGGACTCATAGCAGAAGAACCAAATGACAATAACGTTCCCTTTATATTGCATAATCTTCAAAGCAGATTCATACTCATCAGTTCATCTAGGCTTTTTTTTTTTTTTAAAGAGATGATAAAACAGAGAGATTAAATAAAGGCTATCTTCAAAGTCATACAGCTTGTCAGTCAGTATCAGAGACCAGGATTTAAAACACCACTTAAAGATTCTGATTAAAAATACAAATTCAGTTTTGCACTAGAGTTAGAGACCCAGCGATTTTCATTAATGTTATGATGGGTAATCTTTTGTAAGCAATACTCACCAGTGACTGTGCTTTTCTTAGCTTAGATCTGTCCTGCGATTTATTTTTCTTATCATGTGACTGTCGGCTAGCATCTGGGGTCATTTCATGTCTTTTCCTTCTTCTATAAATTGGAAAACATTGGAAAAATTACAAATAATCATTTTAAAACTTTGTCCATTTGATTTTGTTGTTCCTGTGTTTTAAAAGATAGTCTTCACTCAACTGGAAACAAGCCAAATGTCTATCAATAGAGAACTGGTTGAATAAACTCTGGCACATAAACACATGAAGTATTACAAGCTATAAAAAGGAAGGCAGAACATGTCTATATATGACTGTGGAGTGATCTCCAGGATATACTGTTACAAGAAAAAAAGAAAAGTGAATCAAGTGATATGTGTCGTATGCTACTATTTATTTCGAAAAAAGTGTGTGCGTGTATGTATTTGCTTATTTTTTTTTAAAATGGAAGGACTATGCCATAAAATTTTGAAAAATGGTTACCTATAAGTAAAATTTCCATGTGATCCAATCAGATACAAGGAACAATAGGGAGGGATAGGAATGAACTTCTCCAAATATGCTTTGTTTTATATATTTGACTTTGGGATCATCTCAGTTTTTCTCAAAATTATAAAATGAAACAAAGAAATAAAATCTCTAAAGTCTAAAAAGAAAATGAAACAAATTATCTTGTCTATGGAGTTGGTGGCATTAGCACACACAGAATTACTTCATGGGACTTTAACACGGTAATTTGTCTGAATATTCTTAACAGGATATATCCTAAGAACAAAAACATAGGTGAAGGAATCTTACACTGTTTTTCAGTAATCCTTTTTTAGTATTAGTATTAGTATTTGTTTAGTATTAGTATTTGTTTTCTAAAAAAAAAACCAAAACACCCATATATCAGGATAAAGTAGGGGTCAGCAAACCATAGCCCAGAGGTCAACTGTAGCCTGATGACTGTTTTTGTAAATAAAGTTTCATTGGAACATAGTCAAGCTTATTTTCTGCATATTGTCTATGGCTATTTTCAGGCTGCAGTGGCAGAGCTGAGCAGCTGTGATGGAGCCATGTCCTACAAAGCCTAACGTATTTGCTGTCTGGCCCTTTCCAGAAAAAATTGCCTAAAATAATGGATCTATGCAATGATCATCAATGGCCACTAACAACACAAAAAGAGAGACAACCAGAAATATGTGCCTCATGACGGGAGTACATGATCATAATATGCTCAAGCCTCTAGATCTCACCGCCAGTATGGCCAAGTGCAGGAGGCAGCGAAACGTGTTAAGCTGCATTCTGAGAGTACCATCGGCAAAATTCAGACGGTGAGAAGCTCTACAGGATAAATAGCCTGATTTCTATCGCAAAGAAACTGCAAGAGAAAGAAAGGAAGGAAGAAAGGGAGGAAAGAGAGGAAACCTATGGATAAAAATAAATAAATAAATAAATAAATAAATAAATAAATAAATAAATAAATAAGACATAAGTGACTCATGGACCAAATGCAATATGTAGACCTTATTTGGAACCTGACTAAACAAACCAACTGTTTAAAAATATCAGCCACTTATGAGACATTCAAGGAAACCTGAAGACTCCTTCAATATGTGATTGATTATACTAGGAAATCATTTGTTGATTTAGATGTGATGTAGTACCAAGTTATAATTTTTTAGACAGAATCTATCTTTTAAGGATATGCATTGAAATATATAAGAATGAAATGGTATGACATTTGGATTTGTCTCAGAGGTAACCTGGGGTGAGGGGTAAATGAAACCAGAGTGGTCACGAGTTGAAACCTGTTAATTGATGATGGTCACAAGAAGTTCTAGTCTCTCTATTTTTATATATATTTGAATTTCCATTATAAAAAGTTTTATTTTAAAAAATCAGCTTTGTCACAATATTTCTTGCTGCTTAACTTTCAAAAATTTCCCTCAACTTTTAACTAAGAAGTTTCAAACATACAGAATAGTTGAAAGAATAGTATAGTGATTACCTATACATTCTCTAACTAGAGTCAACAATTGATAACATTTTGCTATTTTTGCTTTATCTCTTATATACATAGATACACACACACACACACACACATATATATATACACAGCATTTATATATGCCACACCATAAGAAAGTAAATTGTAGGCATTTCACCCCTAAATACTTCAGCACTCATCTCCCAGGATAAAGATGTTTACCAACCTAACCACACTAGTATCATTGTACCTTAGGAAATGAATAGCATTTTTTTTTTAATCATTTAATACCCAGTCCATATCAAATTTCTTCAATTATCCTAAGAATGCTTATTATAACTTTCTCTTCTGAACCAAATCCCATCTAGATTCAAACTACATTTGCTTATTATATCTCTTATGTTCTAGAACATTTTCTCCACCTCTTTTTTCTTTTTGTTCCCATGACACTGACTCTTTGAAGAGTCCAGACATCTGGTCTATTTTGGTGAATGTACACATTCACCAAAGTGTACACATACACTTGAAAAACAAATGTGTTTGTGGAATTTTCTATTCTTTAGATCTATCAGTTTTTGCCTTACGTATTTTGAGGCTTGGTAATTGGGTACATATGCATTTGTAACAGTTTTGTCTTTCTGTTTAGTTGATCCCTGACTTACCATAAAATGCCCCTCTTTATCTTTGGTAATATTCTTTTTCTCGATGTCTATTTTATCTGATATTAATGGTCATTCTAGCCTTCTTACGCTTACTCTTTGCATGGTACATCTTTTTTCATCACTTTGTCTTTAAACCTATCTGTGTCATTATATTTGAGGTATGTTGCTTGTAAAAAGCATACAGTAGCCTCTTGACTTTTTACCCATCCTGATAACCTCTGCCTTTTAATTGGGGGAGTTCAGGACGTTGTTTAATGTAGTTATTGTCTTTACTAAATAGTATTTAAGTCTCACAGAAAACTCAGGAGATTGAATTTATTTTATATTAATGTACCATTCATATGCCTAGTATCTAAGTTTACCTCTCTCTCATTTACCAACCAGACTAAGGGCCACATTCAAACTCTTAAATACAATCCCCAGATATACATTGATCAATACATAGTCAATACATTTGTAGTGATTCAAAAGTCAAGAGTTCAAAAGGATATATACAGTGAAAACTTTTCTATCTTTGTCTCCAACTTACAGCTCTCTTCCTCAAAGGCAAATGATAGTATCAGTTTTTTGTATATATTCCATATATGTATAGACAATTTATACATTTTTTTACCTCCACCCATTATTAATGTAAATCATAGTATTTATTTTAAACAGTTTTATACCTCATTTTCCACCCCCAGTACTTTCTAAATTATCAGCAAACTAATTAGACTTTTTCTTTTTCTTTTTCTTTCTTTTTTTTTAACGCCTACAGCACCTGGTATTCCTAGGTGGTCTCCCATCCAAGTACCAACCAGGTTTGGCCCTGCTTATCTTCCAAGATCAGACAAGATTGGAGACATTCAGGGTGGCATGGCCGTTGACTGGAGTTTTTCTAATATAACTCAATGAATTTTAAGTTCATGAATTAATGGGAACACTTTTTCAAAATCAAGCATTTAATGAGTATTGTAATGTTAGCCACTGGCGATGTAAAGATGAGTCAGGCATGGTCTGTGCCCTCATAGAGCTCAACTTCTGCTTCATGAGGGTTACCACTCTCACCTCACCTCACCTCAAATGGGACTGCAATGGTCCTGGAAACACACATAATCTCAATATCCCCAAGTCATCAAGGCTTCTGGGATTCCACTTTCTCTTATGAGCCAAATAATATAATTTTCGGAACCATTCTACAAAAGAAGTGCTTACTTGCTATGTGGCTAGATCTATGATAAGCATGTCACAAATATTAATCCTCACAGTGACTCTATAACTTTGGTATTACCATTACTGCCATTTTATAGATGTGGAAACTGAGGCACAGAGAGGTTAAGAGACTCCGCAGGGTCATACGGCTAGAAGTATGGGAGCCTGGATTTGAACACAAGCAGTACGGCTCCAGAGCGTATACACTGTCACTAGCCTATATTGCCTTGATGTTAATCCGCTGAAATATATTCAAATATTTCAAAATTGATTTTATTAACTTCTTGTTTATTCTTTGTGTGTATGTGTGTGTTAATAAATGAATAGATACATTATGTATACACAGATACAGATGTAGATTTTCTTACATTCCTTTCTTTTTATACAATGGGTGGCATGCTATAGATACTTTTGTGCAATTTGCTTTTGTCACTTAACAATGTACCCTGGAAATCACTCCTTTTCAGTCCTTCCTCATACAGAGATCATCCTCACTCATGTTTACAGTTGCCTAGTATTGCATTATGTGAATGGACCACGTGTAGTTAATTCAACACACACTTTCCTATATATGAGCAGTTATTTCCAATATTTAAAAATCATAAACAATGCTGCAATAAATATCCTCGTGCAGATGTACTTTTGGTATTTTCAACATTGATTCCTAGAAATGGGATGGCTGGGTCAAAATGTAAATACATTTGATCTTTTTCTTGGTATTGTCAAATTTCTCTCCATAAAGTTTGTGCCAATGGATATTCCTACCAGCAATGTAGGAGGGGTACCTATTTGCCCACAGCCTCACCAACAGAATATAGTGTCAAACTTTAAAGTTTTTGCCAATAAGATAGTTAAAACATTATATCTCTTGTAACTTTGTGTAAAAGGCAACAATAAAACAAAAAACAAAACAAAACAGGAAGTAATGAGATGTGTTAGTGGGAATGAGGTGGAAAAAATGACAAGGTGGGGGTAGAGGGGAAGAGAGGGGGTGGTACTTCTCTAAGTAAACCTTTCGTACATGTTTGTATACCTTTATAAGTTTTAACTTTAGAACCATGTAACATACCCACGCTGAAGAAGATATTTGAAAAAAAAAAAAACACGTAAATTTTGAACACAGCATTATAAGTATAGACCCTCAGACTAAAGGCAAAAAAGAACCATAAATGAATATTGAATTCCAGTTAGTAGACTTACTTTAATAATGGTATGGTATATTACTTTCAGAATTTGTAAGTAAATTTATATTCTGTATGCACGTGTGTTTATATATATTATATAATTCACAACACAATTTTTATACAAAATTATATATGTATATACAGTTGACTCTTGAATAACAGGGGTTTGAACAGCACGGGTCTACCTATATACAGATTTTTTTCAATGAACCCATGGGTTCATTATCCATGGATTCAACTAACTGTGGATCAAAAACAGTTATTTTCCAATTCCCAACCATGGATTCCCAACCACAAAAGGAAAACACTTTTCCATCTGCAGTTGGTTGAACCCATGGATGCGAAGAGTGGGCTGCAGTTAAGTTTTGGGGGAGTCAAAAGTTACATGTGCATTTTTGACTATGCAGGGATTGGCGCCCTTACTGCCTGTGTTTTTCAAGGGCCAATTGTATAATGTATAATATCTAATATATAATCTATGTGTAGTAAACAATAAATACATGTGAGAGCTAGGTTTCTCATTGTCAGAGAAGGGAGGTGCAAGAACAGAAAAGACTAGAATGAACCCTATGGTGCCTGACTCTAAGATATTACAATATTAAAAAAAAAAAAATCTGTAATGTTAAATCATTACAACTACAAATGCAAACAAATCCTAACAAACAGGGCAAATTTGCCAACAATGGCTTCTTTGCTTTTCAATTGCTTTTTGCTTCTATGTGTAAAAAAGCATTTGTTTTTCACAGTAAGTTCTATTTTCATCTTTTCATGTGTTGAAGAACCAACAAACTGTTTCTAAAAACAAAGTGTAGAAGGGCATGGAGCTTCTCACCCTTGCCAGATTGGCTCGAAGGGGTCACAGTTGTCCAGGTAATTGAAGCGAATAATATCGGTTGGATGCTTGTCGGAGGACCGCCAGGGTGGGAGTTCTTTCTCTCCGGGGTGATTCTTCTTTCTTAAAGAGGAAGAGGATCGGAAAGCTGATGAAGGAGACTGTTTTCCCTCTGGAGAACTGCCTGGAACTGGTTGAACATCAGCAATCACAAGCCCATTTTTGGGAGGTGTCTGGAAGAAGAAAATTTATGATCTCTCTTCTTAACACACTGTAGTAATAACAACAAAACAAAGAAAATCATCACCATCATCATCACCACGATGGCAATGATAATGGTGACAATAATTACAGCAGCCACCAACCCAGGAGTACCTGCTAGTGCCAGACACTGTCCCAGTTTTCATGCATTATTTTATTTAACCTTTATGATAACTCTAAGAAGTAATCATTACTACTCCCGTTTTATAAGAGAGGAAACTGAAGAAAGGATAAACCAATAATTGGCCCACTACTAAAGAAATAGTAAGTAAGACACAGGGTAGAATTCGAATCCAGGACTGACTTGTTTTTTAAGTCCACACACCGAAACTCTCTACTGCATCATTGTATAGTTTTTCCACAATTGCAATTAATTTATCCATAAAAATGTATACATTCAAAAAGTAAAGAGTACTCCAGCCCTCATTACCCCATGGAGACAATTTCAAGTTACATAGGGGTAGATTACAGATTTATCAATTATTGAAACTTCATCTGAGCCCCCTTCCCCCTCGAATACTTTTCCTTTACTTTCCCATATTCAAAGTCTATTCTTTAGATGTGAAATTCATGAGGTTTTTATGTGGTTGTAGCTTAAGGGAAATGGTATTGGAATGTTGAGACGCCATTAAAGGCTTACTTTTTGTTCTTAAGGAGATTAGGGAAGCTCTGCTTGGTGAATTGGTTTGCTTGAATTGCTTGTGAAAATTAAGACATTCCCCAGTCCCTCCTAGCAGAATCAGTTTCTTTTCCTCGTTTCAATTGCTCTTTGTATAAATCTCTATTGCAGGATAGCACTTAATATTCAGCATTGTAACTATTTGTTTGTGTCCTAGGCCACTAGAGTAGGCTCTAATGGTTAGGATCATTATACTCTTAGCACCCAGCACATAACAGTTTTTAAAATTTTTTTACTTATTTCATGAATGATTATAAGCTGGTAGATTAAGAAGACATTTTATATTTATATAACTAATAGCTTACTATTTATTGGTTTAGTATTCACTATTTTGTGCAGGTCTCATTTAGAATGAACATTTATTTCTCTGAGCTTATACTACATGAAGTCTGCTTTTGCTGGAGGAGGTCTAGTTTAATACCACTGGGAATAAATAATATATGATAATTAAAATTAATTACAGAGGGAAATTCAGGCATAAATGCTAGTAATTATATATAAACATCATTAATTCTGAATGAAAATTATGAAATGGTTGACACTTTAACAGGTAATAAAAACTGTGATGACTTTTCTGTATTATGTAAACAAAATTTTTGTTTACCTAAAGTCATTTTGAGAATTTAAGAAATCATGAATGAATGTTGGTTTTTTGTTAAATGCTTGTTTATATACTGAAATCATCACACATATTTTCTCTTTTATTCTGTGAATTACATTGAGTTTTGAATATTATTCCAACCTTATTCTCCTTGAATACATTCCACTTGTTCATCATGTGTTATTCTTTTTTTTATATATATAGTATTGGATTTAATTTGCTAATATTTTTAAAAGGATTTTTATGTCTGCGTTCATGAAGGACATTGGTCTGTGGTTTTGCTTTTGTTTTCTCATAAAATCTTTTTTTTTTTTTAGGCGATGCAACCCTTGGTTGACCTCAAAGATTGCAAGAACTTTTGTCAGTTTACAACCCCTTAGTTTTTAGGCCTACAGCACCTGGTTTTCCTAGGTGGTCTCCCATCCAAGTACTAGCCAGGCCTGACCGAGACCAGACGGGATCGGGCTTATTTAGGGTAGTATGGCCACAGACTCTGGTAAAATCTTTATCTGGTTTTGGTATAAAGATAATGAGTTGGAAAGTGCTCCTTCTTCCTATATTTTCTGAAAGGGTTTATATAGAATTTGTATTTCTTCCTTAAATGTGTGATAGAATTCAACAATGAATTTATCTGGATCTGGAGTTTTGTGAAAAGCATTAAAATTAAGAATTCAATTTTTAAAATTAATAATTCAATTTTTAAATTGATAAAGATTTATTCCCGTTTTCCATTTATTATTGAGACTTTTGGTAATTTGTGGTTGTCCATTTCATCCAGGTTGTTTAATTCAGGGACAAGGAATTATTCATAGTGAAATTATTCATTTCACTAACCGGTTAGTGAAAACCCAATTTACCTGTTACTAGTAATTGGGTTTTCTCTCTTTTTTTCCTGGATCAGTTTCACTAGAAACATATCAATTTTATTTATGTTCTCAAAGAAGCAGCTTTGGTGTTTCATTGATTTTCTCTATTGTTTAACCATTTTCAATTTCATTGATCTCAGCTCTATTATTTCTTTCTTCTATTACTTTGGTTTTAACTTACTTTTTTTCCCCTAGATGACATCTTTTTGAAATATGTTTTTTGGAGTATACAGTGTAGCCTTACAGTTATAAAAATCATTCTGGTCCAGCTCTCTCATTTAAGGTTGGGGTAACTAGTATTAACCACTACCATCTGTTCATAGAACGCTTTCATGCCAGGTACAGGTTTGTGGAAAGGGGGATGGTGATGGTGTTTGAGGGAAGGTAGATTACGCTCTACTCTATGTGTAGTGGCTGCCTGTGTTCTGCGTCATTGGAGCAACCTCACGGGGAATTACACAAATTATTCAAGTATATGTAGTGATGACAGTCGACTTTAAAACCTTAGTCAGATTATTTTGTTAACCTTAGTTCAGATGGCTTTATAACCTCGGTCTTTCTGGCTATGAAATAGACTTAGATCTACTTTTTTTCTTTAACTAATAAATTTAAGGTTATTATTTGATTTTATTAACCTTTGTCTTTCTAGTTTAGCTCTGTTTATTTAACAGGAAAATTCAAATTTAATATAACAAAAAATTTATACAGAATTTTAATACTAAACAAAGAGGTAGAAATTTTCTTGCTTCAGAACTATTCATTATTTTTAAATGTAGTTATGAATATTTTGTGGAAAAAGTTATTGCTGAAGACAAAGCGTTGAAGTCAGTTTTATACATAATACTCAAAACCTCTCTTCATTCTACAAGTTGGTTAATCACCTTTTACTCCTCTGCCCTAGAACAGCCCAAGCTTCAGCTATTAAACGCCATTCCTGCCCACAACAGAGAATGAGAGTCAAAAAAAGCTTTTGAGAAAAGAAGTTATAGCTATGGTAATTTTTAAAATAACTTTTCTATCACTGGAGTTTAAAAAAATTTTTTAAAGAAATTCTCATGGCGTACACCAATTACTGAAATCAGAACGACTAGCTTTATCATTGCAATTGTAACAATATTAATTATGCATAGTTAAAGTACTGCATTAAATGTAGATGGATTCATAAAACACAATAAAACCAAACCTAAATGAGCAAGTTAGGAGTTGACTATTCATATTTCAAAAGGATTCTTCAATTTTAAAAGGATTCACTGCAGCTTTTGCATAGAATATGGTACCCCTGTGGTTTTAAAAATCATTTAAAATTTTAATTTACACATAATTTTCCAGGAACTCATTTATCGTACAAAACGATGCACAACTCCACACATGTATAGATCACGCCATGGAGAAAAGGCTCATAAAAATTCCTCATAAGTTATCTAATTAACTGTGACTATAAGAATAAATATAACCATTGGTTCTAACATCTAGAAAGCCCCTAGAAAAAATATTCTTGTATTATTTACTTTTTATGACTATATATAAATGCTTTACATTACTAGTTTCTAGCATAAAAAGAACTTTAATATGTCTATTATGCTCTTCCCTAAATACTGTTTTACTGGAAAATTTTTCTTTATAAATGATACAAAATTAAAGTTCAGCCAACCTGGAAGAATCAGAGAAATTTAAATTAGTAAAGTAAAATTTGATGACCCACACCTAACAAATACTGGACATTACCCACAGAGTGCCAGTATCAGAACTGTCTGGTGTGTGAGTCAGAGATACAACATCCAGGACCCGGACAGAGTGAAGTGCTCCACAGTCCTACTCTCCTGGGTGAAACTGTGGTTTGGGACTGTCACATGAGGGCTCTCAAGTAACATGGATATCTTGAAAATGGCAGTCAAGTTCTAAGAAAAGGAGAATTTTGAAGTCATAGTATACTTCCTTTGAACCAACTCTCTTCCCCTAGGTGAAGTGTGATTAGTCTTAGTTTTAGAATTCCCAAATAGCTGGTGTTTGTAAGTTTGTTGCTTTTTGCCCAAATTTACCTTAGGCTTGGTAACATGAAGTTCTTTCACCATTTGAATGTAGTGCTTCTTCCATATACCCTGCTCAAAGGGAGTTGGAGAGAAGCTGATGTACCAGTTAAACCGTAAACATTTGAGCATCCAGAGCTGATCCAGCTCAGTTAAGTTCTTCCAGTGCCAGCTCACCTGGAAAAACATGACAAGCAAGCAAACAAACAAACAAACAAACAAACACCTACTTAGTACACATGTTCACTTTCTATGGATTTTGAGCTATTACCATGGACCTGAGATAATCTTTTCATTTTTTCCCCCTCTAAATCACAGCTTAAATAGTTACCTCCTACCAGAAGTGCTTCCTACTCAGGCAGGAGGATTTTCTTTAAAAGGTAAATTCAGACTTAGGGTCAGAGTCAACTAATATTTATTGAGCATCTATTAACCATCCTCATAGCAACCTAAGGAGGTAAGTAAAATTATTACTCTCCTATTGCAAACAAGGAAACCAAGGCTCAGATAGACTTTGGAATTTCCTAAAGGTTCCTGAATTTCATATGAAAATTACACAAAGGTTACAGAAACTCAGGTCTGCACATTGTTTGCTCATTTCATGGTATGCATTTTCCCTCCATTCTTATGATTTAACTAAACAGAAATCTCATACGTAGAATACAAATACTGGTACTTTATGGTGTGTCTTATGTAGCCTTTAAGATTCCATAACACACAAAGTATTCGTTCTGTACATTTCATTTTCAAAATGGTCAGTCTCACACATCCAGCAAAGAGTGGAGGTGACCCTATGTGTAGCAGTACTTACAATAATTTAGTCCACATTTTGAATAAGTCTTGCTGGAAACTAGGATAAAGTTCATATGTAAAGTTGAGACTTAGGGGTTCTGTGTCTTAGCTATGAGAGGTGCAAAGATGATGTCCAACTTTCAAACCCAAATTTCATCCTTGGAAAACTGGCCTCTTTTTCATTAATTAATCAATAAGTTAATAACGCGAACACCAAAAATAAATAAATAAACCGAACACTCTATAATGGGCCTTGCTATACATAAATTCATTTATCCACCACCTCTTTTCCTCCCTCCTTCCATTCACCATGTATTGAATTCCTAATCTGTTTAGCATTGTTTTATGTGCTGAAGATGAGACGTGCAAGACAGAGGAGGGCACGAGTGGAGGAAATAAAAGGTTCAAGAGCTTGAAGGAGGAAAAAGGTGAGAGTAGCTAACAAATCCCCCAGGCAGGAACAGAAATCACATCTGCTTTATTCAAACCCAGAATGAAACAACACCAACTGTAATCCACTATCATTGACTAACCTGGAGCTCAGTAGAGAGATGAGGTTTTAGAGGAAAGGGATAGGGAGAAAAAATTTTCAATTCTCATTCTTTTCCTCAGATATTGTTTAGACTTGGGTATTTAAGTTGGAATATTTTCCCCCCCCATTGTAGATGATGTTTTTGTTTGTTTTGTTTTTTCTTTTTGGAGTGTTTTTTTGTTTTCTTTTGTTTTGTTTTAGGTAGACAGGAATGAGAATTAAAGGGTAGATCGCTTTCAAAACTATAAGGCACTCCCCATATCTTTTCAGTGGCTCAAGCTCATTTTAGTGCAATAAATTTATTATTCACTTTACATACAGCTAAAAAACAACTACCTGTGTCTTCCTCACAGTCAGTACTGGGAACAAATATAATGCTGAAATCTTGTAAGAGTGACATATGGTGTGCATAGATGATAGGGTTAGCTATTTCAAGTAACATTTCTCTTAGATGACAACATTCTTATTGTAGAAAACTAGGAAAATTCTGATAAGTTTAAAGAAAAACAATACTATAACTCCATCAAATCAGAGATTACCATTATTAACAACCTACTAGAGTTCTTTTCTTTTTCTTTTTTAGATATATATGTGAAACAAAATTGGAAAACTATATACAGTTTAAAATCATGCTTTCTTCATTTTAGATACAACAGGCATCCTAATCTTCCAAACCACATTTTCTAATAGCTGCATAATAATTCATCTTATAATATTCTCTTATTATTGGACATTAAGAATGCTATATTCTTTTAAAAATTTTGTTTCATTTTTGGAATAAGTAATATGTGTATATTAATACTTAATTCAAAGATACAAAGGGGCACACAGTCGAAAGTCTGTCTGTCTGTCTGTCTGATCCCAGTCTTCCTCTAACCAGTCATTTCCTTTCTTGGATATAACCACTGTCACCAGCTTCTTGTGTGTCATTCCAAAAACACTCTAGGCCTATATTAACAAATGTGTATGTGTTCCTTATCTTTCTTTCCAAAATGGTAGGAGAGTTCTGCACCTTTGCTTTTTTCACTGATGATATGTCTTGGAGATTGTTGCAAATTATTTAACCAGTCTCCTAATAGTGGGCACTTCCATTGTTTCTGAACCTTTGCTATTACAAATAATGTTGCAATATTCTTTCACAGACATAATTTTGCATATGTTGAAGTATACGGTCAAATTCCAGAAAGTGAAACTGCTAGGTCAAAGGGCATCTTTATTCAAAAATGTTAATATTCCTAAATTGTTCTCTACGGTGGTTACACCAATTTACCTATCAATAATATATGAAAGTTGTTGTTTCCTCACACCCTCACCAATATAGAATAGTATCATTAAATATATATATAATCATATATATATAAATATATATATATATAATCAGTCAATCTGAATCATGAAAGATGGCATGACATCATGAGGCTGAGCATCTTACACATTTTAAAAACATCTACCTTTCCTTCTATGAACTACTTGGTCATTTCCTTTGCTCATTTTTCTGCTGGGTTGTTGGTTATTTGTTCTTCTTCTTAATATAGATTTACAGGATTTCTTTAAAAAATAAGGGAATTAGCCCTTTGTTGGTAGTATGTATTTTCCCTATTTACTATTTGGATTTATTTATTTGCTTTTTTCTATAGAGAAAATTTTATTTCTTATAGTCAATTTAAAATCTAACTTTCTTTATTCTTGTTTATAAAATATACACTATAAACATATATCTAATATATACAGATATACATATATACAAAATGAATAAAGTAAGATCTTAAATTGTATATTTTCTTTTAAGGCTTCCAAGTATTATAGAATATTCACAAGGCCTCCTTTCCTATGTTTTCTTTGAGTACTTTACTGGTTTCTTTGATGTCATATCAATTTTTTATACTACTAGATATTTTTTTCAGAGAGCTGTTCAATGGTCTCAACACCATTTATTGAATAATTCATCTTTCATTGAATTTATTTTCTTAAATTTAAAAACTAAAGTTAACATGCTACACATATATGAATGCACAGTAACAGGTAATTTCTGGTGTTACTAGACTCTGTGAAAAGATTCAACAAAATGATTACCAGTTTTATATCTTTAAGTTTTATTTTTTACTACCCTTTAACACACCATGGAATCACATGTAAGGAAATAATGGTTGGCTCCTTTTCCAAAGCCTCCGTGAACACATCTGTTCACTCTGAACTCTTTCAGTCTCATATATTTTTGTACATATTTCATAGCACCTAATTTGAGTTTTTCTATTTATAAATGGCCTATACTATATAATTTAGGATTGCATCGTAGTGGTATACTGTGCAAGATAAGACTACCCTGCTGATGAACCACTTCTTCTATGTGTGTTTGTCCCCCTAAACTAGCTAATATATTTTTGTGTATGTTATGATATCTTATACTCCCCCCCCCACCACTGCTTTTGTGCACTAAATATAGTTAGACACAAAGGAGATGGGGTTAATCCAAACTATACAGACTAAACATACTATCTCATCTATTTCTTGGCTTTGTTAACAGTTAAATCCTCACTTAATGTTGATAGGTTCTGCAACTTTAACTGAAACAAAGTATAGAAAGCAGTTTTACCATAGGTTAATTGATACAAACAAAAGTTAAGTTCCTAGGACATCTCATCAACATTATAATGAAACAAAGTTAAAGGAAATGACTTTATTACAGGGCTTGCTATATGTACTTTTTTCACCCCTCTCAAGTTTCAGAGTTTTCTAGGCTGTCCTTAAAAAATGCCCTACACTGCTTCTTTCCTTTTACCTGAGCACAACGACAAAGGCTTCGGGGGTCCAGGAAAGAAAAGATGTATAAGGATAACACCCTTGGAAGCGTGGTAGTAAAATCCAGAGCTTCTGCTGGAATTTTTTCCTGAAGCTTTCGACAGCAGAACTTTTGCTGTGACAGGGAGCAGCGTTCCAAAAGGCCTATCAGGATTCTTTTCCTTTGAGAGTCTGTCCATTTGTCAAACTGGGGGCGGGGGAAGCAGGGAACAAAAGAAAATAAAAAGCTTCAGGTTTAGTATGATACCAGAGATTCCATATGATGAAAAGAATGACATAGATAATTTAGTAATTTAGTCCTAATAAATACCATGTATTTCTTTTCCCTAATTAGTAAATTCTATATTTTGCCACCTACCTGTCCTTTCTCACATTTACATGTTTTGGCCTGTGCAAGACCTGAGTGTGTACACAGACATGCACTTGACCTCAGAACTTGCAATTATATAAGAACAGTTAAGCTGGGAGCTGTCAATATCCATAAACTGAGAAAACATATACTTATAAAATATAATTTCAAGAGAAGGCCCCTGTGCAGCTCTCCAGAGTTTCTATGTTAGCTCACCAGTCCTAAACTCCAAGACCAGAAACAAACCTTTGCATTCATAGTTGGAGACAAGGTGTAACATGCAAATATCCCTGAGAAGGGAAGTATATTGACTGAGTCAAAGCCCCACTATGTAAATGATGTGATCAGAGAGGAAAAGTTGATAGCAGGACCTGGAAAAGAAGAGTGCCAGAGAAAGGAGGTAGATACCGAACTAATCTGGGGCATGCCAAACAAAAGCTTTGCTTACTTCACAATTTTCCTCAGACATAATTCTAAAACAGTCCCAAGATTAGTGATTGATCAAAATTAAGAACTTGGGGGCTGGCCAAAACCCAAGAAAAGGCTCTGTGGGAAAATCTACCAGCTGAATAAGCCACGTTACCAGAGTCCAAACCTCTCTTCTTTAACCCATTAAACAGGGAAGTTTGGGACTACTTGTATTTTGTATACTAATGCACTTATTAGTTATTATAAAGTAATCAGAATTTTATAATGAACTTTAGTTATGATCATAAAATACACTGACTACCTAAAAAGGCATATAAAGCAAAAATGTATTGTGTACAAGCCTTACGACAAATCAACTTCATTATAGTCATACAATGTATTTTCTTAATTAGTAGGAATACTTCTTGATTAAAACTATTCACTATTCAATGACCCAGGAATCTCACTTGGGAGACTATAAGTCAAGAGGGGGAAAAAACTTCGAAATGAATAAAAACACCAAAATCCTTAACTTACATGTAAATGAGAAAAAATGTATTCATGTGTGAGTGTTTTCTGATTTCTCCTATCCATATTTCTACACAATCCATATCTTCAGATCCCAGAAAAGGTGACTTCCTTTCTTTTGTGATGGATTATTAAAACAAATAGAGCAAAGCTAGAACAGAATGGCTAGGACCAGGTGAAGGATCAGGCCCAAGAAGATGCATTGATCTATAAGATAAAGAGCCATGTGGAGGTGTGAGAAAACAGAAAAGCTGTGGGGTTTTGGCTTGTTGGGAGTTTGGGAGTTCAGACAGCCATTGCCTGAGCAGCTCTAGAGCGTGAGAGAACTGAGGAAAGAAGGAAGGAGATTGAGAAGTATTAAAGAGTTTTAAATTGGCTCCTCTGTTATTTTTCTTTGAGACACAAAATGAAAATTGGAATTTATTTTTTCAATTACTGCTAGGTAGCTCTGTAGAAACTGAGCTACACAGGGACCCAGGATGATTATGATTACAGAAAAAAAATCCTGAGATATTACTGTCACTGTAAGAAATCGGAAATAAACCAAAATGTCTAACAGTAGGGGATCAGCTAAGCAAACTAACTATAATAGATCAACATGGTAAAGAGAAAGTGTGGCATTATGTTGACGGTGGACTTGGGAATGAGACTATTGGGAGTCTTACTGACAATATTCTATTATTTCTAATACTCATTAGAAATAAACTACTAAATCCCAGCTTCACCACTAACAAGCTCTCTCAACCTTAATTTCCTCATTTATACATTAAGAATAACTATATGCACATTGTAGGGTTGTTGTGGGAGTAAATAAAAGAATATATGCGTAAAATTCCTAATAGACTGCATGACTCATTGTAGGCATGGCAGCTATTACTATAAATGATCACGGTGAAGTTTAAATAATAAGTATATGTGTTAAATCAATGTGAAAAGAATATATATGCAAACAAATGGAAAAGCATAAAATTACTGTTTGTACATTGACAAGGATGGCAAATACATCGAGACTGATTGGGGTTAGCTCATCTACTTCATTGGGCTCATATTAAAAAAGGAGTGATTTAAAATGAATATAGAAGAACATTAGGATTATAAAACGCTGAAGAAATCTATAAAAGCAAACATTAAAACATTTTTCTTTAGGGATTAAAAAGATAATTACATTGGTTTCTCATTATCCTAATTAAAATGATCAAAGGTAATTTAAATTTGGCTTTGATAGGTGTTCTTTGCCTCGAGAGATTTTCCTTTCTAATTGTGTTTGTGTAGGTTAATAGAAAATGAATTTACATTCCTTGAACTGCTACCAATTGAATGGGATGACTCAGAAGAATGCATAATAGTTGGGGAAAATCCCTTTGACATTTAAAAGATGCTAGGAACAATACAAAAAGTAAATAATCCGCAGAAGAGTCAAATGTGCGGGAGTTTGATAATAGTCTGCATCTCTCCCAGCATCTCTCAGGTAAAAACACCCACGCCATAGTAGCCAGGGATCCAATGTGTGAGACTGGGGAGCAGCTAGAATCATTCTCCTCTCCTGGTTTCATGTATGGTACCTCGCTTCATAGTTTGTTTTTCACATTATATCATATCATATTTATAACATAGTTAAAGTTATTTTAATGCTTTTAAATAGGGGTTTCTTGACTCAGTAGAATTGTGAAAATCGTATTTTCAGAGTAGTTATTGCAAGGATTTTTGCTGCAGGCCCAGGAAGTGAGGACAGTTGCTAGAGCCATCAGGTTCCACTCATCTCACATTGAACGACAAGGAAAAGCTCATGGGGGAGTGAGGTATAAGATAAAGAGGGGGGCTTGATATTTTCTGCTTATTGGTTGTATTATTTTAATCTGGTTGAGTTTGTGAGTCCTAGTGTCAAAAACTTAATTTCACAATTAAACTGTTTTAAGTTTCAAATGGGTACATATAGAATTAAATATGAAAATCCTCCTTATCAAATCTCACTTTATTCCCCAGAAATAACCACTGCTCTCAGTTTGATGTTCATGTATTTCTATGCATTTACATACACATATGTCCATTAATAGGCAAGCAGTCAGATGACTTAGAGTATATCCATCCTGTGAAATACTACACAGCAGTTTAAAAAACAAACAAAATATAGCCATAAATGTCTGATACGTAATGAACTCCAGAGCATAGTGTTTTCTCATTCATTCATGGTAGGATGGATATGCAATGATCTGTTTACTCAATTTATTATTGATACAATTTAGGTGTTTCCAGTACAAACCCCACAGAAACAAAAACAAAAACCAAAAACTGCAATATCCTGAATACGTCTTTTCATGTCTCCTGTGACTATTTCCCTAGCATAGATAAATAGAAGTGGATTCATAGGTTTGAAGGATATTTGCATTTAAAATTTAATAGATTCTGTCAAATTGCCTTTTAAAAGTCTTTATCATTTTACATTGCCTCCGACTGTGTGTAAGTATATCCTCCCACTCCCCAGTGAATCCTTACTTAACATTGGATATTATCTAGCTCTTAAATTTTTGCCACATAGACTAAAGGTGGGGTTGGGAATCTCATCGTTTTAATTTGTATTTCTCTAATTTTAGTGAAATAAAGCATATTTTGTTTATTGGCCATTTATATATTTTTGTATGTTTCTCATTGTTTTATTAGCCCATAATTCTGTAAGGGTATTTATATTTTTCTTATTGATTCGTAGGAGCTCTTTATATACAATTTACAAAACATTTTTCCCAGTTTCTCTTTTGAATTTTAAAGTTAAAAGTAATGTTATCTTCTTTTTTCGAATTCTCTATAATATCAATATTATTTCTGTTAACTACATAGAAGCTGAGAAAAAGTTTGAGATGCTTTCTTTCAACTATAATACTTCTATTGTATTCCGATGATTGGGAGGCAATTGTCTTTTCTAACAGGGATTGAAGGGCAGAGAACATTTGAGAGGTAAGGGATTCAGTAGTAGCATGGAACAGGAGAAGAGTTTTTCAGTTTCTCTTAATTATTTTGTTTGTCACTGTACAAAACATTTTGTTCAAACATTTGCACATAAAGACCATATGCAAATGTATGAGCAAAAATGACATTCTTTGGCCAAACATAAAATAGTTTCAAATTGTCTATCATTGAATAGGTTTCTTTTTCTTTCCTTCTGTTTGTCACACATATGCCCACTTTCTGTTTTGCTAAGAAAGAAGTGTTTAATTGCATAAGTTTTTTCCCACAGAAGATGAATAGGTTTCATATTACACCTTACTTCACAATTCCCAGATTGTTTTTTTAAATGACTTTATTTCTAATAATAGATTGAGCTTTAAAACCAATATTTGATCCCTGCAATGAAAATCCCAAGTAATGTTAAGTAAAAAAAAAATTGGTATCCTATTTCTCCTTTCTTTCTTTTTTTTGGGGAGGGGGTATCTGTGTTCCCTTTTTATCTTTTCTGTTTTCCAGGATTTGTTTAACCAGTTCAATTTATTAAATTTAATTATGTCTGTTAAATAACCAGTATCATTTCTGTTTTCCTGAGTGAACTTCGATACAGAAAGTACCAAATTATGAACAATCACTCATTGCCTTTTATCCAAACCGAATTCTTTGGGCTCTATAATAACATAACCTAATGTAGAAGTATATTTAAAATGGTTACCCATTTTCCAAGCAGAGCTCTTCTTTCTTCAAATACCTACAGTAAATACAAAAGAATGGAATGATTTTATATTTAAGAGCTGAAAATACCCATTACGAGAAATACATCATTAAAGTATGAATGAATAAATATTAAGTCTTCATTGTGTCAGGTATAAAAAGACAGATTTCATTCCTGAGAAGGTACTTTACTTATTTTAAACTTGGGCAAGTTATCTCTTTTCTTAGTTTTCCTATGTGGAATAACTAATCATAAAAAAAGAAGTCATTTTTTTTAAAGACAAGAAAAGAATAGAATTGTAAAGTGAAATCAACTTTAGAATTTGAAGAGATGAAAAGTGACAAAGGTAAAACAGGAAAATGAAGATCCTCCCCCCCCCAAATATTTCAATATCAGTAGTATGATAACTTGTGAAGTTTATGAAAGAGCAGTTCTATTTTTATATTTCAGTATGTACACATGTAGTGGATATACATGTACTTATATGTTTGTAGGATTAGAAATGTGTATATATGTACTTTTGGGCTTACAACTCAGTGTTTATCTGTAAAGGTTTGTTGTTATATACTATTTAGGACAGAAACCATGTCTAATTCATCTTCATATCTCCAGTGTAAAGTGCTGTACATGTTACATCAAGTGGTTGGGATTATGAATACCCTTATAGATATATCAGTGCAATGTGAGTCATTTATATATTGGTGTAGAAGTGTTTTTCTGAGTATCAGTCATATATGTATTTCAGTGAGTGAGGAAGAGAAAACTAATATCAGAATGTTTGGCAGAAGAAGGAGTTATGGAGAGAGGAAGCAAGAGAAAGTAATGAACAGATGTGAGTATCTCTCTTCCTCCTACACATACCCTCTGTCAGCTTTCAAAATTAGAACCAATGTTTTTCCCTTCTTTTTAGCACTACTAAATTCTCTAGCACTGCAAAAATGTTCCTACTTGGAAAGTAGATCAGGCCTATTTCTCCCCTTTTTGCGGAGGAGGATGAGAAGCTGGTTTTATGCTTCTAACAGATAATGTTTTTCTTCCTTTTTTAGACTCTCAAACTCTAGTTTCAAAGGTATTACAAAATGGGGATTGAAATGATTGCTTCGACAACAACCTCAAGGCCAGTGAAATGTCAGTTTTGCTCCTGGCCAGCAAATCTCATACATCATGGGTAGACAGTTTTTGCACATTAAAGAAAAAGAATGCCCTTTTCTCCTTCCTCCCAATTAACTGCCACCTGGGTTACTAAGACCCTCAAGTAACAGTGACATTTAAACTCAGAATTTCTAGATAAAAATAGAAGAGAATCTAAAGAATATAGAAGATTCAAAAATCTGGATTCAAATATTTCCTGAACTCTACCCCTTCGCCTAACCAAATCATACATCCTCTATTGCCCAACCCAAGTCATTAGCACCAGCACTTTTCTGATGCCCAGTGATCATTCTCCTCCTAACTCATACTCCACTTACAGCCCATGCTCTACTTGGTTTCTATAGGGTTTGTTATGGCTCTCTAGTCATTTCTGTTCGTTTTATTTTCCCATGGAGGTTATAACTACTTTCTCCACACACTCCATAGATTCCAATTCAGGCCCTCAATAAACTCCTACTGACTGAAGAACAGCAACAAAAAAACTTCCAAAGTCATAGAATTTTAGAGCTAAAAGAAAGCTAAAGACTTTTTTTTTTTTTTTTGGCTCAATTTCCTCATTTTAAAAAGGACAAGCAGAGGCCAAAAAGGATTATACTTGTAGATTTTTAAGCATCACTGGTTCCAGATTGTGTTCAGCTTAACCTTGTACTCGGTTCCTCACTAGAACCTTGGTCTTCCCTATCCTGACTTCCAGCTGCACATTCGTAATGAACTACTTTCCATGCTTTGGCCTTACAGTGGGAGAAGACAAGGTTAGATCCCAAGACCACAACATCCTTTCGAAAGGAGGATGGGATAATCATCATGGTAGGCAATGACAGTATGAAGCACTGGAAACAAAGCGGACTTGAAGGGGAGAGGGGAATCAATAAGAAGGTAGCAGGAAAAAGTAGGAGGTGGGGACTGTTATTCAGGCCAATGACCAGTCTAAGCAGAGTCTAAGTGACAATAGAGAAAATAAACTTAGCCAGCAATCCTTCATTTGCATGAAAGAATTACATTTTGTGGTTCTGGCCTTTATAAACCCCACCTTTCCTTGCTCTCTCCAAAGTACAATTTAAGTTGCTACTTGAATCTGTGTCTCTCGGATTGCAATCCTTTCGCTCAAAGAAATGCTTTTTGCTCCAGAGTGTTACGAGTCTAAAACAACATTCTTTAAAGGGCCAACAACCAAGTTTAAGTAGAGTCCGAGCAAATCCAGTTCTTTACCGAAAGACATTTGGACCCACGTAGAAACTGATGGGAATGAAGAGGGAAGGGAGCAACACTAGATGGACTCAGATCTGGTTCAGACTCTACCTTTGACAAGAAATATTATTTGAAACAAATAATATTTAATTGTCAGGTCCTCAGTTAGACTTAGAGTCATAGATTCTTTGGTTTGAAGCAAGTCTTCATTTCAAAGATCTGTAGTCTCGTTTTTCATTGTAAAGAGCTAGAAAACAAAGAATCAATTCGAAATGGAAATATTAAAATGGATCTTCTTTCCTCCGGAATGTTTATATCACTGGTTACTCAGAGCCTTCTGTTAAATCAAAATCCTACATTGTTATTTTAGCTGACACTGCAGTTACATATTTCACCATGTGATATCAATCACCACAGTGTATGAGTAATATATTTAGGGGCTCCTAAATTATGATCAATTAATGATAACGAGGTGCTTTTTCTCAGAATGCCCTTTTAACATGTACTGTACTACATCTGCGAACCATACTCAAAACGCAATGTTGATTCCTTTCAATTCAAACACTAGATGGAAAAGAAATCATATACTTTTAAAACATTCTACCTCTCAAAATTCACAAGACTAGATGGAAAAGAAATCCATATACTTTTAAAACATTCCTCCTTTCAAAATTCACAAGGCTAGAGGGAAAAGAAATACATTTACTTTCAAAACATTCCTCCTCTCAAAATTCACCAAGCCTGAATTATTTTGAAATCTGTTACATTTGTCTATGTCGATGATGCTATTTTTTTAAGCATCTGAATTTGAATTCAGTCTCTCTGCTTAAAGCCTTCTGTGAGGTTAAAATCCTGTGACTCTTATTTTTGTCTGAAATAGTTATATATATTGCACATTTTACTACAGAAGAAAGACAAAATTAAAACAAAAACAAAAAAATGGGACCTCAAAATTGTACTGATCATTGGTGACAAATGCCTTGTTTTATTTACAAGTATGGAAATTAGTGTATAGATACCCTCTGGCAAACTGTATCCTTGGCATATATAACCTCTTTCATACAGTTAGAATGTTAGATGTGGAAGAGGCCTTCATGGTCATCTGATTCAACCCACTCATTTTGTAAAAGGAGGGTAGCAAAGCCCAGAGAAAGTAAGTGACTTACTCAAGTCATGTGGGAAATTATTGGTACAGCTGATCTGGATGTTCTAGAATGTTCCATTCCCAAAGTTATTGTTCTTTATTTGTATTTATATTTGTTTTTAAAATTGGTTTAAAATATGATATTTTATTGTACTGTATAAAGTAAAAAATGAAAGCTCTCTTCTAGCAGAGCCATCTCCTCCAGTGCCATCCAACATTAGCAGTTTTATTTGAGGGAAAACCACAATTAGTAGCTTGGTATATGCATGTGTGTGTGTGTGTGTGTGTGTGTGTGTGTGTATTTACATTTATGCACATACACATGTGTATAAATACACACAAATATTTTTAAAAATAATTTTACTCCAAACTAGAACCTAAACAAAAAAAAAAAAAACAACAAAAAAAAAACAAAAAAACTTTTTAGAATAAAATGGGAGGTCTGAATAGAAAAATAAATATCATCTCTAGAAATTATCAGTAGAGTTGACAAAAGCTATTCAAGAACCAAGACAAGCCAATGGAATGGTTGCTGTAACACATGGCCCAGAAACCCCTCCAGGACTAAAGGATTTATTAATTCCCCCACCTGCTGGGAGTGCTGCTGGCTGACAGTCATGAGCTTGAGAGATCTGCCTTGTCTATGATCTTTAGGGGAGCTATGGAGTCAATGGAGGCCTCACTGAGACTGCATCACAGCCCAGCTTCTTTCTCTGCCCCAAACCTCTTCCTTTCCTCTCCCCTCCCCTTCTGGTGCTGATACCCAGAGCCTTCCTCAATCAACGCCCTACACACCCGTTTCAGAGTCAGCTTCTTTAGTAACCCAACATGTAACAGGCCATCAGGCAATTAAAATATATTCCCCCTCCCCCATAGCTCCTAAATTGCTTAAGACTTCTAATTTTTCAAAGGAAAATTCTGAAAATCAAGGCATCCAACACACACATATTTCAATTCAAGTCACTTTTTCACATGTGTGTAAAACCTTCTCCATTCTATGAGAAAACAGATTTCAAAACTAAACACTAAGGTTTTGGGGGGGAAAGCAAAGAAGCTGTTATATAAACTGTTGGAGAACTAAGAGCATTGCAAACAGGTGATCAATAAATAATTGCTGAGCTGAATAATAAAGACTTTCAACAGACCTGTGTTGCTTATGACTAGACGAAAGCTGATTTTTTCTTCTTTCTCTGCCTTTCCTTTCCTGGTCCCTCATTTTTTTCCAGACATACTCTTCACTTCTCATTTCCTTTATCTTTTTCCTTTTTAGTCTCTCTCCTTTTTATTTCTCACTATTCCTATTGCTACATTGGCTCACTCCCAAAATTGCTCATTTCACATCAGAGGAGTAAAACGGGAAAGCACTGAGCAGGACGTGTCAGGATTGGTGCTCCAGCTTTGCCAAAGTGATGAGCATATCTGTTTGGTTCAGAGAGGCAAAGGGTCAAATCCAGGCTAAGGAAGGAGGGAGATAGGGGAAAAAAGGTGAGAGTCAATGGAGAAGGTGCCAGGGAGTACAGCTGAACTCTGACTCCATTTCTTGTGCCTCAGGAACCATATAAGGCACTGGAGACACAGGGAGAAAAGACAGAATCTCAACTCTTAACACATTAGAGTCAAGTGGGAAAACTGGTGAATGGTGATGAGAAAAAAAACAAACAAACAAGCAGAAGGAGGCTCCCCATTTGAGTTGATTCTTATAGGAGGCAATGAGAAGAGCATGTGCAAAGGTGTTGAGGTGTGAGAAAGAACGGCTCTTCTGGGGGCCACTTAGTTGGCTTGGATATAGGATGAGAAGAAGCACTGACAGTGTTTGGAACTGCGAAGCTGGCAGAGGTCAACACGTGAAGGGTCTTCAATGTTACGCATGGGGGGTTTGGAATTTACCCTTTGAAGTAGGGCCATTATCAGTTTTATAGAACAGGATTAGATTGATATTTTAGAAAGATCATTCTGGGACTAGAATAGAGGATGGATTGGTAGGGATAGGGGCACTGGAACCAGTTAGGGGATTACTGCAATGCACCAGGCAAAGGGTGACTAGGGTGTGAACTGGGAATGTGGAACTGGAGGTATATGGAGAAAAGGGACTCAGATGAAGAGTTCCAGGAGAAAGACTTCTAGAACTTGAAAATGAATTAAATGTGGAGGAGAGAAGGTGCTGGGAGATACTCCTCCCTGGGTTTGTAACATTCCCAAATGTCTTGGAATACCAGGAATGCAAGGCCCCGACTGCTCTATTCTTGGGCAATTTCTCCAAATTGTTTACAGCAAGGTGACCTTGACCAATGAGGTCCTTCCTATCTTCCTTTGGGACCAAGAGCAGATTTGCCTACTGCTTACTATACAAGCAATGGATTCCCTGGGCTCATAGTTCCTCAGCTGTGATTCAAACCCATGATGTGTGCAGTATTTATTGGGACCTTTGCATCACTTCTGTGGGACAAAGTGGGCAAGGAGAACCAATACAAACATGATGTTCAGACTGCTTGCTGCTCTGTAATTCAGTTCTCTGTCTCTGACCCAAGAATCTTGTGTCTTTTACTGTGAAACTGTAGTGTCTTCAATGCCATAAGTAACAGGCTAAGTTATTAACTAGTAAATTGCGGAAAAGCAAATCCTAGACCTGACAAGGAGAAGAAAGATTTCTGGCCTGAGTGACTTTGTGTAAAGCAGTGTCTTTCCCTAGGGGAGGAGCTGATGTTTATGAGCAAGATAATGAGGTCAGTTTTATTGATGTTGACTGTATGTTACTGCCACTAGGTGTGGTCCTTGTAATAGGTACAGTTGACCCTTAGAAAAAGAAGGAGTTTGACTGTCGACTCCCCGCACAGTCAAAAATCCATGTATAAGTGCAGTTTAAACCTGTGTTGTTCAAGGGTCAAGTGTATTGACAACAGTAACTCACAGACCTGTTGGTAAATTCTGCCCCTAACTGAAGCAGGAACAGAAATCCCCAGAGGCTAGCCAATCTCACACCCCAGCATGATACTCAGCTTCCTACCCTTGCAATCCTTCTTAGGTATATTCTACCAGTGCCACCCAGAATGCAGGTGGGAAATAAACTTTTTAGGAGAACACGAGGCATGTAATCAGATGAGATCTTTTCATTTTGTTTATTTGACTAAATGTGCAGCATTATCCAGTATGCAACTCTAGTGAGGAAGTCTGTTTTTTTTTTTTTTTTTTTTTTTTGGGAAATCTGACTATCCTCTTCTCTCTTATTCCTGGTAGTTCCAGCAGAGAACCAGTGATTGAAGAAAAAAAAAAGTATTTGGGGTGAGAGAGAGGAGGAATGACAGTGGAGGAAAAAACAAATCTAAGACATTTTCATCACAGGTTGGGACTCTTTGTCTATTGCCAGCCTTGCCCATATAGTGAGGGCTCAGTACAAGTTTTTGCAAAAATCCTTTTTTTACTTTCATCTGTTATACAATCCTAAACAATTTCTGTTCATATTCTGATAACCAAAATTTTACGCTTATTTTCTTTAAGGCATGGAAGCAACTGATAAAATAGCTTTGATCACTTACTTGGTCATTCAAAAGCTGATGGTTTAAGGGTGTCCAGGTACTCATCTTTGTCTGCATTTTGGGACCATCTGTGCTTTTGGGAGGTGCAAATGCCATCATGAAATAACTGAATATTCTTCCATAAGAAAAACTATACCTATCGGAAGAAATGAATAATATAACCTTTAGAATGCTAAAAATACTAATACTGCAGAATCTTTTAGTATGTTGAGAGAGGAAATTGGAGGTAAGAACACTTATTGGGAGTACTTTATATATCAGGTACTTTATATGCCCAATTGAAGCTCATAACAATCTGGTGAGGTGGTAGATTTTAGCTCATTTTGTAGGTAAAGAAAATGAAGCTCATTGAAGTTACATGCCCAAGCTTATATAGACAGTGGTAGAACTTGAAATCAGACCCAGGTCTATTTAACTCTATTTTCACTGGACCACAGAGGGAAATCCAGAATCACTCGTTGGCCGGAAATAAGTATTTTAATTTATAAAATCACAGTGCAATATAAAACACTCCATCCTTGTCCTTTGTGTCTTTCTTCCTCTCCTTGTAACATTCTGACATCTAAGTAACAAGGGTTCTAGCTTGATACTATATTATAAAAGTAGAATGATATAATGTAAAACGCTAAGTCTTTAGAGATGAACAGATTTGGGCTTATTGGGGGAAATGTGCAGTTTTTAGATGCCCAGTATATGTCTGCCTTCATTCGATTAAAGCATTATAATTTCCATGATGAATTACTTTCTCCCCATTGTTCAGAGTTTGTTGAGTTGGTTAATCAAGGTGGCCTCCCCTTCCCTGGCCAAGAGGTGGTCACAAGACTGAGTTAGGCCAGTTGGATTGACACTGACTTATCCTTTCTTTACAGTTAAGGTGGTCATTAAAAGTAGCACTGATCCTGTTAGGTTGTTCCTGCTGCCTCACCCCTCAGAAGCCTCTAGTTATTTATTGTCCAGTTTGTGAGCCCCCTGATATCCTTGCAATAAATTTCTTCTTTTGCTTGCATTAGCTAGAATCTATTTCTGTTGTTTACAACCAATTTTTTTTTTTTTTACTTCATACACGTTTGATCCTGGCTCTAAAACTTAGCAGCTGTTTAACTTTTTGCAAGTTATTTAATCCATCTAAGCTTCAGTTTCCTCATTTGAAAAATATGAATGTACGTAGCTACCCTCAACCACTGTTGTGAAGATTAGAGAATAAGGGTCCTGCAGACTGCCTGTCAGATAAGTAGTAACTTCCTTGCAGCCTTTCTTAGAACTTCCTGCCATTCACAGAGTTCCTCAATATCTGTCCTTTAGAGGGCCATAACAAAATATTTTTAAGGTGGAAAATATTTAAAGCAGACTGATGGTAGCTTCAATATACGTCCTCAGTGTTTCCACTTTCCTTCCTCTCTTGAAGGTGGATTTCATATGGGAAGGCAGTGGTGATGCCTGAGGGGACCAGGGCTTGCCTCAATTACTGGCTCCAAATATTACAGCAAATATTAAATATTAAATATTTTTTTAAAAAAAGCATTAGTTTTTGACTGATATGGGATTCCCGCAAACGTTAGATCTATAATTTTTGAGGCTCTCACTTGACATGTAATAGTCTCTCTCAGGTTTGAGATATAGCTGAAGATAAAGCCAATGTTTAAAACCTCAGTGGCATCTTTCTTGCGGTGGCCTCCTGCCATCACACCACTGGAATAAAGGGGGCTCAGATCAGCCCTCACAGTCTTCTCAGCCCCTAACAGCTAAATATTTGAGACACACATGTTTAGCTAAATTGCAAAAGGGATAAGAAATGATTTTGTCACAGTATTATTAATTGGCAGCTACAGAAGTACATGTGAGGAGGTAGATTATAGATACGAAGCATGGTCACTGAGTCTAGATCTGCCCAGTTAAAAATTACGTATTTCTTTTGTTTGTTGTTATTTATTTACATTTGACCTTTCTTCTCATTAAATCAGTTGTTTTTAATCTTTTTTTTTTTTTTTGAGGGCCAAAGAACTCTTTGAGAATGTGATGAAAGCAATGAATCTTCTCCCTGGAAAAATGCATGTAAACATAAAATTTTGCCAACCCCAGGTTAAAAACTTCTGCTATAAGCTGAGAAACTCTCTTCCCAGTTTGGATAGGAAACAAGCTAGGCAAAATTTTTGAAAAATTTAGGACAAAGAAGCTATATGGGGGCCTCCCCAAGGGCCTGAACTGGTTGTTTTATTTTTCCTGGTTCCTCAGAACTAGAAATTATTTGAATTAGACTTTCTTCAAATCATCTTGAGGAAAGTTTGGTTTTCAGGAGATGGGCATAGCCAGAAAAAAACAGCCCTCTTACAGACCTGCTGAAGCATGCAAATAGGGTGTCCTGCCCTGTCCTTTGTCCTCTTACGATTTTTTCCTCCTCTCTCTGTTCCAGAAAATGGGCAGTGAGTATATCTGTACGCACACACCTTCATGGTATAGACCACTGAACACCATTCAAAGACAGATGGTTTTATGTAACATACTCAAAAATAACTGTCCCCAATCCATCAACAAGATAAAGGCAAGTTGTCTTCTCCTTCCACATATAAAGCTTGTTGTTGCTTTTTTGTGACCTCTTTTCTCTTTAATGGCTTTCCCTGAATGTTCATCTTTAATTTTTCTCTGGATAAAAAGGAAAAAGGAGGGCATATGGTCCTAGCCCCCAAGTATGGTTCCAGTTCCACATTTAACAGCAAAGACGGGTCCTCTGGTAGTTCCAGTGGCCACACATCTCCACTTTCATCTTCTAATCCATTCTTCACACTGTCATCATCATTCAACTTTACTAAGGACCTGTTACGGCTGTGGTAGGGGTACAAATACTAGGGACTTTGCTTTAATGGAGCTTACAGTCGACTATTAGTTTTGTTTGTTTGTTTGTTTTACAAATAACATTATATAAAGTGTACAATGTGATGTACAATTTAATGTCCATCACCTCCTATAGTTACCATTTGTGTGTGTATTTAGAAAGCTTGAGATGTATTCTCAGCAAATTTCAAGCATATATTAACTATAGTCACCATGCTGTACGTCAGCTTTCTGGGACTTATTCATCTAATATTGACCAATATCTTGCCACCCCCTGCCTCTGGTAACCAACATTCTATTTAGGGAGGTATTTTTTAAAGGACCAGTTGATCATGTTACTTTTCAGCTCAAAAACCTTCAGAACCTCACTAATGGCTACAAAATATCCAGACTCTTCAGCATGCACATCTAGGTCCACTATGAAATTACCTCAATCTATCTTTTCAGCTTCATCTGCCCATCTCTCCCTTCATGCATTATCTGCTTGAACACACTGAACTTCCCAATACTCAGAGAAAATAATACAAACTCTGTTTCTTTGCTCATGTGGTTTTCTGACATTGTTCACCTAAATCCTAACCTCATAAAACATAAATGTGCTCAATAGATATTTTGTTAAGTCAACTGAATGAATGAATGCAACAACGGTGGAGTGGGGGCTGTTTAAGGATTAAAACTAGTGAAAATGTACAGTGAAACTTGGAACATTATGAAATGAGTACTGGGATTACACTCAGGATTATCGGGTTTTCATTTGGAATTTACAGAGCAGAATAGGGTTGAGTTTCTCTGCTAATGCACAACGCACCTATTGAATACTGCAGCATCATTAGAGAAGAGAACCTCAGATATTATCAATTATCAGGCAATAGGGTATGGTTAGATTTAAATACAATTTTATCTTATCAACTAGTTAGAAAGAAAGCAAAACCTATAATACAATACAAAGAGCTAGTGCTTGATAGATGTAGAAATAATTATTTGTTGGTCATTAATTTCACAAATATTTAGCATCTGGCACTTCAACTGCAGCTGAAACAGAGCAAAATGTAATCTCCAGGAACACTAAAAGGCATCTGAGAGGCCCAAGAGGATCTGAGAGTGGAGCTCTCAAAAGAGTCTCTATCTTTTTCATGCACTATCCACTACCTCACCTTTTAGTTCGTCTCCCTTTTCAAGCCTCAAGCGCTGGTGTTGCCATAGTTGCTTTTTCTTTGACTCTGCCCAGTCCCCACCCCTCCTAGCTTCTGGTAGTCCAATCACCATCCATATATCCTTTCTCTGGCATCCGGGGTCTCTCAGGCAACAATGTGTGGTTTCTTGATTGGCCAGGAGATCTAGGCGAGCTGGCTCCAAAATTGGGAACACGGATAACACGAAAAAGTGTGAGTGCCAGTAGGGCGGGAGGGGCTGCAATCTCCCAATATAATGCTAAAACGAAGATACATCCAATTCTGAAATAAGCAGCATTGAAAACCCTCATTCAAGACATATTTGTGTTCTAAATCAGGCCAACCTACTGAGCATGCCCCATTATATTGCTCTGGTCACTGTGAGGCTCCGAAATGGAAACTCCACTTTTCCAGGTTTTAAGAGTGACCAACAGGTAAAAGACAGTTGGAGGCAAAAGAATTCACAACTGGTACCATGGAAGAATAGCACCTGCAACAGGAAGTGAAAGGACGTGGGAAAATTGCCCAACATGCAAACTCATAGATGCTCCAACATTGATTTTAATTTATCAGATTAAGGAATTCAGGCTGACTGACAGATACACCTTGGAACCAGCAGATGGCACGCCTTAATAAGAAAAACTCCAAATGTGGAAAATTTTACAATCTGGTCTAATTTAATTAAGTTTATTGAGTACCCACCATGTAATAAGGGATGGAGTGGAAATACAGGCATAAAAAAGAAATCGAATGAGGAAGACTGGAAAATACAAAGTGTAAATAACTAATGTAAGGCACACAATGATAACTGTTGTGATAGAACTACATAAACAAGTGTTGGCAAATAATCAAAAATTCAAAATTCAAGACGGAGCTTCCTTGGTAAGTGTGAAGCAGTTCTTATAGGCAGCAGGTTACACAACAAAACAAAACAAAACACATACCTCCTCACAAAAAAACAAAAAACAAAAAAAAAACCAAAAGCCTTTCCTCACTAAAATAGATAAGAATATACTCTCTTCCAACTTAAAACAAATGTAAAGCCTAAGTAGGTTTGTATTGTGTTTCATAGTTTTGAAATAGACAGTATTAGTATATCTTCAATTTAAAAAGAAAGAGAAACGTCAAGCTCATAGACATTGATGAGTTCCTCGAGTTAACAAAGGATCTGTAAGTAGCCAAACTGAAATTAGAACCTGGGTTGTTCAATTTCAGCCTGGTGGGTTTTTTCACATGACCAGGTTGTATGTAAATGAATCGACAAAGCCTTTGGAGGTGGTGGTGGGGGGTGTGTGGCCTGGAAGAGGTATGTAGATGAAATACTAAATTACTATGTATTACCAGCTAACATTTATGGTTTCAAAACGGGTTCATCCAGAAAAAGACCAGTTTTAACAACATGCTGTTAAGAGTGCTGTCTTCTGTGAAGTTCCCGCTCATTAAAGCTTTTCCATTGGTGATTGCAACATGGAATGAAAGAGAGATGGGATAAAAAAGAGCATTGCACTTTATCCCTGTTGGATTTGAATATGTTTATCCCTGAAAATAAGGTCCCTTTCGTCTGTCTTTCAACCAGCACCCTCTGGGCCTCCAGTCTGACTTCTGATTTCCTCTCCCAACTATCCCCCAGTCTGAATGACATCATTCAGCTTGTTCATAGTGAGCACATCAGCTCAATGTCTGTGATACTTCGACATCACTTTTAAATGAAACATTTAAAACCAAGAGGAGTTTGGAGACTTAAGAAAAAACCTTGTATCCCCACTGAGATTTTTAAAAATACTAACATTTTTGTTTCATATGTGCGATTAATAGTTGAATCCCCTTTTGTACACTTCCCAGATTTCATTCCCCTCCCTGCCTGTCTAGAAGCAACCACTGTCATGAAATTGGTACATAACCTACTTGTCCAATTTTTATTCTTATTATATGTACATATTTGCCCTTATAAGCAATGACTAGGTGTTCTTAAAGAGGTATAATAACTTACATATTCTGTTGTTTTTTCAATGTTATATTTGAGATTTAATCATGTTGATGCATTCAGTGATAATTTCTATGTCATTTCCACCTCCCCATGTGAGCTATATATCCTTCACCTGACAGTTTTCACAGGACATTGTGTAACTTGCATAAATATGCATCTGGCTGCACATCTCTAGAGGCTCTGTTGATGCAAGGAATCTGAAAATATATAAAGCAGACAGTTTTTCACATACGTTATTTGCCTCCTCGCTCACCCTCAGAAAAGGCAGCTTTGGCTCCGCAGGATGTACTGGCTTGCTTAGAACCAGCTTAAAGATTAACACCACTTTTTTAAAAAAAATTGGTATTGCACAAGTATTTATTAGGACAATTGAAAACATCACTTTAGATCTCATTTATTATGCTTTTTCCCATAGCTCATCTTCTGATGTTAACTATATTTATGGCTGTCTAAGCTTAATACTCAATATTTACTTAACATTTATTGAGCACCTTTTAAAATTTGTGGTAAAATACATGTAACGTGCAATTTACCATCTTAACCAATTATAAATGTACAGTTGAGTAGTGTTAAGTACATTCACATTGTTATACAACAGGATCAATATTACCTAAAGTCCTGTGTGTTACCAACAGAGCAAAATGATGCCTCTAAAGTCTAGGTTGAAAAGGAATGAAAAGGGGAAAAAAAGGTAAAACGGTGTAGTGAAAAAGAACAGCTTTGGCCTTGAATTAATCTCGACTCCCATGGAAACACTGTGTGACTTTGGTAATTTGTTTAATCTTTCCGGGAATTTTCTCTTCTGAAAAATTTTCTAAGAACATTTTCATTCCTAAAATTATGTAGAAAAAGAGAAAGGAAACACGTCCTAAGGAGCAAAAAGAAGGGGTATGCTACCAATAACCACAAGCTCCGTCTGTTCATTAAGGGTTCGGCAGAGGATATAACCTGTTCTTGGGCAGGTATCCTGCCCGCTGTTTCAGCGTGGAACCCTGAAACAGGCCATTGTCTACCTGTACTTGCACCCAGTGCCACACACAGCACTCGGTGACTCGCCCCTTGACCACCTCCAATGCCCAGTCTCGCGGTCCGCACACTACTTAACAGGTTTTGGCAGTTTTGCAATAATAGCATCATAGGCTGGGGTGATGAGACTCGTCGCATCGTCTCAACAAGGGAAGGAAAGAAAGCTTTGCAAAGAGTGATGAGCACGCTTGAGAAAAACGCTTCCAGAGCTGGGAACGACTCCGCTGGGGCAGGACAGCTCAAGGCGTCGCCCAGGGCGCGAGGCGGAGAACAACGAAGCGCTCTGAACCGTGCCGGCGCAGCCTGGCTCAAAATGGGAGCGCTCGGCCGAGCGTGCGCAGCGCGCCTGCGCCGAGCGTGCGGGCGCGCGCGCGCTCCCTGGGTCGCGCGCCCCAGCGCTCGCGAAAGCTCGCGGTCGCTTCGAGGCGCGCACCGGCGGTTCTCGCTCGCTCGGTTTACCTGAGGGATCCGCGGCGGTCTCCGGCCCGCGCTGCAGCCCCGCTGGAGCCCAGGCCCACGTCGTGAGGTGAGCTCCGAGGCGTGCGGTCTCCCGGCCGGGGTAGCGGGCAGCGGGTGTGGGGCGTGTGGGCGACGCGGAGGTGCCGCCGCCGCTGCCCGTTCCCCTGCCTCACCCTGTGCGGAGGAGCCACCAGCAGCCCCCGCACCTCCTCCTCAGGGATCGTTATGCTCGTCGCGGCCCAAACAAAAGCTTTCGTCGCCGGGTTGTGGCAGGGAGGGGGTCGCAAGGGCTTCTCGGGATCGAAGGCGGGCCGAGGGGGTGCGGAGGAGCCGATTTGGGGGCTGAGGTGGCAGATGTCTAGGGAGCTTATTAACCCTCTCTGTACTCAGCCCGCGCTGGGCAACCTGTGCGAGTGTGGACCGCGAGTCCCTCTCCGTCACCCTCGGCCCACACCTTTCTCCAGGGAACGTGCCCGAGTACCCACCCAGAGCCGCTGCCGCGGTCCGCGCCGCGGGGGCGTCTGGCGCTCGGCTCCCGCCGGGAGCGTGGGTGGAGGACGCGGCTGCCAGCCGGGGGCGGACAATGCACCGAGGGCTCCAGCGTCCCGGGCCCTTGGGGCGGCGGGAGCCCCACGTTAGGATTTCCTCCTGCTTGGACGTCGTTTCTTCATTTGGCCAACCTCTGATTTCCAAAGCCCAAAAGTTGCCCCTTCCATCCCATCAGTTTGCAAAGTCGGCTCCCCCTCCCAAACGCTTGCCCCTTTTTATGCTCTCTGTTTGCCATGGGTGCTGCTGGGTAATTAGTAGATGGCCTCTGAAGTAAAGGTACTGTTACAATATTTCAAGACATTTTAACGTTTTTCTGGAGATTTTTCAGATCTCAGGAGTCTTGGAGTTAGGTGCTTCCTCTGTTAAGAGAGGGCTTTTTTTTTTTTTTTTTTTTTTTTTTTAAGAACAAAAGCGCATGCCATTAATTTAGGCACAGGAGTAGACTTGAAGTTGAAAAATAACTACCCTGTAAAAGAGGTCCAGTTTTTTTGCCCAGTATAAATGAAAATTAGAATTTTGATTCCCTTCTTAATTTAAGGCAGATGCAACAGCAGAGCAGACCCAACAGCTTCGTAAATAACTGTCACATAAAAATATCCAAGCAAAATCTTATTTTATAAAAGTTGTTTTGGTAGACTTGTAATGTCCATTTATGGGAAATGGGTCACTTTGCAAAGCCAGTAGCACAAGAGCAAGGAAACAAAGACCTAGCTGACATTGGGGATGTTACCTCCCTCCTCAGCCTTCTTTTAGCCTTTAGTGATGAGCTGATAGTCTAAGGAATAGGTAAATCCTTAGTTCTGTTATTAAGAAGCACTTACTCCTTAAGATAATGCTTTCCGTCATAGTTTTAAGCAAATCAATACTATCCCTTTCCTCCAGGAAATTTTTTTTTTACCAAACCACAGCATCAAGGTGGAAAGATTCAGAGTTGGATTAGGAAAGAGGTGTAAAAGCTTAACAGGGTGGGCTTGGAAGAATAGAGCTGAAGATAAAATATAATTAAGAGGCAGCCCTTATCTTACCATGTTGCCTTTTACTTGGTGAAATAATGTGTGCCTTCTCTACCCTAATGCTTTGAAACTGTCAGGAAAATAATGAAGCCTAGCATCCTACCTTATTTTTCATCCTTTCCCCCCCGCCCATCTACTACTAATATTCTTTACCTCCACTTCTAAATGTGTAACAGTGTCCCATTACAAGAAGAAAAGACTATAGAATCTTTCATTTTCCTATATTCCTTGGAGCTTTATTTTGTGCTCTGAACATTTAGGCGGATTTTTCTTGAGAGTTCCGTGATCGAGAGGGTTGAGGAAAATTTAATAGTAAAGTGCACGTTCGTTCTTTGTATAGTACAGTGTGAAAGCTATCATCGGGTAAGGATATAGGAGTTTTTGACTCACAATAAGTCCTCTGTTTCCCACTTGACAGGAAAAAATATCTCTACCCAACTTAAATTTCTTATTAGTTTGTTAGTAAAACTATAAGATTTTATGCTCAAAACTGAATTCCCAGTGTATTAGTTTGTTCATGTCAGACTGCTATTGATTTTATATTTTTTAGGAGACAGGGTAGGGGACAGCTTCTACCGCATCTTTACTTTTCACAGGAAAGAGTGGTGTTGGCCTCAAGTTTTTTTAAATCCCTAAAACTCTGAAATTATAGTTGCTTAAACCTGCAGCTGCCCACAAAAAGAGCAATAACACAAATAAAAAGAATGGTTTGGAAAATACGTACTGGAGAAATTATGTAATATAGATTTGGGAAAAGATGTGCTGCAGGGTTTGAAGAAAGAAATGAAGGCTTTTAATAGTGTCATTTCCATAAGGCTAGGAATAAATGCTTGAAGAGTAACAACTCTTCACTGGCTAGGAAGGAGTTTTAACCGTGTGTCAAAAATGACTTCTTTTTGCTTTCCAATTCATTATGCTGAGAAGAATTGACAGTTTTGGTGGATCGAAGAAGTACATTGCAAATGAAGTTTGAGATGAATATAACTAGGCTAATTGGCTTTTAAAAAAACAAATATTGGTGCCCAAGTTTTGTCTTACTGAAATAATTTTATAGTCAAAGCATACAAACCATACAACCTTGCTAATGGAAAAAAAATCAGGGGCTTGATATTAGAGAATTTTCTGATGAACAAATTTTAATTGGAAAGGGAAGCTGGATTAGAATTTCAGCCTGCTTTTATTTTTTTAAGTCTAGAATCTGGTCATCTGTTAGCTTTCTAGCTTTGTTTTCAGGTTAGTTTTAAAAGATCTCTTTAATCTTAAAAGTAACTTATAATTTATAAAATCGACAGGATTTTGATGTTCACTATTCATTTTAATTTTGAACCTAAATATATTTGTTTTTCCTTTTTTTTTTTTTTAAAGATCTATCACTCATGACATTGGAAGATTAGGCTATTGTAATCAGTAATGACAGACTTAACTTTTAAAATTAGAGATAAGTAATAAAGGTCAGTAAAGAGATATTCTGAGATTAGTAGGAATCTAGACCCTATGAATTAAATATATAGCTATATAAACTTTCTTTTATCAACAATGAGGCAATATTTTGGGAATAAATTTACTTTTTAAATAATAAGATATGGAAAACAAAAGGCCAAAGACCACATGGATTTAGGAAAAGGAACAGAACACTTAGAGCCTTGAGTGTGCTCTGAGTATGTTTTGTCTTTCTAACAAGACAATTTCCTTGGCAGAAGAAACTCTGTTAGAGGTAGTTATTGTAATTGTATTATAATGTATTCTTAGAAAACTCCTCTTAAAGAAGACAAAGAATATCCCTTCTATTTCAGCTGTAGAATCACTGTGTGTGAAGCAACCTTTAGATGGTATTTCTGAATTGGAAATGCAAAGCGTTGTCTACATTTGTAGGGTGTCAAGAAAATTAAATCTAAACGGAGAATGATGAAAGAGATCACTTTCTGTATAAAGTGTAAATTGGAATAGAATTGCTAAACATAATCTTTTGTTTCAGGACCCTCTTGACAAGCCCTCAGGGCCCACTTTTGTCATTGTTTCTTCTGGGATTCAGCCTGCTTTCCTCTTCACAGTTGCCACCTCCGGCTTTTTCCGCATGAGTTCATTGGGTCTGGCTTTGCCACCAGCCTGGGAAGACAGCCTTCCAAAATTGCATACCCCTTTCCTTTATTGCTGCCCTTAAAGACAAATACTCAACTTATTGTATTTTAAGGGCTTTTACTTTTTATCATCAAAAGAAAGTGTAATTGGAAAATAACAGATTTTTTGTTCCATATTTATAAAAATTGCAGATTTAAATGTTTCTAGTCCTTTTTGTTTTCAGATGGAATGATAATCACGTACTTAATCTGAAAACAGTTTCCCAGTATCTTATATTGCTCAATGGGGAAGCGAATGTGCCTGCTTTCCCAGAGGTATGGCATGCATAACTGGTCCCTGGCCCCGAAGTTTTTATATTATCCCAGCAGGTCCTTTTATTCAGTTGAAATTTTGTAGATTCCTATAGTTAAAAATTTAATATCAGTAAGAATGCCAAAACAACTGTTAACCTTTATTTAACAAGTTGCTATATTTGAGTAGGACCTTTTTGGGTTAATAATCTCTGTCCTGCATGTCTAGAACTTCAACTTACAGCTTTTCGGTGGATGATCCTACCTCTGGAAAGATAATAACTTGCTACCCACACACACGTGATCCTGATTAGTAGCAGATATTTCATTATGTTATTGAAAAGTGATTTGGAATCTATATCAAAGGTTTAAAACATGTGTATACTATTTGATTCAACTGATAAGTGCTCTGATTTTTCCAGTATTAAAATCAGTTGACTCATACTAAATTGATCATCACTTTTTTGCTTTCTTACTAACTACAATAGGGCAGTAATGTGTCCCTTGGCTTGTTGCTTGTTGTGTAGTTATCAGCCAATAAATCAGTGATTCAACTAGTATTTATTTATTCTTGTCAGCTAGTTAGCACATATTTATAGATTTAGCAGAGTTAATTATTCCATAAACAAAGTGATGAACCATAAGTTCTTTAATAAAATCTCACACCATTTATAATATTAAATAATTGAAATGTGCCTGTATTTTTGACAAAAATAACATTCTATGTTATTTTTTTATTTTATTTTTACTTGTTACTGTCTTACCATGTTAATAAATATAGACCTTGCTTATCATTTTAATGATTATGTACTATTCCACTATGTGATTGTACCATAGTTTAACCAATCCCTATTGGTAGACTTTTATGTCGATTTTATTTTTTATTTTTTAACTAATGTTACACTAACATTTTGGTTATGCATCACATGTACTTGTGTGTGTTTACTTTCATAGAATAAATTTATAGAATAGATTTGCTGGATCAAATTTTAAGGGCTTTTCATGTAAGTAGCCTTTTTTAAAATACCAACTAGTACTTACTATATTCTCACCAATAAATAGTATTTGAAAATGTTGGAATATTGACAATGTTCTTTTCCCTGCACCCGCTTCTGTACTTTATTCTATCATTGTTATTTTGCCCATTTGATTGCCCATTCGATTAACAAATATGATATTATCTCGCATTTGCATTTTTTTGTTAGTAAAGTTGAATATCTTTTCATGTGTTTACTATTAGTATTTCTTTTCCAAATTTTTTCTTTTTCCTTTCTATTAAAGTGTTATTCTTTATCCGTTTTTTCAAATTCATTTTATGTATTTTGCTAAGCATGTAATTACATTCAAATATACCTGTGCTCTTTTAAATTATTCTGTTTCAGGATAGTATTTTTCAAAACATGACTTCTGGACCACGTATAACTATACCTGAGATAACTGTCAGAATGATTGTTATTCTATAGAGATTAAGATTTCTTAGACCTGTGGGGGGAATTCATGAATCTGCCACACATTAAAATTAGAGAACCTCTGATTTGGGGGACAGAAAATGCATTAAGATTTTTGCTGTTCTTATATTTGTCTTACCGCAGTTGACTTTTAAAATATTTTTTAATATTCATAAACTACAGTCTTGGTACATTAAGATTATTATCTTAGCCCAGCCTAACATAATAGGTTTAACAAAGATTTTTAAAAAAAGTTTTACTGTATGGGAATATGGATGTCATAGGGCATAAAGAAAGCTTATAAGACAGTGGGAAGCTTCACTGGCAAATGAGGCAAATGGAATAATTGAGAGGAAATCACGTAAAATAGGTGAAGTAGGCAGAATGTGTAAGAGGGCATATCATCCAATTTAAAGACCCATTGAGGTATTTCTCAGTTTCTTCCTCATTTTATTTTTCTTGGTTCAGATATTACATTTATTACTCATTTATTTTTTCACTCATCAAAAGTTTTATCATGCTTCTACCTAATGTGCTAAAGACTATTGTAGGTGTCAAGTAGTAGTAGGGCTTATATCCAGATGGAGAGAGGACAGACAACAAAATAAAGAAACAAAATTATAATATGTTGGGAAATGATAAGGACTAAGAAAAGTAAAGCAGGAGATAAGGAGTACTAAAGATAGGAGTTAAGATTGCAATTTAAAACAAAGTAGTTGGGACAGAAAGAAATCTAACTATGGGAGGGGAACATACAATGTAGATATGCTTTACTGTTAAATTTTAGACCTGAAACTTACTGGATTTCATTAATGTCACCAAAATAAATAAATAGAAATAAAAATAGAATATCATCCTCAAGTTTTAGATGATAGTTTTTTTTGAACCATAAATTTGAAACTCATCACTGTTTGAGAAAATAGATTTGTCCAGTGACAAATATTTGAAATTCTCATGTTCATATTTAATAGGAGCAGTGTTCCCTTAAATGTCTTTTAGTTGCAAGCAGATAAGTGCTGTATAAGCAACAAACTACAAAGACAACTTATATGGTTGTTTTAATGCTACAACTAAATAAAGCTTTCAGCAGATATTTGACACATTTTTAATAACATGCATAGTTGTTACTGTGCTGCATGGTAATTATGCTTAAATATAAATGACTTTGTTCAATATCAGTTTTCTATCTCCAGACTTCACATTTCAGGGGCCAGCTTGAGGAAGGAAAGAAATATGGCAGGTCAAGCAGCTTTTGTAGATCTCCAATTTACAGATATTGGTATAGACAGATTAGGCATCTGAGCAGGAATTGCTCATAACTTCAGTGTCCCTAATTCTAGAGGTCACACACACTTTCCTTTTCCTTTCCACGAAAGACCATCTACTAGAGGGAGAAATCGGGAGTATTCAGCCATTGCTTTCTTTCTCCAAATAGTTTTTTCTGCTTAGTAACTAAAGCTTGGGATGCAGAGGTCCCAATTATTGATAGTGCACATGGGACAATTTCTTGCCCTCCTTAAGCTAAACTCGTTCCAGGTCTCAAGGTCTAAGTCGTCATGGGCCCCCTAGTATTTAAGTTGTCTTATTAACCTGTCTCTGAGAATTTCTAAACCTGAATTTCTCATGTTTTCCCAAAGTAGGCTCTTTACAGCAAACAGAAATAACTAATGCATATGAAAGAAAATGAAATAAAAGCAAATTTAACATCACTAAACCAAATGAAAGTATGATAAAATATGCTTTTTTTCCTACTCGACCTGCCTTCCACTCTACCCATACCCTCCCAGACCCAAATGAGATACATATTTTTGACCCTTTGGGTCAAGTCAGAGATTCTAAGGCTTAGAAACTAACTGGGAATCATTTCTATTCCTGCAGAGACTTTCTAGGGATGATTTCTAGTCTCTGCAGCCTGGCCATGTTTAAGAAAACATTTGTTGGTCAGGTATTTCTGCATCTATGGTACTAAATTATTAAGCAGTTTTACTAATTTTGGGAAAATTTTTTGATACTAGTTTTAGAGGCTTCTATTTGCCAGTGTAGTATTTTTTGATAAAGGTAGCCTTTGTGCCAACTATAATTCAGTAATAAAACTACCTGATGTCTGATGCTGCTTTACCATTTATAGAGTACTTTTAAATACATTATTTCATAATTCACTTACATATCATACTTATTGCAGAGGTAGTATTTTTTCAGGAAGAAAAATCTGAAGGTCAGAGAAGTTAGGTGATCTGTTTCCATTCACACAGCTATTAAAAACCTTGAATTCATATCTTTTTGATTTATTCTCCCTCCTTCACAGATTCTTTCTGCCAAGTCAGTTAATGTAAAAATGCACTATTAATCAAAACACATATACGTTTTAAATTCAATAGCTTAGATTATAAGTATGGCAGCTATTTAAAATTTAGGACAACAGCATAAAAATGTTTCAAAATGGACCGATTGTATCTTGTGATAAATGAAAAATTGCAATCAGACATGTTAAATAAACAACTGAGGGAAGAAAATTTGCCTTTTAGTGCTGGTTAAGAATTGTCTTAGTCAAAAAAAATGTCAGTATATCTATAGCATGAATGATAAGGCAGAAGAACTATATGAAATACCTATATATTTTTTATCTGTTAGGTCAGTATGATATCTCTCATCAAAGATTTTCTTTATTTCTCTTTCTGATAGTTATTGCTAAGTGTATAAAAATGCAACTGTTTTTTGTATACTACAACATTACCTAGCTCATCAAAGATTTTATATCAAGTCCACAAATTTTGAGAAGAAATGACTAATTTCTCCCATTTTTAAAAAACATACTTTTCAGATATTTCAATCAAAGGAAGAAATAGCTCTCCTAAGATGGAATCTGTTGTTTGGGAATGTGGTTGATCAACTTGATATGTTGGCCAAATGTGCCCTATGTAATAAAATGAAAAGAAGAGACAAGATGATGTCATTTTCCTGTATTGTGAAACCAAAAACAAATGCCTTTTGTGAGACCAAGCTAACAAACCTCTGACGGTGCAAAGAGTATTTACCTGTTTGAAGAACTTAACAGTAAGATATAGAAGAAATACTTCTTCAAGCTGAGACCTACAGGTATCTAAAGATCTTAAATATTGAATAGGCCTGATCATCCGAATCTCATTCAGATCCAAGAAGGATGGCTATGAGTTGGATTGTCTTCTATCTTTGGCCCTTGACTATGTTTGCGGAGCATATAGGTGGGCACAGTTTGTTTTCTTGTGAACCTATTACCTTGAGGATGTGCCAAGATTTGCCTTATAATACTACCTTCATGCCTAATCTTCTGAATCATTATGACCAACAGACAGCAGCTTTAGCAATGGAGGTAAGACTGGATCTATTCTTTGACATATCTTAAAAAATAATTCTCATATTGCCTTGTTAACTAATCTAATGAATGTGTCTGACAAACAGGGAAAGGATGTTATTTTTAACTACATCTTGTACATTAAAACATTATATATTTAAATCAAACTCTATATTGAAGAATCCACGTTTGGGGGATGTTACTTGACATTTTTTAGACATTATACTTTTATAAAGAAATTTAAAACACTGGAACATAGGAGATAAAAGGCATTCAGAAGTTAAAATTATCTAAGTTATATGATTGCGTCTTTTTTGTTATTTGGCTGATAATAAAACTTTAGATAAAGAGCAGAATATAATATTCATAATTCAGTCATTAGGTATTGAAGGTAACATGATTTTGAAAAGTGAGCTGTTTTTTTTCAGCCTTTAGGCTGATAGTGTACAGTATTTGAATTTTCTTAAATGTTTAAAATGATTTCCTGGTTTTACCATGTTTTACATCAGTTTGTTTGTTTGTTTGTTTGTTTGTTTTTAAAGAACAAAGCTCCTAAGCAAAGGAAAAGTTTTTGTTGTGTGAATTATATGTTCTTGACCTCTCAGGCTTTTATGAAAATTTGTTGCTTTACTTGAATTTTTATAATTGTGATTTTTAAGGCACTTTTTAATGATTTTACTTTAGAAATTATGACAAATTAATGGGTATATAGTTAATAGGTTTAAGTAAGTATATATGTGTTTCTATAGTGGTTAAGTAAGTATATGTGTGTTTCTATGTTGGGCATAGTTGCTTCTAGCATGGTTGTCATATCAGGATGCTATAGTGGTTTTAGAATTGTGGTCGAGGATATGTTTACTGGATAAGAAGTAGGAGGCAGTAAATGCTGGTGATAAGAAGCATAGCCTTTGGATATGGACAGACCTGGCTTTGAATTCTAGCTCTATCACTTCCTGGCTATATTTCTTTGGGCAATTTATGAAGACTTTTCTTACCATAGTTTTTTTGCTTATAAAATGGAGTTAATAGTTATATGAGCTTTTGTAACATAGAAAATGAAAACATGTATATATAGTACCTGGTTCATAGCAAGTACTCTTAAAAGTGATAGCATTTGCCATTCATCCATATTCTCATATTAATACATATAATTAATATATAATACATATAATTTACAGAGAATGTTTTGTATTTTAGTGTTTAATCTATCGTTACAGTGCTTTCAGCAAATTGAAGCCTACATGTTTTGGAATTCTTCATTTTATAGTAAAACTCAAAGGTTCATTACTTCTAAGTAAACTAACATCTGTCTGGGAAAATTTGTAGAAAGATTATTATTCATAGATTTTGAAATATGGAGAGCATCTTATATATCCAAATATTTGAAAACATTATAGTTTGAACAAAACATTTTCTGCTCATCCTCTGACTACACAAGGTCTAACTGGTAAAGAGAGATTTGATCTAGAGTGTCACATTAGAATATACAAAAATGGATGATGGTTTAATACAGTAATTTGGTTCCAGTTATAGTCCCTACTGTGTATTAAAGCCATCAGTTTTCTCTCCCCGCAAACTAAAGTAGGAATACCCTTGTTTTCAGTATCATTACAAGTTAGTACAAATTATTTGGAAAGCAAAATAAGGCTGTAAGAAGTAAGTCATAAAGATATTTGTACTGGCTTGGCTGTGCCATGTAGTAACTTTAAGACTTTGGACTTGGGACTTAAGTCACTTAATATCCCTGAGTCTTGGTTTCTACATTTGTGAAAAGGCATTAATAACAAAAAGTATATTGAAGGGCTATTGAGATTAAATGAGAGATTTGTAAAGTAGGTAGCACAATTCATAGCACACAATAGATGATCCACATATGTTAATTGTCTTGCAAATTCCATTTCTAAATGGAATTTAGAGAGAAAGTAGTAGAAAGGTGATGAATGTGTTCCGCGTGAACTTGTATCCCTACTGTAGGCTCATGGAAGTTTGATAGTAATGGCATGGTAAGCTATTTCTTCTTCACCACCCTCCTAAACAAGCCCATGCAGTCTATATATTTTACTGGGAATGAGGTTGCCTCAGTTTGAATTTCACACATTCTAGGGAAAGGACCTAAGTGAGTAATACTTTCTAGGAGAAGGCTCTGGGGATTCTAAGTAATTAATGTTGGGCATAGTTAGTTGCTTCTAGCATGGTTGTCATATCAGGATGCTATATTGGTAGAATCATCTGACAGTTTGAGAGTGTGAACTTTCTGTAATAGCAAAAGACATGGATACTCAACAGTCAACACAACATTATTCCAGATGAAAGTAAGGATTTTTAGGTCTATCAAGGAACTGTGGATACGTGCCTGCCAGCTTTTGCCAGGAGCAAGTAATTGGAACAGGTAATCCCAGCACATTCTTGAGTGTTCACTGTGGGACTTGATGAGTTGAAAGGCAGTTTCCTTGGTGTAGCATATTTCAGCAGGCCCAGTCTTCAAGCCTGCTTAGGATTCATTCCTGTAGTGGTGTTTGATTAGTCAAAATGAGGGCTTGTGGCAAAATAGTATATGGCAGTGAGCTGGGGTGCACAGATGAGAGAAAGTGCAGAATCCGGTTATCTCAATTTGATTATTCATGATCAACAAGTTTGATATCCTTTCATTGTATGTGGAGAATTCCTAGTTTATATACTGTCATTGAAATTGGGATGTTTTTAAATAATAGGGTATCAGTTTATTAACTTGGAAAAGAAGATCCTTGCTAGTATGTTACTCTACCCTACTTTCCAAAACATGAATATCTACACAAATGCACAACTTTTATGAGTTCTTAACTTGATGTCTTTCTTCCTGATATCAGTGGCTTTTTATAGAAAAAAAAAATATCATTCCTGAGTTTCTTAAACTATTTTGAGCTGTCCAAATTGCTAAGTAAATTTTTGGATACATTCAGAGAAGTTTAGTTTCTGGCCCTCTCACCTCTATGTTGTTCTTTTCTTCCACCTAAAGGTAGTCTTCTAAAAATGGTTTTGTTTATACTTCTATTAGAGAATTGAAAATATAATATTTATATGAAATGTTTATTTGATATCTATCTATATGTATTCTTTCACCTTTCTTTGATATAGTGTTGTACTGTTTGTTTTTGTTACCTTATGTTTTTCACTCAATATAACCTGAATATCCCAAATTAGTATTTCTAGATCTTCCTCAAAAATTATTTTATAATTGTGGCAAAATATATATAACAAAATTTACCATTCCAACTATTGTTAAGTGACAGGCGAGTGGTATTAGTACATTCACCTTGTTATGTAATCATCACCTCTGTCCTTCTCCAGCATTTTTTCATCTGTCAAAACTGAAACTCTGCCCATTAAATAATAACTCTACATTCTCCTTTCCCCCATATTTCTTCTGCCTTACAACTGTCTTCTCCATCTCCACCTGTACTTGATACCTCAATAAGTAGAAAAAAAAGTAGGGGTAGGTAACACAATGTTTTGTATGGTATCCTGCTTTGGCTGGAGAAAAATATACATGCTCATATAAGAGCAAGTTATCTGGAAGGCTTTTCCCTAAGGCCAACAGTGGTGGTTCCTGAGTTAGTGTAATTTATTTGTGTTTTCTATTTTTATGCTTCATTGAATGTTTGTATTTTCTGATTTTTCTATGGGAAACTCATTGTACTTTTAAAATAATAAAGTTAGTACAGAAACTTTGTTTTTAAAAAATCCCAACTACCCTTATTTGTCTAGCTCCCAGTTGCAGTGCCTAAGACTTAGTGTTTTTGTTTATTTTTTATTTATTTTTTATTATTATTTATGCCTATAGCACCTGGTCTTCCTAGGTGGTCTCTCGTCCAAGTACTAATCAGGCCTGACCCCTGCTTAGCTTCTGAGATGAGACATTAGGCTTGTTCAGGGTGGCATGGCCATAGACCACGAACTGTGGCTCCACTGGGGTACGAACCCAGGACCTTCTGTGTGTAAAGCAGACTTGCTAACTGCTACACTATGGAACCACATCCAGTGTTTATTAAATATATTTTGACTGAATGACAAACTGAAGAAAGAACTTGGTAAATGCCATAAGGACATACAAGTCAAAGGGGATTAAAAAAAAAGGGATCATATGTGGAAGGCTTTAGTTGCAGATGATATTTGAGTGGGCATTGAAAGACAGGTTTTTTTTTAAAGAGAATAATATAATATACTCTTGTATTCCAATAATTATTTGGATAATCAAACGTTTTATGGATAATAGTCTTTTTTTTAGGAAATGAAATTTCTTTGATCATATTTATTCTTGGAATTCATGGTTTCTGTCTTTAGAATACATCCTTTATGGAGCAGATTTACTTTTCTTATTATCTTTTGTTTAAGCTAGTATTAGTAAGACGGTTTTCCCTAAGCAAACAGCAATCTAGTGAAGTGGCTTAAGAAGCCTATTGTGTGACGGAGAAACTAGCCAGAAATTAAGAAGCTTCTAAATTAAAAAATGTACACACAGGTTGTAGAGAATTAATTGCATTTAGTAATTTTTGACTTAGAAGGAAAAAATAGCAGCTTTTAAAATTTTTAATTGATTTTCTTGTGATCACTTTAAAGAAATACTTTTTGAAAATTTGTTTTAAATTGATTTATTAAAGTGTGGTGAAATTTTGTAAAGTTTTATCTTTTGAGATAAACAGTAATTCACAAATTGTTCATGATACTTGAAATATTGAAAGTTTATTTCCTAATGGAAAGTCAGATTTTTTTTATGGGCTCCTCTGAGGACTCCCCTTTGACTTAAGAAGATAACTATACTCCTGTGATAATGGCATATTTCTGCAAACCAACTCACTGTAAGATTATTGGAAAGTATTCAATATGCTGTCATTAAACACTTAAAAATATTAAGATTTGTAAAAGAAAAGGAAAACTGGGATTAAAGGTGTTCACAAACCTAGAATTTCTTTTTTTTTTTTTAATGCAGAGTAATTTAAAGTTTTGAGCTTTTTCTCATTAGGAATTTTATTGTTACATAAAAGAGTCTTTAAAAAGTATTATTTTTAATCTCAAAATTATTCTAAAAAGTTTTTTTTTTTAATTGTTATTCTGTTTTGGATCTGAAAGAGAATGAATACCATTTTTGAATTTTCAAGGCCATTCCATGTGTAGTTATACATTTAGTGAATTTAGTCATAATACTCCCAAACCCAGTGGGATACAGTTTCTGTGGTTACCAGACCCTTTTGTAGAGTGACAAAGACTGGAATTCTGATTCTCCTGAGTCAAATTTTGGCCTTTGACTCTGTCCCCTTTTCACACTCCTTGCTAAGCTTGGGCTGTTGCTATGCTTGAAGGCTAGTCAGCTAGCAGGTTCGTTCCTATGGTAACAGAAATGGAAATTTGAAAGAAGAAAGAGAATGGGAGCACAAAGGCTTGGTTGATTTGAATTTGAACAAAGAATAGAAGGTTCCATGTTGTGCACCTTTGTTGTAGAAACCAGAAATTTAATTTTAGAAAGTTACTTAGTTTGTAAACTTTCTATACCTGGTCTTAATTTAGTGAACAAAAGTGCTGTTTAAGGAAGTAGTAAGAATCTTTTAAAATTTAATCAGCCAAAGTTCCTTTTTCTTCATAGTGCTTTAACACTAGTCCTTATTTTATATATTTTTCTCAACTTTACAGTATTCAGGCTACCTCATTTAATTTTGATTTTGCTGAGGTTAAACATTGTTAGGGTTAAAGTCAAAGCAGTTTGCTTATTTGGAAAATAGTATTTTTGTTTGTTTTGAACTAGAACAGCTTTATGGAGGTATGATTTCTGTACAATAAACTTCACCCATTTAAAGCATTTAGTGAATTTTGAAAGATAAATATACCTGTGAAACCATTACTGCAATCAAGATATATACAGAGCATTTCTATCATCCCAGAAGCCTCCTTGTGTCCCTTTGTAGTCCACACCCTGTTAACTCCCCGCTCTAAGCAACTACTGGTCTGCTTTCTGTTACTGTGGATTAGTTTTCTTTTCTAGAGTTTTACATTAGTATAATCATGCAGTATCTACTTTGTTATGTCTAATTTTCTCACCCAGAATAATGATTTTGACATTCATCCATGTTTTGTTTTGCTTTTTAAAAACTATTCCCATTCACTTTCTCACTTGGCATTTGAGAACAGGGAATTCAGCAGAGTTCCTCATGCTCATCAAATAGGTCTTCTCCAGCTCTATTAATTTGCAACTCTTCCCTCATCTCTTTTTAATCTATCATTTACTGTGTTCTGTATGCTCTTTTACATATTATTTATCTCTTATTAGGACCATTTTGCAGGGGAAAAAAACAAGTTTAGAAAGGTTACATAGAACAAATTGGTTAAGCTCTTTGGATAAGAATGTCAAGCTTTGACTATGGGTCCTTTGTAGCTATGCGATCTTGGACAAATTACTTAATTTACTGTGCTTCATTTTCTTCTCATGTATTATGAAATAGGATTAATGATAGTAGTATTTACTTTATGGGATTGTTGAGAGGGTTAATGAGAATGTGTGTAAGGCACTTAGAACACTGGCCAAGTGTCACTAAATGCTGTTGAGATATAGCACAAGATACTTAGATCTAGCAAGTAGCAGAAGCATAAACTTGTAGTTTCAGGTTCAGTGTAAGCAGTGCAAAACAGTCAAATCAGTTTTATAATTATGGGGCTCACAGATGGAGGTTTTACTAATATAGTAACATAACTGTTGGATTAGTTGGTATTTTATGTATTGCTGAATACCAAGCAAATTTGAGACTTGCTTAAGACATATATATGCATATATATACACATTCATATATATATGATTTTGTATATATATCAGCATGTGAATATGATACATTTTTTAACTTAAATAATTATAGACTCTTGGAAAGTTGCAAAAATAGTACAGGAGATAATATGCCATTATCACAGGAGTATAGTTATCTTCTTAAATCAAAGGAGAGTCCCCAGAGCAGCCCATGAAACCTGACTTTCCTTAAGGAAGTAAACTTTTAATATTGCAAATATCATGAATAATTTGTGAATTATGGTTTATCTCAAAAGTTAAAACTTTATAAACCAAATTCTACCAGGCTGTTGTACTCTACTTAGTTTCCTCCTGACCTTATTATATAATTATTTTACAGTATCAAAACCTGGAAATTAACATTGGTACAATCTACAGACCTTATCATAGTTCACCAGGTTTTACATGTACTCATTTTTGTGCATGTGTATATGTATGTGTGTGTAGTCTTTGTAACTTTATTTCATGTATAAACTGATGTAGCCACTGCTACAGTTAAGATACAGAAATGTTTTATCATCACCAAAGAACTCCCCTACGTGTGTTTCTTTTCTCCTTCTTCCTCTTTTCCTAATTCCACCCAACCACTAATTCGTTCTGTCTGTACAATTTTGTCTTTTCGAGAATGTTATACAAATGGAATCGTACAGTATGTAATCTTTTGAGATTGGCTTTTTTCATTTAGCATAATACCCTTGTGATCCATCCATGTTGTTACAGGTATCAATAGTCATTGTTTTTAATTGCTTAGTAGCAGTCTATTATAGAGATGCACCACAATTTGTTTAACCAATCACTCATTGAAGGACATTGGATTGATTCTAGCTCTTTGCTATTGCAAATAAAGCTGCTATGAACATTCGTGTACAGGTTTTGTGCAAATTTAAGTTTCGGGGTGGGGGGGATAAGTGCCCAGGAGTGTGATTGCTGAATCATATGATAAGCTTATGTTTGGATTTTTAAGGAACTGATCAACTGTTTGCCATAATGGTTGTGCCATTTTACATTCCCTCTAGCAGTGTATGAGAGATCTACTTTCTCTGCATTCTCACCACCATTTGGTATTTTCACTATTTTTTAATTTTAGCTTTTCTAATGTGATGTAGTAATATCTTACGTGGTTTTAATTTGTGTTTCTCTCATGGCTAATGATATTGAACGTCTTTTCATGTGCTTATTTGCTATTTACATGTCCTTTCTGGTGAAATGTATGTTCCCATCTTTTATTCATTTTCCAGTTGAATTATCTGTTTTTGACTTTTGAATTTTGAGAGTTTTTTAGTATATTCTAGATACAAATCCTTTGTTGGTTTACAGATAGTTTATCTTAGACTGCAGCTTGTCTTTTCATTTTCTCAGCAAGGTCTTTTTAGGAGAACAGAAGTTTTAAATTTTAATGAAGTTCGATTTACCATTTTTTAAATTTTATGTATAATGCTTTTGGTATAATTTTTAAGGACTCTGTAGCCTAGGTCTGGAAGATTATGTTTCTTTTTTCTTTTTTAAAAAAGTTTTATAGCTTTATGTCTTATGTTTAAATCCATGTTCAATTCTGAGTTAGTTTGTATGAGGTATTGTTTATTTTTTTGCTTATGGATATCCACTAGCTTCAGCAGCATTTGTTGAATTGCCTTTGTTCTCATCAAAAATCATTTGGCTTTTGTGTATTTATCTGGGTTCTCCATTCTGTTCTGTTGATCTTTGGGTCTATTTCTCCATGAGTGCCATAGTGTTTTAATTACTGTTAGCTATGTAGTAAATTTTTAAATTGTATAGCATGATTCTTTCCACTTTTTAAAAGTACTTTCAGTTATTCTACTTCCTTTTTTTAAATCTAAATTTTAGAATAAACTTGTTTGTGTGTACTAAACGTAATCCTGGGTTTTGATAGAAATTAAATCTAGAGATCATTTGGGGGACATTGAGATTTTTAAAAAATTAAATTGATTGGGGTAACATTGGTTAATATGTAAATTTCAGGTGTACAACTTAATATTACATGTATGTACTCTGTTGCGTTCAGTTAACGTCTTTACATGTTGAATCTTCAATCCATGAACAGTGTTGTGGGTTGAATTGAGTCTCCTTAAAATTTATATGTTGAAATCCTAAACCCCAGTACTTCAGAATGTGACCTTATTTGGATTTAGGGTCATTCTAAATGGAATTGGTTAAGAGGAGGTCATACTGGAGTAGGGAGGGGCCCTTAATCTAACGTCACTGATGTCCTTATAAATGGGAAATTTGGACACAGACACACATAGAGGGTAGGTGATATGAGGAGGCTCAGGGAGAATGCTATGTGAAGGCTGAATTTGTGCTGCCACAAGCCAAGGAACTACTAGGAGCTAGGAAAGAGGCCACGGACAGATTCTTTCCTAGCACCTTCAGAGAGAACATGGCTCTGCTGGCACCTTGATCTTAGACTTCTAGCTTCCAGAAATGTGAGAAAATGAATTCTGTTGTTTAAGCCACTCAGTATGTGTGGTACTTTGGTATAGCAACCCTAGCAACCTTGCTGAACTCACTCGTTAGTTCTAGGAGGTGGTTTTTTGTTTTGTTTTGTTTTGTTTTTTTAAGATTTCTTGGGATGTTCTATGTAGACAGTAGTATCATCTGCAGATAAGGACAGTTTTCTTTTTCCCATCTACACACCTTTTATTTTCCTTTTCTTACTTTATTATGCTAGCAGGACTTCAGTACTATATTGAATGGAAATGATAAACAGGCGTCTGTCTCTTGTTTCCAATCTTAGAGGTAAGAATCCAGTGTTTCACTATTACATATAATGTTAACTTTAGGGTTTTTGTAGGTGTTCTTTATCAAGTTGAGAAAGTTACCCTCTATTTCTAGTTTGCTGAAAACTTTAAAAATCATGAATGCTATTTTTGTATCATTTGGTATCATCATATGAATTTTCTTTGTTAGCTTGTTAATTTGGTGAATTACAGTGATTGATTTTTGAATATTGAGTCTGCCTTGACTTTCTGGAACAAATCTTACTAGGTTATAGTATATAATGCTTTTAATACATTTTTGAATTTGATTTGCTACTATTTTGTTAAGGATTTTGGCCCTTATATTCAGGAGGGATATTGGTTTATGGTTTTCTCTTTTTGTACTATTTTTGTTTGGCTTTGATAGTAATCCTTGCTTTGTAGAATTAGTTGGGATTAGTTCTCTGCTGTTTTCTGGAAGAGATTGTATAGAATTTGTGTTCTTTAAATGTTGATTAGATTTTACCAATGAAACTATCTGACCTAGATATTTCTTTTTCAGGAGGTTTTAAATTACACAGTCAATTTCTTTAATGGTAATAGGACTATTCAGATTATCAGCTTCATCTTGGGTGAGTTTTGGTAGTTTGTGGCTTTTGAGGGATTGGTCCACTTCATCTGAATTATCTAGTTTATGTATATATCTTATGTACTTATCTTTTTAATGTCTGGAGACTATTGACATCTTTCATTCTCGATATTGGTAATTTATGTTTACCCTTTTTATTTGTCAGTCTTGCTAGAAGCTTACCCATTTTATTGATATTTTCAAAGAACCAGCTCTTTGTTTGAGTGATTTTTTTTCTCTGTTGCTTTTCTGTTTTCAATTTTACCGAGTTTTCTTCTTTATTATTTTCTTCCCATTTGCTTGCTTTTTGTTTATTTTGTTCCTTTGGCTATTATGAATAATGGATGCTGCTCTGCTGTGAATATTCATATACACATTTTTGCTTGAACACCATTTTTAATTCTTTTGAGTATGTTCCTAAGAGCGGAATTGCTGGGCCATATGGTAATTCTGTTTAACTTCTTGAGGAATTGCCAAACTTTTCCATAGTGGTTGCCTCATTTTACATTCCCATCAACAATGTGTAAGGGTTCTGATTTCTCCACATTTTATCAACATTTGTTATTTTTTGTTCTTTAGATTATCATGGTGTCTGTGATGTGGTATCTCATTATGGTTTTAATTTGCATTTCCCTAACGACTAATGACATTGAGCATATTTTAATGTGCTTATTGGTCATTGCATAACTTCTTTGGAGGATGTCCAAGTATTTTGCCCACTTAAAAATTGGATCATTTGTCTTTTTGTTGAATTATAGGAATTCTTTTTGTATTGTGGATACTAGACCTTTATCAGATACCTGATTTACAAATATTTTCTTTCATTCTAAGGGTTGTCACTGTCCTGAGAGTGTCTTCTAATACACAAAAGCTTTTGATTTTGATGAAGTCCAAATTATCCATTTTTCTTTTGTGCTTGTGCTTTGGTATCACATCTAAGAAACCATTGTAAAACCTAAGGTCATGAAGATTTATTTTATCCCTATGTTTTCTTTTGCAAGTTTCATAGATTTTGCTCTTATGTTTAGGCCTTTGATGCTTTTTGAGTTAATTTTTGTATGTAGTATAAAGCAATGATCCAACTTTATTCTTTTGCATGTGAATTTTGTCTGTAGCCTCATAAGACCAAAACTCTGATGGTTTCTTGGTTTTCTAGCATCAGCCAAAGCAAAACTTGATTCTCAGCCTCTTGCTTTGTGCCCAGTCTCACCATGCTTCCTGGTCTCTGGATTCTTGGTCTCTCTAGTTCTTTTCTTTCAGCAGTTCTCAGATAGCTTTAAAATGATATATTTAAACTTTTCCCTTATATTTTAAAGTTTTTCTTGATGGAAACATTGGTTTAACAGAAACTACTCCTTTTTACTTGGACATGATAGTTACATATAGTTTATTGTCACAAATAGTTCATTTTTATATATCAGTTCTCACATCTATTATACAGTTAACTTCTTTGACATCAGTTTCTGTGATTCTGGATTTTCTGGCTACATTATGTATAGGAGATCTCTGGAAAATATATATTGGTGTAGAAAGGCCTGGTGGTGAGAATCTTTGTAGTCAATACAAAATCAACAGTGATTCGGAAACTATTATATAAACAAGTGGAAAATTATTTGATAGTGAAAAGCCTAGATGCATATTTCTTGGGATATTTGATCTATTCCTGTGGTTATAATGATGATTGTGGTATGGTTTTATGTTTGGAGCTACTACTTTTTGTTTTCTTAATATCAGCTTACAGTGCTAGCTAGCTCTGTTTACATCATGTGATTTCAGTGTTTAAAGAACTCTGTTTAAAAAAATGAACATAAAAAGAACGAGGAAATATGAGACAAAGATGGGAGATTTCTTCCTTAAATCCCACACTGAAAACTAACACTACTATAACTACTTATCTCCCCCCTCCTTCCCTTTGCTTTCACTTTTTGTCCTTTCTCTACTGTTGATACATGTAAATTGAAGAAAAATTGAAATACATAAAAGAAACAAAATTAAAATCTCTTGTACTCCCATCACCAATCAGTAATCACTCTTTTAAGTGTTTGGCATATATCATGTTTCTTTTCTTTGTAAAATGGATCATATTGTTATTAGTGTTTCTCTGTTCTGTCTCTTCATTAATATCACCTGTGACAATTAAAATATACATATAGATTCTAGGATACACCTCAGACTTAACTAAATCAGAATCTCCAGGGATAGGGCTAAGAGGGTTTTTTTTTTTTTTTTTTTTTAATAAAACTCCTTCAGAAATCTTTAGTAATCTTCAGAATTTTTTTTAAATGAAAAAAAAAATGAATATTGCAATGTTGTCTATAGAAAACTTTAATTTGTATACAACACTTTCACTAATGATTCAATTTTAACTTTTCCCTAGCCATTCCACCCTATGGTGAATCTGGATTGTTCTCAGGATTTCCGGCCATTTCTTTGTGCACTCTATGCTCCTATTTGTATGGAGTATGGACGTGTCACACTTCCCTGTCGTAGGCTGTGTCAGCGGGCTTACAGCGAGTGTTCAAAGCTCATGGAGATGTTTGGTGTTCCTTGGCCTGAAGATATGGAATGCAGTAGGTGCGAAAGTCATATTTTCATGGATCACTACTTATGTTGAAATATATTTAAAATTACTTGTCTTCTAGGTCATCGGTTTTTAAAAACTTTTTTTTAAAGTATATATATTAGTCTTAATTTTGAACAGCAGTTTCATGGCCTCAGAATTATTCATTTCCTTAGGAATTTGGAAGCTTTAACTTAAAAAGGTAGAAAAAGAAAAATATTTCTCTGAAATTTTTAAAAGAATTAAATTAAGAAAAACATCAGACATTCAGTTGATTTTCTCCCTCCAATTTTTTTTTTTCTGGTTATAAAAGTAATGCCGTTTATGAGAATTAGAAAATGTGGAGAAAATAATCATTTGTTGCCTCATCATTAAATATCTTTAATGATAATTTAATGGAACTTATATCTTTATGATCTAAATGTTTTAACGTCTAAAGTACTTCTTTCAGTTATGTTTTTCTATCATGTATTAATATACCAGACCCAGAAAATGTCAGATGCTTTTCTGATCATTTTCAATATATAATTATAAGCATTTCCTAAAGGTTTGAGGATGTTTACTAGACAGTCTTAGAGATTTGTACCAGAGAACATTATTATTAGTAGCAGTAATGTTTACAGTAGTAATGTTTGTTGTTTTTTATATAATAACATTGTGCATTTTTGTATCCTGAAGTATTTCAAGGATAAAGAATAATAAGATGAATATGTGTGTGCCTGTTATTATCTAGCTTTTCCCAGTCTTTAACATTTTGCAATATTTGGTTCAGATTTTTTTCCTTTTAAGAAAGAAAACTGTAGTCTATGGTCATGCAACCCTGAACATGCCCAGTCTCGTCTGATCTCAGAAGCTAAGCAGGGTCGAACCTGGTTAGTACTTGGATGGGAGACTGCCTAGGAATACCAGATGCTGTAGGCTTTAAAAAGAAGAACGAACGAAAGAGATAAAGGGAGGAAGGGAGGAAGGAAGGGACAATGAAGGAAGGGACAAGAAGGGAAGAGACAAGGAAAGAAGAAAGGGAGGGAGGGAGGAAAGAAGGGAGGGAGGGAGGAAGGGACAAGGAAACAACTATACAGATAGAATTGAAGGTTTCTTCCCTGGCACCTGTCTTGATTTTATTCCTTTCTTTTGTCCCCAGAGATGAGTTAATCATTATGTTGAATTCATTGTTAATCATTCCTATGCTTGTTTTTATACTCTTACTGCGTATATACGTATCTATAAACAACATTACATTTTTTTTATATGTACCTATGTTTATATCTGTATCATTCTGGGTCATTCCTTTAATTGCTATATAATGGCCACTTCCATTAATACCCTATAGTTATTTAGCTATCTTCTAGTGATGGTCATTTGGGTTAGGGTTATTTCCAGGTTTTTGCTATTATAAACAATGCTGTACTGAACATTCTTTTTTCCTTCATATTTACTATTAATTTTATTTTAACAATAGTCCTCTGAGGTAGGTAAAAAGTAGGTGTTGTCATGCTCATTTGAAATATGCAAAAATTTAAGAAATAAAACAGTTTTTATGGTCAATTTACTGACATTTTGCTTTCTCATATTTGTCTACTCTGTTTCCTATCTATTTAACCCCAGCTAACCCACTCCGTGCTTAAACATCTGATAGTACTTATAGTCCCTCTTTTGAAAGTCTAAATTTCTTGGTGTTTATAACAGGTATGAATTGCCTGGTCCAGAACCCTATTTTATGTTTCTTGTATCTAACTCCCATTGTTTAGTGGTCTTTTTATTTAGTGAATGATGGAGAATGGGAAGAAATAAGATCAGAAAAGTACTAGGGGGTGGTAGCTCTGGTATGGAATTCAGATTTGATTCTGACTGAGAAGGGAAGTCATTAGAGGATTTTGAACAGAAGAGAAATGGTCATGAACATAGGAGTGGCTACTCTGTGGAGGGAGATCAATTGTAAGCCACTCCCAGAGTCCAGAGAGAATGTACTCATGGCTCAAACTGGGGGGCAGCAAAGTGAAGGAAGTGAGAAGTGGTCAGATTCTGGATATATTCCCAAATAGAATGACAGGGTTTGCTAGTAGGTTGTGAGGTATATGTAAGCGAAGAAACTTCAAAGATGACCCCAGGGTTTCTGGCCTGAGCAACTAGAAGAATAGAATTACTGCTTGTCGAAATGGAGAAATACAAGTAGTGAAAATCAAGAGTTTGGTTTTAGAAGGCTTAAAGCTTGAGGGGTGTGTATATGTTGAATTGGCAGTTAAATATACAAATATATTCGTAAGAATATATAGTATTACTTTGCATAGTTTGAAACATATTGTTTATATATTTGTACATACATGCACACACACACAGACACACAGACACATATATTTCTGCAAAGACTTACCTCTCCAGACTTTTCTCTTGTCAAGTCATGCACACCTCATGCTCCAGTACTAAACATACCCTGTTTAAACCACTATGCCTTTGCTTAAATTTCTTCCTAGAATACTGATTGGCATATTTCCAATCCTGGCAAATACTGCTTTAAAATCTTGTATTGAGGGACTTACTCTGTGAAGTCTTTCATAACCTCTTCCCCTGAAATAATCCTTCTCTGTATCATTTTTTTAACTTTATACAGATTTTGATAGCTTCATGTATCACACTACTGTATTTTGTGTTGCATTTATAAGTTTGTGGCTCCTTTTAGAGTTAAGGATAGAGATCCTGTGTTCTTGGTCTGTTTATGTTAAACCCTGGCATACTCCAGGATTCCAATAAATGACTAAACACAATAAGTTTATGTCTTTTGGCTTTATAGTTCTAAGTTCTGTGAAGAAAATGGTTTGTATTAGGAAATAAAACAATGTGCTACATCATGAGATTATATATGTATTTGGCAAACAATATCAGTGATAGTTTCTTGGAAACTATTTGATGCACATAAACTAGTAAACATCTAGTTAGTGAGAGTCCGAAGGCTTAGAAAATGCTACTGGCAATAAAATTGAAGATGCAGGAAGTTCATGAGAATGATATCCTTAGTTGGGTAAGTATATCTGCAACACAACCCTGATTTCTTTGTTCTGAGGTTATGACAGTTTCTTAAGTCTGTAGATCATGGCCCTTTGTGGAATTGTTAGAATGTAGATTTCTTAGACCCTAACACAGGCACACTGAAAAATGATTTGGGTGATGGGAACCAAGAATTTGCATTTTAAAAGAACTTTAAATTTTTTTCGTATACACTAAATTCTGAGAATAACTTAATTAGAATATAATGGATTGGAGAGAAATTATAGATGGTAGGAAAGAACTAGTTGACAGTAGAGACCTTAGAAGGCCTTTTATTAATCAATATATTAAGCAAAAAAAAGCTGTAAAATGGGAAGGAAAAATAAAAAAAACAAGCCATTTTTAAGGATATTTAATGCTAAGCCAACTTAAAACACCTTGGGCCATGCATTTAGCGAAGATTTTTAACTCATGTTTAAGTAATTTCTATTTGAGTCTAGAGTATATTGAGGAATATACTGTAGTTAAAGGTTAGAAAAAAGTAACTGTGACGTCTATTCTTTTGGAGTTATACACTTACAAAAATTTATATATATATTTTATTTGTATATGTTTATATTTTTAAATCTTACTTTAAACTGTGTGTCCCAAATAAATCGTTTATATATATATACACTTCTATTGATAGCTGTTTTAGGAAAGAGTACTGTTTCTGAAACCAAAACAGAATTAAGTATAAAACCATCCCATTTTTTGGTCAGCTACAGAAAATCTAGTTGTATGGCCCACACAGAAGATAGCACTTTATTCCTACTTATTGTAATGTGCTCTTAGGACATAAGAATAAATAATAAGGCCATAAGTGCTAAATTTGGAAATTATTAGGTGGCAATAGATTTCCCAATTAGTAAAATGGTTCTCATCTTGTATTTTCTAGGTTCCCAGATTGTGATGAGCCATACCCTCGACTTGTGGATCTGAATTTAGCTGGAGATCCTACTGAAGGAGCCCCAGTGGCAGTGCAGAGGGACTATGGTTTTTGGTGTCCCCGAGAGTTGAAAATTGATCCTGATCTTGGTTATTCTTTTTTGCACGTGCGTGATTGTTCACCTCCTTGTCCAAACATGTACTTTAGGAGAGAAGAACTTTCATTTGCTCGCTATTTCATAGGATTGATTTCAATCATTTGCCTCTCTGCCACGTTGTTTACTTTTTTAACTTTTTTGATTGATGTCACAAGATTCCGTTATCCTGAAAGACCTATCATATTTTATGCAGTCTGCTACATGATGGTATCATTAATTTTCTTCATTGGGTTTTTGCTTGAGGACCGAGTAGCCTGCAATGCATCTAACCCAGCACAGTATAAGGCTTCCACAGTGACACAAGGATCTCATAATAAAGCGTGTACCATGCTTTTTATGGTACTCTATTTTTTTACTATGGCTGGCAGCGTTTGGTGGGTAATCCTTACCATCACATGGTTCTTGGCAGCTGTGCCAAAGTGGGGTAGTGAAGCTATTGAGAAGAAAGCATTGCTGTTTCACGCCAGTGCATGGGGCATCCCTGGAACTCTAACTATCATCCTTTTAGCGATGAATAAAATTGAAGGTGACAATATTAGTGGCGTGTGTTTTGTTGGCCTCTACGATGTTGATGCATTAAGATATTTTGTTCTTGCACCCCTCTGCCTGTATGTGGTAGTAGGGGTTTCGCTCCTCTTAGCCGGCATTATATCCCTAAACAGAGTTCGAATTGAGATTCCATTAGAAAAGGAGAACCAAGATAAATTGGTGAAGTTTATGATCCGGATTGGTGTTTTCAGCATTCTTTATCTCGTACCACTCTTGGTTGTAATTGGATGCTACTTTTATGAACAAGCTTACCGTGGCATCTGGGAAACAACATGGATACAAGAACGCTGCAGAGAATATCACATTCCATGTCCATATCAGGTAAGGCAACCTTGTTCTAAATTTCAGAATGTGTAATAGCGAAAAGAAGGCATATTACTATAACGAGCTTATCTTAGCTAGGTTTTTAAAAAAACTCTTCATGAACCTTCTACTTGTACATTAAAAGTTTAAAGTGAAGATAATGAACAAATATATTGTAAAAATGTTATACACGTTTTTATAAGTATCTTCCTTTTAAACATGGCTTTTACAAGTCTAAGCTATGGGGTTTTAAGCAGCTGCTGTTACCACAAAACATTTGCTCGTTCATTCTTAGAAATCTGCAGATTTGCGGGGAAGAAGCACTTTTAACAACTCTGATAAAAAGGCACTATTTGTGGAAATTTTACTGATGTTCAAATAGAAATTAATTGTAACAGTTTTGCAAAAATAGTAGAATGCAGTAGTACAAATTTATTTCATCTCTTAATTGGTCTTTGTTTTTCTTTTGCATACTGAATGTTTTGTGATTTACCTTTGAGTTTAAAGAGATCAGATAGTCATAGTTGCAGAATCAGAGAGTTTATGTGTAGAAAGAACTTTAGAGATCACTTATTTAGGTTCCCTCTATAATTTAGTGTTAAATATCTGTCTTGTTCAAGGCTTAGAAATGTACAGTAACTTGCTCTCACTCTCAGTGGGGATTTAGTCCTGTAAGAGGAGTGGAACAAGGAAAGTAGTTCAGTGGAGTTGATGCTAAGTATTTAACTCTCACCTTAAAACCTTCTCTGGAACTTATGCCACTAGCTATTACCCTCTCTTCCTTTTAAAGACAAGTTTTCTTGAAAGAGTCGTCTCCTGTTCATCATGTTCCAGGTTTCCCGTTCTCGAAGTACAGCAGCCATCCTTTCATCTACCCCAACCCTTATGTTTCTCTAATACCTTAAAAATATCTTTGTTAAACTATTTGTGTATTGTAGATAACTTTTACTTGTCTATTTCCCTTACTAGATGATGAACTCTTTGAAAGCAAGAACTTCTTTTTGATATTTTCATATTTTGAATGCATATCCTATAGGTTAATAGATAATAGCATTGAGAATGTGAGTGAGCAGATTGAGAAGAAGAGACATTTAAAAAATGGTAACAGTGGTACTAGGGACAAAGAGCGTATAATTAGCACATAGTCAAATAACCCTTTTATTTTATGGTATAAATAGTCCTATACAGAATTATATTTTTATGTTTTATCATATAAGTATTAGCTGCTGGCTTTAAAAAAAATACCAATTCATAATTAAAAGACCAGAAAAAGTGAATAATTGAAACTATTAAATTTCTTAACAGAATTGTTTATTAAAAACTCTTAATGTGAATTTTCAGACCTGAATCTAAGGATTGAATTTTGCCTCTAATGAGAAAGAAGGAGATGGTCGAATTACATCATACGCTTCCCCATTTAAGTTATCTAGTATTACAAATATATATTAAGGCTATGGAAGAAATTATGTTTGACTATGAAGTAATGTTCTAAAAAATACCAAACCTCAAATATATAAATTAGTAAATTAGAGTAATTTGGATGCTGCTATTTTCAGGACATTCCTATAATTTTTTTTAGCATCTTTAGAACCAGTTTAAACTACACAGAAAATATGTCTGTACACGTGCTTTCCTTTATATTCATAGGTTAAAAGTGTTTTTTATTTCTAATATACTGAAAAGAATAGAGAATGATATAATAACAATAACATATTATTAAGCCGTAAACTCTGGAGCAAGAATCCTGGCTTCTTATCTTTCATAACTTACTAGTTTTATAACCTTAGACCAACGTCAACCCTCTCTGCTTTAGTTCCTCATCTGTAAAAACAAAGAATAGAATCTAATAGTAATAAAATAGTAATAGTATTAAATATATATAGTAACAGAGTCTACCTCCTAGGGTTGTTTTTAGGAGCATATGTGCAAACACTTAGAAGAGTGCCTATTATGTAAGTACTCAAATGTTAGCTGTGTTATTCATTTTCTTCATTTATTATTGCTGCTGTTATTATTTCCACACATTCACACACATATGTACATATAAATACAGATTTTTTAAAACCATTCAATATCAAGCTGTAGCAAACACTGTATTTACTTCAGACTTTTCAAAGAAATGGTATTACAGATTTGACTGACTTCTCATGTACCCTTCCCCACTCCTGTTCCTCTTACTCCCTACCCATAGGTAACCATCATTCTAAATTTGGAGTATCATTCCCACAAAAGTCTATACAATTACCAATGTATATAAAAAATTTGGTTCACATAGTATGTAAACGTTATACTATACATCTATTTCTATAACTTGATTTTTTAACTTAACATTTAGTTTTTGAGATTCATTTATGTTAATACTGTAGCTCTCATTCATTCTTTAAATGTTTCCATTTAAGGAAGTTTATATTAATATTTTAAATATTTGGAAGTATAGAAAATAACAGACTCCTATGTGCTCACAGCCTAACTATCTTGAAATCTTAACATTACGTTGTATCTATCTTATATATAATTAAAGACACAGTAGATGAACCCCTCAGTTCCCTTCCATAGTCCCATTCCCTTTCTCCCTCCCCAGAGGTAGCCCTGCTCATAAATGTGATATTTATCATTCTTCCCAATATTTTTATACTGTGGCTAAATATTTATATATCTATAAAACTTTAATTGTGGGATATGATATCTTCAGCTTGTGATTATTTTAATTTATACTCAGGAGAGTATGAGTTTGATAAGGTCAAACATGTTTTCATATATTTATTGGCCATTTGGGGTTTCTCACCTGTAATTTGCCTATTTATTACCTTTTTCCATGCTCTGTTAGATTATTTGCCTTTTGTTGTTGTTGTAGTTTAAATGTTCTTTGTATTCTTTGTCAGTTATTTGTATTTCAAATGTCTTACCCTGCTCTGTAGCTTGTCTTTTAACTTTGTGTTTTCTTTGCCTTTTGTGTTTCAAGAAAAACTTCCCTGCCTCTAAAGTCATAACAGTGGTCTGCCATATTTTTTCTATCAGTTTTTAAATTTTTATTTTTTTGATTCATATCTCTATCCTTGAAATTTATTTTTGTCTATATTATGAGTAACATAATTATATTTTTTCCATATTAATAAGTAGTATGCTTCCTGCGCCATTTACCAAATAAGCCCTTCTGAATTGTGGCACAATCTGTCATGTAAAAGTTCCATTTTTAGGCTCTCTCTTTTGTTCTGTTTGGTCTATTTGTATAACTTTGTGTTATTTCTAAATTTCCCATACTTATTCTTCAAAATTATTTTAACCATTGTTGGTACTTTTCTATATGAATTTTAGAATCAATTTATCCATGAAAACACTATTGGAATTTTGATTGAACTTGTTTTTGATTTTAAATGAATCTCAGGAAAATTGTCATTTTTATAATACAGAGTTTTAATATCTTTTTGTTTATATATTCACTAATTTATTCCTATGTACCTTAAGTTTTTGTTGTAGTTGAAAATGCGGTCTTTGCTCTATTACATTTTTAAATTGGTTGTTGCTGTTGTACAAGAATACCATTGATTGATTTTTATATATTGGTCCTATATTGAGCATCCTTGCTAAGCTCTTATTAATTCTAATTGTGTATGGATTCCCTTCGATATTCTTTGTAGAAAGCCTGTTGTCTGCAGATAAGAACAGCTTTGTCTCTTGCTTTCCAGTTCTTATGTTTTATTTAAGATTTTTGCATCTACAGTAATCCCCCCTTATCTGCAGGGATATGTTCTGTATATTATGTTTTTTCCTTTACATACATACCTGTGATAAAGTTCAGTTTATAAATTAGGAACAGTAAGAGATTAATGACAATAACTACTAATAAAATAGAACAATTGTAACAGTTACTCAGCTTTCACTTAAAGGAAGCATGGCATTTCCTGTATATACATAACTTTTCACTTAGGTGAAACCCTTAACGACTTTTCTTTGGCATATCCTAATTGCCAGCAACACTACTCTTGTGCTTTGGGGCCATTAAATAAAAAAGGGTTACTTGAACACAAGCACTGAGATATGGAGACAGTCAATCTGAATTGTTTATTTCTGGAATTTTCTCTTTACTATTTTCAGACTGTGGTTGACTGCAGGTAACTGGTACCACAGAAATTGAAACTATGAATAAGGACAGAGTAGGGGGAGCTACTATATACTCATGAATGAGGAAGACTGTGATAATTTTTTTTTTCTGTACTATCCTTGTTCAATTTGGGCATCCAGACTATGATAACTTCATAAAGTGAGTTGCCCCCTTCTCTGAAACAGTTTTTGCAATAAATAGGGGCCATCTGCTCTTTGAAAGGGTGTTTGTAGCCTCCTGTAAAAACTCTATCACAGTATCTTTGAAGTAGGGAGAGAGAAGTTGTGGAAGGAACTGCGTTTATTAAACTACCATTTCAATTTCTTTACTAGTAATTGTTTTATTCAGGTCTTTCTTAAGGCATTTTTGGTAATTTATATTTTTCTAGAAAATTATTTCACCTTTTCAAATAAATTGGTATAAAGTTTTTATATTTTTTTATCGAAAAATTATTACTGTTTCCTTTTTTGGTTGCTAATGTATGTTTTCTTTTTTTCTCTCAATCTTACTAGATGATTATCTTTTTAATTCTTTTATTTTTGTTCTTACCTTATTTTCTTCCTCCTACTTTTCTTTAAAATTACACCGACCCTTGAACAATGTGGAGGTTCGAGGTGCCAATCCCCACACAGTTATAAATTCCATGTGTAATTTTTGACTCCCCCCAAACTTAATACAGTTGTCCCCTGATAGCTGCAAGTGATTGTTCCAAAATTTGTGTGTGCTCAAATACCTTATATAAAAATAGCATAGCAAGGCATACAGTCATTGGTTGATTGAATCCATGGTTGTGAAACCCAAGGATACAGAAAGCCGACTGTAGTTATTGAAAAAAATCTGTATACTAGTGGAACCAGGCAGTTCTGTGTTGTTCAATGGTCAACTATACTTTGTTTTTCTAGATTCTTAAAGTTCATTTCATGCAATGTCAATATTTCTAATTTTTGAAGTGCATTTAATAGTCAAGTGAAGTACATAGGGAAGTGCATTTAACCAGAAACCTTTATTAACTGGTTACTCATTCAATTTCCCATATTTAGCTCCAAACAACGTTATGTTTTTGTTTTTTGTTTTAGTTTTTGAGAAAATTTTATTCAAGTTACGGACTCTATGGCCTTTCTTCCTTTGTAGAAAAGTTTTCCCAATCCTGATGGAAGGGGACGTTTTTCACACTAACACCTCATAGATTAATACTCAGATACATGCATTTTTTTTATCCCCTGCAGTATTCCCGCCCCCCCACCCCCGGCCACAAAATTAGTATAAACCTTTCTCTTCAGAATACTAGTTCAGATGCTACTCTGGAAGATAGTCCAGCTATAATTAAAACTTTACTCTTTGTATGAATCCTATGAATTCCCTTGTGACTCTTGCTTTTTATTCTTAAGCAACAGATGTTGAGTTAAAGCTGTCTTGTTCAAAAGAGATAAAGTATTGTAGATATGTGCTCTTATTATTTGTATAGACTTCATTGTGTGTAAAATCTGTAATCTTATTTGATACCAACAACCTCATGAAATAGTATAGCTTCATTCCTGCCACTCCAATGGGAGGAAGTTGAAGCAGAAAGAAATAATATGGCTTTCACAGAGTCACATTAGCTCAGGGTTCAGCAAAGTATAGTCCACTGACAGACTGTAGGGCAAGCCACTGGGTGTTTTTGTTTTTGTTTTAATTGTGGTAAAATATCCTCCATAAATGGTAACATGAAATTTACCAAGTTAACCATTTTTAAGTGTACAATTCCGTGGCATCGAGTACATTCACATTGTTGTGCAACCACCAACACCATCCACTTCCAGAAACTTTGTCATCTTCTCAAACTGAAACTGCACTCATTAATCAATAACTCCCTTTTCCTTCCTGCCTCCCAGCCTTTGGGAACCATCATTCTAGTTTGTGTCTCTATGAATTTGACTCTAGGCATTCCTCAGAGATACTGTGATTTCAGTTCCAGGCTACTGCAATAAAGCAAGTCATACTAATTTGGTTTCTCTGTGTATATCTAAGTTATATTTGTATTATATTATTGATCTATTAATTGTGCAATAGCATTATGTCTAAAAAAACCAATGTACATACCTTAATTAAGTACTTTATTGCTAAAAAATGTTAACCATCATCTGAGCTTTCAGCTAGTCGTAATATTTTTGCTGGTGGAGGGTCTTACCTTCCACTTGTAAAAAATGACTGCGAAGCACAATAAAGCTAAGTTAAGTAAAATGAGGTATGCCTGTAATCTAGGTACCTCATATAAGTGAAATTGTACAATATTTGTCTTTTGATGTCTTAATATTCTGATAATAGAATTTTAATATTAATCTTCATTCAGAATTTTACTTAGTGGAATCTTATAGACTTGTGAATTGAGCACCAGAGATACTAAGTTCCTATTGAAGTAATATCCACACATAATTGAACAAGATTTGCTATCACTGAGCTTGCCTAAAAGAATACTTAGCAGGTTCTGATGATAATCTCTAATGAGAGTTTTTTAAATGTGTTAAGCAATGATATTATCTTTAGAGTAGCCTCCTAGGTGAATATATTTGCTTAAAAACAGTACGATTGATTTATAGTTATTTCTCATATTACTGAAGCTTTCAGATATTTGTAGTCAGTTTGTGAAGTAGTTGATTACATTGTTTTAAAGTACCAGTTGAGTTTAATGCAAATGGCATGTATTTAAGTCCCTAATATGAAGAAAAATGGGCTTGTGTAAATGATTTTAAAATATTTTAAATAGCATCTTTTTAAATATTTAAAACATGCACTGCATAGATTTTAAAACACTATACCAACTGATTTTAGCGAGAACACTTTTTAAAAATGTATATTAAATAATACTTGAGAAAGTAACATTTAATGCCTAAATCCCGAATTATGAAATATAGTCCAAGTTGTATATTTTACAGTTCAAAATCAGTGAAGTCTATTCCTAGCATACGGTTCCATCTGATATATTATTTAGCATATTAGTAATTTTCAAGGTACTTGGGTTTTTTTCCCCTTAAAAAGTAATTTCCTCTTTAATGCTTTCTAAGAGGTTCAAAGCATTTTATGAGTTACAAGTCTCAAAGATTATTGATATTTTTATTTTTATTTTATTTTATTTTTTTAGATGAGGCAACCCTTGGTTGACCTCAAAGATTGCAAGGACCTTGTCAGCTTACAATACCTTATTTTTTATTTTTTTTACACCTACAGCACCTGGTCTTCCTACGTGGTCTCCCATCCAAGTACTAACCAGGCCTGACCTTGCTTAGGGTCTGAGATCAGATGGGATCTGGCTCGTTCAGAGTGGCATGGTCACAGAGGGTGTTGATATTTTTAGAAAAGCATTTAAATATAACATCTTGGTTAAAAAACATGGGCTTTATGTCTTGTCTCTAACATTCTAAGCTTCAGTTTTCCCATGTAAAATACAGGAAATAATATATTACATACGGTAACATCTACCTTACAGGTGGCTATGAAGATTAAATGAGATAATAAATTTAAACCTTTTACTAGAGAGCCTTTCACAAAGGAAAATTTCACTATTTAATGTTGTTGCTACAAGTGCATATTTGAAATTTGAAAAAGGATTATCCCTATGTTCTGTACTAGAATCATTTTTTTTAAACATTGATTTTCAAAAGAACACATTTCCTAAAGTACTCCTTTATTTCTTTCATCTCTTTCATCCATCTAATTCACTGCTGTATGTCCTAAGGAATTTTCATATTAGAACCTGTGTTTCAATAAAAGAAACCTCTGTTACCACTGTACAAACATCTTAGCTTAGACTATCAAATTCACCTTAGAGTCATTTGTAGAATTTTAAAAACTTTTTATAAAAACAAACAAAAAAAATTATTTGTATTCTTTCAGCCACACAAAGCAACCCATCTGTTTACCTAGTCTTGATTCAGAAAAACACAAGAACAGTAAGTGTCAAATCTAACTTATGATTTTAACTTCATTTTCTGATGAGTGCTTCTCTTTACCAGGCAATTCCAAAAGGAATCAGCATTGTTTATGAAAGGACCATGAGGGAAATGGGTATGTTTTATGTTTCCAACATTAGTGATAGTCAATATTCTGCATACATATATAGTACTACTAATCTTTTTTTCCTGCTACTAATATTTAAAGGGGTAAAAATCCTGCTTGTGACTTCTTAGCTCCAAATTAATTTTTTCTCAGAATAGTTTAGTGTCTATAATAGAGGAAAAGAGTAAGAATTCCCTGAAAAAATATTCTCTCTTGTAGGAAAACATTATATTATAGAAATACAGAATATTAAAGAAATTTATAGGAAACAATACTATTATGTACAGGTTATAAAATGCTATCAAATAGCACTTTTGGATAAATATATTAAAACATAACAAGTTATTGTTATTTTGGCCTCTGTTAAACAGAATAGCCTGAGCCATGAGTTCAATTTAAGTCTTAATTATAGATATATCTGATGTGCAAATGGTGTACACATTTTAGGAAAAAAATTCAATGTATTTGCCATGATCCGTGGCAGGGCACAGTAAACTAAAAGGTTGGAAAGTAAATATTTCGGGCTTTCAGCTGCCACATGGTTTTTATTGCAACTACTCAACTCTGCTGATATAACATAAAAGCACACATAGACAATATGTAAGCAGATGCAATTGTCCCAATAATGCTTTATTTATAAGAACAGTTGTGGCAAATTTGGTCTGCAGGCTGTAGTTTGCCAACCCCTGATTTACAGCAAACATTATTCTAGATAACTTTTGGAAATTCATAACAGCAGTTGGTAGCCCATGGCATTTGTCTGTCCTGTGTAAATTAGCACTGTTTCATTCTCATTACTACTCTTAAGGATCATCATTTTGCTCTATTGCATAATGATATTGAAATAATCAATACAATCTAGTACTATTATATCACTACAATAAATACATAAAAATAAATTTTAACTGGGTGGTGAACACACAAGCAGTATACAGATGATGTATTATTGAATTATATACTTGAAACCTAAATGATTTTATACCAATGTCATCCCAATAAATTTTAATTAAAAGAAAACACCAAAAATGAGAAAAGAACTGAAAAATAAAATAAATTTTAGTATATTGTTATAGTAAAGACATGCCAATAAATGTTACTTCCAATAGTCTTTGAAATAATCACACCAGCTTAAGGAAATAATTCCAGTAGTTTATGGGAAGAGTAAAATAGAAGCAACTTAATATAATAATCACAGAAGCTTCTGGTTATTAAGTATTTACTGTGTGCCAGGTCCTTTACTCAGAAAATTTATATACATTATGTCATTTAATTTTCATAATAGCCCAGTAAGTTAGATTGTACTCAATTTTACAAATAAGGATACTGAGTCTAATAATTATATAATCTATCTAAAATTATACAATAAGTGATAGAGAGCTGGGATATGAATTGTCTTCTGATTCCAGAGCCTACAGTCTTACTATCACTTTACACCTCTTATGCAAAAAACACTGGTATGAGTATTTGGGGGAGACACCTTAGTCTTAGCTGTATCTAAGTCACTCAATTTATAATTTATCTCTAAAATTAGGGGATTGATTTGAATAATCTCTAAGGTTCTTATATCTAATATCAAATGAATTTATAAACTTTTCTCCCATAAACCACAGTTTATTTTTTCTCTTCCTTTACAAAACTCATTTACGAAAACAACAGCCATTTATTAAATATCTACCATTCTGACATATTGACGGTTATAGAAGGATAGAAGAGTGAATAAGATACAGCTCCTATTCTGAAGAAGTTAATAGTCTAATTAGAGAAGGTAAATATGGAAATCAGATAATTCTCTGACTAAAGTACAAATATAACTTTTTACTCTTGTTCTTTTAAAAAATATGAAGAAACCTAGTGAAAATACCTTAAAGAATATGATTTTGATTATACTATGGCTAAATATATAAAGTTGCTTAGTATACAAAGGTTAACACAGAAGAGTAAGAGTACATTTTTCTAGCACTTCCAATGAAAATTCTTCAAAACCAAGATAAAGTATGTCTTTTTATAATTTGAGTAGGAAAACTTTCTTGATATTCTAAAGTTTAAAAGTGACCAGATAATCATTTTAACAATTTCCTAGATAGATGTTTTGTTATCTTTACCCTCTAAAATATAGCACTTTAATCTCAAAGGGTAACTACAGGAAAATAAGTGGTGTCTTAAGTTTAACACCAAATACAACATTTCATGCAAATATATGTTCCTAAATGAACATTATAGTATAATTTGCATATCTGATGGAAAGAGAATGGCGACGATTATTTCAGAAGGGTGTGTGTGTGTCTAGAGGAGTTCCTCATGCCTCTTAACAAGAGGCCAAATTGCCTGCTTTATATATTTTTTGTCCTAGGCCTACTTCTGGTCTTGGCCCTATCTGAGGCTTACCTCTTGCACTGTAGTTGGAAAAAGTGAGTGATGATCTGAAAATGATAACTTCATGAGCCACTCTTCCATGCCTCCTTTCTCCCAGGCCCCTCCATAATTCTAGTAGCCCTTCCAATGGAATGACACATTAGCAAGGGAAAAAAGAGAAAAAGGATTAAGAGTTTTCACCCAGTCCTTTTTAGTTCTTCTCCTCCTCCTACAAAATGTCCATCTGTTGATTCAGTGGCTTACTTTTCCTTTCTCAGGACTCCATTTTGTTCTTGGTACAATCCACACACTTTTCTGTCAGAGATGGATCCAATAGGTGAGACTTGAGCTCCTTCAGATAATAGAGAGTGCCATAAACAGATACCACTTTTACTCAAAATAACTAACTTTTCAGATTAGCTGGCTTGCTAGGTTAGAGGATACTTCCCAGGACCTCTATAAAATAAGCTGATGACCAATGCATGTAGGATGCTTGGGCTAGAAGGCTGTTTTCTGGAGTACTTGCAAACTTTTCTCTCTTACCAGTATTTATGTGTTAACGGTGTTCATTATGTCTATTCTAAATTTATTGTGTTTATTTTAAAACCTGTTTATGTCAGTGGTATGTGTTACTTAAATATAGATTTGAATTAAATTTTTGGTAAACCAATGAAGGTTGGAAAGAAAAACACTTATCATGAAAACTTAAATTGATTGCTTTGGAAAGATTCAAGTCTTGATTTTTGTTTTGCTTTGTTTTTTAAATTATTATTGAAGTTAGTATGAGCAAGACGAATTGTCAAAGATTTGGTTGAGGAGATTATAAAAATCTAGGATTTTGCACTTAGATTGCTATACAAGTATGTGAGTTCTCTGTTCACTTTAAATAAATAGAAACTAGAAATCATGGGTGATGAATAAACTTGTAGCATGTAAGAAAAAACTGAAATACTAATTAGCAGACCAGCAATGAACTTTTAATTGAAAATAAATGTGTTCTTTTTTGGGGAGGTGATTTTTCTGCTTTCCCTGACTTTTTTTTTTTTTTTTTAATTTTTTACTAATCTGCCTAATCATGTCAAATATGAAATCTTCCATGTACTTCCTTTGGTGAATACAAATATTCTGTCAGTGACTTTATAAACTGCGTAAGGTCATTGAGTTCATTAATATTTTATTAGTTTGCTGAAGAAAGAGCTAAGAAGTTTGTCTCAAAGTAGAACATTAGGAAGATAACACATTCAAGTTCCATTCTGGTGATATAACTTCTGACAGTAAGTCTGAATAGGAACATCAACAATTAAAGTGTGAACCAACACAATCTGGAAAGAACATACTGTATGAGATGTCACAGATCTTATATGATTTAGGGGAGATCTCCAGTGTCTCCACTTCAGAAATAATTATGAACTGGAGCCAACACACTAAGGACCGAGGACAGGTCACATCAGGGCTGTCAGGCAGATGGGAGGAGAAGGGTCACCTAAGTGTGATTGCTTTTGGTGGAGACTGAGACTTGAGCCAGTTGGAAGTTGAGAAAGGGAGCCAGGAACTCCATTGCAAGCCCAAATCACCAGGGTCAGAGGCTGAAGTGTTTACAGGTTAGTCGTTGTACCTTCTTGCAATCAGCAGAAGCAAATTTTTTCTGCAGGATTCCCACTGATCGATTAACCGAATAGCTCACAATATAATGCCACAAAACACATGAGAAAAAAAGCCACTATGACAGTCATTGGTTATAACAATATCAAACTTAGAACTGCAGATACTGAAATTGTCAGATACTGAATAATAGAATAGAAAGTATGTAATATTTATAGAAATAACAAATACAGTCACAAAGACTACCAATCTACAAGAAATTACTTGGAATAAAATAACATTTAAAAATTAAATGTCTAGAAACACGCAATTTTAGATGTAGAATAGAAACTCGAATTTTGAAATATGAAAGTTTATACCGCTGTTTGAAGAGAAATCTAATGAACTCTATGTAGATAAAGGTAAAATTTTCTAGGATGCAGCAAGAGAGAGACAAGGAAAATATGAAGGCGATGTTAGGAGAAATAGAGAACAGGATGAGAAGGCCTAATAGTATAATTAGCGTACCAGGAGGGAGTTCCAGGATTAAGGAATTGAGAGAATGTAGGAGAGAGAATATTTAAAGAGATAGTGGCTGAAAATTTTCCAAAACTGTTGGATACCAGAATCTGTAGATCAGGGAGGTGCTATATCCTCCTAACAGGATAAATAAAAATAAATCCACTTTTGGTGAAACTGGAGAACACTCAAGACAAAAATCTTGAAAAAAAGGACCGATCACCTAAAAAAGACCAACAACAACAGAGTCCTCAACAACAGCAATTAAAGCCAGAAGATACTATAATATTATCTTAAAAATAGTGAGAGAAAAAAAACTTTCCAAACAAGAGGTTGTACCTTGTGAAACTATTGTGGTAGACCTGGAGATGCACTGCCAAATAGTCAAAGAAAGACTTGCTGCTCAGCTGTGGGGGGTATGGTCAGCAGACATCCTTCCTACTAGAGCTGCCTTATCTGAGGTTGTGCCCTTCATGAGACGGACAGCCTGCAACCAGTGATTCTTAGGTGGGCTAAGAAGGCCTGGCGATTGGCTTAACATGAGACCCTCTGAAGGTCTTTATTTGCTTCAGAGTTCCCTACCAGTTTGGCAGAGGCTTTTGAGTGGATCGCAGGTCACCTTCCTCCTCTACCCAAGCCTGCTTCCACTCTCTTTCCTTCACATACTGTTTCCTAATAAACATCTTGTACCCAAAACTTCATTTCTGCATCTTCTGGAGAACTCAGCCTGTTCTCAAGAACATGAATGAAATAAGTCTTTTATGTAAAAACATTATCACCAAGGGATTTATACTAAAGGAACTTCTACAGGTGCTATTTCAAGAGGAATTAAAATGATCTCTGAAGGAAAGGAGATACAAGAAGAAATAATGAGGAAATAGTTGTAAACATTTATGTAAAGCTAAACAAATATTTTATAAAATACTACTAATAATGTAATATGTGAGTTTAAAAAATACAGCTACAATCCAGTAAAAAAGAAAGGGGGGGATGCAAAATGTATAAATAGACCAGGATCGGTTTAATGCTAGAATCAATGAGTTTCATCAGAAACGCATTACTGGCGATCTAGAAACCTGACAAAATACTCTTGCCCGCCCTCCTTTTTTTGCTTTTTTCTCCTCATAGGCATCTTGTTTAGGGTTTTTAAAATTATGATCGTTTTTTAATTTAGTTTTTTGAATAGGTGATATGGCCTAATTTATAATGTTAAAAATATAAAACATGTAGTGAAAAGCATTATTCCTACTCTTATCCTCATATTCTCAATTTTCACTCCTCCAGCACCACCACTAACAACCATATATAATTTCTTATCTATATTTATTGTTTCTTTTTTCATAAGTTGTTTTGAGAAATAAAAGTTCACAACATACTTAAAATAGCCCAACACACAGTAGGAGGTCACTAAATTTAATTCCCTTCTTTTCATAACAATCTTATGGTCTTAAGACCCAGAAAGGATAATCATGTATTTTGCTGCTGAATGCCATAACCTTTGTTTTATACCTGTAAACATAAATTAGAACCATAAAACCATGTTTCATGCATGTCATATTCTTAATGAAAAGTTTAGAGAGCTTTCCTACCCTTGGCCTAAAACTAATTGAAAAGGCAAAACAACACAATGATTTGATATTTGTATATATTGTGAATTGACCACTGTAATAAGTCGAGTTAACATCCATCACCATACATAGTTGCAAATTTTTTTCTTTTGATAACGTCTAAGATTTACTCTCTTAGCAACTTTCAGATATATGGTACAATGTTAACTACAGTCACCATGCTGTACATTATACACCCCTGTGACTTATTTAATAACTAGAAGTTTGCATCTTTGACCACCTTTCTCTGATTTTGCCCACTTCCTACCTCCTGCCTCTGGCAACCAGCAATCTGTTCTCTATACTATGAGCTGGGTTTTTTTGTTTTGTTTTGTTTTAGATTCCATATTAAGTGAGATCATACAGTATTTGTCTTATCTGTCTGGCTTATTTTATTTAGCATAATGACCTCAAGTTCTATTCATGTTGTTGCAAATGGCAAGATTTCCCTTTTTTATGGCTGAATATTTCATTGTGTGTGTGTGTATACATATATGTATAAATATATACCACATTTTTAAAATTCATCTATTGATGGACATTTAGGTTGTTTTCATGTCTTGGCTATTGTAAATAATGCTGCAGTGAACACAGGGTACGTATATCTTTTTGAGTTAGTATTTTCATTTTTTTCGAACAAATACCCAGAAGTGGAATTGCTGGATCATATGGTGGTTCTATTTTTAATTTTTTGAGGAACTTCCATACTGTTTTCCTTAGTGGCTGTACCAATATACATTCCCACCAACAGCGCACAAGGGTTCTCTTTTCTCTACAACCTTGCCAACACTTGTCTATATTGGTAATAGTCATTCTAACAGTTGGGAGGTGATACATCATTGTGATTTGATTTTCATTTCCCTGATGATTAGTGCTATTGACTACCTTTTCTTGTACCTGTTGGCTGTATGTGTCTCTTCTTTGGCAAAATGGCTGCCTATTTAGATCTGCCCATTTTTTAATTGAATCATTTGTTTTTTTACTGTTGAGTTATGTGAGTTCTTTATATATTTTGAATAATAACCCCTATGAGATATAGGATTTGCAAATATTATCTCCCATTCAGTGGGTTACCTTTTCATTTTGTTGATGGTTTCCTTTGCTGTGCAAAAGCTTTTTAGTTTGATCTCATACTTATTTATTTTTGCTTTTGTTGCCTTTGCTTTTGGTGTTAGATTTAAAAAAATCATTGCCAAGACCGATGTCAAGGAGCTTACTACCTATATTTTCTTCTAGGAGTTTTGTGGATTCTGGTCTTACATTCAGGTCTTACATCCAGTTTGAGTTAATTTTGGGAATGTTGTAAGAGAATGGTCCAGTTTCACTTTTTTTGTATGTAGCTGAACATTTTTTCCAGCACTATTTATTGAAGAGACTGTCCTTTCTTATTGTATATTCTTGGCTTCTGTGTTGTAAATTAATTGATCGTGTATGTGTGAGTTTGTTCCTTGGATCTCTGTTTTGTTCCATTGACCTGTGCATCTATTTTTTGCCATACTATACTGTTTTTATTACTATAGCTTTGTAATATAGCTTGAAATTAAGGAGTGTGATGTAAACAGTTTTGTTCTTTTTTCTCAAAGTTACTTTGGGTATGTGGGGTCTTTCATAGTTCCATATAAATTTTTAGGGTTTTTTTTTTTATTTCTGTGAAAAATACCGTTGGAATTTTGATAGGGATTGCATTGAATTTGTACGATTGCTTTGTGTAGTGTGGACATTAACAATATTCTTCTAATCCATGAGGTATCTTTCTATTTATTTGTATCTCCTTCAATTTCTTCATCAATGTCTTATTTTCTTGTTATAAATCATGAAATTGCAAAACAATTTTGAGGTGTTTCAAATAACTCATTTCCGATCATGATCTATCCTCTAAATAATTTTTATAAGGCTGAGGAAATTGATCTGCTGTGGTAATGCTTGGCAAAGTGTAAACCACGTTTTCTGTTTCATTCATTATTCTATACTTAGTAAAAACTAATTTTAATTTTTTTTCTGATTATTCTGCAGTTCATATATGTAAGAGAGAATGGAACTTTTCAAAATGATCTACCTTTCATTTGATTCGTTTTGGAAAAAACCCAATAGTTAATTTTTTCAACCCCAAAACTAAAGATTATGCTTTTTTTTTCATATGTTGCATGGGTATTATTATACTATGAATGAAGATTAGAGTTCTTTATATGCCCCAAGATTAAGCATAAATTCTACAGTTTTTAATTTGTTTCCCAGTTATTATTGCATCCATTATTATAAAATATGTACGTAGTATACTGTTTCATTTTCTAGTTATTTCTAGTTCATAAGACTAAAGTGACATCAGAATGATGATTATTTTTCCCCTCAGGTATAATTTGGATTAAAGTTCAAGCAAGGTGTTATCCTTTGCTTAATCTGAAGAAGTGAAAATTTCTATTTCATAATGTTATTAAAGCAAAGAAATTATAGAATAGAATTGAGATAACTGTATTATTTCTGTTCTCATTTTAAGTTCTTGAGTGAATTTTGGCTTTAAGCCTTTTCCTTTTTCAACTGTGGGTTTTCTATAAGGTTAATTAAATAATAGGCACAGAATATCCAGGTGTCACGTTAAATCTATGTGATGATATTCTGTGTTTATTTCAGTGAGCATTATGCTCTGTATCAACCAATTACTTACTAACCAAACAAGCTCTGTTTTATTTCCTGTCGGTTTGTTCATAAAGCCATTTTCTCATCTCTGCCTATCTAGTCTTTTACTTGGGAAATTGTGTGTTCCGTAAATAATGGGGTAAAAAATTGTTCTTCAATTTTTTAAAAAAATTAACCTAAGAGTTGACATTACCGAGGTTTTATAGCAGTCTTTGGTAAAGTTATTTAGGATCTAAATTATTTAACTTTTCTCATTGCCATTAGCCGGTCTTGAATGAATGAATGAATGAATGAATTTGGCGAGGCAACCCTTGGTTGACCTTACACATTACAAGGATCTTGTCAGCTTACAATCTCTTATTTTTTTTTACACCTATAGCACCTGGTCTTCCTAGGTGGTCTCCCATCCAAGTACTAACCAGGCTGGACCTTGCTTAGCTTCTGAGATCAGACGGGATGAGGCTTGTTCAGAGTGGCATGACCATAGATCAGTCTTGAATTTAGAAGAGAGACTTTTTCTAAGAAGTTAGTCTCTGTGTTTGGAAAAGAAAATGAGATTATTTGCAAAATATTTGAAATGTGGAGTTTGTAGTTTTATGATTTCCTCTAACAATTGAAGGAAAGCTTGGGAATTGAAATCCCAGCTTACCATATTTATTTTTCACACGGTTGCAAATAAATTGGTGGGCCAGTGATGGAAGAAGATAAAGTTTAGAGAGTAAAAGAAAGATATGGAGATATAGATATAGTTAAAGGAGTCAACTATATCTAAAGAAGTGAGTTACTTGCTATTTACCCTATCTAGTATTGCTTTAATTTCAAAACTATTGCATCCCTAGGAGGAACAAAGTATATTATATTGTAGGAGCCTTGATTTTCTTTTTGTCCTTTCTTTAAAAGGTATTATAAATGTTTCTGACGTAGAGATATGTGTAAAGAATAATACTAGACATTGAACACCAGTAGATCTACCACTCCTTGAATAAAGAAAACACTAATAAAACACCAGGTCCCCTGTGTGATCCAATCACCCTTCTAAACTATCATCCAGTGTTTTTGTGTATTTAATTACATATTTACTCATATCTATTTTTCCTAAGTAATATATAATATGAATTTAAGTATTTTAAACTCTATAGTGTCAAAGCTGTATGTATTTTTACAGCTTGCTTTTGTCATTTGTGATATTTGTTTATGATAATGTGTACATGTTTATTTGCTTTCTCTGCTGTTCAATGTGCTATTGTATGACTATATCATGCTTGTTTATATGTGTTACTCTTAATGGATATTTAGGTTGTACCTTGTTTTTTTTTCTATTATAAATAATGCTACTATGATTATTTTTATTCATCCATGTGAGTTTCTCTATAATATGTACCTAAAAATGGAATTGTTGGGTCATAAGATATGTAAATCTCAACTTTACTAGATGTTGCCAAAGTGCTTTCCAAAGTTGTTGAAGCAATTTAGAACTCTGTTGGAGAGTACAGAGGGTTTTCATTGTTCTACATCCTCACCATCCTTGGTGTCATCAGGCTTTTTAATTTTTACTAGTCTTATTGGCAATCCTCATTACTGTTTTGATTTGTATTTCCTTGATCACTTGTGAGATTGAACTTCTTTTTCTTATGTTTATTAGCTATTTAGATTTCCTCTTCAGCGAATTGCTTATTTATAAATATACATACATTTATTCTTTGTCAGTTTTATGCATTACAGATATCTAGCTTGGCTTTTCACTTTTGTAATTGTGTCCTTTGATGAGCAGAATTTTAAAGCTTTATGTATTGTTTATCCATCTTTTTATTTTTAAAAATTGTATCTTATTTAAGAAATCTACCCCAACGGTTGTAAAAAATATTCTCTTTTTGCAGTTTAAAAGTTCTGCTTTGGATTTTTAATCTATGGAATTCGTTTTCATATCTAGTTAGCACCATTTAGTGACTAGTCCATTCTTTCTCCACTAATCAATAATGCTGCCTCTGTCATATATCAAGTTTTCTTACGTGAAACTTATTTTGTTATTCTTTTTCATGGTCTGTTTTCTATCCTTGGTTAATCTATCGTTGTCTTATTTACTACATTACAATAGGTCATTATATCTGCTAGGGCAAGTAGGTGGCTTTTCGAAGTAGAATATAAGTAAAGGCAAATAAGCAGTGTAGTGTAATAAGTGCAAAAACAATTGGAATTGGAAGACTTCCACCCTAGAACTGTTGTCCCTTATCAACATGATAGAGTCTGCATGAGCCTGATCAATAGTTTATTTTTATGTGGGCTTTAGACGACCCCGGGTTCAATATAAGCTAACATTTTGCAATCAATTTTTTTTTTTTAAATGAAAGCACACCTAGTACAATATGTGTCTTCATTAGTACAGTATAGATTCTGCATGATAGGGAAAGAAGCCAAGGGCTCTGCCAACTTGATTCAAAGCCAAAGTCTCAGAAAGAAGAATTAAATTCAGGACATCATGATAGCCATAAATATATCCTTTGTGGGTTTTTTTGTTTTTTTGTTTTTTTGCAATGCTTCCTTCCCCTTTAGAATGCATATATATTTTTTTCTGTTTAATTAAAAAGAATTTTAGCCCCAGGGTCTTTGGCAGATTATGGATCTAAACTGGATAAAGAAAGCATGGGAAAATATTTTCCATATTGTGATTGAATAAAGTCATATTGCAAAATTCTGTTGAGTAAGATTAGAGTAGTGTTAGTGGAGATCAGGTATTCAGAAGATAGTGAATGTATACTGTTCATAGCTAGCCAGGCTGTTATATAAAAAGGACAGTAATCAAGATAAAGGGCTTACAGTAAATGCTGATTGTCTCTCTTCTCTGGGATTCCCTTCAGTTCCCAGTAAATAGATCAAAGAAATATATCAGGTGAGTTCTTTCAATTGGTAAGGTGATATATTTTAACATTGACAAGAATATAGTGTTTCTAAAGGACAATTATAGAATAGAATATTTTAAAGTTTCTCATTTATCCATTTTAATTACATGAGAAACATATTTAGTGGGGTTTTTTTCCCTCAAAAAATCTATAGGCATTTAGTTCATTATAGAGCTATTTTAAAATAAAAACTAAACAGTGTATTCTTGTCCTTTATTTAAATATTTTCTCTAGTGGGCTTTGCCTTTCTAGCTAGTATATGTCCTGTTTTACATACTAACTGCCTGAATTTTTTTTGTGTTCCCTGTGTGATTTACAACTAGATGATAATGCATTCTCCTTCCTCTTTCTTTTTCCTCATTTATAGGGGAAAACTTCTTTCCTCATAGCAATAGCTTGACTATTCTTCCTCAGTGTCTTGACCCTCTTTGCCTATGGCATGTTCATGAAACAGATGTTGCTTGAGTTGCTTTTTCACTGTATCTCTACCATAAGCAGGTATTGAGTTGTCTTTTTTGGAATTTTGGCTTTAACCAGAACCTTATTATACAAAATGTTCCATGTTCCATCCCTCTGTCCTCCAATTCTCCTTTGTACTGCCTGGCCTAATTGAAGGTTTTGGTTGTCACTATTCTTAACTGATTTTGTTTTGAGCACTCCTCCCCTTTAATTCAAGTATTTCTGTTATGTAGATAGTATTTTTTAATTTATGAAAGGCAGTACCATGAAGTTTAAAACACTGTAGAAGTAACAAGATATGGTTTCTCGCCTAGGCTCTCTTTCCCTTTCCCTCTTTTCGAGGTAATCTTATATAGTTCCATGTTTTAGACTGTATAGCCCAACTTTCTGAGTTCCAGACATACAGACACATGACATTTGCATTGGAAGGCTACAAGGTATTGCCAACTTAACATGTCTAAACAGAACTCTTAATTTTTCTCCTTAAACACTCTTCCTACATCCTGTCCCCAGTTCTTCCCCATTCGGTAAATGGTATCGTCCTTCACAACTTGCTCAGACCAAATTTGGAGCCATCTTTGAGCCATCTTTCTCACATACCTCATCACACACAATCCATCAACTTCTCACCATCTTCATTTCTACCTTAGTTCAAGCTGATACTTCCACAGTGGCCTACCAATTCATCTGCTTGCTTCTATTCTTGTTCCTTTACAGTTTATTTCCAACATAGTAGCCAGGGTGATCTCTTTAAAAATAACATCATGTTACTCCTTAAAACAAAATCCTTTAATGGCTCCCCATTACTCTTAGAAAAAAATTTGTAATCCTTACAGTTACCTGCAGGGCCATATATAATTTGGCCCCTGCCTACTTTTTTGACTTACCATTCTCTTCCTTGTGTGCTCAGCTCTAGCTACAATGGTCTCCTTGTTATTGTTTTTCAGAGCTAACAGTTACTATTCCTGTTCCTTCTTGTTGAAATACTTTTGCTGCAGAATATACTTTAAATCCCTCCTTAAATGTCATGTCCTAAGGCCTTTTCTGACTACTTTCTGCCTGCTAGATGGATAGGGGATCTAAAATACATGCCCTATCCACCACACTACAGCCCAAATGCTATTCTGTTCCTTAACTTGCTTTAGTTCTGAGTTTATGATTACCAGAAATTATAAGATTTCTTTATTTCCTTGTTTATCGACAATAGTTGACCCTTCCCTTTCTCCTCCCCCTCTCTAGAAGGTAAGCTCAAAAAGTCATTTACTGGTATAGCTCTTGAATCAGGTCATAGTAGGCACTAAGTATTTTAGTGACTGAATTAATCAGCTTTGTGATCTTGAGCAAAGTATTTCCCCAGACTTTGATTCCACATATGTAAATAAAGGGATTAAGCTGTATAAGACCTCTGAAGAAGGGTATTTTAGACTATAGATGGTCAGTCATTTGAAGGTATCCCCAAAGTCATTAAGTTCAAGCCTCTTATAAGTGATTTGATGCTCACATTGCTTCTTTTCACATCACACAATACCTCTAATTCTATGCTCAACTCTGTTTAAATCTCTGTCTATACTTTGATTATAATTTTATTAGTTTTAATTTTGGGTTCTTGTCCTCTTCCTCTTCATTAGGCCACATTACATCAGTTTATATAAGCTGTATCTTTACAAGTGATTGTTTTTCTTCTTTAATCAGTCATTGTTTCATTACCATTTATTGCATATAAGCAGATGTGATTTAAAGCATGCTTCTCACAATCACATTCTTTCCCTTGCCTGCCTCTACTTTTTCAGGAACTCACGTATATTTTAACTGGCATGATAGATTTTTAAATCATAGAAATGGAAAATAACTCTTAGAGCAAAGGTAGACAATAAAAACAAGTCTCTATTTCCCTTAGAAAAATTTTAAAGATTAATAGGCTATTAGGATAAACCTTAGAATTTAACTACATATTCCAGCCCCTTAATTTTCATATGGGGAAATTTACGTGTATAGCAAGCATAGGAGACACTGAGATGAACAAAGATAAACAGTTCCTTACTTCATGACTTCTTAAAGCCTTTAATATGCAAATGCGTATGTGAGTTTCCAAAGAAGATTATCTGATATCCAAATTTTATGTTACCACAGACTATTTGATGAATTATCTTTTAGTCTGGGACAGTAGTGCTCCACATGTTTGAGCATTTATTAGTTGTTTTAACTTTACATGTTTCAAATACATTTTATATGCTACATGTATTTGTTCTCAGTATTACGTGAAAATCTGTCATTAAGAAGTAATGTGTCGTAACAGAGAATATAAGGAAGTCACAAGAGGGTGTGTGTGTTATGTAAATGAGCATTGATTCATTTATAGTTCATCATCATGTTTTCTAATTCATCATTATAGTTAGTGTTAGATACTTATGATATTCACTATATACTATATATTAAATATCAATATAATTTTTGATAATTTCTCAGAGCATTTTATCTTTAGAACATTTATTGGTAGATATTATTGCTATCTACCATAATCCATTTACACTGTATCATGTGAGCTTTTGGTATTCCTTTAATTTTCCTAGTTAAATATGTTTTGTAAATGTTGATTACATAGTTTTCTCCACTTTAAAATATTTCAAAATATCAGGATAAAATTAATATAAAACATGCTCAGAGGAAAAATATGCCTCTCCATCAATAAAATCACATTTACATTTTTCTGTATGTTTTTCTGATATTTTAGTAGCTGCTCTTTGGAGACATGCTCCCCTGGCTTTCCTGCTCCAGCCAATGAACCACACTTGTTGCCCTTGTGTAGTCTCTTTCCTTGAATTGGGCTAGCCCTGTGGCTTCTTTTTATTTATTTATTTATTTATTTTTAATTTACTTTTTATTGTGATGACATTGGTTAAAGAAATTCAGTAAGGTTCAAATGTACAATTCAACAGTAAGGACTTCTTTTGATTAGTAGAACTAGCAGAAGCGATTAGGCATGACCTGAGGCTAAGTCTTAAGAAGTCTTGTGGCTTTTGTAGCTTTTGCCAAGTTATCTTAGAATGCTTGGTCTGTGAGAAGCCAGCCTCTGATAGCAAGTCTGATGCTCTGAAACCACAAGATGTATGGAATCCCAAGCTATTCATCAGTTGTATGGAAAGGCTGCATGAAGGGAAGGAGGGAAGAACAAAGGGAGAGAGATCCCCAGCCAGCTTCCACCTTTTCCAGCAGTCCTAGCTGAGATACAAGATATTTGAGTGAAGAAGCCATTTTATATGTATGTCCAGCTCGGTCTGACTTTCAGATGTCTCTAGCCCTAGCTGTCATCTGACTAGTTACATGTGAAAACTCAAGGCAGAGTCACTCAGCTGAGCCCAGTCAACTTAAGAACTGTCAGATAATAATAAATTCTTGTTTTAAGCCATTAAGTTTTGCTGTGGTTTTTTATACAGAAGTAGGTAACCAGAATAATACATAATGGTGTGCAACAAAACACACTAAAAATTATATATAAAGAATGTTATAAATATATATAATTTTAAAATATAAATGTGATCATATTTGACACATTAGTCTACACCTAGGAGTGTACTAGATGTACTGGTTCATATAGGCTCACTAGAGACAATTGTGCATATCTCTTTGTGACTTCACATTTAGTGATATCACATCAGTAGCTTGAAAGTAGCCATGGTTAGTGTATTTACACCACAAAAATTGGCAGATGCTATAAACCATTGTACATTTGAACCTTTTTTCAGTTTATATTATCATTTTTGAATGCCTGCTTATTTGGTTGTTTAGATGTACTGTAATTTATTTAGACTTCCCTATGATTGACCTATTATTTCTTTAGGCTATATTTCTTAAAATAGAATTTCTGGATCAAATGGTATACACTGTAAAATTTTTCATAAGTATTACAAGATTGTATACCAGAAAGATTATACCAGTTTATATTTCACTCTCTCAACAGTGAGGGTGTTTTCTCAGACTCTGCCCAGCTCTTATTTTTATATAGATAATAATTCATGGGGTTCAAAACTCAAAAGCTATAAAAGTATGTGAGAAAATGTCTCCTCTTATATTACCTGTTTTTCCCAACTTTCCAGTACCTTTCCCAAAGGTAACTTAAATGTTACAAAGAATTTATATATCCTTTCAGAGATGCTTATGCTTATGCATATACAAGCAAGTAAATTCCTTTTCTCATTTTTTTTTACTTAAATGGTTGTTACTGTATACACTTCTCTATCTTTTTTGTCACTTAACAATTAATTTTGGAGATCAGTACCTCAAGAGAAAAGGCTTCCTCATTTTTTTATGACCTCATAATATGCTATTGACTGAATAAATATATCATTTTTAATATTGCAAACAATTTTTGTACATACATCATTTTACATATGTGTGAATATATCTATAGTGTAAATTTTTAAAAAAATTTTTTGATCAAAGGGTATAATTTTTTGTTGAGATATAATTGGCATATAACATAGTAGTTTCAAAAAGGGCATAAGTTTCATAAATATTGACAAATTGTCTTTTATAGAGGTTATATGAATTTACATTCTCATCTGCAATGTACAAGTATGTTTCTCTACACACTACCTAATACAGTGTGCTGTCAGATTTTTGGATTTTATCTGATAGGCTGAAAAATAGAACCATCATGTAATCTTTTAAGTTATGAGTGAGATTGAGCTCATATTTGTATTTCATTTTCTATAAACTATCCATATCTTTTGCCTATTTTTGTTTAGATGCTAGGCTTTTATTTATACGTAGGTGTTCTTTATTAATAAAATTAGCCCCTTTATCCGCCATTAATGCTTGCAACAATTTCATGCCTTTGAATTGTCTTTTTGCTATTGTTATGGAAGTTATGGCCATGCAGAAATGTTGGAGTTTTATTTATGTATTCAGATTTGTCTATGTTTACTTTTATGGCTTCTGGATTATGTGTCGCACTGAGAAGGTCATTCTCTACCCTGAGAGTGTGAAAACTTCATTTGAACTTTATGGTTTCTATTTTTGTTTTGTTTTGTTTTTACATTTGAATTTTTGATCTACTAGGAATTCATCTTCATGAGATATAGTATGCAACCACTAGACTTATATTTTTTTCCTAGTTTTTATTTTATTCTTGGTAGTATGAATTGAAAGAAGAAATACTAATATCACATGGGGGAGAAACCTGACTAAAGAAATCTAAAATATACAGTAAATGCATTTTTCCCTTTTCTGTTCACTTCGGATGCTAAACTTAAAGTGTCATGATTTGAAAAGAAAGTTTATGCTCTTATTTATTTTTAGGATGAGGGGAGGATAACGTTTTTGTTTTCTTATGTGACTCTCTTTGAAAATGAGCAATATGAAGTTCCTGAAAAGTAAAATTCTTCCTTTTGAAAAGGGGAACATTTTCTAGATACTTATACAGAATCCAGTTATTAAATAATTCATCTTTTCCTGAATGGTTAGAAATATCACATATATTAAATACTAAAACTTTGTCCATGCCCCGATATTACACATTTTTATTATAGCTGAATGATATATTTCTCTTACAGTGTTTTCTTGTTTAGTCTTGTTTGATTTTTATTCAAACTTTAAAATCTTAATTCCCAGATAGCTGTATTTTTATTGGAATTATGTTAAATTTAACGACTAAATCAAGGAAAGTTTGCATTTTATGATAGTGATTCATCCTAGCCAAGAACATTTTTTATAAGGAGAGTGCATTTTAAAGCTTCCTCTGATACATCACTCATTTTTCTTATTAAATTTATTCCTAGGTGTTTTATCCCTTTCGTTATTATGGATGTATTAGTTTGCTAGGGCTGCCAAAACAAGATACCACGAACTGGGTGGCTTAAATAACAGCAATTTATTTGTTCACAGTAATGGAGGTTGGAAGTCCAAGATCAAGGTGCCAGCAGGGTTGATTTCTTCTGAGGCCTCTGTTCTTGGCATCTGGACAGCCACTCTCTCACTGTTTTCTCACAGTCTTTTTTCTATGTGTGTATCCCTGCCGTCTTTGTCCCCTTATAAGACACCAATCAGGTTGGTTTAGGATTCCCCCTTCCCGTCCTGCCTGTATGACTTTGTTTTACCATAATTACTCTTTTAAGGCTCTATGTACAAACAAGTCACATATCGAAGTACTAGGAATTAGGGCTTCAACATGAATTTTAGGGGGACACAGTTCAGCCCATAACAATGGCAAATGAAGAATTTTCTTTCTTTTACTTACAAATTGTTATTTATATATCTGAAAGTGATTTCCATATTTTATTTTGTACCTAACAGTCTTGCTATGATTTATGATAGTTTTTACTTTATTCTCTTATAAAGTTATATTATTTATAAATAATGATTTTTCTTTATAGTTAAAACTTTTTTTTTGGTCTAATTACAGTCAGAACTGTTGAAACCATTAAAAGTGGTGGTAGATTGTCTTCTTGTATTCCCAACTTTAATGAGAATATTTAGTAACCTTTGGTGTTCCCATTAAGCATGATTGGCTTTGGGACTGAAATGGATTTATTTTGTCACTTTAAGAGCTTATCACCTGTTAGTATTTTATTACAATTTTAAAAAATCAAGACTGGATATTTAATTTTATCAAATGACTTTTTGGCATACATGGAAATTATTGTATATATTTCCTTAGTGATCTAATACTGTCTTGAATTTGCTGTTGAATTCTCTTTGCATAAAACTTCACAAATGAGACATAGTTTTATTGTCTTATGGAGTATGTTGAAGTAGGTACAATTTTATGCTAGTTTCTGGTGTCAGTTTTATTTTTTTTATTTTCTTATAATTTGTTCCTATTAGTTTTCAAGTTGATTACATGAAATTGAGCAAAGTAATATCTTACTAGTTTTGTTTTCTTTGTATCTGTTTACTTATCATTTCTGCATTCTCTCTGTTGTTTTGATCAGGATTTTTTTTTTTCAAATAACTAACTTTTGGGTTTATTAGTTCTTTTTTCTTATAATTAATTCATTTTATCTTTATTAATTTTTTCAATTTCTTTTCCTTGGGTTTGCTTTATTGATAGATAATACAGTTAACATTCCTACTCAGTTATTAGTCTATTAATTTGATTTATGATTTCTTGTTCTGCAGAAGTTTTAAGTTTTTAGTAAGCAAAACTGTCAGTTTTTTCCTTTTATGGTTTGCTTCATATTACTCTTTTTAAAAAGCCTGTTACACCCCCCTTTATAAAAATGTTCTTTATTCTTTTTATATTTTTATGATTTATTTTTATTTGTCTAGAATTTTTTTTTTTATTGTGTGAGGTGGTACCTAAATTATTTTGTTTCCAAGTGGATTGCCAACTATCCAAACATCATTTATTAATCTATCTTTTTCCCATTTATGTAAAATGCTTTTTTTATATACTTAACTTTTCATGTTTTATGAAAAGTCCTATTGATATTTGCAGATTATATCAAGTGTATAGGATTAATCTGGGGGGTAATTAAATTGACATCATTAAAACATTGAGTCTTTGTATGTAGAGACATGGAATATTTCTTTACTTCAGTTTTTTTGTGTGTCTTTCAATAGAGTTTTGTCATTTTCTTTTTCTTACTAGGTTTATTCCTAGGTGTTTTATAGTTTTTATTGATACTATACATTAAATTGTTTTTGTTATATTTCTTATCTGGTTATTGATTATGTATAAGAAAAATTTGATTCTTATATATTTATTTTGTCCAACTTAGTTGCTAAACCCTTTGATTGTTTCTACTTGTTTTTTCAGTTGATTCTCTTGAATTTTCTGAATAGTCTTATTGTTTCTTTGTTCCCAGTACTTACACTGTTTTTTAAAGTTTTACTTCTGACAGGGTATCTCATTGAATTGACTGGAACTTCCGGAATGGTAGCTGTTTTCTTTATAGCTCCAGAGGACGGAAGGACAAATGGGCAGAATAGCTAGAGCTATTTGAACATGGAAGAGACAACCTTGCATTTTATTAGTACTGCCATACTAATTGTATTCTTATAGAACAACTAACTTGAAAGTCCATTCATTAGGTAAATAGTAAGACTTGATGGCGAGTAAGTCTAAATGATTAGCTGAGAGTATAAAGAGAGAGAGAATAGAAGAGTGACTTGAAGAACTTCAGTCTAGAGAATAGTGGTGGAGAAAAGAGCAAAAGAGCAGAAGTAGGAAGTCAACAACAAAGTGTAATGCCTGATCAGTAGAATAATCATGACTCTGCAGTATTACAGAAGCCAGGGAGATAAAAGGTTTGTAAAGTACAAGATGGTCATCAATACTTGATGCTACCTAAAAGTGTAAAAAAAAAAAAAGCCACGTATTTGTTAATGAGGTTAATTATGATCTGCTTTAGTGTCTCTTCATCTGCTTCTTAATTGTAGTTTTAACTTTTCTGTGGTTCTTTAATTTGAATTTTTATCTAGATTATTAGCTTGGCGGGAATACTAACTAAGCCTTATTTACTTCTGTCGTATATTTCTCATGGGATTTTGAAAAGTCTTATTCTTAGAGGAGTAGGTGATCCATAATATTTATCGGTTAATTTTTATGTAAATTTTAGAGGAATTCTCCCTTAATTTCAGGTTACGATTGTAATTTAAGTTCCATGTTTTGCATTTGCCAGACCAACTATAATCATGTGCCAATTATAGATAACACAGAATAAGAAAAAATTTTAGTTAATCAAAAAAGACAAGATAAACTAATTTGAGAATAGAAATGCAAAATAATAACTAGAGAAAATCATAGGCCTACCAGACATGAGGTCTGAAGTGGCTGGAGGTGACTGGGCATTCAGTTTCAATGGGGTATTGGGAAGTAAAAATGTCACATGGAAATCAGGAGACCAGAATTAGGTTCACTGATTAAAAGTTGAATTTGGGAATGTGGCTTCCCTGCTCCTAAAGGAAGTTTATATAAGAGGTACTACCAAGTGTTCCCTGAAGCTACACTTAAAATATAAAAATACTTACATAGAGAGGTGGGAGGGCATACATACAGCATTAAGAGCAATACATAAGCCCAACTTCAGTGATTCAGTGCCTGAATCTATAGAAGCGAATAATGTCTGGAGTCCTCAGTCACTATTGTTTGACTAGGTTCTGATGGGCACTGGTGAAGACAAAAAATCATGAGACAAGGTGAGATGGAGGGAGAGAGAGAAAAGGAGAATAGGAGAAGAGAGGGAGAATTCTCATTCAAGATCTGCAAACAAAAATTCCAAAGCACAACTAAGAAAAGAAGAAAACTAAACCAAGAAACATATCCAACAAAATCAACAATCACAAGATGGATCCACTCCCATATGAAATGAAAGTAGTAAAATAACTTTTAAATACATATTTAAAGTAAGTATGTTTAGGATTCTCCAAAAGATAAATAATAAACCCTTTTAAAAAATATGAAATTATGATAAATCAGCAGAAATGAAATAAGAATGGACAAGTATATGAATGAATTAGGCATCTTAGAAATGAAATTATGGAAATTGGTAGATAGAATGAATTCTAAAATAGATATGGTTGAAGAAGGAATTAGTGACCTAGAATGCAGAATATAGAACATATAATACTGAAAATTATATAATTATGCAGTTAAGAGACATAAAAAAATAGATCGAGGGACTTCAATATATATCTGACAGGAGTTATAAATAAGAGGCCCTAAGAATGACTAAGAAGCAACAACAAAAGAGCTAATGTATGAGAATTTTCTAGGATTGAAAATTTAAGTCCTCAGATTAAAAGTATACTAAGCAGGAAAATAAAAATAAATCACAACAAGAAACATTTATTGCAACTATGAAACAAAAGGATCAAGAGAAACTTAAAAGTACCAGAGAGAAGAAATAAATCTCTACAAGTTTATCAACTAGACAGACTTCTCAAAAGTAACAATATAATGTAGAATGACAATGAACTAATATCTCTAAAATGCTGAGAGATGATAACTATACCCATCTAAACTACCATTTAAGGCAAAAACTAAAATAATTTATCTTTGGTATACCTCTAAGAATTTTTGAAGGGCATTTGTTAGCAAGAAGAAAAGGAAACCTAAAGGTAGGAGTAGGATGCATTTTTGGAAACATTAATTAACAATGATAATAAAAATAATTATTTTTATAAAGATTATTCTCAATCTCTGAAAAATAATAACACGTAATATAGGGAGCTAAAGTGTCCTAGGAGCATTGTCTTGTTCAAGTGCTGAATAAGTTTAACTAATTTTTTTCTAATAAAATCAAGTATAGTTGACCCTTGAACAATACAGGGTCAGACCCTTGAACAAAACAAGTTGGAACTGTGTGGGTCCACTTATACTTGATTTTTTTCATTAAATACTGTAAATGTATTAGTGACATTTTCTTTTTTTCTAGCTGACTTATTTTAAGAGTACTGTATATAATACATATAACATATGTAAAAAATGTGTTAATTGATAGTTTATATTCTTGGTAAGGTATCCAGCAGTAGGCTATTAGTAGTTAAGTTTTTAGGGAGTCAAAATTATGTGAGTTTTTGACTGGGCAGGTGTCTGGCATGCCTAATCCTGATGTTGTTCAAGGGTGAACTGTATAAGTATATATTTTAAGTGTATGTATGTAGTTATTGAGCACCGAATATGTGCCAGAAACTGGTCTGTCTCTGGAGATAAAATAGTACAAGGAAAAAGCCTTTTCACGGACTTTACATTTTCATGGGAGTAAACTATATACTGCTTGAAAGAAGCAGTATAACCCAGATGACTTGAAAGAAATACCTTGTTAAATAGGAAAAGATACACCTGGAAAAATGTGCTGGTGTGAAGTGAAAAGCTAATGTTTATTAATGTCAGGTAAAATACAGTTTAAGGTGAAGAGCATTAATAAAGTAAAATGAACAGCTAGAGCATTACTGAATTTACATAACACCTCATAGAGACTTGAAAATGAAAACTGATAGGATTAGAAGAAAAACTGATGAGTTCACAGTTATGTGAGACCATACCCCTATTAAAATGTGTAGGTAAACAAAAAATTTGTCAAGAATATAGGAGATATTTGAACAGCACAACTAATGAAGGTGATCTAATACATGTAGAAAATTTTGTACTCAACAAATAGTGAATATATGTTGTTTTTGAGTACACAAGGAATACTTATAAAAATCGTATCCTAAATCACAAAAGAAGTCTCCAAAATTTAAGGCTACTAGACTCTATAGGCCATGTTCCCTGACCTCAATAATTAAACTTGAAACCAGCAATAAAAAGAAGTTTTTGAAAAACTCATCTGACTAAAAACTAGAAAATGCACTTATAAATAACTCAGAGGTTAAAGAGGAAGCTTGGAAAGAGCCAGCAGAGTAAAGATGAAGTAGGTAGAGGGAAGGCATATTAAAGATAACAACAGGAATTAATAAAATATGAGGAAAAGATTAATTTTCCTAATTTTATATTGTGATGACCAACGATAGGACTAGCAAAATTGGCCAAGAAGAATATATAGGTATTACTTGAGCCTCTCTATTCCTATTCATGATTTATTTCTACAATAATCTTTATCTTTAAAAGATATCCAATGTGAGCTAATAAAAATATGTAACCCAAATACAGATTATAAATTTATTGTCAAATTTTCAAGAGTTTGTCTTTTCCATATACCTTGAAAATTATAGAACTGTATAAGTGAAAACATCAAATTTGTAGAATTATTTTACTATTATTTTATTAAGTGATATTATAATAGCCTTTAATAGAAAGTTCTTTTTATATCCTCAGCATATTTTTCTTTCCCACCTTGTAGGTCACTCACATGAGTCGTCCGGATCTGATTCTCTTTCTGATGAAATACCTGATGGCTCTCATAGTTGGTATTCCCTCCATTTTTTGGGTTGGAAGCAAAAAGACATGCTTTGAATGGGCCAGTTTTTTTCATGGTCGTAGGAAAAAAGAGTAAGTTGAAGTAAATTAGCACAATGTTTACAAACTTCGCATTCACATAAATTTTTTTGCGTTGCTTCCATTAAAATAATTTGGATTTGGAAGAGCTATTACAACAAAATTGTAACCTCAGCTGCCATCAGTTAAGATTGTCATAGTAACATATTATTTAAAAGCTAAAAAGTTATTCTGAGTGATAGCTAACTAGAATTGGGCTTAAGATCTGTGCCTTATAAATTCAGAATATTTGACAAAAGGCCAGTATTTATTTTTTAAAATCCAAATTATAATTCCTTAAAATTAAAAACAAATTAATGCTTTTGTATATATTCTTTTATCCTGTGAGGATTGGTATGTGTTAACATCTCTGTGTTACAAATTAAGAAAACTGAGAAACAGAGAAATTAAGTGCTTTGGCCAAAGTTATACAGGTATTAGATTAGACTTCCAATTCCATTTATTCATTGTTCTTCCAAGTATACCATAAATGATTTTAAAAGATAGCATGTTATTCCATTCTGATGCAGTACACGTTAATGCCGAAACAGAAAAATGGTATCAGAAGATAAAATGGAATACGTTTAAGAAAGTATTTTAATTTATAGTTTGCCATGCTGCATGTTAGAGTATCATGGTAAAAAGATACCTAATATCCTCTTAGAAATGTCTTCTTAGGATATTAGTCTCCATAATAAAAACATTATTAAGAAGGATCAAAGGGGAATACATTTAAAATACCTGGCACAATGCATTTCCTCAACAAATATTAGTCTTCCTTCAGCCCTTTCATTCTAGCACTAAAAACAACAGTGCTTTTGTAATTTGAAAACAGAATATATGTACTTACTGTATGATCCAATCTTTACATGTTGGAGTATTTTTTAATGGAATTAATTGTTTATCTTATTTTAACTTTAACTCTGATTCTCATAGTCACATAAACTGAGACACTGATTTTTGCATCCATTTAATTTAATTACTGCTTTGTCCATCATAAACAACGATATGTTTTAACACTTTCATAGCCGTTGAAAACCTTTGCTCTTGGCAATAATTTATCATCCTAATTTTTTTCTCTTATCCTTTAATATGCCTGGGAATTAATCGTACGTTTTCATAATTTTTTATATGCTTTGTTCTTATTATGACCACTCATGTTTATTCTAGCACTAGACAACTTCTGCCATAGAATCATGTTACAGCCTTAAAACAACTGCTCTTACAAGTTAAAAAACGTTGTATCTATGCCACAATGAGGCCTTCGCTGCTTCCATAAATCATGCAATAAAACAATTTTTCTACTTTATAGTAATAACTTCGTAATATTTCAGTGTCCTTGCGAATCAAAATTCTTTAGCCGAAAGGGACTTTTTAGAAATCATTAAATTGTATCCTTCATTTTATAAATGAAGAAAATAAAGGAAAATAAATAACGACTTGCTTAAAATCACATATTTACTGATAGAATTGGAGCTAAAATCCTGATTTTTCTTATTCTAACCTAGTCTTCTTTCCATCATATCACTTTAGGGGATAGATTGATACAGATTTTTGTTATGTTCTTTCCTCTGTCAACAATGTTACCTTATATCTATCCTAAAGACTCATGTGGAGAGCAAGTAAATTCAAGGATAACATCAGTGTATCACAAAAGTATTGTTTGTTGGTTTATAGGAATGTTAATCTGTATCTTAAACTTAAGTGTTTTGTTGTCTAGGATAGTGAATGAGAGCCGACAGGTACTCCAAGAACCTGATTTTGCTCAGTCCCTCCTGAGGGATCCAAATACTCCTATTATAAGAAAATCAAGGGGAACTTCTACTCAAGGAACATCCACACATGCTTCTTCTACTCAGCTGGCTATGGTGGATGATCAGAGGAGCAAAGCAGGGAGTGTCCACAGCAAAGTGAGCAGCTACCATGGCAGCCTCCACAGGTCCCGTGATGGCAGGTGAGTTTTATTGGTAGTTTAGTTTATTTCGTATACTGTATTAGAGTTACACAATTTAAGAATCTTTCATAATCTTTGTTTTAACTTGTAATCTATTAAGAAAGCTAGTGTAGTCACCATTAGTGTTGTGTTTAAAAACATGGGATCTGGAATGAAAACCCTTAGTTTCCTCACCTATAAAATGGAAATAATAATAATATCTGCCCTTTTAGGAACATTGTAAAAAAATAAACGAGATGTGTTTAATTGTTTAAACAGTGCCCATCTCAGTAAGTGCCTAATATTAGCTTCTATTATTATTGTAAGTGAACAATTAAAGTAAAATGTGAATATGATGGTATAGTTGGCCCTCTATATTCATGAATTTTGCATCTGTAGATTTAACCAACTACAGATAAAAAATATTTGGGAAAAAATTTTACTTTGTTGCTGATACATACTATGTAGTTAGGCCTATGATGGATGTGTCTGTACTGGAGATGTACAGACTTTTTTTTTTCTCATCATTATTTCCTAAACAGTATAATATAACAATTATTTACATAGCATTTACATTGTATTAGATATTTATAATAATCTAGAGATGATTTGAAGGGTACAGGAAGATGTGTATAGGTTATCTGCAAATACCACATCATTTTATGTAAGTGACTTAAGCATCCTCACATTTTAGTATCCACCCCCAGGGGTCCTAGAACTAATCCCTCGTGGATACTGAGGGAAGACAGTATAGTCCAGAGGTTGGCAAACTTTTTCTATAAAGAGCCACATAGTAAATAATTTACTCTTTGTGAATCATATGGCCTCTGCTGCAACCGTTCATTTATGCTGTTATAACATGAAAGCAGCCATAGACAATATGTAACCAAAATGGGAATGGCTTTGTTCCAATAAATCTTTATTTACAAAATAGGAAGGGTATGGGGTCAGAGAAATTTTTATACAAATACTGTTTGAGAGAAGGCTGGATGTGTTTCCTTGTTAAATTTGATCATGAAGACACAATGTTCAAAATTTCTTATTGCTTTGCAATAATTCAGTTGAGAGATAGTGAAAATTAATAGGAAACCAGTGGCAGTGGGAAGAGAGGAAGAACTGATCTGAAAAATATTTAGAAAGAAGAAATGAAAAGATGGGAATTAGCGATGGATTAATAGCAGCAAGAGAGAAGACTGTATCAAAGTTTTATTTTTTTATGATTTCTAGTTTGGGAAACCTTTCTTATGCCTAAAATGGAAAGCATTATCTGTTTACTTTAAAACATATGTTTCTACAACTGTCTGGTATTTTTTTACCATCATCTCAGCCTTCCTTTCAGTCTTCTCTGTCCTAGTGTAGGATATGATTCCTATACTTACTCTCTTTTTAGATCTTCTGTTTTTTTCTCTCAACCTGATGTCTTTTGCCAGAGTCAGCTACTCTGTTTTAAAAAGCAGCTGTCTGTCATTGACTATGATATATTTTTATCTTTTCTCCATTTCTTTTTCCTTTCCTTGCCAGATTTTTAAAGTGAATATTTTGAATATTTTCTTTCTACCTATTTCAGTCTTCATTTCTTATCTGTCTATTCTTTTACTACTACTTACCCACCTAAACTGTGTATCCCCAATGACCTGTTTTTTAAACCACTATCTTTTCTCTTTCCTGCCTTTTTCTTTCTATTCAGCACTCCCATATAAAAAGTATTCTAAGTGCTAGGGATGCAGATGCGAAAGGCAGAAGAGTAAACAATCAGTTATAATACACTTTAGTGGGTATAATAAAATCATATACAAGGTGCTTTAGGATCCCAGAGAAGTAAACTGTCTAATGCATCATGGAAAATCAGAGGAAACTTCACGAATAACATAGCACTGATACTTTTAATAGAACTCAGAGGAGGCAGTTTGAAACTAAAGGCAAGGAAACAGTATGTGCAGAGGAAAGGAAGACAGAAAGCTTACAGTTAAGTACTGGAATATGGCTAACGTATTGTGTGTACGTTTGGGCAATTGTGGTGATACAATCAGGTTTGTAGTTTAGAAAGATCACTTTGACAACAGCATAGGAGAGAAGGAGGTTTTTAAGCCCATTTGGGACATTTCTACAGTAATTTAAGGGTCCTAATTAAAACATTCATAAGGAGGGAGGGAATCAGAGAATCTTTCAGAATATGTTTTGTCAGTACCAGCCTCCATGTACAATAAGCATTATTTGACATTCGATATTATTAACCTCATCCTTTTCAGTAAGGATTGAACAGTTATTTATAGCACAATGCCTATATGCATATGGCATTCTGTATATAAAAATATATATAGGAGAAAGGTAAAGTGTAATTTCTGCATTCTAGGAGCATATAACCTTATAGCGAAGATAAGACATACATAAGAATCAATTAAATGATAGTGCAAGCCAGCATATAATTAAAACAGTGAGTGATAGAGATGATTGATGTAATAGAACTTAAGAAAAGAGAAAGATCACATTGGCCTGTGAAAATATATTAGAGGGTGAATGAATGATAACAAAAGATAAGTTCATATTGAGTAGAAAATTTCCGAAGGTAATTAAATATAGGGGATTTCAGCTTCTGTAATCTGAATGGAACTAGAGCTAAGATAAGAAAGTTTATAATCATTAGTATAAGGTGTTGGAAATTAAAATTGTGAGACAGAATACCTTAAATCATCATCATCATCATCATCATCATCATCATCATAAAAAGAACAGACCAAAAACAAGACCTTGGTAAATACAGTAATAACAATACAGGAAGAATAGCCAGTATGTCATTCAGAGAAATTGTTTATAGATGTATGAGGGAATCAATAGAAGTATAGTGTCACATAATCCAGAGGTTAGATTATGACTTCCTATAATGACCTTTCCTCCCTCTCTCCTTGATCAAAATCATACCCATCCTTTAAGGCCTGCTTAATTCCCATATCCATGGCAGTTAATCGCTTTTTAATCATTATTTTGGTATGACCTATTTTCAATTTAGTTGTCTTTCCTTAGCTTAATTTGAAGCTTCCAAAGAATGATAATCAGGTGACAGACATCTCTGTGTTTCCCCCACAGCATCTAGCACAGTACTAGGTATATATACATATGTATATTAAAATACAAATCTATTGAATAATGTGAGCATTTCCTTGAAATTCAGGACCCAGAACTATAATGGCAACCTACTAAGGGTGTTCTATAATGTGGTACATAAACACTCATATACTGTAAGACCCTTTGCATACCCAGAACTTCAGAGCAGAGTTGTCAGATTCCAGGACCATGTTGAACCTAAAAGTCTAAAGAAGGATTTTCACACTTCCAAAAGCCATCTCATGGAGTTTTCTTTCTGCATCAGTGAGTTTTTAAGTTTACTGGTTAATACTATTTTTGGCTGTCTTTTTCTCATCATCTCATGGCTTTTTGGTTATGAGAGCACAGGCATGCGCGCGCGTGTGCGCGCGCGCACACACACACACGCACACACACTTCTCAATACTCATTGTAGTCCAGATTCCTTGATGGATGACTATTGATCTCAGTGCTGTGTGAAATAAAATAGACACGTATGTCAACCTCAAAGAATCAGTAATTGGTAGTTAAATGAGAAGATAGGTAGAAGAGGAGGTGAATGAAAAGGTAGGTGGAGGTTTGGGAATGAGCGAATGGGTTGTAGGTGACACAGGGAGAGCGAGGGCGTGCATCCTGAGGTGCTAGTGAAACTACAGTGAATTCAGGAGTTACTGATGCCAGGGGTAGCAAATAGTATGGAGAATCAAAAAGAGTAAGTCATCTTCAAATTTCTTTTGTTTGACTATGGAATATACCATACATTTTTTTTTTTTTTTTTTTTAGCAAATTAACCATCCTAATTGTTTTTGCCTTCTCTTGTATGAAGATTAATGTACATTTTCATATTTTGTATTAGAGTAAATGGTCACAGTGGTTTAAATGATTGTCAAAAGATAAATAAACTTGTTAATGCCCATATATACAATTTAGATTAAATACTGTAGTTTTAAATTTATTTTTCTATGTCATTGCTTCCTAATACATATGGGCAGGTTTTTCATATTCTAGAATTTTGTGGCTAGCCATATATTTCACTTAAATAATTAGACATAGAACTCAATATAGTAATTTTTTCCTATGAAAAATATATTATTGGAGTCTTGTAACTCAAAGATTTAGGTTTCATTTGAGAAAATACCTAATTCATATTTTTAATAGTGTTTTTATTTTTTAATTACTTTAATATCACTCCTAGAACTGCATCATGTTTTGCTTTTTTTCATTTGCCATTTTTTTGGAAATAGATACATATGAGTCATTGAGAGGTAAAAGATCTTTAAATTAGCTGGCAAATCATATTTGGAAAAATTTTTCACTCAGTTTAGGGCAGTAATCACTTTGCAGAATAGTAATAGAATAACAAATTCATTCTGAAATATTTTCATTTGCAAACATTATAATTATTTTACTAAAACATGAAAATCAATTTAAAACTGGAAACAAAAGAAATGCTTTCTTTTACATTTTTAAAAGGACTTCTCGATTTTTTAATTCTGTGATCTAATGAAAACATTATTTAACAAGCAGTTCTGTAAAACTAAATCACTTCAGTAGTGTATGAATCAATCTTTAATTTTATAAATTATTTATAAATTTTATAAAAATTCATATTAATTTCAAGTCATGAAATTTGCTATAATTGTGAAGGAATAATAAAATGAATGTTTTGACAGCCAGTAGGCCTTCAGCTGTTTACAATTAGTTTTTTTGATGACTATTTAAGAAATGGCCTGCTCTATTCTTTCTATTTTTAGAAACATTGCTTAAAATTTAATATAATAATTAAAGTTACAATTTATATTCAGTTAAGTTTTCTTTGAGTTTTGTTATACTAAATTAAATATTTTTTATAAAAAGGTGTATGTATGAGTGTGAATTTTCTTACCTTTGGTGGGGGGTTCAGTGTCAGGAATGCAACAAAAGAAAATTTAACAGCTCCCCACTGCTGCCTTTCAAGATAAGTACAATGATGGAGAAGACTGCATGCAACAAGCAGTGTAGCCAAATTGACTCAAAAGCTGAGTCTTGCTTGGGCTAGGGGTACTGAGAGAATTTGCTTTAGCAGAAATATAAGTTACAGTGTGTTAGGAAGTTGTTACATATATTTAACTAGATATACCTTCTATGAAATAGCTTCTTCACAGCCTCAGGTCTAATGAAAAGTAATTAAGACCATTTGGAATAGTTAATTCAGCTGTTAACTAGGCCATCTGGAAAGAAATTGTCAGCACACACCATCATCATTGCTTGTCAACTCATTCACTTTTTTTTTGGTTACACTAAATTTCTCTTCTAATTTCATATGCTTCTTCCTAGTCTTTTGTACAATTTGAGTTTGCTGTACTTCTGACTATAACCAATTTTCTAGACTCTCTGGGACAGTGCCTTATTTCTTCTGGTCCTCCTCTCCCTGAACCAACCCCATTACCCAAAACTCATTTGAATGAGAAAAGTATCCATACTTGGCATAGCTCTATCAGTCAGCTTTGCTTAATAGCTTCTGTTCTTTTGCAAACACTAGGACCTTAACTCTGAATCTAATGAGTAGATTTCCCCTTCCCATTTTTTTTTTTTTTTTTTTTTTGGTTAACCATATGAATAATTCTACAGTGTTAATGAAATTACTGTAACTATTCAAAGGTGGTTGTTACTTTTTCGCTTTTGGTTTCTTAATCATTTCACTTAATGTGGCATTTTCATGAAAAATCTTAATGTTACTTTCTAATATGTTCTGTTACCTGTTTCAAAATAAACTCTCCTATATTAGGTACACTCCCTGCAGTTACAGAGGAATGGAAGAGAGACTACCTCATGGCAGCATGTCACGACTAACAGATCACTCCAGGCACAGTAGTTCTCATCGGCTCAATGAACAGTCACGACATAGCAGCATCCGAGATCTCAGTAATAATCCTATGACTCACATCACACATGGCACCAGCATGAATCGAGTAATTGAAGAAGATGGAACCAGTGCTTAAATTGTCCTAAGGTGGAAAATATGTGCCGTTTAAAAGATTTTATTCTTTGCCTTTGCATGACTGATAGCTGTAACTCACTGTTATGCGTTCAGTCAGGTACAGATTGTATCCATTGGAAAAGTAAATTTTTGCTTTTTTTATCATGTCAAACTTGGAACATCAAGGCATCCAAAATGCTAAGAATTATATCGTCACATAAATAATTCTTATTCCTAGCTTATGAAGAGATAATTATTTGTCTGGTAAGCATTTTTATAAACCAAATTATTTTATATTTAGAAAAATCCTAAATGTGTAGTCACTGCTTTGTAGTAAATTTTCATATAATATCAACTAGTCATGAGATAACATTCTGTCGTTCTGTTAATAAAACAATATTTCAGAATTAAAGAAATTTTCTATGCAAGGTTTATTTCTCAGATGAATAGTAGGACTTTGTAGTTTTATTTCCACTAAGTGAAAAAGAACTGTGTTTTTAAAATTTAGGAGAATTTGATAAATTAGCAAGGATATTTTAGCTAATAGAATATAATATTAACAGAATAATCTGATTAGTCTACTGAAGGTTCTTTCAAAATTCTATCAAAATAAACTTCATCCGGAGAGATACAGGATCTGGAGAGCAATGGGCATTTTTTTCCTATAATTGAGCTGTTTTTATTACTTTTGTAAATATTACTTATAGTGACAGTGTTTTTATAACTTATCCATATGCATGATGGAAGGATAATTTATAGCCATCTTTTCCCATGTAGAGGTATTGATTCAGAGAGAACTTTTTGTTCAGATCTATTCCATGGAGGTATGTAATAAGATAGGCATCACATCTTATAAGGATTTTTGTTCGTTTGTTTGTTTGTTTTTTTGTGGTAGCCACAATTACAAAATGGCAAAATGTTTTCTCTGTATTGATTGTTGTATTTTTCTACAGTGAGATGTAATCTTGCGAAAGCCACCAGATCTTGGTATCCAGGCTGCTTCTATCTCAGTGAGTTTACTGTCTGCACTTGCATTGCCCAGTAGCAAACAGGCTACAGCTTTTGCCCCCCACTCTTATTTTCAGATTCCTCATTGTTCTTGTTTACAGCTGAAGTATATATAAACCTAAGTCCAAAGTGGTGGTTTATTTGGGGTATCTGAAAATCATTGTAGCTAAATGAAGCATGATTAGTCTTGCTGTGAAGTATCTTTTAATCTTAAAAATATCAACTCAAAAATGTTCGACATTTTGTCTTGTGATGTTTAAATATAAATTTGCAATAAAAACTTTGAACTTTATCAGGCATGAAATTGATCAGAATGGAAAGGAAAATTCTGGAAAATACTGGATGTGTTATGTAGAAAAGCATATTTAAACAAGCAGTCCACAACCCTGACTACAGATAAGAATCACTTGGGGAACCTCTGATGCCCAACATTTTCCTCTCATTCAGATAAGAATTGGTACTCTTAAAAAAAGGTTTTCAGTTGATTCTGATCTGCAGCCAGGCTGCAGGCTGTTTTAAACTAAACTACCCCAATGTTGATCTCATGGCATCATATTATATCATGTGAAAATCTAGTTGGATTCAATCTTATGCTTTTATATGCCTTTTTACCCAATATATAATTGTTCTCTGTTTTCCATTATATAATGTGGAATTCTGGGCTCCACTCCTAAAGATTCTTATTAGTAACTCAGAGGTGGTAGGACTTTAAAATCTGTAGTTATAAAAATACCACAGGTGATTCTTATGCAAGTAATCCAAGAGTCATACCTTAAAAAATATTCTGTACTCCAGAGAGGCCTGGTTTTGTCATATGCTAGCTTTTGACCTTTAACAAATCAACTTCTCTGAGCTTCTGTTCCCTTGTTTGTAAATGAAGACAGAAGATAAATACCTACCTCACAAAGTTGTCAAATAGGGGTCAAATGAAAAATCATATGAAAGTGCTTTGAAAACTAAAGCATGAAATATAAGGGAGTAAGTAAGATTATTGAGGATTTAAGAGATTAGCTTGAGAGCTATTATACATTCCTTGACATGTGTTTAATTCATATGTACTTTTACTCTTTTTTTAAAAACAAAAAGTACCAAAAAATTAGGTGTTAAAAAGGAAGCTTTTATCAGGACAGAGGTCAGGTTTTTTATAAAAATAATTTGTATGTCATGTTGTTTCTTTCCAAGTACATATATCTTAATATTTATTATTATTAATTCTTCGTAAGATATATTTGAACATTTGGCCCCAAGAGTTTTTTCCCCCTCTGTCTTCATTCTTTCCCATTGGAACTGGAGTGTTGAAAACAGACAGAATTGGAATTCCCTGTAACTGACATTTAGTAAACCTTTTCTCTGAAGGCCAAACTTATAACAGCTCATTTATAAGTAAATTAGTAATTTATGAGGCTTTTGTTTGAGAATCTCTCCTGAAAACAGCCTGAGAGAGGACCAACACAAACATTTTAACAAAAATAAGAAGTTAAAATAGAAGGTACCAGTTTGAGCTCAAAGATGTTGTTAGTCATTGCCATCTGCATTATATTATCAATTGCCAAGATGCTAATTGGTTTTCTTGTACAAGTGGCCAAGTATAGACAGTTAAGTGAACAGCACTATGAAAATCTTAACTTTGTGCTTCCTTATTTTTACAGATTCATTTGTAGCTTCTATGTTAAACTGTTGATACATTATAAGTGCTATGTTGACATTTCAGTTACATTCAGTATCTTAATTTTGCTACACAAAATTTAATTAATATTGTTAATCTATTGTTTTGAATAACAGTATTTAGTTTGGGCCATGTTATTTATCAAACTAGTGCTCCAAATTAAGAATTTTTTAAAAGAGACAGTTGAACTATAGCAAAACAAATTTTAGACAGCTTTCTTACCATATGTTTAATTTGTGTTGTAATTGGCGTATGATAATGTTTAGTGTTTTATTTGTTCAGTTGACAACTGAGAAAATAAAGTGCTCTCTGAAATGTTACTATATAATCAAAAGTTTTTGAAAAATACTTTGATTTCACCAATATTGTATTTAATTTAATTTATTCAGTAATTAAACAATCCAAGACAATATTAAGTTCCAAACAATAACTAGCTTCAAAGAACAATTGATTAATAACTCAACTAGCACAGGGCTTAGTAGATAGTAAATTTTTCAGTAAATAAATAAATGAATAATAACTTATGTCATGCAATTCACTTTTACCCTAGTGAGAGTCTCACTTCAAAGAAATTTGAAGGATCTGAATTTAAACTAAGTAAAACAAAGTTTGCTTTACCAAAATAACATGCGTCAATAAGAAACAAGTAAATTGTACCAAATGAAGCTTATTTCTTCTATAGTAATAGTTCATATTACTATTTAAAGAAATATAGATACAAAAATTGTACCAACACTTTATATTAATTTTTAAAGTTGAAAGCTATTTTAGAATAGCTTGGTTTTATGTGAAGTTAGATCTTTGTTTATTAGTTGAATGAATAATCAAGCAAACCTTTATTAGTAATGATTTTCTTTTTTTGCTGCTTCCTAGAGCAGATTTAAAAAATTCTAAAAATCTCTTCAAATTAGAAAATTTTACTACATTTTAACCTACCTCATTAGTGGGTTTTTTTTTTTTTTAATGATAGCTGAAAATAACTGAAATTGTAACTATCTTGGTTTAGGCTATATCCCCATGAAATAAAAGGAACTACTTAAATTTTTTTGATAAAATAGTAGATTATTGGACTGAAGCTTAGGAAACAGTATATCAAAATTTCATATGATATTTATACTGCTTCTGACATGCCCAAGGTACATTCATATATTATACTTGGATGACTTCCATAGTCCAGTGTAATGAAAATTCCACTGGGCTTGGAATTCAAAGACCCATTATGATATAAACTGGACAGGTTTTTTAACTTGTCTTAGTCTCAATTTCTTCCGTATCTCTTAGTCTCAATTTCTTCTGTATAAAATGAAGATAAATTAATATATGGCCCCAACTTACATCACAGGATGTTGTGAGGATCAAATGACATATCATCTATTATAGTGCTCTGTAATCTGTAAATTACTTATGTTTCTGTTAGAATTTGGGTGTTATAGAAAACAAGGATTGGTCTTCAGTGGTATATAGCAATCACAACAAAATCGGCAATTAGAACAGTATTCATTTGGTACAATTTTTAAATCAACAATCCAATTATTTTTTTTAAAAATGAGTGGCTATGCCCTTAAATTGTGTTGGCTCTTTAATATATTTTATACCAGTGCGCTCTCAAATTTTATAGTTGAATTTGTAGGTCACTTTTAACAGAAGTTGGGGATCTCCATTAAATGTTACGTTTGATATGAAATTATATAAAATAGCTTGACCACTGAAATTTTTTAAGAAAAATATAGAGTAGTGTAGGCCTTATAACTTTTTTTCCTTTGAGGACTTTCATGCGCCTAATTCTTTATCAGAACAAGTTATAAAAATGCAATTACTGTAACCTGTTGATTTTCATCAGTACAAAACTTTAAATCTAAGTCATAACATTATCTCAATTATTTGTATATTTGTATATATAATTTTTAAATCCACATAACAGTAAGCATTTCTCCATTCCCCCCCCCACACACACACACACATAAAAATACAGAAAAGAGCATCTTTACAGAACCAGGACTTACAAAGGAACTCATCATTCTTTTAAACTTCTTTTATCTCTTCTTAAAACTGATTAAAATAAGAAAAATGTTTACATTTAATTCAGCTATGTTTCCTAGTATAATTTATACATTATTCTTATATCATTTTATATGAAGAAAAATATGTTGACATCTCTTCATAATTTAATTCTCTTCCCTTTTTGTTCCAGTTACATGAGTTTTGGGAAAGGAATAGGAAGACTATGCATCCTTTACCTTCCAGCTGACTGTAGTCAGTTGCCTAGGGAATTTTTTAACTTAATTTTAATCTTATTTTATTTAATCTTATCTTAATTTGTTCTTATTTTATTAGCCACTTTCACCAGTTTAACTTGATAGAGAAACAAGATTTTTTTTTACCTTGTAATTTGGAATTTGAAGATTCAGTGTTCCATCCACTAGTAACATTAGTATCTATAAGATAGTGATATTTTTCAATCTTATTATTTTATCATATCTCCAGAAATAGGGTGAACTACATTATATTATTATTATCATCATCATCATCATCATCATCCTGGGTTTTTTGTTATATGTCACCTCGTTTATATTGCTAATTTATAAATATTTCTTTGTGTTGTGCTTATTGGCTTAAAAAAAAACATTAGAGCTAGATAATTTTTGTTTTCCATATTGGCAGATTTTTTTACTACTTAGTAAAAATGCATTATGTTATTTTTAGTCTTTCCCCTTTTTTCAATGAGCTCTGTAACTTTGGGATTTTACCTGTTGGAACCTCGGTTTTCTCATCTGTAAAAGAAAGAAACAAGGGCATTAGATTAGGTAGTGTTTCAAATTCCACCTGTCTCTACTTTGGTTGTCCCTTGACTATTTTATAATTATTCTGGGCTTACTTTTATTCTTGTTATTCTTCCCATGAACTGTATTTTCTAGATCAACTTGTATTGTTAATGTAATTTATCCTTAAGTTGATAGGATTCAGATATGTTATGAACTTTGTTTTCCATTCATGATTTTTAAGTAATTTGAAAGAAGGAAAATTTTATTACAGATAATAAAAGTGAAAGTAATGTTACATATAGTTGACATGACTTTTTTTTTTTTTTTAATCATGGAAAAAGTCTCCTAAAACACCAACATAAGCACCTTTCTTTCACTTTTATTTCTGTAATTTAATTTATATACAGAAAAAAGTGACATGAAATTTTATGGTCTTTGTTCTCTTAAATATGAATATAGCTAGTTAGTCTAAACTTTAAATAAACTGTATTCAAGATAAAATTAGTAAATAAAGCAGTGATAGCACTAGGCCATGTAGCTAATTAAAAAAATATCAGGTTTTACTGACATTAAAATAATTATAAAATGTAAAAACAGTTTTAGAGGAGTGGATTGAAATTTTTCTGTTCAATAATCATTCTTAAACTGTAGTCTTAGATTCATTAAATAAATATAGTTGCCAGATTGCCATGGACAAGTGTATGTCCTGTTTTAAAATATTATTAGAGATAATGTGGTTTGTTATTTTTAAATTTTTTCTTGCTATGCAGAAGATGTTTCCATAAAGTCTTTTTAACTGTCTATTAAAATGTAGTAAGTAATTCCATTAGTTTCATCTTTCAGCTGAGTTCTCGTAGATTTTGTATTTTCTGAGAATGAGGCCAAGGAAATTCCTGTTACTTTTAAAGATCATTGTCTTTGCTCTACATGCCTACATTAGCTCATATCAATCTCTTGAACACTTTACTCTGTAGATTTGTAATCTAGGTATTGAGTCTGTGGTCTGATGGGTAGAGAAGAATAATGGAAAGTTGATATAGGAAGGTGAATTTGTTTCTGGTGTGATTGCTTTGACTATACTGGAATCCTTGTCTTTGGCCAGTTCACTAAATCAGACAACTCTCCTGCATTCCAGAAATTAAATTAGATGCCCAGATTCTCTCGTTTAGACACACCTATATTACAGTGTTATTCTGATTGCCTGTTAAAGAATAGTCTTTATTTTCAGCTCTTTGTCTCTGCATGTTTTATTACATTTATTAAATTTGACTTTTATGTCCGAACATTTCTTTGAATATTTTCTGAGTGTTGATAATTGGATATTCTATAAGATAAAGCAGATAATCCCAGAGTGATTTATTTTGTATTCTCCATCCACAAATTTTTCTATTTCTCTAACTACTCTCCTCCCCAGTTTGAAAAGGAAGTTTATAAATGTCTTCCTTTATTCCCTTGGGCCTCAGATCATTTCCCCCTGAACTACTCTTGTCAGCAAAAACATTTAACATGGAATGATTCTATATTTCTGAGACAAGATCAACACAGTTGGTTTTTACATTGAGTTGAAAATAATGTATTTTCTTTATTATGTACTTGAAAATAATGTCTTTTCTTTATTATGAGAACTTAAAATTATTTTTAAAAATTATAAAAAGAACTCTGGTGTGAAAATATTAGTCTGTAAGTTCTCTTGTTATCAGGTGCTATTTCTACCATAGCTGTGAGTTACCAGAGTAAATTTGAATTCTGTTATCATTTATCTTTTTTTAAATTTAACCTCTCCAGAATTGTCCAATTTCATATATCTTAACACTAACTTCAAACCACTTTTCTACTTTTATTTTCAAATGTCAAATTTTATTTTTGAGAGTTTTATTTTTTTCATTAAAGTTTAAAAGTATTACATATTGAAGGTGACCATAGTTTAGATATTTACTTTGGCATGATTAAGATATCACCACCATCATTCCTCTTCCCCAGCCCTAAAAAGAAAATTCATTTGACACTCAAAAGCTATTAAATTGTCAAAATCTGTTAATTGAAAGAGCTATAGAAGCTGTTTCTTCTAATTTAGAATTTTTAATTAAGAAAATAATAATTTTGTTGTGTTTTGGTAGTAAAATTGGGAGATATTTACATATACTTATATGTCTAAATGAGTTCATCAGTTATTTCATTTTCTGTAATATGTAGTTTTTTTGAGCCTTTTTTTGTTTTGTTTTGTTTTGTTTTCTTAACATTGTACAGTGTCGTATATGTTAGGTTATCATTATTTCAGCAGAAAATTCCTTTAAATGAACTGTTCTTTCTGAGAATCAGGCCAAGGAGATTCTTACTATGTGTCATAGTTGGATAATGTTTTGAACTATGTGAAATTGCTGGTTTTGTTGGTCAAAAGTGATCAAACACTTTTGGCAATTTCATAATGTATATTTAAGGGAAAAAAAAACAACAAAAGATCTTTCTTAAGAGATATGTTGGGAAAAAAAAAGATCAACTACTTATCCCAGCTCTTATAAGCCAATCAGAGCCTGTATGAAGGAGACTCTCAAACAGCAGGTAACCACAGGTCTATCAAGAAAACTGCTTTGTTTTGTTTTTAAATTGTCCTGTTTTCAAACGTATTTTATCAAAAAGACTTCAGCTATTGAAGCAATTACCTTTTGGGAAAATGTAAGTCATAGGCTTTTATTAAGTCTGTGTGTAGTTTTTAAGCTTTCATAACCCGAGATATTGTCATATATCAAAGGATTAGTCTGTAAATATCATTTAAAGGCTAAATAACTCCCTCCTAATATCTAATATGGACTCAAATTATGCTAATTATAAAATTTTCTTAGCGGCATTCTAAAATAATGAATAGCGCTGTTACATACTCAGGTTTTCCTTAAAATGTCATTTAAAGATTTTTTATACCTATATTTTAGGTTATAAGAACAAAAATATATGACTATAGAAATATAAAAGTATGAAGCTTCTACACAGAAAATCCCCAATATTAGATATAGCTATGATCTAAAAGGTGGTAAATTGTGTTGGTCCTAACTCAGATTACATCTCTTCATATAAATTATAGTAATAGGCATAACAGGTTAGCTAACAAGAGCTGATCCAGTGCAATCCAATATTAATTTAGGTGTCTTGGTCTTATATAAACTTTTATAATGGAGAAAGCTTACTTTGATCTCTCAATAACTACTTGGTACACTTCTTCCTAGGTGGTACCATGAGCCCTGTCCAGGTACATACTCTCTTATATTCCCCAAGGTTTTCCTACCTGCCTTCTATCTCCAGCTTCCTTAACAATACTTCCAAAGTGTGACTTATCTCAAGTGTTAGGAAGGACATTTGCTTTAACTAATTCATGTTGAAGTGTTAGTGACTATAGCCCTTTCACCTCTCTTAAAGAGCAATCTGCATTAAAAACAAACACATTATTGTTAGCACAAATTACTATCAATTGGTAGAATATTAAACTTTAAAACAAAAGTGGAAATAATTTTATTAGTGTTGGTGGGACTATTGTGAGGCAAGAGATATCGTTAAATGACTTGACTTGGAAATATGCCCCTCTTTCACTCAACCCATGTGATGTCTGAAAGTGCTGTATATTTTCAGTGACCTTGAGAAAGGGAAGCTAGTCATTTGTATTTATGGGTTATATGAAGTCAGGGCCTTCCAGATCCTTTTTTTCAGTTGAAAGCCTGTGTCTGGAGCATTCTAGGTATCCATCAGACTCTGTGTTTCAGTCTAGGTCTAACCTACCTTCCAGCTCTGTCGTCTGGCCTCCAGGCCTATCTTCTAGCTCTGCTATTGATATTAAATTTTACAGATGAGAACTATCCATTCTTGTGAAAAGGTCTTTCCTCATTTTACTATTACCGACAATGACTACCAACTTATCTTTTTTTCAAGAGATATAAAGGTAGAAAAGATATTTGGTTTTTATTATTTTAAAAGTCTTTAATTTTAAATAGCTGGCACTGAACAATTTAGTTTTCAAACCCTATTTTGAACTAACTCGGTGAGGTGATTCTAAAATTGATTCTAAAATTTTAATCTTGCTTTCTCATATAAACATCTAGTTAAAAAGTGTTTATGCTAAGGACTCGTATTTTGTGGCATTAGTTCTTCACGTTTCTTTTTTATGTATTTAAAATTGTTCATTTATTTCCAAATGAGTGGAAAAGTTACTGTTGTTGAGATATATATATAGGGCAAGCGCACTTGATTAGAGCATGAACTGTACTTTCACATTAGCTGGATGTGCTTTGCACTCTGCTCTTGTAGATTTATTTTGTTTACAGTAGACTACTGTCAGTTTTTGTAAATGTTTTTACTTAGCACTTTAACTGTGAGTGTACAAACTGATTTTAAATGTAGTGGTTGTATATTTTGGTTATAAATTGGAAATTTTTAATAAAATTAAATAACTTGTTCTCTATTCTGTCATTAGTATCTGATTGAATATAATTTTTAAAATCATTTTTTGGACTCTAATATATTACACGACTACTTTTATATTTTTATATTCTTATAATGTTACCTATTTTTTCATTCATAACAACAGGATTCACATTAATCTGGAATGCAGAAATATATAAACACACACCATCCTGCATGATATCTCTTTGTATCATACTTATTGTGTCTATATAGGTAAGACCCATCTCTAGTCATTGTTATATACTCAGTGTATAACATTACTGGGCACATAATAGGTGCTCAACAAATATCCGTTGAAAACAATGACTACATTAAAGTATCTATAGTCAATTTCCCAGTAGGAAATCCTACCCACATAAGCAAATCAGTTGTGTGTTGTTTCGTTTTGTTTTGTTTTACACAGGAAGACAGAACTGGATTTAAACTACTATTTGAATTTCTTGTCTGGATCATACAGTTTTTATTTTTGCACTGGGTTGAAGATTGGACCTTATGATTTCTAAGGTCCAGTTTAAACCCAGTGTAAAAATCTTTCAAAACCATTTTTTTATAGGCCTCTACTTGAATGATTTCAGTAACAGAAAGCTCACGACTCTGTAAGGCCTTCCATTCCATTTTGAGGCAGCATAGTTGTTACAAAGGCTTTCCATAATTGAGTGGAAAATATATTTCTTGGTTACCTTTGCACATTGGTTCTATTTTACATATATACAGCAATTCTTTCACAGGACTATTTTCTAGACTTTTGAAAAAAAGCATGTTGTTTCCTCCAAATCTTTTCTATAGACAAAACCTGTCACGTTCGCCAATTCTCTCATGGCTTCCTATTAAACCCTAGTTGTTCCCCTGCAAAAGTTATTAATATTCCTTTTAAATTTTTCCCAGAAATAAACATATATCTCTAGATTCTATAAAATCAGTTACGAATTCAGTATATCCTATGTTCTGTGCATTATACTTCTTTTAGGAACGGTACACCTTTTTTTACAACCATCTCTCTTTAGTAATTGAAAGTAGATGAAAATATGTGTATGTATATGTTTATCAATTGCTCAAACTCTAATATTTGCCAATTAAAGTCAAATATTTCCTTTAGGCACTAATTGATTACTATGTGGCAGGCAATGAACCAAATAAAGTCTTTAATCTCCTGACAATTTATTTCAAAGGTGAATCAAATATTTAGTTAAGATGGAAAAATACCTTAACTTATTATTATATGGTTGCTAAATTTAAAATGTTCACAGTCGAAAGGAAGGGAGTAATTTTTGAGTTTTTTTTTTATGTTGATCATTAACTAACTTTGTAAATAAATATTGATCATTAGCAGATTGAGTACTAATCATAGTGCTTGTGCTGATGTACATAGATGTACATGGATATACACTTTCCTTATCTGTAAAATGTAAGTGTTGAACTAAGCCAGTGGTTTTTAGATATGGGATCCTTTCATCAGAATAGTGTATGTAGTCTCAGTACATAAAACATATAAAAGCAGGCCGTTTCGTTTAAAGAGAAAGTCCCTAAAATTCTACCCTTGGCTTAGTCCTCTATTTCTCTTCAGTACAGAATCCCTTGAAGCACCTAGAACTCAAAGAGCCCTCTTTAAAAATTACTAAATCACTCTATTTTGACTGTAGGGGTAGTCGCACAAGTCGACATGTGATAAAATTGTGTATAACGACACACACAAATGAGTGAGTGTAGATCAAGTGAAATCTAAATAAAATGGATGGATTGTATTTATGCCAATTTCTTGATTTTGATATTGTACTAGAGTTACAAAAAATAGTACCATGGGGGAAACTGGGTGTGGGTATGATTTCTTAAAACTGCATGTAAATCTATAATTACCTCAAAATATGTTGCTGACCTCTGATCCAACCCAAGAGATGATAAAACTGGAGCCCAGTTAGCTGGAAGGAAAGGCAGAACTAGGAAGCCACATCTATTGTTTCAGAGAAGGATTCGTTCTACTGGAACAGAGATTCTCAAATTTTCCTTCACATGAAAAAATCACCTGGAGGAGGAGAGGAGGAAAGTATGAAAAAACACATTCTCGAGCCCACATCACAGACATTTAGATGCCTTAGGTCTGAGAAAGTACCCAGGAATCAGTTTAAAAGCACAGATGAGTCTGATGCATGTGGCCCAAGGACCACACTTTGAAAAACATTCTGTAGGTCATGGATTCTTATTCCCCTAGGCAACAAGTAAATCCTTTGTGTCACAGATGGACAAATAAGCAGAGGATGATGATGAATTGTTTCGAATACTCTAGATTTTTTTTTCCCTCTGCCTTTGCCCCCAGGGTCCCTTGCTTAGCAGCAGCTTGTCTGTGCCATGGGGTGGGCATGTGAGAAGTATACAGAAACCTGCCAGCCAGCCTAGTGGGCTCAGTACTACTCTGGGGAGGTAACAGGCCAGTTTTGAGTAAGCTCTCCTAATGAGCATCACTTGTTGACTGACTCCAGGGGAGGAGCTCATTTTTTACTTTTGGCCCAGAGCCTTCACTTGTAGGATTGCAAATGAATAGATGCCATTCCGCTTCCATGTTCACCTCAGTGGAAAAAAAATGGAAAAATCATCAAAGCAACAATTTAGTTCATGCTTCTCATTGAAAAGGGTCAGATTTGCTGGAAGGAAGCTTGTGGAGGCTGTTTGGCATAGAATTTTCACACTTGATCTATTCCTTTCTTCCTCAATCCATTTCCCCTGCCCGCCCCACCTTGATCCCTTGAATGGGGGCATTGTCTGCTCCAAGTCATCCAAACCAAAGCCTCTGTTCTTTTGAGCAATTCCTGCCCCTCAGCCCCCAGATGCTTAGGAAATATAAGCCCTAAGAAAACAACGTGAGGTTAATATTATGTCAGAAGTCCCTATTCCTATAAAGGGGTTGGCCTAATCCAGAAACTTCATTTTCTTATCCCCACTTCAAAGCCCCTACAGTACCTTTTTCTCTTGTAGCTCTTCATTTCTTGGTAAGGACTTGATAGAATGAAAACCCTAGAGCCAAGCTTATATATTTGGAACTATAAGTTAAGTTGGGAAAAAGTTGGAATTGATGGATCTCAACTCCAAAATGGTTTCCTGGACCATCCCCAGTGGACACTCCAAGAAAGGGGAAGAGTCCTAGAGCAAAGTTCAGATTTAGGTTCTTTAGATTGATGGTTTTAATAAATATCCACCTTCTTTAATCATAAGACCACACTATACAGAAGTGCAAAAAGGGAGGTTTCTCTCTTTCTCCCCCAGAGAAGGGAGGTTCCCTTCATTCCCACCCCCGTTCCTGTAGCCCACGGGTACCGGAAGGGAGAGAAGCCTCAGCTTGCCTTTCTGGCAGGCTTTGCTCCTGTTGTCTATCCATAACCCCTAGGACTTCTTACCCCTGGACGACTTTTGAGCTGATACTGTATTGATGGAAAAATGGTCGTTTTTATATATATGAATCCTTTTATTGTACAATGAGAAACAGGCCTTGAAAGGTAGGGGCCTTGCTAAAATAACACTGCTCAGGAGTGTAGGTTTCTTTTTGATGTTATTCTAGATTGGCTCATATCTCTAAATTTTAAGACCATAGTGGTCCCTTTCAATGAGGAGAGTATGTTTGGATGAGAGACAAGGTGGGATGGGGAGAGTAAATAGCACCGAGGAATACTCACCTTCAAAGGTTAGCCTAGGGTGAGCCTGGGGAGTGAGAGGGAGTAGATACTGATGTCCACACTTCTTTCTGCTGCTCGCTTTCTTTCCTTGTGACTCTTTCTGTCTCTCTATCTGCCTCTCTACATCTTTCTCATTGTTTCTACTTCTCAGTAGAAGTAGAAAGGCTCATATTCTCCAAATGGACTGTGGTGAAAAAAAAGAGAAGAACGATTATTGTAGACTTTTTTAATCTATTTGTGGTCATCGATTTTTCCCCCTCTGAACCCACAGTTGTGAGAGAGAATGTAGCTTCCTTGTCATCTGGAACATAATTGCTCCCCCTAGTGTCATATTTTGCGTACTGTGCGAATGAGGAAGGTAAGCTGAAAGGCAGGAAACCTAATGGAATTTGAGTCCATGAACAGGATTCATATTCGGCAGCTTTTGCTGGGCTGTCAAAACAGGTGGCTGTGAGAGGCAGAGGAAACAAGGAAGGTCTGAGATTCTTCTTGATTGATTTCAACAATTAGAACAGATCTTTGACATGCAAAAGTATGGATTGCAATTCCACTTTTTGATGTCTTGATATATTAACATTCAAGTCTTTTCGGTGGCATAATTCTGCTAACATGTTGTGTTAAAAATCTGAAACATTTACATGTTGAGTTGTGTTTAGAAAGTTAGACGCTACATTAATTTTCAAATGGAGTACAGGTGTACTCATCCTGGAAAGTGTTCTTTTGTACCTTTTAAAAAATATATTCTACAGTGTTCAAGAAGAAAAAAAAAATTGATGAAGAATCGCTTGCAAGAATGAGTATTAGTTTTCAAAGACTTTTAAACAAGCAGTATATAAACATGACTATTGAAATTGATATGCATAACTGTGTTAAAATCTCCAGCTATATATTATAAAACCAGAAGATAAAAACAATTCAGACCAAAACTATAACTCAGAAATAATAAAATGATTGCAGTCTCTGAAAAAGCACAAAGAATTTGTCCTTAAAAGATTTTTTTCAAAGATATAAAACATAAAGAAAAAATTGTATAATTTGAAGATGATTCACAGGAAAATATTTGGAAATAGCTTATACTATTGTTTTCTTATTTTTCCCTCCAACTAGTGTAGAGTTAGAAAACATGTTTTCAGCAACTGGGAAAATTTGCATAAAATATACTAATAAGTTAACAATGACACTACTGGAGCATTTCATTTTTTAGTTTCACTTTTTAAGCTGAAATTATATTATTTCTTGTTCAATATTTCATGATATCATTTTTATTATTTAGAATAATAAAATAGCATTTATAAATATATACTACTAGGTGGTTTTATGTTTATACATTTTAACTTGAACCGTAGTAAAGTTTCATTCCACTGATATTTAATTTCATAAATTCCAAAAAATTTTAAAAAATATGTGTAATATGTGCTAAGCTTTGTTCTTAATGCTTGGTACATATTGACTCATTTAATCCTCACAATTCTATTGTTTATATTCCACAGATAGGGGAAGTAGGAGAAGATTAAGTAAATTTTCTAAGGTTACACAGCTCATATTGGTAAAGCTAGGACTTGAACTCTGCAGTCTGACTCCAGAATCGATGCTTTTAAACACTATATCACACTGCCTCTCCAAAAACTGAAACATTAGTAGTTCAGTATTATATGAAAGAAATATCCATGTTTTGCTGGGCACCAGAATTGTAATCAATTCAAGAGAAATATATTCCAAAAGCTTCACAAATTCCCAATTCACAAATTCGAGTTATAGTTCATAGATCATCAGTTCAATACTTAAGAGATTTGCTTCTGAAGTTTATAGGCAAGTAAATAAGAGCATATCAAGTAATGGCAGTCTTATCTACTCTTCACAATTACCCTCTGATTAAAGAGACTATCATCCCTGTCAAAAACAATCCCCAAGGGCAGCTCGCAGAATCAAAGTCGTTAAATCCGAAAATGACGCCTGGGTGATGTGTATGTGTACCCGTGTACCCGTACTCATCTCATTGTTGAGTACTTGCTTTATCACTGTTTGGTGAATATGGGAAGAAAAAAGAGAAAGCAGTGCCCAAGGGGCCTGGTCTCTAGCGAAGCATTTTCCCTATTTTACCTACTACGATGATTGGCAAAATCTTACCTAGACATTCAGAGATTGAGTGATAACCCAAGTTGGAGTGCCTCTTGTTTGTCTAATGACAAATTTTTATGCCATAGATAAAAACGTTTTCTCCTTCATTTCACATTTCACATATTTTCTCTTCCATTTCTCTGCCCCCATACACTCTTCTTCCACCCCTGATCACCTCCATCACTCCTTAGGTTTCTCTTAACCTCGACGTCTTCCCAACCACTCTCCTATTTCACATATTCTCTTCACCCCTCCTTCATTTTCATCCAGTCTCAATTTCAACCCTTCACTTCTTTCCCAGAGAAGAGCCCCTGAGCCTGTTGACCACTAGTCCTCCTTTCTCTTTCATGGGCCTCTCCCTCCTCACGTATTTCCTTCCGCCTTCCTCATACTTCTCTCTTCTGTGACAGAGATTCTGTTTGAGATAGCTCCTGAGAACTTGGGATTTGGGATCTTTGTCCAACAATCCTGGCATAAGCCTGCCTTTAAGATCCAGGTAAGATTGGTTTGAATGCCTATTGCCCACCCCGGCAGGAATTCCAGGGGTTTGCCCTCCTTTCCATGAATTTCTGACTCTGAACTCTGCCTCCACCATCAGTTTAGCTCACGGATCTCATCCTCACCCTGTAAGTGCTCTCAGTGTTCTGCCCTATAGCCACCCTGAAATAAGATTCAGCCTTTCCCTTCATTTCCACCTAAAACTCTACTTACAGGAGGCATTTGTGTGAGGAACAGAATTGACCGAATGTTCAGGAGCAGGGCTTGGTCACAAAGCTTCAAGGTAAACAGCTTCGAATGGATGTCAAAAATTTCTGTTTTTTGAGAGCAGATTGGTGATTGCCAGGGGTAGAGGAGAGGGGAGGTGGGTGAAAGGGACCAAAGGGTACAAACTTCCAGTTATAAGATGAAGACTGTACGATGCGGTGACCATAGTTAATGGTAGTATACTGTGCATTTGAAAACTGCTAAGAGAGTAGCTCTTACAAGTTCTTACTCCCCACATACAAAGGCGAAGGATGTGTTGACCTTATTGTTATAATCATTTCTCAATATACACATATATCAAACTATCACATCGTACACCTTAAACTTACACAGTGTTGTGTATCAACTGTATTTTGGCAAAGCTGGAGAGAAAAGAAGGAAACTTCTGCCTTTAAAAGTCCCTCAGCCAGGACGCCTTCCAGCAACTCTTGGTCATTTCACTTCCTCTCCCCCTTCGTTGCTCTGTCCTCATGCAGGACACCTTTATAGCTCTTCTTTCTTCCCGTTCCTCTCATCCTCACATGCTTTTCCCCAGTTATCCTTGGGAACTACTCGTGTTTCTCAATTTTACTGAGTAATTCAACATCCTAGACCACTGTTTTTCAATCTGCGTCATAATCCATTAGTGGGTAGTAGAATCAATATAAAGAGTCACAAGCAGATTTTCTTTTAAATGAAATGAAATAGAAAATATGAGTATATGCATGGTAAGAATAAGTATTGTTGTGTGAAATGTATTTCAGTCATACTATATAAATAAGAGTTTTTGTTTTTGTTTAAAAAAAAAAAAAAAAAGCCTTTAAAACACTTTATAGCCCTAACGGGTGAACTTAGCTCCAGGCCCACCTTTGCTTGGCCATAACCATCAAATAGCTCAGCAGAATAAAAAGACCTGCCTTTGAATATGACCCACTCTTCTCAAAGGCTGTTCATAAGAGGATTTTAAAATACACCCCATGCAGTGCTCACTCCGCTCATTTCTGAATATGATTGTCGTAAAGCAGAACACTTTGGTTGCTACCTATTTTTACAACTAATTTGATGTTGCTGTTTGACCTAGGGACCAAATGTAAAATTGTTGTTTGCTCATCTGTTTTGTGCAGAACTGACATCCATCCAGGGATAGGAGATGGACATCATCAATGAGAGAATCAGGGAAGGCAGGCAAAAATCTGTTTCTCACATTATTTGGTAATGTTTCTTGAGGTAAAAAAAACAATGGTGGCACTTTAGACTATATCGAAATGCTCTTACATCAAAGCAGCTGTACCAAACTGTCACAGGCCTGGTGTTGCAGGGAGGCCACCAGGCAGGAACCAAGTTAGTCCTGCACACAGTAGGGACAGTATATCTTGATAGCAGGCCAAGGAGTCTGGAGGAAATAAACTTAGCAATTCATCATTTTTAGGGGCCATGTGATGGGGTAGAGTGGGATAGGAGTGGGAAGGAACCAATGTTTACTGAGCACCTACTATATGCCTGGCCCTCAAAACAGCCCTGCTAATAGATATTATCATCCCTAATTTTGAAGATTTAGAAACCGAAAATCAGGGTAAGTGGCATGTTTTTTCCCCCCATATTCCTACTGTGGATTTTCCAATGATCCCACAGTAACTCCTTGCAGAACTGAATCAAAAGTGGGGCCAGTGGTAATTGGCCAGACATCAGCCTCTAAAGAGTGCCCATCCCTTGCTGGCAATGCAGTGAGGCAGAGAATGTTCGATTTCCAGCACTTCTCTTGGAGGAAAGTAGAGTAAAAAGCTGTACAAAATACTAATCAATGGGCTTCTGAGGATGGGGTAGAGTTATAACCCCCTTGGCTCCTAGACGGCCTTCTGAAGTGTGGGGGAGCATCCGATTAACACAAGGTTCTGTTTTGCTGAGTTGACGTACATGGTTAAAATAAAGATAGAGCCAAATTCTTCAGGCCAGCCCAGGAAAGGCTGAGCAGGCGCCTTTCCCTTCCCCACAGCAGTCCGACCCTTCCACACCACGCCTTGCTTCCCATTGCCTGACAGGTAGCTAAAGATGGAGGGGTTTGAAGGCCAGGCAATTGTTAGCCTCCCGAGAAAGCTGAAGAGGAAGCCGAGGAAGCTGAAGAGGAAGCCGAAGTCAGCCGTGGCTCCGCCTGCCCTCACTTGCCTAGTCTCTTCACACATCTCTTTCCTCTCTCCAGTCTAGCCCTCCCCTAGGAAAGCCTCATTTCTCCCTCTACCCAACACCCGCTGTCTCCTCTGTATGGGTCATAAAGCATAAATGAAATCTCCCATGACTGCTTTTCTACCACTAGGCATTTTGAAAGTTATCATGTATATAAATCGAAGTTATTTAGAAATTTTATGTGACTCTCACTTTGAGTAAATCTTTCCAGTACAATAACAGTATTGCTGGAAATTGTGTTCCTGACAGAAAACGGCAAGCCCACCATACAACGATCTCAGCAGGATTTGCGGGGCTTTTTTCTAATGTTTAGAGTGACAGCGTGTAGTTTAAAAATCACATTTCCATGTAATAATGTATACATGAGTCTAACTTAATGAGAAAAGTGTCTTCTCAAACAAAATCTAGCTTTTTCCAAATTTTGTTTTAAAATTAAATAATTCAAGATGCTGTAGAAAATTGTGAGATCCTTATTCCACGTACTGAATGAAAGAAATGAGAGAACATTGGAAAGAGGGAAACACAGAGAGGGGTGGGAATAGAAAAAGAAGAAGAATGATGTGAAGAGAGGATTAAACAGGTGATGAAGAGAAAAAGGGAGAGAACAGAGGCATGATGGGTACTGTACCACAAGCCCTTAGTAATTAAATGGGTAGGAATTCCAGCAGGGTGTTGGTGCTCTGAGTTTTCCTCAGCTCTGAGGTAGAGTGTGAGGGTGAAATCAGGGGGAACGAAAGGGGGAAACAATCATAAGGAAACTGTTTATTCCACCATCTTTCTCAGTGCACATGCTCATGTATATTCACAGCTGAGGAAATTGAAAAAAAAGAAGGTCCCGATCGATTCCTCTCACAAGGTGAGTACGCTTCCATCTGCCATGCTGTCTGCTTGCTTTGCACATTTCCTCACATCATATGCTAACAGCACCCATCATATGCCATCCTGGCACAAGTACAAAAGGAGGCAGCTGTGAATTAGAGTGTAAGGGAGAGGGGTAGAACACAGCTTGTTTTCTGTTTTGAAATTTGTGGTAACACATGGGTTACTTTTTTTTTTTTTAATTTTAATATGTGTTTTATGTTTTGATGGAGGTATAACTTACATAAAGTACGTTAATCATGGCAACTTTTACATATATATTAGGACCATGTAACCACATAAAGACATAAGATCCTTTATGCCCCTTCCTAGTCAATATCCCCCCAAAGCTAAGCACTTTTCCAGTCTCTGTCACTATAAATTTGCTTTGCCTGTTTGATTTATACATATAGAGAAACAGAGCGATAGGTATTTGTGTGTTTGGCTTCTTTCTCTCATCATTGCCTATGAGATTCATCCATGTATGGTGTCCTATATAGCAACAATTCATGCTTTTTCTTTGCTGTTGATCGTTACATTATGTGGTATATCACAGCTTATCCATTTTGTGTTGATGGCCATTTGGTTGTTTCCAGCACTTGGTTATTGTGAATAAAGCTGCTGTGAACATTCTTGTCCATGTGTCTTTGGTGGACACTCATTTCTCAACTGTGTGTACTCAGGAGTGGAATTACTGAGTCAGTATGCTTAGAGTTAGTAGGTACCAAACCCTTTGGTTACTTTAAAGTTCCTCAGAGAAAGAAGAACCTTCCACATACATTCTTATCTGTGGTTTGTAGAAGACCCAGTAAGTTGCCAGAGGGTGGGAAGTAGTGAGAGACATAAGGAGATTGATTGTAAAAGAAAAGAAACAGTGAAGGGAAGAAAAAAGAGGGAGGAGACAGGTCTCCAACAATGGCGACGGGATGTCAATGTCCGGGGAGTGCAGGTGGTAGAGAGGGCACTGGCCGTTTTCATGGTTCTTCCGGACTGAACGTTCTCTTACCAATTACAAAAGGGAAAAATCAGGGAAGGCAAGTCTTTTATGACAGGTTAGAATCATATAGAACAATGCCATTTACCTGTAAAAATGAGTAAATTTATTTTCCTGAAGATATAAACAAAAATAAATAGTCCCTGAAATGCTGTTATGTGGCCATCCAGTGGTGGTGGGAAGGGTGGGGTGGGGTGGGGTGGTGACTTGATCAAGAAGATCAAATTTTAGTGTCTGCAACAGGCACAGACTGTGACTTTTCTAAGTCTTATTTACTTTAATATGTATGTTTATTAAAAGTTTAACTTAATTATATTTATTTATTTATACAAGCCCTTGTATTGAGACGTGACTTTCAATAGATCACAGTGTGGGATAACTTCATTATTTTAGAGATAACATCCTAAAATAACATTATAAGCAAATACTAAAGTAAAATCAGACAGTTTCTTCATTAACCTAAAATTTTCATCTATTAACTCACCCCATCTCGCTCTCTTTCCCTCCCTTCCTCCCATCCCCTCTCCTGGTTCTTGTAGCAAATGAAGACATAAATACAGATTAAGAAAAGGTCACTGAGTTTAACATCTGAAAAACTTCCAAAATTCCAGATAATATTAATTCTTAATATCAGATAATATCATATTCTCATGTGGAAAAATTGACCTATAGGTGGGTCTAGGTTTTAATTGCATAGCTTATCCCTGGTAGTGGCAGAAACTACGTTCACTTCAGTCCCTCGTGTGCCAGACAGCAGACCCACAGAGCCCCTGTAGCACGCCCAGTAATCCTTTTCATCTCCAAATTGACTTGATCCCTGCAGATATACTACCCATTGCTGTCACTGCGACTAGAGGAAAGGGGAATGAACTGGGATTCCCAAACCCAGGCATTGAGTATTGGCTCTGATACTGAAACCAAAAGAAAACAATTATTGAGCACTTTTATGTGGCAAGAATATGACAGGTGCTTTGCAGGTTATGTATCTTAATTTCCCCATTTTCCAATGGAAGAAATGGGCTCAGAGTGATGAAATGACTTGTTCAAGTTTGAGAATTAAGCCCAGATCTGTTTGATTCTGTTATCTGATTTTGCCTCTCGGGTGTGCTCAGCCAGTCTTTTAATCTCTCTGGGCTGGGTTTTTTCATTGATTAAATGGGCCATGAAAAAAGTGATTTTTTTGGTCTCATTTAGGTCTAATGTTATGGATTCTAAGTGCATTTAAATGTGTTTGATTTTTTCAGTTTTCTAAGAGAGTTTTGAATCATACTGCACTGAAATGCCAGAGTGTGATGACCACCCCTTCGATGCGTGAGAGCTTAATGACTTTGTATTTGGAGCAGCAGACGCAAGGGGGTTGGATTTGTTGCCCTGACCCCAGAAGTGAGAGGCCACTTAGAAACAGAAAGGATACTGTCATAGCTTCTTTGTTCCCTTTGTTTGCAGCTCTTGATTTCTTCTTTTCTTTGTCTCTGGAAAAGACTGCTTGTTTTCTAAGTCCTTGTGCTTTGAAGACCGAGTTTGCCAGAGGAATGTCAAAGGAGAGACAGGGTTAAACACAGAAGTGATTCTATTCACTTCTAGCTGGAAAAGCCTGCCCCTGTCACCCCAGACCTCATCATCCTGCCTCCATTGTGAGAGCACAGGCTTGACATTCCAGAATCATTTCTCTTAAGACTGTGCCAACAGCAAAGAGCAAAGGGATCTTTCTTAATTGGTGTTTGACTGCGTGGGTCCAGAAGAGCATTCTGGTGGCAGAAAGGAAAAGCCGCTCCAGTCTAGTGGCACGGTGTTTTGCTCAAAACCTATCTTCAGTGTGAAAGTTATCTTGGGGTTTTAATCGCATATTATGCCCTTTTGATGGCTACCCATTTGTAACATGTTTTAAAACTTTAGCAAGGAGACTTCTCTCAGTATTCTTGACCAATTATTTACTCAAGTGAAATTTATTAATTTCTTACAATAGATTCAATATGAATTCTTCAAATCATGAGTGGATGTTGGATTTTGTCAAGTACTTTTTCAGCATCTGTTGATATGATCATGTGGTTTTTCTTCTTTAGCCTGTTAATATGCTGGATTACATTAATTGATTTTTGAGTGTTGAACTCGCTTTGTATACCCAAAGTAAATCCTACTTGATCTTGGCGTATAATTCTTTTTATACATTGTTGGATTAATTTATACTGTGTTCATGAGAGATATTGGTTTGTAGTTTTCCTTTCTCGTAACGTCTTTGTCTGGTTTTGGTAATAGGATAATGCTGCCCTCATGGAATGAATTGAATTAGGAAGCTTTCCTTTTGCCTCTGTTTTCTGGAAGAGATGGTAGAGAATATCATTTTTTCCTTAAGTGTTTGTTAGAAGTCAGTGAAACCATCTGAGCCTAAAACTTTCAGTTTTGCAAGGCTATTTGGATTAAATTTCTTTTATAGATAAAGGCCAACTCAGATTGTATGTTTTTCTTTGTGTGAGTTTTGGTAGGAAAATGTTTGGCAGAAAGACTTGTGTCTTTCAAGGAATCAATCTATTTCTTCTAAGTTAACAAATTCGTGGGCATAGAACTATTCATATTATTCTTTTATTATCCTTTTAATGTCCCTGGGATCAGTATTCATGTTTTTTAGTGTATTGAAGTATTTATATAATGTATTTATGTATTTTTAATGTACATAGGATCTTTCTTTTATGATATTAGAAATTTGTATCTTTTTTTTTCTTTTTTGCCAGAAGTTTATCCATTTTATTGATCTTTTCGAAAAGTTAGCTTTTGGTTTCGTCGATTTTTCTATTGATTTCCTGTTTCAATTTCATCGATACCTGCTCTAATTTTTATTACTTATTTTCTTCTGCTTAGGATTTAATTTGCTCTTCTTTTTTGGTTTCCTAAGGTGCAAGCTTAGATTACTGGTTTTAGAGCTTTCTTCTTTTCTAATATATGTGTTCAATACTATAACCTTCCCTCTAACATTGTTTTCACTACATCCTACAAATTCTGATAAGTTGTATTTCATTTTCATTTTGTTCAAAATTTTTAAAAAATGCTCCTGAAGCTTTTTTGATCTATGTGGTATTTAGAAGTATGTTGTTTAATCTCCAAATATTGTAGGATTTTCCAGCTGTCTTTTGGTTATTTGTTTCTAGTTTACTTCTGTTGTGCTTAGAAAGCATACTTTATATCATTTCTTTTTTCTTTTTTTTTTCAATTGTTAAGGTGTGTTTATGGCCCAGAATGTGGCCTCTTTTGGTAAATGTTCCATGCAATCTTGAGAATAATGTGTATTCTGCTGTTGTTGAGTGAAATAGTCAATAGATGTCAATTACATTCAGTTGATTGATGATGTTGTTGAGTTCACCTATATGCTACTGATTTTTTGCCTGCTAGATCTGTCCATTTCTGTTAGAGGGCTATTGAAGTGTCCAACTATAATAGTGGATTCATCTATTTCTTTTTGCAGTTCTACCATTTTTTGCCTCACATACTTTGACACTCCGTTGTTAGGTGTATACACATTAGGGATTATTATATCATCTTGAGGAATTGACCGCCTTATCATTATGTAATGCTCTTCTTTATCTCTGATAATTTTCTTTGTTCTGAAGTTCACTTTGTCTGAAGGTCGTATAGATGCTACTCTAGTGTTCTTTTGATTAGTGGTATATCTTTTTCCACCTCTTGGATTTAAAAAAATGACATCAGATCTATATCACTGATTACATTATGTCTTTGAAAAAATTTAACCGCTCTTGCAAAAGGCAGTACAGTAAGCAATTTTTCAGTTGTTTATACCTTAGTATGAATTAGTATCTAAGATCCTTTCAATAAACAAGTAAAAATAATTTTATGTGGCAGGAAATAGGAAAATAGTAATAGATTAAGAGTCAGTAACTGAGACAGGGAGATGAAAGTCCCACGGAGAGAAAGGAATGGCAGTCAAGTGTAAAAGGCAAATCTAGATTTGTACACAAGACTGATATTGCCTGAGTGCTTCAGAGCTCTCCATTCTAAGTGAATTCACTAGCAGTTGTGCACCGAGTAAGGACTAGGATATGAAGAGGAAACTAGGAACATACAAGGGCTCTCAGGACTGACCAGTGGCCACAATACCTAGTGGCTCCTGACAGTCTATCTTAGAATTTGCTGTGGCTTCTCTCACTAGGCTGAGGAAATTGCGGGGAAGGCAAAATTGATTTCTAGGCTTATTCCCCAAGATTCTTTGCTTACTTCTTTTATCCACATCCACTTTTATTATCTCAAACTCTTTTTACTCAGACTACAGTCAGGTAGCACAGTATGCCTAGTTATGCTCAACCCCAGGAAGCAGGACATTCTCTCACAGCCCACTTTCTGTCGGAGTGTCTCGGTCTTACAAGGCTCTGTCCAGGCAGGACTGGCCTTTCAGCCAAGCTGAGTATGAGGTGTGTCTTGACGGTGTGATTTGAGGAGTGCCAGCAAGGTTGCCACATCCAAAATTTTTCTTTTTCCACTCATACCTATAATTCTACCCTTAATGATTCATACTTGTTGTTAACATCTGGTGCCTGAAAGGAAAAGACAAAGATGATCCTGACGTGGGGAAAGCCCATGACTGGAGTCATAAAGGGACTTCAGAGTGTACAAACTGGAATATCTTATAACTTCCCAGTAAATGCTGACAAAATTCAATACAAGGCTTCAAAGCTTCGCGGCAAAGAGAGAAAATCAAAGAGGCTTTTAGTTACTATTTTTTAGGAGGCATATTAACAGCAATGATCTGGGTTTGACCAAAGTCAGACTAGATCATGGCGTTTAATATATGCTCAATTGAATATGCTTGTTTATATTTAGTATGTTGTACCACTTATGTTCATGTAAAAGCATATGTAACGAAATTCCATGTTGGCATCCTACTACTCTACTTTGTCTTTATTGGTCCAAATTTATTATTTTAGTATTGATTTTGTAGCTTGACTAAGGTTCTGCTGAATATGCAAATCACCATTTACTCTAATCTCTCTTTTTCCCATTTATCTTCTATTTATCTCCCATCAATCGGTTCACATATACACACCTACAGCAATCTACATGCATTGTTACTTTCTGAGAATGGTTGTATATGGACATTTATGAGTATCAAATGTGGACCCATTTTTACCACCCGATCTCAAGGATTACAGGAGCCTCCTAACTAACCTCTTTAGGCTCTGCTAACTTCAATCCTCCCACTTTACAACAGCCCATCTGGGTAAGCCTGTAATTCGGAAACATTCCCAGACACAGGAGGTTTGGTTTTGAGCTCCTGCTCCACCACTTTCTACTTAGAAAGGGTTCTATAAGATAAGTAGTAGTCAGCCAGGTCTGCAATGGAAATAAGCTCTTACTATATGGGGGGCGGCGGGGGTGGGGAGGACATATGAAGTATATAGCAACATTCAGAGCAGAATTATTCACAATAACCCAAAGGTAGAAACAACTCAAGTATCCATAAACAGATGAATGGATAAACAAAATATGGTATAGCCATACAATGGAATATTATTCAGCCATGAAAAGGAAAGAAATTCTGACACATGCTACAACATGGATGAACCTTGAAAATATGCTAAGTGGAAGAAGTCAGACACAAAGGACAAATATTGTATGATTCCGTTAATATAAAGTATCTAGAATAGGCAAATTCATAGACAGAAAGTAGATTAGACATTACCAGGGGCTAGGTAAAGGAGGAAGTGGGGAGTTATTGCTTAATAGGTAGAGTTTCTGTGTAGGCTGATGGAAAATTATGGAAATAGTGGTGATGGTTATACAACATTGTGAAATGTAATTAATGCCACTACATTCTAGCCTTAAAAATGGTTAAAATGGAAAGTTTTAAATGTTATATATATATTTTGCCACAATAAAAAGAAAGTTAAAAAAAACTGGAGGTTAATTAATAAACTATTGATGTGACTCAAGATGCCTAGCCTGGGAATAGATCCATAGAGCTAGGAAAAAAGTAAAAACTCAGAGGAAGATACAAATATGAAAGCCCAAAATCAAGCAAACATAGCTTGTTTGGGAATGGCAATTTAGATAAAGTTAACAGGAACAGAAAAGCAGATCAAACTGGAAAGATAAATTAATCAGGAAAACACTGTCTCCTGTGCAAAAGAGTGAACTTCACCCAGGGAAGGGTTTTTAAGCAGGAAGGAACATATGTATGATTAGGTTTGCCTGTGTCACACTCTGGAAATTGTGACATATACTGTACAAGAACAATACTGAAAGCAGATGAGTTAGAACACTGCTGGATTAGGCTCGGCAAGAAATCCAGTCATCCCCCCATTATCTGTGGTTTTACTTTCTGTGGTTTCAGTTACTCAGGGTCAACACATCACCATAAGAAGAGTGATACAGTACAATAAGATATTTTGAGAGAGAGATGACATTCACATCACTTTTATTATATATATTATTATAATTGTTATGTATTGTCATTAATCTCTTATCGTGTCTAATTTATGAATTAAACTCTATCTTAGGTATGTGTGCATAGGAAAAGATAGTATATATAGAGTTCAGTGCTCTCTGAAGTTTAAGGTACCTACTGAGGGTCTTAGACTGTATCCCCTACAAGATAAGAGGGAACTACTCTACCATGTACAGGGCACCTGATATCCAATTTAAGTGACAGGAGACCCATCAAGTTGTCTTGGTTTTGTTACCTGCCTTCACACAAGTTTACCTATTCTAACAGAAGAGCAGGGTGTCTTCTACTGTGCTCAGCCTGACATCATGTCTCTAAACTGAGAGCCCACATGAAGTTTAGCTAAACCACCAGAATCTGTATGAGCCCTGGAAGCTCTAACCTAAATGTTTCTCTTCCTAGCAAGGTCCTCTCAGGAGAATTCCTATTTTCGAGAGAATGCCCTAATAAGGGAAACGATAGAGGGGTGTTTTCCATCCAGTCTGAGGACATTCTGATAGCCTCATCTGTGCCCCGAAGCTGCCTGACTGTTCTCTTAACCAAGCCTGGTGAGTCTCTCTCAGCTCTGGAAGAATGCACTTCCTCCTGCCGGTTCTCCATCCTCACTGCCCTGGAGGCTGTGTGTGGACCAGTGCTCTCCAGTAGCACTGCTGCCTAGTGAGAGGCTCTGCCCCTAACCCCTCAGGACTGCCCCTTCTGTTCGCTTTCACTGGGTGCTCCCAAGTATGGGTACCTGCTGGCTGCCTTCCTGCTTTGAGAGTGTTAAGCCAATTACTTGGACTTGGTGGTGTGCCGGCGCTCCGACTCTGTGTTCAGTGACCTCTTGCTGGTAGTTTGAAACCAGCCATGATGGGGGTATTTATACCACAGACATTGGCAAATCAACTTTTCTCTCTGGAAAGCCAGTGGTCGTTTTTATCAGTACACCACTGAATGGGCTTCTAGTTCTTTCAGAAGAAAAAATAAAACTCATCCGGAAGTGTTAGGCAGGGCTTCATTTTTCTCAGAGATCCTCTGGGTACACATCACCTCAGAAGGCAGGAGGCGAGACTCAGGAAGACTGTAAGCTTCTCATCCTACCCGAGTGGTAGAAATAATTGGGAAAGGCTGACTCGGTTTCAGAAGACTGAGTTTCACTCTTGTTGAGCACGCTCCTCTAGTCATGAGGGCTCTCACCAGCCTCTTGAACTAAATGATGGGGATACCCCACTTCCTATAATTCTCACCTTATGTCTTCTCTGCCCATGTTCTAATGCAAGAGAGCCTATCCTTCTCCCAGGCTTTTAGACAAGTCTTCTCCAAGCCCTTCCTGCAGGAAGCCGGATACATCAGATTTAGACACATAGATATGTGACTCACATGAACCCTATGCTATCTTATCTCATTAGCATCCCCGGTTTCAACGGGAAAGGCCTGAAAAGTGGTAAAAGACAGAAAGAAGAATGCTGCAATCAATTTGGTTTTACTGTGTTTAAGTTGTTAGTGTTTTGACACATTTGAGATTATATAATGTACATTATTATTATTATTATTAGTGGTGGTGGTGGTGGTGGTAGTAGTAGTAGGAGTTGTAGTAGTAGTACTATAATAGTAGTAGTAGTAGTATCATCGTCCTCTATGTTATTTGGTGGATGCAATTTTCCTAAGATTACACTTTGAATCCCAAGCTTTTGTTCCCTGTTCTAGGTTGAACTGTTACTCCTCCAAAATTCATGAGTTGAAGTCCTAAACCCCAGGACCTCAGAATGTGACCTAATTTGGAAATAGGGTAGTTGCAGGTGTAATTAGTTAAGGTAGGTCATACTGGAGTACAGTGGGCCCCTAATCCAATATGATTGGTGTCCTTATACAGGGGAAATTTGGACACAGGCACATATAGGGACAATACCAAGTGAAGATGGCCATCTGCAAGCCAAGAGAGCAGCTTGGAACACATTCTTCCTTCATAACTCTCTGAAGGGAACCTATCTTGTCAACATCTTGATCTTGGACTTCAGCCTCCAGAACTGTTGTTTAAGCCGCCCCAAAGTACACTTTGTGGTACTTTGTTACAGCAGCTCTAGCAAATGAATACAGTGACAAATAAATATACTTTTCTTTTGAGTCCCATTAGCATTTGCTGACCAGCAAAACTGTCATGGTTCTCTAAAGTCTCAGAATGTTTTCTTTTTAGATAATTTTTGTATTAGAATAAGGGGAAACTGAAGTATTGCAATGCCATCTAACATTAGAACTAATCCCAACAACTTAGAAATGTTTGAGGAGTTATTTAATAAAAATAAAAGAATCAATACACATCAAAACTCTATTCACATTGCTGCAAAGATTTTTTACATTTGTGAACACATATTTTCACATCTTTGGAATAACTGGCTATGTGTTCTTGAGTCGTTTTTCATTTAGCATTATTTGATAGAAATATTTCTACATAATGTTCATTGTCTTAATAGCTACATATTTTGTGCCTTTCATGTATTGTTATTAGTCATTTGTTATTTTCTAATTTTTCACTACAAGTATTTTTGTATAATTTGCTTTTCTATTTCATTTGAACCATTTCCTTGAGGAATATACCCAGAAGAGGAAGTCCTGGATTACACGGTTTTGTAGTTCCTATTAAATATTACTCCATTATTCTCTTTATTCTCTAGTCAGATTGAGTCCATATGTCGTTTCACCAGAAATAAAACTAAGTGTGCAGATTTTCCCATAATCTTGACGTCATTCACTCTTATAATTTTAAAATTATTTCTTCGACTTTAAAAAGCTTTTCCTAGTCTTAAAGTTGCTTTCATTTTTTTACTTATGTCAATACTAGGAAGGTAGCCCCAGGCACTGAGATATGAACTTGCAACAAACGCTAGCTCGCAGCAGCAGCCCTAAGCGGTCGGCCTTTCCTCTCAGCTGCGACTCTGGCAGTCCCTGCAAGCGCTCTCCACCGCGGGGCCGGGGCTTCCTTCGGAACTGCGCCCACCAGGGGTCAGCGCAGGCTCAGTTTTGGGCTCTGGCTTCCCACAATGCACCGGGCTCAGTAGTCCCTGCGTCGGAAGGTGACAGCTGCGGCTGCTGCGGCGGAGCCTCGAGAGTTTGCTGGACGCGGGCGGGGCTGCCGAGGGGCGGGTCGCCCTGGGGGCGGGCCCGTCTAGGGGGCGGGGCTAGGGTCCGCGGCCGCTGCTTAAGTCCCGCCTCTGAGCTGCAACTGCGGCTCGGTTCGCGCCCTCCCCAGCCGCGGAGACCTTTCCACCTGGCTCTGTAGCAAGGTAGGGGGCAGCCTCTTCAGGATCATTCCTTTTGGGGTGTGTGTGTGAAGTCTTTTTTTCGTTGTGCAAACAGAAGTCTTTAGCTGCTAAAATTTAGAGCTGGAGCGACCAGGTTTGCTCTGAGGGATTTATTTTAAAACTCTTTGTTTGCGTCCCTTTTCCCCGTCTTCTCCTCCAACTGGGCTTTGGGATTAGGGTAGTTTGTGCCAGGGTAGTTTCAAACTTTTGGTTCATCTGTTCTTTCTCTTGTACGGATGCAAGCTCCGGGGTGGGGTTAGGGTGTGTGAGAACTTGTGTAGGTGTGGGCTGGGTTTTTTCAGATGTATGCATATGTGAGAACTCAAGAAAAATTAGAGGTTAGTCATGGTTTATTTCACTGTGTGGGTGATGAGGGTCCTGAGCCCAGCTGTTTCAGGTACTTAAGTGAGTGGCGTCCGTCACGTGCCCCGCCTGCACCACGCTATCAGGTGGTGGCTATCCTGTGATCTAAGCTAAAGGGGTGCCTTCAAGTTCTTAGAGACCCAAATATACGGCCCCCCTGGGAATACTTGCCAGGACACAGCTTACCCAGAGTGCCTGCTGCCGCACCTCAGCGTCTCTCATAGCACAGCTGACCTTAGTTTGGGGATCCCACATTTTGAGCTTTTCAAAAAATCTGGCAGATAGAAGGCACTGCAATATGGAGCAGCTGGGATAGCTTCAGCTTGTCGGTGTCTGTCCTCAGCCTGTTTCTGGGTCACACTGCATGGCTCCATCCATTCAGCCTTATTTCCTGTTACCCTAGCTCCCCTTGGTAATGCCAATCTATAGTAATCTCAACTGAAAGCTAAAGGCTGTAATTCTAAGGTGACTCTGCCCTCGCACACTTCTAAAGGCTCAGAAAACCTTTTAGTCCTCTGATCCCTATCCCCAATGTAAAATTTGTTTTTAAAGGTATATTTTTCTTTAAAGCCCTCACTCTACATTATATCCATTTGAGTAAATGTCATTCGATTGATTTTACTTGTGAAATCCAAGCTGTTTCTTTTATAGTTTAGTAATAAAGATTATAATTAGGAAAACTGTCTAAAAGATGTATTTTTCAGGTGAACATGATCTTGAATAACAAATTAGCTGATAATGAAAGGCAGAAGATAAGAAATCAGGCAAGCTTGGTTCTAAAACATTTCTGCTGCTAGGAGAAGGGGAGACAAATTATCTTTATTTTTCCTTCCAAATGTAAAATTCTGTGAATGAACACAGATTCTTTTTTGCTGGACACGCTTCTTGATTTGAGATAACATTCAAATAAGAAAATTCTTTCAAATTGTTTAAAAGTAGGTGTTATCACTTGACCTATGCCCAAGGAAAGAAGGTAAATCTAGGAGTTGTTAGGATTCTAAATTTTTGTTAAGCAGAAATTCTTAATGGTCTTTAACCCTGTTTCTGGGTACTTTCCTCCAGAAGTCAGTTCTCTATCAAAATATGAAATTATGAATTGCTCATTATGTATAACATTTTCTGTTTGGAAAATATCTTTTTCACTTCTAACATTAATACTCATTTAAAAGCACAGTGTATTTGTGATGGAAAGGATACAAACCTTTAAAAGATTAAGAGCAAGAAAAAAAATTGTCTTAGCTAGTATACATCAGTGATTCCCATCATGAGGTCCTCGGTTAGTGGCAATAAATGCAAAAAATAAAACCAAAATCTAGCAAGTCATTAATAGTCAACACCCATAAGAACTAGAGGGCACAGTTTGAAGCTTAAAAGAAGCACATTAAGGACATGTTAAAGATAACTGCACAGCATCAGTAATTGCAAGCATCAGTAATCCCATAGCCTTAAGAGATTCATATGGAAATACACCGACACTCATATAAATAAATTTATAGACACATTCATGGGCTCCTTAAAAATAAGCAGATCAGATGTTTCCCATATCAACTATAAGTACGATGCATGTAAGGTTAATTTAAACTGTTGGCCCATTGCTTTTACGACTTCAAATGCCATTATTACTTCAAAAGAGGCACAGCTGGCACAGTTCTTGCTTCGGAAAGAGGTAAATAAAATGACCCATAGCCACAGACTGGCGTTTACAGGAGTTAGCACAAACAAGCAACTGATAATTTACTCATTTCTTGAGCAGATATTTATCAAGCACCTACTAAGTACAAGGCTGGACTCATTGCCTTAGCCTACTCTTAATGAAAAATAGCTGCACTGTGATCCCTTATTGGGGGCTGCATCATCAGGACCACGTAAGTAGGGGCCTAGGATATTTCTCAGATTCTGAGGAAGCAAAAACATCTCAGAAGAATCACAAAGACCCAAAGAGCTCAGTTGAAAAACACACCATCTATTTTGGAGGGAGCATACCTCAAAATATTTTTCTATGACTTACATATTTGTGATGCCATTAAAAACCTCTTCACCATATTATGATACTAATTATATCATGCAAAAATTATAGCATTAACAAAATTGTGCGGGTAAAGTGGCAAGATATGAGGCTCTGAATGAAAAGAAATAAGACTGAAGAGAGAGGTAGGGGTCAGATCACAGAAGGCTTGTAAGGGTGAGTGGAGCCACTGAAATTTTAGCGGAAGAATGACAGGAGCATCGCTGCTGTAGATAGCTCATTCTGAAGCCTGAACGAAGGATAGACTTGAGGCCAGGAGACAGGAAGAACTGTTAGGAGACTGCAGCAGTGATTAGGAAAGAAATGATGAGGGCTTAGCATTTGAAGAATGCGTTACCAGTTTCGGCTTTCTCATGCATCATTTCACTTTATTTTTGTAACCACCCTTTGCAGTCAGTAGGATAAGATATCTTTATTTTGTAAATGCTTACCTCAGTGCTTTGTGTACATCATTCCTTTTCTTTATAAAAACCCTATAAATTAGGCATGATCAGCCCACTTTACAGAAGTCGATACTGAGTCAGGGTCAGGATCAGCCCCAGGTCCGGTGTCTACTGCAGGACTCATTTTGAATAGCAAAAGTTCAGAATCCTGCTTCTCTAGAGAATGAGGCAAGACAACCCTTCTAGGCAAAACTATATATACCCTGTAAACACCTCTCGGGAGTCAGTGGTAAGACTGCAGTGCATAGCTTCCTAAGCACTCTGTCTCTGCACGTAAGAGTCCCATTGAGCAGAACAGTGTGGTGATCCCTCAAAAGAGTAAACATTGAATTTACCATATGATTCTGCAATTTCACTTCTGGGTGTGTACCCAAAAGGTGTGAAAGCAGAGTCTCAAACATATTTTTACATCCATATTTATGGCAGCATTATTCACAGTAGCCAACAGGTGGAAATAACCCATCGATGGAAGAATAGATAAACAAAATGTGCATCCGTACAATGAAATATTCAGCCTTAAAAAGGAAGGAAACTGACACATGCTACGACATGCATGAACTTTGTGTCATGTTAAGTGAAATAAGGCAGTCACAAAAGGACAAATGTATAATACCACTTTTCATAGAGATGAAAAGAGTTATGAAGATGGATGGTAGTGATTGCTGTACAAGTGTTTATGTACTTAATGCCTTTGAACTGTACATTTAAAAATGATTAAAATGGTAAACTTTATGTTATGTGATTTAACCACCAAAAAAAGTCCCGTTACCACATCATGAATAGATGACCAAAGTCCAGGCACATATGATGATAAGGAAAACTAGAAACTGCAATTTCAGAATTAAAACAGACAGCTCATAAAACCCAGCCCAAGGAAAAAATGCCAGCTAGATTCCTGGAGGACAGCTCACAGAAGTGTAAGGCTGGAAGGTACCAGAGATACTGTTTAGTGCAGCCTCCATTATTTACAGATGAAAACAGGCCCATAGTTATCAAGTGACTTCCCAGGGTCACTGAGCAAGTCCAGGCAAAGGGAGAATTCAAAGCAAAAACCTGGCCTCTGCCAGGCAAGCATGCCTGGTCCAGACAAGGAACCACTCTGGGCTGACAGACAAAGGTGTGTTCTGGCTTTTTAAGCAGAAAGAGAAACCAAGTTTTCCATCTTTATCAGTTTTACTGCAGCAAAGTCATAGGATTACAATTACTGAAGAAATTTGAATACTTAGAATTGGGTGTTTGGTTGCTGGCTTTATCTTAGGTATCAAGGTGGGAAAGTGGAGATAAGTCAGAGTTTATTCATTCATTCATTATCAAATGTTTGAGAGCTTATGTTGTGCCAAATACCTGTCCAGTTTTCAATTTTTCTATCTAGTAACAGCAGTCTGCCAGCCTTACTCTAGCTGCTCTGCCAGTTACCTTTGGACATAAACTCCTAAGTTATTTAAACCTTCACTGACTCCTGGAAAGGTGTGTAGGAGAACAGGTAGCGTTTGAGAGGAGGTGATAAGAGGTGAAGAGGCAGGGTGCAAATTGCCAAAGAGTTGTGGAGCCAATGAGGAAGCCACCCAAAGTTAAAGGATTCTCATTAGACGTCTAAGCTATAGATGCAGAAGGGTTGGAGTCCTACTCATGTAACCTGCCCCAGGCACAGACCAAGTGTGGGGACTGCCCGAAGTTCTTAATGCCTGCATGGAGGATCAGAATGGTACATGGAGGAGATGAGCAGAGGAACAGAAAAGAGAGAGATGTAGAAGACAGTGCAATCTGGGAAAACCCTGATTTTCATGGAATGACATCCCCATCTTGTGGCCTGTATAGATAATGCCAGGTTGGTTCTTCACAACTATACGCATACACACAATAGAGCCTTTAAAAAACAAAATCTGGTATCTGGACCTGTCTGCTTCCGGGAGACCTGAGGTATAGGATACGAGGCAAAACATTACTTAAAAAACAAGGCACTGGGGTTTTAATAAAGCCAGCACCAGATTGGAGACCACTTAAGGAGGAGCACATCAGGAAAGGCACAGCGCCTGGTGAATATTAAGAGATGGGGTAGAAGGAGCAAAACTCCCATTGGCTTCAGCTTTGGGCTGGTGGACAGAGCGTGTGGTAGGCTGTTTCAGTGCCAACATAGATGGGTTGAGGGGAGAAAGAGGGCTTGGGTTGGACCACCTATCTACAGGCTCTATGAGCTAAGCCAGTCTGGGACTAGCACTTAGTGAAGCAGGCTAAGAAGTTTGGGATTGGCGAGCTGTTCATTTTTATGCCTTTGTATGTTTACTTTCTGTTTTGTATTTGTTTGGTTTTCCCTTTGTGTTTTAGCAAAAATTCAAACAGTCTAATCTTAGCTAAACCAAGGGAAAAAATGATTGATTCACACCTGGACCGGATCAAGTCCAAACTTCTTAACTGTTCTTAAGCCTTGCAGTGTCTAGTCTGGTCCCTTCTCACTTGTCTAGACTCATCTTCCCACCTCTCCCTACACCCTGTGTTCCACTTATGCTGTGCAACGAACAGTTTCTGGGAGTAAGCCTGTCCCACATGGCATGCATTTTTATACTCCACTGTTCTCTCTGCTTTCTAACTTTCCACAGCTTCTCCACTTGGAGAAATCCTTATTCTTCAATACTACTGAAATGTCACCTCCTCATTGAGGCTTCCTGACTCTCTGCCTATCCTGGGAGAGACGATCATGTCTGCTTTTGGCCCCTCTACCTTCTATCACAGCACCTGTCACTCTGTATTAGCAGTTAAGTCTATGAATCCTTCAAGGTTAGGGATGATGTCATAATCTTAGCATGTCCCCTCGCTTCTGGGACTTGGTGACCTAAAAGTACGAAGGCTGAGAAGGAGAGTCAAAATATCCTGAAGGGCCAGGAGGAATGAACTTTCTAGCTCCAGAGCCTAGAAAAGATGGGTAAGAAATGGGACAGATAAATGAAAACCCAGGCAAGGATGCAGAATTCCTGCCTGGGTTTTTTTGTTTTTGTTTTTTTGTTTTTTTTTCCTGTATAAAGAATATTGAGTAATTCAGTAGGAGATACCCTTAACTCTAGAAGACAAAAAAACACTATTCAGAGTATTCATATCATACCTCTCTGAGGATAGATATCACAAGACTACATTGTAATTCAGAGAAGATGTTTCAGGAAGGGCCGAGATAAGATGGTTCAAAAACTGTTGATGGAACTAAATATGAGGATAGAACTTGAAAATATACATGGTTAATGTGGCCAGTTAGATGAGATCTTTCAAGGACAGATGTCTTACATGAATTCTTATCACTCTCAACTGAAACTTAAGAGTCTTGACACTGGAATGGACTTTATCTAGTAGCTTCTTGGTATTTGCTCAACCTGAGGGTCATATCTACTCTTGAGAGAATTGTTGCTGGTAACTAATCTGTTAATTGAGTGGTCCCTGAGATCTCAAAACCTTTATTTTTCAAGCATAGTTTGAGTCTTATTTTTTAAACCCAGATTCATTATCATATTCTAGCCTGCTGAATCTTATCGGCTCCTTTGGGCTCTGTCACATTGCTTTGTGAGATCTCTGTGTGGTTTGTCTCTATCAGGTTGGCAGTTTACTGTGAAGAAAAGCCGAAGGTCATATGAGCAAATTTAAAAGTTTATCTTTTAGATCAGTAATGAAAAATAGCCCAGTACTATTTTTTTTTTTAATTTATAAAAGAGACCTTTCATACATCAGGTGTCTCACTATATTCAAACATTTACTTTCAGATTTCATCTTTTTTTCAACTTACTAGATTTTGGTTAAACTGTGGAATGGTTTCTCTCATCAACTGGGCCCTCATAGTTGCCAGTCAATTCTTTTATATTTTTCTAGTCTTTCTCCTATTCTCCACAGCAAATTTTCAAATAGCCACCATTCCATTCTCCTTAAAACTCCCACTCATAAGATTCTCCTTACACTTAGCACTCTACCCGCTACTTTATGGAGAAGATAAAGGCTGTCAGATAGTAATACTATCAAGTTTCTGCTGCCACACTAACAAATCCGGTTAATTCATGCGTCCCTCTCTCTTCTGTTCCAGCTAAAGGGGTATCCTTCCCTCGAATTAGGGCCAACCTCTAAATTCATCCCTCGACCTGTGTCCTTGACATTGTCCCTTCTCAGATACTCTCTCAATTATTCCTTCTGCATCCTTCTCGTTAGCCTTTACACATTCTCCTGTCTTGTCCATCTGAAAACATCCTTCTCGCAACCCTCTTCTTCATAACCTAACTTTGTGGTTTAGAATTGTTTCTGTTCACTGACTCTACTTCCTCACCTCGACCTCTCAGCTTCCTTCAGTCTGGCTTCTACTCCCATCGTTCCACGGAAACCTTCCTCACAGAGGCCAACTACTGCTTTATTGCTGAAGCCAAAGCATATGCCTTAGCAATTGTCTTACTTATCTCTCAATAGCATTTGACTTCACTGACCACATGCTTCTCTTTGAAAATTCTCTTCCGTCGCCACTGTACTTTCCCAGGTTCCTCCTTTTCCTCCTCTCTCCTTGGACTCTTCTTTCTCAGAATCATTTCTTCAGTGCTCGTGGGCTCTGCTCTCACTGTCCCCACTCTTTCCTAAATCTTCCCAGGATTCTTTTGGCTCCAAGTGACAAAATCCCCACTCAAATTAAACCAACAACCAAACTAACACCACCAAAAAACAACAAAGGAAATGCTTTGATCCATGTGCCCGAAAGGTCCAGGGGCAGATCCAAGATAGCTTGTTCAGAGAGATGAAGTATGGACGTCACAAACAGCCTCACTCTCTTTGTCTCTTAGCTTTGTTTTCCTCTGGGTTGGCTCCGTTCTCAGGCAGGCTTTTTCCAAATGATGGCAAAATGCCTGCCAGCAACTCTAGGGTTAGGTCCAATCCTCTTAGCAAACACAATGGAAAATTTTCTGCCCAATTTCTTAAACCGGAAGTCTAGGAATTGTTTTTGACTCTAACCCCACATCTGCTTAATTAGCAATTCCTGTCCCAACTTCGAAATATCTCTCCATTCCTGTGTGAATATTCGAGTTCAGGCCACCATCTTTTGTCTAGATTCCTGCAATAGCCTCCCAGTGAATTTCTGCTTTGAGTTTTGGTGATCAACAATCTATTCTTCACAGCACAGCCGAGATAATCTTTTGAAAATGTTAACCCAATCCTATCACTTCCCTACAAACCTTTGATAAACTCTCAGTTGGTAGGAAGCTAAAGGCAAAACTCCTTGTTATGTTCTTATGTAAAGCCTTGTGTGACACAGCTACTACTTTTCCCTTCTCACGTCATCCCTTGTTCTGGGCAGTTCAAACACATGCCACATTAGCCAGCTTTCTACACCTTTTCAGGTAGTGCTCCCTCCACCTCGATTATTTTCCTCCTGAGCCCCTGCCCCGCCCCCCCATGAACCTGTACATATCCTTCTAGGTCTCATGTTAGATATAACCGTACTAAGAAAAGCCTTCGATGCTACCTTATATACATACTTTTCCTGGTAGAATATTCTACTTTTCTATCTTAGCAGTTATCACATTTTATTGTAATTGCTTGTTAAATCATCCATATCCCTCAGCGGACTATGGGGTCCATGAAGGCATATATTTCCCTTGTTTTGTGAAATTTCCCTAGCATCATAGAGTAGACACTCAAATATTTGTTGAATTGTACAATTAAATGAGATGTGACTGTACCAGGTGATTTTCTAAACTTCTGGTTTTAGAATCTAGATGAATTTGATAAGCTACTGGAAAATCTTAAAATATATCCACTGCTATTCTTCTTTTTATGCTTATTGGGGTCGCTTACAGAATAGTAGAGTTTTTGAACTGAAGAAATTTCTTAGTACTGTCATCGAGCACTAATTCACTTCATTTGAAGGGTTAGGAAGAGGGAGCTCAGAAGGGTGGAGTAGCCTGTACAAAGCAGAGAGCTATTTATGGTTGCATAATTGGACTGGAACACAGAGCTCATGACTTTCAGACTAGAGTGGTGGCTTCTTCATCATGATATCAGCACTTTTAACAGAATAGAGTATGATTTTTATATTCAAAGTAAGCTTATTGACTATAGCCTCCCATGTTTTACTTTTTAAAATGTACTTATGGATCCTGAACATGTCATAGATTTTGACAATTTTTCAGGATGAAAATTACTGGCTGGTCCGTAGATGCCTAGGCATCCCCCAGAGTTCTGTCCTCACAGGTAGGGCTCCTGTTGTATGCCGCTGGCTCTCTAACACACCACCGCGAAAAACGAGAAGTTACAGGTTTGATTTAGTTGTTCTACCATTTCACCTCAGAGGGGTAGTTACTGAGGAGACGCCATCTGGATTTGATCTGAGGAACACTCATGTTGTGTAAGAGAAGGAACAGACTTCTCTGTTTAACTCTTTGTATGAACTATTCCTCCATGCCTTCTATGAGGCTTCCTGATGGATGTCCATTATGAACTAGGAGCTTGAAAAGAGACCTGCTTCTATAAAAACCAAGTTGAGGTTTGGAAAAGACTAGGTAAGCATGACTTTCTAAAACTAATTAGAATTGGGTATGGGTGAGAAAACATATATTAGAGAACATTTTTAGTTAAGATTTTATTTTTATTTTTAAATTTAAAAATTTATTAAACATTAAAAAAAATTTTAAGGAAACCAAAAATGGAACCTGTTGACCAAAGCATTATAAAACTCCAATTAATAGACCAATGCCAAAAGACAATTCCTTGAAAATTTAGAGACTGTGTATAAAGGTTCTTCATTTATTTAAAATGTTCAATGCATCTTTTCATTATGATTTACTTTAACTGATTATTTCAGTTAACTGAGATACATTTTTTTATGTGGACTTTTTATATGCTTCTGAATATTTTCATGTAGTTACCATTTTTCAACTGAATTTTAAGCTTCTCTAGACATAGGAATAGACCTATGTATTTCATTCCTCCCTCCCCCCCCCCTGATTTTATTTCATTTCTTCTAAATTGCCTAATGCAATATTCTGCATATACTTCTGATGATGGGATTTTATTTTCCTAGCTGAGAGTGGGCCAAGCAGACTTTCTCACTCTGGGTACTGTTATTGTTTTGTTTTTATCTTTAATTCCTTCTGCTTTCTAACTTGAAGACATTGTTTCTTCTGAAAGAAGAGAGAGAAACAGAATATATAAGAAGATAATCAACCAATCTCTATTGGGGGCTTGCCATGCATTTGTCATAGTTCTTTATACTAAATAAGAAACTAGAAATAAAGTGAAAGACAAGTTAAAAATATATTTAAAACAGATGTTTGTGCTTAAATTAAAAAATTCCAATTGCAGCCCTTTGACCCAGCAAGTCTACTTCTGGAAATCAATCCTATGGAAATAATTAAACACAGGAAAAAAGATTTAGCTCTAACATGTTCATCTCAGCCTTGTTTATAATGGGGATGAATTAGAAACACCTTGAATTTTCAACTGTGGGGAACTAACATAAATACAATGGAATTTCTCACTTAAAAATGATGTGTTTACTGACATACAGAGATAGTTATAATTTATTAAGTGGAAAACAAAAGCTATAAAATGTATTCAGTTTCATCCCATTTTTGTAAAAGAAAAATATCCAGAAATGACTAGAAGGGTACACACACAGATTATTTGGTGGTTATTAAATTAATTTTTTCTCACCTGTGTTTTAAATTTTTCTGTGTTCAACTTCTATAATGTTACTTGTAGATCAAAAAATACTCCAAACGAAATGGTTTCTATTAATGCCATTTTATGACTTTCTTCTTCAGAAGTATTTGATTGTAGACAAATATGTCAATAGCTGAGGTCTTAGAAAAAGGAAGACATTTCTTCTATTTCATTGCCTTGGTACCACTTTTCCTCAATACAGTGGATTCTAAATCAATAGCTGCCTTAAGCTAGACTTTTTTTGTGAGAAGAGAGTGGGTGACTTGGGTTTTATTTCCAGTTTACTTACAAATTATCTTTATAACCTTGGGACAGTTGTATCTAAGCTTTTTGTCCTATAACTCACTCTGTAAAATGTAGGGAACTGCGTCCTCATGACTGTCCCAGTGTGGGTACTGAAAATATCAGTGTGCCCTACCCCTGGCCTGGAACATGGCTGATCTTGGCTACAAAGCCACAGATACACATAATAAGCACTAAATTAACAATAATTCATTTATTGTATAATTAGTAATAATTCACTCGGCCACTCTAACTACTATGAACATTCACTAACGTCAAGTTAATCTAACTACTATGAACATTCACCCAATTATCAAGTTAATTCTGAGCCATCACTTATTGATTCAACAGATATCTGAAAACTGACAACCTGGATTAAAATTCTGGCTCACCCACTTAACTCTGTGAGCTCGAGGAAGTAAGTTAATTTCTCTTAACTTCAGTTTCCTCCATTTATAAAACGAAAAGTATAATATATTCTTGTTGTAAGGATTAAATGAGATACAAAATGTATAATGCCCAGCTCAGAGTAAACTCTCAATAAATAGTAACTATTAAGTGTCCAACATGTGCAAAATACTGAGATTCTCATTTATTCAAGGAACATTTATTGAGTGCTTAGTATGGACCAGACAGTGTTCCAAGTGCCTGGGTTATGTCAGTGAACAAACGGGCAAGACAGACTTTCCTGTTATCATGGAGCTTTCTCTCTAGCAGATGCAAAGATTAAATTCATGTAGTCCAATCCATGGTTATTGAGAAAAATAATTGCTATTACTGTATTATGTGCCAGTCACTGCGTAAGTGGTTTCCATATGTAATCTTTTCTTCTCATAACCCTGTGACGTGTAGGGACTATCGTTACTCGCTAGTGTGAAAACAGCATAAAGAGGTTATGTAAAAGAAGTTGAGAATAAGCGGAGGAGCTGGACGTGCAAACCCGGGTTGTCTGACTCTACAGCTTGCTTCGCCACCACACCTTCCTATCACTTGGTGAGTCACTGGTGGTTGTGTTTTGTTTTCCTTTGCTTATGGTTCTTCCTTGACATTCTTGCTCTGCAGTAGGAGCTGTGAGAGAAAGAAATTTGAGTTGTCCTCATTTTGTATTAAAATACTTAATTATCTCGGCAGGAAACAATCAGAGAAGGAATACATTATAGCTCTAGTTAGAGGGTTTCTCCGAATCAATTAGGAATCGCAGCTGACTCTCCTCCCTGTGTAGAAAAGAGGTCACAAGCAGAGGGAGGGGTCGGTAGGGAAGCCTTGAGAGGTGCATAGACAGATGGGGCTGGGGGGCAGTACCAGTAGGATTCCCTGGTGCTGGTCATCCTCCTCGGCTGAGGCGAAGGGGAAGAAGAGTCGCTGCCTCCTGCATAATCTCACGGTATTCCATCTTCATTTCCAGGCTCAGAGTCTTTAGGAAAGATACGGCTCCTCCAGCCCTAAATACCCCTCTTCCTCTGCTGGTCTGCAGTTGTCCAACTATCTGGAATGTTCATGTCCTCAAAGTAATGCTGTCGAAATGCTGCTAGAATTTAAAAAATTTTTGCGAAGTCTTTCAAGTATTCAGAAAAGTATAAAGAATATCATTTGCTCACAAGGTAGTTTTTTCAAATCTTAGCATCTTGCCTTTTTGCTTCAATTCTTTTTTTTTTTTAAAATAAATATAGATGTAAGTCCTACAGAGAAAGACAAATACCATATGATTCCGCTTATATGTGGAATCTAAATAAACAACAGGAACAAACTAAATGAAACAAACTCAATAGATACAAACAGATGGCCGCCGGGAGGGAAGGAGTGGGGGAGGGACAGAAAAGGGGCTGGGGGTTAAGAAGGACAAAGTTTCACTTATAAAATAAGTCACAGGGACATAATGTACAACATAGGAGTATGGTCAATCGTACAACTTTGGTGACAGATGGTTATTAAACTTATTGTGGTGATCACTTTGTAGGTTTTATGTTCTGAATGACTATGTCGTACACCTGAAACTGATATAATCTGTCAATTGTGTTTAAAAAATATAAAGGTAATAGAGATGTAGCTGAAACCCACCGTGTACCTCTCCCCAGTTTCACTCCCCTCCCTCCCTCCCAGACGCCACCGCTGTCCTGAGTTATTGCCGTGCGTGCTTTCATCCTGTCAGTGGCTACATATAAATGCACGGATAAACACCCTTACACACGAGGCATAGTCTTGTACCTGTGCCCTTGTACACGCGTGCAGGATGTTTATTTAGAGGCGCGATTGCCTGATCATAGGGAGTGTACATTGGTACGGCTGAAATTTCTCCCCACAATGGTTGTGTGAAGTGGCAGTGTGTATGACAGCTTCTGCTTCTCTACTGCCTCACTTATGCTTACTCTTGTCTGATGTTTAACATTTTCTGCCAATTCAGTCCATGTGAAATGATGTCTTAGTTGTTTCTTGTTTCCTGATTACTAATGAGGTTGAACATCTTTTCACGTGTTTGTTGGCCATTTGTGTCTCCTCTTTGTTGATTACCTGTTCACATTCTTTGCTTTTTTGTTTATTGCCTTGTCATTTTTCTTAATGCTCGAAGTAGTTCATTGTGTGTTTTGGTACTACTCTTTTACTGGTCATATACCATGCAGAGATCTCCAAGTCTCTCACTTGTCTTTTACTTTGTTTGTGGTGTATTTTGATGTACAGACAAGTTTAATTTTGATGTAGTTGACTATTTCACAGTCTTTATTATTTGTGTTTTTGAGTCTTAAAAAAATTTTCCCCACTTCACAATCATATCTATATTTTCCTATAGTTTCTTCCTAAAAGTTTTTAAAGTTTTGAGTTTTGCATTAAGCATGTAACCTATCTAGAATTCTGTGAAGGTAGGGATCCATTTTTCTTCCAAGTAGGCAATCCATTAGCCCAGTACCTTTATTGTACAGACTATTCTTTTTCCACTGATTTGTTACATCTGATGCCAAATTTCCATACAGTCAGGGGTTTGTTTTAGGGTCTCTTAGGTAGATTGATATAGTTATCTATTCCGTAGTTAATATCACACTGTCTAAATACTATAACTTTTAAACATCTTGATATCATAGGGAGAGAAGGCCTACCTTGTTTTTACAAAATTAAATTTTGTTATTCTTAGTTCTTTGTTCTTCCATATGGATTTTAGAATTAGCTTGTCTAGTACCTTAAAAAACAGTAGTAGATACTTGATTTTGGTTTCATCCAGACTACCATGCTTTTTGCAGTACACATTATAACATTCTTCCTAATAAACTTTCGTGACAGTTTTTAATTCCTATATTCAAAAGTTGGTCAGCATAGATTACTTTTTTTTTAAAAAAATAATTGTGACAAGAAGGAGCAATTAGGATAGTTTTATAAACTATATAAATGTCTAATGTACTGTATACTTGAAACTAATTAAATAAATTTTAAAAAATAATTGTGACAAATATATAGCATAAAAATTCCCATTTAAAGCATTTTCAAGTGTATAACTCAGCAGCATTAAATACATTTATAATGTGTAAGCACTCAGCATTGTGCAAGCGTCACTGCCATGGCAAAACTCTAATCATTAAGCAGTAATTCCGCATTTTTCTCCAGTCCTTGGCAACTCCCATTCTACTTTTAGACATTTCATGTAAGTGGAATCATATAATATTATCCTTTTGTGTCTGGCTTTTTCCACTTAGTGTGATGTCTTCAAGGTTCATGCATGTAATAGCATCAAGGTTCATCCTTTTTAAGGATCAGTAACATTCCATTTATGTATATACCACATTTTCTTTATTCATTCACCTCATTTTGGACAGCCAAAAGTTTTCCCCTTTTGACTATTGCGAATGATGCTGCAGTGAACATGGGTATACAACTCTTTTAAATTCCTGTTTTCAGTTCTCTTGGGTATTTACCTATGTGTGGATTTGCCGGGTCATATCTTAACTCTATGTTTAACTTCTTGAGGAATTGCCAAGCTTTTCCACAATGGCTGCCCAGCTTTACATTCCACCAGCAACACCCGAGGCTTCCAGTTTCTCCACATCCTCTCCAGCACTTGTTATATTCCATATTTTTTTATTATAGCCATCCTAGTGTGTATGGAGTGGTGTCTCCTTGTGGTTTTGATTTGCTTTTCCCTAGTGACTAATGGTAAGCATCTTTTCATGTGCTTATTGGCCATTTGCTTATTTTCTTTAGAGAAATGTCTGTTCAAGTCCTTTGCCCTCCCCACACTCCTAAGTTGATTATTTTGAGTGCAGTTTTAAGTAGACAGCAAAATTGAGTGGAAAGAATTCGCACGCCCCTCCCTCCACATGCACAGCCTCCCCCGCAGTCAGCAATCCACACCAGGGACGTACATGTGTTATCGTCGATGAACCCGCGCTGATGCATCATTATCGCACAAAGTCCATAGTTTACATTGGGGTTCATTCTTGGTGTACATTCTGTGGATTTTGAGAAATGTATGATTACATGTATTCTTCATTATAGTAGCATATAGAATAATCACTGCCCAAAAAATCCACTGTGCCCCAGCCGTTTATCCCTCCTTCTCCTCCAACCCCTTCCTTTGCCCATTTTTAAATTGGGTCGTTTTTGTGTTGTTGAGTTTTAGGAGTTCTTTGTGTTTTCTGGGTATTAAACCCTTATTGCATATATGATTGGCAAATATTTTCTCTCGTTCTGTGGGTTGTGTTTTCACTCTCTTGATAGTGTCCTTTGATGCACAGAAGTTTTTAATTTTCATGAAATCCAATTTATCTGTTTTTTTTTCTAAGTTGCCTCTGCTTTTGGTGTCATTTAAGAAATTATTGCCAAATCTAAGGTTATGCAAATTTGCCCTATGTTTTTTTCTAAGAGTTTTAGAGTATTAGCTCTTAGATTTAGGTCTTTGGTTCATTTTGAGTTAATTTCTGTTTATAGTAAAAGTTTAAGGGTCAATTTCATTTTTTTGCATGTGGATATCCAGTTTTCCCAGCACCATTTACTGACGAGACTTTTCCCCCTAGTGAGCAGTCTGGGCTCCTTTGTTGAAAGCGATTGATCACAGATGTGGAGGTTTATTTCTGGGCTCTGAATTTTGTTCTACTGGTCTATATGCCTATTCTTATGCCAGTACCACAGTTTTGATTACTGTAGCTTTGTAATAAGTCTTACAATCAGGCAATGTGAATCCTCCAACTTTGTTCTTCTTTTCCAAAATTATTTTGTCTATTCTGTGTCCCTTGAAATTCCATATGAATTTTAGGATTGATATTCCATTTCTGCAAAAAACATCCTTGGGATTTTAATAGAGATTGCATTGAATCTATATGTTGCCTTGGATAGTATTATCTCAAACACTAAAACTTCCATTCCATGAATACAACATATCTTTCCATTTATTTAGATCTTTAATTTCTTTCAACAGTGTTTTACATTTTTTCCACTGAATACATTTTATATTGGTCATTTGCTGATCTCTGGGAAGATAGCAGCATGTCTCCAGAATACAACGTAAGAGGTTTTTTTCTGAGATGTAGAGTCTTATGCATTTTAGTTTAAAGGGAAAAAGCCAACATAGTGTTTACCTTAAGTACTAAAATTGGTTTCCCTAGTCATAATATTTTAGGATTCTTGAATAAGAAAAAAAAAAACTTATCTGGCTTATAGATTCTTGGGAGATTTTGTTGACCTCATCATGCTCAGTAGGTCACAATGAGATTAGTTTACCCTAGGTTGAATTTGACTCAGTTTTTTTTTTTTTTCCCAAGATTGTATTGTTGAACCTATTCTCAGTGTTGCAATATCTTGTCTGATTTCAACTTTTATCATATTCATTTTAACAATCCATATTGTATACTATAAGACAAAATGCCTCAGATGTTTGACTTCCTGAAGCCCTACCTTTTTTCTCATACCTCAGTTTAGTCATAATCCTTTAAGCAGTCAAATTTACTGGCACATGCCACACACCCTTTCTTCCCAATCGTTAAGTTTAATAACATACAGTGAAGATTAAATTACTCCAATTTTGCTAAGACATTTGGGGAATTAACATTCTCAAACTTTTCTGTCTCCTTCAACTTTTCTGGCTGAACCCAGTCCCAGGAAACCATGACTCCAAAACATTCCTTTAAGATAATGATTCTGCATCAGAACAGTGATCACCAAGGAAAACCAAGAAATATTATTTAGTTAAACTTTTCAGGCTTAGAGGGAAAAAACTGGCAGATCTTTGGGAGCCAGAGTAACATGGGAAGAAGGGGGCAGATTCTGTCTTCTGACCTCTGCACTCCACTTGCATTTGTCTATTGACCTTCATAAGGTTAGCACGAGTCCTCTACTATTAGCAGCATACATTGAATATTCCCTTAATATTCTGGGCACTGTAAAATCTGTCACCTGGTTTAATCATAATAAGACTGCAAGACAAATATTATGCTTATTTTACAAGAAAATCAGCCTTAGAGGGATTGAGTTAGTGACAAGGCTGCATCAAACCAGAGCTCTCTGGTTCCAAAGCCCACACTCTGGTCATTTTCCTAGTCTTGGCTTCATTGATCTTATACTTTGGGATTAAAAATCATTCCTCAATAGGTACTTGGCAAACAAGGGCCTAGGCATCATATTTCTCTTTCTGCTATTTACAGAATTACTCAACCTGGCCATAATGGAGGCCTGAACCAGGACAGCGGCAGGTATAGGAAGGGACTGAATGGAGAGTTGCTATTGATGTGGAAGCAACAGGAGTTAGCTGATGATTGGGTGGGAAGGAGCAGGCGGTGTCAAGATTAGTCAGGCTGATGGCTCATTGAGAACTATTCTGCCTTTTTTTTTTAAATAATATTTTCATTAAAAATGCTTTTCTCTGAGGCATTCTGACCTGATTGTTTATAATTTACCACCTGTGAGCAATCGGCAGGCCATAACCGTTTGGGTTTTGCTAAGGTGGAATGACCTTGAATTGTGTGTGCTGTGTGGCTGGTGTTTTGGAGGAAAGAGCCTGGCTTCTGAGGGTGTCCAGGCGAGGGACTCTTCATCTCACTGCGCACTACTGCATAAAAAGTAAAAAGCGACTCCCATAAAGGTCTGCATTATCATTTACATTCTTCAGTTTTACGTTATTCCTTTGTACTGGACTATAGTAGCCCTGTATTTCTTTTTTAACTTATTTTGGTCTGCCCAGCAACCACCATGTTCTGAGTCCATTCAGTTCAGCCGTTTGATTATAGCAGGAACTGCTATATTCTTACAGCTGTTGGTCCAGGATGGACGCTTGACCTTTGCTGGCCAATCAAAGACTCTTAGGATTTTCGAGTTTACAATTAGAAAAAATTTGAGGAACTCCTCGTCAGTGGTGATTCTTGACCCCTTGATGGCCATATTTCCTGCTATGTGGAGGAGGCAATAAAAATGGCTGGCAGTGTGAGAGACGGACAGAGTTCTGGTGGTTTATGTGTCCCGGAAGCCTCCTGCACCTATTTTTTCCTAGATTTGGTTGTCTAACGATTCTCTGAATTTGTTCCTTCAATCTACTCCCCTTTCTGTTGTTTGAGTTTCTATCATTTACCATCAAGAGAGTCCTCACTAATAAGAGGGGAGGTTTTATACGGTAGTGCTGTTCCCAAGTTTGGGATTCAGGGAGGTTTAGGATATTCCTTGCAAATATCCAGGTCCACTATATTTTTTTCCCAAGCATTGGAGGGCTCGATTTTGCATCTAACTTTACTGACTTTGGTTTTAGTAAAACATTTGTGAAATGGAGAAAAACTGTTAGCCTCAGCTCTGCCCACACCTACTCCAGTACTTTGAATATTAGTTTACTTTTCCCACAATAATTAAGGAGCTAAGGAAAAAAATTGGCCAAGGTTCAAAATGTATTTGTTAAGTTTCCGAGATGAATAGGACAATCATCATCATCTGAGTTTAGAGAATGGAGGGAGGAAAGCGGTTTTAAGTGCCAGATATCAAGTTTCAAATCCAGTGGGAGGAAGACAGTGGGGAGGTCTGGGCTATTTGGCCTCTGTAGGCATCTCTTTAATGACTGACCTTTCCTGCCCTGGAACCATGGACAGTTCTACTCTGCTTGGTCTAACCTACGGTCAGATGACATCTTCAGCATTATGGGAAAAGTTTTAAAAAAGTTGTTTATGGCTATAAAATTCTTATGCTCCCCATCTGAGCTTCCTTTCTTTATCTTTCAAACTTTCTGGACTACAAAAGAGTAGTGGTTTGTTTTTTGCACATCTTTCACATTGTATGCGATGTTTTTTGGTTTTTAAGAGTAATCTGTACTCATTAAAATGTATTTATTAGAAAGTACATCAAAGCATAAAGACCAGAAAAAAATCACCCATGATTACACAACCTGAAGCCAGAAGCATTCACATTTGGGCAGAGTTCTCTGTGGTGTCTTTGGAGAGTATTTTCCAAGCTTGACTTGGCTGCTGGCCAGGCATCTGTCCCAGACACTTTGACCTCTTGTGCTTCACTCCTCCCTTTCTAGAAGTTTACTTAATCGACCCTCCCCTCCCCCTTCTGCCCTCCCATAGTAAAAAATTAAAGCCAGCTGCTTGAGGATTCTGGTAACTGGTACAGATGGCTGGTTGTGAGCATCCTGGTGACAGGGGAGGCGGGGAGGATTGGTTCTGGTGAAGGAGAGGCACCTGGCAGGGAGGCATTTCAACTGGGCAGCAGCTCAGAAGCCCTGGGACATGGTGGCACTGGTAGAAACAGCCCAGTGCAACTCATTTTCCTTGCTGTTCACAGAGCTGGCCAGAGCTCAAGTCCATGCCCACATGGTGAGGAAGAGTCCCACCGAAACCAAATTCCTCCTCACGCTGCGGGCTTCCTTGGGACATTTTTTTTTTTTAATTATTCTCTTAATTGTTTTGACTAGGAAGACATTCACATAGTTCAAAAAACATCTATGTGTTTTATACAGCAGAAGTCTCCCTCCTGCCCCGCCCTTCCCCAACCCCGTTTCCACCCTGCCACAACTCACTGTGGGTAATCAGCTTTTAGTTTTTCTGTGTATTCATCTAGAGTTTACTTATGAATAGTGAAGCAAGTACAAATATATTCTGTGTACTTGTTTTTCCCTCTTGGTAAACAAGCTGATGTATCAGATATGCATTTTCTGCATCTCGCTGTTTCCCCACTCCACATTTAATATATCTCGGAGACTTTTAAACATACCTGTGCATCGAAAACTTCCAAATTGAAAGCTCACAAAATATTCCATTGTATATGTGTAGCATGATTTATTTAGCCAGTCCTCTGTTCAAAGGTATTTGAGTTCTTTCCAATCTTTTGTTATTTTGAATAATGCTGCAATGAGTAACTGTGTATATGTTATTTCCTGAGTATGGCTGAAGGATAAATTCCCAGAAGTTAAATTACTGGGTGAAAGGAGATATTTAGTTCTAATTTTGGTCTCTGTGCCGGAATTCCTTCTGCAGGAGGTTGTACCAATTTATACTTCCACAGAGAAAGTAAGAGAGTTCACGTTTCTCTTGGGTTTATTACATAACTTATGTGTTGCTTTGAATTGTTCTAAAGTTGTTTTAATTTGGAAATTGTCCTCCCAATTAGAAGGCAGTTTATTGAGAACAAAGGCCAGGCATTTTACTGCTTTCGAATAGTCCGCACTTATAAGTAACATAACATGGCACCCCAGGAGCATAGTAAATTTGTTTCCAGTTTAATTTGGGAGAATAAGCCAATTAAACCTTAATGATAAACATATTCTTATCATTGGTAGAGTTCAACTGAACTAATTTCTTTCCCAAGGTCTAGTCACTTTGAGGCCTTGTTTCAAGCAGTTATGCACTGGATGCTGAGATGAGGTGTTGTGACCAGGCCTTACACAGATTTGCTTGCCTGTGAGTGGGCTTCTACCCAGACGCCAGTGTTGTTTTACCAGATCCAGTCCGGGGACTCGGCATCAGCAAGTCTAATTGCATGCTGGTCCCCTCACTCCTTTTCCTCAGCATGTGCCAGCACCTGCCCCATAGTGAGCAGGAGAACAAAGAGCTGCTTTAAAACTTTTTCTGTCTACTGAGTATGTAAACATTACTTCACTGTAACTTAGTTTGCCTGTATCCTAGTAGCAAAAATGAACTAATTGTTTCTTTTGTTTTCTCAGTTTCTACTATATGGCTTTACCCATATGCATTCTCCTGTATCGGTACCCAGTGGTCTTCCAACTTTTTGGCTTGCATATCCTCCAGAGGAATTTTGTAAAATTACATGCCCCCTCACACATTTATAGTCTGTATCTAAAATTTTGTAAGTTTACATAGTTGTAAAGGATATATTTTATAGCATTATTGTCAATATTGACCTTGAAAAATAATTGTCGAATATACATTTACACATTTGTGCATGTTAAGCCTTTATATACACCCATAAGATATTTATCAATCATACTAAAAAAAATCCCTCTATTTCTATTTTTTTCTATTCCTATTTTAATGGGGAGGGTTTTCCTCTCTATTTTGTTTCCATACACTAAAATCTGTCAATTTATAGTGTAGAGTTTGATGAATTTTAGTACTTGTATGTAATTACATAATCTTACCATAAAGTATATTCATGTTAAGATTTATGTGTATATAGATGCATAATATGTGTATGTATTTATATATGGTATAAAACTTTAGCATAAATATAAATGCATATATTGTGTATATGCATATGTATATGTGTGTGTATATATATATATAAAAACACACACCTAAATATAAAGCCTTAACATGAACACATATGTATATTCCAATTAAGACTGTATATTATATAAATAAGACACATGCATATTTTGTATACATAGATTATATAAAGCACATAATATAATACAAAATATAAACATTTATATAAACTATAGATATTAAACTACAGTTTTAACATGAATATGTATAGATCCAGATGTGTGCATATATGTGTATGTGTATGAAACACAAAACTGTTACATTATTCTTTTAAATGTATGCAGAGGAATCTAATAGTGTTTGAAACCATCATCCATTAAAACAATACACGAATAAGCTCTCCTTTAAACATCCGAAATTTTATATCCTTCCTTTTTTTTCCTTGAATTTGAATTTCCATTTCACTTCCCACGAAGACTTTTAATGTATATTTTATGCTTAAAATTTTTTATTGGTTATCTTACTATATTGCAACAAAAAATATATAAATTGATATCAATATTTTTATTTCCTGCGGCCTTAAGTCTTATGATCATAGATACTTTCTTCTGATGGAGTTATTGTTATTAATAGTCCACTTGGTCAAAACAATAATATATATTTCAAATTAGTAAATTATTACCGAATATAAAGTTAAATTTTAGTGGAAATAATCCCCTTAATGAGAGAGATGGACTTTTTACCATAATTAGTTTATGTATCTGGGTTTGGTTATTACTGCTAGAATGGCTTAGAGTTCAGCATTGATTGTTTCTCAATGAAAGTGCAGAGGAATCTCGTTAATATATAAGGAGAGAGGAATGAAAAGGATTTTATTATAGCACTCTTGGTTATTCTTTGAATTCATTCTGAACCCAAAATCCTATACTGATCTATCATAAAAAATTCTTGTTTATGCTTTATCACTTTGCAGCTCTGCTAGGGCTCCTTCCGTTTTATTGAACACAAAGAATTGGAAACTCCCTGACTTGCAAAAGCATGTTCTACTCAGTCCTCACAGTTACTTGTTGCCTGAGCACCAACCCTGGTATTTCCAAACCTCTTTGTCTGGGGCCCAGGGAAGTATGCACAGTAAGGTTAGGATGCGTGAGAGGTGTCCTCTTTTATAAAGTGGAAGGAGGACTATTGGGAGAAAGAAGATTTTGCCCATCCATCACAGGCAAGATCTCAGGCTGATAAATTGATGAATTTATGTAGAATATCTGGAAATCAATTCCCTAAAACTGCCGGTGCCTCATACCGTGTTGAAGACCAGTATTCATTGAAACTCCTAATTCCTTCCACTTGACAGCACCGCTTTCTCAAACCTCCCCTTGGTGGGACACATTTCACGTAGCGGCTATGGCTATCTCTTTTCCTCTGTAACAGGGCTGAGGAAACTGCTGTTACAGTCTGGTCACAGGACCACAAATACATGAGATCTAGATTCTCCCTTAACCTAAAAAATCTAGACTCAAGAATATGGCTGCTCAGTGCATAGGAGTTACAAAGAGACTAGGCTTCTGGGAAAAAAGGAAGAAAATAAGTGAGAAAATATTGCTGTCTCTTAACCCTTCTAAAATACAAGTGGATCCTGCCCTAGTGTTAGCTCAGTCTTGTATCTTGTATACATAGATTATATAAACAACATATTTATTGTACATAATGCAATGTAAAATATCAACAAAGTGAGTGTGCCTGCTTGTCCATTCTCAAAGCTGCTACTCAGTAAAAAATAAAATTACACTTCATACCTTATATATACTTGTTTAAACCATGGATATTTTCAAAAGAGTGAGTTTGACACCTAAAATTATGATATACACCTAAAACTAATTCACGGCCTATTTGTTCCTATTCTGAAAGTTCTTTACCTCTAGATCACAGATCTTGTCTTTGCCTGTGTCCATTCTAATAAATTCAGTACTTTTAGCTGGAGGGCAAAAGCTGAACCTGTTTAGGTGGAGAACACTGGGTCCCAACTTTCCCAGCCGCTCAGAGTCCTGTTTCTTAACAAAATACCCTAACGGTCTGTGGTGCACGTGGGCACTTTTTGTCGCTTGCCACCCAGTTTGAAGCTTCTGTGGAACTTCTTTTCAAGACGTCTGTTCCCCCGAAGTGATTGAGCTGTAGTTTCCTTAGCTTTTTCTCTGTCAGTACCATTCTCATACTTTTTGTGCTCTAGGAGTTCTCAAGATTTCTGGTCTGCTGATGGCCACCTTTCTTATTTTTGTGCTACTGTTATTTCATCCTTCCTCAAAACATCTTTTTCAGCATTTCAGTGGGCCTTTGGATGGGAGAGGAGAGGGATCTTGTACTCAGTTCACCAATTAGAACTAGAAGGTTCTTTTCTTTCTTAAAGTTGTAGCCTGGTCCTCTTTGTCCCCTTTCTCACATTCTGGCTTATCTCCTTAGCTTGCAGAGGGGTTCCCTCAGTCAAGCATTCTGGACGAGTCTCCTAGCAGGTGGGGCTTGGAGACCTGGGTGCTCCTGGGTAGCTGTGTTGACTCATTGCCGAGTACTCTGAGACTGTAAGGATGAGAGGATACTAACAGTTCTTACAGTGTTTATGGCCCATCAGAGAAAAACTGCTTTGGACAAGTTAAGTAAGGAAGACTTTATTCAGGATGCATACAACAGGGGTCAAGACTGTTGTGAAAGGAATGAGAGATGGAACTCGACCCTGAATACAACAGGGGTAGCTGGGGGTTTGGAGCCAATGGGCAGGATGAGGAGCATCGATGGATGGAAAAATGAGTAAGAGGAAGAACTTGGTTAGATACCAAGGGTTGGGGGATTCTTGCTAACTGGCTTGGCAGGATTCTTGCTGAACTGGGCTTAAGCTTAAGCAGACAGAGAATGGTAGATCCAGGGCATGGCCTAGTGAAGAAGAGAGCTCAGAGGAGCTGCACCAAAGTTCAGTCAAAGAAGGGGTCCTTGTCAGTCCCTCCCTCATTCTGTATATCAGGTACCGTGAATATTTCTGTTCAATACTTGGATTCTTGGCCTGGTCAAGTGGCTACCATCGTAATTAGACTGGTAGCCCAGGCCTACTGTGATATCTCTTTATTTCATCTAGTCTTAATTAGTGATACTTTGTTAAAGATTAGCCATTCCTAACACTTTGGAAGGCAGAAGTGAGTTGTGGTCAAGAGCACATGCTTTGGAATCAGTAGCACTTGGGGTCAGATCCCGCTCTGCGACTGATTAGCTGTATGACTTTGGGGAAGCCACTTAAAAATACCTTCTTCCTTGAGCTGTTAACTGTAATGTAATTATCACTGCTCATTAAATGGAAGCCACCCTTCATATCAGTATTATTCTGACCCAGCCTCACATCATCTGGATCTTTTCAAGTCAGCCCCAACAGGAGTCCCTAAATCATGACTAAAATATGAATTTACCTGGGTCTGGTAGATTGTCCATATCTACTAGGTATTAGTAACTTATAGAGTAGCACCATTTGCTCCGTAGAAGCAGAATTCCCAAGGGCCCTCTGTGGTAGCTCTCTTGCTCTGAATAGTGTTCTGGAGTTCCTTCAGCTTGCACTGCACCAACTATAGGGAAAGCGTACTAGCTTTATTCCAATAGCATGTCACATCAAGGCCATTGGAATATTCTTTTTTTTAATGGCATAATTATTAAAGTAGTTACCTATGTCAGTACTTAAAGTGAATGGAGTGGAATGTTAAGGAGTACAGCTTGTCTGCTCTTTCATACCTATCAAATGCTTCTCTTCAGGTTACCATCTCTTGCAAAATGCTTTTACTCTTACCAGATCAAGTGATATGCCCTTTATAACCTCTTTACTTTGAAAAGTACATCTAAAAGTTTGTATGCTTTGAAAGTTGCTCTTGAGCTTTCTGCTGAGGGATAAAAATAAAAATAAATGCTTTCAGAAGTTTGGAGAGGGTGTGTGTGTGTATGTGTGTGTGTGAGAGAGTATGTTGTACAAACTTAGGGGGAAACAGAGAGAAAACCTTGTTGTCTTTGTGGTAGAACATAAAGAAGATTCAAAACCAGGGACAGAAATGGAAGAGGACCTTTGCAAATTATAAAGACACAAATATTGTTTCTGCTTTTGATATCATCTCTAAGTACTGTACTCTCAGAGGGAGAGAGAGAGAGCAATCAACATTACCTAGGATTACAGCGGGAGCCAGAATGAACCTGTGTCTCCCTTCCAGCAAGTCCCAACCCTGACTTCGTGTCCCGGGCTGACAGCACAATAGGGCTGAAATCATAGTGAGTCATTGAATCCGAATCACCTCTACTGAAATGTCAAGTTACAGACATCCTTTAAAGGGACTGTGGTAAAGGCTACTGGGAATCTTGCTGATTTTTAGTGAAGTAGAAATAAAAGGAGGAAACTGGTGATTTAGAAAGAAATTTATGTCCAGTGTTGTACTAGGCCCTCCAAAGAAACAGAACTAATAGGAGATATATACATAGACATTTTCATATGTGTGTGTGTGTGTGTATTCTTTGAAGGATGTCTGTAATTTATACACACACACACACACACACACACACACACGTACTTGTATACAGCCATTCCCCAACTTATGATGGGTTGACTTAGGATTTTTTGATTTTATGATGGTGCAAAAGTAATACGCATTCAGTTGAAACCATACTTTGAATTTAAAATTTTGATCTTTTCCTAGGCTAGCAGCAATGTGCAGTATAATACACTTGTGATGCTGGGCAGCAGCGGTGTGGTGATTTTGCCCATCTGCAGGTGTTCTGAACATATTTAAGGTTGACTAGACTAATATGATGTTTGGCAGGTTAGGTGTATAAAATGCATTTTTGACTTAGAATATTTTCAACTTAAAATGGGTTTATTGGGACGTAACCCCACTGTAGGTTGAGGAGCATCTGTGTATACGTATATAAGGAAATCTATTATAAAGTATTGGCTTATGCAATTACGGAGGCTGAGAAGTCTTATGATCTGAAGTCAGCAAGATGGAGACCCAGGAGAGCTGATGGTGTAAGTTCTAGTCCAAAAGCCGGCAGGCTCGAGACCCCCAAATAGCAAATGTTTCAGTTTGAGTCCAAAGGCAGGAAAAAGACCAATATGCCAGCTCAAGGCAGGCTGAAAGAATTCTCTCCTACTCAGCCTATTAAAAAAGAAAAAAAAAAAATTGCAGGCCTTCAACTGATTGGGCGAAGCCCACCCATATTGGGAAGAACAATCTGCTTTACTCAGTCTACTGATTCAAATGTTAATCTCATTCAAAAAGACCCTCACAAACACACCCAAAATTGTGTTTGGCCAAAAGTCTGGGCCCTGTCATCACCCCCACCCCCCATCCCTTCCTAGTCAAGCTGGCACATAAAATTAACTATCACAAGTGCTTCCTCTCTGTATTATTTTGGTATTTGGGTAGTCTCTTCGACTTTTGGAAACATAAAGGAGGAGAGAATAGTATGAAAGCAAATCCTTAATTCTTTTTGCTTCAAATATTGATTGAAATTCACCCGATGTTAACACATCGGTCATTTAACTGGGTGGGATAAGAGTAGTGGTTACTAAAATTCTTCTTGCCACACTGCCAGCACTCTGAGGAGAGGGGAACCTCAGGGGAAGAGGAATTATGGGAGGGATCTTTTTCTTATTGTACGCAGTGTACACGGTGTGTGTTCTTTGCTGCAGTTGTTTTTCAGAGGACAGAATTTAGTGTTAGAAGCTGAGTTCCTTCTGCTTTTCTAACCTAAAGCTTTTATATACCCGCCTAATATTTTCCTCCCTCAGGTAGCATGGAGACGGTGTTGGCACTAAAAAAAAGTTTGGTATCGTGATATTCTTTAAAAATACATGACCATTTTTCTTTCAGGTCTGAATATTCTGCATATATTACCAAAGGCACAATAAGACTATCCAAAAACTGAATTAGGTGTTCCTCTGTGTAACTCCCGAAGCTTATCCCTACCATAGCACTGAGTGCACTGTTAAAGTTATCTATCTGCTTGTTAGTTTCCTTTTTTAGTTGATAAACTCTTAGAAGGCAGAGGTTTTTTTTTTTTTGTCTTGCTCATTGTATCCACAGTGCTCCTACATAATGTGTTTAATAACTTTTTGTTGAGTGAATGAATTTTGTGAAACTGCTTAGGTATCCGGGCTTATGCTTGGTGCTGGCTATACAAAGGCAAATAAGACAGAGTTTTGGCCAGCAAGGTATAGTCTTATAAGAGAGAGAAAGATAGTAAATACATTGTAGTGTAAGGACAACTTCACAGAAGAATTGATGTTTAAGATTTAGAAGAACGACTAGAGCAGGAAGCCAGGCTTGTGGGAGGTATGTAGAAGGAAGGGCATATCAGAATTAGGCACCAGTGTGTGCCAAGATACAACATTTTGAAACAGCAGATGCCATTCCAATAACTGGAGGTAACTCTATGTTAACGAAATATCGGCTGTGTGTTTATGGAGGAGAGAGAAGGTGAGACCACGTAGAGAGGCTCGGAAGTTCTATGAATGGGATTCATTAAAGCGATTTAACCGAGGAGGTGAGGTGCTGAGGTAGCAGGATAACAGATGGGGAGATGAGCGTTGACAGGCCCCGCACCGGCGCCGTGGTGGATGTGGCGCTCTCCGTGCGCGGGGACTGACCAGAAGTGGGTGAGAGGAAGCAGGACACGGAGGGGCTGAAGGTGACTATGCGGGCGGCAGTTCTGCCCTGCAGCCCAGATTGTTAAAATAGATGCAGAGTGGGTGTAAGAGAAAATATCGGGGTCATTTTAGGCTTACTGAGTTTAGAAAAGTGCATTTTGGCGGAAAGGCCCAGAAAGCAACTGGACATCCTGGGGCCCAGAGAAGGGGCCAGGGAGGGAGTGATCCTCAGATTTATGCGTACCTATGTTTAAACAAACAACCACTTCCACCTTCGGGTGGCTGAGATCACTTAGAGAAAGGATATAACTCGAGAAAAGATGAGACCTAGACAGAGCCTGGGGGGACCCATGCCTTAAAGGGACTGAGGAAGGCAATCCGAAATGGTGGGAAGCAGAGACGTGGAGTACAGGCAGTGCCTCGTACACTCGTGTGCCTCGGAATCACCTGGAGAACGTGTCAAAACAAAGATGACTTGCTCCACATGGATCTCGGGCCCCCATCCACAGAGATTCTGACTCAGGAAGTTTAGCGTGGGCTGAGAATTTCATTTCAAATGCGCTCCCCGGCAGTGCTGCTGCTGCTGGCGCACAGGCCACGCCCCCTGGGTGACCTTGGGGTAGGTAGGCTCTTGCCGCCAGAGGTGAGAGAGTGGTCTTTGGAGGGTAGTTTGCCATTTCTGGGGATGTAAGGACCTTGGGCATATATTTAGAGGCTGAGGCGGAGAAGGTAGCAGAGACAGAAATGGGACATCCTGGAGAGAAAGGGGATGATGAGCGAAGGAAATTCGTGGACAGGATAAGAGGGACAGCGCAAATGGAAGATGGTTACAGTAAAAATGTTAAAAGGCTGTGGGGTCCACTTTAAAAACCAAAGCCCAGCTTCTCCTTCTGTTTTGTGTGTTTACCTCCTACCTCCTCAAGCTGCTGTTTGCCTTTCGACTCCCCGACTGTGCCCAGGAGCCTTTGTCCCTCTTCCAGGATCTTCCAGTGCTGCCACTTCCGTGTACAGACACATGAAGAGATGACTTGCTCCACATGAATAATCAGTAATGAATAGGCTTTCAGCAACACAGGCATTTGAAGGATAAAGGAAAATTTCAAAAAAAAAATGTTTGATCATTATTGCTAAAACTGTGTTTTTACCACCTTCTTGCTAGAATTGCTGTCAAGCTGTTTGACGGCTCCCCTGTGATATCACTCCCTGGTATTGCAGTCGCAGCGAGGCACAAAGACACAGCTCTCTTCTGCTCACTAAAGCCTGCTTCCTTGTAGCTTCGGACAAACCAGAGAGCTTCAAAAATCACTTTGAACGATTAAAAAACAACCGCCACCCGATGATAGCTGTGAGCAGCTCTCTGCCTTTGTGTGTGTCGCACTGTCTGAGTTCAAGACAACAAAAATTTATTGAGGGCTTATCATAGAACAAACACCATGGGAGGCACTGAGATCAAAAGACTGGTAAAATCCTGTTGGGAGTCTGAGGGGGTCCTTCATGTGCCTTTCTCTTCTGAATCTTGGACCACGTGTTTGGAGGAAATAGACTGGGATTAAAATATCATCTTTTCTTGCTGCTTAGAGCTGGTCTGGAGAATGTAGCTTGGACCTGAGGCCAAAATAGGCTTCCTATTTTTCCTCCATGAATTGAACTTTCCCCCTTAGACATAGGCAAATTCACTGGAAACTGTTTTATCCCTAACCGAATGAAAGCGAATTATACATATAGCCAGTGGGGCAGACATCTCCGAAAGAGAAATTCAAAAGCAGCCTGGGCAGTAAGTGTGTAATGACACTGTACCTAGTCTCATCAATCACATAAGTAATTTTTTCTTCCTCGAGATGGAGAAAGTAAGAGAAATGGGCAGAGAGAAGGATGGGAGCTATCTCCTCGACACTCTGGAGAGAGAATGTTTCTGATGTGCTTGATCAAAGCAAGCATGGGGAGATGGGAACACATGGTTTTTCCTAAATTCTCCAACCATTGTGCTCTTAACCCATGAGTTTTATAATCAGGCCTCTGGCCAACCAAGGATGGGGCCGCCCTCCTGTGAGAGGTGTGTTGGAGGTGATAAGACGTATCAGGAGGTTGTATTCCAGGTGTCAAGGGCATTTAAGCTTCGACTTCCATGAGACCCCCTCCCTTACAAACTTAAATACTTTCGTGTATCTGCCAATGGTGGACTTTCCCACTTTGAATGCAGAAGTTTCCATAAAGGGACAGAATGTTACATTGATTAACTCCAGCACTATACTATGCTCCGAACCAAAGGTTCATATTTTATTCTAGTTCTCAAGAATGGCCAGCCATGTTTTGCTGTGAGCCCAGATTGCAGCATCCAAATAGTTCAGTACTACCAGGCCGGCAACATAAACTTGCCTTGACTTAGGATATTCCTCCCATTCTTAAATTTTGAAAGATAATTTTAGTTCTTGCCTCAAGAAGCTTTCAATCTAATAGTATAAGAAAAATGCCTAAATAAATAATAACTCAATCTGAGCAGTTGATGGTAAAAATAAAAACATTTACAGCAATTTAGAGGAAGCAGTATTAATTTAATCTGAGAGAAACATTGCACATAAGTGATAGCTTTTTAAAAAACTTTATTTTGGAAAAAATTTCAAACTTGAAAGGTTGCAAGGATGGTAAACATTATCTCAGATTCACCAGTTAACTTTTCGCCGTTTGTTTTTTCTCTAGATACACACACACACACACACATTGTTATTATTAATTTTGCTGAAACGTTTTAAAGTTGCAGACATCATCATCTTTTGCCCCTAAATACCTCAGGGTGTATTTCTTAAGAACACAGGCATTCTTCTACATAACTTCAGTGCAATTTTTAAATTCAGGAAATTTAATATTGCTATAATGCTATTATAGAGTCCATTTTCAAATTTTACCACTCGTTCCAATAACGTATTTATAGCATTTTTATCTCCAATCTAGCATCCAACCTGGAGTTATGCATTGCATTTAGTTGCCATGTTTTTCTTCATTTTTCTTTAAGAATTTATTTGAGCCAAAGGTGACGACAATTGCCGGGAAGCAGGATCTCAAATGCTCCCAGCTGTCATGTTTCTTAAGTCTCCTTTAACCTCAAACGTTTCCTCAGCCTGCCCCTCCCTTCCCCCTAACTTCCTTTCTTTTTTTTTTTTCATAACATCGATATTTTTAGAATATAGGCCAGTTTGGTAAAATGTTCCTCTAGTTGGGTTTGTTTGATAACTCCTGGTTACATTGCCTCATACTTTCTTTTGAAATACTTTCAGATATACATAAAAGATAGAGTTCTATAGTTATGCAACTTTGTTGTAAGTTTCAAATGATTCTTACACAGATTCACCAATTTTTGACTTTTTCCCACATCCACATTTGTTATCTCATTCTCTCTTCCTCTTTCTCTTCCTTTATGTGTGTTTGTGTATAGAATACTTTTTTTTTTTAAATCTAAACCAGTTAATAGGTATCACCCATTAAGTGACAACATAAAATTTTTTAAATAAAATTTTATATATTTAAGGTGTACATGGTTTTATATGCATATATAGTGAAATGATTGCTACAGTTAAGCTAATTAACATATTCCTTTCTTCACCCAGAAATAATTATCATTTTTTTCTTTTTCAATCTCTTAGCAAATTTTCAGTATTTAATACAATATTATTAACTATAGTCATTATGCTGTATGTTAGATTTCTAGACTTATTCATCCTACGTAACTGCAATTTTGTACTCTTTGTCTCTGCTTCTATGTAGTTGACATTTTTAGATTTCATGCAGTTTTTTTTCTTTTTTTTCATCTGGCTTATTTAACTTAGTGTAATGTTCTCCAGGTTCATCTATGTTGTCACAAATGGCAGGATTGTCTTTTTTTTTTTAAAGTTGAGTAATATTCCATTGTATATATTTATATGTATAATACCACAGTTTCTTTATCCAGTTAGTTTTCATATCCTGGTTTTTGTGAATAATGCTGCTTTGAACATGGGAGCACAGATACCGTTTTGAGGTACTGGTTTCATTTCCTTTGGGTGTGTCCCCAGAATACAGATTGTTGGATCATATGGTAGTTCTATTTTTAATTTTTTGAGGAACCTCCAAACTATTTTCTGTAGCGACTGCACCAATTTACGTTCCTACCAACAGTGTCCAAGGAGGTGTTCTCCCTTTTCTTTATATCCATAGCAACAGTGTTATCTCTTGTCTTTTTGATAATAGCTATTTTAACAAGTGTGAGGTGGCGTATTTGATCCCATCTCCCTGATGATTAGTGATGTTGAACATCTTCTTTGTACTTGGTGGCCATTTGTATGTTGCCTTTGGAAAATTGTCTATTCAGGTTTTCTCCCATTTTTTAATTGAAGTGTTTTTTTTTTTTGACAGTTATAGGAGTTCTATATATTTTGTAGATTAACCCTCATCAGCTATATAATTTGCAGTTATTTTCTCCTAATCTGTAAGTTGCTTTTTCATTTTATTGATCATTTTCTTTGCCATGCAAAGGCTTTTAAGCTTATTTTTGCTTTTGTTGCCTGAAATTTTGTCAAATAAATGATAGCTTTTGAAGTAGTTCTTGAGGGGGATGAAGAAGTTTGCCAGTTGGACAAAAAAAAAATTGTGCGTGAGAAGGGAATAAACCAGAGGGATCAGCATGTGCAGAAATGTAAACCAGTATGTACACGAAGGAGCTGGTAAACAGCCACTTTTTTAGAGTAACTGGGCTTGGGTGGAAGGGACCGAAAATACAGAACTTACCACGTTAAGGAATTTGGGCTTTGTTCCATAGGACAAAAGAAAATGGTGAAGAATTTTAAGCAGAGTTGATAGTGTCACATTTATTTTCTAGACATATTAATTCTAGGGCACTTTGGAGGTGAAAGGGCAAGAGAGACCAACTAGGTAGATATTGCATTATACCAGGTGACAATGAAGACCTGAAGGAAGGAGGTGCTGGGGAATTTTTGCTGAATTCCTATTATGTGCCAGCCATTTTGCATATGATATCTCTTTTAATGATGACAAAAATTTGAGGTTATAGAGGTTAAGAAATTTGGTCAGGAACAGTCATAGTAAGTTTGTGGCACAGTTAGTACTTAGATCCAGGCCCATGTGACTCTGAAGCCCACTGTGAACCACAGTGGGCTATTGAGGGACAGAGCAGGACTGAGAGCCATAGATTCTGGAGGAAGCATCCCCAAGGTCTGATAGCCAGTTAGACACGGTGGACGAGGGAGACAGGAAGGATAACATCTGATGTTAATGATGAGAATGATTACTAGGTAAGGGAAAGAATTGGGGAAGATAGAGTAAATAATGATTTTGTTAATAGTTTCTATAAATTTGGTTTGGTCGCTTGCGTTTGTGAAACACCTACGACAAGGTATCTAGTGGGCAGTTTGGCTCAAGAGCTCAGAAGAAAGGTCTAGGTTAAAGGTAGAGACTGGGCTGCTGAAGTCGTGTGTTCACCCAGTGAGTACTGAATGAGAACAGAAGATCTAAGGGCAGAATCCTGGGCACACTAACACTTACAGAGTGGTGGAGGAGGGAGAGTTTGTGAAGGAGAGTGGTGAGAAAGCAGTGTCATGGGAAGCAAGATTGGACCATTTCGAGAAGCTGAGTGACTAGGATGACCAAGTACTGCAGAAGAATTCCAAAAGGAGGCCTGAAAAGATTCATCGAGATTAATGAATGAGGTTACCTTAATGAGAGCAATTTCAGTAGATTGGCGGGAGCTGGGCTTCTGGGGATTAAATGGTGAATGGTGGTAGAGGAAGTGGACAGAGGAGAAATTTTTAAGGATTTTGGTGAGTGATGATGGTGATAGCAGTTAATTATGATGGCTTATTATTTGCCAAAAATTGGGCTAACAATTTACACTCATTATCCAGGATAATCCTTTCAATACTCCTATGAGGTAGGTGCTATTATCCCTATTTTCTGATGAGGAAATTGTAGCTGAAAGAATGTAGAGAGATTAAATAATATGCCCAAGGTTGTACCACTAATAAATGGTAGAACCAGGGTTCAAAATCTAAGTCTGTCTGAGTTAAAGCCATGTTTGTAAGATGGTGGTAGTTTGGGCCTGAGCCTGTGTATAAACAGTCAAGGGAAATCTCTGTAGCGAGGAGGATATCGACTATATCAAAGAGAGAATAATCGATGGAGCAAGGTCTAAAGGAAATTAGACCACATTAAAAAAAAAAAAAAAAGAGCCTAATTTTGGGCATCCCTTTGTTAAAGGCCAAAACAAGCGAGAGAATCTGTGAATATGGACCCATATGTCAGCTTAAGGTAGTGATTTTTTTTTTTTTTAGATTTGCGTAAAATTGGCTTAAATCTCCATTTCACATTAATTGGGAATTTCAATGCCAAGATTTGTTAATTGTCAGGAGCTCATTCTACGGTTTCTTTGGCTATTGAGTTTCTGCTTCCACTAAATTCTTCATCTCATTTTTAACTCAATTTCGTGTCCTTATTCCTTGCTGAGTCAGTTGTAGAACTCAGACTCGCCTCCTCCCTCCCCAAACTTTTTTTTTTTTTTTTTGATTTCCCCCAAATCACTCAGGTAAGGCATTTATGCATGTGTCAGATATTACTGAAGTTTCAGGGGATTTCATATTCTTGACAACACAAATAATATAAAGACCAGTAACATATTTCGAGCCACATCTCTCCTGATACCCTCCCATTTTTTCTCCTCTTTGCTCTTTCACTCAATATTGATCTTTTTTTAAAATCTGTTTAGTTATCTCTTTCACAGTTTTCTTGTAAGTCAGGCTTTCTTATTCCTTACTTCAAGTGTTATATAAAGGTAGTTTTCTCAACAAGACATATTCTATCCCTAAGAGGAACTTTGGCATCAGCTGCTAAAATAATTTTTTTTTTTTTACCCCAGATAGGTTAAAAGTTGGGAAGAGGAAATTTAAAAAATCATGTCTATTGTGCTTCTGTTTTCTCAGTGAATGTGAGATACATTCCTCTGTTGAGGTAGGGATGGGTTTAGTAAAAAATTGACAGCTAAGGTTGGAGAGTGTGTCAATAGAAATTTACTATACTTCTAAAATATCATAAAATACCATATTTACATAGAATGATTCCTTTAACTACTCCTACAAACCTATAGAATTGATTCTCTTGCTAAAGATGGGTTATTCAGTTTACTGAGTACTGTAGTTAATATGAGAAAAGTAGAAAAAACAATGGAGAAGGACAAAGTCGGCATAAATAAATCAAAGGCAGGGGAATGGGGGTCATAGTCTTTGCTAATCCTTTCTCTCTCCCAACATAAGCATGAATTCATGTTAAGCAGTTTCAGCATTGCACTGGGGCTAGAGAGCTGTTCAGTCCTGCAGCTGAAAAAGGATAGAGGAGTTGCATTCGTTATTTATTGTTCCGTAACAAATTATCTCATAACTTACCTCTTGGTTTCCATAGGTCAGGAATTTAGGAGCAGCTTAGCTGGGTGGTTCTGGCTCTGGGTCTCGTGAGGCTATTATCTGAAGGCTTGATTGGGGCTGGAGAGTTTGCTGCCAGCCTCACTCATGTGGCGGCTGGCAGGAAGCCTCAGTTGCTCACCACATGGGCCTCTGGGGTGTTGCTTATGATATTGCAGCTTGCTTTTTCCAGAGTGATTGAGCAAAGAAAGAGGGCAACCACAGTGAAAGCCGTAATGCCTTGTATAACTTAATCTCAGGACTGGCATACCCTCACTTTTGTTGCGTTCTGTTGGTCATATAAACCATCGTTGGTACAGTGTGGGCGCAAACTACATGAGGGTGTTAATACCAGGGGTTGGAGACCACTGGAGACATTTTGGAGTCTGGTTACCACTGAACTCTTTCCAAAAGTATTTTTTGAATGCGTGTGTCTGTGTGGACTCATACTTTAAAATGCTATGAAGGTGTACAGTTAGATGGAATGGTTATGAGGTGGCTTAGATTTAATGGACCAGTAAAATGAAAAATAATCAGTTTGGGGGGAGAAAAATCAGTATGTTTCAGTATTTTTTTTTTTTTTTCATGTAGGGAAGATGAAGAAAAAGCTGCCACTTACTATCATTTTATGAAAACATTTTAAGACGAGGGGAAGGACATGATCTCAAAATGAAGGACAATCCTTTCAATTGAGTAAATTTAGCTTTATTATACACTCACTACCTTTGCTTTTCCCATTTAACTGTGGACTGATGAAAACTTCAGCCTATGTTGGTCCACAAATTGTTATTCAGGAATCACTAAGATGGTCATGGAATGCTCTAGTACTTTTAGAGATGACTGAGAATCATGTAGAAACACATAATAGTCCATTCAGAATCAGTGAAAAAAGAAATACTTAATACATAAGGACAGCAATATTTTATATTATGTTCATGAGCTGGAACAAAGTCACGGAGTTAGCAAGTATTTAGTTTATCAGTTTTTGTGATTTTTTTTTCGCTATTGGTGTTCCTATTAATATTTAGATGTTTAGTGTTTAAGATAATTAAGTATGAAATAGGAGGCAAAGAGCACCATTGTAGCATAAATGTATATAAAAGTCATACAAATGCAGTGATATTTGAACTTTTAAGGTATTTTCATAGTACATTTCACATATACTTAACATATTTTTGGATTATTTGCATCATTTATGTCAGCCATCCTTTTTCTGAATAATCAGCTCTTCATTTTATAGATACGCTTCTCTTCATAACTTATATAATATAATTACATGTTTCTTTTTACAAGAGGATGAAATATGTGATATCTGGGTGAGCTTTGGGTTGTTAGTTTTGTCTCCCAGCACTGACGTATTTGTGGAAATGTCACATTTTCATTTGACTCCATTTTTGATCTGTGGCATAATATTTTGAAGGCCGAAGGCTTGGGATGAGGAGGAGATTAATATTTATTTTGTTCTGGGATTGACTGAATGTCACTAAAATCATGCTCTCACCATGGAGGTTTAGAAATAATCTTGAGCAATATTTAGGAAAATAGAGAAAAACTTTCTTTGATAAAATCTTGTTGCAAACCTTCACAAATTGGTTTAAGGCCTACACATTTTTCTTTTGAAAATCTACTTTTTTTTTTCTTATGTACATAAACTCCATGTTATTAACAAGTTAAGTATAAAAGTTTTTAGCATGATTACTTTCGAAATGATTACATTCAGTTTTGATTTTACAGCTAAATTGGTGAATTAAGAAGTTAATTGATGTTCTTTAAGTACTTCTGTGACATTTTGCCAATTTTCAATTGGAATGTCTTATTTACACGAGATATTTTTAAGAGAAAGTAGTGAGAAGTTGATTTTTTCAATCTATGGGTAACTTTTTTGACGTAGGTTAGTCTTGGAATCACTGAGCTGCATATAAATGTGACATTGGAACTCAGCCATCAGCACTCAGAGAGTTTTCTTTCTCTGATTATAACTCATTACAGTAAGTTCTTCAGTCAGACGTGCCATGTTGTGGCATGTTGTGTCTAACTGAACACATTTTAGTTACTCACTGGCATAATTTAGGGTAAATGTTAGATGCCTCTATGTTTGCCTTTGGGAACATTGTATCTTTATTTGGAATTTCCAGGAGCAAGGTGAGGAAATTTTGATGGCATTCGATATCTGCCAACCATCTAACGTGGCTGCCTCTGCAAGGCTGTGCTGACATGGTGGGTGGAGAATATCAACTCACAGGGGAGAGGGCGCTCCAAGGAAGAAGGGACTTTAGAGACAGATGCATTACATATTAGGGACAGAGCTAATTTTTAGAATCTTAATTGGTCATTACAGATTTAGTGTCTTGGGTAGATAACAGGTTTGAATCAGGCTGAGCTTCCTGATAACACAATTTATTTTCCACAGCTGCATGCAAGGTATTGAGTACTAGGATACCTGGGATAATGAGTTAACAAACCTTTTTCGACAATAGTATGTGCTTTGTTTTGGAGCTGATGTTAACTCAGTGTTCTTACTACAAATTATTTGCAAATGATCCCAGAGTGTCCTTTTTGCCAGATAAATATCAGCCTTTTTAAAAAGCCAAGACTTTCAGAGTGAGCCATTTTGCAGGCTAATGAGTGCTATCTGTGAAGCCTTAGAAGATGACCTCTTGTCTTTTTGGTATTGATGGACCAAAGAAAAGAGTAACCTTGGATCTCTAATCTAGAAATTGTCATGCATTGTTCTAATTATAAGCCACGAAATTGCTCAACCATTTATATATAGAAAAGATATTGCATAGTGGCTGTCAGCACTTTCTTTTAAAATCAAAGCATTACAGATTGAACAAGTTCTTATCTGACTTAAACTTGCTGATAATTCCTGAATCATACTTTTTGAAGGTTGCTGAGGGTCATCAATGGCTTGGTCGTGATTGATCTGGAAGACTTGCTGAGTGGATTGTGGGTCTGGCAGCCATCATCATGGAAAATGACCACTGGCGCCTCCCTTCCTAAGACTTTTAGTAGCTTTCATCCTCAGTCTCTCCTTCCATAGGACTGAAACCCCCTTCTCCTGGATAGTAACATTTTGGGAAGAATGAGTAATCAGTGGGGACCCTCTACGAGAGCATTTGCTGAAATCTACACAAAGTTTCCTGGTATGAGAACATAGCCTTGTTTGATAAAATTTGTCACATTTATAAAATATGCATTTTATATTTCTCTAATATTTGTAATCCAAAGTATAATTTTCTTGTGAAAGAAACGCTTAACACCTTCTTTAGACAGCCAGTCTTTTAATCTTTTGTATCACTTTTACATTTGAACTCATTTAACAGAATCAGAAGCCTTGGATAAATCCATTATGCAACATATAATTCACACTGCCATTTTCAGCATTTCTCTTGCACTGCAGTGTAGTATAGTTGTTGAGATTTCAGCCTCTGGAGCCAGACTACTTGGATCCAAATCCTGGCACTGTCACTTACTAGGTATGTGATTTGGGCAAGTTACTTAACCTCTCTGGGCTTTAGTTTTCTTATCTGTGAAATGGGAATCAATAGCACTTACAATATAGGGTTGTTATAAAGACTAAATGAGATAATAAATACTACAAACAGAAACATTAGCTTAAATAAGATTTTTTAAAACCATTTTGTTTTCATTTATTTATTTTTAATGGTCAGGCCACATGAGCAATCGCATGGATACCCGGTGACGGCTGGAACACAGGCATACCAGACCAGGAAGTGAGCAGCCTCCGAGGCTTCTCCCTCTCGCCCCCACAGGTTTCTTTGCTTCCTTTGCTTTCTGCAGACGAGCTTTCTTGGCATATCACTGTGCATATGTCCAGAAATTCTTTTCCCCAAATCTGTACAACTTATTAGATGAACCACTCTGCATCACCTGACTCAGCTTCACAGTGTCCTACTCCCAAGTTTCTAGATGAGAGGAAGTTCAATCAGTTGGGGCTGGAGGGGTCACGGCCATGCAGTAAGAATGGTGGCTCTTTCCAAAGGCTGATGGTGTCTTAGAGTCTCTAAGAAGGTGCTGTAATGGTAGGGTTGGGGACAGCAGTAATGGGCAACTCTAGGATAATCCTAGTGACAGTGTTCAAAGGTGATTAAAAGCTCCTTGCTTTAACCATTAATTACTTTCAAAAAACTATTGAAGGATAATAAAATATGGAAAAAGACATATGTGGTAAAGTGTACAGCTTAATGAATTTTGGCAAACTGAACACACCTGTGTAACCAGCACCCAGCTCAAAAAACAGACTCACTAGTACCCACATGGCTCCCTTTGCTCTTCTCTAGTCACTACTGCTAAAGGGTAGATTAGTTTTGCCTCTTTTTGTACTTTCTATAAATGGAATCATACCCTATATACTTTTTCATGTCTGGCTTCCTTTGCCTAACATTGTAAGATTTATTGATATTGTTGTATATATTTGTGGAGCATTCATTCTCAATGGAAAGTACTCCATCATGTGGATATACTATACTTTACCTCACCAACCGGTGATGGACATTTGGATAGTTTTGTTTCTGTCCCTAATGGTGCTGCCACAAACCTGTTTTGTTGAACACGTATACATTACTACTGATTACTTTTACCACCAGAGACTTATACAGGATGTGGTGAATTATTTTCCATCACATGTAATTGAATCGATGGTCCTTATAGATGAATATTGTTATGCTTTTTTGTCTGGTAACTTATTATTTTGTTTTGACTTTAACAGTATGAGGGCAGAGTATTGTTTTAAATATTTTGCATATGTGAAAGAACCTTGATATATTTTGATAGGTGCCCAACTACTTGTTGATGGAATGAATGAACAAATGAACGAAGGGTGGTATATGCCTACTTCTTTTCTGGAATCAAGCCCTATATACAGGAGAGGTTCCAATGGCATGTTTAGAGAAGGCTGTCCTATTGCTTAGCCAAAGCTCATTGATTGAGGGATGGACATAGGACCCAAGCCAGGCTAATTGTGTCTCTTTTCTGGGCATTTAAAATTTGTAAATGAAAGAAAGAGAGGAAGCACTGCTGAGCCCCTGTGACTGTGCTCTAGAGAGAAGGCCCCACAGATTCCTGCTGTTTGGTAACAAAGGTGCTCTGGTTTCTTTGTTTGTTTTTCTTGCTTCCTTAAAGTGGATAAAAGTATGTATATGTGTGTGTGTTTGTGTGTGTGTGTGTGTGTGTGTGTGTGTATCTCAATTTCTATATCTATCTCTCTATATGTAAATATATATATACTGTTAAATAACAATGCGAGACTCTTTTTATTAAGTTCCAAAATGCAAAGCAGAGACAGTAAGTATTAATAAAAGGTCACGATATGGAGAGGTCAGTGAAGATTTGCTTCATGGTATATCCTGTTGCCTTCGCTTGCTTTATTGAGAAGTGCTAATGTAAATGTGATTGTATTTTCTGAGACAGACATTAGAACATTAAGGCAACAGTTCAGGAGAGTAATGGGGACTTGAAGCAGGGAAGCAGGTGTGGGACTGAAGAGGAGGCATGGTAGAGATCTGACAGATGAAGGCTCTAAGTCTTAAAAACATTTAATGTGGGAGTAAAAAGAAGTCAAAGATGATGCTGGGTTTTGAGTTTCTCTGTTAGGAAAGATAATGGTAACACTATTATAAATAAGGGCATTTGAGGAGAGCAAAGGGGGAGGGATAAAGATGAATTCAGTGTGGGATATATTAAGTTTAAGGTCCTGGTGAGACAACCAGATTGTCCTGGTCAAGAATATTGGCTTTGGAGTTAGGAAATCTTGGAGTTCCCTCTGCACTTTGTACCTCTCTCTGTGATCTTAGGCATCTTATTAGCCTCTTTAAGTCTCAGTTCCCTATTATAAGCTGATACCTCACTAAGGATTTAAATGAGACAATGCCTATAAAGGGTTTCACTTATCACCTGGCAATTAAGTATTCATAAAATATGTATTAACAGGATGACGAAGGTGATGTGATGATGCCCATAGTGCAGCTGGAAAACAGGGACTGGAGTGCTGCAGTGCGGATTTGCTTAGAAGTGGAGATGATGCAAGGAAACTGATTGAAATTGACAAGGAAGAGTGTGGCCAGGAAAGAGAGGGTAGCCCAGAGAGTCATGTCTAGTTAGAAATATGAACCCTTTGAACTAGGACTGTTTGAGAAGAAGATGGAGAGAGGTGGAGAGGACAGGCTCACATGATCCAAAGGAAGAGGGTGGTAGTCACAGCAACCAGGGCTCCAGTAAGGTAAAGGATACACCAGATTTTGGTTGGATATCCTTTTTCCTCCTATCGCTTGACTATCATTAGAATCAAATAAGTTGATGTATGGGGCAGTGATGTGTTAAGTCACTCAGATGTATAAGAAGACACGTAGGCAGGGTCCTCCAGGTAGCAGCTATCTGCAGGTCCTTTCTTGTCCAGGTGATGAACTAACACCTGGTAATTCTTACTGTGGCTTCTGGGCTTCTGCTGTGCCTCCTCCCACACTGCCAGACTTCTGCCTGCTGCACAGAGTTCTGGAGGAAAACCAAGAAGATGAACTGGAAAAAAAAGGGGAGGGGGAATAACTTAAGCAATTCATGATATGGTCAACAGTTTTTTCCCGTTTTCATTTCTTGGAATGCATTTTGGTTTCTAAAAATATTTCCCTCGCTCTGACTTTCCTTAACAAAATTGATAAAAGTTAGAAAGGGATTTTGTACATATATGATGATGGTAGGACTTTGAATGTTAGTTTGTAGAAATAAGGGGGAAAGGAGAGAAAAGAGTGATGTGCGAGGGGTAAGGAAAATGGGATAGGGGAAAGTGAGACATCAGGTAAGAGAAGAAAAAGGACCAGAAGGAGGAGGGGCTGATGGGTACGGACAGAAAGAGTGTGCTTTGGAAAACAGGTTGCTAGGTTTTTTAAAGTTTTGTTTTGCAAACGGAATCTCTAGTCCAAACCATCTGTCCCCTATGGGAAATTAAGCAATCCTCAGTGTTTTGTCGGCCTCCTAGTTAAAATCACAAGCCTGGGCTCTACCAAAAAGTGTGTGTAGATGGGATTCTGGCAGCTGTGGAGCAGGCTCAGGGTTGCACTTCCTCTAAAGCACCAGACCACCCAAGCACCTGGATAGGAGCCAGCCCCTGGCCTTGGCCCTCCCCAATGTCTCCAGGTCCTTGTGTGGTTTGGGTTCCCTGGTTAAGAAACCCTGGAGTAGAAGTTCTGCCCTTTGGAGACTTAAACATGTAAGAAAAAAAAAATAAATTAAGGCAAATTTGATCTTTGATATTGTCATTACAGGGAGTATAGCTCAGTGGTAGAGCATTTGACTGCAGATATTGCCGTTACGTATTTTAAATAATGGTTTTAACTCATTCTTGAGTTAACAGTAATGATCAGGTGTGTCTTTTCGGTTTGCCTACCCTCATCCTTTCAAATATCCACGAAGTCTTGTCCTGGCTTTGCAAGTGTGGAAGCAGACAGCCACATGTCTCTTAGGACTGAAGAGTAAGTGCACTTTTTTGGTACACAGGGTTTGGCTCTAAGTATCTCCAACGATATTTCTTTTTCCTCCTAGTTTTGGTTAATCACTGCCACACGACTGGACTAAGCTCTTGTTTATGCAAAGCCCCGGGATTTTTTTTTTTTTTCCCCAGAAGCATTCATGCCATGCTGCCTTTCCTCTGTGGTTAAATATTCAAAGTGTTTCAAAACTTCAGACCATTGCTGGAGACCGGTCGGCTCATTTAGGAAAGCCTTTTCTATGGGGATGGCCGCATATTTTTAGGATTGAATTTCACGAGCACGCTCCCCATGACAGGCTCTGGAGTCAGAACCCGTCCCAGAACACTTGGGAGCATTCTCTCCACATTCGCTCTCCAGGGTTTTCCGCAAGGGCGAGGGCACTGATAGGACGCGGGGCTGAGGGCCCGGAGGGGCTGGCGTGGTCTTTCTCCCACCGGCCCCGCCGCGTTTCCCACAATCCCCGGCGGCGGCGCCGCCGCTCCCGTGCCCCGGCGAGCGAGCCCAGCGGCTCCATCGAGGCCTGGGTGGCCCTTCGGACGCTGTCGGGAAAGCGGCGAATGCCCCCCATCGCTCGCAGGCGCCGGGGTTCGGCCATTTCCGGCCCGGCGCACTTCGGCAAGTTCCGCAGTCGCTTGTCGGAAATGGCTGCCCGCCGGCAGGGGGAGCGGAGGCTCGTGCGCGGCCTGGAAGGCAGGCGGCGGGCGGCGAGAGCGGCTTTGGGGAACCTGAGTTTTGCACAGGCAGCGGCGGCTCGTCCCTGAACTGGAAGCCGGTAGGATGCTTGGCGGCGGCAGCGGGAGCCCCAAGCAGTCGGGGGTGGCTTGCGGTAGGGGTCTCGGGGCTGGCCCCGAGCGCAGGGCACTAGGCGGGCGGGACCGGCTTCGGCTGGGGCCGCCGGAGCTCGCAGGGAAGCGGCTGCCCGGCGCCGCGGGGGCGTGCAGCCTCGGAGTAGGCCTAACCAGACAGCTCGGGGGACTGGGGTGGGGACCTCTAGGGCCTTCGCCACCAGCGAGGAGGATTAATGGGTCAACATGGGGCTTTAAACACGACCTTCCCACGCGCACACGGTCCCTACAGCCTCGGGTTGGGTTGCCTCACACCCACTTTCTTCTCTTTTTCTGAAAGATCGGCTTCAGCTGTGCAGCCTGTTCTCGCCTTTAAACCCTCCACTCTTTCTTTGCTCCCCGTGTTTGTCTACCTGCTTGTGTAGCGCATCTGCTGTTGACAAAGGGGCTTCCCCACCTGCTACCCTCCAGTTTTCCCTGTGCACACACTCCCACATCTGCTTTCTGCTGCATTCGGACACAGTCGCCTGCAGCTGCTCTTTCCCTAGCTCTTTTCACTGAGCTCACCTCCTTTCATGATGAGCCCACGATCAGAATAGCCACTTCCTGACCAAGGGTCCAGGTGCTGCTGTTCTGTACATCTGGGGCTCTGGTGTCCAGGCCCAGGCTCTGTAGCAATGGGCCTAGCGCTGCTTGGGCAGGAGACGGCCTGCAGAGTGCAGGTCTATTACTGCTGAAATTTTAGCGGACCCGACCCAATCCGACCCGCGCTGCGGGGCATAGATAGTCTGAATCCAAAGCCCTCTGGAGATCAGGCAGGGGTGCCGAGCTGCAGCTTGGTTAATATCGTCACATTGAGACTGTGGTTCAGTTTCTTTCTTTTTCTTTTATTTTCTTTCTTTTCTGGGATTCTGTGTTAGGGAGGGATTTTTGGGGGTAGTAGGGGAGAGAGTGAGGAGAGGGGAGAGTAGTAGCGAGTCTGCGTCGCTTTCTCTCGCTCTTTATCTGATCTTGTAAGCGTTTCTATCTCTCGATTTTATCTTCTTTCTCTCTCTGTTCTCCTTCTTTCTCTCTTCTTTCTCTCTCTCTCTTCTCTCTCTCTCTTTCTTCTCTCTTCTTTCTCTCTTTCTTTTTTTTATTTTTCTTTCTTTCTTTTTTTAATATCTGTGGCTCTTAAAGGACTTGAATTTGGTGGATTTCTGCCCCTAACCTGGACTTTCTTCTTTTCAAAAATTCAAGTTCTCTTGGTTGGATTTTTGAAGGGGAGGAGGAGGAGGAAACATAGGATAGCACATGATTTACTTAAGAGGCATCTTTAGCATTTTTTTCTCACATTGTCTTATTCTCCCTCCAATTTAGGTAGCTTCACCTTTGAAGCCTGGGCTCTCCATGTGTTCCTTTGTTTTAAAAAAGTCTTTGTGTGTTACAGTCATGCAGACTGCATTTTTCCCTGTTTTGTTTAACTATTAGTCTTGCACTCTGGAAGAGTTATTAAAACTGTATCAGAGTGCCTGGGATTGTAACCTGGGATAGTGGGGTCTTGGTAGTCTGGAGTGAAGCTAAGCCTTCTCAACAACTTATTTAGCAAGGGCTAAATATTTCATGATAAAAGGCATCTTCTTTAACTCTTATTTGGTGTGTTAAAAATACCTTATCCTGTGGGGAGCCTGAGGAATCTAAATACTCATAACTATGTGGGAAACTAGGTTAAATGCTTCCTGGAAGCGAATTAGAACCATAGATCTTCAGAATACTTGAAACATTAATTAATATGTGAAGATATGGTTGATGTCCTCAGGGGTCATACCTACTAATCAAAAGATTGATAGGAATGTATGTTCATTCCCCCATGCCTCACTTTTCTGGAAGGGTGGGGGAAAGAAATGGGCATTAAATATTTGGTATATAGTTGGAATTTCTTAATGATCAAGGCCTCAGAGTTTTAACCTATGAAGGAAAAGACTATGTGAACAGCCTAGAGAGAAATGAGTTAGGGGTTAGGTTAATCCTGAGAAATGGCGCTCTAAGGAAGTGGGGAAGGTTCAAAGGATAGTTTGAAGCTATCAGAAGAATGTATGGGGATTAGATAAGGACATGCCTTTTCTCTCAGGACACTAGGCTGACTTTTGAGTGAAAAGTCATTGAAGGGTGATACAGGAGTGAGGTGGTGGCAGTGGTGTGTGTGGGGGGAGTCCCTCCCTATCTGAGGTGAGACTGGTAAGTAGTCCTATGGTGGAGGGTTGGAAATATTGCCTGAAGTAGAAGTGGAATCAAATAGAAAAATGAGGATCCCTTCAAATCTGCTATTGGCAGAGATTTGAGTGTCTCTGCGTAATAGTTATTTCAGAGGGAGGCAAAAAGTATGAATCTTTCATGAAGTCCTAAAACTACTAATTTCTCCTGAATACTAAGTTTAGTTCAGAAAACTTCTGTTAACATTTATTTCTATTTTATTTTTGTTTTCTTTTAATTTGTTGCTATCTTTTGAAATCCTATAATGATAAAGTAAGGAAAGAAAGGATTTTTCACATATTTGCACGTTCCATGAAAATAGTGGAATCAGGAAGAGTGAGTTTGAGAACTCAAGAGGAACAGAGGTAGGTTCACCTATAAGTGTGACCTTTCCTGTCTAAACCAGTTCCACACTTCTTGTATACTTGGAATTTTTCAGATCTCTTTGGTGATGTTACTAGGTGGAAAAGAAGCAGGATTAAAATATTTGTAATCTTGAATATTTAAGAGAAATATGGAAATTCCATTTTGTGACATATTTACCTCCCCTACACTTAGGGCATAACGTTTAGTGTAGGATTTTGTTCACATGTACCAAAACGACCCATTATAATCCCAGAGATGGAGCCATAGGAAAATGAACTATGTCTCAGCATTCAGCCACCTCCCTGGTTTATAAATTGAGAGTATTTTTTTAAATTAATTTTTATGGTGACATCGGTTAACAAAATTCGATGTTTCAGCTGTACATTTTAACAGTAAGGCACATATATAATTACACTGCGTGTTTGCCTCCCATAGTTAGATTTCTTTCTATCATCATATATTTGACCCCTTTTACTCCATCTACCTGCCCCCTGAGAATATTTTTACAGAATAGTAGGTAAACGTTTTCTGTAAAGGGCCAAATAGTAACTATTTTAGGCTTAGCAACTATTCAGCTCTGCTGTTGTAGAGTGAAAGCGGCATAATCCACTTACATATAGTTCATAAGTGAATGAGCAAGGCTGTGTTCTAGTGTATTTTTATTTAGAAAACAGTCAACTGGCTATTGTTTGCCAATGCCGATATCACCTTCTCACACACATATCATTACTTTTATTTATTCCTCCATTTGACTGTGCCTTTTACACTGGTCAATGACATTAATGATTAACATCCTGGATGTTTGCTTTGGCGACTGTTTTCTCTGTTTTCTTATCTTCTTATATTGTCATTTTAATCCATTTCTCCAACTTCCTTTTAAACATTTTTTTTCCCCAGCAAAATTTAATACTTTGAGGGAGGTATAAAAAAATGAATTTGGTTGGGAATATGCCTTTAGCCTGTATAATAAGAGACGTAAAGACATACATGAATACATTATATTGTAGATTACAATGTTTTAAACTACATTTAAATTATAGTTCTTTTCCATCATCAAGTACTCACATATTTTTTTTTGTGGCATTGATCTTTACACTAACTCTGAGAGACAGGCTAAATGTGACAATGTTCCTTTTTTTGAGAGGGAAGGAGAGTAGGAAAGAAAACTGAGACTTGGGGTGGGGCGGGGGTGGGGTTGACTGTTTGACCAAGGCCAGATGTAGTAAGTGGCAGAATTCTTGAGCTGGCCATTAGTATTTACTGACTTGCCCCTCCATTTGAATACTTACAAAGACATGGATCTCCCTGGACAGCCCATTCTGATTTCTGGATTAGTTTTTAGGAGGCTTTTCCTTATTGAGCTGCAGTTTGCCTCTTTCTGATTGTCACCTTGTAGAGCCATATGGAACAAGTCTACTCCTATTCTCTCTGACAGTTCTTCAGATTTTGGAAGTCAGTCATCATGTTTCTCCAAAACACGAATTACAAACTATTGTGCATGGATCAGATAAGGCTTGTGTATATGTTATTTGGCCGCTCAACTTACACAAAAACTGAAATTGGAAGCCAACTTTTAGAAATAGGGACATGCCACATAAAAATCTCTATTTCTGGCTTTTCTTGAGAAAAAATTAGAGAATTTGGTGATACGGAGCTCACATTTCTGATGGCAGCAATCTCCCCAAATACATACAAGTGCTCTCCGTTTTGCTGAAGTCTCTGCCTGCTGGCTTTAGTCCTCTTACTCATTTACTTCACTTTGAGGGCCTTTATAGTCATTGAGATTGCCATTCTTTTTCTAGGCCTTCTGTTCCACAGGCTAAATATTCCCATTTCCTTTAGTTGTTTCTAATTTGACAGTTTCAAATCTCCTCACCAATTCTTAGTCCTCTGCCCTCCTTTTATTTTGTTAATGCCCCTCTTAAAGTGTGGCACTCAGCATAGCTTATACTATCCAATATGCTGTGTTGCCTAAGAGAGTGAGGTGAAACAAAAGGAATTTTGGGAATAGTCTTGTTTCCTTGAGTTGTTATGTTGGCAATATGTCTCCCTCCAGTAAAACAAGTCTGCATGTGCCTTCTGTATGCAGGCGGTTATCAGTCAGTGGGGTCCTAGAATCCAAAAGGATCTTTGAGGTTGTCTAGTCCAACTCTTTTTATGAGTTAAAAAAGGATAAGGAACATGTGAGTCAAGAAGGACAAGGAATTGTGAAGTTAGGAGATCTGATGAATCATAAAGATGTTATAATGATAAAGGGATGACAAAACTGGAGTCTCAAGTTTATTCACCCTGAAGGTTGAATTAGGATGCTTGAGTCATAAAACTAATTTATGTATGGCCTAGCAAACTTTTACTTCATTTTTCTGTCTCCTTTAGAGTGACTTGGACACTAATGATGTCAATTGCATGCCTCCATAGCATAAAATAAAAATCATGTTTTTTCGAGAAATGGGAACCTTAGAGAAATTAGTTTGCATTCTAGGCACTTGCCCATCCAGTTGACTGTTCTGGGCATTTTAAGACTTTATTTTAAATCGAATATGTATTTTTCCAGTTAACAATATTGTGAACATTTCCCTATTTTATTTAAAATGGTTGAAAAGCTATTGACAGCATGATAGCCATATTAATGACATGGATTTGTGATACTTTATATTTAACTTTGCTTCTAATCTTGGACATTTATAATTTTTTTGGCTATTATAAAGAATTCTGTGGTGATTACGTCTTTCTGATACAAATTTTTGTTCACAGAAAATACATTCCTAGAAAGCGAAATTGCCGAGTTGAAGATATGAACATTTTAGAGACTTGTTATGAGTGGCAAATTACTTTTCTTTCTTCCTTCTAATACAGTCAGTATAAGACACCTGCCACACTGCAGATGCCAGCACAGTACAGAGATGTTCTGTGCATTAAGTGGTGTACTTTGTAATGTTTTACTGTGAATATTCTTGAAGCCAAATCTTGTTTCTCATTTGTGATTCTTTCTTAGGAGTAGTTTCTGGAAATGGAATTATAGAGTCGAAAGGTAGGCACTGTTTCAGGGCTTTTATTACCTACTCTGTCAAATTGTGCTCCAGAAAGGTGTGCCAGTTTTCACTCCTAGCAGCAGAGTGTGGGAATGTTACCCTTGATCCTGCTTAGCACCAGATATTAGAATTTTACAATTCTTTGCTGATATATAGATGGAAAATGCCACTGTATCCTGTTTTATATGTATATTGATTGCTAGGATTAAACATTTTAAAATGTTTATCATTTGGACTTCTTTTTAATTTCCTATTTATTTTTTCTTTGACCACTGTTGTTTTTTTCTTTCTTAAAGTAGTCATGTTGCCCATGCTTCTCCTAGTCCTTTTATTGAATTTAAACTTTTTTTTCCTTATACATATATAGAAGCCTTTGATTTTTATGTAGTCAAATCTATTGAACTTTTATGGATTCTGCTTTCGCTTGGATTCCTATAAAAAGTAGCTGTACTTATTTTGAGATGAAGTTACTTGTATGTTTTCCTTTTGTTATAGTTACCTCTCAAGTCCATCTGGGACTTAGTTTTGGATTTGGTTTGTCGTGACTGAATCCGACTCCCCCCACCCTCCCTATGAGCTAATTGTTGCCTTATTTATTGAACAATCAAGTGTGCTGTACTTTATTATTTTTTCCCTTTTTTTTCCTCCACATACTTTAACACTTATGGTAAAGTAATAAGAGTAGTACAAGGAATTTCCACATACTCTTCACTTACATTTCCGAGGCTTAACATTTGTCATATTTGCTTTCTCTTTATCCCTCCATTCCTCCCCTTGTCAACTCTTGGTTGTTGGTGCTAGTTCAGTGCCAACAGGAATCCCCAGTTTGGGATGTGGTTAAGAAGGAAACTTTATTCAGTGCAAACAGCTCGATTGTGAAGTAGCACGGCTGTGAGGACAGCACAGCTATGGAACAGCTCGATAGTGTTATAGTTTAGTTATGAAGTAGCACAGCTTTCAGAACAACATGACCATGGAACAGCTTAATATGGTTACAGCTTAATTATGAAGCAATAGCTGCAAGGTGACTGGGGCCAGGAGACTCTGGGGTCAGGAGGCCCTGAGGCCACCACTACAGCCCGGGAAACAGTCTTGGATGGAAAGGGAAAGTATACTCTGAGTTGGAGGGGAGCTGACTTAAAAAAACAGAAGGCCCTCTTCCTGGTCCCTGATTGGTCTATCTCATGCAAATATGGACTCCAAATCCTCAATTTGATTGGTCCAAAAGGCACTTTTCTGATTGATCAGAATGGAGCCACTCTGATTGGTCAATGAAGATGCCGATGGGGAATATGGTAGCTCCAATTGGATGGGGAAAGCCTCAGCACTATTGGTTGAAATGCAATTCCAGGAATCCCTTTATAAGGGCTGGCTCAGATGGCAGGCAGTTCAGTGCAGGCGGCTTCCTGAAGTGGCCTTTGCATGAGAGGTCCTTATTTAGGAATGGCTGCTAGGCTCTGCTTTTAAATTTGAGCCCAGTTAATCATCGGTATCCTTTTTTTTTTTTTCCAGAGGCCACAGTATATAATATTTATACCCTGTTTTTCATCAACCTTTTATCAGTGAATCTTAGCATCCATTGCTGAATCTTGCTGAAACAATTATTAAATATGCTGGCCACTATATGACAGTTTAAAAAAAATCTCCATCGTGCTGCCATTCTTGTACGTTTACTAGGTGGACTTTTCCTAATGAATAATTTTTCCTTCTCTCTATTTATATAATCAATCAATAATTTAAGTATGAATACATGGTTTCTCATTTATTGGGAAATAATTTAGGTAATCAAAGTGTCCCAGATTTATCCAGTGAGATCCAGTATTTTTTTAAATACTCTAATTTTCTTTGAGTACATCTTTACTTTCTTTCTGGCCAAAGAAGATTTTCCAGGCTCATGTTTACTTTACTTTTCCAGTCCTGAAATTAGCTGCCTTTTCAAGGAGCCTCTTAGGTCCTGTATTCACCCTGTTACCTTCAATTCCAATGTAACATCAAAGGTATAATTTTAGTTTTCCCCCATTTTTATATTTGTAAGACATTACTTTGGCAATGAGAAAGCTAGTTTGATCTTCTATCCAGACCACTAAAAGGTTCTCCATATCAACAGTAAGGTTGTTATATGTTTTTATTATTCATATGTTCACTCAAGTATAATGTACTGTATTTAAAAGTGACTGCAAGATATTTTTCTTAATTACAAAAGTTATATGTGCTTATTGTAAAATGAATGAAGACAAAATGAGTCTTTTAAGTAAAAAAATAGTAAACACATGAGTAGCATGATACAAGTCAGACAAAACTGGATTTGCATATGGGCACCTCAACTCGCTTGCAGTAAGGCCTCGAATGAGTTTTACCTAGCCTCAGTGATTCACACTTTATCTGTAGGTGAAGTAATAATACCTACCCACAGATGGTTGATGTGAGGACTAAATGAGATAACGTGTGTAAAGTACATTGTAAATATAAATAGTTAGAACAAACGCAAAGTCCCCTCTTCCCCTCTACACTCCCCTCCCCTGCAGTTTTCCAAAGGAATATGATGTAGTCTTGTAGGCTTCCTATATGAATATGGTGTATTGTTGTTTGTCTTCCTTAGGTGTCTGTAATTACATTGATTCAGATGTCATCAGTCTGAATAGGGATTGTCATTGGTTCTTCGTTAGACCAATGGTTTTGTTTTAGAGTTGTGTGCTCTGTGTTAAAATCACCTGGGAGCTTTGTCAAACTATAGGTGCTTGGACCCCACACTTGGGAATTCTGATTCAGTTAATGTTGGGAGGGTCTGGGTTTATCGTTTGAAAAAAATCTTAGGAGAGTTGTGAATCTTGAGTTGAAACCCTCATTAAAAACTGACAGGTGGGACAATACAATTTCAATTTGTGAGATGGTATCAAACTGGTAGGAAGGGAAACACATATAAAGTGGCATTATTTTCAAATTGAGGACCTCTCCCGGGAGGTGAGACTTTCAAGTTCAGATTTATTACTGACTAAACAGGTGACTTGGGTTAATTAATAGTCTTAGCTTCCTTGTTAATACCTATATACAATTGAGCAGTGGAAGGAATGCTTGTTCCTTTTTGGTATTTTGAGATTTGTCTGCTAGTGGCATTTGTGGAACATCTTTGGACTTAGAAATCTGTTTTTGAACCTAAGGAATATTTTTTTCCCTTTCTAAAAGCCCTGTAATAAGGGTGGCTTAACTCTGTCGTTCTCTGTAATTGTATCATAATCTTTACTCTCAACTCAATCGGTCAGCACACAACCAGTTTTCCTCTCCTGATTTTGGTTTTTAATTGCTAACAATTTTTTTGTAGGCATACATTGTTTTATTGTGCTTTGCTTTATTGCATTTCACAGATGTGTTTTTTTACAATTTGAAGGCAAGACCCTCAACCAGCAAAAAAATTACAACTCACTTTATTGTGGTGGTCTGGAACTGAATCCTTAGTGTCTCTGAGGTATGTCTGTATTTCCTTTATTTTACAACTAGGTTAAGTTTATCCAGTAAATAAACTACTGTGGTGGTTGTATTGTGAAAAACACATGGTTTTCATCTCCTTGTGAATTGCCTAAATGCAGTTTTTACATCATTCTTTATTCACAGTTAGCTTCCCTGGAAAGTGCCTTTACTTATTTTGAACAAATAAGAAATCAGAGTCTTAACAATAGCAGAAACATTGGTAAATTTGTTTTAGTGCTTTCTGATTTTTGAACTAGGTACTACCTTGCCATAACAGGCTGTTGTGCTTATGCTTAGTAGATTAGGAAATGATGTTCTTTTGGGATGTTTACATTTAAAAACCAAATCAAACATTTGAAATAGTGTTTTCAGCAACCACATGGGAATGATTTCCTCTATGGCAGTAGTCCCCAACCTTTTTGGCACCAGGAACTGGTGGTCCCATGAGAATCTAATACCTGATAATCTGAAGTAGAGCTGAGGGGGTGACACTAGTGGTGGGGAGTGGCTGCACATACAGATAAAGCTTCGCTGGCTCGCCCGCTGCTCACCTGCTGTGCGGCCTGGTTCCTAACAGGCCATGGACTGGTGCCCGGGGGTGGGGAACGCCTACTCTACAGAGCTGTCTTAACTGACCTTGAAGGGCTTGTGGTAATGGAAGTAACAGCAACAATGTACATACAGTTCTGTAGAACCTGCATCTGGGTTGTTTGTAATAGAATTGTTCCTGTTCAGTGGGCCAATTTTAACTTAAATGAAGAAGAGAAAATAGTACTTAATGCATAGATACACAGGTAGGTCATGGGTACACCTATTTATGCATTGGTTGATTTTTGCTCTGAGTATATTGTTCTCTTGTTTTGTTTGGGAGATGTAAATGTAAGAAATTTCCAAGCCTGTAGAGAATTTTTGAGTTTATTTGAGCCAAACTGACAATTCTTAGGAAACAAAATCTCAATGGATTGAGGAAATGCTCCAGAGAGTGGCAGTTTTATGGCTTATTTTATATATTAGAATCAAAGGAGGATCTGTAAGGTGGGTTCCATTGGTGGTAGATTAAGAGAGAAAAAGCAAAGTAGGGAAATCTCTGGGATTGGATAAAAAACAAAATGGAGAGACATATACTTCTTTTACAGTGGTGAGTACAGGATCAACATTTACTGCCTGTAGAGATGGTATGTGGAGCTCAGTGTCTTGTGCTCTTGTGCAGTGGGTGTGCCCTCAGGGGTCTGGGAAAGAAGATTACTCAGACATTTCTAAGGTATACTATCTTAGATGCAAAAAGACATTAGATAGGCTTATTTAGGGTAAAGATCGACCTTTGTCAAGGTAGCTACAGGGCTTGGATGTGATTACCCACCATGACCTGCTTTTAGGTAGGAATTTTTATGTTCAGACCATCCTGTGGTTATTTTTCGTCTTTAGGATTGTGGGGCCTGCCATACTGGCTTCCCCTGAGTTTGTGAGGTTAAGTATGTGGCCCCTTTTTCATCCACATGTAAATACTTTAATTATGAAAATAAAAGTGCCTTTAGGTTCTGGAGTACTATTACCATGTGTTTTAATTATAATTAATCATTGTTCATGATTATAATGGAGCAGTAGTAATATGGATAATCAAAATGTAATTTATGTATGATGTGTGTACACTGTGTTTCTTGAGTTAATATCATAAGCAATTTACCATAATGATTAAGACATTGAAAGTGTGAGCCTTAGAGCTTGAGTTGCTTTGATTTGAATCCAAGTTTTATTCAGTATGAATGACCTTGGGAAAATTACCTAAGTTCTGTGCTTTCATTTCTTATGTCCAACATGGGAATGGTAGTAGTACCTATGTCATAAGATTGTTGCGAAGATTAACTATGTTAAGGTGTATAATATGCTTAACCTGGCACAGAGTGAAAATTCAGTGTTAGCTATTATAATTACTTAAAATGTTAAAGTCAGTTGATCTCATTTGGGAACATCTTTCTTGCCCCATTTTCCCTTCATACCTTTCCAATGTATGATGGAAACCAGCATTTCCCTTATTTCTTCTATCTTTCTATCCTCCGTGGAGTATTTTACTTCAGTTTAGTTTTGTTTTTGTATGAAGAAAAGTATACAGTTTTATTGAAAGGCCTTAGAGAAGGCCTAAATAAACAGAGATACTCAAATCCATGATAGGAAGTTTCAGTATCAGAGTATTTTAGTTTTAAGAGAAGAAAAGTCAGCTCGATGGTTGTTGTATCAGAAAACTCTTGAAAGCAAGGTCTTGATCACAGGTAATGTTTCTGTGATAAAGACTTTTCCGTTGTGATAAGGAATGTTAGAAGGCTCTATTAAGAAGAGGAGATAAAAGAGGACATTGGTATGTTGAGGTATAGTGGTGAGATTATGGAGAGTATGAGCACATGCAGAATTCTGAATTAGAACTCTACCCCAACTAACTTCTCACCTCACTACTTTGACTTCTGAATTATTTACCATTTTAGCTTTCCAGGAGCACAGCTTGCTTCAAGCCTTTAAGTGAGTGGTTAGTAGATCAAGAAATCTACTTTCCATTTATGGGTAAACATTTTTGATTAGGAAAAGAATAAAAATCTCTGTCTACGAGTATTTTGAATTTTTTCTCTTTGCTGGGAGAAGACACTACTGTAACCTCCTTATTCTCATAGGAGATGTGCCTTTGCTAACATTGGAACATTAAGGTGTGGATGTCTGTGTTGCTCGCTATTGGAAAAGATACATCAGGAGGGAGGTCAAGGTTAGAGAGGTAAATTAGAGAGGCATCTAATTAGCGAGGCTAATTGAAACTAATTGGCAAGCTCTAGTGAGTGAAGACAGAGAGACTCGGACAATGGACAAACCCACAAGGAGCAACTGTATTTAAGGAGTGGTGAAAGGAACCAGAGAAATTGCTGTTGGGATGGAGACCCAGGAGAATGGATGAGTGAAAAATAAATGCAAATTAATTTCATATGCAATATGGAAGGGGAGGTGAGAATGACAAAACACTTCGATACGAGAATAAGTTGTACATAAGTGGAGAGAATTTCCATGCTTCTGGATAAGATTAACTCTTAAAACTAAACTTCCTTACTTAAGTGAACATCATTTAAGTGCAGTGTAATTTAATTCTTTTTATATGTTACTGAATTCTGTTCGCTAGTATTTTGTTAAGTATTTTTGTGCCTATATTCATGAGAGACGCTTGTCTAGAGTTTTTTTTTCTTCTTGTGCTTTCTTAATCGGGTTTTGGTATCAGGGTAATGCTAGGTTTATAAAATGAACTTGGAAGTGTTTCCTTCTCTGGAAGGGATTGCGAAGAATAGGTGTTTATTCTTTAAACATTTAGTGGAATTCCTCAATGAAAGCATCTGGGACTGGAGATTTCTTTTCAGGGAGTTTTAAATTGACTTTACGAAGTCTGTTTAATAGTGATAGGCCTAATTATCTATTTCATATTGAGTGAATTGTGTTTTTTAAGGAATTGGTCCATTTCCTCTAAGTTGTTGAATTTATTTGTGGAATTATTCGTAGTCTTCCCTTATTATCTTTTTGATGCCTGTATTGGGGAGGAACAAACTTTCCTCTACCCTAAAAGGTTTTTTTTTTTTTTTTTTTTTTTTTGTTTTTTGTTTTTTGTTTGTTTTTTTTTTTTTTTACTAGTTTAATAATCAAGTAGACATGAGATAGATTAGCAAGAGAAAATAACCAAATTTAGTACACACATAAGTATAGGAAGCCTGCATACATGAGAGTCAGAGACTCCACATGCAGGAGAGATTCAGAGATAGAAAGGGAACAAGGTTATTGTATAAGACATGCTGAGCTAGGAAGATGAGGTAAGGTGCCTGAGGGGCTTCAAAGGGCGATTGTAGGTCACTGCAAGAACTGATGCTTAGTAAACAAGTTTGTCCTGCCCTGCGGATAGGTCAAAAGAGATTATCTCTGATAATTTCTCATTTTGGGCAAGGCTGTTAATTCAAATTCTTCTAGGTAGTTAAGGGAGGATAGAAGTTTCTCTTGAGCCTGAACCGAAAATTGCCCTTTCGCTCAAAGACAATCTGCATACCACAAAAGCACATCTTGGGGTGACTCCTTCTGAACTCTCATATCTGCAGAGCCTTGTTTCTTACCTGATGTTGGTATTTTTTATCTTTTAACTTTTTTTTTGTCAGCCTTTGTAGGTTTGTCAAAATTCTTGTCAAACCTCTTTGTTTTACTGGTTTTTCTCTTTTCTTTTTTTCTTTTTTAAATTTCATTGATTTCCACTTTTTACTGCTTATTTTGTTCTTGTTTCTAGGTTCTTGAAGGAGCTACATACTCAATAATCCTGGAGTAGGGTTATTCTTTTGAGACGTTGTCTTTTTTAATGTAAGCATTTCATATGTAGATTTTTCTCTCAGCACTGCTTTAGCTATGTCCTACAAATTTTTTCATCTATAATGTTTAATCCTCACAATAATCCTGAGGTAGGTAGGGATTTTCCACATCCTGATAAGGAGGAAATTACAAAACATTCCTGAACTCTCAGAGCTGTGCTGTGTCCTGAGCCAGATAGTCTAGCTTCAAGTCCAGTGTGGCCTTCAAACCTCCTCCTAGATGTGAAATTCTCTTTTTATTTTATAGCTCGTCTTCCTTGAACCAAGACTGTATTTAGGTTCTAAATTTCAACTTGATTGAGAATGAAAATGTCAACTAAGACTCTCAACTGTCATTATTTATTGGGCAGTTACCTGGTACCCAGAACTCTGTGGTATTCCATAGAGGGCTTTCAAAATTGGTGAAAGAAAAATAGTATATAAGAAATTTTTAATCCAGCTGGAGAGAAATAAATTACTTAAACTAATGAAGAGTTATGTCGTGGATCCCCTGATATTGGGAGGTTAGAGAGTTGAAAAATCCAGTGTAGTTGGAAGAAACTTTATGAAAGAGGTAAGACTTTAAATGGCCCCAGAGAATCAGCGCAACAGAGGAGGAATCCCATTCCAAGCGTCTTGCGGAAATGAGGTGGGGAACACTGGAGAAAGAGCACTACTCGAGCTAGCTCATTCTGTGCATCGGGGTAGTGCTCGAAAGAGTCATGATTTGAACGTATGTGGCATAGTTTAAGTAGAGTGGATAAGTAGAACAAACCTTGACTATAAAGGATCTTGAAAGTAAGGCGAAGAGTGATATAAACAGGGAACTAATGTAAAAAAAAATAGCAGTTTTAAAAATAGAAAAATTGGCAAAACGTGAACTGGCATGAAAAAAGAAGTACAGATACTCAATGAACAAAAATTGTTTGACCTCCAGTAGTAAGGGTGAATTAAAACAATAGAATGACATTTCATCTGTTAAACTGTCAGGTTAAAAAAAAATGATATTCATTTGGATTTATTGGGTTAATTAATGCTTAACCTCAGTACTAGACTCAAAAAACTTAGTGACTTAACATAAGAAAAGTTTATTTCTATATCACTTCCCAGTTCAGTGTGGGTCAGGTGGCTCTTCTTAGCGGCTCTCTTTCAGTGGTGACTTTGGGATCTGGGTTGCTTCTGTCTCTTCACTTTAAGTTTTAGAGTTTTTTGTTTTCAGTCTCTCAGGTGATGGAAAGAAGAAAGAATCCATACCTGTTCATAACTGCTTTGTAGTAAAAATAACATATTCTACTCACATTTCCTTTGGAAAGAACTAGTGTTATGGCCCCAACCAAACTGTAAAGCAGAATGAGAATTGTAGGGGAGCAAATAGATACTTGGTGAGTAATAACCATTTTTGTCACACCATTGTCGACGAATTATTGGGAAATGGATACTCTCTGTATTGCTAGTGGGAGGATAAATGATCATCTTTCTAGCAGCAAGTAATTTAAAAAATGGTAAGATATTCTTGCTCTGACCCAGCAATTTTGTGTTAAAAAAATATTTTATGGAAATAACCACAGATATATGCAAAGATAGCTGCAAGAGTAGTTGTTATAACATTGATTATAATAACAAAAAATTGGAAACAAGTGTCTAACAGAAGGCGATTGGTTAAACATATGGACTTTCTGTATTGTGGGTTAATACTTAACTATTGATAATCAGGGTGTAGAATGTCTAATGATGTGGCATGTTAGACTGTTCTTGTTAGAAGTGAAAAAAGTCAGATTACAAACAGAACATGAAATAGCTCCTTTTTGTAAGCGTGTTTATTTATGCATAGACAAAAGACTGGAAGAAGTCTCTGGTTTTGGCAGAATAGCAGAGTAGATAAATATAAAAACCCCCTTGTATAAAGTGCACATTGTGCGCTCAAGGAAGAAAGTTAAATCCTCATTAAAATGAAAAGTTGGGTGGGGATGAGGGTGGGCGGAGTTGGGGATTGAAAAAGCATCTGAAGAGCAGTCTGATGCCCCACGAGGGTGTTTGCCAGTCTTAATAATTTCCATTTTAGTTTCCACAGAGACAAGAAAAAGCCTTGGGCTTGTGGGTGTTAGAACACATATACGAGAGGATGTTCAGAGGGCTGAACATCCACAGAAGGAGTAGGTACATTAGAAAAAATCTGCCTGTGAGCATGCAGAGGCATCTTTCTTAGCATGGATCCTGGGAAAGTGGTTGTTGAAAGGAATATCCACTGAGAACTCATGAGCATGAGTTTCCCTTCATATGGTTTTCATTCATATTACAAAATGTTAAAATTTACAGTACCCATAGAGTCTGGGAGAATCTCCAGATTGAGAATTGACATACAAAGTGGTGTAAGGCATGATATAATAGAAGTATCTGGAAAATACAAACTGTTCTAGAGGGACAGATCCTCAGGATAGACCACATAGTTTTCCCAGAAATGAAGCACTACCGAAAATGAAGTCAATACAGAATTATAAAGTATGCGAGGAAACAATCCACCATTCCTCTATGAGCAAATATCGGCTGAAAAATTAAACACATGAAGAGAAAGAATAGGAAACATGAGAAACAATAGATATGGTCTTAAAATAAGGCTAATTAAAGAAAGAGCTAATAAGACTTCTGCAAATGTAGAATAGTAACTGAAATTAAAAGCCAGTGGGGAGGATAAACAACAGCTTAGACACAGAAGAGAGATTTATGAAGTAGATCAGGAGTTGGTAAACTATAGCTTTTGGGTTAAATCTGGGTCGTAGCCTGTTTTTGCAGAGGCTGCATGGTAAGAATGTTTTTTTTACAATTTTAAAGGGTTTTTAAAAATAGACAAAAGAAATATTCTACGTATACTGTGTATGGCCACATATACTGTATATGGCCCCCCCCCCCCAAACTTAAATATTTATTCTCTGGTTCTTAAACTGGATAGAGCTGAGAAAATTTCCGGAAAGCACAAAGGACAAAGAAAAAGTATAAAAGAGGTTTAAAGACATGGATAATGGAAGAGAAAGAAGGTTGGGTAGATATTTAGTCATCTATAGTTATTCAAGAAGAGAATGAAGGACAGGCAATTCAAAGAGATAATGCTGAGAATTTTCTAGATTGGTGAAAAACATGAATCTTAAGAATCAGAAAGTTCAGTGAGTGCTGAGCATCCCAGCCTCCCCACAAAATTCCACATGTAGACACATGCTAAACTCCAAAGATGAAAAGATCTTAAGTACAACCAGATTGTCAGATTCTTCTCAAAGTACAATAATTAGTTGACATCTCACTTCTCAGCAGCAATGATGGAACCTAGAGTATTCTTCAGTATTGGTGGAAGAGAATTATAAACCTAGAATTTTATGTCTAGCTGGGTCATTATTCAAGATTTAGGATAAAACAGGACAAACAAACATGGACAATAGACTAGTGGTTACCAGAGGGGAGGGGGGAAGGGAGGAGGTAGATGGGGTAAAGGGGGTCAAATACGTGGTGACAGAAAGAAATCTAACTATGGGAGGTGAACACACAGTGTAAATATATATATGCCTTACTGTTAAAGTGTATAGCTGCAACTTAATGGATTTTGTTAACTAATGCCACCAAATAAATAAATAAATAAATAAATACGTAAAATGTAAAAAAAAAAGATTTAGCGATAAAGTAAAGTGTTTTCACATAAAAACAGTTTTTCGCCAGCACTCTCACTGAAGGAACTATATCAGGGAAAAGGAAACAAGAAGAAAGGAAATAAATGCAAAAAGGAGTAGAATTCTGATAAGGAAATTGGTAATTATGTAGTTGAATCTAAACAAGCAGAAATTCTATTAATAAGGGCTAATATTGAGAACATAAAAACAGGGTGAAGCTAAAATATTAGCCAGTAGTGACAAAAGTCAAGAGATAAATCATACTACTTATATTTAAAATATATTTTACACACACACACACACACACACACACACACATAATAGCCTACCCTATATCAGATGGTGTGTAGGGTATTTTTTATTTACTATCTCTGATTTTTTATAACAATCCTAAACATGATTGTTATCTTTTTACTGATGAAGAAACTGTGTCTCAGAATGCTTAATTGACCATCTAATAGGTTTCAAAGGTGAGATCTGATCCAGGGCCGGCTAGCTCTGCAGTCTATATTCTTTCCTTGTATTTCACATTGTTTCTAGTTTGTAAGACTGGAAGAATGTAGTATCATGGACAGAACTGAAAGTTCCTAGAAAGAGAAAGCGTTTGCAATCACAAAGTAACCATGATATATCCTTGGAGAGGTATCCTTTAGGGAGTTGGAGACACTGGTCTGCTAGTGCAAAGCAGAACGGCTGTGACGGGAGTAGTAGCTTTGGGGCTTGAAGCCGTTTAAGTGAATGGATTCATGACCAGATGATGTTGAAAGCTTTGGGGAGCACTTTCTCGAGGAGGTAGGAGGAAGACTGGGTGCTAGTGGATCACAGCAGGAGAATAAGTTCGGGAAATAGGCGAAACGCCAGAGAGTATGGTTTCTTGGGAAATGAAAGGAAAAGCTGAGAGTTTTTAGAATGAGGAAGTGATCAGTGAAGTAATTCATTTATTTAACAGATATTCATAAAGTACTTCAGTGTGCCAGACACTGTGCTGGATACTTGTGATACAGTGATCCAAGCAAACAAGGTTCCTGCCTTCAAGGAATAGGTTTTGATGGGGAAGCTAGGTAATACATTAATGGAAATATTCTATGAAGAAAATCAATAGATCAATGCCAGAAAGTATTTATTAGTGCACGCAGACCCAGGGGAAAGCGCCGAGACTGAAAATCTACCTTGGTAAGCAGAGGTTGGGGAAAGATGAAAGGGAGAAGGCTGGCCGCTCCACTCTGGTAATTAGTATAAGGGAAACTTACATACAAGGCATGTCTTGGGGAAAACAAACTGGGTCCTTGAGCTCCTTGGCAGGCACCAAAGAATTATATAGGGTAAAAGCGGGGAATACTAACGGTTACTGGTACATAAATGCTTCCAGGTCTGGTAATTACATGCTTGACCGAGTCAGGACAACAACCTGTTCCAGGCACCAGCACATAGCAGGAGGCGAGGGAGAGGTGCTGATTTATATGAGAATGAATATCAGTTATGATCAGACAGTCTCTAAGTGGAGGTTTGCAAAAAGCAACCTTTGTTCTGGGTCAGGTCTGGATTGTGAGACAGATAGTAGTCATGTCATGGAATGGTCTCTCCACAGTATCAAGAGACAAGAAAGGGTACTTTGGGAATATCAAAAAAGTTAAGATCTGAAGGATGGGAAAGGGTCAACAAGAGAAACGTCTGAGGAAGAGCATTTGAGACTAAAGAACAGCAAGTAGAAAGATCCTGAGGCCGTAGGTAGCTTGGTGGTGTTGAGGAATTGGTTGGAGGTGAGTGTTGCTAAAGTCGAGAGTGAGCCAGTGGAACAGTGATGGCAAATGAAATTAGGTGTTGAGGAGCTAGTTCGAAGGGCCTGGCAATACAATGAGAAGCCATTGAAAGATTTAAGGAGGGAGAGGCATGGTCTAATTCATGTTTTAAGACAATTCTGATTTTCTGTGTGTTGAACACATTGTCCGGGAGTTGGGGGTGGGGGCAAGTAGGCTGACACGTTAGCCATTCAATGTTATTGCAGACGACTGAGAAATAATGAGACGTGTACATCGTACTGGAGGAGAAATCTCTCTGGAGAGTGCACCTTACCAGTGTTTCAGTGACATTTCTAGATCCTGGGACTGTCGTCATTTTCCAAAGAATGACAGAAGAAGACATTCTGGGGGTTTTCTTTTGTGCTTGAAATAATTTAATTAGCTGTTTTGAAAAGAAAGTTCACGCTATTGGACATTAATGACACTTTTGCCTTATTCCAGTACAAGAAATGGAACCTAATGGGGATAAATTGTTTTGAATCATTGTTGAATATTGGTTTCCATTAGAACATTTGTTTCTATTTCCAGCTCTGTTTATATATAAGTTGGTAGCACTAGCAATATTAGATTAAATATAGTCTTTAAATATAGACTTAAAAAAGAAAACATTTTGTTTAGACTGTGTAATGTGTTTTTGATTTTTTAATAGGAAAAGGTTTACGCGTATAAAAGCAGAGAGCATAGCAGACAATGACCCCGCAGGCATCCCCATCATTTAGTGTCAGCAACCGTTAGCTCCTGGCTAATCTTATTTCATCTACATCTCCAAACGCTCCTCACCACCCTCATCCTGTTTGTTTTAAAGCCAATTCCAGATAAATTTTATCCTTTGTAGATACATCAGTATATACTTTTAAAAGGTAAGGATTTTTTAAAATTTCAGTGTTTCGGTTTATTCGCTTTTAGAGCACGTAAATAGATAAGCATTCACCTGGATGGTTTGCTTCAAAAGTGCCAATTTGTGCCTGTTGTCCCGGTGTATTTAATAGTACCCTTTCCACATTAAAGAGTGTCTCTCTTTGGCCACTAAATTCTTTGGTCACCTTATACACATAAGGGAAGCCTTTGGATAGTGGAGAGTAAATAAATTCTTTAAAATGGCACCTTCCATATTGAGTATTTTTCTAATAGCATGTCACTTTTCTATTTTCTCTCAGGGCAGCAGCCCCCAGAGTTCACTATTTCAAGAAATTATATACTGAAATATAATGCAGCATGAGTCAGAAAAAGGAAAGATCCTGAAGCATATGGTAAGGAGGGAAAGAATCAACTGGATTGCCTTGATTATGTCTTCCTTTTTTCCTCCATTTCATTCATTCTTTGTTATGATTTGACCATAAATGCAGAGAATATTCTTTTAAAAACAATAAGAGAGATTTTAACCTTTGAATTGAAAGCATAATGCTTTAGAAATATTGACCTCAATTCTTTGGGATGTTTGGTTAGCTGTTAATTATCCAAGTTTAGATCATCCAGATTAAGGCTCTTCCACGATTGATGTTTTTTGTTATTATTTTGTCGTCCTTATCTCTTGCTCTATTTACTCAAGCATTTTAGTAACATTGTCATCGACTTTTAATTTTTATTTAAAGGGAGAGAAAAACTGTCAAAACTTTAGTAGTTACACATCTTTAACAAAGGCGGAAGCTAGAGACTGATTATCCGTGAAGTACTACTTATTTTACACTGCCTGTAGAAGTACCCTTGCTGTTCGTTCGTATCTTATCTCTTAGGCTAAAGGAAGTGCCATGAGATCAACGAGTATTTTACATTCTGGATTTTCCTGCAGTTATACTTAACATGTCTTAGACTTGTTAAGGTAAATATTTTGGAGAAATGAATGAAAGAAATGGCAGTATTCTTTGGCACAAAGTATTATGAATTCAATTCTAGATATGTTCAGTTTGAGGTGAAAGCAAGTGAAAAGCTTCTGTAGCCTGTGATAGTAAAGTTTGGTAAGAGAACAGGACTGAGACTCTTGTTTCAGGATGTATTAGCCTCAAGTCCTCTGTTCTTTATTATCGTAACAACAGAATATATTGTTGTTATCACCATAGATTTATCTCCGTTTTAGGAGATTAGGAAACTGAGGCATAAGGTCTGATGGCAAGTCTGTCTCCAAAGGATAGGAAATACGTCCCTTATTTCTAAATATAGTGTTCTTTCTAAAAGACCAAGTTACTATTTATATTTTAAGAAGGAGAACATGATGTCTACTAACAAGATAAATGAGAAGCAGACTGGGTAATACATTTTGACTCCAGATTATTGCATCTATTACTGTGTCAAGCTCAAAAGAGTTTTGTGTGACTCCTTTCAACCCTGCATATAACAAATGGAGCTGCTTACAGTGTCTGTCTGTCTCTCTGTCTCTCTGTCTGTCTCTCTCTCTTTTTAAGTAGTTCAAAATGAGACTTTCATGTTAGGAATGAACATAGCTACCAAGGCTGAATGGGAAGGTGTTTCTCCTCAGGTAAAGATGATACCTAAGTCTAGAATAATAAATTGTTGCAAACATCTTTGCGCTCTGTTGAATGTAGTTGAACATCATTTATAGGGCTCTAATGCTGCTCTATATCCAGTTAAATAGGAAGAAGGGGGTGGTGTGTGTGTAAAAACTGAGGCTGGTTTTGGACACTTACCTTATTCATTTCTTAGTAACCACAAGTAAAATATCCATACCAAACAAAAGCTATGTTGGACTTAAAATGTTCAGTCAGACACGTGCCAATGTTCCAACCATTGTTTCATCTTAAAAGATTTAAGCATTTTCTAGAAATGTACTAGGGGAGGGCAGGGTTGTTGAACATAATCTCTTCCAGACTGACATGGTTCTCTCTCTTTTGCAGGCTTGTTTATTGGCAATGACATCGATCACAGGCTGGCATTTATTTCTGTCCTAACCAGCTACTTTATAATTGTGAATAGTAACTATGCATATTTGTTGGCCAGCCAAACCAAGGAACAAGAGCTATGGCAGTTGAAAAAGTCTATCTGATTCCAGGTTATTTTTCCTGGGTTTCATCATCGGGAACCTCCTTCTTTTCATCTCATCGACAATGTGGTACCTTTTACCATCTGATAAAGATTAAGGACAGATTCTTTGGTCAACAAGCAGAACTCAGTATCTGCTGGAATAGGGTTAGAGACCATTTCAATTACAGCTGAGGAAAATGAAATTTCCATTTTATTTGGTGCCTTGTACAGAGAACATACTAACTCTTATGAAAACGTATGAGTGAAAAGAGATTGAGTTTTGACTAATAGAAACCCATGGTTATGGCGAGTGACCCAACGTGATAAGAGGGGGCAAGAGCCACAGAGGAACTCATGACGGGCTATACCATGTTGCGGAATGGGGGAGTGGGGAATGGAGGTCAAACCTGTATGTTACGGTGGTCCAACCGTATCCGACTCACGTGGCTCAGTTTTACGCTCTTCATCATTCTAGTTTTCTTCCCCCTCATTGCTCACTATTATCTCACCACTCTGGATGAGGCTGATGAAGCTGGCAAGCGGATTTTTGGCCCACGGGCTGGTAATGAGCTGTGCGAGGTAAAGCATGTGCTAGATCTTTGCCGAATTCGTGAGTCTGTAAGCGAAGAGCTTCTGCAGCTGGAAGCCAAGAGGCAAGAGCTGAACAGTGAAATTGCCAAGCTGAATCTGAAGATTGAAGCATGTAAGAAGAGTATTGAGAATGCCAAGCAGGACCTGCTTCAGCTTAAGAATGTCATTAGCCAGACCGAGCACTCTTACAAAGAGCTGATGGCCCAAAATCAGCCCAAGCTTTCTCTGCCCATCCGATTGCTCCCAGAGAAGGACGATGCTGGCCTTCCCCCTCCAAAGGTCACACGGGGTTGCCGGCTGCACAATTGTTTTGATTATTCTCGTTGTCCTCTCACCTCTGGTTTTCCAGTCTATGTTTATGACAGTGACCAGTTGACTTTTGGCAGCTACCTGGATCCCTTGGTCAAACAGGCTTTTCAGGCTACAGCACGAGCCAACGTTTATGTTACAGAAAATGCGGACATTGCCTGTCTCTATGTAATATTAGTGGGAGAAATGCAGGAGCCGGTAGTGCTGCGGCCTGCTGAACTTGAGAAGCAGTTGTATTCTTTACCACATTGGCGGACAGATGGACACAACCACGTCATCATCAATCTGTCACGGAAGTCAGATACACAGAATCTACTGTATAATGTCAGTACAGGCCGTGCCATGGTGGCCCAGTCAACTTTCTTTGCTGCCCAGTACAGGCCTGGCTTTGACTTGGTAGTATCACCACTAGTCCACGCCATGTCAGAGCCCAACTTCATGGAAATCCCACCACAGGTGCCAGTTAAGCGGAAATATCTCTTCACCTTCCAGGGCGAGAAGATTGAATCACTGAGATCGAGCCTTCAGGAGGCCCGCTCCTTTGAAGAAGAAATGGAGGGTGACCCCCCAGCTGACTATGATGATCGTATCATTGCCACCCTAAAGGCTGTGCAGGACAGCAAGCTAGATCAGGTCCTTGTGGAATTTACCTGCAAAAACCAGCCTAAACCTAGTCTGCCTACAGAGTGGGCGCTGTGCGGGGAGCGGGAGGACCGCTTAGAATTACTGAAGCTTTCCACCTTTGCCCTCATCATCACTCCTGGAGACCCGCACTTGGTTATTTCATCTGGGTGTGCGACACGGCTCTTCGAAGCCCTGGAAGTCGGTGCTGTCCCAGTTGTGCTGGGGGAGCAGGTACAGCTTCCTTACCAGGACATGCTGCAGTGGAATGAGGCAGCCTTGGTGGTGCCCAAGCCACGTGTTACGGAGGTTCACTTCCTGTTAAGAAGTCTCTCAGATAGCGATCTACTGACTATGAGGCGGCAAGGTCGCTTCCTCTGGGAGACTTACTTCTCCACCGCCGACAGTATTTTCAATACTGTACTGGCTATGATTAGGACTCGCATACAGATCCCAGCTGCTCCCATCCGGGAAGAGGCAGCAGCTGAGATCCCCCATCGTTCAGGCAAAGCGGCTGGAACAGACCCCAACATGGCCGACAATGGGGACCTGGACCTGGGGCCAGTAGAAACTGAGCCGCCTTATGCCTCACCCAGATACCTCCGCAACTTCACTCTGACTGTCACTGACTTTTACCGCAGCTGGAACTCTGCTCCAGGGCCTTTCCATCTTTTCCCCCACACACCCTTTGACCCTGTGTTGCCCTCTGAGGCCAAATTCTTGGGCTCAGGGACTGGATTTCGGCCCATTGGTGGTGGAGCTGGGGGTTCTGGCAAGGAGTTTCAGGCAGCGCTTGGAGGCAATGTTCCACGAGAGCAGTTCACGGTAGTGATGTTGACTTATGAGCGGGAGGAAGTGCTTATGAACTCTTTAGAGAGGTTGAATGGCCTCCCTTACCTGAACAAGGTAGTGGTGGTGTGGAATTCTCCCAAGCTGCCATCAGAGGACCTTCTGTGGCCTGACATTGGCGTCCCCATCATGGTAATAGAAAAATGAGCAGTTTGTTTTACTACATGAGATAGTATTTCACTCTTAATCCCTTTGCTGTATGCCTGTATAGATATATAACCTTTTCTTTCTCCCCCCTCAATACGTGTGTATATTTACATATACTTGTTTTAACCTGTGTAGATATTTTCCCCATGAAATTTCTACTTGCTTCCTTTTTAGCCCTTTTAGGCCTTGCCAGTTTCATCTTTGCTACTCATTTCCTAAATCTAAGACTCTCCAAAACCGAAATTGGTACTAGTCCCATAAAGGTGTATGAAATCCCTTTATTTACTTCATAGGAAAGATGTTGATAATGTGACTGATGATGAAAAGCTAACATTTAAGAAGCAGTTTTGATCTAGGCACTGTAATATAGCATTTATAGGACTTATTATCTATTGTGATTCCTTCATTTTATATCTATGCAAACTGAGGCTTAGGTTAATTATTTTGACTGAGGTTTTGATTAGTAATGGAGGAGCTGAGCTTTAGTATGTCAGACTCCAGAAGCTGCAATTTTAATCACTTTCAAAGGATTTAGGAAGAAGACCTGTGTCATTTACCAGGATATTATAGAAATCTTTTGGAAGACTCGAGTCAAGGTGTATATTTGGTAGTTGGAGATCCTGAACCTTTTCTGAAGTCTCTTTCAGGTTCTTTCTCATTCTTTACTCCCATCTGTCATGGTTAGGATGCTGTATTTTACAGGAAAAATATAGCCAAATACACAGGATAGAGCTTGGTTCTGAGTACTTTATTTATCCACCTTCCTATGTAAATTGGGCAGTGTAGAAGATTACCCGTTTCTTTTAACTGTGAGACCTTACAGCAGGTCTTAAGAAACTGCCAACTGCTTGCCCTGCAGCTTAGGTACTTTCAAGAAACAGGTAGCAGAGAAGGACACATGGTCTGATGGACCTTGCTAGAATCTTACCTAAGAAAACTAGTGTCGTTTTTAGGAAGAATTTGTCTGGAAGGGGAATGTTTGGATTAGCCTAGTTTTTTTCAAATTTAATTTTATTGAGGAACTAATTCATGTGAAATATTTTTCATGCAGGCACTTATTAAAATAGAAAAGTATGAGGTTTGGAGTGATTTATAGACCTGGGATTAGTCATTTTGTGATCTTTGATAAGTTAATTAACTTCTTTGAATTCAAGATCAAAGAGGAATCTAAGACAATACGAGTAGGGAATCTAGAAAGGTGTCCATAATTATTTGATTTTTACTTATCCTTCATTATCAAAGGAGATGGAAGGCAGTGTGGATATTCTGCCTGTGTTATGGACAGCTTTAACTCACTTCACTGATAAAGCTTCTTGTATCCTCTTCATGATTTTCCTTTGTGTAATAGCTGTAACTACCCACTTTCTCCTATACAAATCTTTGTTTTAAATTCTTACTACTGCTACTTGCTTACTACTGCTGCTAACCTTTTCTTGTATTTTATTTAATTAAATTTATAACCTGAGTCTATTCAAAGACTGCATAGGGTTCTAAAAACTTTAGATCCCAGAATTTATCTTGTATATCAAGAAAAGTCTTGTAAATGGCGAGTTTTTTAATAGACATCTTCCCAAGCAAATTTTACTCCCTGTTTTGAATGGCATTGAAATAATAATAATAAAAAAATGTTCCGTGGAAGGTAGATGCTGCTCAAATAGAATAATGAAGCAGCCTTTGTTTTCCATTTTTCCTGAGTTTTCTTTGAATGTGATAGGGATGTAGAGAAGCTGATGCCAGCCCAGTTAACAATGACCGAAATTTGTCAGAGAACTTACCAGAACTAATCCTTCTTTTAACTCTGGTGGGAAATAAGTAGTTCTCTTTGATTACTGGGCAGCTCATTGCAATAATACAATGCCTAGTGGGAAAATGCCAGAAACTTTCCAAATGGGGGGCCATTCTGAATAGCTTGCTCATATTAGTAATACAAGTTTTTTCTAGTTATTTGAAAAAGAGGAAACAGTTTCAAACTAGAGAATTTCACTTCATCCTCTAAATATTTTGATTATGCTTTCTATTTAAAAGAGGTGGATTTTTTGGGCAGCAGTTGAATTGCTGACCTCTTGGGCAGAGAGCCAACACTACCTAGATATCGGTGCTCAGAGAGACTGGCAGCTCTCTCCCTTGTGAAATATTGGTGCCATTAAGAGACATCTCAGAGTAGTTTTTCTACCTAGGATGCAGATGTACCCTATCCATTACATTACAGTTAACAGGTCTTTATAAAATTAGCAGCAGGGTAGTTCCCAGGCAATCTCTCAGATTTCAGTCCTTTAGGGAAAATGATTTGAAATGAGCATATTGGCTGAATGAAGCAACCTAATAATCCACTTGCCATTTCAGAAAATGCTGGGCAATTGTGCTTCTCATGCTCAGATTCCCATCTAAGCAATAGGAATAAATGCTGGCTGTTTGTGGACTATGAATTCTATTGAGCCTTAGTTGTTTGAGTGGAGGAAGATTGTCTTAGGGGTACTTACTGGGATTTATATATTAAAATCCCTCATTACTATTATTTACATAACAAAGGAGAACCTACAGCGGATCTGGCTTGGAATGAATGTGATCTTTACTGCCACCATTCCTGGACACTCCTGCCCCAAATGCCTTACATAAAGAGAATTTCAGTTCAAATGGGATAAGGCCTGGGCAAGGTGACATGATTCCACTGAGAGAGATGGAGGTAATGCTACCAATTGAAGTAGGTGTTTCATCTGAATGGTGTGGGCCTTTTGAAAAGAGATGGCGATGGTGGGTGGTGACTGCTTTCTGTCTCGTGCCTGTTTTGTGAACAGTTGAATCAGTTTCCATAGCTCCTGGAGTGTAACAACAAGGAATATCTAATGGAAGTCAGTCAAATAGAGTGTGCTATTGTGCCTAGGGGTTTAAAGGCTAGTCTTGAAAAACCCCCTTAATAGCTTGTGGACCATTATTTTCATGCATCTGAAGATGTTCCACTGTTTCCAGGCCTCCATTGTTTCTGATGATATGTCAAGGGATTTCAAATTTTGTTTATGTCATGTGTTGTTTTTCTCTTCTTTCAGATTTTTTTCCTTATGTTTGATTTTCAGCAGTTTGAATATGATGTTCTTTGACATGGTTCTCTTTGATTTGTATTTTGGTTGGTGTTGACTAAGCTGCTTGAATGTGTCAGTTTATGTTTTTTATCATATTTTAGGCAATTCATGATTTAGATGTGTTTTTCTGCCCTGTTCTTTTCCTTCTCTCCTTTGGGGATTCCATTATATGTGTATTAGACGTTTTGATGTTGTCCCACAGTTCTCAGTGGCTTTGTTCATTTTTTAAAAATCTTTTTTTCTCCAGTTTTGATAATTTCTGTTGATCTATCATCAGGGTCACCGACATTTGTGTCTATTCTACTGGTAAGCTAATCCCGATATTGTATTTTCCAGTTCCTGAATTTCCATGTTATTTTAAATAAGTTTGTTTCTCTGGTCAGTTTTCCTGTCTTTTTTTCCATTCTGAGTACACTTTACTTCATTTAATATAGTTATGATAGCTACTTTAATATCTTTATCTCTCATAACAGCTAATTCCAATATATGAGTCATTTGGGGATTTATTCTAATTGATTTTCTTTTTTTCTTGAGGACCAGGTCATGTTTTTCTGGCTCTTTGTATACCAGACAACTTTGTATTAAACCTTGAGAGTATTGTGTTGTGAAGAATGTGAATTTTGTTTTATTTTCTGAAAAGTATTTTAGTTTTACCAGGCAATTTATCTAGCTGGTCTGTTTACAAACAGTACCAAGCATGTATGGTTTAGGGGTGGACCAGAGATTGGGCAGTTTACACACAGAACTTGGAGCTCCCCCTACCTGACTCTCTCCCTTCTGGAATCTCCTTTCTTTCCAGGGCTGTGGTTGACCCAAATGCTACCCTCTTATTCTTCAGGCCAGAAAGACTTGGTGGTGTATGTGAGTTGAAGCTGTCCTGAGTAGTACCAACTCTGGCCTACTCTCTGGGTAAAAGAATTCTGATTCTCCCCATATTGGTAATTCCTTCCTGAATTTCAGCTCTTCTCTGTAATTTGCCATCGCTGTTCACGGTCTAGTGCCTTAAGATAACTTATTTTCTTGGTATTTTTGTCCAGAGTTTGTAGTTACTGTCTTTAGGAGGATTGGTTCTGGGCGTTCCGTGGAAGTGAGAATGTCAAAATCTGTCCTCTTGGAGTTTTAAAACTTTGGCTGTTACAAAGGGGACATTTTTCAATTATTAACAGTGTAGCATTGCTCACTCAAAACATTGCTTGTCTTTACAGTGTATACTCATTTCTCAGTCTTTTGACTGCCATTCCCTCAATTCTTAATTATTTTTTTCCATAAAGGGTACAGGTAATTTACACAGGATGCCTGGGAAGGCCTCTTTGAGAAAGTGACATTGAGCAGAAGCTTGAATGAAGAAGGAATAGACTGTAAATTCTGGAGGAGCATACAGAGAATGGCAAATGCAAGAAGCTTGTCATGTTCAAGACATGGCAAGAATACCTGGTGTATCTCGGGTGAAGTGATTGAGGGGAGAGTTTGAAAGGTTGGAGAAAGCAAAGGCCAGCACATGTAGGACCATGTAGGCCATGGTAAGGAGTCCAGATTTCATTTCACATGTGCCGTGGGAGGTTTTTGAGCAGAGAGTAATATATCTGCAGGACTATGAGGAAAAGAGCAGAAACAGTTCAAAGGCTATTGCAGTAGCCTAGGTGTGAGGGGTGTGTTGGTGGCTTGGACCAGGGCAGTAGTGGTGGAAATCCTGAATTGAGAGATGAGCATACCATACCTGCTAGTAGACTCCAAAATCGCTGTGGAAGTGATAAGGTCACAGTGTGCCATTTTTTCCAAAAAAAACGATAGCGATATGGAGATTATTTTTCAATTCCCTTTTCCCTCCGTCCCAAATACTAGAATTTAAAAAGGAGAGTTCTGTTTGGGGAACTTAATGTCATGCCAAGATAGTGATTTCAACACTATTTCCCTAGTAGTGTCTAAGGGTAAAAAAAAAGGAAGACTGTAAGAGAAACTGGCTGTGTAGTAAACTTGGTGTCATTAATATTGAGACTTGGGCCTCTGCCAGTTGGGCTGTTAAAGGCTTTACTTCTGGCTAGGCCTGAGGCAGTATAGAGATCATTCTAAAAGCTAGAAAGTTGATACGCTTTATTTATTTTTTTACCTGTGCCCACTTGACTTTTAAAAATATTACTTGTATCAGATGATAATTTCCTAAAATTGTGATTTCTAAGCAAAATTAACAGGAAAAGCTTTGTCCAGTTTTTCTAGGTCCAAGAGTGTGCAAAGTCTGGTAGACTTCACTAGGTATTGGTGATCTGGATGGTGTGTGTGTGACAGTATTTTACTTAATAACTTGGTAGCTAATGTTATATTTCTCATTTTCCATTTTAGAATGGGCTGTATATAAAAGAAAGGTACCAGAATTTAGAAATTAATAGCAAAAATTATTGAAGAATTGCTGAAGTCCCATCACATAAATGATTTACTAATTGCAATAAATCATATCTTTAGGTAATGTCTCCCCCTTTTAGTTCATATTGACTCTTTTTACTAATGCAGAGTAGGGAATCTGAGACAGAATTTTATTGTTTTAGATCTCCAAATCCAAATTTCTTGGAAAGGCACAGAGAGAATGTGTGTGTATGCGTGTAAGTGAGTACTTACACATATACTCATATGTGTGTACACATCTACATACATATATACACATAAATAAAATGTTTACAAATTAGGAAGAGGTTGTATTAATCTCATGTTACAATAACCGCACAATTTTTGAGCATTTTTTATGTGCCAGGTAGGCACAGTGTCATGCTCTTGATTATGCGTTCTCTCATTTGATGTTGAAATGCTAACCTATGCTATTTTACCTAGTTTCACAGGGATTGTTGGCAGCTTTTATAATTTAATAATTTTATAATATAATTTTTATACTGTATTAGAGCCAAATTTAACCTGAGCTATCAATGGAAAACCAGTTCGCTGTGTTACCGTTTATTCCTTTCCCTTCTGCCTTTGCGTTTCCTTACATTTTGCCCCCACCACTTCGTTGAGTGAATGCATCCCTTGAAAAATGAAGAAGCTTCAGTGCTCTTGTTTCAGTTATCCTTCCTCTGTGGATCATCTCTCCACCAAATCACCTCAAGCTCTGTTTCACATACCTCGCAAGTAGGTACATATGTGACAAGGTACTTCTTAGACCTCATTTTCTTGATTCCCAAGCTCTCTGTGATGGGTTACTTCTTTAAGTTAGAGGAAAGGGTAGGAGGTAGGACAAAAGTTAGTAGCTGTTTATCTGTATTGCCTGTATGACAGCTTGACATAAGGTTCATTCTCAGAAGTGGATTCATTACTGAAGTGTATTATGCATGTGTATATATTATTGGAGACAAGACTGTTGGGTTTGGGCAAAATTTGATCTTAAAGATAAAACAACATTATAAGTCTATTTAAATTGCAGGATTTAGTAGATAGCATTATGTGTTTGTATGGTTTTATAGATTCCATATACATTTTCTAATTTTATTACTTCTCAGGTATGTTCTATATTTTTGTGTTCTGTTTTTAGTCCACTTTATGACTAGAGTTAATTTACATAATCTCTTCATGTCCTAGATTTCTTGCTTACCACCTTAAAAGACCTGCCTATGACTAATCATGAGCTGCTTTCATAAAAGATTCCTTATTTATGTAGTCCATTTGAATCCACATTCATTATTCTGCTTCACTTGAGCAACTATCACTTATTAAACTCTTGAACTGGTCCATTGTTTCTTGTTCATAGCAATAACTACTTACATGTCGATCCATTAGATATTAGGAGATACTTGCTAGCTATTTAACTCAGAATCAGATTTATCATTGTAGCTAATTTATGATACTCTGCTAATTAATGTGGATTTCCTGATTGTACATGGATTTAGAAGCCAAATGTTTTCTTAACATATGAGGAGAAAGGACCCTATTAGAGTAGTAGTTCTTTAATCATTCATATACTCCAGGATTCCTCATGAACCAAGAAGAATGTTAAATGAAGTCACTATTTTTTGATCATGGATGCACTTGAATACATTTGCATATGGTAGGGTTCTAGGCCATGATTGCGGTTCCACTTGATGAGAAGAAAGATACAGTGAGAAAGTCAAGGCTTTTATGAATGACGGTAAACAACTAGTGAAGCGTCATCAGAGAGCATTGTACGTAAAACAAGAAAAATAAATGTTAGCATTGCTTCTTGACTTGGTTATTGTAGATTGATGGATTTTTTTGCTATAGAAAATTAGGTTAAATTCTAATTTTGATTGTTTATAGTTATATATAAACGTCTCAATTCTATTTCATATTTTGAAAATAGAATGAGCAGGGATAAATTAGGCGTTCCTACTCATTCATTCACTTATAAAAAGTGTTGAACACCTGCTGTATGCCAGATACTGCTCTATGCGTTCTGGTCAGCATTATACCAGTAGTTTTAATAACTTGAAGGTAAGTCTTCATGTTCATAATCGTAAGGCATAAAAAGATAGCTATTGTTAACGAAGGAGGGAGTATTTTCATTTGAAACAAAACAAAATCAACAAAAATGAGACTTCTTCCTACATATGACATAGTACTCTCTGGTTGACTCATTTCTTTGACATTCTGATCTGCCATTTCACAAACTCTTAGAGGCCAATGCTGATTTGTATGTCTGCATTACAAATCTCGGAGTCTTTTGTTTTACTAATTTTGGTGCCTGCGTGGTTAATTGTTGAGCTTTTTTTTAGGCTTTAAACATAGCTTTGAAGTAAAAGTGTTAGAAGAAATTTTTTACTTTTTTCTCTCATTATTTTAGTTTGTATGTTCAAAGTTTGTAAGGGTAGAAATCTTTCTTTGGTTAGGAGGAAAAGCTGATTGTCCTTAAATAATGAACTACATTTATTCTTGGAAGTTTGATTCACTGTCTCCTAGTGGCTGATTCTAAGTTGGTATCTCAGCCAGTGGGGTCAGTGACATTTTGGGCTGGCTAATTCTTTGGAGGCCATCCTGTGCTTTGTAGGATTTAGCAGCAAACCCGGCCTCTGCCCAACAGATGCAAGTAGCTCCCCCCCCCCCCCCCCCCCCCCCCCCCGCCACTGCCATAGTTGTGATAACCAGAATGTCCACAGTTATTGTCAAATGTCCCTGGGGGGTGGGAGAGTAGGGGAGGCAAAACACTCCTAGTTGAGAATCTGCTATAAATTCTTAAAGCAGATTTATTTTTATTGACTACGGTTATTTGTGAGCTAACCACAAATAAGCTGCTGCAATACTCGATTGTGTTTCTGTGAATCCTTAAAGCTTTTCTTTTGTTCTGATGGCTATTGCTTCATTTTTTAATCCTGAAAATCTTGCTGTCATCCAGCCCAGAGGAGTTTTGTCAGGATAAGCAGAGGTACTATGTACACTATATGCCTGGAACCCAAAGGAGTTGTTCTTAATGAACTTACTTGCCTCTTAATGGACTTTAATTAAGCTTGCTCAAAAAACTATGAGTCTATGGCCATACCACCCTGAACACTCCCAGTCTCATCAAAAACTATATGAAATTTGGCCAAAACACATTTGATATCAGACCAAGGCTTCCAAAGAACAAGCAAGCCCCCTTGATTTGATTTACCTTTTAAATTGGGCAAAAAACTGGATACACTCTAGGTATCACATCATGAACATTTTAGTTTTTGTTTCTTGTTAAGTTAGGTTGTTTATTGGGTTGTCAAGTTTGGCTGATAAACAGCTTGTTTTTGCAGACAGCATGGTGCTATTTTAATTTAGCAGACAGATTGTTTACTTACAGTCACACATCTAATAAGTGGTGGACTTGGAATTTGAACTCAAGCTTTTCTGATTGACTCCAAAGCCATGCTTTTAAGTGCCTTTCCAAATTTAATGTGCATAGGAATCATTTGGAGATTTTGTTAAAATGCAGGTTCTGACTTGGTAGCTTTAGGATAGACCTGCAGTTCTGCATTCTAAGTCCCAGATGATGTCTAAATTGCTGGTCTTTGAATTATACTCTGAGTATTAAAGCTCTGTGCTATGTTCCTGGATTACTAATCTTGCTGTTGATAATCCTCCTGGTGATTAACTCACAAAATTGGTTATTTATGATGGAATAGTCAAGAATTGGATTTTTCAGTTATTTTTTCTTCATTTTAAGCTATATGTATTCACTACTGGATTTTAAGCTATGTATATTTACTGCTAGAGTTGAGGGGAACTTCGTTCACCTGGACCAGAATTGCAGTTCGTATTAAATGAATGGTAGGCATGTTAGGAAGGTAAAATGAATGCTACAAATAAGTAAAATGAATGGTAGTTGGGGCGCTGATTCTAAGGTGGAGATTATTTTATATTTTAACGTCTGAAATCGGATGTGTCTTAAGATAGAGGACATTGTACCATTGCCAAAGTTGGCATTCGGCTGCTGCTGCTCCTCGCCACCCCCCGGGGACAGAGCCTGGCAGCTCTTGTGCTGTGTACTGGGCCATCTCCCCCTCCCCGCTCCTCTCTTTTCTCTGACCCAGGCCTTCGTGCCTTTGTTCTGTCACTGCTGAATCTGAGCTTAGTAGACTGGGCTACAAGCTCAGGGATTTTCAGATCAATCAAACATGCTGCAGGGCAAGGTGGACTTCTGTGCCCATTGCTTGGCTCTGACATCTGTTCTATGTGGTAGCAAATCTGTTACAGATCCTTCCCTACACTGACTTGGGAGGAGTTCCTCTGGGACAGAGGCAGAGTCTTAAAAATATTTTAATAAAGTACACCTAAGTGATAGACTATTAAATATGCTTTCTTATTTTGCAGCATTTTTTTTTTCTTGATGATACACGAATTAACAATGTATTTGCCATGGGGCTTTGGTTCAGTGAGATTTATAAATTTAGGATTGGCAGAAAAAGACTTATTTGGAGTTAGAAGTTAGGAGTTAGAATCTAACTCTGCCATTTGCCAGTTGTTCATGTATAAAGTGAGATGGACCAGATGATCTCTGAGGCCCTTCTAGCTCTCAACTAATTGGTTTGGAGTGTGCTAAAATGAATTAATTGAAGTATGAGGACTCTGCTTTAAGAACATAGAAGTGATTAATTTTGACAACGGATGAGGGGAGTAGCAGGAGGCATCTGAGCTGGGCTCCAGGGGGAAGAGTAATTTTGGTAGAAGAATAGGAGAAAGTATTTTTAAGCTGAGACAATACTCCTGAGGTCATGGAAGTACCTTTGAAATCATTAATAAACCTTTAGACTCCAAATATAATTACATTCATCATGCTAGGTAGAGGTTATCCTCAGTACAAGTAAAACATCCTGTTGAAACTAAAATGACCCATTCTGGTTTTCTAAAAAGATGACTCAGCAAGTTCTCTTTTTCTGGTTTTTGAAAATAATATGATGGTTCCTCATTAGTCAAATTAATTAAATATAGATACCATAAAAATCAGCTAGCATGGTACCGTGAATGTAGTTATCTTCATTTGAGTATTAGGGGGTGGGGCGAATAGCAAAGTTACTGCCTACATTGTAGTAAACTGCTTATGTGAGATATGGCTTAAATACAATTTTTAAAAATTATAATGAAATTCTGTTTGGGCACTAATCTTTGTTTTATGAAGAAGATACTGCTTTGCATGTACAGGTCACTTTTTTTATTTTTATTTTTTAAATTAAGTTTATTGGGATAACATTGGTTAGTGAATACATTTATATAATTTTCAGGTGAACATTGTAATTTGACATCCGTATATATTCTATTGTGTGTTGACCACCCAAAGTCCAGGTTCCGTTAGCTATTTGATCCCCTTTATGTATAGGCCACTTTGGATAGAGAGTCTTTGAATTGGAATTTGCTGTGGACACAAACTTAGTTGTACTGAATTTAGGTGTGTACAGCTCTGAGGGAAAAAGCTTTTATATGTATAGTCAGTGCTATAGGTAGGAATTGCAAAGTTGAAATAATTAACCTCAACAGGATAGGCTATCCCCTTTTTATTTTACATACCAAAAAAAAAGGCTTTAAAATTGGTCAGAAATGACGCAGACTCGAAGGATTTCTGAGTTCAGTTTTAAGTTTATGAGCAAACTGGGGGACTCCGGAGCTGGAGCGGGCGTCCTCATCACAGTTGTGCTCTGCCACCTCGTGTTCTCCTAGGAAAGTTTTTAAAAATGTCCCTAGCTTGTGCTTATTGCATATGTAAATTATCCTCAGCTTTAACTTGTTTCACGAGAAAATTAGTAAACGAATAAAGCTTAAAATGTGAAATCCTTATTCATTTGCTAAATTATTAAGGCAGTTTTTATTCCTGAAAGTCATGTGGTAGATTTTACAAGTGGTAGGTAACCAGGCAAAATTACTCAGTAAATTCAGCCAGTCGTCTTCCTTGACCTAAAGGCAGTTTTGGTTTTGCGTTGTATGATGCAGAATTGATCGTTAGTGTTTTTCTTTCCTTTGTACAGGTGGTCCGTACTGAGAAGAACAGTTTGAATAATCGATTCTTGCCCTGGAATGAAATCGAGACAGAGGCCATCCTGTCTATTGATGATGATGCTCACCTTCGCCATGATGAAATCATGTTTGGGTTTCGGTAAGCTGATTTTCAGTCCAGAAGCACTTTCATTTGCTAGTGACAGAAAACTAAGTCAAACCTCAGTCAGGCAGCCAAATGAATTTATTAGCTGGTAGGAACTGAGACATCTTTAGAGGTAGTAAGGGCCAAAAGTTAAGACATAGCTGGATCCAGGGCCTTGAGTGATGTCAGAACTTTCTTTTCATCTCTAGCTTCTGCTTCCCTCTGTGTTACCTTTGCTCTCATATAGGCTCTTCCTCTGAGGCCAGGGAGATGGAATTCTATGATTGGCTAGGCCAAGGTTATCTGCCTGCTCTTGGAGCTGTAAGTAGATCATCCTGTACCTGACATCCATAGGGGCTGAGAGTGAAGGCAAAGAGTAGATTCGTAAAGGAAACATGAGGGTTTTGTGTGTAGAGGAGTGGGGACTAACTCCCAGGCAGGCAGAAACACGTTGCTGTGTATTGGGGCAGTGGCACAGTGCCAGGATTCTGGGGCCTGAAAGCTTTGAGGAAAGATGAGGTTGGATGCAGAGATTCAAGAGGAAAAAGATGGGGAGGAGGTGATGTTATGATGTGTGACGTTTATTGAACCCCTACTGTATACTAGAGACTAGCTGAGTACTTTGCTTTATCTTACATCCTCCCGAAACTTGAGGATGTAAGTTGTAGTTGTCTCCATTTTACATAGGAATAAATTGAGATCCAAGAGAGCAAAACCATGAAGCTAGAAAGTAAGTGGCAGAGCTGGAATTCTACTACAGTTTTGTCTGAGTCCAGAACTTCCATTCAGCCATTAAACTGTACCTTTTTCTTGAATTTAGTAGTTCTTACTGAAGCTTAAATATCCCACTTGAGGGACCATCACATGTAAAAGAATGTAGTATATCAGGGCTACTCAAAATATGTCATGACTGGTACGCTGGCCCATGGACAGGTTATATTACCTGTCCATAGTAAGGTAGGTACTAAAATTGAGGGTAAGCATTTTAAAACTTTTAAAGTAATTTGACATTTACCATGACATCCAAGAGTTTATCTTGTTCACTTTTGGGTAGCATTTATTGAATGTAATGCATACATCAGACAGTTCACTCATTTAAATATAAATTCAGTGGTTTTTAATATATTTACAAATTTGCACAACCCTCAACACAATCTATTTTAAAAATCTTTGTTACCAAAAGAAACCCTGTACCCATTAGCATTTCCCTCCAACCCCTCTAAGCCCTAGGCAGCTATTAATCTACTTTGTGTCTCTATAAATTTGCCTATTGTGGATATTTCATATAAATGGTACTATAAAATATGTGCCCCTTTATAACTAGTTTCTTTCACTTAACATAATGTTTTCAAGGTTCATCCCTCTTGTAGCATGTGTCATTCATTTTGTATGGATATGTACAGTTTGTTGATCATTTATCCATTAATGGACAGTTGGACCATTTCTACTTCTTGGCTGTTGTGAATAATGCTGCTATGAACATTCACGTACAGATTCTTGTATGAACATTTCCTTTCTTGTGGATATATACTTAAGAGTGATATTGCTGGATCTTATGGTACATCTTTGTTTAACATTTTGAGGAACTATTTTCCAAAGTGGCTGCACCATTTTATTGCCATCAGCAGTGTATAAGGGTTCCAGTTTCTCCATATCCTTGTTAACACTTACTTTTTGGTTTTTTATTTATAACCATCCCACTGGGTTTGATGTGGTATTTCATTGTAGTTTTGATTTGCTTTAACCTAATGACTAATGATGTTGAGCACTTTTCACTTGCTTAGTGACTACTCGTATATCTTCTTTGGAGAAATTTCTATTCAGGTCCTTTGCCATTGTTATTTGGGTCATTTTTCTTATTGAGCTGTAAGGAGTTCTTTTTATATTCTAGATACAATTCCCTTATCAGAGGTAAGATTTACAAATTTGCAAATGTTTGCAAATATTTTCTCCCATTCTCTGGGTTGTCTTTTCACTTTCTTGATGGTATCCTTTGAAGTAGAAAAGTTTCATTTATCTATGAAGTCCAGTTTATCTATGTTTTCTTTGGCTGTGCTTTTGGTGACATATTTAAGAAACCATGCAATTCATTTTTCTTGTGTTTTACAAAAGTGATAATCCACAATAATGGATAATGGAGTTATTCTTCACCATAGATAGTTTAAAAAGCACAGGTGTAGATTTCCTTGGAGATCTTATTTAAGTTTGGATCCAGGATGGAGAACTCTTCTCAGTGCCTTTGTTCTATTCATGGAAAACCTGACCCACCTAGCTGTCAGGCTTCTTTTGGTTTATGTTAATAAGTACAGATGCTCAGATGAAAGGAGTAGCAGCTTTATTGCTGTATTTGTCTCAAATCCATCTACAAAGAATTATTTGACGTGTTTCTGAAAAATTAGAGCATCTGTTCTTCCTTTCTCCCACCCACATTTCCTTTGACATCCATTATTAAGGCAAGAGTCTGTTAGCTGTGATGAAAATCCAACCAAATTGGAGTATGTTTCTTTGTACCATAATAATCAATAGCCAGCTCTCTCTGCCTGTTTTTATGAAAGCAGGGAAGCCATGTGATAATTCCAGAAATGGTCTTTGCCATCATAGTTGTTGCTGTTGGTGGTGGTGGTGAGGGAGGGGAAGGTGGTATATTTCCGATATAGCATGATGTACTTTAGAGCATGCTAAAGGGCTGGGAGCTGTGAACAGGTATGGGATGTTAACAGAACTGCTGACCCCTCTAGATACTAAGAATGATTGAGGTAAGTGGTCCTACTTTGATAAGTTTGGACCTTATTAAGATAGCTGGTGTTTGCTATTTTCTATGGCTCTTGATTTAAGAAGACTTTTGACTTTTTTCATTTGTCAGCAGATTTCCAAGTGATGAGAGAATTACAAACCTTTTATTGTCTTTCTTAACAGCCATTGGAAATTTGAGGTTCAGCCTCTGGTTGTGGTACTGATGAATTATCTCTGGCTGTACATTCAAACATCTTACCATCCTGATTCTTTTCTCATTTGTTTGGGCATCCTTTGATCTAAAGGCTTTCTCTTATTAATCTCTCCAATTTTCTTATTTTACCTGAATGAGAATAAAACAGACCTATGTTCAAAAGGAAAGGGCAGGTATAATAAGAATTATTTTCTCTGGCAAAAGGTAATATGAATCTTGGCTGATTTCAGCTCATGTAGCAAAGAAAGAGGTAAACATGTTCTTTTTTCTTTTTTGTAGACGTGTTCTTAACGAACAAATAAAAAAAGGGGCCTAAGAGAATTGAAAGCATATGTTCATAAGAAAAGCAATACATGAATGTTCATAGTGGCATTATTTATAATGATAAGTATAAACAACATAAGAGGCTAACTATATGGTTTTACTTCTATGAGGCATCTGGAGTAATATTCAGAAACAGAAAGTAGAATAGTGGTTGCCAGTGGCTAGAGGAAGGCAGGAATGGAGAGTTAGTGTTTAATGGGTACAGAGTTAAGTTTGGGAAGATGAAAAAGTTCTGGAGATGGATGCATGGTGATAGTTGTACAACATGAATATATTTAATACCAATGAACTGTATACCTAAAATGATTAAAATGATAAGTTTTATATTACACACATTTTGTCATACACAAAAAATCGATTGTCAAAAAAATAGAAATAAAGTGTAAACAACCCAGATGTTCATCGGTTGTTGAGTGGATAACCAAAATGTAATGTCTACATACGATGGAATATTATTTGGCAATAAAAAGGAATGCAGTACTGATCCATGCTATGACATAATGAACCTTGAAAATGGGCTAAATGAAAAGTTAGTCAAGGCCACATATTGTATGATTCCGTTTATATGAAATGTCCATAATAGGCAAATCCACAGAGACAGAAAATAGATTAGTGGTTGCCATGGGCTGGAGAGACGGGAATGGGGAGTGACTGCTAATGGTTATGGGGTTTCTTTTTGGAATGATGAAACTATTCTGAAATTAGGTGGTGGTGATGGTTGCACAGCTCTGTGGGTATACTAAAACCCAGTGAGTTGTACACTTTTAAATGAGTACATGTTATGGTATGTGATTTATATAGCTCAACAAATTTTATTAAGGAAAAAAAAGACAGTGTAAGCTTAAGAGATGGTGTGGGATTGTGGACTGGAAAGTAGGTTCTGTTTTTGGAGATATATATATTTTTTATCTTGGACCCAGAATTTTTGAATTACACAACTGGATCTGACATTGATCTTTTTCTCTGCACTTCATGGCTCTGCTTTATGAGTTTTCTTTTCCAAAGGAAGTTAACAAACATTTTTTCTTTCCCGTGGTTTGGTATAGGTTTTTAAATATTTTTTTTTCGGGGGGGGAGTGGGTAAGAGGAAAAGGCTTACATATGATATTGTAAGAAACTTTGGATTTAGAAAAGAAACTCTGGTTTTAGATAGTCAGGAAACAAAATCTCACCTTACATTTTTTTTATACATTCTTTGATTTGTAGTTGATTTTATACTTTTTTTTCTCATTATGTTTCAAGTTGTTTGGTTCTTAATGAACCAGAGGGAAAAACGTGGAGGTATAACCAACAAGGATAAGAATGTTTTTTTTGTATGATAAAGTCCATATTACTTTAATGTACTGTAATATGTTAATTTAGTGATCTTTATTCTAAACCATTTTGCCTAAGGTTTGAAGATTAGAAAATCAATTTTAAATTAAAAATTGATGGTAAAATGACCTTTGCTTTATTCAGTAAATTCATTAAAAAATTGTTTTGAGTCACATAGACTTGCACAAAAATATGTACTTTATGAGGTGTATTATATATAAATATATTTTTTACTTAACCTACTATATGTACTATTATGGAAATGATATAAATAATGTGCTAAAGTTCATACTGTGAAAAGGTTGAATTGATCCACTTATTTCACAGGTGATAGTATTTAAATTTGAAATGTTAACAAGATATTAGTCATGTTTCAGATTCTTTAGTGGAAAGGTACTTAAAAATTTCTTTAGTTGTCTGGCAGAATTGTGTTTATTCAGTGAATTTTCTTTGTGTTTATGTTTGAGCTATGAAATTACCTTTGAAACTTCCCCCTAATATAGTGTAGGTAGTTATTTTTTTTTAATACATTTAAAGATTAATTTATTAAAGGAAAGGTATGCCAAAGCATGATCTGTGATATAGCACATGGGTTAAAACTAGTGCAGCACAAATTTGGATATAATGTTAAGAAACTGATTATATGTCACACTTTTAAATGTAAATTGGTAGTATTATTTATAATAGGTATGTTTTAATGCCTGACTTTCAAATAGCCATTGAGATCATACTATCTGAAACTTTTGATGCATCATCCCGGGAATTAAGCCTTTGTAGTGAGTTTATCCCATTCCTGTGCCTCCACATTGATTTTTTTTTGTATAATTTAATAGATACAGTCAGCCATCTCAAGGTTCACAGCTCTTAACAAATTAGATTGTTACTTTTTGGTATTTTTGATATTTTGTGTAGCAAATGAGATTTTGCTTTATTAAGAACTGTTTACATTAGATTGAGTTTAAATCAGCCAAATCAGGATTGAAACATTCAGCTTTCCATCCTTTCTTCTGCTAATATTTCAGGACTAGTAAGAACAGTGGACATTTGAAAAGGTAAGAATTATTAGGAGTATCGATGTAACATTTGTTCATGCCAGAAGTACTTATTAACAAGCCTTACATCCTGGATATGTCAAATTATGAAAACATCCTACCGTTTTTTAGGTTAGTAATTTGGAGTCAGTTTCTGGAGATAAATTAGGATAGAGGTAAAGGTTTGGGTAGGAGGTGGCAGAAAGCCCATCTGTTAATGTTGTGAATAGAAGTTGTGGTTTCCCATCTATTGGACTAGATTAGTTGCTTTTAAACTTGATGAGAGGAACTCCTTTGAAATGAAATCATATGTGTTTTAGGAATCGAAGTTCCATGTAAGTGATAAGGGAGTTTCTCAGGTAGTTTAAATCTCCATTTGGGGGAGACATGGAGCAGAGAGAGAGGATGACTCATTGTTTACAGGACCCCTGAAGCACTTCTACAGGGCTCTAAGGTTCTGTGGAGAAGAAGTGCTTTTCAACTCTGCAATTTTAGTCTGGGAAACTGGAGAACTGACTTAATTTGTTCTACCTTACCTGTAAATTTGGAGATGCTATAAAAAGTTCATCCTGGAAACACTGAATTCTCAATTTGTTTCTTGCATTTTTGAAATCGTTCATTTGTATGGTTCTATAGACTACTACTTCTCTTAGTGAAGGTTTCTCCCTCAGCTCTGCTCAAATCAGGAATTAAGACTGTTGTACCTTACTCCAGGCAGCTGTCTCTTGTGGTTTCTTAAGCTTCTTTTATGGTGTATCCTCTCAGTAAAAGGAAAGTTAAGCATGCAGTCTGCATAAATTACATAAAAGTCCTATTGTACTATTACATATGCTCATTAAAACCAAAACTTATTAAGAAATGAGATTAAAAATAAATAGAAATAGAAATTAATATCTTCTTCCTGCTTATTAGCAGATTGCTGTACAGACCCCACTCTGGAGACCCTTGACTTAGAGCTCTTTCCCATGTTATTCTAGCTTGTTCTTTCCTTAAGGGCTGGAGAGATGCTGGCTGCCAGGAGTTAGAGGAACAATAAGCAGGTGCTTATTAAGGAAGCTATATGTGATTCTCTTTGTTTTTATTCTGTTTGGCTTGTGACTGACTTTTTTTTTTTTTTTTTTTTTAAGTTAACAGCCTAAGGACCAAAGCCAGCAAGATGGAGGCAGTAATTTTAAATGTTTCTGATAATCTTAGAGCTTTGTATTCAGGTGTGTGCATGTGCTTGTGTTTTTTCAGGGTGTGGAGAGAAGCACGAGACCGCATTGTGGGTTTCCCTGGCCGTTACCATGCGTGGGACATCCCTCATCAGTCCTGGCTCTACAACTCCAACTATTCTTGCGAGCTGTCCATGGTGCTGACAGGTGCTGCCTTCTTTCACAAGGTAAGAAAAAGTTTGGTGAGAATGGCATGAATTTGGTAAGAGCTGAGCTATTATGTGGTAGTGAAATCCTGCCCTACAGGTAGAACTCCTAGAGTTTCTGATGTCCCTTCTATGCCAGAAGTAAGTTGTTTCTATTTTTAAAGACAGCGATCAAGATGGCTTAGAGCAATTCTGCAATAACAAGTTCGGATGAGAAGGCTGCCTGTACAGTTAGTTGCATGTAGGCCATTAGGAAAATCAGTTCCTATTGCTGAGCATTAGCGCTCTCTCTCAGTAAAACTGAGAGCACCGGGCTAAACTACCATCCATTTTCAGCATTGTCTTGCAGACGTGGCTTGGCCAGTGGAAGGCTGACCCTGGTACTCTTTGTTTCAGGCTAACCGCCACTATCCTGAACCCCACCACAAGCCTCTGTCTATTGTGGCTTTGTAAATTCAGTTTGATCCCTTAGAGCATGTAACTTTTACCATGACTCACATCCTGATTTTCAATGACTATCTAAAATGTAAGCCCTTTCAGTTGTTACTCTTCTCCTGAACTGTTATCATTAAACTATTCTTTTTTTTTTTTTTTTTTGCTTCTGGCTCATCTTCCCTATATATCTCATCTGTTCTATAAAGTAGCCACTGGCCACATGTGGCTGTTGAGCACTTGAAACGCAACTGGCCAGTATTGAGATGTGCCATAACTATAAAGTACACACAAGATTTTGAAAACTTAGCATGAAAGAAAGAATATAAACTATCAATAATTTTTTATATCGATTATGTTTTGGATACACTGGGTTAAGTAAAATATATTACTAATTAATTTTACTTTTTCTTTTTGCTTTTAAAAATGTGGCTACTAGAAGATTTAAAATGACTTTATGTGATTCACATATTTACCTTGTGTATTGCTGCTCTGTACCTCCTCTTCCCAAGTCCTTGCTCTGGACTCTGAAGAATCCCTGTTCTGAGACAGCCAAGTCGCCTGCACCCCCACTTCATAGAACTCCTCCTCTATCTCCTTGGCTTGATTGAAACCTGACTTTTCTCTGAGGACAGTGCTTCCCCTTTAGCCCATTCTTGTCTTTCATAAATGGAGGCTGAGGCTGCTCATTTTCCCAGATGTGTACTTTGGAGCAGGGAAGGTATAGAGAACTATTTTTATAGCTTATCAATGAGATTTCTAGATAATTCTCAGTTGTCATATAAACTCTCATATGAGGATCATGGCATCTGTCTTGTTGCTGATACCTACCAACCTTGTAATCTGTCCCTCATGGTCATCCAGGATGTTGGCACCTGGCCTGTTATCCTGATCTCTACTCTATGTCCTCTGACAATCTGGCCACTTCATTGCCCTCATGGGAGACCCACCCACTACACTGTCTTCTCCATAAATGTCGAAGTAGCCCAGGGTCGTAGCTTCTATCTAGTACTCTTTCTACTTTGTGTTATCCTTAGATATTCTGTCATACCCTCAAGGTCTTGTGGCTTTTCTTCGTACCTACAAGCTGTTTTCTGTATCCGTATTCCAGCCTTGGTCCCTCTCTGAGATATGTACTCATATATTTAATCATTTTCAATACATACCTGTATGTCCCTTCTGGTATGTCAAACTGAATTTTCCCCCTAAATTTCATCATCCGCCCCTCCAACTCCCTCAAATCTTTTATCCCTCGTATATTTTATATCTCAAATGGTAGCATCTCGAAAGTCATCTTAAATAGGACCTTGATAGTCATCTTACTGGGGACGTTTTGAACTAGCCTAAGAAGTCATTAAACTTTAAGCTTTTTTTTTACGTTTTAAAATATAATGTGTAAAGCTGATGGGCTCATCCCATTCTTGACTTTGCCCTTGTGTTTGTTTTCAAAATTTGAACGGGCTATGGTTGGGCTGGGGTTCCAAGTAGGATTAGAGAGCATATGGCTGAGAAATTATACATAATTAGGAGTTATTTATTTTCACCCTGGTTATCTGAGAAAGCCACATATTTTAGCAGTGTCTACTCATTCCAGGAGAATTTACTTTTCTTCTTTACTTTTCTCAAATTCTCCGATTGTTCTTTAAAATTTACAATAGTCAGATCCATTTAATTTCAAGTAATAAATCATTTACTTAATAAAACTTAGTCTTTTTTTCTACTTGAAAATCCAGAGCAGAGGTTACAAACTGGCAGCCCTCAAGCATTAGAGGCCTTACAGAAATGTTTGTGTAGCCCCCTGTGCTTGTCCCATATATTGCCAGACTTTAAAAATCAGTGGATTTTACAAAAAGATCTGGACCTTAATGAAAATGAAGATTAGGCCACACAGGGGCACCACCGGCTGGAGCTGCACGGCCGCTGTTCCCTGTAGAGGGCCATGTCTGTGCTTGTCTGCCCCACGGCTCTTTTTTCCTTATACCCATTTCTTTAAGATGTCATTTATTTGCCTTACTTGTTTGGTCCTTGAAAGCAATTAAGTTAGTCATTTCCTAAACTGGAACAATCAAGTTTTTTTTTATTAAGTTCCTATCAATAAAAAATGTTCAACCTGTACCTGTGTATTTATTTATAAATTGGATGTGTGTACTAGTGTATTTCTAGACATTTTTATAAGGTCGAGATAAAGGTAAAATGAAGTTTCAAAGTACTATTCTAAATTCTTAAGTATTAGTGAAAGCAATATGATCGAATATACCTTGTTATTTTTAAAAATCTTGATTTGACAATGTTTGCTATGACAGACAAGTCAGAGGTTTTTCCCAAAAATAAGCATAATTTTGATACTTGATTTTAATCACTGTTCCTGGAAGAAACACCTTATTGCTGGACTTACTAAGTCATGATACTCATCTCTCAATTTGATAGCATTTTGTTAAAATTGACTAGAATTTCCATCTTCTGTGATGCCATTTTTTTTTTTTTTAGCAAACTAATGAGAAGATGTTACATTTTTGTATTTTAGGGTAGGTTCTAACTCTACTGAAACTTCATTTATAAGATTTTTAAACAGGTTAAAAAAGTTTTTCTGTTTTTTAAAAATATAGATATGAATGTTCTTATAGATTTTTGTAAATTATTTTGCATCAAAATCACATAATGGTGGAAATACTTGAAATATTTCTTTTCATAACTTTCTCTATACTTTTTAAAAGGCAGTTCTTTATTCTTGTCATAATGTCACCATTCTCTTGATGAAGATATGGATTGTGCTTAGTAATATATTCTCCTTAGCAGACTAATGACAGCCATCGGCCATTTAAAGGGTCAACAGATTTTAATCACATGTATTTTTGTAAAAGAAAAATGTATAATTCATCTTCTAAGATCACTATTTCTTAAGTACTTTGCCTCAAGATAACCAGCAAACCACTGTGTGCTACAAAAATTTTGCAATCATTATAGATTCTACTATTTAAGGTAATAAAACATATAAGTCAGTTTTATTGGGCACCTCACCTATTTGTTCATTATCAGCATATTGGCAATACTTCACCATCTGCCCTGTTTTATAGCGTTTGCCAATTCTGTGACATAAGTATTATTGCCATGGCTGATGGCAGGTTATCGACAGGAGTAACTGCCCATGGAGTTGGGAAGAGATGGGTAGTTGCATACTATCATATCTAGTATTTTTACTAAACAGATATGATAGACATAAAGAACCTCGAGATAACAGTCAAATATAATACATAGTAGTAACATGTAACAAATTAGTTAAGAAGTAATGAGCTTTAGGTATTTATTGTTTTTTTTTTTTAAATAACTGCTTAAATTTTATTTTTAGGTAAGTGTATTTTTAATGATGGCTCTTTCAGAACAAGCTTTCAGAATTCTTGAAAAATCAGCATTCATTGGCAATTGTGAGCCAGCTTCAGCACACCACTTTGTGGACCTTGCAGGACATTTAAGAACTTATGTTTTTACTCTGACTGAGTGAGATCAGAAGCCACTGAGGAGTTTAGAAAAGGAGTGACATGATTGGTTGGATTTGTGTTTTAACATGATCACGTAGCTGTCCTGAGAAGGCTATAGTGAAGAAAATATGGCAGCAGGGAGACTGTTTAGGAGACTGTATGAACAGTCCAATAAAGGGATGATGGTGGCTTGGAGCAGCGGGTAGCCAGTGGCAATGGTGAGAAGTGATCAGATTCTAGAATCTGTGAGGCACCGAGGGATTGGATGTTTCAGTGATTTACTGAGAAGTCTGAGAAGTCAACCAGGCTTTCCCCCTCACTTATTCCTTATTGCCTTTTCAGAGATAGAATGTTGTTCAGCTGAATCAGTGTCTGCCCTAATTTGACAGATCTTTATATTGTTGCAAAATCACTGAGGTACCAAGGAGATTAACTGAAATTCCAATTCTCAAAGGGGGTGATAATAGCAATTTGGACAGGATAATTCTTCATCGTATAAGCTCTGTCTTACATGATGTTTAGCATCCCTGGCTCCAACCCGCTAAATGCCAGTGACTGCCACACCCAAACTCTTCCTCTTCACTTCCTGAGAGTACCAAGATACATGAATACTTTTGCTGAGAGCCAAGGAACTGTGTGGTCACTAACAGTGTATGGTTCTTCTTCCTCCCTGACAGTATTATGCCTACCTGTATTCTTATGTGATGCCCCAGGCTATCCGAGATATGGTGGATGAATACATCAACTGTGAAGACATTGCCATGAACTTCCTTGTCTCCCACATCACTCGGAAACCCCCCATCAAGGTGAGGGTTCCACTACCAACGGGACTGGGGTGCATGCATTAGTTTGCAGTAGGTGCAGTATGTAAACCTGCCTCAGGCTCCTTTTCTGTAAATGAGGATAATGATGTCATCAGATAAGATCGTCTTAGGGTTAAACGAGTTGTTAATACAGGGGCTCTTCTCTCCTAAGGGGTAGAATGGATAGAATTCAGTGTTTGGAAATTGGATGGGAAAAATGTTACATGTTTAATTTTTTCTGATTTTTAACTGGAATTTAGCATTTCCATAAGTTATGAAACAAGTTACAATTCATAAGAGTATTCACAGTAACTGTATTTTGTCTCCAGTAGTACTCACAGATATTTTCATATCACATTAACATTTGTTGCCACATTTCAGTGTATCATTTGCGTTCATTGCTGCTTTGAAATTTTGGTAGTTATTAACTTTCTCCTTATTACTTAACAGATAGATAAAAGAGCACATATGTTACTATATTTCAGTGTAAATTACTTCCTTAGTAACCTCTTGTATTTTATTACATGCATTTAAAAACATTCAGAAGTGGCGTCCTCACACTTCCCCAGGTTGCCAAACCAGAGTGGAGGGGAGTCCATGGCACAAAAAACTTAAGAATTTGAGTTCATTTATGTAAAACTCTAAGAATAGTGTCTAGTACGTAAGTATTGTATAAGACAGGGGTCCCCAACCCCTGGGCCATGGACCGGTACTGGCACTGGGCCATGGCCTGTTAGGAACCAGGTCACACGAAGAGGTGAGCGAGCGAAGCTTCATCTGCATTTGCAGCTGTTCCCCAGCTCTAGCATCACCGCCTCAGCTCCACTTCAGATCATGAGGCACTGGATTTTCATAGGCACACTGGTCCCAGGTGCCAAAAAGGGTGCGGATCAAAACAAAAGTCCCCTCCAAATTATAGAAATTCGAGTTTTGTTTTGCCTTTGAATTAATGAATAGATTTGACCAGAAGAAACTAAATTCATACTCAGTGCACAGAAAATACCAATTTCATCACCCTTTCTGTCATCACTGCAGGTTCAGACAAGTGAAAGCTCTCTTGGTGAGGGTCAGGGTAGGCCTGGTAAGGGCCTTGCCATGATTAATACTAGAGAGTCTGCATGTCACTTCAGTATTTAGTGACTATGTTCTGTCAGTATTTATGGAATCACACCTCATGTCCTTAGAAAAGTTAACAAATGAATTAGACTCTAATTTTCATTATTGTTAAAAAGACATATCATTTCATTTTATAAAATAAACAGTTTACTTTTATGGAAATCCTTAGTGCCACAAGTAAATAATAATTGGGTGCATATTACATTCCTCTTATATTTTGAAGGTAAGTTCTAGCTAAGTAACACCAGCCTGTATTAATAACAATAAAACATGTCTTAAATGGGAAGCAGAGTGGTAACCAGTGGTAACCACTAGGTCTTATGCAATAAAGCATAACAAATCGAGCTAGAAAAGCATTTGGGGGCCTTATGTATCCATTTATACATAATCAAACCTTTTCTCAAGCATGGCTCAAATTTTAACTCAACTCCTGATTACCCCAACGCTTCCTCTGTTCCTGAATCTTTTGCTAAAGCCTCACAAAACAATAACTAGTGGACCAAATTGTGTGTTTTTTTAAACTGTGAATGATAAAAGTCAGAGTTATTTCAATAGAAATAGTATGTTTCCAGGCACAGTGGCAGATCTGATATTAAACAATGAAAAGCACAGTTTTTTGCAAACTTTAAGGTGAGGGAGGCAAGATCTTAGAAATAAATTAATGATTGGTGCAATATTCTATTCTTTATTTATTCTTTCTTATGTACCCAGGGACTGGACTTCAGCCAAAATGTATGCTTCTATTTATGCCTCCCTAGTAGATCAAAAGACAGCCATGAAAATTTAACGTCTCTGATTAGGTACCTAATAATATCATCAGTCACTCTACTCTTACAGACATGATGAATTTTTCATTTTCATTAAAGCGTGTTTGTCTACTATATTATTAGGCAAGTGTTCATTAGCTAAACCATCTCTTTAGAGATTGAGATAGGAATAATTTGCGCAATGGTATATGAGATTCTCACCAAATGAAAACTTGAGAAATAAGAATTCTCTCTGAATTTTTGCAATCTTACGGGAATATAAGAGGTGTTCCATTCAAGATTAGGATGACTTTTTTAAAATCAAAGGCTCAGTAGATTAAGAATGTTTTCAAATGATGTATTTCACAGTATAGAACCAGTTTGAACTAAATATTAATTTACCTAATTTTAATAGTATCAGGTCTATATACTATTTTATGTTTAAACATAGTCATTTTTTTTTTTTTTGCTTCAAGTTTTTGCTATTGAACTGTTCTCTCTTTTGTTAAAATGAGAAAGTTATGACTGGTTTTTATGATTGGTAGTGCTCTCTCGATGAAGATAGTTTAACAGTATCGACTAAAGAACAGGGAGCTAATTTTATATTGTTGCTTTGAATTATGTCATGTTATTTTTTTAAGGAAGAGAAGATCTAGAATGTAAAATAGGCTTTATTCAGAATAAGGATTTGCCAGGGCAGGGGCATAAGATTGATGTTGTTTAAGGGTACAAACTTATAATAAGTAGTAAATAAGCCATAGAAATCTAATGCATAGTATAATGAATATAGACAATAATATTGTACTATAATTATGTAACGTGATAAATATTGCTACATCTGCAATCATATCACAAGCCAAGGATTGCTGGCAACTAAAAGAAAGGCATGGGACAGAGAGAAGATGGACTCACTGAGACCTTGATTTCATTCAGACTGGTAGCCTCCAGAACTGTGAGAATAATTTTTTTTTTTTTTTTTTTAGTCACTAAGTGGTAATTTGTTAAGCATCTCTAGGAAACTAATACAATCACTATCATGACATTAGTGGTATCCACATCATTGTTTTTGTTTATACTTTTATCGCCTAAGTATGCATCCCCAAACACTATGGCTTACGTTTAAAATAAACTTTTTTGTATTAAAGTTAATAATAGATTTACAGAAAAGTTGTGAAGATAGTACAGAATTCCCATATACCCCTCCCCCCATATAGATTCCCCTATTATTAACATCTTACATCAGTATGGTACATTTTTCACAGTTAATGAACCAATATTGATACATTATATTACTAAAGTCCATCCTTTGTTCAGATTTTCTTAGTTTTTTTTCAGCCATTCATTCATTCATTCATTCATTTATTTATTTATTTTTAGCTAGAATGATCATGTAGCAGAATTATACCAGATACAACAAACAGCCATACGTGAGCAAATTGTGTGCCTTCAACTCTTGGTTCCTACATTCTTGGACCACATTCCCTGATTCTCTGGGGCAGAAAGGTTGGCTGGAGCATGAGGACCTCCCTGCTGACTCTGCATAACTAGTCCATGCCCAGGGCACAGGCTGAACATGTGGAATGAGGCCAGACAAGTTACACCTGCTCCCTGATGAAGCCCATAAGAGAGGCTTTGGACCTGGCAGGGACCACTGGACCACCTAAAAACCTTAGACTGGTCTACACCCTACAATTCTCTTATCCAAAGTCTCACTCACTGGAGAGCATAGAGGAGTGAGGCATGCGAGCCCCCTCCAAGCCAATGCTTGGTCTTCGGTGAACAGGGATAAATAAAAATTATGTTCCACAAGTGAACTTGAACAGAACCAGTGTAGCAGGTGAAAGATTCCAAAGCCCCATTTAGTACTGAGCACAGGAGACCAGGGGACAGTGGAAGGGGGAGATGTGTGTGTTCTGCTGTGGTCACTGCTGTGACGAGCCCTGTCCTACTGTCCTGGCCTGATTTGTACAGTTCCGAGCTTTCTGAATCTGCCCTTGGGTGGCCCTGGGCTCTCACACTTTTGAGCCTAAACCTCCCAGCCTCAAGCATACAGAGTGGACACTCGAGAGCCAGAGGCCTGTCTTGAGGGTGAGTAGGCAAGCTTTCTGAGCACACCACCTCCACTGTCCAAGAGGATGCTGCGCTCCAGGAAGGAGAAGGCGCAGCTCTGGGAGCAGGAAGAAAGTTGAGCTGGGAGAATGACAGGAAGTCAATGTCTTTCTGTTCCAAGATCAGTTTTGCCTGTTTTGAACTTTATATAAATGGAATCATACTGTAGCATTTCTCTATGTTTCTTAACTTCACTGTTATATATATTTTTAAAGCTTTTTGTCAGGATTTTCCATTTTGGGTAATAATTTTAGTATGCTTTTCATCATTAATTTTTTCTTCATACCCATACATTGTCTGATTTAGTTCAATATAGTTATTTCTCTTGTTCTTTTCGTTTTTCTCCATATCTGCCAGGACTTTTTGATAGTCCTCATTTCTTCCATTAGACTTTAAGAACTTTCAAAATTTCATTGTAATATTATACACATTTATTGTTACACTCTTGTTATAATTTTGTTTTGCAATGTTTTGGAGTCTAATTCTGTTTCTGCAGATTTTTCCTTCATGTGGCTCATTCTTTTTTTTTTTTTTTTTTTAATTTTTATTGTGAGGCCATAGTCTTTGTTTTTTACTTACAGTGTTTCTTTGAGGCCTGAATTTACATCTAATGAAAGGATTTGCATTTGCTTCTGCCATGCGCCTGGGATCACCACCTACTGGAGACCTGTTTAAGCTAAATTAGCATCTTGGGGCTTTTCAGGACACAGAAGTGACATAGATTCTAGTCTCAAATGTGTGAGGGCCAGCGTGTGGTTATAAATTCTCAGAGGTGCTGTTTCCGGAGAAGAAAACATTGCCTTACCATCTCTGTGGGGCTGCCGCCATCCTGCAGCCTTCCACTGGGACCCAGTATTTCTCAGCGTCTCCAATCTGAATTCATAGCTCGTGTCTGTCCCAGCCTGATAAAGACCGTGCTCCTGGCTCTCTCACTAGATCCAGGCTTTCTCATGGTTTGGGTTTCTGAGGGTTTTATTTCTTTCATTGTATTTCATTTCATCTTCAGCCATATATTTAAAGAGACAGTTTATATATTTTATCCTTTTTCAGGTATTCTGTGCTGAGGGGATTTTATGTTATTTGGTTTGTCACATTATTAGTAGTGAAGCTGTTATATTATTCTTCAGACTTTTCTAATTGCTTGAAATTTTATAATAACTACTAAACTATACTATGACCATTTCCCCCATGTCTTTATATATAATTTTCTTAAGTGTTTATAAATGGATGTGTAGGATTTTATAATTATTTAACTAGTTCCCTTTCGATGGGTAGTTTTCCAGTGTTTTGCTCTTAAGAACATTGATGAAATGAACAACTTTATAACTACATTTTGCCATGCAACCAAGATAAACATGAGAAGTAGAGTTACTAAGAGAGGCACTACACATGTAAGGCTTTTGATACCTGTTAAACGTAGGCTGTTCGGGAGGAGCACCCTACTGCATCCACGGCAGGCGGAGAGCTCCGGGCCCCGGCCCCGGACTCTGTATCTGCGAGTGCATGTCAGCATTTTCACCGTGGACATGGAGGCCCTGGCCAAGCCGCGGGGTTTCTGTCAATATTAGCACTAGTGATTCTTACTCTGTGCTCTTGCTTCCCTCTTCCCAGGTGACCTCGCGGTGGACTTTCCGATGCCCAGGATGCCCTCAGGCCTTGTCACACGATGATTCCCACTTTCATGAGCGGCACAAATGTATCAACTTTTTTGTCAAAGTGTATGGCTATATGCCTCTACTGTACACTCAATTCAGGGTGGACTCTGTGCTCTTCAAGACTCGCCTGCCCCACGACAAGACCAAGTGCTTCAAGTTCATCTAGGGGCATTGCAGGTTTTGGGGAGAGGAAGAACAGAGTGAGGGAGATGGCTCATAAAGTCCCTAGACATTGAAGGACCTAAGGGGCATCCACTGGGTGGGTGGCCCAGACCCTCTGCAGGGAGAGGCAGCAGGTGGAATAGGAAGCAAGTAGTCGCCTTTCTCTTGGAGCTGGCCACACTGGGCCTGGAACCCTGGTCGGAGGACACAGGGTCCCCTTCACAGGGCACTGACTGATAGCTCACACTGAGGACACGAGGACTCTGGAGAGTCACTCTCACGGTTCACAAGCCCAGGACAGCTGGTTTGTGGTTTTTAAATTCAGTAACAACTATTATTATTTAAAAAGTTTCAGATTTGCCATTTAAGGCTTATTTATATCTATGTGTGTATATATACATATGTATGTGTATATATGTGTATATATATATATGCACACACACACTCACATATACATATATATATATATTGGGGGGGGGTGTTGAAATTTCTGCCTATCTCACAAAGTGAAGGACCCACCAAGGCTCCTGATGTTTGATATTTTGGTGGAGATGGATCCTGGCCTTGTATCTGTCTGGCTCATCCTTAAAGCTCATCTCCATCCTCCCCAAGGGCATCTGTGTGTATGGGGCCCCGATGAGTTAAGACCTGTCAATTTGTTCCTTCTCCCTGTTGCCAACCAGCGACCTGTAACTCGCATCTCCTCTCACTTGAGTCCTTGGGGAGGACTGACACCTTTGGGAGTAGCTGTTTCCTCGTGCTGGATTTGATGGTTTTTGAGGATTTATTCAGTCATGCTGCCCCAGTCCTGGTCCCCGCTCTCCCATTCTCTTCCCTGTTTGGAGGAAAAGAACGAGGAAGGAAGGAGACCTAAAGACAGCACTCCCAAATGGCTCTTTTTGTCTGGCCCTCCTTTTAAAAAACTTGTTGTGCTTGGGCTTCAGGCTTTCCTGAAGGTTGTCTCTTGTGTGAAGCTGGCAGGCTGCACTTCCAGGTGTGTGGTCTGGAGCAGTTTGCAGGTTGGCCTGCTCTGTAGTGTAGAACAGGCGAGTGTCCTTTGCAGCTCCCACCCGGCTGGCCGGGAAGTCTGAACAGCAAGGCACCACCTGCCTTGGGATATCTGCCTTGGTGAAATTCACCTTCCCTCCACCTTTATCTAGGCCTGAGTCCTATGTTACCTGTAGTGTTTGGATCCCGAGTGCCTGGTTGTTTCTAGGACCCCCTGAGGTTCAGAATGTGCCAGAACAATGGGAGGATATTTGTTACTTTCAGCTCAAATCCAGTTTGAAATTTAAGCGGCATTTTCATCCCACATTACCACTTTCTACTCTGGGTTTGAATTTTTCTTCCCTGGGCTGAAATGAAAATAAGCTAACTTTTTTTTTTTTTTTTTTTTGGTGGTGGCGGCAGTAGCGGGTGGAAGAGCGTGTTAGTGGCGTTGGGCAGGGATTCAGCCCATGATTTCTGCCGTTTTTCTGGACCCCACTTCCTTCCAGTGGAGTTGAGTATAGGTGGTTTCCTGCAACTGAAGAACGCTCAGGTCTGTCCTGGTCATGCACATGCCTTAAACTGGTTGTCTTCCCCAGACCTCGACGTCCTGTGCTTCTGTTTCTTAGGGGCACATTCTCCTGTGACCTGCCTGTACCAAATGGGTTCTCTTCAAGTATCATTTTGAAGCCAGGTTCTGTCCTGTAGATACCACCCACCCGTAGGGCTAGCTTGCCCTAAGGGCACCTCTCCATTGGCAAACAGGACCAGAGCTGCTCCCAGGACTTGCGTCCTCCAGAGGTTCCCACTGGCATCTTCTCTCCCCTTGAGGCAGCTACCTAGGAAACTGAGTTATGTTCTTCAGCAGCCCCACAAAAGGGCCAGAGCCCCTGCATCCTAACTTTCTAACACCCTTTCCTTGACTTCTGACGTTATTCTTTTTAGCAGTAGCCTTCTTCCCTCTGGGAAGCCAAAGAGTATGGTGTTTTGAGCTATGTATGTGGCTGCTATTTTTATCTCATTTATTTTAATGTGAGGAACTCATAAATTGACCTTCAGTGGGGCCTGGTGAGAAGGGAGTAGTCTGCATCAGGACCTCCTTCAGGAAGACTGTTGGGTCCCTGAACGCTTGGTAGATCCAGTGGCCAAGTGGTCTGAGCTTACGGAGAACATTGAAGTGCGCTTCAGGGTAATGATGATAGAGCTCCCAACAAAGAACACCGTTTGGCCCCGAGCAGACACTGACGTGAAGAACCTCAGACAACAGGCTCTGGTGGACACTGCCTGTGTTCCTAAAGGACACTCAGCAGCAAGAGGCAGGGCAGTCGGATCTTTCAGTGTGCTTGGTGAGGCGCTCCTGGAGGATGGCTGCTGCCTTTTGCAAGGTGGATAAGGGAGAAGCCCAGCTCCATGCTCAGAATGCCTTTGATGCTGATCTGCCACTTTGGGAAACCCAAATGTTGCCGTGACTCACTTGAACATGAAAACAGCTCTGCAGATGCACATGGGTTTCTTCAGCTGCCTGCAGGTAACACCTGGTCGCCAATCTTGGCTCCCAGGGCCCAGGACACCCTCGATCTCCAGCCAGCCAGCCAGCTTGCCCTTCACTGCGAGGGGCATCCCCCTAAGTGAGTGCCTCCTGAGGTGCTCAGCAGGCCGTCCTGAGCGTGTGCACCACCGCTGTGGTTCTCCGTGCAGACTGACTGCATCGCAAGCCAGGGCCCGCGCACCAGCGTGGTGGGTCCTGTCTGGCGGATGGGAGCAGCCCCTTCCGTAGCTGCCTGCCTGTGTGCTCAGGGAGCTCCTGGTTTGAAATGATGCTGTTCTCAAGGGGAAAGCTCTTTGATATCCATCCTGCGTCCATCCACCCCACCACCCCTCTTCCAGTCATGAGCACAATGGTCTTACATTGGGTTTTTGTAAAAAAAATAAAATAAATGGAGACTAACTCAAGGAGCTTGGAGGTCTTTTTGTGATTTTCCTCTGCAGGCACAGAAGAGCGACCTCACAGAAGGTGCTTTTCTGATTCCAGGGACCTACCAATGCATGGCCAGCTGGGACCCACCCCCCCCTCACTCCCGCCCCTCCATGTGAGAGGGGCTGTGCGACTGGTCCTGGAGCAGCCCGCGTACCTGAACCTAGGTGACATCGTAAACATGCGGTGACATGGGCAGCCTTGCCTGTGTCCATTTATGGGATTAGTCATTTGATTACATAGGAACTTTGGTGTCATTTAACCGGTTTGTGTAGGATGGCAAGTGGCATATATGTCACCTTTATTATTTCATGGTAATTTTTAAAATGTGCGTGTGGTGAGGGGAGCTCACGTGTGCTTGTGCTCCCAGTCCAGAGGAGAGGGCTTGCTTAGAATGGCGAGTTGGGTTAGAGGTGATTCCGTTGACGTATGGGGAGTCACTAAAAGCATCTGCATCTAACTGATGCTTCTTAACCGTCAGAACCCAATTCTTCTGGGGTCTGTGCTCCTAGACTTCTGCTTGGCTATGGGATCAGAGCCATCTTAAAGAGAGGGCACCAAGTCATGGGCATTGGAGGAGGTGGATGAAGATAGGAAAGACGATGGAAGCCAGAGAAAAGCCGAGTTGCGGGGTGCTCCTCGCCTGGGCTCTGCAATTGGGAGGGAGTTTGCTTTGCATTGATGATCCTTGGAATGTGTGGGACCTAAAAGTCAGTGTACTCTTCAAGTAGCGTTGACCTTTGATCAGGTTTGTGGCAGGTGAGCGGAATGGATAATGTCATATAGAGAATGCAGACTTGGGTCTGGAGTTTTGGCTGCCAAGTTCCTATTCATCCAACCATCCACCTCCTTGTTATAATTTGTCTTGGGACCAGAGAGACTTGAGGAAGTTGCATGAGGCTGGAGAAATGGTGGTTTTATTGTACACAGAGATAGCATGTATACTATGTATAGGTTCCTGTCAGTTCCTACTTAAAGTGGTCACTGTTAATGGTTAATATTATTGTCACTGAAATTGAAAGCTCTAAAATATTTACAAAAATGTTTAAAAGGATAATGTTGCAATTAAGGGTATGGCTCAGGAATAGATCTCATTGGTTCAAATCCTGGGTTGCCCATTAAACTGGTGGTGAGCAAGTTATCCTAAACTTTCATCTCATCTATAAAATGGCAAAAATCATGCCCACGTTGTAAAGAAATGTTGAAAGTTAACAAATATGAAGAGTCCACTCCTTGGCATACAACAGCAATGAACATACTGTAAACTTCTTAGCGGCTCTTTCTGCACCCCATTTGTTTTAATGAGAACTCACTGTTCAAGACTCAGCTGCAGCATTGCCTTTAGAGCAGCTTCTCTTCTGAGAAGTCACTGCTCACCTCTCCCCATCTCCTGTTAGATAGAGCAGCCTGATCTATCTTTTACCTCTGTGCACTGTAATGGTTTATAGCTCAGCTTCCCACATCAGACTGTAAGCCTCGAGACTAGAGCACATAATAGTAAGTGCTGAATAGTTTTTTGATAAATGATTTGACAAAACTAGAGGATCACAGAAATAGTTGGCGACAAGCTGAATAGTAATCAGTACTATAATGCTTTTGGAATTCAGTATAGCTAATGTGGTATTAACCAGTTAAAGGAAGCTTGGCACTGGCTGGCCAAGAAGTCTTATATTCACTACTTTTATTATTTAAATTTTCACTGACAAAGGGTGATGAGAGAGCATGCCAAGAATTAGACACAGAGTGGATTCCAGAAGAGATCATTAAGGTGGGAAGCCTTGCCATAGGCCAGGTTTGGTTTGACATTTAATTTCACCTGCTTCATGACCTGTTTTAATTATGCCACTTGTTTTATCTTTCTTTATTTGTCTTCGTATTTGTAAGAGTATAAATCCTGGTCATACTGAAGGGTTGTCACGTTAGAGTTTAAACTATTTAGATTCTACTTATTTACTATTGCTCCCAATATTCCATTATAGGACAAACCTGTATACCTAGCAGCCGGTTTACTGTACATGCTATGTAGCCATCTACATATCCATCTGAAGTTACCCATCCTACTTTTGTTTCTAAGTAAATTACTGACGTCAATGCATTTCCTTCTAAATACATAAGCACACACATCATTAACTGGAGGTCAATATTAGTTTCTATGTGTTTTACATAAAACTTACATATTAAATTTACACACAGAAATGCACAAATCTTAAATACACTCTTCAGTTTTGACAGTTGCATACACCTATGAAACCTAAACCTCTGTTAAGACGTAGAACATGACCAGCAAACCCAGAAGGTTCCCTCATCTTCCTTCCTAGTCAGTCTCCACCTCCATCCCCAGATATGACCAATGTTCTGATTTTTTAAAAAAAATCTTGAACTAGTTTTCCCTGTCCTAGAATTTCACATAAATGGCGTCACACAAATTTTATTTTTTTTGTGGAACGTTTTTAGAAACTTGGTGTAATGTTTTCGAGATCCAGGGAATGTTGTATGTGTTAGTAATTTCTTTCTTGTATTGTTGAGTAGTATTCCCAAATGTAGTGTAACAGCATTTGTCCATTCTGTTGATAGGCACTGGGCTGTTTCTAGTTTGGGACTATTCTGAATAAAACTGCTGTGAAGATTCATGTGCAAGTCTTTTTGTGGATTTATGGGTTTTTTTATGTTTTTTTTCAGTAATGCCTAGGAGTGGAATTGCTGTGTGACCGCGAAGGTGTATGCATGTTTAGTTTCATAGGACGCTGCCAGGCCTTTTCTGGCGTGTGCCATTTCGTGCTCCCCTGAATAAGATTTCCTGTGTCCACAGCCTCGCCCATCTGTGGCATTGCCAGTCTGAGATCAGCCATTCTGGTGGGTAATAGTATCTTGTATTTTCAATTTGCATTTCCCTGATGATTAAGACATTAAGAACTTTTCATGTGCTTGCACCCTTCATATATATTTCCTTTGTGAAATATCTAGATAGATCTGCTCATTAAAATACAAAACTTAGTTTGTCTTTTTTAAAATACATTTTTAGTAGACTTTTATTTTTTTAGCTGTTTTAGATTTACCAAAAATTGAGCAGAAAGTAGAGCTCCTCCATTTTTCCTACTGTTAATATCTTGAATTAGTGTGGCACATTTGTTACAATCAATAAGCCAGTATTGACATATTAACTGAAGTTATAGCCTACATTAGGGTTCATTCTTTGTGCAGTATATTCTGTGGGTTTTGACAAAAGCATAGTGACATGTATCCACCTATTCATCCTTCCCCCTCTCCAAACCCCTGCCCTTTTTGCTGTCTCCATAGTTTTGCCTTTTCCAGAATGTTATATAGGTGGAATTGTAGCCTTTGCAGACTGGCTTTTCACTTAGCACTATGCATTTAAGTTTCCTCCATCTTTTTGTGGTTTGATAGCTCATCTTTTTTATTGCTGGATATTATTCCATTCATGTAGATCACGGATGTACTGTTTGTGTTTTTATTGTTGAGTTACAAGAATTCTAGACAATGGACTAGTATCTTTACCCTAGATACTAAGTAGCCCATTGTCAGATAAAGTTTTTGTAAGTATTCTTCCTAGTTCGTGGCTTGCGTATCCATTTTCTTTATGGAATCTTCTGATGGGCAGAAGCTTTGAATTTTGATGAGGTCTAATTTATAACTTTTTTTTTGTTACTGCTTTCTTTGACTCAAGAAACCTATGCCTACCCCAAGTCATGAAGATGTTATATTATGTTTTCCACTAAAAGCTTTATGGAATTAAAGCTTTTAATAGACCTAATCTCTTAGGTCTAGGATCCATCTGAAATTAAAATTTGTGTATGTTGAGTGATAGTGGTCAAGCTTCTCATTCTTTTTTCCTATATGAGTATCTAGTCATTTGTTAAAAAGACGTTCTTTTATCTACTGAATTGCTTTGGGACCTTTGTTGAAAACAGAATGACTGTAAATGTGGTTATTTCTGAGCCTTTTCTGTTATGCTGATTTGGTCAATCCTTGTCAGTACCTGTGTGGATTAATGCAGCTTTCTAGTTTTGGAATAAAATAGTATAAATCTTCCAACTTGTTCATCTTTCTCAAGATTGCTTTGGTAATATAGTCACTTTGTATTTCTATATATAAATTTCAGAATTAGCTTGTCAATTTAATTTTTATTCTTGTAAAATATACATAACTTAAAAATGGCTATAATACAATTCAGTTGCAGTAAGTACATTCACAATGTGTAACCATCACCACTAGCAATTGCCAGAATTTTTTCATCTTCCCAAAAAGTCTGCACTCGAACAAAAACTCCCCATACATCCCTCCCTTCAGCTCCTGACAACCTCTATATTGTCTCTACGGTTTGTCTATTCTGGACAATCACATAAATGGAAGCATACAATATTGAGTCTTTTGCATCCAGCTTATTTTACTATGTTTTTAAGAGTATTCTATGTTGTATTCTATATTCTATGCATTAGAATTTCATTCCTTTTTATGGCTGGATAATATTTCACTATACACACACACGATTGTATATGTAACATACTTTATCCATCTATCGATGGATACTTGGGTTACTTCTGCTTTTTGGCCATTGTGAATAATGCGGTTATGGACGGACACGAGTGGACAAGTATCTGAGTCCCTGCTTTCAGTTCTTCTGGGTATGTACTTATGGACAGAACTGCTGGATCATATGGTGACTGAATACTTATCTGAGGAACTGCCGAAGTGTTTTCATTAGCAGCTGCACCATCGTATATTTTACCAGCAATGCATGAGAGTTCTAATTTCTATCTAGCCAACACTTAATTAAAATTTTTTATTATATAGCCATCCTAGTAGGTATGAAGTAGTACCTCATTATGGGTTTGACTTGCATTTCCCTAATAACTAATTATATTCAGTAACTTTTTATGTGCTTATTGGCCATTTGTATATATTCTTTGAGAATACAGAAAGAATATTTAATAGAGAAATGTCTGATCAGCTCTCTGCCTAGTTTTTAAATTGGGTTTTTTTTTTTTTTGTTATCCACAGGGATTTTGATGGTATGGTATTGTATTGAATCTGTAGATCAATGGGTAGAAGTGAAATATTAATATTGAATCTCTAATTCATGAACATGGTGTATCTTTGATTTCTGCCAACAAGGTTTTAAGACTTTCAGTGTGGAGATCTTATACATCTTTTTGAAAGTTTATTCCTAAGTATGTTTTTTCACGCTATATATGGGATCTGCAATCTTGGTAACTAACTTTATTAATTCTAGTAACTGCCTTGTAAATATCTTAGGATTTTCTATATAAACAATCTTTTGCTCATGGTCCTGGAAATTTGCTCCTCTGTACTTATGAGCAGTTTGGGAGAAATTTGCATTTGGTCTAATATGTTGGTGTGCTGAAGTCATCAGAGACAGTGCAATTCCCAGAATATAATAGGTGCTTATAAATGCTCAGTGATGATTGGAAAGGCTTGCTGATGATTTAAAAGACTTTGTAAAATCAAAGTTCATTATTCTCAAAGTACTGTGAACATTATAGTTACTAAATTAAAATTTATAGTCTAAAAAATGTTAGCAAACTTTTAGTTGATAATGTGTTTAGTAACCCAAAATTTACTGTATATTATGTGAATCAAAGTTCCTTTTTAATCAAAGTTCCTTTTTATTTGTGGTTGGTTTCACAGTTGTATGTCAGGAAGACTTATAAATGAGTTAGGGATTATTACTGTGGTTTATTGTAGAAGGGTAAAGGATAAATACTGCTAACATAAGGATTATGATGCAGAGGCTACTTCTCAAGTTTTTCAGAGGCCTCAGCAACATAGGAGAAACATTTTATATGCTTAATGAGATGTGGGCAAGACACCTTTTCAAGACTTATGGTCCTGTGACTCAAAAATGTTTAATACATGTAAAATGTCCCACTGCCCCCACAGTTTAATGAGATACTAACATATAACATGTACATTTAAGGTTTGCTATACATAGATATTGAGAAATAAGTTAATAAATCCATCCCCTCACAAAATTACCAAGTTTCTAGTGATAACCTTTAAGATACTCTCAACAATTTTCAAGTACATCAAATACAGTTTTGTTACAGTGTATTTTTATCCACTCATCTGTTGACAGACACTGAGGTTGTTTCCATTTCTTAGCTATTGTGAATAATGCTGCAGAGAACAATGGGAACACAGATCTCTTTGAGATCCTGTTTTCATTTCGTTTGATTATATATCTAGAAGTGGAATTGCTGGGTCATACGGTAGTTTTAATTTTTTTGAGGCACCTCCATACTGTTTTCCATAGCAGCTGCATCAATAATGTTTGAGAGTTCTCTTTTCTCCAAATCCTCGCCAAGACTTCTCTCCTGTCATTTTGATAACAGCCATTTTAACAGGTAAGAGGTGGTATCTCATTGAGGTTTTGATTTGCATTTCTTTATATATTTTGGATATACCTGTTGGCCATTTGGATGTCTTCTTTGAAAAAATGTCTGTTCAAGACCTTTGTCCCTTTTAAAATCAGATTTTTTTTTTCTATTGAATTACATGAGTTCTTTATATATTTTGGATATTAAGCCCTTATCAGATAGGTGGTTTGCAAATACTGCCTCTCATTCGGTAGGGTGCCTTTTCATTTGGTTAACAGTATCCTTAGCTGTGTAGCAACTTTATTTGATGTAGTCTTCCATGTTGATTTTTGCTTTTGTTGCTTCAGCTTTTGGTGTCAAATGTCGAAGGAGCTTTCCACCGTGTTTTGTTCTAGTAGTTTTGCAGTTTTGTGTCTTACATCTATTTAGTCCTTTTTGAGTAAATTTTTATGAGTGGTGTTAAGACAGGGGTCCAATTTAATTTTTTTTACACGTGGCTATCCAGTTTCCCACTGTCATTTATTGAAGACTCTCCTTTCCCCATGGAGGCTTCTTCACTCCCTTGTCCAATACCAGTTGACTGTATATGTGTGGGTTTCTTTCTGGGCTCTTGATTCTGTTTCCATTGGTCTCTGTGTCTGTTTTTATACTAGTACCGTACTATTTTATTTGCGGTAGCCTTATAATAAAGCTTGAAATCGGGAAGTGTGATACCTCCAGCTTTGTTCTTTTTCAAGATTGCTCTGGCTAGTCAGTCTTCGTGGTTGCATTTAAGTTTTAGGATTGTTCATTCTTTTTCTATGAAAAATACCGCTAGGATTCTGATAAGGATTGCACTGAATCTATAAATGGTAAAATATTTTTATGATGTGATTAAAACCCATAATGGTCTACTAAGAGGCACTGGAGACTGTGGTTATCTTTAGAGAAGAAACTCATGATCAGCTCTAGCCTCTAGTAAGATAAGACATTTTTGGCTCAGTTCTACACTGCCTATCTTCAGGATTTAATTGTGACTTCCTCCAGAATTATCACTGGTTATTTCTGCCTGATTTGAACCTTGTATAATAAGAGTGATGTTATTTACTCATAATTCCATTGCAATGAATTTGAGACCATCAGGTGTTTCCTACCTTTCCACAGTGTGGCATGAAACAATTCAATTTTCCTTAAGGCTACAGGGGAAAAACTGGACTCGGGGCCAGAGAAAAGAAGTGCCTCCCCTTCCTACTCACCAGTTTGCTTGGCTCATATGACTATGTTATCATACAGCTTTGGCAGTGTCTTTACTCTTATTTCTGCTGATACTTCACTATAGTTTGGAAAAGCCAACTCCTGCCTTTATAGGACACCTGAGAGGTTCAAAAACTTCAAGTTCCTTAGGGATTAAGGAGAGTAGTTGTTACCTTTACTTGAAAAGAAATGGACTGATAGGCATGTCTCCCCTTCCTGGCCAGCTCCTGATCCCCAGTACTCACATACGACATATGGTAAGGCAGAAGTCACTTATTGGCTATGTGTTTTTGGGAAAGTTACTTAACCCCTGTGCCTCAGTTTCCTCATCCAATACCTTGACTGTAGCCCTGTGGAGTGAGAACCCTGAGCCAGAGCATCCAGCGAAGCCACACCAGATTCCTGACCCACAGAAATGGTGAGATATTGGTTGCTTTAAGCCACTAAGTTTTGGGGTAATGTGTTACATGACAATAGATATACCACTTTGAAAGATTTAAAGCAATAATCAAGTTCCTCCTTACTGATCAAGCCCTTTAATAGAAATTAAACTTGGACATCCAAGTCATTCCTGGATGTATCATTAGAACATTTAAGTAAAATAATCAAAAACTATTTTATAGTTTTTGAATTTTTAAGATTTAAAACCACTTGGCCTATATGTGATGCTTATTTACAATTGTCTTCCCCTAAAAACAAAACTAAATTTGCAAAACTAAATCTCTTGTAATGTTAATCCTCTCTCATGGTTGCAGGCTCCTAGTTCACTCTGTAGACACATCTTAGGCCCCTTGATTTGAATGACCTGTACCTTCAAAAACAGAGACCCATTTAACCATTCCGATGCCCTAGCCTGGCACAGCTGGAGATAGCAAAGATGAAAGTGGCTTTTTCCTCCTTGAATGAAGAACTCATTCTCACTGAAATTTCCATTTGAGAGAGAGAATTAACAGTCAATTCTTCGTAAAGCCTGAGCTAGTAGTTCTACAGTATTTTATATAGTTTTTGGGTCACTAGATCTCTTTGTGATGCTTCGCTGCTAGCCAAGTTGGAGAACTGACAATGTGCTGAATTTCAACCAGCATAAAAGATTAAGAAAAGCAGGTCGAGCTGGGCCTGCTACCGTAGTTGACCAGTTCTAAGACTTGCACTTCACTCCCCTACATACTAATACTTGCAGAATTGGCATGTGAGTTACAAACGATGCTATATAACATTAGACGTTATCTCATAACTATCTGTTTAAAATTGTTTAAAAACAATTCGGAAGCAGCAGCATTTCGAATACAATAACTTACTATTATTACTAGTGGGTCTCTGGGCATCTACGTTTAGTGCTCAGCTTACTGCAGAGAATCTTGATGATCAGTGGGAAAGGCAGTAACAGGCACAGATCAGCTAGTGGAGTACAAGCGCCTTGTTCAGGACCCTTCCCAGAAGGCTAAGGATGGGGATTTTCATTATAGACACAGCTTAGACAAAGTTAAGCACCTTTTATACAATTTAAGAAAAATATGAGTTTTTTTTTTTAAAAAAGCCGGGTTATAAGATTTAATGCGCTCACCAAACTAAAATTTGCTGTAGTATTTAAATCAGTATAAATTGTCAATTCAATAGAGCATTGGTACTTACTTCTATAAAAAAATAAGTTTATTAACAAAATGGGCTCACAATATAAAATACAGATAAATGGGTTCACTTTACTAACTTTGGGGGCTTGTCTGTCTTCCTAGGTGCAGCACTATAGACAAGTAAAACAAAATCCAAGACTAGTTCTGCCCAAGGGTGAAACTGTGGAAAAAAACACTGGCCACTCAGGACAACAAGTTAGTCATATCTATCTCCCCTTCTACCACTGACCTCTCAGAAAACTGCTTCTGTCACTCTTATGCTACTTCTCACCTCGGGGCCTTACCATCCTGGCTCCTCAGGAGAGCCAGACTTGGGAAGAAAGAAAAAAATGAGTCTAAAGCTTAAAACAAAAGTTCTTGCCTGAAGTGCTAGAAATTCAGACCAGGAGATTCTGGCCATAACTCTGGATAATGTCCCTCAAGAGCCTTTTTTGCATTAAGCTAGAGAACACCACAAAGACATGGCTAACCTCTTCTGCCCTTCCTCAGCTGGCCTGTGCTGGGCAGCCAGTGTGAAGGGCTGCTGGGTTTCAGGGAAGTAGAGGTGGCTTAGATGTTCCATTTAGAACTTCTGTAGGAATTTGAGGACAAGATCCCGCAGTCGTACCCTGAGCGTCTCATCATTGTCACAAATGATATGGGTTGAATCTTCCTCAATCTGGATGAGTGTCTCAGCTTCCTGGAGCAGGACGATATGGCCCTTGGCTGTGTCTTCCACTTTAATGTCACTGAAGCCATGCTGCTCCAAAAAGAAGAGGGAAAGGGGTTGATGGGCACACTGAAAGGCAGGAGGATATTTCAGCAGCTGAGAATTCTAAAAATGACACTTCCTAGACTTAGCTAAACTGAACATTCCAGAAACTGGCATTTCTGATACTCTTCAGTATGATTCTTCAGCCTAGGCCCTACCTGCTACAGCAGTAGAATTCAACCACAGTTCTATGTACAGTCAATCCTTGAACAACACAGAGGTCAGGGGCACCGACCCTCCATACAGTTCAAAATCCACATATAACTGTTGACTCCCCCAGAATTTATAGTTATGCCTTGGTATCTGCGGGGGATTGGTTCCAGGACCCCCTGCGGACACCAAAATCTGTGGATGCTCAAATCCCTTAAATAAAAGTATAGATCAGTGACTACAGTCAGCTCTCTGCATCTGCAGATTGAAAATACTGTTTTCAATCTGAGGTGGGTGAATCTGCGGATGCAAAATCTGGGGATATGGAGAGCTAACTAGATTTTCATTGAAAAAAAATCTGTGTATGAATGTACCTGCACAGGTCAAACCTGTGGTGTTCATAGGTCAACCATACTTTAAAAAAGAAGCCCCCAAACTTGCAAAACTCATACAAAACATAACAGCACTTCTATAACCTGCTTAAGCTTTTGTGGTTGAGAAGCACATCCAAGTGTCTGGGTTCAGGAGTCTGGGATGCTGGGCTGTCCATTCCAGCCTCCGTGCCAGGCCCCTGGGCCCCGGGAAAACCCCATCTTGTCCTAGGAAAATGCCATTCCTCATAGCAAGATACCAATGACCTTTTGATTTAGCAAATCCCTCTCACGGGAGAAGGGTATAAGGCAGGCAGCATAGCAAATACTTCTCTAGCCATCTCTAATGCGAATTATAGGATTTTCCTAAATAGATATAAACTTGAGAAGGAAGAAAGTAAGTGGAAGACTGATTTGCCTGAAAGGGGACAAGACAGGTAAAGCATATGACCAAGGAAGTTTTCTCCACCTAGTTCTAGAGAGCACATGTGTAGTTTGGGGCAGGAACTTATATTCTTCCTGCAGAAGGAAACAGGGCAGATGGGGGAGGGGAACAGTCAGCTCCTAGGGGTCAATTCCAGATAAACCAGACAGAACTAGTGAGTCTTTCTGGTAAAACAAGTTGCTTGAAGTTTTTTAAAAAGTCAAGGTTGAGTCCCATCATTAGGGGCCAGGAGCACTGCAAGGTCACGAGGAGGCAGTTACTGATGTCACACGGGGTGTTCCCATGTTAATTCCCATGGAGCATTTCCACATTACTGAATAGGGGCAGGGGGAGCTGCACACCTAGTTGAAACCCTTCCTTAAGGGAAAATTCAATGACTAATGGAGAAAAATCCTAATAAAGAGAAAGGCTTTAAGATTTCAAAGAACTCAGCAACTGAGATGCTTAGTTTGGAGCAGCCATCAGGGACAAGGGTGCGGGACAGCTGCTGAGATGGAGATGGGCCATTATCCTCCAAGACGACAGCCTACTTCTCTTCCCTCACGCAGTCAGAACTGCTGGGCCCTGCTTCCCAAAATCCCAGGGGCCCAGCAATGCTGATGCCCTCTGCCCACAATCCGGACACTCGGCCCCAAAACTCTCATCTCCTGTGACATGGCCATGCCAACTCTGACAGCAGAGGAATCCTTGTAGAAAAGTGAGGCTCTAGATGGGGCACATGCAGCTTTACCCTGGCCTTTCCCAGCTTGTCCAATGTCACATTTAGGTTTTTGAAGCAAGGCCTGTCCTCAAGTCTCGTTCCCATAAGAAGTGGGGTCTGGTGAAGCAGCTGTCTGGCTGCTGTGTGATGGGAAGGAACGCAGAGGAGCAAGCGGGGGAGGGGGGCTATGGGGAAGGAGGGCACACTCTTCTCACCTTTTAACTCTCTCCTAGCATGATCCTGGACCAAGCCAATGCCTCAGGGATGGTAACTCAAATAGTGGAGACTAAAAAGCACCGTCCTGACAGTGCAAACTTCACGCACTCACCTTCTCCAGGGTCTGCACGAACTGTTCTACAGGGATGGAGCCGCTCAGCAAAGGCTTCAAAACCTTGCAGTCTGGAATGTCTTCATTTGCCCGCTTTCTCTTCTTACCACCTGTGGGCTGCGCGGGCCTGGGCGGGGGCTGGTGCAGAAGGAAACAGGGATCTTATTCAGAACCACCCCCGCCCCCCAGCAGCAGAGGTCAGGGCAGGCCACACTGAGAACCGCAGTGAACCTACCCTGCTCTCAGGTACCTCTTCCCTAACAGAGGCCCTAGGTCCTGGTGGCATCTGCATTCAGGATCCCTAATAGCTGGCCAGCTCTATCTGGAGTTCCAGTACAAGCAAGCTAATGCCAACTAGCCACATAGTCTCAACACCTTAACTTGCAAGTTATCTTTTATCGAAATTATTTTTAATTTGAATTGATTCAATTCAATATTTTCTGAGTAAATTCTTAATAAACTGTTGGCAACCACAGATATAGCAATAGCACAGAGGCAAAGGACTGTGCGGTCAGATTGAGTGGCTGAAACCCTTCTGGCTCTGGAACCTTTGTCAAGAAAGTAAAGGTCAGAGAAACTGCCTATAAGATGGTGATAAGAGAATTTTGTGAAGATCCAAAAAGACACTGCACGTTAAGGACCTAGCATGGTAACGTGCAGTGGTCCAGAAGCAACAGTCCAACACAAAGTTTTCCTAAGCTTAACCGTAAGACGAGGGCTTGAAACAGCTCTGCCACAAGGCGGTAAACACACCACGAAAGTGGGGCGCGAGGTGCTGGGGAGACGGTGCTGTTCCCCAATGTGTGGAGTCCTCGGGCCCCGACTGCTGCAAGCAGGCATGCTTTGTATTTCCAGGCCTCCCATGGGAAGGGGCTGTCTCTGCCGCTTTTTAAGTCTCCCCCAGAGCACCCACCTAGTGCCCTGCAGTGCTCAGGGTGAGTGCTTGACAGGCACTGGTCTAATGAACGTGCCCGTGGGACCTGAGTAATGCTCACATTCAGAGCTGTGAGCAGCACTTAGGATGATGTGTGGCCCCATCTCTATGAATAATAGTTTCTCTTCCCTTCTCTGTCCAAGGCATGCGGCCAGAGAAATAAGCAGTGAAGAGTTTATATGCGGTGCCCTCTTCGTTTCACATCTAATCCATTAGTCTGGTCTCTTCATTTTTGCTGGCTCGGGACGCCGTGTCCTAGGAGCTGGGTGGAATGCTAGGGCCTTTCGGGGGGTGGTGCTGGTGGTTATGGTTTTTACAGGCCCTGGAGAATCCTCATGGATTTAAGCCCAGCCGTCTGCCCCACCCTACGATACCTGAAGAACATGCTTGTTATCTTTAGTGTGCAGCACGGCCGAAACGGTTGCCAAGGAAATGCCAGGCTTAATCTCCATGGGCACCAGGGAATCTGCAAGCTGGAAGCAAACAGGGTTTTGGTCAGGCTCATTCTAATTTGGGAGATGTGGGGGCTGAAGCTCCTCCCTGTGTGGAGCTCAGGGATGGATGGGGACACCCAAGGGTCCGCTTACTACGGCCACCAGGCTGGCAGCACTTCACGTCCCCGCCAGTCTGCTCGGAAAGGTACCAGTCACCGTGTCATAAGGCTGAGCCCTTAAACATTACCATTATTTTCTTTTCTTCGAATTTTTATATTATTGCAGTATAAAATGACCAAAAAACTTTAATGTAAATTAAAAATAACTTAAAAATATATCATGCAAATTATCTCTGTATTAATCTTGCAACAGAAGAGAAGACAGGAACGGGTGGTGGCAGCGGACACGATGGGCTGAGAAGAGGAAGAGACCTGGCCCCGGCCTCTAGAGCGCTTCTCCTGAACGCTGCGGTCACCCCGCCCGAGCACATGCCACCTCACGTGGGGATCCCAGGGTGCCAGCCCGTGCTTCTCCCTCGTTAGTTAACACCCAAATGATGACATGCCGACGCCCTGCTGAGGGTGCGGCCTCTGACCCCCCACAACCTCATCTCCATCTCTCAGGGGCTTCCAAGCGTCTCTCTTTTTCCAGTAGCTCTTAAAAACCTCTAAGGGCTCCCACAAGCAGCCATTAAAGAGATTTGTAAAGGTAAATCAGTGGCCCCTCTTCTCATTCTTTTTTCAGAAAATATTTTTCACAAAACGTATATTAGTTAACATCTAATGGGTTTATATTGTTATTTTAAAATGAATTAGCAAATATTTTTAAATGTATTAGTTTTAACTTCTAATATAGCAAACATCAATAGATATCACACACATAAACAAAAGCTCTTTGGGGTTTTAATTTTTAAGACGTCTTGAGACCAGAAAGTTGGAGGACTGCTAGCTTAGCATGTTGAAATCTAAACCTAGGTCTTCAGTCCGAGCCACTGCACAACACTAAGCTACAAAGTAAATGCCAGACAAAAATAACCCAAAGATACTGGTCAGTCTCTCACTTTGAGATGAGCAAAATGCAGAGAAAATGAAAAGCAAAATCATATAAACACATTAAACAACCACAATAATGAGAAGTGGGGATGGTTAGCTCCACATCTACAACAAAACAAGAACTTGGCTCTTTTTTGGAACAGAGACTTGCTTTCATCTCTCCCCCATTATCAATTCCAAATTACTGAAACAAAACACATCCCAGCACAGGCAACATTAACTTAATGTGTTGGGCAACTGAAGACTACAGCAAAGAGCCGTTCTTTCAACTTCCGGCCTTCGAGAGGACATGTGGGCAGAAGAGCCTTGGCCACCCAGCAGGAAGACTAAGCTGGCGACCCGACCCGGGACCCGCAGTGGCACAGGTGAGAATGGGCAGGTCTCAGGGTCAAAGCTACTAGTCTGCTCCTACTGGATTTGCCTAGGGGGTGGGGTTGGGGAGGGGGCGGTCCACCCCGCTCTCCAAAGCCAATTCCTTCTCTGGCTCAGCATCACAGAAAACAGGCAGATTTATTCTTCTGATGATTTTAAATGGGAACAGAAAAGCTAACACGGACTATTTAATCATGAGTGAGGATAAATTTGGGAATAAAAAATGCCTGAAATTTTTTAGTAAGAGGGTTTCTCTAGAGATGTTTTAGTATTTTTGTTGGTCTTTGGAAACATTCTGGCCTCCTTTTGCAATTAGTATTGAAAGCTGGCACGCATGGAACGGGACCCTCACACCGGGGGTCCTCCAGTTTCAGCCTGTACCTGGAGGGCTTGTCGACACTCAGAATGCTGGGCCCACCGAGGAACGCGGTGGGCTGAGAACCTACCTGCACTGCTAACAAGCTCCCAGGGCAGGCTGCTGCTGCTGCTGCTGGTCAAGGATTACACTCAGCACCACCGCGTTCCCAGCAGGAAGGCTGCGGGCCGAGCGCCTTCCTGCCACAATAACCAGAATCTACTTGGGGGCTCGACTCTGACTTAGGTTGAAGGACGAAATACGTAACATGTCAGGAACATGCTTTGGGGAAGATATTGGTGATCATCTGAGATTTCTTCAAGATGGAAAAGATCCTTCCCTGCCTGTTGAGACCACTTCAAGCTGAATAACCGTCCCTATGTCAAAGAGCTGGGTGAGAGAATCCAGGGGAAGTGCGTAGTACTTTTGCATAGGGGGGGCTCAGTGAACATGTTTTCATTACAATTAAACAGGGGAACCCAGGGGCTGGGCCAGAGAAATATGGAATAAAGACAACCTGAAATTCAGAGCCGATCGAATATTGTTTCTCTTGGGTCTTGACAGGATGTAGCCAAAAAGGGAGGGGCACAGGAGCACCTGCTGCGACCTAACTGCACGTCGCCCAGGGCACCCGGCCACGGGAGATTCGGGAGGGAGGCCCTGGCTACCTCCCTCACGAATGAGCTGTAACTAGAGAGAATGCAAGTCCACAAGCATCCCAATGACCCTCAAAGTCGTCCGCCTGAGAAGCTGTACCCATCTTTCTACCAGTTTACTGCTTTACGACCAATTAAGGCTTTTAAGAAAATTGATATCATTGCTTTGAAGTTATAATTTGGTTTGGGCTGAAATCACCTAGCTTGATTACTTCATCTTGATCACCAGTCTTAACTACAAATAATATTTTTGATTGTTTCCAACAGTCAGCACCTCCCCCTCTCAAGGGGTGATGATTTGCTGGCAGTGACGACATTCGCCACGCATGCCAGGCTCTCAGGGGGGCTGAGCGCGGCAAGCCTCGTCCTCGCCCGCTCTCTCCACACTGGCCACCTCTCCAGCTGGCTCGGGGGCAGCACTGCTGCTCCCTCGTTCTGGCCACACACTGGTTGCTGAGAGCACACATCCTTGGCGGCTCTCTCCCGAGCATCCATGGATGAAACAAGAATCGATACGAAATGTGGATGACTATCTGCTTATATGTGTCCTAATGAAAAACAGGACTGCTTGCATTAAAAAATATCTCATTGGCTTTGTGTTGCTGAATCAATGTTATCTAAATTAATTCTTGAAATTCGTTTGGATCGCCTTTATCTATTGCTCTTATATTTAAAAAACAACTTAGGTTAATTCTGGAAAGGACTAGATATTCTGAAAACTGGCTCCCTACTAACGGCACCTGGTCTTGCTCCACCACCAGCCTTTGTCAAGGCCACAGAAGTGAGCACCTTTCAGGAGCTTGGACTTCAAATCCAAGATCTGGATAATATATTCTGAACTTCAAAGAGAATTTTGGGGATACTGCTTTTAATTATTAAGTTTTCCTACCTCTTTTTCACTGTTTGTTAAAAAACATGTCTCAGGGGGCAAAAGGAAGACAGAAGTGGCTTCCTACAGAGCTTTCTAGGCTGTCACTGAAGCAGTGGAGCATTTGACGCTTCCTGCCTTGCCCTCAGGCCGGCCACTCATGCACAGCAAACCTCGACTGTCCCAAATGTATGCTATCCTTTTTAACTTTTTCTCCATTAAAACAGGCTTTTATTTTATATAACTATAAAACATTTAGATTTCAATAGATCATGCTAATAAAGCAAAACCTTTAAATTATACTATAATGAATACAAAAAGTTCATAATGCCTATATTTTGGGTTACTCTTCTCTCCTCCATCTCTGAATTTGGTGAAACTCGACCCTCACTCACTCATTGGGGCCAGCAAGCAGTAGAAAGCCCCAGCCCCGAGGTGGTGAAGGACAGAGCTCGCATCAGCCTTTGTGTTCTCCGAGGCTCTGGCCTGGGCCACACCAGAACGTTAATAAAAGCAGCATTCTGATGTTAACGGCTGTTACTTCTGTTACTTCGCTACTTAAAAAATGAGAAGGCTCTGAAAATCCTACCTCTCTGCCCACTTATTTGCATAGGGTCTGTGTTCTTTGCTTCATCCATGTCTGACAGACCCAAAAGAAACCCACAGTTGTCTTCTAGACATTCAAGCAGAAAACCCAAATTCAACCACAAGGAGAATGGCCCACCTCCGGCATGATTTCGATCTTCTCATACCGCCGCTTGAAGGGCAGGGCGAGGACCTCGGCTCGCCGATAGGACATGGGCGGCGGCTGGCAGTCGATCATCAGGTCCATCCTGTGGGACTGCGCTGGGGGCGGCTGCGTGTACTGCTCAGGACACACCACGTGCAGGGGCTGAGGAACCAGCGGGACAGGGTGAACGGAGAGGAAGACCAAGAGGAGGCCGGGAGGTGAGGCCGAGCAGTCTGTTCAGAAGGCCCATTTCTCAACTAACTACCTTGGACGCTCAGGCTCACCACTTCCAGGCCATTTTGAACTCTCCTTCTCGCAAACTCAAGTAACCAGGGAAAGGAGAGATGAGTGGGGTGGCGGTGGGGAGGCGGCGAGAAGAGTGAACATTTCAGGGTTAATCCCTGAACTGCCAGCCGGTCGCCCCTGCTCTCTGCACTGTCCTGTGCAGACTTCTTCCTTTACCTCCCACTTCCCCGCAACTACTGCTTCCCTTTCTCTACGGCTAAAAATGCAAAACAAAAACAAAAAAACGAGAACAAAACACTACAAAAAAAACAAACAAGAACATAACCAAAACAAACCTCTAATAAAAAGCAAGACAACACTGTGTGGTACTGACCCAAATGTGCAACAAGGGCCGAATCCCTGTCTCAGTTAAACTGTCTTCCAGCTTGATGAATGTTTCCAGGAGGGGGAGGGGACAATTTACTTTTAACTGGACACAGATGGTCCCCATCAAAAACAGTATGATACGATGCAATATGTACATGTGCCTTACTGTTGAATTTTACACTTGAAACTTACTGGATCTCGTTAACCAATGTCGTCATCATACTAATAAAATAGCTGTCATGCTTCTTCCACTCTTGATTCCTTTAGAACGCACCTTCTTTCCGGGTGCACGGCTTACTACTTCGTGTGAAAGGTAACTAAGCATGTCCCAGCGCCTGCCGTGCTGAGAAGCGAGAACACGCGCCCCTCCCCTCACACCGCGGTGCGCAGCCCCACAGCGGGACGGCCAGGGACTAACGGGAAAACACCAGCACCATGTCCCTGGTTACCTGCACTTCCTTAAGCAGCTTCGACACCTGGATGAAATTCAGTCGTGTGTCAATGGGGCAGTAAATGCATTTCATGGCCAAGGGCTGGTAGGGAGCCAGTGCTTCCAGGTACGAGAAATCGGGTTCTAAGGAGAACACAAAAAAGACCATTTAAAATGCAGGGGACAGAGTCGCTGCCAAGCGAGGGGGCGGCTGGCATGGTTAAGGTGAGGTGGCCGGTGTGGCTGGGAGCGTGAGCCGGCAGGTGAGTGCACCAAGGGGGAGGGGCGCTGGGCTCCTCCTCCTGGAGAGGGAAGTCATCCAGCAGCGGGGAAGGGAGAGACGAGGAGGGAGGTGGAGCTGCAGCATGGGTGAGAGCGCGACAGGAAAGGGTGGGCCAGAAGGGAAAGCTCTCCTCTGCAACAGAATGCCAACTAATAAATAAATGTGAAAGAAACAATGAAATTTTTAAAAGTTGCCATTTGCCAATTATCACAGTAATAACTAATTCAGCCCAGAATCATCAATAGATGCTAAAAAAATAAATAGATAAAAATCTGAGGAAGACCAGGATATATACGTAGTGTCAAAGTGTCCCACCCACAACATACAGAATATAAAATGGTGACTTTGGAGTGGAGAACTCCGGCACCGTCCACTCAGGTCACGTCAACACCAGGCATGAGACAAAGCGCACGCCACCTACTTGTCGGGATGAGCTTACGAGAGGAAAAAAGGACCTGACCCTGTGTTAGCAAAACACCTGTGCTGAGACTGTTGCACTCCCATCAGCAAAACTCAAACTCAGCACATCGAGACCAGGGGAATCATCCTTGCCTTAATGGCCGGTCTGTTCTCTAAGAGCCACTCACTGCAGCCTGCTTGGCAGGGAATGTTTATTCCACCCGAGGAAGCTTCCCACCTTGAGCCAAAAGAACTGGCTCATTCCTGGTATGAAAAATGATACTCACATTCCCAGCATAGCTTGTGCCCCCACGGGGACACCACTTCTTACAGCCCCCAGGCTTACACTCCTCTGGCACATTCGGGGTGTTGACGGTAACAGAACTTCCAGATTTTTAAATTACAACCCCTCTGGTGGATTCTGTCTCCCTAAGAAGAGTACCCAGAAACCCCCTACATGAGGCCAGCACAGGATGCCTGGGAGGGATAACTGACCCCCCATTTTACGTGCACCGTGAGAGTTGCGATTCCCACAGTCATTGTAACGCAATTGGAAGTAGTAGTCCAAAACCTTCCTCTGACGCCAGCAGACATCACAAATGACAGAACTCATGTTCTGGAAGCCCAATAAACCAGTTTAAATTCATTAGCCAGCGTTGTCATGGACAGTCACATAGCCCCTGACTTCTTAGTTGGCTAAAGAAAAATTTATACTGTAACGATGCTTCTTACGGTGCCTGGTAAATACTGTGCCATGTGTCTCAGCAGAGTCGACAGCTCGACAAGAGCACGAGGGACACCCTTAAACTCCTACTGCAGACAATGTGCTCCGGAAGACCCCCTGCTCAGCAAAACTAGGCAACAGTGAGGCCCTGGGAGTCATGAATAGATGTTTCCTGGCTGACCTCCTCTGTCTTTGGCCAAAGGGGCCCTGGGAAAAAGGGAGGCAGCCCCTGACCGCCGCTTTTCTGAGCTTTCCTGGCACTGTCGGCTCGGTGTTAGTGGAGACTGGTCTGGCCCTCATGTTGGCCATGGTATTCTGTTGGACATAAATAATTTCACAAACACTGACACCAGAGAAGGCCACTCAGGGAGCATGATGGATCAAGACAAAAACAAGATTCCTCCATAATCATGCCTGAACAAAAGCATACCGTGTCCAAACCACGAAATGAGCCTCCCCGGCTCCTTTCTGCCAGTCATAGCACTAGCCCTGCTTCCTGACAGCACCCGTCCAGAGCAACATCCCGCATCCAGGACCCCACCCCAAAATCACCTAACGCAAGCCCAAATCCACACGGAGTTCTTTTTAACAAGCTCCGAGACGCCCAATGCCTCCCCGTGGCGTGTTCTCCCTCCCTGCAGTGAGTCGACGGATCCAACTCTGTTCAACCACTGGTGTGTTCCTGGTGGCCCTGGCTGGGGGCCACTGATACTCTCCACAAACAGGCTCAGCACAAGAAAGGATCCACGTGTCCCTGACCTCAAAGCTTCGGGGACAACTAGACTCTATTCCATCAACCCAGGTCTCAAAAGTAATTAGAAAACCCTAAGACAGCAACTGATACTTTCTCAACAGCCTTCATGTGCCAGGCACTGTACAAAGTGCTTTCTTAGAATGGTTCACTAAATGCACAGGGCTGCCCAGGAGACAGCCATTGATAATACCACTTGGCAGTGAGGAAGGCGTGGCTCAGAGAGCTCGGGTAACTGGGCTGAGGCTACAGGAAGGTGGACCAGCCTTCAGGTTCGAGTGTTTTCCATCATCTCCCATCTGATGTTCAAATCCCAAAGCTGCCTGAAGATCTTAAATTGATCAAATAATACAGTGATTAAGTAAAACCCTTTCTACTTGACCTCATTAAAGGATTTGTTTTACTCTGAGGGGTTCGTCTCCACAAGAAAAACTGTAAGTCAGAGCAAAGTCTAAACAAAAGAGAAAGATCCAGCTCAGGGAATAATTCCTAAGCGGTAGAACAAGACTGGTGACTAGAATTCCTGCAGTTCTTGAAGCAGCAAAGCAGCTCAGTAAAATCTGTCTCAGGGAAAAACCTACAAAAACAGGTGTCCGGAACACAGTCACCTCACAGTATGTTCTCCTCTACCAACTCTGTCCCTTGTGGTTTCTTTATTTTTTGATATTTATGACAGAAGTGGTAAAATTCGCCCCAGGGTTCTATCTGGTAGGTGCATTCAGTGATGGTTCCAGTTTATTTACCTGTGAATATGACAGTGTTGAGACTAGATTTTCCCCAGAGCTCCATGAAGTGGACCACGTCCCCAAACCGGAGGGAAGGGTGCCCCGTAAACACCACGCACGGCTGCCTGAAATCGTTGCTGAAGTCACCGTGGATGCTGGGGTAGTGCTTCAGCTTGTTGGTCTGAATGAGCTAGAACAGGTGTATAAAAAAAGCATGCAAATTGTTATTAGCTGGCCTGGGTGGAAGGAAGAACATGCGGGCGGGGGCGGGGACCAGAAGAAACTTAAAAATACAAACAAGTCTTATTAAAATTAGCTAAAGAATGAAATTTTTTAAATGTAACTTTCTGAACAGATGGGACCTTTTGGTAATATTCACATATTCAATGGAAACTTATTCGGCTTGTTAGGGCCTGATGGAGCGTTACTCTTCCTTTATAGCTTCCCAACGGTCCGAGCCCCGACCCCAGAAGTCCCCAATATCGGTTATTGTTTGAGGTTCAAGTAACCTTCCCAAAACATGTGAATCAGAGTTCTGTCACCAGTGAACACCTCACACATGAAAAATCATTTTACCAGCGTCTCCTTTTGAGAAGTTATAGCTGTAAGTCACTGTGGCAACTTAATAAAGACAAAGACCAAACTGGCTTTCAGAAATCTGGGAGATGAGACGTCCTCATGACAGAGAGCCACAGTAAGAAGTAAGCCATGCACAGCCTCAAACCCGTCTCCAAACTGTATGTTTTGAACCAAAAAGGCCTCCTTTTTAGCACAACCCTTGATAACATCCTCCCAGCATCAGGCCTGACCCAAGGCGATACCATATAGTTACAGCCATGGACAGCATTTTCCTACACCGCTCAGAGACTCTGCCTGCCGCTTCCACCCTGCCCACCTCCCACTCCAGCATCCAAAGGTCCGATAACAAATATCCGGACCTCAGAGAACCTAAATATCAACTAAGCCGAAGGGAGTTTTACCCGGAGATGCTGCTTAATGGAAAAAGAAATGGTCTGTGACACGGTTTAATCTTGAAGCAGTGCCTAATAAATTAGAGGGGAGCTCCATCAACAACTTCAAGGTCAACCGAACTCACTCCAATAGTGAAAATGTGGCTAGAAGGGGAAAGTCCCCAAATAGAAGCCAAACTGTTCACTTTAGAGATTAAATCTTTAATTCAGAGAGTCCTGCCTTTATTCAAAAGACTGCCCTAGTACCCATGCCGTCTAAATCAGGTGTCCCATGCCTGGATGGGATGCGCATGGGAGAGATGAGCAAACACTGAATTCCCACTTTCCTTCCAAGTTACGTGCAAAAAAAAAAAAAAAAAAAAAAAAAAAAATGACATTCTTTTTATAACCTAGCTGGCCAAAATCATTAGTTGCCCCAGTTAAATGGGTGAGCGGCTGTCTAAAAGACTAATAAGTCTATTGTATCCAGAGACGTCAAGGAGATGAATGGGATTCTAAGAATAGCAGCAGGTCTTTGCACATAACTTAAGTCACATTCTAGGCATCACTTCCAGTTCTTGCATTTCTCCTGATCAATGCATAGAAGCTAAGATAAATTCACCCCCCTTTTTTTGGCCAATTGGATCTACCTTTCCAGCTGACTTGCTACATTTGACCATCCAGAATTACCTTGTGCTTTATTTTTTGCTTTATTGGATACTGTCAGTTTCCTAAAGTGCTTATACTGCTTTAAACATCTGGTAAAAATGTATATGTAACAAAAAATTGGGAGTAACTCTGTTGTCTAAGAGAATGGTTAAGTACATTATAGTATGTTCATATGATATGCTATGGCATATTAGGCAGCAATAATCATGACATGGGGCACATAAAAAAATGTCCATGATACACCGTTTGATTAAAAAAAAACAGTAGAAACAAAACTGCATACATAGCTATATAAAAACACTTATTGGTCTGTGGAGGAGTCTTCTATTTTTTAAAAACTGAAAAATGATCACAATAAGTCTAGTTGACATCTCTCACTATATAGTTAGAATATTTTTTCTTATGATGAGAACTTTTAAGATATACTCTCTTAGCAACTTTCATATATGCAATACAGCATTATTAACTATAGTTACCATGCTGTACATTACATTTCCATGACTTATAACTGGAAGTTTGGACCTTTTGACCCCATTTTTTAAATTGAAATGTTATTGTCATCATTAAAACTTTACATCTATGATCAACATAACTAACTGGAAAGAAGACTTTGATAATAAATAAATCTGTTATGCAAAAAAATTAGTAGATATCAGAATAAAATTCCTTGCCCAGTCACTAGAACAGAGGTAGGCTATGAGGTGCATAAACACACCGGTAACAGTGTGTTAGTAAGAAAAGAAAGTAATGAATCTGGAGTTAAAGTACTTCACTGTCTTCATCTCACATAGATTAATCACCTACGGATATTTTTCAAATCTAACGGCCTGCTGTCTCCATCCACATCCATTTATCTACATATCTTTTTTGCTTTGACTCAGTAATTCCACTTTCTTACCTCCGCATGAGGAAAAGGTGGTTCTGGGAGATACACCTTAGTCTGTTTGTTGTGACAAAGCCTTAAAGAGGAAAAACAGATCAGCACGTTAGGTAGGGCACACAGGGTCATCTGTTGCCACCTAGTGGTAGCAGCGCAAATACTAAAAATTAAAGTGTATTTGAAATTTTCCTGACTCTGAATCTCACTGAATAAAAGTCAACGAGTGTCTACGGAGCATTTAGGACATAAGCCTCTTGTGAGCATTTTTTAAGACTTTAAAATTCTTCAGTACTTTTCTTAAAAGGAACTTTGTTATTATGGGATAATTTTAAATTTACAGGAAAGTAGCATAGACAGTAGCACAGTGTTCCCGTAGATCCTTCATTCCGTGTCCCAATGTGAATACTGTACATAATCATGATATACTTGTTAAACTAAGAAATTAATATTAGCATATTACAATGAACTAAATTCCAGACTTTATTGGGATTTCACCAGTTTTCCTACTAATGTCCTTTTTCTGTTCCAGGATCCAATCCAAGATACCGTACTGCATTAGTGGTGATCAGGATTGAGGAGACAGTGATATGCCTCTTTCAGAGGCATGACTTTCTGTCTTTCACACCCACCGGGCAGCACTGGTAACTCAAACCGGAGAGTAACTAACAATCTGAGACCGTGAATGTTTTAGGTAGTGAATGTTTTACAGTCCTCCTGACAAACATGAATAATATGCACTTGGGATGGAGAAGCCTGTCTGACTGCAAATACAGAAAAAAAGGCCTTGACCACAACTAAAAGGGAGAAAAAAACATCTTTAAAAAGTGTGTGTGTTGCGGGGCAGCATATGGGATTTGTTATGACAGAATGATGTACAAATTCCTTTTTTAACTAGAAACTTCATGGAATATTATGTCCATTAGGCCACCACCCCACTAAAAAGGATTAAACATAGTGTGTGTGTTGGGTGTGTGTGCGCGCGCCCCTGAAGGCTTGGAAACACCATTCTAAGGCACTACGAGGTGAATGGTAAAAGTTAATCTATTTCCCTCATCCCTCTTCTTTTGGCCAGGTGAGTTAGATTCAAACATGCATCTAAATAATCCTAAAAAGGTTCACCAATTTCATACTGTTCAATAATTTTCCCGGCCTCGCATTTGATCAGACAATTCCCAGCTGTAATAAAACTCTATTTTGTCAAATATGCTATTAAAATAAAAAATATAGTTTTTCTTATAAGATTTGGTATTATAGACAACATGAGCTTGGGCTTTAAAATTTGTTTAGCTTTTAGAGGGTAACCTGACTTTGTAACAGTCAGAGGATACCAAGTGATTGGATAAATGTATAACATTTTTGTTACCAATTTGGAAAGTGCTGGCTAAGTTAAGTCTATCTTTCAACCTTCTTTCCTTGATAACTACTCTTCTAAACTCCAGCAATACAACAGCTATGGCTTTCATAGTATAACCTTCACATCACAGATATGGAAAAAACAACAAAATGAAAGTTTCATAGTAATGTGTAAAAAAAAAAAAATAGGGTCATTTCTATTCTTACTGCCTCAATGTACTAACTCAAAATAGAACTCAGAGAGAAGAATATGGACATACCACTCGGCAAAAATCTGGGAAAACTCAAGCGAACTGTTGGCCACGGGAGAGATGAAGTAGAAAGGGATGTTGGCAAGGCCGGCGGAGTCGATGTACTGGTACAGGCATTCCAGGAGGTCGTAGATCACTCCGGAGGGGTAACAGGGAACCAGCACGTTGCCTCCGTTGCGGACCGTCAGCGCTAGGAAGTTGGAGCCAGAGAGAAAATAGTGTCAAAAGAACAGTTTCATCAAAGTGGAATGGAACTTTTAAAATCATATTTGGATTTCTTTCACTTTCCTACTTCTGGTTGTACGATTCACTCTGCGTGCGCAGTAATCTGCTGCGTCTGAAGAATAGCACGAGAGCAGAAGAGCCAGAGGGGACAGTCAGCTGAGTTCGTAGCTGATGCCTCAGTCCCCGGGGACGGGGCGTGCGATTAAGGGGCTGAGTCTTAAAGGTGACCAATGGCAGCCGAGCTTCAGGACAGACCCTCCAAGCGCCTCTTTTTCGAGTCTGCTCAAAACTTTGCTGGATTTATCTCTGTTCGGTATCTGACACTGACGAATGACCTATAAGGAATAGGCCACGTTTTTCCTTTTGACTCATTTTAGCGACATTTTCTCATGAATGTTTTATCTGTAAGAAAATGCTCATACTTTAAATACGTAAATGATCAAATGAGGAACTGCAACTTCGGGGTATAATCACATTAGATATTATAAGTGGCCTAAAAAAAACTAAGCATCCTTTGAAGTTTGTTTTCTTTTGTTTGGTTTTCAAAACAAACTGAAACAAACAGCAGCACCTTGAGTACTGGTTGACTTGCTATTACTAGAGTATGGTACCGTGGAGAAAACCGAAGTCACTGGTCAGGGGTCAAGAGGGCCGGCTCTAGGCCTGCCTTTGCCACAAGCTACAGGATGTCAGGTAAGTAAGCCACCACAGCCGTGCTGGGCCGCGTTCCCTCCTCGGTCACATGAGGAGCGGACAAAGTCAGTGGTTTTGAAGCTTTAGTTTGTATGAAAATCACCAGGGAACATGTTAAAAATTCAACTTTTCTTCTGGGTCTCTCCCCTTTCCTAGAGGGTCTGACTTTCTAGGTCTGTGGCAGGGCCCCCAAATTTGCATTTTTAATAAGTGGCCTCATTTATCTTGAGGCAAGTGGTTACTGGACCCCACTTTGTGAGACAGTGGATTAGATATAAGGTCTCTTTAGACCCAGAGTTCTTCATGTCTATGACTCTAGATTATCGGCAAACACACAGACCACAGATTCTATTTGAGATTGGTCCAATAATTTTTCCAAGGTAAGAATAAATGTTTTTAACTCAGTATCAGCAGAGAACAAAAAAAAGACAACGCATATTGGCATGGCCAAGAGAGATGTCAAAGGACGGTGACTTCCACATAAATAAAAGGTGACCATCTCTTCCGCCAGTGGAGAGGCGACACCACTCATGGTCACCACGAGTGATGGCCCTGAGCTCATTAACACCCCTCTTTGGTAACTGGTACGGACTGAAGGCTTGTGCCCCCCACCTCCGAATTCACACCATGAAGCCCAAACTCCCTATGAGAGGGTATAAGTGGGAGGGCCTTTGGGAGACTGTGAGGTTTAGACGAGGACGGAGACCCCATGATGGGACTGGTGTCTTTATAAGAAGAGGAAGACACACCAGGGCTGCTCCTCTCCACTACGTGAGGACCAGCGAGATGGCCATCTGCCACCTGGGAAGAGTGTCCTCGCCAGTACTCGACCGTGCTGGCGACACCACCTCAGACTCCCAGCCTCCTAGACAGTGAGAAATCAATGTCTGTGGGGTAAGCCTCCCCGTCTACGGTGTTGTTATAATGGCCCGAGCTAAGACAGTGCTCAACCTAGGGTTTTCTAAAAGAAAGACAGCATTCCTAGATTTTACTGACAACTATATCCAAAGAAAAATAAATTTCTTCCAGGTAGCAAACACTCCACAAGTCTATCAATTTAATTTTCCCCTAAAAGAATAAAAAATAAAAAGTAACACCAACCAAATATTAGTGGGGAAAGTATCACTGTTGTGAATTCAAAATATATATACAGTCTTTTGTGCTATTACTTGCAAAGATGTGATTTTTCCCTTATTTGACAGCTGCCACCCTACATGTATCCCTGCTCCACCACCAAATCCCACCCCGAAGTAAGGTTAAATAAGAATTTTCTATATAAATCAAGGGGGGAGAGAATGTTGAGTATTTGTTGTATCAACTGCTAAATATTCAAATTTACTACTTTACAACTGTTCTTAGGCACTGTCAGATTCAAGTTGCTTAAGACCCACTTTTGTTGACCACAGGTTTTGAAGGATGAGCAAAAAGCCTAGGAGCGAATGGGGAAAAGGCCTTAAAAGGGGCATCGGACGGAGCGAATATGAAGGGAAAGGGCAACAAATTCTACAGAAGGTTATCACAAGCTCAAGGGAAGCATCTGACCACTGAGACGGGCTGCGCATGTACCCAGGCTGCTGCAGAACTCGCCCACCATGCCGTCTGGGTTCGCCGTGGGGATCTGGGTAAGGCCTGTGAGGACGAGGACATCGCTGTTTTTGAGAGAAGCTTGGTCCATGGGCTGCAAAACCAGAGAACTATGTTTAGTAATTTAAAAAGGGATGATATCTACAAACAGTACAAAAAAGAGAATGAACACATTGCTCTTTCTATGTCCAGCTCATCACATCTGCTCACGTCCTCGGATGAAGTCTGTCACTGAAGAGTGGTCGCCCAACAGGGATGGGGGCTCACGGGAGAAGGCACCTTATGAGGGTGATGAAAAAGTTCTAAGTATTGAGTAGGATGGTGAGCACGTGGTATCAAAATCCACAGAACTGTGCATTTAAGATCTTTGGGTTTCACTAAATACTATGCACATCTTTCTGTAGATTTAATCGGGTGGTCATGTGGAGTCATAACTCCCAAAAGTTAAGAACTACTGAACTAAAGGAAACACACTCTGACGCCGAGAACATTTTCTCTGACCCTCGGCCATCAGTGCTGCCTTCCTTTGAAAATTAAATGCCTTTACTAAAAAACAAAAGCAGTCCTACCAGATGAATCCCGCCAGGTTGGAAGTTATGATACATCATGATCAGGTCAGACTAGATGTTTGTTATTTTAGCCCTAATAACTTGGAGACATTTCTTGTTAATTTCTAGGGCTACTGTAAAAAAAAAAAAAAAAAAAAATCTTAAAAAGCTTCTTTTAGTGACATTCTCCAAACCAAGCTGACACCACCAACATTTCACCACCAAAGGGCAAATAAATGTATATGTATTGCTGGTGTCGAAGGCCACTCAACGCTTTAAGTGGGAACATTTTGTTCAAATACACAAAAACAGAGGTTCCATTGTGTCCAAGAATCAAATAAAAACCTTACAAAGTGACCGGGTACGATAAAGCTTGTAGAATGGAACTGAGAGAAGCCCCAGGCCCAGGGGCGCTGTGGCTATCGTGGCAGTCCCTGCACGTTTCTACTGGACACTCACACAGGGCATGAGAAAAGGGAGTCCCAGTCTCGAGGTCCTAGGAGCTCACAATCTAGCCGAAGAGAAAACACATGTGTACAATGAAAAAAGGATTTTTCAAAAAGCCATAGAAAATACAATGCAAATTTCAAGAGTCGGTACTGAGTGTATAAATGCCAAGGGGAATGCAGATTAGAGAGCTGCACCAGGCCAGCTGAGGTTACTCGTATGTGCTTTTTGGCAGGTGAAGTTTTCGTTCTATTTGTTTTTCCTTCTTTGGCAAGGAACTTAAGAGTCAATTTGAGCACAACCCAGGTCACTGGATTTGGAATGTCTCCGCGACACCCATTCCCTCCGCCGCACCAGGATGTCCTTCCTACAAGTGCCCCATGGCCTCCATGACGTTCTCTCTCAGTACGAATCACACTGAACTGTAATTTCCTCTTTACTTGTCTGTGTCTCCCAAAGGACTATGAAGATCTCTGAGGGCAAGGATTTGTATCCCTACTACCTAGCAAAATGCCTAGCACACACCAAATACTACCAAAACATCTGCTAAATAAATGAGTGCATGAAAAGCACACAGTCTGGTAGGAAATATGAGAACATGCCATCCTTAAAGTCAGGAAGGTGAGAATAAGCATGCCAACCGTGGGAGGAGGGCCCAGGAGGGCAGAGGAGAGAGGACGGCAGCCTGCACTGACTTGGGTAGAATGGAAAGTCTGCTTTGGGGCTGAGAAGAGAGAGAGTGTAAACAGAGAAAGTATAATTGGTAAAGGGCCAAAAGGTCAGAATCATGACAACTGATAGGGTAGGCAATAAGGAGTCAATAGTTTGAAGCAGAAGAATGACACTTTTTTTACAATAACTATAAATGACAGTGAGGTTGAGGATATTGAAAAAGCAGATCTACATGACACCACAGACACGAGCAGACATTTGGGAGTGGATTGGACACATCCGTATATTTTTTAAAAAGGGAAAGGTGCTCAAATCACCTAATGAGACTAATGTACCTAATTTCAAACAAATGGAGAGAGCACAAGAAAATAATGCCTGGGTTCGTTTTTCATTTATGAAGGTAGATTATAAACTTCCATAAAACACTGACCAACTGCTTCCAGGAAGGCATTTTAAAAAGAATAAATTGTGATCACGTAAGATTTACCCAGGGAATGCAACGGTTAAACGGGAGTCAAGGTAACATTACAATTCACTACATTAATGATCTAAAGGAAAGAAGTCACATGATTCTCTCGTAGACTCAGAAAAATCATTTGATAAAGTATTAACATCTTTATCCGATTTAAAAACTCAGAATATTAGGAAGAGAGGAGAAATTCCTTAAAATAATAAATAAAAATGTATAGTAAGCATCATATTTAATGAAGAAACTACAAAAGCAGTCCCTGTAAAATGTGGTACAAGACAAAGATGCCACTACCGTCGCTTCTGATTAACATGGGACTAGAGATGGGAAAAAGAAAAGATAATAAGGATTGGAAGAGAAATGACAAAATTGTTACTTCTTTGAAGATAATATCATCAACAGATAAATATTAGAATCAATATGAGAATTTAGCATGGTTACTGAATATCAGATCAATTTAAAGACATTAATACAGAGACCCTGTGCTCAGTAAGACTGATAATTCTCTTCCTCTTCGACCTGGGATGCTGTACTCTTTTCGGCCTCAGTTCTCCTCCTAACACCCCAAACATTCTTATTTAGGACCATGTCTCTTCCTTCCACTGTTTAGTGGTAAATGTTCCCTACGGCTCAGTCTTTCATCCCCATCCTTTATTTATATACTTTTAAAAATCTAATGACTTTCCAATTTGTCTCTATCTATGCCTTCACAGCCATGTTCCAGCTCTGTATTTCCACCTGTCCAATGTTCTCTCAAATTCCTATTAATCACACCCACTACCCCCTTCTAAAACAAACTCCCCACCACCAGCTCCACCTGTCAAGTGTCCTTATCACCATTCTCAATGTCATCCAGGCATGAAATCTGTCTTGTATTTTTCCTTCCCTCAAGACAGCGGGCATTCAATATATTTCTTAAAGACTTGCCAATGTTTTCTTTAATGTATCCTTCCACTCTTACCACCTCAAGCTTACACAAAGTTTCATTCCCCTGTGCTTATCAGAGCAGCCTGCTATACTCTCTCTAGCTAGTGAGGGTTCCAGTCAAGTAGCCCAGTGGTTGGGCCTTTTATGTAAAGTTTAATTTTAAAGTATAACCGCTGTAATGATGTGTAAGCAGCCATTAACAATCCATAAAAAAATGGGTATGGCTATATTCCAACAAAACATTATTTACAAAAACAGGTCGGAGGACGGGGAGCAAATCTGGTCCACAGGCCATAGTTTGCTGACTTCTGAAGTAGACCATCAAGTTTTTTCAAACCTAAACTTTTCTTATTCCTGCTAATTTAAAATAGAATCCAATTATCTGGGTAAAAGAAAAATCTAATTTATTTTCTTTTTTTACATATAATACTGGTTGCCAGCTAGAAATTAAAATTAATTACTTAAGTATGTTGCTCATTACTTTCAAAACCTTATTTTCCCTTTAAATTTATGAACTTTGTAAGAATAATTTACTGGAAATTACATCCATAATACTGTAAAGACTTGGATTTAAACAGGGCAAATAGGAAGAGTTGGCAGCCAAGTAATCTTTGTCTCTCATGGAGGAATATATCAGGAATGATAGAAGCTGCCAATAAAAAATTTTGATTCAATGAAGTGGATCAAGATGACATTGATGGGCTTTTGATTTCAATAAGCGGGAAAGGCTCGGAATTCTACTAGCTATAGGAAAAAATAACAATTCGTCCTCTCTAGACCTTGAGATGAAACTTGATTATAAAAGGTATGAAAAAAACAATGCAGAGTGGCAGCTCAGAATCACTCTACTGTTCTAGACTTACAGCAGCCATTCTTTTCCCCATATTAAAATGGGATAGGACTTCCCCAAGTCATCTGCCTATCTACCTACCTACTTACCTACCTACCTACACATCCGTCTATCCATCCACCCACCCATCCATCCTCTATCTAATCTCCCCTACCCTCTTTACAAACATGGAAAGAACCAGGATTTATGAAATGAATAATAAATTCTTTACCTAAAATAGAATGATGCATTTATAACAATATTTATGTACTTAGCTTCTTGCCAATATGACTTAATGAATGACTAACAAAACCTTCCAATAGCTTCCGTCTACAAATTAAAATCCAAATTTCTCATTATGGCCTACTATGTCCTACAATGGCCTGGCCTCTGCTGATCTCTTGGACACCTCTGCAGATTACACTTCGTGTGCGGCAGTCACGACCGTCTTCTCTGCTCTGTGGACATGCCCAGCCTCTTCTGGCGTAGAGCCCTTCGTCTGCCATGTCTCTGTCATACTTTGCTCTCACAGCTTTACGTGGCTCTCTTCTTCAAGTCTCGGTTCCACGGAGAACTCCCCAGCAGCTTTCTCTGACCATCCAATTTAAACTAGTCTCAATCACTCTATACATAACCCTACTTTGTTGTTTTTAGTATTTAGATCACAATCTGAAATTATTTTGCTTATTTATTTTCTGCACGCCATCCACTCTCTGTACATCGGCTGAATGTGGACCCATGAGAAGAGACTTTGCCTGTGAGTCACCACTGAACCTTTAGCACCTAGAGGAGTGCTTGACACATAGTAGGCCCTTAGTAAACATGAAGCAATTAGTATCTGCTGAGTAAACAAGTGTCCATTTCTGTCCTTCATCAGGCTATGATTATTAGAAGTGTTGGGAATCTCAGAGTCCTAGAGGTGACCCAAAGGCAGCAGGATCTTACAGAGGAACCTATGATCCTAAATGTTGGCATGTGAACCCTCTAACTTGGATAAAGGCTATCAGTGTCACAAGATGAATAAACTCTAGAGGGCTGCTATGCAACACTGTACCTACAGTCGATGATAATGCCTTACTTATACAGTTAAAGATTTATCAAGAGGGTAGATCTCATGTTCTCACTACAATTTAAAAAAAGTATCTGAAGAAGATTTAAAAACAGCTGATGATACTCTGAATATATTCTGAATTTGGGTTAAATAACCAAAAAGCTGAGTTGTTAAAAGAGAATTTGGAGTTACCTGGGGATGTGTGGTAAGCAACGAGGATCCAGAGACGTAAGATACTTTCTCATAATGGGACTGGATAATCCAGTTGGAGCTTCCAAGGGCATAGCCAGAGCTTAGAGGAGTCACCTGGACCGCACCAAAAAGCTCCTAAAAAAGAACCGCATCAGAATGTGTGACAAGCTTTCAGGAATGCAGTGATGCCAGATAAGTTTTTAGGAAAAAACAACAGAAATACTCTTCTTCACTTAGAAACAGAAACTACTTCAAAGTTTAAAGTAAAACAGAAAGATGGTAGAGAGTATGTGGCAGACACAGAAAACAATCCTATAGTCTTTACTTGTCACCTGAGACTTTCAGCCCATCCACATGTCACCAGGAATCCAATATTCATTAAAAGGCAGAGATGATATATTACCAAATAAACCAGAGAGACAAATACTTTGGTATTCTTTTCTCTTTTTCTCTTCAGGTTAGGTGTGCGTCTCATGGTTGCTCGGTACTGAGTGGCTCTGGGCGCAAGTTAATAGAAACGGGAACCCTTATCATTATCAGGTCAGAGCTCAAAGGTTATACTTGCCAATCGCTTCTTGATCTCTTTTATGCTCTCCGTTTCCTATTTCACTTGTCTGCAATCTGTAAAATAGCACCCACTATTCTAAAGTGAATAGAATGAGATGCCTTTCTTTTGACTAATTACATGCTGTCTTTCGAATGCGAGCTAGTGCGGGGAATGTAAGGTTAGGAAAGAACACCAATAAGAATCTGCGAGGAACGGAGGAAAAGATGAACACTCTGTCTTTCACCATGAACTAGTACAAGATTCATAGTGATTGAATGGCTTAAAAAAGGGAACTTTTGGATCCTACCAAAGAAACAACAATATGAGTCGAAAGTATTTATTAATTAATAAAATCATATCAACACTCACAATTTTCTGGGAATATCCCACCAGCTGGATTTTACTAAGGGCAGAGTTCACCTCTTGCATCGTATAACATCTTCTCCAGGTTGACACTTCCACTGCATCCTTGAGAGGAGAAGGCAACAGCCTGTAAATGTATCACGATGTCAGTTCTTTATGTTCCAGAGGATTCCTTTCAGGTAATGTATCCATTTTCTCTAAGTTGTTCAACTTATTGGTGTAACTGTTCATAGGATTCCGTTGAAATCGTTTTTATTTCTGTCAAGTTGGTTGTACTGTCTCCTCTTTATTTCTGTTCTAGTAATTTTTCTTTTTTTCTCAGTTATCTAGCTAAAGGTGGGTCAATTTTGTTGATCTTTTCAAAGAACCAACTTTTCGTTTCACTGATTTTCTCTATTGTTCTTCTATTCTCTATTTTGTTTATCCGGCATATAGCTGGGTCTTTTTTTTATATCTGGTATGATCATCTGTTATTTGACTGGACTATTTAAGCCATTCACATTTAATACTATTATTGATATGGCTTCTGTTTGCCAATTTATTATTCTTTTTTTACATATGTCTCATGTCATTTTTGTTCCTCTATTTTTGCTTTCCTACTTTTTTTTTTTAATAGTTAGTGAATATTTTTCTGATGTAATCTCTTAACTTCTTTCACAATTTTTTACTATTTTTTTTTTTGTTATTTCCATAGTGGTTGTTCTAGGGCTTATCATGTACATATTAACATAGAGCATTTCTAAAGACATCTCACACTCTGTTCCCTGTTGACAAAAGATAAAATGAAATAAACTCTTCTCATGGGCCTGCGAAACTATAGAAATGGACTGGGTTAAACACAGATGAGGTTTGGCATAAACAAGGAAAATAAAACATGATTTTTAACCTTTCAGACCAGCACCAGGAGCATCCATTAAAACAAACAAACGAACATACATATGTCATTAAAAAAACACATTACCATTAGCTCTAATACAATCAAGAACAGACCTGAAAAGTGACTTCCCTGAGATTCTCTGTACGATATAGGTGAAGGGATTTCTGTTGAATTGAACATGTATGTTAGCTCTGCTCCCTCCTGAAATATCACTGAATAATACAGTAAAGGGCTTCACACATGCATATACACTCAAGGATAGAGAATGAGAGAAGAGACCATAGCCATAGCATTTTAGAAAGAAGAAAGTAGGACAAATGATCATTGACTTAGCAGACCAGAAAAGTTCAATTCAAGTAACTTCATTTATACTACAGAACCCAGCAACTGGAAATGTTGGGTATGTCTGGACGTGAAGTTGAAGGTGGGCCTAGGAACAAGGGGATTTGTTGAAAAAACTGATTGAGAAACAGAACCTTCCAGTTCTCCTCATCTATTTCATATAGCTCAGCAGTTGCCCCTTGCCCTCTCAGGCATGTTACCTGAGAGTATTCTCTGAAGACAGTGAAAATGAGATTCGGGATTAGGGGATATCATCAACTACTGGAGGCAGCAAAAATTTATGTACTGACAGTAAAAATGTTCTTCTCATATGGCTCCCAGAATACTCTCAGCTAGGCTTATATCCTCTAGGGTAGGAGCCTGGAAGAAATTTCTCTGAAAAATTTGATCAGCACCAAGGAAAAAACTACACTGAAAGATACATGGTGGGGGAGATTTCACAAGGAAATTACCAAACCAGATTCTGTTACGGTAAAGTCTAGAATTCAACAAGACCTACTCTTGGCACACAGGAATTCTAATCTGCTTATTTGCATAACTCAAATATAGGCCAATAACCAAGGATTATGATACATTTGAGTTGTGTCTAAAATGATAAAGACCAAAACAAATGGAGAGAAAGGAAGAAAGGAAATAAGAGAAAATAAATTAAGCAGGGAGAAAATAACTATCATTACTATCCTTAGAGAGATAAATAAGACAGGATACCTAAGAAATGAGAAGATAATTCTACTAAAAAAGAAGAGGCGTTAAGAGAATACAAAGAGTTCTTGGAAATAAAAATATGATAGCATGTAGACAATGAAAGCATGGCAACAAAACATATCAAGCTTTTAAAATAAGCTAAAAACATTAAAAAATTGTACAAGGCATGAAAGACCCATGTAAAGAAAAAATGAGAAAACCTTAAAACTGAGGTAACAGAACTCGAAAAAGAATTAAATATATAAAAAACTCGGAAATGAAGACTAAACTAATAGAAACACAAGAGTGAATAAACACAACAGATAATGCTGTTAAGTAAAATCTAGGAAGAAAAAATTAAATGCTAAAAAGAAATGAAGAGATAAAAAGAAATCGAAAGAAAGTGGCAAAGTAGCCTGAAGACAGGCGAGGAAGATGCAATAGATAATAGGAGTTCCTAACGGAAACCTAAGCGAGGGAACAGAACAAATGCTAGGAAACCATAATTGCTAAAAAAAAAAAAAAAAAGAAAAGAAATAGAAAAAAAAAGAAAGAAAAAAAAGAGAGAGCGAGAGAGAGAATTAAATTATATAACAAAACAGAAGATATATCCTGGGAAAATACTTAGACTTATAAAGAAAAAAGACACATAAACCTTTGGGCATGTGGACAAACAAACGAACAAACAAAAATAGATTCTATAAGAGTTTTCGACAGCAATGCTTTTACTAGAAGAAAACAGAATAACATATTTAAGACACTCAAAGAGAGAAAATGCCAGCTAAGGATTCTACATGTAGCAAAACTAACTTCCAAGGTCACAGAGCACAGATAAACAATTATTAACCCACAAGACTCAGGGTGTATTGTTCTGGTGATCCCATCCTGAGATGTCTTTTAAATAATGAGTTTTAGATAACCAAAATGATGAAAACATGGATATATGGGCTGGTAGTGTGCATTAAATATGTAGTTACTTACAGAAGAGCAAATTAAGGTTAAAAGGGAGAGAGGATGATACATACTGCCTGTATTTTCTGGTGATGTATAGTAAAAATATTTTTAAAAATGGAAGGAAAATATATACACTCTGTTCTCCAGAGGCCTGGAAGCAATGGGCAACCTAGTGGCGATGAGCATCGCTAGAAACCAGAAAGTTCTATTTCCCACTAAGAGAATCCAGAGTTTCTAAGGGAAATGGTGATTCCAGATTCAGGGCAGGGGATGTCCAAGAGGAGTCTTTGTGTTTGTAGTGCCATCCTGCTACACTAGATGGCAAAACAAAACAAAAAAACAAGCAGACTATAGAGGGCATAACAGAAGGACACTGTGGACGACCTGAAATGCTTTCACTGCTCCCACATGGGGCAATCTGAGCTGCAAAAGACAATACTGCCACAGATGGAAATCCATGATACATATTTCAGAGTGCATTGTGATTAGATTGGGGCAGAGAAAGGGGTTTCTGAGTTACTAGAAATTTTCTATTTCTTAACCTGGGTAGTGTTTATGAGTAGTTGCTTTATTTTATATCTATCTATCTATCTATCTATCTATCTATCTATCTATCTATCTACCTATCTATCTATCTATAGAGTTAACTACATATATGTTTTGTGGCTTTTGGTAACTGTTTTATATTATAATAAGAGTTAATTTAAAAAATAGAAAAAATAATGCCAAAATAAGAAATATGATAGCAGAACTGAAAAACTCACAAAACATTGGGAGATAAAGCTAAAAGAACATCCCAAACAAAAGAACAAACAAACAGAAAAGATGAAAGAGAAAAATCTGAGTGCCAGTCCAGGAAGTCAACATCTAAATAACAAGAGTTAGGGAAAAAATGCAGAAGATGAAGGAAACTAAAAATAAGGGTAAAAAAATTTTTTTAAGTCAGAATTGAAGTTCTTGATTTTCTAGATTAGGGATCAGCAAATGTTTTCTATAAAGGGCCACAGATATTTTAAGCATTGCAGACCACATACAGTCTCTGTCAAACTATTGTACATGGCCATGTAATGCCACAGACTAGACATAAATGAATGAATGTGCCAATAAAACTTTATAAAAACAGTGGCAGGCCAGATTTGGCCTATCAAAACAGGAGCTTGGCCATTGCTGCCACCCCTGTTCTAAATTGAAAGGGCCCACTAAGTACTCAGTACATGAATGAAAAATGTCCTTTCGTCTGACATTTCATCATAAACTTAAAGAACAAAGATTCTAAAAGTTTCTACAGAGGAGTAAACAGGATACACACCAAAAGATCTCCACTCAAAGCACTGGGCTTTTCAAAAGCATTTCTGGAGGTGGAGGAAAACAGAGCAGTGCTTTCAAAATCCTAGGAAAAAATTATATCTAATCAGCATTTTTATCAGAGTGTGAGGGTAGAACAAAGGCATTTCAGACGTGTAGGGTCTCAGAAAGTTTACCTCTCACGTACTCTTTCTCATGAAGTTATTGAAGGATGTGCCCTACAAAATGAAGATGTAAACAAGAAGAAAAAGAAGAAAAAAAAGGACCCAGAAAACAAAGCTTCTAACAGAAGAAAGAGGTGCAGAAATCTATGGTATAATGGTGAAGAATATCCTAAACCGAAAGCCATGTAGCTGGCCTGAGAGCAGCAGAAATCAGGTTAGGGGAAGAGAAAAAGGATTTTTAAGAAGATAAAATTGTGAGAACACTTATTGAGTTTGAACATACTGAGGAGATGCTTATACAAATGGGGGAGAGGTTAGAAATAGATTAGTAATAAGTACATCGAAAAACTAAGCAAATAAGCAAATGAAAATTACTAACTTGAGGAGGGAAAAAGTGGTGCAAGAAGGAAAAATAGTCCTAACAATGTTATATGGCAGTCATAATGAGGGAAACACTAAATAGTTAGCATAGAGATCATTTTGCTCCCATTCCCTTTTCCTTTGTTTCTCCAGCAACAAAATATCAACACTCCTTCGCATTACCTTCTATATAAACGGACACAGGAAGATTTTTCTGATTTCAGTTATCTGGCCTATGTATATTGAATCACTTTAGGTTTTACAGTATTTATTAAATAAATATTTATTTAGTCCTGATTGTGGCCATAGCATTTAAGTTTTGTAAAGAGATAAAAAACAGGCACAACATAAAAGCCTCTGCTCACAAGGAGCTTATGTCTAAGAAAAATTTTATAACAATACGAGGCAATAAAAGAGATGTCAAAAGCCATGAGTGAGTCATCCTTTGCCTGCATACTTGCCTTCTCTCACTGAAGGGCCTAAACGATGTATTAAAAATGCAAATCTTAACACACACAAACCCACACCCACCTTCCTCTCTTCCACTTGTAATGCCTTGCTATTACACTCAGGATAAAACCCAAGGCTCTGAGCATGGCTTTATAAGTTCACTCTTTATTCTATATTCTATATTCTGAGCTATAAATAGCTCTTCAAGTGCCAGGCTCCCTCAAACTTGTAACTTCTCCCATTATCTTCTTCACAATTCATGCAGATGATAATTACTTTTGCTTTGAACCCCAGACCATCTGTCACTTTTTCTGTCTTGTAACACCACCAGTCTGGGCCAGCTACACAGGCTGTGTGCTTTTTTAAGATGCCCTGGCCCCGAATATAGGACACAGGAAGGTGGTACAGACGCTCCCCCTGGAGAGGCCACTGGGAGGGGCTGCTCTATTGCTTTTCTCCTTCCACATCCTGGTAATTCTGCCAACCACCTTGAGGAAGGAGGGTTTCTCTAAAGGCCCTGAGACATAATGGAAAAAACAGACCTCTTTCTCTCTGTTTCGTCTTGACCTCTGAGCCTCAGTTTCCTCACTTGTAAGATAGGGAGAGTACCACCTTCCTTTTAGAGCTGTTCTGCAGGGGGTAAACGATACAATGCACACATGTGGCACAAAGCAGGTGCTGAAAAAGACCATCTCCAACCCGCCACAGCAGAGTCTTCACAGCCCCAGGACCATACGCAACTTCCAATACTGCAGTGAACTTCAACCCAGGGGGATTTGTTTTTATGAGCAGAAATGACAATGAACTTGAGTGGTCCAGGCACTGCTCTAGTGGGTCTCAAGAAAGAACCTAAGCTATTACCCTGCTTTAGCTCCTCCTTTAAATTCCTCCGGATCTGAGACTGCCATGACTTGGGCCTCTCAGGGCTGCGCTTCATAAAAAATAGACTTCTCACGATGGGTTGAGCTCGGAGGCTCTCACTGGAGTGGCCAGAGTGAGCTGTTTAATAAATAACACTTGCGGCCCAACCACACCCCTCAACCCAGTTGAATTCGCTTTATGTTGCCCTCAGCTTGGCTGAGGCTCTGTGTCTGAGCCTCCCTCTCAGAGGGTGAGCTACCCGGTCAGACACAAGGCTGGGCTAGAGCTTCTGCCTTTCCTTGGAGCTTCCCCCCCGACCTGCGACCTGTACCGCCATTACCTAAAACACCAGTGGGCTTTCTTCCCTTGATGGCCTTTCCCATCTAGCACAATGTCTGGTGAAAATTAAGCAGACTGAAATACGGAAGAGTCTCTCAAAAGGAGTAATTTGGTTATTTTAATGTTTCCACTTTCTGCTGGAGATATAGACAGTCTCCAGAGCAAGCTAGCAAATGCTCTGAGCCCAGGGGCAGGGGAAGGGGGAAGACTGAGATGTGAAATATTTACAACTTTTGTCCTCAACGGTCCAGAACCTGTTTCTAGAAAAATTACTGGGTGTTTCAGGTGGGGAAATAATTTCCTTAGGCAAAGCAAAAGAGTTGTGAAGAATCCAGGTATATTTCAGCGTGGATCTTTTCCCATTTTCCCCCTTCAGGGTAAATGGCATAGAAATCATAAAGTTATGTTCTAGGGAAAATGAAGAAAGCATTTGTTTATACAGAAGCATTTGGTTATGCTGATTTTTGATAACCAGGTTAGCAGAGCACTCTTGGGGGTGGGGAGAAGTGTCTTGTTAAATACAATAAAAAAACAATAACGTATTATCTTTTTATCCCATTATATCATATTATTCAAACAGTAATATCTCTTTCATTTTTGTATTCTTAGCACTGAGCACAGTGCTCAATGTAAAGATACTCAAAAGACAAAATGTTTACCTGTCACCGCAGGCACACAGAACCAGAGAATAATTAATGAGTCCTCCCTGAAGTGCACCAGTGAGTGTGGGCAGAGGCGAGCCGCAGGACAGGGCTCGAGGTGGTGAAAACATTGGAGGGAACCAGCCAGCGAGACGGAAGAGGACAGCTAAGAAGGCCCCGACGATCCGCTCTGCAGCCGGGCCTGGTCAGTTCAGGGTTTCGTGGTGGGCAGCTCCCGCACAGCTCCCGGGGATCCGGGCCTCTCATGTCACCCTGTGAGACACCCTCCCCCCGAGTGTGGCCTGCACCTAATGGCTTGCTTCTAGTGAAGAGAGTATGACAAAAGCTAGGTGATGTCCAAACCCTGCCCCTCCTCCATGCTGTGAGTATTCCGCAGTGAGAGACCCAAAGCCAGCCTCTCCAGTGTCAGTAAATAATAGTTTTCTGGGCTCTGTTCTAGGACAGAGGCAGTGTTTTAATACCATAAGAAAGCATGAGCTTTTCTCGGGTCTCCTCAATGACATTTTTATAAACTCAGATTGTACATACCTTTTGTAGAAGGCTGATATTCATATCCAATTTAACTTTGAGTTTTGCTTCTTTAGTTGTAATATTGAGCAATTTACTTCACCTCTTTTTTTCCTATTTCTAAAATCAGGGTAAAATATTCTCAGAAACTGTTGTAAGCACTACAGCAAATAAGTCATAAAATGTATATCGATTTGTAAATATATATATGGCATTCGGTACAGTAGTTAGCTTCAGGCTTCCCTCTTTCCCTTCCCCAGGGCTCAGAGCATGTGCTAGCTCACCTTTGTTCTTAAATTCTTTGGGTACTTTGTTCTGGTACCTTACATACTGACTACACCTTCTAGGTCCTCACTATTATTTGTCATTCCTTTATTTGGCAATGTCTAGAAGGTTTCCTTTTTCATATAGATTTGGTGACTATATTTTCACAAATAAAGAATTTGGTTAAATTTTCTGTCAGCTAGACAAAAGACTTAAACGAGGAAAGTCAAATCTATTGCTGGTGTTTTCAAAAGTATGAAGCTTCATTCTTCTATGTACAATGTGAACTTTCAATTCTTTTCTCTCCTTCCTGGTGTGTACTGGATGCTATCACCTTTTTGTCCATACTGATCCCTTCCCTTGGAATGATCTCTTTCCTCATTCAAACCCTACTTAACCTACCAACCACAGCCTAAGTCTTGCTACTTGGTACCTAATCTTCACTTGAGTCTAAAGATAAATTAGACTGTTCAGGTTACTGAAAGGGGGCTATGTGAGTTAAACAACTTGAGCACAGGGATTGTTTTCAACTTTTTGGGGCATTTTCCTATAAACTCATCATAATGTCGGGCGCTTGGTACTTAATCAACAAATAAGTTTGCAGTTCTCTAAATTCCACATTATTACCCGTGAATTCCTTTCCCCCACTTTCCAGACAGTCACTTTGCTATTACTTCTTTCTACTTCATAACATCTTGTCTTCAACATCTTGTAACTTAGCTTTCCCTAAAACTCTCCGTATGCTTACAGAAGACGTTATCATAGAGAGGCATTTACGAAGCCATTCAAAGCCATTAGGATTATTGGCTGATTAATGATAAGTCAGATAAGGAAACCCAGTGGGAACTAGTTCTGTTTTTTCCGGCTTTCTTATTTAGCAAAGTCAAGTTCTCAGAGTCTAAATGTTTCATAAGTACTTTCTAAAAGGTTTCATTGTTCTGTTTTGTTCTTATCACACTTGAGTGCCTAGTAAACCTTTCCCTAGTGCTCTGATGTCATGCCAGTCCTCTGCTATCTCTTTTTCCATCCCACCAACATAAGCAGCACAAAGATCGTGTGTTTCTGTGAAAAAGAAAGACTTTCAAGGCCACTGGGACCACTGAAAAGCTTACAAATAAAACACTGTTTGGGCTTTTCCTAACTGTTTGATGAATGAATGAAGGAACAAAATGGATATGAGAGCAGAATACAAAGAATATGAGCAGCAGAAAGTGGGTTTCCTCTCATTAGAGCAAAATGTGTTTAGCATACTGTGGGTGGGGTCGGGCGGGGTGTCAGCAGTGATGACCTAGACATTGTTTAGCAAAAGTGGAGCTTCAAAATCAAACACTTCTCATTATTAGCCTCAAAGGAGAGTGCAGTCCCTGAGTTTTATTTTATATCAATTTATCCCTAAATTGGACAAAGGCAATTGCTTAGGCGACCACTGCATAATAGAAATAATTCTTTAGAGTACCTAAACTATTTCTGTTTTAATTCTGTGCTCATCAAAAAACCTCTTTATCTATAATTTGATCTCTTCAGTGGACTTGCTGACCAGAACAAAGTGTCCGAGAGAGATGAACCGTTCTAACTCTGGAATGTCTCAGTATAAAGTAATTAAATGGAATTTTTGTTTGTTAGTAAATATCCCGAGATTTTGGTTAGCCTGAATCAGTCCCTTGGAGACTAATCCACTGTGAGTGAAATGAAATGATTTTGAGTTTTTGGAACTGCGAAGCCGAGTAACAAGCTGTGAGGATTCTGTCAAGTACTGCCATTCTGTGAAGATCTGCTGAAGGAGCCTCTCTCTCCCTTGGACATCTTTACACTTGATCTTAGCCAAAAGGCCGAGAAGTGATTTCGACATCTTTAAAAACTATAACATAAGTGAATTTAATTTAATTCAATTTTCTTCTTTGATGGAAAAGGAGATTGAATTTCAGAATCTGAATAATAGTGCTAACTAATCAGTAGCAACAATGGTATCACAAAGTGGTTTTCCTTTTACTATTCTACCTTGTCTTTATCAAGAAAGGCAGAGTCTCAGGTAAATTAGGCTGTGAAAGGCAGGTGTGTTCTGGTTACTGAAACAGGGTGAGCCAAGTGTATCATCATCAAAGGGCAAAAGGACGTGGGTGTTTACTGAGCACCTACTATGTCTCTGGAACCATAAAAATAAAAGACTTCACTTATATTCCTCATTTAATCCTCCCACAAACCCTATGAAGCTGCTAACAGTACTCGTATCGAGGATACAGAGCCTAGAAGAAATAAATTGAAGCTACTAAGAAGCAGCTCTGAAATTCAAATACCAGTCTATTTGACCTCTAAGCACAGGCTTTAATTTTCTTCCTACTAGATAGTTAGATCTGATAAATTCCTCTATAAATACCCAAGGAATGTCAGAGCAGAGGAGCAAGATGCTTGTTTTTCCTTTTATATCTTCTATAAGGTATGAACCCACATTTTTAGCTCTAAGTACTGAAAACTACCGTAACATTTCAGCCAGGAGTATATCAGTGCATAATTCCTTAGTGTTTATGAAGATTACGACGATATCCTTAATTACAACTGCAGATATCCAGTCTCATACAAAAAGAAAAAAATGCCCACCCTAAACAAAAAACACTAAAGGCTGGGTTAGTTGAAGTGAAATATTTTGCTTTGAATTTTCCCATGAAAAAACCTGAACTTTGAAGTGGGTATGGAAAAGTCTAAGGCCCAAAAATTATATTGCAAGGGATTCTCCTTTTCCTATCCTTCAAAATCTGTTTTCAAGAAGGGTAAACTGCAATGTCAACATGAAGAAGAAGAATGACTAACTTCTAAATAAATCTCAAGGAGCAGTGTCAACTGAGGCAGGGAGTCAGACAGCTGCCAAAAAGCAAGAGTAATAGGTTTTTTTGGTATACGTACTAATACTAAATCAAATGCTAATTCCAACTATGATCTAAGGGAAATGATTTAAGGAAATTTGTCAGACTCCTTTGACCAACGAGTTACAAAGATTTTAATTTACTGTTTTCTTTAGTTGATGGCCTTATTAGTAACTTAAGCTACTAAGATGTATTAATTCTAGGCACTTAACCAACAGATTGCCTGTACAAGATTTAAGTCTAAGTAAAAAATTGCGGGCTCAAACCTCACATCTAACTTGCAGAGGTGTTTTTTACAGGATTTTATTATAACGTGTGAGCCAACATTTGAAAAGATTTTTGAAATCACTTTTAAAACATCCAAATTTTGAGCTTTTCTTAAAAATAAAAAAAAAAAAAGGAAAGATTCGGCAGTCATGGGCTCACGTTCCTACGTCCTACAGTCTGCTGAAGCAGTGGCAGCCCGTCCCGTTGGAGGGGCGTGCTCACCAGCCCGCGGTGCCCGGCTGCCCACCTCACTCCTCCACTTATTTTCCCCATCCCTGCAGGTATCTGAGTTTGTGGCCCCTACTTTAGAGGAACTGGATAAAGAAAGTACAGGAATTAAAGAAAAAACAAACAAAAATAATAAAGAGAAGACATAGCCCATATCATCTGGGGAAAATGTCAATGCACTAGACAGCAAAACAGTGTATCTCAATATCGTATGCCATAGAACTTTGAGACAGTAGAGATCAACTAGACTGAGACAGAGAGACATTTTAAAGTGATGTAAATCCTTTAGTATAAATGTTGTCCAAACGAAGCACTTTTAGTATTCTGGCCCCAGGTTCAATTCTAGGTGAATACTTCAAAAGAACTTTTTGTCTGATGTCTTCATATTCTTCCACCACTTTATCCAGGAGAAAAGGAGGACACGTCTTTCTTGTTTTATCTAACATGTCTCAGCATATTCTTTCCAATAATTAGACTCTTCTCCTTCTCTCAGTAAGTATGGCTCATCTCATGCCCAAAAGCCAAAACAAAATACTTGACCACGATCAGAAATATGGTCATGATATAAGAAATCATAAAACATGGTCTTCTGCAATAGTGCAAGTTATTCTCCTAGCTCCTCTACCAAGTTGGTTTCTAACAGTCTCTGATTTTTGCCCACCAGGTGGCGAGATAGTAAATTCAAGATATTTCCACTAGCACCTTTTTTTAAAAAGACTTCCTAAGCATCTTACAAAATCAATTTCAGCCCCCGCCCCCACCCTCCAGCCCTCTGCTCTTTCAAGTTCAATCGACTTTTCTCCCTAATATGCAATGGCACTTCTTTCGTGGGTCAGTTACCTAGTACGTTACAAAAAATGGGAGGCAAAGGAAAACTGCCAAGGACTCTGCCCAAGGTCACAGAAGAAAAGGCAAAACAAGAACTTGGAACTTCCTAAGATTTGGTCCAGGGTTTGGAAATCAGGAAACAGTGACCTTTGAACATCTTTTCTGGTGTGCCAAAATTATTTGTGGCAGAATATTATAAAGGGTATAAATTTAAAAGGAGGAAGTAAGGGAAGCCAAAGCATACATGCTCCACTGGGAAAGAAAAAAAAGTCCTAAGGCTTCTAAGGAGGGAAGTATATAGAAATGGGTCTGATGTGGTCCAGCCGCCACATGGGAGAGAGAAAGGAAAGGAGAAGGTATAGCAAAGGGCAGGAGGAAAGGAAGCTGAGAATAAGAATGCAAAATGAGGTGGGTAGACAGATCAAAGAAACCACTGATATACTTACAGAAGACTCAGACATGTGTGTGTCCAGAAAATACTTCCTAAAGCTGAAGTCACACAGACATCATATCCCTCAATCAAGGAAACAGACACATAAAGATCCATAAAACACAGGAGAAAACATGCAGAGTTAAGCATACTTCCTCCACCCCTGACGTGAGAAGAGACTCACACACACGTGAGAAGAGCATGTGTGTGCCCAAGAGGTGGTCTGGCATGGTGGTTAAGAGCGTGGGCTCTGGAACCAGACTAGTCCAACTGCCTGGGTTTGAATCCAAATCCTATCGCTCACTAATTCGCTGACCTTGAGCGAGTTACCTAACCTCTTTGTGCCTGTTTTCTCCTCTGTAAAATAATGTTAAAAAATTAAAACATTGAAGACTGTGCTACATCCATTACGTAAAATAACATGCATACAAAGAAATGCATAGAGAAGACTCTACTGCTCAAATTCTGAAAGTTACAGCATAAAAACAAAGCATACTTCTCCTAGCTACATATACATATTCTTGTGGAAAGGATATTCACAAAACAAGACATTCAGAAGTTTAGATAACCAGACATCTAACAAATCACTGACCTAGAGGAAAAAAGAATTCAGTGCTTAGGCAGCTGGAAAAGAGTAGACTTAAGTAGGAGTGTATGAAACACGCACTTAAGAAATCACAAGGCGGATTCTGACTGCGGACTCTGGACGCGGTGCCTGCAAGTCCCCTAGAAGGCTGGGACTACTGTTGCGCCTGGAGGTGAGGGCAGCAGCTGGTCGGATTAAAGAAACCGCAGTATGCTAAGACTGACTGGTGTCTCCCACCCATTAAATATGAGGGCCCGGAAGTAGAATCAAGTTGTCTCTTTGTCTCTATTAATTACATTTCTAAAAATTTCACCCCTCATCATCTGGTTTGTGCTCCTAGCACTCCACTAAAACCAACCTGTCTCGGATTTCCACAACCTAGGGCCTCTTTCCATCTTGCATGATATTTCTACAATATCTGAGACCACGACAAGCCTGGGTTTGGGGAAGAATCTTTCCCCCAGCTTCTACTCAGCTCTTCTATTACCCATCTAATTATGACTTCATAGCCTCTTTCACAATTCCTACTGATTTTTTTCAATTCTAAGAAATTTCTTGTTATTTTATATTAACTTATGTTAGACTCTTCATGTTCATTGCCACTGCCTTAGTTCAGGCCTTTGTTCTGACAGTCCTACCACGCTGGTCTTCCTCCCTCATCTCCATTCTCTTAAATCATCCTCGAAGCTGCTTCCGCAATTACTTACCCGCAAACGAATATGTGATCATGTAATTCTCCTTCTTACAAACCTCTACTGATGGACTTCCCTCTCTCAATAATAGTCAACTTTACACATCAGTTCCTTCGCTATCTCGCTCCAATGTTCCTCTTTAGTTTTGTCTTTCAGCCCTCTACTTTACCCATGCTAATCCACCCTGAACTTCCCTGTTTCCTGAATACAATGTAGTCTACGATGCTGTGCCTGGACCCCCTCTTCCTGACTTCTTCTATCTGGAAAGGTCCTTTTCTTCCTCCAAGACCTACTTTAAGTGTCATGTCCCAAGGAATATCCTCCTCAGCTTTCCTAAGCAGGGAGTGCCTATAGCACTATGATCAAGCATTTCTTATAACACATGCCATCCAAGATTTCATTCACCTGTTTATCTGATTCCCCATTAACCCCTGAGCACCTCAAAGATAGAGCCAATCATTTTATTAATTAAAAAAAAAACCCAGACCTAGCACAGTATCTCGACATAGCATAACTGTCTCTCAAAATATGTTGGTTGAATCAAATATAGCCATTTCATAAAACAAGGAAAAGAGAATCTTTAGTTCTAACAGTTTACATGTTTAAGAATAAAATAATAAGACAAATGAGACTGTTTGTAAAGCCTGAGACTGCCGTTGGGAGGAAGAGACAGGCCTATTGCTCACCGCTGAATATCCTTGTTCTTCCACAAGGAGGCAGACTGAGCCTTGGGCACTCTTTCAATGAAATTCACCAGCTCTTCCATGAGAAGCCTGAGTTTAAACAAAAAAAAGTGATGAACACTCTTAAACAATTAGGAAAACACTGCACTCTGACACTGTAGCCAAGAGACTTGGGCTCATCTGCCCTCCCTCCCCCAGTCACCTTTCTCTCCGTTGCAGATGAATGCAGCCACCATTTCACATAAAGTTGAACAAAAACCTAGCCCTCTCACTGAATTTTCATGTTGAAAGTTCAGAACATATATGATTTAATTCACCTTTAAAGCAAGCCTGACATGTTTCTTATTCCTAAACACTGCAATATATAAGCCTATGGTTTAACTCTCACTCTTAAAATCTCACACCTAAAAATACAAAAGGAGAAAAAGTTAAATGACTGCGAAGTATCTGATTTTGGTGGCAGTAGTAAGATTTTTTTTAAATGATAATATTTGATAGACATTTTAAATGATAAAGTAAGTTTTCTTGTTGTGTGTTTTAGGATTAACAAAATCCTATATGGAAGAACACTAATCCTAAAAATCTAACTCAGGAACCTACAAAGGTCAGGCTGTGCAGATCACAAGATGGATTACCAGAGAATCACAACTGAGGGAATCTGAGAAATGCCTCACTCGATTAGATCCATGATCTGCATACTCTGAGGAATATATGGGACAGAGAACTGTGAGAATCCTGGATAAGCAAAAAGCTAAAAACAGATATTCAACATTGTAAAATTTCTTTCATAATCTAGTAGAGATGATCCATAATGACTTAAATCCTCTGTCAATCAACATATATATGTGGAAAACCATAAATATATTTGCATTTGAATGGTGAACAACTTCGTTTCCATTTATTTATTCCTAATAGCATCTCCTCCTTTCATCTTGAAGGAGCAATACCAGCTCCAGTAGTCTAAGACCTGGGATCCAGGATCATTATCATCCTGGCTGTGGCTTTTGGGAGAACAGTTGGGAGCATCCATCCTCACGCTTTAACTTTCTTAGACTAGAGTCTAATGTTTTCAGCTTATCAATAACTCTCATTGAAATTGATCCATCACCTTGAGTGTTTTACTTTCCATGTTTCTTCCTCAGACCTTTTACTTTTTCCCTGTCACACTGCAGGTAATGTGATCTGACACAAAAGCAAGGACATATTTTGTTGTTTTGTTTCTGGTAATTTCATCTTGTTGGACTTCTGCAAGACACTAGAACCCAAAGTGAAGAGTCTATATCGACACCTAGATTCCATATTTTGGGTCTTGATAGGTCCACCTTATACCATGCTTGTTAGTTTGCTTTAACATGATTCTTTTCTCTGGGGGTAATTCTAAGTGATGCTACGGTTACTTGCAGCAACCATGAAGGCTTAGGAGGGGCAGAGGAAGAGATGACGAACGTTCCCAGAGTCAGAGTCCCGAGTTTCACTCTCTCAGCAGTGCAACTTAACCATCTAATTACTTATCCTGTTTTCTACAAGCTGACTCCATTTATATCTGCACTTGTCCATAAAACAGGAAATTGTGAAAGCAAAGTAATAATTTTTTTTTTTCTTAAATATGCTCTATGTTCCTTTCTCTGAAGCTCTTTGCATTGCTTTTTTGTGGCATCTTACTAAATGTTACTTCCTCTGATGAGCAGCATCTGCACAGAGGGGCTATCTCAGCAAACACCTTCCCGTTTTGGCGCGCGTGCACGCGCACACACAGACTATGAAGGCTATGTACAGCATCAATCTCTAGGCAATTCCAGTGAACATTTATTTTATATAGAGAGCTATCTATCCATGCCTTGTCCCTGGTCAGCTTCTCAGAAGGAAAAAACAATCGTTCCTGACACAACACTCTATTAAATAGTCACCTCTGAAGCAAGTTCTCCAGCCACATGGTAACGGCGTAAGAATACTCTCACCTGCCAATTTGAATGGTGGGCTCTGTGGCATACACTGTGCCTGTGAAACCAGTGTGCTCAGTGATGTAGGGCAGTGCCATCATGCAGTGATAGTTAGAGATGAGGATCACATCTACCGTAGACAGATCTATTAGCTCGGTCTGAAAAGAAAGGGGAGGGAATGATACATATCTGTTCAGAGCACATAGATCAACGCGATGTGAGTGAAAAATGATGCTGTCAGAATGCAGAGAAGTAGTTTTTGTGCTACAGAATAATGATGCCTTTCCTGCAACACTTCTATTCTCATTTTAGGGTATTTCCTAATGTTGATATTAAGTAGCAGGACAGGATGACTAACAACAGGAATGCAGACGGTACGCCAGCAGTGCCATGAGTTTACGAAACCAGAGTCCTGAGTTAGACATACGAGGATAATGATAGCACTTTCTTGCCTGGCAAGGAAAAGCAGGTAACATGAAGCAGAGAGAGCACAATATACACTGTGAGGGGAACTAGAAAGTAACGCACCACTGCTACGGATTACACGAATAGAGGCAGCAGCACGTAGAAACCAGATCTTCAAAAGCCGAATGCAGGAATCGACTTTTGTTTTGTTTGCTTGCTTGTCTGAGGTAACTTTCCACTACTAGTGCTGAACATAGAGCAAACAAACAAACAAACAAACAAACACACAAATAAATAAATAAAATAAAATAAAATAAGAAAGAAAGAAAATGTAGTGGCAGAGTCACAAAAGAAAATTATGCTGTCATGTTCTACCCTAATCTTAACCCCAAATCTACCCATTACTCCTTCGCTAAAGTCATGTGAAAACGGAAAAGAAAGGTTGGCAGGTGAGGAAAAATGCGACCATGTTTAATAAATTTTATGAAAACTCTTTTAGTAGAAGGGAAGGTTTTACTCATAAATTTAAGTCCTACAACTTTTAAAGCTCAGTTCACTTCTTCCAGTGAGCCTTCCTGGTTTGCCCAGAAGAAACCACTTTTTCATCAGAACGACCATGGTGCTCCACGCATATCCCTCTTACGGCAGTTATTCTGCACGACGGCATCACAAACAATTAAACGTCCTTCGAATATTATTTGTAATATCTGTAAAATATTGTAATATCTGTCCCTCGACTATTAAATGTCTGAGGCGGAGGATCCTGTTGACTGATCTCTGTCCCACCGCCAGCGCGGCAGCCAGCACATACCAGGCCTGGGGCACCGCTGCTGGAGAAGCGCACCATTATAAGCAGCACCCTCTGCGAGGGAAGGTGAGACACTACGGTTCAGGGACATCGTCTCGACCACTGAGTTCCCCCTCATGGAAGTCCCCTCTGGGAAACTGCGCAGTGCACTAAGGACGGCATGGGCTAAGTCGAGGAAGTGTTGTAGTTAGGAGAATGGGCAGTTGAGTTAATACGTCTCCCACAGAGAAGAAGTAACAAAGATGCCTGCACCATCTTTACAAATGACAGGGACAGCGTGCCATTCTGGCTGTGGTGTTTTCTGGTTGAGTGAGTTTACATATGAAATAAGTTAATTTAATAAAGCCGCCAAGTCACAATCAGCTCCTGAGCACAGCATGTAGATTCGAGGTCAGAAGCTACTCACTGCTAGGACAATGGCATCCGTGGGAATAAAATGCTCAATGACAATAATAGCCAATTATATCCCTTCAACTCCATGTTGTGTGCTGCATTTCCAAGGCAATCCTCCCCAGGAAGGGTCATGGAACATTCTGCTGCTCTGATTCCTCGCAACTTCTCTAGAACCACTTTTAAACGAATAAGGAAACTAGAACAGAGAAGCAGAGTGACAGATCCAGAGTAAAACACAGGAAAGACAGCTGAAGCCACAGTAAAGCTCGAAAGCTTCCTCGGCAGCCTTCTCATGTACAGAAACTGGGTAAGAACATTTGAAACTTTTCTTTAGTATGTAAGAACCAGCCCACAGAGTCTAATATGATGAGAAGTTTGGCAAGGATAGCTTGAAAAAAAAAAAACAAACCAAAACAAAACATACATATGCACATATATATATATTTAGTCTGAGAAATAAATTTAACATCCAAACCACATTAATATACTCACACTTATGTATCTACTTACATACTTTCACCTAGTGAAATCCAATAAAGATTATTTTCATTTTAAGCTGATTGTAGACGGACACTTGGGTTCTACATACAATGAATTGGGTAAAAACTACTATAATTTATTGGTTGCTTACTGTACTGCCCTAGACCGTGTATACAATCTACAGTGTAGAGACATCGGGGGACATAAAGATATTTAAGGCAGTTGCATTAGATTATAAATTCTATTAGAACTGGGATCAGGTCTGCCTAGTTCACCTGCAAGTCAGTGAGGACTGAACTGCGGTAAGTACCTCTCTCCTGAGTCTATGATGTTCTTATTTTCTCTGGATCATATAATGCCCTGGTTTTACCTTAAAATAGTGATTATTACTAACTTGTCATAAACCATTGTTATGACACAAGTTGAAAAAACCTCATATGGCTCTAAACCTAAATATATCAATAAAATCCTTTAGTTCACCAAAAAGTGAACTGTGAAATGGTAACTGTCTAATTTCAAAGTTTAGCTGTATCTGGAATAAGTCAGAAAGTCATCGGATCACCAATTCATCAATCCTACACTGCTGTCCATAAACTGAAGGTTGCAGCAGTCAGTGCCGTACGTAGCAAACTGAAAATAAATGCAACGCCCGGGATAAGGGCCCTCGGAACAGATGGGGAACTGCCCCGCCAATTCCTAAATGACAAATGAAGATGAAAGATTTTACTTGCAGTTAAGGAGAGCTCAGTGTTCTCGATAACTGTCTACCTTCACCTCACTCTTACAATTCTCGCTCAAACTTTACCCCCTTTCTGTCACCTTCGATTACCACGTCCTTCTTTGTTTTTCTTTTCTTTCACTCTAGTACCCCCAAAAGGCACATACACAAACTTTAAAGAGAAAAAAATGTTTACCTGCAAGTATCAAAGAAGGTGTAGAAATGGAAAGAGAGGGAGGAAGACAGGACAAAAATAAGAGAAAATGCACTCTAAATTTTGCACTGAACTGTGAAAGTATTTCCTAGAGGTGCTGTAAGCAAGCCATTGGTCACATGGAAATAACAGGATGGTAGCTTCTCACTGATTTTCTCAGGAACCCTGGACTAGCTACTGGCTTCCTTACTTCATGTGTCTACTAAGAACTCTACCTATGCCACTCTGGGGATCAGGTCTGTCAGCTCAGTTTCCTTTAAGACTAATGGAAACTGATCTTATTTCCTTTAAGAGGATGAAACTGGCCCCAGACTCTTATAAGTCTCACTGATAATAATAGTTAATGACAGATGCCCATATTCAGTTCAGAACCTGTGAATTTCAAGCAATATTCAATATTTAAGTATGCAAGAATTTTTACAGTTTACTGCATTGGCTGAATAATAGCAATTCCCAATCAACCACTCTACGCAAGACTAGGAAAAGTATGTCTAATCTAAGATGCAGGCATTAAAATTACAAACTGAAAGTCCTGAGTTATTTCTTTACCTTGTTCAAAATTATGCCCTAGTACAAGTGTCAGTGGGGATTATGGAAAGAATTAGGAATAGGAAAAGACAATGATAAACAGAAAATATAAAGAGCTCCTAAATGATCATATTTTAGCTATATAACAAAGTACCTGGAATTAACAGATTTATTTCAAGCTGCAAATAGGAAGCTAAGGCCCTTAAAATTATTTCTTGACTTAATTTTGAAAGATAAGATATGCTTTGTTTCTACAGTAAGATTCACTTTAATTTACCTCCGGTAAACAGAATTCAGGCACGGAATCCACAAATACATGACCCGAGCACTCCTTTAGCTCCTAAAAGAAATAAAGGGGAAAATTCTAGAAGAGATATCCAATAGACACAGCATCAAAGAAATTTCATTCCCAAATCAAACTTTCCGTGAGGAATCAGAGTGTTAGAGCTAGCTGGAGGGAAGCTAGAAGGTTATGTAGGCCAATGGTTTCCTGTTTAGGCTCAAGGATATTAGGTGTCTTATTTAGGATTAAAAAAAGGCTGGTTCGTGGCTCACTCAGGACTTGAGTGCATATTTCTTGATGCCTCTTTGGGGAAGCCATGTGCAGACACGTGATGCTGGCATAACTCATGATCCCATGTTTCTCACATAATGGTTATAAAGACCATGCCAGCAACGTCAGAATCCAACACCTGGGAACACTGATGGAAATCAAGATTCCTGGGCCCTATCTATGACCTAAGGATCAGAAACTCTGGGGTTGAGGCCATGGAACCTGTATTTACAACAAGCACCTCCAGTGGTTTTGTTTTGCAATCTGGTTAGAGTCCCGGGCTCGGAGCCTCTTTCTCCTTCTGCCAAGGGCTGAGGGGCAAGTAAGGAGGGCGAGAAAGAGTAGAGGGTAGGAGTGAAGCCAGCACCACCACTATTGCTTCCACGAACATAATCTCTGTCCTTGCAGAGCATACAATTTAATTGGGATTATAAACCAAATGTATTCCTTCAAAAGAAAAAAGTATACTTACAAAGAAAGGGAACGTATACAAGTCCCCACTCTGCCCATGACCTGCCACTTTTAATATGCCTGTCTTTCCTTACAAACAGCCCGAGAAAAGGGTGAGTGCAAGCTTATATGGGAGGTGCTGAAAAACAGCAGGAAGATGGGCAGGTGATACAGGGAAAGGAAGGAGGCTGATAATGAACGTTCTATTGAGCTACATATCACTGTGGGCAAGTGGGCCTTGTTCCCATGGAGAAACTCTGGTGTGAAAGCATACACTGTGGAGTTACCTTACCCAGGGACAAGGAATCTGGGATATTTATATATCAACCCCTGTATTTTGTGCAGCATTGGGAAAAACTTTCCGGCAAAGCCCTGAAGGTATTGGCAGCTGGAATTATGACAGGGACACTGAAGAGATGCGAGTGGGCTACCAACAGGGTCTGCTACAACGCCTCCGGAAGGCCACCGGATTTGCTGTCTTCCCTCACTGACACTTAAACTGTAATCTATGGAGAATTTTTTGTTCCATCAAATTAAAGCTATCTATGACTTTATAACAAAACTGATAAAATAGAGTTTGGTTGACAGTTTGCTATTTCCAGAAGAAAATACTGTTAGAATTTTGTTTCATCGTGTTTTCATTAATTACTAAACATATATTTCTATATCTTCATGTATGTGTATATTTATATGTGGGTCTGAATGATTTTACTCTCAATCTTTATCTGAAAATAGGATATTAATTAGATGTTATTTTCCTTCTGAATTTTACAAGTCTCTTATCAGAACCTTGCTAGAATATTTCCTCCCCTTGCCTTCCACTGTAAACTCTGGTTCCTCTCCTTACACAGTACCATTTAACCAGTGAAAGGGTGAGCCAAAAAGAGACTGAAAACAGTTCTTAATTACAATGTACCTGCCAACTAAAAACAAATGAGCAATTATGCTTAATGGGAGAAGACTCCCAACTCCCTTAGGATGAGGTTAAAAATGATTAAAGACAAATCACGAAAAATTTCAAAGCTCTGCCTGATCTTAAGCTGGCTTCGTCATCTTCTTCTCCATAATGCTACTATGAGGCATTCCTACTTCACATGACAAAGCCTCCTCTGAGGCTGTCATCCTTCCCTGTCTGGAGAAGCATATTTGCCATTCCACGCACTTACAATGTCACCGTATTTTATTCACCACTCCCTTCTAATGAAATGCTCCCGCATACACAAGCAAGTCATCGTGCTCACAATGCACTGGTAATGGGATGCTTCTGAACCTTTCACAGGGAACAATGATTTACAGCCTGCAGGAGAGTTATGCTGAAATCAGGTGCACAGGTTCCTGAATGTCACATAATTTTACAGTTTAACTGTGAGGGAAATCTCATTTCAAATTATGCATTTGGCTTGAACTTGAAGTTAGGGTGCAGTTCACAGGAATTAATTCCATAAAAAGAGTACCTCTTTATTTAACTATATCTATTATGAGAAGGAAATGGCTTATTCAGATGAATCATTTTAAGGATTTTTAAACTTAGTATTTCTGTGAAATCTGGGAGAGAAAGAATGATTTAGAACACTAAGAATAGCATGGATGCTTTAGAGTTTTTAACCTACTTTTATCTGATCTTTTTTTAGTATAAACTTTGAGTATATAATCGTTAACATTTTTGGTACCTTTGGTCTCTCATTTACAAGTTAACTGCCTAAATATAGATCTGAGGAAGGATTACTATAAAGATAATCTAATGTCAAAAATTTTAAAGCCTAGGAAAAAAAGGTATTTAAGTCATTTACTTTAGGCCTTGTTAGTCAGTGATTAAAATCATAACAGAACCAAATCCTAGATTCCTAGAACTATGTCCTTTGTTTCACAATCTATGAGACTGTCCATTCTAGGCTACCAGTAAAGGCTGGAATAGGATCATAGATCATAGTCTGGAAGGCCATCTACTCAAATTTACCTAAGAATGTGTTTCCATCCCAGGCCCTCAAGAACACACTGCCTGGGAAGTTAAACACCAGCTCCTCAGTCTATCCTTCACAATGTGGCCAAAGTAATCCTATCAGATAATGACATGATGACATTGACCTCTAGCAACCTTTGTGGCCTCTTATTATGCAAATAAGACCCAAATATTTTACAATGCCCTATATGACCTGACTCCTGACAGAGCAGTTTAAAACTCACATACTTGAAGATTTAAAAGTTATTAGAAATGAAGTTTACTCTTCCTAGTCATAAAGTCAGTGGAATTCTCTAATATGTATCACCTTTGAAACTCTAATCACAATTATAAAAATAATAGTTTTCTTTTTGTGGCGATAAAATGGATTTGCAGTAGTAGTTCTTAGATTTTTTTTCACATGAGAAAATTGGACCTGAATCTAAATAGAGATTCCCTAAAAGGCTCATAAAAGGCTCTTAATAATCAAGTACTAAAGACTCTATGTGGATCTTGGGATTTTTTGGGGAGAATACGTGTGTGTGTGTGTGGGGGGGGAATGTGGAAAATGAGCCAATCAGTCACCTTACTATCGGGAGGGCTTTCCACTGGGTGTAGCTATGCTTCAGTTAATCATTACCTTGTCCAAGAAAACATTTCCATCCTTTAGGGACCAGCCAGGAAGATTGGACAGCCTGGGACTGCAAAACAAAAGATTAAATTATCCTAGATTATAATTCTTCGTGATTTCAAGTTAACTGTGTTGTTTCCATAAACATAAAAACAACTTGAAATTATTGGCAGCAATGAACACCCAAAATATTAAAAAGATGAAAAGTAACCGTGTGGTATCAAACTTCAGAATTATGTAGCAGTTCTTAGATTTTGTAGCAATGGAACATTAAAAAGCCAAATAGTTTAGTACTAAATTGGGAAAATTACAAGGACATTATGCAGAACAATAAAGAACAAAGAAAGATGAGACAATGGAGCATTTTATAGTTTTCTAATCACTGCCTCCGACTTTACCTTACTATGTTTGACAAGCCTGAGGGGAAGGCCAAATGGGATCATCATACATGGATGAGAAAACAGACTGAGAGAGGTCAGGTGCTCGGGGAAGAACACTCAGCCGCTTAACAGCCAGAATTCACCGCAAATAAAAATACCTGAATTTTAGTCAAATCCACATTCTGGATTCACTGCTTATAAATGGCTTAGTTACTTGTCACCTGTGGCTTAAGTTTCCAATTTGGGAAAGTGAAGTTAGTCTTCCTAAGTGTTACAAAATGATGCTATATCTAAGTGAATAATTTCTAGAAAGTGAAGTTAATTTCATGTGTTTGTTACATTAAAAAAGTCTGGATTCAGAAATCATTGACTTCTGGTAATCTCAGGATTTTGCTGTGGGCTATTAGTTGACCAGGTGAATTATGTCAGTGGCTGAAATGCAAATAATTCAGGAGAAAAACAAGCAGTCAAAAGAAAAACTTAATGATCAATGTGATGTGAGAAGAAAATGCACATCAGGAGTACAAGCTGGATGGCCAAGGGATTTTAGCACTTTTCCACAAAATCTGCTGGTGAAGTAAAAATTAAGGGCAGAGTACGGGTGGGGGCTTAAAGACTATCATCAGAAAACAAATTCATGTATAGTCCCTTAACCTCTTGTCAAAATGATTTTATCAAATTGACTTTGTAACTAGTCGTAACTAGGTGATAAGTGTGCAAGTCAAATAGAAACGTGAATATTTGTCTATCTTCTAGGAAAGGTTAAAAACCTGAATACATATATCTCTAATTTTAAAAAAAGTGAAAAATTTGGGGGCAACTTTAAATTTTGACGGAATTCCAAACTTATAGGAAAGTTGAAGAATGTAAGTACAATGAAGTTCCACATACTCTTTGCCTAGATTCACTGTTTATACTTTGCTTTTATTAATTAGAAAGTGAGAACTTTGGATTTCATACTTGAGAATGAAAATCACTACTAGGAGAATCAAATTTGGTTGGTATAAATTACAACTGATAAACTTAAAAAAAACCTCTGGGGGTTTTCTGTTCTATCCTCTCAGAGAAACGGTCTGTTATCAGCTGCTTAATTCCCATCTCATTCTATAGTCAGATGTATGTCTTCGCTTACAGACTTTTTACTTTTTGAATAAAGATTATTCAGACTGAAAAACGAAGTATTTTAATAAAAGTGTGATGACAGGACAATGCAAATACTGTTCTCATTTTATACAGGCTAACTCTCTAAAAGAAGATTGAAAACACTTCTCATTACACAGAGAACTGGATGAAAGTACGTGCATTCTCTGTTTCCTATCAGTCTTCAAATGAGAGTTGACTGATTCAGTCTGTTGTCCTCAACAAATGATTAGAAGTGGTATACTGTTGATCAAAAAATAATTATTTTTTTCAAAAAGTAAAAATTTCAGGTATTGCGGTTTTACTCTTGGTAAACATTTTTTTATATCATAGCCCTCTATGAAATACCTGTAATTATTTTGGATTTGAGAAATTACGAGTAGATGAGATGGAATGCTCAACGGAGAGCATGACCATGTTATAAAAACAGTGCCAAAGATGAAGGGCCACACAAAAGTGTAACCAAAGTTCCAATGAATTAATGACTACATCACAAAGTTAGTAAACTTTAAGCTATGAGAGAGAAAAGGGACTTAATACCTTGCTCTTAATGATTACAAAATTTGACTGTAAAATTACGAGCGGTGAAGATATTTAAAAAAAATTATGATCATAGATAAACACATCTTTGCATCCACTATTTAACAATAGTTTCTTAGGAAAAAAATGCCATTAAAAACGTTATAATCAAGAAAAACATTTATAAGACCTGTTTTTTAAAAAGATAAGTAAAATATTCCAAGAAGTAAATAAATAAAATGACATTTGTAAGTAATCACCCAGAAAAATAATGAAAGGTAGACTAAATATAATATGCAATTCATTTTCCCTTTACACTTTTCATTTTTCCAATTTCCTAATTTGAAATGTGTTACTTTCATAATCATAAAATAATAATGAAAGAGGCATGGCTACATTAATTCATTTAAAAATATTTATAAAACTTACTCTCAGAAAAGCATGCCAACTGCAGCAATATGACAGTAAATAAAATAATCTTTGAGTTTTAATTTACACTCTAGTATAGGGACAGAAATTACAATTGAATAAAATAAAAGCAATGATGGGGTAAGCGGAAGTGTCATGGGCTCACACAGTGTGTAGTGGTGTGGGAGAGCAGAGAACACGAGTTATGAGGTAAAGATGGAGGACCTCTTTCCAGAAAGAGGAAAGAGGGAAAGTGCTCATTGTTTGGAGCAGTGTTGTAGGAGAATGATGTGTTCACCTTCACTCATTCACTAAAGAATCTTTATTTATGTATTAAGAATTCAGGTGCTGGTGATATGACCATGAGCAAAACATACTTGTCCTGAGGGAAGACAGACATACGAAGTATCACAAAAATAGAGAACAGGCTGTTAAAAATGATGAAGCAGTATAGTACAAAGCGCCACAATGCTCCCTAATGAGGGACTGGTCTAGGCAATGTAAAAAGGCTTGCCTGAGTCTGTGGTGACTGAGCTGAGATCTGGACAATAGAAGAGTCAAGGGGTAACTGGGTCCAGGGGCAGAGTTCAAAGAGAACAGAGAAAGAAGGCAGCTACAAGGAGTACTTTCCTCCTCTCACTCTTGCCAGCCTTTGGATGGACATTGTACATAGGTTATTCAAACAAAATTTCAAAGTCCCATATTCTCCCTCCCCTTCATCCAACTAGAATGTCTTCTCTATGTCCTTCTTATATAGAAACCAGAGTCATAAGTGATCTGAGAGATGAGCTTCTGCTAAGTAGGCTAAAGGAGTGTGAGATGGGGGAGAAGAGCTTTCAGGGCTGAAGGAACAATTGTGTGATTGTCCAGGGCAGGAGATAAGATTTTTTCAAAACTGAAAGGCAACAAAGAGCAAGATACTAACAGGACGGGCATAAAGCCAAATATATCAAGATGAACTTGGTATTTATCCTAAGAGCAATAAAAAACATTGAAAGGTTTCAAACAGGTGAGAGGCAAGATTTGTATTTCTAATAATAAATGGTTCTGAAGAAAACGGACATCATGTGCCTTCCAATAATATATACTATCATATATTTGGTATTTCTATCAAAAAATAATCCCAATCTAATCACAAGGAAACTTCAGACAGACCCAAATTGAAAGATGCTACATAAAATAATTGGCCAGTACTCCTAAAAATGACAAGGTCATAAAAGACAGACTGTAGAACTTTTCTAGATTAAAGGAGACTAAAGGCATGACAACTAAATACAGTGTGTGATCTGGACTAGACCCTGGACCAGTATCATTATTTTTCTTTTTGCTATAAAAGGCATCATAGTGGAATATGAATTGGTATAACTTGGGAAATATGAGTGAAGTACACAGCTTAGATACTAGTATAGTATCAACTGTGGTTCTGTAAGGAATGTCCTTCCTAGAAAATAGGCGCTCAAGCATTTAGGTGGTAAAGGAGCATCATGTCTGCATCTTTCAAATGGTTCAGGAAAAAATTACATGCATACATGTAAACAAAGAATGGCAAAACAAATGTGATAAAATGTTAACAGCTGGTAAGGATAAATGAGAGCTGTCTGTACTATTCTTGCAACTTTTCTGCAAATCTAAAGTGATTTCAAAATAAAAAGTTACACAAAAAGATGACTCTGGATTCAGACAGCAATTGAATTGAATTGAGCAAAGAAAGATACTTCTGGAAAAGAACTATATGGGCTGCCAGAACTGAAGAAACTGGTTAGGAGACTTTAGCAGTAATGCCTGTAAAAGATGGTAATGATTACAGCAGCACTGAAGAGAAGTGACTGAATTCTAGAGCTATTCGGAAGGTAAAAATGACAAGTCTTAATGAATGACTGGATAGGGGAGTGAGGAGAGACGCATCTCTAAGTTAAATCCCAGTTTTTTTGGCTTTTCTAACAGGATATCATTTACTAAGATAGGGTACTGTGTGGGAAAATAAGTCTGAGAGGGTCTGCTCTCCTCTTCTGAACCAAGTCTAATCATGAATTCAGTCTGGGGCACACTGAGTTTTGAAGTGCCTTCAAAGGAACATCCAAGGCATTTGGGATATATGAATCTGGCACTCAGAAGAGAATTATTAATAAAGAGATACATCTGTAAGTTATTGTTTGGATGTTTATCAAAGCCCTGAGCATTTATTAAATTCCTTGGGTGGAAACGCTGATGGCCAAGCACTGGATTGGATATTGGAGAATTCTGACATGTGATGGCCAGTTAGAGAAAGACGACTCTCCAAAGTAGACAGAAGAAGAGTCAGAGTAGTAAGAGGAAAACCAGGAATGCTTTCTCATGGAGGAGAGTATTGCCAAATGACCAAGGAGGATGAAGGCTGATGCCTGTGCATCACAGCTAGTGACATGGAAGTTATTTGTGACTTCAGTGAGAGGTGTTCTGGTGGGTGGTGTGGGCAAAGCACAAACTGGAGAGGAGTTAGCAATGCTGAAGTTGTGAGAAGGTAAAAAAATATTTTTTTGTGTGTTAGAAGTGACTGAACATAATTAAATGGGAAGGACTAAGTTAAGATGGAATGGTTCATGATAAAGGGAACACTATAATTAATAGTGTGATGGCTCTAAGATGGTGAGAAGGGTTGGAATCTAGGGAAGATAAAGGGATTCATTCATATGACAACTATTTACTGCACAGCTACTACATGCCGAGAACTGTTTTAAAGGATATAGTGGAGAACAAATAACATCCCTGCCCTTATAAAGCCTATCTTTTAGTGGGGAAAAAGATAACATATAAGCCAAGTATATATTTATGTATAAAGCAATGATAAGCACTACACAGAAAAATAAAGCAGGATGAGGGGAAAGGAAGAAACGGGGTTACTGTTTTCGCTAAGTATATCTCCAAAGTTTCTGAACTGAGGAAGGAATATACTTCTGGAAAAGAACTATATGGACTGCCAATCATCTCACTAGCGTGACCTCCCTCTGAGAGAAAACCAGTGACAAGAGGAAGGCAGAGTGGAAGTGGATTCTAATGCTGAGCCAGGATTGTGAGAAGGTAAGAATTAGGTAAAGACAAGAACGAACAGGAAAGGGAAAACACGTAGGAGGATGGTTTGCCCTATTTAGGTTTTGAACGCCTAGATAAGTCGTGGCCCCACAGAGCATGTAGGCCCCATTTGGGAAGCCCTCACAGTAACTTGTACTTTACATTTCTTAGTAATTATAAAAATGTATAGTTGTATAATGAAATTGTCAACTGTATAATCCTTTCTTCCCTGACAGACTACAAGCTCCGTGAGTAAAGGAAAGTTGTTTTGTTCATCTCTGTATCCCCGTGTGCAGCGCAGAGCAGATTCTTAGTAAGCACTCAGCGAATAAACATTTTATTCTTTGGTGGGGAAACAGACAATAACTTCAGGCTATTTTAATATGAAATAACTCATCACTTTTGTCAAAAAACACTTGATTCCTATAGTTGTGCGCATGTGTGTGTGTGTGTGTGTGTCCATGTGTGTGCATTTCCTCTTTTGTATAATATCTGTGGATGGTAAATGTATTTCCAAGTGCCGAGTGTGATTACAACTCAATTTTATCAGCTTTGCAAAAAATATAAGCTGAAATTATCTCTGCCCTTGTCCTCATCACCTTATTGTAGCCCTCACCTCAGAAAAAAAAGAAAATCAATGGTTGATTTTTAATTATACTTTTTCTTGATGGTTCACAGGGTTATCATTATGAATAATCATTGCACCCAGTGATATTTTCAGGAGTGAATGAGATACATTAGATGGCTCACTTAGCTTGCTATGCTTTTAAGCTCTTAAACCTGCCCTTGTATGGGGTAGCACTTTTTGCTACTGGGAGCATATGTGCTTCTAAAAGTTACCACTTCTTTTAAAAATTGCTGCTTCTAAATAACATCAAACTCCCTAGATGAGGTCTTAGAAGAGGAAACAGTACTGACTATAGGCCTGGGGTAATCTATCTGCTTTATGACATAGACTTTGGCTTCATACACGATTCTATGAAATCTACAGCTGACTAGTATAAAAATAATGCATAGATACCTATCGAAAAGAAACGTCAGGCTCTACAATGTCAAGTCCCTGCAAAGGCAGTTAAATGATTTTGAAATTCAATTTTTAGACTCATCAGCTGACCATTTATCAGCTCGTTTATGAATTAGAAAGAGAGATGAAATATACATGACCTCACTTGCACTGAGCAGTTGCAGGAATATTTTACAGAAGCTCAGAGTTATAATAAAGAAGTCAATCAATAAATCAATACAACACTTTCCATCAACCCAGCCAAAGGAAATTATTTTGATGAACATTCTGAAGAGAACAAAGTAAACTTAGGACAACACACAAGGTACTGGTAACCTTTATATTAAGAGGTACCATCTTTCAGCAAACTAAAGCTTATTTTGTCTCAGATGCATCAGCACATACCTTTGAACAAGTGGCAAAGGAAGGAAATTGAGGGTGGAAGTCATGTCCAGTCCACAGTCCAACATAATCGTGGTTGATTTGAATTTGAGCACATTGCATGGTAAGGTTGGGTGCCCCGACAGGCAGTACTGAAAAAAATTAAGTCATTTTCATCAATTATAGCAACAGCCTAAAAAGTACAGTAAATTAAGTAAAACCGATCATCTCTCATAAGAACAGTGTGTAAATCCAGAGAACTTTCTATGTGGCTTCCTCCCTTTTACAGCTCTGAATATCACTTCCCTTAGCAGTTCAAAACACTCACGCGTCTCATATCATATCCTATTTCTCGTAGGGTACCAAGTTATACCTCAAGCAAGTACAGTTTTGGAGGGGCCATAATTATTATACATAGAAGGTTTCTAGGCTACAGTTACCGGTTCCACTCTCACACGACACTTCCAAATTCCCACTATCTTCCTGCACTTAAGTACACTGCCTAAAGCTGTGGAAGTCAATTCAATTCTAAGCTGGATCCTCAAACTATGCTACAGGTTTGGTTTTCTCCTCCTGTAAATAAGCCGAGTGATTTTCCTCAAAGAGGAAATGGTAGGGAAGGGGTAATAAACAAGCATCAGTATGGGGTGATGGCTCAGCCTTGTCAGAAAAATGATGCAAAAGGACAAGTGACTTCCCTGATGTGCAGATACTAAGCAGGAGTGAGGGACACCTACTACCAACCAATCAAGAGTCTCTTGTCTGTGACAGCAGACCTCAGAAGTCAAAGGGGCACAAGCCACAGTGGAGTTTCAAAGGTGAATGATGAAGCAAGACAATACACTGACCTCAAACATTTCTCATGTCCTCCTCAGTGTAGTGGGGATGACGGATATGCCACACTGAAAATTATTTATATGGGATATACTGTGTGTCACCTTTCTTAATTTGATTGCTGCTCTAAAGAAAATAAATGAAAGAAAAGGGAGGGGAACAGACCTTTTCCCCCTTTTAAAGTCATTCCATAGAAGCCTCCCTTGAACAGCAAAGCCCAGAAAATGTAAGGACCAATGTTCTTTATCCTTTGACGAGCACATTCTTTCTGACTTAAGTTCAAGTCCAGTACCAGTCAAGGTAATGTGACATCAATGCTTGGCCCCACATAGCCACAGTAATTCGAGCTAAGTCATTTCAGGTATTTGTTGCTTTGTTGGTTCTGTGATAAGATAAATTCCCTATTTTCCTCAAGAGGATGTTATAGGGACTGATGATGTTTTAAAACTGTATGTTCCAAAAATGATAAGGCCAAGAGCCAAAAAACTATGGGTATTTTGCAAGCTTCTTCATTCCAAGTTTATGCATGATGATTATATTTTCTAAGCCAAAATTCACAACTTGTGGTTGGAAAGGGTACAAAGCTACTTCTAATGAAAATGGTACAGATTATTCAAAATTCTAATTGTCCTAAAAAACAGTCCAGGATACGTGATTTGGGTAATTGTACTTTTCATAAGTTCATTCTTTGATAGGAATCAGAATTACAGAAAAAATCTCCCTACTAATTAAGGCAGAGATATCCATCCTTACCCCCATCCACCTACCATCTGGCTCCCCGTTGCTAGCTTGGTCTTTATGCCTATCTAAGAATTATTTGTTAAAGATAAATTGTCTCCAAATGAATACAAAGCATAATGTTAAACTTGCCCCAAACATAACAAATGTTCTAATAGGAGCTTTCCTATATTTCTCTTTTTTTTAAAAATCAGATGTTCAGAAAAACCTAAAAAGAAATAAAATGAAATGTATATAACGGTTATCTCTAGGTGGAAAGATTATGACGTGATGTTCTTCTTTCAGCTTCCTATTTTTTCCAAACGTTTGACAATAAGCATTTACTTCATTGTATTGGGGAAAAAATGTGATTAAAATCAAACTGAAAATCTAGTCAGCCACACTGAATGATAAAATCTTTATCCTCATTTTAAACTCTAAATTATGGATAGCAAGTTATAGCAAAGGACAGAAGATTGACATGCAAAGGTGCTGCTCAAACAATTTGAGGTGAAGACAGACTATATTTGCTCCTGTTATACCAGGATAAAGAAAGGTGAGGAACATTTTATAAGGGATCCATATCTGAATGGAAGGAAGATTTTCAGAGTATCTACTAAAGGACTGCCAGACCTTGATCTCACTAGCCCCATTTTTATGGATGAGGAAATTGAGCTTTACACAATTGTCTATAAGAGCCAAAGACACACAGCAAGGTCCCGACTTCAAAGATCCTGCTCATGTTTCCCAAAGTGCACCACTCGCATTGGTTCGACTGAGTCTCCTGAGACAGAGTGACTGGCCCCACATCACACAACCAGTAACTCAGGCAGCTACAAGGTTCCTGAAGTTTGTCTCCAGAGATGTTGTTTGCACTTTTCTAATACGCTGCCTACAATCACCAAGCAGGGTTGAGACTAATACATGAAAGCATTAACTAATCATGTGATTTTAATTTTAAAATCAGAAATCTCTATTACAAAAAGCTTGAAGAATAGCAGAAAGAAATATATTACCCACAATCATCTTTCGAATCCCTGTCTTTTGTCATATTTGTAAAAGCTGTAACTTTAGTGCATATACTGCTCTGCATGCTGCTTTAAAAACACGTGACAACTTTTCTCAATGTTGCATCATGCTTCATTTTTATTAGCTGCCTAAGTACATATAGTATCGCTTTTTAATCATGCCCTTACTGTCACACTTCGGGTTGTTTCCAGGCGCTCCATTACAAACATGGCTGTGGTGATCACTTCAGGGCTTAAGGTTTTTTCCATATTGGACTATTTCTTTAGAAGATTCCCAGAAATGGCATTAACTAGGTCAAAAAATATGAGCATTTTATGATTCTTAAAATATGCTGCCAAAATGCTTTCCAAAAAAGGCTGTTCCTATTTACGATGTCATCAGTAATATATCAGAATATGTTTCCCTGCTTATTCTCATCAGCATTATGGTCAAAACTATCTAGAATCTACACCAAAATGCAGCTGTAATGTTAGCAGTAGCTATCCAGAAGCAACTAAACAGCCCTAAATAGGAAAGTCAACTACTTAATAAATGGCTTTAATTTTGAGAAGCAGTTTAGAGAAATGATTTAAAGCAGAGGGTCTGAAGACTGCCTGGGCTCAACTGATAGTGCTCAAAATTCATGTGTGATTTTGGGAAAGTTATTTAATTGTGCAAAGACTCAGTATCCTCATTTGGAAGATGTAGTAAAAGAAGCCACTACCCTCCCAAAATTGTGAGAAAGAAATGAATGGATAGAGCGCCTGACACAGAGTATGGTTTTTAGAGAAGCAATTCTATTCTACAGTGGTATTCACTAATGCCTCAGACATTTGTATATCCCACAAGACTAAGTAAAGCAAATGAACAATTTTACAAATACTATCCATTGCTAGTCTGTTCTCCAGGAAGATTCAGTCCATACTGAGTTCAAAGTGAATATTCTAGCCAACATAAGGTTTTATGGTTTTTATTTTTTTTCTAGCATGTCAAGCATATAGTAATGCTTTCAAGTTAATTTTATTTCCACTTAATAACAAAGCTGCAGGTTTTGTGTGATTTACTAACTACATTTCCTTGCGCGTCTGTTGATCTTTTTCCACTGAATGAATGAAATCTGGTTTCACAACTTACACATTTAACATATATCTGCACTGTTTACATTTTGTGGATTTTATCAGTTATACTTAGTACATTCTTCCCATTCTATTACTTTCATCAACAAACTTTTATTATGGAAAATTTCAAACATACAAGTATGCAAAATTAGTATAATGAACTTCCACTACTCGGGACTGAACAACTATCCATATTCTGCCTTTCTCTTTGCTGCCTTCCTTTTGATATTGACACCCTTCTGCAAAATAGCTATTATGTTGACCAACTTTTCTAATCTCTGAAAATAGTTTTCATAAATAGTCCTAAATTGATCTCTTATCCACAACTGGAACAAAAACATGAGTTCATTTTCCTAAATGTCCTAGGAAGATTCATTAAAAGTGATTCCATTCACCTGTATTCTTGGTTTATAATACCTCCAAGTCCTGTGATAATTTGAATGTATTTCTGAATTCTCTATTTGGTCCACTGATCTTTGTTTTTGTTTTCCATTTTTATCCCCAATGCTATGAAGTTTATGCCTTGTAATATTTTCAAATAAGTTAGGGTGACTAGACTTCAATTACACAAAACTAATTTTCCAAGGATGTAAGTGGAGCTACATTTAGTGAATGCAGACATTTCTCTGAGCCAGAAGCAATGCACTGCTTTTTTAAAATTAACTTTATATTTTTCCTCCTTTACAGTGTAAAATGTTGTATTGAGTTTAAAACCAACTATTCAATTATCATTTACATAAATGCATATCTTCACTTTTCATTTTTTATTTAATTTCTGCTCAGTTTTATTAAGTTTGATCTGGTATATATTTTAAATCTCTGCAGTTGAATGTGAAGCTGATTAAAATATACATTTAGGCTATAGACCTATAAGTGATGCTCCGGATGCACTTTGCAAGTTTATATTGTTTCCAATTTACTCACTTCTAAATATTATGTAATTTCCATTGTGAATTCTTCTATGAAGCACAAACTACTTAGAAGTGTGAGCATGCTGTGTGTTTAGTTTAAAATCCAAATATACAGGTAGTAATGGTTATCTTTTGGTTATTGATTCTAATTTTATTGTGCCGGAGAAGAGAATTTGCACAACAATTTTGGACATTTATTGAAACTTGTTTTGTGACCCTGTACACTACAGACAGTTGACATTCTACGAATGGTCTGATGTGTATGAAAATTGAAAATATATAATCTAATTGTTGTATACAGAGTTTAGTATCTTCTTTAAATCTCCTATATCCTTACCTGCTTGAGTCTTAAAAAAATTTGTCTGTTTCTCTTTGTAATTCTGTCAGATTTTGCTTCGTTTATTTTGAGGTTACAGTGCTAGGTACATAAGGGTCAGGATTATTACTAGTGGATGGATACTTTTAAATCATTATGTAATACGTTTTTTTGTCCTAAAACCTACTTCTAGATTTGCTTCTAAATAATATAGCTATACAAATTTTTCATTTGGTGAATCATTGTCTCATGTGTTTTTAAAAATAAAAGCTAAAAATGAGTTAAAAATGAAAGCTTTGCAAGCTACAATAAACCTCATATCCCCAATTTGAGAGGTAACCATCTTTGACTCTTTTGGTTTTTCTTACAGCTACTTCTGTATTTCTCTATAACATGGTTATTTCTTGATTTCTTGGGTTTTAGTTATTAGGTATTATTGATTTTTTAATACTATGGAAGCTATCCATAAGTTAATGCTTTTGCTATGTTCTATAGCCAAGATATGTGTTCCTTATCACATTCAAATAAATGCACATGAAGGCAATTTCCAAATTCCTTGGACTAGATAATAGAAATTTCTAAGGAAAGAAAAGTTAGTGTAACAGATTAAAGTACTTATCAGTACCATTATTAAAGTACAACGTCATGGTTTAATTCTGTGTTTTTCCCCCTCAGTGCTATGTAAGTAAAAAAGATGTCTCTTAACAGTAATACAGTCAATAAATTGTTTTATATTATTTTTATAATTAATGATTATTTACCAACATTTTATCTAATTTCTTTGCTCATTAATCCTTCTTGTATCCTATTTCTTCCTTTGGGTTTAACTTCCCTCTTCTTGAAACATATCTTTTAGTATACCACCTTCAGTGATGGTATTCAAAAGGGAACCTCTTATATATTATTGCTCTGGGACTTCTTAATTTTGACTTTACTCCTCAACAGTGATGGTGATGGAATTATAGGGTTGCAAATCACCTCAGAACACTAAAGATATTATTTCTCTATCTTCTGGCATCCATTACTGCTAATGAGAAATCTGCTGCCAGTCTAACTGGTATCCCGTTATAGGCTGCTGCTGCTAAAATCTTCTGGTTGTTATTAGTATTCTGATCTTTCATTAAGATGTGCATAGGTATGACTGACTTTTTCTTTCTTCTTTACTTCCTTTTTTTTTGGTTTATGCTTCCAACATATAACTCACCTTTTACAACTGTGAAAAACTGTCAGTCATTATCATTTTGCATATCGACTCTCTCCTAAAGTTTCAATTAGTGGAAAACCTACTAAAGGTATGTTGTAATGTTTCATTTTACTCTGTCTTCGTAACAATATTGTCCTTTCATACTTTGTTTTTTAGCTCTGTATAGTGCATTCTGGATACATTCTTCGGTTTGCCAGTCCTTCCTTTAGTGATGTCAAATATACTATTTAACTCACCTACTAAAATTTTCTTTTCAATGACTGTTTTCATTTCTAGAAGTTCTCTTTTCAAATAGCATCTTGCTCTTTTCGTTGGTTTGATATCTTCACATAAGACTTTAGTCACTTTAAAATATTAATTTTAGGATCTCCATCAGATTGTACAAGTGTCTGAATTTCTTGAGAGTCTGGGTATGTCTGCTGATTCTAAATCATGGCAGATTTCATTACTGTTGTATTAAAATATTGAATGGTGAGCCCATCTCTGGTGGGGCTGTATCTGTGGGAATCCTAAAGGATAGGGCAGGTTCCCAAGAAATATCACCATTTTGAAATCAATTTTTATGTTGATTTCTCAGTTTGAATATCCAAACTATAGAGGGGAGCATACAAATCACACTTTCAACACTCTCAACACACTGGCCCAAACTCCTTATAAAGAAAATCTTTACTGCCTTCATGAGCAAGTGAATGATATTTATATTTTTCTAGTACTCCTTTCATTGAGGTACATAGCGCTTGGGGGTGTCTGGTTACTGATTCTGAAATATGTTTTTCTCAATACGGAATCTATTACTAAGAAGGCTCACATTATAACCTCAGCTTTCAGCAAATCTAATACTTGAAAAAGCTGCTATGAAGACAAATATGACAACCAGCCAACTTAACCTCACAGAAATCTTCAAAAGCAGTTATGAACTACTGTAAACTTTGTTAAAAACACACACACACACACACACACACACACACACACACACACACACACAAGAATCCGGGAAATGAGTAATTTGGTAAATGTGGAAATTAGGTCACATGGCAAAATGAATTTTAGCAAATTGGCTTTGAGGAAGAAGTCTGTCTTTTGCAAAAAGAACCATGGACTAAAACATATGTGTTCTTTTCCCTAGTCTTGTTTAAAATAATTATATTATACATACTTATTATGATATGGTGTTTATTAAGTGTCAGGTGCTCTGCAGGAACTTCACAATTAACTCCGTTAATCCTAAGAATACTCTGAGGCAGTAATTATTTACTCATCTTACAGATGAAAAAAATGAGGCATAGAGATTATGAAACTGCACATGGTACCAAAGTTGTAAGGGTGTGCCAGGATTTGAACCCAGGACAGTGAGATCCAAAGAGTGTACAATGAATCACACCAAATACTGCTAATACAGGGAGAAAGCAACTGTCAGAGACCAAAAACATGCCCCTCTACGCTCCCACCCCCCAAAACCCCCCACAAACCTTACAGAGATGATGTGCTCTAAAAGGTCACTCGGAGTTGATAAAGAATGTAGACTGAATTTACAATCTAGTTGTGAACAATGAAAATTAGTTAGCTGACTAATGCAAGACAAAGGTCCCAAGTTGATTAAATTATCAAATTGGTCTGCAATCAATCATAAGCAGTAATTTTCTTTTGTTGGGTTTTCCTTTCCACTCAAAATCCAAAAAAGTGATAGGATCGATTCTCCTACTGGAGTTTTATTGCTATAACTGCCTTTAAATATCTGTAATATAACCAATAATCCTAGGTTGAGTTAATGTCCAAAGCTCTTTAATCTTGTTTGGGAGAACTGCACAGCATCAAAAAACAAAACAAAACAAAACAAAACAAACAAACAAAAACAAAAAACAAAAAAAACAAAACTGGTTTTCATAGGCAATAGTATTAATAAGTTGTAAATGACTTCACCGATTTTTTCCATCTTTTTCTGCTTTCTCTAATAAACCAACTCATATGCCACTGTGGAGATCAATGAGCAGAGAAGGTGTTTTAGTTTGCTTTTCTCCCTGGCAGTGGAATAAAGAAGTGACTTTGGTTGTTTCTGACTCAAATACAACATTAAAAAAAAAAAAATCAAAAACTTTTAGCAAGCTGACTTGTGTAACAGTTCTGCTTCCTGGTATATAATAAAACCTACTGATATAATTCATACAGAAATGAATATAGGGGAAAATAAACTTCTGTAGATTCAGAAAATGTGTTTGAAAACACTCAACACTGATCCAAGGCAAAAACTCCTATCAAACTATAAAAGGAAGGGTATTTTCTTTAAGAGTTTCTAACCAAATCCTACATTATAGTTAATGATGAAGCATGAGAAATGGTTCAAGTCAAGAACAAAACAGGGATACCCACTATGATTGCTTAAATTCAACACTGTACTGGACATGCTATATAACGCAGTAAGACAAGAAAAGTAAAAGATGAAATGATTAGAAAGAGATAAAACTGTCAGTATTCACAGATGATATAATTAGAAGACATTCTAAAAACACACTACTACAATTAATAAGAGTTCATCAGGGTGCTGGATACAAAAATCAATGCACCAAAATTAACTGAGTTCTTACATGCCAGCAATAAATTAGTAATAGTAAAAGAATTAAAATACCATTTATACGGCAAAAAAATATATATCAGAGAATAAGAATAAAAATGGAAGTGTAAAATCTTTACCAAAAAATTATAAAACTCTACTTAAAGATGCTAACTGTACAGGAAAAAAGCTGTTGCAAAAAACCCAGAGTTTTCACTAATCTACTTATTTTTAGAACTTAATTGTACAGGGGAGTATTTGAGATCTTGCTCTCCAGCATATGTCATCAGTTTGGGTCAAATAAATTCTAACAGTAGGATGTTACACTGGAATAGCTAATGGACTAATGAAACGGGAATGAACAGTTCAGAAATAGGCACATACCTACCGAAGAGGCTGACATATGGTAAAAGTAGCATTACCAATACAAGGTGCTCGGAAAGTTTGTAACCCATTTGGAAAAAATTTCTTGAGAAACAGAAATGAGGAAAAAATAGAGGTCAATAAATGAAGATATAAAAAGATGCTCAATATCTCTAGAATTTAGACTGGCTAAAATTAAACAAAGTGATGATACTAAATGTTGGAGAAAATGTAGTAAAAATGGCGTATAAATGGGTACAATCACTCTGGAGAATAATTTGGCACTACCTAATAATGCTGACTGTATAGATACCTTAACATGTACTAAACTAATGAAAGCATACATGGGTATGATACACAACAACTTGAGGAAAGTAGTAACCTCTGGAAAGGGAGGAAAAGCAAAGGTTGTTGATTTTAGCTTTAGATATAACTTACGTCTCTAAAGAGAGGGAAAGGAATTTGATCTCTTCCCTTCCCCTAAAAAGGGCAAACCATTAACATCTAACGTTAGTAATGAGTGCAAGGGTGTTTATTCTGTGTTGTTACCAGACATTTCCGCAGACACCAGAATTATGTAATATACCTTTCCTGCTATTGTGAAAATCTGTAGTGCTATTTTCCTTATGACAAAAATCTCATGGTGCAAAATGAAATCTAAGAGATTATATTGAATAAATATTTTACTATTAGTACAGCATTTGTTAGTTATACTTGCTAGTTCTCAAGGAACTTGCTCAGTAGTGATAATGGCCCATAATTTTCATTTTGATATTACACTTGTCCCGATGCAAACTGAACAAGACTTAAAACTACTGAAATGGCAATGGCAATGGGATAAAGTGAGAACGTACCTTACGAGAAAGATGATGCAACAAGATATGGCCTGGGGGCCAGGGAAAGAAACAAAGGTAACTCCCAGATTTTTAAAATTATTGAGATTATGTTGATAACTTTAATGAACATCTTGATGTTTTCTAGTCTTATAAAGTATGGTAAAACACTTTTCTAACAAGATTCAGCAAGTCTTCATAATTTTATGATAAAATTTTCAAATGATATTGATAATTATCTAATTACCAGAAATGTCATATTAATACGATAGCTATACTTGTAAAATATACATATTCATAAAAATACACATCAATGCTAACACCTGAAAATGAATTCTAAAAATAAAAGTAGACCCAGGGTTACAGAGGAATAGGAATTGGAAATTTCATTGTATGAATTACCTTCACTATTAATAAGAATTACTGACAAATACTTTTTATCCAGTATTTAATTAGCTCCTTCCTAACAACTGAATATTATTAATACCAACTTGAACGTCAATGCCCAAGATCACATAGTTAATAATAGACTGAATTCACACTCAAACCAGCACAAGTTCTAAATGCTTTTTCTTAAATCATTCCACTAATATATTAGGAATAAGAAAAACAATGAGAGTGTACTATGCAAAGAGCAACAGACTTATTATGGATAGGATGGCTGGATAGAAAAAAAATCTAAGAATCTTAGAAATAAAAGTAACTATAGTTTTTCCTATACATCTTTTCTAACTTCCCACTTAGTGCTGCTTCCCTATTATATCACTATGTAACCCTTGCTATGTTACTTCTAAGGCAGACAGCTTGGAATAGACCAATAAGGGAGTGCATTAAATTAGTCAGTTCAGACTACTGACACAGTCATTTCCATATCCCTGAAAAGTTGTATGCTAGCAATAAAATCCCCCAGCTTTCTTTTTTTTAATTTAGTTTTTTTCCCCATAGTCTAGCTTATGCAATTCGATTCTTAGCTTACATAAAAATCATAAAATATTAGAGTTAAAGGGGCTTTGAACTCAAATGGATCATAAAACTAAAAATAAGAGCTAAAACAATAAAACTAGAAAAGCACTGTCCAATAGAAATATAATGTATGCTACACACATAATTTTACATTTTCTAGTAGCTAAGTTAAAAAACTAAAAGGAACAGGTGAAATTAATTTTAGCAATATACTTCATTTAACCCAATATCTGAATTATTATTTCAACACATAATCAATATAAAACACTAATTTTTTTGTACTAAATTTTCAAAATCTAGAGTGAACTTTACACTTATAGCGTATTTTAATTCGGATACTAAATTTTCATCTGAAATATCTGATATGCATTTAGGCTTCATAAATAAAGTAGATCCTCATACCCAAGTTCTAACGAACGTATTAAAAATTTTCAATAAACTGATTCAAGTACCAGCTTTTAAAGTTAAATTAAAATGGAATGTAATTTAAAATTCAGTTTCTTGGCCACACTGGTAACACTGTGAGTGTGAATAGCCACATGCAGCTGGTGAATACCGAATTGGACAGGGCAAACTATAGAAAAATGGGAAAATCTGTGTGCCTTGGGTCAGGCAAAGATTTCTTAGATTAGACACAAAAAGCGGGAACCACAATTGGATATCAAAATTTAAACTCCTGTTCTTTGAAAGACACTCTTAAGAAAATGAAACTAACCACAGCCTGGGAGAAACTATTTGCAAAACATATCTGATAAAGAACACAAATACAAAAAATAAAAAGAATTTATTTTTAACTTGAGTACAAATGATGCCATAATAATGGGCAAAATATTTGAATAAACACTCACTGAAGAAGACATATGGTTGGGAAGTGAAAAGATGCTAACTAAACATTAGTCCTTAGAAAAATACAAATTAAAACCATAAGTAACTACCACATTCTTACTAGAAGGGTCAGAATTAAAGACTGACAAGTGCTGATAAGGATGCAGAGCAATTGGAAATCTGCTCACTATTAGCATAATGCTTTTAAGATCCACCCTTGTTGCTGTGGCTATCATTCATTTTTTATTGCTAAGGAGTATTCCATTGTATAGATGTACCACAATTTACCTAGCCATTCACAAGCTGATGGGCATTTGGGTTGTTTCCAGTTTTTGATGATTATGAATAAAGCTGCTAAAAACATTCACATACATTTATATCCCTTGGCAAATATTTAAGAGTGGGACCACTAGGTTATATATATTTAACTTTATAACAAACTATTAAACTATTTCCCACCAAAGTTGGCAATTATTTTTAGTAAGTAAACTGGATGCCCAATATCGCATTTCACCTAGACAAAAAGCACTAGTTCTAATATTCCCTCAAAGTCAGTACTAGTCCAAATGAATGCCTAAATTCTTTGGGCTTCAAATTTCTTCATCTGACAAATGAGAAGACCTAACTAGATTATTTCTAAGTTCTTTTTTAACTCAAAAATGTTGTTTCTCATCATTCTATTATTTTATTGGGTAACCAGAACTCCTTGGCCTTTTATATAACCTGTCATCAAGACATGTCTGTGCTACAGTGTTATTTTACAACTGACTTTATGAAAGTATGAGGAATTACACGATTTATAAGCTGCAAGGAATTCTAAGGTCATCTAGCCCAAATACCTCTTTTAAAAATGAGAAACCTAGCTCTTCCAGGGCTTGCGAACTCTTCTCTGCACCAAAGCACCCAAGCATGCACATTCACCATCAACAAGTGCAGCTCACTAGGAGAGGAGACACCGCCCGCCCCAAAAGGGTGTATAAGACTCTTAGAGTGCAAGGCAAATGGGGGAGCGCACTCTTTTAAGACTCACTGCCTCATACCACACCATTCTAAGTTAAAGCCCTTCCGCTGAGCCAAATCTGCCTAATTAGCAGGGACCTATTACCCCTGCTAAGAATTTTGGGCCAAGCCTCCCACACGCAGAGACTTCTATAAATACATTTGAATTTTATTTGGTAATCTTTCACTTTCTTCCACTTTGTACCTTGATTCTATCTAGCAGAAGAGCTGTTAAAAGTGCCAATCACACTCACTGTCAAACTGACTACACAGCTGGATAAAATAGAGGGATAATTTTCCACTCGAGCATAAAATATGTAGCATGCATGGTGAACACAGAGACTCACCTCTGGTTGGAGAGTAGCTAGCTATCACGCACAGCTAGGTAACTGACACTTAATGGTTGCTTCCTCTTGTTTAAACTGTCCTCTGATTTGGCTTTCCATGAAAATGAATAAAGAAGCAAAAAGTGGTCATAAAGAGCAACCCCATTCCCCCGCCCACACATACACAAAAGCAGCTTAGAAAGGGTGGGAATGTTGATGGTAAGGCTGAGGGAGAGAAAACAGGTAGGGGCTGGTTTGGGAATAAACTTTGTTGGCTGCCTGACACTAGAACTTTAAAAATGGTAAAAAAAAAAAAAAAAAAAAAGCTCACAGAGCTATGTATATGACATAAATACATTTTAAAATTAAATTCACTGGGGTGACATTGGTTAATAAAATTATATAGGTTTTAAGTGTACAATTCAATAACATATCATCTGTTCTCTTTTTCCTATCTGGTTACTCTTCTGCAATGGTGCCCATTAGCTGGTCCCATTGACCCTCCGGATCCCTTTCACCTCTGATGTATTTATGAATTCTGTCACTGCTTATGAGGTTCTCATAAAATACTTAGAAAAATCCTGTCCTAAATAGGTAGTTCTGACTTTGCATTTGTTTGCTGCATTTGCTAAACTCACGGATGCTGCTTCTGATTATATTTCACTTTTCAGAAATATTTTCTGTAACTGCAATGAATCACTTTTCTATTTCACATTCTGAACTTCTTCTTAAGTGTGTTGAATATAGTTCTTCTAACTCTTTTGTCCTAGATTTCTAAAAGGATGAATTTAAAGGTTCCAGGGGTTTTTAAATTCTTAAACTCCTAAACTTGCTGTTATTGTCCAAATCAGTAAGCCCACCACTGTGGCTTTAATCTACCTTTCTAACTTCCACTCCTATGCATTCGGCAAGTCTGTCCGTGGTTCCAACTGCGGTGATCTAGTGCTCCAATCACACATTCAAATCTTTCATGTGTTAATTGTACATATTCAATGAAAATGTTGATATTCTGAAGTAATAAATTAGGAAGATGTGAAAAGACAGAAATGTGTGTTTCTGCGCACACTGCTACAGAGAACTATAAAGCAAAACATAAGGTATAGTATATATGCATATTATTGGGGGAAACGGAACATCACATTCCAAATCTTTTTTTAAATCACTTTTTTGAGGTATGACTGACACGTAAAAATGTATTGGCATGTATTTAATGTACATAAACTCAGTGAGTTTGGGAATAAGTTTACACCTATTAAATCATCACCACCATCAAGGCCATAAATATATCCATCACCTCTCTAAGTTTCCTCTCCCTTTATTATTGTTGTTTGTTGGTTTGTGTGTTTATCTGTTAAGAATATTCAACGTAATCCAAATCTTTTAAAACTGTTCTTTCTTCCTGCAATAATATACAATGCTCCTCCTCTGACATATTTGTCAGTCAAGGTACTTTTCAAGGCCAAATCAAATTTTACTTCTCTAGGAAGCTTTGAGTCTCTGGTTGGAATTCATCTTTCATAATCCTGCTCTTACATATCACACTATTACTTTTATCACACTCTATCACTAAAACTACACACACTCAGTCGCATACATAAATAGTACAGAGTACACTGTGTCCATGGTTCGTAAAATAGTGAGTTACTAATAGGTAGGATCTATGTTATTTATCTTTTATACATCCCACAGCACTGAGGAGGTTTGGTACAAAATAGGCATTTAATAACATTTGTTAGACGGAATAGTCAAACAATGGATTTTTTGTTATTCTTTCCCCTGTTAGTTTTAACTATCACACTGTCAGTTCATCAACAGTTTCTTCCTATTGGATCTACATAGCTTGAATCAAAATAGCTTAAAATAAATAAGCTACTGCCTAGGGTTTTGAACTCCTTTATGTTTCTATAGAGATTTTTTTGGTGTGGTAATTATGTTTATTTTAACAGACTGATTTGTTTACATTTCTCGCCTTTATCAGGCCCCTCTCCTAAGTACAGAGAGGGAAACTATTTCTGGCTGTTCTGTTTTCCAAGGAAACCTTGCAATTTTCTTTTAAGGTCATAGAAGTCTTTTACTTCTATGAGTCTGTTGTGCACCACCTAAGACTTTAAGTTATAAAAACCATTGTTTTCTCAAAAGTCTGGAAGAAGCTTGCAAGATATAATTAACTGCCTAGAATAAACAATACAACAGAAATAGATCTTTCCCTTAGAAAATAACTTACTGTTGGCCTATGTGAAAGAATCTCACATATTAGTGACTAGAAAATTCTGTACCAGGAAAGCAGCTACAGTACGTAAATTAAAATATAAAAAAATTTCAAGCCAAAGTAAGTATAACAGTGACATACTGAGTTCAAGCAGTATGTCTACTCATGTCAAAAATAGAACAGAGATGCCTACCACCACCACTCCTATTCCAAACTATTCTGAAAATATAAGCCAATGTAATCACACTTCAGTGGTGGTGGTGGGGGTGGGGGGAGGGTAGACAAAACTGGGTTTAAAAAAATTATCTGCAAAGTTATATACCTGAAAACTCAAGAGAATTAACTGGAAAACTACTAAAAATTAAAATAAGAAAACTCGACAAGGTGCTGCACAAAGAATTTAAAAAAGAAACTCTTCTTATATGTAATCTATGTAGGAAAAGATTCCAATTATAGTACCAATCAAAAAGATAAAGATAGGTTTATTAAAAGTTTAAATAAAGGAAGACATTTCTTGTGCTCAGATAGACACAATGATATGTTGAAATAAGTCGATTTTCTCCATACATTTTGTAAATTTAACTTGATTCCAATAAAAACTTGAAAAGGATTTTACTGGCAACTAAAAATTCTTAATTTTATATGAAAAATAAATGTTTGAGAGCAGTCTGGAAAATTCTGAAGTGAAGAGCAAAAAGTGGGAACAAGTACTATGAGAAATTAAAATATACTCTAAAGCTACCTAAGGTAAAATAGTTTACTACTGTAATATTAATAGATCGAGTAGGATAGAAAAGTGTTGAGAAGTAGAAATAGATGCTTTTATAAACATATGAAGACATGGCCCAGATCTTATACATGAGAGAAAAACAAAAAGTATAATGACAGTTACAGATATGAATACTGATATGAAATAGTCTGTAAGATGCACTTCTAAATTAAAAAAAGGAACATGCAAAACCATGTGGGTAACATCTCACCACTTATACAAAACATAAAAAAAGGATGAAAATTACACAAATGTGGAGAAGTCTACAGAATCTCTCTGAAGGATACACAAGAAACTGATAACCGAGATTTCTCTGGGGAGAAAAGTAAAAGTAAGGAAGGATCTTTTCATTTTTTAAAAAAAACTTGTTGTACAGTTTGCTTTTTTAAAAATTAAACAGTGGACATGTATTAACTATGTAAAAAAATACAAAAAGAAGCTCAATATTACTAATTATTAGGGAAATGTAAGTCAAAACCACAGTGAGATACTGCTTTATGCCCATTAGAATGGTTATTATGAAAACAAACAAACAGAAAATGACAAGTCTGATGAGTGGAAACATGGAGAAACCAAAACCCTTGTGCATGGCTGGTGAGAATGTAAAATGGTACAGGTGCAGATGCTGTGGAAAACAGTATATTCATTCTTTGAAAAATTAAACTGAGAATTACTATGTGATCTAGCTATTCTATTTCTGGGTATACAATAATCCACTGTTATCCGGGGGGTGGGGAGGGGGGATACATTCCAAGCCCCTCACCCAGTGGATGTCTGAACTATAAATACTATGTTTTTTCCTATACATACATATCTATGATAAAGTTTAATTTATAAATTAGGCACAGTAAGAGATTAACGACAATAACTAATGAACTAGAACAATTATAACAATATACTGTGATGAAAATTACATGAATGTGGTATTAAGTAAAATAAGGGTTACTTGAACACAAGCACTGCAATACCGCGATAGTTCATCTGATAACCAAGATGGCTACTAAGTGACTATCAGGAGGGAAGTGCATATAGCATATAGCTGTCCAGTGGAGACACTGGACAAAAAAAATGATTCACATCCTAGGTGGGATGGAGCAGCACAGTGCAAGATTTCATTACTCACTCAGAATGGTACACGATTTTTTATTTCTGGAATTTTCCATTTAATATTTTCGGACCATGGCTGGCTACAGGTACTTTAACCACAGAAGGCAAAACCATGGACATGGGGGCATGACTGTATAGCCAAAAGAATTGAAGGCAGAGATGTGGCTATTTGTATATCCATGTTCACAACAGTTTTATTCACAATAGCCAAAGGGTGGAACAACCCAAGTGTCCATCAACAGATGAACGGGTAAATAAAATGTCACTTACATACAACAGAATAATATTCAGCCTTAAAAAGAAATTCTGACATAAGCTACAACGTGGATGAACCTTGAAAGTAGTACACAAAGTCATGTCTGGAGAGGAATGGTGGTGACAGTTGCACAACAATGTGAATGTACTTAATGCCATTGAACTGTACATTTAAAAATGGTTGAAAGAGTTGTCCTGTTGATGACAGCCATTCTAACAGTTGTGAGGTGATATCTCATTGTGGTTTTGATTTGCATTTCCTTAATAGCTAGTGAAGTTGAGCATCTTTTCGCATGTCTGTTGGCCATTTGTATGTCTTTTCAGAAGTGCCTGTTCAGGTCTTCTGCTCATTTTTTAATGAATTTTTTATTGTTGAGTCATATGCGTTCTTAATGTTTTAGATATTAGGCCCTTATCAGAAATGCTGTTTGCAAATAGATTCTCCCATTTGGATGGTTGCCTGTTGGCCTTGTTGATGGTCTCTTTTGCTGTGCAGAAGCTTTTTAGTTTGATATAGTCCTATTCATTTATTTTCGCTTTTACTTCCTTTGCCTTTGAGGTAAAATTCATAATATCTCCCTCTGAATCCAAGGTCCCTGAGTTTAACATGGAAGCAAACAAAGTATCCTATGATAGATTATTGGACAAGAAAATGTAATACATAATACAGTGAAATATTACTCAGCCATGAGAAGATGAAATACTGCCATTTGCAATATGGATGGATCTAGAGATTATCATGCTAAGCAAAATAAGTCAGACAGAAAAAGTTGAGAACTACATGATTTCACTCATATGTGGGATATAAAAAGGAAAGCAACAAACATGACAGAGACTCAAGGACACCGACAGTGGATTAGTGGTTACCAGAGGGAAGGGAGGTGGGAGGAAGATAGGAGTAAAGGGAGCCAAATAGTTGATGAAGGAAATTTAACTTGGGGTGGGAAACACACAAAGCAATATATACATGATGTACTGTTGAACTGTACACCTGCAATTATTTGATTTTATTAACCAATCTCACCCCAATATTTTAATAAAAAATAAAATGGTATAAGGTTTTTTTTAATTAAAATAAAAAAATGATTAAAATAGTAAATTTTATGTTTTGTATATTTTACTGTAATTTTAAAAAAATGTAATGCACAAATAGAAAATCTGAAGAGACATATAGCAAGTAAAGAAACTGAATAAGTCAATTAAAAATCTTCCGTTAAAGAAAAGTGCAGGCCCAGATGGCTTTGTTGATGAATTCCACAAAAGATTAAAAGAAAAAATAATAACAATTCTTCACACACTCTTCCAGAATATAGAGGAGGAGGGAACATTTCCCAACTCATTCTGTGAGAACAATATTACTCTGATACCAAAGCCAGACGAAGATATCACAAGAAAACTACAGACCAGTATCTCTCATGAATATATATGCAAAAATCCTCAACAAAATATTAGTAGACCAAATTCAGCAAAATATATTAAGGATTAAACATCATGATCAAGTGGGAATTGCCCTCAGAAAGATTGACTTAACATTCAAAATTCAATTAAGGTAATACCCCATATTAACATAAAGGACAATAACTGCATGATTATCTTGATATCCAAAGGAAAAGCATTTGATAAAATCCAAGATTCATTCATGATAAAAATGCTCAACAAACTAAGGACAGAAGGGAACATCCTTAACTTGATAAAGGGGGTTTATAAAAAACCTACAGTTCACATCACCATCAATAGTGGAAAAATGAATGTTTCTGCCCCAAGATTGGGAAAGCGGAAAAGATGGACAAGGAAGGATATTTGCTTGCTCCACTTCATTAAATATGGTACTGGAGGGTCTGGCCAGTGCAATCACGTAAGAAAAAGAACGAAAACATGGAGGTATTAGAAATAAAAACTTATGTACACACAATGATAGCCCCAAAGTTCAAATAATCCAAATGTCGACCAACTGGTACGTGGGTAAACAAAATGTGGCATATTTATATTGTGGAATATTATTGAGCAGCACATGCTACAACATGGATGGACCTCGAAACATATGCTAAGTGAAAGAAGTCAGACACCAAAGACCGCATAGTGCATGAGTCAATTTATGTGAAATGACCAGAAAAGGCAAATCTACAAGACAGAAAGTAGATTAGCGGTTGCCTGGGCCTGAAGGTAATAGTGAGGACTGACTGCTAATGGGCACAGGGATCTTTTTGGAGCAATGGAAATATTCTAAAACTGGATTGTGGTGACTGTTACGCAACTCTGTAAATTTACTAAAAATTATTGCATTGTACCCTTTAAATGCATGAATTTTTGGTATGTAAATTATAGCTCAATAAAGTTGTTTAAAATGTTAAAAAAAAGATGATTATAATACCCTTTACATTAACACTGCTGCTTGTTTACCAATATTTCCACAGGCTAAAAAATGGAAGAGTTATTAAATTATAACATCCAATTACATCTTCCTCTGGTTTACTGGAATAGAAAAATGTAGAAAATATTGTATTTAGGAAAAAAGAACTTCTGCTTAGGCCATAAATCTGAGGAACGAATTATTTATTAATGCAAGACATTTTATATTCACTTCCCTCCATCCCCTCATAAACATGAGTGATCAAAAATGAACTGTACTTTAAGGGTAGAAAGGGCGTTAGTTTCACATCTCCTAAAAAGAATTGCTTTCTTGAATATCATCTGATTATCCTTGAGAAAGCTTACGTTCATCCAATTGTGCTTTTAACAAATTTAAATGTTTTAGACCTTTAACGCACTTCCTTCAGATACATGGTCAATAAGGACAATTTAAATTTCCTGTTTTTCTCACAGTAAGGTTCCCAACACAGTTCTTAGTCTTGATCACTAAGCACCTTGGGGGTTTTCAAGCTGATTCTTTTCTCCTACAGTCTTTCCTAGTCCCATTCTGTTTACATTTTACCTTTTTCTCACAGTCTTTGCAAATTCTGGCATCTGCCTCTTCCTTAGCCTTTCTGGTAAGTCACTTCTAGCTTCATCTTACTGGTTGTCCCTTTTCTAGGGGGCATAAGAGACCTCCTCTGCCATTTTACACACTTGGCCCAATTGCCTCTCCAATTTGCTTTATCCCATGTACCGTCATCTTTAATTACTACACGCATGCATCAGCATTTCCAAAGCAACACCATAGATTCTTTTTAAGGTCCTTTTAAAGATTCTTATGACACCACTTTTTTATCTGAAGAAATATGTTCCCCTTTTTGTCACATTTTCCCACATTCATGTATCACCACAAGGGTGTTCCACTTGGGTGTGATGACTTATGAAAGAAGAAAGTTACACTTCTAAGACACATACTAAGGGTAAAGAAACATGGCATTGTTGGCAAGGTGGGGAAATGGGTTCTCATACATAATTGGAACAATGGTAAACTAGTGGTCTAGTTTGTCCTGTTAAAATTTTAAGAAGACATATTCTTGGATACAATTACATTTTTTTACAGATGCATTATAAAACACTTGAGCCAGTGCCCAACGATAACTCTGCATTAGGAAGTTCACTGTAATAATGTTTGAATTGCATTGTAAGCCCACCAGACTTTACATTCCATGATGGCAGCGAGTAAAAGGATTTTGTTCACTGTAATATATCAAGTACCTTGAGCAATGCCTAGCACAGAGGAGGCCTGTGTTCAGGAAGACTTGACTGAATAAATGGATGACAGAGACCTTACGGGCAGTTTATGCCTGGACCTCTGTTGGTATCTAGCAAGCCAAGAATGCTAGGCTTTACCATGGCCATGCTGCATGCATTCTTAGCTCTTGCCTGTCAAATATTCTTTGCTGATTATAAGAACAAGTAGCAGAGGGATTTGAATACTCAGAGCAAACCAGTCACAAAACAAATGTACTTCTGTAGTCATAAGCCACAGTGATGCTGTCATGCTTGTAAGTCAGATACATACACACACATTTTTCTTCAACTACCATTACCAAAAGAATCTATCATCGGTATATATACATTGTTTTGCCTTGATAAATATAAAAGATGTAATCTTCAGAGCAACAATTAGGGCTTTGAAATGCTCAAGAGTAAATTACCCATTTTTATGTCAGAACACTACTGAACAAGGTATGTAACTTGGCCTACATCACACATAGCTTTTCAGAATTTAGGGAAATCATTCAAAAGGGGGAAAAAACACCTATCATACTGAGGTGGAGATAAAACATGACCTTTCCGAAAGCTTGACGTGATATTACATCATAAAGACACACGAGGGCACTCTAATCAACCAGCAAAATGAAACGGAAAAGATAGTGAAATCAGGTTGACATTTTAACAACTGTACTGCAATAAGTGAATTAAGCACCCATAAAATTGTTAGTGTGTAATTTATAGCAAAAGATTTTCTGTTCTGGATCCAAATTCTAAGAAGCCAAAAGGATTCTGCAATTCTGTAAATTGGAGAAAGAACCCATCACTTTCAGATCCAAGGTGAGTATTAACCACATCCCTTTCCAATGATTTGTTAAATTGACCTTGGGGATTTGACTTGCTCAAGCAAAGATCTTCACAATCTACAATTATAGTTGGTGTTTTACTTGTTCTCTACTAGGAATAGGTCATTAATCCATTTCTTTGTTCATAGGAGAAATAGTGAGTTAAAAGTCTGAGCCTTCCCCTCAAAGCCAGTAGTAATGAGACAGCATATTGTACAAAGTAAGAATAGACCACTGAAAAATACACATCTCATAGCCTTCTTGAGTTTTTAAATTTGTAAAAACAACTACAGCATATAATTTCTTCCAACAAATTCAAAAAGTATGGCATAACAAGCATATAAATGACCTTTCTTTCAGACCTTTAACAAGAGGGCAACAGTAACTGCAGCGAGCCATGGATTCTGAGGCAATTGGGTTCATTCACTAAGGATTATCATTAATCTTAAAGTCACATTCAAATTTGTGCCTCAGCAAAATGACAAATAATTCCCTGTCTTCGATCTTTGGGGTCAAATATAATAGATAAAATGGAAAGTATTAAAAGTTTAAATGCCAAGGGTATACTGTGGCTGCATCTCTGTGGGATGAATAAACCAGAAGATTCTCTCCATCTTTGGAACTATCTATAGCAAGTATGACATGCTGCATTCTTGAACTGCTTAACTATTTTATTCACTTTCATCTTCATCTATTTGAATGACTAAATTCCTGGCCATGATGTTTCAAATCTAATTTTTGTAATTATTCAGTATTTTTGTGTTACATGGTCTTTTGTTAAGGACCTCTGTGAATTCTAGTTCCCATCCTTAGTTGAATTGGCCATCAGGGTGTACCCAATTAAGCTTAAACTATACTAAAACAGAACATGCTCTAAAACATGCTAATTTAGAGGATACATTTCTAATTTTCATGTTCTTTTAAAAATGATTCTGCTTCACTGAAGGTACCAATGAATTTTCTTTAGTTAAATAAAGCTGCCTGAATATTGCATAATAGACAGTCATTAAAATCTTTTCGGTTGGTATCTCTCTAGGAAGGAGATATCTAAGGATTATATTATAATGATATCCACTGTCTTCCCTTGGGTGTGTAAAAATCTACCAAGAGAATGATGTGTAGTTAGAGAATGATAAATGGTATCATATTACCATTTATAAATTGTGTAGTATAAAAACTTGGGCCCTCAAATGGTATGATCTTATAGGGAGCCCTTTATATTATCAAGAAAGTTTCCAGACCTTTTGTTTTTTATCACTAATCTTTTTTAAGATCTAAATTTAACCAAACTTTCATTTAAAGCTAATTTAAAAAATATCCTTGAATAAACTTTTTCTCTATGCACTCTGGCTTCTTGAGAGAGAACCTAGCAAGTGCCAGGACCTGCGCAAGGTACTGGAGACCTTACCCTCATTAAGCAATAGACTCTTGAGGAAAGAAGCTTAGGTTCAGATCTTGGTTCTCCCACTGTTTTCATCTGCGTAACTTTGAGCCACTTCACCTCCCTGAGGCTCAGATTTTTATCTGTAAAATGGGAATACTATCACCTAGATCAAAGGATTAAATGGAATACTAACCAGCAAGTAACTGGCACAGTGCCTGGCACACAGTAATTGCTCCATAAAGGGTAGCAATTATTCTTTTTTATTCCAATGGTTATGCTATTGTAATGTTATAACTTTACTCCTTAATCTTTTCTCAATGATATTCACCGACCTTGATAATCCTTCAGATTATTTATTCAACTATTTAGCGGTGTCACCCTATGTATCTGGCCCTGGGAACACAGAGTCTGCAAGAGGCAGGACAAAAATAAATCTAATAATTATAAATGTTACAAAAGGAAGTGTGCTGTGGAAGCATGTGGGTACCTAATTCAAGGAAATCTTGAAGAAGTGCTACTCAAACAGACAACAGAAATATATAAATTTAGGCAGGTAGGAAAGTGTTGTAGGCAATGGAACATATTTAAAGTCCCAGAGGCAAAAGAGAGCAGGGAGAGTTCAAGGAACTGGAAGATGCGCAGTAAAACTGGAACAAGGAGGGCAAGGGAGATAATGGCTAAACATGAGCCTGGAGAGGTAGGCAGGGCCTTATTCTGCAGGACCAAGTAAATAAAGTGAAAAATTATAAGACTTTATGCGAAGGAAGCTACAGAGGGATTTATGGAACTCTGCAATTTAAACAACTTCTGGGATGCAAAGCAGAGACTGAATTGGAGAGGGTTAAGATGGAACGTAGGGAGACCAGGTAGAAGGTCTTACTGAATTCCAAGTGTCAAGTGAAAAAAAACCCGACAAAGGCAGTGTTAGTGGGACCTGTTGAAGAACAGAAGCAGAATCAACGAGATGCAGTCAGACTACATAGGAAGGGTATATTGTTGGCAAGTCATAATCTCAAAAACAAAAATGTGCTCAATAAAATGTATTCCTGTGTTTTATAAGATAAATGTAAAACATAGCTTGCTATGTATTCTTGAAGCAGATCACATAGTTAAAAATTTTAGGCCATGGGAGGATTTATTCCAAGTCTATGAGAGACAGGTATGTCATACAAAAAAAGTCATTTTCTGAGCATCAATGTTTTTGAAACTACTTTGCTGTACTGATAGAAATTCTGCGTTATAGATTGTTTATTAACTACCAAATGAGCTTAAACACGTAACACATGGATTGAAAGGAGAGGGAGGGACTGCAGATGGGACGCTTCCTCTGAGGCGTCTTTTGGGTTTAAAGGAAAAAAAAATAAGTTTCTACTTTTTTTCCATGTTTCCACATCTCTAAATAAATTAAGCAAGAGGATATTATGAACAACCCAAAGTGTATGTAAACCATGACTCTCTGACAACCTCAGCAAATGAGTTTTTATGGGAAAACTGTTTCATATTTGCATGCCTTCTCATTAAACACACCGAGTGTGATTTATCCTTTATTGAAGACATATGGTCTATGCGTCTACCATTTACGCACAAGCTCTTTTGCTCCTAAGCTAAATCCTCTTCATGGAAGGCCCTAGTCTACTCATCTTTGTCAGTTCAAGTCACCTTTTCAGGAAGCTGTCTGAGTGCCTCCTCCCCAAACATCCTCTTGATTCCCCAAACACTGAACATGACTGTTTTACCATGAATGCAATGAATTATATCTTTGGCTTACTTTTCTATCTTCATTAGATCACATGTTTCTTTAGGGCCAGGGCAGTGACTTCTAATTCTGCATTCTTGAGTGTTTCGCATGCTGACTCAGAAGCAAATTGATATTCTCAAGGTTTACTGATCAGCACCCTCCTTACAAAAATGGCTTCAAATGGAGACAGTTTGTAGTTGAATCTACTTTTAATACTTTGACTTCTCAGAAAACAGCTGACACTTTGCTAAGTATATACCTGTAGCATGGTAATTACCAAAGGTAGGATGAGAGGGATGTGTGTACTTTTTCTATTTATATAAATGGAAAAAGAAATCTCTTGTTTTTGTATTAAAATTACAGAAAGTAAAACTTGACAATATTTGGCTACAGGAACATGATTTTAAAAGGAACAGCATCTCACAGGATTTTCTAGTCTCCTGATTATGCTATTACTAATTCCCCACAGCTGGAATAAACTACTTAGGTCTGTGCACAATGACAGTAAAACAGCTCAAAAGGTCTGAGAAACTTACCTATACGCTAAGCCAGGTGTTTTGAGTTTTGTGATGCAAAGACTCCAGGTATACTGGCATATTCCATATAACCTTGGCTCATAAAGTCCCTACAGCCCTGGGCTGTAATGCCTTTTTTTTTTTTTTTTAAATTTTAAGATCTAATTGGTTTTATTAATCAAACAGCATCCCCGCTAGCAACTAGAAGGGCGCTCCCGACTGTAACGTCTTAACTCCTCTTAGCCCATCCATATCCCATACGGTATTTAAGACTGAAATCCTCCAAGAGCACACCCTAACCTCGACCTTCTCTGAATTTCAAGTGCAATTAGGAGTCTATAATGGAAAATTTAATAATTACACTCTGCTCAATATTTTCTACTTTTTGCTCTTAAGTAACCAAAGCCTTCTCAACAACGGTAGGGAGAAACGCTAATAAAGTGCCAACTGCCTGGAAATATGTTAACCTATTATGACACTCACGTGGCAGCTGAGAAACAAGTCAAACCTAGTTCATAAAGCCCAACCTTAGTGAAGAAATGTTACAGTCAACTTCTCATCTAACCAAGGGGACCCACCAGAGATGTATAAGCTCTCTTGGAAGTTGCGTGTGAGGGTTGGGGGACTGGAGGGTAGGGAGGTGTGATTTTTAACCCCTTCATTAACAAACAGCAGCTTTCCTTAATCCGCCCCACTTCCCAGTTCCCCAATTGCCAGCCCTTTTTCGCGACGGTTCCCTTCCCAAGGTGGAAACGAAGGCGTCCAAAAGGATATGGTATAACCATTGCCCTCTGACCTAGGAGTGGAGACTCACCAGTTTCATACTGGACTTTTGGTTGTTCACACCAGTCAATCGACTCCTCAAAATCAGAAACCGTCTTCCGGTTCAAGCTCCGCCACCCGCCCGCGGAGAGCATTGCGGGACATGCAGTCTTTCTTACCTACGCCCCCTTCCCGGGGAATCATGGAAAATGTAGTCAACCCTCCATGCATCATGGGAACTGTAGTTATCTTTTCCTTTTCCTCCCTCTCCACCCTAAATGCCCCCTTCTGTCTGCTCAAATTCATCTCCGCCGCCAATTTATCCTCCCTATCCACCCCAGTATGATATCATGTCCCCAATCTGGGCCCGGGACCTGTGGTATTCTGGGATGTGTAGTTCTCACGGCTCTGGCGCCCCTTTCCCCCTCCTCCCTGTGGGAAAGCGGGTGGGCGCGGGACTTGCCGGGAGCTGTAGTTCCCTGGGGACTCTGGACGTCGAGTCCCGCCCTTTCACTCGGGGGATGCAGGAACTACAACTCCCAGGGCCGCCTGGCGGCAGCAGGTGGGAGCAGGGCTGTTGATATCAATATGGCGGTTGTCAGCCAGACAAAGACAGTCAGTCTGATGTGATTGAGACAAGGGAGGTTTTTCAGGGGGAGACTGGGAGATAGGGGCCTCCCCTCCCCCTTCTCCTCTTCCTGAGCGGACCTCAACCCCTCCCCAGTCCCTTCCGGACGCGCGCCCCACGCGGAAGACACCCCTCCCCCTCCCGCTTTCCCCTCCTCCCCATCTCAGCCCTTCGTACTGGGACGTTGGGGAGGGGGCTGTGCCGCGCGGAGAGAACTCAGCAACGATTCCGAGGTGAGTCGAACGGATTTCGAGCCGGACTACCTCAAGTCTCTTCACTCACTTCTTTCTTTTCACTTTTTATTTTTTTGAGGGTCTTTGGGGAGAAAGTGAGTGGGCTGGGGATGGGTCTCTTAAGCGACCGGATTGAGAGAAGAGAGGACGCAGGGGTCTTCCGAGTGGGTGACCCGGACGCAGGGTTTGGGGTGGGGCAGTTCGTGGGAGACGGTAATTGAAAGGCGTCGGCTGCTCCCTAACTCTTTTCTCCTCGTCTCCTCCACTATGGGCGGAAGGTTTGAATCCTGGAGGTGGGGTCTCCTGTTTGGAGTTTGGGAAACTGTAAGGCGTTTTAGAGGTGTGTGGGTTTGGAGGTGTTTAACTGTGTTTTAAACTATGTGACGTGTACTTGTTTGATATGTTAGTCTTGAATAAATGTCTAGAGATAGGAAGTTAGATAGCTGGAGTCATAGCTTTTAACTGGGCCTGGGCAGGGAAGCGTGCGTGGGGTCCTGGTGCCGGACCTTTGGGCTGGCGACGTGGTGCTGGGTAGCTGGATAACTGGGGTTAGCAACTCGTTCGTGTCCCGTTGCCCGATCACACTTCTCCTCCTCTCCTCCGCTCCTCCGCCCCCTCCCCTGGACACATCTCCGCCCCAAACTCCGGGCAGGAGAATTGTAGAGATGAGGTGGTGTAGAGATGGATTTTTGCATCCTTAAATCGGTAGATAAGGTGGGAAAGGAAAAGTGTTCTTAATATTTTATTCCGGAACCGTGTTTTGGTTACACTGTTGGGGCTACTTTGAAAGGTGTCCTCCACCCACCGTCACCCCGAAACAGCAGCTAGAGGTATCTTATCGTTTTCGTGTTACATTAAAGGTTACTTAAGATTTGGTGGCGTGGGTTGGGCTTAGGGAGTGCTGACATGTGTATGTATATCTCTGTATGTCTACTACAGACTCAGAGTGACTGACTGTTGTGTATCTTGAGATAGGGCGACTTTTTTTCATAGTAGGGGAAACTGTTAGAAATTATTTGGAGGCGGGGGAATAGCTGAAAGGCGCTGTTTGTATTTTTCTTCTACTCCACCCTGTTCTGTCTCGCATTTGTCTGAAAGCTGATATGGAAGAGTAAGGAAGCATTGGGTGAGTGAAGAGAAGAATGCAGTTAGCATTAAAAATACCGTACTATGTAAAGTCAAATGTAAAGTGATTGCTTTTTAAATTTACCCTGAAGCTTTAAAAGCCCTCATGTTTCATATAGGCTAGAGTGATGTGACTAGTTCACTTCCCTGGGATCCTGCAGGTATAGAGACTTCTGCCTTCCTTCCGTCCTTCCTTCCTTCCCTTCTTCCTTCCTTCAGTCTTTCCTTCCTTCCTTTCCTGGCATGGTACATTTCTCTTCCAGGATGGACTTAACGTCTCTTATGCCTATTTTGTTTGTGCTAATATGGTTGTGCTTTTTGTGTTTTTTGTGTGTGTGTAAAATACATCATTAGATGAAAAGGACCTGCGTTTGTTATTTTTCTTTTGGCCACAGGTAATTATCACATCAAATTAGAGTGCTTTGCATTAAACTTATTTTAGATTAGTTGAATTGTGTGCATAAGTCATGTTTGGAAAATTTGAAATCTGATTTTTTTTCAAGTTTCAGTTAGAATTATAAAAGGAAGAGAATTGCAACATCTCGTTTCTTGCAGTCTTCGATATTTAATAACATTATGCCAGGAGAATTTAAGATCATATATTTTGTACTTCAGTCTGAAATATGTTTTTTAATAATCTTCATATGACAGCTTTTTAGTGTAATGGACTTTTAAATAACTAAAGGAATTGGCATAATTTCTTTTCAACTGTTAAGAATTTAGTATGTTTACATATTTGGCTCCAAACTTATCAATTCTTGAACCTATTCGTAAAGGACCACAGGGTCCATAAAAAATTGAAAGTCACATAGATACAGTATGTAATTTTATGGTATGTTTTGTAACTTTCAATTAGAAATTTCTCAGTTAATCATTCACATAGATGAGCTGAATATAAGCATGAAGTAGCATATATATTTTGATTGACCTGAATTGAAAAAAAAAATGATATGTCTTCTAAATTTCAAAATTAGAATATAGGATATGTTGATACAAAGCTGAGCGTTTAGTTTGTTATGGACTAAAGGTTCCAGAATTTTTTTGTTTTAACCTTTTATCTTAATCTGAAACATTACTTTGTAAAAACAAGCAAAATCCTGAATAACTACATGGCAGTTTGTTCGTTTTTGGCTTAAAGATAATTTTGTTAGACATAGAGTTTTAAAATGTTCAATGATTATTTCAGAAATAAAAATGAAAATGTTAAGAGTTGAAAAAGTATGAGTATTTTTTCTTCCACTCACCTGTAACTCAGATTTTCTTTTCGTTTTTTTTCTTCTATGGAAATGCTAAGTTACTGGAAAAACCTTTCATTAAACTTTCTCTCACTAGTAGTCAGGTTGAAATCATTACAAGTAAATCAGATATATTCCTTGCATTCATTGGGATGATTCTGTTGGATTTTAGCACTGCATTAAAATGTTAAAATGATGTAAAGCCTTTACTGCGGGTTAAAGCATAAAACATTCTCAGCATGTGGAAGTCATATGGTTTACGAAAAAAGTAGAAAATTAGGGCATTGGTACCTGTCCAGCATAAGATTTCATTCTGTAACTGTGAAAGATACATTTATTTTAATATGATTGCTCTGAGAAATGTTGCCTGTATTATGGGAAGTTGAAAATCCAAACTGTTTTTAACCAATCTGTTGCTAGTTTAGTGTACTGTATATGGTGAATACTGTGGTTACAAATGTGCATCAGGGAGCCTTTAAGGGTCAGCTTTATGTTGAATGTCTTTAGCGAGGCTTCATTTTCACTACTGCACTAATTCAGTCTTGAGTGAAGCATCACTAATAGAAACTTAATAGCTCAGTATTGGTAAGTTACAAAATATATTGCAACATATCTTTGGCTCATCATTTAAAAAAATAGAAGTAGCCAATTTATGGCAACTTTTGTAGCAAGCATTAATTGTAATGGCATTGCTTGTTTCAGTAGGGGTTGAACACATCAAGAATATTTATGCCTAATTTATTTATTTTTGGTCTTTTATATATTATAGTCAGTTTGTCTTACCTTTATTGTTTTAGACAGCATCATGTTTCCTGTAAAACCATGTTTGCTTTTTCCGTTCATTTTACTGCAGCTCTTGTTTCTATTATTTTTATATGCAGATCTTTAAACTTGAATTATTTCTTTTGGGAATTAGGAATTTATTTTACATTGTCATTTTTCATAAATGTAAGTTGCATACCACTCCACTTTTAAAAAAATATGAACATATATAGATAAAGATGCTCAGTGAAAATGTGTTGGCTTTGTTTTGTGAACCTGCTTTATTTAGATTTTTTGGCTCCAGAATTAATTTAATAGCTCCCTTTGCTATTTGGCTAGATTTGTTTCTTAACTGCTGGCTTTTACTTCTCAATTTAGTAGAACTTTAATTTCTAAACAGTTATGAGTGGAAATCCTAGCTTGTCAAGAGTGTTCTAATTGTACATTCACATATGCACTCACACATATAAAGTACCTTTATGTTTGCTTATGTATGAAATTGGTTTGTACTTATGCAATCCATAAAAAAGGAATCTGAACCACAAATAACAGGAGACTGAAGAATGGTTCCAGCTAGAAACCAAAGAATAACCACCACCACATGCTGTCAAACTTAGAGAAGCTATGGAGATTTTCATTATCATTGTAAACCATTACTTTAACAGATTTTGCCAAAATCTAATTCTCTCAACATGGAAGCTACTGGTATTGAAAGTTTCTCAAAATAATATTAAGTAATATGTGACTTGGATTCCTCAGTGCAGTTATCCCCCCAGTTGACCCTTACTGGTCTTAGGGCCCATCATAAGTACAAAGATTTTCCCAAGTGATTATTTGACATAAAATTTTTAGAGTCTATTTAAACATAATCCAGTGCTATAGATGGCTTGTTTTTCTTGATCTTAGATGAAACAAGTTGGAAATTTACTATAACATTGTCTTGGACACTTTCCAAGAGCATCTAGTTACTGGAAGTCCCTGGCTTTTTTTACTTGTACAGTGGTAATAAAGTTGAAGTTACAGTAAGTTTTTCCAATGGTTATTATAATCTTAATGCAATATTTTATAGATCCTTGACTTGAGCTTTAAGGATAGTGTTTTTTTGTTTTGTTTGTTACATTTACAAACAAGGAGAAAAAAACAATCATTGATTTTCCTTTGAAATTATGTTTTTTTTTAAAAATACTAAAACAAGTTGTCACAGACTCCTTATAAGTGATAAAATTAGAATCAGATCTATTCAAACAGCATTTAGATTTTGCTTGGAGTGCTGATTATGATAATAATATTTACTAAATTCCACATACTGGATATATTCTTTGTAGCTTCTGTCCATCTTATGTCCAGTAGTTTATCAGTGGTCTGCATGTGGTTTATCGAAAACACTTAATAGCTCTCTTTACTGTATGCATATTAAACAGTTAGTGTGGAGTAGCCAAGTGGCAGTAAGTTTCATATGTATAGTCACTTTTTTTTCAAAGGGTAAAGTCAAATGCTGTGGCTATTGCTGAAATACGGACGACTTTAGATCGAAACTCTGCTTTCAGATTTTGATAAATTAGTAGTATGTTTAAAATATGAACTAGGTTGGGCCTAGTCATTCAAGCTATGAAATCATTCTCATTCTCTCAATTCAATCATGAAGTCAAGTTGATTTGCATCCTTTATGTTTATTTATTCACTTCTTTTCATTTTGTTGCTATTCCCTTAATTCAGGCCTTCATCTTTTCTGGCTTACCACATCAGTCTCTCGACTAGTCTTTCTGCTTTCAGTGTTTTTCCTTTATCATTTTTTGGCCCTACCTGAGCAATCTTGCTAAAATATAATTTGAATTTGATTTTCATCCATGCTCTGCCTTTAATTCTGCAATGGCACCCTAGCCTTTCAGACAAATCCTTACTGTCATTTCACCTGTGTCCAAATCCTGATTCTGCCACATACTAGCAGTGTGACCTTGGGCAAGTCATTTAATCTGTCTCTTCCTCAATTTCCTCATCTGTAGAATAGGAATAAATAGTCCTTACTTCATAGGATTATTGTGAGTCCTTAGAATGCTTTTCGCATATCATAAATGTTAACTTGTACTTATTGTGTTATGCCAAGTATTTTATGTTTGGGTTCCTGCCTTATATTTCATCATTACTGATCCCAGACTCTTAGCCATGCCAAATCCCTGGTGGGCCAAACAAATACTCTTCAGTTTAGATAAGAAGGTTTGGGTATTAGTCTGTGAGGGTTGCATTTGTTAGTAGTGTCTTCAATTTAAAGAATTAATTTTGATTTTTAAAGCATATTGCTGTATAAAGAATTATAACATATTCTATTGTTCTGGCTCCTCCCCCCCCCATCCCCAAATAAAGAATAATACTACTTAGCTTATTGCCTAATTCAGGCTATAGTTTAAAAAATCATTTTCCTAGCTCTGTTAAAACATTTTTATGTTTCTAACTTAGATTTCCCCCCTGCTAATCCAATTTTTCATATCTTCTCACCTAACTTCACTAAAGATCTATTATTAATTTTGTGTAGGTTTTTTTTTTTTTTCACTTTTCCCCACAAACTTGAATTCTCACTCCATTTCAAGTAATGTGTTTTCTTTACATTACTTTTGGAACAATTGAATAGTTTCATTGCATGATCTGGAAGGCAATTTAGACAGACATTCTGTTTTGTTTACTTACTGATGTTTGTACTTGAGATTGGGTGGCTAGTTTATTTCCACTGCTTCAGTTGGTTTTCCAAAGTAGTAGATGATACACATGTGATTTATATCTGTGTGTCATTCCTTTCAAGGAAGAGAAAGAATGTCCTGTTTATATAAAACTGAGCCTCACAAGGATCAATGTTACCCAAAACTATTGTATAGGGTTAGCAGGATGATAACTAAGGTATCAGTTTAGACTTCAGAATGTAATTTTTGTATGATGCATTAGGATGACTGTAGTTTGCAACCACTAATTTAGCCAGCATTTGACTTCACGGAACATCATTGTTCATTGTGGAGAACTTGAAAGTAGCTATTCTGAATATTACCTTTATTTGGTTGAAAATGGATTTTTTTTTGAGTCAAAGATGGCTTATATTTAGTTTTACATAATAGCAGTTTAGAACCACTCAGGACAAGAATAGTTGCTGTATACTCTCTTCTCTTAGGAAGACCTCTCTGAAAAGATGGCATGATCTTACTTATTTAGCATTCTGTATCAATCAGGCTTTCAATTTCAAGACATCATTTTCCTCCATAGGTGGTGGGTCTAAGGTTAAATATAAATTTCTTTGACTTTTTTTTCCTCAAAAAAGTTCCTTCCTTTATATAAAGTATAATAATTTAAAAAACATTGTTTTATTCCTTAACATTTCAATGCATTATAGGCATGAAATGACCTCGTCTTCCCTCATGCAAGAAATTATTTAATGTATATAAGTTATTGGTTACTTCCAATTTTAAGTTCCATTTTCTGAAATAGTATGTTTAGTTGACAGCATGTTAACTAGGTGTTTTCACTCTGTTATTGATCATGTAAATTTGTAAATATTACCTGGCTAGTTTTCAGTTTTCTAGTTTGCTAAACAGGGTATTTAGACTAATTTGTTTTTTATATATGGTATTTTTGTTATTAAGTAAACTCACGAGTTGTTTGCTTATTTATTTACTTTTAAATTTGAAATAATTACAAATTCACAGGAAGTTGCAAAAATAGTAGAGAGGGCCCTGTACTTTTCACTCAGTTTCCCTTAATAGTCATATCTTACATAACTTTAGTACAATACCAAATTAGGAAATTGACATTGGTACAGTGCATATATAATTCTGTGCCATTTAATATAATTACCACATGTGTGGATTCTGTAACTACCACCGCAATCAAGATACAGGACTATTCTGTCACCGCAGTGATTGAATTATTCCCCACTTATTTATAAATTGTTGTTTTGTCAGTATAACTAAGGAAAAAGATACCAATTATTGGATCAGTAATTTCACTCTTGCCTTTTTCAGTAGTTCAGAAATCTTTTGGCACATCTTGAAAGTTTTTATGGAAAATTCCAATTAAACTTTCATTTTGAAAAGTTAAAAATTGGCAAGGCTTACTTGAGGACTTATAATATTAGTACCCATTTAGTACTAATAAGTACCCAAAAGTTAACACTAGCTTTGAAATTTCTGTAAATAAAATGTAAAAGATTTAAATGAATTCAAGGCTTAAATGATATATTTCTTGCCAGAGAGGGAGTATGGTAGAATCTGTTTAGATAACCAAAATTGTAGTTATTTTGACATTAGTTTGGGTCTTTGGTCTTTGACAGTGTTGAAGCACTTCTTACATTAATTAATTGTGAGCTCATGTGGTAGTTTTATTTTGGATTTGTTGTAAGGGGACTTGCTTCAATGTCAGTTCAAAGATTATTTTCAGAGAAAGGATCTTGAGAGGGAAAAAAAGGGGGGAGGGTTCTTGGTATTATTGTTAGTCTAGGTATGAGAAAGGACCATCAGATTAAAGGCTAGTTATAGGGCAGGTTATATACTTAACCTTCTCTTTATCAGCCATATGTGTTATAAAGCCTGTCTTCAAAGGTGAGGCTAGTAATCCAACATACTGCTGATTATTACAGACATCTAACAACAAGTTCTGCTTTAAATAGCCAACAAGGTATTTTCAATATAATATATTAACAAAAAAGCCACATCACGTGGTTTTTGTCTCCTCCAGGTGTGAGACAATTTTTTATTTGTCAACACTGATAATTTACTTTGAAAAAGTCAATTAAATTTTAATTTGTTTTATTGACCAGAATATGATAAATATTGATGTTACTTCTTGATTAGTCAGATTCATATTTAGAGAGCTTTTGGCTACTTGAGATTTCACTTTCTTTGTGGTACAATTTTTTTTCCTCTTTGAATTTATCTGTTGCCAGCTTTTTATTTATCTTGAAGCACATTCTTAAAAAAAAAAAAAAATGCTTTAACCAGGAATTGTTTTGCTTCAAGGAGAGGTTGTTGTGGGGATCCACCTGTTTTGAGTTGATAAAGAATGACCAGACCTTGTGTGAATGGTAGAACTGTCAGGAATCTTGAGAAGCTAGTCTCTCTGCCTCTCGTTTTGGGGACATATGGTTTCTTGTCTTGCCTCATTTTTCCACGTATGCTTCATCTGCCTTTCTCACTTCTCCCTTCCACTTCTCTTTGCCTTGCTATAGTTTTTCATAATATCTTTTTCTCCATAACTTTGACTTGCAGGTGGATTTGGTTTGCTGTGGTGCTGACTTGAACTGCTGCTCTTTCCTTTCAACCAAAGCTTATGTGTTAGTGGCAATATGTTTCCTTTAGTTCAGTTGGCCAGAGAGAAATCCCAGTGCATGGCATGACCATTAGTTAAATGTCCATGACCTTGGTGGGTAAGGCACAGGGGGATGTCATCTTTTATATGAGGCTAATGCTTTTGGGTTCTCTATATGAGGAGAATTCTTTTGCAGAAGTCCAACAGGGCACACTCAGTTAAACATGTCAAGTCTAGCAGTGCATGTCAGGTACTCTGTGGGATACAAAGATGAGTTGGATGTAATCCCTTTCTTCACAGATCAAATAATTTGCAGGAAATGGCAAAAGTCTCCCAGTATAATTTAGTGTTGGTTTTTATGTTAATCATCTCGGGCAAACCACAAGGACGACAAAGTGAGACTGCAGAACTAGCCAAGATTAAGGAAAGAGAACCAGAGGTAGCACTGGAGACATGAATATTCTATTTATAATTTGAGGCACAGATCTGCTAAAGCATGAAAGTACCTGGAAGCCATTCTTTCAGGATCTGGATCCTAGTTTTGGGTTCCAAGGAGCATCCCTGGTTGAATAAAGAGACTCTTTTTCGTTCTGCCTCATATCAAGTAGACAACATTTGGCCACCATTTGTTCCATTGTCAGGGTCCAGAGACGTCTTAGAAAAACTTACTTTTTCACTAGTCCAGAAACTGAAACATTCTCATAGACACTGTCTATATGGTGATAACTATTCTCTTAGAAAATGTCTTTCATCTGGACAAGGTTTTACAGTAATCAGGGCAAAGACAGGACACGTGTTCCCTCTTACTTTAGAGGCAACACAAATTCAGATGGTAAGTAGTAATGAGCATGTTCTCCACAGATCTGGCAACATAAGAATTGGTATATTGAGTCAGTCCGGTGTCCAATCAACACTCTATGTTATATTTAACAGAAGCTCCATGATGTCAGGCAAAGGAATCGGAACTTGCCCTGCCCCATGTCATTATTGGAGTGATATAGATTTCAGGGCTAAAAACTCCAAAGCCAAGTCTTGGTTATGTTACCAAACTGAGATTGAGATTTTCAGAAGTAAGTACAAGTCAAGCATAGGCACCTAAAGAACCTAGCAGATCCGAGTCAGATCACAGAGCCACAGGAGACAGACGGAAGGGGAGTCACAGAATTCTAACACTTAGGCTGCAGCAGAGGAAGGCAGTGCATCTCAACTTTTGTGCAAAAGAATTGCCTGGAAAAGAGTGTAAAAATTTTGGTTTCCTGAGTTCCACACTTAGATTCCTAAAATCTTAGATAGGCCCAGGAATATGCATCTTCCCATAAGCATAACAGGTAATTGATGTCCTCAGAACATTTGGAAAATGCACAGACATAGCATGATTCCTGCTGAGACCCCACTATGTGCTTGGTTCTGTGGTAGAGAGCTTGGTAATCTTAAACACCTGTTTATAACTTGGAATATTCCCTCCTTGACACATGCCTGCAGTTTTGTTGAACATCCTCTATAATTGCTTATGCCACTAAATTGTGTAGTGGGTTATGTTTTGGTTAAACATAGGTATTTTTCTAAATGTTATACTTGAATGGTTGGTATTATGCCCCAAACATCAAATCGATAATGGTTTATCATCAGTTAATTTTCTTAAACTTTTATATTTACACATACCAACTCTTAAGGCAGTCCTTTCCACCCCTTCCTTGTCAATAAATTCTCCTTTATTCTTGTTTTCTGGATCTGTTTTTTTCCCACTGTCTACACTTTTGGTATATCAACCATCTCTGGAGTCTTTGCCCTCAGAAATTAAATCCTCAGCTTTTTCTTTTAGGTCTGTCATTAATTTGTCTCAGTGACTTACTTAATCCTAGAATACCGAGCTGGAAGAGAACATGGAATTTGGAACCAGACTGTTTGGGTGCATATCTGACCTCCACAATTTACTCTGTAACTTTTTGTAAACTTTGCTGGTGTCTCAGTTTGTCTGTCTGTAAAATTGGAGACAAATAATAATACCCATGTCATAGGATTGTTGTGAGCATATGAGGCAGTATTTATAAAGTACTTAAAATAGTAGTTGGCACAGATTAAGGCACACCTTTTTTTATCTTTTTATTAGTCGGCGGGTGCTTCTGTTTCTAAGGTATCTAGTCCACTCTTAAATCATTAGAATTCTTATACATTGCAAGTAATCCTTTCCTAACTACTTATTTTTTGTTGTTTGATTTATTTTTCTCTCAGTTTTACTTTTGTAGGCCTTAGTTGCATATGATGCAAATGCTTATTTCCTCTTAGTTAAAATTCATTATATCTAGGTCTTCTTCCTTCCATTATGTTTTATTAAAATTTACCTCTGGTCTTGGAGTTCCTATATTTAAACCATTTAAATTACCCTTTTATTACTTTCCTTTCTTACTTTTCTTCCTCTTCTCCCATCTAATTCATCAGTGGTATTCTACTGATTCTTTCACTATCACAGCTCTTAGATTACTCTCTTCCTTTTTACGTCTGTGGTCGCCATCCTCATCACTTCTGGCTGAGATGATTGCAGCAGTAAAACTGGCCTTCTTGCCTCTTCCCTACTCTATTCTATGGTGCACAGTACTCTTTAAATAATTTTCATCAACACTTTTCATCAAGTCATTGAAGAAGTTCTTAGTTCGAATTGTGTTATATTCCATCTTTTAATCATTGTGCTTTTAGTTTCTCTAACATTCTTCCTCCTCCCTTACCTAGCATTCTGCTTTCTTATTCCTTAAGATGTTTTCTGTTACACTGAAGTAAATTACCTTTCTTCTTGCTATATATACTTTCAGCCTTTATTTCTTGGGATTTGCTACTTTCCCCACTTCATATGTTTATATAGCCTTATCCTGCCAGTTAAAACCTTCGTAATAAAACCTACTTAAAGTCTCTCTCTTAGGAGACATTTTCCAGTGAACCCAGTCACATTTGGGCCATTTACTTCACATATAAGATGTATTTATGTACTAAGTTACAAGTATGTATAATTTTTTTGTATTTACTTATTAGGTATATTACACTTTAAGTATTTTAGTTTTCATTTCATGTGTATGAATTGAATTCCTAGTTGAAACGTAAGGTCCTTGAGTCTCTTATTGGCCTATCCCCCTCTGTGTTCTTTACCTTCACCTTTTAATTTTCTTAGTTCGTTTATTCTCATTGATCTAATCAATATTGGTTATATGTTACATAAGACACAGGCCTAGGCTTTAGGAAGCTCACAGTTCGGTTTCGATGGGATCAGAAAGAGGATTCAACCCTGAAGTACATATCTCAGTACTCTACCAGAGTTATTCTTGGTTTAGTAATTCCTCTGACCCACCATCAAAAATAGTACTTAGCACTAAGTAGGTTACCAAGTCTGAGTTTCTGACAGATACTTTTGCTGTAAAATGCTGGTACAAATGAGAGTGGTTAAGAATGGTCAGGGTAGATAGGTAGAAATTTTAGATTCACTGTCTTCTGAGGATAAGCTCAGTTTCCCCCTCTGTTTACCATGACAGCAAGAGATCTAGAGACTTAAAAATTGGAATTATAAAGTTATTATGTAGAAAAGATTCCAAGTAATAAAGAAGTATATATAAAATAAGCATAGCTGCCTCCTCCTCTTCCTGACACATTCTACCCCTGTGTTCTTGTCTGTTGTTCATAACAAACTACCCCCAAACTTAGTAGCTTAAAACAATAGTCATTTTATTTTGTCTCAGGATTCTAGGAGGTTGGCTCCATTAAGTGGTTCTCGCTTGGGATCTCTCATCTGGAATTATCTGAAAGCTAGCTCACTCATATATGATGCCCAAGTTGGGAGAACTGGAGCAACTGAAGGCTGGGACAGCTGCAGGCTCTGTCTCTGTGTGGTCTCTCCAGTATGTGGCTTCAGGATAGCTGGACTTCTTATATGGTACCTCAGGGTTCCAAAGGCATGTGTCCCAAAAGAGAAAAAAAGTCGGATATATTACGGTTTATGACCTAGCCTTGGAAACCAACCACACAGTGTTACTTCTGCTGCATTCTGTTTATTGAGGCAGTCATGCTGGCCTGCCCAGGTTCAAGAGCAGAGAACACAGACTCTACCTCTTGATAGGGAAAGTGTCAAGGTTCTAGAAGAGAATGTATGAGGAAATATTATTGTAGCAATTATGGAAAATACAATGTGACACCCCAAGGATAAGTGCTATTAATTGGTTTACTGGCTAATCTTTTTCTTTGTATGTACACATGTAATTGTATCACACACTTCAACTTACATTTTTATTTAAGAATGTATAATGGTGTTGGTACATAAAGACTCACCTTATTTTTTTGACCTTCATTAAAAAGTGAATCATAATTTGCTATAAACATTCATTTAGTAGTAGACATTTAAGCTTTCTGGAGTTTATACATAGGAGCCTCTCTTGACTGGTGTTAGATGGACCCTCAGTAAATGTTCCAGTGAATAGGACTACATAGGCAAGACATAGTAAGCTTGCTCCTTATGTTGCTCTTCCTATTATCTGAAAATTGTTTCTTAAATTTCTTTATCCCTTTGCTGCTTCTTCCTTCTCTTGTCCCTCCTCTGACCTACTGAGTAATCCTATGCTTCTGTCTTGATCTCAGAAAAGATGTAGAAGAAATGAGAATATCATCATATTACAGTAAAACTGTCTTATTTGACTCTTTGCCATAGCAAGGATTTTTTTTTTCCTGTTAAGTATAGAAAAGCCATCTTAATGACTTAATTCAAGCTGGTAGTTGATCTATCAAAAAAGTTGGTTATAGCAAAAATTATTAAAAACAGATCACTTAAACATTTTACACTAATGAAAGTATATAAGTATACATGTATTCATTAATCATTTGGTACAGGGCAGTGGTTCTCAATTGGGATGATTTTACCCCCTAGGGTATATTTGGCACTATCTGAAGACATTATTTTGATTGCTAAAATGCAGTCATGGTGCTGTTGCCCTCTAGTGGGGAGTAGAGAAGCCAGAGACACCATCTTCACAGGACAGTATTGCTTCTAACCTTCCCTCCCACTCCAACAAAGAATTCTGTAGTCTAAAATGTCCATAGTGCTGGGGTTAGGAAACCATGATCTAGGGCCAAGATGTTTTCTTGGTGTATGAATCTATAGATTGGCCCTCTACATCAGGTTTTTGTGCATAAACCATACCCATATATATTATTTATGATTTCAAATTTTGATTTATTTAAAATGGGAAGACCTTAAAGACATTTATTATATAATCTGTGGGTCAAATCTTAATATTTTATTATTTACTCCAAGTCTTTTACAGTAGTCTCATCCACACCCAATTCAATTAGTATTCTTTTCAAAAGTAAATACACCAAAACATTTCATCCACTTTTTCAGTTTAATTTGTATAGAAACGATCTTCATACTTATATTTTGTTGATTTAGATAATATATAATTAAATTCCATAATTGCAGAAACAACTGATATAAACAGTGAGGGAACAAACCAATCTACTTTTGGTTGGCGTAGTGCAGTATATGAGATAGTAGCCTTTAACAACCCATGTCTGTTTTAGAAGGGGGATCTAGAAGCCTGTGGTTGAGTGTAATGGTTGGGTGGAGGTTGGCTAAGAGCTATATGAGCAATAAGGAATTGAGAGATTTCTTTTGTTGTTAAAAAGAATTGTTTGCTGAACAAGTTCACTGAAAACTATTTTTTAAAATAAACAAGCAAAAAAGAAAAAACCCGCATATACAAAAAGCAAAAACAAAACCTACAAGCATTAGAAATGTTATATTACAGTTGAGTTTTATCTTGCCCTGAATTGGTAGGATTTGTGAAGACATCATGGAAAAAGGACAGAGGCAATGCCAGGGGTGGCTTTTGAAAGCAAATAAGAACACTCTTGATTTACATCTTTAGTGATAGGCTTTTAGTGATCTTTGGTTATTTTGGATAATCAGGAAGCCCTTTCTGTCTAAAACTTATTATTTTACTGGGTTCCAGTCCCTCTCATGAATACATTTAATCCTGTGTGTGTGTGTGTGTGTGTGTGTGTGTGTGTGCGCGCGCGCGTGTGCGCACTTCAATGGCCGCTATCAGCTGTCCTTATCCTATTTAACAACTCTCTATTTTAAGCAGGCTAACTTCCATGATTGTCCTCTGTCTGGATTACCTTCACTGGACCTTTGCTTGTTAATTCCCATCAAGCCAGTCTCCCACCTTTACCAAAATATTTCTTTTATTTCTTTAAAATACTTAAACTCAGCTTCTCAGTTCTCCCTAGTTAATTAAAGACTTGATTCTGACACATTTCTAATCTTTGTATTTCTAGCACATTTTTCTAGCTTTGATTTTGTGAATTTTCAGAATATGTGCATAATTTGGGCTGCATGAACTGGTGCAAGCTGACTCACTGCCTTATAAAAATGGTGTTATTTGGAATTTACTCAGAGATTAATCAGCAAAATCCAGAAACTGGCATTTTAGATACCGTAATGAATTATCTAGTAACCAACACCCAGTGGGAAATATGACCTGAGTAGATGGTTAATCTTCTCAGAGCCAGAAGGTTAAGATGAATTAGCACAGGATTGTTAAAGTTGTTAATTACTATTTCTGTAGTTGGGGGAAAATGTTAGCTCTTCTTCCCTGCACTTTCTGTTAATGATGGTGATTTCTTTATCCAGAGAAACTATAAGAGGAGGGCAAGAGATTATTAGAGCAACATGACTGGGTTAACTTTTAGTTCCTGAGATTTTTAAAATTAAACATTCCTTTCTTTTGCAGCTTACATGAGACAGATTTACTGTATAAAATATTTTGTGTATTTATGTAATTATCTTACATGACAAAATATATTACATTCAGAAAATATTTGGTATCAGAACATTTTTAACTTTACATATCCATTTCCTCTCCCTTTTCAAGCATAATGGCTTATGTAGAGATTCTTAGAAAAAAATTTTTTGAAAATGATGGTTTTGAATGGACTATCAAACTAATAATTCCAAGATGATTAAAATAGTAAATTTTAAGTCAAATATATTTTACATATTATCAGAATTATTTGAAAAATAATGGGATTTTAGGGAAAATTTTAATTTCTTTTAAATGAATGATATCTTCCAAATGAACCATATATATAGGTTTCAATTTAGAAGAGGCAAAGTAAACATTCTAAGGCAGTTTATTGCATGTACTAGGTGCTGATGTGTTTACATTGTTGCTACTTGTATCAACAAGCTGTAATGTAGAATCTTTGAAAGGAAGGGACCAGAAATAATCTGATTTGCCACCATATCATTAACATAAACATCATCTTTTATTTTAATTTCATAAGCAGTCAGGTTTCTTAGCTGGAAGCAACAAAAAGTGACTCTGACTATTTAAGCTAAAAGTAAGTTTATAAAGTAGATATTAGGAAGCTCTCAGCATTCATTGCTAGGAAGATGAAAGAACCAGGCTTGTATGATGGGAAGAGCTGTTGGGGGCTGGGCTGTTCCTTGGCAGAAACCGCAGCCAGGGCCACACCACAGGTACAGTCCAATTAGGACAGCATTACTGTTGCTAGCTTACCGCTCTGGCGCTGGACCAGTGATGCTGCTGCTTGACTTTTGTTACTGCCCATGAAACTTAAACTTGCTGCAGCAGTCTTCTCAACTTGAGAAGATTTTTTCTGGTCATTGCTGATAATTTCCCAGTTGCAAGTCAGAGGCAGGTACATCTACCTATGCTCTATTCCTGAAGGAAGCTAGGAAATAAATGTTGGGCTTTTCAAGCTTCTTAATGAGAGATAAATCCTGTTAGTGATTTAAGATGCTCAAGTGTTTCCCCTCTTAGAAAGTAAAAGCTCCCTCAACCTCATATTCTCATCCAGATTCTGCCATATATCTCTTTTCTCCTCTGCAAATAATATTAGCTACTCTCACCTCCATTTCTTGACTTTTCATGGACTTCTTAATTCACTAGAATGTGATGTGCACTCTCACTAACCTCCAAAACTGTTTTCCGCAGTAACTACAATTCATGGACAAATATGAGTTCTCTAGTTTGATATCTCAGTCATTTTTATCAGTGATCATGCCTTTTTGGAGGAAAGCACTTATTCTTTGATATCTTTGATACCCTCATGTTTTGGCTTTTCTTTCTTGTCTGTTGAAGACTTTTTCTTACCTCAAAATTCTTCAGATTCCTCAAGTTCATCTGTTCCCATAGCCTCAGTTACCACTTATAAGCTGACATAGAACCTCTCTGTTGAGCTCAAGAGAGAACTTTGTATCAAACTAGTCATTTGTCTCAAGGGTATCCTGAAATCAGTACTTCAAAAAGCCACAGTCATGCTTTCTCTTTTTCTAGCATTGCTAATTGCTCGAAATGATACCCCCAATTAAACATATATTCAAGCTTTTAACTATGCAGAGGCACTGTTTTGTAGGGGAGACGAATATCTGAACACATCTTCACTCTTCTTTATGATGACGTCTGTATAAAGTTCAGCCTATAATCTTTTGAACCCCAGCACTGGAGGCAGCCATGACAGATGATATGGCAGCGATACTTATTTAATAACCATGGCCTAAGTAGGGGCTCAGTAGTATTTGAATTAATAAATTAATATGTGGTTTTCATTTCAGTGAGAATTTCTTTTTTTCTCATTTCCACTTTATTTGAAAACAATGTTCACTTCTAACATCTGTAATGGAAATGAAGTACTTTATAAAAGCCAGTGAGTGCATTATAAACATGTACAAATAGAGTGAAAGAACTATAAAGACAATTTCTATAGAACATGTTTTTTTTTTTCTTCAGAAATAGCACTAGAAAAATAATGCTGAGTTAGTAAAAATTAAGATATTTTCACTTGCAAAATTACAGACTCTGCAAACACTAACATAAATTATAAAGGGAATTTATTCATTAATGTATTTAAAAGATCCAAAGTCAAGGCAGGCTTTGGCAAAAATTGATCCAGAAGTTCCAAGATATCTAATCTTCTTGGTGTTGTGTTGTTTGACTGGGCTTTCTCAGTTTCCTAGAGTAGCTCTGTCCAACAGAAATATAATGCAACTCACATTTTAAAATTTAAATATTCTAGTAACTATGTTGTAAAAAGTAAGAAGAGATGACAATTTTAATATCTTTAACGCAGTAGGCACAAAATATTTCCATTTCAACATAAAATCAGTATAAATATTGAGATATTTTACATTTTTCATGCCAAATCTTCAAAATCATTGTATATTCTATACTTATGACACATTTCAATTAGAACTAATCACATTTCAAGGGTTCAGTAGCCACACATGGCTGGTGGCTACTGGAGTAGATAACACGGTTTTAAAGTTTCGCTTTGTGTTAATACTGCCTCGTTATCTCCTCAGGTTGGCTACCTGCAGTCAGTGAAACTATCCAAGCCTCAAGTTTTCTTTTTTGGGGTATTTTTAAACTATGAACTCAGTTTCTTTAATAGCTGTTGGACGATTCATGTTATTTCTTTTGATAGTTTCTGTATTTCAAGGAGTTGTTCTGTTTCATTTAAGTTGCTGAATTTATGGACAGAGAGTTATTTTTATTCTTTTAATCTCTGTAGGGTCTCTAGTGATGTCTTGTCTTTCATTACGAAAAAACCATAACTGATTAAATGTGTTTCATTTGAGTGTAGAAACATCATTTTACCATCAGCATACCACGTTTAAATGCTTCCAGTCTTTCACTTAGCGTAAGCGTGTACAAGTAGTAGAATTGAGATCATTCAAAAACATAGTCATTTTCTGGGATGTGAGTGAACGAATAACTTAAAAATAGTCTGCTGATGGTGTTTGTGTTTATCAAAGTCACTTAAGCACCTGAATTCAGTGAAGACTACTAAAGTCGTAATCCAGTATTAAACAGCTGGAGCTTCTTCTGAAAACATTATCCAAACATTGTAGCAACTTTTGAAGCATTTCTTATACTATCAATTTTAAGTTGAAAAATTCAAGAATTAAAAAACAAAATTATTTTTCTTGGTTAAAGTACCAAGAAAGAGGAAAGTGACTGACAAAATATTGGTTGCCCAATGTTCCTATCATAGCTAACTTTACTTTCACAGTGAAGGACTAACCCTGGTAGGAGATATATGCAGAAGAAAGATGTAGGCTATATCCACAACCTGAATGACCTGTGTATATTTTTAGATGTTGAAGTAATATGCACACACACACACCTGCTTGACTTTCTTTTGGCAAAAGACATTTCCTTGAAAAATAGTAAATAATTTGAAATTTTATATACCATTTTTTTTTGCAAATGCCCTAAGAGAATGGAGAAAGATACATATATGTATATATGTGTGTGTGTATGTATATATGTATACATATATATACATATATACACATATATACATGTATACATGTATATATATACACATATAAGCATATATATGTATATGTGTGTATATATATATAAATCCTGTTTTAAATTCTTTTGCAAAATAAATATTCACAGATCATTGTTAGAAAAATTTAGTCTTGTTTTTCCTTTTTAAATTTCAAAGCTAACTGTAAATGTGGATTTTAAGTTAAAGTTAACATTGCCTTAATTTAAAAATGAAAGCCTTAGTCAAAAAGATCTTTCAAATGTTAAATATTATAAAGAACAGAGTGTTTTTTCAATAGCTAGGCAGAGACGTATTGCATATAAAATTGGCTTAGGAATAGACAATTTTGTTTATTGTGACAAATACAGCATTAAAAAAAATGATTCCAGGATTTAACATAAGCCAGGTAAACTAGACAATAGCTTTAGTTTCAAATCTGTATGTTAACCTTTTATTTATATTGTCATTCATCATATCTCTATTAAGCTTCTACTATGAACAAAGCACTGTGGTAGGAGCTTGAAATACAGTGTGAATAAGACAGACTTGGCCATACTAAACTAATAAGCCCTTTGTATTTACTTGTAAATTAAAACCCAAGGTAATATCTGCTTGAAGTTTGAATATGTTATCAGTTTTATTATTATGAGAAATTTTTGTGCATTCAGATTCGGTATTGGTTGATATGTGGTACACACATTTGTTTATACTCACACATACTTATTCATAGACATATATTGGCTGTCTTTGGAACATAATTAGCAGACCATAGTGGTTAACAGCTTAGACTCTGGAGTTAGGTTACCTGAGTTTGAATAATGAATCTGCTCTTACTATTACCTGCTTCTTGATAGGGTTGGATCAAATGAGTTACTTGGTATAAAGCACATAGACTTAGTGTCTGTTAAATCTAGAGTTAGGGCTCTGTTAGTGCTATCAATTAGTATGTTGACTAAAACCTACATTTTGTCAGAAAAATGTTTATCAGTTTGAAAAAAACATGGAATGAAGCCTATGAAATCCCAATTAGCTGCAAAGGAGCTATTTAGTATGCTAACTATCATAGTTAATGTTTGTTTGGACTTCTCTCTCCAATTCTGACTTGGCAAGAAATTTCTACTTCCATCCCATAGGTCAGAATTATATGTCCACCTCTACTTCCAAAGGTGTCTGGTGATTCCCATTGCTACTGTGAACAAAATCAGAGATTTGTTAGTTAAAAAAAAAAAAAAATTCAACAAGCAGTTAGCAACGTCTGCTATGATCGTTTTCTGTAAAATCATCATTTTTCTTGTTTTTATAGCTTATATCAGGAATTTCCTTTCTCAGCAAAACAATAAGGAATGATACAAAATAAGAAAATTGGAAATAATTTAATACCTTATTTGTAAATTGTATACCATACACTATTTTTCTCTTTTCTAGAGAAGGATCGTTAAGTATACTCTATTCTTTGTACTAGAAATATGTGTTAGGGACTGAGTTTTTTGGCACTTCTTGACATTTATCCCATCACTATTTTGTGCTGACATAATGGAAGACATAGCTGTTAAGACAAGAAGATATTGTATGGTTGGTTTATTACGAGCTTTATCTTATTTAATGATTCTCTATAAGCATGTGTTCATTTATCAGTACCGCCCTCACACCCAAATATTTCCTCAAAGAAATTAGTGAACAAACATTTATTGAGCACCTAGTATGCTAGAGACTGTGCTTAGATTTTAGGTAAAAAAATGAATGAAACACAGTTCCCTAACCTTATAAAGTTTACTGTCTGATGGAGATAGGAATAGAAAAGAAGTGAGCAGTGCCAAAATTATTACCAAAATAGAAACATGCCTAAGGTAGTATTAGAAGCAAAGAGAAGGAAAGTGCTTAATTCTGCTTTGATTTTTGACAGGAGGGTCTCAGAAAAAGCTTCATCTGTTTTACAAAATAATAAATGGATGAAATAATAATATTGGAGAACCTAGGGTAAATGAATGAAATTGCTAATTTAACTGGAAGTTAATTTTATTTCACTTCCTACCTTGACTTAAAAAATAACTTGGTCTTAGACTAACATAACTAGACTAAACATAGAAGAAAACTCTTTATGGATTATAGTATAATTTATAACAAGTGATTCTGAATGTTTTATAACATTATAATGACAAAAAGAACCTTTAAAACAAGCATTTTGTAAACATTTAAACCATTTAAACTAAATATACTTCTGTAGTTCTTTTATCATCATTTGATGTCAAAACGATGGATTAGTTTGTCACACAGTGAATAGTGTTGTGTAAAGGAAACCTGCAGGAGTTATGTATTTCTCTACCTAAAGCTAAAATAGGCATTCATGCATAATACTAACGATGCAGTGAAGCTTTAGTAAATGTGGTTGACCAAATGAAACATGGTAGGAGTTACTTTAATGATAACTTTAATAACTGGATATGTCATTCATCATTCAGTATTATAACTGCAAAATTCCTCCAAGATATCTACCTTATTTGAAATACAGATGTACCACAATAAATAAAACATACTTATAGTTAATTTTAAAAGACATACATAGAGCTTATAAAAATAAAATAATTATATGTTACCTTTTATATTCTAGGACTACTAAATAAGTAAAATTAAACTGCTATCTTTGAGTAGCTTCCCATTTATGGAGGTAGAGAAGACCTCCACAAAACTGCTAGTGATCCAGGCAATACATATCCAAGCGTTGAATTATACTAGATCAACAAATGAGTACATAAGAAACTAAGCATCACAAAAGTAATACTTAGAAGAGGAGTAATAGGAAAGAGAAATAATGACAAGCTGAAGTTTTCAGGAAAAGCTTCAGGGAAAAGGCTGGACCTACACTTAATGTTGAAATAACATTACTTTGGTGGGCTTTTATTTCTGAGTTCTAATTTTTTCAAGTACTTTATTTCTGCAAAGACAATCTACACTTGAGAAATGAAGTACATTATTCTTTTGTTCAGTAGAATTTTTTTGGCTTATAAGTACTTGTTAACCTGGTTCCATTGAAATCTAAAAATTATAAATTCTGTACTCAATAATACACACAATTTTCATGTAATTTCATTACATTTTCATGTAACCTCTGGGTAAGAACTCTGTAGGCATTAATCCTACAGTTGCTTACTTAAATTGTTCTCAATCTGTAATGAAGACTTTGACCTCATCAAGTCATTTGAAGAGAAATAACAATATATTACTACTAATATGTTCTATCGACTACAACTGTGAAATCTCATTTATCCAGGGTGTTTTGGTAGCAACTGCACTTTTCCGTAATAATAATTTCCTGGAATAATAATAATAATTTATAGTTTATAAAGTGATGCCATGTACTGGATCTCATTTTACACATGGAGTAATAATGTATAAAGGCCTATAGGCAGGCAAGCATTTTTTCCCTTCTTGTTCTTTGTTTATTCTTTTTAAAGTACATTTTTTTATTGTGGTAAATACATATCATATAACATAAAATCGGCCATTTTAACCATTTTAATGCCTACAATTCAATGACATAACGTACATTCACAGTGTTGTGCACCCATCACCACTAATTTCAGAACTTTTTCATCACTTTAGAAGGAAGCACTGTACCCAGTAAGCAGTCACTCCCAAGTCTCCCCTAACCCTAATCCTTGGCAAAGACTGGTCTTCTTTCTGTCTCTATGGGTTTACCTTTTCTGGACATTCCATATGAATGAAATCATACATGATACGGCCTTTTGTGTCGTCTTTCATTTAGCATGTTTCAAGCTTCATCTATGTTGTATAACATGAATGACTACTTCATTCCTTTTTATAGTTGGATAATATTCCATTATATGGACATGCCACATTTTGTTTATCCAGTCATCAATAGATAGACATTTAGGTTGTTTCTACTTTTGTCTATTATGAATAATTCTGCTGTGAACACATGTGTACAAATTTTTGTTTTAACGTGTTTTCAGTTTTTTTTTCTTTTCAATTTATTACCTAGAAGTGGAATTACTGTGTCATATGGTAATTCTATGTTTGACTTCTTGAGGAACCACCGTACTGTTTCCATAGCTACTGTACCTTTTAATAGTCCTGCCAGCAATGTATGAGGGTTCCAGCTTCTCCACATCTTCATTAATACTTATTTTCTGTTTTTAAAACATTCTAGCCACAGTAATGGGTGTAAAGTATCTCATGGTTTTGATTTGTATTTCCCTATTAATGTCATTGGGCATCTTTTCATGAGCTTGTTGGTCATTTGTGTGTCTTCACTGGAGAAATGTCTGTTCAGGTCCTTTGCTCATTTTTGTATTTGGTTGTTTGTCTTTTTTTTTTTTCCACATCGAGTTTTAGGAGTCCTTTACAGATTTTGAACATTAATCCCTTATCAGATATATGATTTATAAGTATATTTTTTTTATTCCGTGTATTGTTTTTATCACTGTGCGATGGTGACCTTTGATGTACAAAAGTTTTTAATTTTGACAAAGTTCCATTTATACCTGTTTTATTCATTTGCCACCTTACTTTTGGTGTCATACCCAAGAAATCCTTGCCAAATCCAATATCATAAGGATTTTCTTCTGTGTTTTCCTCTGTTATAGTTTTAGCACTTTTATGGTTAGGTATTTGATCTATTTTGAGGGAATTTTGTATGTAATAGTCCTCTTTTTTTGATATTGAAGGAATGAAGTCCAGTGAAATCATGGATCACATATAAATAAGAGAGAACTAGGTCATGTGACTCAATAGTGATTTTTCTTTTAGACTATGGATTGATAAACTATGGCCCACAGGCAAGATCTGTTTTACTACCTGTTTTATGTATGTTTTAGAATGATTTAAACTACCTGTTTTAGAATGATTTAAAAATTTTAATTTTGTTGAAAAAAATCAACAAAAGAATAATATTTTGTAACATGTGAAAATTTTATTGACCACAATAAAGTTTTAGTGGCGTGCAGCCATGCTCATTTGTTTATGTATTGTTGAGGGCAACAGAGTATATCAGGTGTTTGCGTCAATGATTAAGAACTGAGCCCCTGAGTAAGAGCACCTTGAAGATAGAATAAGCCAAGATTTACATGTGATCAAATTGGTTTTCAGAGAAGACTTTTAATCCTGCTTTTGTTCCTTAAAAACTAGAGCCATACAGTTACTGTTAATCCTTTCTTTTGTTTCCTAATTAGCAAGTAGTGTATGTACTATTGCCTGCTTACAGCTATGCGGTGGTGATGGGAAAATGTTTTGAAAGCACATGGAGTTCTATAGGTGAAAATCAAATGTGTTTCTTAGTAAAGTACTGCAGGTAAAGATGCTTAACCCAGTCAGAAATATTGACTCAGCCTTGACGGTTTGACTCAAAGTACCTATAACCCTAACAATCATTTCTGAAAATCTCCCATTATTTTATAGGCATCCATCTGTACTGTTTCTTCCTCATTATGTTGCCTTTTTTTTGTCTCTGTAGTAAGAGGCATCTTGTAGTTCAAAGAAATCTTTTGATCCTTATAAAGTCAATTTTTCTATATTTTCAAAATATAGTTTAAAAATAAACTACATGTTGTTAAAGGCTTTTCTTGCAACTATTATTTTTGGTGATCTTAAATCTACTACTTTTAGACTTATGATAAATGAAAGGTTGGAAGCAGTTAAAGCCTAGTGTACATATGGTAAAAACGATGTTTGTTTATTCAAATGAAGCATATGCATTTCATTAGCTTTAGTGTTGTGACATTGATCTTTTTGTTATAACAAAATGAATCTGAATTTGTTACTTGCCTTCTAAAAAATTTAGTAACACACTTAAAGAATTTTCATTTAAGTATGAAAGAATTGTAACTTTATTGGTGATTATATGCACATACCCACTCCCACCCCCACACATACATACACATTCATTTAAAAGTTTGGTGGATTAAATATATTAAATTTCTAATGTTTGTTTATTACCTCCGAGTTTGAGAGAATACTTCCATCATAAAAACTATAGTGCTTCCAGCAACCTCATGACTTATTCCAGATCTAGTTTAAGAGACACTCAGTTTAATACTTAATTTACTGGAGCAGACATTGAAAGGTATGGCTTTATTACTATGACTCAGCAATCTAACTACTGTAAAGAAGAGTTGCATGGTGCTCTGCATGCCATTTTGACCTAGACTAGAAAGTCAACGAAGACTTCTGTTGAGTGAAGCTCTGAAGGATGAGCAGACATTAAGCAATATGTGAGCGGAGAGGACATCCTTCAAAGCAGAAACTTGGAGCTTGACAAGAATAAGGATCAGCGAGTATAATTAGAAGCAAAAAAATCTGATACACAATGAGGCTAGAAAGGTAGAATGGGGTCAGATTACCCATGACCTTTTGTATCATGTCTGAAGGAAATTGTTCATTATCCTAAGAGTGTTTTAAAAATACCGAAGGGTATGGTTTGAAAAATCTCACTCTGGTTGTTCTATAAAAAATAATTACGAGAAGGAAAGTGAGGAGGCAGGCTCAAATATGAGCTGATCAAACAAAGGTGTTGGTAGCCGGCACTTGGAGTGTAGTGATGGTGATGGTGATGGTGATGGTGATGGTGATGGTGATGGTGATGGTGATGCAGTCGATGAAGATTAGTAACAGGTTCTAGAAATATTTGTTGAATGTTGACTGAGTGAGTGAATGAATGAATGAAGTAAGATAGGGAGTGTGGGGTTAGCGTCATATAGGAAGAGGGATTTATCACTGTTTTTAAGAGATGGGAAGATAGAATAGGGTGGACATTTAATATTGGAAGGATGTCAGAGTTCTTGCCCGATGGTTATTTTCTCTAAAATTGGAGAAAAGATCCTTATCTCACAGCAAAAGAAAGGAGTGTTGGTAAGAGGATCAAAGAAAATTGAAATTTGAAACAGCTGTGGTGGAGTGTGGAGCATGCACTAACCAGAGAAATGTAGAATTATTCCCTTGCATGGAGGGGGCTCCTTTGAGATCAGTAATGATGAGTTAATAATGGATCCAATTTACCCTTTGGAGAACTTTCTTTAATAGTTGTTTAGCTGCTCAGGTGCAGTTATACATGAAGAAAGTGGATAATAATAGAACATAGGAGTTATTAAATTTGGTGGAAAAGCATTTTGAATAATGTTCAGGGTTCAAGATTTTACCTTGGCAATGGATGACTAACTCAGTAGCACGGAGGAGAATTTCATAGGAGATGACCTGAGGACGTATTGTTGAGAAAATAATTCTCTTGGATCTGATTATTGACGATAACGGCAAGGCTTAAGGGAAGGAGACTGTAAGCTGGGTGCTAAAGAGTTAGGCAAGTGAAGAGAGAATGAATGACTAGGAGGTTAGGAAATGACAACAGTGAGGAGAAGGAAAATGGTAATATAGCTAAGAGTGCCTGAGCATCAAAGAAATGGGTTGTTTTATTTATTTGTTTTTTTAAAATATGATAGTAGAATAGTAATTTCTGGAGGTTACATCAGAACCAGGGAAGCCCATTTTCCCCTCTTGGCCCTGGAAGAACTTACATAGTAAAACTTCAGATGTGTCATCTTTATAGCAAAGTTTTTCAATGATTTTCTACCTCTAATTGGTGTCACACTCAGTATATCCCCATGCGGATGGCCCATCTCTCATTACAGAGTTCACATGCCTTTCCTTCCATAATACAGTAAGATGTTCCTGCTGTTCCCTGTGGGCATAGGTGGAAATCCGTCCGGAGGGACCAAAGTCACTTAAGCTCCCTGACCTAGGAAATGGAGTGGATTGTCTTCTTTCCCAGCAGTAATGTCCAGCTCCTGCAGAATTAATCCTAATTCCTGATACTGTCTTCTTGGAAGAAAATGCTCTTTGACTACATCACCTTCCTCTTAATAAATAAACAAAAATGTGTTTTTTATCAAATGGATTTCCTAGAGACCCTTTGATTTGATCTATTCCTAGGAGTTTTCTCCTAAAATGACCTAAAAAAAGTTGACATGATTTCTTTGCTTTTGAGACCGACCCAATGACTATTCTTTAGATTCCGGCTTTCAAATAAGGAATGTACCAGGAAATATTTGTTTTGTTTTTTAATTTTAAGAATAGTTGACATGCAATTTGTTAGTTTCAGATGTACACTATTAATGATTCAACATTTATATACCTTACAATGTGATCACCACACTAAGTAGTAAGCATCTGTCACCATGCAAAGTTATTACAATAATACTGACTATATTCCCCTTTACCCTTTTCACTCATCCCTCCCATTCCCTCTAACAACCATCAGTTTGATCTCTGTTTCTGTGAGTCTGTATCTTATTTTGTTTGTCCGTTTGTTTTGTTTAGTTTTTTTTAGGCTCTACGTATAAGTGAAATCATGCAGTATTTGTCTTTCTCTGTCTGACTTATTTCACTTAGCATAAGACCCTCTAGGTCCATCCATGTTCTGGCAAAAGGTGAGATTTCATTCTTTTTATATTGCTGAGTAATGTTCTATTTTATATATTGTGCATATACACATATATGTACATACACATACCACATCTTTATCCATTCATCTATCGATGGACACCTAGATTACTTCTATATTTTAGCTATTGTGGATTTTTTTGAAATAGCTAAACTAGTTGACATTATCTACTGAAGGGACATTCTTATCAAAAAAGTATGTTTGTGCATAATTGTGATCTCTGATTATTGTGATCTGTCTCTCACACTATTTTTGATAGATTGGATAGTATTGAAAGAAAAATTAAAAATTTAATGGTTTTTTAAAAATGAGCTGCTTATCAGCAATGCCATTTTCATGTGAAATGAGTTTACACATCATTGGAAAGACCATTAAGAATTACAAAATATATGTCTGTGTACAGATCAGTATAAGAGTACATTAGTTTCTTAGCAGTCACATATTTAACATTATAGCAGTGGTCTGTAAATATAACAAAGGTAACACTTTTACTCTGAAATTTAGTACCTGACCTATATAGCTAATCTGGTCTTTATCATTATTACTCATTTATTCTTGTTCAATAATCACAAAAGATTTAGAATTCATAGTGGCGATCAGCATTTAAAGAGACGTAAAATGTAGCAACTGTCAAGAACCAAACCAGAAACACACAGCAGTCCTCTCTTCTACATAACGATAATTATTAATCAACTAACAGTAACAGTGCACCCACTTTTATCTGACCTTGATTTGCAGATGCCTCCTGCATGTCAAGACAAGTTCATATACTTTACCAAAATGCTCAAGTGACTATTTTACCTAATGTGGCGTAATTATTCTGTTGCTTAGTTCAAATGGTCTAGAAAAAAGGTTTTACATAGTTTTGTAGTCTCCTTTTCATTCATGGTATTGGGGTTGTGCTGGCACAGACTCTGCATAGTTAAGGATGACAGCTTATTAAAATCTAATACTTTTCTTGTAACTTTCAAAATACATAGGTCTCCATTAATGGGAGCTTGATCGTTGTCATCCTTTTGCCCAAAGTGAAAGTGATGAGAGTGAGAATAGGGTGAGAGTCCCAAACTAATCCCTTATCTTTCCGTAATTCATTCATTAAGAAAACAAGTATATAAACGCCTCCTCTGTGCTAGACACTTTTTAAGGTCCTTACTTTGATAGAGCTGGGAGGACAGATACACGAACAAGTAAATAATTTTAGATAGTAGTAACTTCTTGGAGAACATAAGTCAAGGTTATGATAATATATAGTATTTTAAATTGGTTGGTCAAGAAAATTCTCTCTGAGGTGACATTTGAATTAGCACCTGAATAAGAAATCACCTGTGAATAAAATAATTGAGGCTGAGTGCGGTTAAAAACTGAATAGGATTAAGCTGAGGATATTCAGTGATCAAAAAGCAACAGTACTGTGCCTGGGGTATGGGGAATGAAGGGCAGAGGCCAGATCTTTTGAGGCAATGTAGAACATGATAAAGAATTTAAAGTGTATTCTATGTATACTGGGAAGCTACTGCAGGATTTTAAGAAGGGGATGTGACATGATTTTAATTATAGTTTTAAAAGATCTCTCTGGCTACCATTGAGAATGGGTCAGAAGCTCTGTTTTCTAAAGGGAGCAGGATTGGCAGACACTAATAGTGTAAAGCTAATATATAAATTATGGGAAACCCTTATTTTTTTCTACCTCATACTTTTTATTTTTATTTTTTTACTTTTGTGGTTTTTAAAGAGTAGGTTTAGCAGTATTTCAATTGATTTTAATCCTCGTTATATTTCTCCCTTATTGTCAACTCCTTAAAGAAAAAATCTTTTCATCTATTTTTCTATCAGTACTCAGTAGTTTAAATAAATTATAGACTAATTAGCCACTTCAAAACTTCATGACTAAAAATAACGAGGATTTATTCCATGATTTTAAGTTTTGGCTCTTATGCTCCTCTGTTTTTTGCCTGGGCTTACTCATGTGGCTCCAGTTAGGTGAAAGTTTGGCTAGGCTGAAGGTCCAAGATGGTCTTACCTACATGTCAGATACGTACATGTCTGACACTCTGTTGGTGTGTCTTGGTTCTCCTCTGCATGCCTCTCAACGTCCAATAAACTGGAACATCTTCTTTCCATGGTAATCTCAGGGTGGCTCTCCAAGAAAGCAAGAAGCAGAAGATTCAAGGTTTAGTTTCAGAAGTCGTATAACCTCACTTCCATCACATTCTGTTGGCAAAAGCAAGTCCAAGTCCAGTCAGATTTCAGACCTCTCTTTCTCTCTCTCTCTCGATCGGAATAGGGGCAAAGTCACATTGCAAATTGTTATGACCATTTATGAAAATAATCTCACACAGTCCACTCTCTGGCTACTACACTTTATGTTTATTTCGCATGTAAAGTATACTCATCCTCTCCCCCAAATCCCAAAAGTCATATCTAATTGCAGCCTTACTTTCCAGGATCTCTTGATCTGGTTTGGGTCCAGATGTGAATAAAGCTCCCCAAGTTTAGTTCTTCTGGGACAGGAAGGAACTCTTGATTCAGAGAGCTGTGAACTAAAAAGAGTACCACATCAGTTATCTAAGTTTCTAGCTTAAGAATAAACAAATTAAACCCAAAGTAAGCTGAAGGAAAGAAATAATTAGGAACAATAATCAATGAAATAGAAAAAGCAAAAAGATTAATGAGGCTGATGGCTGGTTCTTTGGAAAAACCCACAAAATTGACAGATCTCTATATTAAGAAAAAGAGAGGGAAAAAGATCTTAACAAATAATAGATTTTAACAAACATTAAAATAATAATATGAACAACTTTATGCTCATAAATTTGAAACTTAAATGATCATATTTTTGATGGACACAAACTATCAAAGCTCACTCAAGTAGTAATAGATAACCTGGAAATTCCTGTCTATTAAAGAGAGTAGAATAATAGTTATAAACCTTCCCACAAAGAAAACTCCAAGTCAGATAGTGTCACAGTGAATTTTCCCCAACATTTAAAGAAGAAATAATGCCAATACCACATAAGCTCTTTCAGAAAAGAGAGGAGAACACTTCTCAACTCATTTTATGAAGCTGGTATTACGCTGATAACAAGACAAAGACGTTACAGGAAAAGAAATCTATAAACCATTATCCCTCTGGAATATATATAGAAATTCTTATTAAATATTAGGAAATGATAAACAACGTAACAGATTTGATCCAGCAGTGTAATAAAATGTTAATATCTCATGACTAAGGTAATGTTGAAAAAATGTAAAGTTGGTTTAACATTCTAAAGTCAGTGTTATTTACCACCACATTGAAAGAAATAATCAAAGACTAAAAGACAAACTGTAGTCATTTCAATAGATGCAGAAAAACACCATTCATGATTTATAAACAAAAAAACAAAACTCAGAAAACTAGGAATAAAAAAAAACTTCCTTAAATTGATAAAGACTATCAAAAACCTAAAACTAACATTGTTCATGGATTAGAAGACTAAATAATTTAAAATTTTCAGTTCTTCCCAAATTGATCTATAAACAACACAGTCTCAGTCAAAACCTAAGGAGGCTTTTTTTTTGGTGTGGAATTCGATAAATCGAATATGTAATCTATTTATCTGGTGAAAGACTGGATACTTTTCTCTTATGACTGGGAACCAAGGCCAGAATTTCTGCTGTTCTCATTTCTGTTCAGCAATTAACCAGAGCTCCTAGCCAGTGCAATAAGGTAGGAAAATAAATAAAAATAAGCAAAACTGTCTTTATTTGTGGCCAACCTAATTGTGTTTGTAGAAAATCCTAAGGAATCTTTAAAAAAAAAAAAAAAAAGACCTAAAACTATTAAATCAGCTTAGCAAAATCACAGGGCATGTGGTCAATATACAAATCATTTGTATACCCTTATCTGTTATTAGCAATGAACAACTAGAAAGTGGAAATTCAATAACAGTGTCATTTACAATAACATAAAAATGAAATCCTTAGGAGTAACTAATAAATGTGTACAAGACCTGATGCTGAAAACTATAAAACGCTGTTGATGTAAAATGAAGACCAAAGTAAATGGAAACATATACTGTGTTCATGGATTAGAAGACTCAATAATTTAAAATTTTCAGTTCTTCCCAAATTGATCTATAAACAACACAGTCTCAAAACCTTAGGAGGCTTTTTTTTTTTTTTTTGTGGAATTCGATAAGCTGAATATGTAATCTATATGGAAATCCATAAAACCTGCAATAACCCCTTTAAAAAAAAGACCCAAACTGGAGGAATTACACTATTTGATTTTAAGACTTACAGTAAAGTTATAGTAATCAGGCCAGTGTGGTACTAGCAAAAGGTTAGATCACTCTTTTGAATAGAGCAAACCCACACATTTATGGTCAATTGATTTTTGACGAAGGTATGAAGGCAATTCATTGAGCAAATGGTGCTGAAGGAATTGTATGGTCTTTGTATAGTCTTATGGTGTGGAGTGAGTAGGAGGCAGGAACCTTGACCCTTATCTCAAGCTATATCCAGAAATTAACTTGAATGGATTATAGTCCTAAACCTCAGAGCCGATACTTATTGTAAAACTTCTAGAAGAAACAAGAGAAAATGTGACTTTGCTATAAGTCAGAGTTTCTTCTAGAAGACCCAAAAGGCATGAATTATAAAATGAATATTGATAAATTTCACCTAAGCTAAATTAAAAACTTTCTTTAAAAGACATGATTAAAGAACAGCAAGGTCACATTACAAACAGACGTGCTTCCTGAGATGGATGTAATTTGTAGCCTTATTTTGCAATTCATCATAGTATGGTGTAGAAGAGAGAGTGTTGAGTTTAGAGTCAGGAACTTTTCATATGTAATCCTAACTCTGGCATTTGTCAAAGATACCGTTTACTAAATTATTAATGTTGTGTTAGGCTCTCTGAGCCTTGGTTTTCTTTTTCTTTCTTTCTTTTTTTGTTTTTTTGGTGGAATGATAATATTAATGCCTGCCTTATAGAATTTCAATGATGGTGAAACAAAAAAATAGATTTGAAAAAATATATAGAGTGTTATTGCTGTTCTTAATGTATCATCATCATCATTATTCTTTATTGTAGATAGTTGATTCTTAATTCCTCCCCTTGAAAAATGGTAATTATGAACAGACATCTCTTTTTCACATAACCAACTATGATTATCTCTTAAGGAGGGACTAAAAATTTTAAATATTTCAATAGGTGAATAAACAGATCTATAAACTCCAGTTGATCCTTCTGATCCTTGTTAACTGAAGAAATCAAGTGGGTATAGTCATCTTTTTTTCATTTTCTCTTAAGAGTATGACTGTTCATGCTACTTTTATTTTATGCCAAGCCAATTTTTTACCAACATTACTCTTAGGAACAATTGAAAAATATTCTTTAGAGATTTACAGATAATAAGTCGTAATCGTAGTAATCGCAGTATTTATTATTTGAATATAAATATATACTACGTGTTATATATTTAAACTGTAATAATAATAGAACTAATTGGTCATTGGTGCCCTTTTGCCTAGAAACTTCTTCCATGTACTTTTTTAGTGTAGCAAGATTCAGCTAACTGTACTCTAAATATATAATCCACTGTGAGAAATGAAAGTTAGTTAAGTGGTTCCCAAGAACATATTAGGCACTTTGAGCTAAAAAGAGTGATTCATGTCAGATGAGAAAAACCCTATTGCTTCACAAATCCACTTGTCTTTGGCACAGAGAAAATGAGTTTTTAATATCTGAAAGTTAGATTGTAGAGACTCATCCATGACTCATCCATTATAAATTTAAACTGTATTACAGAGGTTAAGAACCTTTTTTTCTATTAAGGACCACTGAATCAGAGAGTTAGAAAATAACAGCAACCAAGATCACTTTCAGAAAAGCTAAATTAAGGTATTTTGGGGGCAAGAAAAATAGAAAACATTATTGTCATTCTACTTTTAAAGTACATTATCGTTCTTCAGTTGATATTAAGGTAGATAAGATAGGTTATAAAACAGAATTGGAGAAATCGAAAGAAAAAAATTACTTCTTCCTTCTGTATTCCTTTTTTCAGTTGTTGATCCACCATGTTTTCAGTTACTCAAACTATCTCACTGGGACCAGGTGAGTGAGATGGATAAGAGGAAGGATATAAACTTAAGATGATATTCCTGAGATGGAAAAAGAGGTTTATGAACTGGTTCTGGAGATTTTGAAGTGGGTATCATACCTTAAGTCCTTCTGATTATGGTAATAAGTTATTACTGTTTGTATCTATACACAATGAAATTTCTGTTTTTCTCATGAGCAGATAATCATTTTTAACCTAAGCTCTTTCTGGTTTTACACTGCCTTTAATGAAAATTATTCTTTTATGTATATTTTTAGTTTATAGATTACTTGCCAGATAGATTCATAAGCCAAAAGCATCCAAGTCTTTGGATCAGTGTCTGTGTGACTTAGAATCTTCTTATTCATGGCTTTGGAATTTTCTAATCTTCTCTAGAAAAAGAAAGTCCTTTCTGTTTATGAAAATTGAGTAAAGCCCAACAGACTTTCTTGAATACAGTCTAGCGATTGTACCTATTGGTGTTGCCAAAATATAAACCTTTAAGACAGGAGACTCTGTCTTTGTATCTTCCACCATTTACACAAAGTTGAGGTTTAATATTTATTAAGAAAAGAAAGACTGTTACTTGCATCAGTTAGAGTCCTCCATGTTAGAACAGCATGGATTTTCAGTGTGATCAAAAGTTTTTTCGAAGGCGAGCTGGGAGAAAACTAAAACATTACTTTAAAACATCAGAAAGTGCTGTGCGAAGGTAAAGTACGTCTCCCCTTATCTGTTTAATTTTGTCCCTCAGTATACTGTGCTGTTCACTTTTGTTTTGCCCCCCCATTACCCCCTACCCCCTTATCCACAGTCTTTTTTTTTTTATACCTTAGTTATTAGGTCTCATCAGGGTGCCTCTTTTGAGTCTCTGTCTCTCTGCCTGTCATTTTTTCTTTCTTTCTTTCTCACTGAGAAAACCACATGCCTATTATATTCCCTTTATTTAATTAAAGCCGTAGTAACTGGCTTTTGCCTGAAATTATCATAGTAGAGTTCTTATATGTCTGGTAGCCCAAGCTTAGTCAGTTCCCCAGATTTTAGATAACAAACTTTGATATGTGTTCCACATCCTGATGATCATGAATCTATAATGTAAAAAGGAAAGAGCACTGTTGAAATGTGACCTTGCACAAGTCAGCCTCATTCGGCTGGCTTTCTTTATCTGCAATATCGAGAGAATTAATGTGTGCCCTTGAACCTAATAGAATTTGTTGTGAGTATAAAATTAAACAAAGCTTTGTAAGTTCCAAGACCTCTGCAACTTTAAGACATTTTGGGGTTGATATTTCTCAAGTAGGACTTGGGAACGGCTACATTAAAATACAATATTCACACTCCTATGAAGCAGCAAGGGGTATCTTTTCAGTTTCTTCATTTCTTTATGAGTAGTAGCCTCTTTATCCTCTATCTATGGAACTTCAATCCACCTCTAAAAGCCCAGAGTAAATATCACCAGCTTCATAAAATTCTCTCCTTATGTCCTAAATTAAAAGTGATACAGTTCTCTAGAATTTAAATAATTTGGCAACTTTTTAATAGAAATAGTAGTTCCCTTATTTTTGTATTCGTTTTAATCCATCCCCTGTTCCTGAGTGAAACGTCTAGATATTGTTAAAACACTCCTTAGGGCAGTAGTCAGTCAAACCTTAATGTGTCCAAGGTCACCGGGGGAATCCTCATCTCACTTTAGAAGTTGGGGTCTGGCTGTGTTTCAGGCACACTGTTCTTCCTTCAGTCTCCTCTGTTTTACATAACCCCTCCAACAGTAGGCATTTTGAACATGATTTTGCCTTTACCTAGAATTAGTGTTTCTTTGTCTGTGTGATGCTGCCCTTCAGATCTGAGTGCCTATCACTAATTCCTAGTGAATCCTTTCCTAGGTCAACTCGCTCACGTTGTATGTTCTCAACAGCACTTGGGTTACCCTATCACCGCATTTATCACAAGCAAAGTTTGACATTTATTTGTATAATTACTTATATAATTACTCACTTAAACTGTAAGCTCAGTGAGAGCAGTAACTATGCTCTTGTTCTCCATTACATTCTCATTGCCTGCATGTATGTCTGTTGCTTGTAGTTCTTGGAACACAGTTTCGATGAATAAATATTGAGTGGGTAGATGCATAGTAGTCCACAAACGTTATTTTGACAAACACGGGACCAGAAATTGGGGACCCTTACATTCAATCCCTGGTTTAAGTTCTCTCTTAACCTTTCTATGTATATATTATGGTATCTAGCACTGGATGAAACCTGCCCTACTAACTCAGTGTGTCGTGAACATTAAATGAGAAATATGAAGATATTTTGAAAAGTATGAAGTGCTATTCAAATACAGAACTGCATTAAAAAGTTAGTGATATAAATGAAAGAGGCTGTCATGGATACAAGGTACAGATGACCTTGAACAACACAGAGGTTAGGGGCACCAACCCCTGCGCAGTCAAAAACTTGTGTATAGCTTTTGACTCCCCCAAAACTTAACTACTGATAGCCTACTGTTGCCCAGAAACCTTACAGATAACACAGTTGATTAACACATAGTTTGTGTATGCATTATATGCTATTATGACAATGAAGTAAGCTAGAGAAAAGAAAATGTTAAAATCATAAGGAAGAGAAAATATATTTACAGTATTTACTGAAAAAAAATCGCTTATAAGTGAACCTGCACAGTTCAAACCTATGTTGTTCAAGGGTCAACTGTGTAATACACAGACCATGTTCTGTTATTTATTCTATAAACCACAGGAGTTGCATTTCAAGATGGAGTTTAATCTCTAGTTCTTGTGCATTTGACTTGTTATCTTAGAAGTTATCTCTCTCACTACCCATGGTTTAGGGTAGTGAATATCATTTATTTCCACCTGTGGAAAACATGAACCCAAATTGCCTAAGACTGGCATTCCAGTTCCTTTCATTTTATGATCCAGCAAGCCCTATGGTATTAATACAAGCCCTGTGTTTCGCAAATGGCTTATCTATGTATTTATAATCATTTAACAATATGTAGTGGGAGGCATAAATAGGTTGTATATGTTACTTTCACTGTGGGTAAAATGAAATAGGAAATCGCCAGTTAAATAAAGTGAATTGTTGCTTCATTGTATTTTTGGAACAGGGCAAGATATCTCAACTTTTAAAACAAATCGTAGTTGGTCATTCCATAATTTTCTACCACTAGCCTATTAAAATATATTTGTTTCCCCCTGTTTTCTGTACTCAATTCTTCCTACCTTCACCATTTTCATTCCTCTAATTTTTCTTCTTTTTAACTTCAACAATCTGGGTTGCAGGGGAAAAAAACCTGGCACTTAATCAAGAACATGATCTCATTGCTTTCAATGGCTTAGAAAAGAAACATTTTAAAGCAGTTGAAAGATTTCACTTTGGAAAGTAGGTACTGCATAACTAAGTGTGTTGGTTCCCAGCAGAGCCTTGAGTAACCTCTTTCCAGCCATCCTCGTGTTTTTTTTTTTCTTCTACTTCCTGTTCAGCGAGCAATATCCTAAGTTCAAAAAAAAAAAAAAAAAAAAGAAAGAAAGAAAGAAAGAAAAATCCAGTAAGACTTTCCTTTTGGTGCTCTTGCCAGAGTATTGTTTTCTTTTCTTTCTCTCTTCTACATTAGACTTTTATACTTCTGTAGTGTAATTGTTTCTAGGCTTCATCACCAGTCTAGAGAGGGAGCATAATTTTTAATTCCCTCCTGTTCACATAAACTCCTAGTCCTTTTCAGAGTTTTCTTAAGTATTTCTTAGAGTCCTTAAGTGGAATGTATCATGTATTAAAGAACAGGAGTGAATATTCTTACAGCCTCCTTGGATAGTCTGTCCCTCTCATGCCACCCTAGTATGGCACCCTATCACTGCCACTGCTGCTGGGATCTCCGTGAGGGATAGTAAGCAGTGCCAGGAATGTCGTCTTTAGTGTTTTAAAAGCTCTCAGTCTTCAGGGTACTCAGGAGGTGCAGGGCTGGATTAGAGAGCACCCCCTTCCACCGCCCAACCCTGTCTCTGTACCACACTCTGTCTCCAAGTCCCAAAGCAGCAGTTTGTGTCTTGTAAAGGTTTCTTATCTTTTAAATCTACCCTTTTACTCTTTCTGCACTCAAAACCAGTTCAGAGAGTTAGATGGAAAAAGACACCGTGTCATTTTTTCCATTGTTCTTATTTATCTCATTCCTGCTCACCCTTTCAACCTCCTCTAGGTTCCTGATGAAATTCCCATTATTTGTGAACTAAAAGGCAGAATACCATATATGTAGAGGGAGGTCACTGGCATACTAGTTCTGATAGTTGCTGAATTTTTAATCATAAGTAGAATCAGCTCAGCCAACCTGTTGACATTTTTAAAAATTTAATATGTACCAGTTTACCTGCAACTAAATTCAAAAGATACAAAGTATGCCTGGTAAAGTTTCCTAGTACCTGCATCCCTCAATTATCAAGTTCTACTCACCGATGGAATCAGTATTACCAGTTTCTTCTGTATCCTTCCAGAAATACTTCATGCATATATAAACAAATCTCTATATAGTTACTTATATCTTCTGCCCCATCCCCCATCCCCCCTTCCCCCACGACCACACCCCCTCACAAATGATGTATATGCTTTCCTCTTCCTTGTTCTTTTCACTTGGAGACTTTCTTATTAGCACATAAGGCATTTCCTTATTTTTGTAGCTACATTGTATGGTTATACCATAACTTATTTATCTAGTCCCCTAATGGTGGACTTTTAGGTTGCTTCTAATCTTTTCCTATTACAAATAATGCTGCAAAGAGTAACATTGAACATAAGTTATGTTGCATGTGTATATCTATAGGGTAAATTCCCAGAATTGGAATTGGTAGGTTAAAGACTATGTAATTTTGGACTTGCTACATTTTCAGTTAGTGAATGGGGAAGTTTTGTTTTATTTTTGATTTCTAGTTTATATTCTAGACTCCTTTTTTTTAGTAAGCTGACTATATCACCACCTCATTTTATTTGTTGCTTGCTTAAGCAGTGCCCAGGCAATATAAATAAGTGGGCCAAGTGTCGGGGGGTGGGGGGGGAGAAGAATTTTTGTTTTCACAAAGACCTATGTATAAAGAATTATTTCTCTATTGTGGAACAAACTTTAGTACAAGCTTGGTGATAAGTGGCAGGCAGAACTTAGTGTCTCGACTGCAGCGTAGGGACTGCAGTGGAGGGCGCATGCCTCGTGCAAAATGGGGGCAGCGCAGTTCAGCTCCAGCCAGTTGTTGGCACATAAGGGATCACAGATTGAGTGGTGACAGGGGTGTAATTTCTAAAAATAAAAACAAAAGCCTCCATATTTGTAGTCAGTCTCCCAACTTTTAAATACCGTGTAGACCAAACAAAATACACACATGGGATTGATCCATCTCCCTAAACCCCCATTTATGCTCTCTGCTAATGTGCATACAGAGACAGCTCTCTCCTCTGTTTCTCCAGCTCTTACACATATTCTTGTTCCTCATCTGTTAGCAGCTAGCTATTGCCTCTAGGTGTTCCATTGATTCTCAAATATTCAGTTCTGCATATCACCATTGTTCATCTTCTTAAATCTTTATTTGGAATTTCCTTCACGTTGATGTTTTCCAGTCAGAACATACAGAACATAGAGAGTCTAATCTCTTATTTCTATTCATTTAGTCACCATGTCCTATGTCTCCAATAAGCATTTTGTTTTTCAGAGGTGTAGACTGTAAAAGTTTATCAGCTAGGTGCCAAAAATACTGATACTCATTATGTCTTCTTCATGATCTTTACCAGGATTCTTTCTAGAGTTTAGTCATTGTTCGAACAGGCAGAGGAAATATGATCATATATATTAGTATTAATATAAAGCTTAGCAAGAAAGGTTTTCTGTCTGAAGTCATTCATGGCATTCTTTGAATATGGTTTGTTCTGTGAGGTATTAGAAGAGGAATTAAGAGCTCGAGCCATAGTCTCCAAACATTGGATTATGATTCCCATTGGATCAGAAACTCTTACTTGGTAGATCTCTACTTCTGCATGTTTCTTTGTTCCATTTTTCTTTTTCAAAATTTCCCGTTGGGTATGGGGTGTCAGTATCACCTCTTCCCACTGTCAGAGACTTGCATTGCCCCCTCCCCACACCATCAATGGTGATTACACAGCTTTGGGGAGATAAAAATTCCTTCAAGATGGTTAGAAACTACTGCTTTAGCTGCTTTTTCTCAAATAGTCAAAGCTATTTATTCATAATTAGAGTAATTGAAAGGTTAGAGGCATGATAAAAAAACAACAACAACAACAACTGAATTTTGCAAAAGAAGCTTGGAACAATGAGTCCTTGCAGTTACTGGGGGCTGGGATGGGAGCAGGCCGGGAGAAGCAGGCCTTGTCCCAGCAGTTCTTGGCCAAGAGCTGTCTGCCTAGCTCTGGATTTCTGCATACTCGCAAAACTACTTTCTCGGCATAGTTTAGTTTTCTAAATTAATTCCCCTACTACAAAGCAAGTATTCGCAATACCAGCCATTACATTGTTTTTCAGATACTCTCCTTAAATCAGTTTTCCTCTAGGACAAGATAATTCTTTTGAAAGATTGATAGTTCAAGTTAACAAGAGGGAAAGGAAGCTAAACATTTCTGAGTGCCTACTTTAGGAGCCTTTTTTTTTTTTTTTTTTTTTTAACCATATCTTACTTAGTCCTCATAGTGACCCCTTGAAGGAGATATCATTGTCCACAATTCTCAGAGGAGGAAACCAGGGCTTAGCAAGATTAAGACATTTGTGTAAGAGTAAACTTCTAATAAGTTGTAGAACCTGATTTTTCAAACACAAAACAGTCTTGCTCCAAGTCTCTTATTTTATTATTCAGTTCTACTCTCAGTTTTGCATTTTAGAAAGATTACTTTGTTAATTGTATGCAACAAGAATAGGAATGGAGGTAGGAAAGGCAGTTGGAAACCATGGCATTAATACAGTAGGAGAAAGAGGAAGGTCTCAGGTAAGATAGAGGTCACACATAAAAGAATCTGCCAAACAGTGTAATTGGCACCACTTGGTTTAACATATACTTGTGTTTTATTTTAGTTCACCATAAAAAGAGTGGATTTTTACAGCTATAAATTTCAGTGTAGAATGGCAACCTATCAAGTTATATGTTGAAGTTATCTAACTTTTAGTATTTGGGGATATGGTATAAAGTATAAACTCATAATTTTAGGACTGAATCATTTTCTGCCTTCGATAGAGATTAAGATGAATGTGCTTGATAGATATTTTTACATCTTTACTTTTATTTATATATTCATAAAAGAAGCAGTAAAGAGCATGGGATACAGATTTTGTAATTTTTTAATGCTGGTTTGACATAATATACAAAAAAATTTAAACAGATTGAGTCTGGAAATTATTCCAAAGATTGAAGAAGTCTTGGCACCTATAATTAGATATAAATCTATAGCACAGAGAGTACTTTTTGAGAGCTAGTTGTATTTGGTAGCATACAGTAAATAATTTAAAATATTAATATTATATGTTCATGTGGTGTATCACATGTTATAATTGTCATTATAGTTTGAGAACTCATGAGCTTGTCGATAGATATCTGAAGAAAATTATTTAGAATAAGAAATCTAAAATATATGGAGACTTTAGCAGATAACATTGAGATAAGCCATTATGATTCTGGAGTAGAATACATAATCTTGCTGGGAATGGCCAGGTCCTGGTGAGCATAGGGAACAAAAGAAACAGAGAAAATGTGATGGTTATCTGCAGCTCCAGGCTTTTAAAGACGGAAGTGTGAGAAAGTTGTGTGTTCCCCAACTCAGGTTGGGAGAGCTCAGGAGAGCCTTTTATTATGACTTGAGATACTTTTTATGTTTGTTCAGTCAGGCAGCACAAAATGTGAGGCCCTAAAATAACTCTACTAGTCTGAGGGAATGTGGAAAATAAAAGAAACTGTTGTTGTCCTTGGGAAGCTGACAGTATTATGAGTATTGGGGTAAAGCATCAGCCGGCTCCCTCGAACTTTTTTGACTTCAACTTTTTGTTATAAAACATTATCTTATTGGCCACCTTTTTACTTTGAATTATATATTAGCCTATCCTCCTGAGATATGGTAGGTTAAAACACTTCACTTCTCTTGCAATGGGGAGCATATGAATTCCCTTATCCTCTGCCTTTTTATCTTCCTTTCAGCACTCACCTCCTAGTAAATTGACAAGAGGATGCTTCAAAGCTAGTCTTAAGGGAAGTTGATGATGCCCTCTGAAGTACAATTTAATGGATGCTGGGAATGCCCAAAAATAGTGTCTATTAACCGGTTGATATTATCAGAAATTAGACCATTAATAATTCTTGCTAAGTTTCCTGTTAAATTAGGTCATCCCTAGTAAAGCTCTTGATTTAATCCCTATCTAAGAAAATATATAGTATCTTTTGGTAGAAATTTTCAGCTGTAGGTTCCTCTCTGATCTGGTCCTCCCAGTAGCTCTCACTTCTTTGATTTCATGTTCTAATAAGTTACCCTTTGCCCATACAACTCTAACAACATTTTTCTCAGTGCTATTCTTTGAATGTGATAGATAATTTCTGCCTTAAGCTCTTTTTTTTCCTCTCCTTTTCTGCCTCAGCATCTTGATCTTGAATGCTCTTTTGCCTATATATTCATGATATGTTTCTCAACTCAAGTCTTTACTCTGATTTAACACTCTCTTTGAGGCTTTCTGTGAGCACCCTATTTAAAATTGTAACCCCGCTATCCACAACCCCTAATTCATTCTCAGCTTTATTTTCTGTTGTACTTATCATGATCTGAATACTGTGTATTTGAGTTTTTAAAAAATTTGCTTGCCTTTCATCATGAGAATGTAAGCTTTATATGAGCAGGCATTTTGTTTTCTTCATTGCTGTATTTCCCAGTGCCTAGCTTGTAACAGGTACTCAGTAAATATTTGTTGAAAGCATAAATAAATAAATATAAGATCCTGCAGGATTGAGGCATAAAAAAGAAGTGCCTACAGAGAAGGTGGATACAAGACAATTATCTCACTGTATAGTTTTTCTTAAGATATATCTCCCAAAATATATTAAATTTTACTTCTCCCTCTACAGGAAATACTTGTCTAGGTCCAACTATGGATGGCTTCTGTTTGCACATTTATAATAATTCTGAACTTTTAACAAAACCTTCAGATGACATGTATTGAAATAGATCCTGCGTTTCTGAATGACGGACTGGAATTTTTGCTTTCATTTAGAGGTAAATTAGTGTAAGCACTAACCTGGGAGTCTAGCTTTCTGTCTCCTATAGATTTTTTTCATTTGTAAACTGAGGTGATTGGAAAACATTTTAACATCGATTCTAGATCAATATAAGATTTCATGATTTACCTTAGTCTAGCTTAATGAAAATCTCTTACTCTGATTCTATAATTATTTTATTTATTAAACATTGGAAACTACTGGGATAGGGGAAATGCAAAATGAGAAGGAAGATAGTGTATCTTTCAGAAATACAGTTTTTGCTCTGGAAATTGTTGATCAGTGCCTTATATACTCTGCTTACAAAGAGAGTAGAGGCTTCAAAGTCACCTCAGTCTTTGAGCTGTAGATCAGGGAATCTTGGTTGGTTCTGTGAGTAAATTGTTAAATTTTTACATGAAAATATTCTAGATGAATGCCAATAGGAATAATTTTTTTTTATGTATGTATTTGTTTTAGTGCAGGGGCTAGTTCATTTTTTGGATGATAGTCACATAGACTTCAAAATTATTTGTAATTATGATAGGAAACTACCATTCAAATTTTAAGTTTTTTCTGTTGGAGTGAATTCTGAAGAATTTTCACGGGTTAGACAACATGGAGTTGTTGAACTCATGAATTCTCAATCTGGTATTTTTAGCTACCTCAGGGGCGTCAAGAGTCTTAATAAAGTTTGGCCCCAAGGGTGCTGTGATGTAGATTGTAAACCAGTGACTGATTGGCTATCTCCTTGGTCCTGGTGTTGTGGTACGATCAAATCCAAGACCCACGGAGCCAATTGAGATGAATTGTGAGCCTTTATTAGCCAGCCAGCGACTGACTCTCTACCATGCAGGGTTAGAAGAGATCAGCCCCGAGCTCCCAGAAGAGGCAGTTTATATAGCCACCAGCACATCCCTGAGCAGATCACCACACCCTGGTTAATAGTTGGCCGTTAACATATCCTTGATCAGATTACCCTGGTTAACAGCATCTAATTTCTTCACTAAGCAAAGATTTATTTACTACTTCTAGTGTTGCTAGCATATTTGTAGGAGCTGGCCCTACAGCAATGGATAAGAAACAATTCTTGCTCTTAAAAGCTCACCTTCTAGGAGAGAGAGACAGATTTGTGTACAAATTATAATATAGTATAACAGAAATAAGTTTATGGTATCTACTAGCAGAGAGTTTGTGAAGGGCGTTTGCTGTCTTATTAATATGAATCGTGGAGACTGGAAGAAGGGAAAGAGGGAGGAAATCATTTCATTTCTGAAGGCTAAGAGAACCGTGTGGCTGGGGCAAGTACTATATAAAATGAGGCATAGAGATTAGAGAGACTATTTGGGCAATATTCATGAGTTGCTTGGACCAATGTCTGTTATATGAATTCCCTTAAAGTCGACATACCTTAACTGCTATCAAATTTGCCTTCAATTATGGATGACTAATTAAATTGATTTAGTTAAGCATTCAGCTTGAAATGTTGGTATGGGAAAAATAGGGGTTAATTTGGGTGACGTTATCTTCAAAATTGTCTTTATGCCTAGACATGATATATTTTATACAAGAGATATATAGTATTATTAGAATTCTTTCTTGTCCTCTAAACCAGGAGATTCCAAGTAGAATTACCTCAGGAGCCGTTTAAAAATATTCTTGGACCCCTACCTCCAGTTAGTTGGATTTAGTATGTCCAGAGTTGTCTAGGGATTCTGTGCTTTTAAAAGATATCCATGTGATTCTGGTGCACAGCACAGTTTGGGAACTATCCTAAGCTGACATGGAGAGAAAGTGCTGCTTGCTGTAATGTATTTGTACTGTAATTAAATAAGAATGGAGTAGGGTCATGGGTAATTTAATAGTAACAACCCCATGGGAGTAGAACACCCTGAGACTTCCATAGCAGGGAGTGCTAAATAGTATAGCATAAGCAGTAGCTATGTTTTAGATGTGTTTTGAACTTAAATGAATCAAAAAATCTGAAATCAAGCCACAGAGCGTACAGCTACAGCTCTTTTAGAACTAATGGAGCCACAAGGGAAGTGACACCTAAACTGAATAAGTATTCAGTAAAGGTGCTAATGGTTGGAGTCAAGTACATTTGAGGCCACATGTAGAGAGAGGCCTCTGACCTAAGGATAAGTCTTCCCTGACATTTCATAGCACAGTTCAATAGAGTTTACTAACGACCTACTATTAATAATACGAAAATGTGTATTTTTATTTTCAGTTCATAAAATTATTTTAGAATGGAAAAAAGTTGGAAACATTGAGAGTAACATCAAAAATCACATCTTAATCAAAACCTATAATCCTGTATTAGACTATCATAAATTTAGGAGAGCATGTGGCAGTCATGTGGCTCTTCCGATGAATTGTGTTTATTGATAAAGCTTCAAGATCATTTAGCAGTGAAATATAGTAGCCTAGAGACTCCTTTCCAGGGCCATAAAGAATATGAATGTTCCATCTTCTTTCTGTTCATGAATTCAACAAATAAAACAAAAATAGTGCCTTTTCTGTTCCAGATACTACCTTAGGAGCTTTTAGAGATAATAGACGATAGTGACACAGATAATAGAAACACAAAATCAATAAATAACATGTCAAATAGTAATATTTGCTTAGAAGAAAAAGCAAAAATGAAACTATTTTGCTTAAAAAAAAGCTGGGAGAGAATTCCGGCTCAGTTACATCATAGATGTTTTATCACTGCTTCTTGAATGAATGTGTAAAAGACTTTTTTCTACAAATTTAATACACACATAAAATAACTTGGCAATTGAAAAAAATACCATAATTTTAGGTCCAGGACAGAACAAATAATTCCCTGTGTCCTGCTCTGGTTAGGTGCTCTAGAGGAGTCTTGTGTTGAAGTTGGGGAGCCACTTTTTAAAAGAAGACGAGATAATGATAAACGAAACCATGTGAAACGGGAATCGGGACTGGGAATTTTTAGCATGGAGAGCCCTTGCAAAGATTATGCACTTATTTAAAAGCCTGCTTTGTGGAAGAGAAGAAATTTAGTCTTTATCGATTCAGCCAGATAAGTGGGTTGAAGTTACAAGGAACAATTTTAGAATCAAAAAAGGAAAATCTTTATCAGCAAACTCTCCATTAAACATCCCTGTCACTGAAAATGTAGGGAAAGCTACATGAGTATCTATAGGCCTTTAAAAATTTGACAAGTAGTATATAATAATTCTTTTGGAATAAAAATCTCCATGATATGTGACATACCTTTAGTCATGAATCATTATGAGTAAAATGTAAACATCATTAGGTATTTTAGAAGTGTATTTTTGTTCAATTTGTTGCACAGTGCCTATAACAATTAAACATTTACTCCAGATGTTAAGGGTGGAAAATTTTCAAGTGAACCAACTTCTGCTTCTGTAATCTGCTTACTTGTTTGATGTTAACCAGGGTGTGGTTAATCTGTTTACTTGTTTGATGTTAACCTGGTGTGGTTAATCTGCTTGCTTGTTTGATGTTAACCAGGTGTGGTTAATCTGTTTACTTGTTTGATGTTAACCAGGTGTGGTTAATCTGCTTGCTTGTTTGATGTTAACCAGGGTGTGATTCTAGGCTTTATAAGATGCCTCTTTTGGGAACTCGGAGGCTGATCTCCTCTAACCCTGCATGGGAGAGAGTCAGTCACCGGCCAGCTCCGTGGGTCTTAGACTTGATCACACCATAACACAGAGAAATGAAAATAAATAGTACCCTCTAATCTTTTGTTTTGATGCCTAACATAGGTATTTCAACTATAATTCTAATAAGCAAAGGGAAGTTTATTAGCTGATTAACCTTGGGCAAGTAGTGCCTTGTCTTAATTACCTACCTCAGGGGATTGTGAGATTAAATGAGTTCTATGTGTAAAGCACTTACCCAGTGAGTGTCTGGCCCAGGGAAGTATTCATTAAATAGTGATAGTAGTTGTTATTTACAATTTTAAGCTTCCCAGAGGCATTATTTGAGAGATTAGTATTTTAATCTAGATGAGTTTTTAATTCCTAATATCTGTGGTTGTGTTTTCTTCACATGTCACCAACCATTCTTCACCTAAACTCTCTTATGCTCCTCTCAATCACAGCTAAATGTGGTAAAGCCTCATTTATCTGGCATCATTCAAGAGAAAAATGTTTAACATAAGAGAGAGACACCTTTTGATTAACTTCCTAAATGTAAATTTTTCCTTTAACCATTTCAACTTTTAAAAACAAATGTTTTACATGCTTTCATGCCTCTTTAAAACAAAGGTCCTAAACATTAATTTTCTGATGTGTCAGTGTTGTTATATGTATATATTTATAATTAAGTGGTTGTTTTCATTTATTTTATTTTTTTCAGGCAGCTGTCATTTTTTTCTGTGGTAAGCCTTTTTATGCATTCCCACTGCCTCCTGAATTTTTACATCTGATCTACTTTGGATTTGGAAACCAGATGTTAAAGCTTGCTAATGATTGTATGTAAAATGATAAGATGTCTAGAATTTGCTTGAAAATATCCATTGGAGCAGGGGAGCAGGGTGGGGAGCCGTTAATTATTTAAGCTGAATGATAGGTACATAAGCATGCCCTTGTATATGTTTACAAATTTTCACACACAAAAAAAGTTTTTAAAAACTACCTTTTAAAAATTGTATGTTATATATATGCAGGTCTATGAATACTTATTTCTTAGTTTTTATCTTTGTAAGGATTCACAGGAAGCTTAATAGTATTTATCTTTGGTCCAAAGGACTGAGAGCTATCTTTTTGTTTGTTCTGGTGGAGTTTTATGACCTTTTTTTATCTCCATGTATTATGTTTGTTGATATATTTGTGTGTGTGTTAATATGTATCTAGTCCAGAAGAAGGTTCGCTTCCTCATTGGTAGATTGGAAGTACTAATAGTATCCAATTTATGAGATACGGTGACTTGTATACCTCTGTATTTTAACATTTTTTATTTTAAATATATATATTTTAAATGAGTAACTCTGGGATCTGTGTGAGGTGCTAAAAGAGCAGTAAATGGAACTCTGAAATAAATGTTTCAAACTTCCGAGAATTCTTTTTGGTATCCAAATCTGGCCCTAAGTGCCTCATTAATTGGTATTTGCAGTGTCCCCTTACCTCTCCCTTTGATGGCTTGCTTGCTGCTTGTGCTATAGCTAAGCTAACTCTTCACTCTCTTTTATGCTTTGCTTTCTTTCAAAAGCATTACACTCCTTGTTTCTTATTTCTTTATTCCTTATTTAAATATTCTACCCTTTCTATGTTTACCGTTATTGAGGGAAGCAGATACATGCCTAACTGCCCAATGTAAATTCAATTATAAATCACCACTGACATACTGGATTCATAATTACGCATTTCCCAAAGGCGGGAATATAAGTTGGTGCCGCTTTGGGAGGCAATTTGATAAAATCTATCTATTATACTTTAAAATGTATGTACTCATTGTCATAACAATTTCTTCGCTGGGAATTTATCCTGAAATTATACTAACATATGTACAAAGATGTACGAAGAATTTGTGGCTGGTGTCTGGGTGGAAAAGAAAGAGTTCAGAGTAAGAGGCAGACAGACGCCTTTTGTTGTATGTCTTTTGAAATTCACCTTTTCTTTTTCTTTTACCTTATACAGTTACTACTTTTTACATTAAAGAGAAAAACTAGGGTAAAAAGAGCCTTTTTAACACCTGTGGGTAACAGCATCTACAGTTTCTTATTTCTAATGGATTTTCTGGGTTATATTTTTCTTCAAGGATCAGTCATGTTGACATAGGCTTCCTCATTGCTCAACCCGATTTCGTTTAGGATTTTGACAACCCTAAACTAATCATTCGATAATTGAGTCCATTTCTAATTGTAAGAACTTTTATAATTTTATTGCATAAATATGTGGATTTAGCTATTGCACAGATGCATTTATCCTTCCTCACCTGTATTCCATACGCACCCCTAATTTGTTCATTTCTTCCCATTATAAGTATTCCGTCCTTCATCCCAACTCCATTACCTTTTGACCACCTGCTTTTTTCTCTGTGCTTGTACACTTAGACAAGTGTGCATGTGTGTACATATATAGGTACACACATTGACATGAGATACACATGTAAGGTAATTTTTTGTTCGTAGTTTTTTTTTAAACTCGATCATATACTCATTTGATTGCATTTTGCTTTTTTTTTTTTAATTCATCTGTGGTGTGCAAATCTCACTGAGTAACCTGATAAAACTATTTTATTCTTTTCAATGATTGCATTGTGTCAATTGATCCAAGTTTATTGTAATTCATTCCTGTATTGATCGAAACAATTCTGTTTATAGTGGCAAGAAATTAGAAAATAACTGTCAGTGAACATTCTCATACATATTTTGTAGCATTACTTTTGTTTCTGTGTGATAGATTCCCAGGAGTAGGACTACTAGGATAAAGGTATAAGTACTTTAAATTTTAATCTATGTTGCCAGATTACTTTCTGAAAGGTTGCCATAATTCACATTTTAGACCAATGAAATATAACAGTCCCTTTTTGAGGAGATATCAATCTTTTAAATTTTTGCTAATGTGATATCTCATTATTAAATTGTTATTTTCCTGATTTCAAGTAAGTTTTGAGTATTTTTCTAAAGTAACTTCACAACTTGGATCTGCTTTTGCTCTACATGTCACATATTTTTTTCTGATTTAATTAATTGCTTAGTTGGTTTATGAGTTTTTTCATAATAGGAAATTTTAAACTTTTTATATTTCTTTTTTAAACTTTCTGCTCTTTTTTGAGAATGTTTAGAAGACATGTCATCTTTTGATTTTGTTGTAGAATGTATTACTGTGATTTAATTTTTACATTTGTCTTTATTCCAGCTGGGGTTTATTTTTTATATATATTGTAAGATAAAGATTTAATTTGTATTGCTAAGTGATAACAAGTTTTGTGATGATCACTTAAATAAATAATTTATCTTTTCCTTCCTGCCGAAATAAAATTTAACCTTGGACTTGTACATTTTCTCGTATGCTTTGGAATATGTATTTAAGCTCTTTATTCTGTTGCACTCATGGGTGTGTCTATTCTTATGCAAGTGCCATATCGATTTGATTAGTATCTTTTGGATATATTCCATTATCTGGGCAGTGAAGTCCACTTTTGGTTTTCTCCTTTTCAGTTTTCTTGGTGGTCCTCGGACTTTCTGCTTTAAAACTTTAAGATTCTATTTTTAAATAAAAAAAGAATCTTTTGGGCTTATTTCTTAATACTGTCACTCATACATATTGGGAGAAAGTTACTACTGTGAGTGAAATACTGTCCCCATTATTTTTCTAGGCATCTCCTGCTAAACTTGGAGAAAATAATATTAAGTATATTGTAACATACTTCTTGATTTAATAATTTGTTTTCTTTTACTAGAATTTCTCGAGTTTTCTAGGTATCCCATTAGATTAGCAAAAATAAATTTTCCCTTTCATTCTAATATTTTTGCCTGTTAATTTGTTTTCATGTCTTATTATGTTTGCTATAATCTTTAAGTCAGTGTTGAATTATAAAGGGTTTGGTGGGCTTCCTGTTCCGGTTCCTAATTTTATTAATTGATTTATCGATTACTATGGTTACAGTAATAAAAAACTTTCCTGTGAATAGACTTCTTTCCAAACCACCCCTAATTTGTTCATTTCTTCCCATTTTCAGTGTAAACACAGTTATTGGGTCTTTTCTACAGATCGTCAAATTTCCACATAGAAGCAAGTTCTAGATATAGGTATAGATATATACATAACATACATGCATATGTATTATATATATAAATATAAATAAAATAAATAAATGGTGTGCACACAACCTTAGTTTTATTTGAAATAGTTTGTGTTTTGCTATTTAGAATACTGGCTGTTTTATTTTTTCCCCCAAAAAATGTTTAATTTTTTTCTAATGTTTATCATAGAGCTTTTATTTAAAATGTTTGCTGAATTTTACCAAATGCCTTTTTAGCATCTGATATAATTATGATTATTTTTCCTTCGTAATTTGTTGATATATTGGATTATGTTGATCCCTAAAAAAGAACCACTCTTCCATTTCTGCAGTGAATTATAGTCATATGTTATTTTTGATATGTAGCTGGACTTCATTGTCTAATTTGACATTTTTTATTTAGTATTTCTACATTTAACTTAAGTGAAATTGGTTTATGATATGTTTTGTGGTAAATCTACCCTTTTAAGATTTGAGTTATTTTGACTTCATAAAATGAATTGGAACATTTTGTCATTTTCTAAGGTTTAGATTTTTTTTATTTTGAGAACCCAACTGGTCGTGATGTCTTTTTCTATAGTAGACTTTTAATTATCTTTTATTTATGATATTTGGTTCTACTCAAATTCATTTCTCTTGGGTCAGTTTTGAAGTTTCTTGTTTTACCTGGAAATCATTCCTTCCTTTTGAGCCTATCTGCTGCTCATATATATATGCTAAAGGCCAGGCACACAGGTCTACTTACTCTTTAAACATGCCTCAGAATCTTCTTTGCTTGTTCCTTCTCCCTGGAATCTTTCCTCCACTGATTCTCACCTCCTTTCACACTTTGATTTGATGCAAGCCTTATTCTAATCTTCAGATAACAACTGAGATCTCACTCTTAAGAAGTCTTCCCAGTGTTCTGTAAGCTAAATTAACTTCTAAATTGTTACTCTCCTAAAACTTGTATTTTTAGTCTTATCACATTATGCCTTTTATTAGAAAGGTCGTGTGTGTGTGTGTGTGTGTGTTTTATTTGACCCTCCCTCACAGTTTAATAAACTCCTACGCAGCTGGGATCATATCTTATTCATATATGACCTTGTGCATTTGCCATGGCACGTAGATACTTAGTGTGTTTTTACTGAATTTGAGCATGAGTGAAAAATGTATGTTGACCAGTAGTCGGTTTTGTGGCTTGATTTTGCTATTTTGTCCAAGAAATGCATTAGGAACATTTTTAGTAGGTTTTCCTTATATACTAATATCTACTCTTTTAGGACAGGTATTTCTTAAGTCAGTAAGAAAATTAAGTACAACAGGAACTTCATTTAAGGTACAATTTAGGATATGCAGATGTGAAAGATTTCTAACTTTACCCTGTACCTTTCACATTTATCATTAGTCACTGTTAGAAACTTTGGTCTTGCTTAATATAATTCAGTGCTGAATGTGTATTTTAAACGCGAGAGTTTTTGACATCAACATTTTAAACTTTAATCTCATTTATAATCTTAACTTTGAGTTAATGGAAATATTTGCCTCTATAGATTGTGGTTAGAAACTGCTAATAAGTTCAGTCAGTAATACATGATCTTTAGCTCCTAAACTGTGAATAGTAGATTTCATTTTTTGTTAAGATTTGTGTCTGAATTGAAAGGGGTCAAAGTGTCTAAATGGCGAATAAAGTAGTAGAATGCTAATCGGAAGATGGAAGTACTAGGCTCCTTACCTCCATTATTAACTTAACTCTGCGTTTAGTAATCGAAATACAGCTTAGGTATTTATTCTTTCTTAGATTGGCGGTAATAGCCCCTACTACTTGATACTTTGCAAAGTGTTTCATCACCACCATTTAAAAAAATTGTTTTAACTTCTTGTGCTCTTTGAAGTAGTTCTCTATTGCTGTTTGATGTTGGGGAAATTGAGACTTAGAAAAATTAAGTCAATCAAGATTTAGCTAGTTGTAAAATAATAAATAATACACTTGGAACTAGATCCCAGAATTTACCCACCAGTTAAGAGGTTTAGCTGCAATCATGCTATAATATGTTTTTTGTTTATGGGTTCTGCATAACTACACTGTAGTTATCAAAAAGTTATCTTGAATGTTACTAAATATATTACATTTTGTATTTAAATCTGTTTTCCTGGGTAGTGTCTAGTAACAGATTAAACTTCAGGTGTAAGATTTTCATTACTTTTTCCGAGTGAATAATTTTGAAAGATATCTACTAGTATTTTTCTATTTTTTAAATTTTGCTTTAAATAAATGTTTCATTTTAGAATTACAAAATAATTTTAAAAGATATGATTCACTGATATTAACTGTTAATATCCTTGAGTTACATAATTAAAATTTTAATTCAATATTTGATTAACAGGTATTTCTGAATTTTCTCTCTATTTTGCAGAATGGTAAATAACGCTGATCATCTTTAGAAAGGATATTGATTCACCTCATGTAAAGTATGCTCAGTTCCTTCCCAGTGGTGTGAGTATCTAGTCTGTCTCTTAATTTTTATCTTCTCAGTTGTTTTAATAAATTTGATAAATCATTATGATCATGATTAAAAAATGATAGTGGACATTTGTAGAGTTGAAAGAATTTTTTTATAATCTTGATAATTTCTTCGATGATTCTTGAAATCTGTCATCTTTCTCTTTTATCATTTTTGTTTTCTAGTTTGAAATCTGACATTAACTTTTGATTAAACATAAAATTACTTATTATTTTAAACTGCTTAATAGCCTAGAAACATGTTAGATAGAGGTTCAGCCATTTGAGAGAGCTAGTATTACTCCTAGCACCTTCGCCATTTTCCTTTACCTACTGGGTATAATAATGTAGTTAAGCCTGGTAACTAATGTAGTTGCTAGCCTTTCTTTGGAGTCAGGCAAAAAGTACCAATTGAGATGGTGGTATTATCTTGAGAGCTTTGTGGGCGTGTGTGCGTGCACGCACGCACTAGCATATGAACTATAACCACTAGTTCATATTAAGTAGGCCTCTAAATAAAAGTATTCTAGGAATTTCAGATATTAGAGAATAAAGTATCTATTAGCTCATTAAGTACATCTGTAGAGCCTAATGTAGAGTCCCTTTAGCATAAGTATTTTCTAAAATTCAGTGCAGTCTTGTTTTGATTAAATTTCTTCCATTTTGGTTGACAGTTCTATAATCCAAGAGCAGACATTAAGATAGGATTTCTTTATTATATAGTTTTTTCACTAAAGATTTTTTTTTTCTTTCTCATGTATCAAAAAGTCTCTGCTATAAGCCCAGAACATGAGAACTGTTGCCTAAATTTATGCTGAGTAGCTGTGTCATTGGGAAATGGGAAGACATTACATGGTTTTGGACTGTAGTCCCCTCCCACCTACCCCGCCCCTTTTTAAAACGATTTATTTAATAATAGCTATTCTTAATAGCCATTGAAATGTAAGCATCATGAGACCAGGAAGTTTTGCCTGATTTGTTCCTTTTTGCATCCTCTGTGCCTCATATATGGTTTGACACATATGGGACACTCAATAAAGCTTAGTTGAATAAATAACTTTTGTCTAAATGGCCTCCAGTTCTCTGATATCTCTCTCTATAAACTTGCATGTTTTTACTTTGATTTCCCCCCCCAAATGTGCATAAGGTGGCTACAATAAGAAATCTCAATCTTAATCAGTGATCATTTAGAAATAACTGTTAAAAGTGTGATTGACACACTGGAATATAATCCTATTTTTCTCAAAGTGTTTTTATTATGAAAAGAATATTTCCATACTGTTATTTGTATTTATAGCTTGTATTCTTCAGCTTTTATTAGTTCTACTGGTTTGAATTATGGAATCATACTACCATAGTGTTAAGCTCAATCCCCAGTAAATCTTCATTTCTTACTTATTCTCATTTCTTATCACTTTCTTACTTTAAAACTGCTACTCTTTTGATGGTAATATTAATTGTAAAAGAGCGTGATGTGCCATAAATAGTAAGAAGAGCCTGAGTACCTTTTAGTTGATGAATATTATGATTGACTTTAGAATGTTTTAAATCATCATTCAGTAAATACCATGTAATCAAAACAAAACTAACTTATGACTAGGTCATATTTTGCCTTGTCATTCTAGACAAGAAGATAAAGACAGCAGAATCAAGCTGAAGAAAATGCTGTGTTATCCAATAAAATCTCATTAAGTGTTGACACTTTACAAGTTAGGAAGTAATGTCATTTTTACGCATGTGATTACTTTAACCTTCTTTGCTCTGCATGTTTGTAGAATTTAGTTTAAGAAAGTATGTTCTGGACTTCATACCATATCCAAGAAGGGTTTAGGTACATATCCAAATAAGGATAAGATTTATTGTAAAATAGGTTTACTATTACGGTCTGATAGTATGGTCTTTTAGAATACTAGTTTATGAACTGAGCCATAATTTTTGAATTTAATTGTTCATTTATGCTTTAAACATTGTGTTAGTGCAGTGTTGAAATTCTTCTCACACATTTTCAATTACTGTCGGCCTGAATCTGCATTCAGATTAGTAATTTAAAGGGGAGGATGTTCCTTATCCTGTGAACAGTCTTTGTACTACATAAGAAAATTAATTCTGTTCTTACATGTTTCTCTTTCTATTTTAAAAGAATTACTGGTATCATGGACTTAAATGACCTTTGTAGGTCCTTTACTGCCATAATTTCATGATTATGTACTTATACTAGACAAATTATTAGAATAAAATTTGGAAATGACAATGTGTGCCTTTGTTTATGTTAATGCACATTGGAACATTATTCGCAATATCCAAGAAAGCTTCTCATTTTGGCATTTTCTCAGAAAAATATTGTACCTTCAGTGTCATTTGTATCACTTGATCCTGCTCATGATGCCATTATCATTCTCCTCTGTAGTGATTATATATTCCATTCTAGTGGTTGTAGATCTTTTTACTTGAGGTGTATCTTTTCTTCTTGGTACAAGGGATAGACACCTAATTTAAACAAGGTGAAGCATAAAAGAAAATTTATTCTCTAACATAATAATATAGCAAGAAAAGCAGGGGCTTAGGAATTACTAGAACAAGGGATATGAACACTGAAGAGCTTTCGCCTTTATTCTGCATTTCTTGGTATGTATGCTTTATTCTCCTGCAAACTAGCTTCTTCCACGTGAGGAATGTACCAGACTAACATCTTCCTGCAGCTGAGCCCAGTTATGGTGATTGTCCGCTAGTCTAACCTGAATAATTTGAGGAGAGCAAGGCTTGGCTTCCTGAGTGGCAGCCCCAAGAACATGTGGTTAGAAACAGTGAGGCATTCTAGGCAGGCAAAATAATAGATGTCTTCTGTTAACTCTTTTGATGACTTTTGAAATAAAAGTGGTTATGTTAATCATCAATGAATCAAAATGACATAAAATATTACATTGTTTCAGATACTATGGACTCTTTAGTTCTAATACCAGCCTTAGGATGGATACTTTTTAGTAACAGGTTAAATTCATATAATTTTCTTTAGTTTTATGCTATTATATAAAGTTTTATTCTAGTATAAAGAGTGCTCCTCCATACAGAGAGAGAGATTTGAAGAGTGATGCAGATTATTATCTGTTCTCATGTAAATAGAATAAGAAAATATCATAGGGGCATAAGAAAATAATTTCCCTCTCACCTTCTTCTAGCTGGCCTAATAATCAGATTAACAGAGACAGATTAAGAGGACAACATGTCCAAAGTTTATTATACAAATGTACATTTGGGAGTGTCATAATGAGACCCAGACAGGCATTGAGCAGTTAAGGATTATATACCATTTTAGATGAGAGACAGGGACTGGGGAGAGGGCAGAGGTCTGGGATTGCGATGGGGAAATAGGCAATTTACAGGTAGCCAAGATAGAGTGTAACACATAGCAAACAAATTCCTGCTAGGCAACCTAGAGACAATGGAGGAGAATCCAGCAGAACAGATTTGTGTATGGATCCTTCCTATCTACCATACTTAATTCATATTAGGCTAAGATGAAAATCCTAAGTGAATGTGCTGAGATTCCTTTCCTGAAGCATTCCTATTTGACTTTCCTTAGGCAAGAGAGGGGGAGAGTCAAAAGTTCTTTCTGAGTCTTTTGTTTCTTACTAAGAAGCTTAAAATCAGTATCCCAAGAGGCAAATTTTGGGGTGGCAAATCTTGGTTCCCTTCAATATGATGATTGGTTTGTGTTTTGTTTGTTTGTTTTTGGTCCATTTAATAAAACAGTTCTTGGAAGTCTCATTTATAAGGGCAGGTCAGTTTATGAAGCATTTTGAAAGCAGGAAGACTGAAGTTAGCAATGGACAGGCCTATTTCATTTTTAAGGGAAAAGAATAATGTATAGAAATCCCAACTTGCTAAATTAATAAATTAAGGGGTAAATTATTTATATTATCAAAGGGATTTGGCAGCTACCTTTAAAAAGACTTTCCTAGGATTAAGGATTGGTATACAGTATTCCGCCTTTATTCATGGGGGATGTATTCCAAGACCCCCAATGGATTCTTGAAACTATGGATGGTATCAAACCCTATATGTACTATGTTTCTTTCCTATACATATGTACCTATGATAAAATTATAAATTAGGCTCAGTAAGAGATTAAGAATAATAACTAATAATAAAATAGAACAATTGTAACAATATGCTGTAAAAAATAATTATGTGAGTGTGATCTCTCTTAGCAAATTAGCATGAATTTTTTTTTCCTTCGTTATTTCATATATACACGATTTGTTCTTACCATAGATCTTAGCATACAATTTTTTTCTTTTTTTCCTAAGTCAACAACTTTTACCTTTTTACTTCAGGGAAGCACTTTACAGTTTCCCTTTGGTATCTCCCAATTGTCAGCATCACTATTGTGCTTTGGGGCCATTATTAAGTCAAATAAGTGTTACGCACTGTGATATGGTAACTGATCACCAAGTCAAATAGTGCATCAAATAGTGCATTTGATCACCAAAACACTCTTAAGTGACTGATGGGTGGGTAACAGTGTGGACAATTCTCATCACAGGTGGGATGCAGCAGGAGGGCACGAGATTTCATCATGCTACTCAGAATGGCACACAGTTTAAGGCTCAGGAACTGTTTGTTTCTGGAATTTTTCATTCAATATTTTGGGACCTTGATTGACTGCAGAGAACTGAAGTAGCAGAAAGCAAAACCATGGACAGAGTAGACTACTGTAATACTGAGCACTCGATAGTGTGGACAGAGGGCTGGGAGTTAGAAACTAAGGTGTTAAGTGCCTCTTATAAGCCATTAGGAAAATAGTCATACATTTTTTTTTCCCAACAAACTCCAAGTATAATACACATACTGAAAAATGCACAAATCAGCAGTGTACAATTTGGTGAATGTTCACAGCAGTGTACCTGTGCAGCGTAACTAGCATGTCACATAGAACATTACCAACACTGCATACGTAGCATTTTAATAACACATTGTTTGTGTTAAGCAAGGTATACAGTTCTTTTGAAGTTGGTCAAGAGAAAAAGTAAATGAGTTACTTTGGTTGAAATTTTTCTCCTTGTCCTGACCAGGTGATAACTTATTATAGCGGGGTGGATATATTAAGGTAACAAGAAAATAGAGTACAATTGTAATAGCTAAAGCATTTAGAAAGCTAATAATTGGAAACTCCAAATGTAATGATAATGTGTTTGATTTAGCCTTATGTTGTTCTGTATGCTAACATGCAGTACAAACTTGCAGCCTGGGAGCAACAGGTTAAAAATCACAAAGCCCAGGTGTGTAGTAGGCTATACCATCTAAGCTTGGGTAAGTGCACTCTATGATATTCACATAACAAAATCACCTAATGATGCATTTCTCAGAACGTATTCCCACAGTTGAGCATGTATATAGGTGTAAGGTAGATACTGTGGCCCCTGGGCACAAATGTCCTATATTTGGTGTCCACACAATATGTTCGTTTTTATTTTTAATGAGCCTATCTCTAAAACTAGAATGATTTCATATAATTTTAGGTTTCTACCTGCTTATTTTTAAAAGGATTTGAAAAACGAAACAATCAGTGAAATAGAAGAGAATCCAAAGGTTAGATAGATACAGTTTATGTGGAAATTTTGTCTATGATAAAGGTGGTATTTCAGATTACAGGAAAAGAAACTTAGTACTCAACAAAGCATATTGGACAATCGGCTATCCTTTTGGGAAAAATACTAAAGCTCAGATCCTTTCACACTCATTAAGTAAATATAAATTCTAGATGGAGCAAAGATTTTAAATATAAAAAACTATTACTAGAATCCCTAGTCCATTAGTAGAGTGATTTGACCTAAGTGATTTTAACTGGAGACTTAAAAGAGTACAACAGTTTATGTCCCAAATCATATGATTCCAGTAAGTCTTGCCATATATTGGAAAGTAGAACGATATATGCTTTTGGAGGCGGTGATAGTTAGGTTTAAATTTTTTTTCTGCTGCTTAATCAGGCTATTTGCAGACTACAAAACCACTCTGAGCCATAGTTTCCTCAATAATCAATCAGTCAATATAAAATTTTATTAAAAATCTACCACAGAGGGTTGTTGTGAGGATTAGATGAGATTACATTATATGAAACTCTTGCTCAGTGCTTTCCTAGATGTGAATGTATAAATTTTTAGTATACAGAGATAAAGAAATAGGTCTCTGATAGTTTAGGGGAACTGTCTCAGAGCAGTTTACCTGTAAAGGATGAGAAAATGTCTTAACATGTATTTCCATCAGCAGACACTTAAGTGAGAGTCTATTACATGGCATGCATCCTATTTAGCACTAGAACTATAAAAATAAAAATAGAGGGAATTGTACACTTTAAAAATCTTAAATAGGAAAGTCAGCTTTTATAAGAAAGGAATTCATGTAGTGAGAATTTTGATGATATCTGACACTCCCTTAACTTACTACAGTCATGGGCTGCTCAACTGTGGGAATACGTTCTGAGAAATGCATCATTAGGTGATTTTGTTATGTGAATGTCATAGAGTGCACTTACCCAAGCTTAGATGGTATAGCCTACTACACACCTGGGCTTTGTGATTTTTAACCTGTTGCTCCCAGGCTGCAAGTTTGTACTGCATGTTAGCATACAGAACAACACAAGGCTAAATCAAACATAAGAGAAAATGATACAATGGAGGGATGCATTAAACAGGAGATGTGTGAGGCTACTGCCAATGTAAGGATATCCTGTTTCACAGCACACATTTTTTTTTATAGAGTACACTCTAAAATAACAATAAATAATATAGTAAATATGTAAACCAGTAACATAGTTGTTTACTATTATTATTAAGTATTATGCCCTATACATAATTGCTATACTTTTATATGTGACCGATAGCAACCAAGGTTTGTTTACACCAGCATTACCACAAACCCTGGAGTAATGTGTTGCATTATGACATTACAATGGTTATTACAATGGCTATGCTTTCACTAGGTGATAGGAATTTCTCAGTTTCATTATAATCTTGTGAGATCACCTTTATATGTCTTTGATCAAAACATATATGACTGTGTTTTTGTTAACTCTGAAACAGTTCCTGCTGTGCTACAGTATCTTGTGTTAGTTGAAGGAAACAACGTAGAAGCCATTTCTTAAGAAAAATGGCTACAACCATGGAAGGTCCATTTCTCAGGATACCAGTTAACAGAATGCATTACAGAGATGAAATACAAAATTGCTAAGTGCTGGGCAAAGTGGTGCTTAATAAGTTTTTTAAATATATCTTTTTAATTTAATTTAAATATTTTTTGCTGGTTATTAGTATTTGCTTGGGCTTAGCTTATCAAATTGTTTGTTTACACTAAATGAAGTTATAGAGTTCTAGGTCAGTTTTACTACTATTTAGCAAAATAAGATAATACAAACTACTTTTCAGCAACTCTCTATTAATACTCTAATGAATAATAATAAATTTGAGATGGAAGAAAACATTTGTCCATAATCACATAGCTTGGGCTTCATACTTGTATGTCCTTAATCTGTTGTTTGGTATTACTGCCATAACTGAAATTTTGGTTTATTATAATACTAATAATTTAATCATTTTTAGTAAAGAAGTCAATGTAGAAATATTGTATCGTCTACTGAACTCTTTGGTAGATACTATAAATAACAAGGCTTTTTAATTTTTTTGTTTTTAGTTTGTTGGAAACCATGTCTCACTATACAGATGAACCCAGATTTACCATAGAGCAGATAGATCTGCTTCAGCGCCTTCGGCGTACCGGAATGACTAAACATGAAATTCTCCATGCCTTGGAAACTCTGGACCGTCTTGATCAAGAGCATAGTGACAAGTTTGGAAGAAGGTCCAGCTATGGAGGAAGTTCTTATGGGAACAGTACCAACAATGTTCCAGCATCTTCCTCTACAGCTACAGCTTCCACCCAGACCCAGCATTCTGGAATGTCCCCATCACCTAGCAACAGTTATGATACCTCCCCACAGCCTTGCACTACCAATCAGAATGGGAGGGAGAATAACGAGCGATTATCCACATCCAATGGAAAGATGTCACCAACTCGCTATCATGCAAATAGCATGGGTCAAAGGTCATACAGTTTTGAAGCCTCAGAAGAGGACCTAGATGTAGATGATAAAGTGGAGGAATTAATGAGGTTAGTTCTTTTGCTTATTCAGAGTCCCCAAAATGTCTGTGTTCTTAGATTGGTTTTGAGTAAAAAGCTTTATTTCAGTTATTTACCTATAAGAATGGTGATTTCCCCCTATTTTGGAGATGAAAGAAAATTTTCAAATTTTATGTTTTTAATTTAGAATATCCCTTCTCTACTTTAGCCCTTTCATTTTGCTATTTGATAAGCCTTTTCCATTCTTTCTGTTTATCAAAGCAAAGATTAGCCTCTCTTTTATGGCTCTACTTGCTAACATTTGAATTTTCAGCAATGCTAACAGACACATTCTAATTCTTAAATCCATTCTAAGTACTTTTTCTGAGAGATAAGGTGATTTTATCATGATGTGAAATATGTACAATCTTAATTTTTCCCTCCAACATATCAATTAACAAAATAATTTTAAACATCTATTATATAAAAAAGTAGTGTTCTTAGGAAAAAAAGACATAGTTTCTACTCCTAAGAAACTAAAGTTCTAATTTTAGCAATATATATATATATGTGCATATGTATATATATATACACACATATGTGTATATACATATACTGTTGTATATACACACACACACACACACATATATATACTGTTATCTATTAGAAGATAAGTATAAGCACTTAGAGTTTGAAAAGAGTTTGAAACAGAAAAGAAGGAGGCATCCACTTCCAACATGGATAATTAGGAACGGCTTCACATTGGGCCTGGGGACACTTTGAGGGCAGCAACCATGTATGTTTGGAGGTTTTGTTTTCAGGATCCGAACTGACCATCATACGTGGTAAGGGTGTAATATGTTAAGTGAATCGATGAATTTAAGCTAAACCTTAAAGATAGCCTCTGTTTTGAGATATAGGAACTTTATTTAAAGTTAAGAGAATAGTAAAAGGTAGAAAAGGCATGTTTTGTCTTATAAGGACTGCAGATGGGCTAGGCTATGGTAATAAGAACAGTACATTAAGAGGTAGTGCAGGTTTTGGAAGATTTGCATTCCATACAAATAGTTTATATTTAAGTTGATTGGAGTTAAGGTGTTTTTACAGGTCTTTAGAAATAGAGATGATAAAAGCATTGTTTTCAGTAGAGTATCACTACAGGCATACCTTATTTTATTGTGCTTCACTTTATTACACTTCGCAGATATTGTGTTTCCATCAACATCGAGGCAAGACCCTCTACCAACAAAAAGATTGAGTCACTGAAGGCTCAGATGATGGTTAGCATTTTTTAGCAGTAAAGTATTTTTTAATTAAGGTATGTACATATTTTTAGACATAATGCTATTGCACACTTAATATACTATGTAGTATAGTGTAAACGTGACTGTTATATGCACTGAGAAATCAAAACATTCATATAACTCGCTTTATTGCGATGTTTGCTTCATCGCAGTGGTCTGGAAGCGAGCCTGCAATATCTCTGAGGTATGCCTACACTGTAGTAGGAAGGAAGGGCTGCAGATTGATTAGTTACAGTACATAATGGAAGACACCGTAGCAGGAATTTGTCAGAAATAAAATGTATAATTATGAGTTATAGTTCTTCCTAAAGATTTTAAGGTTTGAAGATAGTATAATGGTGACTTAATGTTACCATATGGAAAATCTATCCTGTAGTATCACAATGGTGTAATATCTTAAAAAAAAAAACTCTTGAATTTATTTTCAGGATGGAACTGCTTGTGTAGAATTCTGGACTGAATGGATTATTGTATCTAGATTCCAATGTAATTCCTGTAATAAATAGTTTTATGTAGAACAGCTATAGGACTTTATTATTTTAGGCTTTTAAAACTTAAAAATATACAAGATCAATTTGGCTTTGCATTTATTTCACTTGTTACAGCAGCTAGCTGAAGTTCAGATGTTCCTGTTGAATTTAACATATATATACAATTGTCAAAATTAAGAGAGAGAACCATTGGTTAAATAAAAGTTACTTCAGTCATCGAAATATAAAAAGGTTAGCTTTTAATTATCCTGAGACGAGAGCATATCAACAGTAAAATTTGTTAGGATGCTAGCCTGTTTTTTGTTGTTGTTACTGTTATTAATCAGTCTTAATAAGCTTTTAACATAAGTTAATTCCCAAATGTGTATTAGACTAACAAGAAGTTGGGGAAAACTTTCTTTTTAACAAAAGCCTCTGAAATTTTGGCCAGAGTCTAAAACTGGACCATTATCTCTTAGGTTGACATAATATTATAATTACACTATGTCTTCAAAATAAATAGAAAGTCTATTTAGCAGTGACTAAGATTTGTGCTTGAATCCTGCAATTACACACATTCAAGGTTCGTCATTGTTAATATTTCATTTACATAGTGCCACTTGTTGCATAGTTAGGACACTTTATTTTCTTCATTTTCTATGCCTCTTTCTTAGAACGACTACTTTGATCGCCTCTAATCATCTAGGGGTTTCATTGGACCTTCTGGCTCTCTGGTCTTCTGCCATTGTGCCCTCACTCACACCTGCATTCCTCTTTTTCTCAGGTTTGCAGATAATAACAATCCTTAGGTCAGAGGGAGAAGTTCGTTGTATGACTATCCTCACTTTTAATCATTACAACCATTCTGTAAGGTGGAACAGAAATTGAGATTCACAAAAATTAAATAATTGATCCAAGAAAACTTAAATATGAAATGGCAGAGCCTGAATTCTAACCCACGTCTTTATTACTGAATTGTCACCGTTAACTATTGCCTCTAAAAATAAGGATTTTATGTTTGTATATCTCAATAAGATTTTGAACAGTGGTTAATGTAACTCAAGACAAAGTGTGAATGTCTTAATAATGGGCTAACTATCTGTGAAACCCCCATGATAGTTGCCACTTCAAATCAATCACTTACTAACCCAGTGAATTTTTACTTGGTGGAATGTTAAGAGAAACTTTTTAGCCATGGATCTGAGTGTCCTATGCCCATGGAGGGCTATATTGCCCTTCCTGATGACTGAACACTGTGGGCTATTGTAGTAGGTTGAATTTAATGGTTTCTAGGTGGGGGAAATGGCTATCCGAATGTCTTACTGCCTCCTTTTCTACATGTATCATATATAATTCACATCTTGCATGTTCACATTGCCCAACTTCCAGGGCACTCAATCATCAGAAATATTTTTCAAATCTCATAACCTATTTGAATCTACACATTTAACTTTTAGTAATTTAAGGTACATAAAGAAGAGATAAGACCAGATCAGAAGCAACTGTATTACAGAATAGCATATAACATATCATTAGCATGTGGGAAGTAAAGTTGAAATGTTAAAGTACTATTGGAAGAGAAGATCTTTTTTTTTTTAGCTCTGAGGATCAAAAACTTCTTTGCATAGATGACAATCAAATTCTGTCTTCAAAAAGGGTGATTCCATGAAGAGATGTTATCGATTAATTCATCTAGATGTTTAGAAAGGGTTGTAGATAACAATGGAAAGTTTAGTAAGTTACAAAAATAATGGCAATGAAAGGTGTAAAGGTAGAATTTTATCTTCATGTGGAAATCACCCAAACGGATGAATCCAGCATGGCTATGATTTGGAAAAGGCAGTAGTAGGAGATGATGTTGATGGACTTAAAGTGGTTAGATGCAAATAGAGTGGTCGCTCATCTTGTAAGTAAGCTATGTAAGTAAGCTATGTAATCAAAGCTATGCACTTGACTTTAATTTCATAAGACTGGAGGAGTAGAAATTATGAGGAGTGTGAGATTTTTTAAGCGAAGGGAGAAAAAGGGATTTATTTTCTTCAAAGAGGATGTCACATTTCAGATGAAGAGAAGAAGTAAGGAGTAGGAGAAAATGAGAGAATTAGATTTGGAGTAAACAGAATTTTTACACCAAGAAACTAGTGATTTCACAGGATACAATGTATACAGTAGGAAAGGCATGTTGTTAAAGGGGGTGGAATGAGAAGAGAATGAGGGGGAATGTGTGAAAGTTTAAAGAACAAAGTCAACCTCATAGAATGGAAGTCTTTGAATTGGACACAATGAAAGTTGAGTGCTATTGCTATTTTGAAAGTACCTAGTAAAACCAACTGAATGCCACATCACTGTTTGTGTCTAAAATGACTCTAGAAGTATTTTCATAGTATATATTAAGTACTCAATACAGATGTTTGCTCCAATCTCAATATAGTTTTAACAGATCACTTGTTTCTTTTTTTCCTGGGGTTCTTTCTAGTCTTTTATAAAATAATAGTCATTGTTTACATAGTTCTTTTATTACAGTTCCAAAAAATTTTACATTGAAGAATTTTTTATTTTATGTGTTATGCACACATACACACATTTAGCATTAAATTTCATTAATTTTAATTTCAGTGCTTGGAGAAAAAAGTTAAAAGCCTTGTGACGGGGGTATTAATGTTCTCATGTTTACTAGGTGATGAAACCAGAGTCCAGGTTTATTAAATGACTTGCCCAAGTGCATCCTTATCTTTTACAAGTCTTATATTTTTCTTCAATTTAAAAAAGCTGCTCTCTGGTAAAGCAGTTGAGTAAAGAGATTTTTATTTTTTTAACTCATCGTGGGTACTTAGAAAGTTCCCAAGTATCTAAAAACATAGTCTGTGAGAGGCTAAATGAGTTGCTGATGTTTTGCAGACTTTTGGGGGTCCCCTCTGTCTTGCCGCTGTCCTTGATAATATCATATTGCAAGGCTGTGAATAATTCACAAACTGGATATTCCCTATTGCAGTAATTATCTGCTCTATATGATTTTGTGTCTACTCTAGGTAAATTTGATTGAAAATAATTGTTTTAAATTTCAATTTAAATTGGTAGTCAAGAAAATAGCATTTAATCATTTTCCCCACAAAGGCACAGTTTTTATTTAACCTTAATGAATGCTCTCTTAAACTCAGGTTTTATTTCCTAGAAGGACACTCAATACATCGAAATGCAGTCTTTATTTAAAATTTTTCACGTTAATGTTGCAGCTCTGTCAGAAACCAAATGAGTTGGTTGTTTTATGTATATTAGCCAATTGAAATAGTGCTGAAGTTATCTCTCGCTCAACTGATTAGTGATGGATTTTGAGAGCTATTTAGTGTACATTACCTATATTTTACTCAGCAGTTTGTTATTTTGTTTGACTTTAAACTGTTATTTTTGCCTTTTGCTTTCAAATACACACTTTTAAAATAAAATGAGAATGCATCTTTTCAAAGGAAATATGTTAGATATAAACAAGCATTTTGGAAGGATTCTAGCCTGTATCTAGATCAGAGGCTAGATCTGTATGAGAAAGTTTAGATATTGGATTAGGCAGTTGACTCTTTATTTTCTTCCTTTGGGAATCTTTTTGATTAGGATTGCCAACCAGTAGATCAGGAATATATTGTAAAACTCTAGATGGAAGCTGTCCCTGCTATCACCTCTCTGCCCTTTTTCAGGATTCCTGACAGAGAATGTGGAAATCCACTAACAGTGGATAGCCAGCCCATCCTCACCAAGGGGCTGAAGTATCTATCTGCTCCAAGTTAAATCACAACTGATTCTTTTCGGATAGGATGCTTTTCTTCTCTTTCTGCAAATAGTCTGTAGAGAAACTTGAGCTCCTATAAAGAGTTTGTGGTTCATTCACAAAACGATTGGTAAAGATTTCATGACCCCTTTGTCTCAGATTGGGGCCTGTAAACTTTTTCTTTAAAGGGCCACATGGTAATCATTTTAGACTTTGTGGCCAAGAAACAAAATTGAGACTATAGTATAAATATATACAGGAGAGAAAACAAACAGGCACAAATTTTAATTTACAAATTTAATATAGAATGATAATAATTAAATAGAATTTTAAAAATACAAACCTGCTAGTGAGAATAGAATTGGGGAGGGGATAATATTTCGCTTTTATTTGTGTTTAAAGATAGTGTCCCCTGCTGCAGATTTGACTGCAAATGTTCAAGGTGGAAACCATTCTTAGCTCACAGGTTGTATAAAGATGGGTGGGAGGCCTTTGCCGTCCCTGTATTGGATAATTAGTTACCACTCTTCTGTGTTGGTTTTGGGCTTGAACAAACATCAGTGCTCTGTTTATATAAAGCATTCAAATTGGTCAGTTTTAAGTATAATTTAAATACTTTTTTTTTGTTCTGGTGGAGAAACAAGTCTTGCCATTCATTGTCATTCTAGCAAATGTCTAATCTTTAGAGAAAATTTTTGAATTTTTAAATAATAAAAATTTATAAGACATCTTAGTGGAGGAAAAATTAGGTCTATAAGATGTAATTCCAAGGACACAGAAAAGAGTATAATTTTAAGTATGAATTGTTGTGTACATGTAATAAGAAATTAATCATTGCCTTTTTGTATTAAAATTTTATATGCAACCTATCCCATTTAACATTGTTTTGGTTTATACAGGAAAAGAAGGCAAATCAGAAGGCAAAGCTGTTCTTAAAATGGCTACTATGTTAGCAGTTGTGAGAATGATGATGAATTCTCTGCCTTTACCAAAGGTTTTAAAAGGAACTGCACATTATTTATGCAGTTGCATAGTTAACATGTGAACCCACAGTCTACTCACGACTGATTTTTTGTTGTTGTTGTTGCTTTTTATTTTTCTAGGGTTTCTGTCTGTGTAAGATATATTCATTCCCCAGTAATGAAACTTTGTGTATACCATATGGCAGCCTTGTTCCTAATGTGAATTATACACAGCATGCGATTAACCATCCTCTGGTATGAAACTTATATCTACTGTGGCATTCACTAAAGCGTCTGTCTGAATGGTGTGGTGTTTTAGGACTTGAATATTTGGTGTTTCTTGGTTTGTTTTAATTTCATGTTTCACACAAGCTGGTCTGTATATCTTTATTTTTGTGTCCTTTCTTTCTATGTTCTCCCCACCTCTCTGCTTCACCTTTCTTAGCAAAGATGAGGATTTCTACCTTCAACATACATTGTTGGTCTTGTCTTCTGTTTTTGTTAGGAGGGACAGCAGTGTGATAAAAGAGGAAATCAAAGCCTTTCTTGCCAATCGGAGGATTTCCCAAGCAGTTGTTGCACAGGTAACAGGTAAGAGCTGAAGAGCCCTTTATTCTGGAATCATGTCTAGTCTCTGCCTTCTGGTGCAGATGTTGGATTATTGCTTGCATTTCTGCATTGCAGTGCAGATCTGTCAACTTAGGCATAATAATGTATGCCTGTGATTTAAAACCCATTGTCTCCGATATCATGGAACTTCTCCAGTGATTTTTTTTAAAACTTGTGCTAGTAAATTTTAATAGCATTTGTAAAAAGCACAAAATTCCCTACTTTATGGCTGAAAAAGGGTTCTCTGGTTTTCTTGTAATTGTGACGGAGCTCATGACACATGCACATCCAACTGCTATCTACATTTCATATATTTAAAAGCTTTGCGGTCCTCCAAATCTAATCCTAGATTTTACCAATTAAAAAATGATTCATGAGAGTAAAGGAAGTTGTGTTTTTTTAACCACTTTTCTGTATGTGAAAGCTTTCCTCAAACCATTACTGAGAAGATAAAAGGTACCATTGTCTTCTCTTTGTTCTTTATATCCCATCCCATTACCCACCCACTGCAGCCCCATTCCAAGTATGTGGTGTATATGTGTCATTCTCTATTCAGATTGCATTTTTTATAAAGTTCTTAAATTTTGGAGTAGCATGTCTTTTCTTTGTTGGTATGTAGTCTCCTTTCCTTGGATATCAATGATTTATAAAGTCAACTATGCTTTAGTTATTAAAGAAACTCTTTCAGCTGCATTTTATAGTTCATAACATCATTGAACATTGTACATTGATAGTTATGAAAATTAATTTGTTCCTTCCCTCCCCCTTTTTTTTTTTAACATGGCACTAGCAGCTGTGTGACTTTAGACTTTTTAGTTTCTGTGCCTCAGTTTCTTGCCTCTACAATGAAATAGTTGGATCTAATCTTCAACAGAGCCTTGCAGTTTTGATATTATTTCTGTTCTCTAGATATATTGAGGATAATTTACGTAAAAAGTTGTTAGTGACCATTAATTTGGTTAAAAATGAAACTCGAGATTTTGTAAATCTTAAATTTTGTTTCAAGAATCTAAGGTAGCCAATCTTAATATGTGTGTGTATAACGTATAACCCTAGTAATATATTTTTTAAATAACAGTTCTGTTCATGGTAAGAAACTTTAATCAAAGGCATATTCTTTTGTATAGAAATCTTAAACAGAAGGATAGTGTGAATTTAATTGTTGTAATCTTAGGTGTTTTTCAGTAGGATATTTAGAATGTTACTTTTATTTTCAAAGATTAAGGTGTGGTGCTAAGGGCACAGTTAGGGCAAGTTAAATGAGTTTTAGCAAAAGCCACTGATGGGTGCTATGAGCAGATGGAGTGTTGTCTTTCAAGGTTTTTACTTCAGCCCCCAAGATTAGAAGCAGTAGTATCTTCTTGTTTGCCTGCCTGAAAAGAATGACAAAATTGTAGTGTTATAGAACAACATTATTAAGTTGATTTTGTCCAGGTGGAAATATTTCTGAATATCTTGAATACCCTGAATCTTGCTTGAATCATCTTAGACTTTTAGTAGCTTTTGAAACTGATTCAATATTGATGCAAATTACAATATTTTTAAAAGGAATTTCTTAGGCATCTCTAAGAGCATTAGATATACCATAATGGATTAACCATAGTACATCACATATTGTCTTTTTGGAAAGGGAAATGGAAAGATGTTTTAGCATCTTGCTATTCAAAATGTAGTCCGTAGAAGAGCAGTATTGGGAGCTTCTTAGAAATGTAAAGATACAGAACACCACCCTGAACCTGGTGAATCAGAATTTACAGTTTAACCAGGTCCCCAGGTGATTTGGGTTGGAGAAGTATTATTCTAGGAAGCTTTCCTGACATGAACTTCAGTGGGTCAACACTGTTTAACAGTGCCCCACTCAGTACTAGTCATCATGATGCCATCTCCTGTTTTTGAAAGCAAGAGTTTAAAACATTTTTACACATTCATTATCTATTGTATCACATGGACCTTTCTTTTGCTATTGTAATCATAGGATTTGGTACTGTTAAAAACTTCTTCCTCCTTGTCAGCCTTATTTTAGCTTATTCTTCCTCTTGTTCGTTCCTACAGCAAAAGCTTGGGTTCATTTTCCCTTGGTTAGATATCTTTCATGGTTCTCCATCTCAAAAATGAATTGAAATTCCTTATAATTTGACTCTAGCCTCTTTTTATTGTCATCTTCTATTCAGTTTACACTCTAACTGAATTCAGCTAACTCACCATTTCCAGAATTTGCTTACTTGGATGCTTACATATCATTGGTTGTGCCCAGCATGCTTTTCACCTCCTCACCCAGCATTATCAGTTCCTTTTTATCAAGATTGCATCAGTTACTGTCCTCATTACACCTTCTTTGATCACTTTAGCTCATGTGGGCCTCTCTTTTTTCTGAAATTAGACTTAGTTCAGGGTCACCACCCTGAAGTACTAAACCTCATTTCAGTTACTCATTTTAGAGTAGTGTTCTTTAAAAGCAGTGATCTTTCTTATACATCCCCAGAGTCTAACATTGTACATGCTCTCTGAAGAGGCATGTTTACCCAGCTGCCTTGTACTGCTGCCTTAGGATAAAGCGAATGTAGGTGAAGCTAACACAAACTATACATGTGAAAATTTATCCATTATGCCTTCATCTGGTGATGTTCCTGCTCCAGAAATAATTATTTACTTGCTCAACAAATGCTGCATGAATTTCTGCCCTTAAGGAACTCACAGTTTTCTTTTATGTTTCATTTAAATTATTTGCATAAGGCGGGAGATTGAGGATGATTTTGAACCAGATTGCTTCATTGTCGCATTGGTCAATGGGGACATTTTGAATTCATGTGTTTCTCATGTATTATTATGTTACATTTTCATCCAATCTGTCCAGTCATCAAGCTAAATTCAGAGGCAGGACTTTTCATTACAGAAAAGAGATTGAGTTAGAACCAATGTAAAGCCTGGCCCTTGTTATTGGCCTACTTGGGATAGAGTAGCCTGAGTAAGGCAGCCTCCTAGGCATCCAGGGCCCACTCACCGGGGTACCTGATCAGTAGTACATAGGCACATTTTTCTTTATTTAAACAAATTAGTTGAGTATATCTTAGAAGAATATCTATCTGATGAAGTCTACCCCAAAATAAAGTTGAAGATATGGTACTCCAGAATCTCTGTTCTGTAACAGAGTTTCTTAAAGTCAGGTAAGTTCAACTCTAATGTGTGAAATAATGAAATAAATCAACCCCGAGACAAAAAGGAGAACAAGCAGTGCATAACAAAAGAAAATGCTAAATAAAAAAAAGTGTAGTGAGGTGCAAAATCATAACACATGTGCTTGTTCCAGAAACAAATACAGAGGCTTCTTTTTATAGATTCAGAGGATTTCTATAATAAGATAAACAAGAAGTTCATGGGTGGGGTCTGTATAAATAATATCCTACTGATAGGAAAAATGACAGTATAAACAGGATATAATGGCAGTGCCTGCTGAATTTCCCAGCATGTTATTTGTAGCTTCTTTTACAGCGTCACAGCTGCTCTACCAAGGGTGGATTTTTACCTTTGTAAGAGGTTGAGCAAGAGTCTAAATTCTCACTAACAATCGTGGGGTGGGGAGCATAGTTTTTGCTTTAGTAATAAACATGTATTTTATATTCACTTTCAGAGTAAAACATTTTCTTTGGCTGATAGTATTCTTAAAATACAATTTTCCTTTTAAATGACCTCAGAAAAACTGAGTGGGTTGAATAAATAAGTAAATGGGCGGCAGAGCTTGAGCGAGTGCTTATCAGCCAAAGAAATATACTAATTGGATTTATATCCTCTTAAAAAATAAATGGAAGAAAAAAATTAGCATTTCTGAATTTTAAGAAATTTATCACAATTTCGTTTCCTTGAATGATAATAGTGTAATGGGAAAGCAGCTGTTAAACTTTAGAATATTAAAGTTCTAGTTCTCTGTCATTAAATTGTGACCCTGGCCAAATCCATAGCTTCTCTGTGCCTCAGTTTCCTTATTTATAGATGATGGGCTTTGACCAAATATTTTCTAAGTGTCTTTTCTAGCTGTCAAGTTCTATTCTGTTGTTAAATTGTTGAGTACATTTAACAAGTGTGCATCTTACCCATATATAGTGACTCATTCCCAAAAGTAAGAATTTGTGTAAACAGACATTCTGAACAGGTTTTAGAAATGTTCCAACTGTACTCAGACCACTTCCCTTCTTTTTATTTATCTTTGAAATGAAGGATCACAACACTACCTATTCAGTTTAATTGTAATAATTTTTTACAAAGGTGGGTATATGTCGATTCTCTCTCTAATCAGACTACAGACCAGATACTAAAAACCACCTAAAGTGTCAATATACCTTTAAAAAAAAAAAATAGAAGACTTTTTTAGAACAGTTTTAGGCTCACAGCAACAGTGAGTGGAAAGTACAGAGAGTTTCCACATACCTCCTGTCCTCCACGCACGCACAGCCTCCCCTGCTGTCAGCATGTGGCACCGGGGTGGTACATTTGTTATAATCTGTGAACCTACATTGACACATCATTATCACCCAAAGTCCATGGTTTACATTCGGTATAAATGGTTTTGTACATTCCAGGGCGTTTTGAAAAATGTTTAATGACAAGTATCCACCATCATAATGTCACAGTATGATAACCGAAGTTTCACTACCTAAAAATCCTCTGTACCGCTTCTATTCACCCCTCCCTCTCTCCCCACAACCCTTGGCAACCACCGATCTTTTTACTGTCTCCATAGTTTTGCCTTTTCCAGAATATTATATGGTATGTAGACTTTTCAGGTTGGCTGCTTTTTATAGATTCAGAGGATTTCTATAATAAGATAAACAAGAAGTTCATTCACTTAGCAATAAACATTTACATTTCCTTAATGTCTTTTTGTGGTTCAATATCTTGTTTCTTTTTAGCACTAAATAATATTCCGTTGTCCAGATATACCACAGTTTATTCATTCACCCACTGAAGGTCGTCTTGCTTGTTTCCAACTTTTGGCAGTTATGAATAAAGTTACTATAAACAAATAGAATTTATATGTATATTAGAAAAGCAATGTTGATAGGGCATAAATCACAGAGGATGGACTTGCCCTTTTATACTACAACCAGATAGAAGTATGCTATTTAACAAGATATTATCAGTTCCTACGTAATGAATCTCACTAGTCTTACGTAGATCTCCAATTTGAAGGCTATTATCTGCCTACAAAATAGGCAGATTTATACATTCGAGTTGTAACTTTTGTCTCCAAATTGAAGGGGTTTTAAAGTTTTTGTTTCTGTTAGGAGAAAACTTCTATTCAAATCTTTATGAATGGACTTAAATTACCAACAATACAAGTGTTTTTGCAGAGTGCATTTTAGGATTTTCTCTTGTTTTACAGGCCCTGGAGAATAAGAACAGATGGTGTCCTGTGGTTCAAAAGATTCTTTTTTATTTCATTTTTTTCTTATCTTTTGCAATTTGTTAGAAAATTATTTTCTTGTATACACAACACATAAGGTTACTTTTTTTTTTTTTTTTAAATAAGAAAACATTTACTCTCTATATCTGAATACCCATATTTTTCCATTTTGGTGATAGCTAAATGAAAACTTGAAGTGAAAATAATTTCAGAGGATACTTTTTGTTGTTAGAAAATCAGGTTTCTGTAAGTCTTGAAATTCGTTGTCCTATCAAGGCTTTCAGCACCTCAAACGAGTTATAAAGGGCTGTACATTTTTAGTGTAACAGTTGAAGGTTGGTTTTCAGTTATAAAACAAGATTTCTATTCCCCCTGTATTTAAAGTAGAAACTATAATTAAATTTTTTTTTTTTCTGCCATAAGCTTTGACAAAAGTGACTTTTAAAGGTTAGGCACAGATGTAGTTTTTCCCCCTTTAGTAATTTTTATTTTTGTTTTCCCCAATTACAGTTTCCTAAGATTGTAGGAAAAAGTCTGTATGTAAGTAAGTCTTAATATATCTTCCACAGTTTTATGAAATATTTTTTACCTATCACAAATTAATTATCCTCATATTTAAAAAAAAAATGGGCAGGGATAAATGACAAAAAGAGGTACTACCCTAGCAGGAAATTCAGAAAGTTCAGCTGTGGTACATGTGACCCATCAGGCAATATTATAAATAACTTACTGCAGAAGGAAGCTCTGAAGCAAATAGATACCATTTTTTGTAAACTATAGTTGTGGCCTTTTATGCATTGAGGAATTAATACTGTTAACTCTTGAAATATACTCAGGGATAGATCTTAATTCAATGGATTTGACATTAGTTATTACAAATAATTTGTTCTGTCAGGAAGATGTACTAGATTTAGCAATGTGTGGTTACTAGCTTTAGGTAAGAAACCGAAGCTTTAACTAACCAAACTAACCAAACTTGAGGGTCTTGATATCTGATAGGCCTATATAATATTTTAAAACATCATTGAAATTCTCAGGCCTTTGAGAAAGCTTTTAATATCAGCATGTGTCAACTTCAGCTAAATTTGACTGTATCATTTGATCCTCACAGAATAAACTTGAGATATGCAAGGGAATGTGTTTTTTTTTTTTCAGTCATTTTTATTCAGATAAAACTTGCGTTAGAGTTCTCTGAGTTGTACCAAATACATACAATACTATAACGATTACCAAAATCAAGACAGAAAACATTTTCATTATTTCAACAAGTTCTAGCATGTCTCTTTGCAGTCAAATACCTCTCCACTGCAAGTCCCTGGCAACCGCTGATCTGTATTCTGTCAGTATAGTTTTGCATTTTTTAGAATGTCATGTGACTGACTTTTTTCACTTAGCATGGCACTTTTGAGATTCGTTAGTGTTATATGTATAAGTAATTCATAACTTTTAAATGCTGAATACTAGGCCATTGAATGAATATAACAAAATTTGTTTATCCATTAATATGTTGATGGACATTTGATTTGTTTCCAGGTTTTAGCTATTAAGAATTCAGCTCCTATGAGCATTTGTCTGCAGCTTTTTGTGTGGACGCAATGTTTTCATTTCTCATACCTAGCAGTGGGGTTGTGGGGTTATTGGTAACTATATGATTAACATTTTAAAAAAATACCAAACTGTTTTCCAAAGTGGCTATACCATTTTGCATTCCCACCAGCCATATATGAGATTTCCAGTTGCTTTGCATTCTCTTCAGCACTTGGTATCTGTGCTTCTCTTTTAAGTTTAGCCATTCTAGTGCATATGTAATGGCATCTCAGTTTTATTTTGCAATTTCTAATGACTAATTATGTATAGCATCTTTTCAGATACTCATTTGCTATTCATGTATCGTCTTTGGTGAAATGTCTGTCAGATCTTTTGCCCATTGTTTTTTAATCAGGTTGTTTGCTTTATTATTGATTACAAGAGTTGTATATATATATATACTGAGTATGAGTCCTTAAATATGTGTATATACGGATATCTTGATCTAAGGCTTTCTATTTCATTTTCTTGATATTGTCTTTCAAAGAGCAAAGGTTTTTAATTTTGGTGAAGTTATATATATCATTTGTTTTCTTTATGGTTCATGCTTTTTGTGTCCTAAGAAAACTTGCCTTAATGAACTCTCAGAGATTTTGTTTTCTTTTAGAAGTTTTATAGTTTCAGTGCATACATTTAGGCCTCTGAACCAGTTCAAGTTAATTTTTGTATTTATGAGGTAAGGGTTATTTTTCCATATGGATGTCCAAATATTAGAGCACCATTTGTTGAAACTGTCAGCAGTGGTCAAGAGACAAGTCTTTTTCCATTCAGTTACATTGGCACCTTTGTCAAAAATCAATTGAATATGTATGTGTGGGTCTATTTCTGGGCTCTCTTGTTGTGTCCCATTAATCTTTATGTCTATCCTTATACCATACAAACTGTAAATTATTGTTGGCTTATAGTAAGTATTGAAATCAGAAAGTGTAATTAATTCCAACTTTGTTATTCTTTTTCTAGATTTCTTACAATATTCTAAGTTTTTTGCATTAAGATTTACATTTTTAAATCAGCCTTTCAATTTCTACAAAAAAGCATGTTTGTAGTTAGATTGGGCTTTGGATTGTGTTGAATACATAGATCAATCTAGCTTTTGGAATTGAGCATTCCCATCCACAAAGATGGTATATTTCTCCATTTGTTTATGCCTTCTTTATTATCTTTTAACTGTGTTAATAGTTTTTAGTGTACAGATCTTGCACATATTTTCTTAAATTCATCTCTAAATATTTTATATTTTGTATACTATTTTATTGGTACTATTTTTAATTTCAATTTTTAATTGTTTCTTATGTCATAGATACATTGACCTTTTCTGTAATCTTGCTAAATTCATTCATTTGTTTTAGTAACTTTTCTTTTATGGTAAATTCTTAGGATTTTCTATATGGATGATCGTGTTATCTTTGAACAGAGATGATTCTGTTTCTTCCCATGTGTAATGTTTTTTATTTCTTTTTCTTGCCTTATTGCACTGATTAAGACTACTAGTTAAACGTTGAATTTGATGATGAGAGTAGACATCCTTTTCTTTTTCCCAATCCTAGAAAGCAAGCATTCAATATTTCATCTTTAAGTATGATCTTATCTGTAGGTTTTTCATAGGCACCCTTTATCAAGATGTCTTTCAAGAGAATTTCCTTCTATCTCTAGTTTCTGAGAATTTTTATCATGAATGTAGGTTGTAATTTGTCAAATGCCTTTTTTTGCATATCTATTGAGATGATGGTATAGTTTTTTCTTTTTTAGTCTTGTTAATATGGTGAATTACGTTGATTGATTTTCAAATGTTAAACAAGCCTTGCATTCTGGGGAGAACTCCACTGAATCATTATGTAGTATTCTTTTTATATGATTGGATTCAATTTGCTGATATTCTCTTAAGAAGTGTTGCATCTGTGTTCAGGTATTACTCTGAATTTGTTTTGTTTGTTTTTTCTAACCTTGTAACATCTTTGTCTAGTTTTGTTATAATAATGTGGCCTCAAGACAAGTTGAAAAGTATTCGCATCTCTTGTATTTCTAGAGGAATTGGTGTAGAATTGGTAATATTTCTTAAATATCTTTATTTCAAGACTGCTTTATTTTTATTATATGGAATATCTTACACTTGTTCATGACTAACTACCTAGATCTAATCCTATAGGGCTAATACTCTATACTAAAGCCAAGAAAACAAAGTACAGAGTAGTAGGGATTATTGGGCCTTTAATACCTTAAAAGTTGCTAGTACTTTTCTACATGATTTTACCCTTGGCAGAAATATTTTTCTCTTGCCAATTGCGTAAAATAGCAGGATTACAAACCACAAACCAAATTGAATTTGCTTTAGGTAAAGCAATAGCCCTTCCCCTATGCCCTAGTATGCCTGAGTAAAGAACATAGTTTTCACAAATGTAAGCTTTGAAATTTTGCTTCCCTTTCTGTTCCCAAGCAGATCCATGGACATTTTGGTTTTGAACACATTGATTTTAATTCACGTGTCCAATATAACATTTCCCTAGGCTTGCTGTCATTGTTCTCAGTGAGAAACAGAGGAAAAGGTTTTTAGAAACATTCTTAATGTGATATCTATTTAATATTTTGAGACATTTTAAGAACTAGAATATGCTATTTTCATAGAAGCATTTTTTTCTCTTTTGTTTTAAACATAAAGATTGTTGTGCTTAAGCTATTCATTTCATTGCTAATTATTTTTTGAAGGACATTTATTACCAGTTTGTTTTGATTTTTTTTCTTTAGGACATAAAGAGCCTCTTTGAAATGTTTGAGTGCTATGTGTTAAAATAATTATTATCATGCATAATAATATTTATAACAATGTCTCTTAAACCATTTTTGCCCATGTTTTTTTTTCTTAGTCTGTTGCTCAGCTTTATTATTATGCTAAATACCAACCAGAACAGCATATCGCCCTCTAAATAAATGGGTTGTAGGTGACCAGTGACTCTGCTTTTTACTTCTGTGTACTTTGCTAGCTAAATCTCTCTTTTTAGAAGGTTTTTATTTATAGCTGTAATTTATTTTAACACTTACCAAGTGCTAGATGCTGTGCTAACTGTTTTATATATTTGAGAGTTGGGTGTTAACTTCTTCAGTTATAGATGAGAAAACTGAGACTAAAGGAGATTCAGTCATTTGCCCATAGTCACATAGCTAATTGCTGTTTGCCTTGCTACAAAGCTAATGTTTTTGACGTAGCGTTTCAGTATATAGAGGCAGTGCAGTACAGCAGTCAAGAGCAAGACTTCGAGGGTTCAAATGTGATTTCTATCACTAGTTATGTAACTTTGGACAAGTCACTAAATGTCTTAAGCCTCAGTTTCCTGTTTTGGAAAATGAGAATAATAATAATAACAACTACTTAACAGGGTTCTTGAATACATTAAATGAGTTAGTTTATGTAATGTTTCTGGCATAGTAAGTGCCATAGAAGTTTTTTTTTAATTATTATCATTATTAATCATTATACAACTTAATGTTTGGCCAGCAATCATGTCCTCTTTGTCTGTTTCCAAAAATTGACTTCTGAAGCTGAGCTTACTGAGATTAAATGTGTTAACCATCATATTTCTCACCTTGGACCACTTAATAATGAACCATTAAAAATATATAGCACCCTCATGTTCATAGCAGCATATTTATAGTAGCCAAGATATGGAAATAACCAGTGTCCATTCATGTATGAATAATAAAATACTATTTAGCCATAAAAAAGAAGGAAACATTTGCAACAACTTGGACAGACCTTGAGGGCGTTATGCTAGGTGAAATAACTCAGACAGAAAGACAAATACTATGTGATATCATTTATAAGCAGAATTAAAAAAAAAAAACAACCCAGACTCATAGATATGGAGAACAAACACATTGGTGGCTGTGAGAGTTGGGGGCAGCAGGGTGCGGGAAATGGGTGAAGGTGGCCAATGGTACCAGCTTCTAGTTATAAGATGAATAAGTCTTGGGGATGTAATGTACAGCATGGTGACCCTAGTTAACATCACTGGATCGGATACTTGAAAGATGCTTAAGAGAGTAGACGTTAAAAGTTCTCATCACAAAAAATTTCTAACTATGGTGATGGATATTAACAAACCTTTCGTGGTAATCATTTCACAATGTATACACACATCAAATTATGTTGTACATCTAAAACTAACACAATAAAAAAAGTTGAAGATAGATCAGTGGATTTTAATGTAAGTATGAAAAAATTTAGTGAGTCGATTTCAGATTCAACATCACAACTAACATTTAAGAATCTATTGTCAAGTTTTAGCGCAGTATCAGAATATCCACAATTATTGGAAAAGTTATTAAAATACTCCTTCCTTTTTCATCTTAAAAACTACTATGTAAATTTCATTTTGACATAAGCATAGGAAACTTTCTTCATCATGACTCTAATTCCATGGTTTGACATGCACAAAATTGCCTTAAAAATGTTGTTTATGTAATTATAGCTAATATCCTGAGTAGAGTTAGGAAGTGGGGAGGAGAAAGTCCAGCTGCCACGTGGCAAGATCTGTCTCTCTGCCCGATAATCTCTCTACTTGCTGACCTCACCAGGATTTTGTCTAGTATTCTTATTTTATTATTCAAAAAGAAGGGAAATCAGTTGTGGTAATGATTGCACAACTCTTTGAATGTACTAAAAACCATTGACTTGCACACTTTAAATGGGTGAATTGTATTGTTTGCGAATTATATCTCATCGCAGTTTTTAAAAGGAGAATAAATATAAACATTATTTTAATATACTTTCTGAACAGAATTAGTTCCCTAAAATGGAATTTGAAAATTTTCTATACTTATTACTGAAGTAAAAGTCTATAATTAAACTAAAAATAAAAAAATAAAATGAAATACATATTTACTTTTTATAGTAGAAAATATATTCTTATGGTTCAAATTTCAGAAGTACATAAGGGGTATACTGTGCTAAATCTCTCTCCTGTTTTTATGTCTTTTTAGCCATAGCCTCCTTTCCAGAAGAGACTAATGTAACAGTTTCTGTAGATATTTTATGCATTTATAAGCAAATAAATATATCTATAGTTCTTTTCTCCTTTTTTTTTTTTTTGCCAAAGAGATGGTATGCTACATACACTATCCTGCACTAAGCTTCTCTAACTTGAAAATTATTCCATATCAGTACATAAAGAGGATTATCACTGTTCTATGTGTGTGTGTGTGGCAGTTTTACTCTTTTTGTTGCGACATAAAATAATGATGCATCTTATAATCAATGCTGTTATAGATTTAATGAAAAGTAGTATAAACACTGATGAACGTCCTGTTTGGATTGATCTCTAAATCAGTTGGAGCGACCTATCGTCTAACCATTGTTCTCCATGTTTGCCACTAATTGGGACATTGTTAGACTTTTTCAAGTTTTGCCAGCCTGAAAGAAATGAAATGATATTTCAATGCAGTTTTTTAATTTTTAATTTTTATTTTTTATTGATATGTAATTGACATATAACATTAGTTGCTGGTATATAACAAGGATTTGATGTTTGTATATATTGCAAAATCATCACCATACATAGCAACATCCTTCAACATACATATTTGCAAAAAAATTATTTTTCCTTGTATTGAGAGGCCTTTTAAGATCTACTCTCTTAGCAACTCCTATCATTTCAGTTTTAAAATCATTATGCCGATTAATGTTTGGATTAAACATCACTTCAGATTTATTAGCCATTTATGTTCTTGCTGTGAATTGTCTGTTTAAGTCTGTTGCTTGTTTTTTATAGCGTTGACTTTTTCAGTTTCTTATTTTATTTTTTAAAACTTTTTGACAAATAAAAATTGTATATATTTAAAGTATATAATGTGATGCTTTGGTATATGTATACTTCGTTTTAAAAAAATGTAGAGTATGCACTTTTAAATACTACAATTTTTAACCAACTGTTAACATTTAGCAATTCAGTAACTACTTTAAGCCACTTTTTGCCTTTATCCCATGCAGACACTACTTGTTTAATAAATTAAATTAAATTAATTTAGATAGAGATTTAGATAAGATTTCGGCTTAGTGATAATAATTACATTATTCTTTTAAATGTGCATATTCTTTTATGTGTAATCTCTCTCCTTAAAAAAATATTTATGTACACCCCCTTTGACTATGTGATTTATCTTCTAGGAACTCTTCCTATAGAAATATTTGCTTATGTCTGTAATGATGAATATGCAGGAATACATATTGCAATATATTATATGTTAGCAAAAGGCTGTAAATAAGCTAAGTGTCCATCAGTAGGAGACTAGTTAGGTAAATACTGGTACATCATATTATGGAGCACTGTTTGTTCATAAAAGAGTAAGGCACCTCTATATGTCTCAGGTGGAATGGGGCCTTCCACTTGAGACATATATAAGTTATAAGGTGTGGGAAGGAGGTGCTTTATTTTATTTTTAAGCACCAATTTTTAAAACATATACCATATTACAGGCTCAAAAGTATGTACTGGCTAGATTCAACTCAACTATCACTAATTTGCCCTGTGTGCTCTTTGATACCAGTCAGAATCACCAAAGGATTTTGTTGTTTTTGACATGATTTTGAAGTTCATCTGTAAGAAAAATTCGTAAGAATAGCTAAGACATTCTTTAAAAAAAGCAGAGGAAAGAGTTTGAACAAATTTGCCTTACCAGTTATTGAGGTATATACTATATGGTTAAGGTAAACAAGATCATATTGTCAAATTAATAGATGTATCACTTATATAGAACAGAGTTCATTAGTAGATTTTTGTATATAAGTAAATTGAACTTAAACAAAGGAAGTACCATTGACCCTTAAACAACATGGGTTTTAACTGCATGAATCCATTTACACATGGATTTTTCCAATAAATACTGTACATATATTTTCTCTTCCTTATGATTTTCTGAATACTTCCTTTTCTTTGGTTTATCATAAGAATACAGTATATAATACCTATAACTTTAAAATATACGTTAGTCAACTGTTAATAGTAGGCTTTTGGTTAACAGTAGTTATTAGTAATAAGTTTTGAGGAAGTCAGAAATTATACTTTGATTTTCGACTACACAGGGAGTGGAGGGTTGACGCCCCAAACCCCTGTATTGTTTGTATTTCAAATCTGTAAGGAAATGGTGTTTTTCCATTGTTTATCTATTTAAAAATTAAAAAAATAAATAGGTCTCAACATCACACCAGAAATACACATCAGTTTCCATATGGAATAAAGAGAGAAATATAAATATTTTTAAAAGCTGGATTAAAGATTCTACACTATCGTTAGAAGAAAATATTGAATATATTTTTTTTTGATATAGGAAACCTTTTCCTAAGTAATACATAAAACCCAAAAGGTAAAGTTAGATGAGTTTAACTGTGTAAAATTTTAGCATATGCAATAAAAGACTGTAAACAGGAGTCACACAGAAAGGTGTTTACAGTATAGAAAGCAAAGGATTGGTATCTATGATATATCAAAAGAGCAATTACAAGTTACTATGAAAACAAATAGCCCAACAGAAAAATTTTCAAAGCCTATTTATGTAATTTTCAAAGGATAAAATATAAATGTCCAATGAACATACAAAAAGATTTTCAGCCTCTTGGAAAATGAAACAAGAACAATCACCTGTAAATTAACTTTTTTTTTTTTTTTTTGCCCATTATATCAGCAGACTTTAGAACATTGAGGGATATTGCTAGTTAAAAATAGCAGAATACAATTTCGTTCCACCGCCCATCATAACCCAGCAGAAACAATAAACAGAAAGAAAAACTCAATTTTCAATGAAGCAGTAACTATAGAACCCTGAAACACAGACTAAATCAAATAAGATTCTGATTCAAAACAAAAGAAAATGATGGGCACTCATACTTGCCTCCTCATCCTGGAGAAAGAAGTAAGTTTTTATGAAGGTGTCTTAGTTAGGAATGGTTAATGAGTGATCTTGGTTTTAAGGGTAACAGTTCTAGAGGGATGAGGCAACAGGAATAATGGGAATATTCCTGTAGATACAGTTCAACGTAGAAACCCCATATCTATAAGAATGGGATCCCTCATTCCCCCAACTCCTGGCCAGCACTAACTTAAACTTTCTCTGCAGATTTACCTGTAGACAAATTACTGGACTTTTCATAAAATAGACTCATACACTATGTGAACCTAATATTTTCAAGGTTCATCCATGTTTTAGCATGTATCACCAATTCATTCTTTTTAATAGCTGGATGATTTTCCATTATATGGATATATCACATTTTATTTATCAGTTAATGGATATTTGGGATTGTTTCTACTTTTTGGCTACTGTGCATAATGATGCTGTGAACACTGGTGTACAATTTTCGCATGGATGAATTCTCTCGAAATATATCTGGGAATGGAATTGTGGGTCGTGTTATAATTCTGTGTTTAACATTTTGAGGAACTACCAAACTTTTTTTCCGTTTTACAAATGCACCGCAATGTATGAGGGATCCAGTTGTTTCCCATTGTTACCAACACTTGTTATTATTCATCTTTTAAATTACAGCTGTCCTAGTGGTTGTAAAGTGGTATCTTTCAGTTTTTATTTGTGTTTCCTTAATGACTAATGATGTTCAGCAATGGTTTTCAGCATCTTCTCATGTGCTTTTTGTCCATTCGTGTATCTACTCAGAGAAATATCTGGTCAAACCCTTTGCCCATTTAAAAATTGTTTTTGTCTTTCTGTTCAGAATTGTAAGAGTTCTTGACATATTCTAGATACAAGTCCCTTATAGATACAGAGCTTGCAGATACTTTTACATTCTTGTTAATGACATATGAAACACACAAGATTTTAATTTTGATGAAACCCATTTTTGTTGTTGCTTTTGGTGATATAGCTTAAAATCCATTGTCTAATTCAAGGTCACACAGATTTACATTTATGTTTTCTTCTGAGTGTTTTATCACTTTAGCCCATATTTAGGTCTCTGATCTATTTTGATTTAATTTTTGTATATGATGTGAGATTAGAGTCCAGCATATTTTTTTTGCTTGCATATATCTAGTTGAGCACCATTTGTCGAAAATACTGTTCTTTCCCTGTTGAATTTTGTCACCTTTGTCAAAAAATTAATTGACCATAAATGTGTGGGCTTATTTTTTAGCCATCATTTCTGTTCCATTGATCTATGTGTTTATCCTTATGTCACTACCATACAGTCTTGATTACTGTAGTTTGACAGTAAGTTTTGAAATCAGAGAGTGTGCATCCTCTAACTTTGTTCTTCTTTTTGAAGATGTTTTGGCTATTCTGGGTCCCTTATACTTCCATAAGAATTTTAGGATCACTTTGTCAATTTCTGCAAAAAAAAGCCAACTGAAATTTTAATAGAAATTACATTGAATCTATACATCAATTTGGGGAGTGTTGTCATTTTAAATGTTAAATCTTCCAATTCATGAATATGAGATGTCTTTACATTTATTTAGCTATTCTTTAGTTTCTTTCAACAGTGTTTTATGGTTTTCCTTGTGCAAGTCTTATACCACTTTTGTTAGATTTATTCTACCATACTTTATTCTTTTTTGATGTTATTTTAAGTGGAGTTGGTTTCTGAATTTCAGTTTTGGATTGTTCATTGCTAGTGGGTAGAAATCAAATTAATTATATGTATTTCTCTTTGTCCTGCAGCCTTGCTGAACCCCTTTATTAGTTCTAATCATTTTCTTTGTGCATACACTCATGTGGATTCCTTCAGCTTTTCTACATACGCGATCATGTCATTTGTAAACAGAGGCAGTTTTACTTCTTCCTTCCTAGTATGGGTATCTTTTATTTCTTTATCTTGCCTTATTGACCTGGCTAGAATCTCCAGTACTGTGTTGAATAGAAGTAGCAAGAGCAAACATCCTTGTATTGTTCCTTGTATTATGTCCTTCCTTCTGCTAACCTTGGATTTAGTTTGCTCTTCTTTTACAAATTTTTAAAGTGGAAGTCTAGATTAATGATTTGAGATCATTTTTCTTTTTTTAATACAGGCATTTACAACAATAAATTTCTCTCTAAGCACTTCCTTAGCTTTATCTCATACATTTTTGTATGCCATATGTGTGTGCTTTTTATCATCTCAAAGTATTTTCTAATTTCCCTTAACAATTTCTTCTTTGACACGTTAGTTAGCACTGTGTTGTTAAATTTCCACATATTTGTGAATTTATCAGTTTTTTTCTGTTATTGATTTTGAATTTTATTTCACTGAGTTAGAGAACATACTTTGTATAATTTAAAAATTATTGAGGCTTATTTTATGGCCTAACTTTTGGCCTTCCCTGGAGAAATTTCCACATATAAGTGGGAAGAATATATGTTCTTCTCTTGTTTAAGGGAATGTTCTATTGATGTTTCTTAGGCCTAGGTCATTTCTAATATTTTTCAAGTCTCCTGTTTCCTTGCTCATTTTCTATTTGTTTTATCTGAAAGTGTAGTATTGAAGTCTCCAACTGTTTTTTTTTAATTATCCTTTTCTCCTGTCAGCTCTATCAGTTAGTTTTTGCTTCATGTATTTTAGGGCTCAGTTTTTTGGTGCATATATATTTTTAATTATGTCTTCATCATGAATTAACCCTTTTATTATTATAAAATATCCATTTGTTTCTAGTAACAAATTTTGTCTTTAAGTCTATTTTGTCTAACATTAGTAAAGCTACTCGCATTTTCATTTGGTTACTGCTTACATGGTATATCCTTTTCCATTCTTTTACTTTCAACCTCGTCATGTCTTTGAATCTAAAATATATTTTTGATAAACAGCTTACATTTGGTTTGTGTTTTTAAATCCATTCTGCCAGTCTCTGTCTTCTTATTGGAGCAATTAATCCATTTAAATTTAATGTAATTATGAGATAGGATTTACACCTATTTTGTCATTTATTTCTGTCTTATGTCTGTTTTGTTCCTCTATTATTTGATTACTTCCTTCTTTTCTATTTAATAATAGATATTTTCTAGTGTACCAGTTTAAATCCCTTGTCATTTCTTTGGCTGCATTTTCTTGAGTTTTTGTCTTAGTGTTTACCCCGGGATTACTATTAACATCTTAATTTTAACAATCTAGTTTCGATTAATACAAACTTAATTTCAATATTATAGAAAAACTTTGCTCCTTTATAGCTTAATTTATTCCCCCTTCAATTGTATCCTTATCGTCATATAAATTATATGCTTATACATTGTTTGTCCATCCACTTAGATTTATACTTATTGCATTATGCAGTTTTTTTAAAAATAGGAATAAAAGGAATATAAGAAAAAATACATTTATACTATCTTTTATATTTACCTTTGTAGTTATTTATACTAGTAGTCTTTATTTCTTTATGTGTTTTTGAATTACTATTTGGTGTCCTTTCATTTCAGCCAGAAGAACTTTTTCTTGTAGAGAAGGTCTGCTGGTATTATATTTTCCCTGGTTTTGTTTGTCTGGCAATGTCTTAATGTCTCCATTTTGGAAGGATAGTTTTACTTAACATAGAGATCTTATTTGATGCTCTCCCCACCGCTCCAGCCCCCAGCACTTTGAATATATCATTCTGCTACCTTCTGATTTCATGGTTTCCGATGAGAAAGTCAGCTGTCAATCATTGAGCACCCTTTGTACATAATGAATTACTTCTCTCTTGCTACTTTTAGATTTTCTCTCTGTGTCTGGTTTTCAACTGTTGTGATGTTTCTTTCTACATGTTTATCTTTCTAAGTTTACCCTACTTGAAGATTATTGAGATTCTTGGATGTAGATTAATGTTTTTCATTAAATTAGGAAATTGTTTGACCATTATTTTTCAAATATGTTTTCTTCACTTTTCCCTCTTTTCCTCCTGGGACTCCCATTTTACGTATATTGGTATCCATGATAGTGTCCCACAGGCTTTTGAAGCTCTGCTCTATTTTCTTTATTCTTTTTTCTTTCCGTTTCTCATAATGGATTATTTGATTGACCTGTCTTCAAGTTTACTAATTATTTCTTCTGCCAGTTCACAGGTGATGTTGAGCCTCTTTAGTGAGTTTTTCATTTCAACTTATTGTACTTTTCAACTATAGGATTTTGACTTGATTCTTTCTTATAATTCCTGTCTCTTTATTGATATTTGATTTAGAGAGGCATTTTTCTCATACTTTCCTTTATTTAATTTTTTAGACATGTATTCTTTAGTTCTTTGAATATCTTTATAATAGCTGATTTAAATCTATGTCTATTAAGTCCGACATCTGGGTTTCTTCAAAGACACTTTTTATCAACTATTTCTTTTACTATGTATGTGTCATACTTTGTTTCTTTGCATGGTTCATAAGTTTTGTTTTTTAAACTGAACAGTTTAGATAATATAATGTGGAAACTCTGGAAATCAGATTTCCACCCTTGGATTTGTTGTTGCTTTTTATTGTTGTTACTCTTTGTTTGTTTAGTGACTTTTCTGAACTAATTCTGTAAAGTCAGTATTCTTTGTGATGTGTGGCTGCTGAAATCTCTTCTTAGCTTTATGGTCAGCTATATTAGACAGAGATTTCCTTAAATGCCTGGAACCAGTAAGTTTCCCAGCTTTTTCGAGGAGCTCTGGATGTGTATTGGGGCATCCCAGTGCTCAGGTAGGCATATAATTCTGCCTGTGCCTTCACTTTCTCTTTGCACCATGTCTCAAGGTTAACCAGAGGTGAGAGCTTAGGGCCTTTACAGTTCTTTATTGTGCATTCACATTGCCCTGGTCATATACATAGACCTACGTGTGGGTCTGGCCTTCTAGATTACAAAATATATGTCAGAGCTTTTCAAAGACACTCATAAACTAACCTCATTCCTCGGCTTTTAAAATATTTTGATCACTCCTTGTTTGCCCCAACTGTTATCACCTCAGGCACCTGCAATGTTAAATGATTGCCACTGACAGTTTTCTACAAACCACCTCCCTTCCTTTTCTCCTCACAGGGAAAAGACTTCACAGTGAATAAGGTCTGAGTCAGGTCAAATAAGGACAGGCCTTGCAAATGGGAGTTTCCAGGAAATCCCTAGAAAAGTCAGTGGTGACAATTCTTTTAGAGTGATGTTTTGGGGAACTCCGAACTTCTTATACCCCCTCAAGTGACTATCAGACTACTCCTGGTTTTCACTATGATTGCGGGAATATTGGTTTTCAAGTCTACTGTGATGCTGCGATGGCGGGAGTGGGTGTAGGTTAAGTTCAAAATGTCATAAAGCTATTACTAAAATTCAGCGTTTTTTTGTTTGTTTCTTTGTTTTTAAATAAGCCAGCCCTTTTGGGATTGTTGCAGGCCTTTGGTTAATTTCCAGAGTTTTGAAAGAGTTGATTCTGACAATTTTTCCCAGTGCTTTTATGGCACAGCAGCTATTGTTGCTCTCATTGTTTTTATGGAGGACTGGTTGTTCAGAAGCCCTTGCTCTGCTGGTCTCATCGACATCACTCCAATCTAATAGATTTTGAAGGAAAGTCTAACCCAAAATACTTTCCCCTGTAGAGCTGTTCTCAAAGTACAAACTTGGAAGACAAAGACAAGCATACAAAGACTAGGGACAGGTTCTGAGAAGTGCATCATTAGGCGATTTTATCACTGTGCAAACATCATAGAATGTGCTTAAATAAGACTAGATAGCATAACCTTCTATTCCTATGCTAAATGGTATACCACAGCTGTATATGCAGTCTGTTGACTGAAATGTCATTATGTAGCACATGACCATACTGGTAAAAACTGCTTGATGAAGAACCTTACCAATCAAAAATTAAATTTAAAATATAGAATTTAGGCAATAATAGAAAAAAGTGGACAAATGAAACCTTCTAGGGAACATGAAAGTAATCTATATCTTTATTTGAGCTGATAGTCAACGTGTGTGTATACATTAAACTATATACTTAAAGAGTAGTGTACTTCACTATATGTACAATAAGCCTCAATTTAAAAACAAAAATACAGAGCTTAGAATGGGAAAACTAGGAAACTGTATCATAAATCTTGAATTTAAATCTAGAACTATGAATAAACAGTTATGGGAATTATGAATCCAGAACAGAATGTAAGTGTTGACCATGTAAAAATATTTTCTAAATATCAGGAATTCATCCAACTCCTGAAGTGTGATGGGGAAAGTATGGTCTATGTGTATTAGTTATCTGTTCCTGCATAAAAATTTGCATCAGACCTTAGCAACTTGAAACCTAAACCTTTACTGTCTCACTCAGTTTCTATGGGTCAGGAATCCGGAGCAGCTTAGACAGGTCGAGGTGGTTCAGGGTGTCTCAGGAGGTTGAAGTCATCGAGAGCCTTAACTAAGGCTAGAGAACACACGCCTAAGATGGCTCACTTACATAGCTGTTAGAATGCCTGTTCTTTGCCACATGGATTTCTCCATAGGTCTCGTGGAGTGGTCTCACAACATGGCAACTAGCTTCCCTCAGAACCAGCTATCTCAGAAAGATAGCAAGGCAGACCTAGCTTCAGAAGTCACAGCCTACCAACTCTGAAGCATTGTTGGAGGGGATTACACAAAGGTAGGAAGAGGATAATTAGGAGTCATCTTGGAGGCTGGCTACCACAGTCTGCTAATTTCCTCAGTTTTTTTTTTTTTTTTTACCCTAGAGCCAAGTTAGAAAATGATGCTTCCTACCTCCTAATGTCTTTGTATAATTCTTTGTCCTTTAGTATACTCTTTTAGTAACCTCATTACCCCTATGGAAGCATTTACTGAACTTGAGTAGATCTTTCATTTTCATTCTATTTTATTCAAATTTTTTTCTTAAGTTAAAATCAGATCGAACTAAATTTAATGTTTTAACATTTTAAAGTTCTGTCTAGTATGATCTCATTTTAGTAATTATTTCTGCCTGTTCTATGTTTACATATGCTTGGAGAGATCGTATGAGTGTAGTTATTTCTAAGTGGTAAGAATTTGGGTGGGTTTTTTCATTAGCTTTCCTCTTAATTTTTCTACTTTTCTCTGAATTGCTTAGAATTAGTTTTTTTAATGATTATGTATATTGTTTACAAAGAGAAAGTCAGACTTACAAAATAAGTTTTGTAGTATTCAGTTATGGTGAGAATGTGGGGAAACATTCTCAGTACTATTGGTTAGAGTATAAAACTGCGTACAACCTTTGAGGGACAGTCTGGTAGTACCTATCACAAAAATGTCATTCTTATGAATCAACCCTAAAATGTTTATTCACGTGAACAAAGATGTGCAGAGAATGTTTATTTCATCATCATTTATAATAGTAAAACATTAGCAACAACTGAAATGTCCAATAATAGGTAAATATTTAAGAGATTTTAGTATATTTATTATATAGAATACCATGTAGCCATTAGAATGATGATTCATAATGTACTACATGAGAACATTCCAAGACATTATGTGAGAAATGTAAGTTACTTATTATGTATAGAATAACTCCATATGTGTGTTAAAAAGAAACCCAACTAGATATGTATATGTTTACATCTATATGTACACACACATGTTTATGTATTAAATCCATTGGAAAGAGTCTGGAAGGATTCACACCAAATAAACACGGATACCTCTAGGTTAGGGAACAAGAGAAGTATTGGGGATGAAAGACTGTCTTTTTCTCTGCTTGTTAGCAAGTTATTTTTATGGAGAATGCATGCATGCGTTTTAACTTAAACATTTTGAGATATAACTTTGGTTGCGCTGTGGAAGGTGAATGTAGAGATGACAGCAGGTCTCAAGTAGAAGATTGCTTGAAGAAGCATGCTTCACTTTTTTAACTGAAATGATCTTCCAGTTAAAAAGGATCTAATCATGAGAATTTTGTACTTTATGGATCTTAGCTGGCTTGTTCTTTTCATCAGTTATTTCAGTTGTCCAGGCAGAAGAGGCTGGGATTCCCTGCTGCAGGAATGAGGATTGGAGGGAACATGAAGATAATTTTAGGAAGAGAAAGTTAGGAAAGAGAAAATTTTAGTAAGCATGTGAAGGTTGGGGGAAAGAATAGAGTGGAAAATAAAATTAATTCAGGGGACAGGAAGAAGAGCAGATTAAAAGGAAGAGGATGATGAATTTACTGTTTGTTAAAGGCCTGTGGGAAGTTCTCATGAAGCTATCTAGTAGATGGTTTGAAAGAAGGTTAGTGCTCTGGCATTTAGATGATATTTTAAATCAGCATGGTTGATAGTTGGAAATGACCGAAAGAAGAGTGTAGAGAGTAAGAGAAGATGCTTAAAGATGGAACCCTGGAGGCAATACTAACATGTAAGGAGCTAGCAAAGCAGTCGCTAAAGTTGACTCTAAACCTGCATTGGAGAGTTGTATCCAGTGTTCAAGGATGAAGGTGATGAGAGTGGTTCCTAGTGTCACACTCTACAAGAAGTGGGAGGAAGAGGAAACATTTAAATTTGTACTGCTAGGGACTTCGACCAGAATGGATTGTGATAGAGAGCCCTCTAGTGGGAGGGAGCATGGCATTTGAGGAACGGGAAGGAGCCTGACGGAGCTGAAGCTCAGAAAGAACGTGAATGAGGCTTTTTCTTCCTTTGAGTACAATGTGATCACTTTCTTATTGGAAGGAAATTAATCGGGTTAGTTTTTAGTCTTTCAATGTATGAAGGTTATATGTAAATTTTTCTTCTGCTCTGTAAAAGGTAGAAAAGAGGTTTTGAGGATCAAAACTTAATGGAGAATGACATTGTGGAAAATGAAGTAAGAAGGGAGTTAGGGAAATTTTCCCCCAAGGAGAAGCACCAAAACTGACAGCATTAAAAAAAAACAACAGCAATAACAGCATGACAGTAAAGAGAAGCTACAGGGCTTTTTGACACCAAGCTCTGCTGGAGTTCCAAAGGCATGGAGCAGCCCCAGAAAGATGAGTTGAGGAATCTTACTTTCATCAAGTTGCTAACTAAGAAAAATTACTTTAAAGTATGCTTTTATACATATTTGTTATAGTGATTTTTCAGGAAAAACTATCTGCTTTATTGCCTCGTTTTCTATGTTTATTGTATGGAAAATGAGATTAATGTACAGGGGAGAAGTTCTTTGTTTATTTCCTGTTCACACAAAAGACTAGACAGGAGGATATTCTTTATTTCCTTCTCTCCCTTTGTTTTATTAAATTATACTCATACATAGAGAAAATTGTGGAGCAACATGTATTAACAGTTAACATTGTTTACCTAAGAATAGAATTGCCAGGGGAATGCTGAAATTATCTTCTTTTTGCACTTCTTTGTTAACTTAATTGCCTTGTTTATAAAACAACTAATAATGTAGTGTTTATAAGAGAAACCTAAAAATAAATTAATACATTATTTGTAGAATGATTAATAAAACAATAGAGAGGTATACAGTGTGGGAAGTCTGCCTCTCTACCATCTTTGGCTATAGATAAGCTTTTGTTATTATCCAAATCAAGACATAAATTAGTAAATATGCATTTATAAAAGTATATACTTCTTCATTTGTATTGTGGACATCTTTCCATATCGATACATATCCCTTTATTTTTTAAACTCCACAGAATTTTAAAAACTTTTTGAGGAAACCTTTTTTTAAACTGAAATATTCACAGGGAAAATTGTCCAGCTTAATGACTTTTACATATATAACCACCATCTAGATCAAGATCAAGAACAGTGCTGGTCACTACATAAGCCTTCCTCACACTGTCTGCCAGTAATTAACCTCCTGCCTCCTAGCAATAGGCAGCCGCTGTTCTGATTGCCATCCCTGTATATAATTATGTCTGTTTTTTTTTTTAACTTTATATAAATTAAATCATACAGCTGTGTGGCTTTTTTATGTGTTTCTGACTTTTTATGGCTAATATTGGTTATGTGAGATTTATCCATGTGGTTACATATAGCAGTAATTTTTCCTTTTTCTCTCTGGGATAGTAGTCTATGGTAGAATGCATGACTGTCACAATTTATACATTCTCCTGTTCATAGGTATTTGAGTTCTTTCAAATTTGGAACTATTATGGATAATGGTCTTATAGGCCTTCTTGTACATATCTTTTGAATACATTTATTTTTATTCTTCAATTAGAGTTGACATTTCAGTATTATTTTATATTAGTTTCAGGTGTACAGAATAATGGTTAGACTTTTATGTAATTGAACACATTTCTGTTGAGCATGTACACATTTCTGTGTGCTATATACCAAAGAAAGAATGTGCTAGGTCACATGGAATGCATATGTTCAACTTTATTAGATACTGCCCAACTGTTTCCCAAAGTGGCCCTGACATTTTACCCTCCATCAGTAGTGTGAGAGTTCCATATATTCCATGTCCTTGCCAACACTTGGTATTGCTGGCTTTTTGTTTGTTTGAGTTTTGTTTTTTTGTTGTTGTTTGCTTTTGATGGCTGTTTTACAACATTAATTTAAAAAGTCTGCCCAGTTTTTATTATGCAACTATACCATAATTTAATCTTTTGAAGGGCTTTTGCCCTCTTCCTCCACTGTAGCTCAGCCAGAACCTGGACGGCTTTGATACCTAGTGGGCTCTGGTTTGTTCTATGTGTGATCTGAGTGTGTAAAAGTAACAGAACCAATATAGTCTTTTTCTTTTTTCTTAAAAGATTTTTCTTCAGTTTTCATTGTTTTGGAGTAGTATGGCACCAATATGAAGAATTCATATAAAATTGTTTAATTTTGTTGACATAACAATCATGATTTCATGGTGGTAAATAATTGTTTTCACTCTTGTTTAAAAGTAGTGTAAAAAAGTAGCTTAATGTCTGAATCTAGACTTTTGGCAAAAGCGATGCTAAACACAACTAGCTTAATTATCCAGAATAATTTGCATTCTCTTAGAACAAGCATGCAATGCTAGCAGCCACCATCTGCATCATATAGATTTTCAATCCATTGGAAAACTGCTGTGTGAATAACTTGAGAATGTAATCACTTAGGTTTTAGAAAACTTTGAATTTTACCCTTTCAAAGTGAAAGGTGTTTCCAATCAGAGTATGTTGCTTTGCAGCCCAGTCTTTCTCTCAATTTTTTTCTAACATACTTTTTTAAAACTGAAACTATTGGCTTGCTTTTAATGAGTTCAATGTGATCACCAGACCTCCTGCTTCTCAGGTTAGGGGGTATGATTACTTTATGATAACCACTCTTCCCGTTGTGCATTATAGCTTTAAACAGGTGTTGGCACAGGTGGTATTCAGTCCTCTTCAGTTACCAGAAGTAATTCCTTGAGAGAGTTGAGATACTGTTAACCCTCTACAATGGCTGACTGGTCCTTTGGAAAGTGTCTTATGGGCATATAAGACAGTTTCATCTTTCCTACTTTTCTTTGTTTTTGCCAATTATATGTTGAATTATTTATTTTTGAAGTAGCTATAATGACCAGAGGAGCATGGAATTCTAATAAGTCTATGTGCTAGAAGAACGTCTTTACCTCTGGAGATTCCCTAAGAGGTCGTATTTTAACGGATCTCTAAAGTCTAAAGTTCAGTTCTTAGTTATCTGCATTGATGGTACATGACAAATCTGAAATGCCTAAATGAATTAACAAATAAGTCAGAAATCTTACTGAAGAGAGTGTCTTCAATGGCCTTCTTCCCTAGTCTCTAACTCTTTTTGTCAGTATCAGCGATGAGTAGCATTATTGATTTTTTTTGGCTTGATTTTTTTTCTCAATATCTGGTGAAATTTTTAATATTCTAAACCAGGATTGGTGGGGTGGAGTGGGGTAGCGGGGTGGGGTGGGGCGGGGTGGCGGCGATTGAAACAGCACAAATCTAATCAGCTTCGAATAAATAACTATTATTTAAAAATCTTTTCATTTAGCTCATAAATTCATGAACCTGGTTTAGAGATTAATTTTAGAAACCACTTTAAAATATTGGTTAATAAAATGCTTTGACCTCTCATAGATCATTTCTGAGTATGTCCTAGCCAGTGTCAACCCTTACAAAGAAGCCCAAATATTAAAGATTTTGCTCAAGTTGCAGCTTCATTCTAGAGCCCAATACCCTAGAATCTTAACTTCCATGTGATTTCAGTACCCACAACAGCTATTTCTCTTTCTGTGTAGGTATCAGTCAGAGCCGGATCTCTCACTGGCTGTTGCAACAGGGATCAGACCTGAGTGAACAAAAGAAAAGAGCCTTCTACCGATGGTATCAACTTGAGAAGACAAACCCTGGTAAATATCATTTACTTTTTTCATTGCATAGGAAATGAGACACATGTAATTAATTATTTTATTGAATCTATGTGCTGCCTTGTTTTCACTAAGGTGGTTTCATACTTTACCGTTGTTACTTTATGCCAAAGAACACTCTTAATTGTAAAATCTAAGCCCTAATTGTATCAAGTTTTAGTTTAGTGTCCAACTAAATTATCTAGTCTTTTTCACTTCTTCCTTCAAAGCGCATCTTTGTTTTAGGTTATATGATATTTCTAACCAAAGTTTGAAAGAAAGGTCATGGCTGTCAGTGGCTGACTTTCTTTTCCTCAACTATAGGTACACACATAAGATTCCATGTCTAGTTTATTTTTTATTTTTTGGTAAATCTTGTTTTAGTTACTAACAAGTTTATGCTGTTATTAGTTCATGTTATACTATATCCAATGATCTCTGTTAATAATTATCTGTTTCTGTTTACTTGGGTGATGACTGTATCTTTGGGCCTAAGGGTGAAGCTGTCCTGATGACTTCGGGAGCAGCAATAGGTAGGAAAGCAGAATGAAATCTTAAGGAAAAAGATCGCAGAAACCTTTCTGTCTGAAGTTGCCAGAATAGACAAGTTCTATTGCAGGATACTTATAACAAGTGGCAAATAAAGTAAAATCTGAAATTGTGTGACAGACTGTCTCAATCTACATGTAACACAGACTGGTGGCAGTGAGCCTGATCTCCAGTTTAACCTTGTGATTGAGCTGTCTTCTGTAATACTACAGCATTAACGTTTTTGCTTATAGACTAAATTACCAGTGGGGATATTGCATATTGAAGAGTCTTTGCTAATAATAGCATTAGCTCTGAGGTGGAAATAAAGAATGTTATAGAGATGTATTTTTGTGTATGCCTCTGGTAAGATTTTTTTCAAAGATCACATGCTCAATCTGAAAGGCCCAGGCATACCAAAACAGAAGACCGTATTAACCTCTCCGCAATGAATTTTTTAATCTACCCACCCCCTAATTTCTATTTTGAAATGTTTCAGATGTACAGAAAAGTTGAAAGACCAGCACAGTGAACATCTGTTAACTCTCTTTTTAGATGCAATAATTGTTAATTTAACATTTTGCTAGATTTCCTTTATTCCTATGAAATAAGTAAGTGAATAAATTTTAAAATGTATGTATATATGCATGTATATACACAGTCTCTCCAGCATTCATCTCCTGAAAAACAGGAGAATCACCCACATAATCATAGTTTCTTTTATCACATCTAAGAAAATTAACAATAATTCCTTAATATCATTTAATATCAAGTGCATATTCACATTTCTCTAATTGTTGTAAGATTGTCTTTTGTAGCTCTTTTTAATTGAATAGTATCTAATTTAGGTTGACTAGTTAGAATTTATTGTTATGTCTCTTTAGACTCTTCAGTCTAGTCACTTAAACTTTTTTCATGACATAAACTTTTTTTAAATATATTTATTTTAATTAGTTTCAAGTACACAGAACATTGGTTAGACATCTATATAGTTTGTAAAACTGTAAAACTGTCCCCCCAATTGCTCCCTCCCTCTCCAGACCCTCCACCTAGCCAGCGTATTCCGGCTAATTGCATTCCCATCCCCATTCATAGTATAAACTTTTTTAAACCATCTAAAAATATTGCAGAATGTCCCATATTCAGGATTTAAAATTTTTCTCTTAGTGTCAATTAACTTATTCCTCTATAGCTCTTTATTTTCTGTAAACTGGAAGTTAGGATTAGAGGCTTGATTCAGGTTAAACATTTTTGGCAAGAATACTTCATAGATTATTTAGGGAGGGCATGTACTAATGGCTGCAATTTACTTTGAAATGCATCAACATAAAATAGGGAGATGGACAGATATGTGAAAACATTAGTACTATATAGTAAAATATTAAATGGCATGAATACAAATTTTCACCATAAAATTCCTTCATCGTTGCTCTATGTTTGAAAATTTTCACAATAAAACATTGGATCAAAACACTCTTTAGGTATCGTTTCCCTTACATTGCTATTTATCAGGAGGCATGTAGTGTCAAGTTATAGCATTATTTACATGCTAAATTTGATCATTTGTTAAAGTAGTGACCATCAGCTCTTGTCTTTGCAGTTTATAAATAATCAGCAAGGTATCATTTTGTCAGTGGATGAATATCCTCTTTAACCTTTGCCAGTGGTCTTAGAATCCATTGATGATGCTTATCTGAATCACTTATTTCAATGGGGATTGCAGAATGGTGATAATCCAATCTAACATTCTTTCAGCATAATTTATTAGCTGGAAATTTGTCTGCAAAGAACTTTGATTTTAGATATTTTTCTAGATATACAAACAAATCTCTTGACATCTCTTGTTGCTGCCATTAGTTAAATATTCAGTAAAAGTTCGGTTAAATATTCAGTAAATTTCGGTAAAATACAAGTGACATGCAATTTTAAATTATCTAGTAACCACATTTTAAAAAATGAGAAGAAATAGCTAAACTTAATAATATATTTTATTTAACAAATACGTATTATTACTTCAACATTTAATCAGCTCTTTTTAAAATTGCTGAGATTTCTTTTTTCTCTTTCTCTTGGTACTGAAATACAATATATAGTTTACACATAAAGCATATACTTCCAGTAGGTCACATTTCAAGTTCAATAGCCACGTGTGGCTAGTGGCTATCATGTAGGACAGCTCAGTCTTAAGATATATTACAGTTAAAACAACAAGTCAAACTCAGTGCAAAGCAATCTTACCAAAGATGTCACTTCTTCCATGATTCATAGCAGAGCCAATCACATGGAGAGGGGCAGAAACAAATTGGTATTTGGTTTGTTTAATAGAGCAACGTAGGCTGATAGCAAGGATTAGCTAGATGAATAAAGAACTATGCTAACTAAGGGTTTTATAAGCCTGGTCACATTCCAATAGTTGGTTACCAGGAGAGACACGAGAAGGATTGTTAAGATGTTCCAAAATATATAGGGCAGAGCAGTGAAGAATTTGGAAGGCAACCACTGGTCAATGTGTCAGGCAGTCAACCTCTATAGAAGAAGGGGTTTTAGTCTTTTGAATTTGGCACCCAGAACAGCGCCTAACATATATTCTAATCACAGTTGGTAGGGCTAAATTCCCACACTGGGATTTCAGGACTGGGCTCCGGTACCAAGCATAGAATAGGATACCAGGAAAACAAATTCACTGGAAACAGGAAAGGTGACTAAGATGCAGCTCTCAGGCCACAGCAGCATTTTTGCATCTAATTGGGTAGCACTGTCCACTTGAGAATACGACTGTTAAAATCCAGTTTTTAGCACTGGGGTGATACTGTGTTCTTCTGAAGCAGTTGTTCCCTCCCCCCCCCCCCGTCATTTTATTTTTGTTTTTAATCTTATTTCCTATTTTAATTTATCTTGGAACACCCATCATCAGGAAATTAGAGAAAGGTGGAACTAAGGCATTGAAACAGGAAAAATGGGAAAGAAATGTCATTCATCCCCCTGTTGATTAGGAGTTGTTTTCTTTAAGGAGATAGTGCCTTCTTTTAAGAATAAGTTCCCCTAATTATATGTATTTGCTGCTCGCGAAGCTGCATTACCAACTGTCCCCATATTTTCTATTTTTTATTTGGAAACCAAATTCATACTGGTTCTAAGTTTTTTTTAGTCACGTTTTCTGTAAGACATAATTTAGCTGATGAGAAAAGAAGTTCATCGTCGGTTGTTTTAACCTTTATTTTAAGAGCTAATGTGGTATAAAATTCTTTCTAGATAAAAATATTCTTATTTTGTTGATTTTAAAATAATTTTTCATATTAGCTAAAGAATTGTATTGTTTCTTCTTATTCCATGGACACTTCGAAACTATCATGTTTGGATAAGATGAACTAAAATTACATTAGCATCTGAGAATAGCTTATCCACTGTCTAGTCAATAGTCGCTTATAGTACATTGGAATCTTTTCTGCAAAGCATTGCAGAGATGATTAGAATCCACCTAAATGTCCCTAGTCACAAAGTGGTTAAATAAATTATGATGTATCTGTACACTGGAATACTGTGGAGGCTATATAGTATAAAAGGTGGCTTTATATGAATTGGTTTTATATGTGGTAATATCAAACTCATAAGTGAATAAAGTAAGACAAAACAATGGCTATACTATATTACTATTTATATAGGGGAATACATACCTACATACATGTATATACATTCAAATAAACACAGAACATCTCTGGAGGGCTGTATTAGGAATTGATAAAAATGGCTCTGTGGAGAGGAACCGAGAGGCTGTTAACTACATAACCTTTTGTGTCTTTCTAAATTCTGTGCCATGTATTTGTTCTATATATTTGAAAAATACATATAAATGTAATGAAAGGAGGGAGGAAAAAATGAAAGAAGGGAGGAGAGAAGGAGGGAGGGAAGTAAAGAGGGATAGAGACTCCCCTCCCCCAAATCTGCCTTATTGACAGCTTTAATGATATAAAAAACTGAAGAACCTAGGTTCACATAGTCCAGATCTGCTTTTGAGAGGCAGAAAATAAGAGGCCAGTGATTTTTACTGATATGTAGTTCTTTCATAATTTTTTCTCTGTCTAGAATAGATAGCTCATCAGAAGAAATGTAAATGGTACCATCCTTTTGCATATATTCTGATAAAAAATGCAAAATTAAGAAAAATCACAAAATGAAAAAGTACGTTTTTCTCTTTTATTTAAATTTAAATATTTTAGAAAACAAGCCAAAAAAAAAAAAATGTTTGTACATTCTCTATTCTCGGGCTCAGAACATTTCTCTCTATATACCTTGATTAGAATTTTTTTTTTTCAACCTCTTATTCTGGATATGGGCTTTTTTGTTCTTGTTTGTTGTTGTTTTGTCTCTCTTTAAGTGGATGCTGCAAGAAAAATAAAGAGTGGATATTTAGGTTATATTTTCTGATAATCCAATACATATAGATGTAATGTAGTCCTCCGATAAACAGATACATCATCAGAATTTTCTAGCATAACCCAAAGCCTGCCAAGGCATATGATAAAATAGGCTGATAGAAACTGATCCAATACATTTTATCATTTCCTATGAAAACATTTACAAGAAAATGCCTATTTTTTAAAATACGTAAGTTCTAAATTCAACATGGTTGACATCAAAAGCCCCTTTATTTAATCAAATTAAGCTCAACGGTCTTTTCCCTTGTCTAATTTAAACATTGCTATAGCAGACAGGGTGTGCTCAGTTCCTCTTGGCTCATGGCACTGATTCTGCGTATTTCTAAACTAAACAATTAAATACAGTTTGCCAAGAGGCCTGTGTAGCAAGTACATGAAGTCAATTTGGAGAACAGAAGTGATGCTTCCTCCCTTCACTGGTGCAGAGTCCCAGACCATCAGGGAAATTATGTGTGTGACATGGGAGAAGCTGAGAAATTACTCTTGGAAAAGCTGGTTTCTGTGAATGGAGTAGTAATGACATGCTTGGAATCAATCCTTTTCTTATTAGCTCATTGGCAAAGACTCACCCAGAAATAACCTTGATAAGCAGGAAAATTATGTATACAAAGAAAATATTTACCAAATTTAAAACTCTATCAGCAAGTTAGGAAGAGGTTTTATTTTTCCTTCTCTTGGGTTTAGATTTGTTAGATAAATGTTTACGTTTTTTCTTAATGGGAGCCCAAATATAGTGCGGGGAAAAAAATCTGTTAAAAAAATAAAATAGGTAACACTTCCTATAAAGAAAAAAAGAAGTGAGTTGTTTTATTTCTGAGGGGTTTAAAGTTTTATATACATTGTTTTACATTCTGGTATCTTTGAATTTTTCTTTTAAAGTTAATCATTTTAAACCCATTCTTGTGTTATTCATTGCTCTGTATACATTTCAACCAAAGCAAACGAACCAAGGTTTCTAGAACAAATCTCTGTACTGGAGTGTTCCCAGAGTGCTTCTTTCACTATTTTAAAATACTGCTAACACTGAAAAAGAAAAGCAAGAAAAAACCCTCAAAATTAATGTGATAATATTATTTTTCAAATGAAGTATGTTTACAAGTTCGAAATTATTTAGAGTTTCTACCTTCTGTGCATAAATTGCCTTGATTACTTTTAAAGTAATCATGCCACTGCTAACTTCTCTTCTTATTTTCCCTCCTTCCTTCTCTCCCCCTTTCTTTTCCTACCTGACCAATTTTATTTCATCTAAATTTTCTTTTTATAGAAAATCTGGAAATGCAGAATATTGTAGAGAAGCATAGTTAGATTACCAGTAAACCCAATACCAAGAAAGAACTATTATCAGTAGGCTTATTTCCTTCAACCTCATGATTAAGATTCTTCGAATTTGTTTTGTTTGTACCCATTGCTCACTCTACTTAACTAGGAAAGCATGCCATATCAATGTGTCCTACTAGCTGGAATTCACTCATCTATTCCCCATGTTCACTTACTGAGGCCCTGACACTATCGTTTTATTAGAGCGAGGCACTGGATGAGAGGACCTCCTGCCTTACCCCATCCCTTTCTGCCTGTCTCATTCAGCCGTGATAGCAGTTTGGCTCTGTTTTGGACCTTTTATCCTGGCTGTAGAACAGAATTTATATAGTCTACTTAGATAGTTTCCAGAGCCTGTGTCATGCTGTAATTCCTGCTCGCCTTAAAAAAAGTAACAAAACAAAGACTTTGAAACCTTCCAGCCTCCTAGTTCCTTCTTATTCCTAAACTTTATTAACTTTGAATTAGGCCCAGACCTAATTGCCAAGTTATCTTGGCAGAATGGAATCCTCTTTCTCGAATGGTCTAAAGAAGAGTTTCGGTCTAGAGTTTCATAGTGTGTAGGCTAGGAATTTTTTAAACCAGGGGTGAGCAGCAAACTCTTCCTGTAAAGGGCCAGGTAGTAGTAGGCTATGTGGTCTCTATCACATCTACTCAACTCTGCCATTGTAGTCCCAAAATGAGACAGTATGTAAATGAATGAGTATAGCTGTATTTCAATAAAACTTTCTTTAAATTATGGCAACAAGCGATAGTTTTCCACACGTTTTAAGCCCTGAATCTCTAAAGCATAATATGATGACACACTTATCCATTTGAGGAAGAAGTTAAATATTTATATCACACACAATGGGAAATTATATATCTATTAAGAGTTTAAACAAAAATGAAAACTGTAAAAATATTCTGAATGATACAAAATGCATTGACCATAAAAGGATAGATTGACAGATTTGGCCATATAAAAATTAAGATCACAAAGCATACCATGAATAAAAATAAAACTTGAATGACAAACTGGAAAAAAAAATAGTTGCAGTCTATCACTAGCAATTGGTGTGTGGTCTCTACACATCAATGAGATGGATAACTCAAGAAAAAAGGACAAAGATAAATTTACAAGAAAAGACATATAATGGTCAGTAAACAGGAAAGGATGCTCATTCTTATTAACAGTGAAATCTCTATATCAAAGGGAATTTTTTGCTAAGTTTATAAATGTGAATAATTAGTAATAGTAAAATACTCAGTGTGTTGGGTAACATGGGGAAGTAAACAACTGGGGATGGTTGTGATGTCTCTTGTTAGTTCTGTTATTGTGCAACAAATTACCCCACAACTTAGCAGCTGAAAACATCTCACAATTTCTGAGAGTAGGAATCTAAGAGTGGCTTAGCTAAGGTGATTCTGGCTCAAAGTTCTTCTAAGGTTGTAGTCGAGCTGTCAGCCAGGGCTTCAGTCACTAGGACTGGACAGTGTACTTCCATGAGTGTTGGCAAGCCCCAGTTCCTTACTGCCTGTTAACCAGACATCAGGTCCTGCCCACATGAGTCTTGCCGTCGGCTTCCTGAGTCTCTTTATAAAATGGCAGCTAGTTTTCTTCTGAGAGAGTGATTTAAGACACAAGCAACTAAGACAAACTCCACAGCGTATTTTATAATCTGACATGGAAGTGGCATACCATTACTTCTACTATTTGCTGCTGGTCACACAGACTAATTCTGGTACAGCATGGGAAGGAACTGCACAACGGGGCGAGTACCAGGGGTCCTTAGGAACCACCTTGGAGGCTGATTGCCACATGGCTGTATTGGGACTGTATGCCTCAGGCCTTATTTCTGTCAGCTAGGTTTGCAGTTCTCCACATGTCATTACCTGCACCTAGAATGTCTAAAATGGCTTTTTTTTCTAAAATGTCTGGCACTTTAGGTGGATTTAGCAGGAGCATCTGGGGGGCCTGGCTGGAGATCTTTCACTCTACATGACTACAAAATTAATCTGAGATTTCAGAGCTGAGGAATTGGAAGAAGGGGGATACAATTTACTCAGATAGCAAAAGCTGCAAGACATCAGGTTCGGAGAGGAAAATCAGAATTGGTTAAAATAGTCTTCATCTGTGTAAGAGAAAGTGTATAATCGTGTACCCCTTATGGTAGGATCTACAAATAGATGTGAATGTAATGAAGTAGAAATACTACCCGTGGTAGTAATTGCAAAGTACAATAAATAAAGTATGATTTCTGTGATGGAGAAGGAAATATATATTTATTAATATGTGCATTATTATTATTCATAATTCTAACAAGTTCTAACCTATCTTTCTAGGGTTGTCTTGAGAGTTTGGATTTTATTCCATAGGCGGAGAGAACTTTTCAAAGGCTTTGCATCAGTGGAGTGATATGATCATAATTATGCTTTGGGAAGATGAATTTAACAGTAGAAAGAATAAAATAACAGTTGGGAGAGTCAGGGACTGGACTCTATGAAAGCATACCAAGTTATATTTAAATTCTTTGGTTTAAGTCCATGGAAGTCAGAGACAGCATTGCTTTCTTTGTTTTATTTATAGCTTCTAGCTTAGAATAAGCCATGTAAAATGAGTTTAATAAATGGTAAATGAATGAGTACATGCATCATTACCAGGTCAGGTTGTCTGAGAAAAGGCTAATCTGAATTAGTAAAGCATCTCAATTATAAGTATTTTTTCATTCCTTTTATTGCATTCAGGAGGTAACAAAGTACTGTAGCATTAATAGGTAGTAGACCTATGGAGGAGAGGTGGTTTAGTTGGTAGACTAAAAGCATATAAAATATCTCATATTCTCTGATGCTATATTGTCACTTTTTTAAAAGAGTTTACAGCAAATTCACCTCACACCTACATATACACTTCAAAGTTCCCATTTTCTCAAAAACAGAAAGTCCTTTGGATGGTAATGAGTTTGTGAACAGAGGGGGTATATTGTTCAAAAAGATTAAAATTGTCAAATAAGAATTTCAAGAGAGATTTTTCAGAGGAAAATTCTCTAAATTGTCACTGGGCAAAAAATCATACTTCTCTATTCCCTGAATGAGAGAGATTTAGGGCTTTGTTTTGAAAAATGACCCAAAGGTAAGAGACAAAAGACAAACAAACAAACAAACAATGACATTTTAAAATAATTAAAAGAAGAGTTGTCGCTTTGGATTTTTATTTTGCTCAAGTAAATTTTTAAAATATATAAATCCATATTAGGCCTGCAAGTTCCAATGGAGAGAAAAAGTTTATTGTTGATTTCACAATATATCATCATATAGGTTTTATTAAATTAGAAGATAATTGTTCAAAATGCCTTGTTTATTTCAGGGGCTACACTAAGTATGAGACCAGCCCCCATTCCAATTGAAGACCCAGAATGGAGACAAACACCTCCTCCAGTCTCTGCCACATCTGGAACCTTTCGGCTACGACGAGGGAGTCGATTTACTTGGAGAAAGGAGTGCCTGGCTGTCATGGAAAGGTACATGTCTCCTTTTCCTTATGACCAATCTCCCAAACTTAGGAAAGAGAGATACTTTGGTTAGATTTGGACAGTTTTCATTTCAAATAAGTAATTTGGGATCTAGTTTGTATCTCTAAAAGTATTTTTGAGTATTATAAATGGTATATTATTGAAATAAGGTGATCTACCATTGAAAAGTGATAAAACTGGAGTTAACATCTATAAGTATAATTTAATAGTGTCCTCAGTAATTTCAGAAACTTTAGAAGAATTTCTTTTGAGTTTAGAACTTTGTCTTATATTTGGGAAAAACTTTGAGGTCTTATTTTCAGCAAAAATATTAAAGAATTGTATTGTGGGCCACTGAGATATTTTTTCTTAATTTTTTTTTCTTTTTCAATTACAATTGACATATAATATTATGTCAGTTTCAGGTATAAAACATAGTGATTAGACATTTACATAACATAACAAGCCTAGTACCCGTCTGACACCATACACAGTTACTAAGTATTATGGACGGTATTCCCTATGCTGTACTTTACATCCGCATGACTATTCTTATAACTGGCAGTTTGTACTTCTTAATCCCTTCACCTTTTTTACCCATTCCCCTCAATTCCACACTCATGTGGCATCCATCAGTTTGTTCACTGAATCTATGAGTTTGTTTCTGTTTTGTTTATTTATTTTAGATTTTAGATTCCACATATAAGTGAAGTTACATGATATTTGTCTTTCTCTGTCTGGCTTATTGCACTTAACATGCCTTCTAGGTCCATCCATGTTGTTGCAAGTGGCAGGATTTCATTCTTTTTTGTATCTGAGTGATAGTCCATTATATACACATACCCTATTCTTTATCCAATCATCTGTCAGTGGACACTTAGGTTGCTTCCATATTTGGCTATTGTAAACAGTGCTGCAGTGAACATAGGGGTGTGTGTATCTTTTTGAATTAGTGTTATCGATTTCATTGGATAAATACCCAAAAATGGAATAGCTAGGTCATATGTTAGTTCTATTTTTAATTTTTTGAGGAACCTTCACACTGTTTTCCATAGTGGCTGCACCAATTTACAATCCCACCAACAGCGCACGTGGGTTCCCTTTTCTCTGCATCCCACCAGCCAATACTTGTTGTTGATTTGTTGGTGATAGCCATTCTGACAGAATTGAAGTGAGATCTCATTGTGGTTTTTAATTTACATTTCCCTTCTGATTAGTGATGTTGATCATCATTTCATGTCTACTGACTATCTGCATGTCCTCCTGGGAGAAATGTCTATTCAAGTTGTCTGCCTACTTTTTAATCAGATTGTTTAATTTTTTTGGTGTTAAGTCATATGAGTTTCTTATATATTTTGCATATTAACCTTTTATGGGATGTATCATTGGAAAATATCTTCTCCCATTCAGTTGGTGGTCTTTTTGTTTTATTGATGGTTTCTTTCACTGTATAAAAACTCCTTAGGTTTGATAAGTACCATTTGTTAATTTTTTCTTTTGTTTCTCTTGCCTGAGGAGACATATCTAAAAAATAATACTAAGATTGATGTCAAAGAGTTTACTGCTTATGTTGCTTCTATAAGTTTCATGATTTCAGGTCTTACATTTAAGTCTTTAATGAATTTTGAGTTCATTCTTGTATATGGTATAAGAAAGTGATCCAGTTTTATTCTTTTGCATGTGTCTTTCCAGTTTTCCCAGCTCATTTATTGAAGAGACTATCTTCATCTCATTGTATACTCTTGCTTCCTTAGTCCTAGATTAAGTGACCATATAGGTGTGAGTTTGTTTCTGGGCTCTCTATTCTGTTCCAGTGTTCTAGGTGTCTATTTTGATGTCAATACCATGCTGTTTTGATTCTTACAGACTTGTAGTATAGCTTGATATCAGGTAGCATGATACCTCCAGCTTTGTTCTTTCTCAAGATGGCTTTGGCTAGTCAGGGTCTTTTGTGGTTCCATATAAATTTTGGGATGATTTTACTCTAGTTCAGTGAAAAATGCCATTGGTATTTTGACAGACATTGCATTGAATATGTAGATTGCTTAGGTAGTATAGACGTTTTAACAATGTTAATTCTTTCTAACCATGAGCATGGTATAAACTTCCATTTATTTATGTCTTTTTCATTTCTTCAGTGTCTTATAGTTTTTTCTGTACACGTCTTTCACTTCCTTGGTTAAAGTTATTCCTAGATATTTTATTCTTTTAAATGCAATCATAAATAGAATTGTTTGCTTAATTTCCTTTTCTGATAGTTTGTTATTGTTGTATAAAAACGCAACTGATTTCTGAATATTAATTTTGTATCCTGCTACTTTACTAAACTCATTAATCAGTTCTGATAGGTTTTTTTTTTTTTCCGTGAAATATTTAGGGTTCTCTATATATAGTATAATGTCATCTGCAAACAATGACAGTTTTACTTCTTTCTTTCTAATTTGGATACTTTTTATGTCTGATCTGGTTGCTGTGGCTAGAATTTCTAATACTATGTTCTATAAAAGTGGTGAAAGTAGACAAACTTGTCTTGTTCCTGATCTTTTAAAAGCTTTCAGCTTTTCATTGTTGAGTATGATGTTAGCTGTTGGTTTATTATATATAGCCTTAGTTATGTTGAGGTATGTTCCCTTTATCCTCACTTTGCTGAGAATTTTTATCATAAATGGATGTTGGATTATGTCTAATGTTTTTCTGCAGCTATCGATATGATCATATGATTTTTTCCTTATTTGATTTATGGATAGTGAACCAACCTTGCATCCGGGAATAAATCTCGATTGTGGTATATGATCTTTTTAATGTGTTGCTGAGTTCAATTTGCTAATATTTTTTTGAAGGTTTTGGCATCTATGTTCATCAGGGAGATCAACATATAATTTTTTTTGGTAGTGTCTTTGTCTGGCTTTAGTATCAGGGTAATGATGGAGAGACTACTGAGATTTAACTTTCTTCAGTGAAGAGTATGTCCTACATGAGTTTAATTCCAAAGATTAGAAATACTTATTTTGGATTTTGATTTGTTAATTAATCTTCTGACTCTGGCTCCAGGACCAGATTCATAGTAGATACTCAGTACTTTTTAAAATTGAATTTGACCTGGGCTTTAGTTTTCTTAGATGAAATGGTATAAAGTGATTAAATATGGTTACGAAATGTTCAGTATATTTAAAGTGGATCCTAAAAGAGTAGAATTATCCTTTAAGTCTCCTACCTGTAAGTGATGTTTACAGAATTTTGTTTTGATGGCAAATTTTATATGCAATAAGGTAATAGATTTTTTTGTTAGAAAAGTATTTACTTTCTAAAATTAAATGTAGAGAAAAGAATAAATAAGAAGTAAAAATAATTGTTTTTTCTCATATTGAGATTTCTCAATAATTTAAATAATAGAAAAGAATGAAATCAAATGTGTAAAACTAGGTTTAACTTCTAAGATGATATAGAATACATATTTACATTGGATCAGCTTCACGTGTTTTTTCCTAATTATCTAATCTGACCAGTCTAATGACATGTTGGAAAGAGCATTTGCCTCAGAGTCAGAAAACCTAAAATCTGGTTTTGGCTTTGCTATTAAGCCAGCTCTGTAACTTTGTTCAAGTTAAAAACTCTGAGCTATAGCTTTCTCATCTGTAAAATGAAGTTTGTCAGTAGCCAGTAATGAATTATACATCATCTCGAACTTTGGCTATCTCCTTTCCTTCCTACTTCCTGATTATTTCCCAGTTCGTTAACATCACTAGCTGAAAGAGAAGGGGATTCAAAATGTTGGCGTTCAGTCAGTGATTTTGTTCTTGTGATCAGATTGAAATTAAATGGTTTCCTTAAGGGAAAGTTTGGATCCAGTAGCCAATATGAGGCTGTAGGTTATCATTGATGTTATCTGTTCCTTTCCTCAGTCTCTATTATAAATGAGTAGAAGCTATTTATTGAATAAAACAAATCCTCATAGGCTTGAGTATTCAGAGTGAAAGAATGAGACGTTATTGTCCTAGAAACCTGACATTTGTAATCTGCTTTATCTAGAAATTTTGATTCTTTCTTTAGAAAGAAGAAAACATTCTTCAGAACTTTTACTATGTAACAGACATGAATTTAAATACTATCTGATTTGCAATATTGCACATTTTTCTCTGCATAACAAAATAAGCTTTGGGATTAGTTTCTACTTGGTATAAGTCTAATTGTGCTACTGACTCAGTTATTTAATTTTTCTGAAGATAAATTTATCACATATTGTCAGTCTGAGGAAGGATTAAAATTTGATTACATTAATAACAATAGGTGATATTCCTGATGTATTTTCATTGAAGGCTTTACAATTCCTTTTATTTTTTTCCCAAGAACTAGCCACAGAATTCAGTGATAATAGTTTAGTTAAAAAGTTGTTGAGCACTTATCCTGGGTAAGGCACTCATTTAATCTTAATTTTCATTTTTTTAACCTTAATTTTAATTAATAAGTATCTTTAATCCAGGAATTGGTTATCTTTGGTTTAATTTTATCTTACCTGCACAATTATTAAGAATGTATGTGGTTTATTTCCAATAGTTGCAAAAATGAAAAAAAAAAAAAGAAATAAAAAAAAACCTTTCAAAAATTTAATAGCTATGTAGAGAAGGTCATAGTATGATTTTCAACTGTAAAAATAGGAATTTTTATTTTTAAACATGAGATATAAATCCCCTTGCTTCAAAGCAATGCATGATATTTTTCCCCTAAACTGAATGGGTGAATAAATATACATGAACTGTAAAGCCAGCAGAGTACTAGCCTTACTCAAATAGATAGTGCAAGTCAAAAAAGTTATTCAATTCTTCACACCATACAACAATTTCAAATGAATCAAAAATATGAATCCATACAAATAATAGAAGAGAATGTGGGGAGTTCCTCCATATCCTAGAAATGAAAAAAAAATGTTTTTAACTGTGACTCAGAAATCCAAAAGCAGTAAGGTAAAGGATTCATAAATTTGATTACATAAATTAAAAGGAAAACTTTGTGGAGGGCGCTGTGAGCAAAGTAGAAAAAAAAAAAAAGGAAAAGTATTTGCCATTTATTATCATCCCTGGCATATAAAGAACTTTAAAAAAAAAAAGAAACCAAAAACTCTAGAAAAAAATGGACTAAATATCAGCAGAGAAACAAAATGCAAATGGCCCTTAAACATATGAAAAAATATTCAATTTAATTCAGGGTAAGAGAAATACAAATTCAAATTATACTGAGATACCCTTTTTTCCCCCATCACATTGGCAAAAATCCAAAAGTTCCACATTTTTCTATTGATTGGGGTGTAGATAAATAGGCACTCTCATACATCGCTTGTGAGAATGCAAAATACAACAACTTCGTGGAGAGGAATTTGACAGCATCAGGGAAAATTACCCACCAGTTTGCTCTTTGACTCAGCATTCCCACGTCTGGAGAATTAATCCCAAAGATACACTGCAAAAGATAGCAGCCCTGTTTGTAATAAAATAAAGATAATGAATACAACCTATATGTCTATTGGTAGTGGACTGGGTGAATAAACTATAGTAAATAAATCTATATGTCAGATGTCCAGGCTCACACAGTGGAGTGCTATGCAGCTGAAAAAAGGAGTGAAGTTTTCTTTTCACTGAATGAAAATAATACTGTGACCTTCTGCTTTGTTGCTATTAAATACTTCAAAAGGCTTTCTTTTTTTTGCATTTTCGGTGATCTTCAGGGTTTGATGCTTAAGAAAAAGGCAGTGTCAGTTGTATACAGTAGGCTATCAATTATGCATTTATGCATTTGCTTATACTATATTTTAAATAAAAGAATAAACAAATAAAATGGTCGCCAATAGGAGAAGAGAGAAAAAACAGATTGGAGAGGACGAAGATAGAAGCTAGACTTCTCCGAATATACCTCGTTTTGACATTGTAATCATGTAAATATTTTACGTAATTATAAAACAAAATTAAATTGAAATGTGGGGGAAAGGTGATACCTAAGAAATAACTAAAGTGAAAGAAAAACTATATAATCTGGTGACTTAAACTCTCAGGAACTATCTCAGATAAATACAACGCAATATTTTGACCATGCTTCCCTGGTGAGATACAGCTTAGGAATAAAAAGAACAACAACAAAATCTTATACAGTTTTTACTAATTTTGGTAATATTAATATTGTTACTCAGGTACTACTTTGTATGGATGAGGATGTAGATATAAATAAAACAAGTAATTATATTAATATTATTAAGAACCAAGGTTTTCAGTGTAAAAGAGATACAGATAAATGCAAAAGGTTTAAGTAAAACACTGTAATCTTGTGTATGTGTCAAGTAGAAATTTATCTCAAATTCTTTTAATAACAGAGATATAGTTCACCTATTTAAAGTGTGCAGTACAGTGCTTTTTAGTATATTTACAGTTGTGCGATCATCACCGCAATTTTAGGACATTTTCTTTATCCCCCAAAATCCCTTATGCCTATTAGCAGTCACTCCTTTTCTCCTCCATCCCTCTCTAACTCTATGCAACTATCAGTCTGCTTTTTCTATATAGATTTGCATATTCTGTAAATTTCATATGAATGGAATCATACAATATGTGGCCTTTTGTGACTCACTTTTATTTAGCATAATGTTTTCAGGGTCCATCCATGTTATAGCATATATCAGTATTTCATTCCTGTTTACTGCAAAATATTTCATTATATGGATATGCCGTATTTTATTTATTGATCACTTGATGGACTTTGGGACTTTTTAGCTGTCATGAAGAATGTTACCATGAACAAACTTTGTATCCTGGTGGAATTGCTGGGTCATAGTAACTCTGTGTTCAAACTTTTAAAGAACTACCAGACTATTTTTCAAAGCAAATGCACCATTTTTCATTCCACACAGCATGATCGATTCAGTTTCTTACCAACACTTGTCATTATCTGTCTTATTGGTTATAGTTCTCTTTGTGTATGTGAAGTAGAAACTCACTGTTTTTGTAGAATCTCATTTGATTTGCATTTCACTGACTAATGATGTTGAACGTCTTTTCAAATGCTTTTTGGCTATTTGTATGTATATCATCTTTGGAGAAATGTTTAGTCAGATCCTTTGACCATTTTTATAATTGGGTTGTTTGTATTTTTATATTGAATTATACGTTTTTTTATATATTCTGGGTATGAGTCCCTTAACAGATAAATGGTTTGCAAATATTTTCTCCCATTCTGTCGGTAGTCTTTTCAAATATTTGATGACCTTTAGAGCATGCAAGTTTTTTAATTTTGATGAAGTACAATTAATTTTTTGTCTGTTGTCTGTGCTTTGCCTAAATCAAAGTCACTAAGATTTATTCCTATATTTTTTCTAAGAGTTTTATATCTTTAACTCTTACAGTTAGGACCCATCATCATTATTTTGCATATTTAAAATAGTGAATATTCAACACTGTTGGAAAAAACCATTTTTTCCCCATTGATTAGTTTTGACACCCGAGTCAAAAATCAATTGACTCTAAATATGAGGGTGCATTTCTGGACTCTCAATTCTATTCTATTGATCTGTATGTCTATCCTTATGGCATACCACATTGTCATGATTACTGTCACATTATTGTGTACTTTGAAATGCAGAAGTATGGCTTCTCCAATTTTTTTTTTTTTTGAAGATTGTTTTAGCTATTTTGGGTCCCTTGCATTTCCATATGAATTTTAGGAACAGTTTGTTAATTTCTGCTACAAAGCCAGCTATAATTTTGATGAGAAAATCCTGTAGTCTCAAATTTGAATTATAAATAATGTTATGAATCCGTTATATTTTCTCTTGTTAAAAGAGGAGGGGGAGGACCTCTGCCTACTGAAAAGGCCTATGACAATGATCGGCCTAGTAGAAATTAGCATGCCTGGGGCCCAGGTTGTGTTCTTAGGTACCATTAGCACTTCTTGAAGAAATATCTGTTTCCAGGCCTGGGGCAGGAAATATACATGATGAGATTATTCCAGATAAGCTAGTGATATCAAAAGGGCTCAGGGGCTAACTTGAAGAATCTCCCACTATCCAAAGAAGGGGACAATTTGAATATTAGTAATAAGGCCAGTTGTAATAGATTGAAGCACATCACACTTATTAAGAATCCATGTATAATAATGATACTAAAAAAAATTATTGGTCACACCTAGAGAATTTTAGAGAACCAACTAAATATTTGAAAGTGGTAAAGGAAAGAACTGAGCATTTAACCTGCCTTTCACATATGAACTTTATCTCTGATTAACCAAAAAGGTTTTCTCAGACGAAGAATTCCAGCTAATAAGTGAAAAAGGAATAATATAATTATAATATTATTATTGTGCAAATCCTAATGAAATAATCTGACAATGATCATTAGCTGCTGACATCTCAAAAAGTTAGATGACCAGGCATTATGTACCTCTTGGAGGATGTGCACAGCACCACGAACAGGGTGCTTTTTCCAACAAAATTGAAACTGAATCAAGTCAAGCCTTGAGATCCAGCCTCAGGTTTGTAGAAAATATGAAACAAAGTCTGTTAAACAATACGATGGGATTCAAGTCAACAAAATAATGTGAGAGACCCTAAGAATAATAACTCAGTTTCTTCAAGTGTTAAAAAAAATATATCTTATTAGCCAGTTGAGGACATTCGAATACTGACTGTATAAATGTTGCTTTTGTTTTAGTTATGATAACGATTGCTTATATGTAAATGGTGCTGTATTTATAAAAATAAGAGTTTTTATCTTTTAGAGATATGTATCAAAATGTGTAAGAATATTATAAAATGATAAGACATAGGAGATTCGCTTCAAGATAATACAAGATGGAAAGGCAGAGGCCAGGGTATGAATAAAACAAGAGTAGTATCAGTAAGTTGATGATTTCTATAGTTTGGTGATATTTACTTGGGGGGTTCATGGTACAGGTCTGTTTTTATATGTGTATATATATATATATATATATATATATATATATAGTACATGTATTAAAGAAAGTTCTAATTTTTGGATCAAATCACATGGAACTATGAGATGAAAAGTCTTCATATATCACAAAAACTAAACTACACAATGTTATCTAATAATAACATTTACTTATCAGATATTTGAGTGTCATTGAAGTAGCCCCCACAATACACTGGTGAACATAAATAGTTCCTGAGTTTTTAGTCTGGTTGGAGAGACAGACATTAATCAAACAATCACACAAACCTTGTTAACATTTCAACTGTCATGTGTATGAAAGGTAAATGGTGCTGGGAGATCTCATAATAGGTGATATGGTGAGAGTTAATTAGGTAAAAGGAAAGGAGAAAATGTTACAAGTAAAAAGGAGAGCTGTAGTCGTCTAGAACTGTGCCGTCTCACATGGTGGCCACATGTGCTCTATTTAAATTTAGGTTATTTAAAATTAAATAAAATTTGTAATTCAGTTCCTTAGACTAGCCGCATTTCAAGAGCCTAGTAATCATATATGGCTACTGACTATATTTTTAGGCAGCGCAGATATGGAACATTTCCGTCATCACAGAAAATTTTATTGGATAGCTCTGATACGGAACAACTGTATCTCATCCCCAGTAGAAAAAGTGATGGTTATATTTGCCTTGTAATGATTTGTTTTTGTTTTCCTCTTTATTCAAAATCTTAAGGTAAATACAAATATAAACTAAAACCCAAACATTAAATCCACTGAAATGTTTTAGAAAGTTTTCTAAGTGACTATAACAGAAACAAGTAAACATTTCATTAATTCACGTATCAAAATTAGCATATTTGTACATCCTTTTCCACATCTAGCCCTGCTTTTGAGAATACAAGATTTAACAATTCGTTTTTTATGATTGATCTTTTTCTCTAATTATCATTCATCCATTCATTCATTTGTTCATTCATTCACCTGTTTATCAAGCCTGTATTTTTACACACTGCATTTGGTGGATATGTCTCTTGAATATCTTACTTTGTAACGGTTCCTTATACACACCAACTTTTTTCATGCCGTTTATTTGAAGAGACTAAGGATTTTGTCCTGTCGAATTTCCCACATTTTAGATCTGGCCGCTTACATCCTCATAGTGTCTCTTAACATGACTTCATATTATTTGTAGACTGGCGGTTAGATCTAGAGTCTTGAGTAGGTTCTGGTTCAGTCCTTTTGGCACATGACTGGTGCTTTGTTCTTCCTATTAATAACGTTGTGTAAGGAGACACATAATGTCTGGTTGTCCCATTTTTAGTAACTATAAGATTAATTAGTGGATTCAGTGCTGTCATCCTGATCCATTTATTAGAAAGTTCACCATCTACCGAATAATTTCAGGGCAGTGATTCTTAACCTGTGCTGCATGTTAAGATCACCTTGGGAACTTTTAAAATACCAGTGAGAATTTACTCCTGACCACCTAACTGAATCAAAAACTTCTGGGCATGGGACTTATAGATATATTTGAAAAGTTCCCAAGTGATTCTAAAATCTAGCCAGGATTGAGAACCACTGTTTTGTCATCCATTGATGATTTTTTCCTAAGGAGTTGCAAAATGATTGTATTCCAGTTTTTTTTATTTATTTTGCATTAGTCAGCTGGAATTCTTCTTTATATAAATAACTTTTTCTTAACTCTTTAGTTACCCTGAAATATATTTGGCAGGGTGGTACTAGCATATAAGCTGTTATAGAACTGAGGAATAAATGTTATTATGAAGATGGGTAATAAGTTTATGGGGCCAGGAGACTCAAACAAGCAGAGGAAAGAGTCAAGAAGACTTTACCAAAGTGGCGACATTTTGGCTGCATTCTAATGGGTGATGGGAGGAGTTCACCAGATTAGAGAATCAGAAATGATATTATAATGTTAGGAGATTATCAGGAATTTCTGTATGGCAGGACACAGGGCTTTTCATCAAAAGCATTTCTACCTTGATTATTCAGGGCTTAGTCATACTATGCAAGCTATAACTAAGTACCATGTTTAATTATACCACAGCTTTGATATTCAGTCTTTATCCTAAAGGAGATTATATCTGATTAGATTGGTCTGTTGGATAGTATTAGTGGGACTATGGAAAATAGGCAAGGAATCTGTCAATCAGATGTGTATTTGAGTACATGCCAGATGCTTACAGTCAACGGAAATAAATGTAAAATAAATATGCTGTACTGTCTGCCCTATCTTAAGGCAGTAATAGCTTATGTTTGAGTATGATTATACAGTTTGTATATAATTATTGATCTTATTGATAATTATTTCATATAGTTGATCTTATTTAATCTTCACAGTTCTATACTATAGACATTTTATTATTTACAGTTTATTTTTAAGAGCCTCAGAGAAAGGAAGTGACTAGCCTATATGCAAATGGTTAGAGGAGGAGGAGGGTAGATTGAAGCTAGCTAGGAGGCTGTTAGAGTAATCTATGTATGAGTGACGAGTGTCCAGACTGTAATGTCAAAGCAAAGGGAGAGAAAATAAATAAAAGGTAATAGATATCAGGAAAAAACATTGAAGAAAAAAAAACCAACCTAACCTAGTTATAGATTGAACATAGAGATGACAGAGCAGGAAGTGTGAAAGAGACCTTAGCAACGGTGCTGCTCAGAGATTATTCATTTGAGAGACAGTATCTGTATTACTAGAAAATAGGTTGACTTTGGGCAAATTATTCAACATATCTAAACCCTAATTGTGATATTTACTAAAAGAAGAGTTAAGTGTTATGATACAGTAAAAAGTGAATGGGCTTTACAGTCATACAGCCTGAGCATTTAGTCTGAGCTTTCCCTTATGTTAATCTTTGGGAATTTCGATTTACTGTTAAATGAAGATGAGTTATGAGAGTTATGTGAGATGACACATATGAAGCACACAGTAGAGTGCCTTCCTCATAACCTGTGTGGAACAATTTTTTTTTTTCCATCTAAGTTCCTTCCACTTAGCGCTTTGACTATGAAGTTACCTCAAGATTTCTGTTAGGAGACTTCAGTGGCTCTAGAAATGGAGATTTAGGAGTCATCAGTATATAAGGTATAGTTAAAGCCACGAATCTGAATGAATAAATCATACTAGTTAAATCCAGCTCTTATGTTTCTGAATTTTTTCTTATACTCTTTCTGCATTTTTGCAGTTAAATGTGACTGAAGGAAAACTTAAAACCCTGCTGACTGATCTCATTTTAAATTCATGACCATGAACCTCAAGTGGGTCTTTAATTCTGCTAGACAATCATACTCTACCTTCCCGGTTCATTCTTTCCCACTTTCCTAAACAGTTATTTTACACTTTATTCTTTCCGCATACTCCTCATCCTCACTTTCTTGATAACCTTTCTTCCTGTTTAAATGAGGAAAGTGAAGCATTCAGAGAAGAATCCCACAAACTACCTGTACCTGCTCGCATGTAATACACACCTACTCTGTGTTCCTGCCTCTTACCATTCCCAAAGCACTTCAATAATATTCCCTAATCACGTGTCTTAGTGCCCAGCTTACCGTGGATGCTCATTTTATTTACATATTTTTTGGCCTTTTCCACTTCTCTGACCTCATTGAATTATCCATACCATGTATTTGATTTTTAAAATATCCAGTTCCAGAAACATTTATTGTTACAAAAGACAATATTATATGATTCCATTTATATGAAATATCCAGAATAGGCAAATCCGTAGAGACAGAAAGTAGATATGTGGTTGCCTAGGCCTGGAGGACAGAGGTATTTTGTGTGGAGGGTGAAGGTTAAGGAGTGTTGGGTTTCTTTTTGTGGTGATGAGAATTTCCAAAATTGATTGTGGTGATCCTCACACAACTCTGAATATACTAAAATCTATTGAATTGTACACTTTAAATGGGTGAAAATTTTTGGTATGTGAATTATATTTCAATAAAACTATTTTTAAAAAGAAACATTTAGTCAGTACACTATTAAGAGCTTCACATATATTTATCCTTACTACAGTCCTGATTTCTTCTTTTTCTAATGAGGCAATCAAGGCTTTAAGAGGTTGAATAAATTCTCAGGGCCACAAACTTAATAAGTGCCCTGGCCACATGTAGACCTTTAGACAGTGCTAACCATAGATTTGAGTTCTGCTTATTTACTAAGAGAAGGGTTTTTTTTTATTTGGATGTATGTTGATTGTTTTTAATGGATGGACTTGGCCTTCGTTAACCCTGAAGTCTGATGCCACTATATTAACATGTGTTATATAATCTCTTTGTTTACGAGCATATGGAGATTATAACAGGGGAAAGATGAAACAAGAAAGCCAAATGATTCATAGTTGTTGAAGCTGGATATTAGGTACCTAGGGGTTCGTGGCTGTTTTTTATATACTTTGAAGGTTTGAAATTTTCCATAATTAAAAAGATTTTTGTAGTTATTGTTTAAAGAGGACCTGACTAGATTTCAGTGGATAAAATAGATTTAGATAGTTGACTAATATTTAGTCATTCATTCATCTACTTAGAGAGCATCTGCTGTGTGCTAGCACAGAGCTGGGTTTACCTCAAGAGGTTTACATATTCACAAGAGGAAAACATTGTTTATATCATATGTCTGAAATATCTGCATGTGTAGATAATGACTCAAATGTGATTTTTATTAATCAAACCTAACTGTCCCATTGTTTATACAACAAAGTACTTACTAGGTATGAGGCTAAGTGCTAGGGTTAGAGAGAATAGATACATTTTTCAGTGCATGCAGTCAAGGGATGATGAACCTAGTAGGCCCGAAAAGTCTTTAGAGTGTAAGGCCATAAATTTGGGAGGCTTTGTCACCTAGGAGCAGGGCTTCTGATGTGCTCTTTCCTTTTTCACTTGTCAGCAATTTGGTCTGAATATTCTTTTAGTTTTAGAAACTGGTGCATCTCTGGAGTGTTAGGATTTATGACTGGGACATAGAAGAGTGAGACCTGGACCTGGCTATCGCACCTAGTGTGGTCTCAAGGCAGAAAGATAAAAGAAACCTTCAGATCTTCTTATACAGGTTTTCAGTCCAATTAAGCAAGATAGAGAAGCAACAACTTCGAAACAGCTTTGACTGGAGACAGGAATGAATGTAAGAGTACCGGCTTTTGGAGCCCGATTTGTGTGTATAGTTTATTTATTGCTGTTATTTTTCATCAGAGTAGCTGAATTGATGAGTCTGTTTCTGAATGTTCAGGAAAATGAAGGCAATAAACGCAACACCTGTGTGTATGTGTGTGTTTGTAATGAAAACCATTACATGTCTTATTTTTTTATGGAATAGTACACCGTAATATGTTTTTTGTTCCTTGTAGATTCTTTTCATGTTCATCTTCAATGAGCAGTATAAAACAGAAACACTACTAAAGCCCAGAACCCTCTGAAATTATAAGGAAAACATTTTTTGTTGTTGTTGTTTTAACCTTTGTCAATCTCCAAAACAACTTTAAAAAATTAACCCAAAATATTCTCCCCTTTTGCCTCTCCTAGCAGGCAAAGAGCCAGTATTAAAAATTTCAGCTTGAGAGTGTTTCTTCCCCTCACATTTAAGCATCTAAAGATAATTTCTTAAGATAAAAGTACTTCTTTACAAAAAAAAAAAAAAACATCACAACCACAATATTAAAACAAACCCAAATTAAATCACAGCCCTAAATTTGGTATCACTGCTGTTAGTTAACCTGACCTGTTAATTACACAGTCTGAATACGCGTCTGAATTAGAGACATGGGTCTAGTGCACAAATGCATTTTATGTAGTGTGTTATTTTTCTGGGGGGATCAGCATACAAGAGACAAATCGGTTTGTAAAGTGTGTTTCTAGAATGTTGCTTGAGGTTTCTGTAATTTAATTCTCTTGGTATTTTCCGCATTTTGGAATTCTTCCCAGGACAGTTTATTAGTACTTGGATTTGGGTTTCAGTCTCTTTCCTTTCTCCTTTTTACTTTTAATTTTTTCAGTGAATACTTAGACTGTGAAGGTTAAAAAAACCAATAGTTCCAGAAACTAAATTCTATATTTAACTGCAGACTGGGTGTGGTTCAGACAGCTGCAGTGCAAGCCTGCTCGCGGTTTGCCCGTCATCATAACCCTGACCTGCAGGGAGCAGTTCTTCTGGTCTTCTGACTCTGAAATCTGCTGAATGGTGATGATATGATGATATATGGTACATACTTTTTTAGGTGTAAAAAAAAAAAAGGCAAAATTGCCGAATCAGTTCAAACTTGAAGTGGTTCTGAAAGATGTTTCTTTTGTGTTCTTTTATAGTAATCTCTAAATTATATTAACTTGCCCTGTTTTCATGGTGCTTCAGCCCATAATTTTTTTACTACCTTTAATTATCACTGTGTAGTTTTAAAAATTTTCGCACAAGAGGTCTTCTCCATTTCAGCTCCCATTTCATGAAACCATGTTTTCTTTTAATGTTTTTTCCTTTTTTATTTTGCTTTATTAGTTCATGACTTTCTTAATTACCAATAAAAAATGGAGGAATAATTGCTTGTTCTCCTAGTAAGATTCTCTCCTTTAAAAAACAAAAACAGAAACATACTATCTGTTGAAGAGACTCCTGTTACTTCGTAAAATGGAAAAAATAGTCACTTTTTTCTTCCTTAGCAGTATCTTAATTAATCTGTGTATTGTCCCAATAGTATGTTATCATTCATACTATACAGAACTCCATGAAGAAAGAGACCCTGCTCATTTCAGTAAGATTACACCTACCAAAAAAAAAAAAAAAAAAACTAGAGCAGAAATGCTTATAAATACTTTCCTAATATTGCTGTTCTGAGAGATTGAGACCTATTCAGATATTTTTTTGAATGACCATTTGTATGATATGAACAATAAAAGGTGCTTGAATTTGGGGGGAAGAAACACTCTCAAGCTGGCCACCGATTTTGTCTAAGCAGCATTTAAACTAAGAAACTTCCTTTGATTTCATTTACTTATATTTGGTCACCATTTCTGCAGAGAATAAGAAAGAGACCCTAGAGATCATCTAGTTCAAACAGTTTATTTTTTAGACCAAGAACCTGCAACCCAGAGGTTAATTAACCTGGTTAAACTCACAGAAGAAATAAGATTAATTTGCTTATTTTGACTCCATAGCCTTGTGAACCAAATAATTTTTTTTTTAAATAGCATATTTGTTGACCTTCTCAACACTCTTATCTTCTTCCATTTTTATTGGTAAACATTTATCAAGTGTCTGCTAAGTGCTAAGCTATATGCTAAGAACCTGAATGCAAAGATGAAAATAGAAGTCCTTACTGCATTTAACTGAATTTCTTCTTGCCTTGGTTTCTGTATTCATCTCCTATTTTTCTCAGGCCCTCTTAATCTTTTTCCCTCCTGAAGTCTTTTCTGTATCTTCCCCTCTGTCACTTTGTTATTTTGAGGAAAAAAAAAAAAAAAGAAAAGAAAAAAACCCTAATATCTATTTCTTTATTTCTTCCCTCTCACACTTTTCTTGTAGGCACACCTCCTACTCACCCACCTCTTTTTTTCTTAGTTGCTTCTTATTAGTTGATCATAATGTAAACTGAAGTATATTCTTTAGTATTTCTTATACTTATTAATAGTTATGATCCTATTTCATTTTAAAAGCAAATTGGTCAATATAATAATGTTTCTAAGAATTAGTAAACTTTATATAATTTTAAGGGTCCTTCAAGTTCTCAGAATTGTTGCACTATGATTCTAAAGAATTATAGTTCTTATTAGTGTGGAGCCTTTGTTCCCCTTAGACTCAGTGGCTTTTGATAGGAGAATACTTTCCACCCTAGAATTAAATCTTTAGAAAATAATTGGTGCTTAGCAAAACAACATGAATAGACTAACTTCAAAGAACAAAACCGTCTCCATGATAACTAAGCTCTATCGGGAGACCAGTTATGTAGGGCTATGTGTATATCCCCATGATCTGTCTCAGTGCCTTGTTTGGCAATCAGCTTGTCTTCTGATCTCTTGGTCTCCTTGTTTTTATATATTATAGTAATGAAATACCGTAAGGGTATTGCAACCTGAAAATGCAAAGAAATCATTGTTCACCTACCTTTTATCAGTCTAGATAGTGAGAATTACTTTGTCTTCCTTATAAATTGAGAAAACTAAAAAAATTCTCACTGCTTAGAAGAGATTTGATTATTTTTTCACTTTATTTCTCAGAGTAAAACTTTCTTCAGTGCTTTACAGTTGCAAAGAAACTTACATCTCATTTTCTTCTTTGTTATGTTGCTGCTGAATGGAGAGTAGCTAAAAAAAATATATCTTTTTCACATCTAGAATCAAAGAAACCATATGTCTGACCAGGATAGGATTTTGTTTGCCTAAGAAATTCAGTGAATTCTTTTTCAATTTTTTTACATTTAACCATGATAGCTTTTTAGCAAGAGTCTAAGTCAGTGATGATGAATCCATTAAGTAGAACGTCATAGTGAAATGACAGATGTTGCCTATGTGAATTCAAAGAAAAATGTAAATGAGATAGTTTTAAGTGATAGAAGAAAAATTGCATTATGACAATAATGTAAAAAGTCATACACATACAAAGATAATGATTGGGAGAGGTAATAAAAATTTTAAATAAATGATTTGCCCTAAATGTCAAATAGTTTGAACATTTTTATGTTACTTTTTGTCTTTTAGTTTCTGATAATATAGTTGTTAAGAACATTGGTCTTTGAGTTAGAAAGACTGGTTTCAGTGCCAGCTTTCTTACTCACGAGCTGTATATCCTTAAACAAAGTACTTGCTAGAAAAGTAGTGCTATGATTTAATGCATTCCTCCTACTACTGAATATACTCAATACAAAAATATTAAATAAGAACTTTCAAAAAAAATGCTAGATTTCTTCAAATGGAAGAGTTATTTTCTGTATTCCTTAGTCTCAAGTATAAAAGTCTACTTAGCATTTTTTTTTTTTTACCCAAAAGAGCCATTCATCACCTGTGTGCCAAACACTCTATTCAGTGCTGAAGAATATTTAAAGATAAGGTTTTACCCTAATATGTCTCAGTCTAGTGGAGCAGTCAGGTTAAAAACTCACAGGAGACATAGGTACCGAGTGATCAGGATATAGAGGAGAGTGGTGGGAGGAAGGGCAGCACTAAGGGCATTTGAGCTGGGTCCTGTAGAGCAGTATAATCTTGATGGGTCGAGAAAAGGAAGAAAAGCATTCTTGGCCGTGGAAGCAAAGGCACAGAGGCATGAAATATTAGGTAACTGGAGTGTGTGGTCGGTTAGGCAGAAAATGAGGCTGGGGAAGTAGGTTGCATCCAGATCGTGGAAAACCCTTGTATTGCCACAGTTAGCAACATTAGTTTTTCTCAAAGCATTCGTATTTACATCCATGTCAAAGTATGGTTGTTCTGATAATTGGGGGGGGGGGGGGAAGGGCAGGGCAGATCTCTTAATCCATTTTCAAGGTTGTTTGTGCCACTTTTCTCCTAATGTTTAAAGAATTGATAATAACTCTATATGACAGAGACTCAAATTATTTTGGGGGTGGGAGGTGGACTTTGTATCTTATAATTTGTGAGACCTCCTAGGAATTAAAAAATTGGAACTATTTTGAAAAAACTTCTTAGCCTTCCTTTTTGAAGACAAGAGCCTAAATAGTATTCCCTTTTCTATGTGTTCAAAGAAATATGTTGAGATGCCAGCCATTTTCAATTTTTTTAAAAAAATTTGTTTGATCTATTTTTTTGTCTGCTGACTTGTATTGTAAAGGTGGATTATTATAAAATTTTAAAATCTAATTTTCCTACTGACTCCTGTTATAGCAAGTACATTGTTAGGATGAAAAATTGAGCCGTATCTTACCAGAATGGATTATTTTACCATCTGCTAAATGAATTTACTTGGTACTTCAATTTATGTGCTCCTGCAGGCAGAGGTTTGGTTACATTCAGGTGGCCCATAGGCTAGCACAGTGCTGTGTATAAAGTCTGACATCAATGAGTGTTGCTGGAACTTGATTAAATTGAATATATAATAAAAGTCTACAACTTGAACAAAATTAGAAAATGCTATCCCTCTGTCTCCCCTACCAGACATATTAGACTCGGTGCAGGGGTTAGAGTAATGTAATATTTTTATTGTTGAAGTTGTAAATTCAATTCAATGATAAATAATAATTTGATGATTTAAAGTGATCCAGTAAAAATGACTCAAAAACAGCAGAAAAATGACTTTTAAATGCCTCAGTGTTATTCTTCCTTAGCCTGATCATTGTACTGTCCTCTCCCCCACTTCCCCTCTTCACAAAACCCACTTTGTGGGAGTAGAGTGAGTCCTGAAAAATCTAAAGTTTGTTCTGGTCTAAAATGCTGCCTTCGCTTAGGTTGTCTTGCCACCACTGCATCCCGTGGCAAGTCGGTCTTCCTTTCCCTCTCTTCTGATGTCATTGCTGTTTTAGCATTAGAAAATGCTGCAAGGATGCACTATAAATTTTGGAATTAATGGATCCTAGAAGTTGAATTTTAAAGAGTGTATCCTCTTTCGTAATTCCTTATAGAATGACTCGGGTAGAACATAATGAACAACTCCTCCTGTATCTCTGCAAATAGAAAGAAGTTCTTAACATTTATATAAGCCAGCAGGAGCCTGGACATGACCTCATTTCAATCCATTAGACTATTTGAGGAAAACAAACAACAAAACTTTCCCACTTATTGACAGGTAAAGTTATCCCAATCCATTTCTCATAGCCAGTAAGAAGATAAACTGTCCTTAAATGCATTTTTAAATTGGCAAATTATACTTCCTGGTTCCTTTTTGGTCAAATAGAAATAGCCAAAAGAGAAATTATCACAATGTTTTTGAGGCAGATTAAAAATCCTCCCCATCCTCTTATAGAAGATCTGCCAGCAGTTTCATTTTGTACAAACAATGGATCCCCCATTTCTCTAGTCCCTGAGCCAATTAAACAGGACAAAGGACCCCATGTTCTTGATACTATTCTGTGGCTAGAGTTCACAAGGAAATGAAGTATAGTTTGATAAATATTAGTGTTGTATGTAATGAGTCACCAGTGAAGATACAGTTTATCCCAGAAACAGAACTAAAGCATCATGTTATAAACATTAATACTGACTGAGACCAGCTTATAGACTTAACTGGAAAAGGTTTACAGAAAACTAGTGAGCTTTTCTTTTTTAAACTCAACAAATATTTATTGAGTTTCTACTTCATAACCACTTATTGTAATACACTGAGGGATAAAGCAATTTACAAGACAGAGGTGGTGCTGGCCCTTATAATAATGCATTAGGAAACAATTATTGACAGACTAAATACAGCATGTACCAAGGTCTTCATATGTGTTTGATATTTGAAGATCTCGAATTAGTTGACTATGAACTTATGGGTAAATATCCTTTTCTGATATAATTGCCTTTTGGTTGAGGAAGCCTCAATGAACTATGTAATTTCAGTGATAGCATCTAAAAGTGGTCTTTATACATGGAAAACCTGTGTACCACAGAAATCTCAATCATAATAGTACCTCATTTAAATATTCTGTTTTATTTGGTTCCAAAATTGACATGTCATCCTCTAAAAGGCCAGACCTTTAGTTCTGACCATTTTGAGACTATCCTATAATTACCTTTCGGGAAATAGAAACTTCAGTAGTCATCAAAATCGTAATCTTGGAACATGATTATACTTCAGATCTGTAGTGTCATTGAGAAGAAATTTATTTAATTTATATACAATTGGTAAGATAACCTCTCAACTTTGACAATATAAGTATCTTGTTTTTTTGTCAAGTGTTATCACAATTAATTAAGCTTTTTAAAAGACAAAGAGTCATTTATCTATACCGTGGGTAGTTTGATTGATTCCCACTAAAAACAGCAGCAAACCCAGACATAGGAAGTAAAAAGCTAGGTTTAAGAAAAAGTAATAAGTATTCCTAAATGCAAGGTACTGTGTTTTTCCCTTTTCGGAGAGGTATCAGGATACTTCCCAACCAGTGCACCTCCGATTTTCTAAAGAACCTATGCTCTTATCTGGTTGATTTGCTATTTGTTGAGACCTCTCCCCCGAATCCCTCCATCCGGGAGGACAAGTTTTCATTTTAAGTACAAATTATATATATCCTGTTAGCAAGAGGTAGTAATTTTGCAGAAGTATATAGTATTGATCATAAGAAAAACCATGTAGGAGACAATGCATGGATTTTATCAATCTTGTTCATCTTTACATTATTATAAATGTTTGGTCAGTAGTGTCACATTAGTAAGTGGCCAGTTTATACTTCAGTGTTTTATATTTAAAAGTAGGCTCCCTACCTCAGAACAACTTGTACACCAGTGTAAGAAACTTAGCAATTCCAGATCATCTTACAAATCTCTTGTAAACCTACTTCCTACCAGCAAAGACGGACAAAACAGAGAAAGGGAGGTATAGCTGCTCCCTTGCCAGAAGTGAAGGAAGCAGATGCAGCAAGGGGCACACCAGCTCATTGTCTTGATAGTGTGTGGTCTGGTAGATGCAGTTCACTCTCCACGGTACCACAATTTCCACCGGTATGAACTTCACATAATTATCACTCACATCTGTTGGTTTCAGTAGGAAATAGGAAATCGGTAGACCAGCAAAACCGAACACTGCCCTCTCGTGTATGTTCTTTTTTTTTCCTTATTAAAATAAAATGGATGGTTGGACAGACATCTAATGAAGTCAGTGGCATGCAGTCAAGAGATACATTTCAAGAGAAATCCTGTTTCTCAGTTTTCCTTAATGTGATTAGAATTTGTTAGTTTTACTTTTTTTGCCTGACAACTTCAGAAAGTTGTTTATATTTTTTCTTTCGCGGTCATCATAGAAAGACATGGCTAAAAGGTGAATCCTATTAGAAGAAGAACTTGCTCTATAATTGTCGCATAGTGATAAGATTCACACCAAATCTCTAGTATGGCCGGGCTTCATTTAGGGCCGCATGTTCCTGGACAGGTGATAAAAAGCATGTGTTGTCTTTTAAGGCTTAATAATAGGATACAGTGTGCTAAAAACTTAGCTCCTAAATTCAATGTTACCCTTGAAACCTGCTGATAAAATGTCTAGTGGCAATTAGCATGCAGTAAGTAAATAAAATATTTAAACAAAGAATCTTTGCAGTGAAGAGTGTTGGGAGACAAAATTTTTTTTTTATTTCTTTAATTGAAGAAATGATTTAAGTTTTTCCTGCCCGTCTACCCCCGCCCTCTGGTAACCGCTAGTCCATTGTCCATGTCCTTGAGTCTCTGTTGGTTTGTCCTATTCGTTTGTTGCTCTTAGGTTTATATCCCACATATGAATGATATCATGTGATTTTCAATTTTTTCTGTCTGGCTTATTTCACTTAGCATGATTGTCTCAAGGTCCATCCATGTTGTCGCAAATGGCAATATTTCATCTCTTCTTATGGCTGAGTAATATTCCATTGTATATATGTACCACAGCTTCTTTAGCCAATCATCTATTGTAGGACACTTCAGTTTCTTCCATGTCCTGGCCGCTGTGAATAATGCTGCTATGAACATCTGTGTGGGAATATCTTTTTGGATATGAGTTTTCAAGTCTTTGGGGTAAATACACAGGAGAGGGATTGCTGGATCGTATGGTAGATCAATTCTTAGTTTTTGAGGAACCTCCATACTGTTTTCCAGAGTGGGTGTACCAATTTGCAATTCCACCAGCAGTTCCTATTGGGAGATGAAAATTTTATGTTAGGGCTCATTTCAGACAGAGTATCCATACTTCTCTCATGTAAGGACGTAGCAGCATTTTTTAGGGAGTCCTGGTGTCTGAGGAAGTATTATTACTAACTCTTCCACAATAGGTTAACTGCACTGTATACATAGACTTTAAATGTGTATTGGTGTTGCAGCTCAAGGGAGAAGTCCCCAGGTTTACTTATTTCTCTTCTGCCTGAGGAAAATGGTTGGTCAGTGTTATGGCTGTCACTAGAGCAATTAGATTTCCTTTTTGGGGGAGGAAAAAGCCCCTAGGACACATGTAGCTGTGGTTCTAAGGCTCTCATGGGTTTCTTACTGATGCTGTCACATCTTTGCTTCAGAAGCTCTTGTGAAATTTACCAGAGTTTGGTTTAGATGATTCATTGCTAGAGAGATTTACGTCTTAAAGGAATTCTGAAACAATATCATGTCTTAACTAAATAATGGCCATTCCTGTGAAGCCTTTGAACTAATGAACTGAGTCAGGAAACCTGAGTTCTAGGTCCTGTGACCTTGAGCACTTCAAATTTCATCTCTGGTACCTCATATGTAAACTTCATGTCCTCATCTGCAAAATAAAGAGGCTGACTTGGTAATGTTTTCTTCCAGTTTAAAGTTCTTTGATTCTTTGTCAGGATCTACCCTGAGGTTTATCTAAAACCATGTGTAATAAGCTGTGTTATGGGATTCTGTTGCATTTATGGATTAGGATTCCAAAATTTAACTTTTCACATCTGAATCCTTTAATCTGTTCATAGGCCAATATTAATTTTTCCACTTAAGTCGTTTTTCACAGTCTTTTCTATTCTCAAACTTTTAAGCTGCAAAGACATGAAAACTTAACAGTATTTTCTGTAGTAGAACACGTTTATATTTTAGCTTTTTCTTATAATCATGTGAACCTTCCAAAAAGCTGATTTGGAGAGAGCTATTATTTATTTTAAGTCTGTAGAATTAAAAATAAACTTTTATTAATAAAAACTACATTATTATAGAACATATTTTGTTTATTGTACTGTAGTGTGTTTGCAAAACAGACTTTTAAAGTGTAAATTTGTTTGTTGCCAACAGGCATTAAAACAAAGAAAATTGTTTAGAAATAATTTTATGCAGTTCTCTTTGATCATGCTTTGAGGCAGCAAATGCTATTTTCAAATAATGCTTTTTTAATTACAAAATTAGCAGGTACTTCTTTTATAAAATATGGGGAAATTTCAAAAAAAAGAGAAGAAAATTTAAATACCACCCTTTAATCGTTAATATTTTGGTATATTTTCAGTCATTTTTCTGTGTTTTGTACATATCTATATATCTTTTTAAACAAAAAGGTTATACTGGATATATAGTTCTGTATTTAATATCGTTGATATGCTCTCTGAAAACATGATTTTAATTATTGAATCCATTTTAAGATACACTGTAATTTATTACCCATTACCCTGCATCTGGACAACTGTATTTACTTCCAGGCCTAACTTCATAACTGAGTATGTTGCCAGTTTGTGGACAGATACAGAGATGGGGAAAGAGAGAAATGTATTTTGAAAAGCAGTTATAAAAATAATCAGAGGTAGGTTTTTGTAATATTATATAACCCAATTTAGTTTTATTTTTGGTAATTTTTCTATTAGAAAATTAATAGCAACATATTGTAAACTATTAGAAAACAGTGTATAAAGAAGAAAATATTTCCATTCATAAATAACCACTGAAAATATTTTGCCATATTTACATTAAGGGTATCTATCATCTGTGTAAACATAACTAGAATAACTCTCGTATCGTTTTTAAACTACTTTTTTCACGGACATTTTCCCATGTCATTAAGGTCTTTGAAAATATGGTTTTTTAATGGCTCCTTTACCATGATTTATTTAACCGTTATTACTTTATTAGTCATTTAAATTCTTCTCAGTTTTGTCCTATTAAATAGTATTGACAGGAACACCCTTATACTTAACTTTTGTCTTAAGAATGATATGTCTGGCCATATTACTACCACCTCCCTCCAAAAAGCTGTATTTATTCACATCAGCAGCAGTGGCCTTGAGCATATGCTGCTCCTGTCACCAGAGCCTGCCTTCTGTGGCCACTGTAATCATCTTTTTGGTGAGTGAAAATTGGCTGTGTAGGTGAAAGGCAGTGTTTAATTTTTGTCTACATTTAAACTTCTCTGATTCTAGTGAGGCTAAACATTTTTACACATTAATCATTGATCTTCTGCTGTTCTTTTCCTTTACCCACTTTTTCTATTGTATTATCCTGTTTTCTTATTAACATGTATATTATTATCCAATGAGATCATTAACTCTTTATGCTACATCTTTGCATTTATTTGCAATTTAGTTTTTATTTAAATGTAGATAAATCCAGTGCTTTTTATGTGTGTGTTACTGCCTCAGTCACTCATGCTTTGTCATTTAGTTGTTTCCTTCTAGTTTTTTAAATGACTTTACTTTTATATTTAACTCTAATACAAGTGGGTTATAAGGTGAGGATCTAGTTTGGTCTTATTTTCCTTATAGCCAATTTTCCATTCCTCCTTAGGTTTAAGATTCTTTCTTGCATATAAAGTTATTTGTTGGTTCCATTGATCTTATCAATTCTTGAATCATAGTTTGGATTATTATAACTTTATAATTTTATACTATTTGACAAGATAGGACCCATTTATTACTATTTTCAAAAAGTCCTTAGCCATTTTCATCTGATTTTCCTGGTGAACATTAAAATCATATTGTTGACTCATACCACTCTCAATAGAAAAAAGGGAAAAAAATGTGTTTTAATTTGATTGAAGGTGCATTAAACCTAAAAATTCATCTCAGAAGAAATGACATTGTCCTATTATTCTTATCTAGGAATGTGTTATGCCTCTCCATTTCTATCTTTTCATACCTACCTATCAGCAAAGTTAGTAAAACTTTTTTAGTTTTTTACATGATTTCTATATTTTTCTTGTTAGGTATTTTTATTTTTAATTCTCATTTTCTTGTGCTTATGAATAGATGCCTTTTTTTTTATTGTCAAACTGATTATTACCCATCCATGGGAAAGTTTTGATATTTTTGTCTGTAAATACCCAGAAATCTGATTATTTCTGATGTAGTCTCAATTTATCCCTCGGTTTTTTTGAAATAGTATAATATGCACATGATAAATTTATGGCCCTCTTTCCCAGTTTATTTCTTAAATCTGTGTCATGCCTTATTGTACTAACTGGGACTTTCAGGAAGACATCAAATTATAATAAGAGAAAAAGTCGTGTTGGGCATGGTGGGCTCTGTTGCCATGTTTCTGATTTAACAGAGATGCTGCTAGAATTTTACTATTTTATTATTGTTACCAGTTACTGTTTTCTCAAAATTTTCAAAAATACAGCAAAGTTGAAAGAATTTTACAGTTATCAATTCCACCATTAACATTTTACTATACCTTTTTAAATTTTTTAAAATTTTTCAGTTACAGTTGGTATGCTGTTTCAGGTATACAACGTAGCGATTAAACATTTATATAACTTAGGAAGTGATCACCCCAATAAGTTTAGTAGCCATCTGACACCATAGTTATAATACTATTGACTGTATTCATAGTTATTATTGACTATATACATAGTTATTATGGTATTACTGACTCTTTTCCCTATGATGTACTTTATATCCTTGTGACTATTTTTATAACTGGCAGTTTGTTACAAACCAGTCTTTTGAACTCTGTATCTGGTTGGTTGTTTGCCTCTCTTTCATTTTGTTCTTTTTCTGGAGTTTTGCCACATTCTTTCACTTGGGATATGTTTCTTTGTCTCAGTTTGGCTGACTCTTTGTTTCTGTATGTTAGGTAGATCTGCTACATCTCCTGGTCTTGGCAGAGCGGCTTTATGTAGTAAGTGGCCTGTGGTACCCAGTGGTAGTCTCCCTGGTCACTTGAACTGGGTGTTTCGGGGGGTGTCTCTTGTGTGAGTTCTGTGCACCCTCCTGTTGTACTTGAGCCGTGATTACTTTTGGCACATCAGTGTGTAGGGGCTGATTGGCTGTGAAAACTGGCCATGACTACAGCGAGTGAGCTGTTGTGCAGGGGCTGACCCCACAATACAGGGCTCTAGTGCCAGCCAAGTCTGACCTTTGAGTGTGTCACTTGTGGAAATGGTCGAGTGGTGCTCTGGTGTGGCCTAAAGCCAGCCACCGAGCATGTTGATTCTGGAGCCTCTTTGGAGGGGATCCAGTATGGGACAAGGTCAGCCATTGCTTGTACCTGGGTTGGAGCTGTCTGGTAGGAGCTACAAAGTTATATGCAGTTGGTTGTCACTAGTGCTGGGCTTGGAGGCGCTTGGAAGAGGCTCTTCTGCAAACTGAAGCCAGCTGCTGCTAGTGTTGGACTTAAGACTCTGGTAGGCACTACGACATGAGCTGAAGCCAGCTACCACTGGTGTCAGGTTTGTAGCCACTTGTCTATGTTGCAAGCCAAGACCGGATGCTGTTTATACCAGGCTTGGGGCCAGCTACTGCTTGTTTGTGGGGTTTGTGGACCTTTGAGAGATTTTTGGAAAGTCTTCAGTGTGAACCAAGGTAGGCTGCTTGTGTGAAGGAGCCTCTGGAAAAGATTCAGCCAGCACACAAGTTGGGTGGGGTGGGGGCTCTGAGAATCACCAGGGAAGGGTGAACAGTGTTAGGTTAATGGAGAGCTCAGATTAGGCACCCACCTGCACAGGGCCAGCTGGGTGGTGGGAAGGTTCAACAAAGGAACAAAGGCACCTGCCAGCGCTTTTGTCCCCAGAGTTAGGTGTCCCAGCTCTTTCCCATCCAGCCCTTACCCTGAAACTAGTCAATTTAGTTCCTCCCAGTATATCCTTGGCACTTTTCCAGCTGCTGTCCCTTAGCTAGAACTTAGGGCAAGTGTTTATGGGCAAGTGAGACTGTGCTCAGGCACTTTAAGAGGACACCTGGCTTCACAGCAGCCCTGCATCTCACCCAGACTGAGTTCCTGTTAATTTTCACAGCCAGATGTTGTGGGAACTCCTCTTGCCAGCGTTGGTGCTCCAGGCTGCAGAGCACTTGCCGCTCAGAGGGGCCCTCCACACATGAGCGACACCTCCCGGTTCTTAGCTGCCACGCACAGATGTCGGGCCTGCCTGTTCCGTGTCACCGCCCCTCTGACCAGTCTTGCTGTGGCTGCTGCTTTATCTCCTTAGTTTTAGGACTTCGGTTCAGCTACTCTGCAGGTGGTTGTCCATGGTGGTTATTCTAAAATTTAGTTGTGATTTTGATGTGGTGTTGGGGAGGTGAGCATAGTATTTACCTACTCTGCCATCTTGACCCATAAGTCCCTACTCTAATTGTTTTATTACATGTTTCTTAGATTTTTTAAAATATTGATAATATTTGCGTTGTATTACAGAAATATTTATTTGTACTTACTATTCCAAGATTTTAAAAAATCAACACTGTACTATTTGCTGAAGATACAGGTGAATATGGCAATGGCAATCTCTTAGCCTCATCTGTTATCAAGAAGTAGCCAATTTTTAAAATTTTAAGAAAGTTTTGAAATGGGAGATTATGAAAACTGTTCAAGGACAGCATTAAGCATAACAACAAAAAAAAAAAGAGTAGCAGTCCAACTTAGATTACAGAAGGAAAAAGAATGCAGTTAGAATTTTTCAGTATTTGACCAGACTTTCTAGAGAAAATGTCCAATTCAGCTGACTACTTGCTTTCAGAAATAGCTGCTTATTCCAGTCTACTTGCTGGATGTATGTCTGTAGTGAAATAAAGTCCATCAATCTATGATAGTTGAATCACATTATCCCATTCTTTTGTACTATTTACCCAAAGTAATATAATACTATTTATTTCTTCATAATAATACTATTTAATACTATTATTGTGAAATAATTTCCACAAACTGGGTGGCTTAAAACAACAGAAGTGTGTTTTCTCACAGTTCTGGGGGCCAGAATCTGAAACCAAGGTGTCAGCGGAGTTGTTTCTTTCTGGGGGCCCTGCGGGAGAACCCCCCCCCCCCCCCCCCCATGCCTCTCTTCTGGCTTCTGGCAGTTGCCGTCAGTCCCTGGCGCTCCTGGACTTGCAGGTGCATCACTCCACTGTCTGCATCCATTTCCACATTGTCTTCTCCATGCGTGTGTTCTTGTTCTTACAGGGACACTCTTACTGGATTTAGGGCCCAGTGTAACATCTCAGTCCTTATCATTAGATCCGCAAAGATCCTATTTCCAGATGAGATTACTTTCTGAAATTCTGGGTGGACATGAATTTTCAGATGACACTAATTCGACCCACTCCACCCAACAAATTCCTTAGCAAACAGGAGTTAAAAGAGCATGGGACTGGAACTCTAGAATCTTGTCTCTGAACCTAGCCAGCTCTGTAACTCTGGGGAAGCTTGTCATTGTTCCCATTTCTCAAATGAGGAGGTGGATCAGTGAATAATCTTTCAAAGTGCCTAATTGTCCTAAAGTTCACATTAAATCATGAAGAGTTATATGCAGAGCCGATTTCTAGCTCTGCTCCTCCTGCTTCTCTTTGGCCCCTGATTGTTTCTCTGGGGTATTTCATGGCCTGATTAGTATCAGAGGGGCTTTGACATCTTTGGATAAAATATAGACTATCAGTGACCTGGTAAGTGAACCGAAGGTGTTCCTCAGGCCTTTATGGATTAACAAAAGATAGTTGCTATACTTACAGGTTTTCCTATTCCTCTTATCTCTGCCTTCACTTTGCTGTTACAAAAGAGAATGCTTTAAAATTTTTTGTTTGTTGCTGAATATCATTTAACACATACTCTCAAATAGAAGATGGGACAATTAAGTTCCAAAGTCTTTTAATTTAATGTTATTCTCTTTCCTGCCCACTGTCCAGTGGTGAAGAAATGCACACTGGATTATAGATAGTGGATAGTGTCTTACGATCCTGAAACCTTTGAATTACTGGAATAGGAGGTTTAAATATCTCTTTAGCAGAGATAGTTCACATAAAGGCAGAGAAAAAAATGATCATTTATATAGCATTATCCCTTGCTTAGAGAGTCAGTCCCCGTCTTTTCTATATGCTTAAACACAAAAGGAGGAATTTTCTGGCTGCAATTTTTATAGACTTCGGTGTTATTGAAATGAAAGTACCTCAAGGACATTTCCATTTGTTACTAGCTTATGGTTTCTCATCTCATGTAAATTATTTTGCCACTTTTCATTTTAATTCTTTGTCGTCATTTCTGGCAAAAAACGATCATTGAGTTTCTCTCTGTGAAGGTACTCACTGATCATTCAGCTGACAATATCCTTTGTCTATAAAAGTGTGGTGCCCTTCAGATTTATCACCTTTTTATTGTTACCTGTAGATTTCTGTTTATATCCCCCTCCCTTTTTTGTCTTAGAAAATGTCTAGGGCTATAAACATCCTTATATGGGACAGAAATATGTTTTGAATTCCAGAGTTCCAGTTCAGAAACAGATTCCTTTAAGAGTCAAGTTCTTCTGCAATTAACCCACTTGGTAACAGTGGAAATATCTATTCATTCAAGTAATCTAAAGGACAGAATGATTGAAAGTGAATAATAAATAGTGTGAATTATTCTAAGGCTGTCCTGGGAGAAGGGAGCCTAAACCTGGGTGGTGAGGCCATTTTGAATTAGTTTTGTTACCACTCTAAAAAGCTTCTTAAATCTCATCATTTCTATTTCCATGCTTCAACCTACTTCGACCCTCTCCTTACTGGCTTCTGCCCTCAGTATCACCAGAAATATTGCACTAAGCAAGTAAGCTCGATCATGTACTACCCCTGCTTTAAAATCTTTGCTCCTGTTGCCTAAAAAGTTAACTGCACACTCTGTTGTTCCCTTTAAATATGGACCCAATGTCTTCTTCAGTTTGACCCCCAAATACCACATCTTATGTACAGTATATCCAACCACACCTAATTTCTTCCCATTTCAGAACATTTTAAGTTCTTTCATGACTCCCTTTCTTTATACATGTTGCTTCCTCTGCCTCATTCACTCACTCTCCTTCCTCTTTCTTCACTACCCTGTACAAGTGTTGATTCCTCTTTGCACCCATACACTTTAACACTAACGTAGGGCATTTTATAATAGTTTACAGTGTGTTTCGTTACATACAGACAGCCTTCGGTGACTGCACTGGGAAGCTTTGTCTGATTCATCTTTGCTACCATTTAGCCAATTGCTAGATATAAAACTAGGACTCAGTCAACATTTTTGGTTGACTGAATGATTAATTATGTCTAAAATCAAAGTCATTAGACTCATTTCTCAACTTTATTGATAGCCTACATTTGAATATTCTGTTCAAAGATAAGCACTATACGAATGCACTTGTGTTCAGCTATGTCTTAGTCTAAAACCCCTGAATGTACCTAGAGAAGATAGTGTTCAGTGTGGTGAGATCTCAGCTGGCTTTCTCCTGAGTCTTGCTTTCACTAAAAGTCTTAACTGAAACCACTATTTCCTATGTTTTCACCTTTGTTTCCTTCAGCCATCTGTTGATTATTGAATATCTATTACAGGCCAAGCAGATTTCTTGGACTTAGAAAACTCCTCTTGTAACTAGATAGAAACTATAGTTATTGTCTTCTTTGATGCTTCCTTTTTTCAGAGCAATTACCATGTCCTCTTTTAGAGTACCTGTGAAAATGAGTTAAATTCAGATAAGTCAATAATGTGATGTGGTCCTAGGGTGACCATATCATTTATTGTCTAAAATGGGATGCTTTGAGAGAGTGAAAGGGAATTTGTTAATAATCCAAGATAACAGTACTATCTCAGGCAAACCAAGATGTATAATCACCCTATAGATAACCCCTGTAGTCTAATCAGATTTCATTATTAGTTGCCTTCTATTTTCCAAGCACATCTTAGGTTTTTAAGCTTTTATAGCTTTTCTTTATTGTGAACTTTGTCCTTTCCTTTCCAATGCCTGTAGTCTGTGCACCCTCAGAAGCCTGCCCAATTCAATAAGCTATGTCTTATCAGCCTAGTCCATAGAGATATCTTTCTACCCTGAATTATTTAGGATATTGTTTATATACTTAATTGGCAACTAAATGTATTTTGTGTTAACAATTGTTACTGTTTTGACTTTAACCTTTCCAAATCTTTCTCCTCGACTGAACCATATGTTCTTCATATCAGGATCCATATTTTTAACTTACATCTACTCAAGTACAATGCTTTATTCATATTTATATAATACAAATTTTTTTAATATTTTATTTCCTGGACTGCCGTTGTCTTTCCTAAAATCTCTTCCACTTCACATCATTATTGTGTGTCTGCCCCCACCAAAAAGCTTTAAGTGCTTGCAATGAAAATTTGTAATCGTTACATTTTAAACTTAAATATTTGCCATGAGATCTTAAAATATATCATTTTTTCAGTTTAGATTATACCGTATGTCTTGAATTAATATTTTTAAACATTAAAATGTTACTGAAAGAGTAAAAGATGAAAGCAGTATTCATAGCCCAGTGTACATACCTATTCTGTAGTAGCACATCTTGATAAAAATGTTTTTAGTGGGCCTGCATTGGTTAATTATAAAAAATAGGTCTTTAACAGAGAAGAAAGGATTAATTGCCAGGCTTAGAGATTTAATACAATAGGGAATGAATTTTTTTATTCTTGAGTATTTGATTTGGAAGACGTTACTGATTTATTTTTACTCTGATGTTTATTTCATACAGTTAGATTCTAAAAACATAGACTAAAAATGACTTTTAAAACTTTTTAACTCAAATTATTTATGCCATGAATAATTACAAATACTAATTTAGCTTCCAGAAATAACATGGCTTTATTCTGTTAGTCACTTGAATAGCAGTCACAATCCTAATATTTTTTGCTGATCCAAATACATTTTCCAAACAAATTGTTTATGGAGTTGTGCTGATCATTAGACTAGTTCTTAATTGTTTTACTGTTTTTATTTAAAAAAAAATTTTAAATAGCATATTAATTTTAGAAATTCAAAATGTATAAGACAGAATGTGAAAAATCAATCTTAATTGCCCCAATATTTCCCTGTCTTCCACCTATCCCTCAATATTTGTAACAATTTAATATTTATCCTTCAAGACTTTGTTGCTATAGCTCTGTACTCCCGGTCATCAACAATTCATTTATAGCGGTACCCATTTCTTTTGGAGGGCCCTACACCGAGTCGGTGGTGACTTTGTTCATCATTATTAGAATTTTTTTCCCCCTCTTTAATTCTCCCTACCCCCATTTTTACCCCGATCTATGGATGTTGCCGTTTCTCCTTAAGAACTGGATCTCTAAAGGTAAGGCGTCTTCTCCCACGTGCTGACAGCGTACACCCAGGGCATGGTCTGTGGCTCCACCTGGGGTGTGAACCCAGGACCTTCTGTGTGTAAAGCAGACGTGCTAACCACTACGGAGCCACCCTGTTCATCATTATTGACTTGTCATCACTATCATCAATGAGGAGTGCATGTAACAATGAGTCAAACTTGCTCCCTGGTGGCTTTCAGTGTAGTAGGAGAGAGATGTATACAGTGATAAGCATGATACAAGATGAAAGAGGTATAAGAGGGGAGCAGATGGAGCGCTACATGTAAAATTCATAGGGTGAATATTTACCTTTGACTACTCAAGAGGTAATATTTGAGCTGTATCCTAAAAGACAAGATTTGGGTTAGAGGGAAGACAAAAACAGGTATACTGGTAGGAGGAAGGTGCAGAGATGCAGGTAATTTACAAGGTTATTCCGTTTTCCTAGGCTACACCATGCACATATGAGAATAGGTACGCAGCAGATAAAGATCACATTTTTATTTTATGTACCAATGAGGGGAAAAAACACTGCTAGTTAATTTTCAGACACCACCAGTTATAAGATATACCCTGATTTTACAGATAATAATGAAAACATGAACATCATAAAATCAATGAAATAGAGTAATTGCATAGATACAGGGAAAAGATGGGGTTTGCAAGAAAGAAAAGAGAGTTGAGAAAATGAAAGAAGGAATGAGATCAAAGACACAAGTTGGAGAAGTAGACCATGAAGAGGAGAAGAATGCATCTTCTGCTATGGGATGAAGAAATGAGTGAGCAGTGAACTTAGAAGTTTAGAAGTTGGGAAGTTTTCTTTAAGTAAACTCAAATAACCTCCATCTTGGTAAAAGAAAAGTCAAGTTCATCTGCAAAAAGGGGGTTTGAGGTCTTGGGACTTAAGAGTAAAAAGGTTTCTGGTAAGTGAGGCATGAAAGAGTATTAAAGACAGGTGGTTAGAAAGGACTAAAAGACCTTGATACCCAAACCAGAAAAACATACTACAAAAAGAGAAGATTCAGGCCAATGTCCCTTATGAACATAGATGCAGAAACACTAAAAATATCATACACCATTATCAGGCAGAATTTATTTAATTCAAAGTTGGTTCAATATGTGCAAATCAATTAACAGGATACACCACATAAACAAAGTGAAGGGTAAAATTATACTATCATATCAATGCAGAAAAAGCATTCGACACAGTCCAGCATCTATTTCTGATAAAAACTCTATCAAGTAAAGACAGGGGGAACATGCCTCAACATAATAAAGGCCATATATAACAAACCAACAGCTGACATCATACTCAACAGTGAAAAGCTGAAAGCTTGTTATTTAAGATCAGAAACAAGACAAGGATGTGCCCTTTCACCACTTTTATTTAATGTAGTATTGGGAGTCCTAGCCATAGCAATCAGACAAGAAAATACACAAAAGCCATCCAAATTAGAAAGAAAGAAGTAAAACTGTCATTGCTTGCTGATGACATGATACTATAGAGAACCCTACATATTTCACAAAAAAGAACTATCAGAAGTGATTAATGAATTTATTAAAGTAGCAGGATACAAAATTAATATTCAGAAATTGGTTGTGTTTTTATACATCAATAACAAACTATCAGAAAGGGAAATTAAGAAAACAACTCTATGTACAATTGCATTTAAAAGAATAAAATATCTAGGAAAATTTTAACCAAGATAGTAGGAGACATGTACTCAGAAACTATAAGACACTGAAGAAGAAAATAAAGACGACACAAATAAATGGAAGCACATACTGTGCTCATAGATAGGAAAAAGTCACATTGTTAAAATGTCCATATCACCCAAAGCAATCTACAGATTCAGTATAATCTCTATCAAAATAACAATAGCATTTTTTCACAGAACCACAACAAATAATTCAAAAATTTATATGGAACCACAAAAGTCCCTGAATAGCCAAAGCCATCTTGAGAAAGAAGAACAAAGTTGGAGGTATCACGCTACCTGGTATCAAACTGTACTACAAGGCTGTAAGAATCAAAACAGCGTGGTGCTGGCATCGAAACAGACATATAGATCAATGGAACAGAATAGAGAGCCCAGAAACAAACCCACACCTATATGGTCACTTAATCTAGGACAAAGGAAGCAAGAATATACAGTGGGATGAAGACGGTCTCTTCAATAAATGGTGTTGAGAAAACTGGACAGACACATGCAAAAGAATAAAACTAGATCACTTTCTTACACCATATACAAGAATGAATTCAAAGACTTAAATGTAGGCCCTGAAACCATAAAACTACTAGGAGAAAACATAGGCATTAAACTCTTTGACATCTCTTTATTTTTTTTTGGATCTGTCTCCTTGGGAAAGGGAAATAAAAGAAAAAATGAAGAAATGGGACTACATCAAACTAAGAAGTTTTTGTACAGCAAAGGAAACCAAAAACCAAAATCAAAAACAACCTACTGAAAGGGAGAAGATATTCACCAATGATACACTGATAGAGAGTTAGTATCCAAAATATAAGGAACTCATACAACTTAACTCCAAAAAAATAAACAATTTGATTGAAAAACGGGCAGAGGATCTGAATGACATTTCCCCCAACCGGACATAGATTTGGCTAATAGACATATAAAAAGATGCTCAGCATCACTAATCATCAGGGAAATGAAATTAAAACTATAATAAGATACCACATCACAGCTGCCAGAATGGCTGTCATCAATAAATCAACAAACAAGTATTGTTGAGGATGTGGAGAAAATGGAACCCTTAAGCACTGTTGATGGGATTATAAATTGGTGCAGCCACTCTGGAAAACAGTATGGCATTTCCTCAAAAAATTAAAAATAGAACTACCAATATGACCTAGCAATTTCACTTCTGGGTATTTATCCAGAGAAATCCAAAACACTAATTCGAAAAGATATATGCATCCCTATTTCATTGCAGTATTTACAATAGCCAAGATATGGAAGCAGCCTGCATGCCCATCGACAGACAATTGGATTAAAGAAATTATGGTTCGTATATACAATGAAATATTACTCAGCCATTGAAAAAAATTAAATCCTACCATTTGCAGCAATATGGATGTACCTAGAGGTTACTATGCTAGTGAAATAAGACAGAGAGAGATAAATACCGTATGATTTCACTTATATGCAGACTCTAAGGAACAAAAACAACAAACTAATCAAAAACAAATTCATAAATATAGAGGACAATATGGTGACAGCCAGGGGTGAGAGGGTTTGGGTGAAGGGTTAAAGAAATACAAATTGGTGATAGATGGTCACAGAATGGGGAGCATGGCATAGGGAATGCAGTCAGCTATAATGGAATGGCTAGATGGAGAGCCAGAGGAAAGAGAGTAATTAGAGGGATCATTTTATAAACTGTCTAACCAATGTATTATATACTTGAAACTAATAATAAAATAAAAAATGTTTAAAAGGATATGGAAGCAACCTAAGTGTCCATCGATAGATTAATGGGTAAAGAAGAAGTGGTAAACATATACAATAGAATATAACTCAGCTATGAAAAAGAATGAAATCTTAACATGGATGGACCTAGAGGTTATTATGCTAAGTGAAATAAGTCAGACAGACAGATACCATATGACTTCACTTCTATGTGGAATCTAAAAAACAAAAGAACTCATACAGAGAACAAATTGAATGTCACCAGATGGAGAAGGGAATCAGGGATGGGCGAAAAAGGTGACACAATTAAGAAGTATAAATTGCCAGTTATAGTCACGGGGACGTAAAGTACAGCACAGGTACCATGGGCGCCAGACTTGTGGGGTGATCACTTCACAATTTATATAGACATGTAATCACTATGCGGTACACCTGAAAATCATACAATATAGTATATCAACTGTAATTTAAAAAACAGTTTTAAAGAAAGGACTAAAAGTTTTCTTAATCAGAAGGAATCCAGTTGATTGAAAAGCGTAGATTTTTAAAGAAACCAATTGGCTCTATGTGATAACTTTGTCCAGAACACTTGGGAGGTAGAGTTCTGAGGGATGAGTCCAGAAAATACATTATCTTTCTAAAACACAGATGAGAACATATCTCTTTGTGGCTTATCAACCTCAATTTCAGGGTGAAGTCATTACTACTTAAAGAATAGACAAGGCTTATCACAACCTAACCCCATCCTACTTTTCCAGGCAAATGTCTTTATTTCTTCTTGTGAACCGTATTTTCTAACCCCACTGAATTCCTCTCTGCCCAGAATCTTGAAGGCTTTTATCTCCTTTGCCTTTGCACATGCTGCTCCCCTTACATGAAACGCTCTTCCTCCTCTTCTCTGCCTTGTAAACTCCTGTCCATCTTTGAGACCTAATTTAAATGGCACTTCCTCTGCCAAGGTTTTCCAGGCTCCTGCGAACCACACAGAACACATCCTCACTTCACCTCTACTCCCACAGTACTGTTTAGAAAGCCTATAGAATTTTACCACAAGTATATGGACTTGTATCTCCAGCAGATTGTAATTAAACCTTGAAGTCATAACCGAATTCTCTTCTTTACCACAGGGCAAGCACATATTAGGTTTTTAATATCTGCTTTTGTTGTCTTTGTTGTTGAATTTTAAATGAATGAGCTAATGCAGTGCTTCTCAAATGTTAATATGCATTCGAATCACCTGGAGATCTTGTTAAAATTCAGAATCTGATTTAGTCTGAGATCCTGCCTTTCTAATAAGCTCCCAGGTGATGCCAGTGCTTCTGGCTCATAGAACTAAGCCAGAGTGTCTTTGCCCAAGTAAATAGTGGAAGTGACTTAAAGATAAAGGTCAGTAGGAATGTGGAAGTGGAACAATTATGGGGACAGAGACTAGAAAAAATATCCTCAGTATCAACACTAGAGTCCTAAAAACAATAGCAGAAAATCATGAGGGGAAAGATGCTTAAATCATTGAAATAAAGCAGGAGGAGATCATTGTGGGGGACAATAGTTGACAAGACTAGGATGCCATAGTTCTATGACTTCTGTTTTAGGAAGAAAGAGGCTGTTTGGTGCTGGCAGGGTGAGGGAATGGGGAAAGCTGTGTACTAGGGGAAGGGAAGCCCTGAAGAAATGGGAGGAACTAGAATTGGACAGGGAATCATTTTCTGATCTTAAGTTTCCAGGTTCAAAGCACAACATTTTTTTTTTCTTTAAACTCATAGATGACAGGAAAAGTAGCACTAAGAGGCATTCTGTTCTCACATATAGTCTCACGGGTCTAATAATGCTAAGATGGGTTCGGTGGACCTAATTTCCTTTAAGTACCACTGTATAGAAGTAACATGTGCTTTATTGTAATATAGGGAAAAAGGCAAAAATTTTTAAATCTCCTCCCACTAATCCCCTTCCCCCACAATGAAATAATCAATATTTACAGCCTCATGTGTACTCTTCTAGCTTTTATCCATGCAAATATATATGCAGATGGAATTTTTCAAATTCCATAATGGTATTTTTGCATGCACATTATTCTGCAGATTGTTTTTCTCACTTAGGAATATGTCATAAACATCCCTCCAGGTCAGTGGATAGAACTCTAACTTATTTTTTTCCTAGTCACTTTTAAATAGCTGTGTATAAATATAGATATCCCATAATTTGTTCTGCCATTCTTCCATTGATGGAAAGTTGGGTAATTTCCAGTTTTGCTACAAAAAACAATATGACACATACAAAAAGTCCTATTGTTACCAGTGCCTCAGTAACAGAACTGTGACTTCAGCCAGCCATACATATCACAAGTAACTTCAATGTCACTTTTAACGAAGCACAGCAGTTGCCAGGCCTCTGCCATCCAGTATAGTAGCCCCTCGTCACATCTCCTTTTTTTTTTTATCCCGCTGCCCCCGCTACATTTACCTATTTAAATTTAAACTTGCTAAAATTAAATTAAAAATTCACTTCCTTAGTCACAGCCTCATTTCACGTGCTCAACCACATGTGAGTAGCGGCTACCATATTGGACAGTACAAAACAGACCATTTCCATTCTCACAGAAAATTCCATTGGCCAGCCTGGACTAGACACTTTGTTTACATTCCTAAAGAAGACCATATTTTCCAGTGGGCTAATGTAATGAGCGCACACTTCAAAAAGTACAAACTCTGTTTTAATTGGTTGCCTCTGCAGTTACTTCAATGAGAATCAATACCCAGATGAAGCAAAGAGAGAAGAAATTGCAAATGCTTGCAATGCAGTTATACAGAAGCCAGGTAAGGCGGCAGCAAGCACCATTTTGCTCTGTGGTGGAGCTTAGCTTCAGGTCATCATTTAGGACCCTAAATCTCTTCTTACTCATCCCGAGTGCTCTCAGCTCTCTCTGTGCCTCCCTCCTCTGGATAGTCACTGTTCTGTCCTGTCGAAGCTATACTTCTTAGGGATGTGATTATGGTACTCCGCCAAATCAAATATTCACATGGGAATGTCCCTGCTTAAGATGTGAGACATTGAGATATTTTTTAAAAGACCATGTAGGTTTCTATTTCCAGAAATATAGCATAAATACAATTTCAAAATAATTTTAAAGTGTGGAATATTTAAGCAGGGTTAAAAAATCTATCTTAATCTTTTTATTAACATTTACTATAAATTGTATGATTCCATTTTCCTGTTTGAACAAAGAATTCTTTTTGGAGTTGGCATCTATCTCCTTCCCATGTTGGGATGACTTTTGCTTAGCTAGGAAGAATTTAGGGTAATTCCATTCTGAAGTCCTATTGTTCCTATGCAGGTCAGCGGAGCCAATTAAACACTCATGTCTTTTCTTCTGTGTACCAAGATATTCCACATTTTATGCGTTTGCTACCAGAAACCATTCTTAGTTAAGATGATCCAATGGATTTCTATTTGGCTGGTTAATTTGATTGGAATAAAGGCTATAAATGGAAGTGTCAACACTTTATAATAATTTAGTAATTTATTCTCCCTTTAGCTAGAAGCCAGACTGCTAACAATCTACACCCTGCCAATTCAGCTCCAACATCATCTAAGCCCTCATTTCACACAAGCCAAAGTCCCAGCCCTAAAGCTAAAGGAACACAAACTCTTCCCGGAAAACACTTTACCCAGAAGTCATCAAGGCCCTAACTTGTTTTCTAGTTTCTCTACCCACTGTGGATTAAAAGCTGAAACAGAAAAGGATGGGGAGGAGGGAAAGGTACAGGTGGGTCCTTATTAGCAATTCATGGTGCTCTTCGTAAGAAGTCATATTTGACAGCATAGAAGATAATAAATCTAAAATGCAACCTGAATTGTGCTGTGTTCCTGCTTAGTTACAATAAGGGATGGTCATAGTGACCGTTAGTCCCTAAGGCGGCCTGAATAATATCCTCTGTCTTAAGACAGTAAGAGACTAGTTAATACAAGGTTTTAAAGAAGTAAACTTCAGTTCTCTGGAAACTTAATAAATAACATATTCATCTAGAATGATGATAATTAAATGAAGCCCGCATGTACTATCATGTGAACTTCAAACCCTAGCCAACTGACTTCGTGGAGTTCTTTAATATTGTATTTAATATTAGAATTCTTTAATGTGTGGCTTTCTGAATTGAAGCATTTTGTTACTAGTTGCTCTTTGCGTATTTATGTTTCTTTATTCAATGATAATTTGAGTGTGAACATAGTACTAGGTAATGCAAAAGAAAAAGAAAAAAAAAAAACTGCCCGTATCTGTTATTCTAGCAATAAATGAAATCAAAAGAACTTTTCAAAAATAAAAGTGTTATGCTTTAAAACTAGTTTCAGACATAGATTATCTGAATTTTATCACATGCATTCACAGGCAAAAAACTGTCAGATCTGGAACGAGTCACCTCCCTGAAAGTGTATAATTGGTTTGCGAACAGACGGAAGGAGATCAAGAGGAGAGCGAACATCGGTAATGTCTCGCCTTCCAAGCGGTTGTGTGTGTGAGGGGCTGAGCTGCAGGTCTGAAGTGCCCTAAAATTTAAGCCTAATAAGAACTGCCCTTATGTTTTTCTTCATTGTACTCTTAATAACCCAACGTTAGTATTATTTATACTATTTGTATTATAATGACATTATTTCTAAAACTTGTTCTTAATGTTCTAGAATCCTAGAATTAGACATGGCCTTTGAGCAATTACTCCTGTCGTGCATATTACCTAGATGGTCTCTCTCTCAAGGGAATGATTCTCTAGGCTTCTTTGTTGTTACTGGGCAGTGACTTCAGTATTAAGAAACATCTGATTATTAGAATTGGAATGAAAGAATATTAATAGATGGAACATAGCAAAAGGCAGAGATTTAAAAAAGCATTAAAGAAATGTGAATTGATGAGACTGGAATGGGGGATTGGTTTTGAGCGTCTAAAATTATCTCCTTTATAAACTTACTCCCTCTTCATCATTACAAATCCCAAACGCTTTATAGAACCCCAAGACAAGAGGGCTGTTTCATTAGTTGGTAAGTATTTCTAAAGCGCCTGACAACCACTCAGACGTAGTGTACATAGCGACAGGGGCCCCAGAATGGCAGGCAAGCTCCTCCCTGCCCCGTGTGCGGCTGGACTCCATCCGTGCGCAATTCAAAAGAAACAAGATGTAGAGGATTCTGGGTACTTGTTCAATGATATTCTAATTGCCTTGACACGAAAATTAATTCGGTGTTTAGGCCATTATGATGACGTAACAGATAATTTAGGGATCTATTCGCTTTTTTCGAAGAAGCAGCAATCCTGGAGAGTCATGGGATAGATGTACAGAGCCCAGGAGGCCATTCCAACAGTGATGACGTCGATGGAAATGACTACTCAGAACAGGTGGGCAGCAGAGCATTCGTTCTGGTTACAGAGTGCGTGGGACAGTATGACAGCTCAATTCTGTGGGTGCGTTTGGTACGGGGTGGGGGAGAGGAGACAATCTCATGTCCCTCCACTGGGCTCATGTGTCTAGTTAGATTTTTGTGTAACTAGAAAGGAATGTGGTAACATTCAGTTGTCCTGTTGAATTTGTGAGAGATCGTTATTCACCCACATGGATTTATTGTCATACAACAGGATACTTGGCAAGTACGCAATGGGGAGGAGGAGGAGGGAAGAAGTTCAGAGGGAGGCAGAGAAGCAGAGAAGGTAGAAGAAGAGAGGAGGATCTGATCCAAACAAGCAAGTTACACCATTCACCACACACACAATGTTTGAGAAATACTAGGGGCTACTGGGTAGCTGTGATCCATGCCTCGACATGTACCAATGCAGCACACAGTGGAGGGTCCCTTTCACTACGGCCCCATTGCAGTGGGAGCCCTCGTGCCGAGATGAGTGCTCCTTCCAGAGTCTCTGGCACACTGACACACATCCTCTCATAAATGCATGTCTTCTCACCTCACTCTGATTTATTCTTCATTGCTTGGGGGAAAAAATATATTTAATTGTAGCCACTGGATGGAATAATTTAGTAACTAAGAATGTGGGAATTTTTCCCCCCACATATCTGTTGACAGATTTCACTCAAATTTTTATAGGATTTAAAATTCGCTTCCATTTGGAATATGGTGTCTTCTCCAAGACTCTGGGAAGGAAGCTTTCCTGTGATGTATACCCCTTTTCCCAGTTCCTCAGCCAGCTCTTCAATATAGTCCTATGTTTTCCCTTCTACCTACCATTGTACAGCCCCTGTTTACCAGCTTGAGCACAGATACTGCCAGAGAGCATGCAATTCCACGCCAATCCTTTTTAAACTCTTAAGACCAGTCCATGACAATGAGAATGAAGCAATGGTAGCCATACTTCCCAAGGGTTACCTTTTTCTGTTTAGGGCTCCCAATCATAGCTTCACATTCTACTCAAAAGAATATTCTGTAAGTCTTTCTAATTGGAAACATTCCTGTTATTTTTCAACCTACCAATGTAGGTGGATCATTTCCATCTTTTTTTCCAGATGCCCTAAGGGCAGCACTTCCCATGATCCCACGCTTTTTTTCCGAAAGGACTTACCCCTCCCAAAGCTTTTTGATGCAGAGTCCCCTGAAGATGTGACAGGTGAGAAGCTTACCCCTTATTTGTAACACTGTCTCCAGTGCCTTGACAACTACCCTGCAGTGCCAGTTTCCTTCACAGCTTTACTGTTTAACACCTCGGCTGTGTGTGGAAGGAGAGCCTTCCATTCCCTCTAAGTAGGACGCCCGCCACTTCCCTCCCACGGCTGCCTTACGGCGGGAGAGGGCCACACACTTTCCCCCACGGCCGTTTCCGGCAGTTACACTTTCGTCTTGTTGTAATTTAGTTTTGTATTTTTTTTTTTTTACAAAAATGTATTTTTATCCATAAGATGTTGGTGTCTGTCTAGTTTTTTGTCTAGTTTTCTCAGTTCAGTAGAGATACACCATGAATTCTAATAATCTATTTGTAAGAGTACCAATCTAGAATGTAATAGCTCACTAGTATGGCCTTCAGTGAACAGCACTATATTTTTTGTGAAACTGGAATAAGCCATGTTTGATTATCATCACCCACAATCTTTCTGAAAGAAGGAATAAATTCTCAGCAGGAAAAAACGTTTTCATGTTTACTCGTTGAATCATAAAAATGTCAACTAGAAGTCTCTGGACCTATATCCATTCAGTGTCTACTTAAATACATTTCACCTCAACTCTGCCTTGAGCCCATCCCCCCACCCCAGTTTCCTCCCACAGATGTTCGGCCTCCCCTTGTCCCAGCATGCCCTTCTGTGAGCTAGAGAATTTTACCAGTCCATTAATAACATTTGTTTCCTATTTCTGCATGTCTAGGATGACAGCACTAGCCATAGTGACCACCAAGACCCCATCTCATTAGCTGTGGAAATGGCAGCAGTCAACCACACTATCTTGGCATTGGCCCGACAAGGAGCCAACGAAATCAAGACAGAGGCCCTGGACGACGACTGATCAGGGAGGGGTGAACACGAGAAGTTAACTTAGTTTAGACGTAGCACCTTAGCAGACTTTCCTCGGTCCTTAACATGTGTTCTTACAGTATAACTTGCAGTTTCTTGTATGTCAGTTAGCCGTTAGGGTCTTCTTGTTCTGTGAAGATGGCATGGTGCCCTCAGCCTTTGCACCATACTCTCTCAGTATTAATTCCCAATAAATAATAACCAACCAACCAACCAAACTTCCCTCTCCCAGCCCCTGAGGCTAGAAAATCTTGCTGCTCTGTCTTAGCATTCCAAGAAAGTGCTTCCAGGTATTTAGATAGCCCTCAGTTCTCAAATATTAGGCTACATGTAAAACCTTGGGTACTTTTAGATTCCTGAAACACTAGTCTGTACCCCTTTTCCTTCCTCAAGACTGATAGGATGCAAGCTGAGGCAGTGTGGCCCCAGGATTGGCAGACACCATTTGGGGAGTATCCGCAGAGTAAAAGGAACACTAGAATCCCCACCCGAGCGTGGGAATAACCGATTTCCAGCTGCAATAAGCCGTGCCTCATAACAGTCACACTGTGGCTCGTTCTGCTCCCTCGGGTGCTGTGCTGAGAATGGCAGTGGGAGACTCAGTCTCAGATTCTGGTCGATGTTAACATGCCTGACTGACACAGACTTCCTTTCCTCTCACAAGCTGAGTGACTTAGTAGATAAAATACTGCCTTCTGCCTTTGGGACCATGATTAAAACAAACAAAAAAAGACAAAAAAAAAGTCATTAAAATAAAAACAGCTTAAGAAGCATTGGGAAAAAGCATGAGCTGAATGTCTAGTGGACGCTGAGTCCAGTTCTCAGAACCACTGTCCGTTGCATGTGGCGCAGGTACCACCTGTCTGGGAAAACGCTGGCGGCCGTGGAAGCGCTTTGCTTCCTGTGTCCCAGTTCCCTGCTCCCGAAAGAGGCCGGGATGCAACTAAGGTTAGAAACCAATGGACGAACTTCCACTCTTTGTATCCATTAACTGAAGCCCCCTCAATACAAGGGGTCGATAAACGACTTTATAGTGGGATTATGCTGACTGACTCTCACAAATGCAAATACTTTCCTAAAAAGGAGCAGGAAAAATGGGACATTTGCCACTTACGCGGTGGGTCTGCGAGACAGCGGGGTGTGACTGCTTTGGTGTTCTCTTTACTCTGTCCTTGTAGAGGTATGAAAAGTTGTATTGCTACAGGCAATTTATTTAATAATTGGAAGCCATATTGATAATGGATGTGGTAATATTTGTAAAGTTTAATCTACTTTAAGCGGCAGTAACTAATGGAATTTTTTTCCTTGATCACATATGTAGCACTTTTGTTACTTTTTAAAGATATTTATATTTGATAAATCTTTTTTTTCATTTTGAGAACTCAAAATACCAAACAGTGAACTTGCGTTATAAAGTCACCCTGTGATCACCTTGTCATCTAGTAGCAAAATGATGAACTATTCATGCATCAAAGAAAATTACATCTGCTGGCCTTGTATGAAAATGATCTCTTGGCGTCCCGATTAAATGACACACTGCCACGGGTAAGAGGAACAGCCTGCAGTGTATCTGCGTAGGGTGTGTCTGAAAGAGGCACGGCTGCTGTCCGTCCTCTGCCTCGTTCCCCGTCTCCTCTCTGTACAGCGAAGCCTTGTGTAAGGGGGTGTGTGGGGCTGGCTGTTAAGCAGGGCGTCTGTCTCTTCATCCATTACCTGAAAGCGATCTCTAAGATAGAAGGAAGGTGCCATATCCGTACCCTCTCACCCCTCCTTCCCCACCAAATGTATTCAACTTAAAACTATTGAGAGAGAGAGACTTTCCTTCTTCATTTTTCCCTTGCTTGTTAGTGACATATTGCATATCTGCCAGTTTTCAACTGGTCCAGCTCCACTGAAGGCACATGCTGATGAGACTGTCTGTATCTGTTAATCCTGCTTATGTCAGTGTGAGGAAGCCTTTGAAAAGGCATGAAAATGCCACCTTGTGTGGGTCTGTGACTTTAAAGAACTATCGGCAGGGCCTGGCCTGCTCTTGTCCACGGATTTCAGGGGGAAAATGTATATACTTTTTCAGCTTCCAAGAACTGAAGTAGGACGGAGTAGTCTTTTCTGTTTCACTGTATTACTTGAACCAACGAATTCAAGAGTAGCATTTGTTATTCTCAGGAATGACTCCCCCCCACACACACTCGTTTTCTTTCTTGATGTATTTGAATTTTTATTGCATTTAGGAGATTGTGTTATCTTTCTTTTCTTTTATAATACTTAGGAAGAATATAACATTGTATCTTTCCATTTTGGTGGAATTTTGTTGGCTTATTCTCAGCTGAATCAGAAGGAGAGAGAAAAATACACTATCTGACAAGCCACATCCATGATTTATTGTAAGGAGATTATTATAATTGATAGCTTCTTTATGATGGGGTTGCTAGTATCATTTGTTCTTGCTGGTCTTTTTAAAGAAACAGATTCAAACTGTTAAGACAGCTGCAGTTTCTAAAGAGCTATAGTGATTGCCAGAGAAAAGCTAAAAGGTTTCATTGTTTTAAGACCTTTAAGGAAGAGAAAGAAAAAAATAACAGAATAAAGGAGAGTGAGTATCCACGAAGGCAGGAAGACCCTATCTGGCAGTCTGGAGAGAGTGAAGGAACGTGTCCACCAGAGCGGGACGGCATCGCACGGAGCTTAGTGAGGACAGGAGGGACTCTTCCTCCCAGAATTCTTCTTTAATTAAAGAATACTGCTGGCCTGCTCTTAAGACCCGCTGCCTTACATGTAACATTTATTTTTTCACCAAGAGTACAAATTTAGTTCTTTAGGGCCAGATTTAAATTTACCGTTGGTCTTCTTGTTTCTTACCAGGTTTAATTCCACTGTTCTGTCCAGGCTACCGTAGTTATAATGACATACAGTGTTGTCCCTAATTTGTAATATCTTTGGATGGTAAATTTTTTTCTTAAGCTTTTTAAGTTTGAGAGGTGGTGTTAAAGTAGAAACCCCAAACTGCTCTCTTGCTGAAGGGAAAATGACTGGGCTTTTAAGAACTGCCATGCTGTGCTCTTCGCGTGTTCTGTCCTCTTCTCTCTCAGTTCACCGCGCAGACGACTGTTTCAGGGGCTGCTCCTTCCTGGGTAAGGAAGGCCAAAAGTGGCAGGCGGAGGAACCTTTCCAGCAGGTCATAGAACTTGTCTGGGTCTGTGTGTTTAAGGACTTCATTGAATTACTGTGGTCACATGTGTAAACTTCCTAACCTTCTTAAAACAGTTTTACAAAGGGACCTTTTAAGCATGGACCATCCTCCGAAATTTCTGCCTGTTGATCACCCTAACATCGGATGGAGGCAGGGAGATACACGTATCCTGAGGCCTTTTTGTGCCAGTTGGTACCAAATAGACATTGTTTTATTTCAGCAAAGCTTGGTATGTTGGAGTGCCCTTAAGGCAGTTTTCTTCACAGTCTCCATCCTTTAAGTGGTAGATGAATGTGGTTCCCTTCTGTCTACCTGTGGCATCCATACAGTTCCACACACTGTCCCACAGCGTCCCACACACGGTCACTGGTGGGACAGCCCTCCCCTTACATTCCCATATTCCTTCACAGGAAGACCCCTTTAGGGTACCTTTTACTTTAGCTCAGTAGAAGCGACCACCTGAAAAGATGTGAATGAGGAAGCAGCAGCTCATAAATCAATGAAGTGTACAAAATCCAGTACTCCATTTCCTAGATTTATGATGGCAGGCAGTCCAGTGATCAACAGTAGCTCTGGATAACTTGGGCCAGATATCCAGGTATATTTTTACCTCAAAGTGGACTACTTAAGAAGAGCTTGCATAGGCAGGTGTTTCGTTTCTCCGCTTGGCCTTTGTAAACCTGGCGTTTGGATTCCAACCATCAGGCACCAGGAATGTCCAGTCGCATCCTCTCCATCTGTGAACAGTTAGCTCTTCTTCCGTTTTGCTCTAGGCTCCAACACCAAGGCTTCACCTTAAGCTGACTTCTTGGCTGGAATTTTTTATTTTCCCCAGCAGCCAAAGTAGGTGAGTGTGGTCCATCTCTTCACACAAACACTCCTTCCTGTCTCGCAGCCCATCTTTTTGACCAGCTACATATTCCACTGACCAGCTATCTTATCTCTGTCCATAACAGTGGAAATAACCCCTTTTTCGTAAATGATCCCCACGCTGTCCTAAAAATGTGAACTTCAAGTCCAGTCCTTATTCTCTTTGGTCTTAAGAGGGATTTGGTTAGAAGCAGTCTTCCCCTTTAACTCATGGCTCTGCCTTTGTCTTTTTTTGTTCTGAGAACCACCAGAGTATTTTTTCCCCTGTGAGTCTCAACAGATTCTTAGGCAATAATTTTTCTTCTTATTGTTGATGATCCTGTGCTAAGTAGCACTCTGCCTCGAGTAGTCCTGACCCTCCGCATTGTGAGTTGGTTTTCTTTGTTGATCTGTCTGTGATTTAAATCTTAGGTCAGAGTGGTGATAGAGTTTGTCATTTTGTTGTCGTGATTATTAGTAATGTTTTACTACTGTATTCATTGGGGCTGCATTTGAGATCAGCCAAATCCATTTATAGCTTTACTGAGCCGGATTTGTTTGTCAGGACTTCCCAAGTGAAAGTTGGGCACAGTGGCCAGCTCCTGCTGGTGGTGTCCTTGTGGGGCGTAGGGGTGGGGCGGGGGACGCCGTGGGAGTGGGGCAAGGGTGGGAATTACGCATATAAAACATTCCTTTTTGTGTGCTCTCTAAATAGTAAGGATGTTTACTCAGGATTTGGGGATCAGTTGTCAGCCATATGGAATTTGGCAAACTGAGCTGCATGCCCTGACAACCCTCTGTTTCTTAATTTCCATGTGTCTAACTTACATTACCTGGTGACGACACCTAAGTTATCCACTTGACAGGTATTGCACCATAATGAGAGCTGAAGGCTTACCCCGGGAGGCAACTACGAACGAACGGCCAGGTTACCCCGTGAGGGCGTCCCTGATGGAAGGGTGCTGTCGACGCAGGGCCCTTCCTTTTTCTGTGCTGCAGTCTCCTTCATTATATGCTCTTCTTTTCAAAAGATTAACTGTCACTTAAGAGGAAAGCTTTCCTTACCGACCACTCTCAGGAGAACTACTGTACTAAAGTGGTGGGCAAGGCTTTTAGTGCATCAAGCCTGTGAGTCCCTTGGCCAATTACAGAAACTCCCCTTACAAACAGATCGGGTTTGGAAAGGCTGTTCTTAATTCTCATTCCTTATAAGTGGAAGCAATAAGCTCCTGCTCTCACCATCGTCAAGGGCCCAGGGTGGCCTCGCCAATCTGAGGCGCAACCTCGCCCATGTCTGTGGACATTCAAAAGCTGGAAGTTTATAAACTGGGAAGTTTGCATGTCGGCATCATTATTCTTTCTTGGTGGGGATAAGAAATAGCAAAAAGAAAGCTAACAATCTGAAAGATCCAGTTTCCTATAACATTGCTTTTCTCTTGTAATCAAGAGGGGAAGGAAGGTAGGAAAGAGGGAAACTCGGCTGCGCCCGAGGATCTTGCGTCCCCTTCTCATCACCACCCAAGCAGCTCAAGACGTCAGAGACACCTTGGGGTTACGAGTGTGCGTACCCCTGCACTCTCCTTTATCACTGTTCACGTGACACTTGGGGCCAGGCCGTGAGCAGAACCAAATCTGGTTGCCTCCATTCAAGTGAAAGCTGGCCGGCAGTTTCACTCCGCGGACGGTCTGCCACGTGCACGGCGCGGGCTCGTTAGCCAGCTCCCTGACGACAGAGGGAAGGAAGGGCAAGTCTGCATGTCCCTTTCACTCGGCACGTCTTCAGATCGGTTTGTCCCAGTGTCGTGCCCCCTGGCGGGTGCCTGCGCCCCACGGTGCAGCCGGTGTGGGCTCGGGAGCCGCGTGTGCTGGCGCCACGCCCACTGCGCACAGACCCGAGGGGGGCACGTGCACGCAGCCTGGCGCTCACCTCCTCCATCTTGGGGTGCCGGCTTCCTTGACTGCATTTCCATTTTCTCTTTTAAATAAAAGTGGCTCTATACAGCCATAATTAACTCTCAAATTCACATTGGTGTGCTGTGATCAAATGAAGGAGGTTTGCCTGAATCCCTTCAAATTGTAACCATGGTAATTGAGGGGGGTGGCATAGAATGAATATATAAAAGTATAATGACAATTGTTCTGAATGACTGAGTTGTCCTCCTGACATGTAATTAGCTGTTTTAGCAAGACGTCGATTGGCATGGTCGTAATTGAAAGGACTTCTGTCCCTTACGTGATTGGAGATGGCAGATCTCCCATTCTCTGTTCCCTGTTAGCACTAACGCGCCCAAGAACATTTGGAACAGCAGCTCAGTAAACGGAAATAATGACATGGTGTTTGTGTCCTCGCCGCAGTGAAGGAAGGATTTGGAGTTATTTCAGCCTCAGAATGGAAGACCGAACATTGCTCCCCATTTGACTTCTAAATTATTTGAAACCTCTCTCTCTCACACATCCAGTTTCAACCTGCTCCACCTTTGGCAGAAAGCTCGGTCAGAACCCCACGCCGAGCCGGCCACGGACGAGGCCTCCAGGTGGCTGTGCCACTTGCTCGCCAGCTGGCGTGTTGTGTCGGCCTGACTCGAGGACATCTACTGCTTAACAAGCCCCCGAGAAGTTTTCATTTTCCCTTAGTTACTTGATATGTATTTCCATTGCCATCACCATTAGAAAGTGTTTCTCCAACAGTTTATACATGAGTTAAATAGGGTTTTCCTCACTGGATCATATGACACGAACACATGTAAATAAACGAACACGCGGGCTTTGAACAGCTGTGTGGCATGAACGGAATACTGATGTGTGCAATGTCCGGAAGTTACTGGAGCAAAAGGACCCGCACGAGCTGCACCCGGAGTTTCGCACGGCAGTTCCCACCTCCCTCACGTCAGCGGCCTGTTCTCCTGAGCTTCCCCGCTGTGTCTGTTGGACCGGCTGCCTAGCCCTTCCCCATCATGGCCTTTCCCTTCCAATTTATTCCTATCTTTTCTGTCCACCCCGCCCCATCGGGCACCACGTGATCCTGACGCCACACACAGTCCCCTGCCCAACGAGGCCCGCCGTTGTCACCCTGCGGCCTCGCTAGCCTTTCCCCCTCACTTGAATTCTCTATTCGGTTATGTGATGGAGAGTAGCCTACACACCCTCCAGCACACAGCCCCATGCCCACCGGCCCCTCACAGGCCGCCTCGCGCCCAGCTGTGGCTGTGAACCCTGCCTTTCATCGCCTGGACACTCCAGGATTGGCTAGTCGCCTCTAAACAACATACAGCTCCCGTTTTTGTTCATATTCTACTGCTCATCCTCATGAAAATCTTTTCCCCTCTCCACGTACCAGAAGGAATCCTAACCCAAATGAAATGCTAGTTAAGCTTCGGTTCCATGAAAACGCTGAGGTAGGCTGCTTTTTTGTAACTCTTCTATCCTAGCCCCAAACACATACATAAATTTGGTAAGGGGTTCTGTCTTGGGGTTCTTTAATTTTTGTTCCCCTCAAAATACCAATGTATAGTTGGGTTGGATCAGAAAAAATAATGCCATGAACAGTTTTTGCTCAGTCCTTCCCTTTCTAAACATCTGAAAGCAACTGAGCGCCCGCCCCACGTGCCAGCTTTCAAGACACGCGTGTAGTCGCTGAGACTTCTCGGCGGGACCCGATGAGCCTTCTGACAGTTGGAGGGAGTGTGGTTTATGACCCGACAGTGTAGTGCATCCATCCCTTTTCTTATTTTCCCAGCTAACAGATATCTCCATTAAAATTGAAAATCTGTCTTAAGATTAGCGATTCTGGGAACTGACTAGATGAGTATAATTCTGTGATTTGTGAAACATGCATTAAAACAGCCAGCAGAACATTCTGATTATCTGCCTACATTCAAAGAAAATAGAATTATCAGTGCAGTTAAAACCTTCTAACACAATCTGCTATTTTAGGGATCAAAGTATTAGATGTGCTACTTAAGGGATGGTGCTACTTAAAAAGAACTAGAGTTAGCGAGACATTTAAGTACCTTCCCAGATGTTTCAAAAGAGGCCACTCTGGCGATTCACCTATATTCCTTTACCATCAGCAGCCCCCGCTAAAAAGAAGAAAAGCCACTTCACCAAAATCAGTGAAAAGACAGGTAGTGCTTACTTAAAAAATACGTATTTTGGGGGAAGAAAAGACCAGAAATTATTCTTACAAGAAACTAAAGATGCCATCATTCTAAATGATAATACCACAAGAGACCAACGTCCAGACCTCCCCGAGCGTTCGAGGCTCGCACCAGTAGCTGACCCTCACTGGGCACGTACGGCGTGCGGGGCGCTGTGCTGCGTGTTTCCATCGCCTCGCTAGTTCCCCAAGAGTCGCAGACCCTACATCGAGCTGTGCCACCCTAATGGAGTCAAGTCTCCAGTTGCTTCTTCATCTTCTCAGAATGTTCATTGGAGGACGGACCACACGGAGTCTGCCTAGTGCTGCGCTGAGTAAAGTCACTGCATTTAACCTGTTTCATCGTCTCATGGGACAGTGCCGGGGAATCCCTGCCAGCCCTGTCGCACTGCCATCATCCCTCCGTGCACTTAATGCCCTCTGACAGTGGACCACGCTGCTGTGACGATCCAGACCCCGAGCGTCCCGCCCCTGGGCTTTTCTCCCCAGTCAGTGACGGCGGAAGGACCACAGCCTTGGCAGCTGTGACGTGAAACCTCTTGTTTCAAGTCTTCCATCTCCGGGAGGCGAACGTGAAGGTCTTGCCTTTTCCTAGGAAGAAATGTTACGGCCATTTTATTAGTCTGAGTTCTGACTAATTTACCAGCACCCCTTGGGTGTAGCTCCAGTTAGTTGAGGCAGAAAATATTAAAGTCTCTCATACTTCCCGTTTTCTCTATACTCTGCTCCTCTAACATTTTCTTAGCACCTGTTAACTTTCAGGCATCCTGCTTGCGCTTAGAGCCATTTTGCTAACTCATTCTGCTGTTCCTTCCATCAGTCACGAGCGGCAGTGGGGCTGGGCCCACACTTGCAGAGATTGGGGGCCCTGGGATTCCGGTATTGATGAGTATCTGCTCTGCCCCGGGGGGCTGTGGCTCCTCGTGAGCTTCCAGCAGCCAGCAAGCAGCAGTTGTGTGGAGATAAATCCAGCTTTTGGCTCAGCGTAAGAACTGTCTAATAACCACATCCAGCAAAGGGGCAAGTTGCCTCAGGGTTCACGTGGAGGCTAGTGACTGCCGTCAGGGACACAGGCTTTAAGCCGGCCCAAGGACGCAACTAAAATTTCATGTTTCTCTTCCTTCCTTCCTTCTCTAGCTCTTATCCTTTCAAAAATAAGTAGTTCTCTAGGGGCCGGCTCTGTCACTGTCTCTTCTGATCTGCTGTCATGTCTAGGCATCCTTGAAGCCTGAGAGTGGAAACCACCCAGGAGCAAATCCCCATTTGGAGTGGCCCATAGGAGGGGCTCCCCGGTCGACTGCTTGGGATTGGCGGCTCCCATAATAGGCAGCTTGTTTCACTAGTTGGCTAATGGAGTTTCTGATTATCCACTGACCCCACCAGAAAAACCCACCCTAAGGTGAAGGGAAGGAGGTGTCCGTGCCCGTTTAGGTATTGATCCAGATTTGGCACCTGTGGTGGCACTGACGCTTTGGAATGGAGACACTTAACTCCCTCCCTCGGAAGGAGCATGTGGCTCGCCGGCCAGCGCACGTGGCAGAGGCAGAGCTGGGGCACGAAGCTGCTCCCCTCTGAGCGAGTCCAGCTTCCCACCATTTCCAGGTTGAGTTTCATTCTCAGTCTCATTTTCTGGCTTCCTCTGAGCACAGAAACCTCTCCCCTCCCCCTTTTATTTTTTATTTTTTTGCTTTACTGGAACTAAGAGCCCAGCATAAACTTGTGAGGGTCATCTTTCCACTTCATCATTCATTGAAGCTATTAAATTGGAAACAAAACGACATTAGTGCTGTATTAATGTAAACAGCAGCCACTCCAGTGATATTACACTGAACTCCCGTCTCTGTGCCAGAGCCACAGCGGGGTGTGGCAGTCGTACAGAGAATGGACGCATGGAGGTGTGAGCTCAGCTGTGTGCTCCGTTCAAGAGCACTGCCGTTAGTTATTATTTGCCTTGGAAACCGCATTTCAGTACGTTAGAGTCAGTGAACCCCCTGACGCATCTCTGGAAACAGGCACCACGAAACCTAAACCAAAGTTCCTGGGGCTGGGGAGGCGGAGGGGCTCCGGCGAGGCTTGCTCACTGGCTTTGCCAGAACACTCTTCTTGGAAGGGCCTCTTCTTTTTCTAGTAGTTTTTCCCGTCTTGATAATAGAAAACAAGTCCACGCAGCCTGCGCCTCACACCCAGTCCTGCCCCACGCCTGCCCTCTGTCCGGTCCGTTCGTTCATCCTGGTCTGCAGAACTCAGAAGAAGGGCCTCTGCTGGGCCAGCCCCGGTTTCTTCAGGGTCAGCCAGCCTGCAAGGTGGGTCACTGGCCCTGCCAGAAAATGCCGAGAACATCCTAGTTGCCTCCTGGGAAGAGCCCGCAGCCTTCTCTGATTCCCCATGGGCTCCCCTCCCTGCCTCAGCCCTGGTCCTTTGGTATGAAGTACCTTCCAAGAATAAATTTCTATTTATTTTTAAGTGCCTAAGCAAGTTACAGACCTCTGGAACCCACCAGAGAGTCGGCCTGTGCCCTGCCTCCTGCCCTTCCCCACCCTGCGCTTGGCCCTCGGGGGCGGGCATGGGCAGCTGCCCCTCCCCGGGGTCCCCGTGGGTCCCCGGCCTTCTGCAGGCAGAACAACTGCAGGGGCGCGCGCGGCAGGGTCGCCGTTGCCCCGTCAGGCCGGCTTGCTCACTCTCTCCTGTGCTTTCGGGGTGTTTCTGTCGATGGGCTACGGTCTTGGTTCAGAGAGAATGTTTAGGAATCTGCTTAGCAAAATCTGTAGCTACTGAGTGAAGATGGGGGAGCAAGACAACCCTGGAGCAGCATCCTGTCTGTCAGCAGCTGCAAAGCGCATCCAGATCCAGGAGGCCCAAGAGTCAAGTGATCACAGTTAAAAACGATGATTCACTTGCCGTCGTTAGTCACTGGAACCCTGGCCACCTCTCTGCGTCCTCTCTGCCTAGATTTGAAGTTCAGGATGTCTGCTCACAGCGGCTCAGGAAGGCCGTCAGCGGTAGGGGAAGCAAGATCAGAAGTGTGTCTTTGAAAATGAGTGTGAGATTATGTGTTTGCTTCTTCTTAAGCCGTGTAAGTCTGACCCGAGTGCGGGGCCTTCATTCCGTGGTGGGCGCGCGACGGTCGGTTGGGACGGCGCTGTTTTCATCTCGGCACTAAGCAGCGCTCGGATGAGTTGTTGGCGCGTCAGGTTTCGCAAAATGGAACAATCCACAGCCAGGCACTTTATTTTCATTAATAATCCAACATTTTTGTTCGGACAGTGTGATAACCCAAACGCTGGGCGTTCACATGTACGAGGTGGGGGCGTGTTTGCCAGAGGGACGACTCTGACTTGGCTAGAGCAGGGGAAGTGGGTTGAGGGCAGTGACCAGATGGGTAACTCTTGCCGTGGTGACGACGAAAGCGAGGCTCTTCTGGAGCATGTTACACCGACCTGGACGTGGACAGTCCCTGTCGCTCAGTTCTCTAGATGCTATTTTTATAGGTTCTACCAAGTGCTTATCAATTACCCAGGTTGTGATGGAAAGATGAATGTACGGGAGGGCGGCGAGCTGGGGGAAGCAACAGCGCGATGCAGGCAGAGGCGGGAGGAGCCCAGTTTCTCCTCCCGTAACTGGACTTGGACTCGGAGCGCTGAGGAGTAATTGCGTCGCGGGATGACATGCGGCCCTGGCTGCTGCCACGGGAGGGTGGGGACTCGCTGGTGCAGTGAGTTAGAAAATGAGAAGCAAGCTTGCCTGCCGTAATCTGATCAGACACCACGGGACTGCCGGAAAGTCTTGAGCATCCACCAAATACCCGAGTTATCTGTGGGGGGCTGTGTGGGGGCCCCGCACCTGGGCTGTGGCAGAGCGCCCCCCCTGCCTCAGCCACCATGTCTCAGTCTTCATGTTTCCCTCTGGCATCTCCTGGTCTCTGTCCTCATCTTATGTACCATGTGTCCCTGAGGGGAGTCGCACCTGTGTCCGAGTCTGCTGTAGGTGTTCAGTCTACCTCAAGGGGTCATCATGGTCAGCTCTGTCCCGTAGCAATCCTTTGGACGTCGCCACACACACTGGAATGTATATCTGCCCCTGGCTCTGCCTCCCCGTCAGTAACCTCCCGGCCCCGTCTTCCCTGTAATCACCACGAACTCCTAGTGCAAATTGGATGCTGCTTTAAATGTGAAAACAATTGTTCAAAAGCTATAAAACCTGAATGAAAGCTAAAGCTGAATTTATAAGCCTTGTTGCGTATGAGCCAAAAGTGCAAAAAGCTCTATATAATGAACTAACCTGCCACTCGTATAAATATAAATATATATAAATATATTAAAATCAGACTGTTCTACAAAATTGTGTATTTGTATTTTTGTGTACGTACAATTTTCTGCTAAGCAGAAGGAGGATGTAGTATAGGATGCTGTGAGAAGAGATTTGGTTTAATCCTATTTCTTTGTTACTTATTTTTGTTAACATCAGACGCCTGTCTTTGTCTTACATGTGTATGACACTGTTCGGAAAGCTGCAGTATCTCTCTTCCTAAGCTCAGAGTCGGTTGGAGAATGAAATCTGGGGTTTAGAGAGCTGTCCAGGCCACCAAACTTGGGCGTACCGCCCCGGGCCCGCTGGTGGTCCCGAGGCAGGGCTGAAGGGGGCAGGGCCTCTGGGAAGCAAATTCTCACTCCTAGAAATCAGCTTCCAAAAGCAAAGTGTCAGCTCTCTCTACCAGACTCTCCACCAGGCCCACCGGGAGGGGACAGAGGACGTCTCTGCATTGAGAGACAGGACCTCTTATCCCTGGGCCAGAAGTTTGCCCAGAAAGCAGCGGGGGGTCTGCCCGGCTGTCATGCCAGCCTCGTGGCCATCCCTGGACTCCATGCCCCTCTTCGAGTAGTTGCTGCCTTTTTCAGATCAGGTTACCAAATACGCCTCCCCTTGGCTGAGCTGCTGGCGCTTCTCCCGCAGACCTCCAGCCCAGCCCCCTGGACCGTCTCAGAACCCACCTTCCCGGTGCTAACACACACGAGGCGGGTAGAGCGGCTGCCAGTAATGGTCAGGAGTCCACCACCTGAGAGGCCAGGCCGGAAGACGAGCCCGCACCCAGGGCAGTTGCCCCTTCCATGACCCCACTGCCCACCCACCTCTCAGCCCACCACAGTCCCGATCCTGACGAGAACCTTCCCTAGGGAGAGCGATACTGCACCTTCCTCTGTGGGACTCATATTTATAACAGTGTGTAATGACTGTAGCAAGAAGCCCTTGTTTCTAGATGTAAATGGTCAAAGAAACAAGCGCTCTATTGTATTGATTAAAATAGTTCCAATGAGTCCTGTATCATTGTATCTCCTATTCTGGATTAGTGCCTTTTGGACAGTAGACTGTTCTGTAATTAAAATGTAGTATATACTGCTTTTTTGTACAGTTTTGTTTTAATAAAACTTTTTTTTAATTTGTGTTTATTTTAGTATTGTACCTATTAGAGAATAAAACGTATAACTGAACGACGCCTGGCTGGGATTTCTTTGGGAAGGAACATCCGTCTGGGAAGCCCCCAACACTAACGAGAGGCGGGAGCGTTGTTCTGAGCATTCAGTCCCTTGTGCTTTAAAAAAGGATCAGTACACCCAGAGACCCAAAAGTGCGTGCAGAGGGTCATGGTGACAAACACTCCCGGCGTGAGAGGGAATGCTGGCGCTCAGGAACGCCCCGAATCCGTCGCGGTCCCCGTCTGCCCCCCGCCGATGCCCGAGTTCTCCCTCACACCCCAGGAGAGGCCACAGGGCCTTCCACAGTGTCCCCTCGCTGGGGGCACCGGCCTCCCAGCTTTCCTTCCGACTTCCCACCACCTTCCCAGGTCTGAGCAGTTTCTCCACCTGTAACTCCTGTGCCGAGCAGCCACGCATGCACCTCTGCTTCCCCACTCCAAGCCAGACCCTGAGCACCTCATTTTCTTAAAAGAGCTGTCTTTCCTGGGGCGTCCCCTTCAGCAGTAAAGATGAAAATGAAAGAAAGCCAAAGCTTTTGTTATTTGTTTCTTTGAAGGCACCCAATGGTTGGGATCAAATTCTTGAGCAGGACAAAGCACCCAAGCTCCTCTCTCTCACCCAACAGACTCAAATTGATTTACTTTCCCCTTCTCAAAGAAAACCTGAAACAAATGGTCTTTTTCCATTACACGTAATCAGAAAAGACTGCGAGGTTTTAAGTTGCCCCCAAACCCTAAGCTGCCAAGCGAAGGAGGGGCGGAGATGAGGGGGAGGGGCGGAGATGAGGGGGAGGGGCGGAGATGAGGGGGAGGGGCGGAGATGAGGGGGAGGGGCGGAGATGAGGGGGAGGGGCGCGGCAGGGCCATCCCCGCCCTGCGCTCCTGTTTGGCCAGCACTGCTCCTGATTCTGTCCTTCCTGCCCCCCAACCCCGGAAGTCTTCCCCACCTGTCTCCCCAACACCAGCCCTCCCCCTTCATCTCCAAGTCCTCCGAACTCACTTGCCCAGAGGCAACTTCCTCAACCCCTGCAGCCCCTGGGGCGCAGGACAGGTGTGCAGATGTTCACTGAGTGACTGAGTGGGTGAGTGAAGGAAGGAAATAAATGTGACAAATCGACCAGAGCCCATTTTTGGATCTGAGCAACCAGAAAGACCCCACAGCCTCATGCAGACAAATGAGACCTCATTGAGTTGCAAGAGAGTAAGTAGCAGCTCGGAAAATAAGATTTATCCTAGGAGCTAGATCAATTCTACATTCAGACTCCTGCCTCAGAGCAGGGCAGCTCCTGGCAGCCAAATTTCTGTCATTATTTGGCAGTGCTTATCTCTGAGAACAACTCTTGGGCACTTATGAATATAAACAAGTCCAGCTGAGATGTGCTCTGACTGATGGCCATCTCCAAACAGCCCCTCCGAGTGGCTGCAGCTCTACATTTGTTACATTTTATATCGGACGAAGGCCGAGGGATCCACTGACGCAGGGAAGGAAACAGCTTTATGCGGGGTCACCATCTGTGTGTCTCGCTGGTGCTGGGCTGTGCCCATGACCACCAGTAGGCCCTGCAGGCAATCTCAGAGGAAGCTTGCTCACCCTCCCAGGTCAGTCCCTACCCCAGCGTTGGAAACCCACAGACCACGCTGGGCTGCACGGCTGGGTGCCACGGCTTGAGGATGTTGGCCTAACCAATAAGCAGGCTCCAACAGCTAACGTCCCAGACGGTGGTGGCCACTGCCCAAATCCTCCTCCCTTCCCCCAAACGCCTGTTGCAGAACCTTCAAGGGTCAACCCACCTGTGCAGTCGTGGAAAGAAGCCCCCTGCTCTCCAGCTGGAGGGGCTCGCGTGAGGCCAATTGTGCAAATCAAGGTAGGTGGCAGAGCCATGTCCTGAGAACTTAACTTCTCCAGAGAAGTGGCCGGTCCCCACCTCTCTACTCCAGGCAAGCCGTCTGAGTTAGCCCAGAAGCTCTTATTACCTGCGGTCTAAGGCTACCGGAAAGCTGCTATTTATTGGTTCTTGGCTCCTGTAAGACGCCTCGACTTAGGGATCTAAGACTGGCCTCGAAACCAGTGGAGCCTCCCTGATTCTTTAGCCCAGGGGCTGGGGAGGTGTGCCGGGGGCCTGCTGCTTCCTTGGACCTCCCTCTTCGGGGGTCCATCTTGAAAAGCCCCACCTCGATCAATCAGAACAAGGCCACCCCTTGCCCTGTGGGACCGTTTAGAATGAGTCCAAACACCCCCACACCAGGGGGGAGGGGGAAACCACCAGGCCGACCTCCGACATAGGCAAGAAATCATCCGATTTTATTTAGAAGCAGCTGGTCACATGATGGAAAGGTATATATATGGTACAAAATTACAGAGGTTTAGTTCATTATACAATATAAATCATTAAGTCTTTACAATTCATTAGAGTCTTTGGATTTTTTTTTAACTCACATTTCACGTGTAGCTGATCAATATGCTCTCCCCAATCAGAGTCACTTCTTTATATGTGATCCCATAATGTTAACAGAACTCCACACACAGAGATGTTCCAAGACTCTCCCAACACAAAGTGTCAGCAACCCAGCAAAAGGCACGACGGATTTCTCAGAGAGAGAGATGTGTGGGGACAAGCAAGTCAGTGTCTTGGGGATAAAATGCAGGCTCCACTCCCGGTCCCCAAGGTAAGGCACGACAGAGACGGCCACCATCTCAGGCACTGCCTGTCTGAGGCAGCCCTGGGAGCTGAGGGCACCATGAGATGCAGGCACCAGAGCAGGCCTGGGGTAAGGAGAGCTAATCTTAGCCAGGAAAATAAATACCACGGACTCCTTGTCAGTTTCACATACATGGAACTTTAAGCCGGGAGGAGAAAATATAAGGAGGTAACGGGAGATCTGAATACCTAAGCCTTTCAGACCCTTCAGGGCTCATTCTCTCCCTAGACACACGGCTGCCCCCTGCCCCACTGTGGATGGGGCTGGCAGTCACCATGAGCGCATTGAGTGGGAGGCAGAGGCCAAGACGGTCCCTGTCTAGTCTCTGCCTGGGGTGTTCATGTGGCACCTACAGCCTCATCTGGGCCCAGCTTCTGAGTGGCCCAGCCCATTCCTTCCTGCTGCCACAGTAAACCCCAGAGCAGGGGGCCAGTGAGGAACTGAACCCTGAGTCTTCGAGCTCACACTTTACCTAACATCAGGGCTGTTAGTGAGGAGAGAACGATGCTGAAGGGAGTCGAGCCATCCCTCCGGTCCCGACTCTCAGGCCGGCACCTTCGGCCCGGCACGTGCTGGGTCGTGGGGCCGCCTGGGCTGCGGCTGCAGTGACGCCATCTACTGCACGCACGGCCCCCCTTTTCCAGACTCAAGTTAACATCAGACTGCACCAAGAAGTGAGGGTGAAAACGGTAGACTGGGGCAGGACGGGCTTCCTGCACACGCGCATTGCTCCCTGAGCCACCCAGGAAGACAGGGGCCATGACAGAGTGATGGCCCCAGCGTCCTGGCTGTACCCCAGCAAGCCGTCGACACACCGGCCCTGAAGGGATGTCCAGGTTGTGAAGCAAGTAAGACAGGGAGTCCAGGACTGCACACCCCGCCCCCGCCCCCAGGGCCCGGCACAAAGGCACAAACTGCCACGCCCCGAGCAGGAGCGCCGCACTGTGCCGACGGCGATTCCGGAGGTCCGGTGCAGGGGTGGCCACGTGCTGACGCCCCAGCACACGAACAGCTCACGAGGGCACCGAGGACAAACGTCTCCTCCAACATGCTCCCGGGACAACCCAAACACGCTCATTCCAAGAAAACTCCAGGCGAGCGGGGAGCTCCGCTCTCCCCCGAGATGAACTGCTCTTGCGCACCGCGCGCCCCGGCCCCGCCGCGCACGCACAGCTGAAGACTGTGGACCACAGGGCCGGGCGACCGACCCCAGCCAGCTGCCGGCGCGTCCGGGGCAGCCTCACCGCGCAGGGCCGAGGGACGCCACGGGCCCCAAACACCGCTTCCCAGGAAATGCAGATGGGGGGAAAGGTCCGAGGCGGGCAGGATGGGGTGGCGGACAAGACTAGTGCGAGAAGCTCAGGCACAGGAAACTGAGTTTGGGAGGAAAAAGGTAGGCCCGAAACCTCTTCAGCCGGCAGGGCTGGCCTGGGCGGGACGCCCAGGCTCTTCCACCATCCCTGAGAGCTCCAGCTAACAAGACCTGCTCCAGACGCTAATTCCATTACAGTCCATCCCATCCTAATTAAACAATGATAGAGAGCACAACACCCCTTGTCCCCAAGACGGTTCTGGAAGGTTGCTGCCAACATGTTACAGGGCAGACTGGCTCCAACGAGTCAGCTGCAGACAGGGAGGATGAAGCAGGGCCCGCCTCGGAGCTGCCAGTCCCCAGAGATCCGGGGTGCCCGGCAAGCCCACGCCACCCTGTGGAAGGAGACGAGTCCCTTCCCTGGCCCACCCTCTCTGAGGGCAAACCCCAGCCGCCAGGACTAGAAAAGCAGGACACCTACCTCCCAGGCCAAGGGTGCCGTGCGGGCGAGGACAGGACGCTGCAGGCGGTTGCCACCGGGAGAGCTGACTGCTCAGAGCCCCCACCAGAGGGACCTGGGCCAGGGAGAACCAGCCAGGCATCCGCTGGGGGCAGGGGCAGCAGGTTCTCCTTAACAGAGCGCGGGGTTAGATCACAAAAACCTGGGTGTGGGCGTGAGCTCCTCGTGCGGGGGCGGAGCCGGGCTGCGGCCAGGTGCTCCAACCAGGGGCTGTCAGTCATTGCCTGGGGCTTCACACAGACAACGGAAAGTGCCCAGGCTGGGAGTCAGAAGCTGGAACTTCTGTAGCTTGGGAAAAAATCACTGAACTTTCCTTGGTTTTAGCCCATTCCCTGTGAGAAGATCCCGTCCAGTTCTAAAGCTATAAATGTGCAGGGATAAAGCTATTTGAGGAGCTTCCGAACTTCTGGCCCTGCCCCCACTTCTGTTAAAATGGGGGCGGAAGTGACAGGGTGGCAGCTCCCCACCAGCTGAGGCCTTATCAAGGGCCAGCAGACCCCAGGCTGAGACGGGGGCCCGAGCCAGCACTAGCCAGCTGAGAGCGATTCCATTTCATCCTGCAGTTTATCCAACTGCGGGCACCATGGGAAGGGCGGGAAAGGCAGCTCACCTGGCCGGCAGCAGCCGGTTGGGCGGGCCATCACCACGTGCAATCAATCACTAGGAGCTAATTAACCCTCGGCCCCTTCCCCCTGGGTCTGTGTGCGCGGTAGCTGTGCCCTGTGGGTGCCCCTATCGCGGCTCTGCCCGCTCCCGACAGCCTGCCATGACTCGTCAGGGGCTTCAAGTCCCTAGAGAACCACAGATTTTTCAAAAACAGAGTCTGGATGTTGTTTTTAGAGTCTAAACATGAGAACCAAAACCAGGCGCCAAGACAGCTGAGTGCAAACCCCAACACGAGGTTCTCACGGTGACAGGTAGGGGCAGCAGCTGACGTTCGGCACCAGGTCCCTGGGCTCCTGCCTTAGGAAGGACCAGGAGCACCAGCTCTCGGCCGGAGGTTCCCTGGTCCTGGCGGCCCCGCTTTGCTGTCCCCAGGCCCCACTCCAGCCTGGTCTGCAAGGCTCCTGCCCTCTTTCCACTTCCGCACACGTCCTCCCAACGAGCCCAGCAGGACAGGGCTGTGGGACCAGCGGTGTCCTGGCAGGAGGCGGACAATGTTTCAGGCAGCCCAGGCTGGGCCTGGTCTGTGGTTCTGCAAGGGCCCAGCCCCAGGGACGGTGGACGAGCTCTCCCTCTGCAGATCCAGGCTTAGGGCGTCAGGGTATAGGACTGCCAAGAAGTTAACCTGGTCTAAGGTCCTTCCTAGAAACCAAAATTGCACCAAATAAGGTTGTGATGCCTCTGAATGACTTTGTCATTAACTACAGAAGCACAACATAATTCTCCAAGTTTTTGCTGTCATCTTATTAGAGTAAGGCCACTTGTGTATCTGGATTAAAGGAACATAAAAAGGGAGGGTCACCCTCTGGCCTCTCCGGGAACCCCTGCCCGAGGCAGACGGCTGGCAGCTCCCAAGGGGCCACAGAGGCTGGTGATGTGCAAGGCAGGCCCTGGGCACCTGCACCTGGGTGGACGATTGTGGCTCGCAAATGATTTAGGGTTTTGAAAAATAAATATAAATAAATATATTCCAAGTACTCTGTGTAGGGAATACATGGCAGAGAGAAAAACTTTCTAGGTATAAAGATGCTAAATCACCCACAGAGAAACCTCTAAGAAACCCTGTGGAAAGAGGGAAGAGTGGGAGGGGCGGGCCCAGCAGCCCTCTCTGGGGCACACTGGACCTTGCGCCAGAAGCCCCGGCCGGCCGGCCAGAGGCACCGACGGGAGCATATTACTTGGTGTGGGGGATTTGGGGACAAGAAGGTGCATGGAGCCTGAGGAGCAAGCCAGCACTTGGGTGGGCTGGGGAAACAGCCCTGGGGGCAGAGGGAGATGCCCCGCCTCTAGGGGGAGAAAAGGCACTAGTTATGATTATTCTTTAAATTAAGAGATTAATAGGGTCACGGGAAACACAGAAACGACTGCCCCAAGTGGAGAGAGCCCCAGGCTCGGGACCTCACCCTCCACAACCCAGGATGGCACTAAGCTCCTAGAACCTTCAACTCCGCTACACTGCGGAGAGAGAGGCCTCCTCGTGCTCTGGGTAGAAGAAGAAACAAAGCTTCCAGAGTTCTGGGAGAAACAGGGAGGTCACCAGCCCTGCGTCGTCGTGCAAAAGCCTTCGCTGCCTGTGCCCCCAAGGAAGGGCGTTTGAGGTGACACGGCCCCTCGGCTCCTGCGGTCAGTGTCCGCCTGGGAGGGCGCCGGCTCAGCTGGCCCAGGATTTCCGGTTCTCAGGGTTCTTGTGGCTCCTGTCGGCCCCCAGCGCCGCGGTGCCCTCGGCCTTGGCCAGAGCCGCAGTCAGGGAGGCCAGGTTGGTGGCGGAGCCAGAGAGGGCGCTGCTCCTGCGGGGCTCGGGGGTGCCCTGAAGCCTGAGCCCCGCGCTGCGTCGCCGGCCTGCACCTGCCGCCCTGCGAACCCGGCCTGGCCTCACCAGCAGCCCGTAGCCAGGGCTGCACCTGAAGTACTGCTTCCCTCCGATGGAGCCGTCGTTCTTACCTGGGGGGGAAGGAACAGAAGATGTAGAGGCGGCTCCCTCGGCTGCTCGTGACCCCAACAGGCCCCGCGGTGTAGGGCCCCCATGGGCCCGATGGCCCCAGGCAGGCCCCGCACAGCTGCTCCCCACCGAACACGTGAGGCCGGGGTGACGGGCCCTTGGGCGGCACACACTGGCCGCCGGGACCGGACTGCCGCGCGCCACGGTCTCCGCGAGGAGTCGGCATGCTAGTCCCGCCATCTCTGACAGCCAGGTGCAGGCGCCACCAAAGCTACCCCCACCCGACCTGAGGCCCAGATCATCTTCGATCTCGATGGTCACACTCTAAGCCTAGGATGAAAGCTGTTGATCGAATGATAATTTTTCCTAAATCTATTAATGGATGGAAACTGGCAAAGCACCCAATTATAGCTAGTCAGATGTTACACTTGATTTGTCAAGAGAGTGTAAAGAAGTCTCCTTTGTCAAAGCCAATAAAAAAATGCTTTAAGGTGAAGGGGAGAAAGCCACAGCCGGGTGAGGGGTAAGGAGACCTGAACGTAGGGGCCACCGGACCCCTGGATGTCAGCCTCCCACAGTGATGGGTGGGTTGGTAGGGAACGTGATCTTTATGACAACAACGATCACCAATTTGCTATCCTCGCTGTCTGCACGTGCTCACCTGTCCTCCTCTCCACTCCACTCCAAGCAGGCCCACCCTGCACCCACTCTCAAGGTCAGCACGGGTCACCTCGGTCCGGGCCACCTCTCGCGGTATCAGACAGACGATCTCTCCCCCTCTCTGGCCACTCCCACCTCCCATCTTACTGGCCCCTCCCTTCCAGCGATGTCCTTGCCGGGCGGGTCTGGGCCCGCTCCCCTGGGGGCTCCCCTGGCCTGCACGCTTGTGAACGCTGATGCCTCAGCGGTGTCTCCAGCCCAAGCGTGGCCCCTCCTGGCATCTCAGCCCCACCTGAATGCCCAACCCGCACCCCCAGCTCCACCTGCCCAACACAGAACTCCGGTTCCTCCCGCCCTGCGCCCTCGCCTGCTCTCTCAGGCTCTTCCATGGGGTCATGACCCCGGTCTCAAGCCACACTCAGATGTCGGCCTTACTCCTTTCTTCTCCTGATGTTCTACAGTCTCACAGCCCTGGGGCTTCACCGGCACACTTTTCCCGCCTCTACTACCTCACCCCAGCCACGAGATCTGCAAGAGCCTTCTGCATGGCCTTCTCTCTCCTCGCCCCAATTCTATTCTCCTTAAAAAGGTCTTTTTAAACTCTCCAATGGTTTCCTGCTATACTTCACCCTTTGTGACCCGGCCACTGCGCTTCTCCAGCCTCCTGCAGACCTTTGGGCTGTCCCTCAAATACAGCGAGCTTGTCCCTGTGCGAAGCTTGTACCCAAAGTGTGCCAACTTCCTCTTCTACAGCACTCACAACTTTGCTTCCCTCGGTATTATTTCAAATACTTCTCACCTACCATCTTTATCTGCTTAGCCTGTTTTATTTTCTTCACAGCTTATTGCTATCAAATTTATTTGTTTATTTGTTTACTTGGTAATTTTCTCCCCTCTAAAATATAAGTCCAGTGAAACCAGGGGCTTCGTTTTGTTCATCCTCCGAATCCAGGACAGTGACTGGAGCACAGCAGGTGCTTAGTATTTATTTGTTGGATAAATTCATCTATTCGCTAATCTCCCTCTAATTCCTGAATTCAATTGCAAATATATTCTTTCCCATTTACCCTTCACATTTCAGCAGGAATGGAGTTTAAAAAATATTCTAGCCTGTGATACATTAATATTCTAGATCCACTGAATAACATTCTTTGCCAAAATTATTTTTAAAGACAGTGAGTGACTTCGCAGCTCAGCTGAGGGGCCTTGAGACAGAGTCCGTGTAGGGCAGGCCTCGGGTTTCACTGTGCAAACACCCACTCCACCTCCAAGGACAGCCCCTCCTGCTCGTTCTCTGCTCCCTGGCTCCATCCTCACAGCTCCGCCCACCAGGCCACACACACAGAGCTGTCCTAAAACCCCGTCTCCACCGCTCCCAGCCCTCACCTAGTGAAGAAGTGGGATGAGAAAGGAGAATATGGAAGTCAGTCTGGCAGTCCTCAAAATGTTAAACATAGAGTTAACTCCTGGGTATCAACTCAAGAGAAAGGGAAACGTGTGTCCACACAAACACTGAAGCACAAACGGCACATACACAGTGCGGTATTCCTCGGCCCAGCAAGGAGCAGCACACGCTACAGCTGGATGAGCCGTGGGAACCCCGCGCTCAGTGACGCAAGACAGATGCAGCAGCCCACGCTGCAGCATCCCACTGACATGAGAGCCCAGGTTAGGACAGTTTGTATAAATTTAAAGAGACAAAAAGTAAATTAATGGTTACCTAGGGCTTCAAGAGGGGAAGTATCTTGCTAATGGACATGTGGTTTCTTTTCGGGGGGTGGTGAACTTACTCTAAAATTAGATTATGGAAATAGTGACACAGTCCTGTAAATATATGCAAAACCACTGTATACTGTAAACAGGTGGATTTTATGTAAATTGTATCACAATAAAACTGTTTAAAAAGGAAATCTGACGGACAAAGAATTTCCTTAAGTCCTGTCCCCGGTTTTTCTGAAAATGACACTCTATATGCTTTAAGCTGTGCCACTGCAGAATGAGGCTTCAGAGACCTGCAAACCTGCAACGGGTCTTAGATCACCCTATTGTCTGACCTCAGCCCATGAGCCAAGGAGCCTTGGGATGTCTTCGTAACAACTGAGCATCCGCACAGGCTCAGTGCCTGGAACCTGAGCAAACGCAGCAGATACAGCTGCTATTATGGTTCAAATGCAAATGCTTCTGTGACTAAAAAAGGAATAATGGCATTTAAAATCATTACCAAATTTATAGTAGCTTTCAATTAATGTCTTAAGTTTCTGAGAAATTTCTGGAGGTTAAAAAAAAAGAGAACCTGACTCACAAAACACTTAGGAAAAGCTTATCTAAAGAAAATTTCTGATTTTGAAAAGTGGCGACTCAGAGACTCAGAGAGGTCAACTGACGTGTCCGAGGGCACACAGCGAGCTTTGGGCGCCACGGCAGGCGGGGCCGGCACCTTCCCACCCGACCGCAGTGAGCACGTCCAGTGCCAGGAACCCGTCCCCAACAAGCCGCACTCACCTGAAGGTGAATCCAGCTCCACTCCAACCCACGTCCCCTCCTGGAAGTCGGTGGGCCCAACGTATCTCACAATGCCCGCTTTGTTGGTGCCCACGGTGACGTGTTCTCCTTCTCTGAGCCACTCTGGGACTTCACTGGCTTCTTCGGAATCAGAGGAGACTTCCAGCTTCTCCAGAGCCTGCCCCTGTCCTCCGGAGCTGCCATCGCCTGGCCCTCCCGCGGCCAGCGGGTCCTCAGTGGCCCCAGGGGGGCAGCCAGGGTCCCCGCCGAGCATGCGCGTGAACGACTTCAGCTCCGAGGTGCGCACCTTGCGGATTCTGAAGGGAGAGGCGGGTGCAGGCGACTGAGACAGCAGGTCCGGAGGCAGCAGTGGTTTGGAAACATCCAGCTCTAAGCTGGTGACTGGCTTGGCCTGGTCCTTGGGTCCTCCAAGCGGCTTGGTGGCAGGGGGAAGATCGCCTCCGCACTGCGGGAGGGGTGACTCCTTCTGGGGGGCAGCAGTGGGAAGACGAGCCGGGGAAGTGGCCGCCTCCTCATTCTGCTCCTCGGAGGAAGCCGCTCCCTTGGCCGGGGCGGCACTGCCACCGTCGCTCCGCGCAGTCAGCTTGGCGGGGCCGGGCAGTGAGGCAAGGCCGCTCTCGCCCTGCAGCGGGGCGGGGGGAGCACTGTCTGCGCCTGCGGCAGCACATGGAGACGGGGGCTCGGCCTCAGGCCCGGCCTGGCAGGGGCCAGGAGGGGGCGAGCCGGGCACCTGCCCGCCGGCCTGGGCCACGGCGTCCAGGCCCAGGGCGGACGCGTCGGACAGGGTGGCGGTGGAGACGCTGTGCGAGAAGTACCCGCTGGAGGCCTCGCTCAGCGGGCTGGGCGGCCCCTCCTGCGCCTCCACGGCCTGCGTGTTGGTGGCCATGCCCTGCGGTGGAGGCACTTGAGTGGGTTTTTCGTAGGTCTTCACCACGGGGGCGATGTGCACAGTCGCGTCAGGGGCCACACTAGGCCCCCCTCTCTCCTGGTGAGCCTGACGCAGGGAGGGAGGAAGAAGCAACTGGTTAGAATTTACGGTTAAGTGTCCACCTCCGGAAGAACTGAGGCAGATGCGGAGATGCTACGTGAAACCTCACGGCTGATGGGGAAACGAGCTCTGCTGTGCAGTGGGGCCGACAGGTTCCAGCACCGCGGACCTCCCCACGTGGCCCGGATTTTCAAGCACCGGGATCCTGAGGACCCTGCTGCACTCTCGGTGGTGCGGTGGCCCGAGCCAACGCCTGGGGCCGGCCCCTTCCATCTCCTCACCCTCCGTACAAACTAGAGAGTCTAACGGCTCCTTGTGATATTGTAATTATAGTAAGAAATACATATTTGGTCTTCATCCCTGGTTCTGACACGGCTCTTTCTAAAACCCTTGGAATAAGGGCAATAAAGGTGCCCTGGTATTCATAACAAGCCCCCTTCCATCGACTCCTGAGTTTATGTAAACCAAGTAACTTTCAGAAATCCCCTAAGGACGAGGGGCTGGTTGCCAGCGGGACCAACCACGCTCAGGAGGCTGGAACTGTCTGTTCCACCCTCTGGTTTCTGGGGAGGAGAAAAGGTCTGGGGGCTGAACCAGTCGCCAACGGCCAGTGATTTACTCAACCATGCTAATGTAATGAAGCCTCCATAAAACCCCGAGGGGACAGGTTTCGGAGCTTCCGGGGTCGGCAAACACGTGCAGGTGCAGGGAGAGCGTTGCACTCGGAACACGGAAGCTCCGCACGCCCTCCTCATGCCTCGTGCTCCGCACCTCTTCCATCTGGCTGTTCCCAAGCTACATCCATGTACAATTAACTTGTGATTTCTCTGAGCTTTGTGAGCCACTCCAGCAAATTAATCAAACCCAAAGAGGAGGTCATGGGAACAGTCAGAAGTAGAAGGAACAACCTGGACTTGAGACTGGTGTCTGCGTGGAGGGCAGACAGTCTGGTGGGCCGCGCCCTTCACCTGTGGGAGCTGACGCTATCTCCGGATAGACAGGGTCATGACGGGTTGAATCCAGGGTTGAATCCTCAGACACCCAGCTGGTGTCAGAGAACTGCCTGGTGGCGTGGGAAACAACACAGACGGGGCTGCCACCTAGGGTCAGTGTGGTGCAAGGCAGGCAAGGCCTTGCCAGAGCATGCATGGCACACAGTAGGCACATACTAAAATCTCCGTTCCCTCACCCCCACCCTCAACATCCCCCACCTCCCCATGCTCTGGCTAAGAACTTTGCTCCTGAGGAAACAGAGCCCCTCCCTGCCCACCACTGACTTCCCAAGGAGACTGAGTGCTTCACGAGAGGCCAGAAGAAAACTTTTCTCCTGCAAAATGGAAATGATGACCTCACTGGAGGATCTGAAAGTACTTCAACTTGGCTTCATCTGCTCAGGCTTAGAGAGATGACCCTTGGGCTTGCTACTGACTGCCCATTCCTGGCTGGGAGGCATGAAGAGGAGGGGACAGAGGCTGCCTGCAGTCCATGCCCTTTCTCTGAGCGGCCATCTTTCAGGCTGCCATCGAAGGCTGGTCCCATGTCACGGGTCAGGGGGCCCTCTGGCCCTCTCATCCTGGTACACACAGGCCAAGAAGCAGCCAGCCCCCAGCAAGGAGCGACTGAGGATGGAGCCTCAGCGGCTGCCCTCTCCCTCACACCGCTGTCTGAGTCACCCTGGCAGGGATGCACACGACGCCCCATCTCATGGGGAATGACGACAGCCACAGCTCATCCAAATTCTACTGTTTCTGAGGTGCTCGTAAGGTGTTCTTTCGTTGATAATTTAAGTCATTTGAAGAAGGTGGCAGATTATTTCTATTCTCGATTCACAATGACAGGTGGAAAAAAGACTGCAGGAATGGGGAATGAGCTTGGGGCGGTGGAGAGGGTGTTGCTCAGGAAAAGAAATATGCTGTCCAGTATTTACAGAAAGATTATTTATATTACAGGAATGGCCACATTCCATTTGAAATACAGGATTTATTTGAACTGGGAAACAGCTGAGATCTATAAGTCTCTTACAGTTACTTGGCTTAACTCAGCAGTTTGATAAATCATGCGTTTTCACGTGAATTGTCATTTATATTCCTGTCTCCAGAGGCCCACCTTTCCCCACAAGGCACACTTTCAGGGTACGAAATTAACGGCACCTCCTGAGATTAACAGCCCATTTTTGTGATGGATCTTTAGGCAGAAAAATTTACTAAATCCAATAGATCAATAACTGTCACCAGCATAAATACTCTAAAAGATTAGACAATCCTTCAATCATCTTTCTTTTGCTAGTTTACATGTTTTACTTATTCTTTTTATTTTTAATATCACTGACCACGTGGGGAAGAATACACGAACAACTACAAGAGTCTACAATCCAAACAATACCTATGGCCCGAAATAGTATGCGTTCCCATTCTCCTCCTGGGTGAGACCCTACCACTACCGCACCAACAACTGCTGGCCGGGGCCTGCCCTAAAGAGGCGACAGTCTAGTGACAGTGCCTTTAACTCCCCCGGTTTTGTCCTTCTTGCTTCAGCATGACATAGGCCTTTGACATAGGCCATGACATAGGCCTTTGACATAGGCCAGAGAGTATTATCATATTCATTTTACAACATGGCCCAGAGAGGTTATAGGATTTATCCAAAGTCACCCGTGAGTGAGAAACCAGGGACCAGAAGTCAGATCCACAGCCACAGCCAAGAAGGAGGAAGGGGCGCCGACTGCCACGCTCCTTGCTGCGGAGCTGAAGCCAGCGGTGCCGTCCGCTGCCGCACCGCAGGCAGCCGCTCCCACTTGACTGGAGTTGAAATGTGAGTGGAAACCTATCTGCCACCTTCGGTTTATGCCCTTACCACTGACATCTCTAGGGACCACTGTGAAAGCCCAGACTTGAGAAAACCACCAGGATGAGCAGCAAGGCTGCCCTGAGCTGCGGAGGCCATGGCGTGTGAGGTTCCTTCACCCGTGAGGGACTCGGCCTCACTCTGTCCCACTGGTTTTGGGGCTCCTGTCCTGCCTCAGTGAAATAATAAACACTACTCATGGGGAAGAGAGGGGACCGGGGTATTATCTTCAGTTAAATTCACGAACACCAAGATGTACTGGGTTGAAAATGGCCTTTTAAAAAGGAGTGAATTCATGAAGGTCTGAATTTTCTTTCAAATTATTTGGCCTTTTGTTTTGTTTTGTTTTAATAAATACGATTCTCCTATGAAGACATAGCATTTCCTAAGAGAATGAGCACACAGTGGGAGAAAATAGATTTGCTATTCATAAGATTAGAAGTGCTGTTCATCTGTGGGAGATCATAAGAGACTATTTTTCTCCCCGGCTTAGCATTAGTCTTTTCACGCTGATATCATGAATCAGAATGAAATGTAAAACTGAGAATTAAGCAAACGCTTAGAATAAGGAGATTGTTCTGTTTATAGAAATCGCCTTTGCCTAGCAGTGGGCTATTAAAGCAGCAGACTACATTAGCAGTCAAGCACCTAAAAGTTTAGCAATCATATGATTAACAAGTTGAAAATAGCAAAGTGTAACAAGGAAAATATAGAGGGAGAAGACAGTGGCCTATATTATGGTTAATTATCAAAACGGGAACCCTAAAATAAAGAACCACGGGTGTGGACTCAACAATTATAGCATCGGGGCCACCCACTCTATGTGGGACAGCCACGGGCAAAGGCGCCGCCCCTGGCCGGACTAACTCACCTCTGCCATCCTGGTTGTCCCAAAATCTGGAAGGGCAGACTGCACCATGATTCGGGGCACCGGCTGAGAAAACAAGTGAACGGGCAAGCATAAAAAATCGAGAGGAGCAGAGCAGAGATAACCAGGGAAGGTTTTAACTGCATAGACTGGAGAGCCCGTCGGCTTGCTGGAATGCTAACAAAGTCAGGCACGCCAAGTGCTAGGAGCGTCACACGAGGAAATGGAAGGAACAAGGAGCGCGGCAAGAGGCCTGCTCCGCGGCTAGCACACAAGACACGTGCTAAACCAGTAACGTGTATGGCAGGTGCGCACGCTGTCAGGCTCTCCCTCCATTCATACGCGACACACGTTAATCAAGGGCTGTGTCTGTACGTACGAACGCGACAGGACTTTATAGAGAGAAGTTACTGGGACAGGAAAGATCAAGAAAGGTTTCAGGCAGGAGGTGGAATTTAAACCTCACGGTACAAAAGGAGGCCCGGTGAGTGTAGTCACAGGAAGAGGAGTAAGGAAGCCGCTCTGACTGGAGCACAATTCTGGGGCATGAGATAGAGCAGGATAGATATGTGGAGAGAGACTCTGGTATCTGAAACTAACCTAATCAGGTAACGTGGTGAGGATCATCACAGATGCCTGAGCAGAGAAAGCAGAAGATCGAGAAGACTGATCTGGTGGTGGAAGGCAAACTGATTGGAAAACTATTTAAAGACTAAGGCAGGCAAATCACTAATTGAGACTCCAGCCACGGAGCAGGTGTGAGGAGACACGAGCCTGCATAATGGTGCGAGCGACACCAGGAAAAAGGACTCTGCTACTGATGGACACATCGTTCAACATCAAAAAAATATAATAATAAAATAAAATAATGAGTAGCACCAGGATAAAGAAAAGGGATAGCAGAGGAAGAAGCTGGAACTGTGAAGAAGGAATCAGAAATCAATTTAGTGGCTGCTAAGCTTCCAATGGCAGAAGTGACTATCTTGAAGAAACCACTTCTGACTTCATACCCTCAAGCAACCTCTGGCCCCTTTCCAGGTCTCCCTGCTCCAATGCAAGAGCCTGGATCTCTGGATGCACAGTTCTAAGAGGGCTCCATCCCGGCTGAACAAACACTCCTAGTCCTCTGCTACAAGAGGAGTCAAAACTGGGTGTCAGAGTTTACTCTTGTTCGGTCCACAAGGAAAAGCGGCTGCTGCTCACTGACCTACTGCCTGACCTAAACTGCCTACAGATGCAGATTCCTTATCTTCCCGTTTCCCTTCTTCTGGCCCTAAGCACTCTCGGCCCTTCCAGGGCGTATCTGGGTGTCTGAGGTCCCTACGCTGTCAAGACAGAGTCTGCAGACACTAAGGCTGGATGGCAAAGTCTTGCTTCCGGTAGGGGAGCCCAAACTCTTAACTGAACAGAGAAGAGCCCACTTGAAACAAAATGGCTCACTTAGGGTGGTGGCGACCTGAGTTCACAGCACCAAACAACCACATTTCTGCAAAGGGCATCACAATATCATTCCTTGGTGCTGCCTTTGGGAGAAAAGCACTAGAAGGAATTAATTTTGCTGAAGGTAAGGAAACTGTGATAAGATCTGAGAAGAGGCAGAGGAGAGGTGATTAAGTAGGAACTAGAAAGAGATAAGGCTAAAGGGATGAAAGGACCTAGGGATACGCTAAGAGAATATACACTGTACCCTGCAAATGCGGGGGAGTTACTAGGGGTCAAAGGCAGAAGAGTGAGAATCCGTTATGTTTAAGAACGACAGTGTGAGTGGCCAACAGAACAGACTGAGGGAGGGCACCCCGGTGGCGGCAAGGCCATCGCACGTGAGGGCCTGTAGCTTCTCCCTCAATTTCCTGACCAGGAAAGTCTCTCCCTCAACTGCCATGACACGTCACTCCCTCCCTCTCGCACAGCACCTCCCGGTTCTTCCTCCATTTCCCTACTCTGCTGTCAACCCCTTGGCAATGGAGTTATTTGCAAGCAAGCACCCCCCACTCTGCACACGGCCGGGGAATGCAGGGGCCACTATCCTTTGCTTACTTTTCCCCATATCATCTGAAGTTCCCCACCAATGAAAAGGTGTTCAGCGTATATTTCTCAGTAAAGGCAGGAAAAAAAAAAGTTTCTTAAGTCTGAACTCCAAAGTACTTACATTTTTCAGTTAGATCTTATTTAAAATAGACAAGATTGAGATGAGCATTCCCTCTTATTAAAGTATAAAAACAAAAATCCCACCAATGATGAAACTATAACTACCAAGAATGAAACCTTTTCTAAGATGATATAATTCTTGCCCTCCTGAATAAAGCATAGAAACATAATTTACACTTTTCTTTATGACTCAGAGTAATTTTAAAAATTCCAGTAAATGCTTTAAAAATATTAGCTGAAATGAATTAAAGGACCAGATTGAATGTGACACCATGCTGGAATCCAGTGACCACAGGGACTTCCTGGTGCCAGGGCCCTTGGGCCCTGACTTCACGGCTCCCGGCTACGAAGCCGAAAACCTCACGTCTACCCCTCACAAGCGTCCTGTCAGCCTCAATAATCACTTCTTAATCAGGCGACATGTTTCATAAAGATATCACCCGACCCCCACCATTCGAGTAAAGTATGAACCAGAAAACTGGATGATTAGATACATCTGAAATGGCTAAAAACAAGGTCAAAAACGAGATTAGACCAGGCCTGAGTGGGTTCTCAGCGGGAAGGCAGTGCTTTGACCGCACCTGCTTCTCTGTTCACGCACTAGTGATTTCATGGTGCCGCCCTCCATGGGAAGGAGGCAGTCACGGCTGCCAGACACCAACTCTGGACAAGTGGGAACCACGGGAATGTACTTCTCCGACAGAGCAGGTTTGAAAGGCACATGCTACAAATCAGCAGTTCCAAAACAGTCACGGGGGCATAAAGTACAGCATAAGGAATACAGTTGATAATACTGCAACAGCCGAGTATGGTGCCGGGTGGGTACGAGACCTATTAGGGGGATCGCTTCCTGAGTTATAAAAATGTCCAACCACTATGCTGTATATTTTCAACTGAAATTGAAAAATTTTTAATTAAAAAAAAAGGTGGTGCTAGAGAGAGTGGGGGTAGAAGATGAGCCATGAGTTAACTTTTATTGAAGCTGGGTGACGAGTACTCAGGGATTCGCCGTAGGACCTTGTCTCCTTTGCATATTTCGAGTTTTTCCGTAAGACTGCCCTACAGGAAGAAGGCAACTGGGACCGTGATTCAGTGTCCACATTCAGTGCCACGAAGACTTATGAGGACCCGGAGTGCATAAGGCACTGCAAGAAGCGCTGCGGGCAGCACAACGATCAGAAAGACACGGGCGTTACTCTCAACAGACTGGCGCTCTTGTCTGTGGGGAGGGCACGTGTGTAAATAACTAACATGTCACGGACCAGGACAGTCACTAGAATGGATGTTTCAAAAGCAGAGACAATATGGAGGAGGAAGGGATCATAATGGAACAGGCCGAGAATACCTTCACGAGGGAGACTTTACTATGAGATGGGCCTTGAAGACAGTGGCATTTCCCATACTATGAGATGGGCCTTGAAGACAGCGGCATTTCCCAGGGCAAGGGGACATTTCAAACATGGAGAATGGTGTGACTAAGTCAGGATGGCAAAAGAGCCACTTTATGTCTGGTGTTCCCTCTACTCACATCTGTGCCCTGGGAAAAGCTACTCCATTTTCTAGGAGGTCCTGGGGAAGAGAGAAGGATCTAGACTGACAAGCACTGGGCACAGGGAAGGAAGGTTAGGGCCTTGTGGAAGAGGCCTGTGAGCGTATGGTTGATTTTCACAGGCAATAAAGAACTATCAAAGGTTACTGCATGAAGCCTTAATAAGAACTATGCTTACAAAAGATTAACCCTTAAATAGGGGAGATACTAAATATGGAGAAATCAATTAAGGAGTAGCTTTAATGGTTCGGTGCAGAGGTAGTAAGAGCCTAAATTTGGATGGTAAAAAGAAAAGGAACTAGAAATAAAAAATCTAGATATATGAAGGAGGCTACTGAACATGTGGAAACAAGTGGCTGTGGAGGCAGAAGAAACAGAGTCAAATGTGATGCCCAGGACATATGGGTGACGGGGAGAAGGGTAAAGGGTGGTATTAGCAGAAACGGGTACGTGCAGCGTTAAGGGGCGCTTAGTTTCTATATTTGACAATGGCCTGTGATTAATTCAGCAACCTTATTAAGGGCACCAAAAATACTACAAGGTATACTGAAACCTTAAATGTGCCATTTGTCCTTCACACATAATGGCTCAAATTTCCAAATGTGTATTGTTCGCATTTTAACGCTCTTTTACATATCCCCTGTGCAGGCAGTCGCCTCCTATTTCAGGAGCTCAAAACATTTCAGATCAGAAGCTCATTAATCCTTACGACACATCTGGTAACTATTAATAAAAATGACTGCAAAGTATTTTGCAGCTATAAATATTAAGGAGAAGTCCCATGAGGCAAGCGAATATAAGTATAATTATCTACATTTCACACCAGAGAAACCAAGGCTCAGAGATATTTACCTAATGGTTAAATGCATTAGGGTTGCCCAGTGAGTTAGTGACAGAGATGGAAAAGGACTGAGTTCTCAAGCGCCAGCTGAACCTGCAATTACGCTGTCTGCAGAGCACCGCTCAAACTTAACAGATGAGTCGGTTACAGGTACGAGAACTGTTTAGAAGTATTTCAGGGGAAAGATGATGGTGACTTCTCATATCACATCATTTTTTAACTCTGGCTTTCATACGCCACATGAATGAAAATAGGGCAGATTAGCTCAGAATTTTATAACTAGGCATAAACACTAATTTGGAGCTAGCTCCCTTTGCCTAGAAGAATAAAGTTTTAACTCCTTGGCAAGACATGAAAGACCCTCGCCTCTCCCTGAGGTTGTGGCCTTCCATCACTTGTTATGCTAATCCACTCTGAACTTCCTGAATACACCGCTTTGCTAGAGGCTTCCTCTCACTGTCGCGTCCCTAGGGAGTCATGTTCCACCTGGTGAATATCTATTCATTTTTAAGTGATTTCAGCTCAAGCACGATCCAGCCTTCCTGAAATCGCAGGTAAAAATGCTCACTGCCTTCAGTGTGTCATCCCCAGACATACACATATTATAACATCTACAACATCATCCCATTTATGTTTACGGGTCTCTGAGGGAGCTCCTCTAAATCAAGCTCTCTGAAAGGCAGGATTAAATTTCATTCCTCTCTGTATTCTCAATAAAACAATAACGATGTTGTCAAATGAATAAACAAATAAGTGAATGAATGAATTACTTAGGTGCATGAAGAAAGCCTATAGTTGTAATTGTAATGGTACAGTACATAGGATTTGGAAAAGAATAGACATTCTGAAATTTGGACATACAGGCAGGTAGAGGAGAGAAGAGATACCAGCTGAAGCAAAAGATAATCACTTTGTTCAAAAACGGTGAATTTTCTGTTGCATTACTTTCTTGTTTGAAAAGGAACCCTTCCTAAAAATCACACTTTACCCTGAATTTGATAAATTCTTAAGTGACATTTTCTAATGGTCCTTTTTAAAATAATAATTTTTTTTTATGGTGACATTGTTTGACGAAATCCAATAAGTTTCAGCTGTACACTTTACCAGCAAGGCACTGTGTGTTCACCTCCCATAGTGCGATTTCTTTCTGTCACCACATATTTGACCCCTTTTACCCTGTCTACCTCCCCTCTCCCCACTTCCCTCTGTCTAATGGTTCTTAAGTTAATATGATCTTATCTTTTTTTTTTTTTTTTTTGAATTCTAACCAATCATTTACATCCAAGAAAGAAATCTAACTACGGACAGTAAACACACAAATGCAACATGACACGTACTATTGAATTGTACACTCGAAACTTATTGGATTTCACTGCTCAATGTTATCCCAATAATTTTTAATAATATAAATAAATAAATCCAAGCACAGGAGTATATAACAAGAGATATAAAATTAACTTTTCCTACAAATAACCAGCAGCCAATCTTTGATTTTCAAGCTGGTAAAGTGAGAAACATGTAAGAAACAAAGCAAGGCAGGGGCAGGATATTTAGACAAAATGCTTCCTAATCTTCTAATATGTCCTGATAAAAGTAATAAACAATGGATAAAATCAGACATGTACAATTACCTAAAGATCAAGACTCTGCACACCTGATCAATATAAACATATTTTTTAAAGGTTACGCTAATCAGAGGCAGGTGGTTAGGCTGGAAGAACGGGAACTGGTAGGAGGCACCCAGCGCTGGCCAGAGACGGCTTCTGCTCTCATCGTCTGATGCCTCTGATGCCTTCCCTAACTGGTTCACACAGCCAGCTCCCGCGCCCATGGCCGACCCTTCTGATCTATCCTCTGGCTTTCCCGGGTGATCTGGATGAGAGCGTGTTAGCTGTGGTGACACCAGCACTTCCATCCATCTGGAAGTTACATTTCTCATTTTAGATGAGTAACAGCATTTGAATTGATCCATCAGTCCTTTGTTTGTATAAATCTGATCACCTCTGGGCTTGCACATCTGGAAGGTGGCAATCCAGTCCATATGAATTCTCTAAGCAATACCACCCAGGGAGGATGACAGGTGGTCACCAGCTGGTTCCCATCAGAGACCACTGTTTCCCTACCTGCCACATGCCCCTTTCAATCAATGACCTTAAGGTATCAAATTGTCAAGCATGGGTAGGTGACTTCGTTTTTCTAACCAATATGACAATCCTTCATGAGGTGTTTGCAGACACGTGAATAGATTCTTCCAGTTCAAATCCACTTTCCAAACTGCAGTCAGAGGAGCTTTCCAAAATACAAATTTGACCATGTCATTCTCCTGCTTTAAAACTGTCAGTAATTCCCCCATTGCCTATAGATAATTTTTTTTCAGAAAGGAATAGTCAAGAAAAGTAAATATAGATAGGTCCTAATCAGTGTATTGTCATGGCTTGACCAGTCTCTCCTTCAAATACTTTATAGATTCATTCATTCCACAAATATAATCACTTGCTATTTTTAATAAAATACAGTGAAATCTCTTAAGACCATAACTGTCAGTTAAATTTTGCTTCTTGAATATATATCTCCATTCTGCCACTCGCTAGGCTCTGTAACCTTAGAAGTGCTTTAACCTGTTTCATTTTCCTCACTATTTAACTCAGCATCTAATATCGCCCTTTGACGCCACACTGTCCAACATGGCAACCAGTAGCTACACATGTAACTGAGCACTTGAAATGCAGCTAGTGTGACAGAAGTGAAAACATTTTTTAATTTTAATTTTAATTTTAATAATATAGAAAATTTTTAAAATTAAAATGCTTTTAAGTATATATGAAACAGCCTGGGCACATGGATCTATTTTTTCAACTTTATGAATTCTAAATGCCGATCAGGTATTTCCGAAAAAAATTTAGTTTCCTAATTGAGATGTGTTAGAAGTGTAAAAGACAAACCTGACCGTACAGAAAAAAAGATGGAAATATCTCAGTAAGTTTTTTTATACTGATTACAGGTGAGATGACAATATTATGAACATACTGGGTTAAGTAACTATATTATTCAAATTAATTTGACCTGTTTCTTTTGACTTTTTAAAACGCGGCTACTAGAAAATTTAAAACGGCACACGTGGCTCCCACTCCAGTTCCCTGAGACAGCACGGATCTAACAGCTCAGCACTGTTGCCGGGCGGGGCACATAAAACCCCCGGCACAGGGGGAACGCTCCGCCCACATGCAGAGTATCGTGGCCGCGCGCATCGCTGGAACGCTGTGTGTCATCGTCAGATGCCGCTAGGCTGACTTAGCATGTGCACGTTCGTACACAATCAGCAATTATATCTGATCTAAAATCATCTAAACTTTCTACTCATGTTTATCAGTCCCAAAGCCATTCAGGATACATTTATTTTCTTTTAAACAAAGAACCTTAGGTTTTATTAATCTACCCATTCACAAACATGTGCCAGGTACCTACTAAATTCTGCGCCAGGAGCTGGGGATACATCGTAGGTAACACCAAACATAGCCCCTCTGCTCCTCAGAAATAGGCACTTGGGGTCTAATATGCAGTATTTCTATTTAATTTAAATTACATAAAAAACTAAAAAGGCCCATTTCTTCTATCAACACATAACCTATTTTATCAGTGGATAAAAGTGAATAAGACCATCCAAATAAACTGTATTTCAATATATATGCATTACTTTAACTTATTAGAGGTAGTGCATATAGAAAAATATAAATACTGATATTTCTGGAGTTGTCAGAAAAGATACAGTTCTTTATTTTAGAATTTAGCTAGTTTATTTTTTAAACTTCTACATGATAATTGTTCAAAGTTAAATATTGATTAAAAAATAATTTATTTTTTTAAAACAAGGATGCGACATTCACTTTACTCAAAATAATAGTTATTTGTTTTCCAAGTGTCTATGTTACTTAAAACATACAATATTTGTTAATCTAAAAACTGAATAATATGGTCTAAATCTAGACTGTCACCAGCCTGGTGTGCCCTATAAGCTTAGTAAAAATTTTAAATTGTTGAAATAAAAGAATACTTTGTGACATGTAAAAATTACATGAAATTCAAATTTCAGGGTTATAAATAAAGCCTTATTGAAACGCAACCAGGCTCATTGGCTTAGTACTGGCTAAAGCTAGTTTTGGCAGTGCATATATGGCCTGTAAAGCCTAAAATAATACTGTCTGGCCCTTCACAAAAAAAGTTTGCCAATCCCTGATCTACAGAATTATACTAAAGCATACAATGAAAATTCCTGAAAAATGGCTGGCAATTGACTTCTCTACTGCCTCTGAAACTATATTTTCATTATTTTTCAGATCAGCTACTAATTCTGGCTCTGAAGACAACTTTGTTAACTTAGTAACTCTAAGTATCTAAATAGAGTATCCATACACTTCTGGGGCAAAGGAAGATAGTGAAATGTTACGATTTTGAAAAACTAAAACGGAGGTAAAAGTCTTCTACCAGTAGTAAGAGCCCTAAAAATTCATTTCTAGAGCAACTAAGTGAACAGACATCACTTGACTTAAGTTTTAAAAGAAGTCTGCACTCCGTGCCTTTGCAAACTTCCCTTTTGTTAATGCAAGAACAACTAAATGTAGCATACCATATTATGTGTGGAAATACATTACAGGAAAAAATGCTCATATACATTATTTTTTAAAGAACTTGAACGATTAAGGAAAACTGAAGGCTAGAAAATGAGGCCCAATCCTTTTCCTAGCTTGAGTTAGTTAAGATGATGAACCCTTCATCAAAACACAGGGGTAGGCATTTATGTGGTTTGGTTCATCAAGGAACCCCAAGTATGAAGTAGCCTAAAACAACATCTTCGTGCACAAGGGCGGGACTCGTGCGTAGCTGCTTTTGTCCCATTTTACATATGGAAAGATCACTGGCATGAAAGATGAATAAGTATACAAGCATCTTTTCCATTAGCACCAGAGATGTGCAGGCTGCTGCTCTCTCAAGGCTTTGTCTACCTACCACACCGGGAGCTGGGCCTGCAGAAAACCCCTGCGGCTGACAAGGCCATCCTAAGCGGAGTGCAGGACACTGAAAAGGGGCAGACACTGAAACAAAGACTGGCTGGAAATGCCACGGCTTCTGACGGTGGATATTAGATCTGAGCATTAACTCTTTAGTTCCACGGACAAAGCTAAGATGCCACCGGAGTCTTTGTGCTTGAAGTACATAAATAGCTTCATCTGAATACAAACTTCTAGATACATGAAAAAAGCTATTATGCCAAATTAATTCAATCTAACTAATTAGAGAGCAGGAAGTTCTTTCAATTATTTTATGTGCTGTCTGAGAAACACACTTGAATATGAGTGCAGATTTCATTAATTGCAGTTCATTATTTTCCAGATTAGTTACTAAACTTGCATCAGAAGGTCAAAGACAGCAATTTTGTCAGCTGTCACCTCCTCCAGCGCAGTGTCTTTGCATTTCTGGGACTCAGACAGATATTGATTATAAACAAAAACAAATCTCCATAAAGATGAGAAACATAAATCTTTATGAGTATGGTCAAACCAAAAGATTTTGTAAAATAGTAGAATCTTCGTTTTTAAATCTTCCACATGAACTGTTAACTTCTACCTTCCAAGAAAAGATCCATGAATCTTTTCAAATATTGAAATATAATGCCCAAAAAAATAGCATCTTGATCTAAGAACCGGCTGACCCCAAAGAACACGTTAACAAACATCAATCCTTTTATTAGAGTTTCACTGTGGTTGTATGTTTGTATCTTTGTGTGAGGGAGGGAACCGAACATCCTTGTTTGAAAATGTCAAGGACACACTGATTAAAAGTACTTTTTTGATAATAATCACTCCTTCCTTAGACAACTTCTGCCTCCTTCCACCCAACAATGAAAACAATGAGGCACGAGCGGTAGGAGCAGCACTTACTCCATTCCCCGGTTCTTACCTGGACTATTTTTACATTCTCAAGATCTTATTTTTTAAAAATAGAAGAGACAGAAATCCCATGTTGTTGTTTCTTCGAGATTACCCTGCTATCTATAAATCATTTCACTTATTCGCAGTTGTTACCATTCCCTTCATTAATTTCATTTCTGTCATTCTACGCCTTTCATGCCACCCCAGCCTTATACAACTCTCCCCGCCTCTGGTGTTGATCTGCCTTGAATGCTTATACAGCCGGCTCTCTCAGTCATTGTTTGGTTAAACTATAAATAACTCCTTTAATCTTTCCTCATAAATCATTTCTGATGTTACTCTCTAAAATAATTCCAGTTGGTCAGTGGATTTCTAATAGTAACAAATCCAGAACCAAGTGCAATAATCTAAGTGCCGTCTACTTATGCCGAAGAGAAGCCGGGGGTAGTGTTTAGGTTCATTATTAGGTGACTGTTATTCTGTTTCAGAGAAGAGTTTTAAGTCTTCAAACTAAACTGGGAGAGGCACATAAAAAGGAAGAGGTTTTAATATCTTTCATCATAGTTAGGTGGGAAATGGAGAGAGAAACGGCTTTATAAGTGATGGCAAGAGAAGGGTGTTGGCGCGGAGGAAACGAGCTCGTGCTGCTGCACATGGTCCCTCTGGTGACCGCGTCCTGTCTCTGTCGATACCATTTGGGGATTTCTGTTTTGTTTTCTGTGCTGTTTCATATTATAAGTCTTAAGCAAGGTTATTATTGACTTATTGTCTTATTGTCTCTAAGTTTTATGCAATGTTGATATCAATATTTACCCCGTCCTTTACCGTAGAATTGATACAGATTCCTTTTAGGTGTGTGTACTGACTTCTATTTTTCTGGGTTTTATCTTTGATGGTCTTCTGAAACCTACACGTTTTTTAGTCTGTTATTTATTACCTTCATAATTATTTATATTGGCCTCTGAAATCAGCATCCTAACAAAGTACTAGTAGCAAATAAAAACAGAATCAAAATAAGAGCAAGGTTCAGGGTGTTTGTGTATTTCTTTATGCTACTAGTAAGTCATTAGAGACTTCACACAGAGCTATAGCAAAGCCAGGCCGTGAAAAGGGTGATCTAGAATGCTCGTCGGCATGCATTTTTGTTTCAGGCTAACTAGGTTAGTGATACAGAGGATTTCCGTGTATCTAACAACATCTCCCATTAATCTCTTTGGTAGAGAGAGAGAGAGAGAGAGAGAGAGAGAGAGAGAGAGAGAGAGAGAGAGAGAGAGAGAGAGAGATTGGGAGAGAGAGAAATGTGGATTGCAGATAGAAGTTATTGCATATGTCTGTAGAGCTGAAATGTGTTGATCTATCACTCTGACTTGAGGGGTGATCTCTAGTTGCACTCTGCCCTATAATGTTCAATATTTTGTTTATGACTCAAATGTAGATATATTATGCCCTTAGAAAGTTTGCAGACGATAGCTAGAATGCATGTATTTTATAAATAATCAATCAAAAAATCTTGATATCCTAGAAATGTTAAAACAAAATCAAAATGCAAAATTTTAGAAACAAATTTAAAGTTCCTTATTTAAGTATTTTTACAAATCAGTTAAACATAACAGAAGAGAACTCATTGACAAGAGTGTAAACAAGTAAAAAGAAAAATAAAAGAGAATGTTAATTGACCAGAAGCACAATGAGCTAATTACTGCCTTAAAAAAAATGCAATCATATGCTACTTTGGTAGAAGTACATTTAGAAGAGAAAGGTAATAATAGTTGTACTATTTTCAAGAGTAGGAGTTACCATATCACCTCTGGGCTCCCTACTTTAAGCAAGACCCTGGCAAGACAACTGAAATATCATGAAACTCTAATTATATAAGATATGGTTGACTGATATATAGCTGGAGTAGCCTAAGAGGGCACAGAATGCCCACCTCCCCTCCCTTTAACTCCTGAGTAACAGCAGAGAAAACTCTGAGGCAAAGACTGGCTGGAAATAAGCCAACTTTTTCCGGAGAAGACTTGGAGGTTCCACAAGGAAGGGTAGAATAGGTTATCAAGAAAAGGAAGAACCTCAACTTTTAGGTATAAAATCCAATTGCCAAGTGAATGGGATGCCATTAAAGTAAAAAAATAAAAATAAAAATAAAAATTGGGAAACACTAAAGTAGCCAGCACAACATTGTTCCTGTTGCTGTTACTTTGAAACTCCACTGGCACTAAAGTGTTCCATTTGTAAGGTTGCAACCCCATTCAGGAGGTAAAAACCTGAAGCATAATTAAAGTGGTCCAAATAATGGAACCTCCTTATTGATACTGTCATTTAAAATTATAATTTATTTCTTTTAGAGCTTTATCAGAGATAGTAAAAAATGAAATGAACATAAGCATCTTTGATCAACTAAATACAAAACAATAAGCTAACATTTTTCTCTCATTTAAGAATGGTTCTTTAGTATAACAAATCAATCTAGGAAAGAAAGTTCATGAATATGTCTTGATATTTGAAATTCCCATTCAGATGTGATTCTCTCACCTCTAAACTATAAACATAGTTCTTTATATCACTGTATGACACTTAGTACACACAAACTAATATTATAATCTGTATATACATCATGGCCAGTCAACCGATAGACCTTTTGTTACTGACTATGCCCCTGCCTTCAAGGATTACATTCTAGAGGGGAGATAATTAATAAACATACAGACATAACAATGACTCCCAAGGGAAAGATGAAACATAGTAATATAGTGTACCACATATGGCGGAGGCTGTTATTTTAGTTTGGTTGGTTAAGGCCACTCTAAACTCAGACATACTTCTTTACAGTGGCCTTTCTTAGCCACTCAAATAATAGACCACTCTTCTAGAGACCTAGGAGCCATGCAAAGACTTGGAGAAGAGTAGTCCAAGTGGAAGGAAAGACAAGTACAAAAACTCTTGAGACCAAAAGGAGCTTCATGTGTTATTGAGATTAAAACACACACACACACACACATGCACGCACGCACGCATGCACGCAGACACTAAAACAGCCAATATGGCTTAGTACGGTGAACAAAGAGGAGAATTAAAGGAATAAAGAGTAAAGGTCAAGGGGATCAGATCACGGAGGATGCTGTCAGCCAAGTAAGGAATTCAGATTTTATTCAGTTTCAGTGAGAAGCAGTGGAAGGTTTCAAGCACGGACTAACGTAATAGGCCACTGCAATAGTCAAGCGATGACAGTAGTCTGGGCGAGTGATGAGAAATGGAGATGGCCGGAAGTCACTGGATTGGAAATGGTTGGTACCTACACAATTTTACTGATGGACTATTCGTAAGGCATAAGCAACTAGGTGGATGTCTGTGCTACACAATGAGATGGTCATGTATTTTTCTAAGTATTTTGTGTGTTGGGAGTAAACAGACTTGTAGACTGAAGCAAACAGTCATGTTCTGGATTTGTAAAATGTGAATGCCTAACTGTTATCTAAGTAGAGAAGTTTAATAAACAATCAGATCCATGAAGACAGAGCTCAGTGTTAAAGTCTGGGCTGGAGATGGAAATGTGAGTATTGACAGTGTATAAATAGTCAAAGCCATGGGACTGAATGACACTACCCAAGGCGAGAATTAGATTTTAAAAAATAAAAGTATGGCCCAGAAGAGAGCTCTGGGGCACCCTAATATTAGAGCGTGGCGGAATAGACGGTGACTGAGGAGTCAGCAGAAGGGAAGCCAGCGAAGGTACTGCTGGATGAAGCCTAGAGATGAAAGTGTTTCGAGTGTTTCGAGGCTGCTGGAAGTTCGAGTCAGATGAGGACAGAGTGCACCATGTAGATGTAGCTCCCTGGAGACCTTACGAAAAGGTCCATTAGTAAAGTGAGGATCTCACAAACCAGCTGGATCATTTTAGCTCTACTGTTAGGCATCTTCGTTAAGTCCAGTTTTGTATTTACCTTTTTATTTATTTATAAAATATAAAACATGTGGGACCACTTTCCCCAACACTTTTGCTCATATATGCTCAAAAATAAAGTAAATTGAATTAACAAATACTGCTTTAAGATATTGTCAAAAAATTTCAAGATTGCCTCCCTTAAATTGGGTAAATTAGTTATCTTCCAATTTCTAGGCTTGTTTCTGACACAATATTGCTCTTCTAGAAGAAAACAATCACTTACTGTCAAACAGTAAAAATAATTTCTTATTGTAGCAGATGATTTGACTTTCTATATTAGAAACTCAAAGTAGCTTTAAAAAATAATTGTAACTATAGTAGGCTAATTCAATGACTTCTAATGCCATTCCAATTTCCTTTAATGTATATAACTGTCTTCACCAAAGAGCAATTGAAAAACACTGGTTATTAAACTTGAATGTGAATAAGAATCACCTTGGCTGCTTATAAATGTAGATTATTGTGGGGGAGGGGGGAAATATTAGGGGTTAGGAGAAGGGTGGGTAAAGAGGATCAAATATAATGGTAGCTGAAGGAAAATGGACTTTGGGTGGTAAACACATAATAGAATATGCAGATGTTAAATTATAATGTACATCTGAAAATTATATAATTGTATTAATCAATGTTACCCCAATAACTTAATTAAAAATAATAATAACAAAATAAATGCAGATTATAAGGTGCCTCCAGGTGGGATTTGGGGTATGAGTTCAGGCTGTACTTTTTTCAGTCACCTTTTTAAAAAGTTACCATGAAAATTCTGACACAGTGCATGACTCATGCTTTGGGAAATAACAGCATGGAAATTTCTAGCAGAATAACCTGTGCAATAACAAATCTTTGGAAAAATCGTTTTGCCTACCCCAACCCTCACCAAGTATTAGACTTGCTATTTCTTTTAGCTCTCATGGTCATAGATTTATTTTGATAACTTTCAAGCACCTACCTGTTATATGCCTAGTTAAATTTAAAGATTTCCAAAATCTCAATGTTTTCATCCAATATGTATTCACGTATACTTATGTAAATGCTTATATAATGCTAGATTGAAAAAATTATACATCTGCACAGAAGCCTTACAAAACTAACACCATCGCCTTGCATATGCATTCATAAACTTAGAAAATTCTTTTAAAAGGTTAAGGTCTCAGACAAGGACTCACCTGCATTTCTTTAACTTGAATGTTTAAGTGAATGTGAAGAAGCTGATGTCAAAAGACCTATTCAACAGCTGATCTTGCACTGTATGTGTTTTTGAATGAGTATAAATAAACCCTCATTTATCATTTTCTGCTGAATTCACACCTATATAAGTCTAGAAATTGCATTTCTAACAGGCTTCCCATTCACGATTTCATAAGAGCAGTTTCCTGATTATCTGGAAAACCCTTTAACATTTTCTCTAAAACTTATTCTAAGGGTGGGTAGAGTTTTAAGAAAAAGGGGAAATAAAACAAACGATCACTTTTACTATTGTAAGTGAAAGAATAGGTAAACCATAGTAGAGGCAAAAGAGCTTGAGAGAAAAGGGCAGTGATGATATAAAATTATTTGAAATAAGAAATGAAATCAAGAATTAAAAATAGAATTACATTTTCTGTTTGGCAATACACAAACAACACTAAGTGCACTTCATAAATTTTACTATTGTTGCTCTAAGTGATATTACTATAAATCACATTAGTAGCGTACTTGGCATTTTTTAAAAGCAAAAAGGATTGAGAGTGTCAATAAGTTTAAACAGCTCTGTTATCTCTGAAGAGAGTGGAAGAGAAATTATCACAAGCTTTTACCAGGTCTAAAAGCCCAGTTTAACGCCCCCGCCACCGCTGTCGCTCTCCGCCCCTCCCGCCCCCGCCCCCGCCCCCGCCCCCGCCCCAGCTGCGGGGCAATGTGGAGCGTCATTTTGCCAGCAATCTATTAGGAAAATGTTCACTCTTGCATTCTTGATGCTTTTACCTGATGTGCAAGGGGAGGTGGCTGTTTGCCCCTTTTTTCGTCACGGACAGGAAAGAGAGACTTCAGCAGCTTCGGCATCTGCGGCACAAAGGATTTTACTGGATGCAAGTAGGAGGCCGCTAGTCCACTACGTCCTGGCAAAAATATTCAAAGGGAAAGAAGTGAGACAAAAACAATAACATAGACATTTTCTTTACCATAAATTTGCCAAATCTCATTTGTAAGCAAATCTAACAACATCATAAATCAAAAAAGTAGCCTTAAAAATTAATATTAAAAATACAGTACCATTAGAGTTACACTTTTCTAATTAAATATAGCAGCAACTGGGATACTTCTAAAATGTTCCAATATCCAGTGTTCCTTTTAGTATGTAAAAGGTAATCCAACTCCAGTCCTGGTCACTAACTGGCTCATATACTAACTTCTATCTTTGAACAAAATGGGGCTTTTCATTTTTAAATCACAGAGCTGATGACACACAGGTATAGCATTCCATCTATACTTTAAACTCTTCAAAGTCAGGGACGATGTATCATTCAGCTTTAATTTTCCATGCTATTTATTGCATGAAGATGATGAAACTGACCTTTCAAGGAGTTATGTTTTTAGTTGTTTTTACAAGAGAGGGATAGATGCCCTAAAACAACTATGTTATTACCCCCTTCTTATTGCCAAACACTGGGATCAGACATGCAGATAATGCCTATGATAGAAGATTTCTCTCCGCTTAGTGAAGAAAACTAAATTTTTAGGAAAATGTAATCCAAGTCATAAATGATAAAACATCATATCTTCATGATACATTTATTTTTTAAAAAAGCAAGACAACTTGAGGAATTTGTATGTCATACTGCCTGAGAAGCACACAACCACCCCCATATCTCTTCACGCTGACCCCTGGAATGACTCCAATTCTGGACCTATATACATTTGTAAGGTATCTACATTTTACATAAAGTAGTATATAGTAACTCTAAGTAAACTATGAAAAGGTATTGCTATTTTGTAATCATGAGAGCAATAACTGAAAAATAAAGCAAAGAGATAGCTATAATGTCAATTGATATGTTAAAACTAAGTTTAAAAAGTTAAACACTATATAAGAAAGACAAAAATAAGAAAGAAAAGCAAATAGAAAAAAAAGAGACAAACAGAAAATAAGATACATTTAAGATGAATAAAGAGCCAGAAGATATAATCATCTAAATGCTGTGAAAAAAATTAGGGACAATCTAGAGTTCTACATTTAGTTGAACTAGCACTCTAGAGTGAGGATGACCTCTAATTAAATAAAGATCTAGCCAACAATCAATCAAAGGCTGCATATATCACGAAAAAGACAGACAGTCAGACATCCTGTGTCTCTTGAGGGAAGTACACAAAACTACCCATTCATTTACCCTACCTCCCACGCCTCTCTCGAATTGGCCTGAATCTGATCAGAGCTGTAGATCCGCCTACCAATTTACAGAAAATACTGGAGACCGAGAGAATCATGTTTAAACAACCCCATGGGATGTAACCAGCAAAAATAAGAATGTACAGTCTACTCTACAAAAACCTGGTCTCTTCCACGATAACATCAATGAAAATATACAATGAGATGGAGAAAAAAGATGAAGAGGAGCACATACGTTCAACAGACTATCAACTATCAACATATCAACTAATCGCCATGTATAAAACTTACTTGGGTTTTCATTCAAAATACATAAAAGATCTTTTTGATCCAATTAGGAAAATCTAAACATAAACAAGATGTTTAATGATATTTAGAAATTAATTTTCATTTTTCTCAGGAGTAAAATGTTATTGTGGGTATTGTATTGCTTTAGAGATACAAATACAAATATTTACAGATAAAATAATACCTGGGATCTTCTTCAAAATCATCAAGATAGGGTATGGAGAAGTACTGGGAGTACAGCTAAAGAAGACTAGTGATGAACTGATAATTTCGAAATCAGGAGGGGGTATTGAGGGTATGTCACATTTCTCTTTCTACTGTGCATGCTAGGTATTTTCCATAGTAAAAGGATTCTTCAGAGTGAGAGCAAAATAAAAACTTTAACATATAAAAGAAAAAAAGAGTTTGTCACTAGAAGATGATTGCTAAGAGCACTTATGATTAATATAATTCACTAAACAAGAAATTATACTCAGAAGAATGGGGTGAGGTACAAGAAATAATAATGATCAAAGTAAAGTGGTAAATATATAAATCAAGTAAGCACTGATTATATACTAATGTATGAAGCAACATGTATGACTTGAGCAGAGATGCTGAGCAAAAGAAACCAAATACAAAAATATTAGGTATTGTATGATTCCATTTATATGAAATTATAGAACAGGCAAAACTAATAACATAAATCTTCTATATTTTGACTGGGGTGTAAGTTACATGGGTAAATACATTTGTCAAAACTCATTAAATATGACCCACAGTCAAGATAAAAGCAGTTAACAGAAATAGAACATGAGATGGTCCAGATACTGGATTTAGCAGATGAAAATTTTAAAGCAGCTTTTATACACAGGTCCAAAGATATAAAGACGACTATGGCCTTAACAAATATACAGATAGGGAATAGCAGCAGAGAAGTTAAAACTATTTTAAAAAGAAAAAAGTGGAAATTCTAAAACTGAAAAGAATAACCAAAATAAAAAATTACCTGGATATGCTAAACACAGGATTCTAAATGGCAGAAGAAATTATCCAATCAGAAGAAACAAGAATAAAATAAAAAGATTTTTTTTTAAAGTTGAAAAAGAGTACCACTTCTGTGACTTGGGCAATATTTTAGTGTTTTTAATTACCTTTTTTGGTATACCTCTTTTGGTGTATTTGTTTACTTATTAGTGTCTTTTCTCAAGAACCATAGCATGCATTCTCAACTTATCACAGTCTACAAATTAATATCACTTCCTACTGCATAAATATAAGAGCCTTGTAACACTGTAATTCCATTTACCAGGTCCCCACCTGCCCCTTATTTTGTATTGTTGTTGTTACATCTTTTAAAGATGTAACACATGTATAATTAGATTATCAGAAGAATTAGAGAGAAAAGGACGGGGGGAAAATTTAATGAACTAATAGCTGAACATTTCTCAAATTTGTTGAAAAACTTCAACTTACAGATCCAATAACATTGATGAACCCCAAGCAAGAAAAATACTAAGAAAACTATACCTAAGCATATCATTGTTCAACAAAAATGAGGAGGAGGTGGAGGAGGGGAAGGAGGAAGAGGAGGAGGGAGGGGTGAAGGGGAAGGAGAGGAGGAGGAGAAGAAGAAAATTTTAAAAGCAGACACATTACATGTAGGGTAAAAGTGACAGAAATGATGGCTGCATTCTCATCAGAAAAGGAGTCTAAACGATAATGTAATAACTTCGAAGAGCTAAAAGAAATAAACTATCAATCCAGAATTCTCTATCTAGAGAAAATATCCTTCAAAAAAAGATGAAATTAAGATATTCTCAAATAAAGAGAGCATTCTGCTCTATGAGTACCATACAATAAGAAATAATACAGGATATTTTTCAGGCTAAAGGAATTACATCAGATGACTATAAGGTCTTCAGGAAGAACTGGATAGAAATAATAAATATGAAGGAAAATATAAAAGATTATCTATAGTCTCTTAATTTCCTTAAAAGTGGCAATTTTAAAGGAAAAAAAGAGTAACATTGTAAAATAGGTTCATAAAATCTTTAAAAGATGTAACAACAACAATACAAAATAAGGGGCAGGTGGGGACCTGGTAAATGGAATTACAGTGTTACAAGGCTCTTATATTTATGCAGTAGGAAGTGATATTAATTTGTAGACTGTGATAAGTTGAGAATGCATGCTATGGTTCTTGAGAAAAGACACTAATAAGTAAACAAATACACCAAAAGAGGTATACCAAAAAAGGTAATTAAAAACACTAAAAAATATTTTTCAATCAAACCAAAAGAAGGCAAAGAGGAAGTCACAGTGAAGAAGAAAATAAAAAGGCCAAAGAGAAACCAACAGCAACATGGCAGACGTAATAATAATATTAGATATAAAAGAACTAAACATGCTGATTAAAAGGAAGAAACTGTCATAGTAGATATTTTTAAAGGGCTAGCCCTAACTATGTGCTGTCTACAAGACAATCACTTTTAATTTAAAGACAAATATAGGCTAAAATATAAAAAACTGAGAAAAAGATATGCCATGCAAACAATAAACCAAAGAAAAGCTGATGTGGCTGTATTAATGTCAAGCAAGACACATTCCAATGTATTACTAGAGATGTAAAGGGACACTTCATAATAAGAAATATCACTTCGTCAGGAAAAAATAACAACCCTAAATGTGTATATCCCAAATAGAGTTTCTAAGTGAATGATACAAAAACTGATATGCTTAAAGGGGAAAAGAGACAATTTTCACAATCATATTTGGAGATTCAATGCCCTCAGTGACTGATCAAACAAATTGAAAAAAAAATCAGTAAGGATACAGAAAATTTGAACAAGGTTATCAGCTACCTTGACATAACTGATCCAGAGTACTACGTCCCAAAACAGAATAGACATTCTTTTCAAGTGCACATAGAATGTTCACCAAGATAGAACAGTTTCAAAAAATTTCAAAAAACTGAAATATTAAAGAGTCTATTCTCTAATCATAATGGAATTAAATAAGGAATCAATAATAAACATACCCTGCAGATATATGAAAATGAATTAACATGCTCAATAACCCATGGCTCCAAGAATAAATCACAGGGAAATCAGAAAATATTTTGAATATAATAATAATGAAAGTACACATGCCAAAATCTGTGAAATGCAAAAAGAAATAACAGAAATCAATGAAACAGAAAATAATACCAAATGTTGGTTCATCTCAAAAATATTTCAAGAAATACAGAAAGAAAAAAGTATATATATGAGAATAAAAAGGACTATCAAAATAGATTGCATTAAAAGGGCAATAGAGACCACAAACATTTATGAAAATAAATTTAATAATTTAGATGAAATAGAAAATTCCCTGAAAAATGTAACTTATGAATATCGTTTCCTAAGGAAATACAAAAAGTTAAATAATCCTACATTAAAGAAACTGAAGTCATAATTTTAAATCTTCCCTGAGAAAATTCCAGGCCCAGATTGTGTCACTCGTGAATCTTATCAAACATTTAAGGAAGACATAGCACCAAGTTTACATAAACCTTTTCAGAAAAAAAAGATAAGGAAAAATTTCCTAAGTTATCTTACGAGGCCAACATAATCATGATACTAAAATCTAAGAAAGACATTATTACGAAAAAGGTACAGAGATTCATCATATTACATATACACAAAAATCCTTAACAAAATATTAGCAAATGGAATCAAGCAAATATAAAGGATACACATTAATGATTAAGGGATATTTATCACAGGAATCCAAGACAAATTCAACATTCAAAAATCAGTGTAACTCAACATGTTAAGACAAGAAAAGGGATAGACTAGGAGGATAGTGGTTACCTGGTAGGAAATCCTGATTTAAACTATTTCTGAAAGCTGCTCAAATTTCATCAGAGTGATTGACAACGAAAATATAACTTACCTGGATCAGGAGAATGGTTATTTTGGGGACCATCAGGGAGGGGTGGGGCAACTGGAGCTACTCCTCTGGAAACTGCAATTTGAGACACATCCTGTTGACTTTCCCACCGGCTCTGTTGGGGACGAAATTGGAAATTTTGATTCAAATAAATCATTTAATAAAAAAAATACCTAAAGATATTTATGAAAAAACTGCTATATGTTACCAACGCTTTATTCCCTTTACAGGACATGGTCAATTTGATTACGTAAGTACTTTTCCTCTTGTACTTTTCATCTTCTTTACAGTATTAATTTCCCTGGTAATACTACCTCACATTTCCATTTCCTTCCGATTTACCACTTTTAGTCTCCTCAGTTCTAACCTAACATTCTTACTACTACATCAGGTTGCTCCACGAATGCAGGTATATGAACACATTCCTTCTGAAATCCTCCCTTACGTTCTGCTGCTTAGGCTGTTTCTGCTTTTCTGTCTCAAAATACTCTTGTTCACTCCAGATTCTTGTCTGAAACCCAAGAACAACTCTAGTGGTGTCAGGTTTCTCTTCTTTCGTCTCCAGGAGTGTATTTCCCATCCATTCACATAGCGTTCATGAAAGGGAAAATTCTAGAACGGTATGTTACCACAATTCTCATTTTAAATAGACAGTACAGATAAGTTCCACTTAAGTCCAAACCAAGTAATCACAAGTTCCCAATAAGGAAAGTCTCTAAATTAATAAGTTTTATTATATTCTCAACTTATTTTGTACATTCCCATTAAAGAGATTTTACTACAGAATACTAGAACAATGCCAGCCAAGTGATGGATTACTTTACCATTCTAAAACTTGCAGTGAGCCATAAAAATAGTGATAGCATCATAGCACTTTTAACATCAGTCCCATCTAGGAAAGGAATAAACCCCAGCCAAATGTTAGGAGTAATGGAGGTGAGATGAAAATCTTTCAAATGCTTTAAGTTGCCTTTGATCCTCTGATAATCACTCTGACTGCCTTTTCGCTATAGTTAAATGGTATTTTCTATTAGTTTAAGCTAGCATTTCACACATGAGTGACTCTACCATTGACTTGAGTTTTCATTAGTAATCACCTGCAAGTGAGTTCTTCACTGCTCCTGAGGATGGACTGAGTGGAAAGGCCCCTTAGGTTTCAAACATGTATTGGAAACCTATCTGCTTTTAGCAGCAACCTAAGCACTGATCATAAAATCAATAATCCCTGAGTGATCTGGATGCTGTTTACCTTAGAGAACACTTTTCCATAAGAACTCTCTCAGCACTTGATATTTTAAAGAACAATATGATGTTTAGCATTGGAAGCAAGAAAACAAAACAGACATGAAGAGCTGATTTGGGAAACCATGAATTCTGAAATATCTCACTGAAAGAGCATTTGCGTTACTATGAATCACACACTGATTTACATACTAAAATGTTTCATTAATTTTTTTTGCATTTAAATTTAATTATCTGTCTGGGAAGCTGCAGCTCTGTGTGCTCTGGGACATCACAATCAGGTGGCTGAACACCAAGGTCGACACTCTTTGGAGCTCCTCAGAGGGAAAAAAGTCTCACGCTTTGTTTAGTGGTAAGCTCAACGCAAGGTTGTTTTGAAAACGACTTATTTAATTTGAGAATAAATTTACTTTCATATTTTAGATTTTTCTTCCTTGTTTAGCAGCTGACGGAGTGACGCTCTGTCCCTTAAGAAAACTAAGGAGTTGATTTGGAGTCAGCACCTCAGCTGTTCGGTGTCTAACAATGGTCCAATGACAAATAAAATAGGTGTCACCTCTTCCCCGAGGCACAATCGGGGCTCTGCTAGCTGCCAAGCCACGGTTCCCAGTTCGCACTCCCACACACAATGTTACTACCAGATCAGAGTGAAAGCAGTAACTCTGCTGTCTCCGTATTCAAATATCTCAAGTGGGAACATCTGAAAGGGCGCGCAGCGCTTACGTCGCCGTAGCCACATTGCCACCCCAGCAGAGCATAAAAAATGGAGACACATCTCACTTCATCCATCTACCTTAACCGTCATCTTAACCTTGAGGAATCTTGCACGTTAACTGTTCCCAGGTCTTGGCGACCAGAGACGAGAACAGGGAGCGTTTCAAATCTCTCTGAGATAGAACAAGCTCTGCTACACAGGGAACAACAAATTTGGATGATAAACTGAGTACAACACTCTTCCATCCTCTCTTTGACACCCACAGATCTCTGGGGAAACATTCCGCTGAAATCATGTCCCATTCTCTTGCCAGACATGAAACCTGTGGTTCAGGGTCTAGCTATATACACTGCCCCCCTGGGGACCAGGCAATTAGTATCTTTCTAATTAATTTTATATGCTTGGCTATTCCAGAGTTATTCTCCCTGTACTGAACGGTTGGGGTGGAGGGAGGAAGAAGCATGCCAGTTAATGGTACTTTAGAGGGAGATGAACTCAGGACAATGGATGAAAAGCACTTGACCAGACACTGGACCTTTCTGTTCTCTTGAGCTCAGCTCTCAAAGTGAAAGAGTATGACTTTTTATTTGTTTTTTGTACTTCTATCACAGTAATCCATACGTCACCACCTGGAATCTAAAAAGATTAGTCAGTGATCTGTTTCTAACATTCTGCCTGTCTATCGAACTTCAGAATCGGCCTAGATGAGCACAGAGACAAGAGAAAACTGGCTTCGTTTTGGATCCCTCCACTAGCTTAAAACATACTAGAGACTGAATTCAGTACTTAATATGTACTGAACTCAAGGAAACAAAACTCTATTCAAGACAACGACGTGTAGCTAGCGCCAAGCTTAAAGGCGCAGGGAAACACAGGAGGCTCTCAGCTGACTTGAGGACCTGCGCTGGTCCCCAGTGTGCCCTCAGTTTCCCTGTTGATGCTCCTCTGCTAGACAGATTTTTTTGAATTTTCCATTAAAAGGTCTGTTTTTCATCAGGAAAGTGACAAAGAGGTAAATAAAGATAAGTGCAAGGGCCATTCTAGGCACTGAAGAAGTGCTTCACACTTGGCATCCGCCTTCACCGGGGCCAACTAACTGCAGTTTCCAGCAAGGGGACGTGACCAAAACACACGAGCCACTTTTGTTAACTGGATATTCATTCAGGCTTCCGGCTGCTTCTGATTGCATCAGAAACTCCCACCAGAAGACAACAAACGCACTGTCTAACTAACATTAAAATATATAATTCCATCTAAAATGGTTTTAGAAATACCAATCAATGCTTTTATGTTGACAGTGTTCCTCAACTTGCAAAAGATCTCAATGCACAACCAATTTTTAGATGGAAAAACAACCTGCTGAAAATAATTCTGCACCTACACGTGAGTCCATCTTGGTAGACTGGTCATAAAAAGTTTGCTAAGTTTTCATTAAATCTATTAAAAAATCGCTTTACAATCATGATGAAATATCCATTAATGGTAAAAAAAACCACATCACTGTGATTAAGGATAGTTATCAAGAGTGATTTCTTTTAGGCCCTAAGGTGAATTTAAAAGCTAAGAGTAGTTAATCAAATTCAATTTTGGTGGGGCTTAATGAAACGATGCCAATTTTAATATGTAGCGAGTATCAATAAATAAGGGAACGCAAAATACGGCTGGCCGATTCGAAGCACTACAGGCCAAACTGTAAGATTGTTTTTCGTCCCTTCGCCCTTCCTCTCACCTCCTGCAAAGCCCTCACCCTGGCAAACTCTCCGTTCCTGCCTCCTTGCCGTATCTGGTAGTGTCACTTTGCTCCCAACCGACCACTCTTGGCCATAAGGTTAACTGAAAATTCGGAGAGACAGGGAGGGCCGAACCGACTCTGTGGCCAACTAACCGAACATGCCGTTACTGCACAGGGAAGACACAGCATGTCACATTTTTACTGAATAATTCTGATTTTGTAATCAAGACCAGAGGGATAGACATATAGATTAATGTAAACAGAGAACCCAGAAATAGGCCTACGCAAGTTTACAAGGCAGACGTAACTAATGAAATTACTGAAATAATTTTAAATTATTTCAAAACATGTTTTCTAGCATTTTAAGCATCATCAAGGCCAGGCTAAAATTATATTTCTGACACAACTCTCTGATACATTTAATACTTTCATGGGAAGAAACCAAGATGGTTCTGAGCAAAGTTCTGTGGTGTCCGAAAAGCAACAAGCACTTTTGCCATTTCTTTCACTCCTCTCCTCCTGTCCCATGCTTGAGACAAGGACATCTAACCAAGGTCTCAAATATTTATTTGTATTATTTGGTTAATATGAATTAACTTCAAATCTTCACATTCCAGAGCTTTCTAAATTCAGTAAGATGTCTCTTTTGACAGATACTTTTACAGTCTTAGACTCAGGTAACAAAGAATATTAAAAAGGAATCATACATACTGACTACCAAAGTTATTTTTATACAAAAGGGTAAGAGCCAAAAAGTTAGTACAGTGTCAAATTTAGTCACCTTATAAAAACATTTAAAAACTCATTCTCAAAGCAAAGCAAACATATTAAGTTTTAGATAGTAAGATAATACTTGTATCCTACTCATTAGGAAAACCTAATGGATTAATTACCTCTCCCTGGATCTCTGAAAACTGAAGAATACAGGAAGTCCCCAAAAGAAAAGAAAAGAAAAAAACATTAGTGAGGTTTTCCAAAATGATTTCATCAATTATCTTTCCTTCAGGATCTGTGTGCAAATTATAACAGATAAAGCAACTTGGAGACTTTCTCAGACTACTACATACAAGAGAACAAAAACTTCCAGCTACTTAAAAGAGTAGAGAATAAATTTTGTACATTTTATTTTACTTTTAAATAAGTTATCTGTTCACAAGATCCAAAACCAAATAACAGAAAACGCATACAGTGAGAAGTTGCCTACCTCTACCCCTGCCTGCTCAGTTACCCACATATTTCCACCTTCTCCCTAGGCAGATAAGAAACAGTATTAGTTTCTCATATATTCTCATAGGGTTTGTTACGTATATGTAAGCAAATCTATAAATAGCCACACATACTTCTCTTTTCCTCCTCCTTTTAGAATACAAATGGCAGCATAGTGCTCTATGTTTCATTATTAATCACTAAGTATATCCTGGTGATCTTTCCAAATAATTAGGAGTGGTTCCTAATTATTTTTACAGCTGCATAAGCATCCCATTTATTTATTTGTGTGTGTGCATGTGCATGTGGGAGTGAGTAAAATGTACTTAACCAGACTAAACAAACGGACATTTAGTTTCCTTCCAATCTTCTGGCATTATAATAAATAATGTCGCAGTGGACATCCTTGTATGTATGTCATTTCACACATATGTAAGCACTAATGCTGTTTAAAGGGGTTTAGTAGGATCTACAGAATCTGTATGGCAATTAGTTTAAACACTACCCAATTCTGAGGAACCTATTACGGGTAGCGTTTAAATAACACCCTTTGAATTCAAGGCAATGCCATGTTTGAAAATGTTTTTTGTTGTTTTATTTGAAAGGCCACAGGGAGAACCTCTGTTCTCTGCTGCTAATAGGAAGGGAAATGTTTCTCTTCTAACTTGTAAGTAAATATAATTTTAAGAATATTTATTTTCCCTGAAAATCTTTCAAGATGTTCTGCTTTAGGTGATAAAACCACTGTGGGGCCCCTCATCTAAAAATGGGGAGCCGTTCCTTACTGAAGAACACCTGGAATCAAATCCTCTTTGCTTAGTATTCTTTTCACTTTGTTTTCTAGCATCACAGGTATAATCCTCTATCACCTGAATTTCCTTATTCATTTAAACAGGTCCATCCATAAAAATCTGTTTTAGAACAGTTTTCCTCTACCTTTCCCCAAGTGAAAAGCAAAAGATCGCTATTTTGATATGTGAACATTCATTTAACCTGCAGATCTGGACACAGTGAGAAGTCAAGTGATGTCCACAGGACAATGACAAGATGTTGGCTAAAGACCAGTTATGCCTTGTCACCTTTCAGGGACCGTGGGTGCCAAGAGTTCAAAACAAGATAAAATGACAGTTTCGCTCTGAATCGGAGCAAAGCGAGTAACAGCAAGCTGGCACGTTCTGTTTGCCCTGACAATAATTCCATTGTTTGTCAGAAGGTAGGAGCTGCTGTGGTTAGGGAGGAGCAAGAGAGGCCAGATTTTGAAGAAGATCGCAAACTGCTGAAATGGGGAAAAAAGGGTATTTAAATTTTTTTTTTTAAGTATATGACAATAACTTAAAATATATATTGCACTAGAGAGGACAGACCCCTATTCCTGTTGCTGTGAGAGCACCATGACACCAGTGAAATCTGAGCGAGCGGAAAGCAGACTTTCCTCATCTGCGCTAAGCCCCCAGCCAGGCACCCCGGGAAATCAAACGACTAAAATAGGGAAAGTCCTGATAGAGTAACAAAGATGTGTAATGTTATATTTACTTATTTATGTGACATCCTGTTCACTACACCCTAACCCTTCACAGAAAGTGCCCTGGGAAAGGTCTCCAACAAACTCTTTCCTGTAACATCTGGGATAGTTTATCAGTCCTCATTTTATGGTCTTTGAAGAATCGGGAAGGAGTGCTTCTTAAAACCTCTGTCCCCCAGTTTCCGAGCCCCTCTCCCTTTGGGTCTTCATTCCTCTCTGAGGGCTCAGTCGCTCTGGCCAGCTTCGGCTCCTGCCCTTGCCCCTAAGTATTATCATCAAGCCATCACATAGCTTCGCCTTTGTGAGCTAATCCTTCCCATTATTTCAATGACGCCCTGAGCTCCCACATCTGTTTTCAGCCCAGGCTTCCAGATGCTCGAACTGGCATACATACCGTAATGTCAAAAATTGAACTATATCACTTTCTTTCCTCAGCCTGCCCTTCCTACAATTCATTTCCATATATTGTCACCCGGAAACCCATATGTCACCCTAGTCTCCTCCCTCGTTCAACCTAATTCTTCATGCACACAGAATTCTGAGATTCTATCTCCTTAACATATCTCGATCTCTCCTCTTCCCCTTCCCCACTGCTGAATCGTCTCCCTTACCTGGTCTCTCCACTCTCCAATTATAATTTTTTTTCACACTTCTGGATTGATAAGTGCATACATTTGTACTACATATGTCATTCTAATATAATTTTATAGATCACAGACAGGATAACAAGTGAGGTTTAGGTGAGCTGTTAAAAAAAAACAACTTTCCGATTCAAAGTCAAGCATGCTACTGCCCTGTTACTCTTTCGGCGGCTCCCACCCACCCTTATTGCTCCTTGGCACATCATGTTAGAGCTTCTAAAATAAGGCGCCCTTTCTCCGGGTTCTACCCACAATCAGCCCTCTACTTTACTTATGCTGCATGTAACTGTCACGAATGTAGCAAGCTTTTTCTTCATCCCTCCATGCTCTTTCATGCTGCTGCATCAACTCCTTCCCTGCTCGGGGTGGACTTCCACCATTAAGCTTACAGGGGGCTATTTTCTCTCTACGGCCTCTCCCAATCCCTGCATAATGCGCAGAGAAGTGCCTACTCCCCTCTTTGGGCTCCTACTAGCTAACATACTTCTCTTACAGCATCTATGTTCCTTTATTATATTTCTTTGGTATAAATGAAGCACAGTAATTTTCTTTCAAGTAGATACTATTATTTTTTGTTATGTTTCTCCATTGAAACATAAGGAAACTGAGAAGAAATAGAAAAGCTGAAGAAATTTTAGCCACTTCTTTTCAAGGAAATTACAGTTGAGGATTTGGGTTAGATATATTTCCAAATGCACATACACACACTGAGAAAATTATGATTTTTTTTTCTTATAAATAGGTTTTCCTTAAAATATTTCATTTACTTACATTTAAAAATAATGACACAATTTTCTGAAAACTCTGCTTTGTTCAGGTAATTGTAACCTATGCTATGCTTATCGAGTTAGTCAAACCTATCATTTTTAAGATCTAGGTTACCAGTAGTTTGTCTGAAGTAACAGGATATATACGCATACATATATATGTATTTCAGGCAAACTGCTAGTAATTTAGATCTTAAAAATGAATGTTTATCAATTTTATTGTTCTTAAGTACTTGAGTTTCTATAAGGAAAATTTCAAATGTAAACAAAACAGTGTAGCATTATAGAAAAAGTAGTATAATAAATCTCCTTTAGCTTTAATAATTATCATTAGGCAGCCCATCTTTTTATCTATACCCCTAACTCCTATCCCTGACCCAAAACTATTTTAAAACAATTCCTTGATATCAGACCATTTTATACAATACTATTGACTTTTAACCTCCTCAAGGATTAAAGGGAGGGGAGCGGTAGATGAGGTAAAAGGGGTCAAATATATTTTTAAATAATTAAAAATTTTTAAAAAAGATACCAGTACAGAACACATTACTATATTTGACAATACCAACCTCTAGCCAATTTACTCAAAAAAATCAGGCACGAAACTGATATGTGACATCTAGTCATGACAATTTTGAGTGTGATTCCTTTAATAATAATAAATTATCTATTCTTAATACTCTTAAGTTAGGAAACCTATATTAACAAGTAAATAAATTCCAGCTAACAAAATATGTTCTCTTTTTTTTTTCTTCTAACAAATAATATTAACTTTTAGGTATAATCTTCTTATTCCTCACACAATTTCAATCATTACATCAATATTTTTCCTTTTCTGACACAAGCAGGAGGAATATTTTAAACAGAAATATGATTTTCAGCAACAAAATTGTTTTTTAACCTCCAAAAGGTAGAGTATTAAGAAGGTCTATTAAATTGTATTCTACCTGGCAGATGAAAAGAAATAACCTCTAAACACATTCCAGTAAATTTCACATGTATTGAAGAATAGGAAAAATTTTGGCCTGCAAAACTAGCATGTGATATTTGAGAGACGGGAAGGTGAATGGGAAATAGGTTTAAGGCTGACGGAAAATAAATACTTACCTTGTTGCTGCCTAGACTGTAGGAGGGAATGAGATCTTGTCGGCTGCCAGACAACTGAAGAAACAGAGAGATTAGTCCTTTATGTGTGAAAGTACATAAATCCCCGGTCCTGGAAATAAGACTTTGAAAACCAAATCAACAGAATGTTAAAGTTGGATGGTAGCAGAGAGACTGTTGAGTGTTAAAACCAAAATTGCAAACTAGACTAGTGGAGTTTGGGACATTGCGAGGCACAATTTTTTTTTTAATTGAATTGGTTATCGACAATTTTAAGGTGGGAAGTTTGTATAAGAGCAGATATCCAGTTTACACGGAGGCAACAACCAACTGGGCCTAAATAAGAGATGATCCATTTGTTCGCCTCTTTCCATGTAAAGCACATCCGGTTACTGGTTTTCTTACCATGTCTTGATCTTATGACTCCTTTTTCACAGCAAATATATACACACGAACTATTTATTTTAAACATAGGATTCTAAATACCAAATCATCAGTACATAAATCAGTACATCTTAATGTAAGGAATTCTCAAAAAATATTTATGTTGAAAAAGTAGTGTTTCTTAATGTCTGAGAATGTTCCCAATCTTTCAGTCTCCAAACAGAGATGCCGTTCGGTCACTCGATGGCCACGTGCACCCTCCAATTTGATACCCTTCCTACCTCTCACTACTGTCTCTCGAGAGAACACTAAGGCTAAGGGTCGGCTGCTCTTCATTACGATGCTTCTACTATATTTTCTCTTGGTGTGAAGTTCAGACAAAGGTGTAATATTTCTCATATCCACAACTTGACCAAAAGTAAAAGAAGGAGAGATAAATCACAGGGCCACAAGCGTATTTCTTTGTGAAGAATTCTTTGTGTGTTTAAGATACACATAATGTGTGTGTGTGTGTGTGTGTGTGTGTGTGTGTTTTAAAAAACAACAATGATCTTAAGACACTGTTATGAAACAAACCTAACTTCTTTTACTCATTTACACTATGCTGGATAGCCTGTAAGCAATTGAGTTTGTATACCTAAACCCAGAAAATTCAAATGGCTTGCCCTAAGCACCTGGCTACTTTTGTTTGAGTTCGAACTCTCAACACCTACTCACTGAACACCTACAGTCACTATGCTAGGCAGTTCTGACAAGGAAATGATATCCGAGATGAGATTTTAATGACAGAGAAGAGCTATTCAAAGAAAGAAGAGGAGAGAAAAGAGACAGCAGGGAATGGGGAGTCCATGCACTCACTCTGTTCACATTTGGGGAGCTGATACTCCTCCTACTCAGCTTCCCTTTTCCTGTCAACTGTTCCTTCACTGCGACTTCCTGTCAGTCAGAAAACAGAGGAAAACTACATGTTAGAGACACACCACCAAAGCAATATTCACAAAAGCTGGCTTTGAGTTACCATCTATATATACACACATTCTTAGTTCTTTAAATGATGGCTATTACTTCACATGACAGAATGATCCAATTATAATCACTGTGGAATATTCAAAGTTAATGATTTAGCTGACAGATTACCTATATCATTCTCTTCTTCATCTACTAATGGCTCCTTTCTAGCTAACCAGAGGTTCATCCCAGGAGAAGTGGCTTGGAAATCAGACCATTCTCTCTTAGTTTTCATTAGTATCTTTGGTTTTTTAAAAAAGTCTCAATATTGCTAGGTAAAAAGAGGTTTATGGTTTCTTTAAGGATTAGGTTTACAGCTCGCATTTGTAGAATTCCTTCTAGAGACCATTCTCAGGCTGCAGCAGGCTTATCCAGCTAAGTAAACAGGGTCCACTGTGTCTCACTGCTGCATATTTCTTCAGTAACATTACTGCCTAGAATGAAGGAAGAGTTAAATATTTTCTTCCATTACTTCAAGGCAACTAGATACCATTTAGTGTCTTGGAAAAAGGAACTTTCCAAATATAGGTTTTGTATCTTCAAAGACTTAACTGGCAAGTTTAAGCTAAATTAATATGTTTCACTTAAACACACACTTCAAAAATTTAGACCTAACAATACTGTGAATTACAGAAAGTAAATCACAGAATCAGGCTGGGTTAGTGCCCTGCTACCAGCTCTGTCGGCTGACCTGGCGCAGACGATCTAAAGTAAGAAGGTTCTCCACGGCCAGCACACTTCTGAGGTATTTTTCAATATAAGCCTCTGAGTCAGCAGAAGCCGTGTTTTCAACATCAGCTGCCATTCTTGCTAATGTTTCTCGTTCCTCCACTCCCTGGGCATCCTGGAGAATGGGAAGTTGTATATTAAAATTAAGTACGTTGCAGAAGAAAACATTATAAAAGCTTCTTGATTTACACACACACACACACACATACACACACACACAGAGTACTGAACTAACAAATGGGATGTATTCCAAAATTCCATTTTAAAGTCAACTTCTGGAACTCAAAATGCAGTTCTCACAGAAATCATGGTATAAATGGTGGTTAGGTTGTCTTGAACGGCTAAACACAGCATAGCTGTGCATAGAAATGTGCATAGAAACAGCACATTCTCAACAAAACTGTTCTCTATTTCCAATGAAAACAAAAACATTACTGGTTAGAAAGAATTGGTGGTCTAGCTGGAAATACAACCATTGCAACAGGATTTCGGGAACATATCTTGAGGGACTAGAGAAAGCAATGAGGAGCTGGGGTGACGGCCAGATAAGGATGTGAACCAAACAACCCTTGTAGGAGGCAGATAGGGGTACAGAAAGGCTGAGTTTCGACATTTTAACTAAGCGGCCTACAAGAGACTACATATTCAAAATGTGGCAGCTTCTAAAACTGGTCTTGATCCTCAACTCTTAAGTGGAGAGGCCAACGGCACAGAGCCAATCAAGAAGAGAATTAGCTAGGCAATTTTTCATTCCCCGTGCTTTCGGGTACCTAACCCTGCTCATGTGCCATGAGTGGGCCATGCATATAAATGGGATGTTCACAAGCCAGGGAGGGACTTTGATAATGTATTTAATTATTTCACACAAACTTGAGTCATAACAAATTACTCTTCTCAGGGAAAATCAGATACTTTATTTGTGAATCTGTTGTATCTACATGCCACTGCATCTTAAGATGCCATCGACTTTAAGAAAAAAACATCATTTTATCACCTCTATGGAGAAAAAACCCTGCCAATTAATTTTAAGATATCAATTTTAAGATGCATTCTGACTTCAAAAATAATTTTTAAAACTTAAATGGCCATTAGAACAGACAAAATATGGAAGAATTTGGAAGATGGCAAAATTTTTGTCTCCTATAGTAATTCATCTGAGCCTTTTAATAACTCCGAAATCATCCTCATTTTGTAGATGAGGAAAGAGGAAGTCCACATAATTAGCAAAAGAGGTAAGACTAGAACTCGGGTCTCCTGACTCCTAACAAAGGAGGTACACATTCTTTTTATTACTCAACACAGAATACTTTCTGGTGTCTGAAGGGACAGACATTATTCTGATTTTCGAAGAAAGGGGAAACTTGAGTTTTAAGAAATGTATATATCCATGTTACCTGAACACCCATCAAGACATAAAAATTTTATTACTTCTGGAAGTTCATTTATGAGCTTCAAAGTCAGTCCCTATCCTTCCTCAAGGCAAAATTTCTTTGACCATAGATTAGTTTCACCTGTTCTAGAATTTCAAACAAATGGAATCACACTCTTTTGTGTCTAGCTTCTTTCACTCAGCGTAATGATTTTGAGATTTGTTAATACAGTTCATTTCTTTGTATAGCTGAGTAAGATTCCACAGTATGGATATACCACGATTCATTTGTCCATTCCTCTGTTGATTGATATTTAGACTGTTTCTGGTTTTAGGTTATTTTGAATTAAGCTGCTATGAATATTCTTGTGCGAGTCTGTATAGACATATGCTTTTATTTCTCTCTGTAAAGGACTTAGGATTACTGAGTCATGGAGTAGGTATATATTTTCTAAAGTGTTTGTATCTTTTATACTCCCACTAACATTCCAGTTGCTTTAAAAAAGTCTCCTGTCGCTCTCTGGCCTTTGACCACTTCCTTTTGCCAGGAGCCCTCAAAGCTTCTGTAATATGGAACACAAAGAACTTTTGGGGGCTTTTTCATGATGAAACCTAGCTTCTTAAGGGATCTTTTTTTTTTTTTAAACTAAATGTAGTCCTTTCACTGCAAGCTTTAAGTCTCACTTTTTCTTTTTCTCTACCATCAGGATTTGATAATGTAAAAATAACGCTTGCCAACTGAGACGTTTAGCTAATTTTAATAGATAGCCCAATCACATGAGGCTCTGTTTATCTTTCAGCTGATTTCCCTTCATTGCTTCCCTTTGAAACCCATATCGCCTGAAGAATAAATGCCCTTTTAGACAGGGCAAGAATTATAAATGGGAGGGGAGAAGGGGGGGATGAAGAGAACAAAGGAAAAACTGAGGATGGTTCACAGAGCCGTCACTATATGCACTGTATACTGACTGCAGCTGTTTCTCAACTGCATTCAAGCCATTTAGTGCTAAGATCTGAAACCACTGGAAAAACATATAAAACATTCAGATACGGAGAATAAACAGTTAAGTCTCTATTTAAACACATAAGTATACAAAGAGGAATCTATTATAGACCCAAGATTTTGCAGGTAGTCTAACTCTGAAAACAGATTTAATATTTGTTCAGCAGGCTCCAAATTAAATAGTTTAACAGTTAATATTTACTATGTAAGTCTGACACGTTGAAGGTCCAGGAAATAACTAGTTACTATCTGACATTATTTGAGAGGAAAATGTGTTTTTGCAATAAAAGCAATCTAAAACAAAGCCTAAGGACTGTGTAACCTTTTTACTCTTCCAAAAACTGATCTCTGTATTAAAACACATATTGTTCATCTATTGTTCAAATACTCAGCAGGATCAATCGACAAGTACTGAGCCCTTAAATGAAGGGAGTGAGGCAGATGCTGACGGTGTGGTCAGGGGGAAGTGTGCACTCCCAGGCTCACGTTCCATCTTCCAGCTCCGAGGAAAGCACAGTCTGCACCTCCTCACTCACGCTGCGCTTGCTTGCGGAGAGAGCGTGTGTGGCAGAGACACTGCTCTTTCTCTTTTCCATGGTCCTTTTCTTAGGCCCACCCTCATTTCTCCCATCACTGCGGGAAGGCCTCTAATACCAACAGGGCCAGTGCCCAGGTGAGTAAATGTGTCTCAATCAGCAATTAAATATTGGGAAGCATGTATAAACAGCATACTCCAATAAGCTTATGTCAGGGATGTTTTAAGCTCCCTTTGTTTAACTCCTGTGACTATCTCACTCAGTTCATAAAGAGAAATAATAATAAAATAATAATAGTAACTATAATAATAATAGCAATTACAATTTATAGTTTGTCATGTACACCACCATTTACATACATTGTCTCATTGAATCCTGTTCAGAAGGTATCATCACTACTCTCACCTGATAAATGAAAAAATTGGGGCTCAGAGTAACCTACCCAAGTTCACTTTAGTTATTGGTGAAAGAAACGAGATTTCTGTTTGACTCCAAAAGAAAACCCTAAATCTCTACGCTATGCCATGGTGCCTAGCTACAAGGATTATGATACTATTATCTCATGGTTTTTTTTTTTTAAAAATTATTATTTATTAAAGTATAGTTGACGTACGACATTAGATTAGTTTCAGGTGTACGACATGGTGATTTGGCATTTATACAACTTACAAGGTGATCACCACAATAAGTCTAGTAGCCATCTGTCACCATCCAAAGATATCACAACATTATTGATTATATTCCCTACGCTGTACATTATATCCCCGTGACTTCATTTATTTTGTAACTGGAAGCTTGTACCTTTTGTTCCTCTTCACCTTCTGAGCGAAAAAGTGTTGATTTGCTTTTCAAGAGAATGTTCTTTAACAGAATTCTAAAACCAGAAACTTTAAAGCCATAAGTACATTTTACTATGAGTCAAGTTAGGATTAGGAAATGTCTCTATAAATCTATAGCATTTCCCTAAATATACATTTCCATTTAATACATATTTCTTGGGTAGGTGACTTTTCAGGGAGTTAGCTCTAATTACATGTTTATTTTTAGTAAATTCAAATTGCATATGATCCTTCACCTCTGGAATATTGGAGACAATTTCAAAAGTCACTCCACAGCCAGGAATAGAACTTCGATGAGACATCTTTTTTAGGAGACTCTGAGCAAAACCCTAGAAAAAAACAAAACAGAAGATAGTTTCCCACCTCAAAAACCGAGTTTACATTAACAGAGAGACAGCATAAAGGACCCTGCATTCATTCTAACCAAACAAAAACAGAGCCTATTTGCAATATAAACAAGCTGGAATCCAAATTACTAAATACGGGTCCGTCTTAGTGCTCAAAACCAATTTCAGACACTTGTGTATCCAAATGTGTGCAACGGGTGACAGGTCCATATATGTGAAAAGCACAGACCCCCAACTCTGGGAACTGACACTAGGCATCTGGTTCAACTCTGCTTAAAGTCTACAGCGATAGGCTGTTGACTCATGCATGCACAATGAAATGACCTTCTAACTAAGATGTGAGCAAGGACTGGTGACTCTTACACTTTTTTGTTGTTTGTTTTGCAGCACGATGGACATCTTGTACCATGAATATTGACAAGTTTAGGCATTAAATTCTTGACCAAAGCAGGATCGTTATGAAGAATGATTTAAGAGTGCATGGTCATTGTTTATGCTGACTGTGCTCTTTGCACAGTTAAGAATTGAACTGTTGAATTAATGCATAGATGACTCATTTGAAGATGCTGCTAAGACTGAACATCCTGTAGAGGTTGAAGAGAGCAGGGATGAGGGCAGAATATAATTGGTGAATACAGATAAGAGGAAAGAATATTAAACTAACGCTGAACCTTTTTCTCCGTGCAAGAGGAAAGCAGGAAATATGTAAAAACGCCCAGAGCAAACAGAAAAATCAAGCCGTTCGGACTCAGAAATACATATTTTCACAAACTACTTAATAATTTCTTTCCTATTCAATAATCTTTAGTTAATTTTTTAAAAAAGATTTTTGTCTCTTAGAATGAAAACAGACCACTTATTTCATCCCTTCACCCTCGACTCCGAGCCTTGCAGTGCTGAGCCAGTGCCGGTCACGCTGGTCCAGGTGCAGCTACGGCTTATTTTCAGTGTGTGTGTGTGTGGGGGGGGGGGGTGCTTCCATTATCTCCCTTTCTTGTTTTCTGTTTGTATAGAATTACTGAAGCTGACTTGCATGTATTAGGATCAGAATGAAGTCCCTGTTCCTGCTATAAAAAAAGTCATTTTTAGAATTATCTGAAACTGAGAGGGAAACTGCCACACCCTAAAATATGATACTATGATACTTTCAAATCATTTCGATGAAGAGAAATGCAGCAAATCAAAAAAAATAAAAATAAAAGCAAAACAAAAAAAACAGAAGAAACTTGGTAACTCCACAATGCACCTGTTCTGTTAAAAATTCCGTGGGGCTGGTACCAGGACAGGCTCAGTGACTGGGTAAGGCCAGTTGTACCAGGTCGGCCTCAGTGCGTGGCAACCAGAACCTCAAGTTCTGAAATAGCAAATAACTTTTCAAAATGCTCCCCAGGAGCAACGTGTCTTTTTCAGTTCCTTAAAGACTTCCGAGAAAAAGGAGACTAGGAGAAGAGTGAATGGGAGACACACCACGCACATCTCTGGCTAACCCGGCGACCTGGATTTTATTGATGTTGGATTGCCGCGCTAAAGAGCTGCAATTTTAACAGCATTACCGCCAGTCTTCATTTCAAAGATTGATATCAGTGTGACATTTAGAACTAAAGATTAATTTTTAGGGGTGGAGATTACATCTAGGACTCTGTCAACCATGACTGTGCTCTTTTAAATGAAAAGATTTATTTTCATCTGTCTTGGTTTTAGTCAGTGTATTGAGAAGGCCTCCAAAAATTGAGTACAGTTTAAAAAATTCCCTAGAATCAACCTCCCAAATTCTATTTGCAAAACCGAAATGGTTCGCATCTTTACCTAGAAGTTTTCTAGTAAACCTCTTCACAGGACACAAGGCCCTTCATAATCTAGCTGCAACTATGTTAACAGCCACAGCCTCAGCCTCTGCAGCACGCACAGTCACACTATGCTCCTGAAGGTCCCCAAGCCTGCCACGCCCTTGCCATCCCCACTACCTCTGCACCTCATTTCCTCCTCTCCATGGAACAGCCAACAACTCCTTTTCTGCCTGCCCCACTCCCGCGTGTGAAAGAGCAGCTCACAAGCTGCTTCGCTCTCTGAAGCCAGCCCTGCCTGACTTTCTCGGCCCCAACTCTCCAGTCTCTGACCTGCAATCTTCTAGCGCAGGATGAGCTACTGCATTACAGCCCCTCTTTATACATCTACATATGCCGACGGACGCTGGCTTTTTAAGGACACAGACTCTTTTTCTTACACATCTTTTTACCCCAAGGCTTAACCGAGTACACATTCCAAATTTAACAGTGAATAGGCAGAGGTGACTGAAAGAAAAGAAAGGTATGGAAAGGGAAGGGTAAGAAGCAAACGAGCGCTAACTGCAGTGAACGCTGACATCTTGTAGGACCCAGATGAACAGTCAAAACCAAGAACAGTGAACTTCACCTTGACAGGGCTCTTTCTGTGGCACCCACAAGAATGGCTGCAATTCGTGCACAGGCAGTAAGAAAGATTCAGCCTAACAACTGAACACTGTCTAGGAGGAAGTCAGGATGACATGCTCCAGGACTGAAGCAAGCACGGTTACAGGACAGGGACAGCCACCTTGAAAAGACAAGCTTGATGCTTCACAGAGGCTGTTGGGACAGGAGGCTAGAGCAATCATTCCACGGCCCTGCCCTCGTGTCGGACCCGTGGTTAGAGTCATTTCTTCAGACAGAATTAATGACTCACCTGCCTGCCATGAACATTGACACAAATTCGTTTGCGTAATACGAGCTGCATGTCAGCCGGATGGCTGAGCTGGACCGTCACCCGCACAATCAGAAACACTCGCTCGTCTGCAGGTGTGCCTCTACTAAGCTGAGGACAATTGTGTACTGCAGAGTCCCAAGAGGCTTCCGCTTTCACCTGCAGAGAAGAAAGAAAGAACATATTTTTCCTTTCTTCCTAAAAACAAAAAGCTTCACGAGGAAACATCTTGGCTTGCACTGAAGTGGCACACGCCAGTCACGAATGCGGCTCTACTGGAACTACCCTGAGAGATTGTGCAACCTGAGGACGTGGCCTGCCTCGCCCTAGTCTGGGAAGTGCAGAGCAGAATGTTCCTGGCTGGCTGGCCTTTAAATTAATTTGAAAAATGTTCGAACATAAAAAATTTTAAAAATGCAAATTCAGTACAATGAACTCTGCATATCTTTCTTCTAGATTCATCAACTGTTAACATTTGCCACTTTTCCTTTTGCTGCCTTTCTCTCAATACATACACACACAGTATTACTGTGGGGGCTTTTTGCTGAATTTTTCCTTCCTGAACCGCTTTAGAGTAAGTTACAGACATATAACTCTAAATCCCTAAATACTTCAGCAAGTATCTTCTTAGAGCAAGAATATTCTCTGACTTAACCATAGGGCAATTATCATATTCAGGAAATTTAACATGGATACAATACTATTATACAATATAGGGTCCATATTCAATTTTTTAACTGTTTTGATCTAAGATTATAAATTGTATTTAGTTCTCATGTCCCTTTAGTCTACTTTAATCTGGAACAGTTCCCCAATGTTTCTTTACAGCTTATGACACTGATTTACTAAAAAAGGGTACAGGCCCTCTGTTTCACAGTGTGCCACAGCTGGGTTTGTCTGATTGTATTCCCACTGTTAGATTCAGGTTTTGCATCTTAGGCACACCACTAAGTAATGTGTCCTTCGAAGCATCATTATCAGCTTTCCTTTAAAAATCTTTAAGAATTTTTCCAATATACTCAAAATTAAAAAATAAGTTTCCATTGTATACTCATCACTCAGATTCGAACATTATTTTTTTGCCACGCTGGCTTCACCTATGTTTTTCCCCCTTTTTAAAGTCATTACTGAAGAATTTCAAAGCAAATCGCGAGCACGGTGTCATTATACCTCCATGCTCTGTTCAGTAGCATCTCCCGAGACAGTGGACCACTGCTGATCTAAACTATGACTACTAACAGAGAACCTTTGCCAGGAGAGGAAGTAAAACAGTGAACAGACATAATCTGATGGTCCACTCCTTCTGAAACAGGTCCCATCCTTTCTGGAAGTCATAATGAAAGGTTTTCATTTATGTTTCTTGTGAAATATAAGCTTTGAAATGATGAACTCTCTGACTGTTTCAAAAGGCTCAGGGAAAGGTTAAAGAAACTATTTTTCATCCAATCCTCCTTGTGCTTTATTTACCTCTCCATCATGGTGTTTTACAATCTGCAGTTCAAAGAACTCGTCTTCTTCTTCCCCGGTAAGGGTAGCATCCCACCCACCAGCTTCTGGGTCATCAAGATTATCCTGAGAGCTGAAATCATCAGCTAAAAGCAAAGAAGTTCCATTAAATACAGAGGTCATTTTAAAGGATAACACCTACCAGTTGAATTTCAATGTGCTTAGTGTAAAATTCTTTTGCCTCAAATTTCATTTGTTTTTGGCTCTAAAATCTTAGATGACATGGAAGATGACCATCAAACAGTTCGCAAACATTAGAGCTGGAAAGTGCCTCAAGAGCTTATCTTAACCCAATCTCTTACCTTTATGCCTTATTTTATATGGAAGGCAACTGAAGCTAAGATACCCAAGAGGTTACTCAAGGTCAGCCCATAAACATTAATGAAAAGATTGTAACCTAAATTTCCTATCTCTTAGTGCACTGAAGAAACAAGAGTGAGAGTGATTCCAATTACCTGACAGTTAAGTTCAACTAAAGAATCAACTGGCTACAGGAACTAGAAGCTGGAGAGCTGCCCTGCTGACCCTTTAATTATTCAGTTCCAAACCTGCCCCAACCCAGCTCCCCGTGTACCATAAGCTTGTGAGTAGACATCAAAAATAGCTTTTTTAGTATGTGGGCTTGGGTAGACCAAGAATGGGAATAAAACTGAACGAGGTCCTGATGTCCAGGAATATCTATACTAACAGGTCTTCTTATCTTATTCTTTTCCACTTTGTTGTGTGTGCATGCGTGTGCACGTGCGCGTACACACACCACACACACACACACCACTCACTGATCCAGAACCCAACATAAAACTAAGCCAGAGTCATCCTCAATCTCCAAGGCTCTAGAGAATAAGACAGGAGAGAGTATAGTGGCAATACATTAAAACCCCATCAGGGGAACAGACAGTGAAAGTGGCTAAGTATTATTTCCTAACTCTGTGTCCATATAAAAATCTTCCACGTGTCTAAATAAGCTAAGTAGCTCAAGATGCTAAACACTTCAGATATTATAACTCACTTCCAGCTAGATGGAAGAAAACCCCCGAGGACATCCAATCTTATTCATTTAGGATGGTTAATTTTAATATGCAGTTCTTCTGCAGATGTTTTAGGAATTTAACTGCTGACTTTTAACTTATTTTTAGCTCTTTAATCTATCTTTTCATTTTTATTTTCCTTCCTCAGGCAGAGTATATGTAAAATGTAGTCACATCCAAAATATTTTACATGAGGGGGAAAAAGTCAGGGAAAAAAATGACAGTTATTTTAGAAATAGGTAATGTTGGAATGAATGGCACAAGAATGTAAAGAAAAAGTGAGAAATTTATTAGATAATGCTTAGAAAACACCAGATAAAATAAAACATGCTACATAAGCAATGACTAGTTATTAGTCCTTTCCTGAGGGAGTTCTTTTTCTAAGAATTAAAGAAAATACTTTAAGCACATGAAAACATTACTATCATCCAAAACTGATGAAAGAGCAAGGCACACATACAGCAGTATGGGTTGCAGAATGAAATGTGAGGACAACCATAATGAAATATACATATTACTGGTATAAAAATAGTATTCTTACAGAAAGTTCATTCTTTCTCAAGAGTCCCTTGGCACACATAAAATGGACCCTAACCTTAGGCGTACAGAACTGCCTACCTGTACACTTTGTTAGAATCTAGGTATTATCTGGACACCAATTCATCAGAGGTAAGACTTCAGAAGGCACCTCATAACTTACCATTTAAGTCAAGGAATATAACAGGAATGTGTGTTTCCATCCCAGGAACTGGAGTCCTAAAATATAATGAACAAATAGCATCTCAAATAAAGCAGACATTCTCAGCAGCATGTACTTCGTGATACAGCCTTAATACACATTCAGAGCTACTGCAGGTCAAGCCAGTAACTCTGCTATTGGGTTTGCTATAATTTCGTATAGAGATGCCATAAAGACTTGACTGCAAGTGCTGCTTCTTTTCACTGGTGTACTCTGTATAATTATCAAATGCACTGAAACTAGAACTCAGTCTTATAAGACATATACACTTGTTCATAAAGGCAGCTCCCTTGCTTAAAGTTACTTTCTTATAAAATTATATACCTAAGAAGCCCATATGGCTTAATTTACTATTTTCAGTTTCTGTAAAGTCGCACCGAACACTTGCTGACAGTACAGTTTTAGCTAGCACCGAAACCAAAAACTCCTGGAGATGCAATTTTATGATGACCGAATGGTCTTTTAAGGGAATGACCCAAGTAATTAACATATTAACTATTTTTTTTAAATGCTAAGTGCACTGGTACTAAATATTGATTTAGATTCTCAGAAATCTTAATTGCTTGGGCCAATAACAATATTATTTAATAAAGCACAGTTTTAGGCCATAGTTATTTCAACTCATGAAAATAATTTAACACTTCCTCTGATTCAAACAACTTTTTCCCAAATGCTATAATGAGTCTTCCATTAACTAAAGCATAGGCAAATCCATACAGAAAACAGTCTGTTGGTGAGCATTTAGAACTTCAGAAGACACACGGCAGCGTTCTTACCACTCTGCGGGAGCCCCTGGAATGCCACTGCCTGCAGAGGGGACCATGACCGCATTCCTCTCCTCAGTCAGCGTCAACCTCATCTCTAGAAGTTGAGCTTCACGGTCAGCATCATCCTCTGTTTTATCTGGAACATCAGGAATGAAGGTCAAATACAGATGTCTCACTTACTACTTACACTTTTGTCCTGTGTAAGGACAAGATTTGCCTATTGGTTGATGAGGGTTCACCAGAAACTTATTACTTCCCTAACTAGTGATAGAAAATTCACACACACACAAAAAATAAGCTAGAGAGGTTGGTGTACTCTTTACAGAGAGGCCATCATGGAAGGCTTACAGTGGAAGGGCACATGAATGACTTCTTTCAGAGTCAGCGGATTCAAGTGCTTTTGGACAAGAAATCTAGAATTTAGCATCTTAAGTTATTTTTGAGGGACAATGTTTACTCTGCTTATTGTATTTTCTCCTTGTTGGGGCTGGGGGGACCTCTCCACAGACAACATTCCAACTAGATAAATGTTCTTTTGAAAGGATATGACACAAATAAGTAATATCCCTATGCTCTTGCCAGCGCCATTGCTGATGTATTCATCTACCTTTAATTTATGTGGCTGCAAATGGGGATTAATTATGCACTAACTTGGGTGGGGGAGGGAAGTATTCAATTTGCTTTTCCTACCATGTTTACTGACAAGCTTTTGCAGTTGGTGATCTAAGTACTCCTGACGTTTTGTTAATGCATTTAGCCATTTTCTACGTAGTCTCTCTAAATCCCGATCCTGGAAGAAAACAAGGGAAAGAATAGTAAATAGAATGGCAAGACAATATATCTGAAACCAATGCTCTACCTTACCTAACTCTGTTATGCTTTGAAAATGCAAAGTATTATACATTAACGTCTTTATTACCACCAATAGTTACTATAACCGTTATTCAGAACAGAGACTTTCGGAAATTAAAGCATTATTGTTCTAGAGTAAGACCGTCTCTGAAAGGGCTGTTCTCTGATATACAGAACCCGTTTTATTTCTCTTAGCTCAAAAGGCAGAATTCTGGCACCGGCGACTAAGATCTTCCATGAGGTTTTTGCTGAACGAAAATCACAGATACTACTCAATAATCTAAATTTATATCCCTTAGAACTATCATAAATAAGGATTCTTCAAATTTCTTCACTACAGCCTTCAACATGTTTCACTAGTCTCAACAAATAACATGTAACTGCTTTTCTTCCTTGTTCTGGTGGGGTTTTGTTTTAGTGGTGGGAAGGGATGGGGGCATTATCAACTGATGAACAATTTACCAGTCAACACCTGACTGTACACTAATCTTACCTCATTTCCTTTTATAATAAAGTTACAAGACTAGGTGGATCAGTGGAATGCTGTGGATATGGTGTGTATCTGGATTTCACTACGGCACTTAACCAAATAGCTCATGACATTCTTGTGGACAAGATGGAGAAATGTGAAATGAATCTACTTGAATGAAATCAGAAATGACTGAAATAGCACATCCAAAGAATAGTGATTAATGAAATAATGTCAGCTTAAAAGGAGTCTCTACTGCTGTGCCATAGGACTTTGTATTAAACCCCCTATGATACAATGTTTTTATCAGTGACTTATAGGAAGGCAGACATCTTTATCAAATTAGAATGATGCAAAACCAGGAGAGTGACTACACTGGATGACATAATCAGGATCCAAAGAGCTCTAAGAGTCCTAACAGGACCAACAAGATAAAACTTAACAGACGTAAACACAATCTTGCAGATGAGAAAAAGGGGCAGAGCGGGAGGGGTGTAAAGCCAAACCCGTATTACTCCATAAAGTGGGGAAAAAAGACCTGGCTTAAATAAGGAAACACCTAGGGGGTGTGGCTTGTCTGAAGCTCAGTATAAGACAGTTCGTACAAGGAAAGGAGTGGGTGACTCCACTCGAGGACAAGAAAAGCAAGAAAGGGAATCTGAAGAACTAGATGGGGAGGGAACCTGGATGGGGAGCTCCAGGTTCGGAAAATGAGAGCAGTCAGAAATGATCTCCTACAAAAAAGAGATTTTACTTTACGGTCTATGAAATACTAGTTCCCTACTCTATTTTAATTTGAAAAAGCAATACTTGAATCTTTAATCAGGCTTATTTTATGAGGCTAACAGGCATTTCATTACCTGGTAGCTGTCCATGTCCTCCTCTTCCTCCTAAAAGAAAAAAAATATATTATGCAGAACTGAAATAATTATCCAAGAATCAGGCTATAATAAACAATGTGAAGCTTTTCCCTTACTTTCTATTTTCTAATTTAATGAATATACTGTTTAATGACTCCCATTTATGCTCATGCTCACTCTTAGTTTCATCATTTTCAGGAAGTTAGAGTAAAACCTTGAGCTTCTCAGAGCAAAGTGAAGAACACTCATTTGACCTTTTCGGGAACCAGTACAATACTTTCCCTGCTGGGTTTACAGTCCCACACCCCAGGGGAAATCAAACACCTGCCGGCAGATAGTCTTTACAAGCCAGTAGGGGGTTTCTGCGGAGGGGTGGGAGACTGCGGAGGTTAATCACTAGTAGGCACCGAGGAGTTTCAGGAGGCTGATGTTTTAACTCTCAGTCTGCCATGTATCAGGGAAAAACCAACAGTCAGGTGTTGTAACTCCATGCAAATGCAAATACAGAGAAGGGGGCAAAAAAAAGTCATCAAAGGAAAACAAAAGAAAGACTGAAAGAATTGTTTGTGGAAGGCAGGTTCTAAAAGACTCTCTTGTCTGGCTGGGTCTTTCAACAAGAACAGAAAAGGCACAGAAACTCACATGAAAGGTCTCCTGTGTCTTAGGGGATCTGAGTGCTCTAACTTTCGCACATCCAATGCCAACAGATAATACACATTCTTCCATCAGAGGTAAAGTCCCAGACTCCTGCACAGACTTCACCTCCACTTGGACTCGCCGGGACTGCCCCTGCATCACAGACAATTTTAAGAGTTTCTTAAAATCAGTTAGAGTCACAAAAATGTGGTTTAGAGAGACCCCTACAGGCTGATGCTGGGAAAAGCACTTAACTTGGAGACACTATCTCTTCATAGTTTAAATGTTAAATAGTAAACTACAAATTGAAAAACTAATGAGGAAAATTATTTACTTTTTAAGCAAGTAGAAAGACATAGAACAAATATGTGGTTTATGTATTTTTTTCAATAAAAATGAACATTAAAACATTCCAACAAAGGAAACAAATAGCTAGACAATAAAAAATGTTCAACTTACTAATAATCAAAGTATAGATTAAAATAAGCATGATATATATTTATTTTCAGTTACTAAACTAGCATTTGTCTTTTAAAAAGGCAATTTCCAATACTGCCCAAAGTTTATGAAACAGACACTTACATACACTATTGGTGGGGATATATAAATTGGTAAAGCTTTCTGCAGAGCAATTTGCCTTAAAAATATAGGTTTCCCTTGACCCAGAAATTCAACTTTGTAGTAATCTGATCTAAGTAAACAATCATATATATAGATAAAGAATTATAAAGCAATGTTAAGAATGACAAGAAACTATTTACAAATTATTATTAATAATTGATTAAACTTTAGTATATATAAAATATTGCAGTCATTAAAACACAGCTGTAGAAAAATATACATACTGTTTTAAGTTAAAGAGTATGGTGACAGATGTTAACCATACTTTTAAAAAAATGAGATCACCAAACATCTACTTTAAAAAATTAGCAATCAGAATAGAAATAAGAATGATTACTACTATTCTGGATTCATTGCTCTCATCCCAAAATAAAATAATTTGAAACCAAGCAGCAAAGTAAAGAATTGATCAGAAAGAACCTATTCCTTCTTAAGCACATCTTCAGAATAAATGCTGTGTGACTCTGTATGTTTATAATAAAGTAATATTTTTTAAACCCCAGTATTTCCAAATTACTGACTTCAAAATTGGTTTATAAATTCTAGAAATATAAAATAGAATCTGAAAAATGGAATTGAATATACAATTTCAAATCAGTTTTCTCCCTCTTCCATCACGTTTTAATTCCCAAGAGCTTTGCATTATCAGAAAAATCAACTTAGCTTATCCTATCAAGCTAGACAGCAAAAGATGGACTACAGATGTCTTTTGATTTAATACTTTCCAAGGACTATGCTTCAGATATTTTGTGGAAAGAGTACCTAAGAAAACATTTTAATTGTTTAAAATAGTTTAGTCATTTCAATAAGCTACTTTTGTTTATTTTGCCTAAGACAGAAAGTGGCCTATTACGTGTGTCCAAATGTGAAATGTGAAACACATATATTTTGGGGAGGATTCAAGGAAGAAAAGCAGGGGAAGATCCAGGAGTAGCTTAATGTTCCATAGAAAAAGCTTAGAAGAGTATACTTATATGATTAGATTGAACTTTTTATAACTGCTGATATTTGACCACTTTTTAACTACAAAATGAGAATTTTTATATGGTTAACCTAATCAGTTTTCCTCTGTCACTTTTCCTATTCAAGAACAACAGGTTCCAATTTTGAAATATATTGAATTCAATGAGTCTACCATCCAGGCCCTCTATGACCTAACTGCCACGTGCTTCTATAATGTCTTCCGTTACTGCTTTCCAGAAACTACATGTTACTTTCTACCTCAACTTACCTAATTCCAACCTCTGCATCTTTAGATATAAAAAACCTTTCTAGCCTTTGCATAATTCTTTCAGCATCCAGGTTAAGACACATCCCACAAAAAGGTCTTTCCCAATAAACCCAACATTTCTTTGAACACTTAGGTAGCAAAGGTTGTCAGAAATATGACAAATACTTAAATATTCAATTTACACTAAACCACAGAAAATTATCTGGTCTTACTTTCCAGGAGATGAATTTCTAAGGCATCCAAAAAAGATATATATAGTATTAACAGATGTTCAGAAAAAGATGTTTTTTCACACCTTAAGAATCCTATTTTATGTGTGTGTATCTCATGCTATAATTTAAACTAATTTCCTTTTGCTTTTAGTTCCTTGACCATATGTGAATGAATTTGCTAAAATTCATTTGCTGGGGTCACAGAATAAGTGCTTATCATCCTCCTCCTAAAAAACATTCAGGAACTTAAATATTTAAGCAAATTTTCTTTTTCCTTTAACTTTTTCTCATATTTTGCTTTTAATGATTTCAACATTCATTTTCTAGGGCTATTTGAATATTTTACTATTGTTCTAAAATATAGAAACTATCATAGATGCACTATTACACTAAATGTTGAATTAAAGTAGAGCAAAAAGAGTACTTCCAAACCTATTATGTAAATTCTATCAAGATATTCTCTCTCATCTCTAGTTGTCAGCACAGACACTTTCCAGATTGTAATCTGCCTGAAGTGACATTTCCCACATATTTCTCGGCCATATTGATTTCTGGCAGGTATTCATATCTACCTAGCTGCATTTATTTAACACCTCTTGTGGTATCAAAAATATATATATTTGGTCTTTGTCCTCAGTTCCTGGCAGAGAGCTCCTAAAACTCTTGGAATTTCCTGAATGATAAAAAGTTACAGGCACATCATTTAATGATGTGACTTTTAATGTGGGGACTCTTGGCAGGCCCCTAGAGAGCTTCAGAAGAGGGCTGGTCATCAGAAAGACCAAGCCTGAATTAGAAGCTGGAACTTTCAGCCTCATCCCTCTGGGAGAGGGGAGAGAGAGGAACTGGAGGTTGAGTATTGCCAGTGACCAAGTCTGTCATCAACGTGCCTGTGTGATGGAATATCCACAAAAACCTACAAACAACGGGTTTTAGAGAGCTTCCTGGTCAGTGAACAAGTCAAGATGCTGGCATACTCCGAGAGAACATGGAAGCTCCTCATCTTTCTTCTCATATCTTGCCCCACGCCCCTCTTTCATTTGGCTGGTCTTGAACTGTATGTATCCTTTATAATAAACTGGTTAACAGTAAGTAAAAGGCTTTCCTGAGTTTTATGAGTCATTTTAGCAAATTAACAAACCTCAGGAGAGTTGTGGGAAACCCCGACTTTGTAGCCAAGTTGGACAGAGGTGGATAAATAACCTCGGAATCTGACACTTGGCAACGGTGTCTTAAGCGAGGGCGGTCTTGTGCTTAAGTCTGAGCCCTTATATCTGTAGAGTCTGACGCTAACTCTGATGGTTAAAGTCCAAACTGAATTGGAAGACACCCAGATGGTGCCTGCAGAGAATTGGAGAATTGGCTGGTGTCGGGAAGAAAAAACACTTCGCATCTCCCATGTACCAAGCTCTGAGCCTCATGTTCAGCATCTCCAATCCCCACACTAAGAGGGAACCTCAGCACGCCGGACTTGGTAGACTTGTTCTTTTTGCCACATCACACTGCTTCATTGCTTCTCCTTGTCTTTATAAATATCCTAATGCTGCTTGATATATTTTTTTTTATTTTATACAATTCAATTCTAAGTTGTTCTTTAATGATTATCTTTTTCTTAAACCTAACAAAATCTCATTTGAAAATATTACGAATAGAAATATTTTTGAAAATATGAAAATACAGAAGTAGGAGATGATTTTAATATAGGAAATGGACTTGGCCAGTCCAGATTTCATTTTCTGACGTTTCTGCTAAAAGGAATAGGACATGATGCGTTATGGTGCCAAAGACTCTAATGCTACCATTCAGGATAGCAACAGTCACAGTTCTGTTACCTGCCGGAGTTGGAAGATTCCTCCTGTTCGCACATCCCTGGCAGAAATTACTTCTACAGGGCAGTATTCACCATTCTCATTCTGTTCCAAGATCTGAACCCAGAACTCCATTTTCCTGGTGACTTCACTCCATCTAGGAAATAGCAGAAGTTCTTGGAAAATCATACATTTCTATTTTAATACAGGCAGCTTACAATCCTACATGTGAGAATTAACAATAATAATAACCTCCAAACAGAATAATTCAATAGAATGATCTGTAGTTCAGTGAGTAATATACAATAAGTACATATTAGCAAATATAATGACTTGGTAAAACTTTCTACATACCAAAAAAAAAAAAAAAAAGAAAAAGAAAAAGGAAAATCTGGTTCTCATCTACATATGAAAAGTACAAGTATATGCTCTTTTAGTCATTTCCTTTTAACTCTTCTTTTTAAAATCCTGGTCAACAAATAAGTCTGCTTCCTCCCATCACTGATTATGCTTGAAAAGAACTTTCAGTTAAAGACAAAATAAGTAAACCTAAATTCTTGCATATATCTTGATCCCTTCTGTCTACAGTTGAATAATCAGAAGTAATTAATAATAAGCCCTACCTATTCTCCAAAATTTTATTTCATTCAATTTATAATAAAAGTTATATATTACATATTATATATTGTAGTTAAGTATATAACCATATGTATTTAATCTACTTCCATCACTCTTCGAAGCTCACTCTAAGGAAGTTTAACTGTGCTGTTAATGCCCTGGAAATGCCCCTATCTAGACTTGATAATGCTCAGAAAATGACAACTTTCATTAAGTGATAGTATTAATCTCAAAACAATTTTTAAAATTATAAATGGAATCAGAGATATCTAAAATTCACCTGTCCCGAAGACTACGTGTTTTTGCTTGTATGATCCCCAAATCCCAAAGGGCTGGATTTTTCCGAGGATCAGTCACCTTATGGCCATATATTTCAATTGCTAATGCCCCTTCTGAAAGGTGCTCAATGAAATCTTCTGTGATGTTAACAGTAAACTCCTGAAAGAAAATAATTATAGAAGGAACACGTTCTGGTAACCTTATGCTTACTTATACCAACCATCATATAATTACTTCACCATGGAGAAGAGGAATAGAAAGGAATGTTTTATAGAACAGAACTGTCATTCAACACCCATAACGAATGAATGCTCAGAGGGTCTAAGATTCTTGACTTTAAAAATAACTGACTTTTTAAAGATGTTTCATCTTAAAAATCTATTGTAAAGATCTGTATTGTATTCTATTCTGTTAGCAATATTTTGGGAGTTATTTTCTTAAAGTATAAATAATTTTATTAAGAATTAAAACAATGATCCACAACATTTTGATATAAAAGTTATTACACAGCAGTACAGTGGAAAAAGTTTTTTCCAGTTTTCAAGAAGCTATCTCCAATAACAGAGAAAGGAAATAAATAATGACCATCAGTGCAAAAAAATCACCTAATCTCTAAAAATCCTCCCGACCTGTCCAAGATAGATATAAGATAGCATTTTGCAATAATTAGGATTAAGTTCTAAAACTGTTTATTTTAAAAAGGGATAGACTCTCCACTCTTTATGTCTCTTGGTCTTTAAAACACTAAAGGCATTCCTATGTTTTAAACAGATTAGAAAGAAACCTCCCTCTTGGAAAAAAAAAAAATGCGATGAATTGACTGTGCCACAGTAGAAAAAAAAATCTACAATCTGACAGTCCTGGCTCTGCCAGTTACCAGCCATGGGCAAACTGGCCTCTCTGAGCCAGCTTCTTCTCTGAAAAACAGTGATACAACTGTGGTAAAGATCAAATGAAAGAATAACATAAAGTGCTTAGCAGAGTATTAGGTGCTCAATAAAGTCAGTTCTTGTCTCTTTTCTACCTTTACTTTTTCTAACATTAGTTTCTTAACCTTTTTAGATGACAATGTTTCCAGTAATCTAAGTGCAAAACATGGATTCGTTTTGGAGAAGAACACACGTATATTCATATGTGTGTGTGTATTCACACAGAAAGTTAACTCTTGATTGAGGAGGAATTAAATGGAAAACTTTAGGTTTTTTTTTCCCAGTTTTACTGAGATATAATTGACATGACACTGTGTAGGTTAAAGGCGTACAGTGTGTTGGTAACACTTTTTACATTTCTACTACAGCCTCACTCTAAGAAACTCTGATCCAAGACATATAGTGGTATCAAACTAGTCAACAAAATAAGGTTCATTTTATAGTTTTGTTTTTACCTGAGTAATTAAATGTTGACCAAGTCTGGAAAACAAACTTACCTTGCAATGATCAAAGACAACCATGCACTGAGGCTCCTTGCTGACAGGAGAGGATGAGGTATCTACTTCGGGTGCGACACTTACTGGCTCCTGCTGATCCCAGAAGTTGTATTTGCAGAATACAAAGTGGGACAGATGCTGTGGAAGCCCAGTGGCTTGGAGTATCTTAACCTGAAGGAAAAGAAAGGTTCTGTTTGTTTTTAACCCAGAAAAATGCCAAGAAATATTGAGTCAGAGATATGGACTACAGTCCTAACTGTTGGTTTACGCAGACCAAATCTCATTCACCCTACGGTCATACTTCTGCTTCGGCGAACTGGTGATAACCACTGATATACTTAGCGAAAGGCGGACACAGGGTAATGACAACCTTGACTACAAAGGCAGATGTTTTAAAGTATTTACAGGCTGATGATGAACACTTAAATTCTAGTTTCTTATATCATCATCATCATATTATGAAAACTACTCAGAAAAAGAAAGTCCTCAAAAATTAACACCATTTAACAAAATGGCTAACTATGAATACGTCATAAGAACAGAGGATCGTTAAGAATGATGAATGAAGAACAAATCATTGTATGAGTCAATAAGCAATAAATATTCAGAGAAGAGCAAAAAACATTTTTTTGATACTTTAAAGTATAAAAGAGAACATGGTTCTTAAGTAGAATGTTACACGCTACTAGAACATTTTTTGGAAAACTTTATCATGGAATCATCAGGAATGCATACTTTAAAGACCTAGAGAGGAAGAGGAGGAGATTAAAGATGGTGAATGTTGACCATTCTTGGCACCATCATTTACTAAATGCCTTCTCCATGCACATTCAGGGAAAGAGAGGAGAATCAAAGAAAATGTGCTCTGGACTACACGAGTGTAGGGTTTTGTGATAACAATGTACAATCAGAAATATGTATCTAATCAGACCCAAATGACACCGGAAGAAATGCCCATTTTAGATTTTAAAGCAGCCAAATATTCTATATCTTTTGGCAGGTAGCATAAGATTGACTGTTAAGCTGGAGTTTTTATGGTAAATTGTAATATTCTAAAACTCCTCCAATCAGGAAGGCAACGAAATCCTAAAATTAGTTAAGCTAAACTAAATTCTGGTTTTATAATTGATTAGGCCAACTTTCATATGACTGCGCATTGATCGTTTACTTATTCTTCACCTGGTCACTTCTTGCGTGTTGTATGATGCACTCCACCTCCAATAAATAAATTTAACAAAAATAGATTTGTCTGTGCGGCAGACGACGATAATGTAGTTCTGAAACTACAAATATAAAAAATAGTCTTAACACTTCATAAAGCAGGTGACTTTATTTTCCTTTATACCAGGTTGATAATAAGTAAGCAACGAATAGGAACTTTTTATTATTATTCATTTTTTCCTACGATGGTAATAAAAGTTTGAAATGTCTAGATAGCAATTCCCTGACAAGCTATAAAATATAAAAGATGGCTTGACCAACATTTTATTCATTCAAACCAAATACTGTGATCAGTAGTTAGCAGTTAATTTTTTGTTAAATTTTAAAAACCTTCACTTTTTCATTAAGTGTTAAAAATGATTAACATATTTATTAAGGTGAGGCGATGTGGTATTTGGGAAGATTACAAGCTTTAGGAATACAAAGACCTAAATAAAAGATCTTTTATTAGCTTCTTATTGGCTTCTGTTTTGAGCAAATTATTTGAAATCTTAGTTTTCTTAAGCTTAGTTTTTCTCCTATGTGAAACAGGATAGCTACCTAATGATACTGGTGTGAGGGCTGATGAAATGAAATGAATGAAAATACTACCAGGCTTTGTAAGGAAACAAGATTTCATATGCTGAACTCTCCCCAATAGGCAACTTCTCAAGAATATCACTTTACAGGAATGAGGAATATCAGGAATGAGGAATATTTTTATATCTACAAAGCACATAGGTTTGGGTTTTTCTGCTGTTGTTTTGCAGGCAGAAACAAAAAATCACCACAAGGTGTCAGAATATCAGACTTCAACTCAAGGTAGATACTTCCAAAACTAGGAATGTCAGATGACATTCATGTTGTTGGAAATTCCAAAATATATTAAATTGTATTTAATGTAATTGAAAATATCAATGTTAATATGTGCATTTTTTTTTTTATCACAGAGAAAAAACTCCAGACTTCTTTTATGGGCTGGTGATCCTCATCACCCACAATATCTTAAGTGTCCCAAGACTGGTTTCTTTTGTTTTTTCTACCAATATTTTGTTTACTGTCATATAGGCAATTTGTCTTCCTCCTTTTACACAAAAAGCTATTACATGCTCGAAATATGTTCTCTAAAAACTTTCCACTGAAAGGAGTCAGGTTCCATGGAGTAATGGCTGATTCCAGGTTGCACAGGAAATACACAGGACTGGATCTAGGATGGATTGTGATATAGAGTAGAGTTTAGGCTTCCTTCGCTTCAGCTTTTAATGGCGTCCTTCTCACTCCCATACTATTCCTATGCCTCTCGCTGATTTCTCTTCTTTAAAATCTTTTTAACTGATTCCTCAGTGACCCTCAACCAATGGCACAGGGGCTCACTAGAGTGTCTGGAAATGTAGGAGGGGATGTTTTTCATTGCCATGAGTAACAAGGGTGGCACTACCTATGCTTATTGAGCAGGAGTCCAAGAAGGTAACGACCTACCTAAAATCTACCTAGAAACCACCCATGAAAATTCCACAGCACCCTATGGGGCAAGAGTTTGATGCAACCATGCCCTCCTTCAAGTTCACGCTGAGTCTCATTTTTCTAGAGACTCTCTGAATAATTAATTACCTTGCCTCTGTGTCCCTTAATTCATTTGTCTACCTCTCTCAGAACACTTTGGTCACACAATAACGGAGTCTTCTGTTTCCTTGTGTGTCCCCCTGACATATACACACCAGGCTGCTCCTTAAGAAGTTCAGATAAACACAAATACATATAATTTTGGAGCAGAACGGACCAGAGAAAAGAGCTATCTTATTCAAGGCAGTGGAAGTACATGGCTAACCGTTACATCAAGATATATGATGAAATACTAAATACTGAAGATTTACTGAGAGACAGCTATTTTCAAATTTTGAAAAAGAACACAATATTTATCATCTACATACTCATAATTCTCAAAATCACCCACACTTCTACTTCTAAATGAAACTGGGACTCACCATGCACGTCAGCTTGTTTTCCTGGGATTCCTTATCAAAGGCGATATCGGCGGCATCATCCCCACCGGCCAGCCTTTCCACGATGTCACCACTGATTCGCATCACCTCTACATGCAGCCGACCTGCCAACTGTACCGATGAGGGGAAAAAGTTACTTTTTCCAAATTCTATTCTTTCTTCTGTTTTAGAATCAAGTGGTTAGGTTAATAGTATATGAGAATTTAGAAGCCTAGGTTCTAAAACTTACTTTCTCACAAAGTACTTGGAATAATCACCATAAAGCAGTATGAAAACGCAAGTATTACTAATACACACAAATATTGCTTGCCATCACTGATGAAACTCAACAATATACTATGAACAGCCTACTGTTTCTTGAACCATTCTCTGCAGGATATAAGGCATGAAGAGAAAACTAACCTCTCCTTTCTGGTTGACGATTGGAACGGCATATTGTAACTTCACATCATAGAAGAGGGACTCGAGGAAGACATTAGCCACCCCAATGAGGCTATGATTTTCCTGCTCATCATAGAATGGATCAGCACGCTTGAAGTAAGAACGTATTACCTTTAAAGAGATTCAGAATATACAACTTCAGAAAATTGCTTAAAATAAATGTATTAAATGTATTTTAGATGATAACCTACTACCTACCAATTTAAAAAAGTTATTAAACTTAGCTGAAGTATAGCACTGTATTTCTCTCCCTTCTTTTCTCTCTCTCTCTCCCTCCGTATATTTCTCTCTCTCTCCCTCTTCCTCATTCCTGTTCAGAATGGTGGGCAGCATCCTTCACCCATGAGAAAGCAATTCCAATAATATGTCATTACTTTTATTATGTTTTCTCCTTTATATGGAAATCTTGCCATGAAAACAAAGAAAACATTTATTGACTAGAAAAAGAAGTAGAGTGTACAAAGTGGTTTCCATTTTTTATTCATAACTATTCCACTTGTTCCTACCGAATCATTAGATGTGCTGCTGCTAATGAGAGGTGACCCCTTACAGGAGAGTGATATGCTTTTGTATTTGTTGTTAATGTTGTTGTATTTCTACATTAAAATGGAGGGAACAGAGAATAAAATTTTAAAAAATTAAGAAAAAATGTTAAATATAGTTCATTAAACTATAAGAAGTCATTTTTATTGAGGACAATCTGGAAAAATAAACATTTTTATAAAGCAAAGGCTAAGAAAGTTAAAAAAAACTCTATGTATAAACAGGACCAGCAGTGTTGAAAATATGTAAAAATATATATAATACATATTTTAAATGCGTACAAGTACACAGCTGACCTGAATGAAAAAACCTGCAACCTGAAGAGAGTACCAGTCAGTTTTATGGCACCTACTTAATGATCGAAATGACTTCAAAACATGTTCCTAATAGTATAAATATTAAGGTATAACTGATGTTCAATTAAAAAAATAGATATTGAAGGTTCTTTTTTTTATTTGTAACGTTAAATGTGCTGAAAAATGAGAAGAGAGATAATATGGCATGACCTTTATCCTAAATAAATTCACAATCCAGTACAGGAGACAGAAATATGTAACATCAGTGAAAGAAATAATGGAACATAAAATGTTACTAGAAATCCAAAAAAACACAAAATAAGAAAAAGAAAAATATAGCAGAAAAATAGGTTATTAAAATTCTGATTCACTGAACAACTTAGAAGATTAAATATTCTATAATCAGGATTACTACTTCAGAAAAATGAACACTTTTTCCCTGAAATAGGTTGACTCATTCTTGCTTGATTCCTTCCACGAATACCGATTAAGTAATTTTTTCAAATAACTTACTGGGGTGTCTTCTTCACACTCCCTCCACTCCTGATAAAGGTCTCTCATATCCAGCAGCCGGTTGTCCAGTTTTTCCAAGGACCAAATCTGCTTTCCTTTTCCTTTTCTTCTCACTTGGACTGCAGGTTCACTAAGAAGAGAGCCTCTCTGCAAAGATAATAAGAGTAACTATTGAAACACAAAGATACCGATCATGGAAGTCAACCCAAAACATTCTATACCCACCAGTCAAATGTCATCAACCAAAACTGAAACTGCTATCATTCTTTATTCTGTGAATTGCAAAGCTTTCCAGAAATCTTATAAGCTTAATATAATGAATGCCTTCATAGTCAAGTGCAATCAAATTTTAAATATGAATTTAAAATTTCATTGAAGTTGGATATAAATTTAAATATAAAACAGAAAAGACAGACCATGTTTAATGGGAAATCAAAAATATTGTATTCGGGCCATCATGTGACCAGAGAATATGGGTAGGTCGAAAGATAGTCACAAGTTTAAATGGTAGGGGAAGATTTGCTGGGATGGGTAGTTAAGAAACTATCTTTCGTCTTTCAAAAGTTTGAATTTTTAAATTTTTTTAAATGGGTAGCATCTTAATGTGGTACCAAACAAAAAATGTTTAAAAGATAAGTGGAAAAGCATAAGAATCATATGATCATATCAACAGATGCAGAAAAAGCCTTAGACAAGATATAGCACCCATTTATGATCAAAACACTTAACAAAATCAGTATAGAAGGAAAGTACCTTAACATAATAAAGGCCATATATGACAAGCCCTCAGCCAACATTATACTTATTGGTGAAAAACTAAAAACCTTCCCTCTAAGATCAGGAACAAGACAAGGCTGTCCACTACCACAGCTGTTATTCAATATAACATTGGAGGTCCTAGCGAGTGCAATCGGACAAGAGAAAGATATAAAAGGCATCCAAAAAGGAAACGAAGAAGTCAAACTGTCACTATTTGCAGATGACATGATTCTCTATATAGAAAACCCTAACGACTCCACAAGAACACTACTAGAAACAATAAGCAAATACAGTAAAGTTTCTGGATACAAAATCAATGTTCAAAAATCCACAGCGTTCCTATATTCTAATAACGAAATGTCAGAAAAAGAAGTGGAAAAAATAATTCCTTTTGCAACTGCAACAAAAAAAATAAAATACCTAAAAATAAATCTAATGAAACATGTGAACCTATATAATGAAAACTATAAGACCCTATTAAAAAAAATCAAAGAAGATACAAAGAAATGGATATTCTGTATTCTTGGATTGGAAGAATCAACATAGTTAAAATGACCTTATTATCCAAAGCATTATACAGATTTAATGCAATCCCAATCAAAATCCCATCAGCATTTTTTTAAAGAAATAGAACAAAAAATCATGAGATTTGTATGGAGGCACAAAAGACTCCGAACTGCCAAAGCCATCCTGAGAAAAAAGAATGAGGCTGGAGGCATCACTCTGCCTGACTTTATATTACACCACAAAGTAACAGTAAACAAAATGGCATGATATTGGCAGAAAAAAAGACACAAAGGCCAGTGGAATAGAATCGAGAGTCCAGAAATACACCCATAATTATATGGGCAAATAATTTTCGACAAGAATGCCAAAGATATACAGTGGAGAAAGGAAAGCCTCTTCAATAAGTGGTGCTGGGAAAACTGGAAAGCCATCTGCAAAAGAATAAAACTAGACTGCTGTCTATCACCACACACCAAAATTAACTCAAAATGGATTAAGGACCTGAATATAAGACCTGAAACAATAAAATGCATAGAAGAAACCATTAAGAGCTAAACTCAAGAACACTGGGCTTAAAGATGATTTTATGAATTTGACCTCAAAGGCAAGGGAAGTAAGAGCAAAAATAAATGAATGGGACTACATCAAACTAAAAAGCTTCAGCTCAGCAAAAGAAACCGTCAACAAGATAAAGAGACATCCCTCAGAATGGGAAAATATATTTGTAAGTAACACCTCCGATAAGGGCCTAATATCCAAAATATACAAAGAACTCATATGACTCAATACCAACAACAACCCAAATGATCCAATCAAAAAATGGGCAGAGGACCTGAACAGACACTTCTCCCTAGAGACCATACAAATGGCCAACAAATGTATGAAAGGATGCTCGACATTCGCTAGCTATTAGGGAAATGCAAATCAAAACCAAAACGAGATACCATCTCACACCTGTTAGAATAGTTATAATCAACAGGACAAGTAATAACAAATATTTGAGAGGATATGGAAAAAAAGGAACCCTCATACACTGCTGGTAGGACTGCAAATTGGTACAGCCACTATGGAAACCAGTATGGAGGTTCCTCAAAACACTGAAAATTGACCTACCATGCGATCCAGCAATCCCTCTACTGGGTGGGTATTTACCCCAAATACTTGAAAATTCATATTCAAAAAGATATTTGTATACTAATGTTCATAGCAGCATTATTCACAGTGGCCAAGACATGGAAGCAGCTGAAGTGTCCTATGATAGATGATTGGCCAAAGAAGCTGTGGGACACATATACAATGGAATATTACTCAGCCATAAGAAGAGATGAAATACTGCCATTTGCAACATGGATGGATAGACCTTGAAATGATCATACTAAGTTAAATAAGCCAGGCAGAAAAGGTTGAAAATCACATGATATCACATATAGACCTAAAAGCAACAAATGAAGAGGACAAACAAACAGAGACTCATGGACATGGACAATGGAGTAGTGGTTACCAGAAGGGAGTGGGTAGGGGGAATAAAAAAATAAAATGTTAAAAAATATTATGTATATATAGTATGAAAAAAAATAAACTTTTTTTTTTTTTTTAAGAACTGGGACTAAATGGCAATGAGCAATATGCTACAGCATCATGATGTGGCCCACCTGCGAACAACTACAACAGGGATTGGGAAAAAGAAAAAGGATAAATTTCTATCCCTTACCAAAATCACCAGACAGAGGTGAGAACAAGGCCAGGAGTAAGAACAAACAACACAGCATTCACAGCACGGGAAGGGCATGGAATGAAATCAGTTTTCAAGTACCAAAAAAAATAAAAAAGGTTTTGTTGGATTAAGTATACAAGACCAATCTGAGTTAAGGGGACTATCTCCTTAAGAAATACTTCCTTGTCCAGTTCCTTAGTTTGGCTGGAATCTGAAAATACTAATCTATTAAATCAATAAAAAGTGGATTAATAGTTGTCTGTTAACAATGGCTGCTTCAATCCTAGCAATGTGTGTCATCTCTACCAGTAACAGAAACAGCCCTATGAACAACATACTATCGGGTGTCTGGGAGGAGACACAGCCCAAAGTGACCCAAGTCTCTTCTAGGTGCTGACCTGGCTGCCCTGAGGCAGGGTTGCTTCCTCCCACAAGGCCCAAGCCAGGATACACAGAAAAGGGCTACGGTCGTGCTCAATGTGGAAAAATGCACATGATTCTGTTTTTTCAACCCAAACACTACAGAATGGAAAAAGATCTTGTTCTTCTCAGTCTTCTAGAAGAAGCTGAGCCCAGTGCCCTCTGCCCATGATCTGCTTTTCTCTATTGTTTATTTGTCTGTGAGTCCCACTACACCCACAGTTTGTCCTACAAATACCAAGGAGCAAAATAAACTTCTAAGTGAGTAAAATCTTACAAAGTATACACAGAATATGTATCAAAAGAATTCTCCAAGAAGTAATGATTGTATCACATTTTTATTACTAAAAACATTAAGCATCATATTTGCAAATACCGACTCTATTTAAAACACTGACCTTGATGCTGTTATGTTGTAAGAGAAAGAAAGATGTGGCCCTAAATTAGAATAGAACACCCAAGGATTCATTAAAGCTTTGCTATGTTCACTACTGTAGGAAAAACAAAGCAGCTGGACTCTTAAAAATTTATCTGAAGACAAAATTCTACCTAATCTATCAAAAATCATGTATGAACATGATCAAGAGCTAAAAAAGAACCTAAATAAAAAAGAAAAGAGAAAAACTGAATGGCAAGGGTAGTTTTGATGGGACATCCCCATCTACATTTTATTAAGTTTATTACATCATACAAAAAAATTTGTGACCTTGAATACACACATGAAACAACTGATGAACGGTTTTTCAAAGTAATCTATTAGCAAGTAGAAAATAACATGACATAAGTAAAATAAAACGTAACTTGGTGGAGGGGGCGTTGTAGAGTGGTAACAGAATGAAGAGAAAAACCACTTTGGAAAAATTCATCAGGGAAGACTTCTCAGAAATAATTAAAATGAATTTGAAGAAGGAGTTGACTGAAATAAATTGGTAGGGCTGGGGCAAGGGAGGTGGAGCGGCTGTTTCTCATGGATAACGGACATACTTGCACAAACGCAGAGAATTAAAGGGAAGTAAATTCTACTTGAGAGAGGAAGCCAAGGACCAAAGGACCTAGACTGCGGAGAGTAGATATGAAGATGAGGGCGAAGCCCTGGTATTTAAATAACACTGGTGAAATACAAAGCAGCTTTATCCGATGATATCTTTGTTTTCCCCACTAATGGCAACCTCACCTTCCTGTTGGCATCAAGGCTGGAGGCTGGAATCTGCAGGGTTACTTTATACTCTGTCCTTTTATCCAGTTCTTCTGCAATGTAATTAGCTTCTCTCACCAACAGATTGGCTTTAACAATTTGTTCCCTTAGCCTCATCAGGCTGTTATTCAGTGTCGCTTCTCTTTAAAAATAAAAAAAAGTGTTGGGGGAAGGGGAGAAAACCATCAAACAGTGTATCAGAATTATACAGTACGTGATATGTTAAGGCCAAACTGCCAACCCAGCTTTACGACTGCCTTTTGCACACAGGGACTACATTAGCGACACTGGCCCATGCATGCTCTTGTATCTGGCCTACAGGATAAGCCCTGGCACACACTAGTGTAACAAACAGACCTGAGATGAGGGCAAAGCTTTGCGAACCTGACTCTATACAAGCCAACTGGGGCTCTTGATAACTGAAGAATCTGGCGCAGTAGGTCTGCGGCAGGGCCTGAAATGCTACATTTCTATCCATCTCCAGATGACAGGAGAGGCTGCCTTTTGCAGACCAAATTTGAACAGCAAGAGGTTAGTTAGGTTCAATCTGTAACCATGAATAAGACATTTTAGTGTAATGCTAATTAGCCCACACAGTGATCAAACTTGCAATCTGAATCTCATAAGCACCATGCTTTACCTACCTGAGCTAATCAGTCCAGATAACCCACCTTCCTTTTTTTTCCTTTTTTAAAAAAGCATCTACCCAAGCTTCAGAACCTAAAGTATAATACAATGATACGGTATAACTTCGAAGTACTTGTTCATTCGAATCCAAAAGCCATACAAACTGATAGTGGGGCAGCAGTTAACATGGGCGGCTTAAAGTAAATTAATATAAATGGACGATTCCCATCTTTTCAAAAATGAAAAAAAAAAAAAAAGACAATGCCAAGTGGTTCTTAGCTATACCACTCTTTCAATATAATTCTTTTTAAAGTAATGTCTAGATTTTTCTACTCTGTGTCTTACCTAGGCAGATTAAAGGTGATAAGCATATGCTATGCATGGATTAAAGGCCCCGGGCACCACCCACCTCTCTTCGGCCCACTGTCTCAGGCGCTGCTGAGCGCTGGGTGAGTGGAAAGAGAACCTGTCCGCGCTCCGACAGTTTTGTTTCTCAGGAGACAGCCTTCTTCGGAGCTGCTCCAGCTCATGTTCATACATAAGCCTCTGGCGCTCTAATGCAGATCGCTTTTCTTCTTCATGCTGTTGTTCTAGGCTGTTCAATATTGACTGCATTGGATCTAAACAAGATTTTTTATAAAAAGGTAAATAACGAACAAAAGGTAACCATACAACACAATATACTCTGAATGTTCTATATTGTTGTTTGTCATCCAAGTTAAATAAGATTATTAAACAGTTTGGAGTAAACTTAGCTTTCCTTACTCCCAATTACTTGCATTATCTGTTCTGTCAGACATATACTGAACTATCTTACATACAGAAAAAGCAGGTCTATTATATGCTCCACACAAAACCTAAGACATGGTTAATGCTCCAGAAATCCACTACAATAAATAATGAGCCAGTGGCAGCAAAGTTTCAAACCTGAGAAATTCTATCAATGAGAAAAAAGTTTGCGGTGATCTGTATATCGAGGCAGAAAGAATGAAAGTTTGTATAAATACGATACATTAAAGCCAAAGACCCAAAAGAATAGAGTTCAGAGAACAACCTAAAGATTTTTATTAACATTTGAAAGGTCTCTGTCATAAATACTTTTAACTCTCTCCACCAACTTTAAGATTCTCAAAGGCACGACAGGACTGCTCACCATTACTGCTCAGAGCCTTCATGGTCACCTCCATCTGCGCATATTCATAATTGAAGTTGATTTCACTGGACACCTCACTCGAGGAGTCTCCATCTACATCCAGCTGCTCAGAACCGGTGTCATTCTTCACGGAGGTATCTTGTTCCTCATCCTCTCGATCCATTTTCTTTCTCTTTTTGGGTAAATTCAATCTTGGGGAAAAAAAAGAATATTTTGTCTTTTTAAAAAAGGTAAGCACTCATTTATGTCATTTATTAAATAATGGTATTTGCTAGACGCCAATGAGGATGCCATGTAAGTATAAGGCAATTACTGTATTCAGAAAGTTTTTACTCTAGCAGCAGAAATGAAACATACACACATGCACAAATAATTATGACAGTATGTAAAACAAGGTCACATGACTGTTAGAAGCTAGGTGTTAAAGAAAAGCTGAGGACCACTTGAGAATAAAATAATAACGGAAGGGGAAGTTATTTGAGCTGAGCCTTAAAGAATAAGGATAAAACAGGGCACAGTGTAGAGGGAAGAGCATGAGGAAAGATGTGGAAATGGACACTCACAGTCTCTGGAGAAGTTACTAATGAAACAATAGAGGGATACACAACATTTTTACAGCAGAAGTTGTGAGGGACAATGCTGGAAAGAACAACTTAATCAAACAATGAAGGCTTTGAATACTAAGCCAAGAAATTTATACTTGATTTAGCAAGAGAAAGGAAAAATAAAAAATATTTTCCACACCCTTTGTATTCCTCTATCCTTCCATCAACAATCAAAATATCAACTGACCTACAAGCAAAGGATCTCCATGAGCTGAAAATCAGTTGATGTCTGAAGCACAGTGACCAATGACAGGAAGAGGAGTAGACCAGGACTTTAATTTTATACACTGTCCAGCCCACCTTTCCTTGCCAACACAATGCCAATTTTGTATGGGATACAATGTGTGCAGCCCCAGGTCAGACACTTTCTTGCTCAGCCTTCCTCTCTGCTAAGAGGCAAATTCTAGCAAATGAGACATAAGAGGAAGGTTGCTGAGGACTCTGAGAAGACTTCTAGAGTGGTATGGCCACCTTCAGACCACAGGGAAATGCCGAGACAATGACAAGACTTCTGCCATGACATTTTTCGGGGGCTTAGCCAATGCCAACAACCACCTTCCTTCAGAATTCTTGTTTTGTCAGAGAAATAGACATATTTAAGCCACTATAGTCAAATTTGCCATTATCTGCAACAAAAAGCATTGCTAAATGAAATACAAACCTTATCTTATGGATAATGAAACTAAGGCTGCTACTTTTCTGATTAAAAAAAAGAACAAATAAAAAATAAGATGTCAGAAAAAAGATTAATGAATTCTTATACCAGATGGCAAAACAATTATTTTCCACTGAGAAACAAAAAGAAAAAAATGTGTACGTAAACTAAGTATTTTCCCTGAGTATATTGTTCATGTGATCCTTGGGCTTAAACCATATAGTGAACTATATATATATATATATATATATATATATATATATATATATATATATATAGAGAGAGAGAGAGAGAGAGAGAGAGAGAGAGAGAGAGAGAGAAAATACATATATAGTAAATAAATAAGTGTACACAAAACGATGCATAATTTTTATAGAGTTAAATTTACTTTTCAATATATATTCTTATATTTCGGAATCTCCAATAATCTCTCCCTCTGTAAGAGCCATGAATAATGTCATACCTGAAGAAGTGGTTGTTTCCCCATAACACCCTGTCCCCATGGTGTAGCTGTATAGGACTGGATACAGAAGAGCCATTCACAAATGTTCTGTGGGAGAAGAGGCCAAACATGTAAACAATGATTATCATGTCTTCTTTAACTTTCCAATACTACAGAGATCTGTTTACTAGGAAAAAATAAATAAATTTTCATAAATAAAACCTTGGTGAATTTTATTATTTACATTTACTTCTTTGCAGATTTACCTAAAATGCTTATGGTACTAAGTATAAACAAATTATTATCCTCTATTTTTCAAAGTTTTAAATTTGTCATATAACACATTAAGGAGTAAACATGGAGCCATTACGACCAATAATAAAAAGATGGTAGCAATATACCTTACAACTGAGTATGTCCAGTCTCATGGATAAAAAGAGTCCTAGTCAACCAACTAGACTTTAAAAATATCTATGGACAACAGAAGTAAGAAAGGAGACCTATATTAAATTCTTTTGTAACTTACTTCAGCAGAGAAAAATGTCCATATCCTATCAATATGTAGAAGATTTATCAGGTCTACTTAACTCCTTATCTTGACAATGGAGTTCACCAGAAGAAATGGTAGGTAGAATGATATTAAAGAAGAATGTAGAGGGGTAGGAAATAAATAAAAAATTATGCATGCCACTATAAAATTTATATTCTCGGAATACCACTGTCATTATGCCTCTCTCCTGGTGAGTGACTCATCTGCTTAGATACAGGTTCTTTAACTTGACAGTACAGGCCCCACAAAAGGAAACCTCTTAATGTCCTCCTTTCCCTCTTCTAGTGAACTCTCAACTCCAGCAAAAAAAAATCTTTGGCCACTACACATGACTGATTCTTCCTCCAAAGCCAGGTTTACACCAGTCCCACAACCTGAAATAGGGTTCCTATTCCTCTCCAGCCCCCCAAATCCTACTTAGCTCTCAAAGCCCAGTTTGGTTTCTACTTCCTATGAAAAGGCTTCGCATCACTCCAGCCTATAATATCTTAGTTTCTTTAAATCCCTAAAGCACTTTGTTAGTTATTTTTTATATATATGCATACACATAAAACCTTACTCTCTATATAGATTTCCCTTATTATGTGGGTTTTTAAACACCAGAAGCACTTGGTCTTTATACTCCTACAATCTGCTTATTCAAAGCATGAGCTTGATAAACAAAAAGTTATGAAGAGAGGGGACCTACTAAAATTAGCAGATTTTAGCCTTTATGATACAAATTCCTTAAATACAATGAGGAATTTAATTAACGGTAAACACAACAGTTAAGCCATGATTAGTAAATAAAAACAGGAATATAACAATAGTTCTCAAAGTGTGGTCTGTGTTGGGTACTCAAGGTGAAGCTCTTTTTTTAGATCCTGACCTGCCCTTTTTCACTACATCGACGTTTGTGTTGGCAATGAGTAAAACCGCTGGTGTTTCAACACAAATCAAGGCAGCAGCGGCAAACTTCACTAGAGGTCACTACCACACACTCACAATCTAAAAAATGTTTCATTTGTGAGCATCCTTGATGAAGCAGTAAAAATTATTACTGGTATTAAATCGTGACCCTTGAGCACACAACTTTTTAAACGTGTCAAATTGAGAAGTACACAAAAAGATGTGTTAACACAAACCAAAGTAGGATGACTGTTTCAGCAAAAGACATATACAAAATGGTTTTCTAGGAGATATTTTCTTGAAAATAAACAAAGCCAGCCCATTGCTTCAAGGAAAACAATTGACAGTATTTGTTGCCAACTGTAAATTTCAAGTTTTCAAGTGAAAATGAGAGTTTTGGAAAACTTGTGTCAATCTCCTCCAACCAAAGACCACAGGGACATTCCTGCAGTCGAACAAGTTGGATTTAATTACTCACACAGAGGGAGAAGATACGCCATAAGCCTGGGGCATCTCAGAAAGAGGGTGCTGGGAGAAGCTGTTGCAGGATTTGGACAGTAGCTGATGGGGGAGCAGATCTAAGGAAGTGGTCCTCTATATGCTGTCAGGAAGCAGGAGTAATTCTGTGATTGGGTAGTTTAAAAACCTTACCTACAAAGGGGAGACTAGCATGAGCACAGAGTTGTAACTGGTGAAGACGTAGTCAGTCAGCCAGGAAAAGGCGTTTGGTATTCTGTATGTGGCATTGTGACTTTGGTTTTCGTCTGTGCTGAAACAAAATTATCATGTGGCCTGCTCTGTCCTATTTTATCATGGCCTCAGAGTATCCTTGCCTGAGGTTGTATTCTTTGAGATTATTTAATAAGAGAATCGCTGAGAGTGCCGGGCCAGCTTCCGCTCTTTTTCTTTTTCACTTATATCCTTCACCATACACTGGAAAGTTTCTCAATATTTAGACATTATAGATGAAATTAGTGATATTAATGATTTTTTGAAATCATATAATAAAATTAATCAACATTCGGAAGATTAGTATAAGTTTATTTTAACCATCACACAAAACAGTGTAGACAGTTACATAATAGGGCAATAACACTTCATAGCTTAAGGAAACACACCAATAAACAATTTAATAATGTTATGCCTCTTTATTCATTCATTACTTATTGAGCACCTATATCCTAGTCTATAACATGCTAAGGATACAGAATGAATAAAGAAATATCCTTTATAAAGGAGCCCATAGTCCACTGTAATAAAGGTTAATAGCACAAAAGAATACAATACAAAAGGTTAACATAATGGGAAGCATAAAGTGCACTCGAAATATATACTGGGGGCCCTTAATTTAGACCAAACAGGGAATTCCCCAAAGTAGATAATGACAGAGTTTAACCGTGAAGATCAAATGGGATTTAGCTTGTCAAAGTAATGGCAGACGCAGAGGAATAGGAGAAAAAATAAGGAATTTTGTATCAAAAATAGTAGAAAGTCATCTAGCTATACAGCAAGTGGACCAGAAAACAGATTAGGATGCTGGCAGGGATTCTAGTCAAGATCTGATGAGGGCCTTATTTAAATAAGGCTGAGCTGGTGGGTATGGAGAGGAAGAGATGAGTTTAAGAGATATTTAAAAGTTTGTTTAAAGGACTTGGTAACTAACTGCGTATCTTCATTAAGTGAACTTAAAAGTAAAGAAAGGCTTAAAAGTCCTATACACCATCTGCAAATAGTGTACTTCCTTCCTCTTAAAAATTGTTGTGACATTAACACTAATTAAAGTACATTACCTTGTGTTCTTTTGAGGAGTCAGCATAACCTGGCCTTCTGGTGTGATGTCTATAATACAATGTTCAGGAAGAATTCCCATTCCACATAGTTGGATATCTTGGGAATTTGCTGAACCTATCAATGTATGTTCCTACAAAGGAATCGAGTTCACTGATTAATATTGTATTCTTACATGCACAGAAACTGAAATCATCTACTCTGAGCCTCTTATATTGATGCATTACCTTAGCTAAGAGATTTTTAAAATAAATGGAGTAGTAGAGGGAATTTCTGTCTTTTTCTGAAAATCATTCTACACGTTTTATTTCCTTATAAGGAATAATGCGCTGAATTGAGTTATACCTTTTGAACCTAAAATTATAGTTTTACATTAACGTCTATACGATATCATTATGTTCCACAGCCACGTTCATTCCAAATATCCCATACGACTCTCAGAGCATGAGACATGTGAAAACGATGTACCAAAAATACTGGTCTGAAAACCAGTTACCGAAGTTGTACATTACTTACCTGATCTCAACCGAGATGAGTTAACTACAGAGATGAAATGCTACTCAAATATAAAGAGTCTGAAAAGGCTAAAATTATCTTATGAATCACATGGTCTCTCTAAACCTCATGAATGATATGATAGATGTGTTCTTCTTACCATAGACCCCAATTACTCAATTCTTTTAGCCCCAATCACCAGCCTCACTTTTTTGCAGGTAACTGAGAAAACTGACATTAAAATTGAGTTTCCTCTTTTGAGCTTCAACATTTGATTACACATGATTCATGATTCATGATTCGATGTTGACATGACCTGGATGTGCAGGTAACTGAGAAAACTGACATTAAAATTGAGTTTCCTCTTTTGAGCTTCAACATTTGACTACCCATGATTCATGATCCATGATTCAATGTTGACATGACCTGGATGTGTCCCTAGGCCACCTTCTCCTTTTACATACCTAGATCAGGGGCCAGACAGGAAATATTTTAGGCTTTGTGAGTCACGCGGAACTACTTAACTCTGCCCTTGCAGTACGAAACCAGCCAGACATGCACAAATGAAGTGTGTCTACTTTCCAATAAAACTTTATTTATGAATAGTGAAGTTTGAAGTTCACATAATTTTTACATGTCTGAAATACAGATTCATTTGACTTTTTTTAACCATTTAAGAAATATAAAAACAATTCTTAGCTCCCAGGCTATATAAAAACAGGCAGGGAGCTAGATTTGGTCTGTGGGAACAGGTTGCTCACTCCTGACCACGACAGTCTCATCCAGTCCCAAGGGCTTTAAGTAGTGTCCACACATAAGCCAAATCACCAACTCAAAACTACAGACTCTGGTTCCATTATTTTTGAACTTCTACTACTATACCTAGTCTCAGTCATCATCATTTCTTGCTTACTTGGATCAACTTGGATGTCTAAAGATATTTCAAAGTGAAAGGGCCGAACTAGAACTTTTGCTTCCACCTCCTGCCCACCTATCCTCTTCCCTAATAATAATGGTACTACGGCCACCCATGAGTCCACTTAAAAGCTCAGATGCTATCTTCGAGTCCTCTCTACCCCGTACCAGCCTACCCCTAGCCCCATGACGATCAGAAATCCTTACAGACTCTTCTTCCAAAACATATCGAAGCCATCTCATTTTTCTCACTTCTACTATCACATCCTAGTCTCTTGCCTGGGTGAATACAAGAGCCTTCTACTATTTTTCCCCTTCTGTTTCTCCTCACTCTCATCCACTTCCATAACAGCCGATCATGAGATTCTCCTATTTAACACTCTGTAGTAGTTTCCCTTTGACCATCTAATGAAGTCCAAGTTCTTACCCGGGCTTATAAAGCCCTCTGTAACCTGGTCCCACCCACCTCTTATGCTAGTTCCTCCCACTCTCCTTTTCCTAGAGCAAGATTTGCCCACATCAGCCTCCTGTCTGTTCTTTGAGCGCACTGGCTGTTTCTTCCGTCTGAAATGTTCTTCTGATCGTGACACCGGTAGTTTCATATCATTTCTATCTCAGCTTTTAAGGGCACATCCTCAGAGAGGTGTATCCTGAACTGACAATCAGAAAGAGCCAGCCCATCACTCTCCTATTTGAATTCCTTACATAGTCCTGACTGTTCGTGAGGTTACTGTTATCTCGAGAGCTAGCATGGAAACTCCATGGGAGCAAAGAACAACCTGACCTGCTCCTCACTGTAATCCATTCACTTAACACAGGCACATGAAGGCATTAAATAAATATAAAAGAAGAATAAGTGAACTATCATTTCCCTTAGCTTTCTCTCCAGATGCAACAGAAAATTCTTCTCTCCTCATCTTTGCTGGTGACCCTTCTAATTATAATCTGTGTTCTAATTCTTCCCATCTCTTTATCGATATCAACCTCATTAAAAAGGCCTAGCCTCCTCTGGTATTTCTCATTTTCTCCTTTTCTGAGGTTTCTTCTCTCAAATATATTGCAGTGGTGTTTCTAAGGAAACAAAGAGCTAGAATGTAGAACTATCCCATTCAATCCTCAAGGTATGTATATACACACTATGATCCCATTTCTGAAGTTAAAAAATACGTATCAGTATAAATCTATACATATACAGAGGCAGATTCAGAGGACAGATAAAAATATTAAATATTAACTGTGGTCATCTCTGGGTGTTAGAATTTGGGCACTAACCCCCCATCCTTTTTCTAATATGTTTATGTAAAACTTTTCAGAAAAAAAGAAAAAAGTATATTACTACCATGATGTTTTTAAGGTGAAGGGAGCAGCTCTTCCCTCTAGAAGTTTGGCTTGTGTTGGAATAAATCTCCAAGTTTTCCTCAGAAAATTCCAGGCAGACCTCACTTTGCACGAGAATGTGGAACATTTAAAATAATTGTGCAAGGAGATCTTAATAATCACTGGGAAAAATTGCAATTATTCTCTGACTTTTAAAAATGCTGTAATAACATTAAGAATTCCCCTATTGTTATACCATGTAGAGAAATTTAAAAAATAGTAAAACTAGTATTACTAGTATTATTTATTACTAGTATTAATTACACCGTAATTAAGAACATTAGAAACACTGAAACATAAAGCATTTTATTTCTTTGTAAAAAGTGCATCCAGAGCTGTCTGAACAGTGCATGCTGCTGCCTTCTTCTCAACACATAACTTACAATATGGAGTAAGCATATTTCCCCTGCCTTGGCAAACTGTCATATTCCTTTCTAAGCTTCTATCATTTTATCCTTTGTGCTTTCGATGTTGCCAAATATATCTGAGCATTCCTTGTCTGAGTGTTTTCTGATGTCACTCCCTTAAGACATTTTTATTCTTATCATTACAACCACTTTCATTATTTACATTGATAAATTCACCTTCACTATATTCCTCTGGCTGAGTATCCAGAATCTCATGAATGGCGGCAATGTCAACATCACTGGAATTTGTGTATATCAGAACCATGCAAAGAAAGGACTGCTGCACATACAAATTAGGTGCAAAATTATCTTGTGAGCTATGTTCTATGTATGATTTGGTCACCTTACCTTGCCCTGCCAGTTCTAGACAAAACAAATAAATGAAAGATTTCTGGAAGAGAACCATACAACATGGAACTAGAAAGAATGTTGGAGAGATTTTAATCTAGTACCTTCGTTTTACAGATGGGATGTCTAAAGTCACCCAGAAATGTGATGTCATCTGCCCAGCATCTAAACTGACTTGAGATTTTGAAAGCAAAGAAATGAAAAATGCTTGGTCTCCAAATTCCTCCATCCCACTTCGTGGTATCACTTTACTGAAGCAGAAACTGTTCTTTGACTGAGATCATCCTTTTGAATGTGCTTGGTCATGAATATACTCTTATCATGGGGTCAGGCTGGGCAGTGAAGAAATCAACACTGCCTCAAATTCTGCCAGAACAGAATTGACCACACAGTCTGAAACAGAATCCCAACACCTCCATATAAGACGACCAGAAATATTCTGACTATTCTCCAAAAGCCTTTAAATAGTTTCTTTGTTTAAGTTTTTGGTTAAGGAACAGGTTTTTTCTTGTTGGGTGTATGTGTTTGTGTGTTCCAATCTGAAATCACCACATCAGAAAGAAAAAGAATTCATAGTTCTGAGAAAGGAAAGCTTTAAGCTTTAAAGTTACCTACTTAACTCCCTATAAGCTAACAAAGCACTCACAAAAAGGGGTGCTTCATATGAATCACAAAAGCTTTAGTTACTAATGAACCATTTAATTTTAAGTCATTCTTTAAGCTTTAAAGTTATCTACTTAACTTCCAACTAGCTACTATTAAATAATTGCTGAACTACTTAATTTGTTAGAAATGTAAGAATATCATTTTTTATATTACTAAGTTGAATGACATCAATCAAAAACTAAAAAGGAAAACTATTCCAAAAACCAAAGATTTTCCTACACTCTGTCTTATTCAAATAAAAATAATTTGCTAATTCGTTATTTGTGAATAAACATGGTTTACCAGGTTTTCTAAAAAATGCTGTGAAGCACTGTTTCATTTAGTGGCAGGAGACATTAGGAAGGCCTATTATCTCACCTTTAAATAGTAAACCAGAAGTTCATTCAGAGCAGGATCAGCATTCAGATTAACAAGGAAACATTTATCATCCCCAACTTTAATTCCAGAAGATTGAAGGGATATTCCAAGACTCTCAAGTTGTTTCTGTCGCTCCTGTAAATGTAAAGAAGTGTTAATTCTGCAGCTGCTGAAGCAGTTAAGATATGAAAGGTCTTCTTATGTTCGAGTAATCATTAAATAACTTCATAATTCAAATGCGTTCACTTAGGACATGGTATTATAGATTATTGCATTTTGTTTCTTTTTCCAAACTATATAATGTTACATTATTTTGTTAATTAAAATGTTTTTATTCTGAAAAATAAAGCCATTACAAGAAGCAATCAAGTATACTACTGAGTTCTCAATTTTCATTCTTGAAAATATCTAATATCTTGAACTCACCTTTTGAATTTAATTCTGTATATATGAGCAAATTAAGTGTTTTTACTCAACTGCGATATTGGTAAAAGCCAAATTTTCAATACAGTCTCCTGCTTAATATCTTCAGTGACTCCCCAGGCAGGATAAACAAAGTCCACGAGGCCCTTGGATCTGGCCCGTTCCACTCCCTCTCTTTACATCTGTCACTCCTACTCCTAACACCTGTACTTCGGTTATATGGAACATCCTCCAGATGGTTGAGAGTGTCAAGAATGCTCTCTTTAGTTTAAGAGATTTTACACCGGCTTTTCTATCTGAAGCATACCTGTTCTCACACTCGGTAACTGTTTACTTGCCCATTTCTCTATGAGGGCATGGATTCTGTTCATTATGTACTCCTAGCACTTAGCGCAATGCATAAGACACAGTGAGCACTCAAATGTTGGGCCTATAAATTTATCAAAATAAAACCTGTATATGCTTTCACGTACTATTTTCATAAGGTTACAAACCTTAAAGAAGGTGCCTACTGTCTCTGATTCCACACAATATATGGACGTATACAGGGGGAAATATATGAACGTATACAGGGGGATATATATGAATCCTACAGCCAAACCCCTGTGATTAAGGTATATGGATTGGGGCAGAACAGGGTGTCTGACTATGTATAAAGATTAAGTAGTAATGAGTCACAGCCACCAAGAACCTTTGATTTTGAGGAAAGGAAAGACACACTAAGTCATTTAACGAGGGGCGCACAATAAATTTGCAGTACGATTAAATTACAGCCACAGAATTTTGTTATTTCTAAGGATACCACCCTAAGTCACATGGCCACTACAATCCAGTCGATACACTGCATATTATTACAAAAGTAGAGAAGGGGATGTTTTGGTTCTGGGTATTTGAATTAAGTCTCTCTTCTAACAAAAAAACGTTATTGGGTTTTTTTCAGAAGTTTCAAGTATTTTAGCACTAGCCATTAGATTTTCAGCACTCAGTTCTAAGAAATGGTTATTCTTAATAGAGAATCATGTTTCTAACATGAGTAAAATAATTCTGACATATTTTGTGTAATACTTTCTTAGGGAAGGTTTTCTTACATAGCAACCTTGATAGATAATTAAAGAATGATTTCAATAAGAAGAAACGTTTCTCTATAAAAATGTCTTTTTTTGTAAACTAGCTTATGAACTAATATTAAACGAAAAACGTAAGTTATAAATTAGTATATCAATGTATGCACTAGAAAAACCTTAAAAAAATGCTCAAAGATATTAACAGTTTTTTCAGATGATTAGATCCTAGTTAATTTAAATTTTCTTTGTAATAGTCTTTCTATATTTTCTATAAGTAAATACTACTTTTGTAATACAATATTTTCTTCTACTTATACTTTTATTATGACTTTATTAATTCTCATAAAAAGACTTAAAATGACAGACTAGATTTTGCCCAAGGGGATATATGTGCCAACTCCTAACCTATATCAAGGTTTTGATATGCATTTCTTAAGTGTGCATTTCTTAATGAGAATAGAAAAGATAAAAATAAGAGACAATTTGGTATTGTAGATATAGTGTTAGTCAACAAGTTATGCTTGTTTACTTGAAAATATTTCTGAGTATACACTTAAAAAAAACAGCCTTTTTTTCTTGAGAATCTTATAGTCACTTAGTAATAAACCTATATATGAAAAATTGAACAACGGTAAAATATTGCATAAATTAAAGGTCAAAAGAGTACAGATAGTTTCCACAGGAATTCAGGGCCAGGATGACCCCTGGGGGCGTCCTACCAGAGGAAGATGCCGAGAGCACAGAGGACCTATGGGGAGCCTGCATGGCTTGGAACGAACTCCAAAAATAAAGTGCAAAGTCCTTCAAAAAAGAAATCCATTTAACTTAGTTCACCTAGATATTCCCCAAAGTTATCTGACCATAAACATTTTTTTTTTCCCCAGAAGACTTAACCATTTCTGGCTATATTGACAGAAAAGCATTTTGGGAAAAGCTAGCCTATTCTGGAAAGTGGGTGGTTAATAGTCAACAAATCAGGTCTTTCCCAACAAGAGGGAAGAAGAGAGCTCAGCAGCACTGAAGCATGGGGGCTTGGAAAGATAAGGCATCAAGTGAGATGCTGGATAAAATCAGGCGCGGTCTCCAAAAGGGACCTAAGAGAAAGGGTGAGAACAGTTTAGTAAGGAAAGATGCTAAAGATAAGATTCACTAGGCCTGCAATCTGACTTAGACCTACCCTGCTTTGTATTAGCAAAGCCACTCAAGTACAACAGCCTTCAAAGTCAGTACTTTACCTTTTGAGTAGCTCCAAAAGGTTCACGCAAATTAATTCCAAATTGGATAATTATTATAATTACTTATAATTTATGAAAAACAAAAAATGAAATATGTAATGAGCAAGTTTATACACTCATATATTCTCTTTGTAATTTGAAGGATAGACTTTAAAAAACCCAGTGCAGGTCTACAGATAAAACAAGACTGGTCATACGTTGATCTTTAAGGAAACTGGATGATGGGTACATGTGACTATACTCTGCTCTTATCAGCTATGAAATGGACTATAATAAAAAATGTTTTCAAATAGACTTAAATCCTAGTCTGCACTAATGTAAATGTAACATCCACTTTATGCTACATAATAGTAGTGCTGTCCCACAACATCTAATGCAGAGACCGGTTCTGCAAAGCACAATTAAAAATGGAATCTACTATTCCATTAGTAGTAGGATGAAAAAATAAGTAGCAAGTTCTATATATTCACTAACACAGGGAACAATTGAAAACACTAGATATTTTTGACTTTAGAAAAGAAGAGGAAGAGGCAGAAATGACTTCAAATACCTGGGTAATAAGAGTCTCATAGGGCTATTGGAAGGATTAAATAAAATATTACATTTAAATGTGCTTAGCATAGAACCCAGTACATGTGTATCCAATAAATATTGGTTGTTATTGTTATTATTAGTTGCTACATACAAGTGGGACATTTATTCTCTTAGCTTTGGAAGAACAAAATAAGGCCAATGAGCAAAAATGAAAGAATGAAAGATCTGTTAAGCAGAGCCATCCAATCACATCCAATCACATCTTTATAGAACAAGCTGAGCAGACCATCTAAGTGGAAAGGTACAGCATTAAGTCTTTCACTGCGTAGACTGCTGGATACTTAAGGAATCTCTCCAAATGCTAATGTTCCCACCCTAAGATTTCACAACTCGATTATATTAAGTGTTCTAAAAATGAGAAACAGTCACCTCAAATTTAGGTATTTCACATTATTTTTACTGAGTTGTGATATGGAAGCGAGAATCTTGTAACCTAATATCTACTACTTATATATTTGTGGTTTGGGTAAATTCCTTAGGTCTTTAAAGTGCTTAACAGAATTGGGTGTTCGGAGCCAGAGACTACAAAGTAGTTATTTCATTAAAAAAATTTTATGACCCTTCAAAATTATTTCTGACATAATGAACAATTAATTGTAATTATGCCTTTCTTTATCCTTCAAAGTAACTCTGTACAGTAAAATATGAAGTGCTGCATCTATAAACTTATTAATGGTGCTCGATTTGCCATCTTCGAAGCTACAAATCAAAGAACCAGAAACACCATCAGAGTTGCACTGCATACACCGCCACGAAGTTTCTCTCTTCAGTCAGGAAGCACAAACCTGGGCAATCTCCTCAGTTTTCCTTAATTTCTCCTCCCAGGTCACAGTCATTTCCTGGATTAGCTTCTCTGATTCTTCCAGCCGGTCTTTTAGCTCGGGAGATTTCATTGCCTGTAAGTAAACGTTTATTCCATGAAATGTCTATATAATGCCCTGAAAAAAGAATTAGATCAATCCAGAAGGGCAAAAGTAACAATCTGCCTCCTCTCAGCTGTACAGCTCACTGAGGTATCTGATCTACTCCAGACATAACTGTCACCAACGCTCAGCAACCTGACTATGTGGGTCCCACAAACTCGTCCAGTTATCCAAGGTGGGTTTGAAAGGAAGACTCATTCTTCCCTTTTCCTCCAACCTATTATTGTAAAGATCTCTAATTATGTTTAAAGAGATAGTTCAAGCTATCAAGGATTATTTTTTAAATCCCAATAGGACATATGCCTAGACTCATATGTACGATTTATTCTAGTCTTTATTGATGACTTCAGGTATTTTATTCAACTACGTACAGACTAAATTTGTACCTGTTGCAAACTGGACGGTATTATTAATACCAGGAACATAGAAACAAAATTTCAAAGAATCTTGATGAACTGTAAAATTATTCCTATAATAGTATAAATAGTATAAAATTCTACAGGCAAAAAAAAACAATCAAGGTAATTGTTTTGACCATGTATTTTTACTGATTAATCACCAGAAAATGGTTTATGGCAAAGAAGAAGGCTATGGTCCCAGCCCCAGGAAAGAGTCTCACAGTGCTGGGAAACCGTGGGGGGAGAAATGTTAATTAAAGTAGGCATCCTGAATCTATTACTTTATTCCTTTTTTGACAAGAGGAGGAGCATCTGGTTGTAGGTTAGATTGTGTAGGTTTCATATTTAGTAATGAAATATAAATAACCTATCTTGGAGATAGAGTACCAATAAACAGATGAGTATTTCTGCTATAAAATGTTTTCTACAAACAATCCACAAAATGGAAAAACTAAATTAAGGTGTGAAAGACTTACTTAAGATTCCCATTCTGACCTCAACCAGTGAACAAATGATAAAACAAAAATCTTCTTCCAATTAATCTATACCCACTCTCCACCATTTTCTGCACTAAAATTAAATTACATACCCTTTGTTTCAAGCGTCTTTCTCTCCCTTACTCAATTATGCCTCTTCTCACTTGTCAGCTGCCTATACTGTGGAAACATTCTCTCAATTCCCTTTATTCTCTCCTCCTATTGAATCCTTAAACATCTGTAAAAACTTTCTAAATTTCGACTGACAATCTGTTTTCCTTTATTCATTACACATCTCAAATTTCTCTTCCTATAGGAAATTATCAAATTCTGGGTGAAGTATGCATCATTCATGTCTAAGAGGCAGAAAATTCAAGTTCTAGCTTTACTAGATTTTCCTAGACCCATAATGCATCACTCGGCTGCGCCTTCTACCTCTGCTTTGGTTAGCTGCTCTCGGAGTTTTTCCACTTCTTCCCGGAGATCCCGGATAATTCGTGCATTAGGATCCTCATTCACCACAGCATGGTTCACGATGTTCTTGGCGCGATCTGCATACCGCAGAGTTGAAAGGGTTTCATCATAGTTATCAGCTGCTGGACTCACAGTTGCTACCATGGCTGTCTTGCTGTTACCCCCAAGACTGTCCTAGAGGAGAAGAGAAATTGGGAGGCACTTTAAAGTTAGAAGAAAGCATTATATGAGAAAGCTGAAGTCAGAAATGGTAAGATAACCTCCCAAGGTCAAAGGTATATTTAAAGACAAAGTCAGGACTAAAATACAGGAATGCTGATTCCCAGTCACATGCTCTTTCTTTTCTGCCAAACTACTTTTCTGCAAAAAAGAAATTTTGGTTTTTGAGAAAGGACAGGAAAATACAATGAAGTCTACATTTATTTTAGTTTAATACAAATTAATTCTAAGTTAATTAGTTCTCTTTTAACAGGCAACATGTTATAAGTTAGCAGACTAATCAAAATAAAAGAGGATGATTTCTCTAATGCTTACAAAATCTTCCTTGGAGGAACTGAATGGCTGTGATATTATTTGTTATTTGATCAAACTGAATTGTAAAATTATTCCTATAATAGTATAAATAGTATAAAAGAGTGATTACCTACAGTCTACTCCATAAGCCAGGTACTTGGAATCGCTGAGAAGCCTAAGTAATGGCTCAGAAAGTGTTGTTTTAAGCTATCAAGCACCTTGTAAATTTTTTAAAAACATAATTGTACCATAAAAAGATGCAATTCCAGTCTTATAAAACAAAAGCTACATTGAAGGTGCTTCATATTATTCCCTCTGACAGCACCACAAAAACTACTAAAACTGGCTTCATGTTTTACACAACCATTTCTACAGTCTAGACGAGGGTGCTGAAAAAACTCACCTTCATTATATTAAAACTGGTAAGGAATGAACTTTAGAACAAGCTCTAGCAAATTCAAAAAAACTACTTTCGCTTAAGAATATTAAAAATAACTAGACGTAACTCGGAATTACAAAACTAGACAGCAAGTTCGGTCCGCCCCAACTCAGTGCACCATACCACAGCTGTGGCAGGCAGCCTCTAAGACGATGCCCAACCATGCCCACCTGGCAGTCCTGCCCCTATATCACCCCCGTCCCTTGAGTATGGGCGAGACTTGCTGACTTGCCTCTAAGGAATAGAATATAGCAGATATGACACCATGTCCCTTCTGAGATTCGATTATAAAAAGATTGTGGCTTCTGTCATGGGTGCTTTCTCTCACTCTGGGGATGACTGCTGCCATGAGGTGAGGTGGCACCTTGAAGGGACCACAGGAGTGAGATTGGGAACGGGTCTTCTGAAGCCTGCCAATAATCAGTTAGGTGAGCAGATGTGACCCCGGTCAAGCCTTGCGATGACTGTGGCCCCAGATGACACTCTGATTGCAGCCACATGAGACATGTCACACAGAACCACTTAGTTAGGCCTCACCTACAACCGTGACCCATAAAAACTGAGAGATAATAAATGACTGCTGCATCCAGCTGTTATGATTTATGGGCAACCTGGTACATACCAATAGATAACTACTAATATACTAATTATATACCATCCCAGGGCAAGAGGAATTACCCAAAAGAACAGATTAAGTACCCTCTGTCAGTAACAGAATATCACTGAATTTTAGATTCTCAAGATTGGAGAGAATACTCAAACAAGCCACTAATGAGGAATTCATCAGATCACACGAACGTCAACATTACCTTTGTGCAGCATTAACCAATATAAAATTCTTACTTTTGAAGATATCAAGTTTTCCCAATGTCAATATGTTGAAAATTTGTTCACGCAATCTGTGATTTACACACTCTTTGTGTATAGACTTTACTTAGTCCTCGGTCTTTTTGTGAATTTTGGATTCTTTATATCCTATTTTACTGATAAAAATAAAAAGACCCAGAACCTAGTCCAGTTGTGTTCTGCCTTCAACCCCATGATTTCTGCTCCTCAACAGCCACCCACGATAACACAGTAACAAAATAACACCTGGCAATTCAGAGTTCAGACCTGAGGAATAAGTGACCCGACACCTTCCCAAATTATTTTGTCCTAGTGCCAGAAACAAAATAATTCCATAGGTATTCCCAACAGTGATATAATCACAGACGATATGTCCACTTATTCAACCATTACTGAAAATTTAGTTTTCGACAGAAAACACAACTAAGATAATATATCTTTGAAGAAAATACACGTTAATGCATGGAAAGAAATATAAATAATCTGGACTTTAGGAAGCAAAGTGATTTCTGTGAAGCCTGTTTCACTCTTCACTTCTAGACACTGATCCCGCATTGTTGGTGCCCAGCTTTGGCAACTTCCAGAAATATGTCAAGAAGGATCCCATACACATTAAAGAAATTCCAATGTCATATATAAAGATCGGAGGAATTACATCTCAGATTGCCATTCAGTTCACTAACAAACACCGTGGCTGAGCGCTGCCCTTCGAGATTCACTGCATTCTATTAGCCCACAGGAAGAGCAAATGCTACTGGGTAAAAGGGGATATGTGACAATAAGTACCAAAGGAGAAAAGCATGCGCATTGTGCTTCAATTTGTGCTGAGAAAAGGAAACCTGGCAAACAAAAAATACTTGACATTTTAAAAGCCCTTGTGCATGAGCAACAACAATGCGCTTATATGCAAAAATGACCTCAGGCCATTAGCGAAAAGGAAATGGCAACAAAAGACCTGGCATTCATTCAAGGAGAAAGTATAAAGCTTCTTGTTTACTCTTTAATTGTTTAATTAGGCAAATCAGTTGAGCTTTGTTTCTAACGCAGCAACTGCCAATTAAATGGGCATAGGGGAGAAATTTAATTTTGGAAGTCAGAATTTCTTAAAACTGAAAGAACTCTTTGAAGCCATTTAATCAAATTATTTCATTTTACAGATGAGCAATTGAGACCCAGAAAGACTGACAGACTTACCAAACGTTCATAATGCTAGCGCAGCGCAGAGCTGAAATCATTCATTCTTTCAATACTTCACGAAGTTTATCATTTAGAGGGCAGGGGCGATGCTGGTGAGCAAATACTATATAATAAGAACTAAAGTAGAGATAAATACAATACAGTCTGGGAAAACGGAGAAAGAGCAGCCCTGAAAGGTTAGCAAAGACTCCTAGAGAAAGTGACATTTGAGACCTTAACGTGAATTATCGTCACCCAGGTAAAGGGGATGGGGAGGAAAGTAGGAGAGAAATTGAAGAGAAGAGGAAGAATGTTCCAAACAAAGCAAGAGCAAGTCCCTTAGCCAGAAATCACTTAACTAAAACTGATAATATCAAGAGCAAAAGATGAACAATGAGAAGTAGGAAGGGGACAGATTACCCAGGGCCTAGTAAATCACAAGTTATTAAAGAATTTGGACTTTATCATAAGGGCTTCTGGAAGGTTACTGAAGAGATTAAAGTTTAAGAAGAGTACTGTTTCAGAAAGCTCTTGCAACCCGACTGTAAAGAATGGAATGGACTAAGAAAGCTTGAGGGAGAGGTTTCCATCATCCAGGCGAGAGATGAAAGTCACCTTTCATTAGGTAAATGGCAATGACAATGAGAAAAAGTGGATGATTTTGAGAGAATCGTTATTGAAGTATTCATTACCAGAAGTTATATGATGTTAAGAGACCCATATTTAGAAGGTTACACAGAGAAGCAAAGATCATCCTAACACAAAATGGTCCCCCTACTGACCACTGCCCAAGTGAGTAACCACTTAGCCCTCCGAGAGAAGAGTGCTCACCTCGATGCCTCACTGAGTGCATCAGTTTCTCCAACTCTCAGATGTTATAAACATCAAGAGCACAACATAATTATAATGCAAATACAAAGCAAAAAAACTTTTTAAAATATTGCAAATCTTATTAAAAAAATGAGCAATTTTATGAGTTCAATGAAAGTTATGTTGGAAAATACCAGAATTATACCAAGTCGAAAAAAGATGAACGAGAGTTAGACTAAAAACTAAAGGAGGAAAAACTAAGAGACATAAAAGCCACTTCAAAGGAGAATGATTTGCCTATCAATGGGTTCAGAGAGGCCTTTTGGAAAACTGATTAAACCCTGAAATACGTTTTGCAAAAATGCCCTACTTATAACCTTGCTGCAAAAGTCAAACATGATAAAGAATGCCATGTGTGTTTTTTTTAATGACAAAGGTCAAAGAAAATATTCATTTTTTTAGCCTAAGAATTAACACTTAGAAGTAATTGTAAAATTATAACCTATTTTTACTAAACAGAAGATAGAGTGAGCTTTTTAAAGAAGTGTTTGATTTTGTTCTTCAAGTTCAAATATTTTCAAGTTTCTATCAATGTTTGGTAACAGTCAAGTGCTTCTCCTTCTAATGAAAAGTAACCTTTGATAAGAGCACAGCCTCAGCAAAAAAAGACGCCAGCGAAGCCACCCTGGATTCCAATCTTGTTTCTGCTTCCATTGCCTCAGCTGTAAATGAGAAACACCACAATGCACCTTCCAAGGAGTAAATGAGGTGATGTATGTGAAGCACTTAGCATGGTACCAGATTTTCCTAAAACAAATTCCCCTAGCCATCAGCCTACGAATGGCCACTGAATAATTACTTAGGCCATCTTAACTATGTCAATTAATTCAACAAAAGATATATCCTATTGTTGATTTAAATAGACTAAGGTAGCAATACTGAAACAAAAAAAAACAATGAATGTTCTGCTTTTTAAATCCAGGGAATAATCATGAATGATCAGGAAATGTTTCTGTGGAAAGTCTGAGGAAGAAATAAGTGTCTTGTTGAGATTTCTTCTGAAAATTAAAAGGATGCGATTTCAAGGTTATTAACACAGAAGACCAGTACAATTGTTTCCTTAGTAGAGAAATGGTTTATAATAGCCCTTTAATTCGAGAGTTATTAGAAGTACTTTTAATTATCAAATTTTATTTATCTCTTGTTTTAAATTTCAATTTTACTGCATTTTGGCCAAAGGAACTAATCTACCTGATTTTCTAATGTGGCAAAGTATACTTAACAAAGCATATTCGAATGGTGTGAAGAGTTTTAGAAAGTGAAGTAAAATACCAGTAGCCCCTTGAGAGGGTGTGGGAACTAGGAGAAAATCCTACCCCCTTATACGGTTCTCTAAACATGTCGTGGACAAAGCCAACGTTGTGTCTTCTACTATACTACTTGGGGACCTGTGTTTAACTCACTTTTATATTCTCAACCCCTAGTACAGTGAGTAACAGGTGTTCAATACATTCTTGACCAATGAGAAAAAAAGGGCTCATAAAATTATTTCTCTATTTTAAAGAAGTAGAAAAAAAAAAGAGTAGAAAAATATTTTGTTACAGGTTGGAATTAAACTGTTACTAGATTTTATATCCTCTAACTCCCAGACCAATATCCAATTCACCAAGACTAGATACAGGGAACTCTGAAGACTGGCAGAAACCTGGGAATAGTCTCTCTTTTCCCCAAACTCTTGTTCCATGTCATTACCATCTCTCTCGTGGAATCACTAACTCATGTTATAATATTTTGCATACACATCGTATCTCCCTTACCAGACTCTGAGCAATTACAGGGAACAGAGTGTCTTACATTTATGTTCTCCTTGGAGCACCTCATACAGTTTTTTTCCCCTCTTTCTCATTTACACTTTTTTCATTCACAATGATTCAACCAAGAAATGATTATGTGATCTACTCCGTATCCTTAACATCTTTAAAAAGCTGAAAGCAAATTAAAATGATCATGAGTAGTCTTGAAGTTATTCAGAAAAACAGGGTCCAAAATGTCAAACAAAAGGCGTCTGTGAGAAAGAGAGCAGCCCGGCTGAGTCTGTCAGACAGACATTGAGAACTCCTTTGCTATGACTCACTGAGCCATCAGATGAGCACTGGGTCCATTTTCTTTTCCCCAAAATCTCAGAGGCAATTGTGCAATTCGATGCACCTAAAACTCCCACTGCTTCCAGGTTCTGGTCAATCGAGAAGAAACCTATACTTAATCAATTAGAATTATGATTATCAATTTGAACACTACTGGAAGAAATGATAATTGGGAGAGACTAATATTCTACTCTTTATTCTTCTTGTTACCAACCACCAAGAAGGGAAAAAAATAACTTACTTTGAGCAGCCAAGTGAGAACTGAATCACGATATGGAACAAATTTATTCTTGTTTTTGCCAGCACTCTGGTCTGCTAGGGCTGAGATTACCAGACCGAGGGTTGTGAGGGACCTGCATGATGCAACAAACCATAATAACCATAAAAAACTAAGTATATCATATGTCACTTCTTAGCACAAAGATTGAACATCAAGATGCCTTTGTACCTGCATGAGAATAACACCGCTGTCAGCGTTTTGCAGCTCTGTTTAAAAACACATACACTCTAAAGGCCGATAGCCCTCTAATACTGCCATAAGCAATAAAATTGCTTAGCTCAGTTATTTTTTCATTTTTGTAAATAAAAATGTGACCTTTGAGTCAAGATAACGGCATAGCATCTGGATGGTGTTCTATGATCTCCAGTTGGTTACTGATGACTTACTATCTCACTATGTATCCTTCTGGAAGCCATGAGGATAGAAAAGATTACTTCCTGCCCACAGGAGCTGACAATTTAGCTTGAGGTAGAAATTATAACCACATGAATGAATTGGTGAATAAAACTTTCTGTGGGAAGTTTGAGGAAGAAACTTCATAAAGCTCTAGCTTTATGGAATAAATAAGCACCACAGAGTCATAAAGGGAAAGCCCGATGTGGTTAGTACCCATGTCTTTGTTTGTTCAGGGACACCCATGTCAAGATCAACAGCTAGACTCTGATAAACCGATGATCTCTGTCCTTTTCTATAGCTTTGACCAGCTGTTCTCAACTGGAGGTTCCTGTGTCCACCTAAGGGAGCAGCTGGCAATGCCTAGAGATGATCTGGGTTGTCACGACTGGGGTCCAGGAGAGAGGTGGGAGATTCTACCACTACCTACTGGGCAGGGGCCAAAGATGCTGCTAAGCATCCTGCAATACACAGGACCACACCTGGAGACAAAGAATCACCAGGCCCCAAGTCTCAGTAAGGCCGCTCTTGAGAAACCTCTGCCTTGACCGAGTCTGTGCTCTTTTGCCCCATCAGGCTGAATCATAAAATAGGCTCAAACCATAAAAAAAAAAATCTGAAAAACATTCTAAACTATTTATTCATTACAGCCCTTAATCAGTCGAAATCTGACTCTTTTAATAACCACAGAAGGTCCTCTAGTTGGCTGTTACATCCATAAAGCACTAAAAGCAAGTTTCTGAAAAACGTACTTGTTGATGTTGCTCCCCTCCTTCAACCTGTCGCCAGCAGCTCCCGTTTTTGTTGCGCGCTCGCTGCCGGCTAAATCGACCAAGCTCAGTTTGCCCACCTTCTCTCCAGATGTCTAGAAAGCAAATGGATAAATACTTATACACAGTTAACAAATTCAAAAAGTGAGACCGTCTCTACAGAATGCATTTAGTATCAAAATCCTTTATTAAAGAGTTATTTAATGTTATTTTTAAATGAGTTTGTGCTGCTATAAGAGAGTATAAGAAAATTGTACAATCTAGTTGTAGATACACAATTGTACAAACACTTCTAATCCAGACAGAATGAAAGTTATCTCAGAAAAAAGTGCCTCCCAAAATGGGACATTTTGAAGGAAACCCAATAAAATTTTCATAGGGAAGTATACAAAATCACTTCTAAGGTTTAAATTTTAATATAATTAGAAACTATGCTTAAAATTTCAGGAATATTTACCAATAATTCTAAAGAAAAATTATTTGCAATCTTACTGATATAAAAAAATATTAATCTTTTATACAATATAATTCCTCGAAGACTCAACACTTTCTAAAATTTTTCATATTATCATAAATTCCCCTATTTCATAATTCCAGTTATTAAATTTACATATTTTTCTAATTAAGATATTATGTAGAGAGATATTTTCCTTTATCAACAATGTTCTATATCAAATTACACATGTAACGTATTTTATACTTCAGCAGCTATATAAGAAATGTGGGAAATTAATGACAAAATCTATAGAATGAATCATTTTTTTAAACTTTCCTTTAAAATATACATTTATTTCCATAAATAAACATGTTGCTAACAAAAAGACAGCTTCCCAGATCAAAAGTACATTTGGTTAAAAGTCTTCAGTATGTTTTTTGTTTTATGCAGAAAAGGAAATAAGAGACAAAGAACTTTTTGTTGTCGCACTAATCTTGCTGTGATGGTAAAAGAAGAAAAACATGCTTTCAGCAAACGAAAATCTTGCCAAAATATAACACTTTGCCGGGGTGATTATTTTAGTTTCTAGCATTTGAAAATTGATTCTCTAGGGGTAGGCATCAAAATAAAATATACAAAAGTTTATATTAAGAGTTAGAAGCATACAACCAAGAATGCTTTATTCAGCAAAGCTATCATTTTGGGTCGAAGGACAGATAAAGAGCTTCCCAGACAAAAATAAGCTAAAGGACCTCATCAACACCAAGCTAGTATTGCAGAAATTGTTGAAGAGACTTCTCTAAGAAGAAAAAGCATGTATCAAAATCATGAATAAAGAATGGTAATAACTACATCTTTATCAACAAGTACGTCAAATGGAAAAGAGTTAAAATTAAGTGCTCCAATGAAAAGATAGGGAAGCTGGAACGAATAAGAAAACAAGACCCCTACATATGTTGCCTATGAGAGACTCACTTTAGATTAAAAGACACACACAGACTAAAAGGAAGGAGATGAAAGAAAATATTGCCTATAAACTGAGAGGGTATTGCACTGAATGAAGTCAGTAAGGTAGAGAGTAGAGAAAGACAAATATCACATGATTTCACGTACATGTGGAATCTACAAATCAAAATAAACAATTACAATAAAATGAAAACAAACTCATAGATACAGTGAATATTTTGAGGGCTACTAGATAGGAGGGAGGGTTGGGGGTGCAGTGAAAAAGGGCGAAGGGATTAAGAAGTACAAATGGATATGAAACAGTCATGGAGACAATAAGTGCAGCATAAGGAAAATAGTCAAAATGTTGTAACAAATATATAAGGGGATTTAGTGGAGCGACCACTTTACGAGTTATATGGGTCTCTAATTACTATGCTGTATAACAAGAATTAATTTATTATTGTATGCCAACTATAATTGAAAAAAAAACCTTATTGAAGTTATACAAAGTAAGTATGAGTAACTGTCTATTATACTTCAATAAAGCTGGGGGAAAATTTTTTTAAATATGCCATTGTATGTATATACCACATTTTGTTTATCCATTTATAGATTGACAGACATTTGGGTTGTTTCCACCTTTTGGTTATCTTCTTATGAATAAAGTTGCTATGAACAATATTTTAAAAAGTTAGAAAGAAACAAATGTATGAGTCAACAGAAAAATTTTCAGTATGTAGAAGCACACCCATCTTTGGCTCTGCTTACTCTTAAAAGCTTCAAAACCAAATATTCAAAAAATTATTACATAAATCTAGTAAGCTTATAGTACTATTTCCCCAGTGCAATTTATTCCTTGTAATACTTAGTTGCTTAGCAGAAGATAATATTTCAAAAGTATCTCCATGGAATCAGCTAGAGTATTAACATTAGTTTTTATCATTAGCCATTATAGTTCAAAAAGCAAAAAATGCTCTTTGGGGGAGACTTTGGACCATGAGCTCGCATAACTTCTGTTCCACCTTCCTTAGTTGGAGAAGGGGGTTAAATCCTATATTTCTCAGGCTCCCTTGCAGGCCAGGGTTCAGGATGTGACTTAGGTTCTGTCAATCAGATATATTTGCTCAAGATTTGGAAAGAAGAAGTAAAGCAGAGGCTGTCCCTTTGCCCTTTTAGGGTTTTTCTGCCAGCAAGCAGGATAGTGGAAGGATGAAGTTTTCTGCAAGAGTGTCACAGCATACTCTCTCCAACTTCCAAGGTGCTAAGAGGCAGCTTCACCAACTCCTGTGTCCTGGATCACAGCTATGGGGTGTGCCTGGAACTTACAGCTCACGGCATAGCGGTAGCCTCACAGGTAACAAACAGCATCTTGGTCCATAAGATCTGTGTTGTTATGGGAGTAATTACTAGAGATTCAGTCTAGAACCCACTCCTCTTCAGGTATTCCAACACCTCTGTAATCACCCAGATTACAGAGTTTCGTGTCCTGTGTCCTAACTGATGCACATGTCTGGCTAGGGCTTTAAGTCACCTGATACTTGAAGGGAATAAGATAAACCATGACCCACTTAAAAAAAAAAAAGTCATGCATCTGAATACCTACCCCAGACTTCACATCATACAAAGTATGTGTGAGGGTGATTTTGAAGACCGCATGTGATCGACTACTCTCCTCATTCATGTTGGTCGCAGCAACTGTACGAGATTTGTTACCCTCAGACATCAAAGACTCAATATCCTAAGTGAAAACAAGCGACAGACACACATTTCATTATATGTCTAATAAGTATTAAAACTCTGCTATACTATGAAAATATAATACAAGTTTCACTATTAGGTCAACCATATTTGGGGTTTACACTTTTTCAATTCTATGAAAACTCAAATAAAATACATTATTTTATGTATGTGCAGAATAGAGTGGCAGCTCTGACTGAGGAAAGTTTAGAGGTTACATGTTGAGTCTCACAAGATGGACAAACATGCCATGCCAATCCTCATCTAATCTAGAAATTTTTAAAAATTTAGTTTCTTTAATTATAGAAGCAGTAGAAATGAGCTGTTAAATCAAATTAGATTACATGAATACGCAACAAACAAAAATAATCTGTAACCCCTTCAAGGAGGCAGATAATTATATCACCACCTTGGAGTGTATCTTACCAGACCTGTTTATAAAAATAAAAACATCAACAGACTTAATTTTCTGTGCAGATTTACTACTTTGTTGCTATTATTGCTAAAATAGAGACAGCATGATGTGATATAGAAAGATCATGAGATCTTCACTTTTAAAAATGTTTTAAGCTCTAAAACAGTTACTCAACCAATCTAAATTTTAGTTTCATAAATAACAATACAGAGCTACATCATCTACCTTACAAGAATTTTAATTAGGGACAAGAAAGATGCTATGTGTGTCCACTAGATGCCTCCTGTACCCAGTTGTTCTAGTAAAGGAACCCAGTCTTCAGCTGAGCACATTGCAACAGAGCTAAGGGACATTTCCCAGATGCCCTTGCAGCCTAGTCTGGCCATATGACTAAATTTTAGTGAACGACAGCTAAAGTATAATACAGGTCATTGGAATTCTCCTTAAAGGGTGTAGGCACACTATCACATCTTGATTCTAAGAGCCATCTTGAACTATGAGAATAAGGGCATTGCCATAGAGCTGGCAGGAATCTAGGTCTCTAATAGCATCTTAAGGGCCACCATACCAGACCTCTCACCATTCGTTCTTTCATTCATTCGTTTAATCAAATATATATTGAAAGTACCCACTATGTGCCCGGTACATTTTAAGATACTAAGGACACACAATGATCAAAACAGATAATAATTCATATTCCAAAGAACTTAAGTCCCATTATATTTTTTCTGTTACATGAAGCCAAACATAATCCTGACACACACATATAAAAAAAACTTTGAAAATCATAAGGTTCTATTTTGCTGTATAAATAAGAAAGAACAATGTTTGACAAAAACTTCAACATGATCAATAAAATGCCTCAAAGTAAAAAATATTAACTGCAAAAAAAGATATAAGTAAGCTCCAGAATGGAAAAATAACAGCAAAAGTTAAATATCACAATTTTCTTGATCCACTCTAAATCCATTTTAGAGCTAGTAAATCTGATAATCCTGAGGCTTAATGTAAAAGTTTAACCTATTTAGCCTACATTTATTCATTGGTCTCTAAATCTGTTGTCTCATGCATGAACTCTGCATTGAGCCTTTTACATTTTTAAACAAACAAAATGTCTTTTTATATTTCTAGTCTCTGAGCTCTCAAAAATATCTTGATCTCTCAATGCTGAATAAATATGCTCTCAAAAGATCATTATTAAAATACCAATAATATCTAACATTTATATAAGTATTCTAGAGTTTTCAAAAACTTTTCACACGCATTATTCCATTTGACCTCCTCCAGGAAGCCTTCCCAGACACCACTCTCCCCGGACACCTACTTATCCATTTAAGTTAGGTATCCATCCTCCACATAAACCCTGAACATGCATTGATCACTGCACTTACAACTACATGCTGTTTAATAATACTTTTTTAACATCTGTAAGCATCTTGAGGTAATGGACCATTTTCATTTTTTAATACCTTCAGCACAATGTCTGGCATATAATAGGTACTCAATAGAGGTTTACTAAATGAAATAACTACCATCATTCACGTTGATCAATGAGCAAAGAAACAAATAAAACTACCTCATAAGATAGTCAAGACAATAAAACCAATTTCTATTTTAAAAATGAAGAGAAATGGGCCTCATGAGATGGAGTCATACAGGAGTCATACAAGAGAATTATGTGTCACTAGATCAACAGTCTCTGACTCTTAATTCAATGTCCATTACATCACAGAGTGCCGCCCCACCCCCATCCCCCCCATGTGCAAAGGCTGATGGCGTCACACAGAGCAGAACTGTGAAGTATGAAAATGAAGAGAGCTAACTGATGGCCAATGAGTGATTCTCTCAACTAGAAACAGGCTCTGAATTCCACCTACTCAACTCGTATATTTTATTTCATTATTCAACTAAATCATAAGCAACTTCACTCTTTTATATACTAGGGGGAAAAAAGTTGCCATGCATCATTTTAAGAGGCAACTGTAAGGCACACCACAATTTTAGAAGTCATAAAATATGAAAAAATGTGTCTCACAATAGGTGACTAGGTGGTATGCCTTGCAAATATGTACACCTTTTCTCAAAATTAAATTGTCCTGACAGTCATATATAGCTTTTTAAGTAAACATTTTTGTAAAAATAACTTTTTTTAGTGATACTATAATTTTTCTTAAATAAAAAAAATCATCACACATTAAACAAAAAGCCCTGCTGTACTGAATTTAGTTAGTTTACATAAAGGATGTTGTTACCTTATAACTTGTGACAGCCAGTTTAGAAAGTCCATCGACATAGGGTCCCAACACATTGTGCTCTCTGACTTTTAAAGTCTGACGGCTTCTGTTCATTAAAAACAAAGAAACAATTTTTAAATATCTTGTTTTTCAAAGGACTAAACTGTACTCCGTAAAATACATACCAAATGCAACAAAGATTCCAACCGACTTGATCCCAGAAGAATTTAAACCAAAATTTAAAATCCTGACTGGTAACAAAAACTTCATAATGTGGTAAAATATCACATCGCTCAAAAGGGTACACTGTGGGATGTCTATTTACTACCGCAAAGAATGCAGAGTCAAATAAATACAAACAATCTACTTGTCATATCACAGAATGTGGTACAAAGAGCAGAAACTCAATAAATGTTAACTGTGCAAGAAAGGAAAAGTACAGACCAACCTCGACCACAAATAAAGACAAACAAAAATAATGACAAATAATGAATCTGATGATAATTTAATAACTTAAAATTGGGTTTATCTCAGGGTTGTCAGTTTTTTTAAAAAAAGATTCATGGCCATTACCACATTGATAGACTTAAGGGGAAATAACCACACATGATCATTTTAATAAATATAGGAAAAACATTCAATAAAACTAAACACTCATTCACAATTAAAAAGATAAACCTTTTAGCAAACATAGAACTGGCAAACCCAGTAAAGGACATCCACCAAAAACCTAGAGCACACAGCATACTTAAGGATAGCAACCAAAAATATTAAGAATATTCATTGATGATTTTGTGGCATGTGAATTACATCTTTAAAAAGCTCTCTAAAAAATAAAAACATCATAATGCAGGAATATTTGTTGATGGTGAGATTACAAATGAATCTCATTTTATGTAACGTAATATTTTCTAGTTATTTGGAATCTTATTTGGAAACTTTCATGGGGGTGACAACAATAATAGCTAACATTTACTAAGCACTTACTATGTACCATAAATGTTCTAAGACCTTGGGTGTGTCATCCCAGTCTATTTCACAACAGCCCTCTGAGAAATTATGTAACATTATCATACCCTCTGCACAAACAAGGCTGAGAAAGCATAAGGAAAAATTAAAGGACCTGGACCAGAGCTAGGTAAGTCCAAAGCCCAGGCTATTAATTACTAAACTATACACAAGGAAAACATCTAAAAAATTGCTAAAGACTATGAAAAAAAACGTAAATTTAAAGCTATTCTACATAAGCACTGTGGAATACAAAACACAAGAACAAAACCAGCTAAGAATTTCTGGCATGAGTAAGTCTGGTCTGGTCTCTAAGATGACGGTCTTCACAGAGGTGAGGGTACAACACAAGTATCTAGGGCAGAGCCAGACTAAGCACAGGGCACAATACTCAGCAAGATGTGGGCCATACTTTTTACCTCTGGCCTCCTTTCGATCCTTGTTTTGACTTCCACGCTTACTGCCCTCCAGCCACATTGGACAGCTGAGTCACTCTCTCAACAAGTGATTTCTTAACTCCTCCATGCTTTAGCACAGACTGTCCCCTATGCTTAAATGGTTCTCATCTCGCTTCTCTGTGAACAAACTCCTACTCAGCACAAAATTCATCGAGCACCTTCTGTGGAATCTTCCCTTCTCCTCTGGACCAAGATTCTCATTTTGATTGAGCAATGATTCACTATGATTTACTGCCTCCAAGACCAACTTTCCTCAATTATCTTCTTCAACCAAACGTAACTTAAATGCCTCCACTTTGTCCTCACTTTGTCCATACTTTTGACCTTCTGAAACTTCATCTTTTCTAATTAGAGTTGACATTCAATATTATATTAGTTTCAGTTATACAGCATAGAGTTAGACATTTATATATCTTACAAAGTGACCCCCCCCCCTAATAAGTCTAGGGGACCGCCTCTGAACACTGTTTTTACATCAATAAGCTGCAGGTTGTGGTTATTATCTGTTCCTTTCTCCCCGTGTTGCACTGCCTTCAACTCTAACTCAGAGAACTCTGTGCAACGGACAGACTTCTTCAGATATTGCCTATCTTCCTCACTAGGTTCGGATATCACTACAGAGAATAGGATTTTTTAAGGCTTTCTATTACTTCTAAGCCAACTCTTTCAAAGTTTAGGCCATCATATGGGACTTTTTCTCTCTGGGAATTTGTAAAATTAACTGTGAAAAGTCTTGCTTTCATATCTCTAATTATGTTTCTCTCACTTCAGAGTCTGCAAACAAACAGCCGAATTCCGCCTGAAATTTCTTGGTTAAAAAAATAATAACCTACTCGATTAAGGATACCAGTTACCCTGATACTAAGTAACCTAATTTTCACATATTTTTTGTTTGTTGATGTTATCTGAGAAAGGCAGTCACACTCAAATATACACTGCTCAACTACGCTTCCCTGCCCCAGAGCCCCTGCCCTAAGTTCAACAGCCCAGAACTGGCTGCAGGAAGCCACTCAGTGTAACCAATGACAAATCACAAAAACAATAACTAGGTAACCAGATAAAATCACAAAGACAGTAACTAGATAAATAACTCTCTATTAGAGTTCAACATTAAAAAATTCACTTAAGCCAATGTATTAAGTCTGTTTTAGCCCATAATACTATAACATTAAAGTCTCAAAGTCATTTACCCTTTAGGATCAAGAAGGTCTCTGACTTTTTCATTATAAATTTCCATATAGGACACTTCTACTTTAAAACTCTGCTCTTCATTTTCTTCTTTCTGAGTTCGTTCAAAAAGTCCACTGCAAAGTCTTGGAATTAATCCAGGTTGGTCAGCTGTGCCCATCATGGTGTAAGATTTTCCAGATCCTAAAAAATAAAAATCATAGTTATTACTCTCTCTTTGAGAAGTTCAAATACATAACCCTCTTTTCAGTGCTCATAATAAATTACTAGCACTTAGCAAATGGCCAAAATAAAATAAGAAATATACCCAAATACAAACATGAGACCAAATTAATAATTAAGTCAAACATAAACATCCTTTAGGAAGAAAACAAAAACCTTCTTTAATTATCTTCATACTTAAAAAAAAAATTACCTGAAACAACTAAAAAATAGCGAGGTCTGAATAGTTTTCTACAATTAACTGGGAAGATCCACATGAGCAATAGTATTGTGCCTGCTCCAGCCACTAACCAGACCACGAAAAATGGATGTCATCCCGACAGGCCCCCCGAGCAAAGCAGCCTACTACTCTTTGGCAGTAGGATAGAAACCAAAGAGTAATCTTTTTCTACTATAAAATTATTTTCTCCATTGTATCAAAAATACATATTCGTTAAATATAATTTAGAAAACACAGGATAATCGAAAAAATTAAACCACTCATAGTCATAATTTAAGTATAATTTGTCTTCTTTTAGTAGCAGTGATTTTATAAACATACCTTTAATTATACAAGTTGCTGCTTTTGTCACTTGACACTTTATCGTTATCCTAGTACCTACAACTAATATACCACTTACGTACCAGGCCTTTCCTAAAAGTTTTCACATGTTAGCTCATTGTGACAACTCTATAAGGTCTATAATTATCAATATTTTACAGACAAGAAAACTGAGGTGCAAGTCTCACACTTGGCCAGCGGCAGGAACAGAGTTGGAGCTGGGGTAACCTGGCTCAGAGTCTTTGCTCTTATAACCACTACACACACTGCCTCTTAAAAATATCACAAGCATTTTTCCATGAAAAGTAGTTTTCAGTTGAACAAGCTATACAATATACCTTAAAAAAGTGACTCCTTCAAAGAAAATAAATTTTCTTTGCTGTTGATCATAAAGGTACATAAGTCAAAATGCTTCATATCAATCATAATTGATGCGATGCTAATGATATTTATTATTTTTGGTATTTTCTGTTATGATCCTTAAAGCTTAAAAATACATATATTATTTAATATTACCAGTCTGTCCATAGGCAAAGATACATGCATTGTAGCCATCAAAAGCATTTTGAAGAATATTCTCCCCAAGGCACTTGAAAACATCATCTTGACCTAAAGGAAAGAGAGGAACACAGAGAAAAGGACAGGCTGTCTTAAGCCAAACCTATATATTAACAATTTAAAAAATAAAAAACAAAAAAAAGAGACAAATGTCTCACAAATGCATTTTTTCGGCTATCTCTAAATAAGATATTAAAACTTAATAAATACTTCCAAAGTCTCATATTCTTCAGGTTATTTCTAGTTAGCACATGAGAAAAACTGAGTAAAAAGTTCTAGGTTATATGAATTTGAATTAATAAACATTGACCCAAAACTTTCTGCGATGCAAAAAGCTAATGAATTGCTGATTTTATAAACAATGGTTATAAATATCTGAAATTATACTTAGAAACTAAGTGGACCTGAAATTAACTACATACCACTCAGCTAATACTTTATTCAGTGGGTACTAGAGTTCAAAATAATCATATATATTAATCCCCACTCCTTTTCCTTAATGATAATTTTTTCATTTGGAAACATTTTTATTTTTTATTTTTTATTTTTTAAACAAGGTCGTAAGGCAGAAATGGCCTTACTGGGTAGAAAATACTGCTCTGGGACAAAATTTCAAGTATCTTCATAAGAAATATAGTTGTGGTTAAATTTATGGGTGGCTTGTTTTGCTTCTGTCACCAAATGTTTGGAACCTGTACTTCCTACCAACTAGCAGCAATTCTCTGGGGACATTTTTTCTCCTCAATGACAATTTTAAATTACAGGATCTACAACGTATACCAGCTAGGAGGAGAGGGTAGAAGATCTGGAAAATTTCATCTAGCTTTCAATGGTTGACATGAATGATAGGGTCAAATGCTCCCCCACGGGCTAAATTAAATACACCAGCAATCAAATGTGACCCTGACAAGTCATTCAACTTCCTGAATCCTGAATATTGTGACAATACTGTGATTTACTTATAAAAATTTGGTCCTTTTCCACAGTTCCTGGCTCACAGCTTCCAAACTCTTAGAATTTCCTAATGTTGAGAGTTATCAATGTCTTTTGTTATGTTAATGAAGTGATTGTAGGACTGCACCTATGGCAGGGGGCTGGTTGCCTGAAGTACCAATCATGTGATTAGAGGGTTGGAACTTTCTCTCTGGCCTGGAAGTTGAATCAGTCATCAATGGCCAATGATGTATGGCCTGGAAGTTGAATCAATCATCAATGGCCAATGATGTAATCGACCAGGCTTCCATTAAAACCTAAAGGGAAAGGGTTCAGAGCACTTCCAGGTTGCTGAACAATGGTGGATTGGGGAGCATGGTGCAGTAAGAGGTCATGGAAACTACATTCTCTTTCCCCATACCTTACCCTTTGGCTGTTTCTGAATTATATCTTTTTATAATAAACTTACATATCTAGTAGTGAAATGTTTCTCCATGTTCTGTGAGCTGCTTTAGAAAATTAATCGAACCCAAGGAGGAAGTCATGAGAACCTTTGATTTATAGACAGTTGGTAAGAAGTACAGGTAACAACCTGGGCTTTTGACTGGTGTCTGAAATGGGGGATGCCATGGGGGGCAGTCTTGTAGGACTGATCCCTTCACCTGTGGAGCCTGTTGATGCTATTTCCAGGTAGGTACTGTCAGAATTAAATTGAATTGTAGGACACCCACCTGGTGTCTGCAACATTTCTTGGTGGTAGTAGTTGGGAAAACCCTCCCCATCACAAACTGAAATTTGGACCTCAACACACTTTAATATAAAGAAATATACTATGTGCTCTCTAAACTTGCTCTGAAATTCTATTATTCTCTTATCGTCCTCAATGATGACTGTCGCAAGCCCCTTTACACACAAGTTTAGGACTACAATGACATCTTTTGTTTCCTTCATCCCTAGTTGCTTACAACATCTATTTCTAAGCAATCTCTTTTAAAGATTGAGTGTCATACTGTACTGACTTCTGTCAGGAGAAACAGCAGTACTATGGCTGTTTCAAAAAGTTAAGGTTAATTTGGTTTAGCTGGCCCATTGATGACTTTAAGGAATGCTTTAGTATCAGATGTATGATGATGATATACTAATCTGATAAATTAACTAGGAAGAAAAACATATTGGAATGCTATTTATAGCATTTAAAACATTAACAAACATAACAGCATCCAGTCCTTACATATTATATTTAAAGAAAGAACCCAGAACACTGAAAACTGAAGTGATTTGCTCCAAGTCACAGAGGCAGTCAGGAGTAGAGATCCTGTTAAAACTCAAGGTTTCTTTTACTTCTTGCCTCTTCTTTTGTTACACCACGCTGCCCCTCTAGACCACGTCACAGACACCTAGGGAATCTAAGTGGCTACTCTGTGCTACTAGTGCCAAGTAAGCACTGGGATGCGTGTAAAAATACCTCAACCATGTACCCTATTCATCTAACTTCATCATCCTATACCAAGAATAGCACACTGGGAATCTCCCATTTCCCAATCAATGTAAGAAGTCTAATAGCGAAGATTGGAGGTATTTCTCTATATGGTTTTTAAAGTTACACAAAATAACACTATGATAATTTACGGAAAATATATGAAAACACCTTCTTTACATATCAGGAGTTAACAGGATGCTGGACTCTTACCTGCATACTTTTCTCTGACAGATTCATCCATAGACCAGAAACAATGATCATATGCAAACACCTGTTGAAAAATAAAAGTAATATAGTGTATTAAGAAAACTTTAACATACTTATTTTATAATAATGTCATAACAATAGTGAAATAAAAACAACTTACTGTCTTGCAATGAATATTAAATTATTTATGGTAGTCTTAACAATACACAGCTAAGCACCCTATAGATGCTATAAATCTTTATTTCACATGGAAAACTTAATAATGTTAAGTGAAAAAAGAGGTGGTTACAAAATAATATGTACAATATGATAGCTATTATATACACATACACGTATAGTTACATATATAAAGTACATTTGTGCATAAGATTAGTGATCTTTGTTTTCTTCTTGATGCTTTCATGTATTCTCTATATTTTTACTACTCATCAGAGAAATCGAATATATTTTTTAAAAAATAAAATATAAAGATAATTACTACATCATGTTAAAAATAACTGTAAAATAGCAGATTCTTTAAATTTAGCACGCCATGTGCAATATTGTATAGCTTTAAAATTATAGAAAACTGATAAGGAAATGTCCATATATTAATGCAAAAGTTATGAAAGTCTAGACCATGATCCTACATTTGCAAAAAACCTATATAGATAAAAAGTTGAAAGAACATACATTGAAAATACTGACAACAGTTAATGACAGTGGGTGTGATATCATAGATGATTTCTGTTTTGATCTGTTATGTTTACTATTTTCTAAAATATGCACATTTTGTAATCTTTTAAAAGTTTCTTTCATTGATTTTTTATTTTTGGATTTCATGTTTTATAATTTAGTCTCTTTAAGGATTGTAAGTGTAACTGTTTTTAAATTCATTTCAGCTTTCATTTCAAACTCTCGCACTTTCGGAGTTTGTTACCTCACTTTCTGATGACTGCAACATTTCTTGGTGGTAGTGGTTGGGAAAACCCTCCCCCATCACAAACTGAAGTTTTCCTCTTGAGTCTTGCAGTTGCATCTGAACTGGGAGTCTGTATTTTATGGTTTACGTGATTGCTAGTTTTTTTCCTCTCCCTTTGGCCACCTTTACATGACTACATTGCCACTCTCAGCTACTGAAGCCCAGATTTTGGTCTTCCCAAAGACCAGCGTCTCTACTCCCTCCTAGTTACACAAACATTAGCTCAATGTTGGTGGCCAAAATATGTTTTTTAAGCCTTCATTCATGGTGGAACTACACCCAAAATCAGTTTTCATGTGGGGAGCTTCTCCAGTCCTCAACCAGACATCAGGACCGCCTTTAATCCATAAAAGTTAAACTTCTAGTCACCTGCATCTAAACCCTAGGCCCAAGGAAATATGCTGCTTCAGACCCAGCTTGCTGCTAGTCACCGAAGTTACATATGTCATTTTTTAATATGATGGCATGATTTAAATATTTTAAAATATTTTATCTGCCCCTGCTATGCGTTTGGAGTTGGCAGGAGAATGTTTGTGTGAACTCACAAGGCTATCTGGACCAGAGGTCTAAAAGTTAACTTTTTTTAACAAAGGAAATCAGATTATAATAGTAAATTAAATACATATACCTATATCTCCCATCCCACCTGAAATTAACTCAAAATGATAGCATGTGGGAGGAAAGGGCCAAAGGCAGAAAGAAATGGGGAAAGGAGAGCAAGTTCTTGAAAGCGAAACTTGTTGCTTATACCTGGATCAGAAATTGAGAACCCCTGAAAATAGCTGCAATGAGACCGATGGGGAGTGAGGTGAGATGGGGTGGGGGCCTCAGCAAGATGATGCGTCAAAATCTTGTGGAAGGAGGTGACTGCAAAGAGCAGTTCTGGGAGTGTACCAGAACGACTAAATGAGCAAGAGGGAAGCCTGGGGCAGCCAGGGTCAGAACACCTCTCTCTTTGTGCAAAACAGCAGACAGGGGAGGCATGTGTTCCCTGGAACGCGACAGTGATGGGGAAGCTAGGCCAGAAAGGCAAGGAGAAGCCCAATGGCTGACAACACGCAAGAGGCAGGAGCCCTGGAGCCCAGAAGCTACTACCCAGAGTCAGTATGACGTGGTACGTTACTGGTCCCTGACATCTTCCCAAAGCTAAACATGTATCTATCAATAATGGCAGTGGCTCGCTACGTCAGCAATTCTCTAACAGGGAGGGAGGAAAAGGAGAAGGAAGCTGGAAGGTGGTCCCAAAGGACTGTGTATCAAAATTTTGGGTAGGGCTGCTTTTCAAACTATATTTATCAGCCATAGTGAGAATCGTTTTAGCAGGATGAGATTAAATAAAATGTGAAGCTCAAATTAAGTTTCTTCTGCTCTAGCTTTCGACTCTCACCTCTAATCAGTTTATTTTATTCTGTTCTTAATAAGGTTAAGTAGTCTACAGCCATAGCCACCCTGAACAAGCCCGATCCCATCTGATCTCGGAAGCTAAGCAAGGTCAGTCCTGGTTAGTAATTGGATGGGAGACCACCTAGGAAGACCAGGTGCTATAGGCGTAAAACATAAAAAATAAGGGATTGCAAGCCGACAAGGTTCTTGGAATCTGTGAGGTCAACCAAGGGTTGCCTCACCTAAAATAAATAAATAAACAGACAGATAGATAGATAGATAATAAATAAGTAAGTAAGTAAGTAAGTAAGTAAGTAAGTAAATAGATAGATAGATAGATAAATATATGAGGTTAAGTAGAAATCATCCCGCTTCTTCTCTTGGAAGCTGAGCTCTCATCACCATACGTGTGCACTTATCAAAGATCGAGCTTCTAAATGGCACTCCTCTGTCTCCATTATTATGGGGTGTTTTTTTTCATTTTTCCTTTTCTTTCTCTTTCTAATTGAGGGATTTCTTAGACAACTGCATTTCTTATTCTCGACTCCAGTAGAGAAGATATCATGAAAGTAAGTGTAACGTAGCTGACACTCCCTGCTAGGCCCCTGAGGTACGAAGAAGTTAAGAACTTGATGACTAGCAGGAGAGGGGAGTGGGAGACGGGCCCAGCCTTTGAGCCTGCAGTCTGCTCACCACTAAGCTAGATTAGCTCTACTCCCCCAATTATAGGAAAGCCCCACGACCTGGTACAAAGTTGGAAACTAATGAACACTTAGCTCGCTCTCTCTCTCTTTTGATAATTTTTATTTTTCAATTACAGTTGGCATACAATAGAATATTAGTTGCAGGTGTACAACATAGTGATTAGACATTTATATAATTTACAAAGTGATCACCCCATAAATCTAGTTACATAACCATACAGTTGTTACAGTATTACTGACTATATTCCTTGTGCATCCCATGACTTTAGGTCCCATGACTATTTTGTAACTACTCATTTTTGCTTCTTAATCTCTTCCTCTTTTCACCACTCCCCAAACCCCTCCTCCCATCCGGCACCATCGAAATGATGAACACTTAGTTCTTCTTTACAAACAGGACTGAATGGCCCTCTTTAAGTTTTAGCAATTTTATAAACTATTATAGGGCTCTTCCAGCCAGAGATTTCCTAAAGCAGACATGCCCTTTCTAAACAAACATTTTCCTTAAAAATTTAAAAAATAAAATTTTTACAAGTAACAGAGAAGAAACACATTCATTGTAACAAATTCAAATAACAGAGCATAGAGTAAAAACTGAAACCTCTCATTCGCCAAGCACACCACTCCCTAGAGGTGACCGCTGTGCTAACGTGGTGTTGGTCCTGCCACAGTGTTTGCGTCACCAGGTTTCCTCTAGACATTAAGATACAGTTGAATTAAATGACGCATGAATAATTTTAAAATAGTCACATGATATTTCCTTACATCTTTACTGCAATCTCCAAGCCCTGCTCCATCAAAAAACTGGAAAACAAAAATAATCCAGCACCTTTTTGTACAAAATGATGAGATAAATTAATAAAATTGGTGCTACGTATATAAAGAAATGAGTGTCGTATTAAACTATTTTTTAAATTATTCAGAGTCCCAAATAGCCATGTCTATAACATATTTTAGCAATAATAATAGAGAATAGAGTTACAATTCAACCATAGACTCTGTAAACGAAAACAAAATTCCAAGAAGGTAGATAAAAATCTGAATTTCCTGAAAGCTTCCAAGTAATTTCAGAGAATAATCAATTTAAAAATACAGTCCTTGTGCCCACTTTGGCACACCTACGAACTCCCTGAGAGATGCAGGAACTGATGAGCCCCACCGAAGTTTCTTTTGAATATGGGCTCAAATTTAAGATGGTAGCACATTCCCCTAAGGAAGCTGTGGGCCAGAGCGGGTTTCGGTTGGCCTGAGAATGTGTCCCCAGCTGTCTTGGGAGAAACACGGATGAGTCTGCCTAGCCCAGTCCTGATTGCAGTTTGGAACAACCAGTTTAGAGCCAGTCCACGGTGAATGGCAGTGCGCAAAAGGAATCTCTGTTGGAGTTGCCAGGAGACTGGCCAGAATTGGTCAAAGTTCAAATACAGTTTTTCCACAAACCTCCCTCCAATCCCTCTTATGCCAATAATGGCTTCTGATTTATAGGCTGACAGCTTGCATTACTTTTACAAAAGTGACGGAAAGAAAACACTTTTGAGAAGAAAACTGCCAGTACTTCAAAAATATGCACATAAGCTCTTTACAAGCATCGCATAATATACCAAATCTCTTACCTTTGGCTGGCTTCTGAGTTCCCCAAAGAGACGTCATCGTTGACATGGAAGAAAAGGCAGAGGGTTAAAATACAATTTTTTAATTTAGAAGACTCTTCTTGAAGAACAAAGTTATAATAAATATCCTGTAAATTTTTATTACTACAAAATATTAACTATGAAATCAAACAGCAAATTAAAATAAAGGATCAATTAATATCTATTAACTGGTAGGGTAGCGTGCTAATTATGAAAACTGACTTGTATCTCTCAGATAAAAGAAAGATTACCTGAACAATTGGATAGTTTTTAAAGTCTTAATATATCTCCCTTATACATTTTGCAAAGACGTCTTGCAAATATATGTTTAAAAATTCTTTACTTTTTTTATCATCTGATTTCACTTCCAAGTAGTTTTCTCTGCTTTGATATAGCAGCAGCTCTTACTCTCTCTATATAGGTCCTTCCGCCAAAAAATAAAATAAAAAAAGAAAGAAAGAAAGAATTCTGTTCTGGCTAAGAAAAAAGGGTTTAATTAAAGGAACAACTAATTTTTTTTGCCAACGAATTACTATTTACTGAATTACTCACTTATTACTTATTTTCTATGCTTCCCTGGGTGCTTCTAACCTCCCTCCTTCCAAAACTGCCACTCGCTTACATCTCCCTCAGGGTACGGGAATATAACTCAATCCAATATAATTCTGAGATAGTTTCAAACTTAGAGAAAAGTTATAAGAAAAGCACAAAGAACTGCCTTCACCCAAATTCACTAGCTGTTAACATGGCCACGGCTACAATATCTTTCTCCCCCACCTCCCTCTCCCCTCCTCTATATGTAGATGTATATACACACATATTATTTCTTTCTTAACCAAACTGCAGATATGCCCTTCAGCCCTATACATTTTAGTATATGATCCCTAAAAACAATGATGTTCACTTACATAACCACAGTACAATATCAAAGTCAGAAAATTTAATAAATGACAGTGCTTTTAAAACTAGAGTGAAACTGGAGCATAGCTGGTCTCTCTCAGAGGATCAAACTGGCAACTCAGACCCAAAACCTGCAAGAAAACTATACATGGAAACACTTCCTTCCAACTTTCTGCACATCTTCTCATCCTTTTGTCTCATAAAATATTTTTTCTGAAATAAATTTAGTATTTTAATTGTATCAAATGATTTCAGACAAAAACACTAAAATGCCAAGGAAAGTCTAGCAAATGAGTGACATTTGTCTAAGAGATTTTGGAGTAATAGCTGATGTGGCTAACACATAAAAGAAAATAGTTTCTCTGGAATAAGAGATAGGAAAAAACTTCCCAACAAAAATATTTGTGAAAAACTGGTTGAGGATACCGGCATATGCTATCATCTTTTTACAGGACTTTATAAGCAAAGCAGATTCTCATCAACGACAGACAGTTTAGTTATAAATCTCGCTGGAGGTCAGAACACAGCCAGCATATGTGAAATGCCCACATTGGGCCTGGCACATCGCATGCTGCTTCATTTAGTTCTCACAATAACTTTGTAAGATGCTATTATTATTCCAGTTTTACAGACAAGAAATTTAAGGGTCAGAAAAGTTAAATGACCTGTTCAAGACACAATGATAAGCGCTGAGGGATCTGAGATGTAAAACTAGTCTTCTAACTCTCAAGTCCATGTTCTTTTCCTCTCCCACAATGGTCAAAACAGCCTCGTCACGTTTCTTCTAGTCTTAAGAATCTGTGAGTCATATATTAACACCGCTCCTGCTAACAGAAACATTTCTCAATGTATTAATTTCCTCCATTCTAATTATTACTCAGTAAAAGGTGACCACTTGGTGCTTATGTAAGTTTACTTATTCATTATATTTACAAAAACTCCAGACTGTCTTTTCTGAGACAAAAATAAGATGTGTAGTATAATTCAATTTAAAGAAAATATTTTATTATAAAAGTCAACTCTTCCTAAGAGATGATCAACAAACATAAAATTCAATAATATACAACACATAGCAGAAGAATCCATGGGACTAACCTGAATTCAGAACATAATAATAAAAACAGAAATGAACCAGTGAATTAATTACAGAGCTCAGTTTCCAACTAGGGAGTCTAGTGGCTACAATACTAACGCTCAAATAACCTAGAGAGCCATTGGAAACCCAAAGATGTAATTACAGCTCTGCACAAAAATAAATAAGTAAATTAATTAATTAAACAAAACCTTTCAAAGTGTAGCTGCAATCTAATCTGGCAATACCTCGCTTATCCCAAAATCCCTTAAAATGAAACCTCAGCTATACAGATTTAGTAAGGGAAGAAAAATACCCCTAACCAATCAAAACAGATATCACAAAGTAAAAGCATGAAAGTCAAAGTTTGTCAGCTGAGTTGAATTACTTTCTGTTGTTGTTGTGGCTTAACTTCATTTTGAAATACTTCCAGTCTTACAAAAAGCTCTCAAAATAGTACAAAGAACTCCTGTGTACCTTCACCCAGCTTTCCCAAATGTTAACATCTCATATGACCGTAGTTATAATGATCTAAACTAGGAAATTAATTATCAAGATTTACTAAATAATTTAGAGCCAATCCTATACAAATTTTTTGCCAGTTGCTCCACTAATGTCCTTTACTGGTCCAGGATCACACACTGCTCGTAATTTGTCATGTCTCCTCCAATCTGGGAGAGTTTGACTCCCATGATCTGGACACTTGTAGAGTACTGGCCAGTTATTTTGTAGAATGTCCCTCGATCTGAGTCTGTCTAATGCTTCTTCACGACCAAATTCGGGTTCTGCATTTTGGCAAACACAACATACAAGTAATATTGTGCCCTCCTAGTGCATCATACAGAGGCACAAAGTGATGTCCATGTCTCATTACTGATGATGGTAACTGATCATTTGGTTACGGCGCTATCTACTAGGTTTCTCCACTGTAACATGACTAGTTTTTCGTGGCGGTAGACTTTGAGGCTATGTAAACACCATTTCTCACCATACTTTCACCCACAAATTTTAGCATCCACTGATGAGTCTTGCCAGCAACAATCACTGTGTCCCTAGTTGCTGGTGTGTTCACACCCCGCTCAGATAGAAATAGTCTGATGTGCTTCTTAGGAAGAGACTGGCTTGGGAAACAACAAATGATTTGGTTGCATATCTTGAATAGCACTGTTATCTATGAATAAGGTATTCACTTCCCTCTTTTTACTGACTTGATTTAGGGGCTTGTGTCCGCCTATCATTTAAATAATAAATTACATCGGAAAATTAAGTCGAATTATATTCCTAACCTTTAGAATTCCACCTCATGAAGAAAAAATATCGTGTATGTGTAAAACCCAAAGCAATGTCAGTAGAATGACAAGTTAAAAATCAATTACTGCTTCAACTACGAGAAGCAAATATTACATCCAAATAACATCACTTCTTTTAATTTTAAAAATTTCTTTACGTTTCCGAAACCTTCACAATTAGCAGTATTTAGAATCTCTGTTTTAACAAGATCCTACTCCACCCTGCTCTATAACAGATGTATACATCACAAAGAGCTTATTCTAATATGGCCAAACTACGTAATGATATTGTTGCTTTTTCAGACTTAGCTGGCAGTACCAGCAACCAAACAACAATCTGTGTAATGATCACTATTTTTTCTTTGTCATCTCTCCCCCAATGTGCTTTCCACATAAGGAATTAAAGCTGACCTGACCGAAAAATTAGACACTTAGTAGACTCACAAAGAAGGCTTATCAATCTTTGCTTATCTAGCCAACTCTCAGAAATACAAATAGCACTAAAAGCCCCATTCGTTGTTGCTTTGACATTTAGAATTCTCTCTCTCTTTCTCTCTCTCTCTCTCTCTTTCTCTCTCTCTCTCTCTCTCTCTGTGTGTGTGTGTGTGTGTGTGTGTGTGTGTGTGTGTATGCCTTACTCCTAAATTATATACCTGAAACTTCTGGATTTCGTTAACCAATGTCATCATGATAAAAAAAATAAAAATAAAAAATAAAATAAAAAATAAAATAAAATCGCAAAAAAAAAAAAAGTCTACAATTTCATATTACCATATACTGAGATGGCATAACTCAGAACAAACTCACTATTAATTCAATCACTCATTGGCAAATCACCTGCCTCTTCTCATCTGTCAAACACAAAGCTGAATAAGTTTAATTCATTTTACACTTTCATTAGAAGGAAGCTTAAATCTGGCCAAAAAGTTAAATTAACATTGATGCATTTGTAATATAAAATATATTATAACATAAAATATATATTTTATAATATTCTTGTAAATGTATTATAAAATATATTTAACATCCTATGTTAACAGAGTAATATTCATTTTAATAATTATGTGTTAAAATCAAGGTATATACAGAGATTAGGATAGATTATTTAAATACTCTTAGACTCTAAGCAAAAAAAGCTCTTACAATTTTTACTTCTTTCAGTGTTTGTGGTTATCTGAGGTTTCAAATTTTATCAAACTGTATTTGTCCCATTTGATTGCATTAATGTGACTGGATTCCTCCTTGACTGCATTGGATTTATCTGGAAAAAGTTTTTCCTGAATATGAAACTAATTAACTCTTCCATCCCCTAATTCTTTCTAGATAAAGATCCACACTTCGATTTCCAAACCAGAAAAGTCACACCCTCAAGGTCCAAAGGCCCAATATAGCCCACAGCTGTATTTTTTGATTGAGTCCTTCCAGCATCGACCAAAAGTAGAAAGTGAGAAGACTTCACACTACTAAAGTAATCTTGAAAATTCAGAAGATCTGGAAACAGGACCTAAATTCCCACATAGCGATATTGGCTAGACCTGAACAATTGCTGTCTTCTGCATGGACCTGCCAGGCAAGCAGTCAAGTTTTAAATTCCTGCTATTAAGAAAGAAAACAGAACAGGGTGTTCTTGTAGTCAAAGAAATTAGAGACTGCAAATTCACACCAATAAAAAGAAATTTGAAAATCAAGTGCCAAGAACCTAAAACAGAGTGTCATCACATTATATCAGGACCACACCACAGAGTCTTCCCACCCAATTAAATAATTCTCTTTACTACTCTGACACATCATCCTGGCTATTAAATCCTAAACCAGGAATTCCGAACTCAAATGTCACTTGCAGCAGTAATGTCAATAGAATTAGTAGCTATGAAACATTAAAGCTAAAGCCTTTACCTTCACTTTAAGCAGTGGTAGGTCTAGAATACAGACTTAAGTTGGAAAGCCTGGAGGCATCAGGAGCAAAAAACAAACAAACAAACAACAACAAAAAAAGCATACATAAATGCCTGGTGCACATACATTCGTGCATGCTCAATACATGTTAGATATCATTATAGTGATTTTGATTTATGATGTACTGTTAACTTGGGGTTTAAGTCAGCTAGCAGGCTGACCAGAACTGAAATTTCTAGACCATTACTATATTTCCCAAATCCATTGCTTAGGAAAGATTTCCTTAGCTTCCTTATGTGATAACTCAATTTCCAAACATTCTCCAACTAAATATTTCACTGCTTCCAAGAGAATAAACTTCTTAGTTAACTAACTGAAGTTTTCTGTGTTGATCCCTTTCCTGAGATATGGTCTCCATCTTTGAAATGTCCCTCAAACCCATTTACACTTTAATTTAGCAATATTTACTATCTACTATAAGCCAGATGCTAAACTTGGTACTAAAGAAACTGTTGAACAAGTGAGACAAGAAGCCTATCCTCCTAAGAGCTTAAATTCTATTAGAATAGAATGAATGAATATGGAATATAGTAAGTACTATGGAAAAAAAGCAGGGAAGGAGGATACGGAGGGGCTCTGGGGTTCGCATTTTAAATAGGGTGGTCAGGAGAAGGCTCAGAGAAAGCCGTCTGCACAGAAGCCTGTGGGAAGTAAGGGAGTCAGCCATATGGTTAGACGGCAGATCTGGAAATGCCCTATTTCTTCATCTCCCTTTACGCCTAACTACATAGCTTCCTAACTGTACTCTCGCTGACTGCAGTCTCTCTTCGACAATTCTTCACTTACTGAATGTGTATCAGAACTACATACCTGATCAAGTCATAATTCTACCTAAAACTCTTCATTGGCTCCCTATTCCCTACAAGATAAATTTCAAACTCCTTAAGTAGGAAAGGCTCTCCACAATGTCACCCCTTCCTACCTTTCCAGAGATAGAGATGGGAGATCTGAGAACTTGAGGCAGCTGGAATTTGCTGGCCCAGAGAGAAGGAAGCAATCCCGAGGAAGAACTCAGGAATCTGCACGGGGTCCCCTTGTCTTCAACTGAATATTAAATTGCATATGCAGAAAGTGAGATACCAAGAGGCCAGAAAAACTATTTCGAAAAGAACTACTACTGAAAAAATAGGTGTACTCTGAACAATCTCCAGAGCTCACACAGCATTTGGAGACGAGTTACAAGCAGCCACAGTAGGAAGATCTCCTTGACACTAGGAGGCATTTGGTATAAAGCCCAGGAAAGCCATAAGTTAGGAGTAGGGCTAAACTCATCCTAGAATAAAAGCTACTCTGACCCCAACCAACGAAGCTTAAAAACAAGTGAATATCTAGCTGAGCCATAAGTAAATTACACCCGAGGGGTTTCCAATGTCTCACTTCCAATGAAAGATGCAGCAATAGCTCATTCAATTTGGACTATTCTAACAGAATCATCACCAGGCACTATACTAAGTACTTTACATTCATCATATGCAACACAGTAATCCTATGAGACATTATCTTCATTTTATACCTGAGTTAATTAGCACTAAGAAATTAAAACAGCTAGTGGAGGTGGAGTTAAAATACAAATTGGGGTCTGCCTGATCCAAAACCTGCATTCAAACTGCTGGGTGCTGCGAAAATGGAGCAAACACAAGGCACTCGGCCAGCCAGTTCCCCGTTTCAAGCTCATGGTGAACGTCACTAATGAATCACAACACTCTTATTCTTCATCAAAAGAAAGTTCATAATCTGAGGTATCATTGAATGAAATGTACTAAAAAAAATCATAAAATATTAAAATAATGCTAAATATCATTAAACAAAGCAATTAGAAATATTTAGAAATTACTTAGAAAGCTTTACAAAGATAAACGTGACAAGATGAACAGAATATTTTCACTGTATACCTCCAAATCAAACTTTAATTTGTATTTTTAAATCAATTTTAATAACACTATTAATATTCATCTCTTCTCCCAAAAGCTAACTTGAATTTATCTGCTACATGTCACAGACCCAAATATTCTACTATTCTTCTACTATAAGTAAAGCCTGGAAATGGAAGGAAAAAAAAACTATTCCTCATTGTACAGTTATGGCAGCCTTTTTCTTCTTCATTTTTTTTTGTAAGAAGGAATTATGTTAATTCAGTTTGTAACATTTTCAAAAGAAATGTTTTATGTCACCCAAAATTCACCATGCTTTCATCATGTCCATGTTTTTAAATATTGGTTTTAGCAGGCAAAGAAGTAATAAAGAAGGCAAAATAACAAAAATCTTGTTCATTTATGGAATGAAGAAAAGAGTCAAAATACCGAAAGAAGAAAAAGGATTAAGGATTAAATCGAGGCCACTACCAGGAAGTGGCAATGTTTTATAGCCTAAGAACAAAGGTGTAGTGATAGATATTCTGAGGAACCAAAAATACGTGGACCAGCAAATCCCTATGTTCGACAAAAAGGATTTTTTAAACTACATGCATCTGCATAGTCACCCCAGGTTTCCTCACACTTTGTGTAAATTAGACAATAACTGGCTGCTGATGGAAGACTGGGAAGAGGGGGTAGGTACTAAATCAGAATTCAGTTAAAACTCTGGCACTTTAAGTTACCATTCAGACGTCTTTAAATTAAACAATAAGTTTAAAGATATAAACAACCTAACAGTCTCAAAGTATGTTTATGTGTTTTTTAACAGTTTTATTGAGATATTTGTGTATCATAAAATCATCCACTCTAAGTAAACAATTACTTTTGGTAAAAGTGTAGAGGTGCGCAACCACAACCTGCTTTGAAAACTTTTCCATCACTCCAGCAAGTTCCCTCATACCTGACTGCTGTCAATCTCAGGTTCCACTCCCAGCCACAGGCAGCCACTGATCTGCTTCCTGTCCTTCATCTTCTCTGGACATTTCACATAAATGGAATTACAAAACGTGTGGTCTTTTGCATCTGGTGTCTTTCACTTAGCATGATTTTAAGGTCCATCTATGTTACAGCATGTTATCAGTTCTCTCCTCTGTCTTAATGCTGCTGAACAGTATTTTGTTCGTCCACTGAACAGCTGATGGATATCTGGATGGTTTCCAGCTTGGGGCTATTATGAATAGTGCTGCTGTGAGCATTCAAGAACAAGTCTTTGCACAGACATTTATTTTGACTTATCTTGTACAGATACCCAAGAGGAGAACGGTTGGGTCACAAGCAGGGTAAGTGTTATCTACCTTTTCAGGAAACAATCAAGATGATTTCTGAAATGTAGGCACCATTTTACATTACCACCAGCGACAGAGCTACGGCCACTCCACATCCTCACCACAACTTAGTATTGCCTGTCTTACACAGCCAGGTGAGTGGGTGCCAAGTGGCATCTTATCGAGATTTAATTTGCATTTCCATAAGGACCAATGATGTTGAAAGTCTTTTAAGATGTCTTTATATTTCACTTTACAGGCAAAAAAAAAAAAAAAATCTCACAATCAACTTTAGATCCATATTTTTAGGCTATTAGAAGAACTGACAAACTCTGGTCAAATTCACACTTTTTATTCTTGTTCACACTAAGTTCTTTGTGCCATTTCTATTACTTCATTTATTACTTTTATCTCTTTAACCACTTTTGGGCTCCTTTGTGTTTGTGCAGACATTCATTTTGACTTCCCTTGGATAACTACGAGTAAAGCTTCAGGGTCGCATGGTCAGCCCATTTAATACTTGTTTTATGGTCCAAATGTGTAAAACTGCCTATTTAAAATTCAGGTCAATCTTTTTTTGGACCAAGCTCACTACATATAAATTTATGTTAGTAATTACTAATGTCCATGCTGGATGACTCAATACGTACACCCGAATCATCATGCCAAACTAATCTTTATTGCATTAAGTCTAACAATTAAAGCACCTATAATCAGATGGTATTGTGGACTTAACTGAAGTCCCAAGAAGCTTTCAATGTAGTTGATAAGGTAACAAATCATTAGATATTACAGATCTTGTCTTTCTGGTATGACGCTTCAGGGCAGGTACTCCACACTAGCAGTTAGAAACTCTTCATTCAGTTTCCATTTCGCTTTGCATTAGCTTTGTGATCCTAGTGGTCACTTAACCTCATCAGATCTCTCTGCTACTTCAGTAATCAAGTGGGACTACTCCCTAATACTCTATGTCACACTGCTGTGCAACTGTGTGTGTGTGTGTGTGTGTGTGTGTGCGTGTGTAGGGAAAGGATGGCTAGGGAACTGGACAGAACTGCGTTCAAATCTAGATTCAATACATATTTATCCTATTACAAGATCCAAGCATTACTGTAAATACATTCATGTACTCTTTTCTTTTATCCACACAACTGCCCAAAGGAATAGATCTTATTATCTTCCTGATCTTCCAAATGAGAAACTAAGGCTCAGAAAGATTAAGTAATTTGCTAAAGGTCAACAATTAAATACTAAATTGGGGATTCAAACCAAGGTAGAAGCAATATCCTGCTGAAAAACAAAACCAAAAACATGTAGTCTTGTAAGTTCATCAACAATGCATTTTCTTCCAAAGACCAAGATGCTAAAGGCAATTATGTATAGTGGCTCTTCCTCCCCTGCATTAGATTTTTGTGTTTTTGTTTCAGACCTCCCTACCTTCCCTTCCTCATGAAGTCTGGTTTTCTGAATAGGCAAACGAACCTCATGGAAATGTGTTCCGGTCCCCAAGCAGACCTAGTGGTAAGTGGGGAAGCGGGGAGGCGGGGTAAAGGTATCTGGGCAGAAAAGACTGTCGAGCCTACCTAACAAACTACCGAAATATATCGATTTTTGTGCAACGCAGAGGAGGTGCTGGGGGCAGGGACAGGACATGGGAAGTATCTTAGAGAAAGTAAAAAACACATACATCCTTTGATTATTTCATGTCCCAAGATAACCAACTAACTCTTAAAGAAGCAGTATGCCTTTCAGAACTGATCTGTATGCTTCAACCAAGTTTAAATGTTCTGAAGAAAGCAGCAGCAATCTTTGAATGTGTTAGCTTGAAGGACAACGAAAAAAGCAATGGAAGCTTTTGAATGCAAATTTAGGCTCTTGGAAATAAAAAAGTAAATGAGGATATAAATTCTTAAAATTAAAACTTGATTTACCTACAACATCTAGGTAACCAGTATTGCCTAAAGGAGGGATGCTTGCAGGCTGGTTTTGTGTATTCACCTTCATGCATGAGTGTATCTGCAGATAACCAGGAAAAATACCTGAATATTAATCAGTATTCTCATCTTCCAGCAGTATTAAAAGGGGACCTGCCTAAGAAACTTGCTGTTATAAAATTGCTGGAATTACTTTTTTAAGCATTCAGCAAATTTAAGTCTGTATTTTTCATATCTTTACTAACAACAGAAGCTAACTTTTGTTACTGTGTGTCAAATACCCAGTGTGCTTTAGTTCTAATTCTCACACCAACCCTACCTACATGGTAGGTCTTACACTTTCTCTTTTAGAGTAATAAGTAGGAATAGCACAAAAAGGTAAAATAATTTGTTCAGTGGCAAAGTTTGGATCCAAACCTAAGTTTCTGATTCTAAAACTACATTCTTTCTACTTTACCATTCTGCTTCTCTCTCTCTCTCTCTCTCTCCCCCTCTCCCCCTCCCCGCCTCCCCCCCCTCTGTCTCGAATGACGTAGGAGAACAAGTTAAAGACAACTCTGCTTGTTTTAGGAAACTTGAGGAAGGATGCTTGTTTAAAATGACCTGATTTGGGGTTTTTTTGTTTGTTTTTCGGTTTTTCAAATAACGTGGGCAGCATGAGAAAGTGGGCTACAAACTAGGGAAACCTAGGAAGGTTAGTACATACAGAGGCCCAGAGCTGAAGCTGTGTGAGCTTCAGTGCTTAGCTGAAATCCTGTTTGGTGAAGCCAGGCCTTTCTCCAGCTCCTGCCCAACGTATGCTAACTCCCCAAAAGAGACTTGGTCTTATTTTATTTTTTAATTTTTAGGCGAGGCAACCCTTGGTTGACCTAACAAGGCTGTAAGGACCTTGTCAGCTTACAATTCCTTTTATTTAATTAATTTATTTATTTATTTACGCCTACAGCACCCAGTCTTCCTAGGCAGTCTCCCATCCAAGTACTAACCAGGCTCGACCCTGCTTAGCTTCACGAGATCAGACAGAATCAGGCTTGTTCAGGGTAGCATGGCCATAGACAAGACTTGGCCTTAAATGAACCGAGAGGGATAAGGAGAGAATATTTTATTGCTCATCCTCCTATTTCCATGTGGAAGAACTCCAAGTAACACTCCTGAAGTCCCTAAGGCCCTCACTCTGCTCTCTTGGGGGAAAGGAAGGGTGAATTATCAAATTAGTGGTTTCAAGAGAAGGAACTGGGATCCTCTCCTCCATGGGAGGCCTGCAGTTATCAGTTATCGAGCTTCCGGAGCCTGGATAAAGCTTTAATTCAGGAATGAAGTATCAGGAAGCCCCCTTTGGCCAACAGCCCTAAAGCCATTTTCCAACATCTCTAATAGTAACTGAGGTAGAATGAGATGCAGGAAAACACGGTGGTAAAGAGACTGGGCTCTGGAATCAAATTGCTGATTTTGAATCCTGGCTCCACCACTTACTACGTGATCTTGGGCAACTAACCTCTTCGTGCTCCAGTTTCCCTTATCTGTAAAATGTAGACAACAAGAGAACCTATTTCATAGGATTGCTTGCTATGAAGATTGGAACAGGGCCAGGCACGTAATAAGCACTAGGTCTTAGTGTTTTTATTTTTGATTTGTATATCTCCTCTATCTTACTGATCCCCGTGACTACCTAAGTTCAGAACTGGGATGGGAGAAAGGGTGAGGGGTTTGTGTATGGGCTTACTAAAATGTGAACAGAGAGAGTATCTCTTTCAAAAGATGAGATGAATGCCCTTTATAATGGTGAAAGATGATGCCAATGTCTTGTTTTACTTTTTAGTGAATGACTTTGGGGAACACTCCAGAATAAGGGATGGTCTAGAGGAGACAAGGCACTAAGGTGCCTAGTTTTAAATCTCCCCAGTCATATTCCACGAACTGATAATTCATTGCAATAGTATGATTTTTTTCCAGGGCAGAGGGCTGTCTGAACACATTCCTGCCCGCCCCCGCCCCCGCCCCGACCACCACTCCAGATGGTTCTTAATATTTTGCCATATTAATCAGCTCTGTCAGTGATAATTATAACTGTTAAAGTTTGGTGGCTTTTCCCAATACTACTTCTCCCCTCCCTCTCCTTTACGGGTATTAATTAATTCCCCCTGTGAACATCTTAAACCCATTTCCTATCTGACACCCACTGTGTCTTGGGACATTATGAGCACAGTTACATTGTCCTTATTAGAAAGGATAAAAGAATTGCAGCAATTAAGGATGAAAATATAAGGTGCCCAGAATTCCTTGAACATGTTTCCTTATAACACGTATGGCGTCGTACCAACCGCTTGCAGGTGCTCCTGCAGCCTGCTTCCTCCAAACCAGCTCCTCCATCTTGCTATCTCAGCAACTAAATTTAGCCCAGTGCCTGCCAAATTGTAGGCATTCAAAGAGTGTTTACTGAAATGAGAGACTAGGAGTTAGGTTAACCATGGCTACATCCTGTCTAAAGCAAAATCTTCCCTTATAAGCCTCTCTTCAAATCTCCAGACACCACTTTTCCTATGTATATCTTTGTCGACATTTTGTCCTTCCCGTATTGTTACACGTTAGACTCGAAACTACCAGTTTCCTTAAGAAACTATGATCTGAAAATTAAAAAGATCCAGAAAATGTTAATTTCTCACTGAAGTGCAGATAAAAGTTATATAACAACAGGTCTAGAGAGTAACCAGAAGACAGAAGACTCTGAGACAGAGATCTTTGCAGGAAATTAATTGAATGATATAATTAAGAATTTGAGAGAAAAAATATTAAGACTATAAACAAAACCGCAGAGAAAATAAAAAGTAATTCATTCAAGTGAGTCATGGTCCAAATTTAAAGCAAATAAAAATGTGGTACAATATGATGCAATTGATATTTCTGAAGTATGCCCATATGTTTAAATATCCACACGACATTTCTCTAAAAGGACTCACTGGTAGCCTCCGCAGAGGAAGCCAAGAGGCTGGAAAGTAGGTGTGGGAGGCAGCCTTTCCATAGTGTACCCTCTTGTACCTTTTGAATTTTGAACCATGTGAATGGATTTTCTGTTCAACAAAAAAACAAACAATATTAACAAAAGAATTTATTTAAACTTTATGCTAGAACGCACTCCATCAAATAATCCATGGGTTGTGATAATGAACCAAGAGACAGATTAGCAGTTCTCACACACTCTGGGCAAACAGGCAGACGGATATGTGGATGGATGGAAACAAACATATACACATATAAAAGAATGTCAACTTAAGTATAAAGCCAGGGGGTTGTGAAAGGGTCGGAAAATGGTAAGGGTAGGGTCTTCATCTTGGTGAAGAAAGAATGAAGAAATGTTTGAAGTTGATTTAATAAGAAATACAGGTTTTAATATGTCATGTAAAACCATCACAGAAATGACCAACAAAAGGAATAAAAATACTATAAAAATAAAACATTAGGAGAAGAGGTAAAAAGATTGTACATATAAGTTAAAATCTTTAGAGTCAATGAATTTATTTCTAAGATTAATAAATCAAGGTATGTGCACATTACCTAGAATAATCTTCAGGCTTTTTTGTTCTTGTGCCCCTAAAAATCCTTGTAACTCCTTGGACATTTTTAAGTTGTCATATAAAATTTTTCAGAAATGAATTTAAATAGCTGAAAAAAGATATAATTTCTGAAATACTATATTTTAAAATAAAATTCATTTTAATATACCCATCAGTAGCCAAGTGCCATAAATGTTTGTAAATGTGGGTAATATATTTTATTATTGATATTATCAATCATTTTTAATGACCAAAAAAACTCTTTTTTAATAGTGATATAATACCTTCACTTTTTTCTCCTGAACTCTTATTTCCATTCCACTTTCCTCAAAGCATTTTATCCTAAAGTCTTTTTGTTAACCATTATTTGTTAGTCATTATTTTCTGCAAAAACATCTATATAAATTAAAATTTTAAATTTCTGTGGCTACTCGTCTTCTGCATTGAGCTACCAATACAATTATAAGTAGCACATGATTAATCAGAATAAACAATTATCTTACAAATTTTGATAAACATAAAAAAGCAAAAACTGTATTGGAAAAGCACCTTTAATGAAACGAATCCGTGGAATGACTGTGACCACTGAAGTGAGACGGCGCTGAGCGGTAATGCTGCTCCTATTTTCTTTTGCAGAGAAGCACTGAAAACCTTGCTCAGGCGTATAGCAGGATGGGTGGCAGCAGAAGGAGGTTTCTTATAGCAATGTCACTCAGATCTCTGCACTCCTGTCATGATACACGTCCTCCATACTCCCCCCCCCCAAAAAATCACATAGTGACCTAACATCGAATATTATTTTTAATGACCGATAAACTAACGAATCACGTAGGTCTCCTGAAAGCAAAGAATTGGAAACGACCTGCCTTGCAAAAGGAGTTGCGACCCAGGTCAGACTGTACTCATTTTCTGTTTCTTGGATAGATGCCAAAGACTTTATCATAACTTATCAAGCTAATTACACTTGCTATTGTTTCACTTGGTAGAACTTTGCTTAACCTCTGAAACTCAGAAGGTTTGAGAAAAATCAAACCTCGTTAACTTCATTATACCTTGATAAAACAATACTATTTGACAAAATGATTTCATCTTATGACATACTTTAAATATATTTTCCTCCAAACACTGAAGTTGCATATTTAGCTAATTAGATATATGGAAAAGTTTGCCCTATAATCTAACTAGAATGTGGCTTATTATCAAATCTTTATCTTATGTATCTTAGTAAATTTTTATTATTATCAAAATAATCAGGTAAATCAGGTAAAACATTTTCTTAAAATAACCTTCTTTTTAAAATCTAATAAAAGTCTGAACACTCATTCCAAAGAAAACTATATTAGAGAATACATTTTATAAGATAAATGGTAATCAAGTACAGATTTAAATTATATACATCTAGTAATTTAAAATGGTTAAAAGACAAGATAGATGAATATGCTGTTTTTCATTGATCTGTAATAACAAAAGTTAACATGTACCCAAAACTAGAAGCTATTTACAAAACAAGGAATATGACGAGGTCATAGTTTTCCTTAGGTTAACTTCCATATCAAACTCTGGTATGTTGTTTTTAAAAATAATTAACCAAAATAAGAAAGTAGTCCATGAACTTTTTTAAACATCAAGATTAGACTTTTCCTATGTACTTAATGAAAGACAAGAATTTATAGAACTGTAAGCCATTCTAGCAGTTGGCATAAAATGTTTTTTGTTAACAGGTGGTAGAAAACATTGTTTTATAGCTTAAAATGAGATGAGAACTGACTGTAATTGAAATAAATACTTCATGATATGACTTAATAAAAATGTTTTAACTACCTCACTGAATCCTTATTGAATAAGGTACATCAAAAACCTAAAAGAAATGGCATAAAAATTTTATCTGTGCATATAGCCAATGCATCCTAAAGGAATAATTCCAGTTTTCCTTCTTTAGCTGTTTGAAAGTGCTCTGCCTTCCAATTAATGGCTTGCCCTAGCACTGAGCATTAAGAATAGAAAAAGAGTTGTTTCTGTTTTCCAGCCTGGAAAGCTACACTTTGATAAGTGGAATTAACAACTAAATTTAAACAGAAGCTATTAATTTTTAAAAAATACAGTTTAAATCAAGCCATTAGTCAGTCAGTATGAAAGTGAAAAATGAAAATATGGGAAGTGAAACAATGGGAATGCAGGGCAACACATCTGAGCGATTGAGGGGGTCAGCATTTTAACATTTAGACTTGACTGACCTGAAAATCCTCATTGCTTTGTGGTAGGTTAAAAACAAAACAATATTTCTGACCAGGAATATCAGGGAGTTTGAGATAAAGAGGCATCGCTCTGGGGCCTGTGAGAGTAATGAAAGAGCTGGAAGGATTGATTGCATGGGTAAGCACGCAGGGCAAGGCCTTCCCCACCACTCGCCCACAGCCTCCTAAGTAATGTCTGTCAAATCAGTGAGGCCCCAAGCTGAACCTGGACTTGGCCAATAGAAAGCTTTGTGACCAGGAACTTAGCTCCTCTGTAAATGCAGAATGTGGATTAGGTATGTTTTGTAAACTCCCACTTAGCTCCAATCATCTCTAATGTGAAGAACTATGGATCTCGGTTATTAACCTGCCAGGCAATCATGTAAATTCACATTTTTTGAGCTCTCCCGAAACTGTTTACTGGAGAACTCACTATACTTCCAGAAACCTCTTTCCCTGGGCCTAGGAAGTCAGGATGTAGTGGGGTGTTAGCTGTATTTTACATCAAAGATGACTCAATCTTGCTCCAGACTCTGAATGTATTATTGGTCTGCCCTTGAACTAAAACATTCCCTCACATTTTTTTGAGTTTTCGCACAATGAATGCTAGCAAATGAGCCAGATTTTGAAAATTTCCTTTGCTGTGACAAGGTGTTAAGTATCTTGTACAACTGTAAGCTTAGTAACCACATGACATGACATTTGTGTTCCTATCTAACTAAGTGGGTGTTTACTGTAAATATTAACTGGTAGTTACAAAAAAATCCTGCCCATAATGAACACTCTTTAGTCGGGGAGAGATACTTGTAACACAGGAATTGACCCAGCTGAGCACATATTTAAAACAGGCTGGGAGAAATCTCTATTCAGAAACACTGGACTTTCATTTCCTATTTTGTGGCTACTGTCTAACTTGAAAACATAAACGTGTAGATTTCCAAGCTGGAAATCTACCTCTTGGGAGTATCATTTTAACAGTCTCTGACCTGATTTTCCTATCTGCAGTCATGCTCCAGGCTAACCTGTCCTCCCCACTGTCATCAGTGTAACCTTGTATTGAGTTGTTCTGAGTGCAGTGGAGCCAGGCAAGGCCTAGTTTTGACTCCGGGCAAGACACTTAATTTCTTCATGCCTGTTTCTCCATCTGTAAAATGCAAATAACAACAGGATTGCTGTGAACATTAAATAACTTAACATGTGTAGAGTGCTTGTAACTGTGTCTGCGTAATTATGTCACTCATATGCAGAAGAACCTCCCGGACCTTGCCCTCCTTCGTGTGCGGCTCCCTTCTGCCTTTCTGTCTTCCACTCACACTGTCATGCCGCTCACTACATCTGAAATATCTTTACTTCTGAACCAGAGAGAACGAAGCCCTAATCATATATTTTTTTGTGATGTCTTCTTCAAACTTAAAGAATTACAGCAATTATTACTTTCATTCTCTCTCCCCATTTTTTTCTAACAGCCTTAGCATACATAACTGCATTCATGCTTGTCTAAATTCTCTTACCCTAACTGTCTTTATTTTAGACAAGATCCTTTTGCCTTTATTTAAAAACACTTCAGCATAATCCCACGACACGTCATAACTCTTTTCTATGGAACTCCACACACTGTATTCTCATCATCCCTACTAAATTACACACACACACAAAGAAAAATAGTGGCAAATGCAAGTGTTAGTTTTAACCAACATGTAGGGATAATTAGTTAACATTTGATATCCTGATCATGAATATACACTCCGGAGTGGATTAGGCAGCATGTGAAAGACTATAGTCAAGAATGCACACTCTAGAGCAGGGACTCTTAACCTGGACAGAATGAATGGGTGTCCATGAAGATGGATGGGGGAAAAAATTACACTTTTAATTCTTGCTAACTTATGAAACTTAGTAACTACCCTCAATTAGAAATATAGGCAATAAAATACAATATTAATAGTGACTTTGTCACCAATAAAAAAAATCACAACTATTTTCAGATAATTGTTGCAAATATCTTGTATTTACATGCATCACAACGTTTAAATTAAAGCTATTATTCCCAACACTAGATCCTGTAGTTAATACTATAATAAAGAAACACATATTGATGTATGATACATCTTTAAAAATATTTCTGATAACTATATTTCATTATATATGGCTTCCTTTGTAATCCTTTGCATTTTACATTTTTGAAATATTATCCTAAGAAGAGTCCACAGACTTTATCAGACTGCCAAAGGGGTTCATGGCAAAATAGGTTAAGAATTTCTCTAGAAACAGGTTTTATATGCCTTCAGCTAACTTTTTTTCCTAATCAGCACTAGTGGGCTTGTGAATCAGCACAAGGAATGTCAGAAGTAATTTTTCACTGGTAAATGCATAGTGTCAAAACTATGTAGACTAACATAAACTGTGTAAAATAGACTAGAAATATAATCAGGTACCTCATTCTTGGGAGAACAAAGTATAAGATTCTCACAAAGCTAGCATCCTGTACCATTGGTATTAGTGTTCTTAGCCTAGGGATCTATCCAGACCTGAATTCAGATTGTCACATAACTCTAACCAGAAGGATTTGAATCCTACCCCATTTGTCTCAAGAGACACTTTCTAGCAAGGTGGTGACGACTTCATTGAGCTTCCAGGAACAGGTTCTATGACTAATGTTGTGCCTGCCGGCTAATAAATACATGGCAGAATTCAGTCAGAATTGCATGGTAACATACTCCCTGATAGTATGGTTATGGGGCAGAAGGCTGTAAACTCTCAGCTAGCTCTAATCATAGGAGGTTACTAATAATCTGATTATAAATAATCAATAGCTTAAACCAGTTTATAATACCCCTGATGAACTAATAAGCTCCATGAAGTCTGGGACCAAATTCCTTTTTGTTCATCATTTTCTTAGGATCAACAACATCTTGACATCCAGAAGGCACTCAATTAATAGCTGTCGAATGAATTAATAGATATAGCATATTTAGCTATGTATGGGTTTCCCTATCTCCAGAATGTAAATTCCATAACAGAAGAGCATGTCATATTTATCTTTCCCTTATCAGCCAGGGTTGTATATATTAGATATCAAATGACAATTGTCGAATGCCTAGTTTTGCTCTAATCTGAATTAACCAATTATATTTTTTCAAATATTTAAAGATTAAGAAGATACTCTTTTGTAAAATCCTAGAAGGCAATGAGAAAGCAGTAAGCTTCTGGCTTTGGAGAGATTAGTTTGGGCAAACTTGAGCTGAAATCCCAGCTCCGCCACTTACTAATTGTGTGATCTTGTACAATCTTGTAAAACACCTTCCTGCCTCATTCCTTATGAAAATTTTGAGATAATCACAGTGTCTATATCTTTTTTGGTATTTTTGTCGAACTTGTAGGTAAAACCTTTGTAAAGGATTCAACACACTATAAGCAATAATAATGCCTATAAACAAATGCTATTTATCATCAATAAAAAGAGTCAGAAACTAAATTCTGTTCATTTCTTATATTTCCAAGAACTCTGTACTGTCTCTGCATTACTTATACCTTCTAAGCATTCAAAGACTTTAACCACTGAGTTCCTTTTACTATGATAATAATAGCTCTTTGCTCAGAACAAGGAAACCAACTCTGCACGATATTATGCAAACTGATGCGCTTCAGAGGAAACCCACAGTCCCAGAAATAAACATCTCGTAGTTGCTATCTGGAGGGTTAAGAAACTATACCTAGAAGCACAGCTTGTCACCTAAAATTATTGTCAATGAAAAGCCAAAGGACATGATTTGTTATTAGGAACGTGACATGATAGTTTATTACATGTCTAACCCAGCTAATAAACATTTACTGAGTATCTAGCATGTGCCAGTGTTGTTTAAAAAATATTACTTAAAATATGACATATTCTCCAATGCCCTTCAACCCATTCTTGCCTTTTCCTATCCTTACAAGCAATGATGATAGTTAAACTCCACTAGCAGTACCTAAACCCTAGACTCTTCCTAATGCTTATGAGGTTGATAAATTTAAAAATTAATATAGTCTAGGTAGTACAGACTTATCCTCTTCCTAATTTTTACGTTCAGATCTTCATTATCAGTAGCAAGTCAGGCCAAAACACATCAGATCAAATGACAGTTTGATACATAAGAGAATCCCTTTGTATGCAGACCAAAGGCATACAAAAAGGATCTTCTTAGCATGGATTCTTTAGGAGGCTTATAGTGGAGTACAGTCCCAGGGAAGAGGGGGAAGGGGAGCGAGGCATGACGCGTCAGACTATGTCCACGTGAAGTTGGTCAGGGTCCAGTAGCCAGGGGTGAAAAGTGATCAAAGGCTCTGCGGAGAGTGAGGCCAAGAGGACTGAAGCAGCACATAAGAGGTGTCTGATACAGGGGATAAAGGTGGAACTTGGAGTCAGAAAACTGCAGTGAAGCTTACGGAAATGGCAAGGCACAAAGTTTTAGTTCAGTGCCAAGATATGACTTAATTTTGAATTAGTCTCTGTCCCCGTATCCTACTTTTAAGCCTCCTTCCTGATGTCAGTGGATAAAGGCTAGCATTGGGTACAGTCATAATAAATCTTTCGGAGAAAAGGTTTTCACACAATAGGGTTTTCCTGTACTACTTATATAATCCAATTAGAATGACTAATGTGAAATAGTAACCAAATGTGTATACAGTATCTGGTTCCTCCCATCACATTGCAATTGCCAATCCCCCTAAGAGTACTGCAGATTGCAAGGATGGCTAAGGCTGGACGAGTGACTAAGTGAGAGTAATAACTGAACTCACAAAGATCTTGCTTACACATGGGGTTTCTGTTGTGGTAATATTTTATGAAAATAAAGTTGAGCAAGGAAGTTTATTTGTTGCATATTATCAAAACACTGTCATCTAATTTTCTTCTACACAGAATATGTAAATCAAACATAATAATAAAGTAAAATTATAAAAACAAGCTAATATACACAGATTCTTATCATAGTTTTCATTTCACAAGGTAAATAAATTTATTTTTTGAAAACCTGATAATTTTATAAATGTTTATACCATCTCAAAAATAAAGAGGAAAAGGTTTGCCTTAATGGAGAATTAGAAATACACGTATTATTGCATAAAATAGCTGTAAAAATCCCAGTTTGCAAGATAAAGAACTATGTCAAAACTGCTTATACATTACAAATTCAATTTCCAAAGAACCTGCAAATTTTCAGCATCATAAAAAATAACAAATATCCTGAAATTTGAATTACTATACTTTGGAATAAAATTAGTCTTTCCATCCTTTACTCCTTCGCAGTGACTACATTCTGCTGACACCTGAGTCTTTTAAGTTTTTGTTAAATTACTATATATTTGACATACACATTTAAAATCAAATAATTCCATTTTGTCAACAGTAAGCAGAATTTTGATTTGTCAAAAATGTTTTCCTTTTTTTAGATCAATTTTAGTATATACTGAGGGCCAAAATCCCTTTAATAATCATTACTATAGCTAAAATAACAACTAATCTTGTCTTCTACACATATACTCCTTTAAGACTTTTAGAGCTTGTCTCAGTTCAACACCATGAAGGAAATTTTATGAGATGTAGGCCAAGGACTTTTCACTCTCCTCTTAGGGTAACAGGACAATTTACGTCATGTTTTTCAATTGAAAGGCATTGCTAGAGCACATGGATGCCTAACCCTACGCTAGATACTAACAGATACTCTATACCTATATATCCTTTGGTACCCTTATTATCCTAAGGATAATAATTCAAGAGGCTTCAATTCCTAACATGAAGGGATCTAAAAAATCGTTGATTTGATGAGGCAGGTATTTGTGACCAGAAAAGAAAAAGACGTGTGTGTCCTGACTATATGTACTGTCCTACTTGGACAGCTGCCCACATGAACTGGCCTGGGAATTCCCCTGCCCTGGTTACAGCCATTGGGAATCTCTTTCCATCCTGTCTCCCTCCCTTTTTATTTCACCACAGCAAAAGCCAAAGAATTCCCCTTCTCTCCCTGCATCTCCCTTAACAGCTCTATTACTCCAATGACAAAAGGTGAGGACTTTATAATAATAGGGCAGAGTAAGCCACAGTAAAGAGAGGACAGAAGAAAGATTCCCTCTGTACACCTCTGCTGGGGACAAGCAGTGGGTAGCTGGTGGCGGACGGAAAGGCAGGGGGACACTTCAGGAATCTGTGGCACGGCACCCTCTTTTCCAGGCTCTCTCCTCTCCCGAGGAAAAAAGCAGGGCTGTTTCACCGCCTCTGCTCTCCAGGAAACTTCAGTTTCTTCTCCATAACTGCACATTCTCTTACCCTCTAGCATCTGAGTCTCATTTGAAAGCCACCCCCAGCCCCCAAAAATCCCAAATCACATCAAACTTCCATCTCAGTTCTTCAAATCCTCTTCCTACTGTTTACCCAACAACCTCTCTCTACCAAGAGCAAGTGAATAATCAGAAAGGCTGAGAACCAGGAAATCCCTGACTTCCTACTCCAATAGGTAGAAGGTGAAATTTCTTGGAACTCTGAACTCATAGAATTATTTGCTCAAAATGTCTTAGTTAAATAATGCCATACACTTCAGAAATAGTACAGGTTAAACAGACTTTCGCAGGGACCTGGAGATGATTTACCTATTTACACGATATTGCTTAAAAAGACAAAAATGATTGTGCTCTAAAATTTTGGTGGGTGTCTCAAACAATTTAAATTAACTTGGGCTAACATATTATACTTTAAATTAGAGATTCTCAAACTCTTTGGTATCAGGAATCTTTTACACTCTTAAATATTACTGAGGACCCTAAAGAGTTTTTTAATGTGGGTTATAGCCTATGAATATTTTTTTGAATTAGAAATTAAAGCTGAGAAACTTTTAAACTATCTTATTAACTCATTTAAAAATAGCAAAATTTATTACACATTAATATAAATAACATTTAAAAAATAACACTATGCCCCAAAAAAAAACATGTAAGTGTAAATACATATTTAGTAAACGAATAGCATTGTTTTACATTTTTACAAGTTAATATAATGTATTAAGCTGAACACTTGATAATTTATAAACAAAGTCATGTCAACAGTTATGTAATTTACATGGCTAAACCTGATAAACTAAAGAAAAATTGAGAATATAACATATTCAGATTGCAGAGGTTGATGGTCTCAAAAAGCAACATGAGCCTCAAAACCCAGGACCAAGGTCAGAAAAGGGCATGTTTTGTGACTGAAGCCAATTAGAATCTACACCCAGGGTTGTAAATGGAAAGGTTCAAAGAGATCAGGCAAATAACAAAATGAGAGTCCACTATCTGGGGACCTGAAGAGCTCATGACCTTGTCAAAGGAGGCAGCAAGGCTAAGGTTGCCAGATTTTCAGGTTATTTAAGAAAACCTGTAAATTATATGAAACCTCTTGACTTTTAAATATTGAAACTGCAGCCAAACAAAACACATCTATGGGTAAATGTAGCTTATGACACCCCTGGTTTGCAACAATCTACACTATATATGATAAACATAATTATATAATATTTGGGAAATTCCTCCTAAAGGAAATCCATCCTACACTATGATCCTAATATCAGATCACTAAGAAAGAGCAAACTTATAATCGATGAAACAACACTGAAACAAAAGATTCTCAAAACAGCAAAAGCAAACAAAAGCTGTGGTGCTCTGTGAGTAAACAAGAGACCATATCTAGCAGACAAGAAAGGGTATCTATTACTAGCAAACTGCACTCTACATGGTAGAGTGGATGGAGATGGCTCATCGTACTCTACCATTGTCTTGAGAAACAGTCTTCATAAAATCCAACTCCCAGACTCACAAATCACCCTTCCAACTATCAGAATATCAGCAAAGGGGGGTTTGAAGAACAGTTGTCAACAATCAAGAGATATTTACTGATTGCCTTCTACTTGCAAAGTACTATAAGAAGCACAAAATGTAAGAAGTGGTCTGGGCTTTCAAGCAGCCACAGTCTACAAGGGGAGGGAGGCTCAAACACACAGGAAAAAACTAACCGACCAGTACCAGCATTCGAAAACAAGGTGAGTCAAATATATAAAAGATGTTACCCAAGCAGTGACAGTCCTTAATTAGCAGAAATAACACATGCTCTAAATTCAAAACATTACAGGAAATAGAAGTGGGCTTGAAGGAAGATCAGTCTGGTATTATTGGGTTCCAGAAACCAGTTAAAGCCTGTGTTGTAACCTAAACAATTACAGTCCTAAGTAGGTCAGAGAGAATGAAAAAGAATGTCAGGATAAAAATATTCACATGAAAAATCAGAAAGATTTAGCATCTACATAAGAATAATATATCCTCTGTAACAAATTCACTTATTAATCCATCTACAGAACAAATGATCCAATATCTTCAACAACCAAGGAACTAACAGATCAAAAGACATATAATTCAATCACAATGTGTAGACCATATTGAATGCTATTCGAAACAAACTTTAGGGAAAAAACTGTACAAGACAATTGGACACATGAACAATGACTAAAAATTTTATGTGATTACATAATCATTGTTAATTTTTTAGGTGTAATAATGGTATTGTGGTATGGTAAAACTAATAAAATATGCATTAAAATATTTGTAGGTAAAATGAGATTTACTTCAAAATAAGAAGGGAAAGAGCTGAAGACGTGGGTAGGACAGCATTAACTATGGGTTAATGGTTTTGGGGGCTGAGTGACAAGCACCTAAGAGTTCATTATACTATTCTGTCTTCTTTGGCAAATCTTTTAAATCCTCCATAACAAAAAGTTTTTCAAATTAAATGGCAAATCCAACTTTTATCTACTAAATGATCTTTACATAAATTCTATTTCAGTTTTCCTAGAAGTAGAACAAATGGATTATTGACTTGTTTCATATAAGGCTCAAAACATGAAGATTTATTATTACTCTTAATTATCACCCATTTTATAGAAACTTTACTTAATTATAAGCATATATAAACTTGGTTTGCTAAAAGTGAAGCAAATGTGAAATTCACCATCATATAAGATACTTGACAAATTAAAATTATTTTTAAATTTATTTTTCAATTCTATTTGACATACATTAGTTTCAGGTGTATAATATACTGATTAGACATCTATATAACTTACGAAGTGATCATCCCAATAAGTCTAGTACCCACCTGACACCATACGTAGTTATTACAATTTTATTGACTATATTCCCCATACTGTACTTTAAATCCCTGTCACTGTTTTTATAACTGGAAATTTGTACTTCTTAATCCATTTCACCTTCTTCCACTCATCTCCCTAATCCTCCTCCCATCTGGTGACCATCAGTTTGTTCTTTGTATCAATGAGTAACAAACTTAACTTCTTAACAAACTCTCTAAGGAAAAATTTAAGGAGCTACAGAACTCTAACTACTAATTTGCAAAAAAAAAAAATAATAATTTTTCATTTTAGCTAAATATAACTCTCGTAAGAAAATGTGCAATGTTCAAAATTAAACAATAGAATCATTTCAAATCTGAGTGCAAAAATCTAACCTTACAAAGTCCACATGAGAATAATTGAACTTCTCTTTTTACTTTACAGTCTTCTTTTGGCTTTGTTTTTTGTTTTACTAGTGTATTTAGATACTGCGTGCCAAAAATAATTTATCCACAACTTAGTGGAACTAAAAATTAATAAAGATTATCCTAACTCTTAGATTGATGCTTGGCAAAGAGTTGATGTTCAACTGTTAAATGGATGACAAGGGTTCCTAAGGTATTGGGATACAGTAACATTTGGGGTTGGATTGGTTTCTCATGTCATATTTCCTGTAGCACTGCTACGTCCACCTTTAAAACTGAAGTCTACATTCTTATACAATATCTGGTTTATGAGAGCAACAACTCCTATACTACTAATTTTTTTAAAAAGACAAATTTTTAAAACCTCAATAGTGGGGCTTCATAGTTTTACCTAAACTTTATTTGTAGATTTGTAATTAGAGATCTTATCTAGTATATCATGTATTACCTGATAATTCTATGCTGAATCCAGGATTCTGGGGAAATTCAAAGCATTTAATTCCTATTAGCTATAACTTACTTAATCTAGTAACTAACCATACACACATAGCTCTGAGTCCTCATTATATCAAATGTTAGTAGCCAAGTCAACTTTCAGGCACAGTAATAGAGGTTCTCTTTTCTTGTATTAAAAAAAGTACATTCTCCCTTATTGCTATACCAATAAAAGCCATAAAAGCAATAAAAGCATAACCAAGATAATTACATATACAATGACAATGCTAAAAATCATAAATTTTACTATAACAGTCTAATATTTGTTCAGACAATTTAACTAATCAACTACAAAACAGTTCATATTAGCAACTTACTCGGCTTTACTGGTCAAACTTCAAAAAAATCTGTATTTATTGATATATGATTATCTGCTACTATTAACTATGCAATGATATGAATTCAACCATATATAGTATTATCTTTTGGGCTTTTAAGAGCCTCCCTGATTCATTTTCACAACTATATTCAAAAATAGTAAATGATTTATATACTTAATGCTCATAACATTTTTTTAAAAGAGGAATCATCTAAATTTCTGAATAAATAGACTAATGTTCTCCCCACTTTACTATGACATAATTAGGGTGGACAGATTCCCCTAGGAAGAATCTCTTTATGAAATTAAAACATACCACACACTATTCCCTAGAGGAGTAAATTCTATTTGGGCAGAATTATTAGCCTCACTCAAGTCATTTCACAGCACAGAGAACAAACAGGTCTATTGTACATATCATAATTACATTTTGCATGACTTCCTTCAATTAAAATCTTTACTTAAATTAGCCTCTGTATAGCAGCAGAGAAATTTTAAATATCATTATCTAATATGACCTAAGGATGCCTTCCACTAACGAGAAATTAGTCTGAAAAAGACTATGTATTTCAAAGCAATTATTGACATAAGACCCCCCCCTTGGTAACATTACTCAGTTCATTTATAAGAGAAATGAATATGCATGGGTCAACCTCACTTAATTCTGCATATATATGAAATACATATATTTATATTTCTCTACATATTCATTCATTTACCAATATATAGGTATTCTAAACCTCCAAAGAAGGACTGGGTATGTTTTAATCATATCAGGCATTCATTAATTATCTAATGATCTTGACTTAACTGATGTCTAGTATACAATCAGAAGGAATAAAAAGATTTTTTAATGACTTTACTGACTACCGTTGGTTGAGATCATCATCTGACATTCTTCTCCCTACACTAGCAGCTATAACCTTTGCATTATCAATTAATCACTAGGTTAAACATGACCAAATGGAAAGGGGTGGGAAGAATCATATTGTTATTATAAAATGAGAAAATCTCTGCTATCTGCTAATCAATTTACAAATATCCATAGTGAAAATGTAAAGAAATACGAGGCAAATGAAAAAAACAAATTCAGGAAAGTGGTTCACTGGGGTGGAGAGGAAAGGGGTTAGAAATTGGGAGGCAGTTCACAGAAGGCTTAACTGGTATTAGTAATGATTTGTTAAACTGAGTGATAGGTACATAAAAGTGTTTTATTCTTTAAACCTTTTTGTATACTATATTTTAAAAATTTTGCTCCATTTCTTTACACCTTGCAAGAAGTATCACTCAATAGAAAAGTATACTAGATTTCTTCTCAGCCTTTTGGCTAAGATCAAGTGTAGAAAAGTATACTGGAACCTGGTGTTCCAAATCAGTAGCCAAGAACTGAATCTGGCCAAAACCTGTTTTGTTTGGACAGCATATGTTTTGTTTTGCTTTTTAGTTGTAATTTGAAGGCCTTCAGGCAGGGGTATGAACTCTTCAACCAGCCAGTCACCACCATTTTCCTTACAGTAGAAAGAATTCTTTAAAAGCCAACAAAATTGTAATCCTCATACACTTGTGGTGTAAATGTAAAATGGTGCAGCTGCTTTGGAAAACAGTCTGGCAGTTCCTCAAAGTGTTAAGCATAGAGCTAAAAGACAACCCAGCAATTCCATTCCTAGATATGTACCTAAGAGAAATGAAAACACATGTCCACACAAAGACTTCTACACAAATGTTCATGAATGTTCGCAGCATTATTCCTAATAGCTAAAAAGAGGAAACAATGCAAATATCCATCAACTGAAAAATGGATTAACACAACAGAGTACAACGAAATATTATTCCACCATAAAAATGTGTGTACCGATAAATGCTCCAACATGGATAAACCTAAAAACATTATCCTAAGTGAAAGACATCAACCACAGAAGATCACATAGTTTATGATTTCATTTATATGAAATGTCCAGAATAGGCAAATCTCAAATCTATAGAGTATATTAATATGGTTATTAAAATGTTATAAAATTAGATAATGATGTTGGTTGTACAACTCAGTAAATAATGTCAACCAACGGTCATTGGCGCCAATTCAACACCAAGAGAAATCCTCAATTTGGGGTGCGCTGAAGGAGGTCACTACAAACAGCTCAATAGTGCTACAGATCAATTATGAATGAGCACAGCTATGGCACAGCACGACTGTGAGGCAACTGTTGAAAAAAGGACACCTTCGGCCCCTCTCTGTCTAAACAGCTCTGCTCTGCTCCTGTGCTGAGGAAGGCTCCTCTCTGTCCCCATCTAGTCCACTGGGATGTGATCAGTGCTTCAGCCACACTCGAAGTAAGGCAAAGTGCAAAGGGAAAGTACATTCCCAGGGCCAGAGGAGAACTGACTACACAGAGAGAAGTCCCTGCTCCTGGTCCCTGACTGGTCCATTCTCATGCAAATGAGGGCTCAATTCTCAAAGTTTGATTATCCAAAAAAATACTGTCCTGATTGGTTGTTATGGAGCTCTGACTGATCAATAAAACTGCTAAGTAGGATATGGTTGCACAGCTACGATTGGACAGGGTAAGTCTCAGCCACACTGGTTGAAATATGATTCTAGGAACTCCTTTATAAGGGCTGGCTCAGACAGCAGGAACTCAGCACAGGAAGGCAGTTCAATGCAGGCAGCAGGCTCAGTGCAGGCTTCTCCCTGAAGCATAGCGGGTCCTGTTTAGCAATGGCTTTTTCTTTTCTTTTTCTTTTTTTTAATTTGAGCCCAATTAGCCACCAGGAGTCTTTCTCGACAGGTATTTTCTTTATCAGGGTCAACATTAAAACCCGTTGAATTGTTCACTTAAAAGGGGTGAATTACATGGCATATATAGCATATCTCAATAAAGTAGTTTAAAAATAAACCAAAGATACAATTCATTTCTTAGAGTTTGTGCATTAAATTAATCCCTAAATTTAGCTCTCAAATTGTGGTCTGAGAACTCCATGGGATCACCCATAGCTTTTCAGTGGGTCTTTAGAGCAAAACTATTTTCATAATACTGAGACATTTGCCTTTTTCGCTGTATTGATATTTGCACTAATGGTGCAAAAATGATGGTGACTAAAACTGCTCACACCTTTAGCATAGTGACACCAAAGTATACCAGTCATTGCATTCTCTATCATAATACCCTCGAACCAAAAAAAAATAAAATCCTTTTCACTTTAAAATGTTCTCAATAAGGAGTAAAATTACAAATTTTATTCAATCTGGACTTTTGAATACACATCTTTTTAATATTATGTGTGACAAAATGGGAAGTAGCTATGAAGCACTTCTGCTGCATACCAAAATATATAAAGTATGATTATATGAGATGTGGGCTAAACTAGTCACTTTTTTAATAGAACAGCATTTTTACTAGAAATGACTATCAGTTCCTAAGGGAAAATGCATTCCCATTTCTAAACTCACCTACGTGTAACTTTTATAACGAAACTGTTTCATAAAGTGGAGGCTGACACTCTCCACGGGAAATCACACCTTACTCCCTTTTAAAACAACATTTTAAGTATCTCAGTCAACCTTTTAACCTGCATTAGCAGGAAAGGCCTGTGTGGTGGGTAGAGGAGGGAATGAAGAAAAAGGCAGAAGATAAAACTTAGCCTCAGAAAATATTTTGCCCTATCATCGTGACAAGTTAACTAGCATTAACATTTTATTATAGGAAAAAATTTTAGTAAGTTTGAAGATATAATTCAAACAAAGTGAGGCTTAAAGATTTATTTAGTTATTTAAAAGGGACCCTTCTATATCATGGTACTATTCTAACTAGTTACAAAAGGGACTTAAAGTATTCCTAAATGTTGAGAATCACACATTGAGAATTAATTACATTTGTAAAAATCTACTAAGAATAGATAATGAGTCATTTATTAACCCTAAAAGATGATGTGTAAATATGTTGCTGATGAAGATTTGGAAAACCCCAAGGACCAACCCAGAAAATGTGATTCAGGGCAAAAAGTTAATTCCAAAAAGACATTTAATTATATTAGTAGCAGTATAAGCAGTGTAGCTATACATGATAAAATAAATAGATCAAATCTATCTGCGTGTATCCAGTACTATACATGTAAGAAAAAAATAATAATCTGCTGTATTTCAGTCATTAGAATATTCAAGTACAGAATTGTGGAATAGAAAGAGTTCATTCCTCATCTTTTCCGTATTTGATAAAACGTCCCTTTGTTCTTACCCATGTTCACAAGCAATAATTTGATCTGGTTTCCCAAGTTAGTTGATACTAAGCAGAGAAGCCCAGATTGCAAGGATTAACGCTTTGTTCACTGTAAACATAAAATTAGCAGTCCCATCTCTCTAAAAGATGGCATGTTCGTCTCAAAGAGCCCCATCAACTTTGGGCAAACTAGATAAAATAAAGTGTCTGACTCTGCAAAGCTGAAATTTGTTTAGAACTAGGTAATTTCTTGATGGGCATGTATATTTAAGTATCGAATACATTTTGGTTTAAAAGTTTTTTACTTCTTTCATGAAGTTATATTCTAGTTCACTAAACATACCATGGACTACAACTTGAACACAGGTTGTAATAACAATAACGGTAACATTCAAAATAGTAGCTAACATTTATATAAGATTTATTGTAAAAAACTAGGCACTGCCATTTTACATATTTTAACTCATTTAATCATCCTAACAACCTATAGGCAGGTATTATTACAATCTCCACTTTATAGGTGAATAAATTCAGGTAGAGGACAACAAGTAACTTGCCTCATACTGCACTTGTTAAGTGGTGTAGCTGGGATTCAATCCAGGATGTCTGGCTTCAAAGTCAGCATTTTTACTCTGGATACCCTTGTACTATAATTTCCTGAATTTTAAGTATCTTATTTTCAAAATGGCTTTAAAATTTCATATATAGCACAGCAAAAATCTTGCCCAATTCTGCAAAATTAAGGTGTTAAACTGGAAATGGTTTACCTATTCGTTTAACCATGGCTTCTATTAGTTTTAATAAGCATAAACATTAAATCATGAAATTTTCAGAAATTAATGCAAAATTAATCAGAAAAACATATAAACCACTATTTCAAAATTTATTCATGTTCACTTTTAAAGTATACTGATTTTGATGTTCAATATACATATAAAACTTGTCATAGTTTTATTTTAATAGAATTGGATACTATTCTAAAAGCAAGGATATTATGTTTTTTAAAGGAAAAATATTGAGTGTTTCTGACTAGTGATTCAAATGGCCTCAAATCACTTTCATGTTAATGAAACCCCTGGCTCTCTAGTTAAAACTATAGCCCCTACACAATTGTAACTTGTTTTATGGATTAGTCATTCTATAAGCTAGACTGTAATAAACCTCATATCATATAAAATAGCTTTTGATTTGTGCTTTCTTACCTATTTTTCCACAAATTTAATGAAGTGAATATATACCACTGGGCTGCTACATTCCAAAATTTCTATTTTCTCTTTTCACCTTAATATTACATTAAAAGAAAAGCATTTTTCATGAGGTGGTCTTTCGTCACACTAGTAATGTTCTTGTTTTTTATCTGAGTGCCAGTTATGGGAGTGTGTTCAACTTATGAAAATTCGTCAAGCTGTATACACTATTATATATATATATATATATATATATATATAACATGTCAAAAAAGTTGTTTTTTAAAAAACAAAGTTGTGCTTCCTAACTTTACTTATCCAAAAACCACTACTATATTTACAGATCCCTGAGATTTAAAGATCTCAAAATGCCCACTGCCCCAGCGAAGTCTCCAGCCAACAAGGCAACACCAACTACCAGACCTGGGCGATGGAGCCTCATCTCTATGATTCCGGCCCCTGCCTTTAAGCTTCCCAGCTGAGCCCCGGACAGCATGGAGCAGGCACCCCTGCTGTGTTCTATCTGAATTCCTGGCCCACAGAAACCATAACATAAAAAATGATTATTGTTGTTTTAAGCCACTAGACTATTATGGAGCAATAGAAAATTAAAACACTTCATAAGTAAAGACCACACATAGGTAACCCAACTATGCTAGCAAATAGCTTCAGAAGTGCCCAAATTTCAAAATAAAGCGACAGTCTCAAGACTGAAAAATCTAAGAGTAATAAATAAACAGTCCCTCAAATTAATGATCCAATTAATCTCAAGACAATAGGTCATTCAATTAGCAGGCCCCAAATCCCAGCATCATTTCTGACACATCTATACCTTCGCACCCTCATAACAGCATATCTAATGGCACCCATGTGCTAAAGATGCTGAAGAAATACCTCTACATCAATAACAATAAAGCTGAACATTTACAGAACACTTTACAAAGCGGTTTAACAATCACCAATTTGATGTTCAGAAAACACATCTATGAGAACGGTAAGGCAGGCATCACACAGATGAGGCTCAAAAAAGTTAAAAAATAACTAGCTACAACTACATATAGTCAAGTAAGGATTCAATTTCAGATTTTCTGCCTCAAAGTACAGTGCTCTTTTCAACTCAATTCAACTCAACTCCAAAGAACATGTGTGTACTGTGTATTTCCATGTACAATATTATTTCTATGAGTATTTATAATGTCTACTTTGCGGGAGCCATCATGGCAGGCGCTGTCTAACTTATGTTCTCTACTACCAAAGTCAGTGCAAAAACACCTCTGTTAGAGTTAATCTCTAAGAAAAGCCAGTCTTTCCCCACTTTGACCCATTCTCTATGCTGCTAGCTTTTCCTAATCCACTACTTTAATCATAATATTCAAAAACTGTCAAAGGTGACATCTTATCAATAAAAATATAGACCAAACTTCCTTATCTGCTTTCAAGGTCTTCTGTAGTCTGATCACATCTATTTAATTAATTTCCCTGCACTTCTTGAAAACAACCAATTTAATCTCTTCCTTCTTCCCCAAATTCACTTTCTTAACATCTTCTTGCCCTCTCTCCATCATCCAAATCCAGAAATGATACTCAAGTATTCATTCTCAACCCCTGACAGAGTCCCTTCCCTCCAAGATCTTAAAATCTACTGGAGAGCTACACTGAACAATCCAAAACAATATATAATAATTAAATTGGGTAGTAGAGATTATAGCTTACAGAGATTTAATTATTACAGATTGTTTTGGATTGTTCAGCGTAGCTCTCCAGTAGATTTTAAGGTCTTGGAAGGAAGGGATACTGAAGGCTGCAGAAATGCTTTTAGGAAGAAGGCAGCACATGAAACGGGCTCTGACTGACACAGGATTTAACAGAACTGGCAGAAGTAAAAGCAAACTAAGCTGAAGAACAACCTAAAAGCCTTCCCTTCCATTTACATATTACTTAATCCTCCAGCCAGCACCATCACCTTCGGGAAGACCTCCGCAGTTATTTCCCCATCTAATCTAAGCTCTCTGCTCTGAGCTTCTAATACAATCTAAAAAACTCATTCTGGCATGTAGTCATTCCATTTCATAGACCTCATCTCTTCACCTTGATGGCAACATGTCTCTACATAGGAAGCGTTCAATATTTGCTAAGATAAACTTAATTCAGCTTTCAGTCATTTAAAACCCCACTGATTATAACATTGTTTCTTAACTTACCGGGCATCTCCTTTAGAAAGATTAGTATTTACAGGATTAAGAATAACCTTGTTTGCATCTACATCCACCACACATTTGGTATGCAAGTCAATTTCTGCAGATAAAAAAAAAGGGGGGGAGATAGGAAAAATAGTCATTTTTTAAAGTAATTTATTTCAGAAAAAGCATTTGACAAAAATCCCACACTCTTTCATGATAAACACACTCAACAAACTAGGAATAGAAGGGAACTTCCCCAGCCTCATAAAGGGGACCTGCAAAAACCCGCAGCTAACATCACAGTTGATGGTGAAAGGCTGAATAGTGAGCTTGCTCTCTCACACCGGGACTAAGATAAGGATGTCTCCTACTGCAACTTCTATTCAGCATTGTACTAGAGGTTCTCATCAGGGCAGTTAGGCAAGAAAACAAATGAAAAGCATCCAGATTGGAAAGAAAGAAGTAAAACTATCTCCATTTGTAGATGATATGATCTTGTGGAGAGAAAATCCTAAGGGATCCACTAAAAGACAACTAGAAGAAACAGGTTCTGCAACATTACAGGATATAAGATCTATATTCAAAAATAAGTTGCATTTCTATATACCAGCAATAAAAAATCCAGAAATATACCTATGAAAACAACTTCATTTATAATGACATCAAAAAGATTTAAATACAAAGGAATAAATTCAAAAGAATTTCAAGATAAGTACACTGAAAATTTTGAAACATCATTAAAAGAAATTAAAGAATTATGCAAATGGAAAGACAACTTATATTTATAAATGAAAAAACTTAATACTGTCAAGATGGTAATACTCCTCAAATTGGACTACAGGATTTAAGGCAACCCCTATCAAAATCTCAGCTGGCTTTTTTTTCTTTCAAAAATTAACAAGCTGATCCTAAAATCTATATGAAAGTACACATGATCCGGAATAGCCAACACAATCTTGAAAAAGAAAAGCAAAGTGGAAAGACCACACTCACCAATTTGAAACTTACTACAAAGCTACAGTAATCAAGATGGTGTGGTACTAACATTAAGGATAGAAGGATAGAAGGACAGACAGATCAATAGAACAGGGAATCCAAAAACATACTGTCACATTTATGGCCAAATGATGCTGAGACAACTGGATATCCATGTGCAAAAAAGTGGAGTCAGACCCCTTCCTAACACTATATGCAAAATTCAACTCCAATAGGTTATAGACATAAATATGTAAAGGCTAAAACTATGAAACTCTTTGAAGAAAATGTAAGAGTAAATCCATGTGACTTTGGGTTAGTTACAGTTCCTTAGACAGCAAAAGCAAAAGCAACGAAAGAAAAAATAGATAGATTGGACCACTTCAAAATGAAAAACTTTTGTGCTTCAAAGGACACCTGAAAGAAAGTAAAAAGACAACCCACAGAATCAAGAAAATATCTGTAAATTATATATCCAACAAGAGACTTGCATAAGAAAATATAAAGAACACTAACAACTCAATAATAAAAAGACAGATAACCCAAATTGAAAATGGGCAAAGGATCCGAATGGACATCTTTCCCCCCAAAAATATAAAAATGGCCAATAAGCACAAGAAAAGATGCTCAACATCCTTAGACACTAAGGAAATGTAAATCAAAACAACAATGAGATTGCACTTCGCACCCACTAGCATTATTATAATCAACAAGACAGGTAATAACGAGTATTGGCAAGGATATGGAGAAATTGGAACCTTCACACATAACTGGTAGGAATATAAAATGGTGCAGTCACTTCAAAAAACAGTGTGGCAGTTCCTCAAAGGTTAAACACAGTTAGCATGTGACTCAGCAATTCCCAGTCCTAGATATATAGCCAAGAGAAAAGATAACCTATGTCCGCACAAAAGCTTGTACACGAATGATCATAGCAATATTATTTGGCTATTCATAATAGCAAAAAAAAAAAAAAAAAGAAACAAACCAAATGTCTATCAAATAATGAATAAAGGTGGAATATCTATAAAATGGAACATTATTTGACAATTAAAAGGAATAATACTGATACATACTCTAATATGGATGAAGCTTGTGCTAAGTGAAAGAAGCCAATCACAAAAGACCACATATTACATGATTCCACCCTTTTCAAATATCTAAAATAGCAAAATAGAGATAGAAAATAGACTAGTTCTTGCCTAGGGCTGGGCTGTGACTGCTAGTGGATATGATTTTCTTCTGGGGTGATGAAATATACTAAAATTGACTGTGCTGTCGTTGCATAACCGCATGAGAATAATAAAAACCAGTGACTTGGTCAAACTGTATGACATGTAAATTATGTCAATAAAGCTTTTTTTAAAGTATAGGCCACATCATATTTATGTTCTCATATTTTTATATTCTTTTATTTTTCTGACCCAAAGTATTCAACTGTTTCTGTTTGCCTTATCTCTACCACCCAAAGATACGCTCCAAGAAAGGAGCTGCACTCCATCGCAATCATTTTGTGTTTCCAAAGAACCTTGGCCAGACGTCAATGTCACACTCACTATAACTTTAAAGTATTTCCAGTGCCAGGAAAGATAATTTCTTTTTGTTTGTTTTATTTTAACTTATATAAGAGACAAACAAAAATAAAAAATTCCCTCCCTGTGCCTGCCACAACTCAGCTTTTCTTGTATCAGATATTCTCCGCTGGTTTTCACAAAAATAACCTAGAAGCACAAAAAAAAATGTAGTGGTTTTGTGTGTGTGTGTGTGTGTGTGTGTGTGTGTGTGTGTGTGTGTTTGTCAATATATTTTTCAGGCAAAGAGAACTGAAAGGAAAACTTCGGAGTTATGTTTTACCTACGTATGGAAGCCTAACTGCCAAAAAGGCACATGTGCCACTACAGCCAACTAGCATTGAAGCCTATTTCTTAATGCTTTGTGTTTAAATCCTTTCTAGACTATCACAGAAATGCTGCAAGAAAGTTTTAGCTATACTGGAAACACTTCTCAAACATGCAATTTTGCTTCTTCCTTTTCTTATGCCCAGAGCTCAAGAAAGTTTGCAATCACCATACTTTGCCAATACTACCCCTTAATGGTCTCTGACCACATGGTATGAGCTGGCCCCTTACAGTCAAATCTGTATTATACACAAATGCATTATCAACTCTCCGGAAGCTGTACTATGACTCAGAATCTACTATCTCACTAACCACCACAAAGGTTTCTTACTAGTTTCTTGCAAGAAAGTTTGGTTTGAGCAAAGGAGCTGCATGTATAGCTCTGTGTGCAAATGTATACGTCCAGAATGCATGCCTGAAAAATTGTAAATCAAGTATTTCCCCCACAAGTAGTGCTTTGCCTTCACTTCAAATGGTCTTGAATTGAAAAGAGGTCCAAACATTTCCCTTCAATACTTGTATGCTTTTTCCCTATCTTCTTCACAGGTCCTCCCTCTTCTCCTTCATGACTTCATTAGATAAAATATTGTGGAAGCATTAATGGCATAATAAAGGAAGGGCATAATAAAGGAACCAATCATTGGAATATCCTATATAATACAAAGAATCACCTAATAACTAATATATCAAACCTAAACTCATTTTGTCCTGAAAAGTGCAACTCTTACAAATGTCTCTACATCTAACTTCAATCAAAGGTGGCTTTTAAAATATCAATAATTTTCTTCTCTATTAGTTCAGTTTTAATTATAAGACAAAATTCCCACCTCAACTGTTGATTGATACATAGATATTAAGAGAAGGCTTTTTAGAAGACTGTTTAGAAAATGGGTGGAAAGCCTAGGACGCACACCCAAGCAAATAAATCAGTGAGATTTGAAAAGAGTTTAGGGGTCAGGTATATGAAAAGCACGTGAACATAAAATGCTATAGTTAGTGTACTATCAAAAGTTACAAGCTGATTGAACTAAATTATACTGCTGCAAGATTCTAAATATAACACATTCTCCATGGAAAACTTCTTGCTCTATACAGCTTAGAAAGCAAGCAGAGATTAGATAGCAGTCACAAATGTAGGCCTTAAATTTAATCTGAACTGAAAATGTTTTAATAAAAAAAAAAAATCTAAAAGATAAACATCTTCCTCTTTGTTTGCAACAATACTTAAGATTAAAAAAAGATAAGAGCCTAGATGCCATGCACACTGCTTTTCCAAAAATAGCACTAACGTATACACCCATCTTCACAGCAGCGTTATTCGCAAGAGCCAAAAGGTAGAAGCAGCCCAACTGACCACTGATAAATAAATGGACAAACAAAATGTGGTATATACATTTAACATAACATTATTCAACCTTAAAAGAGAATGAAACTTTGCTAAAACATGAATGAACCTTGAAGACATCACGCTAAGTGTAATAAGCAGTCACAAAAGGGCAAATACTGTATAATTCCACTCAGATGAGGTGCCTGGAATAGTTAAATTCATAGAGATGGAAAGCCAGATGGTAGTTGCCAGGAACTGGACTGAAGGGGCAATGGGGATTTAATGATTCATGGAGACAGAGTTTTATTTTTGCAAGATAAAAAAGTTCTAGAGAAAGAAGGTGGTGACGGCTGCACAACGGTGTGAGTGTACTTAATGCCACTGAACTGTACATTTAAAGATGGTTTAAGTGGTAAATTTTATGCTATGTACACTTTACCACAATAAAAAAAATAGCACCAAATACTCATCATTATTATAATAAGTAACACATGGACAACAACTTACTCCTAGTGAAGCCCAAAATAACAAGATTGGGATTTAATTAGTGCTATGTCTGGAAACCAATAAAAAACCAGAGTGATCTTAAAGTTAAGTACTATAAGTTCATGTCATGACTAATTAAGCTTTATTTATAGTATTCAGAACCACAAATGCTTTGATGTATACATAAGTCCTTTAAAAAAGAAGAAAAATTTACTCCTCTAACATTAAAGATCCCGTATTATTTTCCAAACAGGATCCCTTCTAGGTCAAGTTCCTCAAGCTGAATATTAAAATATCTACAGCTGACAATTCAGTTTATTCAGCCAGAAAATTAGTCACCTTGTAAAGTGAACAATAATTTGAAACGAGTTTTTCTTCAATGCACACATCAGCTAAGGCTCATTCCCCAATGACATCATAGTAAAAGATGGGCGTGATCTGGGAGGCTCCCTTTACATAACTCATGTTCCATGCATCATTCTCAGTGTGGACAAAATAATTCTGAGTTGCCTACTTAGTAATCTGCTTTCTAAATCTCCAGAAAAATTAAAAAATTAGTTTCAAGCCAAATCTACTACTTAAAAATATAAATGTACCTTCCTTTACCTACCTGTCACTGTCCTAAAAAACTAACTATAATTACTCTTAAATTGACAAAAATCTATTTTTAAAATTAAGATAAATTATTTGTAAAAGTCACATTTTAATTAAATTGCAAACTCTGCATGCTATATATGTATTTTGAACTGTCATATGCCTAATACTTTTACATGTCTACACATATTTAAATAAAATATTCACACTAATAATTCGTGTACAAAGACTTGTTTTACCAATTGAAATGTTATATTTTTAGTGGCAGATAGAGAATATGATTTATGCTTCTTTACTATACTTAAAAGCTGCTTAGGACCCCCTTAAGGCCCAATGACCCAGGGAAAAAAAGTTTATGATGTCACATAGGTAAAAAGCAAACTAGATAATAAGAGATATACAAAATTATCCTAATAACCTATTTTTATGTTTTTGCCAGTGAACAGGCAAATCTATTCAATAAATAAAAAATAAAATCTAACTAAGCTATAATATGACTAAAGAGAAGACTGAGGGATAAAGATCCAGTGCAGGATCCCTGATAAGGGAAAGAGAAGTTATAACATGAAAAACATTAGAAGTCTTATGTGGCAAAAAACATAAATGTGTGTATTCAAGAAACTAATCAACCTCAGAGGGCTAGGAAATAGGTATATTAAAACTTATAAGGCAAAACCAGAATAGCCAAAGCAATCTTCAAAAATAACAAAGCAGAAAGACCGTACTCACCAATTTCAAACATACTACAAAACTATAGTCATTAAGACAGTGTGGTACTAACGTAAGAATAAATCAATGGAATAGAACTGAGAGTCCAGAAATATACTGTCACATTACTGGTCAACTCTTTTCCACAAGGGTGCCAAGATAGTCCAAAGGGGAAAGTATAGTCTTTTCAACAAATGGTGCTGGGACAACTGGATACACACATGGAAAAGAATAAAACTGGACCTCTACTTGACACCACGTTCAAAAATTAATTCCAAATGGATCAAAGACCTAAAGGTAAGAGCTTTAATTATAAAAATCCCTAGGAGGAAACATAGATATAAATTCATGTGACCTTGGGTTAGATAATGGTTTCTTAGATATAACATCAAAAGTGCTAGCAACAGAAGAAAAACTAGGTTAATTGGACCACATCAAAATGAAAAACTTTTGTACTTCAAAGAGGACACCATTAAGAGAATGAAAAGGCAACCCACAAAAATCAAGAAAATCTTTGCAAATCATATATATGAGATGGGACCTGTAAACTCGTAATAAAAAGAAAATTCAATATTAAAAATAAGAATAGAGTCTGAACAGAGCTCTCTCCAAAGATATATGAATGGCCAATAAACACATGAAATGATGCTCAATAACACTGGACGATGAGATACCACTTCGCACCCACTAGGATAGCAATAGCCAAAAAGAGAGACAATAGCAAGTGTTGGCATAAATGCTGAGAAATTGTAACTTCCATACGTTATTGGTAGGAATGTAAAATGGTGCACTCGCTTTGAAAAACAATGTAACAGTTTCTCAAAGTTAGAGTTATTATATGAGCGAGCAACTCCACTTCTATGGATATATATACCCAAGAGAAATGAAAATATACATCCACACAAAAACTTATAAACAAATTTCATAGCAGTATTATTCATAAAAACCAAGCCAAATGCCCATCTACTGATGAATGGGAAAACAAAATACAGCATATCCATATCACCCATTATTCTGCTTTAAAGGAATGAAGTACTGATTCATGTACAACATGGATAAACACTGAATACATTATGCCAAGTGAAAGGAGTCAGATACAAAAGTCCATATATTGTATGATTTAATTTATATGAAATGTCCAGAAGAGGCAAATCCAGAGAGACAAGACTTAAACTAGTGGTTGCCAGGGGCGGGGGGGGTGGGGGGGAGGGTGGAGAGTAACTGCAAATGGGAGAGAGTCTCTCTGGGACGACGAAAATGTTCTGGAATTGGACAGTGGTGATGGTTGCGCCACTCTGCAAATACACTAACAGCCACTGAATTGTACACTACTGATATGTGAATTACAGCTCATGCCTTAGAAGGACTGACCCCAATGTCCTCAACAGACATAAAATATGGTTAGAGTCCTTCAACCACATTTCTAAACACTCACTACTCTGAAGACCTCAGCCAACCCAATTCTTCTTACTCTTAATAACCTAACATTCCACCTCATCAAGAAAATTAAGCACTCCAAGGCTTTCCCATTACATAATTATCCTTTTCCTCCCAAAATTCAAAAACTTCCCTCTCTATTAGGAGGCTTAAACATCTCATAGACTTAATAAAAAAAATTTTTAAAAAAAGACCTGCTCCTAACCACGTCTCTGGATACCACTCTTTACCCTTTTCCTGTTATACGGAACTTCGTGAAAGAATATTCATGTATACTTGCTGCCTCCATATGGGCATGCTCACTTATTTCTCAGCTTACTACCAACACACCAACACTAATTCATTCATTCTGTCAAAATTATTCTTCTAAAAATTACCACTGACTCCCATGATCCCAAATCCACTGAACATAATTCAGTGTTATACATACAACTCCTGTGATACCTGACAACTGGCCATTCATTTTTCTGACACAGTTCCTCCCCCCTCCCCACCCCCCGCCGCCCCCCGCCTGGGCTTCCACATTATTTTCACCTGCTTATCCTTATATCTCTCTTCTTGGTCTCTGCGACCTCCTCCTTTCAAATTAAGAACACACGTTAATTTGGTGTTTGTTCTATCTTCTAAATATAGTAATGCCTCCTAAATCTACATGTTATCTCCAGTTCCTCAGTTTCAAATCCATATATACAACAGACTTCTGGATCCATCCACTTGGCTGCACCTCTTCAGACACCTGAAACTCAACAATTCTGTTAGGAGTTTCTTCCAGCCTGGCACTCTATCTTAGTCACAGTTATAGGTGCAGTTGTGTGGCACATGATAAGTACTGACTAAATATTTTGGATATTCAAGAATAGAACTCGTCATTTCCCACACATCCACCCTAAAACCTGCTTCTCCTATACTTCTCATCTCAGTTAATGACAGCAGCATTCATTCACTTAGTCATCTAAATCAGATGTTTGCAGTCTCCCTATATTTCCTAAATCTCAGTTGCTTTCATGCCACTTTGGCACATTATTGCTAGATAAATCGAGACTGCAAAGCCATAAATGCTCTTTACCCAGCCCATTTCTTAGAAATGTGTTTGCAGCCAGCATAGGTCTTCCTTTAGGACAAAGAACAGGCTTGCTTATCATCACTTTAAAGCAATGGATTCCCCAAGCTCAGTGTTCCTCAGATGCAACATAAACCCACTACATCCTTGCACTACATCCATCTGGACTCTTCCACATCGTCCCTGTAAAATTTGCAGGCAAGAGGAACTGCTCACTCTGCTTGCTGTGCCATAAGTAAGTCCTCTGACCCAGAAGTCCCAGAAGTCCCATGTCTTCTACCAACATCCATGAAACAGTAGCAAGCTAACTTACTAGCTTGTGGGCAGGGTAAAGACACATAGATTAATTTACCATCCTAAAGCATCACTTTAACAGTGCCGCTGTTCTATTCAAAACCTATTGTCACTGTACTTCTCAATGTTTGAGGCCTTCTTAATCACTTTGTACCTCAAAATAACTTCGTATCCCTCTAATTCCCTATAAACCTCTCTAATTAAAAAAGGCCAACTTCTATCACTCTTACCATCCTTCACGTCCTATACTCTTTCAGCTTGTCCAAGAAAGCACAGAATTTAAGGGCTGGGGCTCTGGAGTTGAACTGCTCAGGTTCTAAGCACAGTTTCTCCACTTCACACCTATGTGATTTGAGGCAAGTTGCTAAGGTTGTCAAAATTCCCATTTTCTCATCTGTAAAATGGAGCTACAGTAGAAATGCTTCCTAGCACTTGTTGTGAAGATTAACTGAAATAATCTAGTTTAGTGCTCAGTACCATGTCAGCATAAAACAACCTCTCCATAACTGTTAGTTATACAGATACTGTCTACTTCCTGCTGTCTGAATTTTTATGGCTAACTTCCTCTCTGTTCTTGCAAATGTCTTGCTCATTTCTACATCTACATTTTTCTAATTCCAATGACTCCTGTTATGCATCCCAAACGCCGTGTCTTCCTCCCCGACCATTGCCATCAACTCATTCCTCATCGTTCTGAAGGCCCACCCCCATTTTTAAGTTCATAATGCATTGTCATCATTGCACTGTGCACATATTCTTAAAATTGACTCACCCGTGCATTTCTTATTACCAATGAGACAGCAAGCACCTTTGCTCAAAGATCATGCCTTATGCTTCTCATGTAACCTCTTTGGAAATTATGTAAATTCAGGAATGTAAGGTCCCCTCTTAAAGATCATCATGTCCAATATTGTAGTAAAAACACAGGCTTTAAGTAAATAAAAATAGGTAAAATTCAGGCTCCAAAATACTGGTTTTTAGGTAATTTGGGAGGAGTTACTTAACCTCTCTGACATTCTGTTGAATAGAAATTCTATATCTTTTTCAAAGTCTTGTTTGAAGAAGAAAATAACTAATAAAATGTATCAAACTCCACAGCTCGCAAATAGGAATCTCTCTCAAAAAGTGGCTATTATTTTTCTTCAATCAATATATGTTGAATTGAATGGGTTAATCAATACCATCTTTTAAAGATATCTATAGTTTCTGAGAGTTAAAGCCCAGTGTCATGGATTTGTGTCCCATAGACAGTTAGCTTCGCACACTTCTTGCTAGATTACACTACTCATCTTTGCCAAGTGTTTTTTAAGAACATGCTCTGCTGAACACAAGACCTGATCGGCAAGTATAAAGATCAATAGTAAATCCATTTCCATTCAATAAACATCTCTATTCGTCTGCTTAATGAATAGTTTTGTCAATGGCTTCTTCCATCTTCAACACTGAAGCCTGGGAAAGTCAGACATCAGTCATTGTTTTACGGAGGTGAGGGGGTAAAAGTAAATGTCAATTCAAACAAATTTTTATTTTATTTTATTTTATTTTATTTTATTTTATTTTATTTTATTTTATTTTATTTTATTTTATTTTATTCTATTCTATTCTATAAACTTGTGCTTTCTTCTGCAAAAGCCTCTGGCTCTATGTGTATAAATCCCAATTTCAATCACCAAATTGACAGCAGAAACAAAAGAATGTTGTAATAGACATGTGTCTCATTAACATATCAAGCAGATGCCAGTAAAACAAGTATCTTCTGTTTTAGAAAACATGCCAGAAATTTCCATCCACAGTCATCCTTAACTCCAACATCGGTTCTCCCTGTGGCCAAAGAACCACCATCGGCCTTAGGGTCAAAAACATATTCCTGTTTTAAAAAGATTCTCCAGTCCTACCCTGCCCTTCATTTCTTAAGGATTACCTGTTTCTTCACTGACAAGGGCCTTCTAAGCTTCCTCCTACTTCCTCATTTTTACCTCGTCTTAAGAATTTTTTTTCAATTACAGTTGACAAACAACATTATATTAGTTTAGGTATACAACATAGCAATTAGACATCTATATAACTTACAAAGTTATCTTTATAAGTTTAGCACCATACATAGTTATTACAATATTATTGACTATATTCCCTATGCTGTAGTTTACATCCCCGAGACTATTTTTATAACTGCCAATTTGTACTCCTTAATCTCTTCACCTTTTCCACCCAGCCCCCCAACATTCCTTCCATCTGGCAACCATCAGTTTGTTCTCTATAATTTGTTGCTGTTTTGTTTGTTCATTTAGTTTTTTAGATTCCACAAATAAGTGAAATCATGTGGTATTTGTCTTCTTGTCTGACTTATTTGAAAAGGAAACTCTCATACACTGTTGGTGGGATTGTAAATTGGTGCAGCCACTACGAAAAACAGTATGAAGTTTCCTCAAAAAATTAAAAATAGAACTACCTATATAACCCAGCAATTTCACTTCTGGGCATCTATCTGAAGAAATCCAAAACACTAATTCGAAAAGACAGATGCACCTCCATTTCACTGCAGCATTATTTACAATAGCCAAGATATGGAAGCAACCTGCTTTACTTTGTCTTTTGATTCACGACTGCTTACTTGGTTTTGACCAGGCCTCCTTATTCTTTCTATTCACAGGGCTTCATTTTCGCCATGGAATCTTAAATGTTGCCCAGCTATGCCCAGAATCAGTCATCTACTCAGGCTTTCAATCTTCCCCTAAGAGTTGACAATATTTCTCCTTTATGCTGTGTCCAAGACCCGCAGGAAGTTCTACAAAGCTGAATTAGAGCACATGGACCAGTCACCCTATGTCTATATTTCTGGGCCTAGCTAGGATCAGAGCTCACTGCAATTTCGCCCTGCCTTTTTAATCTCATCCTTCCTTAATCGACCTCACAGAACCCTCTTTTCTGGCAGGCTCAGCTTGCCTCTGCTGCCTAAACTTGCCTAGCTCATTCCCGGCTCTGTGCCTCTGCTCTCAGGCCATATTCCCTCCTCAGCCAACGCTGTCCCCTCCTCTTCTCCCTTGTGCCCATTCCAATTATAAGCTCCCTCTTCCAAGTCCAACTAAAGTTCTCCCTCCCTAGAGAAGCTTTCCCTAATCACCTGGCTTCCAGAGCTCTTTCGATTTCTCTGAATTCCTATATTTCCCTATCACTCCCCTGGCAATCTGCTATAGGTGTTTACCTTTTAATCTTATCTTTTCACATGCCACTCATTTCCTCATGAGCATGAACCATAAAGCACACTCGCTTTTAAAAGCTGAAAGCTACAATACTAGACAACACAAGAGAAAGTTTTTAGGAAATAAGATTCTCTCCACAAGACCAATCAATCTTTTTTCATGTTTCTTTCTAGCCCTTGCCCATTCTTGTTTACATTTTTATGTAGTAAAATCTTAGAGTAGATTCAATGACTAGATGAAGAGATTCAATACAGTTACACATACTGTTTTACATTCTGCTTTTCTTTCTAACATAGAAAACAACCTTCCTTGTTAAATGGTTTTGATGTTCATCATTTTTAATATCTATGTAATAGTCTTTCCACTGAGATACTGGACAGCAATTTAGTTTATCACTGACTCTATTAGACATCACATTCTTCTCTTTTTGTGTCTTTCACTGTATCAGGTACTGGAAAATGCAAAGTAGACCCTTTAATAAATACCTGTTGACAAATCAATGCTTCCTAACACCTGCAATAACCCATTGTACTGCTTCTCTCTCTAGCTAAATTTCCAGTGTAATTTCTGGTTTTACCATCTTAGGCTAGATAGATAGAGCAAAGGTGTTTTCCCAACACTTTTTATATAAATTTATTGATTTTAGTACTTGATCTTATACATATTTAAATATAGGAACCCTCTTGAAGAAGGGTACTAAGATCCTATAATAATTGATATAAACTAGAGATATCTGGCAGGCACTTGATAAATATTAAAAAATTTTTAAACCACCTAAAGTTATAAAAGATGAAATTTCTGAACAGGAGAGTATCACTGATCTAGCTAATACCATCAATTATGCTTATAAAACTTTCAACTCATTTAATAATTAGAATGATTAATAATGTATAAATAGGTGTTCTTTATAGTATATTGAAGAACACAACCAGACACCTGATGAGCTATACAAGTCTGAAAGATAACATGAAAGACAAACAATATTTGCAAATAGAACTTTGAGAGCTCATGACAAAACAAGTTTACCCTTTATCTTTACCCTGTTTACGTTCATATTTCAGATGAACAAAAGCAAAATTAAAACTACGTAAGATTACATATGCATGTGAGCACAAAGTGGAAAGGAAATAAAGAGCTTGAATTGTCAACATGGAAGAATTCAGAGACTTTTCCATTCTTAGTTTTTGTCTGTTTTGTTAGTATAATGTTAAAATGTATAACAAGAAAAATATTTCTGACAAAAGCATATTCATTAGCCATTACATCTCTTGCTATTATTGAATTAGGGCCTAATGCTTAATGTTCAAATTACTACGTTTCCTAAACCCCCATAGAATTTAGCAAAAAAGACTGACTCTTACTTCAATGATAAATATGAAATAATAAACCAACTACCTTAACACTTAAGTATAGTCAGATACTGAATCACATGAAGAACTTAATGGCATACTAGAAGCTTCTTGCAAGTTTCAGATATTCCTCAAAAAGTAGCTAATGTGAGTCCAAATATCAGAGTTTATACAATAAAACTACATCATCCCAGTAACCCATCAGCATCTCATCCTTATTTGTGAAGAGTGATTTCTGAAGTTGATTCCAGCACTAATATGCTGCAAGAAACAATTATGACTAAAAGTTTGCTATCCAATTATAAACTATAATTTAATACTCTAACTTTCCCCAAAATAATAATTGGTCAAAGTGATATGATTATTTTCAAAATTACTGGAAAGGAATATGTTTTAACCTTTTTAAACAAACTCTAGATAGAGGTTTAAATATCGCTGGCTTGAGATTTTCATTACATTGTATTCTATAACCTCTAGAGTTACATAAATGACTACTTCATGACAAAATAGAAATAGAACCAATTTTAATTATCTGTGGTAATCCCTGAAAAATCCCATGTGCATTCAGGAATTATAAGGCTAGGTAAGAGATGGCACTAAAGGAATGAGGCAATTCACCACAAATAATGCACTTCTATTTATAGGGGTAATGAATCTGTGTGTAAACGGTAATTTTAAAATGGGTTCAGCTAAAGAAACAGCTAACATCTATTTCACAGCTAAAATTATTATTCTATGCATCCCTCAAAACTCAGATACTGACAATTATTACAATCTAATTAATGACAATTTATAAAAAGGAGTACTTTCCCTCAGTTGAAACCCACGGGGGGAGGAGAAGAGGGTAGAGTTCTGAAATAGGTCTTTTGTGGTGGTTGGTTAGCTAGCTGCCTCTTTTTAGCACTGAGTTAAAAAGCAATTTTAAGAATGAGCTGAAATCATCCTTTCAGAAACAAATCCAAGATGAGTTGTTATGTGGCTTGTTATTTTAGGTGTTTCCTAATCACTGTGATAGTAATTAAGCTTAAGGAGAATATAAATACAGATGTCTGAACATTGAAGAACAGAAGCTTTTGAACACTTTCAAAGTTCCTCTAAGTTCTTTCATTTTGTCAGACCATGGAACTAGTGAGGCAGACAGAACTAGTTTAACTTCTGAGGAAAAAACTCTGTGTCACCTGATAGCCTTAAGCTGACCTAGCAGGGGCAGAAGGAATCATCAACTCCAACAGAAGATATAACTCCCAAGAGAAGAGATAAACCAACTCCCAAGAGAAGGACAAAACAACAAAGCATGTATCAACTGGTTGATCTGTATATTTCACTACATGTAAAAGCCAGCAAAAAAAATGGAAAATTGGAAAACAACTCATAACTTCTACATAGACTTAAAACCTGATTATGGACAAAGAAGTGGCAACATGACTTGCAACATGACTCTGGTACTTTAAAATGATTCTGATTAGTTCAATCTTATTACTTGAAAAGTCATCGCCTAGGATTATAACCGTGACTCCCAATAATATAACCTTGTACAGAAAGTGTTTTCAAATACATTATCTCATTTAAAGTAACTTGCTCAGTCAAGCTGCTAGTTAAGCATTAAAGCCGAGACCCAGCCCACCTCTTCTTTGGTCTCTACACTCCGTTTGACGGTCGAAAAAGGATTTAAAACGTACCCGGTTTATCTGCTTTCTCTACCCTCCCTGCAGAACAGAGAGAATGTCTGATAGATACAATTTCACAAGAATCTTGGCACTTAAACTATTGTTGAGAGATGACGAATATGACTAAAAACAAAAACAAAACTTTAAGTCAAAAAAACGTGGTAGGGGCACATCTCTTCCACTCAACTTCAAAGTATTTATAACTCTTTGTGGACGTCCACATAGAGGAATATAAAGTGAAAAAGCAAAGCGAGGAATTTTTTGCACTTGAGTACTTTTTCAGAAAGAGCAAAGCAAATTCCCTGCCATTTTTCCTGCAGCGGGCCACCAAAGTGCAGAGTTAGGGTGACCAGCCCAGAGACTTCGGGCTTCGGGGTCCCTGGCTGTCCCGGCCAGGCCGGAGGGGTGAGGACCCAAGGGGCGGGGGCCGCACTGACAGCTGGAGAAGAGACAGTAGGGACTCTGCGAGGCAGGGGCCAAGGGGCATGAGCGGGAGAAGGAGGAACCGAGCCTGGGGCGAGGGACAGGGCGCCCCCCAGGAAAGGCAAGGGAAGAGAGAGGGCGAAAGGGCGCCGGGGCGGGGCGGGCGCTCGGGCGGAAGGGGCAGCGGACCGGGACGTGGGGCCCGGGGCGCCCCGGGACGCGGTGCCGGCGAGGGGAGGGGCGTCCCGCGCAGGCGAGGCGGGTGCGGGGGACAAGGTTTCGGGGTGCGCCAGCAGCCCTCCTGACTGAATACGGACTCCGGGGGCGGGGCGGCTGGACCCCACACGGCGGCCGCCGCGGAGGGAAAGGCGCACCAGGCACCTGCCGCCTCCGCCGCGGTGGCCCCGAGTGGGCTCGGCTCTCACCTCTTCGGTTCATAGGCCTGATCCGGACGGCCACTTTCACTTTGGAGTCTCCCATCCTGCCGCCACCGCCGAGACTCTCGCTCGGCTTCCGTCTGCCGCGGCCACCGGGCAATTCTTCGGTGCTGACCGGGCGGGAGGGGGGCTACGGACGAGCGGGAGGGGCGGGGCCTGGGGCGGGGCCTGCTGAGGGGCGGGGCCGGGGTGTTCTCGCTGCACACGACGGGATTTGTAGTCCTGAAAGGCGGTCATGGGCATGGAGGAGTTTTGGAGGGAGATTTCAGGGAGCGTTGGCTCTCAGGACCTTAGCCTTGTAAATGGCCCTCTACCTTTTCACCATTCTTATCTTTATAAGCTATCGATGAGCTGGTGCCTCAGTTGAGAACAGTTGAATAAATTGGCATTGGAGCTCTTGCAGCCTCTTCAGATTCATTTCCTGCCAATTTAGGGTTTAATCCCAGGGCCAAATTATTTTCTCTGCCTACTTTGTCTTCCCTTCTTTTGTTTCCTGAAATCATCCTTCAAGACTAAAGTTAGCATCTCTGGAAGTATTCATAGATCTACAAATTAACCCTGTACCACCCCACCCACTGCCCTTCTTGTCTAGACATTTGGTCTCTGGAACCCATTTGGGTTCAAATCCCACCTCAGCACTTTCCACCTATGTGACTATATATAAATGACTTGACTGCTCTGTGCTTGTCTTTTCATATGTAAAATAAAGAATAAGAATGACTACTTTATAAGATTGTTGTGAAATTTAAGTTAGTTAATACAAGTACAGTTCTTAAAAACTCTCAGATATGTAGAAAGTGCTCAGTAAATGTTAGACATTATTTTTGCTCTCTTATAGTATTTATGCTGCAACTATTTATGTCACTCCTAGCCTGTAGTACAGACCCAGTAAATATTTATTGCACAAATGGATCAATGAAACCACACTAAAATTAACTCTTTCTTAAGCTGTTAAAGAAAAAAAATAATAAACCACAAGCCCAAAATGGCCTCACTCATGCTAAAAAGCCCATGATACCAAACCTATATGTCATACCTGATTTAACTGCAATTTCAACCTTTCCCAGAAACATAATCTTAATCAACCAGTACGAAATTGTCTGGTCAAGCACTTGTAAAGTAATGTGTCATATAGGCCCTCTCTATCCCTCATAGAAAGAAGAGACAATTTATATAATAAAAACCCATCCCCGTTTCCCCTCCCCCCCCCGAACAGTTGTTTCTGCCCAAAGTTAATCTTTTCTTTACCTAATAATCCCTCCCTCCACCCTTCTCCCTATAAAATCCTCCATTTTGTACAACTCCTCTGAGCGCCCTTATAGTTGCTACACGAGGTCTCCCCAATTCATGAATCACTTAATAAAGTCCATTCGACCTTCAAATGTACTACATTGAATTTTTTTTTTTTTTTTTAACAAAGCCCTTGTAGAGACTGCTAACTGATTGCCTATGGGTAAGATCTGGCCTCCAAATATGTTCTGTTTGGCCCAACAGTAGTAACCAATGCATGAAAATCAGGAGATTTTTACATGCCATACAGGGCCCACGTGACGTATTAGAAATATGGATTGGAACTGAGGAGCAGTGGTTACCTTTCTAAGACATAGGTCTCTCTAGTTCACCGCAGCCCCACTCAGGTCTGCTTTACCGCCATATGTCTAGATCCTATGGGTTTATTACGCCTGCTCGTTTATTGTTTACATGATAGTACAGAACTCGGACCCATTTTACAGGTGAGTAAATACAGAAAGCTGGCAATACTTGACTTTGTTACTAGATGTCCTGCCGTAGGAAGAACTTCAACATAAGCAGAGTTGTCAAAAAGGTTAAAAACACCTTTAAGAGCAGTATAATCCTGACACATACCACGACATGGATGAACCCTGAAGACGTTATGCTAAATGAAATAAGCCAGACACGTAAAAACAAACGCTGCATGATTCCACTTATATCAGGTACCTAGAGTAGTGAAATTCAGAGACAGAAGCCTGAATGGTGGTTGCCAAGAGGAGCTGGGGCGGGAGGGAGAAATGGAGAGTCAGTGTTTAAAGGGTATAGACTTTTGGTTTGTCAAGATAAAAACAACAATGTGAATGTACTTAATGCCACTGAAATGTACACCTAAAAATGGTTACAAAGGTAAATTCATGTGATGTATATTTTACCACAATTTTCAAAATGCCGTACATCTGAAACTAATGTTATATGTCAATTCTAGCTCAATTAAAAAAAAAAAAAAAAGGTTAAAAAATAGAAATGCTACCCCAGAAGCCCTCTTTAAAAGAAGAGGATTTCTTTCTTAGAGACACTACTCTGAGGTTTCAGAAGGGCCTTCTCAGCTGGAGAAGCAGTGGGTTCTAGCACAGTAAGTCTTATGATTTTCACAGCCCAATAAACAAATAAAGCAAGGAGACTCAACATAGATTTGTCAGCTGTTTAATCTTACCAAGTAAATTCTTAGAAAACTAATGTGTGCAACAATTGCTATCTACTATTACCATCGTTTTTTTTTCAAGGAGGTTCACAAAGAATACATTTTTATGTTGAAATTGTTTGCTTGATGATCACTACTATCTTTTTGTTTTATCTAGCATTGAAAAAACTTTTGTCATGGCTCCTGGACTGATCACTAGAGTTGGGTACTCTGGTCTTACCCAAATTTCTTAATAACCATCTCAACACGTACAGGTTATAACAAATAAGAGTTTGCAATGTGCCAAGTTTCCTGGGTATTCATTCTTCACTTTATAAGTCTCTTTTAAAGCGGGTTGGGGGGAATGTTCTGATGATAGCTTGAATCTAGCTTTTATACACAAGCAAGGGGGGCAGAAAGGAGAAGCTCCACAGTTTCTATGGGAACATTGTATTCAAATTTAAGTTCAATTTCAGAGAGGAGAAAGCCCCTATGGAGTTGAAGGGGGGGCAGGGAGATGTAATAGGGAAAAGGTGAGGACTTTCTCTAAAGTTCCAAAACCAGTTAAATAGTCTGGAAACATTGATTGGAAGAAAATGATAGTAGCTTCCTAAAAGACTGTAGAGAAAAACCCCTGTGGGCTGTTCTACCTTTTGACTTCTAGTCACAGTCATTTCTCTCCTTTTTGACTTGTTCTGTAAAGGTGAGGAGAGAGGATTCTGAGAGAATCCTGAGGAAAGAAACGAATAAGATGCAAGTTACAACCTGCAGCCAAGGAGCTTGGGGCTTTTGCACTAGGTAACTGGAGAGCTGCCCAGTCACCAAGCTGCGGGGTGGGGGATGGGGGAGGGGGTGTCAGCCTCCAACACAAGGAACAGTCTTGGTTTCTCCTTTTTTGAACTATTGAGAGAAAGAAGAGAAAAAGAACCCGTAAGTAAGCCTCTGCCTTGGGCCTTTGTTGGTAAAGCAAGTACTTAAGATATCAACCAAGGCTTTATTGAAGATATTGGGGTTGGTCTGCTTAATGCTGAATTTTAGCCACGTTGATAAGAGATTTCTCGTTGTTCTGTTTTGTTTTGTTGTTTTGTTTTGTCCTGACAGTTGCAAATCCACTTATTCTAAAACTAATTTCTAATTTACTTTTCGTGGCTTTGAGCCACCCATTCATCGGTTTCTGACTGTCCCTGCACAGGCTGAAGAAGACGTTTCGCCTCATTATCATAAAATCATGACTTACAGAATAATGATAGCTTAACATATGCTGAACACTCACTGTGTGCTGGACACCATCCTAAGCATTTTACATGAATTTACTCACTTAATGCTCGCACCCACTCTGTGAGTGGTTCCTGTTATTATCCCTGTATTACATATGGAGAAACTGAGGACCTAGCATCTTACCCCAGGGCCTCGTGTTGCTGTTGTGCCCTTTTCTCCCACTCTCCCTTTTATCATGATGCGAAGTACCTATGTGCAGATTGCTCAGCCAGAAGAAATTCGAAAAGATCTAATTTTCACAATTCTACTTTTTGAAATAGTTTCTAAAACCCCCTTATTTGTAAAAAATGGAATCTGTGTACTAGCTTCTATTTTCCGCCTTTAGAGAAAGCATGGAATGCGCTAATCACTTCACTGAAGCCCAAGACCGCTCCAGCGAACATCAGTATTTACCTGCTTGCCGCAGAGCTGGTTTTGGCAGAGCGCTTGGTTTTCCCCAGTTATACCTAGGTCTCTCTTCCTGTCCCCTCATCTATACTGCGAGCACAAAGCGAGTGTCCTTTTCCAAGTCTCTTTACCTTCAACACCCATTGCTTAGCTGTTACTGAGTAGGCGGGCACTTCATACATTTTTAGGAATGAAGATATTAATACGGTATCATGGTTAACCTCAGACAGATTAAATGATTTGCCTCAAATCGTGTAGCTAGTAAACCACAGGGTTGGAATGCAAACACAAGTGTTTGTAATTCGAAAAAATCTATCTACTGTTTTCACACACAGAAAGGCCATGCCTGTGTTTCCTCTTACGTATTTTTCACATTAGCATTATCTTTCCTACGTTGTGAATTCCTGAAGCCTAGGTCTCAGTAATAGCAGCGCTACATAGCTGTTATTTATCAAGAGCTTGTTATGTGCCTGGCATCCCGTATACATGATTTCATTTAATTTTCGCAACGATCCCAGGAGGTCGGCGCTGTTGTTACAGTCTTTGACAGATGGGCGACTGAATCTCAATAAGGCAAGTTAACTTTGCACACTGGCCTGAGTAAGAGATTCTTCGCTGCAAATTGTGGGGCTTCCTGCGTGCCTTGCCTGAATTGTCAGATCATTACCATACACGAACTTACCTCTTCACCTGGTATCTGGTGCTCTGCTGGGTCCCTCAGCCTTTATTGATACTCTTCATCAAGCACCCACTGGCAGGGCCTCAACCTATGCTCCTTGTTTTAATTATTTTATTATCTTAGTCAACAAATTTCTCTACTATGTGCTTGGCCATATGACTTTGGCTACAAAGATAAAAAAGATGTGGTAATAGTCGTTAAGGACTAAGAAGTTGGGTTAGATTTCTGGAAATTTTGCAACTTCTCCCAGTTGTTTTGCCGCCTCTCACCAATGTCTGGGAATCCCCTCTAAAAACAACACTCTAGAAAGCAAGAGGTTCAGCATGCCTGGTTTGGGAGATTACTGAGAAAGGCAAAGCTAAGGATACACAACCCAGTTCCAGAGCTTGGGGGCAAGGGAGAAATAATAGATGGAGTGGGAAGCTAAGAGATAAGAGAAAGTAAGTCAGAAAAAAGAAGACAAAGGAAAGAAACACTAGTTTCTAAGAGTAGCTGCAAAAAAGCTCGTGTGGGTTCCTCGAAGTCAAAAGCCACGTCTTTCGTCTTTCGTACCTATTCGTTCCATCCCCATTGCCATCATCCTGTTCTCAGCCTTCTGAAGTCCTTGTTTTCAAAGCCTCTGTGTGACCCCTCCCCAAAGGATACCTCAGGGCAGAAAGTATCCATCCATCCTGCATATGGGACTCACTCTAGAGTCATAGAGTAAGGTTTCTCCTGAAAGAATGAAGCTACAAACTTGTGGGCTTAGGAGCCTGAATGAAATTGGCCTCGATTTTGAGAGATTTAGGTGTTTAGAAGAGTTAGGTGGGGTAGACACAGGCAAGGCCCTCTTTCCCTAGGATTTCATTTAGAATGCAGTAGGATTTATGAGCCCAGAGAGCAAAGTGTACCTTGTAAACACAGTTACTTATGTATCAGTTTCCTTTTTGTTCTCTCTTTGCATTTAGTGATGTTTTCTTAAATGTACATGTATTTGGCCTGTGCCAGGGGGAAGCAGAGGAAGGGACTTTTGGACAGAGGTCTAAAAGGGAAGAAGTCTACCTCTGAGGCCAGTGTGGTGAAGGCGGTGGGAACTGGGGAAAGACCACAAGAATCAAATCAGAAGTATGAATTTGAGGTGACTGGGTCCTGCTCTGGGAGAGTCCTCTCTTCATAGGAACCTCACAGCCCTGGGTTTTACTTTATTATGGAAGGCGCATTCCCTCCCTCTGTCTGCCATTTAAAATCTAACCATTCAGGGCCCGTTGTCTTCAAAAAGTCATCCTTCGCTAATCCTGCATGCAATACTGTTTCCCTTCTGGAAACTTCCCGAACATTGTACCATATTAGCATCAGGTTAGAAACCGACTTAAATAATGTATGTAGGTCTTGTCTTCTCCAATCAGACCGAGGACTTGGCGGCAGGACGATGTCTTCTCACCTCGGGTATGGCTCACAGTGACGAGACCACAGTCGACGTGATCTATGACGGGCGACTGAATTGTTCCCGTGCAAAAAAGCACAGAGGCGGAAGACCCAGCAGACACGAGAAGAGCTTTAAGTTAATTATTTTGACTGAAAATCTAAAGCAATCAGAAATTCTGGGGAAAAAAATAAGCAGGTAGTGGGACAGAAGATCTTTAAAACGTCAATTTGCCCTCTTTACTGAGGAAATTTAAATCCTTTCGAATCTCTGAAGATCCAGAACTAAAAGCCCTCCGAAGATACACAAATTTCACACTAGACTCCCCCAAAGTGTGCGCTATCTGTAGGAACATAAATTCACTTTCCTTTTTGTTGAAAACTGTCTCTAAAGAACATCAATAATGAATCCAATAGGCCTACTTCATCTCCATAAATCATTTAAGGACAAAGGTCAGGAGAGGGTACTCTTTTGGTATTATTTAAGGCAGATTGTACAGTTCAGGCCCCATTAGTGAGCACAAAAGAACATCCATAAAATATTCACAGGCTGTGGTACAAAAGCCTTTACTGCTTGGGGGACCCATGCCTAAAGGATTAGATTAGTCAGATCTATGGTCACCTCCGTCCACTTCCTTAAACTCAGAGGTTTCCACAGCTCTTCATCAATCTGATGTATTTAAAGGGATTTTTTGAAACCACAGGGGATTGGTTAGAATAAGCAGGCGGTAAACTTTTATGCCCAGGGTTCCAAGCCTCAAGAGAAGCAATTGACTTTTTTCACTAGGACGGCTATCTGGAAAAGAAGCAAAAACCTCCCGTGAGAAATATTGGATAAAGCTACAGTTGGAAAAAAGAGATATCTCCCAGAAATATACCTGGGAAGGAATCCCTGCCATGAAAGACACTCTCCTCCCTTTATTCATTATTGATATTTTTTACCAAATATAATTAAATCTAACCCATATTCGATTATATATATAATCAATGCAAAGTACTTGCCTGTTTAGGAATAAAATAAAGTAAGTATAATAGACTACATTTCCAGAAGGTTAGAATTTATTTGAAGATAATTACAGTCATCCTTTGGTACCCAAGGGGCATTGGTTCCAGGATCCCTGACAGACACCAAAACCAAGGATGCTCACGCTCCTTCGTTGGCCCTCTGGATCAGGTTCAACCAAATTTTGATCTGAGGTCGGTTGAATGCGCAGATGCAGAACCCGCTGATACAGAGGGCTGACTGTCAGCTGTTTCAGTGGGGAAAATATCCATAGAATTCCTCCTTCGATAGCTGGCAGGTAATGAAGATCTTGTTTTCTCAGGAAGTCGTCACGTATTGCAGCTGCACATGGGTGGGGCCTGAGCCTAGCTGCGGAGAGAAAAGGACCATTCTGAGTCACCCCAGATTCAGATCTAGAAGGTGTCATCTAGGCAGGAAGCACGAGGGTGGGGCCCCCAAATCCTGATACTGGAGAGAAGAGCAGAGCAAATACCCCAGGCCATGATGGATGCCACACGTGGTTTTAACCTTCTAGATACTGGATGTGAAGCAGTTAAGGAGAAACCCAAGACAGCTGCACCCCAGGGGCTCTGTAATGGGAAATTATCTTTGAATTCATTTTTCTGTGCCACCAAGGGAGACGTTTTTGGGACCCGATCTGGAAGCTTTCCTACCCACTAGAAAGCCAGGAGCTAGCTGTAAAGCCCTCCCAGTGCCCTGGCATGACTCAGAGGCAGCTGAGCAAGGCCGGGAACAGAATGGGGACAGCCGCACCAGTCTCGCCCTTCTGCCCGTCTATGGGAGGAAAGCAAAACCGCCTTAGAAACACAGAATGATGTGGCCATCACCTGCCAATATAGAATTCAGACAATTAAAGGCTTACACGTAAAAACTTGAAAAACTAGAAGAAAATAAAAGTGACTATTTAGTTCATCTCAAGCAAAAAAAGAAGTCATCAGTAACAGCACAAGTACAGAGAAACTTGTTCAAATCAAAGTCCATATGGCTGGAGTCAGGACCCAAACTGGGGTCTGTAACGCCATAGCCTAACTCTGCCCAAATGACTTCTTTAAGGAGAAAATAAAAACAGGTAGCTTAGAAAACAAAGATTTCTAATGTAGGCTCCCCAAATCTCACCAAATAGGGAAAGAGCCGGCAATAAATTAGAAGTTCTGGAAATATATGACAGACATAAAGTTATAATCCTAAAGAAGATTTACAAACCAAAAAGAAAAGGATGGAAAGAAGCCAATAAAATTTTGACAAGTGTAACAAACAGGCTATTCCAAAGGAAGAAATGTGGACTATAAACATATGAAAAATATTCAGTTTTCTTAGCATTAAAGAAATGCATGTTTAGCAACAAATTGGTAAATTTTTATTTATTTTTTAACATTTTATTTTTTAAAGTTTTTCGCCTTCCCACCTCTCCCTTGGCAAACTTTTAACAAAAAGTTAATGCTTCTTTATGGTGAAGTAAGGTTGGTAAGGCGACCAACTTTTCAGAGTGCCAACCCAGGATGCAATCATATCAGACAAAAAATTAATAATAATATAACATATAATAAATAATTACACATATTATTACCTTAACAAAAATATAAAAAATAGATATTAATTTTAAATTACATATTATTCTGTATTATTTTCTGTTACATAAATGCTATTTAAACAAAACTACAACAAGGCTAGGTAACAAAAACAACTAGTAGTAATTAATAATAGGACAAATTGAAAAATAATGTATGAGAAAAATATAACAATATTTTTATAATTTTTTTTTGGTTCTCTGATATGGTAATTTATTTTAACTCTTTATTGGGTATTTACAGTTTTGTAGTTGGGTAATATATCAACAATCTTTTGTTTTATGTTTTCTGTAGTTTCACTAAAATCTTCCTTAAAAAATACAAAAAATAAAATCTTCGTAGAAATCAACAAGATGATTGGAAATTTCATTTTTCATATCAAAGGACCTAAGCAATAGAATATTTTTGTGTCTGTTTTGGGGAGGAATAAAGATTTTCTACCCTCTTAGGTTCAGTAGCTGAGGTTTGTGAATTAAGCTGACAAAAGACCAATTAATAGGAGAAAAGGTACAATTTTTATGTCATATTTACATGCATAGGAGTTCACAGAAAAGAAGTGAAACTCAAAGAGGCAGTTAGACTCGGAGGTTTATGCACCATTTTAACAAAACAAAGGAGGTTCGGGCTTCAAGGGATAACTCAGGAAACGTAGGGAAGTGACTAGGACATACACGAGGGAACTAACGGAAGTAACAGTTATTTTAGTAAGATCTGTCGATGCAAACTGATCTCAGTGTTGGCCCCCTGTCTCGGTGGTAAGATTGCTCTTCTCTTTCTAGTACAAGGGGCTGGGTGGCGGGGGATGGGGAAAGCACCTTTCTCAAAGGGAAATTTATGCCCTGCTTTTAGAAAGGGCAGAGAGGTGACTTCGGTTCAAAAGAATATGCCAAAACGGCGTATTTTGGAGTGGCCATATTCTGATCCCCTTAATAATGACGACTGCGGCTGTGATACACTGTGGAAGGAAAGCATAATGGTTGGTTAAGTTCTGCCAGAATCAGCTCTACATCGTAAGAGGCCAGCACCTTCGTTAGCAGCATTCCCTCGTTTGCTCTCCCGCAGGACACTTTAGTCTTAACCTCTGGATCAGGAAATGTGATCGAGGAAACAGTATGAGAATTCATGTTCCACAGTGGGGTGTGCTCACATTCAGTCAGTGGCGTTGATGTCTTTTGGAGAAACAAGAAATATTTCGATTGATTCAGAACAACTTGCTCTTCTCATCCCGGACTTTTGAGATTCAGACTCCATGTGTTTTTACATCTTCTTCCGCACCATGCCTGACCCCAAATTATTTTCTGCTCCTGTGTCATACGTCCTGTTTCGGTTCCTTACTTTCCTAATCTTGTACCTGTGTCCTCCTGTCATGAAAATGACACAGAAGTTTAGCCTTGTTTTTCAGTGACGTCTGGGACATGCTGCTGTTGGCACTGTAATCTGAACTCTTAGAAAACATGAGTGCAACATTCGAGATGTTAAAAATTAAACGAGCCCTCAATACAAACACATTCTCAACACAAACAAAGCACAACAGTCAATCCACAGGCAGAGTCAGACAAACTATTATAGCTCACGACTACAAGGCACTTGAGTCACGCACTTAAGTCATATCACCTCTAGTGATGTGACAGTGGAGGATCTGTTACTGGGAACTGAAAACATCAGCAGTCAGTGACCATGGAAGGTGGCTAATCTGTGTCATACCCATTGGTCACCAAAAGCAGTGTCGGCTAGTATGTTTAGCTGCCAACTGAGTTTTGCACTTTTCCCTTAATTGTTCACACCTATGCTGAAAATAAGGCCTACTCCTGTTTGGTAGAGGGGTTTCCTGGAATGAGGAACTTTCAGTGCTAAAACCATAGGGGTCAGTCCCTGTGAAAACAGCATTTTAAATATCTACAGTAGGAAGTATATGCATATTGGTGCAGCTTTTCTGGAGAGCAGCTTCAAGTCTTAAACACGTCTTTACCTTTAAACCAGTCATTGCACTTCTAGGGAATTTATCTTAAGAAAATAATTAGAGGCAGTCATAAACTATGACTATGGATAGTCAACTGAGTTTTATTCATAATATCTAAAGACTGAAAACAGTTTAAACTTTCACCAATAAGGAAATAGTTGAATAAACTGTGATATATTTTTTACAATGGAATGCGGTCATTGAATGCAATAATTAAAATTCATGTTCTTTGGGGATGAAAAATACTAACAATAACTATGAAAAGTAGTTTACAGTATGATCCTATTTTTACCTAAAATATACATTTATACACATACACAAATATACAGTGAAAGAAAAAGAAAAACTAGAAATGCCCCCAGAATTTACATTTCAGTGAAAGGATGGCTAATTTTAATTATTTATTATACTTTTCATATTTTCCCAATTTTCTGTAATCAACAAATTTTCCTGATTTTCTTTGCTTTTGTAACATTTAATTAATTATTTTTCAAATTACATATTTTAAAGGCAAAAAAATATCCTTGTAAAAATAAACAAACAAACTTATTCTTACTATGATGAAATTGGAGAAGTTTTAAGGTATGACCAGCTTTCTTGGAAAAAGTTAAAATAGAATTTTGATAGACATTATCCAAGGTACAAGTGAATGATACCAAGGGGTCCCACCCAACAGTCACTTCATTCTGCTGCTTGGACTACATTTTCCATGCAGTTCAAGCTGGCCTTCATTTATTTGCTCTTCCCTTCAGACTTAGAGCCATTATTTCATGGATGAGGCAGACAATTGATGCAATTATCCGTCAGGTCCTCTCATGTGGATTTGCCTGATGAGTTTAAAAATATAATCAGATAAAATGTTGTGATACTGTCTGAAGTTTGAGTAATTGCCAACCATAAATGTGGTTGCCATAATGTTGGGAAATGACTTTTTCATTGCTGACTAGTATGGGACGCCGATGATGAAATAAACCATGACGAAATAGGAGACTCTGCAAAGAAATTTGTCTAAGCTTTCACCAAGATACAGAGAAGAAATGAATATCAAAACACTATTCCATATTATTTGTAGTTATGATTTATATAATTACGTTTATGTTAACTATAGAGTAAATTTGCACAGTTCTCATTCCATAGTGTGCATTCTCTTGTTCTTAATGAATCTTTTAGTTGCCTTTAAAGTTTTGAGTTAAAGAAGTCCTCGAAGCGCCTTACCAGATTTATTTATGAACTGAGTTTCCCTCAGTTGACAACTGCAGAGGGATGTGGCTGCTCAAAGTGAGCCTATGTGAGGGGTAGCACCCTCTTCTCCTAAAATGGGACTTCTGGCTTTATTCTGCATGGCAGTCCATTGCAGGGGCTCTAATTAAAGAACGAGGTCCTCCCAGATTAGTGATGCAAATGTCGTGTGAAAGACCTATGTAAATGATGAGTTCTTGTCACCTGTAACTTTCTTTCCAACTCCATAATCCAACATGGCTTAATTGGGTTCTGAAATCGTTCTTGCCCTCACTGTAAAAGTAACCCTGATTTCTTATTTGGGCCCCATGTCCCATGTGTGACAAAAGTAAGAAAAGCAAAACTGGAGGAGGGAATAAATAAGAAGTGAAAACCATAACATTAAGATGGGAAGGACTGTGGATTTGGCACAGTCTGCTGGAATATCCTAGGAATTACTCTCAGTTTCCTAAAAACACATGAAAAATGTAAATTGTGTTGGACTACCCCCAAAACTGCCACTTTCCCCTCTCTCTACATGAACTCGCTCCAGACTCTTTTCTTCCTTGTTGTTCAATGTTCAGCTTATCACTTAGCTCTCTATCAGAAAATTAAGTGGAAACTGGTCACCCAAAAGGCACCAATGGTCTGAACTGGGGGCTGGGATAGGGTTTGAATTACAAGATGAAAGCTAAAGGTTGTAAAATCTCAGAAGGATAAGACCTATCAAGGTAACAATCAGGAGGCAAAGTACTCAGAGCAAAGAAGGAATGAATTCCGGCTAGTCTGGGGCCTGGGAGGAGCCCAGAGAATGAGATTCCAGCCTCAGCCCAAGGGGTGAGTAGGTCACTGCATGTCAGAAACTGGTTTTCCATCCAGGATGTTATCAGCAAGCCATAAACCAGATCGAGGATCCAGGAAGTTATGAGGGTGAGTCAAGGTGTGTTTGTGGCCTGATTTGAAGACAAGGCTTGTTTGCATCAGCAGGTACTTCTTTATAAATCCTTCAAGGCAGGAACTGGTGTGACTTGGACCTATGCCAGGCAAACTGTGAACAGAAACAGCCCACCAAGGGAGGAGCAAGCACCTGAGAACTGTATGGTTGCAGGTGAGTCAACGTGAAAGTTCACCAGATGTGACAAAGCAGAGGTGACAAGGATGCTACTCAACACTGGCTGCATATCAGACTCACTAGGGGAGCTTTAAAAAAAAACATGGCAGAGTCCAGCCACACCCCGGACCAATTAGACTGGAATTTCTGGGGGTTGGAGCTAGGCATTGGTATGCTTCGAAAAGCTCCTCAGCTGATTGTAACATGCATACAGGACTGGGAACCACTGAGTCACAGGTAGGTTCTCAGAACTATTCCCCAAGTTTAGCGCTGACAGATTCATTTTCTTGTGACTAACTAGTATTTACCAAACAAGCTTTACAAAAATAGTGTTTAAATATATAAACAATAATAAACTTGTTTCCAAAATAGAGATAAATGAATACCAACTGAAACTAAGGAGTTAGGGCTTCATGCAAACTGAGCAAGGATTTTCATTGGGGGAGTGACATGACAAAAGTGACAATCTAAGAAGAGTAATTGGACGCTGGTGTATAGGGAAGAGCCAGTTTAGTTCACCACACGTCTATTAATGGGAGCGAGCTAGTATTTATTGAGCAAACGCTGCAACAGTCTTACTCATGCCAACAATCCTGTGAGGTGGGTACTTTGGCTACCTTGTCTCGTAGATGGAGAATCTAAGGGAGACAAAGGTGAAGTGACTTGCCCAAAGTCACAGATGAGTAAAGAGCAGAGAGTTGAGACATGAATCCAGACTCCAGAACGCCTTTCATAACCACCTCATGTCACCACCTCTCATTTCACAAGTGACTGTGCTCAGTCGTTCTTGGGGGACGCGATGATGGAGGTCACAATTCTGGCCTTCAAGAGAGGGGCAGAGGCATCAGGAAATAACCACAATGCTGTGTGATGAGTGTCTTCACGGTAGTCTGAGAATACACAGGAGGCACAATTAAGTCTTCCTAGGGGAATGAGGCTGGAAGGAAGCAACAGTAGACTTGTCTTTGGTCTTAAAGGACAAAAAGAGAGTGGAAATGGGGAGCCTGGTTAGAAAGGCATTTGCAGTAATTAGGTCAGGAGCTGGGACTGTGGCTGTGGGATGGGAAGGGCCAACAGGGAGGGACTGATATTTTTAGTCTGGTCAGGCTGCTATAACCGAAATGCCACAGATCGCGCAAAATAAACAACAGAAATTTATTTCTTATAGTTCTGGAGGCTGGAGAGTCTGAGGTCGAGGCGCTGGCAGGTTCCGCGTCTGGCAAGGCCTTGCTTCTTCATTTCTAAGTGGCCCTCTTCTCACTGTGTCTTCACATAGCAGAGGGTGGAGGGAGCTCTCTGGGGTCTCTTTTATAAGGACATTAATTTTATTCATGAGGGATCTACTCTCATGACCTTATCACCTCCCAAAGGCCCTACCTCCAAAAACCATCACATCGAGGGTGGCGGGGGGTCAGTTTCAACATGAATTCTGGGGGCACACAAACATTCAATCCATCGAAGTGAGGCAAGGGAGGTCTCTAGGATGCAAGAGTTAAGGATTCACGCAATCTCAGGGCCGTCCCTGTGTCTGTGCTACCCCGAGCATGAGTGTCGCCTTAAAGTTTGCACAGTAGCTTCCCAGCTTGCTGACTCACTCACTCCTGGCCCTGAGGGCGTACTTGCAGAGAGCAGTGCTAGAAGAAGACCCCCAGGGTTTCAGCCACCTGCATATGGAGAAATGCAAGGTACTTTGAGAATCTGAGCTTTAGGTTATCAGGAGAATAGCATAAGAACATATCACGTAAGAACATATCACAAGAGAACGGCAGGGTATCGAAGTGGAAACATGCAACCAGCACTTAAACTGCAAGTGGCCCTCGCAACTCCGATGCTGACGTGGGGGTCATGAGAATGGATGCTTTGCAGCAATAAAATAATCAGAGGTGCGAGCAGAAAGCTGAGGGTCTCCCACAGGTAGGCTAAGGCTCGTCCAAAGAAAAACAGCTTCGCACGTGGCTCTCTCAAAAGATGGGCAGTAATGCTCACAGTAAAGTTATTCCATAAAGCTTGACGGTGAGTGCCGAAACCGGAAACACAAATTGTTTTACATCTTTTATACTGTTACTGAGTATTTCCTATCATTAATAAGCAATTTCTATACAAACTATTTCCCATAACTGCTTCTGAATAGTTTACAATTATAAACAATTTTTAAAAGTGGTCTCCCCTGATGAAAGCAAGCCAGTGATATAGAACTAGCTTAAAGACTGCAAGTCATCTGATTATCTAAGCTACATATAGAGGAAATGGCAGATGGAAAGCAAATGCTAATTGAGCCCCAATTACGAGCCGGCACTATTCTAGACGCTTACATGGACCGCATCTTCTTTTGCTTAATGACAGCCATGGGTACTTTCTTTTCGCATCTTTGGGTCTGTGTATAAGATAAAACTCATCGAGGAGAAGCCAGTGCCTGCCAAGGCGAGGGCAATGTCAGGCCACCAAGTCCCTGAAAGAGGAACTGAGGTTTCAACCCCTGCGTTGGCCTTTCAGGAGTGGAGGTCTGCTCTGGCTCTGAGCAGACTCATCAGACGGTCCTGAGGGATGGAAAGCTGACAGTCTGGCGTGCGGTGCGCGTCTGGGGAGAAGCGGCCTCCTGGAGCCAGTCTCGGGCCAGAATTACCTCGTTACGAGCACCGGCAGCATGGAAGCCCCTGGGCCCTTGAAGCTCGGTGAGTGACAGCTGAGGTGGTGGACGCTCGGACAGTCCCACAGAGGGACTCCGACAGGATACCGGAATCAGTCAGGAGAATCCTGGTCTTGATGGTCAGCTAACTGGTGACGGCTAGCCTGGAAGTCGGAAATGTGAGGATGGGAAGGCAGCCGCTTCCCACGAGACTTCTCTTCCTTCCTGCTAGGAAGGGGGTTGATGTCTGAACTGACTCCACACATGCCACTTTTCCAAAAACTGATATTGCTTTTTGGCTCAGAAGTGCAACTTGCTGGTTAGTTGCTCTTACAAGCTCAAAGTCATTCTAGAACCAAAGAGTCCTGCTGTGAGAAGGGATCATTTTTTTCATTAAAAAAAAAATTTTTTTGATATATATGCTGTCCCGAGAGGAAAATTCCACTTAAAAAAGATTACATAAACTATTCACATAGGAACCATTGATTCTCCTCATTAAAGCCACAAAAAAGCTTAGGCCCACTGGTTCATAGGCTAGAGCAATCTTAATTAGTTTAAAAAAAAAAAAGAGAGATCAAATTTAAAAAAAGTATGGCTGATTTAAAGCTTTCTCTGACTTCTTTTTGCTTAGGAATTTGATTACTTTGACCCATCTAATTATAATAATAACAAATGACGCACATTTCTTTTTTGCAAACAATTGCAAAAATACTGATTTCACAGTGTGTAAATGTAATATAAGGTGACCACCTTATTTTATTCACTTAATTCTCGTGACAACTCTACGATGGGCACTATTACCTCTACCGTGCAGGTGAGGAGACTGAGGCAAAGAGAGATTAAGTAACTTGCTTAAGTTTATGCGGCTAGTCAGCGACAGAACTGACCCTCCAACCAGGTGGCTGGGGCCAGAGTCAGCGTTTCTTTAACCACTATGTCGTACAACCTTAGAGGCACAATAACATAGAGTAAAATTCCTAGCCACGAGCATATTACCGTGGGGCCCCTCAGGGATCTGCACAAAGAACCCCCCTTCCACCAGCTCCCCCTCCTTTGCTGATGTTTGTGGGAGAGGCTGCACAGGCAAAGCGGAAAGAGCATCCTCTGAGAGGAAGATGTGCTCAAACCCCAGAGCCACCACTAGCCGTGTGCCCTGAGCTAAGATAGTCAACCTGTGTTCCTTATCCATAAAGATGGGCTAATCACAGCTTCTTCATGGGCTGTTGTGAGGATTAAGCAAAGCACGGCCCAGAGTAGATAGAAACGAACCCAGTGTGTTCACAGGACGTTGGGTGGGGGCACTCGGCTGAATTGGAGCCACTTGTTTATTTGGATCCAGGTTCGAGACTTTACATTTATTGCAAATTCGACTTCATCTAATTGTATCTAGATAATTGTTACTGCATACTTCGGCAGTTCTGAACGGTGATCCAGAGCATTTGATCGCCTTCTCTGCTTCGTGATTTCGAAAACATGGTCAGAGCTGGGCGAAAGAAGGGCCTTTAAACCCAGCTCTGGAAAGCTCCCTCCATCCCCCGAACATCTACGCGGCCCTTGTTTCTCTCTCTCTTCTACAAGGAATAAGACCTTGGCCGTAGCTTGCTGATAACGCCACAGAATTGAGACAGAGATGGGATGGAGTCCAGGAGGAATATACCTAACCTCCCAACTGAGTAATCCAGTCAGAAATAGGAAAGGAGCTTCTGTAAAATTTGTTTCCCTTTCTTCCTCCTCTGATACTATCAACTTGAGTCTCAGATGAACCTAAAAATGAAGTCTTGCTGCGATCGGTCATTCTGCCCATCACTTTCCCACTCCCTCCTTGATTTAGTAATTAAAACTAACCTGGGGGCCATTTAGCCTCCTCAGCTGGGACAAACACCCAAGGACCCAGTTAACCGCGAGTACTGAGGCCGAGAAAAGGTTGACGCCAAGGCAACACTGCCACCCTGTGGCCAAACGATATTTTTACAACTGTCAACACGCTTTAGCGGTGGACCTTCACAGAGGGATGCACGAGGAGTACGCACAAAGCTCCTTTCCAAACCTCTGAGTTTTGTCAACTGTTAAAGTTTTAACTTAAGAATCAAACATAAACCACATATCTAAATCATGGATGTATAGTACCTTGTTCATTCCCACAGGCACCTTAAGTCATAGACTCTGGAGAATTGATGCTTTTGTCATTAGATGGTTTATTAGTACTTCTTGTTTTTTGTTATGTTGTCATCAACCCATTTACACTGTGTTTCTAAGCTTTGTAGTGATATTGGAGGGAAAAGTAACATAGAGTATAGAGTCCCTGACTTCAAGCAGATTGCAATCTGGTCAAGGTGATAAAGTTCATCTTGCCTTGAACCGGCCTGATGTCTCCTCCCTGAAAAATTATGGCACCAAAGTGTGGGTAGACACTGAAATGTGGCTGATGCCAGATACCACCACTCGAACTCCAAAACATTTGTCATTGGCCAAGAACTTGTGCTTAAGAGCTAGCCTAAGCTAGATTTATTTAGCACATATGTAGTCCTTCCCAAACCCAAGGAGAGGTTAGGAAGCTCTACCCAAAAACATATGTGCCTATCCTACTCTGAAAGGAAAATAACTATCCTACCCTGAGGAGATAGTTGGATTCCTCTGGTTAAAACTGGTATTTCTTAAAACCAAGGCCTCTGAATCCCAAGGGAACTGGGAAGTCATCTGGGATCTTAGGCTTCCTCCCTCCTTCTCTCCCTTAGCGTCTTTTCTTTTTTTCTTTCTTTTCTTTCTTTTCTTTCTTTCTTTCTTTCTTTCTTTCTTTCTTTCTTTCTTTCTTTCTTCTCCCTCTCACTCTTCCTCCCCACTTTCCTTCTTTTTTTTTCTTTTAATTTTCAGCACTTCAAAACTCCAGTGGATATTTTACATTTCCTTGTGAGAAAACTAAAAAAATTATTTTTTGAGTGCTGGAATTTGATAATACTGGTTATCTCAGAGTGATCTGAAACGTATGATGCCTATTATTTGTGTCTTTTATAAGTCAACGTTGAGAAACCAAGTTGATTATTTCTTAACAAATTCAGTTTGGCAGACAAAGCGTCTGAAGGTGGTGGGTTAGTTAGTCCTTAGAGAAAAAAAGGTGGCAATTCTGCTTTAGAAACAGGTAAGTGCTGACCTCTAGTGGATCTATGTAACATTACAGCCCACAAATGAGGCTAATGGAGAAAAGAGCAGTTAGTTGCTTGATAAGTTGTTATTGAATGTTTTCTGCAACGTGTGTTCTGTTTTCTTCTTTTGAGGATTCTCCAGGATCCTGAAAATTTCTCCTTTATCTTATGAATCACTTTCCACATCTGAGGAACACAGACTATCTGCAATTCTTTGGTTGATAAGCTATCTAATCCCACCCTCATAACTAGCTCCCTCCCTCTTGCCTACTGTGTGGCCTGATTAAAATTTCCTATTCATAAAGCAGCCAGGTAACCCATTTTCCAGGGCTCCTACTAATTCCATTCAGTGTCCGTTTCTTGCTGCTGGGGTTGGAGGTGGGGAACAAAGGGAATAAGGGAATGTTGAGCAATTTCTCTTCATTGTGACCATCAAGGGCCAGTTATCTTCTACTCATGCAAAATGTATTCATGACTTCTTAACACATACAGGCCATTTATAGAAAACACAGTAGTGAACAAAACCCAAGAAGGCATTTTTCCTACCTTAAACAAGGAGGGAAGTGAGGATGAAGTGAGGGTGGGCAAACAACTTGTTTCCGTCCTGGCCCTACCTCAGTGGCCGTGGGCATGGAGAGTCTCAGGCCCTCAGTTTCACCACCTGTAACATGAGAGAGTTGGTTATATATGCTTTAAGAACAAGTTTAGCTCTACTTTCATATGATTGATATTGTCTGGACTCTTCTTGAAATTTCTATTCATAGGTACCTCCTCCGAGGAGTTAGCTATTTGTTAATGTGCAACCACACCCAGAAAGACAGTGTGGCCTCGAGTAGCCCTGTCGAATATCAGATTGCTTCCTATTTACAGTGTGTTTTAGTTCTCTATTGTATAACACATTACCCCAGAGCTTAGTAGCTCAAAACAACATTTATTATCTCGCAGTTTGCATGGGTCAGGAATCTGGCTGTGACTTAGCTGGGTTTTTTGGTGCAGGGTCTCTCGTGAAGCTGCAATCACAGTGTCATCTGGGGCTGCAATCTCATCTGCTGGCTCGGCTGAGGGGAGGGTCTGCTGCTCTCACACTCACGTGTGTGGTTGTCAGCAGGCCTCAGTTCCTCATGGCTGAGGGCCTCAGTTTATTCACATGGGCTGCTCCACAGGGCAGCTCATGACATGGTAGTTTGCTTCATCGGAACAAGCAAGTGAGAAGAAGCAGAGGGAAAGAGAAAGAGCAAGATAAAAGTTAGTCTCCTTGGCCTATCTCAAGGGAAAGGAATAACATAAAAATGTGGGGAGGGTGCCAGGAGTCAGGAATTTTGAGAGCCATTTCAGAAGCTGTCTATCACACTGTGTGACTTCAGGAAAGCGAATGTCTTTATACCTCAGTTTATTCAGTTGTAAAATGGGGGTATTAATGCCTCTTTTACAGGTTTGAGGTAAGAAATAAGTGTGGAGTATTGGGCGCCTGGTGTTTAGGAACCCAATGACCATTCTTTTCCTTGCGTTCCCTATGGGACACCTTCCATATTCAGAACTGTACAATTGAATTACCCAGGCTGTTTCATGTTTTGTCCCCCAAAAGGCTTTGTGCTCTCTGAGGAATAGTAGTGCATGGAAAATAAAGGAAACACAATGACTTATTTTATTCTTAGGTTTATAAATCAATATAATAAAATAATCTTTTAGCCACCAATTATACTCAGGAAAGAAATTACCTAGTCTTTGGAGGACTGGTTTCTGTATTTCTCACTGTTGTATTCCTAGCACCACAGCATCTGGTTCATGGCAGACATTTAATAAATATGTCTTGAATTATATACTGTTTTGTTTTATAAACTCTTTCCCAAGGAAACTGATATAACATGTTGCTTTGACTTAAAAGGGCAACAAGCTTCTTGATACCATGGGGAATGTTACTAAAAAGAAAGAATCCAGAAGTTGTTGTCTTATCCTTGTTTAAAGCTAAGGATTTATCCACATGGAACGCTGTGTGATTTCTGGTACTTTAAGAAGAAAAGATCTCAGGGAAGGATAATTTGAATGATGACAATAATCTGAAACTCAAATGGCTTACTTATCTTTAGGGTAAGGGTGAACTGACCCTCAAAGAGATTTGTCCTCCAGGTTTACATCATCTGGGTGGTTTAGGAAACTCCAGGCAGTGCCTGGACTGGTAAGTGTCTCCACACCAGGCAGGAGCAAAGGCAAATTCTCTCTGGGGAGAATAAACTTCATCTGAGGCCTCAGATACTTCCTACGACCAATTCTCACTGGTACTGTAGCACGTGTAAAGATAATAAACGCAGAAGGAGAACAGAAGTGTGACAGAACCAGAAGAAACAACAGAGCGAGGCCCACGAAGACACAAGCTGTTGGAATTGTCAGGCACAGTTAAACAACTGTGCTTATGATGTTTAAATAGATAAAAGATGAGCTCAAATACATTTATGGGAAACAGAAATAAATAGCCACAATAAAATTAATTTAATACAAAAAGAACAAAGTAGAGCATCTAGATGTAAAATATACAATAACTGAAATTAAAAGCTCAGTGGGTGGGTTTACCATCAAATTAGACATAATTGAAAAGAGAATTAATCATCCTGAAAAGAGGTCTGGAAAATGTTCTAGAAGGTAGTACTGAAAAGCGAAAAGATAAAGAATATGAAAAAAAGGGTTGAGACAGAGTGACAATGTTTAACATATATTTAGTTAAAGTTCTATAAGGAGAAGAGAAAAAATGGGGGAGCAATAGCAATATTTGAAGAGAAAAAGGGTAAGAATTCTCTAGAAATTTCTAGAAATGAGTAGGGACACCAACCCGAGGATGTAAAAATCCAAGAATCACAATTAAATTTAAAAAAGGACAAGAGTACCAAGACAATTCAATTTTTTAAAATACAAAGGCCATCTTGAGATTACAGTGAAGGTTAGAAGACCGAAACAAAGAGACATATCTTAAAAGCCACCAGAGAAAAGATATCTCCAAAGGCTAGGCAGCAAGACAAATAACAGACTTCCCAATAGCAACAGTGGGAGCCAGAAGACAATGGAACGATGATAATGCATTAAGAGAAAGTAATTACCCTCTTATGTATAGTAAAGATATATTTCAAAAATGAGGGTGAAATAGAGATTTTTCAAGCAGAAAAACAAAAAGAGTTCGTTACTATCATAAAATCAATAAAGCAAAAATAACGTGATACCAAATTAAGAAATGAATTTTAAAAATGTGGTAAAAATCCAGATAAAATCCAAATCAATATTGATTAAAGAAAACAATAATAATGTCTTGGGAGGTTTAAAATAAAATTAAAATACATAACCATAATAGCAAATATATGGGAGAGTGATAAATGGAATTAAAGTGTTTTAAAGATTTTTGATTGTCCAGGGAAAGGATAAATATCAACTAACTTTAGAATTTGGTAAGCTAATTATGCATGATTTAATTTATGAGTGCTTGTTAAAATAATAGAATCAGAATATATAACTTATAAATCAATGGAGGACAAAACAATGTTAAACATAATCAAGTGAAAAGAGGCAGCGAAAGGGGGTGGAAGTAATAAAAATAGGATCATTTGAAAGCATAAAATAAGATACTAGATTTAAGCCCAAATATATGAGCAATTGCATAAAATATAAGTAGACTATATGTTCCCGTTAAAAAACAAATGGCTTCACTGGAAAGTTCAGCCCAACATTCAAGGAACAAAAAATTATGGTCTTACACAAACTTTTTAGAAAATTTCTGAAGCTGTCATAAACTTCATAATAAAATCTGACAAGTATAGTATGTGAAAGAAAAGTATAGACTAATCTCCCACAAATGCAAAAATTTTAAACAAAGTATTAGCAAATAGAATCAAGCAATATATTAAAGGATAATATATTGTCACCAAGTTGTTTTTTTCTGGAAAACTAGTGTTGGTTTAATATAAGAAAAAGAATTAATGTAAATCACTACATTAACAGATTAAAGGAGAAAAGTTTGTGACCATTATTTCAAAAGATGGAGAAAAAGCATTCGATTAAATTTAATGTCCATTCATGATAAAAATTCATAGCCAAATAGAAATAGGAGACTTTTTTAACCTTATAAAAGATATCTACAAAATAAAAAAACAATTAAACAAAACAAACAGAAAACAAAGCTTTGACAACAACACACAATGAAATTTCAGTGAACAAGCCAAAAAATGAAATTAACAATTCCATTTGCATTAGCATCAAGAATACTTATGAATAAATTAGCATAAGTAGTGCAAGATGTATAAACTAAAAATTACAAAGCATTATTGAAAGAAATTAAAGAAGACCTAAATAATGAAAAGACCTATGATCATGATTGGAAAGACTTAATATTGTTAGGATGGCAATATTCCCCAAACTGGTATGCATACACAACGCAATCACTATGAAAAATCCCAGCTGACTTTGAAGAAATCAGCAAGCTGATCCTAAAATTCATATGAAAATGCAAGGGACTCATGATAGCCAAAACAATCTTGGAAAAGAGGTACAAAATTGGAGGACTTACATTTCCCGATTCCAACCTTACTACAAAGCTATAGCAATCTCTGTGATGTTGGTATAAAGACAGACATATAGATCAATGGAAGAGAATTGAAAGCCCAGAAGTAAGCTCTCACATTTACAATCAACTGATTTTCAATAAGAGTACCAAGACATTTCGATGGGGGGAAAGAACTGTCATTTCAACCAGTGGCATTAGGACAGCTGGATAGTTACCCGCAAATTGATATCCGCATTGAATAAATTTGGACTAATATCTCACATACACACAATCTATTTTGTACATACAAAGTCATATACAAAAATTACCTCAAAATAGATTTAAAAAACTAAATGTAAGAGCTGAAATGTTAAAACTCTTAGAAGAAAATACAGATAAAAATTTGCATGGCCTTGGATTAGACAATGATTTCTTAACCGCGACATCAAAAACATAAGCAAGAAAAGAAGGTATAGATAAACCGGACAACGAAATTTAAAACTTTTGTTCTCCAAGTCCAAAGGACACCGCCGTGAAGAAAGTGAAGAAACAACCCACAGTATGTATCGCTGGCAATAAACCTATAACACACTTGAAGTGTGCATTGTGATGATTTGATATATGTATACAAAAGTGTTCTAAAATTTATTGTGATGATGGAAGCATAACTCTGTGGACAGACTGAAAATCATCAAATCGTATGCTTTGAAAGGACGAATTCTGCGGTATGCGAATTATATCTCAGAAAAGCTGTTTTAAGAAACCCTCCGACAGTACCAAGTGTTAAGGTGTATACAGAGCAATGGGAACTCCTGGGTGTTGCTGGTGGGAGCGCAAATTCGTAGAACCACTTTGGAAAGGCGTTTGGCAGTATCTAGTAGTTGAAGGTATGCATCGCTATAACTCAACAATTTCACCCGTGAGTATATCCTTGGGGAAACTTGTATACATATGCACCAGGACCCATTTACAAGAACAGCAGCCTTACTCATAATAACTCCAAACTGGAAACCACCCAAACTGTGTAATTAAAATGCTGGTATAATCATGTAATGGAAGACTATTAAGAAAGAAAATGAATGACCCAGCACTATTCACAGCAAACATGGATGAATCCTAAAAACTGAATGTTCAGGGAAAGAAACGAGACACACAAAAAATACAGACAGTCCATTTACATAAAGTTCAAAACCAGACCAAACTAAAATTTAGCATTTAGGGGTAGATGATAGAACATAAAGAAATGCAAGAAAGTGATTTTCTCAACAGTCAGGATAGCGTTTACCCTCCCTTTATGGGGAGGGACACACAGGAGGTTTGGGGATCCTGGCAACGACCTTTCTTGACCTGGTGTGAGTACGTAGCTGTTTCCTTTAATATTATTCATTAAACTGTATATTTATATATTTTTGTCTTTTTCTGTATGTAACACGCAATTTAAAAAGGTCAAAGAAAAGTTTGAAGAAAGTTTGGAACAAATAAAGAGAACACTGTTAATATTTTAAATCTATTTTTAATTTACGATTTATAGATTTTTGGAATGAAGAAGGAAGAATTATATGTGCTTACATATAATACTGCCCTCCTGACCCAGAAGTTAATATATTGCTTTATAAACAAAAAAACTCATTACTTGTAGTGCCTGGAGGGGGACCACAGGCTGTGAGGTTCAGGAAGGGCTTAGATGAATTGATGGAAGAGAGATCTCGAATGGTGATACATAGGATACATTCCTAACCTTTTGCAGCGGATGTCAAAGAGGGTAATTGGATTCTCGTCAACGTGTTTCTTGTTGCTGCTGTCAGATAGAAAGCTAGACTGGATCAATGGTGGGGCTGACCCAGGAAGGCAAATCTCATCTCTTTCTGTAACTACAGAAGACACAATTCTTCCCCAGAGGGTCTCAGTCCATGTCAAGTGCCCAGAATGAAGGTTGCAGCTGATCAACCAGAGTTTGTCATGCAATTTAGGATTAGAGTAGATTCTTGGACCCTGTTTTTAAAGAATTTACAGTCTGACTGGGGAGACAAAACTGACACCCCTGAGTAGAAACTTTAAGTTTTGAATTGTGTGGTATTAATTATAAATGTATTAGGAGGGGAAATATTTGCAGATGCTAAGCCAGACACATTTACAAACTGATAGAAAAAATATAACAACTCAATAGATAAATGAGAAAAGGACCCTGATAGGCACTTAACAGAAAAAGAAATCTAAACAGAAGTATATGAAAAGCTACTCATCTTCACTCATAATTAAAGAACTGTAGATCAAAGTAACAAATTATTCCTTATCGCTTATCAGATTGGCAAATATTTACAAGTTTGAAAATAGCCAGTGCTGGTGAGGACATAGGGAAACACATATTGTTTGTTGCTGGTAAGAATCTAAGTTTGTATTTATTAAGTGCTACTTAGTATTATAGTGGACACTTGAACAATGTGGGAGTTAGAGGCGCCCTTGCACTTGAAAACATGGGTATAATTTTTGACACCCCCCCCCAAACTTAGGTTGTCTCTCGATATCTACAGGGAATTGGCTCTAGGACCCCTCACGGATACCAAAATCCCCAGATATGCAAATGCCTTATGTAAAATGGCATAGTCAATGCATACAGTTGGCCCTCTGCATTTGTGGATGCCCAACTACAGATGAAAAGCAATGCAGGTATTTATTGAAAAAATCCATGTGTAAGTGGATCCCCTGCAGCTGAAATCCATCTTGTTCAAGGATCAACTGTATTAATTACAGAAGTAATATTTACTAATTACTAATTACATCAGTACAACTTGTTTGAAGAACAAGTTGAAGGTATCAACTTAAAAAAAACAATGCACTGGCCCAACAATTTGAGTATTTGAAATTTAGCTCTTGGATATTTTCTTTAAAGTATGGCAATATAGCCATGAGTAAGAAAGTTGCGATGTTAATTGTCTCTGTGGAGGGGGAACTGGGTGGCGAGGGCTGTGGCAGAAGGTGGATTCGGGATTATGGGAAAGAGGGGAAATTGTTTACACCTTCTTTTACATTTGAGTTTTAAGTGAATGTGTTAATAGGAAGAGGACTTCAGCATAAGTTCACTGAAACATTATTACAACGAAAGACTGAAAATTACCCAAATGTCCACCAATAGGGGCTGGTTAAGTACACATGCACACAATGGAATACTATGCAGCTGTTACAGAGTGAGACAAATTCCATAGAGAATGTCTCCTAGAGGCATACAAAAAAGCAAGCCACAGATATGTGCACAGGGGAATTTCATGTTTTATAAGTGAAAAAAAAATATATGCAGATAATCTTCGGGGACAACTAGGATTAGGAGGAAGATTTATCTTTTATTTTGTAATTTTTATTTTGTTTGAATATTTTAAATTTTGCTTTTTTGCATATGATTTATATCTTAAAACATCTTAGCATAGATCTAAAGGAGATCGTTAATTCAGCAAACATTTACGACTTTTGTTATGTTCCAGATTCTGTGCTAGGAGGAAGGGATGAGGATATGAAGAGCTATAACACCTTTGCCAGAAGAACTTAGTCTAATTGTAGCCCACGAAAACATATATAGATAATTATAATACAATGAAATAAGCTCCTCTGAGAGAGGGAGACCAATGCTCTCTGGAGAGTCAAGGAAGACTTAATATTTTGGAGCATCTGTAAGTGTTTCCTAGACACAGAAGGGATTGTCGCCCTAAGCCAGGCAAGTGATGATTGAGATCCAACCCCGGGGCAAGGGCGATGATGATGGAGAGGAGGTGGTGACTGGAACACTGTTTCAGTAGTAGAATTGACCCAAGTTAGGTGATTCGCAGGATGGGGTGGGTAAGGCTAGGGGATGAGGGAGAGGGTTACTCTGTGCAATCGGGTTAAAGGACATCGACTGAATCTGTATTTCCAAAGCAGCAGAAACCACTATGCATACAGACTATACTAAGTGTTGGGGTCCCTATCCACAGAAACAGTTACAGTTTCATTGATAAGAAAAATAACATTGACTTCCACTAACTGTTGTTTAAGCTGACAGTTCAGTTTCACGAAAACATGGTCTTTTACTAACACGACCTCTCCCAGGCAGCACATGTTAAGGAACACCGTAAAACACCTTCTTCATGCGTCGCCGCCGCCGTGGAGTCAGTCACACTGAGAAAAGAGCTGGGGTGAGGCCCCCAGGATGAGATTTCCAGCCAGAGGTAAGGGGCTACGCCGAAAGAACACTAACTGGGAAATGAAAGGGAGGCATTTCTGAAAAGGAAAGGAGTCTCGAGGCTTAAAAAAATATCCAAAAGTAAGAATAAAGGGGACAGAAAACAAAAGAATGAGACTTTAATTGGGGGTGGTTAATGGGGTGACTATCTACGTCTGGGTGCAGGGGTCAATGGGAAATCTCTGTACCTTCTGCTCAATTTTGCCGTGAACCTGAAACCGCTGTAAAAACAATATAGTGTATGGGGGAAAAAAAGGCGAGAAGGGAACGATGGGGCAGGCAGTGACCTTTCCCTCTTCCTAAAATGTCTCCTCAAAGGAAAAAGCATCTATTGATGAGCTGTAATTCATTCCTCCACTTGACATTTGGTGATGGTTTGAGAAATCCTGCCACGATGTATCTGGGGGCTGCAGCCTGAGGCCTGTCTCATCCCAGATGGCTGGAAGGGGGTGGCTTTCTTTCCTCTTGTCTTCTGTGCCGAAGATGCCTTTCAGATGAAGATCCCTTGGGCTCATGAGAACATAAGAGGAAAATTAAGCTTTCCTGGACCCAGAAAGGCTACCTTGGGTGGAATGGAGGCTAGAGGGCCCAGGTGCAGGGTTTTCCTGGTGACCCGTGCCTCTATGTCACATCTTCAGAGCCCTGTTGATATGGGTCCGTGTAAATATCTTAGCATTTCCATCTCTGCAAATGTCCATTCAGCAAGAGCAAGTCCATGCGTCAATGTGTGGACTAACCCACCTAATTCCACCCCCAAAATAGAAAGCAGGTGCTGTGTGAAACCACGCCTGGGAAGCCATGCTCCTGTGCTGTCTCTTGTTTCTCCCCGCAACACCCGCTGACCTACAGGCGATCACCGTTCCACCCGCATGCAGAGCAGCAGCAGGAAGAGAGGAGGCGGTCAGAGAGTCAGTTTGCAGGTTATCAAGAGTGATGGTGGCCATGTTTCATTTCAAAATGTTTCCGGATTATTGACCCTTTTTGGCAATACTTGCAAAGTCACTTTATCTATTAGGATCTACAGTCACACTGCCTGAGGCTTATGAGCTTTTAAGGAGCCTAGAAAAAAATGTTTGAGAGCTAGAAAAAAGTGTGTATCTCTAAAATAAAAAAAGGAAAAATGAAACGAACAAATGTTGAACTAAATATTCACAAAATATAATTTTGTATCAATTTAATACATCTTTAAAAGTATTGTTCCTAACATTTCATTATATTCAAAAACTCCTTAGATTTGATTTTCTCTCTTCACAAGAATTCTAGCATAGGCTTAATGATAGCTGAGAAGCCAGTCAAATTAAATGTGTTCTTTGGAGCTAAATATTAAAAGAAGCTTACAAAAGCCTTTTGATTTTCACTGTAAAACAACGATATTTAATGTGAGTTGGAGGTACATTTTACCATCTTTGGTAAAATATAGGGCTGTAAGAATAGATAGGGCCTCTGAAATCTTAAAATGGCAATATACGCAAACATTTACCTGCAGGGATGTGCATCGGAATGTGGTTTATAACGGCCGAAATTGTCACCACCTGGGGACTGGTTTAAGAACTGATGGTACCACACAATGGATACTAGCTGACCATTGGAAATGAAGGAGAATATTTAAAGAATATTTAGAAAGATGTTCTTAATGTATTAAAATATAAAATAGTTTGTACAATATGATTGTTCTTCCTCATAAAAGAAAAAAATATTCTTAGAGGAAAGGCTGCCAGGATATATATATACCAACACAGTAATGATTAGTGGTAATATCTGGATGGTCGAATTTAAAGTGAGTTAAATTTTCTTTTCTTATATGTATTTTCTATTTTGAACGCTTATTGTTTCTGAAAAGCAGACAGATAAGATTTATAAAGATGGGAAACCCTCTATATTTGATGAATTTTTCTCTGATAATTAATATATTCTAACCAAAGAAGCCTATGGGTAGGGATTGAATGGAAACTCCTGATAGTTGCCTCTCTCATATCTGAGGGTGAACACCATGCAAACATTTAGATGTAGATTTTTGACTGAATAATGACAACAAACACTCATGTCATGACCAGGAATCAGAATAAGCCACTGGAAAAGTAAATTGAAAATTTCAGTCCTTAAATGTCTTCTTCTTATATTTAGGATAAGATCTTAAAACTTTATCTCAGCCAGCTCCTCCTCTCCAGCTCTGTCCATATCTCCAGGGTCATCTTCAGCTTACTCACAAGCTCCTTTGTGTAAATTTGTAGTCATGAAAAGAAGGCCCCCTAACACACTGGTGAGGAAAACAACAGGCTACAGAGCAGTTTGTATGACTTATTCCCATTTATGTAGAATTGAATACATATATTTTAGTCCGTATACATGCATAGAACTTTCTGGAAGGATATACTCAAAATGTTAATGGTGGATATCCTTAAATGGTGTCATTTTGAGTAATTTTTAAAAAATAGATGGTTTTAAATTCCTACAGAGATAAAGTGTCATTTTTACGAAACTGATCCACGACTCTTAACATTGTTTAATTCACTCTTATTTATGCTAACAGCTCTGCTAGGAAAGAGCAAATTAAACAATATATCAAAAGTTAATTTTTAAAGAAGGAAATGGATGGAAATTGTTCTGGGGTAGTAGGATGTAGTGAGGCTCCTAAAATATTTGGTTTCATTCTGTGATTGTGTGTGTTTGGTGAAATGACCACTAAGAATACTTTGAGGAGGACAGAGGTATTTGTTGATTATTGTCCAGCCTAAGGGCTCAGGATGTCAACACTCCTGAGACCACTGTTCTTCCATTGAAGGGCATAGGGTCACCCTCCCTTAGGCAGGAATCATAAATGCATCCCAGGGGCCCACCTCCTTGGAGGAGGATACTAAATTGCAGGCAAAGTACATAAAAGAAGAAAACCACCTGCGTGAGCTGAACATTCAACACTCAGTTTAGAGGGTTGTGGAAGGTGCTATAGAAATGTGGTTAATTAGAAGGATTTAGGGTCTGTTCCAAGTCTGCCCTAACCACTCACGTGGGTGGGACCTTCTTAACATTTTGGACCCGGGGATGTACCACTCAGCTCCTGTGTCAGTGAAGGACTTGTTGTTTCAGGTGCTGGAAGTGTGGTCAGCAGCTGTCAACCCCTTTGGGGTCTGCCTCAGCTGCAGAGCCACCTCACCCAAAGTCTACCCTTCTGAGGGATCCCATATCCAATACCCGATTGAGAGGGAGTATAAAGACCTGGCCATCCTGCCTCAGTTTGAGACAACTCTGAAGGGCCATTGTAGCTCCAGAGTTTCCCACGGTTTGGGTGAGGCCATCGGTGGCTTGCATCACAGCTCAGCTTTTCCTTCTGCCCACTCCCGTTGCCATCCTTTTCGTTCCAAGGGTGTTTGTGCCAAGGCCGCTCCCTAATAAACATGCTGCATAACTCCAGAGTCTGCTTCCGGAAGAGCCCAACCTGGGGCAATTAAGTCACTCGATCACTCTGAATCTCCATTTCTTCATCTATAAAAATCAAGATGATAACAATAGTGTCTGTTGCATAGGGTAGAGAATTGTATGAGATCACGTATGTAAAATGCTTACCAAAATGTCTGGCATGTGATAATTACTCAATACATAGTAACTATTATTATTGTAATTAGGAAAGAAATAGCCTACCCTTGACTACCCATCACCATCACTAACAGTTTATAAGACAGTTTAACCTCAAAGAGAAGGGTGTCGAAGACATGGACACCGGGACACGAGGACATACGTTGGTGGAAACAAGAAGGTTTGAGCAAGGGGTGTTACCAAATGAGGGCAGCCTGAAGGAGGTGCATCCTCCTAATTAAGGAGTCAGTCAGTAGACATCTGGTTTACCTAGGAGTCTCTTACAAGCTTGGTTAGCACAAGGCAGTCCCCCAGGGCCTGGCCACTTATGAGCAAACTGACCAAGCTGAGGTTGTGGCCTGCAATGCTGACAGAAAGAGTTGGAGCTGCAGAATCTTTGAAAAGACTGAAGTGTCCTAGGCAGTTCATCTCCTCCACGTGTCATATCTGACACAGGGAATGGCAGCCCCCACTACAGGGCGATGCATGTAGTAGGGCTGAGGGTATGTGGGAGGCCAGACCCTCACACTTTAACAAGGAAGGGAGAGAAACCGAAATGCGCTATTACGGGAGCACACGCCCTCCCCACTGTCAACGCTGTCTCCTGCTGACCTCCACTCACCGCGTACATTTCCTGGGCTTCCATGTCTGGCTCGCAGTCCTCCCCCTCCCCCATGCCTGCCTTCACACTGCGCATGTGCTGCTCAATTTTGAGCAGCAGTGTGATCGATGACTTTATAGTGACTGGGACTTTGTGTTCCCTGGGTTGTTTTTGTATCTGCTTTGGCTGCATTTTCCTCTAGAAATCTGTGTCCTGGGTATAGATCTGGCTTTGGAAGAGCTGTCCATCTGGATTTGTTTGACTGTAAAATGCTGTCTTGAATTTAAAGCTATCGCTGTCCACAATGAAGAGCAGACCTGAGGCTGTGGTTTTCTAGTCCAGAGACTGCACCAGCCGCTGGGGCTTAGACGAACACAGGAGGCGTGCGGTCTGTAAAGTCATCTGGCATTCTGGGACAACCAATTTGTCCCCTGGCTCTGCCAAGCGAAGCTAGGGGCAGCCTTGGGCTGCCAATCTCTTTACACGGTGACTATAAATTAAAAAAAAAAAAAATCTTACTTTGAAGATATTATTTAGCTAGCACATAATTTTTCTAACGGTTTATTGACACTTAAAAATAATGTTTGCAATACGTCAAGTTTGGACTAGTGTGCATTGATGGTCTACCATCTGGCTTCATTAAGGAATAAAGTAGTTCTCTTTTAAAAAATCCAAAAGATAATCCTATAAATAGAAAAATCACTTTCAGTGTAAATCTTTCCACTATATAATACATACCTTTCCATGTTTTTTTTTTTCCAAAAAAAAATCTAACATTATGGAATACTAATTATCAGCCAGCCCTTTATACACGTTATTGCATTCCGCCCTTAATAGCCCTGCAAAATAGGTATTATCACCATTTAGCCAGTAAGAAAAACATAAGCCCAGAGGACTTACGTAACTTGGCTAAAATCACATTTTGGGTGAGTGCCAGAATGGAAATTTCAATCCTATTTTGTCCAACTCCAAAGCCCATGTTATTGCTACCACACTGTGATAACTCTCCTACTTTTTACAAATTAGAGGTTATCAAGCATGTTTTTAACTTTTTCTTGATGAGTTAGAGATGAAATTATAAACATCAGTGATAATACAGTGCTGAAGTACTGATTTAGGTGAGACCCTTGGTTGAAGTGACAGAAATTCGAGGATGCTTGCTAGCAAAGGAAGAAGAATTTACGAGAAGACACAGGGTGCATTGCAAGATGTAAGGGGAGGTCTCAGGGATAAAGTGGAATGGAAGGCTCAAACCCATTGGACCTCTTCCACCCCTCATCTCTGCTTTACTCTGTGCATCTATTTCTATTTTCTTCTTTCTCTTCCTGCAGACTAGTCTGAAGGTAGGCAGTCCAGGGGTGGTGCCATGGTTCTATGGCATCGTCAAAGGCCTGGAGACCTCAAAGCTGCCTGTCCTGCCTTTCTTTTGCCTTTGTTCTCATTAACAGATGATGGCTGCCCTAGCTCCAGACACCAGGTTCTTATTCCAGGCTAGAATATAGGAATGATGAAGGGCAATAGGGAATTTGCCTTTTTCTTCAGGGGATGCCCCAGTGAACAGTCACAGGCCTTACTCTTTGTTCATGGAGCTTATAAGCCTCCAGGGAAGATAAACATTGAAAGTTAATCACACAATTGAAGACTGCTGTTAAGAAGATACAATAGAACCCAAGAGAACTGAGTGTCTATGTCTGAAAGATATTATAAGAATGGTCCTATAGCTTTATTTATAATACAGGTTTCCCCCGCTATCCGGAAGTAGAGCAGTCCTATGAAAACTTTTGTAAGCCCAAATGACATGAAGCGAAGAAGCAATTACCATTAATTTATATGGCAAAAGTTTTGAGTGTTCCCAGACCCCCCAAAATAACCTACCAAACCATACCAAATAGTACATAAACTTAAATAATACTAAAGTGTAGTAAAAACAGGAACACACAAAATAAGGAAAGTTAAAGCACGGACACTCAGACACAGTTCAAAGCCATCGGCTTGATGCTGAGATGCTGAGTGTGGCTCCCGCGGAAGGAGGATGGCGGGGCCACTTTCGCAGCTCGACGTGCACGCTGCCTCTGGAACGGCTCGTGCAAAACAAAGGCCGGCGCTGTTTTTGCTTTTTGCCTTTTTTCCATAAAAGTGAAAATCCTCTTTGGATTTCTTTCCCTTAGTAAAAACAGGTACTAATCTAGGCCTGCAAAAGCGGCCTAGCGTGAACTTCCAAAAAGCAGAGGATATCTGAAGCTCTAAACTGCAAATAACCTAAATGTCCATCAACAGAAGAATGGATAAGTCGGTTGTGGTGTATTCATACAATGGGAGACTACTTAGCAGCTGTCACTCCAAAACAAAACAACACCCCCAAAACCCTAGTGCTACTTGTGACAACATGGATCAATTCCATAGGCACGAACTGAACGGAAGAAGCCAGACGCAGAGAACATACAGCATTTCATGTACGTGAAGTTGAAGAAGAAGCAGTGGAAGTCAAAATTAATAACCCCACTCCCGGGGTTATTAATTCAGAGGAGCTATGCAGAGCCTTCTGGAGTGCTGGAAATAGTCTGGATCTTGATCTGAATGCAGGTGTCCACATACGCAAATGCATCGAGACATTCACTTATTATAAACTTTCCTTTATTTATATTATACCTCAATTTTTAAAAAAGGTAAGTGGGTGTGGTACCTAAAAGGGAATTTTCGAGCTTTTCAAAAATAAACAAATGACTAAGTAAGTAGTCCAGGAAGCGTGTAATTGGGCTTGTAGTTTTCACTGTCAGCTCATGACCATGTAGCACAGTGGTTCTTGATCCTGGCTGTGGATGGGCATCGCTTTCCTTTTATTTTAATTTTGTTAATTTTAATTCGATTTTTGATACAGATAATCTATTTGCCTGGTTTAATGTCCAACAGATTTAAAAAAGCTGTGCAATGAGAAGTTGCCCTCTGATCCCGATTCCCCCTCATCCCCACCCCAGAACGCTCTCAGAGGCAACCACTGACCCTCAGGGCTTACAGATCCTTCCAGGGACATTTGATGCATCTCTAAATGATTCTATATATATGTATATATATGTATGTATGTATATATATCTACACACACAAATGGTAGCATACTGATTTATGCCAACTTCATTCCTGTAACATTATCTTGAAGATTTTTTCTTATCAGTATGTAAACAAACTCCTCAGTTTTTTTCTTAGTGGTTGTATAGTATTCCCAGGTATGGATTTACTATAATTTATTCTGAGGACTTCTAAAAATACTCTCACAATGGATTTTCCCCAGATTTAATACACTGAAGATGAGACCTGGGTATGATGCTATGCATACAGGTATGGGAACCACCTGTGTAGCCTGTTGGTGTCTTTCTTCTTTAGCCTAGATAGGAATGATGCTGGTCTCCTAGAGCTCAGAAATCTGGTTTGGGGTTTTGGAAAGTCAAATATATTCTTTCCTTCTGGTGAACAGAAAGCTGTCGTAGATAAGACTTTCATTAGCAAGAGACATAGTGACAGGAAAATGAGAAAAGTTGGCCTGAAGCCCTGGACCTAGGTATAAGAATAGGGAGAGGATTGTAAGGTGCAGGCTGCAAATCTACAGACCACAGAGGGCTTATTAGATAGTGAGAACACAAACTCAGAGTCATAAGATGGAAAAAGCTGTTTCCAGACTCTCCGAACTGCAAAAAAGTAGCAGATGAGTTTTAGCACTGGTAAGTGAAAGATGGGATGTTGAGAAAAATAATAATCCAAACTATACTTATAACTCCTTGGGGTAAATACATGTCCTTACACAATATTAGACCATTCTATGATCTTATCAGCTTCCAGTAGCCAAAAAATTTGACTAAGTGTGGGGCCCTTAGTGAAAGAAGATATTAGAAATATAAGAGAAAACGTTCTACTGTCATATAAAAGTACTGCATTCCTGAATCCAAAATGCTACCATTATAGGAGACTGGGTAAAGGGTACATGGGATCACTCTGTATCACTTCTTACCACTGCATGTGAATCTACAATTATCTCAAAATCTAATTTTAAAACATTAAATAAGCCTAGAATGTTAATGCTAGAGAAAAGCAGAACTAGACAATGCAACACTGACATTAATTTTTATCAAATTCAAAAGGAGACGGCCCTTGACCTTTAATAGAAATAGATTTAAAACCAGTGGAACTATGCACCATTTCACACATTGAGTAATGAACTTATGAAATGTTATTTGTTAAGAGATGTTAGAAGATAAAGATATAAATATGCTTTTAAAAAGCAATAATGGGTCTCTAAGAAACATTGAGATTTTTTTGGAAGCTTTTCAAAACCAAGAGCTTGACATCACAAAGAACCATGTACTTTCACAATAGGGTCACAATATGAGGTGTAGGAATTTTAACATTAATTCAACAAACATTTGCTGAGCTCCTATTATATGCCAGGCACTGTCTCAGGTGTTTTGTGTTAGAAAGGCAAAAGGCACAGCCTTATCCTCCAGAAGCTCATTACCTACGGTTCTTCTATAACTTTGGAAGTGTTCCACTGTTCAGGAATTCAATGCTGGTGACATTATTTATGGAACAGAAATGAATGTCATCCTGACAGATATTATTTTTAATGATATCCTGATTAATAGTCACACTTGAGGCTATTTTAAAAATGGAAGCAGTCACCATGAAGTGTGATAGGAATTACCCCAAAATAGACCATTTTATCCTCTGTGAATAATTTAGACCCTGGCACTCCGAATGCAGTGGAGAGCATGAGGTTTGCGAAAGAGCTGATTGGGAGCTTTTAGAAAGTAGAGCCTGTATCATATTATCTCTGTATCTCAGGACTAAACAGTGTGGTATGCACCAGGAGCTCAATAAATGCTGAGTTGACAATCTAGAAGCTTTTACAACATTTATTTTATATACGTTTAGACCAGAAGGAGCTTATGGAGCTCTGCCATGGGTGACTGGAAATTGATTTTGACTAGTGTCAAGAGGATCTGGGATCCTCTCTGGAATGCAAAACAAAACAAAACAAAACAAAAGTTGGATGGGAATGTAAAAAATCATTGGCACAGAACTGTCTTGCAATTACACCTGTGGAATGAATACCTTTGGCACTCAGAGGTACTCAGGCCTGCAACAGCCCTTTCCTACAGAGTAGTCACTCTGCTACTATGAACTCGAGTTTCTCCCTTTTGGGTAAAGGAACAGAATCCTACCTACTCATTCCCTTCATACGGGGATGTGACTCGATTGACCATTTAACTTTCAGGTACAAAAATTTGCTGAGCATTGTGAACATTATAAAAGTGATACCATGATAATGGCAAATCATTTATGAATTCTTCTAGCCTGTGAGCTTCCCAGAAGACAATTATTGAAGAGATGTGGGACAGAAAGTGAAAATGGACTTTAGCATCCTTGGTCTTCTTGACTGCCTTCAACGGCAGAGTTATCTTTGGCCTATAGGAGAAAATAACACATACCTACCAAAATAGCAGAGACTGTGCAGTGATAAGGAAGTTTATCTCTGTGATTTTTTGGCAGAGGTGCACATTTAGATCGACACAAAACGATTAAAAAACATATGTGCTTATTCTTTTGTTGAATGTAATATTTTGTTTTGTTTTGTTTTGTTTTTTTGGTTCCTGCCCAACCGGAGTCAGAGGAGGCCTGGAGCACTGTAGCGTGGTGTCTGCACTGCGCATGTCTCTAACTATGCGGAGTGCGACTGATCAAGGGCCCCGCTGCTTTGCTCTGAAACCCATAGCCGTATCTGTACTGAGTCCATGCTTCTTCCCACCTGGGGCTTCCAGCTGGTGACGACGTGCGCACCAACCTCCCTCTCCGCCCCCACCCCCCTTCACTTGGGGTCAGACTTGCTTTACGGACTGACACGGCTCTCCAGCCTTTCAGCGGTTTGCTCTCCCGTGGGCATTATTAAAATCCTTGCATACTTAGTCCATTCTTGGTGTTCCACTTCTCTGGGGACCTGGACTAACCCAAGTGGTATTGAGAGTGGTCCGAGAAAATCGAGGGCGAGGTGGGGGTGTGGGACTGGATCGCCCACCACGGATGATCCAGAGGTGGGGCATGGATAGTCTCTGGCACACTGTGGTGATTCGATTGCCGAAGATTCACAGGTGGTGACCTGGGAAATGTCATGGTGGAGGGGAATGTTATTGCAGGTGTGGAGATGCAGAAATTTGAAAATTATGGGGAGAACAGTGTCTACAAAGACGATGGAGTTCACTGGTTACTGCACCGATGCCCAGCAAAAGGATAATGAGGGCTATTAACAAGCAGATAATGACTACGTGCAAGAGCCGGAAGGCCTTGGTGGTAGTTCACTAAGAGGCCCTTACCTCCTTGTCAGGAAAGGCAAAGACGCTCCAGCGGCAGCCTAAACACCTCAGCGTGAGTCACAGAGTGGCGACGACTTTCGAAGGCTCGGCTAAGGCAGGTCAGTTGTGCAAAGGAGACGCACCGGGACAGTCTGTGCTGTGGACTCAATTATGTTCACCCCCAAATTCGTATGTTAAAGCTTTAATCTCCAACGTGACCATATGTGGAGACAGGACTTTTAGGGGGTAATTAAGGTTAAGTGAAATTATATGGGTGGGGCTCTAATCTAATAAGACCATGGTTTTATAAGAAGAGGAAGAGTTTCTCTCTGTCTCTCTGTCTCTCTGTCTGTCTCTCTGTCTCTCTGTCTCTCTGTCTGTCTCTCTGTCTCTCTGTCTCTCTGACACAGTAAGAAGGCAGCCATCTGCAAGCCAGAAAGAGAGCTCTCACCAGAAACCAAATTGGCTGGCACCTTGATCTTGGACTTCTCAGCTTCCAGAAATGTGAGAAAATAAAATTCTGTCGTTTAAGCCATGCAGTCTGTGGTATTTTGTTATGGCAGCCTGAGCCAACTAAGATGGTCTGGGACCCTGAAACCCTGAAATATAGGACAGGGGCATCTGTATGGGCATTGAGGATGTTAACTCTATAGCCCCCCCTGGATCTTCTGGGCTTGTGGAAGTGGTCCAGCCGTCCCTAGTAAGATCCAACACTTCCATTGTGCTTGAAGATGCTGCGAAAACTTCTCCCCTACAAGACACCAGGTGCTTCCCTAAGGAGCTGACTTCACCTCCTCTCCTGGGTGCCAGGTTGATAACTAGTTAAATCTCAGCACAGATCTAAATCTGGCTTGAGATGTGCTTAGCCAGATGAGGGAGAAAAGAGACTCTGCATATAAAGAATTGTTAAAAACTCGATAGCATGTACTGGCAGGAGCCAGGGGGACATGTCTGGGATTGGATCAAAGGGGCTAGACTGTGAGGCTGAATAAGTAAGAATGTATTGACCTGGGGCACTTTCATGGAACATGAGATTTAACACCCTATTGAGCACCCCAGGGGATGAGAAAAAACTCTTCCACCCACTCGCAAAATATAGTCCAAAGAAATCTGAATTATGTCATTACATTGATGACATCTTGCTGATTGGTCTGTACAAGCATGAGGTGACTAGTATGCTGGAGGCCTGGGTAAGACATATGAATTTCAGTGGGTGGTAAGAAAGCCCTGTGAAGATTCAGAGACTGACCACCTTAGTGAAGTTTTTAGGCGTCCAGTGGTCAGCACTTCCCCCTCACCCCCGCCTAGTAACCACATTGTATATCTTGTATCCCCTACGACAATGAAGCTAGCCCAGCACTGGTTACCCTCTCCAGGTTTCAGAAGAAATGCATTCCACACCTGTGAATATTGCTTTTGCTCATGCACTGGGGGACACTGGAGGCAGCCAGATTTGAGTGGGACTCAGAGCAGGAAAGAGTGATTCAGCAAATCCAGATGGTGGTGTAATTGCTGTGCCACTTGGGCCATACAATCTGGCAGATCCTATGAGGCTGGAGGTGTCAGTAGTGGGAAAAGATACACTATAGAGCTTATGGCAAGCACCAGTGAGAGAATCACAGCGCAGTTCCTGAGATTTTGGAGCAGAGCCATGCCTTCAGAAATTGATATACCCTGTGAGAATTAGCTTTTGGCATATTACTGGGCTCCGATGGAGATGGAATTGAGTTCTAGAAGTTTAGAACTCGGAAGTTCAGAACTTGACCATGGGGTACCCAATGATTTTACACTTGGAACTGCCTGTTATGAGCAGAGTCCTGTCAAACCTGCAGTCATTAATTGAATAGCTGCAGTCTATCATAAAATAGACATGGCACATCATAGGTTGAACCCGAGCTCAGCCACAGGGCATGAGTAAGCTGCAAGAGCAGGGAGCAAGACCCTCACGTCACCATCATTTACCACCTCCTCTGTGGTTATACCTATGGCTGAACACAGATGCCTGTATGACCGATTGAAAAAGGGGTAAATCTCAAGTCTGATTGATAAGTGAGTTGGCTTGATATGTGGGAGCAAACTAAAAATGGATTCAGGGGTGGCCCAGAAACTCAGTTTGGAGAAAAAAATCTTCCCAGTGGGCAGAGCTGTGAGCCGTATACTTGGTCGTCCACTTCATACGGAAGGAAAGATGGCTGCAGGTGGAAATATGTGCAGATCCTGGGCAGCATCTGAGAAGGTCGGAGGCAGAGGCACGTGGCTGTACAAATGATAGTGGGCACAAAACATGAAGAATTTTGTAGCACATTTCAATGTCCACCCAGAAGCATCCACCATGGCAGGGGCTCTGGATAATCAATTAGACAAAATAACTTGGCCGGTGATATCAGCTGTCATTGTCCCCCCCCCAGAACGAGCACAATGAACACATGAACAGAATGGCCAAGGTGGCAGAGGTAGAGGATATCTTTGGGTCCAACAGCATGGATTTCCACTCAGCAAGAACAATATGGCTATTGGTGCCTCTGAATGTCAGCAACGGAGTTACCCTTGATGTAGCACTATTCCTCTAAAATACCAGCATGAAGGGCCAGTGGTTCATCCTCACATGAGTAGGTACTTATTCTGGGCATGGATTTGTCTTTCCTGCCCACAGCACCTCATCCAGCATCACTATCTGAGATTATAGAATACCTGATCCACATAACATATAACATAACTAAGGGACACACCTCAAGCTAAGGAGTTTCAGAAGCAGGCCCATGACCATAGGAATCACTAGTTGTATCACATACTTCTTTATCCGAAGACAACTGGCCTCATAGAACCCTGGAGCGGCTTCTAAAGGAGCAACTGAAGTGCCGTCTCAGAGGAAATACCCTGAAAGGATGGAGTGCCATCCATCAGTGCCCAAAGACCTGTATTTGTACTGTGTCTCTAAAAGGGAGAATATATGAGTCTGGAAACCAAGAAGTAGAAGCAGAATTGACCCCCATTTGCCACCACTCTCGGTGACCCACTGGGTGGCGTTTGTATCTCCTGTTCCTACGATTCTGTGCTCCTCAGGGTTGTAGGTCTTGGCCCCAAAAGAGGGCAAGCCCTTGCCAGGAGACACAGCAAGAGTCTCATTGAACGACAAGCTAAGGCTGCTGCCAGAACACTTTGGAGTCCTTGTGCACAGGGATCAGCAAGTGAAAAAAGGAATCACCATATGGATAGGAGTCACTGACCTTCAACAGTAGGAGGAGGTAAGAGTGTTTTTACACAATGGGGAGAGGGAGGCACACGTGCAGAACCCAGGCAACACCCTGGGGTGCCTCTTGGCACTCTTTTGTTCCACCGTGACTGTACATAGACATGAGAAGTCACCCCAGACTGAGAAGGGTATGACGATTTAGACCCTTCAGCAATGAAGGTCAGACCACCAGTAAGCCACTCACATTTGCTAAGTTGAGAACTAAGAATAAGGGGGATTTAGCATGAAGAGTGGAGAAGGGATGAGGATGCTCGGTTGTAGCCCCAAGTTCAACTACAGTGATGGGTATTGCGGCTTATCCTCCAGCAAGAGGCCAGGAACCTAGGGCCCTGGCTGCTGGGTTCAGAAATCCATTACTGCGTTTGCACTGAGGCCACACTTCCTATACTTCCCCTGTAAACAACGGTGCACTGCAGGAATACTAAGACGGGCTGGGGCCTTGGAGACCTCCACTGCTGGCTGAGGACTTCCCAACAGCCTTGCAGAATTTTTCTTCCAATGCATATGTGGTTCCACCAACCTCCCTCCCCTTTCTCTTTTCCTCGCTGGGGGTCAGACTTGCTTTACTGTCTGACGTGGCTGTTGCAGCCTTCTTCTTCTCCCTTTCCATTTTTTTTTTTCCTCACACAGGTGCTTTCTCTAATAGAATCCTTACACATTTAATCCCTTCTTAGCATCTGCTCAGTGGTGTGCTGCTAAATTGAACCTCCAAAAGTAAAAGTCCTTGATTAGAGTATTGGCGGACTTTTATTTTATAAATACTACCACCACCACTGACTTCCACCGACGGTTCTTGCAAAAATTCCTGACTAGCTCTCCTGAGTTGATATAAGCCACTCCAATGCATCACTTCATCTGCCTCGGGGGGCAAAGGGGGTCTGGACCAACACAGGTGAGCTGGATCTGTAGGGAATTGTGATGTGCTTCACGGTGGATGAGTTAAAATTCGGGGTGGGAAGGATCCGCTCATTATCAGCATTTGACTTCGGTAAGGAGATAGCTTTGTGCTTGAAAAGCCTTTGGTGTTTTTGACACTTTTTCAAACTAGGATCGACCTATGAACTTTCAGAAATCTGACATATGTCCCCCTCTTTCTTCACAGTATCTCATAGAAATAATGTTCTGTGGAACATAATATGGAAATGCTGGTTGTGCTGGCTTAGAAGACGCAATCCTAAGTCCTTGGCCTAGCTCTCATGGCCTCATTGCCTGGGCTTCAATGGCGGTTTAATCTTATTCTCCTTCCTGAACCTTTTGTTCCAGGAAACTTAAACCCTTAACTGTGCCAACCTATGGCTACATCACAGCCATGGACATTTCACCATCTCCCTCTGCCCTTGATGCTCTTCTTCCTCTTCTTTATATGTAGAAATTCACCTGCCCTTTCGGGCCCAGCTCAGTGCCACCTCTTCTAGGATGTCTTATCTGAAACGACAGATACGACAGATGTGTGTGTGTGTGTGTGTGTGTGTGTGTGTGTGTGTGTGTATTTATTTATTTTCCCCTCTTTAATCCCCCAACCCACTTCCACCCCTGACCTATGGATGTTGCCATCTCCCCTTAAGAACTGGATCTCTGAAGGCGGGGTGTCTCCTCCCACGTGCTCCAGTGCCTGCCTGGGGCCTGGCACCCTCCGCACACTTGGGGAATCTGGCACACTCGGGGTCTGGCGCACCCGGGGCCTGGTATACCCAGGGTGTGGTCTGTGGCTCCACCTTGGGGCGTGAACCTAGGACCTTCTGTGTGTAAAACAGACATGCTAACCACTACACTATGGAGCCACCCCAGGGTATACTGTTTAATTATGGTAAAATACAAATTATATAACATTTACCCTCTTAGCCATGTTTAAGTGAGCAATTCAGTGGTATTAAGTACTTTCATATTATTGTGCGACCATCACCGCCACTCCTTCACAGAACACTTCATCTTGCGAAACTGAAACTCTATCCCCATCACACGACAACTCCTCCCAGCCCCAGGCAGCCACCATTCTCATTTTTGTCTCCATGAACTTGACTACTCTAAGTACCTCATATAAATGGGATCATACAGGATTTGTTCTTCCACGACTAGCTTATTTCACTTAGCTTATGTTCTCAAGGTTTATCCATGTTGTAGCATGTGTTAAAATATTTTCCCTTTTTAAGGCCCAGTAATATTTCATTGTATGTATATACCACATTTTGTTAATCCATTCCTCTGTTGATGGACTCTTGGGTTGCTTTCATTTTTTAGCCATTGGCAACAATGCTGCTGTGAAAAATGTACACAAACTATGTTGGAGTCTTTGCTTTCAATTCTTTTGGATTTATACTCAGAAGTAGAATTGCTGGATCATATGATAATTCTCTCTGTAATTTTTTGAGGAACTTTCATACTGCTTTCCAAAGTGGCTCTACCATTTTACATTCTTGAGACTACATGACCTTTCTATTCTATGTTAATCACCACTTTTCATTATGTTTCAGCCACTTAATACAAGTCTTCTCTTTCCTGAATTATAAGTTCCTAAAAGATAAGATTCGTGTCTATTTTTTGTTTCCTCCCTGATGTCTAGGTTAGTGCCTTGATGTGCCCACTGAAGTTTTGCCCCTTAAAGTTGTGCCTCGCTGGTTGTTGAAGGACTGGCATCCTACTGACGGTATTCACAAGTGGTCATGCACACACACTCACATCATAATCTTTCTCCTCTTCATCACTGCAAATGAAGCCTTTATCAAAGGGTATCAAGGAAAATCAAGATGCTTATTTGCACCAGGAATATTGTCCTGCTGTACCTAAGTGCTCCCAAAATGTTGAGTGGAAATGGTGCTTTTCCACAATGTTAGCTAAGTTGCATCAGAACAAACCCATATATTGAAACTTTGATCCCCAGTGTGATAATATTTGGAAGTGGGGCCTTTGGGAGATAATTGGGTTTGGATGAGGTCTAGGGTGTGGAGCTCTATGATGGGATTGGTGCCTAATAAGGGGATGAAGAGACCAGAGCTCTCTGTACTATGTGAAGACACAGGGAGAAGGAAGCCATCTGCAAACCAAGAAGAGGGTCCTCATCAGGAACCAAATTGGGTGGCACCTTGATCTTGAACTTCCCAGCCTCCAGAGGTATGAGAAATAAATGTCTGTTGTTTAAACTACTAAGTCTGGTTTTTGTTACAGCAGCCTGAACTACAAATAGGATACAAAACTGGGAGGCCTCCGGTCGCTTTCGACCCGGTCTCTCCAAAGTCATCAGACCTGCTAGCTGCCTCTCTGCTCTCACTCTCAACCTGGAACACAACCTGCCCCTCTCAACCTGTCCTTCTCTGCTGAAGGACCATGTTGGAAACCCTCATCTTCCCTACCCGAGAAGGAAACAAGGGGAATTGTTTCACAGCATTCTCAATCTCGACAACTGTAGGAAAAAGACATCCACCTAGCAGGCTGGGCGGTCTGCTTTTTCCTTCACATTCCTCTCTCATAGCTACTGTCCCTCTTTCCTCAGGTTAACATTTAACTTAGAAAAAAAAATCACCTACTTAGATTTCGAGCAAATGTTAATCACCAGCAGCAGTCTCAGTAATCTGCTTTTAACATTTCTCCTGAGGTGGGCAAGGCTAATTTAGCTTGTCAGTGGAAGTTTGGTCTGCTATTAACCTCTTCACCTCTTTGTCTTTACCGAGACTAGTTGCTTTTGCAGGGTTTAATTGGATTAGGGTTAGGGTCTCAGAGACTTTCAGATCTGCAACCTTTATTAGATGAGACCACGGGAAAACTAAAGATGTGAGAGGGGCCAGTAATTCAATGCCTGGCTCACAGGGAAGAATTAAACCTAGAATTAGTGAGACTTGGGAGCAGGGCCTTTCCACAGGGATTTCCCTTAGCTCCTAAATGGTTCTCTGTCCAAAAACCCCTGGGAGAGGAGACCACAGGCATTTCTGGTGCTTTCTCTCCTTTTTTCCCTTTTAGGGAGACAAGAAATATTGGTGGCTTGCTGTGGAGAGAGATAGCACAGTAAGACAGAAGCAATGTGGTGTTACGAAAAGCACCAAATGTTATACAGTTAGTAAAAAAAAACAAAAAACAAAAAAAAGAGTAACAATTTGTGGTCTCCACAACCAGCTTCTGTCATAAACTAGACTCGAATGCAAAAGAATGCACCAGGGTTAAGAGTCATGGTCAGCATTTCAAACCATGGGACTCCGATGGACATAATGGACTCCAGTATAGAGGTCTTCTGAGGAGGGAGGATGTGAAGAAGAAGCCAATCTGATTGGTTAGAGATTTAGAAATAAGATATTGTACCAGGACCACCGTCACATAGTGTGTGTGCTGCACGACTCCAGGGGCACCATTCGTAGGACATGAGTATTCTTATGGATACTTGCGGTACTACCGGACCAGTACCTTTTTCTGGATGGCTGCCCCTCCCTCCCATCCAGTTACCACGGAGGTTCCATGCATAAACCTAACTCACATTTGACCAATCGATTAAGTTGATTGACCCAGGATGGGCACTTGACCTAAGCTGGGCTATAAAATGTAAAGCCTTGGAAATCTCAATGGCCATGTTATTACCTGAGAAGCTGAGGCCAGTCTGCACAAAGGGAGAATAAATATATGCAGAGAGGAGCAGAAATCAGAGACTCAAAGACGTTTGAGTTCTTGTTTCTAGCTGTTCTTGAGTTACAATGAGACTCTTGTACAGAGTTCTATGAGACAATAAATTCCCCTTCATGCTTAAGCTGGTTCACATTGGGTTTCTGTCATTTGAAATCATCAGAGTACTGAATATTATGCTAGAGGACAGGCAAGGCCAGAGAGGTGAATGTACTGTTTTAAGTCCTTCATCAGATTTGGAGTAGGACCCCTCCAGAGGTCAAGCCTAACTCTCAGAAATTGGAGTCAAACAAGATGTTGGAAGGTTTTCAGAGACCAAACCAAGGAGGAAGTTTGAGGATTTTATCACAAACAGCCAGGAAACACATGATCATCAGCGGGTATGCAGGTGACTAGGGTATCTAACTAGACTTAGGACGGTAAGATTTAGTCGGTGGGTAAGAGACTGCTGACTCTACTCTATTTGTCAGAACTGCCTCAGTCTTGCCAAAGTAATGATTGTAAACAACAACAATGACAACAACAAACAACCAATTAAAAAATGGGCAAAGCACATTTGACACTTTGGAGAAATAGACATTTCTCCAAAGAAGATACATGAATGGCCAGCAAGCACATGAAAAAATGCTCAACATTTCCTAATCTTTAGAGAAATGCAAATCAAAACTTCAATGAGATATCACTCCACGTCCATTAGAATTACTGGTATAAATAAAAAGTAATAATAGAAAATAACAAGTGTTGGCAAGATCGTGAAGAAACTGGAACCCTTGGCAAGAATGGAAAATGGTGCAGCTGCTATGGAAGAGTATGGTGGCTCTTCAAAAAATTAAAAATACAATTACTATGTGCTATGGAGCGAACTGTGTCTCCCCTGCTTTGACTTCATATGTAGAAGCCCCATTCCCCAATGCGATAGTGTTTGGAGATGGCAAATGGTATTTGGCAGGTAATGAAGCTTGGATGAGGGTAGGGCCATCATGAGTGCCCTTATAAGGAAAAGCTGCAGCCCCCTTTCATTCTCTCTCTCTCTCTCTCTCTCTCTCTCTCTCTCTCTCTCTCTCTCTCTTCCTCCCTCTCCCACTCCTCTACCCCTTTGCCATGTGGGGACATAGCAAAAAGGCAACCATCTGCAAGCCAAGAAGAGAGCTCTCACCAGAACCCGACCAGGCTGGCATCCTGATCTTGGACTTCCAGCCTCCAGAACTGTGAAAAAATAAATTTCTGTTGTTTAAGCCAGCCAGTCTGTGGTATTTTGTTATGGCAGCCTGAGCTGACTAAGACACTATATGATCCAGCAATTCCCACATGCAATCTGGCCCCAAACTTTCTTTCTGATATATTGTCATTATACCTAGGCTTAGTCCTGCCAACCTTCCTTAGGCCTGGGACGGTGCTCATGCTAATCTTACCATTTAGGATGTTGCCCCAACCCCCATATCCCATCTGCCTCTTGAGGCTTCCCTAACCCTCTCATTGGAAAATGCATCTCTTTCATCTGACCTCACCTAGCATTTTGGCTATTTCTCTTATAAGACACCAATCACGTTAGGCTTTGTCATAATTATGTATATGTCTTACTTTTTTCTACTGAACTATAGGATTATTTTGGGCAGGGGTGGAATGAGTCTTATGGATCCAGAAATCCCTCCTAGCTGTCATCAGTGTTTGACACACAGCAAGCTTTCAGTAAAAATTGCTGAAAAATGAATATGGGGAAGCTGAGAAGATTTGTAATCAACAGTATGAGAAACTAATACAGAATCAAATTTAGGAACATGTCCACAATCATGTCTACATTTTTCCATCTACAATTTGGTCTGTGAATAGGAACAAATGTCAGTCACTGGTGTGACCTTGTTAGACCTGTCATTTCTGCTGCACCAAGTTCTCGTTTCTAAGAATAACCCTCCACAAAAGCCTGGCTGTCCCCCCTCGTTACACACATGCAACATAATCCTGAGATTCCAAAAGTTTTCCCAGAACCACAGTGGGGAAAATCAGAAAGATGTTGCTGTCAAATGGCCCCATCAATGACTGGAAAAATTGTACCCCAAAGAGGATCTGGAGATACTGGGCCTAGATGCATCTCGCAGGCCATGTGTGGAGCAAAAGACAGCGCTGGCCTCTGACTTGGAATCTGAGGGAAGAGAAGCTGTCTAGAGAGAGATGGGGACCTGAGAATAATGGCCAGGTATTATGCTAAAACCTGTACTGCCTGATGCAGTAGCTGCCAGCCACAAGTGGCTATTGAGCACTTGAAATATGGCTGTTGCGACTAAAGAATGGAATCTTCAAACTTAAAAACAGATACTCTATTTGGTTATTAGAAAATATTTAAAAATGGTTTGAACTAAACTTGAGTATATGAATTGGCTTCTTCAACTACAAATTTTATGAAATCTAAACACAAAGCAAATATTTCTGGTGAAAATTTAGCATCTGAATTGGGTTGCATGGTAAGTATAAGATACACAGTAGATTTTGAAAATTTAGTATGAATAAAAGAATGTTAAACATTTCATTAATAATTTTTACATTGATTACATATTGAAATGATAATATTTTAGGTAATCATTTGGGTTGGGTTAAATAAAATATATAATTAAAATTTTTGCCTCATGTTATTTTTTGCTTTTTAAAATGTGGCTACTAGAGAATTTAAAATTCCATATATGCTTGCATTATAATTCTGTAAACAGTGCTATGTGCATGCTAAACATTTCAACATGCATAGATTAATTTCACCCTGACAATAACTCTCTGAAGTAGATACCATTATTATCATAACCTTTTTTTTAGATTTTTAATTTTCAATTATAGTTGACATACAATGTCATATTAGTTTCAGGTGTACAACAGTAATTAGACATTTATATAACTTATAAAATGATCACCCCGATAAGTCTAGTACCCATATGACGCAATACATAGTTATTACAATATTATTGACTATACTTCCTGTGCTGTGCTTTACATTCCTGTAGACTATTTTTGTCTCTGGTAATTTGTACATCTTAATCTCTTCACCTTTTTCACTCATCCCTCTAACCCCCTTGCCATCTGGCAACCTTCACTTTGTTCTCCGTACTCTATGAGTTTCTGTTTTGTTTGTTCATTTATTGTTTTTTAGATCCCACGTACAAGGGGAATCATGGTATTTGTCTTCCTCTGTCTGATTTATTTCACTTAGCGTAATATCCTCTATGTCCATCCATGTTATTGCAGATGGCAAGATTTCATTCTTTTTTTTATGACTGAGTGGTATTGCATTGCATGTATGTACCACTTCATTATCCATTCATCTATTGAGGGACACTTAGGTTGCTTGCATATCTTGGCTATTGTAAATAATGCTGAAATAAAAATATGGATGAACGAAGACATATAGTCTTTTTGAATTAGTGCTTTGGATTTCTTCAGAGAAATACCCGGAAGTGGAATTACTGAGTCTTCTTTGTCTCTTGTTATAGCCTTAGTTTTAAAGTCTATTTTGTCTGGTATAAGTATTGCTACCACAGCTTTTATTTTTCCATTTCCATTTTTATAAAATATATTTTTCCATTCCTTTACTATCAGTCTGTGTGTGTCTTTGATCTGTAGTGAGTCTCTGGTAAGCAGCATATGTAAGGGTCTTGTTTTCTTATCAATTCAGCCACCCTATGTCATTTAATTGAAGCATTTAATCCATTTACCTTTAAAGTAATTGTTGATAGATATGTAGTTATTGCCATTTTATTATTCATAATTTTGACCTTTTCTTTTTTTAATCCTTTCTTCTTAAAGAAGTCCCTCCAACATTTCCTATAAGATTGGCTAGGTGGTGATGAATTCTTTTAGCTTTCTGGGAAGCTTTTTATCTGTTCCTTAATTCTAAATGATAGTTTTGCTGGGTAGAGTCATCTTGGTTGTAGGTCCCTGCTTTTCATCACTTTGAATATTTTGTGCCAATTCCTTTTAGCATACAAAGTTTCTGTTGAGAAATCTTCTGATAGTCTTATGGGAACTCCCTTGTAAGTAACTAATTTCTCTTGCTGCTTTTAAAATTCTCTCTTTGCCTTTAAACTTTGGCATTTTAATTATGATGTGTTTTGGTGCAGGCCTCTTGTTTGGACTCTCTGTGCTTCTTGGGTTTATATGTCTATTTCCTTCACCAGGTTAGAGAAGTTTTTATCATTATTTCTTGAAATAAGTTTTCAATTTTTGCTCTCTCTCTCTCTTCCTTCTGGTACCCCTATGATATAAATATTTGTAAACTTGATGGCGTCCCAGAGGCCCCTTAAACCATCCTCATTTTTGTGGATTCTTTTTTCTTGTTACTGTTCTGATTGGGCATTTTCTGCTACCTTATCTTCCAAATTGCTGATTTGATCTACTCTATTGCTGATTACCTCTAATGTATTCTTTATTTCAGTTATTGTATTCGTCATTTCTGACTGGTTCTTTTTCATGTTTTCTATATCAATATCCATTTTTACATTTCCTATCTCGGTTGAAGTTCTCACTGAGATCATTGAGCATCCTGATAACCAGTGTTTTCAACTCTGTACCTAGTAAATTGCTTGTCTCCATTTTGCTCAGTTCTTTTTCTGGAGTTTTGTTCTATTTCATTCGGGACATGTTTCTTGGTCTCCTCATTTTGGCTGCCTCTTTGTGCTTGTTTCCATGTATTAGGTAGAGTTGCTATGTTTCCTGGCCTTAGCAGAGTGATCTTATACAGCAGGTGTCCTGTGGGGCCCACTGGCACAGTCTCCCTGGTCACCTGAGCCAAGTTCTCCAAGTGTGTCCTTCATGTGGGTTGTATGTGTCCTCTTCTTGTAGTCGAACTTTGGTTGTTTGCACGTCAATGGGAAGAACTGACCCTCAGGCTGATTGGTTGTGAGGACTGGTCAGTGACTACAGTGGAAGAGATGTTGTGCAGGAGCTGACCCTACACAGTAGGATTTGCTTTAGCAGGGCTCTGGTGCCTGCCCGGTCTTCCTTTTGGCTGTAGCTTTTGTGGAGGTTGTTGGGTGATGCTTCATTCAGTGTGGTCAGAAGCTGGCCACCAGGTATGTTTGTTCTGGGGCCTCTTGGGAGGGGCTATGCTGCAGGCCAAGGTCAGTAGCTGCCTGGGTCCTCCCCAGGGCCGCATGATATGAGCTACAAAGTGATCTGCAGATAGTTGTCACTTGTGCTGGGATTGGAAGTGCCTGGGAGAGGCTAAGCTATAAACTGAGGCCACTGCCACTTGTGTCGACTTAAGACTGCTCTGTAAGAGGTATGAGCACGCCTGTATGAGGTAGGGGCGCGCCGAGGCCAGATGCTGCTTGTTTAGTGTTTGTGACTCTTTGAGAGATTTTAGGGAAGTCCGCAGCATGAAAGAGGCTTGCAAGTGGGGTGGGGTGGGGTCTCAGGAAATCACTAGTTGGGGTGATCATGTAAGCCAGGTTGATGGAGACTAAGATAAGGCTGCCACCTTTGTCTGAAGGCTGGGAGTGCCGAGGGCTCAAGAAAGGAACAACGGCTTCTGCCAGCACTTCTCTCTGGCAGAAAGCTGCCCCTCCAGCCCTTGCCAGACAATGCAGTTCATCCCCTATATCTCTGGGGCCTTTCACATTGCCGCCCCAGCGCTGGAGCTCAGAGTGAGTGGGTCCTTCAGTGAGTGAGTCCATTTGTGGACCCTTAAAGAGGAACACCTGCGCCTTCAGCTGCCCTCCATCTCACTCAGTCGCAATCTCCACTGGTTTTCACAGCCAGAGGTTTTGGGGACCTCTTCCCCTGGCACTGAAGCTCAGGGTTGGGGAGCCTGGGCTGGGGTTAGGACACCTCACTCCTCAGATGGGATATTTGCAGCTGAATTATCCCTCCCAATTTTTAACTGCCACATGTGGGTGTGAGATCAGCCTGTTTTGTCTCTGCCTCTTCTATCAGTCTTGTCATGGCTTCTTCTGTATATCCTGAGTTGTAGAATTTCTGTTCTGCTAGACTTCAGGTGATTCTCAATGATGGTTGTTTTGTAGTTTAGTTGAAATTTTTGATGTGGTCATGAGAAGAGGCCAGCACAGCGTTTATCTACTCCACCATCTTGACAGGAGCTCTCGCATCTCCTTTTTTCAGAGAATGTTCAGAGAAGTTTAGTAACTTACTCAAAGTCACATAGCTTAGTGGTAGAGCCAAAGCAAACAGAAATATTCTGATGCCAGAGCTTGCAGTCATGCACACTGTGCTATGCTCTCTCTAATCCTGGGCATACAGGCCTCTTGCCTGAGTGCCAGAATCACAAAGAGCTACATAGTTAGACTTTCTGGTAATACATTTGGAAGATGCTATACATACAGCATCAGTATATGAACAGAGCTGAAAGTAGATATTACCCATGTAATTTCAAATTCTTAACTATAAGCATATAGCCTAGCATTGCCATTTCTCAATTTTTTAATATTCTGGAAACCTCAGAATATGGAAGAGACTGAGTCCCTCTAGACTTCTGAGAGGCCCTGGGATCACCCTAAGTAATTTTTCTAGCTGCCCAAAATGCTGTCTTGAATAGTTTTTAGTCAATAGTATGAGTGATTTGAGAATTGAGTAAGACAGGTTTAATGCAATAGGGGGGAAGTATGATCAGCAGATCACGCTCTTAACCTCTCGCACAATGCTGCGGCTATCGATTAATTGTACACATGAATGCGACAAGACACTGAGGTAGAAGGGGAAGGATGGAGGGAGGGGAGAGACATTTGACATTTTCTAGGTTCAAGTTTTCTAAGAAGCTGGTGGGGAGCCGGGTAGGTGATGGCCGTATGTGTTGACCTCACAATCACTAACAAGTGAAACCCTTCTGCTTCGGACCCTATAAAAACTTGCTCTGGGTCCTGCCTTTGCCATTGTTCACAACACAGATACAATGTGGGACTGAGACAAGTCCGGGCGTCAAGAAGATGAGGGAGCTCTGTTTAAACAAGGGAAAGGCTGATTAGGGAGAGGAGAGTGAACAGAACCAACCATGGGACATGTCAAAGTCAGGCTCTGCCCAGTTCCCAGTCTGCATGAAACTACTTTGAGTGTCCTTTGGTTACGGGACTGAAGTGAGCTCACAGTGTCACATAGTCCAGTATTTAAACCAATAATGAATTGTGATTCATGGAATAATTAAATCAGAATTCACAATTATGCAAAGTGACATGAAAGGGCTGCCTTTAAAGATGGTGGCCTTTAACCTAGACTGAAATACAAACATGAGATGCAAAAATCGCAGGTGTCTCTATTAAAGGCTCAGGTGCTTCTTGCTGCCTTTAAGTGGGAGGAGTAGAATGTCAGAGCTTTGGGAGGAAACCAATAAAGACTCATGTGAGGTTTTTGAACTGTGTTTTCTCATTAACTATGTCATATCTATGTGTCTGAAGCATTGGTGTGTCTGAGATGAAGGGGTAATGATGCTATTCTCACCCTAAATTTGGGGAAGTTGATGCTATCCTGCCCTCTCATTTTTTGATGTCTTTACTAAGAAAGCCCTACAGTTAGATTTCACTTGTTATGTAAGTGCCTCTTCTAAAATGTAAATGTCTCTGGGAAAGTTAAGAGACTCAGCAGTTCAGATGTTGGTGTGAAATGGTTTAACCTCACTTCTTTTTTCCTAACACCTCTTGACCGCTGAAAACACAGACGTTTTTTTCAAGGGGCTGGGAGGAGGTGAGCAGAAGGAAATAGAAATTGATTATTCATTTATTTAGGACATATCCCACTGGAGGAGACCTTGGGAGATGTGAATTGGGGTAGTGAAGAGAGAGCTTTGAGTAGAAGTGTCATTAGAAAGTAAAAGAAGTGCTCTGCAAGGAAGACAGAAGGGTTCTAAAAAAGGGTTTTTTACTCTTTAAATTTGTCTAGGACTGGGCATGTATGTTGAACTATTTGAAAATCAAAGTCCACACATTTGGATGAGTGAAGCAGGGCTGAGGCTAGGGGAGAGACCAGAAACATTTTTAAGCCCCTTCCTTTCCTATGAGGCTACTCTTCTTCCCAAGAGGCTTTAATACATAATTGTAGCTTTTCTGCAGGAAAAGCAGAAGGACAGCTGCTGTTAATTTAATTACATCCAATTTGGGTGGTATTTATTGAGCCTTATGTGTAAGGCACCTTCTCAACAATGTCCCAGCCTTACACAACAGTCGCCTCCACTTCCCCCTACGAAAAACCTGACCATAGGGTTCTCGGGTCAGGTCATGATGAAAGCTCTGGCCTCCTCTGGTTCATCAGAAGGGGCTTGGGCTCCAGGTGGCAACAGGAGACCTCAGCCAAAGCCAGCTGCTCTGACATTTTGTTTTCTCTCCATTGGATTCTGATGCTGACACTATGTCGGTTGCTATAAAACTGCTAGAGATGAATGTAAGAGCGCATTAGGGCATTTAAAGCATTATTACAAAATGAGGAAAGAAGAGAAAACAGACAAAGGATCTTCCTGCTGTCTTCATGATTTTTACTTTTGTTTTCCTGTTTCCTGAGCACCAGGAATGGGAAGCTTGCTTCTGCATACCAACGAATTCAGGGCACATGAATAAAATGAGGCAAAAAACCACTTTTTAAAGAATAAGGCTATTGCCCTCAGTTGCGTCAGCTCCACATGGTAAGGAAGTAAAGCAGGATGGGTTTCCAGGGCATCTGTGGGAGGAGACAAAAACTCTCTCCTCATCTCCGAAAATGGTGCCTTTCCCAAATTACTGTTTCAAGTTTCCCTCCTCGAAATGTGAAATGACATCATCTGAGAACTCTGTTGGAACCGATGGTGTTATATATATGCGGTAGCTTTCAGCCAGGATATGGCCAGGCTCCTGGGGAGGTAAACAGGAGAGAGGGGGTGGAGAAAACTTGGTGCTTACCTCTGATTGAGAAATGGTACTCCAAAAAATGGCCCCAGAAAAAGAAAGCCCAGAGGGGGTGAAGAGAGGGTGGAAACACTGAAATTTTCCTTTTTAAAAAGTGAAAATTATTTACTTCAACTGCAAAGAAGAAATCACCCTCAAAAATGGAAAAAAAAAAAAACCTGAAAGTACTCCCAACCCCCCCAACTGGGCTAAGTGCTGGACAAACAAAATGACTGATATGGCCAGTAAATCATCTTGGGGTGGGGGAAGGGTTTAAATAGAATGGAAGGAAGGAAGCAGAATCCAGGCACAGTGTTAGCTGATTCCAGCAGAGGCAGTGAGCGGCAAGGGGCCTGGGCTATGGGATCTATAATTGGCTAACGAATAATAAAGCCCAAAATTGGATATTAACAGCAATTAGTTTCTGTAGAGGCACAAGGGAATAGAGATGCAGAAAACCCCATTGGGCCTTAAGCTGGAGCAACTTAAAACTGAACCAGTGTGTCAATTAAATGGGAATAAATATTTTCACATCAATCTGAGTAAATGTGAGAGGGGGCTGAGGGTAGACGCCTGTGAAGTTCAGATGCACCCCCCTGTCTATCAGAAGCTTTTGGTGGCATGACCTTTGTCAGACACCTCTTGGTTCTGACCTTTGGCCTCTGGAGGCCAACCAGCCCCCATTCCTAGGGCACATGACCTTGAGACCAGGGCTCTGAAGGTCATTTCAGGGCACTGGCCTGTTAATTCAATTGAACCTTATATCACTAACTCTGCGCCCTGGTGGGCCCAGCAGATGAGGAAAAAGAAGGAATTTAATTCTTCTTAAAACAGAGACTGTGTCAAATCCAGGGGAATGGCCACATCCCTTTCTGCCTGGCAGAGGGACTGGGGTTGGGAGGTTCACAAACATCGAATGAGCGTGTTCGCCCCTCTCTTTCAAAGGACCTCCAGGCGGCTCCATCCCCTCTGGTGTAGGATTTGGGACCAGCTCTGACTAAGGCCAGAGAAAAGGTGTCATTTCCCTGAGGGTTGTTTTTTGGGCTCCTTTAGAGAGTTTTGTGAGGGTGGGGAAAGAAGGTGTTAGGGGGTGGTGAGGACTTGTCACTGTGGGCGGTGGATTGCTGGAGTCTGGGGGCAGAAGCCTGGTGCCGCCGCCTGTCGCTGTGGGTATGGAGGATACAGGAGGCTGCGCGGCTTAAAGGGGAGTCAGGAGGGTGCACTGAAGCGAAAATCGTCCCCCCCCCGTCCCCCCCCACCGGCTACCCCTGCAAAAAAAATAATAAAAAATAAACCCACGACACGCCCCTGAAGTGCTTTCACCCTTTGGCTCTGCAGTTGGGAAGCCAAGGAAATGGCTATGAAGTGACATTTCGGTCGATTGCAATCCGTAACCATCCTCCGCCCTCCTTGGCCGCGGGAACGCCTGCTCTTCTTTCCCGCACATTGAACCTTTCTGGTGTACAGGACGAGGTTCTGCTGTGGAGGAGGAGGCTGGGAAGAAGATGAAGGGAGAGGAGATGCGCAGCTCTGGGCATCTGGCCGTCCTGCGCGGAGGCCAGGCCTGGTGCGCGGATGCGAGGGCGAGGTGTCTAGGCCGAGGCCTGCTGCTCCGGGAGCATTGGGAGCACTTATTATTTATTGGGACGGAGGACATTTCACTCTGCCAAGGCCTTTGTTTTGGCACCTCCCATTTCTTCGAAGCTCAAGGTGCACCCTGCCCTGACCCCACCCCCCATTCCGCGTGTGTTCATCTGGCCCTAAAGTGAAATTGGGAAAACGGAGGTGTGCGGAAAAGGGAAAAAAGTGGGCTCTTTGCGGACTGTCCTTGCTATTCCCAAAGGCACCTGCCCTCTCCGCATCTACCTGCACATCGGTCCGAAGCTTTGGAAAGTGCGGTATGACCCAGGTCACTGAGGCCCCAAATTTCTTGATTCCGTCAGGAAAGAAAAAAAAAAAAAATCAAAGCTGGGAAAATAGGCGCCAAAGGGAAAAGAGAAACCAGCGCCTGTTTATTTCACCTTGCTCAGTTGAGATGTCTCGGGGTATTGGGAGAAAAATAAAAGAAAAACCTCGTGCACCTTGGAAAGTGGGTCACTGGGAAGCCCTGGGTGTGGGGCCGCGGGCCGGGAAACTAGGTGGCCGGCCGGCCGAGCCCAGTACCCCAGCCGCTGCGGCAGGACCCGCGCACTCTCTGATCTCCATGGAGAACCGCCTTAAAAGCGTGACACGAAGTAGCAAATTGAACTTCTAGCGAAAATACTGCCTCCCGTGTCCTAGGTCTTAATATTTATATATGTTTAAGAAATAAACAGATTTGATTTTAATTTAGAATAAACCTCCCTCAACTTTAATATTGAGAGAAAGCCCCCATTGATCCTGGAAGTTTATTTATCGGGCTTATGCAGAATGAGACAGGTCTTTATTTTTTGGGGGTAACATTTCTATTTTAAAACAAAAGGGGGAAGGATAAGAAAATGAAAAGGTGAACCTATTAAGAAGTGCTGACTCTCTGACCTGGAACATTCCTTGCTCTCAACAGGCTTGCTTTTTTTCTAGGCCATCTAAATTTGGTACAGATCTTTCCAGGCCTCCTGCAGACCCGAATTCCATGGTACAGAACAGGACACATTGACTCTGATGAATCCCATTTGAAGTCCTTTCTCTTGTCTATTTCTACATGGGGAATGCAATTAGATATTAAATCTATATATTTTTAAATTGAGGTCAAATCGAGTAAGACTTGGCAAAAATACCCAAATGAAAGAATTGTAGATGGGATTGGGAAGAAAAAAATCTTTATTAGGTATCATAATTCTCATAATTGTTATTATTGACAAACCCATCACCATGAATCAGCCAGCCAAGCCTCAAACACACAAACTGAAGCACAACCCTCAGCCCATGTTGACTCATGGGGCTCCAAACCACCCACAGAGTAGAGCAGGAAGGGAGGCTCCATCTGTCTAAGAGAGAATGCTTTGCAGCTGCCCCCAGAAGACTCCATTCTCCAGTTGGAACAAGAGGTGGGGGTATTATATAAGTTCAGTAGAGGAAAATAAAAAATTATTTCCCTGTGGAGACACTATAGATGAATGGATTTTGTGTGTGTGTGGTTAAAATGCTTTTCTATAAATATTAACAATGAATATGGTTATACGAGAAAATGTACGTATATGTGTGTATATGGGCATATGTCTGCTGAGAAATTACCCCTCCCCCAAAATATTTACGTCTCTGGCTAAAGCTCTTCAAGCATCCACAAAAACTGTTCATCTCTTTCTACCCCTTTGGTGACAGAAGTGACAGAGGAATTTACCTTTGGCTTTGATAATTTCCTTTCTGCTTAAACAGAGATCTGGGCCTGGGCCGTCTCTGCCAGGGAAAAGAAGAATATTACCAATTTTTCCTTTGATACATTTCTAGATTCATCTTAAAATGTCTGGTACAGCCACCTCTAGAAACATCCGAGATCCCATCCGCATAAGAACCATAATGATGTGATGTGTGTGTGTGAACCGATGGGGCCTTCTTAGCATAGTCTCAGCAAACTGCCTCACATATGTCCTACTTTTAAAAAATCATTTAAATCGTAGGACATAATTAGAGGGGCTCAAATAGGTAGGGGAGAAGATGATGCTAAAAGTTAAAGAAATGCCTTGAAAAAGCAGAAATCTTACCTAAATATTGCTGGGCATAAATAGGCCCCAAATATAGAAGAAGGGAAAAAGCCAGGACCGACCTTCACTCCAATACCTCTATTTGGCGAACACAAAAGGGGCCTTGATATTACACAGAGGGCAGAGTAGTGCATTCATTTCTGCCATTTTCAGCCATTAAAGCCACACACATAAACACATTTTGTGATGAGACCTGGTGAACACAGGAAAATCCCACACCAATGCACACAGACCCAGCAAACTCAGAACTCTCCCACACACATTAAAGCTTTCTGGAAAGAGTTTAAATAAGTAATAAAATAAAAAATACGCCCATCCTATTGTGGCTTATAAGCAGCAGGAACCTGGCTGGCCTTGTCCATGGTGCCTGTGGTTTAAGCTCTTAGGGAGAAGAGCGTTAGATTTCCGACTAAAAGGGGCATTACTTGGGCAGGCACATCAGTGAAGGATGCAGCCATGTCCGATGGAATTATGGGGAAGCAATTACGAAGATGAGGCTCACTAATGTAGACAACTGGGGGGCAAGGGGCCATAAGCAGAGGCTTAAATCATGCTTCCAAGAACCTTAAGAACAGCCTTCTCAGTGAGGATGGAAGGGTGGGGCAAGGAGATTATACCCCAAAAAGGTACCATTTGGAGGAAGGTCTATTTTGAAGGCAGTGGCTGTCAGTGCCTCTTAGGACAACCCTGGCTAAAGCTCAGGGGTCAGAGAAGCTGCTCTGTCTTCTGTCCTACAGCCAAGTTTGCCTTCTGGAACTTGAGGCACGGTGCCCACGGTTTGCATGATGTGAATTACAGCCTTCTTTGCCGGGGTGAGCAGGTTGTGGCACATTTCTACAGATCCAGAGAAGGTTCTGGGAGTGTCTACTGTCTAAATGGGGTACAACCCACTTAACATTACCTGACTCCAGACACCCCCTTAGGAGGGCAAAGGAAGAGCCTAAGATATAATAATTACAAAATGATTGGCACAAAGTAGGTACTTAATAAATATTTGGGAGGAAATGAGGCTAGGGTATCCTTGAATACTAATTTATTTAGTGGGCTAGACTGAGGCTTTGGTGAGGAAAGAGCTCCTCAGTAAGACTCTTTTAGGCCTTGATTACTGTGTCAGGAATCAGACTAAATGCTAAGCATCCCTTATGGCCTTGGCCTTGCAAAGACAGGCCTCTGCCAAGGGGAGTGTGGGGGTTAGTTTGAAGAAAAGGGATGTATCAGTCTCTTTGGGTAGAAAGATCTAGCTCTTGGCCTCCTTTCTCTGCAGGGACCTGCCCCTCCTCCATTTTCTCGACCAGGAAATTAATGAGTTTATGTCTTGCCACCATCCACTGCAGCTCGAGGGTTAATACAGAGCTGGAGATGGGATGGGGCTGTCACTGCAGTGTGACGGGGGCCTCTAGGACCAGCTACTGCTCTAGGTCTCGTGATTGCAAGGAAGACCCTATTTGGGAAACAGTTTCTTCAGGATGAGGGGAGGGTTGACCCTTTCCATTCCCTGACATTCTCTTTCAAAACAGTCTTTCCTCAGACCCTGACTTGTGCACATGCCTTTTTCCCTTCTGTTCAAATTTTAAGAGGAATGCATCACCCCAACCTTGGTACAAGTAGACTATTGCACCTCTCCCTTCCCCTGCATCTCTTGGATCTCTGCCTAAAACTGCAATTACAGCCACAAGGAGGAAGTGAGATGCTCCAGAGAGCCCTGGGCATGCTTTCAGCCCTGATGGAGCCTGTAAACTGGCCAGGAGTTTGTTCCTTCTTTCCCATATATTTCAATGATTTTCTTAAGCTTGTCAGGTGCCCATAGGTCTAAAGCGAAGGGCGACAAACACCTCCCTCCTCCCTTCCAACTGGCTACATCTCTTTCCCCCAACCTCAAGCAGAACATAATATACCCGCAATCAAAGCCCTGGTACAGTCTGCCAGTCTTCTGGCTGCCAGATTATTGTTTTAAAGAGCAAACCAAAAGCTAAGCCCAGAACAAAACACAACCACGGAGAAAGCTGTCCACCCGCATACAATGCACCCCGAGTCTAGAGAAAAGTATGCACACAGAAGCACTCCGCAATGCACTCACAGGCACCCCCTCCCACCGCATTGATGCTGGCATAGATCTGCGGTCCTGTCACAGAACCACTTTATGTTTCTCTCCCAGAGTCCGTTTGCATCTCTAAGACCCTGTCTGTCACAAGGCACACACCTCCCCACCCCAGGGACTCCAGCTCCGGGCAGCCCAGCCGGCGGGAGCCCGCGACCCCTCCCGCCCGAAGCCGCAGCGCTGAGCTCTGCGGAGGGCGCCTCGGCTCTGTGGCTCCTTCCGTGGCGGGCCCTCGCGGACCGACGGTGCTCAGCCAGCCTCATTCTTGGCATTCACCGCGTGCCTTAATTGTATGGACATTTAAATCAAGGTCCGCTGTGAACACGGAGAGAGAGGCCTTTCTCCTGAGGAAGGCAAGGAGGAAGAAAGGAAAGGTGGAAGAAAGAGAGTGGGGAGAAGACAGAATGAGAAAACAAGGAAAAATAAGTAAAAAGCAGCGCGAGTGCGCGCGCAGTGACAGCAGGCAGAGGGATGGGGGTGGGGGAGTGCAGGGAGAAAGGACCACAGCATCCTCCCTACCGCAGCTCCCCCAATCACACAGACAATGAGATAACGGCGACGTCTTCCAAAGGCTCTTTGTTCTCCCCCATCCTTTCGGATCCAGGCTTTTTTCCTGCAAAGCGAAGGGGGTGGAGGGTTGGGGGTGTGGGTGGAAGTGGGAGACGGAGGGGTGCCTCCCCCGTGTTAATTACCCGGACTCTCCTCGCCCCTTTCCCGTGCCTCGCCTCCCCTGCAGCTCCAGACAATGAAAACAACAACAACAACAACAAAAACCAAAAAGCAAACCACCCCCCCCCCAAAAAATAAAAAACACCACCCAGCATAGCAAACCCTACCCGCCCGTCTTGTCCTCAGCTTTGCCGAGGAAACTGAGGGGAGCCAGGAGGGGGAAGACCACCGCAATGGACAGGGAGGGCAGCAGGGCAGAGCGGCCGCGGCCGCCTTTACCTCGTCGGCCGAGTCCAGGAGCAGCCTGGCCGGGCGTGCCGCAGGGCGAGCTGCTGCGGTCTGCGGCCGGGATCTGGGGAATCAGTCTTCCGGAACTCGCTTGCTGCAGTCCTCTCGCTCAGGTCCCAAGTGGTGGAGGGGAAAAGGAAAAGGAAAAAAAAAAAAAAAGAAAAAGGAAAAAAAAAAAAAACCCATAAGAGCGAGGCCCATCTGGCCCCTCGTCAGCTTTGTCAAGTCTTGCATACGCTAAAATGCTAATGACCTAGATAGCTCATGCAAAATGCAGCAGGGAGGGAGCGAGGGTGGTGGGAGGGAGGAAGAGAAAGAGTGAAGGGGGAGGGAGAGCGAGGGAGGAGGGGAAGGAAGGGAGGGGAGGGGGGAGAGAGAGGGAGGGAGGGGGAAGAGAGAGAGAGCAAGAGAATATATAGGTCTTCGAAACACCCCTACCACTCACCCCACCCCACCCCAAACTGTCAACGGGCTTTACCAGGTAAGGGATGGGCGTAGATTTAAAAGGTCATTCGTGTCTAATGCAGTTGGCTCTCTGGGTCCAAAAAAGGGAGCGGGCCAGAGGATGAGAGTCCCCAAAGCCAAAGGGATAATAAGACATTATTTTAAGCCCTCTCCCTTCCTGCCCTCCCTTCACCTCTCCACTCTGTTTACACACAAATCCAGACGCCTGCTTATGTGTGTACATGGACATATCACTTTCCCATCAATTTCTCAGAGCTTCTATGACAGACATCCATATTCTCATCCCCAGCAAAACTCGTCCTGTGAAGCCGAAGGGGGTGGGGGCGTCTTGGAGGGGGAAAAACTCCCCTTCTTGTCGAAATCCTCCAGTTGGCCCGTCCTCACTCATAGCTCCCTCGCCCCACTATTCCCTTAACCCTCCAGACAACACCTCCGGCTTCTACTCTTTCCTAAGCCTTCTGGTCCCCAGTCTCCTCTCCAACGCCCGGATCTCGACAAGGTGAGGCAGGGGAGCAGGAAAGCCAAGTAAACTCTGATCTCCCACAATTCAACTCCCTTCCTCAGAAAAACAAACCCAGCCCTCCCCCAGCAACGACACCGCTGAAGCATACCAAAAAGAGAAATAAAATTCAATCTGAATACCCTCGGAGGTCCGAACGCCGGGCGGGCGCCCTTTGGCACCGGAGATGACTCGAGTTCCGGAGCTAGGGCTCCCTCGCATCCCTTCTCGCCGACTCCAAAGTGCTTTGTCCGGGGATCCACTCAAGGTCTTTCCCTTTGGGGTCTTTTTAAGAGACCGGTTGCAGTCCGCAGCGTTACAGTCAGTCCAACGAAAGGCAGTGGATCTACTGGAATAAAAGGGATCGAGATAATATACAAACAGATGAATGAGGGAGGGATGCGGAGAGGCAGAGGAAGTCGCATTTAGGGAGCGGCCGCCAGGCCGGGCCCCAACTGCTGCTTTCGTTAGGGAAGGGGCGGGCGGCGAGAAGGCGCTGGTGGTCGTTCTACCTGGCAGGAGGAAATGGTAACCATGACAAGGAGCATCACGACGATGATCGCGAACATGATAAAAATTCCGAATGTCCATTTGGTGCCTGGAGCCTGCGGGCAGGAGGGACTGCACGGCCGGCGGCGGCGGCCGGGGGGAAGGAGAGGAGCGCAGGAGGCAAAGGTTGTGGCGGCAGCACCCTCGGATGCATAATAATAACGCGCAGCGCAAGGCGAGGTTCAGCCTGGAAATCCAGCCCTCCGCGTGAACTCGCATCGAGTGCGGATTGCAGGGGATGGGGAAGAACGGGGGAGGGGAGGTGGAGGAGGGAGGGAGAGGAAGGGAGAGAGGACGGCAGAGAGGGACAGAGAGAATTCGGAGCCTTTTAATTTATCCTTACCAAGCCCTAATCTCGTCCGCCGTCCTCTTTGGGTGAGGTCGATCTCCTTTTTAAAAATTATTATTCCTTTAACAGATTATTCAGCTAAAAGAAGCCACATCTGCTGACTGTACCGAAAACAAGAGGATTAGGAGCCGGTCCACAGAGCCCGGCCCGCAGCCCCCCACCCCCTCTCTGCACCAGCACACGTCATTCTCACTGCCCCCGGGTCCCTCCCTCTCCTTCTTGTTCGGCGAGAGCTGTGCCAAGGAAAATGCGGATTTGGGGAAAGTGAGAAGTGGGAGCGCTCGGAAGAGCGGGAAAGCCAAGGCTGGAGGTGGCGATTCGCACCCCCTCACTCACACGAGCTTCCGTTTAGCCGATGCTATCCTGGGAGAAGGGGGTCTTTCTCTGTGCCCACACGCGCTGCACCTGCGGGGGTCAGTGCCCTCCGCCCCCTTAATAATGTAACCCGGCTGCACCAGTCCCAGGCACACTCCCCTTAAGGGCCTGGGGCGTCAAACTACACCTGGGCCCAGCGCCCCCCACCCTTTCCTCCAGGGGCCGCGGCACGGCGGCCGGTCCAGTCCCTGTCTTTCCCACTTTTGCAGATGGAGCGGGGGGCTCAGGGCACCGGCCTGCCCCCTGCTTCTTGTCCCTGGCGGGAGGCGCGGGACTAGGGTTTCCACCGGCAGGGCCGCGGCGCGGGCGAGGCCCGGAGTGGGGGTGGTTGGGTGGCTGGGGCGGAGGAGGCTGCAGAGGATGCGGTTGACATCACTGCGGAGAGCGCGCTGCTGTCCCGCCGCCGCTATCAGAGCGCCTTTGCGCCTCTTCGCCCCCACCCCAGCCCTAAGCCGGTGTCTGGGCAGGACAGCGGCGGGGGATGGGGTGCGAAGGGTTGGTGGTGGGGGGTAAGACAGTCCCATCCCCCGTCCGCCTGCAGTCAAGGTGAATGTGAAGGAGAGTGGGCGCGCGTGCCCGCGCCTCTGGATGCGTGCGCGCGCCCCTCCCCGCTCCCCCCGCCGCCCCCCCGCCCCCGGCGCCCTCCCGCCCGCCTGAGCCACTCGGGCCAGATGGACGCTCAAGATTAGAGACACAAAAGTGCGTCTTCAAGTCCGGCCGCCACCAGTTCAGGGTACATTTAGACTCACTTCGAAGAGGCGCCTTTTGTTGTGGTGGTTGTGGTCGTGTTGTGTGTTTTTCCGGGAGCACGGGGTTAGCTGGGCTTTAAGGAATGACTCAGAATAAATCTGCCCATAAGAACAAGACCCTAAGAGACACTCGAGGCCCTGACCCCCAATAAAAACCCAACGCCAGCAGTGAGAAATCTTTGGTCTTTCCGAAGAGTCCGTTCAGCAGCCGCGGGAGTCAACCCCAACCCTGGCTACTTCTGCACGCGCAGGGCCCATCTGCTTCCCCTACTCCGGCTTTTCTTCTTTGATGACTTAAAAAAAAAAAAAGTGTTTTTTTGGGCAGCGCTGGATTCAGAGCAATGAGAGATGGAGAGGAAGACAAGCCCCTGACAACTCAAAGCAGCTCCTCAAATCGGATGGCTCTTGCGCGGCGGCCGGAGCGGTCGTGCGGGGGTCGCGGCAGATGCGCGCTCGCCAGCGGGGGACCCTCTGAATGAATGGTGACCCTGGACGCTGCCCTGTTCGCTTCAAGGCCGTTTCGGTTCTGTTCAATTATTGGGTGTTTGTCCCAATAAAAGGAGAATAGCAATCTCAAAACCTCTCAGCACTAGCATTTTGCCTCCAACAATGTACTAAAAGAAGCTTAAAAATAAGCAGTTTTTGTCAATTTTAAGAAGCGGAAAGCTTTGGTTTAAATTGGGACAGACAGACAGACAGGGAGAGGTAGAGAGAGGCAGAAAGGAGAAAAAAAGAATATAAAACATCCCTGCAATACATTTGTAATATCTGAAGACTGAGGTTAATTGGAAAGAGCCATCATCTGGGATATTTTTCGGGGGAGGGGGGACTTAACCATTGTGATAACGCTCCCCTCAAACTAAAATACTTTTCTGGTGGAAAAACTATACTGCTAGTCGCTTAGCTCGAGACTTCGACCATTTTGACAAGGGTTTTAGATTCAGGACCGTTTGCTTTCTATTCACTAAGAATTCCTTAAGCAGACAGTTTCTGCATCCTTTGGACATAGAAGGGTGGGGGTGCGATTTGAGTTCCAGGTTGTCTTGACTGAAGGGCGTCAGGACACACCGCTACTGCACTTTACTTGGTTTTTCTTCAAGGCCTGGTTTTGTTTGGCTTGAGGACGGTTTCATTGCAGTTCTCCTGCGCGGTTGCTGCAATGCAGGCTATTTGCTCTCTCATCTTGCGGCATGGGGGGAGGGGAGCCTAGAGACGGTTTTGTAACAGGCTCTGCAGGCCTAAGTGGGAATACCGTAAATGATGAGCCCCGGGTTAAAAAAAAAAAAAAAAAAAAAAAAAAAAGCAGCTGATGCTGAATTAATAGTTAGAGCAGACCCCTGAGGCTTTCTCCAACGAGGGGGTCAGGAGTCCTTTCTCCTCCCCCAGTCACGGGTTTTGTATCTGTTTTTAACCAGTCTCATCAGATGCTGGGACATTTGTGATGGCTTCTTAAAACCTAAACCCTTAGGCTTAAGAGCTGTCTATGCTCCTGATCAGACTCACCCCAAATACTAACACGTTAAGAAATTACATTGTAAAACCTCCCCAAATCCGATCGACTGGGCTGTTTGGGGCCCATATGGCTGGACAGCTGTGCTGCTCCACGTGAAAAGACACCATTGCCCCTCATGTGGTATAAAGAGGGGGTTCCCCAGAGAGCTCAGACATGACCTAAGTATTAGCTTAGCCTGGGGTGAAGACTGAGTTAAATCTCTCCCTTCTTGGAGGTTAAAATAAAGACAACAACAAAAATCAAAAGAGGTACACTTTTGAATTCACTGTAAATTGCATGCCTCCTGCTGGTCCCGCCAGAGGAAGGAAAGAACACCAGAGAAATAAACTCTCTTCAGCTACCACGAGCATGATGTGAGGCAAACTGAAGACACAGGAGATTGGAAAGAAATATATTATTTGCCAAGTGTACCATGTGTCCGTGACATTTGTGGTTCCCTGTTCAGAGAAGCAGGGTTCTGACCTCAGCTGATGCCTCAGTGTTAACCATAAAGAACGCCATCGGAGCGCAGTTTTCATGGTGAGAAGATGAAACTGTGCTTTAAAAAGGAAAGCCCATTATGAAATGCAGCCGGATTTAATTTTTAATATGATGGTGGATCCTCTAACACATTCTTTGCTGGTGTTTGCATTCAGGAGGAGTGATTCATTCTATGGCAGAAATCAAAATAACATAACACTCTGCAGTACTTTTAAATGGGCTCCTCATTTTTAAAGATGTCCTGAAATAGAATATTCTATAACCTTCAAGTGGAGGTGGCCAAAGAAACTGAATGCAAAACTCTGTTTCTACTGAAATGTTCACACTAGATAAGAACCAGGCTTGATCTAATTTACCTATTTGTACACATGCATACTGCATATCTCCTACTCCTAGTTCTCTTCAGACCTTAACATATATTTTAAAACCAGGAAGAGGGAGGGAAAAAAACCCTCACAAATTAATCTGGAAAGTGAAATGGAAGAAAATATTGGTTAGAGGGTTAGATTCACAAGCTCTTAGTCCAAAGTCAGTCAATATTGTTTTGGGGAATTATTTCAATAATGAAACTAACTACCTACTTCAAAAGCTTTACATAAATTTAGCAGATACTGAAGTGTTCCTTTAGTGTCAATTCTCATCTTTGGAAATGTCTACAGATAATTCTGTATTACTGTGACTTCCAAAAAACAGAACAATTTTGGAGTTACTATTTGAATGGCATAACGAATGATAGAAACCCAGAAATCATTTGGTTGCCTTCTTTCTTGTATAAAAGGGGAAAGCAAGGCCTAGAGAGAAGGAAAAATTGCTTCTACATACAATGTGGAGGGTTTATAGCAAATTCAATGGAAAGTTAAGAGGAACAAAATCAGTTCTCTTCATTTCTTGCCTGTATATTTTTTCTCATGTCATATTTGAACTTTAAGTTGTCTTGATTTTGGTTAAGTAAAAGAAATAGCCACTGACCCTAGTGAGTGCAATTAGAGTCTAATTGTTTGGATTTAACTTTGAAATCCAACTTTTTCTATTTAAGTTTCTGTAGTTTTAGCAATATTTCAGAACATATTTAGGAAAACACACACTGCCACCCTCTTTCCCAGAGAGACAGGGGAAGAGCCATATAAAAGTTTCAGAGCCTTTGGCTGAGTGAATTAAGTGCTGAACTGTGCCTTAAAAAACAACCACATGAAAAGAGATCTTGAAGAAGGACCCCCCTAAGACAGAAGTCTGGCAAACAGCATCATTTCATAATCATTTATGTAGAAGCATGAGGCATGTGACAAGAGTCTCTGACACATGTCCAGTTTATCAGGTGGCAGTTACCAAGTCAATTTGTTTTGTTCCTGCATTATTTAATAAATTATTCATATTGTATAAAAAAGAGTCTTTTTTAAAAAAACCTGAAAGAAAATTAAACTGTGACATGATAAAGGTGACCTGTGTGACCTTGGGCAAGTAAGTCACTCTCCTTTCCCTTGTTTTATATATTCTTCGACATGAGTTGCTTGGAGTAGATGATTTCTAAAGTCCATTTCAACACAAATAGTATATGATTCTATTTAAAAAATCCATATGTTTCTGAGTCTGGAAAATAGTGTCTCCCTTTTCAAATCTATCTGGCAGACACTGTTTAGGGCCTGAAAAGTTAAACAGAGGAAGCTTAGAGAAAGGTAGTGTGTGTGCGTGCGTGCGTGCGTGTGTGTGTGTGTGTTTAAATGGCATGCATCTGAAAGTACAACCCATCTTTATTCTTGATTACTCTCTGGGTCGGGAGAAGGTCCTTATATCAGGTGAAATCATTTTCTTTCCCCTTTAGAATCCCTCACTACAACGTCACTGTCTGTCTCTTGTGCTTTCACATAAGCAGATCCAACCTGAGCCCTGTAGCAGATTTAAAAGCCTTCCTCTTCAGCTCCATCCTGACCTAGATTGCAGGATAAAGACTAATGAATCATTTGCAATGCTTATGATGGGCATTTACGGCAGGGTTCTCCCTCCATTCTTGTTCTGAAAGCAACCCTGTTTCCCTTATCATTTGATATTACTACAAGTAAATATTTTTGTTCATTTGCTGCATAGGGCAGGAGGCTATTTCCTAATGATTTACCTGCCCCAGGAAGAAGATCTATAACTCGCCAGTGCTTCAGGCAATTTTTAGCATGTGTCAGATTGCGTTTGAGTTGGAGAACTTGGACTGTTTTGTTGTTGTTGTTGATGTTGCAGGCAAACTGTTTTTGTTTTTGTCTTTATGCAGAGACATACAATTCAACATACCTTTACAAAGAGAACAGACTTGTTTGTGTTTAAGGGTCTGATGGAGCACACAAACAATGTTCATGTGCATAAAGGAGGAGACTGTGGTGAAGGTATAGTGCTCGTATTCATATGCCAGATACTGTTTTGATGCAAACTGGACAAGGCTTTCTTTGAGTTTCATTTAGAGGCAGCTATCGTGTACTATAAATTATGAAATCAGTGCATTACACTTGAAAAAACGGTCCTGACTAATAATGAGATGCCAATTGGCGTGTTCATTAAATATACAGATTTGAAGCAGAATTAGTAGAAATTACTAAAATGGAAATCTTGTCAATCAAATGAGACAGCTAACAAGTCAGAGTAAAAAAAAAAAACCAAATGTGATTCAGATCTTGTAGGATTGTGTCTGAGGATGATTTAAATAAATTTGGACATTAGGTGGTGACAAGATGAAAATGAAAAATAACATCCAATTGGGAAAAAGACTGTAGAGTAGGCCTGGGGGGGAGTGTAAAAAAAAAAAAAGTAAAGGGGAAAAAGGAAGAACGAGGGGGTTGTTTGGAGGATAGCTTGTATGTAATGAATGAATGAATAGCTGAAATCTAGAATATTCATTTCCCAGTAGCTGACACTCAGGAGACATTCACCTATTGTTCATTAAAAAAAAAAAAAAAAATCAGTGTCCCTTCTGTATTGAGCAGCATCAAACAGATTATCTGCATACATAACTCTTCTGGGAGGCCAAAGAATCGTCAGCTCAAACTACAGTGCAGGGAATGTCAGCTTATTTTCAATTTCTAATTTCGAAAATGCTGTGAACAGGCATTTAAAAACGGTGCATGTAAAATAAAGGGGGCCACGGCATGCCAGCCAGCTATGTGCCAAGAACAGGGCTATTTAGGTGTTGTTTCATACGTTATCTGCAGTCTCATGGTCTTGCTAACACCATTTTACAGAAGAGGTGATTGCTTCCCCGAGTGGTTAAATGACTTTCTCAAGTGCAAAAGCTGGAACTGGAATCCAGTTATGACGGCCTCCAAGACTTTGCTTTTTCCATTACAATTCCATGCTGCAGGCTTCCCAGAAGGAACAAGAATCACATTATATAATGTAAAGCTGATATAAAAAAATCGTCAGCGTTTGTCCTGCCTCATGTACCAAGTTGAAGCAAGCACTGTGAGACTGACAGAGCAGATGAGAAACACCACTTAAGATAATTTTTCCTGCTAAACTCTGTTGTACACTATGCAAATATGATTGCAAAAGTGGAACATTATCAACACTTTAATGCTAGTTATCTTTCAAAGATGATACTTAGAGTAATCAACATAAACTTAGTATACTGTATCCTAAATAATAAAAATGTTGGCTTGCATCATTCTGACATCTTAGTAGACCTAGAAAGCCGATCTGGATGATATATAGTGATAATAACATTCTGCATTTAAACAGCATCTTAACAGTCACAGCGGTTTTGTCACCTGGGATTGGTTGGGGGAGGGGAGTTAGAAAACAGAGAAAGACTCGGGGGCTTATTTGGGGGCAGAGGGCCCCAGGAAATTCTCAGGATGAAGGACTATAAATCAAGGTGGACATACTTCCATTTGGTTCTGGGTGATCTCCTGCTTCCTGTCTCCCCCAAGGCAGGGCCGATAAACAGGACCCCTGTGTGGTAGAAATGTTCCCTGTTTTTGATGCATGATCAGATACCCTGAGCTGATACTAAACAACTCCAAAGAAAACAGTGGACTGAAGAAAGGGATAGAAAAGGTAGGGAGAAATGAGCAATGATGGGAATTTAGTTTTTAGGGGATTTGTTTCTCTGCTTAATATACATATTTTTAAACTGTTGAGCTACTTCAGGACAGGGAAAGATGGTATTTTATTTTGAATTTCTTACTAGTCATACGTCAACAACCACACTAATATCAAGAGAGTTCTCTCTTTAATAAAGGAGACAGCAGACCAGCAAAACGCTGCATGGTGTGGGCTACTGGCCTGGCTTTTAGTCCTTGGTTTGCTACAAACAGTGAGTGACCTTAGACAAGTCAGTTTACTCTCTGAGCCTAATTCTTCTCTTACTGGTAAATGGAAGGTATAGGGTCCCCCCCCCTCAGTTATCCAGATCCTCACCTTTCTTAGTTATGTTCCCGATTCTCCCCTCATGAAGCTCCCTCCTGATGCTTACAGGACAAGATCACAACTCAGTAACGAGTACCTCACTACATGTATTCTCTTAAGGGAATTTTTAAAAGGCTGTAGCAGCAGTTAACAGCATTTTGGGAATCCTTAAGCTAGTGAGGAATGGTCGTTTGAGGAAGACAGATGATGCTTGCTAGTTCTGAAATTGTGCTGGTTTTGCCTGGGTCCTTGTCCTCTTCTATCACAGGAGGACAAGCAGGGGTCTTGGAACCAGTACAGATGTGAGACTAGCTGTACCGCCTACCAACTGAATAACTTTGGGCCCGTTTTTCATGTGCAGTGTGGGGAGGATGATAAAGCTGACATCACAGGGTTAGTGTTTACTGAGAGAACACCAATAAATGCCGGTTTTGTACTTCTCTGTCTCTCTGCCTTCTCTCTAAAAGGTGGGCCCAGGGGTGACCCTTGCTCCTGTCATCCTCTCCTCTGCCATAGAAAAAGAGAGGACAGGAAAGTGGGCAGGCGAAATGCAATGCTAGGTGCTGTGTGGTCCATGGCTGGTCTTAATCTGAGCAGAAGGGGAGCCTGGGGAAAGATTATTTCATGATGTATCTTGTAGTTGACCCACAATCTGACTGAACAAGCATTCTAAAAATGGCACATTATGAAAGAGGGAGAAATATAGCTATGACCTCCTGAGTTCTGTGAGAAAGTCTGTAAATTCTGAGGGTCTCAGGAGCTCCCACAGAAATGGAGCTCACGCAGCTGAGGGCTGTTGTCTCCCCCAGCTGACTGGCTGTCTGGGCCCTTGTGTGTGCAGTGATCAGAGACAGGAAAGAATCTTAGAGCTAGAAGATGAGGAAATTAAGACCTAGAGGAATGAAGTACCTTGCCCAAGGTCACTCAGTTATTAGGTGTCTAAAAATCAAAGACGAAAAGGCTGCACAACTGTGTAGGAAACCAGAGGAGAGTACCAATGAGAAGAGGTAGAATTCTGTGCCGGGGGAACTTGCAGAGTCTGTTGACTTGCATTCTCACTGGGCCTGAGCGCAGGTCTGACTGGAGGCAACACTTTTCAGGTTCTCTTTTAGAGGATTATTAGTTATAGCGACCTCAGAGAGTTATTGGCGGGATAAAATGACATACTGCATTAAAAAACACTTAACACAGTGTCTCGACATAATAAATGCTCAACGAATATCAGCTAGAAACATTTTTTTTTAACCTCAAAAATAAATAAATGAATGAAAAAGGCAACCATGTTGCTATTGGCAAAGAAAGATTGCTAGTACTGTTAGCTTTGTTCTTGATGAAAGCCAGAAGTAATGGCATTACCGTTCTTCACAGAGGAGGCTGATTATAACAACATTTTCCAAGGGTCTAAGTAATTTTTTTTTTTTTTTTGGTGACTTGGACCTTGAAGTTAAGTTCTGTTTTCAAAGAAGTGACAGCCTACAGTATCTATTTTATTGTAATTTCATTTCTGGTACAATCTATTAGCAGGAACAAGAGGAAACGCTGAAGACCTAAGCTGTGGATGTGAATTTCCTTGGAGATGTCTGGGAGAAACAAGATGACATTTAGGACTTGTTTACTGTGATGGAACAGCACAGACTGAGTGAGAGAAAGGGCTAATTTTTAACATCCTATGGGCGACATTGTAAAAAGCAGCCTTAGAAATCTTCTTAAATAACAGGGTTCTAGATCCTTTCTTTCTGGAAAAAATAAAACTGAAAATTTCCTGGAAGTTAATATCTAAAATTTTTAGATAAGATATATAAATATTCTGTTAATTGCATGGTAGAGCTTAAAGGAAATAAATATAGCTGGACCAGAAAAACATGGAGCAAAAAGGCTGAAAGGAAAAGAAATAATGAGTAAATACTATCCCCCCACCAAAAAAACCTAGTCTATTAATGTCAGATAAAATAGACTTGAAGATAAAAGATATTATTTGTGATAAAGATAGTCTCCATATAATGAACAATGTGAAAAGAACAATTAAGAAGAACAATCCTAAACTTGTATGCCCCTCGAAATATAACTTCAAAATATAAAAGCAAAAATAAATAAATAAATAAATAAATAAATAAATAAATAAATAAATAAATAAAGCAAGCAAGCAAGCCATTTTAGGGTAATAATGACAAATTCAAAATGATAGTAAGAGATTTTAATGTACCTCTCTTGGTAATTGATAAAAATAGTTGGAAAGGATATAGACTTTAAGAACACACTATCAAATTTGCTTTAGTAGGTAAACTTGCAAACTGCTTATCAATAATTAGAAAAATCACATTCTTCTTGGGCATGCATGGGACATTTATAAAACTTGATCATGTACTACCCCACAAATAAAGTCTCAATAAATACTATGATATTGTGTTATTTGACTGCTATATAATTTAGTGAGAAATCATTAGCAAGAAGAAGAAGAAGAAGAAGAAGAAGAAGAAGAAGAAGAAGGAGGAGGAGGAGGAGGAGGAGGAGGAGGAGGAGGAGGAGGAGGAGGAGGAGGAGGAGGAGAAATACTCACTTGCTTCTCCCCACACATTTGGAGGAAAAAAAGGCATTCTAAATAATTCACTGGTCTAAGAAGAAATCATATTGTAAATTATCAAATAATTAATTAAAATACTACCTAACAAGACTTTGTGTCTTGCAGTCCTAGAATTACTAAAGGGAGAACTTATAGTCTTAAAATGTTTATATTAGTAAAGGAGGAAGACCAAAAATGAATGATGTAAGTGTCTAATGGAGGAAGTTAAAAGAAGAAAAACAGAGCAAGCCTAAAGAAAGAAAACAAATAATCATGGGAAAATAAAAGAGGGCACAGGTGGCAAATTTAGACTAAAATATTATCTGGAATAAGTCTATGACTATTTTGTAGATGAGGAGAAACATCCCTTTCCTGCAAATACCTTTCCTTCTCAGCATAATATAGTCTCTGTCCTCTGAAGGTCCTTCTCATGCATTCTGTCATCTTTGCATCTGTGTCATGCCTGTAGCCTTTGCATCTGGCACAGGTGCTCAGCAATCCCATTCAATGACTTTTTCCTGTAATTATTGTGTATTTGCCCCTTTTGCTAGATTGTAAACTCTTTGAGGGAGAAACTGTATCTTTCTCATCTCTTCTCCTGCACAACGGGTAAACCAGAACCTCGTGCAAAGGAGATATCCGATATTTAAATGTGTTTGAAGTTAAATTGCATTTGTGGACAAAGTTAACCTTACAGGCTGAAAGAGAAATGGGAGAAGAAAGGTGGAAATGATTTCTGACTCTTCCAGACTTGGGAATCTGATCATAATTCAAAATAGGCTACTGCTGACCTTCAACACAGACAGGAACTTTCCTGATGTGTGGGAATGATTCTGTGGCTTCTTAAGAAAGAAAGAAACAAAAAAAAAGTCTCAAGCTCTCCATTGGAGAGGTAACACATTCCTTTCTGGGTCCCGTCTGTGGCGGGGATGCGTGAGGAATGGTTAGGGGTAGACGGTTTTGGAGTGGATGCTGCTTAGGTTTACATCCCCCCACTACTTTTTTTTGATTATCATGGTAAAATATTAAATATTAAATAAAATTTACCTTTTTGACCACTTTAAATTACATTAGTACATTCATAATGTTATGCATCTACAATCCCTATACATTTCCAGAACTTTTTCATCTCCCCAGCAGAAGCTCTGTCCTCATTACTTTTTAGCTGTGCAATTTTGGTCAAGTTGCCAGTTTCTTCATCTGTGAATGAAGTCTAATCATACTACCTACAGAATAGGATTGTCGTCTGGATTAAATAATGTAGTTCATGAAAATTGCTTAGTATAGTGTCTGGCACTCTGTTTTACTAAATAAGTACTTAGTTACATGGTACTATAGAAAAGAGCAAGGAGGGAGAAAATTCAAACCCTTCAGAGCTGTGGGGGAGACTGGAGGTGAGGGTACATAGTTCATGGAAAGCATGCTGGACAGTCTTGATGGGGCTTGACTGAAACTCTAACTGTTGGCAAATAACCTCTCCAGGCTCGAAAGGTGTGGGGCAAGAGGTTATCTCTAAAATCCCTTCCACTATCAACACTACATCTGGCATGTCATGGGAGTTCTAGGAACTCTTGAATGAGTGAACAAATGAACACATACATAAACATGTCAGTGGTCAAAGGGAGGATAGAGATTACTAAGTTGTCAGTTTATCAGTGAGAAGAATGAGTGTTAAGAAGTAAAGCAACTTATTCCAGATTACACAATTAGGTGTAGAGCTGTATAAAAAGCCAAGATTCCTAAGCATGTTGTGCAATCTTAACTTGAACCAGAAACCAGAAAAATAGGAGAAAACCTGAAAGGTCCATGAAATGCCTAATTTTAAAAAGTCTGCAAATGTTCAATGTTATTGTCCCTTCTCTGGCTACGTATTTAATCTGGTATGTTGCAAATAATTGCTTTTCATTAAAGAGAGAACATTTCCTTTCAGTTTAAGGTCAATGGTCATTCTGGTATGGAGGATCATAGAAAATAACTATTTTTAAAGCCACGATTCTTGGAAAAACTAAGAATTTTTTAAAGACCCAAAATAGCCCACACAATTTAACCTCACCCAGCCTCATTTTTACTTCTCAGGTGTGGATGTTAATAATTCATGAAGCTGTGGTGAGCACTAAGTGAGATAAAGACCACGACGGTGGCTTGCACAGTGCCTGGCATATGGATGGCACTCAGCAAATATTTGTTCCAAGCAAAGGGGGTTGTTATTGATGAAGCATACTCTCCAGCCCTATCGACAGCCCACTTGACCCTGCTGGGAAGATTTGCTGGTAGTGTATACACTTGGTTTGTAGTATGACCCAAAGAATAACCTTGGGGGAGGAGGTAGCCAGTAGGACGAGAGCAATTTATAGCAAGCACGTGCTGCTGTTGCAGTTAGTCAGAAATGGCTTTCCATGTTTACAGGAAACACTGAGAAGTGTCTCAGTAACACTAATGCTGTGGCTGCAGGTTTCAGTCTATTTCCAGACACACAGGTTTCTTGGCAGAGTGGCAGTTCTCTTATCCCCATGTAGGGCAATGGGAAGAATCCTGACCAGGGACCAGGACACTGGGTCCTAGACATGGCCACTTATTAACTCTGTAATCTCAGGCAATGGGCTTCACTTCTCTGAACCTCAGGGTCCTCTTCTGTGTAACAGGGGACTTGGAATGCATGATTTCTCTGACCCTCTCTAGCATGACAACACTACATTCTACTCCTTTATTCCACTCACAGCTTTCCAAATATTGCTTGCTGCTCAGTGAAAATATGAGTGCCCAGATGTGTGTACAATCACACACACACACACACACACACACAGAAACATACAGGCATACACAGGCACACGCATGCATCCTCTTACACCTAGAATCTTCACTTAGGGAAATAGCACGAAAACCTAAAGCCCCAGCGAAGAGCCATTTTACTCACCCCCTTCAGAGTGGTGTACCCCAGCCGCTTCTGGACTAGAACCTCATCTTCCTTGTGACTTGGTGCTTCTGCTGCCAAATGAGGTAGAAATGGTGCAATCTGATTTCCACCCCCTAGAGCAACTGCTGCTGCGGCTGCTGCAGTCGCCCGCCTTTTTGACCATGGATGCTGCATCAGCACAGAAATGCTGAGCACAGCACATTTCTGAGCTTGGGAAGACAGACTGGATTGCTTCGGAGAGAAATGGGTTTCCATTCTTCCAAGGTCTGTTTCCTCCCAGGGAATTTTAGTGGTGGGAGGAAATTTACTTCTAAACGTTGCAACCTCCAAAGAGATCAATTTGAGAAAACTTGGCTTTTGCTATTCTCAGGTCCCCCTTGGGAATCCAGAGTTAACCATTTAGGATTGTGGTCTCGCCTCCTGCTTGAGACATATTAACTAAGGCAACATTTGTGTTTGTTGATGGGGATGTTGACAGGTTCTTAAAAACATCCTAGTGCAAATTCCTATTCTTTTCTTTTTCTTTTCAAGTAGAGCACAAATGCTTATTTTATTATCTTTATTACTATGGAAGGGGACAAATAGTTTTTTAAAATAATTTTTTAATTTTTAATTACAGGCGGCATACAACATCATTCAGTTTCAGATGTGTAACATAATGATTAGACATTTATGTAGTTTACAAAGTGATCACCCTAATAAATCTAGTGCCCATCTGACACCATACATAGTTATTACAATATTGTTGACTATACCCCTTATGCTATACTTTACATTCCCACTACTATTTTGTAACTACCAATTTGTACTTCTTAATTCTTTCTCATTTGTCACCACTTCCCCCTGCCCCACAAACCTCCTTCCATCTGGCAATCATCAAAATGTCCTCTGTATCTATGAGTTTGGTTCTGTTTTGTTCTTTTATTTTGCTCTTTAGATTCCACGTGTAAGTAAAATAATACGGCATTTATCATTCTCTGTCTGACTCTGCTCAGCACAATACTCTCTAGGTCCATCCATGTTGCTACAGATGGCAAGATTTCATTCTTTTTTATGACTGAGTAATATTCCAGTGTGTGTGTGTGTGTGTGTGTGCGCATGCGCGTGTGCATGTGTATTGCTTCTTTTTTATCCATTCATCTACTGATGAACACCCAGGTAGCCTCCATATTTTGACTATTGTAAATAATGCTGCAATGAACGTACAAATTCACATGTCCCTTCAAAGTAGTGTTTTGAATTTCTTTGGATAAATACCCAGAAGTGGGATTACTGGGTCCTTCCTATTCTCTGGTTATAGCCTTTGTTTTAAAATCTATTTTGTCTGGTATAGGTATTGCTGCCCCAGCTTTTGTTTATTTGTTTCCATTTTCATGAAACATCTTTTTCCATTTCTTTACTTTCAGTCTATATGTGTCTTTCGATCTGAAGTGAGTCTCATGTAGGCAGCATATGTAAGGATCTGATTTTCTTATCCATTCAGGCACCCTATCTTTTGACTGGAGCATTTAATTCACAAACATTTAAAGTAATTGTTGATAGATACGTAGTTATTGCCATTTTGTTATTCACATTTTATATCTTTTTTTTCCTTCCTTTCTTCTTAAAGAGGTTCCTCCAACATTTCCTGTAATACTGGCTTGGTGGTGATGAACTCCTTTAGTTTTTTCTTGTCTGAAAAGCTGTTTATCTGTCCCTCGATTCTAAATAATAGTTTTGCTGGGTAGAGTCATCTTGGTTGTAAATCCTTGCTTTTCATCATTTTGAATATTTTGTGCCAATTTCTTCTGGCCTACAAGGTTTCCGTTGAGAAATCTGCTGACAGTCTTATGAGAGCTCCCTCGGAGATAACTAATTGTTTTTCTCTTGCTGCTTTTAAGATTCTCTTTGTCTTTAACCTTTGGCATTTAATTATGATGTGTCTTAGTGTGGGCCTCTCAGGGTTCTTTTGGGACTCTGTGCTTCCTCGGTTTATATGTCTACTTCCTTCACTAGGTTAGGGATGTTTTTCATCATTATTTCTTGAAATAGGTTTTCAGTTTTTGCTCTCTCTCTTCTGGTTACCCCTATGATGCGAATACTGGTAAGCTTGCTGCTGTCTCAAGGCCGCTTAAACTATCCTCATTTTTGTGATTCTTTTTTCTTGTTGCCATTCCGATTGGGTATTTTCTGTTACCTTATCTTCTAAATCACTGATTTAATCCTCTGCTTCATCTAACCTACTGATGATTTCTCCTAAGTTGTTCTTCATTTCAGTTATTGCATTCTTTAGTACAAAGGTTCTTTTTCATATTTTCTATCTCCATTTTTATGTTTTCTATCTCTTTCTTAACATTCTCACTGAGTTTATCTGCTCTTCCCCTAAGTTCATTGAGCATCCCTAGAACTAGTGTTTTTAACTCTGCATGTATGGTAGATTGTTTCCATTTTGTTTAGTTCTTTTTCTAGAGCTTTGTTCTGTTCTCTCATATGGGATATGTTTCTTACCCCTCCCCCCATTTTGGAGGTCTATTTGTGTTTGTTTTTATGTATTAGGTAAGACTGCTATGTCTCCTAGTTTTAGTAGAGTGGTCTTATGTAGAAGGTGTTCTGTGGGGCCCAGAGGCCCAGTCCCCCTGGACACTTGATCCAGATGCTCCAGGTATGTTTCTTATATGGGTAATATGTTGTAGTTGAGCCTTGGTTGCTCTTTGCAAATCAATGGGAGGAATTGAGCCTTGTACTGATTGGTTGTGAGGACTGGCCAGTGACTAGGGTGGAAGAGCTGTTGTGCAGGGGTTGACTCTATGGAGCAGGATTCACTTTAGCAAGGCTGTGATGCCTGCCCAGTCTGCCCTGGGTGTATGGTCTTCAGATGCAGCCCTGGGTGGTGCTCTGACTCAGACTGAAGCTGGCTACCAGTTGTGCAGGCTGGGGCCTCCTGGGAGAAGCCCCACCACAGGCTAAGTTCAACTGCAGTCCGCCTGGGGCAACATGGCATTAGCCACCAAGCAATCCGCAGATGGCCATCACCCATGCTAAGCTTTGATGTGCTTCAAGAGACCAAACTGCAAACTGAGGCCGGCTGCCACTGGCTTCAGACTACTCAGCAAGAGGTATGGGGTGCTCCAAGGCCAGATGCTGCTTGTTTAGCTTTTGTGAACCTTTGATAGATTTTAGGAAATTCTGCAGCATGAGCCAAGACAGGCTGTTTGTATGGAAAAGCCACTGGAAGCGGCTTGTGTGGGCTTGCAAATTGGGTGCGGAGGGGTCTCAGGGAATCACATGGGCGGAGCGACCAGTGTTAGTTGTGTTGATAGAGACTCAGGTATGGCTGCTGCCTCTGTCTGCCAGCTGGTTTGGGGAGGGCTCAACAAAGGAAGAATGGCTTCTGCCAGACCTTCTGTCTGGGAGAAAGCTGCTCCTAGCCCTCTCCCTGAAGCCAGACAACTCGGTTCTCCCCCATGTATTCCTGGTGCCTTTCACAATGCTGCCCCAGCGCTGGAGCTCAGAGCAAGTGAGTCCATCCATTGGTCCATAAGTCTGTGCGTGGGACCCTTAAGGGGAATGTCTGTGACTCTAGTAGCCCTGTCTCACTTAGCCACAATTTCTGCTGATTTTCACAGCCAGAAATTGTGGGGACTTCTCTTCCTGGCACCGGAACCCTGCACTGGGGATCCTGGTGTGAGACCTGGGCCCATTGCTCTTCTGAGGGAATTTCCACAGCGAGATATCCCTCCCGATTCTCAAGCACCACAAGTGGATATGGGGACCAGCTCGGCCAGCATCCCCACCTCTCCTACAAGTCTTGAGGTGGCCTCTTCTGTGCGTCCCCAGTAGTAGGATTCTCTTCAGTTAAACTTGAGGCGACTTCCAATGATGGCTGTTCTGTAGTTGTAATTTTGATGTGGTCATGAGAAGAGGCCAGCACAGCACAGCATTTACCTACTCTGCCATCTTGGAAGGATGACTTCCCATCTTTTTTTTTTTTTTTTCTTAAAGGGTGCTATTTCTGTGGGTTTCCATGGTTCAGGGTGACATCATTCAGCCTGATAGACTGAGATAGTCTTTGTAGTCTTGGCTTTCCTGGTATATTCTGCTGGGAAGAGAACAGGGAAGAGCCTGAATTCATTAGCTATGAGGGTGAAGTTTCTTTTTTTAATTTCCACAGATGTCTCCCTGAATTGCTGACTCAGCTTTTGCGGTGCTAGTTTCATTGGTGCCTAGTCTTTGCTTCAACATAAATTTTATAGCTAATGGTCTCTGGGCATTTTTGCCACCTTGAATTCATTTTCTCTTCGGCAGATTAACATCACTCATAGCATGATCATGAATTGTTTAGATGATTTATGACAATGGGTCTCCAAGTCTTTTTCAGTATGTTCTTCGTCAGTAAAAACTTATTGCATGTGCAGAACCAATGTATGTATATTTATATATTTATAAGTCATATAATACCTATATTATTAGCTAATATCTCAAGTCATAATATATACTTATGAGGTTCATTATTAAGGGTAGAGGATGTTAAATGATGTTTCAAACAACTGTGATAATTTCAAACATTTTTGGTTATCTTCTTGGATCTGAATAAGCCATCGTTTCTATCTGTAATATGGTTGCAAATGTTGTATATGTAATATGGTTGAGCTCTGACTAGGAGCGGAAGTGTTGGCTCCACCTTTTCTTGTTGCTTGTGTTATTAGGTGTCACTTCCATGTGAGATTTATTTGCAGGAATCTTTCTAAGCCAAGGATCTACTTTGGGGAGTAAGGCTTAGTTTAATTAGAACTAGGTCATATAATGTGTAACTCCACTTAATCCTGCCACAATGTGCAGGTCTCACTCTCCCCTCAGGATAACATTTTTCCTGTAAGTGACACCTGGGCTTCTGACACATGGATGAAAAAAAGTCATCAGTGTCAATGCATATATTAGATATTAATAAAGATAATTTTTTCCCTGATATTTAAGATAAAATAGAAACATTGGTGTTGCCTTTCCTGCACTTCAATGGATAGTTCTGCATGTTCCCTGGGGTATATACATGCGTGTACCCTTTTTGGAAACCCCTGAGTGGATGGACGTCAATGTACTTTGTAAAATGCAAATAACTGACTAATGAAGGAAAATGATGATGCATATTCAGCTCAGAATGTCTTCATGGGCAGAGCTATACTCTAAGGACCTCTGAACATTTTTTTGAGGAGGATTAATCACATCGGTGCTAGCAAGAAGAACTGGAGTGGTTATTTCTCCCTTATGATTAGGGTCGTAGGGAAGTTGGTCACACCTAGACCTTTTTGACTCTAGGCGTGCCTCCTCCATGACTATTGCAAACACCTTGAGCATAGATCCCAATTCCTCATTATTCGGATTGGAGGCCTAAGAGAATGCTTGTTAAGAAGATTTCTGCAGGTTTAGTGTGGCTGTAGTACTATAAATGGGAATTAAAAAATGCTTTTGCTCTGCAACTTCAGAAGCCTTGGTTGGGTTTCAGAGAACCAGAACTATCAGTACAGGTTTAGGATTTTTGATAAAATGCTCAGAAATACTTCCCTGAATCCTGAAATTTTCAATTGTTTTTTTTTTTTTTCAAAAGCAGTTTAATTATAGGGTTTTGATATGAAATAAGTGGGGTCAGGTTATATTGGATGTTGAGTCAGAAGAGATGCTGCTTATGAGAAGCCAGGCTTTGGGAGAGAGAAATAGAATATTCGCAAACTATGACTTAATCAAAAACATTTACCCAGCAAGTCTCCGCAGCTCACCTTGCAATTACATACACATAGAGGGCCAAAGACTCTAGGTCATTGTGCCTTCTAGATTTTATTGAGCATGGAGAAACTCTGGAACCTAGGCTTTCTCTAGAACAGAGCAATAGTTCCTGAAAGTCTCTTTTATAATTTTCTGGTCTCTCCAAGGGCCAGATGAGAAAGATCCATTCCTAGAGAACAGTCTGGCTTGACCACTATCTTAGAACAAGCAATTCTCTTTGGAGTAACTTTGGCTTTCAGAAGAATAATAGGGTAGCAGGGGTTCAAGGAACACGTGTATTCCAGCTCCAAAGAGAAGGATAAAATACCAAGAGATAATTTTAAACATATATTCAGTGGAAAATAAATGGCAGTTTAGGGCCTTCTTTCTTAATATATTTTTCTCATAGTAGCAGAATTGTAGCTGAAGCATGCTTTAGGAAAGAATACTGTTCCTAGCTTTTCTTGCTGTTAAGCATGGCCATGTGACTGAGTTCTTGTCAATGGAAATATGAGCTACTTCCACTTTTGTTGCTTAAGACATTGGTGTGTCTCCAACATGCTTTCTTTCTCATGTCATGAATCCAGTTATTATGCTTTGGATATGTGGATCATGATGATTATTTAAGGTGTGGCCAAGTAGTGACTAGCTCCCTGAATGACCATGTGAAGTAAGGCTTGTGCTCTCCTCCCCAAACCTGGACTACTATAGTGGATGCTGTGGTGGGCTGCCTTGAACTCCCTCTTCATGCCTGAAGGACTCATTCCCTCAGATTTTGGGGACCTTAGCTGCTGATAGTTTATATTTGAATTCTTCAGGAAGTTCCACTCCCTCCCTCAGGGGCAGCCCACATCCAATGATTGGTCAACACTGGGTTAAAAGACCTGACCCCATGCCTCAATTTGGACAACTCTAAAAGGCATTCCAGCTGCAGAGCTCTCTGTGGTGTTGGCCAAAGCTTATGTTGCAATTGCAACAACCCCTCTGCCTACCTGTCATTCCAGAAAACACTCCCCAGTAAACCTCTGGCATGCAAGTTTCCTTATCAGTCTATTTCCTTGGGAACCCAGTCCAGTATACCACTCACACTGTGACTATTACATGAGTGGAGAAAAATGCCCTTTTTATTCCTTAAGTCTCTGCAGTGTTAGATTTATTTGTTATAGCTCCTCAAACTTCACCTTCATTCAATTATTGAGTAGTGAAAAACAAACTGACCTGGGAAGTAGAAGACCTGAATCCAGTTTTTTTTCAGGAACTTGTTTTTGACTTTGAACTTCACCTCTCTTGGCCCTAATCTTATCTGTAAAATGATGTTTGATTAGATTATTTTAAAGGTTTCTTCAAGCTTTATTAGTCTGTGATTATCTTTTTTAAAAAATATACCTCTTTATGAAGCAGTAGAGATATCCAATGGTAGTTGTATTAGTTGAAAATTTCCACCCAAGCAAAAGATTTGGAATGTGACTCTACATCATGACCTCCCTTTTGCTTCTCATCCCATCTCCTTTCCCTTCTGCCTGCACCACCTGTCCTCTATTTCTTTCTGATTCATCTCACCCACTAGCCTGAGAGTGGGTCCAGAAAACCTCAGTCATTTCTTTGAGCTCAGCTGCTGCTGTATGCTTCCAGCTGAAATTCCATCTGGAGCTACTGTTTTAGGCCAACTCCTCCTGTGAGAGCCATTTTTTTTCTATTGCACCTCTCTGCCCTATACCCTAGGGGTGGCTTGGGCAGAGCTGGCCACTGAGGACAAACATTGTATGTTTTCTTTCCCAAGTTAGAGTTCTTTTGGAATCGGAATGCTCTTGATAACTCTCTCTGGGATGTGATGCTGTATTGGGCACTGTAATTAACCAGAAAGGCTCAGCCCTGCCTTCATGGTACTTACACACAAGCTTAGACATTGTCGCTAAAATAGTCAGAAAATGGTAAGTTTTTTATTTAATAGTGATTTTCAGTTTAAGAAATAATGCTTTCATATTAACTCAATTTACCTCTAAAATAACTCAGCAAGTCTGGCATTATTATTATTATTATTATTATTATTATTATTATTATTACCACAACTACTACTACTACTATTGTTATTATTACTGTTATTATTATTTTATTCTCATTCTATAGACAAAAGAAGAGAAGCTAAATGACTTTCCTAAGATTACACTATAATTGGCAGATTTAGGACTGGAACCCACATTTTCTAACCACAAAACTTGCATTTTTTTCTTGCCTCTTTTTCTAGATTTATGTCTAGATCCTCCAGGCAAGCCTCTGGGCTCCCATAACACTTAGCTCATGTCTTGGTACATAAGTGATTAGTTGGCAAATAGATTGGGAATGCCTTGAGAATAGAGCCTATGTCTCGGTCCTCCTTTTGTTTCAGTTAAATGACTAAATATTTTTGGTTTATAATAAGTTAAATGTGTTTTCTCTCTCTATAATACCAAGACCTTTCACATTGTGTAATGATAACAGTAATGAGGACTGCTTCTATGTAGAGATAATAGAAAGCTGCCTATGAGTGTGACATTATAAGCCTGGAGAAATCTCCTCCTGCCTTATTTTCTGCCAGATATCTTTCTTACATGGAAGTATAGCTTTTCATGGCATGTAAGATTTTAAATGAAGTCCCATACTGACTTAAATTTACTGTGGTCTATAAAAGGTTTCTCTCAAACTCTTCCAAGAGTGGGCTTGAGAAGAAGGTTATGGAAGAGCCTCACTTGAGACAGGGGAGAGACACACCATAGAAAGGAGGAATAGGACATGAAAAGTGAATCCTGGAGATATTAGTGGCAAATGATTTGACCTGGCTCTTTGACTGGTACAGGTCTTGAAACTTCAAAAACCCCTTTCCTGTACCTTCAAGAAGCTGGCGTGAGTGGTAGGAGTAAAGATAAAGGTGGGGATTTAAGGCACTTTGTCCCAATTCTGAAACAAGCAATTCCAGGGCCGAGGGCTGCTTGACTCCCAAGCTAAATCAGAAGGGGAGCATGGCGCAGCCTGCAATCTCCTTTGCTGCCTCTGTGTGTTCCGGGCACCAGGCTGTGCTACTTCAGCACCGAAGACAGCGCCTCTAGGTCCCCTCGGAAACCGAGCTGGGGCTCTGCGTCTGTTTATGCTGGGGAGTTCTGCGTACTGGATTCAGTGTCCTTCGCAAGCTGTCCTCAAGACTGGAACCAGGGTGTTGAAAAAGGCTCAGCATCTAGGGGTCTAACTCAGAGTCCTTTGGGTCGTTCTCCAGGCTAGTAGTCATTTCCCTTTCAAGTCTATTCTTTGGGATTTAAGGTTCCTTTTCCCATACCCCGCAGCTGCTGGAGGCATTTATCTAATCCTTTCTGCTCTATATCTACCAGAAGGAAGAGGAAATTCTGTGGCATCTCTTCCCCCTCCGTATAACTAATCTCATTCCTTTTGGTATAAGTGAACTCTTTCTTTTCTTGAACCTCTGGCTCTCTGTTTTCCATACAAGATTTGGCTAAACAGCCCTGGATTTCATGGATGGTCACTAAAGTATAATTGACAGAAAATTGGATGCCAGTTTCCTTTTTACTTTTCCAGGCAGTATATGGACCTTTGGAGGGGATATTTTGAGACATGGTGCCTCAGCTCAATGGGCATGTTCCTGGTAAGAATTTCAGGCCAAGCTGAAGGATAGTATTTAAGAATCTCCAGGGCCTCAGAGATGCCAGAAATTATGCAACAAAGGACACACTGATACTTTACCTCTATGCAAGGCCACCCTGGGTATAGTTCTAATTCTTCACTAACCATGAAGATTAGAACAGGTCACTTAACTTCCTCATGTTTCAATTTCCTGAACTGTAAAGGGGGATAGCAAATAGCTATCTTATGTAAAAAGTAATGGGATCACTTATGAGAAATTGTTCTGTTAACTGCAAGGTGTCCTACCCAACAATTAATAATAACAGTCCCTACGAAACCTTTGATGAAAAGATATCAGCATTTCTGGTTTCCTAATCATTGTGGGCTATGAAAGTGTCAAACCATGCCCATTGGAGAAGTCTGGAGAGTGACGCCGGGACTAGTCAAAGGGAAACTTGTCATTCTGCTTTGAGTTGGCTGTTTTCTTTGAACGTTGCTTTGGTCCCTTCTATATCTGAAAAAATTTTGCTTTTCTTCCATTAACTTAATAAGCCAGGGACACTCACACTGACACCCTTGATTTATAAGACAGTCACAGTGCTTCTGGACACAGCTAGTGACACTTCCCCTCCTCCACCTTCATTTCCCACTGGCAGTTAGACATTGCGAAACCTTGCAGAAGCCTGTGGGTGTTTATTAGTCATAGCCCACGTGCTCCCATTCATCCCCCAGCTACCTTCATGTCACTTCCACTCATCGCCGTCTTATCTTTTGGGTGATTTGACCTTCCTTTAGAGTTTCTAAGAAAGACCGCTTTGTATTTTCTCTAAGAGAGGGTAAGCCCTACATCCCTAAGTTTGCACACAGTGTCATTTCTGCCTATATGCTCATGTAGGTTTTTAGCGCTCACTAGTCATCTCATTATGGCCTAAGATGGTTTGTGTAATGATCATGCTTGGTCAGGCTCCACTCCTCCTTCTTTCCTAACAAAGCTTCGACTGTGTTCATCTATCCTTTGTTCCCCATGTAACCACGTACCTGTGGAAGCTGACCTCACCCCAGCTCTTTAGTCGACCTGATTGGGAAAGGGGTTTCCTTTCCCCTGTGGCAGCGGTTCCTACTGTGAGGTCTCTGTAAAAGTCTTCCTTATCCCGAAGAGATGGTGGAGTGTCCGGATGAGACGTTGAGAATTGTTGCTGCCAAGTTGGTAACAGCCTCATATTAAAGGCAACACCTTGAATGACAGGGAAGAGAGATGAAAAAAATCTGAATTCTTAGTGACATTGCCAAGTCGCCAAATCAATCAGTTCTGAAAACTGCATTTCTTCTGGCCTTCTTGTTATATGAGATAGTCAAGTTCTTTATTAATTGATCGGGGGTTTCTGTTACTTGCAGCTAACAGCATTCTAATACACTCAGTTGCTGATCAGGAGATGAGTCTAGGTCACTTGTCAAAGATACAGTGCACACTTGACCTACTATTGAGCCTCAGAAATGGTGCCCCAAATCAATCTACTGAGCTTCTTAAAGCAACAGCATTTTCACTTGCTCTATCCATTCTCAGCCATATGTGTCAGATGGTGGAAGGCGGTAGTAGTTAAGAGACATTTTCTGTCAGTTTGTAGATTCTATTGTAAGATAGTTATATTCATTCTTTTTTTATAATTAAACATTTTTAAATTATAGTTGACATACAATAGTATATTAGTTTCAAGCATATAACTGATTGGACATTTATATAACCTATGAAATGATCACCCTGATAAATCCAGTACCAATCTGACAGCATACAGTTATTATAATACTACTGACTATATTCCTCATGCTATATTCTACATCCCATGACTCTTTTGTAACTGCCAATTTGTACCTCTCAATCCCCTCCCCACCCTTCACCCATTCCCTATCCTCTTAAATCTGGAAACCATCAAAATGCTCTTTGCATCTATGAACTTTTTATCCATTTTCTTTGATCATATATCCTATTCTCTAGATTTCACATGTAAGTAAACTCATATAACATTTGTCCTCTGTCTGACTTGCTCCATTCAGTGCTATACCCTCTAGGTCCATCCATGTTGCTGCAGATGGAAAGATTTCATTCTTTTTATAACTGGGTAATATTCCAGTGTATATATGTACCACTTCTTCTTTGTCTATTTACCCATTGATGGACACCCATCAATATCTTGGCTATCGTAAATAATGCTGGAAAGAATATATGGATGCACATGTCCCTTTGACATAGTGTTTTGAGTTTCTTTGGATAAATATCTAGAAGTGAGATAGCTGGCTCTTGTTAAAGCCTTTGTTGTAAAGTCCATTTTGTCTGGAATTGCTACCTCAGTTTCTTTTGTTTGTTTGTTTGTTTTTATTTTTCATGAAACATCTTTTACCATCTCTTTACTTTCAGTCTATGTGTATCTTTCAATCTAAAGTGAGTCTTGTGGGCAGTATATGTAAGGGTCTTGTTTTTTTTTTTTGTTTGTTTGTTTTTTTAAACCATTCAGGCACCCTATCTTTTGATTGGCACATTTAATCCATAAACATTTAAAGTAATTGTTGATAGATATGTAGTTATTGCCATTTTGTGATTCATATTTTTGATCTTTCTTTTTTCTCCTTTCTTCTTAAAGAAGTCTCTCTGACATTTCCTGTAATACTAGTTTGGTGGTGACGAACTCCTTTAGCTTTTTCCTGTCTGGGTAACTCTTAATCCATTTTTTGATTCTAAATGGTAACTTTGTTGGGTAGAGTCATCTTGGTTGTAGATCCTTGCTTTTCACCACTTCAAATATTTTGTGCCAATTCCTTCTGCTCTACAAAGTTTCTGTTGAGAAATCAGATGACAGTCTTATGGGAATGCCCTCATAGGTAACTAATTGTTTTTCTTTTGCTGCTTTTAAGATTCTCTCTGTCTTTAACCTTTGGCATTTAATTATGATGTGTGTTGGTGCGGGCTTCTCAGGGTTCTTGTTTGGGGACTCTCTGTGCTTCCTGAGTTTATATATCTATATCCTTCACCAAATTAGGGAAATTTTTCATCATTATTTCTTGAAATAGATTTTTAATTCCTTGCTTTCTTTCTTCTTCTGGTATCCCTCTGGTGTGACTGTTGGTATGCTTGATGTCATAGAGTCTACCTAAACTATCCTCATTTTGGGGGGTTCTTTTATCTTGTTGCTGTTCTGATTGGGTGTTTCTGCTACCTTATGTTCCAAATTGCTCATTCAGGCCTCTACTTCATCTAATCTAGTATTGACAGATTCTTTTTCATGTTTTCTATATACATTTTTACATTTCCCATCTCTGTTGAAGTTCTGGTAGATTGCTTGTCTCTATTTTGTCCAGTTCTTTTTCTGGAGTTTTGTTCTAGTCTTTCATTTGGAATATGTCTCTTTGTTTCCTTATTTTGGCTGCCTCCTTGTGTTTGTTTCTATATATTAGGTAGAGTTGCTATGTCTCCTGGTCTTAGTAGAGTGTCCTTATGTAGTAGGTGTCCTGTAGGGCCCAGTGGCACAGTCTCCTTGTTCACCTGAGCTGGATACTCCAAGCATGTCCCTCATGTGGATTGTATGTGTCCTCCTATGGTAGTTGAGCCTTAGTTGTTGTTTACACATCAGTGGGAGGAATTGACCCTCAGGCTGATTGGTGGTGAGGACCAGCTAGTGAATACAGTAGAAGAGCTGTTGTGCAGAGGCTGACCCTATGGAGCAGGATTTGCTGTAGCTGCCTAGCCTTCCCTTTGGATCTATGTTTTGTGGTGGTTGTTGGGGATGCTTTGGTGCGGTCTGAACCTGGACACTTGGTGGGTTGGTTCTGTGGCTTCTTGGGAGGGGCTGTGTTGCAGGCCAAGGTCAGCTGCTGTCTATGCCTTGCCTGGGTTTATGTGGTATGAGCTACAAAGTGATCTTCAGCTGACTGTTACTTGTGATAGGCTTGGCAGTTCCTGGGAGAGGCTAAGCTGTGAACCGAGGCTGGCTGCTGCTAGTGCCAGGCTTGGGGTCACTTAGCAAGAGATATAAGCATTCCGTGATTCTTTGAGAGATTTTAGGGAAGTCTGCAGCATAAGCCAAGACAGGACATGTGTATAGAAAAGACACAAAAGGCTTAGGTGGGCCAGCAAGTTGGCTGCCGCGGGATCGTAAGGAATCACCAGGGCAGGGCCAACAGTGTTAGCTAGCTTGAGGGAGACGCAGATATTGTGTCTGCCTGGGTCTGCATGCTGGGTGAGGGGAGAGCTCAACAAAGGAACAATGGCTTCTGCCAGCACTTCTCTCTGGGAGAAATCTGCCCTGCCAGCCCTCTCCCTGAAGCCAGACAACTTAGTTTCTCTCTGTGTGTCCCAGGCACCTTTCGTACTGCTGCTCCAGAGCTGGACCTCAGAGCAAGTGAGTCCATCTGTGAGTAAGTCCATTTGTGGGCCCTTTCAGAGGAATGTCTGGGACTTCGGCTGACCTCTCTCTCACTCAGCCACAGTCTTTGCTGGTTTTCACAGCCAAAAGTTGTGCGTATTCCTCTTCTCAGCACTGGAAACCTGGGCTGGGAAACCTGTTGTGGGGCTGGGACCTTTCTCTCCTTAGGGGCGATCTCTACAGCCAAGACATCCCTCTGATTTTTAACTTCTGCTTCTATGTCCCTCCTACCGGTCTCCACATGGCTTCTTATGCATGTATTTAGTTTTAGGACTTTGGTTCAGATAGGCTTCAGGCTATTCTAAATAATGGTTTTTCTGTAGTTTAGTTGTAATTTTGTTGAGGTCATGAGAGGAGGCAAGCACAGCATTTTCCTACTTTGCCATCTTGACAAGAACCTTCTTAATATTCAGAGTTATTCTTCATCATACCTGGTTCTATTTCCTTTAGGTTCCAAGTCTCATTTGCTAATTTAATTGCTTGATGTGTGTAGTTTTCTTCATTTTGGTGAGAAATATACCCTTTAGTTACATATAACAAGGAGCCTACAGGGAGGGAGATACTTATCAAGTAGCAAGACCTTGTTGTTCCTTGGAAGCCAGTTTTGGGGCCCACGATTCTGCATAGAAAGAGTTTCCAGGGGCCACACTGATTAATATTCCTCAGATGAACATATTGAGAGGGCATCATTTCCACCATTCTGTGCAAGACTCTCTGATGCCCTGTCAGCTGGAACAGTGTGTTCTTCCTCTTAGCTCTGGTGTGTTGTCTGTCTCACAGGGATGGTAGAAAGTGGAGGAAGCCATTTTGAAAGGCCAATTCTTCTCACTTGCACATAGATGATTGATATGCTCCTAGATGGAAATTAGAAAAGAAAGGACCAATGGGGGAACTGAGGGATAAAAGAAGCTATAAAGAGATTAATTTCATACAACCAAAAGGATTCAATAATAAGATCTAGTCATGAAGTCATACTGAGCACCTTCCAAGTGCAAGTTTTGCTGGGAGGGGCACTGAGATATTTTCTCTGTCCTTGTGTTTTTATTGTCCAGTTGAAAGATGATATAAACAAGTAAAATATTACATTTAAGTATAATACCAGCTGAATAGAAGATATGAATAATTGCTCTGGACCACAATAGAAGTGCTATCATGAAAAGATAAGTCATTATTTTTTCAAATTTTCAATGGAATGTGTAGATAATAAACTAGAGAAGAAAGAACATTTGGGGTTATAATGGACTAAGAAACTACGGAGGGCATGGGAATGATTTCATTACCATCACTGACATAATGCTATTATGATTGCTACTCTGACAGTAACGGCTTCTATGAACTGAGCATCTACTATAAACCAGTGCCAGGCACTGTACTATAGTCACTAAGTCTTCGCGACAGGATTTTCAGGTATTACCCTCATTTTGTGATAATGAACCTGAGAATTAGCTGCATAGAGATTTTTAAAACAGCTTTATTGAGGTATAATTCAAATAACATACAATTCATTCATTTAAAGTGTATAGTTTAATGGTTTTTAATATACTCACAATTATGTAACCATCACCACAATTGATTCTTGAACATTTTCATCACTCCCAAAAGAAACCCAGAACCTATTAGCCCTTTTTTCCCCCAATGACCCAAGATCTTTGCTTAACATTAGGCTTTTAACTCAGGTCTGTTGGGTACTGAAGGAATTTTTAAAGCTTACAACCCCTGAATTAGAATATTACTGGGACCCAAGCCCTACTTGTTTTGAGACTTATTCTAACAAGATAGGTAAGTGGATGATTTAGTTCAAATATGAGGATGCATTTCTAGATGCATTCTTACTAAACAGTACCTATCGTGTTTGATTTTCAGGTGTACTGATCGGGATAGGAAGTTCTAGAATTGCACTTTTAGGCCATTTCTCTCTTCTATGTTTATATGCTGCCTAAGGCTGGGACTGTTGAAAACTTCAAATAAAATTTTCTTTGCAGTTTGGGCTGAGAGCTGAGAGCTCTGATTCACAGATGACTAAACAAACAACGCTTAACATCCTTGGTCTCACCTTCAAACAGGGAAATTGCTTACTAAATAGCATGTTTTACAAAAGCAAGGGCTCTGCTCTCCTTTCATCACCGCAGTGCAGCCGAGTTGGAAACTGGTATGTGTCCCTGTTATAGAACTCCCAACAGATCCCTCTGTATTGAGAACTAGTCAACAAGAATTTAACCGTGGCGTCTAAATATAAAAACTCAGTGAATTTGGGATGTGAAATCTAAAACTGGATGTTAAAAACATCAAAATGTAAGCACTAGGTTATTAAGGCATAAAGCAAGGACCTGGAATCTTCTGATACTTTAAGTAAGTTAAGGACAGGAAATCAGAGAGTGCTGGACTTCGAATGGGTCTGTCCAGAGATGTCTCAGCCCTGAGATTGACAGAATATAAAGTAACTTGTCTAAAATCACACAGCTGTTTAGGGGAGGAAGAGCTGAGCTTTAAACCCAAGTCTGCCTGATACCAAAAGGCATTTTCTTTCCACTATACTAACGCAATAATAGCAAGTAGAGGCATGGAGAAAAGTCAAAAACCCAAGAAAGTGAGTGATAAACCGAACATATTCTGGGCAACCAAGAGGGAGAGTGGAAATTACTTCTTGGCAGCAGGAAAGGTTGTCTCAATACCTAGGGACTATTTAGAAGGAAGGTAGCAGAAACTCCTTCTCTTCAGTTTGCGTAATCTCTGGGCTTCTGTTTGCTCCTCTAGAAGATGCCATGTGGGTGCTGGGTGGAGGGAACAGAGCTTGAAGCAGTAATAAGCCTCTCATCTCTAGCAGTCTACTAACCTTGCAGCATATTTATGTCTTGATCTTGTAAACTTGATGGAGCAAATCATGGCCCTCATATACATTTCCACTTACATGTAACAGTGCCAGTGGTGTGACATCTTTATGTTCCATGCCAGGCAGGAGAGATGTGAAGAGAAACAAGTTCAGACACATGGGTGGGGGCCATGAACCTTCCTCTAGTCTCACCCAACTGGGAATTGTCCTGGTCTCTTCCTTGAGCTCCTGCTAAGAGCCTGTGGAGAAGAATGAGATCATGTATGAAAAGTGAACTGAACTTCTTGAAGCAAGAAGCTAAATAACTCCAAGGCCTACAAGTGCCATTATCTCTCTCCCATTTCTAATCCTGATTCAAGGACCAGATTGAGTTTATCTTTTCAAAGAACTGGTCAGCTCTCGAATCGAAGAGCTGAGTCCTCTTGTTTTCCTCTTTGGAGTTTTCAAATGATGTTGAGAGCACCTAATGCCATGGCAACGAAAGCTGTGAAAAACCTAACTTAGAAACGTGGGCTGGCTAGGACTTCATGGAGATGGCAATCTCTGAAGGGCAAGAGTCATCCTCCCGGAGGCTGACGGGAAGCTGGTCCTTTGCTCCATTGTGATGCTGCCCATGAAAGCTAGGACTTTAGAGAGGTGGCATGCCAGGGAGCAAACACATGTGCTCTGGTATCACGTGGTGCTCAGTCTGAATGCCAGCTCTTATATTTACCAGCTGTGTGACACTTGGTGGGCTGATCAACTTCCCTGAGCTGATGCCATAGAATTGTTGCATGGATTATATCAGAGGATGAATAATTGGAAGTGCTTGGCACATATTAGATGCTCAACAAATAGAAGTCATTATGGCCTATTTTAAACATTGGGTTTCTTATTTCTTTCTCCAACTTCTTTATTGGTCAGTCTCTGATGATGTGGTTTGTCTATTCACAAGAGCACAGGTGAGAACAGACATCCACATCTCAGGCTTCCTTAGATTTGGGAGGATCCAGGGGAAAAATACCTGAAATTGTCCTTGTACACAAAGCTCTTCCCTGTTCAAGATGTGATGATAATGGAGGGAAGAGAAAATTTGCAGGCAGAGAGCTAGGGATGGGAAAACCTGGGTTCCTGCATCCCCAACTCACAGAGAGACCCTGGGTCATTTCCTCTCATTGTCTTTGGACTTTGGCTCAGTCATGTGGCTTTCAAAAAGGTGCAAGCTCTTTTGAAAAAAACACACAGAGTTTGGACAAGGTTACCCTCCTCTGCAAAATACTTTTTTATTCAGCTCCCTGAAAACTGAAACCTTATTGCCAGCGCCTCCTCCCCTGGAGAAATCTAAATAGCTTTTTTGTCTGCTGGGCCGAATGTACTCACTGAATAAATCACTGAGGACACCATGGCCCTGGGAAGGTTGGGGAATGACAGACCTGTGCAGGGGTGAGGGGAGACAAGAACATAGAAAAGCAAAGCTGCGAGGCCCCAGCATATCCTCTACCTTCAGCATTTTTCTAAGAGCTGAACCGTTGGCCACCTACCAATCAAAGCCCTGTGTATTAGTAGAAAGGATAGACGGACTCGGGAGCTCATTGTGTACCCTTGGGAAGATCACGTCACCTCACTGGGTTCAAAGTCCATATCTGTAAAATGGGGGTGGAGGGGGGGTTGGTCCCTTTCAACTCTGGAACTCAGATTATGTGCTCCTGTGGGAGAATGCTGCCCTGAGTTCAGAGGGGTGGGAGGTAGCAGCCAGGAGTTCGGTGATAGGCTCTCAGTTCCAGCCTCTCTGCTGCTAGAAGCCTGCTCAGAGGAAAACGTGAGCGCTCATGGCTGAACCGAGTTTCTCTTCCTCTCTATTGCGAGCCTTCAGTGAGAGAAATGTCTGATTAGAGAGTGGAATTTTACAGGAAGTGGGTGGTGATGCTTTGAAGGAAATCCCTCACCCTTTCATGTGTAGTATTATTTTATTTTTTTCAATAAATATTCGTCGAGCACCTATGGTATGTCAGGTACTTGTTCTCATCAGTATACAAAATACACAAAAATTTATCTCTTTGTAAAGGGTATGCTTTAGTGCAGGGAAATAGACAATAAAAATAAATGTAGAAAGTGATTTTTAAAAGTGTTTTATTGGCAATAAAGATTATGGGAGACACAGAATTAGGGTTATGATTGTGGTGTTATAATGAGGGGGTGGAGGTTATAATTAAAATAGGTGACTTTTGAATGAAAATTGGAAGGATATTGGCTGGCCAAGGGGAAAACATTATTTAGAATATAACTACATATTAATATTCACAAAATGCCCTTTAATGATGCTATTCATTAGTGCTTATTTGTTAATAATTAATAAATGAGCTATCATCTGTCCATTTTTTTTTTCCTAAAGGCTTATGCAGGCTTTATGTCTCCTTGGTTGTCCAACTTTTTTTTCTTTGTTTCCCTCTCCTATGGCGGTCCATGTTTCTTCCCTTATTTCTTCCGCAGTCACCTGGGATTTTTCCACCCTGATTCTTTCTCCTTCCTCAGCCCCGCCCCCCCTTCCGGCTGCCGGCACCCCGCCCCCTCCCGCCCGCTCAGGTTCCCTTGCCAGCCTGTCAGTTTCAGTCCAATGCAACGAGCAAATAGAGTGGAACAGCCAGGCTGAGGGAGACCAAGAGGAAGGAAAACCCTTAAGCAGTCAGAGCACATTGTGGGGACACCCTCCAGGGCCTCCAGGCACTTTCACTGGGTTCTCACTTCCAGTGTCCAGGGACAACGCTGGATGCAGAGGCAGGAGGCTCCCAGCCCCTTTCTGATGAAGCAGGCCACCTCGAGGAAAGGCATCTAGATGCAAGCCTCTGCTTCCTCAAATTGAGAGTAAGGATAATGATAATATTCATTATCATACTCGCCCAGGGTTCTTGTGAAAGTTGAATTAAAAAATAATGTGACAGTGCTTTGGTAGGTGCCGTACTAAAACGCAAGACATTTTATGCTGGACGCAGGGTTGGAGGCCCCGTGCTGACCCCATGCTGGGTACAGAGGGGCTAACAATGAACAGACCTCTCCCCTGCCCCGCACTGCCTGCAGGAATTTGTTTCTCTTTCGTGGGGAGAGAGGTGTGCTACTCACAGTAACAGAATGCAGACTCTGACAAAGCCAGTCACCCAGCTCTGTCTTGGCCCAAGGACTGGGAGCACCCCTTCTTGGTGTTGGCCTAGTGTAATCTAAATGTAACTGTGATTGGAATATGCTGACGTTCCAGGAAGAATGGACTGAAAAGGTGCAGTATGAGGGCGTGTGTACAAGTGGGAAGGGGCTTCCTTTTCACAAGGAATTTGGTGATGAGCTGACATGTCAGGTAGCACTGAGCGTGCTGAGCCTGGTGGGATAAAGGTAAAAGGGCTGGGAGAGTGGTTAGGGTGCTGGGGGAGAGCCCTTTCACTGCCTGGAGGACCCATCCTCATTGATAGCTATTACAGACATCACTGGTCTTTTAGACCTCTAGGTGAATAGGGTATATTTTGGCATTCTATTTTTTATTGCAGACCAATTTTATGCAAGGATGTTTGTTATTAGTATTCATTTCTGAATTACCTACTTGTGCTCTGCCCTCATTTTCCATTGCTCTATTTGTATTTTAAAACTTTATTGAGGCACTTAATTTATTATGGATAATATCCCTTATTGGCCAGGAGTTTTTCCAGTTTTTATTTTGTTTGTATATAGTATTTTTTTGCACCTTTTTTGGGGTATAGTTTGTATACAATAAGCTACACATATTTAAAGTATTCAGTTTTATGTGTTTTGGAATATTTATACATCAGTGAAATCATCATCACAATCAAGATAAAATGCATTTTTATCACTCTCCAAAGCATTCCTGAGTTCCTTGATAATCTTTCCTTTCCCTGCTTTTATCTCTAGGCAATCATTTCTTCTCCTTTCTGCCACTATAAATTAGTTTACATTTTCTAGAATTTTATATAAATGAATTATATAGTATGTACTTCTGTTTAATCTGGCTTCTTTCATTCAGCATAATGACTTTAGGGTTCATCCATGTCGTCGCATGTGTCAGTAGTGCGTTCTTTGTTGCCGAGTAGAAGTCCACTGCATGGATATACCCCAATTTTTGTATCCATTCACCTCTCGATAGACATTTGGGTTGTTTCCTGTTGGTGGCTATTAAAAATTGAGCTTCTGTGAACATTTGTGTACAAGCCTTTGTATGTCAAATAGGATTTTGACAGCTATTTATGGAAACATATTACAGACAGAGGGAGTACATGGCCACAGAGAGGTAAATATAGGACACGGCCAGGGCATGGTGTTATGACAGTCTGTGGGAGCTAGAATACAGGATGTAAACTTAAAGGGCAAGAGGAGAAGAGAGAGCAGGTTGGAGTCGGAGCCATTCATTTCCTGCCAGGACTCTGACTGATCAAATGTCAAATACAAGTAAAATTCCACTTGGCTCTCCTGATATGCCTGCCAAGTGATTCATTGCACCTGGGTGAACCAACATGGCGCCTTGAACAGTTGGCCCATTGCACGACCTGTGCTGGCCACTGGAAGCCTTAAGTCTCCCTGCAGGTTGTGCTGGAGCCTCGGATACTTGTTTCCACTTCTCCCTCTTGCAGCTGATCACCGCTGGGAGCCCTTCACTTCAGGCTGGCTGCTCCCACACCCACTCCTGTGCTTCTTCGCATAGGAATGGGAAACCTCAACCCCTCTTTACTCCATGCTTATAGGCTCCTCCAGCCCATTCTGGCACATGCTGTGCAGAGCCAAGATCTTTTCTTGTAAGCCAGGCCATGTTTTAGAATAAGATTTGTTATTGTAGTTTCTTCTATCAGCACACCAGCTGACAGAAACATAAGCTGCATTATGGTTATGTTGACTAAAGATCATAGAATACGAATAGTGGGTCAGTGATTTCATACCTGTTTGAATGTATCTTTTGGCAATGGCTCCATCTCTAATTCTTGGTCTACTTTTCTTAACTAGGCTGCTAAAATGTTCCTTGCTATAGAATTTTTGCTCTTTTCAGAGCTCACCAGCTTGCTCCCCACACCAGCCCTCTTCACAGGCCAGCATTCTCCTGGCCTACAGCAAACAGCTGTGCTGGGGCAAGAACAGAAGGAACACAGGGATAGATAAAGATGGCTTCACAGGACTTCACGTTCTCCACATTGGGCAGGGGTACAGCTTCCTCATGTCACTCAGGTATTTTACTCATTTGTTTTCAGGGGATGCTCAATGCCTGGCATCTGTACTTGATGAAGTTGCTACTGACTCTTCAGAGTATATTTGCTTGTGTTTCCCGCCCCACCCCCCCACCATGCAGACCTACCCAGGCTCTATTAGCCTCCCTTATGCATTTGTAAAATTCATAGCTTAAATTATGTCGTGGAACAGAGTGAATTAAGCTAAGCAATTGTGTGTCCATGATCTTCTAAGTTCTTGTCAACTCCTGCTCCAATGTTAGGAGGCTCAGAGGCAATGGTCTAGAACTCCGAAGAAAAGATACTGACCTGAAGCCCAGAGATTTGGCTTTTGATATGATCTGCTTTTCATTGGCCAAGGTCCGCACATGAGTTCTACCTCTCTGAGCTTCACCATCTATTTGTGTAATGAAAAGGCCTTTCCCGCTTGACCTTTCTGATTTCATGTAATTTCTGTCCTATCTGCCTGACTGTATTTCCCAAACATTTATTTGAGGGTTGACTATGTGCTAAGCATAGCTAAGTATGTGTGAGACATGATTTTTGCCCTTAAGGAAATCCTGGTCTAGTGGACCTGGAGAATTGATATGCTGGGAAGGGAGGGGATCATCGGGCATCAGAATAAGCTGAGGTGCCAGCTAAGAATGCTAATTCCTGGGCCTCATCTCCAACATATTGAATTAAAATCTCTGGTTCTTATGTACAATAAGGTGCAGAACTCTTGCCATGCTTTATTTGGACGATGGTGCTGATGGACCACAGATGGAATGCCCAGCAAGGGGCGACTGCCCCAGAGAGGATGGCACTCATCCCTGTACCACCTTTATGTTCTTTGCCAGGCTGTGTGTTCACGCTCTGTTATTTGTTTTCTTTAAATTTGTTCCTTTAAAGATTTGAAATATATTTATTTAAAGTGAAAACTTTATGCTATAAATGTAGATGGTAAGAAAATACTGTTACTATAATAAATGGCAACCATAAAAGGAACACAATGGGGAAAAAAAAAAAGGTTACCCACTGCCAGGAAGACACTGCTTAGGAAATAGCCCATATTTTTTTTTTTTCAGTTGAAGTGGGAAATCGGCCAGTGTTAGATGGGAGTTTGTGCTCAGAAAGAGGTACTCTAGTTACTGAAACAGAGTCAGTTTAATGTTGTTGATGCTGAACACTTGAATGTGGAACAAGAAGAGAAATTTTCAAATTTATTTCCTTGAACTTTCTTTGAAAAACCTTTTACATCAAGACCAATGTATAAAACAGATTAAAATCAATAGCAGCAGCAACAATAAACAAAACGGCTGCTCCGAAAAAAGCCAGACTAGGGAGCCCAGTTAGACCCAAAGCATTTAGACTGCACTTCGAAAAGCGTTGGCTTTGGGGCACTGGGTGGTCTGGCAGGCCTGATAAGCAGAATCTGAGGACTTGAGTGCAGCGACAGGATCCTGCAGTCTTTGTGCCAGTGGGGACTCTAGGAGAAGCTTAAGGGATGGGGAGGGAGAATGATTATAAGAGGTCGGCCACATTTGGGGCAAGGGGAGGACTGTGATATTTTCTGACCTAGTAGTGAGGCTATTTTATTTTACTAGTTTCTTGAGATCCGAGGAGACAGCAGGGCATTTCTCTTTGTCTAGAGCAGAAAGTTGGATTTGTCATTTGATTCAGGAGGGGCAAGGAAATCCAGCCATGTCGATTAAGAAAGATGAATCATTCAGAGTATTTGTAAATGAAAGGGTTCCTGGAATTTGGAGTTGCCTGTGGTCTGGCTTCTGTCCCTGTCACTCTGGTGAATCAGGGAATTATCTGAGCCCAGAAAGAAGCATCATGTAATCATGCAAAACCGTTCTTGGGAATCTTTCATGACACCTAATTGGAAGCCTTTTTGACTCTGAGAAAAAGTCTAGGGTGAATCCATGTGATTAATTTTGGAGGAAAACCAGAGTTTGATTAAGTTGTAATTAATCACATGAGAAGTTTAGTCCAGATGGTAGCCAACTGTAGTGGACACCTTGGCGTTCTACCCAGATCCTTTTTCGGACAATGTGCCCATCTCCTGGCCACCAAGAATACTGAGCACAGTGAAGGCTCAGAGTCGTGTCCCTTGCTGAGGTTTGCTTTTGACAGCAGGGAACTGTCTCATACAATGTTACATTCCCCTTGGCGTGGTCTGCTGATGACAAGCTGATTATAGGAATACAAAGGCCAGACCCCTTGGCTCCATTGGGGGACAACCCTGAAGGACCATCCCAACTCCAGAGCCCTCTGAAGGATTGATTCAGATCACAGACCAATCTCATCCTGGGTCAGCTCCCAATTTCTTGTACTCTTGGTAACATTGTGATATGAAACCAGACAGTGGAATTAAATTCTATTAAGTTTCCAAGAAAATGGAATTCTTCTGAGGATTAAGGATACCTCCAGGAAACAAAACTGCTCAGAACTGGAGAACTGTATAGGATTGCTTAACCTTGCATTCAGGGGACAAATAATAAAATCTGAGCCCATACAGGTAACTCCTGAATGTGTATATATCCATATACAATTCAAGCATAAAAGTAGCTTCCCAAGGAGTAGGTGTTCACCTGTGTGTACATCTGTTCCAGACCCAGTTTATACTTCTCCCCCATTTGCTCAGCCTCACCTACCCTCCAGTCCTTGGCTGTTGATCAACAAAGAACCCCAGCTGCTTCCTCTGTCACGCCGCCCCCTAACACTGCCATCTGTCTCAGTCTCCCTGAGTGAGGGCCGGACTTTGGCAAGGCCTCTGTGGCGTCTGCTGTGGTGGCAGCCACAGCAGCTCAGTGCCCAGGAGTGACCCAATGCCCCTACAGAGGCTTTCGCTTCCTCATGTGTGATTTCAGGGAAAGCACCAGACGATGGGCATCAGACTTGGTTCCCCGAACGTCAGCCCGAAGGAGCTGGATAACACAACCTGAAAGCATAGGGCGGTTTTAACATCCCATTGGATGAAGTTTGACCAAGGAGAGACAGGAGACAGGAAGAAACCAACAAATAAATGACTTTCTTTTTCTCCCAGTCATGGACTGTGCCAAGGGCTTTGACTCCATATAGTCCTTCTGGAGACTCCCATTGTGACTAAGCGACTGGCTGTGCTGTTTTGTGAAGCTGTAGCCAACTGGGTAACATACCACCTTGTATTTGTCTCCATCCTTCCCCGCCTCACTTCCCCTTTCCCCTCACCTTGATGGCCCTGTGATTGTATTGCAAATATATTGACTCATAAGATTTGCTTGACTGCTTTTTCAGAAACCTGGGGCAAGAGAGCATCTGAGAGCTTTTGTGTACATTTAAATGAATATTTTATATTTAAGTACTGTGTTTAGCATCCAAATGTGAATGAACTACCAACATGTGCATAACAATTGAACTTGATGTATGTGGAACAGTTAAATGTGTATGTTACCACCTGAACAAATGTGGGAAACAGCTAAATTGGTATTCAGAGCTTGTAGGGTCAATGCATGTTAAAATTGGTGTATTAGTTATCTATTGCTGCATTATAAATCACCCCAAAACATAGTAGCTGGAAACAGCAAATATTTATTATCTGACAGTTTCTAAGTGGGTCAGAAATCTGGGAGCAGCTTAGCCAGCAATTCTGGTTCAAGGTCCCTCACTGAAGTTGTCAGCTAAGGCTTAAGGTTGAACTGGGGAAGAATCTGCTTTTATGCTTACTCATGTGGCTGTTGGCAAGCCTCAGGTCCTCGCCATGTGGGCCTCTCCACAGGACTGCTTGGTGATGGGGCAGCTGGCTTCTTCTAGGGAGAGCAAGAGAGAGCCCCAAAAGGAAGCCTTAGTCTTTTTGTAACTGAATCTTAAAAGGGGCATACTATCATTTCTACCACATTCTAGTCATTAGAAGTGAATCAATAAATCAACTCCACACTCAAGGGGAAGGGATTACACAAAAGAGTGAATACCGGAAGGCGGGGAAGTTTGCAGGTTATTTCAGAGGTTACTGACCACAATGGGTAACTGTTCAGTTGTAATGTGTGCTGATTGTCTCTGCTTAGACTTGGCGAAATCCCCTTACGTCTTGTCATAGGACACTCTTGGATGTATTTTAGACATTATTCTGATTGAGCTGAGTAATTTCTACTGTTTTTGTTTCCAGTTGTATGGAATCTGAAAATCTCAGTTCTCCTATCTGTGCTGGAGATTTTGGTCAAGGCCGGGACAAGTGGTGCATTCAAGTGGCAGTAAAGGTGGACAGACTCTCTTGGAATGCCATGAGGACAAGTCATCCTGAGAGCGAAACAATGGGCTTTAGAAATAAGTTTTAAACTTTCTAGTTTTTATGACCAATCTCCAATCTCACTTTTGTGTTTAGGAGGCAGAGAATTAATGCAGCACCTCTCACTGAGACCTGCTGTCTCAGTCTTGAACTAAGCACCATGAGAGATGCACAGGTAAAGTAAGACAGAGTTTCTGTCCTCACAGAATTTATTTACATGAGCCTAGAGCTCAAAGGGGAAGGAAGGTCAAGGGTACAAGCATAAATTTGGGAAACATCAAGTTATAGGAATATTATAGAGGTGAGTGTAGATAGAGCCCAATGGGGCTAAAGACAGAGCCCTAAGCACTCTAATATTTAGTGATTAGGAAGAGGCGAAGTAGCCAGTAAGGAAGACCGAGTAGTTTCATCTTATTTTCCCCCAAGCAACATTTGACCCAGCCGGGCCAGAGATGGGCTTGGTTAGTTCCTGGTTATGAGACTGCCTCTGGGTCCTCCTCCAGCCAGTTCTAAGTTCCCAGAACCCTATCTAAAATAAGCACAGCCCCAGGGAGCTCTGAGAAGCAGTTTTTTAAAATAATTAATTTTTAAAAACAGTTTTAGGTTCACAGCAAAATTGAATGGAAGGTATAAAGATTTTGTATGGACTCCCCACCCCCATATTTGCATAGCTTTCCCATTATCAACATTCCCCCTCAGACAGTGCATTCATTTTCACCCAGAGTCCAGCGAGTTACATTAGGGTACATTAGGGTTCCCTTTTGGTGTTGTATATTCTATGGATTTGGAAAAATGTATAATGACATGTATTCATCATCATACAGAGAAGTTTTACTGCTCTAAAAACTCTCTGTTTAGCTGCAGTTTTTAAAGCCTCTTTCAAAGGTCAAAGTAGAGGGGTTTGGGAATGTAAAGGGGTCACCGAGAGTCCCGCAGCTTCAAGGATAAATCCATATGCGCTTCTTAGTCTCGCAAAGAACGCCGAGTGCTCACAGTCTGCAAGAGTGGGGTTTGCAGCTGCTGCTGGCCGCTGCTGCTGTCTGTCCCTGGACCCCAGGCCCAACAGCCTTGGCTTCAATCCTGCTCACTCTCACTCTTTGTTTTTCTGTTCCATTTATAGCGCATGAGAATGTTTATCTGGTTTTTGAGTCAAGCTATCTGTGTTTAAATGTTTTCTACAATACATGTTATCTATCAATGCTGTGTGTTGGAGCAGAGAGGTCCACCGAATCTTGAACTTTTTGCATCATCTTGATTGCAAGTTTCCGTAAGGTCTTTTTTTGGAGCCAGATTTGCTTTCTTTTGGGTAAAAATGATCCCCTAAATCTCAGATCCCAAGAGTTGAGCCTGGTGACAGGCATAAGAAGGCTGAACTTTATATAGGTTTTACCAGAGGGAGGTGAGAGAATATTGATTCTTGACTGTCAAATAAGAAAAATAATATCTTGTTTTACATTGAATTCCAATGAAATAATATAAGTGGACGTACCTTATAAACTGTAAAGTGCCCTGTGAATTACAGTTGTTACTAAAGAAGGGTCATCAACAGGAAGGAGACTCTTCCCATAGATTTGATTTGCAGAAATCTAGTGTACTCACTCTAATTTATTCATGCAAAGTGCAATAAGCAGAACCCTGGGTTTGAAAAATGTATACTCATTCCTCATTTATCCTTCCCCTCAGGCTCTAGTGCTGTAACCAGATATACACCTGAGGCTATGCCAAAATGAATGGAAAAACATCTGGCCAATTTAATAAACCTAATAAAAGCAGTCTTTCAAATTGGTCCAAATTTTGAAGCACAGATCTCTAGGTAAATGACTGGCTGAATTTTCTGATTCAACTGATAATATGTTTTGGGGTTGTATAGACACTACTTAAGAGATCAAGGGTCAAGCAGCAAATCGGGAGTCTAACTGGGCTTAAAACTGGAAGTCTTTGCGTCGCACCAGGCTGGGCCACTGCCTGGTTCCTGGGGGTGGGGGTGGGTGGGGGGGGTCTGAGGATGTAAGGTGGAAGCCAGGGAGTCAGAGATATGAGCACCGGAAGCTCTTCCAGTTTCATTTTTCTGAGCATTAGTCAGGGAGCTGCTTTCTGTTGGTCCCTGTCCTCTGACTCTTCCCAACTTCATTTTAAACGTCACGAGTGACAGATCACTTCCTAAGGGATGCCCCTTCCTTAATGTACCTGTTCTCTGGGGACCTGTTCCTTCCGGCTCTTCTCCCTGGAAGCCTCCATTTGGGTCAAGGCCACCCTGGGGGCTCTCAGCTTATTGAGACCAGCCTCTTCTCTTTCCCAGAATCACTTTATGAACTGAAACCAAAGACAGGCTCAGAGGCCCCACACAGCAGGAAGGAAACTCAGGAAATAGAAGCCACAATGATTAGAGAAAACTAAGAAAGGGAGGGGGAAACTTAAGAGGCTTCTCCATAGCACATTATCTTAACAAGCTGATATATACAAAATGCTTACTTAGAACAGAAACTGGCGCACATACACAGTAAACAGAAGATATGTTAGATGTTATGATTATTGTTATCATCATTATCATATGAAGTTTTCTTGGCAGTTTATTCCTTTTCACTTTGTAATAGTGACCTCTGAAATCTAATGAGATAATGAATGCAAAGCTCCTATGCAAAGCATTGGGCTTGATGAAAAGTTGGTTCTCATCTAAAGTTTTCTTCTATATACATCTCTTCTTCTAGGCTTCTGGGTATCACCCACTGTGCCTAGCATAAAGATTAGGCTGGATTCAATCTCTTCACTGAATAAAGAAAATTCATTCTATTTGACATACCAGCAAAAGGCTGTTTTGAAATGGTTTTCAGTCAAAATCACTTTTTTCCTAGGAAGGGGAAACATGGTCACTCGTATCCCTGTATGGAAAAATGGTACAGGGCCGGGTGTCTGCAAAGACAAGGACTGGCATCTTCTCTTTACTGGGAAATCCAGGGTGAATGTAGTTGTCCAGGATTTCTCAGTGAGTGTTGACAGCTGCTCCCTACATTACACCGCCATCCACCTACCTTCACCCCTAATTGGCTGCCCCCAAGATATCGGCCCTGAATTTCATTCAGAGACCTCAAAACACCCTGTGGCTAAGCAAGACCCTGACACCTCTTTTATGAAGCTGCCTCTTCAGACCTGCTTTCTGCCTCTCCAGGGCCTGAGATGTAAGAGGCCCTGAAGTTCATGCCATTGAAAAAGACTTACCCAGTCAATCAGTGAGTGGAGAAGCTGTAGTCAGAAGCCAGGGCTCCAGACTCTCCTTCCAGTGCTCTTTCCATTTTACCTAATCTAGCTCCCCACTTCTCTTCAAAATATGTAACCCATTGCCTTGTGTTCTTAGTTGACTGTCAACTAAAAAGGGAATGAACTAAATTCATTTCTAATAAACTACGAGCAGAGATATTTCACTTTTCAAGGCCGCCTCGACATGGTGTCTCAGGTGCTACTATAGGTTGGACGCAGGAGTGTTTTTTTTAGAGTGATTCTTCCTGATGAGGTTCAGAGAAACCGGTGGGACAGCTGGGAAGTTGACTGGGAATTGGCGGTGGATGGATGGACTCTAGAATTGAAAGCCTGGCTCATTTGCCTTCAAGTTTTTGGGGGCGAGGATGTGTCCAAGTTTTCACCTCATCATAGTTTATGCTGAGCAGTCCTCTCTCCTCAGCTGATCTGCAGTAGTTTGACTTGTTTATTGAAACAATACTCATGACAAATGACAGTTATTATTGTCATGAGTATTGTTAACTATGTAATCTTGGGAAAATTTCTTAACCTCTCTGAGGCCCAGCTTCTCCTATTAGAGATAATTTTAATTCTAATGTAGTCAAATTTGTCAGCCTTTTGAAAAATAATTTGTTTTGTACTCTGAGGTCATGAAGATTCGAGCTTCCTATTACTTTTATATTGATGTGCACTTTTCTTGCTTCAAAAGTTCTTCAGAGACATTGGCATCCCATTGTAACCCAGAGCTTTGTTTGCATTCCTCCTGAGACGACTATGGAATATCCAGTGCTTGTCCTGAGACCTGATGTACCTTGTGTCCTGTGTCCTATGGGAACCATGCTGCAGAACTTCATATCACCTCTGTAAAATAAGTGCTAGAATTATTTAATTTTATAGATGAGGAAGTAGTTTCACAGTGGTTATGCTTTTTACTTATTATGGCAGACATGTTAACTGGCCACATTTACACCCCTCCACCTAGCCCCCTCTAACTACAAAGTGGGGAAACAGCTAAATACTCATTCTCACAGCCTCCTTTGCAGCTAGAAGTGATCATCTGATAGTACTGGCCCATGAGGCCTACATGAGAATCTCTGAATGCTTCAGGGAAAACCTTTGTTCTCTTAATCAAATGGATCAATGTTAGGGAGTGACATTCCTTCTCCTGTCTATGTTTCTTGGACATGGTTGTGATATCTGGAGCAGGGGCAGCTATCCTGAGGTCATTAGATGACAAAAGCCAACGAACTAAGAATGGAAGAGTGGGAACATAGAAAGATCCTAATTCCTGGTGGCATTGCTGAGGTCTAAACCGGTACAAATAACCACCTACCTGCAGGTGCCTAACCCTAAAATAAAAAGCAATATGGACATTCCAGGGGGTGAAGTGAGAGTCCTTCTTAAGCCACGAGAGTGTTACAGCCATTTTTGGCTCTTTCTCAGGGCAGAGTGAAAGGGAGAGTGAGTGCATAACTAGGAAATTTGCTTTCTTTACGATACTGAGAGTTTTCAACAAATTTCTAGAAGCTCCACAAAAGGCCTTGCTGTGAGCTGTCCACCACGGTGGTGCTGATATGCATATTATGCTGTGTACTGTTGAGGATGCTAGGTGCTGTCCCTAACACTGCCACAGCATGGCGGCAGCAAGACTAGGACAAGGGGTGTGTGTGTGTGTGTGTGTGTGTGTGTGTGTGTGTGTGTGTGTGTGTGTGTCTGCGTGTATGTGTGTGTGTGTGTGATTCTCTTTCCCATTCCAGTGAGAGTCATCTCTGACAACTGGGAGAGCTCTCTGGCCATGACATTTCTAAATATTCTTCACTAAGAAGAGAGAACAGGAGTCTGGTAGGGATGGAGGGCTAGGTTCTTCATTGGGGCCCCAAGTCAACTTTAACAGAGCCTGATTTATTTCCCAGACTCTTTGGTTCAATGTGGGATGCAATAAGGGGGTCTATGAAAATGAATCACCTGGTTTGGTTCTGATCTCTAGGTAGGTGAGGAATAAAATCAATCCTAAAGCATCTTAAAACAAAATGTCTCATGAAGGGCTTTCTTTTGGGACACACGCTCCTAAGAGCATGTCTGAATCCCAGGGATGGCCTTCAGGCTTTTATTTATTTATTCTTTTTGAGTATACCAAAGATTAGACCATTTTCTCATCTTTTTTTTCCTGTCCTTTCTTGTCACAATCTTGCCAAACAGCACATAGTATATGGCTTTTATTGCTTGCCTCCCATCCCTCAGTAAATGCACAATCCTAAGCATTTTATTTATGTATTTATTTTGCTGATAATAACTACAGAAAAAACTGACATGGATAAAAACAAAACAAAAAACAAACATAGGTCAGTTGCTAAGTTACACGAAGTCTTAAAAGCTTTTGAGAAATAGCTGGGACTGATCTTGGCCGAAACCTAAATGGAACTTCTTTTGACTCTACTTAACTTCTTGCTGACCCTTTTACTGGCCCATCTCTTGGATTTTTTTTTTATCCTATGAATTTTTTTTTCAATTCACTGGGCTGATGACCTCTGTATCTTCCAACCTCCTTCTCATTCAGCTTCAGGCCGTAAGAAGAGGGCAATCTACTTTATGGCAAGCGTGAGGTGCTGGGGAGGATATGATGGTCCTAGATATCTACTGGGAAAAGGAACATGCCCAGTGCATCTCTCCTCACCCTGAGCTCTTCCTTGGAGTCCCATACCATGCTTACAGCTGGACATATCTTTTTATTTGAGAGCCATATTTGCCCTTGGTGATATAAAGAGAGTCTTACATAGCCATACTAATTATTCTAATTGCCTTTACCTACCTCTCTTTCCAACTTACCAAAGTTTCTCCATCTTTCAATTTCCTACTTGATCTCCATCTTTTCTGTGAAGATACTCCAAGAAGTCCAGCACAGAAGGATGTCTCCTTTTGTCACTCAGAGTCAAGATATGCAGAATCACTTGATTAACACTAAATTACTTGTATATTACATTGTTCCCCACCGGAATGTCTCTTTAGCTAAAAACTTATAGATGCCTCTCAGCTAATTGAATTAACAGTATTTCAGAACATTCTGGATACCAGCACTAGAAATCCCGAGATGTATAAAGAAGAATTTAATCATGATTTAAATACAACCTTCGGATTTTTTTTGTGGTCACTCACCCTTTCTCCTGTCTACCTCCAATGTCCTGTCTACTTATCCATCTGTTCTCTACTTAGCCATCCTCCATCTGCTTCTATTGAACCCTAGGTCTTAAATTTTCTTTTGGTCAGCAAGGGTGAGTTCCCTAACCAACAACTGGACTCTCCTTATAGAGCTCAGTTTTCTGGCACACAGACTGTGGGGTGAACCTCCAATCACAATTTGTTTGGGAACTTTAAATTTGTAGAACTCCAGATTTAACAAAAGCTTCATTAGTGGGTGATTATCCTCTACAAAGGATTCCTTTAAATAGCAAATTCCCAGAAAGGGCTTAAAATAGGTTTAATTTAACCCCAGTCCAATTCGTACACCCTGTTCAATAATACACTGATTGTTAAAGATGAGGTACACTGGTACTTATTTAATTGCTTACTTGTCCTTTTAAATTCCCTACTTTATACCTAGTAGCTCACACTTCCTCTTCCAAATTCTTCAAGATTCACTTTTGTGGAAAGGCTATTTTTTGATGAAAAAGGCTATTCATCAGGGTAACCCCAGAGTGGTCCTATTATTACTATTGCCTATAATCCAAGAGAGGAAATTACCTAGACCAAAGACAACCCCAAGGCACAGAACCTCTTCCATCTCTCTTTTTAGATCTCTCTCTCCCTCATCCCTTTGCTCCCCTCCTCTCTTCTCCCCTCCCCTCCCTCCCTTCCTTTCCCTTCCCTCTCTCTCCCTCTCCCTCTTTCCCTCCCTCCTCCCCCTGTCATTCTCAATTATGTCTCTGTCTCTATTTCTCACCAGACCCAATCGGAATTTGTTGTTTACCATTAATTTTACTTAGGGCCTTTAAGTTCCCACCACCAAGGTAATGTTCACCCCATACAAGGTCTTTGAGATAACAGAGAAAGAGACCATGGTCTCATTGCCCATACCCATTATCCAAACTAGACAAGGGGGCTTCTCCTCCTTTCTGCTGAAACTGTAGCTGAAATTCCACAGTATATATCACTGCATATTCCAGTGCACATGACCTATCGTTCTGTCTATAGGTTGTGTCTATAAAGTTCTGGCTAATCTGGTGGAAAATAAAGGTAATTTGAGGATAAAACTTGCTTATACATGTGTTGGCTGAGTGTTTTACTTACCAATTGGATATTTTAGAAAACAGTCTATACATGGATCTATCAATAGGTGGTTGTAAAAAAGCCGTTTAAAGAGATGGTTTAACAAATCGTTGCCATAGCCTTTGAACTGGTCTTCCTAAAGTCTCACTTCTCGAGAATATCTCTCCTCTTTGATTATGTATCTCAAACTTCAGTGTGCATGTGAATCATCTTGAGAGCTTGATAAGATGAAGATTCTGATTTAGTATGTTTGGGATGGGCATTTTTAATTTCTAATAAGCTCCCACGCGATGCTGGTCTAGGGACTACACTTTGAGTAGTAAGGCTCCGTAAACTGCTAGTAATCATTCTAAATGTGAATCTGATCGTGTCACTTTCCTACTCGAAACCCATCGATAGTGTCGTCACTTCCAGGACTAAATCCAAAATCTTTAGATGGCCTGCAAGAGTCTTTATAATCCCCTCCCTGACTCTCTTTCCAGCTTCATCTGCCGCTTGTGTGCCCAGAGCTGGTTATGCTCTTCCTCACCTTGGCACAGGTAATAGATCCCGTCGATACAGCAGACTTCCCCCTGCCTTCTAGGTGCAGTGCATAGTTACCTTCTCCGGGAATCCTCACCCATCATCTTGAGGCTTCTGTGCTTCCTCCTTATGCTTCCTGCTATGTACCTAGATGACATATCTGGAGAGTTTTGTCTACATTTCTTTCTCCCCATTCGACTGTCAGTTCCTGTGGGGCCACTGGTCATATTCTCTTAATCTCAGACTCTCCAGATGCTCGTACAGTGCTGGTACTCGTAATAAATACTTGAGTGAATGTAGAAAGAAACTCGTAATTTCGCCTTTTTGCTCCCTGCACAGTACTTCCTCGTCCAAGGTCAACCTATCTGCTTGCTGTCTGCCAACCCCTTGTCCTCGGAAATCCATGTTCAAACTTCTATCTGGGGAGATGAGTCAGACGTCTAGGAGTCATGTCTAATTCCATGGCCTGAACATTAGTAGCAGTTAATTCGTTGCTGTTGTTTGGAAAATGTTAATTAATCAACACAATTTGTCCAATACCCAAGGGAAAAAGTCAAAGTGTTTTAAAAGCAGTATTTTTCTCTTCAGGTAACTAAGTTCTATTAATGAAAGCAGTGAGTCTCAACCCAAGCTGCTCATTAGAACCTCTTGGGGGATCTTTTAAAAAATACTCATGCCCGGGCCCAACACCCAGGAATTCTGATTTAATTGGTCTGGTGGTAGGGTCTGGCATCAATATTAAAAAAACAAAACAAAAAAAAACCCCAAAAAACAACAAACTACCACTGACACTATGCCATATACCTGAAACTAATATAAAATAATATTATTGGCTGTCAACTCTAATTCAAAAATAAAAATAAAAAATAAATGAAAAAAATACCCCTGAAAATCACTGTATCAAATTAAGCTTCATAACCAGCAATCGTAGCTCTTTTTAAATAAAGACTTGCCACTTATCTGAGGGTAGATTATCCAACCATTGTTCCTCCTTGGAAACTCTTGGTTGAAATTTCTTCTTGACATAATTAGCAAAGGTGATAAAGTTCTTACTTCAACTTGTTCGCTAGCTCTCATTTATAGTTAGGCTTCTGTGCAGTCTCTAATTTTACTAAGAGACCTTTTGAATTCAACCCCTTGCCTATCAACTTCAATTGGTTTGAATCAGAGAGAAGAAAAATCAGCTTTAGGTTGCTTTACATAAATTCCAGAGGTGTTCACTGCTTCTCTCTAGAATAGATGCAGATATGGGGAAGGGTTCAGGTGGGAACAGGGGTCCAACTTTTTAGCTTTCCCTGGGTCAATTTGGATGAAGTAATTTTTTTTTTTTTTTGGTGCATTGTGCAGTCTCCAAGCCCACAGAAATTATTTCTGAATTGGCTATAATTTTGAAACCAAGCTGCTAATGATATTCCTCCCTTGGTACAGAGAACTGACAATAATACTTATGGAAAGTTACTACGGAACCTTGAAGCATCAGAGATGCGTTCACGGGCAGCCTGTTTTCCCTTCAGAGGGGATGAGTTTTGTAAGGGCCTCGTCTGGGAATATCCCCCTCACTCCTTATTCTCTCCTCACTTGGCAGATTTAGGCCAACAAGGTCCTGGGAGCTACAATTCCATAAAGGGGAAGTTGAGGAAGACCCATAAACAGTGGCCAAGAGCACGGTTGCACGTTTTCTAAGACTATAGTGCTTCCCAGCATCAAACCCTTTGGTACGAGAGCTCAGTGTGAGGGACAGAGCGTAGGATAGTAATCTGTCAAAATTTAAACTTCCGGTGGTTTAAAATCACTCATAGTGCCCAGTCTGGTTTAGAGGAAGGTTAGCTTTTTGGCTCATACTTGTTTTCAGCAGATTTCCCACCTCCAACTTATAAAGATGTCTCCTGAATAAGATCAAGGGTTTTATTTTCAATATTATTATTATTTTAAGATCAAATGCTTTAAAGTGGTTTTGACTCAGGGCTGAATGCCTTGATAATCCTAGGAAAAGAGAGAAAATTTTTTTCCTGTTAAGTTTATAGGACAGCTTTAAATGCAACCCCACTAGATATAATTTCCTTGAAGGCTGGGACTATTTGGTTCATTTTTGTATTCTTCCCTCTACCCTTCCTCCACATTGCCTTGCATACTCTGGGTACTTATAAATGATAGCAAATAAATACAGCTAAATTATTTGAGTGCTTGTTTTATGCCAAGTACTTTATGTACAACCTCTAATTAAATCTTCCCAGTAACTCTGAGAGGTGATATTTTATCATCCAGTTTTACAGACAGGAATTTTGAGGCTCAGTGAAGCCAAACAATTAGTGAGTGGCAGAAATAAGGTTCGGCCTATGTTTGTGTGATTAGAAAACATTTGCTTTTAATTAACCTGGTATATCTTAAATGGTCCAGTAGAAACATGAGGTGGGGGATGCGATTTGTAGAAATGCAGATTTCTAGATTCTACTCTTATGAGAGTCACTTGGTTTGGTGTGGGACCCAGCAGTCTGTAGCCTCTCAGTCACATGCTTGTTGAATTGCCTGACATGTCAACCCAGTTGCCTTGGCGGCTAGGCATCTATGTCTTCCTGTCATGGAGCTGTCGTTGGGACACCCAACAATGGTTCAAACCTCCCAAGCCTAGCCTTTCCTTAGCAGCATTAACCCCCTACACATCAAGAAGAGTTCTTGTGTAATGCAAACGCACGTCACCTCAGTCTCACAAGGCAAGTAGCTTCATCTGTTTACCGAAGTGGGCCCCGTATTACCCACATCATTATTAATGTATAAACCACATACAGTGAAAACTCTTGGAATATATCAAGAAGTTTCCAGCATCCTCTATCACTATAATTTGGGCTCTTGTGTGTTTTCTCAAGTGTGGTATTTCCGTCAGCCTTAAATGCTAATTCTGCATCAATTTATAAAGGTGTTGGTTCAAATTCTCAGGTAATGCGGTGTCTTCCTTCCTGTGAGTTCTAGAATGTGACTCCTAGCAAAGGAAGGAAACTTCGAAGTCTTTTTCTGACCTCCCATTTACCCTGAGCCTGAAGGAGGAGAACGGCTGTGCTTGTCTCCTCCATGAGGGGGCACTCAACCTCTCCAGCTACTGTGGATGCCATTGGTTGACAGCTCCAGCTACTCCTTTAAAAAATTTAAACTGTGAAATGTATCATACACATAAAAGAATGTATAAAATGTGTCGTGTACAGTTGAAGAATAATGAAGAATAATAGCAGAGTGAACACTCATGTACACCCCTCACCAGGTTAAGGCGTAAGATGTGATCAGACTCTTGAGGGTTGGCATGCACACCTCTCAGCTTACATTCCCAGTGTTTCTTCTTACCTTCTGGAGTCTTGCTGTTAACCATTCCTTGATTTTCTTTACATGTTCCCATTTACATATGAATCAAGTTGTTTCATATTTTATTGGAGAGTCGCATGACAGAGGTTACTAGCATGGACTCAAGATCAAACGTCCTGAATTCCCATCTCACTTGTCATATACCAGTGCAATGCTGGAAAGTAATTAATCTTCCCTCTGCCTCACTTTCCTCATTTGTGAAATGGAAGAAATAATAGTTCTTGCCTTACAGGATTGTTGTGAGAAGTAAATGAGCTTATGTTGCAAGCTTTTATAACAGAACCTTATGCAAAATAAATATTATGACAATGCTATTGTTTAAGCTGATATCTATCTTCCTATAGATTATGCTTCTCAGATATCTGTGGTGAAGGACTTTTAAAAAACATTTCTAATCCCTGTGGACTGATAATTTTGTAAAATATAATAACATTGACTAACTTGAAAAATGAAATAAAAAAAGAGATAAAATTCAAACTCCAATTTCTTATTGTTAGAGTCAACAGAAATACGATTACTATGTCAAATTGCTATAAGTGTTTTTAAATGATTACTTTCAATATCTGTACTTACTTGTCATGAACCAGTACCAAACAGCTTGTGGACAGTCACCAGCTTACAGGCACCCTCCAAGCTGCCCTTCTCCAGATTTAGGCATTCTCGTTTTTGCCTAGTCCCGCAAGAGGCCCATTCCTTTTGCGGTCATTTCTTGGGTGACCCTCAGGAGATTTTTTTCCTTATAGCTGTTCTTCACCTTCTAGAAACAGTAATGATTTAAAAACAAGCAAACATACTTAATAAGTGGTGATTATTATCCGAGATCAGTTTCCTTCCTTCCTTCCTTCCTTCCTTCCTTCCTTCCTTCCTTCCTTCCTTCCTTCCTTCCTTCCTTCCTTTCTTTCTTTCTTTCTTTCTTTCTTTCTTTCTTTCTTTCTTTCTTTCTTTCTTTCTCATCAAGAAATAATTTCTGGCGTTAAACAGCCTTCCCCATAAAGGCAAGTGTCTAACGGAGAAATGCCGATCTGCGTTCTGATTTTTAGGGCTCAGGAATAAGACAAGCGCAAACTTCTGATTTTCTGAGTCTTGATTTCTATCGTAAGCTCTTTGTCATCTTCTGTATCCTGCTCCCTCTATCGTAAGCTCTTTGTCATCTTCTGTATCCTGCTCCCTCACCCCTCCCCAGTGGTGCCTTGAGTCCTGTGGACACAGTGGGTGTTCATAAGACAGCTGAGAGACCCACGAACATTACAAGATTGAACCTTACGGGCTTTCCAACATTCTACCATTTTTGATGATAGGAAGGCAATTTCATATAGTCCAATCTGCTATTTAGGCATCCAAGTTTGGCCCATTTCATCTTGGACCTCTTCCCACAGAAGAATCCTCCCATCTCTGGGAGCTCACAGAAGTCTCAAGGCCTGGATGGGGAAGGATGGCCTGGTTGTCTCATCTTGCCTCTTTATCCTAGCTTTTCATAACCCAAGTCCAAGGGGTGATCTTGCCCCCAATCCCAGGTATCTGTCAAGGAAGAGTCCATTATCAGTTAGAATGGATAAATCCTGGCTGACATGTTACCTGTTAGGGATGGTAAGAAACACTTTATTCAGAGGGGCTACTATAATGGATTTTGAGTAGGAGAGAGAGATTGGGTTCGATTCTAAAATGAGGAAAAGTGGGGATTTATAAACAAGGAGCAGGGTGGAAGCCAGTGGGTGGGAATTTACTAAGAGGAAACATCAGGAATAGCTGGATTCTTGCTAAACCGACTCAACAAGATTCTCACGGAAGGCTGGCCAGGACGATCCCATGTCATCCAGGGGCGTGAGGAAAGGGTGAGGAAATTGATCAGATATCGAGGATGATCAGATACTGAGGGTGGGGATTTACTGGCTTAGCAGGATTCTTGCTAAAATTGGACTCCATAAAGACAGAGATGGAAGCTCAAATTTGGGCCTAGTCGATTAGAGGGTTTGGAGGAGCCCAAATTTCATCAAGAAAAGGATCTTTCTTTGTCAGAACATAACCGTGTTGCTCAAAGTCAGGACTGAGTTCTTTTCCAAGCATCTTTACGAATTCACGGCCTGGGTCATTCTGCCTCCTAAATACAACACTCTACAGTGACCTAAATACATCTACACTTGACAAAAATCAGGATTTAAATCAAACAGCAGTTCAGAGCTTCTTCTGAGCTAGAAAATCTGTTATTTGTTTTAAAACTATTACTGTTCACAGAAGACCAGGGGTTAGAGGCTCTGCCCATCTGATGTGAAAATAACTGTTTTTAATTCTAACAACTGATAAGTTCTGTCGGGGGAAAAATCACAAAAGCTGTTTGAATTTTAGTCAAAATAATCAATCTATTGACCCTAGATTAACATGTGTTTTCTGGAATGCCCCAAGAGATGACTTTTTATGGTCATCCCCTCTGAAAGAAGGAACATGTCAGTTTCTGTCTGCGGAAATCTGCTTTACAAAATTCATGCCTGCCACTGGCCCTCAAACTGAGACAAGCTGCCAGAGGCTGTCACAGGTTCCTGGTCCTGTGTTCAGAGGTGTGGGCTTGAGTGAGCAGGAGCATGGCCATTCTATGGTAACCTCAGCCTCCTTCATGTGCCTTCGGCATGCACACACGTGCTTAGACTTGCACATGGCCATGTTCATAGAGGCGCACACATGCAGACACGAATACAGAAATCACTCACAATCCTACGTAGACTCAAACTCACACTGTATGCACTGTCACACAGCCCACTGCTAGCATAAAGGGAGGACAAATAGAAAGATGGTTAAACTCAATCTTAGCTTAATTTGTAGACAATATTTCCAATGAGGTAAGGATCAGGAAAACAAACACCAAAGAAGTGCAATTCAGAAGAGTGGCCAGAAGGATAAATTAGGAAGTAGAGCAAGCAGCAGGCTGAAGACTGAGATGGGATAGATGCTCAAGGGCGTACACATGAGAATAATTCAGTGATTAAGTGTTTTGGTCTGAGGAGTAGAAGGTCTGGGTCTAAAATAGCTGAGTGACTTTGGGGCAGTCACTTTACCTCTCTGGGTTTCAGTTTTTCTATCTGTAAAATGTGAGCACTGGAATAGCGTGGCAGTTCTCAAACTTTCGCTTCAGTCACAATCACCTAGAAGGCTTATTAAAGCAGATTGCTGGGCCACATGCCCAGAGTTTCTGACTCAGGCTATGTGGGGTGGGGCTCTGTCACTTGCATTTCTAACAAGTTTCGAGGTGATGCTGCTGGTCTTGGGACCACCCTTTGAGAGGCACAGGAGTAAAGGAACTCTCTGGTCCTTATTAGATCTGAATTTCTATAACTGTGGGCAGACATCAGAACTAAATACAACTCCAAGTTGTTGCATTTTTCAACTGAGAGTGATTTTGCCCTGCAGGGGCCATTTGACAATGTCTGGAGACATTTTTGATTGTCTCCAATCAGGGCGTGTTGCTACTGGCATCTAGTAAGTAGAGGCCAGAGATGTTAAACATCCTACAATGCACAGGACATCACCCACAACAAAAAATTATCAGGTTTAAAACATCACTATTGCCAAGGTTGTGAAACCCTGCTCTAAGTGATTCAATTCAGCCAGGTTTAAATTTGTATAAGAATGGTGGTGAGATCAATGTTGAGTTTTCATTTCCTGGAAGGAAAAGGCCCACAGAAACTACCTGACAGTCTGTGAGGTAGAATTTGCTCCTTGCTCCAAGATCTCTCTGGAGGCTGAGCAGGATAATCGTGACTCCTCGTAGGCTTGCAGATCTCAGGTCCTGGGGAAGCTGCCCAACAAAGCACAGGAGCTGGCTCCCGGCGAGGCGCATTCCCAAAGCAGCACCCATTCAGTAGCCAGCAGGCCCTGTGCTGCATGAGGACAGCACTGGGTGTTGATTGCATTGTGCTTCCTTCCCCTGCTTCCAATCCATGGCTCGCTAACAAACGGGGGTGACCCTTGTGGGTTCTGATTAGAAGCTTCACATATCAAGTCCCTAAATTTGCAGGATGTTGTAAGCCAGAAAGACTCTGCGTGTGTGTGTGTGTGTGTGTGTGTGTGTGTGTGGTGAGAGCCACATATTCAAACCATTCCCTATTTCTGCACCTCATCCTGCCAATTACAATCTGCTTGGTGGTGTGAAACTGACAGCCGGCAGCAGTGATGGAGACAGGAGAACGATGAACAAGGGCTTTGTGCATTCTCAGCTTTAGAGAGAATGTTCAGTGGGGCGGACAGGCATGTAACTGGCAGGTTTAGGAATCAGTAAAAACCAGGAACTGGAAGTCCTAATTTATTGTCTGTTTCAATACAAGGCTAGACACAGGCTATTTAATATAATGCATTGTTTACAAGTGGAGGAGAGTGGAAGTTATTGATGCATTACAAATGCAGGCAAATGCATCTCATAAGCCAAGGGGTAGGTAATAACAATTGCTGAAGACTAAATTTGACTTTAATACCCTGAAGAATGACATGCACACAGCTTAAAATGATAGAAGCTGGAGGGGGTGGGGGAAAAGGAAAGTAGGGAGGGAGAGAAGGAGGCCAAGGGAGACTGAGGGAGACAGAAGGAGACAGAGAAGGGAGAGAAAGAAAGAGAGAGAGAGGAAGGGAAAGAGAGAAAAGGGCTGATTTTTTTCTGGGATTATGTATTTCTTGATTAGGAAATAGAGTAGAAATTGAAAGAAAAAATTTTTTTAAACCTTGTCTTAATAAACAGCATCATGCTTGACAGGGTGTTTTCGGGTGGCAGGTCTGGCATCCTGGTCAAGCAGCTTGGAGTGATTTAAGGACCTGCCAATCCCTTAGCTAATCCCAAGGGCAGAAATAGAAAACATGCCCTGGCTCGATTAGCGCATGTAGGCTATTCTGTGTCCTGCACCCCCTCGAGGTCATTAGAGCCATAGTCACAGTAAGCAGCCAGGTGTAAACAAGCTTGCCTTACCTTTATGGTTAAAATTTCCCACAGTCAACTCAATGCTTTGGACAGAGTAGGTGTCCAGTGAATGTTGGCTGAGTGAACATGGGGTGATGCAGATGCCCATGAAGCAGCGGTGGACTGGACTCCGTATTTCAGAGTCTCAGCAGCAAAAGTGGCTTTAGCGTAAGCAAATTGAGTCCACTCCTCACTCATACTGAAATCTCCTCTGCAACACTGACAACAGTGTTCAAATTCTGAGTAAAATAGTCACGAGGCGGGACACTTCTTACCCCTGAGGCAGCCCACTCCTTCATGGACCGAGATCTAATAACGGCATTTATTGAGTGCTTACTATGTGACAGTCACTATGCTAACATCTCCATGTGGCATATTTCCCTTTATGTTTATAGCCAGCTAAGGAGCTGGCAAGCATCATTTTCTTTTAAAGACGTGGAAGCTAAGGTATAGTTCTCACGGCTGGCAGCCTGTGGAGGAGGCGGACTCTGTAGGGCGCACAGGTCACTGCTGAGGATGCTCTTCCTGTGTCGACCTGCAGTTGGCCTCCATTCCCACCCAGTGGTCTCACTGCGGTTGTCAGTCCCATGAGCTGCTGTGCCCAGTGTTGGATTTCCATTATCAACACGGTTCACATTTGCCTGGTCTATGGATGTGTTTGCAGTGCACCATCTGCCTTCTCTGGTGATCCAGTGGCAAACAGAGGGGGAAAGAAGATTGGCACCGAAAGATCTCTCTACGACAGCTTTCTAAGTGTCATAGCCAAGTGCATCCAGCCTGGGTCATGGAGCACAGAGAGTCCCTGGTCATAACTGAAGGAAGCAGTTATTTGTGGATCACTCTGGGATAAACAAATGAACTTACTCTGGAGAACAAACACTGGCCTCGGTGACCCCATCTGTGTGCTTAAGCTGGCTGAATCCTGAGGGGAGCCAGAAATTTCACCTCTCTAGGCTAACTCCAATAGGGTAGGCCCTCGGTAAACATTCATCAGCTATCTGATCTGACAGCATTCTGGCCCATGGTAATGCTGCCAGCCCTTGTCCTTGGAAAGGCTCAGCCTGGAGAGAGAAAACATTTTTTATTTGGGAGAATAATCTTGACCGTTTGTCAATGACTTTGTAGTAAATAGACCTCGCAGCCTGGGGTCCTACGCCTTGCAACTGGCTTATATTTTTGTGTTTCATGTTTCATGTGTGTTTGTCCCTGAGTTACCTGGTTTCCTGTGGGAACCAGTAGACAAGTCACTTCCTCTCTCTGGCATAGATAAATCCTCCTGGATGCCTCAAAGAGAGAAGCTAAACTATTCCAAACAAAATACATGGCATGCCCCTACGCATATTATTTCCTTCTCTTTCTGAGAGCCGTTTCTTCTAATGACACCTTAATTTTCACAGTCAAACAAGCTAGAAAAATCAGAGGTATCTTTGTCCTCTCCTCTGACTCTCACATCCAATCAGGTGCCCATCTTAGTAACTTTATCTTGTAAGTGTCTCTGAGGCCAGTTCAGGACTTCATTATCTCTCATTGTTTTGAACAATTGCAGGAATCTCTTAACTGGTTTTCTTGCCTCCAGCTCTCAATCCACTTTGCTCCTGCCCAGGGCCAGGGAGAGATTCTTAATGCAGTGAGGAGCCCTAGGGTTTCCTGAAGTCTTGTAAAGGTTTTTTAACAAGTGACAGCCCAGGGCTCAAGTCTGGAGGGGTCTCTGGGCACTCACATTGCAATTCAACCAGTTCCAATTTAAAAATTTTTTGAGATCTGAAAAAGAAAAAAGAAAAAAAACTTAAAAAGCCATAGAGGATTACATCTACTTTTCATATGTTGTAGAACTTTCCTGTGAGATTTCACTTAGAGAAATCTGTTGCTAAGTTTTTTAAAAACCTTCATTTAAAACACAGACCTTGTGGAAGAAACTATAAGAGGGAGTCTTCGTCTAGCTTTGGAAGTGCTCCCAGGAGGGTTTGAAGAACCATTTACTCAAGTCACCTGTTTGATTCCCAAAGGCTAGTGGGGCTGGGGACATTTGGGTTTCTTACGAACCAGAGTGGGGGATAGAAGGAAAGTTTGGTTTAGTCGATTCAGTTGCTCTAAGACTTGTTATCAAATCACTGGACAGGCAACAAGGGAAATGGTTTGAGCTGAAGCTGAAATCTAAAGGGGGAACCCCTTAGATACTCTGACCATGAAGCAGCGAAAGGCATTTCTTTTTTCTTTTGTTGTTCGCTGGGCGATGCACTTTGAAAGTTTAGAGAGGGAGATGATATCTAGGGAGTTCTTGTGTCATTTGTATTTTACAAGCAAAACCAAAGGTGACAATAGCTCAGTTCATAGTAGAACACAGGAAACAAGGCATTTGTTCCCCAACTTTTCTTTCTGGTCTCTGATACAGAGCATGTAAGGTTTCCCACAATTGGAGTTAGGTGTGCACTGCCCTAGAAAAGTTGTGACCTTTGTTCAGGAATCTACTGATTCTGGTTGTCACGTACATGACCAACTCTCGTCTGGGATGGATACTTGGAATAAAGGAGTCAGTGAATGTAAAAGGAAATCTAACATTTACCACATGCTTCCTTTATGCAAGGATTCAAAGCAGGTCCGTCTGTGGCCATGTCTCCGTTCTGTGGCCATGTCTCCGTTCTTATCGCCATAGCATGCCACTGAGGTCATTTAGAAACTGTAATTACTAGTATTATTATGTTATCTTAGCGTTTGAGAGAGCATGAAACTACAGGTCTCAGAGAGGAACGAGGATGTATTTTTAAAATTATTTTACTATGTTCTCGGCAAAAGAAATTTAAATTGGTTGAGAATAAAAGACATGGAGCTTTTAAATTTAAACCATTAAAACAAGAGTAAGACAACAAGAACCAAGTCATAAAAGGGAGTCGGAAAGTACAGTCTCTGATTTAAGGATGGTCCAAGTTACAATTTCTCTACTTTAGGATGGTGTGAAACTGACACTCATTCAGTAGAAATCGTACTATGATATTTGAATTTTGGTCTTTTCCTGAGCTCCTGATATGCAGCATGATACTCTCTGTGATGCTGGGCAGTGGCGGCAAGCAACAGCTCCCAGACAGCCACACAGTCGCGAGGGTAAGCAACCAGCTCTCTGCAGTGCACTGTGTTGCCAGCGTTTTTTGGAGATTGTGTTCTGGGCACATTTAAGGTAGGCTAGGCTAAACACGATGTTCAGTACGTTAGGCATATTAAATGCATTTTTGACTTATGATATTTTCACCTTATGATGGGTTTATTGGGGAGTAACCCCCTCGTAAATCAAGAAGCATTTGTACTTATAAATCAGAACACATAGGTTAGGTAGCGGTTTGTCCTGACTCCCAAGACCCGATTGTAAATATCTCTTTTAAACTCCATGTTTTTATTGGAAATAGATATCTTATTGGAAATAGCAATTATGGGTATATTTACACCAAAGAAGTTGGCAAATGCTTCGGACCAGGGATTCTTTTCCGCCAGGAGAGCTGGTTGTTAAATATTTCCCCGTGGCCTCATTGAGCTAAGGACTCTGCTATAGCTAGCACGGTGTGCTTCTGGTATTTGGATCTGTTCTCCATGGAGTGTTGGCTCTCAACTTCCTGCATTCAGAGGGGGAATGGTTTCCATTGTGACCGCTAGTGGCAGTGGTGATGGCATCACTCAGGTGGGCGAGTGGCTAAGATGTGAAACATTGTCTCAGAGACGGTTTGTTTTCAGTGAACGAAACCCTTCGAGCTGGCTTAAGCGAAAAGAGAAGGTTATCAGAAGGCTACATGTGTCTCTCAAAGAACCCAAGGACACCTGAGTACCACAAAGGGCTAGAACCAGTGAGTGGAACACCCTCATGAGGGAAGGCTTCCTCTCTCTCCCTCTCTTCCTCTCTTCCACTCTCCCTCCTTCCCTCCCTCCTTCCCTCCATCCCTCCATCCCTCCCTCTTTCCTCTTATGCATATTCTCACTCATTCTGCTTTTCTCTGGGTATCTGCTTGACTTTTTTCTCTTTGGAGACCACATTTCTCAGATCTACTTCCATTTGGATCCAGTATCGTTTACCTAGTCTTGACTACGTCCTAATTTAAGTACTCAAAGGAGACTAGCTAGATTTTCTGAAACAATGATTGCTTCTTAGAAGAGAAAATCTGATTGGCACACTTTGAATTGGGTGGTCATCCCTGGTCCAGCTGGCTGTGGTGGAGGGGATGAGGTCACTTGCCATTGCTTACTCAACAGGAATATCAGGACAACATTCTCTGACAAGAGGCAAGGCAAGGCAGGAAGACAAACTAAGGTGTCTATTGTAAGCATGCATTAATGTCTCTTGGCATTTGTGCCAATACTGAGGGGTGAGGATGCCAGTTCTGGACAACGAGACACACCATATTTATTAGATTCCCCATTGAATGTGCATAGTCATTCCCTCTGACAATAATGAATCATATTAAGGAAAAAAATTAACTCTGTTCTTTATCTGTAATGTTCCTATTCCAGATAATTCATTTTACATAAAAGGGAAGAGAATAGTGAGAAATGGGAAGGACAAAAAGAACCATAGCAGTGAGGAATCATGGCAGCGAGGAAAAATATCAAGCAGTCCTTTCGCCTGGGCCCTGTCTCTTGAAAGCGAGCATGTAATTTCCCCGAGACAGATAACTCTGTGTCATATTTAAATCTTGAATGTTAAAGCCTGATGCCGCATTTTTTGATGAAGAAATTGTTGCTGTATGTGGGTCATTTCTCCACTGATAAAATGGGAAATGGTGTATGGAGAAAGGATCCAGTTAAGTTTTATATGTGTTGTTTACCTGTGACTCTGAACAGGACACCTTTTCCCGAGGAACAGTGGGGGAGGAGCGAGGGATCTGTACGATGGTATTGGCGCGTGATATATGCTACCGTGTTTGGGATGCAGACATCGTGATCACTGCTATAAATTACTATGTACCACACACTGCTTCAAGTGCTCTCCATACATAATTTCTAAGCCTGGCTATAGGCTTGCAGTATAGATGCCTGTATTATTATCTCTATTTTGTAAACAGACAGCTGGGGTTCTGGAGAGAGCCAGGGCTACACAACTGGTATATGGCAGGGCCAGAAATCAGATCCATCTGTCTGGCTTTAAAGCCCACTGCCCCTCCCACCTTTTGTCACATCATCTTCCTTCCACAAATAGAATCACAGGTGGGAAAAGGAATCAAACGCAGAATCATCTGCAAAGTTACTGAAAACATTAAGAAAGAGGTAAGGCCTATTTTCCTTAGGATTTCATTTCAGATTTATTTTCATTGGCTTCTATGTGGTGATGAATACATACCTTATTTGAAGTTGATATTGTTAACAGTTATCATTAAACAGGGAATGTGAGGCCTCTAGAGATCTCTCTTTAAAAATGAAAGAAAAAAAAAAACCCATACGTATACATTTTATTTCTTTGCGTAATCGGCCCCTGATGTAATACCTTCTCTCACTCCTACTCAGTGAGCAGAATATACTCGGACTGGAGAGCAACGGACAGGGCGAGGGGGACCCTGCGTGGACTGAGGTCGAGAAGCAGAACAGGTAACCACACTGCTGCCAGGGCACTGGCTGCAAACCCAAGAATGGCGCTGCTGGGCGATTTGTCATGGGGAACCGTTCGCCACACGTTTGTCTTTTTTGCCATGTCTATTCCCCTTGAGAGTAAACCAACGAGACGTACGTTTTTTTTTTTTTTTTTTTTTTTTTTTTTTTTTTAATTTTGAAGAATCGAAAAGCCTTTTAGGAAGGTTGTCCAGAAAGCCAAGAAAAAGCATTGGGGATTTATTGCTCTAAACTTTGAATCTTTGCAGTTGGATGTTACTTCTTTCCTATAATCCTGATGCTTGGTTGCTCGGTATATATTGTTAAGATCACATGGTGACTAATGCAGGTCATTTGGAAATCATTTCAACTACAGAGCCAGATTTTGGGGAATATTAAAAATCCTCACTTGGAAATAAATTTTTATATAATATTTTAAAATTATGTTGTTACTATACATAACATAAAACCCACCATTTTAATCTTTGTTAAATGCGTAGTTCAGTGGCACTATCAGTACAACAATGTGCAACCATCGTCACTGTCAATCTCCAGAACTTTTTCGTCTTCCCAAACTGAAACTCTGTACCCATTAAACAATAATTCACCATTCCCCCTTCCTCCTCAGGCCCTGAGAATGATTATTCTACTTTCTGTCTCTATAAATTTGATTCTAGTTACCTCATATAAGTGGAATCTTACAGTATTTTTCCTTCTTTTTTAAGGCCAAATAATATTCCACTGTACATATATGCCACATTTCATTTATCCATTCATCCCTTGTGGGTTGCTTCCACCTGAAAAAGGATTTTAAGCAATGGTTTAGCTGAGAATAAATATTGATTGACTCATAGAGACAAACTATTTTAAGCTTGGTTTATGGGACCTTCAGAGATGATTTAATTAAAATGCTGTTTTGTAGACACAGGGTCCAAACATTTCATGTAGTATCATAGTCAGATTGTTCAGATCTAGACTTAAACCAAGATGGTGGCAAAATATTCTGGTGCCGTAGATACTGTTATTTAAATACATTTAATTGCCAAGTATAGATTCTGCCTATGGTAACCTTACTTTCAATCATTGGAAAGTAAAAGGTATATTAGGATGAAAAATATGATTAATTTTCTAGTATCATATGTCTTTGAAACTTCTATGGTTTTGATTTAGTCTTTGATACACTTACAGTGTTTTACCAGAATCAGATTGCAAGGAGAGCCCATTTTGGCCTGGGGTGAGTTTGTCTTAACACAACAAAGAATAAGAAGTGGTTAAAAATCAAATCTAGGACTGCTGCAGGCAGGAAGGAGAGGGAGCCAGAAGAAGTAAGCCAGGAATGTTTTCGCAGAGCTAGGGAAGGAAAGCAAGCAATTCCTATTTGGATTCTCATGTTATTATTCCTGTTAAAAGGAGCAAGCTTATAAATTCCCTATCTTCCTCCAGGATTTTGGGAGAACACAGGTTTCAGGCAGAGATACTCAAGGAGAGATAGAAGGCCACGGTTACATAGGAGAAAAAGCTAGTCCTGAGGTGATAAATGACTGGCAAATAGGCATTCAGTAGAGAGCACTGAAAGAGAGGCAAGCACTTTTCTGTAACTACAATAGATGAAGACTCTGTTTAATATCTGAGGCCAAGAGACAGCTATTTTCTGAAATTAGTAATAATGACGCTGATATCAGGAAGTAACCATTCCAGCACAGAATGGCATGGAACAAGAACAGCCTGGGACACAGAGGATCAGCAGGACCTGGATCACGTGAGAAGAAAATAAATCTGCACAGGACCAGACAAAGGCAATTCCCTGTCATATCTGACTAAGGCTTTTCACCAGAGGGAGTTTGGATGTTCATATCAGAACCCTGATATCTATTTCTTATTTTTGTTGCTTGTATAATTATGTGTAAGTTAACTACATATTAAATTCTATGTAGTTCTCATTCCACAAGGCAGCTACATTGATTTCCAACCAAACTTTTTGTCTTCATAATGCCCTGAGTTAGAGGGGCTCTTCAGGTGTTCTTATAGACTGATGTGCTCACCAGCTGGAGCCTTCTGACTTCTGCAGGTGAAGTTCTAGTCCTGAGCATCAACCTCATGAAAGATGATCTTAGCCTGGCATATTCCTGTGTGTGTGCGCTCCACATTACTTGGCTATCGTTTATGGAAATGATAAAGTAGCCTCAGTTTACTGCCTCTAGAGATTTCTCTGTTATATTATCTCTTTTGTTTTTTCTAGCTCTTTCTTTGATGCTTCTAAAGATTACAAGAAATGCAATGCAGGTTTGGGGAGATATACATCTACTGTTTCAAGAACTGAGTTTCCCAAATGGCTTTGCTCTTGAATAGAAAACAAGAAAAGAAAAAGACTAGTTAGGCCAGTAATCACTAGACTGATGCTGGGAACTGGGTATAGGTCATTTGCAATGATAACATAGTAGTAGCCTGAACACAGGGCAGAGAACACCTACAGCTGGTTGTAGGTCGGCAGCAGCCACTTCTCGAGATACAACCCTTAAAGCTTATGAAAACAATTAGTCTTTCGAGTTGTCTAAATCTTACTTCCCAGTGCCTGCTTACACACCCTGGCACAGAGCTGTTGCTCAGCTAAGGTGACGCGTCCCTTGGGCAGGGCTGCTCTGTGTCGACATGCATTCCCCTGTGCTCACAATGCCCCAGTGCCTACTGGGGTTCCATGTATGGAGACAGTTAAAATTACTTTTCTTCCCAAATTCTTTTTTTTTGTGGGGGAGGAGGAAGGGATAGGGAAAGGGAAGATGTCTAAGGGTTGGCTCATTTCCCATGGAATTAGAGCTAACTGCTTTTTATTTTTAGTTTATATCTTAGGGACCTGGCTTCTTGGATGCAATGTGGTTTTCGTTCATCGAGTCTGAGTCACTGTTGGTTTTCTGGATCACCTCAGATGGAACCTTTCCCTTAGCCTCTATTTTGACATCTGCGAATTGGAAAATTCTGTGTAATTTCTCTGTATACTTCACAGGGACATAGAACAATCAGCAAGATTGTGTTCTATAGAATAAAACAAGTTGTTTTGGGAAAAGAGTCTAGAGTCAATTTTCTATGACATTTTCATAGATAGAAAAGGCAGCTTGAGAACATTAACTCCTGGACATCCTCTATTACATATGACAGAACTATAGTACAGAGAGAGAGTATATGACTTGAGAAAGGTCATAGAGTGGTTTCATGGCAGAGCTGGCTCTAGGACTCAAAGCCTCTGACTCTCAAATCATGTGTCCCCCGTCCCTATTTTTTGCTCTTTCCCCATTGCCTTTATTTAATGTACTTTGTCAATTCTGAAATCTCAGACCTTTAGGTTCCTGTGCACACCACTCAAAAGTGATTCTATGTAGATCTGAGTGTAATTAAACTTGCTTTTCCTTAACAAGGTGGTAAGATTGACATTTTAGCAGCTTAAGTCCTTTTTTTATTCCCCAACAGATTATTTTCTTTATTCAGATAAAGCCTGTGTTCTATTTTGAATTCTGGGAGAATGTAGTTGTTGTTGTTGTTGTTGTTTTTTCATTTAGAGTTAGAAGCAATTAGAGCCACAAATTAATTTCTCACATTAAAAAGAATGTTTTGTCTTCCGACCTGCACCTGCTCAACCCCATTTCCAGTGATTTGTAGGTTGTAGTACTAAAGAGGAAGGGGAAATACTCAGGCAGGGTCAGAGGGAATCACTAATGGCTAATCAATAACTGTGAAGTATTTCAAAACTCTAAAGAGACACGACATAGTGCTGTGGAAGCAGTGGGACCACTTAGTTGTGGTTTCACTTATGTGGGGTTACCGGAAAGATCCAGAATTGGCCATCAAGCATCAAACGTCTCCATCTATATGTCTTTTTTCTCACCTATGTGTCTTTTAGTTACTTCAAACTCAACAACAAATGAATGTGTCCTCCCTTCACCTCTCTGGCCCTACCCCAAAACTCGCTCCTTCTCTTGCATTTCTAGTCTTTGTTAAGGGTGTCAATATCCATAGCCATCTGAGCCTGAAATCTCAGTGCTGTTCTGTCACGAACATGGATTGGCTTCTTATCCAGTATCCATTTCTTTCCTCTCCCATTGCTCACAGCATCAAGATTTCCTTTGGGGAGCCATGCCCCCAACTTGTTTTTGTTATGTGGTTTGGGAAGAATTTACCCCGTGCATCACCCAAGTGGTGGGCCCTGATTAGTCAGAGCCAGTGAGCATGTAGGTCCATCTCTCAAGATTGGCTCAGAGGTCCAAGCTATTCGGTGTATGGCCCTCCACCCCACCCCACTGGGCCAGACGTTGGTTCAGTTTGGACCAGATAGAGTAAATGCATGACTTTCGTATAATGGCTGAAGGAAGAAACCTCTCTTTTGTTTTGAATGAGGTGGTATGTAAATAGGAGGTCTGGAGAAGCTGAGCCCATTTTGTTACCAGGAAGAAAATCAGAATGAGGCTATCAACCATTCACTCTGGAGAGCAAATTATTAAAAAATACACATAGTCAGAGCCCAGGGTCTCTCTCATTGAAGCATGTATGAAGCCCATACTATTGCTGGATTCTTTCATCACATGAGTGAACCAGTGTCCTTTATTGTTTATGTCAGTTTGTGCTGAATGTTCTGATAATCAAAGATATCCTTAGCTAATGCGCTGTCCTCCAATCATTCACTCCACCCTGTGTACTTTGCTTCTTTAATATATCTCAACTCTAACCCCCGCTTCTCTCTGTAGCGTCATTAGATAATTCACTAGAAAGTCAGTATCTTAGCTGTTGGGCCCCAACTTAATTTTTGAAATGACATTTTCACTATTGAGGAACTTTCTAATAATGCGGAAGCCCAATAATCCAGAGAAGGAAAAGCTGACTGATGACCCCCAAAGTTATCAAATATGCGGAGTGTTCTATATTCGATGGAGAGGCTTTATGTGAATAAGGTCCTTCATGAGCTCGTCCCGTTTGCCAGCCTCGCCTTCTGTGCACCTCGTCCGCCGGCCTCATGCTGCCACCACGCCAGCTGAGGCCTGTGGGGTTTCTCGGGCTCCACATTCTTTTATGATTCTGCGTTTTCAATTTGAGAAAATATTTATTTTCTTATTGTGTTAGAAAACATAACATTTACTATCCGAACCATTTTTAAGTGTACAGTTCAGCAGTGTTAAGTACATTCGCACTGCTATAGAACTGATCTCCAGAACTTTTTCATCCTACAAGTCTGAAACTCTATATCCATTAAATAGCTCCCTTTACCCTCCTCCCCTGTCCCCTGTAACCACCATTCTACTTTGTTTCTTTGAATTTGACCACTGTAGATATCTCATGTGAGTGGGATTATATAGTGTTTGTCTTTTTGTGACTGACTTATTTCATTTACCATAAAATCTTCAAGGATCATCTATGTCATCACATGTAATAGAATTATCTTCCTTTTAAGGGCTGAATAACATTACCCTGTATACATATGCCACATTTTTTAAATTCATTTATTCGTCGATGCAGATTTGGGTTGCTTCTACCTCTTGACTATTGTGAGTAATGGTGCTATGGGCATAGGTGTGCAAATATCTCTTCCAGATCCTACTTTCAATATTTTGAGTATATACCCAGAAGTAGAATATGGGATTGACTGTATTTAATCAGAATGCTCAAAGCCTTGCCGGAGCAGCCTCTGAGCTGACCACTGCATCTAGCCTGAAATTTGCAGTTGCCCGAACTTAACTTAAATAGCGTTACTCTGTTTATTGATCTCGTCTGCCCATCATGAGGTAGCCACTGTTTCCCTCAAGATGGAGGCCCACATACGTGCTGTGAACTGATGTCCAGCCTAGGGAGAAGGCTGGGGAAAAGTGAAGGCCCCAGTCCTGAGCAAAGCCTGGATCCTTGGGGGATGGTAGACAGAGCTGGCTGGTGTGGCACAGAATCACAGGTTTCTGGGGCAGGAGAAAAGGTTAGAGATTGCACAGTGTGTTGTTTAATGGATAAGCACCCTTACAGATGAGGCTCTGAGATTTTAAGTGGCTTGCCCAAAGTCACTCAGATAAGCAGAGCCTCAGTGAGAATGCGGGTGTCACAGCTGGCAGGCTAGTGCTCAGCTCCTGATACTGCAGGTCAGACATCTGTGCAGACAAAAGGGCTTTGTGGAGATCAGACCAAGGGCAGCCCTCCATCGTCAGAGGCTAAGAGTCCATGGGTAGGTCAGGAGAGAAGCTGGCTTGGACCAAGAAGATATTGAGATGGGGCAGAGAATGGGGTGTGACATCTCTCAGTAGCCCTCCACTCCATAATAGATCTTATCTATCTTAGCCAGTGGCTTATTAACTCAGTTCTATTACCATGTGCTAATATCTACTCATGAGGAATAAGGCTGATTTCTTCCTTTTCTTTGCCCTTCCCTTCTTTCCCTCTCTCTTTCCTCCTGTCCTCCTCTTTCTTTTCTCCCTTCTTCCTTCCCCTTCTCCCTTCCTCCTTTCTTCTTCTTTTCCTTCCTTCCTTCTTTCCTTCCTTCCTTCCTTCCTTCCTTCCTTCCTTCCTTCCTTCCTTCCTTCCTTCCTTCCTTCTTTCCTTCCATGTTTTTCTTCCCTCCCTGATTATCTCATTCCTTTTCTCTCTCTCTTTTTTTTTCCTGAGCATCACCCTTATGTTGGACATTGTGTATTGTTGATTCAGAGATGGAAAAGAATGCATAGAATAGAGAATAGATAGGTAGCGATTTAGATCCTATTGGGGAGTTAATCTTTGATTTGAGGGCTCCTTTATATGGAAATAAAAAAAAAAAGAACTAAGATAACTCTGGAAATTAAACAAGATACTCTTAAAGACAGCTCTTAGAATTCAGTGTGAGAATCACTTACATATGATTCCTACACATTTATATTTCTGCCTCTTCTCTCTGATAACTCTTCGAATTTATCATATTTGACTTTCATCGAACTTTCATCTGCATTCGTGCATTTTTACAAACAACAAGCAAATTGAAGGACTATACATACGGATATATATTTATGGAGTGGCATTCCTCCACGAATATTCATGGGTACAAATATCAGTTTGTGTAGGGACATGTGAACCCAGATATAAGTAAAATTACACAAATATAACTCAAATACATACATGAAAAAAAATTTACTAGTATTTGATTAACAGTGTTTTGGTTGAGGAAAGACAGTTCAGTGCTTTGTTAAAACAATGACAATGACAGAAATAACAACAAAAATTCTTGAAGAAATGTGGCAAGGTGTCAAAGTGATTTACAATTTCGCCTTTAATCTCGCAGTAGAGTTCATTCAGAGAAAATACTTTGGGAAAAATAGGGATTCTATCACAAGAATCAGTAGAAATTTGGTTTATTCATTCAGAAGAGAGGAAACCAGGGTATGTACAGATTCGTCTGGGCACCCTGAGCATTATGTGCGGGTTTCCTCTGGAATAAACCATTTCTTGTCACCATATTAGTTTGTTTCTTCCAATATACTCTGAGTTTCTTAAGCACCCAGTGCCATAGTCATGTTGGTGTTCCTGGCCCCTAGCATAGTGCCTGATTCATAGCAGAAGCTCAATAAATATTTGTTGGCTAATCGACATGAGTAATAGTTTGAATAATCAAGAGAATATGTTATATATGTGTGTGTGTATATATATATATATACATATATATACACATATATATGATACAAACACACACACACAGCTATAAAAAAGAAGGAAATCCTGCCATAGGTATGACATAAATGGACCTTGAGGGCATTATGCTAAGTGAAATAAGTCAGACAATGAAAAATAAGTACTGTATGATCTCATTTTGATGTGAAATCTAAGAAAAAAACTTATACTCATGTACATAGAGGTGAGATTTGTGGTTGCCAGAGGTCAGGATGGTGGGGTGGGGAGCAGGGGGATCGGATGAAAGTGATCAAGGTACAAACTTCCAGTTATAAGATAAATAAATGATGGGGTGTAATGAACAGCACGGTGACTACAGTTAACAGTACCGCATGGCATATTTGAAAGTTGCTAAGAGAATAGATCTGAAAAGTTCTCATCGTTTTAGAATATATACATACATCAAATATCCTTATGTCGTACACCTAAAATAAATGCAATACTATATGTCCATTATATCTCAATAAACCTGGAGAAAAAATTGGTTGACTAAGAAACTTAATTGCTCTAACTAAAATGAGTAGAAAGGAGGAACATACAAGATAATCCCCTTAATTTTGATGCAATCACATTCCTCTCGTGTGGAAGCTGGTGCGGCTGGGATCCCTCAGCCTTTATTTCAAACTTCTCCTCTCCAGAGTGCCTATTATTATAGAGTCTGGAAAGCCAAGATCAACATTCCCCAAACTCCCTTGCAGTTATATTTCTGGATGTGATTTAGATGATACCAATCAGCTGCACTAGAGGGAGACTAGCTATTGGAGCTGAGAGGGGCAGGGACCGCATTGCAACAGATGTGGTGGGGTTTTGGATTCCTCGGTGTGGTGGTGGCTTCCTGATTTGACCAGCAATTTTCTGACTGTGGCAGGAAACTTGGCATTTTAATTCCACAGTGTGACTTTGACAGTTGTTTCTGGAAGCTCAATGTAGGCACTGTCTCTGGAGCTCTCTGTCTCTGATACCATGAGCATAAACGTCATTACTGTTGTAAATTCCTTTCTGTTTAAATTGGTGAGAATGAATCGTGTCCTTTCTGACTTATCCTGACCAATATACTGTGGCAAGGACAGATGGCACTCGTGCCTAAATTTTAGGGAAGCCGGAAGAGAGTTCGCATGAAATGATTAGCCTTTTCATTACCGTATCCAAGTGAAATAGTTGAGATACAAAGACTGCCCATCTAATAAAACCGACACGTTATTTGAGACACGAAGATGGAAAATACCAGCTCGCTTGCACGTTAGAACTGGAGAGGAAACAGAAAAGCTGCTAGGAGGCTTCTGGGCTCCAAATCTAGTAAGAATACAACAGAAAGTGGGAGTCAGCTGACACATTGGGAGCCACATAATCAGGCACCGTAGGAGGGTGCTATGGACTCAATGTTTGTGTCCTCCGCCCCCAAATCCGTATGTTGAGATCATAATTCCCAGTGTGGTCGTGTTTGGAGACGGGGCCTTTGGGAGGTAATTGGATTTGGATGAAATCATAAGCGGAGCCCCTGCGATAGGCCTGGTACCCTTATAAGGAGATGAAGAGACTAGAGCTTTCTCTCTGCCGTGCGAGGGCACAGTGAGAAGGCAGACACCTACGACACGGGGGAGAAGGCTCTCGCAAGTCACTAGATCGACTGGCACCTTGATTGTGCACTTCCCAGCTTCCAGAGGCGTGAGAAAAAAATGTTTGTTGTTTAAGCCACCCAATCTATGGAATTTTTGTTATAGCAGCCCAAGCCGACTAAGACAGAGGAGCAGCTGATATAGCAGTGAGCAAATGAGGTTTTTGCCTTCATGGGACTGACCTTCTAATAGGGGAATATAGACAGAAAACAAAATGACAAATATATACTATGTCAGGTCAATTCACAGACAGTTTAATGTATCTTTGCCTCAATTTTTCAGAGCGTTTTTAGAAGCTTGTAGGCCAGCGATCTACCACGTTGTGACCCTCTAATAATGCTCAGCATTAGACTTAAGGTAAGTAATAGATAAATGCTTGCTGACTTATTACTTGAGGGAGATCAGCCCAATTTGCATGACAAGAGAGAGGGATGTAAAAACTGGGCCTCGTTTACATAATTCTAAATGCTGCAGACATTTTTCTCCTCACTGGGTTGGAAGTAATATCTCTAAGTTCCCTTCTAGTGCTAAGATCTATGATTCTTTTTCTCCTTAATTACCATAATTATTTAAAAATCAAATGGTACAAATGGTACGAATATAGGTGGAGCATACATCCATTTCATCTTGACTTGGTTAAGGAACAATATAAAAAGGAAAGAAAAAGAAATTTTATCAAAACCTTTATAAGCACTATCACAAAGGTACTGCTCAAATATGTACTATTATCCTATACTTTCCCCTTTAAAATGGACTTTTCCATACAAACCTGCATAAAGTTTGCTTTATAGCCATTTGCCTTCTCTCTCTCCATATATATATCATTAAAACTTTATTGCTTTAATACGAAATTGTATGCTCCTTCTGATTACCACCAAGCAAAAATTATATGTGCACATGGACAAAAGCCAGAAAAGAAAAAGCAAAAAGGAAGTCAGTTCTTAGGTGAAGGTAGTAAGACTAAGGGTAGTTTTTCTTTCTCCTTTAGATGTTCCTTTAATGCTGTCATTTGACATTTATACAAGAATATAATTTACTATTGATTAGGTTAAAAAAAAAAGTTTCTCTGACTGAAAAGAGTTTGAAACCTGGCAGAATCACCCAGAGAGCACCGACCCATGCCAGGGTGCTGCCAGCCTCAATGACACAGGCTGAGGGTGTCCTTGGACATGTGCTACGCACCTAAAGGATGCAAAGGGATTAGCCTGTCCCCTCCCAGGTCCTGGATCTTAGCTTCAGAAGGGCCTCAGAATTCCCTGCAACAGGTCTCAGGCAGGGAAAGCATTGGGCAGGGAGGTCTCTGGAGAGACTCAGAAGTCCGACTTAGTCAATGAAGACAGCTTTGGATCTTATGTTCCTTATTTGACTCTACAGACTCGATGTTATCATTTTGCTATTATTTTCCTTCCCCTAACCCATCCTTACCCCAAAAAGTTAATACAGAGAGCAAGGAACTAGAGTCTGGAGAAACTCAGATTCCAGTTCTGGTTCTGCCACTAACTCGTAGCACGCTGCCTGAGAAAACTGCTTAACCTCTGAGACATAAAAATGGGGACATCAGACTAGGTGTCTCTGAGACCCTTCATTCCTTGTATTCTATGATTATATAATTCTAAGAATTGAAAAAAAAAAAAAGACAGTCATGCATTTAGTTACCTGTGGTTAACCTGGGTCTGAAAGTATTAAGTGGAAAGTTCCAGAAGTAAACACTTCATAAGTTTTAAATAATGTGCCATTCTGAGTAATGTGATGAAATCTCATGAGTCCCACCCTGTCTTGCCCAGGATGTGACTCCCTAGCCACTTTGTAGCCATCTTGGTTACCAGGTCAACTGTCAAGGAATCACAGTGCTTATGTTCAAGTAACAAGTATTTTATTAAATAACGTCTCGTTCACCTCACTTTGTCTCATGTTGGCATTTTATCATCTCACGTCATCAGAAGAACAGTGAATACAGTACAATAAGATATTTTGAAAGAGAGAAACCATATTCACATTACTTTTATTCTAGTATACTATCATAAGTGTTCTATTTTCTTATTAGCTATTGTCGTTAATCTCTTATGGTGCTTAATTTATAAATTAAACTTTATCATAGGTACGTGTGTACAGGAAGAAAGCAGTATATATAGTGTTCAGTACTATGTGCAGTTCTAGGCATCCACCGGAAGTCTTAGGAACACATAAGGGGTGACTGCTGCGTTGCACTTTTAAAATCTCAGCAATTGTACAACCGGATTTTTAAATTCTAACAGCTCTTTCTTATTCCGTCGTGGCTCATCTAGTCATAGAACATAGTTTTTAGTTTTATAGACTTTGTTCTGCTTGTGTTTTTAGTTCTCTTCTGTGCCCTGAATTATCTTCGGTTTTTTTTGAGTGGGTGGGGCAGGGGGATAACATTTTCTGCTTGATTTTTTAAATTCACATTTGCAAATAAAAAAAAATTTTGTTTACATTTAATACTAAAGCAACAGAGACTGACTTGGGAGCTCTGTATATAGAACTGGGGTTGTTGATGGTCAGGCTTTTGAATGGTACACGTGAGGAGCAGGCTGCTATGCTAGGGGACCTCCACATGGAATTAAATGGAGAATTCTACTCTAGTGATACTGCTTGGTAGGTGACCTACTTTCCTTCAATTGTGTTATCTCAGAGTCTAGAGTTTTTCGGGTCCCACAGATACTGTCATTGATGCTCTAGGCTGACACTTCCTTTGTTTCCCTCCGTTGGTCACCATTCTTCCATCTGCTTTATGTCTTCCTGCAATTTATTAAAACTCTTCACCTACTGTTGGCTCTTCTCTTGGTTCTTGTGGGTTTATACCTTTTAAATTATTTTAAAATTTAAAATAATCTTTTTCAAGAGATTTGGGGAGGAGAGGAGATATGCGTGCTTGGCACCTTACCCTAAACCATCTAAATTTACGCTGATGATAATTTTGTGTAGAGAAGATGACTCTCTGGATCTTTAGTTGATTATGGAAATAAAGAGACTGAGTTTATTTTAGAATTCGCCAGTGCTGAAAGGAAACTTGGATTTTAATAAACAAATCCCACCTACTTCTTGCTTTCTATATCTGTCATAATTCAATCAGAGAAGAACCACCACTAGTATTCATTTATTTATTAAAGGAATTTGACCTTACGCAATTGTAGGAGGTGATTAGAAAGTCTTTCTACGGCTGTTGTCTTTGTGTTTGATCCTGGGATTTAAATTCTGCAGGGTGAGCAGGAAAGATAAATGTAAAGCAGAGGAGAGTCAGGACAAGAGAGAACCCAGAAGCGTGAGCTGGAGCCCATGAGAACAGACTAAAACCTGTGTCTGTTCTTATTGCCTTTGACTTTGATGGTGTTGATGTCTGAAGAATTTGGACCCTTTATCACAGAGGTGAGCACATATATATTTCAGGACATAGAGAAGCTGAATAAGGATCTGAAGGAAGCCAGAGAAACTTCAGGACTGACAGCTGTCCCATGCCAACTAGCTATGACACATTCTTATTAAAAAAAATCTGATAACATAGAGAAGTTGAAATAAAAGATCACCATCGTTAATATTTTAGTATATTATTTTATTCTTTTTTCTATGCATATCTACCTATATTTCCATAATTATACTGCATATCCATATTCTTATTTATTAAAATCTTTATCAGCATCATAAATATTTAACCACTTGTCTAAAGATAGACATTAATGATATTTCCTTTTTCTTGCTACTACAAATAATGCTGAGTAATACAAATAATGATGAGTATCCTTGTGTATACAATTCTATTCTCATTTTATCCTTATAACAGAATCTTAAAATTGGAAGCAGATGCTCTGAAATTGCATTCATCGAAGATCATACCAATTTACCAGAAGTGTGTGAGACTGCCCTCCTAAACCTTTGACTTCATTTGATATCATCTTTTAAATATCTTTGTTATCAAATTTTATCTTATCATTGTTTCAATTTGTATCGCTTTGATTACTTGAGACGGTCAAAATTTCACCAAAGTTGGTTAATCATTTGTATTTAATTTTGGTGAATTGTTTGTTTATTCACATATTGATTCTAATTTTTGTATCATCTTTTACTGTATTAAATATTCATTCCTTGTCATTTTTTTACAGAAATATTTTTTTTCTGAGCAGTTTGGTGCTCTGAGTCACAATCATGCCAGAACAATAGGCCCTTAGAAACAGAAGTGGGGCCATGTGGAGGGTGGGGACAGGCTGACATTTAGAAGCATTCTGGTCAAGAATTCTGATTGGTGTTGTTTGTTGAGGATGATGGTGTGAAACTCAGCTGAGTCATTATGTTTAACAGATTAGCAAGGCCAGGTGGGGACAGAAACTGGTGAAAGGCACATGCCTTGGGTAGTCCTTAGAACTGGGAAAGGAATCTGGGAAGTGGATGTGATGGGAACAGTTGGAGAAAGTGACTTTGACATATTAGAGTTTATAGGCAAGGACTGTCCTCGCACTTTGGGGAAAGCTTATTTGAAAAAGCTCAGATGACAGATGGATGCAATTACATTCCCTAGGATGAAGGAAGTTGCTCAAAACAAAATTATGACAAATAGACATAAGAGAATTTAAAAAATTAAATGTAAAGAAGGAGCCAAAATATTTTGCTTTCCAATGTATGGAGACCAGTGGGAAATATGTTTGGATATGGATTTAATCTTGAGTGACCAATGAATTTTACATATATTGAATGGAAATTTATATTCTTACCTATACAACTTATATATATCACATATCTCATATATGTTACAAATATATGTATTAGGACATAAAACATAAGTGATTAAGGTGAGGGTATTCCCTTCTTCTTCCTGTTTGTTTTGGAGGAGCCTGTTGAGGAGGGAGGTTCTGACTAGATTTGGAGTAAGAGAGAAGTAGATAGGGTAAGAAAGGGTTCTTTACTAAATGTTGCCGTAGACTATGTATATCATTCCCTTTAATGTTCCAGGAGACACGAGTAAATAATTTTATTACTTTTTGTTTTCTGTTGTCTCATTAACTGTACCTTTTGGTAAAGAGCTCTAAGAGCCAACTCCCCGTTTCTTGGTTCATAAAAGTTGTATCTTCTGCAAGACACATTTTGAACTTATTTTTTTTTAAAGAAACAAAAGCAAATTCATAACATTATGTATGTTAAATAATATTAGAGAGGAAAACTATTCTGTTTTATCTTGAGATAAAGAAAAGGGATATTAATCTGAATTTTGCCTTCAACCTTGGAAAGTTGGATATAATAGAAAAGTAAAATATGACAGTATATAGCTTTGTACTCTCAAAGTACAAATAAATGTGCGTTCATTTATTTGTGCCACATTTCCTTCCATAAAAATCTTGAGCTTTCCTGTCTTTTCCCTGCTGTTTCCTTTGCTGGGAATAATTCCCTTCCTTCTCTTCTCCATCTGGTGAACTCCTACACATACTCCAAGAGCCAACTCAAATGTCACCTGCTCTATGAAACCTTCCCCAGCTCACCCAGGAAGAATGAACTCTACCCTTCCAAATGTGCGACTCTCACGGTTTCTACTGGATTATAAACCCTCTGAGGTCTCATTGAGCATCTAGCCCAGAGTCCGCCAAGCACACATAAGTAACTGAAGCATGACGCACAGGAAACCCTTTATGGTGAATGGACTTTCTATTTCTCTCTCTTCGTGTTTCTATGTAGAGTGACTTAGAGTGACACGTCTGGCCACCCCTTGCTGCTCCCTCACTGCTGCTTCCCCAGGGGAGGGAGAATGACTCCTTCGATTAGTTTGGGCTCCTTGGTTAGCCTGTTATGAGCATGCATGCCATAGGACTTGACTGGGTGGATTCCTTTAATTCTAGGCCGAAATACGAGGAAGTTCATTGTGGCACTGCATTCGAACCAGCTGTTAGCAGTAATAAGTCTGATGACGAGTTGGTCTCTGTCTGGCTGACTCCCTGTGTCTCTCTCTCAATTGGTTTCTGACTCAGGGATGGAAGAGATGCATTATCTATTGCTCCCCTGCTAAACCCCCAACATCTGACATTTGTGTAGTGCTTTTCAGTTTACAAAGCACTTCCACATCCATTATTTCAAGGGCTGTAAATAAGGTAACAAAGTGCTGTGGGAGTATTGGGAGCGAGTGATTAATTTCAGTTGAAGAAATCACAGAAGGCCTCACACGGAGCTGCATGTTTGTGGGCCTCTTTCAGTACAGGTGTCAGGCTGGAAGGTCTGAATTCTGCCCCTTCCAGGTCCTTATAAAAAGAAGGGAACCAGCAGATGACATTGGTTTACTGATGCTTGCTTTACTAGCTTGCTTTACTGATGCACTGCTTATCTAGCTCATCCTTCTCGCTTCTGATGTCTAATGATTTATACATTGGTACTTTCAATTCTTACCTCAGGAGGCCCTGGCTTTGTCATCCTTTTTGGACATGCTACTGTGATGTGACCTGGTGTCCCCTCTGGGTCAGGACCTGATAATCACTCTCTAGGGTCATGATCTGTGACTACTGATCCTTTCCTAAATTTTGCTGCCATAGAATCAGCTGGCACAGACAACTTTGAGCTCAAATAGTCTATCATTATTGGACTTAACTTTAGAAGCAGCTGGGTCTCTTCTCTCAGTCACCAAAAAGGCTTTATGACATCAGAGATATTGTCACACCCGAGACACATGCCAGATGACTTTGTAGTCACCATCGGTGTTCCTAGGATGTGGGTCTACCAACAGACACTGCATTGATGTGAATGTGCTAAAAGGCATTTTGGAACAAACAGCTTCCACAAAAGTGCCAAATTCTAATTGACATTGTTTTTCAAAGTGTTAGAATGCAAATTGAATTTCAAGGCAAAGGGAAAAAATTAGAATTAGAAGTAAAGAAGGTGAATTTACAAGCAGAAAGGAAATGAGTCAATCTAATTTCAAAGCCTGTCCTGAACCAAGGGTAAAATAACAAACAGGGTTTAAAAAAAAGGAATCTAATATTTATAAGGGGTTCGACATCTAAGAGTTGATAAATTGCACTTGAGAGAAAATGCTGCATTAGATAAATTTTATCTTGACACTCTACCCTTTAACATGCCTGTAGAGCTTGTCTTGTACATCTGTTGTAGCCCACATACCAGTCTGTCCCTGGTAGTAACCGAAGGGTTATTTTACTGAGAAAAATCTGTTTAACTTAGAAGCTGGAAGAAAGGAGAGGGGAGCTCAGAGATTGGAATCTAAATGAGTAATAGAAAAAATTTCAAATGCCACCATGGCAGGGAAAAGATGAACAAGTCTGTGAAAACTGACACTTCTTCTCGCATTTGATTTTGTTCTTTATGATCTCCAAACCCATTCTTCGCCTGGTTTAACATCATTTCGGTCTGTTTGGAATCACAATAGAGAATGTAGCAAAGGAAATCTAATCAATGAAGTGAATTGTTGAGTAAACTTACCTGGAGATGGGACATTGGGCAGTCTGTTTGTGGCCTCTGAGCCCCTGTCATGAGGAGGGAAGGACAGATTCCCAAATTGGGATCATATAGGTTTTTGTGGGTAGGGACTCAGGGACTAAGTGAAATCACATGATGTGTGTGTATTTGTGCTTGCGTGTGTGTTTTGTGTTTGAGTGTGTGTTGTGTATGTATGTGTGCATGTGTGGATGCAGAGTGAAAATTGGAATCTAAGGGGTGGGGTGAACAGTTGTGGTTGGGTGAGGTTCTGCCCAGTTGTTTCTGCTGCTACATCTCCCTTCTTTGCTTCATGACTCAGCTTCTTGAGTTGGTGATTCACCTCACTCATCAAATCTTCAAGAGGGGCATGTGTAAAGCAATGCATTTGATCACAAATAATCCAAACTATGCTTTTAGAGTGATCCAGGAAAAGGGAGGACTTTAACTTGCATTGTTTAATATCACAAATATTATGTTTTACATAAATGTATTTTTATTTTACTTACAAATAATAAGATGATTGTGATATAGCATACCTTATACTTACTGATGAGCATTTGATTTGACACTGCAAATATTCAATACACCGGAATTCAAATTCAGTTTCCACTACTTACTTTGAATTTTTAGATCCTGGTTGTATCATTTGAAATATCTGCCTCAAAGATTTTTTAAAAAAAATTTTTAACAACAAATTTACATATCTAGTACTTCTTAAGTGCTAGAAGGCCTTGAGGGTTTGTTTCGAGGATAAAATAAGAAAATTTGTAAAGGACCTAGATAACATTAGATATTCACTAAATTCTCTTCTTCCTACATTCTGTGTAAATTTAATTTTTTTAAAAGAAAAGTGTTATACTAGATTTTTGTTTCAAAGTAATTTCTCTTTAGACCCTAAACATTTATCTAAGGCACCAATTCCCACATTTTTAAAATATAAGTGACCAAAAATGCATATATATATTTTTAGAAATAACTGAAAATTTGAAGAAAAGTTACAAGACTAGGAATAGTACAACCCAATTATATTTTATATGGATTTACCTATAGTTAACGGTTTACTACATTGGCTTTATCATTCTCTCTCTTTGCATAGATATAGATGTAATTTTTCTGAACTATCTGAGCGCGAGTGGCATATATCCCAGAGCTTACCCTTTCATATTTCAATGTGCATTTCCCAAGAATAAAGATATTCTCTTATCTTACTATAATATAGTAATTAAATTCAGCAAATTTAACATTGATAGAATACTTTTATTTAATCTACCATCCTAATTCCAATTTTTTCAGTTAATCCAATAATGTCCTTTATAACACATTTGTTTTTCTGCCAACATAGAATCCAGTATAAGATTGGTTATTCCATTTAGTTGCCATGTCTCCTTTAATCTGAATTAAAATATATGTATATGTACACACACACATACACACACACATACACACACACACTATTTATTTAATCATTGGTGAATGATATGCCTATACATAGCTGGCAAATGCATTCATAATTCAATTAACAGGGCAATAGAGTAACTGGCTACTATTTATTTGGACATTTCCGTGGCTTCTAACTGCCCATAGTAACAATTCTAAACTCATCTACTCGGCTTTCCAGTCCTCTATAATAATCTCTCACTCCTCTAATTATCTATACACTGCTCCCCTGTGGAGGTAGCAACTTGTAGCTGGAAACATAACTTGGTGCAGGCAGTGTAGGGTGTGGATTCTAGCTCTACTGCTTGTTGGGCGGGTTAATGCGGTGATTTGTCTACATGAGCCCACAAGTTTCTTGGCGCACAGCAGGCTCTCCAAAATGTTTACCCCTTTGCTCCTGCCAGAGTCAAGTTATTGCCACGTTCACTCCCATCTCCTCAACTCTGCTCACATGCCTCACCTCTGCCTTGTCCTTCCTTCTCTTCACCACTGAGCCACAGCTTGTGTATTTGTTAAGATTCTGTTCTAGTTTTTTTATATTCGTCATGAAGCCCTTATGAATCTCATTACTCTCTCCACCTTCTAAATAGTGACACTATCTTGGACTCGTGAAAGATTTAGTAACTACCAAATGAATGAAATCTTAGAGCACTGACATGTGTATGTGTGGGGTCTCAATAAAGCCATGAATATAGAGAAACTTTCGTAGAAAGAAGGGAAGAACGCTGACAATCCCTGAGCCGTGTTATGTGCCTGGTGCTTTCTCTGCACAATTATGTTAATCCTTACAACACCTTCCATAGGTAGGTTTTCATAGTCCCATTTTGCAAACGAGAAACCTTTGGTATAACATCACAGAGCTAGAAAATGGCAGAGCTAGAATATGAACTTAGGATAGGTTCTAAACTTCCCTTTATCTTAAATTGCCACTTCAGCTGAAATATTTAGTAAAAAAATATTGATTTTGACTGATGGCTGACAAGTACACATTACGTTTTAGAGAAACTAAGAGCTAGTAGAGATGGGTGCATCTAACAACTTGCCCAATGTAAATTAATTTTTGTCCTCTTGAGTCAAGCTAGCATTGATGGGCCTGTGACTAATTCCATGTAACTCAAAATGGCAGTTCTATGTTCTTTTGAGGAAGGACTGGTAGACTAACAGGTATTTCAAAAACTTTTACACACAAAGAGCTCAATAATTTTCCATTTTTAATGTGTCACTTGAGTTATCAGTTCATGACTGGCAATGGTTGCTCGACAAATAGGCATTTACAATTAATGCTTCAATGTGAGAAGTTGGATGAAATGACCTCTTGGGGCCTTCCCATGGGTTTAATTAATCTAATCACAGCTTTAGACTGAATTTGAGCCCAGAGTGGAACACTTACCTCCTGTTTTGAACTGTTTTTGGAGAAGCACATCTTATCTCCCCAACTGGTAAGAGCCAGGAGGGCAGAGACTATTTATTTTTCATTAGTCTTCCATAGCACTGGATGTAGAGTTGAACACATTGTAGGCACTCAGTACACACTAATTGATTGATTAATTTAATATCTTGTAACTCAAGATGCTTATAATTTAGGGACATTTAAAGTTGGGTCAGATCAACAGAGGACTCTAAATAATGATCCTTAAGAGTCATTATACTCAATATCACAAACATTAAAACATTTTTGTTGAAGGAGGAGATTCTGGCAAATTACCTAAACTTGACCTTACATACATCCTCTCAAAGGTGGTGCTATAAATTGAAATATGTCCAAATCTGGAGACAATCTAATTGAGAGGGTATCTTTATACTTTCTATTACTGGGATCGAGGAAAAGCGAAGAGGAAGTGCGCAAATAAGGCTAACTCTGTTAGAAGTGAAGCCTCAATGGCTCTTTTACACAGGACCTGGAAAGAGAGTCAGGAAGATTCACGCTTAACTAGGCAGGAGGAATACATTCACATTTTCCAAGAAAAGACTCTGCTCAGAATCAGTTGAGTCCTCTTTCTACACCATACCTCTCACCCTCAGGTTAGAGCAACATAAGAAGATCACAAAATATGTAGTCTTAAGACTGTGTTTGGTAGGGAAAAATAGAAATACATATAGGTTGAGATACTTGGGGGAGGAGTCAAGAAAAATGCCATCTAGAGAAGATTGCAGAAAAAAAAGTCAGAAGTTGAGGTAACAGAGAAAAGATAATAGGCGAGAGGGCAAACACTTTCCCAGTAAGCATAATCAATGACTCTAACAAAGTCAACAAATGGAACAGAAAAAATATTTAAAGATATAATACAAGAACAACAAATATACTCGTTAGTTTTAACTATTTTCGAACATTAATTTTAGAAGAGAAAACATTCCTTTGTATGCGTATACCATAATTTATTGGTCTATGCTTCGTTTATGGGCATTTGAATTGTTTCTCATGTTTCCCATTACAAACAGTCCTGGGCAAAGCACTTGGGAGAAACTTTCTCTAAGATATATGCCCAGGAGTAAAATTGTTGGGTCATAGGACATGAACATATTCAACTTTATGACAATGCACATTTTTTTCCAAAATGGTTACAATTTACATCTTCTATTGATAATTTGTGAGTCCTCTTTGTTGCACATCCATCTCAACAGGTGTTATTGACTTTCTTAATTTTTGCCATTCTAATAGCTGAAGGTGGTATCTTGCGGTCATAATATGCATGGTCTGATTTTTAATGCAGTTGAGCATCTTTTCATGTTTATTTGCCTTTTAGGTTCTTTTTTGTGCATGTGTATATTCTGGGTACTAATGCCTTCTCAATCATATAAGTTGCAAACATTTTCTTCTAGCTTATAGTTTTTTTTTTCATTTACTTTATGCTCCTTTTGATTACCAGAAGGTCCTAATTTTAATGAAGTTAAATTATTCAATCTTTTCTTTTATGGTTAGCATTTTTTTTTGTTTTCTTTAAGAAATACTGCCCTTCCCAAAGTTCATAAAAATAATCTATTCTCAAGTGTTAACTACCTTTCACATTTTAGCCTTTACACTATCACTAATTGAACATTGTATGTAGCATGGGAGTAGAGATCAATTTTATATTTTTCTGTACTCACAGCCAGTTCTTGTAGAACTATTACTGAAGAGTGCATTATTTTTTAAGTTGATTTGCAATGCCATCTCTCACATTTTAAATGTTAATATATGTAAAGCTTTGTTATCAGACTCCTTTCAAAATTTCATTTAAAAATTCTTTACACCCATGCCAATATCACACTGTCTGAATTACTATAGCTTTGTCATTGATGACAATATTGTTAGGACCAGCCATGCAACTTACTCATCTTCAAGTATCTTGGTTATTTTTGAGACTTGCTCTTCTATATTGATTTCGGAATCAGTCTGACAAATATATCACAAAGCACTGTTGGAATTCTGATTGGAATTGCATTAACTATACACGTCAGTTTGGGAAAGAATTGACAGCTTTTCAGTATTGAGTCTTCTTAACCGTAAGTGTAGTATGCCTCTATATTTAGTTGGTTGTGTTTTTATTAATTTTTTCTTTATAAAGTTTTTGCACATCTTTTGACATTTTCACAGATGCATCTTTGTTATTGTAAATGGTATTTTTCTTAAATTATCTTCTCTGTTGCTGATATGTAAAAATACAATAGATTTTTATAGTACTTGTATATTGTACTGCTCTTACTAATTCTAATAATTAATTTGGACAACTTGTACCTCTGAGTGATATTTTAAATAGATAATCATATCTCAGAATAAAAGGAAATTTGTTTTTCCTGGTCCATTTTTAAACCTATTTTTTTTTTCTCATTGGAGTGGCTAGAACCCCACAGTAAATCTTTAATAAAGCAAGGATAGGAGGCATCTTTAACTTGTTTCTGATAAAATTAGGAAAAGAAAAGTTTCTAACATTTCACCATTAAATACGATGTTTGCTGAGGATTTTGGAGTAGATACCTTTTGTCTAGAACACGTAAACTGTTCTTTTCCCTCTTTTTTTTCCTAAAAGAATTTATTTTTATTTATTCACTCAACAAATATTTATTGAGCATTTAGGTAGTGTGCTGGTCTAATCACTAGGGGTACATTCATAAACAAAATAGAGAAAAAGATCTTTCCCGATGAATCTTGTACTATAGTAGAGAACAATACAACAAATAGCAGGCGAGTCATGCTACGGAGAAAACCAAGGCAAGAAAGGGGATGAGAGTGCTGGGGCTGGGGATACGGTTTTACACAGGGTGATGAGGGAGGACCTCACTGAGAAGGTGATGCTTGAGCAAATACTTGAACGGGGTAAGAAAGCAAGCTGTGCAGGTATTTGTAGGGCAAGCATTGCAGGCAGAGGGGATAGCAGAACTAAGATCGAACTGTGAGAATTCTAGTGACAGAACGTAATGTAAGTATTATATATACTTGTGATTGAAAGAATAATAGAACTAACAAAAGGAAGATGAAAGGAAAATGAGAATACTATTTTCCTCATCTTCCATTACAGACAGTATCACTATTGTCTAAAATTAAAGCATGTGCAGATCTTGAACTACAGGACTCCAACCTCTTTTTTTGTAATTTTATAAAATGGATCTAGTGAAAAATAATTATCTAGACTTCATCGATTCCTATAGTTTTACTTTGTTTCTATTACTTCTGTAAAATTAAACGTAATATTTTAAAATAAAAATAGAAGCTATATTATGATTCTATTTTAATAAAAATATTTCTTCTATCTAGTTGACTTTTACATATGCATGGAGAGCTCCTTGAAATAATGTGCACTTTGATATTAATAATGATTTATTTCATGTGGTGGTGTTTGGGCTAAATGAAACTTTAGTTTTGTATATTCTATGTTACTTGAATTTCTTGTCATGTATGATGTATTATGAACAAGTTAGTACATTTTTCGAATACAGTGTCGGCAACTTCCCAGGGCATTGCAAATTGAGACAATTTGCTCCTCCTCATCTGTTCCTGTATTAATGGCCTTAACTAACAGCTTCACCTCTTTTCTTATTCTTGAGAGTAGTCAATATATGCACAGCTAACACTAGCTGTAGAATTTCTTATCCTCAGAGTTCTGCCCTGCAGAACTATAGATTGCTATAGATAGAATGTTTATGCACGCCACCCCAAATTCATATGTTGAAATTCTAACCCCTGATGTAATGCTGTTAGGAGGAGGGGCCTTGGGAAGGTGATTATTAGGTGAGGAGAATGGAGCCTTCATGAAGTGGAATTACTGACCTTATAAAAGAGACTCCAGAGAGATCTCTTACCCCTCTCACTGTGTGGGGACACAACGAGAAGATGGCTATTTATGACCCAGGAAGTGGACTCTAACCAGGTACTGAACCTTCCAGCACCTCGATCTTCCCAGGCTCCAGAACTGTGAGAAATGAGTTTCTGTTGTTTATAAGCCACCCAAACTGTAGTGTTTTTATTATAGCGGCCTGAACGGACTAAGAGAGGTATCCACCTGCTCGGAGGTGGCCTTCTGTCAGATGTTTTCTTAATGTCATACTTTTGCATTGTTTTTACTAAGGGTGGTTGTTTTAACCTATCACTGTTCTCCTATATAAATTTCATAACTTTGATAACTTTTTAGAATAAAATCTTAGAAGTCAGGTCAAAGTATGACTTTTTTAATTCTCATGATTTTATATAGCCAAATTGACTTTCAAAAAGGCTATACTAATTGATACTTTCACTAGAGGAGTTTATAAAAGTGCCTCTTGTGTAACTGTCTGGCTGGCACTAATCATTTTTTGTTTGACATTTGTGCCCATTTGATAAGCAAAAATGATATTTAATGGTGTTTTAAGTAGAATTTTTATTATTAGTGAAACTGAATGTTTTTAATAGGAGTATTGAATTTTTAAAATTTCAGTGGAATTTTATAAATGGGCAGACAACACGATCATATTTATTTTTTTAGAACTGTAATTCAGGTGACAGTGTTGAAAGTAAATGGCTGGAGGAGCCAGATGTCAGAGCCGCCAGAAGGGAGACCTTGGTGATGGTCTCACTGGTAGATGCTGAGGGCCTGACCCGGGCAGAGGAAGCAGATCTGACAGCATTCTATCTCCGCCTCTGACTTCCTTTCAGGCTTCTTGTTTCCCTGTTATGGTTTCCACTTTGAAAAACCAGCTTAGCAATAATACTTTAAAGTTCCTAATCTATTTAAATTTGGAGGAGAGTGTATAATTCTCCTCAGAGGTTCATTTCTACACTTCCCATTTAGAGAAACAACAATTCAGAAAAGAATTCGGCTGCAAGATGATGAATTTTGTTTCCCTATGACTCCTACATAGGGAGAAGTGGAAATGGATTCTATGGATCCAAATACGCTAAAGAAATATACTGATTTGTTCCTGGCTTGTCTGTTAGATTTTACTTAAAGTCCTTATATGTTACATTTTTAAAATAGAGACATGAAACATACCTAGTCAGGTTTTAGCCAAAGCAAACCCTGATGAAAAATGACCAGTCCTCTGTATTTCTGAGCTGAATTGTAATTCTTTGTTCCCTGTAGACTTCAGATAAAAGGATTCATATGGGATGGTAGATAGGGCAGTTTTAATTTGAATCAACTGGACTTACTGCTGGATTTTACACAAGCCATGCTGTGAGGCAGGTTCTTTGTTTTCAGCAATTATCAAACTAAGCCTAATTAAACTTGCTTTGCTTTGATGTACTATAATGTTTTCCATAATTTTATATGCTCAACCATTTTCATAAGTCCTTGTTTGAAATCAAGGATAGACAGACTATGGATTCATTTTATATGTCAGGCCATGTTTTAGTATGTATCTAATCGGATTTTAAGATGCTTACTTTTGGTTATTATTATTCAACATTCTTCTTTTTGTGTTTTTGTAGTTTAGATGCAAGAAATTGTTTTTAAACACAATATGCCAATGTAATAAATGTGATAGATATATGTGGAAAGAAAGTGCAAAGACTTTCAATCCTACAAATTAAATATAGATCTTAAACTGTATAACACGCTCTTCTATTTTGTAAAATTCCATTGATTTCCCTTGTTGTTGAGTTTTTCCTTAAGGGGACTCTTTTTTTTAAAGCTCATTTGGTCCAATTGATTTTGTGTATATTTCTTTTGTGTAGCTGCATTAAAGGTACATGTTGTCTTTTTTTTTGTATTCACAAGTTGTTAATTTCCCATTTAGTGATGCATCAATTAGATTTCTCTTGCTTTATGGGTGCTAGCCTAGAAGATGTATTTTTTTAAAGAGCATTTTTCTTCACCATCAAATGATTTTAAAACATTTACTTTATTCAGCTAATACTCTACTTGGAATTCTTTTTATTTGATTTGATTTTTAATTTAATTAATTTATTTTTTTTTAGGTGAAGCAACCCTTGGTTGACCTCACAGAGGTAAATTGCAAGGACCTTATCAGCTTACAATCCCTTAATTTTTATTTTTTACACCTATAGCACCTGGTCTTCCTAGGTGGTCTCCCATCCAAGTACTAAGCGCGACCCTGCTTAGCTTCTGAGATCAGACTCGATTGGGCTTGTTCAGGGTAGCATGGCTGTAGACTGGAATTCTTGTTAGGCCTTGGCTGCCTTTAAAAGTGGACTTAACTTTTGTTATTTTTGCATGGCTTTTAGCCTATGGGTTGAGATGGGTAAAAGATACAAAACCAGATCAATTATATGTACAGATTCTTCTTTCAGCCCACATTTGAAGAAGACTTTTCTATGAAGGCCCTGTTAAACATTTTTAAACAAAGTAATGCCTCTTTTTTTGAGATTCATCATTAAAAAAAGTATTATTCTTATCTGTTTCTATGAAAATGAAAACTTGTTCCTCAGAAAACTTCAAGTTAAATTATTATCGATATTAGAAGAACTTTGTATTGCTGGGCACACTTTGATAATGTTTTTTAAAACTTTGAGTTGAAGTATAATACATAGAGAGAAAATTACACATGTTATAAGTGCACGGCTCAATGAATTTTAACAAACTGAATATACCTGTTTAACCAATACTCTGACCAAGAAAGAGAACATCATCAGCATCCAGAACACCCTCATGCTCCTAACCAGTCTCTGCTCCACTCAACCCACCTTCAGAGTAAACATTTTCCTGACTCCTAACAGCATAGCTTAGTTCTGCCTGTTTTGTGCCACTGTATACATGAATTATACAATATGTACCCTTCAACATCTGGCTTCTTTTATTCAGTATTATGTGTGTAAGATTCATCTGTATTGTTGAGCGTAGTTGTAGATGTCCATTCTTATTATTTTGTAGTTTTCAGTTGTATGACGACACCACAACTTATTTGTCCATCCTACTGTTAAGGGGCAGCATTACATGGAGGTGAGAATGCACAGAGAGAGGAGTTGAATGACTTCACATTTAATACCCTGCACCAGTGCTCTCTTAGCAAGCTAAATAGGCTTGGTTTTGCCTTGTAAGTGCCCATTTATTCTAGATGGTAAATACCTTGAGGGTGGGGACTAACTCAGTGCCTCCTACAAAGGCACTCAAACAATGTTGATAGAATTCAAAATAGCTTGCCCGAGTGGAGAAACAATAAAATGCAGTTAAGAGGATGTAAAACTGGAGACATGGGAAAAATAGTGCAGGACCTTCCAAAAGAAGGGACAGCTAAAGAATAGAGAAAGGAATTGAAATTAGTACCTCGAAGAAATATCTGTGCTCCTATATTCACTGCAGCATTATTCATAATAGCCAAGATATAGAAACAATGTGTCTGTCAATGGGTCAATGAGTGAAGAAATTGTGGTTTATACATAATAGAATATTATTCAGTTTTAAAAAAGTAGATAATGCTATGCGTGACAATATGGATGAAACTAGAGGACATTATGCTAAGCAAAATAAGAAAGAAAAACTACATGATCTCATTCATAGGTGGAATTTTAAAAAGTTATAGAAGCAGAGGGTAGAATGGTGGTTACCAGAGGTGGGGAATTGGGGGAAAAAGAGAGATGTTGGTCAAGGGTAAAAAATTGCGGTTATGTAGGAGGAATAAGTTTAGCTATCTAATATACAGCATGGTGACTATAGTTAATAATGCTGTACTGAATACTAAAATTTTGCTAAGAGAATAGATTTCAGGTACTCCCAGTACACACAATAATATGACAACTCTGTGAGGAGATTCATTAATTAGCTGGAGTATAGTAATCATTTCTATACATATTTCTATATATGTATATCAAGTCATCATGCTGTATACCTTAAACATATTCATTTTTAATTTAAAAATGGGCAGGAAATAGAATCTCCAAATTTCTTGACAGATGTTAATATTCAGAATTCAAGAGTGAGAAATTAGAATCCCTGGAGATCTCCAGATTTCCCATCATAACTTATACTGTAATTTTTTTAATACCTTATTTATGGGTTAAAAGTAATGAGTGACCAAAATAATAAATAGTGAATCAGTTTTCTGTGATGTGTTGTACAAGGTTTTCTATACAGAAAAATATACTCCATGTAATAAATGCTTGTTAATAAATACATTAACAAATATATTATGAAAATATTATAAATTTCAAACATACTAAAGTGATGATTACTTGATATAAACATTCAATAGCAGAAAGCACTAAAAGAGGAGACTATTAGCACTATATAAAGGTCAAATAAAAATCATTAAAAAATTTGCAAATATTTAAAATTTAAAAGTTGTCATTCTCAAATGAAAATTTTAAAGCACATTAAACATTAATTGTCCTGTCCAATAGTTTTGATCTGTTTCATGACAAATATATCAGATGTAGAGAAATGTACTTCATTTTCCATTGAAATTGGTGGAATAGATAAGGGTGCCTCCAAAAGTATCTTCAAGTTGGATGTCAGGCAGGGTTCAAGTTGCTTCGTTTAAACTCATTTCCTTTTTTAATAATACAAACATTTTGTTTTGTTTTTTCGTATTTTCATTTTGCTATTGAAATCAATATTAATCTTGCTAGTTCAGATTTGAGATCAATTTCTAATTTCACACTGAAGCATTTTATAGCAATTTTTATATCTTATTCTCTTTGGATTTTTTTTTTCTGGTAAAAAATTTTTTATAAGAAACTATAATCTATAGAGAATATTCAAACACAGGAAAACATCAGTAAACATTATTGGGTAGTGTTCTAATAATATAACATTTGGATAGCCAGTAAATTTAACAGTACCACACAGAATGTATTGGCATTGTCAATTTAAATCAAAGACTTCTTTTGCCTTCAAAACGTGTCATTCCCTAGAATATCACTCATAGGATTTGTATAATGTATTTTATGTGTTCAAACCTAGTAATATTTATTTTACTTGCAAGAATAATTTACTATTAGCAGACTGGTCCCATGAACACACACTTGTAACAGGGCAGCTATGAGTAAGACTAATGACTATTGTGACTGGTTTTCTCCTGCCATGTTCCTGTCCTGGTTCCCAGAAATGTCAGCTGTGTCATGGACTCCCACTTGTCAGCATTTCCTGCTCTTGCTTTAACTTCGTGTCAACAGATTCCTTTGAACCAGTACCATCTGTCTGATGACTGTTAGGCATTAATTCTCACAGGAGAATTTTCTTTTTTTTGACTTCTTGACTGATTTTTCTTGGGATCCAAAAAAGATAAATTTCCTACGGAATTCTAGAAAGAAATTTCTGTATTGAAACTCTAGAAAAAGACAATGGGGCCTCAATAAAATAGTTACTTATTGCTAGAGTGGGGGTTAATCCCACTGTGCATCTAGGAACTATTGGAGATATAACTGGAGTCTAGCCATGCGAAGCAAACACATCTAGGCATATCCAGAGTTCTGGTGGGGTGGGCCTGCCAGAGATGAATTTGTTTTCTTGATCTTATCTTATTACACATTTTATTTTTTATTGTGCTTAAATGTACAATAACGTGAGATTTGTGATCTTAACCATCTTTAAGTGTATAGCTCAGTGGTATTAAGAACATTCATATTGTTGTGTAACCATTATCATCATCCATCTCCAGAACGTTTTCATCATTCCAAACTGAAATTTTGTACCTAAACAACAACTCCTCGTTCTCTCTTTCCCGCACCTCCTAGCAATTATTTTATTTTCTTTCTCTATGAATTTCACTATTCTAGGTACCTCGTATAAGTGGAATCACACAATATTTATCCTTTTGTGTCTTATTTCATTTAGCATAATGTCTTCATGGTTCATCCATGTTATAGCATGTGTCAACAGAGGCTGATATTTAAAGAGCCTTACCTTACATACTCTCAGGAAGGAACTCGACATGAAGAAAGGCTGGCACAATGGCTGGGCCCTAGTATTCAGAGCAATGGGATGATTCTGAGTACAGTTGGAATCTGCTCTTGAGAGTGGTCCTTGAGCTCAGCTCCTTTGGACTCTGAGTTTTGTGACTAGAAGAGGTCCAAGTAAAAACACAAGGGCATGTCTTTGTTGTAAGTTCTGTGGCATAGTAAATTCTATAACATTATAGGACCAGTGGTGGGTAGTGGGGCTGGTATTTTATGAGCATCGGGAGGTAGTATACATTGTATTGATGTTCATGTTCTCTTAGTGGGCCCCAGCAGGTAGAGAAAGTAAGGAGACAATAGTTTCATGAGGCTTGCAAGTAGTGAGGTCTGTGTAGCAGATACCTCCACTGGATCAGAAAAGCATGAAAAATGAAAGATATCTCATTGATATTGAGAGAGTTTGGTCATTACCCTATATGAAACATTTTCTGGAAATTCCTTGAAAAAACTGAGGAGGTTTTGAGAGGCATTGGAATTTTTATAATAGAGGGCAAAAGAAAGAGGGAAAAATAATACTACTGTGAATGTGATCAACCTGACAAAACAGGCATCAAACAAAACTATGCATATTGAATGACTATGACTCTTGGCACACAGGGCTTCCCTTTCCCTTTACCTACAACAGATTTTGGTAAGTAAATGGCTGACCATCTTGATCACATGTGCTAGAAGAGTCCAGTCATACTTATTTGCAAGCCCAATTTGAGATCTACTGCTTCTCTTAAAGGTTTGAGATGAGACTAACGGTACTTTGAGTCATTATAAAAAACCTATGATCATCTTGAAAGACTTCTAGGATGAGACAGCAACTTGACCTGGGGACACTTGGCCAAGATTTTGGTGTAACTTCTCAAGAACAGTTGACGGTCATCAAGGATTATACTGAACCATGTTTTGCCTTTTTGTTTAGTCCTTTGGCGATAAAGTCTGTTTCAGAGAACATGGCATATTTTCTACCTCCTACCTTCATTAGAACTATTATTGCATATGCTGAACATACTGTAAGCAAGATAATGGGGAACTCTTCAGGAATGATAGTGTGATTGCCTCATACAAGGTAATGCATGGATAGTCATGTTGAAATTTTGTGTATAGTTTAATTTTCTTAAGCACTTTCTCATAAAGTATTCGTTAATATATTATACTTCTCCATTAATCCTTTAGGCTTTATCACCTAGAAGAGCAAAATGACCTATGGACACAGTATTAGCCAGGGTATTCAATAGCAGATGACTCATGCCATTCATATGTGTATTACTGCAGACAAGCATATAGATCTAAGTGCTAAGCAAATATTCCACCACTGCCTATGTAACCCACACATGTAAGAAGGCAAGGAGGAGTAAAGAAGTTAAAACCCATGGGGCAGCAGGTGGCTGCTTTTAACTCTAGCTGCAGTCAGGGAAGAAGGTGGGAGTGGTGAGTGAAGGAAGTTTCATGGTGAGAGACAGGGCATAATCATAGGAAAAATGGCTGCTGCATGATGGGGGAGCCTTTTAGGCTGCGCTCGGAATTAAAGGCCATTGCACTATCTGAAGGCATTCAGAGGCTGTGCAGAGTGAGGGCCAGTAATAGAGTTCTTTGCCATTGGAAGGGAATTACCTCCTTGGCTTTTCCTATATCTCTTGGTTTTGTGAAAGGCCAATGGGGACAGAAATCACTAGAGCAATAAAAATGCTGTTAATGTTTTTGAGGCACAAAGAAGATAGAGTGAAATTTGAGCAGTTGCACATAGCAACTGGAGAACTTCGAGACCAGAAAACAAATGGACCATTGTGGGACCTGCAAAAAAAGTCTGCAGCGAGGCATCTCTGTCTACCTAGCTGCTTAAGCCTGACCTAGAGAAGTCATCCTTGACACCTTCAATTTCTCCCCTTCTTTCCCTCCTTCCTTCCTCCCTCCCTCCCTCCCTTCCTTCCTTCTTTCCTACCTTCCTTCCTTCCATTACATATATGTATATTTTTTAATGTGGTAAAAAACCACACACACAACATGAGATTTACCCTCTTAACAAGTTTTTGAGTGTACAGTACAGAATTGTTACCTATAAGCGCAGAGTTGTACAGCAGATCTCTACAAGTTTTTCTTGCATGACTGAAACTCTGTACCCACTGAATATCAATTCCCTGCTTCCCGCTCCCTGCAGCCCCTGGCAACCACCATCAACTTCCTGTTTTCTGGTTGCTCTTTCTTGTCCTTTGGGCTCCATTTCATCCCAAGGGGCCTATCCTTATCCTTAGAGCCATTGTGTCCCTGCTTGTCCTCTTCTCACTAACCACACTTCCCAAGGTGACCTCATCATAGTATGGTTTCTAATAGCAAAAACATGATTTTGAAATAACTCAAGGGTTCAATAGCATAGAATTGGATAAATATGGGTTGTTTTTTAAATGGAACACTATACACGGTTTGATGAAAACTATATGGTATAAGTACATCTATTGACATAGAGAGATGGTCATGGTATTACTTAGTTAATAAACCATGTTATAATATTGCATGTATAATGTGATCCCATTTGTGTAAAAAATAGATAAAAATACAGTGACACTTGAATGAATGTTCACCAAAAATATTAACAGTTTTTTATCCCTGGGCAGCGGGATTATGTGTGATTTAAGTATTATTTTTGCTTGTCGGCAATTTCTAGTTTTTCTACAAGAAATATATATTTCTAGTGTAATGAAAAAGAAATATATGTCGTATGAAAAAAATTCTCTTAGGATATGAATTCCAGTCAGCCAGTTGACTGTGTAAAACTTTGCAATAAATATTTAACCAGTCATTTCAGATGCAGAGTCAGCTTTGCTCAGGGAAGGAGGCTATGCTCAGTTACTTACCAGCCCTGCTTAAAGAGAGATTTTTCTTATTTTATTAAAAGCTCACTTTTTTTTTCTGGAAACTATGCAATAAGGCAGTAATAAACAGACAAGGAATGATCAGGCCTTGAATATTCCATTATTTTATTGTTGCAACTATTGTTAAGGGCCAACTTTGCTGCAGAGTGTGTGAATGCATTTGACCGCAGGAATGCGGAAGATGCCAAAACACTCACGCCGAGTGCCTTGGCCCACCCCGGACACGTGTAACAGGTATGAGAACTTAACACCTAGATGAATGTGCTTAAAGCTATATGTTCAATGATGTTATATTTTGGAAAGTCTTTTCTTAAAGTAATTTTTAATTTTGCAATTACAGCGGACATACATTGTTATATTAGTTTCAGGTGTACAACACAGTAATTAGATGTTTATGTACCTTATGAAGTGATCACCCCAATAAATCTAGTTAGTACCTATCTGACACCACACAGAGTTATTACAATATTATTGACTATATTCCCTATGCTGTACTTTATATTTCATAACTATTTTGTAACTACCAATTTATATCTCTTAATCCCTTCACACGTCCCCTCAAACCTCCTCCTATTTGGCAACCACCAAAATGTTCTCCTTATCTGTGAGTTTGTTTCTGTTTTGTTTGTTTATTTACTTTCTAAGATTTTCCATGTAATTGAAATCATATGATATTTGTCTTTCTCTATTTGACTTCTTTCAATCAGTATAATGCCCTCTAGGTTTATTTGTGTTGTTGCAGATGGCAAAATTTTATTCTTTTTCTATGGCTGAGTAATGTTCTGTTGTATATATGTATCACCCTTCTTTATCTATTCATCTTTTGATGGACGCTTAGGTTCCTTCCATATCTTAGCTATTGTAACTAATGCTGAAATTAACATATGTATCTTTTTGAATTAGTATTTTGTGTTTCTTCAGAAAAATACCCAGAAGTAGAATTACTGGGTCTTCCTTTGTCTCTTGTTATAACTTTTGTTTTAAAATCTATTTTGTCTGAACAGAGACTCATGGACACAGACAACGGTTTAGAGGGAAGGGTGGTTGGTGTGGGAGGTAGGTAAGAGTAAAGGGGGTCAAATATATGGTGATGGAAGGAAACTTAACTTTGGGTGGTGAACACACAATGCAGTATCCATATGATACATTATTGAATTTCATACTTGAAACCTATATAATTTTATTAATCAATGTTATTTCAATAAGATTAATAAATTTAATAAAAAATAAAAAAGTCTATTTTGTCTGGCATAATTAATGCTGCCCCAGCTTTTTTTGGTTTGTTTCTATTTTCATGAAATATCTTTTTCCATCCCTTTACTTTCAGTCTGTGTGTCCAATCTGAAGTGTCCCTTGTAGGCAGCATAGTAAGGGTCTTGTTTTCTTATCTATTCAGCCACCCTATGTCTTTTGATGGACGCATTTAATCCATTGGCCTTTAAAATAATTGATAGATATGTAGTTATTGCCATCTTATTATTCATTTTTTTAAATCTTTTTTTTTCTTCTTCTTAAAAGTCTCTTTAACATTTCTTGTAATACTGGTTCGGTGGTCCTGAACTGCTTTAGCTTTTTCTTGTCTGGAATAGGAGTCTTTTTTGATCAATAATAATGGCTATCACGTGGTAAGCACGGACTCTATGTGACTGCTCTCTATGCATTATCTCATTTTAACCACCCTATGAGATAGGTGGTGATCTGACTTCACAAAGGAGGCAGGCTTAGAGAGGTCAAGCCACTTGCTCAAAGTCAGCTAGTAAGTGGCAAAGCAAATTTCAGACTCTTTCTGCCTGGCCCCAAATCCAGCACTGGAACTTCTCCATGCCATCTCTTGTATCTTTACAGCCAACCATGTTTTTGACCTAAAACATTAGTGTCCAGTTTAATCACCCGCTTTATTCTCCACATTGTGCTCAGAAAGACTCTAAGGTGGAAAATTTGCCCCCAGAGGTAATTCTTAAAAGAACACCCTTCAGGTTTCAAAGACCTGAATCTTTAAAGAAGTATTCCCAAAATGAAACAAGCAATAACGAATCATCAGAACCATTGTTTAATTGTCCAAGGGATGGCTGTGAAGAACTTCACCCATTTGAATAAGTAATTCCAAGTTTTCTTGTGAAAAATAATTAGTTGTTTTCTTTAAAATTCTACCACTTTGAGAGTCTGAATGGAGTTCTTTAAAAATCCATGGCTTTGCGTCAGAGACATTGGGCTCTGTCCCTTAACAGCTGTGTGATCTTAGGCTTGTCACTTAACCTTTTTGAGTCTCAATTTCACCATTTTAGAAGTAGATCTTATATCAACATAATTGTTTTAAAGATTAATGATTGGGCACCCAGCCTCCCTTATCTGGCCTTTAAAGCCATTCTTCATAGAGTATGAGTTCTAAGAGTTCCTTGTACTGTAAAGTAGTTTTGATCTTTATATGGCTGATTAACTTACAGAGACTGTATCTTTTAATGCAAGTTTTATACATGAAATGAGGTGTCAAGTTAATAGCCCAGGAAAACAGAAAGCGTGTGTTTTTCCATGTAACAGACTGTGAAGAAATGAGTCAGGTCAGCTTTCTAGCCTCTCTTTGAGTGTTGTGCGCTTGTAAAACACACAATGTATCTTTGAGACTTTGTGTTGCTGAGGAAAGGAATGCTAAGAATTATCAAAAAATTTTCTTGAACCTGTAGCTAAACTTTGAAATAGCAAGGTCTGTTCAGTTTAGCACTTGCATGGGAATCCTATTATGTGCCAGGCACTAGGTATTGGGGGTTCAGAAATAAATAAGGCCACTGTCCCACCAGGGTTTTCAGTCTTGGGGGATGACAGAAGCACAAATAGATTGCTTTAATAGCCTGTGATAGAGACAGGCTTGTAGTTTTACCAGGGTATTCTGGGAACCCAGAGAAGAGATGCTCAGCTGATTTCCACATGTAAGAGTGGGGCTGACAAATACTGATGTCATCAGCAGCTATACAAACCCCAGTGAAGCTCCCAGGTGGGCTTCGAGAATGTAACGCAGATGCAGGATGGGGAGCAAAAGACTCCTAATTTCTCCAGAGAGTTAGCCCCATTTTCTACGTTCCACTCATGTGTCAAAGGAGTTGCTTAGCCAATACAGGGCTAGGGCACAGCTCTGGGAGATCTTATGAGTAGAATAAGTGCTTCACTTCCTCTGGCCCAGTGCCTGCTATGAGACAGACACTGAAGAAAGAAAGCGAGCTAAGTGTTTCTTCTCTTCTAGAAGTTTATAATCCAGTGGAGGGGATTAGTTCCCTAGGGCTGTCGTGACAAATTACCACAAACTATATGGATTAAAATGACATAAATTTAACCTTTCACAGTTCTGGAGCCTAACAGTCCAAAATCAAGGTGTCGTTAGGACCATCTTCCCTCCGAGACTCTGGGCAGAACCTTCTTGCCCCTTCTTAGCTTCTGGTGGTAGCCCGTGATCTTTGGCGTTCCTTGGCATACCGCCGCACAACTCCGGTCTGCCTCCGCTGTTCTTCCCTCGTGTCTTCACGTGATCTTCCTATGAGGACCCTGGTCATATTGGATCAAGAGCCCACCCTACTTCGGTATGACCTCATTTTCATAATTATATTTGCAATAACCCTATTTCCAAAGAAGGTGACATTCTCTGGTACTAGGGGTCAGGAACACAACATATCTTTTGAGGGAGCACAACTCAACCCATAACAGGAAGATAAGGAGAATGTACAAACATGAGGGCATGTCGGTGCTCCTTCAGAGCCCACCCCTGCTGGTTCCTTCTTTGGGTCCTCTTGACCTTTAACTAATAAAGCGCCAGATATTTCTCTGGCAAAATGGGTTTATTTGGGAACAACAAACAATTGTAATTCAAGACATGTGGTCTCATGGGAACCACATGAAACTCCAGAGAAACAAAAGAGAGAAAGCTCTTTTATGGATTTGGGAGCAGCTGTTGTAAAGGAGGAGTTTATTGGAGGAAATTAAATGTTTGAAGTATAGTGACTTTTCATTGGCTGAGTAATGGCCAGCTCCCATTGGCTGGGCTCTTACTGGGCAAGGAGGACTCCTTCCTGTGGTGGTAGTAAAGCAGTAGCACTACCTGGCCGATATGCAAGGTACATCTCTTCCTGTTGAGGTCAGCAGCGAGTGTTGCGTGACATATGAGAGAGTTCGCTCTTCCAGCCTCTCAACTCCATTTTAAACGAGGTTTCCTTTTATTAATTTTCACAGCATCTTCTCCAGCCTCTGTGTGCACGATAGGTGCTCTGCCTACATTTGCAGAGCTCCCTGGCTGGAAGTTCATGTATTACCTGTTCCAGATATTTGAAGATTAAAACTCTGACTCAGTGTACCTCCTCTTAAAGGAATTTAAAGCATCCGCAAGCAGGCAGGAACATCCTTTATTTTAATTCAGAAGATTTGCCATTATTTCTAAAATCACACTTGGATGTTGCCCAGAGAAACCTGAAGTTCCACGTAATCCGAGCCTGCTGGGATGGCTGGGGTCTGGTGGAGCGGGACGGTCTCCATGCAGCCCTGCTCCTCTGTATAGAGGCTGTGAGTCGCTGCAGCTTTGGTGATCTGGAGCCCAGACACCTGTTAATGGGGGAGCAAGTGCTATAGCTCTAGGCCCCCGAGCCGTCTTGCTTGGGCTTGAGATGACTGGGCAGATTTCTCCTGCTCTCTGTCTGTACTTGGGGAGACCATGTCCTTTCTCGGCATCTCTGGATTCTGATTCTGGGAGAAAGCAGCAGAGTCTTTGTGGAGGTGCCCTCTTCCTCTCCACGCCACTGAAGCTGGGTAAGGATGCACTCAAAGGGGAGGCCACCCACAGTGCTGCCTGGTCCCAAGGTTCTGCTGTCCCAAGACACACGCCACTCAGGACACCACAAACAGGAAGCAGAGAGCAGCTGCTTATGGACATCTCAGGTAAGAGGGGGGTCAGGGGAAGGCAGAAAGAGCTTCAGTTTCTAGGAACCAGGAGTCCACACTATATGGGAGCCAAATCCTGTACCTCATATGAGAAATATTTTCAACATTGATGCTGACTGTAGTTTTGATAAAGTAAGGAGACAGCAATAAAAAAAAAATTTGTGCTGACTGGAAAAATAATCTTCCTCATGGCCGTTTATGTTAGCATTTCAGTTACAACAAAACACCCATATTTTTAAGTGTTTTGGGTTATTATGACATACTTAACTCTCTTTCTATATATATTCAATTTTCTGTTGCTATTCAATTTTACAATAACATTCCCCTAAGATATAGAGCATTTCATCACCTCCAAAATGTTTCTTTCCAGCCCTTTACAGTCAGGCCCCTTCCCCAGTCTCTGGCCAAAGGCAAGCATGATCTACTTTCTGTCACAAAAATAGTTTGCCTTTTCCAGAACTTCATATGATTAAGAACATATAGTATTTAGTCTTTGTGTCTCAGTTTATTTAGCTGGAATTTTTCGAGACTCATCCATGTTGTATGATTTAATAGTTTATTACTTTTTATTCCTAAGTAGTACTCCAATTTATGAATGTATTGCAATGTATTTAATTTATCTGTTAGTGAATATTTGGGTTGTTTCTAGTTTGAGATTACTGTGAGTAATGCAGATATGCACAGTTAAGTACAAATCGTTGTGTGGGCATATGCTTTCATTTCTGTTGAATAAATACAGGGCTCACTTCACAGGTATGCATGCGCAACTGCACGGGGCCCTGCTTTTAATGTTGCGCTTTGCCGTCTTGAGCAGCTGTACCATTTTGCATTCCCATCAGCGATGCATGAGAGTCCTGGTTGCGCTGCCTCTTCATCAGTTTCTGTTGCTTTCTACCATAGTTATTTCTTCAAACCTTTAAAACTAGAGGAGGGATTAGTATGTTGTGATGGTTTTAATGCTCATTGATGAATGACCCTTCTCCCAACCATACTTCAGTGGACTTTGGCTTCCACGAGTTAATAAGAGGATAAATAAACCGATAGGGATAGGAATAGTAGAATTCACAAAATCATGAAGTTATACAATCGTAGTTCCTCTTTGGTCTCAAGCTGATGGCATGTTGTCTAATATCTACAGTTGTACTTTGGGAATGTAGGCATTGGAATGTTTTCCAAGAAAATAGACTGAGAATCAAACCACTTTTTATTGATGACAAACAGCAGCTCTGAAAAATGCTGTTTTACTTCTCATATAAGAAAAATGTGTTTGCCATAAATCTGTTTAATTAATTTAATAAACAGAATTAAAAAAGCCCCCTTTCAAGTGTGTAGCCAGCTTAAAACTGTATTGTATTCTTTGTGACAGAATCATATTTATTAGAATAAAAACTTCCTGAAATTCAGATACTTCATATATAAAGCTTTACCTTTACCTAAAAGTCAGCTACCCTGCTCTAGAAGGAAATTTGATTGATCTGACAGCCTGTTCTCTTCAAAAAGCCACATTTGCTGCACTAACGCTGATTTCGTAGGTATTTCCATAAAGCAACCAAAGTATAATTTATAAGATGAGCTGTTTCTTCTTAGCGAAACACAACTACTACATTTTCCTCTATTTTCTGTGATTCCTTAAAATACCATAATAGAAATATTTCAGTTCTTTAAGTGTTCTTGTAAATACGACACCCTGGCTTGCATTTTTGGGCACATAAGTGCAGCAAGCTACTGCAAAATAATAATGAATGAACTTATGGACTAGGTAGACCTACTTAAAGAAAATGCTAAAATGAGGCATTAAAAAAACTTGAATAAATGTAAAGACCTATCACTTTCATGGATAGGAAGACTAAAGATGTCTGTATTCTACAGTTTATGACATAGGGAGAAAAATATTCTACCTCGAAGAATATTTTTTGGGAAATCAGCAAATGCATTAAAAAAATCTATCAACAAAAATGAATAGGAAGAAGAACAAAAATAATTTTGAAAAAGAATATTAACAAAGGAATACTTGTCTCATTAGAAGTCAAAATATTTTAGAGAAAGTGCTTGGTCTCATTGAAAAATCTCTATTTTTTGTTTGTCTGACTACCCAGGGTTCAGTAAAGACAATAATGAGTATCTGAGCAGAAATGTGATGAAACAGGTATATATGTTTTACTTTTGAATATTTTAATAGGAGAAAACTGAACCATAGCCTGTTCTGGTTGGGTTAAAGTTTCTTTCATAAGGGTCAAATTCATTCCAATATTATCCCTGTGTGAATTTCGTTCTTTCCTTTAAGATGTCCCTACCAATTCCATGAAAGTGATATGGAGCTTTTAATAGTCATAAAGAAGGCTCAGTATATCCCCATTAGTACGTTCCTTATAATGGTAGGATGTTTTGGTTGGTTCCAAGAGAAGATAGATTCTGAGAGCATTTAAATGACATAAAAATAAGTGTATTATTGATACTTAGATTAAAAGACAAACTTAGCGAATCACTAGAATTGGGTTCATAAGCATGCTTAATAATTTCTTCTCATTTTCATATTAACTGGAATGAATTTCTTATATAATAGGATGGAAGATGAGTGGGGGGAAAATTGACATATTGATGGAAGGAGAAACAATTTCTCTCCCCTAAAGAATTAGGTAGCTTTTTAATTTAAAATTTCAGTGGATGAATAATGTTGATATTCCCCCAGAGTGACCTTGATTGGAACTTCCACCCAGTCTGAGAGCCGGGAAAAGACAGTGGTACATTTTTCACAGCCCTGTACTGGCAGGCTCCATCATCCCTCCTTGCTTTCCATCCCACAGTTCCAGTCCGGTCCAGGGTTCAGTGCTCAGTCAAGGCTGAAGATAAGGAGTGACAGCTTGCCCTGGACAAGAATGACTCAGCACTATGACTTCAGTTATAGAATATTAATGCAGCTAGTCACACACTTGGTGGAAACACTTATTTTTGGGACTATTGATAACATCTTTATGAAACAAGATCTCCTCCTCCCCCTGGGTCACCCGCCCACTCTACCCCAAACTCATTTTCAGGCTCTAGTCTATAGAAAATGCTGGGCTGGCTTTTTCCTCTGCAGCCTGCCAGATCTGTATATTCTCAGGTATATAAGAATGCATATTTATTCACATGAAATTTATTCAGCACATCTTTTCTGAGTGTGGGTATTGTAATATATGGTGAGGAATAAACTAGTCCTTTCTCACAACATTGATACCAATCAGTTGCAAATTTACATCTCTAGCCCTGTACATTCGACTCCTGAGAATCATCCTAAACTCCTTTATATATCTAATCTCTTATATCTAGGTCACAAAGATCTGTTTATTCTACTTGCTAACTAGTTCTCATATCCATTCTCACGTTTCTGTCTTTATTGCCATTAACTTCATCTGGAAACCCTCGTAAGGTCTTGCTTTAAATATGTTAACAGCTACCTAACTGGCCTTCTAGCTCTTGTTTGTCCCTTCAACCTGATATTAATCTCACTTCCAGGATGGTTTCCCTAAAATGCAAATGATTATATCATTGCCCTATTTAGAAACCTTCAACGACACCATTATCTGTGGGGCAAAAGGCCCATCTGAGGCATGCCATATGCCACCCCTGAAAGTGGGCACTTGCTTACTTCCCAGCTGAAGCTTTCACCACTCCCTTTGGCCATACCAAATACCTGCAGGTCCCCAAATAGGCTTCGCCTTTTTATACTCTGCACTGCTGCCCATGTCCCATCAAATGAAATGGCCTTACCCCTATATCCATCCGGTGAATTCTTGTCCTTTTTGACATTGAGTTCAAACTTCACAGCCTCTCAGGAACATTCTGTGACCTTCCGAGGGAGAATGTGCTCCAAGAGCACTTTGTTGTTCAGAGGTAATGAGATAGAGCTCGAGGGAACACACTTGGAGCCTGGCAGGCAGGCTGTGACTCCTCTTTGCCGTGCAACTTCCTCCAAAAGCTGAGGGTGGAGGTGCTATTTGGCTAAATTAGTTAAGCACCTGGGAGCTTATCAACTGACCCTGGAGACCCTAGATGCCCTGTCGTAATCCAACTTGGGCTAACAAAGGTAGGGTGTTGCTTTGAGGGTGATGCATTACACAAAGATAGGAATATTCTTGACAGTCCACTTATAATTCCATTGTTTAGTTATCAAAAATTTTTAAATTTTATCTTCTGGTATTTTGCATATTCCAGGAGGGAATAGCACCCATTCCCTGGTGTTCAGTGTTGGATAAAAAAGCTCCAGTCCAGGTTTTTCCCATTTCCACCTCAGCTCGTCTATTATAACACTTACCCTCTTGTATTTGTTCATATATCACTTTGCCTGTGTTCCCTGAGCACACAGTTCTCTTGCATTGGTTTTTATAGCTTAGGCACATTGCCCAGCACATAGTAGGTACTTAATAAAGCTTGTCTTAGTGCATAATTATTGTAAAATAATAGTTTCTCTTACTCCCTCACCTTTACTGTTGATCTTGATATTAAAGTCTCCCTGGGTTAGAATCATGAAGATTTCTCTTGGATTTTTAACATCTACACATTTCTTGAGTTACCACTTCATTGTTACACATCTTGTAGGAAACACAGGAAGAAAATGACAGTTCTTGGGTGTGTTTAGGCATGCAGGACAATTCTGACCATTAGTCCATGTTGTAGTTACAAGTGAAAGCCACCAGATGGCTTAAGAAAATGAATTTATTTCCATTTGAGATTTAAGCTCATAAATCTGAGACCAAAAAATGCATGATTGGTGGGCGAGCAAAAGGCTCTCTTCAGTGAACTGCAAATAACCAACAAAAACCCACTTACTGATTTCAGGAATGGGTTTGTAGAGGTTTTGTAACCTTCAAAGTGAGCAACTAAACTGTGTATCATCCTTCTAGAGTCTACATGCTTTAATAATTACCGAATAATTACTGAAATTCAATTCAACTCCACAAATATTTATTGAGTGCCTAAGTCCCAATTAAACCTTATGAGAGGATTATTGAAGCATATGCCACAGGAAGCACAGCTTACTAAACATGGAAAATGCCCGATAGACTAGAAGTAAAGATGGATATATTTTACTCTTTGTGTGCACTAGTGCTGGGTACTGTTTCAAGGAGAAATGCTGGTAGAAAAATAAGTGTGACCTAGAAATTTTCTGCATATTATCTGCAGGCAGAATAGCTAAATGACAAATCAAAATAAAACAAAGCAAAAATATAAATGACAATAGTATTTATAAACCAAATGTATTTTACGTGGTTTTGTATAAGTAAACCAGAGCTGAAATTGTTATATTAGATTAAAACATTTCAATGAGATAATTTAAAAATAAACCTGTATATAAAAATATCTGAGAGGATATATACTGTTGGTAGAATATTTCAAGTGGCCCTTTTATTTTTATTTTTTCTAGATGCTCTGTACTTTGAGAAGTATTTGGAACAAGCACATGTTTATTTATAATTTTGGAATGTAAAGAATGAAATAAAAAGCTCATTAAAGATAATTCCATTTATTTATTTGACGAATATACTATGGAGTAGGCAGTGTGAGGGAAATATCGCTAAAAGATAAAATCATGTATTTGAGATTTTGATTTTTATTTATGCTAACATCAAGATAGTAAACTTTGCTAACCTTTCTAGACAATTAAAATTATGTCAATCGGAAATGCCTGCTTTTTTATATGTTAAATATAAAATAACATTAAAATATAATCTTAAAAATGACTTTTAAAAAAGCATATTAAAAGGGCCATTCAGAAATATTCAATATTGGATCATTTAAAAACTTTTGAACAAAAGTTGAAGTAGGTATAAAGGAATTCAGCAAAGATTTCTGTGGGCATAACATATCTTAACAGTTATTGGTTAGCAATTAAAAATATTTATTTGCTAATGAGAATTTAATAAAAGAAACCTAATAAATAGAGAATCATCCCCTTTTCAAACATAACCTAAAATTGGACAATTAACTTTTAAAAGCACTAATTTTTCTGAAGATGCAGAAAGGACATTTTCTTTCTTTGGTAAGGCAGACATTTTATCTTTCTATTCAGGCTATGCATGAATAAACCAAAGGAGATGGAAATCTGACTTAATGAGATAACCTAATATTTGAGATTAAAAGAAAAACATTGAATTGGTTAAAATAGTTTATTTTTTTTTCTTCTTACCAATCTGCAATCCATCTTTACACTAATCATTTTTCATTGAACTGTTTACTTTCTGATTACAAAAGCAATACGTGTAAACACTAGAAAATTTTAAAATAGAAAAGTTTAAGGGAAAAATAAAAATTACCGACAATCCCATTACAGAGAGAAAACCACTATTGGGATTTGGGTTATTTTCTTTCATTCTTTTTCCTATGACTATAAATATGACATATCTGCAACTGGATGTTGAGGGAAATCTTAACCAGTTTTCCTGGAGTGGGCAGAAAGGACCCAAAGTTCAGGACAGAGAGCCATGGCGTACCCATGGTTGAGAAAGATTGCCAAAAGGTTGGGATCTAACTGCTCACCCACAGTTTATTAAGGAGTGGCCAAAGCTCTCCAGTGTATGTAAGTAAAAGGATGATGGAGGTGGAAAGGAGATGCATTGGCGTCTAGAATAATCTGTCCTATGGGGAGGACTCCACTGTCTCTCCCTTCAAAGCTAGAGAGACTAGTGGCACTTTTCCCCTGGTGAAAGGCTGCTAACGCCCTGTATAGATCTGTTCTGTACTTTTGCTAGCAACGTGAAGAAGAATGGAGAGGTCAGGCAGCCTTTCCAGTTCTTACTAAAGAAAAATGTCATGCATCATCTGACTTTTTAGAGAGCATATTTTTCTTCCTTAGTGGGGTATTTTTTTTTTTTTTTTGGTAACCCTGGCACATAGATGATTTTATAAAGGAAATTAATTGAAAAAAATCACTTGGCAATGAAGTTTTTAAGTTTACCGAAAGATTTCAATATGTAATTAAGCTAATTTTATCACTCACATACAGTTTAATATAATGATGGAGCTTAGAAATTGAGTGATGACACAATTTTATAAATTCATCTGGAGAGACGCCTCTTCTTAACCTCCTATTTGCTAAGCAAATAGTCCCCAAATCCTAGATTCTTCCCCAATCCATGTAGGTATTTCTAAGACCCCATCCCCAGGCTCATCCAAAGGTGGGAAGAGGGAAGAGGACATTTAACTTTCTCTTTCATCCCTTAAGTCATGTCTTTTACCTTTCCTAGTATCCCTTGGGAGAGGTGGCTTGGAACAAGGTGTGGTTAGGAAAGCTGAGAGGGAGAAGAAGATGGAGACTGGGAAAACGCAAAAGCCACTTGCTACGGGCTGATCTCTACGAAACAGGGGCTGTAACAGCTGTATGAGGGAGAAAGAGAACGTCTGCTGATGGAATGCCTATTCTGTGCCAGAGGCTATCACACACATTACCTCACTGAGTTCCACACTTGCAATTCAAGGGCCAGTAGAATTGGAGCAAATATTTTGGGAACTAGCATGGGTCGTCCATTTTCAATTTTGCCAGATAAGAGCCTCAGAGGAACAACTGCTATCTGTCATCACCACATATGAGAAGGATATTTTGGCACCAAAACAGTCAGAAGGATATTATTTTAGAATAAAGGATAGCTTTTCAAATTGAATATATTTAGCAGTATAAAAATCTTATTATATTATCTTTTCTCTAATTTTGCCATTTTGTTGTAAACTGGTACCATGCATTATTTTATTTGTTTACATAATATCCTAGGACGACTGCTAGCCGGGGTAAATACCCCTTCTGTGTGCTTTGATAGAACACACGTAATGAGGCCAAAATTTAAACACCATGACTTCAGCATACGAAAAATGTTAATTGCCCTGGTTTTTATACTGATCTCATCTTGCTTTCATCATTCCTAATGATGGAAGAGAACATTTTACCTTGCCAAATAAAAGTGGGTTTTGGTGGCTTTCAGTTTTACATAGCCTATTTGGGTAAGTACTTAGTCTTTTGGGATTCTCTCTATGCTTTTCACGATTCCTGTCTTTTTTTCAAGATGGGGTCTGGCTATTGGCAGAGCTTACATGTCCTCTTGGTCTTGTGCCCTTCCATTGAGGGATCTCAGCCTTGGCCTCTGTCCTCAGCGTATCTGCTTCGGTGTGACTTGGACTCTGGCCTCAGAGCTCTTGTGCTGCTGAGATGCAGCTCCTCTTTCTCCAACCTTTGGACATCATGCTGGCTCCTGCTACTGATGACCGAGGACTTTGCTGTTGTATCTGGTGACAAGGGCTCAGTCCTTGGGTAGCCTTGTTCCAGCCTCAGGCTTAATTAGGGTCATTGATTCTCAGTCCTTCCATACCCCTACTCTCTGGGGGAGACTGGGCAAAGTTCTCCTGCATTCTCCACACTCAACTTGATTGTGCAGGATACCATGAAACTGCCCTCAGGCACACTGGCCGTCGCCCTGCTCTTAGCCGTTGCCCCACCTCGGCACACACACCGCATTGCCCTGACAAATGTAAGCACATTCTAAAGTGTTTAAAGTCTCTCTGACCATCACTTTCAAACTCTTTTTGACCGGAAGTCACACTAAGAAATATATTTTATGTTTAGACATAGTGCACATACAGTGAACATAAACGTCTGTAAAAGAAACAAAAATTTTTCCGAATTACATATATTCTTACTACTTGTTGATGTACTTTGATATCTTCTAATCTAGTCTACTCTACGTCATTATTTAAAAAACATGTTGATTTGGTCCACTAGCCTGATTCTTCTATGTACCCACGGGTCACTACCCTAGGATAGTTCCCAGGAAGTTAAGCACTAGCTCTCAAATCCTTAGATTCTTCCCCAATCCATAGGGATTTTTCTAAGATTCCATCCCCAAGTTCATCCCAGGGTGGGAGAATGAGATAAGGATGTTTTTGATCTTCTCTCCTATCTCTTAAGTCATGTCCTTTACTCTTTCCAGCCTAGGGTTTATTTTAAGGTCAGTCCCCTATACATATGTATGTGTACATATATATGACATTACATTGAATTGTCTTCCCCATTCTGAGCTTTTTGAAAATTGTGCTTAGTTTTCATTTTGGATACAGTAATCTTAATAATTTATCATACAATGGCTTCAAATGGAAGTAGACATATTCTAGTTATCTGTAAGGTAGGTCATTTTGTATCTTATTGGGCATACAGAACAACTGCTAAGGAGGATGTGAAATGGGAATGAATTTCAAAATCAAATGCTAGGCTTTTTTTTTTTTTTTTTTTTTTTTGGCCTCTGACGCTTCACGTATTTCGCACCGCCATTAATACACTAGTTCTCAGCCTTGGAACTTTGTCCTGGAGCCGAGCCAGAAAAAAATCTTTGGTGTCTCGCAGGAACAGAAACCTCCCTCAGGGAGAACACGCCTTGTTACAGCCCTTGCGGTGTGAGCCTTAGGTAACCTCGATTCCGGGGCGGCAGCAGCTCAGCGCACACGAGTCTTGCCGCCCGGCGCCAACAGTCCAGTGCTCGCCGGTCCCGCAGCTGCTGCTCGGCTCTCGACCGCGCCGTCCCGCCGGCGGCCCCCCCTCGGTCAGCGGCCTGCCTATGCTGTCGGTCACCAGGAGGGCTCGCCAGCTCTTCCACGGCCTTTTCCCCATCCCGAGAATGGGCGACTCGCGTTCTAAAATCGTCAGCCCCCAGGAGGCCTTGCCGGGCCGGAAGGAGCCAATTCCCGTGGCGGGTAAGGACGCGGCTCGCACAGAGGGCGCGAGCGTCGCTGCTGCGCACGCGTGCCGGCGCGGGGCGGCTGCGCGTCCTCCGCCCGCCGGGGAGACGCCCGGGGCCGGCCGACGCGCGGGCTCGGCCCGGGGCGGGGAGGAGCCGGGGGCCTTCCTCCTCGTTTGGCTTCTCCCCCCAAAACACAAAACGCTGTGACGGAATCTCGTAAGCTGGTAGAACTCACTGAAAGTGCAAATATCCCAGCGTCTCCAAACTTTGTGCAGGAAAAGCGCTGATGCGATATCCATCCTTAACGGGTCTGCGGTCCCGCAGTCCTGGGTTCTCTGCCTTCTTTCTTTCTCTTTTGCCTCGGCCGCTGGGGTGCGGGCCACATGCAGCGATGGTGCGCCGTGTTGTGTTGTCGCTGGAAGCAATGTAATGATACAGAACGATGAGACCTGCAAATTTGAAATGGCATTTCATTCCAGCGTTCGGGTTGCAGGCTTCTGTTATCTTCCAGGACTGTCCAGTTTCCCTCACTTGGCAGGAGCTGTTTTAGGGCCTGTACTCCCCGGTTAGCCGGTGTGTATCAGTCGTGCGGGGGTGTCTATTTCAGAGCTAGGCTTCTCAAATTAAAAGCTAATTTTCCAATCTCATGCTAATACTTTTGGAAAATATCGTAAAAGTGAAATACTAGAAAGTGATAAAGTGCTTGGATGCCCAGTAATGTTAAACTACTCTAAAAGTTTTCAAAAGCTTAATTCTCAGTTTGTGTCATAGACACGTTGCAGTTTGCTGACAGCACAGGTCTACCAACCCCAGGACCATACTTTAAGTAAGATTGTCTTAATTTAGTGTTTCTCAGAGTGTGGCCACATCAATTTTGGTTTAAAACAAACCTTCTAGTGCTCGCTTCAGCAGCACATATTCTAAAATTGGTACGATACAGAGAAGGTTAGCATGGCCCCCGCACAAGGATGGCACGCAAATTTGTGACGTGTTCCATATTAAAAACAAAACAAAACAACTCTCCAGGTGATTTTTAATGCACTCCATAGTTTGTAAACCACTGCCTTGGAGCCGTTGGAGGATTAAGTGGCGATTAATCTTTTACATATAGCTCAATGCCAAGATAGATCTTGCATTGAAATTTCCTAGGAATAATTTTCCTTAAGGAATTGTTGAATATTAATAGGAAAAAATCATAGTGAGGGTGTATATATCTCATGCAATACTCAGTCTGATATTGGAAAAGGTAGAGGTTTTTTGGATTTGAGGCAATTTGGACGTTGTGACTTGTTTTTTGTTCACCTGCAGTAGCAGTTCTATTACCTCTGACTGCTGTTGCTTCACCTCCACTTGTGAGCCCTAAAGTTGATTTTTAACTCATTCAGAAAATTAGTTTTGAAAAAAAAATCCAGATTATCTTTATCTCTAAACCATATTTAATCCAATTATCTAAACTTCATATATCTTAAAATAAATGATCTCTTAACAAACCAAGATTCATAAATGGATATTTAAAGGCAATCCTTTCTTAATGTTGAACTTCTCCAGCTGGTACTGAACTCTTCCCCTTTACACACTACAGTGTCTTTTGATATGCCCTTCTTGACAGAGGGACAACCCAAAAACTCTAGATCAGATTTCCAAACGGGTTTAGGATTAAGACTGAACAAAATTTAGTTCTGTTTTATCTTAAACAAAGTCTTCCCAATTTCCCAGTATACATATGACACTTTTGATAAAAGATTAGCCAACATGCTAAGGATTTCTTTTTCATATCCACATAATAACTCTGCAAATATCAGGACATGGTTTTCCTCCAGGCTCATCTGTTTTTTCATATAGCTGTGTGTACATCTCTCTGTATCTGTACCCGTAAACTGCTTTTTTGGTGTAGGAGCAAACCTGTAATATGTGTCTTTATTATTCAGTCGCTATAAACTGCCTCCTACCCTGACTCACCAATATTTAATTTTCAGATTGTGACCTCTCCAATTCCTGGTACTACTCTTGCCTTGACAGGTTGCTGAACATTCTGATTGGCCCCAGAAATGGGCAGTGTTACTCTTCAGTGGATTTTGGTAGTTACAAGCTCGAAGCTTAAGGACTTAATATTACTGTTTTGAAAGATATTAATCTTGACTCCAGCCTCCAATCTGTTTCATAGCTCTTCAGTTCTCTATATTACCTCTCTCTATGTGATTTGCACTCTGACTCTGAAGTTCTGTGACAAAAGCATTCTCTTTTGATTTTAGAAGACAAGGTCCATCTGTTTATTGTCTTTGGCTTAGCCTAAGTGGTGTGCACTATTATGAAATACTTTTGGTGTTAAAAGTTATCATCTAGACTTTAATCCTACCTTTTTTTGTATGTTTAGGGAAACATTTCCTTTTATAAACTGGCCTAGTAGTAGATTCCTACTTTGCAAGAAGGTAAGATTCAGCCTTTAAATTTCTTTAACGTTTACTTCCTCCCAGGCTACCTAAAATGGAACAGCACGGATAGGCCTACTTTGAGTGATTGGTTAAAACTAAACCTAGACTAGACTGCCTCATTCGAAGCACTCTCTGTTCAGGCTAGCAGTGTATTCTGGACAGCACTGGTTGGCTGGCTGGCAGGGCACACAGCACTTTGCCTAATCTTATATGTAGAGGGGTTTTGCTCTGCTTCAGTGCCTGGCTGTAAAGCAATACTCAGAACTTTGGAATTGGGGGAAAAGGGGAATTCATGCTTGTTCAACTGAATTGGTGGGCAATTAATTGCTTGAGATAGGCAGGAGGTAGAGGTTTATAAGTAAAACCTCAGAGTGTCTTCTATATTGTTCAAATTAAAGTATATTATAGTTAAAACCAATCTTATTTCCAATGAGTTAATTATAGTAAAAGTCTAGCTTTTATTTTATATGGCAGGTTTTTTTTTTTTCATATTGGAAACATTATTAATCTGTTTTTTTGCTCATGTATTGGGATTTGGATATAGTCAAGGTAACATTGACAGCTCCTATTTAATCTCTGCTTTCTTGCCTTTATATTCTTAGATAGTGTTCACTGCATTTGTTACTGTGATACCTTTTGGGGGCAAGGAAGAGTTGTAGCACTCCTGCTAAAGGTATACTCTTTTAAGAACTTTAAATATAAATAAAACAGTAGAGCAATGTAAGTAATCCAAAAGTTGGCTCTTTGAAAAATAATAGAACTGCAACAGTCAAATTTATAAACTATTAGTCTAATAAAGGAAAAAAGGAAGGATATACAAACACACAAGAACTGAGAAGGGGGAATAATGAAAGTAGAAAATTTAAAGAATCACTTGGCTCTGAAAATAAGTTTGAAAACTATGATTGCATAGATAATTTTTAGGAACATGTAATTGACCCGAACACCCCAGAAAGAAGTAGAAAGTTTAAACATTGATTTTCCTAGAACAAATAAAGTCGTAAAAGAGTTGCCTCCTTCCAAAGCATTATGTCCAGACAGTTTTACAGGGGACTTCTACTACAGATTTAAAGAGCAGATAATTCTAGTTCTTTTTAAACTTAAGGAGTTGTCAGATTGTTTTTAAGAAGCAGGTATAACATTGAAACCAAAATTGATCAAGATTGCACAAAAAATCTTATATATTAATATTGTTGCAAAACTTCAAAATAAATATGAATAAACAGAATTCAGTAATGAGATTTAATCCCAGAATGCAAGGCAAGGTCAATATTAGGAAATCTATTAATATAATTCATCATTTAACTGAAGTAAGGAAAATGGTATAATCTCTCCATATGCTAAAAAGTTGTTTGGCCAAATTCCACAACCATTCTTGATAGTAACAGTCAGAGATGGCTGCTTCCTTAACATGATAAAATATATCTATTTTAGGCCATCATGATGCTTAATGAAGAAGCATTAGAGATTCCCTTATCAAGAAAGAATGTGGAGGTGGGCCACTCTTGGTCAGCCTGGTAGCAGGTGTGTACTAGTACTAAATACTTTTGTTGTTAGGGGTTAGCTCTAAACTTTAATCTTACCTTTTTTTGTGTTCTTAAGAAAATTTTCATTCTTTTAAAAACTGCGGCCTAGTAGATTTCTACTTTGCAAGAAGGTAAGATTCAAACCTTCAAACTTTTTTAATGTATAATTTTTCCAAGGATGCCTAAAGTGTATCAAAGCATGACCAGGCCTGCCTTGGGTGACTGGTTATTATTTAACATGTTTTGTAGGTGTTTGCCAATGCAGTTAGATAAGAGAAAACAATTAGAGAAAGTAATAACACTAACATCATTTGCAGATGATAGGATTACAAATCTGGAAAATCCAAGAGAATTTAGTAAAGTATTAGGGTGTGTCATTGCTAGACAGAAACCAATAGTTTTACTCTACATAAACAATTTGTTAGAGAATTTAATGGAATAAAACACATATATAATAGCAACCAAAAAAGTTAAAATTAGGGAATAAAATTAGCAAGAAATATACAAGACCTATGTGAAGAAAACTTTAAAACACCACCGAAGATGCAAAAGAAGACTCAAACAAGGGACAGGGCATACCAGATTCTTGGATAGATGACTGAACAGGGAACGTATTTATCAGTTCTCCCTAAGTATATTTATAATGGTAATGTGGCTTCAGTAAACTAATGGTGTTTTTGTTTTGTTCTATAACTAGATACACTAATTAAAAATTTTGTGTAGAAAAATAAACAGTAATAGTTATGGTAACTGTAAAAGAAGAGCAAATAGGGACAGCTATCCTTACCATACAGAAAAGTAAAATTTATGATTTAAGCAGTGTGGTACTAGTCCATAAATACATAGGTCAATGGAGTAGAATAGAAAGATCAGAAGTTCTTGAATGCATGTGGAAATGTATCATATGATAAAGGTAATATCTCAGATCAGTGGGAAAAAGATGGAATATTCCATAAATGGTTATGGGGCAACTTGGTAGCCATGCAGAAAAAACGTTGAATTTGTACTTTCCATCTTAAACCAGGGTAAGTTCCAAAAGCTCATGCATATTAAGTGGTTACTGTATGCCAGACACTATAGTAATTACTTGATATTTACTAATACATTTAATCTTCATGATAACCTGACAAAGTAATAACTATTATTATTCCTCATTCGTAGCTGTAGGAACTGAGGCCCATACAGGCTCGGCAACTTATCCAAGGTCCTATAGCTAATAAGTGGTGGATCTGGAATATGAATGTAGGCAGTTTAACTCTAGAGTTGGTGATGTTAACTGTTATACTGTTTTTCCATTTAGTTAAATGTAAAGAATCAAACAATTTAAGTGTGAAAAAGGGAGAATTCCTTTATAATCTTGGTGTAAGGAATGCCTTTCTAACCATGACTTGAAAATCAGAAGACTTACAAGATTGATAAGTTAGATCACATCAAACATCTGAAGAAAGAATTACCATAAAGAAATTCAAAAGACAAACGTGGGTACATATTTGCAACTCATATCATAGGTGAAGAACTAGTGTCCCTAATATATATAAGAAGCTCCTAGAAATTAATAAGAAAACACCAACATCTATTGGAAAAATAGGCAAAGGTTATGAACAGTTTCCAGAAAAGGAAGTACAATTGGCTCTTAAACATATAAAAAGATGCTCAACTACACTCATAATGAGGAGAATACAAATACCATTTTTCATTTTTCAGACTGGCAAAAATCCAGAACTTTGATGATACACTTGGTTGCCTTAAGGAAAAAGGCACTCTTGTACATTGCTGGTGAGAGTGTAAATTGGCTCAACTCTTAGGGAAGGCAATTTGGCAATATCTATCAAAAATTTAATTGCGTATACCTTTTGACCCAGAAATGCAATTTCTGGGAATTTATCCTACAGATACACTTGCACACATGCCAAATGATGACTGTACCAGGTTATTCACTGCAGCTTTGTTTGCGGTAGCCGAAGGTTGGAAACAACCCAAATGCCCATCAATAGGGGCTAGTTAAATAAATTATGGTTCGTCCTCACAATGGAATATGCAGCTGTAGAAAGAACTTGGAAAATCTGTGTGAATGGGTATGGAGAGATTGCCAAGATATCGTGTTAAGTGACAAAAGCAAGGTCAGAACAGTGTTATATAGCGTGCTAACTTTTGTGTGCACAATGTGTACGCACAAAGAAACTTTGAAAGGATGGCTAAGAAACTAATAGTGAGCGAGCTATGCAGTGAGCTGAGGATGGGTGGGATACCTTTCTTTCTTTTTTTTTAATAACTTGATTCCTGTTAATGAGACTGCTTTATTGAATTAAATAACTCCACTTTGAAGATGATCTCTCTGTTGTTTTTAGTCTAATTGACCACCTTTCGATCATCTTTTGTCATCCCTGTTTCAAGACCTTTTTTTTTTTTTTTTAATTTTGCTCTCTTTTTCTTGTCAAGTAGGTCTTTTTTTCTTCCCTAACTTGCTTTTGTAATCAAAATCTACATTTTGGCATGATTTAAAAATCTAAATTTAGAGGGTGAAATTGGAATAAGTTAACCCAAGTCATTTTACATTTCATAAATATTCATTTTTATTGAAGCAGCAATTGTGGTGGCATCATTTACACAAAGAAAAGATCTTTGGGGACAAATTCCTTCCACTATTATGTACAAGGCATTATGTGTATTTCTTTTATTTTCAGTAATGTACACAGACTTTTAAAAGGAAACGATAGAAAACAACTTTCCTTTTAGAAAAATTTCTCCAATGTGTGATTAGTTTCTAAATTGTAGGACGCAGAACTATTTTTTCCTCCTCTTTGCATTTTGTCTAAAGCTTTTTATTTGCCCTCTGTTTCGGAGCCCTCAGTGTTTCCCTGAGGTCCCTGGAATAAGGGTATTCGTACCTCCCACAATCTTATCGACAGTAGGAAGAAAGTAGTCTTTCTTCCTACTGTGGCCCTGCAGAACCCTGTCTTCTGGCTAACGGGTTTCAGTGTTTTGCTTCTGGAATTGCTAAGTGATTCTGCCCTGGATTCCGCACTCCTGTCTTTTCATTAAATCATTCATTAAATGTCTGTTAAATGCCTGCTTAGGTAAAATATTATGTTTTCCATATACCCTTATCATACTCCTTCCTTGAAACTTGCCCTGTTTGAATTCCATTTCTCCCATACACCCATCCCTTTTTTCTTTCTGATCTAAGTGATCCCTTTCTTTTCTACTGGACAAATAATTATGTATTGTTTATGAATTCTTCTGTTGAATCTTGCATTGTAACTTCGATGTTTTGTTGCTAAGTTATTGAATCTATGTCTAATTTCCCTGTATGAGGGTGAGCTCCCCAGAAAGATGGCTGTTCAGAGAAAGAGCCATGTTTCACTCCTGAAAAGAAGACGCTGGACTGTGTTTGGTATTTATTTTATCCTTTAGTGTATTTCACTTCACAGAGGGCCTACCTACATTAGGCAATCGGTCTGGTTTGTGGATATGGGCAGCGCATGGTTAAGGCCTAAAAACAAAGGCCAGAACCAGTGGTCTTTGTGTGCCACATTGTGTGACCAGTGTGGCACAGAGAAGCTAAAATAGGTGACCTTTTGTCCATAGATACATACTCTTAATTGTTTTTCCACTAGTAGTGATGGATTTGTGCTCATTTCAAACTTTCTTCTTGATTGCCCTTGTGACCAGTGGTAAACTTTTCTACTGGCCTGGATGAATGATGGGGAACCGCTCATCTAATCTCTGAGCAGAGCCTGATAAGAGTCTGCAGCAGTGGTGGAGAAAGAAAGAGGTGTTATGCTCAGCACAATCCATGTGGGGCCTTGGTCTGCTACACTCAGTTCAGGGGTCACAGTGCTCCCCTGCCTCGGGTTGGGGAGGGCACGGAGTGAGGACAGCTGAGATAAGGAGTGGGAGGTGGGTTGGATGAGGAGACATCAGCCTGTGTAATGAACTCCAAGAGATCCAGCAGCCTCGAGGCCCGCAGCTAGGATCAGAGCGGAGGCCTCTTTGCTGAGCTTGGTTTAGCTCCCTCATAGGCTCCAGCATCCTGCCAGCCATCAGCATGTTGCCTCGGCAGATGGCCAGGCCTCTGTGCTATGCCACAGCTGGCAGGCCCTGCCATCCTGTGCCAGCCAAAATCATCAAGCTCTGGTGATGTACAAAAGACTGAATTCTACAAAAGATGGTTTCCAAGTGTCAATGCATGGTAAGCGCAAGTTGTGGATCATTTATAGACTATTCTTTCATCTTTCTTCCATCATAAATTCCCAGTTTGTCAGAGCATCCCAATATCTAATGTTTTATGAAAATGTAGTACTAGACTGCAGACTACTTGAGGGCAGGAATTGTATTATTCTTTGTGCCTGGAATATAGGCTTTCAATAAATATTTATTGGATGACTCCAGCGTATTATGTTGTGAGCTCTTTGTGAGGCAGGCCTCTCTGAGCAGTATCATACATAATAGACATATATATGTTATGTATTATGGCACATAATAAATAGTCAACAAATTTTTGAATGAAAAATAGTGGATAGAAGAAGACAGGAAGGGTAGAGGTTTGGGGCCTTGGGATTGTTCTTGTTTGCTGATTTTCATGTTACTGGTTTTTCTTATATCAGAAAACTTTTTTTAGCTGGACAGAATTTCCGCAGCCAGGTGGAAATCTATGTAACAGAAATGGGCCATATTTGAAGAATGGAGTGTCATTCCACCCTGTTATGCGATGGCAGTCTCTTTACCTGCCATTTCCTCTTCTTCCTATAGTTCAGAGCATCAGCCCAGGCTTGGCCGCACAGAGCTGAGTTTCTGCCATGCTGCCCAGAGCTTTAGTTACATCAGTGTTCTAGTGGGCCATGGGTTTGTAGTCATTTGGCAATTCAATCATCTTTAACTTGTATCATTCTCTTTACCAGATATTAAGCCAAGAGATGGTAAGAGGTTGGGAGTGTCTGACAGTGGCCTTATCTTCGAATAAGTGGAATTGGCATTTGCTGGTGCCACCCCCTTCTTTGGCCTTATTTTACTGCTTTACTCTTTTCACCTTTCTCATGGATGGCTAGCTTCTTCTCTTCCACTTTTGTCTATGGTTGGCTCTTAAAATCTATATCTCATCTTGCAAAAGTTCTTATTTTCTATTTCCAAATACTTACAGGATACTGTTATAACCGTAAAGTCATTTCTGAAACTAAACTTGCCATTTCCCTTCAAAACATTGGATATATATTTTAATTTTCTCATTTCTGCCAATGACACTAAGATGTCCCCAAGCCCCCAGACCTTAGCTGCATTCATCTTTGTTCCTTGCCTCTGTATTTAATCTATCACTTTTCCAGTAGTCTTGATTGTTTCTTGCCTTCTGTGTTAGTCAGGATTCTCCAGAGAAACAGAACCTATAGGGTACATGTAGATACATAGAAAGAGATTTATTATAAGGGATCGGCCCAAATGGAAATGGAGGCTGAGGAGTCCCAAATCTTCCATCTGCAAGCTGGAGGCCCAGGAAAGCTGGTAGTGTGATTCTGGTGCAGCCCTGAAGACCTGAGAAGCGGGGACACCAATGATGTAAGTCCCAGTCCTAGTCCTAAGCCCCCAGAAGCAGGAGTGTCTGAGGGCTGGAGAACATGGGTGTCCCAGCTCAGAGAGAGTGAATTTACCCTTCTTGCACCTTTTTGTTCTAATCTGATTAGATCGGATGAGGCCCCCCAACATTAGTGGGGCCATCTTCTTTTCTCAGTATACTGACTCAAATGCTAATCCCTTCTGGAAACACCTTCACAGACATACCCAGAAAGAGTGTATCGCTAGCTATCTGGACATCCCTTAGCCCAGATGATACATAAAATTAACCATCACACTTTCCTGGGTCTCTGCCTTTATTCTCCCCAGTCTGTCATGAACAGCACCATCATCTCTTTAAACCTCAAATTTCATTCTGTCACTGCGTAGGACGTAGAGGCAACACTATGTGCTCTATGTGATGACACTTCATCCTGGAGTTAGAAACTTTCTGTAACTTGTTGCGGATCTCAGTGTTCCAGATCTCTACTTCCACCCCTGAGGCTGACTCTTGCTATTAGCTCTTTCCTTTCGGAATGTTTGCTTGCTTTCTCACAGCCCATCTAAATCTTCCTGGGCCTTTCAAGGTTAAACTTAGTTCTTCCCCTTCCATGCTGCCTTTCGAGACCATTTCAACTTAGATTGCTTTTGGAATTGGACGCAGAGCTATGGCTTTGGGGCATTGTTATGTGCTTTCATTCCAATGTATTTCCTTAGGAGGGTGACAGTTGAGTTGCTTTAATATATTTAGAGCTCAGTGATTGCTATTTTTTTCTCTCGTGTTTCCTGAACTCATAGCTTGGTTATGGTGCCCAGCCGGCATGGCCAGAGCTCTTGGATTATTATGGCTAAGTGGCTTGGTCTTTGGTAACTTCTTCTTGGGTGTCCTATCAAAATGTTCTTCCCATTTGGTGAGATACTTGACTACTTTGACTCATGATGCTGTTAAGAGATAAATTGAGGCATATTAAAAAATTTAAGAGCTTATTTGAGCAAAAATTGATTAGAATCGGGCAGCATCCAGTCTAGCAGACAAAAGGAGCTCTAGGGAGCTGTACAGAAATGAAAGACTTTTATACGCAGAAGGCAATGGGAACAAATAAGTTATGCCAGGAATGAAAGCAGGTTGGTTATTGCAAGGTTACTCTCCTTCAGGAAATGGCGGGGATCTACCAGGCAAATTACCTACCCAGGCTGATCAGGTAATTGCTCACTGACTGGTTTAAGATTTCATTTTTGGGACAGCCAAAACTGTAACAAAGTTAAGTCTTAGTTTAGTAATATGAGGATTAGCACACGTGACTCCATTTTGGACCTGTTTTCTTGCTCTGTGTGTGTGTGTGTGTGTATGTGTGTGTGTATGTATGAGAGAGAGAGAGAGAGAGAGAGAGAGAGAGAGAGAGAGAGAGAGAGAGAGAGAGAGAGAGAGAAAGAGAATGCCAAACGCTTGATTTTTCTCTTGACTAGAGATCACAATATCCTCTGGGTCAACTGGGACCTCTTCTGTAAACTGGGTCACTTATGAAAGGTTGAATAAGGTTATTACCCTTCATAAAGAAAGACATGATTCCTTATATTTCATTAGGACTTTTGTATCATTTCGTATGAGCACATCTACAGTGTTTTTAGCATGGTATATTTCTGATCCACTAGCTTGTTGAGTGTTAAAATTACATTGTAATACAGCCAAGACTGGTAATAGTGAAACTAGAAGAAATGCAGAGTTACAATATTATTCCAATGAATATACTATTATTTTTTAAAAAATGAAGAATAAAATTTAGAGACATCGAATGGCTTCCTAGAGTATGTATATAAAATGAATTCTTTTGAAAATGTTACAATGGTAAGGTAATACATTAGTGTTGAATTTTCCTCTAACTTTTTCAATTACCTTTGATTTTTTAAAAATTTGTAGTTTATAGTTAGGTAATTTGTAGTTTGCTCAAATACAATGGTCAAATACAAAGTAAACAAACTGAAAAGTGTTATTCACATGAGGCCCAAAATGATTTCTTGGGCCAAATGAAAAAGATTTGATATTTTAACAGATTTTACCCAAAAGGCAAGAGTCATGAAAATGAAATATTATGAGGGAATTCATAGCATTCCAGCTGGAGAAAACGAAACCTACGGTAAAAAATCCTGAGTGTACTGTAGTTAGCAGATGAAAAGAAAACCATGTTAGAGTTTGCAGAATGGAGTAGCCAGCTGTCAAATAGAACCCCCTGAGAAAACACTGCATTGCTGAAAACCTCCATTTCCTTATCTCTTCTTAAGAACCAATTCATAAAGAGCTTCGTCATCTAGCAGTAAGTCCTCCGCAGCAACCCCTGCTGGTCCCTGAAGTTACTAGCTAACCATTTAGCATTCTTCGCACACTGAGATGTGTGCACTGGCATGAAGAAGCGCTACGCTGAACTCCTGCTTCCCCCACCGAGGACTGCAGAGGGCCTAATAACAGTCAAGCTCATGCAGGGTCTCTCCTTGACAACCAGAGGCTGGTTGCTGGGGAACCACATACCTCCAAGAGTGAAAATTGCACCCAACTGCCTCTGAATGTAAAAGAGGTTCTGGGAGCCCCCCTTGTAGATAACTTTTAATAAATTAAAAAAAGGTTTCTTTCTTCAGGATTATGCTCATACTATAGGGCTCATGGGTTTATTTTTATAAGTGGAATAAAAGGGAATACTTATTTTCTGGTGAAAATTAGGAGTTGGATGAATAAGATTATGTATGTTTATTGCAGTAGTTTTGGGGAAACACACATTTGATTTAAGGAATAAGCTATATAAATTTAAATATGACTCTCCAGGGGCAAGATAGGAACGAAGGTATTTCAATTAATATAATGATGGTACTTAAGCCTTAACTATTTCAGTTCATTGAAAACCCACGATTATTAATCTTTTTTCCCCCCCTCAGAATAAGGAGAGGTGAAGCTTCAGTGTATACATTTGCTTTGGAACTTGTAGGATGGTCGACAAACAAAACTGATATAATTTTAAAAACAAGGATTCTCTATTATTTACACCACATGGTTGTATTAAACTAATTAGAAAGGAACCAGGTGGTCTTTGCTCTCAGTCTTCAGTTTCTCTACCAAGTTAATCTGGTAATAGCTTTCCTCTCCACCTCAGAGTGAGCTGATCCTACCTAGCCTATGCTGAGATAGCCTCTCCTTGTGTTAGGGCCTCTTTTTGGCCTATGGATATCCAATTGCTAAAGCACCATTTGTTGAAATCCTTCCTCCATTGAATTGCTTCTGCAACTTTGTCAAAAGTCAGTTGGGCATATTTGTGGGGGTCTATTTCTGGGTTCTTATTTTCTTCCATTGATCACATGCACCCATCTCTCTGCCAATGCCACACTGTCTTGGTTACTGTATTTACTAAGTAAACCTTAATTGAGTAGTTATCCCTCCCATTTTATTCTTGTTTTTCAAAATTGTTTTAGCTATTATAAGGCCTGTGCCTTTCCATATACATTTAAGAATTAAATTGTCTATAAAACTTCGTTGTTTTACTCATATAAGGTACTTAGAGTAGTCAAAATCATAAAGAGAGAAAGTAGAATGGTGATTGCCAGAGCCTGGGTCAGGGAGGAGAGAAGGGGAAGTTATTATTTAATGGGTATAGAGTTTCAGCTTTGCAAGATGAAAAGAGTTTTGGGTGTATATGGTGCTAATGGTTGCAGAACAATGTGAATGAATGTATTTAATATCACTGAACTGCACACTTGAAAATGGTTAAGGTGGTAAATTTTATGTTATGTGTATTTTACCACAACGAAAAGAACATACACACACAAAGAATAAACTTGTCCATGTTTACAGGAAAACTTTGTAGGATTTATATAGGAATTGGATTAAATTTATAGAACAATTTGGAGAGAATTGTCTTTACTATGTTGAATCTTCCAATCCATAAGCATTTATTTAAGTTTTCTTTGATTTCCTTTATCAGTGTTCTATGATTTTCAGTTTATAGATCTTCAACCTATTTGTTAAGTTTATACCTAAGGTTTTCTTTTTTTTTGGAGCGATTGTAAATGGTATTGTCTTTAATTTAGGTTTCCGTACGTTCATTGTTAGCATAGAGAAATTGTAGTTGATTTTTGTGTGTTCCTTTTGTATCTAACTTTGCTGAACTCACTTATTAGTTCTAGGATGGTGTGTGTTTGTGTGTGTGTGTGGGGGGGATTTTCTACCTAGACAACCATATTATATGGAAATAGACAGTTTTAATCTGTACACCTTTTGTTTCTATTTCTTGCCTTATTGAAGTGGTTAGAACTTCCAGTACTCTGTTAAATAAGAAAGTAGACATTCTTACTTTGTTCCACATCTTAGGGGAAGCCTTCAGTCTTTCACTGTTAAGTGTGATGTTAGCTGTAGGATTTTTACAGATGCTCTTTATTGAATTGAGGTATTTCCCCTCCATTCCTAATTTGCTGAGAGTTTTATCATGATTGGGTCTTTCTCCACCTGTTTTTCTAAAGTTTTATCGGGACATAGGCATGCTCATTGGCTCATCTATTTATTGTCTATGTCTGTTTTCGTACTGCAACACCAGAACTGAATGGTTGTCACAGGGACCATGTGACCCTCAAAGCCTAACATATTTATTATCTGGCCTTTTATAGAAAAGTTTTTTGGACTGCTGTGCTGCAGTTTCCTGAAGTCTTTCTTTTGGTTTGCCTTTTTTTTTTTTTCTCCCCGTCAGAGTGCCTCCTATATCTTGATACCATAAGATGGTTGCAAACTCTTAATCACTCTACATGTGTGTCTTTAATTGAAGAAGACCTAGATCCTGAGTCATTGACTGGTGCCCACCTCGACAGAAAGTAGAGTATGGATGTGTGTAGGTCTAGCTGACTTCCAAAGGCACTTCCGACTCTGCCATGTCTATATTTCTATTAGCAGTAGTGTTTTGGGTGGTGCATAGCTTTATAAATTCTGTGAACTCCTTAACTTTGACCATAAACCTGAACAAATTGCTTGTATTGCACTTACTTCACGGCCCGGTCCTTCTCTCCTGCCCTGATTCCGTGACTCCTACTGTAGTCTGCATTGCTGTATTTCAGAAGGTTTACATGATAGAAAGATATATGACTTTAGTGATCTCCAAAGGGTCCAGTGGAATGTTGCAATTTTAAACTCAATGACTCTTTACCCCATATTTACTTATTATGTTATATTTTTCTAAGGGTATTTTAAAGTCTTGAACTTTGACAGGTATGGTGCTTTGGCAGAAAATGAGCTGGATAAATGATGGACTGAGTCCTCAAGTTAGGAAATAAGCAGATATGTTCCTTTGAACACTGAAAGGTAAACTATCGTGGTTTTGTGCTTATTGATTACTAATTGGTAGAGATACTATGTCCTGCATCTCTGCACACACATTTGGTTCCAGCTTGCTTGATCTACTCTCTCTAGAACATGCCTTGATCTACTCTCTCTAGAACATGCCTTTACTGATAAAACCCTTTTTCTTCTCTTTGCCATGTATCCTTTACCTAATTAGCCCCTCCTCCCTCAATAATGTCTTCTCTTATTCTCCAACCTGTTTAACCCTCCTCTCATATAAACTGCTAGCATTTCTTTTCTTTACTCCTCATTTGATATGCAATCATATTATTTGAATATATTTATATTGTTGTCTTATTGTTTAACTTTATAATAGTGATTTAACTTATGTACATATATTTTCTTTATAACTGCCTTTTAAGTTTAGCGAGGGATTACTATAGAAAACAGTATGAAGGCTCCTTGAAAAACAAAAATTGAATTACCGTATGACCCACCAACCCCTCTTCTGGGGTATCTACCCCCAAATTTGAAAACATCCAGAAAGATATATGCACCCCAATGTTCATTGCAGCAGTATTCACAGTGGCAAAGACATGGAAACAACCAAAATACTCTTCAATAGATGATTGAGTAAAGAAGATGTGGAACACAGTGAAGTATTACTCAGCCATAAGAAAAGATGAAATACTCCTATTTGTGACAGCATGGATGGATCTTGAGATTATCACGCTAAGCAAGATAAGTCAGAGAGAAAAAGTCGAGAACCATATGATTTCACTCATGCATGGGATAGAAAACTAAAAGCAACAAATGAACAAGACAAACAAATAGAGGCTCATGGACATGGACAACAGTTTAGTGGTTACCAGAGGGAAAGAGATAAGGAGGAGGTAGATAAGGGTAAAGGGGGCCAAATATACGGTGATGGAAGGAAACTTAACTTTGGGTGGTGAACACAATACAGTACACACATGATGTTATTGAATTATGCACTTGAAACCTGTATAATTTTATTAATGTCACCCAATAAGTTTAATAAAAAATAAATGTAGCGAGGGCTTATTTGATTACTTATTTGTATCCGCCATGCCTATGCATATTTATGTTATACAATAATTATTAGTTAATGAGTGAAAGAATGATTGAGCTTATGTTCTGTGAAATATTATGTTTGAAAGTTGTCTGCTCAATAAAATCCTTTTAGTATGGTACAGGTCAATAGATATTAATATTAATGAATCTCAATAAATGGATGCTCTGTTTTTAACTTACCTTTCGGCACAAACTATCCATCTTTAGAAATTTGATTATGACTGCTTTTGTGAACCCAATGGCTGACTTTCCAAATAGTTATTAGAGGAGATCTGAGCTCTTAGTTTCTATATTACAATTTGTGTTTAATATTAACGGAAGAGAAGTCTTTCTACAAATATGTAAAAAATATTGGTGAGTGAAGGAAAGGGCTTTCAGTGTGACAGAAGAAAATATCTTTAAAAGATCCGTGGTTATCTGCAGTTTCCCCAAGGTTGTGTTTACATAAAAAATACATTATTTTATGTTCTAGAATCGAGATGATTTTATGATTTAATAAGTTCCACCAAGAACTTGTGTAAGGTTATCAGTACCAGCATAACTACTACAGAGATCACATAGCAGTGTTAGTCTCTGGATTTATTGAGCTTGCTGTATTCCTTTAGTATCATTCATATTTCTCTCCCTAGGGTACCACTTTCCTCTCTTGACTTAATAACAAGATATGGAAACTCATTTATGCTGCGGCGTATGATGCTGGGAAATGAATGCCTGTTTATTATCTTGCTATACAGGACCTTTCATGACCATAGGTAGATGTTTGCTGTCTCAATATAAATAGGATTCAGAATTGTATTTTCTAGTGAGGGACAAGTTGGTTTGGTGGAAAGCACAGGCATTTCATGTCTGGACGATGACTCTGAACTTCACTTCATATGCTTACCAGCTGCATGACCTTGAACAAATAAAACGGAAACAGTGGCACCTGCTTCAAATGGACGTTTCTGGGAAGAGCCGAGATAATGGAGGAGGCGTAGCATGACACCCGGCTCCTGGCAGATGCACAGAATGTTTCTTTTGCGGGATGATGTGTCCAATGGGGATGTTTAGGGTACAGCTTCCCACTGTGTGTTGCCTAAATGTTTTCACTTTCATGTTTAATGCTTTGATGTTTTGGGGATATAAGCCCGCTCAGCCACTTTCTGTCAAGAACAGTTACATAGGAAATCACAAAATAGGTGTTTGATATAGAACTGATTTACAAAGCCAATGTGGGAAAAATTGGTCAGTGTTTTCCAATAAGTAATCACAACTTTTTTTTTCATGGAGGAGGAGAGGTGAGTGCAATGAAGATGTCTCTGCAGTTTTGAAACTTCCTTTTTGTTCCTCCCCTACCCCTCCTCTCTCTCCTTCCTTCCGTCCTTCCTTCCTCCCTCCCTCCCATCTACCCATCCCTCCCTTGTCTTCTCAGCCAACTTGATATCTAATGTAATAAGCCACATTGGAGACAAGAATAGAAGCTGAAATATGAGAGATTGGATAGTTTAAGTAGGCATACGCTTACATACAAATCTTGTACCTGTGTCATAGAGATGGGGGTGGGTGCTCTCTACTCACCGAAGATTGTCTACCTGGCACCATTGTCTGGGAGCTCCTTCAGCCCCAGTCACATGGCTTCTGCAAGAGCTAAACTTTCAACAGTGACTGCCCCTGGCACTATGGAGATGCATGGCCCTCTGGGTATTGTCTCCCTTACAGGGCCTGGTGCCTCTTTTCTAGAGATAGGAGCTGTAAACTGTACAGTGCTAGAGCTGATTGATAGGACCCATAGTTTCTCTGGAGTTCCTTCTTCTCTGGAGAAGGTCTGTTTTCATTAGGAAAGGAAGAAGTTCCATGCTCAAAGAGGCAGAGATGGCAGATAGTCCTGGCTACATTCAAGTTTCTCACTGTTTGCTTCTTAGATCTAACTGCCATCCTGTCCTTCCTACAGCTTTAGTTTCATTATTCCTCGTTTCCTTGGAATCCATGACACAAAAACCAAGTTCTATAGACTGATCAGCAGTACGGAAATTGAAACAATCATCAAAAACCTACCAAAAAGTAAAAGTCCAAGACCAGATGGAATCACCAGTGAATTTTACCAAACATTCAAAGAGTTAATACCCATTCTTCTCAAACTGTTCCAAAAAAAATCAAAGAGGAGGCAATACTTTCTAACTCATTTTATGAGGCCAATATCACCCTGATACCAAAACCTGGTAAAGACAACACACAAAAAAAGAAAACTACAGACCAATATCTCTCATGAACAGAGATGCAAAAATCCTAAATAAGATACTAGCGAACCGAGTACAGCAACTTATTAAGAAGATTATACACCACAATCAAGTGAGCTCCATCCCAGGGGCACAGAGATGGTTCACCATATGCAAATCGATTAATGTGATACACCACATAAACAAATTAAAAAGTAAGAATCATATGATCATATCAATAGATGCAGAAAAAGCCTTTGACAAGATACAGCATCCATTTATGATCAAAACAACAAAAATTGATGTAGAAGAAAAGTAGCTAAACATAATAAAGCCCATATATGACAAATCCTTAGCCTACATTATACTGAATGATGAAAAACTAAAAACCTTTCCTTTAACATCAGGAACAAGGCAAGGCTGTCCACTATTGCCATTGTTGTTCAGTATAACATTGGAGGTCCTAGCGAGTGCAGTCAGGTAAGAGAAAAATATAAAAGGCATCCAAATAGGAAATGAAGAAGTCAAACTATCATTATTTGTGGATGACATGATTCTCTATATAGAAAACCCTAAAGATTCCACAAGAGCACTACTAGGAACAATAATCAAATACAGTAAAGTTTCTGGATATAAAATCAATGTTCAGAAATCCATAGCATTCCTGTACTCTAACAATGAAGTGTCAGAAAAAGAAGTGGAAAAAATAATTCCTTTTGCAATTGAAACAAAAAGAATAAAATACCTGAGAATAAATCTAATGAAACATGTGAAGGATCTATATAATGAAAACCATAAGACCCTTTTAAAAGAAATCAAAGAAAATATAAAGAAATGGAAAGATGTTCTGTGTTCTTGGATTGAAAGAATCATCATAGTTAAAACGACCTTATTACCTAAAGCATTATACAGATTTAATGCAATCCCAATCAAAATCCCATTGGCATTTTTTAAAGAAATAGAACAAAAAATTCATCAGATTTGAATGGAAGCACAAAAGACCCCAAAGCCATCCTGAGGAAAAAGAATGAGGATTGAGGCATCACTTTGCCCGACTTCAAATTATACTATAAAGCAACAGTAATCAAAATAGCATGGTATTGGCAGAAAAACAGATACATAGACCAGTGGAACAGAATCAAGAGTCTAGAAATAAACCCATGTTTGTATGGGCAAATAATTTTCGAGCAAAAAGCCAAAAATGTATAGTAGAAAAGGAAAGCTTCTTCAATAAATGGTGCTGGGAAAACTGAAAAGCCGTCTTTAAAAGAATGAAACGAGACGGTTGTCTATCACCACACACCAAAATTAACTCAAAATGGATTAAGGACCTGAATATAAGACCTGGAATGATAAAATACATAGAAGAAAACAGGAACTAAACTCATGGACCTTGGATGTAAAGAAGATTTTATGAATTTGACCTCAAAGGCAAGGGAAGTAAAAGCAAAAATGAATGAATGGGACAACGTCAAACTAAAGAGATTCTGCTCAGCAAAAGAAACTGTCAGCAGGGTAAAGAGACAACCATCTGAATGGGAAAAGATATTTGCAAGCAACACCTTTGATAAGGGCCTAATATCCAAAACATACAAGAACTCATGCAACTCAATAACAACAAAAAACAAATGATCCAATCAAAAAATGGGCAGAGGACCTGAACAGACACTTCTCCCAAGAAGACATACAAATGGCCAAAAAAACATATGAAAAGGTGCTTAGGGAGATGCAAATCAAAACCACAATGAAATACCATCTCACACCTGTTAGAATAGCTATAATCAACAGGACAAGTAATAAATTTTGGAGAAGATGTGGAGAAAAAGGAACCTTCATACATGGCTGGTGGGACTGTAAATTGGTGCAGCTACTATGGAAAACAGTATGAAGTTTCCTCAAAAAACTAAGAATCGATCTACCAAATGATCCAGCAATCTCTCTACTGGGTATTTACCCCAAAGACTTGAAAACCCATATCCGAAAAGATATTCCCACACCGATGTTCATAGCAGCATTATCCATGGTGGCCAGGACATGGAAGCAATAGAGGTGTCCTACGATAGACAATTGACTAAAAAAGCTGTGGTACATATATACAATGGAATATTACTCAGCCATAAGAAGAGATGAAATACTGCCATTTGCGACAACATGAATGGACCTTGAGATAATCATGCTAAGCGAAATAAGCCAGACAGAAGAAGTTGAAAACCACATGCTATCACTTATATGTGGAATATAAAGCTAAAAGCAACAAATGTACAGGACAAACAGAGACTCATGGACATGGACAATAGACTAGTGGTTACCAGAAGTTGGGGGGAGGGGGCAGGAGGGAAGTAGATGGGGTAAAGGGGGTCAAAAATATGGTGACATTAAAGAAAAAAACAAATTCTTTACCTCTCCCTCCCTCTCTTTTTCTCCCTCTCTCTCTGCCAGTTCAAGTTGTTTTTTGTCACTTGTAACCAAAGGTGCCTTCCTTACCTGAACTTTGGATTTGGCTTTAATGGAAAATAAATGAGAAACCAGTTTCAAGCCAGTGGTCTCTAGCTAGCTTTTCACAAGAACCACATTTAGAAGGCTGTGATAAATAAGACTACAACCATGCTAGATGTTTATTTTTTCCAGTTTTCACTTGCCACTGGTGGGGATTCCTGCTCACTTGCATCACTGGGAAGCCCACCCCCCAGCAGTCCCCTGGAGGCTGTAGATTTGCTTCTTCATAGCCTCACCCACAGACTTTGAATGTTCTCTCCAGGCACATGACAGGTACACATTTAGTTTGCAAGAACCAGATAAGAGGTAGAACCTGGCTCAGCAATATGATCTGGTACTTAGGTTTTTTCTAGAAAAATAAAACTATTAAAGTGGCATTATTAATTACAGCATTCCTCACCAGAAGAGATAACATTTACGGGTATGAAGCTCTTGGTATACACTAAAAGCTTTGTTGTTAAGTCCAGCGATTATCGTGTTGTATCATAAAAGCTATTTATGTTTGGCATTTCACAAGTTAATAATCACAGCATCCATGGCCTTACAGCAACTCCCATGAACCACTTAAAGCTTTTCTCCTACAGCCAGTCTTGTTCTGCTCACCAAAACCAAGGTCAGAAGTCGTGTAGTCCACTAAATGACTGCTGTGGGTGGCCTCGCTAGTTCTGGGCTTTGGCTGTGCTACTAATTCACTGTGCAACTTGGTGCGATTTACTTACCTTCTCTGGCTGTCCATTCACTTATTTATAAAAAGTGCAGAGTTCCTGCCGATTCTTTTTCCATTCCGTGTAACAATTTTATGTGCTTCCCGCACTCCCTCCCCCTCCCCCAGACAGAGAAAGAGAAAGAAAATAGAGACGTGCAATGTGGTTGCAAATAGTTATGACTTTTCCTGATGCTCTCTTTCAGAGCCTGGGGGAAGTTACTTTGGCAACCGTGAATCTTTCTCTGGCTCTGAAGTAACTCTGTACTTCCTTATTATTGTTTCCTTTAGATGGGATGGTTTCTTGCAGATTTTTAAAAAAACTTTTCTTGAAATTTCTTAGAGACCAACCATTTTGAACTTATATTTGAATATTTGAAAGTCCAGTTGAAGCAGACCCATGGGCAGTTTAGAAGTAAAAACCATGCCATAGTGTCTTCAATGAGCAAAAGTTCTTCCCATGTGGACTGCACAGGGACCTTGTTCTTTGCAAACTGTTGCTTCTATACCAGCTTTAACTCTGTCTCCTGAAGGTGAAATCTGTCTGCAGCTTTCCCTCCTAAAGACTAGTCTCCCCTAATTACTGCATACGAGATCCTCCACAGCAGCCATATAGCAAGTCATAGTCCTCTAAACTGTGAGTCTAGAAACAACAATAGTGACTAGAATGCAGAGGCAGGTTGAGGTTGGGTACTGAGGCAATGCTTGGGCAAGGTGTCCCAACACAGACTGAAGCAGAAGTAGTGCCGGGGCGGGATAGGGGCAGACCCAGGTAGGACTGCACACAAGATCCAGTCCGAGGGCAGTCCCAGATCACTGTCAGGCAGGGGTTGATCGGGAGGCATCATGTGTCATATGACATATGAGAACTAGTGCAAAACACGGCGAGGATGGATGGGCCACACGGAAAGGTCTTTGATGCCGCTGGTACCCCTTTGGTGGTCTGAAACTGGCATAGCCGACTATGTAACACACTTGCCACTGGGGCCTCCTGCTCTTGGCAGAAACCCCAGATTCAAACCGTGAAAGTCCAAAGCTATCCTTAAGATTTCTCTCAACCCTGAATGTGTGTGTGTGTGTTCTCTTGGTTACCTTTGCTCTAGATTCTTGCATCCCGAGATACTATCTCTTTTTCACACTGAATTGATCTCTTTAGCATAATATCTACCATGCACAGGTGAGAATGTCCTAAACTGTACTGAAGTTTGGGGCAGGATTGTCAGAGGAGGACTGACTGCATATGGCGCAGAAAGAGTAGAAAATCCTTCCTCAAATACTCCTGCTCCCAGGCACCTTCTGGCCAGCTTCCCGTTCACGGTGTCTCCCTGGCCCTTCCAAACACGAGGGGCAAACAAGGCCTTGCTCCTTTCAGGTCGCAGTCACCTTCTGCCCTTCTCCTTCCTTCCACCTTCCTCCTAAGAAAACTTAAATCTTTTCTCACACAGGACAGATCTAGCACTTCTTTTTGACATGGGTTCTACTTAGTATTTGTGCTCTTAAGGGCCCCCCTTTCTATTTCATAAAGCATTTTAGGTTATTTTTTTCAGAGATGTTGGACTTTTCCTGCACTGATCGAGGAGTAAATTTTATACTACTGGAGCTTGAACTCGATGCCAGACTAAGCAGGAGAGAGGATGGGAGAGGGGGTAGTAATGCGTGGTTGGGTTTGCAGGGCCCTTCTTTCCACTTAGAGATATTTGTGAACTCCCTTAGTCTTGTCACGTGTATGCATTTTACCCCCACCCCACAGCCCCCCACTAGACAGTAACATTTTTGAAGGCAAAAGCTGTTTTGGCTTCATTATCTTATCCCTGGAGCATCTACCCTTGAACATAATAGGTATTTGGTAAATCTTAACTAAACAAATAGATGTGCTCAGTGTGATACTAATAGATGACTAAAACAGTTAATTTCTAGTTTTAGGAAGACAAAAATAACAGAGATGAGAATAATTAAACCGTGAACCTTGTGGTCATGAACGAGAGTGAATTTCTCAAGAATTTGGAAATGCCTTACATTCTTTGTTGCATAATATAGCATTTAAATAAAATTTGGGCTCCTATTTAGCTTATTAATTTAGATACATTTTTTTCAGGATTTAAAACAAAAATGTAAAGGCCTATTGCCAGGAATTTTTAAAGGACACCAGATTTCAATTTCATTTTCACATCAGCAAATGACAATCTAATATAATAAGTTATTTCGAACTTAATATATCTAAAACTCAGGTTAGTTTTGTTTTCTGGCTACGTATTCTAATGGGGAAATATTTCCATCGAGGTATTAGGATAAAGTTTTATTTTTGGATCTGTGACACTTTTCCTTGTATTTTAAAAATCTCTTGGGTATTTTAAGGGAAATTTAACTCATCTGATTTTGATCTAAATATAATTTACTCACAATAGTAGAGAAATATTTGATATCCATGGAAATCTATTCATGCTCTTTAAGCTTTTCTCCTGGGAAATAAGAAATCACATTTTCCAAGAGTAAATCATAAACCTTCAATGTCTAATTTTTCTGCTTACGTAAGGGAACCTGAGTTAAGCATCAAACTGGGCAGTCCAGATCAGGTTTTTTTTTGTTTTTATTTTTTGAGTCTTTTTTAAAGCATACATAGGAAATTTTTATTGAGGAGATTTTCTTTTTTTCTTATTCTGACAGTTTTATCTGCTATCTTTTTTTTTTTTCCAAACAATGATTTTGGAAGATTTAAGGTAATAAAACAATTTTGATGTCTGTGCATTAATGGTGTCTACGTTCAAGATGTTGCTGACCTGTCAGAAGCTTGGAAATGGCATTTAAATGTATTTCTTAATTTTAATTTTAAGCACTTTCTGTGAGAATTAAATACCAGTCCTAAGTGAATATTTTGAATTTTAAAAGTTTAGGCCAAGATATAGCCAAATTTTGTACACTTGAAAGGCCTGAAACCCATTTACAAATTAAAAGAGGTTATGATATCAGTACTACGTGTTAGATGTGAAATGTGAGAGACCGGGCGGTATCAGATTCTAAGAGGATCATGGGTGGCCATCCTGGAATTGAGGGGCAGGGCCTGGTGGTGTAGCTCCTTCGACCCTCTGACTTCTCTCCAGTCTCTCTTGACTTCCAGGATCTACCTCTTCTGGCCCTCTAAGGACATTGTTATTCCCAGTCCTTGGAGTAAGCTTTGAGGCTTTGCATCTCTGACTTGAGCCTTATTCCTTTGGGTTCGCCTTCCCTACTGGAAGCCAAATGGCTAGAGTCTGGGCAAGGGCCTAGCTCTTGCTCTACAGCCCTTTGCTGCCCTCTGCTGCCCATAGCAAATGGCAATTAACCCTCCAGGTCCAGCTGGCCCATGGATCTGATGCCTGGGTCATTGCAGTAGTCTCCCGGCAGCTCCTTCCTTTAGTTTAGCAAATAAGTCACAGTCAGATAAATCTTCCTGAAATATCATTTCACATGAGAATCAGCTCAGTTGTAATGAGTGGGTGCGCAGACTAGAGACAGACTGCCGGGTCCAGTTCCAGCTCTGTCATTTATTAACTATATGACTTTGGGCAAGTTGTATGACCCTGGGCAAGTTATTTAAATGGTATGTCTCAGTTTCCTAGCCTGAAAAATGGGTTGATGGTACCCTTATGAGGTAGGTATTATTATTATCAGTATTAAATGAAAAAAAAATGAAAAGTGTTTGGATCAGCGTCTAGGGCATAGTAAATACTAAGTAAATATTAGTTATTGTTATATTTATCACTCCCCTCCTCTTTAGGATTTACTATAGAGCGACATTTCCTAAAATGTGGGACTGCAAACACAAGATGACGTGAGATGAATCAAGAGTATGGCATTAAATAACCATAGTGAGAAAACCCTTTTTTCAACTTTCAGATTTCTGATTATATCAAGGTGCAAGTGTCATTTTAGTGCTAGAATGTTTATAACCCTCCTCTAACATTCGTTAATCTCTCTTTTTAGTAGAGATAGGCCTCAAGCTTAGAGATGGCTACAGGCTTTGACAATTTAATGACACCCATTTTACAGTATTTTCTATTTCTGGCAAATGATGCTAGTTTTTATTTTATAGCTGTATTATAAAGTTTCCTTTTAAAATTAAAAGGAAGTGAGTTTAAAGAATGTTAAGTAAATTATAAACAAATCATACCGTAATTGCAAATATGGCAAAAATCATGAACACGGTACTCAAATGCCTGAGGTTTGAGGAAACCGCATGAGAGCGCACGTGCTTTGGGCTCTCATTGGTCCGCAGCTGGTCTGGGATCTTCTCCTCTCCTTGTGGGCCTCTGTTTTAGCTAGCCTGTCCCACTGAATGCTGACATGTCTTGAACATTCCTGCCTTTGGGTTTTTTCCCTCAAGAATGCCTTCCATTCATCCGCCAAGGGCTTGTTTAAAACCAACATCCTCTGTAGGCCTCTCTGAACACCTCGCTCCAGTCCTCTCTCCTTTCTCCTCATCGCCCATTCCATTTGTTTAGCAGTCATTTTTTTTATTATATGTCATGATATGATAATAGATATGTAATATCTGTTATTTCTATGTACATGTCCTGTTCCTACAACAAGAAGAAGAGTTCTGGCAGCCCCTTTAGGGTGGAGACAGTGCCTCCGTTCTCTCAATATCCCCTTCAGGGCCTAATACAACGCCTTGGATGCAGTAGATACTGCTAAAAACTTGAATTGTTGTGTATCTGTATTATTTATATACCATAAAATTCACCTGTTCTGAGTGTTCTGTTTGATGATTTTTAATAAATGTATATGGTTGTGAAACCAGTAATACAGCCCAGTTTAAAACACTTTTATCGCTGCCCTCCCCGCCGCCCCCGCACCCCCCGCCAAAAAAAAGTTCCCTTGTGCCCATTTGTAATCAGTCTCCTCTCTGACCCGGCCCAGGCAACGGCTGTTCTGCTTTCTGTCTCTATAGTTCTAAAGATATTTCATAGAGACGGAATCATATAATATGTAGCTTTTTTCTGTCTGGCTCCTTTCACTCAATACAATGTTTCTGTGACGTGTCCATGTTGTTGTGAGTATGTTGTGCTTTTTATCACGTAGTAGCAATAGATGGACCAAATTTTGTTTATCATTCACCATGTGGTGGACTTTGGGATTGTTTCCAGTTTTTGGCTATTAAAAATAATTATTCATGTGCAAGTCTTTATGTGAACATATGTTTTGTCACAGGGAGACTTTCGGGTGGAAATTGCTGGTTCCTATGGTAAATATAAGTTGAACTTTTAAAGAAACTACCAAACTGTTTACCATTTTACAATCCCACCAGCAATGTATGAGGGTCCCAGTCTGTAGCATCCTTACTAACACTGGTATTACCTGTCTTTTTTCTTTTCTAGTGCGTAATGAGGGATGAATCAAGGATGGCTCTTGGATTTTTGGGTTGAGCAATTGAGTGTTTGGTATTACCACATAATGGAGGCTGAAAAAAGAATGAACTTTTTTGAGAAAAATCAAAAGTTCTGGTTTGGCCCAGTTGAATTCGTGGTGCCTATTAACAGCCATTCAGAGGGACTGTTAAATAGGTAGTGGGATGTATGAGGCCACCTGTGTTCATTCCGTCTTCCTGAATTCATTACACAATTGCTTCAATTTTCTGTACTCTAGATATGTGTCTGATGGTCCGGGCAAGTCATATAACTTTTTCTGATGTCAGTTTCCTGATCTTTCTCCAAAGGTTGGGTGAGGAGTGAACGAATTAAGAATGTAAAAGTGCTTATTATCATAGTTATTATTATTAATGCGTGATTGGCATTTGATTATTTCATTTTTTTTGTGTTCATTGGGGCTTCCGAACCCATGTTTTAGGCATATGTGATGTTCAGTAAATACTGACTTAAATCAATGAATGCAGATAATGACTAAGTGTGTAATGGTGGAGAAGAGAGAGAGGAGAGAGAGAGGAAAGATAAAAAGAGGGAAGAGATGGGAGAGAGATTGAGATGGGGTAGGAGAGGAGAGAGGAGAAAGACAGTAGATATAATATGGATTGGCCTTACAAAAAATGGCCATTACAATTCCACATTAGAGCTTTGTGGAAAGGCAATTTATCTTTTATGTATGACACCAGGAAGAAACATGGAAGAGTCAGGATTTGGGGAGATATTTAGAATTTAACACTTACCATATAAAATATAGTATTTTGTAAGTGTCTTTGATATCTGCATACTAGGCTTTATGTTTTTTTGAGAGCTAGGGGGATTTCTAATGTGCCTCTGGATTTCTCAGAACCTTAGCTTTACTGCTTTAAACATAATATGAACATAGCAAATAAGTATAAAGTGAATAAGTACATTTTTTTAAACTTCTCTTTTTATTCTAATTAAATAGTGACATGTAGTTGACTTTCGATTGGTTAATAGATGACTCTACAGCAGGTTATTTCCTTCCTCTGTCCCAAGGATATTGTGGACATGCTTCTGTCATAGCTGATGGATGACCTGTAATTGCAATTACTTGTTCGCATTCTTTTTCTGTGATGAGAGGTGCTCCATGTCTCTGGCACAAGCCTGCACGTAGTGGTTACTCAGGTGATGCTTGAGAGAATTATTCCTGAGTGGACAACTGTATTCAAGACTTATGAATAGGTGGGGAAGGATATCAGATCTGTTCTCTTTGGGGGTTTCAGATTATAGATCTAAAGATCTAAATCTAGGGAGGGAATGGAAGTAGGGAAATGGTCTAGTAACTATGTTTTCCTGCATTTTCTATCTTGTGGCCAAGGTAGACATATTCTTGACATGGTTAGGGAGTGCTTCCCCATGACCGTCTTAAATCTCAGTTGATAATATTAGCTCATGTAAATGTTTTGAGAGGGCCACAATCCCAACAGTTCTTGTTAGATTAGCTCATTAGGAAGAATTTTCCTTGATTGGCTTAAAACAAAGGATTTAAAACTTTTTTTTCTAAAAAACTTTTTTGTTGAACAAAATCTTTTGTGAACCCCATACACATAAGTCATAAAAACAAAATTACTCTGGTTGATGCAGGGGTGATGTGCTAGGACCTCGCCTGTTTATCTTTTCTTTGTCCCCTGTGAACACCCTGCAGCCTCTGGGGAACGCCAGGGCTCCTTGAAAGAAAGTTTGAGAAAGCACAGGTTTAGAGGAAGTCTGTGCATTCGACCTCTTGTTTCTTCTACTACCCTTGACAGATTTCTGCTGAGTCTGTAGAAACACTTAACCATGCTACCATCTGCAACCATTAACTTTTAGTCTATATAAAACTTCTAAGAATCAGCCCTTTCTGATTGTGCTTTCTATGTGAGAACTTGAATCAAAAGACACTTTTGAGTCTACCAGTAAGTCAGATAAACTATACACATCGGAAGGAAAATGCCCTGTATTTGTGAATTTATCATTGTGAATTTACAGCCCTACACTTAGTATCCTATGTAGGAACAGAGAGTATCCTATCCAAAGGAGTAGCTGGGAGAGGGAACCACAGGGAGGTGGAGGAGAGGCAGGGATTAAAGGGTTGAGTCAGATCACGGGTTAGCATTGAGAAGGCCGCACTAAGTGCTGGGATCGAGGTGCATGTGAAGAGCAAGGTGAGTTATGAGAAGAGAAGATTTGCTGACATGTAGAGGGGACCGGCTGTCAAAGTTTTGAATTTACTAGAGCTTGGCAGTTGGAGAGAGAAGACAGAGTGGGTGCTTCAAGGAGGGCCTGGCAGTCCAGGAAGTCAGGAGCGATCCGAGGAGTCAGAAGGGCACGGTGTTTCAACGGGGCCAGGAATGCTGGCGTTGGATAGGATAAAACCAGGAAGTCAAAACAGAGTAAGACACAAGAATTTGTTGAGTAGATCCTGAAGCAGACTCACAAAGTTTTAGCTAATGTGTAGTATTTCCTCTATGTAAGAGGCTGAAAGAGCTTTTGAGGGTTTACCTTGGGGTATAATCATTTACAACCCTCAAAAATAGTGGAGAGATGGACTGCAGCTTTATTTTTATTGAGCAACGATTCTCATACCATAAAATTCACCATTTTATAGTATACAATCCAGAGTTTTTAGTACTAGGTTGTGCAACCATCATCACAAATTCCAGAATATTTTCATCACTTCAAAAAGAAACACTGTCCTCATTAGCCACTCCCCATTCTTGGCATCCACCAATCTATTTTCTGTGTCTATGGATTTGTCTATTCTGGAATGTTCATAAAAATAGAATCATACAATATGTAGACTTTTGTGTCTGACTTCTTTCACTTAGCAGAATTTTTTCAAATGTTCACCCATGTTATAGTGTGTATCAATGCTTAATTCCTTTTTATTGCTGCATAATAGTCCATTGTAGTGATAGACTACATTTTATGTACAAAACGGTTGATGGACATTTAAATTGTTTTCACTTTGGGGCTGTTAGGAATAATACTGCTATGGACATTTGTGTACAAGTTATTGTGTAGACATACATTTTGACAGTCTCTGACAATCTCGTTTTTCAGTTGGTTCATGTGGATCATTGATGTTCAAAATGATTATTGATATATAGTTAGATAAATATCTACCATATTTGTTAGTTTTCTATTTATTGTCCTTGTTCTTTGTGTTTATTTTTGTCTTCTCCTTTCTTTTTATGTAATTTTTTTTGGTGCAGTTTCAATTGAGTATTTCATATGATTCTACTTTTTCTCCTTAGTATCAGTTATATTTCTTTTATTTTAATTAAAAAAATATTTGCCTTAGAGTATGCAATATACATTTATAACTAATCAAAATCCACTTTCAAATAACACTATACTACTTCGCAGGTAGTGCGAGTAACTTGTAGTACCAAAATAATCCCGGTTTCTCCCTCCTGTCCCTTTGTCATTGCTGTCATTTATTTCACTTATATATAAGCATACATAAGTGTAAATACATAGATATATGCACAAAGTATATAACTGAGTACATTGTTGCTGTTATTTTGAGCAAACTTATCTGTTAGATCACTTAAAATAAGAAAAAATTTTAAATTTTACCTTCACTTATTCCTTCTGTGTTCTTCCTTTCTTTATGCAGATCCGAGTTTCTAATCATGAAAAGATATTGGGTTTTGTCAAATGCTTTTTCTATGTCTATTGAGAGGGGAAAGTGGTTTCTGTCCTTTATTCTATTAATATGGTATATTACATTGATTGATTTTTCTAAATCGAACCAATCTTATATCCCTGGGATAAATCCCACTTAGTTGTGGTTTATAATTCTTTTTATATGTTGCTAGATTCAGCTTGCTAGTATTTTGTTCAGAATTTTTGCACCTATTTTCATAAGGGATACGGGTCTGTAGTTTTCTTGAATTATCTTCATCTGATTTTCTTTATTGTTTTCTATTCTCTATTTTATTTATTCTCATTCTAGTCTTTATTATTTCTCCTTGTTTTTTTTTTTTGTTTGTTTGTTGGTTTTTTTTAGGAGTGTTACTCAATTTTTATATATTTGTGATTTTCCTAATCTGTTTATGCTGGTATTGATTTCTACTTTATTTCATCATTGTTGGAGAAATACTTTGTATGATTTCAAAACTTTTGAATTTACTTAGGTTTATTTTATGGCCTAACATATTATCTATCCTGGAGAATGTTTCATGTGCACTTGAGAATGTGTATTCTAAGTATTCCATAGATGTTTGTTACTCTAGTTGCTTTTTAGTGTTGTTCAGGTCTATCTTTTTTGCTGATATTCTATACAGTTGTTCTATTCATTATTGAAAGTGGAATGTGGAGGTCTCCAACTATTACTGAAGAACTATTTGTAAAATTGTCTGTTTCTTCCTACAGTTATTTCATGTTTTGCTTTATGTATTTTGGGGCTGTTTTGTCACATCTGTATATGTTTATAGTAGTTGTTTCTTCTTAATGAATTGACTCTTTTATCATTATAAAATGTCCTTATTTGTCTTAATTAACAATTTTTGTATTTAAGTCTTTTGTCTGATACTACTGTAACCATTTCTGCATGGTATATATATATGTTTTTATCCTTTTACTTTCAACCTATTTTTGTCTTTGAATCTAATGTATTTTTTTTGTAGACAGCATATGATTGGATCATTCATTTTTATTCATTCTGCTGATTGGATTTTGATTGGAATCTTCAGTTCATTTACGTTTAGTATAAATAATGATGAGGTTGGATTTACTTCTTCCATTTTTCTATTTTCTATCTTTATTTTTTTGTTCCTTTGTTCTTCCATTACTACCTTCTTTTGTGTTAAATAAATACTTAAAAATATTTTTCCCTGATAGCATTTTAAGCTCCTCATTTTTTTAGTAGTTTCTCTGTGGATTACTGTTAATATCTTAATTTATAACAATCTAATTAAAGTTAATATCAACTTAATTTCAATAGTATACAAAAACTTTGCTCCTATATAGTGCTTCCCATCTCTCCTTTATCCTTCTGTCCCAAATTACATCTTCATACATTGATGTGCCCATCAATATAGATTTATAATTATTTCTTTATGCTGTTGTCTTTCAAATCAGGTAGGAGAAAAAGTTACAAACAAAAATACATTTATACTGTCTTTAATGTTTGCTTTTATAGTTACCTTTATTCGTGCTCTTCATTTCTTCATGTGAATTCAAGTTACTGTCCAGTCTCCTTTTATTTCAGCCTGAAAGAGAAGTTCCTTTAGTATTTCTTGTAGGGCAGATCTTCTGGCAATAAGCTCTGTTTTTGTTTATTTGGGAATGTCTTAATGTCTCCTTGATTTTGCAAGGAAAGTTTTGCTGATATAGAATTCTTGGTGGATTTTTTTTTTTTAGGGCTTGAATATGTCATCCCACTGCCTCTGGCCTCCATGGTTTCCAATGAGCAATCAGCTGTTAATCTTATTGAGGCTGCCTTATTCCTGAGAAGTCACTTCTCTTTGCTACATTTAAGATTCTCTCTTTTTCTTTAGTTTTCATTAGTTTTATTATAAACTGTAAACCTAGTGTCATTCTGCCCATGTTTCATCAACCATATTTAAAAGGATAATGCAGAACACTTTTGTTAGTGCTTTAATTCAATCTTTGTATCTCTGTAACATTTCTCTGATCAACAATTTTATGATTTAGTAATACATGGTTTTGTTTTTCATTATCATATTTCATAGTTTTATAAAACTTAGAATGATACTTGTGTATCCATTGCCATAATTAATTCACCTAATAGATTTGTTGAGCACTTGCATATGGAAAGCTCTATGCAAGACTTTTAGTTTTCTTAGATAAGTGACAGGTGGTCCTTCCTGTGAGGATGACACATTTGGCTGGTAGAGGACACATACACAACTAACTACTCTATAATTAGAATGACGGTACACTGAGTATTAACAAAGTATTTTTGAAACATAGAGGAAGAAGTCACTGACTTTTATATTTGATAGCTAAGCAAACTGAGGATTATATAGATTAAGCAATTTGAGACCTTGAGGTTACATAAATTAGAAAGAGCAAAGGACTAGAACCTACCACTTTGGGTTCTTTCTATGAGACTGTGATGATTATAGAGTGTGCTATTCTGTATTTTCAAGCATCAAAGATAAAAACGATTTCTTAAATGAAATGTCGGAAAGTGATTTGGCAGAAGTCAGTGTTGGTACCAGGATTTGGGTATCATACCACAGTTTCCTGTTTTCACATGTATTAATTGATCTGCAAAGGACAAGTAGATATGCGAAGCACAGACTAGATAGTTTGCTTCAAAAGATGTGCATGTTACAAATAAAACTGGCAGTGTTTATTTATACTTATTAGATTATATTAGTATGAGTTTAGTAAACAAGTGGCTATGCTGAAACTTGAGGTTCAAATTATTAAAATATACTTGATTTTACTAAGTCCACCTTAAGTGTTTTTTTTTCTTTTAATTGATACTATGTTTTGAAAAGAATTCTTTTCCTCCTTCATCTCCAATAAAAATTTAGATAGGTACAGTTTATACTAGAGTTTCCTTAATAATAGGAATTGCTGATCCTTCAGAACTATGTTCTTTTCCCATAGGATAAAACATGATTTATTTGGGCATAGAGTTTTAATTTTAATCTGTATCCCTCCTTTTCTATTCTCCCATGATTCTTTGCAGCAGGGCAAGAGAAAGCAAGTCTTATAAAAAGAAATACAGTATGTGGTGCTTATTAAAGTTACATACATCTCTTCTCACAGGAGAATTTTGATTTACTGCAGGTTGTGCATATGTTGCATATGGACATTTCTAGGGAACAGATTCCTTATCGCTGAGCAGTGAATGGCTTCTAGTACTCCATTATTGCTCCGGGAACATGTTAGTAATGATTATGAAAGGTAGGATACCATGAAATCTGTAAGGTGATTTGGCAGAAGTCGATGCTGTTGGTGCCAGGATTTCGGTACCGTACCACAGTTTCCTGTTTTCAAATGTATTAATTGATCCGCAAAGGACATCTTTTGGAGACAAGAATTCAGACAGACTGGCACAGGCTGGACCTCCGCCAAGACTGCTCGGAAGGTTGCCATACTGGGAGCAAAAGAGTGAGAGAGAGAAAGAGAGAGGGAGAGGGAGAGAGAGAGGCAGAGGGAGAGCTGAGGAAAGAAAAAAAGGCAAGACTTGGCACAGCTCAGTCAAATCAGCTTCTTTTGTCTGCTTTCTCGGCTTGAGCTTCAGGAAAGAAAACGGTCCTGGGGTACAGAAAAACTCAGAACTTTTTGGTTTTCAAACTTAGAAGGCTTTTTAAGTCTCTTGGGCTATTTGAAAGTGTTGTACATACAATGACGTTTAGTCACCAGTATTAAGGGAAATAAAAGCCTTTTTCAAAATGAAGCTTCCACAGTGTCTATGCATTTGGGAAATACTGTACTTGATTTTTTGCATGTATGATTATACCATGAGAGACAGGATTAATATAGAAGATGGCAAGGCAAATTTCTAATTAGAGAGAATATTAATTTTCTACAAAATAAAGTTTGTTCAACAATACAAACCTGCTTTCAAATCAAATCAGACATCCTTCGGAATGTGTTCAGAACGTAAGTTTTTAGATTTTATTTTATTTTTTTCCCATTTGTAGACATTCACTTTTCAAGGAGCCTTTTTAAGATTTTATGCAACCCAGCCAGGAAGTCAGAGTAAAAGTTGTTTTATCCATGTGTTTAAGAAAACGTTTTCTTAAAGCAACAGCTTTTATTTCTGCTGCTTCATGCTGTCCTAAACTACATCCCCCAGCAATGAGTGACAACAGTGAAGACCAGAAAGGCAAGCTGAAGACACCAGACTTCGCTTGAAGGGCAAACAAGAAATGTGAGCTTGGTCATTATTTTTGTGTGTGTCTTTGCTCTGAACCAGTTTTTGGAGGTGGGTGGGGAGGTGGGTGGGGAGGTGTCTATGTCTAAAAGATGTGTGCGATTAGGGAATTCTCATTGTGAGAAGGAAATGATAAAAGGTAATTTTTATGATGTTGGCAGAAATGGCTGGGAATGATAGACAATAGAAATTCAAATCTTTTGGATAAGAGGTGGTGAGCTGTGTTTGAAATACTTGGAAAAAAATTCCATTATTTTTAGTTGATTAGATTGTATAATTAAACGATTATTATAGCTTGGCTCTCTCAAAATATTTTAAGTAGAAGGAAAATCTAGAAAGTTCATCGATTTTCTTTTCAATACTACCCAGTATTTTACTTACATATGTACTTTATATCTAATTTTTTTTAACAATAAATACTTCCTATTAGGCCTGGTTATGGTTGGATTATGATAGTTCTGCTCTTAAAAATCAGCATTATTGCAGGAGAGGTTAACTGTAAGGCACGTATTTTTGTGGACCACCCTCATTGTCAGTAAGTATTCTATTTCTAAAGAAGAGAGTTTGAGTTGTAGTAGGTTATGACTTACTGTAATGTTATGTTTATTTTTATTTTAAAAACTAAAAGAATACAGGAAAATCGTATGTATTCACCTAAGTACTAGTCATTTTGGGGCAGTATAAAATATTGCTCCAGGATCTATGCTTTTGTTTTGAGTATGTAATCATGGATTTGTTAATCCTTTCAGCAAAAAAAATTTTTTTTTGTTTGTAGCTTTTTATTATTGCGCGCCTTAGATAATCAATTGTTTGAAATGGTTTTTATAGTATTATGACATATCAGCAATTTTGAGAATGGCATTTAATATACAAATGCTATTTAAAATATGTGAAATCTAGTAAAGGTGTTTGCATAGTTAAGATTAAGTATTTCCTTCAACTTTTTTACTAATCAACATCTTGGTCTTCCATAAAATGAAATCACTTAATGTTCATGTGGTTTGCCAAAATGACAACCTTTGTTTTATAAGCTTCTTTATACACCACCTCGCTGATACTCCTAAAATGGACGCCAAGACATAAAAGACATGCTGATAGGCACTAGAAAAGGAGATGTTTACATGGCTACAGTCTTCCTTTTTGAACTGATCATAGGATCATTCACGCCTATACTGGAACCAACAATATATGAAACAAAAAGGAAGTTCAATAAAATAAGTTTAAATTAGAGCTACATTTTAATACTGACCGTCTTATTACCGATTTTTATTTACTTTCATTTACTTCTTAAACAAGTTTGCTAAATATACAACTTCTTTATTTATTTAAGACTATTTGCCCTTAATTTAAGAGAATTATTTGCTAGCTTATTTCCTAACTTCTTTGCAGCGAATTTAGTGAGAGCAAACTTATTATACATCCAGACTATTTTATATCCAGTTCTTACTAACAATATAATAAAAAATTAAGTGAATTAAAATAAAAAACAAAAGTATAAGAACATACCTTAAGAAATATTAAATTTTTCAATACTGCTAAAGCTACATTTTATAGTGTTTATTAGACTTAAGATTTGATAATAAATATTAGCTGCAATACCCAATAAAGTTTCTTACCAGTATATTCTTTCTGGCCTACTTGTTACATATCTTAAAATGAAAAAGTCCTAAATTAAGATGCTCCTTGTTAACCGAGTGTAACAGACACTCCTTTGTACAACCTTTTTTTTAAAGGTATGTTTAAGACATTGTGTTGATTGCATTTTCAAACACATTGAGGTTTAACATAATGAATTCTTCTTTAGATTTAGAACTTTTATTTTGGAAACACATTGACATTTAGGTTCTTAATTATTTACATACTAGTGTTAATATTTCAAATCTTATTTTGAAGTGTGGAAATACTAGTGGTTGCAAATGAAATCTATCTCAGCATATATTCATTGTAGTTTGAATTATAATATTTTGAAGTAAAATTATTAAGACAGAATGGATTAATATTTAACTGCTACTTGATACCTACTATTAAGTCCCATTTAGATGTATATACCTGAACATACAAGCACATAATTCTGTAAACTAATGCAAACCTCTCAGGGGGCCTTAATCCAGCATTTTATAATTATTCACTCATTTATTCACTTAAACAAATGTTTATTGAGTACCCACTTAAGTATGCTAATATTTTGTTTTGGGTAACGGAGAAGGAAGCCACATACATGGATGGCAAAAGAAATAGATTTAAAATATACGTACAAAAGTGTAGATAGAAAAAAGCACTAATGTAATAAGATTTATTTCAGTAGGTTCAAGTATGTTAACTTTATTGCACAACATACCTATTATAGAATTTTTTAAAAAATCAGGAGATTAGTTGTAGCCCATACAGCTGTAAGATTTTGTTTTGCTATTATTTAGGTTGTTGCATCTTATTGGCCAAAAAGCTTCAGTCGTTCAATCTTTTGACAGATGTGTTAAATAAGCAATTCAAATGGTGTGAGGAAGAAATTAAACAGGGAAGACTAAACCACTGCTCACATTTTATAATTTATATATGTCAAAGTAGATATCCTTGAACCTTCCAAGATGTGGCTGCTACATAAAAACAATGGTCCGTTTATGAGGGATTTTTTCTCCCCTTTTCTTTCCTTTGTTTTCTTTGCCGAAAAAGAGGGAGAAGAGGAGACCAGCCTTAGGACTGTAAGCCAGCATGGCCCTTAGAAAGTAAGTTTGCTAGGGGCAGTGTATTTTAAATGGACCAATCGGTTCACTTTCCGTAATCTCTAATGTTTTGTTTTGTTTAGATTTTTTTCTTTATCTTTGTTCACTAGCATAAAGATTCATGGCATAGTACACCTCTTGACTCTAGATATGAATGAGCATTTAACTTATTTATTCCATGCAGTTGTTCTCTAATATAAAAAGAAGGTATAGGTTCAGATTCCGAGGAGGAGGTGAAAGTCAAATGAGCCAGAGAGGTGAGCTTGGAAGCTGTTGTGGCCAAGGCCTATGTCAGGACTGGTGGCCGATGGAATGAAGATGAAAAATGTTTCAGTTGTAGGTATGGACTGATGAAGTAATTCAACCGGTATTCCCAGAGGACCTGCTCTGTGCCAGGCACTATGCCGGATGTGGGGGATACTAAGATATAATTTCTGCCCATAGGAATTTATAGTCTAATTGGGGAAAGAAGGATAAGAATAACTTATAAGTGTATATCTCTTTACAGTTAACCTGTTACCTCTTCATTCCTAGCAACCATGCCCAACACAGGGACTGGTACATAATGGCCACTCAGTACTTCTTGAAGGAATAAACCAAGTTGTGAACCAGATTATTATCTTCTTGGGTCTTATTAAAAGAATTTCCCCACTCAAGGTTAAAAGGCAAAAAGCACTGTGCTTGCTTTTATCTTGAGTTTGTGTTGTTGGTGTGGGTTTAGTTGGGGTGGAGGGTAGGGCCACCTTCTTTGTGACCAAATTAGAATCCTTCCAGGTAGCCATTGGAGACAATATAAAGATGACTGGTCCACAGTGACCTTGACCACCCATTCCCTCCCAGGTGGCCCTTCATTGTCTTGATTTTCCCTCTCCTAGTTTCCCCAGAGGATCCCAGAACTGTACTTTAGGTCTTGGTGGTGTAGCCTAAGCATGGAGCAGACCAACTAATTGTCTAACAAGTGTAAAGTCTTTCTTATGAGCGTGGGAAGAAGGCTAAAGGGATTGAAAGAGAGAAGAAGAGGGAGAAAGAAAGGGAGAGAGGAAGACAGAGAGATGTGAGGGAAAATTGTGGAGAGCTGAGGATACTGCTCAATAGCCAGCTTCAGTCCTATCAGTAACTGCTAAGAGAGTGAGGGTGAAAATGGGATCTTGGGGTTAGGCTGGAATACTAGAAGCAGCCAGCATCAAGAGTGTGATAAGCATTATGAAGGGGTGCTGAGGCCAGTTCACATTGAACAGTATCATTCTAGGTTTTTCTCCAGGGTTTTGGGAACCAGGAGAGGGAGGGGCTGAGTCAAGACCATTGTGTATAATTGTCTACTGAGGAGGTATAGGAGCTGAAATTCAGTCCCTGTTTTCTTGCCTAAGCCCTGTGCCTTCGTCTGCTAGAGGAAGGTACATGGGTACCAATGATGGCCCTAGAGAGAGTAAGTATAGAATGAATGCAGGCTTGGAATTGAAATAGTAGGAGTAGAAGAAGGTCAGAGGGTGTGGGATGGGGAGGAAGGGCAGCATTCCAATATGTGATAGTGGGGTCCAGGCGGGATTAAGAGATATTACTAGAAGAGTTCCAGAGAACACAGTGTAAAAGGGAGAGGTGAGTGCATAGAAATTTTGGTAGAGTGAAAGAAAAGAATCAGAAAATACTGAAGTTAGGAGTTTGTTTTCAGACTTAACGGATTGTGTATAATAGCACCAACTGCAAGGCATGACTTAGTTTGGTCATTGGTTGTATTAAGGTCATTTTATTTCTGTAAAAGCAAGTATAGGAAAGGAAGGTAGTTACCTGTTTGTGTTCTGTTTCCACGTGTTATAAGAGTTAAAATTTTCTCTTGTTTCATAGTTATGAATCTCTATATAATTAGAACACGCCTAATATGTGGTTCTTGGGATTTTATGGAAAATATGTAGGCATTACAGTTTAGATTTTGCAGAACCAGGACCTGTGTGGTGGTGCCATTCTTTTCATCTCATACATCAATGCCATTTGTCTCTCTTTTTCCATTAGCCTCTGTAAGTTGTTTTCCCTTACTTGAAAATTGAATCAGATTATCCTCAGAAACTCAGGAGGGCTTTATTCTAGTGTCTTTGAAATAAATTGTCCTTTATTATCATGGGGTATAGAGAATGGGATTCAGAATCTAATCAACCTCAGTCGAATTATGACTGTGTTTTTAACTTGTTGAACTTTGGACAAAAAACAAAGCCCCAGTGTTCTCATCTGTAAAACAGGGATCGTGCTATCTTCCTCAAGGTTCTTGGGTGGCAGAATAAGGAAATATATTCAAAGCTCTTAGCATAGAGTCTGCTACATAGTAAGTACTCAATAAATGGTAGATGTTGTTATTTTTTAATTCAAAAATTTAAAACGTATGGTAAAAATCATAACATAAAAGTTACCTTCTTGACCATTTTTTAAGTATATAGTTCAATGGCATTAAGTATATTAATACTGTGATGTCCTCACCACCATCCATCCACAACAATCTTTTTATCTTGTAAAACTGAAACTCTCTACCCATTAAACAACTTCTCATTCCCTCCACCCTTAGTCCCTGGAAACCACCACTCATTTTATATTCTGTCTTTATGAATTTGACTACTCTATGTACCTCATGTAAGTAGAATCACATCCTCAAGTTTCATCCATGATGTGGCATGCATCAGAATTTCCTTTCTTTTTAAGGCTGAATAATATGCCATTGCATAGATATACCACATTTTGTTTACCTCTTCATCTGTCCATGGATACTTGCATTGTTTCCACCTTTTGGCTCTTGTAAATAATGCTGCTTTGAGCATGGGGCTACAAATATCTGCATGAGTCCTTGCTTTCATTTCTTTTGGGTATATACCCAGAAGTGGAACAATAGGTCGTATTAGTACTCATAGCATGTTTCATTTTTGAAAAACTTGTAAGCTGAAATGACATAAATCGAATTTCGCTTTTCAGCATAGATAGTGGTATAATAAATAGGAAGTTATAGACTTGACTGAGAGCTCATAATGTCTAGCTTTTTGTGGAAATAACCCAGTACCATATTTGTCATCTCTAATTTATTTTATATAATATAGTTTTGTGTGGTGTGTTAATCAGGGCAGTAATCAAATCACTTATAAAATAGTATTTATATATTATCATGGAATATAATAGTCATTTTTCATTTTTAACGCAGAGTGGTTGCTTACCATTTCTGGTTTAGAGAACTTCCTTTAGTCATTCTTTTAGGGTAGGTCTGCTGGCCACAAGCCTCTTATTTTTCATTCATCTAAGAGTATCTTGATTTACCCTTTTTCCTGAAGGATATCTTGGCTGGATATAGAATCCCGAGCTGACCGTTCTTTTTTTATCTGCATTTGAAAAATGTTGTGCCCCTTCCTTCTGCTTCTGTGGTTTCTGATGAGCAACCTGCTGTCATTCCAACTGGTTTTCCCTTCAAAATCTTTCTCTTTGTCTTTAGTTTTTGAAGAGTTCGATTATGATGTGTCTTAGCATGGATTTCTTTGCGTTTATCCTGGAGTACACTCAGCTTCTTGTATACGTAGGTTTATATCTTTTGCCATATTTGTGAAGTTTTCAGCCCTAATTTCTTTAAGTACATTTTTAGGCCCACCCTCTTTCTCTTTTCTTTTTAGGAGTTGGATGACATGAACAATAGATCTTTTGTATAGGCCTACAGGTTCTTGACACTGATCATTTTTTTTTTAATCTATTTTTTCTTTCTTGTTCAGATTGGGTAATTGCTGCTGTTCCTATCTTTGAGGTCGCTGATTTTTTTTCCTCTGTCATCTTCATTCCACTTAGTGAGTTTTAATTTCAGCTGTTATATTTTACCTATTTTTTTTTTTTTTTTTTTTTTGAGGCTTTCTATTTTTTTCATTCATTTCATGTGTATTCATAATTGGTTGTTGAAACATTTTTATGGTGGCTGCTTTAAAATCCTTGTCAGATAATTTCAACATCTGTGTCATCTTGATGTTGGCATTAGTTGATTGTCTTGTTATTCATATTGAGATTTTCCTTGTTCTTGGTGTGACAAGTGATTTTGATTATATCCCAGACATTTTGGGTATTATGTTATGAGACCCTGGATTTTATTTAATTCTGTTTTAACAGACCTCCTCTGACATCATTCCAGCTGGGGGAAAGGGGACACTCCCTTATTACTGCAGGGTCGGGGTGGAGGTCCAGGCTGCTCATTGGCTTTTATGTGTAGCCTGCGGTGGGAAGGGTGCCTTGTTACTGCTGGGGGTGGGGAGAGGTGAAGTTCTGGTTCCCTTTAGGGAATACTGTCATTTTTATGGTTAGTTTTGTAATTGGTGAAATACCCCGACCAGTCCCTGAAATGTGTATTTCTTAAATTTAACTTATATTGTTGTTACTTGGGTTTGATAACTTACATAATGATAGTCAAATTCTCAAATTAGGGACTGAGCCCTCTTTAATCACCAGCTTTCCTAAGATTAATATTTATTTATCATTAGCGTATTGAAGAAAAGATTTTAAGTGAAGAAACAGGATTATGGTTTCTACTTTATTAACTTTGAAAATTTATTTTTAAAAGGAGAGCAAAGCCTAACTGTATGAGGTTTCCATTTTCCCCATTAATAACATGCTAGGTTTTATGAGACTTCTGTAACTTATTTTAGAAGAGACAATATATTAGAAATAGTCAGAGGAAATGCATTTGACTGGAGACGTTAAAAATTTCAGTCATAAAGTATTTTATTTCATTTGTTAATTCAGACCTGTGGTGTTAGGTCAGTAACACACAGATCTCAAAATGATGCTTATGTCTTTAACATAATAGATTTTCAGGGTACTTGTGGTCATCTAAGGTACAATAATGACAGCATTGGACCTCAGTACTGGATCACTAACTAACTGGATGATCTTGGGAAATTCTCATAATGTCTAAAGGTCGACTGTTCCTATCAGAAAACTGGGTGTCACCATACCTAAGTCCAAGATTACTTCAGGCACATGACTATGATGAGTAAAGATGATGCACCTAATTCTGTAAGATGAACAAATGCCATATTTATTCTCTTCAGATTTTTTTTTAAAGAAAAGAGAACATTAAAGATTTAGCCTGGCCCCATTCTCTTATCCCTGAAATTGGTGTGTAGCATTCCATGTCCATTTTTGTACTATTGCTACACATATATGTAGCTATAAACAATATAACTATTGTTTTACATCATTAAAAATCTATGTAAAATGATTTTATATTGTTGCTGTCCTTTTGCAAATGAGGTTAAATATTTTTGAGATTTATCCATGTTGCTACTTTAGGTCTAATGCTATAGACTATTTCATTTTAGTTTATCTATTCCTCTGCTGATGGACAATTAGTTTTGTACCCTGAACTAACCATGCTATAATGGCCAAGTTGCATGTCTTCTACACATACATTGCGATCTCTAGGGAAATTACCTAGAGATGGAGACAAGTTGCCAAATATGTCAACTTTATTCCATAATGCGAAATTATTTTTCAAAGCATCTGTACCAGTTAACATTCCTGCACTACGGCATCAAAGTTCTCATATCTCTACATCTTCTTTATCTTCACCAATACTTGATAGTATTAGACTTTGAAAATATGTCAGTCTAATTGACAGGAAATATTTTGCTGTTATTTTTATTTACATACTAGATTACTTAGTAAGATTAAGCATCTTTTTATATTGACGTTTTGGATTTCCTTTTCTGTACATTATCTATTCATAACCTTTGCACATTTTTGTTTGACTTGCTTTAATATTAATTTGTATTATATTTTATATACTAATGCTTTATTATATGGATTGAAGATATCTTTTCAACTTTTGGTTTATTTTTTTTAATTTTTCTTGTAGCAACTTTTAAAATAAACTATGATATATGTTTGAAAAATTGGAACGTTTTCATTTTTCATTTTCAAAGATGATTTTAGTGATAATACTTAGAATCCATGCTTATGGATGTGGAAGAGAGGGCTAATGGAACTAATATTTCTTTGAATGAACCAGAATTTTTTCCCCTTTATTAATATGCAGGGCATATAGTTTCTTATTTTCCATATGGACTTTCGGTCAACTGAAATCTTGGTCAGATTCCTATTTCCTGAGCACCAATTACTGAATTAACGACTACTGCGAAGTTTTATTTTATTATTTGCAGGGCCTCATACAGCACACTGATAACGTGGCACATTCCCATTGTGTGAGGAGTGTTACCAAATAGGAGTTCTTGGGCCCTTAGAAAGAATGTTCTGTTGATCTGATTACAGTGATTTCTATACAGTGAATAATCTCAGTGCAATAAGCACTTTCTCCTTTTCCTAACCAGCCTTCTTGCTAACAAAATAACTTAATTGAGAAATTCAGACTGTTGGGGCAAGTGGAATTGAGTTGTGGCTGAGGCTCCTTGTGTATCTTTTGTTGTGCAATCAAGTAGCACTTATTCATCAACTTTCCTCAGCTGTCCCGCCTAAACAAAACCCACCTAATCTCCCAAATCACTTTGCAGAACAAAAGAACACACAAAACATACGGAGGCCAGGAAGACTGGTGGCAGATGCTGGGTGTTGTACATCGAGCCCCCCTCTCCTTTTCCTGCTCTGCTTTAATAATTATATATCTATTTTAAAATCTGAGTGAGAAAGTATGCCCTCTTCATTATCCCATAGGAAACTGAATTGTTCAGGCCATTTGGCACCACTGCATGTCAGATGATAGATTGCTGTAACCAAGAGTAAAGTTTTAGGTAGAAATTTATAACCAGTAGAAGACTGGACTTGCAAATCCAAACTTACAGGGCAAGCCTCCTGGCCTGGATTTTGCAGACTTCCTTTTCTTCAGTGGCCTCGTGCTTCGTTCAATGCATCTTTGTCTTATTATGCTTGTTTGCAATTTAGTGCAGTGAATGAACCTCCCAGCAGCACAGAAGGAAACCAGCTAAATGTCTTCTCATTGGCTCAGCTTTATAATTCTTCCTTTTCCCACTTATTCGGTTCTTCTCTGGAATTAGCATTTGGTAACAGTCATAATTTCTGTTCTCTCTTCCACTGTTTAAAGTTTTATGGAAGGCTTTAATGAAGAATATGTGAAAATAATGACTATCATTTATTTAATTACAAACTCTTTCTATGTTATCTAAGTTGCTGTAACTCTGTGACATGCAAAGAGACCCCTTTCGGGTGAGAAAGTTGAGGCTCAGGTGAAGTGCCTGGCCTCGTTTGTGACAACACTGGCGCTAAAATCATGTCTTCTGCCTCCAAATCCTTTGCTTGTTCCATTATTTGGCATTCGTTCTCTCTGCGATGGGGTTACTAGGAGAAAAGCAAGTTGGTACCATTGTAGTAGCCCCCTTTATATGCTACCTGGGACTGTGTACTTAGGTAAATCCTGTGCCTTCCATTCACTCAGTCATTCATTCAAGCAGTCAATCCATAATTCTTTTACTATCTGAATTTCTACTAGAGCTATGTGATGAGGATACAGTGATGAACAAAATATAAACACACTCTACCTTCGTGGAGCTTGAGTGTTGTGGTAAAGTAAGACCGATTAAATACAGTCAAGTGTAATGATGAGTATGACAGGAGAAGAAGAGAGTCCTGGTTTAAAAAGCCTCCTTTCCCTCTTCAACAGAGAGGGAGAGTAAAAATTCATGCATTTAGGGAATATGTACCTCTTGGAATGTGAGACTCTTCGGATTTTTTTTTTAATATAACACCAAGTATAGAGCCATAATATAAACAAACTCTCTAAAATTTAAAATCTTAGAGGTATTTAATTTGCCTCCTTGTAGGCAAACGAATGGGGATCTCCTTTCTTACCCTAGAATCTCTGGGCAGCAGTTTCCCATGCTAAACAGCACCGAGCAAAGAGGTGCATAATGAATTATTCTGTGTGTCTCTGACTCAGAATATTTTCCACACTTAATCTTCCACTGGGATTCCTTTTAATGCTTTGGAATAACAGATCAGTGGAGATGGGCTTTGTTTGGCTATTTCTGGATGTAAGTGTTGGGAAAAGAAAAAGAAAAAGAAAACCACAAAAATCCAACATGCAGTTTAAATAAAGAAAAATGAGTTTTACTTCCAAGAGAGCTTTTGCCATTTTCTTAATGCTTATTCTCCTTCAGAGAGCTCATTATTGAACAGAGTGTGACAGTAGTTTACTGTGGTGAATGTGTCTTGTCTGGGCCAGGGGATGAATTAGAGCACTGATAAAGGCCAGAGGAGCAGGCAGAACTGTACCTAAATTACCCCCAGATAGTTGCCAAGCTATTCCACTTTTTTTAAAAAAGACCCCTAGAGAGCATCCCTAATCGCCTCTCGTTTCCCTTTTCAGTGTTTAATAACTTTTGCTGTCAGGAAATTCTTCCTCATATTTAACCCGGTTTTCCCTTGCCACAGTTCAATCTCATTTCTCTTGTTGTTCTTGGTGGCGACAGAATAGCAGGTCATTATCTTCTTGACAATATCCTTAATGTTTCTTGAAGGGCATCAGAAAGTTTTCCCTAAGCCTACATTCCTACCCCACTCCCCCCCCCCCCCCCCCGTGAAATAAACACTCCTTTTCTTCCTCCCCACCTCCTTCTCAGGGATCCTATTTGGACGTTTAGTCTCTGACATGTTGCTCTTAAGTATCTGATCCAAATATTCACATTCGGCCTGTCTTGAGATGTCTGTTGGTTTCATTTTTACTCAGATCCTTTTGTCACTTCCCTTGCTCTTGGTTCATTCAACTTGGCTGCCGTTGGCTGCAGTCCCTCTAGGCATGAGGTGCCACTCTAGAGGCTGAATGGGACATGAGGAGTTTCTGTCTTGGGCTTATACCTTGAAGGAGGGACCTGAATGCCTCTGCCATTCATGGTCCTTCTGATAGTGTATGGATTGGGCTTGCTGGTTTCTCTCTTTCATGAACATCTGATTCACATTTACATTTTGGTACATTTAAGATTTCCATTGACCTCAACCTTGAAAGGCTGGCACATCAGTAAAGTTGGAATTATCATGTTATCAGTGCTCTTGTTGCTATTTATGTCATTTTATAAATGCCACCAGGGAAATTGGAACATTTACACTTTGCCACATAAGTGATGGGCGAACTTGTCTTTTTCCCATCAGATGTCTGTACAATCCTCACAGGGGGTGTGATTGATGTTTGCATCTCCCCAGCACTCATCAGAAATGCCTGGCACGTGTTAAACAGACTTAATGACTGTTAGTTGTCAAATGAGTTGTTGGGAAATTTACTTCGTTCTGTTTTTTTTTTTTTTTGGTTTCTGTCTCCTCACTCCTTTCACCTGAACATAAAAGCAGCTCAGAGCTTTTGCCTGGCTGCCAGTGTGGGCAGCTCTCCTACCTCGCCTGCCAAGCTTTTAGCAGATGAAATAAAAATCTATTTATAACTGGTCTCCGATGGATTCCCTCCCTACCTGTGGTAGTGCTCCATCAGCAGGTGTACTGAACAGATGGAGAAGGGTTTTAATTTTTTCAGTTCAATTAGACCAACTCTCCAGGTTCAGGCTAGTATATTCCCCTTCTCACTTAGTTTCTTCCTCTTGGCATTAAAATTGTTGAGCATGGCAAAACACAAATTAAGACCAGGAGATAAAATGCATAGAGTTCCTGCCTTTAAAATGAATATTTTGGCAAAGGAACCACATTGGACATTAAACGATATATCAATTTTAACCCCTTTCTCCCTAGCACTTCATTTTAATGTTATTTAAATTTATATTTCGAGTACTAAAATACTTAAGTGTATAAATGCTTTTTAAAAATTAACTTTTAGCATTTGTATTTATACATTTTAAAACTATATCATACTGTTTTTGAAAAAACAGTTGGTCTTTGATAATGATTCAGTGTATGTTATGAAGAATTTTAATGAAGAGCTGAAATCATTAATTTCATGAAGCTCATTTGATATCTTTTTTTCATTTACACTTGAGTTGTTGAAGATAGTTATTAAATAGTTGCAGTCTGAACATGACCTTGCTTAGCTCTGGGTTTTACCATTACTAGACAAAGATAGGGTACCACAATTTCTGACTTTGACATATAAACAGGTTCATTCTATTCATCATGTTTGCTCTTTAGTAGACTATATTATCTCTTGTTCCCAAGCTCCTAGATTTCAGTTGGTCCCTGGCTCTCAGATGCAAAGCCAAACCCGATTGCCTCATTGAGAAATTCGTTCCTTGAACAGACGTTTACTGAGCTCCTGCTCAGTGTTATGACATTGCCTTTAATGAGGCCCACATCTAGGCCCCACTTTGTTCCCTGTAGCGCCATCAAAATTATTTGGTTAATATCTATTTGAAACAAGCAGAATTTGGCCTATTTTATTATGCTTTTTGTTCAGAGGCTAATAGAAGCAGCTCCCTCTCCCCCCGTTTTATTTTACTCAATTCTTAATTATTTCTGGATGGTTTTTTCAAAGATGTGAATTATTCAGATTTGTGACTTGCTCTTTAGCCTGTCTCCCATTTTATTGCCCACTAAGAGTCATATTGGGGTGTCTGGAGCAAAAGAGGTTCGAATACGTCATACTCACTGCCGGCTAGAAGTCGGGTGGACAGTTTAGTTAGAAGCAGTATCAAGAGAGCCACCACTTGTTACTCATGCCATTGTCTGATATGCGCATTTGAAAATTCTCTTTCGATGTTTCTGCACATTTTAAAATGGACTCTTATATTTGGATAATAACAAATATTATCTAGGAAAATCACTTCTCAGATTCTTCATCTCCTTTGCAGAATCTGTGTCAAGTGACGTTTTTGGTTTTTGTAACAGAGAGCCTACTTTTTCATAGGCTGGCTGACCCATGCTATTTTTGGTAAGTTATTCTATTGAGCTGTGATGCTGTGATCTTTCTTTCTATTACTTTCATCTGCTGATCCTCCTTTTACCTTTTGGGATCATATAGAACAAAATCTAATTTCGACATGTGGCAGCCTTTCACATATTTGAAAAATGTGCCTTCCGTATTCAACCATATATGTGACATGAGTTAGCTACATGGCTTTCCTCTAAGCTGCTCCAGTTTAGCTACCTCTTTATTTTGGAGTGGCAAGCAGAGAAAAGTGTAACATTTTATCTAGATGCAGTCTGACAAACAGCGAGGAAGCCGGACCATTACTGTCCTAGTTAGAGGTCTACCAAGTCTGACCACTTCCTGTTTGCTCGATTAGACTGAAGGGAACATCATTTGTTCCCAGCAAGTCAACAGGATTTTCCTCTATCCAGGGACAGGTGGAATTTTTCTGGGCTGTGATGGATTCACTTTGACCATCTGGGTCTGGCTTTCGCCATTCCTTGGTACCCACTACATGACCGTGTGATTGTGGTACATGAACGGATGGCAAACAGTGTCAAATGGGGTGCTGAGTGACAAATACGGGGCCATCTGGAATGCGTATGTGGCCTATGAACATAAATCATTCCACCTTCCCACGGCGCCTTCTCTCATTGCGATGCTACACCACTGTATGTTTTTCTCTCACAGGACCACTGAATCTTGTCTCCTTCTAAATACTTTGTAAAAAGCCCAAACAAGAGAATGCTAGGTGCTCTATATAAAAATAGACCCCAGGTTAACTCCACTTATGATCTCTCCATCTCTTCTCCTATTGCAAGTGGAATCATCATAGGGAGGGGGTTTCAGACAGATTTTTTTTTTTTTTTAAACATAGCATTAACACATCATACCTTATTTTCTAGGGGAAGGGTATATGATTAGGGTTGGAAGTATCTTAACATGGGGATGTTTAATCTCTCTAGAAGGACCTGGCATGTGGTAGGCACTCAATATATGTTGTTGAATGAATGAATGAATGAATGGGGCAGAAGCTTTTCTACATTGTGACCCACTATCATTTCAAAAGCTGTCATGCCACAAGAGTGGCAGAGGTTTCTCAGCCGGAGCCTCATAATGGGTCCTTACCTAGCTACTCCACTTGGGTGGCTGTAGTATAAGGGTCTCTCAAATCTCTGTTACTATTTCAAATCCCAAAGCTCCTGAGATTAATATTTCTCTCTCTTTTTCAAATTGTTGCTTCATATAGATTCAACCCTACTTAACTTACTTCAAACAATAGTCATTCAACAGGTATTTTTTTGAGTATTTACTATGTTCCTGGTGCTATGCTGAGAGCTGAGGCTATAGTTGAGAGTAAACATTCGGATTTCTGTCCTCAGTATAGTGGGGGAAGAGATCAAATGTATGTGTGTGTGTACTATAGCCCTACAGATTGTAAAGGACAACTGCAGGGTGAGATGAAAACATATTATTGAGCTATTATTATGAGCCAGACATTTTGCTAAGTACTAGGATTAGACATAGCAAGGGTGTTAAAAAGGAAGACAAATTTAATTAGACACAGTCTATCATCAGGGAATTCAAACTAGCTGCAGAGAAATAGCAACAATTATAACATGATATGAGAAGTATTATGAGCAAAGGGTTACCAAACGCAGAGGTGGGAGTGACCAATTCTCTTCTGTAATTACACTGACATTTGATTTGGATCTTAAATGATGAGTAGAAACCAGAAGGAAACATTTCAGGCATAAGCAAAGACACAGAAACAAAACTCCGTGGGACATCTTGGGCCTGACAAAGTTCTAGAAGATAAAATGAAAAAGAGATATTGCAGTTTGTGTAAGGCTTTGCTGTAAAAGGTTAGGATTTTTGCCAGAGGCGACCTCCGATGCAGAGGACATAACAATGAGAATACTCTGTAAAACTTCATAATAAAAAAATCGTAGTTAAATGTATGATTTTCTAAGAAAATAGAAATTAGCAAAATTACCTTCAAAATAGGTAGAAAAACATAAGTAGATCAAGAATAAAGAAATTGAGAACGCTGTTAAGAAATTAGAATCTATAGTCTCATTGGAATCACGTGATTTTAAAAGCAGAGTATATGAGCAGAGCATGCAGAGGTTATTTAAAATCATCAAGAACATAGAGAAAGAAGGAAGGTGTCCTGTTCATGCTATTAGACCGGTATAACCTGAACAGAACAGTCAAAATAAAAGCCCTAATAAAATAGAAGCAGCTTTTAAAGAGAACTTCCTTTAGTTATTTTCTTGGTGGATTGACCTTCTTTTGACCATTTTTAGCTTGAAGTCTATTTTGTTTGTATAAGCGTAGCTACTCCTGCTTTCTTTTGATTACCATTTGCTTGATATATCTTTTTGTACTGTTGAATTGTATATCTGAAACTTACTGGATTTCGTTAATCAATGTCGCCATAATAAAAATAAATTAAAAAAATAAATGAAAAAGAAACTGAAAAAAAAAAATCTTTTTGCATCCTTTCACTGTCAGTCTGTATGTCCTTAAAGCTAAAATGAATCTTTTGTCAGCAGCATCTCATTGGATGTCTTTTTTTTTTTAAATCTATTGATTGGATAATTTAATCCATTTACGTTTGAAGTAATTATCGATAGGTAAAGACTTAGTGTTGCCATTTTATTAACTGTTTTCTGAGTGTTTTGTAGATCCTTTATTCCTTGCTTCTTCTCTTTCTGTGTTCCTTTGTGTTTCGATGACTTCTTGTGGTATGCTTCGACTCCTTTATTGTATTCTTTTGTGTATGTACTGCAGGTTTTTCCTTTGTGATTATCTTGTGGCTTATGTAAAATACCTTACGACATCCTATTTTAAGTTGATAACAACTTAACTTTGGTAGCATATAGAAACATACTTTTACTTCTACCCCCTGCGTTTTAGGTTATTGATGTTACAATTTACATATTTTATATTATGTATACAATAACAAGTTAATGGTTATTTTTTAATATGTCTGTTTTCAACTTTTAAACTAGAGCTGTAAGTGAATTATGTACCAACATTACAGTATTAGGAAATCTGACTTTGACTGTATATTTACCCTTAACAATGAATTTTACCAATTTATATGTTTTCACGATGTCAATTAGCATGTTTTATTTCTACTTAAAGAATGCCATTCAGCATTTCTTGTAAAGGAGGTCTGGTGGTGATGAACTCCCTCAGCCTTTCTTTGTTTGGGAAAGTATCTCCTTTATTTCTAAAGGACAGCTTTGCCAGTTATAGCTAGAGCCACTGCCTGACCCAGTGCTGCCAAAATAGTAGCCTTCCTGTCAGCTGTCATGGCCCATAGTTTAAAGCTGTGTGTCAAAGAAGGAAGGAATCATAATAATAGTAAAACTTAAGTTAGATTATAGTATTAATGCACCAAATAACAGTTCATTAATTTTACATATTGAGTAAAATATATTTATTTGACAAGAAGTTATTGATCTCTTACTGTATGCTAAGTACTGTGCTAGGCCCTAGGGTACAGAGATCAAAGATGTAGTCCCTACCCTTAAAGTACCTACAGGTTGTTGGGGGCAAGAGGCTAGATAAGTAAATAGATAACTTTGATACAGTGAGATAACATGCCATTGTGATAAGCCTAGGATGCCATAGGACCCTAGAGCAAGTTTGTCTAAGGTGGAATTAGGCGTAATAAAGTTTAAAAAAGATTACGTTTTATTTAGGCTGCATATAAGGTAGAGGCTTGGAATTGGCAAAATAGTTGGTTTACCTCATGGAATACTATGAGGAATGCTAAAACTGGATACTTGCACAATGTCTTTGGCTGAATAATGCCTGAAATTCTACCTTGGACAATTGTTTCTTTGCCTAATGCTGTTCAGGAGTCTTCTTTTAGATCACAGACTCCTCTGTAGGACTTCATGAGCCATTCTAAGTAGACATTCTTACTTTTTTGAGGGATTGATTTCCTGCATTGGTTTCCAAGAGAGGAGCCATTGACAAAGGATGGGACGTGGGAGAGGTTGGCTAAGAGTGCTCCCTGGGCCCAGAGAGAGCGCTGGGCATTTAAAGAGAAAATCGCCAAGAAAGAGAGGAGAGAATCCCTTGAAGAGGCACCAAAGATAGTGTGGAAAATCCCCAGCTTTCACTTGGGTCGGGTCTGCCCAACGCTCTTTCCCAGCACTCTGCATGGCTACAGTGTGCATGCATGGGGAAGTGTGGGTTGTTCTTTCCTGCGTAAGTGTGAACTCATGGCTTTCTCACTGGGAGTGGAGAAAGAAACTGGCTTTCTGTAAATTAAGTTTCTATACTCTGGGTATCAGCATGAATCTTAGTTGTGGGGGTCATGTCTTTTATTAATCCAATAAAGTGTCTTATGTATTTGGATAGCCAGTAATTGGATGGTGCCGAAGTGAATAAAGTCAATACATGTACTTGTCCAGTTACCTCAAGATCAAGCAAATACACTTCAGGCTTTTAGATGATAGCTGTGAATGTTACTTGCTAGTATTAAAATATTTTAATTTTCAGTAACTTCCACTCTCTTTGCTTTGATGAACCAGTTAGAAATGTTGTCAGAGAAAACTTAAACTTACTCTCATTTTCAGTTATGAATGAATCTCTGATTGCTGTGATAAGGAGAAATCCTGGGTTGCTACTTCTTTGCTTGAATTGACACAAATGTAACATTCCATCTTGATCAGAAGATACCAAAGTTTGAACATAAACAAAACCAGACGAAGCACTCCATTGCTCTGAGGAGATGTTTAATTTTCATCAGTTGGTAAGGATACAGACACTAAATCAAAGGTGTTTACCAGATTTTAGTGAAAGCTTCAGGTTATTTTATTTTCACTGGGTTTTAACTATCCCAATGGGCTAATGTTGGTTGGCACACCTTGAGCATTAGGTGTAGTTTTCTTATTTCCTCACTAATGCACTGGGTAATGTTTTTACTTCATTGCTATATAGTCTTGGCAGGTGTAATGACTCACTGGTGTACATCCTTGAGTATAGGAAAGACTTTATTATAATGGCTCTTGTATTCATTTATTCACCAAACATCAACTGAGCATTAGCTATGTGCAGTGAACTATAGGAAATGCTAAGGGAAAACAAAAATATGTAAATTATGGTTCCAACTATGTGTAAAGGCCCCTGGATGACATAAATAATCATAGAAGACATATCTTTACTTCGACTGATTTGTAATCTCACTGAGGAAAAACTATAGGTCCAATTATCTTTAATCTTTTCAGAGACCTTTAGTGACTCTCTTTCTTCCCCGCTATAAAGTCCATACTCTTCAGCCAAGTACTCAAAGTTCTTTACAACTTAACTGCAAGCCACCTTGATAGCCTCATCTCCTCCCCATAGCTTATGCTTGATCATTTTGCCCTTTGCCCCAGATTCGTGCTTTTTCCTGTCTCTGTGCCTTTGTACCTTCTGTTTTCTTTGCTTAGACTTTCCTTTCCTATATCCACTGGCTGGTGAACTTTATTGCACTTTTTAAAACCAGCTCTTTTGTTACCTCTTTTGTAAAACTCTTATTTAATATTCTTTCTTTCCATCCCCCCCACCCCCAATGGCAGAGTTGGTCTCATCCTAGACTATCTGGAATGTAGGATCACTTTGGGTAGAAGTCGGTGGTGCCTAGAATATCAGCAGCAACAATCTTCACCTTTCCTGGCCCAGCCCAGGCTGGTTTGGCCCTCTGCAGGAGGGTCCCAGTATTCATGACGACAGGATCTAGCGACGCTTGCCTTCTGGCTCTCATACATCTGTGCAGGCTCTGGTTCTGCTTCCTTATGGTTCATAGCTTGTGTCTACACAGATACTCTCTAAGAGCATTATAGTGAATTATGGCTATTAACTCCATAGAGATCCATTATCTTGGATATTATTTCTAGTATGTTTTAATATTGCTATATAATTTGTCCATAAAATGCATGTCTTCTTAATAAAATGTGAATGGGTGTCTGTTGAAGGAAAAAGATTTTTGATGAAAAAGATGATGACAGGACACCGTAAGAGCCTGTTATTTAAATCTTCATTGGGTCACATTCCTTAGCATCAAGACAAGGTAATAATGAAGGCCATTTGGTTAATGTGCTTTTCACTGCAACCTCAGAGAACTGGTGATTAAGTCCTACTCTTGGGAGTGGTTTGCAGTGGGCTGAATGATTGAAGTGCAGAGTTACTCTAGCATGGAAAAGCAATCGTGATAAAGTATCTCTACATGTATTTGGTTCTCTGATAATCACTAGGGTTACTGAGATGATTAATATATAGCTTTGCCTTTTAGGAGAGAAAAACATTTAAAGAAATATATGTCAAAGAAAAGAGGGTTGAGTGCTCCAATAGAGGCATGTGCTTGGTTATTGGAAAGTACCAGGTTGTCAGTGAGGAGCAGCCGTAGTGTAGGAGAGGAGATGGGGCTGAGGGGATGAATTCCCAGAATTTGGGCCTTTCGCAGAATACTGAGAACAGCAAAGTCCTGGAATTATCTCTTTGCTAAGTAGAGTCAGGGTTCTGGCAGAAATATACTCAAGAGAGAGAATTGGAGAAAGTTGAATGAAGGCACAATTGACAAAGGTATGGGTAAGATTAAAAGACACCGAGAGGAATGGTAGAACACCCAGGAGCCAGCAACGGCTTCACCACTCCTAGACCCAAGGGGGCCAGAGGAGGGAGCAGGTGTGAGACTAGAATGTGGGCTGTAGGAGAGGATCACACTTGAGGAATTGTGCCCTTCAGTAGAGGACAGGGCAGGGAAGGACAGTCAGGGGAATACATTCCCAGCCAGTCTCTCTGCCCTCCGGTCTCCCACCAGTGCCTCTCATTGGCCGAAACCAACTAGAAGCCAGAGAGCAAGGGAGCCCCTTGTCGCATAGTCCATACAAGACACGAACAGGACAGGGAGTAGTTCTGGAAGAGCAAACAATATCCAGCAGAGGAACTTATTAGGTACAAGGCGAAAGTAATATTTAGCAACATTAACAGCTCTGCTAAGGTTGGAAACCATGAATTTGTAATTTTACTGTGTAAGAAGGATGTGGATTTTTATTGAGTGATCAAGGAGAACGTTCTCTGTTAACTGGAAGAGCTGCCACACTGTCTCAAGACTTGTAATCTGCTCGTTGGTGTCTATTTTCTGACACTGGGACCATGGAATGTGTATAAAGGGTTAGTGACAGCGACGGTTAAAGACCTACCTCTCATGTATGTCTCAGTCACACAAAATGCATCTAAAACTGTTTGGATTTTTATGTTTTCGCCAGTATTATTTCAGTTTAGTTCAGTGCAGTTCAGTTCAGTTCAAAACATTTGCTGAACATCTATAATTTCCTTGAAAATGTGCTAGATGTTCTTGGAACACCAAAATGAGAAGGCATAGAACCTTTCTTCAGGGAGTTAGAATATAATGAGGAAGGCGATTATGTAAATGAATTGTATAATTAAAGTAAAGCATGATAAGTATAAAATGGGACAGTGGAAGCTTTCTTGACTGATTTCTACCTAACAGACTCACTATGTTAATTGTTGAAGCTCATTCTCTTTCAAACCATTGTGGTTGATGCGCTTGCTACTCTGAATGCTTTCAGCTAGTAGGCTACGTCTTTGTATACCTGTGCACTTCTGTAATTTGTATGCTTTACCAAGAGTCTGTTGTGTTTATTCCCAAACCTTTTTGTGTCAGTTGTGCTCGTTACTAAGTTTACACAATTTAATTATATATTAGGCAAACCAATGGAATACGTGTGTAAAAAAAGTTTTTGTTTGCCTTAAATTAAGTGAAGCATTTTGGAAAAACTTAATAAAGACCAGTCACTTAAAAAATGCCATTGAAATAGTTATGGGTAAGACCGCCTCTCAGTTCTTCAACCCGGCAGTGAAGATGATATTGACACAGATTTGTTGATAGTGGGCAAGATTAAGACAGTACCTTCTTGATGGTTTCTCGATTTTTCGGTGAGGTAGGAGTTGGCAGTGAAATGAGGGGGTGGGGGCTTGAGGGGGTAAAAGAAGGTTTGAAGTAGATGATGTGGAGATGGGAGAGGAAGCTCCTTGGAGGCATGCGGAAGGACTTCTAGGTGGTACTGATAGTCAGCCCGAAGCTGGATACCATGGCTTTGTCATGGCACCAACTTAAATGACTGTGTGCATTCCTCTAGCAGTGCTTAGTGGGCTGCTGTAGAAGTAGAAAAATAGGTGCTTGTAGTGATGGATTGGGATTTTGTGGGCAGGTGTGACAGAAATTTAAAGGGAAAAGAAAGTGGGAGTTTGGGGCAAAGAGTGATTTAAGCCTTTCATGTGGAATTCTTGTAATTCACTAATGATGAACACAAAGGGAAAGAGGAAAGACACCCACTATATGTTCTCTAGGCCAGTGGTTCTCAACCTTTTTTGGCACCAGCGACTGGTGCACCTATGAGAGTCTAATGCCTGATGATCTGAGGTGGAGCTGAGGCGGTGATGCTAGCCGGGGAGATGCTGCAAACACAGATGAAGCTTCACTCCCTCACCCGCCCACCCTTCACCTCCTGCAGACGCCCAGTTCCCAACAGGCCACAGACAGATACTGGTCAACGGCCTGGGGTGTGGGGACCCCTGCTCTAGGCCTTTCAGAAAATATGGAGTTGTTCCTTTGTCAACATACATCTAATCTGCAAGAAATGTCATGTCGTAGACATCAAGGGGATGGGTGCTGTTCCAAAAGGAATGGCCCGCAAATGTTACGATGGCACAAGCAGAAAAGTCATGGTGTACCCAGCATGCTGTTGACGTTGGTGTAAACAAACAAGTTAAGGGCAAGGTTATTGCCAAGAATGTTAATATACATATTGAGCATATTAAAGTATGCTAAGAGCCAAGATTACTTTCTGAAACTCATGAAAGAAATAAAATAATCAGAAAAAGAAGGAAGCCAAAGAGAAAGGTACCCGGTTTCAAATGAAACACTAGCCTCTCTACCCAGAGAAAGTGAAAACCAAGGGAAAAAAGACTGAGTGGCTGGAATTTATTCCTTACGAATGCTGCCATAACAGGTGTTAAAAAAACACTTCCCATTGTTTTTAGCAAAGTGATTTAAATGACGAATTGTGATGTACAGTCTTATTGGAATGTAAGTGGATCCAGAGAACATAATGGGACCAAAGGGTTGGAAGTCTTGATGAGATTAGAGAGCAAGTGTGGTACGAGGGAAAGTTCTCTGAGGCTATAGTCAGAGATTGCAGGGATGGAGGGAATGGCTTCGGATGTGGGCGGTGTAAGTGAAGTGGTGGTGAAAGTCAATGGAACTGAAGACATACAGGAACTCAGAGGCAAGGGAGTTCTAAAGCCTTCTTTGGGATCATTGAGACCATCCCCAAATGATGCCAGAATTCGAGATGGAGAGGTAGATAGGGACGCAATTGGCAAAGCCATTGACCAAAGAGGGAAGGATTCCAAGGAGATCCGTAGGTAAGAGGCATGATTCTCAAAGGGCTTTTTGCTAAGGAGGGGAATGATAATTTCCCCCTTATATCTTTGTAACAAATCAGATCTCTTCTTCTGTAAGCGCAAAATTTATGCTTTTAATTGGGCAAGGTATCCGCTCCTATTTGAGAGGGCATCTGCTTGCTATATGTGTGAATTGTGGAAAATTTGAAAGTGCCTTTGGTGCCATATTTGGAACTAAGACTCACTTCTTGCTCCTGTGATTCTACTTTGATATTAAATAAGTTTTCCTTTATGAGACATCAGTCAGTAAATAGAACAGAATGTATGGTTAAATAATTAAAATTATTTTCATCATTATAATTATAATGTGCCTTGCCATTTCAACACAAATATCCACTTATCTTTCCTGAAATTTTGCAAGAAATCTATTATTCAAAGATGCAGAGATGATTTTTTTGTTGAGTTAAACATTTTTATGGATTAGATATGAATTCAGTAAAAATAATTGAATTAAATTGGATGGCATGAATAATTCATGACATGTAATTTCACATCAATTCTAGCATAAAAATAAAGCTATTGGTTTATGTGCTAAGAAAATGTATTTTATTATTTAGAAAGGTAGTGAACATTTATTATTTTGGAAGATAATTCACTTTAAGATTAAATAGAGATGTTAAATTATAAGATGGAAAGAAAGTATAAAATTTGAACTAAGAGCCTTTTATGCAGGTCACCCCTTCTATCTACGTGACAACTCACTAGTTGTGATGTTGGTCATCAGTGATTTCAGAAGGTCTATTGCAATAGCCTTTCAGATCTCAAGGATAAGTCCAGTAATTGTGTCAGACCATTCTAGGGAGAGTGAAGGCTTCCAGGTATTTCCTTTAAAGAGCAGAGGGGAACTTTCTGGTGAGGTCCATCCTCTGGGTCTGGACTCTCAGGCCCTTGAGTACATGGAAGTCTTCCTCACTCCTTTGTCCTACGTCTCTAGGTACAGGCCACGCACCTCTTCTTTTCTGGTTAAACTTTAAGCCTTTGGTAGGGGAGAGAACATGCAGTTGGGCCACTGGGCTGACTCCTGATATGGGTGGAAAGCTGGCTTTTTTGCCTATTTCCTTGTGATCTGAATCTGGTATTGCTTGGGATAGTTTGTTAGAAAACCTGACTCTTTGGGAGCTGTCATTCCTCTTAACATGCGAAGTCATTAGTTCAATGACAAGAATCATTTGTTTAAAAACATTTACTGTGTATAGTCCAGGGTACTGGGACATGTGAGTGAATAAGGCTTAGCGAGTTTCTCACAGGGTTGGATGTGGTGGCTTGGTGGGGCCAGAGTCTAGGAGCTGAGAGGCACAGATACAAGTTTTAATAGAAAAGTGAACCTAGATAGTCAAACCCTTGGCCTGAGCCTTGAAGAAAGAGTTGGAATTAGCTAAGCAGAAGGAGAGGGGAGAGAAATGGAGACATTTCAGGGGTGAGAATAACCTGTGCAGTGGTACTAAGGTGAAAGGGAATCAGTGTGAACCTTTCGGCTGTTGTTGGAGGTCAGTAATGTGGGGAGTATAGTGGGAGGTAAGGCTGGAGAACATCCTGGGCCAGGTTATGAAGCGTGTCAGCTACCAGGCCGATGAGCTTAAATTTGATCCTGAAGGCAAAGGGAGGGCCATTGAATGATAGGTACATTCTGTGGCCTTCAAAGCCGTTTGAAAATGTCTAATGAAAGTTCTTATATATATAGTGGAATATCACTCAGCTATAAGAAAAGGCGAAATACTGCCATTTGCGACAACATGGATGGATCTCGAGAATATCATGCTAAGCGAAATAAGTCAGATGGAAAAAGTCAAGAACCGAATGATTTCATTCATATATGGATATAAAACTGAGCACAACAAACAGGCAAGACAAGCAAAAACTCACACATAGGGACAATAGTATAGTGGTTACCGGAGGGAAAGGGCTGGGGGGAGGGAGAAAAGGATAAAGGAGACCAGATATGTGGTGATAGAAGGAGATTCGGCTTTGGGTAGTGAACACACAATGCAATATACAGATGATGTGCGATAGAATCACAAGCTTGAAACCTATGTAATTTTATTAACCAATGTCATCTCAACGAAATGAAAAAATTCTTCCTCCTACACATTTTTGCTTATTCAAAATATTAATTGGTCCACAAAGGTATTATATAGTAGATGGTGCTGTCATCATTTAATGATGACCAGAAGTCGATACCAATAAGTGTAATTATCTACAGTAATGTTTCATTCTCTATTAAGCTAGTAGAGCCTTTTGGCTATTTTATAGTAAGACGGCCATTGTCCCCTCAAAAGGCCTTTGCTACAGACTTTATGATTTGAGGTGAATCAAAGGCCCCGAGGGTCAAGTTTCCTACAGAATTTTGGAATAAGGCCCAAATATATCTTTAAAAAGAAAGAAAGAAGAAACCTGGACATCATGCTACTACCATACCATACTTGGAAGACTATCATCTGGGTGGGAACCGAAGTTTCTATAATTAATAAATTAGTAAATACTGCCTGATGAGTGGAGTATGTCAAAGTTGTTGAAGCCAGACAAAATGGAGGAAGACAACAGACAAAATGGACTCCATCACCTGGGATCTTAGTCACTAAAAAAAAAAAAAAAAAAAAAAAAAACTCCATTGTTTTTGTTAAATGATGCATGATTAGTATGATTGAAGTTAAATAGTGCCCCCAAATACAAAGAGAGTAAAAAAATCACTGAAAAATCTCATCCCCTAGAGAAAACCACAGATGACATTTTGATGACATTTTGGTGAACAGACACTGCTCTAGAATTTATAGCTTTGTGCTGTTTGTCACTCTCAGGTTGTAAATTCCAGAGTGCTTTCTCCCTTCTGCAGGATATCCATTGTGATTGTCTAGATGTTTTTTCTTTTTTTATTCCTCAAGTTTCTTAAATTAGTAATAACTGTGTTCAATTTGTTTCTTCTCTTTACATTCCTTGGCTCTTTTTATAAGTAAACATATAATATATATATAGGGTACAGTGGGGGAAAGGAGAAACTGAACCATTTGTAATTATCCTTGATTTTGATAACCTACTTTTTTATTGTGGTAAAACGTACATAATATTTTAATGATGAATTTTAAACCATTTTAACCAATTCTGTGGCATTAAGCACATTCACAGTGTTGTTCTGGTATCCCCACTATCCAGCTCTAGAACTCTTCTCATCCCCAATAGAAACTATATCCATTACACAATAACCCCGACTTCCCCTCCCCTGAACCTCTAGTAAGTGCTGTTTTACTCTCTGTCTCTTTAAATTTGCCTCATGTAAGTAGAATCATTTGTGCTTCTTCGTATGACTTACCTATTTCATTTCGCATAATATTCTTGAGGTTCATCCATGTTGTAGGATGTATCTCAATGTTATTCTTTTTTAAGGCTGAATAATATTCTTTTGTATGTATATGCCACATATTATTGGATAACCCACTTTTTGAATTTGGTTTTGAATTCATACTTGTGTTTAGTGGTCATTTTCATTAGAGTAGACATCACTAGATGTCACGCAGAAGGAATGAACACAAGGTGATATATTAAACGATGTTCTCTAGCAAGCCTTCTTGAAGCTTACTATTTAGCATTAAAACAATCAATGAATATTTGATACTGGAATTAAGGATGCTTGTTATATTTATTGATAAAAGAGAATTGAGTAAATTAGCAAGTACTTTAGCTAACTTGATTAAAATTCAAAAGGTTGCTGTTAAGTAGAAGAAATACATAATTAAAAATGTCAGAGTCTGAATAAGTACAAGTAGAGAAATTCAGATATGAAAACCATATATTATTATCTTCGTGGGGTTGTAGAAATTTAAATATTACTTAATTTCAGGCATGCAGGAAGAACGGATTTTTTTTATGGCCCATAATAAAATTGTGGAATGATTTCTCTTTGCCTGTGGGCATGCTGCCAGCTCAGTCTTTTCATCTAGGGCAGCGCTCCTCAAACTGGAGTGGGTTAGGGACCCTCCTGCGGACTGTGCTGCATTGGAGGGAGAGGAGGAAAGCAGACATATTCTCCCTCTTGATGTGGTCTTCAGGAGATATTTAAGAAGTGTTTATATTAATTCCAATGATAATAAAACATCAACATAAACATTCAAGATCATGTGGCATTACTGGATTTGCCATCTCTTATTTTGACTATCTTTTAGTATATTCAAACTTGTGTGACTCATTAATTTATAATTCTTCCAAGGCATCATAGTTGATGCTGGCATGGCTCCCTTAGTTACTAGCAGAGTCTGGAAACTGAGGTACTCAGCATTTACCTCTCAGTCTGGCTTTGTTGTCTGTATGAGTAGTACATTTTGGGAGGGAAATTCTGCCCATGGTAATATTCCAAATTTAGGCCACTCTCCAGAATGGGAAGGGGCTACTACATTGTATCTTTTTCCTTCGGGCAGTACTGAAGACCCACTGAAAGGTTCTTTACTATTCAGCTTTTACTTTTCATCAGATGTACTAGTCATTGCCTCCTTTATTCAGTCATCTAACAAATATTTACTAAATGTTTACTATGCAATGGACATGTTATAATGAATCATATCAAAGCTTATTATGTTAATTATATTTAAATTGATTTTTTTTCCAGGACAGGTAATGAGGAAGACTTTCAGGTCTCCTTAATAAACTTCCAAATGCCTCTGCTGTCAGCCCTGAGTAGGCAGCAACGTTGTATAATATGTGCTCTCCTTAAGTCTTAGTTTCTCTCCATAGTTTGCAAGCCCCTTGAGGGGAGAAGACTGTATGGTAACACTATCTCACTTCCATTCTGTACAAACAGAGGTGCTTTGTGGTTAATTGATAGAGTCCATCAACCAGAACATTCTATTCTTCTAGCTTCTGGCTGCCTTTAGACTTTTTTCAGACAGATGCAAACTTGCTGCAGGTTCTTTCCGGCCATCGACACTCTATGGCATTATTGTTATTCTTGTCATTATTAGTAGTAGTTATGGTGGTAGTGAGATATTGCAGAGGCAAAGACTTAAAGAGAAGCGAGCACAGTTTTAGAGTGATCAGATTCACCTACTCGGAAAATTTATTTGGCTTTGAAAATGAGAATTAAGATAAACATCTTTCAGGGTCGTTGAGAAAATTAAATGAAATAATATATATGTCAAATGATGAGGTGAAAAAATTGCCGCGACCACAAACTGAAACAGCAGTTTACTTCTTTTTTCCTCAAGCAGATAGATGCCCGTTTCCCCAAAGCCTTGGGTCCAGGGGAATCATGAGCACCAAGGAGCAGGACTTTGAGGAGGAGAAGGAGAAAGACCAGTTTAGAGAAGGAAGTTTAAATCTACTTCTATTTTCATAATAAAATTACAATACAAAATTCACTGGATAGGACTGTATGCATCAAAAAGTGTAGAAATGCTGTTAATTGCGAATTTAGGTTTTCTTTCTCCATTCCCCCATCACTGAGTCCCGGCAAACTCAAAAGAGCAGAGATACCAGTATTAGTAAAAATAAAAACATTCTTTGTTTGTAAATAGCGCGTTGAATCTCTATCTAAACCTGCTTGTACTTGTGAAGGCAGTTCACATCTGGCGTGCCCACGCTCGGCATTTGATAAAATGTTTGTTCCACTCTCCACATTTCCCTTTTATTTTCTCTCTCTCTCTAGTGACGCATGTATGTAACCCATGACAGAAAGTATGTAGTAGCGTGATAGGTTTTTAAGTGTATGCGTGCGTGTCTGGTCAGTTCTTGCACTAGCAGTACTCACCTCCCTTAGGAGTTTCTGGGTAACTGGAAATATTGGGGGGTGCGTTTCCGGTAAACACAGTGACGGAGATGGCTATTGCTGTTATCAGAGGTGCAAAGCACTCAGCAGAGTGCAGACTAGCCCACAACGCCAGTGGCATTCCCGTTGAAAAACACTGTCATTTTACAGTATGGAGGAACCCTCAACAACTTTGTGAATTAGAGGCTGTTTATCATTCTGTCATAAAGGATGACAGCTTTTCGGGCGAATTAAGAGAGCCTCTACCTTGACTAATGGTATTACACGGTGAGAACAGGGACTGCTTCTTGATGCCTGCTGTGAAATTCTAGATATGTTAAATTCTTACCTATACGTGAATATTATTTCACATTTTAAGGCACTGTAATCATTTTTCTCTTAATATAGATATGGGCGAAATAGGGTTGTTACTGTTTGGATTTTTGTCCCCCCTCCCAACATTCTTTCATTGGGAAGCTGTTAGATAAAAATTGGGTAGGCTTTGTGGAGAAGGCATTTCACCAGAAAAATAATCTCAGCGTCACTGTGCACACACAGAGTCGGCACACACAAAGAAACTTTGGAGGGCTCTTTTGATATGACACAGGGAGACCGGCAGTGCCAATAATAGCACAGGGCTATATCTCTCACGGTGCTTTTGAAGACATAGAAAGCAAATGACAATTCTAGCGGAAGCTAAGATATATTGCAGTGGCTGGAAAGAAACTGGCATTCTTATAGGAGTCCAGGAAATTGTCTTTGAGCCTTTGAAGGCTCACAGAAAGCTAATGACACCTCAGAGGAATAGCGTTCTCAGGTTTTAGATGCCACAGATGCCAGCGATGTTAAAGCCAGGATATAAAACCTTTCTTATAGGGCCTTTAAGAATCCTCAGTGTGCTTTTATTAGCAGGCTGAGTGTGTATATAGAAATGTTAATGGTCTGTGGAGCAAGCTCAGCTTGTTTTTGCGAACTACAGAACTATAAAAGTTATCCGAAGGACACGCATTCTCCTTCTTTCCTTTGTTCTTTTGTTTCTTATTTGTTTCCTTCTCTATATAGGAATAGAGCACCTATCATGTACTGGGTTCTGTGGCTACAAAGGTGAATCCGATGTGGATTGTTCTCTCCAGCAGCTTGCTGTCTAATATGGGAGAAATGTGTGCATTAATATCTGCAATGCAAGGTAGAAGGCGATAATGATGCAAATAAAGCACAAATTAAATGGAAATTTAGCTGAAGAAGAAATTACTTCTGGCTGATAGGATCAAAGAAAGCTACACAGAGGAAAGAATGGAAATGGTATTTAATTGTTTTCAAGACTATGTAGGATTTGGGCAGGTAGCAATTAGCTTGCAGGGAGAAAGGAGAGGGTATTGTAAGGGCGGGCACTCCAAGCTAGCAGAATAGCACTGCAAAGGCTGGGACAGGAGTGGCGTGAAATGGGGGACAACTAAGGGATAGGAGGTGCCTGGTATGTACTTCTGATCCTTCAGAGAAGGAACTTAGACTTATTGGGCATTAATTAATGATTTAGAATTCTGATCCTCACTTGCGATGTGCCACAGAAATTCCAATTCGAGCTCGTTTACAGTTCCAGTGCCTGGAAGCCCCTCCGCACACCATCACTTAGAAGATTCCAGAGATGTTGCTGTCCCTCACTGCTGTGGGCAGTGTCAGCCCAGCAGCCGGCCACTGGAGACTCTTGCTGTGTGTGTCACCAAGCTGAGACACGACACCGGGATGCCGGGAACAGGAGGGAAATGGAAATTACTTTTCTAAGAAGTGTAATCCCCAGACCTCCTCTTAAGCAACTACAATAACAGCTCATATTTTATTTAATTTTCTTTTAATGGAAAAACCAGTTATACTAAATGAAAGCAAATGACTGGTAAAGAAGATTTGAATGATGTTTATAAGCCTTTCGTATGATTTTTTATTGAGTTTTTTGATCTCCTAATTTATTAATAAAGGGAAGGAGGGAAGACTGACGTGTTCTCTTCTATCATGGTTCAGACAGAGTGAAATTATTCCCACTTTGCCAATAAAATTCTCAAGGTCGATTGCTATTTTTAATTTACCTGAGCAGTGCCTTTCAATGAAGTGACATTAGCCCTGATCATGCTATAAAGAGGGAATTTTACCTGAAGAAGTGAAGTTTCCGCTTTCGCAAAGAAATTTGGGCTTTCCGATTGCTGATCTGACACGAGCGATGTCAGATCCATGACCAGGCCCCTGGCCAATGTTTTTGTTAGTGGATTTCCCTGTAGTGTCATTGGCCCTTACTGGCTTCCCGTCCCCCAGCCCAGGGTCTGGCTTATGACAGCTTCGGTTGCATAACCCACCTGCGTATGAAGAGCATTTTGCCAGCCAATGAGCCCTGTAGTTGTGTCTGAAACATAAAGGGCTGCTGTTCAGTATCTCGACTTAGCAGTTCCCTGCTGCCCCGCTTGCTCCGGGCCCCCTCGTCCTCTCCTAATTTTCCTATACAAAGCCCCTGTCTACTTTCGAAGGTCTACTACAATCTTGCAAGATATGTAGTAGTAATAAGTATACTAATTACTATTTACTCAGCGCCTACTGCATGTCAGATACTGTGATAGGGTCACAAAGGTTAAATGATTTACCCAAAGTCATGAAGTAACTAGGTGGCAGAGTTAGTACACTAAGACATGGCTTTTGACTTTCAGTCTGGATGGATCCCACACTTTAGAGGGACGAGGCCTTGGCCATTTACGAACTGCCACTTGGGCTAGGAGGCGGGAAGTCTCCACAGTGGGCCTGGCCTCACTTAAATTGTACTTTACTCATAACAGGTGCAAGATGGGATCCTTGGAGCTGAGTCCCTGTGCCTTTCCAAGGCCTGGACCTATCCAACTCTCAGGGAAGCAAAGCCGTATTGGGCGTGGATGCTTTGGGAGGATGCCCATGGTTTCTGGATCCATTGTCAGCAAGACTTAGATTTTGAATTTTGTTTTTTTGTGGACTGTGTTGTTAGGAGGGGAAGAATTACTGCTGATTGAGCATTAGCTACATGGTGCTAAGTGTAGAACATTGTGTTCTAGCCCGTTGTGTCCTCATGACCACGCCATAAGGTTTGCATTGTGGACATGTGTTAGAAATGAGGATGGTCTGGGGGACCCCTGCAGTCAGGAAGGCGCATGGTCTATGGCCAGGTCCCGCTTTGCTCCTGCCTCAGTGCTTCACTGCCTCAGTGACAAGGGCCTGGCCATGGGCATGACTAGACCTTAGGATTCTCCCTTCTGACTCTCCAGAAAAGATGTTTTAGAGTCTGGGCTAGGGTCAACTAGCTGAGGTTCGGATCTGGGCTTCACTGCCTATTGACCATATGGCCCTGCAATCCTGAACCTAGTCAAACCTTAGTTTTATCATCCCTAAAGGTGGGTTCCTGTAAGGTTTAAATGAGAAAGTTGATATAAAGTAAGGCATGTATGTGGCCTGGCCCATGCTCAAAAAAGCGAGTGACTCAAAAAAGTGTGGGACTCAAGAAATGGTAGTGACTGTTATTGTGGTTATTGTGATTCTTTGAGGCTGAATTTTAACTAGACGCATAAACTGACCCATAAATCTACCTCTTTAGAGCTCGTCTTAACTTGAGTCATGACAAAACGTCTTTTCCATGGCATCTGGTTTTCTGTCTTCACTCTTCCTCCCTTTCTACCTTTCTAGTGTTCGGTTAGAGATGCGTGTCACAGACTTCCAGGTGCCAGTCGTGAGCTATCACCATATAAGAAAACAGGAATAGCTTACCGTGTCCTCGTGTTCACCAGTGAGAAAACAATACAACACTTCGAATTTGTCGGTATTGAAATCTCGTGGGGTCAGCGTTCAAACTGGAGATAACGTCTCTTCATGCCCAACTGGTCGGCCCAAACTGGAAATTTCAGGCGATACCTGGGCCAGTGTTGCTCTCCACGACAGGTGACAGCGTGACACATCTGTGCCGGTGTCGTACACGCCAAGCGACTGACCACGCTTTCCCCGGCTTGAGGACCCTTTTCTAAGAGGTTTATTTTTCTGCACGATCTCTTGTCTAAATTCACCCATGGCCCCTGTCGTTTCCTGGAAGCAGTCCGGACAAGACTGCGTGTGCTGCGTTCGAGCTCTGACAGAAACGGCCTTCCTGCTTTAGGAAGGTATTAATGAAAGGTTTAGGAGGGAAGTCTTTTTCTATGGCAGAACAAAGCAACTAAACCAAATGTTTGGTTGAAATATGTCTGGGATGAACCCAGTTTAATACTTGTTTAAAAATACTATATATTTTCCATTCAAATATTGTCTTACAAGCTGTATTCCGACTGCAGTGTAAGCTTTCTAAGAAATCAGTCCCAAAGAACTCTTGCTGGAATGTTCTGTATCCAAGGTAGTCTATAAAAGTTAGAGCTGTTGCTAGGGAATGAACTGAGGAATTTAAATGTATAAATCTTGCTATTATATTTAAATTTCATGTAACATCTGACCTAAGCTCTATTTTAAGGGGAAGAGGAAAAGGGAGTAGGAATTATAACGGGCAAAGACTAATGAGATAGGCAACCCTCATTTTAGAACTCTCTACCATTAGTATTTATATTTCACTCTTTTAATGAATAATTCTGTTTTTCTTTTTAAAAAGATCCTGGAAAAGCTGTACCTGCAAAGATACCTTGCCTTTCAGGCTATGTCCTCAATGCAGGCAGTTTCCATCTCTGGGATTATTGTTTATTTCAGAGAGAGGTGAAGTGATGAGGAAGAAACAGTTCTCCAGTGTTTTAACCGTTGAAACGTAAATCTCTGGAGTGACAAAAGAAATTGCACAATTTACTTGCATGACTTTTTTTTTTTTTTAACCAGTTCCATTCTATCTAAATTTTGCCAGTTCCAGTTCTAGCTCATCTAAAATAATTTTTGCTCTATTATATTACTAGATAGAAAGAAGAGATTTTCTTGTGCTGAAAAATAGTCAAAGTAATTTTAATGACTAATATCAGAATTTCATTAGTAATATTGGGATACGACTAATGTGCTGGGTATTATACTAGGAATTTATTATACATTATACATTTAAATTTGTACTATAATGCAAAAGTATACTTCATGATCTTAAGCATGTAAAATGCACGGCAGCTGAATGCAAGATGACAGCAATATTCTCTGTATTTACGTGTCCCTAGGCCAAATATATTTAGGTTGAACCACATGAAATTGCCATTTTGTGAGTCAAATATCGGCAATTTCATGTGATACAACCCAAAACACGTTTGTGTATACCCAAATTGGCAGACTTAGTTCTAGAATTTCCTTGAGACGTCCCTGACATGTTTCACAGGCATAAAAACATGTGGGATTTTCCACAAATATATTACTGACTGCAGGAAAGTAAAACTCTTAAATATTTGAACTAATAATCACAGCCAGAGGATCCTCAGGGATCATACGGTAGCCCTGCCTCGTTTGAAAGACGCGAAGCCCTGAGAGGTGAGGGGACTTGCCTGTGGTCATGGGGTCAGTGAGTACCTTGTGAGGCTGGGACTTAGGCCTGTGCAGCTTCTATAACATTGTATTCAATCTTCCCCTATTGACTATCAATTACAGGCGATCAAAGCTGATATTGCGTGTGATGTCTCTAACTTGGAAGTAAACTAACTGGTGTGGTCCTGCAGTTATTCCAGGCACAGGGATTCTAGGCAGTAGGAAGTTCTATGGTGCAGAGAAGAGGGATGAGGAAGGGAGTTAGCCATTCTGTGTAAAGGTGAGGACGGACATCTGGTGGTCAGGCGAGGAGGGCCGGGCCAGCACAGAGCAGGGGCCTGCGTGTACACCCCTGGGAGTGCCAGCAGGAGAGACTACAGATGAGGACTGGACCTGGCTGGGTAAAGTGACCACCTTGTAATTTGGTGCTCCCTTCCTGCTGTCCTGTCAGATACACTTCAGGTTCCCCCACGGCCACTTGCCCAGGACGTAGGCCTGTGCCGTATTACTGGTTGAGAGTAGTCCCGCAGTTCATCTTTCTCTCCTCGTGAGGGTTTTACCTCAGGGGTCTTATGGCCGTTCTCTGCCCCTGGCACCATCCTTGTGCATCTCCACAGCCTTCGGTAATTTTGAGTTTTGGGGAGAAGGGGTTAGTGCTCAAGGCCTAACAGTTCCTTTTCTCTCAGAAGGACTGCTACTTCTGCAAAGTTGCTCACGCTGTGTTCAGCAACTGCCAGGCTCTTCCTATCTGCCATTACTCTCTCACATGCACAAGAATTAGCCCACTAAATTAAAACATGTAGGTAATAAGTAGCCATATGTAACATATACATCTTGGCAGAGGCTATGGGCTTGTAAATTTTAAAAGTGCAGTAAGTTAAAAAATTTGGACAAATATAAACCAGTATGTAATAGGAGCATATTTGTTTTTATAGTGGAAACCAGTGCTTACCAAGTCAAGGGGCTCAGAAAGCTGTGGGCACACATCTTTCTGGAATTCTGTGGCTGGGGAAGGCGTCTATGCACAGAGCATAGGAATTTGTTACTGGGTCGCCTCTCCTGGGCATCCCTCGTATTGCCTCTAGAGGTTAATTTGTGACTATGTCTTTGCCCCATCCTTCACCATTCTCTGTTTGTCTTTCACAAAATTAGAGGCCGTATCTTCTTTTCTCCCCCCACTTAATTCCGCCCTGCTAGCTGTCCACTGTGGACGGCATACGGTCATATCAAGAACACCTCTAGTCGTCGTTCCCACGGGCCTGAAAAGATGTTTTTCCCTTTACTCAAATGGCTCAAATAAATATTTCTCTTGCATACTATAGTAACCCGTGATGTGTGTTGGCCTGGGAGAAAATCTGCTTTCATCTAAAATCCTTGTATATGGAACAGGGTATACGTTTGACAAAATAAGATTTGTCCCCTTTGCCAGGATTATAGGCAGCTCGGTAAATGATCATTGGTGTCTTCATCATTTCGATACTACCTTTAGAAAATAGCATTTCTAATTTATTTTCCAACTTTCATTGACAGTATATTTTTCAAAATTGTTTTTCCATATATGTGTGTAAAGAAATTGTTTTATGGTTTTGTTTAATTTAGGAACTTTGAGAAGGCCACAGTTTTTCACAAACAATCATTCGAAAGATCCTTTTGACATTCAGAAGTTCTTCACTGCCTTCTCTGAGAGTGAAAAAGCTCGCCTCAAATATGCTCTTGGAATCAGCATTTAATTTTTTTTTATTTTGTGCCTGTTTCATTGTAAGTGGATTGTGGTATACTGGGAAATAAAGGGATTCAGTGAGAACTCATTTCATAGTAAATGAGCTAAGCCATTAGAAAGAATTGACCATAAACTTAATAGGAACCAGTCATGTGATACTGGAGCTAAAATAGTTAATGCAGTGGGTTTCAATCTTTCATAAAGTGGGAGAACACTTTTCTCAGTGAAAATCTTGGAACCCTGTGCTTGAAACACATGGAAGCACAGAGTGGTGATGGGGAAGGCGTAAGGGGCTCAGAGTCTGGACAGCGCAGCCTGCTTCCCCTTCTCTTCCTTGGGTAATCTCCTCCAAAACATGAAAACCATTGTGCTAATGCATTAGTTACATCAGTGTAGTAATATCTTAAGTAAACACGAAGTATTATAATTTTAGAGGCATGTTTTTATACATTATTTTATTTGACCCTGGGGAACAGACAGCAAAACCATTATTTTTCTTGTTGTCTCCATTTTTCATAAAAGGAAACCAAGGATCAGAGAGGTTGGTAACAGGTTCTGGGCCACAGAGCTAATACGTAAGGCAGCAGGGATTGGAATGTAGCTGTTCTGATTCTGAGTTTAGGGCTCATTTCACTGAATACTAGGATTGTCTGTGGATGAAATAAAAGCCTAGGCTTCTTTGAACTGATGAAACTGTATCTGGAATGTTTCGATGGATAAACACCATGGTAAACTGGTGGATTTCAGAGTGGGGTGACTGGGATACAGCCCTTCATGTCATAGATGGAAGTAGAAGATTTAAAAATGCATGTGTCTTTGAGAGCTGATTTGTTGGTGTGAACTGGTTTCAGTAAATGCAGGAGAGGCTATGTAAGGAGGGGCGACAGGCTCTGAAGGCTTGGGGGCCCTAGGAGAGGGAGTGGACGTCACAGTGAAGGGAGAGCGAGGAGACAGGCGCAGAGTTCCTGTAACTTCGGAAGGGAGCATTCTGTGACCCAGGGGACATGTACAGCCCACTAGTTATCAAAACACAGCTCTTGTTCCATTTTTAGGATAAAAATTAGAACGCTGCTTTCATGTTTCCACTTCTCCAGGATGTCAATTTTTTCAGTGACAGTCTTTTATTCAATGTAACAGATAATCTTAATTGTAAAAATATTGTATATTTCCCCATGGGACTAAATTAAGCTATTTGCATTTTGAATGGAATAAAAGCCTCTAAAAATATTTTTTATCTCCTTTCTGAATCATCCTTGGGAAAAGAGGTTGCCCACTACATACTGATTTTATAATATTATCTGGGTAAAAGCCACTTGTAGAAAAAACACCTATCTGAGTACAACAATTCTAGCCCAGAACTAATCTCAAAGGGGGGAAGATTCAGTGAGAGAGGTCTGGGTTCAGCCTGACGGCAGCAGCAGCAGACTCACAACAGCCACGGAGCTGGTCACCAGGAGCAGGTGGCCCAGAGGTCCTGGGCTCGCCATCCCTGGAAGTGCGCGGAGGCTGAGCACCGCCAGTCCTGGGCACAGGGACCAGAGCCCTACGTCCGTGGCACATTAGACCACTCTGTTTTTTTGATGGCCAAAATTCGATTATTTTAAAGTTTTTCCTTGAGCAATCACATCACAATGACTAATTTGACTTTCTTACATTTGAGTAGATAATGCCAAAGAATACTAAGGTTTGAGTTTCTTATGTTTCATGAATTTCTCACTGTCGGAATTTTCTCAGAAAGAATCTGAGAACACTATGATGTTAATTGGGTGAGATTTGCTAACATATTTGAAGAGTATGTAATTTGTGAATAAAAAAAAAATCTGAATATTACATGGTAAAACAATAGTCTGCACGCTTTTTATTTTAAGTCTTAAAATGACATTGTCTTGATAAATCTGTCTTTAGTGTAGAAAGTAGACAGGGCTATGTTCCTGAACATTGTGTATAAAGTGCCCATATTTTCCATTTTTTTTGCATAGGGTTTTTAAGAGATTTCTTATTCTTATTTTTGATTCATTTTCAGATTTCAGGTAGTTTTTCCTAAATGATTAGCTTTACTTTTTTCCATCAGCTTTAGTACTTAAGGTCTGTAATAAATTCAGGTTTTAGTATACTAAGGACTTGATATTACAAACTGAAAAAATGAACGAACAAAAACCCCGTAAGTGAACTGTTTTGTAATATGCATAATTTCTCAATTTATATATTTTATAATTTGGATTTTTTTGCAGCAAAGGTGCAGAGCATTTTTTTCTAATCATGAGTCACCGATCCCCAGGAAAAAGGAATCGAGGTCTATAAGTAAAGAGCATCTTCATTTCGCTAGGAAATGTGTTCTACTCCTTTGCCTTAACAAATAGAACAGGGGACATAAAATTCTATTTAATAAATGCCAGAGATAAAAATTGAGAGATATTGAGGATGAAAATAAAGAAAAGGGAAGAGGGAGATCAGAGAGAGAAATACACACACACACACACACACACACACACACAGAAACAAAGGAAAAAATTGAGACCTAGAGGGAGAGACAGACACAAAATGAAACACACCCCAAAGTGAGTATGTAGGAACATATGCAGAGCTCAAAACGTGACATCTTTTTTTGGAGTCAGGCAGGTAATGATGTAACGTAATGAGAGGTGGGGGCAAATGTAGTGAATTTGTGGATTGCCTGTCCCCTGTAAAGGCACTTAGATCCAACATAACAAAACAACACTGTGCTAACCGAAGGAAATCCATCCGTCGCCTACTGGCCTCCAGGTTAGACTCCTGGGTTATGAACACCCGCAGAATTAAGAGCTGGCATTTACTGAGAGCTTACCGTATGCTAGGGCTTGCTTTCTGTGCCTTACTTTTAATGACTGTAACCCTCCCAACGTCCCTGGAGGCGCGTGCGACTGTCATTATCCCCATTTCAGAGGTGAGGAAACTGATGCACAAAGAGGTTCCTGGACCTACATAATGGGTGAGTGGTGAAACTGAGATTTGAACCCAAGGAGTCTGGCTCCAGAAAGAGTTGTGTACATAAAGGAAAATCTACAGAGCTGTAGGAGACATATAATGGCATTCACAATAGGTCCAGCCATCTCCACGCCCCTGCACCCAACCAAATAGATGTGCAAACTTAGATATGGCAAAGACAAAGAGAATGCTGCAGAGAGAACACAGGAACCTTTGAGCCGGTCTTTCATTGACTAACACCCCAAGCTTCTAACTTCTGCTATGCACATACTTTGTATCATGATTTTAAAACATCGACACTGTTTTCTACCTCTTACACGTATACAAATAAATGGGACCAGAGTGAAGGAATTGACTCTCTGGCAAGTGCTTGTTTTTTAATTAATCATTATTATTCGTTTGCTTGCTTTGGGTTCATGTGAACTTAAAGTGACAGTATGACTTTGTTTGAGACAATTGGCAGCAGTTTTTTTGCCAAGTGTCCTAGAAGGATTAGCATGATTGTGCTTTGCATAGCTGATTGTAAGCATTCAGTAAGTGTTGAATAATTGAATCTCAAGATTTTGCAGTTATTTAACAATTTTCATAATTATCAGAAAGTATATACAAGTAGCATTTTTTTAATTATCTCAGAAACTTTTTGAGGTAAGCAAAGTAGATGTTATTATTTCCATTTTATAGATGAAGGAAACTGAGACCCGGAGGGCTAAGTGATGTGACTGAGGGCTTATGGCTGGCAAGCGATGGAGCTGGTACCCAAGGGCTTCTGCCTCTAAATCCAGGTTCTTTTAACTGGGTAACACTGCCCTTCAGTGATTTAAACTGAAATCCACGGATAAATCTTGAGGGAAGTGTGTTTTCTTCTAGATTTGCAGTGTTTCTGAACAATGTGAAGCTCTGATTTTTTTTTCTATCTTGGAAGGAGGAATGGGAAATATCTGCAGTGTTCAAATTTTTATAACCCCATTTCAGATCTTTAACCCCTTTAAGAAGATGATTAGGACTATGATTTTTCTGTTCCTTTTTAATGTCTCACTTTTTATTCCTCTGCAATTGAAAGAGGACATTGAGTATGACGTTTTAATGCAGTAGATTTCCCCCTATTTGATAAGATCTGTTTGATAAAGGTTCACTGTCAAAGTCAGTTGCAATAATAGCCATAAGAGTTGTAAAATGATATTTGCCAGTGCAAATATTCCTATCATATAGTTTTTGAAATTATTTTGATTAGGTATTAGAAAATAGCACTATTTTCAAACCACGTTTTTATTTTTTAAAGTCTTAGTTGAAAATTAAACAAGGGGAACAAAGGAAATGCCTTCTCTTTCTGGACCTCTACTTTGCTCTTTCATTTTCTTCCTCTCCTGCAAATTCAGAGAACTTTGTTGTAAGGAGTTAGAGGTGGAATATTTTACTGAGATATGCTTTGACATTCCCCCCCCACCACCCCCCACACAATCAAGAAATTAAGCATGATTTTTATCAAAAGAATGATATGAAAGGAAGATTCCCTTTGCTATAGTTTTGTTTTGTCTTTTCAGAGGTGAGAGGAGCTGAAATGTGCTTAATTGTTTGCTACATTTCTTGTGTGTACATGTTTATCCCTCATGTTATCTGTGACCAGCTGAAGAGGGAGTATTTAGAAAAAAGAGAGGAAAACGAACACAAGTTGAAAGTAAGATGCTTGCATCTTAATTTTAAGAGAACACAGAAAGCCAAATGCTTTCAGAAAAGGGCCTCTTCATGGAGTAATTTGCCTGGTATGGCATCACAGTTTGTTGTATAATTTCAGCCCTGTTACTATGGAAACCTGCTTTAGTGTAGCAGTGATTGTTAATCAGGATTTGTCGTTATTCCCCTTTCATCATGAGGCTCTATATCCTTATGGATTAAATCACAGTTCTCATTGACAATGGCATAGATCAAACATTATTGCCACACATAAAACCCTGGGCCGCTCCCTGTCATTTCCCCCCATTACCAGAAGCAGAGGACGCCAGCTGAAGTCTAACTTTTACAAGGAAATCAAGGCTCCCCTTGGCTCCTCCGCTGTCCCACCCTCATGACAGAATGCCAAGTAGGGGAGGAAGAGGACCACTTTCATTTAAACTCACCGGTGCCTATGGGGCAGGCAAGCTTCCTTTTATGTCACTGCAAACCCGAGTCTGTAGATATAAATTCAGGCAGGAAGTCGTGTCAGCGTGACCTCTGACCTCTTCAATCTATATGTACATGTCAGGCATTTAACTGAACTCTTGTTCTTGGAGCAACTCGCGTTCCCTTTCTTTCCCATCGATTTTCTGGATTCCTAGCTGCTGCTTTTCTCTAGGAAGGCAGTGTCAAGCCCGGGAGGCCAAGCTGCTACCCCAGTTGTTGTGGCCGTTCTGTCCTAAACCAGAGAGCGCTGTGGGGCATGCGGGGTAACCCTCTGCTCTGCTCAGTCGGAGAGTTGGGTGATGGTGTTATCTGGACCCCGAAGTTAACAGCCCTGAAGTCTAGTGTCAGATTTAATGGCACCGTCTTTAGGAAAATCAGCTTGGAGAAATATGGGAATGAGGAAGCTCTCGCTACACAGTGTTATGGTGTAAGGGTCCCTTACCAGTCAGCGTGCCTTCTGATTGATTGCTAATCGTTTTATTTGGGAGCAAAAACATTTAAACTGTGCTGGTTAATACATAGCCTCTGGAGCCAGTCTCCCTGGGTTCCATTTTTGGCTCTCCCACTTACTAGCTGTGCGACCTTGGCAAGATTTTTAACCTGAGTTTCCATATGTAAAACAAGGATAATAATAGTACTTACTTCACGGTCTTGAGGATTAAATGAGCTGATTTTCGAAAGGTGCTCTGACTAGTGTTGGCACTTTGCGAGTGCTGTATAGGTGTTTGTAAATAAATGCAAAAGAAACAACATTCCGCTTACATGTATTCAAAATATATTCCAGATCGGATTATCCAAATATTAGTAAGGTGTCGAAAACAGTGCTGCCCTCCCCCCTCTCGTCTCATCCCTCTTCCCACTCCCTGCTTTCTCTTCTTCATTTCTGCGATGTGCCCAACCCCCAAGTATAATTCTGATTGGCTAAATTAATTCTGCAGCATCCTGCTGTGAATAATTATGTTGATCCAGTGTGTATTCTGATGCCTTTTTTTTCCCTTTGCCTAAATTATAATGTGACAATTGCGGCTCACAGCTGGCTCATCAGAGGTGGGCAGTTTGGGAATTGGCGCATCTGAATGTGCTTCTCTGTTAACCCTCTGCCTTGATTGCTTAAGACAAGACATATGTAAACCCCATGATTATTGCCATTTGTTTGGACTTTGCAAAGACTCTGCCTTCAAACATAAAGCTGCTGGGTTTGTTTTGGGGGAGGGGGCATATAGAAGTCCCCTCCCCCCTTTTCCCTTTCAGACAATAAATAGCTGTCAGGCTTATGTCAAGGATGAAATTATAGGTGCACATGAGGCCTTGATTACATTGTTTTGGAGAGATTGCTATTAGCATACTGAAATGAAGTCTATTTTTTCACTGACAGAGCTGAGTCAAAACTCAAGTGACAGAGGCAGGACATACAGAGTGAGGAAAGAAAGGTCCAATAGGGGCTCCTGTTCTGTATCGGATGGACTTTTTAAAATTTAAACATAAAAACGAAATAATTAATGCGAAGAAGATATCTTGTTGGAAAAGAAAGACCAGCTGATCAAGGATAAGGTTCTTTGTGAAATTACCGAGTGTGATTTTCAAGCGTATTTAATCCATTTTAAGGCAGCGTCTAGATTATTGAGTCAGCCTGCGTTTTAGCTGAAGAATGTGCTGTCTTGATTTTTTATTTTGCTTGCTGTCTGCATAATGCGTTTCCTACCGCCACATTCCCCACGCATGCATCCTCTGAAGATGCGTGCTTGTGATCACCCGATCTGCAGGGTGAGTGCCCTGGCTGTACTTTTGGTGTTTATACATTCTGATGATGTGGACATGTGGCTTGTTCATTTTCAAAATCCTTCATTTAAAAGGGGTTCTTTGCGTGTGGCTTTCCTGGAATGTTCGAAGGAGCGATGATGCCTCGTGTGATGGTAGATCAATAGTTCCATATATTTTATTATAACTGTTTCTGCTCACTGTGGTGGAAATTTAAAAATTATACACACATACATACATTAGCATGGGCATATGGATTTTGTATAATGTATTTTGACACTGTAAGTAACTTAAAAGGTTATTCCATACTATTGTTTCATTCCTGTTGTTAAAGTGAAAAAATGGAGATTTAGTGTGAATGGGAGAGAGAAGAGGCTGTTCATCAACTTGAAATCTTATAACAGTAGAGATCATTTGTAGACAGACAATATTTTTATTTATTTGAAATATGTATTTTCAGTCTCTCCTAAGTGCAAGACACTGAGTTGTAGTTGTGGGATTCAGAGGTAGATTAGAAATAGTTTTTGCAGTTCAGGAATGTGTGGCCTAGACCGGAAGAGAACACCTATGCCCACATAGTTCTAGTAGAGCAAAGAATAGTGGGGTTAGAGAGGAAGAGCTGACATGTGCTTTGCTATTCAGCTGTTCGGGTGCTACAATGGTAAATTAAGGAAGAGGAGAGAGCTCGATGAAGGCTTAATGGAGGAGGTTGTATTGGAAGTGGGGGAAGAATTTTAAACCCAGACATGGAAGAGAAAGAAATATTCCAAGCAGAGTGAAGCACATTAGTGAAAACTAGCGAGAGGTCTGGTTTGGCTGGAGGTTCTCACCCCTGGCTACGCTTTTGCATCACTGGAGGACTAGTAGTAAAAATGACTGAAAGTAGATCAGTGGCCGCCTGGGGCAGAGGGAGCTGGGAAAATGGGGAGTAATTGCTAATGGGTATGGGTTCTCTTTCCAAGGGTGATAAAAATGTTTTAAGATGGAATGTGGTGATGGTCGTACAACTCTGTGGATATACCAAAGTCATGTACTGAGAAATCATATACTAAAATTGTGTACTTTAAATGAGTCAACTGTATGATATGTGAACTTTATCTCATTAAAGCTGTTTTAAAAAGTACTGTGGCCTGTTCCCACACCAGACCCATGAAATCAGGCATAACCCTGACTGTCGGTGACAGGCCTTCAGGCGACTGTGCTGTGTCAAGTACCCTTGGGCTGCAGCATAGGATAGATAGAGGAGACACTGGGAGTGGAGGCCGAAAGGATTGGCGGGCGTTATCTTAGAGAGCTTCGAAGGTCATGCTGACAGGTTTGCACTTCTACCAGCCAAAAGGAACCGTTGAAAGTTTAAAAGTAGGGGCTTGGCATGTTTAGATTGTTCTTTAAAAAGCTATTCACAGACATATGAAGGATGGCTTCTGGACATTAGGACGTGAGCTGAGGCTATTTCAGGTTACCAGAAGAGAGGCAAAGTGACCCTCAACTGCGGCATGATTGCAATGAAAATGGAAAGGAGGGGACGGTAGAAGAGACACTGGGAAAGCAGAACCTGAGCAGGGCCTGGTGACTGCCCGGATGTGGGGCAAGTGGGAGAGAGGCTCTGAGGGATGCTAAGTTGTCCAGACTGTGTTCCTGGGAGGACTGCGGAGCCAGACCAGACGAGGACGTGGAAATGTAGAGAAGGGGCAGGTTTGTAAAACATGGTGTCTGGTATTCCTATATGCTGAACTCAAGGGACCAGTAGTGTGTCCACTAGCAAATGCCCAGCAAAGAGATGGAAATGTGGGAATAGAAAAGGGGCCGGTCACAGAGACTCAGGAGTCTGTGGACAGGAGATTTGGGTGAGCTGCTTCCACCGTGGCTCACTCACCTGGCTGTCAGCGGGAGGGCCTGGGGCCTGGCCATCAGTTCTCTGAGTGTGCTCACAACATGGCAGCAAGATTGAGCAAGTGAAAGAGTGAAGCAGAAGTCACAGTGTTCTTTGTGACTTAACTTCGAAAGTGATACTTCACTCCTGCAAGGTGCTTTTTGGTCACACAGGTACAGGTGATACAGGGTTAGAGGGGGCTGCATGAGGATGTGAGAACTAGGGACCACTGGGGGCCATTTTGGGGACTGGCTACCATACCCCAATTTTTGGCACTTCACTGAAAATAGTAAAAAGAACAGTGTGGTCACCAACACTGAAAAGTCTGAAGGGAAAGGCCCTCAGCTGCCAGGCAGGTACAAACTCAAGTTCAAGGAAGCCTGTGCTGCTTGCCGCTCGGGGGATTTGTTCACTCACTCAGCATTTGAGGGTACCCCTGTGTGTGAGAGGCAGGGAAACAAAATGAACAGGGCCTTGTCCCTCTGGACTGTCATTCCTGGGAGTTTGCTGTCCCCGACTCTGAGGGCCCAGAGGGATGGAGCAGAGATTCCTGAACCAACAGTTGTCCCCAAAGTCCATGGCATAGAGCTCCAAAGGGAGGAGAAATAACTTCGAAGGGATTGGAAACGGAAGTAAGTTTTTCATCGTCTGAAGTATTGCTGCCAGGACCTATCCATTTTGCAGCATTGCAAAGCGACTTTCACCAAGGGCGCTGCCATAGAAGCTACTGGAAGGGCTGCATGCGTGATCCCAGATCTAAGCCCGTTAAGCTGAGAACTAGGGTGGGAGTGGACAGAAATGAATCTTTTTAGCTCTGCAGTATTTTTGATTTTATCCCATGAAGCTGGAAAGGGGAAGTCTTTATAGAATAGGGTTACAGATAATATCCTATTTCTGGGAACATAAGGATGAGATGAACCTTCTTAAATGGTGTGGCCACTCACTGATCCATTAAAAAAGTATATTAAAATCTATCCCTTAATGAAATTCACCCTATTTTAATTTTGGGGTTAGGGCTGAAGAGTTTTTATTCAGAAATAGAAAATGTTGCTTTTAAAATTAAGAATAGGAATTTAATTGTATTTAAAAAGTAATGGGTTCTAGGTAGTTTAATTATAATTTGTAAGATGAAGAGAGGTAATTAAAAGCTGAAGTGGAGAGGCAGAAAGACTAAGAGCGAGTCTCAAAGACAGCGAACTCTGCATTGTGGCGACTGAGGGAGCAGGTGATCCACAAATGTGTTTGTTGGTGGTGAGTTGTTTTCACTGACTTCTGCCCCACCTGCCGTCCTGGACCCCCAGGTCTCCATTAGTCCCTCTGCTTAATGAAAGGGAGTCTCACCTTAACCTACCACAGCAACACCTCTCTAATACTTGTTCATTTCCCTTCTCTTAACTAAGAGAGAGGAAGCCTCAGAAACCTTGGGTAGGCTAACACTGTAATGTCCGATTTTCATTGTCTTTATTCTGTAGCTGCTTCCTGTTAGTGGACTGTGGTACTGGCTTTCCATTTATGGTAGTGGTATGAAGTTCTTTTTGGAAAATAAAGGCACGTGTGCCTAAAAAGTAGTTTGCACGAATGATATTACGTAAATAATATTACAGCTGGTAGAAGTCATGAAGGTGCGAGTGAAATGACTAACACTGAAGAAACACTGCCTGAGGGCGCATTGGTTCGGCTTTCATTCATTTAGTCAAAAACAGGTAGTCTCAGTCGTCTTGGACTGTCGTAACAAAACAACACAGACTTGGTGGCTTACACAGCAGACGTTGATTCCTCACAGTTGTGGAGGTTGGGCAGGCCAGGGTGCCGGCTTGGTCTGGCGTTCGGTGAGGGCCCTCTTCTGGTTTGCAGGTGGCCGCCTTCTTGCTGTGCTCTCGCCTGGTGGAGAGGTGGAGAGAGAGAGCTCTGATCTCTTCTTCTTCTTCTTCTTCTAAGGACACTAATCCCGTCACAGGGACCCCGCCCCCCATGACCTCATCTAAAGCTAGTCACCCTCCCCCCAGTATACCTCAGACAAATACCGTCACATTGGGGATCAGGGCTTCAACACAGGAATGTGGGCAGGGGACATAGACATTCAGCACGTAGCATGGGCGTCGCGATCCCTTCGTGTCATGGGAAATGGCGTTCTGTCCTGCTGGGGTTGGCACCGCGGCCCGGGTCATTCAGCCTCAGTTTCCACATCTCAACACCTGTCCCCCTTCCTTCACAGGACTGTTGTGAGGCCCAAACGGGATTCTGTTCGTGCAGCCTGTGTCACTTAAGGCTGCTAAAATGCTCCTCTAATAACTTGAGTTTTCACATATGCAAAATAACTGTTAGTATAAGCTAATATGTTTCTATAGAAGTTTGGAAGATATTAAAAAATACATTCTAAAATAAGATCAACAAACCATATTTTATTTGTGTCTTCTTAATTTTCAGATGATATAATTGATCTCCAGGCCTAACTCTTTATCATGTAAATTAAGAGTTAGGGCTTCTCTCCTCACTCCTGGCTTGTTCTGTGGTACACTTTGCATTCTGACCAACTATTTCCCCTTCCCTCCCAGCTTTAAAGGTATTGACCTGAGGATTGCCTCATACTTGCTCATTAAAAAAAAAGGTCCTGTGAAAGCAGTGCGTGGCAGATTGGGGCATCCCTAAATAGCGTGTTGCGTACAGCCCGGGTGCTGGGCCGGGGAGGCAGGACACCCCTTCCTTACCTCCGGGCTGCGACGACTGCAGACTGGTAGGCACCAGCTGATGGAGCCACTTCTTTCTGCCACTGCAGCTACCTTTGAGCTGCCACTCTGTGCTGAGAGAGGGGAGAAATAAAGGCAGAGAGAAGGTCCCAGAAGGGCAAGCATGAGGGCAGTTTCCCTGGTAGCGTCTGGCTGCCCCTCGAGGTACAGGAATATCCACAGCGCCCAGGGAAGGCCTAGGCCACATGTTCACTGGGGTGTACCAGGTATTCGTGGGACCCAGTGGGTGACAGGAATGGGCCTGGGTCTTGCAGAAGACCCTGGTCTGTAATAGCAAATTTGTCGACGGACAGGCAAGTAGGACTTTAAAATTGAGTCCTTAATATTCATAATTATTTCTCATGAATTGGGAATTTTTTTTTTTTTTTCGCTAAGGAGAGCAGTTTAAAAAAAACACTGAGGTTTTTGCTACTTTCATCTGTCAATTTACAAATAGTGACTCAGCCTGTTGGCAATACGTTGAACTGCTGTGGGAGGCTCTACGCACCGCTCTCGGGTTGTGCGTCCAGTAGTGGCCCCTCAACTGCAGTTTGGCTTTCCGTGGTTTCAGTTACCCACAGTCAACTGTGGTTCCAAAGTATTAAATAGAAAATTCCAGCACTAAACAGTATGTAAGTTAAATTGTGCTCCATTCTGAGTCGCACGTTGAAAAATCACGCGGTCCTGCTCCGTCCCACCTGGCACAACGGGAATCGTCCCTTTGCCCAGCGTCTCCACGCTGTGTGGGCTCCCTCCCGTTAGTCACTTGGTAGCTGTTCTGTACCACAGAACATCTCAGTTATCAGATCGACTGTCAGGCTATCACAGTGCTTGGGTTCAGGTAACCCTTATTTTACTTGATAATGGCCCCAAAGTGCAAGAGCAGTGATGCTGGCGATCCAGATGTGCCAAAGAGAAGCTGTAAAGCGCTTCCATAAACGTAAAGGTGAGTTCAGTACAATACGATATTTTGAGGGAGAGACTACATGTAACTTTTATCACAGCATATTGTTATAATTGTTCTATTTTATTATTCTTGTTAATCTTTTACTGCGCCATATTTATAAATTAAATTTTATCATTTGTTTTTATATATAGGAAAAAAACAGAGTGTAGATAGGGTGTAATCTGTAGTTTCAGGCTGGGGATCTTGGAATGTATCCCCTACAGATAAAGGAGGAGTACTGTACTCTGTTGGGCTGGCAAAAAAAAAAAAAAGAGTGCCCTAATGACACAGGAATGCTGAGAGCCAACTGAAAATAAAGAAAAGCTTCGAGAGTGAATAATCTGCAAAGAGGGAAAAATGGGGCTCCATATGGCCTTTAGGATGTCCTTTGTCTTTGTAGCTTCTCAAAGCTCTTTTCAAATCAAAGCAAGTGGATGACAGAGAGATGTCGCTAATTACATCTGTGAAGAGGTAAAATGGTGCAACCAGCTCAGCGAAGACCAGAGCAACTTTAGAGAGAAAAATCAGTCCGTCATGTTTGTACGAATACGTGCACTTCAATGATGATTATCATAGTCATTGTTTACTATTGCTACACTATATTAATTACCTATTCAATGATAATTAAATACATAATTCTAAGCATCATCCCCAAACAAATTACCTTTTATCAATTGAAACAAACCAATTAAAAATTTCAAAATGCAACCATGTAATCAACAGCTTAATACATGTTAATTATGACCAAAATTTCAATTAATGTGTTAATATATGACCTCAAATCTCTAGAAACAAACAACAAAAAAGCAGCCTCACATAGTAATTATGGCCTGGTTTGATTGACAGGTATCTGTGAGTTTGTTTTTGTATCTGACTTGGTAATTTGACTTATATCAAAAAAGCCGGCCTATTCTCTCCTCTATTCTGAAGCCACTGCCTGAAAAGCACCCAGGGGTTTAAAACACAACTGTCTTCTCTTAGCTCCGGCATCATCGCTTTCCTGCACTGTACTGTTGCTTGTGTCTGTTTAGAGCATCATTTCCGCTGCCCCACGAACTTGCACTGTGATCTCTTCGTTATATAGATACGTAAGGTCGTGACTAGATGGATTCATGCAGCAGCTTGAACACAAGTGGTGCAGGTGATTTCAGGGAGCCCAAGCTACTGTGTGGATGTGTGTGTGTGGAGGGCGGGGGTGGGGACGGAAGCCATGGTGGCAATTCACCACATTCCCTTTGTTCTAGTTGGGAGCCATAATGAAGAAGACTAAAAGAGGGAGGAACCATGTATGCCTGCTTGCGGAGTGTCAAGAAGGGCATCATGGAAGAAGCTTAGCTGGATTTAGACAGGAAGAGATTGGGGCTGGAGAACATTCTAGAAGAAGGAAGGTTATAGAGTGTTCGAATTGAGTCAGGACACAAGTTGGGCTAGAATTTAAAGTTAGTGGAGTAAAGAAATGATGAGATATGACGGGCTGGGAAGATGAACCTATCAGTATTCTTATTCTGCACGTGTCACTTGATGAGAAGGCTGTATTTCAATCCCGAAGTCGATGAGGTAATTTAAAAGGTTACCTGGCCTTCTTTATGTGACTTAAAATGTGTAACACAACTGTACAGCATTGATGTCCCATTATTTGACCCTTATTTCCTTGGTTTCTTATGACCAAATTTATTGCAAGACTTTAATTCAGAAAAAGTGAGGTGCTTCTAAAATAGTTCTTTATTTTAATTTGTGCATACCTCCACTCTGAAACATGGTTCACTTAACTGCACTGGCAATTTTATTCTGTGCAGTTAAGTTGTGAGCATATTTTTTTGTGTATTGAAGTGGAAAATCCCCTTGAAAATTCAGTAAATGGGACTTCGGCTCAAAAAGGATGGATGAAGAATGGAACTCTCTATGTGTAAACAAATGTATATATGTGTATGTATAAAATATATATATGCATACACATATATAAACATATGCATAAGTATGCATATATGTAAATAAGTAAATAATGGGATTGACTCAGAAATATACATGTCAAATATAAAATCTATTAGAGAATGACTTGGTTTTTATTTAGAGAAGGACTTTGTGTTTATGACTCAGATGAGAGGTGTAACAAAGAGGTATTTTTAAGACCAAGAACTAGTTGTGTCAATTTCTTTTGCCTAGTTCCTCATCTTCTTGACAAGATGAGTCACTGGATTTGAATCATAAAGCTGTAAACAATCCTGGGGCAAACTTATTTCAGGCTGGATATTTAGAAACATTGGCTAAATCAGTGATTGGGTATCTGGGCAGACTGGGGAATCATCAAACATATATTTTTCTTAAATTTTTTAGATTCTGTGTATCTCCTGCTGGCTATAGAGATATCTTTTAAAAAATATTAATAAAGAGGTAATGTTGTCTGTATGGTCTGAAGGAGGTTGTTAAAAATGGTGGAGGATCACAGACACCCATGTTGCTAGAAGCATTATTCACAATAGCCAAAAGGTGGAAACAATCCACTGAAAAAGGTGGAAACATCTATCAATGAATGACTAGATAAACAATATTTATATATGTAGACTATTATTCAGCCTTAAAAAGGGAGGAAATTCTGCTACATGTTACAATGTGGATGCATCTTGAAGACATTTTGGTAAGTGAAATAAGCCAGCCCTAAAAGAACAGCTACTGTATAATTCCACTTACATGAGGTACCAAGAGTGGTCAGATTCATAGAGATAGAAAGTAGAATGGTGGTTGCCAGCGGCTGGCGGGAGGAGGGGGAATAGGGAGTTATTTAATAGGCACAGAGTTTCAGTTCGAGAAGATGAAAAGAGTTCTGGAGATGGACAGTGGTGATGATCACACAACTATGTGAATGTACTTTACGCCACTTAACTCTATGCTTAAAAATGGTTAAGATGGTAAATTTTGTGTTATATGTATTTTAGCACAATTGGAAAAATGAGTGGAGCGTTTTATTGAGGACAAAAGAGAGCAGAAGTCTAAGAAGTTGGCATGGCCAGACTGTTGTCTGGTATGGACACACTGATGAGCCATGGGTGATGAAGGATGGCACCTTGTCGTTCTTCCAGCTGAATCCTTTTCACCACGTCCTCTGCCTTCATTTCCCTCCTAATACCTTATCCTGTCTCTTTCTCACTTACCCACTACGTAAATTTTCCTCTTCCTCTTCTTTGTTCACCCAATCTATTTTTACCTCCTCATATTTAGTCTTCTTTATCCTTGGATAACACTCATACAGGCATCTTTCTTCTGCTTCAGCCTTCTTGTCTCTTTTTCTATTTTTAAGGCATAAGATCAACAGTTGGGATAGAGATCTAGTGACAATTTTTTGGCTGAAATTTAAGGTTTGTTGTTGGTCACTTCCCAAAGTGACAGCAGCCAGTAGCACAAGTGAGGGTATTAATAGCCCACAGCCAGAGAAACACATTCAATGCATTGGCTGCTTTTCCATAAGGAAGAGTGTGCTGTTGTGTTACTAAGTGTGCTTCTTGAAGAAGCGAATGAAAGATATTTAAAAAAAAATTTGAGAAAGAGGACATGAAATTGATTTTCGAATCTTGTATCCTCAATTCATTCTAAAGTTCATTTTATTTAGGACCAAGGTTTTAGGATGCTTGTTCATATCACTCATTATAGATCATTGAGATGTTTAAGATTATACAGGAGGAAACACAACAATGGTGTTTTGATTGTTTTCATGTGTATATTCAATGCCTTGTCCAAGTTTAAATCAAAACTACTATGGTTTTGGGCTAAGGAATCTGTACTTTCAGAGATAGTCACAGAGGAGAGGAAATAATAGTCCGGGATCCTAAACATGTAATATAGGTTTTATTTGATGAATGTAGAAAGCAAGAAAGGGTAAGACCTGATCTTATCAAGGAATAAGAAATGATCAAAACATATTCACTAAATAAATCTGTGCTTTGGAACCTTGCAGGGGAGTACTCTCTTACCAAGGTTACAGTAGATGTGACCACCCAATTAAAAGCACTAGCTAACAAGATACTACCAAAATCTGCTTCAATGAAATGAAAGCCTGTAGGCCATATTTCTGTTTGTAGGAACAATCAATTTCCATTTTAAATAGGACAGTTTCACTTATTTCTTGTGAAATAATGTTAAAGCATGAGTCATCTTATGAAAATTACTTATGTATTGGAAAAGGTTTTAATTTTTTTCTTGAGAATAGTGATCTATTGTTTCTTTGGAAAGTGGAACCATGTTCTTTAAATGCTCTGTAATATTGACTCACAAAAGCTTAACATTACCTATTTAAATACCACAGGTATTAGGTGTCTTTAATGCATCTCATGGAGTTCCAACTTATAAATGATAAGGACAAATGAAAGTTCTTGTAGGGTTGCAGGATATTTTTTTTTTTCACTCCAAAAATTTAATAGTAATTCTTTCATATAAAATTTTAGAGTCAGATTCAAATTCCTCATTTATACTTTGTTCAAATCAGCATCTAAAGAAGGTCCATACATTGAAATTAGTTGATGATTTCTCTCCTTTCTCCCCTTTTCTCCCCTCCTCCTTTCCCTCTCCCCCCTGTCTTTCTCCCTTCCTTTCTTTTACTAACAGCTTTGTTGGTATATAATTCATATACCATACAATTCACCTATTTGTTGAAAGTAGAAAGCAAGGAACAACTTAATATTTTTAGTATAGTCACAGAGCTGTACAACCATTACTGCAATCAACTTTAGAACATTTTCATTTCCCCAAAAGAAACCCTGTACTTGTTAAATCACTTCTCATTTTCTTTCAACTTTTCCCTAGTCCTAGAAAATATTAATCTACTTTCTGTCTCTTTGGATTTGTCTGCTATGGACATTTCATATAAATGAAATCATATACTATGTGGTCTTTTGGCTTCCTTCATGTAGTATAATTTTTCAGGGCTCATCCATGTTGTAAAATATATTAGTACTTCCCTTTTTTATTGCTGAATAATATTCCATTGTATAGATATACTACATTTTACTTGTTCATTCATCAGTTGATGGACACTTGGGTTCTTTCTATTTTTTGTCTATTATGAATAATGCTGCTATGATCTTTGTGTATAAGTTTTTGTGTGGACATTTTTTTACTTTCTCTCATGTACATGTCTAGGAATGGAATTGCTGGGGTACATGACATCTCTATGTTTAACATTTTGAAGAACTGCCAGACTACTTGCCTGCAAGTAGCAGTGTATTCCACCGGCAGAGGGATCCAATTTCTCCATATCCTCCCCAACATTTCTTATTATCTATCTTTTATATTATAACCATCCTAGTAGGTGTAAGTGGTACCTCACCGTAATTTTGATTTTCATTTCCCTGATGGCCCTTGGAGGGTTTTAAGCACTGGAGTAGCATTATCTGATACAGATTTTAGAATTATCACTCTTACTATGCTGTAGAAGATGGATTAGAGGGGTACAGAAGATAAGCAGGTGAAGGATGACAGTGGACAGGCCAAACTAGTGGTAGTGATGATGGTAAGTAGATGGATTACAGGAGTACCTGAGACGTATCATCTGTGGGAATTTGTAATTGGTTGGATGTAGGGATTGAGGAATGCTTGCAACTGGGTTTGCTGCATGGGCAGCTAGGCCAGTTATTGACATAAGGGGCAGAGTAGGGTGGAGAGGGGAAAGTGATGTGTTTACATTTGGCTGGGGTGAATTTGAGGTAATAGTGATTACTGTCAAGAGAGGAGACTAGGAAAGCTCTCTGGGCTGGTCATATATACGTGGGAATTGTATACAGGAAGTAACTGAAGACTTGAGAGTGGATGAGACTGTGTGAGAGTGAGAAAAGACCAGGATTTGGACAGAATATGTTGTTCTAGAAATACAGAAGAGGACGGAAAGAACACTTTAAGAAGGAATGAGTGGTTACTAAATGGTTGGATAAAAGATATGACCATCAAGCATTCACTGGATTTAGTGTCAAGAAAGTTGGTTGATGTTATTCGAATGATTAAGGAGGGGCGAGGCTGGGGGTGGGCTGGGGCGTAAGTGTGAGTGAAGCAGTGAGTGTAGTGATACAAACCCTTTTGAGAACTCGCCTTTGAATGACGGAAAACAGAGCAGTGGCTGGAAGGAGATGGGTTAATTTCTTTTTAAGTTGGGGATTCATTGGAGCATTAGTTTATAGGCTGATGGGAAGAACCTAGCTAGGGAACCGCAGAAGGTACAGGAGAGAGAAGGCACCATCCATTGAGTTGGGTCCGTGGGAAGGGAAAGGGGTCGTCGGGTGGCATCTAGTACCTAGGTGTTCTGAGCCAGGAGGAAGGTGCCTTCCATTATCACATTCTCAAATGTTTTGTTTCGGGTCATGAAGGTGAACTGTTAATATAAACTGCTAAGTGTTTCATATGGTGGGCTTTGAAAGTATGCTGAAAGACTTGACGATTCAGATTAGTTGACTTAATTTGGCCAAACAGGTGAATCCTCTGTACAACTAGCTAGCTTTATAATTTCAATGCATCACTATTTAACTAAAGGCTTTTATAAAAATAGATGATGAGTAGAGATACTTCATTAGATGTCAAAGTGAAATCTAAAATACGAACTCAGATAAGAGTCTATGCAAAAATATTTGTTCTGCCTGGAGAATTTCACATTTATTTGACAAAATTTGTGATGTATCTGCTATATGGTTAAGGAAGTGCAAGGGAAACTAGAGGTATAAGACCCTTTTTTTTACCCTCAAGGAGGGGAGATGTGGAAAACAAAGCAAGGCATTCTCCATCCCATACTTGGTGCCAGAGCACAGAGATGACAAGGACAGGATGCCTGCCCTTAGAAGTCTCTAGCATTCTAATGGGAGGGAGGGAGCGTGGAAGGGAGGCAGGAGGGAGATGTGTCAGTCTCCTCAAGCCACGTGGAACAAGCTCCCTACAGGAAAAAAGCAATAGAAAGACAACAAGGCCAGCTCCTCCATCTTTTTCCTACTGCCCTGTCACCAGTCAGAGACAGTTTAGGCTGGCATGGAGTCAGGCCGGATTAGAGGACCTCTAAGCCCTTTCCCGGTCTCAGAAACAAGAATCAGAGGGGCTCTAAACCCACTCTACTGGGGTGTGTGTGGAGGGAACTTAACTTTCATTTCTGGAGCCTTGTGATGCCCTTTCCTTTTTAAAAAATTCATGAAAATACTTTTCTCACTCAATGCAGACTATGGTGAAAGAACCAAATTTCTCTCAATTTATTTGTTCACGGATAATATGTCTGTCAAAGCTTTCTAGTAAAGTAGCTTTGTGAGTTGTGTGTGGTGTGTGTGTGTTTGGGGGGGTGATGTGGAAAGGGGGTTGCCTCTTGTAAGGCAGAATTTGCTTGGCATTATCTCTTAAAATATTTCGAACAAAAATCTTTTTTGACATGCTATTTGGATTTAAATGATGGGTGAACATATTTCATAAATAAGTACACTGGTAGAAAACTGCCCCTAAGTACGAAACTAATTTTTTTTAGGAGATACAGTTCTAATTTTGGAATATTGATTCTTAGTGGACATTTTGCTGTTAAATTTGGAAGAAAATGCTTATAGGTTTCCCTTGGTTTTCCTCAGGAAAATACCTTTATAACTTGAAATCTTTAAAAACTCTTTAGAAACACTAGTCATTATAATGCCTAGCAGGGTGTTGAAATCAAGTGCTTTTTTTTCTTTTCATTCTTTGCATTTTGTCAGTTGAAAGTGTGCAAAGAAGTTCATCTGAAATTCTCTTTGGGCCACTTAATTCAGCTTCATTACAGTGGAAGTGGGGGTAAAAGCAATATCAAACAAACCCAACAGGTGATTAGAAATATAGTTGGGGTGAATCAATGACTATGAAAATGATTTAAAAAATGACTTTATTTTCCACTTCATGAATTTAGCTGGAGGACCCTTTTTAGCTAAAACTCTAGATGATCTCTTAGATTTTAGCTTTAAAAATATAGATCCAAGAAGTTGCTTGAATTCCAGATAAATTTATAAATTCACTTACGTTCTAGAATAAATGGAAGTAATTAGGACTGCATTAGTGCAGCATTAATTAACATCGCTAATTCTTTATAATTATGTCAAATAATAACACTAATAAAATGTAAATATCAAATGAATATGAGAGGAGCCTCCTTTCTCTCTTTAACACCACCACATTACAGCGTCAGATTATGAACAAGCAATATCATCAAGCTTCCAGACACCCACTTTCTAAATACAGGCCACATGAATTCTAATGAAAATGTGAACTCTGCAGTATAAATCTCCTCTGCCGCCTGATTCAGTGAGGGGCTGCCTAGCAAGCCAATAATTCCATTCCTCAGAGCATTGCTGAGAATATTTATATAATTAAATATCATCTGTTTCCCCATTTAATTCCTGGTGGCTTTTTTCCCTGCCTGTTTTTGCTATTTCCTTGGGCAGGAATGGCCCAATAACATTGCCGCAGCTCTGATGGATTATCTTCATTAGCTACTTGGGGTGATGAGTCCCTGAGTAATGCTGAATTTGATTTACCACGTACAAAAGCTGAACCTTTTGCGGAAGCTCTAAGTAGGGCAGGTGTTATGCAGCGTTAAACTGGTTTGTTTTAAGAAGGGAAAAAAAATAAAGTGTTTTTTAGGAAACAATTTTGGAACATACTTTGTTCTCCTAGGAGAGCTTCCTTTCACATGATATCAACATACGGGTGATATTGAAAATCCTTATTGATAAGGAAAGGGTGAATGAAGAACATGAACTGAGTTCTGAATCTGGGGGTACTGAGGACACTAGGCACAAATTCTTTTGGTCTCAATTTCCGTGTCTGAGAAATAAGGGAAGTGGATTGGTGGCTCTCCAAGGCCCCTTCCAGCAAGAACCAGGCTTTGGAGTTGACAGGTGTCTGTGTGTGTGAATCCTGCCCCGGGCCCTGATATTGTGGCTCCTGGGCAAGTCACCTAATCTTTCTAAGCCGAAGGCTCTGCATCTTTAAAATGAGAATGCGCTGAGGTTTTTACTCACTCATTACAGGGTGGTCGTGCAGGAAGCAACTGCGCAGAGCCCAGCCTCCAGCCGGTGCTCACAGGATGCTGGTTCTAAGCAAAGTCTTAGGAATTCTGCCATGAGGTAATTAAATAATAAAACGAGAGTTTAGCCTGAGACAGAGATGTGGTCTGTAATGAAATAACGCCCGAATTATTCCTATATGTCTAAGCCAAAGCTCTTATTTATTTATATTTTTTGAAAGAGTGCGGCAGATTTGAGGCTTTGGGGCCGTGGTGTGTGGTCCTGAGTGCGTCCTGCTCTCATGATGGATATTTAACACCCATCGAGTGCTGACAGTGCTTCTCCTTTAATTCACAAGTATTGGCTTTCATTGAGTGCCCAGGTTCTGGAGGTGCTGTGAGGCACCTCCTGCTGAGCTGGGTGTGTGATAAATGGAGGGACCTGGGGGCCGGGGCAGAGGGCTTTTATTGCAGGCTTTTATAACTGGCAAAGGGGAAATCTGTAGCCATGATGGTTGGCCTAAAGAATCACGTACAAAATAAGACAGGCTAAGAGAATGATTTTCTTTTATATTCCTGGGCATGGATCCAGGAATATTAATTTCCCTGTGTGTTCAGAATACAAGGTATATTCTAGTGTGCGAATATATCTGTTCCTAACCCAGAGGCTTCCATTGCTCCAGGAAGAGTCAGTCACTTTCTTGATGCTGTTGCCATTTCATTGGCTCCAGGATGATCCCATTATTTCCAAGGTTATGCTTTGTCCTTCTTTCCTCAGAGGCCTTGGAGAAGGGGTGGGGTGGGGATTGGAAGACAATGGCCCGGAGGTGGGATTTGGGTGGTAGTGGTATAGGGGCTTCTGAAGAACAAAAAGAAGGAGTGCAGAATTGAGTAGGCGCCTCAGTCAAGGCCATTTGTAAATGGCAGTGCTGCAAGAGGCAAGAAAGATCTTCAGAGAGCCGGATCGAGTACTTATACACACAGATACGTCCATAATGTAAAGGTAGTAATAACAATAAGAGTTGTTTATATATTTATCGACCAGTTTCTATGTTTGAGGCATTGTGCTAAGTACTTTATATGTACTATCTTGTTTAATGTTCACAACTCCCTATGAGGTATCACCCCCCATGTGTAGATGGAGAAACCAAGGTTTAGGGAGGTTAAGTGGCTTGCCCAGAGTCACACAGGGAGGAGAACTAGGATTCAAATGCAGTCAGGCTCATACCCTGAACCTCGACCCAATCCTGTGCAGTGGGAGTTCGCATAGTATCCTGGTGCCCCAGAATAGGGGGACTGTTGTGCTGAGAATCTAGGGTGGATTCTTAGCTATGATACTGACCTTCTACAGCATCATCTCAGTTTTGCCTTCAGTAAAACAGTACCTGCTTCTCAGGGCTGCTGGGAGAAGGCAATGAGGCCAAATGAAATGGCTAGACCGATGATCACAGAACCACAGCTGGTTATTCTGCCACTTACCCTGGAGGTGGGGCATTATGCCTTATGGAGTAGCGGAGAAAAATTTCCGTTTTGGTGCCACACTAGAAAATCATATAAAGCCAGCAGATATCTGGAGGTTGGGAGAATAAATATGAAATCAGGATGGCATTGGGTACAAAACAGAATTCTGCCACATGCTGGTGCAGTCTGGATCAAAGGACCATCTATCTATTGATAAGAGCAAGGCACAGGATGGGTAAAGTGGGAGCCAGAGTCATTGTCAAGAGGGAAGGTGGGTCTAGGTGAAAACCTCAGTGGGGGCCACAGACTCAACAGGGATGGACATTGGATGCCTGTGTGGCTGCAGAGGCCCATGCTACGGGGACAGGCAGCAGGCGGGAGGATTGCCACTCCCAACACTGCATCCTCTGCCATTCTGCCTTGGGTCAGTGTGGTCAGCTGCCACTTGTTTAAATCTCAGAACTCAAGTTATTTTATAAAACTAGCCTTTCTGCTTTCTGTGTTCTGAATACACCAGGGAGACTAATACCCGAGGAAATATAGAAGGAAATCATTCTCTCCATCTGCCTTATCTTGATTCTTGAGGTCCTTCTCTTAAGTTTTTTTTTTTTTTTCTCATAAAAACCATATGCTTACCACAGCTAAACATATCACAGAGTAATACTGTCAACTGGACATACAGAGAAAATGAGTCTAAGGTCTAAGTAGAGATCTTTCTCACTAGTGCTGAGCTATAATCAGTCAGTTTCCTGACCTCTTTTCTCAATTAAAATGTTCCTATTAAAGTTCCTGTAAATCCTCTAGGTGGAAAATTCCTCCGTGGGCTGTTTACAGCCTTGGGGCTTCAGTGTATTTGGTACCAGACCCCTTCTTTTAGCTGTATATTTGGCCCGTGTCCCCCATCTCACTGCTATTTAGGGCAGTCACAGAGATGGCTCTGTTTGGCTTCTCCAGCTTCATAGAATGGAAAAACTCTTGAGATTACATATTTGTACCCAAATCGTAATAGAATTTTTATTTTTAAAGTTAACAGTATATTGAAAGTAGAACACAATACCTGGAACATAGAAAGGCTTTAAAAAATGATAGTTTTTCCCCCCCTTTAGAACAATGGCCCTCAGCCCTTGAGGCACATGAAAATCACCTGAGGAACTTAAAAAAAATGCTGATGCCTGAGATCCATCCTTGACCACAATCTGGAGGGGTGAGGTGTAGGTGTTAATGTTTTTAGAAAGCTTCTCAGGTAATTCCAATGTGCAGCCTTGGATGAGAAACACGGCATTTGGAGGAATGCAGCTGGCCTTCTTATTGTTTTATACTTCTCAAGCTAATGGCTTCTAATTAGGGTTAATATCATTACAATATAATGCATTTATTTTGCGTTAAACCATGAGAACTAACACTTCTCTCTTCAATGATATATCCACTCTCTCTGGCGTTAGCGCTCTTTTTTCTTTCTTTCTTTCTTTCTTTTTTTTTTTTAAAAAATAGGTTTTCAATTCAAAACCTAAGCTCACCTCAGAGAAGAACCTTTAAACTGCATTGAAACAAGATTTTAAATTATGGATTTCAAATGGTTTCCTTGCAAACTCACCCGAAGACAGGCCAGGGTTGGGCAGGAGGGGATAGCAGTGAGTCCACACCTGGGTTATTCACCAGGAAATGAGGGGCAGTTTGCGCCTAGGTGGCTTTAGTTTCCTAATGACACTTTACGAAGCTCCTTAGGGTTTTGTAGGCTGAGTCCGCATTCTAAACCCCAAACGGGACACACAGTCTTATAAATGAGCAAGTATAAAGGACGTTGGCATTGGAACTGGAACCTCAGTTTCCTCATCTGTAAATTGGAGACCTTGAGGAGTCCCTCATGGGATTGCAGGGAAGCTTAAATAATTGATAACATTTGCTGAGTGCTTACTATATGCCAAACACCCTTCTAAGTTAAAAAAAAAAAGTACAAAATTATTTAATTCTCAAAACAACCCTGTGAATTGGCACCACCATTATCTCCTTTTATAGATGAAGAAACCAAAGCACAGAAAGAATAAGTAACTTGCCTGAGATTCCAGGGCTGGTCCATGGGGAACTGTGCAGTAATTACACAGTGAACTTGCACAGTGTAATTCTGGAGTTTGCACACAAAAAAACTCTGTGCTTTAATATCCCACATGTGAGTGAAATCATATGGTTCTTTTCATTTTCCATCTGACCTATTTCATTTAGCATGATATTCTCAAGATCTAGCCATGTCTCAAATGGCAACATTTCATATTTTTTGTGTGTGTGTGGCTGAGTAGTGTTCTATTGTATATATGTACCACATCTTCATTATCCAATTATCCATCAAAAAAGCAACAGAAGAACCAACTAACCAACCAATCAGACTCATAGATACAGAGAACAGAATGGTGATTACCAGATGGAAAGGGGGTGCATAGAGGACAAAGTAGGTAAAGAGGGTCAAATATGATGATGGAAGGAAACTAGACTTAGGGTGGTGAGCACACAATGGAGTATAGAGATGTTGTATTATAAAGTTATACACCTGAAACTTACATAATGTTATTAACCAGTGTTACCCCAATACATTTTACTTAAAAAATCAAAACAAAATCTCTGTGCTGCATTGTGTAGGGCTCATGAAGGTGCCTGAGATAATGTGTGGCACAGGATAGACCCTCAGGAAAGGAATGAACCTGGGGACGCTACAACTGGAGGGAGCGGAGGTGATCCTGTCTGTACTCAAAAGAGCTGAGACTTCATTGGCGTGGGGCAGGGGTGGTGAGGAGGCAGGTGGAGGTAGCAGTACCCTTTTTTTTTTTTTTAGAAGTTTTAGAGGGTTTGGTTACCTAAGTTGCAGGAGAGATGCACAATGGTGTGTGTGTGCGTGCATGTGAATATGTTTGTGTCTGTGTATGTGTGTATGTGAACATTCGTGTGTGTGTGTGTGTGTGTGTGTGTGTGTGTGTGTGTGTGTGTTTCTGCAAATGCATGTTTGTGTTTTGGAGAGTTACCTGACAAGTGAACTGACCTTATCCTTAAACTTTGCATCCTCTTAGCTAGGGATCTACGTTTCATCTTCTGGAATCTTGTATGTTCCAGCACCATCATTCTCTTGATTATACTTTGAGAGCTGGATGCTATTTTTGTTGTCTCAGCCTGAGCCCTCACTAAATGATGGGTTCAGCCTATTTCCTGGAGCCTGTGAACAGCCATGCTTGCCAGTTGCTGGCCTGCCTGGATCTCAGATGTCTACAGAGCCCATGGACTTACCCCGAAATCGCAATCCTGGATGTATGTTACCATCATCTAGGACTGATGTCCAGGTTGCTCCCATTCCTCTCTCCCATTCCGTACCCTCTGACCCCTTTAATTAAATCAGGCCCTCTGCAGGAGGGTTCTGCATAAATCCACTGTGCTCGTAGGGTTAACAGACCCAGCTGCGTACACCTAACCTACGCGAAGAAGACAGGGTTACGTGGAGAAGTTAGCCTTACAATAGCTGCAGAAAAGCGGCAGAGCCAAATACCTTAACTCTGGGTTATTATGTCTTTTCCATTCTCTCCTTTATCCTCCTTCTCTCCTCTCCATCCTCTTCCAACATTGCTCCTACCCCTAAGCCCCCTCTCCCATGAAAGGAATTAAAATGTTTTGTCTGGAAATAAGCAGACTTAACAAACATGGCCCGGGCTCCCGCTGCAGCTGTGTTCAGCGTGTGTGGATGCTGGCGACGCGAGCTTTAACACGGAGATTGGTGTCCAAAGGCACCCGATATCACTGTGTCCATTTCCATTGTGCTGAGCGTTACGTGGAAACCAATCAAATAATGATCTTGGGAATGAAATATTCAACGAACAATGTTATTAACATATAAAAGACTTATGGGCAAATCACTTTTAAGTATGACAAGGCTTCAAAATGTGTTTCATTTCAGCATAGGGAAAAAGATTTTTGGGGGGTTGTTTATCAGCAGTGCCATGAGGGAGGCTTATTTCTTCCCTTTAAATCTGGATGAATATGCATGTGTGCACTGCATGATAATAGCAATCACGCCAGCCAGGAGATTAGCTGAGCTTGTGCTCCAGTAATTCCAGCATGCAAATTCGAAATACGCAAAGCAGGCACAGAAGGCGCGTGCGGCATCTTGCGCTTGACTGTCTCCCAACCTTTGTGCTGTGTCCGAGGTGTGTCAGGGACAGCTGAACGTGGAATCTTTGCAAAGATAAAGCCTACATGGGCGGACGCGGATGCACTTTCTTTTATTGTGATATCGTGAAACACACAAACAGAAGAGTGCCAGAAATTTAGAGAATGATTATAGATCCTATGTAACTACCTCCTCCCCTTAGGAAAGGAATATTGTTAGAAGACCGTTCTCTCCCCTGCTCCCGCCCCAAGTATCCTGATGTTGTTTAAGAAAATCAGACATGTAGAGCAGGTACGTGGGGGGCCGGAAATGGAATCGCCCTGTTAGGTCTCTTGGCAATGCTACTTCTTGACCAGAAGATAGTTCCTTTCCTTTCTGATCTTTAGCAGGAAGTAGGGGTTCTAGAACCTGACTTTGGATTTCACATATTTGCAACCTTGGACAAGACCCTGTGCTCCTTGTGCCTTAGTTTCTCTTATCTGTAAAATAAGGATAATGAAAGTACCTAACTCATAGGGTTGTTGTGAGGATCAAGCATGTTAATATAGGATGCTCAAAACTGTGTCCAGCACATGTATGTTTACAGTTCCTGCTGCTACCACTTTTAGTGTTACTGACACTCTTGGTTCTATACAGTTGTATAATTTTTTTGTGTGTGGAATTCTCAGCCTGGCAAATAATATCGACATATATAGATTTCTGTATTATTTTGGTCCATCCACATCACTGGGGTGATGTCATCCTAGGCCAGCTCAGACATCACAAGCATAAACATGGTTTCTCCCTCCACTCCTATGAAGAACATTGAAACTTGGCACAGAAAGAATTTTTAAGAGAATTCTGGAGCGTGAATGTTATTGTCGGGAGGTAGAGAGGAAAGAACCAGCATTGATTGAAAAATCTAAACAGTACCATTTAACCCTTAAGGAAAAAAATCCTGCATAATAAGGCACTTTTAGTTCATTTTACAGATGAGTAAAATGAAGCTCAGACAACCAAAGCAACTTGCTGATGTCACATAGCTCGTAAATGGTTCAGCTGAGATTCAAATCATGTATTTTAAGAGACTTGAGGGGCTTCAAGCTCACTTAGTCCAGCCCCCCACCCATGAAGAAATACTTTCTTCTTCACACCTGCAAAGTGATAACCCAGGCTTTGCTTGAATAAATCATAAATTTTGAATAGCATGACATCTTGCTTGAATATGCTAAGTATGTATCAGTGTACCTAATTTATTGTTTCTAGTCACAGGTAATGCTAATTGACTTCAGGGCATGTGTAGCTATTCATGATCAAAAGATGTACAAATGGCTATTAATCACTGTGTGTTATGTGCAGGATTTGAGGTGGAACCTAATAAAGGAAATGTTATAAGCACTTTTGCATTCGTATAATTTTTCTCATAATGTTCTCTCATGGTGGCAGAAGACAACCCTCTTATCCAGATCCTCAAATTGGGACATCAGTTATAACATCCTGCTAGGGCTTCAGAGTGTTGATATAGCAAAGACAGTAGTGGAATCCTGTGTCTGTCTGTCTGTGGGCATTGTTAGGGAAGAATTGCCAACTGAAGAATTTATACAATAGGAAAACTGGAAAAAACCTTAGCATATTCATCAACCTGCATTACTATGTAAATATAGCACAGCTCTTTGCCTCAACCAAGGTAGTAAGTTAACAGATAAGATTATTTAGCTGTTTGTGTATCCTGTTATTTTTATCCACTTCTCAGTTAACTGTTTTAGTGCCATTTTATTTTATTAGTATTTACTTATTTCAGAACTATTCTTTATGAAATTAACTCAGAATGGATCATGAACCATAGACATAAACATAAAACATCAAATTTCCTGAAGAACATTGGAGAAAACATTGGAGAAAATCTTTGTGACCTTGAGCTAGGCAAATTATTCTTACATAGGACATAAAAAATACAAACCAAAAAGAAAAAATGGACTTAAAAAAAGTGTTTTCCAAGAGACATTAAGAAAATGAAAAGACAAATCTTTCACATATTTATTCCTATTTCATTTTTGTTTGAAGCTACTATAAATAACACCTTAAAAACTTTTAGTTTCTAACTGCTCATTGTTAGTACATAAAAATTATTTTGATTTTTGTATGTTAACCTGTCCTGAGGTTTGTTAAACTCACTTATTAGTTCTAGTAACTTTTTTTTGCCCATTCCTTGATATTTTCTCTATATTCTGTCCTGTTTTCTGTGAATAATGATAGTTTGATTTTTTCCTTGCCAATCTAATTGCATTTCAGTTCATTTTCTTATCTTATTGGGCTGGCGGGGACCTCTAGCATAATGCTGAATAGGAATAGTAGATAAAAGACAGTGGATAGGCTTCACCTGGTTCTTGATCTAAGGGGGAAAGTACTTCATCTCTCACCACTGAGAATGATGTTGGCCCTTTGCTAGCAAGCATCTAGCCAGGTTTTCTGCCTTTTACTTTTATTTTAGGCATATTGGTGGGAAGGTTCCAGTCTCCCACCAGACTTTTTCCCTGTAGCTTTAACATTCTGCGAAGGGTAGAGGAAGGGAAAGGCTGGACCAGATGTAGTCTACCTTGAAAAGCTGCTATTTGGGAGTCGGTTTTAATTTGTGTTAGAATGATTCCATCCTGCTCTCCTGCGGGCCAGTGCAGGCGCATTTCCTACAGTATGTCCTTGTTCTTTTCCATTTATTCTCTTGCCCTGAAAAAAGTGTCAGAGCTAATGTTTTATAAGCATTATTCCAATTTATGTTTTACTTTTTGAAAACGGAACTTCAAGAAAATGACTAGCTCTCTACATTTTCTTGTATTTGTAGCAAGAATTCTTATCAACTTTTTGCCCTCTAGTTTCTGTGAGAGAAAACAAGGTCCTTTTATCTTTGTTGATAAGACATCAAGTAACTGTTATTAATGAACAAAACTGTAAGAAGAAATATACTTTTTAATTTGTCAGCGTTGTTCTTCCTCCAGTGACTAAATTGCTGCACATTTGATAGCACTGGCAGCAACAGCAAACTACTGATATGGAATCACCCATTTAATTAAATAAAGATTATATTACTGGCAAAAGCTAAATCATCAACTCAACCATATGAAAACATTTTAAAAATCATCTTAAAAATGTCTTTGCAATTTGTTTAGCTGGTAGTAGAATTTGTGCAGAGTATCAATCATTATAATAGCATTATAATCCTGTTAACTACTTGAAATCAGAAAGTATTATATTTATTGTTTAGATTTGGCAAAGCATTTCCTTTATAATGTTATAAGATCTTTATGTGTTTCTTACTAGAAGAGGTAACACAATGGAATCAGAAGAATTCAGATTATGGGACAGGAGTATACAGATAATGTTTCTTATATGATGATGATGATCATGATCGTGATCATGATCATGATAATAATAATAATGCCAAACTCCCATATTTACACCTAGAATAGGGAGTATCCTCTGAGGTGAGTGGGACCAGAAGGATGGAAATGCAGCGGGGGCTGTATCCACTTCTTCCGTGCCAGTGTATGAAAAGGAAGTCACAGGGACAAAAGCAGTGGGGTCTGGGGAGAAGGAGTGGCTGGAGTAATGGTCATCCTGCATAGGAGATGATGCTGGGCTGCTAAAGGAGCTCATGGGTTTCCTAAGAGCAAAGGAATGACATTTTAGGAGAACTCAGAAAGTGCCGATTGAGGTTGGAGAGACAAAATAGGTAAGAAGTGTGGCTAATTGGAAGGTCATGGCTGCTGGACGTATTTCTGGGGCTGTCTGTGAAGCAAGAGCAGAAGAGTCCAGTTGTGGTCGGTCAAGGGGGCAGGTGAGTTGAGAGGGAAGAGATAAGAATGGCACACTTTTCTACCTTGGAAAAGTGCTGGATGGCAAAATATTAACTGAGAATCAGAGGCTAGAGAATGTACCAATTAAGGAACCAGTCGATGGAAGGAATATTATCTTTGGCTTTAAATAGAGGAAGAACTAAAACTCAGGTCAAGGAGGCAAAAGAAATAGCCCAACTTGGTACTGGGACATTAGGATGAACTTGGAAGAGAGAAGCCAGGACCAAAGCGTCACTTTGTAGGAAGAACTGGCTCACCGGAGAGGGGAACCAAGGGGCTTTGGGGGAATAGAGGAGGCAAAGTAATCAAGCAGCAGGAAACTGGATGCCTGCAGCTCACCTTCTCCTTACCTGGAAACTTCTGTTCACTAATCAGGTCATACATATCAAGCATCTATCACGTGCCAGCCATAGTTGCTGTGTTGCGAAGATGAATAAAAGAGTCTTGAGATTGTGTGTGAGAAGGGGGCCGACTGAACAGGTAATTATAAATATAATACCAAGTGCAAATTGCCAACACAAGGTAGGAGTAAAGAGAGCTGACATTTGAGTTGAGTCTCTAAAGAGTTTGGAAGGTGAAGGAGAGAGAGGAAGGGGAAGGAAGAAAGCCTGTAGAAAGGCCTTTTAAAATAGCACACTGCTTATACAAATAGAGGAGCATGGAAGGAGAGTTGCTTTTTCTCACAGCAATCTCTGTCCTTTGTGAGCCCTTCTTCTGTTCAAAGTCTTTCCTGCTCCAAACTTTTATTTAAAATCGTACTACCTTTGATTTATATGTATGCCTTTCATAGAGAAGACAATTAAATGCCAGGGCACCTCTTAGCTGAAGGCTCTCTATATTTGATTGTATGTAGTCTCTGTTCTCTGCCATGTGAGGGTTTAAAAATGGTATCAGCAATGTCACACCCAGTTATTTTTAAATCAAGAAATCACTCTGGCGAAGAATCTGAGGGTGTAGAGTAGACACATTGAAATGGACTACTGTCATGGTTTAACTTTCTCCTGCCAAAGAGAGGGGTCATGTTTCAGTAGTCGGTGTCATTTTGCTTCTATTCTGGACCAAGTAGTCTCTCTCCATCCATGAACTTGAAGGAATTAGCCCTTCTGGCTGGTTCCAAGTGTTGCCCACACAAATTGAGGCTACAACTGCTCTTCAGGCATCTCCCTGACACCTCAAACTGAGCCCTCCTTGGGCCCCATGCCCAGGAATCTTTCCGCTTGTCTCTTTTCTGGGATGGCAGCCAGGCTCAACTTTTCAAGATGTTGTCTTCCAAATCCTGCCTTGATTAACTCAATCTGCAGCCCCTTCTTTGTCACTGTTTTCTTGTCACTCTTTAAGTTTTTCCTGCAGTCATCTGTGTTCATAGTCTGTCCCATCTTAGGCAATTGCATTTGCAAAAGATTACATTTACATTTAACTTGCAGGAGGCAGCTTTTGTCTACTGCATAAAGAATTACACCTGAACTGCACATAAAACTGAGGAACTGGGCTAGTCATCCCAGGGTGCTGTGGGCTTGAGCAACTGGGCTCAATATCCAAACCAAAGAGGATTAGCTTGGGCAGATTTCCAAAACAAGAGCAGAGATGGAAGACTCCTGGCCACAAACCTAATGTACAAAAGGTTTCAGGAAAGGGAGTTTGGAGCAGCTTTAGCTCTCTGCACATCACACAAAGGGATTTGAGTACTCGTTAATGAATATACTGGTAAGGATTGTACCCAACCCTATAAAAGGGGAGAAGACATGAGGGAACACAAAGGGAAGACCATACTGTGGCAGCTAGAAAAGAGATAAAGGGCCAAATAGTACACGGGGCATGTAGGTGAGTGTAGGGATGACTAGGAGTGGATGGAGGAAACCCACATTGACCAGTAGCAAGCCACTGTGTCTGGCATCATGCGATCATTCTTCCTCACAGCCCTTCCTTCTTGGATCCTATGACAGGCTAGTTCTCTTCCTACCCCCGCTGATTGCTTCTTTTCCAGATAACTTCAGCTCACCTTCCCCTCTTCCTCCCTTTCTTGAACTCAGATGCCGGCCCGAATGTCCTCTCACCTTTCCCCCTGAAGCTTATACGCGCTCCCAGCTTTAGTTATGACCTCTGTGATGACAGACTGCCAATTCGTGTCTGCACTCTTGACCTCTCATTTAATCCTGCTCCTGTTTTTCATTGTTTTTGGGCATCTCCACGGGATGCTCCACTGTCACCTCAGGGTCAGTGTGGTATATACCCTGATGTCCAATTGGAGGAGTCTAAATCAGTGACCTCTAAGATTTCTTCCAGTTCCGAATTTCCATGGCTTATGTCAAAAAACAAAGTCATCATCTTTGCCTCTTTAAATCACGCTTTCTTCTGGCTTCTTGCTTCTGTCAGTAGAGTTCGCATCCCTAGACTGGTAGACTTCAGCGGTCACTGATGCTTCCTCTCCCTTCACTGCCTTGTTGATCTTGAATCTAGCTCTTCCCCTTGGTCATTACCAGTTCTGAGCTTTCTTCCTGAACATCTGATCTCTGACTCACCTGATCTTCTGAGTGCCCTTCATCCTAAGTGCCCTTTTACCATCTATGTAACTGAGTCTTCCCTACCTATATAGCCATTTTTCCTACAACTTTTCCTACAACTTTTCTATACCTACACTTCTCTGTACTCTAACCATGCCAGAATGCCTTCAGCACTCTAGGATCAGGCCCTTCTCCCCTGCACTATGAGATGCCATGATGGTCACACCTTACTTCCTCCTGGAAACCTTCCCAGCCTATATTGATCATTCCATTGGAAGGTTTTTTTTCCCTTTGTTCCTCCAGAATTAATCATTTGTGCTATACAATTTAACATGTAACTATATAAGTTTGGTGTTTTCTTTTTCAAGTATATTAGTCTTATTTCCCCCACTTGAATATAACACTGTTATTAAATCACAATCATCATTATTTTTATATTCTCCCAAATGCCAAGAATGTGAAATAGGCTTAACAGATGTTGGTTAATTGATAACCAAGATCTGAATTAAATAAAGGTTTTATTCTAATGAACTTAAAACTCTGGATGGGAAATACCCTCAGTTTGAGTATGGTTAAAATGACTATCTTGAATATCTCTTCCTCTCTCTTTACATCCTTCCCATATTACTGCAAATGCCACCCAGTCTCTTTGCCATGTCTCATGCCCATCCCACTCAAATTAATAGATGTTCCTACGAATTATGTTACATCTCTGCCTAAAAACCAAATGTTTACTGGATACAATCTGAACCCTGTTACAGTATTTAAAACCTTCCATGATCTGGTTTCTGCCTCCCTAGAATCACGTTGCCTAGACACCCCACTCCCTCCAACCCAACCTCATCTTTCTTGCCCAGCTATACTTAACTGTGACCCACTCTCATGCTCTGTCTCATCATTGTGCACATGTTACACCCTCTATCTGGAACATTGGTAGCCCCTTTCTTTACCAGGCTTAATGCCTTTCCCTTTCAAGACTCATCTCTGGCAGGCATCCTTCCAGAATCTCTCTCCCTTTCTTTTCTTTCTTTCTTTCTTCGGGGAGGGCGGGGGAGGGAGGGAGGGAGGGGAGGGAGGAGGGGGAGGGCGGGGGGGGGGGGAGGGGAGGGCTGAGGGAGGGAGGTGATGGTTGTCTGGGGATGGTGAGGGACGGTAGGGCGGCATGAAGTCCGTGGCTGTCCTGCTCTTCTTCTTATTCGTCCTTCCTCCTTCTTTCCTTCTTTCTTTCTTTCTTTCTTTCTCTCTCTCTCCTTCCTTCCTTCCTTCCTTCCTTCCTTCCTTCCTTCCTTCCTTCCTTCCTTCCTTCCTTCTTTCCATTTTATTTTAATTAGTTGCAAGTATACAGTACATTGGTTAGACATCTACATAGTTCATAAAATGATACTTCCAATTGCTCCTTTCCTCCCCTGACCCACCATCTAGCCAATATAGTAATGCTAACTGCATTCCCTATGCCGTGCTCCCCGTCCCTGTGACCAACCATCAGCTACTAAATTGTACTTCTTTAATCCTTCACCCTATTCTCCCAGCCCCCCAAACTCCCCTCCCCTTTGTCCATCACCAAATTGTCCATGGTATTTGTGAGCCTGTTTTATTCCTTAGATTCCACATATAAGCGAAATCATATGGTGTTTATTGTTCTCTGACTTAAGTACCTTCTAGGTCCATCAAAGCAATGTCTTTTTCCATCCCCTTCCTTTTAATCTGTGTGTCTTTTAATCTAAAGTGAGTCTTTTGTAGGCAACATATGTAGGGGTCTTGTTTTCTTATCCTTTCAGCCTCTCTATCTTTTTTCTTTCTTTCCTTTTTTTTTAACGTCTACAGCACCTGGTATTCCTAGGTGGTCTCCCATACAAGCACTAACCAGGCCTGACCCTGCTTAGCTTCCGAGATCAGATGAGATCAGGCACGTTCAGGGTGGCATGGCCGTAGACTCCTCTATCTTTTGGTTGAAGCACTTAATTCTTTTCCATTTAAGGTGCTTATTGATAGGAAGGTAGTTGTTACCATTCTTTTTTTTTTTTTTTTCAGCAGAAAAGAAAAGCTTTATTAGAAGGGTACACTTCCAGACATGGAAGTGGGCCTGAGCAAGAGAAGCGTGGCTCAAAAGGCCTTGTTACCATTCTCTATTCTTGTCTGGGAAGCTTTTTATCTGTCCTTCATCTCTAAATGATAGCTTTACTGGATAAAGTATCCTCGGTTATAGATCCTGGGTCTTCATCTTGTCAAATATTTTTTGACAAACCCTTTGTCCTACATAGTTTCTTTTGAGAAATCAGCTGTCAGTCTTATGGATGTTCCCTTATAGACAACTATCTGTTTTTCTCTTGCTGCTCTTAATAGTATGTCTTTGTATTTAACCTTTGGCATCTTAATTATGATGTGTCTCTTTGGATCTCTGATTTTTGGGATTCGCTGAGCTTCCTGGGGTTTTATGTTCATTTCCTTCACCAGGTTAGGGAAGTTTTCATATTATTTCTTCAAACGGCTGTTCAACATCTTGATTTTCTTGTTATACTGATCAGACGAATATTTGGACCCTTAATAGTGTCCCATATTCTCCTTAAATTATTTTTATAGTCTTGGCACCTTTTTTTCCTGCCATTCTGATTGTATGTCCTTGACTTTCTTGTCCTCTAGATAAGGCATTTGATCCGTTTCTTTAGCCGCTTTGTTCATACCTTTGTTTATTCTATTTAATATACTCCTCATCTCAGATAATGTGTTCTTCATTTCAGACTGGTTCCCTTTAATAATTTCCATTTCCATTTTTATGTTTTTTATCTCTTTGCTGAAGTTCTCACTTATACGTCCCAAAAGTTCATTGAGCATCTTTATAACTAGTGTTTTGAACTCTGCATCTGTTAGATTACTTGACTCTATTATATCTGGATCTCTGTTTTCTTCTCTCATATGGTTTCTGCTTCTTTGTCTTCCCATTTTGGCTGCCTTTCCATGTCTGTTTCTATGTACTAAGCAAAGCTCCCAAGTCTCCCAGTCTTACTAGGTGGATTTGTGAAATTGATGTCCAGTGGCACAGTCCTGAGAGACGTTCAGCTGCAGGCCATATTTAGCCTAAGCCTCTGTCTCTCTGGGGCCACCCGTTAAGATTCAGCAAGCAATCCACAGATGCTGTGCTTACAGTTGCCTCAAAAGGCCACACCAGAAACCGAGGCTGGCTGCCTCCAGTATGAGTCTTGGTGCTGCTCAGCAAAGAGCACCTGACTCACTGAGGATACACCTCCTATGGTTTGGGTGCGAGTAGGGGGAGGCAGAGTTTTAGGGAATCTTCTGGGCTGAGCGATCTGTCATCCAGTTTGATGACGTCATGGCTATGGCAGCACTGTGTCAGGCACGCTGGTAGTGGGGATGGCTCAACGGAAAACAATGGATACCACCGGCACTTCTGTACAGAGTTAGTCTTGCCTAAGCCCTCATTCCGACAATGTCTCCCTGTAAGTCCCTGGTGCTCCCTGTGCACAGCTGAATCGGCGCTGGTGCTCAAAGCGAGCAGGTTCATCACTGTGAAAATCCGCTCGCGGATGCAGCCTGTTTAAGAGGAGTCTGCCGCTGCCACAGCCTCTGTCTCACCCCGTTGTTCAGGACCTGGCAGCCCTGCGTCCTTACACTGTCCTACCTTCTGCTGTTGCAGGGTGATTTCTTGTATTTCTACCTAATCGTATGGCTTGCTCATCTAGATCCCAGGTGATTTTTCCTTGCTGCTGCTCCTTGTTTCTGTCACAACTTTGATTTAGTCGCCAGAGGGATGAACAGAACCTCTATCATTTACGCCATTTTTTCCCCCTCCAGAATCCTTCTAGGACTCCGTCTGCTCTGGATTAGATGCTGCGGTAATATCCTGATATGGTCTAGTTTAGCCCTGCGCATATTCCTATCAAACATGCATCATTTGCATTGTTGGCACACTCATTTATCTTCCTAACAGTCTTGAAACTCCTTGCTGTTAGTGTTTCATTAACATTTGGATCCCCAGTACCTAGCATGGAGCCGGATTTATTGACAAAAGTTTGTTGAATAAATACCTAACTTATTTTAGCTTTTCATGTTGAAGATGTCTGGTACCATTTAGATCTAGTGCTTGTGCTTAGGTAAGCATTGTGACTGATGACTGAAATCGCCTAGTCATCCTTTCACTCACCGACATGCCCCATGTACTACTTGGGACTACTTGGCCTGCTATCTCTTTTCTAGCTGTCACCATAAGTTCTTCCCTTCGTGTTCCCTCATGCCCTCTCCTCAATGTGTTTGGCATCATGCAACCATTCTTTCCCACAACTCTTTCTTCTTGAATCTTATGACATTATCCTGGTTCTCTTCCGGTTCCTGCTGATTGCTTCTTTTCCAGATAACTTCAGCTCGCACCTCATCTTCTTACTCCCTTTCTTGGTCTCAGACACCAGCCCGAAAGTCTTGCACGCTTCTCTCTCAGCCTTCAAGGAGGCATTTTGCTTTTCCCTTTTATCTAGGTAGATACAACTCTGTTTTATACTTTTAATATTTACTACTGGACTTATCACTCTATCGAGTTTGTTTATATTTGATTCATTCCTTACAATTGATGTAGCAGAATGGGATAAGCAGCAGCATTTTCTTCCAGTCCATTTCATCTTTTATCAGCATTTTGCTCTTCATGTATATCTTTGCCTGAGTCATCAGTATTGGGCTAATGGACTGGAACGGCCCAAGTTGAATGGTAATTACTTACTCTGTTGCTGATAACCCAGATGAGAATAGGACTTATTAGATCTGTAATAATGGAAATCTGTGTTTAATGCAGATCTTTTAAGCAGTTTGAAACGATCTCAAATTCATCTCTCTTTGCCATATGTTAAAATGTCACATTATGGTTTTAAAATTCAGGATGAGAACTGAAGTTTCAGAAGAAGCTTGCCCGTGGAAAAGTTCTCAAATCTGTTCTTTCTAAAATCAGAAGCATTTGCTGATCTCAAATCAAGCCTCCTCAGAGAAGCGAGCCCTGTCTGAGTAGTCCCTTAGAGTGGGGCGGTACCAGGAAGAAGAGGGCCTTGGTTCACAAGGACTCAGGATAGACTGAATGGAGAGGAAGCAGGTGTGGAGGCCCTGGGTAGTGCCTGGAGGCTATACTCAAGAATGTACCCAAGTCATGAATTCTTTTGCCTCAGTTGTCAAGATGGGCCCCAGAACCGAATGCTCATTACTTGTGTATCATTAGCCCATCCCTTGGTTCAGCCATGGAGGACTTAATTTTTTCCACTAATACTGACTTCTTTCTCTTTTTCATGTGAAGAATGAAGATAAATCTGACTCAAGAAACTTCTGAGTCAAAATCTAGCTCCTACCCAGGGCTCCCACCATCTCTTTTAGAAGTATGCTCCTTGTGGCCACAACAGAGCCTGTGGCCAGTCCAGCAGCTATGTTTCCTAGTTATTTCCACTAACCTGTGTCTTTCTTGACCAGGAAATAGCCCTAAACAATTTAACTTCTTCTCTTAGAATAGAGTTTTGTCTGGAGACTTATTAATAGAAGCTATAACCTCACCATATTTCATAAATGAAGGCGGGTCATGATGGAGCGCTTCTTTTCAATAGAGACCTTAGAGTGAGACATGGTTTTACAGACTCATCCAGTTTATTATGTGCTGCTCTTCTCTTTGGTTCAGTGAGTCTCACGCATCTTTGCAAAAGGTAGATATCCTGAGTGGTGTCATTATGGTGTTGAAGGACTTTGCTGGTGAAATACGCCAAGCATGTATCTATTCCGGTTTTGAAAACTCTTCACAGCATTCACAGACAAAGACATATTGATGCTGATTCACTGATGAGGGATTGGTTTGCATCCCATGATTCTATTATGTACTTCAGCAACTCAATAGATTTGCTATAACTTGCAAGGTACTCTCATGGATAGAAGGGATAAAAAATATGATTCTCTGAACTCAAGGTGTTTATGCTATATTTACTTGTGTACTGCTTTTTAAAAAAGATTCCTGAGCTTTGGTTCTTTTTGTTGATAAATTTCTTTAAGTTCAGTGAACTTGCGTAGTGCTTCACAAGTGGACTTTTAGCGATCCCTACTTAGGGAGAAAATGGTCACATTTTGTGCTTACCCTAATGGCTGGAGAAATAATTGTCTTATATGTTATATTAGCATTGACTTAAAAGTTGCTTATAGGTATTTGCCATATGTTTTAGCAATACAATGTACACCGTTAGGGACATTTAAGATCTTTTTTGGTAAGTTGTCAGTTTATGTTGTGTATTTGTTGATGTTCTATAAATTGATGAGTTTTTTCTAGCAGGAATCTATGTGAATAGCCCTGAAATTTCTTAAAACCAATCTTGGAAATAAGAAAAGCTTTGGATGCTATGGATTCTTAGTTGAAGTTCATGTTACCTGTATAATACCTTATTCACTTATGGATAAGTACATCTACAGCTGAGGTAGATGACTTTTTTAAGAACTAGAGGGAACCTTCTGGGTCAGCCATTGAGAAAACAGAAATAAAGAGGCAAAGTAACTTCTCCAGAATCACTTAGGACCAGCTTTAGAACATGGATTTCTTCACCTCTAGGCCTGCATCCTTTCTACCACTTCACCCATTTCTTTTATTCCAGAAACATAAATAAATACTTTATATCCAATCACTTCCTAATGAGTACATCTATTGCCGAGACTGGCAAACTTTGTGATTCTACTGGAGGAAGCAATCTTATTTGCAAAGAGGCTGACTAATTATCCATGACATTTTAAATGTCTGCATTGTCCTTGAGCTAAGAGTGTGAAAATCAGAAGGCTCAGGGATGTATACACTTCCTGATAGATTTCACTTAGTTTAACACACTCTGACAGTAAAAACGAAATGAATCTTAGCTTTTCAACAACAATAACATTCCAAGCAGGAATGTAATTAAAGAAAAAAAAAACCATGTTAACTATAACATTGTTAATTATGTATCACAGAAGTTATCACAGAGTTATAAGTATTATAATGAAGATATAATAGACATGTTTTATCTGAGAAAAATAAAAAAAGCATATATTCACTTAACATAGCCATCAGTGACAATAATGGTCATTTTAATAACTCAGCTTTTGTTTCTTCAGTTGAAATTTGAAGTGGCCTAGGTAGATGAGATGGCTATGATGTTGAAGGATTGATTTTATCAAGGATTGGAACTGAACTGAGATGTTTTACTAAATAAAGAAGCTGTCTGACTTGAGAAGAATGGAATGACACCAGGATCTGGACCTTTGCTCAGAACTGCTGCCCAATGAACAGATTCTGTCATTAAGCCTTTTGTTTCATGATAATTCTGTTTTCTGTTTTTACTAGAGGGATATGACTCTCAGAATTTATTTCTGGTTGCAAGTTTCCAGGTGTCCTTTGGATTCAGGGACATTGGAAAGTTAAAACGCCCTCTTCATCTCAAGCTCCCCTTTGGCAGTACCTTTCACTTTGATAACTGTGCTGAGTCTCTGCTTTATGCTTTGTCATGGCTGCCCCACTGGACAGCGGTATCTTTTAATAATTGAAAATTATTTTATTATTATTTTTGCCTCTATACTATTTTATTTTAATAAAATTAGTATTGCCTCTGTAGTGATAGGATAAGATAGGATTATCACCTATTTTTAAAAATATAGGAAGTTTTCAAATTTGAACCACTCAGCCTTTTGCAGGAGCTGCACATATTTGCATTTGTATGCTGAATAGACGCCAGTGATGTAAGACAAGGGATCCAACTTCTCTCTCTGACCGTGGGACTCTGGGCCCTGGGAGTTGGTCTCTTCATCTTCCTGCCACAGGGTGGAACTGAGTGATCTCTATGGTTACTTTCAGCTCTAACAGTCTATCATTTATAATTATAATGCATGCTGCATCTGTGCATTTCAGTCATGCTGAAAAGAAAGAAGGTTTTGTCTTGGCATGATTTTGTCTTGAAATGACACATGTATTTTTGTTGCCTGGATGCTTCCTGCCTGGCACTGGCTTGGTTCTGTCTTGCTTTCTTCTGTATTGATATTCTTAGTTTCTAGTCCAGGCCCGAATATGCCACCAGCTGATAGGGCATATTAATTAGGAGTATGCTTTGGAGTTAAACATACCTGAGTTCAAGTCTTACTTGTAAATCTCAGATGAGCTTGTTTTCTCATATGTGAAACGGAGATGATGCATGGTGAGCCCAGGCCTGGATCTGTATGGGATATAAATGGCCCATCTTAGGCTTTGTTTGAGACCCAAAGTATAAGAGGCTCTGCCTAAGCCTATCCAGCTTATTGCTGTGTTTTCTATGCTTTGTCTCCGCCTTATGTCAACATGTCTTTAAAGTATAAAACAATATACTCCATGATTCAATTTGTTATCTCACCTGTTTTTAACATTTCTTTATAGTCTTACCTTACGGTATAGACTACCATGTTAAGAACTCTCAATTCCATAGTTTATCTTAAACCTTAACTCCATTAGCTTAGCTCTTGAGGCCTGCTTGTTCCTCGGATTTGGCACTACATTGGCCCCTTCAGTCCTGGCCATGAGTGTGTCAGTCTAGGCCTCGGATGTAGGAGATGACGGAGACAGAGTAGTTAGCCTCAGAACTGGAATGCATGAGACCTAACGGCAGGCAGACCTGCAGCATGTATTATAGGGCCAAATGTGAGTAATGGGTCAGGCAGTGGGAGGTTTAGAAAATAGTTGTGGTACTTCCCTGGAATCTACTGTTGAGAGACAGGGAAGGATACTACCATCCTACAAAATGAAGAAGTCAGAGCAATGCTCGAGAATCTATTGAAGCCTCAGTTAATGGCAGACCAAAGGTCTAGGAACTTGAAGTGGTGGCAGTCAAGGCAGAAATGGTTTAACATATAGAGGTTCAGAATGAGTAAAACCACAACACCGATGAGCAGAGAGCAGGAGGCAAGCCGATCCATGTCAAGAATATTTGTCCCCAGACTTTTTCTTTTCTTTTAAAAAATTCTTCAGTGCAAGCTCAGGCCTAGAAATAGAGGTCTTGTGTTCTTTCTGCTAGATGAGAGGAAGAAGGTGTGGCATTAGAGGAGGCAAAGCTGAAGCTGACGCTGTTGGAATTGGTAGTGTTATTGCTGGTGGTGGTATTGGTGTTATTGGCGGTAGTGGTGGTGTTGGTGGTAGAGTTTCAGTTCCCTCCCTGCTCTTCTACATTGTCAGCCTCCGAAATAATTCTCCACCTCTGAAGTATCTCCCCTCTCCCAAACCTCTTCTCTTTCTAGGCCGGGATTAAATGACTTTGTTTAACATTGGATTCTTGGTTGCTTTTTATATTTTAAAAAATTTAAAAAAATACTTCTCTGATCAGTTCTTTGTGAAACTGGCAAGAAATCTTTAAAAATGAAGACGTATTTAAAACAATATTAAGGATCCCTTAGATATGTCTGGTGCTCAAGCTTACTATGTCCATTTTCCCATGTTTTCACCTGATGCACCTAATAACCTTGGCAGGCAGTTAGAGCAGGCATGACCCAAATTTGATGGATACAGAGATCTAGGTTCAAAGAAGTTGGATGATGTGTCAAAGGACAAACAGCTCTAGCTCATATAACTTATAATTGTCGCAATCAAGATTCTAGGTCTTCCCACTCCAAATCCAGTGCTTGAATTGAACAGAAAATAGCCAGATTTTAACACCCAGCCCGTGAAAGAAGAGAAAGCAAGAGTGAGTAAGAGGAAAGACATTAAATGATGCTGAATAAAACATGAGAATAAATAGTTTGCATACATAGCATTATGATTTTTATTGTAGGGATATGACCTGGTTCTTAACTGTTCTTTCTTTGTGCCTTCTGCTTTTTGTAAATATTCCCAACAGTTAGCACGAAATCATCTATCTGAAAGCTAAAGGGCTACTCCTGTCTTCTGCAGACCCCTGCTGCTCTCTCATCTCTGGAGATTGGCTGTGCCCTTAGTGAATAGGAATCCCCCTGTGGACAGTTGGTGATTGAGGGACAGCTGGCTGCAAGGGGCAGTTCATTAGTGTGCATCACCACTGGAGCCTGGCAGTCATTAGGATTTACTCTAAATTACTGAGTCCCGGGAATCTCATTTAGTTCTCACTCAGCAGCTGGAAGATGCTACCAGCTGTGGATCTAGGATTTCCCCCTGAAGATGTCACCTAAGTGTGGGGGTGGGGGGGGGCAAATAGGTCAAGTGATCTGATGAATAGGTGGGGGTAACACAGAAAAGCTTGTTTCTACCTCAGAATACTCTGAAGATGCTATTGGGGTATTTAGAGCTATGGGCACAGTTTAGCCCCTGGTGCCTTTGATGGACCAAGGAACAGTTAAGCATATCTTTGGGAGTCATTAGGAAGAGGAATGTGAACAGAGAAGGGAGAGAAATAACCAAAGAGAAAGTGAAGGAGAAGAGAGTTGTACATGGTACTTTATGACCTGCAAGATCTGGCCCTTGCTTGCCTCTTCCATGTCAGCAGCTGGCCATTCACTTACTCCTTTGGATCTTGGAGCCCTGTGTTCTCTCCATCTCGGATGTCTTCCTTTCTTCCCCGGTTTTCCACCTGTGGAAACCTACTCATCTTTCAAGGCTGAGCCTAACATGTGGATCAAGCACTTTCAGGTGGATCATCCCCTCTCAATTCTTACAGTAGCACTATAAGATAGGTATATTTCCATTCATTTTTTTTTTCAGATAAGGAAAAAAAAATGAGAGAGATAATGTGATTGCTCAAAGGCACAGTGTTAGTGGGGAATAGAGCCCTCCGGCCACGGCTCTTTCCATATTGTACTGTGTCTGGTATCTTACTGGTGCTCCCCTCCCTCGTAATATATTCCTGTACTGGCCCTGACACAGTGGCAAAGTAGTGATGTCTGACTTCTGTGCCCTTGGCCCTTCATCATGTAGCCCCTTTCCTGTCCTATATCTACCTGTTTACTGATCATTGATCTTGTAAATTCATGACCTCACATTCATTCTCATCCTGTTATGCTCTGCCTCTCAGCTTTGTTCTAGGACAGAGTGCAGGTGGTAAATATTATTGTCTCTGCAGGCCATACAGTCTCTGTCACAGCTCTTCTGCCATTGAAGAATGAAAGCAGCCATAGACAATAAATGAGTATGCCTGTGTGTTCCAGTAAAACTTTATTCAATGCCACTCAAATGTGAATTTCATATAGTTCGCATGTGTCACGAAATATTTTCCTTCTGATTAAAAAATATAAAAACTACTCTTAGCTCATGTTATACAAAACCAAGTTGCAGTCTTCGGCTAGTGGGCTGTGGTTTGGCAGTCTTGGTTCTAGAACTAATTGGGTCATAATCATTTACCTTTCGGTAAAATTGTCACTGCGCTGGCCCTCTTCGAAGCCCTGGCAGTTTAAGCCTTTAACTACAGGTGAAAGGCTGTGCCACCTCCTAAAGGGCTTTTGGGCAGCTGTTGCCGTGATGGAGGTGGGGTGGGAGAGGTGATGCCAGGGGAATAGCTGCTCCTGCGTAAAATCAGGTCAGTCCTGTGGTGCTGCTATTGTCTCTTCAGGAAAAATGTTAGATTTAAACCCCGTGTGTCATTTATCTTTGTGCTCTGTATAGAGAAAAAGGTCTTGCTTTGGTTTTTGTTAAAATACCAGGCTTAGATTTTTTTTGTGTGAGCTGTCATCAGCTATTCTGATTGTTGATCTTGTAAATTCATGCTTTTTCATGCTGGCAGAGGGATTGCTTTTGTTTCTGAAAAATTTCATGAAGTGTTCCTTTCAATAGGGGCTTACATTAAATTCCAGCTTTAGCTGTATTTTCCATGTCAACTAGATTTTAAAGACATGGGCAACTGCCATTGTACTACAGAGGACTGCTTCGAAATCCTCCCTTAACGTGAGAACTTCAGCAAAGGGTACGATTTGGCTGCTGGACGTCTCCTTTTGGCCATGAAGACCACAGACCACACGGCTGAGCCCGCTTTTGGTCTCCAGATGATTCACAGTGACCATGCATTGCCCGAAGTTTGGCCAATGATCTCTGGAATGTCTCAAAGGGTTTGCTTTTTACCAACTCTTGGGTGTATCCTGGAGTAAAACCTTTCATAAAATCTTATGTCTGCTTGTGGAATTTGGAAAGAAACATAGGCAAGGCAGTAGAGACTTGATAAGAAGTTTGATTCTCACTAGTACCCAAGCCATCTTCCACCCCCACACCCTGCCCGGTGTTGTATGTCAGGCAGTGGACTAGCAGTGCTGTACCTGGGATACTAGGTAGGCGCTTGACTTACACCTTCACCCCTCAGAATGACCATTCCACAGCCCATTTGTTTGAGATTTCTACTTTGATTATACTAAGTATTATCAGTAAGTAGTAGTCACTTGCTATTCGTTTTTTTAAAATTCAATTTAGAAGATCCTTCAAGTGTATTAGATACACATCAGATTACCTACCAGTATGGAGCTTATACTCTGGCTGTTTTTCTTCAGAGGCAGTAATATGGTAGTTCTATTGTACTAAAGAAATAGAACTATCAATTATTCAGTCCTTTGAAATGATTATACATGTAGACCGCAAACACATGGAATTTAATTTAAATGAGAGTTAGTACTCTGAAACTTTGAAAATTGTGTTCTGGAAGGTAAATATTTTCCATTTGCTTTATAAACTTTCAGTATTTCTAAATTCTCTTTTCAGACAATTAGGGAATATTGATATGTTTAGAATTTCTCATAAGATTAACATACTTTAAAATGGTTTAAGACTTACAAGAAGTGCAAACGTAGTAGAGAGTTCTGTGCTTTTCAACTAGCTTTTCCCAGTGATCACGTCTTATGTATCATATAGTACATTGTCAAAGCCAGGAAATTGGCATCGGTATGACACATTAACTCAAATATAGGCCTTATTTGAATTTCACCAGTTATTGAATGTACTTTTTTTGGTGTGTAGTTTTATGATATTTTGTTACTTGTTTAGATTTGAGTAACCACTACAGTCAGCATACGGAACTGTTCTATCACTGCTGAGAAACTCCCTTAAGTTACTTTTTAGTAGTCACTTTTCCTTTAGTAGTCACAAGATTTTGTTCAGACTATTTTTTTTAGGATGAGACACTAGCAATAAGGCGCAGGGGTGTATTTTGGAAAAGTGTTTAGTCTTCACTTGATTCCCACCGTGGTGCATTTCAAGTGAATGAGAAAAAAGAATGGAGAACCACATTCAGGTTTTGAGCACTCCTGCGTTTACATCTGTATCCATTTCCAGCTAAACATTTGTGTAAGCTGTGAGGTAAGGGTTGAGGTATGTTTGTCCCATATAAATATCAAGTTGTTCCAACATCATTTGTTGAAAAGACTCTCCTTTCCTTACTGAGTGACCTCATCACCTTGGTCAAAATTCAATTCCATACTCTCTATTCTGTTTCACTCATTTATAAAACTGTCCTATAACAATACCACACTCCCTTGTTACTATAAGATCAGGTAATGAATTCCTCCAACTTGTATTTCAAAATTGTTTTTGCTATTTTAATTTTATTTATTTTTCCAAAATATTAAGATATAATTGACTTATGGTATTGGTTTAAGGTTTACAACACAATGATTTGATATATGTATATATAGCAAAATGATTACCACAGTAAGTTTACTTAACATCTATTACCTTACATAGTTATAATATTTTTCTCGTGACGAGAACTTTTAAGATCTACTCTTTTAGCAACTTTCAAATGTACAATACAGTGTTATAAACCATAGTCACCATGCTTTACATTACATCTCCAGAAATTACTTATCTTATAAATGGAAGTTTATGCCTTTTGGCCACCTTCACTGATTTCCCCAAACCCCATACCCGTGCTTCTGAAAACCCCCAATCTGTTCTCTGTTCTATGAATTTTTTTTTTTTTTTTAAGATACACAAATGAGATCATATAGTATGTGTTTTTATCTGACTGATTTAACTTAGCATAATGTCCTCAAGGTCCATCCATGTTTCAAATGGCAGGATTTCCTTCTTTATGGCTGAGTAATACATACAACATCTTCTTTGTCCATTTATCAATTGATAAACACAATTTTTTTTCACATCTTTGCTATTGTAGATAATGCTGCATGAGGGTACAAATATCTCTTTGAGATAATGATTTTACTTCCTTTGGATATGACCTCAGAAGTAGAATTGATAGATCACATGGTAACTCTAATTTTAATTTTTTTGAGAAATTTCCATACTGTTTTCCATAGTGCTGAACTAACTTACATTCCTATCAGCAATGCACCAGGGTTCCCTTTTCTCCATATCCTCATCAACACTTGTTATTTGTTGTATTTTTGGTGATAGTCATTCTAACAGTTGCAAAGTGATATCTCATTGTGGTTTTCATTTTCCTTTCTCTGACGATTAGGGATATTGAGCACCTTTTCACATACCTGTCGGCTGTCTGTATTCTTCTTTCAAAAAATGTCTATTCAGGTCCTCTGCCCATTTTAAAAAATTGAATTCTTTTTTTTTCCTGGCTATTGAATTGCATGAGATTTTTTTTTCTAAAAATTAAAAAAAAATTATTTTAAAAAACATTTTGGGTGACATTAATTAATAAGATTATATAAATTCCAAGTGTACAATTCTGTCAACTCTATACAACTGTGTGGTTTTTGTCTCCTGATTGGACCCAGACTGCTACACAGGAATTTCTTCAAGTACTATATGAATTGAGACTTTTATGATCTGTGGATTTTGTCCCTATTTTCAAGCAAGGTAGGAGACATTGGTATGTATTCAATTGGTATTTTTTCTCCTCTCACTTACCCCGCTCCCCATGTATTTTAACCTGGGATTAAACTTAAGTGAGGGAGGGGAAGACCAGAGTGTGGTGAGTGATATTTCTGCAAGCACTGAAGTTCAGCGAACAGTGAGCCAGGAATGCAGTTTCATAGATGACTGAATTGATCAGCTCCAGCTTGACCCTCCCAGTGTTTCACAGTCATTAGCAGCGATATTTAGAGTTTCTCGAGGTACAGTAAGAACAGGAAATAATAAGATCCCACTATGTTTACTGCTTAGAATAAATGTACTATGACCTTAAGATGTTGTAGATGAAGTATCCAGGCTAATAAAATAATTCAGTAACAGCAACAATTTTATTTTTAGATTTGATTTTAATTCTCACAGAAAAAGAGAAAAACCGTATTTCTTAAAGATAAGCTATGAATAGAAATAATCCTGCCCTCTTTTTACTTCCATCTAGTCAAAGAAAAAAGCCCTCAAAGTCAACCCACCAAGGAGTCGATGAAACAAAATCCCATCAAAATTCCAACAATTTTCTTCCCCGTGGTTAAGACCTTCGGCATGAATTTCAATTTAGCCTCCCTGGGAATTTTGGGAAAATATCTTTCTTCATTGTTTTTGTAAGCCCTATGAGGCAGAGATATAACTTCCCCAAACGAAACAGCAGGAAAAATAACTAACCATCCCCTGGATAATGCAAATGAATAGAAATTGTCAGAATTATTGCAGAAGTGCTAAAAGCCTTACTCTAATATTTTAGACACTGTTCCCACCTAGACTTTAATGGTTCAGGAATGCCTGTTTTAGCAATCTTAGCATACCAGGGAACAAAGTTTGTGGAGAAAATAAATTACCTAGAGATAGTCTTCAACTTAGAAATGGATCATATTCCGGGGTTAATTTTTAAATCAGACTGCAAATGTCTTTTTTTTTTTTTAGTAGAAAACAGTTTGTTAAAAGATGATTTTTTTTTTTTTTGGTTTATGTCATCAGTTTTCCTTTGCTAAAAATTGCATTATTTTTTCTTTATTAGAACTTGTTAGTGTATTAATGATCTACTGCTATATAATCAACTATTCCAAAATCTAGCAGCTTAAGAGAACAATTATTTTATTATCTCACAGGTTTTTTTGGGGGTCAGGAATCTGGATGTGGCTTAGCTGGGTGCCCCTGGATTAGGGTCTCTTGGGAGTTTGAAGCCTGCTGTCAAATGAATTTAAGAGCCACCTTTCCCCAGCTGAGCCTTCAGATGAGATTGCAGCCCTTGCCAGTCTCATTCGAATTCCAGTCTGGGAGACCCTGAGCCAGAACTACCAAGCTTCCCATTCTCATTTGAAATGAGACCACTGAATTTAGAATGTACCTTGCACTTGAACAGTGGTTATTGTACAACAAGGAATTTCCTTCTGTCCTTGGGAGGGAACCTTTCTACAATGAGGAATAAAGTGGAGATTACTTTCTATGGTTGAGTTAGTAGCTGGGTAGGTTGGAAAAGCAGGGAAATTCTTTTTTCTCTACTTGTAGCTTGCAACCACCTTGACCAGTATGAAAGGGTATGTTTTTGATGTTGTAGGGTAGAACTTAGAGTACATTTTCACATGGAGACAGTATCCCATAAATGGTGGCTAGAATCCTAGGAGTTGAGTTTGAGACTTGTTATAGCTTGACTAGGCCCTTGTGGATTAGCTCACCACCGTTTATTACAGCATGTTCATGAGAAAATGGATTCTATATCTCAGATGTCCATCTTATAAATATGCTTTTGAAAAGTGACTCATTTTTAAGTTGGGGACTTGCCTGTATTTCATTAGGTCCTCTCTAGCTACCTTCCCCACGGTAGTTTACATTTTGAGCTATCAGCCTTTGGGGAAGATAAAATGACAGAAAATAGAGATTACTGTAATTTACTCTTAGCACTAAGAGCCTGGCAGACCTATCAAGACATAATTTTACTCAAAATCAGATTTCTTCAGGGCTTACACTGAAGTCCCTTTATAGTTGCATTATGCTAGTTCACAGTCATCTTCTCCTTTTGTAGAATTCTAGGATCTTAATCAAGTACTTCCAAAAACACTTGATGAGATTTAGTCCATAAGAACCATTTCTGGCAAGCCTCACACTCCTCTTCAGCCCGTGTCTACATGGAAGCCGATGGCTGTCCAGCTGAGAGATTACGATTCAGGTCCTGAGTGGGTTCAGTGGAAGACTGCTTGCCTTGGCCTCCCACACGCTTGACATTTTCAGACGTGACTCTCATTTTATTCAGCAATGCTTCAGTCAGTTAGCCATTAGAGAATTCATGCAGGATCAACCCATTGCTTTGAATAACCAGGGGTCCGTTTGAGCATCTATTCAAGGCAGATAACAAAATAGGCTTTGCACTGCCACCTCTAATCTCTGTCCCTTCATTAAGTTAGATGACCAAAAGCATGTTTTAACAGCCACTTACTGTTTCCAGAGTTAAGATGATCAGTTTTGCATTACCCTTTCATGGAACACAGCATAAAAACATCACAAAATGCCTTTCTGTGTCATTCGTAGAATGTAGTTGAAGATTTTGTCCTTGGTGTTTCTTTATATGAATATGTTCTGGGTTATTTAACTTCCCTTTCTCAGCCATGTGACCAAGTCTACTCTCTCAGAATGACAGGTCCTTAGGGGAAATTTTCAGAGTGGATGATTTACATGTGTTGATTTTCTTGTGAGTTGAATTTTTTTTTTTTTTAATTTCCTAATTTGTTGAGAATCAGTTTCAGGCTTCACAGTAAAAAACTTGATTTATCTTTTTTATTCTGAGGGAAATATAAAATATTTCGGCTGCTTTTAAAATTAGAAATGGTGAGTATAATTTCAGTTCAGTAAATCTAAAATAGATTTGAAAATACCTTATCTTCTGTTATGGGGGGAAAATTATAAGGGAGAACAAAACAGAGAATGAAAGGCAGGAGAGACAGAGAAATAATTAAAATATGTGCCAAATTCCAGTACAGCAGAATACTTGCTGGTGCTCTATCTAGTCTACCTTCCTTCCTCCCTTTCTCTCACTTCCTCCCTCCCTCTCTCCCTCCCCTCTCCTCGTCTTCCCCCTCTTCTTTCTCTCTCTTTCTCTCCTCTCATCTTCCTCCCTCCCTCCTTCTCTCTTCTTCTAAAATAAAAAAATGTAAACCAGAATCATCTTTTACTTTTAAGTAAATATTGTTTTAATTCCATCTAAAATCCGGTACGGTTGATCCTCTTAAAATCCTTTCTCCCTTAAAAAGAGAAAAGTTACCATATTGCTTTGGAGAATGCAGATCAATTAGAGAGGAAATGGAGTGATACCTCTATTTTGAGACCTTTGAGGATACTATAAACTACCCAGAATTTTAAAGCTGGGTTGCAGTTCTACCACTGTGAGATACAGGTGGGATCATCTTTGGCATTTGTCCTAGGCCTAGATAAAATGTGAGCATCAGGCTGATTTGAGCTCAGGCCTGCTTGCCTGCTGCTGGCCACTCCTGTGTCTCAGCATGGCTCTCAACCCTGGGAAGAGGCTCTAGGAATGCAGGGGTAATAATGGGGTAGCAAAGACTGGGTACATTAAAAAAAATTTATTCCTATTTTCAAAAAAGTAATACCTATATCTCATGGAACAAAGTTTAAAAAGTAAAAACCGAATATTAAAAAAGTAAATTGTAGTATACACATTATACTGCCTGTTGATTTTTTACCCCTAGTGAACAGCGTATCTTGAAGATAGTTCCATGTCTATACCTATAGAGTTACCTCATTCTTTATAACGAGTGCATATTATTCCACAGCATAGGTTATTTTATGCAAAAGATTGATGCCTATCTTTTTACAAATAACCCTGAAATGACTATCTTTGTAGATAAGCAAAATGTTTTGTAAGAACTGATCTCTGATGAATTTCGTTAATCTTCAATGTTAATGTTCCATCTCTTTGTCAATATTTTGTGCTCCTTAGAATCTTTTGTCTCCCTCTTACCCCAACAACAGATAGTAATTTAACGAATTGAAAGCTTATCAATTCTAATGAAAGCCAGATTAACATCTGCGTTTGTATCTATCACTATTTCTCTTTCTTCTTAAAGGCTCATATTTAGCTGTATCTCCTTCATTTCTAATGTGAAAAGAGAATCGAGACAAGTTTCCTGTCAGGTTTGTGACAGCATAGTCCATTTCAATTAGGAACTTCCATTTAGAAATAAGTAGAGTCATAATTCTTTTTCATGAGTGAACAGCAACAAGAAAGCAAATAGATCTGACCTTATACTGAGCCGAGCCTGCTTTGTGGTGCTGACGAGGGATGTTCGGGGGGTGAGGGGGGAAGGTTGGTGCTGGTCTGGAACAGATTGCAAGGGGAGGTCTGGGCCAGTCAGGCTCAGCTGAGCATAGGGCCCCATCATTTATCACTGTCAGAGGGAGTGAGGGTGGAGGGAAGGAGGAGTTACTGGACCATTCCTGCCTATTGCCTGACTGACAGCTGATGGTGCCTCATACATCCATCGAGATGCAGTGCGCTTCCTGCTGAAGGCCGCTGACATGTTCACAAGGAGGAAGAAAGAAGACCTGCTGCACGTTGTGGTGATTCTCAAGAACCATGTGCTGCTACCTTTCTGTGTGGTGCATAGAACTGTTAGTAGAAGCACATTTAGTGTTATTAGAGGCATGCAGTTAGGCTGCATAGTGATCACAGAATTCTGATGATAGGATGAGAAAATGCCTCTGTGAGTCTCATGCCTTAATTATAGTCACAGGACTGGGATATTGCACGACACTGATTATTTTAATGTGGCAGAACTGACATCGACAAATGCTGGAGAGAAAGTAGATAACTTTGCTTCATCCTTGTGGAAGGGACTAAAGTAGTGCAAAGCAAAGCCAGAGAAGCCAGGGTCCCCTACAAGTATTTAAAGGGCAAAACTTTGAAAAACAATACTAAAAAGTGTGATTTCCATATAATCTTTTATAGATATGTTTAACATTCATCTTAAAAATCTAAAATATGGTTTCAGATCAATGGGAAACATGTATCAGAATAAAAGAAAATCATTTCGGTTTACAACCACGGTTTCCATACAACTTTTTTCAACACTGTTATTCATAAGGATGTCACATTTATCAGACTGACATAAAGATTTTAATCCTTAAAATAACCTTATTTTAAATGGAATTTCTAGCCTCAAGAATATCTAATTTTGGTAGTCATTAGGAATTACATGTGTTAAGAGGGGGTAGGGAGATTTCATAAAGGTCAGGTGGAAATTTTCCATCAATTAATATTATATGCTTATCACAGATGCCTAAGTTAGACATGGTTCTTAAATGTGGCAATTAATAATGGTATTACGAAAGTGAAAATGGAATTCTTCCCAAGTGAAGTGAACAGTGATGAAATACTTTTATTGGGATAATGACTTATGAATTGGGAACTCATGCTAGTCTGGTAATAGTAGGGTAACACGATGCTGTAAGAGCTGTAGGCAGTGCAACCAACACAGAAGTCTTGCGTAGGTACACCTGGTGAGCAGCCCTAGAAAGTCAGGAAGGGTCATTGCCGGTTGAAGGGCGAAGAGAAGGCAGGCATTGTCTTACTCTCTTTGTATCTCCGACAGTAAGTCCGGTGCCTGGCATGTAACTGATTTTTTTCAATAATTGTTTTTTGAACTGTGGTGTTGTTTGGACAGAATGTGGATCCCTGTGTATTGACTTACGGGGGCGGATATCCCCTCTACCCCAGTCCATCTAGCAGCCTTCATTCCCTCTCCCTTCACTCGCCTTCCTTTGACTTCATAAGCTTACGAGCCCTACCCAAGTGAAGAACAATGTCCGAGATGGCCCTCAGGATTTAGTAGGCCAGTGATGTAGTTGGTCTGAATTTGTCGGAAGTCCCTGAAAGCTCCAACACTGTCCCCCAGGGGGCAGTGTCTTAAGGAGCAAGCAATAGAGTTCCAGGGACCCACAGCCCTGGAAAGAAAAGGGCCCTCTGCGGAGTCCTTAAGTGATCAAGCAGGAAATCTCTTCATTGGTTATTTTCATTTAAGAGTTTTTGTGCATTCCCTTGCTCTTTTTACTGAAAGAAAACAGAGGAATGGGACTCAAAAGGAAAACATTTAGATTCTTTACCATTTGAAAGTGTACATGATAGGATCTAGATTTCTTTTCTGAGTTTGCTTTTTAAGTTTTGTCTCCTTTTTATAATTTATAGATTATCAAAGAAATATTTGCTTTAAAGTTTGGAAGTACATAAAAGTATTAGGAAGGAAGAAAACTCTACCATAACTCAGCATATAGAAGCAGCCACTGTGACATTTTTTACCCTGTTTCCTTCTAGTCATTTTTCTGTGCCTTTGTCTTAATTGGGTAGGATACCTTTTTTTATATCTTGCTTTTCCTCACTTAACTTCACGATATTACTATTCCTTGATACCCTGAAGAAAAAAAACCCCACAACTTTTTATGATCCTACTTTTAAAATTGCTATGTAATATTCCGCCTTAGGAGTATGTCACAGTTTACTTCATTATTCTCCTTTCTTTAGATCATTTAAGTGGTTTATAGTTTTTCACTATTGTGAACAATTCTGTTGTTAACATCTTTGGATAGCTTTGCCTCCGTTCTGATTATTTCCTAAGGTAGATACCTATATTTGGATTAATAGCTCAAGGGCTTAAATGCTTTATGCATTCCTCCTGCACATTGTGAGGTTGCTTTCCAAATAGATTGTAGCTGTTCCCACAAACATGAGCGTGTGTGAGAAAGCTCATCTCCCTCCACCCTCCTTGCTATTCAGCATTAATTTTGTAAGGTTTGCCATTTTCATGAATTAAAAATAGTTTCTTATTGTGTGGTTGAGCATCTATTCATGTATTTCCTTGTTGTTTATATATTTAAATTTTTTTTTTTAAGTGTAATGTGTGTTCCTGGCGTTCTGTACTTCCTTTACATCAGTGGGGTTGCTGTCTTTTCCAGAATGGTGGAAGCCTGCCTGGGGAGCATGCAGTAATTCCAGGGGTGGTTTTTAGAGGGCCGCTGTCTTACCACCTGCACTCTAATTGTGAATCCCCTGCGGTCCTTTTTTTCACTCTCCCGGGCCTCAGGAAACACAGAAACACAATAGGATCATTCTAAGCTAGTTTTTCTTGGGAACAGAAAAGGACTTGTGTCTGAGGGTGTGTGCATTTGGTGTTGCGTAGTCACATTCACGGTCTTGTGCATTGAGCAGAGCTCAGAAAATACAGCAGGTGTATTATCAAAAATAAATAGGTCCTATGCTTACATAATGCTTTACTGTTAAAATATATCCTCACCCTCATTGCCTTTTTTAGCTGGAAATCTTCCCTTAGGGTTCTCTCAATAAGTTTGTTGATTAAATGGATCTCCATGAGTGCAGGGTCCATGACATTTATCTTTGCTCCTACAACTCAGAATATAATTACCAGTGGATATGAGACAAAGACCCTGCCCATAAATATTAGCTTATGCCTCACCAAAACCCCAGCACAGGCTGGGGTTTAGGTATGGCCTTGTTCTGCCCTGTTCTGCTTTTTACATTGTGAACTTTACGTTGTGAAGTTTCAGGTTCTTCTCCAGAGAGGTGCTGGGTGGTGCAGGGGCTGCTTGAGCTGGGTGTTGGCTCCTTTACTGGCCAAAAGATGCATCTTGGGTTTGCTGCACCTGGAGCAAAGGGAGAAGGGAGAGTGGTGGTGGTGGATAGGTGGAGAACAGAGGCCGGCCCTCAGGCCGAGCAATGCCCTTCCAGGAAGTTGCCCACCACCACGTAATTTCTTCCCCTCCTCATATACAGAGCACACTATTGGGAGAAAAATCCATTCTGGGTTGACTTTCACCCTAAAACACCATAGCCAAAAATTATAGGAATCATAAGGGACAAAAACAACATAGAACCTATGTGTCTCTGGACCAATGTGACTAGAAGCATCATTACCTATCCTTTCCCAGTGCACCTGTCCCATATTTGAGTGACTGGGTTATAAGCTCATCTTCAGGACTCCTCCTCCCCTTCCTTTACAAATCAACACTTACAGTCATCAAATCATCGTAAAAATGCTGTGGAGGGCATCTTTGCAGCACCGGGGACCAGAATGCTTGGTCAGTGTGGTCAAGGGCTCCTCTGCTGGAGACAGGAGAAGCTAGTCCAAAGCTAGGGCTTGTGGGCCACATGTGAACCCTGCTTAGTTCCAGTCCATCTTGTAACTTTGAAATACCAGGAATGTGTGACCTGGAGAAAGAACCACAAAGAAGCACACAATGGGAGAGACCATGAAACCATATTTTGTTTTGAGGCTTGACAGGTTTTTATTGCCATGTTAGTGGATTCATAGCAACATGGATGATGGATAGTAGCACATGACAAGTATGAGCTAGGTTTTTACTAGATTGATAACATGACTAGGAAGGATTCGCACTGCTAGCTGACCTGCAGCTCTGAGGCTTTCGTCTGCTACGAGGCTGTCCCAGTACTGGGGTGATTCTGGGTCCAGCAGCTGACCAGGGCTCCCAGGACAACAGCAGCAGTTCCTGGAATCTCTAGTTAGGTAGTGTCACCATGATCACCCCGACTGGACAAGATTGGACCTGAAGGAGAATACTGAGGGTCCAGGAGCCTACCCATCGGTCCCCTGCTCCTCTGCCATTTACCTGTCGGATCCCCTCACTTCCCCCTCATCCAGAAGATGTGAGTTTTAGCTATCTCAGTTTGAGCACAGGACATGAAGATAATCACTGGTTGATTTATGTCTGAAATTGCATTATTGCAGCTTCATTATCAAGTAGTTTTATTGTATTTTTTCCAAGGAAGAAAGCAGTCATAAAGTTTGAAGTGCATTAGACACTCACAAAAGAAAAAGTCAGTATCATCTTCTAAAGCTTTCGAACATGCCCTTCCAAATCCCCTTCAAAATCTCTCCAAGAGTTGACTTTGACCCAATTTTGCTCTAATTAACCTTGCTGCTCTTTAAGCAGTGGGCTTTCAAGATAAATGAAAATCTATTCCTTGTCCTCATATACCCTTGACTGAGGACACGTCATGGCCATCAGCAAAGGTTGTGCTCCTGAAGCATGTGGCTTTAGAATGTGTCTGCACAGAGCAGAGGCAGGGACATCTGCCCAACCAGCCAGATTGGAGGCATCCACCCTGCTGTGACTAGGCAACAGACGCCCCTATCCGAGACCTCTCCCATCTTCATTTCCTGCTCTGCTGGTAATCAATAGTTAGTGCCCAATCAATGAGTGACTTTTCTGTTTAGAGAGTTTGATTGTTTCTATGATGAAATGTGCCACCAATGTTGAAAAAAAAAAAAGAATTATAAATGCTCGTTAAGGTCCCAGGTTAGTCCCCTCTAAATCTTATTTAACTGATGTAATGTGTTTAAAGGATCTCTGCCTTCTTGGCTCCCAGGTACTAGCCTTAGCAGAGTTGCGCTGGGAAAGTGCCCTTAGAAGTTCAGCCTTGATTTCCAGGAATAGAATTACCACTGCTTGGTTCTTAAGAACTTGCTGTTTTTCCATCATGGAATGGAAAGTAGGACTCATATTTCTCCCCATCCTTTTATCCCTAAAGCTGTCTATAGAGTTTTGGAGATTTTCAAAGCATCTTTATTTTTATTGCAATCTATCATGTGGAAATGAGAAGGAAAATGACTTCTTTCTTTGTACCATCTTTCTGTTTTATTCACTTAGACCAGGAATTACAAAATGATTTCATCACACATACTTTCTCTAAATAATGAAAGACTCTCTGTGGTGCTAAGTTGAGAAAGGATTTTGTGGTCACATTAGGAGACTAAGAAAGTATGCTGTGGTCTATGGCCATGCTACCCTGAACACGCCCAATCCTATCTGATCTCGGAAGCTAAGCAGGGTTGGGCCTGGTTAGTACTTGGATGGGAGACCACCTAGGAAGACCAGGTGCAGTAGGCGTAAAAAACACAAAATAAAAAGTGAGGGTTTGTAAGCTGACAAGGTCCTTGCAATCTGTGAGGTCAACCAAGGGTTGCCTTGCTTTAAAAAAAAAAAAAAAGTATGCTGTGATTGATCAGCGATGTTTGCCGAGGGCACGGAATCAGAGGATAGGGAAATATGTGCCATGTATTGTCCATTCCTCATTTTAATCTTGTTGTGAAAAATGAAGTTCACACATAGATGAAAATACTAGGCTAACAGTTAAGTAGTGTTTACTATGTGCTAGGCGCTGTTCTAAGTATGTGTACACACACACACACACACACACACACTCATTTAATTTTCAAAGCAACCTACAAAGTAGGTACAAATGAGGAAACTTACAATGAAAAAACTCTTACAGATGAGGAAACTGAGGCACAAAGAGGTTAAATGACTAAGCCAAGTTTCTATAGCTAGGAAGTGAGACAGCTGAGATTCAGTCAGGTAGTCTTGTTCCAGAGCCCACGTCCTTAGCTACTGTTAGTGTACTACTTCTTGTGGGCTAATGCTACTTCCAGGGACTAATGTAGGACTCATCTACAGTTCAGAAGAAAATGAAAAATTGAGTTTGTAGACTCTGTTATCTTTGGGCCTCAGGCCCTAGAATAAAAGACAAGGCAGGGTCCAGGGGAATGTTAGCAGTGAGCAGAGAGTTACATTTGAACCTTCTCCTTTCTCTCAAGTTCAGATGGCATTTCTAGTCTTTCCACCTCTGCTTTCTCAGATAAGAGGAGGCGAATGGGAAGGGAAGAGGGGTGGACATTTAAAGAGTAGAATAAGGAATTCCTTGGTCTCTGGGACCCCTGGCTCAGGAAACTATTTCTGAATGGCCATTTTTAATGATCATTTTTGTACAAGGGACACACATACGTACACATAAAGGGAGATATATTTTTGGTATATCAGATAATATATCTTCTGTAATGGCTAAAGAGAAGCCTTTCAGAACTGTTTGTGCCTTCCCTTTTTAATTAACCACTATTTATTTAATACATACCCTATGTTCTGTATATGCTAGGATTGTGGATATGATGAGCCCAAAGAGAGATGAGCCCTTGCCTCCCTGAGCTTACAGTCTACTCATCCAAGTAAGGACGAGGTGTAAGGTGCAGCTCTGGTGAGTGCTGCGAAGAAGGTCATTGGTCTCAGGAGAGCAGTATAGCTATTATAAAGGGAATGAGGGACCAAGGTGGCCAGACCATGTGGGTCTTTGAAGGCCACATTAGAATTTTGACTTAGCCTCATCGAATGGGAAGACATGGAAGTGGGGGGTAGGTTGGGGAGTTTGTATCATACGATCAGTTATTCTTTCTTTTCAAAAGGTAATTGTGGCTATACTAGGAAGAACAAATTGGAGAGGGGGGTGTAGAAGAGCTAGAAGCACTTGGAAGAGTCCAGGCAAAGAGGCCGTAACAGTTGGGACTGGTGAAGGGAAGAAGCAGAAGGATTCTTAAGCTGTCTGAAAGGCAAAATCAGCTAGAGTTGGTGATAGATTAGATGCAGGTGGTGAGGGAGAGAGACTGGGCAAGAAAACTGGCAGGAGGATGGCGGTCCTGTTTTCAGAGGCCGAGATGCTGGAAGAGGGTCAGTTTTGGAGTGGAAGGTCATCCTGTGTTGGAGGTGCTTTTTGCGCTTTCCCAGAAGAGATGTCAAATAGGACACACTTTTTTTGTGGTAAACAGTAGCATTTTGGCTGGGCTATAAATAAGCCTTGATGGACTTTCCTGGGAAACCGAGTACTAGGGAAAGTGTTTTTTAATCTACAATTTTGTCGATTTTTAAAAAAATTCAAGTAACATATTTCCATCTAGAAAATAAAACTCTAACCATGTCAAAGGAAATTAATAAAGGTAAATATCTTGCATAATTAATAAAGTAAATATTTTGGTTATTTTCATTTTTGCCTGTTTCTCTGGCAGTTTCTCCCTATAAGCGTTCATATTTTAATTAGTTGTCATTATAATCTATATCCAGTGTGTAATAGGATTGTTTTCACTTACCAGTACCCAAAATAGTTTTCCACATTCCTATATATCTCCCAAATGTTGTATTTAAAATATGTTGCATAATAGTCCATGCTTTTGATAAACCATGGATTATAATTTTCTAAGCAATTTCTCTACTTTTGGATATTTAGTTGATTTTAAGATTTCATTATTAGAATATATTATAATGTGTATTACTTTTTTTTTCGCTTGTATTTTTCCTTAGATTGAGATCTTTTGAGTGGGATTAGTGGGTCAGAGTTCAAATGGTCTTGCAACTCTCGATGTGTGTCGAGGCAGACGTTTTTAGAACCACTGCCAGGGCTGCGGAGTGCTCACCATAGAAGAGAACTGTGACTTCCACCTGGGGCCTTATTACGATTCTATGGACTTGTGGCCTGTGGTCCTAACATTATTACTGAGTACTTGACAAGGTCCCATGCCACCTGGAACCTTTTGTCTTGCATCTGCTAATTGTGTCAGTTAGTGCCTAGAGATTACTACCAGGCTTGCTCTCTCATTCATCCTGGCCTGGCTCCTTCCATCCTCCCAGGTGTTCTCTTCCTAGGAGAGTGTCTCAAGTACTGAAGAACTGGTGGAACCCCTCAAAGTGCTGGTATCCTGAAGGGATTGTCTAACTGGACGGAGCCCTGGAGGCCTTCAGGTCCTGAAAGACTGCAGGGCACTGCAGAGGCTGCCCAGGGCTCCTGTGGGTTTGGCTGCAGCTCTCGGGACCTTCCATGACCTGGCCCCTGCCTACCGGGCTCTCCTTCATTACCATTGATTCCCAGCATATCACTTCTGCCACGCCTAGGCTACACTCTATTCTGCACAGGACAGAGGCTTGGTTACATCCACTCCTGGCAATCACTCAGGTTGCTTCCTTCGCCTCTTCAAATGTTGCCTCTCCTTTGACTCTATGTTAGTTACAATTCATCCAGGTCGTGAGCTCTGACTTCCCAACTCACTGTCCTTCTGCAGCGAACGCTTATAATACCTTTAGTTCCCATTCCAGGACTTAGCACATTAATTGTAAGCTTTCTGGTAAAGCTTGCCTTTGAAGCTTTTACCTTTGGCAGATGACTGTACCCGAGACCCTACAGAGCCTAGCTTTAGTGCTGAGCCCTTTGCCGGAGTTCAATAAATCCAGTGTGACCCATCACATGAAAATCTATGTGCTGCATGATGCAGCGTCAAAACATTTTAGCTATTCTTCTGTTATGGATTTTCAACATAAATGCCCATATTTAAAAATTGCTGAGGCTATTATTAAAATACGTACAGATGGACCTTACTCAGATATTTTCTATCTGGTTACCGTTTGGGGATTATGAGAACAAGTTAGTGTTGGAAAACCAAAACCAGGTCTCTTTTGTTTCTGAGTCTTTGGTATGCCCTGGGGCGGGAAGGATGATTGGTAGAGGGCATGAAGGGTAGTAACAAGCCCTAGAGTATCTGTCTGTGTGTAAGAACGTGCGTTTAGCTCCCGGGAACAGTGCTTGAATTATGTTGAAATGATGTGTTCTGCTCTTCTGCTTCTTGAAAAATTGATCCCAATGTGACCCTGTTGTCTTTATGCCTCACTTTAGTGATTGGGTCAATGTTCTGACCATCAGGAGTCCTTAAGGGAAGCCGCCCCAGTTCACCTTGGAACCTGGAGCTCCCCTTGTTCTCCAGGGCACAGCCTGGCACAGTGGGGACCCTCTGGCTAGGATTCAGGAGCTTTCAGGCTGGGCTGGCTCTGCCACCACCGGCTCTACAGTTCTGCATAAGGTTGGGCTCAGCACACTCATTTATAAACTGACATGCTGAACCAGACCATCTCTAGGCTCTTCTGTAACTGAGATTAAAAACAAAATAATTGAAACTCTCTTAAGAGGGTAAGCTTTGGTGCCATTTCTAACTAAAAATGAGAAATAGGCTCTTTGACACATTTAATGACATGTGTTAGTATGTGTGTAGAACTTTACACTTAACTTACATTTCTTTCTTTCTTTCTCTTTTTTTTTCTAGCCAAACATCATGTCAATGGCAACAGCACAGTTGAACCTTTCCCAGAGGGAACACAGATGGCTTTATTTGGTAAGATATCAACTCTGAAAGAAAACCCAAACTGTGTGCAAAGACTAGTGCCAAATTTCTGAGTTTTAGCAAGTGTCCTCAGGGCTTCAAAATCTGGGCTCTTCTAGATATTTACCAATCATTGGAGCCAAAAAACTATTGAGTTCTTAGTACTTCTGGGATCAGAAAAGCTCATTCTATAGAATTTAATATGCTTTCTTTTCTCACTTTGCAAACCAAATAGCAAACTGTGTATTTGCTATTTCTAATGTCCACACTGTGAATTACCTGATAATTTGGGGTTTGAGTTTTTCTTTCTTAGGAGGGATTTTTTTTCCTCTTACATTGATGTATAACTTTGTTAAAGGCTAGGATTCAAGTAGTTTTCAGTTGTTATTCCACAAAAATCAGAGTGAATGATTTCTTTCTTCTCCATTATGAATTGAACGTATTTCTTAGGAGAAAGCATCAATTAAAGTGTTTTAAGCAGAATAAAATCTAATCCTCGAGTATGTATTTACAATGTACAATTATGTGGCTGAGCAGAACTTCTCTGTAGAGAGGTCCTTTGGAATTCATAGTTTGTCATCTCCATACTTAATGTCACCTAAACTGTCTTCACAATGTCCCTGCATCTGGCACTTGTTCCCTTCCTCCCTCCCCTCCCTCTCTTCCTTTTCCTTCCTTATTCTTCCTCGCAGCCCCTTCTTTTCGGCCCTTCTCTTCCCCTTCTCTTCTCTTCAGCAATGCCCTAGGACCCATTCCCAGTCACCCTCTCAGGGATTTCCAGCTCTGTTCTCTGGATTTTAAACTTTTCATCAATTCCAGTTTCTTCCCCTCTGCCTTTAGACAGGTACTGTGATCGCTCCCATTCTAAAAACCTGAAGACCCCTGGCTTTCCCCCTCCCCTGGCTTCCATCCTACCTTGGTATTGATAGTAGTCTCCTGCAAGGGTGTTTAATGTAAAACTGCTTTAAGCGCTGACGTCTCTTTGTGCTGGAAATTAGTCTCAGGACAACCCATCCCTAAATTAGCCTTTCAGCATAAAATGCTGCCGTGATCCCAGAGATAGAACCAGAATTAATAATCAACGATGATCAACAGTTGGAGAGTTATGAAACAAGGAGCTCCTTCTGCCTGGCAAGGTGTTTGTAAATCTTGTTTTATATGGGCTGTCACCTTTTAAAATATAGTGTTTGGTGGTTAGAAATTATTATGCTCAGAAATTTAAATGGAGAATTTGATTTTCATAGAAAGAAAGCATAATAGACACTCTAAAAATGTGTGCTAAATATTTGATTTGTTAAAGTTCCTCTGAGGAATTGTGTGCAGATGATGACATTTCACTAAGTTGTAGGCCTAGCACAGTATCTGTTACCAGGGGACAGCAAATGTCACATCAATGTTCAAAGCATTCTTTGATGATTATTTTTGTCTTTGAGATTTTTCAGCCTCTGAGACATGTTAGAAAGTAGGTCCTGTGTCATGTTGGGAAATGTAAAATGTGACTGACCTATCTTAGCAGGTTTCCCTCTTTCGTGGTGTTGGAGGAAAACTTACTTCCCAAAGGACAAACCCGATCCGAGGCAGGTCAATGACATTGTTCGGCCACAGAATTGGAAACACCCATGAATAAAGCCCTGCGATGAGATTATTCTTATTTTTTTTTTGTCACAGGTTTGGTTTTCAGTGGCTTCCCCAAAAATCCAAACCAAGGCCTTTCTTTATTGTTTGACTTTGGGCAAGCAACTTTCTATCTCTAAGCCTCAGTTTTTTCCCTGTAGAATGAGGAGGGTGACAGAGTGCTCTGAGACCCTTCCCTTTGCTTCTGCGTCTTACATGCTCAGGACCAGAGGCAGCCCCTGAGAAGCCCACTGTGAGTGGCCAGAGTGTGTGGATTTAAAAGGGATGACTCAAGTGCATAATTTCTACAAGTGCAGAATTATATACATTGTAAAACACAACATCTTTTAACATCTAAGAATTTTTACATTATTAGAACTGCAGTCTGACTCTTCCAGATACTTAAATTAAGGCCCCTATTTTGGTGAAATATATGCAAGCATTTTCTATTAGTGTTTTAAAAGCTGTTCTCTCTTATATTCCTTGCCCATCTGGTCTGAGGTTGGTGAAGTGAGGGAGCTGTTAGTTTTTGGGGTGGGCTTCTTTCATTCTGGGTTATTTGTAGCTATATGGAATAGGTTAAACTAAGTATAGCTCTTGGCTCTTTGACATATATTGGGCATTTAATTCTCCCAGCACCTTGCAAGGTTGGCAGAGTTATATAATCTATTTCTCAGAGAAGGTCACATGACTTATACTAGGTTACTCAGCCAGTGAGATGATGGAGCTAGAATTTCAGTCCAAATATAACTGACCCTGAAGTATATGCTCTTTTACAGAGTCCCCTGACTCTTTGCACAGGTCGAAGAAGACTTGGGAGAGTCTGGTAGATTCAGAAGTAGTGCCTTGTAGCTAAGATCCATGCACAAAAGTAATTTCTAGACAAGCCAATTTGGTAAATTGTTTAGTGAAATTCTGTAGATTGCAGGGTGCTCTGGAGGATTTTTGAGACTTCGCTTTTGCCAGGAAATTACTGCTTGTACCAACCTCTCCTATCATTTATCGTTTTATTTTTCTTTTTGATTTTAGTAATACATATTAACGTACAGGAGAATGTCTTACACCTACTTGACTGTGAGTTCACCAAAACAGCAATGGCACTTTTCTACTTATTCAAACTCATTCTTCACTCTCAGAGGTGTTAATATTTTATACCTAAACAGTATCACCAGTTTCAATTTCATTAACTATTGATTAATCATTTGAATGTATCTTGCTGTCTAAATAGGAGCTTTTAAATTTAATCCACTCTGAAAGTGGCCATTGAACTGCCATTAGGTGTTTAGATTGGAGTGGATAATGTAAGAAAGGGCAGGGCGATGCGCGGGGGCACATTCTCTTGTGAAATAAGACATGAGTGTGTTACTATATCAAACAACCAGAATATGTAAGTGGTTTCCTAGTTTCTGGCATATAATCTTCACAGATCGATTTTCAGATTTTCTTTTGTGGCCCATTGGTTAGTCCTTGCCTTGTTTTTCTGTGATCATAGTCCTCGAGCTTCTTTGTTGTCGTCTCTCTCCTCTGTATTTTAGGACAATGATAATGAAGGTAAGAGGCCCTGCTCTCCCGTTGGTTTCTCCTTGTCTATGTGCAATGCTTTCTTTCAAGTCAGTGGGAGCCTCTTTTCACAAGCTGGAGAAGCAGAACTGAACATTGTGCAATTACCTAATGTCTTTGTTCCTGACCGCTGACAGGGCCCCATGGCTGTCGTCCCTTTAATCCTCCAACAGCTCTGTGAAGTGGGCATTGTTGTGCTTTTTTAGAGACAGAGAAACTGAGGCACCTAAAGATGAAAGAAATCTGGTCAAGTAGAGGGAGTGCTTTCTCAGAAATGAGGACATCCACATTACACTTGCCAACGTGCTGTGCCTGACTTAGAAAGGTTTCTCTGGCTCCCAGTAACTTAATGAAAATGACATCCCATTGGCACTGGGTCACTCCATCCACACAGAGAGCACGGCCTCCGTCCAGCCTCTCCGTGGTGGTCATTCTTAGTTGCTCCGTGGTGGAGCACCTATTCGTTTTATTAAAAACGTTCAGTAGTCAAGATTTATTATTTCAAAATAAAATAAAGCGTATTAATTGAGAAGAATGCAAAGAAGTAGGGGGTTGGGATTCCAGCCTTAATTTGTGAGAATTTGTAATACTATTTTTAAAAAGAAATACAGTTTTTAAAAACTTTGAAGTATATACTTGACCATAAAATTTATCATCCAAACTAGGATACTTTTGAGAATGAAAAGGGTGCTGTTTAAAATTATGTTAAAATAGTGAGGTGTAAACCTGAAGGATTTCAGACAACTGGGATATGATGTGCCCTGTAAAGAGAGTTTATAATATAAAATGTTGTGCAAGAGTAACAAATACACATTGAGTAAAGTTGAAATTGAAAAATAATTAAATTAGATATATAAAATGAAGTAAACAAGTGAAAAATTAAAATGCAATAGACTTGACGTTATATAATATAGCATCAACACCAGTAGTTATGTTAACTTCCAAGATTTTACTTGATATATATTGTTATATTCTTTCTGAGCTACTTGAAATTAAAAGTTATTCATATTTATAAGATGTGGTTCATAGCACTTTAATAAGAGATGGGGAATTGATCTGATTATATTCTTGCAATTCTAATATTATACTAATACTGTCCAGTGATGTTGGGTAATGAACTCTTCATCATTGGAAGTATTCAAGTGACAGAGAGGTCATTCCCAACCAACTGGGAAATGTTACTAAATAGCCTTTAAGATTCTTTCTTCTCAGTAATTGAGAATTTACTTTGTTTTAGAATGTTAAACCTTTTTGAAAAACTACTTCTAACTTGAAATTCTTTGATCCTATCATTTAGAAACCCATATCCAGCCTGCTTGGTGAGAGGTAAGATTCTGTAGTAAGAGATCATAATGTTTAGGAATTGATACTAAGGGACAACAGCAGAAGAACCTCAGTGAATTCTTAGGGTTGGCGTGGTTTTTTTTGGCTCCCGGTGGCCTGACAGCAATGGCTCTGTGAACTCAAACTCCTGCAAAACATGTTCTCTTAGGGCTGCTGAAGGGGGAGCAAAAAATAATTCAAGACATCATGAAAATGTGCCGATGATCTCGTTACATACCTCTGTTGATAGCCAAGGTGCCAACAATTCACTAGACTAGACTCTTTCTTGAAGCTATTTGGAAGGACTAATTGCAGAGCAAGGGGCCAGTGGCTGTCGAAGCCCATAGATGCACCTCACTCTGGGAGACTCGCCTTCAGTGCCCCAAAGAGGAATGAGCTCAGTGCCTGTAAGATGAACCAATCACAAGACAACCCCCCCCCCCCGCCGCCCACGTGAATTGGAGGTGATTTTGAAACAGCTACAGTTATTTTGTCTGCCAGCCAAGAAAGCAGCATTGAAAGCAGCAGGCAATATGTCAGACTTCAAAGGAAAGTATATTGGTGTCTCATTGGCTCGAATCCAACATTATGTTGGTAAATAATCAAATCCCGGTGTGGCATATTTCTCCCTGAACCTTGACTGAGAACTATTGAAGACCATTCCGTGAGCTGTGGAGTGGCAGTCACTCATTCTAGGAAAAAGGCCAGAAAGAATGACTTTGAAATGTGTTTATAATTAACCAAACAATCTAAATTCACAAGACTGTTAGAACAGCAGGCTGCTAACTTATGCAAACTTCTTAAGTGATGAGGCACTTGGGGAAACAAAAATAGGCCCTTCTCCCATGGTAAGCCGAAGCACCTTTAAGGGACAGTAGTTAGTTACTTGGAGCCATGCTTTAAGACACATTGTATTTTATATATCTTTTCCATGTGTGATCATTTCAATTTTAATTTTCTTTTTGAGTGTGGAGAGGTCAGACAATATAGGGAAGGAAATGAGACTTTTCGAAGCCTGTGTTAAAAATCCCTTTTGGCTTTGCCTGGCTGGTGTAGCTGGTCCTGGAGAGCACAGCTGGAGTCAGGGAGGGTCTCCTGGTGGGGGGAGGGAGGGGGGAAGTATATTTAGAAGATGAAAGTTGGAAGGCGGGGGGGGGGGGGGGGGATCCCTGTGCTTAGAGAATGGAACTGAGCCCATTGTGGAAAGCAGTAAATCAAATGTTTGATAAAGTCATACTTCACTTGTTTAGAGATCATGTATCCATCAGCCTCAAACATTTGGAATGCATTTAAGACCCAGAAAATAACCCCCCACCCAGGAAAAAGTTATAGAGAAGTCCTAAAGAATTCAGAAATCGCATAAGTCTTGCTGTGTGATTCCAGCCCCATTCCACATCTGTAAAATGAGGGGAAGAATATTTTTACCTTATAGGGTCATTGAATGACTGGAAATTGGAAGTTATTTATGTTTATAAAACCTGGCTCATAGCACTTAATAAGAGATGGGGAATTGATCTCAGAATGTCAGGAGCTCATCAAGGTATTTAGGATAGGGTGACAGAGTGTGCTTTCGGATCTCAGGTGCCGCTGCTCACTCAGCCAACCTGTGAGGGTGAGGTGCTCCCTGCGGGTCCACCCTCTCCTCCCAGTCAGAGCTATCTGTGATCAAGGCCCCAAGCAGGTGACCCCAACATTAGTCAGTTCCATTTGGTCCCTAGTCTCTGCTGCCTAAGACCTAATGAGTCCTTTAACTCAGGGATTTTGAAGCGTTTAACAGACAGCATTAGTTGAGAACTGATCCAATATTGGCCGGGTACTGGCCAGCCCTTGCTAAACTTTCTATTAGGCCCACTGTCATCACCGGTCTAAATTAAATTATCGACTGCTTCCTTTTGAATCAGCACAGAGCTCTCAGAAAATACCATTATTTCTCTTTTGGCCTCAACTATAGAGTTGTTTAGTTTTGGCTAATTTTTGCACTATCATCAGTAGTAAACAGTGACTATCCAATTGACCAACTTTTTTATTTGGTTTTGAAAATAAGAAAGATTTACTTAATTTATTTGACAAATATGGAAGAAATTTCTTAAATTCCTGCAGAGAAAATATGCTTAATAGGATATGTAGGAGAAATAATCATATTTCCACTGTTTCTCTGTTAATTAATGTTTTTTAAAAGAGAAACATGGATATGGAGAAAAACAAAAACTAAAAAAGATAATTGTTACTCAATTTAACTCAACTAGCATTTTTAAGAAAAATGCTGAGCCCCATGTTGCAGATAACATAAAACAGAATATTCTCTCTCTTGCTCTCATTCTTCCCAACCATTTATTTTGGACCTTGTTATAAAATGAAATAAAGGAAAGTTAAAATATATACAAGACATGGGAAAATAGCATATGTTAAAATTAGGTAAATATTAGACCATCGAAAAACATGAGAAATGAAATATACAAAGAACGTATACCATAATACAATGTAATTTATAAAAGTTGGCTCTATATTTTCTGACGGTAATGTAAAGACCAGTTAGTTGTGTGATTAGTTTCAGTTTTTTTAAATTTAGTAAAACGTATAATATAAAATCTACCATTCTAACCATTTTTGAGTGTGCAGTTCTGTGGTATTACGTACATTCACGTTGTTGTGCAACCATCACCACCATCCATTTCCTGAATTTTTTTTTTTATCTTTCCTAATGGAAATTCTTTATCCGTTAAATAATAACTCTTCATTTCCCCTTCCCACAGCCCCAGGCAAACACCATTTTACTTTCTGCCATTATGAGTTTTATTACTCTAGGTATCTCCTATAAGTGGAATCATTCAATATTTTTTTTTTTGTGACTAGCTTATTTCACTTAGCGTGAAGTCCTCAAGGTTTATCCATGTTATAACATGTGTCAGAATTTTCTTCCTGTTTTAAGGCTGAGTAATATTCCATTGAAAGTCTATACCACATTTTGTTTATGCATTCATCTTTCAGTGGACACTCAGTTGCTTCTACCTTTTGGCTATTGTGAATAATACTACTATAAACATGTGTGTTCAAATATCTCTTCAAGACCCTGCTTTCAGTTCTTTTGGCTATATACTCAGAAGTGGAATCATTTGATAATATAGTAATTCTGTATTTCATTTTTTTGAAAAACTGCTATACCATTTTCCACAATGGCTAAACTGTTTTGTATTCCCATGAGCAAAGCACAAAAGTTCCAATTTTTCCACATCTTTGCCAACACTCGTTATTTTGTTAATAGCCATCCTAATGGTTATGAATTGGTGATTGATTTCAGTTTTATTTAATGATACTGAAAATCTACATTCTTGGGGGGATTATAAGATTTCTGATTGTAGAACTAGAAAGAATTTTCTTTCAAGGATACGTGTAAGGAGGACACTGTATAATGTAAGACAGTCAACAGTGCTGCTAATAATAACCTTAGAGTAACCACCATGTGGACATTCGTGAGCTCTTGGTCACACTGCTCTTCGATTTGGACTCCTGACATCCATCAGGGACAACTTGGTTCACATGCCCCATGGGTGCCACAGTGTGCCTAACCTAAAAGTTATTTGTATTGTTTCAAACAGTCAGTTGACTAGTTATCTTTTAGAGAATTTTCTATCAATGTGATTCTCTAAGTAGGTTTTAAAATATATTAATTTTTAGTTATTTATTGTAAAAAAATTTCAAACGTATGTAAAAACAGAGAGACTAATATAATGAAGCCTCACTTTCTCAACTTCAGCAGTTATCAGTTAGGGCCAAATGTGTTTCATCTAATTCCCACTCTCTCTTCTCTACCCCAGGTTATTTCAAAGCAAATCTGAATATTTTGGCATATATCTCCAAGAGAGCAGTTCTTTTAAAAGCATACCACAATGCCATTACCGTATTAAAAAAAGAAAAGTTTCTTGGTATTATCGAATATTCCATGAGTCCATATCTTCATTATTATCTCAAAAATAGGTTTTCAAACTATTTGTGTCAAGATCCAAATGAGTTCATACATTGCAATTGGTTGATATAAATATTTAGTCTTTAAATCTATAAATTCATCTCTCTTCCCTTGCAATTTATTTGTTCAAGAAATTAAATAATTTATTCTGCACTGTTTCCTTCAGTCTGGATTGAATGATCATGTTTGTCAGGCCTCTATATTTTCTACAAATTGGGGAGTTTGAGGCCTGATCAGGATCCATAGCTGGGGTGTGTAAGCCATTCAGGGGGCATTTAATAACCAGTTCTTTCCCTTTTGATGAAGTTAGCAGCCTGTGATGATCACCACCTAGATTCATTATTTTATTAGAGGCTGCAAGATGGAGACATTTTAATTCCAGCATTTCTCTGTATTTATGAACAGGAATATTTCTATGAAAAGAAATTCACCTTTTATCAACTATATGGTTACCTTGCCATCTCACTTAATTAGGAAAGCAGTTTCATTTTTTCCCCACATTTACCATTTGCTCCATGTATCTGAGCGTGGGTTAAATGTATATTCATGATGCAGAAGCATATATAAGCATAGTTGCTTAAGTCAAAAATGATTGAACAAGTGATGGAAACCTTTTTAATGTGACTGAATGACCATTTTCACTTGGGCATTTAACCAAATTATTGACATTTGTAACCATTTGGTCAAATGCTTGAAAATATAATCACAGTAGACAGATTGCCTGAACAGATTTGGGTAAAACAAAGAAGCGCACACATAGTCAGGTGGCAGAAGGTCTTGTCTCTTGCAAAGCTGGATCTAGGGAGCAGCTATTTTCCCTCCTGTTCTCGCCCCAGATCTTGTGACTGGGGAACACGCTGCCTTGCGGGCCCCAGTCGTGAACCTCCGTGACTCAGGATCAAAAAGACGGGTCCAGAGAGGGCCTGAGAGCTGGGGGTTGTCTCATTTCTAGATGTGGAAAGCTTTCAAAATATTGAAATGATGGAAGTGGATAAGCAGCCAAGAACCTCCCCAGGAATGCTGCCCACCTTAAAGATGAACAGCTGGGCTGTAGTACCTGGAGCACTGTTTCGTGCTCTGGCTTCATATCGTGAATGAATCTGAGGGAAGCTGGAGACATATTTATCAGAGTGCATTCTCCATTCTGTCTGCCTTCCAGTTTTCACAAAGTAGGTACAACTATCTGTAGTTCTCATTGCCAAGCATTTTGGGATTCAAGAAGGAGAGCTATTTACTGACCCACTTATTTTTTTAAAATCACATTTTATTTTTATTCTTATTTCAGATATGTTTACTTGTAAGTTGTCTCAAATTCTTCTTTTGGAATGATGCTGTGTATAAATAAAGTAAACAAAAGTAAAATAATTCCCAAGAATGAAATTTCTTAGGTCCAGTACAACGTACAGTTATTTTTAAAGGCAATCAAAATCCAGCAGTGCCAGTTCTGTTTTTCCTGGAATAACTGGAGATGTTATCACTGAAACCCTAAGAAGGTGAGATTCAGTCGAAGCAACATATTTGATTCATGCTGGGAAATAGTTGTTTAGCTCAGCATACCTTTTGCCAAAATAGTGTGAACAAGGATGAAAGGCCCTGTGGGCTTTTCCTAAATTCTATAGAATTTAGTGCCCACAAATCCCCAGGTGTCCGTGTGGACCAGGAGCTCTCACACGGAGCATCTTTCATCTTCCTCTTGTGTCACCAGTGCCCCAGGACTTGGACAAAATGTGGTAGTCGACTAGGACGGAGTTTCCTCATTGATCCCAGTGACGTCGGGGTCGACAGCAGTGTTTGTCAAGTGTGTGTCTTTCTGCGTAGGTCCCGGCATGTATCCTTCCACATCTCAGATGCGATTCCAAGACCCATGGTAATATGGAAAGAACTCATGATGGTTTATGGTAGACCTTATCATGAACAAACTCAAAAAGATATTTTAGAAATATGCTTACCAGAAGATGAGTGAAAATATCCTCACATGTGACTTTCCAGAATCAAGTTTACTCAGGAATCAGTGCCGCTTCTTTTGTGGGAAAAAAAATTTCATTTTTTTTTAGCCAGGTTTCTGGTCGCTCCTAAAAACCTCTATGCAATCCTTTGAAACTCAAATATCTTTCTATGTGCTGACCCTTTTCCAGTCTCTTAATTTCTGTAATATTGTCACTTGTCAGGTCAAGATGAAAATGTGTCCAGTGGAGGCCTGGATCAATCTTGCTTATAACACCCATGTATCAGTTTAGTATTTGGGAGAATTTGTTGTCACCCTCTTCCACCAGGCTTCCTCTTCCTTGGTATATTTCCTTTGTCCAGGTGGCAGTGACATTTGCACTGGGAAGAGTGAAAGAGTTTGTATTCACTTCATAGGGAACATTAATGGGGGATGATTTGAGGAGGGTCATCTGGGGAATTTCAGGACTATGATGACACTAGGAGCTCAGAGTGAAAACTACCCGAGGAGCAAGCGAGCTGTCGGAAAGGCATGAGCACTGCTTTTCGGCGTTCTTTTCGTTTGGCTGAATAAATCACAGTTGGCAAGCATGTCCTGCGGCCAGGCCTTCCCTTCATAGCTTTGTGGTAGAAATGTGCAACAAAGTGACCACAAGATGGAGAAGATCCTGCAGGCGTGGATTCAGCATCGGTCCTTGCTATCCCGCATGGGGAAAAATAAGAGCTGGATACCCAAGCGAAGAGTCTGTTTTTCGCTCCTGATGCCAGGACATAGGTCTTCGGTGACACATAACAAACAGCCGGGCAGGTGCACCAGCTGAATGACAAACAGCTTTCTAATTGCTGTTAATGCATTGGTAACTGGTCTAAAAATTGGGTCCATTTTTTTTTTCTATGTAGAACATTTTTAATCTACCTAACGATGAAGGGGCTATAAAAACGCCACCGCTAACAACAACCAAATTTTATATTTGGGTAGTAATAGTAACATTATATTTTCATATATGTCATTTCATTCATTATTTGTGTTTAACTCTGAGATGAGAAAACTGAGGCTCAGAATGGTTAAGTAACCTTTGCAGGGTCAGGCTACTAGTTAAAGGTAGAACTGGGTCTAGCACTCAGATAATTTATTCTCTTATTCATCAAATTCACTTATTGCAGCAGGAGACAAACAGAGAAAACACCTCCCCTCATGGTGCTTACACTCTAGTAGGATGGGACCGTAAATAAGATAAACGGGTAAAGTATATCGTATGAGAGTTCGGAGTGCGATAACTGCCGTTGATTAAAACAGGAAGGAGAATAGGAAATGCCGGGTTGGGGCTGGGGTGGGGGTTGCAATTCAAAATAAGATAGTTGGGGAGAGTGTCAATAAAATGGTATTTAAGCAAAGACCCAAAAGAGGTGAGAGAAGTTGTCATGCAGAGATCTGTGGATAAAGCTCTCTAGGCAGAAGGAAACAAGTGCGAAGGCCTGAGGCAGGAACGAGCCTGGCATGAGGCCTGGATGCTGGGGTGTAACGAGCAACGGGGGAGGGACAGTAGCTGAGGTCAGAGATTAAGAGGGACTCTGACCTTTATTTGTACACTATGGGAAGCTCTCAGAGGATTTTGGGCAGAGGAGTGACATAACATGAATGGTTTTTTTTAAAAAAGAATTGCTTTGGCTGCTATGTTGAAGATAGAATGTTGAGGATGGTGAGTAAAGAAGCAGAAATGCCATTTAGGAAGCTATTGCGTCCTAGTCTAGTACTTTTGGCTTGAATACACACTGCCTCAATTAATAATAATAAATAATAAATATAAAAATATAACAAAAAATAGTGAAAATAATAAAAAATCTTTAACCACACCCTTGTGTATTCTTTCTCAAATACTGTATTTTTATCGTTTTTAGTTAACTTTTGACCCCAAAACTTAACAACTAATAGCCTACTGTTGATCAGGAGCCTTACCGATCACATAAATAGTTGATTAACATATTTTCTATATTATATTATTATATACTGTATTTTTACAATACACTAAGCTAGAGAAAATAAAATATTATTAGGGACATCATAAGTAGGAGAAAATACATTTATAGTGTTGTGCATATTTATTGAAAAAAAGTCCATGTACAAATGGACCCGTGCAGTTCAAGGGCCAACTGTATTTTCTGTCTCTGTGTATTAAGAATTTAAATGACCCTTTAAATGACACATTAGCTAAAAACAGGTACAAATTGTTGTGGAGAGTATTTAGGTGTTATTATTACTACTCTATTTATAGATCAATACTACTTGCATCTATAGATGGAATGGATTGAATTAAATCACTCAGAATCATGTTGAATGTGTGCATTGACTCCATTCAAAATAGGTTTTTTCACAATACATTGAGCAGTTTAGAAGTGCTTCAAATTGTATTTCTGGTATACACAAAGTGTGGAATGGAGCACAGATCAAAGGAATGTGGTGATGTGATTTAAAATATGAAATTAACATTTAAAATAAGACTGAAATAAATCAGAATTTACATAAATCTCTTAACTCTTCCAGCTCCAAAAACTGTTGGGATGGAATTTCAGATATTTGTTATCAGCCAAATTTGGGTTTAAATTTTAACTCAACTCATTTCTGCGCTTGAATAAGTTTCTGAACTTCCAGCTGATGATAATTTTGTCTCTGAACAAAATATTTTTAAAAATTCAGTTGTCTGAAGGGGCTGGAGAGCAACCAAATGTTGGTCTTTGGGCAGAACTTGGGAAGAACGGTCTTGATCTAAGGAAAAGAAGCTTGATAAGCACCACGTTTAACCAGATTTCTCCTTGAGGTCACTTCCCATTTCACAGTTGCTCTTAAGAAAAAGGGCGAACAGATAGAAAGTGGCTGAAGAGAAGACACTGAATCTAGGGGTTGTTGGAGTAGCTAGAAATCAGTGGGAAACATTCTGGGAGGTAGAAGCAATAGAGGGGATTCCGAACATCTTGGTACCAGATCCTCTCAAATCCATGGCTCCCTCTGTCTGTGCATGTGCAATGTGAGACTCCAAGGAAACCACTGGGAAGCAGCTGCTAGAAGGCTGAGATTTCGGCAGCTGCTTGGTTTTGGGAGAGAGTTGGAATTGAAATCCTGCTAAGTTAGAGAGACTTGTGAAAAGTTTAGGCTTTTCTTTGAAACTCTGGGAGGGCCATGTCTTCGGAGTAAACCCAGGATAAAGTATTACATCATAGGACTAAGGAAAAAGGAAAAACTCCATTCTTAAAAAATCTAGAACTAAGCTTCCTCAGGATCAAGAGGACCCACTGATAATTTAATTGATTGCTAGGATAATATTCAACATTCTTTGAAGAAAAATCACAAAAATCTAGCACATATAAGCCAGCGTTTAATATGCAATAAGAATGTGAACAAGAAAATATTAATAATTGTAGAAAAAAGTCAATAGAGTGAGGCCTAGAGATGAGTCAGATGTTGAAATTAGCAGACAAGGATTTAAAACAGATATTATATATATGTTAAAGAATTTACAGGAAAAGATGGACAGAATGAGTTAACAGGGAAATAACAGCAAAGAAAATTATAAAATAGAATGAAATGGGATTTCTAGGATTGAAAAATACAGCATTTGAAATAAAAGTAATTATTGGATAGAGTTAGGAGATTGGATATTGCATAAGAAGAGATTAGTGAACTTGAATACTGGTCATAAATACTATCCAAACTGAGAGATAGAGAAAAAATATTTTTAAAAAATGAACAGAATCTTGATGATTATGAGATAATGTCAGTTGGTCTAATATATGTGTAATTGGACTGTCAGAAGGAGTGAAGAGATACTGGGGCAGAAATATATATTTGAGGAAATAACCATAAATTTGGTATTTATTACTGGAATGTATTCAAGATGAATGCCAGTTCTTGAGGGCTGAAGGCAGGGATCAAATCAGGACCAAGGAACAATTTTGAGTGGGGATGAAATTAAATAAAAATAGATGACCATGAAACCTGGAATGTCCACGCTGCTCAAAGACCACCCTGTTCTCACTTCTGCACTTTGACTCCCTTTCGAGAATACTGTTCCTCCTCCTCTGGTTTCATGTGATAGAGTGTTGAAATGGACTCAAGATCTCAGTTCAAACACTAGCTCTACCTCTCACTAGCACATCGTTTCAGTCTGCATGCTGGGGTCATCATTCGTTAAATGAAAATGATGGTAACCTTCTCACAAGGCAGGTCCCTGTGGGATAGACTATTTTGTAGTGTGGTGCTGGCCATATCATAGCTAGGCTCTCAAGAGAGAGTAGTTTCCTCCTCCTGCTGAACCAATTCCCACAGTGGTTATATGGTATTACTACCCACCCAGGTTATGTAAGTGACACATGTGCATTAGAGAAAATTTGGAAAATATGTAAAAACACAAAAGAGAACAATCAGAGGCAACTATCATTCCAACATTTTATTGCATTTCCTTCCAAACTGTTGATCAATCAATCAATCTATACAAACATTTTAAAATAAACTTCCTTTTGATTATGACAGTTGGAATACATACTTCTTGTAGGAATTTGGAAAATACTGAAGAGTATAAAGAAGAAAATAAAAATCACTGATAATCTTACTCAGAAATAATAGCCACTATTAACATTTCAGTTTATTTTCCTTGAGTCTGTTTTTCAAAGTATATACATTCAAACAAATATGAACACAGTCTTCATATAGTTTAATATCCTGCTTTTCCCCTCTTAGCATAGTGTTTTGGATATTTTTCTATGAAATCAAATGATCTTAGAAAAATGGATATGTAATACTTTATTACAAATTATATACAAATAAATCATTTATCAAATGCTTTCTCTAATGGATATTTAGTTTCAAATTTTTTTATTATAAATAGTGAATGCTCTTACAAACATTTCTGAAAAATTAGTATTTATCAATTAAAAAATATTTTTTAAAACTGTTTCTTAGCAAATCATTGGATAAAAAGATATTATTATTATTATTTTACATTACATTAAATTCTCAGCTTTTAATTATTTTAATTTCACAATGATCTTTGAGGGATGTAGGGGAGGTATTATTATATTAGTTTTGCAGACTAGAAAAGTAACACACATCTTAATTAGTTTCAAGTATACAGTACATTGGTTAGACATCTATATAGTTCATAAAACGATCCCCCCAATTGCTCCCTCCCTCCCCTGGCCCTCTACTTAGCCATTATATTAATGCTAAGGATGTTATTATTTTTAAGATCCTTGCATATTACCTCTTCATGGTTTTAAAGAAGAGAAATGACATGTTTGAAAGTATATGTGATAAAGATCAACCTGAAAGTAATGTGAGAGACGGGTCGCAGTGAGGCAGTGAGCTGAGGCGGGATGACAGTCGAAGAGGCAGTAACTAGCTGGCGGATTGCTACTGAATCAGGGTGGTGGTGATGGGAAGGGAGCGAGAATATAAGGGCCCAGACACCAGGAAACTGCCTGGGCTGAGACGAGTAAAGTGACTCCCAGCTTTGCTGTAAAGGGTCTAGGAAAACGCCGATGCAGTGAAAACAAATAGAGACATTAGAAGATGCTGGCTCGGTCTTTTGTTAGATTTATTGAATTCAGGGTGTCAGAGAGCCTTCCAGGTGGGGATGCCCATCAGGGAGTTGGAAAGGCATGTCTTTTTCTAAGGCTTTCTTAGGTAAATGGTCAAGGGTTAGGCTTCTAAATTAAGAGTCATTTTCGAATAGATAATATGTAGTTTGAACTATTTGGAAAGGGTTGCTTGAAAAATGTAAAAAAAGGAAAGTGTAATTGTGAACCATACAGCAAGCAAAACAGGCAAAGTGATTTTGTGACCTCGAACTGTCAGAAACTGTAAAGGAGTTGGAGAAGTGTGCACTCTCAGAAGTGGGATGGCTGTGTCACTCTTGCTCTCCTGTCTAACTTTCCAGCATCCTGGTAGTGGGGGTAGCCCTACGAATGACTGTGAACATGGCTGTGTTCTGTGTGAAGTCCAAAAGTGGAGAGAAGAGCTGGCAGAGAGGGAATGTTTGGATAAAATGTTAAAGGAACATGTGGTGACTGCACGTGTTCCTGTGAAAGCTCGGCCTCCCTGTTGGTTTCCGCTCCGACAGGACAGACCGCTCTTCCTCCCCCATCTGTTGTCTGAGGGCTTGTTATTCAGTGGCACCCCTAGTAGCCAGAGATGGAGGGTGGGGCATGCTAGTTAACAGGGTTTGGGGTGTGCCAGTGAGCCGAGCATGGAATGTACTAGGGAGCAGAACTTGCCCTAGCCAGTCTGTGCAGGGTACTGAGGCAGGCGAGGAAGACTTCCTTTCAAGAATGCTGAAGTTGTGATGGTCAATCTCTCACTTAAGTAGTTTTAGAAAAATTGCAGTGTGAATGCACAGGGCTTTATGGAATTCTGACCTTTTCCTAAAGTTCTTTCTGAAGGTTTCAGCTGTGTATTATAAATCTTAAAGGAAAATAATTTTCATAAATAGAAAAAAAAATCCCATAGCCATAGCCACTGATAATATTCATGACAAATGATAGATAAAAAGTTTGACTAGAAATGCATGCATTTAAAAGTAATTCTAAATAAAAAAACATACAGCAGGACTTTTGGAAAATTCTTATCAAGTAATTTTTAATGATTGTACCAAAAATGTAAATCTGATACAATGATACAGTTGCAATTTTGGTATATTCTTTAAATCTCCTAGGTGCTTAAATTATGATGTAAGTTTGAATCTTTTTTCCCTCCAATTCAGAACTTTGTTTCTATGAATATCTTTAGAAGTTCTAGAGTGGCGATAGTGACAGGTAAATTCATTGAACTGATGACTTCCAAAGGCCAGTCTGCAGACCACTGGCATCATTATCACCTTGGGATAAAATATTCTCTGAAGAGCTATTTGATTACATTCTGTAAAAGACACCACTTCCGTTCCAGGTCTCCAGGTTCTCCTGCTTCTTATTGTAGGTCAGAAAAAAATCTCAACAAATTTCAAAAGAACATAATAAAGACCATATTCTCTAAGCACAGTACAATAAAACTATGTCAAAATGTAAAGATAGTATTAATAAAACAGGCCATATGTTTGAAAACTAAAATGTATATCCTTAAATAATTCATGGGTTGAAAAGGAAATAACGTGGAAACTATAAAATCCTCGGAAAAGAATGACAAGAAAAGTACATATCTAAATATATGGGATCTATCTAAAGCAAAACTTAGGGGTAAATGTGTAGTCTTAAATACATTTACCAAGAAATGACACTTGAGAATAAATAAGCTTAAAAATTCATATTTAAACGGTATGAAAGGAATGGACTAAAAGTCAACTGCGCAAGATAATAGTAAAGAAAGAGCAGAAATAGAAATAAAGAAAAAGCATTGACAAAAGCCATTTATTCCATGATGAAAACCTCTAAAACAGACATAGAAATAGGAAAACCTGAATTAATGAAAAACAATGAAACAATTAAAGTCATCCCTAATCCCTCTCTTCTCCTCTCAAAAGACACAAACAAGGTGGTTCAGAAAGCTTTATTCTAACTTTAAGGAATGAATCATTCTTTTTGAGTGCAGTGGTACATAACAGGGAAGAAAAGTTAACCTATTTATTTTATGAGGCCAATCTTATACATATGACATGTTGAATTGTACACGTGAAACCTACAGAATTTTATTAATAAGTGCCACCCCAATAAATTTAATAAAAAATGATCTGAAAAAAGTAATTCTTCAATATTAAAATACATTATGAGTAGGTAAGGTTTACTGAAGGATGGTTCAGAAAAATCTATAAATGTAATATACTACTCCAAGAGATTAAATGAGAGGAACCCGTATGATTGTCTCAAAAGAATGTAAGCATTGTTAAAAGTCAAAAGTCATGCATGGTAAAAAGCTCTTTACAAACTAGAAATGGGAGGAAATTTTCTTAGCCTGAAAAAGGGTATCTACCAAAAAGCTGCAGCAAACCTTATACTTATTGGAGCAGTCTCACCAATGTTAGGATGAGACAAGGATTCCCGCCGTCGCTCTTACTCTTCAGCATTGTGCAGGAGGTGCTAGCCAACACAATAAAATGAGATAAAGAAAGGAGAATAATAATAGGACAGGGAGATATAAAACTGTCTTTTGTACGAAATATGATTCTCTAGATAGGAAATTAAAGAGAATATGAAGACGAATCATTAGAACGAAAATTAAAATTCCCTAATTTTTCTGACTGTAGGGAAAGCATACTAAAATCAATGGTGCTTTCTATCCCAGCTATGAGCAATAAAAAGTGTTATAGAAAAAGTAGTGTTTTGAGCAGCAACACAAATCATAGGATACATAGAACTGTGTGTAATAAAAATGTATAAGACCTTTATGGAGAAAATGATAACATGGCAGTGAAGGACATTTGGTAAGATCTGAAAAAGTACACAACTATATATTATATTCATTGATGGAAAGACTCAATATTATTAATATGACAAAATATTTTTAAATTAATCTATAAGTTCAGTGTAATTATAATTAAAAGCTTAACAGGACATTTTATGGAACTTGACAAGCTAATATTAAACTAAATTTGGAATTGTAATGGGCCAAGAATAGCAAAGAAATTTTTGAAGCAGTATAAGAAGATTTGCTCTGCAGGATACGATGACTCATTAAAACTAGAGTGGTTACATCCCCTGATCTTTCCCTACAAACCTGCTCCTCCACCCTCTCTGTTCTCCATGCAAGCAAATAATATTAAAAATAATCCTCGTCTCTCTCTTCCTCTCAAACACTGCTTCTCATCTGTCAGGAACTCCTTTTGGCTCTGTCTTTAAAATATGCAAAATTTGATCATGACTCGTGACCGCCTCTGCTACCACCTGGTCTTACCATTCCTTGCTTCTATGCTTGGTCCACTCCAGTCTATTCAAAGCAGAGGAAAGCCAGAGTGGTCCCTGTAAGAGTAACATAAGTTATGTCATCCCTCTTCTGCTCAAAACTCAGTAGTGGCTATCTGTTTCACTCAGAGTAAAATCCAAAGTCTTTAAAGCAGTTCCTAAGGCCCTTCATGATCTGGCTTATTGTCCAATTACTTTGCCATGCCTGCTCCACTGAAGCCACGCCGGCTTCTTTCCTACCCCTTAAACGGAGCAGGCATATTTTTGGTGCCTTTGTAGTGACTGTTTCCTCTGCCTGGAACATGCTGTACCTCAGGTATCTCACCCAGAATGGGCGACTGCCTCACTGCATTCAAGTTTTTGTTCGAAGTCGCCATCTCTTTGAGGCCCACCTTGAACGCCTTGTTTAACATTGAACTCTCCCCAGCACTCCTGGTCCCACTGACCCTGCTCTACATTAAAAAAATAATAATAATAGATCTGTACATCTCCTAACTTGCTACATCACATACTTATTGTTTTGAGTGTTTATTACCATGTTTTACCATCAGAATGTAAGCCCTATAAGAGAGTAGGATCTTTGGTTTGTTCGCTCTTCTATTCCCAGTCTTGGCACATAGTTGGCAATGAATAAATATTTATTGAATGACTGAATGAAGAACAGTATGTTATTGGTGCAGAACTAGACAAATGAATGGAATAAAGTAAGTAGCCCAGAAATAGGACCACTCATAATGACATAAAATAGAGATAACATAGAGATAAACAGGGAAAAGAATGGATTATTTAATAACTAATAATTTATTTTGATACTTAGTTATCTATATTGAAAAAAAATTAAATTTTTATCTTATATCGTACACAAAAAAATTATTTCCATATTAATTAGCAACCTCAAATGAAGATCAAACTTTAAAACTTTTGAAAATGTAGGATATTATTTTTATAATTTTCATTTATGGAAAAAATTCTTGCGCATGATACACAAAAAGCACAACTATAAAGGAAAATGTAGAGAGATTTAACAACAATTAAAATTTAAAACATCTGTGTGACAATAGGCATTATAAGTAAAGGTAAAAGGCGAATCAGACACATCAGATACAAGATGATATGTGCAAATATAAGACTGACAAAAATTAATATTCAGAATATATAGACTGCAACAAATCAACAAGGAAAATATGATAACCTAACAGAAAAATGGACAAAGGCAATCTACACAAGAGCAAATGTGAATGGCCAATAGGTAATAGGAAAAGATGCTCAACCTTATTGGTAATGAGCTAAGTATATGTTAAAATCATGATTAGATACCATTTTTAAACCTACCTGATTGACGAATATTTATATAACTTCTAACATCAAATGTTCTCAAGGCCCAGCAGAGAGCTCCTACATTGCTCGTGGGTCAGTTCTCCCTTAAAGCTCATTTTGCCATTTGTCCACAGACACGAGGACCCCAGAGTGCCTAGGTGACAGCTGCAGCATATAATTCAGTGGACTCTTGCTTTGTTCTTTGATGGATGTGTACCCTTTTGGGGACTAGGACCTTTAACTTTGCAGAGCAAAGAGTTGTGGGACAGGAAGTACAGTTCTCCAACATGTCATTGGGAATGATGGTAGGTGGAGCCAAGCCTGTTTCTACTCCTTGTTTTGCTAATACATGTATTCTTCTTTTAGGGGACATGGTGCCCCAATATCTTTTGGGGTCTTGGGGTCTTTGATTCAATGCATATTCAGTGTTCTTAAAGATATCACCCCAACCCCACAGAGGAATGTCTCTGACTGGTGCTGTAGCTGTAGTTCTGGGCTGTTCCAATGCTTTCCCAGGATGGCAGCTCCCGGGTGGCATGGCATATAAAAAGATAGGTGACAACTGTAGTCATGGGTTTATTGCTGTATCTTCTGTGCTGTAAACTGGGTCTCTTGGTTTGAAACAATATTATTTGGAATAGTATCTGACTGATACTATGAAAGCAGGAAATTGAAACTTGTACCTACCTATCTATCATCTGCCTGTCTGCCTGCCTGTCTATCATCTGTCTGTCTGTCTGTCTAGCTATCTATCTATCTATCTACCATCTATCATCTATCATATGTTTCTGTCTGTCTACCTACCCACTCACCCACCTACCAACACACCCTCTATATATATCCTATTGGTTCTGTTTCTCTGGAGAACCCTGACTAAGATAATTCTCTCATCCCAGAAATGCAGTGAAGTAAAATTAATAGTGAATCTTTGTTCCAGAGACTTGAGGCTACTCAATTTTTATAAATACTCAATAAATATTTAGTTATATTTACTAGCAGCAAACAATTCCCTTGCAAACAGGAAAAATGACATTAGCAGTGAGTAACTGAAATAATGCATATGTTTATGTTTTTATTTGAATTTTTTGCTTTTCTTTAAAAAAGTATGCAGTTTTTTATTTGTAAAGTAATATAAATCTATTACAGGAAAGCTTGGAAAATGAAAAAAATTTTTCTATATTCTTACTACTGTAATACAGTCATGGTTATAACTTTGTATATTTCCTTCTGGTCTATTTTGGTATGAATATTTTTTCAAAGTTGTAATAAAAACATGCACGTAATTGTTTTTTCTTTATAAATTTAGCTTTAGGCAATAATGATATAGTCATATATATATTTCTATGTCGCATTATTATCACAATAGTAATTTTTTTACTGCATTAAATTTCATCATTTGGCTCCATTATGGTTTTTTTTAACTTAACCTATTTTTGGTTAGTATATTTCCCCTCACATTTGAGCAAATATATTTTTGTATAATGTGTAACATTATGCATATTGCTTTTTGATTATTGTTACTCTGAATTTTTAAAGCAGAATATTAACAAGTGTCAAGAATTTCAGTAAACTTCTAATTTTTCTTTCAGCTCTGTCATCAAATCTAACAAATCTAGTGATTGTGGGAGTAGGAGGCATATATTAATTTGCCAACTGTTGTTCTACCTAAGATCTTAATTACATATGACTTAATAATGTCATGTAAAACTTGGGTGAGGCAGTAATCTTGTTTATATCTAGGCGTTGGCCACAAAATAGGAGTTGTGGACAGTTTAGAAACTCGTGGCAAAAAAGAAGGCATTTTTATTTGGACCCCAGGGAAATGTTAGTCACCATTTTTGATATGTGTAAGCATGTGCATACTTGAGAGATGGGTCTTAGTTTCCTCAGCCTGTTGGAAGGAATGCTGTAACTACTGGTACGAGCGCCATGTTTGCTAACTGAATGGGATGCTATTTTTGTGGGCTTCTTTCTTTGTTCCCTCCTTCCCCGCCTTTGTCCTTCTCTCTCTTTCCTCATTCATTATATTTAGTAACAGAACTCAGAAAAATGTTCTTTTTGGGGAGCAGTGATTTGTCACATGAAAGTTTATAATGATTTAACATCTTTTTTTAAAAAAAAAAAACAGCACATAAGTGAAATTGTTAATCAAATACTATGTCATTCTGTGTTGATTTTGGGAAGTTTTCCATTTGAATCAGAAATTTAGTGTTGCCTTTCTTCCTTCGTCATTTTTTTTAAAGCATGACTAGGATGCTGATCATTAAATAAGTTTCTACTATTAATACGAGTTATTATGTTTTGACGAGTCCATAATGAATTGAGTGTGGAAATCGTTCATCAAACGCAGTTATCCTTTTACTATGTTATTTGAAAAGTGTAGCTTTACTAAGTCCATTAAAATGTGAGGCTTTCTGTTTTTGCACAACTAAAGCAGAGACATTCTATGCAAATAATCTTAAATAAAATTATTTTAAAATGTTAACTCTCCTTTAAAAAATAATTTTATTAGTTATGTTTGATCACCAAATAACAAGAACAACTTCTCTTTTCTAGTGTAACAGAGCTTCTAATATGCGATGACCGTATTATTTTTGATAAAGGACTAATGAACAGTATCTTGTGTTTTCCTTAGGAATGGGCTGTTTCTGGGGAGCTGAGAGGAAATTTTGGACCCTGAAAGGAGTATATTCAACTCAAGTTGGTTTTGCAGGAGGCTACACTTCTAATCCTACTTACAAAGAAGTCTGCTCAGGTAGGAAGAATTTGCTCCATCAGATTACTAGGAGGAGCAAGGAAGGGCTTGTCTCAGCTGGCAGATGATAAGGTCTTTAAAATGAACATACAATTTTTTGTGTTTACTAAGTCATCTCTTCCCTATTTCTGTAAATAGAATTGTTGGCCTCTCTATATTTTTTAGAAGACAATAAATCTTTCTGGAATGTATCATTTAACTACAGAACGATCGCTCTCAGACTTACTCACTAAAACAATCATTTATTAGCTTATGATTCTGTGGGTCAGCAATTGAGGCTGAGCTCAGCTTGGCAGTTCTGGTCTCACCCAGACTCATTCACGTGACTCCAGTCAACTGTTGGGTTTCTTGAGGTGGGGAGGTTAGTTGGTTCAGGATGGCTTCAATCATGCCTGGCGACTGGTGCTAGCTGTGGGTTAATACTTGCTGTTAGCTGGGATAATGGGCATGATGGAGCTTGTGTCTTTAGCAGGCTGGTCTGGGCTAATTCACATGGGATCCCAAGAGCAGCAATGAGAACAAGCCCTGTTCCTCTAGCACTTCTCAAGTCTTTTTTTGGTGTCACAGTTATTATTGTTTCATTGCTCAAAGTATGTCACATGATCCAGCCCATAGGCCATAGGGGAGGGACTCCCCTATGTGTTTAGGGGAGGTATGAAGATATTGGGACCGTTACTGCAAAAGTCTACTACATAGGACAAACATGTCACATACCAGACATGTTGTCTTGAGGTAAAAATATTAAAAGGCAGGCTATAACGAAGGGATTGGCAAACTGTGTCTTTCAGGCTCAATCCTACCTGCTGCCTGTTTTTAGAAATAAAGTTTTATTGAATATGCCCACACCCATTTATTTATATATTATCTGATTGCTGCCGTGCCATAGTGCCAGAGGTGAGTCGATGCAACAGTTTATGCCCTGAAAACCTAAAATATTTATGATCTCTGGACCTTTATAGAAAAAAAATTGCCAACCAGGATAGGCAGATGCCCTCATGGCAAATTCTAGCTTGAATAATAGATAACCTTCTCTGGATTTTAGTATTTGGGCTTCAAGGATTTCCTTTAATTTTCTGTCAGCTGAGATAGCATTTAAAACACATTTTTTTCTTGATCTTTTTTATTTTTAAAATAAAAACTGTATATATTTAAGGTGTACAACATGATGTTTTATAAAGTAAAATGATTACTACAGTCAAGCTAACTAACATATCCATCTCCTCACATACATTTTGTGTGTCTGTGTGTGGTGAGAACACCTGGGATCTACCCTCTTAGCAAATTTCAGATAATCAATATCCTATTATTAATCACAATCAGCGTTGTGTATATGAGATCTCTGGAATTAATTCATCCTATATAACTGAAAGTTTATACCCTCTGACCAACATCTCCCCATTTCCCTGACTCCTGCCCCTGGTAACCACCTTTCTCTTTCTGCTTCTATGAATTGGAGTTTTTTAGATTTCGCATATAAGAGAGATCATGAAGTATTTTTTTTTTTTTTTTTTTTTGGTGTCTGCCTATTTCATTGAGCATTAATAGCCTCTGGGTTCATCCATGTGGTTGAAAATGTCAGGATTTCCTTCATTTTTAAGGCCGAATAATATCCCGTTGTATATATGCCACAATTTCTTTATCCATCACCTGTCAGTGGACACTTGAGTTGTTTCTGCATCTTGGCTACAGTGGACAGTTGCTGCGGTGGATGTGGGAGTGCAGATCTCACGTCAAGCTACAGATTTTATTTCCTTTCACTATATACCCAGGAGAAGGATTGCTGGATCATGTGCTAATTCTATTTTTAACTTTTTGAGAAATGTCTATACTATGAAACACATTTTTAAAGAACATTTTTTTTTATTCACCATCTTAAGAGTTCTTAATAGGGAGGGTTTATCTAGATATATGGTCTACCATATAGACAGAAATGGGATTTTAAAAATGTAAAAACAGTTTTATTCTTTAAAATAAGGTTCAAATTGGCTTTCTTTTTTTGAGGGCCGTCTAAACTCTCTGAAGACACTGTGAATGAAGGTGGGGAGGAGTTGGAATATGGAAGTTTGTTCAATAATGAGCGTATTGAACGTTGTCTACAATATGAATTCTGATTTTGAAATAAAATTTGAGCTGTACAACAATGAAAATCTTATAAAATATACACGTTTGTGTTGTTCTTGTTGCTAGAGATGGATTGAGACGTTCTGATTGGTATTGAGAATGTGGAATGTTGAACAAATACTTTAATGGTTAATTTTTTTTTTTTTTGCTTTTGTTTCAAGATTAAACAAATGCTTATGCAGAGCTGTAAATAGAGATTTAGATAAACCCTAGAGATTGGCCAGGCATATTCTCCTGTCTCAGGAATGGAAATGAATAGATTCCTTCCTGTAACTGCAGATGGAACTCAATAGCCTAAGAGAAAAGATAGCTAAAAAAATCTCCAAATAGCTACTGCTTATACTATGATTCTCTACCAGCAATATGTTAATGATCAATTAGAATATTGTGATTGCTTGTTTGCTCAGACTCATTCCAGTTCAGCTCTTCATCTTCACAATGACAACATGATAATGCCCCTTTGTTGAACTCCTACTATGTGCCAGACACTGTAATAAGCACTTATGCATCCTTGCTTTTTTTTTTTTTTTTTGACCATGTAAGCTTTCAAACAGTCCCATGAAGCGTCTCAGTTTTTGTCTTTTACAGAGGGAGTGTTGTGGCCCAGGGAAGAAAAGTAACTTATCCAAGGTCACACATAGCAGAAACCCCATCCTCATTTACTACTCTTAGCTCAAAGTTTATGCCATTGCTCATGGCGTAAGTCACCCAATTGTCATCATGTCCCAGCGATTCTCCCTTTATTTGTTCACACTTCCCTCTACCAAGTCACACATTCTTTTTCATATTTATCCCCTGTGTCTACACTTTTTAATGTATTGGTGTGCCTTTTAGTGATTACTGTGAGGAAAATACCAAGCACTTTTTGTCTTTCTGTTGTTTAGAAGGGAAAAGGAGAAAACCCTTTTAAGACACAGTTCCTGGGAATAGCTGGTGTGCTAGAGGACTGTAGCAATGGTGAAGTACGGAAACCACAGAGCTCGGTAAAGAACTGTCTATTTGATGTGAACACTACCTGCTAAGTTAGAGGTGGCATCAGGAAGCACGGTTGTCATGGAAACTCGTTCCTGATTGGGAAAAGATAGTTATAGGGTCTTACCCAGGCACAGAAGGAGAGATTATCTTTCCCCAGGCCTTTTTTGTTCAGATCATGAAAGGGAAAAACAAAAAGGCAGAGGGAAGCTGTGATAGAAAGATCCCTCTGGCACAGAAGTGGTAGAGCCTTCAGATCCCTGGGAATAGCAGGGAAGGAGAACAAACGAGGTCCCTAGCTGGAGTGATTATGGTAACCAGCTAATTAAAGGTTTTGACTAAGAAGAGGATGAGAGGAGACAGAAAGGGAGTTACACTGGCTGGACCTCCCTGCTGAAGCCTTGGGTGCTCAAAGCCTCGATGAACAAATCAGCCCTGGAGGGTCTGCCTTGTAAGGAAGAAAAACCAAGTCTCCACTAAAATGCATAGTAATTGCCACAGTTTCATGTGAGAAAAATACTGGTCTACGCTCCAGTATTTGTGTTTGTTTCAAAATTACTTACTCTTGTGTTTGTAATTAAGTTTGTAAAACTTTGGTTACAACCTAGGAGTCTTTCGTAAAGGGGTGTGTGTGTGTGTGTGTATAGGTATTCATTCATTCATTCATTCATTCAAGAAGCTTAAGGACCTTAATCGGTGGACAGATTCCTCCCCTCATATAGCTGTACACTTGAGGCTAAGGTACCATTTGATTTCTTGGGGCATGTGCTAAAAATATAGGGGTAGCACTCAGGAGGGAGTTCTCAAAATCTATAAGGCTAGCTTTACCACTCCACCTTACCCCATCACCAACCTATCACATGATGATGAATGTCAGAGCTTCTATAAACATTGTTTTGGCACACAGCACAGTGATCACGAGCATGACTGTAGTTCGTTACACCCGCTTGCTAGTAGCTATGCACAGCCTCAGGGAATGAATGAGTGAGCCAGTGTGTACACAAGTGGAACAGCAGGTGTGTATTGAGACAGGATACATATTAATGTTCGAATGGTATTTCCGTGTGGCCGTTTATGGGCCTGTGGCTGGAGTAGCAATTAGGCACATAGAAAAGATATATGGCCTCTAACAGATGAAAGGAGGTGAGCCCCAGAGTGACACATGGATAGAGTCCACTCTGACATGTAAGCAGAACCTTATCGAAGGCTCACCAATGGGTCTGTTCCATGCTGGGTGATCTGCCTGAGACTTGAGCCTGATATATGTAAAAGACACAAGAGGACAACAGTTTCTCAAGAATTTGCAATAAAGTTACCCTTTGGGAGTGAAGGTATAAAATAAGCCTATAATGCATCAGAGCCTAAATAGGTAGTCACTTAGAAGAGAGCTTTGCTTCTGGGTCTGAAGAACGTCATGGTAACCAGATGGAATGCCCTGACCTGTGTACAAGAAAAAAAGGACCTCATCAGGAAGGCTGGTCAGTCAGGCCAGCATGGGAAAGGGGGAGTCCTGCTGGTACCCTGTGGGTTGCTCTGTAAGGTTTGGTTGCTGGACAGACGCCCAGAGCCTGACACCTTGACACGTTTTAAGTTCTATCGCTAACTACTTTTGTTCTGATCCACATTCTGTAGAAACTTATCTTTTTCCCTCCTGTGGATATTGTTTATAGAAAGAAAATAAAGAGACCAGGCCAGTCAGCCAGATAGTTCGAATTCTCATTTCAAATTCAATTAAATGTTATGCCGAGATGTATATCTCAGTCTATTATGAGTTCGGTCTACACAGGTCATTCTCTTCATATTGGATTAATCTCAGGTTGAACTAAATGATACAAGTGGAATTTTGGCCTTTGAAACTGAGATTCAGAAGCCAGAACACCATGATTTTCTAAAGGCTGTGATTTCCCCCTTGCATATTGCTGGAGACTTCTTGTTCTTCACATGTATTCATTTTATTTAAATCTGTTTTAAAAATGACCATTCTCCTATAACAGGCCTTTAAATTTCCCTTCCTTGGATTTATCAATTAGCACTAAACCCAGAGCTCTCAGGGTGAGGAACTTGCACCTCCTAGATGTTTCAGGCCTGAATTGTGCGCTCCCCGAGAGCCACCAGCTCCTGGGTCAGGAACCCAGCCTCTGCTCTTATGACACTGCTTGGCTACTCTTTCTTGTTGGTTTTTAGATTTGTCTCTAAGAGATGTGCTGAAAAGTAATTTCAGTCTTAGTGGCCACCATTCTGTTCCTAAAATGATTTCCAAGAATTCATTCATTCATTTGGTGTTCCCTGAAAGCTCAGTGTAAGCCCAACACTAGGGAACCCATAGAAACCTGGACTGGAATAACCATGAAGAGCCTAAGGTTTCATATAGCCTTAAGTGCACCATTTATTGGGAAGGTGCCACATACACTATGCAGGTATTAGGGGAAGGTTGTTTATGGTACCTGTTTTCCAGAATTCTTTCTCTGTAGTCAGATGAGAGCTTGAGCATTTACATTTGTTTTAAAGAGTTGTGTTGACCCTGGTACCTGTGCGTGAGCTCTCTCTCTCAGTCTGTCTCTCTCTCTCTCTCTCTCCTCTCACTGAAAAAGGAAAAAAGAAAAAAGAAAAGAAAGAAAAAAGAACATCTCTCAAATAGATACTAAATCCCTCCCTTGCTTCCTCTCCTCCATTCTTACGCTCTAAAACCTCCCTATGTCCTCCTTAGATCTCCCTTCCCTTCTCCCTCCCTACAGTTTTATCTCTCTTCCTCTCCCTCCATCCCTCCCTCCCTCCTCTCTCATTCTCTCTCTCTCTCTCTCTCTCTCTCTCTCTCTCTCTCTCCCCCTCTCCTTCTCCTCTACCTTCCCCCCAAACATTTGTTATGCAAACCAACTGATTAACTGGCATGCCATTGCTTTACTACATTGATTTTAGAAGTAATTGAGCTATTCACATTCTTGAATACACTGATAGAGAATTATTCTTACATTTTATAATAACAACTATACAGATGAAAATATGAAAAGACATTCTGCGATGGATAAGCATTCTGGGTTAATTTCAGTGCATTAGCCTAATACACAAATAACCTCACTTCTGGCAAGAAAACCCAGGATGTTCATTCACTGGGTAATATCTTTTCGTATTTTGCTTACAGATGTTCAGAACAATCCCATGTTTACTAGTCTTTTCAAAAGCTTTGAGAACTCTGCACAGCGGAGTGGCACTGAAACCAGAAGCTTACAAGGGGCTGTACAACTTTTTCTCATAAGCGAGATTTATACAATCACCACAGAAAATCTAAGGCCCAGATACTTTCTTTATCAACAGTGTGCTCTGGTAGATTTTCAAGCGACATGTTCAACAGGAGTCCTGAGCAGGAGCCTGCGTCTGGGAGGAGCAGTGCGGGTGGCTTCCTGTCACCTTCCGGTGGTATTGATGCCCAGGTCGTTTCATTTCCTGGACTCGGTTTCCTCTCATAAAATGGGGGCAGTGCTGCGTAACGAAGCCAATAGGACTGTGGTAAAAAGAAAATAATTTCCCATTGTAAATATTCTAGAAAATGGAGGCCATACACTTTCTGTCACTCTAGCTCTTGGGCATGTTAAAGATAAAAGTGATGGGTCACCTAGCATCGCTTGGCAGGGGATCAGCCTGCAGAACTTGTGCAGGGCTCAGCAAATGGAAGCCATTTTTTTCTTTTCCTCATCTTTGTTCTTAGTAGGTCATTACCCCACCCCTCTCCAAATGCATATCCTTATTTCCTCAATGCTTAAGAGCTGTAACAAAGCATTGAATAATTTCCTCACTAAATAGAGCAACTCGGTTTGACTTAATTTCTGAAGTGTTTGGGTGGATGTACATGTCTATGTATCTTACATGAATTAATGATCCCATTCTTCTTCAAAGTAGTGATGAGTTGTTATTAGCAGATTTTACCAACCAATGTAAAACTCTTTATAAATTCCTTGCAGACTATATTAAATCTCTTTTTAGTGCATAGTAAGTCTTATTGTACTCATTTCAATGTCAGTCAAGGTAAATTACTAAGTTATTGACATATCCTTGAAAATGCAAGAAATCTGGTGTTCAGTTCTTACTATAAGCAATTTGATCGTTTTTTGTTCCTCCTATATTAGACATAAAATTGACCTTGAACTTGTAAAAGGCGGAATGAAAGTGCTAGTCTCTCAAATCACTGAGCAGAAAGCAAGCCCAGAGGTCAGGGGTCCTATGACTCTCATACTTGTAACTTGTAAGACCAAATACAGCTCTTTCACCCAACCCATCCAAGTGGATATTCAAGACGGATTAGTTCAGTGAATGGAACCATGGCCTTAAAGGACAATATATAGGTTATGAGAAAACTGGTCGTTTTATTTTCTAAGCCTCAATCACCAGAAAGGACAAGCTTGACTTCTTGATAAAGGGGCACCCTCTGTAGAACCAATATCAGGAGTCCTAGGCCATGGGCCATGGGGGCTCAAAGCATTTCAGACCTGGAAGGAACTGAGCCATTTTCCAGTCTAGTGGCTTTCAAAGTGGGTAACCATAGACCTTTTGGGCTCCTGGAAGGTGCTTCAGGGGGTCTACCGATAGTGAACTGCTTTGGCAAAGACTTAAGCTCCTTAGAGAACTCATTCACCCTTTTAGCTACATTATGTATTGTAGTCTTGACTAATATTTCATTTTAGATAGTTCATTAAAATGTTTGATGATGAAGAAAGAAACTGAGGCCTGGAGAAGGTCATTTGGGAGATATATTTGAGAAGAAGAGTTGAAAATTTGCCTTCTCAGATCACTCTGTTGCTAGAATCCTAAAAGGAAGTTGAAATCTGTGTCCATTATGCCCTTTTTAAGTGAGGATAGGGATCAAGGATTTAGAGCGGAAGTGGCTTTTGAGTTTGCAATGTTAAGATTTTAATATTAAATTGAAATCTATATTTTTGTCATTTAGGCCTTGGTTATCATTTCAGTTAGGCTGGACTTTTTTCCCCCCAAATTGTATACTGGAGTTTTCTCAGAGACAGTTTTTATGTCTACTAGATATTCTAAGTGCTGTCTGCTAAAGCCGGGAGCAGAGCTGAGAGCAGACAGTGGAGCCTGCAGGGGCCTCTCTTGTTAACCAATGCGTTGGCATCTCTTATTTCTCCCAGACCTAGGAATAAGAAAGAAAATCATTAAACACAGTGTTGTTGATTCACTCTCTTTCAAAGCTTCTGTAGATCTGATTCTCAGCCTGGGCTTCGGAACCCCAGGGTCTGCAGACTCGGACGAATAGTCTGCAACTTGATTTATCCACTGAGCACGGGCTGGAGATCTTAAATTATCTTGCTCACATATTTTTTCTGGCTTTCAATCTGTAAGGGAAATGACACTGGTAAGTATGCATTCGGTGTTACTAAACTCAGAGCAGCTTTTTGTCATCATCTATGTCCTTCATCCCCAGGTTCTAACATTAGGGTGACTGTACTGGGGGCTCTGAGGCAGTGTCTTGACAGAACCACATGGTTTCTCATTCTCGTATGGGGATGACACTACCACGCTAAAGGGTTGTTCAAAGTTCCCAAAGTTGCAATGAAGTATGCATGAGCGCACTTTGCTAGAGATATTACGAGTTTGCTCAGATCTTTCAATCCAGCATTAAACATCGCAGAGGTATGAGGATCTTATACATCTTCAAAGGATGGAAAGCTGGCAAACACCGAAACGCCAGGCAGCACAACAACTACATCCTCAGGTAAAGGAAGCATTCGTGCCTTTCCTTCCCTGTTGGGTCAGTTGGCCAAAGACTCCGGTTATGTCAGTGTCTCTTCATTGTCATTTCAGTAGAGGGTGGTGGTGAATGAATTTTCATGGCTTTGGATTCTCTGAAGACTATTGCATGTTCAGTGTATTCCTCATATGACCTTGATATTTTCATATTCTCTAGCCTATTTGGCTATTCAATTCACCTCTCTCCTTGAGCAGCTTAAATCACTGCTGGGCACAGGTGTGGTGGTCAAAGGCTAACAGACTTTAAGTAGTTAAATGTGTCAATATGTCAGCACATCTGATGGTAAAATTCTAATTGGCCATTTAAAGGGAAAATAAATTAAATGAATAGGAACGATATTTAAAACATTCTTTATGCTCATTCAGCACTAGAAATAGGTTATTCTTTCATTGTTTCAGGATTATGTTTTCAAAGATTTAGAAGGAAGATTAAGAGAAATTTGCTACAACAAGCAGTTCTTAAAACATAATTTCAAAAGCAATTGATGAATGTGCCTACACTGATTTTTTTAAATCAAATATAATGGAGCCATAATGGACTATGAGAAAATAACCTTATAGAGGGTTGAACTTCTCTAGGAATTTTATGTGATACTCTGGGTCTTAATTACTTCATAATGACTGACAATTTTGAGAGCCTTAGGATAAGGTTTTTTCCTTTTCTCTTTCTATGTTACATTAAAAATAAATATCTAGATCAATTACTATCCCATCTGCCAAATTAAAATTGCAACAGAGGGATTCGTATGAAAACACAGTGACCCCTGATGTGAGCGAATTACCCAGTAGGAATGGAGCAGCTCAGAAGAGGTCGCTGCTGTTGGCCCCGCCTGCCTCCCGTTCGCCTGGGCCTCATCAGCATGTGAATCAGTCACAAACGGCTTGCATCCCTGTCCCTCAGCCGTGGGCTAGGCGAGGCCTTGCTTAATAAATCCTGGCCTCTGATGCGTGGAATTGCAGGGTCTGTCAGGGAGCACTGAGGGACAGAACTGATCTCCGTGTCTCTAGTCTTTGCAAATGAGAGCGAGCTGGTGCAGTCTCTGTGGCAGAAGCTTTCCGAGGACTGCTTGCTCACAACGGGGTCAGAACACTTCGAAGTTCTCTCCTTCCTCTTCTTTTTCATTTCCTCTTCCTCCTCCTCCGTTTCCCTCTTTTTCTCCTTCTTTCCTCCCGTTAAGGGTATGTTGCTTTTCTACTCCAGTACCATTATTATTAGTAGTATTAGTATTATTAAAAAAGCCACAAGAACTGGTGACTTGAGACACAGTGCCCATCTTAGGTTTAGAACAGTTTCTTTGAAAGATATTAAATTAAGCTCTGAAGTTTTTATAGGAATAAAGTAGAATTTTGAAAATGGTTTATTAAAAATGTCTGGTGGTCAGGACATTTTAATATTTAAATGACGTGTTTAGATGTACTTACTTGATCTGTAGAGACATATATTTCTTTTTCTTTGAGTTGGACGGATCTTAGACATCATCTGTTCTAGTGATTTTTTGAAACGCTTATTAAGCATTAGAATCTTTTTCTTTAGTTAAAAATTTTGCATAAAGGTCTAACAGAAAAAGAGTCTAAAAATCTCTAATTAGAAAGAGGGGCTTCTTCCTACACCGTCGTCATTCCTTAGGCCAGGGAGGCGCCTCCTTGGTGCTAAGTGTAGAAAGCAGTTGAGGACCAGGGACCATTTCACTCTGAGCCGGAAGTACATGGTGAAGAGAAGAGGAGCTCCCCCACCTCACTAAACACTGAGGCTGGCGCTGGACGTTATGGAAACGCCCAGGATCACCTGGGACGCCGGCCAGAGAAAAAGAACTGGCAGGCATGAGAAAGGGGCCTTTTCATCCTCTGCCTTCTTAGAGGTGCGCTCAGGCACCTCGGCGTCCCTAGGAGCCCTAAGCGGAGGCGTTTTTGCTTGAGTTCCAGGTCTCACAGCAAAGGCGCCCGGACCATTCAGTTTTTCCCAGTCACGTGTGGTCCTTGCAGTTTCAGTTTCGGCTCTGGCTCCGGGAGTGTATTATTCTAAAGCTCCCTCCCCCCGCCCCCCAAATCACAGAAGCAAGGAACTGTTAGTTACTGTAACACCCATGCCCCCGTCAGCAGACCTGCTTTGCTCCTGAAGGGTGGGTTGACAAAAAGTCATAGGTGACTGAACTTGTGTATCTTTGTGCCCAAGAAAAAAAATCTGTCACCTTGTTTAAGGCTTTTTAGGTTGTATTTGATAGTTTAAAATGCTCCAGGGAAAACCATCTGTCTGTTTTTGAAAGTCGGGTTGTAAAATGGCAAAGCCACATACTGGGGGTGCGGGTGTGGTGGCCATTTGAGAAGAAGCTATTTTTTTTTTATCTTCAATAATTTTTTTAAATTAATAAATTTTATGTTTCAAAGCAGTTTCAGGTTTATAGTGAAATTAAGAGGAAGGTGCAGCGTTTCCTATACACCTCCTGCCCCTTCACACACACAGCTTTTCCCCCGACCACCACCGTCAACGTCCCCCGCCGGAGTGCTACATTTGTTACAGTTATTGAACCTACATTGACACATCATTGTCACCCAAAGTCCATAGTTTACACTAGAGTTCACTCTTGATGTTGTCATTCTGAGTTTGGACAAACGCATGATGACGTGTATCCATCACTGTATCATCCAGAGTAGTTTCACTGCCCTAAAAATCTTCTCTGCTCCACCCATTCATCCACCACCCAAAACCCCTGGCGACCACGCATCCTTTTACTGTCTTCATAGTTTTGCCTTTTCTGGATGTCATATAATTAGAATCATACAGTATGTAGCCTTTTCATACTGGCTTTTTTCACTTAGCAATATGCATGTAAGTTTCCTCCATGTCTTTTCAGGGCTTGATATCTCATTTCTTTTTAGCACTGAATAATAGTCCACTGTCTGGATGCTTATGGTTTAGTTATCCATTCACCTACTGAAGAACATCTTGGTTGCTTCTTAGTTTGGGAAATTATGAATAATGCTGCTGTAAACCTAGGAAACTGGTTTTTAACCACAGAGCAGAGAAATCAATAAAGGAATTCTGGATGAGGACATCCAGGAGCCTGGGTCGAAGGGACGTCCCACCAGAGAAGATTCCTATTAGCTAATGCTGAGAATTCGGAGGCTTTATCCACCAGAGGCACTTTAAGTTAAATTCTCTACTTGAATTTTTTTGTGTGTGTGGGCCACTAGGTAACAAAAATTTGGACAGCATGCCTATGCATGGGAGGCTGGTGGCTGTATGATCCGCGGGGAAGGTAGCTTTCTCCTCTCCTTAGAGTACCTCTGCTCAGACCGGCAGGTGTCCGTGCCGCCCTTTCAGGGGCCAGCTGTCTTCCTCTGGTTAGTTGTGTGCTAAGGGTGTAGCTCTTTGGAGTTAGCGACACCTCTGTGAGGGTGTTTCCTGTTATCCTCACTTGGGGGACTTTGGCCTCATCTCCTACCTTCTTAACTCCACTCCCAGCAGCTACCAAGCTAGGTTCAGAAAAAACCTCCAGAGCTTTGGAACTGGTATCCTTTCTGAGCCTCTTATTTTCACATTGTTTTTGGTATCTGTATGTTCCTTTCATATTAGTTTAGCAAAGAATTTTTAAAGGATGAAAAAATATGTTTTACCCAACATTTTAATTGTATCAGAGGGGAGAGGGGGAAGGGGGTGAGGAAGAATGAATGGATAAGGGGGTCAAATGTAATGGATGGAAATTAGACTTTTGGTAGTGAACATGCAGTAGAGTATACAGATATCAAATTATAATGTACACTTGAAATTTATGTGTACTCTTGAAATTTATTAACCAATGTTACCTCAATAGTTAATTAATTAAAAATATATTGATTTGCCATATTCTCAGCCAGGGGTTTTTCTGAGGAGTGGTTAGTGCCCAGAAACAGACAAGGGGTGTGGGAGCCAGGAACGCTATTGCCTTCAGGTGCGGCTCTGCCCGAACAGATGGAAGGAGTGACTCCGAAGGCTCCTTGGGCAACCTGGAGATAAAAAGAAGATAACAGGCCTTTTCCAGCTCCAAGCAAGACAGTGTAATTAAATGCGGAATACCCTTAAACCGGTAAAATTCGATCTCAGAGACCTTGAGTCTCAGTGCATCTGGCCGCTTAGATTTTCCATCAGCCCGTGTGTTCTGTTTGTTTATGACCACTTTTCTCATTTATTTAAAATTACTGTACCCTAATTACCCACCATTTGTGTATAGGTGTTAAATACGTATAATTTTATCTCAGTCTTTGGGCTAATTTATCAAGGCTTTGATGAGAAGTAGTGTTCCATTTGGAAATGGACTTGCCTTGGTCCAAAAATTACTCTCTTCCCTAGGACCTGATTTTATTTTTCTTTGTATAAGAAAGAAACACTCGTGTATCTCCCCTACTCTCAATGGTCTATTCAACACTCCTGCACTTTTGACACCAGAAGTGTGGGTTTTCCACACATCAAGCAATTCCGTGACACCAGCTGGGCGTCCTTCGGTTCCATTCAGTTCTGACATTGTTCATCTGGAGGTAGCATCAGATCTCACAGGGTTATTGGTTCCGTCTCACAAGACTGTTCCCACTTCAGATGCCAGTCTCAGTCGTAGGTTATCACCTGTACTGTAAATCGGGGTGCCCATTACCCCTTCTTTGAGTCCAGTAATTTGCTAGAATGGATCACAGAACTCCAGGAAGCTCTTACTTATGTTTACTGGTTCATTATAAAGGGTGTGAGTGGACGGCCCGATGAAGAGATATATAGTGTGAAACATATAAGGTGTTGAGCACGAGAACTTCTGCCCCGATGGAGTTCGGAGTGTGCCATTCTCCTGGAATATAGATGTGTTCACCAGTCCAGAACCTCTCCAAACCCTGTACTTTGGGGATTTTTGTGGTGGCTTCATCATAAAGGCATGACTGATTATCAACTCAATCTCCAGCCTCTCTCTCCTTCCTGGTGGATGGGTGTTGGGGCTGAAAGTTCCAAACTTCTACTCAAGACTTTGTCTTTCTGGTAACCATTCTCCATCCTGAAGCTATCCGGGAGCCCACCAAGAGTCATCTCAAAGATACGCCTGTCACCTAAGAAATTCCAAGGGATTTAGGAGCTCCGTGTTAAGAACCAGCGCCAGAAAACAACTGTTAGAACAAAAGATGTGATAGTGCTCTTATTACTTAGAAAATTGCAAGGGTTTTAGGACCTCTATGCTGAAATACACACACACACACACACACACACACACACACATGTACATATATACACACACATATATTTCGCATTCTGACTGGACATTCTTGATGTCACTGATCTCTCTAGCCAGATGATACAGCAGAGAGATAAGCATAAGCATTTTTGTTTAGATGTAGGAGGTGAGATTATGAGATTGCCACCTACGCATTTTGGTAGTCTTTAAATATGACTTTGGAGAAAGAAAAATCATGGCTGATATTTTTGAGTACTTATTACGTACCAGGGATAATTCCGATTTCTTTCCATGTAACAACTTCTTCAGTTCTCATAACAGCTATACAATGCGGATGCTAGAATGTCTATTTTAAAGATGAGCACAGGGAGATGATCTGTCTAAACCCACATAGCCAGTAAATGGCAGAGCCAGAACTGACACTTTGAAGGTCTGTGTCTAGAGTTTTTAACTAGATTTCCTTAAAGGAGAATTAGGAATATAAGTAGCTACAGTTGAAAGAACTGTGTGTTCAGGAAGCTGTACAGCAGCCTCCCAAAATAAGAAACACCAAACACTCGATTAAAATCCATGGGTAATTGGGAAGCAGAACTTGTTATTATGTACAGGCTCCTCTTCTACTGGACTGTGTTTTCCTGGAAAGCAGGGACTATATCTTTTCATCTCTCTGCTCCCGTAGCACCTAGAGCAGTGCTTTGCACACAGTAGGCACCCAGTCAGTATTGACCAAATAAGTCAGAGTTGTTAGGTACCCATGTGTATTAAATGAGGCAGAGGCTGAAGCTCCACCTTGAAGGTTTTGGGAAGGCCCTGAGACGCTTGCAGTGAGGCCCGAGCGGTTAGCCAAAGAATAGGGAAATACTGCGGAAAAGGTCCAGAGAGTCTTTTTCCCTTCTCACAGGCTGCAGCTCTTCTGGTGGTTTAAAGAGCAGAGGTTTAGATAAAACCAGGCTTTGCCTCAGATTTTTCATACACAACCTTTTGGTTATTGGAGAAAATTTTAAAAATCAGATATACACGTACGTCTGTTGCCTTTGACACTCACTGTCAAATCTAGTGAGGGTCTCAGTATTGAAGTTCTCAGTATGTTGAATATCCTCAATGCCCTGAAAAAAGGGACTAAGCTCCATGGACACTTACTGGTAATGAGAATGAGTTTCAAAAGGATCCCTACATTGGTGTCTGTCTTAGCGTAGCAAGGTGACATGATTTATCACAGATAGTTTCTGGAGTACTCCAGAAGCTAAATAAACACAGCTTTATAGCTTCTGGAGTACATTTTAAATATCGAACCTATAAAATGGAATCCGATAACATGAACAAGAGTTAATCCACAAGTTGGTGAAAAGAACCTGTAAAAATTTGCGGGAATGTGGTTCATAATCATGCAGGTGATAAAGGATAGGCTTCGTGGTGAAACCCGGTGTTTAGGGACCTGTGTCATTCTCCAGTCTGCAGTCACCTTCTCCTCTGTCCTTCCTCCTCTGTGTGGGATTCCTAAGTCCCTGTTTTTCCCCCTTTCCCTTTCTATACCTATGGAGTACCCCCTAAGTAAAAAGTGTTCTTATGGGCATTTGGGAAAGTTAAGAAAAGAATATGTTGGACATTCTACTCCAAGAATATATACTCTAGTAGGGAATATAGGATTAAAGGAACGCGATCTGGCTATCCTGAGGAATCATGATATGGATCTTTTCTGGGGCTTATCATCCATACTTGTGTGTGTGTGAGAGAGAGAGAGAGGGGCGGGGGGGAGAGAAAGAGAGACAGAGACAGAGACAGAGAGAGACTGCTGTTCTCCTAGCTCTGTCTGCCTCGCTGCCACCTGGAGGCCCTCTGGATGGATGATTCTGTTCCATGAGGTTCTGTTTGGGGCTGTGCCCCTTGACAACCTCAACACAGAAACTTCAGATATGGACTTGGGCCTGTTTCCCTGAGATTCCGTAAGACATGTAAGTTCCAGAAAAGAAAATACGTACTGGTTTCTTAGATTCGTTTCCAGGTTTGGATTGGAAACACGCACACAGCCAAGACAGAGGAATACAATAGCTGTGTCATCTGTCAGAATAAATGGCAAGGAAGTGAAAGAAATCAGCAACTGTGCGTAAGAGAGCCATTGATGAACAAGGCTCGCCTTGTAACTTGGACCAGTTGCAGTAGAATAAAAGGTCTACTTCTAGATGAAGAATTATATGTGGCAGGCAAGCAAAAGCTATTTAACACCACCATGCCTGGGTCGGTGGTACAGGGCCCGGTGTTCTGGTTAGTGATGACGGTGAAGTGGAAGAGCTGCAGGTAGCCCAAGATCAAGGGAACAGAGACAGAGCAAAGTTTTCAAAGGTGTGTGTGGGGGGGCGGGGGGGAGAAGAAACCTCACGACTCTAGCATCACATGCGTATAAGCGAGGGAGCCTGTAATGTCAACAAGCACAGATGGGCTGGTCATGTAGCCTGGAGTTAGGGCAGCAGATGGATGATTCATCGCATAAATTAGATACCCAGGGACTATAATGCCTGCAAGGAAATCCAAGGACGCATCAAGTTGACCCAATGACAACATACCTGGGCAGAGGTAGAACCAGGGGGCCGGTGATCTGAAAGGGCTCATGCACTGGTGGGGCGAAAAACAAACGAACTTCAGTAAGGGAGTGAAGAAAATCCCATTGTGTGTGTGTGTGTGTGTGTGTGTGTGTGTGTGTGTGTGTGTGTGTGTTTAAAAAATGTTTTTGTAAGGGAACTTACTGTCTTTCATTCATCTTTGTAAGACCTGATGTTATTATGTCACTTCCGAATGTTGTAATCATGACATTCAGAGCTCTGGAAGAAGAAATAACATTTGGATATTTGATATCTATGCAAAATATATTTGAAATAAATTTTCTTAAAGCTGAAGTTTTACTCTAAGCACAAACTTCTCAAAATACAGTAATAATATGCAAAATGAAGCCTTCATTTAAAAACCAAATAGTATTAAACCGAGCAAAAATCTTTCTGTTTGGTTATATTTAGGATACTTTACTAGTGTACCACAAAAGCTATAGTCTGCCTGATGGTACTGATAACCTTTTAATTAATGATAAAATGAATGAATTGACATGTTTTCAGTTGTTACACACTCAGCACTTTTATATACAGCTAGCACATACACACATTCATGTTAGGAGTTTTCTTTTGAAAGCTTTTTAACATTCTTTACCTATTCTGTGAAAGTCACTGTGCTAGGTACCAAATATAGAGGTGAGCATAGCAGATTTGTTTTTATAAAGGTATACATCCATTACTTTAAAAAAATAGATTATTAGAGTAGCTTTAGGTTTATAGACAAATTGAGCAGGAAGTACAGAGTTCCCATACTTCCCACCTACTCCCGATGCGTTTTGCCTTTTATTAACGTCTTGCATTCATGTGGTACATTTGTTATAATTGATGAGCTACTGTTGATACATTACCATTCACTAAAGTCCGTAGTTTACATTAGGTTTCATACTTTCTGTTGTACATTATATGGGTTTAAACAAATATATACTGACATGTATCCACCATTAAAGTACCATACAGAATAGTCTCACTGCCTTAAAATTTTCCTGTGCTCCACTCGTTCATCCCTCCCTTCTTGCCTCCAAACCCTTAGCAACTACGGACTTCTTACTAGCTATAGTATTACTTCTTTCAGAATGCCACATAGTTGGAATGATACAGTATATAGCCTTTCCGGATTGGCTTCTTTCACTTAGCAATATACATTTAAGGTCATTCCATGTCTTTTTGTAGCTTCATAGCTCATTTCTTTCTATCACTGAATAATATTCTATTATATGAATGTACCATAACGTATATTCATTCACTCTGCCAAATTGTCTTCCAAAGGGACTGTACATTTTTCTTTCCCACCAGAAAGGAGTTGACAGTTCCTGTAGCTCCACATTCTCACCAGCATTTGATGTTGTTAGTGTTTTGAATTTGGCCATTCTAATAGATGTGTAGTGGTATCACATTGTTGTTTTAATTTGCAATTCCCTAACGACATATAATGTTGAACATCTTTTCATATGCGCTTTTTTTTTTTTGCCGTTTGTATATTGTTTTTGGTGAAGTGTCTATTCAGATATTTTGCCTATTTTTTAATTTGGGTTACTTGTTTTCTTATTAACTTTTAAAAGTGTTTTATTTTTTATCAGATATGTGACTTGAAAATATGTCCTCCCACTCTGTGGCTTGTTTTTTCTTTCTCGTAACAGTTTCTTTCACAGAACATCTTTTACTTTTTAACTACTTGTGGTGGACCAGAGTGGTTCTGGGAAAGTTCTGGGAAGGTTGGCTGCGAGCCTTCAAATCAGGCTCTGTTACTTTTAAGTATTCCCTGAGAAAGTGAACGTGGCCTATACCATCCTGTCACTCATACCTTTCCTTTTCACTTTTGTCTTTTGATGTTGACACCGGGTTGCACCCATGGGTTTTCTTTCTCATTTTTTGCTCTGTTAGTCATTTTATGCTCCTGTGGACTGTAATAACTGACCCTTACTGAGTTATACTCATTCTGTTACCTGCCTGTGGCTGCCCACCCACCCTCGGCTGGTGCTGATCGTCTTGCCTGCTTACTGGTTTTAGGCATCTTGCTCTACCCAGATGCCTAACATCTAGGAAAGTTATAGTATTTTCAGTGGTTAGTTATAAAACCACTTTTAAGTTAAGCATTTATTGCTTTACATGGCTAATCTCAAACTCTTTATCACTCTCAATTCCAAGTTTAGTCTTTTTGATTTCTCATTTTTTCCATTAATGGCCTCACCTTTCTAGCACTAACTCAAACTGTAAATCACAGGGTCATTGTTTTATCCTTTGCTTTCATTATGTGCAATCAATTAGTGGCCTTGTTCTCCAACCCGAGTCTTTTAATGCCTGCCATTCACTCTATCAAATGACCTGGGTTCTACCATGATAGGAAAAAAAAAAGGTCACATTATCGCAGGAAGATATTTATGTATGTTCAGGCATTCTGTTAATGCTGCGTACATTTTTTATGAAAACCCTTTCTCTTCCTATCTGTGACAACCTCCAAGATTCTTTTTGGTGCTCAAATCTAGAAAGATTCTTTGAAATTTTTTATAAACACTGAAATGCTTCTCAAATCTATTCTCTTTTTTTTTTAGTCCAGCTGTAGACCTGACTCTGGCTTTAAGGCTGGCCCATTGAGGAGAGCCTGTCCTGGGGCAAGAGTTAAAAAGTAGCTGAGGAGAATAAGAGAGAGAGGACCAAATATCTGTTAGACCCATCTTATAGTCAGATCTTCACAGTGTGATGCTGTTATTCTATTTGAAGTGAATTCTTAGAATAGCCAATGCTTTTAGAAACCAAATGTAAGTACAAAACATATCACAAAACTAACCTTTAGTAATTTTTAAAGCTTTGTCATTTGCTTATTGATACCACCATTTCTTCCTCTTTATACAAGTAAATAATGATTTGGCCATATTTTTCTTTACTTTAAAAAATATTTCTTTACAAACCTCAGGTTTATGTGTCTGCTTGTCATGAAAAGTACATTGTACTTTAACTAAAGGTTTATTACAAAAGAGGGAACAAAAACCCCTCGAAGTTATACTCAGTGATAACTTCAAAGTTTGTCTAGAGAGCTACTCTTCTAAAAGCGAACCTTTGTTAAAATTCACCCTCCAACTGTACCTACAATATAATAATTCACCCTCAGACTATACCTGTGTCATTAGGTGGCTGCTAAGATGGTCTTCCCCTCATCTCCGCTAGCGTATGAGACCTCCAGCGATTAGCAAGTAGCATTTTACCCATGTAAGATTATGCCATTTCCTTAATTATCCAGAATAACCTTATTATTGAGCAAAATGTTATAGATGACATGCACATTGTTTAAAATAATTACAAGATATATTTGATTTTTTTTCCCTAGAAATTCAGCATCGAATCTTTTTCAAAGTTTTCTATTCTGCATTTTTCCAGATACATTTTAATTTGTTAGAACTATGGCTGCCTGGGCCAAAGCTGGAGTTGCTGGGCAAAGCTGCTCCAGCTTGGGCCCAGGAGGATGCAACAGGGAGCTGGCTGTTAGTTGGGCCTGAGGTGCTGGATTAAACAGGCATGAACAGGTGGCCATGACTAAGGGAGCTGCTAGAGGGTCCAAGGTGGAGAAGGAGAAAGGCAGGTGGGATGAAGGATACCTTGTAGAGCACATGGTTATTAAGTTTAGATGACTAATTAGTGAGAAACCTTTAGCCTTGATGAATGGGACCCAGAGTATAATCCTGTATATCAGCTCCAAGGAAGTAACCTGGGAACAAAGAAAGAGGCCAATGAAGAGGGTCCTGGGAAGTCAGTTCAATAGGTAGATGAGCCAGGGTGTTGAGATCGAAGGGAGAGCCAAATGGGGGAAGTGGGGATCAGGTCTGCCCTTAAAGGGGTGGGGGTAGGTAGCATGTGCTGCCACTGCAGCTGAGGTGAGGCTGGGGTTTTGCAGAGTCACAGGTAGTCACTAGAATCAGGTCATGACAGACTGAGGTTTTTCTTTGATTCGGGAAAGCAAGAGCAGTGAGAGTTACTGCTTTTTACCAGTGTTCACACTGGTAAGCCAAGCCATATTCCTGAAAGCAGACCAGCTGCTAAGGTGTCAGGTGTCTGGCTGGAATAGAGGCCGGCCAACACCCAGGGGAAGAGAGAGGCGAGAGAGGCAAAGGGCACAGGCTGGTCAGGAACAGCCACATGCAGTCCAGGTTGATTCTTGGCTCCTGGAAATTAAGTGGTGCACATAAGATGCCAGACACTGGGTGGTGATTCAGGCAGGAGTGGTGCTCACTGGGGCCTTCTAAAGTAGCAGTCAGCTTGGGGCAGTCTCTTTACGCCAGGGCTTTAGGCTGACTGAAAGCTCCTGGGATCATCGCAAACTGTGATGTTCGTGATGACTGCTGGAACAAGTGACCCGTGTCTTAAGTAAATTAACAGAGCTGGAAGGGCCTTTGGAATTATCTGTGTTCTTACACAGTAGGAAATGGAGACTCCAGAAGGTTAGCGACTTACTATCATCAAATAGCTAACCTATAGAAGGGACTAAATCGGGACCCTGGCCTTTTTTTTTTTTTTTTCTTAATGTCAATTTTTTTGGGGGACAGCTCCATTGAGGTATAATTGACATATAGTAAAATATGAATATTTAAAATATACAATTTGGTAAGTTTTAACATGTGTAGATACTTTAAAATCATTACCACAATCAATATATTGAACATATCTTTCACCTCCGAAGTTTTCTCATGTGCCTTTGTGGTACCCCCTCCTGTTCTCCTCACTCTCCTCACCCCCCGTCACCCCCACTACTAGTTCCCCAACTCCCCCATGCCCAGGGCACCTCCGATCTGCTTTCCGTCACCGTAGATAAATCTGTATTCTGTAGACCTTTATATGGAATCATGTAGTATGTACCCTTTTACGTCTGGCTTCTTTCACTCAGCACAATTATTTTGAGATTCATCCCTGTTCTTGAATTTATCAATAGTTTGTTTCTTTTTATTGCTGAATCGTATGCCATTGTATAGTTATCCTACCCATTCATTTCTTGGTAACCATTTGGATCGTTTTCAGGTTTTGTTGATTACAAATAACACTGTCATAAATATTCATGTACAAGTCTTTGTGCGAACATACCTTAATTTCTTTTAGAGAAATACCTAGAAATGGAATGACTCTGTCATATGGTAGATATATGCTTAAGTTTTTAAGAAATTGCCCAGCTGTTTTCCAAAATGCTGTATACCCTTTTACATTCCAGCAGTGTATAAGAGTTCCAGTTACTCCACATTTTTATCAACACTTGATATAGTTAGTCTTTTTAATTGTAGCCATTCTAACAGATGTATAGTGATATCACTTTGTGCTTTTACTTGCTTTTTTCTAATGATATGGAGTATTTTTTAATGTGCTTACTTGCCATCTTAGTTACATTTCTTTTGTAAAAATGTTCACATCTTTCGTACATTTTTATTGGGTTATTTTCTTATTTTAGATTTTTATGTACTATGATTACAAGTCCTTTATCAAATGTGTTATTTGCAGATATTTTCTCTTAGTCTCTGGGTTGTCTTTGCCTTCTCTTAACAGTATGTTTGGAAGAGCTGAAGTTTTAAATTTCGATAAAGTCCAAACAAATATTCTTTTATGGATTGTCCTCCTAGATATGGTGTCTAAGAAGTCTTTGTCTAACCCACATTCGCAAAGATTTCTTCCTATTTTTTTTCCTAAATGTTGTATAGTTTAACATGTACATTTAGGTCTCTGATCCATTTTAAATTAATTTTTGTTTATGGTGCAAAACCCCCACAGTCTTTTAACGTAGGTGCACCGTAGTGTAAGGCATGTGGTCTCTTTATATACACATGGTTATAGGCCTATCCTATCAATAATATCATATTTAAATGTGAAGGTCAACCATACATTACATATTACGTTACTAAAAAAAAACCCACTAAAATACATTGCCCAGTTTTTATAATACATTTAATGAAAGAATAATAAGGTCATTAAGGGCAATCAGTGTTTTGTTATATTCTTGATTATATTCTTGATTATAGCTTGTTATATTTCTTGATACGAACATAGTCGAAGTAAGAAGTAGGCCTCTTCCCTCTAATGGGGACCAACATAGTCCTGGACTCAAGTTTAAAACCTTGTCAACAGTGATGATTGCATATTGTTTACTCCCCACCCCTTCCTGTTGTGGTAATTATGGCACTTTAGAATTCCTGGAGAGGTTTCAGTTCTTAATCATGTAATCATGTCCCAAACAATGTGGGGCCCTCTCTCTGCCATTCACAGGAACAGCCAAAGGAGAAGTTTGTTTGGGTTCTCATTGTGAAGACCCAGTGGGAGAGGAGGCTGCAGTGCTTGAAGAGAGCTCATGGACAGGAAAGGAGCTGGTTTAGAGAGACTGAATAGGGCAAGTAGGTACATCTGGGGTTTTGTCTTTGTAATTATGAAAAGTTTGAATTTTTAGCATCATCCCTTTGACCACAGTATATACGCGTATATGTATGATTCAGATTCCATGACATAGTCATCCAGGATTGGAGCTAGTCATTTCATCCCCAGGAATTCTTGATGGGCCCTAGTATTCAGCCTTCCACTGCACCCTTGGCCCCAGGGGTGTGCTTGCCTTCGGAAAAGCAGTAGAAATAACAGAAAGGGAAACTGGAATAGGGGTCAGCAGATGGAAATGTTTGTGTTCTGATAGTTCTTAGCACCTACTGGGAGACCAGGAGTACATCATTTAACTATCCCAACACCAGTTTCCTTATCTACCACAGGAGAAGAGTATCCTTGTAGTGTACACATGGGCATGCTGGAGAATGTGCTCTATGCATGTGCAGTATTACTGTTAATGGGTGGGGGACATGCATTCTTTAATCCTTTCATACAGAAAAAAAAAAAAAAACTTGCTGCACTTACTCTTTTGGGAAACATCATGAGACCTGGCCTTACCTCCTTCAGGATCTTCCCCAACCTCATCCCCAGACTCCGAGGCTGGGTTAGCTCTTCCTCCATCTCCTAATTTTCCTTGTCATATTTACTACATCACAATGATTGTTTTTCTCCCTGCCTGCAACAGGGGTTTCTTCAAGGCCAAGACCTCTAATTTATCTTTATAACCCTCGTGCTACTTAACAAATGTTTGACGAATAAACAGCAAAATTAATAATAAATATGAAGGAGCAGGACATTCACTGTGCTAAAGGAGTTCATAGCCTCATGGAGGAGATGGACATGTATATAAACACTTTAGCTCACTGTTCTAACTACAATAAGCAATTTGCTTATTCATTTTAAACAAAATGGAACACTTCGTTCCCATCTAACAAAATAGCTTTTATTTGCACTTAATACATTTAGGTAGAAGTATGTTACGGAAAAAATGATTTCCAAAAAGAATGGAAAGAGATAAGGAGAGAGATTATTTCTCCGTCCCAGTCATCGTCATCAGTAAGCCTTCGCCTTCTGCGGCATCTCCCACTCTGCTTCCTGGCTAGGTTAGGCCCCCCAATGTGCATGCTCACGGTGCCGTGTCCTCCTTTTTCTGACAAATTATATAATATCTACCTCAGCAACTGTCTTGTTCCGTACTCTATTGTCATCAGCTAGAACAGTACCTGACATATAGTAAGATCTCTGTAAATTGCTGTTAAATAATTAAGTATATGTGCAAACAAATTCTGCACCATAATTTTTTTTAAAAAAAAATAACCCTGACTTCATAAATTTTAAGGCCATAAGTTCTTTCCCCATCATGAGATTTTAATATGGCTCTGTGACCCAGTATTCCTTTTGAGCAAGACTGCTAGCTGATTTTCTCAGTCGGCCACACTTAGCCATTAAATGGATCTCCATATACCTAGCTGAGCAAAGCTATCGAAGAGAATTATTTCATGTTATCCTCCTGGAATTCAGGTACAATTTAACTTCTTGTTATCATACAACTTTATAGTAGTAACCTTTCCCACCTCTTGGGACCCTTATTTTTAGTTTTCTGGAAAAGATGCAGATTTGAACACAATCGCTACAAATAGATAAGGCATACCCCACGAACCCATTTGCAGGTGCTCTCTGTATTTCCTCACAGAGTCATTTGTCTCCAGGTTTGAATGCTTCTCTTGTGCCTTTATTGGCAGTTGAAAATAGAGTTCTAGCCAATGTAGGTGTATTGTTACTACCAAATGCAATTTGCTGCCACACGTTGTGTTCAGATAATGGAAAAGAGTAGAATTTATCTAAACAATTGTGCTCAAACAATTGTGCTCAAAGAAATGATACCACAGAGTGAGCCTTTCTCAGTTTTTCTGAATCATTTAAATGGTTTCATTGTAACATATCCCTTTGTCAACTGTTTTTTAGTGGGAAAATAAAGGCTTAAAGGAATTTCTTAAAGAAACAGAACTTAGAGCAGAATCAGAAATATGTCATGATATATACCCATTTATGAAAAAAGAACATGTTACCAATGATTATAGGATCACTTTTGCGAGGTTGGGACCACGTTTTAATTTGAGTTTCCTCGGTGCATAAGGCAGAGACTTGTGTGGACACCAGGAAGCGTCGCTGATGGGAGTCGTGGGGCGCAGAGATGGAAGCATGAGGTTCGGAGGCAGAAAACTTGGCCATCAGCCTGTTACTCTTACTTGCTCTCTGTGTGATCATGGAAAAATTATTCTCTTACCCGTGAGTGTAAAAGATGACAATGCAGATGTGTACAGTATCGTTAGAACAATGAAGGAGAAAAAAATTTTTTGTTACTTTAGAAGTTATGTATTCGGTAAGAACTGAAAAACTCTCCCAAGTTTCCCATCAGAGGTTTGATCTTTTCTTAATGCATTACTGTTAGAAGAATTGTCTTGTTATGTGTCTATCTCTGGAAATTTTACTTATATACCAGATTCTATTATAAGTAATAAAAAAAGGTCTGTCTCTCAGCGGCTATTTTTGTTTCAAGATAATACACTGAGTTGCAAAAGTCTACATAAGAGGCAACATGATATCCTTTAGTAGAGGGCCACATTTCTTTTGTCTTCCATAGAAATTATCTTTTTTTTTTTTTAAGAAACCATAGAAAAAATAATGTATGATCTACTAGTTGACTTGTTCATGTAATAGAAATTTTAATCCAAGTTTAATTATAAAAAGAAATATAATTTTGCAAATAAAGGCTGGCAGCTTGATGTCAATCACACACAAGATTCTTATATGGACTGCTAGAGGACAGAAGGGAATGGTCACCAAGAGGTAGTATAGGATCACTAAAACCATGTCAGACCAACTTTAGTTGCAAACGTTTGTAAAGGATGCTGTACAGTTGAATCAGGTACTATATGGGCAGGTGTGTATGAAATTCTCTGATTTTATGAGCACTTATATGGAATTTTGACACACTATATATTGCTAGCTCATTCATAAATGACCCTATGAAGAATTTAAGAAAGGCCTATTCTGGGATCTTTGGGGTTTTTCTTCAGAAGAGAATTATTTAGTCAGGCTGAGGGCACCACAGCGTGAGAATCTGTGCAGCAGAAGATAGGCATTTAAACATGATAGAAAGCCAGGCATCTTTCCCCACGCCTTGGCTTCACCACCAAGAAACACTGAGTTGGCAGAGATCTCATTTCATCCCTGGAAGAGGGCTTTATTTTATTTCGAACCCTTAGCTGCTTGGTGCATATTTTTGTTCAGGCAGTAAATAGCTTTCAGCTCATTTATGAGCTCTTTTTTTATAGTCCATAGAAGAATAAAAGTTTTTATATAAAAAACTCTCAGAACTCCATAATAAGGATATAAACAACTTAAAAAAAAAAACAGGCAAAAGATTTGAATAGATATATCACCAAAGAAGACATATAAAAACATTTAAAGATTCTCAACATTGTTAGTCATCAGGGAAACGCCAATTAAAACCACACTGAACTATCACTATGATCTATTAGAATGATTAAATTAAAAATACTGACAATAGCAAGTAGTGAGGATGCAGAGAGACTGAAACTCATATGTTGCTGGTGGAAATGCAAAATGGCTTTCCACTTTGGAAAGCCTTTTGGAAGTTTCTCATAGAGCCATCAATCTTACTCCTGGATATTCACCCAGGGCAAATGAAAACTTATATTTATACAAAAACCAACACAAGAATATTTATAGCAGCTTTACTCATAATAGCCCCAAATGAGAAGCAAACCAAATGTCCATGACAGGTGAAGGTATAAACAAATGGTATATCCATTCAGTGGAATTCTGCTCAGCAGTAAAAAGGAATAAACAAGGGATACATACAACAATTGTTTTGGATGAATTTCAAAACAATTATATTGAGTGATAGAAGCCAGATAAAAAGAAGAGTACATACTGTATGATTCTTTTAGAAAATACAAACTATAGTAACAGAAATAGTTGCATGGGAATGGGGCCAGTGAGGGATGGGAGGGAAGAATTGCAAAGGTGAATGGGGAAACATTGGAGAGTGATGGTGTCTCATGTTCATTATCTATATTGTGATAATGGTTTTAGGAGTAGATGCATATGTTAAAAGTTCTTATGTACATTTTAAATATGTGCAATTTATTGTATGTCAATCGTAGCAACTTTTATTTCATACATTTTTAATTCCCCTAGTTTATGACTGAACATCATCTCTATAAAAGAATCCTAGCTATCAATGTAAAAGTAATTGTAGAACTAGGAAATTCCATTTTGCAACCTCTAATGAAATAGTTTCTTTAGACAATGTTCTACCTGCTAAAATCATTAGGATAAATGTTTCTTGGAACAGGTTAGATGGCTGTCACCACCTGAATCTACTCATCAGTCACTAAAAGTGGAACACGGCACATTATACATCTACTGATATGATGCAAGATGAAACACACAGTGACATATATGAAGAATTCTTGCTAACATAGTTTAACCTAAATAAAGTCAGAATCTTAGATCCCACATTCACTTGACAGGAAATAAAGGGGATAGAGAAACACTTTATATGGTACACACCATGTTGAAACAATAAGGCAAATCTAGATAGGATATACTAAGGACAACTAACTTGGTTTCTTAAATATGTCAGCAAGGTAAAAAAGCATGATTGATTACATAGCATTTAAGAGACATAATCATCATATATGATGTGTAGACCATGGGATGGAAGTTGATTTGGAAAAAAAAAAAAAAGCTAAAAAGATATATTTTGGTAATAGGGAAATTTAAATATGGGCTTGGAATTAGATAATGCTAAGGAGTGACTGCTAATGTTGGTGAATGAGAAAATGGTATTACAGATATGAATGAAAATCTCCTAATTTTTAGCAATTATATATGGAAGTATTTAAATGTGAAATAGTGGGAGAAAAACATGCCTCAACATACCACAAAATAAAGGAAAAAAGGAAGGAAGAAAGAAAGAGGGGATTGATTAATTAAGTATGTTACAATGCTGGTAATTTTTACATGTGGAGGATAGGTGGGTAAATTGGGTTTATTTTACTATAATTTCTGCTTTTGTGTATGTTTGAAAACTTTCATAATATTCTTTAAAACCATCTTTCTAGGAATTATGCAGACTGTAAAATATAAGTAAATAGACATAATTTTAGGAATAGATTACTGTGCATTTTACATGCAAGAAACACCTGCCCATAAATTCAATTAAAAATGGTTTTATCTCTATTAAAAAATTCAGATTTATCAACTGTCTATTTGCATTACAAAGGGAATTGTCTCTTTTATAAAAATGGTTTATCATGTAATTCCATTAAATGATTTATTTAATTTACATGAGTGTTCTTTTTCTAAATTCTCATGACTTAACCTTTTTTTTTCCTCAGTCTCTTCTACTCTCCAGCCAAGCATGCTGAGTCCTTTCATGCCTCCGAAATTTTATGAATGCTTGTTTCCTGTATCTGAAGTTATTTTCTTTACTCTGTATTGCACAAAAGCTTATTGTATAATAAGGGTTCACTACAGAAACAGAATCAGTGGGATGGTGATCTGTCTGTCTGTCCGTCTGTCTATCTATCCATCTACCTAAGAAATTTATTATAGGGAATTGGCTCACAGGATTATGGAGGCTGACAAGTACCAAGATCTGCAGTTAGCAAACTGGAGACCCAGGGGAGCTGACCTTGTGAGTTCCATATGAAACCTGGTAGTCTTGACACACAGGAAGAGCTGATGTTTCAGTTGGATATGAAGGGAGGAAAAAAGTTGATGTTCTAGCTCCAAGGTACTCAGGCAGGGGGAGTTCCCTCTTAATCAGACTTTCTTCTACCCAGGTCCTCAACTGATTGGATGAGGCCCACCCACGTTAGGGAGAGCAATCTACTTTACTCAGTCTACTGATTCAAATGTAATATCATCCAAAAACATCTTTGTGGATACTCCCAGAATCATGTTTGACCACACACCCTGTGGCCCATTCAAGTTGACACATACAATGAACCATCACACTTATTCATGCTTCAAGACCCAGCCCAAACACAAGCTCTGTAGTAAAGCCTCCAGTTGTCGGGACTATAGAGATTTACATGTCTGTGTGTTATTCTAGGCTGTAAATTCCTTAATGCAGAGGTCATGTCTTATTTATCTTCTAATCACCAGAGACTAGACTAGGTACTGACATAGAACAGGTATTGAATAAATGCCTGTTGAATGAATGAATGAATGAATGGATGGATAATTGCATCTGCAATAGATTTAGGAGAAACTGTACAGGTTAGAAAGTATCAAATTTTAATGTTTTAAATTTATAACTCTAGTAAGAGTCCAAGTTTCAGGGTCGATGTTAATAACCATGAAGGATGATGGTCTATTCAAAAGTAGACCAAATAAAAGCAAAATAAAGTTATCAAGTTTATTTTTAAAATAAAAATAATTCACATATAGATTTGATATTATAGATATGATCAAGTAATCACTCAGTAGAATCTGTTTGAATTTTTTTGTCTAAATTATAATAAATTATTTTATCAAATTTTATATGCACATAGTTAAAAATAAATTACTATTTAAATAAAAACAATATTCCTCTTTCTTATTTTACTTTACTATAAATCCTGCTCCCCAGAAGTCCACACTTTATTTTAGCTGTTTCCTCTGCTTAGTGACCTCCCTACATTAAAATAGTACATTTTCCTGCTATTTCTTAATGTACCCACTTTTGACATTAATTCTACCCCTTCATAGTTGTACAACTTAGGGCAAGTTATATGACTTTGCTGTGCCTCAATTTCAAGTGTTTTAAAAAGGAGGAAATAATATTATTGTATCTCACAACATCTTGTATGGATTAAATGAGTTACCATATGTAAAGTGCTTGATATATAGTAAGAATGATGTAAATTTTAACTATAATAATGATAATAATTGTGATCATAATCATGAATAATAGATGGAAGCTTAGCTATCTTACACCACCTCCCACTTCTCACCATCTTGTCTCCTCAGTTTTTCTATATAACTATATAAAAATCAATTTTTCAATAAATCAGTAAAGTGTTATATTATTATAACTATGTAAATATGTTCTCAACTGAAGTAGATAATATACTGTATATGTGAAGGTTCATTTGCGAATAATACAAACTCTTTAAATTACTTCAGGCACAACTTGATACAGAGAATTGGGGGCCCACAGTAAGGAGCCAACATTTGGATTTAGCAGCATCCTCTCCATAGATGAGGTGGCGATTACCCTAATATGCCCATATGAGCCTTGTGCAAGGCTTCATAGGAGGATAAAGGCTGGAGACAGCTGTGCCCTAAGGAGCCTGGTGAGGGAAGCACAGGGAAATCTAGAAGGGAAAAACTCTTTCCTCCTAGTGGCCCGTCAGCGCCCTCTAGTGGTGAGGCTTTGGCATCTGGCAAAGGAGAATATTTACAAAGCCCACCTTCATTATCACAGAGCAGGCAGGAAGGGTGGATTTGGAGCTCAGAGTCAATGACTTAATTAACTGTCATGTCTATTAAATTCAGAAGCCTTCTGGCATGCAACTATGGTTAAATTCCAAATGCTAAATCAGAGGCTTTGGTATGTATAGTGGAAGACGGGGAGCATGTTAGTCGTTTTTAAATGTTTGAATAACTGCCACATGAGAGAGAACATCATTATTGCATGTTGTTCAGAGAGAACAAGACTAGTGAAAGGTAAAGAAAGGCATATTTTGGGAAATTTCCCAAGGAATCTGTATGCTTTTCCCCAAATATTGCAATTATCCTGGCACTAAGAATGAGGAAAACAGAGGCTCGTGTGATTCTTTGTCAAGTTGTGGGAGTTCAACCAGGATAGAAGATTGCATGGGGTGATTTCCAAGGTCCGTTCCAATTCGGAGAAGCTGTGGACTTTTGATGAATACCTCTGTTACCTAAAGTGAGAGTGCCTGTGTATCTGCTCAGCAACCCACTCATTTATCTATCTATGTATTATCTATCCAACTGTCGTCCGTCCATCCATTCATCCATTCACTCATCCATCTTTAGAGTTGCTTTAAAATTCAATGAAGTTATTTCACTCAATTAAAACTCATATTGTTGGAGCCAGTGTTTATCAGTTGGTTTCCTGGAGTTAATTGCCATTACATACAAATGCATTATTTTTATTTGGTTTAAATATTAGAATAATTTTATTTGTTATGTTTTATATTTCAGATGTCTTTTTTCTAGAAATTTCTCATAATATTCTCAAAAGACAGGAATACTATCAGCAAAGAGACTGAGTAAAACCATACACAACAAAATACTAAAATGAAAAAAACACGACATTATACAATAAACTAAGTGACTCCAAGGTAATTACACACTGAAGTTTCAGAAATGTAGCCTACAGTTGTGTAAACAGAAGAGCTGGGACTAGGATCTAGGTCTTTTTTTTCTTTTCTTTTTCTTTTGTCTCCCACAGGTTATTTCCTTGTCTCAAGCCTTGTCTGAGAGTTAATGGTTCGATTTTACTGTTTTGAAACTGGGTGTGTTTTCTTTCCTGACATTTAGGAATTTTAAAGAATTGGAGCGCTGAAACAGAGGAAATCGTGAAAAGCATTTCCTCGGTAGGGCCTCCTCATTGTTCAGTGATGAAATAAGTCCTAGCGGTGGCGTGCTGTTCACCCCTGTGCCGTGGCGACTCCGGATGCATTGGAAATGTGTCAGTGGAAGGGGATCCTGTGGGAAATGTGGAGTTGGTCAGCTCTGCTGTTTATAAGCTGTGTAACACCAAGCTGGAACCTTGGTTTGATTCACAGGGAAAGTAGGGCACAGAGAAGAAAGTGAGTTGCTCAGCATCACACAGCCAGAGTTGCACATCTGGGATTAGAAATTAGGTTTGATTCACAACCCAGAACTTCTTTTCACCTACTTTTCTGCTTCGTTGCTTAGAAAAATCATTAAGATAATAGTTCAGGAAAATAACCCCCCCACCCACCCCCTACACACACACACACACACACTGCAAACCTGTTCCCTGGTACTCGGGGTTTTTAGTCCCTTCTGTCCCTCTAACGCTTCGGCAGTGTTTTCTTGTTGGTGCCTCTCCGTCCCCTCCGCCTGTGTCCGGGTCAGGACAGTCGTTGTCTCTGTGGCGGAGACAGGCAGCACGTGTAAGGCGGCCTCCACACTGGTTCTGACGATGTTTCTTTATGGACAGGCCTTTTTCCACTTGCTAACCCACAGTAGTGGCTCCATGACTATGTTTCCTATAACAGCTGTTTGGGGCTCAGTGCCTGAGGGCACACTCGAAGTAAGTGCGTGCCACCCCATGTGACAGTGAGAGATGGTTAATCATATACAAGCCACCAACAGTGGGCCGCCTTGTAATTGTTACAGGGCCCTTTCAATTTCTTGCAATTTCCTTTGTCTCAGCAGTTTTGGTTGCATCCTGAAAACTGTCAGGCTTCCTTGTTTCTGTAAGGACCTGACAATTCCGGCCTCACAATGAGGCTTAAATTGGACCAGCTGCTGCCTCAATGGAGCAGTCTGCCCATCTCCAAGGCATTAAGCCCAAAATTATTTCGAAAATTGAAGCCTTTGACTTGCTCTGGATTAATGTGATTAAGCAGGGCTTGCTTTAATTTGTAGCCATCTCTTCCTTTATTAATAACATCTCAGCAATTGGAGCAGCATACATGTATGGGAGACAACAGAAAGTTAGGCTGATTGCAATTTGTAAGAAAAGTCTTTAATGTTTCGGTAGCAACTGATACAGGCTTCAGTTGTGGGCAGATTTAGATCTGCTTGTTATTCTTAATTTTTTTTATGGAAACCTAATAAGCAAATGAGTCCTCCTTCCTTCTCTCCCTTTGTCCCCATGCCCCTGAGGTCTGCATTGGATTTACAGCTTTCTTTAAGTAATAAAGAAAGGATCTTTTTTTTCATCTGAATTATATCAGCTGGTGAAATCTGGAAGAAATATCCTTCAGGGTTAAGAAAGGTAGAATTAAAAGGGATTTGATTTTTTTTTTCTCAGTATAATTGAAAGTGTATAGCCATCATGATGATTAAAAATAATTCATTAGCTTTTCTAAATAAGAAAGTATATACCTCATTACATGAGACCTATATTTTTACAATAACTGTGGCGGGTGATATTGGAAGAAGTAAGGGCAATATTTTTTAAATGTCTTTAATGATAATTTTTTAAGCTCATTGAAATTATTCTTACACAATGTATCCTGGCCAATTTAAGATGGTATGAATTCTAGGTCACATCTCTTTCCCACTTAGTATGATATAGCTAATTGAAAGTACAGATCAAGTATTTTTCTTAGATTAAGTTTGACTTCCTTCTGTACTAGCAAAGCCAAAGAACCCAGGTCTGGGAGTCAGCAAACCTGGAGTTTTTCTACTTTTTTCTCACCAACAGGCTGTGTATCTTGATAAAGTGACTCAGCTTCTCTGCGCCTGTTCCCTCACCTATAGAATTAGGAAATTCAGGAGAAAGCTTTGTAAAAGCCCATCTAGTCCTATGTTCTATGGATCCAGCTCCTATGGTTTCTCACCCCCTTAAAAAAACATGATTCACTGGGTCCGATTTCAGTGTTGTCACCTTGCTTCTCTCCTCTACAAAGTGATGAGTATAAACGACCACATTGACCGATATCTGGGTCAAATCTGGTTATTTCTGTGACTCAGGGAGCCTCAAATAACTCCGTATCGTTGCATGTGCTTTTATTGGTACCTGAAACCCCACACGTGTTCCTTCCCTATTGTTTCATTTCATACACACATAAATCAAGATTCCTCAGTCCCATTTCATTTGAAGGCATGTGTCTAAAAATAATCATTAAAAAAACTTTAAAGATGTAACAGGGTTTAATAGAGACATATTTCATATAAATAGATGGTGATATTATTTATAGTTCTTTGGCTACTTGACATACATTTTGTTTGCATCAAGAACTCTTCAGATGGGCAATAAAAACCCGTATCAAAGAGCGGTACATATTATACCAGGGACAAATGATAAAACCTTTTCCCATTTCCTCCCGCCATTTTGCCCGATATTTTGATATAACTCTGATGTCCCTTGTCTTGTTAAATATGTTATTATCAGTTGGATCTTTCGTTTACTTATTCCCTAGATCTCACTTTCAAAAATGCTTTGTAGTGGTATCCATGCACTGAGGGAGGCTGAGCCTGAGAGCCAGGTACAGCAGAGGGTAGCCCCTTGGTCGAAGTCAGAGGATATGCTGCGTTCTTCCCTGTCTGAGCCATCTGTTCCATAAATAACTTTACAGCGCAAGAGGCAGTAGACATCTGCTTCTTGAACTGGTAATGCCACTATCTGTGGGGTTGGATGACATGCTATAACAAATAAACCCCCCAAATGTGCAGTGGCTCAAACACAATACACATTTACTTGTTCATGTAACAGCCAAAAGCAAGCATTCCTGGTCTGTGGACAGCTTTCTTCACATGGCGATTTAGGGAGCCAGACAGCTTCCATTTTGTGGCTCTGCTATCCCTAAAACCCTATTGTTATCTACATCTAGCCTATCAGATGGACACAGAGAGCATAGAGAGAGTAGACCTAGTACTTAAAGGCCTTGACTCAGAACACACATCACTTCTGCTCACATTGTTGGTAGAACTCAGTCACATGGCCACCCTGTCTGTCAGGATGTTAGGAGGCGCAGTGAAGATGGGCTTCTGAAGATGAAGAAGTAGCTTTCTGGTGAAGAGCTCGCAGAATCTGCTACAGTCCATAAGTCATTTTCAGTTCTGTCTTCCTGTATTCCATGGTAACTCCTGGAAGAAAGTGCTGAAATGGTTATCATTTGTGAGTGCAGTGCTTTATGGAGCTTTGGACATTTCAGATGTTTTTGTTTTTGTTTTTGTTTTTTTAAGTTGATTTCCAAGCTCCTAGCCATCTTCAAACCCCTCTTTGACTAATTTGACTTCTGGCTTGCACCTTTGAAGTTCACTTGAGCTCTTAAGTGTTATTGACACCATTTGGATGGTGGTCAGACAGGGCATTGGGGTGGCCTTGTGAGCATGCTCAGTACCAGAATAGATTTTTGCCTTACATTTAAAATAATTTTTTCCTTTGGTGGTTTAGTTTTGTTTGTTTGTTTGTTCGTTCATTTGTTTTTAAGGGCATTTAGGTCATTGATTACGTGGCGATCGTGCTGTTGTTTTGTTTTTCTTATTTCCTATCATAATTCTCTCCAGGCTTTGCTAGTAAATGGCTACATGATCTTGGGTATCTGTTTGAGCCTCTGCGTCTTCATTAGTAGAAGTAGAAATATTTACTATCACCTTGATGGCCAGAGTGATTTGGATTAAAGTACACCATGTGTCTTTGATGTCCGCTACTCAACATAACTCTGTTAAAATAATTAATTATTATAAAACAGCTGGCTCTCCAGACACATGGGTGAAAATAGGGAGAAATAAATATTCTTAGAGGTTAAGAAATCAGTCATATCAAAGCTAATTCTTACTGAGAACACAGCTTAAGCATCTCCTTTTTGGGGGTAACCGTCCCTGACGCCACAAGTTTGGGTTCAACGTCTCCCCACGTGCTCTAAACCCACCCTGTATCCACACTCCCACCAGACACTCGTCTACTGTATTGTTATTGCTGATTTCTGCCCATGACTCTCTCGCAACATTAAATGTTTTTTGTTTCCTGTTGTATTTCTGGGCATAATAAGGCAAAAACATACAAAATTGCCATTTTCTTAGTAAAATATGGTTGGATAGTAACAATTTCATAAGGTTGAACCTAATCCATAGGAGGCACAAGATACTGTGTTGGTTATAGAGTGATGTTTGACACCTGAATGTGGGCTCCATATTACATTTGAGTTTCATGCTGTGTTGGCATCTATTACGCCGTTATTGACATCAGAATATAAAATGGAATACTTAGTGTGTATCTTTAGCCATTTCAAGTATCTATGACTCAGATTCTTAGGTGAACACGTGCCTTAAGGGCAGGCTAGTATCCGCTTTATCACGTATCTCCCACAATGCCAAATGGCTGTATAGTAACGGTTGCTACTTAATGTTTTCGGACTTGTCTTCCATTTGCTTGTGTTAAGTTATAGTTGAAGAATATGAGTCTCCTAATTAAGAAATGTTAAGTGATTCAACCATTATCCCGGGGGCTTTAACAAAATTAATATCTGCCCTCAGTGGTTAGTCTTTATTCCCGCGATGGCGCAGTTGCTTTAGATGTGTTAAGGATGTCAGGGCGATTTGACAGTATGTTTTCTTGCTCTAGGCGTTTTTTGTGTTTTGTGTCATCAAGATTCATGGGAAGAAACACCAAATTTGGAATCAGACCTGGTTTGAGATCCAGTTATGTCATTTATAGACATGTGACCTTGGCACAACCATTTAACTTTTGGCTATTTCATTTGCTTCACTTGCAGAATGTCTGCTTTACACCATTGTTGTGAGGATTTAATGAGATCCGATATGTAGATTAAGTAGGATACTTTTGGCAGCAAGTAACAGAAATCTCAACTAAAATTGGCTTAAAAATAGGAATGTGTACTTTTTTACATAGCTAAAAGTCAAGGAGTTCCAGGATAGTTAATTCAGTGGCTTGAAAAAAATCATCAAGAATTCAGGTTCCTCCCATCTTACTACTCTGTCATTCTCAGCTTTGGCAGTGTTCCTCATTGGCCCTGGATGGCTGCCACAATTTCAGGCATCCAAGTCCTCAACTTCAGTATCCACTGTCAAGAAAAAGGAGTTAACACTCCATTTTTGTGTCCTTTTGTAAGATGAGTTTCCTAGAAATCCCTCAGAATACATCCCTTTATATCTCTTTGGCAAGAATTGTTTCCATGCCTGTGCTCAGACCAGTCACTGAAAAGAGGAATGCAATGGCCATGAAGAGTTACAACAGTTAAAACTTACCCTGATCCATTGGAGGGGCTCAGCCTACCCACAATTGCCTGACCACCTGACTCAAAACCAAATTGGTGTTCTATAAGCAAGGAAACTGGAGATGGTGCGTAACTGTTGGGTAGATAGTAAAATGATCAAGTTTATCTCACTCATTATTATAGACTCGATATAAATATGATTTGCTCATAGATAAATAGCATATATAAAAATTGTTTCTAAGCATTTTTGTGCATATTTTTACATTCTAAAAATATCAATAAACATGACTGTTTTACTGCAAAATAACTGTAAAATCAAACCTATAAATCAAATGTATGAGTTAACCTTTTTTGTCAGTCTTTCCTATCACTGAAGAATAAATTATGTGCAGTGTTAAAACACATGCATACAAAAGTTCTTTCAACACTTGTTGAGTGCCATTCTATGTATATGTCAGTGTGGGTGCTATGAGGGGTACAAAGTCCACAAGACACAACTGTTGTAATTTAAGTAGCTCATCATCTGGTGGAAGAAATAAGACAATTCAGAAAGCTCTGAGGGCCACACAACAGATCCAGATGGAAAGCTCTGAGAACTCAGAGGTGTGAGAGGGGATTTCTGGCTGAGAATCAGAAAGGTGTCATGTGAGAGCTGACACTGGGCAGATCGAGGGGGAGGGGAGGAAGGTGAGTCCAGATCTTAGCACAGAGTGTGTGTGAGGAGCAGTGTTAGGAAGTGGTGGGAACGTCTAACAGGAAAGAAAGATTGAGGTAAATCAGATGGCACACACACAGCATAAGTGTAATGTTCTGGCACTGACTAATAAAAATCCATCAGTTGCTTCCAGTTTTCATGAGTTTCTTCATTTCTCCATGGACCCCAGGTTAGTCAGGCTCTCAAAGGCCTACGTATTTAGGATTCAGTTTAAGGAACATTCAGTGACCATCTGCTTGGGGTCCAAAGGCAGAATGAGACTTGTTCTTACCCTTAAGAAGGTAGGGATCCCTGAGTTCCTCCATCAGCTAATCCCAGGCTCCACCATCCCCTGGCCTCTATGGTTAGTCGAAAATTTCTCTCTTCGAATAGGCTAGTTCTTCTGCTTTGTTACATGGGGAGCAGGGAACAGCAACACTCTGGGGATAAATGATCCAGACCAACTGAAGGGAGACTGAAACTGTAAGAGAAGCTGTGGAGGGCCAGCCTGGCGCACACCTTTGTTGGCTTGTATCTAGTTTTTGTCTCTCAGTCACTTCTGCTGTTAGATTTGTCCATATCATATAGGACAGTAGGCAGTAGGAAAGTAAAGTGGCACTGGAAGTTAATTCTACTCACTAAAGTCAACAGAGTCCAGAACCTAGAACAAAGAAGGCGGTGCCAAGCCTCACATTCTGTAGGGAGATTTTCAATCACCTTTATAGGAGATTCTAGGGGATTGTACAGTGCTCTATACCAGCATTAGACAGAAGGGGTAGGAAGAGTTGAGAGAGAGGATTTCTCTGGAGTTGTTCAAGAATGAGGCACTCCCACCAACACCCGATACCTAACGAGAGCCAGCAATGTGGTATTTTAATGTCACCTCAAGCCAAGGGAAGGAGGCCCCAAGGAGAGCTGCTGAAGAACTGAACATCTGCTCCTGGAATTCAGGAAATGTAAGGTGTGTAATTTCTGCCCATGGAGGATGAAGGCCAAGGCTGTGGCAAGAGCTGCCTGGAATGGAAAGAAGACATGGGCAGACCGAGCTCTAGTTGTGTCTCTGCCATGGCAGGGAAAGGGTGTGTGTTTTCCAGAATTGGACCCTGTGCTGCAGGGCCAGCCTGGGATCTTTTATAAAGTCTCTCTCCCAAGAGGACCACTGGAGGCGCACAAGGACTCCTACAGAGGATACCTGTGGGGCTGATGGCTGGAAGCCAAGAGGTCAGGCATCAGGTAGAACTGCTAGCTGGAGCAGGCAGAGGAAAGGCCCCGCCTACCTTCTGTGAGCTGTGGCCAGAGGTTCTGAGAGGGAGGCTACCCCAGACACCTACAGAATTACCCAGTGAAAAATAAGTTTTAATTATCCACCTACTCCATACAGAGAGAACCCCGATACCAGATGTATTAATTTCCTAGGGCTGCCATGACGAAGTACCACACACTATGGCTTACACAACAGAAATTCATTTTCTTACAGTCCTGGAGGCTAGATATGTGAGCTCGGCCTCAGAAAGGTTGGTTTCTTCTGAGGCCTCCCTGCTTGGCTTGTAGATGGCCATCTTCTCATCGTGTCTTCACATGGTCTTCCCTCCATGTGTGCCTGTGTCCTGATTTCTTCTTTTTGTAAGGACACCAGTCATATTGACTTAGGGACCACCCCCAATGACCTCATTTTAACTTAATTATTTCTTTAAAGACCTTATCTCAAATATAGTCATATTCTGAGGTATTAGGGGTTAACAATACACGATGCTTCAACACATGACACAGTTCAGCCCATAATGCAGATTGCAAACGTCATCCACCATATAAGGCAGAGCTTTCTCTTCCCTGTCTTCTCACTCTGGTCCCAACTACAGAGGGGTCAGAATGACTGAAAAGGAGGATAAAGTGACACATGAAGAAGCCGACCACTTCCCCTTCTCTCACTCCAAGCTTTCTCTCCCTGGCTAAGAAGAGGAGTTATGATGTTCTCAGAAAGCCGTCAGTGGGAGGTCTTCAGACCTCACCAGCTGTGAGCAATACAACTCCCATCTCAAGGTCTGAGTTTTTAATTAATCCAGTCCTTCCACAGGCACCATCTGTGGTAGGAAAATACATAGTTCATTTTAAGGTTAACTTCCCAGCAGACACCCTCCAAGAGTCATTGAACAACCTCTAAGCCAGCTTTTGGGTTTTATTATTTACAAGACTTTTGAAGAGTAGCTTTTAATAGAATAGAGAAAAAGAGGTTTGAATCATGGCCTCTATAATGAAAATGATGATTTTCAGTTCTAGATTGACACAATATAACTTAAAAAATTAGTAGACTTGTAATTAACTGTGTACTTGTATGTGCACTTAAAGTTAAATGCTTAGATGAGGTGTTTGAGATAACTTGTTCTTAAAATGAAAAGTAAAGGTTAATATCCATAGTTTCTTTCAATAAGAGCAGCTGTAAGGCTGATATTCCAGGGACATTAGGTGTTTCTTTTTAAATAAGATTAAATATTTGATCCATGAAAATACATAGTTCATTTTAAAGTGAGTATATAAAGTGAATCAAATCGAATTACTAAAAGGAACCCATCACTCAACTCAGTGTCAAAGCCCTGGGCTCAGCCCTTCCCGTTGTGTCCCAGGCCTTCTTCCCAGTGCTGCCCACTCCCTGAATGCGATGTGTATTGTTCCTTTGGTTATCTTTGTAGTCTTTCCACATGCTTGTGTATCCCAAAGCAATGTGTCACTTAGTTTTGCCCATTTGGACCATTCTATAAGTGGTATCATACTATACAGCTTTTTGCATGCATCGTTTTTTTGTAGTCAACATTTAGTTCCTGTGATTCGCCCGTATTGAGCTGCATAGCTGTAGTTTATTACTGCTTTCCCGATGAGGGTATATTATTGGATGTCTATGCTGCAAATTGTTTTTCAACTTCCTACAGATGGATAGATATTGGGTTGTTTCCATTTTAAAAAATTATAAACAGGGCTGCTTTGTACATCCTTACACACATCCTGGTATCTATGTGTAAGAGTATCTTTAGACTCCTTATGGAATTTCGAGTTGTAGAGTATCTGCAGCTTTTGATTTCCAAGGTAGGATGGACCTCTTTTAGGGTCCAAATTTTTTTTTATCCTACTAAGATTTCTGTCTTTTTCCATCTTGATTTTAAGGAGTACTTTATGTATACTGGATGCTAATCCTTTGACAATTCTATATATAGTGAATATTTTTATTTCTGGTGGCTTTCTTTTTAAAAATTCTTTATTGAGTCTTTTGACTACATGTTCTTAATTTTAATGTGGTTGAATTTGTTAATCTTTTTCTTTATGGTCTGTGCATTTTGTATCTTGCCTCTTCCTTTTTTCCTGTTATTTTAAGAACTTGTATAAGATTTGAATAATCTGTCTTGACTCTTCTTTAGAATTTACCTGTAAAGTCATCAAGACCTCATGTTTTCTTTTGGGAAGGTTTTTTTTTTTTTTTTTTAAATAGTCCAGTTTTTAAAATGGTTATTAAAGAGAATTTAGCCTTTCTCTTTCTTTGTGGGCCAGTTTTGGAAAGTTATATTTTTCTACAAAATGTATTGACATGAAGTTATTATAGTTTTTTCTTGCCTTTTTAATCTTTGCTGCATCTGTAGTTATGGTCCCATTTTATTTGTAATATAATTTATTTGTACTCTCTTTTCTCGATCAACTTTTGACCTCATGATCCGTTTCTATTGAATGTTTATTTTATGTTTCATTAGTTTATCTTTCTTCTTTTAGTTTCTTCAAATATATTTGCATTATTCCACTGTTCTCTTTCTGATTTATTTTGTTCATTGATCTTTTTACTTTTTGCTCCTTACTCATAATATAATTGAAGTTATAAATTTCCATAAGGAATCACTTTTGCTGCCTCTCAATAGTTTTGATAGTAATGTTTTCATTATAATTCATTTTTAAGTATTCAAAATGTTAAACATAGAGTTCCTATATGACCCAGCAATTCTACTCTTAGATACATACTCAAGAAAAATGATAACCTGTGTCCACGCAAAAGCTTAATCATGAATTTTTATAGTAGCATTATTTGGCTGTTTATAATAGTGAAAAAGTAGAAACAACTCAAATGTTTATCAGTCAATGAATGGATAAATAAAATGTGATATATACATACAACGGAATATTATTTGGCAATAAAAAGGAATGAAATACTGATACATGCAACAACATTATCCTAAGTAAAAAAAAAACAGTCACAAAAGACCATATAGTGTATGATTCCATGTATTTGAAATGTCCAGAATACAGAAATCTATACATACAGAAATGAGACAGATTAGTGGCTGCCCAGGACAGGAGGAATTGGAGGGTTTGGAAGATAAGAGCTAAAGGGTATGGAGATTCTTTTTGAAGTAACGAATAGGTTTCAAAATTGATTGTGGTGATGGTTGCCCAACTCTGTGAATATACTAAAGCCATTGAATTGTATACTTTAAATGAGTGAATTGTATAGTGTGTTAATTTTATCTCGATAAAGCTGTTACCAAAGAAGAAAGCATTTTTTGCTGAAATTGCCAGTAAATTATAATAGCTCTAAACTATTTTAAATTTGTATCTACTAATTTTTATTCTCTGCTCCCCCTCTACCTCTCCCATCTCCATCTCCTCCTTTTTCTCCTCCTCCTTCTTCTCTCTCTCGTCATTGGCAGTGTTGAATAATAAAGTTTCACTTATTAAAGAGATTCTATTTAATGAAAATTAATGGGGAACATTGACACGGACATAATTTTTCAGTTGCCACTCTCATAGATAATTGTATACAAATGGACTGAGATGATACAACCTTGAGAATGTGTCAGTACTTGCTAACTAGCACACAAGGCTTAGACTGTAATTTTGAGAAAGCAGGATTCTGAAGCAATTAAGTACAGTGAATGTAGGAGGAAGTAGACCATATATAACATACCTTAGAAAATGCTATAGATAAGAAATGGTCTTTAAGAGACAATCTCTGGCATGTGCCACAGGGGAAAATGGTATCAAATCTACACAATGACTAGGTTCTATGGAGTGGCTCCTCCGGAAAATTTCACTTTCTTCCCTGTGCCAGAGACCTTGACCCCACCCTGCCTGTGAAGTAGGAGACTGCTTTGTAAAGGGGCGCTGATCAAGACGATGGCCATTATCGAGCCGGGATCCAAACATCTGAAGCTTATAACCTAGCACAATGGCAAAGGCTTCTTATCCACATTTCTAATTATATATTTTTTTCTGCTTTTTAGATAAAGGGACAAAGGAATATAGGACTGACTTTTCAGGTTTTTCAGGCTGCTCTGAAGTGTTCTTTTTAAGATGGAGGGATGTAGTTTTGTTTAATAGCAGTGCTGTGAACAGGGCGTGTTCTTCAAGACCATCCTGCTGTGTACAATAGCATGCAGATGTCAGAGATGCATTAGGAGCTGAAATAATTCATTTGTTATTTCTAATGAATAGTAATAATTTATAATTTATACTAATCAAAAACCTTTCATCCGCAAAAACCAACAAGCTTTACACACATTATCTTCTCACCAACCTCTGATGTAAGTGTCTGGTAAGTACAATTATCCCTAATTCACAGAAGGGCCAAGATAGAGAACATAGTACAGAAATAGTTATCGAGGTATCTGCAGCTTCAAATTTATATTTTGAAAGTTACTTTGAACTTATTTTTATTAGTTATTTTGGTGATTAAGGAATATAATTTATACTGACCTGTATAATGTATATCTACCAAGTAATAATGATAAGATTCATTTTCCAGATAATTTTTCATGTTAACAAACCTGTAGAACCTCATTTTGCCAGTGCCATTGCCTTTGAGGGCACAGATGTCCATTCTATGCCCCACTGGTGTCCAGCCCAGTGGTTTCTGCAGTCCCAGCTATTAGAAGCAGCCATGGTGACACTGTGCTTGGTGCGAAGCTTTTAGCACATTCTCTAGTTTGTTCTCTGATCAGTGAGTGATGGGGATGCAGATGAGGGTAAACCCAGAATAGTGGGGATGAGGTTATAATTACTACCGCTGCCTCCAGACCCCATCGCCACCAAAACCGTCCACGCAGGGCTGCTAAGTTAATCTTGAAATACCATAGCTCTTATCAACTCACTTTCTTGCCACTAAGTCTTTATTTTTGATCCTTGGAATTCAGAGTTCTCCATCAAAAGCATAGAAAAGCAGACTGCTCCCAACTCCTCTTTATAATTGGTTGAGGAAAAGACTTGGGTTTAATTTAACTAACCTCCTCCCGCTCCCACCCTTGCCTGAAAAAAAAAAAAATTAAGGTCAGTGCTGACCCTTAGAAAATGCACTGAGCTTGCAGACTATTTTGAAGACAAAGAGAGGGAGAATCCCATTTTAAGTTCCAGGAACTTCCTTAAACCTAGCCCAGAAGGCTTCCCCGAGAGCCTGGTCAGTTCCAATGATAGATGAAGACATATTATATGTTCAGAGGCACATGCCTTGTGTATCGGGTGAGTGTGGGCATACACACAGACACACACACACACACACACGCACACAGCTTACTCCCTGCTTAGAAAGGTTTCTTACAGAAGTTTCTATTCCAATAAACCACGTGAGATGCATCCAGCCATTCTCTTTGGTTCCAGTGACACACAGTGAATCCTACATTTTGTCATATAAAACCTACATGTCATCATCAGCTGATTTCAGAGCTGTCTCCCCATGTTTGGCGGAGGACACTGTGTCCCTGCGAGTTCGGCAGCCAGAGCCGTTCTTTCCTGGGGATGACCAGCGTGGCTGACTGCTTGCCTCCCAGCTGCAATAGGACCCTTGGCTTTAGATAGAATGACTAGAGTAGAAGTGCCTTATCCACTGCTTTTCTTGGATGATAATTTGTTTATTAAGGAAATTGATTAAAGGGCGGGTAAATCATTAAAAGGAAAAAGTTTGCAGCAATCTTAATTTTCTTTAACTTAAATAAACATACTTTCTGGTGCCAACCTTTGGATTCAGGTCAATGTCTTTCTCTTGATGCTGGGTCCTCCCCCTGGAGAGCCTCCTTGTCCCCTTCCTAGTGCGGTGGGGGAAGCATGCACAGCCTGGAGCTAGACTCTTCTATCCGGATTCTGACTCCACTCACTAGTGCTGTGATCTTGGTCATGCCATTCAACCTCTCTGTGCCTAATTGTCCTCATCTTTGAAATGGGTATAGTAGCACCTCCTTTATTGGCTCTTCAGGGAGATTAAATAAGTTAATATATGTAAACTGCTTAGAACTGTGCATAGTACAGAGTAAGCACTATTTGCCATTATTATTATCATTAGTTTCTAGTTTTGCTTTCTTTAAAATCAAGGGAGAATTTAAAGGTGTGTGAAGTGATCTGAGCACAGAAGTAATCTAGAGTTTATGATTTCTTCCTCAGTCATTTTTCTTTTTCTTTTTATTTGTGGTAAAATATGGATAACATAAAATTTACCAACTTAACCATTTTTAAGTGTACACTTGAGTAGTATTAAGTTCGTTCACACTGTTGTGTAACCATCGCCACCATCCCTCTCCATAACTCTCTTCATCTTGCAAACCTGAAACTCCACACGCATTTAACAGCAGCTCCCCTGGCCCCTGACCATCACCCTTCCTAATTGTATGTGGTGGTCTTGCCCACACCTATTTTGATAGCATTTTTGAACAACTTCCATTTATTAAGTTTTTCTAAAGCATTCAACTTAACTCTTAATAGAAACAAAACTTTCTTTTCTTCTTGTAATTTCATTGTAAAATAAAATAGGTTTAAACAGGCTTTGGAGCAAATACAGTTAACTCGGTGAGTGTACCCCCCAGCTGGTGGGAGCAGAAGGGTACCCGTGGACGGACTGCGTGGCAGGTGTTGTGGTGCTGTGGGCATCGGAACGCTGTTTGCCAGGAGGAGTGCTGGGGTCAGTTAGTCTGGGCCGTTGTTTCCATCTTCTGGTTTCCCTTCTCTGCACCGTGGTACTTGTCATTTTCATCATCTGAAACATCCCCATTCTCAGCTCTGGATGTTGAAATCGCACCCATTTTTTGGTGTCCAGGTCAATGCACCTCCTCTAGGAAACCTTTTCCCTGTTTTCTTTCCTTCCAAACATCCGAAGCATTTACCTGTACCTCTCCAGTGGCTCCTGGCACTTTCTGTCTTGCGTCATTAGTTGAGTTCCGTAAGAGCAGGCTCAGTACCACACCTCTTTGGCTTTGTCATTATCATTGGCTTAGTGCTGTGCAGGTAGACATGACCCTGGCTCATGTCATTGAATTACTCTCTCACCAGGATGGGACAGAGAGACAAGAGGAAACTAAGTATTGAAGCACTTTATAGTTATCAAAGCCTGCATGTATGCGCATGTGTGTGTGCGTGTGTGTGTGCGTGTGTGTGTGTGTGTGTGTGTGTGTGTGTGTAATACTTACGGTGCACCTTTTTGACATTTTTACTGTACCTGCTCCGCACATGAGAAACTTCAGACTCAGAGGAGTTAATTAATTTATTCAAATGAACTGTTGTCCCTGCACTGTCAGTGCCCTTGGCCCAGAGTCTCAGCTTCTCATTGCTGAAACCGTTTGGTTTAGTTCTTCGGGGCATGTCTTCAGGCTCCTGAGTTAATTACTGGCTGTCATCAAAGATCTGCTAATCAAGGCTAAAAGATTTCCAATATCAATCAAATTATAGATGAATATCAATCTATAGGTGGTCATAGGCAACAATCCTTTAGTGGTTACCCTTAGCTCCAGCATGTACAGGGAGAGCGTGAGGTTATAGAGTCAATAGACTGGGTTGGAGCCTGGACTCAAACCTACTATGCTCTGGCACCTACGCAGTAATCTTAAGCAAATAATTTGACCTCACTGAGTCCTGGTTTTCTCGTTTGTAAAATGGGTGTAATGATATATGGAGTTACTATGAAGTCTTAATAGATAATTAATGCATATGAAAGTACTTTGTGATCTGTAATAGCACAAATCTAAAATACTGTCATCATCATTACATGCTTATTAAACACAATTCATCTTGAGGCACAGAAAAGCCCAGTGCAGAGTTAGGTTAATGTGGAACAACCTACCTGAAGTCCAAAATTGGGACGCTGGTGTTAGTTCCTATAGCAGCCCCTTTGGGACATACACCCTTCTAATGTGATGTGCTCGGTATTGGCATCCTGAGGAACTTTTGCTCAGGGGCTGTTTCCTTCATAGGTTAAAATAACTACAAGCAAAGGCATGTAGTCTAGGTAAATGCTCCCCATTTTTGTTTTGGACCACCTGGATTTCTGACAGGTGCGAAGTTGTCATGAGAGAGGCGTAGGGGTCAAGGAGGCTAACATAGAGCTTAGTATTAAGAGCCCTGGAGTTGTCCTCTCCTTTGAGAAGTTTCCCTGACTCTTCAAGGCTGGCCTTGGTACTCCTCCTGTGTGCTCCCATAGAACTCTGAGTGTACCCCTCTCCCAGCAGTATTTGCTTTATTCTGTAAGTTCCTACTTACGTGTTTCTTTGCCCTCCTGGACTCAGAGCTTCTTTAGACCAGGAACTGTCTTATTCACAATTGTATTAGCTGCACCCAAAAGAGTGCCCAGAGCTCATGCTAGCTGCTCAACTTGTTGAATGAATCCCTCTACTGATGGTTACGTTCTATTATAAGCCTCATCCAGAAACGAAAATGAAGCAGGAGTTGTGGTAAGTTGATAATACTGATGTATTAACTGAGTTAATTAGACCAGTGTTTCTTAATATTTTCACGCTATTGAAAATACCTAAATTCAACTGTTTGACTAAATTTGTAGAATCAGCTGGTTAGACTGTATAGAAATTTTAAAGTTTTTATTTAATATTTACATGGTTGTAAAGTTAAAATTGAGCCTGTTGCTCATCTTGTTGATACACTTTCAAGATAAGGCTGTCGGATTATTTATTTTTTTGATACAAAATGACTGATGCTTTTGGTACTGAATAGATAGATGAAGGCAAGACTTTTCCCAGACGGTATTTTGGCATGGGGCTAAGTTATGTACAAATCTAAAGCCTTGGTTCATAGTTCCATTCTTCTCAAAAATATTTAAACTAAGCATAGAGTTATATTTATTGTTAATGCATTTAGATATAAATAAGTCAGAGCCATGCTATCTGGATGACCTTGCCAAGTCATTCCTGTTTGGCATATTTATAAATAACATACCATATAACCTGGGAGAATATGCTACTACCACTTACACTTAAAAAGCAACCGTAATGTGGTTTATATGCCCAATGAATAGGCAGTTATTGTCTTTGGATGACTTAAAGTGATATCATGCCATTGAGAATGCCTGAATTAGACTATATCAGGCTCTTCTGGAAATTCCGCATAAGCAGCGACAGTGTTAACAGTGATGAGCTTCAACAGAAGCCCTTTTCTCACCCCTGTTATCATGAGTGGAGAATAGTTTTTGAAGAATGTGAAAAAACACATGACTTGGTTTTAAAGACCCCTTCTGTTATCATGACTTCAGGGGTTCTCTAGTTATCTTTTCACTCTGATTTAGAACACATACACTTTTAGGGAAACCTGCCCTTGGCAGCTTATCCAAAGAAACTCATCTTTGCTTGGAGAGCAGGCCATGTAGTTCTGTTTGTTTTAACCTAGATCCTAAATGTTTGATGGCTTTTGGCTTTTCAGAGTAAAGTTCCACGATGACATGCTCATTGTTAGTGGTATGTGGATATGGAAAGACTAGTCCTTCTATATCTGTTATTTAATGCTCTCAGCCATACTCTAAGACTGAGGAGACAGTTATTAGTGTTCCCATTTTACACATGAGAACTGCGACTGAGAGAAGTGAAGCGGCTTATCTGGTAGATTATGCCCTCAAATATAGATCTTCTGGCTCCAAAGTCAGTACCCATTTGTCTGCCCCATGATGTCCTACGCCTTCAGCTGTTTCAGTAGTCATTGTGAAGTGAGAAGATGCCAAAAGGCACAGCCTGGATTAGCACAAAGAGGTAGACTTGACTCAGTAAAGACAAAACTTGCCAGCAGTTAGGACGTGCCAACAATGACATGGCTACTTTGTAAAGTAGTATGTGCCCTATCACTCGAAATGGTCGTAAAACAATGTGACATTGGCTATATGACCTTCCGAGTCCCTTACAATCCTGAGACGTTGTTCAAAACAAAACAAAACAAAACAAAAACCTCTGTCCAGTTTCTCTCCCTTGATATAGCCACATATGTCAAATGCCCAATTTCAAAGTTTCCTTTCTCAACTTTGCATCAAAAGCCCATGTCAAGTTTTATGAGGATACATATACCCAGGGCTGACCCGAGATCATCTGTATCAGAATTCCAGTGTGGAGGAAGTGGGAGGTGTGAGTATTTTTCAAAATGTTTCACAAATGATTCTAGGACATAGGGTTGGGAACCCCTCTTCTTGTGTTGCCCACTGATAACAATATATAAGCAGGACTCGTTTTGGACTTTGCATAATTTAGTAGCATTGAAGAACCATAGTTTCTTAGTGTACAATAATACCCTTTTAAATTTTAATCAGGCCATTTAATAAAACTGTAGCTACAAGGGTACAGTGATTCTCTGCTTGGCAGGTTAGTTTTGCTAATATTGCCTGTCTATCTTGTGGTAGGGTGGGAGCTGGTGCTGGTCTAGGAAATAGACATTGATCAGCCCAGCTACATAGACCTTTTCATATACTTCATGTTTTGGGTGGGGGGGGGGTGGGGGGAACAGCTCAAAGGATGTAAAGGCCAGCCTCTGTAATCAGCAGGTTGAATATAGAAACTCGTGAGCTGCTGACTTCTAGACTAGTTACCTACCAGTTAGCTTTGTAGCAGTAAGAAACCTCTGTTAGCATGAAGAATTAATGGTTGTAGTTTATTGTTTTCTTGAGGAATTTTCTCGATAAAATTCTCAACTGTATTTATAGCACTCCTCTGAGAGAATAATCTCTGAAGGATGTGTCCGTATTAAATACACACCAGAGGATTAAAATTCCCCACTATGTCTCCCCATGGTGGACCAAAAAAAAAAAAAAAAATTACAATTGCTCTAACAGTATTTGTTCTACTTTTCAATCAATAGGATGCTTTTTAAAGCTTACGTTTCTCTTTGGACACTTTAAGTGACTGATGAGACAAAAGAAAAAAAGCCAAGATAAAATGACAGTATAGACACTCCTCAAATCCTGTAATGAACTCCACAGGGCATCCAATTTTGATGTATTAGGATTTTTTTTTATAATGAGTACATTGTTGGAAATCACATTTTCTATCTGCAGGAGCTGGAGATGAAACTGAGCTGACATCTTACCTCTTTGTAGTTAATTAGCAAGGGAAAAGTAGTGTTTTGAATCTTGTATAGGAAGGGAGGTATTAGTCATCCACGGCTCCCCTTTTCCCTTCGAACACCTGGATCTTTTTGTGTGATCTTTGATTTGGTTTAACAGTCTGGATGGGTCTTGTTGGCTGGGAAAGATGAGGGGAATTGAAGAATGACTATTATTTAAGGGAAAAAAAAAAAAAACTATAGCTCACTTTTGCCCACCATCTTGCTTTTAGCATAAATAAAATAGATCAGATCTTTTTCTTTTAAAGACCAATTCCTTACCTGGACCCAGACTATAGGTAACACCCATGCCACAAGAGTCTTTTGATGTCGCCACATTAACATTTGTCACCGTTGAATCCCCAGCACTTAATGCAGTGCCTGGAACTTAGTAGGTATTCAGTAAATATATATTAATCAATGAGTAAATTAAATGAGTGTTGATCCACACAGTCAAGTGTTAAAGTTGCATTAATGGTATCTAATACCTTTCTCGGAGTAGTCTCTGTGTCCATCGTAAGACACGTGGTAAGATTTTCATAGAATTTAGTAGTTAGGAGCAGAGAGGCAGAGCATGTATGTATGATTCCATTTAGGGGACTGGTCCTTAGGGAGGTGAGCAGTGCTGGGGTCAGCATGGACCGTCATCTAGGACCAAGTAAGTGGTAAAGAAATTCAGCACAAAGATTTTTCTGACCTGTATGTATTTATTAAAGTCAGGGTACATGCCTGATCCTACTGAGTAGGCCACTTCCCTGCTCTCTCTCCTCTTCTAACCAGCTTGATGTAGCAAAAACTCATCATGTGAACCTGGAAGAGCTAAAGATAACATTTCCCGCATGGGATGGAAAGCTGTGACACAGGCTGATTTATCTTAGGGTTCTCTTTAAAAACACCTGGTTCTATGAAGCTGCAAGGCTTTAGATGACTACAGAATGCCTGAACTCTCCTTTATGTCTCTCCTGGAATGTTTTGTCTTATAAGGAATGACTGCCCATAATCTACCCCTCTGCATTCATTCACCTTTCTTTGTTGTCACTGGGTGAAGTGACACTGGGAAATGCTTAGGGAGGACATTCATTCTTTTCATTTTTCCTTTCAAGATATTTTTGAACAACAATGTGAAACCACTTATAATGCTGCTGTGAATTGTTAACAAGCACGTTTGCACATCACATCTATTATGCTATTTGCACAAAGTTCTGTGAAGAAACAGCTCGAAGTATTTTTAAGATATAGCCTTTTATCTCTGGAAGCACCAGAAAGTATTTGCAGATTGGTCTCAAATCAAATTAGCCTAGCACATTGGTGAGTTCCTGGAGGCATGAGCATTTCTGTAAGTGGTTCCTAGCCCCCTTAATCCTTTTGATCATTTGCACTGTGTATTTTTACACAGGGTCTTGTACTTTGGAGAAATAAAATAAGGAAACTTAAAGGTGAGTTTGATGAGGGCTTCTCTACATTGTTTGTCAATGCAGATGGATCTTGAATTTTAATGGTAATAGTTTCTTTTAAACAACCAAGCTTTTTTAGACCTCTCTTCAAATAATGTCAGTTCTCAGATTATGTCTGAAAGTGTTTGCTGGTGAGTGGAAATTTTTCCTGACCCCTTATTGCTGCCACAAAAGAAGAACCTAATCCTGGAAAACTGTCCTGACAGCCTGGATGTCAATTACCCTACAGCTGTGTTTTTTTATCTGGGCCACTGCCCATGTGACATTTGTTGTCATTTGGTGGCTTCAGGCATCTACGCCTGGCTCAGGGTCATAGACTGAGCCTGAGCTTCACCTCTGGTTAAAACCTGGTTGGCTCTTCACTGGATCCTGCCACTTACTGGCTGTGAGACATTGTGCGAGAATACTTGTGGAGAGGCCTCAGTTTCTTCATCTGTAAAATGGGGTCCACATCTCATAAAATTGTTGTGGGCAATATTTGTATGCCTATGTTCATAGCAGCATTATTTACTATAGCCAAAGGTGGAAGCAAATAAAGTGTCCATTGCCAGATGAATGGATAAACCAAGTATGGTATATACATATAATGGAATATTATTCGGCCTTAAAAAAGGTAAAAATATTCTGATAGAAGGTTCAACACGGATGAACCTTGAGGACATTATGCTAAGTGAGATAAGCCAGTCACACACACACACACACACACACACACACACACACACACAAATACTGTGTAATTCCACTCAAATGCGATACTTAGAGTAGTCAAATTCAAGGGACAGAATTAGGCTGGTGGTTGCCTGGGGCTGGGGACGGGGAGAATGGGGAGTTAGTGTTTAATGGCTACAGTTTTAGTTTTGCAAGATGAAAAAAGTTCTAGTGGTGATAGTAGCACAACAATGTGAATCACTTAATGCCATTGAGCTGTACACTTACAAATGGGTAAGATGGGAAATTTATGTTATGTGTATTTTCCACAACAGAAAAAAAAATTGTTGTGAGCATTAAAACACATCAAATAGGTAAAGTGCCCACCATTTTGTCAGTATTCAGTAAATAGTAACAGCTTTTACTATGGTTAGGAGGTTGTATTTTAATGGTTACATATATTTCACCATGTGATTATACCAAAATTTCTTTCTTTTTTTTTTTTTGTTTGACTTTTGGCTTTCTTATAGTACTCTACCATTATAATAATGATGGAGTGAATTTTTTCGTGTGTTTATATATGTTTTCCATTATTTGGAGTTACATCTTTGAGACAGATTTCCTGACCACTTAGTCAGGGTAAATTATCTTAATCTTTGTGGCTCTTGCTACGTAAACCAGTGGGTTTTGAGGGTAGTCAATTACCCTGTTACCAGCCATGTAAGGAAGCCAGTTTTATAGCACTAGGTATACTTTTGAGCTGTTTTACAAAATGTAATAAGAGATGGGTATATATTAATGTTTCAATATGTGTTTATTTCCTTTTATCATTAAAAATCTTGAGCATTTTTTGTCTTGATTTACATTTATTTTTTTCTATGTGTATTGCCTGTTTACACCTTCTGTCTATATTTCTAGTGTGGTTTCTGTGTCTTTCTTGCCAAATATATTTGTCATGTCTGTAACATATTGTTGCCATTTTTAATATTTAGAAGGTTTAATTCTTATGTAGTTAAATAATTTATTTAAACATTTCAGAGTACAAAATGGTAATATTTTAAAGTAGATAAAAATGATTTTATAATAATCACGATTATTAATATATTTTCTTCCTATAATTCCCCATCATTTTCTTCATGTTAGTATAAAATTTGCTTCAATGCTCAACTTAGATGACTACAGTATTTGAATTAAAATTATGTAGACTGATTAATAATAAAATATTAATAACCCAATATAAAAAGGACATTACGAAAATTAGAGCAAATAGAAATTAAAGTTATTAATAAACATGACTTTTTTCTTTCTAATAATTAAATTCATTGAAAATAAAATGATAGTATTGCAGCTATAAATTGCTAATGATTAAAAACATTGTAAGAATGACTGAGACTGGCCCTCACTTATGCTGCTAGTGGGGAGAGGAAATTGGGTCAACTTTACTGAATAGCAGTTTGGCACGAGGTGTCAAGAAATTTAAAAATGTTTATAAACATTGATTTAGAAATGCTGCTTATATAACTATGGCTTTGAGGCAGCCTCAGAAATGTGAAAAAATATTTACATTCACTAAATCACTAAAAATAGATTTAGGCTAAATGCCCAATGACCAGGAATGATTGGATAAATAATAGTACAACCTTATTTGGAGTGTTACATGGGCATTATAAATGGCATTTTAAAATTTTTTTTCAGTGATATGGGGAAATACAATATGCTAGTAAGTAGAAAAAGCATGATGTAATGGTTACAATAAAACATATTTTATGTGGTGATATGCATGTGTGTGTGTATGTATCTTGTACATATTCAGGAAGAGATGTATAAAAAAAATCGACACTACTTATATGGTAGGAGTATAGGTGATTTTTATTTTCTTTTTAATACTTTCACACATTTTCTAAGCTTCATATTGCTTGTAAATTATTGTTTCTACAATCAGAAATAAATTTAAATATTAAAAAAAAGATTAAAGATTGTGAACAGACTTCTCTCCTGTTCTGGATTCATGTTCACTTTGCTCTCCTTGCTGTGATGTATTGGATAGAATCCTGGACAGTAAGTCAAAAGGTACTTTTTCAGTTTATGGTCCAGAGATTTATTAGCTATGCAACCTTGGGCAAATGTAACCTATTTGTATCTCAGTTTTCCCATCTGAAAAATAGAGATCTCTGCCTTCCCTGTCTATACCATTGGATAGTTGTGAGAATGAAGGTGAGATTACCAACAAATGGGAAAACACTTTTGTAAACTAAGGTACAAGTTCAAGGCATTGCTGAAACTGCTGTGAGTTTTGATAATTTGCTGGAAGAACTCATAGAATTTACTGAGCGCTGTTATCCTCACTTTTTTAGCAGGGAAAAGAAAGAGAAGGGAGAAAAAAATCAGGCGAAGGAAGAGATGCATAGGGCAGAGCCTGGAAGTGTTCCAGGGCTCCCTTCTGTGTCTTCTCCCGTGCAGTCAGGGTGCGTTACTCTCCCGGCACCCACGCGTGGCAATATGCAAGTATCGTCAACCAGGAGATTCACCCAAGCCTTGGTGTCCAGAGTTTTTACTGGGGCTTCATTGTATGCATGTGATTGATTGATTGTCCACATGACTGAACTTAGTTTCTAGGTCAACTGTATTCCCAAAGCCCCCATCTTTCACCACATGGTTGGTTATCCCAGCATAGCCAGCTCTGACCCTATCACTGTTGGATCTGGCCAACCCTTCTGTAAAATTCAGCCCTGGCCCTAAGACTATTGGCGTGTCCAGCCTCCCCTTAAAGAAGGACACTCCAATTGGGTATGACATAGATTACCTTCCAGAGGCCAAGGCGAAAGTCAGATATCTCTTTGCACTAGGCTAAATTCTTAACTACACATAAGGTGACCAAAAAGAGATGGAAAACAAATTTTAATGTAGAGATGATGTTAGCATGGAGGAGTCTGTTATTTACTATGTTCTAACACTCTAAAATAAGGAAGGACATGAATTCCATAGGTACAAGTGAATATCCGCTTCACTGATTCACAGAACCTTGGGGACCACCTTTGAGAATGGGCATGGGTACTGGAGAGAGACATTTGATACAGTACTTGTCTATCACAGAGACAAATTAGGCTGAGAAAGCACTTACCGCCCCACTGGGGGTCCGAACCTGACCCTTGCATTAGTGTTGGCAGCACAACGAATTGTCCCTTCATTAGTGAATTTATCTAATGTGAACAAGTAACAAACCTGCTTTTTACAGGTGTCTCTTTCTGGCATCATCTTACTCTGTATCGCAGCTGAGCTCACTACCTATAGCGTGGGGTGATGATAAAAATAAATTGTTTCACTCCCCTTTGCAGAGTTTCAAATCTTGAGCACTATATCAGAGTAGATCCAAAAGATTTTGTAGGGTGAGATTGGAAAAATGAAAACCCAAGTTTGTTTTCTCATGAAATTAAAAAAAAAAAAAAAATTAAAGTACAGTGGAGCAGCCATCATCCTCAGGAAGCTTGCTAGAGGATAGCTATATGCTTTTATGGAAAAAGAACCAGTTCCAGAGACTTAAAATGGAAGCATTAGCAAAAGGACAATTATGCTCCCACCGTTCTTCCAGCATGAAGAATTTTAGCCTTGGTCTGGTGGTTTTTTTCTGAAACAAATAACTTGTAATAAATTGATGTTGTCAGTAAATTTTGGTTGTATGTTCTGTTTCTTTCAAGGAAAAACTGGCCATGCAGAAGTAGTTCGAGTGGTGTACCAGCCAGAACACATCAGCTTTGAGGAACTGCTCAAGGTCTTCTGGGAGAATCATGACCCGACCCAAGGTAGATGAGTGAGCCAGTATTTAATTATCTTACTAATTACAGCTGGGATAATTAGTGTTTGAGCTGCATGGAAGAGATGAACCTTGAAATCACACAGGAGCTCAAGAATATGATTGCAGACATTTATTGACGGAGAAGAGGGGGGGCGGGGGAGAAAAAGGGTGAGAGAATAAAGGCGCAGCCACCGTCTGCACCCCTCCCCCCTTTACAGCTGTCAGGGGTGGGAAAATTCCCACAGAGAAAGAGCCAGACAATAGAGATTCGTTCACCTTTGATTATTGCATTATTCCTCCTTAATGCAGTCCTTTGTCTACAAAATTAAAGTGTCTTTCTAGCAGCTCCAAAGTTTTCCTGATTTATGGTTCCTTTATTTCACTGAATTTAGCCTTTCTCATCTTTTGACGTTATCAGGTTTTTTTAAAAAAAAAAATGTCTGTAGGTGATAAAAAAGAACATAAAGGTAAAATGCAGTATTCAGTGGGTCCACAATGCTTGTGTTATGTTTTTTTCATTAACTCTTTATTACAACTCATGCTCTTATGGAAGTATATTTGGACATAGGTAAATTTGTTTATGTTATTTAAAGGTTTCATTTGTTTTCTTTGGAATTCATTATATGGAAATATTAATATATTTGAGCTATAAACAATGGTGGCCAGAAATCTTATTGAAGGCACATACAAGCAGAAACTCTATGTTGGCAGATATCATTGTAATATTTGATAATGGAGCAATTTCCAGATTTCATCCTAACAGCCTTATAAGCACTGTTTTGCCAACAATATGATCAGATATTATGAAGCTTACGAACTGAAAAGTCCTATATAGTAGATGTGATTTTTACAAACCCTGTTCATTTAGTAATCAACCTATTTATCAAAATATTTCCCTTTGGTGTCAGGTTTCTGTGTGGCAAGTATGCCGTGTTGACTGTTTCCTGATGCATGGATGTGTTTTTCCAAATGTTCATTGTGTTTTGTGGTACATCCTTAATATGACCCAAGCAGCACAGGTTAGTGCATCCTGAGTTCTGGTTCTGAGAACAACCCAATGACGAGGAGATTTGCCAGAAGGCAAGTGTCAGAGCCAAGTCAAGAGTTGCAAAATGATAAAGGAGCCAGGGTCAGGCAGGCCCAGGACCCAGGCACGTCCGCCAACGATGGTGAAGGTCTGGGAAGGAGGCCAGGAGCAGACTTTTCATTCTAGTAAAGTTTGGTTTGATGTTGGGGGACGAATCACAGGCGGGAACAATTAGTCCTTCCCTGGAACTGTTGTATGAGAGAAAAAAAGTGTTCTCACTTTGTGGGGGATGCCGAAGTGACAAAGTGACGGTGCTGGGTGTGTGCAAAGAGCCTGACCTGGGAGAAGCAAGGGAGGGAGATGAGCAGAGACGCTGAGAGGCGAGCGATGGGAAGAGAGAACCTTCAGGACGCTCTGAGGCCCTGAGACTTGTCGTTCCTGCAGCTCTTCCTCCAGTTTTGAGAACTCTCCTTGTAGCTTTCCGAGCAGCGAGAGCTACTAGATACCCTCCTTTTTTTTTTTTTTTTTTAATTTAAGCCAGTTTGTTGGGTTTTTATTATTTGCAACAAAAATCCTGACTAATCCACTTATTCAACCCTAATAATCATTGTGCTCATTGTGCTCATTTTATTGAGTAGCTGTTTATTAACCATGTGCCTTTGGCTCTACAAATCAGAGGTCTTAAGCCATTTGGTTAATAGTGTTACCGTTGATTCAGACATGGAGTGAAGGACAACAAAAATTGTTTAAGACCTGTTGGTGGTTTGATTAGGGGGTTTCTTGATAATTCAGAATTAAGAATTGGGGTTTAAAATTGGGGATATATGGCCTGATAACATTCCAAAAAGGCTCCAAATGACTTGCTTGATGCTGATGGCAGCATCTGGATCCAGCCCTGCCTGAAGCTCAAGTTTATTTTCTTTCCCTTACACCTGCAGGGCCCAAGCTTCCTGACCAGGAAGACTACTTCTAAGGATAAATATTTTCATGGATCACCTATATGATATAGTTGGGCCTTTAGTATCTTTTTGAAAGCGAATACATTAAAATGCTGCTATGAATTTAATCATACTTTGAATTCGATGCCTGTTTTATTAGCCAACACAATGTCACGTACCTCTGGAAAATGGAAATGCTTATGTGCATAATGAATTCTACAGCTTCTGGGACATGTCTCCTGCACAGTCAGATTTGTGGGCCTCTTGCAGTAGCCCCAGGCCTTCCCAGGGGACCGTGGCCGCAGATGGGACTGCTCCAGTGCACTCCTGAGGGAGCCGTGGCCTTCTGGCTGAGGTTGCTACTTGACCCCATATTAGTTTCCCCACTTGTATAGTTTTAGAATTTTAGCAGGATATGCAGCTACCAATCAAGACAAAATTTGATCAGACTGCTTATTGCTAAGTATGGTCATGTATCAAAATTCTGACTCCCAGAGTACAATTGATCGTGTGCAACTTCTGGGTCGTGTGCACTTAGAAGAAGGGGTGTTCTCTTCCTCATTCTTCCTTTATGCAAGTGGCATGTGGTTGTGGTGGTGAATCATCTGGACCACAGGGATGGGGACCTCACCCTTGTGATTGAGGAGCTGCAAGATAAAAGGTTCTAAAGTCAACATCCAGGCTGGATGCAGGAGAGAGACGTGCTTTGTTTTGCGCTTTTAACAGGTCATTATGGAGAGTGGATTGGGAAAAGGCAAGACAGGTAGGAAGCTGTAGCAGCCAGATGAGAGATAATGATAGCTAGGACCCACATGGTCAAGAGAAGACAAAACTGCCTTCTTTAAGCTACTGTTATTTTGGTTCAGTTCAGGCCTTTTATTATTATTATTACTTTACAACAGCTGAACTCATATCTTTACTAAAACAGCCTTAAACTATAAGCTGGTGATGAACTCCCAGTCATTCCTCTGAAGATCTTAATTAAAATGTTCCCCTAATTAAAACGTCTTTAATGAAATCCGTTAAGAGCGTGGCTCTCGGGTTAGAGACGTGGCTTTAATCAGGCCTGCCACATACTAGCCGCATGGGCTGGGAAAGGCACCTCACCTTGCCAGGTCCGGTTTCTGTCCTCACTCGACCACGTCGGTCCTAGCCATCATTCTCTCTCTGGCAGCTACAGCAGCTTCCTACCTGTCTCGCCCTTTCCCAATCCACTCTCCATAATGACCTGTTAAAAACACAAAACGAAGTATTTCTCTCTCCTGCATAAAGCACTTTTTTGGTTGTCCATCTTTAGGGGGATAAGGTACAGGCTCTTTTCAAGGACCAGCGTGGCCAGGGACTGGCTGATTGGTGCCTACTTCTCCAACTTCAGCTCCTGACTCTTTTTTCCCCTCCCCAACTCTGTTCACTCCGTTCCTAGAAGACTCAAGTGTTTTCTTGCCCACAGCTCTTGGTGTGACTGGCTCCTCCCTTTCCTTCAGCTTAAAGTGTCATGTCCTCTGAGACTCCCTGACCCACCCTAACGAAAGTAGCGCTCCCTAGCCCTCTCTCCCAGTTTTCTCTATTGCTGCATTTTCCTTCCTTCCTACCACTTATCACAAGGTGGAATGATCTGTGTCTTTGTTTATTAACTGTCTCCTCTTCTAGAAAGGAAGCTCCATATTAAATATTTTCTCATTGAACAAATGAACAAATGAATCTCAGTTTTCCAATCTGTAAAACAAATCCTATCCCATAAGTGTGTGTCAGGATGTATGAGTGGATATAGTCTGTTGGGCAGAGCCCAGTGCCAGGCAGAGAGTAAGGATGCCATATGTAACAGCTACTGCTCTCATCCTGTCTATGTGAGAGCTGTAGCACAAGCTCCTGTTTCTTTGCTTTGCTTCTTCTTGAACCCTGATATTTCCCCCACTCTTTCTCTATCATTTTTCCCCGGCAGATGTTCTGAATATTCCTGATCATTTTTTATACTTGGTTCGTGCACTTTATCCTCAGTCAGCTCCTCAACACCTTTCCCTAGCACACCACCCTCCACCTTCCCACAGTGAACTCCCAGTTGTCCTCAGAAAGCCACATGTGGCTTGCCCCAGTAGGCCACGCTATCTATGGTGTTAGGTCTCATGGGTCCCCAGGACCACACACGTGGCCTGCTGCCTTAGCCCTTAGAGACGTGAATAGGGGATTAATGCAGCTCCTCAGCCCTGGTTAGAACTAGAGCCCCCAAGGACTCTTCTGCATTCAGTGCCCTTTGATCCCACACCCCTCGCTCCCCACTCATCATGAAGCATCCCTCTAGGTGGGTTGTTCTCAGGAGGCCCCCAGAGAATCTGGGGTCGATTGGTTCATTCTATCTTGAGAAGGTTTGTTTCATAACCTCTTTCCAGGTGCACGGGAGAGGAGCGAGCCCCTGATGCTGTCTACTGGGAAACATTAATTGGAGAGAGAAAAATCCTATTTTCCTTTTGTTTCTCATCAAGTTGGCAATTAAGTGTGGCGTTCATATATTTGAACTTGCCAAATTAATATCTGAACTTCATTGTGCTGACCCTTTTAAGTTAGTTTTTTAAATAAGTCACCAGTTTTGAAGGACTACTTTTTTTTTAGATCATGTACAAGGAATCATCTGCAAATAATTAGACAGTGGAAATTATATTGTATTGCTAATGAGCAGATGTGCATACTTATAGTGGAGGAACAGCTGCACACATATAAAATGCAAAAACGACCCAAACCCAGCATTATGAATTCTGAAAGGGACTTCATTCTTTTAAGAATTTCAGAAAAGAAAAAAATGAAACAAAGAATTTAACTGTTTTTTTTTTTTATTAATTGTTCTTTCAGTTGCACTTTTCCTTGTATAACATTATCATACATGAACGTAGTATCTTTGCTATTTGCAAATGTGCTATTTGCACTTGCAAATCCCTCTCTCACATAATACTATAGAGCTTATATTTAACATTTTTCCTTTGCCTTTTTAGTGCTGTCAGGGTTTAAGGGTTTGGTGCCTACAAACAGAATGAAAGACCCCTACTGGGTGTTTTCTCTGGACGGGGCATGGTGCTAGGTGCTTACATGCATGTGAACCCATTTGATTCTTAAAGTAACCTGTGAATAAATGGTCTTAGACCCATTTTACAGATGAACGAACAGGCTCAGAGAAGCAAAGTAATTTGCCATGAGCCAGTTTGTGTATTACGGGGCAGAGCTGGGATTTGGACCTAAGACTACAATTCCAAACCTTGTGTTCTTTCCATCTATGATACCTTGTCCCAAATTACTACATGATGCTCTCAACCAACAGAAAACACAACACCCCATGACTGAAAGAGCAGCATATTCTCCAGTGAAGATAGTATCCTTTTGAGCTCCTTGAAATATCCATTACGATTTTAAAATTCTGTTAAGGATTTGCAAGATGAGAAAGTTCAAATAGGCTTTTAAAAACTTTCAACCAGGAAGAACTCTACATATTTTAGATGAGAATGGTTAAGTCATTTAAAATTTGAATAAATTGCTGAAATGATATAAAATCAATAAAAAGAATTGGAGTCAGAAGCACTCTATCACTTCACGTAAAAGAATACTAAATCAGCTAAGAGCAAAATCAGAGCTGATAACACTGGCAGGAAATAGCATTTCCAGGTGCTGGAAATGACAGTCTAGGTTATTCAGATCAACTTTTAAAAGCAACTCAAAATGTAGGACAAGATATAAAAACATATTAAAAGTATCTCATCAAAAAGCTGACAAAATGACTAGGAATTACCAGGTAAAATTCGCCAGACACGTGAACAAAGGACTAAAACACCTTTGTTCTAGGGAATTTGCCAATTCTAGAAAAGCTGAGTTTCAGGGGTCTTATTAAGGATATAGCAGGTATGACCAACACAATTAAAGCACTTGACCTAATGGGCAAATGTTAAACACTGTACCCTATTCCTTCTTATTTACATGTGGAACATATAATAGGTCATACTGTCTCAATATGTCACAAAAGGACTAAATCATAAAGATTATGTTTCTCTTACCAGAATGCAGTTATTCTGGTAATATTGCATATAGTATCTTTGCTATTTGCAAATGTGCTATTTACACTTTTAAATCCCTCTCTCATGTAATTCTATAGAGCTTATATTTAACATTTTTCCTTTGCCTTTCTAGTGCCGTAAGAGCTTAAGAGTTTGGTGCCACATAAATCTCCAATTATGCATAATAATGCAATTATGCTAGCAAAATCCTCACGTTAGAATGAGAAATTTTCTAAATATATTATGGATTGAAGATAAGGCAATATGGAAATTAAAATATTTTGAACTGACCGGTAATGAAAATACCACACATCAAAACTTATAGGGCATAGCTAAAGCAGTTCTTAGAGGGAAATTTAGAGCCTTAAATTTATACAGTAGAAGAGGAGAAGACTGAGCCAAGGATCTATCTCAAAAACTTAGAAAATCAACAACAAAATAAACCAAACAATGAAGAAGAAAAATAATAAAGATCAGAAATAAATGAAATGGAAAGTAAATGCATAGTAGAGAATATCAATGAAGCCAAAAGTTTGTATTTCAAAAAGACTAATAAAATTGATAAACCTCTGATAAGTTGATCAAGGAAAAATGAGAAGGCACAGATACCCAATATCAGGAATAAAAAATGGGATGCCACTACAGATAGACAACTTTATGTTAATAAATTTAAAAAGTTAGATTAAAACAAATTCCTAAAAAATATAACTTTAACAACACTGAATAGGCCTATATTATAAGAAATTGAATCAATCTTTTAAAAGCCTCGCATAGAAAAAACCCTGCTAGTTTTTAAAATCATCAGTGAGTTCTACCAACATTTGAGGAAAAAATCATTGTTGTCTTCCACAAATCTTCTAGCGATTAAAGAAAGATGTACCCAGGAAAGACACACAAAAAAACAGATTTAAAAAACATTTCTAGTAGATTTTTTTAAAAGACTGACCACTCAACAGAAAGATGGACAAAGGACTTGAATAATGGCGAGAAAACATATGAGATGATAGTCAACATCATTATTAATCAGAGAAATGCAAATTAAATATCAAGCATAGTGACACAAAGTAGAAAGTCTGACATTAGCAGACTTTAACGAATGGGCAACCATTTAGTGTTCTAGGTACTCTCGCGCATTGATATGGATGTGTAAATTGGTATGACTACTCTGGAAGATGGTTCAGCATGTAGTTAAGTGGAAGATTTGTAAACTCTATAAGCCAAGTCTATGTATGTACTCAGAGAAACTAAGACATATATAAAAGAGAGTACATGTCAAAAATGTTCTTAACAGCCCTAGGTGGGTATTATTCATCAGTGGTAGAATGGATAAAATCAACTGTGGTCTATTCATACAAAGTGGTCTATTCATAAAATGAATATAATTTTGTTTATATAAATTTCAAAGACAGGCAAGACTAAACTGTTTTTTTCTAGGTGTGTCTATGTACCGAGGAAATTCTTGTCACAAAAAATCAGGCATGGTTACAAGTTGAGAGAGGGAGAGTATAGCCATTATTAGGGACACATGGAGGGCTCTGTTTCTTGACATAAGTCGTGGTTATATGAGTGCTCACTTTATGATAAATAAAGTAATAATATATATAGCAACATATAAAACACTAATATTAATGGGAATACTTCAATAAACAGTGATTTGTTTTATGTACTTTTGTATATTTATGTACCTTTCTATAATCAGATCTAGAAATTATAAAGGTTAATATGTTGATTGCTACACCTGCTAATAATATGAACAATGTCCATGATGAAGGACTAGCATTGTAAATGTATGTGCACATGTGTGCTTGGTACTGATTCAAATGTAAACATCTTATAAATATCATTAACATACCTAGTGTTCTGTGGTGGAGTACTTTGGCTGACTCATTGCTATAAAAATTTTAAGATTTGGATAAGAAATGGTTACATAGAAATTTTAATATTTTGAAAGTGTTATACATTTTAATGATAATTTTAACATTTCAAAACTCATTATTTGGTAAAACTTAGAAGTTTGTAGAAAAAAATGGATATGGAGTCCCAGACATTCTAAGAAAGATATAATAATAAAATATTTCCTTTGGCTAGCCATAAATAAAATTTTCCTTTTATAGAGCAAAATCTATAATAAGATAACTTTTTACCTTTTAGAAAGAAATCATCACATCTTTTCAAAATTATTTATGATTATAGAAGTAAGGTTTTCTCAATACTAAAAATCAAACCTTTCTTTTAGGTACAGAGTGACTATTTGGCACCTCTGTAATATAGCAATATTTCTTTATCTCTCTTGAGATGCATTGCATTAAAGAATAGAAAGAACATTGTGAAAATGATAGAGAACATGGAGTATTTCTTTTCAGATGAGAGCCACATAATGTCTTTTATAGCTTATTACATTCTACTTTATTTTTTTCCCTTAAATAATGTCTTATTTACAAATTGGGATAGTAGTGGTTAAGAGCATGGGCTTTGGAGTTAGCTAGTGTCAGATCCAGCACTATTTCAACCTCTCTCTAAATATCAGTCTTATCTTCAAAAACACGAGTTTGATAATAATACTCCATATAGTTGGAGAATTGGATAAGTAACAATAAAAATACAATGGCACATAGTAAAGGCTGGAATCATTAGTTATTTTATTAATCAAACAGTAATTACATTTGTCGTCAAGGTATGTTTAGTTTAATAGACACATAGTATGTGTGTAACTGGGAAAACTGGAAGTTATTATGTGGAATGATCAGATATGAGAAGTGAAAGGATCAATTTGTTTTTCTTAACTAGTATAGATTACGTTCTTTTTAGGCAGAGGATGAAATGGGCCATCAGAGTTCTATTAAATCTGGACTGGCCAGTTTCATAGTAGACCATTCATCGGTTTCTCCACCCCATTTTTACCCCTGAGAGTTATTTTCACACTCCATAGGAAGAAAAGAGGTAGTTGAAGAAGTAGAAAAAAGACATTTCCTTCCTTCCTTTCTTCCTTCCTCCCTCCCTCCCTCCTTCCCTTCCTTCCTTCCTTCCTTCCTTCCTTCCTTCCTTCCTTCCTTCCTTCCTTCCTCCTTCCTTCCTTCCGATGAAACAAGGGCTATTCATCCATTTGCTCAGTCTTTTAAATTTAAAATGAGATGTCAGTTAAAGTTGACAGGATTAATTTTTCAGTCAGGTAAAGTGAGACTGTTCCATATTAATAAGGCTGTCTCCAACACCTGACTTAAAGGCCAGGTGTGCTGGGAAAGGTCACATGAGCGATGGTAAGAAGTGCTATCTATCACTGTAAAGGATGTAGGCTCATCTGCCTATTGGATGACTTCAGTGTATTGTTTTTCCCATGGAGGCCCTATTTTCCAACAGAAGGGAGGAGGCCGTCCTTGAAGCAGCACTTGTGTAAGCTGTTCCACTAATGCCAGTCGTCCATGGTGGTCTTCCTGTGCCACTGCAGCACACAGGTGGCCTTTTTGTGCCATCTCTGTTGAGGCAGAGTCAGTTTAAGAAGCAAGGAGTAGAGAGACTAACTCTGTTTATATGCTTAGAACGTTTAAAATTATGAGTCATTCAGTTGTTTCATTTTCATTGAGATAAATTTTGAAGAAGCAAGTGGGAGCATTCAAAATCTAATAAATAGGGTTATAGCAGCTAAGCCTCTCCTTATGCTGATCTCACAAAGAGAATCAAGAAATGTAATGTAGACATACCATGCTGAGTGTGACCAATGCAGTATGAAGGCCAGTGGTCTTTATCTGAAAATGATGTCCCTCGAGTGTATGTAAGCCATATGCTGGGCATAGAAGTTCGATCTCTTAATTTATACCGATTTAATAAACTTGTACAAGAATACTTTAAAAAACATATCTAATAAGAGTTCATCCAGAAATCTAAACAGTGAAAATGATAGACTGTAAGAAACGGCACAGCGCTAGAGGTTGGCAGTGAGGCGGCTTGAACGAGAGCAAAACTGGTTGGATGGTTTGAAGTCTTAGGTTAGTTTCTCTAGACACAGAGTCTGAGACAGGGATTCAGTACATGCAACTTACTGAAGAGAAAGAAAAGAACCTATAAGGGAGTGAGGGAAGTAGGATAGGAAAGGGGAAGGAGCTGAGCAAGGATGTGGCCTCAGGTAGCCTGGCCTTGGCCTGCTGCACAACGGGGGCTGGGAAGCTCTGGAGGTGTGGCGTGTGACTGGGTTCCGGCCCATGAGAAATGAGTGAATGCGTGGCCTGGAACACCTGGGGAGGCTCTTTAAAGAGAGAGGAAATGTCCTATTTTTTCTTTTTCTAGTCCTCAAAGTGGATGTGATGGCTGTAGCACCAGAAGACATCTTAAGTCCTTGAAAATAAGAGCCAAAAGCTAAGGATAATTGAGTAGAAAGAAGTCCCTGGTGATTACAGAGCCACCCTACCACCCCTAGACCACCTATCTCAAAAGCTTTCACTTAAAGTGAAAAAGAAATATAATTCTATCCTGTTTAAGTCGCTTTTCATTTTGTTCTGTTAAACTGATTGAAATTCCTAATTCGTATAGTGAGGTTGGACTGGACCAATTTTTGAGAGAGATGGAACATTCTGAGAGAGATGGTAAGATACTGTAGTCACCATGCTATGATGACAGGATCAACGCTGCTTTTTGTTTTCCTGCCCAAACTACTAAATCATAAGGAAGAAAAAAAAAAAGACTTTTTTTTGCTTTCTCCATATAATCGAGAACCTTACCTCTTTCAAACTGTAAACATGTTCATTTCAGTTTGGGCTCATTCATGTAGTCTGTAATAGCTTCTCTTCTTTTTAGACTTTCAGTATATAACTTAAAATGCTGCTTTACCAAAAAAGAAAAAAAGAAAAGAAGAGGTCTTGTGTTCTCTAACGTAGGGAGCTCCAGCCCCTGGTCTGTGGCCTGTTAGGAACTGGCCGCGCAGCAGGCGGTGAGCGGCAGGCGAGCTAGAGAAGCTTCACCTGTTTGCAGCCGCGCCCCAGCACCGGCATCATCGCCTCAGCTCCTCCTCCCACCGTCAGGCATTAGATTCTCATAGAAGCACCCGTCCCTGGTGCCAAAAATGTTGGGGACCACTGCTCTAATGCAAGTCTCCATTCCCTTGAATGTGGGGATTTAAAAAAATGAAACCACACTGGTAACCACTGAAATTATTTGATACAAGTGAAAATACGAATACCAAAGACCTCTGATACTCTTTAATAACTATTGGTTTATGCCCATTGTGAAGTGTTCACTGCTTATGTGCTGTTTCATTTAGCTGCCTGAATATGCAGGCTTTACAAGCAATGATACCAGAGATGTGGTTTATTAATATATAGCAGTGGATCTCACCTGGGAACAATTTTGACATAAGGAGAGGGGGAATATGTTTACCGAGCTCCTAGGTAAGATACCTAACAACCCCGTAAGGTACATAATCATCATCCCCATTTTTTCAAATGAGGAAACTGAAGCTAGTTTCTTGGCTGAGGTTACACAGTTAGTAAACAGCAGAGATGGAATTAGATTCCAGAACTGTCTCACGACAGAACGCATGCCTATTTCTCTGCTTCATGCAGCAGTCTGTGGGTTAGGATCTATTTCTTCCTAGCTTATAGAAGAGAAGAATATGTATTTGTTCTGGTGGGAGCCACCTTGTCTATGCAGCCAGCATGGATAGTCCTCGGTGAGAGTGTTCCTTTCAAGTTCCCTAACAGAGAGTGATTTCAGGCACTTAGGAATATGTCTTTCCTTGCCTTTTGTTCACTATCACCTGGTGGCACATGGAATTTCTTAATGTAATCACCTCACAGGGACTCGTAGTGTGAACTTCCCTTTAAAATTCACATGTTCAAGCGTATTTCTCATCTCTCTAGTCAGAATGTTTAAAACAGGGCTGGTACGCAAAGGTGAGCTAAAGTGTAGAAGGTCCAAGGAGCAGATGAGAACTCAGCCATCTTTTTACTTCCTTGTAGATTAAGCATTTTTCCAGTTTCTTGCGCTTTCTCTGGCTTTGCTAAGAGAGAAATCTTAAAACAGTCTCAAAATGGTTTGTTCCTTTTAAATCTTATTTAGGGAAGGTGGATGGAGAAATCACAAACAGTTGGTAGGTGTCAAGAGGTCAGTTCTTTTCAAGAATACTCCAAATCCCAGGCCTCATTAATCAGCATGGAGAGTGTTATAGAAGAATTTTAAGCACAAGGTATTGTTTTTAAGCCAGTTATTCTCTTTTTACAAACTATAGCAAGCCCATTACTTGCTTTCCTGGGACATGAAGACAACCGAATAATGTCAATAATTTATCCTCTTAGAGTTTTCTAAAGCCGAATGGAGGGCACGATGAACTTTGCAACACTTGGTGAATCTGTGTGAAAGAGTTCTGGGTTTTCGATGATTATGCTCACCCAGTGTTCCACAGAATTCTGTGGCTACCTTGAAACTGATCTTTCCACACATCTCTGGTCCTCAGTCTGTCCGGTCAAGATCCCTATGTGGGCTCATGCTCAAATGACCAGCTTCATTTCCTTCCAGGCCCTTTGGCAGAAACTGATTTTGTCTCTCCATTTGTCTCTCCATAGCATATACCAAGCTTGTTCTCACTTCCGAGCCTGTGCCTGTGATGCTCTCCTCCCCACCAGAAATGCCAGCCAGCTACAGGGCACTTTGTTATGTTGTCTTTGATTGTTTTGCTCTAACTTCTCGTGTATCAGTTTTGAAAGGAGAAAGGGCTTTGGTGTCAGATCTAGGTTTAAATCATGGGATGGCTGTTGGCCTGCTATGTGACATCAGGCAGGTCACTTAAAGTCTCTGATCCGTAGCTTCCTTTTGTGTCAAAGAAGGTTAAGAATACCTGCTATTTTTGTAACTTAATGGGTTAGCAGGACCACTTCTTGTATTTCCAGCAGCTCTCATCTGGGCTTCATGCTTGCTGGAGAAGATAAACTCCAGGGCTTTGATAAAGATGCTAGCCATGCTATTGCTGCTTTTGCAAACAGTACCAGTTCCTATCATGTCCCTGAAGGCACCATGCCGTTCTATAACTCCTACCTTTGGCCTCCTGGAAAATGTCTTTCATCCCTCATGCCATCATTTGCTTTTTCAAGACAAGACTTACTCCTTCTATACAGCCCTGAAGGACGTAGGCCCCTCTTGCACTGATTAGGTGAACTTACCCACTCCTTCCTTTGAATTCCTGTATTCTTCTAATCTGCACAGACTTTTCCCCCATAACATTTTGTTAATGGACTCAATATTTGTGTCTCCTCCAAATACATATGTTAAAATCTAATTTCCAATGTCATGCTGTTTGGAAGTGGGGCCTTTGGGAAGTGATGAGGTCATGGGGGCTCTGCTTTCGCAAATGGGATCAGTGGTCTTGTAAGAGGAGGTCAAAGAGCCAGCTCACTCTCTTTCGGCTACATGAGGACACAGCAAGAAGACAGCCGTCTCCCACCAGGAAGAGATTTCTCACCAGACCCCGAACTGGCTGGTGTCCTGACTTCCAGCCTCTAGAACTGTGAGAAATAAGTTTCTGTTGTTAAGCCACTGGTTTATAGGTGATGGTATTTTGTTAGAGCAGTCCGAGCTTACTAAGACACATTTCCAACACTCAATTATGCTTATTGGTTTCCATCTATTTCCTCTTACAGTATTAGGAAGGAAGGTGGCCTTGTTGAAAATGAGACCGTGTCTTATTTCTAAATCCCAGTACCGAGTACTTTGCCTGAGAAAGGGAAGGATAGATGAATGGGTGGAAGGAGGGAAAGAAGGCAGGCAGCCAGGGGAGAAAAAGAGCTTTAAAAACTACTTTTTCAATGATTTTTGTTTGGTTTTGTTCCACTATTTTGTACAACTTTCTATTCCCCTTTCTTGCACCCCAGTGGGTATGAGCTCAGGAGATACAAGATAATGCCAACAGGCCTGATTTTTGCAAGCTTCATATCAGAGACCAAGAGTGAGGACATTGCATTGAAAAGGTCTTTATGGATAGGGACAGGAGAAGGAGAATTTACTCAAAGAATTTTTTACTTTTCTTGAATTTGTTTTCCATTGAAATGAAGACTGGGTTAGAGATTAGCAGAGTTAAAATTAACTAGAAAGGTAATTCTGCTAAAAAAAAAAAAGATGTAATAAAACAGTTTAAAATTAAATAATACTTTTTTGCACACGTAAAATGAATTTCGATCCTCTCTTTGTATTTATCTGTGTGACCTCTGCTGTGTAGATATTGGAGAGATTAATATGAATAGTTCTTTCCAGGGGAATAAATGGCTCCTTCTAGAGTATCTTACATGAGGTCATGTGTTATTTTTATTTCAAATTAATGATTTTTAAATATTCTAAGACTTATTGTACAAATAAATGTATTTAACACCTACATAACTTTTTATAGTCAACAAAATGCTTTACAGGTTTTATCTTATTTACTTCTCACAACAAACTGATAGGGTAGGCCTTTACAGTCCCTGTTTTACAAATGAAGTTTGAGTCTCAGAAAGGTGAGGTGATTTGCACAAAGCATGTCAGTGGCAAAGTCAGTCTTAAAAACAAGATCTTATAGCTCAAAATCCTAGGCTTCTAAGAAGAGATTTAGTAAACAGGTTTTCCACACTGTTTTGCATTTATAACCTAAACCAATGGAGGTTGAAAGAAATGGTGAAAAGTTTAATGATGCTAAACATCTGTAAATGCAATGTATTAAAAATAACAAGAACAGAAAATCCATATCTATGGGTTTTTCAGTCTGTTGAGCATCAAATCATATTTCCCAGTGAACCATCTGCTTCCAAATTTCCAGCTCCTATCCATTTAATAAGCCCCTTCATCAGTGAAATGAAAAGTACATGCATTGAAATTAACCAAACATACACAGAATTATGTGACTATGTGTGTGTGGTTTTGTGTAAAGATATTATACCTTCTCCTCAGGATGAACTTTGATGGAAGGAAATCAATCAAATTAGCATTCTTATTCATGAATAGACCAGAGAGAGTTAATGTCTTGTCCGGTATCACTTAGGATTCAAGTGAATCTGAATAAGGCTTTGATGTGTCCTCTTCATCCCCTACTGGATCTCTTCAGCACTTTCATATCTTTCTTCGCAGCTAGGCAGGGGTTTAGCCAGAGTGACCAGTAAGAGAGTGTATTGTTTCTTACATGGGAAGGTTTTAGTTTCACTAGAACATCAAAAAAAAGGGCTGGGATCAGAAGATCAGGGCTGTAAATTCAAATCTGTAAAACTTCTGCTGCAGATGGGGGCTGTAACTATGTGAATAACTCCCATCATTCCAAAGGATGGATAGGCACTTCGGGTTTGTGCAAAGAGAAAGGTGTGGGGAATCTGGCGCAGAGCTGTGGATAATGCCCACGATGTTTCTCCTCATTAAAACTGCCCGGAGTGAGCTGGGGACAGCCCAAATCTACATAAAGAAGACAGGGTCAACAGTGACAGGAGCCATACCAGTATTGTCGTATTACAAGTAACAGATGTTCAAGTTAGAATTTAAAGGGATCATGGCTTAAGAGAAGAGTCTATAAAGAGTCTACCCAGGTCGCAATAGTAGTATAACCTCCAATTACATAAATAACCCATGGGTTGTTTTTTGCAGTTATGCATTGCCTCGGGAAAATGCCATTGGTATTTTGATAGGGATTGCATTGGATCTGTAGATTGCTTTGGATAGTATGCATTTTAATGAATTCTTCCAATCCACGAATGTGGTATGTCTTTCCATTTATTTGTGTCTTCAATTTTTTTCTTTAGTGTCTTATAGTTTTCTGAGTATAGGTCTTTTACCTCCTTGTTTAAATTTATTCCTAGGTATTTTATTCAGTAGACAAAGAGAATGTACTACATATATACAATCGAATATTACTCAGTTATAAAAAGAATGAAATCTTTCCATTTGTGATAACTTAGATGATAGAAGGTATTATGCTAAATAAAATAAGTCAGACAGAAAGGACAAATACTATATGATTTCACTTATATGAGGAATCTAAAATGAATGAATGAATGAATGAATGAATGAATGAACAATCAAAGCAGAAACAAACTCATAGTTATAGAGAACAAACTGATAGTTTCGAGAGATGGGGGAATGGGCAAAAAAGGCGAAAGAGATTAAGTACAAATTGCAGTTATGAAATTAGTCACACAAATGTAAAGTATAGCATAGGATATACAATCAATATTAGTGTAATAACTGTGTATGGTGTTAGATGGGTGCTAGACTTGTAAAGGTACTCATTTGGTGAAGCATATAAATGTCTGATGATTGAATGAAACTAATATAATATTGTATGTCAACTGTATCTGAAAAATAAACTTAAAAAATAATGTAAAAAACAGATAATGAAATGCATTGCCTTACATACTTGCCTAGAATGACAGTTACATGCATCTTTTCTGGCCAACCGAGCACAATTTAGTGAAATCTTCCAGATGTTTCTACCCCTTAGGTTGTCATGTCACTACAAGAAAACCTCTAAATATGAATGTAAGCTTAAGGGTTTCATTGTGCACTTCATCTATCGGATAATTTGTGAAAATATGATCAGTGGAAGAGCCCATTATTATACCATTTTTTTGGAATAATTATTCATTTTCCCATTTTGTTTGATTAAAAAGCCAATTTTATCCATAAGCAACAATTTCCCACAATCCTGTGATAATTCAAAGACCTTCAACCAAACACACAGATATTTATTGTCTTCAATGTACCAGGCATACAGAATTTTATCAAAACTTGTTGAAAATATAAATAATCATGCCTGAAGATTCTCTTTTACTCATATATTAATTTCTCTTGCAAAAGAAGGAAAAGTTAAATAGATTTAAACAGCTTCAAACAGACACCTGCTTTTCTACATCTTGTGCTGAATGGGGAGGGGTCAAATTTTACCCCAAATCAGCCATCCAGCCATTTTTTTTTCTTCATGGAGAATATTTCAGAAGGAACAATAATGCTACTACCATCATATCTTTATGCACAAAAGGCTGGGAAGTAGTCATGTAAGAAAAGCTCTACTTGTAAGCGAAGGAGGGAAAATTGAAGAAGGCAAAGTAAAAATATTGCCAAAGTGCATTTTGGAATGGCTATTTATCCAGTCTTTCAGATTCCACAGGGATGTGAGCTTTACGAAGGGAGAGTGTGCTTTTATTCTTTGTTGTATCCTCAGCGTCTGGAAGAGTACTCAGTACATATTAGTTGCTTAATGAATAATGCTTATACTATAATAATACTTGTATAGTGTATACTATAGTGACATTTATACTGTAATACGCATAGATTTTATACTATAATAATAATGCTATAATAGTTATATGAAAATATAACTTACACAGAAATGAGATAGATATTTTAATTTGGTTTTATACAATGTTTATTAGAGGCATGGGTTGGTTTCTTTTTATTATATATTATTAAATTAATATTTTGATATTAATATTGACTCTTTAAGCTGCTGATTAGTTCTTAGTCCCTTCGTGACCTCTGTGCACTGAGGAGAGATTGGGACTCTGAAGGTGGGAGAATGAGATTTCTAGACGGTCAGCTAAGCTGGGGGTGTGAACAAGTAGGTGTCAGAAATAACCACCCTCAACACACACGTACACACGGACACACCATAGATAGCCTATGGCTTGACCCTACACCCTACTAGTTTGTTACTGCTTAAACCTTTCTTTTTGGCCTGCAGTTTGGGTCATGAATTCAAGCTCATCTATCTGTTAATTGCCATAGCAAACCTTTGGTGTCCTCAGCTACTGCACTTATCTCTACTGGTCAAAGGTATGAGCTCATTTGTAGCTTTTTCCTATAGCTCTTAAGAAAGATTGTTTTATTTACATGTGAATTTACATTTGCATTTACCAAGTAAATGTGATCAAGCACTCCAGTATTGGTTGCAGAGTCTTGGATCACAAGATATAAACTCATACATTCTTCGTAGAAGTCTATCTGTCTGATGCTTTGCCAGCTACAACAGCTGTAAACCTCTGTCCTCTGGAAGACTCACAGAGGAGAATGGGGAACAACTATGTAATAACAATGCAGTGCAATGAAACCTCTAAGAGAGGGACCTGCAAGGCCCGACAGAGCCAGAGGAGTCCGTGACTGTCACAGCTGTGAGGTGCTCTGAGGGAAGGTTTTGCAGAGGTACAAAGGTTTTGAAGATGCTTGAACAAGTCTTAAAGGTTAGACAAGAGAAAACTGTCTGCATGACGGGGTAGAGTGGAGAGAGCGCTGTAGACGGTGTACCTGAGAAAGGGTAGTTTAGAGGACTCGGAGTTTCCTCACCTCATTACTGCGATTAAAATGTTGCTAACAGATTACAAAAGAACCTTGAAAATATCTGGACAAATGCTAAAACCTTGTTATTCAAAGTGTGATCTAGTGACTCTGTACCACCCATGAGCAGGTTAGAAATGCAGAATTTCAGGGTCATCCCAGACCTCCTGAGCCAGAATCTCCATTTTAACAATCCCCAGGTGATTCATATGTGTGTTAAAATGTGAAAATATGAAACTGTTCTTTTTGGAAGATTGAATCTTCTGTGGGAGGAGTTTGGGGCACTTTTTAAAACTGAAACTGATACTTGAATGATGTAGTCAACATGTGCGACGTTTGTTTTGACAACAGTATGGAGAACTATAGGCGATCTATATTAAACCTGTGGCTGTTTAACTTTGGAGACTAAATTATTCACTTAGAAATTGACCGCCATCTACACTTTAGCTGCCGCGACAGGGTGGGAAGTGTGTTGGCCTAACTTTAAGTCTCAGGTTTTCCTTTGATTAGGTATATGACCTTAAGCCAAATGCTTTCAACTCGCTGAGTATCAGGGTTCCGTGTGTGTGTGTGTGTGCGCGCGCGCGCATGTGCGTGTGTGTTGTGTGTGTATGTGTGTGCCATTTATAAACTCCCCCTGTGTGCCAGTATGTTACCCCATTCCTTATCTGCCAAGTGAGGGGCAAGACCTGCCACACAAGGTGTCTCATTAGGATTCAAAGAAACAATGTATGTCATGATGCTTTGCAAGATAAATGGAATAGGTTATGATTTAAATATCTGCATAGAAAAATACATATTTATAGACCATCTACTATGATTCAAGACCTGTGACAAATTTACCTAAGTTCAGAGATATTTGTTATAATTAAAATAAGCCAAGCAAAACAGATATATTTTATGCTCATTTAAGGTGAGAGGTGTCAAGATGAAATTAAAAGAAGCACTTAGCACACAAGTCATGGAAAACATGCGAACGGCCTTGTTGTTCAGTCCAGCCCAGTAACCCTTTCTGCTTTCCACTTTCCCAGGAATGCGCCAAGGCAATGACCACGGCTCTCAGTACCGCTCGGCCATCTATCCGCTCTCCACCACGCAAATGGAGGCGGCCCTGAGCTCCAAAGATGACTACCAAAAGGTAGGGTCTCTTCCCGCTCCTGGCTTCCGCATGCCATCGGCCCCCGCCGTCAGCCCCGCCAGGTCGGCCCCACCTGCGCGGCGAGAGTCTGGTTCATTTCACCCGGCACTGTGTTCCATTTGCACTTTTTTGGTAATGTCTGTCAGCCTCTTGGAATAGAGCCACTCTGCTTCATAAATGTGCTCATTTCTGAGATTTTAAAAACAGACCTTTATGCATTTCTCTTTAAAATCAACTTATCCAGATGAATATGTAGCTTGGCCTATAGTCTTTCTCCCTCTCTTTGTCTCTCTCCGGCTGTCTCCCTGCATCACTCACTTTTTCTTTCTTCTCTCTGTATTAATTTGCTCAGGTTCATAACAAAGTACCACAGACTGGATGGCTCGAACAACTGAAATGTATTCCTCACAGTTCTGGAGGCTGGGAGTCTCCTCCTGGGGGCTGTGAGAAGAGGATCTGCTCCAGGCCTCTCCCCTTGGCTTGTGGATGGTCCTCCTCTCCCTCTGTGTCTTCACATCATCTTCCCTCTATGCATGTCCATTTCTGTGTCCAAATTTCCCCTTTTTAAAGAACAACTGTAGTCATACAGGACTAGGGCCCAACCTAATGACCACATTTTAACTTGATGACCTCCATAAAGACCCCGTTTCCAAAGAAGGTCACATCTGAAGTCCTGGGGTTGGGACGTCAACATATCTTTTTGGGAGGCACACAGTTTAACCTGTAATGCTCTGTTTCTTATTGAATAATAATAAAAATACTTCTCAGAAATGTAGACATCACATCATAAAATAATTATTTTCACTATTGTATTATATTTTTAAAATCTCCTCTGATAGAGATTTGATTCCTTTAAAAATAACTTGAGTTGCTGTAATATTTAGAACTTTGTGATAACGTTTAAATTTTAATTATTGTTATATTTTGATTTGGATTCACATTTGACAATAGAGCGAGCAGCTACTGTCATGCCGATCTATTTTAGAATTACGTAAATAGTCTGATATGCAACAGTTCCCAGGAATGTGTGGATTCTCCACCTATTCCCCATGGTGGCAGAGGTGGCAGTAAGAGAGAGACAGGGATAAGAGTGTATCTACTAATGAAAAAGTAACAGGACGTGCAACTCATGGTCACTTCAAGTCCAAAAAGCAGAGAGGGCTGAAGGAGGTGCTGACAGGGCTTCCTTTGTCCCTCAGCACGCCCCCTGCCTCCCTCCAGGGCTGTGCCGTCTGCCTGGGCCATAACAGTAGGAGGCCTCCAGGATGGCCCTCACCAGACTCTGCCCCTGTGTAATCGCCTCTCCTTGAGAATGGGCTAGATTTAATGACTCACCCCTATTGAATGACAGAAGTGATGAGCTATTACTTCTGAGATACGTTTATTAAAGATTGTGGCTGAAGGAAACTGGACTTTGGCTGGTAAACACACAATAGAATATATAGACGTCAAAATATAATGTTCACCTGAAAATTATATAATTGTATTAACCGATGTTACCCCACTAAACTTAATTTTTTTAAAGTTGAAAATAAATGAGTAAGTGAAGATTGTGGCTTTTATCTTGGGAGCCTTTTCCTCTCACTCTCTTGGATCACTTGCCCTAGGGCAAGCCAGTTGCCCTATTGAGAGGCAGCCCTGTGTAAAGGCTTATGTGGCAAGGGACAAAGGCCTTCAAGAACCCCCTGAGCAAGCTTGGAAGCCCCTCAACCTCAGTCTAGCCTTCAGGCGAGAGAGTAGCCATGGCTGATGGTTTGACTGCAGCCTCATGAAAGACCTCATGCCAGAGGTATCTAACTAAGCCATGCTATAAAAACAATGAGATGATAAATGTTTGTTTTCTGAAGCTGCTAAGTTTGGGAATAATTTGTGTGTGTGTGTGTGTGTGTGTGTGTGTACATATATATATATATATGTACACACACATGCACATATATATATTTCTATTCTAAAAACTTTTAATTGTAAATTATCTTCCTCATATTCCTTTCATTGTAACTTTTCTGATAATGGTGAGTTTACTTGGACATCCATGATGGCAGTTAAGCATGTAACCTCTAGCATCAAAGTGTCTCAATTTGTATTTCGGTTGTGCGACTTTTTATCAAGTGCCTAACACTTAGAAAGCCATATATCTTATTTATTCAAGCAAACCTATAAGGATGAGAGATGTCATTATTATCTCCATATTTTAGATTCCCAAAGTCCCAGGTTAAGTTAGTAGAGTAACTGAAATTAGAAAAATAAGACTGGATGCAGAGAGATGAATTAGGCAGCTGTTGTAGGACCCCAAGCCAGAAACGATAGGAGCTTTGTCTAGTATGGTCACAAAGTATGAACGAAACAAAGCGATATTTAGGAAGTAGAACTCATAGAACTTGGAACTTGATTGAAAATGGAAAATAAATGAGGAGGAGAAGCCCAGGGTGATTTATAGGTTTCTGGCTAGTGACGATTTATATAAAGGTATGGAGGAGCCAAGGCAGCTTTGTGGAGAAGGTAAATGTGGAGTTTAAGGTACCTATGATCTGGACATCCAGATGATTGCTAGGAGGAGACACAGGCTGGTCCTACCTTGCGGGGAGGGTAGTTGTGGATGTTAACTGGGTTGATGGTTGTAAAGGACAGGGTCTGGCACATATTAAGTGCTCAACAAATGGTAATCCTTATTCTTATTGGGAGTTAACTTATATTTGGTGAATGCAGCCCAGGTTACTAATGCGATCACAAGGAAAGTGATGAGATGAGAGGAGAAGGCTTAGGGCCTGAGGGACTCCCGCGCTTGAGAGACGGGTAGGGAAGACACTGCCCCGGGCTTGGTACAGAATCAGCCCCAAGCAAGAACTTAAACATTAGTTCTGTTTGGTTTAATATCACTCTATTTAATTATAAAGGCAATGTTAGTAGTTAATACTTAAAGTTGCCTATGGTAAATGCTATATATAAATTGTCTATTGTAATGATACACAGTCCCTTAAGATACCAATAGTAATACTAAGAGACTCGGGAAGAATATTAATTTCCCTCCAGAATATCTCAAAATGGTGTTCACAATGAAGATTTTAAGTTCAAAAGGTCAGTGTCTTCCATGTATGATGAAAGGCTAATGTATACCTAATATCCTGGTTTCTACTATGATAAAGTTTCTTACCCGTGCCTCTGAATAGAACCACTTTGGTTTGAGATAACTTATACACATATGAAATTAAATTTAGTTATTAAATATGAACTGTTTTAATATTTTCCCCATTGTTTTTATAGATTTGAGGAAACGTTACTGTTTTATTCTAGACAGTTCTAATCAAACACTTTTTGGGCATTCTGTACCTAAGCATATGGAATTAAATATATACATCCATATCTATATATACATTTTTTTCTTGGTTTTTAAAAGTAGGGCCTTTTTTGCATAAACGCTGAGGTTGCATGTGCCCCCAGCATTTAGATAGCCACTGCTGTTAATATAATCACATGCAACTGCTTTATCACCAACTCAGAGAACAAATACTGTCCCATCTCCTTTATTTTATATGTAAATAAAACTGGCGCTGGCTTCCACCAAAGGCAGGGCACTTCGGTCTGGCTCCTTGGCCAGGAGACTCAAGATTCCAAGCCTTTCACTCTTCTGTTGGCTCATTGCCAGGGCACAACTGTCAAGGAGCATGGGGCCCTGTGGCCCTCAGAGGTGCTGCTCCAGGAGCTGCTCTTCCCTTTTCCTTTCAGGAGATGCACAGCATGAGGGTCAAGTAGTCTTCCTTTCAGCCACCACTGGAAAGAGCTGCTTACTGAAAACCGCAGCCCTGGGGACCCTTGGCTGAGCTCAGTCAAGTGCAAAGCTCTTTTAATTCCCAGCACAGCCATTGCCCAAGGGCCCCCACCCAGAAGCCCTGGATCAGGATTTGTCCCTCTGTCCCTTAAGCACCAAGAACTATCATCCCCACTCCACTTTTTCAGATCCATGAGGGATCAAACATTTTCCTTTTCAGGAACCAAAAAACAAATTATATTATTGTGTCACCTACACTGATGAACGGGAGGGCTAACTGTGCACCTATACATACGTGACCGTTGTGGTTTTTATTTTAGTCCAGGTACCATGGGAAGCAGAGCCCGTGACAAAGTCTTGTGTGTGAGGACTTACTGAGGCATGTGTGGCCACGGAGCAGGAATGAAGGGAAGGAGCATGGAAAAGGGAAGGAGGGAGGACCAATTTAAGTTGGCCCCTGCTATCAGTAACCGGTTGTTGGGACCAGTCATTCTGAGGGGTGGTTCACGCTCCATCTCTAAGTTGCACATGTGTAGGCTCAGGCTACTGTGTCCCTGGGGCAGGATGCAGGAGGCAAGAGGCATGTGGCACGGCTGCGAGGTGAGGTGCTAAAGGGTTGCACCTGCATAAAGTTAGAGTCCATGCAGAGCTGAGCACTGCAGCAGGCAAGAAGAGAAAGGTGAGGCCAGGAGGATCTGAGCTGGTGCGCGAGAGGTGGCCAATACGACGGCCGACAAGTGGTCTTTCCCCCAACCCCACCCCACCCAGGCTGGCAGCTGACTAGAATGTCTCGGGTTTACCGCGATTCCGTGACTTTCTGGCACTTTATGGAATTTATATGTTACACATAGCTACATAATAACAATAATAATCATAGAACAGCAACAACAATACCAACTGAGTACTTACTACATGCTAATCACTGTTTAAGCACTTTATTTAAATGAAGTCTAAATGAAGTCATTGATATATTTCTGACTATATTTATCTATGTACCTAGATAAAGTGAATATGTTTAGCTATAGATACGTGTGCATCTTTCTTATCCTTATGTAAAATTGCATGCATTCATGTATCTCTTGTTTCTAATTTTGAAACTTGTATAGATTTCTAAATGTCCATTCAATTGGTATAATTGATAACACACAAGAAAAAAAATCAATAATTTTCAATACCTATGAGAGGTGATATTATTAGCTTTTACAAGATAAAGAAGTTGATATGTGCTTTTACATTTGCCTTAAAAAGTAATGCGGTTTCTCATGCATCCCACAGAATAGGGGGAGAGTCTCAGATAGCACTAGTTGCCTTAATAGTTGAGTGAAGGAGAGGAGGAAGCTGAATAGGTAACCTCTGGACTTGGCTTTCCTGCGTTTTCTATCTAGTGTAACCTTGGACAAATTCCTGAAACAACAGAGGTCTTTAATCTAGGATGAGTCATTTCTTAACAATACTAGATTAGGGTCTAGGATGCTGTAATCTCATCATAAACATTTAGGTTTTTTTCTAAGGTCAGGGAGGTCCTACAGGTGACTCCTTTTATGCATTTTATATCTATGTACTATTTTCCCCTTTAAGAGTTGGCATTTCTAGCCGTTACTACATTCTGGGAATTCATCTTTTTGAGCCCTGGTGCGACCCCTATGCCCTAACTGTAACATTGACCTAGGTTGCTAATTTAATAGTCTTCACGCGTTTGCCCCCAGTGACCTCCTAGTAACCAGTTTCTTCAGCTACTTTTTTATTTGTGAAGTTTAGAGTGACAGTATTGCTTACCCCGAAGCAGCCATTTGAACATAAAATTAGCTGATTTTATCACAGGGACCAATTGTTGAGCTAATTAGATGTGCAGTACTGCTGATGAGCTAGAAACCCAAAGTGATTTCTCATCTAGACTGTGGTTTTGTGCAAAGATCTCTGGGTTGTAGGCTCACCAACAAACGTAGGAAAGGAGAAATGGCTGAAGAAGTTTGCTAATTTCTACTCAGAGGAGAATGGAGAATTTTACAAAAGGGCATTAGGGTGAAATGAACTTCAGTCTGGGTCCATTGACCTTGAAAGCACTGGATTCTGCTCACAGAATCCGACAGCTCCTTCATGTCTTTGGTGATCAGAAGACCCTGCACGAAATGTGAGGGCGTTTTTGCTTTTGGACGAAGGCTTCATAATCTTTTCTTAACTGTATTTTCATATTTTTTCAGAGTTTCCTGGTGGAATTATTTGCTTATAGTATTACTTGGAGGAGATAATCTGATGTATTATTAATTGTTTTGGGATTATCAAATGTAGCATTTCCTCCGAGTGAACCTGTCATGACAAACATTTTCTGATATTCTAAACTGAATTATGGCCTCTGGCAGGATTGAGGGGTCTGCATGTGTGATTCTTACATCCTGAAAATACAACTCTTCCCCATTTAAGAATTAAATCTTTTGACCACTGATAGATTACATTTCTTGAAATTTGACAGAGAATGAATAAATTAAAGATTGTTCTCCAGGCCACATGACCGCCGTCCTTCCCAGCTCCTCAAACAGCTTCACAAACAGCACAATCTTTTTCTTTTTCTGAATAATATTTTTACGTGAATGTTAAATTACGTACTATGTGGCAAATATAAAACAGTATTTAAAATTCGTCTTTATCATCCTCTCAGCCTGTGTGTTCCTTCGTTCACCCACCTACCCACTCACCCCTCCATTCATCCGTCTATCCATTGGCTTCATCATAGCTATAATCTCTAAATATTTACCATATTTTATCTTAAATCTCAATTATCTGGCAGTCCATCATCTATACTCTATATAGTGTTATTTTAAAGAAAAACACCTGAGTAGACAATAAAAACAGTATGCAATGATTGGATTATAACAAGCATTTTATAGAATTGCTTCAGCTTTGATTATTTAATTTTTCTTCACAAATTTTGGATTTATTTTATAATTTTGTTCAGCTTTGGTTATCTAATTTTTGTCCCAAAGCACTCAGATTGCAGCCACATATTCAGTGATTCCCCATGATCTCCGGTTAAGTCCTGAGAAGTTACTCTTTGGCTGCTGAGTGTATGTGTGTATGTCTGTGGGGGGGCAGGGGGTGGAGAAAGAGGAGGAGGGTTGGGGAAGAGGGAGAAGGAGAGGGAGAGGGAGAGAGGGAAACAGAGAGACAGCTTTCATTTCCAAATAACCTACCTACTGCAGCTACCAATTTAGTTTTTGCTTCTCTTTTCTAGCATAGTTCAAATGTCATCTCTGCACCAATGCAGAACTGGTCCAGAACTACCCTCTGGGTTCGAGATCCGCATATTCCACTGCCTACTTGTTATTTCTACTTATTTGTCAACATAATATTCCCTAAACTGGAGGCTTGGTTCCCACCCTGCCCCCAATAAACAAACCCCACAGCTCCTTGGCCAACCCCAGCCATTGACAGCCTTCCCAGTCTTCATTGTTTAACTTGCTTAAGCAAGATCCCTAGGAGTCATCCCTAACTGACCCCTTTCCCTCATTCCTCACCTCTAATTAATCAGACTAACCTAGATTCTACTTCTACATACATCTCCGGTGTGTCTGCTTCTCTTTCATTTTCATGTTTACTATCATAGTTCAGGCCATTATTATCTGTTCCCGGACCACAGGGCCACTTACCTCTCTGCACACCGCGTACCCACACAGGGCAGTCTGAGCATCTTTCTAAATCTAATTCCAGTCATTTCCTTTTCCTTGTCAAACGTCCATGGCTTTCCCGTGACATTCAGAATAAAATCCAAACTCCTTAGCCTATAAGGTCCAACACAATCGTTTTGCTGTCTTCCCATAAAGCATATGTAACTTCTAGTCAGAGTGCCTGACTATCATTGCATATCTAAGAATTAACATATAATTCTTGTTTAGAGCTTAGAACCTTTGAATAAAGCTCAAGAACTTCTAGAAATCTGGAGACATAGGATGAGAACCACAGTCTCTCATAGAAAATTTCACAGCTGTACAGCGAACATCATAAAGGATGGTTTCATATTTATGTTTCAAAATTGACTTCTGTGTAGACTCACTGTTGCCACCAAGAGACCAGATTCAGAGGTTTGAGGAACTGCTGCTTTGTTTAGTAGGTGTCGTATACCCTCAGAAATTAACCACTGCGTTAACCAGTGTTTCTTACCCCGAGGCCTATCTTGCAAACTTTCTTCATACAAGAAATTACTAAATATCATAGCAATATTTAGTAATGTGAGGTCAGTGGTTGGTATGTGAAACTGTCTTCTTGCTCTGATTTCCAAATTTCTGACTTTTAGTCCCTGTCATAGTTACCTAAAGTGACTGTAACAAATTTCCAAAAACTTCGAGATCATGAGGGTAGGGCCCTCATGATGAGATTTGTGCCCTTACAAGATGAGACACCAGAGAGCTCTCTTGCTCACTCTCTCTCCACATGCACACAAAGAAAAGTTCATGTGAGCACACAGTGAGATGACGGCCGTCTATAGGTCATGAGAAGAGTCCTCACAATGCAACCTACCCTGCCGGCACCTTGATCTGAGACTTCCTAGACTCCAGAACTTGAGAAATGAATGTCTTTTGTTTTAAGCCATCTGGTCTTTGCCACTTTTTTATGGCAGGCCACACTGACCAAGATACCATGGCGGGCTGGGAAGAACCATGGTCTCGGATGAGAACAAATGGCTAGGGTCCTGCTCTGCCTCTACTGACTGTGACCTTGGACAGATCTTTAAAGTTCTAGTTCCTTGTCTATAAAAGGGAGAAAATAAGAACAAAACTTTTTCTAAATGTTAACAGTTTTCAGTGCCTTGTCCCATATTACATGAGTGACTCTCACCCCCTACTTTGGGAGATAGCTCTGTTCTGCTACCTGCCATAGGAGGAAGCTGAAGGTCAGAGGGCTTCATGCACTGTCCCAAGATGACCCAGATAGGACATTTAGAGAGTTTAAGGCATTTGACTCTGAATTCCATATGCTTTTATTACATTCTGTGTGGAACTACATGGTAATCTGTCCAGCTTTTTACAAATATCAGAGTTTAATGGAATGACTCCAGAGACGAGGCTGTCTGTCTCCTGCTTTTCCTGAGGCCCTCAAATTTCAAACCACTGTGAAAATACAGGATCAGGGAATCTTCTTTTCTGTCATGAATTGAGAAAATGGCAGCGTTATTTCTGTTTCTTTGTTCACAGGGAAATGGGTAGGTTGCATACTAGAAGTATTTCCTAGAAATTTATTGTATTCTCTATGCTGTGATGTTAAAACCAGTTTCGGCACTAAAAAACTCTGCTTTCACCAATACCAAAAATCATTTATTTGCAATGAAGGACCCTGGGTAATGTCATAAATAAATACCAGTTGATATTTTATGGCTTGGGGATTAGCCAGTTCTTCTTTAAAATATTTTTTTGTTTGTGCTATTGTTTAAAGCATGGAGTTATGATTTTTAAATGCCCATGGAAAGGCCCCAAATAATTCATTCACTTACCTTAGTCAAAAAGAAAAATCCCCCTTTGTATGTCGAGTCCTAAAGATGAAGTTCCTCTCACACCCTTCCTGTAGCTTTGTGTTTATCATTACAGCTATTATTATGAACTCTAAATAATAACTTGTGAAATAAATGTTTTAAAAATGCCCATTTCTGGGGGCCAGGCATCTCTGTTTCTATGTGTGCAGCCATATCGTTGGCTAAATCTCTAGCCTTAATGGTTTAGTTGCACACGGGTGATTATTTTCATTCCCACTTATTACTGTGTGTTAGACTCTCTGTGTACGAGTGCAGATTGCCCTTTCTTGCCCTGTATTTAGAAATATCTGCATTACCCCTGGGTATTTGTTCATTAATAAGGGGTGGGGAGAGGAAAAGCTTGTAATAATGGACTTTACATATTATTAAACTGTGTGCATCCACATTTAGGTCCAAATGAAAAATCTGGTTTATGTTACTGCCCTCTGGTGGTTGTAGTCTGTTGCTGCAGTGGCAGGGAAGTGCGTCTCTGGCGCGGAGGTTGGCCTGCACTGGCAGCTTCCAGCAGCAATGCAAACAGGAGCATTGTGGGGTCATCAGTCTTTTATTCACCTTCGTTGCTTTTCATTCGAGTGCTTTGCAAGCACCCTAGGATTCCACTTACTGGCCAAAATAATGATAGAAGAAAGCATTCTTGTGAGGACCAAGGAGGCGTTTTCGTTTTAGGGGAGGCATATATCCAAAATAACCATGACCAACATAGGGTGACATTTGAGTGAATTCAAATTCTCCACAGGCCACACTCCTACTCATTTTTCAAGGTCAGCGTGGGAAAATGCAGTGGCTCCCAAAGGGCACATCCTTGTGGTACACGAGATGACTTCAGGGTGTATCCGGATGAACCTTTTACATTTTAATAGCTATGTGTTTGTTTCACCATGGATTAGGAAGTATGCAGTAAGTGTTTGAAGTCCATGATGTCATGGGCATTATTGCTTAGGTGGAGAGGAGGAGATGGTGCCTATACGCACAGCTGCGTTCTTTGCATTAATGCTTCACTGATTGATGGAGCAAAACCCCCCATAGAGGCGAGTAGATGACGTGGGGCAGCTACTTGCTTATAGTTTGACCATGGGCTGTTAACCCCTCTAAGCCTGGGTGTCCCGATTTGTTCAATAGGATAATAACGGTTACTTCTTAGGGTGTTCTAAGCATTGCATGATAATGGTATATATGTCAAGCGTCTGTCACAGAACAGGCGTTCTCATCTCCCCACATCCCAGGACACTTCTCAGAGCCTGCCTTCCTCCACATTTGCCGTGCACAGCTGGCCACGTTCATCCGACCTATTGCAAGAGCTTCCATGTTTCTTTTCCCTCTCGATTCTAAGTGGGACCCTCCCTTGCTTTGCATCCTTTGCAACATTCCGTGTGGCACTTTGCATGAAGCAGGCACTCCATCAGTGTGTGTCAGGGAGGAATTAAGAACAAGTGCAAAATAATTCTAAGCAACATTTTCCCATCCTTTCCGTGCATTTTATCCTTCGGATTAGGACAGGACCCATGTGCTGTCCCCCCCCTCCCCCCGTCTCCCTGATTCATGTGGTCTGATAATGGGAACAGGATTAGCTTTCTGCCCATTGGCTACAAGCAGTGAGGAAAATGGTCTGTAGTGTCTAGCGCCATCACTGGTATCATACCAACTAACATATAGGTTTATCGGGTGTGCCTAACTGCACACCCTCTACTTGTTAATTTCAGTGGAAGATAAATGGAAGACAGTAGAAACATTTTAAATACAGTATTTCAGCTAGGATAGGATCTATTTTAGAGACAACAAAAGAGCCTTTGTTGCTCAAGGTGGTAGATTAATAAGCCTTGCCCTGGTTTAACCAGTATAAAATGGCCTTAAGAGTGGTACATCAGAGAACCTACCCCCGGGGCGGGCGGAGGGGAATAGGAGCCCTTCCATTTTAGTGGCAACAAGATTGAAACAGTGTTCGTCGTTTGCCTACAGAGGCAGTGTGTTTGCCTTTAAAATTCCCATAGATTTTGTCTCAATTCCGTGTGTCTCCAATTCACCTCAACAGAGGTGGTTCCCAGTCTGTTCCTAAATGCCTACTTGCATTTCTGCGATGGAGATGATGTTCATTTAAGGCTTAGAGAAATCAGAGCTTTCACGTTTGCCATGAAAGCCAGAGAGCTGCAGCACCTGAGTTGCAAAGATGAAAGGACATTTGTGTGTGTGCATGTGTGTTTATAACCTAAAGGACAGGGAAAAGAAAGGAAATAGATGTTTACTGCTTTGCACTTACTTCAAAATATGCCTTACTCCCTCTGGTGGGACCATTTAACTCCAAATGCGTCCCCTCATCCCCCTCCACCCCCACCACATGCTCCCCATCCCCACCCCCACCCCATTCGTCTTAGCTCATGTGACATCTGTTCTGGGCACTGCAGAGCAGTCTTCGCGTTGCCATGGCAGCCGGTGGAGAGAGCCCACCCATTGGCTGCTGGAGGAAAGGAGGAAAAAAAGGCCCACAGTGTCAGGGGTCGTGTGCCTAGTGCCCGCCTGCCACTGTTTTCAGTCAGCTGCTGGCTCGGGCACATTAACAGAGCATGCTGCAGGGCGCAGAGGCCCGCAGGGACCGCCCGCCACAGCTGTGTACACCACGGGTGGAATGGGGGCCCCAAGGTCAATGTCATTAGTTTCTCCCTCAAGTGTGAAGAGTGTGAAGGACAAAAGCAGAGCATATAAAGAAAAGTGGGCTGCCTTTTCCTTCACCTTGAACTCCTCCGAGCTCTCTTTTCTTTTGTAATGTTTGGATTTGAAATTCACAGAATGACCCTTTCTACTCCCAGCCATCCCCATAGTGAGAGGGCCTGGGCCCCAGTTAAGCTGTCAGAATAAAAGCCTCTATCAGATCCCGCCACTCTCAAACGAAAAGAGGATAGGATTCCATTTCGAAATCTGCACCAGAATCTGATTGTTTTTAAAATCCTTTTCCTCTTGTTGGAGTCACCTCTGAATTTAACGACATGATTGGAATCACGGTTCTGACCTCATAGCTGTAGGTTACTTGTATCCTTACCCCATGGCCAACTGAATCGATATCCCCAAGGCCTGATCTTGCACCCGGCCAATCAGACAGGTTAGAGAAATACAACCATGAAAGCCTCGCTGGCCAAACCCCGGCTGCCTCTTTGGGCTCCTTCTCCAGGCAGAGTCTGAGGTCCCCACCTAGGTGTGAGGGAGAGCATGCGTACACTACCCACAGCCAGGGCCTTTAACCTCAGAGCCGGGTACCGGTTGGGATTCGTCTGTGGCTGGTGACCTTGCCCCCTGGCCAACACTGACAGCACCAGTCAGCATAGTTGAAGATAGAGAAGGAACTTCCATGAACGTTCTCGCCTCTGCACCTCCCAGCGAGCATGGTTCTTCAAATCCCTGTTTTCCAGGAGACAGAAGCTGGTCATCTCCAAGGTCACACAGATTATGGAGGGGTGAGCCCGGGGCATGCACCCTGGTTCTTTGCTTCTAAACTCTCTGCACACTTTTTCCATTCTGTCACACGGCCATGGTAGATTCCTGGACAGCTTTATGCCTAGGGAAGGTGGGCTACGATGAGATCATGCCTCCCATTGCTACTCATGCTTTGTAGTGCCTATTTTATACTTAATACGAATGTGTCCTTAGTGTTTAATTTGTCAGGATCAGGGCTAATGGCCTGAGGAAATCTCGTTGTTGCTTCCGGTGGTGCTCATGGTTGTGGTCCAACTGGAAGCACCATACACGGTGCACTTGGCCTTGAGCAAAGGCTCCTGGCTAAGGACAAAGAGGGGTTTGTGCCAGAGCCGGTGAGACACATGTAAAAGTTATTGTCCGTGTTGCTTCCCTCTCTCAGACTTATTTTGGTCACTTACTTATTTGGGCATGATTTTTGTCATCGTCAAAATAGAAACGTACCACAAAACTTTGACAGAGAAGGTCCGTACTAAACTTACTTTGCAGAGGTGTGAGGATGGTGTGCAGTTAGTCACATTTCAGTTCAATTCAAAGTATTTACGAAGTACCTGTATATCGTGGGGGAAGGACGTTGTGGAAACTCAAATGCAGAATCAAAATCTAAAAATGCATGCATGACCACTTAGAGCTTGGAAGCGCATCTGCATCAGCTTCTCTCTCTGGTGGCTTAGTGTCCGCTCAGCTCTGCGTGAAGAGCCATGCTCACGATATAATAAAAATCCCATCTCTTTGAGAAAAATAATGGGCCTGAAAAGAAAGCCAACCACTAGCTGGAAAGCCAACTGGTGTGGAAAAGGCTTTCAGATGTGAAATGACTTACCCAAGTAATCATATAGCTATTTAAAGCTGAGCTAGAAGCTAACTGTTTAGAGAGTTCTGTGAATTCCAGAGCTCCACCGACACCTACTGAATCAGAATCTTTAGGGGTGGGGCCAGAAAATGTGAAAATTTTCTAACTCCCCAAGTGATTTTGATGCACAGCTAGGTTTGGGAACCTCAGTGTAGTGACCGAGTCCTTGGTCTTGGACGTCAATCCTTAGTCCCTAGTCTTGGCACTTAGTCTTGGGTGTTTGGGACTGGATAACTAACTTAACCACTCAGCTACTGTTCCTGATCTCCAAAACAGATCTGGTCCTACGTACCTCAGAAGCTTATTGTGTGGAATAAATGAGATAACATGTACCAAGCCCTGGTTTGCAGGAAGGCCTGATCAACATGAGTCGTCTTGCCTTTTCTTCATGCTCTTTCCATCCTGGCATGTCGTATTCAGTTTATATTAAGGTTTTCAGTTACATCGGCAGCTAGCACATAGAGGCAATGACCTGCTCAACCTTCAACTCTCAGGTGTTGAAGAAGCCATGGGTCAGCGTAGTTGCCAACTACCAGTACCTTCCTTCCCCTGCATTAAGCTACACCTACTCAGCAGTGGGCTTTAGGGAAGAGTGAACCCTGGAGGTCCTCATCAAGAGCCCCTTGCCCACTCTAGCCCCCCTGTGCCTTATGAGTCCGCAGGATCTGCCCGATTCAAGGAATTCAAATGCCTTGTTAGTGATCTGTTGTGCAAAAGCAACATGAAAGCACCAGTCTTTTGTTCTTAAATTTTGTTCTCCAGCGTTTGAGATTTTAGGCTACTTTGTTTTCATTGATCTTATAGGCGTGACCTCAAGCTGTGGTTCTCAGACTTTTTCGCCTCACAGCCTCTTTAAATGCTTAGAAATTACCGAGGACCCCAACGAACTTTTGTTTTTGAGGGTAATATTTATTGATATTTACCATATTAGAAATGAAAACTGAGATTTTGAAAACACAAGCACACATTCCATTAGCCATCAGAGTGATGATGTCATCACACTTCACGTAGCTTTTGGAAAATTCCACCCACACTCTTGAGAGAATGAGAGTGAAAAAAGGCAACATACCTTGGTATTATTATGAAAACAGTTTTAACCTTGTGAACCCTGAAAAAAATCTTGGGACTGCTCAGAGGCCCCCGAGCCACCCTGAACTGTTCATCTTGAGTACACAGGCTGTGTCCTGCCAGGCCGATCTGTCTCACAGAGAAGCACAGAAATCAAAGCAGAGATCATTGGCTCACTCACCGATACAGTCGGAAAGGGGTCTTAGGGACGGCCTCAGAGCCCAGTTGCCAAACTGAGTTTGTAACTTATGGCTTCTGACCACTGGGCTTGCCTTATGTCTCAGTTTAGTGGCTTAGGGCACAGGCTTGAATGAAAGAGCCTCATAGCTGGGGCTCTTGCCTCAGCTCCGCCATGTGTACCCTCGGGCAAGTTTCCTAACTTCTCTGGTAAAATGTAGATAATAAAAATATCTACTTCATAACCTTGCTGAGAAAATTAAATGAGACGATGTACAGAAAGGGAATGGTATCTTATGTAAGTATTCGATAAATAGTGGCCATAATGACACTCTGATAGATCCCTGACTTGTTAATAATGTTTATATCCCTCTTTTAGCTTCAAATCAAGTAACTCTCGGAGTTGTGCACGTGTAACATTATAGCAGTCACCACTCCTAGGAATTCCTACTAATATCTCCGCATATCGTGGTCCCAATTGTTCCTTTTTTCTGACAACATTCAGGCTGGTTGAGCAACTGAGCAAAGCAAGGGGATTCCAGGCTTCGTGGTGAACGCCATATCTGTCTGCCTTCCCAACAGGCTGAAAGTAGAGCAAAAATCGGATATAATTAGTTTACATGTCAGACCCAACAATCCATGCTGTACGTCATGCAGGCATGATCGGTGTTTTCAAGGTGGTATGAAATCTCATAATGAGCCAACAAATAGTATTATTACAGTTGAATAAACTGAAGCATGATTTATGATGATTAAAATTTGTTTGTAGCATATGTTTTTCTTTTTCCTTTTTTTTTCCCCCAAAAGTAGACTGCATGCTTTGTAACACTATCCATTCGTAAATTGTGTTCCTAAGCCATTTTTTAATTGTCTGCTAATCAGTTCATGGGAGAGCTGAGTGATGGTAGGTGACCCAGTTCTCCCTACTTGACAAATGTCAATCTCACACTTTCTTACTTATGAGAAGAGGGCTCCTGGTCCCCTTCACATACAAGCCAACAGATTTATACTGCAAAATTTGGAGTATTGTTTTTAAACAGTATATGTGAAATTGAAGGCTTTGATAGCAAAAGAAAAACAAAAGACAGAGATTTAAAAACAATGTCCTAAAAATAACTAGTTTTATGTATCCAGCCAAAGGAGATAGTCTATAATCCATGGCCCTGCTCTCTCAGGCCCTGTCAGATATATGTGGGTGTCAATAATGAATGAATTCATCCTCAGTCTTGATGAGTGTCTTGCTGAGTGAGACACCTCTTGTGGCTCTGTTGGTCACCTTTTGGTGAATAGAATGCTCTGTGGTCCCAGATGGCAGCATTATGCCTAGAACTGACATGTGACCATTGTCTCTAAGCTGTGTGATTGGAGCTTCTCCCTCTTGCTAAGGAAGTGGCATGTATCAACTAAAAGATGCTGGATTCGGAGTGAGAAGACCTGGGTTCTTATTCTGTCCCTTGTACTAACAACTGTGTGATTAAAGCAAGTACCTTTGTTTCTCTGGTCACTTTTCACCCCACCTGTACCAAGGTGACTCACCAGCCCTCACTTCTAAGGTTAGTCTAGAGTGGTAGCTGGTTCTCTGCACCCTCAGGCTTACAAAGCCAGCCATATCTACTGGCTTTGAGGGGAGACACGTGTTGTATAAAATGAGAGTCAGAAGTCATTTAACAGCTGGATGAGCTAACCACAGTGATTTTGAGTGAATCTAGAACTTGGAACCTTAGGTTTCCAAGTCAGAGATTGTTCATTCACCAAGACAATCTCCTTTCCTGTGTGAGGTGGTGGACTTTGAAGATTCGAAGTTCACTTGTGGGCCCGTGAATGACGACCATGGACAAATTTCTTTTTCCTTTGTATATTAGTTAGATGTCACTGCATAACAAACTACTCCAAAACTTGGTGTTTTAAAACAAAAATGGTATTTTCTATTTCTCATGATGCAGTAGGTTGGCTAGGGGAGTCTCTCGATTTTGCCTGGGCTTATTTATGTGGCGGCTGGGCTCCACCGGGGCAACTGGGGCATCTGGACCTCTTTCTCTCCACATGGTCTTTCCTCCTCAAGGAGGGTAATCCATGTTCGGCTGCCTCACAAGGTGGTGGCAGCATGCTAACCCCCAATGCGCAGGTGCTTAGCGAGCTTCTGCTCACTTTCCTCATGTTCCACTGGCTAAATCAAGTCACATGTTCAAGCCCGAAGTAAATGTGGGAGGTAACTGCACAGGAGTAGGGGGAATCAGCTGACGTGATTCCTTGAGGCTATCTGTGTAGCGATCTGCCCCCTACTCTTTTAGCTTTAATTTTCTGGTCAGTAAGATTGGACTAGGTAACCAAGAATGCATAGAGGGCCAGCCTTAAAATCAAGAGATGTGGGTTTTTTTTAATGTCTAATCTATTCGTAAATATGTATGGCCACAGGCTCCATTTCAGAATCCGCTCTCACCTCTGTATGCATGGATGACTCTACACTCGGCTCGAACTTCATGCTCCTTATCCTGGTATAACTGTCATTCCTAATGTGGCTGCTGATTCTCCTCTCTCCTTAACCCAAACTTCCTTCCCAATTATGCTGACTCCCCACCCAAAATGTTGTAAAATAAATGACGACCCCTGCCCCCAAATGTGAATGAGCAACAGCTATCCATTTGGAACTTACAAGGTAGTCAGCCGAGACTCAAAGTGAGCAGGAGTGGGAAAGTTTTATAATGAAAAACAAACAAACAAACAAACAAACAAAAACAAAAAACAAACAAGCAAATAAACGGAGGGCTTCAGGTGTACCCTAATTGAAGGCTGTTGGCATGGGAAAGTTGCAGATGGGCTAACTAGAAGAGGGATAAACCGTGTGATTGGTTAGGGATACGTATTTGGCTTCCTACGGTTGTTCCTAAATTGGCAGCAAACCAAGTTATTAACCACACCCTGGCTGTTCGGGGCCAGTTGCTGTAGGGGTTATTGCTTGGCTTCCTAGGCTGGTTATTGTAAGTAGTAGGTTATTGGTCGCTGTAGGTTATGGATCAGAATTCTGTTTTTATAGATAGTCTGCCCATTGTCTATGTATTCAGTCTCTAACCATTCACACAACTGAAAGCACCAGTCGACCGTTCCTTGTTCTCTTTCCTCGCACACCCCCTTTCCTGGCTCCATTATTCTGGCTTAAGTCCCCCTGAGTGATTTTATGGCACTCGCATTTTAATCATAACACTTATGCCCTTTATTATAGTTATTACTGGTTTGTTTCCTTTCAGTTCAAAAACTTCTTATAGGACAGGGATCCTGTTTTGTTCGACATCGTATCTCCATTCCCTAGCAGTGTCTGGTGCCCATTCACCTTATAGTAAATATAAATGTTAATTAAACCAATGCTTGGTGAATATTGAATACAGCCCGATTCATCTTTTACTTTCCATCTTATGGTCCACTTTTCCCACTACTTTATGGATATTTCCAACTGGATACCCCACCTTCATCTCAAAATTAACATGCTACACTTTTGATCTTTCTCCCAAGCTAATTCCTCTTTGGGATGCCCCCCTTTTTTAAGTCCCACCATTCTCCCAAACACTCTCCCTTGTCCCCTTCGGCTACTTAGTCGCAAGCGGGCTTCCGTCATCTTCGCCTCTTCCGCTCCTGTCTGTTCATTTTCACTCCCATCGCAGCCCTCGTTACGGCTTGGAGCATCACGCGAGCCTCCCACCCGATCGCTGGGTTCCACTCTCACCCTCTCTGGTTTATCCTCCGCCTTGCTCCAGAGCTCCACTTCGGTTATGCTTCTCTCTTGTGGGAAGCCCTTCTGTGGGCTCACGCTTCATAGCTCGTCATTCAGACTTCTGTACAACATGATCTTAAATGATTACATCCGGAGCTCACTGCTCCTTGACACATCCCCGATTTTCTGATCAAATTGTCCTGGTTATCATTTCTAGCACATGTCTTTCTCTTCCTCCCACCCCTCTGCTGCCTTTATCATCACTCCAGCCTAAAGGAATGAGGAAATATTTTCTTGTGTCATTGTAATGGCAGTTATATATGTTGTCTTCTATTGTAATTATCAAAGCAGATACTTTCTCTCTCTTACTTGGCTAAGCTCACTGAAACACCCACTCTAACTGGTCGTTGCATTGTATATAAAGTAAGCACACAATAAATATTTTTTGAATGATGAATGAATGATGAAGCTGGTCCGTGCATCTAGAATAACCGTCACATAAAAATGGGTTCGTATTTAGATTGATTTGGGTTGATTAATTCAACCTGCAGTTGAGAGTTTGCTTTTGAAATCATGGGATTATATAGAGTATCAGAATGATTTTATGTCTGAACTATCAGCATTTATTTAGTCCTTCCTTTTTTAGTGCTAGTGAATTGCTTTGTATTTGAGTAAGTGCTAGGGACTTCTCCCCAGGAGGTTTCTTTTTTCAAGGTCTATACCAGCAGCATGGCCAAATGCCTGTTTCTCAGCTTACACCCAGAGATAATTGGCTTTCCTTTAGTAGAAGTTCAGTTCACACTACCAAAGCATCTAAAATATTGATTTCCTTACTCATTAACACTTTGCAGTCTTATGTTGTACTGGAAAGAGGGATAGGTTCACAGAATTTGGGCCCAACAGGTAGCTGGGATCTGAGAGGTATCGAGGGAGAGGAGGCTTGCTGAGGAAGAGACATGCGTAGCGAGTCTCGGAGACCAGCGTGATGGAAAAGAAGGAAATGGCTGCTCCGTGGCTTGCGCTGTTTGAAAAGCTTGCCAACTGGTATTTTAGTTCTTGGATTTTTGAATCTGATGAAGAGAATGCCAGCGCAGTGTAGAATGCCAGCCTGAGAAAATGGAATAAAAAGAACGCCTATAAAATCTGAATAATCATATGTAGTACATCTATTAGTTTTAAAACGTGATTAGCTAATGCAACTTGTACCTGATAATCATAAATTAAACAATTACAAATAAAACAGAATACATTTATTGTTTAAATACCTGAAGTTCATATTTAGAAATTGCTCTTGGTAGCATCAGCATTCACACTGTCGCAGATTCACCTTTGCTGTTATGAGTTGCACGGCAGCCGTTTCAAATGGTGTTAGTAACATGCACAGTATGTGCTTTTGATGCAATGAAATGTTTCTCTGATCTTCTACTTTCTTCCTTACTCTACTTGGTTTCATTATCATATGCCTTTATACTCTTCCCTTTGCCTAGAATATCTTTGCCGATTTTCCATTTTTTAAAATTCTTCAAGATTTGATTGAAACCCCAACTCGTTAACAACATCACCCCTCCCTGGCATCGCTCTCTCCTCTGCAGCCGCACGGCGTCCTACCCGTCGGCTAACACGTGCGCCCATGACTTTGGTCATGTACCTTGAGCACGTGTCTCTCTTCCCCTCAGACTTCTCAAAGACAAGGGCGCTTTGCCTGAGTTACTCTTGTAAACTCCATCCATACCATGCCTAGCACAGGACCTGGCGCTTGTTGGGAATCAGTAAATATCTGTTTAATGAAATTGGACTAACACAGGATCAGGACTCCGACAGTGTAGTTTGCAGAGAACCGCCGACTCCCCGTTGCTGCTCGTTTGGCCCTCCGGCCCCGCTGCCCTTCGTGCCTATGGCAGGGCGCTCCTAAGTCCTCTGTGTGATTGCTGGATTGTTAGAGCCCAAGGGGACCAAGTGGTCCTATATCATCCCTTGTCTTAGTCCGTTCAGGCAACTATAATAAAATACCACAGACTGGGTGGCTTATCAACAACAGATATTTATTTCTCACAGCTCTGGAGACTAGAAGTTCAAAATCAGGGTGCAGACATGATCAGTTGTGGGCCCTCTTCCAGGTGGCAGACTTCTTTTTGTGCATTCACAGGGCAGAGGGCACGGGAAGCTCTGTCAGCTGCTTTTACCAGGGCCCCGATCCTATTCGTGAGCGCCCCACCCTTATGACCTCATCGCCCCCCACTTTCTAAACTATCACCTTGGGAGTTAGATTTCAATGTGGGAATTTTGCGAAGGATCCAAATATAGACCAGAGCACCCCTCATCTTACAGGAATAAATTCCAGACAGGTAAAGGGACATGAAAGTCACGAGTTCCCTTTGGGTTGCCGTTTAAGCTTTTGACTTAGTTAAGCAATCCTCTGTAATAAAAATTGTTGGACTCTCTTAAGAGTCAGGAGATCTAGGTTTTCATTTTAGACTTTATGTTAATGAGCTGTACAATTGGGGCACCCACCCCATTCTAAAAAAAAATCATTAGTCACAAACTAGGCACTTGTGAGTGGAATTTGGTCTTGTAGTCTTTTATTTTTTTAAGCTTGAATTTTAATACCTTTCAAAAAAGGAACCTACATTGCAGCTAACCGTAGTCACCATCCTTCCCCATTCTTCCAGACTAGCACTGTCTCAGAAATATAATACAAGTCACAGATCTGAGTCACGTAGGTAATTAAAAATTTCCTAGTATCCACATTAAAAACACATAAAAGCATTAAATTAATTTTAATAATTTAACTCAATATGTCCAAATTATTTTCTTTCAACATGTAATTAATATAAAATATTAAGAGGCATTTTATATTTTCTCTCCTTCTATACCTTTGGAAAACCTCGTATTTTGCACTTACAGCACAGCTCAGTTTCCGCTAGCCACATATTAAGTACTCAATCGCCACCTGTGGCCAGAAGTTACAGTATTGTACAATACTGTTCTAGATCCTTCTCAACTCATTTACCGTGTTTACTGAAACCCCTGGATGTGAAGGTCATGTAAAGTCCTTCCTGCTCTGACACCCTGTGAATCGATTGTTAAGGTGAATTTCTGAGCTAAATTAGCCCAGAACCACCATAGCTGTTCTATCAAAGTAGCACTTGTTTATCAGCAGATGCAGTGTTTGAACCAGAACCAGAAAGTGGCTCTTAAATGTGCAGGGTCACATTCGCTGGCCTTTGGGCTGAGTGGGCTTGTAGCTGGTTCACCCTTTGTCCCTGGCCCCGGCCTGATGGCCTGTTACCATGGCTGGCAGCCCGCCTCTGCTCAGCAGCACCAAGGCCAACGCCCTAGCCGCCCACCCCGGTACATAGGAGCACCCAGAGAGGCCTCTGCCTCCACCTCCAGAGCCACAGACCTTCCCTCCTATGGGCCCTCTCCAGATCTCTTCTGGTTCCAAGGACCATTTCGGACTTTCTTGGTCGTTTGCTACAGTGTGGCAGGGAGGGTTCAGTGGGGGCACCCTGAGTAGCAAGAGGCCTGCTCACTGTCCCCTCCTGCCTGTGGCTTCCCTTAAGATGACAAAGAGTATGTTTTTTAAACCACCACACGAAACTATTATTTCCTGTTAATTCTATGCAGCTGCTCCAGAATTGGCTAGAAAGAGAACCTCATTTAAGCTGCCTGATCAAGAGAAGGCTGTGAGTCAGAAGACATCTTGCCAAAGGCAACTGGAGATGCTTCACTGGAATCTTTATCTCTTAGTAGTGACACCTGGTTTCCTAGCTGATCCGTTCAAGTGAAAAACGGCACACTTTGCTTCCCTTGTGCTAATCTGTACAAAGAAGGACAATTTTTTTTCTCTTAAACAACAAGGTGACTTTTATTTGTAAAGACGATCACTATGAAAAAAAAAAATCAAAGTTTTCTGTTAAAACCTGGTGGTTATAAAATATCTTTATGGGGAAGTGTTCTAGATGATTAAATTACTTCCATGTTAAGATAATGCAACCTGTAAGAACACTCATGATCTGGATTCACATGTCGTGATATATAGATGACTGGAAGGCAATGCTCTCAAACTTTCATTGACCTATAACTCTCCTGGGGATCTCTTTTAAAAGCAGACTTGAATTGAGTAGGTTTGGGGTGGCGCTTGAGATTCAGCATTTCTAACAGGCTACCAGATGAGACCCAGGTTTCAGGGTTAAAAGGAACTTTGTGTGGACCCTCGATCTCCCATGGTCACAGTTCTTGAGAAAAGAACCCAATTGTGTGGTCGTTGGTTTTGCTGGGGGAGGGATGAGAGCTGAGCTCGCTTGTGAAGCTATAGCTTTAACGTCCATGAGCTAAATTACTAAGATTTAGTAAAACAGCAGGAAACGTGGGAGTTTAGGGGGAAAGTGAGCTATATGAAACAGTTTCTTGTTTCTTAATACATTATTAGGAGTCAACTATTTTGTTTGCTGGTACTGATGACCAGGAAAACATTCAGCTGTACAAAGTTCTATACAGTTGGATAGGATAGAGATCTTATAGTTAATTTAATGAAATTTTTTGAACCCAAAATTGTTGTCATACATGATAATGTATAGATAAGAATACATGAAAAGAATATAAATGACTATGTGTGTGCCCTAATGAAAAATATTTTTGCTGGTCTGTACATGAGAAAATCTCGTGTTTGGAATGAGTTCCCTGTTGTGCTTTGGGACTGACTGCAAGTTCAGCTTGGGGCGGGGGAGAAGGATCGGAGAAGAGGAAAGGGGTGGAGGGCAGAACGGGGCCACCATTCCTGTACAGTTCATAGGAGATTACTTTAAGTTTGGTCACAGAATGACCTGAGGGCTGGCTTATCGATGTGTGGAAGATTGCAGTTGCAATTTGCTGGTTAGTCTCTGTTCTTTTAATGCTTTCCTGAAGTGCCATTTTGTCTCAGTAAAATGCTCCCTAAAAATACTCAAATATTTTTAGTTGTAGAGTACAAATCAGATTGAGCTGCACATTTCCCTGGTGAGCAAAAGTGATGAGTTTGTGTTCATTAACTCGAGGCCATCTGGTGTAGACACGCAGCAGTCTGTGAATCAAACGTGCATCAAACTCCAGGGATCAGAACCCGTGCCAGACCCAGTGTTTTGGAGAGTCAACAACAACCAGGGGGAGAAAAGGGCCTCAACTATCTCTTTCTTTTATTTTTAAAATCAGTTCTGCCTTGCAGTATATCAGAGCGTTTCGCGCTGCTCAGCTGGCGAGCCACATTGCTTTCTCTTGATTGCCCATCTGAGCTGTCTTTGGGGTGTGCTTCTGCAGATGAAGTCGTTTTCTCTGTCACCATCTCCGTTTGGGTGTGGGGAGGAGAATGAGAACATTAGCGTCCCTTTCCTGGCACTTTTCTGTAACTGCAGGCCAGGGCCACCCCCACGCGTGTGCGCTCACACACATTCTCACCCTAAGACAAAAGCAAAGCAATACCCAAGGTAGCAGACCCGCTGCAGGACATTCTCAGAACTGTCTTTTGCAAATTGAAATGAGAGAGCGAGTGCTCCTTGTAGCCTTACTAATAAAAAGCTACTCAGCAGTGGCCAGCTTTCTGTCAAAGCATGCTGACCAAAACATGAAGAAAATACATTGCTATGCTGATTTGTTACCGATTGCCACCAGACACCTTAATGGCGCGGATGGAGAAGGACGTGGGAGGGACCGTCAGTGTCCACCGCAGAGCAGCATGGCTGACTTTTCTGTGATGAGATGCAATTCTCTGGGTAGCCTCCGTTTTTTGATGCTTTCGTAAGTGCCGTCTTTCTGGCTATGCAATTCTCTTTAAGGCACCCAGGCATGTTTAACTGAAGAAGATTAAACAGACTGGGCTGCCCATTGAGAAAGATGTGACTAGTGACGAGTCTCTGTACCTACCCAGTGCCCACCCTTGTACGTTCTAAGATGCCAAGCAGATGACAGAGTTCCATTTGGAAAATTCTTTTGAATCACACACAGTACAACGATAAACAGAAATAAACTTTGTGTTTCAAAAATTATGAAGAAAAAAGATGAAGCAAAGGACTTGAAAGATGGATGCAAACAACTGTATTATTAACAGAAAGCAGGGTGACTGATACGCAAGAAAATTTGCTCATGCGCTGTGAGGAAAGCTAGAAAGTAATTCTTTTTTCAATGTGTTAACTTTTAAAAGTACCAGTTAGTTATTCAGTGCCCTGCATTGCAATGTATCTTATTACAACCTTACCAGCCTCGGGTGCTATCATTGTTTTTAGTGTTTGCTGATATGATAACCATAAAATAACACTTTATTTGGTTTTGCGTATCTTTGTGTTCATTAACTCGAGTTTAACTCGAGTTAGCACTAGAGTTTAAATTTATTGGGTTTTTGAAAACCCTGAATAAAGACTTTCTTGTACTTAGGAAAGCTCATCTTCTAATATGCAGAAACTAGCTCACCAAAGGTCTTGTTAAGTGAGACATTAATTGAATTATAATGTGTTTGCTTTGGACATTACCTCTAAGTTGGTGGAATCTATATTGTTTGCAAGATCCAACTGTAGGTCACAAATTTGAGAACACACAGTGAGAATGAGTGAGAAAATCAGATGAGTTTTTAAGAAGTTTTCTGGAGGAAGAGATTTTGTTTTAATTTTTATTATACAACTAATATATGTTTAATGTGGAAAACAGATAAGCAAAAAGAAGAGAATAAAAATTACCTTTAATAATCATATTTTTAAACATTTTAGTATATAAACTTCTGTTCCATTCTCTGTGGGAATAAATACCTTAACCAATAGAATCTTAGCATACATTCTGTTTTGTAATATACATTTTCGCTATTCAATAATAATTTGGGGGGGTATGTAGTGTTCATTGAATGGATATACCATAATTTATTCAACCAACTCAGTGTTTTTTTTGACATTCGGATTGTTTCTGACTGTTTGCGATCATAAACACCGCCGTGGTGAGCATGCTTGTGGCAGAAACTTCATGCATCCGTGACCGTCTCCCAGAGTGAGTTCTCAGACGGGGAGCTGCCGCCCAGATGGGCACGTGGACATTTATAGCCTTGACACGTGCGTGTCAAAAGCATCACGTCATTTTTGTGCCATAGCATTTGTCTAGAAAGACTATTCATGACACTCGTTGAAGATGGTAAGGCAGGCTTTATTCAAGGGGGCCATGGTCATAGGTACGGGGACCACTGCAGTGAGGGCTTGTAGTGGGGGAGGGAGATTGGACTCAACTCCACATACGGCACGGAGAAGTGCGAATTTATAGCCAGGGATTAGGGTTTGGAGTTCAGTGTATAGAAAATCACTAAGTGGAAACATCAGGGCCAAGGGGACTATGGCCAAACTAACCTAACAGGATTTTGCCAAAGACCATCCAGGGTGAACACTGGGGATGGTAGAGGGCAAGGAACCTTATCAGATATCAAGGTGATCAGATATGGAGGAAGGGAGTCCGGTTAAACTGACGTAGCAGGATTCTTGCTAAAATTAGTTAATGCAGAGACAAACACGGAAGCCCCCAAATCAGGCCTAGTCGAAAAAGAGTTCAGGGAAGCCTGAGTAGTGTTTGGTCAATAAGAGAGTCTGTGTTAGCATTTACCATGCTCTGTGCTAACTTCTTATTCATGGTCCTCTCATAAGTCTTTATTCGTGTTAGGGCAGGACTGTGTGTACCTTGTTCGTCAACCTGCAGCACCAAGATACCCAGCCAGCCCCCAGCACCAGCCCTTCCTACCCAGCATCATTCCTGGCACAAAGCCGATGGCACCTTGCATGGAAGTGCTGGTTATTAATGCATGTTTGGAAAGAGACGGTGGCTGAAGATGGATGGAGAGGAAGGAGGGAGAGTCCTTGTCAGAGGTGCCTAGGTTCTGGTACAAGGTTTATCACTGATGATGTGGGATCTTTTCAAACCCATCATCACTTCTTTTCTAACAAAAGCAAATGAACTAATTTAAAAAGACGATTGAGAGCATTTCTGAGGGCTTTTCCCTCAGATCTGCAAACCTATGAGTCTTTTGCTGTGAATTATGTATAAGGGATGGAAAAAGTTGGCTTGGGTGGCGTCCTGTGTTAAAGGGAAAGAAACTGCAATGCGGTTGGAGAAGTTTGCCTAATGGATAAATTCCTTCAGAACATAAGTGACAGCAGAGGGACCTGGGCTGCAGCAGGAGAGTTACTCTGGGACGTCAGGCTGTCAGCGTGGCTCTTGGAAGTAGGCAGCGTCTGAAGGTCCTGACTGGCTGAAGGGCAGCGTCAGACTCCTGATGGGAGGTGACGAGTGGTGGTCCCGGTGGTGGGTTCCAGAAGCAGGTAATGGTCAGCAGTCTAGCCAGGCAGATGCCCTGCACCTGGGGGACCCAGCCGTCATGGGACTAGGATTCGCAGTGGAAAGCCAATTTCTTAGAGATCTGAAGATGACAAAATGAGGCCTTATTCCACGGGAACTGGGGTTTGGATTCTCAGCAACAGGAAAGCTGGCATTCCATGCTGGAACCGGGGTCTGAAGGCAGGGCTTGTTCGCAGTGGTCAGGATGGGGCCGGCAACCCGGACTGTTGAGCTGTGGACCTGAAGCCCCTTAATTTGCCTGGGGAACTGAGCCGAAGCAGTGCCAGCTGTGAAGGGTGAGTGGTTGGAGTCAGGAAGTCTGGACATTTGCTTCTGTTAACTCTTCAGTTGGCAGCCTCATCTCCTGGCCTTAATCTAGAGAAAGCCTAGAGTACTGTGACTATCCTTTAAAACTGGTCCCTTCTGAAACTTTGAAAAATTCTGTTTTCATCTTTCCCTTTAAAATAAAACAGATACAGAGAGCAATACTAAACAAATGTATAGCTTAGTGAATTTTTATAAGAAAAAAAACACTCTTGCTACCATAGGACTTTGCCGGCCATCCTAAAAGCCCCTCCATTTGCCCCCCACCCAGTCATAGCCACACACCCCCTTCTCAAGCTTATAGTAATCACTCTCTCGCATTTCTTTGTAGGTTTGTCACCCAAGTATGCAATCTTCACTGCTATTTTTCAGTCTTGCCCATTAAAAAAAAAAAAAGATATGTCTTTGAAGTCTCTTAAAAGCTGTAGCATCCTGTCCATCCTTTTATTTTCTTTATACTTTTTTTGTGAAAAGACTCAGACATTTTTAATTCGTAGAGTCCCAAAGCCTGTATACATGTGGTGCCATTCAACGTGTTCTTCCGTCTTTTTATTTCCTGCACACTGGCAGCTTGACCACACTCGGGGTCCATCTTTTTGGCAAAGTAATGGTGTTTTTCATCAGGAAGCACAGAATCTGTGATTTTTATGTATTCATGTTAACACTCAGTGATGCTCAATGTCTAGATCCCCCACTTCACTGAGGGCCGCAAAATGTGTAACTCTAATTCTATAATTTAGCTTTCATTTATTGTCTGGGATACTTTTTAAGGAGAGGCTTCTATTTATCTACCATTTGGTTACCCCGTGGTACATTTCCTACAGGAAAGGCAGGATAAATGTTCAATGCATTTATATATTCAGTTTTCAAGATAATAAATTGACTTCCTGTCATCCTTAAAATGTAATCAGTTCTTTTTAAATAGTATTATGAACTCATAGATTTACACATATCTGATGGTTTTCAATCTATTGCCTGTTGGAGATTTTTCAGTTGATACTGGGTCATTTTGACATGACTTGAGGAGGTTTCTGATTTTCCTTACTATCTGGTACATGAAGACACTCCAGGCTCATATTGTGTGTTTCCTGCTCCAGACCTGGAATCAGCCATTCCTCTAAGAAGCCTGGTTTCTTTTCATGGGAAAAGTTATCTCGAGACCATAATCTGGGTACCCTGGATGCTTATTCCTACTGGGTTGGTCGTTGTTTCTAGCTTTTTCAGCAGACATAGCATACACGTGTGTAATATGTATGGGGGAGGTGAGATGTATGTGATCAAATACTTTGTGAATTCAAACAATTTCAGACTCAGATTCAAAACTATAGAGTTTTTACTTAACTACTTTTATATTGCATTTCCATCTCCGTTATTCTAACCCAAGAATTCTGGTTCTTAAAAACACAGAATTATAATTAGAGTATTCCATAATTATTACAAAAGTCTCAGAGTAACAGTAATAAAACTACTACCATCAATTATGATTACTAAAGAGTTTACAAGTTTTTATCTCTATATTCTCTTCCCTCCCCTCAATTTTTATGGTTGTATTATATTTGTGTTATCAGATCATATAGCCAATACATAATGTAATCTAGCCCTTTTAACCCTCATTTACTTTTAGTTCTGCAGGTAACTATAATTAAATAGTCATTATCCTTATGTTGATGCCAGTTTAATCGTTTTTGCTTGTTCAAAGCTGATTCTCTAGCAGATTCCTTAGTAAGGTCTCATCCCATGGAAACAGTATTCTCCAAATTCTTGTACATTGTAACAGTTTTTGCTCTTTTGCATGAAGTCAGTTTTGCTGGATATAAAATCCTTAGCTCACACTTCTTTTCTTAAATGTTGTGAATATGAGCATTAAAAATATAAGAAAATAGTCCAGTATCTTATAATATAAAATATTGCTGTCAGAGAGCAATAACCTAATTTTCTTTCCTTTATAAGTCATGTATTATAAAGAAATTTTTGTTTATCTTTAAAAGTCCAGTAATTTTACTAGATTATGTCTTGATGTGGATTGTTCTGGGTTAATAGTTTCAAGTATGTGGTGTGCTCTTTCAATGTGTAATTTCAAATTTGTTTTAAAAAAATTTCAGAAAAACCGTCTTGAGTCATATTTTTCTGTTCCCTTGTCATAGTTTTCTTTTTCAAATACTAACTTCTATTCTCCACTGGTTGGATTTTCTTTTTTCTATCTTCAATACCTGTCTCTTTATTAAGACCTTTTTAAAAATCCTTTTCTTCATTTCTTTTTGATTTTTAAAAATTTTAGATTTTATTTTTTTACCTTCGATTTCCTTTAAGGCATCATTCATTTTATGTATTAGCTTTTGTGTCCCTTCTCGTTTAGTTTTCATTTCTAAAATAATTTTTTAATATTATTTTAGATCTTGCATCAGTTTCTTAAGATTTTTAGCTAATTTTCAAATATGCTAAAATTTTGATAGTTTTATGAGCCCATTTTTCTAGCCTTTCTCATCTCTATTTTCTCATCTTTAGGGAGGTATATCAGAATCTTTCGAGGTGGGGCGGGTTTTTTTTTCGACTGGCGGGCAGGGAGGGCAGGAGGGAGGGGCGGAGAGGGGGGGGGAGGCGGAGGCGGAGGAGGATTGTTTGGGAGAGGAGGGGAGAGCAAGACAGTAATCAACGACCCCCCCCTTCCTCTCTCTCCTCCTCCTCCTCCATCTTCCTTTTTTTGATACAGCTTTGCATGAGATTTTACTTGCATACATACCACCACAGTGAGACCCCGTCCCCTAATTATCCTACCAAACCTTTCCAAGAGGAGGATAGTCTCAGATGGAGGGGTCTTGTGCAAAATGTGAATTTTTATGTGAATTTACTTTTTTTTAAATTTTCAGGGGTAGGATTAGTTTATATCTCTTTTCTAACTTAATGGTACTCCCTCTTCTGTTGTTTCTCATCACGTTTAAAAAGATATGGCAGCTTTCTTTTTTAAATTTCCTATTTCTCTTCCCCTCTACTCTTATTTCAACTACATATTTCCTTTATCTCTGTAGTTTCTATCTGTTCAGTTTTCATTGTACTTCCTGCAGTGGAGTCCTACAAGAGTTCATTGAGACTTCATAGGGACCATGCAGCTCTATCCTCTCCACTTCAGACTTTCATATCGGGTCCTTGCATGCTCTTTCTTTCAGGGTAAGCAAAACTGCACCCAGTTTTAGCCACTATTCTTAATTTGCCACTTGTGCTTTCCAGCGAATATCTGGTGGATATAAGGCCCATCAGATGTCCTGTTCTCTCACTCTGCTTTCTCTAGCGCAAATATCAATGATATGCATGTCTTGTGGCTGCTGGTGTTTTCATCCATGGGCTTGTGTTTGGGCAGGGGGCGGGTCGTGAGGATACTTTGTCACTAGTTTTGTTGTAACCATTTTCTGCGCCTTTCTTATTTTGCACTTAGATTCTCTGTATGGTTTTTCTGTGAGGCATTGGGAAGATGCCACTGTAGCTGCCCTCTTCCTAGAATGCCCCTAGCAGGGTTTGCAGCTGATGGGGGGCAGGGCTCTTTGTTGAATCTCCAGCAGCACTTCATACATTGTCCTGTGTATAACATGGATTTGATAAATATTTATGGAATAAAATGAAACTCTCTACCTTTGGAGTATAACCCCAGCCCACAACGATGCTTTTGGGCCCTCATCCTATTTCCAAAGAGACTTCTGTTCCTTGGGATGCAGTCCTGTATGGGAGGGGATCACCCTCCAGTGGGAGGAGGGTGCCTCTCAGCTGCCTGTTATTTGGAGATAATAAGTTGCAAATGTTGAATTGGCTTTTAGAGTTCACAGCCTGCCACTTTGAACCAAGACCAGGATGGAAAGTAGTTGGGCAAGCTGTGACTTCCAGTGCCTTTGTCTGTAAAGCACTTTATGTAGCAATAACTTATCTCCCTCTTTGCTTAGGTCCCTAATTAAAGCTGTTTTCAACCCAATAAACAGCCTCTCCCTGGCTAATAGAGTTGAACAACTCCTTGGTGGCCTCTTCCTTTGTCCTCTCAGGTTCAATGGCTCCAGGGTTAAGTTCCTGCCGCCTTCAGCAGGGCCACCCACTGAAACATTTAATAAGGGGAATAGTATTGTTTCTTAGAGACATAATTACAAGAGACACTTAATGCAACCTTTTCCAAGATAACAGGCAATTTGAAATGCAGTGTGTTGGGGGAAAAGTTAGCCCAGATTGGTGACCATCTTAGCTATTATGAGTCATATTAATAATGCTGTGTTCCTGCCTTAGTTGAAAGGCCCTGGGATCTGTCCATAAAGTTTATTAAGTTTTTTTGAAAGACTTGGGCTTCTAAGGACTTGTGGTTCTAAGTCTTGTCTTTTGGCTTGTAGGCTGTAAGTCCAGCTTGGTGGTTGTAGGTGCAACTGTGAAATAAATAACTTCCCCTTGACTCTCCCATGATGTCCTGGTTTTGGGGGCACATACTTTTACATTATATTAGAATTCCTTAAGACTGGAAACTCTGGATGCAAATAAAAACTGCCAGTGGGAGACACATTGGAGACATTTGAGGTTCAGTTTTGTCCTTCTTTCTCAGGAACCCACTTGTCTCTCAAAAGTTAAGCATGACAGATTTTTATTTGGCTCTTAGCTTAAATATACTTGGGAAGCCATCTACTTAAAGTAGCTCTTAACAAAATCACTTTAAGTAAATACAACTTTTGTAATGTGAAAATTGCCTCCCTAATTTACCTGTCCTAAAATTTCAACTTTTTAGCATTACATTGTCATCCTTCAAGGCAAAGCTGTGTTTTCTTCCTTTTTTTTCTTTCCCACTGTCTTCCCCTTCATTTAATGGAAAGAGAAATGGTTTCCTTCATATGAGACATGTGGTTTCTCTTTTCCTCATCTTCTATATCATTGTTTCACTTTGTTTGAAACCTTGTTTGTGAGAAGCGAAGGAAGAATCTTGCACTTGGAGCGAGAGAGCCTGGGGTTCACATGCAGCTTCACCTTAACTTGCTGTGAGACCTTGACAAGCTAGTTAACCTCTCTACGCCTTAGTTTTCTCACGTGTGAAATGGGTATAAAAGTCCCTGCATCACTTTGTTGCTGCTGGATTAATGCATAGTATATGTAAAGCACTTGGTGCCTGGCACAATGTAGATGCCCCCAAAATAATTGCCCTTAATTGAAAGCACTTCTACCAATGAAAATGTGACCTCTTGCCAAAGGGAAATACTTTTTGATACTTGTTCTCACTACCTCTGTCTCCATAAGTGGAACTTCCTTCCTTCCTCCTCCTGTACTGTAGAGAATGTATTTCTCCATACAGATTTATTTATAGCCACTAAAACAAATCAGAAATACCCAATCATAGTAATATCGTAAGCAAAGAAACCCAAGCCAAAAAGGTGGCTGTGGATCTTTTAACATCGTGGGTGGTGGGATGGGGGAGGGGTCACTGTGACATCTCTTGGCTCCATTCCCATTTCTGAGTTTTCCACGCCTCAACTGTTCTCTTCATACATGAGACGAGCTCTTTCCATAGACATGACTCCTAATCAAGCAGTCCCCTTAGAGACCAAGATCCAGAGAGAAGCCCCTTCTCCCCCCTACCCCACCATTGTCTCCCAAGGGAAGGGATCTCAGATGGGGGCCCTTCTGCAAAATGTTGCTTGAGAGACTGGAAAATCTAGCTCATACATGCTGGGCCTGCTTTTTCTCCTGGCCTCTTGTCCCTTCTTTTTTCCTCCTCATCAATTTTTAAACATAGTTCCCTCTACCAACCTATGCGGGCCCTGATACACCCCCGCCCCAATCCCCAACTCTTTTGTTCTGTCCCTGCTACTGCCTCCCTCCCCCCAAAACACTCAGCTTCATTGCTGCTTAAATGTCATTTTTGAAACAACAGAAGGACATGCTGTTTTTGTGGCATCTCAGGGAAAATTTTTTTGATCCATTTGGTGTTAAGAGCACTCACAAGAAATGTATTCAGGGACCCTCGCCAGCCTCTTTCGCTGGTGTGGTTCACATTCGGTGGTTGGTGATATAACGAGCACAACATTTTCCCCCAGAAACGTCCATTCTCCTAGCATCCGATTCCTTTTTCCTTAGTTTTCTTTGTCTTTCATGTAAATCTGTATTTGAAGCACAGCAGTTCCTGATTTATTTTCAAACTGCTGACCCATCCTGATCTAGCCCCTTCTCAGGGTTTTGAACCAGATTCTCAGAAAAATTGAGTGAGAACGTGGCTATGTCCAGCTTATTTCTCTAGGCTGTAAGATTGAGGGAAAGGCTCAATCCCCCCTTGACCCACAGGTCCGTGTACAGCATGAGCGGAATCTTAGACTGTGTGCATTGGCACCTCCCTTCCAAAAGAAACAGTGGATCTCCTCAGGAAGCTGGGAGCTCAAGGCTCCCGTTGTTCTTGATCGGTCTCTTCTCTCCAAGCCCTTCCATGCTCCATGTGTGATAATATGTAGTCACGCTTTATTATTCCCCTAGACTGGAAAGTTCTTTAGGACAGGGTCCACGTCTGATTCATCTTTGAGCCCTCCAGTGCCTAGAATGGTACCTAGTAGATGCTTCACATTTTCAGAAAGGAAGAACTTACTCACTCAACTGCGTGTGCGAGGGGGAAGCAGAGAGAAGTACTTACTTCCTCCTCCCCCACCCCTGATAATGCTCTGTTGAAGAAATGCCGCACACAGGCTTGTATTATTAGTTTTTAAAACCCAGAGACCCTTTGCTTATTATGGAAGGTCCAGATGATCTAGTGACCGGGATCATCCCCACCCATTTGCCTTATTCACAGTCATTAGGACTGTGATGTTCTGACTTTAGTCAGCTTGTAATCCGCAAACACCCAAAGTGAGAGTTTTGCTTTTCAGAATCATTAAAGCAAGCTCCTCAAGCCTTGGATATACCAGAGAACCCTTAATGCAAGAGTAGTTTGAGAGATACCTGGTAGATCTCCATCCCGGTTTCTTTGTCGGGTCTGACGTTCACTTTCATCCTCTTAGAAAGAGAATTGTGGAGCACTTAACAGAGAATACTTACCTATTTGCCTCTTAGCCACCATACGAACTTGGAGGAAATGAGAAATAGCTCAGTTTTCACACACACACACACGAAATCAAGAATTCTTGTTCTAATGACTTGTTTTGACATTTCACTTGACAAGAGGCTGACAACCTGAGACTTGCAGCCTGAGTGACCTTCTTTAAAAGTATACTGCGTCTTCACTGACTTTGAACAGGCCTTCATTGACGGGTGAATCTGGGCAGAGTTTAGACCCTCTGCAGGTGGGCATGCCAGCCATCATCTACACTATGTAGAAACTACTCGAAATGCATAGTAGACATTTCGTTTGGGGAAATTTCCTGGATGTGGAAACGTGAGGTGTTGATTTCGAGAGTGTAGGTCTTTCCTAACCCATGACTCATTACTTGATCCTGTCTTAAAAATCAACTTGGAGGTAGGCTCCTTATGTACCATTGCTCTTGGTGCCTCTCTGTTGAAGAACATGTTTGAGCCTCTCTTTATCTACCGTTTTGTCACCTATTAATTCCACATCTAGGCTGAGCTTTGCCAAACAGATAGCTCTGGAGCAAAATTAGGAGCTTTTCACAGTGCCGACTTCTTTAGGCCTTCCTGGTTTTCTAAGAAGCAACCAAAAATTTAAAAAAGAAAAAAAAAGAAAAGAAAGAAAAAAGAAAAAGTAGAGACTGGAAGAAGCAATCTTTCAGCTAATTACCATCTTTTTCCCCCTCTGAGCTCAAAGTACTGTTCTTAATTTCCTGACCAGCTTGTGCCCCTCCCCCGCTCCCTTCGAGCATCTGTGGTGATTTCAAATTGAACTGCATACCTGCTGCTCTGAATCTCCAACATACCATACCAGTTGGTTTGCCAAACAGCGAACTGCCAGCCATCTGCCATCCAAAGTCAGAATTTACATTGTTTCATCTTAAAATAACGCCTCCGGAATAGCAAGCCACTCTATGCATCAGGTTTTAAAATTGACAATCAGCCAGAATTAAAAACAAATACCAAATGGGCATAAAAAAGAACATGGGGGTGGGGGTGGGGGCTGGCATTTGATGGAGAGTTTATTTTTCAGCATTTTTACCTGATTTTTCTACCAAAATAGCCATGCCATTTAATTTTATCTGCAACAGCAGGAACTACTTATAGACTGAGAACATTAACTTTTTACTCGCCTGGCTCTAGATGGAAGAGGATCAGGACCACGGGGCTGGAGTGGTTGTCCTGGTCTCAGGCAGAGCGGATGTCTTCATAATCCTTGGCTGCAGGGAAGAAAGACCTGTCTTAACCTTTTCCCGTCAGGCTTCCCGGTTGCTCAGATGAGAAATCTAAGATTCATGAAGGTGGAATGCGTAGTCCAAGGTCACACGCTAGTTAATGGAAGAACGAAGTCATGAACTCGTAACTCCTGTCTCCCAGGCATATCTTCCTGTCACCTCTTCTTTTCCTTGTCTTGACTAGTCATTATGGATGACTAGTTTAGTTCTTATTATCTAACTATGGCAACCTTTTGTGCCTTATTCCCCTGCTGCTTCAGGACAGACAGGAAAGAAGGGATTTCTGTAGGATTTGGGGAACACCTGGGGACCTGTGATGTCGGCCCTGTGGAAGAGCCACCATTGAATCTGGATGGCTTTCCAGAGCAGATGGGCTCAGAGGAGATTTTTTTAAGAGAAAAAAAGGGATGTTTCGTGTTTCTTTTAAGGAAGCTGTTCCAGGCGAAGGCAGCTTAAAGAAAAGTGTGAAGTCATGAGTGGGCAGAGGAAGCAAAGGGCTCTAAATTTATACCAAAGCCACCTGCCTACAGTTTGGCATTCTGTGCCATGGCATGCCAGCCTGAGCTGAGAAGACACAAGGGGTGCTTGCACCTGAGACTGGGTAGGACACTGGGTGACCCCCTAAGCTGGGCCTCATGCAGCCTCTTTGGAATTCTACTTGAGCAAACAGTGGGGACAATGGCAGGTATCAGCCCATAGACTCAGATATTCTAGGATCCAGGCAAGCTGCCGCTCAGCCGTCTTGATGTGAGTGTCAGAGATGGGAACTGTGGTTGCAGTGGTGGTTTAGTTTGGTTTGGGGTCAAGTGGTAGCATCTCATCCTGGAAACCTCTCAAGACCCTGGCTAGACCGAGGGGCCCATCTTCCATGCTCCCACAACCCCCTGCCCGTAGCTCTGCCATACCTGTCCAACTAGCCAGTTTTCATTGCTAGAACCTTCTATTCTTCCTGTTAGACTCCTTATGGTCAAGGCCATCTCACGCATCATTTGGGTCTTGATCACCATTATTGTGTGCACTCAACTCATGCTCACCTAATGAGTGAATCAATGCGTTGCTGAGATAATACAGAACTGAATCAATGTCTTGACCAGTAGACTCAGTTCCACGGTATTTCACCTGTGAAAGCTGCTTTTGATTGACCCAAACTCTTCTGATTTTGTTGTATTCTAATTAGCATTATTGTTACTAGCTTATATATGTTCTCATCTGATACGATATAATTCCGTTTATTACAATAACCCTGTGAGGTCACTGTTGTAGTTATAGAGGCGAGCCAACCAAGACACAGAGGTGTTAATTTTCCCCAAGTCACACCTCCAGCAAGTGTCTGAGGCAGATTGGAACCCAGAAGCCTAAGAGAGCGCCTTTTAGAGGAACCCCGTTGCTCCGTGTCTGGCAATGGCCAGGCCTCACTGTGCTCCTGTACACGGGAGTATCTCATCCCATACTGATGACAGCCCGAAGTGTCCTGACCCCCACACCACACCTGGACGACAGTATGTAAGGTGAGAGGGGCCTTGTGAGGAGAGTTTGAGAAAGCAGTTCTGGTTGGCCTGAAGTGAGGCATGGAGGCTGCATTCAAGATTCTGCCAGGCTGTCTTTGGAAGCAAAAAGGGTGTGCTCACTTTCACCAGGGGACAAGAGAGGATTTGGGGTGAAAATGACAATGAGACAGATGTTAGCCCTTCAGAAAGGATTTCCAGGTGAATGGGGCTATGTATGCATCCATAGGATTCCCTTCCGTGCAAAGGAGCGAGTGCCCTGCACAGTCGGCACAGGCAACCGCAGAGTGGCCGTCTGTCATGAAGCCATGGGAAGATGCCCCGCTTGGTGCAAGTGGGCCTTAAGACGTCCATTCCAACTCCAAAATTCCTCAGTTCTGTATTCCTACTTTAGTACATAAAACAATGGTGATTATGAGGAAATAGTTTTAAAGCTTAAAATAAATAGTCTTAACTTATTTTTACAGAATGAGTCATGTTAAGGCCTCCTCCCCACCCCCTGCCTTGAAAATCTCATCCAAAGAATCTCAATTTTTAAAAATCTGAACATTTAAAAACAAGATCAAATGCAACACTATCATTTGATTTCCTAAAAGGTGTTTTCCTTTGTGAAATTGGAAGATGAATGAGTGATCCTTTCCAGGGACCGCAGATGTCAATCTGCAGAAGGCCAGAGGCCGAAGGCCCCGTCCCACTCAGCGGAGGGGCTGCAGAGGGTTCCACCTAGGGCCAAAGTGCTGTAACAGGGCCTCATCTGTGATTGCATCTAGCGATGGAACCCTCTAGATTTCAGTTTGAAACTCTGCTGAGCTATCTGCACAAATGCTATTTTCAAGATGCACTGCTTTGTGATAAAAGATAAAAACTCCTTTATAAAGCAGTTGTGAGACGGTTTGTATCTGACCCTGAGTTAGTGTCGTTACTAAGGGAACTGAAAAGAGAGATTATATTTAAATGAGCTGACATCTCAAGATTCCCCTGGGCAGGAGTGATGTTTCTCCCTTAGGAAAGAATGGAGCATTGCTTTCTTCTGTGTAGGATATGGATTCATGGTGTTTGCTGCCCACAGGTGCTTGTACCTGTCTGTCGCTGCTTTTCCCTTCTGCCTAGAAGATAGGAAAGTCGACCCTGAAGCGTTTTCTAGCTAATGTAATAGACAGACAAGCAAAGCAGGCCTTCCCCTCTAGTTGTTTCTAAGAGCTTAGTAAAAAATAAAATAAAATAAAATTCTCGTGGTTATAGGGCATAGCTGTGTAAACAACGGGAAATATCCCACAGGTCTGTTGAAACAACTAACGTGAATTTCAAAAGCCAAAAGAGTAAGTGTCAGAATCTAAGCTTAGAGTTCTTGGTGAATTTGAGATGAACTCTACATTGAGTTCTAGGGAAAAACAATTATACTAAGTCCTGATCGAGTAAGGTTGAATAGTTAAGGTAAGTTTTGTAACAGTTTAATATTACTTTAAATATTAAAAACCAAGTGGTTTTTATAATACTGTTGAAATGAGGCTCTTTTTACGAACGGTTTTTTTTTTTTTTAAGGAAGAAAAATATATTCTCGCTCCTAATTAAGAAATAATCTATTGTAGACAGAATCTTATTTGGATCCAGCATGACTGTGACACTACTGTCACCTAATGGTAGAGTGCCTTAATTGCAGACCAAGAACCTAAAGAAATGATCAAACACTAAAATTTCAAAACTAAATATAGTTACAGCAAACCAGTTATAAATTACTGTCAGGATCTCAGGATAGAGATCTCTTACTAAGGAGGGGTCATCTTTTGACCTTTGCTTGCCTTTGACTTGTGGTGCTTTATGCTTTAAAAGTCCATCAGAAATTATGATGATGTGAAAGAAATACAGGGATTTGCAGTATATCAAAATTTGATTTTAAAATGAAAACTATTTTAAAAATGGGATATAGAGTGAAATAATTATTAATATGTACTAGGTAATGGTCATCAATAGTCACCTTATTTGAGCATTATTGATAGTTCAGTGATTTATTTAAGGTCATCAAAATGATGACCTTAATTAGGGCCAGTTAATCACAAAGACATTTTAAAAAACAGTCATAGGAAGAAAAATAAATTCATGGAATTCTTCATCAGTTTTCCAAGTTTAAAATCATCCTTGTGTAACTAATAGTAGATAAAGAAGGAATAGCCATTTACACAGTCTCCCATGTGTTTATGAAAATACGAGTTCACAATTGTCTGCACAAAGTTCCATCATCTAATCCTTGATGGTTACTTAGCACATATGTTCTATTCTCGTTTAAGAAGAAAATTGATGTTAAGTCCTCCATAGCGTAGATGAGGAAACTTTTCTAAACTTTGTTTAGTCATTATTTTTGCTTTCTGGTTTAATAACAGCCAGCGTTTGTATTGTGTATTGCAGCTGCAAAATGCTTTCACATGTTGTACCACTAGATAGTTAGTACCTTGTTTTACAGCTAAGGAAACCATTATCTTCATACAAGTGAAATGACTTGTCCAGGATCACATCACTACTTAGTGGCAAAGGCAGGGTGTAAATTTAGATTTTCTAGCTCTAAATTGCATGCTCCTTCTGCTATATGGCACTGCTTCCCAAAAGAAGATGAGATTGTTCCTCAAGATGGAATTCCTCGGTCCTGTTACATACAGTGGGATAGTGTTCATGTGGCCAGGCGAGAAATAGCAAGTTAGGCAGAGAATCATCCAATGTCTGAGGGTTCTCAGGATAGAGATCTCTTACTGAAACTGAGTTATACTCTTCTTTACTGAAATGGCAGTTCTCTTTCATCCATCCATCCAACAATAATTATCGTTAGGTGAACAACCATATTTCCTGCACTGTCTACCCTGAGTATAAAGCCGTCGCCTAAAGGGACTGACATTTTGATGACCTGTAAAATGCCTCACTCTTGTTTTGAACCCTTTTTCTCTTCATCTGCCATCTCCAGTCCACATTATGCACCTTGAATACTGGGGGAATTGCTTGTCAAGATGAACAAGGAGGAAAATATACTTTGTTAGAAATGCCTTATGGTTTTCACCCACAAGGTCTTGTTGGTCAGCCTGTGGGTCTGTTCTCCTGCCAAATGAGCCAGTCAGTGTGGGAACATTTATTTGAGCAAACGTGTGTCAGGGTTGCCATGGAGAAACAAGGTACTGGCACTTCGTTCAGGGACGGGCTTTCATGCATCCACATGCACACACCCACTGGCTAGTCATTAGAAATATATGTATCTTAAGTACGATCCAAGCCTCCTCTTCAAAATTCTAAGCCTTTTCTGACTTCAGCCCTTCCTAAAAATGCAGATCATTTTCTCACCATCCTGTGCTATTGCTGCCTGACCCAGGCAGATCATAACCCCCGGGGGAGGTTTTTGAGTTGCGCTTTTGCACTGCACCTTCTGTGCAACTCCAGTTAAGAAACAGAGCTCTCTGTGTCATGACAGGTGATTGATAAATACCTAATTTGACAGTATTTTTAGGTTATCTTATTTTGGGACATGATCAGGAAGAAGACAAATAACAGCACTTGAAAGTCAGAAAGGAAGTAGTTTATCATTTCAGACTTTAGAGGTGGTGCAGATTTAAAATCGGGGAAGCCCAGATAGTATGAGAGGAGTCTGCTTCCATGGACTCTCCTTCATATCAGACACAGAAAGTGTGTCATCAGTCCTCAAGCCTCTGGCATCTTGGTCTCCAACTTCCCTGACCCCACGCATGATAAATTTAAGACTGACACAAGCCTTCTCCATATGGTCCCCATGCCCTGAGAGTGGCATAATTGTGTGTCTCGTTCTCAGCTTTTTGCTTAGCAAAAGTGAACAGCCACAAAAGGAAATGCTCTTGGTGTTGGGAAGGGAGAAGAAGAGATTGGTCTTTTGACCAAGATGGCATTTGGACTCATTAGCACATGGCGTGCAAGGATGTCCAGAATTTGCCAGACTCCCTTTCTCCACCGACACCCTTTCACTGTACCGTGAACTTCTGTGTTTGCACAGATACCTCTGTGCCTCTCTGCACAGGGGTTTCCTCTGCTTTGGAAAGGCACCGTGAGCTGTCCTCACCCAGGCAGTGGGCCCCACCGACCTTCACCTCAGCACTGCTTAGGGCTTTCTCACTGGGTATCATTGGCCTGCTGAGCAGCTCCTATCATATGAACCAGAGGGGTCCAATTAAGAATTAAGAAATTGACTATTACAATCATAGGCCTCATTGAGCCAAAAGTGTTCAGAGTAATTTTCCAAGTGAACTCCATGGAGATTATTTTTACCATGCTTGCAAATAAGATAAACAGTTTCCTTATACACATGCAGCGATTTGCAGTTATAATATGCTTATGCATATACCATTGTATTTAATTTGCTTCCTACAACGATGTTAGGAGGTAAGTAGGGCAAGTGCTCTTTTCCCTATTTCTAGATAACTAACCTGAATCTCAGAGAATCTGACTTATACAACCACTGTGTTCCTAGTGACAGAAATGATCTGGTTGACACACATCTACTCCCACCTCTCTCTCTCTGGATGTGAACAAAGGAAGTAAGCCTACAATTAGAGAGAGCGAAGATATGAAAAACCATAATGAATAACACTGAATGATGTGAGACAGACTATAGGAGCTACAGGAATTTGCAGGAGGAGGTTGGAATAGCCAGGGAACAATAATTAAAATAATAGCTGCCGTTTTGAGGGTCGAAAAGCAGACAACTAAAACTGGTTTAGAAACTCCAGTAAAGTTAAAAATAGGATTTCCTATAGCGTTTTGACTGTGTGCCAAGCACTGTGCTAAATGTTTACAAGCACAGGCTACTTAATCCCCAGTCCATTCCACGAGGCAGGGATTATCATCGTCATTTTTCAGGTAGTGAACCAAGGATTGGGTGGGAAGGTTAGGGAAACTCTTCACAGTGGCCCCGTGAGCTGGGAGCTGGGGCTCAGACCCATGCCCATCTGTGCTTTGACATGACACTGTGCTCCTGCCTTCGTGGGCTTCGTAGAAGAAGCAGATCAGGAACTTGACCCTTAACTGGGGTCAAGATTTGCCCTTATGGGAAGATAAGGCACGGGTCTCCAGGAAGGAAGCCAGCATGACCGGAGGCACTGGGACAGGACATACACGGTTTATGGAACTCGGGAGACACCAGGAGAGAGGGCAGATATGGAGGGAGCAGGGGCTGTGGGGATCAAACAGGAAGTAGTGAGAACGGACCAGATTACAATGGGACCTCAAAGCCAGGCAGAGCAGCTTGGACCTGATGGGGTGGGCCATGGAGCCTTTGGAGTGCTTCGAGCAGATATAGGACATGAGAGGGGGTGTATGGAAAGACCACTGAAATGAAGCCTTGGCCGTAGGGTCAGTGTTGTAACTACTGACTGTCAGAATTCACGAGAAGACCCTGGGCCAGACCCGAGAGCAGGTGCGCGACTCAGTGCCACGTTAGCATCCTTTGCCCATGGTGTTTGCCCTCCCCCGACACACTGTGCACGCCGTTCCTGGCTTACGTGCCAGCTCCGGGAGCACCAGTGGAGACGGTTTCCCCTGCTATTAGGCTGATTGATGGAGAAGTCAAGCCTCCTTCTGTTCAGTGCCGCGAGCTGATGGGCTTTTGTTCTCCAGGCCAAATTCCTAGGATCCTTTTGGTCCCAGAACACTTCGCCTGTGGAGTTTATGATAAGAAAGTACAGACGTGAACTCACAGAATATAATATGGGGATTATGGATAGAGATAGTAGATGGGGAAATAGTGGTTCTCCTAAATCCGGGGCCTTGCGATGTAGGATCAGCAGGATGGGGAGACCCCTGCCTCGCCGCTGTGCTGTGCAAGAGATGAGATGAACAACAATTAATTTAACAAGTCCTGGGTGCCAGACCCCAGGCCTTGGTGCTTTACATATGTGTCTTACAGAACTCTATGAGGAAGGTATTAGGAATCCAGTTTACAGATGAGTAAATAATGTGCCCAAGGTCTGACGGCTAGTAAATGACAAGTAAAATTACATTGCGGGTCTCTCTGTGCCCTTCCCACTATGCACTGGTAGGAAAACAATGACGCGGATGTAGCCGGCAGGGTCAAGGCTCTTTGCTTTGAAGCATTCAGAGCTTGATCATTTAGTTTGTATTTTCCCCTGAGTTTTGCCTTTGAAATCTCTCGTACTTTTGAATAGACAGAAGGCTTTTGTAATCGGCTTATACAGACACATATATATGCTCCTCTTTCTGCTTTTTTCCTCTTTTTCTGGTATCTTCCATTCTCCCCACCCCAATAAATTTAGAAGAACATAAGGCTAGCAGCAGCTCTGCAAGAAGTCAAAGTTAACTGGTTATCAGCCTTAACCCCATCAGGAGTTAGTGGCGCACCACATCTGGGTGCTGGGGACGGACCTTTGGCCCTCAAAATGGACGCAAAGCTGCATGTTGGGGCACTGCCACAAATGTCCTTGCAAAACTGAATTCATACGCTTACGTTTCTCTTTTGATTCCCCCATGGCATGGTGTTTTGTGAAGCTGGTAAGGCTCTGCGGGTGCGTCAGTAGGAACAGGCCACGTTTGGGGCCCAGGGACCGCGGGCTGCATGTTCTTGACAGCCTAGCACCAGCAGGGAGTCGAGGATTAATGGGAGGTGCCCACTGGCCAGCAGCAGGTCCCTGGGCTTCAGATTTTTCAGAATGGTAATCCATTGATAAAAAAGGCCTCAGGCTTGCGTCTGTCCCTTTGCCTGCAGAAAGCCAGTCCACTCATGGGAACAGTTGAACAAACGCAGGTACAACCTGCAGCTACCCCGCAAAGACCAGCAGTGAGCTGTAGGTGCCAAGTCAGGATTTGCACGGATGCTAGGCTGTCATCCTTACTTTTCTGATAACTGTGGTTGTCCTGACCTGGCCACTCTGCAGGAGGGACATTCCCCGCCCCTCTTTGCACTGGAGGGGAATTGAGTATCAGGGCGGGAAATCAGCTTTGTATTTGAGGTTCCTGTGTGGGTTTTCAGATGGGGTCGCTATTAAATGAGTTCCTATTTCATAATGGTGTCCCCCTTCCACACCAGGTTAAGGACTTTCTTCTGAAGGTCCCTGGGAAGATTGTGTCTTCCTGGACCTTGACTTGATTTAGTGCAGATTTCTTATTAGTGATTTCCCATTCTGGATTGCACGCCTACATTTCTGACAGTCTAAGCAGCTCATTGTTGCATAATTAATAGAGCATCTATTTCTTTAACAGAATAATTTGGCAAACCTTAGTGCATCTTATACACATGTGATGATGTATTCCTTAGGACGTTGATGTTTCCAGCATGTTCTCTGAGGATCCTTATAGCCCTTGCTCCTACAATCCAACAAAGAATAGTGAAAACCACTTGGATTGCCTAACCACAAGGCATCTTCAGTACTGCACCTGCCTTTCTAGTCAGGTGCAGATGAAGAAAGTGCCCAGTTGGAGGCATATAGCACACTGGGTTCCGCCGTCATAGTGTCTGAGCTTGAATTTCTGCTCTGCCACTCACTATGCGCTCTTGGGCTTGGCATGTCCCTTCTCTATTCTGCCCAGTTTCCAGATCCGTTAAATGAGCATAATGAGTACCTGCATCCTAGGGTTTGGTAGATAATAAATAAATTATTCCACGTAAAATCATAGAATAGTTCCTGATGCATAGTAAATACACAATAAATATTAACCCTTATTAAGCACTTCAAACCCCAAGGAAATCCTATTTTTAACTTTATTGAGGTTTTTAAGCTGGTTTTAGTTTCGTTTGGCTTGAGTTTAGTTGTCAGGTCTTATAACTACAAACATTCAGTGCACACTTGTGATGAACTGGCATTGTATGTTGGCGTATGTACCAAATACTGAATATATAAAAACAAACAAGCTGAAGCCTTTTCCTCAAAGAGAGCTTAGTCCAGCGGATGCAGGAATTCCTGGAGATAGTACGACCAATATGCAGGTGCTTTCTTTACTATATCATTGCACTTAAGTTTAACAAAAACAAAAAACAAACAAACAAGTAAACAAGAACTTGGCTGAAGCTTTAAAGAAAGAAGTGGAGGGGTGTGGGGCTTAAGGGGACTGAGTCTTAGCCAGGATTCACTTTGTGACCTTGAACCATTCAAGATTTCTGGATCTGACTCGGGTTCTTCATGTATTAAATGGGGCCACAGAGGCATGCCCTAACTTTAATGGTAGTTCCTGTTATATAGCTGTGTGGAAGGGCCATGGTGATCCACCTTACTGAAAGTAATGATCAAAAGGTGTTTTGTTTTTTTTTTTAAATAATTTACCTGTTATACAGGTGGACCCATCTAGGAGGGTAAAAACCAGGCCAGTTTGGCTGCATGATTTTACATTAATTGCATTTGACATTCTTGGCTGGCAAAAATCCCAAACCTAAAGGTGGCCTGAATCTCTTTTAAGGATATTTCTGCCAGCATCTATGTGGGGCCTCTGATATGAAGCACAGCGTGACCCATTAACAACCGGATCCTTTGATAGTACTAGTAGCAATCTTTTTTCATTGCAAATCTTGAATTTTTTGTTCACTTCAGCAAAAGCTTGCTACAATCGCAGTATCTGACTCTACCAGAAGGCATCGCTTCTCTGTAGCAGTATCCTTCAGGTGGGTGAGAAAGGGGCATAGGAGTGGATAAGTAGGGGATATAGATATATTTACCTAGAAATACACTCTGCACTTCTGACCTTTTGTTTCTGCATCTGCCCAGCCACGTGTAGTACCAAAATGCTTATAGAGACCGCTGAAAGTCCGTGAACTGGATCTGGGGACAGCAGGCAGTGTATGTCCTTAGAACACTGGGCTAACCGATTTCATACTCTGAAATCAGATTTGAACCTCCGCTGGGTTTCTCTGGGCTGCTTTAATTATAGCAAGTTCACAGGAGAAACTCCTACTGGGAAGACACCTTTTCAAAAGAGGGTCATAAATACCAAACTGCTGGGCATGGAGGGGGCACCGCATCTCCCAGGGCCAGCCAGCTGGGAGCCGCTTATCACAGACCCCCAGGCATGCCGGGAAGAACTTTCCTGGCGGTGCTGGTGCTTCTGGTCAAAGAGGGTCTCAGTTTGAGCTCAGGCAGTGGCAGCATGCATGTGACTTCCCACACAGGGAACATTGGCCCAGGCATAGAAGCTTCTGATCAGAGATAGCGGCTCAGGGTGAAAGGCTCCAGTGGTCAGGCCAGCAGATGTCTTTATCAGGGACTAAACGTTGGCAGAGGAGCTCTGCATGCTCTTGAGAGCACAGGGCATATTGGGAGAGAAAGCACTGTGTCCCAGGAGCCCAGAGCCCCGGGTTCTAACTTCAGCCTGCCACTAGCTAGCTGTGTGGCTTCTCCCCTCTGGGCCTTGGTTTCCTCACATCTGAGAGCTGGCAGTGGGTTAGATCACTCACTGGACCCTCTGGCACTCCTAGCCTGTCTTCTGGATTCTAGGGACCCAGGGAAGAGCAGATAGGCAAGAGCAGTCACTCAGGGAGGGTTTCCTTGAGCGGGCGGCTGCCCCAAAGGAAAATCTGCTGGCGAGCCTTGTGGTCAGGCCTCATGGCCCCTGGAAACCAGCGGCAGGGCTGGTGGCTGATCTGCTTGTAATGACCGCTTAGTCTCTGCACGTAAGGAGCGTTCCCATCAGGGCAGTAACACCAGTGACCTTGCTGAGCTGGCGATCCCGACCGTGAGCAGGGTGGAGGTAACCAGGAGCACTACGTCCATCAGAAGACAGACCGGCATCAGCTCCTGGGCCAGCAGGAGCCTTACCACAGTGGTTCCCGATGTCCTCCTCAACAGCTCAAAGTTCCCACTTCCATAGAGACCGTGAACTAGCCCAGTGGTTCTCAAAGTGCGGGCCCCGTGGCACCATCATCATCTGGGAACTTGTAAAAAATGCACATTCATGGGCCCTGCCCCAGAACTACTGACTCGGGAACCCTGGGGCTGGGCCTGGCCGCTCACATTTAACGAGCTCTGCAAGCAGCTTGAGGCAGGCGGACATTTGAGAACCGCCGACCCCCCTAACCCCAGGGCTTCACAACCATTGTCTGCGTGTCCCCCGCTTATTTAAAACTTTATTATATTGTTGAGGCAACACTACAACAATTAAGATATTTTGAAAAATTACCCATTTCATCCTTCTGGGCTCTCTTCCAGTCTTCGTCGATTCGTACACATTTTTTACACGTATGACATTGTTTGGAGACTTACTGTATTGTCCTTTTTTCATTTACATTATTAGCACTTTTTTTCCTCACTGCTTCATAACCTTTATGCTTGTCACTTTCAATGACTGCAAAACACTTCCCTCATGTGACCAGCTTTACGTGCTTGACCGCCCTGCCCCTAGACGTTTGGCGACTTGCTGCTTTTCACGACAGAAGTCGCCTGCCTGTCCAGAGAGGTCAGCTTCTGGGGCGTTTCACGTGATCCCCCGTCAGCTCGACGTCTGACCTTCCCGAAGTCCTCAACATGAGGTTATCCGACAAAGATCACTTAGTGGAAAAAAACAAAAAACGACCGAGAATAGGTACTCAATCTACAGGGGTGGATCACAGCTGAAAGCTGCCTGCTCCGCCGAGTCCAGGCAATCTGAGTGTCTTCTCATTTCGCTCGCAGGTGGCATCAGCAGGAAGGGGGGCTGGTGTGAGGTGGGGATGGGCACCTCCCCGCCCCGATGGGCTGGAAGCCTGTGGCCTCGCCCCGTGCCAGGCCTGCTGTGGGTCATTTCCTGAGCATCCTGGTCCCCAGCAGGAAGGCCCCTCCTTCCTTCTCGTGCCGCCTCCGCCTTCTCCCTACCCCGCGGCTGTGTACCTCTCGTCTTCTTTCTTCCTCAGCCTGGCACAGCTTGGCTAGAGTCTGAGACACACAGCTTGACCAGCATGGCCCCTGGTGGAAGCCTCTTCATTTTGACAAGACCACTGATCATTCTTGGGCCATATAAATGACCCTGTATCTTTGAAAATGATTGTTGGGATAAATCCCAAGATTCGTGATTACTAGGTGAAAGGTACCCCTTAGGCCGTCTTTCACGCCATCGTCTCCTCTGTTAGTGGCAGTCTGTGTGCACGCCCCCTCGGTGGCTCCACCTGGCTCTTCATGACGTGGATCTCCTTCCTGCTCTACAGGTGAGGAAGCCAAGGCCCAATGAGGTTAAGTGACCATTGAACTGGGGCGAGGATTGTGTATATCACTTGGTCGTGGGTCTTTATTTTCACTTTAGCTGATGGGGGCTCCTTGCCCTCCTCTGGCTGCTTCTCTGAGTCCTCGAGGACTGCCAGCAGCTCAGGAGCCTTTGGACTTGAAGGTGGCTCCGCCTGTAGGCATCACCCCCGTCCCTGCCACTGCGGTTCTTTCACGTCTTCAGGATGAGAGTCCGGGGCCGTGTCTTCCTTAATCTTCATCCCCCAACCCACACTGGTTTTGTGTAGACGCCTGTCACCAGAGTCTCACTTAAACTGCCTTTAGTACCCATCAGTGGCAGCTGGTGTAGAGGCTCTGCTCGACCTGGGAGGGAGGCACATCTTGAGTGCCCTGTTTGCAAAATGACCAGAGGCCGTCATTCTCCACCTGCCTCTCATTTGGAGGCCTGATCTAGACTCGTAAAGGTGGTGCCAGGAGAGGGCTTTGCCAAAGCATCTCATGAAAACCTGGCTAATGGACCTTTGGGGTCCACTAGCTATAGCTTCACTTGACAAAGATCTCAGATCTATTTTCGTATTCGGCATGTGGCAGAGGTCTTGAATGAACTGAAGTTCATTTCTGGGCCAGAATGGTATTTCTAGATTCTTCTCCCCAAGTGGACACACCCACCTAATAGTGGAAAGACAAAGCTGTACTAGAAAGAGGCCCAGCTTTGCCACCAGCTAGCTGTTACTGCAGACTGAAATCGTACAGTCAGCCTGCTGGTGCCTTCTCCACCCTGACTCACCTTAGATACCACTCTCCTGTCCCCCAGCCGACTCTTTTGTGGGCATTTAGCTTCTGAAATGTGTATTCCTCTTGTAGAATGTCCATCTTTTGCTGGCGTGCTGGATAGGAGAGTAGAATTCCCGGAGCTTCACTTTTTGAAAAGCACAAGAGGGTGGAGCGTTTTTAGAGTGATGGAAGCATTTCTAAGAGAAAACCTTGTCCAGCCACCTGATTTTTGAAGCAGAACATTCAAGACCTGGTGATGTGCTCAAGTCTGCAGAGCCAGCTGATGACAGTCAGGACTGTCCAGGGAACGGTGCTAGCCAATTCCGCTGCCATCTGGAAAGCCAGGAGGCTGCAGGAGAAGGGGCGGGTTCAGACTCCAGTAAGATTGCCCACACAAGCCATGGGTCAAGGGGAGCTCAGGATGGCAAATGGGGTGAATGGGCTCCTGTGATGAGAAAGGTTCCAGTTCATCTCGCATAGGTTCGATTTTTTAAATGAAGGTATATTTGATGACTAAGAATTGTACATATTTAAGGTGTACGATTTGATATACACTGTGAAACAATTACCATATTTAAGGTAACCTAATTAATATATTTATCTCTTCTGATAGTTACCGCTTTGTGTGTGTGTCTGTGTGTGTGTGTGTGTGAGAGAGAGAGAGAGAGAGAGAGAGACTGACTGACTTAGTTTTGTGGTATATTCTACCTCAAACAGCTTCTGGTCTCTATTGAAGCAATTTCAATTTGGTTTTTGTGGCTTAAAAGGTCCCTGAAACACTTCAGCAAAATTATAGCTCCTTAATTTAGCTGCCTGTCAGTTACTTCTTTCCAGGTGCTTTAGGACTGACAGTGAGTTTGACATTTGTAAAAATGTTTTGGAAACCATATCAGACACTTTGGAATCAAAAGGGATATAAAGTACATTATTCCAGAAAGCACGATGGGAATTATTCTTCTGGCCACCCCAAGTCGTATCTCACTTCTTTCAACAGTCTTCAGACAAAGCCTAGTGATGGGTTGTAAAATTGTAGGTTACTTTCGAGTCTGTTCGCCTTTGTGAATTCCCTTTCTGCTCACCATCACCCTCATTTTGGTGACTTCTGCTTCATTTGCGCACAGCTACAGATAAAGCATTTCTATTTTGTTTGTCAGAGCATTGTAGGATGTCAGAGATGGAAAGAACTTTAAGGACCTTCTTCATCCGCTCACACCGATTCATTTTCCAAGGGCTTGTAGGGTGGGGGATGTGGCCCCCTTCACATTGCCGAGGTTCACCCCCAAATCAATGACTCTAGACCACCCTTGCTCCATGAAGCTACATGTTACGATGCTAACTGTGACATTTACCTGTCAGTTTTAGGACAGCTATGAGCCCAGAGCTTGTACTTTAAATTGGAAGTGCCTGACAGATAGGGTTGTGTCACCCTGGAGAACTAAGTGACAGCTCCTGTGCCCGCAGGGATTAAAGATGGGGGGAAGGAGGAGCAGCCTGCCCTGAATTCGGAGGATCCCCCTCTACTCCAGCCTGCCTGCTCTGTCTCCCTCGGGTCAGTTCAGAAATATTGCCAGGCACCCTGCCAGTGCTGGGCATCCGCAGGAAGAAGAACCAGAATCCCTGCCCTTCAAATAATGACAGTACAATGTAATAAATTCCATAATGACAGTTGACGTGAAGCCTCTCAAGACAGCCCTGGCAGAGTTGCTTTCTTTCTCTAGGTAGTAAAGGGGGAGGATGTTTAGGCCTGAGATTTTCAACTCTGGCTACCCATTGTGGTCACCTGTGGAATTTAAAAAACTCTTCCTGCCCACTTCCCCACCTCCATTCTGATGTCTAACTAGCTGGTCTATCCCAGGCATGAGTTTGTTTGTTTGTTTCTTTGTTTTTAAGAAACTTCCAGATGTTTCCAGGATGCAGCCAGGATTGAGAACTGCTAGACTAGGTAAAAGAGTCACATTTGAATCCTATCTGAGCAACTGTTAAAATCAGAATAAAATTATTCATGACATTTATTAGTGTGTAAGGAAAGCTTTATTCAAGGAGGCTACTACCTTGAGGTTTTGTAGGAGGAGAGAGATCTGGCTCAGCTCCCAATACAACAGAAAAAGTGGGAATTCATAGCCAAGGAGCAGAGTTGGGGGCAGTGGATAGAAAATGACTCAGAGGAAACATCAGAGGTAAACCAACCTAGGAGGATTCTTGCTGGAGGCAAGCCAGGGGGTCATTGTGACCTGGGCATGGTGGGGGCGAGGGACCCAATCAGTTATGTAGGGTGATCGGATATTGGGGGGAGGTAGGGGCTTCTCGTTAAACTGATTTAGCAGGATTCTTGCTAAAATTGGACAATGTGGAGATGAATATGGAAGCCCGAATGTCAGGGCCTACTTGAAAAGGTTTCGGAGGAGCCTGAGCAGCATTTGGTGAAGGAGAGAATCTGTCAGGAAAGTAGGTGGTATATGGTGTGGGAGGGTGTACCCGGGGCATGGGGCGGGCCGCGGGGCGGGTGGTGACGGGCTGGGCTCGACCTGCATGATCGGGGCGGAGCGGGGCAGGCGAGTGAGAAGATCAAGTCTACGATTTATAAAGGTGATTCTCGTCTTGGGAGACTGAGGGGGGCCTGGTTCTTAGAGAAAGGGACTGCCCCGTTCAATGTGGCATTCGAGGCCCTCATCGGACGATCCAGGTGATTTCTGGGAGGTGATGGGAATATCAATCTAAAAAAAAAAAAATGAGAATTAGTTCAAGAAGCAAATCGTTTCTTTGGGATCAAAGAATTATAATTGGGGTACACAGATTTAGGTAGAAACCCAAATAGTGTCTTGATTACAAGAGGGAATTGGGGATTTTTATGGGGGTAAAAAAGGAGGAAGATGAGGTCAGTTGTTTTAAAGAAAATTTCATTGGTGCTGACAAGCAAAGCTAGATTTGTACTTCCTTTGTCATGCAGAGTGCTCGCTAGGTGAAAAGCTCACCGCTTTCAGCCCTTTGGAAGGAAAGTCTCGTCCTTGCTGCCGTCCCAGAATGCTGGCCCTTTGGCCCAGTGCAGAGCTCCAGCGAGCAGAACGTGCAGGACGGCATCTCCGGAGTGGCCGCGCCGGCTCCATCTCGAAGTGGCTCCACTTCTGTTGTTCGGCACAAAATAAATGTCTGAAGCCGGGGGTGCAGGTGGAGATGATACAAAGATAGGGTTCTTTAGCATTTAAAGACCGCTTAAATGGTTTGTTCATTCAGCCACGGGGGTGCACTGTGAGTTTTGTCACAGGGCCTGCGTCCCCTGACATCGGGTGAAAGACAGAACGTCAGCGATTGTGGAAAGAGGAAAAGGAGAGCGTGCAAAGGTGGCGGAGAGGAAGCAGTCAGGGACAGAAGAGGACAATGCTGTGGAAACCAGGAGAGGAAGGGGTGGCTTTCTAGAGATGTGGGAGCGGTGGAAGAATCTGCTCGGGGTTCGAATCCTGGCCAGGTATTTGTCAGGGAGGCGGGGGCTGCCCCATGCGTCGTAGGCTGTTTAGCAGCTTCTCCGGCCTCTCCTGCACTAGATGCCAGTAGTCAGTTCCCACCCCCACCCTGCCCCAGTTATGTCAACCAAAGATGTTCCCTGATACTGCCAAATGTCCCCTGGGAAGAGCGTGTCTCCAGTTGAGAGCCGCCAAACTAGAGGGCTAGGTCAGGGTGCCAGCCGCATGCCGAGATTGCCCGTGGTGCTTCAAATCCCCTGACCCCTGGGCCCCACCCCAGGCGACCCAAATCAATGCTTCTTTGAGGAAAAGGACCCTGGCATTTATTTCTTTTTAAGTTTCACAGCTGATTCTAAATGTGTAGCTAGACTTCAGAACCACTGGAATAGTCTTCTAAGCTGAGGAGCGATGTACTTGTACCAGAAATATTTTAGGTTATTTTTGAGTCACAGTGAGACAAGAGAGGACAGTACCATTATAGCATAAGAGATTTTTTTTTTTTAAGTATTTGGTTCCCTGTGCAATATTTTTAAAAAGTAGCTACTAGGCTCTAAAAACCTGTGAAATTAATTTGTTATTGTTTGTGTGTTCCCATCCAATTGCAACTTTCTTGTTACTACTTCGGCAATCAAGTTATTTTTTAAAAATGGGATCGGAGATGGTTATAAGAAGCTCAGCTAGATTTCCTCCTGCGTATCCTTCCCTTCCTGCTGGCACCCCGGGGTGGGTTGGCATAGACCCTGCCTGCCTTCTTCTGCCTGCCTTTCTCCTCAGTCATCCGGCTCAGCTGCCAGGTTAACCTTCCTCTACATCCTGGTACGTCATTCTTTTTTCAGAAGATTTTTTTCTCCCCCAGAAATCTTTTTTTTTTCAGAAAACTTCAGTTAGTTTCCATTGCCCACAACCAAGGTCATTCACAGTGTAGCCCCCGCCCCCCCCCCCCCGCACAAACCCAAGCCAAAGACAGGTGGGGCCCGGGGTTTTGACTCTTTCATGTTTTTGTTGGGTAGGGGAAATGTTCCCTTTTTCCGTTAGTTGTTCTGGCTGATCTAATAATCAAATTGACATGAGACAGAATAACAGGAGAAAATAACCAAATTTAGTTGTGTATATACATATGAGAGTTTCATAAGAATATGGGGCCCAAGGACCAGTCGGGTAGGTATAGGCAGGGCTTCCCTGCCATCCTGAGTTCATGGGGGGGGAGAGGTCGTAGTTTGGGATTTCAAAGGGCAGGAAGGCAATTTACGTGGAGATGGAAAAGCAAATGTTTGGTAAACAAATGTTTGCTGGGCCATCTTTAACGATGGGACACAGAGAGGACTTTGACTAAATGGGCCTTGCTAGGCTCCTTTCTGTCTATCACACACTAGTTCGTGTTAAACTACAGTTGTCCGTGGTGATAGCTCCCTTCCTGGAGCAAGTCCGCCCTCTAAATTCTTTCAGGCAGTTAGGGGGAAGGTCAAATGTTTTTCCTGAATCTTGTCTTTGTTAAAAATAACCAACTTATAACCAATATCCCCAAAAAAGGCGTGTTTTGGGGTGGCAGACTCCGCTCTCTGTCACTCTGCTCACATGGTCCTTCCCGCTGCAGACCCAGCCCACTGTCACCTCCGCTGTGTCCTCTGGTTAGATCGAATCGCGCCCTCTTCTATATTCCCGTGGTTGCTGGCTGGGCCGCTTTCAGAATTTCTCAGAGTCTCCCTGACTTGACGGCTGCTCTGTGCCGATGCGTTTGGTGTCGTGCCTACACAGGGCCTTGCTGTGAGGGAACGAAGGTGCCCGTGTGGAGCTGAGCGAAGGGGGTCCTCGTGTGGTCTTGTGTTAATGGCCTTTGTTCCCTTGTGCAGAACTGGGGGCCTGGTGATTATCTGGTTGATGAGTCCATCAAGGAGGGATGACCAGCTGGATTAGTCCGCTTAGCTGTCAGCTCTGAGCAGGCTTAGCCATTAGAGCCCCTTGCCCTTGGGGTGTCGTAGCCCAGCTTCTCTCCCTTCCCCCACCCACCCCAAGAAGCCAGTGGCATCCTGTGAGCACTGATGACATGATAGAAAGAAAAACAAAAACTTCTACGTAAATCACATCACTGTACATCTGACCATTGCCACATGATGATTTGGGAAACTTTTTAGATATTTATCAAGTCAAAGTAATAATTACAGCAGTAAAATGACACCTACATTTGTTCAGTTAATTATGGCTATTAGATAGTTTTTATACATATTACCTTACTTGAGCCTCCGGGGATGTGTGGACATGCATTAAATCCATTTTAAAAGTGAAGGAATGAGAATATAAAATTGCATTTAAAAATAACGAAGTATTGTGCTCTGAGTTTTTAAAAGGTATATTCTACCCATTCTCAAATGTAGCTCATGTTCTGAGGTTTCGAGAAGCAAAAAACAGAGGGGAAGTATTTCTTTAACGGATTTATCAATATTCTGACTCTATAGGAAGAACACTTTTATAAAAATATTAACCTAATTTTGCATTGACTTTAACTTCCTCCTTAAACCCTTTAGGTCATCTTTAATGCAACCCACATTAGCCCGGTTCGGTTAGAAAAGAAGTTTATTCATCATTGTCGTGACCGCAGGAAACCTGGATTCTAGTCCTGCTCTGGTGCTTGGCATGCTTTCTCCTCTGGGCAACTTAAGTTCCAGTTTCTTTATCTTAAAATGGGCACAATTCTCAAGATTGGCCCTATGTCAAGGAAGGCACTATACTGCATATGAGGAATCTTGTGCACTGCATGGGGCCCAGCAGACAATTGTAGGCATCTGTAGCATTCTGGGTGATTGACCCAAATCCATATATTGAATTAAACTCTATTAAAATATTTCTCGTCATTCATTGATACTTCTTTATTTTACTAATAGTGGGTTCAGTGAATGAGCGCAAGAGGGTTTGATAGAGGTCAAATGAAGCCAATAATGACGTGACACAGATGAGGATGCTGAGGCCGGAACACATGGATGTGTCCGACCCTCGGCTTGCCAGGTTTAGAGGCCCATTCTCCTTCTATGTGACCACACCTAACACATCTGTCACCACTGCCCTAGGCTGCCCTGCCCTGGAGTCCAAGAAGAGTAATCTGTGGCTTCATTTGTCCCATGTAAAAGGAAGTGATAAAGTAGTGAGTGGGAAAATGGTGACATCTTTAAAATACTGTCTTACACTTACTAGGGACTTGGGTCACCGGCCTAGTTTTAGCACAGCGCTGGTCATGCAGGGACTATTTCCTGATCTTTAGAAATGTCTGAAATATTTTTCCACATTTCTAAAAGTTGGCATTTTAAGCTTAATTTCAGACTTCCAGATTTAAAAGAACTCACTGCATGAACAGAGAGTGCTGAGGAAACAAGGTAAGAAGGTTTGGTGAGTCATGATATCCCCCGTTGGCTTGTAATGGGAGGTTCACCTCTGGGAAGGGAAGGAGACTGTGAGTGTTATGTTTTTCTGTATGGTAATGATAGTTGACTTGAGACCTTCGTGATGAGGGAGAGAGGAAGTCCTGTATGCTGGCCAGAGCTGAATGGATGGACATCTGTCTCCTTCTCTCTTAAATTTCAGCAGCCTATATGCCACGGCTTCCTTATACATTGCACAATGCCTCTACCGCCCTCATCCGTCTGAATTATGACTGTCGGAAGGGATTGTGGAGGCCGACTCCTGCATTTACAGCTCAGGAGGTGGTTGGCCAGAGAGGGAAGGTGATTTTCCTGAGACCACACAACTGGGTCACTGTCGAAACTGGGCACTGAGCCTCGCCCAGTGTCCCTCCCTGCTGGTCCCTGCCTCCGACCTTCTCCTGGTTCTGAGCGCCACACTCCACCCTTGTCTCCTGCTTCTTCCCTTCCTCTCTGGATCTGGTCTTGATGCTTTTTTTGCCATCAGTAAATGTGCTCAGGAGCCAAGCATACATTTTAATTAAAAATTAATCTGATGGCTAAATATGTCACTGTGAATACACTTGATCCTTTGATCAGCAGTGTGGCCCGTAGCCATCACTTTACCCCTTGGCCCTCAGTTTTTTCATCTATGATATTAGAAGGATTGAATTAGCTGACCTCAGAGGAACATCCCTACACTAGAGAAATGTTCTCCAATTCCTGTGTCCTGAGTTATCCAGCGAGAATGGATAACTGCCTATAGCTACTCCTGGGTCCCAGGAGAGTAGGTGAGAGAACAGAAAGCTGGGACACCCCTTCCCCACCCCACCCCCATCTCCATCCTGTGAAGATAAGTCAAGGCCTCTTCTGCTTTTAAAGTGGATACACCACCAGCTTGATGTTTGTTTCTTTGCCGTTGGTTAGACATATTTTTCTGTTATTTTTTCCACTGAACTTGACATAATGGAGTTTTCAGACTTGAATACAAAAGTATTACAGCAAATCTAGCTGTATAGCTGAGAGGCATGTCTTGGCTTTTAGTGAACATGGGCCTTGTGTTCTAGGCAACAGGACGCCATCTCGAGGATAATCGACACAGTAATTCCACGCCCGGACACAGTCACCGTGTGACATGATGCGCCCCTGGGTACTGTGTGAACAGTGTTGTGATCAGCACCTAGGTATTATAGATATACAGCTACTCGGCAGTCATACAGACGTAGAATTTATAGTTATATGTGCACAGAATGTATACGGAAATATTCTGTGTATTTGATTACAGTACGGGAATTGTAAGTATTCAGGACTGACTGGCGGGCGACTGCCCTGCACAGTGTATGACCCGCACACGGCAGCATGACTCTCTAGCTGTGTAGTCAGCACATGAGCAGCGTGCATGTGCAGGGATGTGGCTAATAGGCAAGCATGCGCGGCAAATCGAGACAGTTTTGCGACTGGCGCTTGGGCATCATGTATGCCCTTCTGCATGGTCACGATGCAGGTTTCATGTTTTTACATGTATAGGGCTGAAGTGAAGATGCCACATATCTGTAGACAGCGCGACGTATGTGTGGCCACGTGGCCAGCCCTCAGGCCTTGTGTTGTGTAAGTTTCCTGTGATCAGTGGCAAAGTAAACGGCAGATGGGAGAGACCCTGAGACAACACGTCCAGTGTTAGCACTGGGTTTCCAGGGAGTCGATAGGAACTGTTAGCTAGACGGCATCTGCATCCTGTGTATTTATAGTCACGTTTAAATATTTTACCAGTCTCTTCATCTTTCTTGTTATGATGACTTTTTCTCTATGTCCTTTCCAAAACCAAAAGAGGCTGTTCAGTGTTTTTATTGTAGAGAAACAAAAATTAACACTGTGGTCCTCAAAGATAATAGTTTTTACTTTCAAAGAAGCTATTCCAAAATATCAGACTCTTTACCAACACAGGGGCATTAAACCGTAAATGGAGGTCCCTCCCCACCCTTCCTAGCCCATCCCTCCTTTACACGGTCTAAAAAAGGAGATTAACAGTATATTAACTTCAAAAATTTGTTTACCACAGTAAGATTTACAAAAATAATTATGTCTGTTTTCTCATCTGAATAGCACATTTTTAGTTATTAAATTTTGTTCATGTGTATCATCTCAATTCTCTGAGCAGCCTTGTTAGATTGGCAGAATTCTCACATCCATTTTATAGATGAGGAAACCAAGGCTCAGAAGGCTGTGGAAGTCACCCAATGTCACATCGCTGCTCGGAGGTAGAGCAGAGTCCACAGCCAGGTCATTGTCCCCACCTCCCATTGCTCCCCATAATGAACCAGGAGCTCATTCTGCAGTCTGCACCAATGAATGGCATCAGCACTTTCTAAATAATATGTACCAAGAAGTATAAGTGTGAACTAGCTTTTCCAGTTTCTATCTAATATCATAATGGGTTGTCTGATTTGGATCCACATCTTTTCAGTATTGTCCATGTTTATTGATTATAAATCAATGATCTGCAGTTATATACTCCATTCAATTAATGCTTGGACTGAGTATCTACCATGTTAAGCTACTATCTAGATCCTGAGATGTGTAGGAGGATGGTGGGACCAATAAAAGTGATTTCAGCTCGGTCTCTCCCTTCAAGCTGGCTTGCCATCAAGTGACAGAAACCGGCACACACACACAGCCACCTAGAACAATGGGATAAATGTGACAAGGATGAGCTCAAGATGCTCTAGGAGCACGCATAAGGGAACATTGAATTCTGACCTGGAGAAACCAGGATTGCTTTCCAGAGGATGTTCCTGCTTCAAGTATGCCTTGAAAAATTAGTGCGATTTTCAACTAAGAGTGAAACTGTGCATGTGTCATGTGTGCGTGCACACGTGTTTACAAGGGACTGTGGTGGATAGGGGAGAGGGAATGCATTACAGGTAGGAGGAATAACCTGAACAAGTGTGATTCTGGAAGACAGTGTGTTCATCGGGGCCGCAGGATATATGTAGAAAAGAATAGAGAGTAGAAGGATCGAGACTGCAGAGTTTGGCTGAGGCCAAAATATGGAGGAAACATTTAGCCGTATTTTAGAACAAGGGATTACGTAGCCAGGGATGTGTTTTAGAAAAGTCATTCTAACAGTGAAGAGTGGAATGGAGCAGAGGAGGTAGATACTAGAGGCTAAGGCCATTTTAGAGGCCATTGCAGAAGTCTTGGCAGAGTGTGAACAGGGTTCTCAGCTTGGGGTGAGGCTTATTGTCACTGTCCTTCCATTTATAATGAACTATTGCGAATGTCCGTATGTCTGCCGACCCTGGGTGTACCCTTGCCACAGAAATTACCTTTCAACACAGGTCAGTTTGAAACCCTCTCTGATCCAGTGCACATGCATTTGCCTACTTCTGAGAGTGTTTTTCAGCTTCTTTTCACCCTGCATCCCTGAAAAATGCTAAGGTCCTTGTAGTTATAGATGGCTTATTTTCTGTAAGTCTCAGAAGTAAATATCTTTAATAAAAATATAAAGTCATACTCCTAAGCACACAGCCCCTTTCTGTATAAAAGCTGAAATCAGAATTGACATTTCACAGAGATTCCTGTTTCTGTCAATCTTTACAAGGGCCTCAAAGTGGGGTCAAGCTCGAGTGGGCCATGCCTTGTCCACACCTTGTATTGCACAATTTCTGTTGAAATAACCCATGTCCGACACTACTCACTCCCCTCTGCCTTCCCACAAGGGCTCTCGGCTACCAGCTTTCATCTCCCAGGCTAGCATCTCTTGTCCTTCGAGGCCTCCACCCCCCGCCCTTCTTTTCCTTCTATTTACTAACCGGTGCCAGTGGCCGGTTGAAGTGCAGGGATACGCAGATGTTGTTACTGATGGTCTTTGTGCTCGGTACGAGTACCAGGCCTCCAGGAAGAAACATTCATGCACTTAGCCAATGCTGCTGTTCTTGAAACGCATCTGTTTTCTTCACCTTTGACGTCATCTCCCCCCACCCCTTATCCTTACACAGTGAGTAGCAAGGGCTATGAAAGACGATGCAGCATTTCAGTGGAAGAAGATGTAGCACTTCACTAACTTCTCATGTCCCTTTATTTGGGGCTTCAGTGCGATAAGAGGCTGTATCGTTAAACGAAAATACTATTTGGAGGAAAACCAGATAAGTGTCCTAGTGAAAAACGGATTAGTGTTTGAAGATCACACATCGAGAACTACATCGTGATCTCCTAAAAGTGTCCTGGCTGTTAATCTTCTGGGGAATGATTATAGGTCATTTCACATTCCCTAGAGCATAAGGATTTCAGGTATGGGTTGAACGTAATTTTGAGATTAGAACTTTCGAGAAGGATGACATCGTTTTGACTATTGAATGAACTTGTCTCTTTACTGAAAGGAACTGGCATAGAAGTGTTTTAAGACCAATACCTACATTTAGAAGAGCCTCAAGGTTGTTAAGTGAATGAAAAGCCAGAGGAAGTTGAGGATTGGAGACATGGCCCTGAAACCGAGGTTTCAGCCCCTGTGCTTTCCGCCTGCCCTGTTTGGCAGGGGCCACCACCCTTTGAGGAATCGCATGGCATTTCTTTATAGTACCACTTCCGTTCTACTCTCGTTGGCAGCGATGATTACTGGCTTGGCGACGCTTGGCACCTCCCCACCAAAGTAGCCTAATTTAGATGAGACCTCTTGGGTAAAGCCTTCCCTGACCCTCCCAGCCAGAGCTACGCGTTGTTACTCAGTTGAATGTCCAAGCTCTGAGGCATAAATTCTTGTGTGCTGATGCCCCAGTCACCGTCCAGACAGTGAACGGCGAGAGCGTCCACCGTGTGCCAGCTTCTATGCCTTTATGTTCCAGAAATTGCTGTTGGGGTTGCTGTCCATCCCAGGCAGCTCGGAGTCTATGTCCTGTTCATCCATGGAGTCACATTTGAGGTTCTCGTTTAACAACTGTGTAGGACTCTGTGGCCTGCATATGTTTCTCTCTACCTTTGTCTCCTGGCTTGACCTTCCCCGAGGATGTGTATTTCCCCTGGCCTTGTTTTATTTTTGTAAGCCATCTCTAATGCTTGAGAAATAAAGCAGAGGCATAAACAAACAAATGGACACATATTTAGAAACTACTTCTCCAAAGCCCTGACATTGACCCTGGTACTTTGTGGGAATTTAACAAATGTTGCTTGCATTGCGCTCATATGAAATAAAAGAAGCCAGTGGACAAGACTGTTGGCCTGCAGAAAGTCCATGGGGCTCGTAGCGGAGAGCGGGAGGGGCTCGTAGCAGGGGGGTGGGGGGTGGGGGTGGTGAGAACAGCCCAGTGTGAGCTCATCGAGCGCGTGTGCTTCTCAGGGAGCGCTCGCGGTGCCCGGCCTCAGCGTGCAGATCAGAGGACCCTGGAGGACAGGGGCCACATCTTCAGCATGTCTTCAGCTGTGATGTAGCTAAGGTAGGGCAGGGCACGTAACAAATTGTCGTCGTTGAGTTGAATTGGAAGGTCCTCTGCAAGTGGAAATTATATTTTCATCTACCAACTTCATGTTCGCTTGCTCTAGATTTTCATTTTAAAATATTCCACATTGAATATGAAGATGTTTTTGGAGTACTGGATATCTGGATTGAATATAAATGCAAATGCTTTTTTTGAAGAACATTCTGTTTTCTCATAGTCTTTAGGACTTTTTATTCTTGTTGTTCTAACTTGCTAAAAAAGAAAAAAGCTGAAGTAAAGAAGCGAGCCCATTATAACAGCTTGGTAAAGAACAGAAGTGGGTACAGGCTGTCTATTCTCTCTTACGTTCATGTGGAAAGCCTTGAACTTGCATTATCGTATCAACGTTATAATAGGTGTTGTGGATTCAGCACAAAGTGAAGAAGATTGGCAATTACTCTGTGGCTCTAATCACAGCAAATCAACAAATTTGTAATTTAGTGTAAAAATCTACCTCCGATTCTATTAAAATATTGGAATCCCCTCTCTGGTCGCCTGCCCACAGTGACAGCTTTCATCAGCTCCTAACTGGTCTCCACTGCCCTTCCCAACTTTAAGAAGCCGAGTTCTTTTCCCTCCATCCAGGGATCCCTCTTATAAAACTCCTGGCAAACGGTCAGTCAGCCAGCCTCGATGTGAACAGCTCTAGAGCAGCCCATCCACTATCCGAGAATTCTGATTAGGGGAGTTTTTCGTTGTGATGAAATGGCTAAATTCTGCCCCTAAGTAATTCCACTCTCTGGACCTGGCCTCAGGTTCAGAACAGGACAGGTCTTCTCCCCTTTTCCAAAAGAGCTTCCACCGAGGGCAGCAGTGAGGTTGCCCTGAAGTCTACTGTTGGCGAGGCTGAGCTCCCCTTTCCCCTCGAAGGGTCCCTCAGAAGGTCCTTGACCACTGGAATTGCCTTGGCCCTGGGACAGCAGACTTGTTGCCATCAGAGCAGGCACCCACATCCGGACAGGGGTGTTCCGCCTCGATCATGTCGGTGACCCTGCACGCCGTGTGGGGGAGACACTGCCCGGTGCCAGCAATTCCTCCACCAGCTGTTCAGCCGAAAATAAGTTCTCAGCTGCTGAGGGCTGATCTTTCCGCTCTCCTTCTTCTCGGAAACTGAGAGTCCAGGGGTCTGCCAGCTGGAACTGGGAGATTGGGAATTTTTTTCAATTCAGCTGAAAGGAAAAGCAGTACGAGGCTTTCCTTTCTTTTTTAACCTTATTATGTCAAAGTAGTTATCTTGTTCTTAAGGGCAAGAAAAATCACCATTTCTTCTGAATTCGCTTTTAAAATAGAAATGGATGTAGGGCTGCATGGAGTTTTTCCTGGTTCCCTGGCAGAAGCTCCTATCAAGAATGTCAGATGCGGCTTCCAGTGGAGGGACAGCTCTGGGAAAAAGCCTGAGGACTGAGTTTGGCTCAGCGGATCTGCTGCCAACCTTTGGACTGATAAACTGCCTATTTGCACAGAGGACATGAGCAGCTGTCCAAACTGCAGAATTTTCGAAGGGCTGCAAAACTATCAAGTAGGAGCTTGAAGTAGTTCCTTTATTTAGCAAATGTGCGTTAGCACTTTCTGGGTGCCAGACACTGTGCTGGGCCTGCAAAGATGACTAGAGGGCAGCCCCTGTCCTCGGATCTCTCCCTGTTTAGGGGAAGAAGTCAACAAGAGAACAAACGAGTGTGGTATCACTGTGACAAGGGTGTTGTAGGCGTTGCCCGTGGTGTTGGAACACGAGAAGCCTGCGAGAAATGGTTGTGGAGGTGGCGATGGAGGTGGCGATGGAGGTGGTGGTAGCACAGATGATGACCGTTGTTGTTGTTGTTGTTGCTGTTTTTACTAATAAACTACAAAGGATGCACAATGCAACACGTATGAAGGAACAACCAGTTCTGCTTCAGGTGGTCTTGGGGGTTAATCCAGAATTGTCATGAAGAGGTGATGTGCGAGCCGCTTTGGAACAATAACGTAGGCCACGAGAGTAAGGACTTTCCTGACAAGAAAGTAAGGTGCAAAAAAAAAAAAACGATGATTAAAGTGGATGATTTCAGGACCAGCAGCAGTTTCAGTGTATCTGAAGCATTGTTGGGGGAGGGCAGGGGTTAGACTGTATTTCTAGAAATGGAGACTCTTTAAGGAACTAAGCAGCAGAGGCTAAGTCAATTGGTGTGTTACACAGTTACTCTGGAGGGACTTTGGAAGTTGGGCTGGAACCGGGTGGACCTAGGGTCAGGGAAATGGGTGAAGGGTGAGAAACTATGAGAGAGAGAGAGACTGGATTAAGGCAGCAGTGGAGAGGATGGAAGGGGGAAGATAGATTTAAGGAAAAAGATCAGATCGGGAGGATCTGATCTATTCAGATCCTGTGCCCTGTGACCTATTCGGTCTCATGGTTGGGGGGCGGGGGGAAGGTAGTGGTTACAAGTGGTGAGTGAATGAGGGCTAGAGCTAAGAATGACATGACGACTTCCCCTTGTATGGCTGGCGTTGGAACTGAGCGAGGGAAAGCAGGAGTGGGAACAGACGCGGGAGAACAGAGAGAATTATGTCGATCTGTGCTAACTTTGAATGGTTCACCTGCCTTTTGAGGATGCCACCTGGAGGCAGTAACAATCTGTTTGGAGGATGTGGGGGGTGCGCAGCTGTCAGCCTTTTCGGGAAGTCATATTGCTGAGGTGGTGACAGAAAGAGAAGGGTCAGGGGCAGTATTAAAAAAGAAGGCTGAACCCATATATGGTCAACTGACTTTTGAGAAGAGTTCCAAGACATTCAATGGGGAAAAGACAGTTTTTCAACAAAGGGTGCTGGGAAAACTGGATATCCAGTTTTATGACTGAATGTAAGTACGAAGAAGTAAAGTTGGACTCTTACCTAATACCATATGTAAAAATCAACTCAAAATGAATCAACGACCTAAACTTAGGTGCTAAAACTATACAACTTTTAGGCAAAAACACAAAGGAAATCTTCATTGGATTAGCAATGGATTTAGTGCAAGTCTACATTAAATTTACCAACGGTTTTTTGGATATGACACCAAAAGCAGAGGCAATGAAAAATAAATAAATTGGACTTGATCAAAATTAAAAGCTTTTGTGCATCAAAAGATACTATTAAGAGAGTGAAAACAGCCCACTGAATGGGAGAGAATATTTGCAAATTATATATCTAGTAAGAGATTAATATCCAGATTATATAAAAAACTTCTACAACTCAACAACAATAAAACAAGTCAATTAAACAGTGGGCAAAGAACTTGACTAGACTTTTCTCCAAAGAAGATATGCAAATGTACCATAAGTAGATGAAAAGATGCTCGATATTATTAGTCATTAGATCAAAATCACAATGAAATACTCCTTCACATTCATTACAATGGAATTATCAAAAAAAATAGCAGTTATTGGTGAGGATGTGGAGAAACTGGATGTGCATTGCTGGTAGGAGTGGAAAATTCAGCCAGAGCAAAAAATGATTTGGCAGTTCCTCAAAAAGTTAAATGTAGAATTACCGTATGATTCAGCGATTCTAATCTTAAGCATATGCCCCAAAGAATTGAAAGCAGGGGCTGAAATAGACATTTATATATTGTGTTTGTAACAGCATTATTCACAATTACCAAAAGGTAGAAACGACCTGTGTCTATCAGCAGATGAATAAACAAAATATGGTATGTACATACAATAGAATATTATTCAGTCTTAAAAAGGAAGGAAATTCTAATACATGCTACAGTGTGGATGAACCTTGAAAACATTATGCCGAGTGAAATAAGCTAGTCACAAAAGGACAAATATTACTTGCTTCCACTTAGAAGAGGTAGCCAGAATACGCAAATTCATGGAGACAGAAAATGGAATAGAGGTTACCAGGAGCTGTGGAAAGGGGAGAATGGGCAGTTATTGTATAAAGGGTACAGAGTTTTGTTTGGGGTGATGGAAAGGTTCTGCAAATGGATAGTGGTAATAGTGGTTGCATAGCATTGCGAATGTACTTAATGCATTAGATTGTACACTTAAAAGTGCTTAAAATGGTAAACATTATGATTATATATATCTATATATCTGTATAGATATATAGATATATATTACCATTATAAAAAAAGAGGAAAGAAAGAACGGAAAGAAAGGAAGAGAGAGAAGAAAGAAAGAAAAGAAGGAAAGAGAGAGAGAGAAAGAAAAGAAAGAGAGAGAGAAAGAAAGAGAGAGAGAGAGAAAGAGAAGAAAGCGAAGAAAAAGGAAGGCAGGGCAGGCCCCGAATTTGGGAGGCTCTTTGCTCAGGTTTCCATAGTTCTCCCATCTGAGTGCATTTTGAGCTTTGACATGATGAAGGTTGCAATTCACCCCCTGCACAATTCCTGTTACCCAGAGCTTGTCTGTGGGTTCATGTCCCACCATCCCTGGGCATTTGACTGAGAAGGAATTACCCTTAAACTGGGGAGAAGCTCTAGTGAGGTCAGCCTACCCCAAAGGGTCCTGGTCCCTCATTCCAGCTCCTGCCTGGACCTGCCAGCCCTCTCACACTGAAGGGAGCAACAACTGGGGTTCGTCCTCTACAATCACTAGCTGCTTTCCGGGTTGGTCTTTCCATTTACAACTTCCTCTCACGCGCAGTTTTCCCCAAGAGGAGAGCCCAGAAGCTGTGTTTCGTGCTTCCACATTCCCAGGGAACAAGAATCCCCCTCCTTGCACCATCCCTTAGCCCAGGATGCTCCCTGGAGGCAACCGGAAGCCCAGGCACCCATATCATACTTTCCAAAGATGTCCCCCAGCTTGTGGGGTGTGCAGAGAGGGGTGGAGAGGTAGTGAAGGAGCATCAGCGATGAAGCACTATCCTCAAAGAGGCATGGCCACATTTGTGGCCGGAAGTGCCCCCTTCGCAGGAGGCTTAGCCGTAGATGGCCAAGCCCTTTTAAAAAGGGTAATAGGGTGAGACTTTCGGCTGGTGGTTGTACTTACTTGGTTTTGCAATGTGGTATCAGTAGGGAATTTTTCAGACTCGGCTTAAACACTGAATTGTATCTTTCCTTGCTGAATGGCCCTGACGTTGGGGATGAGCCTGGTTCCTCCTGCTGTTTGGAGTTTATTTCTGAGAAGCAAAGAGAACATCGTGCCTACCACATCCTACGCCACTGGACCCATGACCAAAATACGTAGCCAGCCTCCCAGGTGACAGAGTGGTTCAAGTATCTGACAGTGGAAGAGAAAACAGCTTCTGAGTAACCAAAGATAAGTCACCGTGTCCCTGCCCTAACACTGTGACACTACCCCCGCACGGCTCTCGTTTTAGGCACATTTGCTTATAAAGCTCGAGAGTCTTATTTACCAACCCCTACAAATTAGAAGCCGCAAATTAAAATGTCTCAGGATTGGTCTGAGGAAGGCCTTCGGAAGGACCAGTGAAGCTTCTGGAAGCCTGACAGCTTCCAGAAAGAAACAATAGCCAGAAGACTGGGGAAAACAGATGAAGATTCCAGAAGTACGTTCCTCCTTGTGTCACATTCCAGGAAAAAAATGACGTCAACTCAACCATGAGGAAAAAGTCCCACTGTGCTGTGCGAGAAGGCAGGTGCGTTGCCCTACACAATTCAACAAACGTGTGGTGCACCTGCTGGAAGCCGGGGTGACTGGACCCGCCCGCACAGAGCTCCGGGCCAGTGGAAGGGCCCCGTGGGTACCAGGGCGGCTCAGCCCCAAGGCTGGCCAAGGCAGTGCCGGCATGAGGGAATCCACAGGGGGCTTTGTGAGCCTGGGCAAGGAGGACTCCTGGCCGAGGCTTGCGCTGGCTCTCACACTCTAGGGAGTGTGGCGACTCCGTGGGGAAAAGCTTTCCAGACGAGCCCATAGTGTGTGCCTCGTGTGTGTTTGTGACCCACTGAGGCCCAGCATGTGTGTGCTTGGCACAGTCGTGGGTGTTCATTAAGGCCTCATGAGGTCGAAACTGCTCAGAGGACGCAAATGGGAGGGAGTCAGAGGGTGGCCAACGGGTTCCAAGCTCGGGGGCCGGAGGCACACGGGCCGGGCCAGGCGGGGGCCCCGGCTTTGCAGGTTCCAGCCGTGTGTCGCTGATGAGTAATAAGTGAGTCCTCCAGTGTGGTGGCTAGGGTGAAAACTGCACCTACCGTAGAGGATTGTTGTAAGAACTTAAAAAAAAATAAGGTGGTAAAATACCTGCAACTGATGAGTATACTACATAGCAAATCCTTGAAAACGTGGTGGGCAGGGGAGTACATGGCTCACTAAGAAAGCTTTTTCATGAAAAGTTTTTTAGTTTTCATGAAAGGTTTTTACCTTAATGAAGTAAACTTTGTTTACCTAAAAGAAAATGCTTCAGAGGACCTGGCCCCGAGTCATACCACCCTCTTGCGCTCATGTCGACCCGTCACCTAACCGGTTGACACAGATGGGACATCTTGTTCCCAATAGGGCCAGGAAGATGGAGTGTCACAGTCCTTCCTCCACAGACAGCGAGGCACGGGGCTTCACCTTGGGAGTGTCTGGGCTCACACCTCCGGAGAAGAGTTGCCCCGGCATTTTTCTCGTCCCACTGGGGAATCCTGAACGGGTTTCTCCTCAGCCCCCGTGATAAGCAGCTGTCATACCTGGTACTGGGGAGGCAGGGACAGTGGCATTTCTCCCACCCTTGCCACAAGGAAGTAACCAAACAGCCAAGATTTCATCACAGCCCCTCCTCAATGGCACGGGCTTCGAGACGAACAGTTGGCATTGCCGTGGGGACAGGCCCTGCGCTCCCTGCAATAGGCCACCCCGGGCGGGGCCGCAGCCCTCCTTCGCCTGCGCTCTGCCGTCAGCAGCTGTTTGCGACAGGTGCTCGGGCTCTCCGTGGCAGATGGTGCCCAAAACGGGATTGTTGGCAGGTTGCACCACATGCCGCCCTCCCATCGCACACGCTGATGTGCGTGCAAACGCACGTCTGAGCGCTCGGCTTTGTTCTAAAGGCACCTGCCTTGGGTTTCAGGTGACACCAGGGGCCCATTCCAGAGGACACGCTTGGTCCCCAGGGCCATCCATGCCCCTCAGCCTGAGACCCTTCGGTATTTGGCCACCAGACCGTGAATGGGGCACGTGCCTGCCCCCAGGCACAGCTTTCTGCCACCTCCGTTCCGCAGCCACGTGTCCCCCCACCGGTGTTCGCCCAGGAGCATGGCTCTTTCCTGGGGCCCCCTGCAAGGGCTTTGCGCTGGGCCTGGACGACGGCCGCGCAGGCCGGACCGCAGTGGGCCAAGGTCGCAGGACTCCAGGTGCAGAAGCCGCGCCGTGCTTTGGTGCCACCATCTGTTCCCCAGACCGCAACCTTGTACACATGGGACGGAGAGGCCACGAGACAGGCGCTGCTCTGCTGTGGACCGGGTCCCAAATGCACCGGGGGCCTCGCCTTCGTGAAGGAGCAAGACAAGTCTGTGCCCCAGTGCCGGGGGAACAAGGTCTCTCGGCTCACTCTTGGGAGAGAGCCAGTAGGAAATAGGTCGCGTGCCCTTCGAGAGGGCCCCTTTGCTCCTGCCGACCCCGCCCTGAGCAGCTGCCCCATAACTGACCGGTGCCCCCACCCGCAGAGGCTCAGGGCACTGCCAGGGCTGTCACCCAGCTTGGCGCCCACAGCCTCGCAGGAGCCCCGCCCGCACTGTGTTTGGGCTGCTCATTCCAAACAACCACCCAGCCAAGGCAACCAGATGAGGGTGACATCTGGCTCGAGACCGTTGCCAAGTAACTCCTGTTCCATCCCTGGCAGGAAGGAGGTGAGCTCTTTGTGCCAGATTCTTAAAGAGAGAGAGAGAGAGAATAAAACTGCATGTTCCACGCCCCATATATTTTTCTTCTTTTTACCCTGACACCTCAGCTATTACTTTTCTTCCCCTGGAACTTGGACACCTAAGGACCCAATATCCATAACTATTTTGGAGCAGTGGTGATCAAAGCGTTGGAATAAATGATGTGAAAGGGGCAGAGTGGTGAGGTTTAGAGGTCACCTCTGAGGAAAAATGCACACACACACGTACACAGGACAGATCGTAAGGGACAGAGGGGTGACGGAAGGGTGCTGTTTACTACGTGTTTTCCTTGGGCAAGGCTCTCCACAGTGACTGTGTTTCTAGTGAACTGAATAGGACCAGAATACAATAGGAACTAAGTGCTATGTTTCCTGCTCTTTCCAGTATGGAGGAGAAATGTGTGAGGAGGCTTTCACTGTATCTGATTCCTTTGTAGTGGCGGGTGCAGCCTGGTGCCGGTGAGCTGGGCTGGAACTAGAAACAAGACTCATCCGTTTGCGTTGGGAAGGAAGGAGGTGGGTGCGTGTATTCAGCCAGAGGCGCTGAGAGACAGTCTGTCCAACAGTTATGGCAACTTGTTAGACATGCGACCTTGGGAAAGTTACTTAACCTCTCTGAGCCTGTGTTAGTTACCTGGACAATGGGAATACTGGCCTCTTAAAAAGTGTTTTGTAAACTTTCAACAAACACCTCTACAAGGTGATATTGTCATTTTAATTTTAGAGATGAAGAAGTTGAAGTACAGAAAAGTTCAGTGACTTGGCCAAGCTCATCCTAACACCGAAAGGGGAGAGGTGTGTAGGGGACGCCCAAGAGCAGGCAGGCCAGAACTCATTTCAGGAACACCCGGCAGCGTGGCCCAGGGCGCACTGGCGTTTTCTCCTCCGCACTGACCACGGTGCACTGCTTACTGATCTTCAGGGCATCCACATTTCCCTCTTGGCATAAATTCAGCCGACAGCCTACTCCCAAACACAAAAATGTGTTATTTTTTCGCATGTGACCTGTGTCTCCCATGCTCTGTGCTTGTTCCTTTGATTTCTTTGAAGCGTGCAGGGGTTTCTTTATCTCTTTGAAACATCTTGTTGTTTGGATCTACTTTTATGGCCAGCTGAGAACTCCTTGAAATATATCCAGCTCAAGGAACCAAGGTGAGATTCGTGCTGCGGATGGCCTTGAGTTTCACCTTGTCAGATGTGACATTTTCTTTGTGTCGTTTGTGAATGTGCTAAATAAGACTTACATATTTCACAATGTAGACGTGATGTACCACCCCTGGGCTCTCACAGTCAGCCCTTCATCAGGCCCCCTAGGCCCACGGACAGGGTCAGGGATAGATTTTAGGGTCATGAAATGAGTCAGCAAGACCAGATGGAGGGTTATGGCGACAGCCCAGGCAAAGGTCGGAGATGGCTGAGCCCGGGAGGTGTTTTTGAGGGTGAGGTGGATTTGCCCATCATTCAGGATGCAGCGTCACACTTGGCTTGATAAACATGATTTGCTCTGAGACATCAGACAGGAGAAAGTTGATGAGAAATGTAGTGATGAGGGATGGGGCTGATGATGTCCAGTACCAAAAAGGGACCAAGAGGAGATGGACAGCTTTGGGAGAGGAAGAACAATGGCTCCAGTTTGGGGTGTGCCATGTCCAAAGCTCAGGGTGGGGGGCGGCGAGGAGGGAGTTGCAGAGAGTGGCGGGATTCAGTGGGCAAGTGAAGAGAAGGGTTTGGATCCCAGGAAATGTGGAGTCTGCACCATCGTGGGTCTAAACAACACGGTGCATGGAATATAGGACAGTTTCCATTTTTATTATAATTCTTACTTGCTCATTATGATTGCATTCTGAATCCTGATCAGATATCAAGTCTGAGAGTTTTGTCCAGGATCACTTAAATCTTTAAACTATTTTGGCAATGCAAAGACTCTTTGAGTGGATTGATAGGATTGTAAAGAAGAACCAATAGATATGAACTTCTTAGACTTTCAGTAAAAAGCAATGGATAGGCTGATGAGCTTCTACACCAAATTCTAATTTTGTTCCAAAAGCAATCATGAAATTAGAAGCACAGCAAAAAATCTGTGTTGTCACAAACAAGGAACTAACTTATTCATAGGAAACAAAAACCGGATATAAATGGCCACATCTCTGGGGAATAAAAATCGAGGTTCTCAAAATCATTAACTTGGATCAGTTTTATTTTACATTTATTAGTGATAGTCAAGGGGAATATGTAATTAAAACATACAAGTTTTTAAATGAAGTTAATCTGTGTCATCACACTGAAAGCAGATAATGTAACTAAATGTCCTACCATGGACCAGGCATATTGTCACACAGTGGACATAAAATATTTTTTAGTTATGACAGCAGCGATGGTGAATGGTTAAGAATATGGGCTCGGGAATTGGACTGCCTGAGTTCAAATCCTGGTTCCCTTCTTCTCTGTATTGAGTGTCCTTTACAGAAACAGGGTTAGTAATATTACTTTTATCAGACGGGCTGTTACAGGGATCATATAAGTAACACATACAGGGCAGTGCCTGTCACAGAGTGAGTGCTCAAGAAATGTCAGCTCCCAGCTCCTCTCCATCTCCTCCCTGTCCCCAACATGCACAGTCTGCTCCTGGGCTTCCGGAGATACAGGAGTTTCACTGCGATCTTAATAGACATTGATCAAGATATTTCTTCCCAGAGGAAAATCAAAGGAAAACGGTTATCCTCCAAGGCCTGTGCCCAGGTTCCCCCCCAGTGGCACTGCCAGCCTCATCCACGCTGTGCAGCTTGTGACATGCAGCACTCACGTGTGGGCTCAGAGCTTGGCCAAGGGCCACCAGCACTCTAGCGTGAGAAGTCTGGTCCACAGACTGTCTTCGGAGCACCAAAACTCTGCATGACGTGTGAAAAACTAGGTCGCTCATTTGTTGTGCTGGGGAACAACATGAAAGGGTGGAATAGGGGTTTGGTTAGTGAGGCGTGGTCCTCACCTCCCTGGGCACGATCCCTGCCACCCAGAGTGCCCGAAGCGGGGACATTCCAAGGGTTTGAAATGATCATAACATCTTTAAAAATAACACAGGATGAACAATGCTGCTGAAATGGAATATATTATTTTGAATGTGTAATCTCACCTGTTCCTCAAAATAATGCCATGGGATAGGTCTCTTATACCCATTTCACAGAAGAGAAGGCCAGGCCTCAAGGTCATGTGGTTTGTTAGAACCAGGAGTAGAACTTAGGCCTGTCTTGTCACTGAAGTCTGTACAAACGGGACTTAATTGAGAACCCCCCGAGATATTATAGGGAATTTTTGATACTTAGAGAAACAAAATACTACTTTAAATTTATAGTGCCATTGTCTTAACTCCAGTTAACATGATTTATAGTGCCTCAACCAGAAACCATGCCAATTACATTGTATCACCAAATTTAAGTTGTATAATTAGCTTATGTTCCTCCCAACTTCTCTTGAGGGAGTTCCAGTTCTGCTACTGGTTCTGAGCCTTGAAGAAAATTAAAATTACGCCTTGGCAAAGAGCATGCATAGCCTATTTTGGATTCTTTGTTTTTTATTTTCCCTTTTTTTTTTTTTTACTCCCTTCCTCTCTCCTTCCCTCCCTCTCTTTCTTCTTCAGATAAAATCCTGACGTATTTCATTACTAAGACGCTTAAACAGCCTGAATAGAGAGTCTTCATTAATCCAGACCCCTCGGTCTTATCTCCACTCAGGTTTTATTTTTTCCTTTGTCACTGTATTAGCAATTAGAAAAGCCGAAGAGGCGAGCCCTCCAGTGACACCTGCTTAGAAGTGTAGATGGTGTTGCCTGAAACTAGGAAACGTCGCATGCTTGTCACCTGCCGCCTCTAGATGGTACACTGGCAGCATCGTGGGGGAACAGCCTTTTGTGGGCCAGCCTCCATTTACTCATACTGTGTCATTTTAAAGCTTCAGAGAAAACTAACAAAAAGCTTCTTTTCTTTCTTTATTTAGCATCATTATATATTCTCTACTATGACAGGCTGGAAGCTAAAGCATTAAAGCAAGATACATCTTAAATGAATTTTCTCTTATAGCTTATATTTTATTTTATCATCCTATTTTTAGTTTCCTTTGGTAAAAAAAAAAAAAATTCCAATCATTTATTTCTGAGCCCTAGACAATACAGTGTGAGGTTATACATATTTCAGCCCCAGGGAGAATTTCTGCTTGCAAGCTGGCCAGCCTGTTTGCAGTTGACAGATGTAACCTACTCCAGGGCAGAGAAAGTCTCAAGGGAGGTTTTAATTTCTTAATATTGAAATGAGCACAACTTTTATTGTCTTAATCAGTGAATAAAAAAACAATAATGTTTCTAAGTCTCATTTTTTAAACTCGGTGTAAGAAGATTTTAAGAAATTGCAATTACTTTTTAAGTTACTGTTGAAAGTTCATTTCTTCTGTGTTCAGGAAGATTCTTCTAGCAGTTCTGCAGATAGGTAGTCACACTGCAGTTAAAGCGAAACGTGACTGAACTGTTCTTACAGACCAGTCCTCGGCAGGGAAGGGGTGTGTGCTGAGACTCACACAGAGTGGGTGTGCTTTGTGTTTGATGAGAACATAACTTTCATCACATTTCATGAGCTCAGAATACAGGAGTATCCATTTAAAATTGCAGCAGAAATCTTTTAATGCGGACCGAATTCTTTTGGAATATATGTTGGTTGAGGCTGTATTAAGGAATATTTCTATGAATCAAGAAAGGATTTGCTAATGATAATTAGTAGCCTTTATAAAGTCATAATGAACGTGTTTCAACCTTTTGTCTGAACAAATAATTAATTTTATACACAGAAAGCTAATGTGTTACATGCAGTCATTCTTATGTATTTCTTAATTTAATTCAATTCAAACCATGTTTCTTAAAACTGAAAGTTCCTTTATTGCATCTGCTATTTAATTCTGGTTTCCTAGAACCTTTTCAATGCCTTAATAGGGACACAATAAGTGTTTCTTGAACTAAATTGAAAAAATTGCTAAAGGAGCTATATATGGGTGTGTTATGTGTATGTATATACATATGGATATTGTATCTGGTATAAAACATAAAACATTATGCTACAGATGTAGAGCCAGGATGCTCAATACCAGAGTCTCAGGGCAGGGGTAATGCATTTCAAATCAAAACACGACTTTGGAATATATAAAGAATTCTCAAAACTCAACAATAGCAATAAACAAATCGATTAAAATGTGGGTGAAAGATTTGAACAGTCACTTCACCAAAGAAGACAAATAAGGGCATTAAAGGATGCTGAGCAGCACTAGTCATCAAGGAAATGCAAATCACAGCCGCACTGGGACCGCCACACGCCCGCCAGGACAGCTAAATTAGAAGGGGCGGCAACGAGTGCCGGCGGCAACTCTCGGACATCGCCCGCGGGCGTGGAAGATGGGCCCCCGCGTGGAAAACCGTTTGGAGGTTTCTCATCAAGTTGAATCTACGGTCGTCACATGACCCAGCAACCCCTCTCCTATCCTTTCACCTAGGACAGTTTAAGATATGTTCATGCAAAAACCTGTACGCAAATGTTCGTAGCAGCTTTCTCCATAATAGCCCCAAACTGGAAACAACTCAGATGTCCTTAAATTGGTGAATGGGTGACCAAGCCATGGTGTGTATACACCTGGCAAGGCCCTAATCTCTCACCTCTGGCTGACCTTGAGGGCCTGTGCAAGTACAGGGAGAAAAGTAAGGCAGAGCCGAAAACTGCCTTGGCAACGAAACTGTTTGTTCCAGCACACGTGGAGGGCCAAAGGTCGGAAGACGTATTGCTTCATGGCGTTTAACGAGCCCTGTGCCAAATCAATAGCTAATTATTTGCTAACCAGGCAGAAACTTCTGTGTCCACACATGAAAGAGAATACAAACTTTACAGAATTAGACCAAGAAAGTCACTGAACAAGTGGACAGCAGCCGCAGCAGCAGCAGCAGCAGCAAGCTGATGGGGAGGGTTGTCTGATTTTCACTTACGTTATATTATTTAAAATGCCCAGTTCTCGAGAAAGTCTTATGAGATAAAGAAACATGAAAGTGAAACTTACTAAACAAAGACTTTGACTCAACTATTATAAATATGCTCAAAGAACTGAAGGAAAGCATGTCTAAAGAATTAAAGAAAAAAAATGAGAATAATTTCTCACCAAATAAAGTATATCAATGAGAAAATAGAAATCCTATTTTTAAAAAGAACTAAATAGAAACTAAATGAAGAAAACAGTCACTAAGGGGGCCGAGTTGGCCCAAGAAAGAACGAGTAAACGAAGACAAGTTACTTGAGATTATCCGATCTGAGGAACAGAAATAAAAAGAAATTAAAAAGAAACGGCGCTGTTTGCCCAACTCTGAGACTGTGCTCAAAACCGCTAAACTGTAAGCTTTTTATTTTATGGTGTGCGAACTACATCTCAAAAAAAGTTACCTGAGAAAGAGGAGCAGTTTAGTAAAGGCTCTGGAACGCAAGGCCGAAAGAGAGAACACGCTTAACAGAGGGCGACCTCCTAGCCCAACCTTCTCCGTTTACGGTTGGGGAAACTGAGGCCTGCCCAGTGTGTGCGACGTGATAGACATGAACTTCTCTACCTGACCTGCAGTTACAGTGACCGACCGACCCAGCAGACCCCAGACTGCCCTAGTCGTAGCTCTGACAGTCCCCGAGTCCTGGGCGAGGATGGTCGGCCATACTGTCTGCAGTTCAGGTTGGGGTGACCCCTCCTTCCTCTGGCTCTCCGAATCAGAAGCGGCGGTATTTTGAAAAGTTCTTTTACCTTGCCAAATTCGGCGCACTAAACTTCAGCTGGCATTTTGCTTTAAGTCCTTTTCTATTCAACCTTTCGGAATGAAGCGGCTTTCCTTTTAATGAAATCTGCATTTCATCCCCAAGGTGAAAGCCGGTGTCCTTGGCTTCCTCTGAACAGTGACAAGTAGATTCTTTTGTATACTAAATGTGAAGAATATAACAAAAACTGTTAATGTTTTTTTTATTTTAGATATGAAAAATAAGTTAATTGATTTCAGAAATGAAAAAGCAAATTATAACCCCTAGAGATATATGGGGGATTGGCGAGAAAGAGAGATCTATTTCCTGTAAAACTGAAAGCCATGAAAGGGAAACTCATATAGGAAAAGTCATTTGAATTCTTTTTCAAAACCAGCAGCCCTCAAAGGAAAGATCAAATCCAGAGAAACCAGCAGCTCTTGAATGGGTGATTGATTTAAGTCACCTCATGGGCGCAGGAAGTACTGTGAAGCCAGAGCGGACGGGCAGCGCACCGTCCAGCCATATAACCCGGAGCTGCTGTTCCCGGTCCGAAGCAGGGGTCCCCAGCTCAGTGTCTCTCCTTTCCTGGCCAGGGCTGCGGCCCAGCCCCGCCACGCCTAGTGGGGCTCCATCTTTTAAGGCGTAAAGTAGAGAAGACCCAATTCCTCTTGTACCCCGGAATTGATGCTTAGAATTTGTAAGGTATGGTGAGGTAAAGGGTAGCAACAAAGTGATGAAAATATAAGTAAGTAGCTGCCTCTTTCCCCTGCATGTCCGCCTTGGCTCAGTTGGTCTGAAAGATGTCGCTACAGGCCGGCAGGTGTACCTCAGAGACATCTGCCTGCTTCGCTTGGGTTCAAGTGGTTCATTTAATCTTGTAAAGTGTTCTTATGTGTCAGTGTGACTGCAGGGCAGTCAATGGACAGAAAGTGTGTAGCTGGGTTACCTTAAATGGGAGCAAACAGAAAACAAGATTATAAACGTGATGCCTCCAAAGGCCTCTCGCACTGTCTGCCCGAGCCCCTGTCAGCTTTCCACGCCCCTCCTCTCCGGGCCCTTCAGCACTCCTCAAATGCCTCCTTTCCCTCTTCCCTCCACGCGCCCAGAGCAGGCCCTTCACTGCCCGTACGACCACCCATTGTAAAATTCCCAGTTCATCGTCCACCTCCTTCGGAGCCCGCCCCCTACCCCCGGCCGGCTGTGTCAGCCTTTCCTTCCACCGCGGCCTCAAAAGGCCTCCGTCTGCACCTCTGATACTCTCGCGCGGACCTCTGCCTTGCATGAGCACGTGCATCCTGTCTCCTCCAGCCAAATTCTGACCTCCGGATGGATGGACAGCGGTCCTCTTTGCTCCTCAGTGTGTGGGCGCGGCTCCCATTTTGTCACATTTTCATTATCACTCCATACCCTCGGGTCATCACAGTCTCCTCATGTGACCTGACGCCCCTCACAGCCATAACCTCCTTCAATGCAGGGAACTTTTTCTTCTTTAGGCCGATGTCACCAGCGCCTGGCATAGTAGGCACTTACGTTGTGGTTCCTCACATGTCTGTCACTATCTCCCCACCCCCACCTCTAGTGAGAGCCAGTTCAGTCAGGGGTTACCTTGCTCACTTCTCCGTCCCTGTTGTCAAGCATTGTTCATAGCACAACAATTACTGAAATTAGTTGATTAAGTGAAGATGGAGCATCGAAAAACATGGCAGAGAAGTCTTGTGAGTGGCTTACACCGAGCTACACCCATCTTCCATGATCTTTCAGCATCACACCAGGGGGAACCAAGGAACTACAATAGAAGAAATAAAATATTCTGTGCTGTGGATTGTCACTGACCTCACACCAGGGCCCAGGCTGATGGAGCCACTACTGGCTGGAACAGCGCTGGTCGCTGTGGCTAAGGGGGCAAGTATGAAGCCCATGCTGGTGCTAGACAGCTCGTGCCCAGAAATAGCTTGCGAGTGGAAATGAAGTCCCTTCCATTCAGCCTGTTGGCCAGAGCAAGTCACATGGGTAACCTGACTTCAAGAAGGAGAATAAGGGATGTTGGTGGCCACTAATACAGACACCGGTCTGCTGGAGCAGGGCTTCTGAAACTTTAACATGCGCATGTTGGATGACTTTAAAATGAGGATTCTGATTCAGTAGATCTGGGGAGGAGGCTGGGCCGGATTTTACATTTTTAACAAGCCGATGGCCCATTGTCCACACTCTGAGGAGCAGGCATAAAGCTTTGACTCCTTACTGGCCAAACCGAACCCTTTCCCTCTCCCCCTTCTCTGCAGACAAAATTCAGACTGCAGCTCTATCATTTTGCATTGCAAACCAAGAAAAATATCCTTGCCAGTAAGAAGACACTTGTGATGTATCTCAAGGGTGAGGGGCACAGAGGAATACGTAATGAAAGCCATTAACGGCTCGACACAGCCCAGAGTCTGGGGCAGGACAGAGCACCAGACGCTGTAGCTGTTCTAAGAAGCCGAAACCGTTCTGTATAGAGGCCACCATTTGCATAAGCAGGTTTTGTAAATGGACCGAATTAGATCTAATTGTGTCACCTCTTTTTCTACTTTGCCTCCTTTAGTTTCACAAAACTATGAAGGGTCAGTGCAGCTCTGACTGGGCCTCATAAAGGCTCCGGCCCCTCCGAGCACTCTTCTCGTCAATGTCACATCTTGTGCGAGGATCTTTCACTCTCCCTGATCTGTCCCCCTCGCTGTGCTGACAGTCACTGATTAACGCACAGGGGGTGAACCCATGTGCCAGAGCCTGGAGCTCCTGGGAGTCCAGGGCCCACCCTGGGCAGCGGCACACCTGCAGTTTTGTGGGTGCCCTGTGCCGGCCTGAACTGCAAACCCATGAGCCTCAGCTCAGCTCAGAATAGATGGTGTTTTTCTTTGTAGTGGTTTTCTTTAAAAGCCATGCCAGTCATTTTCTTTCCTTTCCCAGAAGTTTTGATTGACGGCAATCTGGTCAGCCAGACGCTGCCAATGGAATAAAACTGCTGACTTGGGCCCTGGCACTGGCTGCGCTTGTTAAGCCGGGGCCGTGTGTGTGGGTGCGCGCGTGTGCGCTTGCACAAGGCAGAGACATAGCACGGGATTCGATGGAATTAGATCTGGAAGGAACCGAAGAGGTAGGTCCCTCAGTTCAGTCGGGAAAAGTAGAAACCAAGGAGGGGACCGCGTCTGGTACCCGCTCCCTGCTGCCACTAGAGGGCCGAGTGAGGAGCAGAATCCATGTCTCCTGGGTCCTGCCCCAGAGCCTGTACCTCTAACGCTGACCGGGTTGGCTCCCTGGCAACAGTTTCAGCTTGTGCTCTTAAAAATCAAACCCCGCTTCCTGTGGGCTCAGTATCATAAATTGGATTTCAGTTCTAGGATGAATTTTTTTACCATTAAAATATTTTTTAAATGATCCTAAAATAAAATGAAACATGCATTTACGTTGCACAAATAATTACCTAAAAACCCAACTCTCAAGATAAGACTAAAAATTATTCCAGTGGGCGGAGGAGATGCGGTTAGCTTGGACCAGGTTTAAAGAGGCTTTAACATTATGAATCCGATGAGGTTTGCCGTTTCTCATTGGGCCTTCAAACTGTGATTGAATTAAGGTCATCTGTCTTGACCATGCTCACTGCCAATTAGATATACTTGAATCTTTCCAGAACCCTGTGAATGAGGAAGAGGCAGGTGCCATGACGACTTTGGATTGGTGGCCCTGTCTAACGGTTCCACATACTGGGCCCATGGGTGGACTGACTGCAGAGAGATATGGAAGCCTTCGAAATTATAAGTATATATTTAATCGTGAGTTTAGGTAGGAAGAGTGATCATAGTGTTTACTGCATTCTCAAGGGAATCAATGATCACCATCCCCCCCAAGATGTTAAGAATCACTATTATAAATTCAAGTTTCTTTTTTATGATCCATTTTCTAAACAGCGAAAGGTATCTGTAGGTCACTCCGTCTACAGTGGGGGTCGAATAGATATCACACGGCAGCCTCATGTGCCCTTGTCTACACATCATATGAGTGCACGTTCACACGCAAGTGCGCAATACACACCTCTCCCACACACGTGCACACACATACACACACGTCAGTGTCTCTAGAACCAAGCCCCTCTCCTCCCTCCCTGCCCTGCTCTGTAGAATTCCAATATGAGGTTTTTGATGGGTTCCTATTGGCCTTTCGTGCCTTGGACACACTGCAGGACAGTACAGACCCAGCTCCCTGGGTCTCACTTCTACATTCCCAGATTCTGGAGACAGCATGTATGTGGGAAGGAGCCAGAGCCAGACAGACCTGGATTCTTGTCCCAGATCCACCACTGACTCTCCAGGCACATGAATTTGAGCACGATTCTTAACCACTTTGAGTTTCCTTGTGGTTAAAGTCAGGATAATGACACCCCAGCCATGTAGGATTACTGGCATGATGAAATGAGACAAATGAGAGTAAAAGCACCCTGCAGCTTATGTCTGCCCCATTGGGGAGCCCTGCAAACCCCTCCTCTGATGTCTGTTAGAGATTCGACACAGAGCCTGGCACTTAATGCAAACTCTGCTTTACGACACTGTGAGCAGGTCTTCTGTCATCTCTTGAGAAGTTTATGGAAGTTTAGGCATTTGTTTATGGAGTGGATGAGAGGCAGGGAGTCCCAACTCTTTCTATTAGTTGACCTTAGATGGACTCTTAGGGTTCATCTTCCATCTTTATAATGCAGTCATTGGTACATGGGATTAGTTGGTGGGACAAGAAAAAGAATAACTAAACCCCATGTTTGGAGCAAGTCTTTTCACTGCTGCATTTTGTTCGCACTTCGCTGGGGAGCTCGACATCCTGGCAGGAGGCTACTGACAGGCACGGACCTAAGTACTGTTGAGGGGTGCGCTTGTCAGGTGGCAACATGTGTTATCTGACAGCTGAAAAAAACAATGAGAAGTAACCCAAGTGTCTATGAATGGATGAACAACTTTTAAAATGTGATATTTATATAGACATTCTGGCACATGCTACAACGTTGGTGAACCTTGAGGATATTATGCTAACCGAAAGAAGCCAGTCACAGAAAGACAAATACCATGGGATTCCACTCATATGTGGTACCTAGAGTAATCAAATTCATAGAAACAAAAAATAGAATGGTGGTTGCCTGCGGCTGCAGGAGGGAGGAATGGGGAGCTATTATTTAGTGGGTACAGAGTTTAGTTGTATAAGATGAAAAGTTCTGGAGATTGGTTCCACACCAATGTGAAGGTACTAAACACTACTACTAAACTGTATATCTAAAAATGGAAAATTTGGAGTTATGTATATTTAACCACGATTTAAAATGAACCAGTGAAATGACTTGAGAAATAGGCATCACATGTTTCAAATTTCAGGGATATGAGTGGGGTCGAGGGGGGAGTATGATCTAAATATAGGATGATCCATGTCTAGAACTGTTTCGGGTATTTTGAAATGATCGGCTGTCCCTCTCTAAGGGAAAGGTAGCATCTTTCTGGTCCCCTGGGATGTGGTCTTACAGCAGTGAAGGAAATAGTTGGGACGGGAGCTCTGGTCCTAGCTCTGCAGCTAACGGGCGAGTGACTTCGGACAAGCGTCCTCTCTCCCTGGGCTTCACTATCCTCTGCCGAGAAGTGAGAATAACAATTCTCCCTTCTTAAGTCAGCAAAAGCCTCACATGGACTGGAGGATGTAAGGAAGCCCTTAGGAGACACTGCAGTTGGGGACAGAGCAAAGGCGTGGATGAACGCTGGCCTCTCTGCCTTGATACACTTTCGACCTTCCCTGTTGATGCTCCACCATAGCCTGCACCTCAGGGAGCTCCGGGCTGTGCTTTCTCAAGGTCCTGTAAGAGTGTGTCCTTTCCGTGCAGTAGGCTGAGGATGCTCACGCACTTGGACAATCTCAGTGAAGCTAATAAGGAGCTCGTTAACAGGTTGCAGTAAGCAGATCAGTTCCATGTTCCCTAATTTCTTAAAAATAAAGGTTTCTTGCTGGCATACCTGGAGGGACGGGCTGGGCTGCGGCACTTCTGCTGGCAGAACATCCGTGAGGGAATGAGCTGACCACTTCCTTGGGTGTTTGCGATGTTTGGCAGGAGTAGCTACGGCTGGGGACACCTGTCAGGGGGCCAGAAGCTCTGCCACGGCTTGTCGACACCCGCCTGTTGTGCCCCGCAGAGATCGGCTGTGAAGCTGCAGAAGTGAAGAGAGCGTGGGGGTATAACCGAAGGCCTACATCAGGAGGCCAAGATGGGTGGGCTGGCTTTCCCGCAGCGTGGGGCCTGACGGGAAAGGGAGCCAGTACGATTGTGTAGTAAAGTATGCCAGGGTGCCATGCACTTTCTGGGCCTGACCTCGCATTCTCGTAAAGCGCAGTGAGCTAGGTGTCGTACCCATCCCACAGATAGAAAAGCTGCTTCCAGAAAATAAAATGATAAGAGAATAAAGGCATAGAAGGCTTCCTGGGGCTGTCCGAGAAAAAGGTGAGATAAGAGTCCGTGAGAAAAGCATGACTGATAACATGAGGTGACCTTCCAGAGATTTCTTGAACCACGTGTCACACTGATGTGTGTTATGTTAGTGAGACTCCACTTCTCTCTAAAAAGTCATCAAGAAAAAAGGCCACAAACAGAAAGCTCTAGATAATTGTTTTGAAGTCAATAAGAGCAAGAGATAGAAAAGTGAGGGGTGAGAGAGTTGGGCCCTGATCATTTCTTCCTCTGAAGCTGGTCCTGGTTAAGGAGCTCAGCAGAGGAAGAGGCCATGCAGAGATGGCCTTCTGTGCAGCAGTGGGTGGACCCAGCCCTGGAGCCTGGAGAGGGGAAGGATGTGTTGAGCCCTGGGGTTTGACCACCGAGAGAGCATATTTCCTGGCAGCATCATAGTGGGATTTTCAGCCAACCAACTGGGGTGGTCACTTTGACCAGGCAAATCCTTCACGACCCACAGTCATTCTCTGTACCACGAGGTGGTGCTGTAGAGCCTGAAGGACTGTAGAGCACAAAGTCTCCTGGGGGCGGGATCAGCCCTGTGCTAGAGGTGGGCCCACCAGCCTGGGGGACCCTCAGGGCTTCATCCTGCAAGGACGGCTTCAGCCGTAGTGTTTGCTGTAGCTGATTTCAACTCTTCATCTGCCAGATTTTCCTATGGCCAACCCATTCACCCGTTACAGCCTCCTTTTCATAAGATACCAGAAAACTTTGGAGGTGATGTGATTCGTCATTTGTATAATCAGGAATGGCCTGTGATCTGTGTGGGTCCCCCCCCCCCCCGCCGTGGATGGCAGGAGAGGCCATGCAGACTGTGGATACGGGCCTCCCGCCTGCTAGCCTTCCTGACATTCCCTCCCGCCTCGCCTAGTGGGCAAGCGAGCAGGACTGACGCTAGGCTCAGGATCGCCTCCCATCCGCTCTAATTCCTTAAGGAAAAGTAAGGTACTCACAAACGTTGATATGGTAGCCATCGTCGACAACAAGTTACTCACGTCCCCCCGTAATTGACCGGGGCCCCTGGCGTACGGCGATGGTGTAGCAGAGGGGTCAGGAGACTGAGGCGCACTCGCCAGCACCTGCGCAGCTTGCATAGGCCCAACCTGCCCCATGGGCTCGGGGGCCCAGAAGTAACCTCGTCTTCATCACCCACTTCCCCCTGCTTCTCCACCGCCCCATCATCCCATTCGCCCCCCAGAAGAGTGAACGGGCTTTTTCAGGAGCTGCGGGTGATGCTGAGGCCACCTTCTGTGGAAGACGATTGGCCCTCCCTGCACAGACACAGCTTCCGCAATGCCGTGTCTGCAGAGCAGACCCACCCATGGAGTTGGCCAGAGGCCTGTGGCAAGGAAAGTGACAGCCCGAGTGCCCTGGTCCATGAGCCCCCGCTTCCCAGGTGCACGAGGAAGCACCAGCAGGGACCTAGATAGAAGCCCCAAAGGCTGAGAGAGCCTCCAAGAGATCCCGAGACGCAACTGTTCCTTTTTAAATTCACTCATTCATGTCTTATATGTTAAACCCTGAGAGGAGGTAGAGAAGCAAGACAGTCCGCACGCAAAGGGCGCGCAGTCTAGTGGAGCCTGGAAGTGGCTCAGAGAAACGAAGGGTAATTATAATGCAATGTCACGAACACCGTAAGGGGTAGTCGGACTGCGGAAGCGTACATGATGGAGTAACTTCTGCCTCATGGAATCAGGAAAGGTTTTATAGAGGTGAGGACGTTCGATCTGGGTGCTGAGAGACGGGCGACGGCAGGCGTTCATGTTTGGGGAAGAGAAGCAAGAACATTCCTAGGAGGTCGTAAAGGGAGTGCAACGCTCAGGAGATGAAGTTCAACATGACCCAAGAAAACTCAGCGAGAAGGAGGAGGAAAAGAGCGAGGACGATGAGGACGCGGAGCGGAGTGGGGCCCAGCAGGGAAGGGCTGGCGGTTTGCCCCGAGGGACGGGACGCGGGAGAGGCTTCCGCTCTGTGGCTTGGGAGCTGCTGACGCCTGCATGTGCTTGCTCCCGGGGAGATCTCACGGTCTGCTTACTTCCGTCGCCTGGCCCAGGACACAGAGGGCATCCACAGTGGAAGGGGCGGACAGCTGTGAAACTGACCGTCGCAGTTTGCAGTCACGGTAAACAAAGAAATAGACGGGCCAAGGCCGTCGCCGGGGAATCCCTTGCCCTGCATCCAGCGGCCTGTGTCCTGCGAGGACTCTCGGAGGAGGCGGGCCCTCCCGGTGGCTGAGGGGAGCCACTGGCCTTTGCGAAGTGAGAAAGCAGAGCCTGTGGGGAGAAGGAAGAGTAGGGACTAGGTAGGACGTTGCGTTCTCCTGCTTCCTCTTCTGTCATACCCAGGTTTTTCTGCATGTTTTTGTCCCCCTCGCCCTCAGGCGTAGAGCAAGAGTTGAGGACAGCCGCAGCCGGTGGCATGAGGGTCTCAGCCTGGAGGCTGCCTGGCCCAGCGCAGAGGGGGCGCTGCGGGCCACGGGCCTGATGGCTCTCGCCTGTGTCTGCCACCCTGACAAGACTTGGCCAAAATGTCCCAGTTTAAGGGGAGTTGGAGGAGGACAGCAGAGCTGTCTTCTGTAGGTTTTCTTCACTGTTTAGCCTTCGTTTTCTCCTCTCAAATGAAAGTGAAGTGTCTGCCATCTTGTGGCAGAGGCCTGGTACTACCTGGGCCCCCATCTTCATGCCTCCCTTCCCTCTGCTCCCCAAAAGGGACGCCGACCCTCAGGGGCGGCTCAGTGAGAGCGGATGTGGAGGGGGGGAGCCTGGGCAGTGGCGCTCACTGGCGCTGGCCTCCCTGCCTCTGGCAGAGAAGCTTCTGGAAGGCTCTCCTTGTGCATGAGGATGGTCCTCTGGTTGGGGTGAGCAGTGTGTGTGGGGAGGGCGGGGTGGGGGGTCATGCTCAGAGAGGACAGAGCCCGGGTGAGGCGAGAGAGCGGAGACATCCGCAGACCTGGGAGCTGGGCCTTGCCCTGGGGTGGAGGAGGTGAGCGGGGCGGAGGGTTGCGACAGCGGGCACACTCCCATTCTGTGTGGCCAGGACGGGGAAGGCTGAGGTCAAACTCGGGATGGCCTCGGCATGTGGGAGTCTCGTGCGCCCCACACGGAGCGGCTCAGACGGAGCAGGCGGGGAGCGTGTCTCAGTGTCTCAGTGGGCGTGTCTGGGGCAGGGTGTGGACGAGCCGTCTGGGGTATCCCTGGGCTTCGGACCTAGCGAAGCTGTGAACTTGCACTTGCAAATCTGGGACCCTCTGGAGCCAACCTTTTATTTGGTATATATATGGACACAGCTACAAGAAGCAAGAGATTAAGTCATTCCGAGACATTCTCTGGCTCTCTGAACTTGGGCCGAGAATGTCAAGTCCTCACCTTGTACCGTTTTCTTTCTACAAGGTCTTGGCTAGCACAACCCACGGACGTCATGCGTATCATCTTCACAGGAATATTCCACCGCCACAGCCACCTAGTGTCCCAACGCCTTCCTTCAGTGGAATTTCTTCACAGGCAAATACTGGTGATAATTTAAGTAAATGCCTTTTCACCGTACACTGTGGGCACTGATCCGTTTCCATCACAATGAGGTCATTTCTCACTCAAAACAAACAAGGACAGTTAACTGACAGTTAACCAAGCCCAGGTTCTCATTCTTGTGGAGGTTCTGCTTCCTGAAAACAGTTCTGCCCGCCCCCACCCCCCGCCCCCCGCCGTTTTGTGTCCGCTGGGGTTTCAAGCAGGGTGGGCTTTGCAAAGGGAATCTGGTGCTTCCAGAATCGTTGGGAAGGCCGTTGGCTGAGGGTAGGCAATAGCAGCACTGGATTCCAGGACACCAAGGAGGTTCAGAAATAGCTGGAAATCATTGCCCGTGACTTTAGTTTCCCAGCTCGGGAGTGACGGTTTTCGGGCGGGGCCGGCAGTCCCAGCTCCGCTCTCAGCAGGTACCTGCGCCCATGCTCACAGCCGCACCGTACGAACAGCAACGGCTTCTCCTGCGACTTCGCCTGCCGGAGCCCGCGTGTGCTCCTCTCATCGGTGGCATCCACGCTGGAGTGCTGCTGGCGACAGAACGTGGGAAATGCGGTTTCCACGCTCTCGGCCTATGCAGCGCCGCGGCGAGCTGAGAATGTCAGGGATCAGGGCACGATATCTGACACACACTTTCAAAGACGGATGATAATAATAGTACTTCCTGCATATGGCTGTTGTGAGGCTAAAATTAACATCGTGAAGTCTTTGTGCAGAGTGTGGCATATGGTAAACCCTCGATAATTGCTAGTTTACAAAAAAGTGTCAAAACTGAAGTCAGAATGGCTCCTCGTTGTCATTTCTAACCCCTGTAAGGAAACTGGCTGCTTCTGAGCTGCGGGGTCCAACCCACCCACCTTGGCGAGGATCCTGTCCCTCACCATCCCAGCCTGCTTGTCAGATCCTCAGTCTGCCTCGTTCTGGCTCAGAGACGCAGGAAGGTGGACGTTCTCAGGGGAGAAAAAAAAACTGTGGCAGTGAATCATGCTGAATATTAATATTGGATTCCCAGCACTCTGCAGACATAAGGGCTTCCTTTCAATTGGACCAAAGGATACTCAGAGATTGCTCAGTTCCCTTAGGGAAACACAGGCCCCAGGCCCCACCTTGCACTCTGTCCGAAACGGAATCAGTGAATCTGGGCCCGGGTCTCTGTAGCCTTGTGCTCGAACACTGCAGGCAGCCCGGGACAGCGGAGAACTAGGGCACAGCTGAAATCCAAAAGGGAAAGGAAGCGGGCTAAGATCCGCGGGGAACAATGTCTGTTTCTTAATCCGTCTCCTGCCCCAAATAGCTCCGCTCTCCTCCCCCAGCTCGTGTTTACGTGTCTGTTTCTTTCCCTGGCAGCAGATGCCACCAGGCCTTCAACTAGGTCACAGAGGGTGGTGGTGACTGACGCAGGCCCTCAGGCCACGTCCTCCCCTGACCTTGCTCCCCAGGGCATCCTGGCAAGGGCCCCAATCGCGAGATCCACAGCAAGCAAATGGCAGATCCTCTGTCCCGCCTGAGAGCTGGCAGGAGGCCTGTCCCTGGTGGCAGCGGGGACAGCACGGGGTGGTGCTGCCCCCCCCCCCACCGCCTGGCCTGTGGGGCCCCCTCATCTCCTCCCACCTCAGCCCTGCTCCAGTGCTCTCAGAGACCCCGCTCTTCCCAGGGGTCCCCGCTGCTCCCCCTGAGAGAGCACTGAGCCGGTGCCACGGGGACCCGCAGCACACACCGGGGACAGTGGTGGTGTGATGGGTAGAGCGAAAATCACAGTCAGAAAAGCTCACTTCAAACGCCCGTCTCCTGAGGCACTGGAGGTGAGAGCTCGCCCAGAGTGGCCCAGCTGGGAAGTGGCAGAGCCCGGGCCCACGAGGACCCACCACACATCCCGAGCCACCCCTTCAGCCTCCCTCACAGCCCGACGTCGTGGTCCCTCCGTCTCGGGAGCATCTGCCCGGGATCAGGTCCTGATGGCTCCTTTCTCTCCACAGGTGCTGTCAGAGCACGGCTACGGGCAGATCACGACTGAGATCCGGGAGGGACAAACTTTCTACTACGCGGAGTATTACCACCAGCAGTACCTGAGCAAGAACCCCGACGGGTACTGTGGTCTCGGGGGCACCGGAGTGTCCTGTCCGCTCGGTATTAAAAAGTAATTTCTTCCCATGTGGTTGGCCCTTGAGGTCACAGCAGAAACGCTTTCAACAAATTAGGCAGTTCTTTTGTGGTTCATGTCAGTGGCTTTTTGAAGTGCACAAAGTACAAAGGCTTTCGTAAAAATCTGGTTTATTGAGGTATAATTTACATAAAGTGCCATGGCAAGTTGATAACGTGTGATTTATCTCCTAATAAGTTGTGATGGCAGTAGAGCTGTGAAATTTTTTGGATCATTTGGAGTCTGAATGAGGATAATGAATGTGCAGTGTTCACCCTCCGTGTGCCTGGGCGCCTGCCACGGAGCCGCGGAAGGAAGTGGGGGAGAGTGGGCTGGGGCGGGGTGTGTGGGGAACCTTCGATCTGAGCCCCGTCCCACCTCACATGCCCTTCACCCTCCAGTGCCTTAACATTTGCAGACATTTATAGCCTCGATGAATCACTCACGGAAATACTTTGCTCTGCTGATCCTGTATATGCATAAGGGGCTTTCTGTGTTCGGCCTTCCTGTGGCAGAGAAGGTGGGAGTGAGCTTGATGAAGTCTAACGTATTGCTTACAGCTATGAGAAATGCTTGTTCTAATAAAAGTCTGTATTCTAATAATAAAAATCGGCCTGATGTCTCGTCTGTCTTTTACTTGTTTAGGTAGGATGTTTCCAAGTATTGCGAGACATAAGCCTCAGAGTCATTCACCCCCGATGGGAAACGTGATTGAAGTTTTTGGAAAATATGTGCACCCCTGGCTCCTTGCAACTTTAGTAATAATTGCTGTTTTCCACGTGCATGTTACAGGCATCACAATATTCTAGTTAGAGAGGATAGGTACATGCAGTTCCTGCCCTTAAGAGTCTTCATATTCAGGACAGTGGGGGGGGGGGGGACCTAAGCAATAAACATGTAAATGAATGAATAGGTAATTGCAGGTCCTGAGAAATGATATGGAAACGATAAGTAGGATAAGATAGTAAGTCGTGTCTGGGGCTGTGGAGTCACCGTGAGGGCTATTTTAGCGACGCTGGTCAGGGAAGGCTTCCATGAGGTGGCGAAACTTAAGTTGAGAACTGCACGATCTGAACGATGCTAAGGAGACACGTAAGCACAAGTTGGGGGAGGAGAGCAGAGCTATTTGGGGGCAGGAGAGGGATTAAGAAAGAGATGTTGTTCGCCATGTAATTAGGTCATTTCTTGACTTTCCCTCTTGGATTTCTGCCATACCCTAAGCATATCAAGAGTACAGAAGTGAAGGACGGACACCTCATCACTGTCAGCATGCCCGCTTCGGTTGCTCGAAGGAAGAGCTTTCCATATACAAGGACCAGGATATTTAAATGGCCGGAGACAGGGAGGAATATGTGAAGGTTGAGAAACGGAAAGGCCAGGGGGGCTGGAAATAGTACGAGGTCATGAGGGTGGAGTCCGGGTGAACGGGATTAGTGTTTTATAAGAGAAAGAGACAGGAGCTCCCTCTCTTGGCCATGTGAGAACATAACAAGAAGAAGCCGGTCTGCAGGCCAGGAAACAGGCTCTCACCACCCACCAGAGAGGTTGGTTGGCACCTTGATCTTAGACTTTAAAGCCTCTGGAATGGAGAAATAAGTGTTTGCCATTTAAGCCACCCAGCCTGTGGCATTTTGTTATAACAGCTCAGGTTGACTAAGACAGGCAGCCTGCGCTGACATCTTTTTATTCCTCCAGATCCAGACTCAACCTTTCTCCATCTCTCTCTGTGTCCTGGGAGTCCCGAAAGGACTGTGACGACAGCCTTCCTTGCTCACTTGCTTTACTTTTGGTCTGGCCAACAGGAGGAGGTGCTCGTAGGAGACTGAGAGTGGGAGATGAGTAAGGTCTTTGCCCTCCCTGTAGGTCTCCGTGAGCTGGCTGTACATGGGTGATGACGGTTTCACACTCTTGCTCATCATGGCCCACGACACCATCTTTTGGGGTTTACCCAAACCCTGATCACTTTGTAAGTATTCCCTATATGAACCTGTCCTCAATTATCCAGTTTGAGTGTGCATCTGTTTCCCGGCAAGACCTTCACAGACACAAATAGGGAAGGTAAACTTTCTTCCATAATTAATTCCAAAAATTATTATAAAAGAGATTCTTTTATTCTATGTTCATGTCAATTAAGTAAAAATATTTTTTAAATCCTACAATATATAAAACCGCAGGTTTTAGAGCTGGAAGGAGTTTTATAGATGGTTTATTTAGATGACTGCCCTCATTTTATAGGCGATAAAGCTGAGGACCTAAGAGGCAGCATTTTCATTATGTGCCACAGATTCATTTACATATCAGAAAGAAACCTTCCCCTTTTGGTTTTCAGACCACTGTCCTGGTCCTGCCCTCCAGAGCCACCAGGAAGTCTGACCCTCTTCCTTAGGAGATAGATACTTGAGGATATTTGAGGACAGCACTCACTCTCCCCAAATCGTCTTCTCTAAGCTAAATAGCTTTCTAGAGTTCTTCTAAAACCCTGATTCACAACTGCTCGCCAGCACTACTAGATGCCTGGGGTCCGGAAATGAAGGCGATTTGGCTAAGGTTGTGCTGCTATCCAATGTGGTAGCCACTAGCCACACACAAAAGGCCATTTAAATTTAAATTAATTAAAATTGAATATAATTAAAAATCCAATTCCTCACTATCTACATTTCAAGTACTCAATAGCCCCAAGTAGCTGGTGGCTACTCTATTGGATAGTGGAGATTTAGAACATTTCCATTACCACAGAAAGCACTAGAGTTAAGAGAGTTTGATGAGATGTATATGTCCTTTGACCTTTCTGATTTTCTCTTATTCATGCAGTCAAGTCATCTTGTTGGCCCATAGGATTAATAAAAGCCTAAATATTTTTCACCTGAACCTTCTTGAAGACAGAGCCCTCCATTCATATTCTTATACCCTTCCTCTATTATTATCATTTTAACCTTTGTTATAAGAATTTACATTCCTTCTTTGTTGATTTTTGTTTTATTTAGGCCCTGCATTTCAGTCTATGAAAATAATTTAATTTAGACTCTGACATCTGAAATATTGTTTCCCTCTCCCAGTTTTTTGTCGTGCATGGGACTCATTAGCATGTCCTCAATGTCTTCTTGAAAGTCATTATGCAAAATATTGAACTGGGAAGTTCACTTAGAACAACATGTCAGTTGTTTAAGGTCTTAGAGCATCTATTATAATTGGCATGTCCTGTCACTCTGCTGCCACTCCTGACCCTCCCTCCACCAGTCTTTCATAGAAATTGCTAGTAGATTTCATACTCTTTTCTTCTCAGCCCAGATACATCTCCAAAATTCTTCTCTGCAAAAGACTGGACAGCCACTGCCAGCCATCCACACTTGGTTTTCTAGTCGAATACCCTTTTCTTCCAGGAAGACACAGAATTTATTATGAATGCTTGGGATATAATGCCTCAACCGGTTGTAAGTTAACCTGAGAGGACAATCATACAAACAACATATCATTATTTTAGCCACAGCATGGTGATCAGAGAATGGGGAAAGTGCTTTGCCAACATCTAGAAATACCATGGAAGTTAACATAGAGATCAGCTAGAGTCGGGCAGACCTGAGTGAAAATGCTAGATCCTCCCCTGATAGGTTGAATGACATTGAAAAAGTCATATGATCTCTCTGAGACTCAGTTTCTTGGAGTGTAAAATAGTAATGATAATACCTATGTTTCAAGGTTCTCAGGAAAATTAAATATGTATTTATATACATATAAAGGTCATTTCCTAGATATTTTATAAACTATTCAAACTAATAATGTTTCAAAACTGATTGTTATGGGGCTAGAGTGGATTCACAAAAGTAAATGAGATTAAAAGTCTTCTCGAATAATCTCCTTTTCTCCTTCTCATAAGAAGACTTAACAATAATATTCACTATTAAGGAGCACTTAACTATATGAATATATTATATAATATACATGTTGTGTATAACTGTGAATATGTAATTATATATACAGTTATTTATATACATGTATAATTTGATTATTTGATCAATATCAAATAATCCCACCCCATGTTTTTCCCCCAACTCAGTCCTGAGGCAATTTTTAATAACTTTCTGTTATTATAGATTAGTTTGAATTTCTAGAATTGCTTATAACTCAACTCATACTCTCTGTCTTTCTTTTTCTTCTTACACTGAGCTTAAGTACATTGAGATTCATCCATGTTTATTACTAAGTAGTATTTCATTATGCAGATATACCACAATGGTTTATTCATTCATCTGTTGATGGACATGTGGGTTGTTTTCATTTTGCGACCATAACACATAAAATATCTAGGCATTAAAAAATGGCTCGGGTAATACGATAGATACATGTTTAATTTTTTAAGAAGCCGACAGACTCTTTTCCAAAGTGTTTGTAACATTATTGCCAGCAGCATAGGGAATGCCCAGTTCCTCGTCAGCACTTGGTAAGCTCAACTTTTGGGATGTTAGACATTCTAGTAGATGCAGAATGGTGTCTTGCTGTGGTTTTAATTTGCATTTTCCTAATGACAGATGATGCTATGTACCTTTTCATGTGTTTATTTGCAATCTGGGTATCTTTTTGATGACACGTCTGTTTCAATCTTTTGCCCATTTTTTGTTAACTTCTTATCTTAATTTTGAGTTTTGAGAGTCCTTTATATATGGTAGAAGTAATTTTTTTCAAAGACAGAAATTCTTAATTTTGATGAAGTCTACTTATCAAGTTTTTCCTCCTTAGATTATGCTTTTGGTTTTATATCTAGGATATCTTTGCCTAAGATTAGAAGTCTTATAGTTTAAGATTTTACATTTTGGCCTATGGTCCATTTTAATTTGATTTTTGTACATAGTATAAAGTAGGAATTGAAGTTCTTTTTCTTGTATATGGATATCCAGTTGTTCTAGCACCATTTTTTGAAAAGACTATTCTTTCTCTAATTGATTTTGCACATTTGTTGACAATCAATTGTCCATATAAGTATAGGTCTATTTATGAACTGTCTATTCTATTTTATTGATCTGTTTGTCTATCTTTATGCCAATACTACACTGTCTTGATGACTAGAGCTTGCTAGATAAGGCTTTTTTTCACTCATTGATTAAACATTTATTGTCTGCCTTAGTTTAATGCACAATTAATGTCTTACAATACACATTTTTATTCTACACCTATCTCTAAATTTTTACTCAATAAATGCACTGATTTTCAAATAAAATGAAGGAGAAATTAGCCCTTTAGAAAATTATGCATGCACCTAATCTTGGGATAAGGTGGTTTAAATTCACTGCCCAGTTTTGCAAAGGGAGTCTCATGTTGACTGCTAGATAAGTCTTAAAATCAAGGAGTGTGAACAGTGAAAATCAGTTCAAGTTCAAAAGTTCAGCACAATAGAATATACAGATGTCAAATGATAATGTACACCTGAAAATGATATGATTGTATTAACCGTTACCCCAATAAACTTAATTTAAAAAAAAAAGTTCAGACCCTTCTCTCATTTCAAACAAGATACTTAAATGGTCTTTTTCCATCATTCAACATGCTTATTCCCTAAATTCCTCTAAAGTTTGATTTTGTTTTGTATATCAAGAAAAAAAAGTGCTATGAACAGTCAGAACCTGTTTTCCCTAGCCTGACAAGTTCGTGTGAAACCATCACCTGAATTGATTTTCCAAGCAGCCTTCCTAAGAAACTTGTAGCCTCACAACAGTGGGTTGTCAGCAGCCCTAGGAAAAGGATCTACACAAAAAATTGGGCGTGAAAATAATTGTGTTTAAGTCTCTTTCTGGAAACTTAAGCTCTAATAGTTTACATCTTCACTTTATAGCATATTAAGTCACTTTATAATCCTAAATTCTCCAACTTTATTCTCTTTTAATATTGTTTTAATATTGCTCTTGGTTATCCAAGTTATTTCCATATGAATTTTAGAATCAGCTTGTTAATTTCTATAAAAATTCTACTGGGATTTTAACTGAGATTACATTTAATCAATTTGGGGAGAATTTACAGCTTAAAAATATTGTTTTTCATGAACACAACATAGCTCTCAATTTGGTTTATTATTCAGTTAATTTAATTTCTCTTAATGCTTTAAATTTTCAGTGTATAATAGTTTCTGCATATATTTTTTAGATTTATCCTCTAAGTATTTCATATTTTTATGGGATTTTTATAATATCATGTTTTTTTTTTTAAGTTTTACTTTCCAATCAACTATATAAATACAGCTGGTTTTTGAACATTGATCCTATATACTGGCACCTTGGTAAACTCATTAATTCTGGTTTCTTTTTTGTAGTTTCCATGGGATTTCTTACATAGATAATCATGTTATCTGCAGATGGAGATCGTTTTACTTCCTCATTTCCAACCTGTGTGCCTCCCCTCCCCACCTTACCTAACTTAGAACTTGATCTCCAGTACAGCGTTGAATGGAAGTGGTAAAAGCAGACGTCCTTGACATCTTCCTGATCTGAGGTGGGAAGCATTCGGTCTTTCACCGTTAAATAAATATGATGTTAGTTGTAGATATTTCATACAAGCTCTTCGTGAAGTTTCCTTGTATTTCTAGTTTGTGGATAGTTTTTTAATGGGAATGGTTGTCAGATTTTGCCAAGTAATTTGTCGCAATTAAGAGATGATATAAATGTTCTTTATTAGTCTGTGAATATGGTGAATTACACTGATTTTTGACTTGTTAAATGAAACTTGTTTTCCTGGGATAAATCCATTTGGTTATGATATAGTATCCCTTTTATATAATGTTGGATTTGATTTGCTAAAATTTTCATAAGAATTTTTTCCTTTATGTTTATGAGGGATATAAGTCTATAGTTTTTTCTCTTTGTCTGATTTTGGTATCAAGGTAATGCTGGCCTCAGAGAATCCTTTGGAAGGCATTTCCTTTACTTCAGTTTTCTGGAAAAGTTAGTTAGAATTGGTATTAGGTTTTACTTAAATGTTTCATAGAAGTTGCCAGTGAAACCATCTACATTTTTAGTTTTCTTTGTGAGAGGGTTTTTAATTGCAAACTCAATTTATTTAATAAATATAGGAGTATTCACGTGATCTATTTCTTCCTGAATAAGCTTTGGTAGTTTTTGTTTTTCATGGTATTTGTCCATTTTATCTAAGTCATCAAATTTATTGACATAACAATCTCTTATCATCTTAATAACCATAGAATCACTAGTGATATTACTTCTCTCATTCCTAATATTAGTAATTATTTTCTTCTCTCTTTTTTTCTAATTGAGCTTTCTGCAGGTTTACAAATTTTATTGATCTTCTAAATGGAACAACTTTTGGGTTCATTGATTTTTCTCTGCGGTATTTCCTATCCAATGATTTCTGCTCTGATCTTTATTATTTTCTCTCTTCTGCTGTTTTAGGTTGGCTTTTCTCTGCATTTTAGTGATTTCTAGTTGAAAGCTAAGATTATTAGTTTGAGAACATTTTTTTCTTGCGTAAAATAGGTACTCAGTGCTATAAATTTCCTTCTATTATTTTCGTGGAACCCCACAAACTTTCATATGCTGTGCTGTCATCTTCACATAGTTCAAAATTCTTTAAAATTTTTTGAAATTAATCTTTGACTTACAAGTTATTTACAATTGTGTTATTTAGTTTCCAAATGTTTAGAGATTTTCCAGAGTTCTGTTATCAATTTCTAATTTCATTCTATTGTCAAAAAACATACTTTATATATCTTCGAATGCTTTTGAAGTTGTTAAAATTTATTTCACAGTCCAGAATATAATCTATTGTAAATATCCTGAGTGCACTTGAGAAGGATATATATTTTCCTGTTGTTGGATAGAGTGTTCTATAAGTAATAATTAGGTCAAAATGGTTGATCATGTTGCTTAAGTCTTCTGTATCTTTTTAATAATATTTTTTATATTTCAATTATAGTTGGCATACAGTATTATATTAATTTCGATTATACAACATAATGATTAGACAATATCATGAAGTGATAACTCCGATAAATCTAGCATTCATCTGACACCATGCATAGTTATTACAATATTATTGACTATATTTCTTATGCCATACTTTACATCTTCATAACTATTTTGTAACTACCAATTTGTACTTCTTAATTGCTTCCCCTCCCCCCCCCACAAAAACTCCCCTCCCATCTGGTAATCCTCAAAAAGTTCTCTGTATCTATGTGATTGTTTCTGTTTAATTATTTATTTTGTTTTTTAGATTCCACATTTAAGTGAAATTATATGGCATTGGTTTATCTTTATATGACTCACTTCATTCAGCACAATACCTTCATATTTACTTATCTATTTATTGAATGGGTAAGTAATATTCCATTTTATGTATGTACCATCTCTTCTTTATCCATTCATCCATTGATGGACACCCAGGTTGCTTCCATATCTTGGCTATGGTAAATAATACTGCAATGAACATATGGGGTCACATGTCCCTTTTCTTCTTCGTGAAGAAGTTCCTCCAACATTTCCTGTAATTCCGGCTTGGTGGTGATGAACTCCTTTAGCTTTTTCTTGTCTGGGAAGCTCTTTATCTGCCCTTCTATTATAAATGATATCTTTGCTGACAGAGTCATCTTGGTTGTAGGCCTTTGCTTTTCATCACTTTGAATATTTTTGTGCCAATCCCTTCTGGCCTGCAAAGTTTCTGTTGAGAAATTGGTTGACAGTCTTATGAGAACTCCCTTGTATGTAACAGATTACTTTTTCTTTTGGTGCTTTTAAGATTCACTTTTTGTCTTTAACCTTTGGCATTTTAATTGTTATGTGTCTTGGTTCATCTTGTTTGGGACTCTCTGAGCTTCCAGGGTTGTTTTTCTATTTCCTTCACCACATTAAGGAAGTTTTCCATCATTATTTCTTGATATAGGTTTTCGATTTCTTGCTCTCTCTTCTGCTTCAGCTGCTCTTATGATGCGAATGTTGTTATGCTCGATGTTGTCCCAGAGGCCCCTTAAACTTGAATTCTTTTTTCTTGTTGCTGTTCTGATCGGGTGTCTTCTGCTACCCTGCTCTCTAAATTGCTGACTTGATCCTTCTCTTCATCCAATCTGTTGATTCCCTCTAATGCACTCTTCATCTCAGATATTGTATTCTTCATTTTCGATTGGTTCTCATGTATGTTTTCTCTCTCCATTTTTATTTTTTATTTTTTATCTCTTTGTTAAAGTTCTTATTGAGTTCATCTACTTTTCCGCTAAATTCATTGAGCATCCTTATCACCAGTGTTTTGAACTCTGCATCTGGTGGATTGCTTGTCTCCATTTTGTTTAGTTCTTTTTCTGGAGCTTTGTTCTGTTCTTTCATGTAGGGCATGTTTCTTTGTTTCCCCATTTTGGCTGTCTCTCTATGTTTGTTTCTATGCATTAGGTAGGGCTCCTAAATCTCCCAGTCTTAGTAGAGTGGCTTTATTTAGTAGGTGTCCTATGGGGCCCAGTAGCACAGTCTTCCCTGGTCACCTGAACCAGGTGCTCAAGATGTGTCCCTTGTGTGGGTAACATGTTCCTTCCTGTTGTAGTTTAGCCTTGGCTGCTGTTTGCACATCGATGGGAGGAATTGACCCTTGGGCTGATTGATTGTGAGCATTGGCCAGTAAGGGGCTGACCCTACAGAGCAGGATTCACTTTAGCAGGGCTCTGGTGCCTGCCCAGTCTGCCCTGTGGGTGTGTCCACCCTGAGTTGTACTCTGGCTCCAGAGCTGGTCAAAGCAGGCCATTGGATGTGCCTCAACCAAGGGCCTTCTAGGAGAGGCTCGGCTGCAGGCCAAGTTCAGCTGCAGCTTGTGCACTTTTTGGGCCATGTGTTAAGAGTCACCAAGCAATCCGCAGATGGTCGCCAACCCCTGCCCCCCATGCTGGGTTTATAGGTTCCTTGAGAGGCCAAGCCAGGAACCGAGACAAGCTACTGCTAATGCCAGGCTTAGGGCTGCTCAACGAGAGGTACAGGGCATGCTGGGGCCAGATGCTGCTGCTTTGGGTTTTATGAGCCTTTGAGAGATTTTAGAAAAAAATCCGCAGCATGAGCCAAGACAGACCATATGTATAGAATAAACGACTGGAGGCAGCTTGGGTGGGCCCTCAAGTTGAGAGAGGCGGGGTCTCAGGGATTCACCTGGGTGGAGCAACCTGTGTTAATCAGGTTGATGAAGACTCAAATATGGTGGCTGCCCATGTTCGCACTCTGAGAGTCTGGAGAGCTCAACAAAGGAACAATGTCTTCTGCCGGCACTTCTCTCTGGGAGAAAGCTGCCCCTCCAGCCCGCACCCTGAACCCAGACAACTCAGTTACTCTTTGTGTCCCAGGCACTCTTGGAGCTGCTGCCTCAGTGCTGGAGCTCAGAGCTAGTGAGTTCGTCAACAAGTAAGTCCACGTGTGGGCCCTTTAAGAGGAATGTCTTTGATTCCCACAGCCCTCTGTCTCACTCGGCCACAATTTCCACTGGTTTTCACATCCTGACATTGTGGGGACTTACGTTCAGCCTTATCCCAGTGAGAGCTGTTCCGTAGTTTCATTATAATTTTGGTGTGGTCGTGAGTGGAGGCGAGCACGTCTACCTTCTGTGCCATCTTGCCCAGACCCTCTCAAGCCTTCTGTGTCTTTACCGATATTCTCTCTACTTGCTTCATAATTATTGAGAGAGCAGAGTTGAAATGTCCAATTACAGTTGTAGATTTGTCTATTTCACCTTGCAGTTTTGCTTCATGTACTTGGAAATTCTCTACTAAGTGCATAAACATTTAAGATTTTCATATCTTCTTGATGAATTGACCCTTTTATCATTATATAAAGAACCTCTTTATCTCTAGCAATATTGTTTGTTCCGAAATCCACTCTGTCTTATATTAGAGTCATTCAAGCTTTTTAGTGCTCACAAGATATATAATTTTCCATCCTTTTACTTTTAAAGGTGAGATACGTGCAGTATATAATCAAATTGTGCTTTTTAAGCTAATCCGACTATCTGACTTTAACTGGGGTGTTTAGACCATTTAAATTTGATGTGATGATTTATATGGCTGGGTTTAAACTTCTATATTTTTATTTTTTTTCTTCTTCTACTACCTGTTTTTTGTTACTCTTCATTTTTCTCCCTTCTTTTAGGATATTGAGTATTTTTTTATTCCATTTTATCTCCTTTGTGGGCTTATCAGCTATATCTTTTGTTGTATTATTTTATTATTCTAGTGGTTGTTTTAGAGTTTATAGTACACATCTTTAACTTATAACTATCTACTTCAACTGATATTGCATTACTTAACGTATACTATAGATACCTTCAAACAGTTACTTCCACATCTCTACTTTTAGTCATTATGCTGTTATTATTGTACATTTTATTTTATGCATGTTATAAACTCCATAATTGTTATTCTTTTTGTTTCAGATAGGTATTTTAATTAATAATAAGAAACAATATTTTAAATTTACCCGCATAATTACCATATCTAGTGTTCTTCATTCCTTTGGTTGATGCATATTTCCATTTAGTCCTTCTGCTTGAAGGACTTCCTTTAACATTTCTTGTAGTGCGGTTCTGCTAACGATGCATTATTTCTGAGAAAGCATATTCCACCTTTGTTCATGAAGCATATTTTTTGCTGTATATAAAATGCTAGATTGACATCTTTTCCCCCCAGTAATTTGAAGATATTGCATCACTGTCTTTTGTTGTTGTTTTTGTTTCTGTCGTTTCCAATGAAAAATCTGTTATCTTTCTCTGTACATAATGTACTTCTTTTTTTTTTTTTTTTACCCATTTGGCTGCTTTTAAGCTTTTTCTCTTAATTCCTAGCTTTAAATAAGTTATTACAGTGTGTAAGATAGTTGCCCCCAAATAAAACTTTGAAGTCCTAACCCCTGGTGCCTGTAAAATGTGACCTTATTTGGAAATAGTCTTTGCAGATATAATCAAGTTAAGGTCGGGTCATACTGGATTAGGATGGGCCCCGGGCAGGCAAAAGTGACTAGGGCACACGAAATCATAAGCAGCCTTGCATTTAGGTAAAAGAGATGATCTTGGCAAAGAGCTGGAGGTGGAGATTATCTCTCAACAGGTAGTAATTTAAACCATGTAATTGGGTGAGCTCTCTGATGGAGCTGGTTTCCTGGGAAACAAGCAGAGAACAAAGCTTGAGCCCTGGTTTAGTCCATGGTGGAGTGGCCAGAGGGAGAGGGGCAGTGAGAGAGGCCGTGTGGCGTGGTGTGAAGAGTAGGGCCTCAAAGGAAGCATGCCCAGGGCAAGTTTATTTAAACCTCTCAGCCTGAGCTGACGTGTCCCTAAAAAGCAGTTAGTTCTACAGCCTTGTAGGGGGTTGTGAGAATTCAAGGAAATATATGTGAAAGTTTTGTGTAAAGGACACCAATTTCTGCAAGTGCTTGTTACTGAAGAAACAAGAAAGCTCTAATAGGAACCAAGATTACGGAGAAATGGGTGGTCCTAGAGTCACCGAATAGTAGAACTGAGGAGAGGCCCCAGGGGCCACTTAATCCAACTTCTACACAGGAAGAAACTGAGGCATCAGAGACATTAGAGACATTAGAATGAAGGACACCGTAGACAGGAACTGACCCATTATAAAGTCTGGGAAATACAATTTCCAAGATGTCAGTCATCATAATCTTGGGCGAGGTTAGAAGGGCCAGCATGATGCTGAGTATCAAAACCAGTATCTGGCACACAGAATTAAATGAAGATGGCAATTTAGTACCTCCCTCATTTGGTTGTGAGGAGGATAATGTGACATAACATTTGGGATGTCCATAGTCCTCAGAATTTGCTAACTTACAAAGACAATTTTCTCAAGAGATAACTTAGAAACACTGACTCCTCAATCTTATTTCTAACAGGTAAGGGAACTCGCTGAATTGGTTCTACCTGTTTTGGCCTTAAGCAGATTTCTTGTATCATCACAGGCCTGCCTGGTTTCAGGACCATTAGCTTCCTTTATTCTAACTCAGAGGATGAATGGAGATTCAGAATTCCGTGCAAGTACTCAGGAAAAAAATAAATTAAGGAACAAGCTCAATATTGAGACTAGATCTAACATTGTTTAGTTCTTCACTCTGAACAGAATCAGTCATAGCCTAATTAATTCCTTTATGCAGGCACACGCCCAGGACCCGCTTCACCTACTCTGTCCCAGATAGAATTAATGAAACTAGAGTCAAGTCTTTGTCATCTTGTGCTCAAATACCCTCGCTGGCTGGTAACAAGAAAGAATCAGGACATAGCTCAAATACGAAAGTGGAAAAAGAAACAGGCTAAAATCCGTAGGGAGAACTTTCTATTTCTTAATCCGTCTCCTGTCCCAAATAGCTTTGCTCTCCTCCCCCAATTTGTGTTTGTATGTTGGGTTTCTTTCCCTCTGAGCAGATGCCACCAGACTGACAATCTCTAAACTAGGTCAAGAGTGTGACGAATTGACACAGGTCCTCATGCTGTGTGTCGCGCCTTATCCTCACACCCCCTTCGGTTCCCTGGCCTGCATTCCATGGCATCTTAGGGTGGTGCCTGCTCCCCAGAACCACAAGCTTCCGGGAATCCTCTGACCAGCTCTAGGACTCTTGATTTGCAAATTTTCCAGCCTTCTTACCTGGAAGGAGAGAGTAAGGTAGATATTTACTGTCCTCTGTCCTCTTGTCTACCCCTAATCCTGAGTCCTCTTATTTTCATTCCACTCTAGCACTGATGAAGTAATTTCAGAGGACAGTTATCTCTTCTTCATGGCAGCCAGCAAACCATAGTTCCTTTCTAGTACTTGCATTGCATTGGGGCCTCTTTCGAACAGACTAGTTTTAAATCAGGACTCCCCTATGTGCAAGTGTGACGGCATTGGTGTAGAGTAAGAAATAGATTTTAGAGTCAAACCTTATTTCAAATTCCAGGAAACTGAGACTGTGAGAAATAGATGGCTTGTCCATTGTAACCCAAAAGGGACAGAATCCAATGTCATACTGCAACCCGATTATTCCTGTTCCCATCTACTTGTTTGCTGCTTCATTTACAACTTGCATTACTCCTGAGTACCTCTGTCCTTCTTCTGTTAAGAATCATTTCAAATATTTCCTTTTCCTTAAGATGTCCTTTAGGAGAATAGCAAAATACCTATGACTGACATTTGAAAAAAAAAAAAAAACATTATGCTGAAGCTTACCATCAGCAATGTTGAAGCAAAAATTCTATTGTTACTATGGATTTGGGGCAGGAGATTTTCCTTTCCAATAGGATTTAAAAAATAATCTCTTGATTTTCACTTCTGAGTAGTGTACAGTAAGCTATGGCAGACCATTGCTTCCACTGAATCACCAGAAAAACCTGGATAAGTTTTTAAAAATCACACCACAGGAAAGCTATGAGAGGAATGAGAACCAAATAAAATTTCAAAGAATCAGCACTGTTATGAAATTAGCTGACATTGCCAACAGATTTTTCTCCCTCCTACCCTCTGCGGACATTTGCCAATGCGGACTGTAGACTGAGAACCAGCCTTGGTTCAGAAAGAGATCATCTACAGGAGCAGAGAGAAACCAGTAAAGCTTTTCATTGTTGTGCAGGTCTAGAGGAGAAACTGGAAACTTGAGAGGCTGCACATACACAATTTTGAGTGGAATGGCAAGCTAAACTAACATCTTCTTAAAAGTCAGAGGGAAGGATCTTGCAGTCTCCAATGCTTAGAGAATAAAGATCTACCAACAGAAGGAGTTTACTTCAAGGTCTTCTTCAAGGCAGGTGCCAGCTTGGAGCTGCCTGAGGTGAGAAGCTAGAGATCTGAGGTTCCAACCCCAGATCTGCAGACGTTCAGTGCTGAGGAGTTTGAGACCTGCTGCCTCTCAGTCAGGACCCTGCAAGAGCCATGCCCAGAAAATACAGATCAGTGAGAGAAAGACTGAGTCTGTCTGAGCTTTGACTATAAAACAACCGTAACCCACCTAGGTCCCTGACTGGACTGAGGTGGTCAGCCCTTGGAGGAATCCTTTCACGTGGAAGGCACCAGTATGCAGAACCTCTTTTCTTTTTCTAAATACACAATGTCAAGTATTTTAATTGATTAAACTTAATTAAAATTTTGAAATTAAGAATTACTAATCATACAATGAAGAAATAAAATATAATGTCTATAATCTAGACATGAACATTGCCAGTATGGATTTAAAAAGAAAGCCAACTCTATGCTACTACATATATTAAATATAAGAATACAGAAAGGTTGAAAGTAATAGAAAAGAAACTATGTAAACACTAACCAAAAGATGGTTGGTGAAGCTACACTAATATCAAAACAGACTTTGAGGCATGAATAGAGACAGAGTCACATAGAATTCAAACACTGGAGGTAGCAATTATGAGGCTTTACATTAACCATAATTAATATGTTACATAAAATGGAGGCAAGGCAGAATGAATGAAAAGATTCAGAGCTTTAAAAAATACTTTAATTTATAAAGAATCAAAGGATATTACAGAACTTAAAAAATACAATATCTGAAATTAATTAAATGAGTAACTTCAACATCATATTAGGCACAGCAGAACACAGAATTCGTTAACTGGAACGCAAATTAAGTGCCAAGAGACAAGAAAAGGAAACATGCACAGAATAAGAGACATGTGGGACACATTTATAGGGTCCGTCATATGTATAATTATAGTTTCAGGAAGTGAAGGAAAGAAAGGATGAGAGAAAATCAACATTTAAAAAGTATCAAGTAGCATTTTTTAAAACTTAGGAATATCAATCACTATATTCAAGAAGCTCAGAGAACTTCAAGCAAGAGAAACACAGAAATACCACAACTAAGCATAGCATAGTAAACTAGTGAAAACCGAAGAAAAAAATCTTCAAAGTAGCCAGAAGGGAAAAAAGACACATTACATTCAAGAGAACCATAAAATTGACAGCTGACAGCTGACTACTCAACAGAAATGATGGAAGCTGTAAGATAATGCAATAACACCTTTAAAGTGATAAAAGACACATAAGAGACAATCTAGAATCCTATGCTAGTAAAATATTTTTCAAAAATAACATTTAAAAAAATGTTTTGAAGCCAATGTAAACTGAGGGAATTCGTTGCCCGTAGGCCCACAGGAAAGGATGAGAGGGGATACTCCGGCGGAAGAGAAATGACGCTGAAGGGAAACATGCCAAACAAGATGGAAAAAAACAAAGAGCAAATATGGGGGTAAATATAAATAAGTATATAGGACAAAGCAATAACTGTGATGTCTTTTGGAATTTAAAATATAGAGAGAACTAAAATGCATAACAAGAACATGAAAGATGGGGTCTGCCAAATAGAATTCAAGGATTCTAAGCTTCTGCCAGTGTCAGGGAAGTCTCCGAGCAAGTGTGTCATCACAGTGAAAACAAAGCAGAGACACATAGCCCAGGCTGCACCGTGATTCGGGGCAAAGCATAGATTGTCTGACCTCACTCTCCTTTGTCTAGAGCAGAACTGACATGTGGCCTCTGTCAACGAATTTGTTGCTGATAGATACGAGGAAGGCACCATTATCACTTATCTTCATATTAAAAGTCAGGAAGCAGAGACTTTGAGATGTTAAATTACTGGCCCAAGGTCACACGGCTTGCAGGTGACACAGCCAGACATGGCCAGAGCCAGAATGTGAATGAATCTAGGACTTCTGACTAAACGATACTCTATTCTCAATTACACCAAGCATCCTGAGAGCTGGGCCAGAGCAAGTAATGCTCCATGCTCAGACCACACTGGCTTCTGCAGACTCGAGTTCTGTTTCTCCATTCATGCTTCTCTCATTCTCATTTCTGAAAGTATTTCTTCAACTCACAGTCAGCAGCCAGTAGTGAGAACTTCAGGGAATAAAAGTTTCTGAGACAGCACTGATGGAGGAAGCCAAATGGATTCAAAAGCTGATGTGAGACCTCCCAGGCTCAAACCATCTGCTCTGATCTATCCCTTGTTCTGGCTGGCTGGTCATTTGGGAGAAATCTGTGCTCTGAAATTATCTCATTCTAGCGACACGTGGAATCCACCAGGAAGAAACTTTTACCTCCCCCACGGCAGGGAGTAGGAGGTTCTGTAACTCCTTTTTGTCTCATGATGCTGGTGGATCCATGATCTCACTTACTGCTTAAAAACCCCAAACATGTGGGCTCCCTGGAAAGTTCCTAAGAATAACAATAATCACAGCTCTCAAACTTCGTAGGACAGCACAAATTTAATTTCCAACCAAAGTTAATCTTTAAATGTGCATAGCAATGTCTGAATTGTCATTCCTTTATATGAATTTTAGCTTTTAGATTTTTAAATGACTTTATTAAGGTATGATTTACATATAATATCTTGGGGATAGATATACAAGCATTTCTGGAAAGGCACAAATGGAAGAGTCCTTCTTTCCTGTGGCAGGAGAGGCAGCATTAGCTTCCCTGACCTTCAGTAGATGTGGCCAAAGAGGCTTGCAAGGTGCTCGCTAGTACCCCTCTACCCCCTCAGGAGCCAAGCAGGAGCGTTCCTGTCTCTTCGCATTCTGTCAGCACTTGGTGTTATCGATGTTTTTAATGTTAGCCCTTCTAAAAATTATAGAGTTATCTCACTGTGGTTTTAATTTGTGTTTCCTAGATAATAAGTGTAAAACATTTTATATATGTTTATCGAGACTTGTGCTCAAGGCGTCCTCTACTGATCTCATATTGTCATTTGTCTTTTGGTTATACAGATCAAGTAAGACCTTAGTGGTCTTTATCTCAGTCCTAGGGACCCCAAAATTGGTGACCACTGCCAAAGGTGACTGCTGTTTGAACCATTAGAATGATTTTCTGGTCCTGTTGCTTACCATAGTCATCACATCCATCATGTTTCTAACAGTCACCTTCTGGCCTTTGACTTGCCAGGATGATTTTGATTATTCAGGATCGACCCTGTATTAATCAGTGAGGCCCATTTCAATGTGAGCATCTAACACCGTCCAACCCAGTTTTCAGAAAACAGCTACTGGTGACAGTGTACCGGATATGCTGGGTTTGGTAAATAGGATAACACTAGCTGCTATAACACAATATATTATATTATTTATATTATATATAAATTTATACCTATATAGCACATAAGTACATATATTGAGTGTGTGTGTCCTTTGTCAATAGATCAGAGCAGATGGTTTGAGCCTGGGAGGTCTCACATCAGCTTTTGAATCCATTTGGCTTCCTCCATCAGTGCTGTCTCAGAAACTTTTATTCCCTGAAGTTCTCACTACTGGCTGCTGACTGTGAGTTGAAGAAATACTTTCAGAAATGAGAATGAGAGAAGCATGAATGGAGAAACAGAACTCGAGTCTGCAGAAGCCAGTGTGGTCTGAGCATGGAACATTGCTTGCTCTGGCCCAGCTCTCAGAATACTTGGTGTAATTGAGAATAGAGTATCATTTAGTCAGAAGTCCTAGATTCACGTTCTGGCTCTGGCCATGTCTGGCTGTGTCACCTGCAAGCCATGTGACCTTGGGCCAGTAATTTAACATCTCGAAGTCTCTGCTTCCTGACTTTTAATACGAAGATAAGTGATAATGGTGCTTTCCTCGTATCTATCAGCAACAAATTCGTTGACAGAGGCCACACGTCAGTTCTGCTCTAGACAAAGGAGAGTGAGGTCAGACAATCTATGCTTTGCCCCGAATCACGGTGCAGCCTGGGCTATGTCTCTCTGCTTTGTTTTCACTGTGATGACACACTTGCTCGGAGACTTCCCTGACACTGGCAGAAGCTTAGAATCCTTGAATTCAATTTGTCAGATCCCATCTTTCATGTTCTTGTTATGCATTTTAGTTTTATTTTTAAAAATAATAACCCCAAACCGGAAACAGTGCAGATGCCCATTACGATGAGTATGGAATACCGCTCCACAGTGATAAGGAGAGAGGTACTGACACGTGCAGCAGCAATCTCAAAAACATTTGTTAAACCAAGGAAAACAGACAGAAAATTGTATATACTGTGTTATTCCATTAATAGAAAGTTCTATAAAAGACAAAACTAGCACATGATGCAAAAAAACAAGAACGGTGTTTGACCCTGGTGGGATGGAGAGTGGAGGCTAATTAAGATCGGTAGGGGAAGGGCTCAAGGGGTCTTTCTGTCGTGATGGAAGTGTTCTATATCTCAGCAAGGGTATGGGTTACATGGCTAAAAGTATTTTTTTTTTTTTTAATTCCTCAAGCTAGGTATTTAAGGCCAGGGCATTTATCTCTATTTAAATTATACCTCAGTTTGAAGGGGGGAAAAATCCTACTTTGAATTCTCAGTTTTTCCTTATAGGATTGACAAAACTCTGAAAGTTTGACAACATGCTCTGTGATGGAGGAGCAAATCTCAAAGCACCCCCCTTCTTGCACAGAATTCCTCTCCTGGGAGTCCGGCTGAGTTGCCTGGCCGTTTCAGCTTCTGTCAGCCTGCTCCCCTGATGTGAGGGCACAGGACCATGGCCTCAGCCTCTTCCAGGCTCTGCTTTCCGAACTCGAAGGCCAGGTTGCCATCATTGCCTCTTTTCATGAAAAAGAGGAATTCTTTTTTAAACCTATCTTTCACGGGGACCCTAACCCATCCACTTGTAGCCATATTTCTCTGCTTACTGACGGCCAAAATTCTCATGGTAATTCTGCAGGTCTGGCAAACTTAATTGTATACTGATTCTTCTTGCTCTTGTCCACCCGAATACTTCTCCACCCACCCTCTCTCTAGATTCAAATAGTAGCCAAGCTGTCCTGTTCCGATGCAGCCAATGAAGACCAGGATAGAGAAACTGTCTTTTTAATCCTCTTTCCTTCTCTCTCGGAATGCATATGAACAAAAGTTGATTTCTCTTTTCTGTTTTGTTTCAGTGTTGTTGTTGTTCACAGCTCAAGCAATTGCATTTAAAGCAAACTCATCTAAACATACATCTTTTTGAATCCTCTGCAGTTTGTCCTCCTCTCTTCAAAAATGTGCCGAGTTGCCCGGTTAGAAAAATGTCGCTCACGGATGGTAGCATGAAGGCTAGTGAGTCCACTCATTCTTCCAGATGGCCCAAAATGCACCCCGACTATGTCAAACTATCGGAGGCGTTTACTAGAACAGCTTCCCAAGTCTGCGCTGCTCTTCTGTGGATTCTGTGCTACCCTAGTATGGTTCTCAGTTCCCTTTTTGCTTCACGTTGAGTTTCTGATGCTTGCAGGCGATGGTGCCTTGGTTACTACAACCTGTTAGCTGTGCATGTCTTTCCCACCTCATCTCTAGGATACTTATACTTTAACAATTTCCTGATCCTAAATCTTAGTATTGTTTCCCATGGTCTCTGGGAGCCCAAAGCAGCACTTATTGGGGCTCTGAATCAGGTAGTAGATATGGAAGCAAAGAGGGCAAAGAACAAGAATCTTTCTGGAAACCAAATTTATAGGTCTCAAGGATGAGCTGCAAATAAGGGGAGAGAAAGGAGTTGGAATGTTTCTTATTTCAGGAGCAAAGGAAATTCGAGAGCTGTCTATCCCTTTGGAAGATGAAGTAAGTTGTGGAAGGATACCTGTTTGTAAAAGGAGAGAATAAGCTTTTCGTTCCAGAAATCCCTGGCATGGCCTTCCCCGTGGAAGGGTGCTCCAAGATGAAATTGGTAACTCGCCCCCAAGTTCCAGGGGAATCCGAGGCCTTGTTGTGGATCCCAGCTTTTTGTATGATTACTTCAGGCACAGCTAATGATATGAGAATCCCTCCTCACAACCTTCTCCTCACCCTTGACCTTACTCCACAAACTGATGACACTAGTTTTGAGGAAATACAGTGTTTAGTCATGGGGGTAATAGAATCATCACAAAATACAGTAACAAGATGGTCCAAGGTGATAGACGCAAACTGTACCCGGAATCTGGCTCAGACGCGTAGGGCCTTCCTGATGCTGTAGTCACCATGTTAATCCATGACAGATAATTAGACACCTTCGTGTACACTCCAGGAAGATTCTTCTTGCCACAGCCCACTCCCCAGCTGACAATGCCCAACTGGTACCATATGTTTTCGTTGCCTTTTTTCTGGCAAACCAGAGGCCCCCCACTGTCACCCTAGGAGAGAAAAGTTGTTTGGGAACGGAAGGGACAATAGCAGGTTACTCTCACAGCCTATTGAAAAAGGGGCACTTGGCACAAGGCAAAAAGCACCGATGAGATCTTTCGATGAGCATTTTAAATTTGGATTAGATTCTCCAATTACAGTACTATGCTCCCAGCTCTGTGACTGTCAGAAAAGCTCGCAAGCAACTTGGTCAAAAAATGGATACCCGCTACCACCATCCACTCGCATGCATTCATTTTGATACACAAAGGAGTGATTCACTAATCCATTTTTCCTCAAAGCACTTTGGGTTTTTTTTATTTTTATTTTTCAGAATTCTTCTAATTTTTTCCCTGCCTTTTTACTTTAAATCCACTTTTCGCAGCCCATTTTGCTCTTTCTGTATTGCTCACAATAGCAACAAGTGAAAAACTCGAAAATCTATTCTGCCTCCTAATAGGTCATCGGTTGAAGACGGCAGGCGTACAAACTGGTTTGTGTGTATAAAATAAAACACGAAATTCAAAAAACATAAAAATTGTGTTGAAATGTTATACGGGAGTTTAAAACATGAAATTTTAAACAACTTACAAATTTAAAACATCATGGAGAAGTTTGTCAAGTGAGCCCAGGTAAGCAAAACAGACATCACTGACGTGAAAACTGAGGCATGCACCGCCTTTCATGCCCCCGAACCTTTTTAAATTCTATTGAAGCATAATATATCTTCATCCAAAACAAAAAAAAAAAAAATTAGAAAACTCACATATGGAAGAAGAATGTGAAGAATAGCCATAATTATATAAATCATTGAATTTATACATAAACACACATTATTGTGTATAAAAAGAATATTTCAGGTAGAATATGGTAACACTGTGGCTATGGTTTCTCTGGGGAGTGAACTCAAGTATAAGAGGCAAACTGCCCCTTCACCGTACACCCACTTACACCACCCGAATTTTCTTTACCACGTACTCAAATAAATAAATAACGTTTCTAATTCCAACCATGCAGAGGCAACTCCTTAGTCAAATCTAATTTTCCACATCCTCGTGTATGTAATACGCATACATCGTTATTATTTTACAGAAATAGGATCAAGTGGTACATATTGTTTCGCAGCTCACAAAGACTTATTTTTAGAAATATTAAGCGACACACAAGAAAATGGAAAAGTAGCACCATTCAACGACATGCTAAAAATCCTAAGCAAAATCATCAGGATTTCATTTAACCAGAATATTATCATGAATAAGTTGTTGTGCCCATCAACTTACTTTGAACTAAACTGTTTTTTACTAAATTCCTTGAAGTTATTGGAAAGTCCCATGACCTTTCTTATAAATGAAGAATTACAATCACTTCCCTGGAAAAGAGGAGATCTGCATGAAAGATGTTGAGCGGAACAGCAGAACAATGAAGAATGTAAATTTCTGGAGCCAAACAGACCTTGGTTCAAACCCCAGGCTCAAGATTTAGCTGAGAGAATGTGAAATATTTTTTCCATATTTTAAGAGATGTTTTTTATGCTGGTGACAAGTGCACCTCTTCCATAGGACGGCCGCGTGAATGGAAGGAATAACGGCTGCACAGCGCCAAGCCCAGCCCTGGTCCACGGCGACCCTCTGCTCAAAGGTGTCTCCCATGTCTTTGTGGTTGTTAAGCCAGCCAACTCTGGGCGTGGCCAGGCTGGACTGTGGGATCTGGAGCCCCATTTCTACTGGAAACCAAGAGATGGCTCTAACCCCAGAGGTCAGTGTGCCTTTGTTTGAATCCTGGATGTGTAATTTACCTTGCTGGTGTGTCCTCTGCAACAAGCTGTCGGCTTCCTTGATCCTCAATTTCCCCAACTGAAATAGGCCAGCTTCCTGGGGCTGGTTCATAACCCTTTCATGTACTGTGGAAGCAGTTTGTATGCTGTTGAGCACTGACTAGGTGTGAGAGATGGCGATGGAGAACACTACAGATAGCATTTACTACGACTCGCCTCTGCTGTGTGCTGTTCTAAGTGCTTTTGTGCATTGATTTGTTTTCACAACCGTCCTAAAAGGTAGTAACTCAGTATCCCCATTTTACAGATGATGAAATCTGAAAAGACACAGGCACAAAGGGAAGTCACGGGCAGTAGGTAGAGAAGCCAGGAAGGACACAAAGGGAGCCTGTGCCCCTAACCACTACCCTGCACAGCCCCCTCTGGTTACAGAGCATCTGTACTGGGCTAAATGGCATCCCCCCCATATTCACGTGTACCCGGAACCTCAGGCTGTGACCCTATTTGAAAATAAGGTCTTCGCAGATGTAATTAGTTAAATTAAGATGAAGTCCTACTAGATTAGGGTGGGCTCTAATCCAACAATATCCTTTTAAGAAAAGCAAACAGAAAAGACACACACACACACACACGCACGCACACACACGCACGCATGCACGCACCCAGGGGAAAGGGCCATTTAAAGAGGGAGGCAGAGATTGGAGATGCACCTACGGGCTAAGTAAGGAAAACCAAGGATTGCCATCAACCACCAGAAGCCAGAAAAGGCAAGGAAGGGTCCTCCCTCAGAGCCTGCAAAGGGAGCATGGTCCTGCCTATACTCTGATTTTGGGCTCCTGACTTCCAGAACTGTGAGAGAATACATTTCTGTTGTTTTGATCCACCGTCTTTGTGGTAATTTGTTATGGCAGCCCCTAGGAAACTTATCCCAAGGAGGAAGAGGGGAACCAATTATCCTGGAAATGTTGCCTAGCCCTCCGCGGCAGCCCCTCTTGCAGAAAAAGACAAGCTTTATTACCTGGCAGGCATCCTTCCCGCCTTGAGGGCTTCCAGCACACAGCATGTTCTTGGTGACCGAAGGCATAGCATGGAAGCATTTTTTCCATTTGATCAGCTGGATGTCGACTTTCTGCAACACTGGATACATACGTAACATAGGAACTGACCCAAAGAAGAAGCAGACGGGGAGACGACCCTGAGCTCAAAGTGGCCTCTTTGATGGAGGTCAAATACCCACCCATGTCATGTCTTTTCATCTCAACAGCAGGCCGAGAGAACCACCCAAATTTGACCTGAGTGAGAAGGGAGTTGGAGGGATGTCCAGGAGACTCTCGGGCCCACTCTCTCTGAATCCAGACGTCCCCAGAACTGGCCCCTATTGGATTTCAGCCTGAGTACACCATCTTGTCACCTCCCAGGAGCTGCCAGCATCCAGCTAGGGTCCTAAAAAGTGTTCTGTTTAAATCTACGAGGATGTAAAGAGAACCCATGATGACAAGTTCGGTCCACAGCACATAAAGATGGGCTTGAATTGTGTCAGGACCCTTGAGGAATTCACCTCCTATGGAGAAGGTGAACACAGCAACCTAGAATGTTCACTCCCCAAAAACAAGGATACTTTTCCCTTCGTTTAGTATTGCTGAATCTCTAGAGCCTAGAACACTGCTTGGATCATAGAAAACCAATGAATACGTGCTGAAAGAAGCAGCAGGGCCTCTAAGTTAAGAAGTTGGCCTTTTCTGAAGCTCACGTGGCGCTTCTAAAGGCGGTTCCCAATGGGGAATTCTAAAACGGCTCTGAGCTTTGGGACCTCATGGGAATCCATGGGCAACCATTGGGCTGCCTACTTGGAACAGCACTGACTGGAATAGGTTTTGTTCCATTCTGGTCATTATGGAACAAGACACATTTACCAAGATGAAAAAGAAAAGGTCACCATTTCGTGTGTTAGCTGAGAAAAATGGCAGAAGTGGTTTACAGGGTAACTCTGTATAAGAACAAGTTTATATTCAGTTCATATATTGGCCTGTGGTTTTCAAATATTTTAGCCACAGAGACCTTTATCATAAAGGAGCAGAGCTGACATCGAGTGGAACACAGCTGCTCTGGCTGACATAGGTATGGATTTCCTGGAGCCCGTCCATTTGTCTGCCCCTCGAAATTTTTCCAAGTCACCCCTTAGACTGAAAACTTCTGCCTGGATTATCCCTGACACCATGTTTAAGGTTCATGTTCCACAATATGGACATAGGATTTGCTACAGGAACCCGGGAAGGACAACTCCCATGGGAACCAAAGAGAAGGTTCATTTGTCATGGGACTTTAAATGAGAACTTAAAACCCCCAAATCCACCAGCAGACTCCCCGGAGCCAGCAGAGCCTCCAGCTCTTTGCTTCTCGTTGTGAACATCAGCCAGGGGGCCACCCCACACTGGGTCGAGCTACAGTAACTCACTGGTGATGCCCCATCCAGACACCCAGCAGTTTCTCCATCTCCTTATGTCGGTGACCTTTGAAAGGCAGATGGGCACTCTCTTGACATCCAAGTGAAATGGGGATTCAAGCAAGAGTAAACCGATGTCATTATCCATGTGCCAGCTATCAAAATGAGGGTGAACAATCAGCTTGTCCACTTTCATCTTCGTCAAGTTCCTGGTGTTTAAGCTTCTGTCACCATGTGTGATCTCCAGGGTGGATCTTATTTCCAAACAGGAAAAAAAAGGTAAGTGGCATAAGGGCAAAAGGTGAGCCTGACGAGAAAATGGTTCCACCAATATGAGGCTGTGGTCCCGAGAGCTGGGGGACGGAGGCATCTGGTCCCATGTATTTGGCATGGAGCCAGGTAAAGAGCTGTGAATGGGCCGGAGGAGACAGACATGAGCTCCAGCTCCATCCTGTTGCCAACCAGCTCTTGGCCTGATGACCTCTTACTCAGGCAAATTTACTTGTAAATTTCATCAACAAACGTCTGGGAAGTCGTGCTTTGCACAAGTAATTGAGAGAACTGACCCGGCCCTTGATTTGCAAGAAGGGCTCGACTGGCATTGTAACAAACACCTGGGAAGTTTCGCAAAAATACTGATTGTGGACTTAGGCTAAGACAGCACCTCAGGAGCTTCTGTCATGCGTCTGGGCCTGGCACCCGGCCCTGGGGTCCTCATCCCTTCTAGGATTCTCTAACTTTGTGGTCACTGTCAACCTACCCTCCCTGTGAGTGCGAGCAAATGCTTAGGAAGGTGCTTTTCAGCAGTTTGGACCAGGACTGCATGCACTTGGCAAGAGGCTGAGAAGTCCAAGGAACATTGGTTCCGCCATTTGGGTCCCACCCAAAAAAGATGTAAAACCTCCTAGGAGGAGAACAATTTCTCTCTCACCTGCAAAGCGTGATATTCAACCACACAGACATGTATTTAGCCTCCCGATACTTTGATCTATGGCTGACAAACCTGGATGGAGAGTCCAGGGGAATAACAAGGACGTGGGAGCAAATATTCTACCACACTGGTTTAAAAAACAAATTCCGTTTGCAATACTTACTTATTTTTGTTTATGAGGCAATGAGACGCAGTTAGAATCCACCACTCACTGAGAATTGATCCTCCGCAGAGATGTTTCCCATGGTCAAAAATTCTCACCTGCCATGGGAACTCTGTAATGTCTGCAGGTCCCCCGCCTACGATTTTCGAATTTTTTAAATTCTCATATTTGCCACTTATTCTTTGACCACATGTCACTAAAAGCAGAAAGAAAGAAGAAGGAAGAGAGAACCAGGGCCCAACAGTCAAGGTTAATGTGCTTAGAAGGAACTTAAGGACAGTGATGTCTTCTCCTCGCCCGCTCCCTCTGGCCCGCAGGTAGCGGTGGCTTAGCCAGGTTACCACCAGATGGAAGACCCATCATTCAAATGTGACGCCCCCCTTGTCTGCCAAAGGCACCACAGTTGTAAGAATGGGCCTGCGAGGAGCACGGCTGCTGCCTTCGCCGTAGCTGTGCCCCCTTGGAAGCATCTCCACCTGCGGCCCAGTGGGCAGGGGACATGACCACAGACTCCGAGGCTGGACCTTGCTACTGCACCCCAGTGAGGCAGCCCACCTAGGAACATTCACTTGTTTGAAATTAGGCCTTACTGTCCTCTGAGAGCAGGGCCTTGATATATGGTTTTGGCATAGACCGTAAGATTCTTCTCTTCAGCTCTGGACGGACATTTTCAAGGCCCCGTCCACGTGGACGGCACAGGCACAAGAAGTTCTACAGCAAAGGGGAGCGGATCAGCCCCTCCCTTCCTAACTCACTGCTTTCCTGTATTTCATACTGTGATTAGTAAATTAAAATTTACCCAATTTTCATTCTAGGGATTATCCCAATGGCACCTTGAAAGGAGTAACAATTTTGACATTTCCTATGTAATAGAATTACTTTGACATCTTTTAATGTATTTCAAATGTCATCAGAGTAATGAGAAAAATAAACATCATAAAATCTAAACTGTTAAGCACTTGCTATTTGCCAGGCACTATTCTGTTTTATCTAAAATAAGTAATTTAATTCTCATAGAAACCCCATAACTGAAATTATTATTATCCCATGCTAAAGATGAGACAGCAAAGGCAAGTTTAAGGTTAGGACAGTTGGCTAAGATCCCAGAGCTAAAATATGACTAACAATTGAAACTAGTCAGTCTGGCCCTAGAGTCTATTCTTATAACCACTGGGAAAACTGCCTTCTAAGTGTTCGCCATGCTTATACACGGGGAGAAAACGCAATTACATTCAAAATTTTTCACAGAAGAATTTAAATATATAAAAAGTCATCTTAAACTTGGAAGAAAAAAAGAAAAGTGCATTATAATGCATGACACAAAACCGAGTGAGAACTAGTATTATAGATTACAGAATTGATACTGAGAATTATCTAGCTAGATCTGAATCCTGAGCATAAACCATTGAAATCAAACTTAATAAAGAATAGACACATTAAGTTTGGTTGGAAAAAATAATAGATCCAAAGCTTGAGATTGTGAAGGAAGCCTTAGTTTGGAAGCTGCTTATGTGAAAATATCAGCAACAAGATGCTGACAAGATGACCGCTAAGTTCTCCACGTCATAGACCGCATCATTTGAATGGCAGTTTGTCTGAGGCCTCATGGCGTAAGGTTGGCATTCACAATGGGGATGTATTTAGACACGAGTAGTCAACATATTGGGAAGACTTATGGTATGAGGATCCAGGAGGAAAGAAGACTCAGATGAGCCTTTAGACTCCTGCGGGATTTTCTTAAAGATGTGGCATCAGGCTTGTTCAGATCCAGCATCAGTAAGCGAAAACCATAGGGTGGCACAGGCTACCTTGTAAGGGAACAGGCTACTTCTAGGGTCACATGTTTTCTTGCCTATGAAATGAGAGATTCGATAAAATTATCTCCAAGGTTCTTTCCAGTTCTAAAACACCATACTTTTACAGTTTAAAATGGTGATGGGGAAAATATTTTTACTTAAATTACATTAACATAAAACATACCTATTTAAATTTTTATATATAAACGTCGAAGCAAATTTTAGCTTCCTTATCCTAATTTTTCCTTAAGAAGTGTATGATTTCGCTCATACCATGTTAAATGCTGTATTAATATTGATGACAGGCTGCCAATGGTCATGCAAACTGAAATGTGAATGTATTTACATGAAAAGTCTATGCAAGTACAAAAATTATTTCATATTTTTATGTGAGTAATATCTCAAATTTGTTGAAAATTGCATAAAATTGAGGCTGACCTGGAAAATAGGAGGCATGTGGTTGTGAATTTTAGGAGAGTTTCTGGGAGCCCAAGGATTTAGACATATATTCTGTAGATAAAAGAACAAAGTGAGATCTTGGGTCCACAGAGCAAAATTCCTCATGGGGGAGTTCAGAGGTAGTCCCTTTCAAGTCCCCCTGGATTGAAATCACTCAAGATTCTAGATTTTTACCAAGCTGCTGAATCACCTAGACCCAGAGATGAGACTAACCGGATCGAGATCAGGAGGGATCACTTCAGCCTTTTAGTCGAGTGGCTTCTCTCTGCCTGAACTCTCAAGGTGTCTCAGACATTCTCTTTCCTCCAAAAGAGCCTATCAGTGTGTTGGTGACTGTGACAGAGAGCCTAAATGGAGAGGCAGAACTCAAGTCTGCAGAGGGCACCATGGTTTTGACATGGGAAATCCCTAGCTCTGTCCTAGCTGGTAGGACACCTGGTGAGGAGGGAAGGAAGCAGGATTTGGAGTCAGAATTCCAAGTTGTTCCCATTGTGTGCTAGCTTTGTGACTTGGAGCCACTGATTTAATCTCTCTAAGCTTTAATATCCTTGTCTTTAGTAAACAGATAGTACCCAGCCGGCTGCTTATTTATTTAACATTGATTTAGAATGGTGCTCTTTGGCTTCATTCCAGTCTGGACCAAGGAGAAAGAAGTCTGAGTTTTTGTCTGAGACTCTTGCTTCAATCTGGGGTCTTATCTACAGAAAATTTCACTGGGAGAATGCACTTTCTTGTTGTCTTCCTACGTCAATGGCCGTCCCTGTCATGCTCTTTGGACTAACCCTTCTCCTCTTCCAAAACCCAAAGCTCGCTCCTCAGACCACTTCTATCTATGCACTTTGACTAGAGTATCTCATCCTATCCATAACTCAGATGTAATCTTTTTATGTATGATCTTACGTTTATCCCTCTCAGACCTCACCGCTGAGCTCCCAACTCATTTAACCAATTGCCCTGCTAAATACCTCACAAGAATATCTAAGAGGCGCCTCAAACTTAATGTGGCTTAAACTCACCTATTGACCTACCTGACCCCACTCCACATCTGCTTTCTTACAAGCCTTGCACAGTTTGATAAATGGTACCCACATTCATCCATTTGCTTGGGCAGAAGAGTTCCTAGTAGTTATCCTTGACTCCTCCTCCTCTTGCTCCCCACATCCAATGCATCATGAATTGAGTCAGCATTACCACTCACATCCAGAAACCAACCACTTCCCTCCATCCCTACTGCTATAAACGCCCCCAAGCCACCATCCTCTTATGCCCCCTAATTCATCTTCATCCTTCCACTCTTGCTCCTGCACAGTTTATCCCCTACTATATCCAGAGCATCCTTCTCAAGCACCTCTCATTTCACTGTCTCCCGTTTAGACTCTCTGATGGCTTCACATTGTAACCAAAATAAAATCCAAAGTCCAGAATGCTCTGGGCCCCACTGACCTCTCTGAGCCTATCTTTGTCCAGTGCCCTCTTCCCATTCACTCTGCCCCAGCTACACTGACCTGGGTGCCTCTAAAACATACCTAGCACATTCATTAATGGTTCAGGGCCTTTACACTTGCTGTCAGTTCTGCTTGGAAATATATCTTCTCATCAGATGGGCTTCAGCCTGGGATGGATCATCCCAGGAAGGCTTTCTTGGACCACCTACTAGAACAGTCTCAATAGCCACCTGCAGACCTTTCATCACATTAGCCAATTTTGTCTGCTTCATACCATTTAACAAGAACTGAAATAACTTATTTATTGACTTGTTTATATGTTTAATACTTCCTTCCCCTCACTAAATAGTACAACTGCTCAAGAGTAGGAAATGAATATATCAATCTCTGTTATAAACCCAGCTCCTAAAACAGCTCCTGGCATGTGGTATACATTTGATATTTGTCAACCAACACACAGAATGTAACACAAGGCTCCATTAATTCTCAGGACCCAGGGGCTGAAGCTGTAGTAGGTATTAACATACTGCCTTCAGTATAGTTATATCATGTTATGGCTTCGCATTAGACCAGTTAGTCTCCACGTGATCTTTCAGAATGTATTCAAAGAGAAAGCAGCAGGGAAATACCTTTTCGGAATTACATGCAGCCTTAAAGCTGCAGGAAGTAGCTCGGTGGCATCTCCAGCTTGACATCTGGTTACTCCTCTCAAAGGGTTTACTTACACTGGCCATTTGTTCTGGAACACGCTGGTACCTAACATAGATGTTAAACACACACACACACACACACACACACACACACACACACACACACACACACAGCTCTTCCATATGTAACTTTAAAGTTGAAGATGTTACGAGATCAATAATCTGAAAGTCTGGTGTAGGCCCTCCGCCCTGACCCCAACATCACATTCACCTTAGGGGCTTACTAAAAGTACAGTTCCCCAGATCCCACCCAGAACTGCAAAATTAGCATCCGAGGGCCTGATCTTTTGAACAAAGCCCGCAGGTGATTCTCTTGCCCTGTTGAGGGAGAGACACAAGGACGCCAGGAGAGACCTACGTGCCAGGGAGCTGTGTGCCCAGGGCAGCAGCAGGGCTATGGGCAGCAGAAGCACTGCTCTTCCGTCCTCCATTCTGTAACTGGCCCTGGTCTTTACTCAACCCGGTGGAGAGACTTCAGGTGAGACCGTGCATGTTCAACTCAGAGGGACTGGGGCAGGGCTTCACCCTCCATGCCGGCCATCTCACAGCCCAGCCTGACCACCGAGGTCACAATAGGTCACTGGATGGTCTAGATGAGGCAGCCATGTAGCATCCTGAACGCAGGACCTGATGGTTTCTGTGAGCCCATCTTCTGAGATGTGGAGATCAGTCTGGAACTGGGAGAGCAGAGATGGAGGAGTTAGGCTCCACACCAGTTGGGCTCTTGCAAGTCAGGTTCACTAACACATCAGGGCAAAAGAGCTGAAGGCACTCCCCAGGAGAAAGGATCTAAGGCTGCCGGTCCAAACAGGTCAGATGATACAGCAGAGTAAGCACAGACTCAGACTCCCGTAGAAGAGAACTCACATCACTATCATGACCTTGGGGGAACTACTGAACTTTGAGCCTCAGATTACTCATCTGTAAAATAGGGATGATAATAATAATACTTAAGTCACCATATTATTGGGAGGATGAATGAGATAATGTGTGTATCCTAGCACAGGACCTGGCAAATACCAAGCCCATGATTTTAATTCTCTACTAATTTCATCTGTCCTAAAGTCTCTGTCTGCTAATTATATCTTTCTACTAATGTCTTCTAGCAAAGGGAGGTATATGGCAAGCAGCAGTTTCTGTGAACAAGACATGTATAAAGTACAAACTCAGGCAGAGATCAGCTGCAAGGCGGTTTTTATAGGTGCATTTCATTCGTTTGTTCATTCATTAGGTTAGCTAGCACTTCGTGGAGCCCTTTCCGTATGCCTGGCTTGGAGGATGGTACAAAGATGAACAATATTTGTTCTTTGTCTTCTAAAACCTCACACCCATCTGGGAGAGACACATGAACAAAGACACCACCTTAATACAATGAGGCAAGAACATCAGTATCATCGAGAGCTGCAGAGGGCCACGCAATGCAGTCTGGGAGGAGCATAGGTGTGTGGTAAGTTTGAGAAGTTGTGGGGAAAGAGGCCATTAGGGAAGATTCTGTAGAGGAAATAAGCCCTGTTTGGGCTAGTCCAATCTACAGAGAAATAGCACTGGGGATGAGCAGGAAGGCATTTGTTATGGGTTGAATGGTGTCTTCCCGCGATTCATCTGTTGAAGTCCCAACCCCTACTACCTCAGAATGTGACCTTACTTGGGAATAGGGTTGTTGCAGATGTAATTAGTTAAGATGAGGTCACACAGAAGTAGGGTTGGCACCTAATCCAATATAACCAATATCCTTATAAGAAGGAAATTTTGGATACACACACCCACACAGAAAGAACGCCATGTAAAGACTGGAGTTATACTGCCACTACCCAAGGAACTACCAAAAACCAGGAGGGTGGCCTGGAACAGATCCCTCCCTAGCACCTTCAGAGAGAGCACGACCCTGCCAACACCTTGATTTTGGACTTATGGCCTCTAGAACCATGGCCATAGCCTTCTGTTGTTCTAAACCACCCGTTCTGCGGTACTTTGTCATGAGAGCCCTAAGAAACCAACACGGCATTCTAGATGGGCAGAAAACATGTGCAGAGGTACCAAGGTCCACGGGAACTGTAGGAACATTTCAGTTAAATCATATGGAATTGCTGTTTTAGTCTAATACTGGCAAATTCAAATGGTTCGAACTAAAATATTGAGTTGGAATATTATACCAGGTCCAGTAGTAGGTAGCTGGGCCAATTTAGGAAATAAAGCTTAAATCTGAATAAACAGCCTTCCCTCCTATGCAGCCACTGAATAATTTTCATAAGAAATCACCATGGATGTGACAGGTGTGTGGAGAATAAGTGTTATTACTAAAGATTGGCAAGAAGCTGTCAGTGCAAATGGTTTCCAAAATTCTATACATAATGGATTTCCATTTTAGGGGAAATGACTATGGGACTTTATCTGTCCTTACTTGTTTTGAGGCTTTAAAATATATCTTAAAAAACTCTTGGAAGTATCCCATCAGAATTAGTAGAAGGCAGATGAAATATTAGGAACTTAGTTCATGTAATTGGATATAGAGTTTGAACAAACAAGCATTTACTCTATTTCTCACAGCTGTAAGCAAAGCATTAGACTTCATCAACCTAACCCATACCTTTTCTCTGCCAGGAGGGGGCCCGAAATGGGAAGGAAAGCCTCCTTACCTCTGTCCTTTTGGAAAATAGCGTGAATTTAATTCAGTAGAGCAAAATGTTTCACCGCAGCTCTAAATGTTTGCTAACTTAGGGCACTGGAGCGCATGCGTTCATATGCAGTGGAACAGAGCATACATAAAGAATTCCCACTGCCGCCCAGACCCCACCCAGCTTCACCGCATAGCTTCCAGAGTGCAGAGTGAGGGACGCGCCACATCCAGTACCTTAATTCAGACCCCACGCAATCCCCAAATCTCCCTAGCACATCGGTACATGCATTCACATTTTACCAGAGTTCCACTACATGAAGACAGATGTCCATACCAAAATCAGTACACAATGTTTGCAGTGATTTTACTCATAATTGCTAAAAACTGGTAACAGCCTACATGTCCAACATCAAGCAAATAGATAAACAGTGGCACATCAGACAACAGCAACAGTAGTCAGCAGGAGAAAAAAAAAAAAAACTGTAGCTACGCATACCCATGTGAATCTCAAATGCATTATGCTGAGCTGAAGAAGCCAGACACAACTACGTTCTGCAGGACGCCATTTAGATGACATTCTGGAAAAGACAAAATGACAGGCGCAGAAACCACATCAGTTGTTGCCAGGGGCTTGGGGAAGGGCTGGGGCTTGGGGAAGGGCATGGGTCCCCAGGGCCACCGGGCAACTTTCGGGGGTGGCAGAAAGGTTCTAGTTCTGGCTTGTGGTGCTGGTCGCACAGCCATTTGTATTTGTCAGAATTCGTGGAACCATATACCTTAAAAGGTTAATTTACTAAATAATATAAATCATACCTCCAAAACCAGAAGTTCAGAAATGGCATTGTTCCTATCCACTTCAAAAAATCACTGATAGGAGCCACAAAAGAATCGCCCAGTTAGGTGGAAGCCTTTTTGCTGTTACCTCAAGGGCCAGTATGTGGGAGGAAATTATTTTTTAACACTATCTTAGTCTGATCTCAGGCTGCCACAACGAAATACCGCAGACCGAGTGGCTTATACAGTAATTTATTCACAATTCCAGGGGCTGGATTTCTTAGATGGAGATGCCTGCCCATGCAGTTCCTGGCGAGGGCCCTCTTCCTGGCTTACAGACAGCCACTTTCTCACTGTGTTCCCACATGGCCCTTTCTCATTGAGTGGCGAGAGAGAGAGAGACAGAGAGAGAGAGAGAGAGAGAGAGAGAGAGAGAGAGACAGAGAGAGAGAGAGACAGAGAGAGAGAGAGAGAGAGCGCGCACGCTAGAGAGCATGAACACACTCTGAGTGTCTCTTCTTATAAGGACACTAATCCTGTAGGATCAAGGTCCCTCCCTTACGACCTCATTTAACCTTAATTACTTGTAATTACTAAACTTATTTATTGAGCCCCATCACCAAACAAAGCCACACTGGAGGCTAGGGCTCCAACAGTGAATTTTGGGTCCATAAGAAATATGCATAATGCATACCCAGCAGACTGGACACTCCAGTGCCCCCGAGACCACAGTACCCATCGGGGTTCTTGCTCAGGTACTGCGTAGTAGAAAGTTTGTCCCTCCCGGATCTCGGTCGTGATCTGCCCGTAGCCGTGCTCTGACAGCACCTGTGGAGAGAAAGGAGCCATCAGGACCTGATCCCGGGCCGAGATGGTCCCGAGACGGAGGGACCACGACGTCGGGCTGTGAGGGAGGCTGAAGGGGTGGCTCGGGGTGTGTGGTGGGTCCTCGCGGGCCCGGGCTCTGCCACTTCCCAGCTGGGCCACTCTGGGCGAGCTCTCACCTCCAGTGCCTCAGGAGACGGGCGTTTGAAGTGAGCTTTTCTGACTGTGATTTTCGCTCTACCCATCACACCACCACTGTCCCCGGTGTGTGCTGGGAGCCCTGGCTCGGCCCTGCGGGTCCCCGTGGCACCGGCTCAGTGCTCTCTCAGGGGGAGCAGCGGGGCCCCCTGGGAAGAGTGGGGTCTCTGAGAGCACCGGAGCAGGGCTGAGGTGGGGGGAGATGAGGGGGCCCCGCAGGCCAGGCGGGGAGGGGGGCACAGCACCACCCCGTGCTGTCCCTGCTGCCACCAGGGACAGGCCTCCTGCCAGCTCTCAGGCGGGACAGAGGATCTGCCATTTGCTTGCTGTGGATCTCGCGATTGGGGCCCTTGCCAGGATGCCCTGGGGAGCAAGGTCAGGGGAGGACGTGGCCTGAGGGCCTGTGTCAGTCACCACCACCCTCTGTGACCTAGTTGAAGGCCTGGTGGCATCTGCTGCCAGGGAAAGAAACAGACACGTAAACATGAGCTGGAGGAGGAGAGCGGAGCTATTTGGGGCAGGAGACGGATTAAGAAATAGACATTGTTCCCCGCGGATCTTAGCCCGCTTCCTTTCCCTTTTGGATTTCAGCTGTGCCCTAGTTCTCCGCTGTCCCGGGCTGCCTGCAGTGTTCGAGCACAAGGCTACAGAGACCCGGGCCCAGATTCACTGATTCTGTTTCGGACAGAGTGCAAGGTGGGGCCTGGGGCCTGTGTTTCCCTAAGGGAACTGCCCGTTTGCTGACAGCCCATTGGCCTCTTGGAGATGAAGTCCTCTTGTCTGTGAGGAGGGGTGGGCCTAGTCTTTCTGCTCGGCATTGTTCCACTGCTGGACTTCTACTGAGCCCTGTTATGACTTTCTGAATTTCCATCCAGCCCTCTGAGGTGGAATCAAGGAGACCAATGGATCTGGAACCACAGGACCTGGGAGTTTAGGGAAATGATCCTGGGAGTATCAATTTGGAGGATCTCAGAAGAAATAGAATTCCACTCAGAAAGTTCAAATGAAGATACTCGCGAAGAGACTAACAGTTGTTGGCACCCTGAATGGGTCCAACAAAGGAGAAAGCATTCCAGAGACGAACGACAAATGAGAAAGGATAGTTACTGGAATCCAGTGAGAGCAACCGGTGTGGAGGAGAGATATTGAGCAAGAACTGAGTCAAGGAGGGTTTCTGCGCCTGGCAGCAAAGCAGCTCAACAGGAAGAACACAGAGGAAGTACACCAAACCCTCTCACGTCCAGCCCGTACCTTCTGTCAGGACCTCTCGTTGCTAAAGGCAAGCTAAGTGATATTTAGGATTGCAGGCGACTCAGTCCCTAAGGGTCAGCCAGGGAAGGACAGCCAATGCATGTGCAGTGAAAAATAGAAAATACTACACAGAGTCATCTAGTGCTCTCTCCCAGAGAACAGAATGGAAAGCTATGAGCCAGTCTTATTTCAGGGCTGATAAAGTTATCAAGCTACCCATTAAGGCTTATCACTATGATGCACTGTGCTCAGGACTTCACAAGTGTTATCTCATTTTACCCTCATAGTGACCATCTGAGGGAATTACTCTTCTTGTTTTCCCCACTGAGTAGGTCGACATGCCAGATACTATACCTCAATATTTAGCACCATCTCTGCCTTCCTAAATTCTCTTAAGAATTGTAGAGACTGAAAGCTTAGAGCTACGTTTCTCAGAAACCCAGCAGCCTTCCGATTTAGATCCTCAGCCAAGTTTTAGGAGGTAGAAGTCAAGGAGGAACCATTATTTTCCTGTAGCAGCAATGTGCAGGTAAATGCAGATTTCAGCAGACGACAGTTGTGAGGTTTGCCATTAACTTTGGGTGCCCTCCTCCAAATCGTCACTCTAATGCTGAAGAGGATAAAACATCATCAGCAGTGAGTTCCTATGATTGCTGGAGTTGGCTAAGCGCCTGAAAGCAAGCAACTCTTTTTCCTGACCTTTGCACTCAAAACCCTTCTAATGGTTCTGAAAGCCCCTGTTTCTGAGTCCCTATCCTTGAGATACATTGAGTGTTTTCTGTTTTCCTGATAGAATCCTGACTGATACAGTATTTGGTACTGAAAATGGTTCTAGGAAATACAATTGCAAAAATGGAAATCTAAGATTTGTTGTCAGGCCCAAAGTTTGATTTAAAGGCAGTGATGACCTCATTACTGGTGGAAAATGGGACTCTGGGAGTCTGTGGTGTGCAATGTCAAAACAGTTTCTCAAGTTATTACCTGTCATTCCTGAAATCAGTTACCTATTAGAGGAACCTAAGTGGCTTTTGCAATAGAATTATCTAGTAGAGGAGATAAGTATAAGAATTGCTATTACAAATGCCATGGAAAGTTTACAGAAAACAAACCCAGCAATCTTGAGGCTTTACAGTTTTGACTCAAAAACATAATCCAAGAGTCGGAGAACCTTCTACAGTTGCCCTAGAAGAATCTCATCAATTGTATCAAAAATCAGATCCAGAGTTATTCCTGTAGGTGGCAGAATTCCAACATAACTTGAATTTACTACCTCTTTAGATGCTTACCTGAAAGATGATTAATTGGGGGGAGGGGGAGGAAGTGCTCAAGAAAATCGCAATGGAATAGTTGGATGGATTAAGATTGATCACTGTGCTTTAAAACCTCCAATCCCACTGAGCTTCCCTTCCTATCAAAGCAGCCCCTCCACTCCTTTGTGGGAGGCTAGTTTCCTCTTAGTTGAAGACTTTGCAATGACTAGACTGAAATAACTACTTCCCCAGGGGATACTGATTCTCTCTTCATCACATCCCAATGCCTCTCATGGCAGTTAGAACCATAAGTAGAGTAACCCAACAGAATTCATAGGGCATCAGTTCAACCCTGACTCAGGAGAAGACAGTATGTACATTAAATAAACTGTTACATTCAGTGAATGTATATTTGTGGAAGCCTAAGGATTATGTGTGAGAATGGATTTCAAGGGACTTAGGTGAGGAATAAAGTAAAATGTGATTGGTTATCACAATTCGATAATTGATTACCACAGATTGATAATAGATGATCAATCTGGGTGCATTTAAGGGAAAGTTCAGATTCAGTGGGTTATCTGGAGCAGCTGGAAGTGGCTCTCTTTGGTCGACAGATGAAAACCTTGGACAAAAAAATGGCCTATATTAATTTTTGTAGAATATAAAAGAAAAAATCCAAAGTCTTGGATAGAAATGTTAGAATAAATTTATTAAGTGTGACCTGCTCACTCATCCTCTAACTCTATCCCTCATGTGAGCCCTGAGGACACTGGGGTCTGAAGACACTCTGTCTCCTGCCACTCCCCCACACCTTTTATTCATTCCATGCATTTCCTCCAATAAATCTTTCACATATAATTCAGTCTTGGTATCTGCTTCTTGGAGGGCCTAAACTGACACAAAGATTTGAAGATGGGATTATGATTGAAGTGGGAAAAAAAACCAAACACACAATGATTATTACCCAGAGGTAGATATTTTGACTTATGAGACTTTTGGCTTCCCACTTTGGGAAGAGGATCAGAGTGTTTTTGTTTTGCTTCAGTAGACAGGAAATCAGTTTGTGTATAGAAGACTTTAAAAATATGATCAACTATCTCGATCTAATTTACATTTATTAAACACTGCATCCAATGACAACGCAATATACACACATCTCTGCCAAGTATCCCAGAGCATGTATCAAGATAGACTATATTCTGGGCCATAAAATAAGTCTCAATAAATTTGAAATGATTCAGGAAATAGAAAGTATATACTATGACCACAATGGAATTAGATTTGAAATCAATAACATGATAACTGGGAAATGCCCCAATATTTAGAAACAACATACATCTACATGATCCATAGGTCTATCTCATGGCTGAATAATATTTCATTTTATATATATGTCATGTCTTTTTTTTCCATTCGTCTATAGATGGACACTAATTCTTTATCTTGGCTGTTGTGATTAATGCTGCAATGAATGTGGGAATACAGATCTCTTCGAGATCTCGTTTTCACTTCTTTTATATATCTACCCAGAAGCAAGATTGTTGTATCATACGGTAATTCTATTTTTAATTTTTTTAAGGGACCTCCATATTGTTTCTCTAATTCTTCACCAACACGTGTTCTCTCTTGTTGTGATGATGGTCATTCTAGCATGTGTGAGGTCATATCTCCTTGTGGTTTTAATTTCCCTGATAATTAGTGGCATCAAACACCTTTTCATTTACCTGTTGGTCATCTTTACATCTGCTTTGGAAAAATGTCTATTTAGTTATTCTGCCCATTTTGTAATTGGATTGTTTGGATTCTTTGATTTTGAGTTGTAGTTCTTTATGTATTTTGGGGCTGTCACAAATGCATGGCACAGCCGGTCCTCGGTGACATCACAGTAAGCCCGGGGTTAGGGAGGAAGCAGGAGATGCAGGGTAGCCTGGCTTAGCTGAGTCTGCGTCATAGCTCAAGTCTTCCCTCTCTGTGTTCCCTCTGCAGGGGGAACTTAAAGGACACCATTTCAGACAAACCTTTGTACATTCTCCTTTCGCCCCCCACTGAGCCTCTTGAAGAGTCCTGTGTTCAAACATCCGCTTCGACATTAAAGAACTTTGGGTCTTTGGGCAAGTTTTAACAGTCTCGGGAACCAGATCTCAAAGCCCGCTGTGACGTGTTAGGAGATTTGGACTTCACTGTGAGGTTAATGAGGAGAGCAGGGAAATGAAAGCAGATCATATAGTCACATGTGCGTCAAAAGATTATTCTGGGTATAACACTGAGATTATTTTAGAGAGAATGAAATTAGAAAAGAGAATATCATTTAGGAAGTGGCTCCAATAATACAGATGGAAGACGGTGGTGGCCTAAAGTAGGAAAGAGGGTGGCTGTATTTGTTTGCCAAAGCTATACCACAGACAGGGAAGCAGCAGTTTCCCGGTTCCGGAGGCTGGGAAGTCCAAGATCAAGGTGCCAACAGGGTTGGGTTCCTTCTGAGAGCCATAATGGCAGGATCTGTTCTGAGCCTCTCCCCCTGGTGTGCAGATGGCCCCGCTTGCTGCCTCTTCACATGGTCATCTCTCTGTGCACACACACTGCTGTCTCTTCCTACAAGGACACCAGTCATGCTGAATTAGTGCCCTGCCCTGAAGGTCTCATTTAACTTAATCACCCTGTCTCCAAATATGGTCACATTCTGAGGTCCTGGGAGTTGGAACTTCAACATACAATTCTTAAGGGGACACAGTTCAGACCATGACAGAAGAGTTACTGAGAAATATGTAATTGAGGATACTAAAGAGGTTGAATATAAAAGTATTGTGATTGATGAGCTATACAAGATGAGTAGGCAGATACACTGCATATCCCAAACATTGCAAAGGGTATACATATACTAAAAAAAAAAAAAAAAAAATTGTTCTTGATCTGAAATTCAGATGTAACTGGGCATCCTGTATTTTCGTTTGCTAAATCTGACGACCTTAATCTGCACCAAACAAGCTCCGTAGGCTGGACACCAAAGTTTTAGAACTGTTGGCCAGGATGGTGGTAAATAAAGTCACTGCAATAATGTCACCCCGCGGGCCCCTGAGCATCAGCCAGGCAGCAGTCCTAGGCAGACTACATCATCATGTGCCTCCTTTCCTCTGAATTTCTATAGATTCCTTATAGAGCAATGAAGTTTCTCTCCACACCCGGGCCATGTTTGCCCAATTCCAGAAGGAGCCATTCTCATTGTAGTCTGTAGAAGTGGCGTCCTCTGCAGCTATGGCTGGGCATGGTGGCTCTGTCCCTACCTGTCCATCCCTCCACCAGTTCAGGCATGGTGCAGTCCATCGTTATTGTAAAGAAGCTTGGTGAAGAAATACTGGACAGTGAATGAATATTTCATGAGAAATAGGGTCCCAGTCATGTGAATAGGAGAGATATAGACCAGAAGGCAATGGATCTTTATAGAGGTGAGCTGTGATTTTGTTCAGATACTTTCATAGAGAATGGGCAGCAGTTTAGAGCGAATGCACCTGTCACTCCTGCTAATCTCACATAGCTATTATTCTCCATCCTCCCAATCAGACACTGGGCCTAGGCTCCTCCTCCCTCCACACCCCCAGAACCAATAGAACTTGAGCAGAAAAACAATGGTTATTTATCAGGGTGTGGCAGCAGGGCCAGAGGAGGGAGAGAGCTGAGTCCAAAGGAAACATAGAACAAAGACGTGGATCTTCCCAATGCTGGGACCAGTGCCAGGTGACCCGGTGTGCTTTGGGACCTTCACCCATATGACATTAAAGAAAGGCTTAGGCCTTCGAGAAGACAGATGATGTATTATTCAGAACAGGTGGGTCTGGCTCTGTCCATGGCCACATGACAGGCTGGCTCAACACTCCGAGTGGACACCAGGGCGCCAAAGAGCAGCTGCAGGCAAGGGGCCACCACCTGAATCACAGAATCTCATTTTGAGCTTCACAGCTTTACTTGTGAGCATGATAATCCTTTTCCTACAGAGGAGGAAACCCCAAGAGCGAGGCTGGGCAGGGTAGACAGGGGTCTGCTGGATATGACCGGCAGGCAGTTTGGGAACTGAAAGGAGCACATGACTCACTCTCAACCAGTGGCCTGCCCCGTGGCCAGGAAGGAAGTCCTGAGGAGTCCTAGATCAAGTCCACCTGAGTCAGTGCACTGGACTTGTGAGGTAAATCTGAAGGTCCATATCCATGGCCGAGCAGCTGACAGAAGAGGGAGCCATGGACCAGGCATTTACATCTCTGAGTCTTCTCTTTTTGTCTTTAGAAATGGTCAGAGACTTATCTGGAGACTTTGGGGCCATGTGAAATAAACCAGGTGGTGGTGGAAGCAGGGATTGTCACCTGCTGGGCTGGGCGTGAAGGAAGGTGAGGGCCTCTGAACTCAGCCTGTGAGGTTCACGCTGGTGGTCTCAGGTCAGAGTCCTGAGCAAAGGAGTATGAGGGCAATCACACTATTCCAGTCATTAGTGCCGGGGGAGGCCCCCAGCCTTCTGAGCTCCTCCCCGTCCTTGAGCGTCCAGCCTGGCAGCCCCTTGTTCAGGCCTTAGGCACATATTCACAGAGGCCCCCTGACGTGACAGGCTCTATGGAAGAGGATGCATTTGAGCCTTAAAATAGGCCATTTATGATGGGGGCCAAAAGCAAGGTGCCCACCAAGGACTCAGTGAAAGGCGGGTCAGCAGAAAGGGAAGCTCGGACAAAACAGCTTTAAGGATGAGGTTCCTCTGTGCAACCATCTTAGAAACAAATGGCAAGAAGAGAAACCTGCATAAACCTGTCTGAGTTCTTAAGCCCATAGCCGATTGTGACATCACCAGCCAAGGCTGAATATAAGCGGGCAGGCCTTATCACTGCCATCCCCCTCAGCCCCGGCCTCTGTCACCTCCCAGGCCAACAGCAAAGCCAAAGTCATGCTTCTGTTATCAGTTTTGCTGCTCATGTCCCAAGCCAAGGGCGCACATCTCGGTATGTAGACTCCTCTCCCAGTGTCCAGAGCAGCTCTCCCGGGCGGGACTGGGCATGACAATGACCCTGCTCATGTCCCCTCCACCCAGTCAGAGCATTAGGGCAGTGAAAGAGCTGGTTAGTGAGCCCCTTAATTAACAAATTGGTCACTAAGGCCAACTCAACAAATGTTAATGGGGTGTCTCTTCTCCTGGGGTCAAGGAGCTGGACTCTGTCCAGAAGCAGATTGCTCCTCTCTGCACAGGCAGCTGCAGCCTGTGCTCTCAGCCTCCCAGGAAATGGAGCTGCTCCACCTGGAACACACTGTTCTAACCTAGGACAGTTCAGGTCTTCCGGTAGGTTCGGGTCCTTTCTGGGCCTTCTGGTTTCCCACATGTTTTAGTTTCTTATGGCTGCTGTAACAAACTACCACAAACTTGGTGGCTTAAATAACATAAATTTCCTATCTCACAGTTCTGTTAGGTAGAGGTCCAACATGGATCTCACTGGGCTAAGACCACGGTGTCAGCAGGACTGCATTCCTAGCAGGGGCTCTGGAGAGAACCTTTGCCTTGCCATTCTAGTTTATAGCTTGTGGCCCCTTATTCCATCTTCAGAGCCAGGGACATTGCATCTCTCCATGCCTTGCTTCTGAGATCTCATCTCTCTCCTTCTGCCTCTCTCTACCACTGTTAAGGACTCTTGTGATTACATTGGACCCACTCAGATTATCCAGGATAATCTCCCATTTTAAGGGAAGCTGATAATCAACTTTAATTCCATCTCCAAAATTCCCTAAACCTTGTAAGGCAACATCCACAAGTTCCAAGCCACGGTCCATTAGGACATGGCCATCTTTTGGGAGCGTTATTCTCCTTACCATTCCATAGTTGGTGCTGGACAAGTATTTTTCCTTCATTTTCTCTTGGATGAAGGCAGAAACAAACTCAGTGAAGTGACTTGCCTGAGAAGGCAATGCTGGAAGGAGGACAGAGCCAACACCTTTGACCCATGTCTCGAGCTCTGTGCAACAAAAATGAAGCATCTGTTGGCTTACGTGCATTCCCGGGCCGCTTCCCTGGGCCAGCCTTAGTTTCTTTATGCCGAGAATGGGTATAACGATAACTACTTAGAAGCCTCCTATGGATGTTGACTCAGGGTTGCATCTTTCCCCTTCCTTTCTCTCCCATTCCACCAGAATGCGGTGAAAGACTTACTTTTGAGGGAGGACCTCAGTATTCCAGAATCATAGGGGGCATAGAGGCTGAGGCGGGTGAGTTCCCGTGGCTGGTGAGTATTCAGGCAGGCAATGAACATTTCTGTGGCGGCGCGATCATCGACGAGTGGTGGATTGTCACTGCTGCTCACTGCTTATCTCATGACGGGCTAATGTAAGTATCAAGAGCCCCTCCCTGCTGTTTCAGTCGGTGTTCACCCCTGGAGCACCCCAATCAGCCGGGCCTGATTGCTCAGGGGAATCCTAGCCGGTCGGTCCTCAGATACTAGAGCTGTCACCCATCTCCTCCAGCCCTGGGGATAAGGAGGCAGCAAACTGGAGGTTGGCACCCTGCTGCGCCCTCCTCATTGTCACCCAGGGCCAATTACTGTGGCTTTGCTGAGGTCACACAGGAATATCTGTGGCCTGATGGAACCAAAGGGCTTGGTCAGTTTACCTCTCCTAGGACAGTCAAGTCTTTCTAAGAAGAAATTTTCCTAATTCTGTAAGTCTGGGTTTCTGGGCCACCTGACACCCTAGTACCCTGCTCCTCGTAGAGTTTTCTCGGTGTTCCAGGAGACTGGTAGAAAATCTGGAATCTGCAGATGACCAGTCATGTGCCAATGACCTTCTAAGAAGCTACCTGCAGTAGCTTATTTAATTGTACAATGACCCCGAGGCAAGTAGAATGAACAATGCTGTTTTGTAGAGAAGGAACCTGAGAGCCAATGAGGTTGGTGACTCACCCAAGGTCCACACCTAGCAGACAGGAACGGGATTTAAATCCTGGCCCCAGTGCTCATGCTTTCTGCTGCACTTGCTGTAGGACCTCAGGAAAGTTCGAGGATGCACAGACTGACTTGAAAGCATTAATCGACGGTTTCACGGTGGCAAAACCAAGGAAACGCGTGGTACCCGCTCCCGTGGGTACTTAAAACATTGGCTATTAGAAAGTTCCTGGAGGGGAATTCCTGAATCATTACTGAAAATTCTTTCTGCTTAATCAGTAGCAAGTCTAGATTAAATTCTGTTCTGGGGTCTGTAAATTGCTGGTCGACAAATTTATGCAGTAATACCTTACCTATCTGAAGGTTAGTTCGATTTGTGCCAAGTGTTTTGCATTTTCATTTTTGCGTGTGTTTTTTTGTTTTGTTTTGAATTGTTTCGTGGGCTCTTCAGCCTCCTCTGCCTTTGCCCGGCAGGCAGGAGCATTTCATGCACGTCTCCGGGACTATGCTGGGCCAGCCACGTGGCCGTGGGCTGCCACGCTGGCTATTTCACACTCTTCCTCTACCTTTTTCAAATCCTCACACCTTCTGAGCAACAGCCACGGTACAACAAGTCCTAAAGGCCCCCAGAACTAAATGGGACGTCGTTTCTTTCGGGCGCCTTGTGACTCTTCTTCCCCTCTCGCCCTCCCCCCTCTGGTTCTGTGCTGCCAGTCCAACAGACCTGAGTGTTGTGCTGGGGACCAACGACTTACAGAGCCCATCCCTGGAGATAAAGGGGGTCTCGAGCATAGTTCTTCACAAGGACTTTAATAAACTCAACATGGACAATGACATCGCCTTGCTGCTGTTGAACTCACAGATCACGTTCAGTGGCCTGAAGGAACCCATCTGCATGCCCCGGCAGCCCAGCCCCTCCACGTGGCACAGATGCTGGGTGGCAGGATGGGGACAGACCAAAACCGGTATGTGACTGCCACGCATCTCCTGAGAGCTGCTGGGGGAGGGGCCACATCATGGGCATCTGAGGCTGGGCCCCTCAGTCTAAAGGGCAGGGGAAGAGGGTGCAAAGGAGAGAGGGCTGAGGAAGGAGGGGACAGAAAAGGACTTGCACTGGTGCCAACCCCTGCACAGCAGAGGCCCGCGGAGGCCCATTCTCAGCCCCTTCTCAGGGCTGAGGACGCCTCTTTCCAAGGCCCGAAGCTGGCATCGGGCCCGAAGCGTGGTCGTGTTCAGACAACACAGAGCCATCTTGTTTGTCAGTTTAATTGAATGTTCACTGTCCGGTTGGCCAGGGGCCCCTCTGCTCTCAATTCCTTCACATCTCTTTTGGTTCACGCATTAGTGTTTCCCACCTGCTTCCTACAGGCATTCGAGATGCCTGCTCTGGCCTAGACACTTGATGGCCCTGGAGTGTTGCCCAGCCACTCTTAGAAGTGGATCTGTTGTTACCCGTTACTTGTTGTTACATTGTTACTTGGCCAAAATAGGAGGAACTGTACCAGGGTTGATGACAGAACTCCTCAGAGAAAGCTCGACAAAACCCTGGACTGTCCCCAAAGAAAACTCAACAAAACCAAGAGCAAATGGGTAGAGAAGTAATGGGAACAGCGTAGCCCCGTCTCATGCCTGGAACAGACTCTAGGTCCACAGGGATTCTTTGCAGTGAGCTGGGGTCTGGGAAATGCTAGGTATTTCAGGAGTTTAGTACCTAGAGAGCAACTGGTATAACATTGATTTTGGGCTCCCAGCACTGCTCAAAAGTCAGAAGCGGAGGAAGACATTTACGAGATTAAAAATGCTAGATAAGGAGAAGAATTTCGAAATCTTAATGAGATGGAGAGAAATCCAGACCAATTCCTGGAAGCGAGCTGGAAAGGGCCTTGGCAAGTCTCCTGTAAAGATTCGCAGCCACTCTACCCTTGCCTGGAGGACACAAAAGCTTTTCTGCTGGGAGTACAAACCCACTCTCAGCAGCCCTGTGATAGGGAAGGGCCACACTCTCATAATAAAAAATGGTAATAGGCAGATCCGATGAAGAGGTAGGATTATGATGAGAAATGATACAATAACCAGTTCCAAGACGTTAAGTCTGTAGGTCCGGCTGGAGTCAAGCTGGAAGTCTTCTTGGAAGCAGGAATATGGTTTTGAATGAGAGGAATAATTCAAGTAGATGGGCAATTGTCTGGAAAAACATGGGGTGATGGAGTGAGTGAACTGCCGGGGATTACTAGAGGGAGGTCGAGAACGAGGGGTTGTGTCTGTGACAGAAGGTGGATGGGTGGCCAATGGGAAGCAGGGATGCTCAGGGTGGTCGAGGGTACCGTCAGTCTGGACTGCTGTCTGGTGACTTTTCTAATATGCTTTCTCTGTGGGCCAGGTGACAAAAACTCTGGGAAACCTGATCTGATAAAAGTGCCAATGATCATCATGGATTGGGAGAAATGCTCAAAGTTGTTTTCAAAACTTACCAAAAACATGCTGTGTGCTGGATATGAGAATGAGAGCTATGATGCTTGCCAGGTAACTAAGGGACATCCCCTCCCTCATTCTATAGATCCTCATCCTCTCAGGGATGCTGATGCAAGGGCATCCTCTCTCCACTGGGAGTAAACAATAATAGTCTGAAAAACGCAAGGGAATCGGGGCTTTGCTGTGGGGTTGGGGACATGGTGTCCCTGGGAGGCAGTATGCAGCAGCTCTGCATAAATATTTGAGGTCATCTCCAGGTACGCTAGATTAATAGGGCTCCAAGACTTTTTCCATTACTAGGATTTCTTAAAAAACAAAAAGTCAAGAGAGATTTGAGATCCATACAAAGAATCATTTTAATTCATCAATTTAGCAAATCTTTATTGAGCATAGTAAGCCCTGGGGATTCAACCATGAACGAGACTTAGTTTCTCATCTAATGGGGCCCATGATCTCCTGGACAGGCAGGTGCGTAAACAACTATAATATATTGGGCGATGCACGTGGGTTTCATTAACCAAAGTCTGATATCTTAGTTTCTCTTTAATAAAATGAACACACACAAAAAATATCTAAAAAGAAAACCACTTTTTGAGCGATGCTAGAAAATATAGAAAAAAAAATACTCGGAAATTAGCTTCCTTTGTCTTTATGGATGAGTGACGCTCTCTTTATCTGGGGGAGATCACTCCAATGAGCTCACTTAGTCCTACTCATCGGCTTGGCAGTGGATCCGTTCATTAGTGTAACACTGTAAATGTAGATGTTAAATAGTCAGTAGAGCGATGGAAGGCTGTCTCATGGAAGGGGAGGGTATTTATCTACAGAATTATCTATCACCATTTAATGTTAGGAAATTGTAGTTTTCCCTGGCAGACTATGAAACGAGAGAGAGTTGCTGGGATAGGAGCTGGGGGCACAGATGGAGAAGAAAATGGGGGTCTGAGGAAGAAAGAGTGTACTCCAGCAGCAATGGACCAGGGCTGAAGAAGCCCCCCATATGGTGAATACTCTGAGAAACAAAAAAAGAGAAACATAATCAAAGTCACAGGAACCTTGTATTTTTTCACATTCTGGACAATTTAAAAACATTGCAAAATAGAAAGAAGAGTTAGAATTTTTGATTCCATCCATGATGGAGTAAACATATTTCTTCCAATCTCTCCCACTAAGCATAGCTAAAAGCAGTGGACTTTATATTGTAAAACAAAAATAAAAGTTCTGGAAGATGGAAAAAAGATAGACTGACCAGATAGTCCAAGGAATGACAGATCAGTGAGTTCCTTGGGTTTTCTTTCTGTTATATATCTCAGACTGGATTCTAGAGAACCCCGCAACCCAGAAATGCCAATTGGCATGATGAAAACTAACAAAATAACACCAACCCACCAACCAACCAACCAATAAAAACAAACAAACAAACAAACAAAAAAAAACAGAACAAAACGAAAAAAGAAAACAAGAAATCTTTCTTTGGACCAGGAAAGGGGCAAGCTAGCAAGTCAGAAATTCTTTGGCAATAAACATTCTAGTCAAGCAAAACACCAGGAAAACCCCAGCCCACCAACCTCGAACTTCCCCTGCCCGTCACGGTGGCTCCAGAGGAGGCTGATGCCCCTGCTCCTCCCCTTGGTGTTGTCACTGGCCTGAGTGGGGAGTCTGGACTTCCACCCCAGCCCAGCGGCAGAGTCTGTGTCCCCCCTTCCCCCACTCCAGCTTCATAAGGAGCCTGTCAAAGCAGGAGATTTAAATAAGAACCAGACTCTAGTAACATAATGCTCAAGACAATACTGTAGACAGGATCTGCTATAACTAGAATAGAGAGTCTGGGTTTGATTTATTGATAAGCATAGGATAAAGAAAAATAAAGCTAAAAATCTGAGTCAAGAATTCTTTTTTAACAAGTTGAGAACAATTAATTCCTAGAATAAGTTCAATTAAAACAGTTCAAAACGAATCATGCGCGTAAATGTAAAACTACAAAAACGTTTAGGGGAAAACATATAAAATCTTTTGGACATAGAATGACACCAAAAGCACAACCCATAAAAGGAAAAATTAATAAAGTAGACTTCATCAAAAATAAAAACATTCGCGCTGTGAAAGACCTTATTAAGAGGATAAAAAGACAAGCTACAGATTGGGAGATGATATCCAACAAAGAAATTATGCTTAGAATATATAAAGAACTCTCAAATTCGACAGTAGAAAAGCAAACTATCCAATTAGAAAATGGGCAAAAGACAGGAACAGACGTTTCACTAAAGAAGATACACAGACGGCAAATAAGAACATGAAAAGATGTTCAACATCATTAGCCATTATGCGAGTGAACCAGAAGGCATCACTGCATGCCTCTCTGGCTAAAATAAAACAAAATAAATAGTGACAATATCGAAGGCTGAAGAATGCAAAGAAACTGGATTACTCATATATTGCTCGTGGGACTTTAAAATAGTCCAATCACTCCAGAAAACAGTTTTGCTAGTTTCTTAAAAAACTGAATGTGCTCTTGCCATACGTGCAAATGCCATTCTTAGGCATTTATTCCAGAGAAACGAAGGCTTGTGTTCATCACATGAAAACCTGTACAGGAGTGTTTATAGCAGCTTTATTCATAATAGCTAAAAATTGGAAACAAATGTCCTTCAAGATGTCGATGGTTAAATAAACTGTGGTGCATTCACGCCACACAATACCTCTCCGCTGTGACAAGAAACCAGCTACTCATACACGCAGGAACGTGGATGGCTCTCCTGAGATGTAGGCCACTCGAAACAAGCCAATCCCCACAGGTCCCACATTGTATGATTCTATTTACACAGTGTTCTTGAAAGGAAAAAAAAAAAACTTTCAGAAAAGGAGAACAGAGTAGCGCTTGCCGCAGGGGTCAAGGAGGGTTTCAGGGTGGGAGGGAAGTGGGTGCAGCACGAAAGGGCCAGCGAGGACTGGCTCCCTGTGGCGATGCGAGTGTCCTGTGTCTTGGCTGTATCCATGTGGGCATCCTGGTGGTGCTATTGTACTGGGGTTTTGCAAGATGATGTGATTAGAGAAACATGGAAGGGGTACACGGGATCTCTCCGTGTCATTTCTTACAACTGCATTTGATGCTACGATTACATCAAACAAACAAACAAACAAAAACAAAGAGAAGACTGAGCTTCCCAAACTTTGGGAAGCACAAACAGGAAGATCTTAGATCATACTCACGCCACGGACCTAGGAGGCAGCCAGTTCACCCTGGAGCGGGAGACAGAGGGCTCCCCTATCCATACAAAAGGGGAACCAACGTGACTAGACAGTGTGGCTGGAAAGAGAGGGCATTCCAGAGAGGATGTAGGGGAAATCACAGAGGCTTGAAACAGCGTCATGTGTTCAGGGAGCTTCCAGTATTCCAGAAGCCAGGGGGTAACACGCGATGACGCTGGAGAGGGAGGGGAGCAGAGCTGGCTCACTAAGGGAGGCCACGTGTGGGAGACACTCCGCCACCCCGGGCTGCCGCTCTCGGTGCCCACCCAGGGACGTAAGACTCAGGCCCCACCTGTACTCCCAACTCTCCTTTCAATCTCTTTGATTCAGCACCATCTCATGTTGAAATGGCCAAAGCCAACTGTGACAAAATTCGAAATAATCGAGTGTCATCTTTGCTGACATTTTCTGTACCCTTTGCTTTAATGGCTGGATCAACCATCTGGGGTCTAGACTTTTCGCTTCAGACCCTCCCCTATCAAAATGTACCTTAATGAACGCTTCGAAAATTAATCATCTGTTACTTAAGAGTGCTTGCTATAAATATATGTGCTGTTATCATTTTAAGCCTTTTTTAAAAAAATCGTGACGTGGAAAGCTTTGCTCCCTATTTAGAAAGTTTTCTATTGTCAACAATAAGCTGACAGTAATTCAGTAAAGGAAATTTTTCTGAAATTATACAATATTATTATTACCTAAAAACAGATAAACCAGGCAGAAAGTCCCTGGTGGTTTTAAAATAACTGCACTTAAATATAAAATCACACTTTTAAAATTAGAAAACTTTTTAAAAGCATGTAATCACATAATTGAGGGAAATACCACTTATAACAAAAACATTTAAATCTGTTCAAAATAAGGCAGTAAGATTCTGCTGTGCTTAAAATACTAATTAAAAGTAAATGCTAACATGAAAAATAATTGGGCTTTTGGATTCACTTTTCCCAGCACTTTTCATCTTTGTAATCCCCTGACTAAGGTTATACTATGAAAGAAAAAAAAAAAAAGTTTAATTTAAAAACACAGTAATTTTTGAGTGGCATCGTCAAGCAAAATATAAAATCAAACCTGTCCCACTAGTAAGTAACAATACTTCGGTGAAGGACCAGCAACCACGGAGCAAACGGCAAACGGCCGTGTTTTCTGATCTGTCTCCTCTGCTCCCGCGGAAGCGCCGCCGTCTTCACGTGTGAACCCCCAGGGCCTCACGCACTGCTAGGCGCGCGAAAAATGCTCAACAAATGTTTGTCAACTAGATGAACTTTCCAAGCAAGCCAGCAACTGTGTGTCAGCCAGTTAGCCCTCGCGGAGGGGACATCTGAGACAGGTCCCGGAGGAGGCTGAGCCTGCAGGTGGAGACCGGACTTTCGCGCTGGCGGCGAGTCGGACTGTCTGCGCAGTTTGGTTACGCTGCTACCAAGCCGACCTGGATTTAACCTGAGCTACTTTTTAAAGATTTTATTTTTTTAATGCAGTTTTAGGTTTGCAGAAAAATTGAGAGGAAAGCACAAATTTTCCACATAGCCCCTGCCCCCACACACTCACGACCTCCCCCATTATCAACATGCCCCAGCACAGGGCACATTTGTTACAATCAGTGAACCTATCATGACACGTCATTATCACCCAGGGTTCATAGCTTACATCAGGGCCTCTCTTGATGCCGGCATTCTATGGGTTTGGATAAGTGTGTAATGACATGTATTCATCGTGATAGCATCGTACAGAGTAGTTGCACTGTCCTGGGCTACTTTTCAGGGTGTTACCTTGAGCTCATCACCCATGACACCAGCACAGATGTCTTATTTCACGCCACGGAATCTTAGACTTTCAGAATCACGGACTTGTAGAGCTGTAAAAGAATATAGAAAAATATTTAATCAAAACTCTTTCGCAGATGAGAAAACCTGGTTATTTTAATCTTCAGTCATTTCCTTCACTATCTGAATAGATCTGAAGAGCTATATTAACTTTGAAGCACTTTCGCACATTCAATAATTTTGTTTTCTGCACTGTCCCGTAAGATTGGCTGGGCAGGTCTCACTCTCCCTGTTTAAACAGATGAGAAAACAGGGATTTAGAGTTTACGTGATTCCCCCTTAGTCCAGGTAGTGGCCCCAGGCTGGAAGCGGGGTCGTCTGCTTCTATCCTGGAAAGGACAAGAGCGATCGCGTGGGGTAACTATCTCACGGACGTAAAGTGGGGAGGCTCTTGTGGTCAGCATGCTCCTAACCAGACAGGTCCCTCCCTGGCCACAGCCTTAGTCCTTGAAGGAAAGTCCCCCTTACGTGGGCTGTCATCAGTTCTAGGTGCTTGCTGACCGAGGCCAGACTCTTCTTTTAGGTAGTTCTTGTTTCTCTTTCCAAGAGAAAGAAAAAAACTTTAAGGGCTTTATGCATTAAAGGACGTGTATTTATAGATGTTTCTCGGGTCCCAGCAGTCCACGAAGGGAATCACTGTTTCCTAAACACACAAGAAATGTTCGTAATTTGTAAGTGTAAAATAATAACATTAATACATTTCTGGAGTATTTACTATATACCACTCACTCTGTGCTGAGTGATTTATAGATTTTTTTAAATTTTATCTTCCAAAAATCTTGGTATTATCTCCATTTTAAGGACATGGAACCTGAGGCTTATAAAAGTTACTTGCCAAAGGACAGTTCTCGCCTTGTTAAGGAAAGACATGAATAACCAAGGCACTATATTAATAAAAATTTTTATGATACTCATGCCTTCATAAAATTGAAGCAAATTATAAAAACAGCATACGAGTAATGAGCTGTTTGAGTAGAAATCCTGTTGATTTGGTTCTAAAAAGCGGACACGTGTCAGAGGCGGTGTTTTGTGCTGGAAAGGGTCATTTGGGTTTGGCTGGTACTTACTGGGTGTCCCGGAGCTGCGACCTCTCTGTTAATTCCGCTCTGTTTAACCCTTTGTTGGTGATGCGTTTCACAGTCCACCCAAACTCCACTTGACCACAATTCATTCCTTATCTTTCCCTGCACTGTATCATTGTTACCCATTCCCTGTGACCTTAGAAGTAGTCTTCGCCATCCACATCCAATGTCACCAGTCACCAGATGGACGTGTGTCAGTCCATCTGCGTTCGTTCTGACCTCCTCACGCCACGGTTCCGATCCTCATCATCTTCACCTTATCCTAACTAGTCCCCCTACCTTCTGTCTCACTCCTCACCTCCACACACACTCTTTCTGTCAAATTTCTGTTCATCCTTCAAATGAAGTCTGTTCGCACAGAACTTCCCCCAGACAAAAGCAGTGCTTCCCTCTCTGCGCCGCCTCCATATCCTCTTCACGCTTCTCCTGCCCCGTCAAACACAGTCGATCCTGTTTGTTTACACTTTTACCTCCTCTGCTAGACCGTAACGTCTTGTATCCCAAGTGCCTGAAAATTCCTTTTCCCTCAATGGGCATCTGTTAAATGAGAGTGATCAAACCTCTCCTGACCTTCAACTTTCTACTTATAAAATGAAAATCAAGATACCGACCTTGCAGGGATGTGAGGTGGTGGAGTTGAGGAGAAAAATCGCTAAGGGCTAACACAGTGCCTCGCACACCATGACCAGGGAATGTTCTCCTCCTCCCCCTGTTAGAGTCCGATATAAGATTCCATTCATTCTAGTCACCTGTTCATGACCATGGACAAGGAGGCAGGCCATCTCTCCACTGCTTGAATGATTATAGCCACACTTCTCCTTCAGTGAGAGGCGAGTAGCAAGGTGGGGAGAGTGTGTGCTTTGGCACGCGGAAGTCCTGGTTCCAGCTCTGGCCTGGCTACTACGCAAGCCTGAGCAAGCTTGTAATCCTCCTTAAGCCTCATCTCCCCTGCATGAAATGCATGAAAGAAAGCCACGTATATGTGTGGTACACAGTAGGCACTTGGATCACATTTAAAATATCATGTGAGTCATAGAACCACATGATTCCACTCTGGAGGGGCCACACATGCAGAATAGCTTAGCTCATTGGCCCCCTGCAACTATCCACATCAAAGAATTAAAAAAGAACATTATTCTCCCTCGTACCTCTAGAAGACCATCAAAGGAGACCCAATTCACACCCACAGCGCTAACAACACTTCTCATATCTGTTTCATGCCTTTCCTTCACGGCCCTTTCCAGAGCTTCAGATTCGGTAAGACCCACAGACCTAGACCCCACGCCTGTCTCAGCCTGGCAGCATTTCCTCCATCCTCCAGCTCCCCTCTCACTGTAGTTTTTCGCCAAGCCCTTCCTCCTCCTCTCTCCCTAGTCCTCTCCCACCCACCGCCCATACTCTGCACAGTTCCCCGAGCCAACCTGACAGCAGCACGCTCCTTTCAGGGACCTGGGACAGGCCGGCGAAGCCAGCTGTCCTCCGGCGGCCTGGAGTAGGGGAGATCAATGCGTCCTCTTCCATTAATGAAGGGCGCCCTGTCTCGAATGGACAGCTTAGAATGGGACTCGCTACCGAACTGTGTTCTCTGCCCACAGGGTGACAGTGGGGGGCCCCTAGTCTGCACCCCAGGATCTGACAAGAGGTGGTACCAGGTGGGCATCGTCAGCTGGGGAAGGAGCTGTGGACAGAAGAACATTCCAGGAATATACACCTTGTTAGAGAATTACAGTTTCTGGATCAAGAAGGTGACTGAGAAAGAGGGAAGGCCCTTCGACTCCGAGAAAATGAGAACTCCTTCGCAGCAGAAGCGCATGCGATCCCAGGCCTCAGACCTCCCGAAGCCGGGCAGCCCCGGGCTGCGGCTGCTGCTCTGCCTTCTGTCCTACGTGCTGTTCTAGGCCACTTCCCACTGATAATAAAGCAAATGCTATTCCTTAACCAACGAGGGTTGTGAGAATGTGCCACCAGCAGATTCTTAGCTGCTGACTACAGATTAGAGCTAAGGATTAGAAACTGAGGCTGATCACAGAAAACGGGACCAGAAAGTCACGCAGTTTGGGGACTGGGCTTTGGGTCCCTGCATTCGTCAGGACTCTTTCCATTGCAGACAAGTTACTCAACTCAAACCACCTAAAGCCAATATGTACATAACGGAAAAAAAAACAAAACAGGAATGGTATGTTGGCTCGAATCATGGCTGAATCTAGGTGCTCAATAGATGTTGACAGGGACCGTTTCTCAAAACGGGTGTCCACGTGCAGGCCGTGATGACCACCAGGACTTCTAATTTGGATCCTACCAGCTTAGCAGCCTCAGTAGAGAGAGCCTTGTTCAGGATAAGTCAGGCAAAGTCCGACTCTTGTGGCTCATGGGCCTCATAAATGACCCGAAAGCTTCTACATTTGCCCTGAAGAGAGACCCCTATCTCCTGTAGGGCTGCAGGGCTGAGACGGCTGAAAAGCAAACTCACATTCTCATCCTGGGACTGGATGAATCACAGCGTGAGTCGCATTCCCAGCCTCACAGGGGATCTACTGTTAAAGGCATAGATGGAGAAGGAATGAGATCCTGGGGACATGTGAGAAGACCCTGGTGGAGCCGGGGACATAGTGCCCCTAAATTCTGAGGAGGCTTCTTTGCCAGGGACAGCAGTCTCTCCGCCTCCAGTACCAGTGGCCACTTCACTGCCCCCCTCCCCCACCGAGGGTATTCACCCTGCATTGCCTAGGGGAAGGGTAATGGCTTCCCCTGAGGCAGCAGCCGAGCAAGACAAGGCTGGTTCTCGTCAGGACCCACCTCCACCGCCCTCTCTGCTTCTAGACCGATAACTAGACTCAAGTCCGCAGAGACCCCTCAAGGTGAGGGACAAAGTGTGACTCATGAGGAGGTGTACTACACTCCAAAAGAACTACTCGAGTTTTCTGATCCATACGGATAGACATCTGGGCAACACGTGCGGGGCGGATGTTAAGGGTGGGATGACGGTGCAGGGAACACGAAGCCGGATCAGGCAGAGTTTATCGATTCGGGCTCACGAAGCAGGAATTCCGCATCTCACATTGCGTCTAATGTCGCACCTGCATCTACTGTTCCCAGAGTGAGAGAGGGCTCCAAGTCAGTTTGGTCGGTTGGCTTAAACACGGGCGAAAAGGAGACCCACAGAGAGCGAGTTAGAAATGCTGGAGCTGCCTTGGTTTAATGTGGAGGAAGGAATTAAAGGCTCAGGGAGATGGGGATGCTACAGTGGTTTTGTCATTTGAGACCTACTCACCCACGCTGGGGGTCCAGAAGACATGCCTTTCACCAGGACAGCGATACATTAATTTGTGAGGGAAACCCCGGCATCCTTGGAGAGCTGCGTGATTGCTCCTCTCTGCAGGCCAGACTCGACAGTGGGAATCGGTCACTAAATTGAAAACAAAATCAATGGAGGTAATCCCGGAGTGGCGGGGGCAAGAGGCAGCCCTCAACCGCCAAAGAAAAGGTGGGCGTGTTTACAAAACAGACGGTGGAGTCAACAGCTTTCAGAATAGTCTGGCCCACCCGGACCTGTGGCAGGCCAGGGGATCATGGTGTTCCTAGAACTAAAATGGATTAGAAGCACACTAAAATCTTACTTGTTCCAAATAAGCAGAATAGTTAGTTCTAGGTTAAGTAAACAAAGTCTAATCTGAATTATAAAAATAGTGTCACGGCCCCTCGATCAATTCTCAGACTTGAGCCAGTTAACAGACCCAGAACCCTTTGAATGAAGGACAGGCCGGGTCCCCTTGAGGAAGGCCTCTAGTCCACTACCAAATATTTATATTGTCAATCTTTCTCCCAGCCGTCCTCAAAGGCCTTTTGCCAGGATACCCGTGCACTGGGGAAGAGGAAATAATCGGCACTTTCGGGTACTACGGGACACTGGCTCTGAACCAACACTGATTCCAGGAGACCCGAATGTCACTGTGTCCCACCAGTCAGAGAGGGGCTTATGGGAGTCGGGTGATCAGTGGAATATTATCTCAAGTCCATCTCACAGTGGCCTTGGGGACCAGTGGGTCCCCAAATTCATCCTGTGGTTTTTTTCCCCCAGTTCCAGAATGTATAATTGGAATAGACATACTGAGCGGCTGGCGGAATCCTCACGTCGTTCTACCAGGCTGTGGGGGAGTGAGGGACATTATGGTGGGAAAGGCCAGGCGGAAGCCACTAGAACTGCCAGTACTTAGGAAAATAGTGACCCAAATGCCATGCTCATTCCTGGGGGACTGCAGAGATCCATGCCACCATCAAGGACTTAAAGGATGCAGGCAGAGCGATTCCCACCATATCCCCAGATAAAAATAGTGTATGTTTAAGGTGTACATTGTGATATTGTGATATACATGGACATTGTGAAATGATTACTAAAATCAAACTAACACATCCATCACCTCCCATTGTTACCTTGCGTGTGTGTAGTGAGGACACTTGAGATCTGCTCTCGTAGCAAATTTTAAGCATACAACATATTGTTATTAACCACAGTCGTTACGCTATGCATTCAGTCTCCAGAACTTATTCATCTTACATCTGAAAGTTTGTACCCTTTGATCAATAACTCTTTTTCCCCTACTTTCCCAGCCTCTGGTAACCACCATTCTACTCTCTGTTAATATGAATTCACCTTTTTTTCCCCTTCGATTTTACATGTAAGTGAGATAATGTGATATTTGTCTGCATCTGGCTTATTTCACTTAGCTTAATGTCCTCCAGGTTCATCCATGTTGTTGCAAATAGCAAGATTGTCTTCCTTTTAAGGCTGGATAATGTTCCATTATATATATGTATCTCACATTTCTTTATTCATTCATCTGTCAATAGAAATTAGGCTTTCCCCATGTTTTGGCTATTGTAATAGGAGCGCGGATAGCTCTTTGAGATAGTGATTTTATTTCCTTTGGGTGTATATGCGGAAGTGGATTGCCAGATCGTGTGGCAGTTCCATTTTTAGTCCTTTAAGGACTCTTCATACTATTTTCCAAAACGGCTGCACCAATTTACATCCCCACCAACGGTGCACAAGGGTTCCCGCCTCTCCGCATCCTCACCAACATGTGTCTCTTGGCTTTCTGATAACAGCCATCCTAACAGTGTGAGGCGATATCTCATTATGGCTTCGATTTGCATTTCCCTGAAGACGAGATGATTACTTGCATATCTTTTTATATACCTGTTGGCCATTCCGTATGTCTTCTTTGGGAAAATGTCTATTCAGTTCCTCTGTCCAGTTTTAAACTGGGGTATTTGGGTTTTTTGCCTTTGAGTTGTATGAAACCCTTATATATTTTGGATATTAACCCCTTGTCAGTATATGGTCTGCAAATATTTTCTCCCGTTCTGTAGCTTGCCTTTTCATTTCGATAATTGTTTCCTGTGCTGTGCAGTACCATTTTAGTTTGATGTCGTCTCACTTGTTTAGCTTAACATTTCCCCATGTGTTCTTCTAAGAGATTTACAGCATCAGACCCAATGTTTAAGTCTTTAATCCCCTTTGAGTTGATTTTTGTGTGTGGTGTAAGATAAGGATCCAATTTCATTCTTTCGCATGTGGATATCCAGTGTTCCTAACACCATTTATTGGCAAGATTATTCCTTTTCCATTGTGTAATCTTGGCACTTTTGTCAAAAATTAGCTGACCGGACATGTGGATTTATTCTGGAACTCTCTATTCTGACCCGTTGGTCCCCGTGTCTGTTTTGATGCCAGTACCGTACTGTTTTGATTACTAGAACTTTGTGATACCGCTCGAACGCAGGAATTGGGATTCCTTCACCTTTGTTCTTGTTCAGGATCACTTTAACTATTTAGGGTCTTTTCTGGTTCCACACAATTTTAGGATTGTTTTTCCTATTTTTGTGAAAATGGCTCCTCACAGCACAGATGTGGCCATTGGGCCCCTGGGAAAACCCACCCCGCTCCCAGGCATCACAAACGACCTACGGGGCGCTGCACCTCTCCGTCTGCAGAGATTCCATCGCACGCAGCAAGGGAATAACTCCTTCTGAGACGTGCGGTGGAAAATCGAACCCAGGCAGCATCTTCATTTGGGTCAGGGAAGGAGAAAAGGGAGAGAGTGAGAGGCGAAGCAGGAGCTGGGAGAGAGAGAACCAGCAGGCAGCAGCCAGGGAGGAGATGGAGATGGGATGGGTGGGGAGGAGGAAGTGTCCGTGCTTCCTGCCAGCTCCTGCCATCCGTCATCCTTTCCTGGAGGGGAAATCAGTATTCCTCCCTCTTGTTCTCGCCCTAAATGTTCTGAATTTAGAAAAGAAAGAGCAAAACCCTGACAAATGCATATTGTTTTCCAACTATAAATGCCGCATCCGCTTCCGCCCCCGCACAGATGTCGCCGCCTCTTCCCGGCTGTTGGGCGTCAGTGTCCCCGCCTGGGCGCTCTGCCACCGCCGCTGGCAGTGCCCTGGGTGCAGATGGAGCCAGGGAAACACACTGCTGGCTCGTCACTCAAGGTCACCTGGTGGCCTAAGCAGATTCTCGGCGATTTCTCACAGGATGAGCATTTCCAGCTCAAAGCTCTGTTGGCATTTCCCTCTGACGACTCACTTGTTTGGAAAAATAATCGTGAAGCCATTAATTCTTCCAGTTTAAAAGCACCAGCTCACTCATCCTTGTCGCCTTTGGAGATAGCAGGGCAGAGATGATCACTTCCTTTGTTCAGATGAGGAAACTGAGGCTCAGAGGATGGAAGACATTGACTCAGAGTAGAGGGGGCTAAGAACCAAGGTTAGTGGCGAGCAAACATGATGAACCCCCAGGGCACGCCATGAGCCCCATTGGCCTAAGTTCCAATTTAACCCCTCCCCTGTCGCCAAAGTCAGAAATGCCCCAGATTCAGTCCCCACATTCAAAGCCACGCAACCGAGTGCTCTGAGCAGGCATAAGGCATAGTGTGCACCCCTCTTAGTTAATAATGACTAGCATTTGCATAGTGCCGTTTATATGCCAAACACCCTTTTAGATACTTTTATATGAATTAAGATCTCCATCAATCCCAGAGTGCCCCTATGAAATAGGTATTATTATCATGGCTTATTTACAGATTGAGGAAACTAAGGCCCAAAGAGGTAAAGTGACTCGTCCAAGGTCATGCAGCTATGAGGCGGTAGGGCTGGTATTCACCCCCGGGTCATCCGGTTCTAGAGGCGAGGGACTTAACCACTGGACCATGCTGCTTCTGGATGTTCTCCAGGGCTAGGACACTAGCCACGTGTCTGGTACCCGGATTAGGGGCCTCGGTCTGCCCTCACTCTCTGAGGGATTTGGTCAAACTTTTTCCAACGTTGTGTCTTCCTTGGTAAAAGGGGTCTGTAGAGAAACTCAAAGAGCCCCTATGGAATAAGAATTCATGATTTTACATTTGCACAGAGCATCAAGGCAACACCTCAGCTCATTCTCAGGTGGGAGGCCCTGTCTTGGATCCCAGAGTAGCAATGGGACAGGGGAGGAGACGCCTCCTTCCTCTCGGGGGCTCTTCCCCTGGGAACCTGTGTGGCTTCTTGACTGATGATGGCTTCTTGACCAGCATCAGTCAAGAAGCAATTCAGTCAACACATCTTTATCAAGCATCTGCAGCGTCCCTAGGTTCGGCACATCGCTATGATTACAGTAGGCATGGCCGATGCTTTCCTGGAGCTTGCTCTGCGGTAGGGAAGCCAGCACTAGACAGATAATGACAGAGTGACCGATCTCACTGGAGGGAAGCCTGGAGTTCCATGGCAGATTTAACCAAGTCCAGGGGAGACAAATCTGAGAATTAAAGAAGTAAGACAAGTTACCAAGAACCTCCACTCCTCACCTCACTGTAATTCACACACAGTGTTCTTCAAACCAACGAACGTCCTGTTCATTGTAGAATGTTGCTAAAGTACCACCATCCCTATGGCGCTCGGAAGTCTCTGTGCATTGAGTCACTTGCTCGCAGTCTGCGAGCACCTCTCAGAGCATGGCAAACAATGGGAACGATTTGCTAGGTTTGTGGGGGTGGACAGGGTACTGAGTATATAAGCAAGCGTATGGAGAATGAGTGGCTAAAATGGTTTATGTAAAACAAGGGCGTGTGGTCACATGGAGAAGAAACAGTTGAAGATGGGCGGCAGGTGTCTTACCTGCAGACCAACTGCTCTATGCCTTCTTCAGAGGCACGTGGTTCCCCTACACGTATTCCACAGGCAACACATAATACATGACTACAGGTTTTTTACATTAACATTCACCCATCAATTGTTGGGAACGTACAAAGTACCAACACTTCCTAAACAAGGAACGAAAAGTATAAGTTCCCTGCACTGAGCTAAGCGCTACTCACCCTCTAGGTTTTGCGTAACCCGTGTAAAATGGGGCCGCCTTGAGGTCAGCCTCAGCATGCTGTTGCATTCAGAATGAATACAAATCTGACTCGAAGAACTTTGAGGTGCATCAGAAGTCTTTACTGGAAATTTCTTGAAGGGGAGATGAAAAAGAGAAAACATTGGATACACACATCGAAACTTGCCACAAATTCTCTAGTCACAACTCTTGTTCTCAAAATGTGCATTTCACAGCAGCTGCTCAAATTCCTCTCTCCTCCACTTCAGATTTCCAGCCAGCCTGGTCCTGCTCCTCTTCGCTGCCTCTGCTGTTGGCAAACTCCCTTCCCTCCCCGCTCCTCCTCCTCCCCAAGTGTCTCCACGCCCTCTCTAATGCATATTGCTTGAGATTCTCTCATTTCCTTCAAGTCTATTTTTGCACTCGTCTCCCTGGCAAACGTCACGAAAGCAAACACAGCATTCGGCCTCCCGTGCGCCCTCCATGTCTCCTCTTCTTCCTCCCTGGGGTGTTCGCACCCTCATTCTTCAGTCCTCCATCTCTCGTTCTTTTCATGTCCTCTTTGGACTCGTGGTTAGAGGACTCATCCAGAGAAGAACGTCTCCCAACGTCTCCCTGGCTTGCGTGGCTCTCCACGAAGTCGACGAGGTCTGCGGCGACGACAAGCCCGTTCCCTCGGCTGCGGTTTCCCCGGAGAGAAAATAGGAACAGTGGGACCCCTCGATCTTTTCTTTGCTGAACCTCGTTATTTATTTTTACTGCCATCCCCTAAAACTCCATTGGTCCGAAATTATACACGTTGTCCTCCTCACAAAAAGTACTCCGCTGTCTCCGGGCTTATTTCTGCCACCCATTCATTATCTGTTGGCCAGGCCTGAAACCTTAGGCCTCTTCACCTGGGCCCATGGCTAGGTCTCGAGCTCATGAGTGACCTTGTCGAGAGCTGTAAAGCGCCTTGAAATTCTGTTCAGTCACGAGCCGAAAAAGTACGTGTTGGAAACGTTTAATATTTTGGTTGATATGATGATGGTCTCACAGGTGAACGTCTATCCCCAAACTTACCAAAGTCCACACTTCAGATACAACAGCAGCTTGTTGTACTGAATAAAACCTTAGTAGAGATAGAAGAAAATACGAGTGTTGGCTGCCGGCAACTCTTCTGTGTCTAGATTAAGGAATTGCCCTCAGCGTGTTACGAGAACTTGTTTAGAGATCTGGCCTTGACTTTGTTTTAAAATGGGCATCTCAGTGGTTCGCAGAGCCGGTGCTGGAGTCGTAAAATGAAAGATCTGGAAAGGCTCTTAACACGAAAATTTCATTTTACAAATGAGAAACCCAAACCCCAAAGAGAGAAGCGACTTGCCCAAGGTCACCCAGATACTAGGTGGTAAAGCCAGGGTTTGAACTCGGGTGTCCTGATTCGGTCTCTGGTCTGCCAGCCGGGTGGGGGAGGTGGGCACTGTGGCTCCAGGAAGTTCAGTTGTGGGCTTGAGCGAAGGGATCAGGTGGCCGGAGCCCAGCGCAGTGCCTGGCACAGAGCCCTGGGGCAGATGGAGAGCACACCCCGCCCCTCCTCACCAAGCCCTCGACCCCCCGCCTGCGGCTCTGCTGTAACTGGGCATCAGGGGTCACAAAGCCGACCGTGTGCCCTGCAGACTCAGTGGCAGTGAGCAGAGAGGACCTGGATATGCACCCTTTAGACCATCCGTGGGGAAAAAAACAGAGCTTCTTGTTGTTTTAAATTTCTAACATTGAGAACTAATACTTTCATGAAACCTAATGAGCCTGAATTACTAGAAAAATGAACTAAAAAACCAACATATAAAATGCAAGCCCAAACTTTCATTATTAGGCTCAGCCCACATAAATCCCTCTGTTAAATTGCTCTAAAGTCTTCTAAGCGTTTACTCTCCGCTTCTGTGCTATTCTCTTCCTGGACCGAGAAGGAGCAGTTTGCAGACCGGCGGTGGGCGGTCCCTGTTTCACACTTTGATCCCAACTTTGATCACCAAAAGATAGGAGGCACCTGGCCACCACGCCTAGGCTTTCTGAAGTGTAGGAAGGTCACATTAGAATATGGATTGGACTGGAATGAAGCCTTCCTTGTGACTCCTGAGTCATCATTGGAACTGAGACTATGGAGACATGTATTATTCATTGTCTTGAGCAGTAAAATCTCACAGAATTTCTAAGTGCCCCGGGCCCCAGAATAACTTAATTGGACACTATTCCTCTGTGATGCAAAGTGCCTGTTTCATTCTGAGGTCTGCATTTTTACATCAGAACAAGCCCAGCAGGAGGCATTTTCTATCTTTGGTCCCTGCTCACCTCTCTGCTGGCGTGTGTGAATGAGCCGCCCCTCCCTGGGAGCATCCTTCCAAAGCACTGTCCCCAAATTACCCAGGGCTCAGAAGCTGTGTGAGCAGCTGTGGGCCCAGACGGGGAGAGGAGAGGCAGCCTCCCTGTGGGTTTCAGAGAGCAGAGCCAGGTCTCAATGTCACCCACACCAAAAGGAGCAGGGGAGGCCTGGACTCCCCCATCCTGAGCTGGCCTTGAGCTATGGGGTCGGGTCCAGAGTCAGACTGGCTGAGGCCCAGGGCTTAGCCCAGAAAGCATAAGCATCTAAGCCCCAGGGGCCATGCCTGTAAAATGGGGAGAACTGCCACGTGGATGGCATAGGGCCAACGTCTGGGTGCGAGGACACAGGTGAACTGAAGAGCAAAGCCTGGCGCACAGTTAATATCCAATAGATCCAAACACCTGCCACAGGGCAAAGCTGAATGACAAGCCCTCAGGTTGGGATTAGCCCTTCGTGAATGTCCTCTCTCCTCTCCATCCCCTTCCCGGCCCGGACTTTGAGTCCTCTTGAAGTTTTCTATATAAACCCCGCTAGTTGTTCAACTTGAATGCCACAGATGACAGGGCACTCACCACCTACAGGCAGCCCTTCTCAGCTTTGCACAGCTTTGCCCGGGAGAACAAAGCCCCTGCCGAGCTGACTGTAGCTCTCCCGCACGCGCTGGGTGCTGCTCCCAGGGCCACGCAGACAGCCGTGTGCACGCTGGGGCGCCGCACTCCTGGCTTCGCGGAGCCTTGCCTTCTCCAAGCACACATGGCGGCTCCCTGTCACAGCTCCTGTTTACAGTTACAGTTTGCACCATCCTGTCACTCGCCTCAGAACACACGCCCACGTGAAATAGCCTCCCAAAGGGAGACCCATCCCCATCCTGCTCGTGTGGAGTCCTCTTCATGGACCCCTAAAGTGGACCTCACAGCTGATCGTTCCAGACCCTGGAATGTGCACACCTGTCTCAGTGCTCTCCGCTTCCTCACTCTCCTCGTAACACTGCAGCAGCCTTTCCCTGAATCTTGAGTCTTCCTGGCCCTTCTCTTCCTCTTAAGAGACTCCAGCTCAGCAGGTACCATCCACATTCAGGGGACGCACTCAGGACTCAAGTCTCAAGCTACCATCCTTCTTCCCTTCCCTTCCCTTCCCTTCCCTTCCCTTCCCTTCCCTTCCCTTCCCTTCCCTTCCCTTCCTTTCCTTTCCCTTCCCTTCCTTTCCCTTTCATTCTAAACAATTCCATCCCAAAGCCATCATGTGGAGTGAGACACTTATTGTGTCCTCAGTCTGGGGACAGGAGAGCCATGGTGGCTCAGGGCTGCGTGAGAGAAACAGGACACCCGCAGGGAGAGGTGGCTGGGCAAGGCTGCGTTTGGTTGGAGAGGAGAAGGTCCTCGTTTGTAGAAACACACTGATGGAGAATCAGGTCAGCAATTGACTCTCAAATGATCAGCAAGGAAAAGGTTTAATTCTATGATGACTTTTTACTTTTCCGTGAGTTTATAATTGCTTAACGAACGTTTCTAAAAAGAATTTTCGAGTTGGCACTGAGTTAGAGATAACTTGATTCTGCTCTATTTATGAAATGGGACTAAGCTGCCGAGAGCTTAAGTGACTTGACCAAGGTCACACAGTTAGATTGGAGCTGAAGCCCAACCCTTTCTTTTAAATCTTACTGTTGGATCTAGTTCAATTCCCTCATTTACAAGTTAAGAAACTGAGGTCAAGGTTCATGAAGAGATTTGCCCCGGAATGAGATGAATAGATTTCAGGCATTAGTTAATTGCAACAAATTTAGAGACCTTCTTAGGTGCCTAGAATTAAACTCTAAGTGCTCGCCTTCTCTTGCGCATGTCTACAGAGAGTTCCCCTAGATGCTGGCCCTAAAGCCAGCTTCTTCTCAGAAGGGAAGTCCTCTGCCACTTAAAATTTTGATTTGTTGGCAGGTAAAGTGGCCATAGTATACATCGCTGCTTTGCCTTCAGGGGTCTGTATGGCTTTTGGAATTTTCTACCTTGTCAGTCTCTGATGGCCCGGGACCTAGCCTTTCCACGTGCCAGTCATCAGCCAACCAGCCGGCAATTCTGACCAGGCAGAAAGGCATCCAGCGGCATTCCAGGGAGTGCACAGGCTCATGGAGAAAGAAGACGACATTCAGCTGGTGGGGGACAAAGGCAAGGGACAGCGTGCCGTGGGTTGAATTGTGTCCCACAAAATTCATCTATTGAAGTCCTAACCCCCAGGACCTCAGAATGTGACTGTGCTTGGAGATGGGACTTTCATCTATTGAAGTTCTAACCCCCAGGACCTCAGAATGTGACCATTCTTGGAGATGGGACTTTCATCTATTGAAGTTCTAACCCCCAGGACCTCAGAAGGTGACCGTGCTTGGAGATGGGACTTCCGAAGAGGTGATTAAGGTAAAACGAGGTCGTGTAGGTGCGCCTCAACCCAACATGACCGATGTCCTTATAAAACGAAGACGTTAGGACGTGCGCACACACAGAGGGAAGCCCACGGGGAGACGCAGGGAGAAGCTGGCCATCTACAAAGCCAAGGAGAGAGGCCGCGCATGAAACCAACCGTGCCAACACCTTGATCTCAGACTTCCAGTCTCCAGAACTGTGAGAAAGTAAATGTCTGTCGTTTAAGTGCCCTAGTCTGTGGTGCTTTGTTTTGGCAGCCCGAGCGGATTAATACAGCAGGCAAGGAATTCTGGAGGGTTAACTCTGTTACAGACCATGGGCTCTTTGCACAGATCTCTCTGCCAGCTCTGTAATGTCACCTTCTCCCAACAACCTAATCCGAGTGACAGTGTCACCATTTGTATGCTAATCAAGGAAAGCAGGGAACAAAATGCTCGATCTGGAGCCAGAAGTCCCAGGATGTCCACTCAGGAGTTGTGTGATCTTGGGAAAGTCATTTAACTCACTAAGCCTTAGTTTTCTTATATAAAAAATAGAATTCATAATTCCTACTTTTAATCTTTCATAGAATTGTCAAGAAGATCAAGTGCAGAAAGTGACAGAAACTATAAAACAGATCATAAATGTAAAGGATTGCTATTAATCATAGTAATATAGTATTCACAATAAAAATATTTATTTATTGAGCTCCTGCTTCAGTTAGAAAGTGCAAACGTAAACTTCTCTAGAATGTGCAATCCAGGAGGGAATAAAAGGTTTACACGGAACTATGTACAAGATGGCACACGTGAAATACAGTTCACAAAAACAGAAAGCAAGTGTTTAGGGAAAGCAAAATCACCAGGGACTGGTGTGTATTTGATGCAGTTCATTCATTCATTCTTCAAACATTCTGGGAGCTTTTGTGTGCCAGTGCTGTTCGGGCCTCAGAGATAAAACCGTGAACAAGGCAGGACACCCTCAGAAAGCCTGCATTCTAGCGGGAGAACAGGCACAATAAACAAACATGCGACTGAATGTTGCAGGCGGAGACAGCACAGTGAAAGACAGGAAAGGAAGGGGCGACGGTGGGAAGACCGCACGTGGGGAGGAAGACAGGCTGCTTTATAGTGGTTAATAGGGAGGACTCGCTGAGAGCTCAGACCTGTGTTGTTACTATATGGGAAAAGAACATCGTAGATGGTATTGGATGCCTTTACAAAACAGAGCTTCATAGAGCTTTGCAAAATGAATAGGACTTAATTAGGTTCCTGGGGAGGGCTTTGGAGGTAGACGAACCCAGCCAAGGTTTATGAGAGATTGACCAGGGTGCTGCTGCAATTCCCCAATATCACCACCAGGTGGCAGAGCAACTTCAGACAGAAGGTCTACCAAATGTCTGCAGTTGTAGCTGAGAACTACTGAATTTCTCTTTCTTCTCAACGGCTGTCACCCCCAACTTTGTCCTCACAAGTGAGGGCTCTGGCAGTGAGGCAAGCACTTGATAAACTACAAGGCATTTTAGGTATCCAAAGGATCATCATTATTTCATAGATATCCACTACAGCTGGAGTCTCCAATCCCTGGGCCGCAGACCGATACCAGTCTGCGGCCTGTTAGGAACTGAGCCATACAACATGAGGTGAGCAGCAGGCAAGAGAGCAAAGCTTCATCTGTGTGTGCAGCCGCTCCCCAGCACTAGCATCACCGCCTCAGCTCCACCTCAGATCACAGGCATTAGCTTCTCATAGGAGCCCCAGTCCCTGGTGCCTAAAAGGTTGGGGACCTCTGCACTCTAGTAAGACCGTGCCATGATGCCCTAAGTGGAGGCTAAGAAATCCACGCTCCTAAAATGCACAGTCGTGGTGCTGCAAAGTCAATGAATGAATGACCGAGCAAGAGTGATCTCACTGTAATCTGTCCCAGCACAGAGTCTTGTTTGGCACCACCTGGTAATTTCTCTGGCTTAACTATCGAAGATGATTCTGGGTCCTAAGAATTTTGCTGGGACTTCCAAGACAGATGCAGATTACAGGACTCTCAAACTGGCACCATTTCATTAGCCTCTTGGAGAAAGTTGGGACCCACCCTCTACCTCCCTACTCCCTGAATCAGGATTACCTGCAGTTTCTCCATCCAGCTTTGCCCTCCTCCCTCCATCATGAGAGTATCTGATGCCAACTGTGTCATATCCAAATCCTGTTACCCTGAGCTAAGCTATCTTGAGTTTTTACCGTATTGGTTGTTTACCTCTTCTGAAAAAGCAGCTTTCCATTCAACATCTATGTCCACCACACGATCTGCTTCCCAAAGGACATGTGTGTGCTTTTCTGTGTGTGCACGAATGCATGCGTGTGTGTGTATGCACATGCGTGTGTGTGTATGCATGCACACATCTGTATGGGGTGGAGGGAGGGCTTGAGGGAAGGATGTTTGCTTAGTTATTCTGTCTTCTTTCACATTCTCATGACTCTCAGTAAGTCGACTGGTTCCACTAAGACTTTCTCCTACCCCATCAGCCAAAATAAAGCCTCCGGGACTGCTCTGAAATTCCCTCCCACTGTCATCTTCCCTCATTGTCTCCTTATTTCCAAGCATGCTCAGATGATCCTAAAAATGGTGGGCTCCGAGCACCATCCAATCTCCCCTTCCTTCGGGGAGGGCAGCGGAAGGATATCCTTTAAAAGCAGTCTGTTTTCAACAAGCAGTAGAGGTCATGCTTCATAGCTGAAGGTCAAAAGGCACAGGAAGCAATCCTGCACACTGGTCTTCTCACTGATCTCCTTCTCATTTGCCTTCTTTCCTCACAAGACAATGATCTTGTGAGGCAGAGACACTGTTGGCTTTAAAATGCAGTCATTCACTCACTCATTCATTCATTCATTTTGTTATTGATTTGGGGTAAGTGTTAAGTGCCTTTCTCTGGGCTGGGGAACACAATGACAGGCACCGCACAGTTACTGTCTTGGGGGAGCTCAATGTCCGAGTCCCCTGCAGCGTCAGAGCTCGACAGTTGCAGTAAGAAAAGTAGTGTCACATTTGAGGCGTGAACTGAGAGCCACGTGTCCCAGAGGACAGAAGACAATCTTTCTTAGGACTGTTTTTTCCTGACTCACCTTATTCAAGATTCGGGAACTGACAGAGGGGCTTCATTTCCTACCCCTGGCAATGCTGACCGATGTATCGACGCGAGGGGCTGCCGGGAACAGCCAAGGATGATGGAACAGCTTTTCCTCATCCTGCACTGGTCCAGAGGCTCGTGTGACCAGGAAGAAGTCCCTGCCCCATCCTTTTGGGAGACAAACAAGTAATTGAATATTGCTTTGTCCTGGGTCAAATCCCAAACTATCCTCACTATAAAGCATTCCAGATTCCCTTTCTTTTCAATGGGTCTGTTTGATGGCAGCCAATAGACCGCTTTCAAAAGCGGAACATTTGAACAACCCCTTCTTTCAAATGTTCCTGCCCAAAAGGACAGTTAAATGACAGAATCACTGCACATTTGTATAACAGCAATGGGGAGCAATCAAGTGGCGAGAAGCACTGCAGAAAATGGGTGGAATTACTGGCGGGTGAGGGAAAGCCTATTCTGCCTTCTCAGGAAGCATTCGCATGACTAACATAAAAGGCAATATCTTCGTGTGTTAGAAGAAAAAGTATTGGGAGCTCCTGGTTATGAAGAAGCTCCTCATCTTCCTCTTAGTATAGAGGCTAGGAACCGTTTGATTTAAACCAGAGATCTCATCTAACTTGCTGATGCCCTGAAATTGGAACTTTTGGGAAATCCCTTTCTTTGAGAGAGTGAAGTCATGGGAGTGTTCATAAGCCGGTGATGGCTGGAGGGCCTCCAAGAGACACCTTCCAACACTGCTCTGTTGAGCATTGAGTTGACAACGCAAAGCCGATTTCCCACTTTACAAGAACTGAACCCAGGAAGCGAGTAGCAAGGGCCACGTGGATCCCATGCTATCATCTGCAAAATCTGTGCTTTGCTTTTTCTTCTACATGAGCCATTTTTCAGGCAAAAAACAAAGAAACAAAACCCTCATTCCTAAGAAGTATTCTCAAATTGAAAATCTCCGAGGGCTTATTGTGTCCAAATGAATGGAAAGATGAAGATAAGCTTCTCAATTTTGATAATCCTCTTGCTTTGTGGCAGAAGTAGCCTCAAAAAGCTGGTAAAGGGGTCATTTTTCCTGCCTCATCATGAAAATTCAGGCAATCACTAGGAAAAGCAACCAGTTACACCACTAAGGAGATTCTGCCTCTTTATGATTGTGACTCTGTTGTTTTTATTTCATGGCAGGAGAGGGGCCAGAGAGTCGGCCTCGATGCATCTTAGATAAGGATTAATATAATAATGATATTTGTTGAACACATATGTAGTATATGTGCCATTAGATACCACATGTGCTGAAAATCTCATTTAAAATCCATATGACCCAAGGAAGTAGGCCCTACTGTTTATCTCCACTTGATGGATGAAGAAAATGAGACACACAGGGGTTGAAATGACTAGTCCAAGGGCACACGGGAACAAGCAGTGGGCTCCCCTCTCCCAGGCCACTCCCACGTTGTCGCGGAGGCCCACCCAGGACAACGTAGCCCTACGGAGCCAGCCAGGCTTTGGCGTAGTTGCGTATAGTCTCCTAACCTGAGGACCGGGCTCTGAGGCCTCCTCGGCCCTTGCTCATGGCTTTCGCCCCCATGGCCCCACTCCAGAGACACAAAGGTTAACAACAATGAATACATATCACTGTGTCATTCGGAGAAGAAACCAACAATTATTTTTTAAAAAGGATAAGAGAGAGACAAGTCCTAACTATAATCCCTTCACTCTAAACGTTCACCTACACCTATGCCACGCATTTTCTTTGTCCTTGAGGCTGCCAGCTTGTCTCTCACCCGTTTCACAGGCGCCTGCTGAGAAACCGTCCCTAGGCCAGGTGCTGGGGCATTCGGTGGTGAGCAGAAAGCAGCCGCCGCCACTGGTGGAGCGCACGGAGACCGTGCAGGAGGCGGCATCTACGGGAAGGATGCAGCCGTGATCGCTGTGATGGGGGAGAGACAGCTGGTGACCAGGTAGAGACAGGATGAGGGTCTGGACTGTGTGGGAGAACCTGGAAGGCTTCCCATGAAAGTGACGTTGAAACTGAGATAGAAAGGTATGAGCAGGAGAAAAGCGAAGGAGAGGACGTTCCAGTCAAGGGGCCAATATGCGCAGTGGCCTCAGCAAGAGGGAACATGGCAAATCAGGGATTAATATAATAGCAATATTTATTGAGCATGTATCATATGTGCCGTTAAATACCAGGTGTGCTATAAAATCTCATTTAAAATTCATATGACCCAAGGAAGTAGGCCCTACTGTTTACCTCTGCTCGGTGGATGGCCGTGGAGAGAGACCCGAGGAGCGTGTGTGCTGGTCACAAGGCCACTTGCTGGGCAAGGGCAGGGCAGGCGGACCAAGGAGGTTGCGGCACTGAGGTTTGAGCTTCTCTTATGAGCCAGGGGAGCCACACGTGGGGTGGTGTGGTCGAACGTGTGTTTTGGGGAGGCCTCTGTGACTGTATCGGGGAGAAGGTGTGGGAGTGGAGTAGAGTGGATGCCTGCGGGTCCGTCGGCTGCTGCGATGTGGTCCAGGGCAGAGGCGAGGTCAGTGGCTTAGGTGGGCAGGTGGGGGGGGGGGGGTGGCAGGGGAAGGCGGGAGGAGAACTTGATAAGCTCAGGAGCTCGTTCAGCGGCCAAATCGGAGGGACTCGATGATGGACTGGACCAGGGTTGGCGGGGCAAGAAAGTCATCGAGATTCCTGAGCAGAGAAGACAATTCCCTGAGACGGGGAAGAAGGAGAGCCAGCCAGGCTGGAAGCAGGCAGCCCGCACCCCGCCATGAGCGCAGCCTTCCCTGGCCAGCCTTTCCCCACCCCCGTTCTTGAGGACAGCCAGTGGTTCACGGAGTTGAACACCTTGCTCTTCTGAGTGACTTCATGCACATCTTAAAGAAGCACATCCACACGTTTGGAAGAGGCCCTGGCCCCGGCTGAGGTCTCCATTAACTGGATTTTATTCGTGACTCCTCTGTCTATGTCCATAACCTTTAAAATCTCTTTGCTCTTAGCCAACCCGTCCCTGACCACAACCAGGCACAGAAAACAAAATAATATATGCAAAATAAAGGCAGGCAGGATGAGCAGAAAAGCTCACATTTTTTGGAAAATTTCTGGACTCATCAAATGCTGTTGAAATCGATCTGAAATGTCATCACTCCACATTCTCTCAGGGGTGATAGACCAGAAATATGCAGAACCCAAGTGAAGGGCGCCCCCTGTAGGTTGCTATGGGAGTCCCTGGCTGGGATTGAAATGTTCAGAATTAAGAATTAAGGTCATTTGTCCTAGCAAACCCACACCTGGTCCCACCCTGATGTTTCTCAAGACCTCTAGAGCTGCAAGCCAGATCCTAGGGTCCCCACCAGGATTCGGGAGTTAGGTCCTAGCTAACCTCACGTTCCAGAACCTCCTCCTGTTCCGCGGAGCCCTGCCACAGGGTCAGTCTGATTCCCTGACTCACTAAGGGTAAGTCTTACCATGTCCCTTCCCCATTTCCACTCATTGCCAAGAGCTATTCCCCACAGGCTAGAAGAATTCAGGCTTGTTGCCTCAGAGAAGGCACAGAATCTGGTCGAAAAGTCTTGCCCTGACCTAGAGAAGGACCTAAACTAAGGACCTAACCTCAGACAGCTTTCGCACACCGGCATCCCTGAGCTTACTCACTGGAGCCCCTGAATGCAACATTAAGGTTCCCACAGACAGAGGCTCGGCCTCTGCCAGGCACCCAGGACCCAAAGGGCCACCTCTGCAGCCTCCTTCAGCCAGAGGGTCCTGTCCCCACTGCGGCCAGGCCACAGCTGCAGCCCGGCTCCACAGACCCCACAGCTGAACTGAACCCCAAGAAACTTGAGAAAGGGTCCCTAAGCGCATGCGATTTCTGCCCATCCCAACTCCAGGAGGAAACAAGTGCTGGCCTTTCCCTGGAACACTGGCACGTAAGAACGAACGAATGAAATGCTCTTGGTTACGGCACAGTGGTGGGGGCTTGGAGCAGGCGACGCTTCTCCGAGGTCCAGCGAGGCAGGTAAGAGGTAAGTCCCCTCACTGGCTGGACTGTCACGCTGTGGCCTTTCAGCAGTGCCAAAACCAGGGACAGCGGCCCCCAGGATGCTGGCCAAGAACTGAAACTAAAACCCAAACAACTAAAAACTTGAAGAGCTTTCAAGTCTCCTACCATCCCACGGTGGAAATATACTTTGGTCGTTCCATGATAATTGGGCAATTTTCAAGAAGAAAAGAGAGCCCAGAGCCAAGAAGTGCCTCTCCTGGCTCCGACGTCTATCTCCGGAGCTCATATTCATCCCCTGGAGGGCTTTGGCGCACACCAAGGACATGAGGTCCTCCGTGAGTGGGCCCCAGAATCGGTGAGGGAGCTCGGGTCCGGGACTCCCGGCCCTGCCCCCTCCTGGGGGTCTTTGGGAACCCTAGGTTTCCCAGGGCCTGAAGGCAGAAGGATGATCGGTCCTGGAACAGGGCCGCAGAGCTCTGGGAGAAAGCGCTGCTCGTTCCAAATGTGCTGATGTTATCGGCTGGAACAGATCAGCGGCTTGGAATTACGCAGCAGATGCCGTGCATTAAGTAAGATTCAATTAAACCACATGGAATCTGTGAAAATGTTTATCCCCAGAGTGCAAACCCATTGTCAGGCAGCATTTTTCTCTGCCACCAGGTGGCAGATGTTCATGGTTGGCTGCCAGGGCTGAGGAGACTGTTGCTTGCCGCGGGGACAGGATTCTGGTTCAGGCTGGTGAGTCAGGCCTCCGGCCGCCTGGGTGGGGGGTCTAGAAGCTCCCTCCGCTGGGGAAGACGCGGGGGCTCCTCCAGAGCTGCCTCTTCTCTCACTGGGGTCTTTGTCTCCAGCAGATGCGACATTTACACTCCTTTTTCAGTTCTCCGGAGTTGACCTTCCCTCTAAGCCGGCTTTTCAGTCTCACACTTGTCCCCAAGTTCCCAGGCCCCAGAGCCAAGTACAGCCTCTTTCTCTAAAGGAGACAGAATGTCCCTTTTTAGCTTTTGGGTCACTTGCCCCAAATCCTACGAGAATTTCCCAGTTGACCCTCTTCCCTCCTTTATCTGTCCCTTGCCCCTCACCTGGCTGCCTGGCCTGTCTATTCTTGGCATGAGCCTGGCCTGTCCTGGAGCCCAAAGTCCGCCTCCCTGTTTCAGCAGAAGCGGTTGTTAGCATCAGATAGCACCTCCCAAAGAGAGTTCCACAGGCTTCGTGTGTTCAGGTTGGCTTGAGAAGCCTCTCCGACTGCATCTCCACCTTGGGGATACACAATGCATGTTGGGAAAAAGAAAAGCTTCTAGCAAGTCCTGTAGAAAAGATTCCCGTTTGACCTGCCAGACCTGAACGTCCCTAGACTTTTAAGACCTTGGAAAGCCTTTCTCCTCATAATGCTTGTGAACAACCCAGAAAGGGCACAAGCAGATGCAGCTGTCTGACAGGGGCATGCGGAGGGCACTGCCCCAGCCGAGCACAGACATGTGGGCTGCAGGCGCACGAATAGCTCTGCTCACGCCCGGTCTCCCGTTCCCCCTCTCCGAGCCCCCAGCCTTGTTTTTGCCCTGGGTTACTTCCTTATGTTTCAGCCCTGATCACTAATACCAAGTCTCTGGGGCTTTCTAGAAGGCCCAGAGTTCAAGCCTAAGCATGCAGCTCCAAAGGAGAAGCTGAAAGTTGATTTAAGCAGTGCCAAACAATTGAGACACTTTAAAAATATTTGTGGGTACAACGAATGAACGAGCAATTAGTTGAACGAGCAAATGAGTGAGCTAGGACCTGAGACATCGTTCTGCTTTATTTCCGTGCGCCAATGAAGACCGTGTGTTCTTCCTTAGACCCGTGGATGGTACATGCAAAAGACTCTCTGGCCTGAGAAAGGACTCACTCTAAGAGTCTCCATGTGTGGACACACTGCTGTGGCATAGTTTAGCAGGTGCTTTGTTCTCTCCAAAGTACTCCCTTTCTTCACGCTTTTTCATTTTCCTGTTTACGACCTGGAGAAAGCCTCGCTGGGACCCGTGGCTGTTGAATGTGCCTTTTGCATGTCCTAAGCACGTCTCTGGCGATAGGGAGGCTGCGCTCTTAACAGTAGGTACTGGAGTGTCCCAGGAAGCAGGTCCCAAATCCTACAAGCGGCAGCTTTCCCTTGAGGGCTGGCCATCCCCACCTTCACAGGTGAGGAAACTGGGGTCCGACCAGAACAGCTGGATTGCCTGAGGGTGAGCCACTGGCAGAATCGGACGGACACGTCCTGCCCCTCCGCTTGCAGAGCTAGACCTGGGTTTCCGACCCCAGCTTCCTAGCAGAGTTACAGGGAGGCTTTTCAACCTGCTGGCGCCCAGGCCTGCTCCGAGAGAGCAGCAGGGAGCGGGCTCTGCCGTGTGCCCTGGCAACGTACCTGGACCCACACGGGCCGTGCAGCACAGGTGTGAGGCAAAGCACATACGAGGCTTGGCAGGACAGCTCGTGGTGGTCCGGAACACGAGGGGACGGAGCCTGGGGGAGGGGGCTGCCATGAGGCGAGCCACACGCCCTGTTGTCGTCATCGGCCCTGTTTGTCTCCACGTTGTCCCCTCTGGGACTCACGGAGAGACGACACCCCTGGCTTGTTTTTTTCTCTGTCTCTGACGGATGAAACTCTCTGACTACCAGTGGCTCGTTGTATTAGGTCTTGACCTTGTCTCACGTGTGTACTTGACGAGAGTCTGCCTCGATCTTAGGGCCGAAGCCCAGAATGTTTCCTTTCTTGACTGTGGTTTTTACTTTTTATTTTGAAACGATTACAGATTCTCAGGAAGTTGCGGAATAATGCAGAGGTCCTGTGTACCCTGCACCCAGGTCTCCCCCCTGCCCCGATGACAGCGTGACATGCGACTGCAGTATGACGTCGACACCAAGACACTGACCCGCCAAACTTCAGACTTCAGCGGTTGCACGTGCACGTGTGTGTGCACGTGTGTGTGCACGCGTGTAGCTCTGTGCCACTTCGGCCCGCGTGTAGATTTGTGCGACCGCCACCCCTCAGAGCCTCGCCCGCCAACCCTACGCCTGCCCCTGGCAACCGCGAATCTGTTCTCCTTCTCTGTAATTCGACCATTTCGAGATGGTATGTAAGTGGAACAGACGCTCTGCTGTCACCGTCGAGGCCCTTCGGAGGTCGGCGTCGCCCCAACGGCGGCGGGGGGGGGGGGGCACGAGGACGGCGCAGAAGGGCCGGTAGCATCTTCCCTCGGTTCTTCCTCAAATGGCGCGGTGAAGAATCACAGGCCATTGAGACTTAATAGTCTTATTAAATGTATATTTTAGAAAGACAGAGGATACCCGAAGGAGGCACATGGTCCCAGCGCTGTAACCAACAAAAAGGCCACAAAAAGAGAGAGCCCAGAAGGGTAAAAAAAAAAAGTCGCAGAAGTGAGAACGTCTGCCTCATAGTTGGGCTATCATGGGGTGGTCCCAAAGGCATTCGTAGGTGATTGGCAAGTGAGGTCATTTTGATTGACGCTTGGCTGCTGCGTAGCTCTTTGCCCAGTGCGCATGTGGGTACCCCGAATTCTGCTCCCATCCGGGTGCTCTATGGGTGGCCTCCAGGCTGGGCCCGTATTCCTTTGTTCCCTGTTGCTCATGTCTGACTAGCTGCCTAACACTGTGACCTTCTGAGTTTGGCTTCCTTTACTCAGCATAATTCCCTCGGATCCCTCCAAGTTGTGTCGCTGTGTTGTGTATGATAATCCATCGCTTTCGTCGCCGAGGGTCTCCCGTGGTGTGCACGTACCACATGCGCGTTACACGTGTCACCCGTGAAAGGGCGTCTGAGTTGTTCCCAGTGCAGGCCCATTCCTAATAAAGCTCCCGGGAGCGTGGACGTGCAGGTTTTCCTGTGAATCAAGCTTTCGTTTTGGGGGGATGAGTGCCCCGGAGTGTAAGTGCTGGGCCGCGTGGTCGTTGCAAGTTCAGCTGCACGAGAAACAGCTGCCAAACTACTTCCCGGAGTGGCCGTCTGACATTGCGTTTAGCTCTCACCTGAGCCTCCCAGGAGACCAGGGCTGAGAACTGCTGCTCTGGAAGCCGAGCTGCGGTGTTCCCAGAAGCCGCGGGAACTTCGGCCGATGGAGCCGAGGTCTTCCACTTTGATTTTTTTCAAGATGACTCCTGAGAAATCTTTCGGAATCGTTCTCCAAGTGGGCTATTGCCTCCGCCTTCCTAGTTATTTATCTGAGATCCTCGCAGATATGAGCGCGAGAGGGTGTGGCCGCTCATTCTGCCACCCACACGGGTTTCAGTTTGCATAGAACACAGGCCTGAATTCGCAGGTCCGCAGTCTGGCGAGCTTCGTGGCCAGAGGCGGCTGCTCGCCCGCTGGCTCCTGCCGCCTCTCCTGGGAGCTGAGAGTTCTTCTAGAGAAGGGAGCTCTCTGCGTGCAGCTGAGCCTCCAGCGCCCAGAGTCCCACCCTGGAGAAGCAAAGTCAAGGCAGTTTCTCTCCCAAGAGGAGTGACTTTTCTGGGCTTCCTTGGGTGTTCTGGGATGAATCTTTGCCACCCACGGAGAGCAGACAGAAACACACCTGATGATCACGTCCCAGCATCTTACTCTCCTCGCCTCGCAAACTCTCTCCTCGAACCCGTCCCATGCCACATCCATGACGACCCCTCTCGGCTCCTTCCGAAAGCTCTCGGGCCCCTCTCTGCTGGCATCGCTGCCCCTCCACACTCCTGGAGCCTGGGGCTAGCCAAAGGCCAAACCAAAAAAAAAAAAAGGGAAACAAAAGCAAACAAAAGAATTCCCCTGACCCCCCAATAAACACACACGCACACACACAAAAGAGCAGGCTTGTGGGAGAGGAAGCTCCCACCAGCATCTACCCCGCGGGGGGGCGGGGGGTCCCCTCATTGTTCTCCCTCCCCAGGCCTGTGATGACAATTCCAGCCCTGGACAGGTCGCAGCCCCGCTGCCCTGCAGCCAGCAGCCCTCCTCTTTTCCCACCTCGGGCCCCCTGAGAAAGACGCCTCGAAGCAGATGTCATAGGCCCAGGAGCGGTTCCCACAGGAGGAGGAAGTGAGAGCTCACAAAAGGCTGGGCTTTTCCCTGAGGAAGCAGCGGTGGCTTTTCGGTGACGGACTCCTGCAAGGATGAGGGACGGGGCCGGCCTGGACCCAGGGGACGAGGGCCAAGAGAGGAGCTGGCTCTCGGAGGAAAGAAGGGCATTGTGAGCCCTTGTTTACGGTGCTGGCGGGGGGGCCGTGACCTTGCTGCTTGTCAACAGGCCCGCTGCTCCCCCCGCTCCCCACAAACTTCACGCATTGTTGTGGAGTCGGCCCATTCATAATTTTATTTGGGGGTGGTTGTTTTTTGGCCTCCAGCCCCTCCCCCAACTGGCTCACTTTCAGCATTGTCACCCGGATAAAAAGCAAGATATCCTTCCCCTTTCCGGAACCAGCTTCCTATCCTGGCCTTGCTGGCTCCCGAGCCTGTTAACCCTTAGAGGGGCAGCACTGGGCCCCCCTGTGCCCACAATCTGGTAGGGCAGGTGGGACTCGCATCTCACCACCCTGCTATTTGCTGGGGACAGAAGCACAGGGTCCCAGGAAGGGCTTGGAGAGAAGCAGTTTGGGATTGTGGATTTAGACACCGAACTGCCTGATTGCTGGGGACAGGTGGTAGGGTGAGAGGCTGGGGTGTTAGGGCCTGGGGCTGTCCTGGAAAAGGGGTGACATCCCGCCAGTCCCAGGAGAGCACGTGCATTTTCAAAAGGGACACCAGCAAGCCAGGGACGTGCGGGAAGGGGCTGCGAGCCGACAAAAGACCTAAAGGCCCGGAAGCAGTGTGGAAAGCAGGGCATTACGGCATCTGGGTGGTCTGCATGGAGAAGACCAGGAGGCCGCGGCGGGGGCTCCCTGCAATACGAGGGCCTGTCCCGGAGCAGAGGTTTCCTCTGAGCAATTTAAAGGACACAACTTGGACCAGGGCGGAAGGTGCTGTAGGCCTAGTTCACATAAAGGATGCTCCTGGATGCTGAAGGTGCGATGCGCAGCCCTGGGAAAGCAGTGACCCCTGTCTCCAGGAGCAGAGCCTGAGTGCGGGGGAGCCGGAGTGTGAGGACGCCCAGGCACCTCTGAGACCAGACGTGCGGGGGCCGGAAGCAGCGGCTCACCTCGTGACCAGCTCAGGGCCATGCAGAGAGCCCAGGGCAGAGCCAGGACCGGAACCCAGGACGCCGGGAGCACTGCTCTCCCTGTCACGTGTTCAAACTGAGGCCGGCTGCCCCTGCTCCGTGCGGGCCCGCAGACCGAAGGCCATCCCAGGGAGCTCGCGGCTCCTTCTGATCAAAGATCTCAAGCTTCAAGCCTTCGATGCCTCTACCCTCCCACTCTGCTTGCTCTTCCTTCCTGACGCCCTGCATGTTTTCCCCATTTCTTATCTGACTTGGTCCCCCACCTTCTCTCTTTGCAACCCTGGTTCCAGTTTAGGAAATCCACAGACTGCCTGGTGCTTCCAGCCAGCTTGCCTCCCTCTCTGGAACCATCTCCCTCCCTAGTTTTCCACCCCCATGTCCCATGCCTCCAAGGCCCCCTGTCTAACTTTTTTACAGCTCACCTGCCCCCCAAAGAATTTTCCCCAATGGCTCCTAAAGGCTCTGAGGAGTCCTGGCCTCTGCGCTCTGCATCGACCTCGCCCCCACTTGTAATGCATCGTTCGCCCCCACAGATGGATGGATCATGTTCCAGGCGTTTCCGAGCAGTTTCTGGCATTTAGGGCTCTACTCTGCAGTTAACATGGAAGTTTGGAAGACGAAGCCTCAGCTCAGTTCTGCTCAGGCATCTTGGGCTCTAACAGGATACAAGGGAGATGGTGGCCCTGCCCTCCCAGAGCCCACTGGTCAACAGCATCCTCCGGGCTCCCCCCAGCAGCCCCGTTTCCTTGCGTGGTGGGCTGTACGTCCTGAGTTGTCCATGCATTGGGGGCGCGTCGTTCTGTTCGGTTGCCATAATAAATTACCATAGATTGGAGGGCTTAAATAATCAACATTATTTTCTCACAGTCCCGGAGGCTGGAAGTCCAAGCCCAAGGCGTCCGCAGGGTTGGTTTCTGCTGAGGCCTCCCTCCTTGGCTCGCCGATGGCCGCCTCCTCCCTGCGTCTCCACGTGCTCTTCCCTCTGCATGTGTCTATGTGTCCGTCTCCTCATCCCCTCTTCTTATAGGGACACCGGTCAGACTGGATCCAGGCCCACCCACATGACTTCATTGTAACTTACTTACCTCTTAAAAGGCCCTGTCTCCAAGCGTGGGGATTTAGGGCTTCAGCATGTGAATTTTGGGGAAACACAATGCAGCCCGGCCCCAGGGGTTTGGGGGTACTCTAAGAGCATCTCCAGGAGCTCACTGATTCTATGTCTAGTCAAGTGGCCAATGAAATAGAGTGATAACTAGAAAGAAAGAACAATGGGGTCTGAAATTGGAGAGGGGATGCGGGGCAACGTCTGGAGAGCCCGGGACTCTTCGCTGGGGAAGCACGTCCCTCCGCCCCGGCTGCCCCCTCAGTGTGTGGCCTGCCGTGTTTTGGGTCCCTGCAGCCCGCCCATGGCCAACCATGCACTTTTGGTTAAAGTCTCAGCCAGGCCTGGGTGTAAGGGTAACAACATATGTGCCAGTGACAGAGCGGGTTAAATGGAGGTTGGGTCCACTTTTGGGAGGCGGACAGTGCATTGCGGAACGTGGCCTAGCTGGGGGCAGGGAGGGACGTGTGGGGCGGGACGTTTAGGGATTGATCATGCCTAGAAACTGCTGATTCTGACCCACAGAGGCCACACGAAGAGCAGGGTAGGCAGAAGCCTTCCCAGGAATGTCAGGACTCCTGGTGGGGAATGAAGATCCACCCCCAAACACGCTCGCCCAGTGTGTACATGTATGAACACATGCACATGCATGTGTACGCCTGTGCGCATGTGTATGTCTGTATGGTCATGTGTGTGCCTGTGTATCTGTGTGTTTGTGTGCATGTGTGTGCACATGCATGTTCGTGTATATTGTATGTGTGTGCATGTATGTGTGCATGTGCATGTTTGTGTGTGCATGTGTGTGCATGTGTGTGTGTGTGTGTGTGTGTGTGCGCGCTCTCATGCCCTGCAAGTGGTTAAGTGTCCGGATGAAGGTAGGAAGGGACTCGGGTCCCTGAGAGTGGGTGGCTGTGATTCAGGAGACAGGGTTCCTTGCCAGGGAGCGGCCATAGGACACCAAGCCCCAGTGTCATCTGGGAACAGGCGAGGGCCCCAGTTCTCCCCACAGCCCACTCCTCTTCAAAGCCGCCCTTCTGGCTCGTTGTTGGGCTGCTTGCTTTTCTCCAGGGAGCTCCCGCTTTAGAGACCATCGGGACTTGAGAGTGGGGATGTCCTCTGCTCAGGATCAGTGGGGGGCGCTGAGAAACCCTGACGCATAGCACTCTACTCGGGGAGTCCGTTTGTGTGCTTCTCACCGTGGCGTGGGAAGCGGAGGACAAAACCGTCCTCACTGTACCTCGGCCGGGAACGCTGGCCCTGGGGCTTGGCAGCCCCAGGGATCAGGGCTGGGATCCTGGCTCAGCCACTTAGCGATGTGTGATTTAGGGCAAAGTTGACCTCTCCACATCCCAATCTCCTGAGACCTAAAGTGAGAGTGTGAATACTTGATGGAGAAGTTTCGTGGCGGTCGATGAGATGAGAGATGTCGCCACGAAACGTTCTCATGCTAGGCGTCGGCCCCTCCTCTTCTCCTGCCGCCCTCGACGGTGGCACGTGGTTAGCCTGAGGGCATGGGGTGCAGAGCCAGGACCGAGACTCAGAAGCACAGTGTCTCTGCCCACCCTCTGCCTGTCTCGAGATCGCTCTCTGCTTAGTTGCCCCACCTCGAGGCTGCCTGTTATCCGACACTTCGAAGTCTGGGACTAAAATGAAGTTGAGATGATGAGCATATTTTCTTTCCCACTTTCCACTACCAGTGGCCTCCAAACCAGCAAACTCCTAAACAGAGCTAAGATGGCAGACAAAGTAACGTGGACACTTCTCAGAACCCACGGTAGGCTGAGGGTCCCCTAAACTCACAGAGCTTCACCTCGCTGAGGTCCGCCGACCAGCAGTTCAGAGGCTGTGAATGGCCAGCCTCCCTCGCTTCTCCTCCGTTCTTTCCTCGTTTGTCCCCTCGGGCATTCACTCATCACTTACCGAGCCCCAACGTAGATAAGATAAGCGTCAAGGCCTGGCACACAGTGGAGAGCAGCCCCGCACCCTCCCGGTCCTCCCAGAGCTGACTGATCAGCTCCCCCCACTCTCCTCCAGCCACAAGCAACTGAGGAAGAGAGGAAAAAGACAAAAGCGAGAAAGGCGAAGCCCCCACAAGCAGCCCCGGGCTGAGCCCGGAAGCCCCCATGTCGTTCGCCCATGTCATTCCCAAAGCTCTTCTCCAATCCGGGACTCAGGATCAGAACGCGACCGAGTCGCTTTGAGACCCAGCTCCCGCCTGAGGCAGGGCCCCTTTCCCACTAGGAAGATGCAGAAGAGTCGAGCTTGTCGAAGGGGTGCCCCGGGAGGCAGGTCACTGAGACTCAAAAGAGAAAGTCATGATTTTCCCCTGGCAAACCCATTCCCTATGTGTGGGGCGGAGATGTGACCAAGGCTCCCTCCATGACCAAACTTCAGTCAGGTTCCTCTGAGCCCACTTTTCGATGAGGCCTCATCTTGGGCCTTCTGTGTCCATCCTTCCAGAGTCCAGTTTTAGCAAGAGTCTTGCTCAGTCAGTTTAGAGAGAATCTTCCACCCTTGGTACCTGATCACCCTCGATGTCTGTCCAAATTCCTCAGTCCCTACAACCCTCCAGGTGATATCTGATCACCCTGGCCTCCCTTCAGTGAAAATCCTCTGAAGTCATTTAGCAAGAATTCCCCTACCTTGATGTGCATGCATATGCCTGTATGATCGCATGTATGCCTGGGTAGTCTCTTAGTAATTTCCATCCACTGAGCCCACCTGTCCTTATTGTATTCAGAGTTGAGCCCCATCTCTCGCCCCTGTCTCAATAGCCTTGACACCTGTCACAAGTCCTAAAGTCTTCCCGTTTGTTTTAACAAGTGTCAGAATAATTTTTCCTTTAACAGGTATTGTTAAAAGTGAAAAAACAAACAAGCAAATATCTGCTCTGTTAGAGTGACCGTTGGATACGAATTTTATGAGTTGTCTAGCTGGCCAACTTTTGGGGAACAATCTTGAGGTTTATTTCTAACACACAGAGTCGTGATCGGGTGGGAGATCTGAGGCTGCTGGTTTCTCTTTCAGGGAAAAAAAAATCTAAGAGACGTGGACAGAAGTCTCAGCAGCTCCAGCCATCGGCCCTGTTGCTGACTCTGGGCAAAAAGGGACCCCCACTCCGCTAGCGGCTACCAAAGCTGGACAACTATTTATTGAAGATCTGGGTTGAAAAAGGAGCCTGAGCTCATGGCTGTCGACCATGACCGTGGTCCCTGAGCTCAGGGACCCAGCCATTGGACTGAGAAAGTTATTCCCCTCACCCTCTGACAGCCTCCCATCGTCACGGAGCGCTGGCCAAGGGCCGTTGTGGGACCTTTGACATCTGGAGATGATCGGTGATTTGGCTGGAGATGGTCTTGCTCTCTCTAAACAGAAACTTCTCTCGACAGGCCACATCCAAGGGGAAGATTTGACTCTTCCGTATTCGCAGCTCTTGGGAACTAAATGAAACGCTACAGATCCAGCCCACTCCCTCCCTGGAGTGTTGGGACGGAACCATTGCGTGGAACCCCTCGCCAGATATAAGCCAGTGACTACGTGGGCAAAGCTGGATCGGAATCCAGAACCAGAGCTAAGGACGGCTCCCTTCCCAGTTCGCGGGCTCCCACATCATCACTACTGAGAGGACTCAGAAAGGAACTGCACAGTCATTTGTCACCTTCGCAGTTGGGAGAAAACTATCCTTTACTGAAGTTTTCTTTGTGGGAGGAGGAAAAAATAAGAACCTGCAATTCAGCAGGGAATACAATTTTAAAAATAAGCCTCCCGGTCAGTGTGTTTAATGCCCGCCCCGTGGGGATCCTCGGCCCATAACTCAGGAGCACAATGGCTTTTCTTATTATGAATGAGTGTGAAGTGCCAGCAGAGGAAATAGGAAGCCCCCAATGTAGTCTGAATGGACCTGTGAACAGGGATAATAAAAGTTGTCCTGGATTTCCGTTACCTCCAGGTGTTTCCGCGGGGACCTCTATTCATTCAGGCTTGGGGATGGCCATGGTGCCAAACCTCCCCGGCCCGACCCCGGCCCCTTGCTCCATTCCCCTGACCTTGCTGTATCCACTAGTGGCCATTTGCGCCTGGACTCCTGGGACTCCGTGATGGGCATGTTCGCGCCCCAACACTGTGGGATTCATTCTAGAGTGAAGGAGAGGACGAGAGGTAGGAGGAAGGATGGGGCTGCCGGATTACAGCCGCCACCCAGCTGGGTAAGAGAGGCTCGTGAGAGGGAAGCTGCCCATGGAGACAGGTAGTCAAAAGCCATGGGTGACAGAGACACAGCGAGGGACTCGGGCCACGAGTCAGAAGGTCCCCAGCAGGAGGGAGGGTTGGGTTAGGAGCTGAGAACACCGTCTGTGAGGGCTGACACATCAACACAGCCGCACATCCAGCGAGCTGGAGGCAGACACCCGGAGGCCTGCCCTCTGCCTGCCATGGACCTCCTGGGACCTTGAGTGTATCAGTACCTACCAAGTTTGTCCCTTAGCTCCGGAATTCTTGAAAAGGTTGGAACACGCTGCCTATCCAGTGCTACCTTCTGAAATCAGATTGAAGACAAGAATGCTTCAGAGCAAAAGGGAAAAGGAGGTGTCTACATGGACCAAGCAGGAGAACAGACAAGTGAAGTCGGCGTGGAGTAAGAAGGGTGACTATCGGGGACAGGCTTTCGCTGGCCCTGTCCGGGCATTCCAGTGTGAAACAGGCCACGGAACACACCTGCTTGCCCCCAGGTGAGGAACCCCACCAAGGCAGCCTCCCCGTCACCCGAAGAAGCCACCGGAATGGCAAGGCTGCCCTTGAACTATTTTAACCAAGCAGATTCATAGATATGCTGCCCCGCGGGGCGGGGTGCGGAGACTGTCATTCTGAAATGGGAGATGGTGGTGGATACGGAAATACATCGTAAATGACTCAACTTTGTACACAGTCGATGGGTTACGACACACATCGGCTGGGCGGACAACAAATCTTGGAACTGACATGGCTCTGACCCCTGTGCAGGGAATCAGTCACTTCTTCCCATCACAAGTAAGAAGACCCGCCCCTTCCAGAAAGCCTATCATGACTGCTTAACCTGGGGAGATGCTACCCAGAACCCATGGATAGCTGACCCAGTAGTCGCTAGCACATATTAGTCGGGATCATATCATTCCGGCAGCATCACTAATGGCAGACTGCGGGACCTCCAACCGGAAACCCTGAGCCCTACCTCTTCTCGCCTCTTTCGGTTCCATCCACAGGGCAGGTCTGTGAGCCAAAGGATGAACATGTACTAAGAACCTGCTGGGAGGAGAGCGGCCCTCTGGTTGCCATTGTTTGGAGAGCAAGCCCTGACTATGGACAGTCCAGGTGTCTGATTCATATCTTTGTAAGTCACCTCAGGCCTTCGGTAATTAGCAAATAGAGTTATGCATCACAGCGTCCAAGGTAATGTACGACTTCGGTTCCCCGAGGCAACAATAATGCTAATGAAACTGGTAATGATGATGTTGATGATACACAGATAAACCACTTCAGAGTGAATACAGAGCTGTATACTTTTCATAGCATATATTTTACTTTGGGTCTAGTAACTACATGAAGTAAGAAAGGTGTGTGTTACTGCCCAGGTAAGAGCACAGGGGCACATGGAAGCATGCGGGCCCTGTGTGCATCAGAGTTCTCTTACCTAGTAAGTGACAGAGGCGATCTTTTGTTTCGTCAGCCAAGAAAGTCAGGTCTACAGGGTGTTGTTTACCATGGGAGCATCACCCAGAAGATGCTAGATCGGCTGAATATTGTTGTCTACACTGGGGAAAACTGTTGGCTCTGAACACCCCCGGTACTGGATGACTTTGGTGTTTCTTAACAACAAACACAGGAAGCTAAGCAAGCCCAGGGCCTGTGCCAGACCGGGAAGCATGGCAATGCCGCCTCCCTTCTGCAGCCTTCAGCCCGTACGCACGCGCCGGGCGCGGGATCGCCGGGCACACAGCAGGCGAGGGGTGTGGCAGAAAAAAAAGCGCCAAGCCCAAGGCCAAAAATCTGTGTCCGATCACAAGGCAACCGCTCTCTTGCTGTGTGGTCCTAGGTGAGCGCCTTCCCTTCTGGCTATCAGCTTCCTCAGCTGTAAAATGAGGGAATTAAATGAGATACTCTATGTATTGGATGATTCTACAATGGCTGCAGTGCCCTTTGGGGCCCATTTGCACCCTTTGGAAGGCCAGCCAGTGAAGGTTGCTAAGATGGCATCCCCTTACCTGGAAGAAGAAAAAACTGAGAGCAGGAAGCAGGCGCTGCTCTGAGCTGAGATGGTCTTTTCCCACCTGTGCTTGGGTGCCCTAATCCCAGCCGCCCTCCAGGTCAGGGCCCTGGAGAGAAGCAGCAGACCCAGCTGCTCCGGGGCCTCTCCGCCCCCCCGCCCCGCCCCCCACCCTGCAGCCTCACTGGCCCCAGCTCTCCCCCCCCCTCCCCGGGGCACTGTCTCCCCCACCCTTTCTCCTGCCAAACCACATCACTTGCAGTTTTGCAATTTTCACACTGAGCTCAGACTCACTTTCCGGAAATCTCCTCAGGCACAAACCAGGACAGCCCCTCCCTCCATCCCCTGCAAGCTCCCCTTGGCCTAGACCTTACAATACTTTGGGTATGGCTGTGTCGGCCATGGATTTCCTTCTGTTCCTCATGCTTTTCGGATGGGGAGGATGGGAGTGGGTTGGGGTCACCGCGAGTTCATGCAGATGCAGTTCTGCACCTGGGTTTCTGACTTGGCCTGAGGTGGCTGCCAGGGCGGTGAGGTGGCTGAACCAGCAACAGCGCAACCATCCGCAGGGCTGAAGATTTAGTCACAGGATCCCCGTGGAAGTAGGACAAGGCTATGGCCACCAGCAAGACCCCTGCTTGTATGCCCCTGGGGCAGGGAGAAGTTGTCGACACACAGAAGGGGTCGGGATTCCTAGTTGCTTAACCATCTCATCATGAGACGCATCCCGAGACGTGCTTCGCTGCTCCTGAAAGCAGCGACAAGCCCAGGTCGGATGCCTCATGCTCCTGGGGGCTGGCTCAGCGCTCCTGAGCCCAAAAGAGTCAAGGAGGTCGCGCCCCCCCCCGCCCCCCGCGGCTTAGCGTATACCACCGATGCCCTGCGTTTTGGTTAAAGGTTCACCATCTTGTTTCCTTCTTCACTTTGGAGTCCGGTTTCATAAGTATTTGACAAGGGCAGCGCACATATATGGAGCACTGGGAAGATTTTATCTAGCCGGGCTGCGCTGTGGCTGGCTCACTGACCCCCCCCCCCCCCCAGAGGCAGCACTTCAGGGCAGAGTCTGTGTCTCTCTCCTCCCCCCCGTCGCAGCAGGCTCTGCGCCTGTGAGAAGTGTTCCCTTTGCTGGTGCCCCTCCCACCCCGGGAGGTTCCTTCCTTAGGGGGTCCTTTGCTGGTCTCATCCTGGGCCTATTTCCCTTGATAACTAAGTTCCTACTTTTCTGCAGGTATAAGACAGAGTTGGGCCCAAGGCTCTAAGGGAGGTGCAGAGAGAAGACTTCCTTTCTCCAGGTTCTTTCTTTCCAGGAAGCAGAGTCTGGAGATTGGCTGCTGGGGTCTAGTCAGAGCTCCGACTTTTGCACGCCAAGCCCGGGAGGACAGGTGGTTAACGTTCCTAGCTGAGGGGATTCCTTCTTCTCCACCAGCCTCTCCCCTCCTGATTACTCCGTATTCTGAGCACCAGCACCTGGGTCCTTGGGCCTACACGGACACGTCTCAGCCTACTGCCCCTCGTGGGACCTTCCGTAGAGCTCTCTGTCCTCTTGTGAAGGGACACTGTGCCCTTTCTCACCTCCTTTCCCTTTTCCTACACTTAAACAGTGAAACCCCACTCAGCTCACACAAAGGGCACAGATACTGATGCTCACTGGGTCACTGCAGGGCTTCTGTCTGGCGGGGTCTCTGTGTCATCCTCCAACAATCGAGGCAGAGTGGCCCCGTGGGAGCCCTTATCAGGCCTGGGCTCTCACCCAACTCTCCCACGTACATCAGCCAATGGCTGAAGTTCTTAGAGCCGCAATGCTGCCAACTCTAATGTAAAAATAATCGCCCATATCTCACACAGTTGTTAGGAGAACTAGTGAGGAAATGCCTCATTCGAGTCTTTATAAGCAGAATCTTCTTCCGAAATAGATATAATAATACCTAACATGTGAGGTGGAGGTGAGGATTAAACGGGGCGATGCATTTAAAGTTAGCAGAGTGCTCCCTACGCAGTGAGGCCTCAATGAATGGCAGCAGTTGTCATGGAGAAAGACAGTAAGTGGCAGCTGTGGTCATCAGTCAATACTGTGGTCTCTGTCTAGGGGCCGAGACTGCCCCACCCCCCAGTGTGGGCATGGCCCTCCTCACATCCTGTGCTTCCTGCCCGCCACCCCCTCCCCCCCCCCCCCCCCCCGCAGGTAGGAGAAGGGGACTTACAGACCTTCGGCACCTCAGACTTGGTGTTGCGCTAAGTACATCACCCCATGTGCTCCTCACAGGGTGGTAGGGTTTAGTAGAAAGAGCCTCGATTTTGGAGTCTGACAGGCCTGGCGAAATCTGTATTTTACCGCTCACTAGCTGTGTAACCTCTGGCGAGTTATCTAATCCCACTCATCGCCCGTTCCCTCATTGGGGAAATAGGGTCATAAGGAAAGATTTCACAAAGGAGACATCGTGTGCATTGGAGCTGGAAGGACGAGGAAGATTTGGAGAAACGGAGAGGAGGAGGGAGGGCTGCGGGGGGATGAGGGAGAGGGAGACGGGACAGCAGCCCGGGCGATCAGAGGGCACAGGGGAGCCAGGTCATGACTGCCAGTCGGGCGGGACTCTTCTCTGTAGGCAAAAGGGAACCACAGAAGGCTTGAGGGACAAGCCGGCCACCTGCACCAAGTTTCTTGGCCTGTGTTGGGTGTGACCTCATGATACTACAGGTTGTGCTATAGTTTCTGGGAAGATGGAGTTCTTACCTGTAGCACCTGCAATGAGGGATCCATTCTTGGCAGAGTGACTAAGGAGCCTGGGGTTGTCTCCTGTTCATTCATGCCTCTCTGCAGGTATGTTTAGCTTGGACATAAACTTGGTTGGCTGGGAATTTTTTTCTCACTCTTCCTACCATGTTGTTAATGCCAAGGAAAGCAGAGGAAGACAAACAAAGCTCCTGCAAGGAGAGCCCCTGAGAACATGCAAAGCATAGTATGAGGAGTGAGCAAATAGAATCTCTTTAGTCAGAGTAGAAATATATGACCTGGTCACTCTAAGATGTGGGTACCAAAGGCCAACAAGGCAGAGGAAGGCCAGGTCACCAGTCTGCTGATCCAGAAGGGCCGGGAGTTTCCTCAGATCAGGACCAGGATGGGCCTAAGACCATAATGGGCTACATAGTGTGCTGGAAAAAGCGCCTGGCCCAGGGTTCAACAATGCAACCTCAGCTTCTTTTCCAGCCATTGATCAGCTGTGGAATCAGGACGCTAAATGAAAAATGAAGCCTTCATGAGCTTTCACCCGCTGCTCGGCGTAATAACATCGCCCTCTCGGGCTGTGTGAAAGCACCTGAACACACCAACCAGTCTGCCACCGGAGGTGAAGGATTTAAACACCTGACATGAGCACCACGGGAAAACACGGGCTGGACGGAAAACCGGAATCCGGGGTCCGCGATCGCCAACGAGAGCAAGGAGGATGGCACCGGCAACAGGCCCAGGCTCTGCGCCAGCTGGGAGCCCCATAAGGAAAGAAATAGGGCAGTGACACCACGTCCTGCGGCGGAAGCTGCTTGCTGTCCTCCCAGTCACAGAGCTGATTGTTGGGGCCCAGCAAATAGCCTGCTAGAGGGTGAGGGGCAGACAGAGGGGCTTCCTTGTCCTCTGGCCCCTTGCTCAGGCCAGACCTCCGTTATTCTATGTAATGGAAAGCAGTTGATTTTTCCACCATGGGGAAATTTGGACCACAGTGAGCCGTGCCAAATTCACCTTGTTTGAGAATCGAGACAGTGTGAACCTTCATGATTAGCAGGACCACAGATTTAAGCCTGAACCCATGGCGGTTGAACAATGGTATGTAACACAAGTTCAAAGGTGCCCATTGTAAGGAATAGAGGCAAACAAAGTAAACACCCATCCTGCTGTCGGTGGACCCCGTAGATTCAGGCTTGTGGATTCAGGTCTGGGAAGGTTTAGTGGACTGGGCACTGGGCTTGGAGTCGAAGTCTTGATGGAATCCTGACTCCGGAACTCACGGAGCATGGAGATTTAGGGGCACTCCTTAGCTCTGTGGTGGTAGCTTTTCTCATTTGTCAAACGGGACGATGGGGCGCTACGCCCCTAAGGAAGCCGTCAAGGTTGAAAGGGACCTGGACGGCAAAGTGCTGCAGAAATGGGACGCGTCGTGCTTTTTGAGTTCTAGGGGTGCTTTTCTTGACCCGAAGATTCTCTTGCTCAAGGTCGTCTCCCACGGGCCCTTGGTATTTTCTCCCCTACTCCCACTCTGGGTACAGGAGAGATGGGACCGCCAGACGTGAAAGGCGGTAACAGGCCACAGGCTCCTCCCGGCCCAGGCCAGCCCTTGCTCCAGGGCAAGGATCGGAGGGAACACCCAGGGAGCCAGGCTCCCCTCCTTCCTGGGCGGAGGCAGGAAATGTCAGGGGCGTCGGGGGAATCCTGGACAGAGATTTCTGAACAGGGTCCTTGGCCAGGCCTTGGAAAGCCGAAGTTTTCTGTCCAGGCCTGCAATTCACATTCTGCAGGCTTGGGAGAGCCATGTCCTCCCTCAAGCCACTGTTTCTGGTCTAGAGTGACCACTAAAGTCCTTGCCAGCTCTGAAATACTAGCTCTGAGAAGCAAGTTCCAGCCCATGAAAAACTCTAAATGTTTTCCAACTCCTTTGTCTTAGACCTCAGAATTTAATACTGTAGGCAAGAAAAACTGTTGATCTTCCCCTCTGTCCACTGAACAATTCCAAGAGTCCTCATCGCTCCAGGCTAGGCTTCTCTGTCCCGCAGGACCTTGGACTGTCCCACCCCAGCCCTGGCTGCAGCCAGCCTCCAACCTCCCAGGCCTCGTCTGACCTGCTGTCTCTTCCCAAACAAAGTGAGTTAGGCACAGGAGAAAGCCATGGGGCACCCCAGTGGCCCTGGGCCCCTATCCCACGTTATGTCCATGCCGAAAGGAGGTCTACTCACACAATATCCACACTTGCAATGCACCCCAACTAAGAAATGAGTCAAATGGTAGGCACTTCTTTTCAGATAAAAGCTGGTTAGTAAGCGAAAGATTCAGGGGTCGGCAAGATTTTCCAGAGCCTTCCAGGTCAGATCGCAGGGTTGACCATCCCGTCCACCTAGTTAGAGGGACTGGGTCAGTCTCCGTGTTAGTGTGATGTCACCTAGGGCAGGTTAACTAGCTGGACATGCGCTGAGTAAGGGCCGATGGGAGACCAGGATCCCTTCAGGGACAGAGCAGTTTGAAGGGGTGAAGGTGAGTTTCACTGCATCTAGTCTTGAAATTGCCAAAAGGCTGAGCCCAGCACTCGGACACTTTATAAAACAAAGCCATTTCTGCTCTCTCTTCTGTAAGCCAAAGGCTTTGTCCTCTGCGCAGCCCTCAGAGGCTACGGAGCGGAGTGGCCTGAACACATTATCAGGGGGGCCTTTACAGACGGGGAAACTAAGACCCGGGTCCAAGGACTGGCTTGGGCGAGCTCACCCCCATGAGTGGTGGGACCTGGGGGGTGATACCGATCCCAGTGCCAGCAAAGACAGGGAACTCCTGCCCTGATACTGTGCCCTGGGTCTTCAGAAGGTCACCCAGGGAGCCAGACTCACGGCTCCAGGAGAGCGGCTATAAATAGCACGGGGCTCGGTACCTGCACACTCCGCAGCCAGGACAGGGCGGTGTGCACAAGCCCAGGGAGCAATGAATAGGGATTGTTCAGCAGGAGATGGCTTGTATTCTTCTGCATCGCTTGGGTCAGCGCCAGCCCCTTTTCTCCAAGCAATCCCATTTTGGCTATTGTGCCCATTATGGCCGATCTTTATCTTGGTTGTTTATCCAGTTGCTGTATAGATTGACTTTCTGAATGTCAGGGTTCGGCTGTTTCCATAACAGGAAGCCGCTTGCTGTCTTACTGTGTTAAGAAACTCCTGTCTACACAATAGAATCCCTACAAAACCCTAAACACTCCATTTGCCGGGGAGCCTCATTGAATCCAGCTCTTATTGTTTCTTTTATAGGCTGAATCCTGTATTTACAGTCAGAGGAGCGTGCATGTGTGTGTGTGTGTGTGTGTGTGTTGTGTGTGCGCGTGTGTGTGTGTGCGCGCGCACATGTGCAGGATATTAGGCCTGGCTTTTCACTTTCCAAGTTCTCCACCTGAACCTCGGCATAAATTAGGGTGCCAAGATTCCCCGGACATAGACTTAATGAAGTTGGGGGGTGGGGAGGTCAAGCAGGACCTTGTCCCTGGAGAGCTTCCTCTGGTTCTCATCGGGTTGCCTTGCATTCGGGAGGAAGCTGGCGTTTATGTTTCTATACCGAGGCCCAAACAGTAGAACTGAATGCTCAAGTCAGCATTGAACCCAGGCGCCAAGACCCTTGTGGAGGAAACAGAAGATCAAAGGGGAGGCATTCATGCCTGCTTCTGTCACTGTTATTTATTATCTTTCGAGGTGGTTCCCATGCCAGTGGACATTTTTCAAGAAGCCCTCTAGGTCCCTGGTTAACGATCACGGACTTATTTTTATCAGGCTCTCCCCTCCCATCCTCAGCTGCCTAGGAGTTTAGAGAAGAAACGGAGAGCGGTTGGAGTCTCTGAGATCTCCATGGGGAGCAGCCTCCTTCACAGCAGAGCCTTGGCGCATCAGAGAATTAAGTGCTTGGGGGTTGTCTGGGAGCTTCTGGAGGGCACAGGCCTCCTAGCTGGTACCCGGCAGGGTAAGCACTTGCCACCCTGGATTTTTAGGGCCATTACGAGCTTGCAGTCCTTGAGATGCAGTTGTAGGTGGAAAAACAGCCTGGATTCTTTGGGGTAGGGTATCCTGGTTCTCTTTAAGTCTGATACATAAACTTCTGTTTTTGTTGAAGGCTCTTGGTGTCCTATGGCTCAAATCGTCATTTCCACCTTTTTACCGTCCCCTTTGGGAGTTCCCTGTAGACAGAGCCCCCATGGGACACCTGTTGCCCCGAGAGCTGTCATAAAAGCTGCTTAGCAGTAGAGGGCACTGTTTACCCACAATCCAAGCATGAACCTAGGACAAGAGAAAGAATTCGGATGCTCCAAGAGTGGTCATCTAACTGGTTCTCATGTCTCCTCTGAAACATGTCCAAAGCAGCCCGCTAGATGAGAAGGTCATAAGTTCACAAGCCCTCCCCTGTCTTACTTGGGAACTCAGTCCTGTCCTAGCAGTCGTCCTTGTCAAGAAACCCTTAAACCAACCTGCACCCATTGTGTTACATTTCCTCTTGTTCTGTTCCACTGACTTTGAACCTCATGTTCATATTGCAACAGATTGAATTACTTCCCCGAGATGCCTTCCCTCTATTATTCTTGTTTACCCAGCATTCCCTGCCACGTTCACGTCCCTGGGGTGGGGCACGGAGTAGTTCTGGGACAGTACAAATTGGGCCCAATTTGAACATTGGCTGATTACGTTTAATATTTCTGAGAGTTCTGGATATAGCTAGATCTTTTCAACAATAAATAAAGAGTGCTTAGTTATTTATTGAGCTTACAGGTCAGAAGTCCGGTTTTTATAAAACACATGCAAAAATGAGAATCATTATTATAGGGCTATGCTTCGGAAAATGGCCCTGACACACTGGAAATGCTGAAAATAACCAGACTTCCATAGTGTTATTCACTAAATACTTGGCCATATTTCTGTGGGTAGCGTTAACCTTATCTGTGTTGAGGTTTCGCCTTGGTCTGTATGCAGTGGAGTTTTACCGTGAAGTCAGGGCCCCTCATCGCTAGCCGGAGTGCCTTAACGATGTAGTCAAACAGCACGTGTTATGTGAAATTTGCAAAAGTAAGATATTTTGATGACGAATTGGTTAAGGCTGTTGTTTGTTTCCACTCTGACTTTCCCTCTATTGTACTTGCCATGTGTATACATACTTCAACTACTTTCCCTTAGTTAGAGACTGCTAACTGTCCTGATGTAGAAATGGCTCCCAGGCAGGCCCCAGACAGATCTCATGGCAGTCCTCCCAGTGCCCTGGGGTGAAAGTGTCAGGCTGGAAGTCGTGCCTCTAGGGGAATGTGCCTTAGGGCTCCCGGCCCTGGAAGCATGTACAAGGCAGAGGAGACACGGATTTGAAATATACAGAGCCAGAAGCCTGTCTGAATTACTCTTCCGGTTTTATTATACTCGTGGAGTTTTTCATCTTTTAAAAATACCCCATTTGGGGAAAATAATAGAGGAAATGAAAAGTTCAGTGGTTGCCAGGGTTAGGGGGAGGGAGGGTGAATAGGTGGAGCACAGAGGATTTTTGGGGCCGTGAAACTACTTTATGATACTCTGATGGTGAATCCATTTGTCCAAACCCGTAGAATGTATAAGACTGCGAGCAGCCCTAATGTGACCTGCAGGCTTTGGGTGATAACGACGCGTCAGTGTAGGTAGTCGACTGTAACAAATGTACCACAATAGTGAGATGCTGATAATAAGAGAAGCTGTGTGTGTGTTTGGGGTGTGTGTGTTGAGGGGCGGGGAGGCTGGAAGGAGCAGGGAATACGTGGGAACTCTCTGTACTTCTCTCTTTTGCTGTGAATTTAAAATTGCTCTAAAAAAATAAAGCGGAGCACTTTAAAAAATTTATTGTGATTCATTTACTCATTCTTTCAGAGGACTCCAAATTATTGAGGTCCTCCCAAGAGTGTATATGTAATAAATCCTCACAGTTGTATTAACTCGTAAGCGCATCATTTTTCCATTCAGAGTATAAATATCTTGACGGTGGAAAAAGTCTCTGCTACTTCTTATGTCCGGTACATGAAGTAACACTGTTCACAGGCTGGAGGTGCTCGCCCCCTCTCATCACACTCTGGTGCCTGGAGGCTGGCATCTGCAGGAATTGTGTCATGGGCCTGTCGAGCAGAAGATAGAGAATTGTGTCCTGAGATTTCTGGTCGCTTGACGGTGCCTTCAGCTAAAACAGAATGGAACCACAGGAAGCATCTAATCCATGTCATAGAAGGAAGCAGCAAATAGTCAGCTGTGAAAGCTGGCGACTTTAAAATTGTGTTCCTGGTACAGCTGACAAGATAATGGCATCCTGCCCTGGCGAGCTGGGTCAGGAGGAGCTAGGGCGTCTCATCCTGAGGCTCCCATCACCATGAAAGACAATGAGAGACATTACCCCACAGACTGTTGTGTACTTTTCTGTTTCTAGAAGTTTCTGAGCACACTCCTTCTGGGAGACAAAATTTGTGCACTTTAAATCTTCTTTTCTCTGAGTTCCTGCTTGGTTAGAGTAAAAAGAATGAACTTTTTCATGAGGGTGAGTTTTTTTTTCCACAGAAAAGCCACAATTCATATTTTCATAGGGAAGATAAAGAAGAGTTGAAGAGAGACGGTAAAGGAGATTTATCTGGCAATTAATTCCTGATTGACCATCTCTGAATGAGAAACCCTGTCATATCTGCATCTGCCAGCAGAGGGCGAGGCATCCCCGCTGGCAGGGAGAACGTTGACTCCTCCGCCAGGGTTCTTTCCTTGGTCCACCTGGATTACCAGCCCTGCTCTGCTTGCTTCTCCTGATGCACCTGCACCCCTTGAGGCTATGCACCCGCACCCCTTGAGGAGGAGGCCCCGCTTCAGAAGGCTGCAAAGAGCTCTGGGCTCGAACGTCTGGCCGAGGCTACTCTGGGGACAGTTATTAGACTTGAAGCACCCCCCATCTCCAGTTTGCAGGGATCCTCAGGAAGATTCTGAAAAAGGTGCTATTGAGAAACTTTAAGGAATGAGACAGATCCAGAAAGACCCATCCCCTTCTGGACCCCACAAGGGAGTCTTATATAGAGATGCCAGATAAAATACACAAAGAAAATTTTTTTTAGTGTAATTATGTCCCAAATATTGCATGGGACATACTCATTTTTCACAGACCATTCTTTGTTTATCTAAAATTCAAATTTAATTGGGTGTCTTTTTTATTTGCTGAATTTATACTGTTCAGCTCTCCTGGGGTGCCCAGAATATTCTAGCCCCACGCAGACCCAAATTGGGGTTTCTTCTCCCTTCCCCTGGATCCTTCTCCCCCAAACTCTGGAATGGAAAGGAGATGTTTTATTAGGCCGGCTTTAATCTAAACCCCTCGCTTCAGAAAGGGCCCAGGAACTGTGGACACCGAGTGTCGGTCATGCTCTCATTTCTTCGGCCTTATTTGGTCTTGTTAATAAGACAGACAGACCTGCAGTTAATGGAGAAGGAAAGTGCGACTCAGGGATTGGCTTTGCGCAGGGACCCTGGTGGACAGACTGCGCATGCCTCTGATAGCTTACCTGGATAGTAGAGGGGCGTGGGCCCAGAGTCTCGGGCCCTCCACCCCAAACACCAAGAACCAAGGTATCACAAATAGAGCACGGCCACATACCGTGCACTCCACCACCCAGGCAGTTGGCCGGGACTCTGGGACGGGCCCCAGGGGGACACGATTGTGCAGGCAGCCCCGGCCGGCGGGACACCTGGGCCCCAGCAGCGGCCTCGGCAGCGGCCTCAGCGGCAGCCACGCTTTCCTGTGCAGCCGCTGCAGTGTGTAGGATGCTGATAACGGGAACAATGCGGCAGAGGAAAAGTGGCAGGGGTGGGACAATGAGTCGGGTCGCGGGGACTCTCCCAGGCCAGGCGGGATCGAGGAAGGATCTGCAAGTCCCAGGGGCCGGGCCGGAGACTGCTCGGGTGGCGAGGCGGCTAGGAGTGTTGCCTGGTGCCCCAGGAAGGAGGGCTGGTGGGAGGTTGTCCCTCCTTGCGGCAGCCTTCCCATTGCTCCAACCCCCCAGAGACCCCGTCTCTCTCTGTGGGTGGGGCAGCTGCAGACAGGAAATCATTAACTGGAGAAGGGACCTTCCAGCCTTCCATGGTCAGGAGGGCAAGAGTCCCACAGCTGGAACATGGGGAGAGTGGCTCCCAGGATGACCTCAGAGCTGACCTCAGGAGGCCCTGGACCTCTAACTTACCTCCTGCTGTCTGCCCATCCCACTCCCAGCAGGAAGGCTCTTCAGCACCCCCTCGGCCATTCAGAGCAGCTCCCCACGCATCGGACACCCAGGCAGGGCTGCCAATCACTCAGGTGGACTGGGCACCGGGGGCAGCAGATGGACAAACACCTGTGGTCTGGCCAACCACAGACAGAGTCTTCCCAGCGTCGGAGTGCCCGAAGGAGCTGCCTCTGCTTTCGGCCAGGAGTGGCCACTGGGGCGCCCTGAGTGCCACCGCCGTGTTGCCTCTGGCTCATGGCATGCGGTCGCCATGGAACAAACGTGTGTAGACTGTGTAATCAGCACCCCTACTCCGGCCAGACTTAGAGGCCAGAGGAGGGCTGGTCCAAAGGATAAAGGATGCATCTCGAAGAATCTTTGCCTCTTTCCTGTACAAAATTCAGACCAAGGGAACCGAGACCGAGTCTGTTTATTCATTCCTTAGCTCACCTTATACGGAAAAAGACTTTAAAAGAAAAAAAAAAAACCATAGGATACAGACAACATAAGGGGATAAAATAAGGAAGAAAGTTGAGGGGGAAAGAACGCACAGGGAGGGAGGTAAAATGCGGCCAGGAGGGAGGGGACGTCCACAGCAGTTTGTGCCGTGAAGCCCAGCATGCAGGCTAGAGGGGCCACAGACGCGGCAGTCGCCATGGGAAACGTGATCTGCTGCAAGGTGCTCTGTCGGGAGGACCAAAAAACAAACGGCCCCCTGAAATACCAAAATGTTATTTCCGATACTAAAACCAAAGACCAGTTTTTGCCCAAAGTCCTCAGGGAGAGAATTCGGAGCGAGGCAGTGGGTGTCTTTCCAGGGAGGGGAGCCTGCCTCTCGGAGTCTCTCTCCCCGTCAGGCAGGAGGCCGTTAAGAAAGGCCACCGAAGGAGGACCCTGGGATACGGTCCATGGATGCAGCTGTCTGCCGTGTCAGCTTAATGTTAGGCATATTTTTAAGAGGCAGTTTCTAGTGTATTGGGAGAAGGGGACGTTTCACACGCCAGGCTTCCTTCCACGGACCCTGTTTCTCTGTTTCTCTCGGGTGAACTCTCTGGCGGGAGGTCTTTCTCTCTGGCATGCCTGGGAGGGCCCTTGTGTTCCCGGTTCAAAGCAGACCTCTCCGCTAAGCCGATTGTGGTGGGTGGGGCGCCATCCTCCCGTGAAAGATGAGACGTTTGAGAGACTACGTGGCCCCTCTCCACCCTGAAGGTCAGAAAGTTCAAGGCCCCAGTACAGCCATGCTAGACTCCGCCAATGCAACGTCTACATGGTCGTGAGCAGGGGATCTGGTTTTTACCTTTCTAAGTCCCCGCACCCCCCAAACACCATTCCTCACCCACACCTCAATCTGTACTTGTAAGTGAAACTCATTGAAGCTTAGATGCATCATCTGTACAGGGGGAAGATAGCAGCTTTGCCGGCAGGAGCCAGGGGACCGCTAAAGGGTGTCCACCTCCACGTCCCCAGGATGCTGAGCATCCGTGGACTGCATCGATCAGAGAGGTGTGTGTGTCAGACGCCAGGTGCAGCCTTGGGGGCAAACTCTGGATACCAAGCACCGAGCTGCATCGGTTTAGAAAGATTCTAGCACATTCTCCAGATCAAGGCCAGGATACCTTTGCATTTGTTCCCATCTGGTCCAGCTGGGCCAGCTGCCTCTGCCTGGGTCACCCCCCGAGAGCTGGGGCCACACCGGGTCAGTTCCCAGAAGCTCCCTCACCCCTCCAATCAAGGGCAGTACACGGAGCTCCCTGTTATAGACTGTTTTGTCAGCGCTTGGCATGCAATCAGCAGAGGTGACACGAATTACTCGTGTCACAGCTTCTGGGGAAGACGGAGATGTATGAAATCCAGCACAGGAGCCATCCATCAAGGCCTGAGAGGGGGGCCGAGGGTTTGTCACGGTGACAGGGAGGTGAGGGAAGCCAGAGTCTCTCAGGACAGCTGGTGGCAAAGCGCATTCTATCATCAGATTTGACACCTTGGCCGAGGCCTTTCGGAGCCAGGCATCCAGGCCCAAACACTGCGCCCTCCCCACGTGTGCCCGTGTTGGGTCAGGCGGGACCCTCTCTGCCTCCTAAGCCTCTTGACCTTTGACTCTTCTGTCCCGTCCTCTGGAATCTCCTCACCCCAGCTCCCGACTCCTCCAGGTCAAACCCTGCTGTTTCTTCAAAGTGCCAATCAAAAGCTATCTCTTTTGTGAAACCTTTCCCAGCTCACTCTCCTCCAGTCCGAACGTGCTTTCTCTCCCCGCCAAACTCCAGGAACATTCTATGCCTCTTTGGACAAAAGATTTCCAATCTGTCAGGATAATAACTTATTTATTAAATATTTACTATGGCACATCCACATTTATTATACCATTTAATTCTCATAACCACTTAGTTGGGGGCGGGAGTCAGGCCCATTGTCATAGATGGATAAACTGAGGCTTGGAGGCATTGGTAACTTGCCCCAGATTTTACATGGTTGGTAGGAAGAGTGTGGCAGTTGGGCCAAGCATAGGTGCAGAGAAGGCAGGACGGAGGGGTCTGCCAGCAGGGCCTTCGAGGTCTGCCACTGTGGGCCCGTGGCCCCTGCACTGGGCTGAGGCTTCCCTCAGGACACAGGGCGCTGAGCTGATCCCACCAGGAGGGCACTGGGCTTTCGAGAGCTCCCGCTGGGGAAGAGAGAAGTCAGCACGTTTGGTGGTCGTGGGGCCCGGTCTTCCTGCCTGCTTGCGCTCTGTTTCAAATCGCCCTGCAGAGTCAGCTCAGGACGGCACACGCAGGCCCCAGGGATTTGAGTCTTTTTTGTGAAATGTGATTCCTATCGAGCGCTGGGCCACAGTGTGTGTGGTCTGTACCGAACCCTCAGATTCCCCGACCTAGGACGACTCCAGAGGTTCTGCAGACCCAGCACATGGCTCTGTTCTTTGGTGGGGAAAGTCGGGGAGGTGACTCAGCCCAACAGTCAGAGTGGGAAGGGACTCTCAGAAGGTTGCACAGGAAAGTCACCGTATAGTGGTCTCATAAGGGACCTTCATGAGAGGGGACAGTAACTAACATGGAATTCTTCTGTCTTCAGGGTTGATCGTACACCCACGGAACCACTTAATTCTCGGGGCAGCTTTAGGAGCTACTCAATCCGCATACCCTTCGGAGAACTCACGGAAGGCGGCATGTGGCCGCAGCAAAGGCCTGCGTTTTCTAAGCGAAGAAGCTGAGGCCACGCGGGGGTGACGCGGCCGAGCCTCGCACTCATGCTGCCGACGCAGGTGTGACTCCCGGCGCCCGGCACCGTCTGCCGATGCTGCCCCACGTCGCGGGCCATCGGTCTACTGGGTAAGGTCTCCTCTTCCTCGCTTTCCCCATTCCAGCTCCTGATTTGCTCGATACCATAGGTTACCCTCAAATTATAAACTGCATCCAACGCACCCAAGGCTTAGAGCCTGGGCCCCGGCTCCCCGCTGCCCCCCTGCTGCCTCCTCAGAGCAACGGGGCGGCAGGGATTGGAAAGTGCAGCCTGAAGCACTTTTCTGATTTAAAGCGACTCAGTTGCATTAATTAATTAATCGCACCTCTCTCGGAGAGAGAGGCCTCAGAGTTATTCCTGCCTAAAGGCAGGGGCGAGGGGCAGGTAGGCAAACTCCTTCCCATGCATCGCAAGGAAAAGCAGAAGCAGAAACATGGGGTCCCAAGAAAGAGAGGGGGACGCCTCCCCTTTGCTCGTCCCGCCACACGCTTGAGCAGTCAATCCGGAAGGGTTGCCCGCTCTCATCCTTCTAGCTCAGCAGGCTGCGGGGAGGGGCTTCAAGCCTGTAGCAGAACACATGGGAAAGGGAAGAAAAAAACAGCCCAGAAAATGGGAATTGGCTCAGGGAGCGGTAATGGGAAGATTTCAGCGTGATGTATGGCGCCGGGGACGTTATTAATGGTTTGCTGATTTTTACCTTTAAAACCTTTGGGCAGATTATTTATTATGTCCTTGGCGTGCCTATGATCTATGAAGGGGGCACTAATCTGCGAGCATGGCCCCCCATGTCCCTTCTCCCCTACAGCTTCTAATTAGGCTGGGAGGCTGCCCTCCCTGCCCGTGTTCTCACCCACACCTGCAGAGGAGGCAGCCTGGCCTCTGGGCCGTGGAGGCGATGTGGGCCTGCACCGCGGGAAGCCCAGTTTCTAGGCCTGACTCTGCATTGACTTGCTATGTGACCTTGGGCCTGGGCACGACCTTTCTGGACCTCTGGGCTTCTATCTGTCAAACGAGGCCACTAGGCTATATAGGCTCCAGGGACATGCACATATAAATGGCAGAGCCAAGATACAGCAGGTATATGGGCCTCTTGGTCTGAGAGTCTCATGTTTCTACGACCCAGAGAACTGGAAAACAGCAGTGCTTTTCCGACAGTTCACCGTCACCAGACCTGGAAGCCAGGTGCTTCTGGGTAAGATGGGAGCCACCCTTTCTCACTCTGGTTCCTCTGTCGTGGCTGCTAACCACAGGGAGAGCCTTGTGAATCCTTGGCTCCTCAAGCTAGGAAGGAATGGCTGGACACCCCAAGGACATGGGTGCCCCAGGCCATTCTGCCGGTTAGGGGCAGAGCCAGGCCATCTTAACTGTCAGAGTGCATGGCTTCAGGTGGAAACTCCCAGAATAGAAAGGACCACACTCTTGGTGGCGGCCTGGACCCCCTGCCCCAGGTACCCAGGGATCCTGATGGTCTTGGCTTATCTCTGACTCACCTGGCCTGACAGCAATGCTCACCTCTCTTAGATGCTCAGTCATTCCTTCCTGGGTCTATGTTTTTTGGACTTGGTGGCTGGCTGGATCTTTGAGCCAGGGCCAGCCTGGAGCTGCCAGCTGGACCAAAACCTGTCCTCACAGTGGCCAAAGCCCCTGCATTCTAACAAAACACTCTGCCTTTCAGAACTGGTGTCTCTCAGGTCACTGGCTTGGGGGTCATCAGAGCCCCTTCTCCATTAGACAGCATTTCTGTGACTCTCAGCTCTCTCTTTGCTCTATACCCACGACCCACAGACCACCCACCCTCTCACACTTCCCACGACTCCCTGCAGTTTCTCCTAATTGCTGCCACCCCCAACCTATAGTCCCCTGACTCCGGGTCTCAACTCGTTACAAACTTGCCCATCCTGGCTCCAGTTCTTTCTGCCTGGAGAATACCCAGATCACCACGGCCACCAGTCAGATGACTCATGCAGCCTGGCCTTGTGCTGCTGGGAGTGTTGTGGAGGCCACTTCCACTGCCCCTCCCAGTTTTCTCAGCCGTCATCTGCAGTTTCTGCTGTCGCTGCCACCAATGTGCTCTGCTGTTTTACTTACACATCGGGAGGGCGTCACCATGGACCATGAACCCCAGGGAGTGACTTCTACACTCAGGTGCAGGGAGTGAGGTACATCAGGGGCAGTGGTTTAATCTCTGCGTCTCCGGGAGCTGGCACACGGCATCGAACAGTTGCTCAACATATGTTGGATGAAAGAACTAACAAACATCAATCATTCTAATGAGGAGCGAGCCCTGAAATGCAGGTCCAAGTAATGCAGGGAAACGGTATCATAATCAGCCTTCGTGGTGCTGTTGGGACATCCAATTACAATGCACCCATTGGCAGAAAGTATAGTCTCCAAGACCAGGATGAACTGGACACTACCTAGCTTCATAGTAGGGTTTGCAGGGAGCCCTGGGCTCAGGAGGGATTACACTCATTTTATCCCGTGGGCGTTTTATCTCCTCACCTTCACCCCTTAAATTCAGAACCCTTTGGAGGTTCGATTCTGACATGCATTTGGGAAGGTCAGGTGTGCTTGGAAGGCTGAGATCAATAGAGGAAGGGACATAACTGCTCCTTGACGCAGAACAAAAGAGCTATAAAGCTTTCTCTTTACCCCTGGGTCCCCAACATTTTCTGGAGCTCTGGAGCTGCCTGTCCTGTCTGGGCCTGTCTTCTGGGCAAGGAAAAGCTCATCGTGCTGGGGCAGAATGAAATAGGATGTGGGGTTCACGCTTTTCCAAGAAATGAGTCACTTTCCAACTCTCACCCTTCCCACCCTTCCACGCGTTGCACCCAGTAGGTATCTGTCCCTGGGTTGGTCCTTTCCGGAACTATTGTGATTGATGAAGCTCTGAGAGGTCACCCAGTTTATTCCTTTGCCTTAAGGCAGGGTGTTCCCAAGCCAGCCTGAAAACGTTGAGAAGTGAGCTCATTCTTTCTGGGATGCAGTGGGAAGAGTCAGAATCAGGAGAGGGATGCTCGTCTGCTCCTAGCCCTGTGCCTCTGAGGAAGCCGCTCTGCTCCTGAACTTCAGTCTCCTCGATTATAAAAATGCAGCAATAATAGTACCTGTGATGTGTGGGGTGGAGCCACCCACCCCTGTGAGGGACTGGCCCATGTGTGTTGCAGGGCGTCCAGCATCCTGGCCTCTACACACCAAACATCGTTGGTCTCCTCCATCATTGTGCTTTTCCAAGCCTGCCCACAGCTGGAAAGTCACAGGTTCCCTGTTCCTTGTCAGGGACAGGCCAGTGAGGTATCAGGGACACCCACTAGGAGGCTGAGTCTTGGGGTAAGGCTGTACCAGCTGGGACAAGATGTGAGAGCCTGGAATTCAGCCCAACACACCAAAGGCAAGACCGTGATGTGGCCAGAGGTGCAGCCGCCCCGCTGGCATCCAGCAATGGGGCTCCAAGGGGAGATGGGAGGACTTGAAACCCAGCCTAGGGTGTGAGGCCGGAGGACCCTTGGAGTGCTGGACTTGGGGCCAGGCTGTGTGGAAGAGGAAGCCCAGGTGCAAGAGGCTCAGGTTTGGGTTTAAATCATGACTTCGGCATCTACCAGCCATACGACCTTGGGTGACTCACCTCCAAATCGCTTTCTTCATTCATAAAGTGGTGATAAGACAACCTCATAAGGCTGTGGCAAGGATTATTGTGAGGTGGTGCCTTCTCGACTCCTGGATGCTGGGGCTCAGCACAGATCCTGGGAAGGGGCCCTGGGTAGAGCATTGAACCCCTGGGCCAATTACCCTATGAGGCTATGCCTGACGCCTTCCAGTGGAAGTCATGAAACAGGTTTGGGTCACTCCACCTGGGTAGCTGGGTTAGTGAGGGCATGAACTCAAGGCGACCTGGGTCCATGTGTGCTCCAGATGAGTTCCGAGGACAACCAGGGGCCAGAGCTGCCAGCTGTGCCTCCGGACACTGGGGGTGGGTAGGAGGGCCAGGGGAGGGAGCTTTCTCCTTACCCACCCTAATTGCGTCTCAGGAGAGGGAGACAGAGAGAAAGGTTGATTGTGACTGACCCGCACTGTCCCTTGTGGAGGCTACATAATGAGGAAGAACAGGGAAGCTCTGTGTGCGTGTGTGCTTGTGTGTGCGTGTGCATGAGTAGGTACTCATGTGTGTGTGCTCGTCTGGGAGGGGAGGGAAGGTGAGGGGTATTCAGCCTTTCCAAGGACCCCCAGTCTTGGGGGATGGTCAGCACACAGAACTCAGGCACCTGGATAGGGGGGTATGTGGGTTTTCCTCCAGGTGCTTGTCGAAATGCACACTCCTGGGCCCGCCCTCAGACGCACTGAACCAGAATTTCCTGAGTGGAACTATCCATACTAATGACACTCTCCAGGTGTTTGACACATTCATTAAAGTGAAGAAGAAATCCCCAGTCCGTGCTTTGTTTGGACACCTCTCAGGACATGAGCCCTTCCAAGCTGCACTGTACTGAGGACTTCAAAGACTAAAGGCAGGTTACCCCTCCCCTGACCACCTTGGCAAGACCCTTCTGGAGACAGAGCCTGGGTTTCAGGGACAGACTCAGACACAGGGAGTTGGGCGAAGAGGAAGACAGGTATGCATGCAGGTGAGGGGAGCACGGGAGCAGGTTTGCTGCTGGCTGCATTGCTCTGCAGGGCCGCCCTCAGCTCCGGGACGGGGGACAGGGAGTGAGAGACAGAAAAGGCCTGCTAGCTACTCGGCGTGGCCGCTTAGCCAGCTGCGTGAGTTAGGAGATTCTCTTTTGCAAGATGGGCCCATCTTCTCACTTGCAAATGGAAAGCTGGACTAAATCTGTGACAGGCCACCATGATGGAACATTACATACATCCGGGAGCTGGACAAAGTAGCTGTTCTGGGACCCAAACTCAGACCAGTAAAGTCAGAATCTCTGGACCTGGGACCTGGACTCAGGTCTTTCGTTCTCAGCCACTGAAAGATGGTCCTTTTGAGCTGGAATCTCTGATCCCCACCAGCTGGACAACAAGGGTTGGGTCGAGGGGCCTGATTTCTTTCCACCACCACTTACTTTCCCGTCCCATTTACTGTAAGGAAAACCCACCACCTAAAAACGTTTGCATCGTTATCGATACTGTCAGCACTTGGGCAACGGGCAGAGTAACGAATGAAACAAATTTTGAGTCGGGAGACAGGCGCGGGGACATGGACTCCAAGATTTTCCCGCAGCGCTAAATTTCGGAGGCCTGCGCCTGGCTGTGCGACACCGTTACCACGGAAAGGCCGGGGCGGGGGCGGCTCGTCCTTGCCTTCACCGACCGCCCCGAACATCTTCATCTCCAAGTCAGAAGAAAACACAGTTTTCCTTTAATGATATATATGTAAAGGTCAGAAATATTTGAGGGTTTAAGGCAGGTGAGTTTGTAACTAAAAGGAGGATCCCATGAATAGATAACTTTTTAGTTTCAGTCTCAGCTTTATAAAACCAGGTTATCTTCAGCTCTCGATATCTGTTCATAAGCAGAACATTACTAAGGACAGAATGCAATCAGTTGAGCAAAAAATGCCATCTCATTTACTTCCCTTAGTCTTAGCTTTTTTTTTAGTAGATTCATTCGACGAAGTGTTGATCACATTTAGCCAAGCTGTTTTTTTACAGGACCTGAATCGAAATGAAGAACATATGATACAGTGGAATAGGACGTAGACTTTAGATGCTGGAATGTCCTAGTTTAAAGCCTGGCTTTGCGCCTGACCAGCTGTGCGAGCTCGGACATGTTTTACGTCAGTCTTCCCTGCCTCGGTCACTTCATCTGTGAAATGGAGATCACGCTGTCGACGTGCGTATTTTGCAGACATGCTGGGAAGGTTAAAAGGCATCACTCGTGCCTAAGATGGTATCTGCCACAAAACAGGCATCAAAACACAGCAGTTCTAATTAAAATATTGGTGTTTTCCCATCATACATGTAATAAAGTTTCATGTTATCTCATATGTCATCTACTACTCAATAAATCAGCGAAGAAAACATTTCTTCTGCCATTTCACAGCTGTTGAAGCTGAGGTGCTATGACTGGCCCTGGAGCGTAGGTCATCCAACACCAAGGCCCATGTTCTCTCCACTGCATTCTCTCGACCACCAGTGGGCAATGCCATTTTAATAAGTGCCAGGTCAGCAGGTACCAGAGATGGCTGTCTCTGTCTTCCGGGACTTGGCAGATTATGAAACAAAGACATTTGGCTATCTCTTAGGAGATAAATGACTGAGGACCTAGATCACAGAAAGGGTGCGTGGTAGAAACTCTGTGTCAACCATTAGTGACAATGTCTGGACAACCCTGCATAACACCAAATCTAAACCAAACTCACAATGCATCTGTCCACTGGGGGCTTATGGCGAAGCTACCAGTGCATGTCACACGCACACACGCACACACACAAATGTGTTTTAATGTATAAACATCAAAGAATCACCTTCATAGAAATGTTAAAAACATGTCAAATTTTATTATGAACAGATCTCTAGCACCGAGAAATAGAGCAGAACAGCTGACTGCAGGCGTGAATCGACACCTCGACCTACACCCAACATTCGCTTGCTCGCTCTTTCTTTTTATTTATTTATTTATCTCTTATTTATTTATTTACTTGTCTGTCTGTTTATTTATTTATTTATAGTATTAACATTTAAACAACCAGTGACCAATAGCTGTTCTTGACCACAGAATTCCATTTTAATAAGTCCGAATACACAAACTGGTCATGTTACGAGCAGAGCGCTGGTGAGAATCGGTCAAGGAAATTCTGCCCCATCAAGAAGCTCCCTACCCAGACTGGACCCAGGCCAAGGCTTGCTATAGAAGAAGATGGATAAAGGGCATCTTTTTTAAATCTCAAAAATGATAAATAGAATATTTTAAAAATAGCATAAAGGGCACATATAAATCAACTTATTTTGATAAAGCTAGAATATCAGTTGGAAAAGGGACAAAGGCATGCATATATACTTTATATGAAAATAGCTATTTTAAAAACCTAGAAAACTATTTAATCTCATTAGCAATCAAATATATCCAAATAATACCCCACTAAAATGAGGTACTATTTTTTCCCATAAAATAAACAAAAGATTTCTCATTTTAATGACCAAACCAAACACTGATGAGAAGGTTTCTGGCTGAGTGATGTAAATTAGAATATAGACCTTTAGAAAAACAATTTGGTGGCAGGATATTAAGAGTCTTTTAAAAAGTGGGTACTCTTCGACAGAATAACTCCATGTCTGGGAATCTATCCTATGGAAATTGTCTGCAGTTCAGAGGAGGGGAAAAAGGGTTTAAGAAAAAAACGATGGAAACCATTGAAATGGTCAACAAGATGGAAATGGTTCAGTAGAGTATTTTATATTCTCATAGTGGATTATCCAGGTATTAAAAACATTCAGGTATTAAAAAGAGATTTATGATGATTTGGAGATAAATCAGGAAAATTCTTATACTGTTAAGTTAAAAAAAAAAACACTACCAAATGGTTAGAAAAATGATGAGAAGGCAAAATATTAAATTACTAACACGGGCTATCTCTGAGTGACGGGATCATGGGTGACTACTTTTCTTTCTCCTGCTTTTTTACATTTTTGACTTTTTTCCATTACATGTATGTATGTAAATATATATATGTAAATGTGTGAATTAAGGAAATATATTTGGACTGTTCAGCTGAGAATGAACTTTGTCCAATGACCCTGAAATTATCTGCTTCTCCCTGAATTTATTCCCATGTGCAGAGTCACCAAATGTATTTAAGACTAGAGAAAAACACCTCAAAGTCGAATGAGGTGAGTGCCAAGAGAGGCCAAGGAGAAAAATAACAGGAGATCAATAGGCAAAAGAATGAGAGAAACACTTGCAAGCAAAAAAACAAACACACAAACGAAATCTCTCCTGGAACATTTCCAATCGGCTCCATCCTCTTGGGCGCAGCAGGCAGATGGAGGGGACGGGCCGACCTCCGAGAACAGTGCAGAGCTGAGATAAGCTCCTGCACACAGTATGCAGGACAGGCCAGCGGGCCCTCTGAAGTTCCAGAATTCAGGACCCAGGGGCAGCGAGGTGTGGCTATGTGCTTGGCACATCCTTGATCTTTCCCCAAGCTCTTTGTACATCTCCAGAGGGCTGAGCCATGCTCAAGTTTCCACACAAAATATGGATAAAAACAGAGCTCCAGACTCATGACTTTCTCGCAGCTGGAGCTCTAGAAATCTAAATCATCTTGGCCAAAGCCATCTGTTGTGTTCGTGCTGAGGTTTTTAACCCTTGTTTCTGTCCAAGTAAGACTTTTAATTACCTTTCCTTGGCCTGCCCCCGGCTCTGGAGTCAGACCTTCTTCTGTCCCTCGCTCTGGAGTCCTTGAGCCTGAAGTGGATCCTTCTTGCTCAGAAGTGGAGCCTTCTGGATACATGCTGATGAATGTTCTCTCTGGACCAGGGACTCCCTTGGGCTCATCTGCAGCGGTCCTCATGTCTCCCTTCGAAGGCTCCTCTTCCGAGCCTTTCTGAGAAAGCTGAGAGCAGTTTCCCAGAGATGATGTTCTAGATGAGGAGGGGGCTGTTTTCAGGCCTGACCTTTGGCCAGGGTCATCTCCACCTGGGGCAGGGGGCGGTGTGGGCCTCCCTTGTTGGTCTGGGCTGCTGCATCCAGAAGCATTACCTGACTGGCCCTGTCTAGGGCCAACCTGTAGTTTCCTTTCTTTCTCACCTTGATCTCCTCCTCTCGACTCTGGCTGTCCCTCTCCTTCGGTTTCCTGGGCCTCTACGGCGTCGGGGCCATCATTCTGTCCTCCTGGACTTCTGTCACCTCCTCCGGAGGCTTCGCCCTCCACACTGACCTCAGCCCCGGAGCCTTCCTCCAGGTTCTCCTCCTTGTCACTCACGCCCTGCTCCTCCCACTCCGCTGCCTCCAGCCAGCAGCCTTCACAGGGGTCCATGCTCCCTTCTACCTTCTCAGTAGCCACATTCTCCTCCTCGCTTTCTGGATCTTCACCTCTGCTGAGGGTCTGGCTACCCTTACCGTCATCTTCGTCCTCCAGGCCTCCGTCACCCCCCTGGACAGTCCCTGTCCCCAAAGGGTCCCTATGGAGCAGCTCCATCCCTGTCTTCTCAGGGGCCACCTCTGCAATCTCCTCATGAGCACATCCGCCTTTCTTCTTCTGCAGAATCTGCTTCAGGTCAAAGGCCTCTTTGATGGGTGTACAGGCTATGCCCATTGTATCCTTCGGGGATGCAGGGATCACGTTCTTCTTTGTACAGGCCTCACAGGGACAGAACTCCTCCCCCTCGGCCTCCCTACCCAACGGGGCCTCCGGGGCTTCGCTGAGAGCTGGCACGTCCTCCTGGGAGAGGGAGGGGCTTCCCCGGGCCCAGGTCTGCTCTGAGAAGGCCGAGAGGTTGCGCAGGCCCTGGAGGCGACGCCTGCGCTGCTCTGTCTGCAGGGACGTCTCCCACCTGAGGGCCCCCCTGGGCGGCCCCCGCGCCTTCCCTCCGGCCCGGCTCTGGATCTTCTGGAGCTCTTTCTCTGTACTGTCGTGGAGCCGCTGCCGCACGTCCTGCTGCAGCTCAGCCACCATCTGGTCCAGCAGGTCGTCGCTCGGCAGGCTCCAGCGGGCTCGGAGCTCAGCTGTGGCACTGGCCAGGTGGGCCATGAAGGCCTTCTCCATCTTCCTCAGCAACCGGGACACCCACAGGGAGTCAGGGTCCAGGGACACCCTGTGGGCCATGGAAGGGCCCTTCTCTCCGGCCCCCTGGGTGAACTTGGTCTGGGTCTGCTCACGGTCCATCCGAGCTGCTGTGGGCAGCTTCTCCAAACTGGACTCAGTGTTGGGATCACTTTGCCTGCCACTGGCATTTAAATCTCTCTCAGTGAGGTTCCCAGCGGTCTCCGTCGGGTCCTTTCCCTCTCCAGGGTCTCTGCCTGCCTCCTCTTCCTGCACGCGCTCACCTCCCCGTGCGCCCTCCGCATCCTGACGGCCAGCCCCAGACGGTTCTTGCCCCACGGCTTGCCCCTCTTCTGGAAACCCACCGACGCCGTCTCCCTGCAGTTCTGCCCTTTCTTTTTCTTCTCTCGTTTTCTCTAGCTGCACCCCCACTTCTTGCACCGTGTTTTCCGCTGCTCGGTCCAGGTCGCTGTCTAACGTCTGCTCCACGCTGTGTCCTTCTGCCCCCTCCTTCCCGGTGGCACAAGCCGGAGCTCGGGAGCTTGAGGAGGCTGTGGAACCGCTCGGCTGTTGGTTTTCCAGACCCACCGGGTTCTCTGAGGTTCTGGAATCCGGCCTCTGGTAGGGGATCTTCAAGGGCAGCTCTGTCCTCTCAGAGACCGGCGTGCAGTCCACCGCACAGGGTCCGCTGCCGTCCCCCGAGCCCCCAGAGCCGCTGCCTACATCCACGCCGGATGAGGACGTTGGCGTGAAGTCCTCGGTCACAGCGTGGGACCTGAGGCATGACAGAGCCTGGCACCCACCGAGCTCCCAGAGGTGGGAGTCCAGCTCACCTCGCCTGAGGCCACACCCCGGCCACAGGGTCTGGAAGGTGCTCAGGAGCTCCTGGTACCGAGGAGAGTCTGTGAACCTCGCTTTGTGGGTTGGAGACCCACGGTCTTCATCGAAGAAGCGAAGCCTGGCGAGACAGGTGATGAGGGCCTGGGCGGAGTGGCTGAGCCTCCGGCCCACCGCGCTGGACACTTCGGGCAGGCTGCTGGGCCGGCCCTGCTTAGAGCCCATCAGCGCCTTCATGATCTGTATGGAGGCGGAGACCCTGTGGGGAAGTACGCACTGGCCCGGGCCACCGTCCCCAGCAGATCCTCCGCCTGCTCCAGCCTCCTTGGGGGCTTCTGAAATCCTGCCGTGAGGAGGACTCTCTGCTGACTGGGGGCCGGCATCACCCGTCACCGGGAGGGCTCCGTCTGGTTCTGCTTCCTCATTGGCTGTCCCTTCCGGGGATGGTCCTCTGGGCTGACTTGGCTCCCCCAGGCCTTCCGAGGAATGTTGCTCAACAGGATCCTCCGTGGGGCTTTCCTGGCCATCCCCAGCCACCTCCGTGCTGTCATCCACCATCTCATAGTCCATGGGCACAGGCTGCTCTGGGATGTTGTTCAGCCATTCGCGGACCACAGCTTCCGGTGAGGCGCGGGGAAGAGCACCTGGTGACACGCGGCCACCGTCCGCTTGCTCCTGCGAGCCTTCCTCTGCACCAGTGGCCTGCCCCTGGAACACTCTGCTGGGCCTGGGACCCAGGCCGGGGCTGCCCCTTCTCGGGGCTCTGAGCGCCTCCCCTCTGGCCCTTGACCGAGAGCCAGGAGGCCGTGGGTGCTGCAAATCCAGCTTTTCCTCCCCTGGCTTGGCCCCTCCTGGCCCCCGATCAGCACTGTGGTCCCCACCGCTGTGGCTGCTGCTGCCTGAAGGCTGCTTCTTGACGGAGGGCTGTGCCCTGGGAGGACAGGGACAGTACCTGCTACACACCGAGCAGGCCTCAGAGAGCGGCTCTTGGCTGCCCTGAGGCTGGGGAAGCTGCAGGGCCCGAGTCTCACCCCCAGGCGTCCCGGGGACAGAGGATGTGCCCGTTTGGGAGCAGCGGCACCCTTGGGGGAACTCTGGCTTCTCGCCCTTGTCCTGTCCATCTGGCAGAACCAAGGACCAGGGAGGCTTGGGGGCATCGCCCCATGCCTTTTCGCCCAGGCCATCAGCTTGAGACCTGAAAAGGCTGGAAGGTGTGAGAGTCATTGAGTGTGCCCTGAACTCAGGGTCCCCTTCTGTCTCAGCAGAGGGCGAATACGGGGGGTAGAAATGGGAAGCACAGTCTGAATCGCTCACAGGTGTAAAGGGGGCACTGCTGACCCCTCTCGCATCCTGGGAATGGAGGGAGGCGGAGGAGGGCGGCCCTGCGCCCCGCGAGGCCCGGTTTCTGGGGGCAGGGGAGCGTGCTACTGGGTGAGCCCTGCTTAGGCTGGGAGGCCCGGGCCTCCGCCTGGACACAGGTGAGTGGAGCGGGCGGTGGGCGTTTTTTCGGTTGTGGTGCTGTCTTGGGCAGCCTCTCTGGGCCCCTCGGCCAAGGCCAGAAACGCTGGGGGAGGAGACGGCACTGGCTCTGCTCCCCTGCTTTCTTCTCCCACCCACGGCTGAGGCACAGGCAGAAGGTGGGGAGCAGCCTCCTGCAGTGTCCCCAGAGCCATGATGTCCTGCAGCCTGGGGCAACCTGGTCCCAGATCCACCCCTGTCCTGGGGGTGTTTGGTGCCTTGTCCACTTTCCTCCCCCTGTGGATCCTTGCTCCTCAAAGATGAGGCACTCAGGGTGGGAGAACTGGGTCCTCCCCCCTCAGTGGCCCTCCATAGGGAAGTCACAGTCCTTGTCTTGCTCAGGTGGCCCCGGTGCTGCTCACCCCTTTCACTGGATGCCTCGTGAGGCCCAGTACTCACTGAGGAGTCAGAAAGAGCACGTGCCACGCCGTGGGTCCTGGGTTGCAGGCAGCGGTGCTCCCTGCTGCCTGGCCCTGCTCCCTCGGGACCTGGGCCCTCACCGGCCTGGGCCGTGCCACCAGCCTCCCACCCTGCTCTTTTCTGGAAGTCAGCTCTGGGGGCTAGACGTAGGCCACAGCTGCCCACACTGCCCTCCTGGGACCTGGAGCAGCGGGAGGAGCTGGGCTCAGAGCCTTCAGGGGGGCTGTCACTAGAGGCGATGCTGGCACTGTCCTCGATGCTTCTTTTCCCACCAGAAACCCCTTGGCTCCAGAGACCCCTGGAGTGGGAGTGCCGGGTCCGCCCAGCCCTCCTCTGAGAGGCCGTCCCCTCTCCCAGGCCGGTGTACAGGGGGTTCGTCCAGATCTCATATCTGGACCCTGGCTGCCACCGGCCTCGTTCGAAGGTTTCCTTGCACCCTGCTTCCCCAGGCTCTGAGGAGTTGCCAGGGTGGCCCTCCAACACACCGTGGAGGGGGTCCACCTCGCCCAGAACGGGGTCCTCCCCACTGGCTGCCGGGAGGGTGCCCGGCCCCCCGACCCTCCTGGACCACAGGAGCATGTCATCCCCCAGAAGCTGGAAGCGAACTTTCATCTCCACAGACAGGCTGCCGTCCTCATTCATGTGGACCTTCTTCTCAACATCGTCACCAGCCCCCAGTGAGCCGAGCTGGGCAGGCATGTCCTGAGAGTGGGGAGCAGGGCCCATCCAGGTATGCGACAGGGACCCCAGGGGTTCGCTGAGACCAGACTTCTCCGACAGCAAGGAAAACCGCCGTGGCCTGCTGCCCGACCTGGGCCTCGAGTGGATCACGCTTTGCTTGGCCTTTGGCCCCCAGCTCCCTGGCACGCAGTGAAGAGTAAGAGGAAAAGAGAGTGAGCTACTGGGAGGGGCTGCAGGGCAGGAGCCTAAAGGCTGGTCACGAGGCTTTCACCACCCAAACACCCCTGCCTCCTCCACAATCACACAGTAAGGGCCGAAACCGTTCCAGAAAGAATATCCAGGGTTTGCCGTTTGTGAACCAGCATAGCAAAGCGAGATGAACTTGAAATCTGAATTCGATCTCAAGCCCGCCACTTCCTAGCTGTGTAGCTTTTGGCAGAGCCCCTTTTTCTGAGCTGTAAAACAAAAATGAAGGTATCTATTTGACAGTGTGTTTTGACAATGCCGGGCAAGGCATGTAGCACTTCCTGCAAAGTTGCCGGCACAAAGTAGGTGCTCGATAGACAGCAGAGGTGGAGGGCAGAGCGGCCAAGCCCAGTGCTAACTCCTAGTCCTACTCATGCCCACTCCCGGCACAGGAAGCAAAATCAATAAGCTGCTACATATGTACCTGATTATAAACAGTAAAATGCTTTGCAGTTATTAGTGGTGGTTTATCATCCTAACACTCATCAAACTTTGGTGTTGATAAATGATTGCAAGGAAGGACCTGGACACACAATTGCAGGTCCTAATAGTCATGCCTGCACCCCAGCCATGAAAAAGTGAAGAAGGAGCCACTGGGGATAGAAAAAAAATGACCTCAAGAAAGAACGAAGCCCCTAGTACTTTCTCATTACATCTCCGGAGCTAATGCTTCAAGAGGAAGGGGGCCAGTGGATGGTAAGCCTATGGCCAGCAACAGAACAGACCCCCTTGAGTCCATATGAGCAGGGGAAGGTTTGATCAAGCTCTGCTCTTTCGTGAGCACAAAATGAGACTGGCGTTCCTCCAGAGGGGGTGCGCGGCTGATGGGTCTTCGTACCGCCAGCACCTGGCATGTTGCTGACGCCATTACTGTCATTTCTTAATGGCTGTTCACAAAGGGTGTTATTTTGTTTACTCATCACAATTTGCCCATTGCCATTCCAATAATTTTGCTTAAACTTTTATTCTACGATTTTTAATTGTGCTTTTAAAATAATGTTTCTTAAATAACAAAAGCTAGACTGATACTTAGTAGGCTTTTTGGCTGGATGTATGGTGGGATGTATAGATCAATGATGGATGCTTATTATTAGTTTTAGTCCATTTGGCGCCCTCACTGTTGCCTGAGAGAGTCATGACTCTTGACAGATGCAAATGTCACATGCCTGTGGTTGATTGCCTCCGTAATCTCACGGCCGTCATGGTTTTTAATAAAGTTTATTTTAGGTCCCAGAAACTTAGAGTTCAAGATCACCTCAGCCTTGTTCTCTCTGAATACCAGACTTCCCTCTCTCATATTCCAGTCAAATGTTCAACCCAGTTAAGGTTGATGGTAATGGGAAGAGAGAGGAAGAAGCAAGAGAGCCCCCAAAACAAGTGAACGACCAAGAATTAGGGCCAAAGGCAGGTTCCCTAAACTATCTAGAAAGGATATCTGCTCAGCCTTCCTGAACCACTATCCGGGCAAATAGCATTGGGGAAACTCCAAAGCCAGCTCACCGTTTTTGTTCCTTGATGTCTGCCCCGGTAAAGTTTCAGTCCCTTTTCTTCTGGCACCTTCCACCGCCGGAGGTCTGAAGGGCTCGTGACCAGCACATACCAGCACTGAGGGGCTTCGCAGCAGAGCCTTCAGGGAGTCTACCTGAGGAAGGAGACTGTGGAGTCAGGAGGCACGCTCTGCAAGAACCCCCTTCTGCTCGGGGAGACACGAGCCGAAGAAGAAACCACTCACTCTGGCCCTTTCCTGATATTTGTACATCTCGCCTCAGATTTCTGATCCAAAGGAAGGATCCCATCCAGTTGCCATAACACCTCTAGAACCAGCTGGAGACAGGACCTGTCGCCATGGTCTGCTTCTCTACCTGCACCCTCCCTCCACCTGGTGCGAGGCCTGTGGTTTAAAGGTTATTCTGGATTCCTCAGCTAGAAAAGGCTTCGTGAAGCCTTTGGCCTGCTTTCCAACCCACGCTTGCACTCTCCAGAACAGGCGTTTTTTAAAAACAACCAGAGCAGAAAGTCCTCCAGCTTCCCCGTGGAGATGGGAGACACTGTCTCACCTTTTCCCCAGGCGGTGTCATCTCTTGGGTTTGAACTGTGTTTTCCAGCATAACCTGAGCCCATCACCTCTGCTTTTGCCCCTAGTGGAGCAGACAAGGGCAAGGCACTGTTTCCTCCACGGGTAGCCAGCCCCTCCCTCCCAGGCTGTTTCAAAGGCTCCCTAAGCTCCTGCCCAGATGCTGGCGCCATGCTCTCTCTACCCGCCCTGACGCCCACCTGCAGAACATCCCGAGCAGGGAGCTGAGCAGGCAAAGTCAGTGCTGGACCACACTCCGGGAGACAGAACCTTGCTTTTAGAAAATTCTCACCTGGACTGGGGCCCTACATATCTGAGGGTTTCCACTATGTATAATATTACATTGCAATTAGCGGTGTGTTCTTTTTATTTTCCCAGATTAAAAGGGTGTGCTTATGAACAAGAAAATGAAAGAAAAAAGAGAACTCTTGTATCTTCTCCTCCCAAATGACATTAAGATCGCTGTACGTCAGATCTTTCAACCCTGTTAATTAGGAGCTTGTTTCAAACTACTAGGTGCATTTCTTTTTTGGTTTATATCTGCGGTTCATCGTAAAAATGTAAAAATGATCCATGTCTATCAATTTATAGATGTAGCCATGCTTCTAGGAAATCAGATTTTCCAAGGAAGAAAATAGAATTGAGGGCTAAATGATGCTCCTATTTTAGAAAAAAGGTAGAGGTCCAGGATTCATGAAAACAAAAACAGAACCAAAACAAACAAATAATAAAAAACAAAAACAGCAGTATCAAGAGTGTCCATCCAATCGAGGACTGCAAATTGATAATCATGACACAGCCTGTACTGTGGACAATGAGGTCACTTTGTTTACAGCAACTCTAATAGTTCTGAGGTCAATCTATGTAAAAATATGCCATTTTTTTTCTCCAATTAATTAATTTTGTTCCTACTTTCTCTCCCTCACCATACCTACTAAACTGTAGCCAATTGAAGGTCGGGACTTAATCTTATTTGACTGTAAAAATCTTCATATAGCAACTGCACCATAATTTAGAAGCATTCTTACGTTAAGACTCTGAAATCATTAAGGCTCGCCCTATCATTTGCCAGCCACACAGCAATGAGCAGGTTAATTAATCCCTGTGCCTCAATTTTGTTTTTTTATATCTACAAATGGTATAGTAGTATTAACTGCCTCATGAGTTTGTGCGGTGGATGCCATGCCCTACATTAGTCGACGTCTGCTTCGCTGTTTTTCTGGTGTGCTTTCCAGTGCTGCAGAGCTTAGAAAGCTCTAAACACATTTCAGGAGGCGACAGCAGCTCAGGCTGCAATGGCCAGAAGCTGGTGCTGGAGCGTTCCTGCGTGTCAAGATGCAAATGTGGCGGTTTCCCGACTCCAGCTTTATAAGCGTGGATGCCACTCCAGAGAAGTACCTGAAACTCAATAACCACAGTAGCTTCAAGCAGAGGTAGCAGCTTCCTGCAGAATGCTAAAAGCATTCCTGAAGACCCAGAGTTCATTCTTCCAAATGCCCGAAGATTCCGAAGCCCCCCAATGCCCTGTATTAAATCACTTTCTCCGTAAGGTTCTTCAAGTAGATTCTGTTTCCTGTCCTGGCCTCTCACACTAATAGGTGAGACTGGATAATAGGAGGGTTGGATAAGAAAATAATGAATGTGTGTGCAAGGCACAGAGTCTGGCACTGAAAAGCTCGCTAAATGGTAGCTAAAGATATGAATAACGATTGCTTATTTGGTGACTGAATGAACATCTCCCCTCCACCCACCTTTAGTTAGAAGCAGGGCAGTCAGTGCCTCCTTTTAAGGATAATCACTTCATTCCACTTAAATATTTTGACCTGAGGTCCAGAGAACTTTATAAAGGAAATATCACCCCTGACAGCCTACCTTTTCCCCACTGGCTGTGTACACACGCTTCACAGGAAAGTGCAGAAGGTCGGAGGCTTTGCTGAGAAAGGCCGTCAGGCTCCTTGTGTTTCTATGACTGAGAGTCACTGTCTGCTGGGATCCAGGTTCCCCATTCTTAACCAGCATTATCCTCCTCGGGGCTTTAGGGCCCCTCCGCGAAGCGGATGTTCCTGGCGCCTCGCCCTGGCCTTCCACATCCCGCGACTGCTGAGCAGAGGGGCTCCTCCCCTGTGGCAGGCCTGGCCCACTGGACGTCTTGGGGGGTTTCTTATCGGAGCAGAGGTAGCAACCGCCATCCTCCAGCTGCTCCAGGGCACTGAGGCCATGCAGGCCCCGAGGCGTGGTGACAGAGCGCACCCCGAAGGAGAGAGGCACGCGCTGTGACAGCTCGTCCATCAGCGCGCTGAAGCTCTTGAAGGTGCGCTGGTGGACAGGCAGGCGAACCCCGGCAAACTGGGGATCCCCTCGCTTAAGGAAAGTTATCTTCTTGGCCGGGGTGACCTGGGTGACAGAGGGGGTCCGGGCCACGGAAGGCAGGAGGCACTCGCGGTAGGTGGGGGGCTGGGCATCCTTCGGGGTGCTGTTCATGGCTTGGAGGCCCAGGCAGCTGAAACGGGTCAAAGGAAGAGAGTCAGAGAGCAGCTGGGAGAGTTTGAGTTTCCTCTCTCCCCTTGGTGATAGAGGCGCTTCCCGCCCACCTTAAATCTCCTCTGCTCGCTCTGCAGAGGCAAGTTAATCTCTTTTGATGGAATAGAAAGAAGGCCAAAGGTTTGGCATCGGACAAATCTTAGTTCAAATTCCTCCCCACCCCACACTTACTCCTTGTGTGACCCCGGAAGTGAATGATGCGTGCTCTGTTTGGTGGACCCCACCTGTAAAACACAGCCGTATTCACTCCGCAGAGTGGTTATAGTGAGTAAATGAATTTACGCATGTAGAGCACCTGGCACAGAGCAAGCACCGGTACCTCTTGATTCCTTTCCTTCCTCTTGCTGTTCCTCTTAACACTCTTCTACCACTTTGAACGCCCTTGGATACCTTAGGGTTTATCTCCTAAAGAGGTGGGTAAATAAAGGGCAGGCAGACCTTATAGTGCAGACGTAAGAACGCAGAGCAAGCAGTCAGGAGGCCTGGGCGCCCTGCCCACTCTCAGTGCAGAGTCTCACGTGTGGCCCTGGGGGATGCCCTGCTCTCAGGACTCACGTCCTCCACTGCCAGGTGAGAGGAAGGGAGCAGAATCCCTCAGCCCCAGACCCCGCAGAGCCCTGAGTGCTGACAAGGAGACTTGTAACCCGAGGAGGATGCCACCTCTTGATGCTGTGATGTGTGTCTTCTCCATCATATGGTGATATTTGCTTTTATATGAAAAGAATGCTGCCTCTCACTTCCCTCCAAAGTCTTTGGAAGATGTGTGGTGAGCCCTATGGGTGAGTACCCCAGCCTGCTGCCGTTGACATGGTAGACTGGGGCCTCGGGTCAGCTGCAGTTGGGTCAAGGCCATGCGTCCAACTGTTCATTTCTATTCCCACTGCAGTGAGCCCCACTGCCTCACCCAGGACTCTTGCCGAAGCCTGCTGCAGACTCTTCCCATCCAGGTCACCTCGCCATGCTCTGTTCTGTGCACCTGCCGGCCAAGTTGTCCTGAAACCCAGTCTCCACCCTTACATTTCCTGTGCTCCAAGCCCGTCAAGTGATTCTCAGTGTCTGCAGAAAAAGCCCAGACCGTTTGTTTACCCCACGGTCCGAGGCCTCTCCAGCTTGTTCCTGTCTGCCCACTGAGCCTCGGCTCCTGTCCTCTCCTGCAGGAATTCTCCACTCCAATCAGGCTGCCTCACGTGGGAGCTCATCCCGCCTGGAGACCCCCATCCTTCTGCAACCCATGTTGGCTTCCCTCCTCTGCAGAGCCTTCCACAGCCCTCCAGTTTGGGGCAACCCTAATTTTCAGCATGGCTCCCCCAATACTTCCCATATCCCGGGACTGTATCCTTCTTGACCAATTACCCCAAGGCCTGGGAGGCAGAACCTGTGCTCCCTGGGGCACCCGGCCCCGTGGTTGGCACACAGCAGGAGCCCAGGAAGTCCACACTGATTAAGAAGGCCACTATCTCACAGAGCTTCGTACTAGAGTCCAGGCCTGTCACTAACCTTGAGCAATAATGGTCAGGTGGGAAGCCATCCCTGCTTCCACATGGTGCAGCACGCAGGTAACTGTGGCCTCCCCTGCTCCAGCCATGATCCCGGCTGACGGTTCCTTCAGTGCCCATATCTCCTTTCCTTACCTTTGCCCTCTTTTTACCCCATTCATCTTAGAGGAAAGGACTTTTCCCTCATTTTTAAACTCCTGCTGCACAGAGGTCTGATAATCCTCTCTCATCCCTGGACCAACTTTATAATTAGCGTCTTCAGCCTCCTCCCTCCCAACTAATCCGTTTAAGCTGCTTTTTCAGACTTCCCGCTGCAGCCCTGCAGCCGCCTGCCCTGTTGCTCCCGCGGCCTCCCCCTGCCTTCCCGAAGGACCGACTACTCTTCCCACTCGACTTTCGTTTTCCCTCGTGACAATGAGCCTTCTTCTTGGCCCTCACTGAGGGACCGGGAGGGGAAAGAATGGTCACCGCATCTTCCAATGTCGCCATGTTCCCCAGCATCACTATGTCCTAAAATATCGCTGTGTCCCCAAGTGTCCCCATGTCCCATAATCACCACATCCCCAAGCAGCACCATGTTCCCCCAGCATAACCACATCCCCCGAATTTACCATGTCCTCTAGTGCCACTGTGCCCTCCGGTGTCACGATGCCCCCCAGTGTCACTGTGTCTCCCAGCATCACCCCCGTCCCCCAGAAACCCCTCCGCCTCAAAGGGCTTCTGCTCCCTGCAGCCCATTCCTGGCCAGAGAAGGCCTCTCTAGCGCCCTCCCGGACAGCAGCTCTGTAGTGACCATTCAAGGGAAAAGCAGGAAACTGGCCTGAGCGAAGGCAAAGACCACTCCCGGGCTCCCTGAGGGCCAAGGCCAAAGCACAACATCGCAACATACACTCAAGCAGCCTTTGTCATTCTTCTAGAAAACAACATCTTTCTGAACTTGAATTCTCAATTTCCGACTGGGTTTTTTAAATAAAAAAAAAAATTTAAAAAAAAAGGAAAATGTGGCCCAAGGGCTCCTAAGTACCCAAACTCAGGCTGACAGCATCTGGGGTCCAGCACGAAGCCTTGCTCCCAGCCAGGGACCAAGCACACGGCCCAAGAGAAATTCAGGGAAGTTATTGATCATCCTTTCACATTCACTCATATAATCGACAAGATTCTGCATTAACCTCAAGTGGCTCGCATACATGCGTACACACACACATGCATACACACACAGACAAGTTAGAAAAAAATTAGGACCCAAGAGAATGAGCCAAAGGAGCCAGGGTGGCTTAGGCTCATGGACTGTGAAAAGTGAGAACATATAAGACTACAAACATCACCCCGATCCTCGCAGGAAGATGAGGCGACTGCTTGCTCTCCAGCCTCGTCAGTGGAAACAAACAGGTTCAACTTCATCCTCATGGTGAGTCACTGAGAACCGTGATGCCTCTTGCAGCCATGAGGAAGGGAGAAGCAAACCAATTTCCTTTTTCAAAGAAACTTTAATGAACTTTCACCTTCAAAACAGCCTGGCCCAATCAGGTTGTTCATTCATTCAATCACTGTTTCGTTCACTCGTTTGTGTACCCAGCAAAGATTCCTGAGCACCTATTGTGTACCAGTCTCTATGCTGGGTCCTGGAAAAACAAAGATGACTGAGATGCAGTAACCAACTTCAAAAACTTCACATTCTAGTGTGACACGTAGGCGCGTTACTAAATGCAGCATAAGAAATGTTCTGAGATATAGATATAGATATAGATACAGATATATCAAACACAGGGTGTGACTGAAAACAGATTAAGAGGAATGGCAACTCAGGGAAGACTTCCTGGAGAAGGTGATATGGAGCCTCTTGAGCAGAGACCTAAAGGACAATTTAGGGATTAACCAGAGAAGGAAGAAACTAGGACCGGCATAGCAAATAGTTACAGCCTTGGTGCCAACTCTGACAGGCCAGGATGAGTTGGACGAATGGGAGGAAAATGTGCTCAGGTTTCCTATATGCTGTGATCAGCTAGAAATGCTGTCATAGCATCAGGACAGAGAAGGGCCATACAGGTGTCGGACAAGTGCGGGGTGTCACTTCATGGTGGCCGGAGGGAGGGGGGTTAGGGGGGAGCATGGTTATGTGCAAAAGTGCAGTAAAGGGAGAAAGCTTGGGCGTTCAGGAAGGGCCTTTGATGGATGTCATCCTGACATTTTAGAAGATCCCTCTGGTGGCAGGAGGGAGGATGGGGCCTGGAAGAGTGAGGAAATTTAGGGACCAGGGACTAGGTGACCGACCAATAGGCTAAGGGTGGCAGAGCTGTGGGGGAGGATGAGTTTCTGTATGATTCTCAGGTTTCAGGCTCTGGACCTGGGTGCAAGCTGGCACTCACTACTCACCCAGTAGAGTGAGGAGCAGAGCGAGGAGCAGTTTTGGAGGCAGGGGTGAGGGAGCAGTGAGAAAGGCCACCCTCTCTGCAGAACCAGGCGTGCCGAGTGCACACCTGGTGCGCTGATAAATGCCCCTGCAAGGATGAAACGGCACAGACGCAGTAAGATCAGCTCCGGCCTAGGTACCTCAACGACAGAACCAAGAGTCCTTCTTCACTGAAGTCGTCAAGGCTAACACCCGGCAAGCAAACTCAGGGGGTTCCTATGTTAGACTCAAGAACAGGTAAATAAAGAAGGGGAGGCAGGTAACAGAGGATGGCGAAACAGAGGGGAAATAAGAACCAGGTGTCATTGCAAGTCAAGGAGACCAACCATCTCAATGCACCCGCGACCGCCCCAGTCTTAGCACTGAAAGGCCAAGTGTTAAAACACAACCCTCCCCGCCACCTCCTGTCCCCAGCTAACGAGGACATTGGTCACCCTGTCCTGCTGCCTTCGCCATGGGGCCCAGACAGTTTCCTTGGATCAGGTGGCCTCTTGCCGGCATTGGCTCTACTGGTAGCGAGGCCGAGATAAGCTGGCGGTGCTAGGGGTTGCCCCGCGGGGCCGGGAAAAGGCGCCACGACGAAGGATGGGAATCCAAGTCCAGGTGACCTGGTTGAGGCCCTCAGATGCGGTAAGGCCTGAAACCGGAACCTAAACTGGAAAGCTGGATTCTTCGGTTATAGGAACCAATAATTCTTCCTCAGGTTAATAGATTTAAGTTGAGGTTCCTGTCGTTTGAAACACAAAGGGACACAGACCTGCCAGGGAGCAACATCACTGAGTGTCCTGCCTTTTCCAGAGTGGGGAAGGGGTGCAGCTCTGAGATCCCTGCCAGGTCCTCCCACTTTGTCCCGCAGAGGAGACAACTGTTTCATTCCTACATGCCAGCGAAGGCAGGAGAGGATGAGACTCTAACACGGGTCCTCAGATGTGAAGCAAAGATTGAGGGTCAGTTTATACACAGAGCTGTATATACTGTTTTTTTCCCTCACTGCTTTCCTCCTTTCAAAAATTTGAGGTTCCTCTCCCTAAGCAGGACTGGGAAAGGACCCAATCTCTTTAACAAGACAGAGAGGACGCCCTGAGTCCATTTAGTCCTCTTTGCCATATGATTACAAACCCCCACTTCACCGTAGAGGAGGACACTCTTCCCCTACCGACACTCACGGGGACGAGGACAGCAAGAGAAGGCCATGAAGGAAGGGAGAAGCCTGACCCTCTGGGCGTAAGGAATTGTTGGGGAGGAAGGGCATAGAGAAGGGTGCAGAGCTGGAGGGCAGCAAGTTGGGTCTGGTTCCCAGCTTCCCACTTCCCACTCCCAGCCCGGGTCCCAGCGAGGGAGCACTGGTGGGGGGGGAAAGCTAGATAAGGTGAGGCGCTCCCACAGCTGGGGGCTCTGGTCCAGCCAAGGCCCATGGCTAAGCTTGAAGGAGAGCTCCCCTCACCCCACGCCCACTTAGGACAGGGCCTCATCGAGGTATGTTGGGCAGAGCAGATTGGAGGAGCCTCTGATGTTCAACCTTCCTGAGCCACCTGGGTGCCATGGGGTGTGGACAGGACCATGCAGGAGCTCAGAGGCTGGCCATCAGGCTGTGGTGGGTGGCCTTGGTGAGCATGGAGACTGAGGGGGAAATCACCTAGCACTAAATGGGTTCCAGGAAGCCCCAGAATCCATAGCACCAACTAATCAGAGGAATTGTGGGATTAGTTTTGGGCAGCAAAGGATGGGGGAGGGGTGCCAGGGGATTTCAAGAGGAAGCAGGGCAAGAAAGCAAAGGAGGTCTTCCAGCTGTGTGTGGGTGGGGGAGGGAAGCAGAGAAAAACAGATTAAGGGGCAAAAGGAGAAAAAAATAGAAGTCAAAGGAAATGCTCCAAAAGGTGACGGCTGTGGCGGAGGAATTGGTCCTGCAGGGGAGGAAACAGTTTTGTCACCAGTCCTGGAAGTGAACTAGGCCAGGGTGAGGGGCTAAAGGTGGAAGCAGGCAGCAAGAGTGATGGACTCCGGAAGAACATAAATAGGGTGAGAGAAGTCCGCGGGCAGGATGGAGGCCGGGCTTTGCGGAGGAAAAACTGCAAGTGGCAACGACGCCAAAGCCCGACTGATGAGGCGGTGAGCAGGAAGGGGGCGGGGAGAGCGCTGCGCGGAACCGCCGAAACCTGGAAGGGTCGATTAACATGACACTGAACCGCTGAAAGAAACGACGATGACGCCGATAGTACGTGTCCCCGGAGGAAAACGCTTGCAGCACGTAGCGTCCAGGAGACACAAGAACTGCCATTCACAGGCCCTTCACTGCCACATAGGTCTACACGGGCCGCATGAGGTCTAGATCTATTTTCAACAACGCTGTTCAGTGACTCTAATTTGCCAAGATGCACCATCATTTTATGAGCCAATAAGAAAGAAAGAAAAACGCGGCGACGAACTGAGACAAAGACATGGTATTAATTGCAAGATGCATCCTGATTTCAGAGACATTAAAACATGGCGTGTGTGTGTGTCAGGGGTGGGGTGGGGGGGACTGTGTGTATTAAAGTTAGTGACTACAGTACGGCAAAGAGCCAAGCGTAGGTTGCACACATGTCTGTGATAAAGCCACAGCACTTATTCAAGTCTGATTTCGATGGACCTGGGTGATGACAGCATCAGGGAACGAGTGTGCTACGACCTGAGAGTCAGGTCATGATAATCGGATGGGTACGTGTGTCTGGCAAGAAAAAGGAGGGAAACATGAGGTTCCACCTCAAACCCATTAGGATGGCTATTGTGAAAGAAAGAAAGAAAGAAAGAATGAAAGAAAGAAAGAAAGAAAGAAAGAAATAAAGAAAGAAAGAAAGAAAGAAAGAAAGACAGACAGAAAGAAAGAAAGAAGGAAGGAAGGAAGGAGAAAGAAAGAAAAAAACAAGTATTGATAAGGATGTGGAGAGTTTGCTCATGGGAATATAACACGATGCAGCGTCCGTGGAGAATAGCATGGTGGTTCCTCAAAAAATTAGATATAGAATTACCATATGGTCCAGCAATTTCACTCTGGGTATACACTCAGAAGAATCGAAATCAGGGACTGGAGCAGATAGTGGTACACCCATGTTCAAAGCAGCATTATCCACAATAGCCAAAAGGTGGAAGCAACCCGAAAGTGACCATCGACAATGAACGGATAAACGACGTGTGGTGTGGCCATACAACGGAATACTATTCAGCCTTAGACAGGAAGGGAATTCTGACACTCTGACATGGATGAACCTTAAAGACGTTATGCTAAGGGAAATAAGACAAGACTCTAAGGGACAAATATTGTATGAATCCACACAGATGAGGCACCTAAAATAGTCAAATCCATAGAGATAGAAAGTAGAATGGTGGGTGCCAGGGGTTGGGGGGAGGAGCAATAAGGAGATAATGTTTAAATGGATACAGAGTATCAGTTTGGGAAGATAAAAAAGTTTTGATGATGAATAGTGGTGATCGTCGCATAGCACTATGAGTGTGCTTAATGACACTGAACTATACACTTAAAATGGTAAATTTTATGTTATGTATCTTTTACCACCATAAAAAAATGTAAAATAAAATAATAGATAAATAAGAAAGGAGGAGGTGGGATGAATTGTCCTTTAAGAAAGGAGATTTGGTGGATAAAGACTTTCCGAAGCTGGGTGCTATTGTCACGGGGGGTCCAGGAAACAGCATGCTGGCCCCACGCAGCAGAACAGGCACTTTCTGGACTCCAGATTCTGAGTGGTGGATCCCGGAGTAGAATAAACAGAATAAGATGAAAGGTAGTCTTATGAGAGGAGGACTTTTGATTCATAGGCAATCTATAAAGCAATCTAGCCACAAACATTGAGGCTCACTATGTGCTGGACATTTGGTGAGGCACAGACAATGAGGCTCAGCATGGTGAGATGGGCTCGTGGTTCGTAGAATTTATAATACAGGAAGAAGACAGAACCTCTGTACCTGGGTCCTCATCCTTTGGCATATGAACATTCCTGCAGCTTCTGGAGGGCCCCAGTCTCATGCACCTGTCTTGGTTCTGCCAGTAACTAGCTGGTGGCTATGGGCAAGATACTTCAGTTCTCTGAGCTACTATAATTACAAAATGAAGGCGCTAAACCAAAGGGCCACTGAGGTTATGCTAAGAGTTTGTAAGAAAAGATAACGCATAACTGTGCTATGCATGATTACCCTTGAATCTGGAAGACCTGTTAAGAAAATATCAAATACATTAGGTTTTTAGTTTTCCAGGTAATCCCCTCTCTTTTCAAAATTGTGGCATGAAAACCATGAACCACACCCCATCTGGAAAAAGGAGCATATTCCCATATGCAAAAAATATTGCATAAAATTTCACAGGCCTCCGAAGCCCCCTCCGCGCCCCCCCCCCCCCCAGTAGAAGCCTCCCAGAGATCTGAGAAGCCCAGGTTAAGAACCTTTGATCTGGGTCGGAGGATCTAAAACATGGTGACCAGAGTGAATAACACTGCATTGTATAATAAAAATTTGACGAGAGAGTGAACTTTACATGTTCTACACAACAAAAACAAGAACCCGTGGCGTAGTCCTTGGAGATGAGGAAGCTGCGGGAAGGATCGTGGGGCGCTGGGCCGGTCGGTGCCTGCTGATGACGGACTTAGGAAAAAGGAGAAGAGGTTGCGTTTGTGAACATAAACTCTCTCGTTCGACCTGTAGCTACCGGGAAAAGTTTTCCCAGAGATGGTTCCCTTTCTCTCTGGTGATAAAGGCAGGACACATCTCTGACAATTCAGGAAAGGAAACTTAGGACCGGAAGTACCGTAAGACTGACATAGGAAGCGAAATCCTTGGAAACTGTGTTTAAAAAAAAAAACAAAAAACGTTCTGGTATCTTCCTGCCACCACCACTCCCCCTGCCCCCCACCTCCACCACACACTTGACAATATTCTCTAGATAGCTTATCAATAGGGAAATAGGCTAATGAGATAGCCTGGATTTACAGGGCTTAAAATGCAAAGTGGAATGCGTAAGGCGGGATGTCTGAGCTCCCTGTAGGCAGTACGTGCTTCTGGCTCTGTTTCCGCTGCTGAATAAATGATGCTTGGAAGACCACGCAGCGGTAAGAATAGAGGAAGGAGTGCAGTCAGCAAAGCATAAGATTTTAAAATGGGGGCAGGAGAGTCCAAGGGCAGAAAGCTAGTGCATGGGGGGAACATACAAACAGCCACGGAACGTGGAAATCCAACCATTGCCATGGGCTGAGAGCAGCTGGGAGGGTCTGTGAAGTGCACACACAGGGCACACGCCCTCAGGCTGCCCGTGGCCTTGAGCAGCTGAGGAAGCACCTCACAAGGCCTCTGGTCCAACAAATATGTAATTACAGGTAAAAGAGTGGAGTCAAGGCATGGAGATGAAAAAGTCAGTGGAAGGAGTTGAGGACATGCTGGAGAGAATAAGGGACTAGATTTCTTTAGAGTGACCCTAGGTGGCAGAACTGGGAATTAAGAATGGCCAGGGCTTTCCTAAGATACTGAGGCTGACCTCAGCCCAACTTTTAGAGCTGGAGTGACCACGAGATGATCGCCCTATCAGAAATTACCTTTGGCTACAAGTAACAGAGACCCTCTAACGAAAATGACTTAAACCAGGAGGAGTTTATTTATCTCGTACATAAAAGAACTCTAGAGTTAGACACTCTCCAGCTGGTACAGAAGCTCCACAATGCCATTAATGGTCCTGTCACTTTCTGTATTTTTTCCCTGTTACCCTGAACTGCTGACTTCCCTCTTCATTTGCTCATAGTCACACGATGGCTCCTGTGGGCCCTGCGGTTTGACTGGGATCCATTCATTCTGGCACTAATGGTCTGAATCCTCTGTGCTCACTAAGATCGCTTACCACAGCTTCACAGCCAGCCCCTGAGCTCTTGCATGGTCCTGTCTGCACCCCATGGCACTCAAGTGGCTCAGGCAAGCCAAACATCAGAGCCTCCTCCAATTGATTTCTCCAAACATACCTTGATGAGGCCCTGTCCTGAGTGGAACTAGGGTCCAAAAGAAGGTTTCATTTAAAGCTCAGTCATGGGCCTTGGCTGGACGGAAGCCCTTTGCTATTGGAGCGTCTCGTGCCTCAGCCAGCCGTGTCTCCCCCACCACTCGTGCTCCTTGGCTGCACCCCCAGCTGGGAGTGGAGAGCTGGGCATCAGAGCCCTGTCTTGCTTTCTTCCAGCTCTGTGCCCTTCTCTTTGCCACCCATCCACATGCCAGGTAGGAGGAAGTGGGGGAAAGCAGAGGCACATACCAAGTTAGCCCCTTAGAATGGTGACCTGACACTTTCACCTAACAACTTCTGTCCAGACCCCACTGCGGAACTTACTTGCACAATCATCATTATCTGCATAGGGAGCTGAAAAGAACCTGGGCAGCAGGCAGAAGGCGAGGTACGGCCGCTCTGGGAGAAGGTGGAGAAGGCGTATAAAGTATGAGAGCTAGAGAGGACAGATTGAGAGAAAACTTCAAGATGAATTCCGCAGAATGGAGGGTTTTGCTTTCGCTTTTTGCCCACACTGCTCCCCAGGAGAAGCAATCCCCATCTACAGGGCAGCAGTGTGGGTCAGAGGAAAGACCTCCACTACGTCAGGCAGGCAGCCGCCAAGGCAGGCCTGGCCACTGCCCGCTCTACAGCCGTGGGCAAATTGCTTTCACCCCTGGGCCTCAGTTTCCCGTCGGTAAGATGACCTCTAACTCCAAATCCAGGGATTCTAAACACAGTCCAGTTTCTAAAAAGCAGAGTCTCCTGGGCATGACAGTTTAGAGAAATACAAGGTGTGTGAAGGAGAGTGAGCCCTTGACAAGTTTTTCCTTCATGCACAATGGAGAGAAGTGAACAGAACGACAGCCCCAGAGAGGAAGGAGCAAGGCGAGGCTGGCAGCATCACGGGATAAGATTTAAAATCCTACTGGGAATGGCAAGTCGTAGATGGTAGTGACATTTGGACCAAGCCAGTGTGTCACATAAGGAGGGTCAGAAGAGTCAGGTGTTTACCCGAAATAAGATGAAGTATTAAGCATGACAACTTAGGTTGGAATCCCTGAAACAAAAAATGATACAAGTCGTTTATGACATAAAACTGGCTAAGACGATAAGCATAAAAACACTGTGAAAAAGAAAAAGTTTAAAACATCTCCAAATGTGATGGGGGCATCTGGAGTAAAGGACCATGGAGAAAGTTGCATGGAGTCCATGTCCTAAGGCATAATAATAAGCCCTTAGTTACTGATGGTTCAATAGCTGCTATATCTGGAGGTAATCGAAAGGTACAGCTCTATCCCCAGCCGCAGGGAGGTATAATCTAGTTGGAAGGTGGGAGTTAGGGGAGACAGAATGGCTAGCAGAAGGGCCGCTCCTTGGATGTGAGGTAGAATCACCTGGTTATTAGCCTGCTTGGACGGCCATAACAAACACCACAAACTGGTGGCATCAATAATAGTCATGTATTCTCATAGTTCTGGAGGCCACAAGTCCAAGATCAAGGTGTCACAGGGCGATTTCCTCTGTGGCCTCTCTCCTTGGCTTGTAGACGGCCGTCTTCTCCCTGTGCCTTCACACGGTCTTCCTTGTAATGTGTCTGTGTCTTAATCTCTTCTTATCCAGACGTGGCCATATTAGGTTAGGATCCACCTTAATTAAGTGCCTCATTGAACTGAGTTACCTCTTTAAAGGTCTTATGTCCAAATACAGTCACATTCTGAGGCACAGAAATTAGGACTTCAGTGTATGAATATGATGGGATGAGATGGTGTTCAGGGCAGGAACACAATTCAGTTCGTAACTGGTTTGGCCTGAGTCCCAAACAATTTTTTAGTATTTAAAATGTTTTCAGTTTCTTTTAAAAGCTCCCCAGCTAATTCTCAGCCAGTGTTGGAAACCACTGAGCTAAAGTAATACTCAGACACAGTTGGACATCAATTGCATGCCAACCCATGTGATGTTCAGTCCAAGTCCAAGATAAAAGAAGAGACTGGTCATTGCAACCAGAGAATTTGATGGAGACTTCCCAGTGGGCCTTTGGCAGTTGGAATCGTGCACTGACAGAGCAGGGTGGGGCCTGCGGCAACTCTGGGAATGGAGGAGCCTTGCTTGATGGAGTGAACACCTGACTCTCAGGAGCGAAGGCACTGCCTGGTTTGGGGGAGGAGGGCTATATAAAACAGCCACCGTAGCTGGAAGCCACAGTGGACTTCTCAGCAGAGGCATGATGTCGCAAAAATGGTGATCATCAAAGATAAATCAGCAGGATAGATGGGAGAGTCTGTGGAGAGTAAAACCCAGGTGGAGATATTGTCATGGCAACAATAACCCCACCCCATCCCCCCCACACACATGAGAAAGAGCAGTTCTTCAAAATACATAATGAATTTACAACCACAACTCAGCAACACTTCACGAAGCCTAAAGAATCCTTAACTATACATAAGAAAATCATACAGTATGTAATCTTTTATGTGGTTCAAAACAGGTATAATGAATCTGTGCTGTAACAGGGGAGGACAATGGCTCTATTCATGGGGGAGGGAGGGATTCAACATTGTGAACATGCTCGAGGATGGCTAACCTACAAAAGGAGGAGAGGCTGGGAAACCCCACTAAACAAAGGAGAAGTCTGAGGCCTGGCATAGTTCCAGGGTTTGTTTATTCCTTGGCCTCTGGGTCTTGAATGACAGGCAAGGCTTAGCAGGCCTTCAGACTGCAAATGTCACACTCTTTCCCCAGTGCTGCTGCCTCAGCCCATCGGTGAGGCTGGTTGAAGGCAGAAGAGAAACAGTCCATCCTAGATGAAATAAAATCCAAGAATGACCGGCCCTTAAAGGTTCTGCACCACCACGGAGACGATACTGTGACCGCAAGTGTCTGGATTCAAAAACAGGAAAGGGGGAACCAGCCCAGCACAGATTTGGACTCATTCCATAGAAGCAGAATGAATAACTCCTAACCCTGCTTTCTCTGACACTTACAGTGGCCTCCGTGAGTGAGCAGGACGCTCGTTTCCTTGAGAATGTTTTTGTCATTTTGTCATCATGCTTCACACAGTGGGAGATGGTGGGAGAGAGAGCCTGCAAGGGGCCACCAGAGGACAGGTTCTGCTGGGAAAGGAAAGGGGACAGACCTAGCCAAGGAGGATGCAGAGGGTGCAGCTGGGAGGGTCCTATCACTGTGTGATAGTCAGGGTTGTCCAGAGAAACAAAACCAATAGGATATATATAGATACATAGAAAGAGATTTATTATGAGGAATTGAGTCATGTGATTATGAAGGCCGAGAAGTACAAGGTCTGTCATCAGCAAGCTAGAGGCGCAGGAGAGCCAAGGGTGTAACTGAGTCTGAGTTCAAAGGTCTGAGAACCAGGGAAGCCAGTGTTATAAGTCCTAGCAGAGTCCAAAGGCCTGAGAACCAGGGCCACTGATGACCGAAGTCTCAGCTCAAACAGAGAGAATTCTCCCTCCCTTCACTTTTTTGTTCTATTCTGGCCCTCCATGGAATGGATGGTGGCCACCTGCACTGGTGAGCGCAATCTTCTATATTTACCGTTTATTGATTCAAATGCCAATCTCTTCCAGAAAAACTCTCACAGACACACCAGAAATAATGCATTACCATCTCTCTGGGCATCTCAGTCGAGCAAGTTTGTCCCATAAAGTTAACCATCGCACACTGATTCTAACAAATGCCAGGAAGCGGATGGAAGCAGTTTGTTTGTGGTGTGTGGACGTAGAAGAGACTGCAGAGGCACAGACCCGGACTCTGGAACTTACTGGGCACAATGGGGATAACGGTATTTACCAGGAGGTTTGAGATGATGGTTACAAAGCACCTGGAACGTAGCAGGACATCAGTAATGATTAGGTATTCCTTTCGATTTAGCTTATTGGTAAATAATCAGCTTTTGGCTATCCAATTTATTGATTTATGTGGTTATCTCCACCCGAAGTTCAGGAGCCTGAGGCCATAGCTCATACTGAACTCCTATAGCACTTGAGCTGTCCCTCTCATTCTCATGCTGACTGTATAACTCTCATCTGCGTACACGGCTTATTTCTCCTGCTATGTAAGAGATGGTTAGGGGTGGGAACTAAGCCATTTATTTTGGGGTCCCAAGTATATTGCACACTGCGTGGCACGTAGTAGGTGCTCAGGAAATGTTTGTTGAGTGCCTGAATGACTAAATGGATGAATATTCATTGGAAAGCATGGCCATATGATTTCAATCTGAGGTTGACCTGATACAGGGTCAATGAGGTCAATGCTAGAGTTTGAAAGCCTCAGAGGCCTGAAAGGTCAGACAGGTATTTAACAAGCCAAACACCTTGAATAAGATCTATTTCTAGCCAAAGGAAACCTGAGCAGGGGCACCAATAACAGCACTGAAATCTTGAGTACATTTCAGCTCCATAAACACTCTCTGTGATCCTACTATGTGCCAGGCACTGGGGAGGCACTGGGGAGTCATAAGCCTATCCAGAGTTGCCCACGGTCCCAGGAGAGAAGCAAAATGTCATATTTTTTATCTTTTTTGAATCTGGTGTCAACCCAGAGCACCAGGAGGGGCCCAAACCTCCAGTCTGTGACCCGAGCTACTCCCAGAAAGTTGTAAACGTCATATGAACTTCAGTAACCACCAATTCATGGGGAAGGGGGAGTTACTGTCACAAGGCATTTTCGTATTATTGTATATAATCCCCACATAGTCCCATGAGAGACGTAGGAACTCCACCCTCCCCATGCTTTTTTTCAGATGAGAAAACTGATCAATAGGTGTGAGGGGAACCCAGGCTTTATGACTCTAAAAACCCTACCCTCTCTCTTTGCCTGTGAAGAAGGTTTGCTGAGTGTCTGACCAGGCTCCCAAATTCACCCTGCTTCCCAACTGTGGGCCCGAGGTGGCCTCAGGCTCCTGAAGCAGAGCAGACAGGGCTCCGAAGGTCAGGCTGGACCACACCACAGCAGTCTGCGCAAGAGAGGTGACAGGGCATGAAATTGGGCGGAGTGGCCATGCTGCAGAGTACTTGCCAGCAGGGGGGGGGGGGAGAGGTAACTTTGACTCCTCTGTGACACAACCCCACTCACTCACCTCCTGCATGAGCTCAACCACATGTCTACTCCCGTATTCTACAAACAGTTCCGAATGCATGATCTCCTGGGATCCAAGAAGCAGCAACCATAGTCGTGGGCAAGAAAGCAAGATGCTCAGCACATGGACCACCAGGACAAGATACCCCTATAGCACAACCTCACCCTCACTGGCATCTTTGAGGCTGCTACAAACACATGAACTAATCCTCTGTGATTATGACAAGTTAAGGAAGATTAAATCCAAAGAAAGCAAAACTGCCAGAGTGCAGAAGGTGGATATTGGGTCTAGTGTTGCTTCGAGGGAGGAACTTGGTTTCTATGACTGTCCAGGGCCACCTCCAAAGTTACTTGCATTATTTGGGTACTGCATGCTGGAGCTAAAGGAGGCTCTATGTTTGACAGGGCTTCTGGCAGAAGAGCACCAAGTCCCTGGGCTCTTGCTGGATTAGGAGACCATCCAAGGATTTAGAAGACATCTCAACAGGCATCGTTGCCCCAGCATTACTGGAGACCACACAAAACCCACCAAGCCAAGAACTCCACCCCGCCTGCAGGCAAAGCAAATCCACCTCCAGTCTTTATGGCTTTGCCACTTGGTATGAGCTCACCAACCCCAACTGGGATTCCCCCTCCTCAAGGGACACCCACAGACATGGCCTCCCCAGTCTCCTTGGGCTCTCCTCTCCAAGAACAAGGGGCCCACCACCCTTAGGAATGCATCCACCCAGGCCTGAGTTACTGTTGAGCTTTCTTTGTCACTTTTTTTTTTCTGCTATGCCTGGGTGAAAGTGTGGAGAGTATTTGTGAGCTTTTTTCTCCTTTTTGCTACATTAACATGGGCCAATAATAAATTCACAAATCAATTGAACTGGGGTGGGAGGGGAGAAGCAAAGGTTTGGGCGTCAGAAGACTAGGTCTTCATCTTAATTCTGCCTTTGAGGAAGTCATTTAGCCTCACTGGGAAAAGTGAAGGAGGGGATGGAGACCCAGGTGCTTTCCAAGTGACCCTTGAGCCTCGGTAGCCAAGGATTCCATTCCCTCCTCCCAGAAGAGCCCCTTCTGGGCTCCCAGCAACTCTCTAAGTTAACTTCCGGGCCCTTTTCAGTCTACCAGGCCTTGTTATCCCAACCCACCATTAGAGACCCAATGCCTCATGAACTTTCTGTTCTCTCTTGGGTGTCTTATAGGACCATAACTAATAAAGCTTATGTTATTGTATGAGACCACTTCATTCCACAATTACCTACTGAGTCCTGGGCATTTACAGGAAAGAAGACTTCTCAGGGCAGAGTTCTTTAGTGTTTCACCCTCCGGGAAACTATGAAGCAGAGAAAGGGAAAACTCCTTGATTTAAACAACACTGACAGCGTCCCGCCTCCCCAACTCTTCCCTTCCTTTCCCTCCCTGCACAGAGCTGTTGGTCAAGGAAGCAGGTAGTGAGAGCGAGAGGGTGCTTGCTGAGATGATGAAGGAGGCTGGAGGTCTTCGTACTGTTCCTACGACTTTTCGATAGGTTTGGAACTACTTCAAAATACATGTTAGTTACTTTAAAAGCGTGAATAGTGGGAACTCAAGATCAGCTGGAAGCCAGCGGGTGGGATGCTGAGAGGCAGCATCAAGAAGAGCCCCCAGGTCAGGCCATAGCACTGACGGGGGCGCTGGGGGCTGAGGCTCCTGTCCAGCTCTGCCACTAGTTCCATCGTTTATTCTGCAGCTCTCTGTGGATGAGCTGCCTTCTGCCGGGTGCGGTGTGGAGTGCTCTGTGATGAGTTGCTTTACCTCTCCAGGCCTCACCAGCAGAATGAGTTACTTGGACTCAATGATGCTATGGGTCCTTCCAATGCTCACCCTTTTTGAATCTGTAACAAAGGCTCCAGGACTCCTCATGTCTGGGCATTGAAGAGGAGTGCTGAGGTCATGCAGGATAGGTTAAGGCTTCCTTTGCCCAGCATGAAGACAGCAACACAAGGCAGAGGAGAAGCAGCTTTGAAGTCAGCCAGGCCTCCTCAAAGCCCCAGTGCTACCCTTGGGGAGCTGTAAAGCCTTGAACTTGGACTCATGAATGACCCTATCTGAGCCTGGCCTCTGCTCCTATAGAAAATGGAGGCATCAACACCTGCCCTGTAGGGTTGTGGTGGGGATTACCTGCGTCCTTCCTGCACAGTCGGTGCCTTCCTTCTTCCCCTTCCCCCTAGAATGGCATCTCAGGGACCCGCCAGCCCCAGGAGTCTGCTTCATAATGACCTCCTTGGATGAAAGGCGCTGGGGCAACAGGAAGGACTGTTGTTTTAACTGCTCTGCGTTTCCTCCCTTTGTCTCTGACATTATAAACAAGCCTATTCCCCAAAGCCACATCTGATAATCCAGCTGCAGGAGGTCAGCGGTCAAGCAATCAGAAATGCTCTTAGCTGGGATTAGGTAATTCAGAGCTGGGCCTGATGCCCGTAGCACATCAAAACCAGTCCATCCTCATTGTCACTGAGGTTGCCTGGGTACAGATGCCCCTTGGGAAGCTTCCAGACGCCCAGACGAGCAAGAATGAACAGGGCAAGTGTCCGCCTATCTGCACAGATCCCCAAGATAGCTTAAACTCAGCCCAGCCACTGGGCCTGAGGCCACACAAAGGCTCTGTTTGGGGAAGCTCTTTGCAGTATACAAAGCACTTTCATCTGCTCTCATCCGATCCTGCAGCAGCCTTCTAATGGAGACTGACAGATTGAGCATTTAGTGCACAAGACAGTGAGGCCCAGAGAGAAGAAAGAACTGCTCAGGGCCATCAGAGCAGGTAAAGAGAGCACGGAAACTTCTAGGTCAGGTCTCAATGCTTGGTCAGAAGCTTCACATTCTCCAACCCACCAGGCTTGTCACAGAATCTGCTGAGTGACAGGACCCTCCTGCCCCAAAGTAGAGCCCACGATCTCCATCGGTATTTATTTGATACAGAAAAAAAAAAACAAGCAAATTAGGTGATAAATTTAATGAGCACTTACTATATGTCATGTTATGTGAGGACCAGAAGACTCTTCTAGGCCTTTTTGGCATTAAATGAAGGAATAGACATGTTGATAAAAAATATAGTGAAAATAACTCCCCCTTTAGTCAGGTAACCCACTCGATATCTAGTAGATGCCCTTAGTTCATTACAATTCAGTTAAGCTTCCTACAAGGAAAGAGTTAATGTAGCTGTTATTTGTGGGAACTTATCTCCCACATAAGCTCTTATTTCCCTAAATTGGTTGAGACAGGGGAGGAAAGAGAGGGGGGAAATAGGAAGAGAGAGAGGAAAAATGGATTAGTTTCAAGATCAAAAGATGCTCAGAGATCCAAAAGGAAATACAAGCTCCGGGGGTGGGGGGATTTTCAGGACTCTGTATCCTCCTGATAAGAAACTAGTTCTTCGGATGGCCCCACCCTCCTGTCTGTAGCCCCAGGGTCAGATCCCCTCTGCAGCAAGGGTGCCAATGGCACCCACTCCTGGAGATGCTTGCCTGCAAGTCCAGAGCAGCACAGGAGGTACATGTCCTAAATCCACGACGTGAAAGAACAATTGGAAAATATTTGCTTTGAAATATTTTGTTAGTTTCAGGTATGGCTTATGTGGACTAAATATGTGAACAGAAAAATATTGACTAAGCTTACCTCTACAAATTAAACACACATGCAAACACATTTCCATTTATCTACAGGCACCTGGGAAGGATGAAGTAGAAACTTTCCATGGATGCTGGGGACTTAAATGGGAACTTGAATGTTTTATGTGGAAAAAAAATTGAAGAATTGTAATAATTCATTCCCTTCATTTTTTTCTTATGAGTTTGATTAAAATGTCTACTCAAGTCTTCTTTCTCAATTATGATTATAAATCTGTCAATAAAATGTTTAACTCCTCAGAATTCAAAACTAATACAGAATTTTAAAACTTTCTTACTGAATTAGACAATTGATCCCATTAAAATAAGATGTGAGGAAACAGTGTTGGCATGGAGGTGTAAATTTTGCCCAGATGTGTACCCAATGTGAAATATCTTCTAGCAAAAATATATTTGACTTTTATCCCTGCACGAGTTGCAGAGGCATGGAAATTGGTGAACACGGCCCTGTTGTGTAGAACTTTGGGGGAGGTTCAGCATTTTTGAAAGTGGCAAGTGGCATTGATGACTGCCGAAGCCCTCAGCGATCAGCAGGAAAATCTGTTCTGATAGCACCGAGTTCTCGCTGCTCCAGGTGTGTATGTCTGTGCTTCAGGTACAGCTGGGCCCGGCCATCTTGAGTCACCCTTGTACAAGCTTGTCTTTTTTGTCTTGTGAATGCTGTTGATAATTAAATAACAAAAATATGTGCTTCTCCAAAAAAAAAAAAGAAAAGAAAAAGAAAAAGAAGAAAGTCTATTCAAATTGTTTAAAGGTTGGAATTGTTGAGACTAGAGCTGAAAACAAGTAAGGGGGCTCACCAGGTAGAAGGACATAGGTAAACCCATTAGTGGAGGAGCTAGAGCTGAGTTGCTGGGGCCAGGTGTTCTCAACTCTGCTCTCTGATAGAACAAGCACGCATTATCTCTGCTGAGGCCCTTTGCTCACTCTCGGTTCTGGTCCTTGTAACCCCATCATCAGAGGGAAAAGCAGTACAGGAAAGAGAGGCAGAGAGAAAGATAGGATATATGGACATTACGTAACCCAGGATTCAGGTAATGCAATGTGTTAACCTGTCCCACCTCCTTCCTTTTGCTTCCTGCTGATGTGTTCAATTTATTTAATAAACTGTGCTATTTGAGCACCTCATCATGAGCCTTTCTGTTTCATGACCTCAAGGAAGGCTTGATTAAACTGTAGGCTATCAATGCATCAAGGTATCCCCATTCAACAAAAGATAAATGGCATTCAACTTGGCAAAGGCAGAATGAAAAGCATTTCAGGTAGAAGGAATGGCATGAGCAAAGGTCCTGTGACCTTCTTTCTCCTTTTGGGGGATGGTGTTGGCAGAATGTTGCATGGGATGCTGAATGGTCAGGTTTTTTAAAAATTTTTAAATTTGCCTTGTGGGTCTACTTTATTCTATTTAAAAACAAAACAAAAAATAAAGCTAACTTGTAATAACGCCAGTCATAGGAAGGAAAGTATGGAAACTGAAAGATTTTAGAGTGAGGTTGACAGGAGCCTTAGACTGGCCCAGGAAGTAATGCTGCGTGATCCCAATGCTTAACTCTGTCCCCTTCATCTTAGCAGTGATACTTCTCTGACAGTGAGGCCTTGTGTATCTCAGATAGTTGAATGAGCCGTTTTACAAAAGTCAACTTTCTAGATAACAAAAATTTCATTTCATAAAATGTCAACATTTTTTCTAGGCTATAAATCATTCTAAAATATTTTTTTTGAAGAATTTGTAAGTAAGAATGAGATTGTATTATATTAATCTACAAAATAAAATACAACATTTTTGTATACAGTCTGAAACAGACGCAATACTATGGCTTACCAAATCCTGTGTTATGTTCCTCTTCTTTAGTATATGATCACACTTTCTGTCCCCAGCCGTTAGGTGGGTCACATGACCAGCTCTTGCCAGTGAAATGTGAACAGACATGACACATGTCATTACTATGCCGAGGCACTAAATTTAAAGGCCTCGAGTTGGGATAGCAGAGCTAATAAAAGCAGCTTTGCTCCCTGAGTCACCACTTACAGCATGATAGCCCCAGAGGGTTGCCTGGTTTGACTATGATGCTGCATAAATAACAAACAAACTTTTATTGGACCAAGCCACTGAGGTTTGTCACTGCCGCATAACCTAGCCTATCCACACTAATATGTATTATAAACATAAGAATGGCAAAAATAAAAATATACCTTTTTTAAATGCACAGAGAATATATTTCAAAGTGTTTATAATTCTGTTTTCAGATGATAGTACCTACAGATAAATTTCTTAAAACTTTTTTAGTATATTTCAACATTTTATAGTGTAATATATTATTTTAAATGGAAAAAGTTTATTTTAAAAGCCCAAAAAGTTATTATTGGAGGCATAGACACATAAATAAATGGAACAAGATAAAAAAGCCAAAAATAGACCCACTGAAATATGTTCAACTGATTTTTGACAAAGATACAAAATGAGAAAAGATAGTTTTCTCAACAAATGGTGCTAGAGCAATTGGATATCCATAGTTGAAAAAATTAACTTCAACCTCAACTTTATATTTTATTTTAAAAATTAACTCAAAATTAAACACAGACTTACATGTAAAATATAAACCAATAAAACTTTTAAAAAAAAAAAAAAGAAGAAGATCAATAGGATCTAACCCTGATGAAAGTTCTTAGACTCAAACACATCATCCAGAAAAAGAAAAACTAATTAAATTGGACCTTATCATAATCTAAAACTTTCATTCTGCAAAGTACCCTGCTAAAAGAATAAAAAGACAAGCTGCAAAGTGGAAGAAAAAATTTACAAACCACATTTCTAGCAAAGAATTGGTATCTAGAATATATAAAATCTCAAGACAAAACAAGGAGCAAAGAATCCACTTAGAAAACAGACAAAAGATACGAGTAGATACTTCATCAAAGAGGAGATATGGATGGTAAATAAGCATGTGAAAAGATGTTCAACATCGTTAGCCTTTGAGAAATGCAAATTAAAATCACAATAAAATATCTTTACCTACCTGTTAGAACGATTAAAATAAAAAATCAAATGCTGGTAAGGATGAGGAGAAGCTGGGTCTGTCACATGTTGCTAGAGGGAATGTGAAATTGTACAGGCACTTTGGAAAGCACTTAGAAATTTTCTTAGAAAACTAAACATATAGCTGCCATACAACACAGCAATTGCCCTCTTGGACATTTATCCCTTTCTCTGGGATAAATGTCCAAGAGGGCAATTGCTGTGTTGTATGGCAGCTATTGCCCTCTTGGACATTTATCCCAGAGAAAGGAAAACTTAGATTCACAAAAACACCTTTACCCAAGTTTATTCATAATAGTGAAAGACCGGAAACAACCTAGATGTCCTTCATTGACCGGACACTTAAACAAACTGTGGTATATCCATAAACTGGAATATTACTCAGCAATAAAAAGGAACAAACTATTCATGCACATGACAAATTGTGATACAAAATGTCGCATACTCTATGATTCCGTTCACATAACATTCTTGAAATGACAAAATGATGAAAATGAAGAACAGATGAATGGTTATCGTGATTAAGGAGGCTAGTGGGTATGGCTATAAAAGGACAAAACGAGGGATCCTCACGACGGTAGAAATGTTCTGAATCTTGACTGTATCAATGTCAATATCTTGGTTGTGATGTACTTTTGTTTTATGAAATGTTATGATTGGGGGAAATTTGGATAAAGGGTACCAGAGATCTCTCTGATAGTTCTTAAACCTGCCTATAAATCTACAGGTTTTTTTTAAGAGGTCTAAAAAAAAGTCCCAGGAGTGACAGAGACAAAAATTATTACTATGTGTGGCAGTCCCTATTAATAGCCATTGTCTCTTTTTCCTCCGACTCACAGAAGTCCTATATATTAGGGGCTTCCAGTTAATAAAACTACATTTCCCAAATTCTGTTTCAGATGGGAATGACCAAAGAGTTTCAAGCAGAAGTCATTTTGAGGGGCTTCTTGGAAACCTCTTTTGAAGCTGCTAAAAACCCTCTTCTCTTTGTTCTTTTCTCCTTCCAGATGCCTGGAATGTGTACACGATGGCCGGGGCTGCTGGCACCATTTTGCCACCGACGTGGAATCGAACACTAAGGATAAAGGTGAGAAGGAGCTTAGATGCCAATGTTCATGGAGACAGTGTCCCAGCCTTGGACCGCCTCTGAGCTGCTCATGGAAGCCACCGATATGTCAAACCTCACCCTCATCGGTATACCGTATGATTGCCACGTTTCCCTCTGCTCATCTTTCCCTGCCCCGCTGGCCCCACTCCCTACGGAGGAAAGGTGATTTGTTGGCCTGGGGTTTGGTTGTGCTTAAGGGCCAATGAGTAGGTCTGCAGAATTGAAAGAGCAGACAAGACCTGAATTTATTCGTGTTGAAAGCTTTAGAGACACTTAAGAACGAAATTAATTAGGAAGTTGGAAGTGAGGGAAAAGAGGAGAGAGTAACGAACAATATTTGGTGAAGACCCAGAGAGAAAAAATTTTTTTAGAAGCTTCTAGGAAAATGTGGGGAGAAAAGATTGATGAAGATATTTGGGTTGTTTCGCTTTGAAATTACTCCCTTGGGTGATTTTTTAAGGAAGTTTTTAGTAAAGATTTGGTTTCTGGAAAATTCTATTTAAAATATCAGAACAGTGTTTCTTTGATGCTGACAGCATGTCGAGACATGCCCTTGGGCCGTTCAAGAATTGTCTAGGCCCCCAGGTCTCCTGAGCCAGATGCTCAAATAACTTAAATGAAAGCTAAGAAGAAAGCAGGGTGCTTTTAGGAGGTACAAGCAGGAGAACATCCCCTCTAGCAAAACTATGATCGACTTTTAAAAACTACAAAAAATAGCTTTTAAGAGGGAAGTCAGGGAGCTTCTTTTCTAACGCGGAGCTTCAACCAAAGCACAATGAAGCCGAGAGTCGCACAGACACAGTTAAGATTTATGTTCCACCCCACCCCCTCACTTACTAGTTATGTAATTTGGGTAAATTAACAAATACCTCAAGCCTAGGTTTGCTCATCTGAAAAAGAAAATAAAAACTACCCCAGGTGTTAACCCAAGAGCAAGTGTTTAGAATTGCGGGGCACAGGAGGCGCTCATGTGGGTTCTTTCCCTTCTGATGACTCTTAATCTGACTTCTCCCATAGGACGGCCTGCCTGCGGGGAGCTCGCTGAAAGACTTGGCGATCAGTGGTGAGAGACACATTTTTAGCTTCTCAGGAAGGAGGGGAAAGCATTTATATTAAGGTCCTGGAAAAAACATCACGACAACACTGTCTTCCCGTCTCTTTTTCCAGGTGACAGGGAGTCTGGAGAAAGCTGGAATGTGGTCTTTCCTGCCTGGGAGAGGAAAGCCAGTCCCTGCACCAGGAAAGAGAAGATCCTGGTTCAGCCAACAACATGATGTGGGAGCTGGAAAAACACTCCTTCCTCGCCTGGGGGCTTGTCAGCCACCTCTCACCTGGGCAGGTGGCGGTGTGGCAAAGCATCCAATTCCAGAAACATGTTGATAGATCCATGGAAATTCAGAGAGCAGAAGCAACTAGAATGTTACAAGGAACTGATTTACAAGAGCAAGGCAATAAAACTGGGTATAGTCTGCGTCATTCTGGCAAATGTGGCTAGGGGTGGGCGGAAGGAGACTAGGCGGTGGTGGTCAGGAAGGGTAACAGAACCTTCCAGCAACTGTCAACAAGAAGGCCTGTTGCCAGGAACTGGCGTGGGGTGTGGAGAGGCCCTATTGGGTGCTGAGAGCATGCAGCCCGATCCTGCCCTCTGGGAAAGCTTGTGGCAGTTCCCTGGGCCACTCTTCTAGCAGGCCCCGGGCTCCACTCAAGGACAAGGCAACTGGCATCGCAGGGAGCGCTCAGGTGCCAGGTGACCTGGATGCTATCTCACTGGTGCAGCGACGACTCAGGAACTTCACACCCCATCTCTGGACTTGTGATTTCTTCTTCAAAAACTGAAGAGGCCGGACAAGGTGACCCCTGAAGAGCCTGCCCATCTTGAAAGTCCGTGGTTCTGCAGGACACGAACGACTCTTCTGAACTGCAGTTCCCAGAGCAGGGCGGCCCACAGCACTCCCTACCACCCCTGTCTCGCCCCTCCCCTTGGAAGGTTCACACAAGGCCACATGGGTCTGATTCACCCCTGTTCTCAACCAAGTGGAGAACTGTGAGGTTACGACATCCGTGAACAGAGATGCAGAAGAAGCCCTTGCCCTCTACAGCTTTTAGCCGGGCCATTCGCCTCTCTGGACCGCAGCCTTTTCATCCTTTTTCATCAATGAAATAAAAAACAAAATCCCTGCCTACTTCACAGGCTTGCCCTGGGGGTGACGTGAAGCCAGTGACTCCGGGAACTCTGTCAATGCTAGAGCAGCAAGTGTCAAATCTGGCTGCACGTTAGAAACCACCCAGAGCCTGCTCAGGGATCCCTGCTGAATCTGCCCTGTTCTGACGCTCCCCGTGTAGCCAGAGATGACACCCACCTCTCTCCAACTCTGCGTAAAGACAGCAGCTGCTATTGCCACTAAAGATGAAAAATTCAGCCGAGCAATTATTTAGCTTATACAAACAAACAACCGGTTTGATCGACTTTTGTACTAGTGACCATTCATTTTAACGTAGTTCCACATGTCATCGCGTGACCCCGTACAGTGCTTGCTTGGAATTCGATAATGCTTCAGATTCTTGTGAGAATGAGAAAATAAATAGAAAAGGATAAAATGTTAAATTCATTTTTGTAAAGATCTCCTCCAAACCAGTTGTCCCCAAACATTCGTCTTTAACACCAAATATATGCAAATCGCTAGAGATTTTGTTTGAAATCACAGATCTTCCAAACACCACAGAACTGAATGCAAACCTTCTCAGGGTGGGGTGGGAGCAGGGTAAAATCAGGGCTCCAGGTGATCGTGACTGACATGTGGCCAGGATGGAGAATCACTGCTAATGCATTCCGGGAAGGGCACATCCTGCCAGGAAAGAAGGCCCCAGGAAGAGAAGTGGGCGTGTGACCTCGAGCCTACGCTTCTGCTTTCTGGGCCTCCGTTTTCCCAACCGTGAAATGGGGCACCAGTAAATGATGGGCTCTGGAGATGCTCAGAGACACACCTCACAGGCTGCTTCACGTCCTGCAAGGGAGTGCGGCCCCTGTGCCACGACCAGGCCAGGTGGAGGACACGTCCATCCATTGGCCACCAGTGAACTCGGATTCCACCCTGTGGACGCCAAAGGCATCTGGCGACATCGACTTTCTCCTCCCTCCTGCTTGCCCTTTGTCTCGCTCAGAAAGCCTTGATTTCTTCAACACCCCGCAGGCCGCCCTGCCCCCTCTTCATGCCCTCACTCGGCAGACACAGATTGAGCCCAGGCTCAGCGCTCAGAACATGACAGAGGCTACTTCTTCACCTCGGACCTTAGAGTCTAGTCTGGGAGGTGGGCGAAGACCCATGCTGTGTCGGGAAAAGCAGAAGTTTCCATGGGAGCAGCACCACGGGCATGAGACCCAGGGACACTGCTGAGAGAGCTGGTGATGAGGATCTCAGAACGTCGGCATCCATGCATGAGTTGCTTACCCTGCCACCTGATCCCCACGGACCTCCGCAGGACCCACTGTCATTGTCTCCATTTTGTGATAGAGCAAATGCGGGGGCTGGAGATGTAACTTATCCAGAGGCAGGTGAAAACCAGTGCTGGTTTCTGAATGGCTAGGTTTCTGATGTGCTATATTAAGACCTCGTCTTCCTTTTCTGAGCCATTGAAGGAATTCGCATACCTTACCAGGGAGGACGGACCAGAGAAGATGTGATGCAGGCCCTAGAACTTTCCAGGAAATTCCAGGCCTCCAGTGTATAGCCCAGAAGGAAGGGAAAAGATATGCGCTCAGGATGGGACCTAGCCCCTTATCCTTCTGGACTTCTCATCCTCTAGGAAGGTGTGCAGATAGATGGAGGAGGGCCAGAGCAGCCCATCTAATGTCCAGGGCTCAACACAGAGTCTCCGTTGTCCACTTCTAAGGGTAGCAGGCATGGACAGAGGCCCAGACTCAGAAAGGAAGGTTGTATCTCAGCACTAGCTCAGCTACCACTAGCTATGTGGCCAGGCAAGTGACTTAACTCCTCAGTGCCTCATATACAAAACAAAAAGATGCTGCTTTCCTCAGAGAGGGCTATGCAGATTATAGTAAAGGTTAACGGATGGGTGTTGAAGGCCTATCATGTATCTGTGCTCTTAGGTGCTTTGCATCCATTTTTCTCACCCTCAGCTCTCAGCCCCCTTAAGGATTCCTTCCTCGGAAGACAGCCTTGCCCAAGGCCATAGCCTTGCAAGGTGGCACACATCCAATGACAGATCCAGGCCTGGCTATAACAGCCTGGTCACCTCACCCCATGTTGGGACAGTAGTAAATAGCTGTCTTGCCTTCAGAACTCCCTGTGAAACTGGCTGAGTTTCCACTGAGACTACATGGTGGCCTGGCTTCTCCTCCTGCTGGCCCTGCTTCTTTCTCTTCCTTCCACAGGGATTGGGCCCCGGGGCACCCCCCCAATAAACCTTGGCACCCTAATCTTCCTCTCAGACTCTGCTTTCTGGGGAACCCAATCCGTGACAACTGAGAGTATGTTTTTGTTGCTGTTGCTACTTTTTTTTTTATTGCAATAAAATGCATATAACATAAAATTTACCATCTTAACCATTTTTAAGTGGACAGTTCAGTGGCATTAAGCCTATTCACATTGTTGCGCAATCGTCACCACCAGCCATCCCTAGAACTCTTTATCTTGCAAAACTGAAACTCTGTCCCAATTAAACACTAACTCCCCGTTCCCAGTTCCTCCCAGTCCCTGGCAACCACCATTCCACCTTCTGCCTCTACGAATGCGACTACTCTAGTAATCTAAGTGGAATCATATGGTGTTTGTCCTTTCGTGACTGGCTTATACCACTTAGCATAACGTCCTCAAGGTTCATCCACGTTGTAGCATGTGTCAGAATTTCCTTGTGCGTGAGTGCGTGTGTGTGTGCGTACGCCATTTTTGTTTATCCATCTATCCGTCAATGGACACTTGAGCCGCTTCTACCTTTTGGCTATTGGGAATAATGCTGCTGTGAACATGGGTGTGCAGATATCTGTTCAAGATCCTGCTTTCAATTGCCTTCGGAAGATACCCGGACGAGGAATTGCTGGATCAGACGGTAATCCTATGTTTGACTTTTGAGGACCCGCCATACTATTTTCTGTAGCAGCCGCACCATTTTATATTTCCACCAACAGTGTACAACGGTTCTAATTTCTCCACATTTTCACCAACTCTTGTTCTTTACTTTTCTATTTTGTGCTTTTTTTTTTTTTTTTTTTTGATAGTAGCCCACGGAATAGCTGCCATTGTTTTTCAGCGTAGGGGTGCTGCGTGTTTTAAGTGCTCCAGGCAAGTTTAACACACGAACGGGTTTGAGAGCCTCAGCTCTGAAATCCTGAAGTCACAGCATTCCTCTCCCGCACGGAACTGATCTGTATTTCCAAACTTTTAAAACAAACGTCACAAGGAATGGTGGGGCAGGCCTGGGATTCCGACGTCCAAAGCCCAGGGCTCTTTGTCTCTTTTGAAGTGGCCTCCATGACGTTGCCAGGAAAACAGCAGCTTTTAACCAGAAGGGCAATAAGGTCCCTTTGGCTTCACCATTCTGTGACTTGAACTGGGTAAGAGACTTGGCCAGGAGCTCATTTAGAGAAATCACTTTTGCTGAGCATGGGCGGACAGTGCACACACAGGGGAACTGGGCGATCTTTTACCTTCTCGGTGTTTATCTTCCTCGATCCCGCCCATACCTCTCCTAGCGATACCCTGAGGGTCTCAACCTCGCAGCTTTAACACTATACTTAATAGAGGGTGGGAGAGGGTTTCAGGGCCAAAGACATTCACCCTGCGGGCATGCGGGGTCAGGGCAGTGAGGCTGCCACCAGCCCTTCCTCTCCCCACCTGCTGCCTTTCAGAGCTGCGTGGCCATCTCTGAGCCCAGCAGGCTGTGCCTTACAATAAAAATCCGGCAAAGTCTTCCCTCCCTGTCCCTTAGAAAATCCCTGGACCCGCCACACTAATGGATTCCCAAAGCTCTTACAGAGGAGGAAGAAAGAATGAGATTGGAACAATTTACAGACGCAGCTTTTTAAAAATGCCGGCAAAACCTGTTCCACCACAAAAGTCTTCACTCTTCCCATCCGCACTTGCTGACCAAACTACTTCAATTATGGCAGTTAGAGCTTCTTTCATAAGGAACAAATACGTAGGTATTTGTTAGGCATCTGCCATGGTACTGGCATCATGCTAGATTCAGGAGGAAACACCGCACACAAGAGTAACACTATGACATTGGTTTTTGAATCCTCAGAGTCAAGCACTTTGCCTGGAGAAAAACCCTGTGGCCTCTGAGGCCACTAGGCTGTGGTCTTGCCCTGACCTTCTAGGCCTGCCCCTCCAGGGCAAGCGACTGCATTGTTTTGCTCAGCTCCCAGAGAGCTCAGTTTCTCTTGACGGTTCACAAACACCGATTTAAACAGCCTTTTACGGTTCTGCTGGGTGCTTTCTAGCTAAGCTCTCAGCTACAGGAAGGTCTCACAATGTCATGTGGCAGATGTGTAAGTAAAACGCTTATGGACATGGTTCTTACTGGAAAGAGGGCCTGGAGTGCAGACACTGCTGGTTGCCCAACTCCCACCCACCCCCCAACCCACCCCCCCAGCCACACTTGCATCACTTTCTTTCTTATCCACAGAGGCCCGATTGGGTAACCCTGTGTTTCTTGGGCCTCTTCCCTGCCACAGAGGTTGAATATTGACTAGTCTAAGCCAATCGTGTAATTCCATTTTCTTTGTCATAGGGCATATGGTACAACACTAGCCAATAAGTGGCTTCTAAGAAGGTATTTTTTATCCATGAAAAGGAATACACTTCAGGGCTTCAGCTCTTCCTGCTTTTGATTGTTGTCAGATGTGGATGTGATGCTTGGCACTGCTGCAGCCACTATGTAACCATGAGGAGAAAGACAAGAGAATTCCAGAGTCTTAACTTGGTCAAGCCATTGAATTAATCAACCCTGAGACCACCCTGCCACTGGACTTATTAGATGAGATGACAAACTTAGAGCTACTTTGAGCTGGGAATTCCGTTTCTTGAAGCCAGAAGCAGTCTTAACAGAATAGTGGCCCGACATGTAGCTTTGACCAAAGCGGTCAACAGGACATAGGATAGCATCAGCAGGGCATTTAATACAAATTTGCATTATCCACATTTAGAATAATGAACTGCCTCACGAGCAAGTTTGGCATGTAGGATGAAGCTATTGGCCATCCTGTCCTACTATGAATCAGGAAATTGAGGCTCAGGAATTTATAGGAAGACTCTAAAGTTCTTTATATTTCACAAATTATTTTTATATAGATATTCTCACTTAATATTTGTAAAATTACTATTATTATCTTCATTTTATAGGTGAATAAGCTAAAACTGATGGGGAATACTAAGCTATTAATAGCTATATTGTGTTTTATAGTCTACAAAGTGTCTTTCGCATCATAATTTATCTAATTATTACCTTTAAATCTAATCTGTAAGGTAGACGTTTATGAATGAAAAAGCCGGCTCAGGAGGGTCAACTCACTTGGCCAAGCTCCACTAGGCTCCAGGGCTGTTCTTCCTACACCAATGTTTCTCACGGTGCAGGCCCTGGACCCACAGCGGCAGCATCACCAGGGAGCTTCTTAGAAATGCAAATTATCCGGCTCCACCCAGACTCACTGAATCAGAAACTCCAGGGTGGATCCCAATAGTCTTCGTTTCACTAAGACTTCCAGGTGATCCTGATGCACACTTAGATTTGAGAAGTATTTGCTTTGCACCACAGTTGGCCCTTTGGTGACTTGTCCGAAGTTATCCTGCCAGGTCAGCCAGAGAGGCCTTAATCAAAGGTCACGTGCTCTTTCTAATACAGAAAACTGAGACTAAACTAAATATATATCTATATATCTATCTATCTATATCTATCTATCTATCTATATGTATATACCTTCTCCAAAAGCCAAGATCACAGCTATTGATCTAAGACTATAAAATCATGACACATACTCTATACTATAAATAAAAAATTATCCTTCAAACTTGAAGAAAATTATTTTAGGATCAATAAGCAGAGAAGATACTATTGTACACATCACATAATTGCCTAATAGAACTTAGAATCCCAGCGAGTGGGATGGCCAACACTATAAATCCATCCCGAAGAGTCGAAGACTCTTCTGAAACTGATCCACAGTCTGCTCTGCAGAGGAGATTATACGTATGGATTGCCTACAATGCACCAGACACTTTACAAACGTGATGTCATCGAAGCTCAAACAACCTTTCCGGGTAGTTGTAATCCTGCCACGTTATTCTTAAAGAATCTGGGATTCAGAAAGCTTGAATAACTCACCTGAAGTTTACCTAGCTAAGGAGTACTAAAACCACTATTCAAATAAAGGAATAGTTTTCTCCAAATTCTGAATTCTTTTGGCTACTTCATTTTATTATTGATCATGCTGTGCCTGGAAGAAATCCTTTCAAAGCTGCCCATGTCTAACTCCAGTGGCCCCTCTATAGCCTAGCTCCCCACTTAGGACTCTCTCTTTGCTCCTATACCCCCACTTTTCACCTCATGCCCCTGCCTCTCATCCTGGGGGTCAGGGCTTGTATCACACTCATTTTTGTAGCTTTCAAAGAGCCTAGCACAGGGCTCTGAGCAAAGCAAATGTTTACTTCATGTTTACTTAAAACATTTTCGGACACTGATATTGGGAGAAGGCCTTGATCTTTGGAGGATGATGGCATCAAAAAGAACAATGTCCTCCCAGCATGACCCCAGTGCCTCAGGCCACTGCTGGACAAATGAACCCTTGGTCTGAGCCAGAGTGAAAACTCTTTTTGTTTCTGGGTGGTTGAATTGTATCAGCCCAGCACCTCCTGCAAGCCACAGAGTGGTTGCTCAAGAGATATTGTTGACAGATTGATTTACTGACTAATTTATATGACATACTTATCCAATGACATAGGTGTCTTGGAGAGAGTTCAGAGGAAAATAACCAAGATGATTAAAGGATTGGTAAACGTGCTTTACAGGGAAAGGTTATAGGGACTGGAGTTATTTAACTTGGAGCTGAGAAAGCTGCCGAACGCTGCGTGTATAGGCTATGGCCATGAAAGAAGCAATGGCTCATTTAGTCCAACCCACTCACGGCCCACCTGGGAAACCAAGGCCCAGAGAACAGAGGCACCACATGGCCAGCCAGAGGGGGCCGCGCTTCATGACTGCTGGTCCAGTGCTCTCTGTACAACACCAGGTCTCCCCAACCAGCATGTGCACAAACACGCACAGACACACACACGCACATACATGCACCTGCAGGCATGCACACTCACACGCGCATACACAAACACGCGTTTAAGCAACAAGGGGCTGAAAATGGGAACTAGCTCTTCTCTCTCCCCTAAGATTGGATGAAGAGAGCAGGCCTGTGTGAGGTCATCACAACCGATAAGAAGATTTCTGGATGATGCTTGTATATCTAAGAGGGTAGATAGAGAACGTTGTGGGTTATACTCCTCTGGAGGTTGCCCCAAGCAGGTGATGTTCTCACTGTCTGAGGTGCATTCTGCTGTGGCAGGGAGCTGGAGGCCCTCCCAGAGCTGCCTCCCAATTCCGCTGCTGGGAGGCCGTGGCTTCTGCCCCTTCTCTGTCACCATGGGGTGGATTTCCTGCTCCATGAAGGGAGCCCTCTGTGCAGGGAGAGTCAGCAGTGGGGTACAGAAGGTACAGAGCCAAGGCAGAGGGACAGTTAGCAGCAAGCATGCCAGACGTGGCTGAGGGCCTGCCCTCACTGGCTACATGCCTTCTGCGAGTCACCCATGCCCAAACCTCAGCATCTTGGCCAGTCAACCCAGGACAGGAGGATGGCACTTGCCTCAAGGGTTGACCATAAAAAGGGCAGCGAGGAGAACATAAGGTCAAGGCAGACCTGCATTTGATTTTGTGGACCTCCCATAACTTAATCTCAGGGCACCTCACTCTCTTCTTTTGTAGAAATAGGCCTAGTTTTGTTAACCTTGAGGCTGGTCGAAAAAATTCAATGAGGTCAGTCCTAGGGACGCCCAAACCCATTCCACGCTCTATATTCTCACTGGCTTTTGATAACTTTCTCTTGAAGTCTTGAAATTCCAAGAAAGAAACGAGTGCCCCTGCCACTCCAAGGACCAGCAGAGGGTCCTCAGAAGGCATTGCTCCTTCTCTGGCTCCAGAGACTGCATTGTTCACCCTCCAGGCCCAGGTGGGAGAACCAGACAGGCTGTTAACATCCCATAAATCAACGAGCAGGAGCCTGAATCTCAGCTGCACCTTGTTGAAACATGACCTAACGCCAAACAGCCCGGCAGGCTGGGGGAAGAACTCCAAGCTTGCATCACCGTGAGCATCCTGCTCAAGACGTTCCTCCCCAGAGTCTCAGGCTAAAGCACCTCCCCATTAGCCGTGACTTCCCAGTGCCAAGACACGCTGCCCTCGGGTGCGTGACCTGAGGGACACAGACTCACCGTCCTCTGGAGAGCGCAAGGGCATGGCCAGCTCCCTGAGCCCCTTGGGCCTCAGGGGAACATGCAGCAGCAGAAAGTCCGGCTGCTCTGGAGGCTGGTCCGACTTCCAGGGGCTGTAGGTCTGGCAGCCCTCCTCTGGACGGTCCTCACACCCACTCTCCTGGACTCAAGAGCCCAGAGCCCCAGCCCCTCAGAGCGGGCACCCAGCCTCTTCTGCCCAAGCAGAAGGCCCATTTGCACTGAGGCCAGCCACCCAGCAGCTCTCCCAGAACAAGGCTGGATTATGACAAACCCAAGAGGATTAGTGGGGGACACCATCTGCAGCGAGAGTAATTAGCTTAGTGGGTTACACAGATTGTTCCTGGCTCTCTGCCCAAGGATACACTCTTCACGACTGTTAAATACAGTCCCATGGGCTTGCAAGGAGCCCTCCCAGCCTCGGGGGCTCCCACCCTATTCCTGCCACCTAGGTGGACCACACACAGTCTGTGCTGGCAGAGGTGCCCAGTCCACAGAGGGTTCCCCATAGAAATGCAAATCTTGAGTCAGGGACAGTAGGGAAAAAGGTGGCTGGCTGGTTGCCATCTCTCTGAATAAAGCATGAGACAGGAATTAAGTATATGGAATCCTGAAAGAACCGGCCGACAAGGAAACCCATCCATCAGCTGTTTTCTCTGCTGATGCGGAATAACCACTTTCCCCCTCAGAGGACCCTCCTTCCTGATGTTAGACAAAATCGATCATTTGGACTGTATGTTGGCAACATTTGGGGGGAACTATTGAAGCCTGGAATGATTAAACCCGTTCTCTCTGAGGGCAGAAAACTATTCTTCCTTAGAATATTTGTGTTTAGATACAGGGTTGCCTGGAGAAACGAACTAGGATGTGGCCTGAAGCTGACAGTTTCCTCCCTGGGAGTTAATTAAGTTCAAGAACCACCCGTGGACACAACCGGGCCTGAGACTGCATTGTCAACAAGAGGCAAAACCTGAGCCAAAGTATGTTCAAAATCAATATCTCTGATCAATTATGCCAACGAAATCACTCAAGGCTTGCTGCCAAACGATCAGGTGTGTGCGGATGTGAGCTCCAGAATGGAGATCGCTCTGTACGTGAAGGCTGGGTGTGTGAGTCAGGATACTCCAAACAGCACCATTAGGATATAAAAAGCTATATAGAGAGAAATGTATTATGCAGGGTTGGTTCATGCAATGATGGAGGCTGAGAAGTCTCACAATTGCAATCTGCAAGCTTAAGACTGAGGAGAACCTGGGGTGTAGTTCAAGCTCCAGCCATAAGGCCTTAGAACCAGGGAACTGCAAGTCCTAGTCTGAGTCCGAAGACCCAAGAACCAGAAGCACTGATGTCCAATGGCAGGTGATGATGGAGATCTCAGCTCAGAGAGCAAATTCTCCTTTCCTCCACCTTTTTGTTCTCCTGTGGCCCTCAACAGTTTGCATGATGCTTACTCATATTGGAGAGGGATCGGTCTACCGACATGAATACTAATCTCTTCCGGAAATACCTATCTGGGTATCCCTTAGCCCAGTCAAAATGACACATAAAAATTAACCATCGCACTGGGCTTGCCCAAGTGATTTTAATAAGTTAGAACAAACATTGTGAAACACAACAGCCGTGGGCCGAAATCCAGATTCTTCATGCACAGGGCAGAATATGGGCAGCACAAAGAAATTTCAGGTGGCGTGTGTTGGTTCCTATTTATTGTGCACCTGCAAAGTGTACAGCATTCATTGGTAGTCAATAAACATCACTTCATCTGAACATATGAATAAGCACACAAGGACAGCTGAACTTCTCACTAGCTTTTTAATTTTCCAGAAGGGTGTGGGAATCGCTGCAAGCAAAGGGAAAGTAAATTTTTCCATGTCCACATTTATGAAAAGAAGGGTGTGAACCAGTGACCTCCAAGTGGAGTGACCATATATTTTATCAGCCAAACCAAGACACTTTAGTAAGTGAATCAGGATCCTGTCAATTACTTCGGGACATCAGAAGTAAACCGGGACTTCCTCAGGCAATTCGGGCTTGGGACTGCCCTACCTCTAAAAAAAGGACCATGTGTAAATATCCATGATTCCATGAGTCGCATGGTCAAACAGAATCTGTCCTCCAGAGAACCTATGTAAATTATGCAAAGCTCTACAATGAGAACCGAAACTTTTGTACCTGACCCTCGGAGGCTTTCATCTCAATCAAGAGCAGATCCATGACTCAGCACTTCTAATATACCTACTATATTCCAGAGCCTCCTTAACCACTATTGACAATGGAAAGAAATCTCAGATAAGCTAACATCAGCTCTGCGTGGCACCCAGCCCACAACCTGGCCTCAAACGATCTTGGCGCAACACCTTTGTCTACACCTCACACATTCACTCCCCTGTCTGAGCACCCAGACGTGCTCAGCTCCAGAAACCTCAACTCTGCGAGCTCGTTCTCAGGCCATGGCCTTCTGTGTCCGGCTTCCCTGCCGCTCTTCCTCCCACTGCACATGTTTTCGCCCTGAGCAGACTTTTACCCTCCTCGGATCCCTGTACCCTGCCCTCGCTCTGTGCCCAGCCCAGAGCCTATGGGACATCACTTCGACCTCTCTCTTGCTCGTCAATCCAGCCACTTCCTCTTTTCCACCTCCAGGGGTTGGAAGCTTCTGAAGGAACTCACTCATTCCTGTGGCTTGACGTTCCTTCAAATTCGTGCTCTCGACATTAACGGAGCCTCCACTGCCGCTCCTCAACACTTCCACCTTTCCCCGGCCAGGCCCAGTCCTCACCGTAGCTATTCCAAACCGTCACAATTTCCCCAAGTCACTGTCTCGACAGACCTCTGATAGGAGCTGGGCTCTTTGTCCATGTTAAAGCTACTCCCACTTGCAGAGGAGTAGAAAATGCCCTCGAAAGACTTCGCTAAGTGTCCTGTCGCCATGTCATCTCCATGATCGCCTCACTCATATGCTGCAGGAAGCTGCATTCTGCAGTCCTGTGGCGTTCAGATCGGCTTCGACGGGAAACCCACCTCGGGTGCGGCTCTCAGACCCAAGACAGCTAGTGTGGTGGGACAGGAATTTTGTCTTCTTGTCGTCATCTGGATGTTCCTCTTCCCTCCCACTCTTCACCTCGCGACTCTCGGGAGGGAAGGAGGCCCACTTCCCTTCTCCGTGCTGCAGAGAAGGGCCTCCCAGCCTGCTGGCAGCCAGGCCGCTCACTGGCCACCTCTGCAGGGCCCCATCGCTGAAAAGGCAGCTGGCAGGGCCCCTCCAGAGCTCCCAGCTGGACACGGTTAGCCACGTGCTGGACCTCTAAAGCCAGACTTCAAGAATGAGGGGGATCACCTTAGACTGGTGTTACTAAGACTGAGTGCCGCTAGAAGCAAAATGACGCAAGGACCGATACTGAGAGGAAGCATTTAGAAACTTTTATAGCAGTTTGACCTGTGGTGATATCCAGGTATGAAAACAGTTGACCTGTGTTTTGTATGTCTAATAGGTTTTCCAATAATTCATGTTATTATGTTCTTTTACGTATTGACCTGCAACGAATTGGAAATTTAAACAACAAACAGGGTCTTCCCCCAAGGATTGTTTGTCTGAGAAGCACTTCCCTGCCCTGGAAGTCACAGCACCCTTCCCCTTTCTTTGAAGGGAGGAAACCTACTTGCGAGTGTGCATTTCTCATCCCATCTCACCCACGAAGTGCTGGTATCCACACTGTACCAGTTTACTCAGGCCGCCATAAAAAAATACCACAGACTGGGAGCGTAAACAATACACGTTTATTTTCTCACAGTTCCCGAGGCTGGAAGCCCAAGGCCAAGGTGTCAGCAGAGCTGCTTTCTGCTGAGGCCTCTCTCCGCGGCTTGTAGACGGCCGCCTCCTCCCTGTGTCTCCACACGGCCTCCCCTCTGTGTGTGTCCTCCTCTCTTTTTTTTTTATAAGGACACCAGTCATAGCGGATTAGATCCCATCGCGTGACTTCATTTTACCTCTTTAATGCACCACTATTTCTCCAAATGCAGTCACATGGTGAGGTCCTGGGGATAAAGAGCTTCAACATAGGAATGTGGGGAGAACACAGTTCAGCTCATGATACAAATAAAGTCACACACGGAGGACGCAGTCCTTCCAACTTTTGCATCTTCTCCATCCTACTCCTGACACTTGCCAACACCTTAGCTCTCCAATCATAACAGAACAGCAGATATGGCAGGATTTTGAGGACCTTGACTCAGTTTTGAAGTGTCCAACCATTTATAAACAAGAAACCAATAGGGACTCTGGCACCAAAATTACGATCATCCAGGGACCTTCTTTTTTTCATTAATGCAACAAATATTAATCGGTTCCTCATTATGTGTCCGATACTGTTCCAGGCACTGGAGATAACAAACAAACAAAAAGTGCTCTCACGGGCTGACGTTCTGGGTCTCCAATCTCTTTCACCTCTTGGGCTCCCAAGCTCGCCCCTTGCCAGACTCTGGTTCCTGGTGCCCTCCTCTGCCTGCCCTGCCACACGCCCCTCTCCAGCACACCCCTGTATGCCCAGGCCTCCCCACTGCTGTGGACTTTTCTTGGTGGCCTCCCATCTAGGACCCCAGCTTCCCCCATTGTGTTACCCCTTCCCTGGAACCCCAGATCTCTCACCTCTCCTATCTCCAAGGTCCTGCTACTTCTCCCCTCAACCCCCACCTCACCCCCAGCCAATAATTTATTATCCCGAGGCAGAAAGGTGTTGTTGCCAGCAGGTAGGGTTGATTGCCTACCCAACTGCCATGCCCACTTTCTTCATTAAGCCCCACTTTTTGGAGTTGAATATTGAAAGTCCAGCCCCCTTCTTACGCAGAGCCATTTAGGAATCTTTTAGCCTTCAGCGTTCCCCAGGGCCATGTTTCCACAACCAAAGGGGCTCATTAAGCTATTTAAAGAAATCTCTTCCCAAGGGGAATGTTACCCCTGGTCCTAAAGCTGATTTCATATCTCTTTCCCACATTGAAATTGGAACCAAGTTGTGTGGTGGCCCATCTCAGCCCTCCATCGTGACCCCACACTCCCACCTGCCATTCTTTTGTCTTATCCTCCATCCTCTTCCCCTGACTTAAGGGACAAAAGGGTCCCCAACCTGCCCTGCATGGCTAACCTACCAGGCCCCATCCTCTTTCTCTGCACCAGCCCTCAGTTCCCACTCTGTCTCTGGCAGAGTCATTTTCCCCAGGAAGCTGTCCCTGTCTGGACTGGGCACCCCTCCTCTCCTCACTCACACCCCCCACTCCTCCCCCAATGTGCTGTCATTACACTTAGACGGCAGGTTTGTGACTTGGTCCGCTCCTCTCCTGGACTGGGCATTCCTCGAGGGCGAGGCCCATGTTCATTTATTTAACGAATACACATGGAGCTTCTGCCCCATGCCAAACACGGGGTCCTCACGATGAGCAAAGCAAAGCTCCTGCCCTCATGGACGTTACGTGCTAGCGGGGGATGACAAACACATAGTCAATAAATATTCGTCAGGTGGTAATAAGTGTTATGAAGGAAAATAAAGCAGGGTGAGGGGACAGAGCGGAGGAGGAGGGGGTCGCTATTGTGGAGACGTGATCTGGGGATGCGTCTCTGAGGATGTGGCATAGAGTCAAGGCCCAAGGAAGCCGGCCAAGCTAGTACCTGGGAGAAGAGCATTCCAGGCAGAGGCAGGAAAAGGTACAAAAGCTCCAAGGAGGCGTGTGCCCAACGCATAAAGTCCAGCCGTGCAGATAAAGCAGAGGAGGAGGAGGAAGGGGCAGTACTAGGAAACAGAGTAGAAGAGGAATCCAGGGGCCACGTCACAGGCGGCTTTACAGGTCATCTCTGCATCTCATGCGTTTAGTAGAATGGCTACTCTTCGATGCACAGTAAACATTTTTTGAGTGGATAAGCGAGTGATCACTTAGAAACATGTCGAGATTTACAGTGTCCTAAAAACGACCTTTCTTGACTGTATCTCCCCACCACCTCTTCCAGGGGTTCTTCCCTAGGGAAATTAAACTTCCCACCTGTCTAAAGGCAGACCGAGCACAAAGCCACAAGCAGGTAGACTCCTGATTCGTCGTGATGGCTTGTCCTTGGTGGGGCTCCTTTCGTGTTAATGGGCAGAATTCCCACCCTCCCCCAGCCCTGGAAAAGTCTCCTAAGATGACTGACTGACTGTCCCTTTCTCAGGACTCTGACAGGAAGTCGGACGTGCAGCTCACATTGGTGACCAGAGGAGATATCCTGCAACCTAATCGCCCCCACTTCCTGTTTCTGGCAAATCACTTTAATTCTGTGAACAAGAACCCCTCATCGCCTGGTCCACCTCATGACCTGATTTAACCCAACTTGAGCCTCAGAAATCAGTCTCTTTAGCACTGAGAGATTGAGTGTATCTACCTGTAGCACTAAAACCAAATACCAGCAGCTTAAACAAGATGTGCATGATTTTTTTTTCTTTCAAATCACAAAAAATGCAAAGGTCAGTAGTCGGTGACTGGTGCAGCAGACCTTGGCTATTGTCAGGGACCCCAGGATGGGATTCTTATTCACATGCTTGCAGTATGATTGCTGGTGCTCCAGCAATCACCTTTGCATTCCCAATCAGAAAGAAGAAAGAGACAACTGTCAAATGAGTTTTCCAAAGCCTGGAAACCTATCCAAGAGCTATGTCACATGACCACTCCAATCTACAAGGAAGGCAGAGAAATGTTCATCTTTAGCTTTGCACATTGCTGCCCCTTGGAAAACTGGAGTTCTATTGATAAAACTAGAGGAGAATAAATACTGGACAGGCTAAAGCAGTATCTGGCAGAATCTACCCTCTTGAACTACCCATCATTCATAAATACCCTTCTTCACATTTATATTCACATACACCTCGCATTTCCACTAAGGGATACAAAGGATCTCTGGATAATGCTCTCCTCTCTGTCATGTCCTTGCTGCCCAAAGCTCTAAATGTCAGAGTCTACTTTAGCATGCCCCGTATACAATGGCAGAAAAAGAAGCTAACTGTCCTAACAACACTCATTAAGTAAAGAAGCCAGCCACAAAAGGGCAAATACTGTGTGATTCTGTTTGTGTGAGATATCTAGTGGAGTCGGAATCCTCAAGACAGGAAGTAGAATGGCGGTTGAGAGAAGTAGGGGGAAGGGTGGAATAGGGCGTGTTTAATGGAGACAGAGTCCGTTTGGGAGGTTGGGAAGGTTCTGGAGATAGATGTTGGTGATGGTCGCACAACTACGTGAATGTACTTAGTGCTACGGATTGACCTGTACATTTAAAATGGTTTTAAAAAGTAAATCTTACTTATATTTTACCCCAATAGAAAAAAATAAAGTGAAAAAAAAAAAAGAGTACATGGGACGAGTCTTGGAGACATGCTAAGCAAAGTAACCCAGTCGTAGAAGAGCAAGTCCCGCATGATTGCGCTTACATGAGATAAGGAGAATAGTCGAACTCATAGAATCAGGTGGTTGTCAGAATCTGGGGGAAGAGGAGGAAGGAGAGTTGCTCATCAAGAGGTATTACGTTTCAATTATGCAATTTGTATACATTCTCGAGATCTGCCGCACAATATTATGCCTGTCCTTACAGGTACTATATTGGGCCCTTAAAATGTAGTAAGGGTATAGATCTCATGTTGTGTTCGTACCGTAACAGAATTTAAGAAAGGAATATGTCACCTAGAGAGAAAAGATGGCACAGACAGAACCCCAGAGCGTACCCACTTAAAAGCGACAAACGGAGGAAGAAGTCTTTACGGAAGGAAGAGGAGAGGTAGGTGGAGAGACAGGAGGTCGTCCGGGATAGAGCAGCTTATGAGAAACCAAGACACAAATACGTGCCCGACAGAAGCAAGCACCCAGGATGACAAGGGCGGACAGAGTTCCACGAGCTAGCAACTCCGTGTTGCAGCAGGTTGCACTTTGCACGTTCATTCCTATATTCTCACAACTCCGAACCCAAATGACAGTATGAGATAAGCAAGAGTGTGAAAGTTGCTGAAGAAAGAACGCACGAGAACCCGCCAGGCCTCCTGGGAGGCAAGGGACACCCTTCCTCAACCTCTCGTCCCTTGTAATCTGTAGGGGGTGGAAAAGTGGCCCCGACCAAAGTCTTTCTCATGGTGCGAAGAGCAGTAAGGGCATTGAAGTAATATGACCATGAAGACAAGGCAGGCGGCCCATGGAACAAGCCTTGCTGGAGTCATGTGGCCCACGGGGACAATGGCTCTGAGTGGTTGAGGTGGCAGATGCTGTAAACTTGGGAGCTCTTACTCCTTCCCCATCCAGGGGAAGAGCTCTGCCCGGGGAATTCTCACTTCTGGCCAGGAACCCCCGGCCAGGCGGAAACCCAAAGAGCTGAGGAGGCCTGGCCGGGCACCTCCGGAGGCAGATTCAAGGGCCAGGCAGCTCAGCGGCAGCCCCAGCCTACATCCTTGCATGCTCTCGCTGAGGCTCCTGGGCACAGAGTCAGGGCTTACAGTCAGGGAGGCAGAGCAGAGCAGGGAAGAGGGTGCCAGGGTTTGCAGGACAGAGGAGGATAAAACAAGGCAGAAGGGAGGAACTGGAGCCCTACGAAAATCGACACTTGAGCACTGGCTTGGGGACCCCTCCCATGGAGATTTTTCCTGCACCCCAAAGCAAAGTCAGGATACTAGAAACAGAGTCATCAATGGCACTGGCCAGTAAAGAAGTGGGGCGGAAGCCAGATCCTAGTGGGACATGGAGTGGGCGAGGATGTGAAGAGCAAGTGGAGGCCCATCGTTTCATGGAGACAAATCCTTGACTGTGGAAAGAACGAGAGAAATGGGGCTCGGGTAAAAAAAATACGTACAATGGGGAGATGTGCGTGTTTGCCGGAAAGCCTGAACAGTCTCACTTTCTAAAGGCCAGCAGTCTGTGAACGAGAGGCTGGGGGCTAGAAGAGTCAGAGTCCCGGACAGGTGGCGGCGGAGGAGACCCAGAGCCCAGCTGGAGAGGAGGGGCCCGGAGGAAGAGAGGCTGGAAAAAGCCATCTTGGATCAGGTCTTCATGACCTCACAAAGCCACACCCTCACCCCCAGGTTCTGGGAACTCTGAGTCAGTCTGGTTGAGTCTCCTAGCAACTGGATGCAGGGGCCATGGCCCTCTTAACACCCCAGGGAGTGAAAGAAGTCTTCCAATTTCAGGTGAAGAGCAAATGTGGCTTTTAAAAGGAAGCGTGCTCAGATTGGTCTAACAGTGTGAGGTGTGCGTATGTGAGAAGTGGCCCCTCGACGGTGCCTCCTAGGCGGACGCCTTGGACAGCACCCCTTTCCCAGCATACCCCCTCTGAGGGGTCTCACGCCAAATGTGCACTCAGGTCAGCTTCTGACCCGCAGCTATGAGCTGTCGGGCAAGTAACAGGTGAAGGCTGCCCCTGGTGGGGTCTCTGTCCCCACCTTCAGACGTGGCTTTTACCACCTTGTCTACACCTTCCAACAAGCTGCTCCATCAGGCACCAACCGGGGGATCTGTGAGGGCTGCAGGGAAGGGCTGCCTGGGAGCTGTGGACGGGGCTGTGCGCCTCCTCCTGGCACCGAGTCAGCTACCGGGTCCCACCCCCACGCGCGGTCACCCCAGCCGGAGCACTCCCTAACCCCGGAGCACTCCCTAACCCCGGAGCACTCCCTAACCCCGGGCAGCAGCGCCCCTGCTCTCATGGCTCTCCACGCCACGCCATGCTTTTTCTTACCCCCTCCTCTAAAGACCCTTGCTTCTCCTGCGCCTATTGACGATATATGAGAGCTTTTCTGAAAGGGCCAGGAGAACTCTCAAGTGAAATAGGTTCTTACCTACAGACAGGAAAAACAAATGTTGCCCTAATTACCCCCTGACCTGCCAGAGTGCCTGAATTTTCACCAAGCAAGATACAGTCCTCCTTGCCTTATGGTGCCTCTTTGCAGTCATTTACACCTCAGCATGAGTTTCTTCGTTATCAGATCAATAGCTCTGGGGCAGCTGGTTGAGAGTAGGCTCTGAGAGAAGTCAAATTTTGTTTTAGCAAAGAGGAAAGAAGGACCATAATTCAGGACTGCAGGCCTCCTGGAGGTTTACAGACTCGGGGCTGCCAAGGCTAGCATGAGAACTCTCAGAGGACCAAGCAGTACTAGAAAAAAAGAGTACATTCCCCCAAAATGGGGACGAAAGCTGTCCAGAGATGGAAGTTCTGGCCAGACGTAGCCACATGCCGGGGCACTCTTCAGGTTGGTGGGGAGCTGTGTGGGGCCCCCTGGAGTGTTCTTCCCACAGAGGATGGCATCCTGATCCCTCAGTTTCACCCTCCGCTCCTCACGTCATGCCCTGCAGAAAACAGAAGGTCGGGCGCACCTACGGAGACTGCTGAACTGGGAAGAGTTTGATGAACTGAGAGACTCCCGCAGAAGCATCCTCCTGGATACCCTCTATGAAAGCATCATCTTTGCCGTGGGCAAAGGCTTCCCGTGGGTGGAGGTAGCCAAGGTGGTCAAGTTCACAGAAGAGCTGATCAAAGAAACCAAAGGTATGGGGCATCCAGGGCAGGAGTCAGGGACCTTGCAGAGAGAGGGGGATACAGAGGACTCCTCTGCAGTCCATGGCCCCTTTGAAGAGCTGGGAGCATCTACTTTTTTTTTTTTTCTGACATTTAGGATCCTTGCATGCTCATCAACAGGGTTCCCCTCCAGGTTTTCTGTAAAGTGGAACAAACAGAATGGTCTTGCTGAATTTTTTCCACTGCTCTCCTTGGCTGAAAATCTTGCACCACTCCTAGTTGTTCGCACAGAAGCCAGTCAGATGTTTACACTTTAGTATGAATTTCACCATCAGATTAATACCTCTGGGGTAGCTGGTTGAGAGTAGGCACAGAAGGAATTCAAATTCCCTCAAGGAAGAGAGAGGAGGGATCATAATTCAGAGTCTTTATTTTGTTTAGTTTTGTTTTGCTTAACATAAATTGAATGTGTCATCTCTCTGCTTAAAACCCTTCAATGACTTGCCGCGGCACTTTTGAAAGAATGCAAATTTTTCCCAGTATCAGGTTTTGCTATGCTGAATATTTTGGGAGAATCCTTTACAGCCGCAGTCCCCAATCTTTTTGGCACCAGGGACCGGTACTCCTATGAGAATCTAATGCCTGAAGATCTGAGGCGGAGCTGAGGTAGTGATGTTAGCGCTGGGGAGAGGCTGCAAATACAGATGAAGTTTCACTCACTCACCCTCCTCTCCTGCCGTGTGGCCCAGTTCCTAACAAGCCAGGGACCAGTACTGGTCTGCAGACCAGCGGTTGGGGACCCTTGCTTTACAGGTATCAGATTGCAGGCGGGGCTGGGGGAACAGCAGTCAGGTGGGTCTGCAGAGGAAACATCTATAGGTGGATGATAGAGGGAACCCCTGCCTGCGTTGGGCTTCATGACGAGAGGATGAGAATCTCTCTCTCTGATGAGCGGGCAGAAAGAGAGAGGGAAGAAGAATATTAGCCCCAAGCAGGTGGGAACTCGGGCTCTTTCAAGTTTCCATCAGAGCCTTCCACAGGCCAAACCCTCGAAAAGCAGAGGATGATGATGCAAACCCAACTTCAGACTGCGGAGATCAGACCGCACGGGAGCTATCGGCATCTCTAGTTATGGCATACCTTGCCCACACAACCAATCTGTGTGTCATAGACATCTAAAACCTTAGAGGCAGAAGGTGACCTGGTGATCAGAAAACTTAACTCCCTCTCTGCAGAGAGCCCCTCAACCAGCCAGCAAGTTTCTTCCCGCCTGCGCGGCACAGCCTAAGCCTTCCTCCTTCTGAGGCCACGCCTTCCTTTTCACGCGGCCCTTGTTGTTAGGAGGTTCTCTTTTTATCTAGGTACATCTGCCTTTTATACCTTGTACTCGCATGCTGAACGTCTGTCCTCTAGAAGCAGAGTGCAGGCCCTAGAGATATTTAATGAGCTTTATGTGATGTGGCTATCATGCCTTCACATTTAGACCTACCCGCCGTGCCTTTAATCATTCTTAATACGGCGTCATTTCCATAGACCTTTCCACCCCACCTCCCCGCCGCTGCCCCCTTTCTTGCTGCCCTTCTCTGGGCATACTGTGTTCATCAATATCATTCTTAAAATATGGCATCCAGATCCAAACACAATACAACCTGTGATTTGATCAGTGAAGTAATCGGGGATTTTATCACCTCTCCATCCTGGTGATGATGCTCCTGTTAACAGAGCCTAGAGTTGCATTTATTTTATCAGCATCAAGGTCACATTAATTCATGTTGGTCAGGAAGACCATTATGGGAACCATTTTTCCCATCCTGCCCCTGTGCAATGATGATTTTGGGTGTACATGTGGAACTTTACAATTATCTTCATTAATTCCATCTCGTTGATGTTGGCCGAACTAACCTTTCTCCTGACCTTTTCAGCTCTTAATCCTGGGCCATCCAGCTTACAAATTCTTCCTCTTACCTTTAAATCATCTTAAAATTTGTGAAGCAAGGTTGGTACAAACACGGAGTAAGAACAAGCTCTCAGGTGGGCTCCCCTTGCTGGAATTCAACTCACTGAAAATAGAATCCATCGGGAGGCCCAGCACTCAAAGGGAGGTTTCAAATCCTGGTTTAGTTCCTTACTAGATGTGTGGTCCTGGGCAAGTCACATCACCTCTGAGCCTCTGAGTCTCTGAGTACACATCTTTGTATGGAAAATGCAAGAGCACCCACTTCCTAAGATGTTATTGTTGTTGTTTGTTTTTCTTTCTTTTTTTTTGAAGATTAAACGAGGTTACATTTGTAAAGTCCGTAGCATGGTGCTTGGTGCCTGGTAAGTGCTCAATGAGTGCTAGCTAGCTCTTGTTTTTAGGAGTGGACCACAGGGAGAAAGACCTGGATTTCTGCGGCGCACGGTCCCTGGCCACCTGCATGCATGCTCACCGTCCTCTGGCCTGCAGTGGCTGCCTCGTTCACCCTCCTCAAACCCTGTTTCCATCAGGCCGGCCTCCCTCCTTTTCATATCTAAACTCCTCCCCCAAAGATCTACGATGGCACAGCGAGGGAGGCCAAAGTGGGGGGCTTGAACCTCTGTAGACAGTGTCCATGCCTCCATTTTGGTCCTCCATATCCATCCCCTCGGTGCCAAACAATGCACATGGCACACAGTGGATGTTGCATGAAGAAATGAACATGCGAATGAGAGAGTGGATTCCTTATGCTCACGGAGACGACACGTTCTGTATGTGGAGAGGAGGTTAGGGTGCTCGACTCGTCCCAGGCTTACTCCATTGAGATCTAGGTGATGTCAGAGGCAGTACAGCGGTGTGATTAAGCCCCAAGCTCTGCAGTCAGAAGACCTGAGTTTAAATCCCACCTCCATCACTTATTACTATGTCATCTTGAAAATGTTACTTTTTTTTACCTCTCTCTGAGCTTTCATTTCCTTGTCTTTAAAATGAGGGCAGTAATAACCCCGACCCATAAGAAAGTTGGCAGGATTAAATGAGACAGGCATGCAAAACGTATTACAGAATGACAAGCACATAGTAAGTGCTCAGCAAACGTTAGCTCCCATGCGCCCGTCACACACGGAGGCGAGGCGGGATGAACAGCAGATGCTGGCGGTTCAGGGCTAGAGGTTGCTACATCCTGCCCCTCAGGGGAGTTGCTACTGGTGCCACTTCTTGTAGGCAGGCTAAAGATGGCTTTAAACCACAGGCCAGCAGAATGGAGGTTCAGACACCTGCCTGGCCCTTAATGCCCTACATGTGTGGCCCACACTCGGGCATCTGTTCACTGCCCTTGTTAGGGATCTAGGCGATGAGGGGCAGGAAGGGTTGGCAAACAGCAGGTCAGGCTCTTCCCTGCCCCTCCTCCTGGGCACGTGTCCCACCGATTGCAGGTCGTGGTGTGCGGGATACAGACAGCCGAGGTTAAAGTCCACACTGGGCTGTTAATCCTTTTAGAAGGTAGCTTCTCCAGGGTTTTTCTTTCTTTCTTTCTTTTTTTGGTTAATCTGGGGCTGAGGATGGTTGAGCTCTGCTTGCATACTAGATAACAAAGCTGGCAGACAGCATTTTAGGAGAGTCGTGTTTGCACAATGATGACTCAGAGCTCCGCAGGGACAGCCTGACAGCTCAGCTTATCTCCCCACCCAATCTGGCCTCAGGGCCTGGAGGGAAAAGGTGGCCCTTTTTATTCAAAAGTGTAAACTGATTCCATGTCCTGGCAAATAGCTCACCAGGACTTTCTGGCCCCGGCCCCATACCAGAAGAGTTCTTTCATTGCACCTCCTCTGCCAGCCTCTGGGAAGCCCCGGGCAGATCTCATCCTGCCTCCTTGGGGTCAAGGGTGAAGTCACCCGTCACAGCATGGAGGGCCAGAGGCTGCCAGCTCTGTCTGACCTGGTGGGAGGAAATTGCAGGAAGTGGGCAGATTTTGCATACACTGCCGAGGAGAGGAGAGGAGAGGAGAGGAGAGGAGAGGAGAGGAGAGGAGAGGAGAGGGCGATGTTGGCGCAAAAGGGACCCTGAGGTCTCCTCCTCTGCCTGTGGGAGCTGCAGAGATGCAGGGTGCCCCGGGAGGCCCTGCACTTCCTACCTGTGACTGGCGCGTTGCATCAGGAGGGCTGTGGAAGGGGGAACGGCTTCCCCTGCCCCAGACTTCACTCAGCAGGGAACCGAGGGCTGGAGGTGCTGCAGCCAGTGCAGATGTTTGCCCAGAACCCGCCACCACCAGAGCCTTCTGCACCAGACATCACCTCAGCCACTTCGCAGCTCTGCCCCTTGCTTGTCATTGTCTGGCAAGCACTGGCCTCTCTCTGATGCTCCACTGGGATAGAAAGAACCCCTTTCCTGCTGCCCTGGTCCCCAAATGCTGGGGGTAAGAGGAAGTGGGCCTTGATGACCTGTCAGTGGAGGCACGAGGTAGCCAGGCAAGTGCCCTGTGAAGTGTGTCACAGCACTGGTATCTGCAGTTCCACCCGTGGCCACTCCTGATTCTCCAGGAAATGTCACTCGGGCAGATGTAGGATGGAAGACAGCCACCCCGCCCCAAAAGCTCGAAGCTGGCAGGAGGCACTTACTTCTCCCAAGCTCTGTGTGTGAGCACTTCCTCCAGGCACACTCACGGCCATGCCCCCACCTGTCGGCCCCCAGACACCCACCCCACACAGAGCATCCTCCAGTATTCAGGACTAGCCTGAGCAGAGAGCAGGTACATGTTTCCAGCAGGAGCCCAATGCCCTTCAGACTAAACTCGGAGAAGGGGCCTTTGAAGGCAACTTCTTTGCTGATGGAGACAGGAAGTTTCCATTGATCTCAGCCATTGACTGAGATCTTGGGAGAACTTTTCTTGGCGCAAGTGGGCAACTATAATTTCAGAGCTACTTCCCCGAGTGTTTTAGGCTGCTCAGGCTGCCATAACAAAGTACCACAAACTGGACAATTTCAACAACAGAAATTTATTTTCTCATTGTTCTGGAGGCTGGAAGTCCAAGATCAAGGTGTCAGTAGGATTGGTTTCTTCTGAGGCCGGCCTCCGTGGTGCGCAGATGGCTGTCATTTCACTATGCACCTCACATGGCCTTCCCTCTGTGTGTATCTGCGTCCTAATCTCCTTATAAGGACACCAGTCATACTGTATTAGGGCCCTGCCAGTGACCTCATTTAGCCTTAATTACCCCTTTAAAGATCTTATCTCCAAGTACAGTGGCATTCTGAGGTCCTGGGGTTAGGTCTTCAACAAATGAATTGAGTGCAGGGGCGGCGGGGATGGCAGTGGTGGCCGGAGGGAGACGCTGTATTAATACAACCTACAACACGGCTTGCCAGGAAAGACTGCGCCTTAACACTTTCTCCGACCTTCCCAAGAGGCCATGCAGCCCGCAGAGGGAGAACGGCAAGGACTTGCTCGGGCCTGGCATTTTAACGCAGAGCATCTGTAACCTGCACTACAACCTTAGCATTATTTTAAAGACGAAGGAACTGAGAGGCTCAGAGAGTTTAAGCCACTTGCACTAGGTCATACCTCGAGTAAGTGAAGTCAGAATTTGAACCCAGAGTCTGACAGCAGAGCACAAGCTTCACCATGTGACCTTCCATCTTGACCAGTGGGATCTGTACACTGGGCACATGAGGGCCAGAGAAGCAGGTAGCCCAGGAGAGCATACTACAGTGAGTAGAATGAGACTGCTAGCATGCCCGAACTGCTGAGAGCCCGGAAGAACCAGGTGAAACACCTGGGCCCTGAGTTCCTAACTGGGTCACCTGAAGTTACTCACAACATGAAGCTAGGATCTCGGCCCCCAGTAGAATGGCTCCAATGTGGTGGGTGGTGCAGGCCCAGCTGAGACAGCAAGCTATGCCAGTTGACTAATGTGTTCTGGTCTGGAGTTTCCACCTGTGTGCGGGCAGAAGGTACTGGTGCCCTTGAGACCAGACCTCTGGCCCTTTGGATGACTCTGCACCCTACCTCTAACCTCACTTGTCCCCCCTCAGTCAGCTGGACATGCTGGGTAGTCTCAGAGCCTCCCAGCATCAGAGGAGACAAGTGCCATTAAGTGCCATGTCCCTAAGATGGTGGGGTTACTTGGTCATTTTCACCTAGAGGATAATGAAAGCAAAGCTGGTGACGAAGATCCAAAGTGAGGTTCCCCTCACCAAGCTTGAGACAGATGCAGAGCTTGGCCAGAAGGACCCACAGCACCCCAGATGTGGCTACGGGGGACTGTCAGTTCCACGGAAATGCCCATAGCTTCTTAGAGTCAAAAGGAACACAAGAGGTCACCTGATCCCCCACATCACCAGCACACACACGTTATTCAGGAATTCTCTCCCTGACTAAATGCCTCCTCACCCCTCCAGACAAGACTCGTTCTGATGATAAAGCTCTGGCACTAGAAAGTTCTTCCTGCCGCTGAACTGAAATCTGTCTCTTTGAGCCTTCCCTCTGGTGGCTCCTGCTCCAACCTTTGAACCCGCCCATTCCAAATCAGCTTAATCCTGCCCCACTCACCCAACTCTTCTCCAGCAAGCATTGCCAGAGCACTGTGCTAGGGAATGGAGAAGCGTGGACATCCAATCAGCTGTCATGATGCTCTCAGCTCTCCACATAGATCAGCTCATTTAGTATTCACAGCAATCTTGGGTGGATGGATACTACTGCCCCTGTTTCACAATGATGCAACTGCGGTTCAGAGAGGTTAGGTAGCTTGCAAATCATCACATAGTAAATAGCAGAACAGCATTAACTTTGAGAACTTCTGGCCTCAGAATCTGTCCTTTCTGCCAAAGCTCTTTAGCATGAAGCGTGCCAACTTCTTGAGGAACAGGGGCAAGGAACAGTGAGTAGTGCCTTCCCTAAACAGACATGGTCGGGGGGTCGCTGTGGGCAACGAGAAGAGCTTGGGCAAAGGCCCAGAACAGTCTTTAATATGCATGGCCCTGTGTTGGCCCTTTGAGTCCCAGGAAAGTGAACAGAGAAGAAAATCTTTAAAAGGACAACAAATTCTTTCCAATCTTAGTGTTTGAGTAGATTTTTTTCCTCTAATGAGGTGATTGGTTGATCTTAAATACAGAAAGAAAGAAAGAAAGAAAGAAAGAAAGAAAGAAAGAAAGAAAGAAAGAAAGAAAGAAAGAAAGAAAGAAAGAAAGAAAGAAAGAAAAGAAAGAGAAAAGAAGAAGAGGAAGAGGAGGAGGAGGAGGAGAAGGAGGAGGAGGAACTACCTAATGGATAGGAAAACATGGCAGTTCCTGAATAGATTAAATCCAGAATTGCCGTATGATCCAGAAATTCCACTTCTGGGTATATATCCAAAAAGTGAATGCAGGGATTCAAAGAGAAATTTGCACACGCATGTTCATAGCAGCATCATTTACAACAACCAAAAGGCAGAAGCAACCCAAATGTCCACCAACAATGAATGGATAAACAAAATGTGGTAGGTACATACAACAGAATATTATTCAGCCTTAGGAAGGAAGGAAATCATGTCACATGCTTCAACATGGATGCACCTTGAGGACATTAGGCTCAGTGAAATAAGCCAGTCACAAAAGGACAAGTACTACAGATTCCACTTACGTAAGGTCCCTAGCGTAGTCAGATCCATAGAGACAGAAGTAGAACGGTGGCTGCCAGGGCCAAGCGGGGAGTCGGCGTTTAATTGTCAGTGTTTCGGTTTTGCAAGATGAAAAATACTAGAGATAAGTAGGGGTAACGGCTGTACAACAATGTAAATGTACCTAGTGCCATCGAACCGCATACTGAAAATGGTTAAGATAGTAAATTTTATGTTATATATATTTTACCACAAAAAATAAAAAATAAAAAAATAAAAGTCTCAGTGGAAGTACTGCTGTTCTATAAATTCCCTATACCTTCTGCTTGCTCCTTAAACATACTTCGGCAGCTATGGTACACTTGCCTGGGAGTCGGAGAATCTGGGTTTAAGTCCCGATTTTCCATACGTTTTCTAAGCCTCAGTTTTCTCATCTGTTAAATGGCAGCAATTACCTATTTCGTAGCTTGATAGTGAACAATTAAATAAATTGGTAGATAACCAAAATGCTTTAAAACTGTAAAGTAGTATACCAATGAAGATTGGTTGTATCATTATTTACTGAGAGCTTAGCCCTGGGCAGCATCCGCATGTCCAGAACTCTCTGAAAAAATCCTTTGGGATTGGAGAATCTGGTCCATTCTAGCAGGTCCCCACCACTGAGAAGCTCGCAATAAGAGGGAAAGAAGAGGACGCCCAAGAGGCCTTGTGGAGAACTACGAACTGTTGCGTTACTGAGTGAATGGTCTGACTGGAAGGACCGCCCCATCCCCTACCCTCTTCGACCCCGCAACTGGAGACAGCTGACCCCCAGCCATTCTTCCCCTCAGCAGTCAGTGTGGCTGGGACAGAAAGCACATTAGCATCCCATACTCCACTCCCAGCAAGGTAAAGAGAGTCTCAGGTAAGGACCTAGGAGGCAGTGGAATGAGGAAAGCCAGTCTCTAGGATGCTTTGCCCTAGGCTCATGTGTGCCCTCTGAGAGCCAGGTTGATTCCAGAATAGTTCACAGCCCCCAGGGAGCTGGAATGCCAGCAGCATCTTCACGATGACCATGACGACGGCCCCGTTATTTATCGAGTGCTTGGTGTATACCAGACACAGTGGGAAGCTCTGTACACACATGCTCTCGTCTAACGCTATGAGATCATCAGTTTCACCACCTCCATTTTATGCATGAGAACACTGATGCCCAGAGAAGCAAGTAACCTGTGCAAGCAATTAAGAAGCAGAAGCAAGATACAGGCCCACGTCTGTCTGAATTCTCAGTCTGTTCCCTTACCCAGCAACCCACACCACGATCCCAGTGTTGATTCAGTCCAGAGGCTTCCCCTGGCTCATTGGTGGCCTCTGCCTGTGCACGGTGGCTGAGAACGGAGCATGTGACTGGCAAGATGCAGTGCTAGAGCATCCTTGGTCCCGTGGTCACGGGTCAGCGGAAGTTCCACCCCCAGCTAGTTCAGACCTCTTCTGGCCAAGCCCAGGCAGTGCTGACGAGGTCAGCAGAGATGTTGCTGGCCCTCCTCCCCAGAAGTCACACCAAACCAGCCCACCCACTCTCCTCTCTCTGCAGCTCACCATAGAGCTCTGCCAGTGGACATCTTTGAAAGAGGTGTTCCCAAAGAACTAGCTTACCCTGAAGCAGAAAGTGGGGAGGCCAGCAGTGTAGACCCTTCTGGAATGGAAGCAGGAGCCACAGAAGGGGGTCCCAAGCAGAGGGAGAGCTCCGAGGCTCCAACCCCATATTTCTGCCAGTCCCATGGCCAGTGATCAGCAGGCAGCCATAGAGCAAACTTTCCAGAACAGAACCTGACCCATGTCTCCTGACCTAGCTCTCCCCTCTTCTGGGCAGGCAGCAGCCCCGCCTAGCCTTCTGAGACATGTCTGACCTACCAAGAAGGCCCAGGGCCAAGGTGCAGTGATGAAAAACAGAACCAGTCCCTTCCCCACATTGCAAGTGGTAAGAGGTCCCAAACCACCGAGCCCCTGGCTGGAATTCAGATCCTGACTCTGTCATGGTGAACCTTAGGCAAGTCCATTCCTTTCCCTGGGCTTCAGTTTCCCATCCAAAGAATGAAGATATTAGACCAGTTCAGTAGTTACCAAAATATGTTCATTCGTCCTGAGAAACTAAAATATGCTCATTTGCCCTGAGAAACTATTTGCCTCAAATAAATTTGAAAAACACTGCATACACTCAACGCTTTTGGGCCATTTGCTGAGCCTAGGAGTGTATTTCGCTGAGCTCATTAGCATATTAAGGGCTCTGTTTCATTTCTCTTGATCCAACATATTTTCAAGGTCTCCGGCTACAGGGCGTTCATTTCTGTGTAATCCTCACCTGTGGCAGAACATCCTTTGGAAAACTGACTGCGAGGGTTGGGAACCCCTTCCAGTGTCCACCTTCAAGGGTCTACAAAGAGAGACCCACGCTACTTGGAGTTGGATGGCTGAAAAGGGCCTCCCAGATCAGGCCGGGGTTTGAATTTTGGCTCTATCACTAACCAGCCATGTGCCCTTGAGCAAATCCTCTGACCTCATTGAGCCTTGGTTTCTCTCTCAGGTGAAATCAGGGCAGCGCCTACACCTGCCTCACAGGAGGGGTTGGGTGGAGTCCAAGGTGACCCTGGGCACAGCGAGAGCTCCCTAAATGAGGGTCCTTCGACCTGTCACTGCCATTGGCATCTCGAGGTGAATGAGTTTGGCAGAGCCTTCTCAAGAGCAGCAAGGTTGGCAGGGGGCAGCATTTAGGATGCAGGATGGAGTGGAAGGGTGGGCCTTGTGCTATCATCTGCTCTGCACCTCCCCAGGCCAGCCTCAGTAGGTGTTCAGGTATTCAGGCAGGTAAGAAGGCCAGATGGCAGCCTGACTTGGTTCCTCCTCTGGGAGCCAAGGTAGGGGCCACCAAACTGGTTTGTCGGGGGCACCAGTGGCACCTGGATCCTCCCCCTCATACCCACCCAGAAGGAGCAGGCCCTCTTCACCGTTCCCAAGACCCCCCCACCCGCCCAGACTTGGTGCCAACCCTTGCTCTCACCCAGCGCCAGCCCCACAGGTAAGGGCCAGTGGGAGGGCGCCCAGAGCACCTGGTCCAAACCCAGTGCCTTTTTGCCCTGATTCGGGAGCGTCCAGGGTTGTCATCCCACCCCCGCTGCTCCTTGCTCGTTGCTCTCCTCCTCCACTCCCAAGTCCCGGGTCCTCGCGCAGGTGCTGGCCTCCAGGGGCTTGGGGGACCATCTTCAGGAAGTTCCCAGCAGCCAATGCAAATGAAGGCCACTCCCTGTTATTGAAGAGCCACGTGCAGGTACAGATCTGTCCATCCTGGCAGCAAGAGGCTTCTCCCTGAGACTTAATCCTCAGCTTTCTGAGTCATTGGAACTTCTGAACCTGTGGCAAATGGAGAGTGGTCTGGGAGCAAGGAAAGGGTGTCTCAGGAGCCAGCCGGCGACGAGCTCTGCTGAGAACCAGACCTTGTCAAGTGTCTTGGGGTGAAAGTTAGAATTCAGCCCAGGAGCTCCTTCTCTTTTGACAGGGGACAAAGTCCACATTTGTGTTTTCTGACCTCTAGGCTGAGGCCACAGCTCATGCCCACAGTAGGGCCTTCGCCAGGATGACAGGCAGCCAGAGCCACATGCACACACTGCCGGAGGCACTCAGTACAGCTGGGCCCGCAGACTCCCTGGTCCACACCTGGGCTGTGTACATGAATGCCAGGTGGATAGAGAAGATGAGAGGCTGGCTTGGCAACGAGGCAGTCGCGGCCCCCACATGTGCAGGATGCCGGTGACCCAGCCCCATGCATTGTCAGGCCGGGCTGAGGGAGGAGCCGGGAACTTTCCAGCGGTTCAACTCCAAGTTGCCCAGAGAAGATGTGATGATTCACCTCATGAACTTCACACACTGTCACCTCCACACAGGTCTGGAGTCCAACTTTGATTATCAGGAACCAATGACCTCACCCCGCTCCCCACCCTCTGGGATTCCTTTACTGGTCGGCCCTGCCATCCCCCCCCACACACCACCCCCATCCCTCTAAAATACCCGGCCGGCCTCCCACTTCTTATCTTAACTCCTGAGAGACTCCGCAGCTGTGGTTCTTAACCTTCTTTTCAGAACTGTGATGATTCTCTCTGTGCACACTCTCCCCAGAAACATATGTGCGTATAAAATTCTGGATGCAATTCCAGGGGGTCCCAGGACTTGCCCTTTGCAAACTGAGGCCTTCGCGTCCTCTGTCCCCCAGACGCCAGCTTCGCCTCCTGGAAGCCGAGTGCCATGCGGGTCCTTGCACACACCCACGCTGCCCTCCACTTGCTTCTAGGGTTTAATTCTTTCTGTCCGTCCACTGGAAATACCATTTCTGCCGAACGCATCCTCTTTCTAGGCTCCAGTGCCCTCTCTGCAGAAAACCCTCCCTGGCTCACAGCTCCCCGCCCTCCTAGGTCAGGGCACCTTCCCGCCCACCCCCGCCCCGCCCTGCCCGCGAGCACCTGCTCAGTCCTGCTGCACTTCCCCTTCCTCCCCTCTGCGCTCGGGTGTCCGGTTTCACTCTGTGCCTGGGTTCTCACTTGTACGTTGCCTTTAGAAAAGTTCTCAACTACGTTCTGTAATTAGGCAAGGTACATGACGAGCACTATTTAAAAAAAAGAGAGAGACTATATGTATTACATCATTTTTAACAGCCTCTTTCCAAAAGCAAAACGGAATAGAACAAAACGCCCATCACAAGCAGCACAGAGTGCACGCACGTTCAGGGAGAGACCGAGCAGTCACGTCACAGGCGAGGGGACCGGGGTTCTGAGGGCGGGCGCCACGCGTCAAGGTCACTCGGCAGAACAGGGCGTTTGGAACCTTTGGCATCATCCGTCTGCAGTTGGTCACATGTTGACTCAATGGCCCCTGTGTGTCAACGTCTGAGTTCTTTTGGCTCCATCTGGCTCATAACTCTGATCAAAGTGAGGAGGCGGCAATTCCCAAGCCATCCCCACCCTGGAAACCCTGGGCGGAATCAGCACTTCCTTTTTTGAGATATTTGTGTATGTGTGTGTGTTTCTGTGTGTTTAGGGAGGCTCTGGAATTTTAGAACGCTCTGGGTGATTCCAGAACATAAAGTTCCTGCTGGCTCTGGGCCACTTCACCCACCTGGGACACAGGTTCAAGGATGAAGAGGTCCCTGGAATCAGTGACCTAGATGACTTATTTCCCAGTGCCGTGTCGAGGAACGCAGAGGTCGCGGTCTCAGGGCCCGCAGGGTCTCTGCGACACAAGCGAGAAGCCGTGAAGATGAAGGAGACACAGAGAAGGAAAGCGCATTGCGTACTGCAGCGCGCTGAAGCCGCATCTCGCCGAAGCCGCATCTCGCCGAAGCCGCATCTCGCCTGCTGCTGCAGCATTTTTAAAAAATATGTTTTGAGTATTTTCCCCCCTAGCTTTACTGAGGTATCGTCGACAAATAATTTGTCAATAATTCACAAATAAATATTTAGGGTATATAAGGTAACATTTTAATACGCATACACACTGTAAAATGATTCCTGCCATCGGGCTAATTAGCATATCCATCATCTCACATAGTTACCACTTCTATTTGTTTAAAATTAATTTCTTAAAAATTATTTTCGGCAAACAGCTTTGAACTTTTGCTTGGTACGGTAAAAGGACTAGTTTATGTGGAATGTGGGGTGGGGTGGGGTGGTCTGGGAGGCCTCCGTGAGCAGGTGGCTCTCCTGCGGGTAAGGAGCGAGTCCTGTGAAAGAAAGTGAGAATATTTAAGATCTATGTTAGCAAATTTCAAACAGTCAAAACGGTGCTATTGACCATAGGCAACGTCCTCCACAGCTGGTCTGCAGAACTTGCTCATCCTGCGTAACTGGAGCTCTGCACCCTTGACCAACATCTCCTCAACTCCCCCTCCTCCCAGCCCTCAGCAGCTATCATTCTGCTCTCTGCTTGTGTGAGTCCCACTTTCTGAGATTCCACACAGAAGTGAGATCATGGAGTATTTGTGATTCTGTGTCTTGCTTATTTCAATTAGCATAATGTCCTCCAGTTCCTCCATGTTGTCCCAAATGACAAGTTTTCCTACTTTTTAAGTCTGAATAGCATTCTGTTCTCTCTCTCTCTCTCTCTCTCCCTCTCTCCCTCCCCACTCCCCCATATATATATATACATAATCTCTCAATTTCTTTGTCTGTTCATCTGTGGACAGGCGCTTTGGGTGCTCCCACGTCCTGGCTAGTGTGAATAATGCTGCAGCGAACACAGAAGCTCAGCTACCTCTTCACGATCCCGCTTTCATTTCCTCTGCATGTGGACGCTCAGAAGCAGGGTTGCTGGATCCTATTGAGGAGCCGTTTTAGACAATTTTCAGTAATTGTCCACCTCTGTCACATTGTAATACCATAGTCTGCATATCTGATTGCATGCTCTATGCAAACAGTAACTACTTTATACACATATAAGCTTACTCCTTATACTCAATTCGGAACTAAAGATGACTAAATAGAAATCTTAAGATAATTTTAAAAGCTTATAAATATCTAATTTAACATTATAACTGTACTTTCTGAGTAAATTTTAATGTAATTCATTTGCTTATCTAAATCATAATTGTCGAATTACGTATGCAAAGAAGCCGTTTAGGTAAATTCAGAATGATAATAGCAATGTAATAAAATCTTCTATCATTCAAACCTGTCACTTTTGAAAGCAAAATAATTGATAAAATTAATTCCTTAAAAATTATTTTCAGTAAACTTAAGGGGATCCCAGACCGAGGCCAGTGTCCCAGGAGCCAGGGCCGGGGGTGGGGAGCAACCAAATCAGAATTAAAGAATGAAGGAGCCGCCGTACCGCAGCGTGAGGATGGAGGCCCGTGGCACCGTCCTCGGAGTCCTTTCCGTGGTATAAACAGTATTTGCCTAGCTCTGCGGCACAGACTTCCAGTGCCATTGTCCAGGCGTCTGTCTTCCCGGTCACCTCGTGGGCCGTTCTTATCAGAATCCCTTTTCCACACCCTCGCCACCTTCCCAGAGGGTTTGCGGTGGAAACAACATAAAGCACAGCTGAAGTAAGGCTCTAAAACAAGAGTCGAAAGGCAAAATATAGGTAAGGAGTCGGGATCATCATATTTTTTAAAAATGGGGTAAATGTAAGATACTACGCAAAATTGGCTTTGAGCTTCCAAGAAACCAAGGTAAAAGGAGAAATGTGACACATTTCAGAGCTTTCAAAGGCTAATAAAGGACAATATAGAATAGTTGGTGGAACGTGGGCTCTGGGGTCAGAGTACCTGGGTTCAGAGTCTATATCAATCAGCTATCAGTGTAGCTTTACCTCAGTTCACACCCAATGCCTCTTTGTGCCCACAGGCTACTCCATCACTGAGGCTGTGACAATCCTAGGGAACAAGCTCAGAGATTACCAGGGGCAGTTCAACACCACCCACCTGCTGGCCCTCTGCGACTACTTCCACAACACCTTCATCCGCCACTACAAACTCTACCAGTATGTCCTGGGCCAGGACCAGGAAGTCGATCTGACTGTCACCCACCTGGAGGTGTGTGTGCCGCCCCAGCCGCTCCCACTCACTGAGGGCATGGACAGGGAGCTGTGGAAGCACGAGCAGCAGGTGGCCGAGCTCAGCGCAGCTGAGGAGCAGAAGCGCGCCCATGCACTGCTCCTGAAGGAGGCGCTGCACCTGGAGCAGGAGCTCATGCTACAGAAGAAGTTCTCGGAGGTGCTCGCACGGCAGACCCGGGTTCTGAAGAGAGAGGTAAAGCTGTGCCCTCAAGGTGGGAGGCTGCTCACCTGCCTTGTGCAAATGCCCACTTCTACCAAGAGAACGTTCAGGCTGGAGTCAGACACACAGACGAGACCCCATTGTCCGCACACGTGGGAGGGGGCAGAAAGGAACAGAGAGTCATTGAGCATCTCCCACAGGTTTTCCATGCACATTTCACCAAGCATCCCTGTAAGGTACAGTTCATGTCCCCATTTTAATGATGAGACAACCAAGGCTTCAGAGAATTTAATCAATTTACCCAAGGTCACCAAGCCAGCACGTAGTAGAGTTTGGATTTAGACTGAGGCCTGGCTGACCTCCAAACCCAAGTTCTTTCCACTGTAGCATCGAGCAGTGACAGATTCTACCAAAAAAGACCCCAGACTCTGAACCACCACAAATTCTTTGGGTGCCCTTTGTCTGCCTGCAGAGCCATGTCCGTCAAGGCCTGGGGGTCATGATGAAGGATGGGCCGGGGGGGACAGCTCAGGGTAGGCGATGTGATGAGGTGGGCAAAGGGGTGGAGACAGTGATCCTAGAGAGTCTGGTGTGTGGATCTAAGAAATTGGGCTGCCCTCCTGGCAGGTCTTACGGACATCCGGGACTCTAGGAGCCAGAGTCCCCAGTGATGAGGTCTTCAATAAATGTTGACTAGCTTGGCTCCAGGGCAGCCAATCTCTTGAGGGCCTGACAAAGTCTAAACTTGTTCTTTAACTATGCATAGGCACCGATATCATCATTGTTACATCGTCTTTGAACACAGAGACATGTGCATGTGTATGTACATGTACGCATGTGTTGAGTGCTGGGGTGTGGGGTTGGGAGACACAGAGCCTGTGTGTTCCAAAAGGGTTTTGGTTTCTGAATTGTCAGCCAAAGAGTAAATGGCCCTGGAAAAGTATTCCTTTAAATATATATAAAACATTGGGGGAAAATCTCTAAATAATAATTAATACAAGAGAATGAATGATACTCTTATAAGGGTAAGTCTCCCAGATAAATAGCACATTAGACTGCCACATAATCTTAATGCATTAAGATGTCTAATGAGGACCCAACAGAACCCAAGCAACAGCCTTTCTCCACTCTCTTCCAGGACTTGCCCTAGAATATGCGGGCAAGGTCACAGGTAGAAGGTACTACCTCCCATCCAGCTCCTGCCTCCCCCCGCCGCCTGCCCCAACACACACACACGCACACGCACACGCACACGCACACACATACACAGCTGTTCCTCCCTGCTCTTTCCAGCTCCCCTGTAGGACTGTGGGCTAGAGTCCTCTCACCGTGTACCCCAGTAGTGTGCCTGAGCTGGAGACACTCAACACTGTGGAATCAACGTGATGCCTCCTCTTGGAAGACCATCCTCCCCAAAGAGTTAGGGGAAAAACATTCTGGGGCAAATGTAAGATTTTGCAAGAGATTCTAAGTTAAAATATGAGATCTCAAAGAAATGTCTTCTAGATGACTGGATCCTCCAAGTATGTCCCCCAGTACCCCCCAAGGCAAGTCCGACCTCTCCTCTGCTATTTGGTTGCTCAAGGAGAGAAACTGGAGAAACACACTTACACACTGTTCATGTCTCTGGGATTCCACGATGCCATGACCTGATCGAGATGACAGAGAGGGTCTCCTGTTTAACACACCAGATAGTGGCTGGCTGTTTGGGGGTCACACCCACACCCTGAGCTAGTCCCCATCCCCTCCAAAGAAGCTAATAGAACTTTGAGATGTGAGGATGAGATGAAGGCAGGAAGGGAAGGAAAGAGAATGATATCCAAATAGAGATTGCACTGGCCAAAATACGGGGGATAAGGGACTGGCCTCTGGGCCCTGAACAATGTTAGTAATAAATGACACACTTAAACAGAGTAATTGCCACAGTAGGCATGAAGGAAGGAAGAAAGAAGCAATTACTAGAATCCCAAACGACAGATGTAAGAGAGGCCACAGGACTGGAGGTGTGGCTGTAGGTAGAGGCTCATAGCAATGGCCAACCCAGAGCTGGTTAGGAGGAAGGTGAGGGAGCTCATTCCCTCCCATGTTCAGATCTCCTGTCAGGACCTCCCATTGAAAGAATTCAACCAGAAGCCAAAGGTCAAGGTAGCCAGTCAATGCTGTCCTTATCAGTCGGAAACGCAGAACACAGAGTTGGGTAGAGAAGGGTGGAGAGGAGATCTGGACGGGGAAATGGAAGGTCCGAGCACACAGTAAAAGGAGCCGGCCACTTGAGAATTGGATCCTGTTGATCTGTAGCTGCCTTTAACCTTCTCCTGGGCCCTGTTCTACCAGCCATGTTTTGTTTCTTCCAGGAATTAGAAAACCTTGTCCACGAGGCCGTTCGTATCCAGATTGAATATCTAAAAAAGCTGCTACAGTGTGAGATACAGATAACGTTTGATATTTTGGACCTGAAACTTCAGAAGAAGGCTTTAAATCTCAATGCTCCTGTTCCTTTCCCACTCTCCGTCACTGGCCAGCCAGGCCAGGATGAATCTCTTAGGTTCAACAGAGCAAACAGAAGAAAGAAAGCAAAAGCCAAGAACTAAAAGGCCCCTGGTGCCTATTGTCTAAAAACTCTGGTTGAGAAAGAACCATTGACAATGATGAAAGTTTTATGTGATCTGCTCAGGACCCAATAGATCAGAGATTTCTAGTGATTAAAAGAAACAACACTCATCATTTTACCTCTATCTTTTTTCTGGAAACTGTCATCTACCATCCGAAAATCTAACCCAAATGGATTTTTCCTGCATGGTGGCAAAAGGCTGTCCTCCTCTGCTGAGTGCAGAGCTTTGTGTCCGGCAGGCAGGCAAACATCGCTTGTTGACTAAGCCTGAGCTTAGACGCTGAAGACAGAACTCCCGACAGTGGGTGGAAGCAAGTAAGAGGGAGGGTGGCACCAGACACCAGGGAGGACTTTCCAGCTCACGCGATGGTTCTGTAGCTGGCGTGGGGCGAACAGGTCCTGGGATTCTGTCGCCTTTCTGAGGTTTGTGCAGCAGCAGCTGCTCTGCGTGCACTGGTTTTCCTGCCGGAGGACCTGGAGCCACGTACTTCCAGGAAACTCTTCCTCCTGGGAGAATCTACACTGTTTAGACTGACGCGGGAGAGCGAGTGCTGTCTTAGAGGTCAGAGATCTGGCTTCTCACCCGGCTCTGCCACCGGGCTGCTGCGTGACCTTGCGTGTGTCCCTTTCGTCTCTGGGCTCCAGCTCGCTCTTCTGTCAAGTGAGGAAGTCGCTGGCTGGCGTCTAAAGTCCTCCTCCCACTCTTACATCCTAGGAAAGAGACAGGGCGAGTTTCACTATTCCTCCTCATCAAGGGGTTCAAGGTTCAAGGAGGTGTGGAGTATTTACTCGAAGTCACTCAGTGAGGCAGTGAAAGAACCAGGACTAGAACTCAAGTCTCTAGACTCGTACTTCTGGGCTCTTTCGTCTGCAGCGCTGTGCTTCGAGCAAACGGCCACACGAATCCTATAGCTATTGGCTTATTGCAGCTATCGAATTGACGGAGATGAGGACGGAAAGGACATTACCACTCGCCCCTTCTTCCTAAGCCAGCGACCCGCTCTGTTACCTCTGTCAGCTGCTCCATGCCTCTTGCTCATGTTGGGACGGGCCACAGTGCAGCTTTCCTTGTCATTACCATGCCCATCTCTCCGTGGACACAGCTGCTTTCTAGGCCTTGCCACCTAAGGTGTGCCTGGGTATGTTTTTGAAGTCCAGGCTGGACTTAGATAGAGAGAGGGAGCCCCAGAGAGGGCATGTCACCAGCCCTGGAGCCCTCTGAGAGAAGTCCAGGGAACACGAGACTCCTGACTGGGAAGGGGGCCTTGCCGAGAGCACTACTCCAGACTCTGTCCTCGTCTTACCTTGATGCCATAGTGAAGGCGACTTATACCTGAGATGTTCGATAAGCTTCTCAATACCTTGCTGAACAGAGGAAGGAGGTTCCAGCATTTCCTTAAAATGTTCACCCTTCATTCATCCACTTATGTATTCATCCTTCATTCCACAAACATTTTTACCATCCAAACCTATAGTGCGAGTGAAACTGCTGTGGCCCAAAGAGAAGCGTGAAAGCTGCCATCCCGTCCTGGCCGGGGCTGATCCCAAAACACTCCTGCAACCTGTGTGTGTGCATGTGCGTGCAAGTGTGTGTGTGTGTTTCAGGAGGTGAAAGGGGCAAGTGGATATTGCTGCAGCCTAGCTCATATGCTGGGGATGCCCCCATGCTGGAGCAAGAGAAAGTCAGGATCCCTGGCCAGCGTGGAAGCAAACTGGGCTGAGAGCACTGGTAAGGTGTCTGAAAGGCATTGGAAATATCGGTTGACACTGGGCTGGGTCAATTCGGTACAAAGGAATTAATAGCTCCCCCTTCCCTTACCTTTTTCCCAAGTTGAAGAAAGTTCAACTATCCTATCCATATCCACACCCACACGCAGCACCCCAGCCTTGCCCTCCCAGTGCCCAGAGAGACCCTCAGGACCACCAGAGCTTTAAACCCTTTCAGACTCAGGCCATCCAGACGCTGAGTGTGGGTAGCAGACTTACTGATGCTGTCCTCCTCTCTAGACTTGGGCTTCCCCCAGGAGGACTCTTACCGTGAAAGCCCCAGTCACCACTCCAAGCACTAGACCCCCAGCCCGGCCAGGGTCAGCATCCTAGCGCCAGCCAAGCAGCCAGTGACGGAGTGGGTGCTGCAGAGGCTGCGAGACAGAGAAGGTGGTCCCTGCAGCCTCGTGGGGTCGGCCTACAGGACCCGCCTTCCTCTCGGGGGTGGCTCGTCCTCTAACCCGGAAGAGTTGGGGTTGAAGCTACAGTTTCAGCCACACATTAGGAGCAGATGTTAAATAATGTTTGGAAATGGAAGGAAGAATGAATGAATGAATGGATGAATGAATGAAAAATTTAAGAAAGTCCTGGAACCTCATTCCTCTGTCCACAGAAGTTCATCAGACTTTCCAGCATCAGACCTGGCAAGGGCAAAAGCAGAGTCAGCGGAAGTAGGAGCCTGTCCTGCCCTGCCCTGCCCTGTGGAAACCTCCACCGAGTTAAGTTTCTGCCTTATGGAAGATCTCCCCATCTAGCAAGGGAGACCAACACCCCCACACCCAGATGACATCCAGAGACATTTGGTGTCACCTGCTCAAAGGCAAGCAGAGGGGGCCTGGAATCAGTGTCTGAGGAGGAAGGAACCCCAAGGCCAGCCCAACCCAAGAAAAACCAGGTGGACTTTGGAAATGTTGAATTCCAAGCACAGGGCCTTGAGTAGGCTTGAGAAGTGACCCTCCTCCTTCAGATCCTACCCAAATGTGTACATGCCTTGGTTACAGTACTTGTGAAATATCTATTTCTTGTGTAGCCGAGTTGCACTTATGAAAGAGGCGGGGACAGGGAAGTCGCAAGGGACCAGAAATGAGGAGGGAAGCCACGGCGATGCGTGGACGCCAGGCCTCCTCGGGACAGGAGTGGAGGCCTCAAGCTCCATACGGCATGGGAGCTAAAGCTGGGCTTTCAAAGTGAGAACAGAGAACGGGCGGCCCCACTGGGAAAGCCCCTCCCTCTCCTCCACCTGAAGAAGCGGCACCGAGCAGCCTTCTGCAGCAGCTCGCGGAGGCCCCCACATCTGCTGTGGAGGCCAGAGTTCCCACCTATGCTCCCACACCCAGGCAAGGCCTGGATGCTGACACCACCTGGGCGTGGAAACCCCAAAATGGGAGAATGCCCTACAACTGAGCTAAGATTGCAGTATCCTTTAAAGCCCAAGGATAAAATACCCCATAGGTGAGGTAACCGTATGTCCTGATTGACTCCTAGTGTCCTGGTATCCTGCCTGGTCTGTCATTGTTTGGTGGAGTCCTATTAAGAATTACTTTGAAAGAATCCAGAATGGGATTGGGACCCTCCACTTGCACTTTCGGCTTCTGCCAAGACTGCACATCATGGCGTGTGAGTTACATGTGCAGTAACTTTTCACCTCAACTGGAGGCTAAATTCGGAAGGCAACGAGGGCTGGCCTGACTCTCCTTTCCACGTTTTCTTGACTCAGTGTAACCTTCTCAGAGGCAGCTCATGCGGCTCCCCAAGACAGTGAAATGGACGCAGATACAAGCAAATAATGAGAGCTGATCTCCCCTCTGGGGTGGTGCTAAGAGAGGGACTCGGTGTTGCTGCTCCTGCCGGTTGTGTCACAGCCTGTGAGATGCATGAAGCCACCAGGTTCTGGAGTCAGCGGGGAAGTGGGAGTGACAGGTGAGAGGTACATGCATGATGTGCAGGAGCTGGAAGGCAGGGGTCAGACAGCCGGCGGGAGCAGCCTTGTGCAGAGACTTTGCCGTTTACTTACTATCTGGAGTGAATCTACAACTGTTTGTCTTGGTGTTTGCTATGGCATTTTCATTTTTCAATAACTCTTAGTAGCAATGAGTTCGACACAAAAAGGAAAGTGCATGAGTAGTAAAAATGTAAATTATCTTGACTTTCTCTTTTTTAAGAAAATTAATGATGAAACTGTAACATGCGCAAAATGGTTATCTGTGCTAACCATCCTGCTGAGAATCACAGTGATGTCAATAATTACATAAAAAATCAAGACACAAATCTGCTCAAGAAGCATCAATGTTTAATTAAAAAGTCATCAGTAACTTTAAGAAGACTGTCTAAAATCCTGGCCAAACATTATTCTGGGTGTTTTTGTGATAAATCCTGGCCAAATATTATTCTAGGTGTTTCTGTGAGGGTGTTTTTGGATGAGATTAATATTTCAATCAGTAGACTAATCAAGTCCTCATTCTTCTCAGCCAGAGTACTCAGAATGGAGCAGGGTCCTCGGCCCTAGTCACCCTCACAAGTTCCTCACAGAACTCAGGTACAGGGCTGACAACAAAAATATTGATGGTACCTGGCACCTATAGCCCTATAAAATAACCCTACACCTCAGTGGGCATTTACAGTTTGACTACCCAGATCAACAACTCTGAAGATCTGTTCTCCACCTCCTGCCCCAATCAGGTGGTCCTGATGAGGACCCCCAGCTATAGTGCCTCTCTCCCTGGCCAAAGGATGAGCGTATTTCCCAAGTGGACCAATCATAGTACTCCATTGCTTTTGGCCACAGCGATTGGCCCAAGCATAGGCACATGACCCATGCTAGACCAATCAAAATACTCTATCCTCACCCCACCCACCACTTCCGGAGCTATGGTGATTGATTCGGGATTTTTCTACCTACAGCTGGCAAGTTTCTCTCTCTCTTGGTTAGGAGGCTATAGGGATTCTAGTAGGTCAGAGCAGCTGGTAACTCTGATTCCAGCCAGAGGGAAGGAAGATAGTATGTAAAAGGAAGCAGAAGAGAAAAAGGAGAGATTGAGAGGTTACTCCTTAATCCAATCACCCTGGAGGCAGCCTCCACCCTGGCGGTGGTTTGAGCCAGCGTGCACACACCCATTATCTGACTGAGGTCAGTGAGACAGGCAGGGCAGGGAATGCTTTCTCCATGACAGATGAGGAAACTGAGGCTCAGATAGGTGAAATGATTGCTCAAAGTCACTTGACTAATAGGGGTGTGAAGTCATGACTGAAGCAACCAGAATGTCTACCCTCCTTCTGGCTGAGAGTTCATATCTCATCCACTGCCTCAAAAGGCACAGTCCCTGTAGCCAAGACCACCGCCCTGCCCACATGGGTACTGGCCACCCTTTTTGTTCTGGACTCTGAGCGAGGCCACAGCATCTACTCTTAGGTGGAAAACTACTCACGGCCCAGGAAACAGAACCTCTCCTCTGGCAACTTGCACACACAAAATCGAATGGAGGATTTGAGCAACACTGATCAGAATTTACCAATCATCATTGTTCTCTCTTCAGAAAACGTTTATCCCAACAGCAGCGCCATCATATTTTACTCGTTCCATTGCATTTCTACCATAAAATGCATTAAGTCTAAACTTTTGTCAACCATCAATGTTTTATTATTATAGCTCACAGTGGAACTTGTAAAATGTCCTTTAAAGAACCCAAAGGGCTTTCTGACATTTTCTGTAAAGTTCTTTCATACCTACTCCAAAAGTTGAGAAAACAGAGAATGTCCTCAGTGCCCACATTTTTAAAATGAAGAGCAAAGTAAAACTTGTATCCTTCCTGAGGCCTCTTCCTGTTCCAACATTCTAAGAACGTGGCGATGTGGCTCCCGGCCAAGTGTGCAAGGCACCTGGGTTAGAGTGAGGACAGGGACAGTTTTCTGAACCTGGTACAATACGTTTTCAGGCCCCATTACCCCAGAAGAGTTTCTCAGGAGACTGTCCTTCACGGTACAGCTGAGGAAACTGAGTCTCAGGGAAAGGAAAGGATTCGCCCACGGTCGCCGTCACGGTGACGGGCAGGGCAGACACCAAGCCAGTGCTCCAGTTCGCAGTGTGGACCTTCCCGCCGCGCCGGCTGTGATGCTAGCCGGAGGAATGCAGGAAGGGCCGCCTTCCCCATAAGGAACTCCAGTCTTCGGTGTCCCTTTCAAGTCTTTATCCCCCGGAAATGCCACACTCCAATCTGATGTAAGCAGCTATTGAAATCTCTTCAAACCGAGCACAGGAGGGAGCCTGTGCAAGGGCTGAGGGTGTCAACGAGGGGGAGGAGCTCCGACGGGACCCAGCCGAAGCAAGCTTCGCCTGCCTGCTTCGTGTTTGCGCCCTTCGTGGCCACATGGCCCAGCCCAGCACTCCCACGACTGTCTCCCCAGTGGTGTGTTGCTTCCCATTTCGGGAGTGATGGTGAAACCCCTGGAATATGTGTGGCATATAGGAGAATGCAAAAATAACAATAAAATAACTTCTCTAACTTAACACTCAGCACCTACCTAGTGCTGGGTACTTTATTTCATTATCCTCATTGTACAGATGAGGAAATTGAGGTTTGGCGGAGTTGGGGACTTACCTATTGTTCCCAAGCTCATGAGTAGCCTGCTGGGATTCAAACCCAAGCCCATCTCGCCGAATCCTCACCATCCACTGTCTTCTCTAAACCCGTCATCACACTGATGCGATCCCTCCCCTCTGGGAAGTTCGATCTAAACAAGAGGCTGAAACACTGCACACTTGGTCTGGAGAGTGGTGTGTGACCGAAGGCTACAGGCCCACAGGCATGGGGTGGGCAAGTCACAGAAGAAGCAGGACTCAGGCCTAGGAAGGACCTCAGGACCCCGGCAGGGCACAGGAAGGTAGGCCTCGGGAATAGGAGGCTTCGGAGAGAGGGAGGGCAGGTCCGGGCACTGGAGCAGGCAGAGCGCCCACCCGCGCAAAGGCTGTGTTGGGAAGAAGGGCTGATGGTTAGAGTTGGTGGCAGTGTCAGGGCCTTGAAATGTCTGTGAAGGAGAGCTGAGGGGGTCTCCTATATTCCAAGTTCATAAAAGGAAACTAGAGAGCCTGTCTTGAAGCCACATTCGCACAGCAAGCCATGTTGTTTTTCAAATTGGCTGTTCAGGGAGGTGCTGTGCTCCCTTCACAAACCTCGCCTTGCTGCAGACGAAGGTTGGGAGAAGAATATGGGAAAGGGCCTAAATCTGAGTGGTGTTTCCGGGGTTGGAAGCCCAGATGGTCAGGGACAGGATGAAGCAAAAGGAAAAGTACTCATTTATTAAGCGTCTGCTCTGAGTCACTCGATGACAGCAGGGAAGTTCAATCTGCCCATCTACCCTCGGAGGGGGTCTCAGTGTCTCCATTCCTCCAGCTGAGCAAATCGAGGCTCAACGAAACTAAGAACCTCATGCTGGGGCTCACAGCCAACAACCAGAGGGCTGAGAGCCAGGCCCAAGCCTCTGCCCGCCTGTGAGCACTTTCTCCCCTCGCAGTGACGAGCTGGAAGGGCTTCGACCTAGAAAGGTGCAGGAGACAGGAAGGCCACGTCCTGCACAGTCACAGTCTGGCTGGAGAGAGGAGACACACACAGGAAAATACCACCCGAAAGCCCCCTGTGAATTTTCTAGCAGAGGGAGCCATCTCCAGGCCCAGGGACACCCCAGGGCCTTTGCCCCTCCTTCCAGGAAGAGAAGTTTCCGCCCTGAGCAAGACAGCGCACGTCAGAGGCTGAGAACTGGCAGCCCTCAGCCCAGGCCGATTCCCAGCACTCTCAGGGCAGCTGGGCCAAACTGCTGACTCACGGAACAGCCCTCAGACAAGTCACTTCCCCCCCGGCACCTGTGGCATTGAGAGTGGGCATCCCGGTGCTCCTCGCTGCCCACATCTGGGCCTGCACAAGCTGTGCCAGAGGGGTCCTTCTCGCCAGAGCCACTGGCAGCTGGTTGAGTGGAGATGGAGGTCAGGTGATAGCGAAGGGCTGGAAACATGTCATCTGAAAACTGATATTCAATGGAAAATATAACCTACATTTAGAAAGTGAAATGCCTACCTATTTTCATAACACACACCGCATACTTCATGGGTGGTGGGGAGACCTGGGCAGGTGTGGGGGGCTGTACTCCTGGGAAAAGGGTCAGCCGAAGACTGAGAAACCCCAAAGCTTGGGATTGTATACGTTGCTCATCAGAACAGCAGGTGAACTGCTCTGTGGCAAAAGAGGAAAGTCCTCATTGAGGACAACTCATGCTTCTCAGCAAACTGCAAGACATTCCTGGGGTCCAGTAACATGGAGAACAGAAAAGTGACTCCTAGAAGAGCCCACCACAGAACGTTGGTCACCCATCAAGAGGCACGCATTGACACAGAAAGAGATTCAGGCTACATTTTTATTTTTTTAGAAAGCAAGTTTACGGAACAATATAATCCCAATATTCTAAAATAAAGTTCAAAAACATTTGTGTAAGCGCACACATATATACGTAAAGAAGCCTAGAAGGAACGTGACTAGATGTTAACAAAAGATCTTGCACTGTGAGATTACGGAGTACTTCTCCCCCTACCTCTCTCTCTCTCATTGTGTCTCTGTATTTCTAAGTTTTCTGTATGTACCTACATAACACATTTAATAAAGGAAACAATTAACAATTTTTAAATTAGGCCTGGAAAAGGGAAATTGCCGAAGGGCTAAATTACTTCCAAAGAGAACTTAGAATTTTTATTACTATAGAATTAGCAGCCAGCTCCTCATCGTAATAAACCCCAACGCTAATCATTATTACCGACGGCCCCTGTTTCTGTCTCATTGGGGTCAGCCAGAAAGCAAGATATCCTAGTGTCTTTTATATCAGGGCTCGGAAAGTCATGACGTGTGTTTGTGTGTGTGTCTGCGTGTCTGTCTGTGTGTCTGTGTGTCTGTGTGTCCGCGTGTGTGTTTCACCTCCACGTGCAGCACAAATTTTCTTCTAATCTGCTCTTGTGGGGACAATATTCCAAGTAGTTTTCATTCCTGACTGATGGCCAAGGGCGGGGTATGGACGCAGGCTAGGAAGTGGCAGAGAGTCAGCGTAGAATTAAATTTTTCCGAGGATCATCCAAAGGTAATTGTGTTGCAAATGTGTACCTCACCGTTGATCATCTCCTGAGCTATTCCCATTGCCTCTATTTATTACCATAATCTAAAACTCTTGACATAAACCAGTATCAATGTACAGAGAGAAAAACAGTCAGAGAAATGAAGCAACAGGTCTAACTAAGCTCGAACACCGAGCAGAGGACGGACCAGTACGTGTTAGAGCTGAGTAGCTGTTTCATCATGATTGGACACCTACTATGTGCCTGGCACAAAGTAGGCCACATGGAATCAAAGATAAATGAGATGCCTTTCCTAGATAAATGCATTCCCAGACTAGCGGGAGGATAGAGGCTTAAAAACAGAGATTGCATCAGCACCCATAGGGTGCTGCGTGAGAGGGTTGTGGGAATATGCAGAAAATGGGGTCACAGACTCACTTGGAATGGGGGTTGGGGGAGGATAGTTTGGATGGGTGGAGAGTGTATGGAAAAGGCTTTCTGAGAGGGGAAATATTTGAGCTGGGTCCTGAGACATGAGTAGGAATCCAGAGTGAAGATGTGAGGAAAGGCATTCTAGCCTGAGGGAACAGCCTATGCAAAGAAGCTGGGTATGAGGAAACAAACTCTATTTGGAAATTGGCTATGCCCAGAACACACCAGTCAGGGGAGGAGAGGCTGGCTGGTTATTTGGGACTCGAATATCCCTCTGAAAAGTTTGAGCTTCGCCTGGTCGGCAGTACCTGATAGGGAAAGCTTAAGCAAAAGGGCAACAGAACTTACGGACCCGCCGGCTGGATTGGAGGGGGAGAGGCTCAGGGCGATAGGCACCGTGAGGGCCTGAAGTGGACAGTTAGTCGTGGGGCTGAGCACACATTCAGGAGTCTCCATGGACCCCCTCAGGAGACCAGATGCGACCTTTGCACCCTGTCCTGCCTGGCAGGGAGGGTGCTCTTTGATATCAAGTTTACATGAGGACCTGCCAGGCTGGGCCCAGACGACAGAAGCCACTTGCCCCGTCCTGTCCAACTCAACACCCTCTGTGGAGAGGTGGAGAGATTAGGCGATGTGGGCAAGATGAGGCAGAGTTCCAAGGAGGTGGGGCCCGGGCCTGGGCGATGCATGGAAATGGAGCCAGGCCAGGTGTCTGGGGGCCTCCTGCTGTGGCCTGGTGACAGAGGCTGGGCGGCAGCCCGGGGCGGCTGAGGCAGGAGTGGGCGATGTACTGGGAGGTGCTCGGGGCCTGGACGCGGGAGCCGCAGCGCCAGCACAGGTGTGTGCGGCTCCGGCTCTGCTCAAGGGCGCACGACATCGCTGCGGAAGGACACCTCACCAGTGCCACCTCTCTAGAGACCGTTCCTTTGCCAAGACCAGCAGAGAGAAGGGGACTCTCCTCTCTTCCTTGCTTCACAGACTCGGAGAACCAGGGTATTCTAGCTCCTGGAAACTATCAAGTCTGGTTTCCTAATTTACAGAGACCCAGAGAGGGAAAGTGATTTGCCCAAGGTCACACAGTGGCAAGTGGTTGGGCCAGCCCTGCAGAATATAAAATGCAAAGGCCTAGGCCCCGATCTTTCTTCCTTCGCGCCATTCCCCAAACCAGGTCTCCCATGACCAGGAGACCCCAGAGCCGGGAGGGCTGCGCAGCCGCGGCAGCTCGGTGGCCTCGTGCCATCGGCTGGGCTGCAGGCTGTCTTGCTGCCCAGGGAATTCCCCGCCTTCCCCTCAGCCACCACCAGCTGCTTGGGCTCAGCTGTGGTTGCGTGGCTGCTCCCCCCCCCCCCCCGGGGTCAGGCTGACAAACAGCCCCTCCTCCTGGGTAGGAACTGGGGAGGGCAAGTTCGCGCCCCATCTCTGCTTGCCAGTAACATGACCTTCCTCAGACCCTTTGCCCCGCCTGAGCATCGACTTCCCCACCTGTGAACGGACATAATCTCATTTATGTCAGGATCGCTGCGATGATCACACGAAGTACCCAATGCGATGGCACTTTGTGAACGGCGGTGCACCCCACCTGTGAAAGGCAGAGGCGCCGCCTGCTCGTCTGCGTGAGTGCGCATGCTCAGGTGTCTGTCGACACCCATGCGAATGCCTTCTCCAGGGCAAGCACGTGCTCCTCTGGGCTGGGCGTGAAATACTCGCTTTTATTACCAAGAGCCGGCTCCCCAGCGAGGGTAGAGGGGGTGCCTTTACCAATGGTTGGGTAACAGATTCGGGGTATGGAGAAGGTGCTGGCACCCACATTTGGAGGTGGAATGCCTAGGGTGGTGGGCCTGGGGGGAACCATGCTGTTGTGGCAGGGGGTTCACCTGAGCATTGGTGGCCCACAGTCCTGGTAAGGCTCGTGTCTGTGAATGTGTCTCTGGGCAGACTCCCCGACCCCCCGGGGCCTTTGTCCTCATTTCAGGGATGGCCACTGTGCCTGGTGCTCCTAGAAGTGGTCTAGTCCAGCACCCTAGTCCTCAGTTCTGAATGCTGGGAGGGAAGGAGGCCCTCGCTCGCTTACACATGGTCACCCCAGTTAGAGAAGAGGAGCGAAGCTAAGAGGGTGGGGGTCTCGCCCCGACCACACAGCCCGTCAGGGCAGAGCAGGGCAGGAGCTGGGTCCTGGGGACCCTTCCCTCACTGCTAGCCTGGTATCTCGCCTTCCCAGCCCACCACCTCCTTTACTCAGTGTCCAGGGACAACTGGCCGACTGGGAGGGGGCTGGTATATGCACTGCCTGTGGATCAAGTGACCAGTTTTCTAGGCCCAAACTCCAAGCGTGAAATCGGACAAGTACGTGAGAAGGTTCGCAGACACTGCCCTCCTGGAAGTGGTTGACTTTGGAGCCAGAAGGCTTCCATGTACAGGCAGCTGGGCAGTGGGGGTCCCCAGACAAACAGGAGTCCCTGGGCCTGGAGCCTGAGTGCCCTGAGGTGGGGACTTCTGGGCGTGCTGGGCCTCGGCCCCATTTCCTGTGGCTGGTTCGGGGACAGGGGTGGGGGAGGAAGGCTTGGCTTGGGCCAGCTAATCTGGAGAAGTGATTTTCCTCCTTAGCCAGCCCCTCCCTGGGCAGGGCTTTGGGCTGGAGGGTAGGCCGGCCAGGACTCCCGGGGAGGGGCCGGCTTATCAGACAGGAAACACTGGGCTCTGGCCACATCCTCCTCCTCCTGGTCACAGCAGCTCCCAGGGGCAGGAAACCACTCAGCAGCCTGGCTGCTCCTCCGCCCTCTCCAGCCCCTCCTGTGTGCCTTCGCCCTCCTCCTTGTCTTCCAAAGGGCTGGGGAGGCAGAGTGCCCAGTGTTTGGGTCTGCCGCCGGCGGAGCTCTGCCCAGGCGCCTGGCCTTCCAGCCCTCTGCCACCCCTGCGTTGCCTGATTACTTTTTTTTTTTTTTTTTTTTTTTTTGCAGCCTGGTCACAGGGTGGGGCAGGCAGGGATGACAGAAGCAAGACAAAGGGGCGCTATCTCCCAGAGATGTCCGGGCGGGCTCCTCGCACCCCTGGTCTTCAGAAGCCACCACTTGCTCCCTGAAGCGCCTGGGAAGCCAAGGGCACATGCCTGCCTCAGGGAGGCCATTCCCGGCCTCCCTCTCCTGGGCCAAAACCCACTGAGATCATCTTGGCTTCAAGGAACATGAGAAGAAGCATCTTTGTGAGAAGTCTCCGAAGGCATGCTAACACACAGGGCTCCTGCCTCCCTCCCACCTACGCTCCCACGGCCCCTCTCCCTGTCACCCTGCATTCCTGTATCTGTGCCACTAGCCCCTGCCCACTGCTGAGAACTCTGACTCAGCAGAGAGAGCGATGGGGTGCCCTCTCCCTCATCCCTGGCTACTTGGCTGGCGCTGCTAAGGAGCACTGACCGCCTGACCCTGAGGGGTCTCGCCTGGCCCCTCACCCTCCCACCCCCAGAACCCTCTGCCAGCTTCTGAGCTCAGTTGCTGGCTCTCAGGAGAATCCCCTGACCTTTCTGGGCCTCCGTTTCCTTTTTCATCAAATCTGGGGGTTGACAGAATGATAACGATTTTTTCCAACTCTGACCGCCAGTGATTTTTTTCAAGGTCACAGAGATGGGATGAGGCCTGTGTTCTCTTCAATAAAAATGAGCCTGCTCTGTTCTCATTAGGGTACCTCCGTCAGGTGATGATCTTCATCTGAACACATTACTTTCTCTTATTATGTTCTCTCTTGCAGAGTTTAACGTTACAGACTTTCCTTGACCTTCGCAGCCCCCTACATGTGGGAGCTGGTGCTTCTATTTGTCAGGAAAGGGAATAAAGAAAAAGAAAGTTATGGACTTGTTGGGACTGGAACAGAGGAGCTAGAAGATCTCTCTTGGATTCTCTGGCATGACAAGTACAAACCAGGGCGAAGAAACATATGTGGGAGCAAGCAGATAGCTTTGGCCACCTGTCCTCTGCGAATAACCTCTTACCCTTGGAAGTCACAGCCTCACCTCTCAAGTTTCATCATGAGACACAATAGCCAGCTCCCCGAGGCCCCCCGCGGGCTGCAAAGGCCTTTCATTTATCATAACCTAGTGATGTTTCCAGAATCCAGTGGAATCTTTTTCTTGTCTTAAGGTGCCCCCTAATTGTTCCAGACTTGTGCCACACCGCAGTCCCTGGGATAGATAGAAGATGAGTGACTATTTGACCCACTGATACAAACCCCTGAGAAATGACCACGCCCTATGCCTACATGTAGAACATTCCAAAAGTGCCCACAGTGTTCACCCTCCCACGCGCTGGCGAAATCCCCCACCTTCCCCTCTCCCGGTGTGGATAGGGAGACTTCCTTCTGCCTCCTTCTCCCATTTCCATACAACATTCGGCCTCTGATTAAGGGGAGTGCAGACCCGAGAGAGAGTCTGGAGGGAACCACAGCCCCTGCCATGCCTCAGACATGGTGCAGTAACCAAAAGGAAAAGAGCCAACCGTCAGCCTTCGGGGACGAGGACTACTGGCGCAAGATGGGGACGAGGTGTGTACACCTCCAGAAAGGACATCGAGTGGACATGGACTTGGACTGACGCAGGAGGGAGTTAGAAGCGGCAGAAGAAAGAACTTTTGATGACGGAACTTGTTAGACTTGCCTCCAGAGGAAAAAATATCCCTTTTTCTAGAGGACTCTCAAATCAAACAGAAATTCACCTGCCAAGGATGGTTAAGAGACAGTCCTCGGTAGGGGCAGGAGAATGGACTAAATGACCCAAATGGTTTCTTGTCAATTCCAGCTCAGTGCCCTGAGAAAGAAACTGACAGAGTTCTCCCACACAATGCCGGGATGACAATCGCTGAAGACATAGCTCCAGATTTTTCAGTCTAGTACCTGCCTCCAAGCCTAAAAGAAATGTAAATTGTCTAAAAAAGTTAAAATAGACAATAGCTATCCTGTACACATGTATTAAGCTTTACAATTTTTCGAGTGCCCACACATTCCTTAAGTGCCCCCTTAAATGAAAGAACAAGTCCAGGATTTGCCGAAGTCCCAGTCGAAATCCAATGATGGGGTAAGGTCACACTCCCACTCCAGCTCTTTTCAGACACCCTCTCGCTATGTCTAGAGCTCGGAGGGCCCGTTAGTGCAGCTGGCAGCCCGGATGGTTGTGCTCTAAGGGCTCGGGGGGACCAATCCAGTTGCCTGGCTAACTGACAGAACAATCCTTTCCCCAACATACTAAGTTGGCGCTCAGGGAAGGGCGAGCCATCCACGTGGTGTTTAGGGAAAGGAACACTTTCAATTTGCCAATGGAAGCTAGCAGCAAGCACATAATAGGTCCTCGGGAAGACAAAGCCACTGTGGCAAGGGAAGCCACCTGAGCCTGGTTAGATGTAAGTCAGTTCTAAATAGTCTTCAGGGGTTTTAATTCTTCCTGTTAAAAGTCGGTTCATTCTGCGAATTAAACCGAGTCATTTTGTGCCTAAACTATTAGCTGAGACGCTTTGGGAAAGACAACAATCACACAGTTTGAAGCAAAGCCTGTAAACTTGTTCACACACTTAGACCCAGTGATATCCTGGCTGGGATCCAGCCAAGGATATAAACAAGTAAATATTCCCTTTAGTGTTACTTATAAAGGCAAAAAAATTAAAATGGAACAATTCGGTTATCTAATAGCAAGGAGGTGATCAGGTAAATTAAGCTACGTTAATGTAGTGAAGTATAGTGTTGTTATCAAAAAAGACAACTATGAGGACAAATGTCAGTGTGGCAAACTGTCTACAACAGGATGTTGAAAGGATAAAGCCAAATACCAATAGATCTACGTCTGTGCTGTGAGCGCACCAGATACAATTCCGAGCGCACGAGTACAGGTCTAGGGAGTTCAGCACACAAAAGTAAACATGTTGAAAATGGTTTTGTCAAGGTCATAGTGGGTAATTTTTCTTTTTTTCCGAAAATTTTTCTGTTGATTTTTTTTTGCAGAACTAGAAAGTTTAATTGCACAGAAAAATGTTTATTTAATATTAATGAACAAAATGTCTGTTATAAAAGACATATGTGTATGTAGAGCTAGACCAAAAAAAAACTGGATGAATATATGCAAACAATTTTTCAGTAATGTTTCTAAGTTGTAGACAATAGATGAATTATTTTTTCTCTATGATGCTATTTTTTTCTAAACTTTCTACAAACACTGTCTCTTTTGAGAACTAAAATACCAATGGATGATTGATAGATCGATCGATAGATGGGTGGGTGGGTGGACTTATGGATAGAAAGATGATAGACACATGAGTGGGTGAGGTGGGTGGATGAATAGATGATGATAGAGAGATAAATGGATGATAGATCGATGATAGATAGATAGATAGATAGATAGATAGATAGATAGATAGATAATAGATGATAGAGATACCTCTTTTTCTTCCTTTCTCCCATCCTGCCTTCCTTCCTTCCCACCTTCCATCTGCCCAATTTCCTTTCACTGGGGTGAAATCAAGAGCACAACTTTCTCAAAAGAAAAAGCAGACAGTTACAGATCATCTGTCCTCAGCTCCATTCTGCTGCCCTAAGATGGAATGAAAGAGAAGCTTCTCCCCCAGTGCCCCCGAGGCCATCTCTTGACCTGTGTGCTCCAGGCTACACTCCAGCAGGTGAGGGCGAGTAGACATGGCTGCCTCACTTCCAGCCTCAGAGCCTGGAACTACACGCACAAAGGCGCCAGGGTCTTGGTTTCCAGAGAGATGGGCCAGAAAATTAGGAACCCAGATGTTCTAGGTCTTTCTCACCAAGATTAACCAGAATAACCTGCAAGACATCGCAGGTGTTGGTTTGTTTGGTCACTGTTTTCTTGAGCAGCTATACTACGTGCCATGGGTAGATGATTGCGAAGCTAGGTGTTAAGTGCCGCGAGACATCTGCTCAAGATGCACAGGAGCTCAGGGAGCAATGACTAGCCCCTCTCCTGGGAAGGTCAAGGATATCTCAGCTGGACTTGGACAGTGAGTGGAATGACCTCAGACAGCTGATGGAAATCCCTGGTCAAGGAAAAGCATAGGAAAACACAGAAGTAGCGGGGGGTAGGGGGGAGGGGAGGCAGCGAGAAGAGCTCTTTCCAAGAAAAATAGGCATTCTGTGCAGTAGATACATCATGGGGCGGGACGGGAGGACTGAGAGAGGCTTCTGGAAAGGAAAGGATCTGCCACAGGGGTACTCACATGCGACCAACACAGGTGTTAGGGGTCCTGATGTTTGCACAATTGGGGGAGGGGATTCTTAAAGGAAAGGACACCAAAGATCTTCCTTTCTGCAAATTTACAAGCACAAATGGCCATGTGACTATATCCTCCTCCCAGGACCTTGCAGAAGGGACCCAGAGGCATGAACCTCGTTGGCTTCATGTGAACCCACCTCCACACTCACTCTGTGTGCCGTGGGAACAAGCAGGAGCTGAAGGATCTTAGGGGAAAGACTGAAACGGTAACATCTACATTTTAGAAAAGAAACTTATAACCATTCTTATCCATAAATTCTCGTCGGCCAAAGCAAAAAAGGCCCTTGTCACTGGGGGCTGTTGGATGCCCATTCTGGGCAGCTAAATCTCTAAAACACCTCTGGCTTCTGGGCACAACTGTTTCACTCACAGGTGAGCAAAAGTGGAAGAGCAGCTGAGTCACTGCCTGTTTCCTGCCCTCCCAGAGGCAAGGACAACGCCCCTGTCCCCACAGCATGTCCTAGAATGAATATGCCCCTTTGGCAGTGTTGATGGCCAAGGTCTCGGGCAGACGCAGCCGGATGAGTCCTCCAGCCAACTCATGACCCTTCAACTGTCACTGTCAACCAGCCTCCGTGATGGGCCCGGGCAGCAGTGAATTCAGGTCTCATCTGTCTCCGGCCCTGTAATTTCCTCTTCGTTTGTTCTTTCTTTCCCTGGGCTATGGTAGGTATGCACTGGACCACATGTGCAGTTATTCCACATCATGGTAAAAAGCACTAAAAAAGGCACAAAGCCTCTAGCTGTGAGACTGTTAAGCCGTCGCTGCCAACAGATATATGTGACAAGGCCCAAAACCTCAGCCTCCACCAGCCAAGTGGGATAAGTTACACTGTACCACCTCCTACCCAGAACCTCAGTATCCCTGGCTGCTCAATGGGGTGGATAGACGACAGGGTCCCACCTGGGGCTGTGGATGAGAAATAGCCCGTAAAACTCGCTATAAAACTCCCTACACCTATAAAGTGCTATTAAAGTAATGACTATAGATTATGATCAAAATTGAAGGAGGGATGTATGCCCAGTTGGGTCGTTCCAAGACCCACTCCTTGGCCCAGAGGGCTTGAGAGAACACAAGACTACCCTTGATTCAAACAAGTTACAACTGCTTCACCACAGAAGAAAGACAGACATGGGTGACCTGCATGGGGACTGAGTAATCATCAGTTTTTTTCCAGGCATTTTTTGGCTGGCATTTTAATCCTAAACCTCACAAGATGTTACATCCTTTAATTGCTGGTTCGTGCGCTCCTCTGCCTTCTCCACGACATTGCATCAAATTCTGAGAGCTCGCATGTCTCGTTATTACTGCACCCATAAATATATAGTAAACAAGGTAATCCAGGTATTTTTCAAGACTATTTCTAAAAGAAGGAAAAATATATAATAGCCTTAAGTTAGCAAATAAATGGGTAGAACTTCCTATCTTGAATTAATACCCGGTTCTAGTTTATAAGTGTGAAGCCACGCTGGGGAGGAAATTTTTCTGCAGGTAGGTTAGGAATTGGTCTTTTCTTTCAATATTAATAATAACGATGCTTTATCTCTTTACTATAACTCATAAAATAAGCCACACCTACAAGATAACAACTTTTTAAAGTAAAAAAAAAGTTGACATAGAAAACATTTTGACCAAGACTATAAGTAGCACTGGCTATAATATCTATGCCTCACTTGGAAACATTTTCTTTTTGCAAAACTAGATTTCAAATGATAGAATGGTCATGGTACAAAAAAAAAATTTATTTAAATTAAATATTTTAGACAAAATAATATCCACAACTGTTCCAAAGTGTGTGTAGCTCTTAGCAAAAAAAAAAAACAAAACAAAACAAAAAAGGAACGGTTTAGCTTAATGTCTGTGATCATGTTTTACAAGATTATTAATACACATTCCGAACTGCACCAGTCAATCATATTGTCAACGATTTACTATTTATTACCAAACATCACATACAGTAATAGTGTAAAGATTAATCATATCTTATAAGTGATTTTACAATAGGACTCCTTGGAAGGAAAAAAAAAAGGATCTTTCAACAATACAAAATATAAGGTGAAAATAGTAGAAGAATATATAAAACACTTACATATTTCATACGGGCAATAATATGCTGACATCGAAAGACAAACTACTGCCTTTTCACTCACTGTTAGGTATGTTCCATCGAAGGAGGTCTGAGAGAAGGGTGGAAATGTTTTAGGGGTGGGGTCAAGGCTCAGAAACATTTTCCGAATCACAGTGAATTTCTGTTCTTTGGGAATTAAGTATTATGGAAGTGCAGTGGGGAAGTTGTTTTGAAGTGTTGGCTGAAGATGTTACCTGAAGAACCGGCCAGCTGGTGAGGAGGACGAATTCCCATCCCAGCCATGGCTATCAGGCTTGAAATTTTGAAGTCAGGGGAATCTTTGAATTAGTGGTCAATTCAGGGGTGGAGAAAGAGCAAAAAATGGGGATGGGAGAGATGTGGAATCCCAGGAAGGAGGGAGGGAGATGGAGAGAGCCAGAAGAAAGCTCATTTTGCATCTACAGAGGGGAGGGTGTGTTGAAACTTTGCTCAAGAAATTGACACATTCAGATTGGAGGAAATTCTTTTTTAGGTCCCCTGCTCTTTGGGTCATTACGAGCAGGGAGCAGACAAGCTGCCAGTATCAACAACAGTATCTGATTTAGGCTGCGCATACATGAATGTAAGAGTGTGTGTGAAGGTGTGTGTGTGTCACACTCTGTATCTATTTAGGTTGTGTATAGTCTCTTGCAATGTGTCATAAAAAAAAAAAAAAAACTTTACCTAAAAAATATACTTTTAGAAAAACAGTTTGGGTTCAATCTCATTTTCAGTGATACAGTCAACTTTAGTGGTTAATTTCCTAAATCAAGATGACCGTTTTTTCTCAAATTGGAAGAGTCCTTTTGGAAGACTAGGATCATTTTGGAATGCAGCCCAGGCGCAGAAAGCCTGTGTCCTTTGCTGCCCACACAGAATCATCACAGGTTACACCTTACTGAGCGTTCTGAGTCAAATTTCGTTTTCCTTTAGTTAGCCTTGAGAGAATCCTAAATTAGAAAACCCCGGAGAAGAATGGATCTTAGCCCTCATCTGTCCCCCACTTCATATATGGAAGGACAGGCTGGAAGGGGAGGAGAGGCCAGTCAAGGTGTCACCAGCCCTTCCAGGATCCTGGCTCTCTGAGTCCCAGCCCAGGGCTCTCCCCACCTGGAAGATCCAAAGATCAGGTGGGTTGTACCCCTAAGACTGTGTCAGAAGCCAGAGGTGAGAACGCTGCTGGGCTTTTCACACATTTGTTTCTGTGATGGAGACAGAGAGGAAAGGTCGTTGAAAATTGTACCTGGGACCAGGATCTTTCAGCAACTACCTTGCCTTATTCCCAGGTGTAGCCAGTGAAAATGCGTTCGAAGAAATATACTCAAAATGCAGGCCACAGGGAGTGGGGCGGGCTGGGAAGGGGACCGGAAGGAGCACTGGCAGGAGCAGAACCCGGTTCGCTGGCGCTGGCTGTGCACACCTGCCCACCGGCGGCGCGCGGCGCAGTCGGCCTCTGCTCAGTGCGCAGAAAGGAGAGTGGCAGCTGCGAGGCAGGGTTGGGCGGACAGCCTTGGCATCTATGACACGCTGTAGCTGTTGTAGTATGTGGCGGTGGCATCGGCCAGCACGGAGATGAGGCTGGTCTCTGTGGGGCCCGTCGTTGTCACCTGAGAGCCTGGGGCATGCCCACTCAGTGCCACGGCCCCGGCGGCAGAGTCCGGGTGGCCAGGAGTGTTCAAATACTGGTCGAACTCATTGCGATCCATGTCCCCCAGGAGTTCCACCTGGCTCAGCTGATCCAGGGCATCAAAGCCGGGGTGTTCAGGAGGCGGGGAGAGCTGGCCCAGGTGGGCATGGAGGTTGGAGTGAAGAGGGTGGTAGGTGGCAGGGGTGTAATAGGCAGGAGACGGGGGACAGCCGGGTACAGGGGACAGCATAGAGACGCCTGGGGACTGGCCGAGGGCCAGGGAGCCCAGGGGGTGGCCGCAGTGAAGGGGGCTGGGGGCGTACTCGGGGGAGTAAGGGGGCCGCGGCAGGTGGGGAATGCGGCGGGAGTGCGCATGCTCCTCCTGGCAAGGGGAGGAGAAGAAGGTCTGCTCCGGCTCCAGCACGTCCAGGGGCGACATTTCCGGAGGCGTGGGCAGCCCGTACGGGTAAGTGTCCGAGCCGCCTGGGGTGCCACCGCCGCCCGCTGGCCCCTCGTGGTAGCAGCCCCGCAGGCTGGGCAGGGCGGCGCCCGGGGAGTACTCACCCCTGTCCTCCTTGTCCCCCAATGCACCCCGGCCGCCGCCCCGCTTCTCGGGCAGGGCGTTCTGGTCCCGGGAGAGGGAGCTCAGGAGGAAGCTGGGGTCCACGCGCTTGCAGAGGCGCTTGGCCTGCTTCTTCCTGCGCGGACGGTACTTGTAGTTGGGGTAGTCCTGCATGTGCTGCAGGCGCAGCCGCTCCGCCTCGTCCACATAGGGCCTCTTCTGCGACAGCGTCAGCGCTTTCCACGACTTTCCTGCTCACACAAGTCAGAGAAGGCCACTTTCAGTATCTGCGCGGCTTGAGGCGGTGGCTGCACCTGTCTCAGACTCGCGCCTCCACGCATCACGCACGCACGCGCTCTCCCCCATCCCATCGGTGGATCCCCCTCTCCACCCAGGGCGGAGAGGAGGGCGCCGTGCTCCTCGAACCCTCTTCCCAGCCCAGGTCCTGCACGTGCAGCGAGGCCAAAGCAACCTCCCCGGCCTGCATCCTGCAAAACCACCACAAGCCAACTACACACAGTCACATCACCTCTCATACAAAAGCCACCAGATAACCCGAGCATGTAAACAATGCAGGACTCACAGGGAAAGGCCCACCTGACCCAGCCTCAGCCACAGGATAAAAATATGTGTCGGCTACAACACTGATTTGGGCTCCTTTTACCCTTGGATGGGCAATTCTAATTATGTGTGCATTTTAATGAAAACTTTCTGCCTTCGTTGATTATCACTGTTTCTCAGGAAGTGATGCTATAGTATTATTTATGCCATAAACTTCACAGGCCTTCCCGTGAGAGAACTCGGGCAAAGTCAGATGTTTCACAGATGTAAGTATATTATGGGTTCTCACTTCGTAGGTAACAGATGATTGATTATCCCTTACATCTGAAGGTCAAGTAGATCCCGGCTGTTGGAAGAACCCTGACCATAGCCAGAACACTAGCATCTGCCTGCACCATGTACATTATGCATGCATGCACACATGCGCACGTGCGCACACACACACACGCATGCTACAGCTTCCAGCCATCTGCTTAGGACCCTTTGACCATGGCAGGGACACCTGCTTGACCACAGAAGCAAAACCCTTAACTTCCCCAGGTCACTATAGTGATGCAACCCAACTCAAAACTCTCTCTTTAGAAAGCATTGCTCACATGTATCCCACTGGTGCTAAAATGCTGGTTTCACTTGTATTTCCTTTTCCTCCTTACTTGCTTGTGTGCCATTTATAAGTTGCTTTAGCGTCTCCTTTTCATCTCTCAAAGTGCATTGTACATCCCTCCAGCTGCAGCGACCTTTTCCTGAAGGTCGCTTCTGGATCCCTTAGATCGTTACTCCCTAGAGTGGACTCGACAAGTTCCCCCATGACTCTAATGTTGCCTGAAGTTTGAGAGCCACTAACCTGGAGGGTAGGCTCCAGGGACCACATCTCCCACTGAGAGCCCTCTGCACGGGGCCAAGTACAGAGACGTGTGTATGGCCGCCCTCCCTCAGTACCTGCGCTGGCTGGTTCTGCATGCTAGGCCCTCAGAGGGGGCTGGAGGAGGGTGATTATCGAAGGTGTTCTGCCTCCTGGAATGAAAATCTATATAACTATTCTGACAGTCGACAATTAATATAATTAGCTGTCACTGAAAAGGGCAACTTGAAAAGTGTTAGGAACTCCTGATTTGGGGGTAGTCCTCAGTTCCTAGCCTGGGGTTGAAGCCACAGAGTTGTTACAGGAGGCCCAAGATCTAGACACCCCACACACTATCTGTGGACTGCCTATAAAATGTGACTCTAGTTTCAAAGTGTATTGGGATGCTGCAGTATTAATAAAATATAGGTTCATTTTAAATGCCACTAAATGTGTAGCTGTCTTTATGTGCTTTCTCATTCAAAATATGTAAAAACAAACAAACAATCAAAACCCCACACTAGTGCTACTGGGTGAAGTTTTTAATGTTAAAGATTAGAAAACTTATAGTCAAAAAAATTGGGACTCCTTTCTTTGCCTGGGTCAGAAAGGAAAGGGCTGGGCAAGATCATGGGGGTGCAACTAGGTCATCCTGCTGCTCCCCTATGAATAGATTAGAAAGTTCATATTTTAAAAAAGCAACACCAGGTTGGTTTCCCTCACCCAGTGCCAAGGGCTGTGTGGTTAAGCAGGAAGGAATCAGTGTCTTTCCTGCAAAATGAACTGTAACCTCGGAAAGCCTAAGTGCAAATAGACAGCAGGGATCAGCTTACAGGAGGCATTTGTCACCCAAGTCCCTTTGCCTACCCTTTCCCTGGAAGCAGGCAGGCTCACCCCTACAAGGTTCCACAGCCTGAGTTCTCCTGGGCCTGCAACAGACACCCAACTCTATCCTGGTCACAAGAGCTCTCTTTGAGTAATAGGCACAGCATCTAGGGCTCACCAAAACAACTTTTAGGGCCCACCAAAAAACAAACAAAGTGTTTCGTTTCTTTAGCAATCTGAGAAAAAATATGAACATTCAGGTGTCAAGGAAAATGTTTTACTGTATATATTAATGTATTTGCCTTTTTGCCGACACAGTGTAAAACGCAATTTTAAATAATTTTAAAGGAGGAAGGTCTCCCCCGAAGTGTGCTGGGCAGAGTGAGATGGGAGGCTGGGCTGTGGGTAGGAGGCGCTTTGAAACCAGCACTCCAGCAACTACTTTGAAAGGGTGTCCAGACGGCAGGAGGGACCCTCTCTGCGGGCCTGTGGCTTTAGCCAGCAGAAGCGGGGGCCTGGCTCCATGGTTCGCACCCGGAAGGAGCCCAGAGCTCCAACGGAAAAAGAAAAACAGAAAGGAAAACGGCTCCAATCGTCCTGGGCCTGGAGTGGTTAGGGAGGGCAGGGACAGCCTCGGGTGACCACACACTGTCCCTCCTCACAGGGCTTGGCATCCGCTGCACACACAAAGTGCTTTGAAAGGTTCCCACCCATTAAAACGAATAAAAACCACGACGAAGTTGCTAAAGAGGTTAGGAGAAAAGAGCTCAGCTCCAGACAGGAGAGAGACAAGAAACCCCAACGAGAAATCCGGCTTTTTCGATGTGCCCTAATATTCTCTCTCTCTGGGCACCCCTGTCCCCAATCCAGCCGCCCCCTCTGGGAGGGCACTGCATACTCCCCTCCCAGGTCTAGGACAGACTCTCACTGGCCCCTAAACATCAGGAACAAATGATCTAAAATCCTGCGATTGAGAGACAAGGTCTGGAATGGAGTTTATTTGCGCAGACTTTTATTTATTTGTTTGTTTATTTACTTATTATTTTTGCTTTTGCTTTAATAATCAAAACACGGTTGGGTTCCCGCAAGGTCTTGCTTCATAATATTCGTTAATAAAGTAAATTACAATCTCCCTCCGTGCTGGTGCCAGTGGAAACGCTTGGGGAATGAGACAGGTTGCCCACTCCGGTATTACTAGCAAACGCCAGGCATTCCACCTCGTCTCGGCGTTTCTGTCCCGGCCTATCTGAGCGCGCGGGTCCACCTCGGCGGGCGACCTGGGGCCTGAAGGCTGCCAGGCTTTGTCTGTCCGCTGGGGCCCCCAATTTCGCTCCTGTCCTCGAGACTGGACCTGCCGGGCCACCTCCAGCGCGCCGCGCGGTTTCACTTTGGGTCTTGCCAAGGTGTCGCTAATCTGAATCCTGGCCACCGCGAGCACACCCACGCGTGCACGGATGCCAGCCTCGCAGGCACAGGGGCGCTCGCATTTCCCGCGCGTCCCCACACGCCAGGTCCTGTTACGCTCGGCGCGCGTTCCCAAGGCGGCTTCTGCCCGCGTCCCCCACCCGCCCTCTACTCACCCAGCATCTTGCTGAGCTCGGCGTTGTGCAGGTCCGGGTTCTGCACCGCCAGACGTTTCCTCTCGTCCTTGGCCCACACCATGAAGGCGTTCATGGGCCGCCGGATACGGCTCTCCGAGCCCTTGTCCCCCGGCGGGCGACTGGAGGACGGCGGCGACAGCCCATCCGACAGTTCGGTTTCCAGTGCCGGGCACTCGAGCCCCTCGGGCCACGGGTAAGTTCCCAGCAGCGAGGCCATGGCCGCACGGGGGTCGCCTCGCTTCGCCTCGCGGGGCCGGTGCTGACCTGGCCCTCGCACGGGTCGGGGCGTCCAACTTGGCCCGCAGCCGCGGCCCGGCCCCTTATTTATCAGCTCCGGGCGGTCGCGTCTTCCAATGACACTCCAAGGCGGCGCGGCCCCTCCCTCTGTCTCCGCGCGGCCCCCTCCCTGCGTCCAACCTGCAGGGAGGGGGAGAGGGAAGGAGGGCCGCTTCCCCGCGCCCGCCCCCGGCCCGCCCCTCCGCCTCCCGGCTCCCGGTTCGCTCCCGGGCATCCGCGCCCCGCCGCCCCGGGGCCGTCTGCGGTTCAGCCCGCTCTGGGCGCAGGTGCCGCAGAGCCGGGAGACGGGCGCCGGCCGCAGTCACTTCGCCCGGTCGCTGGAGCCGGACTCCAGCCGCCTGGCCCACGCCTCCCGCGGCCAGACTCCACCAACGCCTCCCGCGCGTGGAATCCTACGGAGAACCGAAGCCAGACAGGTTTCGCTGGGAATGGCCGGGCGCGAGAGACAGTGACCGTGAATCCCCCCAGAGTAGCCTGCGAACCGTTCTCAAGGGAACACACCTACTGCTTTTCTAAAGTGACCCGGGTCCCCTGCCAACTCTGGTGGCCGCCAGAGTCTGGCAAGGCTGGGGTCGGAGCCCGCATCGGGTTCTACTCAGCGCGCAGCCCAGGGCCCCCCTCGACGCCCAGGCCGTCGGAGGAGCACGGCCGGTTCTCAGCTACTCACTCGGCCATCCCATTTCTGCCTTCTCACGCGCCTTTGCCCCGTCCCACCCCAGTCTCCCGGGCCTGGGTCTCCAGCCCCCTTCCCTCTCTAGCTCTCCTCTCGAGGAATGCCCTTCTTGTATTTCTCCCCCCCCCCCCCCAGTTATCCCCGAGCGAGCGGCGTCGCTCCAGCCCTCCCCCACTGCTTCCCCTGGCTTTGGCCCGACTTGTGACCTCCTGAGTCTCCTCATCCCGACACCCCAGGGTGGACCGGGCTGCAGGTTCTGGGCCCGCACTTAACTCGGGCCGGGAGCTTACTGCTATCCTTTGAGGACTCGAACCCCCTGCCACGGACGACAGGTCCCCGCGTCACCCTGTTTTGTGTAAGTAGGGCACATCTGTGGCTCTTCAGCGCTGGCACACAGTAGGCGCTCAGGAACTGCCAAATAAGTGAATGAATAAATGAGTAAACATGGCTCGGGCACACCCTCCTGTATAAAACACAGCAGCCATAAGGCTTAACTAGATCCCTGAATTCAACCCACGAATGTTTACTGAGCGCAGCAGTCCCTGAGCTCCGCGGAAGCGACCGTATAAGGAAGTAGCAGTGTGTCATAGGCGGACTGTGGGGTCTGGAGTCGGGGACTGTCTTCAGTGTTCGGGTTACTTAATGCGTGACTCTGAGAAAGTCGGGGGTATCTCGAGGCCTCCTTTCCGAACCCTAAAACCAGGACGGTGATGAAGACTGATCTCATGGTTATGCGAAGATTTGGTATATAATATATGTGAAGCTCAAACTCTGTACCTGGTGGCAGATGTTGATATAACTCTAGACACAGAGCCCATAAGTTTTGAGTCCGGATTTTAATGTCCCAACGCGCAGTGACTGAGTTCACGGGTGCCTTGGGTGCAATATGCATTCCAGGGCGGGCCTCAGGGTAAAACATAGCAAGTGGATGGAGAAATGCAATTTTAACCTGATTTTAACCTAATTTTAATCTGTAAAGCCCGGCTAATTTTCAGCTGAGACCAGGCTTTCCGCATAAAGTAGACTGCTCGGTTTTCCTCTGCCTTCCAGCCAGGATCCAGCGGCAGTACCCTAAACCCTTTCGCTCCACCCGCTGCTCTCGCGGTCCAGGGCTGACCAGCGAAGGGCACGGGGCGCGGCGCAGCGCGGGCTGGAATGTGGGTTTCCCGTAGCCGGAGAGCATCTTGGAACCCAGGGCGGAGCGGCGGGGCTAGCTGGCGCCGGTGTCTGAGCCGGGAGTGGGAGAGGTTTGCGGAGAGAATGTGTCCACGGTCTAGGCGGACTTCCCTACCCCAGGAAGCCTAGGCCATTTCCCGTGTTGGACCCTTTTGCCAGAAATTCCTTTAGAAAAATCTCTGACTAAAACGCTCTGGGAACCGCGGGGAGCTAGGGCCACGCCTGGCCCAGGAAGGGGTGGGAGGAGGTGGAGGTTGGAGAAGGGATCCCTGCAGAGGGACTTGCGCAGCAGCCGAAAACCGCGGGGAGAACTTGACTCCGACTCTTTCTAACCCACTGCCGCTCCAGGGTGATGACAGTGTCCCTCAGGGTCAGAGACCTCTAGGGGACAGGGTATTTTTGCAGGCCGCTGATGTCCCCACTCTGGTCCCAGCCTCTGGTGTCCTCCCTGCGCGGTCCTGAGCAGAGCGCGCGCGCGCGGTGGGGCCGCGCCCAGGCACCAGGTTAGGAAGATGCGCGGGCCCCTGGGAGCGCAGAGCGGCCAAGCTGGATTCTACAGACCCAAGGCAAAAATGGAGAGAGCAGCGAGGGCGGGCGCAGAGGGGATATGTGTTGTGGTTGTTGATCCCAATCGTTTAATTTCTTGCATTTCGTCCGGAATGAGCACTCGAGCCTGGGTTGTCCAAGACCCGGACGTTAACCTCCACATTGCTGGCACGGACGCGGTCCCGAGCGTGTGAGCTGCCTGCACGCGGGGACCCGGGCTCTTTCACTCGTTCCATTCCTCCATTTCTTCATTAATTTGCCTCCATGCATTGATTCACTTGGGCAGCTTTATGCGAGAGTGCACTGGTGCGGGCGGTGCTAAGGTGTGAGGGCTCAACGTGACCCCTCTACCTCTCTGGTCATTACGACCTTCAGTCCTCCTGAGCTCCGCGTAGACCCCAAGTATCCCTAAAGCCCAGGTTTCGGAGCGCTGAGCGATAGGGCCGGGGCTGGCCTCCTCCGAGGCATCCCCGACACCTGCTCTGACCAGCGCAGGAACCAAGACCGCGGCCACTTGTTAGAGGCTCATCGCTCGAGGCTCGGCGCAGTGAATCCGTAAGCAACCGAAACAAGAAGCGTAGAGACGTAAGGGCCGCGGGTCGTGCGGGTGCTTGAACCCGCAGGGGGCGAGGTAGGGGTTCCGGCAGGTACAGGCGAACAGAGTCAGAGCGGCGGGTCCGCGTGTGACGACTCGCGGGCACAGCGGACACCGCGCTGCACCGCGCAGTGGACCTGTCGGCACACGCACGTGCGCTTACTTCTCTGGTGTGTATTGCGTAAAATGCGCTCTCTGTTCCTCTCTTAAGTGACTGTTTTCTTTCCTTCTTTTCCTTTCTTTTTTCCTTTCGTCCTTCCTTGCTTCCCTACGTTTGTCCCTCCCTCCCCTCCGCTCTCTTTCTCCTCTCTTTTCCTCTCCCTCCCCTCCCTCCCCTCCCTCCCATCTCTTTCTTTAGCTCTGTTGTTCGCGGAACATTGATGTTCCAGGAACACAGGGCTCGAAGTCAGAACCCGGAGTGCAAGCAAGTTGGGACAACTTACTAGCAGTATGATGGTAGTTCGTTTACCTGAGCTTAGCCTGTTTCTTCACCTGTAAAATGGAGATAATACAGGATTACTAACAGTGTCTGTGGAAGCACTATATTTTAAAGAAATGTGAAATGTTATAAAATAATGAATGGATGAAAAATGTAAGTATAGGAGTAGGGTTGGGTCTCCATAACTTCCTCCTCGAGAAGCTTTCCTTGTTCTAGCTCCTTACTCTATTACAAACTGAAGAATAGCAGTGACTCCAACTAAGGCCCTGGGCCAGAACAGGTTCAGTGCTGTTACAGTGGGCTGGCAGACCCACGGCTCGTGGCCCTTGTCTTTGCAATAGTTTTGTGCATGTGTTTTGCTGGATCTTTTTGTCCCTCACGGCGGGCTGGAGGTGGACATCATCATCACCACCATTACCTTTACTCACATTGACTCATCCATACTTAATTAACAGTTTTTGCAAAGGTCGTTCTCTGGCTCATCTGTGCCTCTACACAGCCTTCTGCAAAGTAGGCAGCCCAAGTTTGAGTTGTAAGCTGTTTTTCAGATGAGGCAGGTAAGTCTGCAGCCTGGAAGTGGCAGATCAAAGACCTGAACACAATTCTCCAGCGCTCACGCCTTTGCTCCCTGGTTCCAGGGCTGTCCCTAGCTCAGCTCCCAGCCTCCCACCCTCACCAAAGTCCCAGACCAGAGAGAAGGGCTTCTCTCTAGCTGCTGGGTCTCCCCCTGACCTTGTGCCCTCTCCAGTCCCATCTCTCCAAGTTCTGTAGAGACCTTTCCTTATCCAAAGGGCACTTAAATAAGTTCAAGGTAATGTGAAAAGCAAGTGGGCAAACTGTGTTGACTGTGCTGGAGATCCAGGAAACTGGACCCAAGCCTGCCAGCTGCCCTCTCTCCCACCCCTCACAGCTAGTCCAGCAGCCAGTAGCCCTGCTTTCGGTCCAAGAAGCTGCGCTCAGAGTGTCACTCCTCTAACCCACAGAAATCTCTTCATAGTCGTTGAGGAGAAATTCATCAAGGTCTCTTATTTAGAGTAATTTGGTGGAATTCAACTATACGACATGGATTTAAGAAGTACCTATAGGCTTACTGGTAGTTTGAAATCCATCCATTAAACCAACTTCATAAGCTAAACGAATAAATATCCTCAACTTCTCACACCAGAATTGTTGGCTCATGACAGAGTTCTTTGTGATGAGAACTATCAGCACTGCCTCAGCGTCAGTCATTACAGTGAACTGGAAGCAGACAGGGCACAAGGACACCTGGACAGTTTTACAGCATCTTGGATTTAACGATTTTTTCTGCTGGGAACTAAGGGAAAAAGAATAGGGTTTCCAGATGATGTTTCTTCTGCATGTTATCCCTGACAATATCCAAAGCTGGTTATAAGAGGGACTTAATAGTAACCAGACACTGGGGTATAGAGACCCAAATTTTCTTGGGGTCCCCCAGATCAGACATCCTGGTTATGGCAGAATCCCCACTCTGCACATGCACGTTTGTCTCTTATTAATCATGTCTCCCAATGAATGCTGGGAGTAACCCAGACTTGGAGCCAGATGACCTGAGTCCAGTCCCAACTGCCACCACTGGCTGTGCACATTTGAGCACCGGGCGAAGAGCCTCATGGGCGCAGGGATAGGAAGGCTCGTCTGTGTGTGTACATTCTCATGGCAGCGCTGAGATAAGCCAACACTCGCTCTGCGGTTCATGTGTGCTTCTCCCTAGCACTGAGGGCCGGGGAATTCCATCAAGAACAAACCTTTTCTATGTTAATTTTCTCACACTCCACTCTGAACAATGATCAGTTTTGCTTCTGTAAGGAGGAAGGATTACAGCACTGAAATGAACTTCAGTTAGTTGGTGAGAAGCTAAACTTGCAGACAAATTTAAATGGGAAAGCCAACAAATTACAAGAAAAACTAACAGTTGGTCCAAGGTGGGGTATATTTGTATCTCTTTATCCTATTGTGTCTTCTTTCCACATGCCTAAGAGGAAGAAGGGAAGCTGACTAGAAAATGCCTATATATAATACAAAATGAAAAATAAGTCTTTTCTCAGGCTACCTATACACACGTCTGATTTCCGGGTAAATAGCATCAGTCTAATGACTGACCTTGAGGCATTACTGATAGAGATCTCATCACAGAGAATTCTATCATTGGCCAACAATTCTGATGTGAGAAGCCAAGGATACCTATTCATTTAGGTAAGAGGTTGCTTTAATGGATGGAGTTCAAACTACCATTATCTTTTTAAAAATAAAATATCCATCGAGATACAGTACGCCTACAGCGATGGCGTGTGCTAGCTGAGATGTCCTAGCGTGAACACATCTGTGTAAACAGTGCTCAGGTCCTGAAACAGAATGTTACCAGTCCCACTATTTTAAGGTCCCTTCACCACCATCAAAAAAAAACCAAAAAACAAAAAAAACGGGCACGTTTCATTAGGATAGGGACTGAGTATCATTCTGTTTTAAAATATAGTACATTAATAGAAAATTTGAAGTATAGTAAGGCCAACACCTTAGCCATTAGAAAGCTAGTTATTCACAGTTCCCGAGAGGGGTGCATCACACCATGGGGGCCATATGGGAGAGGGGAAACTGTGGGCAAGAGCCTTTATTGTGGTTTCCTTGGGAAGGAACAGGTGAGGGAGGGGAAACAGACTTAGGATCACCTAGTCTGAATAGTTTCAGTGGGCACTGGGGTATAGTGTAAGCACATTCCTAGTTGTCAGGTACCTGGCCTTGGGGTAATTAGGGCAAGTGGATAGTGGCCCAGAGTTCTTGTGGGTTTGTACGAAGAGTGCACTACCAGGCGAGTTATTTATTAGTAGTAGAAATTGGCTAGCCCTGGGAGGGACAGTCTCTCAGACAGTGAGGCCCCAGATATCAAAGCATCAGCATACAGACAATAAATGACATGGTTAATATGTACTCACTTATCTTTGACACTCCAGAACCTAAAATAACGTGTTGCACATAATGGGCACTCAGTGAAAGGGGAAAGAAAGAATGGGGGACTGCAGAAGGGACAGTATACGGTTGGGCAACAAGAGGGCTGCCTTTAATAGCCTCACTTGCACCAAGCGCTGAAGTGAGTTGCCCATAGCAACTCATGGGAAGAGACTGCATTCAATAGCTCCTGGATTTATATTCAGAAAGTTGGGATGTCTTTTCAGTCTTAGATGTCCCTATATGAAGACTTCCTGGGAAACGTGCCCCCATTCAACTAGCTATCTAAATTGATCCATGAACCATTCACCCTGCATTTCTGCTAGTATGTGACAATGATCCAAGAAGGGATGTGCTTGTTATCTATTGCTGTGTGATAAACTACCCCAAACTTAAGTAGTACAAACAACTATTATGTGCCTCAGTGCCTCTAGGGTCAAGAATCTGGATAGCGTACAGTGAGGATGTCTGCTTCATGATGTCATATGAGGTCTCAGCTAAGAAGACAAGAATGACTGGAAGTAACTTGAATGGTTAGGAGCTGTAACCATCTGGAAGCTTCTTCACCATCTGGCACTGGGGCTGAGATGATTCAAAGGCTGGGCTAAGCTGGGACCGTTAACCAGTGTATATCAATGGCTTTTCCATATTGTTTTCCAGCATTGTTTGTTGAAAAGACTGTCCTTTCCCCATGGTCTTGGTACCCTTGTCAAAAATCATTTGTGTGTGTGTGTGTGTGTGTGTGTGTGTGTGTGTGTGTGTGTGTGTTTAAATAGCATTCCAGGAATAAATCCCACTTAGTTGTGGTATATAATCCTTTCATTGTGCTGTTGAATTCAGTTTTCTAGTATTTTGTGAAGGATGTCTTTGCATCTATATTCACAAGGGCTATTAGTCTGCAGTTTTCCTTGGCTTTGGTATCAGGGTAACAGTGACCTCACAGAATAAGTTTGGAAGTGTTACCTCCCTCTTTGATCTTTAGAATTTGAGAAAGACTGCAGTTAATTCTTCTTGAAATGTTTGATAGAATTTACCTGTGAAGCCATCTGGTCCCGGGCTTTCCTTTGTTGGGAGAGTTTTGGTTACTGATTCAATCTCCTTACTAGTTATAGCTCTATTCAGATTTTTTATTTCTTTATGATTTAGTTTTAGTAAGTTGTGTGTTTCTAGGAATTCGTTCATTTCATCTAGCTTATCCAATTTGTTAGCATATAATTGTTCATAGTACTTATAAGAGAGTACTTATATACTTTTTATTTATGTAGGATTTGTAGTAGTGTCCCCTCTTTCATTTCTGATTTTAGTTATTTGAATCTTCTCTTTTTATTCGTCAGTCTCGTTAAAGGTTTGTCAACTTTGATCTTCAATAAGAACCAACTCTTGGTTTTCCTACTGTTTTTCTATTCTCTATTAGTTTATCTCTTCTTCAGGCTTACTGTTTCCTTCTGCCAGCTTAGGGTTTAGTTTATTCTTTTTTTCTTTAAGGCAGAGTTAGATTGTTGATTTGAGACCTTTTTCTTTTTTAGTGTAAGCATCTGCAGCTGTAAGTTTCCCTCTTAACATTGCTTTCTTTCACTGCATCTGATCATTTTTGGTAAATTGTGCTATAGTTTTTGTCTCAATATTTCCCAATCCCCCTTGTGATTTTTTTGATCCACTGATTGTTCGAGAATGTGTTTTTTAATTTCCATATATTTGTGAATTTTCCAATTTTCCTTCTGTTGATTTCTAGTTTCATTCCATTGTGATTGGAAAAGATACTTTGTATGATTTCAGGTTTTAAAAACTGATTAAGACTTGTATTGTGGCCTAATATATGGTCTTTCCCAGAGAATGTTCCATGTACACTAGAAAAAAATGTGTGTTCTGTTGTTGGGTGGAGTGACCTGCTTATGTCTGTTAGATCAATTGGTCTATAGTTTTATTCAAGTCCTCAGTTTCTTTATTGATCTTCTGTCTAGCTGTTCTATTCATTATTGACATTAGAGTACTGAAGTCTCCTACTATATTGTAGAGGTATTTCTCTCTTCAATTCTGTGTTTGTTTCATATCTTTTGGAGATATGATATCTGGTACATATATGTTTATAATTGTTCTATCTTCTTAGTGCATTGGCCCTTTATTACTACATAGTGTCCTTGTTTCTTGTAACAGTTTTTGACTTAAAATCTATTTGTGTCTGTTATTGGCATATAGCACCCCTGATCTCTTTTGGTTACTATTTACATGGAAAATCCTTTCACTTTCAACCTATGATCTTTAGATCTAAAGTGTGTCTCTTATGGACTGCATAAAGTTGGATACTGATTCTGCCACTGTATGTCTTTTGATTGATTAGTTTAATCCACTTACATTTAAAGTAATTACTGATATGGGAGCGCTTTTGCCATTTTATTTATTTTGTGTGTTTATAGCTTTTTTTTTGGTCCCTCATTTCCACCATTACTGCTTTCCCTTGTGTTCAGTTGGCTTTGTGTAGTGACACATTGTGATTCTTTTCTCATTTCCCTTTTGTATATTCTACATATTTTTTTCTTTGTGATTATCATGGTGACTAGATATACCATCCCAAAGTCATGATACTCTACCTTAAATTGACACCAACTTAATTTCAATCACATACAAAAACTACTCCTTTATAGCTCTGCTCCCCCGTTCAGTGTTAAAGATGTCACAATTTACATCCTTATATATTGTATGTCCATTAACATAGATGTATGTTTTTATTAATTTGTCTTTTAATATTGCATAAAATAGAAGTTACAAACCAAAATTACAATAATTCTTTTTTTTATTAGTTTATGTGTTTATGTATTTACCTTTACATTTTCATATGGCTTCAAGTTACTCTCTATTATCCTTACATTTCAACTTAAAAGACTCTCCTTAGAATTTCTTGTAGGACGGGTCCATTGGTAATGAACTCCCTCAGGTTTCCTTTGTCTGGGAATATATAAATTTCTCCCTCATTTTTGAATAACAGTTTTGTCAGGTATAGAATTCTTGGTTGAGTTTTTAAATTTCACAATTTAAACTATATCATCCCCTTGCCTCCTCACATGCAAGATTTCTGCTGAGAAATCGACTGATGGTCTTATCGGAGATCTTGTATGTGATGAGTCACTTTTCTCTTGCTGCTTTCAAAATTCTTTTAAAAAATATTTTAACAGTTTGATTATAATGTGTCTTGGTATGCGTTTATTTGGGGTTATCCTACTTAAAGTTTAAGTTTCTTGGATTGATATCCATATATTTATTTCTTCAAATTTTATGTTTTTGGTCATTAGTTCTTCAAATATTCTCTCTACTCCTTTCTCTCTTCTCCTTCTGGCACTCCCAGAATTCTTATATTGGTCTGCCTGTTTATGTGTCACAAGTCTCTTCATTTTTCTTCATTCTTTTTGCTCCTCGGACCCGATCATTTCATATGTTCAGTCTTCAAGTTCACTGATTCTTTCTTCTGCCTATTTGAGTCTGCTGTTGAACCCTCCTAGTGAAAATTTGGTTATTGTATTTTTCAGCCCAGAATTTTTTGTTTGGTTCCTCTGGTCCAAGATTTCCTCATTTTCTATATGTTTTCCTTTAGCTCTTTAAGCATATATAGGACAGTTGTTTTAAAGTATTTGTCTAGTAAGTCCACTCTGTTTCTTCGGAAGCTGTTTCTGGAGATTTATGTTGTTCCTTTGAATGGGGTATGTATGTTTCCCTGTTTCATTGCATGCCTTGTGTTCTTTTGTTGAAAACTGGATATTTGAAAAAAAATGGCTGCCCTACCAGATTGGCATGGGAGAGCTTTACTACTTAGCAAGTCTCTGATCCCGGATATTAGCACAGGGTTGAAGCTTAAGAACTTCTCAGGCCTTTGCTGGATGTGTGTTCTGTCTGGGCCTGTTTGTATGTGCTCTCTCTCTCCCTGTCATTTTCCCTGTCTGCTTCTAAATGTCTTAATTTCCCAAAGTGTCTCATTCCAGTTTCTTCTCAGGGCCTAGCCTAGTCTTACCCTAGTTTTTTTTTTTCTCCCTCAGGGTCCCAGCTTATTCTGTTGTATTCCTCTACCCACAATCTATTGCACCAGGCATCTATATATCTATAGTCCCTCTGCGATTTCACATCCCATGGTGCTTACCACTCCCTTCTATGGCTTCTAGCCTAAGATCCAAATTTTGCCATTATTCCCTGTCTGAGCTCTATGTCAGGCAAGACGAATACTAGTCCCTTGGGCAGCCCTTAGATATACTAGAACGTTACAATTTCTACTTTATTCTTTCTGGCCCAAGGGACAGAACTGGGAATTGGGCCACTTCCTCTCTACTTCACTGTGGGGCTGTAGTGGTAGCCTTTGGAAAACTGTTTGGCAGTACCTAAGTTAAACAAATATTTATCAGATGGACTGGCCATTCTATGCCTAGGTATTTCTCCATGAGAAATGGAGAAATAAGGTCTTTGTATTTGAATGCTCATTTGAATGTTCCTGTATTTGAAAGTTGAAGCTTTATGTATAAGGGTATCCAACAACAACAACAACAAAAAAACCCTAAATGTTCATGTGATAAATGGATAAACCGTGGTTATCCATATTATTTCATGTAATAAAAATGAACAAACTATTGACACATAACACTGTTGAATCTCAAAAGCATTATTCTAAGTTGAAATGATTTCATTTATATGAAATTCTAGAAACAATAAAGCTACAGTGACAGAAAGCAGATCAGTGGTTGCTACGGGGCCAATGGTAGAGGAAAGAGACTGATAATGAGGAAGGAAACTTATTGGCCGATAGAAATGTTCTTTATCACCATAGTTGTGATTACACAACTGTATCCACTTCTCAAAATTCACCAAACTTCATACTTAAAATTGGTGGATTATACTTTCATCAGTCTAACTCAAAGAAATACAAGACTGAGTGCTAGGCACAGATTTCTTTGGGCTTCAGGGGGAAGATACAGAGACATACGAGAATAAAAGGAAATCATTTCATTTACTCATTCCGTTATTTATTTACTCAAAAATGGTTTTTCAACATGTATTAGAAGATAGGCACAGTGTTAAGTGTTGGGGATACAATGGGAAAAAAGCTTCTCCAATGATAAGTTTGGGAAAAAGCATGCACTCGGCTCCAAAGGAAAAAAGGACAGGGACGTGAAATCCATCCCAAGAGTGGTCAGGGAAGCAGGTGGCTGCTGAGATAAATCTTGGATCATGAATATATTATGTTTCTTCCCAAACATGCTCACCTGATGGTCCCCAGAGTAGCTAAGAGGCTCCGCAGCATAGAGGAAACAGCGGAGGCTTTGGAGTCAGGCAGATGTGGGCTTCATTACTGCTCTGGTTACTTACTAGATGTGTGATCTTGAGAGAATGTCAATCAAACGGAATCTCATTTCTTTTTGACACCCAAAATTAAGGTTACCGTAATTACGTATAGGTTATTTTAAGAATAAATGAGAAAATAATTACAAAGCATCTAGATTAATAAATGATGCCATTAATAACATGATGAGATACACCTATCAGCCATCCTCACTGGTTACCATAAGCCTTTTTAAATTTAATAAATTTGATGCGTGACATTATATAAGTTTAAGGTATGCAATGTGTTACTCTGATATATTTCTATATTGTAATATGATTGCTGGTATAGATATATTTATCACAATATATTTAATTATAGTAAAATATTATTACCTATAGGAATTATACTGTGCCTTGGATCTCTATGGCATTAGCCTCTTTCTACCATACTGGCCAAATACTAGGACTGAGAAAACAAGTGTGAGTCTTAAATTCATGGGGGCCCTAAAACTCAAGACTCACATAATATCACAACCAATAGACTTGGGGTGGTTTTTGTAGCCTGAGTAGCTGTTAGGAGCCAGCCAGGAGAAGACCCCTAGCCCAGGGACTGGGAGAGGACATAGGAAGTCATCTGATCCCTTTCTTCTGTCCAGGACAGTTCTGCACTAAATTGTTCTGATTTGTAATTTTCTGGTAAAATTTCTAAGGTTCCTTCTAGTTCTAAAACTCCAAGATTCATAAAGCAAAACTCAAAACATTACAGTCTAGATCCAGCAAAGAGATTTCAAGGTCATTGTTCCTGAATGACTTCTGAAGAGCATAAAGTACCCTGGAACTAACTCCTTCTAACTCTGAGTTGTCACACTCTTGCCTCCACACACGGATGTCTTGGCTTGTTAAATCTTTTAAGTAGACAACTTCCTTCTGAATTTGGATACATAAAAATTTGAATATCCGAAGGAAACATATGTCTTGAGTTCTTTCCATTTTCAAGGCACAGTTCACCAAATGGTGAGCTTTTTGAGGGCTGGGACCATGTCTTCGTCATATTTGTATTCTTAGCCCTAGCATACAGCCTTAGCTACTTAAGGTTTGTGGAATGACTAAATGAGCACATCTGATGGTCTTCTCCCACATCATTTTGTATACCTCTCCTCTTACATGTGAATTACACTGCAGTTTCTATGTAAGGTACCTTGCATCCCAAAATGGACTAAATCAACACAATGAGCATAATAAATCCAATTGCTAAAAACAAAAATCAAACATAGTATCCATAACCTTTCCGAGAGCTTAAGGAGACAGCCATTCCATCTGCCATGTTACGAACTGGTGACCTTGGTCAAGGCACTTAGCAACTCTGAGCCTATTTCTTCCTGTATAAAAAGAGGAATGTAACAATACAGCTCTCACAGGGTTGAGGTAAGCAGGATCGCTTGTCTCAGGAACATCTGAAAGGCTCTTCTGATTTGGAAGACCTTCTGGCTTATGCGGCCAGAGTATACTTGTTTTCTCTCTTCTAGCAGTTAACGTCATTCGTTCATCACAGACTGGCAGTGCCTTGCTCCATCACAGCAAGATTTTGTAATCCCTCCAGGCTAATTTGCAACAACTTGCTCGACTAGGGCTGCCTAGGAGTCCCAGGCAAGGGCAGGATCCTGAAGCCTGTCACTTGAGAAGACTGAGTCAATGTGACCACACCCCCGCCCTGCCCAGGGTCTGCTCACAGGTCACCTCCTTTAGTGGGGAGCTCTAAGCCCTCCTGGGACTCTGATGTCTTCATGATGACCTCACTACACCTTCTGGTATTTCTTCCTGGAGCTTGTCAGTCAAAAGAAAGAGTGGCGAGTGGTTCAGGAGCCCTGGTGATGGCTCTGTGCAGCACGGGCTGCCGCCCGAACCTCCTCATGGTAAGGACGCCCGCTGCCGTCCTGACTGGGGTCCCTGACCTTTTGTAGGGAGGTTACTTTTCATTTCCTCGTGCTTGGAGGAAGAGAGGAAGATGTACTAAGGGCCTTCTGTCAGGCGTTTTGCTAGGTCCTCTTTTTCATTTAATCCTATAGCTACCACTTGAGGGAGACTTGAAAATAGGGCTCTGGGAGGGGGTCATCTGAGATTCCAGTGACAAGGTGACAGTAGTCACAGGGGAGGCCTAGGGGAGAAGTAGGGAGGAATTCATAATTAAGACTTCAAGTCATTGCAAAGTCTCACATTTACCGGTTAGTGTTGAGAATCTGAAGGACCCCAAGTGGGGGTTGTGGTCACAGCGGTGCACTCAATTAGACATCGTCACCTTGGGATATGCTTCAGAGCATTTAGCAGCCCTTCCCTAGTGGCTACGTGCAAGGCATTGTCCTGGGTGCTGTACAAATACAAAGATTAACTTTACCTTCAGGGCCCCTAGATGTGAATGGGGAAAACAAGACACCTACAGGCTCTAACACAGGGTAGATTGTAATGAGTTAAAAAGCACCGTGAAAACTCAGGGAAGGGAGAGAGTGTTTCTGCGGGCTGGATGAGGAAAGGCTGGAGAAATTGTTAATGAGATCAGAGGCAGGCCTTTGAGCAAGAGAAAAGGCCAGCAGGAGCAAGTGGTGACAGAGAAGAGCCACAGTTATAGACTAGAGCGAAAGGGGCTGCAGGTGGAGGGAACCCTCAAGGCAGTGGGTGCAGTGGTCCCCGAAGAATTATTACAAAGTGAATTGAATGAATGAAAAGGAGGGCTAGATCTATGAGCTGTAGGGGCAGGACTGACCAGGCAGAGGGGTCGGGACGTGGGGGCGGTGCTAAATTGTGAGCTTCCAGGGGCAAGGACTTAACCTAGGACACTGATGGCAGTCACTTATTTAGGCTGATCTGTTGTGAATGGCCTTAATGTTAAAGCCAGAGATTGAGAGTATAGGGTACTCATGGGGTACCCTTCTATTGCTACGAGTACCCCATGCTCTCAAGGTGGCCTGGGAAGGATGAACAGAAGTTCCTTTCAGACCCTTTGTATTTGAGGGGTCCTCAGGATGCTTGGCTGGAAATGCGAGGTAAAAGCTTGAGAATGACTAGTGGGGGACAGAGATACAGACCTGAGAATTGTTCAGAAAGAAGCAGAAACATTGGCCACGAGTATGTACACACACACAGAGAGAGAGAGAGAGAGAGAGAGAGAGAGAGAGAGAGAGAGAGAGAGAGAGAGAGAGATTGAGAGATAGAGAGAGAATGGACAGAGAAAACAAAGAGAGTGAGAACAGAATCTCTGACAAAAACATTCAAGGACTTCCTGTCTCCTCAGAGAACGCTTGGTTGACGGCAGGGGGAAGAACCCAGGAGAATTCAGGAACGGACCCTCAGGAAAGGAGTTTTAGGGAGTCTAGGGTATGTGGAGGAAGGAGACTAAAACAGTCTCGGGGGAAGCCACATAACTTGTGAGGATGAGCGAGAAGATGAGGACGCTTCCATCAGGCATGGCGTTATGGACTCACCCCTGGATTTCTCAGACTTCACCTTCCCAAGTTTTGAAGGCTGGAGTTGAGTTTGCTTTCAGTAGTTTTCCGTTTCTTTGACAAATGGTTGTTAGTAACTGTTTTTGTTCCATCCAGGTTCAAAGGATGTCCCTGGCTGAACCCTCTCTGGGCTCCCTCAGCGGATGTGCTAGTGACAGGAGTGACTGGGGCAGCGGCAGGTTAAGGTAGAGGAGTTGGGGTCCACCTTTCCCACACTTCTCACTTAGGCAAAACACAGTTCTAATTCATCTGCGTGTTGGAAGGTACATACAATTTTGCTTATCTATCACAGTTAGAAATGTTAATGAGAGATTTTAGTAGAAAGTCACTCCTCAGGTTCGAGTAAATAGAAGTAGCAAAGAATCCCTAACGGCTCACTACCCAACTTGATTGACATATGCATGACCGCCAAAGGTGATACACACCACCTAGCCACTGCAGGGGCCAGGTCCTGGGTACATCCTACTGACGGTGTTCTAGGCCCTGGCGGCCCATGCTAAATGACACGAGCTGGTAGACCTTGAATGTGGGTAGACCCTGTAATGTATTAGTTACTCGGTCCTGATCTAGCCTGGGCTTAGTCCAAAGTTGGGCTCAGCAAATGTTTTTAAAATAATGGCTTCTCAGCAACCACTTACCTTTCTCAAAAGAAGCCCAATATAGGAAATACGAACAGAAAATTTTAAATGTAACAAATTATAAAGCTCTTCTTTTGGTTAATAATTCACTGCAGTTTTTCTTAAAAGTTCATTACTAATGCTTATACAGAAATTCAGCTCAGGGGGGAGGCAAGCTCGGCGAGCGTCTGCGTTAGCCCACACGCTGCAACCATTTGCAACATTTTGGCAGCCCAAATGCAACCCTGTTCCCACCTACTTTTTTTTACGTGCTGTATCTCTCTGCTTCCTCCTCCCACCCCGTACTGGTCCCATAAAGGCTTTGTGCATGCCATTTTAATTTATTCACTATTTCCTAACTAGATAATATACCTTTATGCAAGAAGACTAGTCATCCTTTTTATTAGGACATGATACTAATTTGCTCACTAATAACAAGAGCACTATAAAATTGCACATCAGAAAAGCAATCTGACCTCCCCAGCCCCACACGCCAGAACAACAGGCTCCAAACTGCCGTGGCTGCAGAACCCTCGAGATAAACAGGGAGATGGTGGGGAAGTTCTCACTCAAATCTAAATGCAGCTGCTGCTTGCTGGTCCAGGCGGAGATCACTGGGGTAGATTGTGCCGAAACATTTCTCCAATGCTGTTTCTAAAACAAACAACCAAAAAAGACAGGTCCCAGCTTGTCCCTGTCGGAGTCGGCCAACAGGTGAGGGAGGAGAGCGGAAGGAGGCTCTGCGGTCTCAAACCAATGCTCATTTTGGTTTTGTCTTTCCAAAGTATCAGTATTTTCTGCAAATTAGAAGAAATTCTTTTTTTTTCCATAGACTGGCAAACAGATTTTAAGGAGTTGAGTTACTTCTCCAATTTCCCATCAACCTCTTGACCAAGTTGAAAGGGAAAATCCATTGAGAATTTCTAATGCACAGGATATCCAAAAGTTTTCTACGGCTCATATAATTAATACTAACTTTAGTTCGTTGTAAAACTCTTTACAGTTTGCCAGCTGCTTTCAAATATATTCTCATTTAAAAGTAACAATGAAGTAAGATAATCAGCAATAGAAAATTTTTCTAAAGACAGGTGAAATTGGCTGTGGTAAGGGCGAGGAGGCTGAAAACCGGAGCCCGGGTCTGTGACCGTGGTGAGAGGGAGTGAGGCATCTCTGGTTCTCTGGGAGCAGCAGAAACCTAGTTATAAAAAACTGCAAGAGGCACTTTTATAAAAGAGTTTATCTGCGAAAAGAGATAACTAACAATAATGGCTATTTACTGGATTGAGGGCTACATGGGCTGATTTATCTAAAGTGCTTGGAACAGAGCCAGGCACGTATGACCTCATGCGGTAACAGTTATTATCTATTAAAATGAACAGTAAACAGTAAAGAAGGGTGCTATTTAAAGGTAATAGTTAAGAACCTCTTCATTGGACAAAATCTTTTCCTGGGAACCTACTTTCCCTCTTAAAATTGAAGGATGCCAAGGAAAGCATTGAAGAAAACAAATATATTTTTGCCGAGTAATATAATGTCTCTCTCTCTATATATATATGTGTCTATATATAAAAAATAGGGTTCATATGTTAATAACTTAAGAAATTTCACACTTATGAAATGCAATTCTCAAGCATATTTTATTGTACTCACTTCCACTTAGATCCAGAAAACTAAGTAGCTTAAAAAGAGACACCTGGGAAAAATGAAAGCTGCAGACTTCCAGAAAGGTGAGATTCTGGGCCCTTCAAAGCAAATGGTCACACTGTCTGTTCCTCGCTGAGCATGTACTATTTTCTAAGACTACCCTGAAATTCCTCAAATCATTCAGAAATTCTTTCCCAGCCTGTTAAAATAATAAAACCTCATGGTCTACAGGTTCTAAGAAAGTGGCATCTAACAATCTCGCGGTGTTCTAATCCTGCCGTGGAGTTCCCGGCTCCAAGAACTTCCCTTCAGCACCTCCGCCTGGTCTTTCTAGCTGACCCCGTCATTCCGTCTGACCTAGGTGCATTTTGCCATCTTCAATACCCACTAGCTTCCTCCTCCAGCACACGATTCAGTATATTCTCCTGGCTCTCATTTTTATTGGTAAAGAAAGTAAAAGTCAATTAAAAGACAAAAAATCAGTTTCTCTCTCTAAATATAGATGTAATATGTATCTCCCAGTCTATACATCTATATGTATCTATGTATCTATCAATCATCTATCTATTATCTATATCATCTACTATCTATCATCTACCTATCTAAAGATAATTCCCTTTAGGTTTCATATATTCCCTTTCCTTCTGGAATTCATTTCATATACAAGATAGGACACACAGAGATAAATTGGGCATGTGCCCTCTGTGAAGAAAAGTGACTTTAAAAATCATTGGTGCTTTATTAGACTGGATCATAGCCTGGGATTCTAAACTCTGAATTTATAAGAATTTTCTCTGTGGGCTACGTGTGAGTGTGTGAGTGTGTGTGTGTGTGATTTTTAAAAAACCATTAACACTGTTCAAAATTCTTAAGAGACTAAAACCAAACATTCTTCATATATTTTCTCAATTTTAAGAATCTCAAGCCATGCTTCATATCTAATGTATGACCCTGAGAGTTAAAATCAAGGGCAAAAAGTCGTCGCCGTTTCGTACATGCTCTGCAGTAGCAAGCTGTAAGTCAGGTGGAAAGCAGCACACGGCCTGCACCGCTCTGCCGCACCCCCACAGCTACTCTGACAGGCCTGTCAGAGGCAGGCCAGCTGTCAAGACTGCAAGAGCAGGACGGGCAACAGGCAACTAGAAAGAGGGTAGAAGAAAACTAGAACTGAAAATAAGGAGGGAGCAAGAATGAGGGAGTTAACAGTAAACAGATGAAGAAGAAAAGAAGGAAGAGATAGAGAACAAAGAAAGGAAGAGAGGAGAAACAGGCAGAGAAAACAATAGGGCTCGACCTCTAAGTTGTAAGTTTACATTTTCTTTTTCATTCTGTGTTCCAGAGAGGGTGCGAAGGTACCTGAAGCTCTCTGGGTAACCAGCTCAGAGGGAGACGCCAGGGTGTTTAAGGCAGAGAGATGACACCATTTGGTTTGAGCAGGACAGAAAAGTATTTTTTACATTTATTTATGTACTATTCATACTTTTAAGAACTTTCATAAGGCAGTCCCACCCCAGAGAATGACTGATTTCCAGAAAAATTAATTTCCTGACCTTAGACTCCCAGTTTTTCTAACTTGCGATAACCTCCTGATTGTTACAAATAAGCTGGAGTCCACTGTAGGGGACGTGTCCTCAAGCACCACGGACGGGAATGCACCAGACTGCCTACTCTCTCTGAGGACCTGCGGGGCCTGCTGAGAGCTGGAAGCTAAAACGTCCCCAGAGTCAGTTCACTTCTTAAACTTCATAGTCTTGTGGACCTCAGAACACATGGCTGCCACTGCTTAGTGGAAGAGAGAGCATTAAAACAATTTCCCCATCGAAACCAACCAAACCAAAACAACTCTGATTTGGGAGCGTAATCATATAATACCTACTTGGCAAAAAAATGTATGGCTGGCTATAGAACAAAAAGAACTATCTGAATCCAAACTATTGACTCTTAATCCTTTAATTAGACTAAGTCCTTCAGAAGGAAGCACAATTCATTTTACTGAAGGAAATCAAGAGCAAATATAGACTGTGATATATCTGCACACATGTGCACATACATAACTTGATGTTGTCATATACACATGAATGAACACTCAGGGTAAAGGGCTCAGAGTCTCAAAAGAAATTTATTTGTTTATGAGAGCCATGATTTGGAACAGCAAAAAGTTCTTCTGGGAATATGATTTGGGAAAAATGTGGTGATAGGGCGAGACTCAGCAATCCACGGGCATGTCAAAAGATGTGCCCAGACTCTCTCGGGTGAACTCTCCTCTGACTTCAGGCCAAAGGTGTTCGCCTGGCAGCAGTGCCCCGACACCTGAGTGGCTGCAAGGCCCTGGCTCGAGAGGATTTACTTGGAATCTTTCCTCCTCTTCTTCTTCTTCTTTCTCACTGGTGTTTCATCTAGAGTAGCATCCACTGCTACCTTGACTTGCTTTTGTAGCTTTTTCTTTTCTCTCTTTTTTTTGGGCTTTTGTGGTAAGTCCTGGTCATCAAGTGGCCACACACAATCCTCTCCACCCTCAGCAGAAGCATCGGAATGCTCACCCCAGCGAGGGTCTCCGAGCTGCTGCTCAACTTGGTCTCTCTTCTTCTTGGTCTTGGGTTGGGTGTAATTCTCCACATTATTATCTTGTGCAGCTTTCTTTCTTTTCTTTCCTCTTTTCCTTTCCATCTGGATCTCAGGCCCTATAGCTGTGACCTGTGGTTTGTTCTTTAGCTCTGCCATCCTCTTGGCAAAGTACTCCTGGATGGTGAAGGCACTGGTCGTCGTAACAGAGCTCTCATCCTCGTCCGGAGTGGCAGGGCTGGAATCATCCTAAGGGAAAAGAATTAAAACCAGTTAAGCATCAGCATCCTCACAGTATCCAGGACTCTGGCTGGCACCACTCATAATCCACAAGTTAGGGACCAGGCTGAGTACCCAGCTTCCACTTCGTTGATTTATTCCCTTCAGGTAGAGCTGAACTGCAAAGCAGAGAACAAGGTGGCCAGACACATCAGTTGAATACGATATGGGGAGGTAGGTTGAACAGACTGAAGCCAACTTCAGAAGTTAGCTGGCAAGTCACCTAATATAATTCTGAGTAAATGGCACCTTAACAACGTTATAAATGGTGATTTATAAGTTCCTAGTCTCTCATGAAAAATAGGGACACTGAAGTTCTTGAGTTTAGTGATTTTATTAGACACCCATTTCAGCTCCATTATGGATTATACAAGTATTTTTGCATTGATCTAAAGCTTAAATGTCATATGTATATGTTAACCCTCTCTATAACGGGAGCCAAATGCCAACCTGGAACCTGGCATGTCAGAACACTTTCTTTCTCCTCCAATAATTAACTGGCTTCTTCCTTCACATTCACTTATTCGCACAGGGAGAGACCACATGGTTGTTCGACCCTCTTGTGTTGGGAGGATGGGAAGACAGTTTTCTGAATAAACCAGTTTCCAAATTAGGATTTTACAAATTATTTTGAACTTGGTGGGAAAAGCGCAACTTCATTGGAAACCAACGCATATAAATGGACCACGCATTTTCTTGATAGAGAAGCACTCGAAAACCAGCTCAGTGGAATCGAAGCAGCATTGCACTTGAAATTCTGGCCCAGAAAGTTCTCACCAAAGGGGACCTTACCAAGAACACTGTAATTCATCCAATGAACACAAACCTTATTTTACTCAGGCCTAAAAAAATACAAAATCATATAGTCAAATTTTAAAGTTTCAAAATGTAAAATGTAGAACATGTGGAATAAACCAACTGGGCTTTGGGAAGAAGTTTAAATGGTATCTATCAGCATTCAATTTTGGTTGGAATCTCATTAGGTAATTTTGAGAAAAATTTAAAAATAGTGATCCAAAAACAAGGTCGCTTTGTCTATTTGTTCTTCAAATGTTGAAAAAAAGCTGAAATTTTGTGTAGCAGATTGGAAAATCTTCTCAAGGCTCTCTTGGTGTGAGCCAATCCCAGACTGATGGACAAGAAAGGTCTTGCCTTCCATTTAAGGGCACACAGCCACAGTCTCTGTGAGGTGGCCTGTTTATGTAAAATAGGTCTCATTTAGTTCCATGGCATCAAAAGGAGTTTGTCTTACGTGAGTCAACTCATCTGGAGTGTATCTGTGTCTTAGGAACTCAAAATCAAGTTATATCGTATGGCTCCTTTCCTTGCTCAACTCTTATTCTGAATTCCTGCTTTTCATGGTTAAGTCACAGGAACTAACTGCTGGTATTAATCACACTTTTAATTATTACGAAACATAAGATCGTTTTCTGAGTTACTTGTTTAATTCAGAGGGCTTTTTCTAATTCCAGGAAATAACTACGCTCATAACCAACTCCTCCAGTGATAAGGATTTTAATAACCATGGGCCACTGCACACTGAGCTTAGCAGGGCATGGAGACAAGCAAGAGAGGTGCCAGCAACCGAATCCTATTTATCCCAAGGAAAGTGTAGGCAGAACAATGACTTGCTGGGGAGAGCCCTTCACTGCCAGGGGAAGCCACCCTCCCACACTACAGCGATGTATGTTTTAAAAACCAAGGAAACAAAGGTGAAATAGGTTGTGAATCTGATTCCAGTAGGAGCAATGCCTAGGACTGATATTTTATAAGCTCATAATTTATGATTTTATAAATCATAAATCCAGTTTTACTACAGCAATTATAATCTGTTTCTATATTCTTGGCAATGAATATGAAAAAAATGGACACCTTTTCAAGAAAACGAATACTTTTCATATCTGGTCTCAACTTCGAAGAGAATGAGCCTGAGAAAAGCACCAGCTACTTTTAGTATTCTGAAATAGAGACAACTTGCATCTTCCCACATCTCCATTCAACTCATTATACCTCAAAAAAATCCATAATACCAAATATGACTAGCATTACTTTGTAAACTTTGAGAATGTCCTAATTTACTAACAGTGTTCTAAAAACTAGTAAAATAAATTTATACATAACTTGAAAACTTCAAGTTCCATATAAAATACTACTAGGGGAGGTGTGGTGAATGAATCATCTTACCAACATTTGATTTAAGCTCAGGGATTCAAGAAACTTCTTTTTTTAAAAAATTCCAATCCCTGCTGTTAACTAAAGGAGATGCTCAGGTAAATCCCACGGCCTCTCTGGGGCCTCAGTTATCTAATCGAGTCAGGTTAGTAGGTTAAATTAGTTGACTTCTAAGACCCCTCAAAAGTCTAAAATTTACTGGTCTCTGAAAAGGCATTTGGGTTGGCTTCCCCTCTGTGATACAGGTGAGCAGAGAAGAGATAGTGAGGCAGCTTTTCGGAGAGTTCAGTGGAGAAGAGGAAATGGCAAGGGAATTAACAAAATCTGCCCCAGATCTGTAATATGTCCACTGTTCTATCTCCCCTTCCATAAATTAATAAGAAAGAATCAAAGGAACAGTTAGACTCCTGAAATACTTTCCATGTATTACAGAAGCTACTATTTTTAAAATACAAAATAAAAGTTTCTTGTATTGTTCTTAAAAATGGTTTTACAGGTTAATCTGTCTGTTTTCAGAACACCTCAGTCTTCTCATTTCTTTCAGAGCCGATGAGTATATAGTATGTGTTAAAAAACATCTGACGATTGCTTTTCCCAGACGATAGCTAGGGCCTTAATATTCTGTGGGTTAGAACTCAGGACCTTATTGCCCACTTCACAGAACCTCAATGGTTTAAAGCCAGGAAAGCCCTTTGAGACTGCTCCCCTCGATCACATACGGAAACTACCTGAAGAGACCATAGCTGGGTGTCCATAAAAAAAGCAGCTGTCGTTTTCGGATGCGTTCAATGTGCCTGTCACTTATTATCACTGTCGTCTCACATGACTCTCACAGCAACCTGAGAAGAGGCATTCTCCCCGCTTTATAGAAGTAGGAACTGAGACCCACGGCACCTCATGTGCAGGAGGACTCATGGTAGGAACTGGCAGTAGCAGGATTTGGCTCCAAGGCCGCCAGGCACAAAGCCCTTGCTTCCTCCACTGCAGCGCCCTAACTTCTGGCCTGCATCAGATAGACTCACGTGTTCCTGTTTCTCTCTTTAGAAATCATCCTAATACTGAACTATAGATCAGTTGGTCATGTAATCCAAGGACTAAGGTCCATGCTCAATTTTGTGAGGACAGAAGTTTACTGATGCAAAAGCTTCAAGTACAAAAAGATGTCACCAGAAATAGATACTACTTTCTAAACAGAAAAAAACCTCTTCTATTATTTAGTTTGTAACTTACATTTTAAAAAGCCTAAAGCCAGGCTTACGAGTATTCATAATTTGTCAAATCAACATGTAAATTCACTTAGCAAAGTGGGAGTTTTTTAAAGCAGGAAGTAAAACCCAAGTCCAGCCTTCTACCTGAGGCAAGACTCTCTCCTGGGCACTTCCAATACAGACCGTGATTACTCGGGGTGGCAGGCAGTCCATTTCACCGTGAACTTGCTTTGTCTCAGTTTCTTCGTCAGTGATAGGCAGATTCAAGTGGTTGTGCCATGATTAGAGTTGCAGAATCTGAAAGCCTAAACCTACTTCTGGCGACTCTGAATTACCACTGGGATTGGGGGTGGGGTGGTGGTCTGGGAAGTGTTGATGCAAAGGAAACAAGACCTTGCAGAAAGAAATCCTTAAAATATCAATTATAATATACCATAATCATCAAGGTACCTGCAAGATGCCCCAAACTATGCAAGCCAACTTTTCTCAGATGTCTACAGGTATTCTCTCTAGAGGCTTTGCAGCTCAAGCTCTTCTGGGTTCCTCTGTGTCATTCAAATAAATGTACTGAGATGAATTAACAGTAAAATACTCAAATAAAGAGGGTTCTCTTTATCATTCTCATTAGAATGTTAGTATTTTTTGGATCGAAATTTTACTGAGGTGTTTTGGGGCAGATGCGCCATAAGTATAAAATCCCACTACTTATAATTAGCTTACCGATCCAGTAACAGGGTTTCAAAGGTCAACTCTTTCGGCTCACAGCCTTTGTCATACATACGTCACTGCTGATCTTAAGTGACAAGACGGCTGAAGCCTTTTGATTTCTATGTTAAGACACAGTGATCATGTTGCAACAGTAATCCTTCAATAAACTTTTCTCATTGAAAGAAAAAGCAGACACCCAGAGCTCAAGGGAAATGGATTTGGCGGTCGGGGTTCTTAGCTCTGATAGCCATTTCTCGTGATGAACAAATGTGCACTTCCACTCCAGCCTGTCTGTGGTCAGCTTGTGTTGGATTAGTCTGCGAAAAGTTAAGAAAGCTTGGCAAGTGAGTAGTTTGAAAGAACGTTTTATATCTTTTCTAAACTTTTCAGCAGGACAATTCTGACAAACGCAAATTATGCCTTGACATACTCCTGGGAGGTAGAAATTACACCCATCCACTTTGGACAGGGAAAATTCAGGTACTACGCGATTTAATGACTCATGAAGATGAAGGGAGTGCTGGAATGTGTGCGCACTAAACCCTCCGCCAATAGAGGGAGCAGGATGGGCTGATGCAGTCACTCACTAAGCTGGACTATGATGTTCTTCCAGATCCTTTATGTCGCCATGTGCATCACTTCCTTAAAGATCAAGCGCAAAACTGCCTCCCTGAAACAAGCCTGATCCCTGGGTAACTTCCTATAAGTAGCAATTAGTTACTTCTATTTTCCGGTTTTGTATAATTTGCTTTATAATTATCTTCCCAAGAAAATCTGAACTTTCTTGAAGACAGAGACCATTCCTATTTCATTTTTATTGACCACATCCTCTCTAATGAGAAATGAATGTATAGTGAGTACTCATGGAAAGCGCAAAAGACACCAAATCTAAGCAGATCGAGGCTGGGAGGTGCTTCCAATGAACCGAAGCCTTGTATTTGTTGGCACAGATTCGTCTACAAGCCAGGCAGGGCTAATGACTAGAAGGGCTTGGAAGGGTAGGAAGGAAAGAGGGAGTCAGCATTTTACAGTGTATATTCTCCCTATCCAGATAAAATCATTCCCTTCTCATCAGATGCCACTTTGCCTCATGCTGCAAACTGCTTCTCTAACAACTGCAAGGTACATCTGAGCGCCTTTAAGTGTGATCACCAGTTATTCCCTGTGGCCTTAGCGATGTAGAGGAACTCAGTCAAATGACCCATACGTTTCTCCTCTGGCCTGTTACTATCACAGTCACCTTTTGGGAGATTAGTAAATCGGAACTGCCTTATTCATTTTGTGGGATTGGCTGAACGTAGCAATAAAATAGCCTGCATGAGTTGGACTGTTCTTGCCATCAAAAGAACAGACTGGAGAATAAGAGAGGTCTAGGGCATGTCAGAGACAAAGGTGGGAGCTCATTCTGGGAAGGCAAATAGTTGGATAAAAGTTCCACCAGAAGCCCCTGGTAGCAAGTTGTTATGCTTCAGTGTACACTGTATCTTGAGCTGAAAACACCACCTGGGAAAGCTGCTGATTCCAGGGAGTCATCAGACAGTTTGCTTCCAAAGGTTAAGCTAAGCAGTGATCAACACCGTTACTTAGAACAAGAATCGTGCCACGACATCGGCATTTCTTCTCTTGCTTTTTGGTTTCCATATGATTTAAAACATTCAGTGTTTTACTGACAAAGAGCTATTTTTACACTCACAAAATTTATTCAAGTGTGAAATCTTGTTTTTTTTCCAAGATATCTATCATTCTCATCTAGAGTGTGGTTAGGCACACAGCCTCAGTGATAACCAGCCCTCCCGAATCTGCAGTGAAACACAATCCCTGTTAGTGCTAGCAAGTAAGCATCACGAGAGTTAAGAACAAACATAAAACTCCACTGATTGAAGGGAAGTTTTGATTTGAAGTGGGGTTAAAAATCAAAAATAAAACAACAGACTAGAATTATGTAGCAACTCAACTGGAAAATACATGTAGAAGTTATATGTGTGTGTGTACATGTGTTATGTGTATGCATGTGCAAACAGGTTCTAGGAATCCGTGGCATGTACCAGAAGCCCACTCTGTAGCACAGGGTTCTCTCTAGAACAGGGTTGGCAAACTACAGCCTGCAGGCCACATCTGGCCTGCCACCAATCTCTGTACCAGCTAAGAATGGTTTTTAAATGGGGGGCGGGGGAGAGAAAGTATGTGAAAATTATATATATTTCAAATATCAGTGTTAACAAAATTTTGAATTTCATCAGTAAAAAAATTTGTTTTCTCTCTATTACATAAACGTAAAAGGTGTTTAGTAGATATTTGCTGAATAAATACATGAGTACATCAATTTATTGTGAAATATGATCTGCTTTTCGGAAATGATAGATGCCTTTGAAGTACACACACACACAGACACAGACTCGGGGGGCTTTGGGTTTTGATGAAGTTCTTCATCTCAGTCTCTCTACCTTAATGAGTGATGCTAGTAAATAATAGGCTGCTAACTGCTGATTACAAGCAGCAAAGGACAGTAGACAAGGACAATATTTGGTGATGAAGTGATCTGGTATCACAGAGGACTCTCTATACCCTACAAGCAAACAGAGATACCTTTCTAACAATTAGGCATTAGAACTTTGCCTGGAATTTAAAATCTCAGACAAATGCACTGGACATCTCAGAGATGATAATGGGGAACTGGAAGGGACAGGATATCTAGCTTTTCTCTGGACACCAGAAGAGAAATACAAATAATGCCAAATTCTTCATGTGAAGGCCAATGCTAATAAAGCTGCTCATCTTTTTCCACTTGCCTAGTCAGCTGCTCAAATTACCACTCATTAAGTAAAGCCAACATAAACATGTTTTAAGAGGATGGCTCTCTATGGCAACAACTTCTCAAGTAACTGACATCAGAACTACTGACAAGACTCATACAGCCTCTGGGGAAAAAAGAGAGGAAAGAAAAAAGAAGCAGGTTTCCTGCCTCCCCGAAAGGTCCTAGGGCTTGGAAAGTTGTAGTGACTCATGTGACATTTCACAACACACTGGCCATTATAAGATAAACGAGGCTCCTCTAAACTAGAAATGATCAATGTGACATAGGCACCAATTTCTTTGAATGAAGTCTAAAAATAATCCAAACTGACGATATTTTATAATTCTAGGTCAACTGGTTCTCTTCCCTGCTCTCTGGAGGCAGGACAAATAGCTTTTTATAAGTAGTTGAAGGCTCGTATCTGAAACTCAAAAAGCAGGGGCTAACAGCGAGTTTGTCTCTTCCATCTTTACTCCACAGGAAGATTTGAAAATTGCTTAAGAATCATGAAACTCAAATTTAGACTCATTATTTTAGAAAGCATAGCATTGGAATAAGGTTTTAGAGGACCTTCTGTTTTGAAACTAGGAATAGAGTATTAATAGTTATCTGGATCAGTTGGAATTACTTTTAAGAGAAAAGTATATTAATTTAGGCAAATAAAGTTATAAACAAAAAAGTCTTCTTCCTTAGTTTGTGTATACTATATAAGGTTAATCTCTACATGCTCCTTTTAATTGAATGGAAATCAAAGTAGCAAATAAAAGTGTTTCAAAAATATTTTTAGGAGTAAATTTGGTAAGGCAAAATAAATAAAATTCTGAACTCACTGAGTCATGTAATAAAAGTAAATTATTCAACAATAAGATCTTGAGATGGCTGAGTTCCAAAAAGATTTGGCCATCCACGAAGCAAAAGCTACTGTTTACCTGACTGGGGCTGGGGCCAGATAGCTCCTGTCCTGAAGAAGATGGACTATTAAAAAAATAATAATAAAACATAAGATCTGCGTAGATCTTATGTGTTTTTTCCAGAATAGAAAAAAAAAATAAGACGCTGGGAGAATTGATTTTTTGAATACACAGAAACTAAAGAAAACCGACTACAAAACAACTCTATTCAACAAAACCCCTGATCAATTAAATTGAGATTACAATTCCAAAGAGCTCATAAAAAATAAAAATTACTGTTATTAAATATATAATCATTCTCTTATTATTACATGTATTAAATATATAATTGCTTCTCTTTTACATAAGCTATAATAATTTTTTTGATTTTATAAACAATAAAGATATTAAAAGTTTAAGTGAAACTGAATAAGTCACAATGCCTCCTACTACTTGCTCAGAATCCAACAACGTTCCATAAGGCTCATTCTCTGTGGAAATTCAATGCTCTGTATGACAGTGCTTCTCAAACTATCAGGGGTAAAAGGTCAATTTTGTTCTTTTTAAAGTCTATAATCCATTGTAGGCCAAGGTCTTTGTAAAATATCAAAAACATTTTTTTTCAATATTAAAAATTTAAAAGATATAAAATGAAAATTCTAATTTATAAAAATTAATGTCAAATGACTATAAAAGTTTCTAAATGCTTACAATCAGTTTCCGTCCTTGTCCTAGGCTAGTGTGTGGACCATAACTTAAATGGCACTGGTATAAAATATTAGCTACCAAAGGAAAGTAAGAAAGGTACTGAATTCAGTGTAGTAGAGGTGGCAATGACCTAGGTGTCAAAAAATCCAATTCACATCTGATAGAATGTGAGATCTTGGATAAGTCACTGGACTGTCTGGGCCTCAAAGTAAATGATTTACAAAACAAGGAAGTAGGGCTATTCAGTGACTTGTTTTCAAATATAGTTTTAGCACTGCACACCTTTTTCCAAATGAAATCTTAAACAGACTGCCAATACGTAACACACATCAGGGGAACTGTGGTCAAGGTGAGGCTGGCGGAATCCAAAGCTCATGACTAAACCCTCCTCTCCCTTATTAAGGCCCCTGAGACATCTCTGAGGATCGCCTAGGGCTCTGTGGACTAGAGTTTGAAAACTACAGTGATGTTTTAAAGATCCACTGCAATTCTAACATTCGTTGTAGCCCAGATAATTTCACAGGACGCAACAATAGGAGACTAGAAGCTGTCAAGAATAAAACTGGACTTTTACTATTATATAATATACAAATTCCTAAAGTTGTCATTAACTTTTGGAATTCCAAAAATTGGCTGTCAGAACTATCTAGCGACCAATTTCTTCTTAAAATCGTAGCAAAGTATCAAGCCTGGTCTCCTCAATACTATAAAATCTTAAATTGCAAACTCTGAAGGTCCCGATAGCTTAAGATTAATGTTATCAAGGTTGGGTGGCTCTTCCAGCTTTACTTGGTGAGTTTCCACAGAGAACCCAGAGGGGTAGATGGCAACGCCCAAACCCAAGTCACCAGTGTCTCCACCACAGTCCCTCGAGACTGCAGCATGAGGAACAAAGTGTCGCCTTCTTACCAGCCACTTGCTAGGCTCTAACCTAAAGGAAGGTTTCTCTTCATCCTATTTTCATTACATCATAGGATAAAAATCTGGGAGAGAATGTTATTTTTGCTTTCCTGATAGGACAGAGGGATAGAAGGAAAAATGAGCCAATATTTCACTCTTCTCCACCAACACTGGGCCATCTGTGTATCAATTTCTTATTATCACAGAAGCTGTTAAAACCATTTGCTTAGTCTGTCAACAAACAAAAAGCCAAATCTAATCCTTTCAGGCCAAACCTATGTCCTGGCAAAAGTCTACGCAAACAGAACAGCCCAGTGACTTAGAACTCTTGGGTGTTTTGGTAGTCCTTCCCCTCCCCCGCCTTCTTTTCTTTTTTAATGAGTGTCTTACTATGAAGTTATGTTTGTTGATCCAGAAGACAACCAATTTTTACTAGTATTAAAACAACTTTCAAAAACGCAATGACCCACTTTCTCCTTTCTGTCTTACAGAAAGTAGATGCAGGCCCCCGAACCCTGTTTGAAGTCCTTTCTGCCAGGAGATGGTCGGTTTATGTCTCTTGTCCTAGGACAGGAAAAGGATGCACTCTCAGCACCGTGTGCTAGGGAGAGATAAGACCAGGGATTTCTGTCCTCAGCACCTTATCAGCTTTTCCTGCTACTTTCCAGAGCAGACAGCACCATGACTGGCAATAAACTAAACTAGCAGAAGGGGGGCTGGGTGTGTGAGCAGCCTGGCGATTGGAGGGAGTGAGCTGGGAAGCGGTGTAGAATAAGGAAAAGAGATGAGGCTTTTAATATGTTATGGTCCAAATAAAGTTGCCTGTAAAAAGAAAACACGTGTTTTATATCTCTTTTTGTTACAAATGCAGAAACGGGTAGAAGTTTTTATAAGAACTTCCTTTCTGGTTGGAATGCACCGCCACTTTTCTTACTTTGAGCCTTGTCCCTAACTGCCTTGTGCTACTGGCTCCTGGGCACGTAGCACAAGATCGATCTGCTGTCCATGTTCCAACACGGGGCCTATAAACCACAGGCGGCAGACAGAATGCTTTCTACGGAGACATACGCCCCTATTTTCTGAGGCCAAGGCACTCACATTCCATTTCCTATTGCAAAGGAACAAGCAAGGCTATGAGACACTCCTCCAAATGTAGAGGATGTCACTGATGATCTCTCTCATTCTGCAACAAATCACACCTGTGAATCCAAGAAGGCTTATATGCTTTAGAAATCCTGGTCTTTGGCGGGGGGGGAGGGGGGGGAAGGGAAGGGGGCAGACCTTGAAGATAGCTCCTAGAGAAAAATCTAGACTCAGCAGGAAAATTTAAAATTAGTATTGGCCCCAGTTATTTCTAATAAACTCATGTGAAAGTAATACCAAAGTGGCAGTCTTTTAAAAACTTTTTTATCATGAAAATTTTCAAACATATACAAAAGCAGAGACCATACTATAATGAACCTACCTGATGTACCCATTACTCATCTTTGATGATTCTCAACACATAAGCACTACCAAGTCTACTCATATCAACTCAGAGCAATAAACGATATCCTATACTTTCATTTAGAAATATTTCAGTATGTGTCTCTAAAAGGAAAACAGCTCTAAGAAAAATCCATAACTATAATACTATTAGCACATAAGAAGGTTAACAGAAATTCCATAATGTCATTAAATATCTAGTCTGTGTTCACACTGTCTTTGTTGTCTTTTATTTCTTATTACATTTTATTTGAATCAGTTTCCATATACTGTGATTAGCTGATATGTCTCTTGTCTCTTTGGGGCTTTAGGTTCCCATCCCTTCTTTTATTTTTTTAATTTCTTGTTGATGAAACCAAGCCATTGGTCCTATAGAGTTCTCTCAGGATCTGAATTTTACTGAATGGATGGATTCCTGTAATGTAAGTTAACACATTCCTCTGTCTCATGTATGTCCTGTAAAGTTTAATCTAGAGGCAGCCTTATTTTCTCATGCAGCACTTTTTGAACACAGCATGCCATTTATGAAAAACTGGGATAGATTCATGGTTAAGTAAGCTTGGGAAAAACCTGTGCTATCTTCCCTTTGATTCTCGTAATGCACATTTTATTATCTGACAGAATAATTGTTAAATTTCAGAATTTCCCAAACTTATTTCATTTTGGAACCCTTTTTGGTATAACGTCCACTGACATCCCTTGGAATGTGCATTCTGCTGAAACTATTTTGAGAAGGTCTGTCCATGATCTGGATAAAGTGAATAGGTTACCTGATTAAATCTTGTAGCCAAATCTTTGATTCATATTGGTTTAAGGGGATGGGTTTTTACCAACTGACCATACATTTTATGCGAAAATGGCAGATACCTGGTAGAGAAGTGAAAAAAGGACCAGGCGAGCATTCTGCTATGAACAACCAGCTTGCTGGGTGACTTTGGGAGAAGAGACTAGCTCTTCCCTAGATATTCCATAATTGAAATGGAAACATCTGTTCCCAGGCTTAAGACTCACTCTTCCATCTTGAAGTGGAAGGTAGCAGAGAAATAACATGTTTTATATCATGCCAAGTATGTATGGATCAAGTTTTAAGACTTCCTACAATCCAACTCTATTTTTCTTTTTGGAACATGTGCAAGCAGTGGAGCTGCGCAATCTGAGCAGTGGGCAAACCAAGCGACAGAAGGTCTCGGAACCAGGTTCCCTTCAAAAGTCTGCCCAAAGTTCCAACTACAGAATAAGAATAATTTATAATATAATCAAGAGAGTAAAAATGGAGAACGTAATCAGGAATTAATGGACATGTAACAAAGTTAAAATGAAAGAAAGCAATTCCTAAAAATAAAATGAAACAAATGAACCTGATTCTAAAACTAGCCGGTTGAATACCTACACGGAATGAAATTCCAAATGACTTTAAAACACTGTAATATGATTGACTGTACATACCTAATGAGATACATTAAAGATAAAAAAAAATGGCCAATAAAAACCCCACAAAAACTCCCAATTTATTTATCGTTTGATAATCAAATTGTTAATGTTATTCTATGACTACTGTGTATGTAATGGGAAATAAGCAAGTGAGTTGTGTGATATTTTAATGTTTTTGTTTCTGGAATCAATAGATTCCAAAAATTCTCACTTTGCATAAAGATAAAAGATTAATGAGGTTAAGTCCTTGTGGTCCTGAATTTTAATCAGCAAGATGAGTATAAACTCATAATATATTTTATCATTAAAAAAATTATAGTTCTATCGATATAAAAAGGCCTAGGGACAAAGACCAAACTAGAAGCAATAAGCAACTCTACTGACTAGACTGTGGTCTCTAAACATTTACCACCAAAAGGAACCAAGGAGAAATGGAATCTGAATCTGGGGCAGCAAATGTCTCAGGTAGGCCTGGAAAATCTCATACCACGTAAGAAGGAGTGATCAAAACCATCTATGGTCATGTCAAGGGAATTCAGGAACCAACTTGCAGAAGCCCCCACTGGGAAAAGATGCAAAACGTGATGATCCATAAAGATATTAAATGTAACACACTGAAACCGAAACATATCAAATATATTTTGATCCATGAGTAATTAAAAAAAGAAAAGGAAAACTCATTGGTCACTTTCATAGAATGCTAGAGAACCTCCTCTAACTGAAAACCAGTAAATAAAGGAAACAAATATTTAATACTTATTACCTCAGGGTAAGCAAATAGTAGATATGTGGAAATTTCTATTCTAAATTTTATTCTAAAAATGAATGAGGAAAAGAAAGAGATATGGAAAAGAAATCCACAGAGTGAAAGAAATTTAAAAAGATAGATCAACCAGTTGTTATGTGTGACCCTTATTTCGATCCTGATTCAAACAAAAAACTATAATGAAAACCAAAATTTATGATATTATAAAAATTATATAAGTCTGGACACTTACTGATGATAGCATGCAATCATCAGTTTTTTTAGAATATAATAATAGTCTTGGAGTTATATACTAAAGTGTTGAAATATTTATGGATGAAATGTTATGATATCTGGGATTTCTTTCAAAGTAACACAGAAGGGGGAAGTGTGTGGGGTCCCTGCTCCTCTCTATTGACCTTTCCGGTCTAGCCATGTCGGTATGCTTGTTGCTCCCCTCAAGGCCCTTGGCTTCCTCAAGGATTTGTGTCTTTGTGGATATGGTCTTCTTTTCTCCTTGTAAGGTTTTTCAACCTGCCTGACAGCTACTCCTTTAAGGCACTACATGTACGTCAATCTCTGCGAGCTGAATTCATCACTACATCATATATGTCCCAGACCTCTTGCACGGCACCTAACGCCTTTGCTCCAGTTAACTACGTACACCTCTGACTTCCCAACTAAACTGTGAGTAGGGATTATGTCTTATTCATTTAATCACTTGTCATGCAACAATGCTATTGGATGACAAGGACAGAATCTCAGTTCAGGGGAACTAGATAGAAAGAAAATGATTAAAATTGTATTACTTACAAGAAGAATGATGAAATAAGGAGAGACTACACTGAAGGGGGTCATGACCAGAACCCTAGCCTTATGCAAAACACTGAGTCAGCTGAGCACAGATGACTAGAAAGCAGGCTCTGTTTTTGGCTCACTAATAACTTCAATTCATAGACAGCTGATTTTATCCATTAATTTTAACAAAGTGTCCCCAAGGTTATCTGCTAATAGTTCTAGATCCTTACCAGGACAAAAGAGTCTAAAATAAACTGAGATCAGTGATGATAATGTGTCATGTATCGTGAATAATCCAATTCTGAGTAACTGGAGTCCTTTAAAAAACAAAATAATATGAGTGTCATGCTTTTGTTTCCTTAATAATGTATTTATCATCTTAACGGGGAGGAAGTGATGGGATGAGTGGGAGGATAATAATCTAAAATTAACTGACTTATTTAATTTAATGAATAATGTCACCACTTAACTTTATAAAGTATATCATAAATTTTTAAAAAGATTTTTGTAGGATCATAAAGTAAGCAGGAACACAATTTCCAATCTGAGACTTTAACAATTTTGGAATAAGAATTAGATAAATATCAAAAAGCTGATACTCTATTTACAAGTTTCAATGATACAGAGAAATAAAACTAAGTCAACATCTTATAAAAGCCACCTTTCTTTTAGAAAGGGCTCTGACATAAATGCTCAGATTTTACCTAGGCAAAGAAGCTTCCCCAGATCAGCTTTTCTGCTTGTAGAAATAGAAACCTCACCAAATCAAGGTTACTGAAAGCAAGACATAAGTTTAAATACTTGTTAAATAGCTATGTGGAGTTCGGGCTCATAAAATGCTTCAAAACCAGTCAAGTAAAACATAGAATCTCCATATGATTTTAAGAGACAGAATGAAAATTAGGAAAACAGTCCTAAACAAATGTCAGGGGACAGAAATGACTGGAGGCTAGTTGTTATTACTGCTACCACTTTGCTTAAAACAATTCTTTCTGACGCAGAAAAAATATACTTGTCAAAGAACAGACGACAAATCAAACTTCAACCATTTTAGCCTTGTGCTATTTGCTGAGACTGAGTGCTGTTGGAAGAAATAAAACTGACTGAACTTCCTAGAGGCTCAGTTGGTTTCAGATAAGAATTAACAGAACCTTGAGAAAGAGACTTACCAGCACTCTGATACCTAATAAATACAGAAAACTTATAATTTAAATCTTACAGAAAAAAAAAAAATTGGAAAATTCCTGCAAAGTTTTAGGTTAAAGATTTTTAAATAAAATTTTGGTTGTTATAAAGTAGTTCAATGGAATTACATAAAATTGCAATCTACTGACTGATAAATATCAAGAACTATATTGAAACTACACTTAGAGCTATTAGTGAAATCTTAACTAATTTAGGGCTGGGTTTAAGTTACTTCTCACATTATCTCTATAGAAGTAAATTAACAGATCAGAATCATCTTTAGCACTACTTTAGAACTAAAGTCTACAAAAGACAAGATCCAATAGTATTTTGGTGATAACTTATCTAAATGAGTAATTACAAAATAGCTTGAATTACAAAGAACTGCTAAGGCTAAAGGAAGTACTTATTAAATTACTTTTAAAAAATGCTTCCAGTAGCTTTGAACAATTTAGTAATTCTCATTTACATATAAGCATTTGCTGTACTAATTACAATTAGTTCTTATCAAAGCAATTTGGTTTTTAAATCCCAACCTTAAATAAGAAATGAAAGAAAATCTTGAATGCAAATACTTTCCACAACGCCAAACAAACTAGTATTCAAAGCTATAATTTTAAGTACCCCATTTATGAATGCATGCTGCTTGTATATGTACAGCTGTATCTACATATACTCCCCATGTAAGGAAGGAGTGATGCGTACTACAAAGGAACAAAAACAATGTGCTATGAACAGTTTTTTTCCTCCTTCGCTAGACAAATGTTTAGATTTCTTGCCAGGCAAATCAAATTAAAGATGGTGGGATTGGTTACCTAAAGATTCTGGACTGGGTATATATATCGCTAGGAGATTAAGGGGTTTTATATGGGTAACATGGCAGAACCAGGACATGGTGAGTAGCAAGATGAGGCCATTCACTTAATCACTGAAGGTGCACAGACTCTACATGACATGAAATGTTTGAATTGTACTTAGGTAAAGCAGTTTCCCCAGGTCAGCTTTTCTGTTTGTAGAAATAGAAACCCCACCAAATCTGGGTTACTGAAACTAAGACATAAAATAAGTTCAAGCACTTGTTAAAAAACTATTTAAAGTTCATGATCCTATTTTTTTTCACATTTCCAAAAATCCATGTCTTGCAATGCTATAGAATTATCCTTCATCATTTATTTCTTTGTCAATTTAGAGTCATTAAAAGTAATTAGCCAGCTGAGATTTTTTTTTTTTTTAATGGCCAGTTATTTTGTAGTAAATAACCATGTAAGTCTGCGGTAGTCTGTAATGGGAGAAAATGAATAAGTTAGGTATGATTTATCATGTGCCACCATGGGAAGAGCCTTAAATTTTAGATGAATTTCTTAGGGGCAATTAAACCAGATAATTAAGTGCCAAGGCCAAGTCTGTGAATGGCTTCGACACTCTCTGGAGTCAATGAAAAAGTGAAGAGGCCCTGATGCCACTTCTTACTTCTGTGAGACATCTATCTGTTTCTGTAACATCAAGCAGCTCACCTGTCATTGGTAAACAAGGGAATAGTGACAGTAAAATGCGGAAGTTGTGTGATTTTTCTGAGGCCAAGGGAGCCAAGATGGTGTAAGGAGAATCACTACCGGAAGGAAAGGAAAAAACCTCCGCGCCTCCCAGCCTGGTGGCTGCTGGGGCAGAACTCCCTCAGCTCCACTCAGAGCAGTAAAATGAGCACTGGTAATACTTCGTTCCCACCTGCTATACGGTCACTTGTCTATCATTCCACTGTCATTACTATTAACTGTTTTTTCAGATTTTACCTGATGCTGTGAAGTCCTTACTTAACCTTTCTCGTGGACCCATCCACACAGGCCAATGCCCTTTCGCTTAACCTCGTGTCAAAGTGCATGCTGTGCTGTGCCCCCAGGTCCTCCCTGCAAGCCTAAAGGGTTTTTCTCTCAGCTGTCAGACCTCTCTGGGAATAGCCAACTGGCCTAAGATCACCCTCCCATTCTTGGCAGACAGGGGGCTGGACCACTGACTGGTCAAAACGGGGCCATAAAGGCCCAGTCTATTTCGAAGATCTTGGGTGGGTCTTGAAGAGGTCCCTGTGGAATCAGCTAAGGACATATGACTACATAATGGCAATCCAATTTCTGTCCAATCCTACTGCTTCTCCCCATGCCCCACAGCCCTCAGCTAGTAGTCCTGAGAACACCTCCCAACACACTTCCTACATGCTAATAAATGTTCCTTTCAGAGCCAGCTGTCCAGGGAACCCACCTGCAAAAGCACTCACATCCAGGGCTCCCTCCCCACAAGGCACTTGGCTGGCAGCGGATTGATTGCATGTCCCAGTGTTCACCTTAGGTGGCCCCACAGCTCAGAGGTCCACTTCAGTCCTTAGTAACTCAGCATCTACAGCTAATGGGTTCATTCCAAGCCAATGCGTTCATTCTATTGTTTCTGAGCATTATTTTAGGATCCCCTAAGTAGTCTCCCTGGTCTGAGTGAATTATCTCATGAGGCAACAATTGTATGTGTGTGTGTGTGTGTGTGTGTGTGTGTGTGTGAGAGAGAGAGAGAGAGAGAGAGAGAGAGAGAGAGAGGAAAAGGGGGTGTCGGTGGTGCTGGTAAGGCAGGCAACATGTGCGTTCTGGTTAGGAAAATGCATAGATTTTAGCGGTCTGCCTCTTACCCAATTTTTTCCATAAGCTCTATTATTTTTAATGGGAACTCTGCAAAATGTAACATTTTTCATGAACACACATATAGTGTTATAGCAGAAATGACTGAATTTGACATGTAAATTACATGAAGGCAGGAATTATTTACATGGTAAAGAGCCATGCAAGGGAAATTAATGATCAAAGGTGGTCCAGCAGGGATGGTAATTTATGTTATAAAAAGATGCAGTGTAGGGTTTCTTTAAAAAGTGAATGCATTAAAGGATGCTATGATGATGAAATCAACGAAATTAAGAATGTAAAAAAATCTGTGAGAAAAGGAACAGACGGTTTCTTTAACAGTAGTGTGCAAGGAGAAAAAGAGAAGGGACTGGAACTAGGGTTAAGAGTGTAAAACACATTATCGATTAGTGGCAATACATGTATTTAGCTTGCTGGATCCTGATTCGAATACAGGCATAAACTAAAAAAATTATAAGACAACTGGGGAAATCTGAATAGTGACTGGATTTGATTTTTAAAAACCGTAGTCAATTTTTTGCAGTGTGACATGGTTCTGTGATAGTGTGTTTAACAGTCCTTATCTTTGAGAGATGTGTAATGGAATGTTAAGATAACATGACATATATCTAGGAAGGACGTCAGTAACTGGGGAGAGAGTAGGTGGAGCACAGCTGGCACACACTGGTGACGGACTGGTAGTCACTGTGAATCTGGCAATGGGTAGGTGAGGACCATGATTATTCTTTCTACTTTTATTACATTTTAAGCTTTCCAAAATACAATGCTTGAAAAAGGGAATGTACGTCTGCTACTGTATAATTCTTCCTGGAGTGCAACGAGGAACCCAAGACATGTGTACATACGTGAAAGCGATCACTAACTGGCCTAACTGAAGCTGACAGTTCCATTATCATAAGAGAAATCACTGCAGACTCCCACAGAAGAAGCGGGGCAGAGGGGAACCCAATCGAGGCAGAAAGGTAATCCCATCTGTGAGCTGACTCAGTGGAGAACGGAGAAGCCGGCAGTGGTGTGTTTCCCATATGAGATCATGGATTGGCCACCAGCAACTGCTACTAATGTTAGAACAGGGTTTTTCCCTGAAAGGGTCACAATTCCTCTCGCTAGCAAAACAGGAACTGATCCTAACAGTATTATGTAATACCAGGGAACCGAGAAGGTTGGAAAAAGCAGGATGAGGGGTAAGAAGAGCTACAGGATGACAGGATGAAGGTGGAGGCAGGGAATGGAAAAGCCCCTCGCAGGCCCTTAAAGGGACCAGGCCCAGGACAGCTTCCTGCTAGCCTCACCCCTTCCAGCCAGTTCCTTCTTTCCCTAGATTACCAGGCAACTTTTAGGCAATCAGAACATGAGGGCGTGTGTGTGTATACGTGTGTGTAAAAATGCTTATCCTCCCCACGCCTAACAAGCAGAACTGAGAGGATCCCGCGTAAAGAGGAAAACGGGCTAATAAAAGGGGGAACATGCTGGATGAGCCCCCTTTCACTATAGAGAGAGAACTGGTTAAGAGAGGAGCATATCAGAAACACTGTCCATCAGCACAGGGCCCACAAGCAACACGCTTCACCGGCTTAGTGGCAGAGCTAAAAATGCAAGTTCCTAAAGAGACAAAATATGTGAATTTTTAAAACGTTCCTACAGCATGTATATTATGATCCTGCTTTTGAGACTGCCAGGAAACCACGGACATCATTTCCACAACATCCACATGCCTCCAAAGCCAAGGTTCTAATTAGGGCTATCTCTAGGTGTCTGGATCATGGGTATTTTTCTTCTTCTTACTGCATATCTATAGACAATACTTTTTCTACAGTGAATATTTGCTGCTTTATAATAGAAATCATTTGAAATTAAAACACACATGCACAGAGAGAGAGGGAGAGAGACAGACAGACAGACAGAGAAAGAGAAACTACAACCTTACGGCAGGGCGCTCCGCCTCCAGGATAACCAGATTCAGGTCAGTCAGCTCTTGTGCCCAAGGGGCAAGTGCTGGCCTTTGTTGCTGAACTAATCACAGGAAGTGGCATTTTCTCAGTTCCCTCTGCTACTCACTCCACATTCTTTCCCTCATCTTTTTTTCACTTCCAGGTGGTCCCAATGTCTCCTTCAGGGTTCTCCCCCCATTAAACCCCATCAGCTGTGTCTATAGGGATTCTAATGAGGCAGAGTGAAAAAACCTTCCATCACACTGAATGACAGGAGAAAGTGGCCAAATGAGAATGAAAGAGGCTCATCAGGAAGACATGCCTCAAGGGGAAAAAAGTTAAGTGAGGACCCTCAGAGCATCAGGTGAAGTGTGAAAAACATACTTAATAGTGATGACAATGAAGTGACAGGCAGTGAATGTACAGTGGGAAGGAAGTAAAGGCGTAGCTGCATGGAAGGCCCAGGATGACACTCATGTCTTGTGAGCTGATGTTTAATGAACTGATCGGTACCCACAGATCTGCTCCTCCCTTGGCATTCTTCATCCCAGTGGCCCACACCATCATCTATTCATGCAGCTGCCAAAGCCAAGTCAGAACCTCAATTCTTCAGCTGGACCCCAAGTCCTGGGGAATCTATAATACCACTCAAATCTGTTCCTTTCTCCTCAGATCTCTGCCAACCTTGGCTCAAGCTTTCCATGACTCTCTAGAATAACAGCCTCTTAACTGGATTGCCTAGTTAGTCCTGTCCCCTCCCACTGTCATTCTTATTTTCTTATCTCCTGCAGGCAAAAGGATCTTTCTAAATTAGAAAAACAATCACGGCCCCTCCTAGGCTTCAGATCCCTCAGTTGCTCCCAAATGCACGCAGTGGCTACAGTCAAAACCAATTTGTAACAAGACTTTCTTTTCTTTTGACCCCAAACTGCCCTGAAAGTATACGAAGCCTACAGTGGTTTCCAATCCTTTTCAGCGGAGCACATCTAGCAAATAATACATCTACGGCATCCTGGGGTAAATTATGTGGCTGCTTGTTGGTGGCAGCTGCTGGTGACCAGCCCAGGGGTGTCAGCTGCCCCAGGAGGCCCCACTACAAGGCTGAGGGAATCAGCATCTCAATAGACCTGCAATCCATACATGGCACACTGGCTGCTATACTCAGCCTTAGAAATAAAGTTGGCTGGTCAAACTTGTCAAAATTACCATTTAAATGTAGGCCCCAGTATGAGTTGGAAACATAATATATTCTCTTAAAGGGATTGGTAGGGTATTTTTGTTTGGGGAGACCCAGCCCCTCCCTGCCTTTGTGGCTGCCCCTGCTGCACTTGGGGAATCTGCTGGCTGTATATGAGTTTCCGGTAAGAGTTTGACTTCGTAGCTAGAAGAAAGGCAAGTGTGGTAATGGCCTCTGTCCAGTCCTGTCCAAGGCAAAAAGGGTGGCGCTGGCCTGTGGTGCTGCTGTCGTACTTGCTGGGGTCCCTGGTGGAAGTCCTCTTCTAGCCTGACCAGAAAGAAGCTAGCTTTTGGAAGGCCTGTGGCTCTTAGAACAGCCTCCTCCAATCTCAATCTCTGCACAAAGGTGCTTTTTACACCATGCCTGGGGCGGTGAGACTCTCTCAACCCCCTGTTCTGGCCAGGCTTCCCATTTTTTCCCTTCTAGCACTCAGGATGAACAAGAGGTAGCACTGAAGCCTATTTATATTTGTACCATATTCTGGTTCTGAGTCTCTGAATAAAGGTCCAGTTATTTAAAGACCTAGACAATCCGTCTCTAATCAGACTAGCGCAGGCCCTGAACAACATGGCTCAGACGTCGTCCGTCTCTTAATGCCCTCTCCCGGCACTCCGTACCTCTCTGTGCTCTTTCAACTTCATGTTTGCATATGATGCCACTTCACTTTGAAAAGCCTTCCCTGCCTCTTCCCTTACTAACCCATTTGTCCTTTATGGATGGACACCTCCTCCAGGAAGGCAGGAGCCAACATGAGGGGCAGGTGTCCTATCAGGGTTCCCATGGGGCCAAGTGCATACCTCTAGCATAACAGTTACCAAAGTGCATTGAAATGATGGACAGTTTCTGTCTTCCATGGCTGCGAGCTCCCTGGGGGGATGGATCATGCCTTGTCTTCGCAGCCCACTGCTTTGAAGAGTGCCTGGCACACACAAAACAGATACTCCAGAACTGTTCATGGGATTAATGAATGAAGTAAAGCAGATTTACAATAAAAAGAAATAATCTTAGTGATTGAATTGATGAGGGATTTTCAAATGACATGCCATATGCAGACCACAGGGATTCATGTAAGGTTTAATGATATTTTTAGGATCTTCAGATTTATGGTTATATTGATGGGTGAACAGAAAAAAAAAAAAACAGAATTGCTTCAATGTGATATATGGACCATAGTGTACATGACTGTGAATTAGTAACAAATGGCATTCTATGTCATGTGTGTGCATACGCACATATATACATGATATAGCTATAACCTGTGTTAAATCATGAGGTGTATTATACAGTTATACGTTATGTGTGGTTAAACAAAATAAACCATTTTATTACTTGATACTCCCATCTTACAGCCTAATCTAGGTTACTGCTCAACTTTTCCCCACCTTAGGCACCTCTCATTCCCATGTGGAAGCTGACCCGCTATGCTACACTCCTAGCTAGCCCTGTTCCACACGGACTTCTTCCCACTTCCATGCTTTTGCCAAATCATGCTCCCCTGGATGTGCTTCTCGGTGCATTACACCAACTCTTGTCAACATCTGGTGAGGGCCTACTATGTTCCAGCGCTTTGCTAGAGTTGGAGATACTGCCCTTGATGAGCTTCTACAAGCATGAGCTTGAGTAGTTCCTGCCTTCAAATCTGTATCTCTAGCGTTTGCATTCCTGAACTATTTTAATGAGCACATTATCTACATAATCCTTTATTAGTGGGTCTACAAAAATATCTCAAACCAAATTATTATTTATGGCACAAGAGTTCTCTTAGCAAAGAGTTGTGTTCCTGAGCTCAGTCTGTTCAAATGTTCTGACCTAAACAATTATTTTCTCACCAAAAAGCTTAAACTGGGCTAACACTAAAGGAAGAACATACATGTCCAGTCAAATGCAGGCAGTTGTTTTAATTTTTACTATGAAAGGATATTATTTTCAATAGCCAAACAAAAAGGACTCTATTTTTTAAAATAAAAGTAGAGTGAGTTTATAAGTCATTTAGCCTCAGGGATCTCTGTCAAAGCAGCAACACAAATATGGTTAATGAATGTTGTAACGAACCATGATAATGTGAGTCATTTATGAGCATTTTGGTGTATTCCCTATTACCTATACAGATTAACTTAAGATAAACTTAAAACAAATATTATTGCAATGAGTATTTCTTAACAGATTCAACCAGAGGCAAAATAAGTCAATTGGAGTATACGAAAGCTATGCTACCCAGTATAGCTTTTATGTAAGAGGAAAGGTACATTCAAAGATTTAGAAATGGTTTTAAAAACTGTTAAAAAATGGATTTGTTAATTGTTTGCAGTCGTTTGCATTAACATAATACACTCTTCACTGATTTTTCTCTTCAAAGATGAGAATGTTAAGGAAAGGCAATGAAGGGGTATTTCTAGAAATTGGCTCCTAAGAACTGAAGTATTGATGCTCACTGGTAATTTATCACTAGCTAAAATTTATCATTACAAATATACCTTAAAATATATAGATCCTATAAACTTTCACACAAACACCTCCTTGAACCTACAAAGAAAAGCAACATTTGTTTTCTCACAAAAAGCACCTCAATATCATATATGGTCGTTGTTTCAGGCAGAAACAATATTACAAAGTAAAAAGGATCAAACCTTTTGACTATTATTGAGTGGAAAGAATATCCCTGCTACCAAATTAGACTTTTAGGACTGGAAACTAAAATTTGAGTGCATAAACATTTTTAAGATGGCATTTTGTTTTTCATGATTTCATACACAAAAAGTGCTCTGAATTCTTCCCAGGAATGGAAAGACCATTTATCTATTGTATTTACTCAGGGCAAGCTTCCTTGTCCAGGTCAGATTGGGACATTTAACATTACTGAAGAGGAACAGCAGTAAAGGAGGTGGAAGTTAGAACTGAACACATCACACACTGACAAATATTTAAGGAGGGTAAATGTTATGCCCATCTAGAAAGTGAGTCATTTAGAAAATCAGAAAAATCAAATTCAAAAGCTTGTTGACTTTCTAAGTACAAAACTCTAAGATTTACTCAACAACAACAAAAAATCACTTGAGCTGGGTAAAAATGCTAATATCAAAGTAAGAAAATTCACCAAACCTACATGGCTAAGGGTTATCAAACCTCCACCCTGCCAAGTAAGTTCATAGAGTTTCTCTGACCTGGCTACCGACCAAGGACCTGTCTCGCTCCCAGGCTGTCTCTCTTAGCTGCTATAATCAATGAAGCAGAAAGGGTCCTTTCTAAAGGTGCCAACAAAAATTTTCAACAATCAATGTCACCTTAAATTTAAAAGTTTTCACCATGTTAACTTCATGACTTACTTTATAGTCACTGCTTATAAGAAAAAACTCAAGACTTTCAAAGCTTACTATATTAACTAAATAGGTTAAAGTGATCTCGCATTTTTTAAAATTAAAATCTACTTTATGGTAGGTAATTCTAAATATTATGATAGTCATCAAAAAATAACTAAAGGCCCTTATCACGAACATCATTCGAATCTTTTTCATGCTGCCTAAGTGTCCTTCGCTTTCAACTGAACATAAAATTTGCATGGGTAAATATAATGAAGTGACTGTTTTAAGTACCTGAGATGGTTTTAAAAAAATATTATCCTCATAGAAGAAGGGTAAGGTATTTCACAAAGGGGACTGGCTGATGACTTTCGATGCCAAGTGGTGAAAGAGCTTAGAGGTTGTGAGAACTAGTAGGCTCAAATGAGACGATTTCTCCAACTGCAGATAATGATGAGAAAGCACATCCAATAACTGCTGAATGCATGGAAGTAGCTTGCCTGCTCAGACCAAAAAAAGGCTGCTAGGGAACTGTGGGGAAAGCTAGGTGACAGGGCAGCCTGGGGAGGAGCGCTACCATTTGAAGTCAAAGATGCCAGGCAGGTGGAAGGTGCAGGTGTCCCCAAATGGAGCTTAAAGGAATTTTGATTTGGTTAATTTCACCAGAGTGAAGAAAATCTATAAGAATCTGCTGGAGTTATATCTTTTTTACTTTGTATTCCAGCCTCCATCATAATATTCACCTGGCTATGAGATCGTGTTCCAGAGAGGCCAATGGGAAAAGAAATGACAGTAATTCTCTATTACACTGATAACCCAGATAGCTAGGTTCACCTTCCACATTGCTGTTCTACTTGTTTAGTTTTATTCTTGCAATACATTTTCCTTAAAACATAAAATGTTTAGGACATAGAAAGTACTAGAAACTACTTGTTGACTTCAGATAGGTTATAAAAATCCTTTACTCTGCTTATACTTGTGTATAGGTAATTTCTTCTCTTAGTGACCTAGAGCATCTTTCTTCAACTCATTATTCTAAGAGATGTAAATAGGTGGTTTTTCAAAAAGAGGGGACCACAGTTAAAAGTAAGTAACAGAAGCTTTGGAGATATACCATGTTCATTACTCCACAAAAGGCTCTAAGAAGGATGTGGTAAATCCCGCCCCCCGTGCCCTCCCCCTTGTTATATGATTACATGTTTGATCTGGTATTTCCCAAATGTATTTTAACATGAGCATGTGACCTGACGACCAGCATCCCCCTCCCCGCCCTCTTCCCTCAACACCTATTAACACCATTTATCGTTCCAGGAAACACCTTTTGGGAAACCCTGACCAATGCTGACAGTAAGAACGAACCAGAAGAAACGGTGCCACAGCTTGAACTGAAGGCAACCCAGTCAGTCCCTGTCTCCCTTGCCCCCAGCACAGGTTCCCTACATTCATCTGCAACATAACAAAGCCGAATGACAGCAAGGATGCTGCTCAGTTGAAGTAAACAGACCTGGGTATCGAGCACAGGTCATGATGCTTATTAGTTTGAATCTTCAACCGAGTTACTTTAACCTCTCTGAAATCTTCCTCTTTTAATACCTGCCTTGTCTGCCTCTCAGGGTTGGAGTATCTAATAATCTAGAATGAAACAATGACTGTATTCTCTAGAAGATCCAAAAAAACAAGGCGTTATTATTGTTGAACCACTCCCTGTCTAGTAAAAAGGCTCCATTTTAACAGTAGGGACCTTCTGCATTTAGCTCAAACCTGCCAGGCAGAGCTTAGATCAGTGGTGCTCTACTAATCTCAGTTAGAGTTCTAACACAATGTAGTTGTTACAAAAAAGACAAAAACAAAACTTTCTAAAGATAAACAGGGTCTAAATCATGTCTATTATGACAGTTTAGGGAGAATTAGTAAACCATTATTTTATTCAAAATAAAAAGAGAACCTCTGAATCTGAGATTTAGGAAAAAATCTAAGCATAGACATCTGAAACTCACTTTTATTTCTAGTGCTTCATCATCATGACAAAAGCTCCTAAGCCATCTTTTGGTATGTTCTAATAATTTGAGGTGAAAAAACAAACAACCCACCCCCCCCCCAAAAAAAAACCTGACGGCATACTTTTAGTTACGGAAAAAAATTTATAATAATTTCCTTAATCATTTGGTAATTAGAAAATGGTACATCAGCAATGAATGTCCTTTCAGTCTCTGATGCTGAGAAGAAATCTTCATTAATACATCAACATCAGAAAAATCTCTGTCATCCTACTAATGCATTAAAGTATAAAGTTCTAAATGATAAACTAAGTCAAAACAATTACTGCTACTTTATCAGAAATAAAAGCAAGTATTTTTAAGTAAGGAGAAGGTATTTACATTGATTTTTCAGGAGTAAGAGCTTTACTAGAAATAAAGAACAGAAAGTGAGATAGTCGATTCTGGATTTATCCTATCAATAGATGTGACTCTGAGATGACCGTAAAACTCAGGTGGGCTTTCTTTGCATAAACCAGTCAGCCAAACTTTTGGAAAACTTAACTGAACTTCTAGAATACATCTGACTCGGGTAAAGCTTGGCACACTAATGTGTGTGCATGCACGTGTTGTTAACCTACTGAGTGAAGCAAATCCTCAAACTCAAGGAGTTATTTAAAGCTGCCTTCTATGCCCTCCCAAATCTACCTGCCTTAAGCATAACTGGAAACAATTCAGAATAAAGTACTGTGGCTAACTATTATTTTGCCGGTTTTTAACTAGTACATGGTTAAAAAAGAAAGTCAATATTAAGGCATACTTGCACTTGATACATGTAAAACACAAAGTGGAAATTATTAAAGAAGAGAAAAAAATAATTTGTTATCAGTCAAGCTTGTAGCTAGGACTCTTGATTAATAATAAAAGTCAACCAGGCAATTCAAAAGCCATATTGGTGAGTATTCAGACAAAGTCCTTTGGCAGGAAGCTGGTTAAACCAAAACCCTTCTACATCCTCATCGACTGCTTTTGCAACTCCCTCCAAAGGGGAAAGATATTCTTTCTAACTCCAGAAGGGGTGAAGTCTTTCAAGCCTAATGGCCTACTCTATGTTTCAGAAACTATACATCACAGTTTATCTGGGGGTTTGTTAAGAATGTCTATTTCTAGAGTCCAGCTAGAGCCTACAATATGCGTTTTTAACAAGCTCACCAGGTGACTCTTCTGCTCACTAAGAACTGGAGTTGGGAGCTGGAGGCAGTGAATAAATTCCTGCTCAGTAGCTCCTCTTAGTGTCAGATTTTCAGAAAATACTCAGTTTTCCTAAATTGGGCACAAGAAGCAATTATTTGCTATTGGAACAGCAGTCATTTAGAGAAAGGTCTTCTCCTTTTTTTTTTTTCAAATTTCAGTGCATTTGGAATCTATTCTGCTACATTTGAACAGAAGAAAAAATTACAAAAAATAGTAAACTCTGTTAAATGTATGATAAACCTACACTTACGTTTCATACTATTAACTATATTTGGATACTATTTCAATGTAAGATAATCTTAGTAAAACTGACAAGACTCTAACGGGTGTGTTTCAGTGTGGTTGCTTTTATAACAGAAGATGAACAGTCCCCTTCAGGCCCCAGAGGCCTGACCGATGACAAACAGACATGTCTGCTCCTGTCTTAGTTTGTCTGGCCTGGCTCTCTATTCACCTTACTCTGCTTTCTGTAGCTTCCATAAAAAGAGTCTAGTTCATTATTCATCACACCTGCCTGGCTTATGAAAGTACATCTTTGATAGGGTGTGAAATGTACAGGTGAATGGCCTGGCATGGTGAAAGCATGCCGGGAATAGCACAGCTACTCGGTCCAAAGCCCAGTAGGCAGCAACGGCATGGCTGTCTAAGACAACCCTCCTCCCCTCTCTCAGCTGGGTGCAGTGGAGAAAACATGGCGTCTGCATGCGTCTGAGTGAAGGGGCATGGCACGTGAGCAAGTGTCCCCGGGCTGGGAGATAAGAAGAGTCAGTTGGCAGGGGATCAGAGGACAGTGTTTAAGGACTATGGATTTGAACACAGATCTTAGGAATTTTATTGAGAAAGTAGTTCCCCCCCCCCCCCCCAAGTGAGGGTGACTTCCAATAAAGGTTAGGCCTTGCTGAGCTATTTGTCACTAGCTAACTCCTGAGGCTCAGAAATGTAAATTTCTGCCTAAGGTCATATGACTCATAAGGGCCAAGTGAAAACTGAGGCACAGGTCTGCGCAGCGCCTGTACTCTCTCCCGCTCTCCTACACTGTTTTTGCATTTGTTACTTGTATTCTTTAAGAATTTTGCCCTGCTTAGTTTTGGTTTAAATTTCTTTTTTTTTTTTTTTTATCTACATTGTCACTTCTACAAAGTGAGATCCTGGATGCAGGGATATTACCTATTAAGAGTCTGTTATACCAAATTTGGTACAAATCTTAGGGTTCAGTGAATGCTTCAACACTGCATATGTATAAACACAATAGATGTTAGCGGAGGGTTATATAATGTCGATGATAATTATTTTTGGTTCTTTTACTGCCAGTGCTATTATGACTAAATTGGGTTTCTCTTGGGCACAGTTAACTAAAACATAGAATGAAGTTTATCTACATGATCTGCTTGAGAATAAAGTACAAATTCTTAATGTTATACTAGCCTCAAAAACATATACATATATATATATATATATATATATATATATATATATATATCACTCTCTTCTCTGTTTTCCTACAGCTTCCAACCAAAGTTCTTGACCAATGCACTTACTTAGGAGGACCCACTGTAACTAAGCATGTAGATGACAAGTCTGGCCTCACTCTCTTTCCTGCATGAGCACACCCTAAGTTTCTATAAGACAGGCGCCACGCTGCTGGATCCTTGATGTAGGTCTCTTCAGAGCTACATTTTATGGTCACAAGCACAGCAAGATAGAGACAAATAATTTTATATACATCCTGCTACTAAAAAATGGAATCCTAAGAACGTATAAAAATGTATAAAAAGTGAATTCTTTGTAGTATGATAGATTAATCATGCCTCATCCTGCAAAGAGAAGTAAGGTAGGAATAAATAAAGGAACTGGATGGATTTCCACTGATGGCTTACAAAATTGTACCACAAACTCTATTTCTCATATATTAAAATAGGAGAAAATGAATATGATTTGGGTATTTGCTTATACTGACTTCTTTTCACTTCAAAGATAATGACACTCTTTACATTTGCTTTATGCCTTAGTGAGTCTCACAGTGTTTTCACACACATTATTTCATCCACATTTCCCACAGGAGGAAGCAGAAGCACAGAGCAGGTTCATGGCCAGATAAGTGGCGTGATGCCCTCACCCAGAAGTTAACAGCTTGAATTCTGTCTGCCCGCCCCTGTGGTGGTCCAGATCAAACTCTCTGGACCTGGTTCCTTTTCTAGAGGGAAAGTCTAGGGAAGAACTGGATGGTCTCTTTTAGCTCTAAGATTCCACAGTTCACCCAAAGTCACACTGAGGGTTAAGTGACAGAACTAAGACTAACACCTAAATTTTCTGACTTTGAAAAAAATTCAATACTCACTGAACTGTGCCAAACCAGTACTAGTGAAATAGGGCCTCTGTTATCATTCCGGCCTGCCTCCTGGATGCTTTGAGCTTGCGAACAGTAAGAACTCTAACTATTAGATGAGCAGGTTTGCCTAAAAGATACAGGTACTTCTGTCATTGACCTTGCATACCACCAGGGCCTCTGTGAGACTTTGCTGGTAACAGACTGGAAGTGGTGAAGACAACATCACGTCATACGCTGAAATATGGCCTACTTATCATACCATTCCTCCGATGTGAAAGAGAAGTAAAAGATATACTATATGCCTTATAAGTCATGATTGTGTCCTATCGATAAACTAAAATACGTACAATGATGATAAAGAAAAGAACCCAAAGACTTGAAAGAAATGAACAAATAAAAAGAATGGGGACTGGAGGAGCAGAGGAACAAGACTTAGAGTAACTGAGACTCTCCCTGGACCAAGCCATAAATCTCATAACACACAGCTTTGAGGAACCCCTTCCTCCGGATGCAGAGTAACTTCAGGAAGAAGCTCATGGAGTTGACAACATCTGGGTCACCTTGGCTGGTGAGACAAGTCTCTGAGGCTTACACACGTGGATTTACTCATACTAAAGATGATTCCCTCAGAACTCCTCAGTCCGCACACAGAGTAAACTTCACTCAACGGAAACACCTTTCACTCCTGGAACACCGATCAAACTTCAATATTTCAGATCTGAAATAGCTTTGCACTCTATTCCCTCTTCCCATGATAAAACAACCTCTTTGTGATCTTGCTCCCATTCTCTTTGACAGAACTCAAATGACGACAAAAATCTTATTAGTTACCCTACATTCCTAAATTTTCCTTTCTACTTGCTACTCCCAGATCTAGATTTCCCAAGAAGTCAGGAGCAGACATATGGTAGTGGTCTCAGAAGGAATCAAATACTCCATTGTTTTGACACCTTATCTCTGTCCCATGCGACCAGGATGATGAACTATAAGTAAAAAAGGTAGACCCCCTAGCTATAGGGGAACGAGATGCTCAGAGAATAGGGGAATTATATTCTGCAGAAGATCAAAATAGCTATTCTCTTGTGGCAATCTTCTTTTGTCCATCTTTATTCTCTCTCTTTGCTGGCTTCCATCCCTGATATCTATGAATACTAATAAGGATGATGAGAAGACTTATTAAAATGATTTAAGGAAGGAGTAAACTAGGACATAGTAGGACAAAAATAAACTGGGCACTAACAACTTTTTGTAATTGAAAGATGACGATGACATTTTAACCTACTTGCCCTGACCTCTCTTCCAAATGCTAATGCCCGACTAATGCATAACACAAATCTCTACAGCACTGGCTCAGCCACCTCCAGACGCCTTTGTCCTCTCACATCTTTGCTGCCCCACGCCCCTGCCTCCACTTTCACCGCCCTCAGCCTGTCCACTCTGCCTGTCTGAATCCTTCCGGTGCAGCTCAAGTTCTGCTTCCAGCCACTGAGGAAGGAAGAGAAGGGTATGGGGATAGTTACATGGATATACCTTTTGTTCCCCACCAGAAAAAACTGCAAACTTGTAAAGAGAAACTTAATTACAGTACTTGGCTTAACAGAGAATGGCATTTACGTAGTCATAAAAATATAAACACCAAATATCAAATTAATAATTACAATACATCAGTATTTTGAGTAGTGAAAGGCTTAAATCCTCACCCACCCAAACACAAATCCAGATAATATTAAAAATACATCAAGAAAGTCGATGTAAGATATTATTTTAAAATATACAGATAAATATGATTTTAAAAAATAAAGATAAATGCCATATAATTTAATAAGAACTGAAGAAGCTGTAGAGAGCAGACTTGGGAGGTGAAGAGGTGAGAGGTATGATTGAAGAATGCCATTCTTTGTGCCGTTTAGTGAAGCTCAAGTTTTTAAATCTATATCAATATATTATTTTGATTAAAAAACTACATTGAATATTTTTAAAATAATCACTGTCCGTCAGGCACTGTTCCAAATGCTTTATAAATGATATTTAATTTTTATAACCATCCTCATAGGTGAAGAAATTATTATTATTATCCTCATTTATAGGTGAAGAAATTAAAGCACAGAGAGGTTAAGTAATTTGCTCGGTATCTTACTACTAGCAATGGATGGGGCTGGGATTCAAACTCTGGCAGTGTGGACCAGAATATGGAGGACTTAACTTTGAAAGAAGCCAGGAAAATTTAATTTCATAAGTTATTTTGAAAAAAGCTATCTGAATTCACCTATTGATAAATCTAGACAGTCAAAAGCAATCAAACTAAGAGACATGAATAAGTAGAAAGCATTTATTTTCTCATATCTAAAATCCTATATTTTTCCATCAACAACAATAAAAAACACAGCCTAAACAGCAAGAACAGCAGAAAAGAAAAAGTTGGAAAAAAATTGCAGTCACACAAACTATAGTTAAAAAATGACTAAGTTTCCTTGATATATGAATTTGTTGGAAAACCATTTATCAACAGCCTGTTTCTCTCTAGCAGAGTCCCTCAAGCCAAGAGCCATGTCATTCCCCTTTGACTGATTAATTAGCCAATCAGGGGACATTTTTCATTGTGAGGCATGATGGTTTATTCCAGCTAATGTTTGGTCTCTAATGGCGACATATTAAAGCCAACTCGGCTATTTTAGCCCTGTGGAGTGACCAAAAGGAAAGGATAGAAAATAAATCAAAAGAGCTCCTTCAGTTTCCCTTCAGTCCTTAACAAAACCCCCAAGGAACAAATGGCTGGAGGAAAGATCCTCTACCAATAAAGAGAAAAAACAAAGAAAAGAAAGGTGGAAGTGTCTTCAAGCCAAGGGGGATCCTTTCGTGTCTCTGAAGAGCAATAATTTATCCTCTGTTGATTAACAGACCACTGATAGAACAGGCACCGAAAAGTCAATATCCGGCTCTTCTTCCTTTTATCAAAAGCTGTGTTCAATAGAAAACCTAGCTCTGTAATGCTTCTTACTCACTTGGAATGATTTTACCTACACTCTGAATTCGAAGAGGCAGCGAGTAACCTGATCTCAGACACTATTTACACACCGATCTCACTTCATTCAGTAAGGCAGCTGCCGACTGTGGCACCAGCTCTCTAAGCTTCTTATCAATCCCTGTGCCTTTGACAGTCTGCAAAGCACAGGGAAGTAAAGTTCAAATCTCAGAGGAATACAGTTCCTGCAGAGGACAGATGTGCATATTCACATATCCAGAAGAGAAAAAATTCATCTTAAATATGTTTAGTATGCTGTCTAGCACACTCAGTGGGATGGTCTAAGCAGCTAGTCTTTGCTATGAAATTCCACACCTAGGCACATAAACCACCCAGCTTTTTCACCTCCAAAACCCCAAACATCACAAACTAGCCGTCTGTGTCAGATGAGATCACAAACACATTTCACTTGTCTTGATGAGAATTTACCGCCATCAACATCATCCTTATTATTTATGAATTTTGGATACTTTCAGACAGGATATCAGTTTGCTGATTCCCTGTTATCTCAAAGTCAGACCTACTCACACATTTACAGTCATATGCTTGGATCTCACTGACATTTGAATTTGAGGCCTAGGATAAGCTGTTGTTCATGCTACACCTTCTTTTTTGACTGGTCTACCCAGAGACTCGTGCTCTTTGGGCCTTTATCAATTATCAATTCCTCTTTGCAGCTTTTTCTGACATTCCCAGTAAGAATTAATGGTTCTCTGGTCTGTGTTTCCAATGTTTTCAGCATACTTCGACAACTGAATTCAATTCAACAAAACCTCATGGAGCACCTACTTGATGCCAGGCATGGTTCTAAATGCTAGAGAGTACAAAACTTCCCGCCGTGCAGGGGTTCCATTCTGTAGAAGACAGTAAACAAGTAAACTCGTACATCTGACGGTGGTAACTGCTATGGAGAAAATAAAGGAAAGGGTACAAGAGTGTCAAGGTTTTCTGTTGTTATTGTTAGCATTTTTTACTATAAATAGGGTAATCGAGGAAGACCAACTGAGATGACAAAATGTGAAGGAGGTGGGGGCAAGCCATGAAGAGGAGCTACCAAGTACTGAACCTTGAGGTGGGAGCAACGTTAAGTCCTGGAGGAAGAGCAAGGGAGCCAGTGTGACGAGAGCAGAATGGGCAAGCGTGAAGCAGAGATGAAGAGGGGCAGTGACGGTGAGTGAGTGTGTGTGTGTGTGTTTGTGTGTGTGTGTGAGAATGGGGGGAGAGTGTGTGTGTGTGTGTGTGTGTGTGTGTGAGAATGGGGGAAGAGTGTGTGTGTGTGTGTGTGAGAATGAGAGGGGGGAGAGTGTGTGTGTGTGTGGTGTGATGGGGAGGCAGGAGAGGATGGTGCAGGGCCTCAGGCTATTGTAAGAATCTGCCTTTTCCTATGAGTGTGACAGAGAAACTTGGGAAGGTTTTGAACAAAGTACTGAAAATGATCTCAGTTACATTTTCAAAGGATCATTCAAGATGCTGTGGGAAAATAAACTACAGAAAAGATTCCATTAGACTCTCGTAGAGAATTTATTCATTATGTTCAATATGTTTATATGTCTATCTTCTCTAGCAGAGCATCATAAAGTCCATGAAGGGGGCCAAGTTCTTTGTAGTTTCAGCAATTAGAGTAATGCCTGGGACACTTGGGGTACTCAGTAAATAATTATAAAAGGTTAAATTTTTATAACTTTTGAAGTTTTTCTGCTTTTCAATCATTAAATAAGTACCACAAACTATATTTGTTGTGGAAGAGAATGAACTGTACCTATAACTTTTACCTATAAGAGAATATTTTTTTGTGTCCGGCTTCAAGGGTATTAGTAGAAGTGAACATATTACGAAGCACAAAGAATCGTCTTGGCTGAAACTTAGTATCTTTGGTAAACTATTTACTATTTTATCTTCGTTTTCGTATCTCCAAGGATGTTATGTTGTCTAGATGGATTTCAGTGACAGGAAAGAGTATGATAAATGCTCTACCAGCGCCTCCTAAATGCACTGTCCCTCAATTCCCTCAGATGGCATCTGATTCCACATGTCCCCAAAAGTTAAATTTTCTATGACTTCTCCAGATAACCTGTACTGCCCTCTCCCTCTTTAAATGGGAACATTCTTTGTACCTAACTTCATCTCTGAAACTCACATTAAAAGTCTGTTTCCCTTACTATTGTTATTTGAATCCAGCTAATTTCCAGAATGATGACAGAAATAGTCCTACTAGATACAGGGGCATAAACCAGGGGCACGATCCCAAGGGTCTTCCTGTGCCTGGGATCCTATTATCTTCACATAAACAGACTCCAAAGGTACTAAAACAATGCATATCTTTAGGGAATAGGGATAGCACTGAACCCTTAAAAATTTTTTTATTAAATTCAGTACCATCATCTCCATGAACACTCAATAAATGCTGATGATAAAGACCTTCTCAGTTTTCTTTCATTTTTTAAAGTAATGAGTTCTTTACACTCTAAACAAATGCATATACCTCTACCCAAAATTGTACAAGATATCATATCTAGAAGGAAAACTATTGCCTTAGCCATTGTTGATCTTAAATATTAATGAAAACAAAATTGATATGCCAAGAAGTCCTCCATAATTGCTGTAATGGGAATACGACAATGAAAGGCCTCTTTGTTAGAGGCCTTTGAGGATTCATTGGCAATGAGTGAGTTTAGTCGCTACGTTTATATTACATGTTGTTCGGTCTGTGGCTATGCACACATGGACTGAAACTGTCTTATTTTGAAATTATTTCAGTGGAAGTTATTACTCACCACCTTAAATTTGAGTGTGCTAACAATTACAATGATGAAAGCAACCTTAGCAGCAACTAAGATGCACTGGGCACCGACTACGTGCTACAGACTTTGCCAAGAGATTTACATGGCTTATTCCTCAATCTGTGCTAGATAATTTATCATCCTCACTGGATACAGTTATGCAGGTGCCCCAAGACTACTTAAAGGCTTGGAAGAAGAAGCCGAGGCTCAGAGAGGTTAAGTAACTTGCCTCCAATCACAGAGTGTTCAGACTACTCGTGGGCTCAAATGCAGGCTTACCAAACTTTAAAGGGCCTATTTTCGATACCATATCCCACTGAATGAGCCTCCTCATAGAAGAATCAGAGAAACGGAACATTTCCTTGGATGACATCTTTCCTTATTCTATTGGTTAAGAAGGTTCTACCATATTCACCATCAATGCACAATCAGAGAAATAAGAAGAATGGATCCTAGAAAGACGTTTCAGTTATTTAGGTATGTAAACCACCCCCAAACTTAGCGGCTTAAAACATTAACAATCATTTCATTATCACTCACTATTTCAATGAGTCAGCGATTCAAGGAAGAGCTTGCTCGGCTGTTTGGCCTCAGGGTCTCTCTAGCGAGACTGTGGTCAAAAGTGGTTGGAGCTGGTCTGGCAGCAGGCTGCCCGGGCGGCACCCCTCTCCCTTCAGGTAGTCTTGGGGTACCTGCAAAACTCTGCATCCTGCTCTCTCTATGTGGGCTACTTTGGGCTTTCTTACAGCTTGGGTGCTCAGGGCAGCTGGACTGCTTACATCAAGGCTGAAGGCTGTAAGAGCAAGTAGTTTAGCTAACAAGGCCCCAGAAATCACACAGCTTCCCCACCACTTGATTCTATCAGCCGCAAGCAAGTCATAAGCCTCACCAGATGGAAGTGGGGAGGGCGGGGGTGGATCAACCTAGAAGAGTATGTGAAAAGAAAGATTTCACTGAGGCCATCTTTGGAAAATAGAATCGACTACAAGAATATATAATTCAACACTCATTTTATGGATAAGAAAACCAAGTTAAAATAGATAAAATAAGATAAAAACAGATAAAATAAGAACATCCCAGACGGCTAATTTCACCTTGACACTCAAAATTTCTAATAACTCTTTTAAGTCTTGAATCGCTAAGACAAGTTGCTATTTTCCCTCAAGATTATTTAATTTCTTGTTTGAATGCACCACAAGCTTTTCACATTCATCTCCCGAATAAAGACCATAAGTAGGTAATGCAAACCTCAAGTACCATTTCAAATGTGAGTATTTCATGTGTTCCCTTTACTTCAGAAGCAGGGAACCTTAGGCCTGAAAGGATTCGTGCATTTAGTTGCGACTCATACCTATTACGACTCACACCTGTTACAGGAAACTAACCACGAGGTACATCCGATAGCTGGCCCGCTTTCCCAGCCCATGCGGCCGCTTTTCCCTGAGTGGAAATCTTTCTAGGAATTTCTCAACTAGTACTAGTTCTTTTCTATGAAGCATACCAAACAAATCCGTTCCTTTTCTAGAAGACCAATGAAAACACCCAACATTCAATGTCAGGATCTCTCTGTAGTCAAGGTGGAATCTCATAATTGCTTGTCTGCTCATTCCTGTGCATAACATGCTTTCCAAATACTCATGTTCCTAATACCATTCTCTGAGTGCACTCTTTTAAAACATGGCACCTGGTCCTCACAAAATAGTTCAAATACAGTCACCAGTGCAGAAAACAAGCAAAAAGACTGTTGCTTTCAGCATATGGGAACAATCCTTCTAATGCAGCCCAAGCCTGCAGTCAAGATAGTGGGCATTCTATGTGTTTGGCTTAAGTTAAACTTGTGGTTAGGTTACATGCCCTAGCCTTTAATTCTCATCTAGATCTACCAAATTAGATGTTTCCAGAATTAAATGAGACTTTATTTATATTTATAAATTTCATCTATTTAGTTTTGGCCAAAGTCCCAGCTTAGAGATATTATTTTAAATCTTAATTCTGTTATCCTTGGTGAAAATAATGAAGAAAATTACTGACATCATCATTGCTGATAAAAATAAACTTTAGACATTAAATGTATTATTTGGCTTGTTGTGGGCTTAGTTCAAATCCATCTCTAACTAAAAAGTTTTTCATGAGATGATCACTTTACAAATACTAGAGAGGGAAAGCTGTCCAACTTTTGAATGCTGATGCCCAGATCTGGGGTGGGGAGGAGAAGGTAGAGTGATAGAGGCTGGAGGAACGGGAGATTCAACTTTAGGAGTCCATGCCCTGTAAACTACTTCCAAAACTCAACCCAATTCACAAATATAGGTTATTAACATGAAAATTCAGAAGTAAAGAGAAACAGCCTTCAATTCAAAGACATTTCAAGTAAAAAAAAAAATTTTTTTTTTTTTTTTTATAAAAGGTCTCTTCTTTCCCCAGTGATCTTCTCTATGAGCTGCTTAGGGCAGTTTATAGAACTAGAAGAAAGAATGGTCTAAAATTCCCCATGAATTCAACCAACCAAAAAAGAAAGGTCTGCTTTAGTTTTCAGATTTAACAATCTGCAAGAAATTAGAAAGGTGATTCATGATAATTGATGTGAATGGGACATGAACCCCAAAAAGTCATGCTATGGTTCAAAAAGCAAAAGGCATTAGAAAAATTCAAGGAAAGTGATCTTTTTTTTTTTTTTTTTTTTTTTAATCAAGGAAGATTTTAATTGCTTCAAACAGGGAGAGAGGAAGAAAGCATGGAAATCTAACACAAGGCACAATGAACGTGGAACTGAATGAAACCAAACCCTTCCTTCGTTTAAACAGGTTATCCTTTTTTGTGTGTGTTCTGAAGGTGGTTGCAGTTTTCTATCATTTTGCTTTAAAGAGATGAGTCTTGAAGGCAAAGTTGTAATGCCTTCCATTCCCTAAATTAGGGTGGCTTACAGAAAGCCACCCTGATTGCACAGCCAGGGACTGAGATTTAATAGGGAAAGAAAGACTCACAGGTTTCTAATCAGGTTATAGAGGTGAAGTAAATGACAATTATTTTGCAAAGAGCCTATGCCAGAAACATGTTGTTTGCAGAAACAAAGTAGGAATGCTGGTAACACATTCTAAATCCTTGATATGGTTTAGGAGTATTTTCTCTAGTGATAAGGCTGAATCAGGAAACAAGTTGGATAGAGGAAGGAAATTGGGAAGGTGGGGGAGGGAAAAAATGAGAGGGAAAAAAAACCCGGAGTATCAGGAAGTCCAACCAGATAGGAACTAAAGGAATTTGTTTTTCAGCGTCTCCAACTCCAACTTGCAAACCAAGTGAGAAAAGACACACACAGACAACACACTTGTATCTACAACTCCTGGCAGGCACTGGCCAGCACAAGTACTGGCTGCAGGTCTCAAGGGGCCCTAGTAATTTCAATTCAATATATTCGATCATTTCTTTGTCTCCGTAGAGTGCATACATCTCCAATTTAGGTGCACTCCAATTCAGTTATTATCTTCCAAATAATACAGTATAAAGATGGTGGGGGAAGGAAGGACTTGAAAATTAGAAATGTATAGAAATGTACAACCAGCCATTCCCACACAGAAGAGTTTATTAAAAGTTTCACTGTTTAAGCAAAAAGTACTGAATAGCCAGATCTGGCGAAGGAAACAATGCCCCTGGATAGGCTCTGTGGCTTGAGGAGACACTAAATGCCAGAAAGTTTGAGTATAGTCCCTGAAGAAGTAGGAAGTCTTTAATTTTTGTAGCAGTGAAAATGGTCAAGACTATGAAAAGCTATTCCAGAGTGAAATGCAATGTATGAAAGTCAATGTATGGCAAATGGGATTACTTTTGAAAATTATAAAATGTCAGAGCAAACATTTACTCAATAATCTTTTCTCAAAAATCTACTATGTACACCAGTGGGTTATGCTTGGCATGAGATTGGAAATTAACTGTTGAATGTTTCCTACTCTCAGAGAAGAGATAGTTATTTATTGATCAAAATATTTCAAAAGGAAAAATATTTCAAATATCAACTTTGAAGCTATACAAACCACAAATAACCATTATGACGTCCATTTTTTAACAAAGAGAAGAACAATGAAATTTCAATTTACTGAATCCCTTCCACGTACAAAGCACTGATCTCAGCACGTGTCAGGGGTGTGGAAATGAGTACAACACATCCTCTCTCTTTATGTAGCCCACTGTCCAGTGTTTGTGACAGATGAAAAAGTCCACATGTAAAAATAAAGTGGATCTATTTCTTCCTTAGACAGATGAAGGTTAGCAAGAGGACAGAAGGTTTAATTTAAATTTTATAAATGTGCCCTAGCCATCTTAGGTTTAGCTTGGATTGTTTTGTTTTCATGTTATTTCCTTTTTATTTCCATATATTATATGGAAAATAATTAAGGAATTAGATTCTTGGTTTGGCACAGTTTATTTTACTACACAATACAAAGCTCATTCCTACTTCCCTCATGAAGAAAATTTTCATTTTAAGTGATTTTTTTTTTTTTTTTTTGACTAGGAAGAGACTTTTTTATGCATTCCAGATTTTAAAGCTTCTTTTCCGATCAAGGGCTCCTTTGCAAATCTGTTAAAAGCACTGAACTTTATATACCCATACACACATGCACACATGCCCACAAACAAATTTTGTATGCAATTTAAAGGAATTTACCAACTTCACTATAATGGGTGTACCACAAGATACTCTCCAAGGAGCTCTCCTATACTGATGTGTTATAGATGACAAACCTATCACATAATAACGCCACTTTGCATTTATGTATCACTTTACAGTTTGATATACTTCTGAAATTACTAAAGTAAATAACTTAATAGACCTGTACTTTAAAGACATCAAATGATCTGATTCCGATGAGTTTTCCTCTAAAGACCCATAAGACAGAAGACATAAAATCTCACATGGATAAGCGCAGGAGGTAGGTCATGGAGACTACAACAAGCCCTGAAAGCCTGGGTATTCAATGTTACTGATATGAGAGATCAGATGGTTCACAAATATTGTATTTCGAATTAGACAACAACTCTGTTGGCAGCAGCGGTTGCTGGGGTTGGAAATGGTGGTGGAGCGGATGTGACTATAATGAAAGCATGATGGAGACCTCTGTGGCGGGGGAACAGTTCTGTTTCTTAATTGAGACAGTGGTTACACAATCCTCAAGTGTGAGAAAGTGCCACAGAACTAGGCACAAAGACTGTGCCAATGTGAACTCCCTGGTTTCCATCTGTACTAGTTATGTAATACACGCCACTGGGATAACTGAGTGAAGGGCAAATGGAATCCATCTTAACTACCTTTGCAGCTTTCTGTGCACCTACAATTACTTCAAAACAAAAAAGTTTTTTTAAAAAATAAAGAACAAAAAGACCTCATGGTTGTTATTAATTAAAGGATATTGATTTTTTTTAATATAAATATATTCGGATCATTCAAGTCATTTGAGACCAGAAAATATACAAATAACACAGCATCTATGCTCCAAGACGTCAAGCTAGCTCTTTCTTAAATCAGCCTACAGTTCCAATGACATAGTAAAATCATTCCCAAAGCTAGCCCAGGCATTTATAATACGCTTCTGACCCATAACAGTTCAACTCTGACTGAAGGCAAAGCAGAGAAGTTTTAAAAGGTAAACCATTATTTTCAGCAAAATGAGAATAAAAGCCAAGCATTTTCCTATGACATTATGATAAAGTATTAACTACTTATGTCTTTGACAAAAAATCTCAAAGAAAACTTCTAAAGCATAACTAAAATCATTTAAATGTAGATTTTCTTAAAATGCAAGAAAGTTTATTGACATTGGCAGTATTGTGGTAGAGGGGGAAAAACAGTGACTTCAGAATCAGGGAGACCTGGATTTAAATTCTGTTTCTGCTATTTTGGAGCTTTGTAACAACCTTGCTGGGTCTCAGTTTCCTCATTGCTAAAAGAGTGCCAATAATGCACTTCACAGTACTGTTGTGAGGATTCAAGGAGATACTATCGTAAGTGTCTGGCACAATGTTTGGCACATGCACATGCTTAGTCAAGTTGTAATTACTATTACTGTAAGTCAGGGGTCGTAGAAATTAGTAAGCTTGGACTAATGTGAGAGAGATGATGTTGCCCCAGCCCAGAGGTGGTCAGTGCCCAAGGTTCTTTACATCTAGCTGCAAAGTCAGGATCACCATCAGCATCTCATGCAGAGCACCCGGCAAGGTCTTACTGCTTTAACACTCGATACCGCCCTGCTTTCTGAGGTTCAGGTATTTGACGTCCAGCAGTACCTTTGCTTTGGCAATGCCAAATATAAACTCAGGCCAATGTTGCTATGGGGGGGGGGTGTCAAGGGAGTGAAAACAAAGCAATGTTCTTTCCAACTGTGAACAAGAGCCAAAAGAGATTGTATTTTCCAACAAATCTGATCAAAGGCCTCCTGCCCTTGGCTATACAGGCTGTTGTAACTAACACGGTAAGTTTCTTAGCAACAGGGTATTTGGGGAAGGTACAGCTGTGCCTCAATAAAAGCAAACTCTCTATATAAAAATCCACATATATGTAAAATGTAAATTTAAAGGTGACTCTGCTTTGCAGAAAGACTTTTTGGTGTCTGAAAGTGTGATCAGATTGAAATACATTCTATCTCATATATACATGCAGGTGTATGTCAAATGTAAAATACTGCAGAGGTTCCCACCTACTCAGTGTGGACTGCACAGCACAGCACGGCCAGCATAGTTATCACCACCTGGGAACTCCCAGAAATGCAGAATCTTGGGCTCCACCCCACCTTCCTGAACCAAAATCTGCAGTTTAACAAAAGTCCCGGATGTGCATATGTACTAAGATGTGAGAAGCCCTGTCCTAGGAGATTTTTGTGACCCTGAGGCCAGGAGCTCTACCAATATAGTTACATATCAGGGCCTCCGCTAGAGGTTCTCAATTCTTATTCCTTGTTAGACATCATAACAATCACCTGAATCATCTGGGCAGGCTTTTTTTAAAAAATTAACAAAATTTCTTCTTTTTTGAATACCTGAGCCTGGACTCTCACCCAAGATTTGAATTTGATAGGTCTGGGGTGGGACCCTGGCATTAACGTGTGTTTAAAAGCTCCTTAGGTGACTGGAGTCAAAAGGTTGTTGAGAACCACCACTAAAAATTGAGAGCTGCACAGTGAAAGAAAACTGTCTCTGCCAAACAATTAGAATTTTAAATGCATCATCAGAAGACAGCATTAAACTAGAATGAGAGGTTGAGATGTACCCGGATATAAATCCTGCACGAAACATAGTATTATATCAAATCTGGTCTTCTCTATACCAAGTGCACCAAAATAAACTTTCCCTAGGCTAGTAGTGCGCAATTACTTCTGAAGCTCAAATACTGAGTCACTTTAACATGATCACAAATGGTTACACCACCAAAAAGTCAAGTTAACACCAAACAGCGTTGAAAACCTCATGACACCTGACACCTAACACCAGTAAGTCCTCAAGCATATAGATGTCTGCCAGAGGATTAGAAACCTCTGATCTCCTATGATGAAAAACTTTCCTGTACTTACCACATAAATTCCTTTAAAGTTCTACCAAAAGCCCATAAATAATATTTCCTTCCCTGATCTGTTCAACTGTAAAATTTCAAAGAGAGTGCTGGAGAAGACGACGGTTGGGGGCGGTAGGGTTGGCAGCAGGGACAAAAGGGAGGATCAAGGAATCCAAGAACACGGGATTGGTAAAAGCCACTGCAACCAGAATGCAAGCCTGAGAGCTGGAACAGGAGGGTTAGCGTCAGGGCTCCACAGCAGGATGTGGGGCTAAAGCGAAGGTTCAGTGTGACCGCAGAAGGGGGCCGTTAGGGCAGAACAGAGGTGAGAGTCTCCAAGAGGATCCTGAAATTACTTTTTTTTTTTTTTTTTTGGTCAAAGGAGAGGTGTTCAAGAGGGAGACAGATGAGCCAGAGGCAAAGTCCTTAGCAAACAAGGCAGAGGGCCTAACCCAGGTGACACAGTAACCACTGAGAGGTAGAGATGCGACCAGAAGCAGGCTCTCTCATGACCCCTGCTCTTTCCAACAGCCTCTGGTAAATGACACATCCAGTGTGGCCCAATAGCAGAAGCCACTTGCCTATGACATGACTCAGCACAGACCCACAGGCACCACCCCTCGGCAAGCCCTGGGCCCAGGTTTCCCTTCTGGCCGGGGCCTGCTTCCTTGGTTCTCAGAGCTAAAGGTACAGAGGCAGAAGACTGCTGAAATCCTAACCTGCAAAGGAAATCGCCAAACAAAATTTCTAACAACTGGTAATTCCGGAATCTTTGAAAATAATATTGAGTAACCATAGCTACCAACCTAGAAAAACGTGTCAGTCAGGAGAAATAGCAGAAATAAATGAAACGAGTCTTTTTTGTTCTATAGTCATCAAGGGCCTTGACTGGGAACCAATACAGGAACATACGTATGACATACCAGATTAGCTAAGTAACAGCTGGAGCAGCCATGTAGTCCAGACGTGCACAGACAATATTAATTTTAAATATTTTACACCATTAGATCTAAAAATCCACATTTAAAAAATTCTAATATCAACATATAAACTACAGCCTGGGCTGTCTCTTATAATTGAAAATAGTACAAAATTTTTTGTTCTAGATTACACAGCCAAATTTAATAATTATAATTATAAATTATAGATTCATCCCATTTAGGGTGCAGTTTGGTCACCCTTTCCTTATCTTCCAGTTCTGAAAAAAACAGCATTATACAATAGAAGAAATATTACATCTAAATTCCTTCCAGACTCTCAACGCTGGTCCAATACCGTTTCAAAATGTTTTTTAAATGGGATAGACAAGAACTGGAGTACGCATAAGATATTCTTCCTCCCTAAGTCATATTCCAAATAGAGTGATGCAGTCTGAGCAAAGCAAATAAAATTGATGCAGCCTCTGCCTCTCCTGGAGATGGGAGAGAGATCTTCCCCTCTGAACAGATCAGCAACAAGAGTCACCCCCAAGGCTATAGTCTAGATCTCACAGGACAGTGACAACAAACCCAGTTAATACATATCCTTTTTCACATTCCCTATAAAACACATTATCTACGAATTATTATTATTAAGAAGAGCACATTTAACCTTTGTAAGGAGCCTCTAAAAGCCTCTAAAAGTTCTTTTTTTTGGTAGCTTTGTCTGAAAATTACTATTTGTAATAAACAGTTCTATACATAGTTGAAAATCAGTGTGGAAACAGAAAATAACAGCTGTATGTGCCTTAATACCTCGGGAGTCTTCTTACTCTGTCTTTTGCCAAAAATGCAGTCAAGATCTGTTTTGCTCCGAGATGACAGATCCTTCCCTAGAAAAACAACACAATACCTTTTAGTAAGACCATTCTTTCAAACATATGAAGCGCACATATAAACTATGAAACTTCTGGAAGTAAAATGAGTTTTGGAAAAGAAACAATTTTATAACTATTGACTATCTCCCCTTCACAGATTACAACTCTTTAATAAAATTAACTAAATTTTAAAATCACTTAAAAATCAAATAGTGTTTGAGAACCAGAATGTATGACATTCTCTTAATGGTAGAAACAACCAAGAGCATGCAGACTGAGAGGAAAACTAAATTCTAAAGCTACCTCTATCACTGGTATGCCTTTGAGGTATAATTTCTGGGTCTCTGGGTTTCCCATTTATAAAATAAATCTTATTTACTTTAAGGAAACACGAGCTACTTACTTAGGATTATGAAATGCAGAATATAAAGCTTCAAGACCCCACATACACACATGAATGAGAACATACTGTTTTTGACACACAGGAGCTCAATAATTAATAAAATGAATGAAAATTTAAAAAGAATAAATGCAAATAAAAATTATTGTATTAGGGTGAAAGAGTTTTAGGTTTTTCTTTTGAAATGTTTTTTGTTATGGCTGTATCAGCTTTAAATAATAGGATACATGGTAAGAACAGGAAATTAAATGGTTTCTGGCAAAAGCAGTGGCAAAAGGACCCATGATTCCTATTAAAAACACTAAAATTTTACTTAATTTCAAACCAACTAATTTAAAATGCACTTTTTTTGGAATTTCTACTTTTACCAAAACTACGCTACGAGCAATCAACCAAATCTATTCCCATTTGTCAACTTCATGGTAAATGCCTTTTAAAAAGTGTAACTACTACACTTAAAGTTGGCTCTGGGGGAGTGTGGCTCTGGCTTAGACACAGGAATTTTTGTTTTGAGTTGGAAGCCTGAGTTCCACTGAAATTGACTCACTTGTCTTCTTGGTTTCCTGTGGCAAACTGACTTGGCAAAGTAATGTCATGACCCAGAAGGTTCTAGTTCACTGACTATCACCAGGGCATTCAAATATGATATTGCTCAGTGACTCCATGAAATGAAAAAACAAAGTACCCTTCAATTTAATGCAAAGCCAGGTGCCAAAACAAGTTTCAGAGGCAGCAGCACCAGATTCAATGGTCCAGTCAGCACGACCTGTTCTCATCAGGAAAGACATGCTCCTCTGTGGCTCTACGCGGCTCTTCCCTTTCGTCCCAAGCTAGAAATGAAGGCTTCCTGGTTCTAACGGATTATTAAGTAGAACTCAGACAAAAGACCACAAAGGAAACTGATTTAAGAACAAAATGAAGCATATCCCAGATAGGAACTCAGAAAATAAACCAGAAAAGTGGGGAATAAAATTGGTCGTTGTGGGGAGAAGTGGACAAACCCTCAGAAGGTCTGGAGACCTACTCCTAGCTTTGTCACCAGCATAACCCATTTTGCACTGCAGAGCACATTCGGGGCTGCAGTTGCTATTTCAGAAAAAGGAGTTGTACTTAGTTCAAAATATGTATTGGCCATCTATCCTAAACTATCTTCTGAAATGCAACAGATACTCTAAAAGAAATGCAAATTCGGACTTCTTTTATAGCAATTCGACTAAAAGGAATGCTGGGGGGATTAAGGAAGGGACAGCATGTGAAAGATTACAATTTTAAAACAGGATGTCAAAATTTGAACATGCAGAGATCAAAAAAAAAATCTAAATGTCAAAAGGAAAACTGCCAAGCTAGTAGAGATAGTAAGCTATACCAATGAAGGTGCAAGTGTTTCTAAAGTTTTGGTGATGGGTTCTTGTTTCAGAAATTTTTATCCTTTAGCAAAGTTCACTTAAGTAAATGTAGAAACCAGGATTGTTACAGGCCTTGCTCTGGATTTGATCTGGAAAACAAAACACAGAGAAGAATTAAGAGTCAGAGACCAATGGAAAGAAACTCCAAGGCAGGTAAAAATGGAAGGTGGAAGCAATACTGAAATAGTTATTTGTTAATGGTCCTGGTTGAATAGTTTACAAATGTCATGAAATTATGGCCACTTTTAAATAATATATACATATTATGAGTTTAAAAGCTAATTGGTCTCAGTTCTGAATTATAGTCAAATCACAGAAAATACTGTTGATAAATCTTAGAGAAAATGACAATCAAAAAATTGAACAGACTAAGAAATATGCTATCTGTCTGGTTTTGGATCTTGTAAGTATTAGTCTTCAATAGGCCATAACATTTTGAGAACCAGGAAAAAAGGCTTCCACGTTGATATAACAAAGATCCATGAAAGAATGAGCAGACAGAAGAGCACTTTGTTTATGATCATTTCAGCTGCTTTTCTAATAACCATGAGTATCAGGTTTTCCAGGCTATCAGAGTAGCAAATTGGAAGGGAGGATTGTTACTGCTACAGCCAGACACACATACGACACCAAGAAGTCCACATTGGAAGCAAATGAAACGATGAAAAATAAACATAAGAAGTTAAGAATCACAGAGATTTGGAGCCTTCTGGTTTAAAGGCAAAAGTCAAATGTAGGATCTAAGGAGAAACTATAAAATACTATTTATAACTGAAACTAAAAAACTCAGGAGTTTTTTCACTCAAAGTAAAGAGGCAAGGGCAAAGAAATGCAAATTTGAGAAATATGTTTATTAAAATGTTAAGGCTTATGTAGGTAGTTTCACTTGCTTAGAAAATTTATTTGCATTCCCTTATCAAGGAAAAAACGAATAATATTACATATATATATATATATATATATATATATATATACACACATATATAGAAACACATGGGGCCAATAATAAGCCTGGGACAGAAAATTATGACAACTTCACTGAAAAGATAATGTCAGAAAACCAGAAAATGTAAAAGAATCAGAGAAGGGGGAGAAATAATAATAAGATGAACTTTTTTTTAAGCCTGCAATGGTGCTACTTTATATTTAAATGTCAAAAGACTCACTAGAGGAACTTCATTGCCCATCACTAAGCACAGCGTGGGGGGGAGTTAGCCACGCTAGGTATACTACAGTCTGTTTCCAGACTAGCAAGCCAACTACCAGGACACGTGTTGTCCATGTAGTTTCCTTGTTTAAGAAACAAAATACTACAAATTGTCATAAGGATAAGAAGTCTGAGCAAATTACCATAATAAAACTGCGTAAGTACAGTTTCTGCAACTTTTCATCTACTCATTGCACAGCTTGGGAGGAAAAGCAATAAATGCTCTCTTGACAACTGCTCACTCTATATAGAAAAACTTCAACGGTTTGGTAGAAATTGATATTTTCCTTATTGTTTCCTCTCTGCAGAAATAGCATTGCCGAATATTTTTCAAATTAAAATAAACTATTTGAAGTTTGGCTTTTAAACAAATATGAATGAAGTTAACTTTTAAAAATACATAATAAATTATTTCAAATATAAAATTATAAATTTAGGACTAGAGAAAGAAATAATAAATGTATCAGCTACTAAAATTATACAGCCAATACTTAGGCAGTTGCAAATTTTACAATGCCATTGCTACTGTAACTTCACCAAGGTAAAGTTTTTACCTTCACTCTTCACACCAAGCTATATAAAATGACATCTGCTCAGTTATGAGTTTTCTGGACCATAGATGGAGTTACAATATGAATCATTCTCATCTAAAAAGCAAATTACTTATTTCTATTATGAGCATACCCACAGGCTAAAATCCTTATTATCCATAATTCTGAACAATCAAAAGTTCCATAAAATGGAGTCATTTCTGGTAAGTCATAAAATAGGACCTATTTTAGAACTCAATAATGACTTAAAAATCTTTCCTCATTTTACAAAAGAGAAAACTGAGTCTGAAAGAAGGGAAGTGGTTAAGTGATTTGTCTGGGAGTGATGGCCAGTACCCAGGTTTCCTGTGACCTAAGAGAGTCTACCTTAGAGGAAACTTAAGAGTTTATCATTCATATCCAGTGACAATAGCTGCTCTACACGAAAATTTTTCTTTTAGTAAATTAAAGACTTTAAAATAAACTTTCCCTGTGGACTGTTACGAAAGGTGGTAAATAATGACTTTCTTCACTACCTGGATTTTTGCCGGCTCCTCCCATTTTTTCAACTTATTCCCAATCTGCATTTCCTCTGTTTTCTCAATCAGTTTCCTCTGCCACCTAACTCTTTCCCCATCATACCAGTGCCCTACTTCTCCCCAAGAAAAGCTAATAAATAAGCACACCTCATTTTAAAACAGAGAAAATGAAGGCACAACAAACCAGGCAGGTTGACAGGGTCAATGGGCAAGGGAGTAGCTTAACTAGAAATAGAAAGCAGATACTCCCAGCACCCATTAGATTAAAGCAGACTAGAGAGGTTTATCCCAGCTTCAGCAAATGCTTCAGATGAACTCATGCATGTAGCCAGGTACTAAAAGAAAATCAGAAGATTTTATTTGCAAAAGTGAAAGCTTAAAAGGCTGCCATACCACTCAAGAGTTACAGCCACTTTTAATTGCATTAATTTGCTCTACACCTTTCTGCTCTATTTCTACTTCTTTCTTTCTATAGGGTCTAATTAAAAATAAAGGAGGAATATATAAGGGATTGGGTATGAAATGACCAGTTAGCCTGTCCTCAAAAGGACTGAGTGGCCAACAAGGACTGTCTTCTGTTCTGCAGCATGCAGGGGTAGACAGAAACCTGAATTGGAAGCCATACAGAAAAGCAACGAAGAAGGTTCTAGCTAGCCTGAGCCATGCAACCACACCTACTGGGAGAGCTAAGGGGGAAGCCCCAGTCTCTCCCTGCACACATGCTGAAAGCCATTCGGCTCCCAAACACTATTCAGCTCTGCCATAGGCTGTCATTTAAACCAAACCCACTCCTACCTTTTGGAGTCCTGGACCCAAATGAGAACGACCACTAATGGTTTAAAGTAGTGGGAATTCCACCTGCCACTGCTATTCAGGCAGGTTCTAGGAGTTAGGGAATTCCCAATCATGCCAACAAGACTAAAGCAAAGAGACGTGCTTTTCCTGCCATTTCAAGGTAGAAACATACATCTAATCTCCTATAGATGAATCATCCACTGGTGACTAAATATCACAACATAAATTATCATATTTATACTTTAAGTATATTATGTAATAAGAAGGTTTTTGTGCCTGGAAAGTGCACACGATGCATAACTGTTCTACAGGAAAACATTTGGGGAGTTCACATTAAACTGTTTCTTAGCAACACAAGACTGCCACTTAGTGGTTAAAAAGGCCAACTGCACCCACAATTGACCATAAGTATTGGGAAGGGAGTAAGAAAGGCAGGATTTACCATCCAGTTCTCGTTTTCTAACTCTGTCTTCGCATTGACCATGGAATGCCAAGTCAGCACTCCACGAAATGAAGAAATGGTGTGGAATAATTTAAGAGTCAACTTGGGAGTGAGATTTCCCAAACCGGAGTTCTCAATATGAAGCATAATTCTCTAAATGGACATGTTTTCAGAGCTATTCAACACCAACATTAAGCTCTGAAACACAAGAAAATGTAACAAAAAATGTTGAGCAATAAATTAAATTTGCTTTCTGACCTAGCAATATAAAGTTCCTTTTCTCCTCTAAATAGCAAGTTGACTTCTGCTTTCGGCTTCACTGAAGGACTTTGTACATAGTCTAAAACCAAATGCAGGGCCCTACTTCAGAGCTATGAATCTGCATCTGCTCCTTAACAAGATTCCCCAACAAATGCTGAAAGTTAAGCACTGCTTCAGATCAATCCAGACAGACCATCCGTGAGTTCCCATTTTGTATGTAAAACAAGAGGTGATGCTGAAGAGCTAAGAATGCTCTAAGAAACCCAGTGTGAACACAGGCGTTTTCAACAACAAGGAAATGCTTAATTTTACCTTTTGTGAATTTCATATAATGAACACGGTTTTTGGAGATTTTAGACTTTTCTTCAAGGCTGAAAGATTTCTTTTCTTTGTTGTCTGAGGAGTCTTAAAAAAATGAAAAGCATTACATTAAACTCTGTAATCCACTCTTATTTTTTCTTACAACAACATGGTCTTATTTAAATAAAATATTTAGGAGTCCTATTATTTATTACTGAACTCTAATCAAATGGTTAGAAATACTTTTAAACTGTGTGGTACAAATCAAACATGGCTATTCTTCAGAAATTTACAAAATCTTCGAGGAAGAGAAATGAAAACTTGTGTTAACACAAAAACCTACATACGAATGTTCATAATAGCCTTATTTTTATTTTAATAGTAAAATACTGGAATAACCCAAATTTTTCAATGGGTGAATGGATGAGCAAATTCTGGTATCTTTATTTTGGAACACTACTCTGCAATATAGAGTAATGAGTTATCGATACATGCCACATCCTGGATGGACCTCAAGGGCATTCTGCTTGGGGAAAAGGTCAATCTACATACTATGTGATTCCACTTACATAACATTCTTAAAGTAACAAAGCTATAGAGATGGAGAACTAATAAATGGGCTCCATGGGACAGAGACGAAGCGGGGTGTTGGAGGTTAGAGGGAGGGAAGGTGGATGTGAATACAAAGAGGCAGCATGAGGCAGCTCCTTTGTGGTGATGAAACAATCCTATACCTTGATTATGGCAGTGGCTATAGGGATCTAAACGTGATAAAAGTGCGTAGAGATACCCACACAAATGAACGAGCGAGGCTAAAAAACTGGTGAAAACTGAACAGTCTGTTGGCCTAATTAACGGTCAACACCAGTGCCAATTTACTGGTTGTGATAGTATGCTACAGCCACATGAGATGCCACCATGGGGGCAAACTGGGTGAACGGTACTCAGGGCTCTTTGTAGTACCGTTTTTGCAATTTCCTATAAGTCTGTAATTCTTTCAAAATTAAAAGTTATTTTAAAAAAGCTTTCAGACAATTCTTTGCATGAGTTAATTGTATCAACAACCTGAAACTCTATTCTGCAGTCACTTGCCAAAAATAGCTTGGGTTTGTTTTTTTTCAAACTTCCCAACAGTAAATCTTTCTCCTCCTTTTGTGACCAAACACTTCATATGGCACATAACATTCTTAATCTGATATCTCAAAGACAAATCACCTAGCAACTTATCAGCTTAAAGAATCTATTATTAATTGAAGACGTGTTCAGTACTAGGCACTGAACTAAGCTTTCTATGCATTTTTGTATTCCTTTTTACAACCACCCCATCAGGTAGATGTTATGATTATTAAAATTACTTCACAGGACACTGAAGCACAGAGGAGTTAAATAAGGCACTTCCAGGAGGTGGCTGTGATGGGGCTCAAACCCAGGCGGGTCTGAGCGAGAGTGCGTATTCTTAACCACTGCTTCCCTGACAGAACTGCCCTCCCACTTCAGAGGATGTTAAAAATCTCCTTGGGAGTTTCTCCAGCTTCCGAGCGTACAGAGTTCCCAAAATCCCGAGCAAGGGCAGACCTTAAGGGAATCAGTTTCTACCTGCTTGTCCATATGCATTCTTCCCTAAAACTGCTCTGATTCTGCGTGGATGCATCAATCTGATTCTCCTTCTTCACTTCTCCCACATGTCCTTCTCCCGCTTTACAGAAGACAGGTACAACTCTTCTCTTACCAGAGATAAACAGGGACAAGCCCAAGCACTGGTGTCAGGGAAGTGTCCTTTAATCAAACAGCAAAAGCAGCCCCATCCCCCACACCAACCTAACTCATCAAGAAAGAGATGCACTTCCAAAAAGAGTTTACTGTCCTAATAATTATCAAAACGTATGTTTCTTGTGACCTACTAATTATAATGTCAACCTAATCAAAAGGAAAAATATTTACATGTAAAGCCTTGACGTTCCTAGGAATAAACCAAAAATTAATATGTATTTGTTTTGTGGCAGAAAAATATGATAGGGTGATAAATTTTAAAAAGTTTAAGCAAACAAATATATTAACATAAAGTACTACAGAGCATATGCAATGGAAAGGAACTATAAAATATAATGCTCTGACTTGTCTATTTCTAAATAGATAACGATGGGTATCAACTGCTCTGGTATTTATCATCCGTTGGTTACATTTGATTTTCTTTTAAAATGCCAGTATTTCCCAATAAGCCAGAAATTATAGTACTTTGCAACTAAAGCTATGATTAAAAATCCTATAGATGTCAATATAAAAATGTGAGCAGTTTTTAAAAATTTCCTTAGAGGATATGTGAGCAAAAAATTGAAGATCCCCATCCCAAACCACACCTTTGTGGATGACAGGTTATAAGCATCCCAGTTTATTTCCAAAAATATTGAAAGTCAAAAGGAGCAAAATATTTAATGGAAGTAACAAACATTTCCATTTCCTAAAATTAGGAGATAAGTCCACCAAAAAGCTAAGCCGAGTCTGGCAGAGAGTAACTAAGTGAGACAGGACAATTTTTTAAAATGAAATTTTAAAGAATATACTGATTTTTGTATCCCATAAGGAGATAAGATTTATTTCTAGAACCTTTTAAGATTCTAGGAGAAAGCAGTATGGAATCTCTGCTTAATTAAAAGACAAATTGTGTAAATTTGTTAAGCAATCTTAAGGAAGTAAAAATATTATTATAGCAAAAAAATGTTACTAGGTAATTATGTCATTTGCTTGTTAGCTTTAACATGACCAAAAATTCACTTGGATAGAGTGAATTTTTACTAAAGATGATATGGCAGAAAAATAATCTATTAGCTTTCCAGGTCCATTTCTTGGATATGTTTTCCCTTAAAGAAATATTCTAAAGGCTTTTCAGTACTGAGTCTGGTAATTAGCAAGGCCTGGTTGGGACTCACTGAGCTAGACAGGAAGCAGGGCGCCAACTGCACCACCCCTACCACAGGGCTACCGGCACCCTCTAGTGGCCTCGAGGTGGAACTTAATCTACAGATTAGTAACTTCCGCTGTCCATGATCTAAGATAATTCTATGTCTTTTGCAGAAAAGAATCAAACTGCGCAGATGAACATGTGGACAAGGCTGTGCAAGAACAAGGTATTTGTACTGCTTGGAATCTGTCATGCACTTACTACCTTCCTGACAAATAATACAAGGGTCCCCTGGGTCACTTTAAACATTTTACTGACTGCATTTTGATAATACTTCAGGAAGGTCCAACTACAACAAAAACTGGAAACAACCCAAATGTCCATGACCATGTGAATGGATAAACAAACTGTGCCATACTCATACAATGGAATATTACTCAAGAATGAAATGAACGACTGATAAATGCAACGACATGGACAGAGCTCAGAAGTATGCTGAGAAAAGAAGCCACATGGAATAGACAATACAGATCTAATCTACACGGACAGATCAGTGGTTGTCTGGCACCAGAAAACACGATGGGTGGGGGGGAAGCGGCTGACAGGGAAGTGACTCAAGAATATTCCCTGGAGTGATGAAAATTTCTTTATCATGGTTATTATGGTTACAAAGGTCACATGGTTACATTTGTCCAAACTCATGAAACCACACCCTCAAAAATGGGTACATTGTACTGCACATAAATTAAACCTCAGTAAAGTTTACTTTTAAAAAAGATTACAGGCAGAGTTCTGCTTTCAGTAATGGTGGACTGGCTAATTTTAACCATCTCTTTTGCTAAGAAAACCAGAACTAAATATTGGGGGTGAGAGTGGGGGTTATTGCTCAAAGATATTACCGTGTGGCTAACAAAACAGCAAAGAACTACAGAGTCACAGGGATAAGGAAATCCAGGGAGGTGAGTCTGACATTTGGGGCTTTTCCCCCCATTGACTGTCAACTCCAGAAAAGGAGTTGAGAAATTAAGCAGGACATTCAAGGAATGTTAAAAGTTTTTTAAAAGCGAAAAGGAGAACTAAAATCAGTTTGTATAGAAATTTTGAGTTTTGTAGCAAAGGAGAGCAGAAATAACAGTAAAATGAGGTAAACAGAGTCAAGAAAAAGATTTAAAATTCATTTTTAAACATTTTTTTTGAACAGGACATAATGCACATGGTACAAAATTTTAAAGGTACAAAGAGACTACAGTAAAAGCTAAGTTTTCTTCTCATCCTGTTCCGCAGTCACTTAACTCCTCTCCTTAGAGGCAATCACTGTGTGATCAGTTTCTTAAGTATTTTTCTGGAGATACTTTATGTATATAACATATACTCAGAATAGATATTCTAGAGATATTCTATGTAAATCAGCCTCAGTGCCACATATTTTGGGCCAGATAATTCGGTCGTCAGGGTTGTCCTGTGCACCATGGGATGTTAAGCAGCATCCCTGGCCTCTACCCTCTAGATGCCAGAAGCACCCCCATGCCCAGCTGTGACAACCAAAAATGTCTCCAGGCATCGCCAAAATCACCCCTAGTGAGAACCACTAGTGTATACCCAAGCACAAACACACACGCCCTCACTATTTTTTTCCTACAAATATATGCCATTCACACTATTTTTCATCTTCATTTTTTTTTACTTTATAATATTAGAGATCATCCATCAAATTTTATTTATATCTTGCTGTCATTAGTATAGTATTTACAATGTTCATTATCTTAAGAACATTTTATTTTGTTATTTGGAGATTTAATTGATGACACCTAGGTATCAAGCCAAAATTCATCTACCTAAAGGTATCGCTCTTACTTGTTGGCAGTACATCCGAATCGCAAACACTGATCAGGGGAAATACTCTCTGCAACTAATAACAATAATGATAAACATTATAGCAGTTAATAGCTATTAAGCATTTAACTGTGTTAAGCAGTGTTCAAAGTACTTTAGCTGTATACTTTAGCTGTATATTTAATTCTCACAACAACCTTCTGAGGATGATATTACCATCTCCATTTCACTAAAGAGGAAACCAAGGTACAGAGACATTCAATGATGAATTCAAGGTCACACAAGTACAAGTGTCAGAATCAGGATCCAAATCCAGGCAGTCTGGTGCTGGTGTTCATCTCTAAACCACTACACTCTATTACTCTTCGGTCAAAACATACAAGTCTTATATAATCATGTTTACATTCATATCTTATTTCTATTGACGTCAACTGTGATCTTGAATAGAAAGATGTTTTTGTTTACTTAGTAAAAGCTAATGTCCCTGGATTTTACTGCTGCATATATCCTGCATTTCCTAGTACCAGCCCAATCAGTGTTTTCACAAAACATTTTCCTGATGTTTTTCTTTGGCTAACATTTAAATGACCATCTTTTAAAATAGGACCAGCTAGGATAGTTCTAATAGTTATCCCATGGATAAGGAAAACTGTCTAAGTTAGAGATTCCATCAAGAAGTCTAATCCGATTAGGGAAAATACAAACAGAGCACCTTTTCCTTCATGCTTTTGGGATTACTCTCATATACAGCACGGCAACAGATCTTCTCACAGTTAGATTTGTGTTATAATTTTACCAATTACTAGCTACCCCTGCTAGCTACCTCCCAAGCAGGGATTACGTCGGCACATACTCGAGTCTAACTTCATATCCAACACACAGCTCAATAAATGTTTGCTGAACTGAAGTCTAATTTTTAATTTCACTCCACAAAGTTCTTTTTCCTTCAATTTAAGAGTTTTTGACTGTTCACTACATGCCAAACACTGTGCGAAAGGACTAGAAATTCCTTATAAAAATGTTTGCAGAATAGAGCTCAACAACAAAAAAACATGATTCGAAAATGGGCAAAGGACTTGAAAAGACATTTCTCCAAAGAAGACATACGAATAGCCAACAAGTACATGAAAAAATGCTCATCATGATGAATCGCTAAGGAAATGCAAATCTAAAGCATAATGAGTTATCACCTCACACCCAGTAGGATGGCAACTATCAAAAAAGCAAAACTAACAAGTGTTGGCAAGGATGTGGAGAAATTGAAACCCTTGTGCACTGTCGGTGGAAATATAAAACTGTGCAGCCACCATGGAAAACAGTATGGTAGTTTCTCAAAAATTTTGAAATCAAACTACCATATGATCCAGTAATCCTACTTCTAGGCATATAGCAAAAAGAACTGGAAGCAGGGACTTGAAGAGACATTTATACATCGATGTTCATAGCATAATTCACAATAGCCAAGAGGTGCAAACCAAGTGTCAATCAATGGATGAATGGATTAAAAAAATGCGATATATACATAAATGAGATATTTTCACCCTTAAAAGGAAGGAAACGGTATGACACTGGATGCACAACTTTGAAGACATTATGTTAGTGCAATAATCCAGACACAAAAGGACACACACTACATAATTCCACTTACAGGAGGGCCCTAGAGTAGTCAGATTCAGAGAGACAGAAGTGGAATGGAGGCTGCCGAGGGCTGGAAGGAGGAAGAACGGGGAGTTAGTGTTTAAAGGGTACGGTTTCAGTTTTACAAAGTGAAGAGTTCTTTGGATGGATTGTGATAATGGTAGCCTGACAATGTGAATGCACTTAATTTCACTTAACTGTGCATTTAGAAATGGTTAAGACAGCACATTTTTTGTGTATTTTACCACCATTAAAGAAAATGTTTGGGGAGTGGCTCCACAGTATAGTGGTTGGCATGTCTGCTTTACATGCAGAAGATCCTGGGTTCGATCCCCGGCAGAGCCACGGCCCATACCCCAGATGCACCAAGCTCCGGGAGCACCAGCCAGGCCCCCCGGTGCGCCAGGCCTGGGATGTGCTAGGCCCCCGGGATATGCTGCGAGTGCACGGGAGGAGACGCCCCACCTTCACTGATCCAGTTCTTAAGGGGAGATGGCAACATCTGTAGGTCAGGGGTGGAAGGTGGGTGGGGGGAATTAAAGAGGGGGAAAAAATGTTTGTAGAGGGGCTAATAGTCTAGATTTCTTCAGTGACTATCCAGCAGAATTAACTGAAGTTATGTCCTTGCCTTCCAAATAGACATGTGACAAAAAACTTCCTTTAAAAACCTAAAATCATACCAGATGCCCATAAGTTCGAGTACACTCTCCATGTCCTTCCCCCAACTGTACTATCTTTCTGTCAATTTACTATGAAAAGACCGATATTCAGTTGTTTCACTTCTAGTTCCTATAACTTAGAATACAATTTTTAGTAGAGTCCCTGCAACAAATTTACTCAAGCAATGTGACTCTCTTACATACATTCATAGGTAAAACATATTCTACTAGGTAGAAACAACACTAAAAAGGCTTTACTATTAAGCCTTTTGCTGGCTGCTAATTTATGGTCCCACTTGGTACTTCTTGTTTTGTATTTTTAAAACAAGTTCTAGTCATACTCATGGATCTACAGAAAGATCACTTTACTATCTGAGGTTGAAAACAAATGGATTTATCTTGTCATTCTCAAACTCAGAATGGAAAAAAGTGTTTGTTTTCAACTTAAGGTTTATGTAATGAAAGCACCATTAAAATGTAAACAAATGACTATTTGTAATAGCGTCCATCAATTAACTTTCGGTAGTATGATGCTTATAGCAAAATAAGTTGGTAAAATATTTTAAATTTAAAGATTATGTCTACTATAAATCTAATGGATAACAAAGTAATGGTTTCCCTACCTGTTTTTTCCTGCCCATGACAAGTGTTCAGTTCAGCCAGAAGATGGTTAAAGTCATCCTGATGAGCAATCCAGTTGTCCTGAAAATACCAAAACAACCGATTAGAGGCAAGTCTGTAGCTACGCTGGTTGAGATAAGATATTTTGAAATCAAGGAAATCTGGTTAATGTGAAATTTTAAATGTTTCATCAAAATATTTTATAAATTTGAACAGAGAAGATCTAATATAAACTTGAAATGCAAATTACTTGCATTAGTATTAAAAGTGGGTTCTTTAGAAGCTCAAGTCCTGATTTCAAATGCGGACAATTTATCAATAGTCAATTCACAGGCAAATAATCAACAGGCAACCTGTATGCTAAATATTAAAATAAAACAAAATAATTTTTTTCTCACTACAGGAAAATTATGTAAGTCAAAGAAAAAAGCAGTGGTGGACTTGGTTCTCTTCTTTGTTCATTTGGAACTTCATATATTTTGCCCAATTCTATTTGCTGGCATCGAACCCAGTTTTATAAAGTTAACACTGAGGAAAGGAAGAGGATGGACTACGAGTTCCCTGAATCAGTCAGCACACATTTGTAAGGTGCTGAGCTCCTAAGTTCATTATAACAAGAGAATCTGGCTTTAAGAGAGAATGAACATCGCCAAAATAATCTAAACCAGTGGGAAGCAAAGTATCAATGTAGGAATTTGCCTCACACACGCTTTTTTAAGACTGCTTAAAGGTTAAAGCATATCTAATAGGTTTATTGGGCAATGTTTTTCCTAAAAAATCAAGCGTATCTATACATCTATCTCTCAACAACTACCTTCAATATCAGACTTATATAAACTCTTCCTTTAGTTGTTTAAAATTTTAGCTGTTGGTACAGAAAATTTTAGCTTATCTAGTCTCCTACTCCGTCAGTGCTATTGAACTAATCAAAGTAAGTTGACCCTTGAACAATACAGGTTTTGATTGTGTGGGTCCACTTACATGCTTCCCTCCACCCCCGAGAAATACTATATTTTTTTCTCTTCCTTATGATTTTCTTAATTTACTCTGTTGTAAGAATATAGTATATACTAAATATAACATACAAAATATGTATTGATCAACTGTTTATGTTATCTGTAAGGCTTCTAGTCAACAATAGGCTATTACTAGCTAAGTTTTTAGAGAGTCAAAAGTTACACCTGGATTTTCAAATACGCAGGGGTAAGCGCCCCAACCCACACATTGTTCAAGGGTCAACTGCAATTTAGTTTACCTAAAGTAATTCTCCGAATTTTCTACCAAATTCTGTTAGTTGTAAAAATTTAAGAACAAAGCTTTCAGCTTAGACACGTGCTAAAGCAAATACTGAAAATGGAAAGCATGATAAGCCAGGCATTAATTTTAATTACAGTGTCATATTTTCAGTGTCAGTACTTAAGAGGAAATGTGAATAAATTCAACTGTGTATGGCAATAGTCAGAAATAGAAAATGGGACAGGAAAAGAACACCACTTTCTTGCAAAAGAAACTTTTAGTTTCTTTCTGAAACTAAATGTCACCAACTTATAATAATATAAGCTAATATTAGAACACAGGTAAAGATGAAAATTCCTGTCTGTCCTGAAATGAGTATTTCTATAAAAAATACTTTTTGAAAAGTTTAGCAATAAAACTAATTTGGATCTCTTAGACATAAGTAAAGAATCTCAAGAGGACAGTAAGGCAAGGTGAGAGCATGACACTTGATGAAGAACCAGCTTAGTTACGGACTCTTTACTTAACCAAAACGTGGGGGATACACTTTGAATGATTAAAAACTGAATTAAAATTTATAAATTTCTTTAAAAAGTCAATTATCCAAGGAAAACACCTAGCAGACACACTGTTGCTCACTTCATTATTGATTGTGGCTCCAAGTCCCAGGTGGTTATTTTTAACTTGAACTTTAATATGATCTGTGGCTCCTTGCTCTTGAGCCCCTAAACCCTGTGGAGATTAAACATAAAGAAAGTTAGCTTTTTTAAAATCAGGTATGAAGAGTAATTATCTCTATGTTTCTTCATCAACCATTCAATTAATCACTAGACATCTAGGATCAAGGCACCATCTGTGCCCTCAAAGAGGACACCGGCTAATGGATTCTTACAAGATACACCTGTAGTACCAAGGATGTACTTACAATAATGAATACTGATTCTTCAACCTGAGACCTAATTTAAGCCCCATGTAAACACTATGAAGAATGTGTCTTTTCCTGATGTCCTACTAGAAGCCCACTGGAAGTATTGTTAGGTCTATGGTTCTCTCCATTAAATAATTTTATAAAACAACACTGAGAAAGGGGAGAGGGGGCTCCAAGTCCCCTGCATAAATCAATACTCATTCGTAAGATGTCCCAGAGAGCTCAGTGTACTGGAGAACCTAAGAGGCACCCAGAGTGGCTTCAGCAGCATGAATGAAGAGAAATTAAGATGCTTTAAAGGGGATACACCTCACAGGACCTTCAAAATTGTGATAGAAATTTGGATCTTATTTTTTAAAACAATGGGAAACAACTGAACTTTTTAGCAAGAGAATGACATGATCTAATTTCTGTATTTTAAAAGCTCATTCTGGCTGTTGTATGGCAAATAGCCCAGAAGAGGAGGAGAAAGGAGATGGGTAAGTAGTTGAGAGGCTACTGTGGTGATCAGGCCAAGTGATGGCAAGGGTTGGACCAGCCTGGTGAGAGATGAAAGAGCCATAATGACTGGGAACATGGGAAGGAAGAGAAATGGAGGAACCAAGCAAGACTCCCAGTTTCCTGGCTTGAGTAAGTAGGTAGACAGGGACAATAAGCAAACATGGGGGAAATTTGAGAAGAAAAAGATCTAAAGGATCAAGAGTTTTATAATAGAAATGATAAATTTGAAATGCTTACTCAAGTGGAAACATTAAGCTCAGAGGACAGAAATGGACTAGATACAAAAAAGTGACAGAATTAGATAATTCTCATAATTTAGATAATTCAAAGTATGGAATGAATGAGTTCATCTGAGCAGAAGCACAGAAAGGATCTGGGGCTGAACCCCAGGAGTTCTGAAGCTCAAAGACTAGAAGAGGAAGAGCCAACATTAAATTTAGGAGTGACCAGTGAGGCAAAAGGAAAAAACAGGAGAGAGGGCCAGACAGAAGTATTTCGCAGAGGAAGCAGTCAATTATGTCTAATGCTGTTAAGAGATTATGTGAGAACAAAGAAGGGTCCATTCGATTTGGTGAAAAGATCATTAAAGATCTTGACAAGAACCATTTGAGTATAGAGATGTCAGCAGAAGTCCTATTTGAGTCAGGAATAATGGAATGTGAGGAAAAGGAGAAAATGTATAATAAAGTATTATTACTCCTGACAATATAAAACTCTGTTGGGCAAGTATGATTCCAAATGAAAATAATTAAAGGGCACTGTCTATAAAAGATGCTAATCACATAGTTTAAATGATAAAAAGAGTTGATATTTATGTTCCATTCTAACTTTATAATCACAAGGTCATTACAATTTACTTGTTTCTCCAAATTCACTTATTTAACCAAAACATAAATGTCTAGCAGCATCCAAAAAAAAAAAAAATGCGTTCTTCTGATTTGTAATCTCTTTATACGGCTCCAATTTCTTTTGCTTTTATGCAAAATACCTTTCCTTTGGACCACCCCATCTTCTCCAGCATCCTCTGGCCAAACTTGGAATCGTCATTACTCCATGCGGTGTTTCTTGGATCCACAGCCCACTTCTGCTTCCGCCGACCTGCAAATGATAAAGTATCTCATTAGCAACCTATCTTTCAAACCTGGAAAATACTACACAAATATACACATATCTAATATATACATACTTGTATAAACTATGAAATGCATGATATCTTAATACAGATATCAGATTCTGCATCAGACTGGATCATTTACCTGGTTTCCCCAATAACTATATAATCTTAACATATAAATTGATCTTATAAGACAAAAATTAAGATATTCCCTCCAAATGTGACAAATCGAGATACAGATATACCATCAGTTGGGCCTTCCACATTCAGCTAAAGGCAGCAATTTATTAAAGCACCTGTAGACACAACGTCATCATCATCGTCATCATCATCAGTAGCAGCAGCAGCTGTGATAGTTTTTATTGCCACATATTATATGCCAAATGCTACCCACACATTATTAGATTCAATTTTCAGAGTTACTCAATAAAGACAGATATTCTTAGCTCCACTTTTCAGATGAGAAAATCTGAGGCTTAGGGACAGAAATGTGGCCAACGAACGTCCCCAAGCAAAAATCAGAGCCTCTACACAAAGCGAGGTCCTATTGCTGTCAAAGTTTGTACTCTTAGTCTGCAACATTCAACAGTCATTATGTTCCCAGGGGGAAGAGTCAACTGTGCCCTCCACACACATGATCTACAGATACTAATGATCCCATCCCTTCTCATTGAAACGCCCTAAAGTCACATGAGCCTTTCTATAAACGTCCAGAATAAATTATCTGCTTCTTTTTTGGCATTTAATTAACATTCTCCTGTATTATGGCTATTTATATCCATCTCTTACACTTTCTATTAGATCATAATCTCCTTAGGGCTCATATTTGTGTCTTATTTGTTCTTATGTTCCATTGCAAGAAGTAAAAAACACTTTTTATCCATAGCAGGAGCTCAGTAAATATGTGAATGAATGTACAAGTGAATGACAAATAAAGGAAAGAAAAGAGACAAGGAAAGGGGAAAGGAAGAAAGAAACATAACTGAATTAAGGGACTACTTTGAGTCTCTTCAAAGTATTTTTTTAAATGCATATAAATTGGGAATCCAAATTTATCATTGTAGTTTTAAGGAAAATTATGGCAGTGATCTCAAAAGTTCACAGAAAAGAACATGAAACTCAAAAGTAAATTGTGGCCAAGTGAGAAATTTGGAGGTCAAGTGTCATTATCATTCACCTACTGAACCAATCGAAGCACAGTATCTCACTTTCAACTGCAGCCTCATGCCTTGGCAGTCTCATAAAATAATTTTTTTAAAAATAACATCCTCCAGTCAGAGAGGTTTACTGTACTGCATATAAAAAGACCCATAACTATACATAACCTAACAAAAATAAGTGAACCTTTTACAAACATGCAGGCAGAAAAAAAAGCTACTTGTAAAACAAAACAAATTGGGCCAAAATTAATAGTGTTTTCTAGGAAAATGGTGACCCAAAAATGCTACTCGTGACTGAGTTATCACTTTACTTATCTTAGTAAATACTCAGCATAATGTTGCCTCTGCTGACGACCACCACCTCACAGACCAGCCTTGTTAACCAGTGTTCTCTGTAGGCTGCAGACGGGTGTGTGTCAGGGTCCATGCCTCTTACAGTAGTGCTTGTCAAGGCCCTCTGACTGTGGCTTGTATGAAGGAGATTTTCGGGGAATGACTGAGCCTGCCCTCTGCAAGAACTGCATACAGTGGATGTCACTGTACAGCAGACTGTAAGGCTTACATGAGAGACTGGATGGGTAGCCAAGGTCAGCGCCTCTTTCCCAGAAAAGTGGCAGGTATCCCTCAACCAGTGAGGTAGGGCTGTTTTTCCCAAATGAGATGTTAAAGGTGAGGAGGGACTTCCCATTAAATTAAAAAAGAGTAACACCGGTCAAACAAAATTTAATAGTGTTCCAGACTACGAACTTCCCGAGACTTTTAATATGCAAATGTGTAGATCCTCTGAGCAGAGGACAGAGCAGCACTGCCATGTTCCCCTTATTTGACCAGAACCCTATTTGCCTAGAACTATCTGGCTCTCGTGTTGTGAAAGTTTACGGGTTTAGGAAATCCTGGCAAGGAAAAGACTGTCTCTGGTCTGTTCAGATTACACCTACTTTTACATGCACCATGTTACTCATTCCACCGTCTATTCTGTGCTCGGATGTCAGCTTTGTATACAGAAAAGACCTAACACAGCAGGCCTGACTCACAGCTTCCCCTCAAAAGGCTTCCCAGCAAGGCTGGCCCTTGGCTGGGAACTTGGACTTCAGGATTCCTACTATTTTCCGAAATGTTAAGAGACACTCGCTATGCTCAACTGTTCAAACAAACAGTATGGTTTATGCTGAACGCCTGCTTTCCTTCTGGGAGTCTAGAATGTGGGTACACGCCTGGCAGTGGCTGCCTACAAGACAAAATTTTTTGCCTATGGTAAAAATCCCTGGGCTGAAAAAAAAATTACTGAGTGTTTAGCAAGCTTCCCCGGTAGGCAGCATTTCACATGTGTTACCAAAACTTGTACCGGGGGAATTAAGCATGTCACGAGTGCCACTGAGAGAGGACTCTGGAAGTCTGTGCCTGGTTCTCCTGCACTTTGCCCCATGGGTCTTTACCTTTTGCTAATTTTGCTTTGTATCCTTAAGCTATAATAAATCTTAGCCATGATTACAACTATATGCTGAATCCTGTGTCCTGAGTCCTAGCAAATCACTGAATCTGGGGATGGTCTTGGGGACACCTGACACTACGTAGAACAGCAGTGTAAGGGACACAGGGCCCAGAATCTAGAGAATCACTGTCTAGAATGATGTGTTTAACCATCCTCTGGCGGGACTCCTCCTATTTGGAGATCTAATTGTAAATGGTTCTGTCAGGATATTTTAGGGTAACACCAATAAACCACCTTCACAGGACAGCTACAAGGGATTTCACCTTTCAGTTACTGCATGCCTAATACCACATGGTTTATGTCAGGATTCAGCTTCCTCTGAAAGGCGTGTTGAGTTCCAAGAGACAAGGGCAGAAGTTTTGTCTTTTTTATTTCAAAGACATTTTCAGATATTCAAGAGCATAAAATATATAACCCATGTAGTCTCATTAAAAAATCATTCAAGACATTTAAAGTGGAGGAAACTACAGTATATTTTAATGCAATAAGCATTAAAATCCATTAACTAGTGTTGCAATTTAATTATTATGTTAATTATAAAATGTAATGATTCCAAGTGTCAAAAATTGGTCTGAAAAAGAGTCTAAAAAAAGTCACACCTTGATTATAATCTGGGTCTAAAATTCCAAATGACATAAAGATCATTAAGTGATTAAGAGTGGTTAATGAAATTCTTGTCCTACAAAGGTGGAGGTTTGTGTAAGCTGGTTTTCTTGTCTGTAACATCTGATAATTAGAGAAACACAGGATAAAGTGTTTTTGAGAAACACAAAGAAAATTACTCTAAGATTTTTAAAAATAGAATAAGTGCCTGTGAAGATAAAAGAAAATACAGTCCACTTCCAGAAGTGAAAATGTTCACTACTAACGTTAAGTAGAAGAAAAAAAAAGTAGGATACAAAATTGTACCTATAGAATGACTTTAATTTTATAAACTATCAGAGAAAATAATTGCTGGGTGGTGAAACTATGGAACTAGAACTTTTCTATGCTTCCATATTCTCATTTCTAAAATAAGAATACCATTCCTAAATATCTAATTGTAAGGGATGTCAAAGACATTAATTTAGCAAAATTTTTAGCAAACCACAAAATAGTATGTAATATCATGACAAAGATTTGAGAATCTGTAATCATGGTGGGTAGAGAACTGAAAATATTCCCTTGAAATCATGCAATTTGAATTACTGATGTCTACAAACAGACGTTACACCTATTTACCACTTCATACTTTGAGCTATTTTCACATTCACTATCTGATTGATTTTTTTAAACCAACCTAGCGATGAAGATAATAAATGAAGTCTTTAATAGTCCCACAGAAACTGGTCACGGGAAAAGATATAAATGAATAGGAGAGTCAGGGTCAATGTTCCCTAGTGCATGCAGAATTAAACACACATCAAAGAATATTAAAACTGGAAGAGAGCTCAGAGATTAGGCTCTAAGTTCACTATCGAAAACGTATTCCTTTCTATGAGTCCCTGTTTAAAAACAGTAGAAAACTGCAGGTCCTAGCAAGAACATAAAAATATAGATATAACTACATCAATTTTTTCACTTTCTAGCTCAATGATTTGGGGTGAATCCTTTTTGTTTTGTGATCACATTCCTCCACCTCCTTAGATAAGAGGATGCTGACAGCATTTATTTCACAAAATTCCTGTGTAGTTGCTGCTGGTCTTGTTCAGTAAGCAGTTTCTGTTCATCGCTCACTACACTCTTCCAAAACGCTATAGGGCGTCTCTTCATGACTAAAGCACGACTGTCCTCTGGTGGCAGGAAATCTTAGCTACAGCTACCATTCAGAAGTTAAACAGACGATCAGAGAGAGAATTAATGAACTGACGGTAAAGATCAAAGGCAAACTGAGGCAGGATAGGGCACTGTGGCTTACACTCGTGTCAAGAGTTCTAACTCCCACAAAGTCAAAATCGCCAAAGTCTTACTTAGAATTACTCATTAGCCCTGCACTCCCTACAAAGGATCTAACTTCCTGTATTTGATGCTCCTAATCCCTTTGCTTTTGTCTGGATTCAATACATCTTCGAGAAGGGGATTTCACTGCCTAAGGAGATTTTGCAGGCCTAATTTCCTCATTTTAACCTAGGCGGCTGGGTGAGGCTCGGGGAAATGAAAAGAACCGGTCCGGGTTCCCACGACCGGTGTCCTGATTCATTCAAACCCACCGCGCGCGTGCTCAATACTGAACACGACATTCACAAAGTCTCTTTCACTAGCAGGCCAACTTTCGGTGAAGGCTGGGCTGGGAAATCTCCGCAGCAGGCAGAGTGAGATGAACCCGGCTTCCCAGTGTCCCCGCCCCCAGCACCATCCACCTGATTGCGTGTCGCCCACCCGCACGCCCTACCACTGGGTCTGGCCAGGCGCGTCACCCTGAACTTGCACCTTCGCGCCCCGGTCGGGCCTTCTCACCCAACACTCACGCTCAGCCAGCATGGACATGTCGCAGAGCCTGTGACGCCACGGACCTCTGGACCTGAACTACTGGGGCTACTGGGCAGCCCGATCACCGGGAAGTTGGAATCAAGGTACTCGCACGCCGGGTGCACAGCAGCCGCGAGGGCGCACGCTGGTGACGTCAGTGAGGAGCGACCGGCTCCTACACTACGTGGCGGCGAGTGGGCGGGGCGCGGATAGCGTGGGGGCGAGGCGATCTGAGATGAGAGCGAGTGCGGCCCCGGGTGGGGAGAGGTCCGAAGTGTCCGGGTCTCAGGGAGGTGGGGCGAGAAGTAACGATTCCTTCGCTCGAGCAAGTTCCTGTACTAAATGATTGGATATACGTAAAGCCTTTACAACAGTGTCTGCCGCCTGATTCCTAACAGGCCACGGACCGGTACCGGTCTGCGGCCAGGGGTTGGGAACACCTGTTCCAGAAGCTCAAACGGAAGACAAAACCTAGCCAACAGCAGTGTGAAGAGAGGATCGCTATTGATCCCAGTCCAGAAATGCCTTCTGGCTTCCCAGCAGCAGGCCTGGCCTGAGATTTCGCCTCTGTTTATACTTCCTATCAAAATATTATGGCTTTAAACTTTAGCCATCACAAAATCTGTAAAGCTCAACGATGGAAAATCACGTCCAGAGATCAAATTCATATAATGACTCAAATGAAAACAAACAAACAAACGGATTTCCTCTCTGCCTTATAATTGTTTTCTTTATTGTCTTAGATAAACCTTCTCTAGCCTTTAAGCAAGGAGGGCAAAGTTAGTTTTTGTATCTTGAGATGTTTTCAGAATGGCAGGTGGTGGAGGGGAGGGTGCTGGTGACGGGGGCGGAGAGAACAAATAGACGTAAGGTGGGAGTTAGGGTGGTGAAAGGAGGATAGCGTGGTGGCTGACTTAGTCACCTGCTTGAGAGATTTCTAGACCTGAGATGCTGGCTGAGGACCCCTGTCCTGAGTGTGGGAAAGCATCGTTTCAGGCAGGGGCTCTACTTTCCAGGTTATGAATGAACATTCTTGAATCACCTAAGAAGGTTTCCCAAGCCTCACTTTTAGCTCTCTCTGACCGCTTCTAAAATCTTGCCAGCTTCTTCTGCTCTGTAGGTAAGCAGTCCACAGCCCATGAAGTTCTGTTGGTGTAGCCTATTTTCCCTACAGTGATTTTCCTTGGCGCAGTAATTAGTAGAGCAAGTTCCAAAGTTAGAAGCTTCAAATCTGGCTCTGATACCTGCAAGTTATGCAGCCTCTTTGATTCCTCTCTGCCATCCCATGGGATTGCTGTAAATATTAAATAGAAACTCAGAGGGACGCCTAGTGAGTTATGACACTATTCTACTGCAAGTGGCCACTGGTGTTTGCCCTGAAAATTACAGGCAGCTCAAAGGGCCACATCTGCCCCATCTTTATTCTTCATGTCCCTCTTTCATCTTCTGCCACTTACCAGTTGTTGACCTTGCATAATGAAATATTCTGTGCCTCACTTTCCACATCTGTCTAATAAGGATTGTAATGGTACTGCCTCAAACAGTTGTGACGCTGGTTAAATGAAGTGATTTAATGAATGTCCTAAATGAGGTACTAAAGTAGTTTAGGACACCAAGGCCACCGTCTTTATCTGACCAGTAGTGATTCAGTGTGGATAAAAGAGGAGAGATTTTTGAGGCAGGAGGTTGTCTTTGGACGTAGAACCCCTCATAATTGTAGACCTGGTAATTCACTAGCTGGGGTCACTGCAGATTGAGGAGGTGGTAAAGAGAAGGCCATGATCGTGGAGCACAAATACCCACATAAGGAAATCTCTTTAAGTCCTTTAGGATATTTTTTACCCACACAGAGTTCATCCGTGTTTAGTTCCTTTAAAAAACTTTGTTATGAGATTAAGTAAATAATACTATATGCAAAACTGTAGGTACCCCATATTTTAAAATCCCACTTTTAAAAATAAAGTGTGCGTGTATATATATATATATAAATGTGTGTGTACACACACACACACATATATAATAATCTATATATGCATACAAATGCTGTTAGAATATGCATGGAAAAATTTGGGGAGACTATATTCCAAATGGTTAATGCTGGCGTTTTCAGTGGAGTGGGGAAAGGAATTAGAGAAGACTTTATTTTCTGCAATATATATTTCTGTATTGTCAGAACTTTAAAATCATAGCGTTACTTCTTTATTATATCAGCATAGTTTAAATATATATGTATATACATACATTCGATTTATTAATATGTGAAAAGGGGCATGCATGCTCTCTTGAAAAAGTATTGTCTGTATGTGGGACGTTCATAAGTATCTTGCCTGGAAATTTAACTCCGTCTTATCCACTCAATCTAAGGTATGCTGAAAACCTGTTATAGGCACAGATGCCAGAAATCTGCCAACATTTTAGCATACTCCCGAAGCAGAAACACACGAATAGGGAAACAGCAGACTGCAGTTGGGATCCCATGAACACACGCTCACTCCTAACACATACTGCATGTTTGCAGCAACTCTGCTCTGCCATGACTCCGAGTTACTTCAGACTCATCACAGCTTTCTCTGTGACTTTCCAGCTCCTACTTCTGAATTCATATCTTTTAGGGATCTTTGGCTTCCAGGCTCCCACTTCTTGATCCTGGTCTGACTTTCTTTGGTTTATTGGCCCCCAATTTCTTGATTACCTCTCACGCCCCAGGCTCTCAGCTCCATACAAGCAGCCCTGCCTGGAACTAGTCTATGATACAACTCTATGGAAATTTTTAGATATCTGAGAGGGGAGCTCTGAAGAACTTAGTAATATGGCTTTGAAGCTCCCTTCTAATTAAAATGACAACTGCAGTATTTGCAGGCAGGCCAGCCATCTATGGCCTTGGTTTTTGTAGATTTATTCAGGTTGTCGCTCATGTCAACAGTCTGTACCTTTGTAGTATTCCAAGGTATAGAAGTATCATTGTTTAACCATTCACTTGTTGAAGGACATCTGGGCTGTTTCCATTTTTTGACTATTACTAGACATATTCCTATACAGGTTTTTGTGTGAACATAAGCATTGCAATGGCTAAGTCATAAGGTAATTGCATGTTTAGAGTTGTAAGAAACTGATAAAATGTTTTCTAGAGGAACTGTACCATTTCACTTTCCCATCCACAATATATGAGTGGTCTAGTTTCTTCGCATCCTCTCTAGGATTTGGTGTTATCACTATTTTTTAGTTATATAGCCACATTATGTGGTCTTAATTTTTCATTGCCCTGATGGCTAATGATGTTGAACATCTTTTCGTGTGTTTATTTGCCATTCATATGCAATAGGCCCCCCATTATCTGCAGTTTCACTTTCATGAGTCTTAAATTGCGCGCCATTCTGAGTAGCATGATGAAATCTTGTGCTGCCCTCTTTCTTTCCACCCAAAACGTGAACCATCCCTGTGTCCAGATCTCCACGCTATATGCATTCCCAGCCTACTAGGTGCTTAGTAGCCTTCTGGGTTATCAGATTGACTGTCGCAGTATCACACTGCTGGTGCTCAGATAACCCTTATTTTACTTAATAATGGCCCTAGAGTACAAAAATAGTGATGCTAGCAATTTGGTTATGCCAAAAAGAAGCCATAAAGTGCTTGAAGAGTGAAATGTTGAAAGTTCTTGACTTAATGAGGAAAGAGAAAAATTGTATGCTTAGGTTGCTAAGATCTACTAGTAAGAATGAATCTTCTCTCCACGAAAGTACCTAATTTATCAATTAAACTTTATCATGTAGAAGAAAAACATAGTATATATAGCGTTTGGTACTATCCTCAGTTTCAGGAACCCACTGGGGATCTTACGACTGCATCCCCCATGAATAAGTGGGGACTGTTGTATTCTCTCTGGGGAAATGTCTGTTCAGACCTTTTGTTCATATTAACCAATTTTTAAAAGTTAGCTCTACCTGCAGAAAGTCCGACGATGTGAATCACAAGCCATAGAAAGCATCATTTTACATTTGTTAGTAGTTTTGGGGGGCTAGGGAGAGGGTCAAGAAGATATATACTATGCCTTGCCCTCCAGCTTATTCCTCCGTCAGACAATTAAAGACATATTGAACTGATGGGGGTCCAGGTTTCAAGATACCATTGCACTACATTTTCTAGTGGTCAGCGTCAACATGTGTGTTGAAAATGACGTGTCAGAAATTTGGATGTAGCTTTATCTCTGGTGGCAGAAGGAAAGGGCTGAGCCAAGGTTGTGTCTTTGGGGTGGGCTTGCCCATTTTGCTTTCTCTCTCTTTCTCTCTGCATGTACCCAAGTGGCAGCCTTGTAGATCTAAAGCCAGATGGGGAAGGAGTTAGACTTAAGGTGGAGAAGAAGCCTCACTTAGGTCATGTGCTTAAGGCATGGGCTCCAATCAGTTGACCAAACACTGTGCATTAGGGTAAATACCACATGCCCAGGCGATAATGAAGTGCAGTCAGGAGAAGAGTTTCATTCATCGATATCAAGATCTTACTTGGGGTCACTTCCTTTTTCATGGAACTAATGATTCTTTGAAGTCGAACTCAACATGAGGAAGCCAAAGTCAGTGATGAAGGGGGTGTCTACTGACTCCAAGATTTGACTTCAAATTGGGGGGTGAGGTTTACAAAACTTTATTCCTTTTTGCACCCAAGGCTGAGTAAGACCTAACACTTCCACGGTCTTCACAGGGTGAGAATGTTATGTTAGGGGTATCTTCCAAAGGTCCAAACCCTAAGGCCCTCCCAGCTCTCACTACACTCACTCTCTGTCACTGCCTGACATTGACTAATTGCTGATTACATTCTGTTTTCTCCCCCTTCGCTATCATTTCTTCCTCTTGTTTGCTCTTCTCCTTAAGTCTCACCCTCTTCTAGGGCTTGTTCTTTTTCATGACTTCAGCCACTGCTCCTTTTGGGTGTTTCCCAAGAGGACTTTCTGCCTGGATTTCTGGATCTGGACCACAGCTTCTTCCACGTCCTCCGTGGCTGTTTGCCTGGCCATCGATAGTGCCTTCATTGCTCTTTCTGCCCCAGGAGCTCTCCTTCCTGGTTTCCTGTTCCTAGTACTGGCAAATCCATCATTAACTAGACCCCTGTTACAGTCAATGAATCTCTCTTTTCTTCCTGGGTGGGAGCGGAGTGTTGTGTTAGGATTGAATATTTGTATTGTGAGGTGCTATAGTGACAGTATGGTGTGTGGGAAGAGCACAGGTTCAGGGGTGGACAGTCCTGGAAATAAGGCGTGGCTCTGCCACTTATCAGGCAGGGAGGTCGCCAGGTCTCTCTAAGGCTTGGTTCCCATATTTACAAAATGGAAACCCAGGTAATAATACTTAGCCAAATGGGATGATATGCTAGTAAGTGAATTATAAATAATAAAAGAAGTCATTGTAGATATAATAGCTGTGATAGTGATTGTGTTTAACCAAGTCATCCACCAGAACATCCTTGGCCACAAGCCAAATATTTTTCTGTCTTAGACTTCCCTTTTCCCTGGGCCAGGAATCCTGATGGATAGTCCTCTGTATAACAAAGCCCAGATAAATTTTGAGTTTCACAATAAGAAAGTATGTGGAAGTTTTCTATTTGGACAAGAACTGCCTTTGGCATAGTTCAGAGCACTATCTCCAGCTTTTTTAAAAACAAAGGCTAAGGGAGGGGTCTAGAGGATGGGTAGGGAGGGGTGCTGGAGACGTCAGGAAACCTAGGTAGAGTGGAACTGGTGGGCGTGGTGTTTTCTAAATCATCAGTTATTTAACCTCACTGAGTCAATTTCCTCATCTCTAAAATGGAAAATAATATTTACTTTGGGGTTGGCTGAAGGATTATTAACTGAGATATACTATACGTAAAAAAAAAAAATCTAGTGCTGAGCTGGGCATATGTTTACACTCAAATAATGCAGGAAAGAGGACTGGATGGTAGTGAAATGCAGGGGGAGAAATCTCCGTGGTACGAGAGAGAGAGAGAGATGCCAGAGACGTAGGTGCTCCATTGAAAACCTCGTTCCTGCTTTTTGTCATTTTTCACTTCCCTAACTCTACTGAACCTCCACTCACCCCACTATTTTTTTATCCTCCCTTTAAAATGCCCCTCACTCAACTCCAACTGCAAGGGACTAAGGCAACACAAACTTCTCTTTAGGAGTTACAGAGAAAAGAGAGTCCAGAATCACAAATTCCCAAATGCAAATGCACAATTGGCACAGGAGAAGAACCTGGAATTCTGGACTCGTATTCCCCAAGAACAAATTCTCCATATATATGAAAAGGGTCTTCTACATTTCCTTTGATGAAAGCATTTAGCAAAGCAGATAAACTCAATTTAGGAAGGATTTCAAGATAATAAGAGCCTCCCACATCCTTTCCTCAGAAGTCAAACTCTCTTTAGACAGCTGAATCCTCTTCAACCAAAAGATTGCTCATTCATTTAATAAGAGTCTTGGAAAAGAGATTCGGAAAGAGGTGGTTGGGAGGAGGCTTTCTACATCTTTCCTGGGAGACGAGTCTCCAAACTTGCCCCTTCATAGGGCAGACGAGCCATTTGTTTTCTATAGTTGGCAATTGATTTATTTTTAAGTGCCAAGTCCTAAGCCAAGTCCTATGGCTTAGGACTTGGACAAATTCATTAATTAGTTTCTTGTTCAGAGCACACAAATCTACAAGAGGAAGCGAATGAAGATGGGATGGGAATGCTTAAGGAGGTGAGGGGAGGCCCCTTGACTCACCGTCCGGAGTTGCCTTCCTCAGATGTGTTTTCCTCGCTGGCTGAGGCAAGACTGCATGTCAGGGGCCTAGGCCAGAGAGCAGACGCCTGAGAAGGGCAGGTGTAGAAAGTTTAAATTTGGGAGGTGGAGAAAAGAGGGAACACAGAGAAGGAGATGCTAACGAAGATCAATCGAATGGCTGATGTCGAGAACATGCCATCCCCCTGCCAGAGTCCAGGACATTCCCCCATCTGATGCGATCTCACGCTCTCCCCTCGGGAGAGCTCTCCCCACATTGAATCAAATTTCTACTGGGAAGAAAGGGCTGAGGGATTCCTTTCAAATAATGTTCCTCTCTCTCCTCCCAGATGACACTTTTTAGAAATGGATCATATCCAAACATACAGAGAAGAGCAGAGATTAATGTTGTGAAGCTCGTGGAAGCATCACCAGGGGTGCCAGATAATGCTTGGGAAAAGTTTTCAGTAAAGCCCTCCGGATGCAGCTGTATTTGCCACCTCCTGCTCTCTTTCTCCCAGCTCTTGCTTCCACCTGTGCCCACCCTGCCCACCTTCCCGCGCACCCTCCAGTAAAGAGCCTGAAATGAGTTGCAATTCTATTCGATTTTGCTTCTCCTAGTAGAACAGTGCAAAATTATCCTAATGGAGCAATAAAAAAATAGAAACAAAAACTTTTTTGTTGGTTGTCAGTGGGCTTCCTTTAAAGGCAATTTGCAGAATTTCTAGCATACAGTATTGGGGCGGGTAGTGTTGTGTCCAGAAAATACAACCCAGACCTTTTCTGTCTCTCCTACCCACCCCCCAACTCCCCATATTTAACACTGAATTTTCCCTGTACCTTCTCATCTGTCTGCCTTAGTTTTCCCCTACCTGGTCCCTATCTCAACCTTTGATTGACAGCCTGCATTCGAGCTCCATGAGTACATCTTTATGGATGTTCCTACCTGTCTGTGTGTGGGGTGGTGGTGGTGTCAGTACATCAGGAGGCAGGTGATGCCTGAAGGGCCCACCCACTTACCTCCACATTTACCCTGTATAGTCTCTTCCTCTCCCTGGGGTTGCCAGCTGCCTCTGAAAAGCCTTTGGTTCAGGCAGAGGCCACTCTCTGCTCACACTGATGCTAAAAAGCACCCAGAATTTTACACTCCATGATTATTTGCCCTTCCCCCACCATGTAAAAGGAAAAGGCACACACGTACATGTTATTAAAATGAACTGTTTATATTATCTCAGTTGAGTCAATACATTATAATGTATTAAAATGGAAAGGTACAAAATTGAAATAAATACTTTCTGATTCATGTATAAATCTTTTTTTTTTTTTTTGTCAAGATGACTTATCGTCAGTACATGTCACAAGAAAACATTTAAAATGACACGGAAACAATCATTTAAATCATGGTGCATGGAGGAAAAAGGTAAAGAAAATAACTTTTGGCTTGTTTTGGCATGAGACCTTGATACGATTTGGGTTCCCCAAAACCATGTGAAGGGTGGTAAAATAGAAATGCTCAAAACTGACTTAAAAAAATAAACAGGCTTTACAAAAAAAACCCTCTTTTTGATTAACCCAGCCACTTCTCTACATGGTCTGCGCTTACAGTAGATACATTCATTATTGTCCATGGGAAGACAGCAACTGCCTTTCGTTTTAAAGAGCTTGGTGGAGAGTCTGAAGAAATATGCTGCAGCTGAAGGTGGGTAGAATGTTCAGGAGAACGAAAAGTCTAGGTGGTCTTCAGGAACGGCACCGAGAATGATGGGGCGTGGAGGGTCTCTGGAACAAGAGGCGGGAGGGAGGGAGCGTGAGGAGTCCAGATCTGAAGCAAAGCAAGTGTGAAGGACCGAAACCGCTGTCAGCAGTGACAGTGCGGTGCAGGGCTCTCTCCACCTGAGCAGTTCTGGGTTTGTCCCCAGCCTGGGGATGGTTCTGTTTCAGCGAGAGGCTAACCCAGCACTTTGGAGACAGGGCTGGGACTCGTTTCAGGCACAGCAGCGTTAGGGAGACGGGGGCAGGTATAGGGCTTAACAATGAATGCCACCCAAGGGGCTTTCTCTTCTGGTTCTGACTGCTTATTAGGTGGTCGTTAAGGCAATAAGGACTTTAGCAAACTAGAAGTTAAGGGCAGCTAAATTCAGCCAGATTGAAGGTAAACAAAAGGTAAGAAGGAGTCCCTTTCTCCTAAACCACCAAGTACAGGAGGCCTCAGCTCCGAAGCTCTGAATGTACGGTGTGCAGTAGCAGAGGGCTTGCCCTTTGGAAGGCTCCATGGAAAAGAAGGCTCGTCCCTGACTTGGAGCAACTCGACTGAAGTTTCTACTCTCCGGACTCTTTTCTGAGGTCCTCTCAGGAGGGCAGGCTGCGGTCACCCAGCTGTCGAGTGAAAAGCAGAAGCACCAAGGTTTGTGCACAGTTAGGGCAAGTCCTTTGCTATGGACCGTCTGACCCATCCCAACAACCTTGAACACCATGTGTCCTGGAAAGCCAGGCCCGATGCTCACATGCCCCATTGAGTCCTATGCTCAGCTGGAGACAGGACTAGCCATTCAGGGTTCAGGAATGTTCCCACTGCGTCAGATAGAATGACAGTTACAAAATCCATGGGAATGTGAAGTCCTTGCAAGGTTTGTGAGCCCCGAATAAGTCCTTAGGGGAGCGGAAGAAGCTCCTTTGACTTGAATGTGCTCACAGAAAACAGAACAGAACAGATTAAAGGACCTTTTCCTTTCTCCTTGCTCTGGAGTGAAGGAGACAGACCTTGAAATGCTACAAGAAGGATAAACCTTGAGAGCTGCGTGACATTCTGGGCAGGCTACGAGCAAGATGCTGGGTGACATGACTGCTAAGGCCCTGGAGTTGAAGAACTGGCTCTCAGGTGGGCGCTAAAAGGTACGACTACTTACTCCAGCAAGTGAACCACATGTGAGCTCAGTAAACAAGACAGACATCCCCTCAATCCTGTAGCATTAGATTGCAACCTGATGCAACAACTATCCACAAGATGTCTGGGGCCTGAGGACGCAATGGTGTGGACTCAACGTCTGTGCTGTAATTGCTCAGGACCACCTCAAAAGGAGGCATTTGTGAAGACAATAACATGTGGAAGCAGAAATGCCAGTTGTGATGGCCAGCCGTCTAGGGACCAGTGCCCTGTCTGACATTTCTCTGGTAGAAGCTGTCTTGTTTTGGTTGTAAGAAAAGTAGGTGACATTTCATCCAGGAATCCAAGGATTATAAAAATAAATCCATAATAAAGCAAATGTGGTCATTAAGCTTTGGGTGATCTAAACCCTACTAGTTTCATGTATAGAAACAAGATTAGCCATGAGATGATCAGTTTTGAAGTCGATTGATAGGTCCGTAGGAGTTCATTATGCAATTCGACTTTAATAAGTGCTGAAATATATGTTTTTAAATTATCCACAGTACAAAACAAGGCCCCTAGGACATTATGTAGCTTAATTCCTCATTTTACAGACAGAACCCAGTGGTTAAGTGCCCAAGGGCACACAGGGAGTTAATGCAGAGCCAGCATTGAAACCCAGCCCTCTTCCTGCAGGGATTAGGATATTTTGTTTGGATTTACATTCTTAAATCAATGTCATGTTCTTCAGCTCTGCTCTTCCCCTTTTAAAAAGCAGGTGGCTGTTTTTAAAAATCCTCCCTTAAGAACACGGTAATGGCAAGTACCCATAGAGCCACCAGGGGGTGCTGTCTTAGAGGGGTGTCTTCAGCCCCAACATTTCAAAGGGAGACCTTCCCACCCCAAGGTCTAATGGGACAAAACAGTCGCTGTAGTCATTTCTTCTCAGGGGAACCAGGACCAGGAAGGACACTGGATGTCCTTCCTGGGCCCGTGGCTGTGTTCAGTTTTCTCTGGAGCCTGGCTGAGGGCCTGGTGCCGGGAAGGGAGCATCGCATTTATGAGAGGGGAAGGGGTGTGAAGGCTAGAACAGCAGCCGTTCGAGAGAATAAATCCCTTTAAAAATCTTCCACTCAGATTACTTGGTCTCTTTAGAGAAATAGCACTGTAATCCAATTGGAAGCAAAGACATGCCTTCGTTCAATAAGAAAAAAGACATTTAAGAACTGGAGGCTGGGGAAAGAGAGGCAGGACTCGCTGGGCCTTCTCAGTGATGACACTAATAGGGATCAGGGGCCGCTCGGTAGCAAAGCGCAGGCTTTATTTTGAAAATTAACATAAAAACATTCCAGATACATCCTCATAAGCTTATGAGAACAAATGTCAAAGAGTCCTTCCAAAGGAAAACAGACCAGAGAAGCCAGGCGCTTCTAAGCTCCCATAAGGGGAAGGTGAGGTCAGGAGGCCTGTGCTGTTTTTAGAAGAATGACACCCAAGGAAGTCCATGGATCCACAGTTTTATACGAGGAAAATGCACCTTGGATTTTGGTGGCTCAGTTGAGATAAAAGTTGGCAGAGAGAGATGCATTTTGAAAAAAAAGGAGGAGGAAGACAAATTTATAGTACAAATTATGAAGGCTAGTTTTGATTAAAAAGGTGTGGGCTTCCTGAAACAGATAGTTAAAAGGAACTGGATGTTCTTCTGAAGAGACCAGATGCCTTGGGAATAGGAGATATAGAAGTAAGTTGCAGTGGCTGAGTGAGAGACGGGGTGGGTGTGTGGAGGGACAGACCACTCAGGTGATCGAGAGAAACCTGTTCTAGCAAGAGACTTAGTAAGGGCGGGTGATAGATTTAGATTCTGCTGCTGCTCATTCTCATTGTTCTTCCTCTTCCCTCAAAAATATAGGTAACTAAGACATCAGTTCATTTCTTATTCGAAACCCTAACAACCCTCTTAACTTGGCTCTTATTGAGAGATGGGTTTGGAGAGGTGGGAGTGAGTGTATGTGTATGTTCACTTCACCTACAGTCATTGAGAAAATAAACTCCTTTCTTTCCCAGAGGCTTATATTAAAACACGACGCTTTGGGAAAAAAATCATCTGAGTTTCACAAATTGGAAGAGGGAGTCTGAGCTATGGTTATGAAGTCAGGAGAGGAACACAAACAGCATCGCAATGCAGGATCTGATTCTGGCTCTGCTAATTTCTAGCTGTGTTTCTTTGGGAAAATTACTTCATCTCTTTCTGGGCTTCTGTTTTCTCACGTGTAAAAGGAGGAGACTGAGCCACATGAGCCTAAGATCCTTTACGACATTCGCAATCTGTGGTTCTAGAGAACCGATTATCAGTCTGGAATATATATGAGGTAGGGACTGAATTCTAGGATCATGATCTCTACTAGCCTTGCATCTGAAGGGAACATATCTTGTTCCTGGGGATGATGAGTAAATTTTCTAACAGGTTCCATGGGACTCCTGACTAATGTCACTGTGGAAGAGAGATCAGGGGCTAACCCCCTCACAAGGTCAGCACATGCATGCTGCTCCATCTGGGAAAGTCTGGCCTTGGAAGAGCTGGGCAGGAGAGGAGCGGTACCAGTCATGTCTTTGGAATCCTGCCCCTTCACAGTCAACCCTGACTCTGAGGAAAAGTAGCAAGTGTATTCAGACCTAATAACAATTTCAAATATTTTGAAGGCTGTCCACAAGCAATGGTCAGTAGTGAGCTCAATGCTCATGGTCACGAACATCCCAGCAGGATGAAGTGCCCGTGACAAGAGGCTTGTGAAGCATTTGAGCTCTGAGGTCTTTTGTCAGAAGAATGAGAAACGCAGTACTTGCTTCTACCTGGCTGTCCATCAGGATGGACCTTTCACTGCAGAACCGAGAAGCCCGAAGACCTTAATCTGTCTGTCTCCAGATCTGAAGAGGAAGGAAAGGCCCATTTGGAAACAGGTAAACTTTTCTGTGAAAAGACCAGTGTCTGCAAAACCACAAATGCCAGAAATACAGGTGCTTCTAATACCAATTGTCTATGTTCTTCCCAGCAGTGGGGGTGGGGGTTGGGGAGGCATTAGAGGATTTGGTGGGAAAATATAGAATGTACAACTCCATGTGTGCCCAGGGGGAAAACAAACCCATGGATTCTGATTCAACTCCAGAGAAGATAGGACTCCAGGGGACAGCAACTCAATTCCATTCGCCAGAAATATTGCCTACCAGTCCCATCTCCTTCCCAGCTGTGCAGAGGCCACCTAGCCAAAGAGACAATTTTGGATGCCAGGGTAAGCTCACACCAGAATAGCTCATGCCTTTTCAGACACATCATTCCCCTGAACAGCCCAAATGTCCTGAGGAGGGAGGATGCTGCCAGCCTGGTCTCCGAACAAACAGCAATTAAATCTCTTAAGGAGTTAAAGACCCACTATTGCTCTAAGTGCACTGAAGACTCAAGAAAGTGTAGTTGCCTCCCCCTAAAAACACTGCACTTCTTCATCTTACATGTGGTGAAACTGAGGCACAAGGAAGGACAAACAACTTTTCTGCAGCTCTCACATTGATCTAGTGACGCACCTGGAAGGAAAATTCAGGACCTCTCTCTCTCTCTCTCTTCTCTCTTTCTCCAAGTCCTTCAGTATCTTCCATTGGCTTTCTGCTTAATTCACATTGAAAGTCTGTCTGCCTGTCTATCTATCTATAATATACTATATGTACTATTATGTATAAAATATAAATAATTCTTAGATTCCTGCTTAACTTCCTGTCCTTTTCTCCTCCTTGATATAACTAGATTAAAAAAAAAAAAAAAAAAAAAAAGCTCCATGGCAAGGGAAAAACCACAGTACTGCTCAAAGGAATAGAGCTCCGGAAAAGAGATAACAATTGTCTAGAGGATGGGAGTGCTTCAGATCTGGACTGTACAGCATATTAAATGGAACACAACTCAACAGAAATTGGCAATGGAGACATCTGTGCCAGACAAAGTGAACTTCCACAACCTGGTTTTAAGGAACAGTAAATACAATAGAGATAGATAGATACACTATGCTGAATCTCGAGTAACAAAACAAGTTATAAATAGAATTATGCTAAATTAAAGACGAACATCATAGGGAATAGTCTGGTCAACAACCAATCACCATTAGAATCAAAAAGTAAACCGGCCTTTTCACTGAGCACCTCCACGACGTTTCTCAATGCACTAAGTACATTTTAACCATGCAAAAATACACAAACATCTTAACTAGGTTGTTTTTTCTTTTTTTTTTTGTAAAAAAAATCAAACACCAACATTATGCATTTTTGTTAATTATATTGGTTAAAGTAACAGCCAGCGGCTGCCAAATATCAGATACATCATATACATATTTTTATACAGAATCTGGACAACACAACATTACACATCAGAGAGAGAAAGAGAGAAAAAGAGAAAGAGATTATTTGTTCCTTTGTGGGTTTGTTGTTGTTGTTGTTGTTCAGTAAAGAAATAAAATATGAGAAGCAATGCTAAGAAGGAAAACACTTCAACGAGTTAGGAATACACAGGGAGAATTCGCTAATCAGAAATACAGGAGGAAAAGAGTTCATAGTTAGGTCTGTGTCTAGAATTTTCTTCACTAAGAAACAAAAGAGCACAACAGGTGTATTGGTTCGGAAAAGCAGAAAGAGCGGTAACATCATGCTGTCTGGTTCCCAGCACGTTTCCAGCAAGAAGAAAAAAATCAGAATCACAAATTAATTGCACGAGTTTTGTTTTCAAAAATGTCCTCCCTTACCCAGGAAGCTGGGTAGTGCAGGGGTGGGGGGCAGCTCAGTTTTGAGAGTCCTTGGCAAAGGTTTGGTCAAAACCATTGGCCTCAAATTAGTTGGAGATACGAGCTGTCTGTGGGAATTCACGCAATGAGATGTGACGTCAGCTTGCTCCAGTCTAGGCAAGTTTTCCCGTTGCCAGCCAGGAATCTGGCGGAGGGAGGACACGACCCCATGACAGGTCCTGCTAGCCGGGCCCCAATCCTGCCCCTGACACATTTGGCATCGACACAATCCTAAGAATTCAACCTGGAAAGAAACGAGACCTTGAACACAAGCTATGGAAGCACTACCGTGGTCACGGTTAGATACAAAAATGTGAAAATTCAGATGTAATCAAAAATACAAAATCAGTTTCAATAAGATTTGCTTTTTTTTTTTAAACCATTACAGTGCAAGGTTTTTCAAATTACAGTAGAAGTTATGTGTCCGCTTACAGTAACTAGAGTAAGTAGCTGATTTTGTTCTGCTAGAATCAGAGGTCCCTGATAAGTGAGAATGCACCAATCTGAAATCAACCCAGCACAAGAAATGGATATCTTAACATAAACACAGTTCACTATGGTCTTCACCCCTTTCGATAGTAACGAAGGAATGGTGTCATTTGCACAACTCATTAGCATGAGGTTCTTCCTCCATTAAAAAATAATAATAAACGGATTGAAATTCCAACGAGAAAAGGCCCGGAAATCTGGGGCCGAAGGGTGGAACATCTGAAGGGAGTTTCCCCATCTCGCTGAGCTTTCCCACTGCACTTAAAGAGAGAAAGTGTTCTAGGGTGAGCCTCTCTGGGCAATGCCGCTTTGTGCTTCAGCTCCCCTGGCCCAGGCAGTTGGGGAAGGGAGCAGCACCGCCTCATGGGATTAAAGAAACACATGACGAAGGTCACACCCCATTGTGCCCCCAAGAGGCACCCTCCAGGAGAGGAAAATGGAACCGTGAAACCAGAATTGGGGGTGGGCGGGGACTGGGGAGCCTGAGCCTACATCTAGCAAAAGGAAGGCCCCTGTCAAGGCCGTTGTGCTTCTCAGAGCCTCGTCAGGAACGAGAGAAGAGTCAGAAACCCCTAACTGCATCTGAGAAAACAGAGCCGCCGTTTCCTCCGAGCTTTGTCTTTGGGAATGGGCAAGTGGCTGAAAGAGCATAACGAGGCTGAACGAAGTGACCAGGCGACAGTCTTCCTATTCGTGTGGTGGGGCAAGAGAAGCCTGGTGACTGAGGAATCTTCCTCTTGTGAGATTTGTAGAGCCATGCAGCGGGGCTTGGGTCAGGAGACACGAGACCCCGGAAAGTCTCAGGGAGCCCTTCTCCCCAGGTACGTAAGGAGGGGCGTTTGGCAACCTTGGCCTCAGGCCAGAAGCCTGTGGCAGCCGCACAGAGGCCCTATTCCTTGCATAGCCCCTCTCTGGCCTCATCCTGTTGCCCATGAAAACCACTCTTTGACTCTTTTGACTGGCCCCTTACCTAGTCCCTCTGAGTTCCTCCTAACGCTGTGGCAGAAACACTTCCCGGGTTTGCTGAACTTAAAGGGGGACAATTTTAGACAGCCTGAGACTGTTGCTTAAGCTCTGGGATCTGCCAGTCCTACATCAGGTGTGGGCGGCACCCTCCCCCTCTCCCTGGTCTGTGGCTGGGTGGTTGGCTCCATCTGCCTCACATGGGCGACCTGCATAGCGAGCAAGCCCTTTACTCACACCTACACCCTGAGAATAGGAAGAAACAAATTCTTCTGCCATGTTAGAAAGTTGTCCTACCTTTGAAATAGAGTGCGAGGTGCTGTGAGCCCAGGAAGCACTCAATTATTTGGTTACAATCTGGTCATTGGAGGAAATTCGGGCTTCCTCTCAAAATTTTGCTACAATCTTCAAGGAGAAAAGTAAGTTCCTCCAGATCCTGCAGGTTCGGTGCTTCTGCACTGCTCTGATTCCTGCTCTCATGGGTGCAGGGGGACAGCCGTGCTCGGCTGCAGCACGTGGCTTCCTACACCAGGTGTCCCGCGGTTTGTTCTGCCCCTAGGAGTTCTGGAATCAGGCAAAACCTGTTTGCATATCCCTTGCTTTTTGCACAATGTGCTCATACTTCCTCCTCCCTTTCACCCTAAGCGATCCTGGGCCAATCTCGTTTCCTACCTAGCATCCCCAACAGTTAGTACCCCTCCCCAATCTATCACAGCAAAGTAGTTGCCCTAGAAATATTCTCTATGCTCCTCACTCTGCTCTGACTCAAAATGCAGCCCAAGGCCTGGTTCTCTGGGGTACAGCGATGGTGGGACCCTAAACAAGCCCTCTGCTTATTGCTCTAGGTACGACTTTTGAACCAGGTAAGTTCCACAAGGACCACCGACTATGGGTTTTCCATAAAATGGAGGATTTTTTAAAGGCGCAAGCTGCTTTGCCCAAATAACCTTAGCAAACACCTATGTTCTTCCGGAGATAAAGCCTGAAGCCCTGCCTGGCTGGATCCACTCTCTCCACATGGTGTGTTTCTGATCTGGCAGCTGGTGGTTGAAAAAACATTTGAGGATTTGTGATCACAAATGTATCCACATGAGCGAAGGGACAGAATAAAGTTAGGGAATGAGTTGATACGTAATGCTGCTTAAAGGCTAAAGAAATGCTCCAAGATCCTCTGTGCTGTGTTACTGTTGCTGTCCCCAGGCCGACGTGAAGCCTGGTGCAAATGCCCCAGAGCTGGGCTGTGCTGCACCACTTTAGGTCCCTGGGACCAGTCGGCACAGTTTACTATTAATAAGAAGCTGTCTCTGGCTGAAAGAGGTTCCCACGGATGGTGTGGAGAACAGACAGTCAGTCCAGGGATGCTGGTGGTAAGTGGACTGCTGCTTTTCTCCCTTTCAGGAGAGTCGGGGCTGGACCTGCCTGGCTAGGGCATCGGAACCTTACTCCTTTGGAACCATGTGACCTTGGGCAGGCTGAACCTTAGTTTCTTCATTTGTATGTCGGGCGTGGTTGAGAAGAAGATCAAAGAAGATAGTGCCTGTGAAAGCACTCGACAGGCATTCCAGAGATGCTGGTGGGCAACCTCATTCGCCTCCATAGAGAGCACCACACCTTCCTCATGAACCACAGTTAGATAATTGTCTGTATTCAAGGACTGAAGCCTGCTCCAAGTGGAGCTCCAAAAGATAGTAGGGCTTTGGGGGCATTTTTTGCTTGCTTTTATTTGGTTTGGTCTGGTTAATAATTTCTGCACACCCAATACAGCCGATTCTCATCTCATGATAAGCAGATGCTCTGGTCATTATCTCAATACACTTAAAGTGCTTGATGTTAACAACAAAAAAGGAACTGGGGAAGGCAAAACATTGTTTACCTTCAAGATATATATTTTGAGTACATTTATTAAGATGTGAGAAGTTGGCTGCATCTTTTCTTTTAAAGCAAGAGGAAAATATAGTTGAATTGATTTAAGAGATGTTCGCCTTCAATTTAAGGAAGATTTCCATGGGTTCTTTTGCTCATAAGCATTAGGATGAGTTAAAAAAGAAGGAGTTAAGTTTTTCTCCTAGGGTTTCTTAGAAGACTTTCACAGTCTGGAGACAATTCAGAGCTCCACAGACATTCTGTTGGATGGGCGTGTGTATTGAAGGGACGTCAGGGTGTGTTGACGTCTTCATTTTGCAGAACAGTTAACTCTGCTTGAGTTGGTGTAGTGGGTTGGTGGTGAGTCCAGGGCTCCTTCTGCTGCACCTGGGTTTCAGGGGGTGTGGTCCTCCTCAGAGGGGAGGCAGGACCGGAGGACAACTCTCAGTAGCCCTGCGATGTAACAGCACAGTTTCCTAAGCATCCTACTGAAGTTGTTCCAATCTGCTGTCACTTGGCCATGCCTTGAGAAAAGTACTGGATAAACTACCAGCGACCTTTTAGGGTCCAGTTTTCTGAACTGAACTAGGAGATTAAAGAATTGACAATAATAATTTCTGAAAGGTTAAAGTATCCCCACTATTTCTCATCACGGTTAACCATTGAAGACTTTTTAAAAACTACCACCTATTGACATTGTCTGTAGCTTTAAAATGGACTTATTTTGAGGTTATTATGTAATATTTTAGAAATGGGCACCTGGTAAATGATGAATGAATAGATGTGGTGTGTCTTGACTTCAGAACCTCTTTTGATAATGTACCTCAAGACATATCTCATCATTTACCATGAGAATAAAGAATGCCAGAGAAAGAATTATTCTTAAGAGAAATTAATAACCATTCATTGCTGGCATAAAGGGGCATCGTGAGGGTCTCCTGCAGGGATTGGCCCAGAGATTCTCATTCACAGGGAATCTCTGAAGGTTAGTTGAATGATACAAGCCTTATGTTTACTCCATGTCATAGTATTGTGCCCCATTTCTCTTTTGGCTGTTTGTAATAGAATATCTTTCTCTCTTACTCTCTGTAACCACCGGTGTACATGTTCATAGCTTATTGCTTAACCTAAATGCTGTAAGTCCAGCTGTTGTTTTTAGCCATCACTTCCTTATGTCCATATAACACATGCCTCCATCCTGAGGCATGTGTTATATGGACATAAGGAAGTGATGGCTAAAAACAACAGCTAGAAAGGTTGTCAGAATGTTGAGGTTCAGGTCTTTCACGTCTCCCAGAGGCAAGGCAGTAAAGGGGTCTGCTATGGACTGGGTGTTTGTATCCGCCCAAATCCATATGTTGAAGTCCTCAATGTGATGGTATTGAGAGCTGAGGCCTTTGAAAGATAATTGGGTTTAGATAAGGTCATGAGGATATAGTCCCCATGACAGGATTAGTGTCCTTATAAGAAGAAAACCAGACCAGAGCCCTTTCTTTCCACCTTGTGAGGATTAGCAAGAAGATATCTATTTGTAACCTCTCACCAGACACCAAATCCTGGTGCACCTTGATCCTGGACTTCCCAGCCTCCAGAACTGTGAGAAATAAATATTTGTTGTTTAAGTCACCCAGTCTGTGGTACTTTGTGATAGAAGCCTGAACTGACTAAGATGGAGTCCTTTCCTAAAATCCTGATCTGTGTCACTATAAGTCTCCAGATCAAGGCCACCATGATTATGAGTGAAGCGATCTGCTTTTTTTCTAGAGTAATCTATCTCAAAGGAAGAGGAATCTTTTCATTACTCTCTTTTCTCTTTGTCTCTTCCTTCTGGTCAAGCTATTTTTCCTAAGAGAGCACTGCTTTTTGAGAAGAGCTCCTGGTGATTTTGCAAGAGGCATCTGCTAAAAATGGCCATCAAGGGAGCTAATATACTGGTGAAATCGGGAGGGGGTACTTTTAGGGAAAAGAGGGGACAGTAGGGACACATTGCATTAAGGTTCTAGACTGAGGGTGTGCTATCCATGAAGACTGCTCAGAAGTCCTTCAGAAAGATGAGTGAAGTCAGAGGGCTCACATTCCCCACATCATCTTCTCTTCCTTTGAGCTCTGAGACCTGTCTCTGAACTCATCACTTTCGGTCTCACCTTTTAGCTCCCTGACTAGACTGTGAATTGCTCAAGGACAGGGTCCAGTCAAGGGCCTGGGATCTCTGCCAGGCGACTAAATTAATGAACAGAATGAATAGACTGGGCATGAGTTCAAGAGTCTGACCAAGCCCTTGGTTCTCAAGGGAGGAGAACTCCTTTCATGTACATCAGGAGCGACTGCTTCAGTGTTGACAGCTGGCTCAAAGCAAAGCAAGGTCTTCACAAGCTTCTTGAAGCAAAGTTAGAGCCAGGGTCCTCCTACTTCTCCAAGTCAGTTAATGTGGAGGCAGTAATTCTCGTTACATGCAGAGCTTTGCTGTTTAGGTTCTTTTTAGCACCTCGGGCTCCAAAAGAATAATGGCGCCACTCAATGCCCCAGTTCCTTCTCTGCAACAGGGATGGACCCTGCCCAAAAAGCCTCCTGGAAGACATCAGAACACCAACTGACTCAAAAAGTAAGTTCTCATAGGAAATATTTTAGGCACTTTTTTTTTTCAGAGAAAATTATTGGAAATTGGGGAAAGAGTTTCATTTCCATATGTCAGACTCGGGCTGATGCCTCAGGACTCCTGCTCTTAGGTCATCTCAATACAAGTAATTTATACCCAGGCTAAGCCATTTGGGGCTACTGCAGGACAAGATAAATGTACCATCGTTAGGAGTGAGCTCTTAAGGTAAGAAATTGAACTTTAAGGTAAGAAAATAAAGATAAGACACCTCCACCAATTTAAGGGAGGGGGTTCACGGTCAGGTGTGATGGCAAAGGCAAGGGACTTTCAATCAGGGCAACTGAGTCCGCATCATGGTTTTGTCTTTCATTAATCAAGGGAAGTTGGGCAAGTCATTCAGCCCCCTAAGTCTCATTTTTCTCCTGTGAAATAAAGTTCTACGTTAAATCCCCCTAGATGATAAGGTCACTGTGAAGAATACGTTGGATAAGCTAAATAAGAAAATATATAGAAAAGCCCTGAGCAAAGAGCCTGACATGAAACAAGTGCTGAGAAATTATGAGTTAAAGCTAAGATGAATAATGATTTGGGCAATACATTCTTGAGCAGACAAGATGGAGAGTGAGGCACATGGGAGCCAATGAATGTCTGGGAGTCACTGTTAGCCTGGGGTACACATGAGGTCAGGCTCAGTAGAGCTACAGCTGGTGGGAGGTAAAGGGAATGCTCAAAATTTAATAACTCGTAGCTTGGAGTTAAAAATGACTTGTGCAAAATAGAAGCCCATTTTTTTCTAAATGGATAATGGGCTGAGATGGTTAATCTATTGGCCTCAGGAATGCAAGTGGTCACCATTCCTCCCTTTTCACCATCTGAAAAGATCTCATGCCATGAGTTGACAACAGTAGACTCATCGTGTGGAGGTTAAAGAGAATGACTCTAATGAAACAGACTGAGGTAACAGGGGATTCCAACTGGAAGGCCGACCCTGCTTGTTCTACTGATAGGTTTTAGTGTTCACAAAGGCCACTCCCTGCATCTCCACTTAAGTATGCTGAGAATCTGAGTCTACGTCAAAAGCCAGGCCACACTCTGGGTGGGAAATATGAATTCCAGGAAGGATCCATTTGTGGGTAGGTTCTGGTACTTGCCCTGCTTCTCTGTGCCTTTGCATGAAATTAAATCAAACGAAGTATAGGACAATGTGTGTGTAGGGCTGACAGAGTTGGGGACCAGAAGAATGGTCCCCTCACTAAAGCTGCAGGGAACTAAACTTTGAGCCAACATATGACGTGAACACATGAGCCCCCACAAGGTCGGGTGGCCTGCGAAGCCTTCCACAAGGGGGAGCCGTTCTCTGGATCACGTTACCAAAGTAAGAGAAACTGCTTGTAGCTTGAAAGACTATTCATTCTTTCCACGAGGTTGGGTGAGCCTTAGCAGACAGTGACAGACACGGCAGGGCTTAAGTAAGTGTTGCTGGGAACTGTCTTGCCTTCTCATCAGAAAGCAAGTGAACAAATGACGTAACATGGCTGTAGGCATGGCCGACACATTTCACCCATTTTCGTGCATCCTACAGATCCTTCTAAACCCAATGCCAATCTTTTCAAAGCCTTCCCTTCCAGCAGCACTTAAAAGTATCGCTTCCTGTTTTGGATGCGCAGAGCACCTCGAGCCTGCCTCTGCTAGGGCTCTATTTTTTACTGCATTGTGGTTATTTATGTCCATTGCTCATCTCTCATATTTAATTCCTTGAGGTTTGTTTCATCTTTAGAGATCCTACGGTTCTAGTCCTGCTCTTGGCATAGTAGGTATTAATAAAGATTTGATAGCCAAGTGATAGAATTTGAAGTGGGAAAATCTTCTGGCAGGAAAGCTCCAGGAGGGTAAAAATAACTCATTGTCTTCCACCTTGTCCTCGCAGGGAGGGTCAGTACATGGCAGACCCAGTGAAGGCCTGAGAAGTCCAAGGCCAAAACTCTCTACAATGGTTGTACCACACCTCAGATTGGGGGCACAGAAATTCTTGTATCGTTTGCCACATCCTTTTGAAATACACCTGCTGCCTCTGATTTCAAAGTTCCTCAGGCACAGCTGATCCTGTCTCAAAGCAGGGAAAGCAGAACACAGCGAGGAAGTCAGAAATGAGTTCCCTGGAAGTTCAAGAGCAATTAACAACCATGAACAGAACTGAAAGCATCCCCAGAGAGTGCCTCTCCCTTCAAAGGGGACAGACAAATGTCCAGACTAGCAACGATGAAAGAAATCCCATAGCTTCCTCACAGCAGCACAAAAACTTCTCACAACAACCCAACGACGGCCAAACCTAGAGACTAACTCACCCTGAGGAGACGTGGTCTCTGGACAGAAAAGGAAAGAAAAAGAAAAAAATGCCTTTCACAATGAGATGAGGTTCAATGCCATGCTCACTCTAACATGTCTGGAATTCCCTCTCAACGAAGGGAGCTTTCCTGGTGGCCAGCAGTAGGTCACTACATGGACACAACTGACTGGTCTGGGTTGAAGTTGTGATGTGCTCTTTACTAGGATTACCTTTAGTGATTGGTCCATTTGCATCCTTCTGCTCTAAGAAACGGATCAAACCCAGTGCTTGGGGCTACCCACACAAACACCGAAAACGTCTCTACCTCAAATGCAGCGAGAAGTTCCTGTTCACGCTAAAATCTCCTAGTTATCTGTATCCTGGTAGTTATTTGGGGGTGACATGGGTGTGGACATCCGGAAAGGGTGGCACCAAGTATGGAAATAGCCCGGAACTTTCATGGAGAGAGAAGTCAGCTCAGTGTCCAAACTTCAGGAGGGTCTCCAGTAAATAAGCACCCCCATATGAAAATCAGGGTTCTGAGATGAATGGGAAGATGGAGCAAAGATAGGAGGAAATCGATGGCTCTGTAGCTAATTTTCTCTTGGCATTGGGAGGGCTGGAAGGCGGTCCAAGAAAGGATTCCACAGAAACTCACCTAAAAATGAACTTCTCTGAATCTATAATAGTTATGAATAGTCACCCAAAGAACAGGGAATAATAAAAATTGTGCTTTCTAGTACCCCCCAAAAAACAAAGCAAAATAGTTCTTAAGTATTTAATTATTTCAAAAGAAATATTAGGATTTGGGAAAGCTCAGTGAGGTGGTAAATTCCTCAGAATAAAAAAACAAAAAAACAAAAAAACCCCGCTTTTGGAAGCATGTTGTCACTGTGTGTGTGTGAATTTATCATATATTCCCACTCACCTACTTACAGGTCTATATGGATATATATATTTGTTATTAAATTTCCCCCTTTAAATCAATACCAGTGTGTTCCACCTTCACTGCACATTTTATCTGCATTTTGATTCATATACAGACTATTATACCATAAAAAAAGAGAAATAGCTGAGAACGGGCAAAGTGTAACCTAACCAGAATTATTTTAAATGTAGGTTCAGCATTGTTAAGAGCAAACAAACCTCCCAAACACAAGTTAAAATGTCTGCTATTAATACACACTAGCAATTCTTTATGATCATCAGAAGAAAAAAAAAGGAGAATAAACAGACATATTATGAAATCAAATCTTAAGCATTTTTCTTTTTCTTTTTTTTGTAGTCATGGTGTGAATTTTAAGAGAAATTTTATCATTTGTTGAAATGGTTCTCTTTGATCACTGCTTTTCCCTAGCTCTCTGGAGCTGGGAAATAATAACACACATAGAGAATTTCTCCGAAGTATCATGTTTAAAGGATCTTTTACTCTAACTTATACACCTTTTTACAATCCCATTTAAAACATATTTAATGAGTTTGAGAAATGTCTTACATATTTTGGCGAAAGACACAGCAAAACGAGGGTTGTTGAACCATACGAAGTATTTAAAGGTCATGACCAAGATGTGCTTAACTAAAGAAAAGTAATTCCGTTCAAACGCAAAGGAAAAGGAATCAGTTGCGGACGATCCACCTTGCAATTTCTATTCAAGGTCCCTTCACACTGTACTGCAACTGGTCAGAATTCTTCTGAAAAATTTGAGTCTTTATGGCATCACTGTCTTGTAGACTACAAATATTTCCAAATCACCATCCCTCTTCACACATGGTATGAAAGAGACTTCTCGAAGGTTTAGAGAAGATGTGGGAGCTGGGCACAGGGCAGTTCACCACCAAATAGCACAACACATAAAGTCAATCTAGAGGAAATGGCAAAGTCAAAAAGTTGAGAGCGGCCAAATCAGACGAGAATGTTAGGGAGTCAGTGAGTATCATAATCCATGCCAAGAAGTTGAAATTGAAAAAAGAACGAAAGCTGGACATAAATCATCATCAAAAGTTTCAAAAAGTCAAAGCCAAACCAATGTTTCCTTTTCCCCCCATACACAAACCTTTGCTCTAAACCCAAAGCCCAAAGGCAATGAGATCAATCATTTTTATCAGGGAGATTCAAGTCTGCAGAGACACTTTCCTTCAGTTTGATCACTTGAGTCCACAGAAATAAAGCACCTTTGGAACCAAGAGTTGTTCAAGAATCCTAGTGTCTTATTCAGTAGTCGAAAAAGTACAGTTAAAATAATTAGAATAATTAATCAAATGACAAACACAATAATATTGACTCAAGTGAACAGGCAAAAGGGCTCCCCAGGACAATTCACAACTAAGAAGATAGAGCACAATAAAAGGCTATGACATTTCATGAATATTCTGTTATAGCTTTGAACTTTATTGCAAAGCAAAAATATATATTTTTATATATATATATTTTTATCTACATTTCACCTCTGACATTGTACACAACACGAAAGCACAGGAAACCAAAAAAATCATAATGAGGTAGATACATAACACTTACAGATGGAGGAGACTAAAGAGTTTAAATTTGGCTTAATACTGTGGTCACCGATGTGTGCATTTTCAACACAGCAGCAAGCATTGATTCACGGGGCAAGAAGCCCAGCGATCTCAAATCCAAAAGTAAGCCCCATTAAAAAATACCTGCTTCAAAATGAAAATAACTTTTTTCTTTTAAAAATCAGGGAATCAGATGTGTTCAATTGCAAACCCTGGTGAAATAAAGATGGTTTTCATTTTTGCTTTTGTACCCAGGAAAATGTAATTTTCACTTATCTAATTAGGAGTAACCTGTCCCGTGATGTCCTGCCAGTGGGGTTGGGGCAGCCTCTCGAGCTCAGTGGCTAGATGCTGACGGCAAGGGAGCAGGCTGTTTCCCCTGGAGCAATCTTAACCTCTGCAGCCACTGCAACAGGGACCACTAGCCTCTGGGGACCCTTGACACGTGCCTGGAAATGACTGGAAATCAATTTAGCTATGAAGTCTCTGGCATGTCTTTACCTTTCCAGAGTCGTCTGCTCTCCCAGCGAGTAAGGCAAGATGCACCTACTAGTTTGGGATGCTGAGACTGTCCCCTTCTCCATCATTTCCCCTTGTAGCCTTTCCAATGTAGACTTAAAAGGCCACCAAGAAGGCCATCATCAGCCTCGACTTTATCTATAAACGCATTTTCACTGTAAAATGCGGCATCAGGCATTGGTAGCTGCCACAGAGGTCAACGTCCTCCTTTTCTAATGTCTCGGATGGAAGGAGGATAAGGAGAAGGGACCAGGAGAGCAACGTGGCTGGCGGAGGCAGCAGCCGGGAGAACAACACAGAGCCACGAAATGACCAACCATGGAAGGGGCAGCTCTGGCAAGCGCAGATGGCCCACGGAGATCTAAGGGGCTCCAACAGAAAGCCAAGAGGTGGCTTGAGTTTGTTGCCAATGGCTAGAAGACCCTGGAGACCCTAGGGAAAATGTGGAGGAAACGAGGCTCAGCGATATTGACAAGGTTAAAAGTGGAACTGAATCAAGCTCTCTTGGATTATTAGTTATTTTTACTGTGGATGTGGTCCTGCTTTTCGTGGGATTTGCACTACTGGGGAATGGCTGGAATCAGCTACAGGCCAGGGCATCCTCAGGCAAGAAGGAAGACAGAGGGGTCCCGGTGGCATGCTGCTGAATTTGGGGTAGTAGAAGGATGGAGATGGAACTGACAGGCAAACACCTGGGTGAGAAGACCGGTACCCAAGCAAAGTGCACATCAGTGAAGCTCGAAATCGGCCTGTGCTGGGTGAGGCCAAGCCCTGTGCTCCAGAAGCCAGGTTGTTGACTGTTCTGTCCCGTTCGTCGGTACGTTGTCTCCCCTGCTGGACCGTGAATGCCTCGAGACCGTCTTTCCTCCTTGCCTTCCCGATGCCTCGCACAGCCCCCGGCAGCATCGAAGCCAAATTGCATTTTTAGAAAATGCAAAAAGAGAATGGTTTGGGGAAGAAGGGAAGGTGTCCACAGCATAATGAGAGCTTCAGAGACCCTATATTCCTCCTCAAGGCAATTCTCCTGCCTTCTAAGAGGCATCCCTAGTAAAGACTCACATTTGAATTTTGAACATGAACTACGAAAGCGAGAAGGAATAAACAGAAGCCCGGCCCAATGGGAAAGAAACTGAAAACAATTCGTCTGAGTGTGTGTGAAAACTGAGGTCACAGGGAAGCTGGGCCACTGTCTCCCGCCTAACGGGGCCAGAAGGTCAGGGTCAGGGTCGTGATCTGTCTTGAGCACTTAATTTCCAGAGGCAAAGACAAGGAGAGCTTGCCACCAGCTCTCTCAAAGTGACCCCCACTCCTGCCCACAGGAGTTCCTGGGCGAGGTGAGGCTGAGGGCACTGCCAAGGGTCCCACAACTCACTCATCCAGAGACTCGATGTCCATCCGCTCGGAGACCCGGAGTAAAAAGAAAATCAGTCTAAACTGCAACAGGCAGCATTAATTACAAGGGCGGCTTCTCTGACTGCAGGGCATTCAGCGGTGAAAGAAGACAAGGAGCTTTTTTCCTTGCAAGTTTTTGAGAATAAGTTTGATATCTTTTTGTCTGTGACTGCGAGAGCGAGCAGAACTTAGGTAGTGTCTGAGCCTCCTTCAAACCCTGAGATTCCTTTGTTCCTTGTGCTCTGAAGAAGCTCCAGCTCTGCTCAGGGACTGAGGGCTTTCTCTCCACGGGTAAGGCGGGCTTGGGAGAGTCCGCATGCGGGCTCGACCCGAGGCTCCCCAGCAGGCATGAAGCTGACATAATTGACAACCTTACAAAGCGCGAGGCCGACAGTGGAGAAAAGATGTGCAGCCTTCATCACTCACCACCCCCCCCTAAACTGCCCCTTTCCACCCATCCCCTCTTCCCGTGCTCTTCCTCGCTCATGTATGTTGCTCCCCCGTCTCTGTTACCGTGGCAGGGAATATCACTTTCTTAAACCTGACGTTTTGGCGTTGGTCATTTCATTTCCCGGCTTAGAAACTTATAGTGGCTCCCAACGGTTTACCACCTCAAACTCAAATTTATCGGTTCAATTGTCGAGACTTTCATCAAATGCCATTTTCCTCTCTGGCTATTTTATTAGCTTTCTGGTTAGGATCAGTCACAGAGGAAAGGCAAGTGACTGGGGCAGGAATTTGGGGGTGGGGGACAAGAGTGGAATGCAGGGTCCCAGGCTGCATAGGGGATTTCTTCCCACTTCCTGCCTAGAATTGCTCCTTCTTTCTACCATGTCTTAGTCATAGTTTTCAAAAAACCTACTCGAAATTTACCCTGTAAAACTGAAATTTCTGAATTTGTCCTAACTCTAACTTCCAACTTTTTAAACAAATGCTTCTGAGAAATAATCCTCTTATCCGGCAGTTTCCTCACCTTTCAAAAACAAAACTAACCCCACAGAAAGGAGACGCAGAGTTCTCAGGACCAAACAGACATCTCAGAGTGCTTAGAGGGAGGCTCCAGTCCCATGGCAGGTCTCCAAGGACCCATACCAAAGAGGTCATGCTCAGGGCAACCTGTGGAAAACAGGTGTCGTTGTTTATGTCTTTGCTCCATAAACCGCTACTAAACCTTTAATCTCCTACAAACTCCCACTCTTCTCTCAGCCTCCACAGCCTTCTGCAAGGAAACAAAATGTCAAGGCTGCCTTAGTGCCACGCGGTCCCTGCTGGGCGCCCTGAGCCACCTGGTGTTCGTAAGCCATCGGGAGAGAGTGTGTCAGGGAGCCCAGACCTTGAAGAAGAGTGGAACCAAATATCCGGGTCTGGTCCCCAGCTGTCCCCCGACTGATCATGCGACCCCGTGCAATCACAGAGGCTCCCCGAGCCTCAGTTTCCTCATTTGTAAAACGGGGTGGGCTTTCTCACCTTGTGAGATTATCAGAGGGATTCAGATGAGATAATTTGTATGCAGGCACCTGAGACAGAGCCTTATGCATTATTGGCACTCAATTAATGTCCGCTGAATCTGATATCTCCTGATCTCCCAAAAGGACTCTGCTTCATCATGGCCGATGTCACTTGCCCAGGTCACGTTGGACTAGACTGACACTTGTCATTCCCGAGACTCTAATAATCCTGACTACGTCTTTCTTCTAAAGGAACCATCCCTTCCGCCCACAGAAGGAAACACGACATCTCTGGCGGGACTCCATCTTTAGAAGCAGCCAGCATGGGGTAGCTCTGGCTTGTACCTGAATTCTCTGGTCCTGGTATTCATTACTCTATACCTATGGGCCCTGTAGATCTCAGGTGCTCAGTGATGGCCAGAAGCCACCCAACAAAGCCACTGTGTCTACTCCGATGGGGAAGAGTTTCTTCGGCAAAGGCTCTGCTCATGTTGCTGGTGAGTGGTGAGGCCTCAGGACAGGCGCCATCCTCGGGTCTAGATTTGTGGTGGAAACTCAGTAATGCCACAGCCCGTGGAGGTGGGCATGTCCCTCCCCAGAGGAGCAGGTTGTCACAGCCCCAAAACAGGTATTGCGCACTCTGATTCGGCCGGTGGGAAAGCAAGGGATCTGGATCACTGCCGCCCTTGGGCCCCTATTGATTTTGCCCCAGACTCTGAAGCTCATGGAGCCTCTGGATCCCTGAGGCCATCGCGGGGCCTGAGGACAGATGGGCAGGCCAGAGAAGAGTGTGGCCTTGGGGCCAGAGCTTGGCGACCTTTGAGAGGGCCCCTCTAGCTCTCCAGCCCCCGCTAACAAAGGGCCAGGAGTCGAGAAATCTTATGTTGTCTTAGAACTGAGCTCCTTGATATTTTCTGAGTGGTAAAGACAAGTCGACTTCCGGAAAAGACTGCTGGGTTTGTGTATGCAAGACCAGACTCCGCAAAGTCCTAAAGGTCTCCAAAATACTACCTCCGAGGGCAAGAGGACCCCCTTCACAGGAGGAGAAAGAAATAATGAGTGATAAATTCCTGGGATGAGTTTTAGCAGGCTAGACCTATGGAACAGGACAAAAAGCAAATGAACAGCATTTCACTGAGATCCCCTGAGTAGCTAAGAAGTACGAGCAGGATGGGGGAGGCAGGAATGAGGCTCACAGAGAAAATGCGTTCTTATTAAAGGACTGACTTGCTTTTGCATTCCAAAAAAATTCCATCTAAGCTCCCACCAGCCATGGAGCGGAAGCATATTGTGCTCGAGCAGTTCGGCAGTGTCTGAATTTATTTTTTAAAAAACTGTCTCAGATGGCTCGGCCACCTTGTGCAAGATTTGTACACTGTGTGCAAAACTCAGACTTGTGCAGACAACCAGAGAAGTTGAGAAGCTGCCTTCTGCATGCAGGGCTTCCCTGCCTAATTTGTGCTTTATCTAACCCCATGATCTCCCTTCTTCCCAGCAACTACTCTTTAAAACATTGTAAAGATGCGGTAGACCAAATTGCCTCCAGGGTAGTTTGTAAATGCACTAGAACCTGCTGTTCTGCTCTAGAGCTAAAAGTATATTTCGAATACCTCCAAACTGCTGGCCACCTGAGGGCTGACTTCCTGAGCACTTTTGATGTCAGGGTCTTGAAGAGTCTCCTTATATCTAACTTTCAAAATAAAAGCAGATACGGTGACCCCACTCAGGCAAGCTGCGGTCAGTGGCTGACAGGAGAAGACAGGTATTAGCAGGAAGCTGTGCAAAGGTAAGGAGCTAGGATTTGGCACTGGGCAGAGCAGGGAGAGTAAGTGGGAAGGATGTACCTGGCATAAAGATAAGGTAGAACATATTAGTTCAGCCCCTGGGGATAGGTTACTCCATATAGATGACCACGAATAAGGAAATAAAAACGCCTGGGTCAAATACTTCCCAGAGCATGCCAGGCCCCCAACAGGGTCTTCACTCTGGACGGAGGTGTGGGTGCTAATTTAGCGGCAGGTCCAAGGTCTTTCCCGCCCCCCAACACCAGAGGTCACGTGCCCATTGTTCCACTTAAGCCAAATTTTTTGTTCTTGCCTTAAGTCAACACATCCCCAAAACATATCCTACAGAAGTAAACTTTGGTAAAGAAAGTAAATATTTTGAATCGAGAAGATGAAAACAAGTTGTAAACATGTAACTAAAACGTAAAAATACACATCAGTTTACTTACAGAACCGAACAGGGTTACATCGAAATCATTTAAAATGAAAGAAAAGGAAAACGTTTCTCGGGAGCTCTTAAATTTAGGAAAAGAATCACTGTAGCATGCTCACCTTGAACCAGGGATGGGGTATGATGGTTCTTGTACAAAGGAAAATCTGTGAGGGAGACGGAGAGCTGAGGTGAAGGAGGGGGAAGAGAAACTGGAGGATTGCATAGTTGTGAAACAGTGGCTTCTCATCAAGGTGAACAAGTGCGTCATCTGACAAAATAGCATTTGATATATATTTTTTTCCCCGTTCATTTCTGTTTACGGTATTTTTCTCTGTCCACCAAACATTTCATACACTGAAGCATATATACAGTACACACACACACACACGCGCGTGCCAGTACGAAACACCCGAATGACACGGCCACACTTTACAAATGACCCCTCACCACTTGTTCCGGGCAAAGCTTGTATTCGCCAGTACACTTCTGCTGCGGACTAACCCCGTTTCTTGGCAAAACTCATCTCTTGGATTTTTTTTTTTCTTTAGCAGTGAAAGAAGCAGGTAAGAAAGAGCAGGGTCACTGAGGAAAGCACCCGCAATGGTTCTGTTTTCTTATGGAACGTCCGTGGAAACGCCTCACGTTTTGGTTAGGGGCTCACAATTTTTTAAGAGATGGGAAAAAACAACTGCCTTTTTTTTTTTTTTAAGCTTTCTTGAGGTAAACATTATTTGCTAACACCTTAGGCGGCAGACACGCTTTACAGTGCTGTTGAGAAATCTTAGAATGAGGAGGAAACGACACCAAACGTAACGTCAATACTCAGAACCTTTAGAAAGCGCGTCTGTGTTCTGTGCTCTAGTTTAGTTCCCTTTCCTCTCGTCCCCGCTAACTCCTTTTCATAACAAAGAACAGAACAGAAATATGAATAAGTTCCTGTCTCCTACTGGGCATCATCCCTTCCCGTCCCTTATCTCACACGCCAACAACCCCTCTTCCTCACATACTCAAAGTTGTGAGCCACCTGAAACCTAAAATAAAGATGAACATACTTTACATCTTTTCATTCTTTCTATCTGCCTCAAGCGCATATATATATATGTATGTATATATATATGATAGTTTACATTAATATAGGAAATAGTAAAGGTCTTTTAGTTACATTTTATACAGAATCACTGCACCTTATCTTCATTTGCTATCCTCTCTCTCTTTTTGGATAAACAATTGGCTAAAACAATCTAGAGTAAGGCTTCACAGAAAGAATTCTGCATGTTTTGTTTTTCTCTAAGAACCAAAGTTTATAAAATGAGGTTTGATTCTAGCACCTTATACAGTATTAGTGATGTTGTTCCCTTGGGAGAAATTAGCACTACCCAACCCCTCGGGCGAACCTCTGTCCATTCCACAGTCTTCACAGGTATTGCCAAAGGGCGGACACACAGCACAGTGGAGACGGGGAGCAAAACCGAGGCCGAGATTAAAATCTTACCCACATGCGAACGAAATCGTAAAAATATGTCAAGCTGCTGTCTCCAAATGAATAACAATTAAATGTCTCATTGCCGCCACCAATAACTCCTTTTAAGTTACCCTCCCCCATGAGGTAAGAGAATATCAGGATGTCCACTTTAGATGGGGAAACTGAGTCTGGGAGACGCGTACAGGTCATAGAGGAAACAGTCTGGGTTAAGACACAGAGTCAGGGATACCCGTCATCTGGCCTCTTTGTTCCAAACTGTCCCTTCTCACCTTGGGTGGGTGAGTTGAGATTTCGCAAAAGCGGTTTATCGGCCGTTGATGAGGAAGCAAAACAAACAAACAAACAAATAAACAAACAATTTTAAAAAATATCAGCACCAAAGGAAGTTCCAAAGAAGCGACTGTTTGCTCCCTTATCAAACGTCCCAAGGAGACAGCAACTTTCACAAGAAGGGAGACGAAAACTTGTCACAGGGGGTCGCCACCTCGCTTGCCGGCGCCCTTCCCGGAAGCCCAAACTCGCCACAGAGCTTCGTTCCGGTTGAGTAGTATCCACGGTTGCAGAGGCATGACCAACGCCCACCAGAGCTGCATCAGAACCTCAATTATATAATTGTATGACTATAGCGATACCTCCGCCCCTATTTATATACGTTTACATTAAAGTCCTTCACCGCACTGGCACACGACACCAAGGAAAAGTACTGGCGTTGCTGTTTGCTGCAAGCGGCCGCCTCGCCGGGGGTCACACAGGAGAGAAGCACCGCGAGAAAAGGCACCACAAGGTTTCGAGAAGTGGGATTGTTTGCTGTTGCCGCCCTGACCTCACCATGCTGCGGGAACAGAAAAGCCTTTCGTCTTGAGCAAGGACCCTCGAGCCACTGATTCAGAAATGACCCCCACCCAGATACATCTGCCCACGTCCACTTCACAGGGAGGGAGGGGAGAAAGAGGCCGAAGAGGTCCCGGGCACTGCAATTCCTTTTCAGCTACCGGAAAAGGAAACATCTCTATTCTTAAAACAAAACAGGGAGACTCAGACACTGGAAAACAAGCCCTCCTAAAAAAAAAAGTGAGAATAAGAACACAAATCTGTGCTAGGGAAAGGCCTACGTAAAAGCCCATCATTCTACTATGACTGACTCCTTGGAGGCAATGCATTAGGGAAAGAAAGAGAGAGGAAATGAAGAAATGACATCTGTAGGCACCGTTAGCCACAAATAGCACCGGGTCTAGATGAATGAGGACAGATAGATGTCCACATCTGTCCACATAACTGAGAACCGTGAGTGTTGGTTGATTACATTACTCCATCCTTATAGTCTGGCCAAGAAAATTGGAAGTCGTTGGCCATTCGGAGCACCAAGAATTACGTGTGCCACTGACAAACCAGAAAAGGGCAGGGGGTGGTGAAGACTGCAAAATGGATGTTAAATGACATTTAAATTTTTACTAGTTATTTGCCGGCCTTGAAATATCCCTTCCTGCGTTTCTCGTTCCAGGCGGGGCCACACTCCACATGGGAAGGGGGAGCCTGTATTTGTTACAGGAAGGTCTGAACGTGGGGTGAGGGGTGCAGGGTTCTCACCCCCCCCCCCTCGCTCTTGGTCTGGGTTGGAAAAAGGAAAGTCAGCTGGCCATGTTGGCGTGATCTTTGAGGCTCCTAGTACTCGCTGTCTAAACCCATGGTGACAGGATGGGGAGGCCTGAGACCAGGATTAAGATGGCTTGCTGCAGGGACCTCTCTTCCCAAACTCTGGCAATGTTCCTCCCAAACACAGGGGCTGGTCAGAGGAGGAGTCTGCACAAGCAGCTTCCGTGGCATACTTGTTTAAATTGAATTATTGCTTTTCCTTGTGGTTCCTTGAGCTGTGTGTGTGTGTGCGGGGGGGGGGGGGGCAGGGGGCGGAGGGGGCGGGGGTAGCTTAAGTCTGTTTTCAAATCCTGATGCCTGTCTATACCAAAAATGATACTCCCATTTCAGTGCGAGGAAAAAGAAATTATTCCTACTGCCTTCTAACAATCTGAATAATGTTTAAACCTCCTTGGACATGCACAACGGGGGCAAACAGGAGACTTCCGCCAGCCAGAAGAGCTCTCCACTTGCAAAGGGCGTCCTCTAGCACCTTCATGGGGCACATCAGGATACACCATCTGCTTCCCCCTCCCCAGGGTTCCTTGATGCTATTTCCCACCTACATGGCTTCTGCCATGACAGACCTGGGTGTCTGGGGGACCTTCTGCCTGTGGTTTTGGGAGAATGGCCTCTGTGCTTTGGTTCCTTCCAGAAGCCCCTAGAACTTCCTTTTGTGTTGCTGGCCTCCAAGCTCCTGCATCTCTGCTGACCTAAGGTCACTCGTGTCTGACCACAGTCCCAGCAACCACAGTGGGTGGCAAAGTGCAGTTCTGAGCTGCTGGATGGGACACGGAGAGCCGGCCGCCCAGCCTTCCTCCTCAGCTCTCCCTGCTGCCGCCGGCCGGCAGAAATAGAGAGAAGGGGAATTCAAATCTGTCATTATTACAACACACTGAATGAGACCAAGTGGAAGGTGCAACCTCTGGTGACCAGGAGCATTGGTTTGCAGCACCGGAGAAGGGAAATTTTGACTGGGTCAGCTCAGAGGCTGCCTCTTCCAAAGGGCTTCCCTCATTCTCCGAGTCAAGAGCTCCCTCTGCTGGACTCCTGCTGCATTTGCTTTGTGCCTCTGCGTTGATCATATTCTGCCTTCCACTAGAGGTCTTGGATTTTAGCTGATTCCTCGTGGCCGGAGTGTCTTAAAGGTGAAGGAAACATTTTGAAAATAGACAGACTGATGACTAGAGAGGCTAAATAATTGGTTCAAGGTCACACAGTGTTGGACCAGAGCTCACATTTATTGATTTCCTACCAGGAGTCTTTACACTATCCTGTTGTGGCAGGTGGGGACATTATTCTTAGCCTTTATACCTTCCACATTTTTATTCAATATTTTTCCTCTCTCACTGCATCATCCATAACAAGGACTGTGTTTTGCATACAGTAGGTGCTCAGTTAAATAAAATTAAGTCGTATTTTAAAAATAAGAGCTTCTTTTTCCATCCAAAGAAGTGCATTAATTATGTGGTCTATATCCTCAGCCAAATACACCTGTAACACAGGTCTTCCCTCCACTGTCTTGGCTAGGCCACTTTCCCAGACCCCTGTTGCAGAGAGGTGGGGCTAGAAATAAGCTTATTTATATTCCCTTAGGTGGAGAACTTGGTCAACAGCAGCCGGTTAGAAACCTACATGTTTGGGAGGGCTCAGCCTATATCATTTACCATAAATTATTTTTAAAGCTAACAAACTCAGGAGTAAAAGAAGACATGGTCTGAGCTTTGGAAACTATGTTCCACTCACACAGCTGCTGCTTAGAACAGAAGAACCAATGATGAAGACCAGACACACAAAGGAAAAGGGCGGAAGAAAAGGTTCCCAGCTGGATATAAGGGCGAGTCTCACAGGGGTGACTAACACCCCCACAGCAAACCCCCCATCTTACTGAAATGGACAGAGAGGGGCTAGGGCACACATTGTCAGCTCGGAACTGCTGAGTTCTAGAACCTTCCTTTCACGGATGCATGCCTGATCATTTGTTCAGTGGGGGGAAATAGGTGAAATCTCAAAATTAATGGTGTGTATGACTCCGCTTCCTTTGAACCCTCATATTTACATACGAATCAGTTTCTCAGACACAGCTAACGCTCAGAGTAGATAGAAATAACGAGAATATTTTGTTAGCCCTTTAGGGAAAATTATAAATTTTATGCACTCGAGACTTTGAATTACCTGAGAATTTCAAACAGCTTTGCTTTATAAAGAGTCGGTTAGCAGTGTCAGCAATTTTATTAGGTTAAAATGGGAAGAATGGTTGGTAGAAAAGTATCCCAGAAAAAACTAAACAAAGGTAAGAAAATGTTTTTTAAGATAACCACCATTTTGAGAAGAGGAATCGGATTCCAGTCTTCTAACCTCTGCCAGCTGCCTCCGCAGGCCGGCCAGGTGGGTTGGAAGAGCCAGTGACCAGGTGAGCCCGTGGGAAGGCCCCAACATCCTTGCGGGGGAAAGTCAGTGAGGCCAGAGCCTCTATCCTATGGCCTGTCCCCCGGCAGGCGTGGGGTTAGGAAGTGCTGAGAAGCTCTGCTCGGCTGCGGGGAGAAGAATCTGCTGCTTTGATCAGCAAACCGCAGCCGGACAGCCCACAGACATGGAGAGGCGGCAGCGAGACTGCGAGACGTCAGGGGACTCTAGTCCTTTCTTTTTGCCCTCTCCTCCCCTCCCCATTCCCTCTCTTCCTTCCTTCTTTCCTTCATGTCTTTCTTGCTGGGATATTTTCTTCCATAACAAATCTGATTTATTATTATTTTTTAAGGAAAAGGAAAACGCCACACAGGAAGGCAGGGTCGCACCCTGAGACCCCTCCAGGATGTGTTCTGATCCCTCCACGTCCCACCTCCACATCTCTCTCTCTTACTTCAAGGAGCCACTTTTTCGTAACACCCATAGAAAAGCGGGTTCCTTGGAAACGTGTTTTGTCACAAAAGAGCCCACGCAGGGAAAAAGAAAATGGAACTATTACACACTGAGGGTTGGCACTGGGGACAAGGGGACATACACGTAAGGGAGGAGGGAGGTGTCACACGTGCTCTGACCTGATAGTCCTCAGCGGTTGGCCACGTGTCACACCACCGGGGGTTGGAGACACAGCTGTGCACACGTGACAGGTTAGGGAAGGGGAGCAAGGCTAGAAGAGGTTTCTAGGGCCTTCGTCCAAACCCTGCGGCTTCCCCCGCCCGCCCCCGACACCAGGCCTTCCGGTGTCAGCACCTGTCTGGATCCCAACCGTTCTTGGGATACGCCTTTCCAGTCAAAGGAGGAAACTCAGAATGGGACGCAGCTCAGGAAGGGAGGCTCGTGGCCCAACGCGCTGTGTTGCATTAGCACCTGTTCCCTCCAGGTAACGCCAAACCTCTGTAGAAGGACTGACTCTTCCGGCATAGCCAAATACTCTGGCACTTTGGGTCATGTGAGTGCTGTCATCAGGCAGGAGGAAATTTGAGTGTGCCCCTGTGTCTTCCCAGGTCTGTTCGACAGACCTCAGACTTGTGGCTATCACACGGAGGTGATCAGTTCTGCCTCCTACAAAGTGATTGCTCTGAAATGTCTCCCGTCTGTCAGAGTCACCGGGAATGGGGGCCGCATTTCCCAAGTCCCCAGGGGGCTTCTCTGGGCCAGCCTCACAGTATCCGCAGATATAGGTACTGTAGGACCAGATCCATGAGGCTCGGGTTTCACCAGCCACAGATCCCAGCAGCCAACGGACAACTAACGCTGACTTGGCCCCAAGCACTCACTTCCCGCCTTCTTTCTCCATGTATTCACTGTCTCTACCTGCTCGGAGGACGACATGTGATTTGAATTCCAGAAGTGGGGGAGCCATTTAGAAAACTTCAGCCCAGAGTCTCCAGGTACCTCTGTGAACCTTCTGAGCAACTAGAGTCAAAATACCAGTACAAGTGACCACTGGTTTCCTGTCCCAGATGGAGGCGGCGAAAGCATCACTCAGCCCAGGGGAGCCTGTGTGGCCTGGGCCTGGGAGAAAGCAAAGCCCAGCGAGGCCAGGGCTATTTCAAGTCCGGCAAGAGCCCTAAACGTCAGAAGATTCTGTTCCATCAACTTTTTAAGCCCTTTAAGAAAAAAATACACACACATACATACACATACATGTGTATATATAGATACACATGTGTGTATATCTATACAGTATACATGTACATATATATGCTCAAGATTGGCATATTTATGTATCTAGATGTGATGAGTAAGCTTAGAATGAAGTTATATGGCCATGTACTTCAATCAGGCAAGTCATGATAATCTCACAATCTCAGATCATCTCATAGCTCATATGGTTTTCAGTGCTCTCTCTCTCTCTCTCATTTCATAATCATTATAATTTCAAACAAATAAAAACGAAGCCCTCAGGAATGAGGAGGCGCCACAGGTTTGCCTCCACGGCGAGGCTGGAGGGGCCCCTGGCTTGCTGTGAGCCATCGTGTTATGCGGGGGCTTTTTGTATGTTGGTGATATAATGCCTTCGATAGTCCTGGGGCTGTGAAAACTTTGCGTTTTTACTTGGAGGTCCCTGTTGGCCTCTTAAGTTATCAGCGAGTGTCCCTAACTGCTTAAGTAGAGCAATCTGCCCCTCTCTCCTGCCCTCCGTCCTCATAGTCTCCCTCTGGACCTGGGGCTACGCCTTTTAAAGACATATGTACTTAACGGGGGAAGAAAGGGAGGCTGTCCTGGACCCCAGGCAGGCTGGACCAGTGGAGAGGCCGGGCCTACTGCTCAGAGGGATGTGAGACAACGGCTTCTGTGCGGCTGATGATGTATTTGGTGGAAGCATGCAGCAATGGTGGTGGCAAGGCAAGTGAAAAGGCGACAGGGGCTGAGTTCGGACGAACGCCCCTGACATGAAGCAGCGTGCCAGTGAGGACTGGCCTGCGGAAGCAAGGTGTTTTGGAATCAACACCAGGGTCACGAGCACAGGCTTAAGAAGGTCAGAGAAGTGGCTGAGAAGCACAGAATGGTCTGGGGCCGGGCAGCACCAAAGCCGAAGACATTCCTTCCTCAGGTCCTGGTTGAAGGAAAGAGACATAAAACCTCCTTACTTCCTGCCTTGGGTTCCTAAAGAAGCTCGTATGGGTCCCCCGCGTCCTCTGTCCGAGGCAGACCGGACCACGGGCAGACGGTGGATCACAGAGGCCCACATCTTTTCTCAGCAACAAAAGAGCCATTTTCAAACCAAATAACCTTCCCTTTCTCTTTGTCTCTTCTTCCCTCTGAAAGGAAGAGAAAATAACTCTCTTCTTTCCCTGAAGGCTGGCATCATAAAATCATTTTCCAAACAACGATTGCTTTCGCTCTGGTTCTAAAACACAGAGGAAGCCCCGGCCAGCTCTGCGGATGTTCTTCCTGTGGCTCAGAGATGTCTGCAGGTGCGGGGAGGCAGCTGCCAACGCCAGACTCGCACTCCTAAAGCTACGGGCTCTGGGGGCGCTCCCGGGGAGCCTCAGTGTGGGGATGACCTTCCAAACGGCTTCGCTCGGCTTGGCTCTTTTTAGAAACTAGTGAACCTTGGGCACAGCACTCGACAAATAATTTGAGATGTGCTATATTTTAGAATATTTTTGAATCCAAACTTGATTCCTTGAGTACTTTTGGGAAGGCAAGAACTTTGCACATAGAAAAACAACAACAAAAAACGAAATTTAAAAAGGCTTTGTTTTAGGTTAGGCAGCTAAGAAATTGAAAACACCACCACCACCACCATACGAACTAAAAAAGTCCCATTTTGATTTGTTTTCTAGTAAAGACGCTCGTCTTTGTGAGCCAAGACTTTCCAGCAAACAACAGTGTACCAGACTCTCCAAGGACGCGACCAACCAAAAAGCACCCAGCCAGTCCAGCACAGCATCGGCACACCGTTCTCTGGGTCCGGAGAGAAGATGAAGGCGAAACCGAAGCTGAGCCCGCGAGGAAGGACAGAAATGATAGAACCGTATCTGCTGGTCGCGGGACATGCTCGTTCATATCTGCCTTCATTTTCCCTCAAAGAAAGAAGCGCGACCAACGTGTGTTTGCTTTTCAGAAGAACATTCTGAAAAAAATAAAAAATCCTTCCTTCTTGCCCAAATATTTGGGAAGGAAGGGAGAGTAGCCTTTCCAGGGCCGAAAGACAGAGAACGTCTTTCTTGGCCCACATTGCGATAACTCTATTATTCTGTCCTCTTGTCATCATTGAAAAATATCCATTAATCAGAAAAGGGAAGAGGAGCCAAAGGGCCCTCCTCTTCCCCCACAGCACCTAGTATGGCGCCTCGCACACGGCAGGTACTCGACTAATGTTTAAAAGGATTTTAGATAGGAAGCAAACTGGATAACCATAATACTTTCATCCCCAAAGTACTTTTCCGGACATTCACTACCTTATCCTCACAACACCCCTGTGAGGTAAGTAAGCGATACTCTTCCCACTTTACAGAAAGAGAAATTGGTCCCAAGAGTGACTTGACTTAGGTCTGCAGGATAGAGTTCGAAATTTTTTACTTCCAATGACATGATCGGTTCATGAGAATGAGCCTTTCTTTCTTTTCTTTAGCTGCTTTCTATGGCCCTTTGGTAAAACAATAATGCTTATATAGGTCACTCCGTAAAATCAATTTCCTCTGTTTGAAAAGAATATGCTTGGCTATTTCTGCCCCCAGAGAGTGCAGGAAGTGACGATTAGATGGTTGCACGTATTTGCTTTCCACATACTCCTGAAAGCCCTCCTCTTCTTCATCATGCTTCCTACCCATCTCCTGAGTCATTTTGTTCTCTGTGGCTCCACGTGTCCGTCTTCAAAGTTCTCATTCACAAATGCCGCACAGTTCCTTCGCCATCCATCCCAGTGAAAAAAGAGGTGCCGACGAGAACGGAGAGTCACGTCTGAGGTCTCATTTATTCCTTCCTTCTGGTCACCATCAGACATATCTTGTGGAAATAAATAAGCCCAGCAGGATTTGGCCTATCCACGGAACGATCGGATACAAAATCAAACAGAAGTCAATATTGAATTCCAAAGCATGGTCTGGTCTCTCATGCTGTCTAAACAACAGTATTAATCCCGGCGAGCAGAGTCAGAGCAGGTGGGAAGTAGCTCTCGTCAGGGCTCCCCAGGCAGGGAGCAGAAGCATGTGTGGCAACAGCTGGGCCCTGCCTGGGAAAGCTACCTCTTCCTCTGGGACAGTCTCAGGAGGTGCCTTTTTATGGCGAGAATTTTTACACTGAAATACACCTGAACTCCGAGGAGAGGGTCAGAGCCAGAGCCAGGCTGACTGCCTTAGAAGAGCTGAAGCTTCTAGAGTTTTCCCCCCCCAAGAAGGTTCTCCAGGCCAATAGGAAATCAGCTGGCCCGCCTGGGTGCTGGTGGCCTTCGCTGCTCCCACCTGCCCTCACTCTGGCTGGGTCCTAAGAAGAACACGAAGCTCCTTAGGATGGGTCTGTTTACTTGCTCACAGGATAGCTTGGTAGTTGATTTAATAACAGTCAAACCATAGGAAAAAGAAAAAAAAAAAAAGAAAAAAGGAAAGGAAAAGAAACTCGACTGAACTTTTCCAATTAAAATGATGAGGGGAAAAAAGACCCTGATTGGTATAAAAACCCTTAGTGATATTCCCCAACCCCTGTTTGTCTCTGAATCCTTCCCTGCAGGCTCCGCTCAAAGCACACCAGGGAGAGTCTAAACCCGCCATGGGGACCCACATTTTAGCTGATGGGATGTATTTTTTTTTTTTTAAAAAAACAAACTTTTGTTTCTGTACTCTGCAGAGAGGCAAAGAGAAGGCGAGACCATTAGAGGTGAGCCTAAGGCTGAAAAAGAAGTTTGCAAGGAAGAACAAAAGAGAGAGATCTTTCCCGAAGAGCTTTCCACCCGCTTAAAACCGATCTCTAAATACTCCCCATTCTCCCCTTCTCTTGTCTGCCCAAAGCTTGACAAATATCAGTTTTCAAATTGATCCTTTCATATATTCTCTGATAATTGAGGAAAAATTAATATCGGGACATTGGGTTTTACAATTATAAGTGGCCGGCTTGAGCTGGGTGACCCTCGGTGGCCTGACCGAGTACCACTGTGCTGGGTTCACAGTGCTGTTAAGTATTTAAGAACGACAGGTATGTGAGAGTTCCCCCGTCCAAGTTCCCTGCTCATCCCGCGGGCTTCCAGGTGCCACTGCACCTGGAGATCATGCTATCCTTCTGTGGTTCCATTTCCCAAGTGACGAGGTCACCACGATTTCTTATATGATGTCTTCACTACAGGCAATAATGACTGACTCCTCACAGCATCCCTGAGCAGGAGAGGAAGAAGAGATTGGCCTTCTTTCTCTCCACTTTACAGATGGAGAAACCAAGGCACCGAGAGGTGAAGTGAATTATCCATGATCACAGTGGGGACCCTGAATCAGCCTGTGATATTTCCTGATCTTCCTGGGTCTAAAGAAAAGCATCTAGGAAGTCTACAGCTAAAACAAATCTCCGAACCCCGCTCTAGCCTGAGGATCCCAGAGCTAGGCTGAGGATGGAGAAACAGACCAAAGGAGTCCATCTAACAGGTGATGGGTTGTCTGTGTCTGCCGTGGCTTATGGCCAAACGCTGCTTCTAGAGGGATCTTCTCTGGGTTACCAGTTGGTGCTATTCCCCAAGGGAAATTGTTTCTTTGTCCTCCATGGCTTCAGGATAAATTTTAGGAGTAGTCCTTCCTGGACGAGCATGGATGAGCTGACTGACTTCAGTTTCTGGTGTGGGTTCTTGCGATTTGGGTTAGGGGGTGGCAAGTGCAGGCATCTCCTACGGGGGGCTTGCATATTGTCCTGCATGGAACGGGGCAGGCCAGGGCAGGCGCCACTTAGGTCCTGCCTGCTCACTTCCAATTTGGTCTATTCTTAGCCCTTGACACAAGGTGTTGGACGTGTGCAGTGGGAACTCCTATGGTTGTCCGTCTGCTGCCCTCAGGAGCTGCCATTAATAGCACTGCAGACCTTCGGCTCTGGTGCATACCAGCTATGTCCTGCCAGCCAGTGCAAGGAGAGGTACAGGGAGCAAGAAGGCACAGCTCCGTCCCAGCAGGCGGGGAGGGAGCAGACGGTGCCCGGGAGAGTCGAGTAAGGCAGACAGAACCCGGCAGGCAGACGAATAAAGCTGCAGGCAGATCAAGGCAGTGCCCTTGTCTTTTGATATTTGGCCGATAGCACAAGATGCAGTGTTTTAAGCAAGAAATGAAACCTTTAAAGTAGCTAAGGATGAGTGAGAAAGAGGCTTGTGTTGCCATTGCAGGAATTTAGATTAAGCATCGTCGTTTTCCCCAGTGAGGGAATTCGAAAAAAAATCTCTGAGAGGGCAGAGTTGGCTTTTTACAAGTTTTGAAGCTGGGACAGGCACACATTGATTTAGGATGCTCTCCCCAGAGAGTCCTCTTACGAGCTTATGGTTTTGTAGCCTGTGGGAGGCTAACCACTGCGATTTCCACGTCCGGGAGGGCGAGCTGTGAATGGAAACGGAACGTGGCTTTTATGACAGTGGTCAGTTTCAGATGAGGGGGTGATGACACAGACTTTAGTGTGGGAGAATTTCCCACTTTGTTCATTTCATTCACACCTGGACCTGAAGAAGAGGAGCTGATGTTGGTTTAAATTCACTTCCTACAGGCTAGTGGCATGTGTTTCGTGAGGACGGCTGCCCAGCAGAATCTGGTCATGGGAAATGTTTAAGAATGGACGAATGGGACTGCTACCTACAGATGCGGCTGAAGCAGGCCCTGGGGGCGAACCCCACCCCTCTGCGACGGTCTCTTTCACGCATGCAAGCTCTTTTCCAGGTCTCCCCTGAGCTCGCTGAGATTTTAGAGATTTTTGATTTAGAGATTGGTTTCTAGTCTACACTGGGAATATCACTTGAATCTAGGTGAAATGGATTGCAATCTCTCTTCTCTTCACACTTCAAATTTAAACCCCTCTCCCCCAACCAAATCTATATATATATAGTTTTCAGTTTGGCAAAGAAATAACGGATTTTATCTTTTTGATAGGAAAATCAAATGGGCATAGACAGAAGTGTTCCCCTAACTAAGGCCGCTACCCACAGCTGCCGTCATCACATCTGAGGCCGGAGAGGACTCACTTCGAGTCAGGAGCCACTTGTCTTGGCCAAGAAAATGCCATTGTGTACTCCAAATAACTGCCAGTGACCTGGCCCACCCTGTCTGAGAGCCAGGGCAGGGAGGGCGTGGGCGCCCCGCCGCATCCTTTCCTCCAGGCCAGGGGCCGGAGGCTCCGAGCCTGCGCTCTGCTGTCTTCTTACATCTGTTGCTAGGTAATGGAGAGAGACAGCTCTGCTACAGTCTGGGGGAATCAGGGCTGGGGGCTCGTTACAGACGCCCCCTCCGCCCGCCACCACCACCACCAGGAGCCCGGAGCGGAGTAGACAGGGGCAGGGAGCTGCGGGAGCTGCGCCTCCTCTACCGGGCACAGACTCCGCGGGGAGCGTGGTGTGTACAGAGCAGAGAGACCGCGAGGGCTCAGAGCTTCTCCAACAGGATCAGCGTCAGGAAACGCTTCTGCTGCCAGGACCCAGTGGGCGTGGGTAAAAGCAGAGGTAAAACAGAGAAAATCGTGTTATTTGATGTTTTGAAAAACCTATAAAATTTTCTCTCTGAGAATAGGCCCCTATTGGGAGAGGATCGGTGCCTAGGACATGGGATGCCACATGGCCTATGGAGTCACCCTCATGACCGTGGTCCAGGTATTGGAATTCTTTCAAACCACCCTGGGACCCAGAGGGGCCGTGGCTGCTGAGGGGATGTTAGGCCGCAGGGGCCGTGGAGTGCTGGGTGATTTTGTGAATGGGGAGGTTGGGCGTGGGGCTTCTGGCAGGAGCGGAGGAGCGTCTGAGGCCAGACGGAAGTGTTGTCTTCCTTAACTGAAAAGGGACATGTCGGCCGCATGAGCCATCAAGACACACATGGCCTATGGTCCTTACGGCACCTCAGGTTCCCAGCTTGTCTGGACGAGTGTGACCTGCAGGGAAAGGTGAACTTTCTGGAGACAGGGTAGAAGAGCACGTCTGAGACCCAAGAAACTTTGGGGGTGAGTTAGGTCCGTGGGGGCTCATCTGATGAATTTAAACTGTCCTAGCTCCCCTCATCATGGCCTTAGGAGACATGACGCTCCCAGTTGGGATGTCGCAGGCTTGTGACAATGAGCCTGGGTGACTTCACTTCTGCGTTATCTGAGGAGATCGAGGTTTCCTTTCATGCAGAAGCCCAGAGAAGAGGCAGAAACAGAGCTTGCAGAAATGACGCTAATAAAATCAGCCAGGTTTTTTGAGATAATAGCATACTTCTGAGAATGACAAGAAGAGCCAAATTTTCTGTGATGGTTGTGGCGTATTTGCTGGGGGTGGTGGCGGTGGTGGCAGTAGGGAGGGGAATGGGCACAGCTTCTTATGGTACAATGCTTATCTCCTACCAGAAGGAAACGTTGAGAGTTAATTCATTTTCATCAGGACTTCCTGGAAAGAAGGGGGGCCAAAGATTAAAAAGAAAATCGTAGGCGTCCCCCTGGGGAGCAGCTAGCCAGGGCAGCATGAGGGGCACAACACTGCCTGTAAGCTGTTTGTCAGGGGCTCAGGCGAATGGCAGACTGAGGGTGGGTCCCCAGTGCGGGAGGAGGCCACCACTTCTCACTAGTAAGCTGCTGCAGAGTGGCCTGGAGGATCTGGGATTTCAGAAGCACAGTCTTCCGGATGGGGAGACCCACCTCCGGGGTGGACTCAGGGCACGTAGAGTACGGGGATTTCCACACTGTTGCCCAGGGCCGGCCAGCCACCAGCAGCCCCTGCAGGCGAAGCACACTGGGGGTGGAGGGGATGGTTGGGACCAGTGGAGAGAGCTTTTCCTGGTGATTGGAAATATGGGAACCTGCTAGATGCTGATGATACTGAGAAGACCGATGAAAACCCTCGTCTAGCCGTTCTCTCTCTGTTTCCCTCCTTCCCTCCTGTGTTCTCTACTTCTTTTCTGACTTTTCTTCCTTCTGTCTCTTTGCAAAACCAGATTTCCCTGCTTCCGCTCTGAGAGGCATATTTTCATTTGCAACATTAGGAAAGGAGCTGGCGTGACAGAGGGGGTGGGAAATGCCATTCACGGGGGAAGTGGACCCTTCCGCCTGAGCCTTGCAGAGAGGCCAGTCCGACAGAGGTTGAAAGAAAGGATTTCTGAAATGTCCTGTGATCTCCTCACTTGTACCCAGTAGCTACAGCCCCGGAAGGCTCCCTGAGTTGGAAGTTGTCACCCCAACTTTTGGCGCTCCAGGTCAACGAACGAACGTGAGCAGTCGTCTCACTTCCATGTAAACATAAACACACACACGTGCGCGCACACACACACGCTGGATGTGGAGTAGAAAAATAGAGCTTCAAATGAAAGCCTATGACTGTGTCGAAATGAAATAGAAAGGAACTAAATCCAAGAAGAGACAAACGAGCCAAAGTGGCAGAGGTCCCAAAGGGATGCAGGGAGGACAGCGTCAGGACTGTTCTAGTGACGGACGTGCACAGGGCTCCAGGCACAGGGAGCCCCAGAGCTGAGGCAGACAAGAGCTAGAGCTGCGGCGAGCCCAGGGACGGCCCCTCTCACATGCCCTCACCTCCTCCAGCCTCAGCAGAGTAAGCCGTGAGCGAAGCCCTCGGTAAGGAAGCAGAGTACAAAGAAAAAGCACCTCTGACCAGATTGGAATTCCCCATTAACCACTGAGTGGACGTGGGCCTGTCCCTCGCGTGGCTGGAGACGGGTCCACATGGCCGGTCTTTACCAAGGTCCGGGTGTGCTCTGTGCAGCTTGCTTCCGAGGTGGGTGGGCACCGGGGTCACAGGCTCTCCACGCCTCTCCTCCTGCCCCCCGCCCCAAGGAGGACCCAAGGGAACAGGACAGCACTGCGAAGTTTAGAAACAACGAAGGAAATCAAAGGGCTCTAATAAAGAAAGGAACATCCGGTTTCACAACTGAATCGGAATTTAAAACTTTTTTTCCTTTTACGGATTTAGATAACAGTGAAGGGGGTGGAAAGAAGAAGCCTCTTTGAAGAACGATAATTTAAAAAAACCCACAAACATAAAAAAATTTCCTCAGTTTTTGAACTTCTCTTAAGAATAGTTCAATGTGAGGTCTCGCACCCTAAACAGTTGTATCTGGAATTAAAAAAAGAAATCGCAGCTACACACAACAAAGACTAACAGTATTTCAGTATTTACTAAAAAATATTGTGTGTGTGTATATATATATTTATATATATATATCTTTTTTGTGGAGATTTTTTGTTTTTGTAATTTTTTTCTTTTCCTTTTTTTTTTTTTTTTTTTTTTTTTGTGCCCAAGTAGAGATACGATGGGATTGAAACAATGTCCTAGAACAGAATAGTCCTTACAGGAGCAATACTTTGAAAAATAACATTTAAGAAATGGTTGAACATACTTGCAACACCTCCCGAAATTCAATTTGGTACAATGAGAAAGATCGTCAAATCTTCACTCAAATGACGCACCTCCAAGACCCAGAGTATGCTGCTGGTGTGAGTCTCGCCATCCAGACAGGGGCTCGGATTCCAGCACCATCCCCTCCTTCCGGCTCCCCCCTCCCCAGGCCCCTCATACTCCACCTCAGCCATACCCAGAGTCTGCCTCATAGTGGTTTTCTACATTTCTGGTAAGACCTTGCAGCAGACACACACACACAGATATACGTGTGCTGTGGGCACGCACACACACACACACACACACACACACACACTAACACACAAAATTTCCCACGCAACCCAGATGCACCAAGTGAGCTGAATGACTTTCAGCCAACCGCAATGGTGAAAGACAGAAGCACCAAACAGTCTTTGAAATGGGTCAGTTATTACAATTTGACATTTTTTATAGTCTAATTTTCCTCTGTGTTAATATTTTTAAAAAGCACAAATGAAAAATGAAGAATTCTTTCCAGATCAATTTAAGGCTTCCTACCGAATGGAAACAGAAGAGGCCTTACACAGTATCACATGTGATAAATGTATACCTTTCACGGCCTTAAAATGACAGAACAAATCATTTTTGCCGGTCACTGATTAAGTATTGTGCCTTTAAATTGATGTCATTCTTTTTGCTACTATGCTGAGTTTTATTATTACTGATTTTCTTTGATTATATCTATGGAAATCTTTAATCTGCTTTTGAATTTCTTGTTCTTATCGAATTATTGGGGTGGTTTTTTGTTTTGTTCTGTTTTGCTTTTTACCAGGAAACAACTGTGATCCTTATTAGGTGAATGTTAAAATGGCACATAGTCAGCCTTCAAGTAGCTTTTCCAGCCATTTCGGTTCCGAATGGCCATTGGCTCCTCGAAGGCCCTGTTAAGTTGGGGACAGGGACAGGAGTGGAGAGAGTAACCGCAAAGAGAGAGGGGTTTCTAATGCTTTTGCTTTGGGTAAATTTGTTTTCTTCAATACAAATAATCAGAAAGAATGATTGCTTTGTGTTTTATTCGTTGGTTGGTTTTTGTTTTGTTTCTAGATTTGTTTCATTTGATTGTTTAATTTTCCCTTTTCTGGTGTAAAAATCACCAGAGAGTTTTGCATGAGAAAACGTGACAGTACTTAATGAAACTCAGCACCTAAGGGCATAAGGCAGTTGAAGGTTTTTTTGTTTGTTTGTCTGTGTTTGTTTTGTTTTGTTTTGTTTTGTTTTGTTCTTTCAATCAGCACCAATCCCATAAATGATCTACACTTGGTGTAAGGTATAAAACATTTTTTTCTTTTGGAGTGGAGACAGCTCCTCCTTCTCCACCCTATGAACGATAGTGTGGGATTTTTCAATACTGTTTCTTATGTGTAGAAAACAAAAGAAAGGTTTTCTTTTTGTTTTTACTTACAAAACATAGAGAATATCTTTGTATACATACAGCGACTGGAAAGAAAGCTTATCTGAAGGGGTTGTGACTTATTATTTTCTTTTTTTTTTTTTTGTAGCAGTGGTGGCGGTGGTGGTGGTGGTGATGGTGGTGGTGGCGATTGTGGTTCTGTGTATGGGGGGAAGGGAGGGTTATATTTCTTGAAAGCGGTGTTCGCCGCAAACCAAACTTAAGGTCCCCTTCTCAACTTGGGTCAAGATGCTCTTAGAGCGAAGACTCATACTGTAGCAGCTCATAGAGCAGCGGTCCGTCTCGATACCGAATGCCGACCGCGGTGGGGGTGACATACTGCAGAATGTTAATAGTCCTTCTCAACCTCCTGTCTACAAAATGAGCATCCCAAGCTGGGTATCTCTTTCTTGGCATGTCAATCTTAATGAGGGGCCCTTCTGGGTAAGGACGCCCCGACGGGGTGGGGGGCTCCATGGGTCTCACTTGGAAAACGGGCAAGCAAGTGTCAGCCGTGAGATCCTCCTGTTGTTCCGTTACGGCTCTGGTAGGCGTGACCTGGGTCCCCCGGTACCCAGGGGTCTGAGGCGCCATGGGCTCAACATCGGGGGGCAAAGGGATGCCCCAGAGCAGCTCGGCACAACAGGAGCTGGCAAAGATCTTAGCTCGTGGCCCCATGGGATGCAGCACACCGTAATATAAGAGCATCAGTGCGATCCCAGCCACAAAGCTAATAAAGACACAACACAGTGCTGGCACCGCATAGGAGTCAGTGGTCTCCGGGTTTCTGTAAAAATACCAAAGGAACGTCAAGGTAGCATTCTCAGTCAAGACTATCGTATAATATGCAAACATTCGATATCGAGTCCGCCCTTCCTTGACGTTAAACCAGCAGAAAATGTACACGATCCCTACCACCATGTTGAAGAGGATCTCCTCCCACTTGGACATGCAGAAATCTGTTCCGCCATGGATGATCCAGAAGGCCATGGCGCACCAGTGAACCACCACGAAGATCCCGAAGTAGAGCTGGAAGATGGAAGCAAAGAGGGCAAAAGAGATAACTCTGGATGAGATGGTGAAGAGGCGCCAGAAGAGGTGGATGAGGGCCCCTCTGTAGCTCATGCTCTTCTTGTCGTCCCTGGAGTCCCGCAGCAGCTTGTGATAGGAGGCTAGCACCCAAGCCAGGGACATCAGGGAAGTCACAGAGGAGACACCTGCCGGAAAGACACAAACCCACACAGTCAAAACGTTGGACATCAACTGCGGGGCACAGCGGGGCTGCCAGCTGAGGAGACGCCCACACACCACGATCTGAAGGAGGAGGGAGAAAGAAACACAAGATCAGGAACCAAACTCGGAGGCCGCGGCCGCTCCCTGAGCTGACAGCTTTCGACATCTAGTTGCAGTTTCGACAACCCAGTCCAGAACTTCTGGAGATCTACAGCTCAAGAGTAAAGCTGAGGCTGACGTGCTTTGCCAAGGGGGTTGAGGACTGGGGCCACCGTTGTGGCTCGCGACATCTGCTGTGGGCGGGGCCACACACGGTTTATTTTAAGGAACCGTGAGTTCGTGGGATCCTCGTTGCACACAGAAGTGTGGCCAGGGGTGGTGTCCTTGTCACCAACAGCCTGTGCCCTCAGGAAAGCTCATAGGAGGGGTCACCAACTCTGAAGACTGACAGCTTACCCGCCGCCCCGAGATCCAGAACTATTCTCCTTAGCAAAGGCATTGGAATCGCTTTTTTGCCTTTTCATCAGCTTATTCAGGGTCTCAAGGAGCCCTTACCTGAGCCTCTTCCACTCGGGTTCTCCCTCACTCACTCCCTCCGGCCACCCGATCGAGGACCCTGGGACACCCTGTCTGTTTTGCTGGCTGCCTTTCTCACTCATTCCTACCTCTCTTAGTCTCCCCATAATCCTCGTTGCTTTATCCAACCAGCCACTGCTCAAAGTTCTCTGAGGCCTTGACTTGTGGGCCCTGTCCTCCACTGGATTTTTTTTTGTCCTGACTCAGCAGCAGTATAATTTGAGGTTTGAGGATGCCTTTCTCCCTCACTAGCCTGGCAAGGTTCCCAAGACCTCTGCTCGTCATTCTTTGCATTCTTCCTCAATGGGCAAGTGAATGTGTCTCATCCCAAGTGGTACTTGAACCTCCGTAAAGCAATTTTATTTATAATGCTGCCTACTTGATATTTGTAACCAAATCAAACGAAACACAATAAAGAGTCATTGGAGACTCTCCAAATCCACCCATGACCGAGCAGTCATTTGTCTGGTACTGTCATTCGATCTCCTCTCAGGCAAGAGCCCCATCATTCCTCGACTCGCCCACGTGTTCTCTTCCCTCAGTCTATCTAGTACCTCTTTTTTTTCCCCCTTTCTCCTAAAATTTCAGAACTAAACACAGCTAAATTCAGCTGGGGTCCTGAATAGTGCCCCACCTGATGACTACCTCCCTACCCCCTGCCCACACCCCCTACCCTCACACCAGAGCGTGGATCCCCCACGGCATTCTTCCAGGCTGAAATCAAAGTCACCTAGTCCCTCTCTTAAGCCCAAAGGCTGGATCCAGGAGCCCTGTTTATCAAGAAACTAATTAAACTGCCCCGGAACTCCAGCCTTCGGCTTGTCTTTCGCCAGGCCCTTGCCGACCTCTCTGCTCCTCTCTAAACCTCAGCGAAGAATCAAAGTCCTCTGCCATTTTACACCCTCCCTGCTCTTGATGGTCCTTGCCCGTCTCATGTAGCCCCTCCCTTCCAACATGTCAAGGAGATGCTCAGGTTTGCGGCTTGCAGAACGTTACAGCGCGATAGCGAAAACCAGTGTGTTAGCATAAGCATAGGAAAAGCCTGGATGGTTGACTGTCATAACAGGTATGTGCTGCTTTTGTAACAATCTAGACTGGAAACAACCCACAGAAAAGCAATCCCAATTGCTGCATGGAAGCCATCCTTGGCAATGCCCAAGGATTTTCCTCTCACTTTTCTGGAAAGTTCTGAACACAGCACTGTGAGTCCCTCTTTGCCCTTTGTATACACATGGCATTCCCACCAGCATCCTGAGGGTGCATGTGACCTGCAGCCCCGACACGGTGGTGATGCTGAACGTTCAGAGCCTCCTGTGTGGTGTCGTCTGTTGGGGTGGGGCAGGGAGGGGAAGTGGTCCCCTTGGGAGTCATGTGACTTGGGCTGTGGGTTTCTCGAGGGCAGAGAATGTGCAGTCATCCCAATGGTCTGTGGCAGGCTCCTTACTCACACTGCAGCACTCTCAGAAAGCTCCTTTTAAATGTCTCTGTGATGTCACTCTCCTGGTGACCTCATTTCCTGATGTTAATAGTCATATGCCTCAGGGGTACGACTGACTCTTAGTAATCAGAGGGGAGTTCTACAGAAAGCGAATGGGGAAAAAGCTTAATTTCTTTGTTGTTTCTAATAAGGAAAAATGTATCACTTCTCCTGTCCTCGGAGAAGCAACAGTGCCGGGCTCATGAAGTCAGGAAAAGCTGCCTAGCTTTGGCCAGAGCATGGTCTAAGTCACTCTGATTTTGAGCATGCCTTTGAACAGCCCTGGGGTGCAGAAGCAGGGCAGCCCCTCAGCCTTCACTATCCTGATTTCATTGTTCTCTGCGTTGTGACCTTAGCCCTGTCCACACCAAATATGAATAAATGGGAATTCGAACGTCCATTGATCGCATGTGGCAAAGCCAGATACGATCCTTCTTCATTATTCTATCTCTCAGGTGACACCACTTTCAGATCTGTCCCCGTGGTTGTTAGGGCTGGTGTTCTGTCCCCACCTCGCCCTTCGTGAGGTGTTGCAGAGACCACTCCCCTCTGAGCCAACCCCTACGATGCCTTGATTCTTGGGCAGTGCTTCTGGAATTTCCCTCTAGGATATGGCACGGATGTTCCCCAGATATCATAAGACATCACTGCTAGGTCACGAGGAGGGTTTGGGAGCCGGTCGCATGGAAGACCGAGATCTGAGCGCTCGGCTGGAGGGTCGGCCGGCCCGCTGAGGCCCAGCCCCAGCCCCACCCCTCACCCTCATCTGTTCCCAGCTTGGTAAAGTTGTAGATTGTCAAACATTACATCCATGGGGAGCTTCACAGACCATCCACTTCAACCCATTCATTCAACAGAAAACGGAGGTGCAGGGGTTCGGGTGCCTCGCCGGGGTCAGGTACCCTGAGAGGCACCGGCAGTGGGAGCCAGGCCTGCAGCACAGTGCTCTGCCTGCCCTACCACGCTGGGCCCGGCTCTCCATTCTTTATCCTGGGCCTTTGTCAGCTCGGCTCTCTGGAGGTCCACGAGGTAATACCTTTCCTCAAAGTCAGTTGTAAGGAAGGTTATCGGCCTTCTCTAATGGCAGGTACCTTTTCTGGCAACAAGCTGCTCATCTGTCAGGGCCTTGAAAGCCAGGCCATATCTTTGGCATTGTGAAAACGCTCCAAGTTCAAGGAAAAGGGGAAAAGGGAACTCTGACACCTGGCCTGTGTGCGGGGTGCTTAGGGCAAAGCTTGCCCAAGACAAAAAAGGGTGCATTTGGCTGCAGCCTCCCTTCTCTGGAGGCTGAGCATGCAGACAGAGACAGGAAGTAATGAGAGTGGGGGCTTTACAGGGAGCCTGCCCCCCTCTCTCTGGCAGCACCATCGATGAAGGTGATCCTGCAGCAGGACACCCGAGGGTGGCCAAAACCCTTATCCTGGCCGCTTCCTTATTCACTACAACACCAAGGTACTCCTGTCCTATGCAAGGGTCTAGACACATTTTCGGGGTCCGAAGGTGGTGCTGCCGAGGGCTAAGTACATCCCAGAAAGGAGACCAGAAAACCAGGCCTACTTTAGGACCTCGTTTGGGAGTTTGGTTTCTCACTGGACGTTCAACAGAGGAGTGACCCTCACCCTCTGGCGTCTCAAGCACCAGTGATGGAGGGTGTTGGATATGTTTGTTTTCAATCCACCCAGCGAACAGGCCTGGACCTTGTCTGTGACATGCCACATTTGTTACGTTTGGACGATGGGCCAGATGTCCCATGACTCGGCCACTTTTGCACATTTTCCCTGAAGAAAGCCCATGACTTCACGAACCCACAAGAGTATAAGTACAGCTCTTCCTTGGAGGGACATCATGGAGGGCACTACAGGGAAGCCAGGCAATTCCGGGGACTCGATCAGGCTGAAAGGGGAGGGCACGGACAGATGCACACCCTGTCAGTGCACCCGGCTGTCCAGGAGAACACAGCATGATGCCCTGAGCACGTATACGGATTATCTCATTTAGAAGAACCCTGTGGTGCAGGTACTTGTTATGAGCTGAACTGTGCCTACATCCAAAAAGAAATTCTGTTGCAGTCTTAACCTCCAGCCCCCCCCAAATATGACTGCATTTGGAGACAGAGCCTTTAAAGAGGCGATCGAGTTAAAACGAGGTCATTAGGGTGGGCCCTAAATCAATCTGACTGATGTCCTTGTAAGAAAAGAAAGCTTGGACACACAGTGAGGCACCAGGGATGCATTCACACAGAGAAAAGACTAGGTGAGGCCACAGCGAGAAGATGGCCGTCTCTGCACCGATGGGAGGCGCCTCGCGAGAAACCAGCCCTGCCAACACCTTGATCTTGGACTTCCTGTTTCCGGAACTGTGAGAAAATAAACTGCTGGTATTTTGGCTGCCCAGTCTATCGTATTTTGTTACAGCAGCTTCTAGCAAACTAATACAGTTCCTAAATGCCATTTTTTTTTTTTGATAAAGAAACTTAAGATATTTTTTAAAAATCATATATCTGTCGAGAAGTTAAATCAGCATTCAAACTCAGAGCCTGATTCCAGTGGCCTTGAAAGTAACCACTGTACTGATGGCCTTTTAAAGGTGAGGGGAGATAAAAGAAAGTCTAGGAACTCTGGGCCCAAAGCATTTGAATCTTTTGCCAAGAGGGGACAGGAAGTATAGGACCCATGGGTATCTGAGAGAGGCTGTTGATTATGGAGCTAAAAACCAAATTTAAATTCTATTCCACCTTTCTCAGGAGAGTAACAGTCAAGCCACAAAGAAAGAGGTGATGCCAATAGAATTAACTGAGAAGCGTTCCCTCTGTTAAGTGATTAATCTTCAAAGGCCTGCAGCGTATTCCATTACAGAGGGAGGAAGTACAGGGTTTTCCCTCTCTGCAGTGGCTCGGTTGGAAGATTTCTGTCTTGCCTGAGGTCAACACAAAAGCGGATGCACTATCCTGGCTAAGACCTAAGCCCGTGGGAACCGGCTGTGGAAGCAGCCTCCTGGCCTCCAGTGAAATTCTTGGATGGGCCTGGGAGCATCTATGACTTGCTCCTACCTACGGTTCAATCGCTTTCTGCATTCCAAAGATCAGACTGGAAATTGTTAAAGACTTCACGTTCGGCTGTGACAAGTTCCGGGCAGTGACCTTCACGGCTTGCTCACTTTTCCTGCTGCATACCAGGGGGTGGAGCTTGCAGCTGGCCCACTGAGCTGACCAGAGTCCAGCCTGGCCAGCTAGTAAGTACGAGGCTGGAGCCTCCTGGGGGCCACTCCCCTGAGAAAGGCTTGGGAAAGGGGCCGTCAGGCTCTGATCACCGAACCTGGGGTGTAAGGTTTCTAAAAACGGAATGGCCACACCTACAGCCAACAGAACAGAGGAGGAAAGGCTGCGATCTCCCGTTGGAAGGGTAGTCATCACGGAATGCCCATTTGGTGGTGCCATTGTAATAGCCAAGGGTCACTGTCAGTTGAACTGTTGCCAGTTGGGGAACAAAGCAAAAAAAAAAAATGTGAGTGTGGCTATCTCATCATGTGAGTAGCATAGTGACAGGGTGTCTGAGAAAGGGCAGAGGGTGGAGGCAGATGGAGTAGATACATGAGGAGGAAAGGTATGATACAGCAGGTGGGATCAGAGACAGCGGAAAGGTCTAGCCATCAGGGAGCAGTAGGGAGGCTGAGATCTGGCAAGTAGGAGGCAGGGCCGTGGCTCAGAATGGACCAGGGCAGAGCTGCACTGAGGGACCAGCGTACGGGAGCATCTCACGGGGAGGATGCAGCATGCTGGGTGTGACGAGTGTTCTGAGCTGGCTATGAGGCTGCTTCTGAGTGAAAGCGGATGGGGGCAATTGCAGGACCCAGTCCTGTAGAGTGGGAAGTGCAAGCCCAGGTCTGTCACCAGCTGCCTTTTTCCATGGTCTGCCACAAAGTTCTCAGTCCTGCGGCTAAATCATACATTAGAAAAACACTAAAGAAGAGGGATTGGACCAGCGCTAAGCACGGGGCAGGGCAGAACAGGCAGAGTCAGCCGCCAAGGGAGCCCCAGGCCCTCTCCCTGCAACCACCGTCGAGTTCCTTTCATCTTACAAAGAGTAGCTTCCCGGACCCCCTGTCCTCTGCCAGCGTGACCCCACCTCTCTTTGTTTCTTCTCCTCCAACCTTCTCAAGGGTGCTCTTGCTCGCTTCACTCTCCCGCCTCCTCTGTACCCCTGATGCCCCCATCCCCAACAGGGAACCGCCATGGAGGTCGTCAACCAGCTCCTAAGTGTGGCATTAAGAGGACCGGTTTCGTGCCCTCCTCCCGACTCTGTGTGACATTTGGTATTTGGATCTGCTCTGTCTTTTTTCATTCTTGACCATTAGCCATCCCCCAGTTATGGCGTCCTCTCCGTACTGAGCTACTACCCCCATTTTACAAATGAGGAAACTGAACGTGAAGTTAAGAGACTTGGATGTGGCCACGGCTTGTTATGACACTGCACACTCACCTAATTTGTAGGGCATTGTCCCCGACTGGGTTGGTCCCCTAGAGATCCCCAAAAACAAGAAACAGGCTCAACCGGCTATTCGTCTATCCACATGTCAAGGTCAACGTCTCCCTCTTTGAACCCTCACCTCCTCCCTCCCTACCACTGAAACTGACATTTTGGGGGAACTCCACCTCTGCTTTTCAAATTCCTGTTGTGTATTTTCCTCACACCGAGTTCCTTTTAGATAGGTAGTTCTTCTCTTTCCACTTGTCAAACTTCCCCTTATATTCCTACATTTTAAAAAAGCCCAGTCTCTCCTTGGAAATGCTCCCAGAAAAAAAGATAAGACAGCTGTGCGCACGGCTCTCTAAGCATCACCGCCTGTCTCCTGTCCTCACCTCCACCCAGAGACACAGCAAGGGGGTGACGGTACAAAGGTACTTCTCTACCTGGGCAGCCAGAGGGAGGGGAATGAGCCTCTCGGATGCAGTCTATGATCCGGGCTTAAAGTTAAGTAACTCGGCCAAGGTTATACAGAGAGTGCCTAAGAAAGCTAACACTGAAACCTGGGATTCTCTTACTCCTCACACAGGGTCAGGGTGCTGGAGTGAGCTCCTCTTGGCTTCGGAGACCCAATTAAATTGGCAGGAATTCTCAGGGCTGGCTGATACAATGTTGGAGCCTTAAGGTAGTCCTGGTGGGAGCATTTATAGCACAGAAATTGGCAAATGCTGCAAATCAGAGCTCCCCTCAACCCTGCTTAGAGCTGGTTGTTAAACATTTACCAGCGCAGCCCTGGTCAGGATCAACCACCCTTTCTGAAAAGCCCGATGGGTGTCATTGCAAATTAGAAGAGCCCCCTATGGTTCTCCTCCACATTCCAATACCAACCATCTGGGCAAACCAACGCACTACCTGAATAATTATATTTTGTAAGTCTGAGATGACAACAACAAAGAAATTATTCGCCTTTTTAAACTTTCACTGAAAACATATTCACAGTGAATAATTTAAGGCCTAACAATTTTCTTCGAATGCAGTCATTCACAAGCACTAACATATTCATTTTGTCTCATTTTTGTATTTGAAGAGGGTGTGATCCCCACGTGAGGTTACCACATGGGGTAACCTTAAGATGCCTCTGATATTCCCAGACTGACCGTCGGGAGGAGGAGATGTGACCCTCACGACTGACATATATTTGTGGCTGAGGCCATCTGGAAAAATCCAAAACTAATCCAAGTGGCCTCGTGTAAGGAAGGGAGGAGTGGAATGGCTCAGGAAAGCTGACATCTGAGAAATTACACCGTAACCCAGCTGGGGAGGAAAAAAAAAAAAAAAAAAGAGCTCTTTAACAGAAGGGAGATGGTCTGAGGAAGATAGAATTCAACTCCGGCCACAACAATGGCAATCTCTGTTGTACCACTGTCATCGCAATTTTTATGAAATATCTCTTTATTGGCTCTGAATCCAGGCTTATCATGTCATCTGATAATCTCTAGTAAATTTTCAATAACAATCTTACCTCCTCTCTGTTGAGCAGCTACCTTAGCCCAGACTCTATGTCAGACACTTGACATACATTGACTCGATTACTCTTCCTTTCAAATGTACTCGAGGTAGTGGGCAAATGTTCAAGATGGGGAGACTAAGTCTCACAGGCTACGTAACTTTCCCATATCAAGCAGTTTAGAAATCAGAGAACCAGGATTCGAACACAGGTCTGCCTAACGCTAAAGCTCAGATTCTTTTTTAAGTCCCTGGGAAAGGTACATCTCCCCATCCATAGCTACACATTAATGAATTAGCATTCAGATTTACACATCAATTTGTTATTGATTTAGTTATCATGTGTCGGCTTTCTGATCAGCTCTGTGAGCACTGACGAAATCACAGAAGTCAAATTTGTGGGTGCGCAAAGCTGAGGAGCCACCCCTGGAAGGCCCTGGGTGTCCCAGTAAGTGTGGAGGTGGTGGCGCCTCTATTCATCTCTTGCCTGAGTTGTTGCTCAGGGTTAAGGCCACCGTCCTTATACGTGCCTTCAGGGCCCCACACGCTATGGCTTTGCAGTTACAAATGTAACCTGTCAGGTCCCCGCCTATGCCCTTTGGCATTCCCCTCCAGGAGACACCCCCTCACGCTCTCTGAGGTCGCTTCCTGCCAGCTCCGCACACTCCCTCTGCCCCAGAGGTGCTCCAGGTACTCTCTCACCTCAGGGCACACGCGCTTGCTCTTCTCTCTGCCTGAAATGCCCTCCCCTCAGATAGCTCGATATCACTTTACTGAGACCTTTACTCAAATGTCAGCCTCTCAGCCAGGCCATCCCTGACCCCACACTTCAGAACACCCCCAATGTCCCCTCCCACCTTCCATGCTTTCCTTCTCACCTTAGCATTTCCCACCAGTTTGATGTACTTGATCTCTTACTTGTTCCTTTTTTTTTTTCTTAATTCACATGTATCCAATGCACATGACCTCCCCAAGGGCAGGCAATGATTCTATCCGGTCCTGAAACTACATGCAAGACTGTGTAGGTACTTTTCTCATGAAGAGTCTACAGCTATCCTTGGATTCTCAAGTGGCCCCACAGGGAAAGGGACCCATGAGCCCACCAGCTAGCACAACCTCACACCATCATTCCTGACCGTGGGAAAGAGGAATTCTCTGGAAGTCTCCATTCTCCTTTAGAAAGAAAACCTTGAGGGTAGAGACAAGAGATGAAGAGGGATTAATACTTAGTGAATGTTCCAATGTATTAGGCATTGCTCCAGATATTTTGCAAATGTTATTTCATTTAATCCTGACAACAATCCATTGGAATGTCTATTGTTGCCCCATTTCGTAGAAGAGGAAACCGAGGCTCTCAGGAGGTAAAAGGCTTTGTCTAAGATTACTGCATTAAGCATGTTCTTTATTCTGATGTTCTGACATCTGGGGCCTTGCTGATTCTGGAGGGACTGCCCCTCCCAGAGTTAGCAAATTCCTGGAAATAGCAGGCCACTGGTGCCTTTCCATGCAAACCAATATATCCAGAGCCCGCACCCCAACCACCTCCTTGATTGAGAGCCCGCACCCCAACCACCTCTTTGATTGGGCTCTGACACTCCCAGTCCACTTGCCTCCTGCTCTAATCACCCCAGGGCCAGGTATCAGACAACTAGGATGGTCCTTGTGCCCCAGAGCCTCCTGAAATTATTCACACTGGCCAATCCTAAACCTCTGCCTCACCCCTTCCTTCCTGTGGAAACCACGGTAAAGGCTCTTGCCCTCATTTCCCTTCACTCTCTCTGCGTCCTGGCTGACCCTGGTGCTTCCCTACGTGGACCACAGGAGGGCACCAGCCCTCCCCTTCAGGACCTTCAAGGTCAAACACTGGTATTTAGAGGACCCAGCAGGAGGAAAGCTAAATTCAGCCCCCTGCTTCGCTTATCTCTTTTTTTGTAAAATTCTGTCAGAGCTATCGAAATACCAACTCCATAGTCAGCTGGATAAGGGCAAACTAGAGATTCTAGAACAAATGTCAGCTGGTATGGCACAAGCTTCTTGGATGCCTGGGTCCCAGATGGCCTGGAACACACCACAAAGAAGGCTGAGAAAGTTCCAGTAAATTCATTTTCATGCAGGAGCAAATGGTTGGCCAGGCTGACTGCCCTGATGCTCCCTAGCGACCGCACTTTAACGGAGGCCACAAGACGGCCTGGAAGGATCACGGGCTCCGGCACACACAGACCTGGCCTTAGTTTATTGTTTGTGAACCATGGAGAAAATGTGGATTTGGAGGATTCAATGAGCAAAACATAGGCATATCTTTGAATCATACTCATACTATACTATCTATATATAAACATGTATACATACATATCGAAAGAGAATACATATACAGTGTATATATACATATCGAATGTAGATATAGTCATGTGCCACTTAACCACGGGGTTCCATTCTGAGAAAGATACGTACATAGTATCTATATAAATACATATACACACACACACACACACACTCAATTATATTTGACATGGTATTACTTAGCATGTTATTTCCACTAAATTTTGGCCCCACGAGCAGGTAAAATGACTTCACCCAACCAGAGCCTTGCTGAGGATGGCAGCAATGTGTGCCTTCGATGGCTGAGAGTGAAAATCTAGCCACCACTGTTAGGGCGCCTTCTTGCTGCCAAGAAAGGACACCTACTCCTGACAAAACCCCTCAGGGGCGGGAATTACTAGCTGTGGTTTACAAATGAGAACGCTGAGGCCCAAAGAGGTTAAGGGCCTTGTCTGAGCGGAGTGGATGCAGGAACTAAGTGCAAAGCTGGGTGTGAAGCCAGGCCCTGGGGTCCAGCCCGGAGCTTTCCACAAAGCCAGGAGGCAGCGCCTTTTCTTCTAGGAGAGTACCAAGGTGACAAGCAGGAAAGGAGGACTCGAAGTGCTTGGTTATTACTGGTGAAGAGTGAGGGGTGGAGGAAATAGTGGAGCCCCTAGCAACGGCAGGAAGTGGCGACGGGTCCCAGGCTATCGCAGGTGGGCAGGTTTCACAGCTAATAGGCTCCTGAACTCCAGGGTCCAGCAGCCTGGGGTACATGGGGTCTGAGCGTGCGAAAAAGAACTAATACATGACTCAGGTCTGCTCTGGTCAGGTTGGCCGCGGAGTGATGCCCACACTCCTCGAACTCCTCTCAATGTCCTCGCCCATCCGACACCTCCAACTGGTCCCCGGGGTTAAGCTTTACAGATAAAAAGTTGAGGTTCAGAAGGGGACAATTGCCCCAAATCACAGGGGAAGGGGAACAGCCCACAGGGATTCACCCCCAGGTGCTCGTCCCGGGGTCTCTTCCATTCCACACTCTCCCGGGTGCTTAGACATAGGTGACATGGAGAGACATCGTTTGTGAAACACATAGACTGTCTTCCCTTCGAAATCAGGAGGAAGAGGAAAGATCTGTTGGAGATCACGTGATTGCACCTTCCTGGAGCTACACACTCCCTGAGGCTTCGAGTTTGTGATCGTCTCTGATGTGAATGTCTAGCCTAATAATTACAGATTGCTACTGTCCAAATTTTGCTGAGATTTCCCCCACTTTCCTCTTAGAGTCATAGCCTGCCAGGGCTGACAGGGGCTTCAGGAGCCCTCCTGGTCCTCATGCACGTTACCCAGGCCCAGAGAAGATTCCATCTGAGAGATGCGCTCAGCACCCTCACCACTTCTCCCAGAGCAGACTCACGACCTAGCCACCTAGCGCTACATCACTGGCCGCTTCCCTAGGCGGGAAAGTCAGGGGCGGAGCTGACAGGAGAGCAGTTCTAAGGGGCGGGATGTCTTCGTGGAGCGATGATCATGCTCTAAGATTGATCGTGGGGGCAGCACGGCTCTGAATATACTACAAGCCACTGAATCATACACTTCACACGGGAGAATTGTATGACACGTAAATTGTTTCTTGATAAAGGTCTTTAAATGTTTAAAAAAAATAATAATAAAAAAAGGAGAAGGAGAGCAGGTCTGCTGGCCAGACCCCGGGGCAGGGCTGAGCTGCAGGAGTGGCCCAGGGCCCCACTCGCCTCAGCCTCCTTGCTGCTCCTCCAACACTGGAGAGTGCTTTCAGCTCAGAGCCCCGAGCTTAACTTCCCTCCTCCTGGCACACCTCCGCTCCAGCGCTCTGCTGGGCCAGCTCCCTCCCATCTTGGGATCTTTGCTCAAAGGTCCCCCTCCCTGGGAAAGCTCCCTTGGCCACCCCTTGAAAGCCGCACAGGGCTCCGCTCCCCGCCCACCTGTCCAGCTTCAGCGCTGGTCATTTTCTGAGACAGGTATTTCCCGCTTTCCAAAAGTTGACATCACGTCACTTGGCTTTTATGAAAGACCTGCATTTATAGCTGTTTCCAATAACCAAAGGAATCGGAAGATTTTCACTTTTACCAAAAAAAAAAAAAAAAAGTGAAAAGCGAAAACAGCATTCAGCATTTGTTTTGCGCAAGGCAAGAGGCAGCACGTGCAGCCAGCAACCAGAACGCCCCGCCAAGCTCCTCCCCCCGGACGCCCAGCATCGCAGCCTCAGGCCTCAGAGCTCTGCGCTGTGTACGAGCATCCGTGTTTTCCGCGTTTTCCTCGACTTGCTTTGTGCACCTATTAGCAAGACGTGATTCAAGGTACAGGAAAAGCCTAAGAGAGCCCCCAGCTTCACTTATCTCTTCTTTCTAAGATCCCTTATCAGAAAAGCCTAAGGGTATTACACTTAGTGTAAAACTGGATGTAATTAAGCGTTTTGATTACAGTGAATAAAATAAAAATGCTGCGTGTGTTGAACTTGCCTGCATACTCCATTTGTACTATTTACATGCCGAGAGAAGGAAACGTGAAAGCTGCTGAAATTACTACTGGTTCTCTTAGTAGCCAAGTGGACTCTTTTACTCAGCAACCAGTAACGATACAAAGGGAAGTGTTGCCTGAGTGGGTTGTTGGGCTCTGTTATCCGGGAACACTCAAAAATTTTTTCCATATAAATTAATAGTAATTGCTTCTTTGCTTTACTTACTCCATTTGAGCTTACAAAAGGTCTCATAGGAATGCTCTACTTGGGGTAGAGGGAGAAACCTGTATATAAAATGAAATATTTATTATGCTCATTGTCTGTCTCTCCCTACAAGAAATTTAAGCTCCAAGAAGGCAGGGTTTTCTATCTGATTTTGTTTATTGCTATGTCCATCCCCAGCTCCTAGAACCATGCCGGGCAGATAGTAGGTGCTTAAGAAATAGTTACCGAATTAATGAACCAATTACAGTTACTGCTCAGGCTCTGAAACTGCAGCCCTCGGAGCCTCCCCCATAAACTTGTACTGGTCTGCCTGTGTGGGCTTAGGAAGCCTGCCTTGATGTCCCTCTCTGTTCCAGCATTTCATGCACAAACATTTCCAGGTGAACAATTGCTATTTCATCCATGTTAACTGTAACGAAATGGACTTAGCTCACCTGTCTCATTTTCTTTTCTCCTGTTTTAAGAACTCTCACTCCTAGGTACATACTATATTTTCTTTTGCACTTAAAAAAATTTGTTAAGAGGGTAGCTCTCATGTTAAGTGTTCTAACCACAACTAAAACAAACAAACAAACAAACAAACAAAAAATAAAAGGACTCTCCTCTTCTTCTTTTACCAGTTGTTAGGGGCAAGCCTCAGCTGAAAGGCCTCAGAATTATATGCAGATTCAAGCTCTACAGAGGCAGTGAAAGGCGTTAGGTCTCTGTTTAAAATCCTTGCAAATTTTGCTTCAAAGCGTACGGTACGAATGCTGTGTTTAAGAAGACGCCTCTGGTAGCTGAAGCAGGACTGTGTGAGTTGGAGTTGGCTGGTCAGAGCGCCTTGTGTGTAGATGCCAAGCAGCTGTCTCCTCAAAAGGAGAGGGAACACAGAGCTTGAGAGAGGCCAACCTGGGGGAAATGGGATTGGCCAAGTCTCCTCCGTGTTCTGGCCGGAGAAGGCAGGCCTATCTTTCTGCGTCTCTCATCGTTTCGGTTATGGGTGAAGATGCATGACAGCCAGGACAAGAGGCGAATAGGGAAGTACACACCTTTTCCTTCGTTAACCTGCTCCCGGCTACGACACAGAAGTGTGATGAGCAGCAGCCTGGAAGCTGGGATCAAAGGCCGGAACCCCAAATATGTCTCTGAGAGGAGCGGCTGCAGCTCAGCACACGGCGAGTCAGGGAGAAGGGCCCTACTCCCCTCGGGCGGGCTCTGCTCCCCTCGGGTGGGGTCGGGCGGCGGCTGAGCCTGGTGAGGGGTTGGGGCAGGCACCGAAGCTCCCTGTAACTCTGGACGAGGTGATTCGCTACCTGATGTTCGACGCAGTGGATTGGTTATTTTAAAAACAGATTTTACTTCTTGGTAATGAGCAAACTGAGTGGGAAGATTTGCGGCTTTGGTGTAGAGCACAGATCCGTTCATTACCTTTGGGCCACACAGCCAGGTCACCGTCACTTTCTGGGTGGCAGTTTCACTCCATTGTAACCGAAATCCTAAGTAACCAAACGATCAACTTTTGTGTCCTAGACTTAGAGGGTGACAGCTAATGTCCACACGAGCAGCACTGGAAAGGGACCAGAAAGCATTTTTCACATAAGAAGAAAGTGAGCTCCCAGGAGGAGCGACATGGAAGTATTCCACTGCCGGGAGGGACAGGCGGGGAGGGCGGTTTAACCGAGCCCACGGCCAGGAAGCAGCCCCCTGGGCCTTCCTTCACCCGAGAACCAGAACCAGAAGGGAAACCTGATCGGGGAGATGGAGTGGGAGCTGATGCTCCCCACGGGGTGCGTTTCATCCTTACTAGGGAAAAGAGGAAGTGCTTTTGGGGCTGGCAGCCGAAGAGACAGTCACAGGTCAACTTAACGGGAGCAGAGAAACACGAACGAACACTTGCCTTGCTGAAGCGCTCGGACGCGGGCTGTCAGGGCTCTTGCTAGAAAAAAAAGAAAATGTAAAGCTAAAGCAGAAGTCACTAGAAGGGCTTTCGATGTAAAAGCTAACAATCGAAGTTAAGAAAGAAAACTGGCAGAGAGGTTAATGAGAGACAGAAAGAGCCCTGACCGAATCTTAGCACTCAACGCTTGTTTAAAAGAAAAGCAATGTTTAAAGACAGGGTTTGATATTTTCTCATATTTCCTTGTCTTAGTAAAGGTGCTTGTTTTTACAGAAATGTGGTGCAGATATCCGTGGTTCTTGATGGTCAGGTGTGTGTGTGGCAGGGGTAGGGGCGGACGACATGGGCAAGGCTTGGCCTTTGAACCACGTCCTGTAGATGCTGTGCTACCGCCTGGGCCGCAGGTCCAACGCGGCAGCAGGGGAGGCCTTTCCCGAGAGCCTTTCCTGCTGCGTAACCCTGGGCAACTGACTTGCCTGTCAGGCTTCGGTTTCCCGTGTATTAAACAAGGAGGGTGGGCCGGATGGCCTCCATCTGCCTCTTCAGTTCTAAGGCTTCTGTCACTTGAATCACGTTGGAAATTGAAGTTGTGAGGTTACTTTCTTGACACTCACTCAAGGTGTCTTTCTGGTTGCATGTGCCCGACCCCCACCCACAGGGGTTCCAAAACACCTGTAAAGTGTCACCCAGTGGAGTGCCACTTATGGCAACAAGTCAAATCTGCTCTTGAGACTCTCTGAGAGGACCCCTTGCACTAGGGGGAAGCATATCCCCAACGTGTGTCCCTGAGAAGGTGGCCCTACCTTGAAGTTCCAGCTCCGGCCCAAGCTTGGGTGGTGGGCTCGCGCTTCCGGGCCCACCCAGGGACTTCCAGTCTTTCCCCCAGCTGAGTTCAGAGGGTCAAGGGTGTGCGCTTGGCTCAGAGGGTGTCTGGGGATGCCCAGGATTTTTTTCCTGAGGGTTTCCAGAGGAATCCAAGAAGACAGAGGGGTATACACCACTCCAGAAGTGTGAGGCCCCAGGTTTTAATACCAACCTCTCACTAACTAGGTAGACCTCACTGGGTCTGGCTAAGCTATCTCAGTCTCCAGGGTCAGAATAGACACTATCCTCAAGGAACGGCCCATTGAAGGGAGGGATGAGCGCTCCTGTGTGTCTCTCTCAACAAAAGGCATCCTGGGGAGCTGGGAGGGTCCTGGGTCTCCAGCCCAGTCCCTCGCCTCCCACTCAGGCCAAGCCGAGCTGGGTAGTAGGATAACAAGGTTGCTCCCTGAGCGCCTAGCACAGGCGGCTCATGTGGATGCTCTCAAAGACTGAGAACATTTTCAAAAAACCAAGCCCTGGGCAGAAATTCCAGGGGCAAGAAGCAGAATTATCATCTTCTGACCTACTCAGTGTAATTGTATCTGGGGTGTACACACACACACACACACACACACACACACACACGTGCGCGTGCCGGAGCTGACAAGTCCACGGGGCATGTCTACCTCTGCTACCTCTTCGCATTGGCAACCAGCTCCACACAAGCTTGTCTCTTCGAGACTCGGCCACAGCCATCTTTGAGGCAGACTCAGGTGCTGCGTGGACACAGCGAGTGGCCCACACGCCTGCCCCTGCCATTTTTCATGTGGAAGCATCGGAAAACCCCAAATGTAAGGAAAAGCGTTGGAGTTACTAACTCCTGATCGGTGCCCCAGGCCAGCTCCGCCATCGATCCTCCTCCATCTCAAGGCACCCGGCTAGAAGCCACCTCCCTCCTCATTGCCTGCGCCAGTCCAGCTGAGTCTTGTTGATGTGCTCTCCAGGGCACCACTGAAATCTGCACGCTTGGTTGGCATCGTTTCCCCAAAACGCTCAGAGCCCCGTCATCTCACTCTGCGCCTCTCAGCACCCTCTAGGCTGCTGTCCCTAGTTCAGCTCCCGCTCTTCCCCCACCACAAAAGGAACGGAAATCCTCTTTGAAAGCAAATCTGATCCTATAGCTTCCCACTGCATTCGATACAGGCCCAGCCCAAGCTCCTTGCAGGGCCCAGCAAAGCCCGCCGGGTCAGATCCCTGCCTTCCTCCCCCTCCTCCTCCCACACCTCTCCCCTCCCTCTTCCCACACACTGCCAACCTCCAGCCATGCTGGGTCTGTTCACTTTTCGGAACAAGCCAGGCTTTTCCTGGGTATGTGCTGTTCCCTTTGCCTGGAAAGCTGTTTTTGCTCTTCCTAGAGTTGGCTCCTTCTCATCATTTACACTCTGCCTAAAAGTCCCCTGTCTGGGGATGCTTTCTCTGGCTACCACCCCCCTGCCCAGAGCAGACTCTCTCCAGCCTCATGCCGGGCACTTTGGTCTCAGCACCATGTTTGTTGGCTGCAAAGCACTTAGCACACATCGTCTGTCTAACTGTTTTTGTTCTGTCTCCCAGAGACGGGAGACGCCTGAGGGCTTGCACAGCAAAGCCCTCGGCGCGTAGCAGGGCACCTAATTCAATGCATCTTTGTTGAATGGCAGTCTGGATCAAGTACCCATGACACACCATGCAAGGTGCTGGAGGGGCAAATGTACAGCTCATGAGACCTTCATGACAACCCCAAAGTAGTTATTATGCCCACTTTACATGTGAAGAAACCCAGTTGGGAAATTAACTTGGCCTGTGCCCTAAAGTCAGTAAATGGAGAAGCTGGAATTCACACGCAGCTCTGTCTGACCACGATTCCGGACTGCTCTGCAAACCCTGCCTCAATCCAGGACTCCGGCAGAGCTCTCAGCAGACCTGGGGGTCATTGCCAGGGTAAATGGCATGTCAGAATGATCTGCAACTTTTATAGTTTTATTTTCATCTTTGTTTAAACTTTTAAGACATCAGATTTAAGGAAGGCCCTGCTGAAATACCCAAATGGCTCTAGCACAATATTTTCTAGCACTATATTATTAATTATTATTGTTATATTATTATCTTGCAGGCTGACTACTGCACTGTTAACCCGGTGATAAGTGAGGACTAGAAGTGGGAGAAGCTGGCACTGGGGAAGATCAATGGAAAACTCAACTATTAAAGGGATAGTAATAGTGATCTTGTAACCATCTACCATCATTGATGGTATAAAGTAGACAGGTGTCATCAAGGACCATCCAAAGCAAGGCCAGTTGACCGTGGATCTCACTAGTAAAGTTTGCAGTTCAATTCAGAAAGTGTGTCAACAATTTTAAAAAAGCTCTAGTACCACTACGGTCAAAACGACCAGACGTTGTACGAGGCACTTGACATTTGTCATGTTATAAAATGCTTATAACGACCCTCTGGTGTAGGTACTAATATTTTCCCCATTTCAGAGATGAGAAAACTGAGAAACAGAAAGGATCGGTAACTCCCCAAAGGTCAAAAGGCTATCAGGTAGCAGGGCGGGCGGCACCCCCACCTTTCCAGGCTGCCACACCCCACACGCTCTGATTCTTTCCATGTCACGAGCAGGTTCCTTCCAAGTGCACAGGCTTTCTCTCCCCTCCTCCAATTTCTAATACTTAAACTGGTTTTCTTTAACGCGCATACATGTCATGCAGCTTTTCATGGGAGAAGAGAGGGAAGGCATCTGTTAGCGCAGCTAAAGGGTCTGGCGACCAGCAGACGGGAGAGCCGGGCGCCAAGCCCCTTGCAGCCGCGCTCGGTGACGGCAGGCTCCCTTCCCATCAGCCCCGCTGCCGCTGCAGACGCCATCCTTGTCTCCGGGACTCACGACCCAACGGCAAAGACTGCCACTCAGTTTTCTTGAGCCCAGCAGTTCTCAAACGTGTTTAACCACAAAAGCCTATTTCGAGAAACGCCTCTGCCATACCCGGAAATGAACATGGGGAAATGCTCGCCCGGCCTCTGAGCTGCTGGCACCAACGGGAGGGGGTGGGAGGACGCTCCCCCAGGATGCGTGACCCTCCTCCCCCGGCCAGCTCTCCCCAGGGGCCCGCCGGTGGCAGCGCACCCCAGCAGCCCTCGCACTCGGCAGCCCTCGGCCTTCGCGGACCTGGCCCCGATGGGCTGCCACGTCGGGAGGGGGTGCAGGAAGCAACCGCCGCTGCCCCTTGAGCTTCCTCTCCAGGGATCTTACATCCGCCTCTCCACGTTTACAGTCTGGGGAACTGTCATGGGACGGGCTCAGCTGGGAGGCTAAAGCAGGGATGAGCCACGGGCCAAAGAGGGCAGGGGCTCCCCAGAACCTGGCCCACTCCACTCCCTACGAGGCTCCGGAGATGATAAACGCACCCCTTAGGTGCCTGCAGAGCTCGACTGTTTTCAAAGTGACCTACGTGCATTACATTACTGCATCCCCCTAAAAAATCAAATACTACTGTTGTCTCCCCATTATACCAAAGTGCAAAGGAGGCCTTAAGGGCTCCCTCGAGGCTGGTAGAGCAAGGCGGGCCTGACCACCAGTGAACTGATGTGAGACTCTGCCCTGACCAGGGAAGTCTAATCTCGCAAGGGCTCCTCGGGCAGCCGGGTGTCGGGCATCCAGAGATGGCCTCATGCCGAAGAAACCAGAGTGGTCTGGACCAGGCTCTGGGGGCTTCCCAGGCTTCTTGGTGACCATCAGGAGCCACAGGGGCCAGGTGGGGGGAGGGTGGCCAGTGGGCAGAGTACACCAGGCTCTGGACCACCATCTAACTAGAACAGAGCAACTTGAGGCTATTTTATAAACGCCACTCTTAAAAATATCTGAAACTGCTGCCTAACCTGGTTGAGTATTTTTCCCATACGCTACTTCCAGGTCCTCTCCCCCATCCTGTACACAGTCGAATACCTCAGCTCAGGCCGACACCTAAGGAAAGGGGCCGGTCCCCTCATGTGGACGACCAGGGCCCTCCGCTCTGCTGCTCCAGGAACATGGGAGACCCCAGCTCTGCTCTGCTCATAGGAACAAAGTGGCCTTGCCCAGGGGAGCAGACTGTCACACAGGTAGGTGTTCAGGAAATGTCTGTGCCACTCGTGCACCCTCGGTGTGGACCGGGTCAGCATCGCACGGAGGCCTGAGCGTCGTGAGGACTCAGGGGTCAGGACGGGCGATGCCCGTCAAGTATGCTGGGCACCGAGTGCGAGAGAAGGTGGCCACCAGGTGGTCGCCAGGCGGGACGGGGTCCTGTCTCAGCCCGAGAGAAGGCGCTTTCCCCAGGCTCCTGGGAGGCGGGGGCACTCACAGGGCAGCGTCTCGGCGCTGTTCTTCTGGACCATTATGCAGAGCTGTAGCACCAGTTGGGGGGCGCTCTCCAGGAACGTCTCGAGGAGGCGCAACATGTTGACGTCTGCATATTCGTACATCATAGCCCAGTAGAAGCGTCGCTGGTGTTCCTTCTGCCGCTGGCTCTGAATCCCCAGGTACATGGTGCGGATATACCTGCCGAGAGAGAGAGAGGACAGAACAGAGTGTGGGTAGGGGCGGGGGCTTTGGAAGGGCCGCGCTGTCCCGAAAAACCAGAGCTGCCTATGCCAGTGTCCCCTCCTTCACTCCGAGGTTTTCCAGGTACTTGAACTGGTTCTAGGGGTCCTCCGGCCCACAGGCACGGCCACGGTGCTGAGGCTTCAGGGTTGCATTTGTAGAGCTTCTACTAAATACCACAGGCTGTCCGGGTGCCAGGCGACGGGCGGGTGTCATTCCCGCTTCAGACAGACAAGGATCAGCCAGGGATCCGTAGCTGGATGGGAGAGCAACTACGGGCCGCCTCCCGGGCCATCAGACGCCCCAGCTTGTGCGCCCCCTCTTCATGAAGGAGACTCAGAGCCTGCAACACGTCTCTGTCTGGTGTCACACAAATCCACCGACCCTGCTCCGCCAGGGAGGGACCAGGGGCAAAGGAAGCAGGCGCAGGTGAAGGGTACGGGCTCTGGGTTCAAATCCCAACTTGGTCATTTGCTAACGGGATCTTGGACTAATTACTCCATGTCCTTGTCACTCTTCTTTAACATGGGAAAAAGAATCACAGCATCACGGAGTTGGCGGGGCGATTCGGGAGATAATGTGAGTGGCGGGCATGCATATTGGGTCTAAGTAAGAAAACTCCATGCCTCACTTTTATCTGAACTTTCAAGAGCTGTCACCAAGCCACAGTCACGGGGAGGATTCAAGGTACCATCTAAGTTGGCCAGTGGCCCCGGAGGCTGGGCCGGAGCCAGAGGAGGAGGCAGCATCAGGCCAAAAGCAGGCTTCAGAGTCAACAATAATGCCTGACAGAAACCGACCCCAAATTTCCTCTGTGAGAGTGTCCCAGGGTGTGAGAGTGGGCAAAGCCAGAGTCCCTCCCCCAGTGCTGATGAGCAAACAGATGCCATGAGCCCAGAGTACAGCAGGATCAAGTCTGAAATCAAATTTGGAAACCATGCCTCTTAGGACACCAGCTCACATGGCCTCCCATCCTAGAATCCAATTCGGGGTTTCCCGATCAAGTCCCTTCCACCTATTCCTCTTCTATCCTTAAGTCCTTGGGTCCCCAAGAGACAGCTGAGGGGTATGTGTTAAATCTAGAGTGGGTCTACTCCAAGTGACCTCTGGGACACCCAGCCTTCAGCTTCTTGCTAAGCCTCCAGACCCTGTGCAAAGACAGCCTTGGCCTATGGCCACGAGGTGGCGCCAGACCCTAAGCCACGCAGGAAGGCTGCTCCAGGCGGTGATCTCATCTCCAGCTAGCCGCCTCCTAAGGCCCAGCATCCTCCCTCGCGGCTGCATAGGGGTGCAAGGGGTGGGCAAGCAAGGCTGAGGGGCAGGCGCAGACAGTCTCAGCACATCCCTATGAGGCATGGCATCTGCAGGAGACAGGTGGGCTGCTGCTCCCCCAAATCCTCAACTTCTCCCTTTCCCTGGCAGGTTTCCGAATGCTCACTGCTCCCAGGAAGGTAGTCCAGGAGAGAAGACACTTGACTCTCTTCCTCCTGGATTTGCTTCCGCATGTGGTGTCACCTCCTATAACACCATCGTTCCCCTAAGAACATCGCATCGTGAAATGCATGGGTCTCAAAGCAGGAAGGCAGTGTGTCATCATGGAGCGAAGACTCAGGAAGGCTGGGCCTGGCCTAAGATCTGTAGGACTGGACAGCCTTGGGCAAGTCTCCCCCAAGGCTGGGCCTGCACTATTCACCCATCTCGGGGGTGGACTGGAGGATCCCTAAGCTTCCATCAGTGTTTATAATTTCACCCTTCTTTGAGTGAGTGGCTGGCTCCACAAAGCCAAAACTATGGCCTAGCATCTTTACAAATAATACCTGATGTTTGTGTGGCTCTCACAAGTGTCAGGCACTGCTCTGAGCGTTTCGTACTTAGTAACTCATTTATTCCTCACTGCGACCTTATAGACACAATATTACCCTTATTTTACAGATGGCAACTGATGCACTGAGGTTAATAAATGTGCTTCCATTTACCCAGCTAAGGAAGTATTTGAGCAGGTTTCAAGCCTAGTAGTCCGGCTTCACTCAGGAACAGGGCTCTTAGCTCCTACTCATATGCCTCTCAGAGGTGGACCATTTGTCTCTTTTCCTCTGAACTTAGTACAGTGGAAAAGCACACTTTGCCCCCAAACACTTGGGCTCTCTTCCAGTTCTATCCCTGGCTGTGTTATCTTGAACGAGGACCTCCTAACCTCTCTGAGCCTCAGTTTCCTCATCTCCGGCCCAGAGTAGGGCCCTAGGACATGTTGAACGGATAAATGCATGCAATCGTGCCCTGTCGGAAGGCTTCAGGGGGCTCAAATGAGATGCCTGTGAGAATATTTGGAGATCAGAAGCCACAGTAGCAGCTATTTCTGCCCCCCTCTCCCCCCAAGGTGCTCTCTTCCTGTCTTTCCTTCAGTTCACTCTGCTTATTCTCTTCCCACTTTTCTCTCCTCCCCCTGCTCTATAAACTGCGGGGCTGGGTAACACTCCTTATACCTGTCACCAGAACACTCTGGTTCTCTGAGCTCATTTTCACTTTCACATCAGCACTCCGAGGGAGACACACTTGTCTGCTCTTCTTTCCCATTGGCTCCTCTTAGGCTCAGAGAGGCTGAGTGACTTCTCCAAAGTCACACAGCCAGTCATGGTTCAGGCAAATCAGAGAAGGTCATGCCCAAACTCAGTTGCCCCGCTGAGAGTTGGCACTAGCTCTGCATGACACTGGCTGGGATGGAAAATAAGTGATTTCTGCAAGGGGAAGCAGCTGAATAGGTTTGCCTATCCAGTCCCCTGCTGCTTCTTATAACAGTCTCAGAAATGGCTTTTTGAAACCTCTGATTGTAGAGAACAACTCACCCTCGAAGCCCCAAACAGGGCTGAGTCTAGGTTGTGAAGCCTGAGCTTGGAGGACTCTCTTTAAGAAAATAATAATACCTACCAAACATGTAAAGTGGAAACAGCACCAATTCTACACACTTTCTTCCAGAAAAACAAAAAGAGAAAGAATACTTTTCCATTTATTTTATGAGGTTGGAATTACTCTGATATCAAAGCCAGACATATACCATACAAGAAACTAAAACTATATTTAAAAAAAAAACTATGGAAAAAATCTCTCATAAACATAGATGCAAAAATCTTCAACAAACTATTAACAAATCAAATCCAGTGATATCTAGAAAGAATGATACACCACAGACATTGGGTTTATCTTGGGACTATAGGGCAGGTTTGATATTCAAAAAATCAATCAATGTAATCGATAATAATAAGAAAACCATACATCACATTAATTGATGAAGAAAGAAAGCATTTGACAGAATTCAATATCCATTCATGATTTTTTAAAAAATCTCAACAAACTAGAAATGGAAGAGAATTTTCTTAGTCTGACATAGATGAAAGACATCTACAAAAACCCACATTAATATCATATTTAATGATAAAAAATTGAATTCTTTCCTCTTAAGATCAGGAAAAAGACAATGATACCTACTCTTACCACTCCTATTCAACATCATAGTAGAAGCCCCATTCAGTGCAATAAGTAAAAAAGTAAAGTATATACAGATTGCAAAGAAAGAAGTAAGATTGTCCCTATTTGTAAAGAACATGGTCATCTAAATAGAAAATTCCAAGGAATATACAAAAAGCTTATAGAACTAGTTAGTAAATTTAGCAAAGTCTCATGATACAGTTCAGCATATAAAAATTAAATCTATTTCTATAGACTACTAATGAACACTTGGAAATTGAAATTTTAAAAATATATAACATTTAACTTAGCCTCCCAAAATAAAATGCTTAGAAATGAATCTAATAAAATGTTCGGGAGTTGTACACTAAAGCTACAAAGCATTAATAAAAGAAATCGAAGAAAATCTAAATGCTAAAGAGACATACCATGTTCATGGATTAAAATCCTCAATACAGTGATATTATAATGCCAACTGTATTAAATCTGATCTACAGGTTTAATACAATTTCAACAAAGACCCCAGCAGAATTTTTTTGTAGACATAGACGAGAAAATTCTAAAATTTATATAGAAAGACAAAAGAAAGAGAACAGCCAAGATAATTTTTAAAAAGAACAAATTTAAAGAACTCACACTACATTAGAACTTACTATAAAGCTACAGTAATTAACACAGTGTAGCGCTGGCAAAGAGAGGGAAACAGATCAAGGCTACAGAATAGAGAGCCCAGGAACGGAACCATACATATCTGGTCAATTGATTTTTGACAAAGATGCAAAGATAATTCGATGGGAAAAATATGTCTTTTCAACAAATGACATAGGAACAATTAGTCATTCATAGGCAACAACTAACTTAAAATGTATCACAGATTAAAGTGTAAAACTATAACACTTTTAAGAGAAAACAGGAGAAAATCTTTTTGACCTTGTATTAGGCAAAGAGTTCTTAACTGGGACAGCAAAAGTATGACCATAAAAGAAAAAAATGACAAATTGGCTTCTATCAAAATTAAAAACTTTTGCTCTGTGAACGACATTGTTAAGAGAGTGAAAAAATAAGCGACGGACCAGGAGAAATATCTGCAAATCACAAAGAACTTGTACCCAGAATATACACAGAACTCTCGAAATCGCCGACTGGGCAAGAAGGCAGGCAGGAACAGCCTGAGCAAAGGAGAAATGACAAGACTTCCCACCCCGCCACCCCGTCGTGCTCTTTCTCACCAGGCCAAGAAAGTCTCCTCGGGCCTGGCCCCAAGGACCCAGCCGCTAGTGAGAAGACTCCACTGGCTGATGACACCCCAGGATGGGAGGTGCGGGATGGCTGTGGGGCACTGACTCACCCACGGGGCTGCCCTGAGCCTGGATAGGAAATGAATGGGTAGTGGCTACCAGGGTTTAAGGCAGAGCCAGCCCCGCAGTCCTATTCCCAGAGGCCCTCTTGGGCCAAACTAGCTATTGAGGGGGGACTGCTGGGGCAAAGCTGGGGATCCCACTGTCTACACAGGTAACCAACACGTCCGGGGCAGTCTTAGCAATCTCTAGCTCTCACCACTCACCTCGTAACCTAATTCTGTGGGCTCGTCTATCCCACCCAGGGAGTGGCAGTCATCTCGGAGGGTGCCTAAGACCCCGGTCTGGACTTGGTCCTTCAAACTTCTCCTGGGAGGAGGAGGAGGAGGAGGAGGAGGAGGAGGAGGAGGAGGAGGAGGAGGAGGAGGAGGAGGAGGAGGAGGAGGAGGAGGAACCTGAGACGAGAGGGGGCATCGCGAAGCAAGAGGCGCAAGCGGACCTCGGCGGCGGCGCACAGCCTGGGCGGCAGCGTTACGTCACTGAACACCGCGGGCCCGCCTTCCTGTCCCGTGTGCGGTCTCCAGGCGCAGAGCCAGAGGACGTCACTGTGATAAGGCTGCCCTCCAGAGCCCACATGCCAGTCGGGGAGGGGATACTCGCATATGCTGGTCGGAGGCCACCGTACACCCTGCATGTCACCTGCAACCCGCAGCGCAGAGCAGGCCCCGGAGTGCGTAGGGGAGGAAGGCCGAGTCTGCACAGGGGCCACCGACAGGAGCCACCGTCTGTGCCTCCTCGTGTACATCCGCAGACGCGGCCGTGGCGGCAGAGCTGAAGCAGAACCACACAACACAGCCCCTTGCCGCCACCCCCTGGGGCTCCCGGGGTCCTGCCCGCGGTGCTCAGGGCCCCCATGGCGCGTCTAGGGCTGTGGCCCCAGAGCACGAGCTGTGTTTGCCAACAGCAGCCATCCCTCCGGGGTGACCATAGCTGGGGCTGCACTCTGACCCCTCCGGCTCTTTATGGAAAGACCTGAACAGGTGACCTCAGAGGCAAAGCACACTTTTCCTCTGAAACTAATAATAGTTATTCACCTGGAGGGCTCTTTGCTTCTTAAGAAAAAAATGCCTTTATATTTTTGTTGCATTGAAATACAAGTAGCCATGCCTCTGGGGCCACCTCAAAGCATCTGTAGCCTCATCCTGGGTGAGTGTGGTGCACGCTCTCTCTCTTACACGGACGCATACACACCACTGCACGCATCCACATACCAACGCCGCTCCACACAGACCCCGCACGCTCCACACTGACCCCGCAGGTAGACGCGCATGCACACTGTATGTCCCTGGTGTGGGCACGCAAACTGCTCACGGAGTCCATACACCCGCGTGGCCATACACTGTGTCCTACGCAGCACAAAGACCCACATATACAAACAACCACGTGCATGTACACACTACGCATGTCTAGGCCGCCACCTGTACGGACACCTGGAGGCACATGATCACAGCCCCGAGTCACAGCCGACCCTGGATTACCGAGGACGCGGTCTCTTGCCTGCGCCTCCTCTTCTGCCCGCCCCACCCCTGTCCTCCCCCCAGGGCTGCTTGCTCCTGGCCATTCGCTGTTATCACAGCGGATGGAAGAGAGGATGCAGAGGCAGAGCCACGCCCACATCAAGCCACTGGGCTCTTCCGGGTACTGTGCACCCTCAGAGCTTGCAGGGCTGCTGTGGTTACTGGTCAGATGGGAAGCGAGAGGATGCAGGGGCTTCCAAACCCGATGACGTGCTGCCCCCAGTACCAAGGATGGTGCTGGGCTAGCTGCAGCCAAGGCACCCAGGAGCTCACTGGGATCTGAACTTGCGAAGGGCCCCTGGCCCTGTTCACACCTGATTCACCCCCCTCCACCTGCGCCTGGTTTATTTCGGAATCAAAACTTGTCTGACAGCAGTAAAGGTGTTGAAAGCTGTTGTAACATTGTAAAATCTGCATTTTCGTCGGGTCTGTCCTTCTGGGGTGGAGGTTTCTTCCCATGTGTCCTTTCCACATCCGGGGCTGGAAGGGTCGGGGGCCAAGTGGCCGGGCAGCTGCTGTAGGAGAAAGTGGCCTAACAGAGGGGTTGGGGGCTGCTCAGGGCCCTGGGCTCCGTGGAGTGTGTGTGGGAACCTCACCACTCTGGGGCTTGTCACCTGCTGAGAACTGCTGAGCGGGGCCACCAGGTGCCACCCAGGGAGGGTGCTGGTCAGGGAGCTCTGAAGCTGCCGTTCTCAGGGAGGGGGCCCCGGGGCTGCTCGTCGCCTGGGTCCTGGCGCAGGAGCGAGCCGCAGGACAGCGCACGAGCCCTCCCGGCTCTTCTGGGTCATTCACAGATCTCAGGGGCGTCAGCGCCCGACTTGTCACTGGCAGGATCAGGGAGCAGCCTATTGCCAGGCTACTGCGATCACCATTTCCATTCTGTGGATGAGGAAATCGAGGCTCATCTAGATTCGGTAACCCAGGTAGCTCCCCATGGGCTCTGCATCCGGGTAGCCAGTCTCCCCACCTCCCTCTCCCATACCTGCTCCCTGACCCCTGGCCACCCTGATGGCTCTCGCTCCCAGACCTTCCTGGCATCCGCTGTCATGATGTCTTTGCTTGTGCCGTCCCCACTGCCTGCAGAGCCGACAGTCAGGGCTGACACCCCGAGGTCTGGGAGGGCTGGAAGGGCTGTCCTGCTGCTGGCTCCTGCCCCAGGACCCAGGGCACAGCTGCGGGGGTTCCCACCTGGGCACAGAGTCAACGGCGTGCAGGTGGGAGCAGGGCCCCGCTCCCCTCCACGCACCTCCCTCCCTGCTGGGTCAAGGTATTTTCCTTCCTATCCTCCCACTATATAGCAATAGTGCTCATCTACTGGGTTCTCCCTATGTGCCAGCCACAATTAAGCACTCTACATATGGTAAGTCATTCAACTCAAAAGCCGCGATTGTCTACGGATGAAGAAACCGAAGCAAGAGGGCGCGCGAGGATGTAGCTAGGATTCGGACCGGCTGGTTGGACGCCAGAGTGTGCGGCCGACTCCGTGCACCGTTCTCCCCTGCTGGTGACTTTTCTCGCATCCCCTCTCCATTTACTCCTTCAACAACCCTACGAATTAGATCATCTACTAGCTCCTTTCTCAGATCGGGACACGAGGCTCGAGGCTTGGAGGGGTTAGACAGCACCCCTACGGGGAAAGCTGCATTTGAGCCTCTGTTGGGCTGTGTTGCATGCCTCCGTCTCCACCCCTGGAACCACAGCTCTCCGCGTGGCCCACCCTGTACCGGAGTCACTTATGTAGTTACATTTCAACCCCAAGGGGGGAAGTCTGTGCCCCCAGTGCCCCCGGCCCGCCGTGGGAGACATCCGGTCAGAGGTGCTACTGTGAATGCAGCCCCTGCTCTCATTTGACCAAGGGATGCCTGCACCCCAGCTTCACACACATAAAACACATTGACCCCTAGGTAGGAGACCAGAACGGGGACATGAGCCCCATTAAAACAGGAAAGATTGGGGTTGGGCACAAGAGAGAACTTCCTAAGCAGCACAGCAGGATAACGCTGTGACAGGACAGGTTTTCTGCCCGTTGGGACAGTTCAAGAAGAGAGAAGCCAATCTATCGGGGCTCAGACGTCAGACACTCAGATGGAGGACAAGGGCTGGACCTGCCAGGGGCCTTTTCAGCCCCAGCAATTTATCGCAGGCACCCAAATAAATGCCCACGTGGCTGTATACACCTGTGTGTCCCCACACAGGGTCACAGAAGTCCCACCTGTGGATTCTCTTAAAACCACCCGCAATACAGGGTCTGGGCGGCTCAAAGGGCCCCTAAACCTGGCACAGTAGGAATCATGTGCCAACCAAGCCCCGGGCAGCGGGCTACAGGCTCTTTCTGAGTATGAGAATGGACTCTAGAACCTTCCACTGCCTAGGAAGGTTGTCCCTGGGAGCCCCTCTGCTCCCTTATATCACTCCCCCCTCCCCCCTCCTCCCCCCCACCCCCACACATGCTACAGCTGAGACGCTTTCGGCAGGAAGGAAAGGTGGCGGGGCCAGCTGCCAGCTCAGCCCCTGAGAGCTGCACGTCAAACGTGAGCTATTTTTAGCTCTTCTCTCCAGCGTCTCTGACATCAGCTGAGCGATGGCGGCGGGCTCGAGCACACATCTGAGAGAACGGGCATGAAATGGCATTTCTTTGCAGAGGCCCAGGGGAAACGGCAGGGAAAAGCACCTTAAGGCTCCAGGGAGGCTGCCGCATGGGTGTCACCCGGCCGTCCTCCTGGACGTGGGTCTTGGTCACAGGGTGGCCTCAGCATCCCTTGACATCTCAGGGCTTAGGAAAGCATAACACGGGCGGGAACTGAGCCGCCTGCCCCTGCCTCGCGTCTCCTCCAGCACAGTGAGGCCCAAGCGACGGCCCCTGCTCTGAGACGAGGCAAGAAACTTGATTGAAACTATCGACGCACTTTGGCAAACCGACATGTTGGAGGAATGCTTTTTGTTCCCTATTAGAAGCTCCCAGAAGGACACAGACCCAGGTCCTGGGCTGTGGTTTACCTTTGCATACCCGGTGCGTGGCACACTGTCAGGCACTCGGCAGGCATTCAGGGTTTGTCTCGTGAATGAATGAATCAATCGGGTAGCCTGTTAATAAAATCTTTGAGCTCTAGAAAGGCCGTGCATTTAGAGAACAAGCTCCCAGGGCAGGTATGGGGAAAGCCTTCCTTTCTCCAGGCTTCGGGTCAGCACCCACGGCCCGCTGGGAGCCAGAGCCCAGAGCAGCTCATGGGGGACCTCCCTCCCTTTTCTCTGAAGCCTCACTCTCGGGCCCGGCCGAAGGCCCCAGTCACTGAGTGAGAAGCGACAGTACGCTCATCTCTCTGTCTAGCCAGTCTGTGCTCTTCCCAACCAGGCAGGCAGGCCCATCGCTGGGGCCGCCTTGTGCTTTCCGGCCTAGAGCTGGGACCATTGCCATGCCCACAGCCGGACGGGCCACTTCCCTGTCCCCTAGATTAGAGCTGAAGACTTCTAACCACAGGCCCCGACTGGTGTCGCTCTGCCTGCATCCTGCTAAGCGAACGCGCTGGGGGTCAAGGCAGCCCACATGCACACACGCTGCTGAGTAGAACGGGGGAGCTGGGCTCGGTCACAATGAGGGGAGACACCAGTGGATGTTCAAATACCTCACAACTTTGAGAGGGAGCCCAATGACCCAAAATAGTCCCCTGCACTTCGCGGGGGGCTTCGAACCTTGATCAATACATGACCCACCCAGTGCAGTGGCTCTAAGGACCCCCTGGGCATGGGGCAGGAGGACGCACCTGTGCCTTCGTCATAAGCTTCAGGTGCAGGGTGCGGCTAAAACATTCAAGTGTCTCCTTTCTCGCCCACAGCAGACCTGTGGCAAATGGATTCATCTGAAAGATTCGGGGAGGTTCTCTGGCTCACCCACGCCACCTCATGGGGTTTATTCTCCCTGTGGGCCACCTTGTCCTTTCATTGGCTCTAAACTTGTCCTTTCGGGCTCCCATGAGCCCTCCACTGCAGCAACCCTGCCCCTTCCCAACCGCGTTCGAGCCTTCCACAGCCATGATTGAGCTCCTGCTGCATACGAGGCGCTGCACGGGGCGCAGGAGACCCAGCCCCAGTCCTTGCCATCCTTCCTCTGCATCACACCGTCCCGTGACTCTGCTGGCCCCGATGGAAGGCGCGTCACTGTATCAACGCCGCGTGCATTTAGTATTCAGCGTCTGGTATTCGGGCTTTGAGAATCACCTTCCAGAGGTGAATGCTGCCAACGGTGAGGGAGGAGTGGACCGAGGAATCCGTGCGACGACTCACGGGTGGCTTTGACCCTGGCCTCGAGGCTGTCCTGCTGCCGCTATGTCCTGGCTGCGTGGCCTTGGGAACATTCTTCCCCCCGTGCTTTCCTCTTAGTGAAGGTGAGACCAGACGAGCTCCCAGGCCCTGGCGCTACACTGGCCTTGCGGATCTTGTAGGACCTGGTCAGCTACCCAGAGATCTTCCCAGATTGGTGGTCACCCTGCAGGACAGGGCCACCTCTCAGAGCACCCCCACCTTCCCAACCTACAGGCTGCTTTCCTGCGTGGCAGAGGCTCAGCATCTCCCAGGATGCAGCCTCTGCTCATCCAAGCCCTCGTCTATATCCAGCCATCCATCCCCGGGCTGGGAAACTAGACGTGTCATGTGCGCTGTTTCCTGGGGCTTCCCAGGGAAATAGGTTAGGAATAGAAATAGAAAATGGCATTTAGTTGAGTTTGCATTTAGTTGAGCCAGGAGGCCAGTGACGTTTCCACATCTTAGGACACACTGCCAGGTGATGCAAGGCCAAGGCCCGCTGGCCAGTGCTCGAGGTCATCCGGCCTCCCCAGGAGGCCCCCGAAGTCAGACACAAGAAAGGAGAGCAAAGGCCAGGCTGGGGGCTCCCGCCTGCCCCGAGGCCGGGGTTCCACTGGGTGAGCCTCACAATCATGTCGCTCTCTTCCTCAGCGTCCCCGTGTGCTGCTGGGGACACGGGGGAATGAATGCAGGAAGAGCACCAGGCTGTGCGTTAGGGGTCCCCAGGGCCCGGGACTCCTCACCCCTTCCCCCGAACCCCAGCCTCCTCAGTCCTAAGAGGCCGCCATGCAGACTCTCTGTATCTGTTCCATGCCCCACGGCGAGAAGGGCCCATCTTGGTGACCTAGTTCTGGCCCGCCTTCCCCTTTCACGGCAGCGGTGCCATGGACCAGGTTGCAAGAGGTGGGGCAACTCCTTCGATATGTGGCCGGAGAGCTGGCCTGACTACGCATCTGCCAGCTACGTCCTGGGGTAGGGGTCGGGGTGGGACGTGACCTGGCTCTGGGCTCGGCTCGCCTGCTGGGTTGGGTCTTTCTGAGGCCTTGCCGGCCGATCTCACGTTCAGGCAACAGAACTGCGTCTCAGGCCCACACCAGACAGGGGGGTGTAAGAATAACAGTAAACAATACAATGACTCTTCGTTTCTGCGCACACTCTTATCCCTCGGATCTTCCTCAGATACACCTGCATTGACTTTTCTTTATCACCTTCTTAAGATTTTGACAAGGCGATCCTGATTCTCCCTGTGATTGGGGCAGAAAGCAGGGGCCACACGGCATCACCGAGCCATGAGGCTGGAAGCCCAGACCGGCCCTGGGCCCAGGCTCCTCCCAGGGGCTCTTCCTTTTGCTCCTGTAGCGGAGAAGGCACATCCGTTCCTAGAAGTCACCCTACAGGGAGGACAGCAAGGCCTCCCAGGTGCCAGGCATGGAGCCAGGGGCTGGTCCTGCCCCAAAGCAGCTCGCATCTGGCCAGGACACAGGCAAGTGCACTGTCGACTGACCCATGCTTCACGCTCTGAATATAATGAGGTTGCTGAACATGGTATGTATACTGCCACCCCACTTTACAGATGAGGAAACTGAGGCCAATGAGTATTAAATAATTCATTCGAGGACTTAGAATCAAGGGCCGGTACTTGTGGACTATGTTGCCCCCAAAGCGTGAGGGGCTCTTGGGGCAGTGGGAGCTCCTGCCCCCAGGGGTGGGGAGGAACGGTCAGGCCGTTAGCCCCTTTCCCAGCCAAGCTCGCCTTCACTCAGGGTGCACGAGGCCGAGCTCCAGTCCCTCTGGCATGGCCCTCTCCTGGCTCTTTCCGATGCAAGAAAACCCCTGGGACTGAAACCGGGAGCTTTCTGAAGTCAAGAGCTGGGTCAGCCTCGCCTGCATTCCTCTCTAGACTGAATTAAAAGACGACTGATGAAGTGGATGAAAGAGGGGCCCGAGAAGTCACAGTCGAGAGGGTAGAGCAGCTTCCAATCAGGGGAGGGCGAGTCCATGTCCTCCTGCGGATCGTCAGGGCCTGACCAGTGGGTAGTGCGAGGCTCCTCTTTGCTCTTAGCCCCCGGCCTCCTCTAGGGTCAGCACAGGAGGACCACCGGGCTGCAGCCGGTCTGGAACAGGGCACCCTGTCCAGGCCTGGGCTCAGAGATGCCCCAACTCCCAGAGGCTCCAGAGGCCAGGAGGCAGCAAAAGCTCTCCCGGGAGCCCGTCAGAGCAGAGAGCTGCTGTGCCAGCCGCCCAGGGACCACGAGTTCAGGCCTTTTCTGTCATCCGCACTGACCAGTCCTGAGACGGCCAGAATCATGTGAAGAGCGCACGCCCCAGTCACTTCATCCCTAAAACGGGGTAAGGGTCTCTTCTGGATTCTCTTTCGACTGTCTACAGGTGCAAGTGAAGAAAGCGATATTTCCATACGGCAGTCTTTGTCTAAGAACACAGGACAGGAACAGAAAGCCCCGTCTCCTCCCTCAGACAGAGAGTGCTTAATAATTCATTAATTCATACCTCAGCACATTCTGGACAGAATCTGAGAGGGCACGAGCACACGATACAGTTGGCCAGCACCGCAGACCCTTCGATCGCGGGCCAGACTCTCCCCCTCCCAAGGTCGCCCACGAGTAATTGCCGATCGCTTTCCGTGCAGCTGGCTTACGTTGCGTAGAGGTTTCTCACAGGCCATCTGTGAAACCCTCACAGCTGCCCCGCCTGGCAGTTACCGCATCGTGCCATCTACTATGTGAGCAACCGAAAGTGTGGCCCTTCCAACTTTATTGTTTTTCAAGATTGCCTTTTTCTCTCTGCAGATACGTGCCTGATACAGTCTACGGGCGTCACGTGTATAACTCACCTAACATGACTTGTGAGATGGGTTCTATCACAGGCCATCTTACAGATGAAGAAACTGAGGCACCAGGAAGTCAACTTGCCTTCCTCGTGTAACTAAGTCACAAACGTGGTAGGCGGCAGAGCCGGGAGTTGAACCCGAGCCAGGTGGCTCTGCTTCCCTGATAGATATCCATAAAAACGCCAGGAACGTGGGAGTGAGCTGGTCCAGGTCTCCCCTTTTATAGGGAAGAAACCGAGGCACAGAAAAACTTGTCTAAGACTCAATGTGCCGGAGGCAAACGAGACTCTGGCCTCCAGATCCCGGTCCTTCTGCCCTCACTGGCCACTCCCTCCCTCCCTGCAGCCCCGCCTGTTCATTTTGACATGATGTTGCCTGGTCGAAATGCTGGGAAGGACACAGCAGCTGTGCAGTGATTCCTCTGGGCCTTGCGAGGAGTGTCGGGGCTGTGATACTGGTCCCGGCCCTAAAACAGATCCATGGAAGTCCAGGGAAAGGGACCTAAACCCACTCATCAGGGAGCAGGCCCAGGCCCAGGGCAGTGTGGGGCCATTGTCCCACCTTACCGCACCCATCGCTTTCCATGTGGTGACATCCCTGGGACTTGTCTCTCTTCCCCACCAACTTTTAAGTTCCGGGAGCACATTGGCCCAGTTTCCCATCCTCGTGACCCCACAGCAGCCAGCACAGACCCTGGCAGGCACACAGCAGGCCCTGGCTTACCTTGGCTGACTGGGGTGACCGGGTCGTCTCTGTAGGCTCCCCAATTTGGGTTTTACTCTCCCCCAGCTGTCAGCAACTTTCACTAAATTAACATTGCCTCGACTTCCCCAGTGCTGGATGAGACCTCCCAGCTCCTGTGGCCCTTGCAGAGAGTCCCACTGGGCAGAGCCTGGCACCGAAGCCACATTCGTCTGTCAACAACGAGCCCACTGGGCCAGCAAGTTCGGAGCTGGGGCGGTTGACTCCTCTGTTCTAGGGTGTCCTGGACAGGAAGTGGGGCTTCTGTCTCATGAGCTGCCTCCCTCCTGGCCATCCCGAGACACACCCTCTCAACATATTCTGAGCCAAACCCATCTTCATTCCTTTTGTTCATGCCCTGCAGACTCCTGAGATGCCCTTTTCTGTCAACTAACTCCTCGTTATTCAAGACCCAGCCCAACGGCACTTAGGAAATTCATCCTCTTCCATCTCTGCTCCCCTGGGGAGAGGATGGTGCCCCTCCTCTGACCCCTTCTCCTCCAGCACCTGTCACTGTGGCACTCAGTGCACTGTCATGTGGTCAAAGTTTTGTGTTTTGTTTTTCCCTTTTCCTCCTTTGCAAGACCATGAGCTCCTAGAACAAAGACTTGTGCGCACAGGGCTGGGCTCATGACTGGTGCTCAGTCGAATGAATGAATGAATGAATGAGTGGTGCCTAAAATCAGTGGATGCATGAGACTGCAGGCCGTCCCAGGGAAAGCACTGGAAAGGCCACCCAGCTGATCAAACTGGTCTTTCTTTCTGACACAGCTTCGCAAGGCTCCTTCCACCCCTGCAGGGGCCTGTGGGCCAGTCAGGAGCCCACCACCTCCCCATTCTTGGCCAACTTCCTCAACCCACATAGTCAGGACTCATATGCTTCTCAAATCCTTCCTGTCACAGAAGAGTAAAAATGATGGAGCTAATTCATACTAAGGTGATAGTGGCTTAAGGTATTATTCCTCCAGCAGGGGAGATAAATGCTTAAAAATGAAGGCTAGGTGGTGTTTAGCAACTGGCATTTCAGACAACACAACACGATCCCATTGCAGCACAGATCCCACTATCCCTTCTTCTGCGGGAAAGACCGGCCTTGCCTCACGCTCACAAGGTCGTCTTTCTGTAGAGAGCAGTTTGACCAGCCACAAAACCCATCCTTGGACCCAAAAGACATACCTTTCCCCCGACCAGACAGAGCAACCAATATACACAACTCATTGTACTTTCCCATTTATCGTTTCCTTTGAGCCTACGATGCAGATGAGGTAGGAATCAGTATTCTCCTTCCATACACGTGGACACTGAGGCTGCGAGAGATCGACTCATCGAGTGTCGCCCACTAGGACATTTGAGGTCACGCGCAGCGGCCAAGGCTGGCCTTCCTGGGGTCCCTAAAACCACCCACCACGGTCATGAAAGCCCTGTTAGCGTTCCCTAGCTTCGCCCGTAATAGTCACCATGGCATGTTGCCATCCTGTTTACAGAGAAGTCATTCTAGAAATGTTTGCCCAGGAGTCTGTTATGGGCTCAATTGGGTCCCCTCTAAATTCATATGTTGAAGCTCTAACCCCCCACTATGATTATATTTGGAAATAGGGCATTTAAGGAGGTAATTAGGATAAATGAGGTCATAAGGGTGGGACCCTGACCCAAAAGGATTGGTGTCCTTGTAGGAGGAGGAGGCACCACAGTTCTCTCTCTCAGTGCACACACAGAGCGAGGGCCGTGTGTGGACACAGGGAGAAGGTGGTTGTTCATAAGCCAGGAAGGGGCTTCGGCAAAAATCAGCCCTGCCGGCACTTTGACCTTGGACTTCCAGTCTCCATAACTGGGAGAAGATGAGCTTCTGCTGTGTAGCTCCCAGTCTGTGGCACTTTGTTATGAAAGTCCTTGCAAACTAACAGAGCCCTAGGACTGACCGTGGAGAAAGAGGTGTCCATGGATTTATTCAGCAGACAGCGGCTGCGTGAGTGCCAGGACTTGTGGTCATCTGACAGGAGGTGGGCGTGGGGGGAGCGGAGAGTAGGTGGAGGGGTTCCGAACCCGGGTTTCTAGTTTGATCCTCTTTCTGCTGTTAGAAATCACTCCTTTGCTGTAAGCCAAATGAAGTAACACATCCTGTCTCACTTTGCAAGAATAACAGAAAGTTAGAGTTCGAATGGGCAGGAATCCAACCCTTTCCTTTGCAGATGAAGAAAACTGAGGCCAAGAGAGGTGTGCCTGACGGCGGGCCGTACCCAGGTCTCCTGGCTCCCGGCCTGCATCTTTCCTGCTGTCTGCTGCCTTCCCTTACCAGTCCTCTTCAGGGCCCAGGTGCTGCTGGTGGGAAGGATCTGGAAAGAAGAGCTGGGACCATTCTGACACTCTCACAATTTGCCTAGCACTGGCCCTGAAAGTAAGCCCGCGAAACCTTCCTCTGCGGCCTGAGGCTGGAGCGCCTTCCTGGCCCCCGTGGTTTACTTCATCTCTCTTCGCTTTCTGCTTAGGCCGAGACGCACCGCTGGTGGACGGTGGAGCTGACGCTGGCAGCTTGCCCCGTCTCCAGCCCTGCGAGGGGCCCATCTCCTCTGCCCCGGGATGCCTGCTCTATACTCTGAGGACAGGTTCCCCAAGGGGGACAAATTGCTCACCCCAAGGTGGGAGAGTCTGAAGAGGCCGTGCCCTGACCCGAGGGCCTGGCCAGTTGTCAGCAAGGAGGGACACTCAAGGCACAGTGGTGTGCAGACACCACTGGGAAGACAGCTTTTTCCACCCCAGCCGCTGAGGACAGAAGATGGCGCGAGCCCCCCGCAAGGCCCAGGGAAGCGGAGTCCGTAGCCATGAGCGGGGCTTTCCAGGAGAAACCCAGCAGCTGCTAAAAAAAAAGGCGGGGGAGAATCGAGCCAAAGACTTCAGAGGGACCAAAGCCAATAATCACAGAAAAATAGCCCGCTGCCCCCTCTGCGCCTTCCTCCCTCACCCCAGTGGCGGAGGGAGAGATTGGACTTAGAAATTGGGATTAAACTGGCTTCAGCTTCTCAGATACAGGCAAGGCCTCTCGGACATCTCCATCCCCACCAGAAGGAAGGACCCGCTCCCATCTTGTAATTCCTTTCACCCCCCGGCAGCCACAGAGCGGAGCACCTGCCCAGAGGGAGCTTTGAGAAGCAGACCTGAAGTCCAGGACATGCCCTGGATCCCACTCGGAGAGCGTGACCATGACGGGCTCCCGGGGCCTGAGGGATGGGGTGTCAATGGTTGGTCTCCTCCCAGGAGGCAGACAGGCAGACCCTGGGTACTACCGAAGTCCCTGGCAGGAAGAGAAACTGAGAGGCGACTGCGGGACAGATGGAGACTTCACCTGCCAAGAGCCTCCGATTCCCTGCTCCGAAGCCTGATGTCACTAGGTACGGCATGTCCCCGTCCCTCCCCGGCAGGCCAGAGGTGATCGTCACACTGTCCCCAGGCAGCCTCTCCTTTTCTCCTCAGAACCAGCCAAACTGGGGAAATCCATGCAGATCAGAATTGGTTATTTTTGGTCCAGGAACTTGAACAAAACCAAACGAAGAGCCAACCAGTATACCTAATCTCGGAATGACCCCCAATATTATTAATCCTTTTTTAAACTGATTTTTTAACTGTTAACAAAAACTAGTGCATTATAGTTAGATTTGTAATTAAATATTGACCTTTTCTAAATCTACTAAACGGAAAAAAAAAAAAACCCACAGTGTTTTGAAAGTTCGTTGGTCTGGTTGGATGCTGTGTGACCTTGGGTACATCGCTTACCCTCTCTGGGCTTTAGTTTCTCACATCTGTGTCAAGTTAGAAGATCTAACGGGTCTTATTACTGTTTATCTAATCCCCGAATCTCAGAATAGTCTCCATGTGGACTCTGCCCAGCCCTGCCATGAGGTTTGCTCCTCCGTCTGGATGATAACCAAGGCAAGTCATTTGGAAAAGGCATGTTCTATATGTGCCATCTGCGAAGAGCCGGGGAAACAGGACCAAAGCGTGGGACTCGGTGAGCCTGCTGACTCTCTGGAGCCGGCACTAATGTCATTATGTGATTAGGACGTTCATCTTGGTTTTCACCGTGCTTCATTTGGTTAAATCGAAAGTGACAATGAGCTGCCTGGTAGGTGATACTGTTATCCCAGGAGGGCCCAGGTAGAGCTATTCTGGGCAGGGGTCATGCTGAGATCTGGATACCCTCTGGCAAGGTGGGCAGTTCGGGAGGCTTTCCTCCCCTGGGAAGGGGTGTGCTTGCTTCTGTCAGGGGTAGAAGTCATAGAAGCCGGGGGCATGAAGGTCAGTGGTCATCACCTACACCAATTTCTCTTTTCCAGCAGGAGAAGCAGGCTGGGCCGCTGGCTGACGAGGGCGGCGCCCGTTTGTGCCTGCATTTTCTCATCTCTGACTCACTCCGTCTTCTCTAACCTACAGAGGAATGTCAGCTCAGCTGAGAAGGTAACAGAGTCACAGAGCCTCTGGGGAGAGGAAACGGGTAGAACAGTGGCCTCGAGGATAATTATCGTTACGTTCATCTAGCGCCTAGAGTTAGGCGATGAGGCCAGGGAACATCACTGCTTTGGCGAATGGGTGCAAAAGCTCCATCTGCCCTTCAGTGGGAAACTTTTCAGCCTGAGAACGGGGCCCAACCTCCTGCAGACGTCTCCGGGGCTCCCTCCAGCAGAAGTGGGGCGCTGATGTCCTGAGTTCCAACCGCCCCTCCTGGGCCACCTTGCATACCCGCCTGCTCCATGGCTCCTCAGACACGGGCTCAGGCAGAGATAAGGATGGCTTGTGCAGCTTTCCCTGCTCCCCAGGATGGCCAGAGCCTTCTCTGTTACCTCTCCTTTCCCTCACTCTACAGCAAGCGTGGCGACCACAGAAATGAGAGAGGAACTGGGTTTCCTCTGTGGCCACATGGAAAGGGCCACGCTTGCTTTCTGTGGCCCCAGAGGGCAGGGGGAGACAAGAGCAATGGGCAAACGTCACGGGGAGCCTGGCCGAGCCCGTGTCCTTGTCAGCGTGGGCTGCTGTAGCAGTGCCAAGGGCTGGGAGGCTTAAATGACACGGTTACTTCTCACGGTTCCGGAGGCTGGAAAGTCTGAGAGCAGGGTGCCAGCGGACCCGGTTCTTGGCTGGGCCCTTCTTTCATCATGGGCCTCCACCCTCATGACCTTGATTAAACCTAATCACCTCCCAAAGGCCCACCTCCAAACACCGTTGCATTAGGAGTTCGGGCTTTGACACATGAGTTTTGGGGAGACACAAACATTCAGTATCAATACCCATAATACCCAGCATCTGAAAAGGCAGGAGAAAGAGACAGAGGAATCAACGACACGTGGGGCCAGACAGCCCTTGGGCCCTCTCCTCCGTGTCCTAAGGCAGGAACGCTCTGGGAGGAATCTGAGAATGCGTGGTTGAGGCCAAGAGGCACGGAGGTACGGCATTTAAAGCGGCACTCCCTCTCAGGTGCGGCCCAGCGCTTACACGGCCCTGAGAGTGAGGCCCTCCTCGCTGCCGGTGCCCCGCATGTTGCCTGCCGCGCCCCAGCCGGGCTGGCTCCTGATCAGGAACGCAGAGAGGTCTTCTCCTAGGCAGGTGGGTTCCGGTACAGTTTCCTCTAGGACATCAAGGAACCCCTCAAGCCGCGTTAACCATCAGGCGGTGTGAGACGTGCTGCTCTTGACAGCCCCTGGCCTGGGGAAAGGTGTGCCAGGTCCCCTAAGGAAGAGAGGGACCCGATTAAAGTGCGAGCCGAGGCTGAGGCTATTCCTTCGCTCAGGGAATGATCCTGTGTCTCCTTTGAGAGGAAGAAAATGAAAACTCATTGAATTTCCACTGTGGGTCAGGCAGTCTGCCACTTATGCACAGTTATCTTATTCGATCCCCACCACAGTCCGGCAAGGGAGGGTTGCTCTCAATTTACAGATAAGGAAACAGAGGCTCAGAGACGTAACAGGATCTGTCCAAGGTCACAGAGAACCGGAACCTCAGGTCTGACACCAAAGCCAGCCTCCTCAGAGGCCCAAAGCCCGAACTTCCATTCGCGCTCTCTCTCCCTCATCTCATCCATTCGGCCCTTCAACGAATGCTACCTGAGGGCTTCGCATGGGGCAGGAACTGTTCTAGGAGCCGGGATGCAGCTGGCATCCCTGTGGTAGGCAAGAAGGAAGCACGAAGGCAAACGGACAGTAAACGCCATCAAGGAAACAAGACTAGGGCGATGTGAGAGGGGGCGGCAGGGACGCGGCCAGCGCTGGCCAGTCAGGGACACCTCCCCGAGCAAGGGGCATGTGTCCTGAGAACTGAAAGACAAGGAGCCAGCTACACAGAGATCTGGGATAAGAGCACTCTGGGCAGAGGGCAGGGTGAGGACTCAGGTGCTCAGGCAGGGGGTGGTCAGAATGGCTGAGACAGGTGAACAGGGGACAGGAAATGACATCACACGAGGTCAGAGAGGAAAACAGAGGTAAGCCAATGAGCCCAGCTAAGAGGTTTGTTGTTGTTGTTGTTGTTTTAAATACAAAGGGAAGCAAGCCACTGATAAGATTTAAACAGTGAAGCAGCAATTTACCAATTAAGAAGATCACTCTGGCTTTTGTGTCCCAAGAAGCAGAAAGCTGGGAGGCCTTGGAGTAGCCAATTGGCAATATTCCAGATGAGAGGGTGGAGGCTTGAACGAGGGTGGGCGCGGTGAGGTGGAGAGAAGTCCATGACACAGAATGGCTTTTGGACAGAGAGCTGCGTGACTTCCTGGCTGACTGGCGATGGGCTGGTGGGAGAAACAGGAACCGGGGATGGGACTCATCGTAAGCCAGATCCAGACACAGGTCTGACACACAGCAACACCCAATGAGTGAATGAATGAATGAAGAAATCCAAGGACATTTCAAGATTGTCCTGCGGGCCTGAACCTCGTTCACGTGGACCCACGTGGTGGGAGGGTGCACGTGGCTTGGGCCGTCAGGTCACCTGGCACAAATGCGCGTGGGTCTGAGAGGGACGCAACAGTGTCCCCGTGGGTTGGAAAACTGGAAATGTGCAGTCTGGGTTGTCCCTTTTTACCCTTTTCTATGTGAGGCTGTGGCCACTTCGGTTGTCTACAATCCCCCCATCCTACCAGGAAGGCGTGATTTCACTGGCCTGGGGAGTGTCATGAGAAAGAGGAAGGCCAGTGACCGCGGCTGGACCTTCCAACATGCCAAGGGCCAGGAGAATCGCTCTTATTCCATCGACAGTACAAAATGGGAGCTTTGGTATTCACCAGACACAAAGGCGTGTCTAATTATACACCACCTTTTCCAGAGTAAAAGCTATACCTTTTATTCAGGGGGAGAGCATTGAGCGCCTTCCCCCTTCAAATGCTGATCTTACTGTGTGCTGTTCTTTGAAGTACAATGAAAGAAGCCTTGGCTTAATCGCACCTTTGGCGGGGGAGCTGGAGCAGGGAGGAGAGGCACCTCCTGAGAGCACAGGGGACTTATTTTCAATCTTTTTTAAGAGGTAAGAAAATGCAAACCCTAAGTAGGCTTAAATGCCTTTGCCGAAGCATAATATTACCATACAATGGAGAGGTTATTAAATTGCATAATACAACTAAGTTCCATAACCAGCTTTGGCTGATAGAATAAGGTTGTGCTTCCGCAGCCTTGGAATCCAGCTGCAGCGAACCCCAAGAGGGACCTCCCCAGCTGCTCTCAGAGGTGGAGGAACCTGACCGCCTTCTTCTGGAGCGGTGGTCAGGGAGGATTTTCTCCAGAGGGTACAAGTGTATTTGTGTTTATTTTTTCTGTTTTGCATCTTTGGAACTTGGCCGGAAGGGGGATTTGGTTTTGGTAGCTCTTATCTCCTGCGCTCCATTTTTAGGCTGATATTCTGGTTTGTCTGTTTTTGAAGCTAGATAGGATCTCAGTTTTTGCTCTTGTCTGAACATCCAAGCAGCATGCCTTTGAGCCTGAGCATCCTCACGGGTCCCCCTGCAACCTCCCTGGGGCCCTACATTCAGTAGGCTAGAGTACCCAACACAGCCACCACCGCTCCTCTGCTTGGCCCCTCCAGCTGCTGCCAGCCCACCCTCAGTCCTGGCCACAGCCTGACAAATGTCCCCTGCTTCCTCCCCGACCTTCCCCAGCTCTTCCCCTCATTCCCTGGGCTCCAGCACCACAGGCAGGCGGCTCTCAGCCATAACGCGCCCCCTTCCGCCTCTGGGCCTTTGCACCAGCGGCTCCCTCTGCCTGCCATGTTCTTTCCCCAGGATGCACGGCTCTCCCCTTCAGGCCTCTGCTTCTTAGCAAAGCCTTTCCTGACCACTCTGTGCTTTATTTTTCTCCAAGCCATTTTTTTCACCCATCGCTATGATTCCACGTTGTTTAATTAGATACTTGTTTATTGCCTCGTCAGGGGGATCTGTCACAAGGGCAGAGATATTTGTTCAGTGTGAATCTTCGGCACCTAAAACAGGTCCTGCTGACCAGTGCCTTACTCAGGGCTGGCGCTCAGACCTTGAGGTTCAAAACCACAGACAGAGCAATGGCCCCCAGTAGCAGGACCCCAGATTTCCCACATTCAGGAATGAGAACAATTTTGACACCATTCCCCAAGAGGAGCCTAGTTTACCTGGAGCTTGTGGTCACAGATTTTGGTCATTTCATTGGGCGACATGACACCTCAACCTGCAGAAAGCACTTGGGCGACAACGTTTCTTCGCCTTTAAAATAAAAGGGAACCCTAGTAATTGCCCTGAGGAGCCTCCAACCTCCGCACCTGCCTGCTGCTGGGGTCTCCTCCCGTGAGCTGCTGCCTGCCCATCCTGGGCCAGCCTTGATCAGCGCTGGGGCCCATCGTCCCCGTGGTTTCTGCAGCAGCTGCAGCTGGGACTCTGTCACACTCCCAGTCACGCTCCCTAATGCTACGGGGATGACTTTTGCAGCGTTTTCTGAAGCCCTGTTCCCTGCACGCGGCCCACGAGGGGCTCCATTCTGACTCAGTTTCCTTGACTAGCACTCCAGGACCCTGTGAAACCTGCAGTCCCCAGGCACCTTACGTGTATTTAACAACTCTCTTCCATAGGGGGCCAAACCCTGCTCTCTGTTTCCTTCCCTTGCCTCTTCCTTGAACGGGCTGGCCACAGGCCACCAACTGGTTTGAATGCCCCCAGCAAGCCCACTTTTGGAGCTCTCAACAGTCCGCTTGAGAAACTGTATTACCGAGGCCCTGGACCCACAGGCCAGGAAGCTATGGCTTCGTAGATGGCAGGTCCCTGGGCTCTGTGGCCACATGTCTACCCTAAGTCCTTCCTTCCCAGTTTTGGGAAAACCCACGGTAGCTATGCTGAGTTCTGATGCGGGCACCCCCCAGTGCGCACGGCTCTGGGTTAGCATACTCCCTTGATCTGCTCACTGTAGAGGAAACAGAGCTACGATGGGAAGCTGGGCACCCCCAAACCTGTGGTCCTCCGATGGCTCTGAGGGCCCACGAACGCCCCTACATGAGGAGCTGCCTGGAGGTACCTTTTCGTCTGGTCTGCGCACAGCACAATTTGCTACGTGAATACCAGTCGGAGGGATACAAGGATATGGCGACACTTCTGGCTTTCCAGTCACTTTACACGATAATCTCAGGCACTCAGGGGCCCTCTGAAAACAGTTTCAGATTACTCTCTTTCCAGAAGGAAAACCAAGACAGCAAACAACTCAGCTGAGACGGGGGAGTGAGGGTTGGCGCCTGGAAGCACCATCTTCCTCTTCCTAGTAGCATCTCTCTCTTTCCGGCAGCTGCAGGGTGTTGCCGGGGCAACAGACGGCTGTCTGACAGGATTTGGCAATTTAACTCTTACTCTGCACAAAACACGAAAGTGAGAATGATTTAGCAGATGTTCTTGCTTCCGACAGTTCACAGGAAGGAGAGAAGCTTGCCATGCACCTGGTCTGGGCTGAATAAAGGCGCTTCCGACTTCCGCACGGTGCCGTCTCACGCCCAGCAGGTGCGGGCCGCCGGTTCCCTGGGAACCGAAGAACGTCCTCAGCATCCCAAATACTAAGATTCCTCAAGGGCACCAAGCTCACCTTTCAGAAACTAAGCTGGGACCCTTTACAGGTGCAACGATGCCAAAAAGTCGTCTACAGCGTGGCTCGCAAACTTCAGAGTACATCAGAATTACTGGGGGCAAGGGATAAGGGGTTGCTAGAACACAGATTGCTGGGTCCCACCCCCAGATTTTTGGATTCAGCATCTCTGGGGTGGGGCCCAAGAATACGCATTTCTAACAAGTACCCAAATTTCACTGATCCTGCTGGTCCAGGGACCACCATTTGAGACCACCAGGCAGCATCACCTAGACATTTATTAGGCATGCAAGTTCTCAGGGCCTGCTCTCAGTCTCCAGAACAGAATCTCTACTCTCTCCTTGGGTCCAGGAATTGGGACATTAGCAAGACTCCAGCTTATTCTGATGCAACTGACATTTGAGAAGCACTGGCTAGGTCAGCAGTTCTTAAGCCTTTGCTACATATCCGAGTTTCCCAGGGAACACTTCCAAGGCCCAGGCTGCACTCCAATCTCTAGGTGTGGGGTGCAGGCCTCCGTCATGTGTAAAGCTCCCCAGGGGATTACAATGCACAGCCAAGCCTGAGAACCACTGGTCTGACTGGTCTGGAGCCTGGCTACACTAGTGTGGTCTCGGGACCAGTAGCATCACCCTTCCGCCAGAGCTGGTTAGAAATGCAGAATCTCAGGCCCTACATCTGCTGCACCAGACTTTGCACTTCAAGGAGATCCCCAAGGGATTGGTATGCACAGTCAAGTTCAAGTTCTGTTGATCTAGAGATCCCTTCTGCCCACACCTACTGCTAGTATGACCTATGAACAAAGCGTTTCTTTTCTCTGAGCCTCAATTTACTCATCTGTAAAATAGGTTTATTACATAAACCAGGTAACTATGCATCCCTCACATGATTGCTGTGAGGTCCATGAGATCATACTCGAGGTGCCTCATTGCAGAGGCTTGATAAGTTGCCGTGAGAAAACTTCCAGGCTCCCAGAGGACCCCGAGAGCTGCCCTTTAAGCCCTTCCACAACGCCTGGCTCCCCTTTGGTCTAAGGCTGCTCTTCCTTGCAGCTCAGCCAGGAGGCTGGACCTGGAAAGGCTGGGGCTGCCCATGGGGGCCTTGCAGGAAGGGGCTCCCAAGGAAAAATCGGAGGTGCCCAGACCAGGCAGCCAGACCCTGAAGTTGGGGACAGGGTTGCAACCACAGGAAGTAGAAAGGTTGAGAAGAGCTGGGAGAGGTGGTCAGCTGGGAGCAGTAAGAAGGGAGGGCACCACTGGTTGGGCACCAACATGCAAACGTGGGATTTCAGCCCTCGTTCCTTTTCCCGGAGGCTTCTGTGCTCCTGCTGGGTTGGGGTGAGGCTGAGGCTCTGGCTGGACAGGTGCAGTGGAGGTCAGAGGCCTGGCGCTGAGGGCACTCTAAGGGCTGGAGGGTCTCCTCTGAGAGCACAGCCCCAAGGGCCAAGGGGAGCCGGGAGGGAGAACACCCACGCAGACCACCTCCCTGAGCTGCCCTGGCAGGTGTCCTAGGGGCGGTCAGGGCTGAGGCCCCTACAGCTTCCTGCTGCTTCTCAGAGGCCTGTCGGCCACTGGGGAGGGTCCTCTGTTGCTCCTCCTTGTGTCTAGGGCCTGTCTGCCTGGGATCTCAGTACCCAAGAGGGTGAGAGCGGTTCTCCTGCCCAGACTTGCAGCCGGGTTCATGCTCACGTTCGCTCCTTCTAGAGCACCCTGGTTCTCCTTCCCCCGTCTGCTAAGGGGGAAAGCACATTCAAGGACTAGACACAACTCACCCACTTATAATTAAGAACAGAGAGCCTATCATTTTAATCAATAAGTAAAAACTAATAATAAAATGTACATATCTCTTTCAGTTCTTAAAATGCTTGAACCTTCCACCTGCCCTCCAGACCTCTCTCCGCTTTGTGCCCCAGGGGGCTGACCTGTGCGGACCACTCTGTCTGGGGCTCCCTTGCCCTCTTCTGGGGGGAGGGGTTAGTCAGTGGGGAACAGGAACAGGAAGCCAGAGCGAAGGAGGAGGGGGATGCAGGCTGTGTCTCTGACTCAGCCCCGTCAGTGGCCCCCTCTGCAGAGCCCGTGGCGCCGTCTCCCCGGCTCATTCAGAGCTGGGGGCAGTCACAGTCCCCCGCCCCTTCCTAGCTCCAGACGCTGCGCTATCTCTTGGTGTTCTGCCTAAACTCTGCCCACATCTTTATTCGATTCTCCCCAATTAAAGGCTCGAGAGTACTTATTGTTTTCTTGCCTGACACACAGATCTGACACATCAAGCGGGGATGAGAAAGAGAGAGATGGGGGAGGATGAGGGAAAGAAAATGAGGGGCTGGTGAAGCAGAAAACCAGAAGATTGGCATGGAGAAGGTGCGAGAAGGAAAGGCCTCCGGGCCCGGGGCCTGGGCGACACGGGGCTGGTGGGGAGGGGGGCTCTGGGACCGGGGGACACCGCCTGCCCAGCCCTCTGAAATGCTGACTTGCCCTCCAGCAGGTCCTCCTCTCTGCAATAGAAATTGCAATCTTTTATTTTTAACTTCAAACTTAATATGTTATATGAAGATCTATTTTCCATCCTGAAGTTGAAATTGAAGGTGAAAATGGGCCAAAATAAGGCTGAGGTTTTTAGAAATATCCTAAGGCAATTAGAGCATCAGGCCCCAAATCAGAGTGTACCAGGATCACACACTTGTGAACTTTGACCAAAGTCCTGACACGCAGAAACTATCTCTGGACGTTCTTAGGTCCTTGGTCAGGGTTGGGCCTAGAGATCAGGATTTTCTTAAGCACCCAGGGATCCTAAAGCGGGGGTTCCCATTTGCCACTTGGAGAAGTTCCAGCCTGGACACATACATCCCGATGGCGTGGGAACACTTGAGAACTGCTGCTTTGCAGTCTCCTTGCTCTTGGGGGTCACCCAGACTCTCGGAAATCACATTCTAATGTTCACAAACCAAGCTCGACCTGGTTGGAGATATTACCTAGTGGAATCCAAATCACCTCGGTGAAAAGGACTGTTCAGGGATAGAGTTAATTAAAGAGGAAGGATTGGGTTATATACATTAGCAGATGAAAGTTCTCCCTGTGAATCAAGCAGGACGAGACAAATACGGGTCCCCAACGGCATGTAGGCATCCCCGGCTGGCAGGTATGGTTTTATAGGAAGCAGAAAATGTGGAGAAGCCCAGAGGAAAGTCATAAAACAGAGTTAAGGGTTAGACAGGGGTCATCATGAAAGGCCAAAGGAACCCTGGGAATTTAGCCTAAAGATAAGAACTTAACAACACCCTTTAAACATGTAAGGCCATCGAGGAGAAAATGGAAGTGCCGCCTGTTCCTTTCACTGAGGGCTGAGTTCAAGTGAGGTCAAGGATACATCGTGGACCCCTGCCCAGAGGCCACTAGACACTGATGATGCCGGGGGTGTTCTTGCCCTAAGGCCTTGATACCGAGTCTGACTCTCTTCCAACTGGGACGGTTTATCTGCAGCTCAGCAAAGTGGGCTGCGCCAGGTGGCCTTATCCAGAGCCATGCTTCAGCCTCTCACCTCTGTGAGGGTAAAAGGCAAAACTTGCCCCTCTGTTTCCAACGAGGTTCTTATAAAAATGCCATGCTGTCCCTGGATGCCCACAGAACCTGCTGAGGCTGCCTGGCTTAGGTAACACTGCACATCAGAGCCTTAAATGCTCACAGCAGAGGGGTTGGCTGACAAAAAAACTTCCTGGGACCGATCATCAATTCCAGGCAGTGGGAGCGCGCTGTTGGGCTACAGTCTGACATCTTAGGCTGTCCACCCTGCTCTGTGCCTCCATAACCGCCTGCAACACCACCACCTTTCCATATGGTTCTCTGAGGGCAGGGGAGAGACAGACATGTTCCGGGACTATACAAATGCATCTGCCATTCTGAAAAGGCAGGGACCAGGCCTTGGCAGCAACACAGTACTGAGTGGTGGCCTGGGGCACAGAGCCTGAGCACTAGACCCAAATCTGCCACTACCCCACCATGTGATCACAGGCAGGTCGTGACAGCCCTCTGCCCCTTAGACTCCTGTCTGTAAAATGAGAGCATTGAACCAAACATTTTCTCAGCTCCTTTGTGGCCTGAATTGTCTGTGTCTGGAGCCTAGCATATGATTCTACAGATATTTATTGAATGTCCACTACTGGCCTGTGCTGTCAGAGGTGGCAAGGCACAAAGTCTCAAATTAACAACACAACAGGCCCTCCCCAGAGAATTTAAACATAAAATGATCAGGACCCAGAAATGCCCCCAAACTCCCACTGGGATATCTGAGGTCACGACACAGAGCACGTTAACTGCTTGTTCCTGGACATTCTCAAGGTGGGTTATTAACTCATTTGTTGGAGCTCAGTTTTAAGTCAAGTAACACACAGAGAGTATATTATTTTAACTACAGAAACGCCTTCTCTGGGCTAAAAGATAATGTGTTTGTCCTCAGATTTTATGAGGGAACAAACTGACAGATGTCCATTTGACAAAGGGTTCTATAACGACATTTCAGCTAGACGTTGTTATTTCTGCCTGTGATATGAGGTCTCAGGCAATAAATTCTTTCAGTGCCAGGAAGATATCACCTTAAGGAAGATCCAAAGTACGCTTTGATTAGAGAACGTGACATGTTTCCCTTTTTTGCCTCAGCTGTTGGGAAGCTCAGTGATAAACTGACTGTTCAAGTGCAGTCACATTCAAGGCGGGGACCTGGCACATCTATTTTTCAGCCTCTTATAACTGGGTTTTTATTCTGTATTATTTTTTTCCTGTTCATGCATGTTCAGGCTTACTACACTTGGGAACCGAGTAGAAAGAAATACTCCAGGGAGTCATAGAATATGAAAACTAAAAAAGAGCTTCTCTTGGGCCAAGAGAAGGTAAACAATTTATCTATAGCTAGTTCGTGGTTCAGGACCAGAAAGGGACTCAAGTCAAGGCCCAGTCCCTCTCACCACACCCAGCGTTCCCAGCTACATTTACCTTTCACATTGCTCTCTGGGGTCTGTGGCAATATCTCTTCTTGCCATAGGGAAGTGGAGGTCCCAGACAGAGGAGGGATGTGTGCCATGCACACTAATATTGAGGGGGCTGCCGGCTGCCCCCACCTCCTGCCACCTTGTGTCCTCATCCTCAGACCCTGGGCCAGCATGAAGCCAACTGTGAGAATGAGTAAGTCGCCCAATCAGGCGCATTTTCATAACTTCTTGCAGTAGGTGACAGATTTGATAAAGGAAGTATTTCTTGGTGCCAAATTTTTTTTTCTTGATTTCCAAAAATGGATTTGTTAGTCTCGTCTCCTTACAACACTCTCTCCACCTCTAGTAAGTCCCATTAGAACCTAATCCCAGAAGTGGCATTCAGTGACGTGCATTGGTACCGCAGACTGGTTATTAATATGTGCTGAATTATTTCTGTACTGAGAACTGACTAGCCACTGGTCGGAACACCCCAAGTGCCTCCACCACGATGAGCTGGGTTTGTCCTGGCTCAGCAGGGCTCAGAGTGACCTGCTTCTTGAGGACGTTGGTTGGTACATGTGTCTCAAGGTCTGTTCAATATTTTGGATATCAGTCCAACCTCAACAGAACAGAGCTTTTGAGGAGAAATAACATGGGGTTTGGAGTTTGACATTAGACCAGAGTCTGAGCATGTTTTGTTAATTACTATTACAGGATTTTGGACTTCTCTCAAGATAATATTTGCTTTATGGAGTTGATAGATGGACAGAACAAATGCATAAAAGTGCTTTGTAAACCTTAAAAGAGCTACTGGTTTTCGTCAGGTCATACCGTTATGAGATGAGTCAGCATCATGGGAATGGGCAAGTGAGCGTAGAAGGATAAACTAAATATGGTCCATGCACACAATGGGGTATTATTCAGCCTTATAAAGCAAGGGGACTCTGACACATGCTACACGGATGAGCCTTGACATTATGCTAAATGATATAAGCTGATAGCAAAAGGACCAATACTGTGTGATTCCACTTATATGAGGTACTTAGAATCGGCAGTTTCATAGAACAGAGAGCAGAATGGTGGTTGCCAGGGACTAGGGGGAGGAGGGGAAGTGGGGTGTTAGGTACAGAGTTTCAGTTTGGAAGATGAAGGAGTTCAGGAGATGGATAAAGGTGATAGTTGCACGACAATGTGAATGTACTTCGTGCCGCTTTAAAATGGTTAAAATGGTAAATTTTACGTTGTGTGTATTTTATCGTAATTAAAAAAAAAAAATGATATCGAGAGTCACACTCCACGGGTCCTGAGGGAGAATTCGGCATACCTCTGGGAGGAACATTTGTAAGTTTCCACGCATAGAGCTTGTAGCATTTAACCTGGCTATTCAGTGGCAGTTTTGCTTTTTCTCATTTCTTGAAAATGTGCCTGAGAGATGAGGCTTAAGTAGGGTACTACTGTACAGTGTTCAGAAGTGTTCCTTGAGAACACGCATCAGAGGACTAGCGTTTTAATTAAAAGGAATTGAAGGAATACCTATTTCAAAAGAATCAACTTGACCCATGTCATAAACTGAGAATTTAAAATAACACACCACTAACATCATAGATGCCCCGTATTTTAGCTGAACATCACAGCTGTGAAGGAGAAAAGATGCCACATTAGCCATTTGCACCAGGACATCCAGCGAAATGTCCACTTCCTGGTAAGGCTCCAAATTGTTCCCATAAGTTTAGGCTCCCCTAAGTTTAGGGTTCCAAGACTGTCAGGCTCCAATTCGAGAAGGGAGGAAGGAGCGAAATTAGCCGAGCCTCGGTGTACCAGACTTCCCCTCACATTCTTTCATTCAATCTTCCTAACCACCCTCTGAAACCTATTCTATCCCTTCATAGATGAGAAAACTGAGGCCCAGGGAAGGCATAAGGCTACCGATATTTCTTGAGTGGCCACTTTTTGTTGGTACTGTGACTTGATGCTTTCTGTTTTCTGGATATTAACATCATTCCCTTTTTTTTTTTCACAAGTAGGAATTTGAAACTCAGAGAGGACAAGCCATTTGTTTAAGGTCACACAGCAAGTGAATGGGAAAGCCAGACTGAATGCATATCTTTCCAACTGCCCCCTGATCCTTCTCATTATGCCTCAGTTGCCTCTGTGAGATGAGGGAGGTTGGACAGAGGAGTAGGTACCTCAGAAGGGAGGCACTTGGCAGCTAGTTGGGGCTTAACAGATGCTAGCAGACTCAGATATGTTAGCGTCAAGAGAACTCTGTGCTATGCAGCTCTAGCTTTATTAAATAACCCTGGAATTAGGGTGAACCCCCTCTCCTTAAGGATGTGAGATGAGCAAAGCCTGACTGGAGGACCTGTCACTGACTGGAAGATGGATGGGCAGAGAGGAGAATGCCGTGCCCACAGTCACACGCTGCCGGATCCTCTCCCGAGTTTGCTTCCTAAGCAGAGCACAGGTGGCGGAGAGGTAGGTTAGGGCCGCGAGCTCAGGGCCACTGGCAGATGCTCCCAGGGGAGGCAAAGATCCTCCTCCCTAGTCCTGGACCTGGGCTGCAGGCCCTGCTAGACCCCAGCCACTGGGCAGCTCAGTCACATCACGGGCTGTCTCCTTTTACAGGAAAAAATATTTTTTATTCCGTCCTACCCCGAGTTTTGGTGGGCGAGAGGGTGACAGGTGACTAGCTGGATTATCATCTAGGATGCCTAGGAAACTACCTCACTTTTATCTTCATTCTTCCTCTGTCCCTCTTGCCAAGAAATGTCACCCAAGTGAGATTCTATTCCTTCTTCAGGAGATGCTTTCATTAAAAAAAAAAAAAAAAAAAAAAAGCTCCATCTGTGACCAGTGGCAGAGGAAAGTATACAGACCTTGATGTCAGCACACTGGGTTTCAAGGGGGAGAGTGGGATAGTGTCATGGGCTGAATGTCTGTGTCCCCCCAAATTCATATGTTCGAGCCCAAACCCTCGAGGTGACAGTCTTAGGAGGTGGAGCCTTTGGGAGGTGATTAAGTTGAGACAAGGTCATAAGAGTGGGGCCCCCACAATGAGATTAGTGTCCTTACAAGAAGAGAGAGAGAGAGCTCAATCTCTCTCCATCTACACACGCCGAGGAGAGTGAGGACACAGGGAGAAGGTGGCCGTCTCCCAGCCGGGACGATGGCCCTCACCAGGAACCGAATCAGCCAACACCCTGTCTTGACTTCCAGCCTCCGGAACTCTGAGAAACACATGCCTGCTGTTTAAGCCACCCAGTCTGTGGCATTTTGTTACAGCAGCCTGAGCTGACTAAGACCGCGGGGGCGTCAGTGTTCAATACGTCCAGTTCGAGCCCGGAGCATGCGGAGTTCTGAGACGGATGCTGGGGATGGTTGCACAACAGCGTGAATGTGCTTAATGCTACAGAACTGCACATTTACATGTGGTCAAAATGGCATATTTTATGTGATGCGTATTTTACCACAATTAAACATTTTTTAATTAAAAAAATAAAAGAACGCCTGGATTCGAATCTTAGCTATGCTACTTGTTGGCATGTGACCCGGAGGAACAGCTTATCCTCTCTGAGCCCCAGTTTCTCTTTCTGTAATGTGGTCTTATGACTGCACAACCTGGGCAAGATTCCAGCAGTTGGACCAATAGCTATGGGGGCTGGAGAGGGCCAAGCCGTCATAGCCGCATGCATGTCGGAACAGTTCCCTCGGCTGCCTGGGGTGGCAAGCGCTGGGGGAGGGAGTGCGATGGCTGCTCCCCCAACTCCCACTCATGAGGAGGCAACAGAACCACTTCTCCAGGCGAATAACACACAGCAGCATTGAGGCAGACTAAAAGGAAAGCCACTCTGGCATTATCCCCCAGCTCTCAGCAAAGTCAGGTTCAAACAAAGTGGCAATGAAAAGCAAACAACAGCTAAGCAACGTGTTCCCAACCCCTGTCTCCGAGCGAGCCAGCATCACGGCCCTTTCCCTCTGCGGGAGTGTTCCCACACTTGCACCCACCAGCCTGCTTGGGACATGCAGTTGAAAGAAGGAAATTACCTCTCTGCTCAGGCCCACGCTGGCAGCACAGCGCGTGTGCGCTGGCTGATCTGCAGGATCCTCTGTGGGCTGGAGGAAAGGGGAAGACTCAGTTCCAGCGAGTTTTTCAATGAAAGGGGAAGCTCAGGCCCCTGCAGGAACACCGGCTGGGGAGTCAGAGGACCAGAACTCAAATCCCGGCCCTGCAGACGGTTGACTAGCATCTGATTGCAAGTCAGATGGTTTCTGCTCAGGCTTGGTTGTCTCTACCGTGCTCTGCTGGGAGACTTGGGTGCAAATCCCTGCTCTGCCCCACGGCCCATCGCTCAATCTCTGAGTCCCCCTCCTTGGAAACGTGGAAGCATCCACACTTGCCCCTAGGCCTGTGGGAGGACTTACGAGGTCATAATGAAAAAATATATTTGTCAAATGAGTAAACAGAAGTAAGCGGGCCCAGCGACGGGCCCAGCATGGTCTCCCTCCTCTCCCCTACCACCCATCTCATGTAATGACAGAGGCTCCATGAATGGAAAGCTGCCACAGGGAAGACATGAGACCCAGAGACCTAGGGGACCTCGAATAGCGGCTGGTCCAGTCCCTATTTTCAGGTTAGGAACCCATAAGCCAGAGGAGCAAGGATGGGATAAGCTCTGCGTCTCACCTGGTCTTGTAAAAGCCATCTGTGGCGATGCCATCTCCATTGGACTGCCAGCAATTTTAGGGCAGTGCTCCCATATTCACTCATCCAATAAATGGTTATGGGAAGTCTGCTAGGTGTTAAGCAGTGGGTGCATGAGGATGGAAAAGAGACGCCTTGCCTTCAGGTGTTCCAACTCCACAGGCTAAGAAGAGCGACAGCACAGACTGTGTCTCATTGCTTTCTTTATTCTAGTGCCTGGCACGGAAGAGGGCCCGATAAATGTTTATTGAACGAATGAATATTACAAAGTCATTGACATAACTTAGCGGCTTCCTTATTCCTAAGCCAGCTCGCTCGCTGGCTTTTCTTACTCTCTGTCTCTGTCTCACTCTGTCCCTCTCTCTCTCTTTCATCAGGCTACCTAGGACAATTTTGCAATTAAGCAATTTGGCAATTAATTCTTCTAAACCTGATGTAGCCTCCCTGAAGGCAGAATACATCTGGCTGTGTGAAAGCCTGCTTATTTGAGGGCTTGACTGAACCAGAAATGTATGTGCAGACATAGGAAATGGTCACTACTGAGTGCACACGCCATCGGCACTTAAGCTTGGTTACCCCAAGGCAGGTCGTTCCTCTACTGCTTTTCTCATTCATTCTGCAGCCTTCTTAAGACATGGGCCCCCAAATGCTGAATGACTCCCAAGGTTTAAGGATGACTCCAAAAGGAAATGGATTTCAAATGGGTCAAGTGACATGCCCAAGCTCACGAAGTTAGTAAGGTTTCCTGAGTTCATATCTCAACTCTTAGTTTCCCTTTCAGACCTCATCTCACCGAAGATCCCATTATGAGCGGTCTCGCAGCCTCCCACGGATGGCTGTTGCCACCGAGGTTGTCCAGGCTGGCAACCTTGTTTTACTAAGGAGGAGCCCAGAGAGAGTGACCTGCCTGAGACCAGGCAGGTGTTCAGTGGTGGAGCGAAATCTGAAAACCACGCCTCTGGGTCCCGTTAGTCTCCTCCAAGGGCAGGTGGTGGCCGTCTGGAGAATACACATGAAGAATGACCAGAAACGATCCAATCCACTGTTCAGGTGGAAAAACAAGAATTTTTAATAAATCCAAGAGATCTTTCAGTGGGCCTTGGGAGGAATTTGGAATGAGGCTAAGTAACGACCCTGGATGTGACTTAAAATATGCAATAGTTGATACTATACAAACATCAATCAATCAGCACCAATAGCCTTGAACAGCCAGGACAGCCGAGTCTGTGCACCCTAATTAATTATCGCTCTTGTCATCACTCTCAGAGAGGATATGAGTGTTAATGTCCTTCCATCTTTAAGGGTCTATCATTGAGGCTGGCTCTATAGTGTAGGGTCATGGAAAGAGGTGGGGTTTTGAAATGCGTAAGTAACTGAGGAAAGAGGTACTTAACCTCTGTGACTGGGGATAACACCGAGCTCCCGAAGTTAGGTAAGGATCAGATGGGCTAATTTTTTAAAACTGTTATTGGAGTGCACAGTAGGTCCTCAATGAACGGCAGCTGTTATTGATGCTGGTGAAGACTTCACAACATGGCTTTTTGGAGCAGAACCTGTCATCCGCATCACTCCGACCTCTGGATTTTTGCTCTTATAACTCGACATCTGCAATCTAAAAGGTCCACTTTCTTGAGTCTCCTTTCTAGTCATTAGAGGGAATGACGGAAGCGGAAGGAGACTGGTCCCCAGTTCCTGTCTACCACCCGACGTCCCCGTGACACCTAGTGACAGTGCAGCCTTCTCCCCACTACCATCAAACCTTCACTCGCTGGATCCAAAACAGATTTGTCGAAAAGAACAGATTTATTGCGTGATATGCATATTTAATGACCTTCAAAGATAGTTCATAAATATACCATGCAATTTATTGGTATTTAATGTTATGCATTAATTAATAATTTTTAAGCCATCCAACATTTGCCAATTTGAAAAACTTAATATAACATTCAATAACTCTTGTCAAGACTTAATAAATTTCCGTGGATTTATACATCCTGCTAAATGCACTCCATCTCAAACAAATTAAATAATGCATGTGATGCATGTGGGGGGTGTGTGTGTGAACAATTTATTAAAGACTAATTTAATAGGAAATAGGTGTATTTTATCACTTGAGCTTTTTATTAAGGACCCTTATGCATTCCGTTCCAAAAAAAGATAGGCAGTCCAGACACCTGCTCACGGTGCCTATGCTAGATGGATGCAGTGTTAGCCTCTGACCTTAACACCGAAGGACGTGTGGCTCCTCTCTCCCTTCCTGCCCCAGTCCTGTCCTTGGCTCTCTTTTTTCTCTGCATCGGTTCTTTGCTCACCCTCGGCCTCAGCCACGGTTTCCACATCGATACACCCACATCTCTAGGCATGACCTCGGGCTGTGGGGCCTTCTCCATCGGAATCTGTGCCTCAAGCTCAGCACCCTGGTACTGCTGTGGATCCGACCCCACCAGCCACCCTCCCAGGCCTCAGAGGCAGCTGAACAACTCTCATCTGAGGCTGATGTACATCTGTGCCTCTCCATGACTCCATATATGGGCCCTATACTTAGTTTAAACCATCTCAAGGCTCAGAAAGAATTTTGGTGGTTCTATTGTGATGAAGAGAAAAATACGAAAAATGTCACTCTTTCGTTTAGGAAATTCTGTCTAAGAAATCAGCCTATAACAGGATTAATTCTATCAATCATCCATGCAGTGTGGGATCCATGTGAGTCCAGTGGTGCCCTGAGACAAGGCATAACAAAGGCCAAGTAAAGGATACATTTTTCAAGACAAAGCCACCAAGACTTCTGAATAGATCACATATGAGTGTGAGAAGGACAAGGCTTTGGAAAGAAATGAACGGTTTTTAGGCAGTGGTCAGACCTAGCTGAACTCTGTTGGCAGAGGGAGTGGATAGAAATAGTTTAAAAGCAAAAGATATTCTAGAATTTCAAAACCTGAATCTAAAAATTAATAGAATTATAGGCCCAAGGATCTAAAATAAATCTCCAAAGTTAGTATTTACCATACTTTCCAAGTAATAAAATACACCAGAATTCTTTTAAAGGTGTCTGGACAGTGACATTGCTCAGTTTCCTCCTATAACTTGTTTTAGTGGCTGTCTAGCCCTGTGTCCATCAATTTCTTCCCTATAACTAAATTTAATCCTTCATACTCTAGCTTAAGTCTTCCTTTGATTATTCCTTCTTTCTCCAGTAGAAGTGCCACCATTATGTGGTTTATAATAGAACCTATTATTAAGTTCAGATGTCGCATCTCAACTCCAAATGATGGCTGATGGGAAAATGGGCAAATCCATGAATTGTGCGTTTATTCTAAAGGCTAATTGTTTATGAAAAGCTCATGGCTTAGATTAAGGCTATTCAGAATTCAAAAGGCTCATTTCTAAGACTGTATAAAGTAAGGCTCATGCCATCCAAACAAACTTGCATGCACTAAAGGCTGCAGTTGGCACAGAAGCTTTGGTTTACTGCCCTATATTAAGGTTGCAATGAGGGGAAAGACTCTAAAGGTGGAAATGCAATCAGTCCATCCTGGTAAAGTCTGCACAAATCAGCACAACTCCATGACATCTTTCCAATCAGCTCTGTTTCAAAGGCAAACGGTAGGTGGCAAAATTAATATATGGCAGCAAAGTAAAGATGAATAAAATATACAGTGAGAACTGCATCCCCTTTGATTTCTCCCAGTCGAAAGCCGTATCCAAGAAAGCAAATGAAATGTTTACTTTCACAAAAAAAAAAAAAAAAGAAGAAGAAGAAAAAGAGAAGGAAGTCTGGGGAGATTTCCTATGTGTCCTGGCTTCTCCATCTAAGATATCATAGAATAATGCATACAGAAGTGACGGCCACATTAACTCTCTGGGCTTAGGTCCCACCTCTGTAAAGCAGAAATATGTAAGTCTCTTTACCAGCAACCCTCTCTCCCACATCTGTGCCTCTCCATGACTCCGTATATGGGCCCTATACTTGGTTTAACCCATCTCAAGACTCAGAAAGAATTTTGGTGGCTCTATTGTGATGAAGAGAAAAATACAAAAAATGTTCTGTTCACTGTCAAGTTAGTGTTGGTGAAAAGGCCACAGTCCAGGAAAGAGTTTTCTGAAGTGAGTTTTATGAGCTTGCAGGAAGTGACTTGGTTGCAAGTCTAGGAAAAATATCAGAAACTGATTTGTGGCTGGAATCAGAGCCCCCGGCATTTGTCAAAGCTTCCATGTGCTGTGATCTTTGCCTGCTGCAGCTATAAATAATGGGTAGCTAGAGGAAGAGGGGTTAGGCAGAATAACTGGAAGGTATTCAGAGGGAGCAGGCCTGTGGCAGCTCCAAAGACAGGCTGGGAAAGAGCACCCAGGTGTAGATTGGCCCCAATGGGACCGTTTCTGCTCTTTTCTAGCTATATGGACTGGACAAGCCATTTACCTTCTCTAAGCCTGTTTTCTTACCTGGAAAATTGGGGTACATACCAATTATTTTATAGGTTTGTAAAAATCAAATGAAAAAAATATATGAATATGTCTTGCAATTTGTAAACAATGTATAAATGTGAGCTCTTAAGTGAGTCTAGAGAAAGAAATAATGTAATAAAATAAACTTAAGGAAAGGTAAAGGACAGAATTAATATTAATAAAAATTAATAAATCAAAAATATAAAAATGTAGAATTGATATGTATATATATTTAAGAGTTGTTTCTTTGGAGAAAAATAAATAATTCTTAGTTATCATAATCAAGGAAAAAAGGGAAAAAACAAAAATGCACAACATAAGAAATGATGATGGTGAAATAATCACATATATAGAACATTGAAGGAATCATTCAAGACTTATTTGCTCCGTTCTGTACAGCTAAATCTGCGAACCTAAACAAAATGAATTATATTATAGAAAAGTACAAATGACCAAAAATCAACTTCTGGAAAGATAAAAAATGTCAGGAGAACAATTATCATAGAACAAAAGTTGTCACAGAATGGAACTTATTAAAAAGAGGTTGGCCTAATTGATTTTATAAAAAAATTATATCTAATCCTTAAGAAACAGACAACCGCAATGCTATTTAAACTGTTGTAGAGCATAGAAGAAAAGGAAAGCTTACAAACACGTTTTAAAACTAGCAGAATACTGACATCAAAACCCAGAAAGATAAAACATAAATAAAACTATAGACCAATCTTACTTTGACATATTATTGAAAATTCTTAAATAAAATATTAGCAAACAGAATCTAGCAGCACAGTAAAAGAACGACACATCTTAGACAAACGAGTCATGTATTCCACAAATACAGGAATGTATCAAGAAATCTATTATCATAACTTTCCATATTAATGGTAAAGAGAGAAAAATCATATCATCATTGATCATCTCTTACTGAAAAGGCATTTTACAAAATTCGACATCCATTTCAATCAAAACAAAACTCTCATTTTTATCTTAAAATATAAGAAAATCCTTGCACGTACATACATACACACACACACACAACACACACGCGCGCACACACACACACACACACACACACACCTCAACTCAAAAGGCTGTATTATGTTTATTTGGGAAACACTAGAAGTATCCCAAGGATGTCTATTAGCAACACAAATTTTTAGCATTAGTCTGAAGATACTAGCTAACTTAATGAGAAACAGAAGGAAAGAGGTATAAAAATTGGAAAAGAGGGTAAAATTACCATTATTTTCAGGTGAAAACTTCAGAGAGTCAACTGATAAGTAAAGAAGTCCAACTGGATTGAATACAGAAAAAAATAGGCAGAAATGATCAGTTTTCCAAATGAAAGCAATACAGTAAATGAAAGAAAATACTAATGTGGTAGTAACAGAAAAGGTAAAATACATAGGAATATACTTATCAGAAAATGTATATGAAGAAAACATTAAAAGACTTAAACAAATGGAAAGGCATCCTATGTTCTTGGATGGGAAGTTCCAATATCATAAATATGTTAAATTGTCCCTAAGTTAATCTGTAAATTTAATGTGAGCCCAATAAAAATAGCAACAGATATTTATTTAAGTAGATAAGCCAACTCTCAAATTCACATAGAAAAATAAACAAAAACATTTTGAAATTTTTTGAATAAGAGTAATAAGAAGAGACTAGTGACAGATGCTATAACTATTACAAAGCTACATAATAGTTAAAACAGTATAATCCCAACACATAAGAAGCAGACAGATCTACTGAATAGTTAGAAAGGCCATAAAAACAATGAAAAGCACACTGGAATATAATAAACGATGAAGGTGACATTTCAAGTCAGTGGGTAAGGGAAATGGATTATTCAATAAATGATGGCGGCCCAGGTCATTAGACTTCCTGAAAAATAAAAAGCGAGTGCCTACATCACAACATACACCAAATAATTTTTAGATTGATCAAATATTTAAACATAAAATGAAATCATATCAGAATTAGAAAACCAATAGAATATTTTAATAATCTCATCACTCATACAACCTTTCTAAATATGACATTATGCACAGGAAAAAAAAAAGATCTATAAATGCGATTTTTAAAAAGTAAATTTTTCTATGAAAAAAAGTACCATAAAATCAAAATTAAAAACCAATTGGGAAAATTTTGTAATTCATATTAAAGATAAAAGGACCACCATTATCTTTATATTTCATGATCTGGGTGCTACAGAGAAGTTTTAAAAGAATTTTTTCCTGTGAAAAGATGGTGGAACTCTCAGGAAGAGAGACACTTGGCAGTTTTGAGAAAGAAAAAGAAAGAAAGAAAGAGAGAGAGAGAGAGAGAGAGAGAGAGAGAGAGAAAAGAAAGAAAGAAAGAAAGAAAGAGAGAGAGAGAGAGAGAGAGAGAGAGAGAAAGAAAGAAAGAAAGAAAGAAAGAAAGAAAAGAAAGAAAGAAAGAAAGAAAGAAAGAAAGAGGTAGTAGAGTGTCAGCGGTGAAGAGATAAACCTTTAGAATTAGATACATCTAAGTTTAAATTGTGATTCTACCATTTATCAGCTGAGTGATCATGGGCATTGTTCCTTTTAATCGCACTTAACTTCATTTTATAAAGTAAGAATACTAAGATTTTTTTTCATAGGTTTGTTTTAAGGTCTAAATAAAATGTATTTTGGGCTTAGCTGAGTGCATAACATAGTAATCTATAAATATTACTTATGTATTAAGAAAGTAGTATTTAAACAGCTTCAAATCTTTAAGAAACTCCAAAATATGATATAGAAATGAATCTATGTATAGGCTTAACAATTAGGTGCCACAATACTATGTCCTGAAGTGGTGCTTTCTATCCTAGGAATCTAAAATGGCATTGCTAGTTATCAATTCACCCAAAGTCTCTCAATAGTCCATTTGATGTAAGTAGCATCATTATCACTAATTTACAGTTGAGAAAATTGGGAAACCCATACTATTAGCTATTCAGGCCTAAAATCTAAGAGTCAGCCTTGACTTTTCTCACACACTGCATCCAATCTAGTCACATATATTGTAGACTTCAAACATACGTTCATATTGCAACCATCTCTCATCAGCCCTCACATGGCCGTGTTGGTCCAATCTCTTCCTATATCTCATGGATTATTGCCATGCTGTGAATATTCTCTGAAGGAAAAAAAAAAACTCCTACTCTTGTTCCCACAGTCTATTCACAGCCAGAGGGATCCTATTAAACTGTAAATCATCCTGTCTCTTCTCTCCTCAAAAACCTGCATGACACCTCATTTCACTCAAATCAAAATCCAAAGTCTTTACTTCTGCACAGCAGAGGTAACCATCAAAAAAAAAAAATGAAATGGCAACCTATGGAATGGAGAAAATATTTGCAAAATATATATATGACGAGGAATTAATATTCAAAGTATATAAAAAAACTCATAAAACTCAAAAGCAAAACAACACCCCTGATTTTAAAATAAGGCAGAGGAACTAAATAGACATTTTACAGAGAAGATATGCAAAAGGCCAACAAGTACATGAAAAGATTCTCAACACTAATCGTTAGGGAAATGCAAATCAAAACTGCAATGCGATACCATCTCACATCCGTTAGAACGGCTCTCATCAAAGACAAGAGACAACAAGTGTTGGTGAAGATGTGGAGAAAAAGGAACCCCATTCCCACTGTTGGTGGGAATGCAAATTGGTGCAGCCACTATGAAAACCAGTATGGAAGTTCCTTCACAAATTAATAATAGACTTACCGTATGATTCAGTAATCCTACTCCTTACTTCTCTCAGGTCTTTTACTCAAGACCCACCTTCTCTAGGTCATGGATGCACAAGGGTTAATGGTACTGTCCTCTCTACTTTGGAATATGTTTAAATTTTTCCGTTAAAAAAAATCGGTCGATTTCTTGATGGTGTTTTCTCTACCCATCCCATCTAAAATTTCAACACTTCGGCATCATTTTATATCGCTATCCCCTGCTCTGTTTTTTGTTCCTTATCACTGTCTAACATTTTCCTTATTTATTTTACCTATTACCTGACTCCCCTCTAGAATGTAAGTTCCATAAGGCCATAAATTTTTAATCTGTTTTGGTTGCCACTGTCTCCCTGGCTCCTAGCACAGTTTCCCACACAAAACAGGTGCTTAGCAAATTTCGTTAAATAAACAAGTGGATTAAGGAACTCAGTCATTCTTCCTGAGATATTTAGTGTTTTTGTTTGGTGAACCCTGGTCTTTACGATCTTCTTTCTGTTCTTTGGAAACCCCCAGCAGACCTTAGACACCATCATCATTTCCAGGAGAGTTGAGAACTCCCATTGTCATGCAAATGTACCCCATGATCTGAAATAGGGGAGACTCTAAGCTCAATTCCATTTCCTCCCATGCCTTTTCTGCTTTTCCATGCAAAGTGCATACAGAAATGAGCTGTACAGATTCTGTTTTATGTCACACACAAAGGAGAATAACCCCAGGCTCGTTCTCAGGCCAAGAGATATAAATTGGATCACAGTTACAGAAATTGGCACCAACTTAGGATGCCAAAGGAAAAAAAGAGGTCGAAGAGAATCACTGGCCCCAATTTTTTCTTCACAGAATAAACCCACTAAACAAACAAATGAAAAACACAACTCCATGAATTCAAGGTCTGCAATCTGCCATAGGCCCTAGTTTGGACAGAAGGAGCAGGTTTACCCTTCCATTTAGTGGCTCGTGGAGTGTTTCCTAATGACAAAAAGTCACAACATTCTAGGTGACTCAAAGGAAAAGACAGAGGGTACTATCCTAAACACAAAGAACTTCTTGAACATCTGTGAGATTTAATCTGGACATTCATTGAACACTACTGGGAACAAGCTACATCCTTCTGTGGATTCCCCACCACTACCTGTGTTAGGTACCAAGAAACAGACAAGGGGATGACCTCTAGAGCCTTGTAAGGGGCATGAGCTCTGTGGAGGTTTGGATGGGGAGGTGGGCAGTGATTGCAACGGGCAATGTGAGTGTACTCATCTAGAGAACCCAGTGGTTGAACAGGAGTGAATAAAAGATTCATTTGCTTGGATTAAGGGAAATAGATATTGAGATATCACCAAGGCCGATGAAAATTGTTCATGGGTTAATACTTTCCTTTTAATTCTTTTGGTTGAATTGTCTGTGAGAAAACAAGATAGCCAGAGAGATCATTACACAATGACTTAAAATTGGACATGATAGTTAGCTGAAACTTGACTAGATTCGAGTCACAAACCATATGAGACACAAGATCACCAATGTCTACATTAGATATCATTCTAAAAGCCAAATCCATTTCAGTAATTGAAAGAAATCATGGCGAAGGAGAGAGGAGGCTAAAATGACAGCTCTTGTTATAGTAGGGTGGCTGGAAAAAAACAGGATCAAATCCTGGCTCTACTACCTAATAGATATGTAACATTTAGTATGTTCCTCAGCTTCTCTAAATTTCAGTCTTACCCATAAAATTGGACCAATATCGGTATCAACCTCACAAATTAATAAGATAAATGAAAAATTAATAAGATAATGCATGTAAAGCTTTTAGCATAGTGCTTAGACAGTATGAGCTCAGAAAGTGTTATTAATAATATTGTGGTGATGCAGAAGGCAAAATTCATATGTAAATATCCTGTCTGGATCACATATATTAGAAAAAAGTGCTTCCTTATTAATGGGAAGTTGTCTGGCAGAAGTTATGTAAGAAATGATCTAACGGAACCAGTGTCTCACTCCTAGGATCTTGTGACTGACTTGTTTACTACATGTAACAGAATCAGATGAAGTATCATGATTTGATCTTGACCCGTCCATATTCAGGCAATAAGAAGGTCTGCAGAGCAGATTACAAATTGGAAATCAGGTTGTGGTCACTGCTGTACCATGTGATCCACAGGAAGTTATCACTCTCTTCGAGACTGCAGTGGCACTCCTTGCAAAATGTTGAATGAGATTATAATACCTCCCACCTCATATGAGAGACTGTAAAAGTGACAGGCCCACCACATTAAAAACAAAAGTTCTGAAAACAGCTAGGTGTTTGGATGGGGAGTGCTCATGCTTGCATAGTGATTTTTACGGCACTGTTAGCAAAGAACTGTCCAGAACAAAGGGGTCTATTCAGGGGCTATTAAGGTCTGCGGCTGCTGCTGGCCATGGTTCAGAAAAGCCTGCTCTGGCCCCAACAACCAGCTGTCCATTGTCACAAGCTAGTGTGGCTGGGAGAATATCTTGTTACTCTTACACCAATAGCAGCAGGAGCTGCTGACCATGGTTCTGAAAAGCCTTCTCTGGTCCAGACAGTAGCTGTCCATGGTCGCAACTCACGGCACTTGAAACTTGTTCTCAGAGTTCAAAGGTTTGCTTCAGTTGAAATTGCCTTCCCCTTCCCCTTTAAATTCTAGTTTGTTCTTCTTTGATCCTCTGGCTAACTGACTAGATGGGATCATTATGAGTCAGAAAATTCAAAGAAGCAGGTTCTATTTCAAGATCAATTTGGATGTTAAGATCTGAACATGATGCGTTTATCTTTTCTGAGTCCTCAGGATTGCCACAGATCTTGCAGTAAAACAACAGCTCAGATCAGTATAAAAGCAGATTCTATGGGAATTTCCACACAAAGAAGGGCCCAAGTTCAGGCAAGGTTCTCTACAAACCTGAATGAACTGTCAGTTAACATTTGGACCCAGATTAGACCAGAATCATGGTTTCTAGTTCTAAATTTCATTAAAAGTGAAGTTGTAGGATTACTGTTTCCAGTAACTTATCTTAAAAATCTATTTCCTATTCACTCTTAACTTTCTTTCCTCATCCTGTATAACATTTTCCTTTTTAACTCCTGTCCATACATCTAAATTGGAATTGGTTCAGACACTGTTGTCTGGTTTTGCTTCCAAATATATTAAATGAGTAAAGCCTAATGAAAAAAATCAAAATGGGAAAACAGAGCTAAGTAATTCCATTCTCCACTTAGATCCTGGCTCCATATTTCAGCTTCCTGTTTATAAACAGGTGGTTAACAACGGATGTCATGAGACAACCATGTGATGGGTACAGCGGGAAGCACAGAACTGGGCAGGAGTCCTACCCACAGACCTTCACAATCTAAATATCAAAATCTGCACTCTTCAGAGAATGGAGATCTATAAATAGTAGAGTGATGATATCATCATTTTCCAGCCTGTTGCTGTTCAGCTGTCAATTATTTTTTAAAGAGCTTACAAAAAATTAATAGATGGTGATAAATTCTACAGCACCATTTAACCATAAATGTGCGTGCGTGCACACACACACACACACACACACACACATCACAGACCAACACATTTTATTAACTACTGATTAGAATGAAGAATTCATCTGTCCAAAAGCCCACCCTTCTGACTGTATGCTGGAGTTCTTTTATCTAACTCATCCCTAATGCCCTCTCCATGACTAGAGGGGCAGGTGTGCTTCTCTCAATAATTCACTGGCAACTGTGTATAAACAAAGTCTATATTTTTTTGGACAGAGAGAAACTCAGAGATCAACCTTAAATGAGCAGCAGCCTGCGAACCTTTAAAACATAGCTGACGTACTGAAGGGAATTTGAATCTCTCTTGTTCCTATCATAAAGTGAGGCCCAGATTGGACATCAGGAGAAAGGATCTGAGCGTGGAGCCTCCACTTCCACATGACCTTGAACAGATCCCCGACCTCCTCCATCCTGCTAATGAAGTAGCGTCTGTGTATCAAGCAAGTCAATTCTGCATCTGGAGAGAAAGTCTCCAAGGGGACGAGTAATGCTGTGACTGTTCAGCAGGAGGTGGAAAGGGAAAGTGGTCCTTGGTGTACACCACAGCCCCTGGGAAGGCACCACCAAATGGAACTCTGTGATCTTAAGCCCAGCTCCACTAAGTTCCAGAATGATGCTAACCCTCAAGCTGAAGTGAAATAGCAAACCCCTTCAGAAGGTCAGAGAATGTCACCTTTTCTCAGTGACCTTGGATCCTTCACACTTCTTTTTAATAACTGGTGCCTGATCTCCACTAACAAATCATAAAGAGGAAGAGAAGAAAGTAGGTGGGAAATAGAGAAAAGATTCTGCTTAAAAATGTATATATGTGTGCATGTACATTTATATAAATAGCAACTGAAATGGAACATGGAGGGGCACACGCTATTTTAAGGACAAGCTGCAGTAGTAAAGTAATCTCCCGAGTGATGCTGCTTTCTGGCCGCATGCCCGCGTCCAGGCGAGGCTGTGGTGCTTTTTATTCTAGTCACATTGAATGTCTCTTACAAATCCATCCATCTTAATCAGCACCTACCACTTGCAGCAGCAGCCCTGCAGCCAGGAAGCAGAGGAGCAGACGGCAGGAGGGGACGGGGCGTGAGGGCAGTGGCGAGAGATGACATCATGAAGGGAAGGAAGGACGGAGTTAGAGAAGAGCTGGCGAGGTGGGGAAGGAGGCACAGGCCCGGCCGTGTCGCCCCTCTGCCTCCGCCGCTCTCAGCCAGAATGGATGCCTCCCTCGTCGGTGGGACTCTCTCAGCCGGGCGGAGGGCTGAACGGTGAGCTGGCCCTGCGGCCTGTATCTTCATGGCGGACACACTGCGGTTCTCAGAGATTCAAGAAGCAGATGCCCTGCAACTCAGCTCCTCATACAGGGTGGACAGAAGGAGGTCTTCCTTCTGCTCTGGTCCTCCTTGCCACAGCCTTATCCTGCCCCATGCCAGGAGCCCCTTTTCAATGGAGCACCCTGAGCCAGCCCACCTGATCCCTAGCTCCACCCCTACTCAGCCCCAGCTACACAAGCCCCACACCTGCAGCCAAATAGGGAGAAGCTTGAGTGAATTCTGAGCTTAGCAAACCCCTGTGCCCACCTAGCCTCTGTCTGTCCCTCTTATAATGTCCAGTTCTTGCTTAGTATTTCACTTCGCTGCTACGGCCAGAACATACTAAAAACTATAGTCTCCTCGGCTGGGCCTCTGAAAGCCCTGCCAGGCCCTGGGCCCTGACCCCAACCCCTAGCTGGGAACAATGGACCCACAATGCAATGTGCCACCCACCAATGTCAGCGTTCCAGAGGACTCCTAAGAACTAAGCCTCTGGGGAAATCAGCACCAACCTGAATGGAGCCCAAGCTCGTCATATACCTTCAGACCCTGTCATTTTGAGTTACTTCGTTGTCCTCACTGGGCCAGTCCGTCAGGCCCGTTTCGTAGCTTTGCTCCTGAGGGTGACACTCAGCTAAGCCCTCTGGAGTTTGATGTTTGCTTCCCAAGTAGGACTTGGCTGGATGACTTGGGCTGGGACTAGTGGAGATCTGGCCATCCAAAGTTCAAGGTTAGTTGGGGACCAGCAGGAGACTGTCAGGGAAAGGGCAGAGGGGAGCTCTGGGGGGTGACTGTCCTCAGTCTGGTCATGAGGTCACGGCTGCTCTAAGAATCAAATCTGGAAACTAGACTAAACCGTCTGTGTTTCGCCTCCGCATCATCTCCGCACTCATGCGCCTCAGAGGCCTCAGGAGAGTCATATCTACTAAGTGCCTAATCTCCACTTATACATGTATTACCCCATTTAATCAGCAGAACAAGTACAGAAGAGAAAAACCATACCCATTTTACAGATGAGGAAACTAACTGAAGACTTTGGTAACTTGTCTGAGCTCAAGAACTGATAAATGGTAGAGACAGAATGCAAATAAAAATTTGTCTCACTCCGAAGCTCATGATGCCCACCCCCTATCTTAGCCCAGAAAAAAAAATACAGAAAAAGCATGGGGATGGGGAAGAGACAATAGATGGGGATAAACAGAAAACAAACTTCTTATATCATCAGTCACATCTTTGCCAAGGCCCTTTTAAGAGACAAGCTCGACCCCTGATTACATTCACCAGTCCTACGGCAAGGCCTCCTTGCATTTAGACAGCATTGTCTGAAAAAAATCCTACAGCAAGAGGGTGTGGGGCTAGTCCACCACTGCAAGAAGTCCCCCACCTTAACAAGTAGAGACCATGCAAGATGTATAGACGAGAAAGTTTTCGCCTTTGCTACCAGTGTATGTTGGTAAAAGATGGGAGATGAGAAAAATCAATTTGTGAGATACTAAATTTGGGATGTTAATTTGCAAGGCTGAACTAGAAATCAAGAAAGCTGCCTAATTGGAGGCTGCAGCATGCCAGAGGGTGAAATTAATGGAGGAAGAGGAGCCTCCTTCAGTGGACATGCTACGAATGTGAGAGAGGTGGGCCTGCTGGAGGGCTGGTCCTTTGTCCAGGGAGTGGGGTGCTACATGGCCCCAGAAAGGTCCTTCCAGTCATTCTCTAGGTCACCTTCAGAGACAAAGCTTTGGGGCATTCCATGTTCCCCATGTTCAATCACCCCAGGATTTCTCAGTTTCCTTTGATGGACCCATAGTTGAGGGACTGAGGTTCTTATATCCTAAGGAAAGGATATGAGAACCCTCACATCACCATTGAAATACTGTAAACTCAGACCTAGTCTCTAGCCTCTTTAGGAAGTCACTTACTTGTTCAGACTCCTAGAAAAGCAATGGGCACTCGGCAGAAAAAGGCATCTAGGCGTAGTTACTTGCATGTTTACGTTTGATACTAGGGAAAAGCCCTCTGCTCTAGGGAGTCCCTTGTACCCAGCCAGGCTTCTGCCTGCGCAGACTGTAGTCTTTGGGGAACTTCATGGGAATATCAGAACCCAATGGGAACAGAACCTGATTCCATAACTATCCAAGTAGGGCTAAAAGATTTAATCTGCTTTTGCTGATTTTTCTCTCTCCTTCCCATCTACCATGGATCCAAGCTACCTCCTGAGATACCCTTGAGAATGACCTTTATTCTAGCCTAGATGATGTTCAGCACCAGAAACACACTGAATGAGATGCAGCAGGGTGGGGGCTGAGCTCTGTGAGTGGGAAGAGGGGTGGGGTGACTTGCTCAATCTACTGCATGGCGTAGTTGTGAGGATTAAGTGAGGCTAAGCCTATGTGTTAGTCAGAGTTCTCCAGAGAAACAGACCAGTAGGAATCATAGATACAGATACACAGAAGAGGAGACTGCTTATAGGAATTGGCCCACACAGGTATGGAGGTTGCGAAGTCCCATGATCTGCTATCTGTAAACTGAAAAACCAGGAAAGCTGGTGGTATAATTTATTCAGTCCAAAGGCCTGAGAATCAGAGGGACTGATATTGGGGGGCAGGAGAAGATGAAGGTCTCAGCTCATGCAGAGAGAACAAATTCACCCTTTCTCTGCCTTTTTGTTCTATTCAAGCCCTGGGTGAATTGGATGATGCCTGCCCACCTTGGTGAAAACCATCTTCTTTACTCTGTTCACCAATTCAAAGGCTAATCCCTTCTGGAAACACCCTCACAGACACACCCAGAAATAATGTTTATTAGCTATCTGGGCACCCCTTAGCCTAGTCAAGTTGGGACATAAAATAAACTTTCACAGCCTATAAACTCTACAAAGGCCAGTTTGCTCTAGAGTCAATTCGCCTCATAGGCTCATGCTCACTCTTACTAGCATGAGAACGATATTGTTGGACACTCATGACAAGGTTCGAGTGATTAAATTAGTATATTATTTCATTGTTCAATGGGATTTTTGAGAGGTTATACACCTGCACACACTCGCTCATGCACCATTCATCAGTTAGTCACAGGTCTCACACTTCCCCTTGTTGGTTTAGCTCCACGTGTTGAAACCTCTTTGACAACATCTCTTCTCTCTGCTGGACATGGTCAGGTGAGGAATGAGTGAACATGATCAGTCAATGAAAGGCTTGTGATTGACACTGGCTCTGTGTCCTTGGTCAAGTCACCCTCTTGGGCCTCAGTTCCCTTAACTATATGATAATGGAGTTTAAAAATAGATCCTCTCTAGAGCTCCTTTCAGGAATAAAGTTCTGGAATTCTGTGCTACAGATCCACATAAATATAAATGAAGAGAGAACTTTCAAAGGAAGCAATGTCTCGAAAAGTAAATACTCTTCTTCAGTAATCATTATCTGTTATTAAGCTCTCAGAACAATAATATGTTTCATAGTTATTGACTAAAATATCCCTTTTGTAACTCACTATGATTTTCTGTTCTATTAAGAGGCATTTCCAGGTCTGTACAGAACAGTGGGTATGCTAAGCAGTGTATTAGCTGGGTATCCAAAGCTCTAGAAGGTCCTTTCCTTCTTTATCAGTGATTTCTATCCTTTCTTGACAATATTTTCTGACTATTCCCAGCCTATGTGAGGAAAGGCTTTGAATTGCTTTTCTATACTCTTTGCTTCTTTCTTAAGTTCTTCATACACAGCAGAAGTTAAGCGTAAAGGAATAGAGCACATCTCTATACTGCTGAGAGCAAGAAATAAAATTTTCTCCTTTGCAATTTTCCTCTTTGAAGAAAAATAAAACACTACACCCACCCATCCCCACTCTCTTAGCTTTTTGTCTTTTGTATGCAAAAACAGAGTAAACTAAAATGTGTATATGCCGTTGTGTAAAGACTGCTCTAGTCTATACGAAAGGGCCCAGCCTTAGGGAAAAAGGAAAGTAATAAGCAAAGTCTTTCTGCATCAACCAAATGGGTGTGCATGTGTGTGTACACACACACACACACACACACACACACACACACACACACACCATAACCTTTCTAATCATTTGTGTTTTCTCTCCAGGTGTCTTCCTAGTTCTTCTCTAAAACCACCTCATCTGTACTGATTTCATATCTTCTGCATACATTTCATTATAAATGACTCCACTCGACAAAGGCTTAGGGAGCATCTGGTATATGCCAGGCATTGTGCTCAGCCTGGGACTACAGCAACAACAACAATAATACCTTATTAGTATCTCATCCTTTTCTGTGTGCCAGATGCCGTTCTAAGACCTTTACATGTTCTAATTCACTCAATCCTCATAACAACTCCATGAGGCCAGTACTATTATTATGCAGATGAAGCAAATGGAGCACAAAGGAACCCAAGGTCTGACAGCTAGTACGGGGAAGAGCAGGGATGCGAACCACAGTCCATGCTCTTAGCTACTTCAGAATATCGCAGACTCCGCCCTCTCCTTCCAGACGAAAAGATGGCCATATGAAAAAATAATGGAGAAAACCATGGGTAGACATTTTTCTTATACATGAGGGTTAAAAAGAGGAGGGCATTCCAGGTGAAGGGAATAGCAATGGCCTACATACAGGAACATCTGTAGAGGGGCCATGAAAAGCAAAGAGTGTATGGAGAGGTAAAGATTATTGAGTGGTAGGGTATAATGGTTACTTGTATGTGTCAACTCGACTGGGCTAGAAGGAACGGGGCCCAGATATTTGGTCAAATATTATTCTGAGTGTTTCTGAACGAGATTAACATTTCAGTGGGTAGACTGGACAAAGCGGATTGGCCTTCCCGATGTTGGTGGGCCTCATTCAATCAGGTGAAGGTCCGAATGGAAGGGAAAAGGCCGACCCTGTCCTGAACAAGACAGAGGTCATCCTGCCTGACAGCCTTAGAACTGTGACAACTTGTTTCCTGCCTTTGTACTTGTACTGAAATATCTGGTCTTCCTGGATTTCAAGCCTACCAGCCTTCAGACTGGAGCTACATCATCAGCTACCCTAGTTCTCAGGCCTTCAGACCCAGAATTACACATCATCTCTCTCTCTCTCTCTCTCTCTCTCTCTCTCTCTCTCTCTCTCTCTCCACACACAAGCACACACACTTATTTATTTACTTATATTTATATTTATCTTATATTATTGATTCTGTTTCTCTGTAGAACCCTGACCAAATACAGGTGGGAAGTACTGGAGAAAATGAAAATAATAGGCAGGTTGTATCCAGATAATAAAGAATGATTTAGAACATGAAGGACAAGAAACTAGACAAAGCTATCTCTTGTCCCTCCCCAAAAAAATCCATGTTAACAAGTAGCCAAGCCTTAAACTCTCAGGGTAGAATGTCAGGCAGGAACCATCAGGGCAAGTGGGGATGGCTGAGAAGGGACCTTGTGATGACCATGAAATACTGTGCCAAGAAGCATTTGCAGTCCTAATCACAGGATGCGTACTAGAGCTGAAGAGGAATTTAGAGAGTTCCAAACCCCACCTTGCATAAGGGACCGAAGAGAAGACAGGCCGGGGAGGAGACGCGACAGGCCTGGGGTGACGCCTGTGTGCGCAGCGGAGGCGGCGGCACCTTATTTCCTGAGACTGTCCAGAGCTCGCTCCAAAGATCACACGTCCTCCCCCTGACCCAGCTGGCCCTGCCCAAGACATGCCCAGGAACGCTTCCCCACGACATAAGGAGAGGAGAGAGAGTAGACACACACACACACACACACACACACACACACACATGCACGCGCACACACACACATACACACACACACGCACACTCCTTGGTTGTCATTTTGAGCCTAATTGTTTTAACACGAGCTGTCAAGTCTGCAAAATTCTTCTCTGGTACCAGTGACCTGCAAGACCTGGAATAACAAGGATGTGTGTAAAAATAGACCCGATTCCTAGAATTCATCTCTCCTTCCCACCCTCCCTGCTCCATCTTACTGACAGGCCTGGTAAGAACGCCACTTCTAATGTATGAGTAGGACGCCAACAACTGTGATTCAGATTTATGAGGGGTGGTAGAGAAAAGTGGCGGACAAGAGCAGGAACTGACGCAGCAGGGCCCCGGGCTGTGTTTCCAGCAAAGCAGGCTGGAAACCTTGGCGAACACCTCGCCCCAAGCCCTGGCTCTTCAAGCTGCCTGCTCATTTCCTCTACTGCCCCCAGGTGAGCTCTAATTCCCCTGGTCCCTCTGCAGACAAGCACCTGGACCCATATGATCTGAGCACCTCTTGCTGGTGAGGGGTCTTCCAGCTCCCTGCAGCCGAGCCCAGATCCCACAGACTCTGCTCCTGCCTCTACCAGCAGATTGGCGGCGAGGAAGCAGCCAGCTCCACAGGCAGATGAACTCAAGGTCAAATCCTGGCACAGCTGCTAACTAGCTGTGTGACTTGGCAGTCAAATTCCTAAATCTCTCCCAATCTCAGGGTTCCATCTATAAAAGCTCCTATGATTGTTCTAAGGATAAATGCAAAGTATAAAGCACTCCACACCTGGGAGGTAACAGAAACCCTTAAACATGTGTTCCTTTTCTTCCCCTTCCTATGCCTAGCTGCCTTATTCTTCCAAACCTATTACCATGCTTTTGGTAAGTTAAGGAAATTTCAGTCAGAAGGAGCTGCCATGTTTGTGAAAGGGTTCAATCATAGCATTATTTATGGCGCTGAGAGAAACTGGAGGCGAGGTCAGTGTCCAACTTTGAGGAAACGGCTAAGTTATGATTCATCTCTTCTATGAAGTTCTGTGCAGGCATTTAAATTCTACATTATTGACATGAGAACACATTCATAATGTTATGTTAAGAGAAAAAAATCAGCATGCAAATTGTATTTGTAGTATGATTTCATTAATGTGAATGAAAACACAAATAAAATTAGGTGAAATGTTGACAGAATGTTTTCAGGTAGAGGGCTTACCAGTGAGAGCTTTCTCTTTATTTATGCTTTTTAATTTTCAGAACAAAATGCTTAAAGAAATAAATCAATGGTGGCCAGATTTCTAGTTTCGAAAGAGAAGAATTGGGCCGACATTATAGGAAGACAAAGTCTTTTTCTAGACACCAAAATAAATTAAAAATTCTAAAAAAAAAAAAAAAAAGCAAACCTGTCATCCACATTTGACTGAACAATGAGGTGACCCAAAGAGATGGAAGAGATGAGTCTTGTTCTGCATCTGGTTTGGTTTGTATAAATGAATTGAGGGGGAGCTTTAAAGGACTAAGCTCTCTCCTAAAGATGGGTGGACATTAACATGCACAGAGAGAGCCCCGCCCTTCTCCCGTGGGACAGCATGAGACGCTCAGCTCCAGGCCATAATACAAGTCATGGGCAGGGTCAAGGAGGCTTCTCTGAGGACTCCAAGATATGAGACCAACTAGGAGACTTTCGTGTTGCTTATAAACTAACAATTTAGAGGATTAAGAGAAATATGAGAAGAAGGTGCATGACTGCACTATCTCCACATGATTGCCCAGACCATTGGTTTAGGTAATAGAGATTTCCGTCTGTGAGGACAACCGAAAGCCTTTGTTCTTGGAACAACTAACCCAACATATTCATGTTATAGATGAAGAAACAGACCCACACAGGGGAAGCGATTTTTCCCAGTCACTGAGCCAGTTAAGAGCATATTTTGGATAAGAATCAAGCCCTCTTGACTTCTAGTCCTGTCTTCTTTCCACTGATTCTGGATGGTGGACTTAGAAGTTACTTGAAAAGGCAGGCCTAACGGCACATGCGCATGCAGCCTTACTGCCCTGGCGCCCTCTAGTGAAGACACGAGGTCACTGCAGCTACAGTTTACAAGGCTGAAATGATGTGCAAATAAGAAACAAGTAACCATGCATCATGATACACTGCTTTCTTCCCCACTGAGTACATAATTGCATTTTGATATACATATATTACATGTTTTAGAGCATCATTATTCTTTTTTAGAGATCTTGCCGTTCCATCACTTTACGCCTTTGTCTTTCTGCTTAGGATAGTGTATCCCACCCCCAACTTTAAACAGCCCCTATATCTGAAATCTGGATTTAGGGAGAGGAAAGAACGGAACAATCGCTGGCTTTCTGTAATGATTTAGCACGTGGAAAATGGGAAAAAGAGCTGACATTTACTGAGGATATGCTAAGTGTTAGGTGCCATACAAATATTTTCTCCTCTTATTCGAAAACAATGCTGTGAATAAGAACCCATTTTTGATGGAGAAACTGAAGCTCAGGTATTAAAAAGGGACCTGCTCAGATGTTGAATGCCTATGACATGCCAGTCACTGGAGATACTTATATGACCAAGATACTTTATCTGTCTCCCAAGAATGTACATTCTATGGATGGGAGACGGAAAAATAAGCTGCCAAGTAGAAAGGAGCAAGGCATCTATGAATGCACAGAGTGCTGGGGAAGAGCACAGGAGTTGAGTGAAAGGGAACTTTTTGTGAGCTAGTGCCTACAGACTTAGGCAGGCCAGGCCCCGGGGAGTAAAGTGGAGTGTTCCAAGCAGCAGGAACGACATGTGCAAAGGCTCAGAGGCAACAGGAGCCTGGCAGTCTACTACAGACAGAACTCGTAGGATTTCTTTCCTTGAAGACCTTACAGACATCCTTATCTAGCTGGATATGGGTTTTCTGTGGCTACTTCAGTCAGATACTTAACCATCAGCCATGTCCTTCTTCTCCCTTCGTTTATAGAAACTCATCTGTGTTCTAGCTGCAGCATGGAGAAAGTAGGCTCCTTTCCTAACCCAGGGGAAGAAAATGATTAATCTAAGTCAAGCAGTTAATCCTGTTTACCTATTCTGGTGATTAGTGTACAAGTGGACGTAGGACCAAATTCTGGCCAATGAACCCTAAGAAAAACCCCACTAAGTAGCTTCTGAGTAGGATTTTGCTCCTCAATAAGAGCAAAGAGTTGTTAAGGAAAAGGCTCATTTTATACTTTTTCGCTTGCTTCCAGCTTGGGATGCTGCTCTGATACTTGGAGCTGTGGCAGCTGATTTGAGATCATGAGGGACTGGCCAGGATTATTGCAGAAACAAGGGTCCAACATCCTAACATTTTTGATCTGTTAGACCATTCTTGGAAGTGCCCATCTCTAGCATCTTGTCATGTAAGACAATTAAATGACTTTGTTATTATGCCTCTGCTTGTTGGGTAGTCTGTTCCTTGCTGCTAAATGCATCTTAAGTAATATCTAATATGCCTGCCTCAAGGAGATGATGTGAGAGCTTCTGCCAGGCTGGCAGCAACGCCTGTGTCCCAATGATTGTCTGGTGCTTGAAAGCCAATATTTTCCTTATATCAGATCACACCTCCCCTGCAGCCTTTTACATGCACAAAGAAATAAAGCTGTTAACATAGCTTCCACCCAACTATCAACGTCATGATCACTCTATATCAACGGGCCAAGTGCAGAACACATTATACCAAACTCACAGAGGAAGACAGACAGTTCTCCAAAGCACACTTGGCCAAAGAAGCAGAAAACAAAAGGAAAAGGAAAAAACTCTACCCAGGTCTTATCTACTTGTGGGTGGGTGCAAGAGTGGGGTCAGGGAAACACCATAGGTACCTGAACTCTCTCTTTGAGGTCTTGGCTTCATTCCTCTGGGCTTGCTCCCCTTCCCCAAAGGCGAGCGCGACAACTGGCAGGAAAGCAGCGTAAAGTCACAGAGGTGGGTGGCAGGGCTGGGATATGCAGGACCCAGAGCACAGCAACTGGGGCTGACAGATACTGCTCAGGAGAGAAAAGTCATAGTGTGTGTTTATCTTTTTCTGACTGCGACATTCAGGGACTGTTGCGTTTGCCCAGGGAGCATGGTGGTGAATCCCTGTGCCCATCACTTGTGAAATATCTGTGGAGAAGCTACCTGGTTTAAACCAATCATTCTTTCATTTTACTCTCCTGATGCACTCGCTTGCTCAAATACCCTCAATGACACCTGCTGTCTGAAGGGTCGAGCCCAATCTTTAGCCCAGTCCTCCACAGTAACAGCCCAGGTCTATCGGCCTTGCTTCCCACTTGGGTCCAGTGTGTACCGCAAAGGCCAACAGCTGGCCCAGGCACTCAGGCTTGGGCAGCCCATGCAAGAGCTGATAACTACTCCCAAGGATTTCTTTGATTCCTCTTCCTTAGCTTGATGCATACTGTCATTTTCTGTCATCAGTCCTCAGAGGGGGATCCACAGGCTTTCCAAAGAGTCCCCCAATAGACATAATACATCCATCTGGGCTAAAGTGCTGTTGGGAGCCTTGGGTGAGCCATGGGCCAAGCTGCTTATAGCACACACAAGAATCTGATAATGGTCCCCCAACCCATAAAAATGAGTACCCACATCCACTGTGACCTGGCAAGGCTCTCCCCAGGCTGAGGAACACCCATTTACATGCTCAAAAAGAGCAATGGCCTGAGAAATCATTCCTCTTAAACTGCTGTCTAAAGTTGTACAAAGGGATTTGTTAGCACAGACAAGGAGCCAGACTCCAAATTATACCTCTCATAGAAAGTCAAAAGAAGTGGGTTGGTCTTATTCTGTAGCTTCCTGGCCTTTGGCAAATCACTCCAGTCAATCAACAAATCTCTCTCTTCTGCTCTCAGTCTCTCTCTCCCTCCCTCCGAAAAGAAATAGGGCTTGGTAGAAATAACATGAGTTTTGAAATAAGACAAATTTGGGTTCAAAATTGGTTCCAGTCATTCTACAAACAGTCAAGGTCATCCAAAACAAGAATCTGAGAAACCGTCACAGTCTAGAGGCGTCTAAAGGAACATGAAGACTAAAAGCAATGTGGTATCCCGGATGGAATCCTGGAACAGAAAAAGGAACTTAGAGAAAACTAAAATGATTTAAATAAAGTATGGGGTTTACTTAAAAATAATACATCCGTATTTGTTCATTAATAGTGACAAATGTTTCACATCTGTAGATCACCTTTACCCTCAGTTTGAAGATAAAAATGAGGCCAGGGAGAGGAAGGGAATTTCCCAAGATCACACAGCAGGTTGGGGGTCAAGTTGAAAGTGGAACCTGAATTTCCAAGCTAATGTGCACTACTATACACCAGGCATTGAATACTCATAGCAACTCAAAAGGGCAGGTACCATCAATATCCCTGTTTTACAGAGAAAAATACGAAAGCTCAAAAAAGTTACAGAATCTGAACAAAGAACTAACTTTCATAACAGTAATTTGTCACCATAGATTCGTTAAGAGAGACAATGGTCATTGACACTAATTCGAGGCCAACAGGAGCCCCCAATTTTGGCTGTGGCGATATAACAGGACTATGGGAACAGCATGGCTGTAGAACATGTTGCTCAACAGTGTTACAGCTCAATTATGAACCAACACTGGCTGTGTGGTGGCCCTGGGGTCAGGTCCCTCTCTAGCTAGACAGCCCTGCTCTGCTCTACTCTGTTCTGCCTGCTTTTCACCACTCTAGCCCTATGAGAGTCTTTGGTGTTTCATCTTTGGCGGTTCAGCTCCAGCTAGGGAAGTACAGCCTTCAACAGAAAGGGAACGTGCACTCTCTGAGCCCTAGGAGAGCTGGTTTATATAGACTAAAGTCCCTGCCCCTGGTCCCTGACTGGTTTAAACTCATGCAAATGAGGGTTCCAAACCCTCACAGTTTGATTGGTTCGAAAGACACTATCCCGATTGGTCAGAACGGAGGTGCTCTGATTAGTCAGTGAAGACGGCTGCCCAGCTCCAACTGGATGGATAAAGCCTCAGTCTTATTGGTTGAAATACAATTCCAGGAACTCTTTTATAAGGGCTGGCTCAGATAGCAGAAACACAGTGCAGGCAAGCAGTTAAGTACAGGCTTCTTGCTGAAGTGTGATTTCAGTGAAATGGCTGCTAAACTCTGTTTTGTTTTTGTTTTAAATTGAGCTCAGCTAGCCACTGGGAGCCTTTCTCAGTGGGTATCATTTTTCTCAGGGTCCGCTCCCAATTTTGCAAAACCATAGTGCCCAGGTCTGGCCCCAGATCTGTGTCGCTGAAGGGAACCATATCATCTATTCATCCAGAGCTAGTGGAGAAGGGAGCACGTCCCATAATTAGCATGGAAACCGACGTCTGCATGTTTGTATTGATTCTCTATCTTTGCTTTGCCGAATGAATTAACCAAAAATCTACTTCAGAGGGGTTTCTTAAGTAGTAGGGATTTGCTATATGAAGTCTGGGGGCTATAGAAGGACCTCTGAGTTATCCTGTCTATGGACCAGTCTTCCAGCCTACCTGTGCTCAAGCCACCCCTGTGGGGGTTTCCTGTGACGCTCCCAACCTCCTCTAGCATCGGCTCCCCTCCTCCAAAATCCAGGCCTGCAGGACAGACCCAAATCTTTCCCCGTCCACTGCCTGAAAACTCAGCTTTGTCCAAATACTGCTTTATTCACACGGCAGACAGGCCTAATAGGCCAGAAGGGATATGTGAGGCTCTCCAGATCCATCATAATCTGAGTGTTTAAAGGTCCCCAAATGCCCATTTAGACAATCCACATTTTCTATCAGCTAGTAAATACTCTGGGACCTGGTCAGCATTTTTAAAGGTCCTGAAATAGCTCATTTGCATAATCCATATTTTCAGAGCCCCTAAGCATTTGTCCTACCTACATAATCTCAATCTTTATTATGTATGAGGAAGAAAAGGCTCCCAAGGAGGGTAGAAACCCTTCACATTCCTTCTGGGAGAATTGATTCTTGTTTTTAAAAATGACCACATTTTCAAAAACAGACACGGAGCTAACCACAAAAGGAAAATATTTAAAGGGAAGCTGTTAACCTGTGTAGGCCTGCAAATGTTCTTTCCTTGAAGGCAGGAAAATCCCTCTGCAAGCTCCCAAAGATACTAATTACACAACTGGCCCTTGCAAACACTTCAATTAAGGTTGGAGCCTTCTCCCTCCTCCCCTCCCCCCTCACCCCCGTTGGTTCCCTCCAGGAGGCCAAAAAGAACAGAGGTTCCCCTAAACGTCTTTTTCAGCATCACTTTTCCAGTGTTAGTCTCAGCTTCAGCTCAAAGCATTTTCCGAGGAAAGGGAAGGCAATTGCTGGGAGAAATTTAGGTGTCAGCATTGTGAGCTATTCAGCTCAGATCTGGGATAAAGCCTTTGCCCAGTGGGCAACAGGAAAGTGGATTCTTGCAGTCCCCAGGATAAAGCCCCAGGGGACGGTGAGAAAAAGCCCCTAGTAGAATGAATCTGAGAAAAGAAAGATCCACAGTGCTGCCTCTCTGCTGTCTTAGATAACAAAATTATCTGTCCTGTTAGAAAGGATATCCAAATTCCAAAACATGTACAACCACAGGCAAAACATGGAAGATGCTCCCTAACTCAATGTGAGCCAAAGACGTCAAGCTTGAAAAGAGTATACACTGTGTGATTCTACTCCCACAGCCTTTTAGAGCAGGCAAAACTAATTATAATGAGAGAAGCCAGGTCCGTGGTTACCCTGGGGTTAGGGATAGAAGGGAGATGTGGGGCACTTGTAAGGTGCTGATCATAGCTTGATCTGAGTGCTGTTCATCTGGGTGTATTCACTCTGGGAAAATGCCTGGAGCTACACCCTGCCCCTCCTAATCCAAGTTCCCTTAGTTCCAGTTTCAATTTCCCCACATGGGTTCTCCTGGCACTGCTCTTCAATCTCCTCTTGCTGCACCTTTATTTGTACTCTTTGAGTATACATAGGATGCCCAACTGTCTGTGAAAACGGGTTACTCTTCCTTTGTCCAGATTTTTGATTTAGGAAAGGTCTGGTGGGAGGGGAATATTTATGGTAACAAGGATGTCTCTAAATGCACTAGGGTCTTCTTTGCTATTCTTTGTCTCCTAACTCTTACATCCGCGTCATACAGGGCTACTGGTGGGGTGGGAGAGGAGGAGAGGGGTTCTGGCAGAGAAACTCAGCCAGGTCTGGCAAAGAGGGATGTCTCCTTGTTGAGTGTCTTTGAAGCTAGGAAAGGGGGCCAGGCCAGGCGGCCCTGGGTTTCTCCAGCCGCTAGCAGGCCTCAGGGGCTGCTGAACTTGAGAGCCACAACCAGTCCTGCAGAACCCCACTGAGCTCAAAACTGGAAGGAAAGACAGGTAGGGAAAGCTGGAAAGAGCCTGTGGGAGGGAGAAGAAGGGAGTAAATGGGGATTTGAAAAGGAAAAAGGGGCAAAATTGACCTGTATTGAGAGTGGGCTAGGCGTTGGTGCGACAATTCAGATGTAGGCCTGTCTAAATCTTGGTTCTTCCTGACCCAGCGGCTGGACAGGGCAGCTCGGGAGGACAGAGGTACTTGGACAACCCAGCTCTCACTGCAGATCCTTCGCTAACAGCCGGCACTTCCGGCTCCCCCTCCCCACCTCGAAGCCCATAGGCTAGAATGAAGCCAGCCTGAACTCCCGCGGCGGGCGGGCGCTGAGCACCTTGGCCTCCTCTATGCCGCACCCCCTGAGGCCCCAAGGGGTGGACACCTCCTCCAGGCACAGCCAGGCTGGCCGAGGGACATGCGCCCAGGCAGTTGGAAAAGGGCAAGAAGCTCCACGAAGTCCTCAACTTCCGGAGACCCTGATTCCTGGTGGGCCTTTCCTTTTCCCCCACCATTACCCCGACCCCTAACCGGGGATGGAAACAGTCTGTGCTCCACGCAGCAAGTAAACGCTGCCGCCGAGGGCGACGAGGGTGACGTAGCACGCCAAGGCTGGCACAAGCCCGTGAGTGTGCGCGTGGGGCGCGAGCAATACTCTCGCTCCCGAGCCCTCCGCATTCAGAGCCTGGAAACCCTTCGGACCGCTCCAGAGCCAGTCGCCTGCGCGTTCTCCAGTTTGCCCCATGCTGCCCTGGCTGGCTGTCGCCATGCTCCAGTCCGCCTTTCCCCCGCCCCCCAGGGCTGGCTATAGATGCACAGGGCGTTCTGAAAGCCCCTGCCTCCCTCGTCAAGGCCGTGAATGACGTCATCCCCCTAAAGCCCTCGCCCCTCTCCTTAACCTTCTGCAGCCTTCGTTCCAGCAGATGATTCATAGATAGATAGAGTCATTGATAAATGGATGGACGACGTACACAGATGACAGAACGATGCATATGGATGACAGATACATAGACAATAGATATAGACGGATATAGATGAGAGAGATGACAGGTGGATAGATGGATAGAAAGAAAATGGATGACTATAGATAGAAATATAGATATAGCTATATGTATACATATATGTATACACATTCACATGCATATACATACATATACATGCACATACCTATACCTATACCTATACCTATACCTATACCTATACCTGTACCTATACCTATACCTATACCTATTCCTATGCCTATATATATATATATATATATACATACTGAAGGGACCACTCAGGACCCCAGTCTGGCCAGGACAGTACTCAGGTTTTCACAATCTGCTTAATAAAATCGAAGCTTCAGGGTTCCAGCCACATAAGCGGTGCAAACTATAAAGGGCCCCCACCCCTCTGTAACAAAGCCCAACAGCAGCTTAGCCTGGAAGCCCAAGTGCTCCTTTCACATGGTTTGAGCACAGCTCCAGTTCTGCCAGCCTGGCCTGCTTACATCACCAGATTCATTCACCCATTCTTTCAATAAGCATCCATCGAACCTAAAGTGGCCACTGTATGCTGGGTACTAACCACTGAGACCAACAGGGCATGGGCCTGCTCGATAGGTGCTGGCTTTCTGGTGGGCATCAGACCCTCGCGTGGTAACTCCATGTGACAGGTGCCCTGGGAGAGGTTAGGGATGGAGAATTATGAAACACAGGGGAGGGAAAGCATCTGACCTGGGTCTTGAAGAATGGGTTAGGGGTTCCCAGGAGAAGGCAAGGCATTTCAGGCAGAGGCACCAGAATGTGCCCTTAGGAGTAGACGGCCCAATATCCCTGGGATGGGAGCAGTTTGGCAGGACTGGATCACAGAGCCCCGAGGCGATGGCGCAGAGAGGAGGAAAGCATTAGCTGAGGCCAAGTTGAGAGGGGCCCTGACATCCAGCATATTTCTTCTGTTCCTGTGTCCTCTGCCAGACCTGTCCCCACACACCTCAGGTGACAGAGGGTGAATCCTCAGGCCTCTTGGCCAGGTCTTCAAACGATGGACATGTGACAATCCAAGAATCAATCCGCTCTCCCATGGGAGAAGCTCCAGAGTCAAAGCAGGCCCTCCATCTATCTGACCTAAATCCTCCCACCCAGGGACAGCCTCTTCCTCAGATGACTCAGATCCTGGCTCTCTTCCTGCCACCAGCCGAGATGTGTAACTGGTTACCATAGCACTCCCAAGGAGCCAGGTTCATACCTGTTTCTCCTGAGGGGACCTGGATATCTAAATTGCTACTGTGCACAGCTGCTCAGCTGCAGTGGTACGGGGTTTGACAGGCGGCATCTCAGAGCCTTCCTCTTCTGCATGAACTTGAGACGGGGGCAATGACAGAGAAAGGGAGGCCTGGTAACAGCTGCCTCCACCGTGGGGATGCTAGGCTGGTATTTCTCTTCATAAGATTTGGGTCTCCAGAGGGAGGGGAACAAAGAACATCAAGTCAGGGCAGAGAACTACTATCAGAGTTTGGTATCTGTGAAAGACTGCTTACTATTCCAGGTCATTCACGACATATGCGTACCTTTCGAGAATACATTTGGGAAAGATGCACACTTATTTGTCAAATGTCCTCGTCAAAGTTACCCACACACACCACCACCACCACCACCACCACCACCACCAAAAATACTCTTTCTGAAACGTGGTTCATTACTCTCATGCCCCAAACCTTCAATAGCTCCCCGATGCCAAAAGGAAAGACCCAAACTCCTTCCTCACTCTTCAGCCCCCTTTTAGATATCTCCCTCATGATCTACCTAGTAACCATCGTAGCTGCTCCCCCACAGAGCCCGCCCCCCTATGCCACAGCCTCCGCAGACCACTTCCTGCTTCCCAAAGGTTTTCTGGCCACTCTGTCTCAAGCCGACCCTCTGCCTAGGCTGCCTTCACTCCGTATCCACTTTCTCAAGTTTCCCTCACCCTTAAGGTTCAGTCCCACTCCTCAGGGTCCCCTCGACTCTTTCTTACCCCTAGTTAAAATTTTATCCCTCCTTCTTTCTTCCTGGTTGTATTTTTGGGGCTCCTATTAGAAGACAGAATCTGCCATGAATTATATAGACTTAAGTGTGTCTGTCACTCCCATGGTGCTTGGCCCCTGAAAGGTAAACACATGGCTTTATTTTGGTGTCCCTTTACCTCTCTGAGGGCCTACCAGGGGCTCCAAATTAATGTGAATTTCATGGCACTGATTCACCCTCTCTCCCCTCTAGGTGGGGTTTGAAGACCTTCATCAAAGATAAATGAGGAGACCTTGAATGGGCGGTCATCTCACACTCAACTATAGAGCCCTATGCCCTAGTGAAAAGACAGAGGCCACCAGAGCAGAGGGGCGGAACCCTACACATCTGGACTCCCGGATCACCCATCAAAGTGGTGCTTCCTCCATCCCAGCTCTTCAGAGCCTCAGCTGCCCAAAGGGAAAAGCGGGGCTGGGCCTCCTCTGGGAATTGAGACAAGGCTTCCTTGTAAAGTGAAGGAGGCAACAGACTCAGGAACAGGCTTCTAGAACATGCAGAAGGTGCTCCAGCTCCACCCAGGCCCAAGCCCGGGCATGGACCTCTCCTAGCAGAGGAGTAGCAACATGGGGGCAGGCTCTGGCTTCCAGGACACAGCTGGCTGAGGCTGTGGGCCGTCACCCCATGGGCCCCAGCTGAGCCTGCAGATGCAGCCCTTGCAGGCAAAACTAATGCGATTAATTGGTTCCAACCTTCAGCTAAGAGTACAAGCATTGATTGGGCACCCATAGGGCTCAGAAGCTGTGACCTCTGAGGATGCTGCACTTTCTTCTAAGCTTGAACCAAGAAAAGAGAAATCCAATCAGAGGTCGTGGTGCTCACTTCCCAGCTGGGCCGAAGCTCAGCAGAAAGGCAGTGAGTTATAAATAGAGGAAGAGCAACCACTGAGAAATCAATGGTGAGGAGGGAAGACATGTCTCTTCCCAGGGCGGGGCCTGGCATGCCTCTCCAGGGAAGAGCCAGGCCCAGTTAGAGCATGTGAAAGGAGACAAAGAGCCACAGTCGCACTCAGCCAGGTCACAGTCCCTTTGCCTGTCTTAGAAGGGTGTGCATCTGCCCTGACTCCTGCAGCATGAGGGCTTGCAGGGTGGGGACGCGATGAGGGGACTTCGAGGAGAGGTCTTGGGAGTTGGGCTTGGGCTCTTGGTGGAGCCAGGGTTTCGCCCAGTCAATGTGATCTAAGGCAGGAAGTGGACACAGGACGTTTGCCTTACACGCAGAAACCCAAATCCATTCTCCTGTCATTCAACCATTCTTACAGAAACCCATCCATCCAACCAGTCATCCAAATATCATTCGAGAATGAATCCAGCAAATCAGAACTGATCCTCAGCGCTAAAGTCTCACCTCCCCGTAAAGTGGTAAGTGCTACTTGCACTTTATAGGCTATGTGTAAGAACCAATGAGAAGACAGATGCCGACCTGCTTCCAGTCTGGGAATTGTTATGCACATGCCATGAGGTGTGTCTTTAACAGGGAGCGGTCCTTTGGGTGCTTCCAAGAGTGAAACATCCCAGCCCTTAAGGGAGTCTTTCCCTTCCCTTGGTCTTCTCAATCCCAGCCAAGGATCCCTTGATTTGGCATGTAGGGGCTAGTTTCTCAAGACAACTTTCTACTTTATCCTAATATGAGGATACTGGAATATATTTTCGAGACCCTTACAAAAGTATGGTCGCCCCCAAAACTTGCTGTGTGACCTTAACCAAGTCAGTCAACCTCTCTGTGTGTCAGTTTTTTCATCTATAAAATGGGCATAATAAGAGCATCTCATAGGACTGCTGTGAGGATCTGAGGAGTTTGTATATGTGCCGTGCTGAGAATAGCAGCTGACACACAGTAGATGCTAGGTAAAGGTGAGCTTCTGATGACCATGATGCAATCTGCCAGCGGGAAATGAGGATTCGAGCTAACCTTTTCCAAAGGACCTTGGGGCGACCATTGGACAAATGCTTCTGGCTTGACTACATATTGTGCCATAGTCTCCCCAAACTTCAACCCACCTCCATACAGCAACTTCCTTGGAGAGGAGACTTGGAGCCTCTCTTATAATTCATCCTAGAGACTCTGTATTCTAAAATACCAGTCCTCAACCCCTGGGCCATAGACCAGGTACCAATCCATGGCCCTTTAGGAACCCGGCCGCACAGCAGGAGGCAAGCTGCTGCGAGCAAGCAAAGCTTCATCTGTATTCGCAGCCGCTCCCCAGCGCTAGCATCGCCACCTCGGCTCCACCTCAGATCATCAGGCATTGGATTCTCATAGGAGCACCAGTGCCAAAATAGTTGGGGACTGCTGTTCTAAAACGTCACAGTCTCTGAGAGAAGACACTACAGAGTCTCATAGGAAAAGAAAGGATGAATAAAAAGCCCTATCTTTCCTTTTCTTACAGTCAGGGTCCATCGTGATGAGGAGGAGAACAGGCATAGAGCTGAGAGTGTCTAGGTGCTGCAGGCTTCCATTAAAGTCTATCAGATTAAAAATGCTCTTAGTATATATATATATATATATATATATATATATATATATATATATATATATATATATATACACACACTATGGACAGAGGCACTGACTTGTTTAAGTAATGGTTCCCACTCATAACACAAATATTAATCAATGTTATTTACTTCCTAAGAGCATGGCACAATTCATAGTAGCTTCTAGCCTTTTGCCCCTCTCAAGCAGAAAACATCCCCAGCTCAGAGCGAGAGGAAGCTATAACCAAGAGCCCAAGATCACACAGGGTCCCCAAAACTCCAAAACCCATGAAGACTTTGTTGTCAAGAACATCAGAGTTTATGACTGCTATATATTCTTGGTTCTGCTGTACTTTTCATTCCAAAGAACGACCAATCAGAGCCTCAGATTTTCCTCTTTGCTTACTGCTCATTCCGCTATGCTCTCAGGATAGCAATGTGATAAGACACAATCCCTGCCCTCAAGGAGCTCCTAGGGTAAGACTATTTCCTTGAACTTGGCCGTATTCCACGTAGACCTCTTCCCTCTTGCCTGCCCCCCTCACTACCACTCTCACTACTGAGCGACCGAATGCTTCTGCGTTCCCAACAGCATTTCCTCGGTCCCTGCCTCCAGCTGAACACTGGACCAGACACCGCAGAAAACAAAGAAAAGAAATAAAGTCACCAACCTTATGGAGTCTACAGCTCACTGGGGAACTTTTCAAGAAATGTAACCAAAACTGCCCTGGAAAGTTTGTGGTCCACAGGCAGTATGTCCTAGACAGAACGGCTCCTCTCTTAAAGAGTGCAACCCTTCTCCCTCGTGTGATTGTGACATATAACAGACAGTAGGGGCCAAAAGCACAAGCAGTGTGGGAAAAGGTGCCGTAGAACAGCATTCCCACAACAGCATTCCTGGGGAAAGCCTGAGGGTCATGACCAAACCTGGTACCCATGGCCATCACCAGGTTACCATGGCCATCGCTAGGAGGAGCAGCACCTTTAAATGTGTATTTCTGCTCTATGTACAGTGAACCCACACTTCCTTGCTCGTAAGAAGTGGCCAAGTGGTCCCATTCGGTCAAAGGCAAAGGGTCCACACCAAGCGCAAGAGCACATGACGACATTAAGCAAATGCCAGGAGTCAGGTCCTGGGTGCAGTGTGTGGGACAAAGACTGTCAAAATGCCAGACTGAGTCATCGATCAAGGGATGATGTGGGCAGCGGGAGCAGAGGGGACACACATGGGCACATGCTTCCACCCGTTATCTTCTTCAGTACTTACACCTGAGGCAGATTATTCCCATTTTACAGATGCAAAGACTGAGGCTCAGAGGAGTTGCTTTGCCCAAGGCTCTGTAACTGGTAAGTGGTAGAACCAAGACCCCAATTTTTCATTCTTAAAGCTTGGACTTTTTCCACTCTACCATGCAGCCTACAAAAATAGATCATTTCCATTTCTGTATTTGTTATTGATATTTAATTAATTGATATTTAATTCATCAGGCACCTCTTAAACATCCTCAGCGCCCTGGGGCTGCAGCAAGGCACCTCTAACCCAAGGCTGCTTGGATTTGGGCTCCTGCCCACGGGAAAGAAGTGTGGCTCCTCCCTTTCCTTTCCACGGCAGCGATGTTGGCTCGCTGACAGCAAACTCTCCGAGTTACCCCGCTGTGGCAATTTCAGCTCCAATTTGTTCAAACTCCAGACCAAAGGCTCAGACACAGCCTCTGATGTGCTGAACAAAAACTAGAGACAGGAACTGGTCTCAGGCAGTGAGTCGGGGCTGTCGGTGAGAAAGTGCTGGGGCGGGAAGGACGGCGAGCCCTGCCGGCACTGCCGTCTCCAGGCCCCATCTCTCTCTGGTACCACCCTCGCCACCGCCCGGGGATGCTGCTCTCACACCCAGGTGCACTAGAATCACCTGCAGATCCCCGCGCCATTCTGCTTTGTCCTGTGGTAGCTGGGGTGCCTCATGGGCCCCCCAAGTCATTGGATACTGGGAGTCCATAGGCCACAGTTTGAAAAATACCGCAGGGGCCAGGGGTCCTAGGCCGGGGCAGGTGTGGGGGGCGGGGTCAGTGCTCCTGTGGGTGGGGATTGCTTTCTAAAGAGATGTCTTCTATCTTAGAATCCAAGATGGTCCCTCGCGGGTGGGGGTGAGGAGGTGAGAGGGGCTGACAGATCCTCTAGCCCCACTCGCTTCTCTTCAGGGTCGGGGTACCGCACGACCAAGGAGGGGAATCGGTATCTTTTAGAGCTGCTTTTCTCCCAGTTTCCCCTCTCTGCAAAGACGTCTGCTTCCAGCTGAGACTGTCCCCCTGCTTCTGCACCACCTGGAGCTTCCCTCTTCTTTTCCCGAGGAAGGAACTCAGGTCACTTTAGACCTCTCCTCATCTCCAAGGCACACTGTCTTTCCTCGGGCAGGTGCGTTGGGGAGGGAGAAACACTTGCAGAAGCACTTAAATCCTTCCAGGAAAGTTTAGGGTGGGAGAGTCATGATGGCGAGTGAGCCTGGGACAGACCCTGTCACAGCATCTTCACCTACATCGCAACGTACACATTACAACATGCGCGGTCCACTGCCAAAGACGTTTTATACATCTTAATAAAGTAGTCGTAGAAGATAGTGTACGATTAATTTCCAAATTCTACCCTTCGCTCCTTAGAAACGGTTCAGGGATTTCCTCTCCCACAGTTTTAGAGGAAATAATAATAAATTATCTTTGCCTTGTTGCAGACAACATGCCCATTAAGAGGGTGCGAGTATGTAGTTCTCGACCCAAGGGTTCACTCCTCCTCTGATTTCTTGACGTTGCGTTGCTGCCGCCTGTTGTCCCGCTGCCCCAGCAGGCTCTGCCCAGCTGAGCGACCTAGGAAACGTTACCCGACCCGTGAGTCCATTTCCTCATCCGTGGAATAGGGCCATGACTGAACCCGCATTGTGCAGGTGCTCCAAGGATTAAAGGCAATCCCAGGAAAACACTTAGTAAAGTGTATGGCACACAGTAAGTGTTTAATAAGCGGTGGCACGAATTCGTTATCATGGTATTGAGTGACTTTAATATTGCTCCTTACCATGTGCATGGCTGGCCTCAGCCCCCACCTCATGACCCGATCACCTAAGGACCTTGTCCACTCCCATGCCATCGCTAGCACATCTCTGCCCGTGAGGCCGAATCACCAGGCTTCCTTGAGATAACCCTCACATTCCCACACCCTGCTGAAAGGTGCCTCCTCTCCTGGACCCGTGGTGGCCTAAGAAATGTGGACCAGTGTCCAGAATTGATGCTTCTTAAAGAGACAGTATAGACGAGCAGATAAGCTGCAAAGGGTGGGAGCTGCAAGTCCTGGGAAAGGCCCAGAACTGGACGGTCCCTCCTTCCCCAGGCTGCAGGCATGTCCTGGGTTGGAGACAGCAACTGTGGTTAGCCCAGTCACGTGGTCACCGCTAAGCGAGTCAAAGCCTGCTCCCCGATGTGGTCGTCTCCTAGTCCCTGTGAATCCCCATAGCCAAAGCCTGCAGGAGGGCCAGGGGTCAGATCTCCCCAGGAGGAGGGCTCTGACACAAACGGGGAGAACAAGGTGCTCCCACCCACTACGAGGCCTTTAAGCTGATTGGAGAGCATCATGCAGCGGTGAGAAAGAATCTATTTCATCAGAAGTTCAAATGCCTGTGACAAATTTTCAGACACTTTTATTCCAGCCTCATCTCCCAAACACACACCCATCTGCTGGAACCCTGTAGTCACCTCAGCCGGATTCATGTCTGCTAGGATAAAAACTTCAATTCAGTGGTTACATTTGATGTGCCTGCTGCCTTTCAACACATTTTTACATAATCTGACTTTAGAGCCTTTTCTTTATAATATGCTTCTCTTCTAAAAGGAACCGATACTTGGCTTGATGGCGTCTATTCAAAAAATGCTCTTGAATACCTGCTAGGGCCAGCTTGGAGCTAGACTCTTGGGGTGCAGGGAGGGGTTGGCAGGGGGATAGAAGGATGCTGGAGACACACCTCTTCCCTCCAAGAAGCTTAGAGTCGGGGCAACATGGGGGAAGACAGAGATTTATTTACGCAACTAATCCAAACACATGCTAGGCTTGGTAAGCACTCTGAAAGAGGTGAACGCAAATTGCTTCAGGAACAAAAGACTAATTCCTGCGTTTGCATGGGCCTGTGATTGCAAACGTGTGAATTCATGAGTTAGAATTTATGAATATACAATTGCGGTGCATGAAATAAAGCTCTTGATCTAATAATACTAATACATGCTAGATAGAGTGTGACCAGATGAGTAATTAGTGAAGCTCTGGGGTGTGATAGCATTATTCCCACTTGCAGAAGGAGAAATATGAACCGCCTATATTTATAAACAGCCGTGCTCTTTAGCGAGGCAGCCTCCGGTGTGCACCAGAAACGTGGCTGGTCTGAACTGAGATATGCCGTGAGTGTTTAACACGTGCCGGATACCAAACCATAGTACAAAACATTGAAAAATCTCCCGAATAAGTGTTATAGTCATTATATCTTTAAATTATAATACTTTTATATAAATTGGCTTGAATAAAACATCATTATATAGATGTTATTAAAATTAATTTTACCTACTTCTTTTTACTTATTTGAATGTGGCTACTAGGAAAGGTAAAATCCCAAATGTTGCTCACATTTACAGTTCACGTTATATTTCTACTGGCCAGCATGGACCTAGAGCGGTCCCATCCATTTTATCATTTAATTCTCACCACAATCCTACAAAGTAGGCATTGGCCCCATTCTAAAGACGAGACAACCAAGGCTCAGAGAAGCGGTAAATTGGCCCAGGTCATATCACATTAGGCTTCAGCAACTCAGTTGGGTCCATGACTCAAGGTCTCACCTGCTTCCTTACCTGTAACAGGGAGCTCACACCTCCCCGACGTGGTGTAGTAAGAACAGAAGATGTACTCAGCTTTCAAGTGAGGACAGTCACCGTTATATCACACATCCTAAAAACAACCCCTCCATCCATTGCCTTCTGCCTTCGAGGCTCACAGTTACCGCTCCTGAGACAGGGCTGGGAGCCCCTCCTCCCCGGCACCGCCCCTGGGGCCTTACAGGGCCTGGCTTCTCCCCGCGCCCCTGTATTGTGGTGCCCCCTTGGTGGCTGCCACCCACACAATGTGAACGGCTCCTGGAGGCAGAGGCATAGTATCACACAGAATAGTTTCACTGCCCTAAAAGTCCTGTGTGTCCCTGTTCATCCCTCCTTCCCGCAACCCCGGGCAACCACTGATCTTTTTACTATCTCTATAGTTTTGCTTTTTCCAGAATGTCATATAGTTGGAATTACACAATATGTAGCCTTTCAAGTTGGCTTCTTTTACCTAGTAATATGCATTTAAACTTCCTCCATGTCTTTTCAAGGCTTGACAGCTCATTCCTTTTTATTGCTGAATAATATTCCATTGTCTGGATGTACCACAGTTTATTTATCCATTCACCCACTGAAAGACATCTTGGTTGCTTCCAAGTTTTAGCAATTATGAATAAAGCTGCTATCAGCATCCACGTGCAGATTTTTGTGAGAACATACGTTTTCAACTCATTTGGGTAAATACCAAGGAGCACAGTTGCCGGATCATATGGTTAAGGTAGGTTTGGTTTTGTAAAAACCGCTGAATTGTCCTTCAAAGTGGTTGCACCATTTTGCATTCCCACCAGCAAGGAATGAGAGACCACACTACCTTCGATGAGCTGACGCCCTGTTATTCTTGTTTTTAGGAGCTCCGCCTTTGTGCTCCATGTCTACTGAGCCCAGACCCCAGCTATCCAATCCTATTGCTCTTCTGCAGGGAGTATTTAGTACTCAGTGTATGTATCTTTGCTCTTTAATCATCTTTATGCTAATGACGAGCACTTAATACGAGCTGGGCACTAGACAGAGCTCTTCCAGTGTATCATCCCATTAATCCTCACAGAAACCCTATAAATGGGTACTATCAATATCCCCATTGACACATGTGGAAACTGAGGCTTGGACATGCACGGCAGCTTGTCCAAGGTCACACGGCTGGTGGGTGGGAGTGGTGATATTTGAACTCTCTGAGAGTGAGTCCTGGGCTGGGATGCTCCTGGTACGTGTCTCTCCATCTCCCGAAGAGCCAGGACCGGCTTCGCTCACCTGGAAGTCGCCCCCGTACCTGGAGCCTCCCGAGCAGCCATCGCCGACTGCTGGCTGAGCCCCCAGGGCCCTCCCAGTCCTGTGTCGCAGTAACCGTTCTTTCCTCCTACACGAGCTGTCTCCAAAACGTCCATGTTGTCTCCTCACCGTCCTCTCCACGGCCTTCTTTTTCAGGCCCCAGCACCCACACAGTCCCAATTCTCTCTCTGAGTTGACGACCCCCAAATCCCGCATCCAACCTGGCCTTGTGTGAAGACATCATCTCCCCGGTGATCACTGAGCATCGTCAGCACCTCTCCCATTAGGAGGCCCTTTTCCCTCATATTCACTGCTATGCACAAATGTGTCTCCAAAATTCACGGGCTAAGCCCTAACCCCCAAAGTGATGGGATTTGGAGGTGGGCTTTGGGAGGTGATTTGGGTTAATGAGGTCGTAAGGATGAGGCCCCATGACGGGATTAGGAAGCCCTTATAAGGAGATGAAGGGACCTCTCTCTTACTCAAAATCGTACCTCTCAATTTTCCCTTTAAAACTTCTTTGTTTTTTTTTCATTTCCATCCTTGTTCCACCATGTTGGTTCAAGCTTTTCCCATCCATTTTGGATCAATTGTTATAATCTAGCCTCTGTTTATTCAGCTCATCTTACAACAAATCTGCAACAAAAATAACATCCAAACCATGTATATCACTCCACAACCTGCTATGGCTCCCAAGTGCTCACTGGATTAAATCCACTCTTTATTCTGGTATTCAGTCTGCAGTGATCTGGGCCCCACCCTGCCCCTGTCCCAGCTCACCCTGCACAGATCTCTGCTCCAGCCCAGCCAGCTCCCCATCTCTTGCCTGCCCAACTGGGCTCATTTCCACCTCCAAGTGGTTCCACATAAGGTCCCCTGGCCTGGAATGTCCTCATTACTCTTCTCTTTTCCATCTGGAGGCCAATAAGCCTTCTAGATTGCCCTAAGTCCAGCCGAGCCAGGGCCATTGTCCCAATGACATCAACCCCATGGGACTGGTGCTTCCCAACTGCCTAAAGCAAGAGCCCTCATGCTGCATTAACAAGCATGGCCCACAGGGGATCCTGGCTCAGGAAGTTGGCTCCACTCTGTTCCCACCCATGGAGACTGGCCATCAGAACAGAACTGCAAGGCTATGAGGGTCCGGAAAATGAGCTTAGGAAAGTGGAGGCTTGGGGACACGCAGCCGCTGTCTGTTAGCACCAAAGGGTGCCCTGCACAGAAGGGGGTTCACTCTGAGCTGGGCTGGGGAGAAGAGGGAGAGCAAATGGGCTAAAGTCTTATAGGGTCTGATTTTGGTGTACGGGGGAGAACCTCGCTGGAAAGTTTAGAGTCACCTCAAATGTCATCTCTTCCTCCAGATCTCTAACTCCCCTGGCTAAAATGAACCTCACACGTGAGACTAGGACTTTAGTCACACTTCCTGGTCAATACATCTCACTTTATACTCAACGTTACGGGAGATGCGCAGACACATACTCACTCTGTACTAGACTGGAAAGTAAGGAGGCCGAGTCCATGATTGATTTCTTTTTATAATCCCAAAGCACCCAGCCCTGTCTCCAGCCTGTGAAAAGAAGGTCTGGCAAGATGTCTGTTGACTGAGTGCACAGCAGAACCCCTAGTATGCGGCTCGTGCCCTGCCATAGCTCTGTCCCTTGCCGGGATTCTGAGAGCGGGCTCCCAGCGGGGCAGGAGACTGGGCTTACCACGAGGTCCCTGACAACGCCTGAATTCCAGGGTTCTGGTGCCCCTCTAGGAGAAACTTGCCTTTGCTCATCTAGCTTTTCCTTTGCTTCCTTCACAAGTTGGCACCAGACGTAGGGCTGAGAGCCAGATTAGCGACGAAAGCTGTCAAAAAATATCTCCCCTCCAGAAAAAGCAAAGGAAAACAACATCTTGGTGGGGTTTTCCAGGGGAAGAAAAAGTAAAATAGTCTCTTTCTATGTGTTGCCCTAAAATGGCAGTTTTGCAGAGGGAAAACATATTTTTCCTGAGCAAAGCTGTTTGTAGTGTGAAAGATGGAATGTGTGTGCTGAGCACAAAGACACAAATTGGCCCGAGGCTCAGCTATGCGTGCTATTTTCCCAGGAGTTTATATTGGGCAGGAAGGGGTTGGGGAGAGGAAAAATAAAATCTTTGTTTGATGAAAACAGAAAAGAAATATTGGCCTGGATTGAATTCAAACACGGCATCTGGTATGAAGAAGGCCTATAATAGAGAGGCGCTGGATAAAGAAATGAATGTTGAAGGGGCCATCACCCTATTTGCTCTCTCTAGGCCCTCCAGAGAAGGTGCAGGCTCACTCCAACAGCAGAAGGGGCTGGGCCATCACAGACTAGAATGCCCAGAGTCTGCTCCAGGACATGGCCAGGCATCCCCCTGAGCCCTGCCTCTTGCGCTCCTGGGGTCACCTTCCAAGGCTCTTAAGAAGACTGAAGGAGCTATGTCCATGAAGGCATCAGCACAAGCCCTGGCCCCTGGTGAGCACCGAGGAGCGGTGGTGATGGTGATGGCGATGACGACGATCGTGGTGGTAAAAGCGGTGCTGGTGATAATGATGAAGACTAGTGTGATGGCGATGGCGATGTTGGTAGTGATGAATGAAGAAGATAATGATGGTGGTGATGATCATGGTGGTAATGATGGCGATGGTGATGATAGTGATGATGAAGGTGGTCATGATAGTGATGATGATGAAGATAGTTATGATAGTGATCACGATGGCGATGGTGACAATGACTATAGCTCCTGCCTCACCCACTGTGGGCACCACTCTACGGCCCTTCTTCCCCTCATAACTCTACCAGCCTCTCAGACTCAGAGAAAACCTGCCTCAAAGTCTGGCCGAGAGTCACTCAAAGAGCAGCCTGAGAGCCACCGGCATCAGATAGCTCCCTAGGCCTACCCCAAAACTTAAGATTGTGACTCCAGGGAGAGGGCCTAGGAATACGCATTTTAAACAAGCTCCCTGGGTAGTTCTTATGTACATTAGAGGCGAAGAACCACCCATGGAGTCTAACTCCTTCATTTTACAAATGAGGAAACTAAGGCCTGGAGCAGAGCAGGTCAGCCGGCCAGGGAGGGCAGAGCCAGGACTAGACTCAGATGCTTGAGCCCAGGAGCAGAGTACCTGTTGCCCTAGCATGTTCTGTCATTTATTCAACAGTGACGTTTTGAGTTCCAACTGTCCGCAGAGAACTGTCCAGGACCAAAACCAAAACAGACCAAATGCCTGCCTTCGACATGCACGCGACAGGAGTGGGAGAGAATGGAAAAGTATGGGGAAGAGGTAAGGGCCAGGACAGAAGAGGGGCTGCGGGAGTTCTGAAGGGAGAGGCTGCGAGGGTGGGGAAGGCAGGAGGCACGGAGGGTCTCAAAGGTCGACGAAGATGGTTTGGAGGAAAGGAACTTTACCTGAGCTTTGCAGGATGAGCAGAAGTTGCCAAACAAAATAAAGAAAAGGCTACTGCAGACGGAGAGAACAGCATGAGCAAAGGCACGAAGGTGAACTGTCGAGGACATTCATGGGAAACAGAAAGAAGCTCCATTTGTCTAGAGCTCCAGGTGGGATGGGGCCCCATGGGGCTCAAGGCCTGGGAGCCAGAGAACATGGGCAGCTTGGTTTTTACCTTAAAAGCAACAGGGAGCCATTGGCAGCTTTCTGGGAGGGGAGTGCATGCATTTCAGGAAGGTCGGCTGACAGCATCTTAAAACTGAATGGAATGATAGATGACCTCGGCCTTGAGCTCAAACCCCTAAAGGTGCCAGCAGCCAGGGAAGCTAGTGGCTTCCAGGCCCCAGACGGGATAGCTGCAAACTACCTTCCGCTTGCCTTCGATAGAGACAAGGGCGACAGGTTGAAAGGGTGTATATGTGACATTTAATGGCCAAGGCTGCTCTGTGCTCTGTCCTGACCCAGCATGCCCACCTTAGCACATCCTGGCCTACCCGCTACTGTTTCCTTGCAGTAATGAGTAAGATGGGCTTCTCCTGGCCAAACTTCGAAAGGCAGAGTGGGAGAAGGAGGTGGTAGCGCCACCTGTCGCCCTCGAACACGCCCTGTTTCAGATCCATACGCATTTAGTGGCAGCGTGACCTTGGGCCAGTTGCGGATTCTCTCTGAGCCTCCGTCTGTATCTGTAAAATGGGGATGATGATACTGACCTTACAGAGCTGCCCTGAGGCAGAGAGACAAAGTATGAAAAATGCAGCCCAGTGCCCAACCCAGCATGGGTATAAGCTATGTGATGGCTGCTCAGATGATGATGATGATGATGACGACAGTGACGTAGCTCCCCAGTTCCAGATTGCTTCGCCGCCATCACCGCTAGCATCGGCAGTATCACAACATCGCCTTCCTATGTTGTGACAGCTTGGACCCCTCATCAGCCATGCAGGAGCCAGGAGATCAAAACATAAACAAAGCTCGTTGCTTCAGGCCCTGAGCAAAGTGTGGTGCCAGGACAGGTGGAAGCTCAAGGCCAAATCTCTTCACCCCAAAAACCTTATCTGACCTCCCAGTTGAAAGAGGGTGAGCTGGGCTCAGCGCGTCCACACGGAGGGCAGCATAGAGAGGAGCGCCAGAGTCCCGAGAGCTAATTCTGCTCTACAGCTAAACTTCCAGAACCCCAGCTGCATCTTGATGAAGAATTCAGAGGCCCGAAATGTCCCATTATGCCCAGAAATAACAAGAATAAACATGCCACAGATATTGATGCTAATAGCTCCTTACATGTACGCAGACAGTGACAGGTCATTTGCAAACACTTTCAGATCCATCATCCTGTGAAGGAGGCTGGGAGGAGATTAGTGAGTTGGTATTTCAGGTGGGGAAACTGAGGACAGGGAGGTTAATTGGCACTGCTCACAGTAAGGAAAAAGACTGGTCTGACTATGTCTAACGCTCCTCTGTGTCTGAGTAAAAGTTACTTGTGAAAGTTCTTTCCTTACCGGCAAAGAGAACAGCGTTTCATAGCTTATATAGGACACTCGGAAAGTTTCTAGTCTGATCTCCTAGATGATCATCTAGCCCAAATGAGAAGAGACAACCTAAAGGAATACATTCTGTGCCTGCCTCAGAGAATCATAGGTGTTTAAAGTAAGAAGGGCCCCACAGAGATCTTAAAACCAAGTCCTTTTCAAGCTGTTGAACTTCACTCTCACTGCTCAGTGTGGACCAGCAGCATCAGTATCACCTGGGAGCTCGTTAGGATGCAAATTCTCAGGCTCCACGCCACACCTGCTGAGTCAGAATCTCGGGGGGTGTGACCTAGGAATCCGTAATTTAACAAACCTACCAGGTGATTGCACACTAGATTTTGAGAATTCGGCACACTAAACCTAACATATACTAAAATTTGAGAGACATTGCTCTCAAGATTTGGGGGATTCTTTGAGGGATGAGGAGGTCAACAGAAGTCGAAAGCAGGTTTCATTAGGTTGATATAACTGTTTTTAGTCACCTAGAAGGCCACAAATATCATTAATTTGGGCCACCAACTTATGTCACATCCGTGTAGGTCAGGCCCCAGAGCCTCTCACTTGAACACCCTGGAAGATGGCCAGGGCTGTACAGAAGTCTTCTGGGAGCCCAGAGCTATGCATACCCAATCCTGTCACACGCAGGCACCGGCAGGCTAGGGACACTCCTGTGCTACGCTCAGAGAATGCCAAGCTTGAGACACCGCCCAGAAACGGTGTGAAAGTCAGCTGTGGAACCACGGAAAATGCTCAGCCTGTCACACTCCCGTCATTTCACAGATACCATCGGTGTCTTTTGTACATTTTTGTACTTACTATTATCACATTCATATTTATGATGAGGAAATATGTTGTTTGGCGATTCTACTGTGAAACAAATTATCTAATACTCTCTGCCAGGTTCTGGGTCTTTCACTCCACAGGAAACAGCTCAATAATTGTAAGTTGAGCTGTTACGACTATTGGTTTGAGCTGATCAGAATATTCTTAGTACTGTGTTACGCACATGCAAAATGGAAATAATTGAATGTCAAGACCCCCTATTTTTTTTTTTACTTACTGATTTAATAAAAAGTAAACATTCTAAGTTTAAACTTACAGGACTCTTTTTATATGAATAATGTTACTCGTATCTATTTTGTATTTTGGGACTTTCTGTAGGATTTAATTTGAGAAAAAGATGTTACTGTTCATAAAATGTTAGAACATTAATAATTTAGGCCAACCCTCTCATTTTATAGATAAAAGATCTATCATGGGTTCATGGGGTGCACCCAAGGTCACACAGGTATTTTAAGTATAATTAAATCAGAGAGCAGGGAAACATTTGTTATGCCAGAGGATACTTTAGGGACTCAGAGAAGTAATTTTTGTCATTTAGTAAATTTAGATGTTTTCACCATTCAGGGATTTGAAGAAATAGTTTTGTTCACTTTGGCCAGAGGACTGGTGGGCTTCTGTTGCTTTAGCTACCTGGTTATGTTAACTCATTTTCCACTAGAGAAGTGTCCCCCACACCGCCCCCCCACACCACCAACTCTGTTTATACTGCACTATCTGCTCCAGGGAGAGCAGATCCCTCGGATCTGGCCACTCCACTCAGAGAAGCTCACGTTCTCCTCTGTGTACCTCTGTTCTTTTACAGATGGGGCCCAGATGGAGACATAGCTGCTGCCATCAAAAGACGTGCAGCAGAGACCACCCTCCCTCCAGGCTGAGCAGGAAAGGCAGGGCCGTTGGGTACGAGGGGAGGACAGGTGAGGCTAGGGGCCGGCTGAGCCAGTCTGATGACCACAGGCCCTCCCCGAGGATTTCTGCCAACTCTCATTCATACTCACACCTGTCCTAACATGCCCAGGACAGCAGGTGCTTAAATGCATGTCTGTTGAATGAATGCACAAACGTCCAAGGCCCTCCCAGTGCACACAGCTCCAAGAAGACCAAGGAGCCCATGTGGAGTTCCATGGAACACGGGGAAGCTGCTCTCCAAAGGGCAAAAGGATGTCAGCCTGTTAGCAGAATGAGCTTCCCATTCATTCCCTAAAAGTATAACTTGCTAACTGCTGACACACTGAATTATTCATGCCTCCACAGCTGGGGTTTCCTACCTTTCACAATTACTCACCTTACTCATCCAGGGCCCCAGCTAGCCCTCTGCCTCCCTCATTTAGGAACAGGCATTGCAATGGGATACTCAGGGCAGGCAGTAAACAGACAAAGGTACCTCCACTTTCTACTTCTCTTCCTCAGAAATAGGCTCTTTCCTTTTTCCCTTCCTTCTTTCCTTCCTTCCCCTTCCTTCCTTCCTTCCTTCCTTCCTTCCTTCCTTCCTTCCTTCCTTCCTCCCTCCCTCCCTCCCTCCCTTCCTTCCTCCCTCCCTTCCTTCCATGCCCCAGCCGTCTCCTGGCAAATAGAAATCCCAGGTTTTAGCTGTTCCTTTCTCACAGAGAAAACCAAACCTCAGAGTTTAGGGGCCTGAGGAATATAAGGTGTGTATATTCATCAACAGGATGTGTGGGCCATTTTTCAGATGTCTACTCCGGGCTAGGTGGACGTCTAGGCCCTTTGTGGACATCAGCGCATTCTGTCCCCTCCACAGGCATTGGAGGCAGCGGCTGCCACCCCAGCCAGGGTCAGAGCGTAAATGCTCTTTAGGATTTAGGAGCAATTCGATGGAGGGTACATCTCTGCAATAAATTTCGGAACTGTCATTCATGAGGAGTTCATAAAGACTTGGAGAAGGCTTACAACAGAATATTTAGGGAAAACAAGGAGAATAGAGAAGTGTAGGAAGAGCATGGTATCAACTTAGCTTTTGAAAATGATGTTGATGATGTAAATATCAAAGCGAAAGAAAGGAGCAAAAAAGTTGATAGTCGCTGATCTCTGAGTAGTGAGGTGGTCAGTCGCTTAGAAATTGATGTTTTGATATTTTCCAAGTTTTACCCCATAAGAATGTGTTACTATCACAGTCGGTGGGGGGGGGGCAGTATGTCTGGGTGACACATGTCATTATTGGCCGTGAAGATCTCAGAACGAACAGATTTGACAGACTTGCTGAGCAGCCGGGGCCGAGGAGACAAGTGAGCGGGGGAGCTGGGATGGAAGACACGGTCAGAGAGCAGGAGGAGACGGGCGGGCGGAAGGGCGAAGGGCTGAGGGGGAGTCAGGCGCCCAGGGGACAGAAACAAGAGGCAGGAGGGAAAGGACCAGGGCCCAGAGCACCAGTCAGGGGCCTTGGAGGGGCTCGAAAGGCCAGCTCCCTTCCATCCGGTCCAGGCCAGGGCAGGGAAGACCTTGAGCCCTCACACTACTGGTGGAATAAGACATTCAGAATGGTTTTAATACACTTAAATTGTTCAAAAGTTATATGTGTACATATCTGTGTGTGTGTGTGTTTTCGTGTACCGTATGTGTAAATGTATGTGTAAAGTCCTTTTGCCATCCACCACTGACCCCACAGAAGCAAGCACTGTACTATGACTCTGCCGAGGTCCTTATGCACATATAAGCACATTGTAAGCAAATGTGACCCACTGTCGGGTTTTCCCTTCTACCAATAGGAAGCATTCAAAATACATTGTTCTGCATCCGGCCTCTTTCACTTCATGCCACTTGGACAGGTTACTACTAACACTAAGGTCCCCAAAGTGGGTTGTGTCATGGCCTCTGCCATTGCAGAAGTGGGGCAGCTGCCCCCAGCACACAAGCCCCAGGAGGCCCCACACTCCCTCTCCTGCCAGGTCTCCAGGACTCAGCAAACATGGGTAAAGACTGGCCAGCCTCAGCGATTCCTTCAGGGCATGGCTTGGCCCAGCAGCCAAACTGCCATCCAGAGGCAGCGACAGCCTGTGGGTCGCCCTGCCAGTTCTCCAGGCACTGCTGTCCCCTAGCCAGCCCTGGGTGGCCGAGGTCCACCTAGAGGGCCATCTTTTCTGGCGAGACCTCCATGTAGTACAGAGCATGCTGGGCTCCCCGGGGGCTCCGTGAATTATGAGGAGATGAAAGATTGAAGCCTATCAAATATAAAATGCAACTTAATGATCATAAATAATACATGCCCAATGCGCCTCTGCTAAAGAAGACAAACACTGTGAGCAAGAGGACCTGCATCAGAGGCCGGATGGGAGGCGGGGGTGGGGGAAAGGGACTCCCAGAGTGAGTACAGTGGGAGCTCATATCCCAAACTGCGAGAAATCGAAACTGGCTGGCTGCCTCCTCCATGCAGCCTGCTCTGATTGACTTTTCCCTCCTTCGCCTACCTACCTAGCGTCCTGGTCTCTTTGCCCACCATCTGCAGAGCTGTTAGAAGGCAGAAACTGGGTTTTAGACATCCTCAAATGCCATCTTTTTATTGACAGAGTCAGCCCAGGAAACTTCTACCAAATGAATGAACTTTCCCACTGATGGCCTGGGCCTCCAGGCCTCTCTCTATCACCAGAGTCAGATGTCTCCAGATGTTCTCTCAGATCATCCCCCCACCGACCCAGTTCTGTAAATTGGTGTGTGTGTGGGGGGGGGGGAGATGATGGTTTTTCTATTTTACAGATGAGAAAACTGAGGCGTAAAGAACTGAGCAACTTGCGAACTGTAACGCCAGCGATCTTCGCCATGCCAAGCCACACAAATACCTCATTTGTTCTCCACATTACGTTTTCCATGCTGAAGCCACTCTTACAGATGTTAATTATATCAATCTGGTTCTGATTATCCCAATAATACCAAGCTCCCACTTCCCATCCCAGCCCCTGCTTCCTAGGATCTGTGGGACTCGGTATGTAACTACTCTACGGCTTACATATTCTTCACTACTACACCGCACAGGACCGCCTCTTCGGTAACCCAACGATGACAACATGACTCTTCCTTTCTCCCTCTCTCTCTCTCACACGCACACACATCACAGTCAGTCACAGGAGTAGCCAGAAGTCATATACAGCTCCAGTGACCCTCAGCCATGTGGAAATGTAGCACCTACGTGAACAACAATAGGGTTGAACTTGGGAACCTTACCTATTGATCATAACATGCCATCAGCAAGCAGCATCCTGTCCTTATTTTTCAACTTTATTTTCCTGCAGTCCTGAAAAGACAGGCTGCTTAGTGCAGATCACCCCGAGAGGAAGTTCTGTTCTTCCCTGGCAGGAAGGGGAACTACTATTTCTATGGAGGCCCTGCCTTCTCTCTCACTCCTTGTCGGCCAGTGTTCCTATGCTCCTTTGGTAAAATGGTTTCAGACTTGCCAAAACCTATAGAGAGATCTCTTCACGTCTTTTAGTATTAGAGAGGGGAGGTGTGGACTGCGGATAGGGTCTGAGTAATGCCTATTTATTCCAGGAATGTTGTTGAATCTAGACTTGAATAAGATATATGTGAGATTTTGCAGGAAGACTCATTTTAGAAACAAACAATCAAACAAATAATACTACCGAGGCCCTACTGCGACATCCTGACTGAGAGGAGCCGAAATGCTCCAAACTCCCAGGACACCCTCCGGCTCTAGTCCTGAGCAAGACACAGAGCTAAAGAGGCAGAAAGGAATGAGGAAAGTAGGAGCTTCCCTAAACACCTAGATGACTTTGGTCTCCTGTATCTTATAACTCAAATCCAACGAATGAGCGAGAATCAAGGCCTGGCGACATGCCAGCTCATGCCTGGCATTGGGCGGACAGCAGTAACCAAAGCATGGCAGCCCCCTGCTCTCAGTGGTGGGAGGCAGACAACTAACCAGTAAGCAAGCAATAAAATAACTGCACAGTGATAAGTACGATACATAAAATAGAACCAGGTACAGGCATACCTCATTTTATTGTGCTTCACTTTATTATACTTCACGGATACTGTGTTTTCATCGACATTGAGGCAAGACCCTCCACTGGCAAAAAGAGCATGACTCATCGAAGGCTCAGATGATGGTTAGCATAGTTTAGCAATGTAGTATATTTTAATTAAGGCATGTACATTTTTAAAGACATTTTGCTATTGCACACTTAATAGACTACAAGCCTAGTGTAAACATTACTTTTATATGCACTGGGAAACCAAAACTTTCGTAACCTACTTTATTGCGATATTAGCTTTACTGCCGTGATCTGGAACTGAACCTGCACTATCTCTGAGGTGTGCCTGTAATATGACAGAGAGTGACAGGCAGTATCTGAAGCCCAAATTCCCATGCCAGAGGAGGTCTGCATATTTGTCTCACTACAACCACCAGGAGATGATTACAGAATCCAAAAGGAAGCAACCCATAGGTCCCAAAAATGTTATCCCCAGCTGTTGAGTCCTGTAGCTTTCTGAAATGGGTTCAGTTTGAGTCCTGCCTTGGTGTGTGGAGGCGGGGGCACAGCCAGCTATATAGTGGCCCCCAAAGGCCAGGCCAGGTCAGCTTGGGCCTGAGAAACACCTGGAGAATGGGATAAACATAAAGATTCTTGAGGCCAACACTGAAGTGTTGGATTTTCTAGGTGGAACATGGAAATCTATATTTTTAAAGGACCCCAGGGGGTGCTGATGAGCCCCAAGGTTTGGAAAGAACTGATTCAGTTGGTCTCTGCTGGCCATCTCTGCCAGCCTTTTGCAGGCCAAGGAAGCCACAGAGGGTGGGTACCCTGTCTGGGTTACTCTTGGGCCCTCCAGCAGCCTGTGGCCTTCAGGATTTGGGTTTCTCTCTGTGGAGCCCTGACCCTCAGGTGGCCTCACGGCTCCACTTAGCCTGGGCCAGCTCTCAGGCCTCTGCTCCACTGCTCCCTGGTCCTCACCTCAGCGCACTCTCCTGCCCCAGCCCCTTTCCCCTCAGCCCTGCCACCCGTTAGTGAATGCCATCGAGCTTGGCTGGGTGCGCAGTGATAGCAGTGGCTGCAGGTTCTTACCAATGGGATCAACAGGGCATCTCCTGAGCATGAGTCAGGACGAGAACCCGGTGACTGATGCCCCAGCTGGCATGTTAGAGGTCGCCCTGAAGAAGTGGCTGGTCTTGGAGGCAGGAAACCTTTCTGGGGAGAGTAAATGGCTCTGGGCTTTGGAGAGCTCAGAAGCCTTATCTAGGAATGAGTGGTTTGTTTGCCAGCTGGCTATGGGGCAGCTTATTCTTGTCAAAGTCTTATCTGAAGTCGTCATGGCTAGAATGGGTCGGTTGGCTTCATGCAATCTTCTCTTGGCGTCTCCCACCAACTCACTTTGTTCTAATTTGGTGAGTAGACAAAACCTCTATCTGTTCCCCCTTTTCTCAGGACAGCGTTGGGCAGAAGGGCCCAGAGCTTTCTTTAGACTAGAGCTAGGCGTTACTCTATTTGCAGAGACTGATGCCTGAAAGGGAACCAGACGCTAAGAACATAGCCTGGACCTGGGGCTGGCTGCTACTCCCGGTGCCTCTCTGTAGGGGTTGCAGGGCAGCACCTTCAGAGGCGACCCTCTGCCCAGGAGAGAGAAGGGCATGAAGACCAAAACCTTGCAGGACCGGCTGGATCTGCCAATACCACCACCACCAATTCTTACTTGGCCACCTGAGAGAAGGAAACTAAACAACAGGCAGCAGACCAGGCGTGGCAACCAGACCCACCTCTGCAGGGCAGAAGTGCAAAGATTGCCGGACCCTCCCGCCTCTCCCACGGGGTCGTGAGCGGCGGCTCCAAGGAAAACACCCGGCTGATAAAGCCAAAAGGGCATGACTAATAATACCTTCTTCTAGAAATGGATGAGAAACAAGAAAGAAAAAGAAAATATAAGCCAAATCTTATGAGCAGACTTTTCTACAGTCTTTTTCTAGTTACTTTTAAAAATCCTCAAGAATCATTGAGGGACAGAGTCAACACATGGCAAGCACAGAAGAGGCTGTCCTCTTGCTGTATGCCCCCTACAGAGTGCTGCAAGGACATTTCTTTTTTTTATGCCTCAGTTTACCATCACTGAATAGGAACTACAGTCATGCACTGCATAATGATATTTCAGTCCACCATGGGCCGCATATACCATGGTGGCCCCATAAAATTATAATGGAATTGAAAAATTACTGTTGCCTAGCGATGTCACAGGTGTTGCGAAGTTGAAGCACAAAGATTGCAAAAATCAACGAGGCTGTAGTTGAGACAGCAAGTGACTTTAACCTGGGCATGGATGAGGATGACATCGAGGAGCTCCTGGAGGTGGTGCCTGCGGAATTGACTACTAAGGGGTTGTTGGAGCTGGAAGAGGAACGCATAGCCGAAGAAGAGGCCAGAGAAAAGGACACTGCAGGAGAAGAAAAGGAAGAAGAACCCCCAAGGAAATTCACAGTAAAGGGTTTAGCAGAAGCTTCTGCAGAACCCTACACACTCCTTAAAAAGTTTGAAAACATAGATCCAACTCCACAAAGCTTGGGACTGTTCATGGTGCATTATTTGTTTATGAGCAAATCTACGATGAAAAAAAGAAGCAAACCCTGCAAACCACCATGGACATATTACTGAAAAGAGTCTCAAGAAATGCCTCGGGCAGGTCCTTCAGGCAGTGTTCCAGAAGAAGGCTTTACTCTCCCAGAAGACGACGGCTCCGTGCGTGTGATCGCCCCTGAAGACCTTCCAGGGGCACGAGCCGCAGAGGCGGAAGACGTGGTACTGATGATCCTGCCTCTGTGTAGGCCTAGGCCAATGTGCATTTTCATGTCTCGGTTTTTAATAAAAGTTTAAAAAGTAAAAAAATAAAATTAAAAAAAATAGAAATAGGAAAAGCTTATTGAATAAGATATAAAGAAAATATTTTAATACAGCTGTACAAAAGCATGTTTTAAGCTGAGTGTTATTACAAAAGAGTTGAAAAGCTAAAGAAATGAAAAAGTTTACATAAAGTAAAAAAGTTACAGTAAGCTAAGGTTAATTCATTACTGAAGAAAAACAAGGATTTTTTTTTTTAATATAAATTTCGCGTGGCCTGCGTGTATGGTGCTCATAAAGTCTGCAGTCGTGCGACGTCCTAGGCTTCCGCATTCCCTCGCCACTCACTGACGGACTCACCCGGAGCAACTTCCAGTCCCAAAAGCTCCATTCACGGTAAGTGCCCTATACGGGTGTTCCATCTCTGACCTTTTATACTGTATTTTTACTTTTCTATGTTTAGATATGTCCAGATTCACAAATACTGTCATGTTACAACTGCCTATGGTATTCGGTACAGCAACATTCTGTGCAGGCTCGCAGCCGAAGAACAGCAGGCTATCCATAGAGCGTAGATATGCAGTAGGCTGTAAGCACACTCTGTGATGTTTGCACAATGTCGAAATCATCTTACAACAAATTTCTCAGAACATATTCCCATAGTTAGGCAACACAGGGTTGTACAAGCATTTGGTGCCTTCCCAGGGCCCCTTGCTTTAGCCATTAAGATATCTGTCCACTAGTAGTTGCTATGTGACCTCGAGCAGTATGTTCCGTTCCTTAAGATTTTTACTTGCAGAATGTAAATATTTGCGAAGGAATGCCAGGAGGTTTCCCACCCCGCTCCTGGAGCTGGGGCTGCAGTGGCCAGCACGGCTAGGTACAGACAGGGGAGAGTGCAGTATCAGCAACAGAGAGCCCCGGGAAGGGACCTTTCAACCATTGGCTCATGTCGAGATTGTGGCTGATCTCAGCAATAGTGACAGCCACATCGAAGTCCTGACTGGGGCAAGTCACTTGGTCTCTACGAGCCATGACCTCCTCATTTGTAAAAATAAGGGGTGGAAGTGGATGGCAGCCTCAGAGGTCCCTTCAGCATAGGCGGCCTACAATTCTGTGAAAACCAATGAGAAAAGGACAAGGGTGTCTATGCCCTGTCACCAACGTCCCGGTGCCTTCAGCCAGTGAAGACTGGGGTGGGACGCTCTAAGCCGGTCTCCAGCCCAGATCTGTCATTTATGGCCAGCTCCACCTTGTTCAACGTATGTGATCATAACCACCCCGGGAGGACCATGATCCCCATCTTACAAATGCTCGGAGAGATTATATAACTTGCCCAGGGACACACAGCTCTGCAATAGCAGATCCAAGGTTTTGATTGACGTCTGCCTGCCTGCCTTGTCCACTCTCCAGCCACTGCATGGAGGCCACTGGGTCCCTGCGCAGGACCCAGGGCTTGCTCTCCTTTCCCATTCCCTTTCACATGCCTACACCTCCTTCCACTGTCTCCCCTCCCTGCATCAGGTGAATGAGACAAGGTCATGTCCACGCATCCGCTGACACTTGCTTTGTCCCCAAAGCCAATAAATCAAGAGGTAAACAGATGTAGGACCCAGTGCCCCCAGACAAGAGCAGAAAGAGAGACAGGAGGGAGAGAAGGCGGCGGGAGATGGGAGAAGGCCTAGAAGTAGAGGGGAGGGAGTGAGGGTAGCATGGATCCAATCACTCTTACGACAAGGCCACCTCACTAAAAACGAGCAAAATGCTCTCGCGTAGTTACAGTCCTTGGAAGCTACTGTGCTACCATCACCTCGAGCAGCAGCGATGATGCACATGTGAGCTCCTGTGCATTTGCACGTACGTGTGCGTGGGTATTCTCTGTGGGCAAGCCCTTCCCTGCACACTATTCCACTCACCTCCCTTCCCTGTCCCGTGGCCCAGAATCACCAGGACAACCTTCCTAAGCTCTCTGAGAAGAGACCCTCTTTCAAACGGAACCTCTGGGAGGGTCTGGACCCTGCATTCTCGCCTGCTGCGTGGGAACCTCTGGCTGACCTCCTGCAAGTTACCTGTCCCCTTGGCACCAGCCCCCTTCTCAAGCCACCCTCCCCGCCCCTCCCCACCCAGGGCTCAACTCTTACACATAAAATTGTCATTCCACTGACCACGGGAAGTCTCCCCTGGAGCCATTTTAGGCCACTCCTTGTGGTCCAGATTCAGAGTGTTTGGTCACAGTGCCAAAGGGGCTTTTAAATCAGGGGTGGAGAAGGACTTCGAGGGGGTCGATGCCCAGCTCGCCCTTCACCTATCAGCTGAGCACGTAGGATCAGAGCAGCGTGTCATCTTGGGCAAATCGCTTCGTCCTCCAGGCCTAATCCTCCGCAGCGATGAGTAAAGGTTAGGGGCATAAGGTTCATCTTATTTCTAAAGTCTGTGCATTCAGTAAACCTGAGTCCTCCCGCCCTGTACCCTTAACCTTTTCCCATGAGTCGCTGTTCCCTGCTGGTCTGGGCAAAGCCATCAATCACAGGTGAAGAACAATCCCTGATCCTCTTGTGCTAATTAGGAAGAAAGCTGGCTCTGGGCCACTGGATCTCTCCCTCATTCCCAGACAGGGCAGGGGAGCAGTGGGATGGCAGTGTGTCCCAGGGAGGACGGTCACCTTGTTCTTCCCCTCCTCCCCTCCTGGGCTCTGGGCGGCTCCCACAACTGGAGGAGCCCTGAGCAACCGACTGGGCAGAGCAGGAACTTATCAATGGCTCGTTCTCTCTGGAAGCGGCTTTCATTGATCAAATCTATTCCTAGCCTTCTGTTCCTGAGAATCCCCATGGGGACCAAGAGTCACTTGCTCTACCTTGTGGATAAAAATAAAAACACCCCTCGGTCCACAAAATTTCACTTTCTCCCTTTTGTTCCTGCCGACGAACACGCCCCACCCCAGGGGAGAGGAGACAAATCCCCACCCGCCCCCAAATGGGGAGAGAGGGTGACAATCTCTGGACCCTTCTACTTTCTAGAATACATGGATGTGAGTGTGTGTGCACAGTTCTCCAACCCCACTCAACACGCGTGCGCATGGGCGCGCCCCGGCGAGAACACGGGGACTGGAAAGACGCGCTGGGTCACGGTGCTGCCTAAGGGGAACCGAGCGGATGCTTTTCCCTCATCAGATTCTCTCCGATGCTGCAGCAACGCTGTTTCACGTGAACTAAAACAGCATGGGAATGGCGGATGGGGAATCAAAGGGTATAGATTCCAGGAACACAGACTGCCATGGCGGCTCGGGGGGTGGGACCCCACAGTGATGTCGGATAAATTAATATCGTTTAATGAAGCAAGCAGCTTAAGGGAAGGGAAGTGCCTTCCTTTCTCCTCCAGAAGGAAGAAGGTGCTATGAGTGGAGCTGCGCGGCCCTCCTTCCACTGGCCGTGGCCTTTCCCACTGGTCCGGGGCAAGTCACATCTGGGACTGGATGCTGAACAGGGTCGGGGAAGGAGGAATTACCCCTCTGGGTAATTCGGTCTTAACGACTAATTCTCCATTGATGACCACTAGGAGCCGTGAGGCCTGAGTGTGAGTCTAACTCACAAGCTGTGTGCGCCCTGGACAAAAACGTCGTCCATGTACCAGTGTTCAGGCCGTGCGCTGCCCAAGGATGCTTGGGGAAGGATGCTATTTACACCGTAGACGTTTATCAATTTATCTGAGAGTGCGTGGGTGGGCGCAGAGGTTCCAGGCTCCTGGCTGAGCCCTAGAGCGGCAGGGAAGGCGGTCTTCCCGCGTAAATCCCCCGTCATGCTCTTTATTGCATGCTGCGTCGTGGCTCCCTATCCTAACTATGCCCCGGGAGGGACCTAGTCTCTTCTCTCTCTCTGCCCTTTAGGAAGCCCAGTTCTGCCCCCGCCAAGATAACAATATGCAACAGCTGCCTCACCTTGGTGGTGGGTGGCAAGCAGGGAAGGGAGTGAGGGGTGGAGAGGGTGCGATGTTGCTGGCCTGGGTGCAGGGTCAGAGGCTGGGGCCTGCCATGGCGGCTGCCCACCGGGGCCGGAGAGCTCCCACGCAGTGGTGGGCGAGAGCACCTCATACAGGGGTTCAGGTTGTACTAACTCAAAGGAGTTACTCCAGGAAGGGCCCCTTGTCCTTTACAATAAGAATTACATGTATTTAAGGTGTGAGGGCCCTTTTCTAATTCATGCGAAGGCCCTGTGCACGGGCAGGGGCCTGGGTCTGGGGCAGGTCCTGCGTTCTCCTCCAGGAAAGGGAAATGTCAGAGGCAGCCTAAGGGGCTGTGAAGGCTGAAGCCTCAGCCAGGGGGTTTGCTTGGACGGCTGCACCTGCGGGAGGAAGCCTCCAGGTCTGGAGAGCTGCAGGCCTTTCCCAGCACCAGCGAGAAGGCAGGGACGGGGTCCCTCGCACAGCTCCGCCCCTGGGATGCGTGGCCCAAAGCCCCCAAATCCACATCCCGGGGCAGCTCTGTCTGACACACACTCCTCACACTCCACTCTAGATTCTACTTCCCCAAACTGGCCCTGAAGGTCATCAGTGTGGGAGGGGACATCTTTGGTTCATCTGTAACTTTCTAAGTGACCTGCACGGCCTTCAGGTAACCTCACCAGGGATGGGTGAACACCGTGGGCCCAGGGGCCCACCGCACAGAGATGAAAGAAAAGGCAAGAAAAGACAGAGGACCTCTTTTGGGCCGCTGTCCCAGGTTGGGGACCATGAATCACAGTTCTGGTCATGCCACCTTCTGGTCAAACCTTTCCTTCACATACTGCCTTCAGGCACTGTGGTCCAGCCAGACCAAATTACCAATAGGCACAAAAACAACAGTGAACTTATTTGAGACGCCCCATCCCCCTCCCTTGCGTATTTGTCTCTGTAGCCCTCGTCACTCTCTAAACACTATTTATTTTACCTCTGTTTCCCTTCCAGCTCCCCCGACTGCTGGGTGCCGCATGAGGGGATGCTGATGAAATTCCAGCTCCTCCGACACGGGGGCCTCCGCCCTGGACACACAGCCCTCTGGCGGGACTGAGTTCCACTCTGCGGCACAGACAGTAACCTTACATGGAGGTGATTCCTCTGTTAAAAATAGATCGAGGCTCCTGCCGCTCTCATCAAACTCCGGGAAGGCAGAAGCAACTGAGCCTAATTACTATTCCAAGGAGACCACCGCCTGCTTCTTATTTATGCGTGTACTGGGAAGTTCTTTATTTACATTGTTGTAATTTACATTTCCCACAAGTTCCTCGGTTCCCCAGGTCCTCTCCATGCTCCATGTTGCTAAACTACTGAGTTGCTCCCAATTGCCAGCAGCTCACAAGGCTCTTCTGAGAACTGCTGGGTAAATATTCCCCGTTCACTGGGAAATGGCTAAAGAGCGGGTGGAAGTTTCTCTACAAATAACTAGGCTCTTGACACTTGGTTTAGAGACGTACGGCTACCCCAAAGGCAATTTCACCACGAGACTCGGCCTCATACAAGCACCTCTCACGGTCAGACCCCAGGTTTCCGCTGACAGGACACTGGGACCCTGAGTCCCGGGACCGAAGGTGTCCACAGAAGCAGCCACGGCAGTGCAACAACGAACACCTCTGTGGGTTTGGGGGAACTTGAACACTGTTCCTACTCTTTGTGTCCCCACTACCTCCCGCTCAGTTGGAAAGGGAGACAGTAACTCCTTGTGCGCAGCCTTCCAGCCTCCTCTGTGTCTACCTTCCCGTCCCTCTCAGCTTCTCGGGCTCCAGGCAGGTGACAGGTGGGAGGACGAAGGTTCTGTGTCCCTTGTCGTGCCCGTGGACTCACACTTGTCTCACTTCTCCCAGCCCGGGCAGGCTCAAGCCATGCCAAGGAACCCGAAGGCAAGGTGGCTTCCGCCCCGCGTCGGTGCCCACCAGCCCAGATCTGAGGGCTCATCCTCGGCTGCCTGATTTGGACTCTCCTCCTCTCTCCTTTCCCATTGCCGGGGGTCTCCCTCCAGCCTGCCTCCACCCACTCAATCCTGGAAAAAAGAGCAGCCACCTTACCTGCCCAAAGGACAGCTCGTGGTCACACCGCTGCTGGAAAGCCTTCCTTGGTGGCCCTCACAAAAAACATTTTCCTGCAAATCTCCCCATTTCATTAGACCTGTTTTCTACCCAAACTGAACGATAAACAATAATCACATCGATTCCCCTACATGGCATCTCCAGCACTCTCTATCCCCTGCTTCGTGACCCTTGTCACTAACTCACTGTATATTTTACTTATTTCTCATGTCTGCTGTCTCCGCCACGCTGCCATGGAAGCTCGACGACGGAGGGATTTTTGTCTATTTTGTTGACTGCCATGAAACACACAGGGCCTGGCACACAGTAGGGGCTCAAACACCACTCGCTGCATGAATGAATAAATGAATGAATGAACGAACGAACGAACGAATGAACAAACGATGAGAAGTTACATATGTCCAGTATTCTCCACCCTTCACATGCATCATCATAGTTCATCTCGTGATAGCACCACAAGATAGATGCTTTCATATCCTCATCTGACACGTGCGAGAAAGGTCAGTGAATTTCTAAGGTCACAGAGTCTGGACAGGGTAGAGCTGGAGCCCACTGAAGTTTTCTTCAGCACAACGGTACCCGCACACGGTGGAATAAGGAAGGGCCCAGGCCCAACTGACCCCAACGACCAAAATCTCAGACATCACTCTGCTCCCAGGCGCCCCACTCTCGCCCATTGCGCTGCCTCCCAGCCCTCTGCCCGCCGCCCACTATCCTCAGTCTCCACCTTGCTCACCCTTCAAGGCCCACCTGTCAAATGCCACCTCCTCCATGAAGCAATTCTTGATCCTTACACGTGGACCTTGGGCTTTTAAATCACTATTTAAAATATCTTTTATTATATATACATCTACCTTCTACGACAAAATGGTGAGTTTTTGAAGACACAAGGCACGGATCTGAACCACAGCCCAGAGCACATGCAGCATCTCACAAATAACCAAGGTATAATAAACACTTGTTAAACAAATAAAGGGAAAGAAAAGAGCTTTAAGTTGCTTTGTCGGAGCCTGATTGAACCATGGAAGCAGTGCCTATTAGATTTTGAAGACAGAAACATATAAATGAATGGAGCAAATACACGCAGGATTTTTTTTATAAAAATGCCTAATACTTTTTCATGATTTTCACATATTAAAATTCACTCTATTGTTGAAATGTTACTAAATAAGCTCTTAAGGATACTTATACTATAGTTTGTAATTATTGCCATACATAATACTGTCCCTTTAAATTATTTCAATTCTAGCATTCCTCTTCAATATCTAGGTATTTCTTTTAAGCTCACATTTTAGAAGTCAATTAAATAATTTCTGTCTCAGCCAATAACAATGAAATCGCTTTGAGCTAAACAACAACAACAAAAAAATAGTTAGACAAATTGGTGAGCAAAATGAGTAAAGGTGGTCAAAAAAAAAAAAAAAAGGAAAGGAAAGGAAAGCAATTGTTTGCCTAGGTCTTGTCATATGCTTGTGGCACCCATGTTGTCCTTAATCCTACACGACCATCCTCGCCTCCCAGGCTCATTTTATTCCCACGTGCCGTTCTATAACATCCCAGGACTGCAAGCTCCTCGAGACAAGGGGGACGTTTGCCCTCTTCTGTTTGTGTTCCAACAGCGCCCAGGGCGAGGGACCTGGGAGGGGGCAGCAGTTTTCAGTTGAATTGGGTGAATCTTTAAATAGGGGAGGGAGAGCAGATATTCTGCACCATTTTTCCTGATTTTGAATGGCATGTATGTTCACTTTAGGACATTTAGAAAACACAGTAAATATGCATGTGTGTGTGTACACTCACACACACACACACACACACACCTGGATGTTCCTTGGACTCCATCTCCCTGAGTGGTACTAGCACATTGATCCTGGCACTGCACATTCTGACTCAGCCTCCAGACCAAAGGCACTCTCGGAGGAGGCTGCCTTGGTGCAGACCAGCTGGGAGGGGCGCAGCAGACACCAGGAGGGCCCGAGGACACCTGGCTTTCTGCGGAGCTGACTGCCAGATAAGAAAGAACTCTGCTCCTTAGAGGTGCAGGGAACAGAGGATGTGAGCATCATTGCAAGAGGTCCATGTTTTAAAATACAGTGTATTAATAGAAAATCTGAGTTTCTAACAGACCAGAGACAATGGCCATTGAAAATCTGTTACTCACAGATTCCATGGGGGTGTGTGTGAGGGGGAAGCCGTGCCATGGAGGGCCACCCAGGGAAGCACCAGGGTCAGTCGGGAGACAGAAAGAGAGAGGGGAACTGTGGGCAAGAGTCTTTATTGTGGTATCTGCAGGCAACAATGGCACGGAAGGGAAAGCAGGCTTAGGATCAGCCGGTCCAAATAATTTCAGTGGACTATGGGGCATAGAGGCTGTTTGATACCTGGCCCTGGGGTAATTACAGCAGATGGAGAGCGGCCCAGAGATTGGTGAAGGAGGTGGTTGCACTAGTAGGCAAGTCATTTACTGTCTCTATGAACTGGCTAACTTTGGGAGGGGCAGCTCCTTCAGGGTCAGTGAGGCCCCAGATGTCAAGGCATCAGAATACAGACAATAAGTCACATGGTTAATACAGTACAACTGAGGGAGGACATGCTCTCTGGCTCAAGAAGCTAGTTCATTAGACCTGGGCCTCTGGACTTCTTGCCACACCAGGACGGGGTCTCACTCTCCTCCAAAAAATGCTTCCCCAGACCTCCATGCCAGGCTCAAGGCCTGCTAGCTCACACACCTGCTTGTAATCATCAGACCGCCTTTGGGAAGAAACAGAGGCTCAGAGATCGAGGGACTCACGCTGGGTCACCAGGTGGATGCAAGGCTAGGTTCAAACATAGTACTAATGCTTCTCAAGATGGTAAACTGACGGCATAGCCTCCATCCCTTACAGAACCTCAGACTGTCGGGAAGTGCATCCGGCCCAAGTCCAACATTTCTCGGAAGAGGAAACTGGCTGAGAATGACTCACAGGATCGGGATCAAAGTCTAGATCTTCTGTTGGCTCATGCTGTGCTCTTCCCACCCTACCGCCCTCAGGTATTCGATAGAAATTATTATTTTATTAATACAGTACAGTTTCTCTTAGGCTGTAGGTCGTCATGAGGAGGCGAGGAGGGCGGAGGAGGAGGAGGCGGAGGTCGGAGGAGGAGGAGCCTCTCCTATCCTCCCTCCTCCTCCCTCCTCCTCCTCCTCCTCCTCCTCCTCCTTTCTTCCTGATTTTTATGCAAATGAAAAAATTCAACTTCTTTTTCCAAATGCACAGGGCAGCACTGACAACTCCAAACCCAGATGGAGGCTGGAGCTTAACAAAATCAGGTCAGGCAACCAAGATCCTTGGGGGTTCCACTGGTCTTAAGCCCTGATTAAAGCTGCATCTGAATGAGCAGAGTTTCACATCTCCAGAGGAGGAGGAAGTTGGCTCAAAGGCTGTGGAGACCTAACCTCCCTGAGCAGAAGCTACAGCAGCCCAGAGGCCAGGCTAGGGCTGGACTGGAGTGAGGACAGTGATGGGGTTCGGGAGCACAGACTCTGATTTTTACCAGCTTCAGACTCAGAAGTGTTCTCCAAATAGGCCATGAACTTCTTGACTTCTCCTCCTTTGTGCTGGCTGATCCCTTTGCCATTCTCACACCTCCTCACCTGGTAAGCCCCTCCCAGCCCCCAGATCCAGTGGAAACATTCCCTCCTCTGTGGAGGCATTCGGATCCCTTCCACTCTGAAGGAGAAGCAGCTGCGCCCCCCTCCCCCCGTGTACTGTTCATCCCTCTAAGCTGGGCTTTAACAGAGGACATTGCGAGGGGTTATCAAAAACCGCTATTTCTAGCAACTACTATACACAATCACTTAGCGCACATTATTCTTAATCAGCATAAGTTCCCTGCAAAGTAGGTGTTAGTATCTTTATTTTATAGAAAGTAAAGGGAGGCTCAGAGAGCTAAAGTAACTGGCCCAGAGCCCTTCATCCAGCAAGTGAGGTAGAATCTGGATCCAAGCCAGCTTTGTCTGAATTCCATGTCCCAGGTTTATCTTAGTATCCAAGTGCCCCACTGTCTAGCTAGACTGTAAGATCTCTGAAAGCAGGACTCTAGCTAATAATATTTGGAAAATCATCAGAGCTCAAATTTTTTTCAACAGCTGAATAAACAAACAAATGAATGGATGCATGGACTGTGGAATTCTCCAAACTAAGCACAAGATTATTCCATACTGCATAGGTTTCATACCAGACCAAACATGTGGGCTTTATTCCTTTAATTTCCATGACTGGTAAGAAGATTCCATGGCATGGTACATTAGGGTGACAGTTGAGCTGCTGTATCAAAGACACTTCAAAAGCCAATGGCTCAAACAAAATGGTTTGGTTTTTCTTGCACGCAATAGTCCAAGTGTATAGACAGCTCTGTTCCAAGAGTTCCTATAAGAAAGAAAATGGTGTGTTTGCTTTGGAAGACAGCCTAGCATTCCTCAAAAAATTAAACCTAGAGTTACATGTGACCCAGCAACTCTGCTCCTAGTTCTATACCCAAGAAAATTGAAAACACACATCCACATAAAAACTCATACATGAATGTTCACAGCATGACTCATAATAGTCAAAAAACAGAAACAACCCAAATGTCTGTTGAAATTGATGAATGGATAAATGAAACATAGTATTGCATACAATGAAATATTATTCAGCCACAAAAAAGGAATGAAGTGCCAATACATACTACAACATGGATAAACCTTGAAAACTTTATGCTGAGTGAAGCCAGACATAAGAGTTCTGGCATTGCATAATTCTATTTATATGAAATGTCCAGAACAGGCAAATCCATAGAGACAGAAGTAGATTAGTGGGTGTCAGGGGCTGGGAGGAGAGGAGAAATGGGCAGTGACTGTTAATGGGCAAGGTTTCTTTCAGAGGTGGTGGGAATGGTTAGATACTAGTGATAGCTGCACAACCTGGCAGATGTATTAAAAACCACTAAACTGAACACTTACATTTTTTAAATTAAAATAAAAAATAAATTGTCCTACTAGGACATAGGCTAATGGGGCAAGTCCACCCTTCTCAAACAGTGGCTTCTAAGGTTGCAATTCTTGCTGCCTTTCCCAGCAGGGAAAGAGGAAGGGTGGAAAGCTTCGTCGTTCCTACGTGTGAAGTTGCATGCATCACTCCTGCTCAGGTTCTCTGGTGAGAACTTGGTCACGTGGCCACGCTGTGCCCAGGGGAGGCTGGGAAATGTTCCAGGTGTCTAAGAAGGAAGAGGAGAGGATGGATTTTGGGGGAGCATGAGGAAGATAAGAATCTGTGCCACAAAAGGTAAATTAAACAATCAGCTCTCATTTGGCTTCTTATTCTGCAGATGTTAATAATAATAGCTAGCATTTGTATAGTGCCAGGCCCTGATTCATCTGTTTGCTCATTCATTCACTCATTCAACAAAGATCTATAATCTGCAAGGACCGAGTTGGTCCCTGCCTGCATGACATTAAAGAGAGACAGACAAGTAAACAGGTCATTGCAGTTCAGAGTGGGGAGTGCCATGGTGGAGTACTGACACTGTGGGAGGTTAGAGAAAACTAACCACCATTTACTGTATCAAGGAAGGCTTCCTGGAGGAGGTGGTGTGGGGCTGACAGGAGAGAAGCAATTAGGCAAAGTGGGAGGAGGATAGGAAAGAATTATTCCAGATGGAGGTAAGAGAGTTTTCTGAGTGTTTGAAACGAATTCCTCAAGAGGAAGAATTAGTTTGGAGGGAGGTGGGCTTTAGCCTGAGAGTTCCAGGGAACCATTAAAAGTTTAATGTACAGGGTGAGTTAGGGCTCTTTCTGATTCTCAGTCCCACTTCATAAACTGAGGACGTTGAACAAGATGATCCCACAGGTGCTTCCTCAACCGGGCTGGCACTGTAGTGACCAACGAAATCCAACTTCCCAGGCCACTCCCCAGACCACTGAATCAGAACCTTAAGGGAAAGGCTCCGGAATCTGGATTTAGCAATTTCTCCAGCTGACTCCTGGTTCAAACCTGAGATCCTGTGGTCTGAGGAGATGGCAGAAATGAAGGAAGCTGTTGGATGAGGGCATCCGCAGGTGATCCATGAGCAGAGTTTGTTCGCTGATTCTTGGGGTAGGCAGTGCCTGAAGGAGATCATAGAGCAAACGGCGTCTGTCTCTGGAGAACATCACAGATGGCCAGAGCTGTGGACGTACAGGCGTAAGGTACAGGTTGCGGCCCCAGCTCTTTCTCTATCTTCCTCTGGGACTCTGCTTCATCAGGGATAACGATGCTGGTGTCAAAGGAGTATTGAGGAGCGTCTGACGGGTAATGTAGCCGCAGGAACCTGACTCCAGAGAATGCTCTCAGACTGTGGGCAAATCTTGGCTGATTGTCAGCTTTGCCAGTAGTTCTTGGCCTCTGGTCCACATCTGACACCCCGTGGGAGCTTTGAAACGTGCTCCCTCCTTGTCCCTGTGAGGAGATTCTAAGCCAGCACAAGGACAGGCTGACAGTATTTCAAAAAGGCTTCATAGATGATTCTGAAACCCACCGAAGTTCACAAGTACCAAGCAAGCAGTCATTTGTTGAAGGAATCCGCTGAGCTCTTGCTAAAGTGGTCCTGCCTGAAGTCCGCCCAGTGGAAGCACTATCTGGAGAAAAACTCTAGCACCAAGGAGAGCAAAAGCACGAATGGCTAAAACTCCAGAATCACGCCAGATCTCACGCACAGCCTCACCATTCCTACATACCGAGTAAGAAGCACCCACAGTGGTGGTGCTCAGGGGTCTGGGTTCGATGCCTGTCTCTGCTGCGCACCAGACGTGTAACGTCGGGCAGATTGTTTAAGGCTCTGTGCCTCGATTTACCCATCTTTTTATGTCATAAATTTTTAATGTAATTAAACGAATTGATGCACATCAGGAATTTAAAGGAGCGCTCCAGAGGTCCCCGGCTCGAGCTTCCCCTCGCCATCCCCAGAGACCGGGAGGAGGTGGGACTTATCCCTTGGGCCTCAGGCACTGGGCGGCGCCACAGGCTCCCGCAGCCGCAGCCGCAGCCGCAGCCGCATCGCATCGCGGCGGAGAGAGGGAGGGACCGCCTAGGCGGGCAGCTGCGGAGCCATCTGCTGCGCGGGAGGCAGCGCCCGCCCCAGTGTTTGTTTACAAACGGGGATCTGCGTGCAGGAGAAACACGGTTCCCCTTCCAGGCACGCGGCAGCCGCTGCCAGCCCGGTAGGAGGGGCCGCCGGGGACCAGGGACCTGACTGGGACCTCGGACCATACTATACCGGTACCCAGAGCGCAGGGTATGACCAGCACGTCGCCTGTCCGCTGCCCCTCTCGCTCCTCCACTGCAGCCCTCACTCCAACCCCACGAGCGAAGGCAAGGGTTCCAGTGAAGCGCCCCTTCTAACTAGCTATGCGACCTCATCTGGAAAATGGACCGTAGTAACAGCGGTATCTATGTTATTAAGGAGTGTTAAGGATTAAATAAGATAATGCACAAGGTAGTAGTTAATAAACATAAGCTATTGTAGTAGCACTATGAGTGACAGGATTGGTCTGAAGCATTTTTTTTAAAAATGTTCAGTTCCTCGCCTAACTCAGGAATCCCCTTTCAGACAGTCCCAGATACAGATGAAAATACCTGTATTAAAATTTATTCGGAAAAAAATATTCAATTCAAAAACTAACATTCTGACTTAACTGCATTTCTGGCATTGCCATTTTTACCGCTGTTTCACCCTGCAGCCACAAGCCCCAGGGCGGCTCAGGAGCAGGTGGAGATGAGGAGAATAACTCCAGGCAAACTCCGCCCCCACGCGCAGGTCTTCAAGCCGGCTTCCATCCCAAAGGTGAAGGATGCTCACTCAGGCTCCTACGGGCTTTGGGAGGTGGTGGTTGATAGCAAGGCTTTGGAGGGAGAGCTGTGGAGGGAGGCGGTACAGAGCTGGCGGCCCCCACTCTCTGCCTCTTCTAAAGACCCACCCTAGATAGCACCTGCGTATAGATGTTCTGCTTCCTCTAGAAGCCTGATGGTCCAGGTACCAGAACTGGGCATGATTTAGGGATGATCCTCAATCTCTCTCCAAGCGATGGTAGTGCAAAGCACTTGTCCTTGACTTTCCAGTGCCCAGGGGCTTGTTTCTATATAATTATTGGTTTGTTGGGGACGGGGGTTCCGTAGATACAAAGAATTGAGGTTACAAAGTAATGACAAAAAGGTCACACTTTCTGCCCACGAAGGAACTCACGTTCTAAGAGCAGAAGACAGAAGAATCGGGAACTGCCACTATTTACTGCCTACCTACTCTGTACCAAGTGCTAAGTTTGGCGTTTCTGGCAACCCACTCAAAAAATACTTATTGTGCCATGAATTGGTCTTGAGGATGGGGTAAAGAACAAATTTTGTAGTTGAGGAGAAGAAATTAAAAATAACTGCAATGACAATACATGTGCCATAAGGGAAAAACATCTTTTAACCCTGACATCAACTCTGATAACAACTTAGAATGGTAAATACGATTGTACCCATTTTACAGACACGGAAATAAAGGCTCAAAGAGGAGAAACAATTAGTCCAAGATCTCTGAACAGAGGTTTGGAGGCAGGTCCAAAGCCCGTGTCGTGACTGCAGCGCCGCCTTGGGGAGAGTGTTGGAAACGGCCGATCTCCAGGTTTCCAGTAGAAACAGTTGGGCTGTAGGTAGCACCACATTCAGGCCTCCCCCAACCCCCACTCTCTCTCTCAGTGCAAATCCAGTCATTCATTCACTCAGTCAGCACATCCTGAACGGCAGTTCCGCCTGGAGAACTCCACACGCCCTGCACCAAATTAGGACTGCGAGGGCCCTGTCCAGGGTGCAGTGGGAGCACGGAGGAGGAAGGAGGATTAAAAATCCAGGCCTCCATTGCAGGGAGCAGGAAGCTGAAGGCAGGGAGAGCCCATTCAACCTCTTTAGCCCGTAGACTGAAAAGGAGGAGGGAGGCTGCGCAGAAGAGAGAAGGCGGGAGGACAGCTGACAGTGGCAGAGCGACGGCTTAACCCGAGGCCATTAAAATGAGACTGAGTTGGTACGTGTGGGTCAGACAAGGACACAGCCAGGATTAGATGCTGCTGCTCTTAGCTCCCTGGCCTGCGTCCCTCAGCCAGCCTCCTCCGCCCTCTGAAGAGCACGCAGGAAGTGTAACGGGGTGAAACCAGGACAGTAGTGGGCCAACGCGTCCAGAGCAAAGCAATCTGAAAACACAGAACTTCATGGGACAGACAGGCTGGGGCAGCCAGGATGCTGCGAGCAACCAGAGCTGACAGCACGCAGCAAGGCAGACCCAGTCTGGGAGGTGGCAGGCCAGGCGGAAAAGCTGCCTGCACGGGTGTCCTGCATTCTCAACGACTCCTGCCAAGCTCACCCAGGTGGGGCCTGCTGGCTGAGAAGTCACTCTGCCCAGGGTGCATGAGGTGCCTGCCACCGGCAGGGATGCAGGCCACAGAGAGCAACACTGGAGAGCCAATGGCAGAGGGTGGGGGGGAGCTGCTGGGCTTATCGAGAGACCCAGGGGGTTGAGCATACGATCCACAAGCTGAATGTTAACAGGAGGAATCAAATCTCCAACTAGGTTGACACTTTGATTTGTGTATTCCTTCACGTGACCCCACTCTTACTCAGTCTCCCCATAAGAACTTATAAATCAAAAGTGCAGACACCAAGATCCCCGGCATCATGAGTCAGGAGTCACATCCACACCACCTCTGCTCTACGTGCCTGGGACAGAACAGGGCCCAAACAAAATGAGGATTGAGCAGCTGATTAAATGCACCAAAGGCAGAGAGTTTCTATTTAAAGCAATTTTGCTTAATCCTTCAAAACAGCAAAGAATCCCACAGTAACAAACATAATTACCCTTTAATGAAATCTGGTCTTAAAGTTTGAGTTTCACGTATTTTTTAAAACACTGACATAAACAAATATGTATTTACCAAGAATGTTTACTCTTTCTTCCTGGGAACAGAGCTGGACTTCATTTCCCGGCGTCCCTACTAATCAGTGTGGCCATGTGACTGAGCTGTAGCCAATGGTAAGTGAGCAGAAGTGAGCATCTCTTCAAGACCCATAGGTCCATCCTCTTTCCCCACGCACTGGCTAGAAGTGAATGACTCTAGCACCCTTGGAAGTGGAGGGTAGCGTGCGTTTTTGAATCACCACATGGAAGGCCACACACAAATTATCTCACTGTCCTCATATGTGGACAAGAAATAAATTTACATCCTGTAAATAAATTTAAATTTAAGCCACTGAAACTCTGGTATTTATCTATTAAAGCCTCTGACATTAGCCTAACAGAAACACTTATGTGTATAGCACAGGGCAAGCCAGGCTGGGGTGGGGTATATACAGAGTATGTAAGAGCCAAATGTGAATATGTGGGGAGAGGATCATGCTGAGAACATCGCCCGCTGTAATTTGGACCCGGCCACAGATACTCACTAATCCGCTCTTATCAGTTCTCCCCCTTAGTGGCTATTCCACCAGACACTTCAACTTAACTGACGGACCCAATTTTTTTTTTTTTTTTGCTTAGAGATTGAGTGAATGCATCTCTTTCTCTTCAAACTTTCCCTTGAGCTAATAATTTCCTTTAAAATCTTCTCAACTTGTCATCGGGTCTGACAAAAAGCATACGGAGTACCTTGCTCCAACCCTCTATTTCACTCAAACTTCTAAAGTTTCCTTTTATAGCGGTGCCCATCAACTCTTCCATTTATACTGTGTTTTGAGTTATATCTCTTTCATACTTCACTTCCCTACACTGCTCCTCCAAGTCCTCCAGTCTCATTATTTGCTTTGCTGTTCCTTTTCCAATAATGGTTTCCTTCAGTCCATGCATTTCCTCCCTCCCCAGCACTCTGACCACAACCCCACTTCTTCTCTGAGACACATTCCCTCCCCATTAATCTTTCAAATAGGAAAGAGAAGTTAAAGCCTCCCTTTGATTCCTGTTCAGGTCTGCCTTCGTTAAGCTGAGCCATGTGGATAACTAATAAAAAAGTAGTTGGCCATTAACATTCTTACTCTCCTGCCTCCTGTGGTGGTAGTCCATTGTCTTCTGACCTCATATGTCCTAATATCTCACCACCAGCTTTTAGGAAAAGAAGCATAACAATTTATAGAAAGAAAATAAATCGCTTAGTCAAAGTATATTGCAAGGATGGTCATGATTTGTTCTCAACTTTTACCTCTTTAAACATTTGGGGTTTTTTTTTTTTTTTTTTTTTGCCATCTTGAGACACACATATCAACTTCTATCAAATCCCCTTAGTCAATCCTTTCATTCCTTTTTTCTTCCAGGTATTTATACTTCTTCCACGTCCAAAAAGAATGGTGATAGCTCACAAAAGAAGGCACAAAAATAATAAAATAACATAACATGAAAGCATATGAACCAATTAAAGAAGGGACAAGATCTATGGAACTGTGTATCCTAGACTAAGGACACGTACTGTCATTAAGTATAAAATTAACCCCTAAACTTCAATACAAGTAGAGTTAATGACAACGCAGAAAGATACACAAGAGGAGTGACAAAGATCTCAATGGTTAATATTAGAAAGCATACTATACATGACTGTATTCTCTTTTACTCTTGTAATGAAGTCTTAGAAATACTTTTAAAATATTTCTTTACTTCCTATTTGCTAAAAGCATATGACACAATATAAAAATTTTAAAATTATCATAAAATAAAGACAAGAGACGTGCTAAATGGGGATAAACATGTGGAAAGGAGAATGATTATAACTTTCTTTTAAAAGCTAGACTCAAGAGAACGAACATCGCTGAGTACAGAACTTAGCTCAAAGCGTCCCAGCACTTGTGGCAAAGAGGAAGACACAGGGAGATCGCAGAGCTGAGTTCTTCCCAACTACAGCTGCAGATGATTGCCTCCTAGCTGTGGGCTCTGAGGGGACGTTGTCTAATGGGTCTTGCCATTTCCCTTAATCTTGAAAAGGAACCTTCCAAGGGTTTTTATCATGCAATCCTCTGATTCCTTGATATGCTCTACTGTCCAATGGCTTCATTGTATTACCGAGCGATCCGTCTCCAAGGTGACTTTTCTTTATCCTTTGATTCAGTGTTTCCAAGTCATTTGGGTGCCATGACCTTGATCTGCACCATAACAGCCATACCAGCTACAGTCTTATTTACAATTTTTTTTCCTTTAACTGTACTCACATTTTTACTTAATAAGTTTTGTGTCATCCTAGGAAATCATAGCTTTGGCATGACGGTTGCAGGATGTTTTCCTTAACACGCATTAAATAATCGTCTATAAATACAAAAGCCATTCTTGAGACTCTGTTAGTGAAAGTCTGCTGCCGCTGGCTCTCCTAGTTTTGTTCCCACATAGTTCATAAGGAAACCTTTGCCAGAGAATGTTTCTCTCCAGCTTCCGCCTGACCCTGACCATTTTGGTCTTGAAAACACATCCTCCTTTGCTCTCTGCATCTAGCAGGCACATTTTGACTCCTTTCTGGCTTGTGAACAACCTCCTCCCTCCTCATGTTCACCAGAATTCCATCTTTCGCTCCAAGCCCAGTTCAAGTCTCAACCTTCTTCATGGAGTTTTTCCTGATGTCAACCTTGAACCTGAACTTGTCTCCACTGACCTCCCAGAGTAATCATCAAACTCCTACCATATTATTACAGACCAGCTGTCCTAACATATGTAGTAAGCTCTTGTATATATTTTCTAGTGATTAGCACAGAGCAGGCGCACAATAAACATGGCAACATGTAAAGGCCGAGCATCGAACTTGGGGCCAGGAGACCTGGGTTTTGGGTAAATCATTCTTAAAGCTTCAGTTTACCCAGCTATAAAATGGCAAAGAAGCAGATGGAGAGGGGACCTCTGAGGTCTCTACCATCTTGAATCTCCATGGTTAATTTCCTCTTTCTTTCGTACCTCACTGCCATTTATGTAGACTCCCCATGAGCACCCTGACTTTGGCTTTTTCTGCTATAAAGGTGCCCTGTATTCGCCCACTGGGATGTTCCACCAGTGGATTCTTTGGCAGTCAGTAGCCCTGCTGCCTGTAAAATAACTCTCTGCTTGTCACAGCACATCCCAGCATCTTGCACAGTCTTCTGTCCCTGATCCCTCTTCTTAAACTGGCCCTTAGTATCTGCTTGTCCTACACAGAGTGTTTTCGGCCTCCATTTTTCTCTGCTCAAATTCTCTGCTTCCCGCCATTTCTATGGCATCTTCAGGAATATGCTGACATGTTTGTCCTGCGTAAACATAAACTGTTCAAACTGTTCTTGTTTTTGCATAAAAGCCACAGATGATTGGACTGTACAACTACAGGAGCACTCCATTCTTGTCACAGTTTCACCTATGTGCTGGCTCTGTAAGTGTGGGGATGTGGCTTAACCTTTCTGAGCCTCGGTTTCCACATTATTCTGCTCAAAGTACGGATGGCACTGCCCAGCTGCCTCATGGTTACCAAACGAGGCCATGCTGTTTAAAGTGTATTTGTCTGCACATCTGGCCTTCTGTTCTTTGCTACCTCTTGGGCCCAGCTCAAGTCAGCCCCCAGCCCATGATCTACTCCACCAACCAACGAGACCGACACTGCGAAGAGCTTTTCCTACAAAGCGCGTGCACAGGCTTTAGAGTTTCTACGTCACTTTCTCATACACTGTTCTTTGACCCTCACACACACATGAACTGAGGAACAATGGAATATTATTTGGCCTTTAACAAGAAGGAAATCCTGACACCTGCTACGACACAGATGAACCTTGAGGACGTTATACTAAGTGAAACAAGCCAGTCACAAAATATCAGACCCTGCATGATTCCACTTATATGAGGTCTCTGAAATCATCAACCGCATAAACACAGAAAGTAGAGTGCTGGTTCCTGGGGGCTGGAGCAGGGAGGGAGTGGAGCGCTGTTTAAGGGGAACGGCTCTGGTTTTGCAGGATGAAACGTCCCAGCGCTCTGTTTGTTATTCAACCGTGTAGGCATATGTAACATACCGAACTGTACATGTAAAAACGGTTGAGATGGTAAATTTTATGTCATATATTTTGCCACAATTAAACTTATTTTAAAAGATATCCAACTATTATAATTTTTTAAAAATTAAGTATTATAATCATTGTGGCCATTTTCCAGACAAGGAAACTGAGGCTCAGAGAGACTCGCCTAGGACATGCATCTAGGTCTTCGAAATTCTGACCTCACACTGCCCACTCCCACTGCACTGGGGAAAAGCACGAGCACACACCTGAGCCACAGGTGTCAGCCCTCCCTTTCTACTCTCTCGGCTCTCTCCCACCGCTCTCTCCCACCATGGGCCCAGAGGAGGAGCCTCTTGGCCCTGACCTAGGAGACTTTTAGAGCCTGCAGTCCTTGGTCCTCATGACCCAGCTCAGCTCCTCTCTACCTAGCTCTTGCCTGCATCTCTCACGCCCTGTGGCTGTCTGGCCATCACCGCCCCATACCAGCCAGCCTGAGCCGGCAGCATGAGCAGCATCAGGCGCGAGTGAACACAGACGCTTTCGCCCGCCTCCTGGTGCATGCGCAGATGCTCCCCCTCTTCCTGCTCTGCCTCCCCACCCCCTTACACTGCATTCGTTCCTTCTGCAGGACTCACTTTGCCGGCGCCTCTCAGGCAGACTTCCTTGGTCTCCCACATGGAATTAAACTGCCCACCAGAGAGGCAGGAGGACAACTCTCAATAGCAACATCTCACAGGGTTCTGGAGGCCCAGAGAGAGGTTCCGGGACTTACTCAAGGTGGGCCCTGCACTGGGGGAGCCAAGAGTCAAGTCCAGAGTTTCTGTTCCCAGATCTCATGTAGAGAAGAGTATTCCATGCCCCCTAAAATCCCCACCACCCTCCTCCCCCTACCCTTCACTCTACCGCTGGGACACTGGGCAGAGGGAGAGTAGGAAATACCCACTAGGTAATAATACCTGGGTGTCGGGATAGGGGAGGGAGGGATGTTGGTGGTCATAGGGGAGGAAGGCTGTGGCTAGAATATTTGACTTGTTCCAGGATCTGACTGCTAAAGTTGCTAAAGGAACCTGTGATTAGCACATTCCGAAATTAAGGTCCTGTTTGTTTTTCCCTGTGAAGGGTAATCATTCATCAGCTCACGTGATAGATATTGGATCTCCTTCCCAGAACCCTGTCTCCAGGGCATTCGTGCATACTTGTGTGGTTTGAGCATTGGGATTCCCTCCTGACAAACAATAATGACAGGCTGTAATGAACTCTGGAAGCTGTGTTTAAACAAATGTGCTTCGCAAACGTTGGCTGAGAGTCAGCTGTGTGCCAGGTACTGTATTGGGACTGGAAAGATTAGAAGGGTAATTCAGAGATGCATCTGCCTGCTAAGACCTCACAACATGAGGAGAAAGCCGGTTCGTGAAGGCTGTCGTCAAAGGCAGACTGTCTGTCACACATGCCCTTTTGTACCCCAAACTTAGATGCTCTGTTATAACATTCCGTGTTCGTCTGAAACAGCCCAGATTTAGTCTTTTGCTCTAACATATGCACCGATCAATACCGAAGATGAATTAAGCTGATGAAAATCAATCCCAAAGCCAGTTTTTCTTTCCAGACCAAAAATTTTCATCGATAATAGAGAATTAAAAGATGCCACTACATTCTGATACCTGCATTGCACATAGATCAATCACAGGTTGTGAACATAGATTAAGAAGTAGAAACTCTGCCAAGAAGCTGTTCTGCAGGCCTTTGGCAGATGGAGAGGGACCAGTGTGAAACGAGAAGTGTCTGAGGAAAGCGAAAGGCCTTGAGGTGGCCTGTCCATCTGGGCAGCCACCAGTGAGACGTTTCCAAGCGGGTGACCTGGGGCCCTAAGACCCGTTCACTAGGCCAGGGGTCCAGATGGTAGGATCCAGGATGCCACTGGGAAATGAGACAGACGCGCAAGCCATACCCAGTGGTCTGACTGGCTGGTTTGAAGGAGAGAATTGGGGTGGGGAATGTTAAAACACATTTGGGTGAGATCACAAAAGGTTAGGCATTTTAGACTTTTAGTTGTTGAGGGCATTTGAGCAGGAAGGTAAGACTCTTAAAAGAAGCTTATTCTCGGGACACTAGGAGGTGGATGTTTTTTTCAAATGTTCTACCTCTGAGGTTCATGGCCACAGCAACAGGTCTGCTCTGTATCAGCTCCAGCCGCAGAAAGAAAGGAGCCAAGCAACAGAGCTACAGTTGGCAGAAGCTCTGCTTGAGTTTGTTCGTCTGCCTCACATGCTCTTCTTCCCACCTCAAGTCTCCCCATCTCAGCAGCTGCCAAATGACCCCGTGGCCCACTGTCAGATCTGAAGACGTGGCAGCAAGATCCACCCAGCGGCGATGCTCTGTCCTGCTCTGAGCTGATAGAGGCTTCCAGCCTTATGATTCATTCAATTTTTTCATTTACTCAAACAATCATTTCCTGGACCTGGCTATGTAGCAGGCATTATGCCAGATGTGGGGGACGGAGAAAGAAATGCGGGAGATTATCGAATGACAAGCCCTGCTCTGGAGAGTATGGTCTAGTCGGGGAGACGCTGCATTTCATCAGCAAACATTCTCTGAGAACTTGTTATATGCCAGAGCCATGCTAGGCACTGGGGACACCAGCCCTGCCCCACAGAGCCCAGTGTCCATTGTGGGAGATGTGCAGAAAGATGGCAAAGTGGTACTGTGCTACACAGGGTGAGCCAGCGGTGCCTCGGGGCCCTGGCCAAGGAGAGGCTGCACATCTGGCCCCCATGAGGGCATAATGAACTGTCTCTGAATGAAGTTCTGACCGCTGCAGCACCTGTAGGCAGCAGGCTTCTGGGAGAAGGGCAAGAACGGACAGTGCTGAGACCCAGGACGAGGGAGGAAGGGTGACAGAGCACTGGGAAGAGCCGCTGGGGGTCCAGTGGAAACCACAGTAGCGTTCCCATAGGGTGGAGGGCCAGCCTGGGCTCGGAGCAGAGCTTGGGGACAGGGGAGATTCCAAATGGCTCACAGGACATGGCCAATGGCACCACTCTGGGAAGCTGGGGTGTTGAACAAGGTCAGGAAGGGGAAGGGAGGATGCAGACAGGGCTACTTCAATGCTGCTCTCGTCCTACAGGGGCTCCCACAAGAAGGTCCCTCATGTCTGGAGGTAGGAGCTTGGGAACCCTGCTAAATCTTGAGCTCTAGGAAGAAAATAGTGGGTCCATCCACAACCCTCAGGTTCTTGGTTTATAAATTTGAGTCAAGTTCCCCATACTTGACCCTACTGGGGGAGTAAACAGAGACCAGGCTTAGATCAGGAACCTGGGTTTGAATCTGCCCTCCAGGCAACCCCCTTAGGGTCAGTTTCCTCCTCTGCAAAATGAAGTCCCTCCCAGAGTTGGGATTAAGAAAAATATTCCTAGTTTGTTTCCTCTTGTTGAAAACTGATTCTTCCCAGTCAGAGTCGATGATGGAGAAAAAATCTAATGACCACCTTTACCCCATTAATAGTCCTTTATAGTTCACAAGTCACTCCACGCACGTTCACAACTTTATCCTTAAAACAGTCCTGGGAGGTAGATAGGGCAGGTATTATTGTTCCCAGTTTATTGCTTAAACAAAGTGACCTGATCTCCAAGAGGTACTTGTACATGCATGCTTCTAGCAGCACTATTCACAATAGTCAAAAGGTGGAAGCAACCCAAGTGTCCACGGATGGATGGATGGATGGATGGATGGATGGATGAACAAACATGGTATATCCATATAATACGAAATATTGTTCAATCTTAAAAGGGAAGGAAATTCTGACATTTGCTACAATATGGATTAACGTAAATGAAAGAAGCCAGTTACAAAAGGATAAATACTGTATGAATCCACCTCACAGATTCATGGAGCCAGAAAGTAGAAAGGTGGTTGCCGGGGGCAGGGGGAGAGGAAATGCGGAGATGTTTAGTGAGTAGAGTTTCCGTTTTGCAAGATTAAAGAGCTCTGGCGATAGATGGTGGTGATGGTTGCACAACAGCGTGAATGCCCTTAACACTACCGAACTGTACACTGAAAAATTCTTGAGATGGCAAATTTTCTGCTATGTGTATTTTACCACAATTAAAAAAATATGTTAATGTTTTGGTAAAAAGCAACTTGAACCCAGATGTCTTGACAATCAGGACACTGGCCTGACCTCAGCTAAATCTACACCATCAACTAAGGAGTCACGGCGTCATGAGACACTAGCAAGAGTATATAGGCCAGCGACTGGGCGCGTCTCGCCAGCCGTGTGACCTTGGCTCCTTCGCCTCTCTGGGATTCCATTTTGTAAGCTATAAATTGAAGATAAAACATAATTATAAAGTCAAGTGCTCTGAGCACACGGCAGGCACCCAATGAAAGCCAGAGGGTAATAAGGAAGGGCCCAGCCAAGTTCAGCCAGGACCCAGGGCCTCGGCGAGCATAGGTGTCCGCTGCCCGTGAGTGGATGGGCAGAACACTGTCCACTTACCACTCCACCCTGACTCCCAAGCCACCGGGATGAGAAAGTCCAGTCCTTTACAAGTAACGGCTGACTCCCTTGTTCCTTCAAAGAGTGGAAAGCTGCGTCCAGCTGCCGGAAAGCCCAAGCCGTGGCCAGAGAACAGACTTGGGCGTCCGACGGGCCTCGGTGTGGCCTCATCTCACTGTGTGACCCTGGGTGCACTGCTTCGTGTCTTCGAGCACCATCTGGAAAGCGTGGGAAACAACAGCCCCTCCTCCGAGTGGCTGGGAGGGTTAGATGGTGTCCTGGGCTTCGAGGGCCTGCACGCAGGAAGTCTCAGTAAGGTTGTCCTCCTTTAAGAAGCACAATAGAGAGCTTCCTAGAAGGTTCTGGGGGCTGTCTGGGTCCATAGCTATAGCAAGGAAGGTGTTTGGGGCCATATGGTCACCCCCACAGATGGCTGACCATGAGCCCAAGCTAGGGACAGAAGCAGCAGCCAAGAAGGGGCCTGCCCGTGAGTGACCTTCCCTTATGCTAGCTGGGCAGAAAGAACACATGGCTGTTAAGGGACTGAACTGTCTTTCTCCCAAATTTATTGAAGCCCTAACCCCTTAATACGACTATAGTGAGAAATAAGGCTTTTAAAAAGGTAATTAAGGTTAAATCAGGTAAAAAGGGCAGGGCCCTAATTCAATATGACTGGTGTCCTTATAAAAAAAGGAAGACACCAGGAATATGTGCACAGAGCAAAGGCCACGTGAGGCCACAGCCAGGACATGGCTGTCTGCAAACCAAGGAGAGAGGCCCCCAGAGAAACCGAACCTGTTACCACCTGGATAACACAGCCACAAGCACAACCCCCGGGATGGCGAGAAAACAAATTTCTGTTGTTTGAGCCACTCTGTTCTACTTGGTTATGGCAGCTCAAGCAGACTAAGACCGAAGGTCATTAGCCCCTAGTCACTCCTCTGCTCGAAATCTGCGAGTCTCTGCTGCTCCCCTCCCCTTGCTCACTGTGTCCACCGCACTGGCCCTCTTTCCATCCCTGGCCGTACCAGGCGTGCTCTCGGCTTAGCGACCCCCGCCTGGGAAAGCACTGTCCGCTATAAAGATAATGCCAACCACAAGTGCTTTTCACATATATAATTCAAGTTTACACTTCACATACAGAAATTTAAATTTTCTGGCAGCCATATTAAAAAAGTTTTTTAAGAAGGTAAAATTAATATTAATAATATACTTTAACCCCGTATATCCAAATATTATCGTTTTTACATGCAACCAATATAAAAGTTATTCATGAGATAATTTACATTTTTTCCTTTCATTCTAAGTCTTTGAAATCTGATATGAATTTTACACTTGCAGCACATCTCAATTTGGACCAGCCACATTTCGACTGCTTAACAGCCATATGTGGCCGGGGGGCTACCAAGCCGGAAAGCACAGGCCTGAAGGGTTCTTCTTTCAGATAGCGACATGGCTGACTCCATCACCAATCTCAAATGTCACCCTCTCATGAGGCCCAAGATAACCACTCTATTGAATAAACCTCCTCCGTCTTAGTCCATTCGGGCTGCTATAACAGAATGCCATAGAGTACAGGTAGCTTATAAACAACAGGCATTTATTCTCGCAGTCCTGGAGGCTAGAAGTCCAAGATCAAGGCACCTCGTAGTAGAAACCCTTGAACCTCTCCAAGGAGCCCCCGTCTTCCCAGCTCCAGAAGGAATCTGGGCACAGACTCTGGTCCCCATGGCAACCACTGCAATCTGTGTCAGCTCGAATGCAGTCAGCTACTGCTAAAATTAAAGGAGGGGGAAATCCTCGCACGCTTAGCCTTTTCTGCTGCTCAGAATCAGGACCCCAGGGGATTCAAAGGAGAGGAGCTGAACTTGGGAGCAGTCTCCCAGTGTTCAACTGCCCTGGCTGCTGAGCTGGGGCTTTGGGGGGTGGGAGGCAGGGGGTAAGGGGTGGGGTGGGGGTGAGATTCGGGTGAACAGGTGTAAGAAGAACATCAGATGGAGGGGCCTCACCATCACCCTTGATCTTGACCCCAAGCCACCCCAGACAACTGTGTTGTTAAAGCCCTCTGGGGAAACATATCCTGCAACCTCTCTTGGTAACTTACTCTAGGATTTATTGAGTCTCGCTGGGTCTACTGGGAAGACAGACCTATTTTTAAAATTTCATTTGGAAGGATAAAGTAGGGGAAGGAATTCCAGAGGGAAAGGAGAACTGACACTTATTGAATTTCTTACTATGCACCCTGAGAATTTATTGACATTGTCGACTTTAATGGGCACCTTGAGCCTGTGGATTGTTGTCACCATTTTACAGATGAAGGAATGAGGCCCGGAGAGCTCTCGTACTTTCCCAAGGCCATCAGCTGTGGAGTCCTGGGTTCCACGCCCAGATTTGTCCAGCCTTTCCGCCCATGCCGTCTCCGCCATAGGCTGCCGACCATGTGTGAGAGAAGTCTGCTTCCTGTCACCGGACACCTGAGGTCACTTTGAGTCTCAAGGTTTAGGGAAGACGTGCAAGTGCCTCAACCAGGGAGTATAGCAGGCAGCCTCGACGGGAGCCGGCTGTCACATCCCTGCCTGCGAGACCCAGGACCACAGAGCGCAGGACAGAGAGCACCGGTTAGCTTCCTGTTCTTTCTCTTTTCACCCCTTTGCCCAGACAGACGTTCCCTCGCTATCGGGAGGGTCATATCGCTATCGGGAGGGTCATACGGGTGGCTTTACAGAGGCTCCCCCACTCCTCACTCCAGGCCATCTTCTTTGTGACCTTAGTCACCAGGCTCCACTTCGGCAGTTCCTAAAAAGCCCCACTCTGTGAGAGCCTGACCTGGCCAAGCCCTGGGGCCGGAGACAGGTGGTGGCCTGGTGACCTCCCAGGCCTGACCGTTTGCAGCTCAGGGCAGGGTCCCCGCTAGAATGCCTGTAAACCCTGAGGGAGTGAAATGTAAGCTACTGGATAACACGGCCACAAGCACAGAGCTAGGTATAGGTCTCTACTCTCCCCTCCAACGAACCAGCTGTGAAACAAACAGCTGGCCCCCACCCCTTTCCTGCAGATCAAGTACTCACACCTCGGCCTTCACCTTCGAGGCTCCCTGCTCTGGGCCCAGACCGACTCTTTCGACTTCACTTGTCTCTGCTCCAAATGCGCTTCTGCTGTTCCACACACCTGTCCTTGCTACCAAGCTCTCATACTTCGTCGCAGTGTTCTCTCTGCCAGAAGCGCCCCCCACCCTTAGTGCGTCTGCAAGTCCCAGCGCCCACCAGCCCCACGCTGCCCGCCCCGCCCCGCAGCAGAGGTGGCACCATGCCGTCAGCTCCTCACCAGCCTCGCACGGCGCTCGGTGCCCTTGCCTTGCAGGGTACAGATGTGCGTTTTTCTGCCTCCGCCCCCGAAAGTCCCTCAAGTGAAGTATTTTTGTTCTAGAAGTTCAATACCTGCCATTCTGTTAAGGCACGGATGTGCAACGGGGGCCCCGGCAGCTGACCCAGGCTTGCTGGCACCCACGCCATCTCTCCGGCCCCCTTGCCCCTCCTCCCCTGCCACTGCACCTCACTTACCGTCCAGTGCCCTGCCCTGCTGCCAGTTCCTGGACCTGCCCTGCCCGATGCCCTCTGCCACCCTCCGTCGCCGCTCCTGGAACCCGCTTTGCCGAGCTCTTCTCATGCTGGCTCCTTCTCTTCCCTCAGCTGACATGCGCCTTCTCTGACCACCCGTCTTATCGGACCAAGGACCCCACCTCAGTGTCTTCTGACATAATACCCGCTTATTGTCCTCGAGCTCTGGGGGACCACTAGATGCAATACTGCTGAGTTCTCATGGCTGACTGGTGTGGAGCCACTCAGCCTCTCTCACTCGAGGTTCCTTGTGTCTGACAGAGGCCCCGACAGCTGCAAAGGCTGTTCTCAATGGCAATCCAGGAAGGATCGCCATTTGGAGCCCATTCGGAGGTTCTTGGAATGCTGAGGGCGGGGAGAGAGGAAGGAGAGCCTGCCCAGCCAGTCCGGCAGATCTCCAGCGGTGGGATCACAGAATGGACCCACAGACTTCCCATCCAGCTCTCCACGGCAAACACACCCTCCTGATGGACCCGGTCCCCGTGAGCAGTCTATTCCAACCAACTTAGGCTGATGGGCAAGGCAAAGGGGTGGGTGGTCCACACCAGGACCACAGGGGAGAGTGAGTAAGGACAGCAAAACAAGGCACAAGTGGACCTTAAAAATGCCAGGCATTCTGCAGCCTGAACTCTGTTCTCCAGGGGCAGGAAGCAGGACATAAGGGCCCAGGTCAAAGGACCCTTTCCAGCCACCAGCTCAAAGGGAAAAAATATGCATCATCCCATCAGTAAAGTGACTTAGAGGACGGGATGCCCAATGTGTACAGCTGTGTGTGGGCGTCTTCCTGTGGGTTTGCAAGGACGAAAAAACGTGTGTGTGTTAGAATTGGGGAGAGGGATATGACCTAAATGTGTACTGGTGGGGGAATAAATGAATGCATTTTGGTGCATCACCAAATTGTTTCTTTATGGTTATCGAGCAATAGAATGAATGCAGCTTTAAAAAATAATGAGGTAGACTATATTTCTGACTTGAAAAATGTCCATGGTATAAAAAGCAAGTGGCAGAACAATATGTTTCCTATTGTCCCAATTTTGTAAAATAAAATCTGTGTATCTGTACATGAGTTTGGCTAAGCACACATAAAACCAGTCTGGAAGTTTACACTACAGACCCCAAGAAGGGAAGGGGGTCTGGAGCCAGCAAGAGGGGCCAAGAAAAAAGAAGATAACATGGTTTTACTTTATACGCTCCTTTGTATTTTGTTACAAAGACCGGCTAACACTTTGTAATAAAAAACCAATAAAGATAAAAAAAAAATCTATAAAGGTGCCCAAATACCCCTAAAGGAGAGTGCCTGTTTGAGATCCATGTTCTTCCACAAAGTGGGCAATATCCTAAAATGTTTGCGGAGACCCACCTCAAAAAGCGAGAAAAAATGCCCGCTTGCGTTTCTTTAATTGACATGTATATTTTGGTGCTTTGTACTTTGCCTAACCAAAAGGGCCTGGGCCTCTCGAGTCATTTCAGTCCCCATAGTAAGATAGCTTCCCAGCAAACTAACAAAAAGAAGCCTCTCCTTGCACAAGTTGTCCAAGCTGCAGCATATGCCAAATCAGTAATTTGTCTCTTTATAAGAAAGGACAGATTTTAGGAGGAGAATAAGAAAAGAGGTAAAAAGAAATCAGAACATGTCAAAAGAGATATCTTTTGCAATTCCACTGACCTGATTATTAAGCTCATTTTAGCAGTTTAACTATTTATCTGTTTCTCTCAGCGGAATGTAATAACCAAAACTTTGTAGATGTAAAGTCAGTGCTTCCCACTGGTTCATGTCTGTCCCCAGCTTATCATCCTGGTGACCAGCTAAGCTGGCCTCCCTGACTCATCTCCAGAGCCATATGTATGATCCACTTCTGCCCAGCTAGCCAGCCAAGAAGTCTCTGCTGAGCCTTGGCTCAAGCCAGGAAATACTTTGGGGGATGGACAGACAGCCCCTGCCCATAAAAAGCACAGAATCTACACAGAAACAGAAGACCCCCAGAGGGAGACCGCCCGTGTCTGGCTGTGTTCTGTGGTTCACATAAGCCAGGCGCAATTTGCCCCTATGAGTTGCCAACCTCTTTGGAAAGGAGAATTAGAGGCATTATCACCCCCGTTTTACATGTGAGGAAACTAAGGGTCATAGAATAAGATATAATAAAACGAGAAAGTATACAGGACATATCACATAATCATGGTAAATAATCACGAAGGAAACCCAGTGGTTTGTAGTCATTTGAGACAAAGCTTCGCAGCAAAATGTTCGATCTAGTTGGAACCTTCATGTTTAGGTAATAGTAACACAGGGAACTTCTAAGGGACTGGTATGCCCTACTTTGTAGAAGCTATATATCTCAAGATGGCACAGTTTCAAAGAACAGAAGGCCGAATTCTGAGAAAAGTAAGGATTACTGAGAAGAACATTAAAATCACTCTAAAAACTGTTGCTTCCACAGAAAACTGGAAGGTGCCGGAGAAATCCAGAAGACGGACTTTAACTTAGCATGACCTCATGCATTAATTACGCAAATGGAATAAATCTATTCCTGCAGGGGCAGAATTATACAGTTCTCTGTGATCCAATGTCAAATAGGTTATCCCTTGATTAAGGTCTTAGCATGGATGAGCGTTTTATTGAAATGATTTCCATTATCTGCACAGCAGTTCATCACAAATATATTTGGCCCAGTGTATTTCAAATATGATTTGATCGCACATCAAAATTATGGGCATTTAATTCGTTTTAATCGAGAAATTAAATGCATCTGTCTTGCTCCCTCTCCCAGGGCTGTTCCTTCCCAGGAATTCCCACATCAGCAGGCTCAGATGAGGACTCGCTCTCCTTTCCCCAAGGGTCCCCACCCTGAGTTCTGACCAGCAAGTTGAAAGGGAACCTTTCAATCAAAGAAGACGTAAACAGGAATAAGCCCTGTCGACTTAATGGAGAGATAGAGAAGCTTCATGTGCATTAATTAGTACGCAGCTTCCTCTGCTAGAGTTCATTAGGAGTCAAAGGAGGTTCCACTGCTCCCCGCACTGCCACTCTGGCTGTGGCCTCATCATCTCAGTCACAGGCAGCACAAGCACGTGCTCTCTGTCCCTCGAGACAGGACGGGGCACCAACCTGCCAGAGAGGCTGTGCACCTTTCAGTGAACCCGCCGGAGGATGCTCTTGCTCACCTGCCCTCTCTGCTAAGACCTGGGGGGTGGGGGGACAAATGGCTAGGGACCCCAGGGCAGGGGACAGCCAGAAACCGGACCAGGGCACTTTCGGCTTTGCTGACAGACATCTTCCACTGCCAGAATATGCCGCCGTGTGGCCAGAAGCAGTGAGCAGGGCATAGGAAATCTGGGGAGATGATTTCTGCCCGGAATATAGAAAAGATTGTCCACCCCTGCTTGCGGGGGGCCTGCGAATCCCAGCTTCACTCTCCGTAAGATCTTTCTGACAAGTAGGAATCCAGATGATCTCACAGAGTCGGGGTGGGGCTCAAATAAAAATGTTCAATCACTTCCTACCATGTGATATCGGCAGGAGGGAGAGCCAAGCAAAGTTAGAAGGGGCTAAGTTAAAACAGCTGGCGAACATCAAAATCTGAGCTGGAATAATGCGGGCTTCAACCTGCGAGAAGGCCGAAGAAGAGCTCTCTGCTCCAACAGCGGCCCCCAGAGCCTCCTTCTGCCTTGGCACCTCGGCTCTCCTGAGTTCCTCTGGACTGGGACGCTCCACTGAGATATGGCAAGGACATGTCAGGCTTTCCAAACAGGGACTGGACACATCGCTACTCTGAGCACTCAGGGTTCAAGAACTGAAGAGGAGCTGGAGAAGCCGGACAGAATGGGAGTGGATCCCCCGTGGTGGCCGTTAGTGTGTTTCTAGCTTCCTATGAAAGAGAGCGTAAGCAGGCGGGCCAGGCGGGCCAGGCTTTCCCTGCTCTGGCTCTTTCTGCAAAGCCAATGGGTGGACTGCTGTCCCCTAGGATCCCTCTGCTCTGCCGTTTCTGACCCTCTGGGTCTGCCCTGGGACTCCGTGGGCTGCCACTGCAGAACGAGGCCACTCCCGGGATCTCCCTCTCTGAGACTCGGTGGTTCCCAGCTGCCTCAAAGAACTGGGGGGGGGGGGGGGTCCCTGCGCTCTGCTGTAACCCACCCCTGCGGCTGAGCGCAGTGGGCCACCTGTGCCATCGGGGCAGGGGTGAGGAGGGACCGCAGTGCTCCCCTTCCCCTCCTCCTCCACCCGCTGCAAACCGGCAGCAGAGCTCCTCGCTCTTCCCACGAAGCCCCCACCTTTGGCATCTTCAGGAAAGGTTGTCACCTCTCTTTAATGTGACTGTGAGATTTGACAGGCTGCAGCATCCTCACTGGGTTATGGGTTTTATTTATTCATTTTTATTACTTTTATTATTTTGTTGGATTTTTATTCTTTATTTCTATCCCCCAGTTTGGGTCAAAGCTTTCCCTAGCAATACATGTGGGCCGGAGTACAGAATCCTACTGCCACTGGGCTGGGCTTTCCCTTTAGACTCTGGGAATGTTTCGATAGGGGAAGAAGGCAAGGGCCTCGTTCAACATGAAGAAGCCAAATACACAGAGATGTTCAGGCCAGCATTACGTTTCAAAGTTATTAACTTGAAAACAACCTAAGTGCCCAAACAAGAAGATATCAATGAGAGCTCTTATAAACTGTCATAAAATTAGGAAAAACACATAACCATAAAGGAAAGTGAACTGAATATTAATTATGAAGAACACAGAATCATATGCCCACTGTGATTACAGCTACATATTTTAAATTTTTGCAAGAAAATGCAGAAATATATTTTAAAGCTTTTGAGGTAGGGAGGTGATAAGCTTGATTTTTTTTTTTTAAAAAAAGCTCTTTTAATTACATTATTTTGTACAATAAATAACACTAAAAGGAAAAATAAGGAATCTGGCAAAAGGGGGTTCTAACTGGGGGCAGGGGGTTCCTATGTCACGTCTCTGCCCCGGCTCACCGTGTGGCCTTGGGCACAGGGCCTTGAGCCTGTTTCCACAACTGTGAGTTAGAAAGTACACTCATCACATGCTTGTATATCATCGCTAGCATATCTTCCAATCTGCTTTCCTGCACTTGTGTCCACCTACAAGTGGTGCTTACTGACCTAATTAAACGGTGACTTCAACCACCGATATTTACCGAACCAAGGAAGTCGGAAATCTGGCCAGAACACCTTCTGCGTGCACTGTGCTCTCAGTTGCTCGGAGCGGTTTGCCACAGAGCGTTTCAGTCAAGCCGGACTTCCCTGCGCACGCAGAGAAGCCACTGTGTCGTTTCAGGCCTGGACACTCAGCACTTCCTGGAATTTAGGTACGGTTCACACTGTCATTTAAAAATATAACTTGCCTGTCTCTAAGCTTTGCAGTATTTACCACAGAGCATATCTTACTTGGGGCAGGAGGTGGAGGGGGAGAGAAAATATTTATTCACAAAGTTCTTCATGTTTACATAGCACCTCACGCTAATGAAACATTTACCGATCTTAATGATGAGACAAAGGTGTAAATTTAGAGCTTCACCCACCAGGCTGGCGTATTTCTGATTCAGTCCAACTGTGTTTGAAATAAGGTACCAGACTTCACCAGCTTTCAGAGCTAATGTGTGGGATCTATTTTTTTCCTTTTTATAAAGAGGCACTTGCCATAACAGTTCAGCTATTTTCTAAGACTCAGAGAAGTTTCTCCCTTCTTTTCTGTGTCGGTGCAGGGACTCCTGCCAGTTTCAGGGGAAGGGGACCGCTCACACTCTAGATGGAAGAGACCTCTAACATCCTTTGCCTTCCTCATAAAGTTGCAATGGGACGGCTCCTAAGGAAATACCGGCTCGTGCCTAGGATATGAAGGATCTGCCGAATAATGGAATCTAGGCCTGCTCACCATCTGCGAGACAAGTCCAGTCTCCTAGGCCTCGAGAATGAGCCTTTGAGATCTGGCGCCCCCAGCATTCCGGCCATACCCCTAAACTGCTTCTCACTTCCAAGCTCTTTTCTGTCCCCGTGGTCACCTCCTCTGTCTTCCAGGCCCTTGTTTCAGGCTTTCCTGACCCCCTGGGCACTGCCCGGCCTTCTTGTCATCCCAGAGCAGTTTGCAACGAGCTCTGTTAGCAACGGCATGCGCACCTGGCCCTGTGACCCTTACAGGTGTACCTCTGTGGTTTCCATGCTACGTGGTGAGTTATTTAAGGGCAGGAGCCATGTCTTCACTATCTCTATATCTCTGGCAAGAGGCCAGGCTCCTTCTTTGATTCAGCAGGTATTCACAGCATGGCTGCTCTGCGTGCCAGGTGTTGTGTGGCACAGTTCCTGCTCTCCAGGAGCCCACAGCCCTATGCAGGGGACCCAGCCTAGGGAGAGTGCCGGGCACATGTTTGTTAGATGTGAAAGGTGTGTGTGTGTTATGACTGCATGAATCCTCATACCAATCTCATGAGAAGAGCAAGCTTTCCTCATTTTATAGAGAAGCTCACCAAAATATCCAAAGGGGTAAACGACACTGGCCGGGGCGGAGTAGCGGAGAGGGACAATGATGGAGAGACGGAGGATGCCGGCGTGGGTAATAACCCCGACGGTGCCCGGGAAGGACAGCCCACCACACGTCACGCTGCTAGGAACCTTTCCTTTCTGGCCCAGCTTTGGTCGGCCATGGGATCGAGCTGCCACAGGGCAGGCCACCCGCAGACCGCTCCGCAAAGACTCTCTCCCAGGCTGCCAGTGTGGACCTGGGAGCAGCAGTGACCTCGGTTCTGCCCTCCCCCCACCTCCTTCGCACCTCAGCTCAGACCGCCTCTTGCAGAGGAAGGCTTTCTGGGAGCAGGCTGCCGCGGCTCTGTTCCCTTGGGCTTTTACACCAGTCCCCACTTCTCCAAAGCACTTAGTTGTGTACTCGGTTTGTCCTAGTTCAATTGTTGTGTCAAAGGTTTTTAGTTCCTTCGGGGGGCCGGCATTCTGCACATCAGCAAGGCCAGTGATTCCCAAACTGGGGTCCATAGAGGTTCTGCCTCAGCATCGCTTGTGGAAATGTGAGAATATACATGAGCCTCACCCCAACTCTATTGAGTCAGTTTGTGTGCAGGTGGAGACCTAACAGTGTGTGCAGGTGGGACCCGGAGTTTCACAAGCTCCCCAGGGGAGTCTTATGCTCACTAAAGTCTGGGCAGCACCAGCGGAAGGAACCGAGTCTCTTCTTTGGTGAGGGCTCTCGGGTCTCCTGGAGGACACTCTCCATACATGCTCACACCACCACCAGCTGTCTATATGCCCTCAAAGAATTAGGAGCAGAAGCCAACCGTGTTTAAAAAACAAACAAAAAAAAAACAAGTGGAATGCACGTTCCTGACCCAGATTCTTGCTTATGACACTAAAGGTAAACACAGAGATTGAACTCAGCTGACCCACAGAAAGTTCTGGAAGTTCAAGCACTCATGAGCCAAGGCCCAAATCCCCGGCTGCACATACACCTGGCACACAGTAGGTACTCGAGCAGCGCTCGTTGCTGCAGTTGTCATCCATAATGACGGTCTCCGGCAGAGGTGGACGCGGAACGTGGAGGTGCCCATGGCAACCGCATCCCGTCATTTCATTACCACAGTCACTGGAAAGGATCGCAGCGGGATGAAGACACTGGCCCTGCCCTCCTCACGTTAGGACAACCCTTGCCCGACACTTCTAAAATGCTGGAAAGAGCAAAGAGCTGTCGGTGGCATTGAGTTAAGTTGCACACACTAGGAAGTGGCATGTGAAGTTAAGTGACTTACTCGGCTACCAAGTGAATCCCCAGCGGAGGCAGGAATAGCATCCAGGTCTCCGGTGTCTCACTGACAGCATCTCTTTTCTAGATCCTGCTGCCTCCTCAGTGAAAGGGGAGACTTCAAATAAAAAGTCAGTGCACTAGTTTGGTCTGCTGCTAACAGAGGCAGTGGTATGGCTGCCGCCTGCATCCTCTGAAAAGATTTAACGCCAGAAATATCTGAAACGGAACAGAGGCCTCGGAGGTCACTTGGCCAGCCCTGTCCTGCAGGGATCAGTCCTTCTCAGAGATCTCCAGGGGATGGCTCTACTGCTGTGACTGCCTTCCACAGATATTTTTCTTCCCTCTAGGCCAGGATGTGTGAACCAGCGGAACCCATTAACTCCGACCCCACCCCCCAACATACTCTCCCCTGCTCTGCCCACACCGCACTATGCCAGAGTCTGAAATTCTAAAAGTCTTTCTCTACAGCATGCCGCTTTCCTCCTACCAAATCCTGTAACACCGGAGTGAGGGCCTCCAGTGTTTAAATACCGCTGAATCTACTCTTTGCGGAGGCATTCCGTAGTGGTCTCAGTGGAGAGCATTTTTGGCTGCTATTATTCGTTAATCATCAGCATCCATCCCCTGCCCCGTCCCTCCTCGCTAACAACTCTGATCTTGATGATCAGAGATCTTGATGGTCAGGGAAAGCGACTGATCTCAAGTTCAGGGTAAATTCTAATGCGCCTATGTCGGTCTCGGCAACCCCGTGTCTCTCACCACGGATTAACTTTAGGTAAGTGATGGAGTCTGGCCAATGAGGCATGGAGGAAGCCCACTGGGGGAACTTACGGAAAAGTTTCTTCCATCTTAAAGAGAGATACATGGAAAGAGATCTTTTCTTCTGGACACTGTCCTACCTCAAAATTACACTGGGAACAGTGAAGGTCACTTGGCAGTCACAAAGGGAGCCAGCTTGGTACTCTGAGGAGAGCAGAGCAAAAGAGCAAAAAGATGGAAGGAACCTGGTCTATGGCATCACCTTAGAGCCATGAATTAGCCAACCCTAGAGTCACGATCCCTAGCGACTTCTTTTTAAATGGCACGATACATTTTCCTCTCTATGTAGGCTACTTTAACATGCATTTTCTGTACCTGTAGCTAAAAACGCCCTGATTAGCAATCTCTCTTCTTGATACAGTCTTACCATTTAATTGACGAGGCAGAATAAACCAACATCAATTTCTAAACTACACATAGGACCAACATTTTACACATTAGTGTAAATGTTTAGCATTTCAGAAATTCTTTTTGCTTGGCCAGAATGTAAATTGAACTCCCTCAATTTCTAAAACGTAAATAAATCCGTGGCAAAGCCTTTTACAATTAGACCCACGATAAATGGGAACGGTTTTTATGATGTTTAATGGCTCTGGGGAAAGAACAATCATGTAGTGTTGCTTTGTTTATCAACATAAGCCAGCAGGCTCCCTGGGACCGGAAGAAGCTCAATATTAACCAAAGGCCATGTTCTCCTTACTGTGGTATTAAACTGTCCTTCAGATCTGAACCTCGGTCCCAGACAAATTCTCAGAGGTCAGCTCACTAAGTCTCTGCACTGCCCTGGAAAAGACGCTGAGGTCCCGCAGCTATGAGTAGAAGAGTGAGGACGTAGCTTGCTCTTCTTCTCTCTTCCTCACAAGGTTCTTTCACAAGGAGCATCATACTTAGATGGCACATAAGACACGAAGACAAAGCATGAAAGTCTTCCCTTGCATCAGAATGGTACAAAAGCTACTTAACTTTTTTGTCATTAAAATATTGTCAGATGCATATATTGGCTGTGATCGTTCCATACTCTTCATCTTCGACACTTGAGTATGCATTTTACAGATTTTTTAAAACATCAGATTCATGTGTATTTTTGATATATTTTGATATTGACATTCAATATACTCTATCGCTTTGAAATTCAAGTGGTCCCATCATGAAATAAGGTCTGCTGTGTCAAGGCCTAATCAGGAAAATAGGGTCCATCCGTGAATCTGAAAGCCTTGTCTGGGAGCTCTTCAAGCCCGCCACCACAATTCCAAGTTTAGAGGGAATTTGGGGTGGGGCGGGGCGCAGCAGCCTTCCATGCTTGAAGCTTAAAACAGTATGATCAGCTATTCCCTAATCTCTAGCTCCAGTGATAGCAAGTGTCTCCTCAAAAATACTGTCACTGCCAACACCCACCACCACCATGACGGCTTGTCTAACGGCCAAGGTAAGGAAGGACAATAATAATCGCTACCATTTACTGACCTCTTCTATGACCCTAGCTTTGTGCTGGATGATTTCATATATCATTTCCATTAATCATCCTGACGCTGTGAGACAGGTGTGAATTCCATTTTTATGATGAGGAAACTGAGACTCAGAGAAGTCAGCTTGCCTGAAATCACAGACGGCAATTAGTAGAGCTGGGATTCAAAGCCAGTCGTGTTTTTTCTTGAAAGGCCATGCTTTTCCCAAGATATAACCAAAGTAGCTGGCATTGGCCCTGTCCCACATGCTAAACTATGTCATCCTCCTGAGTCCCCACGACGTCCCTAAAACTGAAGTACCATCAGGCCCACTTTCTAGGAGAGGCTAGTGGTTTTCGTGGGGTCACAGAGGCACGGGGTGGGGGATGTGGGTGGGTCCCATCTTTTTCACACTGGAGCCAGTACTCAACTGAAGTGAGAAGACTAAGACTGGCATGAGAGAGAAAAGTCCTAAGCCAACTGTCATCTACCCAAACAGAATAAGCACACCAAGTTCACTTTTAAATTCCAGCTCCCTAAGAAAGAAGGCACTGCATCTCTGTCAGTTTTTGTACTACAAGTAGGGCTGATATTGGGTATTCACCAATTTTCTCCTGCTTGGTCAACTGTCACCCCGGTGCTCCTCTTGGCACCCTGTCTCCTTATCCTCAGGGACTCCCAGAACTAATTAATCACAGTCCAGCAATCAAACGGTCCTCCCAGCCCAGCAGTGGGGCCCCAGACGAAGGGAGCATCCATTCTGATTCTGGGGCCTGTGCCTTACAAATCTTTCAGTAGTTTGGATATTACTCCTGCCTATAAGAGCCTTCCATCCAGTCAACTACAGCTTTTAATTATCTAGCAACCAGCTCCTACTCATCCACTCAAGCTGGCTGTAAATCATTACTTTCAGCTTTTAAGCCCCAGGTCTGTTTACAGTGGTGACCTTTAAAAGAATATCACAAAAACTGCACCTACTATTTATGTTCACATTCCTTAAGGAGTCAAGACTAAAGAGCTGGACTCTTTCTTGACTCCAAATCACCTCCCCTAACCCACCTGAAGACCTCTGTCTTGGGTCAAATCGGTGAATCAAGTACCTGGGAAGCCCAGAGCAGAAAGGGATGTGCAGTCGGGAGGCAAAGGAGCAAAGTGGGCAGAGAGGGGAAACCAGAAGAAAGTGTGACAGATAATGCTAGAGGGAAATGTGTGGACAGGGAGCTGGGAAGAGGAAAGGGCCCAGCCAAGTGGAGGGACTGGGTGTCCTGGGTCTCCTGGGGGCCTGTCGCACCACGCACAACCCAAAGATAAAAAACAAACAAACAAAAACACTTGCGAGTGCTATGAAGATTCCATCAACACTTAAATTCCAACAACGCCGTTGCCTGTGCTCAGAGAGGTCCTGTGCTGCACAAGTGAGAAGTCCACAGTCAGGGAATAGCCTGATTACACTCTGCAATATACATCCTAATGGCAGCTCCAGCCTCCTCCTGGCAGACGGTCGCTGGACCCTGTCAGGCAGGGCTCATCTGGCACTGACTCCGTTACTAACTCACATTTATCTCCTCAGCCAAAATCAGACATGCCAAAGCATACAAGAAAGAAGAGGGAAGAGTAAAGCAATTTATTTTTCTTGTTTTTCAGAGAGTGTCATATTCAATATGGGGGCAGTAACTTTAAGACTTCCTCAAAGTTCATTACTCAAAGGAATCTTTTTTTTTTTGCCAGTCCAGTAGCCACATCCCCATCTGCTGGGTGTCTAGCCCCTCCAGTGTGAGCAGTCTTGGTAGCAGGTGCCACGCTGAAAGCAGAAGGCCCCACTGGGACCCGCCTCTGCTAGGATCATAACTTGGGGGAGGAGGGGAGGCATGTGACTTTATGTCAGCCAATCAGACACACTGACCAGGCTGCAGGAGGCCTGGAGGTCCCTGGGCCACATCTGCAACATCGACCAGCTCGTTCCTCTTGGGGGGACTTTGTCAGTGCCCCTGCAGCTTCCTGGTCATTTGGTCTCCTGTCCAATCCGGATGCAGGCACCCAAATTCTCCCTATACTTTCATGCTCATGCCTCCCACCCCTCCCCCTACTCAGACAGCCAGACCTGGGTTCCGATTTTTGCCACTCCAGAGGCCAAACACATCATTCGCAATTATCTTAAAGGAATACGACCAGCATTTTTGATGCGAGGACTCCGGTAATGCCATGACTCAAAAGAAGCTGCCATTGACCCACTGTCCCAAGAGACTGAGATCCGCCAGCATCCTAGACTTTCAGAGGAGGAGCCGGGTCTTCTTGGGCCTCACAGCTGCGGAGAGCCCAACCCTCCCACCATGTTCAGACAACCTGTGAGTCTCTAATCCCGCATGGAAATGTCATCAACAGTGAGAAATGGTGAGGTCCCCATCACTAGAAATATGCTAGCAGAGGCAGAAGGCAGAGAAAGGAGTGAAGTTCACATCAAGGTGCTTTCCAGCCCTAAGCCTTCAAATAGCCTAATTGGCTGAGGAATAACCATGGCAACAAACAAACAAACAACTTGTGACTGTCATTGGAAACAAAGTACGGCCACCATCAGATTGAAAGCTGTTTTCTAGGAGTGCACTGAAAAGGAAGAGGTATGAGGAAGGTTAGTACCTTTAAGAATTCACAGACATCTGTTTTGAAAAAGTGCAAAGAAAATTGCATTCAGTGTCAGGTCAGAAAGACTTCAGGCTCACGCCTTATAAAATTGTGATATCAGAAGACATCTTCAAATCCACACCTGAGTATCAGCTTACATATAATCATGATCTTGTTAAATACCTACTTTAGCCAAAAAAGGGGAGACGGATTATACAGAAATCCAATCTGACATAAAATGATAATTCTGACCCAGATCCCTCTGAAAAAAAAAAAATATGAATCTCTCAAAACCAGTCTTACACAGTCAAGCATAAAACAAGCTGTTTCATTAAGGATGATTTCAGACCATGCTGCCAGCACCATTTATTTGACCCATACCACACCTTGTCATGTTACTAATTTTGTGTGGTACTGTCTTCCTTCTCTAAACAAATGCAAAGTCCCTAGAGAAGTGAGATCATGGCTAGTGTGCCAGAATCTTGAATCTCAGTACATGTGGAGGCGGGATGGCTGAGAATGTCCTTCCTTTCTTCAGGTGACAAAGATGGAAGGGAGTGCTTGGTGCTCTTAATAAGATCGATGCATTGAAGACATCAAATATTTAGATTCAAGTGATGAGGATTAAACCATAACCTTAACATTAATTTCAATGTTTTGGACAAACGATCTAAAATTTATTTCTTCAACCAATATTTAATGGGCTCTTATAAGTGCAAGTCACTAAAAATGAGTAAGATAGTAGTATCTGCCCTTCAGTGCCTACCCTAGCAAAATAAAATAAATTTTAATATGATAAATACCATATTAAATGTATAAGGCCATTTGGGGGGATTTTGTGAAAGTTGTGATTATCTGCAGCAGAGCAAATCAGGGTAGGCTATATGTGCCTTACACATAGAAGCAGCTCAGTAAGTGGATGGATGGATGGATGGATGGATGGATGGATGGATGGATGGACGGACAAAAGTGGGGCTGGAATTGTATAACCATAGAAAAGGGATAAGGAAATTCCCAACAAGAAAACCACACAAGCCAAGAAAAAGGAACAAGAATACATTAAACATGACCCAGGGACCCATGACTGGAACACTGGGTCCACTGAGGGAAGGACCACAGCATAAGACAGGAAGTAGATGCTGGAGCCAATGAGTGGAGGGTCATGAGTTTAGACCTTGTCTAATCTGGAATGTTAGATGGAGGAAATGGGTCGCAACTGGTCAGGTCAAAGGAAACCATAGAACCCCCCTGAATGGAATGAAAGGAATATTTATAATATACTCACTAATTGTCAGGCTGGGGTTGAGTGTTTTTTAAAAATGAAATATTTCAAGCACTTAAGCAAAGAGAATAATACAAAAGACACTTATATATCCACCTAGTTTTGTCAAAATTTAACATATTTCGCATTGATAGTTTTGTTCACTTACAATCAAAACCCTCTCTTTTCTCTTTTTTATTCCATTCCCCTTCCTGAGGTAACCATTGCACTCAATCTGTTGTTAATCATTCTTATGCATATTTTAATATGTTTTTCTAGATATGCATTTATTCATAAACTAGATATTTACCCATACATATATAAGTATACATACATATGTACATATATTTAATATATAAATAATATTGTTTGGCATGTTTTAATATTTTATATAAATGGTTCCATACTCTGGTTGTTCTGTGGTTTGCATTTTTCACTCAATACTTTTTTCTCCTCAGATTTATCCATGATGATACAAATCTAGTTTTAATTTAGTCATTTTAACAGCTGTATAATATTTCACTGAAGGAATATCCAGTCTCCTTTTAATGGACTCTTTTGTTATTTATTATGATCATGTCATTTTAATCAATGGTGTAAAAGATATTCTTGGAAATGGAATTACTGGGTGGTAGGTATACACATCTTCAACGTTATTCAATATTGCTAACTTGCTCTTTAAAGAGGGTGGACCAGTTTCCACATGTACCAACAATACGAATTATTTTTGCTTGACATACCTGCCCACATTTTGTGCCATTTAGTAGATATGAAACAGTATTTTATCATTTTAACTTGCATTTCTTGGATTGCTAATGAGGTTGAACATCTTTTTACATATTTATTCATCTTTTCATTTCTTCCTTAGAAACCGCCTGTCTATATATTCTGCCCATTTTTTAAAAATTAGGTCTTTCTTCCCTTATTGGGTTGAAGGAGGTTCTTTATAAATTCTGAATATTCATCTTTGTTAGTTACATGCCCTACAAACTTCTGCAAACAGTCTGTGGCTTATCTTTTAATATTGTTTTTGGTGTGTATAATTTTTATTCCTAATTACAACCCATTAAGTATATATCATCGACTCCACTTTCTAGAAAAGAAAATTGATCCTGTGTGACTTGTCTAAGGTTCCCTCAACCAGAAGAGGGAAGAGGTACAACTTGAGCCCAAGTCTCTATGACCCTAAGACTCTTGCTTCTCCCAACTGTACTTCTAGACCATCTTATCTGTCAGGTGAGACATAACCATTCACATCTGTATCAACTGGCGGTACTGGGAATAGAGAGAAAGGAAAGGAGGCAAAGGCCATTGGCGGGAAAATACCAACAGAAGTTGAGCAATGACTGGATGACAGGGTCAAGGACAAGAGTAAGGCTGTGAGTGAGGTGAGAGAGACAGTGGTACCACTAAGGATACAGAAATGTTAGGAGGATGGAGTCTGAAGTCTGTTTTTAAATGTGCTGAACTGAAGTGCTAGTGTAAAGTCATGTCAAAATGTAGTGTAGGAGACTTAGAAACCGTCGGTAGAGAAATCCCTGCAGCTGAGGGTCTGGGAAGACCAACAGCGAGAATGTGAAAAGAGAGTGCTGAAGTCCATTCTGGTGGCCCCAAATCAATCCCACCCATGGGATTGTTAAACTCCCCAAGAATTCATCTCACTATAACTTTCATTCCGTCCATATCTGACACTCAGCACAACGTCAAGCTCATAGTAAAGAATTTGATAAATATTTGCCAAATGAATGAAAACTGTTACATTACTTATATGGGTCTACAATCTCTGTGGAAAGCCCTAAAGCTCAGAACTTTTTGGCTCTTAACGAAAGTAATTGAGTGCTACATGCCCACTGGGGTCAAAGGTATGACCCCATTCTGCAGTTAAGTGTACAAATATTCACAGTAAGTGGGGTAAAGTCTATAAATATCTTGAAATCATTTTAGGTCATGTTTTGCTGCCAAATGAATTTGTGCCAAACTTAAAAAAAAGAAAACCTTTCATGTTTTGGAATGTGGAATTGCAGATAAGAGATTGTGAACCCATAGCATTGTTTTTAAAACTTTTCTAACTACAATGCAGAATGAGAAATATATTTTCTACTGAAACTCATAACACAGAGACGCTCATCTAAAAATGTAAAACTGAAACTTTTTGTTAAATAATACTTAGCCTTACTATGTGTGAGATGCTACAATACTTTTTTTATTTTATCCTATTAATTTTATTTTCAGAATTCCAGTTGTAGCTGATTAAATTGAGATTGAAGCCCACTACTGGGCAGTGACCTAAAGTTTGAACGATACTGCCTATGCATCCAGCACAGAGTTTTTTGCACACAACAGATGTTGGCTAAGTATTTGCTGAGTAACATGAAGAGTAATAATTGTGCAAACACCGCTCCGGACTTTGTACATGGAATGCTTTGAGACCACCTCTGATTTTGAGACGGTTAGGTAGGGATCCTGGCGGGAAAGGTCTGTATTCTCTGAAAGCTGTGATATGAGGGATGCTATGCTGGGGGGCAGGGGGTATCATGGGTGATAAAAGATTAGGAGGAGAAATCACTCCATTCACATTTGCCAGGAGCTGTCCGTGGTCCTGCCCTGCAAAGATCAGCAAGAGGACTGAAAAGAGGTCCAAAGATAAACTCTTCCTCCTGAATGGTGAAGAAGCTCGTTTGCTCTGCTTCTGGAGAAACCTTGGTCAGAAATGAACCCAGGATACTTTCAACCTCTTTCAATTTTCCTGGCCCACAATAATCAATAAACTGGTTTTTCATCGTGGGATGTCCGAGCTGAAAAGGACCTGAAGACAACACGATCCAGTGGGTTCCCTCATCTTACAGGAAGCAGTCCGGGGCAAGGAGCAGCTGGCCCCAGGGCCCTCAGCACAGGGAGAAGTGACCTGGCTGCTTGACTGCCTACCCTGAAGCCCTGGAATGGCCACAGTGGCAGACAACTCTGCTGCATGGTCTGCCGCCCAGGTTCCCGCCCACTGCTCATCTAAAGTCATAACCCCAATCATGGTGCAAAAATGGTTATGGAAGAAAAATTTTTCTCACATAAAGTTCAGTGCCTCTCTTGCTCCCTGTGGTCTACTGTGGGCTGGGTTTTGCCTTGCCAGTACATCCTCTTAGCCTCTTAGTTATAATAAAAATTTTTGTCAACATGATCTTTTCTTCTTCTCCTTCTTGAAATTACTTAAGATGCATTAAAATTTTGTTTAAGTATTTTAAACATGAAAATGATATAAAAATAGTGTAGTAACTACTTCAGGCCACACCTGATTCTCTGTCTTTTGATTTCTTATAAATAATAAGTGTACTATCTGTTACATAAAATTTAGCTTTAGTGTCTCTATAGTTTCCACTGATCAGGGGACTTCAAATAGAAAGGCACCTCTCCATGCAACCCTCTGCCTTCTGCCCCTAGCTCCTAAATATCCTCCTTCAAATTATCCAGTGCAGTGAACACAGTCGGAGGTGGTGGAACCAATCTTAACAAAGTAGTTGACAGCTGCTAGACCCTAGACTTAAACTACCATGCCTACTCCTCCTCCCAGCCCTATGAGTGGCACCACCACCACCACCACCACCACCACCACCATCATCATCTCCGAGGCTCTGAGGTTCTTTGCCCAAAGCCAAGGCCTGTCTGTGCCCTCCCTCTCACTTCCTGTGGGCAGACTGGCTGTTCCTTAAAATGCAGGATGCTATTTATGAGGTGGGGATTGAAAAACCATAGGTTGATTCATAGGCAAATTTCCTTAATGAAACTACTCCAAACTAGGGAATTGAGAGCATATTTTCAATGTGACTAATGAGCGTAATTCATTTAAACAGAGATATAAAGCTGACCATTTTTGTTTTGACTTTCTTTTCTCAAGTTGCAATTTTTAATTTGCAAGGTCCACACCACATTTCAAATGAGATACTACTGTAAATCAAAGAGTAATGAATATTGGTTTAAAAAATTATACAAATGTATTGCATTTATAGTTTGTAAATATGCTGTATCTTCTAATATCTTCTATGTATTCTATGTATTCTTTATATTACATTTGTAAATATATTGTCTCTTCTAATTAAAAAAAAATCCACTTGCCTTGGTGCAGTGACACCTAAGGCAAGCACGGGAAGCAGCCACAGAACTCGGAACTAATCAGGGGCACGTAACTGCCAACTTGTGAGACTGGTGTTTCCAGAAAACTACTGCAGTTTTGCAGGGGACTCCCCAGCACGCTGTTCTGAATCCCCTTCTTCATGAAAGCACTATGCCCTTTGCTGTTAACAGATGGTGATAGGTAAGACAAAATGCACCCGATACACTAGTAAAATTTAATGTTCAAAGCCTGCAAGTTATATACACACACACACATATATATATATATCCCCCATGCAATCTGGCTCTGGTCCTTTCTAAGTCTATGGACTTGTGTAAGGTTTTTTTTGTTTGTTTTTTAAGTTCCTAATTCAGTGGCTCTGGGGTATGTCCCAGGCATTGGTAATTATTTTTTTCATTTTTAAAAATAATTTCTTTTCAATTACAGTTGACATACAATATTATATTAGTTCCAGGTGTATAACATAGTGATTAGATGTTTAAATAACTTACAATATGATCAACTCAATAATCTAGTACCCATCTGACACCATACAATTATTATAATACTATTGACTATATTCCTTATACTACACATCCCCTTGACTTAGCTACTAATTTGTACTTTTTAATCCCTTCTCTTTTTTTACCCATCCCCCCATTCCCCTCCTATCTGACAACCATTGAAGCATTCTATGTATTTATGAGTTTGTTTCTGTTTTGTTTTTTCATTGTTTCATTCTTTAGATGACATATATAAGAAAAATTATATGGCATTGATAATTTTCAAAAAGTTCTAACAGGTGATTCTGATGTAACAGGTGGTTAAGGCCAGGTCGCATTTAATTAGTCGTTATGTTTTTTTCTCAAAATGCTTACAGCCAATTCCCAATTCCTAACTCCACTTTCTTCCAATTACGTCTATGATTAAAACCATCTTTAATGATCTTTTCATTCCAGGACTGGGAAAACATTTTTAAGCATAAAAGCAGAAGAAAATACAAAACAAAAAAAGATAAGTTTGACTAGGTAAAAGTGTAAAATTTTCTGAATGTCAAAAACTACTATAAACAAAGGACAAATGAGGGAAAATATGCGTACGAGCAACAAAGATGACTACCTTAATATAGATGAAGCTTCGGTGATCATTAAACAATAAAACAAAACAGAACAAAACTTCAAGAGGAAAATGAGCCAAGGCCTGGCTTCGGGTCAAGATGGCGGATTAGAAAAACACTGTGCGGCCTCCTCTCACAACCACGTCAAAATCACAACTAAACTACAGAATAGCCATCACTGGTAGTTACCTGAAGCTAGCTGCTCAGAGTCCTACAACTGGGGACACACAGAAGAGGCCACCCTGAGACTGGCAGTAGGGGCAGAGATGTGAAACGGGCTGGTCCCACACCTGCGTGTGGCAGTTGAGGATCGGGAGGAATATCTCGGCTGTGGAGGACCCCTTGAAGGGCGAGGAGTCCCGTCCCCACGCCAGGCACCCCAGTCCAGGGTTCCAGTGTGGGAAGAGAAGTCTCCACAACTTCCAGCGGAGATTGTGGCTGAGTGAGATGGAAGGCTGAGGGAGGCACAGATTGACCTGCAACAATGTGGATGGACCTACAGAGTATTGTGCTAAGGGAAGTAAGTCAGACAGAGAAAGACAAATGTCATATGTGGAATCTAGAGAACACAATAAACATACAACAGAAACAAGTTCATAGATATTGAGAGCATTTTGATGGTTGTCAGGTTAGGGGCAGGGAGATGGGTGAAGGGGAAGGAGATTAAAAGGTACAAACTGGTAGTTACAAAATACAGTCAATAGTACTATAATAACTAAGTATGTTGTATTGGATTTATCACAGTGAACACCTCATAAGTGATATAAATGTCTAATCGTTGTGTCATACACTTAAAATTAATATAATATTATGTCAACTATAATTGAAAAAATAAAATATAAAAATTAAAATAACAATAAAACAAATTTTAAAAAATGAGCCAAGGACCAAAGAGGCATTTCACAGAAGAAAAGAATGTAAAAAATTCAGTTTCACTGGTGAGCAAATATATGCAAATGAAAACAAAGGGATATGATTTTAAATTGTCAAAGAGGCAAAGGTTAAAAACAATACCCAAAATAGCCAGGTACACTGTTAATTAAGGATATAAATTGGACAACCATTCTGGATCATCCTTTGATAATATTCATCAAAAGGCATTATTCATCCAACAAATATTTTAAATATATCTTTTGAGTTGGTAATTCCCTCAGTATTTAGCCTAAGGGAATAATCAGAGATGTGTACAAAGATTTAGCACAAAGATTCTCCCTTGCAGCATAATATATTAACAGAAAACAAACTAAATGTTCATCAATAGAGATGACTGGATAGACTGTAATACGTCCATCTGTTGGAATAGCAACTAACGACAACAACAACAAAAAATCCAAACTCAGTATTTCAAAATTTGGGAAAACATTTATTCCAGATAACCTCTTATGTGAAAGAGGTTAGAATAATTTAAAAAATACTTTAATAGTGTCATCATCCCAATCTGTTAAAATATGTTCACAAATGATACTCACCAAAATGGCAATAATTATCACTGAGTGGTAGAAGTATAATGCTTTTTTTTTATCGTTTCCTTCAATTTCATAATTTTTGCTACGAGCATATATTACATTGATAACAGGACACTATTAAACACTGGAAAATCAATTCATGATTTTGAGCTGAATAAGATGTAAAATGAATCAAATCTTTCTGTGCTACCACTGGATTGCTCAGCAGCAAGTGCCTGAGATAGTTTGGAAAATGAAGAAAATAGATCAACACCAATATAAAGCAGCCGCCTTTGTTGGAAAAAAGTCAATTGTGAAAAAAAAAGGCCAAATGAGATTCACTTTGCCTCAAGTCTCATCATCCAAGAGCCAGCCAGGCTTCCTCTCTCCTGCTGGGACCCAGGACACAGGCTCACAAATGCCACACTGGATTTCTATGCTGTCTCTTTCTCTTTGTTTGACAATATTTTAGCTATTTTTCAGTATACACCATATGAAGAATAAGCATAATCAAGACCTCACTGAAAGTTACCCAAAGAGCGAAATTAAAATCTATCTGGAATGAAGACATCATCTTTCCAGTTGGCAGATTTTGAGTGAGATTCATCCCACTTGCATATAATTTGCACATTCTTTGTACCATCTGACAGGAACAGTGCTCCATAAATCAATGTCACTGAGCTCTTTAGTTCTATTTCCACCCAGAAGATAGAAGACAGCCTATAGTCAAGTTAAATCTGATTTTCTCAAAGACAGTTAAGTTTGTCACTAGCAGGCCCCTCATCATCTGCTGTTTTCTTGTCTACAAATGGCAAGTCTAAGAACTCTCATATAACTTTTATATCTCACTAGTCCATTAGCTCCCTCTCAGAAGACCTCAGAAAATATGTTAATAATGGAAATATGTGTGTGTGTTCTCTATTGGGTTTCCAAAAATGTCATTTTAGTTTCACCTTCCTTCTCCATACTTCTACATTCATGATGCAACAAACAAATTAGAACTCATATAACAAAAACACTCCACAATGACGTTAGAAAACTTGGATTCTACCATAACTTTAGAAAATTTATCTCTTGGAAACTGTTTTTTTATGTGTAAAAGGAGGTAACATTAGCACTGCCCAACTCACAGGGTAGTTACAAGGTTTCCATGAAAAAAAAATTCATGTGAAAGAAAGCTAGAGCCTTGCTAGTCTGCGTAATTTGTGGACCAGTGGTACTGGCTTCACCTGTGAGGCCGTTAGGAAAACAATCCCAAATCCCACCCCGGAAATACTGAATCCAAACCTGCAACTAAACTAGGTCCCCAGGTCATTCTTTCTCTTTTTCTCTCTCTGTCTCTGTCTCTCTCTGTCTCTCTGTCTCTCTCTCTCTGTCTCTCTCTCTCTCTCTCTCTCTCTCTCTCTCTCTCTCTCACACACACACACACACACACACACACACACACACACACTTTGAGCTGGTACATGAGGTAGAGAGGACACAATGGACAGGATGAATAATACCAGGTCCTATTCTTACCAGTCTTTGGTTTTTCCTGATGCTGTTAATACCATGTGTACTTCTCACCCTTAGAACATTACGTGTCAGAAAGCACATCGTAGGACTGTATTTCATTTCATAACTAGAGTACAGCCATTCTGTCCCGACAGAGCTATGCAGAAAATCCATCTCCACGCAAACTCCCGAGCTTCTTACAGGTTAGGATTACCTGGTCATGCATGTTTGTATTATGTTCCTTTCCAGTTAAATATTCCTTAAAGAAAAGTTTACGATGCCTCTTTTAGAATATTTGAAGAATTATTTGTCTATTGAATAAATGAAAAAAATCACTTGAAAATCCTGTTCCCTTAAATTTTAGTCTATTTGCATTGCTGGAAGAATAAAGATTTTTAAATTATTTTTCTTTCTTTTGAATGTTGGAGGGTAAGTAATATGTTTTAAAATAGACTTTCAGGCCTTGAAACTTTCTGGAATATTCACTCATAGGAACATTTAAAATTATTAGCTTCTGACTTTCGTTCATAGAACTCTTAACACAGAAAGTGGTAGTCACAAGAATTTTGTTTATTGATATGGTTTAGGAGAAAATGCAGGTATGGAGAGCTTCCTCCTTCTTCCCTGAGCCCCGGGGGAGCCTAAGGAAACCCCTGAATAGGCACATTGTCATTCTCCCACATCCGCCCTCCTCTGCCCCATGACCACACACTACGCCTCCCCACAGGTGCCCGGGCTTCAGGTTACAACCCTCCTCCCCACTGACCAAAGCTTCCTCTCCTTCGGAGCTCTTCTCTTAGTGTGGGGCCGGCAGGAGGGCCATCTTGTCCGGCCAAACTCACACTCTGCAGAACTGAGCTCAGAGTCCGTCCAGCTGGCTTCGTAGCCCTGCCCTCTCACACAAGCCTGGCGCCACAGCTCTTGCTCAGTAGAGAGCTACTGAATGCATTAATTCACTAACATGGTTTTTAAAGGTGGTGCTTGTTATTAGCACAAGCCACCGTCCACCGTGGGGAATGTTAGGCGCGATGGCTTCAAGCGAACATTCAGGGAGAGGAGGACCCGGGGGCAGGGATGGCGCTGCTGGGCAGGACGGCTCTGCCGGACGTGACGCCCTGAGGTCAGTCCTCTAGGGTAGCTGCCGCTTCTTTTTTTTTTCTTAACAAGTCCTTGATTTCCTCCCAGACTCTTTAAAAACTCCGTTTCCTCACAACTCCTTATGTAGAAGCAGCAGGAGATTCGCTCATTCGAATATTACATAATTACTGAGTTTCTAACATATGTCAAGTGCGGTTTTAGGTTATGAAGAAATAGCCAGGAACAAAACAAAGACCCTGCCCTGTCTGAGCTTACACTGGAGGAGAAAAACCTTTAATGTCAGGTTGTGTTAACTGCTATGAGGAAATAAGGGGGATAATGAAAGAGATACTGCTTTAGATAGGCTGGTCAGAGACAGTCCCTCTGATGAGGAGACTAAACGAATCATATCAGGGAGCTAAATGAAGCAAGGGGGCCATCTGGGTAACTAGGAGGAGCATTCTAGGTGACGGGAACAGCGAGTGCAAAGGCCCTGCAACAGAAAGGGATGGGTGATGAGCAGAAGAGGTGACACAGCTACGACTTTTAAGTAGCACTCATTTTTTAGAGAAGAGAATGAAACTTATGACTTCAGCCTAAGCCAAGCCTTCCACATAACAGGAAACTGAATCTCTACCATGTTGAGTTCTACTCATTGTGTTTAGTGTACAGCAGTTTAATCTAGGAACCATCTTATGAACGAAAACTGTCTAAGGAGGGTGGTATTGCTGGATTACCATCCACTAATCCACTTAGGCCACTTCCAGAAGGTCCACTTCCTTGAAGGAACTAGAATGAGTGAAATTCACCCTTAACCCTAAAGACATCCTACATTAAGAAATAGATCAACATTTTGCTATATGTTAACTTCTCAGCTAAATGTGTTGCTCTTTGATCTACCTAATTAACCTTGGAATCAAAGTAGTTTCATGGGAGGAAACGAGAAAGTTCCTTTTTTAGTTTGGCTGTGATATATTCCAATCATCTTACTTTCCAAAAGCTTCTGTGGCATTGGCCTCGGAGTCAGTGCTGGGAAAGGTGGCGGCAGACGTGCATCCCGAGCAGCAGACGCTCCGTGTGCAGCACCGAGTAAGAGTCATTTCCCCCCCGTTTCCTTGGCCAGTGGAGAGGCCACCACCTCGCCGAAACCACCTTGCAACGTCTTAAGCAGATCTGAAGAGATGAGGTGCCGCTAAAGTGCTTTGAACACACGCATGCACACACACTGCTCAAAATTAAGTGTTACAGTACTAAATTCTAGTATTGTCTATCTCGGTTATAAGGATCCTGATTTTTGAAGTGTTCATAATTTATATCAAGGAGATAATTGGGTAAGTGTAGACATTATACAGAAGGATATTGAAACTACGTTTTGAAGAGCGAAAAACTGGAAAGAATCTGAATGAAAACTGCAAACCACTTAAGTTCCAGCGATGGGGAGTTGTTTACATCTGCACAGAGGAGCCCTTACGAAAGATGCCGTTAGCATGCTGCCAAGAACAAAGACGTCTAAACTGACGATGATCAGAATATTAACAATAGCGATAGTGAACTTCGCTCTTTTAATTTTCTATACCATTTGAAACTTTTACAAATTACGTTTTTATGAGAAAAAGTTTTCTGCAAAAACGGTATTGAGAGACAGAAGAGAGAAAATGATTACTAACCACCTTCTCTTCCATTCCTCACTTGCCAGGTTATAAACGGAACTATATGAGCCAATTAATCTTCGCCGTACACACTGGATGCTCCCACACGGGACAAGCGCCAGAGGACAGCAGTGGTCCCCTGCTGCCCCTACTCAGTGTGAAATTTGAGGTCCTCCGTGATCTGCCCCATTTTAATCTGCCTTAAGTTTGACCTTGCTCACCCTTACCTGCTTTAGCTCCTAGTGTTCCCTCAGCCTGGCCTGTCATCCTAATGTCCCCTTATGACACACTTTAGGGTCCATCTAAAAGCCCATTCGTCTTCTTGAGTGGGACCTCTGTTCTCTTAAAAGTGTCCTATTTTGCCATGGAGTCTAGTTTGTTATGGCCATGTCTACCTCCACAACGTCAAGGAGACACCATTTGGGCTGGGCCCTGGAAAAGAAAAATTCTATGCAGGAAGAAGGACAGTAGCAAAAACAAGAAGGAATGTGAACACGTTAAGGAGTGGCTGGAAAAGCAGTAAACAATTGTCGGACATTTTCCAGTATTTTACTTTCTCTCTTCCTAAGATAAATCTTGCTGGGAAGCTCCAATTTACATAAACATCATCTTTGTCAAATCTTATTCTCGAGATGAAATCTACTCTCATCTTGCTGTTTAAAATACGAAAACTGCTCTTCTGCCCCACATTGCATCCTGAGCACATTCTCTTATCCATTTATTCTACATAGGATGATTTACTTGAGTCTGTTCACCTCTACTAGAATGGAAATTCCATGCTTTGTGTAGTTTCTCAAGAGCCTGGAACATAGTAAGCACCCAGCAATATTTGCGAAAATAATTTACTGAAATGCTACATCCAACTATGCCGTGCTTCTCAAGTTCCCCTACCAAATAGCTTTTGGAGAAAATTATTTCGATATAGACTCTCATACTGAAAAAAGTGAGGAGAAATAAGAAGAATGGCAAGTGACAACTTCCAATTGTTGAGAAATGTCTTTTTCATTCATTCAGTAGAGTCTCAGGATATGAGAAACTGCCCACTCATAATTTGATATCCACCTAGGTACCAGTGTATTTGTGTGCTAACATTTCATTTGTGCAAATTCAAGTTCCCATCGACAAGGGAAGATGAGGATGCAAACTGAACTGGAAGAGGCGAGATTTACCGTGCAGGTGTCGGCCCTGACTTATTTGTCATAAAAACATAGTGATAAGCCAACAATACCCGCGCCCTCGTCCAGTATTGTTTGACTTTAAGGGTTTTCACACCATCGCGGTGCCACTCACCTTCTATCGCCTCTTTCTGATTTTGGCTCTAAATTTCAAGTCTTTAAGGTGGTCATCAAGTTCACTATCAAGGGGAGCCAGAAAGAGCTGAAGAGCAGGAGACTAGGCATGGAAAGGTAAACGGGCTTTTAGAATCTTTTGCTCCATTCAGACCAAACATATTATATTTTGGTCAGAATTTAGGACTTATTTAGAATATTGAGTACGAAACTGGAATTCGAAGTCAGCTGCCGATGGCAATGTTTAGAGGAAATGGCAGCCACTGAATTAACCCTACTTCTTAATCTCAATTTTAACAAATCTAAAAAATGAAATCTAGGAGAAGGAATGATAATTTGCTACGACGACTTCCTAAAAGGGTATTATTAAAAAACCAAACAGGTATTGCTTATGCTGGTAGATGTGGAAAGCGACGCTCCAAACACCTGCCTTAATCTTCCTAAGATCATCAAGAAAGACAACTGCTCAGAAGCTCAGTCCTGCCACTCAGTCCCTAGACCGGCGAGAAGTCCTGCTGAATTGGGTCAAGCACTGGGGAGGCATGGACTGAGCAAGCCACGAACCACACGTTTACCTACATTTGGCTTAGTACTTAAGAATCATTCCTCATTTCTGAAAGTGGGAAAACTACAATGATATATTTTCTAAAAGATTCCATAAATTTAAAATTGCATAACTCATTCTGTGATGTGGTTTTCTCAGGGCAAAATGAAGCCTGGAGGGGCTACTGAGAGCCACTGACAAACTGAAGATCCTAATTCCTAAGAGAAAACTTATGACTTATTATTTGACTAAAACTGTAACTTGGTTTGGAGAACGAGATATTGGAGAGAAAAATAAAATAACCTGTTTATCGCAGTGCGTGCTCTCATCAAAATACAAAATTCAAAATCTACCACAATTTTTGGTCATATTTTCGGTGAAATGTTTTCAATCAATATGTATCGATTTATATAATCTCTTCTCTGCTACGAAATGGAGAATGCTCAAAATGTTTAATCCAAAAACTGAATGGCAAAGTAATGCCTTCCACTATTGAGAAATTTAAAAGCCCTTGCTGATAGTTTTCCACCCGAGGGAAAGGATGCACAGCATATAGCAAATGAAGTCCAAAATATCCCTCCAACCAATATCATTCTATTTAGTAATTTCATTCTTGCTTTTGAGTCCCAGTGAATACAGAAAGCAGGTGTCTGCCTCACTAATCACAGCCCTGGGTATAATAATTCAAAGTTGGGTCTCCGAAGAAAAAGTCTCTAAGGAAAACCCTTATTGTAGAATATGGCAAGATTTCTCCAATGAGCAATTCAGTAAGAATTTTGCAATATCCCCAGAGATAGAGAGAGGTACCTTGGAGAACTGTACACCATTACCCTCTGAGATTACCGACTTCCTCTGAATCTGCCTACGAACGCCCACTTAGGAAGAACCTTCATCTTAAAGATGACAAAGGAAGAAATCTTAGTATCTTTCTTAGCAATTCACTCCTTGACACATTTTTTTTTTGTCTCACTTAGCATAGTGGCTAGACAAAGGTGACGAGATATAAGAATTGGTATTACTTAGCTTACATTTTTCTGAAAAATGCCCTTTCACTGGGAAGCTAAAGGTGATCACCAAACAGCCCAAATACAGCATGGATTCATCCTTAGTTTCTCTTCCTCAAGGATGCTTTTGTCCAATTCTTTAAAGCTAATTAATAAAAAATAATGTAGTCACACAAGACTATGGCATACAATCTTAAACTCGATGTTAGAGATAAGCAGAAATAAAAATAAAACCAGTTCTAATTGCATTGTTTCTGGTCATCAGTGTACAATTTTTTGCAGGCCGGCAACTATTTTACAGACTGAAAAATTATCTGCAAGGTAGTATAAATGATTTCCTTGAAATCTGTGTGGCAGTAGACCTTTGAATTGTCTGAGGTTTCAGTTCTTTTTCACACAAAACTATTGGAACTGGCTTTGAGAGATTTCCAGACAACCACTTGTTGAAATAGGATACTTAGCTGTTCTTTTTACTATTACCATAGTTTTTTTTTTAAAGACAATGGATGCCTATCATACAGATATGCTAATTATCTAAACTTTCCCACACTGTTCTCTGGCACCTTAATCAGTGTCCTGTGAGTTATGGATTGTGGGACAAACTGGGGCCTTTTATACTAATGTTCACGGTTCCAAGAAACAGCACTCCCAGCCTTTCATTTCACAGACTAATAAAAAGTTTAAAGATATCTTTAGAAAACTAATTTGGGATGGCAAGTTTATTATTTTACCAAATAAGGGCATATTGTAGAAAGAAGGACATAGAAATTTAAATAATAGTTTTTAACAAGGAAATAAATTTGAAGTCTCAAGACTGTCCTTATTTTTCTTTTTCCTATTTTGCCTCAAATCGACACCTATCCTCTGCTGGTCATTCAGAAATTGCAGGACAGACTTCTAGTACCAGGCTTTTGTGACCCTGGGTTCAGGTCCATGGGGCACGGCTTACATACATGACCCACATCACTGATCCCGGGGGAGGGGTCCTTCTTTCTCCTTCAAACTACATATCCCACCCTCACTCCATTCCTACTGACTCAACTACCACTGTTAACTTGGATAGAAAAAGGTTGCAAACCACTAACTTAGACCATCACATTTACAGATCTTTTTGTTCATTTCCTTAACTCACAGCATACACTTAACTTAAACCGCACACAATTTATTGAACAAAAATTTAATTACTAAAAGCTCCTTCAGCGTACAAAGCCACTTTATTTGCACAGAGTTTGCCATGTACATAGAAAAGCTCAACATGCATTTCCAGCTGGCCCCAGCCCAATCACGTAGTAATTACAGCCAAAAGTTCAGAAACTCTTACTGGACACATGGACCTTGTTTACAGTATTTTTACATGTAGAAAACAAACAACTCTAAGCACCTTTTAAAAATATGTGTACATCAACATGAAAGTAAAATATAGTATCGCATGCTGTAAAATTTTACTGAGAATAATTTCAAGCTATTAGCTCTTAATGAGACCATTTAAAAGTTTTTTATTAGAGCAAGAGTCAGAGAAAGTGATTATATATCGCACACTTTTACACAAAACATATTTGCACGTTTCTGAAAAACTGTGTAAAAAATTTTTTTAGAATATCATATTTTGAATGTGTCAGGTAATTTGATAATGTTTTTAAAGGAGTATGCTATTTTTCAAAGACATACCTGAATAGTCAACGTGAGTTCCTCTAAGTTAACCTAAAATGTGGATTGTTTTTTTTTTTTCTGGACAAATCTTGCTTTCAAAATCTGACTGACTTGATCACTTCCTTCTGCATGTGATTTGTTTTTACTAGCATCCAGGGGGAACACATAGATCTCTTTAATTATTGCATTAACTCATGACTCCAGAACTAGCAAGCTTTATTTTACATAGAAGTCAGTTCTGGTTCTTCCCCTGCCTGATGCATGAAGAGGTTCATTCCTGGCCTCAAGAGAACAGGGTGGTGGAGAAGAAGAGTGGACAACCACATCCAGCAGTGTCCAGCACTGAGCAGATGACCAATGGAGACTACTGTCAACACCACAGCTAAAAAGCTAAATTTTAAATGCAGTGCTATGAATTTTTATATGCAAACACTGGATAACCAATATCTCTAAATCTAGATCTATTTTATTTCCCCATAAGAACATGCAAAAAGGAACACAGAAATGAAAAGACACAAGGGGCAACTGAATACCTCCCATCGAAGGCAGAATGAAACGGGACAACAGGAGGAAGAAGCCTGAACGGCGTGGTTACGATTCCACCTCGACCTAACGAAGGGACTAAAATTGGGCAGCATTTACTACAGCTGGAAGGAAAATGCAACAAAATTACGTGGGGAGGGTAAGCAGCATAAACCTAACAGGATTCCAGTCGGTTTTGGAATCCTACACACTCGATGTTTTCCCTATGTTTCAGTCGACAGTAGAGAAAAGGACAGAGAACAAGTTTCGGGACATGGAATAACTCAAGCTCCTCTCCCAGGGGATGTGAAACTGTGAGGCACATGTTGTAAAAGCCCCAAACACTACATTCCAAAAGGAAAGACAAAACACCTCAAACCCAGAATACATGATTGTCTAACTTTCAGACAAGATGAATGACCGAGTTCCCCTCCGCCAACGTTATCATTCAGGAGTAGACTATACCGACAGAAGTGTTTTAAAGGCTAGACCTGTGTTCTTCTTACATTAAGATACATTTCATGAGGCTGTTTTATATCTGTAGGTCCAATTCATAAGACAGTCAAATTGTGTTTCATGTACAAAAGCGATGCAGTCTAGGATGTTTCCAGTGTGCTGTGTTGTCGAGCTGATGATGCTCTTCAATCTCTCTACTCAGTCCCAAAATCAGTTTCTTCGGACATCTTTATTTTTCAAGGATGACTTCTCAGTGAAGCAGTATTATGCAGAAAAGTCCCAATGAATGACATAACAAGCAGGTGATCTGAGATTCCAATCTGGAGATTAGAGCCACTCGAATGGAAATTTTTGTCAAAACACATTTCTAATAATATAAATCAAATTCATCCATTTTGTGTCAACATATGAACTGAAGAGTTTTCTCTAAACTTATAAATGGACTAATAAAATTCAGAAATAATAATACAGTCAGGAAACTTGAAAGAAATAAAGAACAAATTACCTGGGAATCTCAACAGTTTTCCTGAAAACGTGCTACAAATTTCAGAATCACAAAATAACGAAATTCCAAATTTCAAGTCACCATGTTAATTTCAAGTACACATTATAAACCACGGATTTGATATTCTAAGACATGAAAAAAGTCAGAGGTAAAAACCTTTTATAATAATTAAAAATTTCGGAAGAAACAGGCTCCCTTTTAAAAACAAAACATGAACCATCAAGTGACCATGAAACACGGCCCTGCATCAGCAGGAAGCAGGAAGCGGCACTACCCAGGGGGCGTGGCTCTCTCCACCACTTTCACTGGTGGGGAAACGCTTGGCCAGGGGATTTTGTCCCATTATATGACAAAGCTCTGAACTTATGGCTAACGTTTGACGTGTGAGGCAGTAAGCGACCTTCAAGATCTGATGCTTTATTCAAAGGCGACAGAGACCTACTAATGGAGAGTGACAACAAAGTCAGAGCCAGGTCAGAAGTGAAGACGATCACTTAGATCAGGGCTCCCGGCCTGACAATGAAGGGCTGTCCCTTTACCCTGAGAAGGTGCAGTCTTGTTGGGAAAAGGATCCGTAGCTTTCTTCGGATTTTTGTCTAAAACTTCCAAAATACAAAGAACCATTCTTCAGTGCTCACTTTTTCTGTGTGCCCGCTCATACGCACTTATTGTACCCAGCTTACAAAGACCCGTTCATCCTCGGATCAACTGAGTCAGATTTCTGAATTCTCACAGCGATATGAAAGACTAAGTGTGGTGACTCAAGAAGATGCATGTTTTCCCATGAGACAAGTACTAAAATATTGTTTAGTACAACTGAGGCCAACATTAAACAAATTTAAGGTTTTATTTAGAAGTTTCTGAAAAAGCATACATGAATTACTAATTGTATTCATGTCATCAATTCTGTACTATATAGTCAGTATTCTAAATTATTTTCTTAAGTTATGCAACAAGGACAAAAGATTCATTTTTATAATTTTTTCTCTGACAGCTAAGATATTTATTTTGAAGTTCATCTTTGAGTCACACAGTACACTTATAGCAGAGCAAAATCAAACTCATTGTCAGGAAATACATCAGTGTTTCCCAAGATCACCTGCCACGATCCTTAAACTACTACCGCACTAGTCTGAACTACTCAAACTAAACTAAGATCACAATACCCACTGTCCCCGGGGTTCCGCACACTACCTCCCAATTCCAGAAAAACTACTCCCTTCCCTTAGGTTACTCACTTAAGAGTACACGCCCCATCCCCCACCATCATTTTTTATTCTTAGGCTCTTAAATTTTTCCCTCTCTTGGGTCTCATTCATTTGTACTCAGTGTTCAGAATCTAAGAAGGTCTTTAAAATATTCATTCCAGAAGGGACCAAGTTTTTTCCTGCCTGTCTAATTCCTTCTGGGCATATCAAATGCTGAGGCCCAGTCAATACTGTGGCTAGAATTGGCTAAGAGGAAATACCTCTATTGACAAAAGTATCACAGAAGGAAAGATTTTAAAAAGCCAGTTGTAATAGGGAAAGCAGCTAAATAGGCAACATACATTTAAAATAAAAATATAACTTGATTTTTAAAAATCTAACATTTTCATTGTGCTATCTAGTAAACATCTGTCAGCCAATTCCCTTTAAAGGAAAGCAAAGGGGAGGGGTGATAGTCATGGTGTAGCTGATTTAGTTTCTAAAAGCCTTTTAACAGAAATGGTATTTTTTTTAAAAAACCTTCTTTGATACAGCTATTTCTATATTACTGGATAATCTACCAATGATAAACTAATTGCAATAAACTAACATTAACATTCTACTCTGTTAAGCTACCTATCACTCAGACTCTATAGTTCCTTGAATTCTCCTCATCCTTTCCCTCTGATCCTTTTTCAACTTGCTCTGGTTATGGTCAATCTTTCCCCAGTTGTGGTCAAAAGAGTAAGGAGGCAGTCACATTTAACCATCGAAATAACTATTTGCCCCAAATTGTTCCTCAAATCTCTTAATTCCAGCAAGAACAGGCCAGCGTAAAAGCAAACCATGGACAATGGCACTCCGGTCACCCACAGACTGTATGATATCACATGAGACACAGGTCTCCATCCATTCCTATGGCTAAGAATGCCCAAGTTCAAGTTCTGGGTCTACATGAAAGCAGCCTAGTTTTAAAAGTGTGTTGAGGTACGTGGAATATAGCCAACTTTCCATTTTTTAAAGGGGAAATAATCCTTGGGATTAAAGTTTTGTTCCTTCTCCTCTTCATTCACACTACCTACCCGTTGGCCATTTTACTATGCAGGAGTCCATTCACTTCACAATAGGGAAGAGAGGGAGGTGTAAATGAACAGCTCTTTCCCTCCTCATTAGCACTTCTGTGCTACATAATAGTATCTATTTTAAAAATTGACAGTATTTTGCCACAAGCAATTTGGATATAATTTGGGTATAATTTGCATATTCTAAACACAGACCATTCTGAGGCCATTTCCAGGTTGAAATTTTATAATTACTATCTTTAGGATTTCCACTTGATGATTTTTTTCTCTTCCCTCTTCCTCATAAATAATTATCTCTGCTCTAAGTAAGCTACACTGGCAAGTTAAGTGGAAAAAGAAAAGAAGCTAACCAAATCAACATGGGAGGATTGTATCAACTGTCTGGGAAAATACGAGGTCCATAAAAATCCTCAGATCTTCCAAAGATAACTGTCTCTGGGGTATGACACTAATACTGACAGCTGAGAATTTGAGACGCGCATGCCAACTTCGAAATACAGAATTATAAACCTATTCTTTTATGTACTTTTTATTATATCTACTGATTTACGTACTGAGTCATTATATATGCAAAAACAACAATTTCCAGGGTTCCTAAATATTTCCAATATATTCAACTTAGGGATCCAAGATTCTGAACATGCCATCACCAAAAAAAATTGCAAACCTAAAAAACAAAAAGGAAAAAAAATTAAACAATGTCAAAAGCAAAAGACTTTCTAAAGTTAATGTTTTTTTTTCTTGGCTTACAGTTATAAGTTCTTAAGTATAATACTAAAGTTTACACTTACAATTTCAGGCTTTAAATTAAAGTAGCAGTACCTTTGTCTTTATTTTAAAAACTACCATTATGGTGACAGACATTCATTCAGGTGCATAAATAACCGATTTTGTTCTTATATAACTCATACCTCTAAAAACTATGTTTTTAGCCAATTGATAGTGGTCAAAATCATTAACTCTAAGCACCTGAAATAAGAAAGATAACCTTCAAAGTCCCAACCTCAAAAAGACTAAATTTATTATTTGTAAAAGAAAAACCAATTTTGTTGAGATAAATATAAGTAATGAGAATTTCTAAAAAATAAAAACAACAAATAATTGTTTCTCATTAAAACATTAATACAAAAAGGTGAACTATATGAAGACTTCTTCTATTATAGGCTTAAGAATCATGCTATTTAGACCAGCCTATTTCATTAATTTTTCCATAGAAAACTAAGAGTTCAGAGTTAACATTTCCAGAAGAACAAAACACATCAGGAAATATGGTAAAACAACCTATTGTACATTGTTTTTGTTTAGAACAAGAGTAGGCTGGCTTATTTAAGCATAAATTGAGATACAGATATAAATTCATTCTACTCAAACCAAACAGTGCCTAGATTTACATATGTGAATAAGTCTGTCATCACAGAAAGTCACATACTCTAATAAAAAAATTTTTACAAATTTTAAGTCACTTTCAACATTTGAGAAAATACTGTTTGTAAAATACTATTTGTAATACTGTTTGTAAGAAAATACTGTTTGGAAAGAAATGAGGTCATGTACAGAACTATAGAGACCACTGAGCCTCTAGAAGAAAACAAAAATAAGCCTTACTTAAAAAATATATAGTAATGTTGCCACTTCCTTAAAATCTGCCTTGTGTATTACCCTCTAGAATAGGATGATTATATTTTCTTAGCATTTCATCAATTAAACAAATAGATAATTGAGGCTAAATATAAATTTGTGAAATTATTTTTTGCTATTAACAATGTTAGTACACAAATGAAATAACATAAAAAACTACTTATTCTAAAACATAGGTTAGTATAAAATCTGAAATTGGGCAAAGGACCTATAGAAATTCTATTCCAGAAAAATTAAGCCTTGTGAGCATGGCTACATTAACATATTTAACAGAACATGGAATAAACTTAATAAAGAGAAGCCTCCACTTCACCTCCAAAAAAGTTTTACTATAATGAAAAAAAAGTGCTATTACCTTCAACTGCTAAATATATTTTGAACTAAGATGCAGTTGATAATTAAAGCAGAGTTAACTGATACAACTAACATTCTTAACAAGCACTTTACACTTTAAAAATAAAACACACCCACACATACATAAAACATCAAAATTCTTCATGACAGAAAAAGAAATTTGTGGCAAGAATCCTTACTTTCTAGTCTGAAAAATTTAATAAATCTAGAGCCCCTTTTAAAGAGCAAACCCTATTAGATTTCAAAGGAAAAAAAGAATTTCAATCTGCAAATTCCTAATGGCTCAGGTGTTTTCATATAAACATTTTATTGCTCGTTAAGTAGCTCAGTAGAGCTTGCTTTTTAAAAAAGTGTTTAAACATCTCTAAAAGGTTTATTAATTAATATGCAGGTGTACATATACAATTAGTCCTTTTGTTAAAACATCTGACCAATTTAGTTAGGACATGTTTTACATGTCGGCATACTGTTGTTCACAACTTAAAATTTTTTTTTAATTTAAAAAAGGAAAGAATTGGGGTAGGAGAACAGGCATGGAAAAACATGAAGGCCTCTCTTTCTCTTAGGTTTTGCCATTACCATTGTGTCTGAAGTGGTTTCAGGACGAGGCGATCGCACACCTTCTAGTCAGAAATCAGATGGCCTCAAAACAACCTCATTGTCAGTCTTAGGCCTCATGTCTTTCGCTTAGAGCTAAAAATAAAAATACATGTGAATGAACAAATGACCATGGAATGAAAACTCTAACATGACACTACAATATAAACTATAGAAGCCATTTTTATCACAGAAAAATGAAAATGTACACATTTCTATCCAGGACATCACAACCCTATTTAGAATGGAAGGGTGCTTTTCTCATCCCGTAGGCTGCTGGGTGTAACAATGACAACTTAATTCCAAGGTGGTTCTACAAAGCTAGAGTAGTATTTTATTCACGCTCTGAGATTATAAAATGTTCATTCTTTTTAGAGTTAAATATAACGATATCAGTAATGAAGCTAATGACATTAGACAGCAACTTAGCTCTCCTTTATGCATACAAAACAAACCAAGAAAAGAAAGTGTAATATTGAACCAGAAAATTGGTTTAGCCAGAGAATTATATTTTTATATTTGGAATTCCTAGTTCCAACAGCAATGCTAGTAGCTAGTATATGACTAACCTGTTTCTACAATCAAAGAAAGGCATTTTCTCATTCAGCAAATACTGAATGTTTCTAAGCACTGGAAGTCAATTGCTGACTATGAAAGAGGGGTTCTGAATCTCAGCAAGTGAAGTCCCAGCCTTCTATTTCCAAATTCTTGGTCTCAAGTCTGAGCTATGATGCTAACAAAACGGAAAATAAGGGCCACTGTGTTTCCTTGAGAGGAAGGAGGGTAGTATATATTACATGACAACGAAATGAGACTAGGATTTAAAACAAACTCCACTGAGAAACCTAACCATTATGCTGCAAGCGACCTCCAGTCATCATTGGGTCTGTTTAGTGTGAAGCTTATGTTTTGAAAATCCTATGTTGATCCTAAAAACTAATTCTCCTTCATTTGGAGAGCAATGGTAGTTTTAACTCCAAATATAAATGTCTCAGACTATTTTGTAAAGTTAAATCAGCCAAACACCTTCAAAAAAAATCACTTGAGTATTTTATTCAATGGAAACTATAAAATACATAAACTTTGCTCAAAAGTTACACTTAAAAATTGGCCCTAATTATAACGTAACAAAAACAAATATCTTACGAATTTTTATACCATTCATCTATAACTATTAAACAGAATTAATAAATCATGACTCTAGGCTATATTAATGCTACTGATGGATGTTTTGCTTTTCTATGTACACCAGTGAAATTCTTTAATTTTGTGGGAATATGGTACATTACCAAAAGACATCAAAATATAGGCATGTGACTCAATTTCAGCTCTATTATGTTCATCTTAAATCAAGAGTAGTAAATACATTTCTGAGTTAGCTTATCTTCCATAATTTTTCATGTGAAATCCAACTAAGTGTAGTATCTAGATAATGTTACAAAGTTAAATGGTTTGACTCTGAAGTGTCTGGGTCTCAGAACTATGCTTTAAAGTAATAAATTACAATTTAAGTTTAAATATTTAGCATAAAAAAGAAAGCTGTTTTGGGTCACATCTAAGTTTTAGGTTATGGCCTCAAGGGAAAATATTAAAAACAAAATCAATAGGCTTTGAGAATTCATTTCCCACTAATGTTCATAAGATAACTAAGTTTTATATTTTGATGCATTCGAATTTTAATCAAGGAAAACTATATGCTGGTCTGACTTGTAAATAGTCAATTCTATCTCCTTTACCACGGATGTCACAGATCCCTGTTGTTTTCAGTTGTAATAAATTTCAGAAAATATGTAACTGATAGATGTACTTTTTCTACTTTAAGCCTCAAAACATTCACTCATCTGTAAATCCCAAATTGGTCCTGCAGCAACAAAGAGAACTTATCACTTAGGCCACAGCTCTTCTCAACTCACATTTGCTGCCATTCTTTAGCAAAAACTAAAAAGTAGATGAGACGCTTCATTTTACAGCCACAGTTTCATTTCTCCATTTTTGCTTGAGTCATAGTATTTTTTTGTTACACAAGTTACAGTCCTATCATTTCCCTGAACCAATCCATCCAACCCAAGAAAGTAATAACGATAAATACCGTGACACTAGTTCTTTGAATTCCACAATTTTCACTACCCTCCTCTTTGGTCAAGGCCTTAAATGATAATGTATGAGATTTTAACACTTAGGAGGCATGCTTTATAGCTTATTAAGGCAAGTAACTCATACTCAGTCTCAAGTTAAACTGATCACTTAACTGCATTTGTCACCCTAGGAATGTTACATTGAGGTCTCCCATTTAATAAGATCGGAGAATTCCAGTAAATTTATTACAAATTTCAACAAATCACAGAATTAGATTTCCATAAAACAATGCCTATTTGTCTAAGAACATCTAATGTAAAAGACAATATCAGGGGAGTGATTCTCAAGCAGGAAGAGCTTAAGTTAAAGGAACCGTGGAGCTAAAACCAACCTGTAAAATACAGTATCATAAAAATCATTTTCTTAGTTTAGACTGAAATTTTTACAGAAAGAGTTATGCCTCACTCTACACTAGAGGTGAACCTGCAACCTAATTATTGAACATTGTGGTCCCTTCTCAGAAGTTTACTTTTTGCTCCTAGCACTTAATAGATTCTAAGATCTCCCTTCTGATACATAAACCTCTCATCTCCTAATCTAAGCAGAAACCATAAAAATTCTACTTAAAAAAAAATGGAAACTGTGTCCCTTGTAATTTTGTTGTAGTATTCTTAACTTTTATGTGAATCCTAATCATATAGGTAGCTTTCCCAATTCAACTCCATCTTGTTTTATGCTGATGGTCCTATAACCATGATACATTTATGAGTCAGAAATTTCAAGTTAAGCACTATACAAAAGAAGAGACACTGCTTTAAAAAATCTTGAAACAAGAGCTGGTAGACCTAAGGCTGGATCTCTACCTTCATTCCTTAAGCCAAAATAAATTCCAGATATACCACATTTAAAGTTAAATCATGAAAGTATAAAAATATTTAAAGAAAACATGGGTGAAGTTTTTCAAATAAATTTTAAAGCAGAAGATAAATCAGAAGCCAAAAAAAAGAGCTTTATTTTTAAAAAGCAAAAGCCAAACCAAAAAGATAAACAATTATTATTTAAAAAAATTCAGTAAGCCATGGAAAATATTTGCAGCAAATATTAATATGCAGTTTTTATAAATTGTTTAGAAAAAGACAAACCATTGAAAAATGGGTAATGATTACAGATAACACAGAAATAAAAAATGACATTGGAAAATATCTTCAAACTCACTCAAAATTTAGGAAATATAAATCAAAAAGAGATGCTAATAGATAGACAATAATTATCAAGAGTGTGAGGGGCCAGGCACTCAAATATACCAGAGAGATGCAAACTGGTACTACATTTTTGAAGAACAGTAGCAATAGCTACCAAAAATTAAAAACTCACATGCTTTTGACCCAGAAAATTGAGTTCTAGGACTAGATCCTTCAGATTTCTTCTTTCATGCAAGCAAAAATACTTGTACAGGGAGACTATTTATAACAATACTACAGCAGGTCTATTAATATACAAAAAAAAATAATAAAGGAAAAAATCTGGAAACAATCCTAAGATCTGTTAAAAGGAAATTGGTTAAAAATATTGTTACATCGCATATAGTCAAAAAGAAGCTGTTTTTAAAAAAATCAGGTTACATCTCACAAAACTGTGGAAAGTTGTCCTACATATGTTATCGTGCATAAATGCCACTGTGAATAGATACATACATTTGTTTCAAAAATAATATTTTTAAAGAGGAGTATAAAAATATAAGTAAGAAAAAAAGGAAATGAATATTATGGAAGGCTCTTCAAGAAACTGTTAAAACAGGAGTGAGGGAAAGGATTTTTTTTTAACACTTTATAACTTCTATTGTATTTCATTTTTATTTTTTAAGTTACTTAGCTTCTCACTATCATCTTAAAATTCAAAGGGTAGAAAGTAATTTAATAATGAACTACGTATTTTGACTTCAATATAAAAAAGAGTGTACTTTCACTTATGAACTCAAATAGCACAAAACATTTCTAATAAATGCCTACCACGACTATTATTTTCCAAAGTATTATCATTTCATTGTGTCCCTATAACATTCTCTATGCATGCGACTGGAATAATTTCTCCATTTTTTAAAAGGAAAAGAAATTAAGCTAAAAAAATTATTTAAATGACTACAGTAAAACAAAATTTCTGACATCTACTCTAAGACACTTTCCTCTCTTCCTAAATCAGTACATCTAAACAACAGAAAAGCTCTTTTACACTAAAACACAATTATGTCCCCTTTCCCTCTGAAAACTATAAAGCAGCAGACAACATATTCAGAGGAAGGAAAATGGGCTACCTAAGATGAGGAGAAGCAACGCTCCACATCATTCCTCAAAGAAGTAGAGTCCCCAGTAGAGCTAAGAGGACACACATGAAGAAGCGCAGTGTGTCGACCACGGAGTGCTTCATTAACTTGTTTTTAGAATGGTAAAGCCTGAATCTTAGTTCGAAAAGATGTAAGGTCACCCAGTCCAAACTTTCACCAATGCTAGAATCTCAAGTCTATCAAGTGATTTTCAACTGTCACTTAAATATCTCCAATGACAAAAAGACTATGTCCTTGGAAAATAATCTTTTCTATTTCAGAGCAGCTCTGTTGGAAATCACTTTGGTCTTATACAGTTCAGGAAAAATCAAAACTATCAGGAGATATTAATTACCTCAAGTAAAGGCCAATCATTTGTTTTTAATTGTTCAATAATAATAAGTTCTGAGCTCACATATCTCAAGTTTGTTATTTCGGTGGCTCTACATCATCAAAAGCCTAGGTTCCTTATTTCTTTCCACTCTGTCACAAGTATGTTGGTTTAGTTCTCCTGATGGTTCCAAGATGACTCCCATCATCTCAGGCTTCAAGTGCAGATATAATAACGTCCAGTGTAAGAAAATTATTTTTCCCTTATCAATATTTTTATGAGAAGAATACCTTTGTCTGAAGATCCCTAATACACATCTTATCTGCCAGAACTACATCTTGCCAACCACTCCAAGGAAAATAGGTCAATCAGGATTGGCTGAGACTGATCATGACTTGCCCACATGGGACTAAGGTCTGCCTCTCTTAAAGAAAAGCTTTGCAGAAGGAGTAAACTACTTAAACAAAATCAAGGTTTCCTTAAAAGGAAGGGTGAGGAAAGGAAACATATAGGTAATCCAATGTTTACTATGACTGTATGGCATCAAAATCTTGCGTCCGTAATTTCTACCACTGGCATTACTTCTAATGTCTAGATCTAACGGGAGAAATTCTCATTCCTTAACTGCACTGCAAATTCTGTGCATGCAAAAAAACTATTGTGTTCCTCTCTTCAATTTTAAATAAGGTGAAAGATAGCATAATTAAGTGTAGAGTTTTCTGTCTTATTTTTTTAAACACCAAAGTGTAGGTTATTGAAAACAAAGAGATTTACAGTTTCCAGCAAGTTTATTTAAGCCAGGATACGAATAATACCAGAGAAGCAACATAATATTAAAAGACATTGGCAGAAGTGCAGTATTAAGAACATGGGAGATGATTAGTTTTGCTGTACTGGTACTAAACATTTTAAGAGGGTCCTGGGCATTTTATGAGGGGTACTGGTAAACTGAAGGGTTAACAAGATGGCAAAACATGTAGTTATGAAGTCAGAGGTGTAGAATTGTAGACAGAAATGGAAATACCTGACCTGGAGAGGAATTTTAAGATTCACTCATTTAATATTCATAAAACGCCTAATATATGCCAGGGCTCTTCCAAGATGTTTAAGACAAAGAGATGAGGGTTGGGGAGAGAGAAACAAGTGTCACCTCTGCTCTCTCCAAGCTAACACAGTCAAGCGGGAGGCAGACCATAAGCAAAGCAAGAAACACTTGAGTAATGTGAAGTTAAGAAACAATACAGGATAAGAAGTCAGAGGACTGAAGTGATAGAGAGGGACAGAAGGTTGCTATAAAGCCTGTCTAAGGAGGGTTCATCCGAGCAGAGAACTGATGTGGGCGAAAGACATACCAAAAGAAAATAGTAAAGAAATAGGCATATCAGTATTAATCTCAAGGTAGAACTTAAGGTTAAAAAAACAAACAAACCAATAAACAAAACAAAAAGGAATATTTCATACTAATAAATGGAATAATCCACTTAGAAGATAAAAATCATGAATTTTATGTATCCACCAACATAGCTCTGGTAAAAATAGCAGAAAACATGGCAAATTAATATTCACTGAGGGAAGCTTTAACAAATCTTAGTCTGTTCAGGCTGTTATAACAAAATACCACAGACTGGGTAGTTTATAAACAACAGAAATTTATTTCCTACAGTTTGGGAAGCTAGAAGTCTAAGATCAGGGCACCAATATGTTTGGGTAAAGGGCCTCTTCCTGGTGGCAGAGCCTCATTATATCTTCACATGGTAGAAGAGGGCGAGAGGCCTTTCTCAGGCCTCTTTTTTAAAGGGCACTAATCTCAATCATGAAGGCAGATCCCTCTGCTCTAACTGCTGATCATCTCTTAAAGACCCCATCTCCTAATACCATCACCTTCGGGATTGGGCTTCAACATAGGAATTTGGGGGGGAACACATTCAGACCACAGCAAAACCTTTCTCAGAAATCAATACATGAAGCAGGCAAGAATAAGTAAGGATATGAAGGATTTGAAAGATCTATTAATAAGCTACATAATGTATGTGTGTACCTAACGAAGAATATATGTTTGAATGTTCACAAACACTTATTATGTATTAGGCAATGAAGAAAAGCTCAAAATATTTCAAAAGAAAAACCAACACAAGCCAAATCTGCTAGCCAAACTACAAGGGAACTAGAAATTCACAACGAAAGGCTAGTCGAAGGCAGCTATTTACTTAGAAATGTAAAACATTCTTTTTGAATTCAAAAGAAATAAAAAAAAAAGTATGTTTTTAACCAATTAGAAATGAGCAGTGCAAAGATGACTACAGACCAAATATATTGAGGAATACAATCAAAGCCACAATGTATACTTGTCCCTTCGGAGCTGATTTTTTATTTTTTAATTTTATGACTAATAATATTCCAAATCCTCGAACTCGGTGATAACTATTCTATTTCTTTTAAATTAAAAAAAAAAAAATTTATCATGGTGAAATTAGTTAATGAAATCCAGTAAGTTCCAGGTGTACGTTAGGAGTTTAATCTATAGTAAACACACTTTAAGTAATTCAAAAATATTACTATTACCTAAAATTTCTACTCTTTCCAGCATTGCTTTGATTCATAAGGTAGTAATGCGGGAGCACAACAGGGGAGGTGTTCCCGGCTCCAGCGTCAGCTTTGCCACCACGTTACCTAGCTGTGTGTCCTGCACTGGCTATTTAAATACGCTGAGTCTGTTTCTGTGGCTGTAAAATTAGGAGGATGGGCTAAATTAGATTATCTCTGAGGTCTCTTTTAACTTTATGAATTAAATCATTCTACATGCAGAAAGTCTGTGTTAACCCATTTTGAAAGGAAGCTTTTTGTACAGCGCACATTTCTCTGCTCCACACAGAGGACACTACGCATTAAACCTTTTTTTTAATGACAATCACCCTAATGAATATTTCCTATAGTACAATGTCCTTTTAACAGATACAATTGAAAAGCAAGAACAAGATAAATTGCTATCTTCAAAGAGTACTTCCTTTTCATTTACTAAGTGATTTCTCAATTTAGTAAGATACGTTATTTGGGGACGGAGGACTCTCTTCTTTCTATGGAAAATACTTGTGGTGTTAAAAGCTAAAAGCTTTATTACTGTAGTCATGTTTGCCAAATCAGGTATTTAAGTAATTTTTTCACTGTTCAACTGATGGGACTTTAAAAAAAAATCTTGTCATCAAATATTTCTTGAGTGGTTCATCCTTGGCTTTAAATGTGATCAAACATATAGATCTGCTTTCCACTTCCACAGGTTGACCACTATATGTTCAAACCATCTATTTTTCAAGAGTTAATAAGTGACTCTAGAACTGAATGAGAGAATATTCATGGGACATGAACAACCATAAAACACCATTTTAAAAAAGATTTTATACATTTAGTGTCAAATGCTATCTAAGCAAGTTACAATACCTTAATTTCACCTGAATTTTAATTCATCCTAAGTTTATTATTTTTGAATTTTGTATTTGCATCTAGTTTTTTAAACAAAAATGAAAAGGAGGACAGGGAAACAATACAAAGAGGGTTATTTTCTACCCAGCCAAGTCAACTGTCACAAAGAATGATCCTTTCCATTTTTCTGCCAATTCACAATAAATGTGAGAAAATAATTCTCACTTTTCAAAAATCTTACCTATTTGATACCTAACAGGAAATAAGGAAAAGGGATATCCAAAGTACAAAGCTCACATGTCAGATTGCATTGGAAACCCCTGACCACATTTCTTACATAAAAGATCTGACAATATAGTAAAATTAATTCTTCAGAGCCACAGAAAGGCAATCTCCTTACACAAATACATACTTTTAAGAAGACAACTAAGTCCTTTTCAGTTCTAGAATCAGATTAGCATTTAGTATTTAAGATAAAATAAAACTACTTAATGGCTGGTTTCATTTATTAACTGTTCACTTTCAATTTACTGTTTAATTTTTAAGTGCTTTCAAAATGATATACTGTTCAGCAAATAGTTATATTTAGTTCCTCTTCACTTTCCAGTCAGGGTCTGAGTTCGAAGCTTTTAAGTATCCCAAAGAACAAATGTTTCGCAATGGTATTTACATTACAGTATTGTAGTAGTATGGTAGGTTGGCTCTCTCTTCCCAGCATCCATCCTCCTTGGATTCATCAGGATCTGGGGCAAGAAGGACCCCCATGTTACACAGAGACAATGCCAAGGGCACTGATAGAGAAAGGAAGAGGTCATTCAAAGTGTGAACCGAAGTGGTGTGGTCTCCTTGGACTTCTTTAGCAAAAGGGGCTTGGAGCTCCCCACTATGGCCAACACTTGGCTTTTTAAAAAAGAATCACTGGCTACTCTGCAACTTGTTCTCATTCCCAACCACTTGGGATCTGCTCTGACCTAGCTCTGTTCTGGGCATTCTGCCTACAGTTTGGCCACTGAGAACCTTCTATGAAACACTACACACACACACACACACGGAGCAACATATATACAAATTTATACAAAAATGTATATATATAAACATATATATACAAATTGTGGACCTTCCATCACAAGACATGGGACATCCAGACAAAGTGAGAAGTTACGTGGAAGTAATGTGGTAGTGAGAGTAAAGTTAGAGGAAACTTTATAAAGAACAGTGGATCCACATATGTACACGCCTACTAGATCACCATGACCTGAGAACCTTAGAGCTTTATATTCCAGCAACGCTAACGCTAGAAAAACAAATGGGTTTCCAAACAGTAGATTCTATAGTCAAACTACCTGAATTCTGAGCAGAAGACCATGAAATGATGTCATGACACCACAATATAAGTATCTCTGACTAAATAGGTATTTCCTGGTTCCCTAAATCCTCATCAACCAGCCACTTTGTTTCATGTATTTTTAAGCAAACCCTCTCTCCTAGCCTGTCTTCTTCGGCATATTTCATTTCAAAGTATCTTCCACCTTAAAAACAAAAACCCCACTCTGAAATTTTTCATTTTCGTCATCTCCCAAGCCCACAAAGTACCAGATAAAAGTTCCTCAAAGAATATTTGTTGAGTAAGTGAAAAATAAGAGAGGCATAGTTAGAGAGGTATATTCAGAAGCTGTCGGCAATTCACAGAGAATGAACAGAAACAAATAAAAAGAATGATCAATGTTACAAATAATTAACACTACACTGAGAAATTATTTTTCACCAACCAGATTGGTAAAAATTCGAAACTTTTTGTTGGTGCAGCTGTGGAGAAATAAGCACCTTCTTACATTGCTGGTGGCAGTTTAAACTGGTATAGCCATTATGGAAGACAGTTTGACAATATCAAAATTCCATGTGCGCATACTCTTGACACAGTCAGTAAACTTACAGAAATTCATTCTACAGATATACTAATACATGTGTAAAGATTGGATGTGTATGTGTATAAGTATGCAGCTATGGTATATCTATACACTTAAAATAGTAGTCATAGCAGTGATGGCAAAAGATTTCGAAAATGTCATTGTCCATCATAAAAGGTTAAGTATGCTACTATTTATGGCAAAAAAGTAAACATATATATATATATGTTACTATATATATAGTAACATATATACAAATTGTGTGTGTGTGCATATATACACAAGGACAAGCAAACGACACCGGCTATCTCAGGGGAAGAGAACTAGTGGCTAAGGGACAAGGATAAAAGGCTTTTTACTGTATACCTTTATTTACTTTCTCAAATTTTTATTTTTCAATTAGAGTTGACATTTGATGTCATTTTATGTCAGTTTAGGTGTACGGCACAATGGTTAGACATATAATTTACCAAGTGATCCCCCTGATTAGTCTAGTACCCACCTTATGCTACTAAATCATTTAAAAATAATTTTTAAATACTAGCTTTACTGGGATCATCTATGTTTCTAAGGAATTTTTCCTTTTTCATCTCCTAAATTTAAAAGAAAACCTCAATGTTTCCCATCATTTCCCTTCCATTTTAATTACCACTCTCTTCCTTGTATCTTACTTATATCTTTCAAGTAAATTTCGATCCCTAAATCCATACACACGTTTCCACATAGAAATCTAAAGAGACATAATTCGGATTAAGAACCAAAAGGAAATAGAGGTATAGTTGTATTGTGTATCAAATACAGAGAAAGGCTAAGATCTGTAAAGCTACAAAAAAATGAAAGATGTTCACTGAATGGAACCAGAACATAAATGTTCGATTCAATACAATGTTGTCTTTGGAATTTTTTTTCATTGGAATTATAGCTACGAACATGGATTACCCCAACAAAAAAGAGGTCCCTAGAAGAAAGAATCTCTAGATAACTAGCATTATCACCTTGTGCTGTTGATCCAAACAGCCATGTTTTCTCTACATTCTAAACTTTTAAACTTCAGCATGGCTGGGCCCCAAGAATTTGCATTTCTAACAAGTGCCTGGCTGACAAGATGCTGTTGTGCCAAGATGACACTTAGAAAAGTGTTGACCTAATAATACAATCAAGTGATCTACCACAGGCACTAGACATCTTCAAAGCCAGTGTACCATAGTCCCAGGTGGTGTGTTCTAGAGCTACTGCCTAAGTAACTCTATTCTATAGTCTGTAGTAATTTCCTCTCAACTAAACCTCTTTGTCATACCTGCTAATTGCCTAATCTTCAACTTTTACTTTCTTCATTCTGTTTTTTTTTTGTCCTTTTCTATATACATTCTTGGTAGACTTTTTATTAGTTTCTGCCATTTACACTATTCTCCACCTTTTAAGTGATGTGCAAAGAAGAAATAAAACTCTTCCAATGGAAATGCCAGAGGGCATTTTGCCTAAGGACAAAAGTCTGCTGAAGTCAGACTACAGAGATTCAAGTTACAAAGAAGAGTTAGAAGTAAATTTGCACATTTTTGAGATCAAAAAATCTGTTAAGAAAAATGAGGAAAAGAAATTCATTTGACATTTAATGTTATAATGAAAGGAAATACTGACCTGCAAGTTATCATGCAAATAAATATAATTGGCTTTAAATACAAGTACACAAAGAGGGTGGAAATGCATACCAGAAATTGAAATTGAAATTCACATTTATTAAAAGTTTTAATCCTTTTAGACATCAGAACTAAGGTATTGTCACTACCATGTTTGTAACCAGCTAGAATCATATTTTGACAGATCTATTAAAATATGGTACACCTCTTTGTGAGAGGCAAGTTGGAGGTGAACTTGATAGAAACAAATAATTACTCTGAATCCTGGATGTTAACTCAGATCCTTTGGCCAACTGTGAACAATGTTCTTAAGATTCCCCTCAGGAAGGGGATAAAAACTGAGGATTCCAACTTTATCTTCTGAAAATGCAAAGCAGAGCAGACCCTAAGCTGGAGGGAATGGAGCTTCCCTCAGAAGTCTCAGGGATATCTGAAAAGGAAAAAATGCTAATATATCAGAGGCTAAGACTCAGCAAAAGTCTGAGTCTTGGAAGAACTGTGGGCGTAATAATAGACCAACCTTCACAGAGAAGAGCGCCTTAACTTCAGGGTTAAAGGCCCTCCTTTGCAAACAGGGAGACAGGAAACAACACCCTTTGTCCCAAACCTCCAATAATCTGATTCCTTTTAAGATCAATGAATGTTATTACCCAAGAAAATGTCAGGTCTCACAATCATCCCACACCCAAAACGTAGTTAACTCTGCCTTCCATTGTATCCTAGACCTAATAAGATAATGTCATCTCCTATTTTAGAAGCTTGCTGCTCTTCCATCTTCAAAGATGGAAGGGGTTTGCTGCCTGCTTCAGGAAGGGCAGTTAAGAGAGGAAGGACTTAGAAAATGGAAGAGGTCTTCCTATTACTGTACTCAGTGTAACCAACATTTTTATGGAGAATGTCTGCCTCTACCTTAAAAACTGACTATATGTAAACCCTGTCCTTAGTAAAACCCTATCATTAAAATCCAGTCCAGAAAAATTTTATAAATGCGAAGGATAAAAACAAGATCCTGCAGGTACACCCCACAATGAATTACCTATGTGTAGGACAGATCTGTGTTGTTTCAGGTCAAAATGTTGGCAGACTTTCCCACCATTTTCTCCCATTAGTATGAATAACTAAGAATAATCAGAACCATTTTATTTGAGGAAGAGAACACTGGTTAGGCATCTCATATAAGAAAATAAAACTATATTTTTCAAGCAAGTTTCTACTGTTAACAATTATTCAATACAACATATTATAGGTGCCCAAACTGCTAATGAACAAATGTTATAATCTGATGTGTAAACTATACTATTGGCTCTCAGATGGTATGTCTACATTCATTTTCCATTCCATATTTTATTTCAGATTCTTACTAAAATAATTAAGCTGAGAAGGTATTAAGAAGCAGAATTATCTCATTTAATTTTAGTTCTCCCTTCTGGGACCCTCTCCAGCATTATGCAACAAAAGGAGGAAGCCAGTTTTAAAAAAAAAATCAAAATCAAAATACTCTTATAACCAAGGGGGTCTTCAAGTTGATGAAAATAGGAAAATTAGGATTGATCTAGCAGGAAGGACAATTAGATTCAGTTCTCTAAATTTTCATAAAATGACCAATTTTGCTTGAAGTGTTCTATACTCAAAACAGGCAAAACTACATAAAAGAAATAGCTTATAGTCCCCAGTCAAAAGCATCTTTTTTACACTGAAGTATCTGCACCACTTCATTAACTGATAATAAAAAACTGACCTCAAATGAAATTTTCAATAACGTACTAACATATAGTAACCTAGGTTCCACATTCTGCATGAGTTTTAGTTACTTGTTGGTGATTAATCAAAGCAATTAGTTCTCCAACTTATTCTATGGTAATTTTACAATAAAACCATTAACCTTTAACAGTAAATGAAAATTGTAAAGCTTGAACCACAAATTTACTATCTTGGACTTCATGACAAGGCTGTTACTCTACAAAAGTAGACTCTCTGTCAAAAGAGAAATAAAACTCTTCACTTTTCTGTACAGAAAACTATAATTTTCTCTAAATATAAAAACAGAATATGGAAACAGTTTAGATAACAAAATCAAAAACTCACGTTTATGACACAACTAGATGACAAGAATCCTCATGAACTCCAAAGTGCAAACAGGGAAGGACAAACCACCAGCAGCCGTCAGACCATGTGACTTGTGATTGTGCCAAAGAAAGCAGATAAAAGTAATGGGATGTCTGCCAGCTCCCAGAATAGGAGAACCCTTAACAACCCTCAGATAGTCACTGGAATTTCAGGCCAATTTCAGATTAACACTTGAAACAGTGAGGGGTTCTGCCCACTCCAATAGCAGGTGAATGCAGGCCCAAAGGGGCTAGGGTGGACTAGCCTCCATGGATTCTTGAAACTAACCCTCAAGGACCTACCTTCCAAGACAAGCACCCACACTGAGGGTCTTTGAATTACTTACCTGTAATTCAATTACCTATGTGTAATTAGGTAAAGCGAGCAGTCTGTGCAAAAACCACAAAAGCAGCACTATGAGGGGAGAAACACAATCTAAACCAACCTTCCTTCTCAGAGTTGGAGAAAACTAACTTCACACAAAAATTAGCAACAGAAAGTACTGAAGTCAAATCCCATACAAAGTTATTATAAGGAAGGGATTAAACAGCAATATCCCCACAAACAATAAACACCCCCTCCAAAAGAAAATCAAAACCAGCTAAAAGGTACTGAATGATGTAACACATGAAAAAAGTAAGTCAGAACTTTTTTTTAATTCAGAAAAGAGGTGATAAAACTCAAGGAAGACTGACAAATACAACAACATTTCACAAATGAACACTATTTTAAAAGACAATAGCAAATAAACGAAAACATGCTTTAAGAGTAACAGATGGTTAAAAGGCAAAAAAAAAAAAACTAAGAAATAAAAAAGAATGCAAGCAAAATAACAAATATTAAAGATGGGCAAGAAAGCTCTAACTCAGAACACAGGAGTCTTTGATGAAAACAACAACAAAGCAATGGAACAGAATACTGAAAACTATAATTCAAGAACATTTCCTAAATTAAAAAATGCTTTGTCTTCTGCCCGCTGTATTGCAAAGGACAATCAAAACCAAAGCTGAAATTCACCTTCAGGACAAAACAGGCTTTGGCAGTTTCACTTAGATATTGGTCTTGTATATTAATCTCTTAGGATACTGTCAATTCCTAGATGCTTCTTAAAAATGCTTTTATTATTCTATGTAAAAGTTTTTGTTTTCAGCAAGAGAACTGCTCAGGTTAACATAGTCTGCCACATTACTGAAAAGGAAATCTAACATCTTTGTGAAAATATATATTTTTTGTAGCACCCTTTTCTGCTTATCAATGTCAGGAAATTTCCCATGTCATTAAAAACTGTAAACCTAAATTTAAATTGTTTAATTACATATGTTATCACAACTCACTTAACTTTTCTGGCATTCGGGGAAATTCTGCTGTTCTCAAATTTTTAGTCTTAAAAACCAATTCTAATAACATGTTTATATGAAAAATTGTCCACATTTCTGAAAAATGGTGCAAATACATATTGAAAGAACATACCATGTATCTGGGACTATCAACCCTGAATGATCAACACCAGATATATTCTCTAAAAAAAAAAGTACTGAACGTTAAAGAAAAAGTCTTTTGGACTTCTAGGCAAAAAGAGCACAAGACTTACAAAAAAATATATATATATATTGGACATTGCCAGCAATGCTTTATGACAGACGAAACAAAGAAACATATTTCAGATACTTAAGGAAAGATAATAATGTAAGCCAAGAATTTTATACCTGGCAAAAGTTACCTTCAAATATCAAAAAACAGTTATCACTATGCAAGAACTCAAGCAAAGTTCTCAACTTTCAGAGAAATCTACTAGAGAATAAGCTTCAGAAAACTAAAATGACTACAAACATATATGAAGACTGCTATGAGCATAAACTAACTATATAGTTGCTTGCAGAAGTAAGAGTAAGTGAAAGTTTAAAGAGATTATAATACATAATAGCTATACAACATGTAGACATAGAACTATTAAAAACAACTCAGAGAATGGAGAGAACATAAATGAAAAACTACTACCTGCTATTTTGACTCCACAAGAGAAATAAAAGTCCTCATCTTCAGAGCTCTTCCTTGTTGATACACTAGAATATTAACAGCTGGGTTTGACACTCCAAAGAGAAAGGGAAAAAAATGAAGAAAAATAGTACTAGGAAAGTTTCCCAAAACTAAAGATAATGATTTCTTTGCTGAAATGCTAAGAACCAGAACAAAGACTGAAAAGCCCCATATTACAGTACATTAGTATGGAATTTATTTGTAGATGACATGGTCATCTAGGAATTCCCATGGAATCTACCCAACTAAGATACTAAAATTAATAAGTTTAGCAAGGTTGCAGAATACATAATACAAAAAAACAAACCTATTCTAGTTCCATAACCCAACAATGAACAATCAGAAACTGAAGTTAATAAAACAATACCATTAACAATAGTATCAGAAAATATAAAAAATTTAGGGATAAATCTGACAAAAGATGCACAAGAACTTTACAACTATAATGCTGAGAAATTAAAGACTACTAAATAATAAATATTCATAGATCAAAAGGTTCAATATTGTTAAGATTTCAATTCTTCCCAAAATGATCTACAAATTCAACACAATCCCAATCAAAATCCTTGCATATTGATTCCAAAATTTACATATTGATTCCACAATGCATACATATTGACTCCATAATGCATACAAAGAAGGGTAAAAAGAACTTTGAAAAGAAAGAAGAATGTTTGAGGACTTATAATATGTGACCTTAAGACTAATTTAAAAATTTACAGTAATCAAGACAGCACACTGGTATCAAGATACACAAAAAGATCAATGTAACAGATCAGAGCTTAGTGACAGACTCACATATTTATGGTCGATTGATTTCCAACAAGGTGCAAAGACAATTCAGTAAAGAAAGAATAACCTTTTCAACAAATGGTACACAAACAACTGGACACTGACTAATGTGCCAAAAAAAAAAAAGTAAGAAAAAGAACTGATCCATACCATACAAAAAGTCTCTTCAAATGAATCATACACCGAGATATAAAACCTAAAACCATAAAACTTGCAGAAGAAAAAAGAGAAGGAAATCTTTGTATTCTTGAGTTTGGTAAAGATCTTTAAAATACTACACCAAAAGCAGGATTCATAAAAGAAAAAAAAATAATAAAATGATCTTTATCAAAAGTAAAAACTTCCACTCATTAGAAGATATTGTTATAAAAATGAAAAGACAAGCCAGAGACTAGGAGAAATATTTTCTAAGCATGTGTCTGATAAAGAACTTGTATAAATTTCTCAAAACTCAATAACAAAAAGCTAAACAACATCAATTTAAAAACAGACATGGAATCTGAACTTTAGAAAAGAAGATATACGGACAGCAGTAAGCTCACAGAAGTATGTTCAACATTATTAGTCATTAGGGAAATGCAAATTGAAACCACAATAGATACCATTACACATTTATTAAGACGGCTCAAGTTACAACTGATCATACCAAGTGCTGGCAAGTCTTGTGAACTAAACTGTGTCCACCCCACAGTCATATGTTGAAGTCCTACCTCCTAGTACCTCAGAATGTGACCATATTTTGAGATACGGCCTTTAAAGAGATGATTAAGTTAAAATGAGGTTAGGGTGGGCCCTAAACCAACCAGAGGAGCAAATTTGGACACACAAAAAAAGGCTACAGAGAAACGACCATGTGAAGAGAAACCAAGAGGCCAGCCATCCACAAACCAAGGAGAAAGAAGCCTTATGAGTAACCAACCCTGCCTTGATCTTCCACTCTAGAACTATGAGAAAATAAATGTTTGCTGTTTAAACCATCGACTCTGTAGTATTTTGTTATGGCAGCCCTAGCAAACTGATACAGCAAGGATAAGAGGCAACTGTATACTTTATACGGTTGATGGAAATGCCAAATGGTATAATCACTTTGAAAAACAGTAAGAGTCTTAAAACTCTAAACAAACACCATATGATCCAGCCATGCCATTCTTAGGTATTTAAACCAAAAGGGGTAAAAAAGTTCACACAAAGACTTGTACACAAATGTTCATAGCATATTCATTTGTAATAGCCCCAAACTGGAAACAACCCAAGTATTATTAACAGATGAATGGAGAAACAAACTAGTGTTACCATACAATGGAATACTTCTGGGCGACATAAAGAAATAAACTATTACTACACACAAAGCCATGGATGAATCTGAAAATAATTATGCTAAGTAAAAGAAATCAAACAGAAAGGAGGACATAGTATATAACTATATTAACAAAATGCCAGAAGAGATAAACTAATCTATAGTGAAAAACAGCAATCAGCGGTTACCTGGGGACAGAAAGGGAAAACAAAGGAAGTGTGACAAAGGTAAGCAAGGAAGCATTGCAGGGTGATGGATATGCTGAGTATCCTGATTGTGAATCTCACGATGGGGACATAGAGTTCAAAACATATCAAATTATATACTTTAAATGTGTGTAGTGTTCTGTAAGTCAATAATACTTCAACAAAACTGAAAAAAGTAAGCATGTACACACCATACTACAAAGGAGAAATTAATATAAAGTCATCAGTTAATAGAGGTTTTTAATAAACTTCTTTCGGGCCTTGACAGGTTAAGTAAAAAACTAAGAACAGAGAAAAATATTAAGTTGGGACAAATAAGTGCATACTCACACATCTAAGTCTACTTCATGAGAAGAGAATTATTTTTCTATTTACAGCACGGCACAAAAAATAAACATAAAGTAGACCTGTAAATGACATCTCAACAAATTAATCAAACATTCTATCACAATCCAATAAAACTGGAGGCTTATGACAACAAAAACAAAACAAAATCCACTAACCAAATAGAATTTAAAATACTCTTTCATAATGAGTATCAGGCCAAAGGGGAGATCAAAAACACAATTTTAGATTATCTAGAAAATAATTAAAATGAAAACCATGTTAGAATCTATGGGTCACTGACAAATCTGTAACATCAGAAAGCTCAGAGATTAAACATCTCTGTTACTAAAAATGAAAATAAATTAATAAGCATACAAATGAAGAAATCAGAAAAATAGCATCACTAGGAAATCAGAGAAGAGGAATTAATAACAGTATCATCTGAAACACAGACACACAAAGGCTGTATCTCTGATAAATATTCAATTTCACTAATTTACTAATTTCACTAAATTACTAATAAGTTTACTCAAAATTTAAAAGGGGAAACCATAAATACACAAAATCAAAAATGAAGGTGTAAAAAAACCCAGGACAGTAAAAAGAACCATAGGAGACTATTTTCTTAACATCCGTAAATCTAAGAATAAAGTCCTATGAAGAGTCAGCAAAACTGACTCAAGGAATAATAAACCTAAACAGATAATACCCTGTATAGAATTGGGAAAACAAAAAGCTACATTCTAAAAGTCAAGTCCACATATTTTTTTTATGATCTTTTATACAGTTGAGAAACAGGCTGTTCTAAAGCTATTTAAACTGTTTCTGAAAACAGATAAAATTTGCCAATTCCTTTTAGAAAGAATCATAATAAAATGCATAAATATACACACATGAAAAGACTCTAATTTCATTTATGAAAACTAAGGAATACTCAAAATAATAATTCACTAAAATAGAGCAAAACAAAAATATACCTTATAAAATATACTGTATAATTATTCTAACTAGAAGATAAAAGAAAATATCACATTCATACTTTTTTTTAATTAGTTAATAATCATTTTTTATATTAATTTCAGATGTACAGCACTGTGATTTGACATTTATATAATTTATGAAGTAATCCCCTTGATAAGACTAGGTCCCACCAGGCACTATACATAGTTACTTCAACATCAACCACTACATTCCCTATGCTGTACTTGACATCCGCACAACTATTCTGTTAACTACGAACTTGTACTTCTTAACCCCTTTACCTTTTTCACTCGGATCCCCAACCCTATTGTCATCTGGTAACCATCAGTTTGTTCTCTGTATCTATGACTCTGTTTCTCTTTTGTTTGTTCGTTTACTTTGTTGTTTAGATTCCACATAAGTGGGATCATACGGTATTTATGTCTTTCTCTATCTGACTTATTTCACTTAGCATAATACCCTCTAGGTCCATCCATGCTGTCACAAACAGTAAGATTTCATTCATTGTTATGGCCAAGTAATACTTCATTGTTTATATGTACCACCTCTTCTTTACCAGCCATCTTTTGATAGGCACTTAGGTTGCTTCCATATCTTGGCTATAGTAAAAAATACTGCAATAAACACAGGGGTGCATATATCTTTTTAAATTCGTATTTTGGATTTCTTCAGATAAATACCCAGAGGTGGAATTTCTGGGTCATAAGGTAATTCTATTTCTAATTTTTTGAGGAACCTCTTTACTGTTTTCCATAGTAGCAGCACTAATCCACAATCCCACCAAAAGTTCATGAGTGTTCCCTTTTCTCCACATCCTCGCCAACATTGTTGTTTGTTGATTTATTGATGATAGCCATTCAGACAGATATGATATGTCATCATGGTTTTAATTTGCATTTCTCTGATATTTAGTGACGTTGAGCATCTTTTCATATGTCTACTGGCCATCTGTATGTCCTCTCTGGAGAAATGTCTATTCAGGTCCTCTGTCCATTTTTCGATTGGACTGTTAGTATTCTTTTTGGTGTTGAGTTGCACGAGTTCTTTGAAAACTTTGGATATTAATCCCTAATCAACTGTATCATTGGTGACTATCTTTTCTCATTCAGTAGTCTGTCTTTTCATTCTTTTCATGTCTTCCTTTGCTGTGCAAAAACTTTCTTAGTTTGATGTAGTCCCCATCTGTTTATTTTTCCTTTTGCTTCCTTTGCCCAAGAAGATGTATCAGAAAAGAATATTACTAAGAGCAATGAGAGAGAGTTTACTGCCTATGTTTTCTTCTAAGAATTTTATAGTTTTGAGGCTTACATTTAAGTCTAATTCATTTTGAATTTATTCTTGTATATGGTGTAAGAAGGTGATCTGTTTTCATTTTTGCACATATCTGTCCAGTTTTCCCAACGTCATTTACTGAATAGATTGTCTTTACCCCATTGCATATTCTTGCCTCCTTTTTTCATAGATTAATTGACCATACAGGCATGGCGTTATTTTTGGGCTCCCTATTCTCTTCCATTGATCTATGTTTCCATTTTTATACCAATACTATGCTGTTTTGATTACTATAGTCTCGTAGTATAGTTTGATTACAGGTAGTGTGAGACCTCAAACTTTGTTCTTCTTTCTCAAGATTGCTGTGGCTATTCAGGATCTTTTTTGGTCCCATATAAATTTTAGGATTATTTGTTCTGGTTCTGTGAAAAATGCCATTGGTATTTTGATGGAGATTTCACTGAATCTATAGATTGTTTTGGGCAGTATGGATATTTTAATGATGTTAATTCTTCCTATTCATAACACAGTATATGCTTCCATTTATTTGTATCTTCCTTAATTTCTCTCTTCAATGTCTTGTAATTTTCTGAGTACAAGTCATTTACCTCCTTGGTTATATTCACTCCCCAGTATTTTATTTTTTACACAACTTTAAATGAGATTGTTTTCATAATTTCTCTTTCTGACAGTTTGTTATTGGTGTCTAAAAATGAAACCAATTTCTGAATATTAATCTTGTATCCTGCTACTTTACTGAATTCATTAACCAGTTCTACCAGTTTTTTTGGTGGAATATTTAGGGTTCTCTCTATATGGTACCATAGCATCTACAAATGATGACAGCTTCACCTCTTCCTTTCCAATTTGGATGCCTTCTATTTCTTTTTCTTGTCTGACTGCTGTGGCTATAACTTCCTCATATTCATAATTTTAAAAGTATAAAACAATGAAGTACCCACTTAGTAAGAAAAGGGTTATGATCTATATAAAGAAAGTACATAACTGGGGGACATAAAAGAAGCCTGAATTAACTAGAAAATCATGTCGTACTCTGCACTGAAAGACTAAATATTACAAGCTGCCAATCCACATTAACGTAACTGCTAAATCAATAAAGTTCTAAATAAAAATCCCAACATATTTATTTCTTAAACTTCAAAATGATCCTTAAGTTTCTGTTGATGACTGAAGGGCAAGACTGACCAAAAAATTCTGAACTAAAAAAACTACCAAATATCATATCAAATGTATAGGTACCTTAATATGGCAAGGAGTTTTATATGCCCCCAAAGAAAAAGTAAAATAAAACAAACGATACCAGGTATTAGGAAGGATGAGAAGCAAATTGCTAGTGGGAGTGCCAACTAACACATCTAACTCTATAAAAATTTCTATCGGCATCTACTAAAATTTATCATAGACAATATACAAAAAGAAAAAAATCCAAATATAGTTAAGAATAACATGACAGAAAACCAAACCAAACATAAAAATGTTAAAGTGGATGAAAGATATATTAAAACAAAAACATAGCAATTTTACCCCTAGAAACATACTCAACAGAAGTGTATACCTATGTTCATCAAAAAACAAATGCAATCATATTCATAGCAACTTTATTCCTAATAATCAAAATCGAGGACAATCCAAATGCTCATCAGTATTATTACAGAAAAATAAACTGTATATTCAGACCATGGAACACTACACAGCAATGAGAAAGAATAGTCTACAACTATACACAGCAACATGGTCGATAAAACTCAAAAATAATGTTGAATGAAAGAAATCTGACGCCAAAATAATCTGTTGACGCTATATGGTATCATACAAAATTCACATACAGGTAAAACTATTCTGTGGTGCTGGAAGTCAAAACCAGTGGTTACCCTTGGGGGTGAGGTGACAAGACGGAACAGTAATTTTAGTGACTAAAAGAAATGTTTGTGGTTCTGGTTTCTTGATCTAGGTGCTAGTTACATGGAGTGTGAATCTTGTCAAAATTCAGAGCTAAAACATAAAACGGACACTCAAATTCAACTAAGGACTACAAATTAATATACATGTTTTGACTATCAGATTTAAAAAGACTGATATTTCTTTGAAGGAAGAAATATAAATTTGTACCTTTTTGGAGTTTTTTTAAAATTTGTATCCAGAGATCCAGAAATATTTATTCTTCTAAATACTAACACAAGTACCAAAGGTAAACATAAATCAAGAAGTTTAACAAAGAACTTTTTGTATTCGTATGTACTTTTGTATTAAAAATAGAAATCAACTAAATATTTTCAATAAGGAATTTTTAACAAATTATGGCACAGCAGAATGTACAACACAATGAAATTCTACACATACACTTAACATAACCAGAGCTATATATACTAATAAAAGCATTCAAAATGTTAACTTAAAATAACAAATAGTAATATAATATGTATAATATGTACCCACTGTTGTTTTATCCTTTATACAAAAACCATTTGTAGAAAACAAGGTGAAGTAAATTTGATGAGATAGGACTTCCCTTCTGCAACCCTACCCCTCTTCCCTTTTGGTTACTTCTTCCCTGATTCCATCTCATTTCTTAAAATTGGAATATCTGACTATCTGAAAAAAAGGTGAAAAAAAGTGATCACTGAACAACAGTATAATAACTTAAAATTCCTTCTAATCTTGAAATCTTTTTCCTTTCTCTTTTGATTCCCTTAATTATAATAAAGATGTGTATTGTTCACTATTCACTGGAGTTTTACGTGTTAGAATTTCTCACAAGGGGGAAAAAACATTCACATAAGACTGAAGAGTCCTGAAAAAGCACATTGCCTAGTCTCTTCGGGATCTTTTCCAGTTCTTTTTTTCCCTTTTCAATGATATAAATACTCACTGAATATTTGGAAAACAATAATTTTTGTCTCAAAAGTACCCAAAAAGCTGAGAATTTCTACTAGTAAAAGTAAGCAACCTTGAAATTGTCTTGACTTTTCTTTCCTAATTTTAAACCACAGCTTAATGAACTTACACCCAAGTTGGTCTGTGCTAATTAAAATAAAGATCACACACCGTCACATTTGATAAGTATATATATATGTATTGCCACCATATTTCAAAATACATTTATTTTGGAAAAGATATTTGTAGGGCTGCAGGTAGCTTTATAAAAGCAAAGAACACGAACATAATTTACCATAACTTTCTATTTTAATCTGTTCAGAATTACAAGACTTTACCTTTGTTCACGATCAGTGGCAGAAGAATCTAATACAATTCTACTCATGTAAACAAGATGGGACATTTTCCCAAAATCTCGCCTTAAAGACGTTACTAGCAGAAGCAACAGAGCAGTCTAAAAAGCCTGGTGAATTCAGAACAGACAAATCTGAGTTTAGTTAGATAATTTCTTAGCAAGTAAGTATCTTATTTCTATTTTCCTCATCTGTTTTCGACACATCCACTCACATTCTCTTTTGCCTCAAATTTTTCCCACTTCAAAATACCACTACAAATTTGCCTTTAAAAGTTCCTAAATGGAACTATAACAGAAATAATTATTAATAAATTTGTACTAATGTAATTTTGGCTATACAGAAGCAAGGAGATCATTCTTATTACAGGCTGGGAAGGAAAGAAGAGGTCTTGTTCAACAGGATATTAAACTGAAGGTTGAATGCAACTTAGAGACAAGATTACAAATAAAAGAAAGGCAATGGTAACCAAACTTACCATTACTCTAAAAAGAAAAAGGGCTGTTTTAGTCCTCCATTTACATTAAGAGTATACATAGGCTTTTGCTAAAGTATACAGATTTCAAATAATATCTTAAGAAAAGTTTACCAGCGGTAAGTGCAGTTAAAACATTGTATTAAATTAAAGCTAGGCTAATATTTTTTTTTTAAAGATTTAAATCTAGATATATAATAAATTGTGGGAAGGACAGAGGGAGAAATGGTGAGGAAGAGAGAAAAAGAAGGGAGGAAGAGGAAAAGCCCATGCACCCCACCACTTAACAATGAATGATTCGTCACTACAGAATGAGATTTCTTGCACCTGAAGAACTTTACTTGAACATTTTTCCTAATAAAGTATGTATCTGACCCAAAATTCTCATTCTCTATTTTAACTTCAGTAACACCAATCCATTTTATTTCACTAATCTGTATGTTTTCAAAGTGAACAGAATTAACTCTGTAGCCCAGAGAACTAAGCTAGAGTAGAAAGCCAAAAAATAACGATTTGATCCTCAATTTGCTTTTGAACAGAATATTTTTCTAGTTAATCCTTTTAACTGTTATAAACAAATTTAAATGTAATTAGAATTAAGTTCATCTAGTCACAATTCCCAATGATGAGAAATTTCCTAAGCGGCCGTAAGCAAACTTTTTACTTTTCATAATGCAGGGAAGATATTACTGGGTCACTAGAGCTTGAGAATAGCACAGACTCTACTTGACAAATTTATCAGGTGACAAATTATGTACTGATACAAATGGACATCCAAATGGTCTGGTATTATTCTGATGATAACATCAACTAAAGTAATACTAACAAAATCTAGCTATTCAGAAAATTTTTTTAATTACAAATTTTTAAATTAAAATTAGAATACAGCTATTCTACATTATCTAGAGAATTATAACTGTCAACATTCACAGTTAAACTTAAGAAACTGAGCCTGTATAAAAATAACCGCCATCAAAGTAGAGAAAGGCTTCATGAAGACAATGAACAACTGAGTTCGATATTAACAGTACCGTTAGATAAATGCTCTCAGTGACCCAAATAAAGCAATGTGACAGGACAGCAGAGGGCATAAAGAAACTATTTCTTCTGTTAGAAATGAAGAAATGTGACATAACTCATGCACACAGCACGTATAAATACAGAGTAAGAACTTCTGAGTATGTGACCAGTTGACAGAAGTTGAATAACTGTAGGCCCAGAAACTCCTATTACTGTTGCTATTCAGAAACAATTAAAAATATCTAAATATAGCTTAGGTCACTTTAATATGACAGGAATGAGTATAATAGTATTAACATCATATAAATTGGTCTTTTGTTCATTCAGAGCCCTGTCATGGGGGTTCTAAAGTAAAACAGATTCTTTTGTCAAGTTCCTGAAACACAAGGAATGTTTTTTTTTTTTTTAATGAGTTGAAATATACTACCAGTATAGGACTGGTTTTTACGATTTCTTCCTAATTGGCAGTAATGGTGGAAGCCACCTAATTCTTACGATTGACAACTGGCTTTCCAGTATCTCAGTAATGGCATCTCCATCCTTGCAGGTGTTCAAGCCAAAAGCCTCAAGAGGTATCTTGAACTCATCTCTTCTTCTCATACATAAATTCAATTACCACTTTTCTTCAAAATATTTTCAGACTGGAACCACTTCTTCTTACCTTACCCCTGCCACTATCACCCAAGGTCGAGTCAACGTTATCTTGGACTACTGCACAGTCTTCCTAAGTGATCTGTCTCCATCCCTGCCCCTATTCAAAACCGACCTCTACATATAACTCAAGACAATCCTTTTACAATCTAAGTGTGTAGTAAAGCTGGCCTTACCCAAAGAGGGGTCTGGGACCTTTGCCTCACTTTCTGGGTAGTAATCTGTCATATCTGATATAAGTGTCCTAAACAGGGCAGGGGCTTTGGGTTACGCAGTATCAATGGACTTGGAAATTCGAGTTCGCCTCCACGGGCAATCAATCGATCAATCAATCATGTCCATTTAAAAAAAAAAAAGCCTCAATAAAAACTTTGGACATCAAAGCTCAGGTGAGTTCCCTGGTTGGCAACTCCATACGTACTGTCACACATCAGTACATGGAGGGTAACACATCTTGACTATACAAGAGACGCAGAAGCTTTTCGCTGGAACCATTCCAGGTTCTGCCCTATCAGTCTCTTCTTTTGGCTTAGTTTGATCTATATCCTTTCCTCATAATAAACCAAAACTGTGAGGACAACAGCTCTCAGAATTTCTTTGAGATCTCCTAGCAAATTATTGAACCTGAGGGTAGTTTGGAGAACCCCCTGAATTTGCAGCTGGTGTCAGTGAGGGCAGTCTTGAGGACTGTGCCCTCAAACGCTGCAGTTTGGTTAACTCCAGGAAGATATCAGTGTTTGAGTTTTCTTGCAAATTAAGTTTCTAGAGTACATAAAATCTCTTATTTTCTGTTATAAATATAATCTGCCTATCCCTCGTTAAAGAAAAAACAAAGTACCCTTCCCTCCTTCCTCTGCTCTCTCCACTGACTGCTTCTATCCTTCCCTTTAATCTTAGTAAGGTAGTCTACACTCCTTTAGGGATTCAAAAATGAATTCTAAAATTTTCTTATATTTTCATAACTCTGCTATATCAGTTTCTACTCTCCCAGAAGGGAAAGACAAATAGAAAATACAAAAGATATTCTTGCAGCACAGACTCATATTCATCTGAGCACTATTAGAAATGACAGCAAATAAGAATCTTCTGGCCAAGCCCATGGTTTCATCCTGAGGCCCCCAACCACTGACACCTGCTTCTCCAGTCTTGCTTGATATGATATACTCCTCCAGAACTGTGCTCATTTCACAAGCTACTTTTTATTACTCAAAAACAGTTCACTTGGCTTAGCTATGGTCACCACAGCCTTGTCTTGCTTCAGGCTTCCAAATTTTAAATGGCACTATTTAACATTTGGGCAGATTGAATTCCCTGCCTTTCTAGTTAATTAAAGGTCTAGCATTCCAGAGTAGTAGTCAGATATGTTTAAAATTTAAAAGAAAAATTTGTTTTTAAACCAGTATAACCAAAGACTTTATAATTTGAATATTAAAATTTCATTTTATAAAATAAACAAGCCGTCCCTCCCAAGAAAAAAAATTACAATGATTTCACTATAGTTGTGTATCTTTAGGATATGGATTCTTAACGGAGTTCAGATTAGATGAGATTTGAGAACTATACCCACTATAAATCTTTACACTTCTTAAAAGAGGCATATGCAGCCTTCACCTATTTCAGTGGTCTCTTAGAAGCAGAGTTTAACACCAAATTTCCACAAAGCACACCCACTGTCATCCCTTGCAGAGACTACTACAGGAGGCTAACTGGCCTCTCGACATTTGCTCAAACCTTCCATCAATCTATGTTCTACGCACCCCACTCCATTCCACTCCGCTCCACTGCAGAGTGATCTTACTCAAAATGCAGATCTGATCTTCTCCTATCAATGGCTTTCTGGAATCTTTAGGATAAAATCAAAATCCTTAAAGATGCTTATCATGTGGCCCTAGTCATCAAGTCCTGCTCTCCCCCTGCATATGTACGCTGCAGCGCTCTGGGCCTGCTTGCACCGGACCCTCACGCTGCCCAGGCATGTTCCCCGCTCACAACTGTTCCCTTGCATCATCCATCCTTCCTCCACTCTCCTCTCAGATTCTACTCACCCCTCAAGTTGCAGCTTCACGTTACTAAAGGTCTTTGCTGATGCTTTCCCACAAACCAGATAAGCTCCCATGCACACTTACATGAGACATGCTACCTTTTGAAGCAGCCTGAAGCACTCTTGTTCAAATTGTCTCCGCTACTGGAACCTTGAGGACAGGACCCACGTCTTTCTTATCCACCGCTACACCCACAGTGCTCTGCACTTATGTGCTGAATGAATGAGTCCAGAAGCACTTCAAAGGCTTCAAAGTCAATGATTAGTACAAACTATGTAATTTTATTAAAATTGTTTTCAAAAACCTATCACAAAGGAAAATACTTTTCTAAAGGAAAGGTTCTTTATCATTACAACACTAGACAGTTTTTCAACAATAAAACTTCACTATACAGTTTTTGAGTATTTAAAAAGCATATGCTTTCACTAAGAACTTAGAGCAGAAAGAATAAAACTGCAGGAGTAACGGCTGTCTAAAAAGTTTCATTTTAAATTGATTTCCAAAGTCAATTAATACCATGCCCAAAGGGCATTATAATCATGACCAAAAACCTCCTTTTGTTAAGCAGAGGATCAAATCTATGTTCAAACATGTGCTAAATTTTAATGGTTTATTTAGGAACAATTTCCCTCATAAGAGGTTCAATTTCTTTATAAATAGTATCTATCAGATTAGAAACTAGGGATTAACATTGTGGCATAAATTAAAAGAAAAGAAATCACCATAAAAATTAGTCCTCTTAATAGATTATAGTTAAAGAGGGCAAAAAAAATGTCCAGCAAGGACTCACCAAGTGTAAAACCATCTAAATGAGATATGAGATACACTTACAAAATGACTGCACAATGATAAATCTACATATTTATCTTGGGGGCAAGAAGAAACAAATCTTTATTACTGTTGAATGTTATAATATGAAGGCTAATTATCTTCATAAGAGGGATTGTGTTGGTGGTCAGTGTTATGAATTCTAAATAACATCTAGATACTGCCCTCTCCAGGAGGTGGAGTTTAATCGCACCTCCCTCCACAACCCTCACACAGTCCTTGAGAGTGAGCTACTTAGTGACTAGCTTTCAAAGAGAGTGGGGGAAAACAAAAACAGTAACTTTACAGTAGAAGAACATCACCTTAATCAAAAGATGATGGTTAACTTCATCTTTGATGTCATGTAGGTATAATGTACCCCTTGATCTAAGTGACATAAGTCACTTGATATAATTGACAAGAAGGGCACTTCGCCCCTGTAGTGTTCATTCCAAAATTCTATGACCTCGGTCTAATCATGAGAAAAATGTCAAACCAACCCAAAATGAGGGACAGGTTATAAAATGCCTGGTGAATACTCCCTAAAACTGTCAGTGTCATGAAAAACAAAGAAAGACTGGAACCGTCACTAAGGAGATGTGACTAAAAAATGCAATTCAGTACCCCGGACTGGATCCTGGAACAGAAAAACGACACAAATGGAAAAACTGGTGAAGTCCAAATAAAGTCTAGAATTTAGTTAACAGTAAAGTCCCAGTGTTGGTTTCTCAGTACGAACAAAGAACCATCACAATGTAAGATGTTAACAATGGGGGGGAACCAGGGGAAGGATACAGGAACTTGTACTGTTTTTATAATTTTTTTCTGTAAACCTAAAATTACTCAGAAACAAAACACTAATTTTTAAGAGTCTATTTTTATGTATTACAAATTTCTCAATATCCAGTTTACCAACTTCAAAAAATTATTATTGTTACATTAGACATACCATAATGGGTGTTACACTCAAACCAAAGCAAAAATCTGTCAATTATAAGTATGGAAAGTATAAATTATAACTTAGAAGTTAGTCATTGGCATCTAATTCTTGATAATGAAGCTTCAAATGTTTAATTAGTGACTTTTTAAATCTAACCTACTCAACTCCCTACATTCGAACAATACACTGAACTAGACACTAAGATGCAGTGAGGAGTGGGGCAAAGACAGGCCAATGAGCAATAATGAACGGTTCGGCACTATGCCGGGGATGCAGGGTGCAATGGGAGCAGACGGGGCATCTGACTGTCCGAGGGAGATTAAGATGGGAAGCACCAGCCAAGAAAAGACAAGGACTGAGTATATCAGGCAAAGATAACAGCCTACACAAAGACCTACCTACAAAAGAGAGAACACATCCAGGAGTTCGGTATGGCTATGGCTTAAAGGGCTAAGTAGGGCATGTCAAGAAATGAGACAGCCCAGTTTTTCAGTCTGCTTTTCGGCATCATGCCTAGAAGCTTGGCCCAGAGTTTCTTTAGCTTTCTCAACAACGCTAGTGCAACTAAAAACCTCTATGTTTTAGTTCCTTACTTGCCATAAAAGCTTTGACCAATACAATCCCTCCTATGAATATAACTAGCCGCCACATTATAACATTCAACAGCAATAAAAAATGTTTAGGTCTCTGCGCAATCTTAGCTACACAATTATCTTTCCCCCCAGTATGTGCAAAAAGACAAGGAAAGCAGCTTTATAAAATGCATAGATGGCAAAAACTGGCAGACACTGCTAATAATGTTTTAAGTTCTACACTTAAGTTCAAATGTATCAATTACACAAATATAGGTAGAGATGAGCCAGGGAAGAAAGGAAGGAAGGGAGGAAGTAATTACCAGAACAATGATCTCACATACCAGCACAAATCAAAAATATACAATAAATCTCTTGGCCTTACCCTTCCTGAAACAGAGGGCCCATCTGACAGAACTCAGTAGAACATATGGTTAAAAGTATGTGTTGCAGGGCAAACTGCACAGTTTTGAAACCTAACTCTATCATTTACTAGCTGTGTAACACTGGACTACTAATCTCGTTAAGCCTAAATTTCCTCCTTTGTGAAATATGATTATTACGAGTACCAATGTGATGGATTCAGTTTGACATTTAAATGAGTTAATAGACATCAGCTATTATTAACATACATTATGTACTAGCAAAGGTATATATTTTCTGTGCTCTCAAAGACACCTTTTCTCTCCTCAAGAAAGTATGTCAGAGTAACAAATATTACCTTGAATTACTTAATCTCTTCTATATGATTTAAGTAACTCATTCCTATAACTTAGTTTACTACTAACATACTGTACAACCACAATAATCACCATACTTCAGTGTGTTATAACACTAGGGAATATCACTGATCTAGCCTGTGACAGAAATGAACAATTACCTATCTCACTTCTTCACCTCACTTCTTGCTAACAAAACCCCGATTTTGTCTAGAATATCAGCTGGCCACTCACTTTTAGGGAGACCAGGCCCATCTCTATTCTCTGAACCAGCAGCATCAGCATCACCCAATAACTTGGGAGAAATGCAAATTCTTAGTCACCATTCCATACTTACTAAATCGAAAACTCTGGGGGTGGGACCCAGCAATCTGTGTTTTAACAAGTTCTCCAGGTCATTACGGTACAAAGTTTGAGAACCACTGAGCTAATAATGTTAACTCCCTACCTCTTGTCAGCAACTGGTTTAGGAATAGGCATATGACAATTCTGACCAAGGAGGAGCATTTGGGGAAATTTTGCTTATTCTTAAAGCACAAAAAAGAGACCTTCTCTCTTTTGGCCTTTAGATAATGTTGATTGGTGATCTGATGCTTAAAGCTGCTGCAGCCACCTTGTAACCCTGTGAGGGCAAGCCAAAAGAAAGCCCAACTGCCCTGCTGGGTCCTTGATCTGATCTGATCAAAGTGAGGAAATGGTTATTTGTGGATTCACTGTATTCATGCATGAGACCTCCTGATACTTGATATAATATCACATTTCATCAATATAAGACATTAATGGTAGGCTACATCACTGTTTTATGAATCATCAAGGGGGGAAGGAAATGCTGTAAACTAAATTGCTGAAAATGTTCACAATGTCTCCTTTTCAGATGTTCAAATATGAAGAAAATGTATATCTCTGAATGGAAAATAGTTAATTCCTATTGTTTAAGTTAATTGAGAAGGGGTTTTCTGTTGCTAGCTCCTAAAAACATTATTGACTTTTTAAAAAGATATTATATTAAATTCTGGGTCTTAAGATGCAGACTACCAAAAAGATGGGCAAGAATAATGGTAGGGAACCTTGAAATATAAACTAAGAAAAAGTAAAATATTTAGACCAAGAAAAGAAAACTTAGAAGACAGTGTGATAGCTGTCCTCAATAATCTGAAGAGGTGAAATACAGAAAAACGGTCAGACTTTGTACAGCTCCACACAAAGCTCAGAAAGGCAGATTTTAATCTAAAGAATGAAATCTACCAATGGAAAGAGCTGTCTTAAAAAATGGCTCATGCATTCCAGCAGAAACAACAGTCACTTTGAAAACTAAGGGTATGACTCTTGTACTGGCTGGGAAGGTAGATCAAATTACCTCTAAGGATTCTTTCAACTTTAAGATTCTAATACTATAGTCAGATTAGAGTATAGAAATGATATGAAGACTCACTAAAACATACAATCATAACAAAATTGCCAATAGGACCTGATCTAGGCCGAGTACCTAGGAGAAATTAAACTCAAGAAATCAAGGACATGAACTGGAATTCACAACCCTCACAGGGTTATATGATGGCTGTAGCAACTCTAACCATCAAATCAAAAATCAACATCTAAAGACTCGAGGGGGAAAGTCACTTCTTTGTGTTCAATTTTAAGAATAAACAGACTTCCAAGTATCTACCTACTTCCAATCTAAACTCCTCTGGCTGGGATTTAAAGTTATTTCGCCACCACTACTACCTATCTTGACACACCTTCTACCCCTGAAAAAATCTACTCAAGTGTTCACATCCCAAAGCTATCCATTACCCTCCTCTCCCACTACAGCCCCCAGCTGAATTCCTGTCTAGTGTGTCTTTTTTTCAGATTGTTCCTACAAAATTTTTGTCCCCATCAAAATTTACAACTCTCACAAAGTGCAATCAAAACACCCAGTCCTGTGGTTAGGATGGATCCAATTATACACGACGTAAACACATTCAGGGGCCCCTGAAGTTCTTTACAACGTTAGAAGCATTTTCAGCCCTTAATAAATCTTAATTCATCGATCACTTTAGAAGCTATCACAAATCTTTCTCAGTTGGAGTTTAATATTTAATATATTTATATAATGGTAAAATATTTATTAAACTATCAAGTGCCTGCAACTCAAAATTCTGGTTGGCTTAACTACCAAAGAAGGAAAGTAAAGAATAAAGGTTTAGCCTGCCTTTGTAAAAGGAACTGTACTTAGTTACCCAGTCATAACAAGTGGAGCTGAGTTAAATGAGAAAGAAAACAGGAGGGAAGGTCTGCAGGAGGATCAATCTCATCCTACTTCACAGAATGTCATATCTGGAAAGTAATCTGACTCCATCATATTTTATATATAAAAACAGTGACCCAGAAAAATTAAGTGATATGCCCAAGACAAAAAAGCTCCTTTTTTTATTTTCTGAGCTAGGAACCAACCTAATTATAAAAAGAAGCTAAAAAAGAAAGCCTCCAGAACGTTTTAAAAGAATGAACAGAGAAAGGAATCCAAGAGTTAAGGGTACAAAAAGCTGAGGGTAAGGAGGGAGAAACAGATAGTACACGTGGACTGCATTAAATTAAATAGAAATATATATGCGTACCGCACAGCAAACCCAGATAAGTCTCCCTTTCCTTCTCTTAGTCCACAAGAGCTAGACTCAGACATCCTGAACTCATTGAAGCTTTATGGCCTTAATTTTCCAAATGGTAAGTTAAGATTCACTAAGGTTACAACTTAGAGTGGCCCTGTTCAATCGTGGAAGGGGAAAAAATTCCTAATTTTTAATTATAATCAGGTACTAGGTGGTTTTATTTCAAATTTCACTTAAAGGCAGCTAATTTGGAAATTGAAAACGGTTTCATACTGACATTCTGACAGTGAAAAATTATAGAACATACTTTCTTCTCCATAAATTACAAGAGAAACCACTTTGTTTTCACTTATATAAAAGTGTAACTTTTGAATTTCTAAAAAAAATAAGACATTATTATAAAAGGCATATTGGTTAACCCAGTGAGGCTTTTAATTTCAAGAATTTTAAGATGGCCTGGCTGGCTGGCACTTATGAGCCAAGAAAATAACTTTGTATGGATTAACTGCAATGTCACATCCAATGGCAGAGTCCTATCAGAATTGCATCATACAAGTGTTTAAGACCTAAAATACATTTTTATGCATTCATCACCTATCTCATTCTCAGTCTAACTAATCTTTTGGATATGGATCTCCAAAAATATCACTTTAGGAAAAATAGACCAGCTCTTCTTAAAGAGAAATGGTTTCTTTTATCCAATTTGTTTACCTTATATGTGAAAACAGGGAAACTAGAACTCTTTACATATAATACCATACCAAAAACAAGTGATCACAACCTAAAATTACTTTCTAATAAAATGAGGATCATTTAAGATGATCTAAAATCAACAAATTTAATAATTAAAAAATCATTAGAAAACATTAAACCATACTCTGAGAGTCAGTCCTAATGATTACCACTCTTTCAAACATGAGAATACCATTTTGTGTAAAGCATAAGCATTTACAGCATTTATTACCCAGGATAATGTATTGCCAAATTTATTTCCATATGCACTTAATTCTAATAAATAATTACAGTTGCAGAAAAAATGTGACTAGTACATCAGGACTTTGTCTCTTTTGTTGCCACTGTCATTTTCCAGGTTCTGCCCTAGTATGCAAAAGCTCAAAAAAATCCACCCAAATCTGCACATACCATCTTTCCTTGATCATATAATTAACTATTTCCTACATCTGCTGAAGGTAGACATTCAAGAGAAAATTAAGTCCTATAATAAAATCTAAGAGCAAAAATTTTTTAAATGAATAGCAAGTAACAAAATACACATGGAATTTGGTAGAGGCACTAATTCAAGTGGGATGGAATACATATCCATTTTGTTATTTGCATGGTCTGTTACTCATTTTTTCAGTTTCTGACAACACTAGCATAGCTCTTGTTTTGTGCTAGGTACTGTCTGAGCACTTTAGATTTATAAACGTATTTATTCTACCAATATGGTAGATACTGTTACCTCATCTGACAGTTGAGGAACTGAGGCAGTGACTTCATTGACGTGTTCCTGATATCCACCATCATGGAGCTAAATGAAGGGTTTACATTTTATTTCATCCTAAATCTTCTCTGCTGTCCCTGGCCCAACTTTCACTGAAAAATGCATGCAAAACAAAAGGATAAACAGACATCAAAAAGACAACCATTCCTCAACCCAGCTATCTTGGCAAGTTACAAACTGATGCTTCTGAACGGTAATATGAAAATAAGATTTTGGAAGAGTCACTCTCATTTTAGTTTCACCCTTAAAATCTCCCATCTATAATGGGGAAGAATGAACAAGACCAGGCCAGCACTACTTCCTACCTGCTTCCTACTGAGCCAGCCTATTCACAGCCGGAAAGCCAATCATGCCACAGGCCTTTGCTTCAATTCAGGTACAGTAGTAGTAAGGTTTGAAAGTGCCTCAAGCAGAGCCAACAGTTCTCTGATCCTTTACAATATCAAACTCTGCAATTGTGTGTCATAGCAGCCATGCTAGAATGAGGTCAATTACTCTAGGCACTCACTAGCTTTTCCCTTTTCTCCACCCCTGGTATTCAGGCTCTTTTCGTAGCACTTAACTCAGAGCTATCGTTAGCCTTTTCCTCTTGGCTGTACTGCCCCTACATTTATGTTATTCTAAGTCTTCTCCCCTATGGATTCCTGTGGGGAAAAATGAAAGGGCCGAAAGTAAAAAAGAAAAAAAAATGAAATGAAATGAAATGAAAATCCGGGAGGTTCTTGTTTTAAGTTGCTGTTTTAAAGGGTTCCTTTCAAAAGAACCAAGCATTAAAACATTAGGAATATAGCCTAAATATAATAAACACACATATATGCACATAAATACACATAAACAATGCCAGAACAGTGTGCGTCTTTCATTCTTAGGATCCTCCTTTTCTATCCACTAATTTCTAACTGCACTGTTCTTCTGTAATCACATAATCAACTGCTTCTCAAAATCCATTTGTCAGATATGAAATATTAGGGGAAAAATTAGCCTTGAACACCTGAGACCTGGCTCCTAGAACACCATCAACTCTTGCTTACGTAAGAAACAAGGCCGCTTACTTTTTTTTACTAATTTGTAAAACAAAGGTAACCTTACCACCTCTTACTTCCCCAATGGGGGCGGGGAGGAGCTCAAAAAGATACTGTGTGTGTAAGAATACCAAAGAATTAGAAGTACCAACAGACTTAAGATACACCGTCAATTCAAGAAAATCCCCAGAAGCAAACATGTCAATACTATGTAAGCCAATCTTTCCCTTGGCAATAACTATTTTAACCAGAAGTGGAGATCGACTAACTCTTATGCTTTTATAAAGAATTTTAACCAAATTATGTTTCGAGTTGACATGTGGACAAACAAGGTGAGGGGCAACTAAGAACAGCGGGGAAGACAGCATGCACTCTAGGATCACAGCAGCCTCAGGTTCACATAATACAAACCGTAACTTACTATCATTTGTTTTCCATTTTTTCCCTAAGTCTACAGAACAAATGCAACACATTAACTCCTAAATCGAATTCCTGAAAAAGAAACAATGACTCCCAACAAAGTATAAAAATGAATGAAAAAACAGTAGCCCAAGAACACCAAAAAGATACTATACATTCTCGATTTCGAACATCTCAAATTCTTATCCAAACAGTAATTTCTAGCTCAGGTATAATGCTAGAAGCTGTCCTCCTCTGAATACTCTGCTGAGCTAATCTATTACATAAGAGGGCAGTGAAGTCTTAAAAACCCACATGCAGTGGTCACTGTCCAATGTTGTGCCAAATGATGCCAACTTGTGATGCTAGTGAACTGATTGTAAATGCCTGTTATCCACCAATAGATAAAAGATCATTTTATCTGTACTTCAGTTTTGCCAGTAAATGTATAACTATAAAATTGTAAAAAATCAAATCCTATCTACCATTGCCTTGGGTTATTCAGAAATACATCTGCCCGGGGGGGAAATATCCAAAAACGTGGCCTTAAAATATAAAGATCACAAGGCATCAAACTCTTTTTAAATTTTACTTTTAGTATTTAATATTTACTTAATCTATTTAATAGAAAAAATATTAACACTACTACTCGGTGAACAACAGTACTGAAAATAGCATAACAGGAACTGTGGTGACTTCAAGGGAGATATAGAAAGAGGGTCTGATAAGCAATGAGGCATCTCTTATCTGCAGAATTTATAGAGGTGGTAGAATGACTTCTGTGGGTGTTAACATAGATTACCAAAAGAGAACAACGTCTGACAGGGTAATGTCACGATAGTGAAGCAGGCAGCTCCAAGCTACCGTAATATCAAAAAAGCAGCACCGACTGTCAGAACCAACTCTGTAAGAACTCTGGAAAACAGAGTTACAATAACCAACTGAATACTGAACCAAGGAAACATTAACTTAAAATAGCAGGAAAGTTCTGTGGCATTTTTACTTATCTTTGCCCTACCCCATCCCTGGTGAAGCAGCAGACTATGTTCCCAGAATGAAACCTTGCTCCTTGGTTCCAGAAAAAAAGAGTCAACCTTATTTGTCTGGGAGCCACCTGAAGGACTTACACAAGGCACAGTCTCTGTTTTGCCTAACTCAAACTCACCCAAGCTGAAGGAGTAAATGGCACTGCTTGAAAACATTTTAAGGTGGAGGAACAATCTGTAGACACCTTAGGTGAAAGATTACACTTGAGACATATAATAGACCACTTGAGATCTAGGAGAAAATGTCAGGAAGAGGTTTTCTTTGGGAAATTAGGGCAGTCAAAGGTACCCATATATATAGGGGAACTTTGAAAGCTACATCCATTCCTAGGGCAGGAAGTACGCTAAGAGAAAATCTTAAGCTTTCACCTTGGGCTAAATGCACAATTCTGGCTAACTTTTGAAAATAAGTGACAACACAAGAAACAGAACTGTTTATTAACATGGGACATCCCCTGGAATTTTTTTAAAATCTATTATTCTAAAAGAAAGAAAAGAGAAAAGAAACGAAACGAAACAAAATGAGAAGAGAAGAGAAGAGAAAAGAAAAAAGAAAGAAAGAAAGAAAGAAAGAAAGAAAGAAAGAAAGAAAGAAAGAAAGAAAGAAAGAAAGAAAGAAAGAAAAGAGGAAAGGAAAAATAAAATAGGCAATGACACAGTGTCAATCTGCAAAGAGTAGGAGAGATTTGTTTTTCAGCTCCTGGCATTCAAGAAAATCCCTGCGAAAACACAAGCTGAACACACCTAACGGAGGTTGACCACACATGACAAGGAATATGATCACTGCAAAAAAAATAGTTGAAAAAAGTCACTAGATATTACTGCCTTCAACAATTAAAAAATAGCAAACCTTTGGCAAGGGGGAGAATCTGATTTCCAGAGCTAGGAGAATCTCATTTCCATTTCAAATGCCCAGTTTTCAAACAAAAAAATCACAAGGCATAGAAAGAAAAAAGAAAGTATGGTCCATTCAAAGAAACAGGAAAAGTCCCCAAGACGGCCAGACATTAGACTTACAACACAAAGTGTTATTGTCTTAAATATGCTCACAGAGTTAAAAGAAAACATGGGCAAAAAAAGTACAGGAAATCAGGAAAACAATGTCTGAACAAAATGAGACTATCAATAAAGAAATTATAAAAAGAAATCAAACAAATTATGGAGATGAAAGTACCATAACTGAAATGAAAAATTTACTAGGAAAGATTCAATGGAAGACTGAAGTAAGATTTGAGCAAGCAGAAGACAGAATAAGGAAAACTGAAGATAGGACAATTGAAATTATGCATACTAAGAAATGAGAAAAAAGAATGGAAAAAATTGGACAGAGCCTAAAGGACCTGTGGGATATCATCAAGCAGATCAACCATATTCATTATGAGATTCTCAATAGAACAGGAAGAGGAAGGAGAAGAAAGAAAATTTGAAGAAATTTGCTGAAATTCACTAACCTAAAATTCAGAAACTCAACAAATTCCAAGTAGGAAAAAGACCAAAGACATCCACACCAAGGCACATTATGATCAAAATGTCAGAAGACAAACAGAATCTTTACAAGATAAAGCAACATGTCATGCACAAGGAATCTTCAGCAAGATTAATAGCCAAGTTTCATCATAAAACCACAGCAGCCAGAAGGCACCTGAAAGGTGAATGACACATTTAAATTGTTGAACAATAACAAAAACTATCAACCAAGAATTCTGTATCTGGCAAAACTAGCCTTCAAAAATGAGAAAGAAATTAAGATAAACAAAAGCTGAGAAGATTTAATTAACACTAAATCTATACTATAAAAAACACTAAAAAGTGGAAATTCAAGGACAATAAACAGTAACTCAAAACTATACGAAGAAAAATATCTCCAGTGAAGGTAACTACATGGGCGAATAAAAGCCAGGATGATGCAGATGATGATTTCTTTTTATTTGAGACTCAATATTTTTTCCCTTTATGATTTAAAAGACTAATAAAAACTGTAAATATATGTTACTGGGCACACAATAAATAAAGGTATAATTTGTAACAACAACAATACGGGGTAGCACTGCTGTACAAAAAGAGTTTTTTAATGCTACTGAAGTTGATTTGGTATCAATTCATACTAGACTCTAATAAATTTTGGATGTTAAATGTAATCTCCATGGGAACCACAAATATCTAGACAATATACACAAAAGGAAATGAAAAAGGTTATCGAAATGGTTCACTACAAAAAATAAACATAAAAAAGGCAGCAATGGCGATGAAGGTGTAAGACAGAAAAAAATAACAAATTGGCAGTCTTTCCTTATTAGTAATTATACTAAATGTAAATCGTTTCGACTCTCCAAAAAGGCAAATTGGAAAAAATAAATGAATAGGATGAATAAAAAACTGTATGATCCAACTGTATACTATCTACAAGAGACTCACTTTAGGTACAAAGATGCAAGTGGAAGATTGGAAGTGAAAGGATGAAAAGAGATATTCCATGCATTGATAACAAAAATAGAGCTAGGAGAATATAGTAATATCAGGCAAAATAGACATTAAGTCAAAAATGTGACAAAGGACATTATATATTAATAAAAGGGTAAATTCATCAAGAAAATAGATATAATTATAAACCTATATGCGCCAAACAACATAGCCCCAAAATATAGGAAGTAAGCACTGATGGAATAGAAGGGAGAAAGAGAAAGTCTACAGTAATAGTTGGAGACTTCAATATACCACATTCACTAATGGATACAACAACTTGACAATAAATATATAAAGCATATGAACAACATGTAAATCCACCAGACCTAACTCATATAGAATACTTTATCCAGCAACAACAGAATACACATTCTTTAAAAGTGTACATGAAAGACCATATATTCGGTCATGAAACAAGTCTCAATAAACTTAAAGACTGATTTCAAACTAAGTATATTCTGTAATCACAATGCAGCAATGCAATGAAGTGAGGAATCAACAATAAGAAAAAAACCTGGAAAATCCACAAATATGTGGAAATCAGACTACACTCAAACCACCAATGAGTCAAAAAGGAAAATCACAAGGAATATTAGAAAATATCTTGAGACAAATGAAAAAATATATATATATAGATATATAGCTATAGATACATGACAACTTATGGGAAGCAGCAAAAGCAATGTTAAGATAAATTTATAGCTATAAAAGCTTAGATTTAAAAAGATCTCAAATCAATGACCTAACTTTAGACCATGAGGAACTAAAAAAAGGAAAGAAAAATAAACCAAGAGCTAGCAGAAAGAAGAAAACAATGAAGACCAGCAGAGATGAGATAAATGAAATACAGAACAGAAAAATGATAGAGAAAAGCAATGGAAACTAAAGTTGCTCCTTTAAAAAGGGCGATAAAATTAACTAACCTCCAGCTGTGCCTACAAAGAAAGAGAGAAGACATAGATAACTAAAGTCAGAAATGAAAGTGGAGACATTTCTACCATTCTTGTAGAATTAAAAAAAATATGAGAATTCTATAAAAACTGTGCATTAACAAATTAGTTAACCTAGATGAAGTGAAGGAATTCCTAAAAACACACAAATTGTAGAAACTGACTCAGGAGAAACAGAAAATTTCAACAAATCTATAACAAACAGAAAATCTTAACAAATCTATAACAAACAGAAAATCTCAACAAACCTATTAGCCATGAAAAATCTTCCAAGAAAGAAAAGTCCAGCACCAGGTGGCTTCACTGGTGAATTCCATCAAACTTTTATTAAAAAATTAATGCCGATTATTTTCAAACTTTTCCAAAAAATAGAAGACTAGGGAACACTTCCTAACTTTTTCTATAAGACTGCAAGGTCCTGATACCAAAAGCTAGATAAAAACATCATTAAAAAAAGAAAATTACAAACCTGTATCGCTTATGAATATATACCTAAAACCATCAATAAAATATGAACAAGCCAAATCCAACAACGTACTTAAAAAATTATACACCCATCACCTAGTAGTATTTATTCCTGGAATGCAAGCATGGTTGAACAAATAAAAATGAGTCGATGTAACACAACACACATATTAATAGAATGAAGGGAAAAAACATGATCATTTCAATTAATGCGGAAAGGGCATTCGACAAAACCCAATATTCTTTCATGATTTAAAAAACTCAAAAACTAGGAACTGAAGGGAATTTTCTTTGCATGATAGAGGGCATTTACATAAAGCTCATCTGTAACATCACAATAATGGTAACACTGAAAGCTTTCACCATAAGATGAGGAATAAGACAAAGATGCCCACTTTTACCAGTACTATCAATAATGTGTTGAAAGTTCTAACCAGAATAATCAAGACACGAAAAAAAAAAAAAATAGAAGGCATCCCATATAGAAGAAAATTTGTAAAACTATCTCTCTGTTGCAGATGACATGACCCTATATAAACAAAATCCCAAAGAACTCACAAGAACATTACTAGCGCTAAAAAACAAATTCAACAAAGGTGCAGGAAACAAAAATCAGTTGTTTCATTATACTAGTAATGAACAATCTGAAATGGGAATGAAGAAAACAATTCTATTTACAATAGCATCTCAAATACCTAGGAATAAATTTAACCAAAAAACTGAAAGACATGCACACTGAAAACAACACTGCTGAAAGAAGTTTAAGACTTAAGAGCTGAATGTCTGTGTCCCCCGCCAAATACAAATGGCCAAAAACACATGAAAAGATGCTCAATATCATGTTACTAGGGAAATGCAAATCAAAACAATAAGATACCTTCGCTCCTACCACGATGACTAAAATGGAAATAAACAAATGTTGATGAGCACATGAAGAAATCAGAATGCTTGTACAATGCTGTTGGGAATGTGAAATGGTACAACTGCTGAGGAAAAGAGTTTTGCAGTTATTCAAAAATTTAAACATAGAATTACCATATGATCCAGCAATCCCACCTAAGTATGCACCCAGAATTGATAGCGGGAACTCAAACAGGTATTTTTACATTAGTATTCACAGAAATATTATCCACAAAAGCCAAAAGTTGGAAACGACCCAAATCAACTGATGAATGAGAAACAAAATGTAGTAAAGGAATGAAATCCTGACACATGCTACAAGACAGATGAAGAGTAAAAGCATGCTAAGTGAAATAAGCCAGATATAAAAGGGTAAATTGATGCCACTAATATTAGGACCTAAAAAGGTAAACACATAAAGAAAGTACAAAAAAAAAGAGGTGACCAAGGGCTAGAGGTGGGGAATCAACGGAGAATTACTGTGGAATAGGTACAGAGTTTCTGTTTGAGATGATGAAAAAGTTCTGAAGATGAATGGTGCTAAGTTACAGGTCACTGTGAATGTACTCACTGAACTGGAAATTTAAAAAATAGTAACGATGGTAAACTTATGTTATGCCTACTTTACAATGATAAACATTTTAAATGGTTAAAAGGATATATTTTATGTCAATATATTTTACCACAGTAATTTTTTTAATGTAAAAGCAAAATGAAAGCAAGAGAACAGTTTTTGTGATCTCACGGATGTAATAAAATTTCTCCTGTAGAGGTGTAAAAAGTCTGCAACTTCTAGCTGGATCTGGTGTTAGATCTAGGTTACTAGGACCACAAGGTAGCTTTAAATGAGAGATTTAAACAAGCTCCTGGTTATTAATGTCTTATATTGAACAAAGAATTACACAGTGCTAACTCGCTACCCTATGCAGTTCCTCAAAACATTAAATACAGAAGCATGGGACCCAGTAAGTCTAATCCTACGTATATGACCAATAGAAATAAAAAGACAGTCCACACAAAAACTTGAACATGAATTTTAGCAGCACTATTCATTAACAGCCAAATAGGAGAAAGAACCCAAATGTTCATCTATTGAAAAATGGATAAACAAAATGTAGCATTATCCATGCACTGGAATATTATGCAGCCATAAAAAGGAATGAAGTACTGATACAGGCTACACCATGGATGAACCTTGAAACATTATGTGAAAGTGAAAGAAGTTCGAAAAGACTACAAATTGTATGAAGCCATTATATGAAATGTCCAGAACAGGCAACCCTATAGAGACAGACAGTAGGTTAGTGGTCCCCTGAGGCTCGGGGGAAGAGAGAATGGAGAGTGACTGCCTTGGGTACAGGGAGGGTTTCTTTTTGGAGGAATAAAACTGTTCTAAAATTAGACTGTGGTGAGAGTTGCTCAATGTGAATATACAAAAAATGTGGAATTATATACTTTAAAAAGGTAAATTTACAGTATGTCAATTGTATCTTAAGTTGCTAACTGCTGCCCTTTGACATTCTGATCCTCATCTCAAGTGCTAAAGTAAAATTTCATAGGGGAAAAACAGCAGCATCTGTACACAGCAGTCTCAAAACTCTCGTCTGTTTTTTCAGTCTTGGTAATGTTGGAAAACATTCTGAGATTTGAAAGCTTACTGAGGAACATTAAGTATTAATCTTTGCTGTTATAACAGAGTGACATTCTTTCCTATAGCCCTTGACAAAGGTCACTCCAATTGAAGGGTTTAGACGGGAACCCTTGAATTCTTGACTCTTACTAGTTTAAAAATAATGGGGAAAAAAACTGAGAAAATACTTTGTCCTCTTTACATACATTATTCTTTAGTTTCTGAAGTCCTATGTTATCATAAATAACACACGCGTAGTGAAGTGAGGGGAAAGAAGAGCATAAGGAAGAAAGGATTTGCTGGAGTGTGGGCCCCAAGAAAGGTCAACTGTCCATGGGCGCCTCAGACAAAAACTGCCTTTAAGAATTCCGCTGGTGCTAGAATTAAGAGCGTGCACACACACAGAGAGACATGTGTCACACACACCTACGCACACACGGAACTAATTCAAAAGACAGCTGAGAGAAAAAAACAAATCAGTCCAGGACATATTGCTTGTTTCACTGCTAATTATCAGAGATTAAGAGCCGTGACCCTTAAAATGCCGTTCCTTCACTAAAGCATGTCCAGGGTGCTTTTCCTCCATATTTTACATTCGCACAAGTACACTTTCTCAACAACAGCTTCTCATGGAAGTCAGCTGATTATTATGGCGTTTTCGTCCCTGTTCTGAGTGCCTTTCACACAGTCATGCCTGCCCCCCAAATAAAATGGGTTGGGTTACTGTAGCTGAGGGTAATGATATAGAAAGGAGTGTAGGGTTCTTTTCTTTTTTCTTTTTTTATTTTTTGATCTACAGAAAAAAAAACTCCCATGTAAATCAACTTTAAATTGCAAAGCTTTTCTTCTCCTTTACACTTCATGGCTGTCTCCAGATACCTCTGCTTACTCAGCAGAGGCAAAAGCCAGAACAAATGCAGGCCCCAAAGAAAAATATCAGGAACGAAACACTACGGAAGACTCATGGGGGAAACATTTACTTTAACAAAGCGAAACAAGGATTCCTGGCAGTCTGGCAACAGTGGAATTATTTCAAGTCATGTATTTAATCAATTATACAAAAATCGCATATCTGGAATTTAAGTCATTAATATATCTATAATTTCCACTTACCTAATTTTTGAACCAAAAGGTATGATTCTAAAGCATAACAGCTTACAGGGAACAGAGGTGTGTTTCCAAAAGATGGCACAGTACTGTGAGAACATGATTCTGGAGCCAGACTAGCTAAATACGAACCTCTCGCTAAGGTGCATGACATTGGCAAGTTACTCACTTCTCTGTGCTTCGGTTTCCACATCTGTAAAAGGAGGATAACAGTACTTACAGTGTTGCTATGAGAACTAAATGAGTAATATATAAGTAAAGCACTTAGTGCCCTGCACACAGGAGACTCTCAGTATGAGTTAGTTGTCGTGATGGTGGTTATTCCAATTATGAGTAAGGACTGGACAATGACCCTTCCTGGCCACTTTCCTGTTGAAGCAAGGTTTTCCTTTACTCAACCCACCCCACTAGTCCCTTAATGCCCTTGGTGCCTCCACAGAACTAACATGTAGTTGCTATTACCAACAGCAATCCATATGGTTATGACACAACCACAAGTCGCTAGAAGATTTCTACTCACAAATCACTCTGATATCTAGTTGATGGAACATGGGGGGGTGGGTGAAAGAGGGAGAATGTGGCACACCCTGCTGATGGTTACTTGAGATGTGCAGGGAACTTTCACATTTTCTTTATACATATCAGCATTTGTGTCTGACTTGTTACAATATCATTCAAACAAAATACTAGGCTTCAATAAATGCTATGAAATCATTCTTTCAAATTAAAACAACTTCGGATCAGGGACACTTCAAAACATATTTCATAATGGGTAGGTGGAGAGCCAGAGGAGAGAAAGAGCAATTAGGGGAATCGTTTTATAAACTATATAAATGTCTGACCAATGTACTGTATACTTGAAACTAAAATAAAATAAAATTAAAATAAAAACATTTCTATAAATCCTCCCTATACACAGTTCTTCCTAAGGACCTGACGGAACAAAATAATTACAGCTATTAATTATCTCCTCTCAGTGAATGAAAAACGAGGGGACCTGAAATTGTATTAGGAACAAATGTGGAGATTTCAAACACTTCCCCTCGACAAGAGTAAGTCATTCCTCTCTACCAGATGGCAAGCGACACTCCAACAAAACCCACATATTTAAAACAAGTGTAGAAATGTTTATTGTACATTTCTTTCCCAAAGCAGCTGCTCAAGAGAATGTACTCGTGCAGCAATAAGGAAATCAAAGTGTATGTCCAACTAATGGAATCCTTTACGACTGAGCACTGCACACTCTACACTGGTAGCTGCCAGCTGCTGCCTAAATACTATTTTCTAACATCTGCTGAAGGCTAGTAGTTACTCAAATAGATTTTTTAAAGAAAATGAATGCAAAATATTGTAATTATTAGAAAATTATTATAATTAGACATTCTGTTCTCTCCTTTGATTCAAGGAACAAAGTGGCTGTGACTGTCGGAAAGAACACAAAGTGCCTTCCTTCGGTCGCTTATTAATCCATGCAGAGGTTACACTGACTTACGGGGCAGAGACCCTGCCCTTAGCATTCTTCCAGTTTCAGGTCTCACCTCACGTCTCCCAAGCAAGTCCTACAGATCTCCTCAATGGCTCTTTCCACAATGTCCAGTGAACAAAAAGAGGACAACCAAAGGACCTTTTCACCTTCTCAAATGCCCCAAAGCCACATGTTCTGGACGGGAAAATTTTTTACCAAAGTTCTAAAGTAATTTAGAATTATTAGGGTTCCCTTCCCTTTCTGAAATAGGTTAGTGAAATTAAATTGTATGAAAATGCAGAGGGGTAAAGGGGAAATAGAATTTGTCTGCAAGATCTATTCCTCAGATCCCTCTGTAGTAGGCTCTCAAAAAAAAGTTCCACTTCTAATTATCAACATGAAGATAATTATTTCACTTTGAAAGCAATATATGATTTTTAAACCCTGTCCACTTATATGCTTCCCTGACCTACCTGACCTATGACATCTCAACATAATCACTATACCTTCAACAATCTGTCAGCAGTACTGATGTTGTTAATCAGCATTTTCATGATCTTTTTTGACTGTATAAAAACAGCATAATGCAAGTACAAAAACACAGGTTTGCAATTTTATCCTTCTCAAAACATTAGAGAAATCTGCATTTAAAGCCTGACAAACTAATACTGATTTTTTGACCCCTGAGAGATAGGCTACATCACAAACGATTCTGTAAGTGTTAACCACCTTGTAAAACACTTTGCAAGGTCCCAACTTGTGCACCAAGTGTTTCCAAACTGACATTATCATCACAGCCCTACACAGTGAGCATCTCTAAAGCACTTTCACAAGTTACTCAATTTCAAAAAATTAAGACTCTCGCAATAAAATAAACCTGAAAAATGACCTAATCCAATTGACCAATATATGTTTAAGTCCAGTTTTGATGCTTATAACCATTTTACAATTACTAAAATAGACATTTTAGTCTATTTCCACTTAACAATTGGAAACTGAGCGTGAGCTGAGTAAAATGGCCTAACTTAATCTATGGTAAGTGAGGAGCTGATATATTTTAACCATGTCCAGAATAAATTTCTCCAAAAGAAAACCTAAGCATGATATGGATACTTCGAAGGGAAAAAATGGTTTCAAATATACTGAAGTTTTCATTACAATAGCCTTTTATTAAATAAAGGCATATACTTTTTAAAAAGTTATTATGTCAAGCCAAATTTTATATCAAACTCTTTTCCGAAACATTAAAACATTGCCCCAGCGTACTCTCTACCATCCTCAAATCCAAAGACTATTTAAAAACCTAGGTTAGAAGGCAGATGAAGTCCACTCCTAGACACACAGGGTGGTATGGCGCCCACAGCACCACACCAGCTGGGACTAACTAAGGCCCACAGGCAATTAATGCATCTTAATAAAGCATGAGTACCTTTCTTAGAGAAAAACTCTCACAAAGCCTCTAAATTAGAGCAAGAGACCTCCTCTGGCTGTCATCCTGGTGACTATTTTTAGGCAGTTCAACACTGGGCAAAGTCTGGCACCACTGGCAGCAAGATGTTACTGCTGGCAGTGCAACGGACTCCAGCTGCTCCGCTGACAGCCACTTTCATTGTGGCCAAGGCTAAGAGAAGATGGAGAGGGGGAGAGGGCAACTCCCACAGAGTGAAACACACTATGTGTGCCAGACACTATGCTGACATCATCTCATCCAAATCCTCCACAGCCCTACCAGGGAAGTAGAGTTCTCTTTCCACCAATAGCCAAACTAAGACTCCGAGAACTCAGTAATCTGTTCCAAAACCTAAGCCATCCACTATGAAAGCTGAGAAATATGCATTATCTGCAGTGTTATAGTAACGGATAAGGAAGCCCATTGTATTTCTGCTTAACAGTATGAAGTTAGGTGGAACGAGTTGCATAATATCACACATAACAGTCCAGCTACAAAGGCTCTTGCTTATCCTACAGGAAAGGTGCAGATTTACCTATTTCATGACCTTCATTACAGCATATTTTCATAAACACTTAATCTCTTATTTGAAGACTTACCTATACCCAAACTGCCTCCATTTTTTAGTCAGACTGACATTGGGTCTACTATAAAAGAGGATTTCAAAATCTGCTATGCTAAAGAAAAAATCATGAGTGTTATAAATTGAATTGTCTGCCACAAAGATAGGAAGCCCTAACTCCCAGTATTACAGAATATGACCTTATCTGAAAACAAGAGTAGTTGCAACTGTTATAAATTAAGATGGAGTTATACTAGAGTAGGCTGGGGCTTAATCCAATGACTGGTGTCCTTATAAGAAAAGGAAATTTTGGATGCAGACACAGAGAGAAGAATGCTACGTGACGACAGAGTTAGATAATGAAGTTATACATCCGTAACCCAAGGCATGCCAAGGACTGACCGCCACTTTCAGCACTAGAAAAGGGCAAGGAAGGGTACTACCCAGTCTCCAAAGGATCATGGCCCCTCTGACAACTTGGTTTCAGACTTCTGGTTCCAGGGCTGTGAAAGAATAAATTTCTGTTGTTTTAAGCCACCTAGTTTGTGATATTTTGCAGCAGTCTCAGAAGGAAACTAATATAATGAGCTAATGTACATTTCAAGGTACCGTCCAACAGAGGCCTCTGACATAGAAAGCCTACATGAAGTCTGAGGTTCTTCTTCACTGCAAACAGAACTGATTCTACCATACTTGGTTTTATAACAAGGCAAGAGATCATTATAGCACAGAGAACAGGATACTGAGCCAAAGAGGCTGGATGGGAGCCAAGTCTTCCAACCAGCAGGCAGAAATGGTAGGAAACCATCCTAAGGAGAGAGAAGTTATTCTAAAAACACTATTAAGGACAAAATTATTTAAAACAGACCACAAATATGTATTCCACTCAAATCAGTAACTTCACATGTTCAACAATGAATTAGTCTAATTTTCTGAAAGTTTATTAGCTCTGGGGTCAATCTACAGCAACCTCAAGAAGATTATGAAACTGAAAATGGGCCAAAAAAATGAATGTATTAAAAATGGATTACTTCATTAGCTTTGCTTATGTGACTTTAGGCAACCCGAATTCTAACCAAAATGGAACTTTTGTATAGACACACTACAGTTGAAAAAAAAAAAAAAAAAAAGATACAAAATATACCAACCATGGAGAAATCACTAAACAAAACAAAATTAAGTACAAACATCTGAAGTTGAAAAAATGGGAGAGGAGCTTGGATCAAACAGAAATTTTCTAGTTTTACTGTACTTCTGGTTGTAAATAGAACTAAGACAAAGCAATTAAAGACAGTTACTAAAGTATCAAATGAACTCTTCCTCTCTTCTTTGAATCTTCATTTTCTGATTGGTTTGGGTTCTATCTGAGCTTACAGGAGTCCAGTTGCCCAAGAACAGGCATCTAGCTAGAGAAGGCCCATCTAAGGTTGACAGCCGGACTACAAGTTGACAGATACCTTCTTTATAAAAAGCAGATACCTAATTATTAACATACAAATTCCCAATGGATACCTGGACTTCAGCCATCATATCCAGAAAACATTAAAATAAACCTCTACATACTTTCAGTTCATGTAATATTTCAAAGGCAAGAGACTGAAACCACCACCTGAGCCAACCAGACCTTGGGGAACTGTCACAGCAAACCTTCTGAGTTGGCTGCAGCTGTTTTCAGGGTAGCATTAGAATGAAAGGATTCTGTGTGTGTGTTTATTTACAGTTATATATTGAATCACAGAGCCTTTTGTCTCCCTCTCAAAACTCTGGTGTTGAATTCCCACCCTTCTTTAAAACCCAACTCAGGTTCCATGTTTGGACTCTCCTTTACTTTCATCTTCTACTGTACAACCAATTGTTCAGTTGCACTGGCTTAACTGCCCTTTGTCAACACAGTGCAAAACTTTAATGCCATATTTATTCACTCACTCAGATAGTACACCGTAGCATATACAAATTTCTTTACAGGAAATAAAGATGTATCAGACACTGAGCCTTCTCTTAAGGAGTTTAGTAAGAAAGAGAGCAACAGATTATAAATAAGATTTAATAAATAAAAAATACTAAGTGCCAAAAGCACTCTCCCTGGGAAAGTCCAAAGTCAAAAGTGATTACTTGGATAGAAGGACTAGCTAGGACCCATTTCCATGGAAGAAGAAACAATAAAAAGAGGTCATAAAGAATGGTTAGAATTTGAACAAAGAGTGATGAATGCAAAGGACTGTCTAGGTCAGGGTCTCTCAAGCTTGGCACTGTTTTAGACTAATTATCTGTCCTAGAAGACCGCCCTGTGGATTGCAGGATATTTAATAGCATCTCAGTCCTCTACCCTCCCCAGTAGTGCCCCCCAGCTGTAGCCACCAAAAAGTCTCCAAGACATGGACAAATGTCTGGGGAAGCAGGAAGCAAAATCATCTGGTTGAGAGCCAGGTGAAGAAAAGGAAGTGCAAATGTATGGAGACAAAATAGTACAGGGAATGAGAACCGTTTGGCAGAAACAGTGTCGTAGAATGCTTCGTTGTGAAAATCTGGCCTAAAAAGTAATTAAGTAATGAAATATGGAGTAAGAAAAGTCTTATGGAACTACACGAGGATTCAAGCTTTTGGTTTAAGTCTGGGGTGTATTCCGTGAACAAAGACTGACCATGAAGGTCTTTGATCTGGTTGGTGGCAGCAGGTTCAGAGGACCAGAATCTGTCTTTAATATTGTTTGGAGAGGATGTAAAATGTCCCTATTTGTTGAGGGGCTAATAGAGGGTTGCTGCATGATTAAAGCATTTATACTCAATATTTTCCTTACCATAAAGGATGGTAAACTTTTTCTGTCCAAAAAATACAGGCATGATAGCATTTCATACTTTTTTCTTTAAAAAAGCTTACATACACATATTTTTGAGATGCTAGTAAATGTTTTGACTTTTAAACAGACTGTACTTCAAGACGTGGCTGCCTAATTTTATTCTTGAATACAGGTAACCTGATTTTTATAGAAGTATTTATCAATCTGTAAATAAATTACAAAGTGATTATAGTTTTCTCCCAGTTTCACTTACAATGAGAAAAATCATTTATTAGATACATATTTATAACTGCTTTAACATTATTATACCTTTATTTAGAGAATTTATTTTGAACACTTAAGCAAGACGCTTTTATATGTATATATATTAAAAAAAAAAAAAAAAAAGACTGGCTCACAGAAAGGAGGAAAATTTGACCAGGTAGAAAGAACCCTAATCAATGCCAGGAACAGTTTTCAATATTGTGGGCCAGGTAGAAAAAGCTATTCATTAATATCTAACATTAAGTGAGCTCTTACTGTGTATCGAGCACTATTCTCAAAACATTACATGTATCACTGTGGAGACTAATATTAGGACTAACTTTTTACCTGGCATTGGTCAGGTAAAAAGAAGTGGAAGTGAACAATTTTTAAAAAATATTTTTAGGTAACACTAATGAGACTGGTCCCCAGGACTGATAAGAGGTATGCCTTGATCTAAATGGATTGGCTAGGTGGACATAATTAGTATTGCTTTTGTTTTTACATTGGCAAAAGCCCGGGGCAAGGATGAGAAAAACATTTTGTTTAAGTTGAGAGTAGGTCTAGGAAGAATTGAAAATATCTGATGGGTTTATTTGATTTTAATTATGGTAAAACACATAAAATATAAAATTTACCATTGCGACCATTTTTAAGTGTACAGTTCAGTGTCATGAAGTACATTCACCATGTTGTGCAACCATCACCAGCAACCATCCCTAGAACTCTTCATCTCAAACTGAAACTCTACCTAACTTCCTATTCCTTCCTTCCTCCATCCCCTGGCAGACACCATTCTAGTTTCTGTCCCAAAGAATCTGACTACTCTACATACCTCATATAAATGAAATCATACAGTATTTATGCTTTTGCTACTGACTTATGTCCCTTTCCATGTCCTCAAGGCTCATCATGTTGTAGCATGTGTCAGAATTTACTTCCTTTTTAAGGCTGAATATTATATTGTATGAATATGCTACATTTTGTTTATCCATTTATACATCCGCTGATACTGGGGCTGCTTCCACATTTTAGCTATCAGGAATAATGCTGCTATGAACACAACTGTACAAATATCTCTTCAAGTCCCTGGTTTCACTTCTCTTGGGTATATACCCAAAAAACCAACCACCGTTTTGGCTACACTGTTTTACATTCCCAATAATAATGCACAACCTTCCATTAAAGGTTTTAGTGTATAACTTTTATTCCAATTATTACAATTTTCAGTTTTATCTCTCAAGTACAGTAGTCTGAGAAGATACTAATTACTTTTTAGTCATACAGGTCACTGATTTCGGTTTCTAAGAAAAAAATCAAGGCTCATCATCTATACTGCTGGTACAATCTCAACTAGTGGTAATATTATTTGAAAGAACTTTAACTATTAGAGACTTTAAATAAATATATATTTCTTTAATGTTTTAGTAACCTAATTTTTAAAAGCCAATTAATACCAGAAAATGTAACCTAAATAACATTTGGCATTAAAAGAACAAGTATCTTAAAAACAGGTGATTGTTAAAACCTTCAATACTAGAGCAGTAGGTCCCTATTATTAAAATATTTTATGGATTTTTTGTAAGAATTTATAAAACACTGTGACATGTTTTGATGAAAACATTTGAGGTTCAGTTTAACATTAAATCATATTTAGATGCTTTAACAACTTTATAGCAAATTTTTAGATAATTTAAATCCATCCCAGTAGTCATTAACACAAAAACCAAATAGAACTCATTAAGTTTCAGCAGTATAAAGTTTTGGCATTAATTTCCAAATTTAGGTATGTATTTTACATATTTTTAAGGTTATATATTTGGCGGCCTGTGTGATTAACAGATGAAAAACAAAAAGTGACTTACGGGGGGTAGTTACCTGGCGAATAGTGCACAAGGCGCCCCTGTACAGAACACGGTTTCTTTAGTTACATCAGCTGTGGTCGCATATCTCAAATTGTCTTAAACCAGATGAACTATATTTTAAGACTTGAAACATTCATAAGTCTCAGGTAGAGGGCCATAATATTTTTTATTTAGTCTATGAAGGGCATTTTTATCTTAGTAAAATTTCATCTTAATAATTTAAAACTATATTTTATATTTTAATTTAGCATGGAACATACTTAAAATGATTAAACTTATATTTTTAAAAGCCTATTTAAATATTTGTTTTACATGACCAATTAAAATAGAGGTTGGCTTGCTTTTGTATGACCCTCAGGCTAAGAATGGTTTTAATATTTTTAAAGGGTACAATGAGACAGAGGCCTGAAATGGCTCACAAATCCTAAAATGTTAAATTAAATCAAAGTTTTAAAAAGAAATTCTCTTTTGCACTTTAATCAATAACAATTTACATTACACACACACACACACACACACACACACACACACACACAAACTTCCCTTAATCTGAAGGGTACCTAGTGTCCAAACACAGAGTTAGTTCTCTCTCTTCCTCTTCAAAGGCACAAAGCTGCTGCCTGGGCAGGGAGGGCTTCATTTCCCAGGCCCTTGGATCTGGATATGGTCCTAGGGCTACTTCTCCACAATGGCATGTCCGCACAAGTGATGTCTATCACTTCGAGCTAGGGCTTCCAAGATGCGATTCTCCTTTATCCATATTTTCTTTCCTTTCACTGGCTGAATGCTGAGGGTGTTAAGTTCCTAAAGGATGTCAGAGTCGCCATCAGCCAGCACCACTCACAGTAGACAATACATTTCTATTGTGTTAAGCCACAGAAATTTGTTATTACAGTTGAGGAAACAAACTGTTAAGTCACTAACATACATGTTGTATATTTGCTGCCTTTCACATTTAACTAACTTCTACTTGATTTGGAAGTCTCCCAAGAATTCTTAAAAAAAAAAAAAAGAAAAAGAAAATCCTATGAAAACAGATTGTTTATATTGGTGTAAGCAGTCTGTTTATTCTACCCATCAGTCTTTTCCTTGACAACTGGCTACTCTTGCTCTTTTTCTGTTTACTGTATGCTCAGATGAATTTTAATTTAAAGTCTCACTATAACCACATTTTAAATGAACCAAAATTTAAAACCATTCATGTTCCATATACGTAGTTCAAGTGCTGATGTGCCATTGAGACATTATCGCATTCCATCCAATGACTATGTTACAGAAGCAAAAAATTTTTAAGTGGATTGAAATAGCCGCTCTTCACTTCTTTATTTTACATAAGGGCCAAAAAAGCGTGAGAAGAGTAACAAATTTCACTTAACCTTGAAATTCCATAGTATCTCCAAAACTAGAACTTCCCAAAATAACTGAACCTTGATATTTTCAATTGCTGCATCCTGACACCATCACAGATTCAAAAATATGTGGGTTATGGCACAATGCATGCTTCTGTAACATGGATTCCTTCACACGTGACTGGCAAACTCGGAATAACAACAGTATGATGAGGAAGGACTGCTGAGTCATGAGTGGGTCTTCCCATGTTAATGTTAAAGCTATGGAGCGCAAGAGTTTTCACAAATGAGAAAGACTTGGTGGGGGGAGAGGGGGGCAGGAGTTGAAGACTTTAAGAAAAATGGTGAAAATCTTACCAAAGAACCTTCCTTTGGTACAAGAAGTGGCAGCTGGTTTAGTGGCTTCAATATCCATTGTTTTTCACACCTAGTGATGTTGTGGACACGCATAAAGGCTACACCCTGGATCAGAGCTTTAATTTTGGCGAAACTGGCCTCCAGTAGAAGCTAATACCTACAAGAATCTCTATATATGAAAAGCAAAAACATGTCCCAGGATAAAATAAGGTCTAGAATCCTGTAGGTATGATGTGTATACAATGTCACCCATACTATCATGCTAGTATTTTTGTTTGGATTGTCATTGTTTTTGTTAGTGCTCTGGTTACAAAGTCACACAGTTTTAAGTAGTCTTATTAATCCTGTTTTCCACAGCCCTGTTATTTTTAGTGCATGATTTTGCAGAATGAGAGGTTTTTCAGGAATGTATGTATCACATTACAGTAGATATGAGCGTACCGCAAACTGAGATGGTGAGCTCCAAATGCCAAGCAACTGGGCAAAATGACACACTCCAACCTCATAGGTTCAAAATCATATAACATGCCTGACAAATACCATCTCATTAATCCTGAACTACTACATCTTGAAAACTATCTAAAAATTACGTGGTACCTATTAAATAGTGGAAACCTCAAAGATAGTCTATGAATGCTACAAACACATTCAAATGCTCTATTTTCCAAATTTACAATGTGATTGCTTTTAATTTCAGCTTTGTTTTGAGGGCTTTTGTTTAATCTGCAAAAGGAGTAATAAATCCTTCATGTGGCTTCTCTCTTCTTCCAATCAAAAGACATACCATCACCCACTAGGTCTAAGTAAAACCATTTGAGACAGATTAAATTTTGACTACATACATTCTTTGTGCGAAGGCGTAATCTTTTCCTTCAGAGTCAGCTTTGATGAAAACTGCCTTACAGAAGGCAAAATGGCAGCATCCTAAATATACAGGGCTATTTTTAACTACTATTTAGTTGACAACTCAAAAGCTGTATTCCTTATGACCAAGCAAAATGACAGATTTGGAGTTTTGTTCACTTTGATCCAGAATCACAGAAGATCCAACCTGCTCTACACTATGCCTGTCCATACACTCTGTGCCCCATCTCTGCCAGCCATTGCCTTTCCTAGGATTTCAAACCCAACTTTCCCAGGAGCTCTGGTTTTCTCACCACTCCAACAGTACAATTCCTAGGTGGAGCACAAAGGGATGTTATTTTGGTGTGTAGATTGTAGGTGTCCTTGCTGATCCACTGTATAACATCTTAACAGCATGAAGAGATAGAGCAAAACACTACATGTCGTCTTCCTATGCCCTCCCCTAGCTACTTAACCCCGTGAATCTCAAGCAAAAAAGTCATTTTTCTTCTCTGCTCCCTTCATTCTTGTCTCTAATGACACCCATTTAATACCTATTAGGTCACTTCTCCCCTTTCATTCACCAGTTTCTTTTTAGGAATCCTATCCTTGGCACCAATTCCAACAATTATAACATTTCTCAAAATCTGAGACATGAAATTCACTCTAGATTGAATATCAATTTCTCCAACACAATAAAATACCTCTAGCCTGGCACTTCTGGAACACCAACAGTGCTAATTCGTATTAATAATGACCTTGAAGTACTTCAAATTTTCAAAGAAGCTTCTGAGTCAAAGGAATATTCAGTTATATGCCATACAACTTTAATGTTAAATGTCTTCACAGTATTCTAACTCTTAACTATGGTATATGACCACTCATATGCCATAATGTGTGGCAAATACAACTACTGTTTGATTAACAAACACGTTCACCAATTCATTCCAGCTAAGAGTAAGGTGTAGCCAGAGATTGTTTAAGTACTGGTGCTTCATTAAAATCACCGTCAGAGCTTCCTTTATACATTTCACCCCTCTACATTGGCTATGCCTAGTGTTTAAGCTGAAAAAAATTCCTAAGTGACTTTAAAAATAAACTCCTTCTCCTTGAGAATACCACTGTAAACAAGGGTAGAAATCAGCCTATACAACTATGGTTCTCATCCCTGTCTGTGCACTGGTTGGGGAACTTTCTGAAAACATGGTCTTTTAAAATATACAGATTCTAAGGCTCATCCCGGATATAGCAGACTATACTCTTTTATGGTGGAACTCACTATCTGACTCCCCATGTTGATTCCAATGCATGGCCAAGGTTTAGAAACAAATGCTTTATAACCTTAAGCAAAGAGCTCTTGTTGCTCTCAGTGTTTCTAGTATGTCAACGCAGAACCATCATAGGAGGCAGTACTTAGGTGGGACCTGCAAGAATAAAGTGTAGCCAAGATGGTATTGTCAATCCTATATGTTCCTGTCTGTAATGTGGAAATCACAGGATTGGAAGGTATGTCTACCCTGAGAAAGAGACTGGGGTAAAGTATTGAAAATAATTCCGTACAGATACAAACCTAGGGGTACCATTTGACTATTTGAATAACATTAGTGCTTACAATCAACTAAAAGAGTCATAAATCTTCCCTAGTCTCTGAAGAGTTCAATACATTAGACTAGAAATCAGAGGTCTCAAAGAACTTTAGCTTGTTCACAAGAGGCCCCAGTGATTCAAGAATATCATTCCTCCACTTCCAATTAAGCCAGAACAGCTAAGTCCCAAAGTAAAGGAAAGTAATCAGTCAGAAGAGGCTCCTGATCATTACAAAAGAAGTCTGATGTAGAAAATTGCACATATTTTGCCATCAGTGCAATCTGGCTCAAAACCTTCCTCTATTAGTTACCAGTGATTCCTCAGATTACTTAACCTTTCTAAACTCATTTCTTCTGAAAAATGGGCATAAAAAATGTGAAAATTTAAAGAGACATGTGTAAAAACCATTTTCAATATAGTTTTTTCTCCTTAGTGATTTCTACATGCCTCTTCTACTCTCCTCGTACTTCTTTAGCCCTTATCTCAGCGTACTGCTATTATATACAGGGAACACAAAAGGCATAAACTTTATTTGTTCCTCAAAAACTTACATGAAGCTTAAACTGTCTCCTGACAACCCACTGAAAACCCACCAGTGCCTATTCAAAGTAACTTCTTCAGGAAAGTTTATTTGTTTACCTCTCAGGTACTGATTCCAGTAGAGTAAATGGCTCTCAAACTTTAGAGAAGGTAAGAATTACTAGAGAGCTTGTTTAAAATACAATCTCACCTCCCATCAACAATTTCATAAGTTCAGGCAAGGATTCTAAATGGCCACTAAAATATCAGGTCAAAGGTTGTAAGGAAACTAGATATTGACACCTTGTGAAAGTATCATTCACAAGTTACTTACTGACTGCAAACAGGAAAATGTACCTTTATACAGAGAAATTTGACAAGTCAGAATTTAACCGAGATAAACTTTTATCACTAATAGTGAGATGAACCAGATATCATGTGCCTGATATGACATGAAGTAGGAAGCAGTGCTTTTGACTGAAATATGTAGTCTGAATATAGTTAAGACCATAGAAGCAACTTCAAGTTTCCTTAGAATACATAAGGGAGACAAAACATGGAAGAAACAATTAGGCAATCCAAAACGTGGAACATACATAAGAACCAGCCTAGACTCTGCAAAAGTCAATTTTTGAGGAGGAAAAAAGGTAACAATTGTTCTAAAGTTAAAGAAACATAAAAGCAATGCGTAAAATCTGATTAAATCTGTTTGGAGGTGGGAAAAAGTATGAGACATTGTTGGGGACAAGTGAGCAAATCTGAATATAAAGCAACTATTAGATATTTTATAGAATTATGAAATTATGATTATTGTTAATATTCTTAGGACAACTGTAGTTATGTAGTTACTGTAGTGATATAGAATTATTTTAATTATTTTCTAACTGAAGTCAAGTAAGGAGAGGTACAACCTCATGATATAGGTTATACACAGACAGAGCTAAAACTATCTGTGTTAATTAGCAACTCTAGATGTTCAAATATAGTACTCTTTTACTTCTCTAAATTTCCATAATAAAACAGCAAAAATACATACTCCCTGGCCTAAGCCCCTGGGGCTCTGATACCTTAAGCCTGTAATAGATCCATAAATCCATATTTAACAAGTTCCAAGCCTATCCAGATAGGAAGGGTTCTCTGATCACTCTAAGAAACACAGCTGACGAGAGAAAGCAGAGTGTGTCTGCTATCTGTAAGGGCCTGGGGTCTTAATTCCCTGCCAGATCTATTTTACCCACAGGCTTCTCAAACTATGGGTTTGGTATCTTCCTCATCTTTGCTATTTTTCTTCATGTTTCTAGTACATTTAAGATGGAATGAAAAGAGGCATAATGGTGAAAAAGAAAGTTTCTACTTCATGTACCAATGATTCTTTGAGACCATCTGGCCAAGGTTATCAGTAATTATTAACTCTACCTCCCTTTCAAGAGTACTTGCTATGAGGAAAACTGTTGTGTTTACCTTTCTGTGAACTGAATATTCAAATTTCTTCCTAGAAATGAGTGATGAGCATACAGTCCATGCTCTATAAGTTGATAACCAAGGTAAAACAGAAATAGCTTCCGGACCACACTTTAAAAAAATGTTGCACTTGAAACAAGTTATTTTAAAAACCACTTGTTTGATATTTTAGGATAAAAGTGATGTACAAGAAACTTTTTGTTGCCAATATGTAAAATCCCTTAGCTACTGTGGTAAATTAAAGGTAAATTAAAACAATGTGATATCAGGATCTACCTATACTAGACATACAGAAAAGAAAAAGCTAAGATCGAATTTTATGTATAAATGTACTAAAGCCACTGTAACAATCATCAACTGAATCCTCCAAGCAAATCCTATTTTTCCTGAAAATTCAACTTGAAACAAAAAAAGCATCTATACCTTTATCTAAGAAAAAACAAACATGCAAAACAAAAAAAATCACTTAGAATTATTCCTCTAAACAGCTCAAAAGTGACATGGAAGCTATCGCTAAATAAAAATTTTTTTTTCAAAGTTGGAGAATACATATTAAACAATAAACTTCAGTTTTGAGGCAGTTTTGAGGGTTTTCCTCAATAAAAAAATTAATCTTGATAAACAATTCAGGAATAAACTCCAAAATCTATAACTTAGATAAGCATACCTTTAGCTTAATCTAAGAGTAAAAAATTTAAAACAGGAGATTATAAAAAATGAGCAATTTAAATTTTTTAAATTTTAGCTGAAATTGCAAATTCACAAAATTAGCTAATAAACCAGCGTAACAAGTTTCTCTCGTAGTCTAATGTGTAAATTTTAACATTAACTAGAGCAATATATAAAATGCCTCTAGAGGCAGTAAAGTAACTAAAAATAATGAGAATTTGTTTACTAATAAGTCAAAATAACACAGGATAAGACTTCAAAGCAGTTCCTAGGAAACCTATACATTTTAAGATATTTTAATTGTTCAAACTAGAGTCTGAAATTCCTCCTTTAAAACTTGAGTGCTAATAACCTATACCATAATAGACTTTCTAAAATTGAAGAAACCTTAAAGATCAATTTAACTCCTTATTCCATAAATGAGGAAACTGAGGCCAGAGATATTTTTGTAACCTGCGGAATGACAATAAACCTAATTTCTCAACTCCAATGTTCCCTTTCTACCATGAAACGTCCTCTGTTCCTTTTTAGATCGCCAATAGTGGTAAACAGTGGATTGTCTTTAGGCAATAACTAGTAGAAAATCACTGAACTTTTTAAATGAGGCTGTTATTTTCATGATTTTTTTTTAATTGTAACTTTCAGAGCTAAATAAGAAATCCAGAACTTTTGACTAGAAGAGAGTAGGTAAACAGAGCATCATGGGGATTAAACTAAAACTTTAGCCACAAAATTGTTTGCAGCTAGTATACTGCAAAGCAAAATCAGCCTATGGCAAAAAAAAACAACATTCAAGATTCTGTTTGTTTCTTTTTGCATCCGACGGAATCTTTCCAACAGTCCAGAATTTACTCACTACAAAAGCCTAACTATTTGACCTTATGGATAAAGTTGGCAAAATCCAAGCAAATGTTTAAAGGCAGAAATGAACTGCTTGTGATTTCTGACATGTACCTGCTAGATTTCCAAAATGCTAGACTTCTATAATACAGATTTTGATGTTTTGTTTCTAGATCATTCTGGAAATAACTATCATTCATCTCTAATGCAATTTTATTCAACACATGCCGTTTTTTTACCACCTTCCCTTAAAATTCACCATAAGCATCAAGTTTTTACTGTTTCTGTTCACTCAAAAATGAGAAATAATCTTCAGAGATGCTCTCTTCATAGTCACTCTCCTTTAGGAAGTAACACCTTGTCTAAATTAAGTTCTTCCATCCTCACAGCTAATCATGTACTTCTATCATTTTTCAGGTGGGGGAGGGTGCGGGTGTAACTAAATGAGATTTTATGTTGTTAAATTTGTCCCTTTTCTTCACTGATGGTTATCAAAGGGCCTTGCCCATTGCAAGATCATAAAATTATCATTTGACAATTTTCTTCTAGTGTTTTTAAAGTTTAATATTTTATGTTTGTAGTTTTCATTCTTTTAGAATTTTTGTTTATGCAAGGTAGAGATCAATTTTTCCCCCCAATTAGGTAGTCAATTGCCTCAATATCATTTGAAAAATAATCTTTTTTTTTCCATTCACTGATTATAAATGCCACCTTTACTGTCTAAATTCCCATAGACTTGTCAATTTATTCCACATTTTTCTGCTTCACTACCTATTTGCTTAATTCTTCTGCCAGTGGCACACTGTTTATCGTTCAAATTATTAACTTTATAGCACACTCACTTTCTGATAAAGTCTCAACATTTTTCTTTTTCAAGGTTGTTTGACCACTCAAACACATTTACTTTTCTCAGATCAATTTTTCTCAAGTTTTCTCTCAAAAAGATCCCATATAGTTTCTTTTGAACCAGAATTTCATTAAATTCAAGGCTACAATAAAAAAAATATATTCTTACAATATTGAGATCCCCACACAGTAATAAGCAGATAAAGTCCCCCTTTTACACACACATACACACACACACACACACACACATAAATGTATATAACCTTTTAATGTGACTGTAACTAGCACCATGGCCCCACACAAATGAACTTCTTAAATTACAAAATCTTAGAGCTAGAGAAACATTACAGATCACTTAGTCTATCAGCTCTCATACTCCCAGTTATTGTTTATCTCAAGCCTTCTTAAGAAAATAGTTTCAAAATTAAATTATAACTTTTACATTCAACATAATCATAAAAGTACAATCTGAATCACACTAAAAGTAGAGAAGTGGGCTACATTTATTGAAGACTGCTTTGAATTTAGAAATCGTTTTAGAATAAGTTCCATACTCAAAGGATAAAACACTGAGTACCATAAGTGCACACACTTGAGACAGCCCCAATACTTTTGGACACTCATGTCTCCAATGTAAAGTCGTCTTGTTAAGGGGTTGTCCAGGAATCAAACTTCACAGTACCAAATCATTCCATTCTCAACTGTTCCATCATATTTAATAACAGCACAATTTCCAAATGGAATGAGTCTGAAACCCAATTCTAAAAAGTGTTTCTCAAGCCTGGCTGCCCATCTCACTACCTGTGGAGCTTCTAAAAATCAGATTGCTTGGGTCTCACCTTAGCATTTTTCTACAGCAGATCCAGCAATACTCCGGCATTTCTTTGTTAAATCTTTCTTTTTCAAGTTCTAGTAGGTTCTATTCTCAGCCAGAGTCAGAACCACTATTCTAAATATTCAACAAGAACAAAGCGCCATAATATACCAAGTATCCCTACATAGTGCAGGGGGAGGGGGGGATTTTAAAAAGCACCTTCACTAGCCCAGCAACATTTGCTGCTGATTATATAGTTACGTTCCTTTATCAGTCTTAAAAAAAGAAAAAAAAATGCTAAAACAAAGCTTTAGACTGTTCACAGATTGATGATGCCATTATGATACTTGAAATGCCTTTTTTCTCTCCCTTGAAGGCAACCCTCCACCCCACCTCATCTCCCATGAGAAAAGCTTACGGTTCGCAAATACCATTAAGATGTAAATTCCTCTTTTACTTTGTAAAACAGAAGGGTGAAAACACACTGATAAAAAATATAAATAAAAGGGGATATTAACGACTTGGCTGTGATATCATGATATTAGATAAAATTTCAGTTAAAGAGCAGTTGCTTCTTGACTGCAGAGAACCGCCAACACACTTAAGTACCCCCAAAAGTAGCACAAAAGCAAAGAAAGGCCCATACGCTGAAGGAAAAAAACTTAGAAACAACAATGCAATATGCAAACTAAATCAAACTGTTTCTAAGGTCTAACTTTCCAAGAAAATGATCTCACTTTCTAATAACAACACATCATACTAAATTGAAGCCCCGCGTGACTCATATTCCTGGGATGAGTGATTCATATACCTGCTATCTCTGGGAAAAACACCTGAAAAATAGAGGACATATAGCTATAAAGGAAATTACATCTTAAGTAATTAGGGCAAAAGATGAATTAAATAGACCTCAGTCACACTAGTGCTCTCCAGAATGAGGTTCATGAAACCAAAACAGCCTACAGACTATTTCTTCATTTTGTCCCAGCCAAAAATATCTTCTTATATTCTAGTCATTTGGTGAAAGAGGTGTCAAGTATTTTCCATTTTGACAAGAAAGGCAACATGCATAGAAGTTTACCATCCTACTATCAAGGGAAACTAAATTTCCCACAGTGCTAAATAAGCACTGTGCTTTCTCCAAGCAAAAATCAAATAACTTTACATTTGAAAAAAAATTTTAAAGCATGTGAAGAGATAAGTATTCATGGTTTAATGGAATCAATTTTGACCATATACAACTTCACCAACATTTTTTCTTAGAAATGTGGCCCAAATCAATGACATAATTCCTAGACCTTAACCTTTGTATCACGTGACCACATGAAATAGCAAATTTTAAGTAACAAATATGATTTAAAAAACTGTAATCCCAAAAGGTTTGCAGTAAAAACTGAGATAATATATGTTTATACACGCTGACAAGTACTTGTTTGCCAAGACAGTACAACAAGAGAACAAAGAGCTTTCTCCATATCTTTTAGACAGGAATGATTTCTATGTATGCCACATGTCTAGCAGGTTATTAAAAAGCAGACCCTGTTCCTGGAGTATTTCAAGCAAAATCTAACTGAAAAATAAAAATTAAATTAAATTTTAAAAATCCTTCCTCAGTAAGCATTTCTTCTGAAGTACAACTTTGTCGAAATACCTTAGCTGAATTAATCTGTCTTTTAACACATTACTTTTAAAACTTAATGAAATATTTAAACATATATTCTAATCTTAAAGAAGGACTAAAACAATTTAGACATAGTAAAATCACAGACATCTTTTTAAATATATATATACCACTGTAGACCTTGAAAGTTTAATGATGGTCTGGGAAAATACTTTTAAACAACTATAAAATCTAAATTTACTTAAAATGTACTTTACAATTTGTTCCAAATCTAGACTTCTACTTTGCCCAAGTACAATTAAGATTTAGTTCAGGTTGGACGCTAGGAGGGGCACTAGAATTATTCTGCCTAAAAATTTTGTGAATCTGAACTCTAAATTTCATTATGTTCCCAAAGGTAATAACTAACAGCTAGGATGGATTACATTAGAAACAATTCTCTCAGGAATTTTAAACTAACACCAAGATTTTGTTTGTCCACACTTAAAGATGTCTAAGATATGGAGACAGATAACTTCGACTTGTTCAGTAAATATTAAATACATACTTTAAGTTTTCTTTGAATTTCAAAATCTCTTCCCCATACTTTTTGTCCCTCTTCCCCTTCATTCCTTTTATCAACCTTCAAGAAATCAAAAAAGGTATTTCCAACATCAAACATACTACCTGTGATTCAGCATGGATTTGGGCGTTTAGGGGTGTTTTTAGTTTAGATTTCAAATTCAAATCATATTTTAACATTTTACTGGACTCCAAACTATACTAATAACTAAAAGTTTGTCGATTATGATTTATTTTATTCCCCCCCCCCTTCTTTTAAACTTATCAGCAGGAAACATATTCTTTGTACACAAATACAGCTAGAAAAAAGGGTTGCTTGGTTCTAGGTAGGAAAACTAGTAAAAACCCTGGGAGGATCAAGAAAATTAAGAATCACCGACAAGTTCCCTATTGGGAATTTGCATGTAAATTCTGTAAGACAAAGTTATTGCATTCACTTTCACAATTTCGTTTAATTCAATCCCGTGCTTTCTGAAACGTTTTTATTAAAAATTCTAAATAGTGATCTGGACAAACAATTCAAGGCAATCAACTTCATTTCAGTTAACTTGAGTACATCTTGGTTAACTGAAATACTGAGCCCTCAAATTCTCAGGTGTAGGAGTCAGGCAGTCAAGGCAAAATGTCTTCTCACAGAAACAGTGTACCTGAAGAGCTCTGTGTAATTTATCTTTAGTAAGATTTTTTTCTTTTGCAAATGCTCTTACCCATGACTGTTTCTAGACTACACTCACACTGATTTAAGTCAGATGGCACAGATTTACCACGGTTTTAATGGGATCATTTCCTTAGTTCAGTCAGTTAAGGCTGGTGGCAAAAAGAACATCTGCTAGTGATGTTTGAGGGATTCACCTGGCACACAGGAAGGGCTACAGGACCAAGCTTGGGACTTGTGTAAATATAAGTCACCTAAGCTCTGGCCTGGCTACCAAAAACAAGGTTCCACCAGAACAGGTACCCAGGTGGCTAACTGATTTTCCGGGGGTGAGAGTTAAAAAACAAACGCTTACACCCATCACATACCATACAATTCTACCTGTCACTAAGAAAAGGACACGTCTAATCCAGCAAAAAAAAAAAAAAAAAAAAAAAAGTCATTTTTCCTTCAAGGAGAGCAGCGGTTTGAAGTCATTTGTAAGGGGATGGGATTGCAGGAAGGGGGGAGGGGGCATGGAATAAAGGGGTGCTAAAAGAGGCAGGAGAGGGGTTTTGCACAAGGCCCCACACAGGCCACTGCGGAGAGACCGGGGGGGGGGGTGGGGGGGGGAGGACTGGGGAATGTCTCACCGGGGGACAAAACCGAGTGCAACCCGGCTGGAAGGAGGAAGGTCTCCCCCACGCCCCAAGGAGGCGAGCTGGGGTGCAGATAAAAAGCGCGAGCGGCTGGTTACCTTGGGGTACAGGGGAAAGGGACAACACAAATACAGAGGTCTACGGAGATGGAGAGGAGGAAAAGGATGAGGCAGGGTCTCCGCTAAACGTGATCCAGGGATGAAGATAGACAAAACAGCGGGACTTGGGCCTCCCTGGGCCAAAAGGCGTGGCCAGTGATCCAGATCACACGATGGTCTTTTAGAGACGACAGGGAAGTGCGCGGCAAACCCCTCCTTCAAGACCCCGGGCCGGGCCCGTCCGAGGAGCCTATCTGCGAGGCACCTCGAGCGAGGAGCGCGCCCCGGAGGACTCCGGCCTCATCCGCGGGGCCCTCTGCAGGGCCGCTGGCCAGGCCCCCGCCCCCACCCCCGCAGTGCTCTTACCTCCACACCTGCCCCATCTGCAGCAGGTGGATGACCGACTGCCAGATCCACACGGAGAGGCGGCACAGGCGCTGCGCCCCCGGCGTAGCCGAGCCCCCTGCGCCCGGGCCGCCGCGGGCCGCGCCGTGGCCGTAGCCGGCCCCCATCATGGGGGGGCCCCGGCTGCTGAGCCCCTCCACGGCGCCCAGCCCGCCGCCCGTGTAGTCCTGCACGAACCAGCGGAAGCTCAGGCTCTGCACCAGCAGCGACGGCACCAGCACGAAGAAGAGGGTCAGCCCGAAGTAGCCGTAGTCCCCCTTGCGGTAGTAGTCGAGGGCCAGCCACAGGTCGGTGCCCACGTCCCCGAAGAAGACCAGCAGCGCCAACACGATCCACAGGCAGTCGAGCCACGGCCGCTCCACCTGCGGCGGCTGCGGCCGCGCAGCCGAGGGCGTCGGGGGTTGGCGGTCGGCGCCGGCGGCCGCGGGCGGTTGCAGCGGCTGGTCCCCCCCGTCGGCGGCGGCGGCGCTGCGGCGCGGCTTCTTGCCCAGGAGGGAGCGCAGGCAGGCGGAGCGGCAGCCCCAGTAGCACGAGGAGGTGTTGCAGCAGTGGCAGATGTGCAGCGAGCTGCTCTCGCCGGGCTCGCTGCCGTCGCCGCCGCCGCCGCAGCCGCCTCCCCCGGGCTCCCCGTCCTCCTCGCCGCCGCTGCCCACCGCCTCGTCCAGGTTGTGCAGCTGGGCGAAGCCCACCCCCACGCCACCGCCATCGGATTTCGCCGCCATCTTGACTCTCTTCCCAGCTCCGGAGGTTGGGGGGGGAGGGACGGGTGGGGGGGGGAAGAAGGCAGGGAACGGGGAGGGGGGGAAACGAATGGAGAGGAAGGGGGGCGGGGAGGAAGCGGGGGAGCAAACGAACGAGGGGGGAGTGGGCCAGGGAACCCCCTCCGCTTCCGGGTAGTTGGCGTCACTTCCGGGCGAGCCCCCCAATCGCACGGCGCCCGCAGCTCCCCAGCCCTACCCTCCCGGCCAAGATGGCCGCCCTCCTGTGCCTCAGCTGCTGGGCGGGGGGCCGGGGGGTTCTCCCCGCCAGGGCTCCCCTTCCCCTCTTCCGTTGACCCCGAAACCCATCAGGTTGACCCCTTGGCGTTTCTGAATCCCGCTGGCCCGAGTGAGGCGGTCCAAAGTGATCCCTGGAGGGGGCAGTGCCAGACGTTTTGGGGTCCCCTTCCTCAGCGTCGCAGCTCACAGCTTTCCTCCTGGAGAAACGCCCCCTAACACCCTCCCGGCTGCTGGCGGAGGGGCGGGACCTGTGAGGGAAGGGGCGGAGCTAGTGTAAAGCAGGTGATTACGTGTCACTTCCGGGAGATAGGATGACCTCATTGTGTAGTTAGACATCCCCCCCCCCCCGTCAAGATGGCTGTATTTCACCTACTTGGCTGTTCCTTTTTTTTCCTTTTAACAATCTAATCCTTTTGAGGGTCTTTAGAAATTACCTAAGTCACTTTAGATTACCACACACAACTTACTTATTCTCATCTCTTTTTAGACACTTCCCACTTTTATCTCTGTTGACCCCCTAAATTTCTTGTCACTGACAACTTTACCATCTTTTGTAATAAAGTTTCTACCATTTCATTAAAACTCCAGGCAAAAGCCAGTTAAAATCTGCCTGAGTGCATCTTAAATGTTGGAACAGAGACTGACTTGGCATATTGTGACCTTGAGTGTATTTTCACCATCAAATGTATTTCCACCAACTTTTTTTAAGTATGCGATTTTAAAATTCTGTAACCTTACCTGAAAAATACAGAAGTAGCCAGGTTTTAAGCTGTATTAATTACTTGTTTAGATTAGTTGAATGTCTGAAGACTGCTTTTAGAATTGGAGAGGAGGGGGATGCAAATCTGTCAGTAAACATGGCTTTAAATGAGTAAAAATATTATCAATGTGCAATATCATTAAAATAGGTGCAGAGTACACTATTAACAAATTACAAAAGTGAAGCAGCACTGAATGGATTTGAATTACAATGATCTTCCAGTGAAAGTATATTTGAAGCTATATGGTTGCAGCTGTTACTTATTAGGTGAAAAGAACATTTTGAAGTTACAAAAAGGAAATAAATTTAAACCCTGCATTTTCTCACTCATCTTCCTAAATTTTTGTACTCATTTTTCTGATTCTACTTCTCTCTTGAGTAGAACCTTCTAATAATGCCAATAACTTTCTTTGGGATGCTGAGGACAAATACATACAAACATTACCTAATTTGTCCTCAGCATCCCAAAGAAAGTTATTGAGGTTCTGCAGAAGAAAGATGCCTTTGAAATTTTCAGTATTGTTATTTTGCGGTATATAATATTTAACACTATAGCACTTAGTTAAGTATGGGGGTGGCAGGGCAAGATGAGGATTCCACATTTTAGGATACAACTTTTCATAAGTATTTATGCCAAGATAAAACCTGCAAAGACTTTACAGAAAGTACACAGAGAATTTTTATCCCAGTTATTTAGGGTGACATGGTGGAAGGGGGGGCCGATGCCAAAATATACCTTTGGAAACAAGTCACATAGCTATATCCATTTATTTCATATTATAATTTAAGCCTCATTGTTCCTATGGTAGTAAAGTTTACAGTCAGTAGGTAAGGATTATTTCTGCCTATAAATAGGATTTATTTCTTTCTTTACTGAATTTGAATTAATAGCATCTTAGAAAGACAGCCTAAATGTAGGGTAGGATTGCCTAGGTTTGGATCCCAGTTCCACTAAACATGAGTAAGGTGAGCAAGAGAGTTAACTTCTTTAGACCTCAATTTCCTCCATTATGTAATGAGAATAATAATAGCGCCCTCTTCCAAAAGTTGGTGGGAAGATTAAAGGTGGTAATCCATTCAAAGCTCTCAACATGATACCTGATAAGCACTAAATAAATGGTACCTGCCATTATTATTGTTATTATCACTTGTCATTTGTTTGCATAGTACCAATATATAGTTACTTAAATTCTTCATTTAGTAGTTTTGGTATCTATAATAAATTAAAGCATTTTAAAATACTTCTAGGAAATAGGTACAATTAATTTGTGTTTTTAAATATAGTTCCTCTATTTAAGCCTATGAGGCTATGAAATGAGATACAAAAGCAGGGAGCAATGGCATATATATGATTCCTATTTCTTTGTGCCCTGATAAAACATAATCTACTAGTAAAATTAGCTAAGTAAATTATACTCATTATATAAGGCTGACAAATGAGATTGAGTCAAAATTTTTTACAATTGAAGTTTCAAATAGATTTATAGAATTCGTAAGTGATTTTTGTAAAGTGATTAAGTGGCATAGATCACTCATTTGCAGTTTGCTGTTTCAACCATTTTACCATTCTGTGTTATTTGGAAGTGATACACTGTAGAACCCAGGAAGTTTTAAAACTAAAATTTGTTACAGTGATAATAAAGCTATGGTGAGATTTACTGAAAGGTTAACATGAATTTGGACTGTGCTATGAATGGTACTTTTTTTACCTAGAATTTTGGGGCAATTAGTTGTTTTAAGTAAGTCCAGCACTTAGCACAGTGCTATACACATCATGAGCACTCAGTAAATATTGGTTAAATGAGTAAATTAAATCAATTTTCCAGATAACTGAAATTTTCCATTTCAAGGGCCCCCTAAAATTGTAGTTCACATTTTGCAATGTGAATCTCAAAAAAAACTCATTATTTTAGTAAATATACCTCAATTCTTTAGTAAACAAGAGGGAATCAATTTTTTTAAAAAAGAAATGTGTTGCCTAAAGGGCTGCTTTAACAGCACACCAGTTAACCCTTTCCTGATTACTTGACCTTAAGGTAGCCTCATGCTAAGAGGTTCTGACCATGTCTGAGCCAAGTGAGGACACTTGTTTCTAACTAACATTTTTTTTTTAATCTCTGCTTTTCATAGTTCAGTCAGTTAAGAACTTTGTCCCCCATTACTTTCATTTCAATATAGGCTGGGAAGCCAAACCACAAAGAGTGTTGGAATTCTCTGTAAAATAATAGCCAACAGATTTTTAGAGCCTCTTCTATGAGTAAAGATAAACAGATATAATATATGAAAATCAAGGTATACATTTTAGGTGTTTAGAGAGACCTTTGAGATTTTTCTTCTCAATTCTCTGCTATTTTCAGAAAGGCAAAGGGGGAAAAGTTAGTGCTGGATGCTGTTATGTATTATACATGTCCCAAATACCATTCCATTTAACTTTACAACAGTCCAAAAGGCCATGGGGATTAGTATCCCCATATTAATGGTTTAGAAACAGCCTTAAGTCTGCCAAATGACTTAACCAGAGTCACAGCCATGGTAAGAAGCATAGCCATGGATTAGAATACACGCAGGTTTAATTTCAAAGCCTAATCCATTGCCCTGGGTCAGTCAGTGTTTGGCCTCTGGGAATGAAGTCAGTGTTACTGTATTAATCACTGGAGGGACCCTAATATGGTGCTGATACACATTTTGAGACAGAACACTTGAATTCCAACATGGGGGTTTGCCCCTGTGAAAGCATTGAAAGGGGCTTCTTCATACATTCTCTAAAGACTTTTCCTAATTTGAGCCTGGATAAAGCCTCAGATCCAACAGGTGAATGTCATCCTTATTAATTCCATTCTTTGTTTCTTATTGTCTTCTATAGAAATAGGACTTCTCTGAGCACTGCAGAATAAGCTCATAGAACCCATTATTCCCAGAAGTTCTATTTCTATATCAATGTTAAGATTGCAATTTCAACATGCATTCTCATATATTCCCGCTGGAGTTAAAATGGCACAATCTCTATGGAAGAAAATTTGGTACTATCTGTCAAAATTACAAATGCATGCAATCACCCTCTGAGACAGCAGTCCCTCTTATGGAAATTTACAAATATGCACATGTAAAAAATTACATGTGGTCAAGATTATTCATGTAGAATTGTTTATAACAGCAAGAAAAAGAAATAGTAGAGAGAAAAAAAAGTGTCAATCCAAAGGGAGACTAAATTGTGGCACGTCCACAGAATACCATGCACTGATGTTGAAATTTTATAATTTTCTTTTTAAAGATATAAAAGAGTTGCAGAATGCGTTGTTATACAAAAAAAAATGCAAGGTGCAAAACAATAGAGCATGCTAAATTTTCTGTAAGAAATGGGGAAGGATAAGGTTATCTATTCCTATTTGCTTACATTTGCATAAAGTAGCTCAGGAAAGATACCCAAGAAACAAAGTGATTACCTATAGTGCAGTGGTAGTGGTAAGGAGAAATGGTGTGAACAGGGGCAGGGATGCAAGACAATAAATGTTTGGAAGAGGTTTTATCAAGGGGAGGAGGAATGCGCACACACGTGCAGGTGTGCGGACATAGGAACGAAGCGGTGGGCATACCTCTATTTCTTTCTGGACAGTAACACTACTAAGGCGTATTTTGTGAAGGTCTTTTTCTCTTAAGAACTCTGACATCTGTGAATTCATTTAAACCCATCTCGAACTTCCTTGTATTTGCTATATTGTCTAAGTAAGGATAATGAGCTCCACGAGTTAACTCCCCAAAGAGCGGAGTACAGCATAAGTTCATCATACATACACTTGTGTGGAATCAACTATTCATGCTCAACCAAAAGAAAATGAAGAGTAAGCAATAACAAATCAAATCATACAGGCCATTTCAGAGAAGTATATACACCTCTTTTTAAAAAAAAATAATAATAAAAGTTTTTTTTTTTTAATTATAGGAGGTAAGCTTTGTACTTAAATCTCAGCTCTGTCATTAACTAGCTATAGGATTTTGAGCAAGGTATGTTCTTATTTAAGCCTCAGTTCCTTGATCATAAAAATTGGAAGCATAAAATTTATCTTTTAGTGTGATTTGTGGAGGTTCGATGAAATAATATGTATAAAACACCTGCTACTGAAGAAGTGGTAGATGCTGGCCCTTCCCTGCCTCATGTTGTCAGACCTTATGAAAGTCTTCCCCATTCCCAAGTCCCTGGTCCATTAATTTACCCCACATTTTTTTCCTGGTTTTCCAACACTGTGTGGTTAAGTAATTGTGTAGGCTTCTTGTGGACTTTGCCTTTCATACTAGAAATTGTGTGATGGAACAGTCAGTCACCCAGCCCTGAGTCTGAATTCCCTGCTCTGCCCCATACCTGCAAAGTTACTTCAACTTGGATTTATTTTCCTGACATGTAAAATAGTAAGCGTATTGTTCCCCCCACAAGCTTATTGTGATACCAATTCCTGGTGTACAATACACGCTAAATAAATATTAGTCCTCCCTCCCTAATCACTCCCCTTTCTTGTTTCCTATTGCTGCTACAACAAATTCACAAAAACTCAGTAGCTTAAAGCAACATTAATTTATTATCCTAACAGTTCTGGGAGTCAGAAGTCCAAAATGGGTCTCAGTGGGTTTCAGGGTGTTGGCAGGGCTGTGTTCCTTCTGGAGGCCCTAAGGTAGAGTTCATTTTCTTGCCTCTTCTGGATCTTGAGACTGCCTGCATTCCTTGGCTCTTCCATTTTCAAAACCAGCAATTGCTTCACCTCTGCTTCTATTGCCACATCTCCTTTCTCCCTATTTCCCTTATAAAAACCGACCCAAATAATCCAGCATACTCTCCCTCTCGCAAAATACTTATTTTAATTACATCTGCATTTTCTTTTGCCATGTAAGGTAACATTCAGAGATTACAGAGATGAGGATGTGGCCATATTTAGGAGCTATTATCCTGTCTACCTCTCCCTTTAACTTCTTCCTGATGTGCAAACCTGAGCCCATCATTCCTGGTCCTCAAATTGACTCTGTCTTCCAATTTTCTTACACCATAAAACCAGCCTCACTTGATCATCCCAGACATCTAGCCGATGACTTACAAACTCCAAAACCAGGGAACCAGAATGAATTTAAAAAGCGTTTTGTGTACGACTTCCATATCATCGATAAGGAAAAGGAAGCTAAGCATAAAAGATACTTATTTAAGGTCACATTAATTCACATTAACACAAGAATTATGTCTTAAATTTCCAGATATTCAGGCCAGGACTCTTAATACATAAAGTGAATTATGCTGATTCACTTGCCTTATTAAGTGGCATAGATCACTCATTTTCAGTTTTTGACATCCCCTCATTTCTATTTCTTAATGACAGGAACGTTGAGTTTAGAGATTAAAAGGTGAAAAGCAGGTTTGAGTTCCAGTCATGCGATTTACTAGTTCTATGTCTTTGGACAAATCCAGATTGAATCTCAGTGCTCATGTAGAGTATTACTATCTGCCCTACCTTTCTCCAAGTCTTGTTGTGAGAACCTGTAGGTTTTAGGGTGCTTTCTAAATCATAAAGAGATGTAAGAAATATAAGCAACTGTATTTATGCCAGTTGAGGCCTCCTACACAATCTCTGACTATTCTCCTTTCCCATCCAGCCTGCTTACCATCATCAGACTAATAAGCCTAAAAAACTATCTATTGTGAGGACATATAACAGCTCACTACTGCCTACTGTACCAAATCCAAATATTACCCCTTAGTTTTCAGAGCTTCCATATCTTGTTTCCAACCTACATAGCCAAAATTAATTTTTACTGTTGGCCAGAACACACCCTTATCAGGAAAATGTCTTCATTTTCCACACATATCCAGCTCATCCCTGCACTGGAGCTTCTGATCTTGCTATTTATTTATTCACAAAGTCTTTTCTTCTCCTCTTTATCATTCAAATCAATAAACTTTTAATTAAGGCATACTATAAAGAAGATGACATGCTAGCAATAGCTCAAAATCACTCTCGTCTTTCAATACCTATTTCAAATCCCACCTTCTTCAGCAAAAATATCCTTGATGACTCCAACACAGAATGATGACTTCTTTGGAAATCCTGTAACATTTAGAATCTCTACCACACATTTTGATTTACTTATAGGCAGTATTACATTCTCTTAGTTTGCATAATGATTTTTTAAAAACTAGAGCCATTAGGAACCATCGCTTCATCTAAATTTTCATTTTAAATAATAAGAATCTATCACATTTATTCAAGCAATATATATTGAGTACTACCATGAATTAAGCTCTTTACCCAAGGAATCCAGTAATGAGCAAAGTCTCTGAAACTCCCACACACAGCAAGTAGAAGATACAACATGTGCAGAGGATGTGATACGAAAGAGAAGAGGGACTCATGAAACTGCTTAGTATGTCTACAACATTGGTTGCAGGGATAAGTGTGAAGGAAGAGGAAGATTTTAAGTGTAGACTGGGGTCAATTTTTGAAGATCTATAAATGTCAGGCTTATGACTTTAAAGTCAATCCTATAGGCAGTGGGAAATCATCACAGGCTCTGATTCAGAGAAGCAACAAAATCAAGTTCGTGTTTTAGACAAATAACTTTGATGACAAGTGTAAAAGTTAGAGCAACAAGTGGGGGTCCTAAGCTGACTAAGTTATTGGTATTGCTATAAACCAGCATTTGGGGGGTTCGACATTCATTGGTGGAGACAGGGAGAAACTAATATTCTTTTGATTTTCTAAAACAGATGAAATTTTCTTAGCCCAAACAGAGCAAATTACCTTTTTTAAAATTGGCAAAATAGTTCCTTCTTTTATATAGTTCTCTTTCACTCATAGTTCTATTTTATGATTTTCTAAACTAAAGCACTTTTAGGGAGCATATTAAAGGATTTAAAATTTAGATACTAAAATTAGTCACTCCTTTCAAATAGTCAGCACTATATAATGCATTATTTGGTTTTAAAATTTCAGCATAATGCCAACTTTCAGTTAATTATAATCACATATAATCTTTGGAAAGAAATTTTAACAAAATATATCTGCCTGACTAGGATTTTTTTCCTGTTCCAAAGCGCTTAGGCATATGTAGGGACAGACATGGGGACAGGCATATGTCTACTTAGGCATATGTAGGCACAGACCCTAAGATGACACTCAGTGATTCCCTTCCTGGTGTTCATGCCTTCATGTAATCCCTTCCCTTTGAATGTGGACAGAAACTGTAACTTGATTCTAACCTACAGAATATGGAAAAGGTGACATAATGCCACTCTCCTAGATTACGCTGCATTATATAAGGGTTCATTTTAGCAGGCTGGAGCTGGAGACTCTCCTCATCGGCTGGATGAAGCCAGCAGCCATGTTGAAGAAGCCTGTGTGGCAAGATGGCCCCAAGGACTGGGGAACAGCCTCTTGCCAATAGTGAGCAAGAAGCTGCGGACCTCGGTGATATAACCACAAGGAAATGAATTCTGGCAACACCTGAATGAGCTTGGTAGCCAATTCTTCCCCAGTTGAGCCTCTAGTTGAGAATGCAGCCCAACCAATACCTTGATTACAGCCACCTAAGAGCTGACCAGAGGACTCAGCCAAGCTATTTCTGAACTCCTTCTCCACAGAAACTGTGTGTTAACAAATGTGTGTTTAAGCACTCAATTTGTGGTAATTTGTTATGGAACAATAGAAAGCTAATACAGTATGTAAGTAGAATCAACTAAAATTTTACTCGTTATTTAGAGTTGTATTAAAGTTCAATTAATTGGCACTGTATTTCCAAGTGATTCAAATATTTTCATGCCTCTTACAGACTGAATCCACAGCTACCCTCTGGCCCACCCCTTCATCCAGCTGCTGGCTCAACCTTGAGTAAAAATGGAGATAGAAAACTGAGGAGTCTTTGTCATAGTGTAGATGAGCTCCTCAGGATCTGGGCCACAGTAGTGGCATCTGGAAAAAAGAAGAGGTGACAGCTGCAAGAAACAACTCAGACTCCTTTTATATTTTGACGAAAGTATTACGCTGTGCACCCATAGTATTATATGGTCATAATTAGTGCTCATAAAATAACCCTAAGGCAGGATTAGTAGGCATCAAAGAAACATTAAATGAAATACAGGAGCTTCAACAGTATTTTTAATGTCCTAGTTCTTAGTAGGTGGGTGCATAGGCATTCATTTTATTATTATTCTTTATTATTCAGATATATATGTTATATATGTTCTTTTGTTATACCAGTGCACAATTTAAAATGTAAATATTGAGCTCACTCTAATGTACTTATTAATTATTAATCTATTTCTATTACTTACCAGAAAAGAATTGTGCTATTTGAAGGAGCAGAATGTCAGTTAAACACAAACTCTGCTAACCAGAATATCATACTCCCTGAGCATATAATTCATTGAGATTGTTTTTGTCGCCCATCTTTTGTAACATAGGTATAATGAAAAAAGGAAAGAGTAGGAAGCAAAACAAACGAGGATGAGAAGACAGAAAAGGAAAAACTACTGATTTCCTTTTATATTGCTGAAAAGGGGAAGAGAAAGATCCGGGATGAAGAAAAGCCGAGCTAGGTGGGAGGAGCAGACAGAAGAGAGAAAACGCAGTATTATATATAACAGAGACAGAAATAATTTATACCTCATGCAAATTAGGTACTGTGAGGCTGAGTCAAGCACAGAGTGGGCTTTTGGGCCCACTCATGAGCTCTTTTAGACATGCAATTTCAGACATAGCAGCCACCAAAGTAATAGGTACAGCAATTGTCAGTAGCATTTTCTGCTATATACAGCCTAAAGTTCTTTTGTCATTGCAACATTTCCGACCAATCATCACGGGGCAAAGTAATACACTCAGTGCAGGTAAGGATATGAGACTGAATAAGATACAGTCTTATCTTCCAGGGATCCTCAGATTGGGAAGAGTGAAACCAGAAGAGAGACACGAGAAACAAACTTTCTAAGTCAGGGGCCATATTGTTGGCCAAAGAGCTGAATTGGGCATCCAGACATCTTTTGTTGGGCCACTACTGTGTGTGCATGCGTGTGTGTGAATCTGAAAACCTTTAAGCATCCTCCATTCTGACCAGTTCCTACTAGTCCCAAAAGTCTTACCATGAAAGCTCACACATTTACCCACCTGCTTGGTCCTTGAAGGCATTTGAGTTTGCATCCCTCTTGTATAAGTGGATACATTTGACTCTTGGGTTCTTATCATTCTTCTATCACCTCCTTACATAATAATGACTAATATGATGGTATTCCTGATTAGATCAAACAAGTCCTTTTCAAATTAACAGGTACCACCTCCAGTTTCTGTGCTTTCTCTTTGCTAACACTGTTTGCCTTTGTTCCCAGAACTATGTACTAGACTGATAGTTTTAATGATTTTTCAAGAATAATCCCTAAATCCTTTTCTTGATCTGTGTGTTAGAGGATTATTTTCTGCCTAGACACATCACTGGACTGCCCTCCTTGCTCCCCAATTAATTATTAGTTTGTCTACATTAAATTACACTTGCCATCTGCTGATAAAATCACAAAACTCTTCAAGCCTTTTCTATAGCTTGTACTGTTTATTGCTGGTTCATTCTGCCTCCTTTCAGCTGAATCAGCTGCAAACTGGGGGATTTGGTTTCTAATTCCCTCTCCCAAGTATTTTCTCTATAGTGGAATTTCTTTGTGAAGATTTCCTATGGGGGAAATATCTATATCTCTCTATATCTGTATCTATATTTATTTATATCTATAGTTTTGAACACAACACAAAAATCAGTATAACCAAGCTTCCTGGAAAGAATAAAGGAGAAATATACTAAGTAATTTTGAACAACTTCACAACGGGTCATAAAATAATGTGTTCTAAGAGAGATATATATAAAAAGAATGAATAAAATAATAGAAATAAAATAGTAGAAATAAAAACAGATTCTTCAAAATATAATGCAGAAACATCAACATGAAACAACATAGCATTGGTTTGAATCATAATGCTCAAATTTAAGTGTAGAAGAAATAAGGTGTTATTTTCCATTAAACAATTCAATTTCTACTTCAAGCCCTAATCCTACAAGATTGGCAAGCTTTTCACCTCAGTCTCCCTGGAGTGATCCTCCCTGGGATGTGATAAGGTTCTGAGGTTTCATGCAGGGTCAATGCCTCTATGTTAGCTTTCTTAGGCTGCCATAACAAAATGCCACAGACAGTGTGGCTTAAACAACAATTTACTTTAGTTTTGGAGGCTAAAAGTTCAAGGTCAAGGTGATGGCAGGGCTGGTTTCCCCTGGGCCCTCTCGCCTTGGCTGGTAGACGGTAGCCTTCTCCCTATGTCTTCACATGTCTCCCCTTTGTGTGTGTCTGTGTCCTAATCTCTTCTTGTAGGGGTACCAGTAAAACTGGATTAAGGCCTACACATATGACCCCATTTTAACCCCATTTTAAGCACCTCTTTTAAAACTTTATCCCCAAATACAGTCACATACTGATGTACTAGGGTTTAGGTTCCAACATATGAATTAGGGATAGGGGAGAGCTCCACTCAATCCATGACAGCCTAGAATAAGGAAACTTCTGGCCATCACCCTGTCTTCCATGCAGAAATAAGAGCCTTACCTCTAGCCATGAAGTACCTAGTCCATCTGCTCTCTGCTGCTTTCAAGCAGCATTAGGGGATCTAAATAGGTCTATAAGGCTTGGATCTATGAGTACCCATGGTTCCATGTCCCGAGCACATCTTACACTATTTGAGGCCGCACCACCACCATCATCCTGCACTCCAGAGTAATGACAGAGATACCTCTGCTATTCCAACACACTCAGGGTTCCCTTCTGTCATCCAAACAGGAAATTTTTCTTTTTGGTTTTGGGAAAACCCTCTCTACCTCAGACTCTACCATCCTTAGTGAATTAGACTTGTTGAAATAAAAGCCTGGAAATCTTGCAGACTCTATTTCCTGCCTGCTAGTGCCTTTCCTAGGGTGATGAAGCATCTGCATGAGTTGAAACAAAAATGTAGAAAAAAATTAGGATCTCAAACTACTATGTTGTTACATATGACTGATATGTGTGTCCGTAAGTATTTGTGCTTTTTCTAACTCCAATGTTCTAAGAGTTCCATTTAGTATTTTGTAATTATGTGATTTTTTTTTCAACCAAGGGTGGCAGGGTCTTATAAAAATGGGACATATTGTTAACAAATATCATGACAACAAGTATTTATTGAGTAGCTACATTACACTTTACACTGGGGACACAGGAAATATTTTTTCATGTGACCTTGGGGTATAAAACACAAACATGAAACAAGAACAAACACATGATAATTACTGCACCTGAATGTAACTCTTTTAAAACATACATGTTTTTCCGATTTAAAAGGAGACACATATTCTTAATTAAAAACCTGAGAGCCATAAAGTGAAAATCATCTGTAATCCTACTACCCAGAATTGGCCCATTAAGTTTTAGATCGTTATTAAATATTTTGACAGTTTTTATAATGAGATGTTGCTTATTTGTTTATTCATCAATTATGGATTAGATGTTTACTATGTGTAAAAAAAACCCTTGTGCTTTTGACAACTTCTTAAATGCAGAATTTCTATAACAGAGTTGGGACCTTTGGATCCCAGCTTAGGCTGTTCCAACAAGCACCAGATAATAGTGATTGGCCAAATACTGAGCCTATGACCCACCATGGGCAGAGAATGGGAGCAGGTCTTACACAATTCCCCCTCCCCCTAAAAGTAGTCTGGCGAGCTCATGGGGCTCCAGGAGCACAGCTGTGAAGCACTGTATCCTGCACCAAGTCATAAAAAAACCATGTGCCATAGACAGTAAGAGCAAGGACTCTTGAGCCAGGCTGCCTAGGTTTGAATCCTGATTCTACCCCCACATTTTACCTATATGACCTTGGACAAGTTACTTACCCTCTCTGTGTCACAGTATCTTCAATAATAAAATGGAGATGACAATAACTACCTTGAAGTGGGCTGTTGAAAGAATTAAATGCGTTGGTACATGTGAATTCTTAGAAGAGTGTATGGCACATAGTAAGCACATGGTAAGTATTAGCTATCATTTCATTTTAAATTTGAAATATTGCGCTCCAGAAATTCTGAAACACACACACTTTTTGTCCTTTGATTCTCACCCAAAATGATTATATTATTAATGGCATGAGCCAATTAGTTGATAAAGAGGAGGCAGACAACCTAGTAAACAGCTGTTTGCAGGCTGTAGTTTGCAAACATTTAAATAATAACCCACGGTGAGTGCTGCATTCTGTCATGAGTAGATTGGCTGGTTTAAAACCAACTATGTCCAGAGAGAATTTTCCCAAAGGAGAGAGATTTATTTCCCTTCTGCCTTTTTCCCTCTCTCACCTACACATTCAAAATGCTTTATCTCTGGAGTAAAGAAAAGCAGATCCCGAAAGTCTGCTAACTGCTGGAGAATTACAAGTTCACTTGGGAATGGAGATAGCAACTGGCTCCTGAGACTTCCAAGATTCACTCTACATCTTTCATTTCTACTTCCTTCACCAGATTTATCCATGTGATCAGAAATATGTGCACTGTTGTTCTCAAGTTTCACATCTTATAGTTTATGACAACAAAAAAAACGCTAATTGGCCTTTTGCCTGAGGCCAAAATTCTTAGAGCCAGAGCTCATGGGGTCTGCTTCCAGGTGCCCTCTCCCATGCCAATCAACTATGCTTGGGGCAGAGGGCACAGTGAGTCCGGTAACAACACTGCAGGATAAGCCCCAGGAAGATTGGGTTTCCAAGGGAAGAGAGATGCTGGGCAGAAAATCCCATAAAAGTCCCAAACAAACAAATTTACCGTTTATACCTACGGGTGCTTGGTCACTCAACTGATAAGATCATCCATCTTTTCACTATTATAAAAAGAAATAAAATATCCTCTTAATTTACTTAAATGTGCCTAAAATTGCAACTCCACTGACTTTTAAAATATTTATCTCAAAATCCTAAGATTCTGATTTCTGAAGTGAAAGCTAGCATTTCTCAAAGGAGAGCTAATATAGCTGCTCCTCTTCTAGGAGTAGAAATAAAAACCAGCTCTCATGGCATGTACATTAAAAAATGTCTGATTAGGTATAAAAAGTCTATGAAGGTGCTAAGACGAGAACTGTTCAGGGTAAGAAAGTTTTCGTTTGTCTATTTATTTGCTTACTAGAAGCAAAGGCAGGAAAATTCACATCAATTAAGAACCTACTCTCTACCAAGTATTGAGCCAGGAATTTAATATGCATTATTTAATTTTACCACCCATCTGAAGATAAAAAATTATCCCCATTTTTCCCATGAGAAAACTAAAATGCAGAGAATTTAAGTGATTTCCCCAAGTTAACAGCCAATAAATATGTAGTGAAACTGAAATTTTAATTCAGGTTCATCTACAAGTTGCCTACGAGATTTCGTGCTCTTTGTAGTGTGTATACTCAGTAGACAAAGTGAAATAATAATAAGAGAAATGGTCAGAGTTGGGGTAGAAATTAGAGTAGAATCCTTAGTACCACTATGGATGGGTAAATGTTCAACTTTGAAAACATAAAATATGAAGCTAATGAATTACACTTTAGCTACTCAGATTAATTTACGAAAGTTATAAGAATCACCTCCACTATCCTAAGGGAAAAGACAGGGTTATTGCATGGAGGAAGAAAAAAATATAAGAATGAGTAAAAAGAGAAAGTATAACAATTTATGCATCTATTCGATAGCTCAGAAATTTTGCTGTTGCTTTTTTTTTTTTTTTAAATGAAGCTCAGGAGTGACTTAAGGTATAAAAGATTATAAGATCTCTTAAGGATACAGTAAGAATTTTTCAAGATGTAAAACCCTGGTTTAGGTTGAGCCAGAAAGATTCCTTTAAATCTAGAATTTTACTATTTAATATTTTCAAGGTATTTCAAAGTTTCAGGATAGTTATGTGAAAATATAAAATTATCATTGTTATCAGTGTTCTTAAAATTTTTCTAAATTTTTAAAAATTTAAAAATTAAAACACACACACACGGAATTTAATAGTATGGCTCAATTCATATTTTTTTAAGGATTTATAATTACTAAAAATTTTTGAGAAAAATATTTTATCAAAACATTAAAAAATTTTTAACATTTGTTAAAATGTTAACATTTTGTTCCTCTCTAACAAGAAATAGTTAAGGACAAAAGTATTTGATTTCCTACATTAAATACCTGCTTCACCTGATTCTACCATTTTTTTAGTCTATGTTTTAAATTCTCAAAACAATAGTACAGAGTGGAAATGTTAGTAGTGTAAATGATCAAATACCAGTGTCTCCTCAGTAACTCAAGTACTACTGAAACATGTCATCTAATGTAAGCATTTGATGAGCACCACTCCAAGGACAGAATGATCTTGGATCCACTCCTGTTTAGCCTTGGTCCATGTCCTTAACCCCCCTGAAGCCCAGTTTCCTTAAGTAAAAAATAATCTTGTCCCCTACTTATATTTTGAAGTTATGGGGAGATGACGTAGGATCAAGGACTGCCTTATTCATCTCTACTGGCTCCCAGGGCACCTGGTCTATGTTCAGTGAATGCCTGGAGGGTGCACTGAAGAAAGAAGTCCATCTGAGGGGTCTAAAAATAAAATGGAGCATTTGTAAACCTCAGGTCCTCAGTGTTCCTGCCCACCATTAAACTTTGCCTATCATCTGGAAACAGCACATGTGTTTGTGAACTTCTTATTAACAGGTATGGATTCACAGTAAAAGAAGGGAGGAAAAATCCAAGAACATATATGTAAAAATTGACATAAAGGGTTTAAAAAGGGTTAGCTTTGAAAAGTTAAAATAAACTTCAGTTTAATATTAAGGAAGACAGGGAAAGAAAAGAACAGGGCTCAAAGTAAAGGAAGAACTCAAAGCCCGCTGGTGGTGCTCCCCTCGCCCCAAGGGGCAAAGATCTACCTCATAGCCTCAAACTGGTTTTAAAACACCTGTCTTTACAACTAATCTGAATGATTAAAACAATAAACCGGTTATTCAGGGAAGAGGAGCGAGACTTTAATTCCATAAATCAATTGCTTATGTGGATCTAATATCTCAGTTGCTCATTTCTGACTTTTTGTCAGCCTGTGTCTAAACTTGCTTGCAAATTTAATTCTGAAGTTTATAGCATTGCTACTTGAGACTTTCTTCAAAGCAAGAATAAAAGATGAATGCTCACTAAAAAATAAAAATAAAAATAAAAAAATAAAACACCTGTCTTTAAATGTACATGTACTGCCCCACCTGAAATTGTTACCAAAAGTTGGGGAAGGAGTTTAAATTCCTACTTTGGAAGGCTAGGCAATCCTGAAATCACTTCTAACCTTCAAAGGAAGGAAGGAGACAACTTCACATTTTGGTGCTTCAGAAGGAAAGGGGGCCCTGACATTTTTCATTTTATTTTTTAAAAAAAATCATAAAGAATTAAGAAAGTATATTGCAGTTCTCATTTACTCTCTACTCATGGGTTAGACCTAAGCTCTCCTAGGACTGGGGTCTTATTTTTCATTTTTCTCATGTCAGAATCACCAGGAGAGCTTTTTCCCAATACACATCCAACCCCTGTAAAGTCTGGAATTTTGAGAGGTAGACATGAGAACAATGTGGGTATAGAGCAGGGGTCCCCAACCCCTGGATGTGGACCAGTACTAGTTCTTGGCCTATTAGGAACCCAGCTGCACAGCAGGAGGCGAGCTGCTGCAAGCAAGCAAAGCCTTATCTGTATTTGCAGCTGCTCCCCAGCGCTAGCATCACCACCCGGGCTCCACCTCAGATCATCAGGCATCAGATTCTCATAGTAGCACCAGTCCGTGGTGCCAAAAAGGTTGAAGACCCCTGGATAGAGGATAAGGTGTTTTGTTTTGTTTTGTTTTGTTTTCAATTTCAGGTGATTCTGTCAGCATCCAACATACCTCCACCCACCCCAGCTACTGGTCTGAAGACAGGTACGGCTCCTTTCTGCTTCCTAGGAGTTCATTCTGTCGCTAAGTCCTATCATCTCTCCCTTTATAACATCTCCCAATTGCATACCCATTTCCCCCTTTTGCATGATTTCGTGTTCCATAAAAGTTATCTCTTTCAAGTATTTTACTCCTGTCATATACCTTCTCAGAAACCAGTGCAGGCTTCTCATTGCTTTTTGAGTCAAATTTAAACTAATCATGGGCTTTGAGGTTCTCCACTAATTTACCTAAATGCCCTCTCTTGCCATCACTCCTGGTTCATTGTGCCCTCAGATTAACGAAAGGCAACCTTCCCTCCTGTCTCTATTACTCTCCATATTCCATTCTTCCATATGGAAAAAAGGCTGCTTTTTCTTTTCTTCCACCAAAATATGCTATGATTTCCCTAAGCTAAAAAAAAAAAAAAGCATAATTTGTTTAAAAATCACTGCTTAAATCTCTGTAAAGCTTTTCCTCACCACTTCTAACATTGTTTTTTAAAATCATTGAGTTATTGAGCATTTTTGTTATTTTTCTTGGTGTATTTGGGTATGTTTCTTTTATGTTTGTTTGGTGGGGGTGGGGGGGAGGGATTCGAAACCAGAATACTTTACTGGCTGGTTTTTTTCTCAGACTTTTCGCCTTGGGGTGCCTCATTTTTTATATTTATGAAATGGAGACAATCATGATAACATTTACCTGCTTACCTGAATTCAGTGCTATAGGATCATAGAAGGTAAAGCGTATTGAATGTGCTTTGTGAGTTCTAACCTGCTTTACAAATACAAGACAGTTACTGTTACTGTTATTATTTTCTGCCACCCAGATCCACTTCAGTAGTTCTACATACAGCTTTGAAATCCTTACCTGGAGAAATTTTGGCTGTTTTGCAAGAATGATGACACAAAATTGTTATGCTCTACCTTCATTACATTATCATTCCAATGGTATTTATTTAGTTTCATGTTTCCAACAAGCTTTAATTTATTTGTAGTTCTTTTGATATCCTTATAAAACTAAGTTTAGAAGTCAGCAACTGAAGCCACATGAAGTCACAGCAAGGCACACAGACCAGGGTCTCCCAGAAAGGCAAGTGCATTGTGGGAATAAGAATCTAAAACATGTGCTCTGTTCTCTTTGGGGTCTTTCTCAGCAGTAGTCCTGCTTCTGAAACAACCTGGGAACCCCAAAAGAAAAACTCCACATGTGGTACTCAGCCTCCCACCCCCATCGTTCCTTCGGCTCTGCCTAAGAAAGTCACAGTAATGTTGGGAATTGGCAAAGCAACGTCTTTCTCGGGCACTCACAGCACTAAGATATTCCCTCATTAATGCACACATTACTCCTGTGGAGGAGGTGGGTGGCAAGCAGTTCCAAATTCTTTTCTTCTATACCTACCAAAGAGTCTTTGCTTTCAATAGCTGACACAAATGAGTGAACCATTTTGGTTAAAAGATTATGATTTGCCCATCACCCCCCATTAACACTATTAAAACAACCTTTGTCCTTCTTAAAATCTGTGCAGCCAAGTGTGCGCAGAGTTTAAAAAGAACATAAAGACTGTCCCGGACATCTGTGTGTGAGACCGGGCATTAGATTCGATGTCCTTTGTCTGGCCTTGGAAAACTCCCATAGGACAAATAGGATTAAACGTGGCACTTCTATTTCTCTGGCAGCCCCCTAAGCCTCATCTCTTTCACAATCTTTCATCCCTGCACACAGCCCTCTATCTCTGTGCCCTAGTTGTCATGGTGGACGTCCAGAAATTCCTCTGTCTCCCTCACCCTCTAACCTCACCCAGGAGAGAATTAATTGCTTCCATTATATAAGAAAGGGCAAACAAGCCAGAAGTCAAAGTACCAAAGCTGGGACACCCCTAGGGTCCCTATTTCTGTGTCCACACAGAGGGTCAGAGCCTTCATGCCGGTCCTCCCAGAATTTCCTCCATGACAACTTATCTGGGACACAGAACAAATGTAACACTACACATTCTAGGATTTTTCTAAATCCTCCATTGTAACTTCAACTCTGCTAAATAACTATATTTACTAATGGACAGTTTAAAGTTCACCACATCAGAGAATAAAAGAGGAGACAGGAACTAGAATTTAGTGAGTACCTACTATATGCCAAGCACTATATTACATACTATAGTATGTCACTGTCACGATAGCCTATAAAGGAGGTATTGACATCCTTGTTTTGTGTTTCGCTCACTAAAACCCCAGTGGATTGATGCAACAAAGGTTTAGTTCTCACTTTTGAAATATATCCGTTATACTTCTGTTCCACGTAGTCACCCAGGCACCCAGTTGATGGAGGTACTGCCATTTCTTAGCTGAACCATCTGGACCCCGTGACCATCTTGGTCACCAGGGTAGAAGAAGAAAGCCTAGAGAATCAGGTACAACAGGAATCCCCAACCCCTGGGCCATGGACCAGTACTGGTCCATGGCCAGTGAGGAACGGGGCCACACAGCAGGAGGTGGGTACTTGGTGAGCAAGCAAAGCTACATCTGTATTTGTAGCCATTCCCCAGGGCTAGCATCACCACTTCAGCTCTACTCCAGATTATCAAGCATTCGGATCTCATGGGAGCACTGGTCCCTGGTGTCGAAAAGGTTGGGGACCGCTGGTGTACAAGCTTTTTATTTCTAGAGTAGGATCTCCTGTGGTCACATTCCATTGGCTAAATATTCACATGGTCCCTCCTAACTCACTGCAAGGGGGGAACAGGGAGATACATGAAAGCAGATGGGATATTTTATGAGTAGCTTTGGCCATGCCAGGGTAGTAGAAATGTCAATGTCAATAGCAATGGTTCTGCATCCCTTAAATATGCATATCTCATTTGTAAGGGTTGCATAAAATTCCATGGCATGACTGTATCATACCCAGTTCATCTGGGCCTTTATTTTGGGATGTATAAATTGTTTTACATCAATTAACATTATTTGAACACTTATGACAGGCAGGGTGCTGTAGGAAGGAGACCAAGAAAGTGTTTACAGATTCAGAGGGGAAGTCAGACGCATTCACAAATAAATATCATTTTAACAAAAGGCAGATTTTGATGGATGGAACAAGAAAACTACTAAGTCCTCTGGGACTGCAAAGGAAGCAATCATTTCCTGCCAAGGTGTTAGGAAAGGACTTGGAGGGGATTTATCCATTTCGATTGGGCTTTCAAGATTGATTAGTGTTCCCCAACAGGTAAAGAAGGGGAGGACTCAAAGGCCCTGAGGCAGTAAAGCTCAGAAGGTATTCAGGGCACAGTAACCTTCAGCTGTGTAGCTTAGACGAGGGTGCAAGAGGGGAAGGAAGGAGAAAGGAGGTCAGAAAACACGGTGGATTCAGACAGAATGGGAAGGTTGCGAGTGGCTTACTTGGGAGTGTTGGGGAAACAGGGAGCCACCCATCAACAACCCCTCGACCTCTCAGCACAGAGATGCCACGATGAGATCTATCTAGACTCTCCAAGAGACAATAGCCATCAGAATATTAACTAATGATTTTCTTTCTCTTCTTCCCTCTGGGAATTTCTACTCTTCATGAACATATTTATTTTCCTTCTATCCTGGGGTTTGTAATCAAACATCAATTTAATTGCCTAAACACACATGCCACAGAATCAAAGTTTCTATTTTATCCAAAGAAGCCCATAATCTGGCATTTACACTCCTTTAGCTTTTTAGGTGTTTCTTTTTATATTTTTTGAAGTAAAGATTCTTGTAAAATATTGCAACTTCAGAATAAAGATCAAGAAATAAAGCCCCATACTGTAGTTTGGTTCTATCATATTCACTTCAGCTATGCTGAGTTTGGATATCCCTGTTGTGACGTAAAGCCAGTTTATCATCTACTTGCTGTGTGTTTTTGCCAAGTTGCTCAGCCTCTCTGTGCTTTAGTTTCTTGATTTAGTAGGAAACAATATTCATTGATTATTTGTTCCGTCCTTGAGCAAATATTGATGAAGTACCTTCTATGGGCCAAGAAATGTAGATGACCTTAGTGAAAGCATTTTATCCTCTTTCACAGAAAAGAGGCAGGGAAAGAAATGAATGACTATTAATTACATACCCACTTAGATGTGCCACCACATCTGCTTAAGGTTGTACACATATTATGTCAATTACTTCTGACATGATTCCCACGAGGGCTGTTTTTCCACTGTTCTACAATGAAGAAGCAGAGGACACCCATGTAACTTGCACAATGGCATTGGCAGAGCCAAGCTGGGAGTCCTGTGCACTGTTGGACCCCATGGCTCCCACCATGCATGAGGTGCTGGAAGCAGAAACTTGTGTTTCCCACACAGTGTTTTTTTTTTTCCTAAAGCTATCACTGAGCCTCTTAGTATCTGTGTGAGGTAAGAAAGAGACATTTCTTGGTTCTCCTGACATACTTTTCTGGAACACATTCAGCTATGATGGTTCAATTCCAAAGTTCTGGGCTTCCAGACACCTCCCCAGCCCCAAGATCCCCCCTGGCCACCCGGCCAGACTATTTCCACTGTCATCGTAGTTGCTGGAGGATTCCTCTGAATCACCATTTGGTCACTCCCTCTTAATTGCTCACAATTACCCTAGTTCCTGGTCCTACAATAAGCAAGAAAAAGGGTAGCATTTTCTAAGACATATGTGTTTAGTGTTGGTGGCAGATTTGTAAACTTATTAGTGCCTCTGCATACTATATAATTACATCAAATTATCCAAGAGTTTAAAATAGTGCCTGCTGCTATTGTGCTGCTGAAAATGCTAAGTAAAACAAATACTTGCCTTTTTTTCCCCCACATATACAGTCACCTCTCCCTCCCCCACCCCCCGCCTTTGTCTCTAAAATTCCCATTCTCAGAAGAGGCCAGAGGACCGATGGGTTTAGCTGGACTGCTGAAAAAGGCTCACGATGCTGAAACACTTCGCTTTTAGAAATGAGATACAGCAGAAACATGGGGGCACATTCTAAAATACGCACTGTGGCACCTTCCAGAAGGGGCCTGCAGGGCCAGGCAGTGGCATCGACAGGAGGCTGGCAGGGGAATTCCTGCGGAGGCAGACATTCAGACCCTGGGCCCAAGTTTTGCTAAGACTAGACCAAAAATGGCTCAAAACTGATACTTCAGAAAAAAGAGTGATGCAAAGTTATGCAAATTACTAATATCTGGTGCCATGAATAAACAGATAAACAGAGTACAAGTTCACTGTGGGAGCCTAGAGAGATAGGTGGGACAGAAAAGGGATAATTCAGGCACATGTATGAAGTGCCCAATTTAAGACATTGTTCTGGGCTTGTCTCTGTCCTGAGAGCTGACAGTCTAGTGGCAGAGGCAGAATAGAAAGGCAGGGAAGATACGCCAGTGTGGTAAGCGATGAATGCCGATAGGCAGAGGGTGCTGGGGTGTACAGGTGAGTGAGAGAGTAGGAAGAATTTCCACGGTTGGGGAGCTCAAGGGTCTTGAAGATTACTGGACGTTAAGCCAGCCAGAGGGGGAGGGCATCCCAGGGAGAAGACACAGCGCGAGCAAAGCCTCAGAGGCAGCAGAGAGCAGAGATGAGTAGTTCTGCTCGCTCCGAGGCCTTATGTGGCCCCTGAAACAAAGGTAAAAATGCTGATTTTAAATAGAAGAAAAATATGAGCAAATTTCCGTTAAAAAAACAACCACAACGACTCATACTGGTTGTAATTAAATGGCTTGGTGGGTAAGATCATGATCAATGAGTGATTCTTAAGTGCGGTGCTTGGGCCAGCAGCAGCAGAGTCCCGTGGAACTTGTTAGAAATGTCACTTTTCAGACCCCACCCCAGACCCCGTGACTCAGCAACTCTGAGGGTGGGTCCTAGCCCTCTGTGTTTTAGCAAGTCCTCCCAGTAATGCTGATGTCCCTTAAGGTCTAAAGGAGGCCACTGCGGTAAACCAGGTGAGCAAGGATCCAAGTGAGCAATGGATCAAAGCAATGGTGGTTAGAAGTTAGAAAAGATAAGCGATTAAGAAGATATTTGGAGGAATCCTTTCGTACCCTCCTCACAACATTTTTCTATTTTCTACTATGTCTCTTCCTTTCCCTCAATGTTTTGTATCCCTGGTGTCTTGGGGGCATAGACCTCATTTCCCCCCGGGATCTCATAGCCACCGGTATGGTCCCTTAAACACAAGTGGGGTTCATGTGAGGGTTGCCAAAGCAATATTGCATTCTCCTGTCACAGCTGGTTCTGGGGCCCAGGGGTGGGAGTGAACCCATGAAGGACTCTGTAGAGTCCTTCCAAAGGAGGGGAAGCTACAGGGAGATGCAGCTCTGTTCAAAGCAACCTGGAACTCCAGTGCAAGTAGCAAAAGAGGCAGAAGAGAGAATTGAGAAACGGAAGGGGTATGCTGAAAAAGGACGAAGAGAGATGAAATGGAAGGGGCAGGGAGGAGTCAGGAAGGAAGAAGACAAGGAGGAAGAGAAAGAAGAATTTGGGGAAGACAGATAGATCTAATCCCAGCACTTCCAGCTCTGGCAGGAGCTGTTCCTGCCACTCCGGGTGTGGCCCCTGCCACTCTCAGTTGGAGTGGCCCTTCTTCATGTCTCCACACCTTTAGGATGCCCTCTGCAAGTGGAAAAGACCCCATCAGCACCCTCTGGTACCCAGGTACTAGTCCAGTATGATGGAACCTTCTCTCTTCCTGCATCCTCTACCTTATCACACATGGCCTCCAAAAGCTATAAACTGCCTTAACAATGTTTTAGGAAGACAGTATCATTGTGGTGAAGAACACAGGCTGGGAGTTGTGAGTTCGTGTCTTTGCTCTGTCACCTGTTAGCACCTAGAATAGCGAAACACACTGTACTGCACAAATGAATGCACGAATCAGTGGCTGAGTACTAGTTGTGAAACCTGGAGCAAGTGAATCATTCTGAGCCTCAGGTTCCTTACCTATGAAATAGGGATAATAACAGTATCGATTTCATAGGGTTGTTGGGAGAAAGAATCCTGGATCAAGTGCTTCTCCAGGCCAGTTACTCTCAGGCAGTGGAAATGAGCTTGCTGCCCTAGGCTGGAGTAGAAAGACATTTCCACCATTCGCTGTAGCAACACAGCATCACTTGTCAGTGTGGTGTCAGAACCACCTTCCTCAAAGCCATCTGGGATGAGGGCTGAGTAGCAAAGAGATTTCCTGGCCTTACTCCAAACTTACTGCAAAGGAATCTTTAGGAAGCCTAGACCCTGCATTTCTACAAGCTCCCCCAAGTGATTGTCAACCCATGCTCATGTTTAAGAGTTCTGTATTAAGGTTTCAGTTTATAAATTAAAATACAGAGTCATGAATAAAACAGTTATAGTTGAGGACATAAGCTTCAGATTGGCCCCCTCTAGAGTGAAATTTATAATGAAAAGAAAAGCCGTAAGTTCTGTAATGGAGTAACAAATATGTTATCTTAACGCCTGGCACCAGAATTTCTCTTAGAGAGGAAACTGCCTTTGATAAGCCTGTTGACCCTGGACACTGATATCTGAGGGCATGGATTAGCATTTCTAAGGCCACAACAACAACAGCGGAAAAAACTCCTCAATTCCTGAACTGGTATTTATTTAAAATGAGAAGAGAGAAAGAAAATAGGAAGGAATGATGAGTTGAGCTACAGGGAAACAGAGGGAGGCTGGAGCTGTGGTTCTGAAACAACTTAGGGACTTTTGGGAAGACGGGACTTTATAAACTTGCATTTCAACTTGTTTGCATTGTTTTAACTTACAACCTGCATCTTCCCAAACCCATGCAAGGGCTCCTACATCGCCCACACTAAGTGTAAGTACATTTGTATCCTTTCCCCAGCGAAGAACTTTGTAAGCAAATAGTACCACCTTTAGGCAGGGTTTATTCACTGACTTTCCTTTCTCCCTCCTCCTTTCACCCAACTCTCAATTGAGTGAATTGCCAAATCTTTTCCCCTTAGTTCAGTGATGTTGGTCAAATTCATTCCTTTTTCTCCATTCTCATTGCTATCACTCACTCTATTTTAGAAATTTGCCACTGATTACTCCCTAACTCTGTCCGAATTTTCTCCCACGACAGGCTCACACCAACTCTCCCAATGCTGCCGAAGGTAACTTTCTAATGAAACTTCAATAGTGCGAAGCAGCACAGCATGGACCCTGAAAGTATATATAGACTCTAGAGTCAGACTTCCTGGGATAACATTCTAAGTCTCCCCACTGTAAGCTGTCTCTTTGGGTTGGGCAAGTTATTTAATCCCTCTCTGACTTCAATTCTCCATCTGTTAAATGGGATAATAATAATTGTACCTACCTCCTGAGACTATCATGAAAATTATGAATTAACATATGCAAAGTATGTTATTCCCTTGCTTTAAAAGACCATGTGGACAACTTATGGCATTACATAAAGCTCATACTCTCACTTGAATTCTCCATGACACTCAAAGCCCTTAACATCCTGGCTGTCGATCTACATTCCCTGCCTCATTTTTTATTGTACCATCCTCAACCTGAACTCCAACCACCTCAGATTATTTAAGTTCCTGGAATATGCTACGCATATTCTAACTTCCATAATGTTATCCCAACTCTTTTCTTTTTATGGAATTCCCTCCAATCCCAGCTCTTTCTTTTCCTTTCTCTTGTGGGGGGGGGGGAAGTTCTCCCATTTTTCTATCCACTGCTTGAAAGAGGTCTTATACATGCTCTGATTGATGCAAACACACACACACACACACACACACACACACACTCACACACACACACACTCACACACACACACACACATCTCTACTTCAAGATTGCCTTGCCTATTCTTAAATTTGCATTTCCATATAAATTTAAATTTTTGTTTTTTTAAGTTCTACACACACACACACACACACACACACACACACACACCCCTTGTTGTGATTTTATTTGGAACTGCATTAAATGTTAAAACCTTTCTATCCAAGAACATGGTATACTCTTCCACTTATTTAGGTATTTTTATAATTTCTCAATACATTTTTGTAGTTTTTAGTGTAGAGGCTTGCACATCTAGTTGATATTTTTTGATGCCACTGTAAAATGGTAATATTTAGAAATTTCTATTTTCTTGTTTTTTTTGTGAATAAATATATGAATACAGTTTATTTTTTATATATTGACCCTATAGCGAGTAGCCTCTCTAAAGTTACTTATTATGAAATCATGTTATTTGCAAATGGTGACAGTTTTCTTTCTTCCTTTCCAATCTTTATGCCTCCCCCACTGGCATTACTATATGGCCTAGGATTGCCAGGACAATGTTGGGCAGAAGTGATGATAGTGGGTAATCTCACCTGGTTTTTCATTTAGGGGGGAAATTTCAAAAAAATCCAGAGGACTTACACTACTGGTATTAAGACCCGTTGAAATCTGTAATAGTTCAGACAATATGGTATTGGCGCAAGGATAGGCAAGTAGACTACTAGAACAAAACAGAATCCAGAAATAGGCCCATGCATATATGGTTACCCAAAATACAATAAAGGTGACAATGAAGTGGAGTGGGGCAGGGCGAGCTTTTCGATAGAGAGTGTTGAATTTCCATATGGGGAAAAATGAATCATGATCCTTACCTCACACCAAACAAAACAACCATTCCTGATAGATTACATATCTAAACAGGAAAAGCAAAGCAACACAGATTTTAGGAAAAAATGAGGAACATTTCCATGACCTTGAAGTAGATAAGGATTTTTTAAACAGGGTGAAAAAGTGATAGCTATAAAGGAAAGAAAAAAAGAAAAGTTGTATTATATTACAATTATGAACTTCCATTCATCAAATATCACCATTATGAGAGTCAAAAGTGACTCATAGAATGGGACAAGACATTTATAATGTATATATCTAACAAAAATTCTTCTCCAGAATACATAGGAAAAAAAAAAAAACTCTTACAAATGTGTAAGAAAAAGGAATATCATTCAATGGAAAAATGGACAAAAAACATGAACAATCACTTAAAAAAATCCAAATGGCCAATAAACCTATGCAAGGTGCTAAAATAAATTTGTCATTAGGAAAATGCAAATTAAAGCCAAAATGAGACATCACTTCACTCTAACCAGAACTAAAATGAAAAAGACAGAACATACTAAATATTGGAGAAGATATGAAAAGAATTCTCATAGACTATTGATAGGAGTGTATATTGGTATAACCACTGTTTTTGCTGTATCTATAAAGTTGAACATACACATATTCTATGACCCAGCATTTTCACTTGTAGGTATATACCCCACATAAAATGTACATATTTTCATCAAAAGACATTTACAAAAATGTTCACAGCAGCACTATTTATAGTAAACAAACACTGAAACACAGCAGAATGGGCATTTTACTCTAGGGACTACTATATAGCAATGAAAACAAACGAATACAGCTATATAACAGCATGGATAAGTCTCATGAGCATAAGGTTGAGTAAAAGAAGCCACACATGAACGAATACATATTGTTTGATGCTATTTAAAGTTTAAAGACAGGCAAAACTATTTTACGTTGTTAGAAGTCACGAGAGCGTACTGGTAAAGGTTTAGTGACTGGAAGAGAGCACGATGAAGACTTCTACGGAGCTGGCAATGTTCTGTTTCTTGATCTGGGTGTGCTTTTATAAAAATTTACCCAGCTGAACGCTTATGATTTGTGTATGATTTATGTGTTATAGGTATGTTATATTTCAATAAAAAGTTAAGCCAATAAGATAAAAGGAAATGGCAAAATGAACAAATAAAACCACATACCCTCAACCCTGATCCTCCCTAGACATACTGAATTAAACCTTTGGGGATAGGACCGTGTTGTCATCAGCCGCCAGTATGGCTCCCTGTGAGTCTCACTTCCTAGTGGTCCCAACCTTGTGTCACCATCTCACACATCTGTGAAAACAGTAGGATACTGTGGAATGATGCAATGTGAATTTTGAGTCTAGATCATATGTTGATATTTCAGCTTCTACCTTGTTCTCTCTCCTGGATCACTCCCTCAGGAGAAAGCCACCACATGGGGACACTCAAGGAGCCTGGTGGAGAAGTCCATGTGGTAAGAACGTGAGGCCTCCTGCCAACAGCCCGATGCGAATGAGCTATCTTGGAAGCGGATCCTCCAGTCTCACTCAAGCCTTCAGATGAATGCAGCGCTGGCTGACATCTTGACTACGATCACATGAAAGACCCAATAACACCTAGGCAAGCTGTTCTCAAATTCTATGCCCACTGAAGTGGTATGATATAATAAAGGTTTATGTTGTTAAAAGTTGCTAAGTTTTGGAGAAATTTGTTAAGCAGCAATAGCTAACCAATACAGGCTGAGACATATTTTTTTCAGTCCAGAAAAATAATATACTTGTTTATAGTTACTTTATACATTTCAATAATATTTTTCTACCTTGTTAGGCTGTACTATTTTTTCCTCTTTTTTCTTTTCCTTTGTTAAGAACACTTAACATGAGATCAATCTTCCTAACAGACTTAAGTGTACAATACAGTATTGTTATCTATAGGTACAATGTTTTACATCAAATCTCTATAACAAATTCATCTTGCAAAATTGAAATTTAATACACATTGATTAGCAACTCATTCCTCCCTCTCCCCAATCTCTGATAACCACCTTCTTATTTTTTGCTTCGATGAGTTTGACTATTTTAGATACTTCATGTAAATGGAATCATGCATATTTTTTAAAAACTCCCTAGATTTCAATGGACAGCCATAGTTGAAAGTCTTTAAAATAGTATTTCGCTCCCTCTCCTAGTATGATACCTCTCATATTATATTAGTGATATTCCTTGCTGGTCTCCACACATTAACCGTGAGTTGTAATCTAAGGAATGATGCTTTGTTCATTTGGGTACAATGAATCCAAAAGAGCACCAGGCACAGAGTGAACAGTTCACAAATATTTGTTAAATTAGAGTGACCTGTCCAATAATCATAGAGGGTAGGACCTACCACTGCTACCAGTCAGCCAAATCTCTTTAATGTAGCTTTTGATTTCAACATATATTTTTAAAGAGTCTACTTTGAGTCAGACACTAGACCGGCGCTGGAGGCGCAAAGAAGAGGAAGGTCGGTCCTTGTAGCCAGGTGCCAGTCAAGCAGGGACAACATCGGAGCCCCTAGGGGCACATGCTATGCTTGGGAGGATCCTCAGATGAAGTGATCAGCTCTGCTTGGGTGACCCTGAGATGTTCCCAAGAGTAAGCGATGTTTGAGCCACATTCCAAAGAGCAACTAGGAGTTTGTCAGGTGGACAAGGAGGGGAAATATATTTTGGGAAGATAAAAAGCAATGCACATGAGTAGAATGGCTTGAAATCACCTGAGTGTTTGAGGAGAGGGCAGAGGGGTGAGAGATGAATGGCTTGGTGAGGAGGTTGGATGTACCTATAACTAATGGGATGTCACTGAAGGATGAAGCAGGAGAGTAGCAGGACCCAGTTTTCAGTTTGAGAGAGATCATTCTGTTTGCAGTGTGAACGATGGATTTTAAGACAAAACTGAAGATGGCAGGACTGCATGGGATGGCAAGTAGGGGGATTATAATGACCTCGGCAGGGGAAGGCGAATGCCTGAGGCAAAGGCAGCAGAATGGAGAGGCGGGACAGGCGTGAAGGAGATTCTCTGGTACATAAATTAGAAGGAAGAGTTTCCCCCTTTCCCCTGTAACAGGGTAGGAGGGAGAGAAGTAAGAGGTATATTACACAGGTAATGTTCTCTTTTCAAATTTTCCTTGTCAAAACCAGAAAAAGACAAAAAATCAGAAAGAAAGGGTGCGGGATTAAAGAGGAAATGTGACACATATGCTAATGTCACTTGGAAAATGTAACCGGTTCACAACTTTCATCTATTATCTTAAGTGAAAATACATTTTCAGCCGGAAAGAATTATTTTAAAACATGGGTGTGAAATAAATGAGCGCATGAACCATGTTGTCCAAAATGCCTCGGCAGACTGTTTTCCTTACATAGCAGCCTCGGGGTGACACTGCCAGCATTCTGCAGTCCCAGCAAGGATCTGTGCTTTTGCCATTCAGTGATTTGCAACAGAAAAAAAAATAACCTAAAACTGCTTATCTAAGAAATGCATCTGAAACTCTATGGCTGGCAGGTGTTTAAGAGCATTGAACAGATGTCTGTGTGATGCACCAAAAGTCCTATATGTTCGTTGAAAAGCATGTGTGCTCCAGCTTCTGGCTACTGTCATAGAGAAAATACACCAGACATGCGTCGAGGGCCTCCGCCTTGCCTTCCAACTCCTCTCCTGCAGGATATGGAGCCCATGTTGATGGCTACTCAGAGTCATCTATTCACTATCATCTGGAAAGGTCTTAACTGACTCCATCTAACTGGTCGCCTCTGAGCAAGACTGAACTCAGCTAACAAAGGATTTCTGTGCCGATTCTGGTGTTCTCTCAAAGTCTTGTAAGCCTTCGTTCCCTGGTGTTAACCCTGCCTCCTGGTGCCCTTCTCACAAGTCCCTTCTCAGAGGTTGTGGGGCAGTTACCTGTCTCCTCTCAAACTTCCTCTCTACCAACCCCTCCTCACCCCCATAGTGATGAGGCCCTTTCTCTTTTAGCAGATACATGATGCCTCTCCCTCCAGAGGAGGAGGAGGAGACCGCTCAGTTACAGAGCCCTGCTTTACTCAGGGTGGTGCATTGAGGCAGCCTGGGGCCCTTGGAGGGAATTGGAAAAAATGGATTTCTATCGCAGTTCTTCCTCTCCTCATTTAGGGGATCCTGGGCACATCATATATCCTCTTTATTCCTCTGTTTCTTCCTGAAGAAAATGAGGGCAACTCCCCTTAAATAAGACAAGCCTTCCAAGTGTCCCGCTTTGGCAAGCACAAGGCAAACGGTAGAGTGGGTTGCCTTGTATGGGAATCTCTACACACGCAGTGACTCCCTTTAAGGGAATCACTATCCGTATTTCACATACGAGGAAACTGGTATGGGAACTGCTCAAATCACTCAGCAGAAAGGCTAGAATTTGAACCGAGGCTCTGTCTCCTTCAAACCAGAGCCTCCTTCTACTCTACCCTGAACTTTCTCATCTTCCAGATTTCTTTACCGTTTTCCTTCCTTCTGCCTCTTATACACTCAGGGCTGTGCTACTATTAGAAATAAAGTCTGACAGTCTTAATAAGGAAGGACATTCTGACACATGCTACAACATACATGAACCTTGAGGACACTATGCTAAGTGGACTAAGTTAGTTACAAAGAACAAATATCGTATGATCCACTTACATTATAGTAATTCTTTGACTTGAGTTTGAGGCACATTCCTCAAGTGAATATTTACATTTGCTTCTGCAGGCACCTGATATATTAACGAGCCAAGCTGTCATTAAACTAAACTGTCAGTTCAGTGTTCCCAGGATACTGAGACAATATCTATTCTGTCCCTAAACCTGTGTGAGGATGAAAAGCAAATTCTTAAACATATTTGTCTCCCCGCCACCTGGAAATAAGGTCAAGATAGACAAGTTTCCATACTATCTCCGTAAGAGAGGTATGAGGTTTTTTCTCCCTGGATTACCCAATGAGGTGTGGCTTTCAGGTTCCCAGCCCTATGAAGCAAGGTCTTCAGGTAGACTTTGCACCTGTGTAGGCGCTAGACTTTGTCTTCTTTCCCCTCAACCGAACTATATAAATGGACACTCCAGGGCCCTAGATATTGCTTAAGCAATAACTGCTTCAGTATCCTTGCTTTCTTCTCCGAATTCATGATTTTTATTATTTTTGGTCTTTGAGGATTTTCTTTTACATTTTTGCAGGCAAACTATGCCTTTAATGATTTGTTGTTTTTATAATATTTTAAAATATTCGTGGTTCTAAAAATGCAATTATAAGTGTTTTAAACCAAAAGGATTATTAGGGTTTCTAGTCTGCCAAATTGCTAAAAATCAAAGGTAATAGTTCTGTTTTTTTTTACACTTAGAACTTTATTTCAGCTAGAACTTATTTTTGTGATTAGTTTGAGATAGGGCTAAATTTCAATTCTGTAGACTCGAAAACAGTATGAAAGAGAGGCACAATGGATAATGCACACTGACCGAATGGATGTGTTAGGAACTTTGGTGAGTTCAGCTTGAGGGGAAAACGATATGCAAAAGCAAATATCACACTGATTGCCCCACCTTCCCCGTCAAATACATAGGCTAGTCATCATTTTGAAGACTCACTGTATCAAGGTGCGATGGCACCAGCTTCTTCAGAATCACCTGGGGAACTTGCAGAACAAAGGCGCCTGGAGGTTCTGATTCAATAGGTTTGGAGAGGAGCTTCGGAATCTGCATGTTTTCCCCAAGCCCCACCCACCACCCCAGGAAATCCTGATGTAAATGTTTTGCACCCACACTGTTTAAGAAACATTGTCAGTAATGACTTGTTATCACTGCCCAGGTAACCCCATGGGGAGGAAGACAGGCAGGAGGAGCCTCTCAAGCAAAAGCAGTTTAAGAGCAGGCTGTGGAAAGCAGCCTCCACATCTGTAGGGCCACCCTCCTACCTTCTGGACCTGTCTTTCTCAAGGATCTGTCCAGGTCACCCCACAAAGAAGCAGGCTATCAAAATGCCCTTTCCCGGAATCTATAAAAATGGTGACAGGGAAGGCTTTGGCAAATCCTCCTAGGAACAGATGGAATCTCCACTTCTCACAATCACATAGTTACAGTTTATAAGAGCAGTCCTAGGAGTCAAAGGGAAGATGCCCAGCCGAACCGCAAACAATAATGCCTTGTTCACAATTTTATTAATAGTTAAGAAGCAGCAGGCTGTGTGCTAGGAATATAACCTGTACTAGGCACTTTTAAACAATTACATACTTTTATTTTATCCTCTTGTCAACTCTGTGAGGTCTGTTATCTTCATTTTATAGGTGGAGAAACTGAAGCTCAGATTTTGTGAATTTTCTGAGGTCACACAGATGAGAAGGGCGGAGGCAGGGCTCTACATTCTTTCAATGAGTTGACAGCCTGGGGAAAAATTCTGGGCTGCCACAGGGCACAATGTGACCCACACAGCAGCATTTTTCTGCCACTGGCAACTGCTGTTCCCAGGGACTGCCCTCTGGAAAGAGGCATGGACCTTGGAGTCCAGCCTCTGCCTACTCCACAGGATTGCCAGGTGCCTTCCATGTGCTTAGCTAGCACTGTGAAGCTCTCTGAGAGGGAAAGAAGCCCCAAAATAAATAAAAGGTAGACCTTTTGTCCTAAAAAGCATGTGGTCTAGTGAGAAACCAACACGATTAGGAATATCATACAGAGGAGAAAGAAGTGAATGAAAAAAGTACTGTCAAGTGTGAACCAAGTAAGTATGTGACTATATTCAATTTTCAGATTTAAAATTTGATGACACAATAGATAAGGCAAATTTTTAAAATTATGTTTCCTTGGTAGTGATGACAAAGACTCTCCTTCAGCAACTCTAGTCAGGCACTCTGAGCCTTCTTCTTCACTAGGCCTCAACCTCGGCCTACAAAACTGCAGACTCTTAGCATAAATAATTTCATTCAAACTTCCCTACCCACACAGGCACAATTAAAAGCCTTGAATAAACACTAACATGGTTTTTAACAGCTCAAGGCCACACCCCTAGGATGACCACAGCCACCTTAAAGCACCTGCCTGAAAAAACAAAGGACTCAAGGGTACCAAGGAATTTAATGCTTGTTCCAGTCAACACCTGATGCTAAGCCCCTTCGTGGAGCATTAACTAACAAGGGCCTACAGTAGTCCCCCCTGATCATGGTTTCACTTTATGTGGTTTTGCTTTCCTCAGTTTTAGTTACTTGCAGTTAACTGTGGTCTGAGAAAATTCCAGAAATAAACAATTTATAAGTTTTAAATTGTGCACCATTCTGAGTACCTCACCTCATCTCATCATATAGGCATCATATCATCTCGCATATTCACAAAAAGAAGGGTGAGTACAGTACAATAAGATATTTTGAGAGAGAACACATTCACATAACTTTTATCACAGTATATTGTTATAATTGTTCTATTTTATTATTAGTTATTGTTCATTAGTTATTGACCGAATTTATAAATTAAACTTTATCATAAGTATGTATATATAGGAAAGAACACAGTATATTTAGGGTTTGGTACTATCCATGATTTCAGGCATCCACTGGAGGTCTTGGAGCCTATCCACCATGGATAACAGGGGTGTCTACTGTGAATGGTGAATCCTTCCTCTGTGCTTTGAGATGTATGTATATCCTACAACTCAAGAATGTATTTTTCAAGAACCTGAAAGCCATTCCTTTGAAATGTAATCCTCAGGAAAGGTAGGGCTTTTGTCTCCCCATCTATTGGAGGACAGAATCCTAAATTCAATAATTGCCAGCTCACAGACACAATTAGTCTAATGGCATTTACCAAGGCTTTCAAATTTTTCACTTCTCTGATGCTGGACAGGCCCCTTGCCATTCCTCCTCCCTATTTCCTCATTCTGGGGGGTGATACTTGTAGATCTGTCCTCTTAAATGAGTCGTCACTGAGAGAAGAAAAAAAGAAGATGGGAGAGAGAAAAGCAGAAGGTGAGAGAGGAAGAACAGTGGAAGAAAGCCAAAGGAAGAAAAGCAAGGAGAGACATAGGAGGGGAAATTGGAACAGGTGTCATAGTCTGATACGCAAACTAAAGAACTGAAAACTAAACTATATGTCACATTTAAAATTATATATACAGCTTCCCCTAAAGAGTGCAGGGAAAGAAAAAATGGAAAGTTAGGGAGGTGTAACTAAAAGCAGACTGGCGGCTGCTCCCGACTTTATTGGACACCAAAACTAATTTAGGTTCAGTGACAATAAGATAAACTCCAACAGTAATCACTGGATTAGCATCGTTGACATTCCCACCTAGTAAAATTTTCTACTTCTTACTTATGTCTTTATTTTAGATGTGTCTTTTTATTTTAATTATATCTAATTAAATGTAATTGCATATTCTTAATTCATTTTGTTATGGCTATGAGCAGAAAAGCCCTTTGCCAAAAAGAGTGTGCTGACTTTTTGAATATTCTCTTTATTCCTCTTTTCAGCTGTCAGTGTGTACATGGGAAGTTGAGTTCATATATATATGTTTCCCACTATCTACTGCATCCCTGTGGTATACATTCTTTGATACTGCTCCTATTGAGAGATGAGACTTATGTTCTCTCCTCTTGAAACTGTGTGGGTTTTTGTAACTGTTTAAGATCAATAGAGTGCAGTGGAAGTGACATTATGTAACATCCAAGTCTAGGTCATAAAAGTTGATACAGCTTCTGCTTTGCTCTTGGGAATACTTACTTGTGACAACTTCAGCTGTCAGGTATGCAATCCAACTGCCCTGAGGCCACTATACTAATAGGAATACCAAATTAATCCCCAAGGAACCATGGGGAGAGACCCTGAGACAGAAAAAGGTGCTTGGGCAGCCTCCGGCTGCTAACCCCCGCTCCACACACACACACACACACACACACACACACACACACACACACACACACTATTCCAGCTCTAGCTACCAACTGCTGAACATTGTTTTGAGCAATCATGTTTGAGCTGATTTATTTTATGTGCACTATCGGCAGTCCCTCTTCCTTCCAGTTTTCAAATTTATTCTAAAGCGCTAGGTGTCTGTTCTCCTGATTGGTTTCAAAGAATGAAGTGGCTCAGTGACTGAGAAACTGGAAGCAGGGACAGGGAATGCGGCTATCAGAATATAGTATCTGGACACAGACCCACTGATCATATCATTGTCCCCAGTGCTTCCCCTTTGTTACCGTGTGCAATGAAACCTTAGTCCTCCTTTGCTTACGAATGGCTGTCTTCGCCCAACATTCACAGTTCAGAACACTCACAGACAAAATCAGTGCAAAATCAGTCCAATTTAAATTAGTGTGATGGCGAGAGCCCCTGATGCAGAAGAGGTGCCTGTGGGTTTCTGCCTCACTGATTGGTTTTGTCATTGAAAGGACATCGCCATCCTTTGAGCCTCAGTTCTTCCTCTCTGAACTACAAACAGTACCTCCCATATCTACTTCACCAGGTCATTGAGAGAGCCATATGTGATAGTATATTTGAAAACATTTTGTGAATTGTAAAACAGTGACCAAAAATAAGAGATTATCAATATCATCATTGCTGACAAGTTAATTCACCTGATTTATTTTCCTCATTTGCAAGGTGGGAACAGTATGACATCACCTTCCTTTCACTCTCACCAAAGTGCTGCAATAATACCTGAAGTCATTCAGATTGGATAGAGGAGAGGAGAGGCCGGGGTGGAATATGTTAAGTAAAATACAGGATATCTAGTCAACAAATATACATTGACTGGCTATTGCGTATTGGTGCTAGGCTAGATGCTGGGCATACTGCAGTCAAGAAATGGTCCTTGCTCTCCAGGAGATTACAATATAGTGGAATGCATGGAGACATAAGAAGTCAATTTCGATAAAGTTTATTAAGAAGTAAAAATCAGAGAGAGTAACTAAAGTGGGCTCAGGTCTCATGGGTGGCGATGTAGCATGGTGGTAAAGAGCATAGAGTCTGTTCCTGACTGCTTAAGTCTGAATCCTAATTACACCATTTATTGCTGTCTGACCTTAGGAAAGTTAAGATCACTGTGCCTCATTTCCTCACAGGTAAAAGGGGAATAATAACCAACTTCAAAGAACTGTGGAAGCACTACATGAGCTGATACATGTAAAGCATTTATCACAATGTCTGGAACACAGAGTAAACACTCAAAAATATGAACTATTATTATTAATACATGGTTCTGTGGATCCTATATAATGTTGAGGCCATAGTTTTGTGGGGAAATCAGGGAAGCCTTCCTAGAGGCAGTGACATCTGAGATGAGATTTGAAGAATGACAGAATTAGCAGGTCAAGGGATAAGGTACTGTGAGTGAGGTGAATATATACCAGACAGAAAGAACACCCATGTTATTTATAAGTGTTTTCTCAAACTTACAGGTGCATAAAAATCATCTAGGAATCTTGTTAAAGTGCATATTCTGTTCAGTAGGCTCTGGAGCAGAACATTTCTAACAAAGTTCCCAAGGAATGTTGATGATGCTGGTACCGGTTCCATACTTCCACTTAGTAGCAAGGTTCTAACTGGGTACAAAAATCTCAAGAGGCAACTGTGAGCTATTTAAGGATAGACAGCATCAAAATTGCAAAAAATGAGGGTTGAGGGCTGTTGTGCTGGGTGGAGAGAGAGTAGGAGAGATGAGATCTGTGATGCTGTCCACTGACTAAAGGGCTAAACCACAAAGGGACTTAAAGTTTAAGAAAATAAACAAGAAATTTAGAACAGCAAAGAGAGCTTTAGCTGCCAAGTGGAAAAATGGGTTGGAGGGGAACCCCACTAGAAGAAAGGAGACCAACTGAGAGGCTTTTCCTGTTAAGGAACAGTAAGTGAGAAATAATGGTGGCCTGAATTAGGTGGCCTTGGGGATGGAGAGAAATGGGGGAATTCAAGCGCTATTAGGAGGTATGATCAACAATTTGGTGACTGATTTGCTTGGAGGAAAAAAGGGATCGAGACCACAAGAAAGACAAGGCATTAGGTTATCAGGTTCCTTTCAGCTGCCTACAATCAACATATAATAACAAAGTACATGGAGAATAGCTGCTCTTCAATGGCACACATAGGCAGGGTCTTCACCTTAGATGCTCTTGCTACTTTTGGCAATCGCTGACCTGCTTTCTTCAAACTACTGAAGACTGCTTCACCTTCTACTAACTACTCAAGGCCTAGTAGAGAAGCACAAAACCAGGAAAGTAAATCTGTACATCCAAATTTAGTACTTACTCTCTTATTTTGTTCATTAGTTGTGTGGGTTGTGTTGGCCCTCCTAAACTGGCTATCGCTCTGAGAGCAAGGCCATGTCAAATCTATTTTTCCCATTCCCTATGATGCTGATGACCAAGAAGGCACTTAATACAAAGAGTTGACTGTTTGATAGAATAACATCTAGACGATTACATATCGATACCACTTATTATCTCATACATGATAACTATAATAACATCTGTAAGGTGTAGTGTTTTATATGCACTATAAATGCCATCATGGCTTTTGGTTTATCAGAATTCTCTGAGATCCTTATATCCAGACAGTTTGTATAATCTGTCTGAATACAGTTTTGTTGAATTATTTTTAATAGAATGGAGGCCTATCCCATTACTAACAAACTCTACTGCCATCTACTGTTCACGTAGTAAGTTACATATTGTGCCCCCACCACTTCTATTCTTTACTATTGAATGTTTTCTTCAGATCTCAGGGGCTTTCTATGCTTTAGGCTTCAACCGGAGTAGATGTAACTGTCTAAGAGTTTCCGGTACTTTGTTATAACAATCAAGCAAGATGTTGACGGTTCTAATAAGCAAAAAGAGTATATGCCTTTATGTAATATTAAACATTTTTAAATTTAATGACATGATGACATTTTTAGGCTTCTCCCCTCCCCCCAAGAAGGAAGTAAAGAAACTTCTGAAGAATTTTTTCTTACCTCTAGAAGACATCATTAAACTGGACATCTATTTTGGTTATATTCCATTCAGGGTATCTTACTTATCCTTCAAGGTCTTCCTTTCAAATGATACCTTCTTCATAAAACTTTCCCTGTTTCTTCATTCTTGAATAAATTCTTCCTTCCATAATTGGTAATTGTCATAATGAACGACATAGTGGAAAAGACAACACAAATTCCAATTAAAAAAAATAACTTTATAAGTCATTTCCCCTTACTCTCCCTTCTCTTTTGGTTCCAGTCTTTCTTTTGCAGACAAAATAAAACTGGACTCTTAGCGGTAACGACATTAGGAGCTGTTCTTCTAAGAAGGGAACATTTTAGGAAGAGCAAGGACAGAAGCAGAAATATACTTGTTGGGTAATCCGACGAGATTTGAGGGAACTTACTTTTGTTTTTGCTTTGCAAACTTAGCCAACTAGCTGTACTAGATGGTGAGGACTTCAAAAGTTAATGAAGTGGCAGTAGATCAGGACTCAGTTCTCGCGTATTCCCCTTCTAATTCTCTATTTTAGAATAAATATTCCTGTTTGAAGGGTGTGGGGGGCAAGCAAGAAAAAATTATTTGACTAAATTTCTGGCATAATCTAGGTGTTTGACAGTAGTTCAGTTGGGTATTTAATGGGGAAGCAGTGTGGTGGTGGCCAAAAGCCCAAACGCCTTGGGTTTCGTAGATGTACATTGAAGTCCAGTTTCTGCTACAGATTAACCGTGTGTTAGCAAGTCACTTGAGCTTCCTCACAGGATAGGATTAATGACTTTCTCTTCTATGTATTGTATGTATTTCTACTTAGGTCCCTCTCATAGGTGTTTTGATGCTTTTCTTGTTCAGGGTCACAGCACCATGGCGCAGCACTCTGGGAGTCTGAAGCGTCCCGCTCCTACACCTGGCGTCTTCTCCAGGGTCACGAACACTGATTCAATTCCACACTTGCATTTTCTTCACGGCAAATGGATGAAAATCGCCATAATTTAAAGCAGCCCCCGCTCTGAAGAGCCTTGGAGTGAGGCAGGTCAGGGACCTCTTCTCATCGTCCCATCTTCCCTGGCCTCTTCTGACACAGAATATTTGAAGGGTACTGGGGGTACAGCTCTGGTATGAAGGTAAAAAGAGCCTTTCCCTGGTAGGAACACAAAACTTCGACTCTAGCTGTGTTTCCGGAGGCATTCTCTCGGACCTAGAAGGGACCAACTTCCGGCTCTGATTTCGTGTCTTCCGAGTTTCAGGCTACGCCGCTTCCGCCCGGAGTTGCTCTAGGCTTCAGCTACGAACAACTACTTCCGCCAGGAGTTCCTAGCGGCTCGGACTTGGAAACTGGCCCTAAAGCGGCCTTCTCCTTCTCCTCTCAGCCTGCCCATCCGAGGCCGGGTCCCCAAGTTGCGGCGGCGGCTGCTGGGCCTTTTCTCAGAGTGTTCTCTCTGGCCGAGTCCTGGTCCTGGGGCTACCCAGAGGTGAAAGAGAAACGTCCTGGCCTGGCCGAGTTCCGGTCTTCCCGCAGCCAGTGACACTGGCCACAGGCCTCGCCTAGCCTACCCCAACCTGGGGCGGGGCCCGGCCTCCCCGCCCCAGACCCCGCCCCTCTGGCCAGCCCAGCGCCGGGTCATTCTCTTATTCAGCCCTGCGGCGGTGTAACTGCTTTCCAACTCCCGGACTGGGAACTCCCTTGCTCCGGCCGCTGGGGAACATGGAGTTTGCGGAGCTGATTAAGACCCCACGGGTGGACAATGTGGTGCTGCACCGTCCTTTCTATCCAGCCGTTGAGGGGACCTTGTGTTTGACTGGCCACCACCTGATCTTGTCCTCCCGTCAAGACAACACGGAGGAGTTGTGGCTCCTCCATTCAAACATCGACGCCATCGACAAGCGGTGAGTGCCTATCCCACTGCCCTATTCCGCAAGGAACCTGGGATCCTTAGGTGGACGTCCGAGGAAATGCGCCCCAGTGTTTTCTTCGTGTCCTGTCGCCTAACCAGCCAGCAAAATGAGCCCTCTCTGGCCTAGATCGTTTTAGAAAGCAGAAAACTATCCAAATGAGATACCTGTTTTCCATTAAATCTGGATGGAATTCCCAGGGTTATCACATGGTTTTCCTGATTGTCTTTTTGGTACATAACACTACTTGGATGGATTTTCAATGTTTTCTTTTAAAAATTTCTTCTTGCACCATCAGATTAATTGTCCATCACAGTCATGAAGTTGTGATTGAATGTGATTTAGGTAAAGTCTTCCACTTCTGAGGAAAACTCAGAAGAACTCAGTAGATAGTGTCTAAATTCCACAAAACCTTTTTTCCCCTCAAAAATGTGCAGTTGATCATATTTCTTCTTCTTACATTCCGGGCTATCCATTTAATACTTCCCATTCTGGGAGATTATAGTCTTTCATTTCTCTTTACTCAGTTCTGAAGCCTTTGGAACGGGCAGAGAGTTGGTGCTTAAGCAAAGGTGTTAATTAACCTCTTATTTTGCACCCCAGATTTTGTCTTTCCAAAGTAGTGTCTGAAAGTCAAAAAAGTTATACTTCCATCTGCAGTCAAAATTCTTATTTCCTTAGTGGCTGCACACTTACTCTAGCCAGGAGCATGTAAATTGATTATTCAGTTTACACTAAAGTATAAATGTATGACGATAGCTTTTTCTATTACCTCTTAAGAAAATTCGGATATTAAGAAGATTCTTTTAAGATTACACCTTAAAAGAAAGTAATTTCTAATGGTTGAATGTGAAACAGTATCGGTGAAGTGGTAATCGATTTATTTATTTTTTTCAGAGGGCTCTCAATAGATTCCCCAGATCGATCACCTGAAAATGTTTATTTTCAGGGGTCTCTCTTTGCCTGCACAATCAAGTCTAAACCCCTTAGTCTTTCATTCATGGCACTCCATGTTCTGACCCTAACCTATTTTTCTCACCTTAGTTCTTGCCATTCACTTTGATGAACATTTTTTAGTAGCCAGTTCTCACTTATATTTGTGCTTATCCATGTCCTACATTCCTTCATGTCTGTATTATGCTGATATTCTTCCTTTTGCCTGGAATGCCTTGCTCCTCCCAAGTTACTCAAACATTTATTAAATGTCGTTATGTTACACATAATTTGTAAGGCATTAAGAATACCAAGATGAATAAAATATAATTCTTTTAGGAATTTATAGACTATCATCCAACTGTTACCAGTCTATCAATATTAAGTTTAATTATTTCAACTGTCACCTCTTTCACAGATTATTCTGTTAATCCCACATCTAGATGTAATTCCTTTCACTGATATCCTATAGCTCTTTCATAAGTGTGCACTAAAATTTGTATTTGGATAGTTACATGTATGTTAGCTTCTTGAAGCCAGGACTCACATTTGGTTAATTTTGATCTTTCAGAACTCCTAACTGTGGCTTGGGCTGATAGACACATAAAAAATAAAAAGATTGACCACTGAATGATCAGTGGTGCCACAGAATACAAATTAGAGTTTCTCCATGCCATCAACTCTTTTTTTTCTTATTTACCTCTTTTTATGGTTGCTTTTTCTCTCTTTCATTTCACCATATTTACTTAGCATTTACTACTTGCTGGGCCTGATATGGCTTAAAGAAGTGTATAAGACCCATGTTAATCTGTTAGGGGATAAATGACAAACTGTACACACATTTATCTTTGTCCTGGGAAACAGCATGATGTAATGGAAAGAACATGAGTTAGGGGTCAGGTCAGAGGTTGTTTAATTGTTGCTTTCAAGAAATATTTACTTCCATGTGTCTTCTATGTACTGAACACTGTTGGGGCTCTGCAGATGCAGTGGTGACTGAGATGGATGAGGACCTCATGTACTAGAGGAAGAGATGGACACTCAGATAAATCAACAAATAAATATATACCAATGTCAGGTAATAAGTGCCAGAAAGGAAAATGATGGAAAATGGAACGATAGAGAATGCCAATGAAATTAGAATTTCAGAGAAGACAAGTGACATTCGAATGAATGGCATCCGAATAAAGGGAGGAAGCTAGCATGTGGATATCAGAAGAAAGAGCATTTCAGCCTGGGAACAGTGAATACGGACACCTGAAACATAAACATGCCTGGCATGTACAAGGAAGAACAAAGAGGCCAGTGTGGCTAGAGGGCAGTGAGCAAGAGGTAGAGACTAGGCGGACAGCAGAAACTTGCTGGAAGGGATACATAGGGGCCAGATCGTGTAGGGCCTTATATGCCATTGTCATGGTTTTCATGTGAAGCCCTCGAAGAGTCGAAAGCAAGACAGTAACAGTAGATAGACATTCTGGCCGCCGGCAGAACAAGGGGTGTGAGTGGAAGCAGCGCACCCAGTTAGGAGGAGACTATTGACTAGTTCCGGTGATGGTGATTTTAGAGCGGAAGCAGTATTAAGTAGTATGGTCAGAAGCAGTCGGATTTGAGATGTTCTTTAGAAGCTTGAGCTGCCATGCCTTGGTGGTGAATTGTAAACGGTGTGAGAGGAAGAGCAGTATTAAGGATGACTCCCTCAATTCTGCCTCTTACTAGATGGGTGCCCTTGGAAAGCTGCTTAACCTCTGTGAACATCACTTCTATCACACAAGAGGAAAACAATCCCTCTCATATCTAGTAGTAACTTAGATTGGAATGATGCTTTACAAGCTTATAAAATACTTTCATGTACACTGCATACATATTTTATTTGATCCTTTCAGCAGACCAAGTTGTACACAGGTTTACAATTATACTTTTTTTTTTTTATGGATCTGAGATATAGAAATTTGAGTTATTCCTATTCAGTTGATGACTCATCATTTCCATAATCGATTCATTACAAGGTTTTTTCCATTTTTTATTTTATTCTTCAGCCCTAATTTTCACTCCAATTTTCCACCTCATCCTCAATCCTTATAGTTAACTGTTAAGTATTGCTGTTTGTCCTTGAAGATATATATACATATATATCTATATGTTTTATAGGGAGATATATATACATATATATATATATGTTTAATTTACCTGAGTAGGATTATGTTGTAGATCATGTTCTGTTTCTCAGCATTTTAACTCAGTCCTCTTAAGATCTCTTTACATTGCTGTATGCACATCTCTTTACACTGCTTCTGACTGCGGCATAGAAATCCAAATTGTCTACATTTTCCTTATCTGACCCTTTGATAACTCCGACTCCCTGTCTCATAAACAGCTCTAATAAACTTATTCATTTGGGTCCCACTATAGTCTTTTGCAAGAGTTTCTCCAGCATTGTGCTGAGGATGGTATTGAGCCAGAAAGTAGGCTCGTCTACTTTGCCCTCCCACCATGGTCCCTGTTTCCACCACATTCTCACCAACATTCGATATGATTATCTTCCTAATTTTTGCCAGTCTGATGATTGTGAAGTAGTATCTCTTTATTTTAATTCGTATTTCTCTAATTACTGATGAGTGTATTTCTTTATACACTTGTTAGCAATTCATTTAAAAAGTTTTTTCCTTTCTGTGAATGGCTTATGAATTTCCTTGGCCCACCTTTAAAAACTGGGTTCGTTGTCGTTCTCATATTGATTTATTTCAGCTCCTTGTATACTCTTTAGATATTAATTCTTCACTTTGACATTTTAAATGTCTTCACTTCTCTCATCTATTGTTAACTTCCCTGTGATGTCCTTTGTTAAATAGAAGTCCTTAATTTTAATGCAAAATTCAGGGTTTTTTTAACTTTACATCTTGTGTTTTTTAAGCCTTATTTAAGAAGACTTTCCTTATCTCAAGGTCACTGAATATTCTCTTACATTTCCTTTCATTTTTAGGTATTTAATTTCTTTGGCTTCTACCTTTGTTTTAAGTGTTATAAGAATCCAACTTTGTTTTTTTCCATGTAGCAAGTGTGCTTACCTAAACCATCATCTAACAACCCATCTTTGACTGATTTATCATTTATCAGGTGGTTTTATATATACGTACATATAATATATACAGCTTTCACTGCATCCTTTCAGTTTTATAATGCTGTTTTTTGTTTTGTGTCTAAGTGTTTTCTAATTTCACTTGTGATTTCTTCTTTGATCCATTGGTTTGTTAAAAATGTTTGTTTAATTTTCACAATTTTGTGAATTTTCCTGTTTTCCTTTTCTTGATTTCTAACTTCATCCCATATGGTCAAACCTCATTTTAATGCACTTTACAGTTGTTGCAAATTAAAGGCAAGACCCTATACCAAATTACGACTTGCTCTATTGAAATACTTGCCTTATTACAGTGATTTGGAACCGAACCCACAATATCTCCAAGATATGCCTATATCTTGTACATCTATCTTTTTAAGTCCATTGAGACTTGATTTGAGGCCTAATATATGGTCTGTCCTAGAAAATGTCCCATGTGCACTTGAGAAGAAATGTGTATTCTGTTGCTGGGTAGCATGTGTATGGCTTTGTATTTCATGTGGTGATGTTTAAGGCCTCTGTTTCCTTACTTCTGTCTAGTTGTTCTACCCATTATCATGAGTGTGGTATTAAAGTCACCAGCTATTATTGTAAAAACTGTTTCTCCCTTCAACTCAGTTAGTTTTTGCTTCATATATTTTGATTGTCATTAGGTGTGTAAATGTTCATAACTGTTATATCTTCTTGCTGTGTTGAACCTTTTAATATATAATGTCTTTATTTGTCTCACAACCATTGTTGATTTAAAGTCTATTTCCTCTGAAATTAGTGTAGCTTCCTCCGCTGTCTTTTAATTACTATTCGCATGGAGTGTCTTTTTCTGGCCTTTCACTTTCACTCTTTTTGTGTCTTTGAATCTCAACTGAGTCTCTTGTAAGATGGCATATAGCTGGGTCATGTGTTTATATCCATTCTGCCAATCTCTGTCTTTTGATTGTAGAGTTTAATCCATTTACATTTAAAGTACTTAACAGCAGGTCCTCAAATGACATCATTTTGTGTCACAAAGTTTTGTTATAACATCGATTAGATGCCTTAGGAACTTAACTCTTGTTTATATCAATTAGCCTGTGGTACGGTTGGTTTCATTGCACGTCATTTCACTTAAAATCACAAACCTATCAGTGAAATACATGAGGACTTACTGTATTGATAAGAAGGGACTTCTATTATTGTTATTTGTTTTCTGAATGCCTTACAGCTTTTTTGTCCCTCATTTCCTGAATTACTGTCTTCTTTAGTATATAGTTGATTTTTCTGTTGTGAAATGTTTAAATTCCTTTCTCATTTACTTTTGGGTATATTCTATAGTTGTTGTCTGTGTCATTACAATGGGGATTACATTTAACATCCTAAAGTTCTAACTTAACTTCAATAACATACAACCTCTGCTCCTTCATAGCTCCATCCCGAACCCTTTCCATTGTTCATGTCACAAAGTCCCATCATTACATAGTGTGTGCCCCAAAACATAAACTAATTATTCTTGTAATGCATTAATCTCTTAAATTATGTAGAAAACAAAATTTAGAGTTCCAAACCAAAGTTACGGTAATACAATAATATTAGATTTTACACTAATAATTTTTTCTTAAATGTATTGGTCTGTTAAATCATGTAGAAAACAAAAAATGAAGTTATAAACCACTATTACAATAATAATGGCTTTTATTTAAAAAAATCCCAACTAAGGCTAAATTTGTACAAAATTTGTAAACTAACTCATGAAATTTATGATTAGCTATGGCATTGATAGATGTAGAATAGATATTGCAAGTTAATAGTTTTTAAAGACTTAAAAAAGATACTTACATTTAAAATAAACTGCTGCAAACTTGGTAGTAAGTAAACTCTCAAATGAACTGTTTTCCTATACTTCAGAAATATCTCTAAACACTTAACACATTGATTACAGGTCTTTTTTTGCTATTCTTTGAGTAAGGCCTCAAATAATCTTTGTTAAATGAATTAATTAGCCTAGTGTGAATTACTTTATATATTTGAACAAATTTTAAATACATGTATTTTAAATAACTTATGGCTCACATTTTTATGATACAGGCTTTACTCTTTCTTAATCAGATTAATTGGGGAGAAGAAAGATGAATATAGATGGTGACTATAACTACATTCTCTTTTCAAAGAAATAATCATATGCTTATGGTTAGAAATGTATATATTCCTAAGTATAATTTATAATTTTTTATAGATTTGTGGGACCACTGGGTACCATCATCATAAAATGTAAAGATTTTCGAATAATTCAGTTGGATATTCCTGGAATGGAGGAATGTTTGAATATAGCCAGCTCCATTGAAGTAAGTATTTTGGAAGTAAAATTTGATGAAAATAAATAGTAATAGAAAAGAGCCTTATATTCTGACTCAGTGTAGCTCTTAATGTTTCTTTGTTAGATTTGGTCATATTCTGTGACTCAAATATTGAAGGTTAATAGGAAAAGCGTCACCATGATTTATGAGAATGTAATAGGATTTTACAGACTTTATAACAGTTTTTAGTGTTAACTTATTCTTCCAGCTTTATCCATGTTGTAGCATGTGACAGGATTCCTTCCCTTTTAAGGCTGAATCATATTCCACTGTATATGTGTCTATGGTGAAACTTTTCAAAGTTATTTCTTTTACAAAATTAGTAAATATCACCAGTGATTACAGTCTTTTGTTTTTAGTAAATCTTAATTTCCACGTATCAGGTTTGCTTAAGACAATATGTATTTGTTTTATATTTGTATGAATAATATTGAATATCCGTTCAGATTGTAAATAATAGAAATCTTACTCGGACAACTTAATATTTAAATTGAAGAGCTCACACTACTTTCTTCCCTATTCTAACCACTATTTTGGTAGACACTCAAATTTTAAATTGCCTTATTTTAATTCACTGCCTCTAAATTATAGCAATTAACTTTATGTTTACAGTATTTTCTAGATAATTATAGAGACAAACTGATTTCTTTTTCTGTCTCTGAGTGACTAATCTGAGCTTTGTGTCCAAAACAAATGCATGCTATTGGCTTAACTATTAAAAGAGGGCAGAAAGTCTTAAAAATCTGTAAGTAGGATTTTGTTTGGTTTTTAATAAGAATAGAGAAATAGAGGAACAAGTGCTGCAGTACTGAGAAAATTGGCATGCAACATTTTTCTTTATGCTTTTGCTAAATTTTACTTAAGGAAATGAGAAGATGAGCTGAACTGTGTCTTATATACCTGTCATTTGGAAGTAACACGATACTGTTGATTTGGGCAAATTTGCTAGCATGAGTGAGAAATGTAAGTGGCTTCTAGGCTATTAAATTGAAACGCTGTCCTGTTATTTGGGCAGGTGAATGCTATTGGCCCACTTCAGTTAAGCATGTGGTTTTTTTTTTTTTTCAATTGTAGGGTTGGATTTTCACTGGCCCGTCTACATTTCTCTTATTCCTTTTATAACTTGTAAGATAGCTGGTTACTGGGTGTTAGTGAAGTTGTCCATGGTGAAGCATAGTGGTGAAGAAATAAAGCAAAGTATATTGCCTACTTTCTGATTGCATTTACTTAAGTTCATTGTCATATGACACAAATCACTTGTTTACTTAGCTACAGATATTACCTAAAGCTCTTTTAGAAACTGATTACATACAAACCCTTATGGGTGAAAAGAAGCTGTAAATTATGAGCTATTCTCATAATTCGACCTTAGAAAGTGAATGCTTAATTGACTGTTTTTACAGCTTAGTAAATACATATAGTGAACTTGGCCTCTAGTCTTTTTTTGGCATCCAAGTCCCCTTCTCTCCATACATCTTGACATAATTTGGGAGTAATAAGTAAAATTCATGTGTAGAACAGTTGAACTATTCTTTATAATCAAGAGTCTGTATACCCAAATATATTCTGCCACACATAGAATCCCATTGGAAGAATAACTGGCAAGTGCTCAGTTTTCATAATTATAGCAGGAAGTCTGAGGAAGCTTTTGTCTGTATAGTTTCAACTGCCTTTGGGGGTTGAAATGTTTTTAGTTCTTACAGCATTTATGTGTTTAAAGGAAAAATCCTATCTCTAGTAATATAAAAGCACTCGAGTCAAAGTATTAATGCTTATTGCCTGCCAAAGTGGTTGCTGACTTGCATTTAAAGCAGTGGTTGTATCAGCCACAGTGGACAACAGTATGGAGATTCCTCAAGAAATTAAAAATCAAACTACCATTTTATCCAGCAATCCCACTTCTGGGTATATAGTCAAAGTAAACAAAATCATTATCTCAGAGAGACATCCGTACTCCCATGTTAATTGCAGCATCATCCATAATAGTCAACCCAAGTGTCAATGAATGAATGGATAAAGAAAATATGAGACATTATCTATATCTATTATATTTTATTCAGCCTTAAGAAAGAAAGCAATCCTGCCATTTGTGACAACATGGATGAACCTCAAGGGTATTATGCTAATTGAGTGTATATTATGTGCCAGATATCTTGTTAGATGCTGAAAGCATGGAAATTAGTTTCAATAAGCTATAATTGTAATTAGTGACAAATTCAATGTTAGAGAAATATATTGAGTGTTTATCTTTAGGTCATATTTGTTTAATACCAACTTGACAGTTAGAAAGTGTTTTAAATTGTGGTATGTCCCTTTTTCCTTTATTTTTTTTTTATACCTTAGGCATTGTCTACCCTGGACTCCATCACTCTGATGTACCCTTTCTTTTACCGGCCCATGTTTGAAGTGATAGAAGATGGCTGGCATTCCTTTCTTCCTGAGCAAGAATTTGAACTTTACTCTTCAGCTGTGAGTAACTTTTGAGTGAACTATGGGTAATGAGAAATAATTTAACATCTTACATTACTTGTGAAAACAATCATTTCCTTTCGATGATTAATAAGGTGCATTTGACTTATTCATGCCTTAAAGAAGTATCTTAGCTTTCAGTGCTGTAGCCTCTGTCATTCAGAGATTTACATAATTTGTTCTCAGTGCTGCAGCTCAAGTGATTTTTCTTCTTGTAGATTTACTGTATTCCAAATGTTACTTTAAAAAATTTTGAAAATGACATTGATAAAACATTAAGATAGTCATCAAAAGAGTTCTGACATGTTTTGAGTTAATTGTTGGGTGTTTCAAAAGTATTTCCATAGAAACAACTTTATATGCAATAGTTAGGTGCTGAGCCATCCCAAAAAACTGTTTAACCCATTGTGTACCTAAAACAGCACTAGAGAAACATATATTTGTTTTTGTGGGATAATTTTTTGTTTTTTTATAATTTAGGTTACTAGAACTAGGTTTTCTCTCCCATCCTTTCTTTTTACATCATACCTCTGTAAATAGGTCCTGAGGCACCCTGTAATTTAAAGCACAAAGATGTCCACAGCAAGAAAGTGAGAAAGGAAAGGCAATTTTACATGCTTAGTTGTAGAACATTTTTATGTAGTTTGTAGATAACTACCTGTATTTATATTTACATTAAGTGTCTTTATTACATTAAAAACTGCATGGTAAACATTTGCAAATGCATGATGTTCTTCTCTTGTACCACATAACTACCACCTAACAGCTTCCTTAGGGGAAGCGTAGTTATTTCTTAGGTGGAAATGGCAGTCAGAATGTGTTAAGGGATCCTCTCTACATTTTGGTTATTTTCTTTCTTTCTTTTCTCTCTCTCTCTCTCTCTCTCTTTACTTGCTTCTTAGTTTTTCTTAGATTCAATACTTTTTTCCTAGTTGGAATTTCCTTTTCAGTTTAGCTAATTATTTAAGCAATTTGTATTTTTGAATTTGTTATATTTTCCTGCAAAATTTTGTAATCTACAGATTTAATGAGAGCAGCTTTAATGCCTTGATTTAAGGTATTAGCTTACTACTGGTAGATTATGGAAATTTAAGATGAACAAAGCATGGTCCCTTCCTTCTACTTGTTCAAAGTCTAACAGTTATCTAAGTCATTGAGTATAATAAAATAAGTGCTGGCAAAACTGTCCACAAGGCACAGGAGAAATTACATGATTATATTTCTGTTACGGAAAATAAATTCTGATGCAAAATGCTGAGAAACTGCTTAAGCAGCTACTGTAATAGCATAAAGAAGATGATTGGATCAATAGGAGAGGTTATAGTAAGAAAGATTCAAGAAGTAGAATTAAAAGGAGTTGGTGACCTATTGATTGCGTGTGAGAGGTGAAACAGACGGTGGCAACTAGGATGATACCACTAAAGTGGGAAAGACAGAAAGAGTAATGTGTTTGAGAGGGAGTGAGTTGAGTTCAGTTTTGGAAATGAAGGAAGAAATAAACAATTCTACAATTATACGAGGAGACTGCTAAAACTGCCTCAGCAAGTGATAGAACTAGGCTAAAACAGAAGAACAAAACAGATAGAGACATAGATGATCTGAACAACACTATTGATACTTATAGAATGCTACTCCCAGTTTCTGTAAACAATATTCAAGAGTATATGGTACGTTCCCCAAGAGAGACCATATGTGGGGATATTAATCTGAATCAACTCAAAAGGATTAAAACCATACAGAATACAATCTCTGACCATAAAGGAATAAAATTAGAATTCAGTAATACTAAGGTATTTAGGAATATGCAGACTATTTCTGAATTAAACAAAATACCTGTAAATATTCTATACATCAAAGATGAAATCATAACACACAAAACAACAACAAAAAACGAAAGATGAGAACATAAAGGAAACTAGAAAATATTTTGAATAATGAAAGTGCAAAATATCAAATTTATGGAATATAGCTAAAGCAATGGTTGGAAAGACATAACTTATATTTAAAAAGTGCTTATATTAAAAAAGAAGGTGTGAATACTAACTTAAGCTCCAATTTAAGAAGCTAGAGAAAGCAAAATTACTGAAAGGAATGAAATAAAAATAAGCAGAAAGCAATAATTAGAACTAAGACACAGTTTTAGCAAGGTTGCTCAATATTAGCAAGGTTGCTCAATATAAGTATACAAAAACTAAATGTATTGACAACAATACAGTTATTGGCAATTGGCAACAAGCATTTGAAGATAAATAAAATACCTAGGAATAAATTTAGCAAAAGAAATGCAGGATCTATACACTGAAAAACAAAACATTGCTGACAAAATTTAAAGAATAAATAAATGGAGAGGTATATCATGTTCATGGATTAGAAGACAATATGGTTAAGATCACTAGTGGGCCATGAAGAACAAGATAGTAGATATTTGGGGCCTACTGGGTCATGCAGTCTCTGTTGAACCTACTCCACTCTGCTGTTATGGCAATAAAATAGCAATAGATAATACATCAATTAATGACTAGTGCTGTGTTTTAATAAAACTTTATTTACAGTCTGTGGGCTGGATTTAGTACTATAGTTTGCCAACCTCATTAAAGTGACAGTTCTCTCCAAATTGTTTTATAGATTCAATGCAAGTCCTTTCAAATGGCATTGCATTGATTAGATGTAAAGAAAAAAAAAAAAAAAAGGTGAACCTGGACCTTTGCTTCACACCATCCACAAAAATTAACTCCAACTGTATTATAGACTAAAACATAAGAGCTAAAACCATAAAACTTTTTGAAGAAAACACAGGAGAAAAATCTTTATGACCTTCGATATGACACCAAAAGTGAATGAAAGCACATTAATGACTTATGAATGTAGGATACAGACTGGAAAAATATACAAGGGATTTTTGTGGGAGATGATTGAAATATTTGTTATTTTGATTGTGGTGGTTTCACAGGTGTATATAACTGTCAAGTCTCATGAAATAGTGCACTCTAAATGGATTTAGTTTGTTTTTCATGTAAATAATAAAATCTCCATAAAGTTGATTTAAAAGTAAATAATGTAAAGGTTAAGTAACTGATTAGAAACAACTAAAGAGAGAATTAGTGATCCTAGGATATAGATCTGAAATAATTACTCAGAATACAGAACAAAAAACAAGGAAGATGGAAAAAATGGCAGAGAAGTTAGATACATTCATGATGATAAAGGGAAAAGAGCTGATATTTATTAAATGGGAGTTCAAGAAGAAGATAATAGAGAAAATGGAAAATAGGCAATATTCAAATAGATAATGATTGAGAATTTTCCAGAATCAGTGAAAGTCTTGAACTCTTGAATTAAGGTATCTCAATAAACACTATGCAGAATAATAAAAAAAGAAATATTTACTTAGTGTTGAGTCCAACTATTGAACAATCTGGCAAAGAGAAGATCACAAAATTAGCCAGAGAGAGAGAAGCTAAATAACATACAAAGTATAAAACAACTAGAAGGGGGGGGGGGGGTCGAATAAAATCGAACATCTATTCATAATAAAAGGCTCTTAGCAGAATTTAATTTTATAAGATTTATTATAAAACCAAAAACACACAAAAAGCAAATCTTTTATCATTCCCTATAAGTTCAAGAGTGAGACAGGATATCCACCATAAATACTCCTAGCCAGCTCAGTAAGACAAGAAGGAAAAATGAAAGGTATAAAGATTAAAGTGAAAGAAGCAAAATTGTTATTATTTGTTAATTATGTGCTTGTGTACTTAGGAAATGTAAGACTCAAGCTTATAAGCATTTCTTTACATGAAACACAATTTTGAAAACATAACAACTAAAATGCAATAAGAACGTTAAGGTTCCTAGGACTATATCTTAGAAAAGCTATGCAAGACCTTTATTGAGAGATTCATAAAACTTTATTTAAAAGTTTAAGAAAGTTTTAAAAAGTGGAGAGACAGTATGCTTATAGATGGGAGACTGAACATCATAAAGATGTGATTGTTTCCAAATTTATCTATAAAGCCAATGCAGTTTTATTAAAACCCCAGTGGGTTTTTACGGGGAATTTGATCAGAGTTACATGAAAGGGCCAGTGCACTCCTGAGGAACTAAAAGGAGGGAGGCGGAGACTTAGCCTACTAAATGACAAGCTTATTCTGAAAGCTATGGGACTTACCACAGACAGACCAGCGGGACAGAGTAGTATAACCTTTCTTAGTATTGCCATTATTCTTTTAAGAATAATGGATGTGACCAATCTTTCTACATTTTACTCCTTTTTTAAATAACAGAAGGGAACAGTGGATTTGAAATAAGGAGTAGCTCTATTCTCATCTGTTCTGGTTCAGCATTATCTGGAGTATTATAGTCTTCCTGTCGGTATACTTTAAAAGTACCAGTAACAAAGTAAATAGTACCCCGAAAAGAATGAATGAGACGATGTTGGTCTGGACAGTCATATTTATATGTTTGTTTGTTTGTTTGTTTATCTGTCTATTTATTTATAGATATACATTGAACTAGGAGAATAGAAGAGTAAGGGAAAAACCACTGTCTTTCACATATTTGATAGGATGCCATTTGAAATAGGGAACTTGTATTGAAATCATGATAAAAACCAATAGAGGAAGTTGTGGAGCTTCTTCTAATTTTGCTCAGTATGAGGAAGAACTTTCTAGGAAGTAGGGATACCTAGCAATACAGGAAGCTGACTCTGAAGAATGGAGCTCCTTTTCGCTAGAAGTATTTAAGTATGGGCGAGGTATCATTCTATTAAATTGCTGAGATGGCTTCTTCATTGTATGAAAGGTGATCTCTAAAGTCCTTTAAAAATTTTCAGATTATTTTGTGACATTGAGATACTTGCTTGGCTTTGAAGTATTTGTGTTTTTCAGACCAGTGAATGGAGGCTGAGCTATGTCAATAAGGAATTTTCAGTCTGCCTCTCTTACCCGCCAATTGTCATTGTGCCCAAATCCATTGATGATGAAGCTCTTCGGAAGGTAGCTACATTTCGACATGGAGGACGCTTCCCAGTACTCAGCTATTACCACAAAAAAAATGGAATGGTAGGTGTACAACACGGTGCTTGATCTACTGAAAAGACTTGGTTCGAGGATCTTTTCTTAGAAATGTTTCCCCTTTTTGTGTCTACCTGTTCATTGAAGTGATTAGTCTCTCCTGCTAGGACTCCTTCTTTTAAACTTTAGGCAGTCAGGAGTAGAGTGCTTTCTGTGATTAGGGTATGACTTTGAATTCTTTCCATGATCCTGCTCAACCATAGAAAAGCCCAGATAGGTTTATCCTCAGGATTGAGTATGAAGGGAATTAATGTTCATTTGATGTTTAAAATAACACTCTTCGACAGAATAATTCTCTGACCAGAATAATGGTAGATACTTTATTTTAATTATTCTCGCCAGATTTCCCTATGAAAGGTAAATGGAGCAGGTACTTTTATTTTTAAGAAGAGCAACACATGTCATTCGTCACAACTTAAGTAAACACAGGAGTCAGGAATTGAATAAGCAAGTGCTCGCTGTGTATTTGTTTCCTAAATATTTTCTAAATCTGTTTCTCTCCCTTTATTTTCTCTCAATCAATAAACTCTGCTTCTCATTTTGAGACCAGTAGTAAATTAGTGGATAAATTACAGCCATCTTCCAATTTCCTTTTCTCTTGGTAATAAGTCAAATATGGATATTTAAGATAAAAAGATTTCTAAAAATTTGCTAGTTGGACATCAGGTCACCTATCCTGCTTGCTTAGTAGTATATCTCTTATTAGGGTTCATTATAAAGCATTCTAACAACTAATGTTAAATATACTATTGTGTTCACTTACATGGTAAGCGCCATCTGAGAGTCAGCCATTGTCATCCTCTGGATGACTTTTCTGGATCATGATAAATTTCAAGGTAACACTATATGCTATGAGGCGAAATCAAAATAACTCTAAATTAGTCACCAGGGAAGAGATCAGTATAATAGTTATTAATTTCTTGAGAAAAGTTTCTAAAGTAAACATTTCAAAATACATAGTTTGTGGTCTTTGGAGACAGGTAGTTAAGTCCTGGAATACTGAGAAGAATGGAAGAGGGCCACTGGAGAATAAAGCATAACAGGAAGCTTTCAAGATACTGTAAATGATTCCCAAAACAAGAAGAATGGCGCATAAACTTTTTATTATTTATTTTTATTTTTCCCCCTCTTTAAGTACCCCCCACCACCTACTCCACCCTTGACCCATGGATGTCGCCGTTTCCCCTTAAGAACTGGATATCCGAAGGTGGGGTGTCCCTTTCCACAAGCTCGCGGCATGCACCTGGGGCCTGGCGCATCCAGGGTATGGCGCGTAGCTGCACCTGGGGCGCAACCCCAGGACCTTCTGCGTGCAAAGCAGATGTGCTCACCACTACACTATAGAGCCAACCCCCCCCCCCTTTTATTTATTTTGCCATTGGTGCCTTTTTCTTTATAGTTCTTGATAAAACCTGCCAACCCTAAGTTTACATAGTTGAAGCAAAAGTTTACGGCACATTGGCCATTATTATTATCTTCATTACAGAGCTAAATCGACTGGGTAATTCATTTGCTGACTAAATGCATTGTAAGATTTGATTTTAAAGAGGAACTATATTATGCGAAAGAATTTTGAGGCAATATGAAGAAAAATCATTTAAAAGCATAAGACTTATTTTTGTTTGACAGTTATTAACTATTGTCAAAAGTGTGCCTTTATTTTAGGATCCAATCTATTTCCAAGTGTCACATAATTCTTTTTGAAATAATCTAGCTAATTCATTTCTGTTTTCAGAAACTTTCAAAAGCAGCTTTTTAAAACTGTATTGTGCTTCTAGGTAATTATGCGAAGTGGTCAGCCACTGACTGGCACAAATGGGAGACGGTGCAAAGAAGATGAGAAGCTGATAAATGCCACCCTTAGAGCAGGAAAGCGTGGCTACATCATCGATACCCGATCTCTTAATGTAGCTCAGCAAGCTAGAGCTAAAGGAGGTGGCTTTGAACAAGAAGCGCATTATCCCCAGTGGAGGCGGATTCATAAGTCCATTGAGAGGTAAAAGTTTCTGGTGACAGTGGTGGACTCTTATTGGAAGCTAATTAGAGTGGGTGAGCCCTTAGCTGTTCAAATATCACAAGTTTTCAAATGAACCTACACATTAACTTAGAGTTGAAAATTGACTGGATAGCCTGTCATTATAAGCATAAGCAGAAAACTAATCTGGATGTTCACAGATGAGGTTTAGTCAAATAGCACTCTAAGTCAGCTCTGAAATTTCATCACCACAAAGTCTGCTCCTCTGCTTGTGGTCACCAAACTTACTGAACAGATATACTATGGGTAATTATATTTTCCTAAGTCAAAAGATTTTAGAGATTTCATTTCTCACATACCTTCCTATTCTTACACCATTTTTCCTCCACCTCTATCATCTCTTTTTATGCTTGCAATTACTGGTTTATAAGTGCTTCTGTGTGGCTGGGTGAGAGTTGGAGCTAATAAAACAATGGGGTCTGAGCTAACTTTGGGCACCCCTGCCGATAGTCCCAGGTGGATCCGTGGAAGTAGGATTACAGATGTCAGAGTTACTGTCTTGTGACCTGTCACAAAATACAGTGCTCTGGCCTTCTACCCAGTCACATAATTCAGCTCTGAGTTTAATCTGTTCAGATGAAGAACAGTTTATCATGACAAGCATTTAAAGCATCTTTGCAATCATATTTAAATACTGGTTTTTCAATATTTAACCCTCAAGTTACTGTATAGCAAGGTAAATATTTTTATAGTATTTTGAGCTAATTTTGCTCTTGGATATATTGGAAGCTGAGTTTTTGGTTCGTTTCTTCCTTCATCATTCTATTTTATTTTTCTTTTCCTTGTTTTTGAAAGATATCACATTCTTCAGGAGAGCTTAATCAAACTGGTGGAAGCTTGTAATGACCAAACACATAACATGGACCGATGGCTCGGTAAATTGGAGGCCTCAAACTGGCTGACTCACATCAAAGAGATTCTGACAACTGCCTGTCTAGCAGCTCAGTGTATCGACAGGTAAAATGCATATCAGCGTTCCAGAATAGAATGTGTACTACTAACCAGACTTTGCTTTTATCCAGATGTATTTTTATCTATTAACACCTACCTTACAGGAACTATGGGCTCAGTTCCATACCAATGTGATAAAGTCAATATCATAATAAAGTGAGTCACACGAATTTTTTGGTTTCCCAGTGCATTTAAAAGTTATGTTTACCTATACTGTAATCTATTAAGTGTGCAATAGCATTATGTCTAAATGAACAATGTACATATCTTAATTAAAAAATACTTTATTGCTAAAAAATGCTAACCATCATCTGAGCCTTCAGTGAGTCATAATATTTTTGCTGGTGGAGGGTCTTACCTTCAATTTGTAAAAAATGCAATATGTGTGAAGTGCAATAAAGCGAAACACAGTAAAATAAGGTATGCCTGTATGTTAAAGTTTGTACCTACTCTGTATCTTATGTTCAGATCATTTTATCAATTACTACATAAGATAATCAGCATCATTCAGTTATTGATGAACTGTGTGCATTCTGGTATTTAATTATGATTAATCCATGATAATATTTGTTGAATTAATTGTGAACCATGTACATATACACATCTTTGATAACACAAGTTTTTTAGGTACTAAAGGACTTATTTTTTTAACAGAATCCTAAATTTATTGGTCTACCAATTTTCTTTTTCTTAAACCGTGAAAAAGAATTTTTCTTAATTCTTCTCAGAGGGCCAAACTTGTTTCCTTTCTTTTGAAATATCAATGAAAGGAAACATGTAGTTTTGTTACAAAATAAAATGATCCTTTATAATCTCTCAGATATTACAAACTACTTGATATGTGCAGTTATATCAGGATCTCAGGTTGAGAAAACCTAACAGCAGTGATGGGAAGTATATAAAGTGAATTTAGTTTACTCACTCAGTTGAAGGTTGCTAATCCTTGAGACTTGAGGCAGGAGACTTGAACAGAGACAGAAGGATTAGTATAAGTTGTTGCAGAAGCTTAGCATATCCTTTTTAAGAAGGGGATTCCCACTGAAACAATAGGTAGGTATAAGAATTGTCACCACATAGTTGAATGGCACTTTTCTTTGAGAATTCAATTTTACTGATGCTTCCAAATTAGGGAAATATAGATGTAATATTTTTAAGGTTAGTGAGAAATTGATAACAGAATGGGTTGCTTAAGATCATGTGGTAAATTAGTGACAGAACCAAGAATGGACAGAGACTCTTAGTGTCAGGATTCCCAGGCTGACACTGCTTTTTATTTTAGGCGAAGCTCATTTATCTAATAAAATATGGGAGTTAAAGACCAAATTCTGTGGCAGAGAATCAATAATATAGAATAATGAGATGCTAATATTAAGGGTTTTGTTTCTCTTTAACTTAAGTTTAGAAGATTTCCCCTTACATGGTGTGTACAGAGACTCCTGTTTTCTTTTAGAATATGAATTGTAATAAACACTTATCACTATGTTGTCTATTAAGTTTTCAGCCATAATAATGAGATGATTCAGGTGAAGGCAAACCTAGGTGCAGAATGGTATTCATTATTTTTACTTTTGTTTAGTTTGGGCTAGCCACCTCACACAAGCAGGGACTTCTACACTCTTAGGAGAGCTGAAGGATTTGGTCTATTTTGCCATGTTTGGTTTCCCTTTTCTGATATATATTAGCCTATTAATACATGATTAATATAATTACTCAGAATGTTAAAATTGACTTTTATTGCATTAAATTCAGAATATACCACAGATAACTAAGCTATACATTCGCTCTACATCAGAAGCCTTAAAACATCTGTCCATACCCTTCAGCCTAGAATTCATGCTTAGAATGAGGTTGTTAACCTAACCATAAGTGAATATCAGGGAGTCTTCTTTTTAAATTAAGGACTCTCAAAGAATTCAGAGGAAGACAAAAGCTATGTACATCATCTACAGTGTAACAAAAAAGTCCACCTATGGAATTAAGTAAGTTGTAGTTGATTACTTAATAGGATATTATATAATCACTAATACAGTACTTCTAAAGATGATATAGAAACATAAGGAAGTGTTTATAATAAAAGTGAAAATAATAAATTATCTTATAGCTGTGTGAAGTATATATGTACACGGGAAAAGAATTAACAGTAGTAAGTAAGCATAAAATTTTTATGAGAAAGTGGTGCGTTTATTTTCTTTTCCAAAACTTTCTTCACTGTCATTTCAGTATAAGAGGTAGAAGAAGACGGAAGATGTAGTTAATTTAGTTTTCGATGTTTCTTCCCACTCCCTTTAGAATAATGGGGTCTCAGACACCTCCTAAGTATCATGGTATCATTGTCACTGACTTTCTAGATTGACGATTTTATGCGTTTTGTTTTTATGTTTCTTCCTGTTTTTATATTTCTCAAAGTATGTCGGACTTCTTTTCCAGATCCATTAGTTTATGAAGGCATCCTTATAGTCAGCTGATGGTAAAAAGGTAGAATCAAGGTCAGAGAGATACAAAAAAATAACTTTAAGTGTATGTTTCTAGGTTTGATGAGAAAAGATTTTAATCAACTATTAAAGTGGAAAAGGTAAGTAAGTACCTACTGTGTGTGATAAGGGCTGCTTTTTGCCTTTGTAAAAGGGGAAAATTTTGAACTACAAGGTTCTGTGAAATTTGTTATAATGTAAAGGAGTTCTTGCCTTGTGAAATCTGGGACTCAAAATAGTTTTATTTTTTCCCCCCAAGGGAAGCTCTCTTCATAAGCCTTATTTAGACTCTAAACCCTACTAAATAGAGCAAAATACATAAGACTGAAATATTGCACTCAATAAATATTTATTAACAGAGTCGATTGACTATGTCGGAAGCATCCCATTTGTACTCTGAATTTCCCTATCAGGGAAGGAGCATCCATACTGATTCATGGAACAGAAGGTACTGATTCCACACTTCAGGTTACCTCCCTGGCCCAGATCATCTTGGAACCAAGAAGCAGGACCATCCGTGGTTTTGAGGCCCTGATAGAAAGAGAGTGGCTACAGGTGAGAAAAGCTATTTTGTGTGCAGAGGAACAGCTAATAATTGATGCTGTGATCCTGGTTTGTAGGAGAGGACATAAGGTATGAAATTTTGATTGATTAAAATGTTTAAATTGTATGTTTAATTTTCTGGAGAACAATGCATTCATCTTCCTCTCAGTAAATGTTTGTAAAGTAATCTTTACTGCCTCTCAATTTCTGTATCTCTCTTTGCCATACTGCTTATTTGGCAGTTCATACTCTTAAATTCTTATTAGTTGGATTTTGTTACCTATAGGGGAAATACAAACAATATAAAAAATTATCTTGTCTTTCAGAGCTTAGTCTTATTAGAAATAAAATACATAAACAAGGGAGGGGGAGAACAGGCATTTGTAATTACAACGCCTTGCTTTTTAAGAATTTCTGCCTTTTGCTCTTGTCTGGCTCCATCCTACCCTGTTCCTTAGCCAGATGAAATCCTTCTCATCCTTTACCATCCAGCTAAATGCCCCTGCTTTCATTGAAGTCTTTGGGACCTTGACCTCTTTAACAAATAAAATTGGTTCATTTTCTTTGTGGTTTATTTCCTGAATTAAACCCAAATAAAATGACTTCTTTGAGATCAGGGAACTTTGCCCAATTCATCTGTTTATCTGTAGGACACAATACAGTGCTGTCATACAATGTTAAATGACAACTAAAATAAAAGTCTCTTAAGTCGAAATCATCCCAGTCAGAGATTAATTTGTGAATGCGTATATACTGTGTAACTTAGTAAACAATTGTGATTGAAAACAAATGTTTAGATATATCTTGAAAGTGGAAGTATTTTGTGCTAATGCTGTATGTGTACCATGTCTACCCTGTTTGACATTTGACCTTTATCTCTGTTTAAGTCAAACCATCCTAAATATTTGGTGAAAATATATTTAGCTACATACCTCATAATACCTAGCAAACAAACAAATGTACTTACTTATATATTATCATTTTAGCAGGTAGCAAAATTCCATTAACCAGTGAGAAATGGTCATGGCAATATCTTTGTCACATATCATGGTATAAAGACTCAAAGATAAAGCAGGTCTGTGGAATACCTAGAAGGGTGTGATTTGGGATAAGGTCAGTTACTCAGGTTCTGGCTGGGCCAGAGAGCCAAATAATACTTAAATTTTCTGTGGTCAGTAGATGGCAGACTCTTACAGTTCTTTCTGGGAGAAGAGAGAAACTAAGGACAGCTTTATCTCTAACATAACAGTATTCATAAAGATCTCTTCAGGACAGCAACTTTTTCCCATATGTAATTAAAGATTTAATATCAAGAGTGACCTTATACAGTTTGTCTGTGAGAGCCCGATACTTGTCTCCTTTTAGTGGTGAGGCTTATGTAGCTTACAATGCTTTGGACATAGGGAAGCTGACAGCTGTCTTTTGGGTTGTATCTGAAGAGCTAATGTTTTTGACTTTGCTCCAAATTACACAGACCTAGAAAGATTTATTTTATAAATGTATCATTACTGAAATTCATTATTATTTCATTTGATATTTTAAGGACAAGTGTAGTTCTCATGGTTATGTCTTAACTGTACAGCCTCATTACGTATTTGGAAATTGTTTTAAACCAAGATATTATTAATCTAAATAGCAGCCACCCAAATGATATGATGTTTCCATTTAATAAGACCTTCATTGCACCCATGTGAAGTAACGTTAATAGAATGTGCTTAATGTGATCTCACTAGGTTATGACGATCTCATTTCCATCTTTCCTCTTAGGCTGGTCACCCATTCCAACAGCGCTGTGCACAGTCAGCCTATTGTAATAGCAAGCAGAAGTGGGAGTCACCTGTATTTCTTCTCTTCTTGGACTGCGTGTGGCAGATTCTTCGTCAGTTCCCTTGTTCTTTTGAATTTAATGAGAATTTCCTCATCATGCTCTTTGAGCACACTTATGCCTCACAGTTTGGAACATTTCTGGGCAACAATGAAAGTGAAAGGTGGGTACACTGCTCACATGGAGGCCATTTCATTTTAAGTTGTTTTGGTCACTTCCTAAAAGAGACCAGGATTTCGTTCTTCGTTAATGTTATTTATAAGATGGTAGACGGTACAGTGGGTATAAATTACATGAAGTAGATTCTTATTATGAGCCTATCACATGCTAGGCGAGAGCATATCTTAAGACTTTGCTCTAGTTGATTAAAATTAGTCCATATCTTACATGTGGAAGAAGCTTTAACATATGTTCCAACTTCACCATCCAATTGTATAGATGAGGAAGGTATTATCTAAATAAGTTAAATGCGTTGTCCAGGGACACAGAGCCAGCTGGTCACCAAAAGTGGGGCTGTGGTACAGGTCTTCTTACTCCTATTCTGACCTTTCTCTATTAGAGCAGTGTATATAACTTTAATTCAGCATTTAAATAATATGTTGGACTGTGGACTTCTTTTCTTGGTGTTATACCTATTAATATCCCCCTGAACTACATTAAATAAAGGGATCACAAATAGATTTTATCTCACATCCTGATTCCCATTTGGTAGAACCTACCAGTAGTGCTGATTGAGAAGGATTCTGAGGCTGTGTTGGGGCGGACTCAGCTGGAAAACGTTCAGAAATTGGCCTGCCATGGGCTCGGCGGGTGGGGGCTGGAGGGAGCAGTGGGTGCAATGGTTTCCTATCCTCGCCATGACTGGTTCCTGGAGACAGCAATTCTAGTACCTCATGGGTTCTGTGATTATGTGGATTCTTTTTATTGTTAGCATAATTATATGCAAATAATTAACTTGCATGAAGTTTATAAATAAGTAATCGAGTTGTTTCTGACAAAACCAATTTTATAGTAAAACTTAAACAGGATCTTGTGAAAACTAAATTTAATTATCTTTTGGGTTAATGTCAGGTTTACTACAAATTATCTTCCCTCGTTAACCTTTATTTTTTCTATAATGTGCCAGTTCAGTTTCCATCCTTAACAGTTTATTCCATGGTAAAATATTACAGAATTTCAGGATTATTATGAAGACTATTTATTGTCTATGAATGTAGATTAAATCTGTAGCAAGGTACATATTTATTTTTAATCTATTTAGCGATTTTCAATTAAAATGCAATCCCAGACACAGTAAAAGACTTGCATATAGTAACATTCTCTGGGTTAATATTCAACACCAAACCAGACATGACCAGATTCTGGTTGTTTCCGTCTTGCTAGCCTTGAAAGCCTATAAAATTATCTTTGTTTTATTGTTTTTGAGAGTTATAATGCTGACTGAATGTTCGGATAAGTATTTTTTACAACATTTTATTCTTCTACCAAAAGTCTTATGTTATGTCTTCTAACATACAGAGAAGTGTTCCCATTAAGAGGAGTATTTAATAGTAGTCATTATAAACTAACTGCTTTAATGGCAATTCGCTTTCTTGGTTAGATGTAAGTTGAAGCTGCAGCAGAAAACGATGTCTCTGTGGTCTTGGGTCAACCGGCCCAGTGAACTGAGTAAATTCACCAACCCTCTCTTTGAAGCCAACAATCTTGTCATCTGGCCTTCGGTTGCTCCACAGAGTCTTCAGCTCTGGGAAGGTAAGCCGGGCGTCCCTTGCAAACTTTTTGTCATTAGTCAAGGATGCCCTGCCAACTGCCTTTCAGTGCATGTTGTTGATATTTGAAGATGAGGGGGTGGACCTGACCTCAGACCTCTGTGTAATTATTCTTTTCTCAATTGGGCATGGTTCTCTCTTTCATATCAATTATCTAGTCACACTTATTTTTCAGTCTCCATTTGAGAAATTAACAGTGATTATTTAATGAGTACTGCTCTTTATATTAGATATTTTCCCTAGATAATATGGTACATTACTTTTGATTTATTGTGATTAAAAAAAACAAAATTTACCAAGTTAACATTTTTAAGTGTGCAGTTCAATAGTGTTATGTATAGTCACATTATTGTGAACAGGTCTCCAGAACTTGTAGATCTGAAACTCCACATTCATTAAACATCAACTTCCAATTGCCCCAGTCTCCAGCCCCTGGCAACCAACATCTGCTTCCTGTCACTCTGAGTTGGTCTCCTCTAGTTACCTCCTGTGCATGGACTCATACAGTGTTTGTCTTTTCATGACTGGCTTCTTTCTCCAGCATAATGTACTCAAGTTTCATCTGTATTGTTGCATGTGACAGGATTTCCTTTTTAAGGTTGAATATGTTTGGTTCATCCATGCATTTGTCAATATACATTTGGATTGCTTCCACGTTTTGGCATATCTCTTCAAGACCCTACTTTTGAGACCTTTTTGGAGTATGTACTCAGAAGTGGAATTGCTGGAACATATGATAATTCTATGTTTAATTTTTTGAGGAACCTTCATCCTGTATTCTATAATGGTTGCACCTTTTTATATTCCTACCACCAGTGCACAAGGGTTCCAATTTCTTTACATCCTCGCCAACACCTCTTATTTTCTGGTTGGTTATTTTCCCCCTTTGGTAGTGGCCAATCCTAATGGGTGTGAGGGAAAGTACATTACTTTTTGTGTAAGAAAGTTGGTAGGTAGTTAGGACAGGAATAAATCGTAAGCTCCTAGGAGATGGTTTCTGTTCATTAAGCAGTCATCAGGATGGTTTCTTTTGTTAAACGCTACTGAAGAGTCAATGAGCTAGCCTTGATAGAGTCTATAAATGTACACAAATGCCATCCATCAGTGCAGTAATGTAGATATCCCTTTGTTCATGTGGAACAACAATCTATGCTTAATTTCTAAATCTGTTCCAAAGGAGGTGTTTTACCTACATTTAGTTTTCAGACTCTTGAAGCTTATCTCCTTAAATACTTAAATAACTTGTTTTTTTAAAAAAAATAGCCAAATCTACCAAAAATATATTAGCTATTCAGTAAAGAAAGACTGTAAAATACCATTTAATTTCTTTTTAATCATTTTGAAGGTAGTAAGTGGTTCTTTATTCATCTTTATATTAAATGGCATAAAGCATCCACACAGGAATGGTAGCTGTTTGCTAAATTGACCTGAATAACCGTAAATGTCAGTTATTATACCATGTTCTGATATGTTATACGCTGCAGGACAATTCATGTGTGGAAAACTATTTGCTCTTTATATGTGAAAGGGTCTCAGATCGCTTTGCTTTCTCTGCTCGAGGCCAAGTCTCTTTCTGTCACTTCTCTGGATGTCAGTGCTCACATCGTGTTCCTTTTGTTGTATCTGTCATTAGCCGCTTCCTTCCTCTTCAGTTTATACTTCTAATCTCAGCTGTCAAGGTGTCCCCTAGTCAAGTTGTGGGAAAATGGCCTCAGGTAGTGTCAAGTTTGTCTGAGTCTAAGTGTTAGTGCTTTGGGAATTTTTGGCTGCTCAGAACTTCTCATTGCTTACCTTCTTGATTGTTGTAGACAGTCACAGGTGCGAGATAAGTGATCTCTTAAATGAGAGACTACAGCTACACATCTTGTTTGGGACATCTGGGACAGTTTATCTAAAAGCCACCGTCATGCTTCATAACTGAAATAAGAGACTACTTGGGAGAAAAGCCAAATTCGGGAGTTGGGTGGCTGAAGGATGATTTAACTAGTTTTTATCAAGCCTCATTGAGAGTATAGGGATTCAGTGATAGAAGGAAACTTCGTTGTTACATGAATAGATTCCTACCACTCTATTAAGAATGGAATTTTCCATATGTGTTTACTGCTTCCTCAACTTAGAAGTAAAAGAAATTTGATGTTAGGTAAAATCTCACGGTAGGTATAATGAGACTATTTAGCTTTGAAATGTCTCTCATCATAGTTAACTTTTACTATTAAGTAATTCCTGTATTAAAGGGCAGGATTTTAAAAATAGGCTTTTGTTTTTCTCATAGAAAAAAAAAATCAACACAGGTCAGTTAGTCTTTAAGCTATGTTTCTATTTTCCCTCTATGTTAGGGAGGGAGTAGGATTTGGACATATATAGAAAGATTCTGTAAGGGCCCATGGCAATTTAGTTTATGGATCATGTTTTAACGAATCATAAAACTTTTGTGAACTGGCCAGCTACTGACATGCTGCAGCCTTGAAAGTTTTTGTACCTCACTTGCATATCTTTAAGACATTATTTGGGGATGATAACATAGGGTCTCCATGTAGAGGAAAAAATGTCTCCTTCTAGTCCTGAATAAAATGATAATTCTTATTTAGGGAAAGCAGCAATTGCCTGCTTAATTGGAAGACTGCCTCTTAAGGAACAGAGAGGGAGAGAGAGCACTGAAGTTTAGGCTTTTAAATAAACTGGAAAGTTTATGGCATTGTAAATTATCAGCTTGTTTTCTTGAATATATCGAAGAACACTATTTTGACCTATTTCATAATTTTGTGGGGGTTTTGAAGTATTAATGAGCACACAGACATAGAAATAGTGACTTCTTAAATACTGTACTTAATTTTACCCCTTACCTCAAGATTCCTGTATATTTTAGGGTATAATAAAACACAGATTTGAATTGTGAAAAAAATAAGAAAAAATTAACACATGGAATTACATACTATCCACAATGTTAATGTTAATCCATTGTATGTTTTTCTCCCTTCTGTTTTCCTTTCCTGGATTCAATAGGTATTTTCCTACGTTGGAACAGATCCTCCAAGTATTTGGATGAAGCATATGAAGAAATGGTTAACATCATTGACTATAATAAGGAATTACAAGCAAAAGTAAATATCCTTCGGAGGCAGTTGGCAGAACTGGAAACTGAAGATGGGATCCAGGAGAGTCCCTGAAAGATACCCCCGCACCATGTAAGGACACTCTCGCACCCACATCCCACCTCTCCTTTGGCCCTTCAGCTCACTTTTACACAGTAGCCTTGATCCTAAGGCTTAGATGTGAGAACCCTCTAATGTAATGGATTTCTCAATATTTTATGAACAAAACTTATTATAATTACTCATGTTTCATGGGGCCAGTTAGGCCTCTTCACTTTGGGAGCAGGAAGGAGGTGCTAGTCATTTTATTTTAGGTGAATCAGGTGACTTATGTAATGCCATTTTGTGTTATATGCCATTTCATTATAAGTTTTTCTTTGTATCCACTTTCCAAACAGTGCTCCAGACCAGTCAAGGATATGATTAATCTCTTTTGGGAATATTTGTCAGTTTAAAAAAGGATCAGATGTTTAAACACTTTGAATATAAAAATATTTTTCAAAACTGAAGTCGTGGATAAACCAAGAATTTTATGTTTAACATGCCGTTGCCAATACCTGTGCCATTCTCTTTAAAATAGTTTTGGACTACCAAGCCGAATTTATTCTCACTCTGGTTTGACAAGAAATTCTGAGTAGTTATTCAAGGTGAATTATTTTTACAAGGGCAACAGGTATAGTCCTCTGATATTTACATTAAGAAGTAAATTTATTTTAACAGTAGACACTAAAAATATGTGCAATATAGAAACGTGGTAGGAATTTGTTACTGATGTGATGTTGTTACTGTTGAATTGGTCTTTCAGGTTTTTTGACCATTACATATTAAATGTGTATCAGATGCTGGATGTAACATTAAATCATCATTTATAATGTTAATTTGTTATAACTAAGCTACAAATATGGTTTCCTTGAACCAGAGATGCACTGCCCTTGTCTGAAGTTCTTATTGCACTGGTTTATGTATGTATGTGTATATTTTATTGTGTTTTATTAAGTATTCTAAGAGTTTACTAATACTAAGGTTACAGCTTTCATGTCGCCTTCAGCCTTTTGAAAATTCATCTTGATTCTGCTGATTTGTCCATTATATGTTAGGCAAATATAATTTAAGTGGAGGTGAAAGTTTATGAACATGATGCAGCTATGTTTTAAACTTCAGAAACAGATTTGAACTGTTTCAGTGTTGTAGAAGCAGTGATGACTATATTAGTGCTATGCTAGTTTATGCCACCGCTCTGAAAGTTTGCAGCCCAGTGCTTTCCACATACGTTTCTGTTTTGTGGCACTCCTCATTTTAACAAACACTATCAATTTTATTTATCCTTTAAAATGATAGTTGAAGAGTAATCATTAATACCATTTCTACCCCATCTGTATATAACCATTTCAGTGTAAAAGACACCTAAACTGCACCCTGCTTTTAGAGCTATGTATTGAGCTAAAAATGTAATTTTAAAAAAATTGACTCTATCAAAATCTGTGGCCACATTCAGAAGCCTTAGAAAGTGGCAAATTCTCGTTGCCCGAGTTTCATCTCTTTTCTGTTTCCTGAGACCTGTACCAAAAGGCTGGACAATTCATATTCAGAACTCTCTTTTGGTAGATTTGCCTGCCTTTTCCTCGAAGCTCAGTTTTATTCTCGACTTATTTTCTTGGCTATAGTTATGAATCTCAGGGCATTTAAAGCCCTCACCAAAAGGCTAAGGCAAGGAGCAAAGGAGATGTACTTTCTTGCTATAGATATCTCTGTATTATGTGAAATTCTATATATTTTTTAAAAAAGGAAACACCCTAGCTTTTTTATGGCCCCTCTAAATTGCTTGGTGCATTTATTTCACACAGCTGACTTTTTTGTTTTCTAATTTTGTCTCAAGACTAGATATGAAGAAGGAGCCTTTTTCTTCTCAGTTAATGGACCCATAAGGAAAACCATATAGAGATTTTTTGTTTTAGTGATTCTTTAAAAGTGACTTCCCACTGGTCATATTGATTGGCCATAGGGCTTCTGTGGGTGGAAACTTTGGAGGGAGATCTTGTCAGGTTTGGTCACAGAGAAATGGTATGCCGTCATTTATACCTGTCTTCCTGATTAACAGTTTATGTGCTGACCAGAGTATAATAACATAGTGTTTCAGTTTCTTTTTATTTCTCTTATTGAGACAGCAATCTTAAGCTGTTCGGACAAGTTTGCATTTTATTATTAATTTATAATTAGGGATTGTCCAAACCACAGTTCTGATTATAATTTGTAAAAACAAACTTTGGTATCAATGCACTTTCAAAGGCGTCAACTCGAAAACTCTGTCAAAAACAAGTGCTTCATCAGTATAACTTGAAGAGGGTTTTCAGTAATACTATTAAGTTACCCATCCCTTGGATGAGAAGACTACATGCAATAGATATACTAGTAAGAAGGTACTTGTTAAACATTAAATTTGGAGAATTGTCTTTGATAAATGTGGCTATAAAAACTTTAATGAAAAGAATAGTGGCAGAATTAGTGAGCAAGCAAATTGCCCCATAGGAGCTAATAATAATCAAGTGAGATACACTCAAGTTCTTGTATATTAGGCATCTTCCAAGTATTCATTTGCAGTGAACACTGGTTTATATTTTTGGAATGCAAAAAGTATGCCCCACAAAGAATATTTTAAAAATATAAAGGATTGCTACAGTCCTCTATCGGCAATATATAGATCTTTAGATTTAAATTATTTTTTTTAATCCAAAGAACATGGTTGATAATATAAAAATGCTGAAATTTCCTAGGTGGTAATACTTAGGTAATTATTTGGTCAAAATTTTCCATTTCAATTTTATTAAATGGAAGAAAACAAGCAGGAATTGTAAAATCTAATAGGTTTAAAACAATCTATACATGTGTTTTATTTCTAAGGAAAATTAGGCTGTTGAAGCAAGATTTTAAATCCTGCTTTCCCCAAGATTTTGGAGAAAACTTTGGAAGACACTAGATACTCATTCAGATACCATTTGGGGAATTTAAAAACTTTTCTTTGAACTCTGAAACCTGATTTACAGAAGTGATATGCCATTACTTTTCATTTTAAAGGATGAAAATTAGTGAGATTTTAGTCTTTGATTCAGTTAGTATTTATGTTAAATTAAAAACTCAGTATCATGGAAAAGATTTGCCCAGTAGTTGTCTCATGCAGTGAAAAATAAGAATGTTTTGCTGCATTTTTAAAAATCTGGTTAAAGATGTAACTTTTGTAGTCAGTCTGGTTTCAGGATTAGCTATTTTAACTATAAGTCTTAATGAGGGCATCAAGTTCACTTATTATCATACCTTAAACTGAGGCAAAAGTTTGGGTATTTACCCATATCCAAATTTAATGAATGAAAACTGTATTGAGAGTATTATGAGCAATCTTTACCAGAAAATTATTTCCTAGACTAAAAAAAATAAATAATTTTTTTTTTTTTTTAAAAGGCTATTTTTAGAATAGTTGATTCCCTGTTCTGGCAGCTTTGAAATTTACCAGAGAATGAAGTCATTCCGTACATCTTATACAGGTTTATGTTATACCTCAAGACAACGTAGATTAGTTAGTTCTTATTCTTTAACATGTCAGGTTTTTTCCCCTCCAGAGTTGATTCTAAGTTATTACCAGATAGTATTTTTATGTAATTTACCATCTTAACCAAAAACATTAAAAGACTGATTTCTCCATTTATTATTTATTCTCAGATGATATGAAATGCTAATTTTCTTACAATATCAGTTTTCTAATTTTTGTTTTATTGAACAAAAGTACTTTTACATTCACTCAGTCTTTATAATCTAGTGTCCACAGCATCTTCCTTTAAACCAACAGCCCAGTGGAGACCCTCTGAAACTGTATAACTAGATTTTAGAAAGTCTGAACTTGTTATCTAAATTCCCTCTAAGTAATCCAATGTCCTGTTTTTGAACTACACTGTGGAACTGTAGTTTGTGTTTAATTTACTGAAAGATAAGCTCACAGTAGACAATACTTTGCCCTGAATAATAATTTCTGATGAGAGCTTACTGACTTTTAGAGTCTTTCTTTAAACCATCTGTGAGTATACAGATTAGCTGTATTTGTGATTTGTAATTAAAACAAGTTACAGAACACTGCCTGTGTCTGTCTGCCCAAGATATTTGTTTCACTTTGAAAATGCACATATCTTTGGAGAGATGGATTATTCTATACAAATACACCCTGAGTTCTGTTGTTTAGAATACTTATAGCTCTATTACCACCTAGCCTAAAAATGTACTTGCACAACTTAGTTACTTAAGAAAAAGAATATGTATTTCTTCAATAGCGGGTATTTGAATTGTACTCTTGATATATTTGAATGTGACTCCTGGAATTAAGTGCACTATTATTATTCATGTACACAATAAAATTGCACCATATGGCAAATGTGTCTATAATATATGCTTTGCTCAGAGTGCTGTAATGTACAGGTTTCTATATTGTGAACCTGTCTATAATCTTTGGGAAAAATACTAAACTTTTGTAGATCTGTTTAACATTTTTAATATTATTTGTGATGTTCCCTAAATGATAAGTTCAGTTATGTCCTAAAACTGGAATCATTTTTCTTGAGTTGGTTGTTTTGTCACGCTTGGTTTACCAAATCAAGAAACAACCTTTTCGAACATGGTACTGTTTTCTTAGTTCGCAAGATTTATGGGTGGTGTTCTCCCTCTGCCTCCGATGACTGTTGCATAGATGCTAGTGTTCAGTTTCTATAGACAATGGTAATAAAATGTGAATATATTCAAATGCTGGTAAATTAAATCTGTAGGCTGACTTTATTTTTTTTTCAAATATTTGTGATTTTTGCAGTGTTTCAGTTAAAACTTACACACACACACACACACACACACACACACACACATATACCTTGTATTTTGAAAAATTCAGATCCACAAAAAATGTTGCAAAATAGTACAATGATTTCTCATTTATTGTTTACCTAGACTGAATAATTTTTAACATTTTTAACCTTTGACTTAATGCTCTTGAGTGTGTGTGTTATTTTGTTGAAACACTTGAGCGTAAGCTGTAGGCATCATGACCTTCCACCTAGTACTTCAAAGATATCTCCCAAGGATTAGGAGTATGTATTATACATATTATTTACTCAGTTAAGTCAATGAAAGGAAAAGGGAAAGCTTCTCCTTAGCACAGGTTGTCGACAATGAAATGTAGAAAGAATGACGAAATTAGAAAGTCACTATTTGGCAGTCATCATAGTAATAATCTAGGCAGTTACCTTAAGTGAATGTTTAAAACCTAGCAAGAGAAAGTTTGTGAATAAAAGCATATATTATACTCAAAGTATTTTTCCATAAAATACTGACTAGTTGCAAAGGGGAAAACAGTAACTTTACAGATAAGAAACCTGGTAAATATCACCAGGTTAATATATCCCATTACTAGTGGTGTTAATTACCCTAGCACAATTAACACCACTAGCAAATAGGACATATCATATCACGTGCCTTCTGATATGATCCACTGAGAACACAGTATAACTTGTGTTGCATTTTTGCAAAAACAAACAAACAAAAAAGCACAACCTGAATCTAATTTTGAAGAAGCATCAGGCAAACTTAAATTGAGGAACATTCTACAAAATAACTGATCTATATCCTTTACAGAAATTATGAAGCTTATAGAAGAAAAAGAAAGACTGAAAACTTTTTTATAAGTTTGAAATTATTTCGAAAGTTTTTAAGAAGCACAAAGTGAACGGAAAACAGCAGACAGCATCCATACAAAGCTATAAAATTAAAATGAGAAAATATTTCAGCTGATAAAAATTACTCCCATTAATGAAACAGTAAAGAGAAGCAAACTGTAACCCATTCCAAAAGGAATATATACCTTTCAACAAAACTTCCAGACATGCTGTGAAAAAACACCTTGAGTGAGAAATTACAAAACTTGGAACAGAAATAGACCAAAAACCAAACGGGAAGGGTAGAAAACAAGGGTTGAATGAACTCAGGAATTTAGGGAATAAAAAAGTCATCTTAAAGGTGAAATTATTAGATACTCAAGGAAGACTAAATGAACTAAAAATTTAAAGCATTGAAAAGTATGAAAGGCCAAGCATGAAAATAATAAGCAAAAAGACCAAAGAGAAAGTCATCAATGTAGAAGACACTCAAATAAGAGGCTATGTGTAAATGATTGGAGTCCATGAAAAAGAAACAAAATAATGGAACAGAACAAATATTGAAAATAATAAATCCAAGAAAAGTTTCCAGAAATAAAAGTCTGAATGGAACTGGATACAGATTGGTCGATTCCAAGATATATCCTAATAAAACCACTAGACTTTAAATATAAAGAGGGGGATAAAAATCCCTAGGGCCTCTAGGCAAATAGAGTCACTTAGAATGAGGTTATCATTAGAATTCTCAACGATATAAAGATAATAAGGAGAGCATTTTTGAGAAATAGAAAAGTATGAATCAAGGATTTTTTTATTAAGTCAACCTGTACTTTAAGAATCAAAGCTGTTGAAAAGTTTTTAAACATACAAGAACTCGGGTAATGCTGTAGTCAAGAGTGCTTCCTGAGAAATCTGTGAAAAGGTGAGTTTCGTCCAATTAGGAGATGACTGGGAAAATTATAGGGCTCTAAATATATTGTGATTGTAAATCCCAGACTAAGACAAAGGTAAAGACAAGGTTGGAAGAATATAGTGTAGAAATTATGTATTCTGACAAAGTCAGAATACAGAAATAATGGAATTTTTTGAGTAAGATATAAAAAAAGAATAAGCTCATTGACTGTCATTTAAGTAACAGGTAGAAGTAAGTCAAAGATATCACTTAAACCCAACAAATTGTAGAATGTTAGGACAAAGGTGCTATGACCACCTTTATAAAAAAGTATTATAAAGATATCTCTAGAAAAAATTCAAATATTTTTATACCCAAGGAAATAAAAATGCCAAAGTAACAATGTAATGAAACACAGTAAATATAACGTAATACACATAGTAAGTATGTCAAAAACAATGTGATAATTGAAATCAAACAGCAGACATCAATAAATGTGAATGGGCTTGATTCATCTACTTATATATCTTCAAATTGATTTATAAAGCAAAACCCAACTCTGCTGTGTACAACAGACAGAATTAAAACAAATGACTTAAAAAGGTTTTTTTAAAATAGTATACCAGTCAAGGTTCAATATATTACAAAACTACAGTAATCAAAACAGCATGGTACTCAAACAGACATAAAACCAATGGAACAGAATAGAGAGCCCAGAAATAAACCTTTGTGTGTGCGGTCAAATGATCAAAAAGAATGCCAAGACCACATAATGAGGAAAGACCAGTCTCTTCAAAAAATGGTGTTGGGAAAATGAGACCTCCATATGCAGAAGAATGGAGCTGGACCATTACCTTACATCATATACAAAAACTCAGAATGCATTAAAGATGTAACATAAGACCTAAAACAATAAAACTGCCAGAAGAAAACATAGCTTCACGACATTGGATTTGGCAAGGATTTCTTGGGTATGACACTAAAAACACAAACAACAGAAAAATAGATAAATGGGACCACAGAGAACTGAAAAACTTCTATACATCAAAAGAAACAACAGAGTGAAATGGCAATGTACACAATGGGAGAAAATATTGCAAATTATTTCTCTAATAAGGGGTAATATCCAGAATATATAAAGAACCCCTACAACTCAACAACAACAAAAAACCAATAACCAAATTAAAAAATGGACACAGGACTTGAATAGATATTTCTCTGAAGATGTGCAAATGGCTAATAAGCCTATGCAAAGATACTTAACATCACGAATTATTAGAGAAATACAACTTAAAACCACAATGAGATATGATCTCACACTCATTAGAACAGCCACTACCAGAAAATCAAAAAATAACAAATGTTAAGTATGTGGAGAAACTGGAACTCTTGTATACTGTTGGTGGGAATATAAAATGTCACAGCAACTATGGAAAACGGTATGGCACTTCCTCGAAAAAATTAAAAAGAGAATTACTATAAGATCCTGCAATCCCACTTCTGGGTATATTATCGAAAAGAATCTAAAGCAAGATCTTGAAGAGATATTATTAGCACACCCATGTTCATTGCAACAATATGCACATTAGCAAAGCCACCCAAATATCCATTAATGAATGAAGGAAGGAATTCCTGTCACATGGATGAAACTTGAAGACATTTCGCTAACTGAAATAATTCAGTCACGAAAAGATAAATACTGTATTATTTCACTTATCTACAGTATTCAAAGCAGTCAAATTTGTAGTAACAGAAAGTAAAATCATGGATACACTGTTAAATATATTCACAACGATGTGAATATACTTAATACCCAACTATACACTTAACATGATTAATATGATAAATTTTGTTTTTTACCAGTATTTAGAAATTTATGATAAAACAATATGAGATTAATACACCTTCTTTTCAAATCTAAATGTTTTTAAACTACTGTAAAGTTCGGGGAAAAAGAATAAGCCATTGGAAAAGCATATAAGGTGATGTAAGCAAGTTGATGAAGTCGGCGGATCCAACCTTGACAAACTTCAGAACCAAGTTTGCCAGATTTCTGGAAAAACAGTCAAAGGTTTACACCAACCGAGCAAATACTGAATAAATTAAAAGGAAACTTGAGAACTTTAGAAAAATTTTGTGGCATTTTTACCCACCTGTGTCACCACCGTGGGCCCTTTTGAAGGCATCAGAGCAAACTTAGTCAAAAATTATTATATATGTCAGTTGTACCCTGTCTAGGGGATACCTAAAGGATTGACAGAAAGTGTTCTCTGTTTTGCCTAACTCAGAACTCAGGCTGGAAAGGTAGTGGGCTTTGGTCGAAAGTGCTGGGAGGAGAATTAACAATCCACAAAATATTATAGTCAAGGTATATAAGGCTCAAGATACCTAAGGCCTGAGGGGAAAAGCTAGGAGAGATTGTTTGGTAAATTAAGATATTCAAAAACCTTGTGTGTATGAAGTAATTTAGAGGGCCACATACATGCCTAGGTTAAGATACATGTTTAGAAAAGTATTGAGAAGACCCAAGTTTTCACAGAGAAGTGATCCCTAAATTGACTACAAGCCTGGTGTTGAAGGAGGTTCCCAACACAGAACTGATCTGCAAAGATTAGAAGAGATAATTTTTGTTTGCTTGTTTCGGTAATTTTTTAAATTTCCTGGCATTCAAAGCAATCTCTGCCAAAACATTAGGTTGACAAGAGCCGAAGAAACAGAGACCTCAGTAACCATACATGATAAGAAATCCAATCATTGCAGAAAAACAGTTTGGAAAACCAACTAAACAAATGGACTACTACAGCCTTCAATAACAATAAAACAAACAAAAAGCCCTCAGCAATCCTGGGGAAGAGCAAGAATCTAATTTCCAGTGTTTCCATATTATAATATTGAAATTTTCAGTTTTTAACAATACCGACAAGATCACAGGACATGCAAAACAAAACAAAACAAAACAAAACAAAACAAAACAAAACAGGAAATTAAGGCCCATTCAAAAGAACGAAATAAATTGAAAAAAACTATCCCTGAAAATTACAGACATTGGACTTACTAGAGAAAGACCTTAAAATAACTGTCTTAAATAGCATTAAAGAACCGAAGGAAGACATGGTCAACAAATTGAAAAAAATCAGGAAAATGTATGAACGAAATGCAAATATCAATAAAAAGAAATTATATAAAGGAACCGAACAGAAACAAGCTGAAAAGTGTAACAACTGAAATGAAAAAGAATCACTAGAAGGGTTCAACAAATTACTTGATTAGACAGAAGAAAGAATCAGCAAACTTAAACACAGAAAAATTGAAATTGTCCAGACTGAGGAGCAAAAGAAAAAGAAGAAAAGTGACTAGGCCTAAGAGACCTGTGGTACACCATCAAGACAATGAACATATGGACTGTGGGAGTCAAATAAAGAGGCAGGAAAGCAAAAGATTATTCAAGGAATTGAGGGCTGAAAACTTCCAAAATTGAAGACAGACATGAATTTACGAATCCAAGAAACTTAACTACCAAGAAGTATAAACTTACAGAGACCCACACTGGAAAACACATTAGAATCTATTGAAAGGTACATCCCATCGTGTGAGGATACAGTGATAAAGACCATATGAAAGCTAGAAGCAGAATTCTTACCAGACCCAATGATTATGGCACCCTGATCTTGGACTTGCATCCTCCACTATGAGAAAATAGATTATCATTTAAACTGAAAAAAGAGACATAAACCATAAAGAAATCTTGAAAACAGTAAGAAAATCAATACATTCAAGAGATCAACTGATCCCTCACCAAAGTCAGCGGAGGCCAGGAGCAGGGGCATAATATATTGAAAATATTGAAAAAAAAAAAAGTCTACTTAACATTCTATATCCAGAAAAACTGTCTTCTAAGAACGATGGAGAATTTAAAATATTCTCAGATAAATAAGAGCTCAGGGAGCTTGTTACTACTAGAACTGGTCTACAAGAAACACTAAAAGAAGTTGTTCAGGGTGAAATGAAAGAACATTAGACAATAATTCAAAGCCATATACAGAAATAAATATCTCCAGTAAGACCAATTGGTTATTTATCCTTTCTCTCCATCAAGAGCCACTGCCTATGTCTAAGGGCTTGATTTGACTTTTTGGCTACCTGGGTCATGCAGGCTGTCAGTTCTTTCTTTTGACTATTAGAAGGAATGACTCTAAAAGTAATAACCTTTGTACTCTCTTGAGTCCGTTGAATTGTTTGGTACTGACAGAGATACAGTTTCTCCCACCTGAAACCTGATATTTCCAATAATTTAGTAACTTTATAATCAGAAAGTTTATAAAATTGGAAGCTAAAGTTTCAAAGCCTGACAGGAAATTTTTCTTGGGGGGGGGGCGGTGGGGGGAAGGCCTCCTCCTCAAAGCGAAGAAAATTATATACCCAGAGAGAAAGAAGCAAATTTAGAAAATGTAGTTGGACAAATAGATCAACTATGATGTCACTTAAGTTTAAATCTAATTCTTTGGGGGAATTGCCACAATTGTCCTTATCTTACAAATCTTTGTGAAAACAGAAATGCAGCTCGAGAGGCAGTTCAAAGCCTACCTACCTTTACTGCCCTCGGTTCCTCACAGTGAAGGAAAAAAAACATAAGATAAAAAGGGTTTTGTTTGTTTGTTTGTTTTTAAGCACAAATTGCCACTCTGGCTCCAAGGCTCCTTGTCAAAGACAAACACAAATCTTAATTTTTCTCCTTTACAAATAATAAGAAAAAGCCTTAGCCATCTGAACAAATAAACTTATTTCACCTGCTATAAATTAGTGGGATTCTGCCTTATTGTACTCTCATGGCTGAAATTTAAAAAAAACAAAACTGTCAGGTCTCTGGTTGCATCTGTCTGAATATGTGTACATATGTCTATCTCCAGAGGAGATTATTAGAATTGGGTTGTGAAGGGCTCAGTTTAATTGGCTCAAAGGAATTAAGCACTTATATGTAAAAATTATTTAAAAAAAAAATAGAAACTAATCCAAATGATTTTCAGGATCACTTCATCTGGGAAAATATTTTATATTAAAGCTGGTTTGAGTTTGGGTTGGTTAAATAAATGTGTCTTTAGAGTTATAAGCATTAAGTATAACACTTTTATTCTCCCTAAGTTTATTAGTCAAATAAGTTCATGTTATCTCTGTTGTAAAATTTGTCGGCAAGAAAAATAACTTGGTGTGATAAATTTTTCATAAGTAACATAAACATAATTATTGAGAACAAGTAAATTAAACATATGTAAATAGAATAAAAGTTTTTTTTTTTTTAAGTAAAACCTTTTAGCAACAATTACATAGTGTATGTACTTAAAACAGTTTCCAGAATTCTTCTGGTAACCTGAAACCTTAGAGTTTTGCCATTAAGTTAGATGATGGGTCAAGTTAAATTTATTGACTATGTGGATAATTTCCAAATAAGGTAAAATACTAAAATGTTGCTAAATAAGTCTAAATCTACTTTTGACTTCTTTTTTCAGAGAAACAAAAAGATAAATTTGGATCTATTAATAATATGTTTTGTATTTTGTTGAGAGAGCATATATTTCTAAAAATTATGAAATATATTTGCCAGTAAAGGAAACTATGTTTCTAGAAGTTATGAAATTATTCATAAATTTGCCAATCTAAAGAATGTTAATTCCTTACTTTTTAGTTGTCATTAGAAATTAGGGTTTCTAAGCATTAGGAATTCTACTTAATAACAAAGGGTATGTGTTTTAAAGAAAAAAAAAAGGATAAGGTATGGAAATGCATGTTTCAGAGAATTAAAAGAAAATGCATTGTCATAAAATAAGTTGGTTATTTCTGAACGAATAAGAAAAAACATCCTAAAAAGGACAAGGAATGTTGCAGAAGGTTTGCGGTAAAGAAATCTTGAGAAAGGAATTTTGTGTGTGGTCAAGCATAAGATTAAAATTAATTTAATTTTAAAAATTAATTTAATTTTAAAAATTAATTTAAATATCAAAAGCTGATGCAAAATTAGAGTTTGGTTCTTTCTCTGTTAAAAGTTCAAAGTTCTCATGTACTAATGGTATGCTATTAATGAGAGATTATAAAGGGAAAGCAAAGATTTCATGTTTTATTAAAATTATTTCCTGTGCTGTCATCAGGTCTTTGATTGCTGATTTGGTAAACTAAGTCTTCTCAATATTAAAAGAGCTAAATTTTGCTTCCAATCATTTAACTTTCTGTTTTTGCCTGCAAAGTCTTTGTCACCATGATTAAATAGATAACTAAGTATTATTTCTGTGACCTAGAATTGTTTGACTGTTTAAAAACTTGTAATATGTTTGATAAACTTCCCAAAAATTCAAAATGAAAATCTTTTTCTTAATTGGAAAATAACAGATTTTTAGGAGGATCCTTGAAACTATTCTAAGGAAATACCTCTCTTTATAAAAGGGGGAAAATTAGACTAATTAGGCCCATTTGATATGCTAAAATTACACTGGAAGCATTGTCAAATAAAAAATAATTCAGTTGTATTTGTATGCATATATCATTATCGAAATAAATGTTCTAGAAATTATATAAAATTTCTAAGAATCTGCAATATCCTGATATATCTTAAAATGTGTGTTACAGAGAAATAAACAACATCTTTGTAGATTGTATTATATCTTTAACCATGTCATTTTAAGGTTTTTGTCATTTACAACATTATTTTATTGATACTTCTGCAAGCATGTTTTTGTCTTCAGAGACATTCATAAAGAGCACTCTAACATTTACTCTAAAATACAGGTTTCTGATAAACTTTCAGATCATACCTTTAAACTAGGTGAGGATTCACAAAACTCAGAAAAAAACTGGATTCATCAAATTGCTAACAAAAAGCTCAAGATCAATAAGAATTAATAATATGGGATTGAATGAACTTGTGAGGAGGATTATAATTTTTATGACGTTTTTATTTTAAATATTACTGTTATTTTCATTGTTTTTCCAGACATAAGGAAACCTTTAATCTTAAGCTCCCTATGACATAGAACAATTGGGTAAATTATACCTTTGTAAGCAGAATAGAAATATATTTTTCTCCTTACTTGATGCCTCCAGAATTCAGAAATTCTCAGTGAGTATTCTTATTTTTATGGCAATATAGTTGTTTGCATAAGTTCAAGAATAATCTGCTCTCCTTGTAACAGGACACAACTGGAAACTGGTTCTATTACCAAGGCTTTGACTGGAATATCATTTGAGAGAGACATGCTCGGACTCAGATATTGCCAGACTGCCTTAAGGAATTAAGAGAGATTTATGGAAGCCAATCAAATCCTTGGAAATATCAGCCTGGTCGCTTGCTTCCAGGGTTCCCAGCATCCTTACAAAATGAGTAAGGAAGGTGACTTCCTGGAAGTTACAGGATATTCATATTTTGAGGACTTAAAAAGTAGAAAGTCACCAAAATCTATATGTATTGCAAGTGAAGTCTGATAGCAAGTCCTTGCCTTGGCTTTTCTGGCATTGAGAGGTCTTTTATGGTTCAATCTTAAGATTCCTGATGAAAAATTCCAACAAAGTATATTTAATTACTATTCTTACTGATCCTATATAAATAACAAGCCAAGTTTATTGAAATTAGACTTATTGTACGAAACAAAATTAGTCTTAATTTGGCTATCTTTGTCACAGTTCTTCAGAGAAACAGGACCAATAGGATTGATCAATCGAGCAATCAATTTATTGTAATGAATGGACTCACCTGGTATGAAGTCTAAGAAATCCCACAATCTGGAGACCCAGGAAAGCCAATGGTGCAAGTTTCAGTCCAAGCCTGAGTCCAAAAGCAGGAGAAGACTGATGCCCCAACTTGAAGTCTGTCAGGGAAAGAGATGAAAGTCTCCCTTTTATTCTACTCAGGCCTCCAATAGATCGGATAAACTTACCCGTGTTGGGGAGGGCAATCTGCTTTACTTAGTCTGCATTTTCAAATGTTAATCTCTAAGAAACACCCTCACAGAGATATAACTGGAATAATGTTTAACCAAATATCTGGGCACCTCATGGCCCAGTCAAGTTGACACATAAAAATTAAGCATCACAAATGGCGATGAGACAGAAATTTCAGAACAGGAAGAGCCAGAGACTGGTCTATATCTTATGGAATGCCATGCCCAGACCAACTTATATTAAAGAATTCTTGTCAAACAATTTGTTTATGAGCATGTGTCAACATTTATTTATAATATTATAGGCTGAAGAAAAATTTCTAATAGGTCAATTCAAAAATTCACTCTAAATAAGGACATTTCATGAGAAAAGTGAATTATTAGAACAGCAATCCTCAAAGTGTGGTGGTCCCTGGGTCAGCAGCACGAACCTCACCTGAAAGCTTGCTAGAAATACATCCCCAGAATGTACCCTGTACCTACTGAATCAGAAACTCTGGGCTACAGACCAGAAATATGTGTTCTAACAAGCCCCCCAGCTGATTCTGTGGCACACAATAGTTTGAGATCCACTCGTTTATAATTGTTAGGTCAGATGCTTAAAAAGAAAGTCTGATTCAATGTCCCTACCCTCTTGACTGTCAGGAGACAGTCAATGGGAAGGTGGGGGTAAGTGGGAAACTAGCCCATCAGAGCAAGTCTTAATCAAAACATTTCTTAAGCATTTATGTCGGAAATATTAATTGCTTTCTGGCAGGAGGTTATGAATTACAGAACATGTCTTGAGTGATTTTTTTTTAGATGTTACCAGCATTGCTTTCATCTGTTGACATAAGAACATCCAAACCTGGAGAGAATTTTTACAAAAATTTGAGTCAAACAGAGGATATGCCTGAAGCAAGATCTCAACAGACTGAGAACAATGCTTCTAAGAATAATAGTTTGTAGTTTCTTTTATGCACCTGAGATTAAGAAGGGAACATAAGGAAGTTTATAGGAAGGTGGGAGAAAGTAAAGTGGGGATTGGCGCTTGAGGGTGGTCACACTTTGATTACTTCCCATTAAATTTTACAACAAAGATTTGATTCATCACTCAGGATTGTCTCTTCTCTCTCTCTCTCTCTCTCTCTCTCTCTCTCTCTCTCTCTCTCTCTCTCATTTTAGAGTTAAAGAAATACAATTCCTCCCACTGCGAATCTCCTTTTGTGGTCATTATTTCCACAAACTCTATTTTTCCCAAGTGAAATTTTACATATTTACATTTTGTTAGGAAGATTTTTAGTTATTTTTATTGACAGATTTTACTGCATGCATTTATTTTACTTTTTAAAATACTTTTTCCACTTACTCTTTTAAGATCATTTTAGACCTCCGGAGTAGTAAGAACAGTAGAGTTCCTTTATACCCTTCCCACGGCTTCCCCTAATATAACATAACCATAGCACGATTCTCATAACTAAGGAAGTAGCATTAGGACAATGCAATGAACTAAACTACAAACTTTATTTGGGTTTCACCGGTTTTTCCACTGTTCTTTATCTGTTCCAGGATCCGATGTAGGATCCCACCTTATGATACTTAATCAAAAAAACAAAACCAAATATGGGATGGATTGACTCCATAAAAGAAGCCATAGGCAGAGTCTACAGGAGCTGAGTGGGGCTGCTGAGGACAGGACGCTGTGGACATTGGTCATTCATAGGGTCACCAGGCGACGAGCTGACTCAGTGGCGTGCAACACACTCTTGACTTCAGTGTCTTACAACCCCGTCTTTCCTGACTTTGAGACTTTTGAAGAGCAATGGTCAGTTGTTTGGGAAATGTTTCTCTACTCGTGTTGTCTGATGTTTTCTCATGATTAGACTGAGGTTATGCATCGTTGGGAAGGATATGACAGAGGCGATATGCTCTTTCCAGGGCGTCATATCACGAGGTACACGATGTCGATATTTCTGATGATGTTAACCTTAGTCACTTGGTCGAGAGGGTGACTGTCAGTTTTCTTCACCATAAAGTTACTATTTTCCCTTTATTATTAATAAACGTCTATTTGGGGAGAGATACCTTGAGACCACACAAATATCCTCCTCTTTCAAGCTTTCACCCACTAATTAGCATCTATCTGCAATCTCACCTGCAGCAATTATTGCTGTGGCGTTCTTATGGGGAATGCCTATTTCCCTCATTCGTTCTACATTTATTAGTTGAAATTCTTCTGTACGAAATAGTTGTCCCTTCTCCCTCATTTATTTATTCATTCATTCGTTTATAGCAATATGGACTGGAGGAAATTTATTTTTATCTATTTTTTATTATTTGGATTTGCGATCTGAGAGCTAAAATCTCAACCCTGAAAATGGAGGGAAAGTCTTAATAGTATCATTATCTAAGTTCGGGTAACATATCTACTTTGCTGACTTAAGCCAAAGGATATAAGGAAGGCAAAGACTGGTTGGGAAGACTGGAGAACCTGCCTGGAAAGGAGCAGGAAGCCCAGAAGCCCACAGGCAGTGGCCCCTGGCAGGGCTGACCTTAGAGGGCCTCTGCTGGTGGAGACATCACCTGCTCTCTTCAGATTCTTGGTCGCTCCAATCAAGGTTCAAGTCTGAAGGGAGTGTCTCTGCCGGCTGGCTAGGGGAGCCGGAGGGCTGATGCTACGTGTACCAAACTATTTCCATGACAAAGAGAGAAATAGATGCTAGGCAGCCAGCAACCGCCCACCTTTCAGTCCCTTGGAAATCAACCCTTCTCCTTGGACCCTCCTCAGAAATAAAAGTTGAAACCATGCTTGCCCCTCCCTCCAACCAACCAGACCAGGAGCAATGTAAATCTCTTCCTACAACCCCACTCAAAGCACGAACTTTGAGGAAAACAAAAAATAATTTCTCATTGTATGATGGCGTCTATTGGAAAGAGCAAGAGACCTACTGCCTGGGTCAGCATTCTGGTCCCCTTGGTCTTAACCAAATGTCTTCATGTCTCCGGGTGGGGCTTCGCCTTTTCCATTGTGAAGTGGGTATAAATGGCCTTAATAATCTCTAAGGTATCTTGAGAGGCTAAACATCTGTAATTAATATTTCAAAATTCAAGCGCACCAAAGGAAGACCCGTAATGAAGAACATGTTATATGAGAAAATGCTAAAGAGCCTGGAAAACGTAAAATTAGACGTATTTCATAAAACCATAGGTTCTTAAGGGGACCTTAGAACTGTTTTTCCAAAACCCTAACGTGCATGAGACTAACTCGCGGATCTTGTTAAAATGCAGATTATGATTTAATAGCCCTGGGTGGGGGCTCCTTTATCCAGGGACCACACTTGAGTACCAAGCCTCCAGGGAAGATGGGTGGTTCACAACCGTGACAGCACGGCACATCGGCACATCGGCACATCGGAACCCCCCGAGGAGCTTTAAAACAATACTTCTGCCTGGGCTCTCGCACCTCACCGCCCCCCGCCCGAAGACATTCATTTGGTCTTAAGTGCAACCTGCGTTGGGAGAAATTTAGAAACTCCTGGTGATTCTAATATGCAGCGAGGTCTGAACACCACTGCCCCATTACAACCTTCTCAAACTTTAGTGCGCGTCAGCATCCCCTGGAGGTCTTGCTCAAACACAGCTAGCTGTCCCCCGCCCCCAAAGATTCAGACTCACAGGTCTAGGGTGGGGCCTCGAATTTGCATTTCTGACACGCTCCCGGGTGATGCTGACTCCAGGGTCTGTGGCTCGGAGGTCATTTAATCTTACGGCGATGTATACCACGTGGGAAACCGAGATGAAGTGAGTTGCTCAAGGTCTCTCCACAGCAGACCTCCTGACTCTTGTCCCGGGCATTTTCCTCAGCTGTCTTTCCAGCTTTCTCTTCTGCGTGCTGCATCCTTCCCCAGTCCAATGCGGAGCCGCTAGACGCCAACACGAGCAGGTCCCCTGAGGCTCCAAAACGGCGGGTTTGCGCTTAGGGGAGTGCCCGTGCACAGCCGGCCCCTGAATTCTCCACGGGGTGGGTGCCCGGCAGGGGCTGGGCGAGGGGAGCGCGCGGCCCGGGCCCGCGGGGACTCGCTGGGAGAGTTTAGCCACCTCGACCTGCGCGCTCCGGGGCTCCGAGCCCCACCCCCAGGTGACCTGGCGCCGCGCCGTCGGCTCACGTTGAAAAAGGGGATTGGCGCGTCGCGGGGCGGGTTGCGGCGCGGAGAGGATAAAGGCGCCGCGCGACCAGCACCCGCTGAGGTTTCGGCTCGCGGCGCTGGCGCTTAAGCGGAGCGCCGCGTGCCGCTCGGGCTCCCGCGCCACATCGCAGCATTTCTGGCCGCTGCGTCGGAAGGTCGGTGCGCAGGTAGCCAGAGGTTGCCCGATGGCTGTCCTGGGGCGCTAAGCGCCTTTTGGGAGCAGAGGCCGACGTCGCGCACCCTCTTCCCGGCTGGCGGGATGGTTGCGACCCGGCCGCGGCGCCGCAAACTGCGCTCTCGCCGGAGCGCAGCGGGCACCGGGGAGCTGGGAGGTCAGCTCTGGAGGAGGCCCGGGGCTCTGCTGGGCCCCGCAGGGAACGACACCCTGCCCCCTCCACCTTTTGGATGGGCACCCCCCGCCAGGGACTAGGGGCCGCCGCGGCTATTCTCATGAAACCTGTTTATCGAGTCAACCCCCGCGGAGGGTGGGGTCTCACACCCTTTCCGTGGGAACCAGGCTGAGGCCAGAGACCCGTGTGCAGCGCAAGTCCTTGCGTCTTCTTGGGTTCCCTGTCCAGGGCAGTTGTGCATGGGAGGAGGGGGCTCCCGCTCCGCAGAGCCAGGCCGCTCTTAGGGCTCCGGGATTCTCCCCCACCCCTGACCCTTTCTGGCTTTCGGATCATCCCCAGATGCTCGCTGGAGTCTTGTCTTTACATTGAGCAGTTCGCTATGTGCTTTTCGTAGACTGATTCTATTAGATTCTTTCAACGATCTATTTTGGTGGTCCTATCACTGTCCCATATCTGAGGATGAAGACAATTGAGGTTTGGCAAGGTAGCCTCACACAGCGAGAGAGTGCAGTGCGTGGCCTTGAAACCCTCCTCCGCCATGCTGGTCGGTGCCCTCCTCTGGGGAGGGGGAGGAGCCGCCTGGAGCCCGCAGGGGGTGGTGGGGAAGATGCCACCTGCAGGAGCCCCGGCCAGGGGAGTGTTTCCTCTTCGTCTTCTCTCTTAGGTACCTGGTCGCATTTCTTCTCTCGAGGGAGAAGAGTGGGGGTGGTGGAAAGATGGTTTGAGACTCAACGACCCGGTTTCCTCCCGCTTCCTCTCGGTGATTAGCATCTGCCTGACCTTGGGTGGGTCAGTCCAATCTGTGTAATGGAGAAAAGATCCCCGTTTCAGGGTTATTGTGAAGCTTCAATAAGAGATCAGGAGAGCAGGTGCTTGTCAACCCTCAGTGGTTATGAGGTGCCCGATTTTCCCTTGGGTCATTACCATTAAGAGGACACGTTATTACTTCATGAACCAGAAAGTTTAAAGGTGAGACTGCCTTGCAGATATGTTTTCTGAGCGTTATTGGTCCTTAAAGCAGAATAAGAGGTGGGAGAATCCAGGGGACTCGAAGGTGGGCCTGATCATCAGTGTCTTTAGAAGTGAGAGCGGGCGCTGGGGCTGGAAAGTTGTCAACTAGGCAATGGCTGACCTCTCCTCAAAGCGGTTTCACTGAGTCCAGCGCAGGAAGCTCCACTTTGAGGAGCAAAGAGTGAAAGTTTGGAGCAGCTTACTGTTTCTGGAGAGCCCTGAGACTGGAAGAAAAGACAAAGGCAGTAGGAGGAGAACAACAGGTTCCTGCAGGTTGGCAAGTGAAGAAAAAAGAATTAACAGGGACTCCGTGGGGCAATGGCTTGGGGGTTCAGATGAGTTAGAGGTAGGCAATCGTACTGTCAAGTCTCTGGGAGCACCACTGATCTTCACCGGGTGACATTTTCCAGCTCCTCAGCAATATGTGTATGCACAGACCATTTCTTGGGGCTGGAGACTTCTTTCGTAATATAAATTTTATTTCAAAGTGTGGTTTTAATCACAACAAAATTTACCATGTTAACCATTTTTAAGTTTATAGTGCAGTAATTGCAAGTATATTTATATTGTAGAACTTCATCTTGTAAAACTGTAGCTATGCCCATTAAACACTAATATCCCCTCTCTCTCCCTCCCACCCTTGGCGACTACCTTTCTGCTTCCTGTTTCTATGACTTTTGACTGCTTTAGATAACCCAGAACTTATACAAGTGAAATTAAACAAAATTTGGCCTTTTGTAACTGGCTTATTTACTTAGCATAATGTCCTTGAGTTTTATCCATGTTGTCACGTGTGACAGGATCTCCTTTTTCAAGGCTGAATACTGTTTCCTTGCATGTGCACACACACATATGTGTGGGTATCACATTTTCTTAATCCATTCATTCATCAGGGGTCGGATGCTTTTAGCTTCATGCTTCATGTGCTGGAGACATTACTTAATGCACCCTTATTTACTATCTCTGTGGCTAAGAATGATTAGAAATTTGAGATCACAAGACAGCAAGAACATAAAGGGGAACTGATGGTGCATACTTAGGAAAAAGGCCTGTTTTGTTGGTTGTTAATATTTCATAAATTGGAGCTTCTCTCATTATTCCAGAAACAATTATCTCTCTCTCTTCAGAGCGATCATAATTGAAGTCTTTCCTTAAGAAACAAGTAATTTTTTTTCTGAGAATAGGGGCATTCTATGTTTTGTGATAGAGACAAACTCCTGGTATTCCTTGTTTTCTCCCTCCCACGTGCCTGTTCAACACAACGGTGTCTGGTGAGTACTGATATGCATCAGGCACTGATAGGAACTGCTCATCAGAGCTCTCAACTTTATAAGAGAGGCAGCCATATTGTCTCCTGGTACCTAAAACCAACACATCCAAAGCCAAACTAATTCATCTTCTCACCTGACCATTCTCGCAGCAGGACACATTAGAGACCTCAGTATTATCATTCTTGATTCCTTCACCAACCCTCACCCCACCCGGAAACAATTACCAAAGACAGTTGAGCTCTGAGTCTATCATCCCCACCCTCTCAGTGACACCACTACTGTTTAAAGTTCTGCCATGATTAATGCAGATAAGGATATAGGCTAGGGGACAGGAGAAGTTATATAACAACCACCCTAGAGAGGCCTAGTTGGAGAACAGTCCCATCATTTCTGGAGGAGTCTCTTGACCTGTTTCTTTTTCATCTCTTCGCAGTTAAACAACGTGTTCGGGAGAGAGTCTGTGGACTATCTATCACCTGATCTTTAAGGAGGGACTGAGAATCTTTGATGGTTTCCCTATGTAAATGTAACAACTAGCTTGGCAAAACAAGTATTGCTTTAGAATGACTTTTCTCAAAGCGTGATCTAGGGAACCTTGGGGTTCCCTCAGAACTTTCGTAGGGTCCATGGGGTCAAAATTATTTTTAAAATGATACTAAGATACTATTTGCCTTTTTCATTATTTTTCTCCCAAGCGTATTGTGGAGTTTTCCAGAGGCTACGTAACTTGTGAAAAGTTTTTCTTCTGATGACTAATAAAATGTGTGTTTGTGTATTCTTGCGTTTCTAGAATCTTCTGATAGTAGGCTCAGAGTATAAACGTGTGTGCATTTTCAGAGGTGAACTTAGTTTGTTGTTAACACTTCTACTGTGTACTTACTAGCTACCTTCAGTCATCTCTGCTGTCATCTCTGTGACCTCATTTTCTTTTAAGTCATTACTTCGAAATTCTTAAGTTTTCCTTGTACCTACATGGAAAAATAAAAAGTATGCTTTGTTGTCTTGATTTAAAAACTTCACTAAATTTTTTAATGGCATAAAAATTCTTTCACATTTAATATGCTAAAAAGAATATTTGTACATTTTTATATTTAAGGATAGATTATTGACTGAAAAAGGGATATTATAAGACTTGATTTTTCTACTCAAAGCTATACCATCCATGCCTATTAATTCCAAAAAAATTTAAAAAATGAAATGACATATCAAAGTTTCCTGACTCATGGAAGGGAGAAATTTACTCCAGAGAAATGGACAAAAGTAAATAAGACATACAACATATTCATGCTGTCCTCAGTGTTATGGATGTTAGAAATTTACCTTACATGTCTTATGACATAGAACTTTTTTGAATAAGATGGTACCAGTAACATTATTCTAAGACCAGCCATTTAGAGTCATCCAAAGAAATGAATGGAATGGCTTAAATGTAGATGTGATGAGCTCGCTAAAAGCCAAAAATCATTCATTACAGCTTTCTAGCTAGAAACGAAAAAGCTATTGAAACATCTGACTGGATAAGTCAACAAATTGCAGTGTGCAGAGAAATATACGATATAGCTTTGTTTGGTTGAATACGCACTGAAAGAAATCATAGGACTGCCACTTTCTAATAATATAGAAATTCATCGATTTAAAAATTTAACTGGAAACATGAAGACCGAGTTAGTATCTTAACAGAAGTGCATTTTTGCCTTACAAATGGAACAATTTGCAATCATGGCTGGATTTGCCATTTTGTTTGTATTCTGGTATCAGCACCAAACCAATCATCAAAATATCTTTTTAATGAGTGCTTAGCAGCAAACACACGTAAGTCTAACGTATTCAGTGTAGAATAACTTTTTTGAATGTCATGGTTTATTTTGGAATAAACTGTTGAATTTGAATTGATGGCGAAAAGCAGTACTAGTTAAAACTACCGGCGCCTTTGCACAAATCAAGGCTGTAACACCAAACTATACCAGTAGACATGGTATTTGTCATGTGCTTTCAATAAAAAAAGGAAAAAAGAAAATTGCCAGCTTTACTTAAGAATGCCCTTTATGAAGTAGTAAAAATGATCAATTTTCTTAAATCTTGACCCCCGAGGATATATACTTTTAGTATGCCATGTGGTAAGTGGATGCACTTGTTCTGTATTGGAGTTCGATGGTTGTCAAGAGAAAGCATCTATGCGATTGAGTCGTGAGCTGAACTGGACCCCTTTTTTTCACAGAGAACCATTTTTGCTTCAAAGAATGGCAAATTATGGTTATTCATACTTGTATAATTGGAATACATTTCCAAAACAAAAACAAAAAATGAACCAAGTAAGCCTGTGATCTCAAGGAAAAAACTAATGGTTTTTGTTGCCAATTAACTTGTATCCAGAACTGTGAACTTGATACTGTCCCAATGCTTGGGAATTTTCTGAGGAGATCAGTAGTGGTATTAACCAGTATGACTTTGATACTGTATAGGGAATTGTGCTGATATTTGGAAGCTCTACATAAATCACTGAACTAATATTTTCCGAAAGACTAATGCACAAAATTACAAAATCATGCAGGGATAAAAGATACATTCAAAGCATCAGCTAAACTCCTAGGTTTTAATGTAACAGGGTCTGAAAGTTTCATTGATATGGCTTCATATTCTGCATTGCAACTAACCTTTGAGAAACTACCAGGTGTTGAGTTTTGGACATTAAAAATGAGTATCCAGAATTATCTGAAAAGACTTAAAATATTGCTCCCTTTTCCCTATTCTTTTGTGCTGTGCGTCTAGATTTTCTTCATGTACTTCAATCAAATGCACAAACAGATTGAGTATAAAAGCAGATGTGAGGATCCAGCTGTTTTCTATTAAGGCAGACATCAAAGGGATGTACAAAATCTAAAACAGTGGTATTCACAAAATTTTTGTTTTTGAAAATATAGTTATTTTATGAAAATATGCTTAAGTTAACATTTGTTGGTTTCAAATGAATTAAGATGTTAAATATTTCTCAGTTTTGCTTTCTGATACAGCAGACATTGTTAGATACAACCCATATAAACAAAGCTTTATGTAGTCCTCAATTTTTAAGAGTGTAAAAGACTCCTAAGACCAGAAAACTTGCTGCCTTAAGAGTATTAACTTGAATTTGGCAGTAGTACTATAACCTTGACTTAGAAAAGCTATATGCTGTAGATGGTTGGAAGTGGTTTTTGTTTTTGTTTTTAACTTCCATGCATTGTTAATCAAAACAATTCCATAATAGGTGCAGTAGTACTGCTTGGTGCTTAAGCATTGGATCCTGGTGGCTGCCATGGTTAAATTCAATAGTGTAGTGAAGCACTCACCAGGCTTGTGACAAATAGTGAGCATCAAATGTTAGCCATTAACAGTAGTGAGATATGAAGGACCAACTCCATTGTGAATTGTCTGCATTGTTAAACTGTAGACGTTTAGTGTTCAGTTAAGGATTCGTGCCTCCTCTGTGCTTTGCCCCTGTGGGGAAAGAGAAGATGGATAGAGTTGTACCTATTTCACATCTTCAGGGTTTGCCTTTTCCTCATGGGCAATCTCCTCAACCTTTAAAAGAAAAACAAACAAACTTTTCCACTTATTTTGTTTTTGGAACTGAGAATTGCCTTTGAGTTTCAAGTGTTCTGATAAATCAAGCTTGGCTTCCTCACCATCCCCCTTGAACTTGCTGAAATAAGTTAATTTAAGAATCAAAGTTCTTACCTGGATTTGAATGTCAACAACAGCTGCAAGGATGATCTCCCCAAAGCCTTCCGAGGGAGGCTTGAAGAGAACCTCGAGCCTCGCCTGTAACATGGCCCACCTGGAGCCTCCCTTCCAATCGTCACCTGGAACGTAAAGTCAGAGATGTGCCACTGGAGGGTTCTCGTCTGCTTATTTGGGAAAGTGAGCCAGGACAAAGGGCCCCAGGAGGTTCATAGGCTGCATCTGACACTGGGGGCCTGGTGAGCCAAGCCACTGACCCGACGGAAGTCTCTGGGATACCACCTGCCTTATTTCGGCGTCCTAAAGAACTAAAGCACCATAGCTCGGAAAAGGGGGTTAAAGCGTATGTTTCAGAAGGTTATCTTTTCCTTTTGTTTTCTATATCTGGGTTTTGGGGTTACAAGAAAGCTCCTGCTACGTCTGGCATATTAATTTAGAATTACTGTTTTCTATCTCCTCAAGGCACTGAGTTGACTATGGCAATAGGCTAAATTCATATCTTAAACTGGAAATGCCTTCAACTGTGATTTACCTTTTCTCTTCATGATGCAAAATATAAGATGGGTGACATCTGTTCATCTCCTTTGAGGGAGTGGGGCAGCAGAGTCAGATCTGAAGGTTCACTAACCGGTTCTGTTGGCAATCTTACAACTGACAGGTGAAGGCCATTGGGCTATGTGCAGAGTGCAGTCGGCCTGAGGTTAGAGGGTGAAAAGTTTGCTGTTTGAACCAGCAGAGCGAGCTGTGTGGCTCCGATGTACTCTTGTGACATGCTTGTCTGATTGTTGGGAGGTGGAAGGGAGAAATGGAAGCCCAGCATGCATTGTCTGGTCTCAAGCCATGTGTGATTGAACCATCTTGACCTTTTGAGGCCAGACTGATTTCATGGTTGGTCATGGGTAAAGCCGATGATGAGAAGGAGCTACACTAAAATAGAATATACATGATCTGGGAAGAAAGGAAAAAAATGGTTTTTCTAAATGATCCTTTCTAAAGGGATTGCTTTAAAGCAGAAATTAATTATAGCTTATTAAAAATTGCTGGGGACCTTTTCATCTTAAGCGTTTGCTTTTCTAATCTGGTTCATTCTAAAGATAATATCTGAATGTTAGGAGGAGATTTACAGGGCACTGTGTTATTAAACCTGGGACCTCTTTGAGTTCTCTGATGGCATGTGGACAGATTGATAAACAGCCGCTAAAATTTAAAGCCTTCTCTAAGATCCAATGACTTGGTATTTCTGGTGGGTACTATACAGCGAGCTCTGTCATTAGATCGCAGTTGATGTTAACATTGTGCAATTCCAATTCTAAATCTCCAGCCAGCATTCGTTTGCCTGCACTTTGCATGAGAAAAGTTTTGTCCCCTTTCACAGGGCCTGGCTCTTGGTAGGGTCTTGACTGGCATACTCAGCAGTCTCTTTAGTTCATGAATCTAAAACACGGTTTTGCTCATGAGGGTTAATTTTGGTTAGAGAGTTTACGTTTTGAGGGCTTGGGAGAATAAAATGTAACATAATGAACTCCGCTCTTTTTTTCTTACAGGAGATTCGAAGAGAAAACACCAGTCGTTAGGATCCTACGACAAATCGTGGGCCAGCTGCTGCCGAGCCCCGCTTGTGGCTATGGGACTGTCGCCCTGCCCGGCCAGTTCCTGGGCCCCTCTCCTTGGCAAATTCCAGCAGATGCCAACTTCCACTCTCTTCTTGGAAAGAGACCAGCCACGTGTCTTAATTACAGGTTGAGTCCCCCCCGCCCTTTTTTTTTTTTTTTTTTTTTTTACACGTTTGCAGCTTATTTTCTTTTCTGTACAGCTTTGGCGTAGCTGTGTATTTGTTTTTGGAATGTCTCACAGTCCACCAGCTGACATGTATTAATCGGAAACTCCCTTTTCCACCCTTGGCTTCCTCCAGAACATTGCAAGTCCCAATCCCTTACTTGGTCATCGTTGCCAGCCAGCGCTTGGTTTCCCTTCCATAATTTTTTAGTGTCTGAGAGAAGTCCTAGGAAAGAAACGGGGAGCCCAAAAGCTGCCGTGGAACTCCATTCCCCTTCCCTGTAAGGACCGGCCTGGGAGCGAAGGCTCACAGGGAGGGAGTGTGCAGGGACTAGAGCACGGATTCTGGAGCCAGGAGCATCTTTCCTTGGCCAAACTCCTCATCCCAAACTCGATGTCATTCATCCTTAGCAGTGACTGCGCAGCCGTGCGTTGGAGAGGATAAGCTAGGGCCTGCCTGGAGGAACTCGCCCCCTCCACCTCATGTTGCCGTCAGTCTCCTCCTTGTCAGACTTGCTCCCCGATTCTTGTTACCCCGTGTTCACCCAAAACCTGATTCTACACCCACCTTATGCCAGACTTCACCGTCACCCCCATGTACTTCCAGCCAGCCCAAGCCCACCTGTGATCTGACTGACCTGCTCCATTTCCTCCACCTTGCCAGGTTTTCTTCCCTCGGCTTCTCGTCATGATTCGTACTACGTTCCTCACAGTTTTTGTGCGTGTGTCTTTCACTGCCTCCTGCTCTTCTCCTGCTGCGAATGGGTTTCAAGTTAGTCCATTCCCTTCCGCACTTTCCTCCTTCCTGCACTAAGGAAGCGACTTCCAGGCCCAAGTCAGCGTCAGTGAGCCTGGGTTTAGGGCCTTGTTAACTAACCAGTGCTCACAGGGAAATCCCGCTTTCTGTATCTTCCTGCCCCATTCATTTCTCCCAGATGAAATTTACGGTTGTGTTCCCCCGAATGCTCCCCCAGCCCCCGCCCCAGCGCTCCCATTTCTGTCAGCGGCATTTTTAATGCCATCTTGTTTATCTTAATGGCTCTTTATCATTCCAGTTGTCTGCCCTTCTTTGCAAACGATTCCTTGGTTTGTCCCATGTCTTTCTCCTTTTATATCCTATTCCAGTTCTAATGGAGGATGGGCTTCTGGAAAATCCCACCAGAGACTGATACAAACAAGTACGTTTGACTTTGAGTATTTTGTGACCCGTAGCAGGCAAGCTTCAGAGCCCATCAAACAATGAAGGCAAAGCTGGGAGTGAACTCCCAGCTCGGGGAGCTAGGAGGTCGTCCAGTTTTCTTGTGAGTGTGCTGCTGCCTTACCCTTGCTCCCCCTCAGCCCCTCTGTGCTGGAGAGAGCTTTGTCTCTGAAACTAATATTCCCTGTATTGATTTCTGTCCTAGCTTGGAGGTGATTCGATTCCATCAGGCCAACCTGGGCTTGACCTAATTAGCTAAGATTATAAATATAGTCTTATTTCATTACATCTGGGAACAATTGCATGGGTTAGATTTGGATTAAATTTTTACTCTGTTCACTTCATCTAGGGGATCCTGTCCAGCTTGGAGCGGGGCTCGCGAACTTTCTGAGGTAAGAGGCCTAAAAGTTGAAATTTAAAATCTGAGTTCTATGGTATGGTAAGCTTGTCTTTAGCATCATTTGACCGTTTAAGCTTTTCTCTCCCCTCTTGCCCCTCTCTGTTTTTAGGGACTCATACCTAAATGACTGTTTAGGATGTATTTTGTTTTGCCTCCTGATACAGGCGTCGTTGCAGGTCCTTGGCTCGATGTGCTGCCCGCTCTCTTTTCTAATCCGGGCAGAGTAAGGCGCATAACTCCAAACGAATCACTCCATTTTCAGATGTCTTGGGGGCAGAGGGACGTGCACGTAGAAACTAACAAGGGACAGTGTGGGATTTGGAGAGAGTGGGATGAAAGGATCAGAAGGCAGGAGAGAAGAATGAGGAGGGAGAGTTGAAAGCTTAGGGGTACGAGGAAGTCAGTGGTGGCAAATATAGGGATGATAATGGCGTGAGGGTAGAAACGGAATAGGAGGCCACGAGCAGGGAGAGGGAAGCCTGAGGGTGGATGGAACCGAAGGTGCGTGTGTTCAGGAACAAGGGGGAGGAAAGGCATAAAAGGAGGGCTTTGCAGGCTGACAGGAAATTACAGTTCCTTTGAAAGATTTTTTTTCATAGGACTGATTATATCCTAGATGCACCAACTCATGTATATTGATTTTCCTTTCAGGAAACGATATGGAAAGGACAATGTGATTTCGTCTGACATGAGGAGACCCTCTGATCGCATCTTCCATCGTGGTAAGAGATCATTATGCCTCGCTTTTGTTTTTATCTTTCATTTTCAAAGCGCAGTCGGAAGGGCAGGTCATGGAATTGGCGTGTGTGACAGCTTCCAACCAGGCTTGTGAATTAAAGAAAGAGAAGTTATCGAGGCACCGTTATGTCACTTAGGAAAATTACATGTTTTCGTCCTTGACAGTTCTGAAATATGTCTATATTAACACTGCTGCTTGTTCAAGTGTCTTGAGAGCAGGAGAGTTTTTCCGAATAAAGAGTAAAATCTTGGAATGATATCTTTAGGTATCATTCGGAGTAGTATCTTTGGAATAAAAGCATTGATTCCTGTCTTTTTGAGTTTTTAGTTAACTTCTTGGCTCAAAAGCAAATGAGCACAATCAAGTTCTGTGATAAGGAAAAGGAGCTTTAAAGATTTGGAGAAATCGGTCTTCATATTTCAGCATAGACTTGTGCTTAAACTATTGTACACACACACACACAAAATCTCAAACTCCTCTAGTCAAGTTTTCTGCTAGCTCAGAATCGTTTCTGTAAGGTCTTCCCGTCCTGCCTGGCTCAGTGTCATCTTCTTGCAGGGAGGAAGAGTGGTAATTTGCTGTCAGTGGGGAAAATTGACGGGGAACAAAATCGGCTCGACCTCTAGCCTAACCGGGTGTGACGAACTCGTGATCTGCGCTTCTTCAATACCACAGTTTTTGTTGTTTTCTTCACCCCATTTTTTAATTCATTTTAAAATGTGCGGATTTTAAGCAAGTGAAATCACTTTGTGTGTGGGGTTGGTGACAACATCGGCTAGAGCCAGTTGCCTGGTTGCGGCCGCATTTCTTGGTTCTGGCAAGTTCTTCACCTTTCTGTGCCTCAGTTTCCTCAAAGACCGTGTGAGAGCTAAATACACAGAGAGGACCCTTAGAACAGTGCCCGTAAATCTAAATCCCATATAAATATCAGCTATTATCAACTATGGGGTGGTTGGGGTTGATGAATCTTCAATAAAAAAAATTCCACCTGGCGTCCGAGCAGTTCGGCTACCCTGTGGGTACTGATGGAATCCACAAGTCAACGAGGGAGGGGGGAAGGTCCACCTAGCTCTTCAGACCCCAAATGTTTCACTTCTGTGGTTTCGCCGTGTTCCTCACTGGCCCATTTATTTATTCCGACATTGTGGATTACAAGAATCTTCACGAGATGGTGGTAAAGCACTGCATCACCTGGTTATTTCAACATAGCGCTTTGCTCAGTGCGGTCGGAGAAGCAAACGTGTCCTTGGCGAGAGCCGTAAATATCACTGATAAGTCTCAGAATCTTGCCCAAAATGACCTGTTTACTAGTTTTTCCAGTTCTTCAGTAAGAGGCTTTTCAGATTGGGATACTGTCCATTGGTTTCAGGATTGCATAATGTTCTGGACATTCCCTCAGAACTCAATTTGTGGTTATTTGTGTCCAGCACAATTGGAGCTTTTGGACTCACTTCTCCCTGGAACCCAACCCCCGACCTCTGCACTCAGAGACCCAGGACGATCTATGGGGTGTCCAAGGTGCACACAGAGCTCTTGGGAGAAGTACACATTGCTGGGCAAGATGGCTCAGGGTTTCCTTTTCTATTCCTTTTGCCTCAGACACCTGCTGATTCATCTTTGGAGGGACTTTGCTGCTCCCCCAATTCTAGCCCCCAGAAATGCTCATAAATTGATTGTGTGTGCCAAAAGGCAGGTACGATAGCTCTGTAAGAACTCGTCAGCCACACGGTGACATTCACCACTTCCAGAGGCCCCTCAAACGGCATCTGTTGCCCTTTTTCTTTAGACTGCACAATTCTTTCAATCTCCCAATATCACTAGTTATTGGTGGCCATTTTAAAACCTTGTATTACGAAAAACTTCAAACATCCTTTTTTTTTAAATACTCTTTGTCTTTATAATTCTATAGCAAACTTAGGTGGTGTCTGATCCTTCCGCTGATATATCATGGTTGTTGCTGACATGTCACTCACCGTTCTTCCCTGGATTCTTTGCAATGCTGCATTGCAGGGACCTGCTGATGGAGAAGCATGTAGGACAACGAGCAGGGACTCCTTTCCAAAGATAGGTTGGAAATCCATACCGCAGGCAGATTTATTATTTACTATGTCGATGTATTCCGAGAACGATGGTTCCTTGAAGATTAAAAGTGGAAGGGTTATTAAAGAAAAATGATGAGTGACTCTTAGAAATCCTAGAGTCTTCTTTTCCTTTAAGAGAATTTTAATATAACTGCGTGGGATGGTTATTTCAGAAAACGGCGTTATTTCTTTGTATTGCTCTATCTGATTGTAAAGATTCATTTTAAAAGTGAGTTTTCCCGGTTTTGGTAGTAGTATTATTACCGGTTCGGGTCAGATTTCCGATGCCTGAGATATCCCGGCATTATTTCAGCTGAATCCCAACCTGGCAGAGGAACAACTGGTATGTGTTGTTTCCTGTCTCATTTGTATGTAAGGTAGACTTCCATGTATGCAAAACAGGGAAGGGTGGTGATGGATCTGCCGCTTTTAGCTCTATGCTGACTGGAGTTTCTGCATCCTCTCCAGGACGAGCATCTGAGAAAGCCCCTTGAATCCTGTTGACTTACACTCGCTCAGGGCAGCTTTTGCTGGTGCTGTAAATGCAGCTCAGGATCAGCCACCCTCAGTGCTGGAAGCGAACAAAACAGATAAGAATGAAAAACAAATTTGTTACCCACAATGTAGGAAGATGGCAAATAAGAAATAGCCTCTTTCTTTGAATACAACCTTTACTTATTAATATAGAAAGCTCTATTAAAATGGACTCTATACGTTGCATATTTAACAGGAACATAAGCATCATCATCATTATTATTATTACTATTATTAGTAGTAGTAGTTTGGACTCAAGCATGCATTATATTCAGTAACTTTTACATTACAATTCGTTTCCATATGAGCGGTCCTCAGATGCAATAATATAAAAGATACTTGACAAAATCTGGAAGGTTTTAAAGGAGGTTTTGGTTACTTTTAAAAAGCTTTTGCCTTATTTTGGTGCTGTTCCAAATATGAACGGGGAACCCCTGGGGATCCTTGAGACCCTTTCAAGAGACCCAAGAGGTCAAAACTGTTTTCATATCAATACTAAGACACATGTGCCTTTTTGCTCTCTTTTCGAGTGTACCGTGGAGTTATTCAGAAGCTATGTGATGTGATGTGCGATAGCACAGCAAACAATACAGAAGCAGGCAGGGAACCCCAATTAATCGCTCATTAAAACAGCAAAGAGATTTTCAAACCATGAAACACACCATTCTTCTCACTAAATCTTTTGTTTGGAAAATGTGTTCTTTTTCATAAAAAATATCATACATATGAAAAATAGTTTATTATTGAATTTTAAAATATAATCTTTTTAAAAATTCTCAGTTAATTTTTGACATAGTAAATATTGATATAATTCACATTAGTAGAACCTCTTTGGGGAGTCCTCAGTGTTTTTTTTTTTAAGAGCATAAAGATGTTTTGAGACTAAGTTGTTTGAGAACCACTGCCTTAATCCACAAAGCTTGTTCACAATTTTGTTCTAACAGGACCCACAGACAAGATTCTCTTTCAGACTATGCAGTGCAGATTTTCCACGATGCTGTAAAGAATGGCAAGTTTGAGTGCAACCTGAAACCTAGCACAAGGCTCCCTGTGATGTACCTCGATGACTGCCTCAGAGCCGCCCTGGAAGTCATGGAGGCCCCGGCGGCATCCCTCTCCATGAGGACCTACAGCGTCAATGCCCTGAGCTTCTCCCCTGAGGAGCTGGCCCAGGAGGTTCTCAGGCACATACTGGAATTTCAGATCACCCACACGTGGATTCTGTGCAGCAGGCCATAGGTTGGTACGTCGTTGCAAACCCCTCAAAGCTCAAATTAGGCTTCGGTCTGTGCTGTGAATCCCTCGACATAAACTGTGGGGAATAAGGAGAGCATGGCACCTTCTCAAGGGTCTTGACACATTCTGGAGAAGGAGCTGTTGAGCCTAAGTCCGCAGATGCTGCAATTTTAGGAAGTGCTATCTAACGTGGATGGGATAGTTTCATTCCAAATAAATAGCTTGTCGGCATTTTACAGTTTAAACATAAAACAAGCAGACATAATATGAAAACAGCCCTGGGTTTTTTTAAATGCTGTGACTGTGCCTGCCGCTCTGTGGCCTGAGCACCATTTGAACATAAAATTCCTACCTTATGAGTTTGCTTGAGATCTTAATACTATGTGACATCTCACGGTGCCTGACAGCAGACATGCAGTACAATCTTCTGATCTAACAAGGAGACTATATATGTGCATAGCAACTGCTCTGGTCTGCTCAAAGGGGCCATTTGAAAGCAGGAATTCCTCTTGTGGTACCTCATATGATAGACCTTTATATAAAATGTTGGAGACCTTTTTGCAACTCCAGAGCCTGAAAAACTTAAGCTACTTTTCATATCTTTTCCTAGTGGACAGTTGGCCAGTGAACTTTGATGACACCAATGCTCAGAAGGACCGGGGATGGAAACATGATTTTGATCTTCCAGAGTTTGTGAGGACAATGTTGAACTTCCATGGTTTTCATACCAGAGTGCCCAAGCTAACTGAAGGGATCAAAAAGAAGAGCTCGTGAATCCCAGACAGCCGTGAAGGAAAGGCAGGAATGACTCTAAGGTTATAGACTTTGAAGAACCTAGAGTATTGGAGTCAAAGGTCTGATTGGATGAAATTTTGGCAGCTCATGTAGAAGATGGAAAATCGAATTGGCTCTAGCATTTTCAAAATGCTGTCGGTTTGGTGATAGGACTTCTAAAGTTTGGCTCTTTGCCTAAACTTGTCCAAACATACATATTACAGAATGAACACTTAAGTCCTAATAGTTTTCATTTCCTTAATTAAAATGAAGCAACCATTTCTGGGAAGGTGGAAGTGTGTGACCTTTGTTTTAATTAAATTTAATTAAATATCACTCCTAAGGCTCTATTTTTCTCTTGACTAGAGACCAAAGATCACATTTTACATACTACCAAAGATGAGCTCCAAATTAAAAAGCATTTATTATCCAATCAGAACATAAAATATATTTGATGTGTTTATTAAGCCCATGTTCAAAATGCTCAAGAGATTTTAACACTTCTTCAAAAATGATCACTTTTTTTTTTTTCTGTAAGAAAGTATGTCTGTAGGAAATTAAGACTATTAAAGAAGATGTAACCAATGAAGGGTAGCACCTCTTTTATTTGGTTGCCTTCTTGTTAGTGAGCTAAGTGCTAATTAGCAGGAGTGTAGGTCCCTAACCTGGCCATGTCAGCCTCCCAGAAAATCTTGTCTAAATCCACAGGTTTCTGGGCTCCACCCTTCAGGTTGACTCAATAAATGGGGATGGGAATCTCAAAATGTCACCGGCCGTCCTATTCCAGCTCCCGCCCACTGTGGTAGGCCAGTTCCAAACACTATTTTCTAAAGAGAACCTGCTTATTATAGCCTTTTTTGTGCACTCTTAGATTGAGACCTCAGAAGAGTTACTCTAAACCCTTTGAAGCCATTAATGTATAAATATAATGTATAAATACATAAATATCCAGCTACCTCAGGATGTGCTACATGTGAAATCACTAGAAGATGAAACTGTACAGATGAATCATAGGTATATTAGTAAACACCTGTCAAAGATTAAAAGGCATTTATTATGTGTTTAATGACACCATTATGTATTTGGAATTTTAACTGCTAGGTAGAAATGTAAATTTTTTTGGAGGCATAACTGGATTTAAAATCTGACTTGTAACTGGAGAATTTCTAGATAATTAAATTATTTAATAGTTATGTTGATATAGTTTTTTCTTAGTCTAATTAAGCTTACTTTTCTACATTTTATTTTCTAAAACCAAATAGCTAGTAATGAGTTCTTTTTTTTTTTACAACTTTATTGAGAGATATTTTATATATTGTAAAAATCGGTATACATATGTTTCAGTATATTCATGGAGTTGGGCGACCATCACTATAATCTGGTTTTAGACCATGTCGACATCCCACAAAGAACTGCGTATTAGCTCTCCCCACCCTAGGCAACCATCAGGTTACTTCTGTGGCTACGGATTTGCCTTTTCGACACTTCTCACATAAATGGAATCAGACCATATGTGGTCTTCTGTGAGCGGCTTTTTTCACTTAGAAGAATGTTTTCAAGGTTCGTGTTGTAGCATGGATTAGTATTCCATTTTTTTTTCTTTTTGTTCTTCATTTTATCGCTAAATAGTATTCCACTATGTGGACATACCACATTTTGTTTGTTCATCTATCGAAGGTTGTTTGTTCTTTTTAGTTATGAATAATGCCGTTACGAATATTTGTATAGATAATTGGGTTTTAAGGCTCATTTATTTCTTGTTCACAGTTTGAAAAGCAGTTCTTAAGCTCTCTTAATTTATTCTCAATTATGTTAAAGGAACAAATTTTTTCCTTCCATGAGAAGGGAAGAAGTGATTGACTTGAGTGACCCTTCCCCTTAGACCCTATTCTTCCAGTGTTTCCACCATATTTTTGGGGTAACCTTGTAATTTGGGCCCTTTGGAGGCATTTGTTCTAGAATGGCTATAGATTCTATAAATCTATAAATGGACCTCCAGGAGAAGCTCAAAGATGTGTAAAAGAACAGTGAATGCTGTGAATTATATGGAAAATTCTTACTCACTGACATCTTTGCATTCTAATGAAGACTAAAATTAGAGTCATCCTTTCTATCTAAATAATTTCTATCTGGTGTACATCTTGAGATCCCAGGAGATGACTCGATGTTTTACTATAAAAAGTTTTCCTTTCTGTTGGGGGAAAAGGTTAATTTAGAAATGATATGAGAAGAGGAAAGTGTGGGTTTAACCGCAAAAAGTATGTTTCTGATTTTATAAGAAAAGGAAGAATACAAAGGTTGACCTTGCTCTGATGTTTTTTATCTCGAAGATTTCCACAGACCACCGATGTAGTTATTCATTCTGGTAATGTGTTTTCTGTGTGACATTGCGACCATGTCCCTTTGTGTCATTTTGCAGATAGCACAGCCTGATGGCCGTCAGCAAGATATACTGTTTAAAATTGAGAAACAGGCCCTGGGCAGCAAATATTATTGCACTGCTTGGACACTTCCTGTAGAAGGGAGTGGAGTCTAATAGCACTTTTTAAACTCACTTTGGCCAGATTGACAATTTGTTATTATATGTTATGGTACGGGCATGAGTGTTTTAAAAAAAAAACATTAAAAATTTTTTCATTAAAAACGTTTCTATTAAGAACTTAAACAATAGTTATGTAATGAGAAAAAAAGTTGCCTTCTCTAAACACAGTCGATAACTGATTTTAACAATATAGTGTAAGTCTATATTCTCCCTATGCTTATATAATGTAGTATCAGATAGTCAGACCTTTTTTAAAAAAACTAAAAGTAGTGCTAAGACAAAATTGTCAAGTTTTAGAAAGGAATCACTTGAAATTCTTGCCACCAAACATAATAGCTGTTTATATATATATATATATATATATATATATATATATATATATATATATACATATTAGTTTCACATGTACAGCATAGTGGTTAGATGTTTATATAATTTATGAAGTGATCCCCCAATTAGTACCCGCCTGACACCATACATAGTTATTACAATATTATTGACTATATTCCCTACACTGTACTTTACATCCCCATGACTATTTTGTAACTACCAATATGTACTTGTTAATCCCTTTAGTCCATTTTGACATTGATTTTTGCAGTCTAACAGATCAACAGCAAATGGTCTTTTCCTTCAATTTGTATTAGATGCAGTATTTTTTTAAAATATGATGATGTCAGTGGCAATTTTATCCCAAACCACAGGTACCCCTGTGCATAACACCAGGGCATTCAAAACCAACCCATCCAGTGATTGCCACAACATTATTTACAGTATTGCTCTCAGTGATTTTTAAAGAACACTGAACACTTGAAATTGTAGCTTTTTGATCTCTGGGAACATTAGCAAATCTGTTAATTTGCCTCCTTCTTTAGAGTCTGTTCTATCAGCACCCGGTATTAGCATTGCTGATAGTTTAGGCTAAAAATATGTTTCCACAAACAGCATTCTGTTAAGTTACTGATAGTGCTGGCAGTATTATAATGGGCATTGTGCTATCTTATCTATTAGGCAAGCCTTTCTAAAGGATACTTTGGAAGAAAATTTTGCCTTATGTTGAGGCATGAGTGATACAGTCTTTGCCAATAATCTTTGTTTGACATTCCTAAGAAAAAAATTGTTTTGATTTGTAAATGAAACAGTTTAAAAATTCATTTTGCCCAGTTCTCTCTTTAGTGCAATCTTCACGTAACTCAGAAATCTAAAATGTATAGATGATTGAGAAAAGTTTAAAGATAGTTTGTAGTGTGCAAGAATTAACCACAGTAAGTTCCTTCTCCCTGAGAGATATGGTTTCCCATTTTTTTCACATCCAAGGAACTCAGAAAACATATTATTAAAAACAATTTAAAAATATGTAATTAGAATGTGCCATTATTTGTAACACCATTATTTTTATGTTCCACTAAAAAAAAAAAAAATCCTTTCTATTAAACACTCAATGCTTTCACATTACTGGGAATTTTTATTTTATATCTTATTGAAGAACTTCTTTAGACTTGATTAGACATAGATTTTAATCACTTGTACATACATAAAAAAAGAAATAGTCAAATGCTTGTTTGGGATAATACCTAAAACTTCACACCTGACTTTTATGAGTCACTATTTGACTCAGTTGTTGATCTCTTTTTTTCCACCCAATGTTATGCTCTGTGCCAATGAGTGTTGATGATAGAACATTCTTAAAAGAATTTATAAAAACTAAAAATCATTAGTGCTAAAAACCAGCTTTACAATTAGATCAAGTTAGTCTGCATCAGGGATGTGGCTAAATATACCAGATTCACCCCGAACCTCCAACTCTGGTTCCTAGGAATAAAAACCTGACACTTATCCAGCAGGTTTTTGTTCTGTATTTTTTATGGTACCTGTGTAGGTGATGCCAACACTATTATGATCATTACCTGGTCAATAGTGGTTATTTCTAGAATAATTTGTTTACAGTATAGTGGTCATCTACCACAATGTCTGTACATGAGATTATGTATCAACATGAAAACATAAATCTTCAAAAAATGAAAACATATACTGTATGGTGTTTTTCTCTGTTAGCTGATGACCATAGATGTTGAGGTTCCATTTTAGGTCTCTACCTACTTTTTTTTTTTAGTTTTTAATTAATTTTAAAAATCTTCAGTTGTTAAGTAGACTTATTATGGTGATCAACACTAATATTGAATCATTACATTGTACACCCAAAACTAGTATAATGTTATACATCAATTATACCTCAATTAAAAAAAAATTTTTTAAACACTCATGGTGAAATTCAAGCAGTATGAATGGGTAAATACAGTGAAAAGTGTGTTTCTCAGTTGCCCTCTTTAGAGGTGATCATCATTGGTTGCATATTTTACATATATATGTAGTAGTAGTAGTAGTGTGTGTGTGTGTGTGTGTGTGTGTGTGTGTAGCATGCCTTTTTCATTTAACCTACAAGGCTTTTCAGGATGAGTTCATTTGGATCTACCTCATTTATTTTAAAAGCTGAATAACTTTTCATCGTATGGGTGTATGAAGATATTTACCTGTTTTCCTAATGATGGATATTTAAATTCTTTCTAGTCCTTCACTATTACAAACAATGCTGCAAAGAACATCACAACAAATAATGTTAAACTTTTATTGGTTGAAAACACCAAAGTCACTTTCTGGGATTTTTGAAGGACAGAGTTTTTCTATACAAATACCTATAAGTTCTTAAAGGGGCACATATTCCTTTTTTTCTAACATAATAAAAATGTATTGAATTAATATAAAGAACTCACTTAAAACAGTACAATTATATTTACCAAATGTTTTTAGAAAAGAGATATATAGAATAAATATCTCCTATTTCTTAAAGTTTGTTTTCAACTGGGAGAATGATTACTAAGTAGACAGAGCAGCTCCTTTAGAAGTGAACTGCCTGTTATTTCGTTTTTATTAAGGTTTAAAGTATTATTGTTCATGATTTGTGTTCTATTCCAAATTGAGATAAAATAATTCTCTTGAATTTTTCCATTTTGGAACTTTCATTATCTGAAAGGAATAATCTAGTATTATCAGGGTAAGCAGAGTAACCGCTTACCAGTTTCTTCACAAAATCGTGAAGTATTGTGTTGAATCGATAAGGAATAAGCACTTAGAATGTAAGTGAAAGATAGGAAAAGTTAGGGAGCCTGCATTCCCAGCTTAATTCTAAAAGGGCGGTTGCTATTCATAAATACTCACTTATCCATTGAGGAATCCTTTCTATTGAGTCTGTTTTTCTATGCCTCTCTGGCCTCTCAGTTCTACTCAAACCTGCAGGTAGCATTTGTCTCATTCCTGGACCCCTCGGTTAGGTCTGTCATGAGTCATGATCCAAAGAACCGAAAAGAAGACACCAGCTTAGCAAATACCAAATGACACATTAAATGTTGTCTTCATTCTTTTTTCGATTACATTTTTGAATTTAAACATGAGCCTCTGGCATGCTAGAAATAAACATTTCTTTTAAACAAGTACAAGTGTAAAAATCTGATTTTAGAGGTTTGATTTGTGGGAAAAGCTTCACGCCTAGAAGAGAAATTAATTCTAGCCATAGTGATGCTCCCAGTTGTGAATCCTGACAAAGTCATTTCTGTCATGAGTCTCCATTTCCTCTCCTGTGGAAACTGTGTGAGCCAGGCTCTGCTCCTTCCCCACCCCCCAAAGATGTGGTTTTTAGAAATATACCTATACTGAGATGTTTTTTTGAAAAAGTAACATTGGGTACAAGTGAAAGAATAATTGTAAACATGTGAATTGTGAAACATAATAAAACAAACTGCCGCGAACCCACACTGTGCTTAGGAACTGAACTTCCCATGCGTCTGCCCTCTCCTCGCCTCGACTCTTTTCCTCTCGTGCAGCTCTGCTTGTTCAAGGTGGATGTAGCAGCGCATTTTCTCACTTCTCTGGTGAGATGTTAAGGTTCCAGGTGGAAGATTGGTCAATATTTCCATTCTTTTTTTTTCCCTTTAAATAAACTACTGCCAAAATACCTTCGCTTAAAATAATAACTTCTCTTAAAATTTTTCAGCACATTTATTAAAGCAAAATTATTAAAAGCAAGAGGGTTTGGTTGTCTTGCTGAGAAATACACAACGGCTGGATTATAGATTTCCATTCAGTGAAATAGGTTGTACATATATAATGCAATAGTTTAAAAATTCCTAGTTTTTCCCTTAAGGCATAGAGTATTTTGTGGGGGGAAATTGCTAACTATTTGTCACAGATTTGAAACTAATTTTGTAATGTTTACTAAATTCTGGAAATGAACTGCTGTGCTAACATATTTATTCAGTCTTAAAACAGATGGGATTCTGTGTGAAAAGGAGAAATGAGTGATTTTTAAGAATCTTTGTGTTTTAATAAAAGATTCAAAAATATTTCTGTTATATTGAGATTTGATCATGTGGTAATTCATATAATTGTGTGAAAACTTTCCAACACTTCCTGGAAAGACTGCTTTGTACTAATAGATAATGTTCTTTATTTTATATTTTAAAACTCACTTTAGTAAATGCTTCTGTTTTGCTGTCATTTTCATAACAAATGTCAGGGAACCTAAAATGACTTCGTAATTAAAAAAAAAAAAATGTATCACTTATACCTCTCCTATCCCCAACAGAAAATTTAAAGCATTCGTTTTGGTATTTTCCCCCTTTTCACTTAAAAGTGCATACATATTTATTTACGGCCTTGTTTCTCTTTCTTTATTCACTCGTGTATCAGATGTGTTGACTCTAGTGAGGGTAAATGCGTATGTAATCTTACCAGATCCCGATATTCTTAATCATTTTTTATTAAAGTATAACATAATAGCTATACAAAACTTCTGTGTACAGATGGATTCATTTTTATAGAAACGAACATTTGTGTAACCACTACCTGGGATCAAGATACAGTATCTGTCAGTTCCCAGAACCCCCAGGCCCTCTCCTGTCACTACCTATCCAGTCCCAAAGGTAACTAGGACCCTCACTTCTAACACTATAGATAAGTTTTGTCATTTTAGAATTACATATAGTTCAATCGCAGAGTCCTTTTTTTGGTGACTGGCTACTTTTTCTCGACACCGCATCCGTGAGATTCGTCCATGTGGCTGCGCGCAGCCATAGTTTGTTTTGCTGCTGTATTAACATTCCAGTGAATGGCAAAATCAACATTTAAAAAAATTCTTTTGAATTTTTATGGACATTTGGGTTGTTTCCACTTTGGAGCTGTTATATAAATAGGGGTGCCATGAGCTTTATTACCTGCCTTTTTGTGACTATAAGTTTGCATTTCTGTTCACTGAAGGCCTAGGATCGATGGCATATGCTGGGTCAACAGCTTAAGTTCCGCTTTACTATATTCCACCTAACGCCCAGCGAGGCAATTGGGGCATCTCCTTGTACTCAGCGAGGGTGGACACCTGGTCTCCCCACTTGACATCTGCTGATGCAGGTGTGGCGGGTCCACAGTTTTTTTCTGTAGTGTTTCGTTGCAGCAGAATGGTTATTTCCTAAAAACCTTCTGTCTTCTTAGGTTGCCTCTTCCTGAATGGTTAGCTACAGAGAGCAGACTCCATGAGGCATTTTTTCCCTTCTGTGCCCGTTAGCAACTCCAGACTGCCCACTTCTCCGGCATCGACTCTGGAATTTATAAGGCAAAAAGAAAACCCAAAGAACTCATCCCCACGTTTTCCTTCAGATTCTGATATGTCCAGCCAGACCGCTTTCTTTCTTTCTTTTTTTTTTTAATTTTTAAAATTTATTTTTTTACTACTTTATATTAGTTTCAGGTATACAGGACAATGGTTAGACATTTATGTAATTCGTGAAGTGACCCTTCCAATGACCGTAGCACCCATCTGCCTCTACAATAATACCGACCGTTTCCCCATGCCGTAAGTGCTCTACGTTCCCGCGACTGTCCTGTAACTAACTACTAACTCGTGCCTCTTCGTCCCTTCACGTTTCTCACCCAGCCAGTCTGCCCTCTTCTCTCCAACTTTTTATGTCTGCTTGTATTTGTTTTACATATGATAGCCAGGGCTTTTAGTTATACTTAGAGGGAGATGTAATGAAAGGTAGGTCCATTCCGTTGTCCTGTAAGTCTTGGACTGCTTTTTAAACAATTAAACGTCCACCCTCTTCCACCTTCTCTCCCCTATCATATGTATTGATGTGTAATTTAAAAAATATTAATATGGAATGGCAAGGCTCAGCTATCCTTGCATCTAGAGAAAACACACATTTTAAATACAAAGACACAATTAAGTTAAAAGTAAAAGGCTGTCGATGTACGAAAGGTCCTAACCTGTAGAGACTTTTTATACGAGTTTGTTTGAACCGAACTGACGAGATATGCGAGGCAGCGAGATCTCAAAGGCTCTGGAAAATAACAGTTTTACAGCTTCTTTTATGCATTTGAAATTAAGGAGAGAAAATAAGGAATATCACTTGGAGGTGGGAGGAAGCGAAGCAGGGATTGAATCACAGGATAGTTGAGATTAGTGCTCTCTCGATGGTTACAACTTAATTCAAAGGAGTGTCAACCTGGATGCATAGAAACAATGGACAGAGCTTGCTTAAGGCAAAGATAAACCTTTTACTAAAAAGTTAAAGGCCTGGGGCTTGCCTATACACCAAGACCTGCCAAATTAGGAATTTATAATCAGATCACCCTATGAGGTTGCTTTCCTTAGAACCCTCCCTTTTTTGGTCCATAAACTGGTACACACACACACACACACACAAAAAAAAAAACCCTCACAGAAATTAAAAAAAAAAAAGTTTAGCAAGGTTGCAGGATACAAGATCAATTTATTCCTTTCCTATACACTAACAGTGAATGATCCCAAATGGAATTTATATTACAATAGCATTTCAATTGATACAGAAAAAGCATTTGACCTAACATTCATTCTTCATAAAAGTTTTCAATAATTAGAAATAGAGAGGTACTCCCTCAACCTGATAAAGAACATCAATTATTCCACACTGTACTGGAGGTTCTAGCCAATACAATAAAAGTAAGAAAAAGAATAAAAGATATCGACATTAGCAGAAAACATGTAGAAAATGTATCGAATGCACAAAACAGCTACTAAAACTAATACGTGATTTTTAGCAAGGTTGCAGGATATGAGATTAATCAAGCAGCTTTCGCTCTGCTCCTAGTTTCACCTTTTGATCAGCATTTTAAGTCTGTGTCACACCCTTGATCAGAAGTCTTCAGTTAACTTCTTACTGCCTGCATCATAAAATCTAATATCATTTGCATATGAGACCTTCAATATTTTAGCCCCTGCCTACTCTCCAGTCTCATTTCTTCCCACTAGCTCCCATGCATCTGGCTCAAGTGATGCTGATCAACTCTGATTTCCCAAACATTTCCTGTTCTTTTGCCTCAGAATGTTTATATTGACTTTCTCTTTTTCCTGAAGCATCTTTTCCTGCATTGCCATTCCTACTTCTGTGAGCTCTGGCTTCATCTACTTGGTCAATGCTTTACTGATATTCCAAGATATTAATTAACTAGTTAATTAGCTAACTAATTTTCTCAGAATTGGAGGTACATAAAGTTCATCACAAACTTGGATCATTTTAATTTGCTTCTCTGCTTTCCACCATATCACACACAGAACCATGATGTCAGTATGGGATTATTAAGTTCTTCATCAAACACTTAGGTAGATCTCAGAATGGCAGAACCATGCATTTGCAACCCTATCTATCATAATTTTTCCTTTAGTAAGGGTCTGTGCTGGGGGCTGGGGATTCTACACTGAATAAGAAATAGTACTTCTTCTAAGTGGCTAAGCGTCTGGTGGGGAGATATAGAAAAATATAAAAAGGCAATTACAATGCACTGTGGTAGATGCTACATTAAAAAAAGTTAGCGTATGGTTTATGGGAAGGAGCACATAGTCTTGTGATGAGGTGGGATCCAGGGGTAAGATGGGCAGAAGTATTTCCTTAAAAAGGTGAAACCTAAGCACTTACCCTCTGCACTCCAGGTGTGAACATCCAGCTAAAATTTTAATATCTCCAATTGGACATGTAAATCTCATCTCAAACTTTGACTTGTCCACAATAAAGCTCTTGCTGCTTGTCGTCCATACAAATGCAAACGGATTTTATTTGGTGGAGGTACAATTGATCCCCTTCACCAAGAAGCCAATTTTTCATCTATTAAAAAAATCCACTTTGGAGTTTTTCCCGTGTGTGTGTGTGTGTGTGTGTGTGTGTGTGTGTGTGTGTGTGTCTCTGTATCTGTGTGGAATTTTTTGAGTCAATTGTAACATCTTACTGATTCCCTCATTCATTAATGAGTTAACTACAGCCTACCCTTATTTTATATTTGTATGAGAGTAGCGATTTATTCTTTTTCAGGAAAAATGTTTAATAACATTGGAAGTCATCCCCTGAGATGCCTAATGGATCTATGTGACAGAGCAAGGTCAACCGTGATGCCAGAGAAAGGGACCTCACTCCTGACATAAGCCCAGGCACATCTTTCTAGATTTCCAGAGGAATCCAAGCAGCAATAGAACTTTAACTCTACCAATTCCCTGTTTCTTGAGTTTTATTTTTGTCTCTCTACTGATTTTGTGTTTTTTTTTTTTTCTGGTTCCTACATGGCCTGTAAACAATTTCCCCATGATAGCAGCAATGAGAGTATTTGGTTTTATGGGTTTTTAAATCTATTCTCTGTTGAGTGAAAGACAACAGAGAATCTGGTTTGTTCATCTTTTTTTTGTTTTTCTATTTGTCTCTTTTTAGCTCAAATCATTTATGAATTCTGTGACCATTGGGAAGAACAGCTCTTTAGTATCCTGTACAAGGTTAAATTTGCGACTCTTGTGTTTCTGCAATTGTCCTTGACCTAAAGCTGAAATTATGAAAACTAAAAATATATAAGCCCTTTATATTTTTGTCACTGCATGAGTGTGAAATGTTTGTCTATCTCTATAGAGTATTAATATACTAGATTATAATATTTCTTAATAGCGCTTTCGTTGGCTTTAGAGCTAAATCAGTGTTTAGCTCTGATTGCTACTCAAAGATGTAAAGGGATGTGTCTTGTCTATAGAATGTTGTGCTATGTGTGGTCTCTTTTTGCAGAGCTTTATTCTCCTAAAATGCTTGTGTAAGACAGTTCTCCCTTATCTACTTCCACAGCTTTCTCTGTGAAATAGAAGGTACTTGGTTTAAGTTATAAAATTAATGATGGTTGGAGCCAAACAAGGAGAAACAGTGACAGAGAAATACAACTGTGCTTGGACTTTTGTTTTTTCAGGCAAAGAGCATTTTCCCTGTAAAGCAGGGATTCTCAGACTTTTGGGGAGTTCATGCAGATCGCAAAGCAGGTACTTACCCAAGTACACCTCTTACTCATTGAATTTTATTTTGGTGTCCCATGGTCGAGGGACCCAGACTCCTATGGGCCCTTCTTTCCAAGGACACAAAGCTGTTGTTGCCCCTATATCCTCCTTCCCGTTAGACCAGGAGCTCTCTGATGGCTGAATGTGTGCAGTCCATCCAAAAGACAAGTATTCATTACTGAGCTAGGAACCAGGAAGACAAGCATGCTAGGTAAAAATTGTGTAGAATAGTACCTGTTTGAAAGGATTTCTGTGAGAAAGAAATGAAATAGTCTGAAGAAAGCACGGTGCGATAGGACAAAGTGTCCTTTTGAAGTCGGGATGCTCACCAGCCTCCCAAGATCCAAAAGTGGTACTTCACTTTTGCCTCTCAAGGATCCTGATATGGCTGGGATGAAAAGGGCACACTCAGAGCCCGGGAGCCCATGCAGCAGAGACCGGATGTGTTCGTTTCTGCCTCACCTCAGGGACAGGTTGCTGTGGCTATGCTCTTTCCTGTGCAGCTCCTCGGAACAAGTCTATCCTGTTACTAACTCCCCAAAAGCTTCCATCTTTGGCTATGTGCTGACATTCTATCCACTTCCACTGTTGGGAACAGCTGACTTGTACTTAATGCTGCAGGAATCAAGAAGGATCCCTTAAGAAGTTGAAGGAACTGGCTCCCCCTTCCCTTAGCGGCCAGCATGGTGCACAGGATCCCACATGAAGGTGAATGTGAGTTTTAGAATTACCCATCCCTCAACCTAGGGTGTCTGGACTGGGATTAGCCCTTGGGCAGGGGTGGGGCAGGTGATGAAGGGCTGGGAGACAGGAGGGCCGGAGAGCAAGGAGGACATTTAGGAAAAGGAGAGAGTGCCCAGGTGAAGTCCTATGGGCCGGTCCCTAAAATCTGAGACCTGTGAAAGGCTCTCCAGGAGCCATCCAGAAGCAGAGAGAACGACAACCTGATAAATGGCTTAAAAAGAGCAGTTCGGAAGACTCCTTGCCATCGGTCTGCTCATGGAGGGAAGAGAAAAGAGAGAGTTGCTGAAGGGGTATAGGACTACAAGGCACAGGAGTGGACATGGAGGAGCGGGGGGCCAGACAGGAGGAGGAGCCTGCGCAGACAGAGGAGAAGCTCAGGAGCAGGGAGCGGAGAAGCAACCCTTGAAGGCTCAGCCCCGACAGCCTTCCAGGGTCCCCGACACTCCACTCCGTCGTGGACAGACTTCCGGTGGGCTGAGCTCCAGGAGAACAGGCTGGGCCTGGCAGGATGGGCATAGTGGAGAAATTTCTGCCTAAAAGGAAAATGTTGTTTCCTCTACTCTCAACAATTCTGCCCTCCCCATGTGGGGGTTTTCCACACGGAGCCATTCTACAGTTATCTGAGGACACCAACTGGTTGTCCTACTATTTATTTGAACTCTGACGCTAACTACCCAGAGTTAGCGCAGCCCCCAGGGGTTCAGGGATCACTCCCACAAGACTGCCCAGACTCAGACACCAAATGGGAGTTCAGACCTTCCCTTTCTTCTGACTGACTGGCTATAAATCAGGGGTTCTCACACCCCGTCCTTGGGTTTGCGAATTTGCTAGGATGGCTCCCAAGACTGAGGAAAGGGTTTCACTTCCTGTTACCAGTTTACTGAATTCAGGAAGAGCCAAGTGGAAGAGACACAGAGGGCCAGGTATAGGGAAGGGCGCTAAGCTTCTATGCTCTTGCCAGGCCTCCTGGGACCTCCACATGTTGTTCACCAACCCAGAGGCTCTCCAAATCCCTTCAGTCAAGGTTTTTACAGAGGCTTCATTACACGGGCATGACCGATTAAATCATTGGCAATTAGCTCAACCTCCAGCCCCTCTCCCATCCCTGGAGGTCAGGGGCGGGGCTGAAAATTCAAACTCTCTAATGAACTGGTTAGTTGCCCTGGCTTTCCAAAAGTCATCTCATTAACATAAATTCAGGTGGGGTTGAAAGGATCTTGCTTTGAGTAATAAAAGATGCTTCTCTCAATTTTATCAATCTGGAGTTGTCTGAGGAGCTAAAGAAAAAAATCAAATATTATAACAAAACACATGCTCCTATAACTCTTGTCACTTAGGCAATTATAAAGGTTTTAGGAGCTCTTGCCATGAGCTGGAGAGGAAAGCCAAAAGATGTATTTCTTATTGAATCACAGTACCGCGCTGTCCTACCCTGGGCCTAGGAAATATGTTCTTTGACCTCTCGCAAAGAATCCTAGTTTTCCCTGGATGACTTCTATATAAACCAAGTCAGTCACAGGGTCTTCGCATCCAGGAACTTGTCATGGAAGATACGATCTTTATCAACAGAGTGTGGGGGCATCCAAAGATGGGGTCTGCCATCCCCACATGTAGCCTTGAAGGCCAGACAGGGGATATGTAGAGACATGGGCCATCATTCATCATCTTCTGAGCCTCTCAAAAGCCTTGATATTGAGACTTAAGAGGTTCCTTAAGTGGTTCATCCAGCCCAGCATTTTCCTCTGAGACTGTGAGGGTAAGTCTTCAACGATTGTATATTGGACCAGTTTTGCCAGCTCCGCTTTTGCAACCATCAGTAATAACTGCATGTTCCTTGTCTTTATCTTGGGTTCTTTTAAGGATGAAGCAAATCTGAGTCCTTTGAAGTCTGGATCATGTTTCACAGTAGTTGTTTCCAGAGATAAGGTTTAAGATATAAAATGAATTCACGGAGTAAAAAAAAAATCCTCTCTCGGCATAATGTCCTGGACTTTATAAATGCTAAACTCACAGCAAACACAGGGACTCTGTGCTGGCTGGAAAATTACTGTTTGGCTATCGCCCATGGGAACATAATGTTCTCTCTAACAATAAGCTTTCTGCTTCTGTACCCGCTGCTTGCACAACCGACCTGTGGGTTGACGGTCAGTAAAAAGAAGAAAAATAGACATGTGTGTTCAAACAGGATGAAAAATTGGGTTTAGAGCTTAAAAACCCTGTACCTCTACATTTCAGGGCTGCTTAATTTGGGGTCTGCGTACCCCTGGGAGACCCAGCCGGCTGAATAAAGAGTGTATTTCCTATAACTCACTGATTTTGGTGGTCCGTGTGTCTATCGGGGGCTGGCGGCTACCACAACTCCAGAGACACAGTAGAGAGAGCATTTTTCCACATCCTGACACCTCTCTACTTCTGTCTACTAAAATGGACACTCCTAACCATTGTAACATAGGTACAGAAAGCCCTTTAGCTACTTTCTCGGTCTGTGGTCATATTAGTTATCTACTGCTGTTTAACAAATTTACTGTCTTAAAACCACACACATGAATTATTTCACAGTTTCTGTGGATCAGGAGTCCAGCTGCAGCTCCTAAGAAGTCTCGAGCAGTCTTCAGTTTAGGATCCACGGGCTGCAATCAAGGTGTCAGCCAGAGCTAAGGCCTCATTCGCATGCTTGAGTGGGGAATGATCTGCCCCTAAGCTCACTCAGGTTGCTGGCGGAATTCATTCCCTGTGGTTATGTCTCCAAGGGCCCTGGCTTTTTGCAGGCTGGAGTTCGCCCTCAGCCCCTAGAAGCCGCTCCCAGCTCCTAGAGGCTTCTGCCAGTTTCTTGCCACATATATTTTCCCAACATGGTCACTTATTTCATCCAGCCAACAAGGACAGTCTGCTTGCAAAATGGACTCATATATAAAATAACCTAATCAAGGAAGTGATATTCCATCACCTTGTCACATCAGTTAGAGAGGCAAGGTCTTGCTTACACCCAAGGAGAGGGAGTTCCCAAAGGAAATTAAGATCAGGAGGCAGGGATTGTGGGAGCCACCCTAGTGACTGTCTGTCACAATGGCCAAGTCTGACAGCTGTCTAGCACCCTAAAGGCCATGCATTGAATTCAGCATTCTGTGTTAAAATTATTAAATTTATTCACTAAGACCCAAAGAGAAAGGGGGGTAAGGAGATACTTCTTGTTACCTCAAAGCCTTTCATGAGTTACGTTTTTGGTCTCCCTCTGGATTCTTCCCTGGCTAGGTGATCAGGTCAGGACCACCTGAAAATGCTCTGCTAACACCTGATGCCACCGTTTTGGGGTCTGGCATCGTTTTCATTCCGTCGGCCGTCTCTGAGAGAGGGTGCTTCCTACCTTCCCTTTCGTCTCAGGGTTTAACCTTAGTTAACACCCCAGCCCCTTCATCTAAGGCCCCAGAGGCTTTTGCCAACTTCTTGCCCCGCCTCCAAGTAGCTTTCCCATCCTCTGATGCTGTCTGCGTATCGACCAGTTCTCAGAGGGAGCTAAAACTCATACCTCAGCTGCACGCTAGATGCTACATTTTTCAGAGCAGAAAGCGTTGGCTTTTACCAGAGTCTCAAAGGGGCCTCTTGTACCCCAAAAGATAAAGCACCATGGCTTTAGGAGATCCTCCCCTGTATATGTGGAAGAAAATGCAGACAGCTCGTGTTTGGGGGCATGGCCTGGCTGTCTTCTCCCACCCTCTGCCCCGGGTACGAGGTCTGAGCTGGGCCAGCTACATAGCCTCAGCTGTGATCAGCCAGAGAAAAGTGGGTAGTGGTGGAGGGGGAGGTCATGTGCTGTGCCGGGAGCAGTTCCCAGGTCCCACTTAGATAGTTTATCAGCCACTCTGCTCTTGCCTTGAAGCTCAGACCTTGTGAGCTGATAGCATCCTCCTCTCTTGCCAGGGTCAACATTGCTGGGGCCTGTGAAGCTGGCAGCTCCTAGAGAGGGGGGTGAATGCCACATTGTCACTGAGGCACAGGCTTCTTCTTGACCTCGACAGGCCCCTTGACTTCTTTCCTCAGTATCCTTCCTCCAAGGCCCTGCAGTGGTCATTTGGGACAGCAAATCCAAGGGCGGCATCTCTTCTTCGTCTAGGGCTTTCTGGGATCTGTGGTCGAGTAAGAACCACTGTTCTTCAAATCTTGCCCCTATGGACATTTTGTCTTACCTATAGGAACCCTCACAAAGCCCTGTGCTTTCAGAAACCAGAACCATGCATAGAAATACAGTGTCAGCACCCGAGAAGGAAGGTACGAACCAGTGCTTGGCAAACGTCCCTGGACTGTGACAGGGGCAGGCTGCAGAGATAGAGACAAGATGGCGATCAGCTGAGCATTTGCAGGCTCAGGAATTCTACGTGCTGTCAGAAGCACAGAGTCCGCTGGCGCTGTGCAAGCTCCATGTCATACTATGGAGAGTTGTAAGGATTCCATGCCAGGGTTTCTACTACACAGTGCCAGAGGAGAGGAGCAAGTTCTGCATATGGTTAAGGCTAGAAAGGCATCTGACAAGTATATACTATACATTCTAGAAAGCGCATCAGGGCAAGTTATCAAGGAAGTGATTTATGGCAAAATCATACTAAAGATCTTAGAGATCTGAGAGGCCCTGACTTCTCATTCTCTGTGAAACTAATTTCTTAAGAGGAGAGACAGAGGCCACGCTGGTTGTTCTTGGCAAATGAGACTAAATCATCAGGTTGGAAAGGGTGGGACCAGTTCAGACTGGATTGGTGCAAGCTCACCAAGGTCAGATGAAACAGGCAGAGTTTCAGGAAGCAGGGACCGGCGGGTCCCCAGCTTTGAACCCTGAACCAATCTACTGCCTTTTGACGACTCTGCTTGCAAATGTGCCTGTGAGCAGGACGAATCGAAGGCGCTTACCCCTCGGTACTCGCAGGCCCTGGTCCACGTGGGGAGATTTAGAAACAGGGGCTTCCAGGACTCCGAGGCAGACGCTCTCAGCCACTGCCGGGCAGCAGCTCACAGCAGGTTGCAGCAACACAGAGAACATTCTCCTGGGCCTCAGGTTAGGGTACAGAGGGGCCAGAGTGATGAACAATTCTGAGGGCGGAGGGGGTGGCGCGGGGGTGAGAGAGAGAGAGAGAGAGAGAGAGAAGTCCACCGTTCCTGTCAGAGGCCACACCCTGCAGGAAGGCCAGGGCAGGCAGGGCGCCCTCTCAGTGACGTGAGGCGGGCGGGGAGGGCTTGGCAACCCAGCTCGGAATTCAGATCCACCTCCAGGTCACCTTAAAGCCCTAAGGGTGCTGGGCTCCCTCCGTAACACTTAGTCTCCCCAGGCTATTCTGGTGACTTCCATTGATGCCATCCGTCTTTGCCTCAGGGACAGATGGTATCAGGAAAATGTGTAGGAAACAAGTGTCCTGAAGGGGAGGTTCAGAATCTCCGCTGGAATACTGCGAACACAACACGTGTGCAGCGTCGCCGATGCCTTCGGCTCCTGGGGACCCTCGGGCCGAGCACACTGCCTGTTTCAGCAGCTGTCGCCCATGCTCCGGCATGTGGCATGCACATTATCGTCTTTTCTGTATGCCACGGGCCAAAGGTGAGGAGAAACTGATACCAGGCTGAGCCGGGAATCCACACGCCAAAAGAAGAACGCTACCTGAATCTTTAGGAGGAGGAGGATTAGTTGGAGAAAGCCCAGGAGTGACAAGTAGATATCGTGACTGACATCTTTAGTGGACCTGTAGAGAGATAATTTACATTAAAAACAACAATAAAAGGACCTTTGCAAAAAGCTGCCAATATTTTTCTCAGACGAAGATGTAATGTGACAAAAAACATTTTATACTTCAGGAAGTCAGAGTCCTAGTCAAGGCAGATGCTCTCTGAGAGAGAAACTTCTGGAGCAGGGACTTGACCATGCCTCTGAGGGGACCGTAAGTCCAGTGCTGAGACTTAGAGATTGGCAGGATGGCCGAAGCCATGTGGCCAGAATGAGCTCGCTCCGTCATCTCCTCATATCTGTAGTGAACTTTCAAGGTCTCAAGTCCTCACGTAAAGTAGGAAGATGGCTGAACTCTGTCTGACACCAGCAGAACTGAGGCAGCATGGTGAGGGGACCTCGAGGCTGAGGACCTGCTGCTGAGTGGAACCATCTCGTTTCCCCGCCCTGTGTCTGAGACCATTTGGGCTGCTACAACAGAATATGATAGACCATGCGGCTTAAACAGACTTTATTTCTCACAGTTCTGGAGGCCAGAAGTCCAAGATCAAGGGGCTGATAGATTTAGAGTCTGGTGAGAGCCCACTTCCTGGTTCATAGCTGGCTGTCTTCTCACTGTGTCCTCGCATGGCAGAGGGGTGAGGGAGCTCTCTGGGGTCCCTTTTATCAGGACACTAATCCCATCGTGAGAGCTCCACCCTCATGACCTAATCTCCCAAAGGTCCCATCTCCTAACACCATGTTTTGGATTACGTTTTCAACGAATGAATTTGTGGAGAGGGCGGGACACAAATGTTCAGTCTATAGCTCCTTAGGTAGCTCACCCTTAAAGCAGGGAACCCCCAGGGATTTCTGGGGCACAGTTCTTCACACTCTGCATCCACTGCCATCTTGTTACTCAAAGTGAGGTCCACTAACTGTAGCACCACCTCCTCAGAGTGCGATAGAAATGCAGATTCTCAGACCCTGCCCCAGACCTGTGTAGTCAGAATTAACAAGAACCCAGCACGCATTCGAATATTCTTTGAGAAGTGCTGGTCTACCAGATACTAAGTTAGCGAGTGACATAAGGAAAAGCCTGGTCTTGGAGGCCGGGGGTGGGGGTGGGGGAAGAACATGGCCGAGGGAACAGCAGGGCCTGGTTTCCGGTCTTGCCTCTTTCACGCCTCCTGCCCATGTGGCCCGCTGCAAGTTACTCACTTGCTCCGAGCACCAGCTTCTTCACCTGCCAAAAAAGGACAATCGTAGCACCAACTCCGTAGGACCGGAGGAGGAATTAAGCAGGCTGATGCATGAAAAAGTGCCTGGAGCATAGCAGGTGCTCGGTGGACGAGGATTCTCTTTCTGGAGCTTTCTTCCTGGCAGGTTTGTCAGGGCGGGAATGAGGAATGAGTTCACAGCATCCCGGGTAATTCTGATGCAAAGGCAGGTGACTGCTTTGTGTCATTTTCAGAATCTAACACCAAGAATTGTGCCCAGAGAGCATTCTGGTGCTCTGGATGACATTGAATATTGGAAGGTGAAACTCCTTACAGTGGGAAAAGGAGACGCTCTCCTGACGGCCACGGCAGTGAGCAATGGTCCTGCCTCTCAGAAACGTGGTGGGCGATCAGACTTGCCAAGGCACGGCTCAACACCTGTGACAGCTCACAGCTCGTTGAAAGGACAGGGGACAGACAAGTGGAGGCAGCAGGTTTAGATTCGCCATTTTAGGAGCTTGCCTGGGAAAGGAAAGAGATTTGTGATAACAGAAAATGTGGATAACAAAGGGGTTTTACGGAGGAAAGTAACCTGGCAAAGCAATCTGATCAGAAATGCCTAACTGGGCGGGTCATGGTGGGTACTCACAGCCCCCGGGCTGTAACTTCTTTGGTGAAAGATTTTAAGCAAAACTTGTCTATTGTTCTTGTGCATCTAGGTTAACACACCTTTGAAATGCCAGGACTAATACCCCTGGAAGGGGGTTTTAACTCTCCTGAGAGCACACAATCTTATGTACTATCCTGTAATCCGATCCCTGCCTTGGTTTTCCCCACTTCCTTCCCTCCCTAAGCTCTAATGCAAAAAAGAAACTGTGAAACTATTATTCAACAGAGGGTTTGAGATCTTGCTTCCTGGTATATGTTGTCAGTTTGGCTCAAATAAGCTCTTATAAAAATTATCTCTAGGTTTGGACATTTCTTACATCGACAAGAACCAAAGGGATTTTTAAGAAAGGAGAGAACCGGGGCAGTATAGGGGGTGGTAAGTAAAATAGCATTTATTCTATTCAGCACCTAATGTTTTGTTCTATAGGTTTCTTTTTTTAAAAAAAAAAATTGAATGTATAATACAGCATACATGTAGAAGAGTGCATAAGAACAAAAATGTACAGTTGGACAAACAATTATGATGCGAGGTCCTCTGTAGCCACCACGTAGCTCAAGAGGCCGAACCAGACCAGCATCCAGCACAGGTATGGAGCATGGATCCCCTGCAGGAGGTTGTTACATTGTTACTGTCCTTATTTTACCTAGAAGGAAACCGAGATTCAGGGAGGTTAACCGCTTCCCCCAGCATCGCACATCTTGTAGGTAGCAGAGCAAGGATTCAAACCCACCTGTGTCTGACTTCCAGATGGTGCCAATAACGGGGCAGAGCTTCTGCACGGGAGGGTGAGGGCAGGCCCAGAAAGGTGGGCAGGGAGGGAGTGGACTGGGGCCCTGGGTTAACTCTCCTGAGCAGGGAAGGATGAGAAGAGAGGTAAAGAGCAGCTACTTCAGCGCAAAGAGGGAGAATGCCCTGTAGGTGCTCGTCCTCACCAGGGCTTCTCCTCAGCTCTCCCGACAATGCCAGGGTGGTCAACCCTCAGAAGGGCTTAGGGGAGGGTGCCCTTGACTACTCCTATTAGACAAAGAGCTTAGCAAGCAGGTCTGGGATTTAACCAGTGCAGAATCACCAAATGAAAGATCTTCCATGGAGACAATAGAAAACCAAGCAGAACGATGGAACTGCTGGCTGAGCTGGCTCAGTGCCCCCTGGCTGGCTGCTTCAAGGAGTGAGACTATTTCTAGAGAGACAGTGCTCTGCTCAGCTGGCCTGAGGGCTCATGCTGGGTTTCAAGTGAGATAAGACCAAAAATAAATAAAATAAAAAATAGAATAGAACAGAATAAGACAAAATATAATATAATATAATAATAATATAAAATATAAAATAAAAAAGAAAGAAAAAAGAAAAAAAAACTGATTCATGGCAGTTCAATGTAAAACCTGCTAGCAAGAGTTATTATTCTGAGGAAGTCACATGGCCATTATGTAACCTTCGAGTGGGGACATTTCTGCTTTACCATAAGCAGCTGGGAACTTCTGAGACCTGTTTACATAGAGTTAAAACATAAAGGATGCGTGGCAAGTGTCAGACCTACCCTTGCCCTCCATCTGCCCAGTTCCTACAACTTTCTAAGTAAACTTTGTTTCAATGCATCGTTCCAGAGCTTTAAATGTGCACATTCAAGCAAATCTAATACTAGATATTTATTTCTCCACCACTTTTTAAATATAAAAGTAACTTCTTACACATACTGGTTTGCACCTTGCTTTTCCCCCTTATTTTAAAAAACTTTGGTAAAATGCACATAACATAGAATTTACCATCTTAACCATTTTTAGTGTACAGTTTAATGTCAGGTACATTCATTTTGTCGTGCAACCATCACCACCATCCATTTCCTAGTTCTTTTCATCTTGTGAAACTGAAACTCTATCCACTAAACTGAGGGTCCCCATCCCCTGGGTTGTAGACCGGAACCAGTCCTTGACCTGTTAGGAACCGGGCTGCACAGCAGGAGGTGGTGGCCAGGGAGCGAAGCTACACCTGTATTTGCAGCTGCTCCCCGGTGCCAGCATCGCCGCCTCAGCGCCACCTCGGATCATCAGGCATTAGATCCTCATGAGAGCACTGGTGCCAAAAAGGTTGGGGACCACTGCACTAAATCATAACTCCCCATTTCTCCCTCCTCTCAGCCCCTAACAGCCACCATTCTGCTTCCTGTCTGTATGATTTTAATGACTTTAGGAATCTCATATAACTGGAATCACAGAATTTTCCTTTGCTACTGGTTTATCTTAAGTAGCATAATGTCCTCAAGGTTTATCTATGTTATAGCAGTGGTCAGAATGTCTTTCCTTTTTAAGACTGAATAATATTCGTTTGCATGACTATACCACATTTTGTTTACCCTACACCCTGTCAATGGACATTCGAGTTGCCTTCACCGTTTGGCTATTGGGAGCAATTGGACATGGGTGCACAGATATCTGCTTTCAGTTTTTCGGGGTATGTACCCAGAAGTGAAATTGCTGGACCATATTGTAGGTCTATTTTTAATTTTTTGAAGAACCACCATACTGTTTTCCATGACACCTGTACCATGTTACACTACCATTAGCAATGCATGAATTCTAATTTCTCCACATCCTCTCCAATACTAGTTATTTCCTTTCTTTTTCTTTTTTTTTTAAGAATAGCCATTCTAAAGGGTGTGAGGTGGTATCTCATTGTAGTTTTGATTTACATTTCCTTGATGATGAATGATATGGAGCATCTTTTCATGTGATTACTGGCCATTTATATGTCTTCTTGGGAGAAAAGTCTATTTGAGTCCTTTGCTCATTTTTTAGTTGAGTTGTTTATTTTTCTGTCGTTGAGTTTAGGAGATCTTTATATATTCTGGATATTAATTTCTTACACATATTTAATTTGCAAATATTTTATCCTCTTCTGCTTGCCTTCCTATTCTGTTGTTAGTGTCCTTTGGTGCGCAGAAGTTTTTAATTTCGACGAATTCTAATTTATTGATTTTTCTTTTGTCATCTGTGATTTTAGTGTCATAGCCAAGAAGTCATTACCGAATACAAAGTCATGAGCATGTTTTTTAAAAAATTAAAATTAATGCAAAAATAGCACGTGAACAAACTATCAAACTCTAACCAAGACAGGTTCCGACCTCCACTTACATGACTCGCCTTCCTCATCTCACCCTGGTCTCAGCCCTATTGAATCCTGTCTTTACTTAAAATGTTGATAATTTTTTTGTCATGGGGTTGAGGGGGTGGGAGGCATTAATTTTGATCTTTTAAAATATTGCATTAAAATACTAGCCATCTTATTACTGCGTTTTTTGATGCCCTCTGTAATTTTGCACCTGTGGCTAGTTCCCCCCCAACCTCACCCTTGTGCCAACCGAGCCCGCTCCAGAGGGACACAGCAGCCAGCCAAGGCTCTCTCTAGGGCCACACAATTGGGCCACTTCTTAACACTGGGCCAGTTCTCCTTTACGACTACGTGGTTAGACAAGCTGGAAACCCAGCTCTGCAGAGAAGCCCCTTGGACAAGTGTTCATTACACTGCTCATCAAGACCTTCACCAATGGACTGCTGATAAATGTTCAACAGCTGCTCTCGGTGGAGGTGGGGATGGGCAGAGTAGACGGTGTGTAATGTTTGCAGATTTCCATGGTGTAAATGCTCCATCCAAGGGTGACTTTAGTCCACAAATATGATGTTGCCGAAAATGGAACTGGGAAGAGACAGCAATGGGCAGACCCAAGCGGACCACTGAAGGGAGAACCTGAGGCCGATTAGGGAGAAAGCCTCCTCATAGAATGTTCTTTGGGTTTGGAATTGCAACTCATCAGCCAAAGATTAACCAGGAAAACGTATTCACAGTAAAGGAGATCTAATGCAGAGAACTGTTTACCTAGGTGGTGGAGGGGCTCAGAACCAAGCAGGGACAATGCAAGACTAGGAGCAGCAGGCACTCCATCCTAGGCTGAGAGTCAGAGAGAGGAGGTGATGGTGGTTCCCGGAACCAAGGGCTGGGGTCCCTTGGCAGAATCTGAGCCACAGAGGACCTGTTCAGCAGTGGCTGAAACTGGGATGAGATGTAGATGTAGATGCTACTGGAGATATTGCAGAGAGGGAGGAAGAGAAATACCATGCCTTTTCTTTGTCTTCTGCTTTTCCATCCTCACCTGTGCCTCTCATTGGGGAGAACCCACGCGACAGCTGAGAAGGGGTTTGCAGGCTGTAGGATGCCCCTTTAATATACAGCGGAGCAGGATAAGGGAGAGGAACAAATCTGAGGGCAACCAGGCTCAAGAGTGCGGCATCCAGGCATGGGGTACCTAGCATTGGTCCATTATCATGGTGCCCATTGCAAGGACAATGAGTACAGGCTGGTCTGGCCCCATGTTTCTGAGTATTGCTTGGTGACTAGACTATCTCTGGCTTAACTGAGGGCTTTAGATCTGAACGTGAAACTTATTCAATTCCTATAGAGCAGAGAACTTTTCCAACGCAGGGACCTACAGACAATGTACTTAGATTTCCTAACAACGTAAGCAGAGAGATTATTAAAAATGTTTAATAATCTTAGATGATAACCTGAATTGATAAGGTTGCAAAGCAGGTTAGAAACCACATCAGCACTTGCACATAGTTACTTACATAGAAACTGTGAAAATGGAATGCTTAAATGTTTGGAAAAAATTTTTAGAGATTTGGCTTAACAGTATTTTAACAGAGATTTGGCTTAACAGTATTCTAACAGTATTCTCAAAACTTTATTTAGCGTTACAAGAAAGAAATATTTTAGTTACTAAGTTGATAGTTTATATTGATGAATGATAAAAACATTAAACTTATAAATTTAACTATAGAAAATAAGAGAAGCAGAAGATATTAAGAAATTAGAAAATAATGGAGACATATCATAAAATAAAATATCAAAATTGCAAGAGGAAAATTAATTTCAAAATAAATTATGTATAAATGCATTTGTTTGGTGACAGAAATAAAAGACATAATAAAATTTAAATTCTTTCACTGTGGCTGATTGATGTTTTCAAAACTCAGATGAACATAAGTCGATAAAAGTAAGCCAATTCTTCAGTATGACATTTCAATTACATTTTTATGACTAAGCGGATAATAGAAATATTGAATAAATAGGAATAGCAAACAATATTATAAGGGCTAAGAAATTCTTTAGTGAAATTTTTGTTAGCTCAGTGGAAGCCGAGAAAAAATTCAGCATCAAAAACTGAATTGTCGATGCTAAGATAGATTTACTTATTAAGACAGAGTCTCACACACACACACACACACACACACACACACACACACACAAGACAGAGTTACCAAATTTCAGCTTGATGGGGAAGTTGTTAAAAGGTTTGATGTGATTCCCTAAGTTGAATTATGGCTCAGGCAAGAGCAGTCATTATCTAGCAGGTGACAATTAACCAAAAAAAATAAATAAATAAAAATAAAAATAACTGACAAAACCTTCTAAAAATCAATACACGACTTGGAAACTACTAGACTGATTTGAAGATTTATTTTCATAATAATTCACATCACTTAAGGAGCCACTGTAGTATCCGTATAATTCAGTTTATTTAAATATAAAATAGAATGTATTTCTGCCAGTTTGATTTGAATACAATTTACATCACTGTTCCCGCTGTTAAATATTTTCCGGTCACAGATGTGCAGGGCGCTCATTTTGCGGAGGAGAGGCTGGAGCTGCGTTTCAGGTGACAAGTCGGAAGAAGGGCCTCAGCTACACATTGCACACGAACATGAGCGAAGGCACATGATGCACTAGGCTCTTTGCACAGCCAAGTGTGGGCACGGAGAGCTTCCTGGGTGTTTCGGTCATTCGTTCAATAACTATTTATAGGACACATATTGTATTCCAATCACTGCTTTAACTGCTAGAGAGCTAAAAAGATAAAGATTTAGTCTTTCATGGACCTTCCGTCATGGAGGAAGGCATAATTAGGTACAGAGTAACGTTTTATAAATTAAACAATTCTGATGTTTGAAAGTTAAAAAAATCTTTACCACCGATGGCAGGCACCCCAGTGTCAGCCAGTTGACACAACTGGAGAGAGCATTTTATTGGTTGGTGTTTGCTGGACTTGATTGTGAAAGGGCAGACAAAAGTTATTCTGTGTGACGTGAATGAGGGTGCATCTTAGGGGGCCACATGTGTCTGAGGAAGCCAAGAATCAGGTTCGTGTCACACCTTCCGCTTCAGATGTGTTCCACATAAGCAAAACGTGATGGAGGTTATTAGTTTTACATGTTATGACATAAAAAAAAGTGCTTAGTTGTAGTTCACTTTTTCAAATAAGTATGTGTGAGGAGAACACATGACTTTGACAAAACTTTAAAAAGGACTGAGATACACAAAGCCGAAGAGTGTTCATTCTGTTCTTTACGTTCCCACCTCTCAGTCTCTGAGTTTCTCATGTTGGAAAACAGGAGTAACAGCCTCTGCTTTCCTTCCCCTGCCCTCAAAAGGCTGGGCGTAAATGAAGGGAATGGTGCTTAGCACAAAAGTGCCCGTCCCTGCACTGCCTCTTCTCCCAGAGAACTGTTTCCAATTTGAGGTACATACAATAATAGTGAAAAAAGTGTTTTAAAATCTGTAAGGAAAGATAAAAGGAAACCTGCGGACTATGCTTGTTCGACTTATCAGATTTGGCAGTTATGTTAAAAGAATCCGAAACTCTAAAGCAACATTACCAATTCTCAAGTAGCTCAGATGTCAAGCTTGAGACTTACGACTCTATACAGAAGAGCGCTAAGTTCCAGATTCTGAGTGCCGGGTCTGATTCAAATAATTCTTTCCTATTGCGGCCACCAGTGCCCTTGTACTTGTCAGAGCCCTTATCCATTGACAATTGGAAGTAGTACTGGCAGAGGGGAATCAGAAACTCAGCCCATGGGAAGTGACTGTCCGGCTACAGAATGCCCACTTCTGGTTCAGCTCAATCCTGACCATGGAACAACGCTGTTCTTCCCCAAGGGTCCAGAGTCACTTTCTATAAACTTTGAGGTGGAGGAGACTCCAAGTAATTCTGAGGCTACTCATTCTCCCCGCACTTACTGAGGGCCCTGACTGCTCTGGGTACTGAGTTAGGTACTCGGAGTTTAAAGAGGAAACCTACAGTCTGATCGTGGAGTCAGAATAAACATAGGAAAAGAGGACCAGAGGAAAGGCAGAGATGGAGATGAACATCCAGGAGATTGAAGAGGCAAACTGAATTACTTGAGTCACTGTCTAGGAAAGTTGTCCCTCTTGAAGAGAAAGCCAGATTTTAGCTGCAAGCTAAGAAAGGCTGCTCGAACTTCGAAAGGGAGTGAAGCCAGCAAGGGGAAGCCTGGAGGAGTCCAGGCGGGTTCATATGAGAGAACAAGTGATAGAAAGAGAGACGTGCTCCTGCTTTTCATTTGTAATGGGGGAGGAGGGGTGGGCGGCTACACTAACTAGAAATTGTAACTTTCAAAAAAAAAATGAGAAGGAAAGAACCAAATGAAAGAATAGATTAAGACACTTATCACACTGTTTTTAGGTTAATGCCCATTTCATCTTGTTTATAAAGGACTGCAGTTCAGAATTGAGACAAAACATGAATTTCAGCTTAGATGACATGAATGAAAACAGAATGCTGTGTATATCTTCAGTTTCTAGTCATCTTGCTTTCCTAGAGTTGGCACAGTGCTTGGCACATACTAAATGTTAAAAAGTATTTGTAGAATTAAATTAAATTATGACAGAGTATTCCAGCTAGAGATTCCAGTTTTTGAGTGGTGGAAATAGCATCAAAACTTTGAATTTTCCAACAAACGTAGAAAGTGATGACAGTTGGAAACGCTAAGAAACCAACAAATTTCAAGGTGTAAATTATTGGTGTTGCTGAACTATTTGACAAAACAAAACAAAAAACAGATTTCTCTATTTCTTCAGCAGGGGGCGCTTTAGGATCGCCTAAAAACAATGAGTCTGCTTTAGAACTCTGACAAAAACATTTTACAGGAGAAAGAACTTGGCAGGTGTGTTTTCTGGACCCTCCTCTGCTGGCTCTGGGCGGGAGAAGGCCGAAGGGGAAGGGCTGCAGGGAGAGAGGGTGCCGGGAAGAGCGCGGATGAGGACTTAGGAAGCCGTGGGCCTTTCCCAGCTCCGCGCCAGCTGAACAGTGACCTCGGCCGGTCCCTTCAGCTCTTGAACTTGCGTCTTCGTAATAGAGAAAGATCATATTCTAGCTGCTAAAGCCCTCTGACTCTGACAGCATGTGATATGTGCCACCTCGGCAGCTGGTGGTCAGTACAAGACCGTGGCCTTTTAATATTTTATATGATATAATTTTGAGCCTTATTTCATCCTGGCAAATCTGCCTCTCTCTCTTCCTTCCTCCCTGAGATTCATCACTCCCCAAGCTGCTCCTTGTGTTCTGCTTTGCCCCTTACCGTGGAGGTTGCCACCGCTGCTGGGGCCCGAGCTCCCTGTGCCACAGCCGCTGTTCTCCGGCAGTCCAGCGTGTCTGTGGCCGTACCCATCCTCCCGCCGAAGGAGTCAGGTGTTCCAGCATTACAGGTGCTTCCTAGACGCTGCAGTAGCCTCGAATCTGTGAAGGAGTCGAGATCCCTTTCTTCTGGAAGGCTTCTTGGCCCAGATGCAATTGTTCACCGCTCTCTAGCAATCGCAGGTCTTTGTCGGTGCCAAGAGTCCCGGCTCAGCGGCTCGGCTCAGCGGGGGCACACCCCCCGCCCCACCCCGCAATGGTTGCTGACTTGCCTTTCATCTACTTCCTGAAAGGGATCACTCAGGCGATTTTTCTCGAGGAGACTCACTGTCTCCTCTGCTAGAAATAGAAGCAGCTGGAGACTTTTAACAAACTTGCTTTTAGAAAATCCAGTCCCACCTTTGGGGGCATCCTGTGACATTTTTATGGTGGTTCACTCAGTCTTGTCTCTCCCTATATGTAGAGAGAGAGCGACAGCAGGGTTCAGAGGCAACTCTAGGCTGGGGCAGGGGATACAGGAGATGATGTTTTGTGTCCTTTCGTCTCTGGCAGGGACCTCCACTCTCCATGTGTCCAGCCCTCAGACTCTCTAGAAGTTTCCACGTGCCCCTCCCTCTGTGGGCTGAGCTCTGGTCATTCCCAGCAGGGCCTTCTGAGAAGAAATGCAGGAAGTGGCCTGCCAAGGGAAGGGCAGAGGGGGTGAGTGGGCCCCGAGACCCACTGGCTTCTCTGGAGCTGGGGTGCGGGTTTGCATGGGCTGCGGGGTGACTGAGTCTCAAACTCAGAACCTGTGATTTCTGGGCCTTGTTCTGAGAATCAACCAGGACATTATTTTTTTTTAAAAAAAGGTTGGAGGTGTGGCATAGGAAGTGTGGCTATTTCATATTTTTGGTGCCAACTTCGTACTTTGAAAAAAAAATCTCCTCCCCGCTTTTGCTCTTTCTTGCATGTTCTTTCTTTCTTGGCTTCCTCCCCCTTCCTCTCCCCCTTCCTCCCTCCCCCACCTTGCGTTTTCTGCTCCGTGGTTGAGGGGAGCACGGCCCAGGGCAGCTGGCAGGAATGCCATGCCTTTTACCAGAAGACTGAAGTGTGGCGACTGACCTCTGGCAGCTACGGAAGAGCAGTGGGGTATTTGGCCAAGGACCGAGGAGAAGAAGGATGTCTCTCAGGAAGAGCATCCATCTCGGTCCTCTGGCCCAGCCTGGTGCCTGGCAGAAGGGCCAATCCAGCCCGTGTCTCTGCAGGCCGAGGGCAGGCCCCCCGTGTGTTTCACGTCGTACTCCATCCATAGAGAGGGCTGCGTGTACCCCCCAACAGATCCGCACACCATATAATGCATCGCTCTGCCAATATATTATGCACATTTAAAGCATGTTAAAAGTAGAAAGGAAGAGATTTAAAATATTAAGAGAAGTTCTCATCTTTTCTCCTCACACCCACTGCGTCAGCTCGGACGTCTCAGGCGCCTACACCACAGGTCAGAGTCTGCTGGCCAAGGTGTCCTCGGGGTGCTCTGGGGGTCACTCTGGGGGAGGTGAGAAAGAATGGTGGTGGTTATCGGGATCCCGTTTGCAAACATCTCTGTTCTCTGCCTTGAGAGCCGAGGGTGGAGGAAGAGGGACAAAGAGGGAAAGCAAGCGTCTTAGTCCCCTTACGCGTCACGTGAAGTCTCGTGGACTGGTGGCCTCAGTAGCAGGTGTATTTTGTCATAGTTCTGGAGGCTGGAAGTCCAAGATCAAGGTATCATCAGGGCAGGTTTCCCCTGAGGGCTCTCTCCTTACCTTGTAGATGGCTGCATTCTCCCTGTGTCCTCACTTGGTCTTTGCTCCGAGGGAGCCTATGTTCTTAAGACTCAGGCCCACCCTAATGACCTCATTTAACATTAATTACCTCTTTAAAGACCCTATCTCTAAAGTCGTGTTCTGAGGTAGAGAGGGGCATTTGAATTTTGAAGGGAGGCCATTCAGTTCTTGAGAGCGTGTGAAGCAGTTACGTCTCAGTGGCGGAGGACAGGCAGAATCACCTGCTTAGGTGCTGCAAGAAGCTCAGAAAGTCACCTTCTGAGCTTGCTGAGACCCAGTTGGTTTCAGGACGAGTTCTGTGCGTCATCTCTTCTAGCGGCCACTTCCCTGACCACCCCACTGTTCTGAAGGTCCCTCATTCCCATCCTGGAATGCTGAAAGCCACTTCTGCTTTCCTGACCAAACTCTGCCCGGTGCAGACGGGGCAGGGTTGAGAGCTTGTTCTCTTCCCAGGCCGGGCTGCCTCGAACATGGCACCTCTTCCAGGCGAGGCTCCCAGAGCAGTGAGTGGGGGCCCTGGTCGGCCAACCCGAGGAGGAGAGTCCCCTGGAGGAAGACAGGAGGCTGCGGCCTGGCTCGTCACTGCCGACTCAGGTTCCCCGCAGGACTCTGGATGTCCTTTGGAAGGTCGTCCCTTGTTAGTGCTTCAGTTGTCCCTACGTGGACATCGCACCCAACCTCTCGCCCCCTGCGTGGAGAAGAGGGCAGGAAGAAAGGGCTCTTGGGGCTCTCTGTCTGACGAAACGGTGTGGGAAGTCCACTGCAGTCCTGCAGACCGGAACCACGCCTTGCCCGATTAGTCCCCAGGGAATTTCCACACGCCCCCGGTGCCCATGCCTGCTGGTCAGGGAAGTGTCCACAGAGGACTTATCTCCTCACAGTGAGCAGCGGGTGACTTTTCCAGAGCCCTCGAACAACTGAGGTTTCTCTTCCTGAATCAATTTCCTTTGGAGACCGCCTAGCTGTCTCCGTCACTGTTTGCTTTGAGCCTTTGAACAGGGTATATAAAAATAGCGAAGCCTGAAAGCTTCCGTGTGCCTGGGCGGTTCCCATCAGATAGGGCCCCTGTCATGCTAGGCCTGTTTGTGCTGGCAGGGCCCCCTTCGGCCACACTATCATCTTTCCTCCGGCCCGCCCGCCACAGCCTTCTTCCCCAGGCCTCAAGACCGCAGGCTTCGGGGTGCTGACATAGAGGATCCGGGAGGGGGCGATGCTCCTGCTCCTGCCGAGAAGCCCGAGGAATGTTGTCAACGGAGTTCAAAACCGCCTTTCTAAATAAGAGGGAGGCTCAGCCACAGTCGCCAACCAGTCCACGAGGCACATGCTTAGCCGGGGCCGCTGGGCAGCTCGTGCAGCATCAGGCTGTGCCTCTGCATGCAAGAAGCTGCCCCCTCCCTGGAATGTCACCTCCCCTCCCCCACACTCTGGGTCATCGCCTTCTGTTCAGTGACTCTTTCTGCACCAACATGCTCACCCCAGCAATTCCCGGATGGCCCTGAGACCTCTGACCAGGGACCCCACTGCCGCAGCCCTGCTGTCACCCCCGGCCCCACATCCCCATGTCCTCTCTTCCCTCCTTACTCGGTTAGGACTCCTTCATCCAACACTGTGATTGCTCCTTTGCAAAACACTTCAACTTTTGCCTTTCCTGTCCTCCAACCTACCTGCCTGGCACGTCCCCTCTGCGCTCCCTGCCTTGTCCTTGTCTGCACTGGGACGGACGGCTGGCCGTGGCGAAAGAGAGAACTCACTCAACCACATTCACTGGGTCAGCTTCACATGTGTGACCACCAGCCTCAGACGGGCAGCCGACACCAGGCGATGATTCCACTACCCTTTCCTAAGAAATTAACAAGCCCGTTCTCTAAATAAGTATTTTAAAACTTCTTTTTCCTTGAACCTCCAACATCTCATCCCCAAGTCACTCTCTTAAGTTCATAGAGAAAACAGGAAGGACGCAATGAGACCCTCCTCCTCTTCCCGCCAGAGACTTCCCTAACCCAGGCGGCTTCACCCACACCCCTACCCTGGCTCCTCTCCCAGCCCGGCCCCCTCACCGGGTCTCCAGCTCTGGCGCCCTCGCTCTTCCTCAAGACCTTCACTGCTGTAATTACTGTCTTCTCTCTCATGCGCCAGCAACTTCTCTCTGTCAGATCATTCCCATTGGCACATCTTGGACGTCAAGACTTTTACTATGCATTTTATTCCCTTTCCTTTACTTTCCTTCTTTCCTCTCCCCACACCCCATGCCCTCTTCTCTTCCTTTTCTTTCTTTCTCTCTCTCTCTCTTTTTCTTTCTTTCTTTCTTTCTTTCTTTCTTTCTTTCTTTCTTTCTTTCTTTCTTTCTTTCTTTCTTTCTTTCTTTCTTTCTAGTGCTTGGCTCTGTATGTGCTGTAACAGGAACACGGTAAAAGGAAACAAACTTCTCTTTACATAGATATCTTCTTTTGAAATATTTTTATTTCACTTTTTCTAACAGCAATATAGAAACAAATAATCATAAAAAATAAAATTATAAATTGTCCATTGATTATGTAATAGCACTTGGTATTGCTACAGGGAGGAGGCCTGGGGCTGGGTCAGGCCATCTCAAGCCAGCCCAGGCTCTCCAGGCCTCTGTGATCGCTGCTGAGCCCATGAAGGCATCAGACATTACTGTGCACGGCAGTGTCAGTGGAGACTTTGAGTTTTACACCCAGGGGTCCTTGGGGATAGCAAGGAGAGGAGTAGATAATGAGTAAAACTGCAAACGATATTGTATACACATAGTAAGCCAGAAGGTTGTTCTGGGGAGCTGTCAACACAGGTTAGGTTACGGCTGACTCATGGGTATCTCTTGACCCACACAAGGCAGGGACTTCATAAAGCTAAATTGACTAAGTTAGTTATTGTGTTCACTGTGGAAATAAGGAAGCTAACACATCGGACAACAAGTAAGAAAACATACCTCTCTTCTCTGATCCCTTTCTCTTTCTCCTCCTGCCTTATCCCAAAATAAAATTCTCTTGGGATGAACTAAGCAAAATAGCTGAGGCAGCTAACCTATCCAAAAAAGCATGCCTTGAGCTCAGTTTTCCCTTAGAAAACAAAGAAGGAAGGCAGCATTAGGTTAACTGAGCAACTAAATTGCCCAGTTGACTCCAATTTAATCAAACTGAAGAATTTCAACTAAATCATTCAGCTTTAGTTGATTCTTTTTCAGTTGCTGTGATGAATGATTTCTATAAAGAAAAAAATCAGTTTTGTATTTTTTTTCCGGAACGGGGAATGGGCTTTTCCATGTGGGTTCACGTGTGTGCACGTGCGTGTTCCTACAGAGTGTGTGGTGCGTGTGTACAAGCTGCCCGAGAGTCCACGATCTCAGAACTGTCTCAAAGGAGCCTGGCAGGAAGGCCTTGTCAGGCCTTGGCAGTATTCGTATGCATTCCTGGGGAGAGACGTAGCTGAGCAGAGAAAAGCTCCCTCCTTTCCTGCCTGAGGGGGCCTGGCCTTCTGCCGAGGTCTTTGTGGATGAGGCCTCTGGGCTTTAGACTTTTGTCACTGCTCAGAGTTGGCCCAAAACACATTTGGCTATGTGTTATAATTTCGTTGAAGGAAGCATAAACCCTCCAGGTCCTAGAGATCACAAGGAAGTGACCAATTTATTTTCTGTCTAACTAGGGAGCATTCATTTGCATTTGCATCCTCCCATGCCCGGCCCATAAAAGAAAAGCAACCTTTCCCCAGTATGGGTCCTGGGGGGTGGGTGTGTGTGTGGTGTGTGTGTGTGTGTGTGTGTGTGTGTGTGTGAGAGATTGAGAGACAGAGATTGAGAGAGAGACAGAGAGACACTATGGAATCATGATTGGTAATATGTGTTCTGTGGATCCACTGTCCAGACATTGCTTTGAGTTTGGCTCAAATATTCTGAATTGCAAAGTGGGAGGTGCGTGTAGGGGCTGAATGAGATGGGAAGTAGATGCGTTGGCAATTTGGAGGTTTGGCAAAGCATTAGGATCATCTCTGGAGTTCAAGTTCGTTGATATATGATCTGTCTAGGTATTATCATAATGATTTAATACATCAATATTCTATAGCCACTAATGAGCTGTGTAATCTGAAGGAAGTCATTCTTTCTTTCTCTGGCTTCACTTTACTCCTTAGTGAATGAGAGGTCTGACTAGATGACATCAAATGTCACCCCCTCCCCGCCCTCCCCCCCCGCCCACCACCACCACCACTACACACACACAGCTGGCAGGGAACACCTGACACGTGGCACACTACCAGGTTAACTTTCCTAACCTGTCGAGGTGCTCACCTGGCTGATCCTCACTCTTGTCATTAGAGAGAACCTTTCAAAGTAAATTCCTGAACCTCCGTACTTGACCTACCCAACTGGCTTCACCATTTGGACAAAAAATCAAACAGTTATTAACAAGTTAGCAACAAAATAGTAACAGTCTGATTCAATTAAAATAAGTCATTTAAGTCAGGCACAGAATCTCAGACAAGCTCAGGGCAAGTGCCTGGGCTCCCTCGAGTCTTTCTGGGGAGGGCACGGAGGTGACAGAGGTGACACTGTTGGAATCCACCAGGCAGCCTCTGCTGGCCCCGGGGAGAAGTCAGCTGCGGGAAATCCGCTGACAGACTGCCCAGATCTGTCACCAGCAGTCTCCTAGGCACCCCCCCAGGGCTGTGGGGCGGCGAGGGGCTCTTTGGAGATTGGAACTGGTACATGCGGCTGGGCAGGTAAAAGATGTCTGTGCTTCTCCACCCAAGCCACACCGGTGCGTCCTGGCACACACTGGAAACGAGTTACGTGGCACGCGGAAGTGCTAACTGTGGGGCCTGCACCCCCGAGCTGCACGCCGTGCGCCTGTCAGCTTCCCCTCCCTGCTGGGTCCCTGTCGAGGCTGGTGAGTCACCTGCTCAGGGTGAATTCGAGCCAGCACTTAGGGGACAGCCACAGCAAGATGGGCACATCTGATACATCTAGTCACCTCCCTCTGGGGCTCGGGGCCTGTGGGGAAGCCTTCCGCAAGAATCACAGCTTTGGGGGGCCGCCTTTGGGATCCCAGTTCTCATAGCACCAGTGATTCCTGGAAACAGGAATGGGGGTCGCTGAGGGGAGGACTGGGGTGCGCCAGCTGGGAACCCCAGGTCTCATTGAACATCTGGATGGAGTGGCTCTTTGGATGTGACGTGAGAGCCAGTCATGGGTGTGCTGAGCTTGAAGCTAGGGTGGTCACCCGCTGACAAGCCCTGTGGATCCACAGTTCACCAGTCTCAGGGGAGCCCTGACTCCCGCGAGACCCGCTTGGAGTAACTTGGCCCCAACTCCCTTCCAATCCCCCCCATCCCCTCCACCCCCCATTCTGGCTCCTCTGCCCCCTGCTAGGGGCTTCTCAGCACAGGGAGAACCTCCGGGAGTTGATGTTCATCTTGGTGACTCCAATGAGCTTGAGCGGTGTGGAGAGGCTGAAGGAGGAGGCCAGCGGGGAGTCACAGAAGAGGTCGGACAGCTCGTCCCGCTCCTCCAGCTCGTAGGTGGCATCGTTAAGCATCCTCCTGTGGAGGTCGCAGGTCTGCTCAATCTTCAGCTTGTTGATGTCACTGCGCAGGCGCATGAGCTGCCTGGCCAGGTGCTGGTCCTGCAGCCGCATCTCTGTCTGCAAGAGGGGAGGGGTGTCGGCACTGAGCTGGGCGGGGCTGCGGCTCACGGTCCCTGGCGAGCACAGCAGACCCACTGTCAGGAGACCCAAATAATGGCTTGCAGCATTGGTCAGACCTCCAGGAGGTATTATTGGCACATTCTCAGCTGGGGCGGGGGCGGCACACATACCGAGGTGACGAATGAGGATGTGCTGGACAAACAGCACTTTGTGCTGAGCTAGATACTTTGTTTAAATCCTTTGGAAGAGGTGCATGTTATTCCTGGCTTAATGGTATTTCCATTTCAGACTCATTATTTACAACTGGATTAAGAGTATAAAGAAATGCATGGGAGTGATAAATACCAAATTCAGGAGCATGGCTACCTCTGGGTGGGGAGGGGGTAATGTAATTGGGGAGGGTACATAGGGGCTTCAACTTGTATGGTGATGTTTTATATCTTATATTGGGTGGTGGGTATGCTGTTATATTATTCTTTAAACATTTGAGAATGCAATGTTTCTTAATAAAATTTCAAAAGAGCTAAACGTAAATATATGCTAATAATTATTAGATGTTTTACTGTAAACCAGGCACTGTTCTAAGTGCTTTGGGTGTGTATGAGCCCCCATTGCGATACAAAACACCACAGACTGGGAGGCTTACACAAAAGACATGTATTTCTCACAGTCCCGGAGGTCAGGGAGTTCAAGATCAAGGTGCAGGCTGATGAGGTTCCTAGTGAGGACTCTCTTCCTGGGCTTGCAGGTGGTCACTTTCTCCTTGCGCCCTCACATGGTGGAAAGAGAAAGCTCCTGTCTCTCTCTCTCTTTATCAGGATTGTAAGCCTTTCATGGGGGCCCCTTCCTCATAACCTGAAAATCTAATCACCTCCCAAATGCGCCACCTCCAAATACTATCACAGTGGGGATCAGGGCTCCAACATGTAAATTTTGGGAGGACACAGACATTCAGTCCATAACAGGGTAAATTAACATGCAACAGTCAACCTCCTGCACAACGCTGGAAAGTAATTTCATCATCATTATCCACAATTTATAGATGAAGAGGTAGAGGCTCGGTATAGTAAGCCACTGTGTCAAGTCACAAAGCTCATAAGTGACAGAGCTGGCATTGGGAACACAGACTTGAACTCAAATACATTGAACTCAGAAGCCCAAACTACTGACAACTAAGTTCTCCTGCCTCTTCGGGTAGAGTTGGGGCGTAGGGGTATGGAGCAAGTTCTGTGCTCAGTGACCTAGTCGAAGGTTCATAATATTTCCAGTGCCTCAGGAAGGGATGCGATAGTAATTCCTCGCCTGGTCTAACAGGTACAGTTTCCATCATCCATCTACATGCCGACCTCGGTGGCAGCGCACAGCCGGTCCCGTGGCACCGAGTGTTTGGCAGGTCTGGGAGCGTTTCCGTGAGTTGCTCGGTCTCACAGGTGTGTGGCAGCAGAGAGGGGCCTGAGGCCCGCGGGATCTCTTCAGGCTCCCGCTGAGGAGCAGCTTCCATCAGCGGCACGCACCGCCGCTGAGACGACCACCAGCTCGCCTGCTTGGCACCGATGCGATTCCGACTCACCCTTCACTCAGCCTGCGCTTCGTAAGTGCTCCTTGTTTTAGCGTTTTGTGTGTGTCTCAGCTGTGCCATTTACCTGGTGCTTGGAGCCATATGGATTTAGAAAAATCAACTGTGAGATCCCAGGGTGCCCTTCCTCGTGGTGATGTAAATAAACCTAAATGTTCTTACTCCCCCCCCCCGCCCCCCCTCCCCATCCCCCACCCCGTTAGGTTCAGAATCAAGTGTATTACAGGGTAGAAAAATAAACAGCTTCACCAGTCAGCATTTTATCGTTCTTTTCCCTCTCTCTCTTTCATTTTAGTATATCTTTCTGCCAGTTTCATAGATGAGGAAAATCAAGATAGAAAGTCTTGATTGGGGAGCAGCAAAGTGTTAAATGGCAGAATTGGGATTAAGGTTCATAGGCTCCAGTTAATTAGGTTACTTCTCAATCCTTGGGCATAACAACCCAAATTTGTTACCCATTAGACATTCTATTGATCTAGAATAGCACCGAATTAGCGGCGGCAGGCTCGCCACTGGACAGTTGGGTGTTTACTCGTTTATTTGGAGCTCCTAGCCATGCCTGCAGCTGGGCAAGGTGCTGCCTAAACTCCTCTGAAGAAGACGGGGGTCCAACTTCAAAGACTGTGCTGGCTCGCATCCATTGCTTTATTCGATATGGTCTTCTGGGAATTTTACTCAAACTTTGAAAAGCCAGGAACCCTATGGTTTAGACTTGACCTTTGGCTTTAGGAATTGGATCTTTGCTCTGAAAAGATCCTTTAGAGTTGGAGACTTTCAGGTTGGGAAGGTGTCCGGGAGTGTCTGTGAGATGCTGCTGGCAGTGAGTACCTGGTGGGGGAAGGGGCCATCTTTCTACGGCTGATAAATCTGGTCAAAGGTTAGAGGAATGATTTAGGGTTTAAAACACATCAGAATCAGCTGGACAGAGGGGCGATAGCAAGGCACACGTCCAGTTTCCTTTCACAGGACAAAGGCCACCTTGGTGGAGCTGCCTCGCACACCCACTCAGCTCAGATGCACTCAACTCTGCATGAGAGAAAGAAGAGAAGAAACCATGTTCCCAGTAGGGCTGGTGACTCTGGCCAATTCCTCTTGTTTGTGCCCCAAGGCAAGGAGGGGCTGGGAATCTGAGGTGTCCTCAGCAGGCCTTGGTCTCACAGTGTGAGCACCCCACCGGGGCGGCTGCCCAGAATACATATTATGTTATGTCCCCCAAATGTAAACCATCTATCTCATCTGATGCTCAAAGAAAGCGTTTGTTCCAACACAAGAAAAACCGTAAATGTTGTCCCTACTCTCACCTACTCTGTGGGCCACAAAGGGGGTTTCCAGACACTAATTTCACACTGATTTGAGTCCTTACTTAAGAGGTAACTCTGCTGTAATCAAACCAGATCCATATAGAAAAAAGTTCCCACAGAAACTCGAATAAAATATGCAAGGCTAAGATGCTTTCCTCGCCCTCCCCCCCAATTTTTTTCAATTGTGGTAAAATACACATAACAGAAAGCGTACGGTTCGGCGAGATGAAGTATATCCTCGTTGTTGTGCAGCCATCACTGTCCTCCATCTCTGGAACTCTTTTCATTTTGCAAAACTGAAACTCTGTTCCATTAAACAACAACTCCCTGTTCCCTGTCCTCAGCCCCTGGCAACCACCATTCCACTTCCTGTCTCTATGAATTTGATGACTTTAGGCACCTCATATGAGTGAAATCTATAGTATTTGTCTTTTTGTGACCAGTTTATTTCACTTAGCACTACTATGTCCTCACAGCTCATACAACTAAGAGGCTTTTTTTTTTTTTTTTTTTTTGCGATGCAACCCTTGGTTGACCTCAGATTGCAAGGACCTTGTCAGCTTATACTCCCTTATTTTTTCTTTTTAACTCCTACAGCACCTGGTCTTCCTAGGTGGTCTCCCATCCCAGTACTAACCAGGCCTGACCCTGCTTAGCTTCCGAGATCAGATGGGATCTGGCTTGTTCGGGGTGGCATGGCCATTGACTAAGAGGCATTTTATAAATTAAATCCTCTTAGAAAATTCTAGTGAACATCCGTTTTGTGGATCCTGTGTAGAGTAAGTCAGAAGATTGGCAGTTCCCGAGGATGGTTACGGAGAGCGGGGTCTGGGACGGAGCTCCTTCCTTCTTCTACTCTCTTCTGCCAAGGAGACAATCCAGCGGCAAAGACAACACATGCCCATACATACTGTCAGGTACAGGTTTCGTATATTATTTTATTGCATCTTCCCATGACTCTAGATGATAGGGTTTTCTATCTGTTTTATGGTTTAGGAAACCAGCTCTGAGAAGCTAGGGAACTGTGCATGGTGCTGCCGAACACAAGGGCCCCCCAGGGCCCAGAGCTGGCGACCTCGCCATGACTCCTATCCATCCATTGGTAGGCTGGGCCCAGAGGCAGCAGAAATGGGAAATCCATTGCTGTAGAGTTAGAATCTGGGTTCAAGCTGAACCTTATTCCTCACTAGCTGTGTGGTTTTGGGCAAGTCACTAATGCTCCTTGAATTTCTGTCTCTTTATCTACAGAAAAAGCATAATGCCTATTCCAAGGACTGTGAAAAGCAAATTAAATATAAGTAATACGCCAAATCAGCTGAACAACACCAGTCAGGTGAAGGGAAGAGGTTCACCGCTGAAGTCTTTTCTCTCCAGGGTAAGGGACAGGATGTGGGAATTGCCAGTGCTTCCAAGTTTTAAGATTTGATTAGAGAAACTGAGAAACTGGTCCCAAGGACTCAACTATTAATGTGGGTTTAATGCTCTCCTGGCAAAGGCTCAACTATAGGAAGAGAGGATTTGTAATCCCCCGCCCCAGGGATAAAGGCACTTGCTGGATTCTCAGAGGTGTGGCTTGTAATTCCAGCAGTCCTATAATTAGGGTACAGTACTTGGTAAAAGGGAGCGAAACCACACATCGCTGTTAGCACACTGTGGTGAAAGCTCAGGAAGAGGGGTGGCGGATGACCGGGGGCCTCTTGCGATAACCGCGCTTGTGGTCTATGCTTGGCCGTAGCCCTCATGGGTTTGTTTTCTTGTCAGACAAGAATGCTTTTTAGGAGAGCCTGCTTGTTTCTTAAGGTAGAAGGTGAATCCCCAAGGGCAGGATTAAGTAACTGAAGTTGGAAATTAGACTGTTTAAACTGCTCTTCGAGAGGAGATTTCCTTCGCTTGGCTTGGTGAGGGGTGGCGAGGGGCCGAGGGGAGAGGAGACTCCCAGGAGTATGGCCAGCAAGGAAATTCGGAGGACAGAAAGACCTAATACGAGTGTGTAAGTGGTTTGCTGTGGGGTCTCTTCAGCCAAGTCTCACGGGTTAGAAGAGGCGCTGACTCCTGCTTCTGGCTGGGTGACGTAAAGACAAAGCCTGCCGTAAAATGATGTGGAGGGTGCCTGGCAGCGCCTCAGAAAATTACACGCAATGATCCGGCAACCCCGCATCTACGTACATACTCAAAAAGAACTGAAAGCAGGGACTCGAGCAGGGATTGGTTCCTGGCAGCATTGTTCACAGTGGCCACAAGGCAGAAACGACCCCAATGCCCGGCGACAGGCGAATGCGTGAACAAAATGTGGCACATCCATACAGGTAAATATGATTTAGCCTTAAAAGGAAAGGAAATTCTGACACATGCTACAACACAGCTAAACCTCGAGGACAATATATAAATGAAAAAACCCAGACACAAAAGGGCAAATACTGTAGGAGTCCACTTACAAGAGGCATCCAGAGCAGTCAGAGTCGCAGAGACAGAAAGGACAATGGTGGCTGCCTGGGGCCGGGGGGGGGGGGGGGGAATGAATACAGGCTTCTAGTGTGGGAAGATGGAAAGTTCCAGAGATGGGTGGTCGTGGCCGCTGCACGACAATGTGGATGTACTCAACGAATTGTACACTTAAAAATGGTTAAAATGGTACATTTTATGCTATACATGTATTTTCCCACAATTTAAAAACAACAAAAGCTTCCATTTGGGGTGACCACCCCGACCTGGTTTGCCCAGGACCTTCCTGGGTTTAGCCTTCGAAGTCCCAAGTCCTAGAAACCTCAGAGTCAGGCAAACAGGAATGGCTGATTCGCCCTACCTGTGACAAGCGTGGCTGCAGGCGCTGGCGACAAGGACCCATCCCGGGCAGTCAGAGCCCCCAGCCGTGGGATGCAGCCTTCAGCTAGAGCTGCACTGGGAACCGACCACATCCTGATGGGGTGGGAGCGGTCAGGAGTTTGACGGCCTCTCTGAGATGGTGAGAGGAGCGGGGGTCACAGAAGGACTCCGACCGACTGGCAGGGGGAGAGAGTATCGTGCTCTTTGCCAAAGGCTCCTGCAGCACATGGGAGAAGCAGCACTTTCGTGGAAATCCGGAGAATCTGCTTCCATCCTCGGCACCCCTCACCTGCTTCCTCTGCGTTCACGCGCTCTTTCTAAAGCCCTGAATAATTTCTTGGTGTCCCAGGGAAACAAATACCCTTATTCCTCGTTGCCAACAGGGTCCACTTGGATACTTTTTAGACCTGATATCTTCAGCTCTAAAATGTCCTGAAGATTTTAGGTGTTAAAAAAAAAAGTATATATAAATATCAGACCATCAGGAGCAGAAGAGGCAATTCTGAAGGTGCCTTTAACGCAGTGCAGCTTCTGCAGCCTAAAACGGGCGCGAATGTGTGGAGTCGCACGGATCTTCCTCTTGCCAGCAAAGGTTCGTGACCCCTATTCATGATCTGCATTGTTTCTCTTCTCTAGTCTTTTGTTTTCTGGAGAATTCTGTACGTTTGCCTATGAAAGCTTCAGTGTTCTCTTAGTTTGGAAAAACAACAAGAGAGTGACCGTGGTGTGACACGTGGCCCTGTGCAAATCTGAAAGCACATTTGGGCCAGAGATTTCTGAATGCATCTCTAATGCTCGCCCCAGAGAAATCCCAGCGCCCAAGGGCCAAGCAGAGCTGAACGCATGAACTAGAATGGAGAGAGCATGGTAATTAGCACAGATCTGGGCAGACAGAAAAAATCCCAAGGTGATCGAGGGCATTGTTTAATTTCTATTTCCAGGCTCGTATCTAAGGCATCTCAGCCCAACAGCTGCAATTAGTCCCTGACCGATGTTGAAGAGAGACTGGGATTAAAATCCAGGCCATTTTCTCAGCAGCGTGTGAGGAAACAGAACGTGCTCTGTTGTCTATGAGATTTAATTCTTAACCTTGAAAATAGTTTGCGTAACCTGTCTCATGATTCTTTATCTTAACCAGAATGTCCAGCTTATGTTTTAATCAGCGTTGTGTAAAAACGCTTTTAGAAGTCTAGATTAAATATTATTCATAATTTGATCATGGGTTTGGCCTCTTAAGAGCCAGGATAATGCCGCTAGGGCGAGTGGGGTCACTGAGGTGTGCTGCTGGATGACAACTCAGATTCTGGGGGAAATTTTAAAAGATTTTTTTTTTAAATACCTCTAAAAACCAAACTGAGCTTGTGAACTTATTTCCAGGAGAAGCTGTCAACTCTGGGCGAAGGTTAGAATGGGTTCTCAAAGGTCTCCACTCTGCAGCTCCTGGCCTGGGGGCCAGGGCAGATGCCAGGCAGGTTTGGGGATCTTTTGGACGCCCCCGGCTTGGGTTGTGGGTAGGCAGGAGAAGACCATGGCTCCCTTGCCCGGGGCAGGCGATGACTTGTCCGTCTGGCCGGGTTACTCTAAGGGGCTGCCGTGCTCCTCTGAGAGCCACGGTGTCTTCTGGGAGGGAAAAGTCGGGCAGAGCCCCAGAACTGGGGCAGAGAGCAGGCGGTGCCTCAGGAACTGCCAGGGGCTCCCCGTCCTCTATGGCAAGAGTCAAGCTCTGCATGTATGATGAGGTCTTTGATTTTTAAACTTAGAAGGTTCTAGGTCAAATTGCCATCTTCCTGAGTGAGACCGGCCTTTGGAAAAGATGGGGTGACACATTCGGAAGTGCTTCCAGATTTGTCCCCAGAGGCTCTGAGGGTCTGAATGTTTGTATCCTCCCCAAATTCACATGTCGAAACCCTCGGTGTGATGATGGCATTTAGAGGTGGGGCCTTTGGGAGGTGCTTAGTCACAGGAGTGGAGACCTCATGAATGGGATCAGCGCTCTTATAAAAGAGACCCCAGAGAGCATCCTTGTCCCTTCCACCATGTGAGGACACAGCAAGAAAGAAATCTGTGTCCTGGAAGAGGGCCCTCTCCTGACCATGCTGGTACCCTGGTCATGGACTCGCAGCCTCCGGACTGTGAAAATTAAATGTCTGTTGTTTATGAGCCGCCTGGTCCGTGCTATTCTGTGGTAGCAGCCCAAAAGGACCAACACATGGTCCTAGCTCAGCCCCTAACGAGAAGAGTGGCTCTGGGCAGGTCAGGTGACCCTGTTGTAAAAAGGGGATGCCATGTAAAGCTGCATCCTGGACGTGACGGGGGCCCGAACGCCGCACACCTAGGAAAGAAATGTTGTGCCCAACAGCGAGATCAGGAGAGGTGGGCACTGTGGCTGCCTGGGGAAGGCGGGTCCAGATCAGCACGCCCAGCCCCTAGTCTCCTCTCGCCCAGCGCCCCTCACTCACCTCCTCCCAGGCCCCCTCCCCGCCTCCTTCCCCTCCCACTCCATACTCATCCTACACTCAGGAGGCTGATGGGCAGGTCAAAGGTACAGCCAGCCCTCCTGGCTCCCCTGCTCTTTCCAGCCTTGACACTCCCATTCTGAGCCCCTCATCGCCATAGAGAGAGAAAAAGGAAAAGAAGGAAGGAAGGAAAAGGAAAGAAAGAAAAGGAAAGGAAGGAGGGAAGGAAGGTCGGCCAGTCGGTCTTGGGTTTCCACAGCTTGGAAAAACCTGAGAGAAGCATCCTGGCCTTCCCGCCCAGGTCCCCCAGGCTTGGGGAGAGGTAGCAAGTAGAATGAACAGAGCAGCGGCTCGTGGGTCTGAAGTCCTTCTCCACCCTCACTGGCGGTACAACTCTGGGCAAATCGCTCAAGCTGCCTGAGCCTCAATTTCCTTATTTGTAAAATGGGTGTAAGAATAATGCCTACTCTGAGAATTAAATAAATAAAACATGCAAAACTCTTGGTACGGGACAGAGGGTTCCATCAATGTTAGTTCCGCTTCATCCCTTTTTTACCGTCAGAATCACAGAGCTAAACGTTCGATTTATCTTTTTGTTGTTGTTATTTCTCATATGACACTCCCAACCATCCTACTAGATTAGAGGAGTTCTTGAGTGCAGCGGTTCTGATTCTTCTTTGCTCCCCAACAGTGCCTGGAGCACAGCTAGTCACCCACCGATGCTCCCCACACACCTGACACCTGTTGCTCTCCACTCCACCAAGCACAGCTCCTGGGGTGGGTAGCGTAGTATTAGCACCTCCATCATCAGGTGGCTCATTCAGTGTCACGGAGCTAGTGATGCCAAAACGCTTCAAGCTATGAAATGAAGGCAGGGGACCCTCCTGGACAGAGCTGTCCTTAGCTGGGACAGTGAGGTCCAGGCCCACCAGCGTGGGGCCATGATCTTCCCCACCTCCCCTGCCACTGCCCAGGACAGCACATGGAGGCCACACTGGACCAATGGCCGGTCCTCGGGCTGTGGCACTCGTGCCAGGCTGCTGGAGAGGAGCCCACAGCACAGCTATTCCCGCTGGCCCCCCAGCCAGACTGCAAGAAGGGCCGGCTCCATCACCACTCCGAACCAAGACGCCCTGCTGGGGTGTCTCGGCAGGAGGGTGGACAAAGAGAAGACGCGCCTAGAGGGGACTGTCTTCCTGTTCTGCCAGGAGTGCCTCCTGTTGCCTTCTGAACCTCCACCTGCAGGAAGCACTACCCGGCCCAGGAAAGGATTACGCTTCGTTCAGTGATCGCTGAAGCTTGGCGTCGGCCGGGGCAGTCGTCAAATGTGAATGCAGGCAGCTGAGGGGCCCTGTCATCCTTAGTGGTCAACAGTCCCGGCCGCATCAGCTCTCACACTGAGTGGGACAGGCGCAGGGACTTCTGGGAATTGCAGACCTTATTTTTTGTATCTTATTCTAAGAGATTCTATGCCTGCCCTTCCTTCCTTCCCTCCTTCCTTCCTTCCTTCCTTCCTTCCTTCCTTCCTTCCTTCCTTCCTTCCTTCCTTCCTTCTTCCTTTCTTTTTCTTTCTTTTTCTTTCTTTTTAAATCTATAGGCTACATGGTGAGGAATGTGTACCAATTATATCAGCAAGACAGAAGAATTTAGTTCTTTTCTCTCTTTTGTCTTTTTTCTTTTTCTTCCCTCCACAGTTATATATAATATATTCCTACTCCGAAAATTCAGAAACCACAGAAAAGTCCAAAGAATAATATTAGCTCCCAACAATTAAAGATCATTTCTGTTTGCGCCTATTTCCTTTGCTGATACCTTTGTTTATACATTCTTTAGTAACTGCTGGCCAAATTCTGCAGGTTGTTGGCGTGGACAGGCTGAGAGCCCCTAGCCAGACTGAGAAGACTTTGCCTGGGCAAAGAAACACCTAGATTAGAAACTCTCTTGTGAATCAAACCCGGCTTAGCTAACCACCTCCCTGGATGGCCCTGAGCAGATTATTATTCTCAGTTTTGGAACAAGCACAGCTGCCCCTGCCCGCCACCCACCCCCCCCCCCCGCCCCCACCCCTCCACTAACGGGTGTGCCGAGGCATAGCCAATAACTCTGTAACCTTCTACATGGGTCCCGTTCTGAAATTAGTAGAGTTTTAAACGCAGGCTTGTTGACAACTTTTGGCCCCACTGACTTGAACATTCGGTGTGAGTACCTATACCCCATCCAAAGTAAAGAGATCTGGATCCAGAGCCAGGAGGTGTGGGTCTGTGTCTTGATTTAGCCACATCCTTGCATTTGACCTTGGGCAAGTCACTTAAGCTCTCTGACCCCTCATCATCTTTCTGAGCCTCAGTCTTCTCGTCTGTAAAATGGGAATAGCGAACACTTCCAAACCTCTCACAGGATACTGTACACAAAAGTGCCTCGAGAACCGTAAAATTCTCCCCAGATGAGAGGGATTGATGTGGCTGCCATCTACACATTTCTCACCTCCATCCCCATCGGAACATGCTCTGTGAGTGTGAACTGTCATTCGACTGTATCATTAAGCAGAAGCGAATAAGGTAGGCCGCAGAGGGCTGTGCCTGGACACCTCAGTCATGTGCTTGTAGAGCAGGCTGTGCAGGCAGGAGAGGGTTAACCAGGAGAGGATAAACTCCAGCTGCCACCAAGGCGGGGCCAGCTGCATCCTGCCACAGCAGGCCCTAGAATGATTAAAACTTGTCAGGTGTCTGCTCCCTTTCTCTAACAGTCATAAACACCTTTTGGGGGCTCTGTCTGCGGGGATTCAACACCTGTGTGAAGCTAAAAAAAAAAAAAAAAATTGTTGTGATGCCCAGGGATTCTCGCCACAAGGCAACCCCTTAGGAAGCTGGGATGTTTTGTTTATAGTTTTGGCGCCATACAGGCGAAGCAGAAGAGTTCTCCCTTTCATCTCTCAGGTTGGCCAGGGGAACATTTCATCAGGATTAAAGGGCGAAGACAGAAGGGAGCATTCCTTCTTTCCTGTGCAGCCAGCTCTGGGACCAAAGGCAGTCAGAGGCCTTTGTGATGCATTCTGAGAGTCCCACAGCTCCAGGGTTGAGCCCTCTCTAACTTACCCCTTCCTGAAGAATTGCCCCCCACCCTACCCCAGGCCACCTGGCCACCCAGGAGGGAAGCCTGAAGGTGGACGCTGCGACCCCCTAGCGAGGTGAGCAGACTGGAGCAAGCAGACTGGCATGACGACCACCTAACCGGACTCTGAGTCCGTCTCCCCCAAACAGTGAGGCTGGGCGTCAGCCTGGAGAAGCCAGGTGGCCCAAAGCCACCTGGTGCAGAGGGGGCAGCCCTGCCTGCACAGCCAGATGGCAGCCGGTTGTCTGCAGACGCGGGTCAGGCCTTCCTAACTGGAGGACAAATGCCGACAGGATTCGAGGAGCTCTACCTTTTGTGTGTCCCCCAACACATCACCCTGAAGGAAAACCCACTCTACTTTCAGGTGTCTGGGGGCTGTCACGAGCGACAGTTATTTTCCCTGAGGTGGAAGGTGAAAGGAAGTGTGGACCCCTGAGGGAGCTACTGGGATCCTTTACTGCCTTGGAAGTAAGTCAAAATTCAAGCAGTCACTCTCTACCTTTGAGCTGGCCTTCGTCAAAAAGGGTCAACACGGACAACGAACAGCTCTCCGGTTGTAGCAGCTGCTCCTTAGGACACGTGTTTGCCCTCGGCTAGACACGAAGCCACAACCGAGCCAACGCTTGAGTCCACTTGAGCGTTTGGCTTTGCGTAGGGAAAACGGCCACACAACTTACTGAATTATAGACTTTTAATCTATTTCCTCAGCCACGTCATGAGAGAAGACGAATTTGTACATGAGCCTGACAAACTGGTGGAAAGAGCTTGCCCAGGTGTAGAGAAAACTTGCTACTGGGCTTAGAATAAAACAAGGGTTATTTGAAACCACTTTTATTGAGTTAAAAAATAGATTAATTTTTAACGATGACTAGAATGAGTTAACAGATACTGAATTAGAAAAACAATGACATGAAGTTTAATGTTTTGACTGAGACTTAAAAACAGGAGAATGGGTTTGTTATTTGAATGTTGAACCCTGCTTTTAATTCAATCAAAGGATTTTACAGGTTGCCTTGTTAACAGTTGAATCTTCTAAACGGGCAGAACTGCATGTTTGAGTTGCTGCCTGCCAGTGTGTGTTTAGGCTGCTTTTGACCTCAGACGTACCCTCTTCTGAATGGATTCACTCAGTTCTTGGACCCTCAGTGTGAGATGCTGTGAGCAGTTCCCGGAGGCCCATTTGCTGGCTGAGGCCCACGCCAAACGGGCAGTCATGGCAGGGACAGGGCTCAGGGTACAGGCTTGGGGGTCCCTGGGGCTTCCCTCTGAGGTCCCTTCTTGGTCCCCTGGCCCCAGTCTTACCTGTCTTTCAGTCCCAACGCTCAAATGGTGGTCCGTAGACCAGCAGCATAGCATTACCTTGAGCTTGTTGGAAATTCTGAATCCTGGACCCCACCCCAAACCTTTAGGATTAGGATTTTTATTTTCACAAGAGAATCGGGGGATTTGTATGCACATTAGAGTTTTAGGGTCAGCACTCTAAGAGAAGATCTACCACACAGCCAAGTAGGCATGCCAACCAGCCCCTCAGCCAGAGGACCGCCTCTCCAGCCTCATCTCCTGCCTCTCCCCAAGCTCTCTACTCTCAATGGTGAAGACCGAGTTCAAACTCTGGCTCTGCCACTTACTAGCGGTATAATTCTAGGCAGGTCGTCTGACTTCTATGAGCCTCAGTTTACTCATCTGTAAAATGGAGACAACACCCACCATCACAGAGGTCTGTTTTAAGAATCAAAGAGATAATGGAGGGATGGGACTCTCATTCAGTCCTGTTTCTCCTTCTGCCCCCACTCCCACCCCCACGCATTCATATCTGTGAATTTACATTTTCAGGAATCACATAGCAAAGTTAAATGCCTTTGGAAGATACTATGTAGTATGGCAGCTAAGAAGAGCATAAGCAATGCAACTGGCTGAGCTACTGTTGGAATCTCTGCTCTCTCACTTATTGCTACATTCTCCTCTGAGCCTCAGTTTCCTCTGCTGTAAAATGGGGGTAACAGGAAGGTGTTACCAAATATGACAGTCAGAAGAGATAACCAATGCATGTGATATACCTAGCACACAGTAAATACTCGATCTGTGACAAACCACATTATTATTGTTATTATTACCCACCCCTGGTAGCACAGAGACATGGCAAGAGGGTGGAAAATATCATGCAAATATAAAGCATTAGTAATAATGTTACTGTTCTCTGTACTTATTTAAGGGAGCCTTTGGCAGCTAAGTCAGTCCTGACAGTAAATACTCCTCCCTTCGCCTGTGGAGTATCACTTTGCATTACCCATGGTTGTCTGTGACCAGCCTCTCAACCAGCATCCTCTAGCCAGGGCACCTCGTGATGCTTGGCTTACAATGGTCTGGCAAGAAAACGAGCATGGCCTGTAGGTCTGTGGCAATGGTTCTTGACCTTGGCTGAACTTTGTAATTACCTGGGAGCTTTAAAAACTCCTGATGCCCAGTACCCCAGGTCTGGATGCTCATTTGATGGGTCCGGGGTGTGGCCTAGGATCTGGGAGGTTTCAGAGATTCCTTGCTGATTCTAATATGCAGCCTGGGTGGAGAGGCACCTCTCTCATCTACAGGATGAGGAAGATAAGCTCTAGAGGACTCCCTACCAGCTTATACACAGAGAATTCCTTCTCTGATCTCCACCCCAAAGGGGGCCCATGGGGAATCTAACTTAGAAAGTAAAAGCATCTGCTCCCAAAAGCAATAAAACCTCATATGAACTCTAAACCAACAAACCAAATCCTTGATTAGTGGAAATATTTTTTGTTCCTCTTTACAAAAACAAATGAAAGCAGTTCAGCCTCAGGAATTTAAAGAGTGACTTCCAGGGTTCGTCCTGGCCACCGGGAGTCTGTCTCGCCTCACCCCCACGAGCACCCGTGGTTATGGAGCATCCAGTGACACAGCGAGAATCCATAGGTACCCCATCTTTTATACAAACCTACTTATACTCCAGTTACTAAAGACAGGCATACCGGAATGGTGTGTTTTAAGATGCAACATCAAAGATTAAAACCAAAAAGAGATTTCTAGTTAATCAGATACCTGAATCTCTGAACCACCCCTCGCATTCCAGACTCAATTTTTTAGTTCGGTTCAAAGGGAATGCCAGGCCCCTATAGGGCTGTGTTTTTTAGGATTATGCAGAACAAACCAAGCAGTCCTCTGCCTACTCTGTTGACTCTGGAGATACTAGTGGCTCTTGAAGGCAGCTGGCCCTTGCTTGCTAGCTCATCTGTGGCCAGAGTGGCCTGACTGGACAGGTGTGATTTGGGCCACAGGTGACGGGGCCAGGGGCAGGAGCTGAGAGCCTGCGGAGGGTTAGCGTCATGTCTGGCTCTACGGAGAGCCTGCTGTGCCCACAGGCAAGAAAATGATGCAGCTGCTGGTCTCAGTTCCCAAACTCAGGCCAGTTGCTTACACTCCTTTCCCCTGCACGCCCTCCTCGCCCTGACTTCAGGGCACTTTCTCACTCAGCCTCTGAGGCCCAGCCCAAAGCCTCCGCCGCGGGCCTGATCAGCCACGTTGCCCTCTGCGTAGCTCCTCTACGCAGCTCAGTATTAACAGAGCACCACCGGGATGAGCCTGGGCTGCGTACAGCAGCCCCCCCACAGCTCTGCGCCCCAACGGCTCCACCTTGAGCTTACCCACTGTCTGGCACAGTGCCACGGGCGAGTGGCCACTCACGCTTCCTGAATGAGCAGTCACAGGAGCCAGCTGGCAACTTGGGTGGATGGCAGAGTTAGAGGGTTTCAGAGAGAAGGAGGGAGAGTCACATTTCAGGAGTCCCCTGAGCATTCCAGGAACAAGGGCATGAGACTCTGATGCGGGGAGTGGCACTGAGGAAGGCCGGGGACACCTCCGTGGGCTCAGGTTCTTACGGGCAGCACTGGCTTCCTTTATAAGTACCTGCGATCGACGCATGGATCTCATGTAACCACGTAGTAATGAGGTCTGCCCTTGATTTAATATAACAGAAAGGTGACAGATGCGCAACTGGCAGAGGTCGCGATGAGGAGGAGAGACAGAAAGAGAGATGGAGGCAGAGACAGAGAGGCAGAGAAAGACAGGTACACAGAGAGGGTGCCACAGAGAGACATGGACACACACACACATGCACGCACACACACGCGGCATCTTTCTGGGGATCTTTGGATGGGCAGCCACTTACCAGTTCCTTCCTAAGCCAGGCTATAGCTTCATCGATATTCTCAAAGCCTTCCAGCTTGCCAGGGGCCCGGGTCGCGTCGTCCTGGCTGGCGCTGTCATTAGGTGGGGGATGCTGCCTGAGTTCTCTCAGGGGACGTGAGGGCTCTCTGTCCTCACACTCTCCCGGCTCAGCAGCCGGCCTCGGGAAGGGCCATGCCTGCTCCTCCAGCCTGGCCTGCCATTCCAGGTAGGATGGCCTGCGGGTCTCCAGCCTCAGTTTCTCCGTGAGGGCCTTCAGGCTCCGGAGGTGGTCGTCGGGAGGCGGCGCTGCTCCCGCCGGCCCCTCTGCCCCCACCACCACTTCTTCTACTTGGATCTGGGGCACAGACATTCTAGAGTATGCCAGGGCGGCCAGACATGGGAGGCGGTGGGCTGGCCTGGGAATCTTGGTGGGTGGCGAGGTTGGGTCCCGCTCTGGAGTAGTCTCACCCAGCTGGGGCCAAGGCTCCTGAGGGCATCGCTGGGATGGGAGCAGCGTGCGGAGCAGAGAGGACGGTGGAGCCGCACAGAGCGCCGACCCGAGCAGACGCGGAGCTCTGGGGTTAAGATTCTTCCCCGAGTCCTGTGGGCACCATGCTTCGCAAAAGGCAGGAACAGACAAGCGTTAGCAGGAATCTCGAGGGCGGCTTTGCCAAGAAGCTGTATCAGTCCTGGAGGTGCAGGCAGATCAGAGAGTGGCGGGAAGCGGGGCTGAGCCCCCTCCTCGCGGAAAAGGGCGGGTGGCGAGAAGCTGCTGGCTTGTGCAGGCCCTGCGGGAAGGATTCGAGGTCGTTACCCATCTCGCCTCTCGTGAGGCCTGCGTGCTCCTCAGCTCCCCAGGAAGGGAAACTGAGACTCAGAGAGGTTCAGTGACAGGGCTGCTCATTGCTATTTCAATGACTAGAAGTGAGATGTGTTCAACTCCTTAACCCGATGCAGGGAAGTTAACGACAAATCAGTACTTAGTACAGCATTTCACCACTTATGAAATGATTCCACCTCTGTTATCTCATTTAATCCTCACTGCAAGTCTTAGTTACTTGCTTTTGTTCTCATTTTATACTCAAGAAACCCGAGTTTCCCAGAAGTAAATGACTCACCAGAAAGCTTCCAGAGATTAGCAAGGACAAGGCCAGGCCGTCTGATCCAGAGGGCTCAGGGCTCTCTGAGCAGCGGCTGCCTTTGGGTCCCCATCTAGACACGGGTGCCCCTCCCTGACCCCGCCCACACAGCACCTGCACTCAGGCACCCACCAGCTCCTCAAGGCCAGTCTCACTGCTACTCTCAGCTGCTTCCTCCAAGAACAACACCTTACCTCACCGCTTCAGAGGAGGAGGCAAATAAACCTGCCGCAGCTGAAGGAAGAGCCGACTCCCCTCAAGGTGGGTTGTTAAAACGAGCGAGGCGGTGACTCACCGTTCTAGAAAGATGGTTCTCACATTCACCCAAAATGCCAACACAACAACAGCGCCTCCTGGGCAAGGCCTTCAGCTCTCACATCTGGTTTGGTCTCCCACCTCTGAGGAGGATGTTTGAGCCAAGGTGCTGGCCCCAGAATGTCAGGGCTCAGGGTATGGAAGTAACTCGAAGTTCGAATGAGGCCCCGTTGGTCCCAGAGCCTCTATGCCCACAGGGACTTTGGGGCAGTTTTTGGCCAGGGTACATCACCGCAGGAGACATCTGACTTGGAATGGGGAAAGAAGTTTTTGGTTTTCAGAGTAAGTTTTAAAAATCTGTGCTGAGGGCATGCAGTTGTGAAAAAGAATGAAGTGATATGGAACGATGTCTAAGGTGACGCTTACGTGCAAACAAAGAGACATTTGTAGCCTAGAAGATTCGCCACTTTCAGTGTGGAAAAGAAGAGGAAGGAAGAGAAATTTTTATTGATTTGTATGTACCCAAAAATACCTCTGCAGGGAGAAAAACTGAAACTAAGAGTTGTGATCGCGTGTCTGGGGTAATGGGAAATGGCCACTGGGCGATGGTGAGCAAGCGCAGGAGGAGGCAGAGACGCGGAGGGCTGTGCGCGGAGGCGGAGCCGCCCCGGGGGAAGCGTGCTTCCTCTCTCACCTCAGCGTGGAGATGCTCGGGAGGAGCAGAGCTTGCTGTCTGTTCCAGATGTGTCTACGGTGCCCACCTGCAATGCAATCGGCCCAAAGGAAGGCTGGCCGCACTTCCCCATGCTCTGACGCCCCCGCTTTAGGGCATCCCTGAGGAACGAGGAGGGATACTCCACCCCAACTGATGGCAGAGAAACCTAGATATCCAGCCACATAGGTGAGAATCCCTGAGGGATTTCCACAGATGTGGTCTGCTGGGCCCCAAACCCAGGGGCTCTAACTCAGTTAATCCGGGGTGAGACTCAGGCACCGGCATATTTTGAGAGCTCCCCAGGGGGTCTCAGTGAGCAGCTAGGATTGAGAACCTCTGGTTTTGAGATGGGAACACTAGATGTGGGGTCAGGTGGCCTTAGCCGTAGGTGCTCTCAGGCTAGCTGAGTCTGTGCCCTCGCCCGTAAAATGGGGTCATGATACCAACCTCCTAGCCAGAACTAAGGTTTGTCCACACTCTCTATAGGCTCGGCATGCTCCGCAAAGGTGGGGTGTTCTCAGGGGTGTCTTTCTGTGCAGGCTCATGGTCACACAGGCTTCTTCTCAAATCTATTAGCCGCTCCCGGGGGCCCCTCCTGTGTGCCATCTGCCTCTATGCTGAGGTGCCAGAATCCGTTCTGAGTGTGCTTTGGGGCAGCTTTACCTGTAGGGCTTCTTCCCACGGACACAGGAGCTCGGACTAGTTTCAGAGAAGCTTTTCGGAGAGGGTCTAATTGTAGAGGCTCTTGTCCCCTCCATCTCCCCCTGCTGCACACTCACCGCAGTGGGCAGGGCCATCTGTGGCTGGAGGGACTCTTGCCTGTGGGGTGGGCAACAGCCATGACTTGATGACTTTACGGGAAGGGAGTTTATTTTAACTGCTGGTTTCTTAATCCCACGAAGATGGCGTCAGGATGACTTGGGGGCATTGGCAGAAGCGCCAGTGTGCTGTGAGTCAGCTAATAATGATCCTTGATCCGCTGAGCTTTAGGGAGTGTGTAAAAGTGCCTGTGTGCACTCCCCGCTCCTCCCGGTAGTCCTGAGGAGCAGGCGGGGTCACCCCATTTCACAGATGAGAAAATCGAGGGTGGGAGGGATGAAGGGACTCCCCCATGGCCATGGGCAGGGGCCGGGAGTGGGACTCGGGCACAGAGTCTTCTGACTCTCTCTGCTCCCGAGGGCGGGGGGTCAGACCTCCGGGGCACCCAGTCCTCTGAGCGTGGGCGTGTCGAATCACGACCACTCTGCACTTCTGCATCCTCTCCTGAGAAGTGCGAGTCACCGGGACCGGCTAGATAATTTCCTGGGCTTGGTGCAAAATGAGGATACAAGGCTCCTTGTTACAAAGAACTGTGAATTCCAAAGTGGCAACAGCAGCATCAACCCAAGTGCAGGGCCCTGTGGGACTGCCTGGGCCCCTCGCTCATGAAGCCGGCCCTGGGGGTGATGCGTCAACTTCACAGGTCATCGTGAGGATTAAAGTAACAAATATCGGGCCCTCAACACGGTGCCAGGCATGCAGTGAGCCCTAGATAAAGTCACACTTTAAAAAATGTTATTCTTAAGATGACAAGACCTATTAGTGCCACATCAGTCACATCACCAGAGGGGCCCCTTTTGGCTGCACTGAGCAGCCATCCTGTTGGTCCCTGACCTGCTGGGTGGCCTGAGCCAATCTCTATACCTTCCATCCTTCCCTGGAGGCCAACTGAGTTGCAGTCGGCTGGCGCCACCTCCCCCTAGATTTTCAGGTCTCAATTGCATTTTCATCATGCTACGACTAGCAGGTCTGCCATAGGAAGCAGAAAAACAGCCCAGCTTACAAAAACACCACACTATACCCACCCTTTTCCATGGCGGAGGGCCCAGGTTTGACAGTGTGTTATCCGCATGGTGAGGGAAAGGGCCCCAGCTCTGCTACCAACAAGCCGAGTACCCAGGATCAGCCCCTCCTCTTAGCCTTGGTTTTCTAATCTGTGTACCCCACCCTCACCCCCGTCTGCCTCATGAGGATGCTGTGAGGATCAGCTGCGCTCCTGTGACTTGAAAGCTCTCCGCAAACTGTAGAGAGCAGTACCCACCTGAGGATTATTGTCGTTATCATCAAGGTGTGTGTGGAGCATGGAGAGTCTCCAGTCAGGGACTCGCCACTTTAGGAGGCATGGTCACATGTAGCAGGCAGGAACTGCCTGCCCTTGTCCCCAGCATGCCTAAGTGATCAGGATTTGCTGAAGCAGGATCCATTCTCCTGGTCGTCGGACAGTGTCCCAAGGAACACAGCGTCTCTGGGTGTCCCAGTGCCTACGAGCCCAGAGGGGTTTCTTCCCTCCCCTCCGGCTGAAATGTCACCAAGCAGGCCATCCAGGGATGATGGAGTTGGACCCAGTCTGAGCTAATGGAGAAGTGCCAGCCAGTTACGGGGGGTGGGGAGGCCAAGCCAGCACTGGACAGCTCCCTAGGCTGGAAGGGCAGTGCTTCCTCTGGACAAACAGGGACTTGGAGGAGGCAGGACCTGGGAGGAAGAGACAAGCTCTCCTTACATCTACCCTAAGTCCTTCTTGCTCAGGGGGAGCAAGGCGGGGCACATTTCTCTCATTTTGGGCTTTGCAGAGGCAAAGCCTGAGGAAGAAAGCCAGCCTGGAGCCTGGGGCATCCGGAAAACAGTCTGACCGTAATCCCACAAGGCCCAGGCCCACCAGGCCCAGGCGAGCCCTGCCAGAACCCCCAGCCGCAGGGGGCCTTGAAGCTCCAGCAGCAGGGGACCAGTCCTGGGGGCGTGTCTGCCTTTTTGCAGCAGGGATGCGCCAGCACCTGGGGACCTACGATGCACACAGAGACTCACAGAGGCTGCTGTTCGAACACGCTGCCTGGCTCGCTCCAGCCCACGGCGGCTGCCAGCAGGGAAGCAGGCCACGCCAGCCATGAGCTCACTCCTCCGGCTGCTGGAGGAGCCAGCTGGGTGCAGCTCAGTCGTTTGGCCAACACCTCATCTCATGATGACCTAATCTGTTCACCTGGACGACTCCCAAACCCACTTCCTAGGTGGTCTCTGAGGGCAGGGATGGGTGCAGGGGGCTGCTGACCCATCCTCTCTCCCCACGCTCCCTCACTCTCCCCCCAAGCCCGCTCTCTCTCTCTCTCTCAAGGTTAGTGTGAGTCCACTCCCTGGCAGTGCTCTCTCGTTTCATATCACCTTGTGTTCTAGAACACTCAAGTCCCCCTCTCTGCATGGCTCCACACGCTCGTGCCTGCTTCTTCCGGTCTTATGTTCTTCACTAGAACTGTTCCATTTCTTCTCCATAATACGCGATCTTTCCAAAACTCCTTCCTTGCTAAACATCATGCTCTCTCATCTCATACCCTGTGGCTTTGCACAAACGTCTCCCTTGGCCCTTCCCTCCTTCTACGCCTCAGTTCTTGGGAAATTTCTCCTTCAGGAAGTTTTCCTTAACTTGTCCGAGCTGGGATGCAACAAGACCACATCGGAGAAACAATTATGTCATCGCAACGATATTAGCTTACGCTTACTCGGTGCCACGCCAGGCATTGTTCTAAGAGCTTTACACGCACTAACACATTTAATCTCCACGACAACCTTATGAGGCGAGTATTAGCATGGATGGTCTCCACTGCACGGATGAGGAGACTGAATCATCCCTGGTAAGGGAACAGAGTAATTGGGTAGCTTGCCCGAGGTCACAGGACAAAGCGACGAAGCTGGGGTTTGATCCCCTGCAAACTGGCTCCAGCCCGGCTCACAGCCACTAAGCTCACTGACCCTCTTAAGCCATAGCACTTCTATCAGGGACTTTTCTGATGGTCTCCTCTCCTCAGACTCTGAGCTTCGTGAGGGTGAAAGCTGGGCTTTGTATCCTGGAACCTCCAGCACTTAGCACCATGCTGCTCTCTGTAAGTGTTCATGGGATGAATGAGCAAATAGAACAGGTTTCTTCCCCACCCCCATCCACTCACTGCAGCCTCAGGACTGAGGCCAGGACTGAGCCAGTCTAGGAAAGATCAGAGAAGCGGAGGGAACCTGGGCTCCCTGTGAGGGCACCCTCACCACCTGTCCTCATGAGACCTGCCCTGACCTCGGAATTTAGACACAGGCTGTCAGGCCCTAGGGAGGCAGGAGCAGCCTCACCCTGCACCCAGTGCCAGGGCTGGGAGCTGGCACAGAGAGGGCAATCCAGCATCACAGGGACAGCTCGGGGACCTCCTCGCCATCCAGCATCATGAGGCGATTTCCACTCAGCATCCTTTCCCTCCTTCTGGGAAGAGCATTTCTTTTTCCTTTGGGGGCCCCTCCATCTGCTTGCTTCCCGTGGGACTGACTTGCCCTCTCTTATCTCAGGGTGGTCACATGACTCAAGCTGAGCCAGTCAGAGCCCTCCTGGGTTTCTGTGCCAGAACCATCCAGAAGCCAGTGTGTTTCATGCTGGCTCACCATCTTCCTCACCACAGGGAGAGGGTCTGCCTGACACTCGAAACCAAGCAGATGAGATAGTTAGAGGCCCTCAGTTAGGCCCTGTTGGAAGCCATCCCTCCTGACCTTGATTATACAGCTTATATATTCTCTGTTGCTTAAGCTTCTTTCAGCTGGGTTTCTGGCATTTGTAACCAACATAAGCATGTGTTGGACAAAGCAATATGAAATAACACGGTGGATATTTGTTGACATTTGTCTTTTGTTTGCTTATCTATTTGTCATTTTTAGGGAGTTCCCCATTTTGTTTGGGACAGCAGACGAGCTGGGCACCTCTCCTCTGAAACCAGAGGATCATATCCTCCTTCCTCCCTGGCCACCAGGTACTTTGGCAACTAGTTACAAACATGTGGCTTGAGCTTGACCAATCAGATGCCCAGGCCCAGGCCTCTGGTATGTGAGGCCAGGACGGAGTGACAGTTAGGGTGCATTTGTGGCCAAGTCGAGCCTTGGAGGCAGATGCGAAGTGCAGGGGAGGGAAGCCATCTCAGCTAAACCATCCTTGGTAAAGTAGGGATGATATTGTAATATAATAAGAAATATATATTTGGTTCCTGTCCCTAGTTCTCAACACCGAGCTCCCAAAACCCTTTTAGTCGTCTAGGTGGTGAGAGGGCTAGAAGTACTTCTTGTTATAATGTCTGCTTTTGGTCCACAGTTCTCTAAACAACTCTAGCAGGTGGATAATGACAAAAAGAGCATCTTTTATTATTCATAACAAGCACCTTTCAACCCCACTGGAGTTTATGTTAATGAGCTGACTTTTGGACAACCCCTCAGGATGGGGGCTGGTGGCCAGGGCAACTAACCGTGTGATTGGAGAGTTGGAACTTTCAGCTCTACTCTGTCTCTGGGGAGAGGACAGGGGCTGGAGGTCGAGTCAGTCACCAATGGCCAGTGATTTAACCAGTTATGCCTATGAAATGAGGCCTCCAAAAAACCCTACCTGCAGGGGTTCAGAGGGCTTCCAGGTTGGTGAGAACGCGGAGGTGCCGGGAGGGGGGCACACCTGGAGGGGGCAAGGACTCTGCGCCCCTTCCCCATGCCTCATCCTGTGAACCTCTCCATCTGGCCAGTGGGTATAAGGAGATGTTCTCCTGGGTTTTGGGAGCTATTGCAAACTACTGACTCCGAGGAGGGGGATGTGGGCAATTCTTGATTTATAACAGGTCATTCAGAAATACAGGTGAAAGCCTGGAACTCGCAACTGGTGCGTGAAGTGGAGGACAGTCTCGTGAGCCTGAGCTCTTAACGGGCAGAATCCGATGCTAGCTTGAAGCAGATAGTGTCAGACTGAATTAAATGGGAGGGTACCCATTTGGTGTCTGCAGAGAACTGGAGAATTGTTCGGTGTGGAAAACTCACACATCTGGTGTCAGAACTGTTCTGGGGGTGTCGTGTGGGTGAAAACCCAGCTCCCCAGTGCGATGGTCTCAGACGGATCGTTTAATGTATAGGGCCTCCTGCCTCTGCGTTGTCCTAGCTGCCTGGCCCTGCCTGCTTTCTCCCTTGGGCCTTTGCCTTCTGTCAGTTGTGAACATGCCTTCCAATAATGTTGTTTTCCTTTGCTTACAACCAAGAGCCCTGGCTGAAATGAGGGGGAATGTATAATTCGCTTGGGGAGCAAAATATATAACTGACAGCTAAGCAGTGTCATAAAATAGTGCGACTCTGCTCCCCACATTTCCATGTGTCCCATAGGGGTGGCCAGTGCCACCTCTGGTGAGAACCACAGGGTGCATAACCATTGTCCCCCTAAGGAAGGTTTTACTAAGAGCCTATCTGTATTCAAAGCTGATATGTTCCCTAATTTACAACCCACTACAGGCCATGCTTGATGAGGAAGTCATGACAATTCCCACATGTGTAAATTTGCACTTACACTGTTCCTTCTAGTGGGAGTGCTACCCATGGGTCCTTGTGCATAAACTGACACATTTTTAGGCTTGGGAACACACTTAGCACGCTCAACAGAGGAGCCATTTATTGCGTTGCACACGGAAGAAAGGCCCTGCCCTCCGTCTAGGCTGGCCCTGGCCTCCAGCAGCAGAGCAATAGTTAACAGACAATGGCAGGGACAGGAAGGCAGGAAGGGACCCTTAAAATACCCTTTCCTCCCGAACACCTGCCTTGTTGAGGAAATTCGGATTCTGCAGAACCTTAACCACAGTGTAGCCAACTCTATTGCAGAAATGGCCCCGCAGGCAAGAGACCTCAGCAACAGGGTTCGCTCCCGGGGAACAGGGCCTTGGGCTCTTTCTGCTGCTGAGCCTTGTGCCAGCTCTGCTCGTTCACTCTCTGTGGGTCGTCATGCTCCTGAAACAGGCCAGAGGCGTCACTCCCAAAGGCCAGCACCTCTGTTGAGCATGCAACATGTGTCACCAAGCCCAAAACCCTCATTAGAGAGAGTCATTCCCTGAGCTCAGAAGTGCCCTGAAGACAGGCAGCCCCTTCCCCGCTTCAGCCAATGCTTGGGGCGGGGGTGGGGGGAAGGAGAGCTGCAAGAAAAATAGCTGAAGCACCCACTCTGACCGGCAGTCTCGCCAGGCCAGGCCCACCTCCCACCTCCCACCTCCCAGCAGAGCCACAGGGCTCTGCTGAGAGGGGACCAGAGGCCAACGGGGCAAACGAGGGTGCCTCAGCGCCAGGGCTGGCACTCTGAGACCAAAGCCACCACCCACAGGAGCTGTGAGACAGGGGAGTCACCTCACCTGCCTGGATCTTGGGCCCCTTTTTGGCAACGGAGTGCTGCGGCATCCGCGCTGCAGAGCTAAGGCGCGGATGAGATTAGAGAGCGAGGGAAGGGCTTGGTGGACTATAAGCCACTAAATTTTATAAACTGAAAAAAAACCGGGGTGGCTCAGTCTGCAGTCGCACCTGAGTCTTTTTCTTTCCCTTTCTAGAGAAGCAAATCCCCCTTTTTTCCATGTGGATGTGAGGTCGGTAGGTCTGGTACGTGGACATGGAGCTGTGACAGGGCAGGCTTCTTGGTGTGGGTTTAATTACAAACACTGATGCTCATCTTAAACGGGAGCCCAGGGCCAGGACTCGGCACTGGCAGCGGCTGACGGAGGCTGTAAAATCCCCGTCTGTGTTCTGCGGACTTGCAGGAGTGCTAATGACTGGGGCTGAGAGGCTGGGGGCCACAGCCCTGCGTCCCACAGAGCTGTCCCTAGGAACCGGGGAGCTTCCAGGAGCTGCCAGAAAGCATATTTTCTCTCCTCATCAGAGGTTGCCATGGTGACCAAAGAGGAGGGGACACCCGCTGGTCTGGCTCTACACAGATTATCTTTCCAAGCTCATCTTTATTCGAGGTGTTGGTCAGAGCTGGCGGGGGGAGCACCTGAGATGGGGGTATGACATCGTGCAGACGCCGAGCCTTCGGCACCAATTATGTGTGTTTGGTGGGAGAGAAACGTGTCGGGATGCTGTGTGTGCATGTGTGTAGGTAGGGGTGGAGGGGTGGGTTATATCGTTGCGTGTGCTCTGGCCGTGTGGTGAGGATGCTAGTTAAGGAAAGTGGGGTGGTACCAAGGTTGCCCGTGACAGTGGGGTCTTTCTCAAATGCGCCAGTGATGTACACCTCAGGGAAAGCCCGCCTACAGGGGCTGCGTGCTGTCCACCCGGGAGAACCCTCCACTTTCCACCTCCTGGAAGCCATCTGTTTGATGCCTGGATTACTCCTTTCGTCCTCCCGGCTGCAAACCACTGTGAGAATCCACCCATTTCTTCTGAGTGCAAGGTTGTGTTCCCTGCCCACAGCCTTGGCCCCATCGCTTGGCCCTCCCTGATTTCACTCGCCCACTTCACTCACGTCTGCTCACAGAAGTCAGATCTGACCATCCTGCCGAGCTGTTTCTTCTTCATTTTTCTTCATAGCTCTTATCACTCGTGTGACTACGATATCATATGTTGACTCGTTTACTTGATTATTGGGTGTCTCACCCACCAGAATATAAGCTCTATGAAGGCAGTGACTTTCTCTTGTTCACCATTGTGACCCTAGTACTCAGAACAGTGCCTGGCATACAGTAGGTGCTCAATAAACCTGTTGACTGAATGAACGGGTGATTGAATTGATGAATGAATGGAGGAGGACTTTCTGGGCAGCTGACTTTATCCTTTCGTTCATCATTGGCTCATGTGGGAACTCCCTGCCCCTCCCCCGCCCCCGAGTTTGAAGCTCTGCTTTAGGGCTCAGCCATGGGCTTACCACCTCTCCTAAGCCCTTGAGGACCCCCACCTCCCAGGCTATTCTTTGTCTAAATTTTCCTGGCACTGGCTTCTGTCATGCTCACTGCACACTGGCCTGTATAGCCTTGAACCGTGCGAGCGGCCTGTCTCCCTGACCAGATGTCTAGTTCCTCAATGGGAAGGACATTTCTTTCTCTTCTGTGTCCTGAGCATGGGGTTCTGCAAACAGCAGATGTTCAATAAATGCTGAGGACAGCGATGCTGCGAATCACTGAACACATTCTAATTGGAGTGGTTCACACCTCCGGGTGGTTTCCTACTTCCTGCGGCTTCATGAGTAAGACTTTCAAGGTCAGAATGTTTCTAGTGAGTCCAAATTGGGAGCTGGGGTTGTTTGGGAGGCTGGTCTCAAGTCGGTTTTATCCTTTCCCTGTGACTTCGTGTTTGAATTTGACTAAGTCTTTGGGCCTAGTTCACCACCTCATCCTACAGTCTTTGCCCTTTCTGAATGGAACTGATTACCTCCCCCTCTTCACAACCCTAACAAATTTTTTGAGCCCTTTTCTGCCCCAGTCTTAGGTACTGACCATTCATCTTCTTGGATCGTATTACTTAGTTGCATTTATGATGCACCTGTTAAGTGGATGAATATACCTTTGTTCAGCATCCCTTCTGTGGGGCCCACCCCTGTATCATTCCGGGTGGTCTGAAAGAACTGTGAGTCACGGCTCCCTGCTCATTGCCCCTACCCCCGGGAGTGCTCACGTGACCCAGACTTAGACATTCATTTTAGCCTTACCCTAGCAGAAGTGACTGGTCCAGAGGGTGTGCACATGACCAAGCAAAGTGCTTGACATGGAACAGAACTCATTTCATTTGTTCACAGTGTTTCTGTTGGGGGAGGGGGCACAGTGGTTGCTGGGCCAGTCCCAGGGGCAGCTTGATCCTTAGGCCTGACATTGCCAGTGTGAAAGGATGGGCAGATGGGTGCGAGGCCCATTCCAGGACCCAGAAGGAGGCAGGAAGCCCTGTGGGCTGTGCTCCTCACTCCCCGGGACTCCCTTGCTCCAGGCAGCACATGCCACCTCCCACCTGGGATCCCGCACTACCACTAGGAGATGGGGGCGAGACAACCATTTTGGGCACCTGGCCTTGGACAGGAGAGGAAAGAGTTCCGGGCCTGAGAGTCAGCCCCAGTGACCCTGGCCTACCCGGAGTGCCTGAGGCAACTCACTTCCCCACTCAGGCTCCTGACTCTCTCTCTGGGAAATGTGTGGTTTTGGTGCAATGGCCTCTACGCTTCCTTCATTACGCACAGTCTAGACCACAGCAGCCGGTTCCCACCATGTCAAGGGGAGGAGGAATCCACTTACCCGTGACCTCCCAGGTATGTCTCCCGACGTCCTGTGCTAAGGGTCGCGCCTCAGTATATCATTCAAAGCATCTGTTTTCGCACCTGCAATAATAAGGGCGATCACAAACATTTTGCAATCACACTGCAGGTTACAAATTTTTTCCTACGCACTATGGCCTGGGCTGAGGAGGCCTTCCCAAGAACAACTGCAAACCAGAGAAGTCACCAGACTTGCCTGGGTCGCACAGCACTGTCAGTGGGGCTGGCTGGGCTTGGATTGGCCTTGATTCCACGTTGAGCTTCTGTTGTCTAGAACACGGGGAAACCTTGTTTTGTTTCGCTGGGATACTGTGAGGCAAGAATCTATAAAAATACTTATTAAGACCTTTGCACATTCAGAGTGTTCAGTCCGTGCTAAATAATTGATGGGCTCTGCTCCTGGCTGCTTAGAGCAGACTGGGAATGTGGAGACCTTTTCTATCATTTTGCCCAGTGAAAGAAGTTGCTGAGAAAATCACCAAGAAAGAGTTGTGCTTGCCTGTTGGTGGGGGGAGGCCCTGGCTCCTGGGAGCCATAGATCTGATTTATTGCCTCACTTATAGGAGAAAGTGCAGGGCCACTTTAGGGAGGAGGCTGTTGGGCCACCCAAGAGTCCTTTCCAAGGCTTCCAGGCCCTGGGAAAGGGCCACTCTGCCCTGACAGGCAGGGAGAAAGGTGCCTGGGAATCTGAGAGTCTGGTGGGGAGGCGCGGAAGTAGCCCTGGGAAAGGCACGGTCTGGAGCAGAGGTTCTTGTCCGGGAACGCGCCTGACAAGGCAGTGATGCCCGGGAGGGGCTGAGGCAGCCCGTGGCCACCCCAGCCCATGTGACCCCAGCTGCATGTGACCACAAGATTTTCCTGGCTAAAGGCCATGGCAGCAGAGCTCAGGGGGCAGAAAGTAGACACAAAGTGGCCTTTAAAGCAATTTGCAGAGATCAAAGCAGAATGCAGTCGGAGCGGGTATTCTGGCTCTAAGAACAGGGAACGAAGTGTCACTGAAACTCAGGGTGCCATTTCATAGTTAAGGACACTGGGGGTGTACATCCTCTCCGATGGGGTGTGACCCATCAAAGCGCTGCCTAACTGGCATTTGTCTCGGCTCCAAACGAGGCAGATTTGGGACCATCCAAAGCCATAGGATAATTGGCTCCAACATCAAATGAACAGAATCCACAAACTCCAGATCAAGTGGGATTTGTTCTGACGACTAGCTTTCTATTTCACTCTGCATTGCAAGTTCTAAAACCAAATGGTTTTGCAAGGACTTCCTAAGAAGTTTCACGGTGCGCTCCGTGCTTATGCAAGTCACTTCACTTTGATACTCTGTCTGGGTGTGCTGACCTCTCAGGGGGCCGAAGGAGCCCTTAGAGTTTCCCCATGTGCGGGTGGGCAGGGCCTCTCCTAAGGACAGTAGTGGCGGGGGAGACAGTTTCAGAGAGGCCTCGGCCTGGCTGGTAATGTTCACCGCTGCCTGTAGCTACCTCACGGTGCAGTACTGCCCCCACCCTGGGGCTCGGAGGGGACATTCGGCTCAGGCGGAACAGAAAATGGGATGTGTGATCTCACTCCACCCTTGTGTCAGCTTGAGCTGAGCTTAACTGCGCTTCTGAGCTACCTGAGTTCACGCCTCACAAAGAGAAGGAATACGGAGCAGGAGAGAGAGATGGGGCTGGTTAGGGCTGGGGCGGGGCTGGGCGTTGGAGGATGAGGACGATGGCCCAGCCCTGACGCTGACTAATTCTATGATCTTGGGTAATTGATTTAACATCCCAGCCTCAGTTTCCTTATCTATGACATGGTGATCATGATGTATCCACTCTCAAAGCCTCGGAAGGCTCCAGTGAGGTAGAGTATGCAAATTCTTCAATCTGCCTTTGATCAAACGGTCACATCTAGCTCATGACAGCGCTTGGCTGGACTTCTCCTGGGACTATCAAAAGAGGGAACGGCTGCCAATCCATGAAAGTTAGTTCGAACATATCTGTATGCTCCATATGCAAATCACCACTGTAGTATCACCTCTGTACTCTGGGCTGCACAAACTGTCTTTTCTTGTCCACAACCCTGACCAGACTCCACACACCTTGAGGGTGGGGCCATTGTCTTATGCTTCCATGTCTGCTATAGATCTTGAAATTCTTCATAGCCATGGTGAGATGTCCTGTGTGGTATCATGTGGCTAGTTGCAACCGGCTGCATTCAGGAAGGGTGCATTCAAATCAGGACTCCCCAATCCTTGCTGGCAGCCTTATGCAGAGTCCCCACGCCAGAGGGGCCTACGGTAAGCACTTTGGCCGTCTTTCTGTCTGCTCAACACCGGTATTTGATAATTAGCAGAGTAAATGTTAGAAATGCACTCTCCTTGGTGAAAGAAGAGGTATTCGAGATATGAGGGTTGGCCAAACAAATTTTGAAGTACTCTTGACTCTTGTAAGAGTAGCTGAAAGAATGTAGTGAGACCTCGGGGGAGGTGAGGTCAGGGCACCTAGAGACACAGATGACAATGACTTGCCCACAGAACAGGCTGTGTGAACTCTGCTGGACCTGTTTGTGATAGCTTCTCAAAAAATATCTACATATGCAGCAGAATTTGGTCCGAAGCTTAAGTTTGATAATGAGGTTTGCCTTCACTTCCTCAAAGTTCTCGGTGGCTGCTGACACACAAATAAACCAAACACCAACACAGCAAAACCTGAGAGTTACAACCAAACAGACTTAGGTCAGTTCACAGTATCATGGTATCTCCAGGGCCCAGTACGTGCAAATGCTCACAGGAGAGGGAGGGAGTGTCACTTTGAACTTGATGATGGATAGTCCACAAGTCCAGGATCTCGACACAAAATCTTCTTAGGTACTCATCCCCCTGAGAGTTCCCCAGCTGGCCTTCTGGGACTGAACTGCCCGGGTCACATTCATAGGTTCTGCTGGTTTTCTGGAATGAGGAAACACTGCTCAGCCTTCAGTAAGCCCTGAACCTGGCCATGGCGGAAGTCACAGTCTGGGTCTATTACATACCTGGAAAACCATCTCTAAGCTGGGCTTGCCCTTCCAGGTCCCATGGGACAAGCCCCACGAGGAAGTCTTTGGGGACCCACTATCAGCTCCCACATTTGGGTCAGGATACCAGAGGAGAATTTCTGGCCACACTGGGGAGTTGCCTTGAAGAAATGAGTACTCAGTTTGTACCCTGGAAGAAGCTGAAGCTTCACTCTTTCCTGGGGCTGCTGGGCAGGGAAGCTGATGTAAAGAGGCCCCTGATGCTGGAGAGCTTACCACCCCTCCGCCTCTAGAGATGAGCGAGCCCTTCCTTGATGGACATCTCCCAGAGGGAGATGGGTTGCTGCTCGCTGCACTCCCTTCTCTAAGGAGTTTTTCAGGGGTGAACATTGTTGCCAGGTAGGGGTGGGGGGTCAGGTAGCGTTCAAGAGGAAAGAAGATGAGCATGGCTCAGCACAAGCCTCTAACTCTCCTCTTGCCCACCTTCTTTCTCCTCCCACCCCCCTTTTCCACACATCTGCAGAGAGAAGGCGGAGGTTGAAGAAGGGACAAGCACTGGGCTTTCACGCACCAGGGCGACTGTCCTAACCGTGGAAAAACTGATATTTGCAGCCTTCCAAACTCATGTTGGCAAACTGACCCCCCGTAGCAGCTCAAACTGCAGGCTGATTGAGAAGTTGGCCAGGTCTCCCTGTCGCCCTCCTTCTAAACCCCTTTTCCACCACGGTCTCATCGTTCCTTCTCATGTGCCCACGGCCCTCATTTAGCCCGCCCTCGCCCTTCCAAGGTCTGCTTTAGAATTTACTTTCCTTCCTTTCTCCTCTTCTCAATTCAAATCCCAGGGAACATTTGCATAGTAAGACTCATCCTGGATAATCCTAAAGGATTTCCAATTCTTGAGTGAGAACTGCCTCACCCCTGAGTCTGTAAACCCGGGAGAAAACTACACAGATTGTCATTCATCTTCTGCCTCTTCTGCCTCTGCAAGTGGCTCAACATCCCAATCAAGCAAAGAGCCCTTGCAAGAAGAGCACAGCCCCAGAGGGTTCTGGGAATTCCAGATGCTCTTGTAGGCTAAGGGAGTGTTTCTCTAACAAAATTTACCTAGAGAAAACTGCCCCAGTGTGTGAGTAGCATAACAAGCAGTTTCTTCCTCACCGGCCTGGGGATCCGCGGCTCAGCAAATACTTAGGCACTGTCTTAATTTACTTCTCAGCCAAAGTCCCTCTTGGAGAGAGGCCAAGCTGGTGCATATGGAAGTTGGACTGATAATTTCGTGGAAATTCATGCATGTAATTGGGAGGACAAGACAAGATGAGACAAGTTCATGAGAAGTCGGGGGTCTTTAGGTGGGCAAGGAGGAAAAGGGGGTTTGAGGGAAGACCTTTCTCTCCACTTCGGGCCAATGGAGTTGTAGCGTGCCAGGCCTGATTACAGAGCCTTTCAGGCTCCTGATATAATAAACAGCTTTCCTGGCTCCATGGGGTCCCAGGTCCCAGGTCCCAGGTCACAGGACAAGCCATACCACACAACTCTCTCATTTCGTCTAGGTAAGACTGGTTTCTTCCCCTTCTGGGCCTCTCTCCTCAGACCTTCTAAAGTGGCTTTTCTTTGAGAGCACTGTTTTAGGGGTCAGGCACGTGGGCTGAATCTCTCTGCTCTTTCGCCAACCACGTGAACCGTACCAAGTTTCTAAATCCCTTGGAGCCCTGTTGACAAAATGAGGACATAATGTTCCTTCGAAGGGCAATTGTGAGGATAGAGTGACCAATGAAGTCTTCTCAAGCACCGTCTGATCAGTAAACACACTCAAGAAAGAAGTGCTGTCATCTTATCTGCTCTAAGTACGGCTCACGTAGCCACTTTGCCAAGCCCCTTAGAAACATGCTGGCAGCAGCTCCCATGCTGTGGAAACGGTCAGGCTAGAGGTGCCATGGCCACCTCTGCTCTGCCAGGACTCTGCCCAGCACTCTCTGGTCTTGATTCGTGCCTGGTGGGCGGCAGGGCTTTCTGATTCTAAGGGGAAGCTGCTTTAGGGCCTCATCCCCTTGGGCACTTTGGGGATAGTCCCGCTGATGGGAACCTGGGCTCATCCCACCTAGGACTCACCAGGCATGGCTGGCAGTTGGTGGCAACCAACCTTCCTTCCAAGATCTTCTCAGGAAGAACCACACGCCAAGGGGAATGGAAACCAGATATGGGCAACAGTTTTTATGTTTAAGCAAAACATTCAGCCTGACTTGGTGGAAGGAGACACCTGGCGACACCTGCCCTCTTGCAGGGCACCACAGACCTTCCTGCCTTCTCCTAGCAACCTGGGGTGGCCAGCCTCAGGGCTGACTGCTCACCCCTGAGAGCCCTTTGGGCTGTGTAATCTCCCCTGATCACATTGGCCTCAGCCCTTGGGCGCCTTCTTGGGCCCAAGGCCCCTCGGTCACTTCTCCTGAGTTAGAAATGGCATTTTGGGGACAGGAACTTAATGTCACTGCGCTTGAAGTACACAGAGGAGACGAGGGGCTTGGAGATAACCAGCAGTCTGGGAGTAGATCTGGAGAGACTGACTGGGGCTCCTCCCTCTCAGACCTGATACCCCAAATCTGCACCCAGAAGAGGCCAGCGGGGAGATGGGAGATGGAGTCCAGCCATGCTGTCCTATTCCTCCTGAGGGCGGTGAGCCCCAAGAGCGGATGAGGCGGGGTGTCCCCTCCAGGGCTCTCGGGAATGGGTGCGCCTTCAGACCTGGGCAGGTCGCCCCCCCGCCCCTGCCTGCCCTGGGTACCTGCAGCTGGCCGAGCCTCCTCCCAGCTCGGCGGCCACCGCCACATCACCCTGGCCAGATCCTCAGCCCTGGGAACGTCCCCGCCCCTGCCGCGAACCCACCTTCCGGGGCGCTTGGAAGCCCCTTCCAGGGGTGTCACCGAGGTCCCCGCCTCCTCTTCCCGACGCGAGCTCTCCGCTCCGCAGCCTCTGGCCCCGGCCTCGGGGACTGAGCGGGCTCCTGACTCCCTTTCTCTCGTGCTCCTGTGAATTCTCAGCACTATTCTTTTTTTAAGGGACTTTTTTTTTTTTTTTTTTTTTTGCGTTGCGTCAGGACCGTTGCCTGGCGACGGCCGAGCTATTCCGCCACAAGCCGTTTCAGCAGCGACCCCCTCCAGCCTCTCATTCATGCCTCTCCGCCTGAGGCTCCGGGACCGGGCGCGCTGGGTCCCAGAGTCGCGCACTGGGTCCTAACGCCCTGCTAGTTGTTCGTCCCCTGCCCAGACCTGGACTCGAGCGGCTGCCCCGCCACGAGGAGAAGGAAACCACACGTGTTTGCCAAAGCCCAGACGAAACCAAACCCAAATATCCATTTTTTAAAATTAAACGCGAAACCAAAGCAGCCTTCCCATAAGCACGACGACGTGGCGTTGCCGCTGTCAGCAGTTTGCCTGCGTGGAGGAGGCAGGAGAACCCCCTTCTGGCGTCGCCAAGCCCAGAGCCGGCACGCCGCCCACAAGCGGCTTAGGTTCAAACTACCAGCAGCAACTCCCATTACAGAGTGCCTAACACGTGCCATACGGTGAAAGCGACTCAGCGGGCAGACCTGGGCATCTCCGGCTTACAGATGAGGAAACTGGGGCTCAGAGAGGTTAAGAAGAAACGCTCTTCCAGGTCTGTCTCCCAGACCATCTGGGAGTAGTCCGCGGGACCTGCCCCAAAGCATGTTTCCCCCACTAACCACAGGGTGCCTCGTGGCCACAATACTATGTCTGTGCTGTGTCAACCACTGGGGGGTTATATTCTAAATCTAGTTGCTTCCCCAGGCACCTAAGACACCCACAGGGCAGTAGCCAGGGCTGCTCCATCCTGGCCCTTGGGATCAATCCTGACTGCAAACAGGGGCCTCAGTCCTCCTGGGGCCCAGGCCGATCACTGGAAGTTGGCCTCGTTCTCTGGGCGGCCTGAAACAGGGCAAGTTCCTCTCCTAGCCACTAAGGGTTGGCAGGTTCTTCGGTTATCTAACTGCCGTCCTCACAGTAACACTGGGGGTGCAGGACGGAGGCATGGGGCTGCAAAGTGACTTGCCCCAGGTTCCACGAGGAAGTCGTTGGCCTTGTTTTCTGTAAGGGATCAGCCCCCCAGATGCCGAGACCCTAGTGCAGCTCCCCGGGGCCCACGTCCTTCACTGCATCTCCCCACTGGGGCCCTGTTGCACTTCCTGCCCTTCCCCATTTATTAGCATCTTCGCTAAGAGGCTTTGTCTAAGGAGAGATTCTGCTGACGGTCACTGCTTCTGAACTGGCAAGTGTACTTGAACAGGGGTCTTTTGGAGAGTCTTGGCTTTGACACAGTCTCTTGAGTCCAACTCTTAAATACTGATCCAATCCTTCCACTTCTTCCATTCTGCTCTCCCTCCGCCCTGGCCCAAGCCACCATGAGCTCACCCCACCTCCAGCCACAGCTTATTACTGACTCTTGGCCCCTCACCTCTCTCTCCCTGAGCCAGTTATTCCTCCACGGCCAGAGCAAACTCTTCAAGATGGAAATCCGGCCCTGGCTTCTCTCTGCCCAAAGCCCTCCAAAGACTTCCATTCCTCCCAGGACTACAACCCAGCATGGCTGACTGGGCCTGTGTGGTCTGGCTCTCCTATCTCTAGGGCCTCACCTTGTACTGATGCTCTGCTCTCCAGACAGATGCTTTTCCAGGCCCTTCTACATACCTGACCCTCTCACACGGGGCTGGCCACACTTCTGCTTCCTGAGGGAACCCTAGGTTACATGTTCTTACAGCCCCAGTAACCGCCCCTTTGTGGACCAGCTATAATTTTATCTTTATTTGTGAGGTTGTTTGATTAGTATCTGTCTCCCTACTAGGCTACAGGCTCCATGTTTGCAGGAACCAAAAGAAAGTAAGGTCTGGAAGTGGAGACTCAGCATCCTCCTGTGCTGGCTGTTCCTGGCCACACATCCTTGTACGGACCCCTAAGTGTTTGCCCTGCTGCTCCCCTGTGCGGTCTGGGCCCAGCGTGTGGTAAGTGCTCCAATGCTTCTTGGTAGAGCCGCCCCACCCGCTCTGGGAATGCTTTCTCCCATCTTCAGCCTCTCAGTCCCTCATAAGGCATAAGGCTTCCATTCTGCTTTCTCATGGGGGCATTGTCTTCATTCTTTATATAGACAGGCAGCCTGTCCAGGGCAGGGGAGGGTCTTACCCTGGTGCTTCCCATTCTGACTGGCATATGCCTGGGCAGGAGGCGGGTCAGCGATGAGGACCAGGAGAGTCAACGAGGGAGAGAAGAGGAGAAGAGCCAGGTCTCCCTTGAAACAGGCTCAGTTCTAATGTCTAACTGCATGCAGTGGTTGAGTGAGTTCTAGGCAGAGCTCTAGCATGGAATAGTATGTGGCCACATGAATAATATTTTCAAAAAATATTTGATGACATAGGATAATGTTAATGATTTCATGCTAAGTAAATAAGACTGGAATACCAAATGTCTAAGTAAGTAAGACATTATGAAAACTAATTCTAACATTTAATTCTTTAATATGTGTAGAGAAAAAGGTTGGGAAGGTATATGTAAATATTAGATGTGGCTATCTCTGGGTAGCAAGATAACAGAGGATTTTAAATTTCTTTTATAGACTTGCATTGATTTGCCATGTTTTCTACAATGAACAGTTTTTGTACTTAGCAACCTCAAGAAACACTGCTACAAAGAAAAGATGGCCTTGTGTTTGGAGTACCTGAAGCCTCCTATTTTTGTATGGCGTTGCCTTTACATGAAGTGCTGTGAGGCTGGGCAGCAGCTCAGTGATGGGCGGGGGAACCTCATGGCCTAGAGTAGCAGGCCGCCTGAGGATGCTTCCCCTCCAGTTGGCCCGTAGACCACCGAACATTGGGCTGAGCCTGCAAGAATGCGTCTGAACTTGGCAATGGCACATGGATTCTAGAGGTCCCCTTTGGATCAGTACAATCGATCTAATTTGGCGTGCAGGAGGCGAGACGTGATGATGTGTGAGATGGCCGGCGCAGGTGTCTGGGCCACCTTGGAGAGTGCTTGTGTCACCTAACAGCACTCTCGTTGACATTAGCACAGCACTTTATAGGTTACAGAACGTTTCCCTTTTTCAGCAGTCCCAAGATGAGTGAGACATTGTCTCTTTTGATCCTGCAGAAATCCTAGGGGAGTTAAGAAATAGTCTCATTTTCTTACCTATGAAAACACCAAGCTTGGAGAGGTTCGAGGACTTACTCAAAGTCACACAGCTGGTCGTGGTAGGGCTCCCCAGACTGCCCGACTCCAAGTCTAGGTCACTTTATACTGTACTTCACTGACGCTGCAGTCCCTCCAAGCAACGGGCAGAGGTAGCCTCGGTGGCCGCAATGTGCTTGAACCATGCACGGCTGGGCAGGGATGACCTGATTCATAAGGTGACTTTTGAGCAACAGTTTGAAGGAGTTGAAGGGGTCGATCCGGACAGAGGGAAGAACCAGTGCAAAGCATGCCTGCCGCAACCAAGGGAGAACGAGGGGCCGCCCGCTGGAGTACCCGGGCAGGGGCGGTGATGACAGCCATGGGAGGTGATGTCATGATGACGTGACAGGACAGGAGGGCTGGCCCAGATCCTTTGGGCCAAGCAGACCATCGTAAGGACTCATCCTTCTCCCGAGGGAGCGCAGAGGATACACAGCTGGATTGGGTCTCTGTCTTCTTGGCACTCCCATGGCAAAATGCATTCTATGTTCGTCTTACCTGTTCCCACCGGAGTTTTTAAGCTACTCAAGGGCAAACTCCATTGTGTATTCTTCATGGTGATTAAAATTTGGTCTCTCTTCATCCAATGAGAGACAGAAGGAAGGAAAGAAATTTCTGTTTGGCTCTTTTGTATGGAAGACATTGAGGGTGGTGACACTTCTCCTGCTCCAGGGAGCAATTAGAACTCACAGTCTTGGGCCAGAGTCCACTAGCTTCTCCCATCTGCCTTTGAAAGGGACTTTTCCATCCAGAGGCCTAGAATTTTGAGAGGATCCAGAGAGTGTTTGTTATTTAGTGTTGATGCTGGCAACAGAAGTGGCTCTTCCCTGCCCTGTCTCTCGGGAAGGGTTGATTCAGGCTGAAGCACAGAAGGGAGATGGGGGCCAGCTTCGCATCCGGTAGAAACCCCATTAATTCAAGGAGTTGTTATGGGCAGCTGGCTCTGCGCCACCCGGGGCTAGGCACGGGGATATGATGCAGTTTATTAGTATAAGAAGATGATTAACAGTGCATCCACCTTAGAACTGGAGTCAGGGAGGTGACAGATGCCAGCTGAACCCGGATGAGGACGATGAATGGGAGTGGGCTAGGGGAGGTGGTGGAGAGGCCTGAGGTAGAGTGTGGTAGAGGAGTACACAGCATTTTCAAGAGCGTGTGCAGGACACAGAGGAACTCGGCATGGCTGAGAAGAGTGTAAGAGGGTGTGATGAGCCAAGGTAACATCTAAGGACATGACCCTGAAGATGAGGGGTTAATAAAGGAGCAGGTCATGGCTTCTGTATCTCAGAGGAGCTAGATGAATAAGGGGATAGCCAGGGGGAAGGAGACCAATAAAGAACCTGTTTCCATTTTACCAGCAGTGAGAGGCGATGGATCGATGGATGTCCAGACCCATGGCAAGGCACGGCTCACTGCATTTCCCGGGTGAGAGTGGACAACGGGAAAAGAGCATGAGGAGGGGGAACGGCAGGGAATCTGGAGGCAGGTAGGCCCGGGTTCGAGCCCCAGCTCTTCCGGTTACTGGTGTGTGCCTAAACGAAATCGCTCAAGTTTTCTGAGCTGCAGCTACTTCATCTATAAAATGGAAATAATTTTAATAATACTGTCTTTATACATGGGCAGGGGAGCCTACCTTGGACTCCATGCTTTAGAGAGTCTGCTCTGGGCTTCCTCAAGGTAAGGTGGCCATGGAGCCGGGGACTTGCCCACTCGAAGCTCACTTCTTCCCTTCTACTCCACCCAGGAATTTTCTGCCCCGAAATATGCAGCTCCCTGACCGGGGGCAGAATATCCCTTATATTTAACTGCTCTCCTAAAATCATCTTACACCGACTTGCTTCATAAGTGTTAAAGCAAATGGGATACACACTTTTTCTCCCATTTGCCACATTCGGGCCTGTGTAAGCCTCTTTCCTGGTCTGCGGAGTATGGGCGAAGATTGGACTTTCAGACGTGGGTGAAAGCGCAAGGGCCCCCGGGTGGGAAAAGAAAGAAGGAGGGCTGTGGGCGGCTGAGGCCTCACTCCCTTGCCCTTCAGCTTTTCAGTGTCCAGGATGCAGAATTGGAACTTGCCTTCGAGGCTGTTATAAAGGTATATTTGTCAAGGCGAGAGGAAAGAACAAACATTGTCTAACAGTTTGTTAGCTTGGTTTATAACTCTCAAATATTTAGACACACGGCATGTGGGCCTCCATTTATGTGTTTGCTTTGGACCTCGCAAATGTTAGGGGCGGGGGCCTGATTACAGGCCTGGCTTGCTGGTTTGTTTAAGAGAGAAAGAACATTGCACGCCGCACATACATACGAGCCATTGCTATTCAAACCACTCTCCTCTCCACCGTGGCATCTTGGCCTCTCCTGCAGAGTTTGCCCTTTATTTTGTAAGAATTGCTGTCTAGAAGACACTGCAGAAAGTATTTCCAGGCCCAGGACCAGCATATCCCGGCGACGACTGGAAAGAGGCCTCCCCCAGGCATGCGCAGTGTTTGAAGGAAACTAGAAGTGATGCGACTAATGACCGCCATGAAGCAGCCCTGATGGGAAGGGAGAGGCTTCTAGATTCTTCTAAGTGTCATCTCACCCAAGAAGCGGGCTCGTTTGAACAATGAAAAGAGCCTGGATAGGAACCGGGAGATCCAAGTTCCAGTCTGGGCTCTGTTGCTAATTCGAACTTAGTGAATTTACTTTCCCCATTGGATACTTTCATCACCACTGGTGCGAGGGGGTCAAGCACTTGCATCTGACCCGTGATTCTGGGATACTCTCCACCCAGGAAATAGAATCTCTTATGCTGCGTGGTGGCGGGAGGCAGGACCAGAAACTGAAGAGTGGGAAAGTCTATCAGATACTTCGAATCTGGACTAAAAAAAGGTCAAAACCAAATGGACAGAGAGAAAGAGTCTGTTGGGCTCACCCTGAGGCTGGGGTGAGAGCTAGCAGGCGAGTCACTCATGAACGGGGCCACACCACAGTGTCCTGGGGAGAGCCTGCTTATTCTCTGCCCTGCTTTAAATTTGTGTGTGTGTGGTTGTGGGAGCGAGGGGTGGCAGTGAAGTGGTCCCAGATTCACAGGCCGCATGAGGACATCTCCGCGGACAGAGATGAGATGCCCAATTGCTTCGCGAATGCAACAGCGCTCCTAGTGGCCGAGCCAGTAGCTGCTGCAATGAGTTTATCCTTTTCATTCCCACCAGCCAGCCAGTCTCTGACCATTGCTTAGAGCAGCGACGGGTGTCAGGAGGAGAAATTGTCACAAACAAGAATGAAGCCAAACTTAGTCATTCTATCACTAATGAAACCTACACCATAATCATGAGCGTTAGGGGCGGGATCAAGACCAGGTCACAGACCATAACGGGGCGCTTGTCTGTCGTCTATCACGCAGAGCATTCTAAGGGAAGCTGGCCTGCGGATTTCATATTCAGCCCCTTTTCAGAAATTCTACTCCACATACGCAACTCCCTAACCGAGGGCAGTATATCCTTTACACTTAACTGCTCTCCTAAAATCAACTCAAACTGACTTGCCTCATAATGTTAAAACAAATGGGATACACACTTTTTCTCCCGTTTGCCCCATCCCGACCAGTGGGCGAGGCAGGGAGAAGTACAGTTGACTTGCACAGATGCCCTCTACGTAGTTGAAAATCCGAGTATAACTTTTGATCCCCCCAAAACTTAACTACTTCCATGTTGTTGACTGGAAACCTCACCAGTAACAAACAATCGATTAACACATATTTTGCATGTCATTTGTATTATGTACTGTATTCTTACAATAAAGTAAGTTAGAGAAAAGAAAATATTGTTAAGAAAATCATAAAGAAGAGAAAATACATTTATAGTGCGTATTTCTAAAATTCCACGTATAAGTGAACAACCCATGTTGCTCAAGGGTCAGCTGCATATTACAGTACACGGTTCAGGCTTCAGGGACCTTGGATCTGGTCCTGACTTTGTCACTTGTTATCGGTCTGCTTTGGGCAAATATCTAACCCTTTTGAGCCTCAGTTTCCTTATCCACTCACTGGGGATAACCATTCCTACCACTATGTGTTGTTGTGAGCATTACAATTAATGCCTATAAAATGCCCGTTATAATGCTTGGCACAGAATGGACATCCAGTAAGCGATGTTTCTCATCATGTCTTATGAGGCAACTGCTTCTTTGACTGTGCACATGAAATGGAGTGTGCCTGTGGCTCATTCTAGTCTAGCGCACGGCATGAGCAAATATTAAAGAATCAAGCTGGCAGGGTTCCCATATGTCTTAGCTGCCTTATTTGTCTTCTCTGAACACGAGGAATTCTGTTTGGAATCTGACACCAGGAAAACAGGACGGAGCACAGAGCAGACAAACGTGGCCCTGCGGTTCAGCCACGGTTTTCAGGCACAACATCAGAGCACTTCCCGGCGGGGGCAGCCGGCCGCTCCAGCATGGGCAGCTGCCATTCTACTGACTGACATCTCATGACTACGACTGCTCCTGGTTCACAGAGAGAACTGGCAGCAGGGAGGGAAAAGTAGATGCGGGGACACAGAGACGGGCTCATTTACCGCCCTCTGGGATGAGAGAAACCGAGGTACAGATGACACAGACCGAGGAACACGCAGAGGAATCATGTGTGCAGGACTCCCTGATGGATCACTTTCAGGTTAATGTTTCACGATCGTATCAAAATGTTCGGCAAGCAGAATCAGCCCGCACTGAAAATGGTCGTCGGGGGTGACGCCATAGGCTTATGAGAAGGAAAGAGAGAGCAAGAGGGAGATAGTGAGGTGGGGAAGGAGAAAGCAGGGAGAGGAAGAAGAAGGAGGAGGAAAACAGGAAGAGGAGGAGGAGGAGAAGGAGGAGGAGGGAGAGGAGGAAAGGAAGAAATAAAAAGGGAAGAGAAATGTTCAGAACGAATTCTCATGTTTAAATGTGTCCCCCAAAATTCATGTGTCAAAATCCTAACCACTATCAGGAAGCGGGTTTTTGGGAGGTAATTAAGTCTTGAGGGCAGAGATCTCATGAATGGGATCAGTGCCCTTACAGAGAGACCCCAGAGAGCTCCCTCCCCTCTCCCGCCACGTGAGGGAGGACACAGGGAAAAGGCTCCGACCGTGGAAGCAGAAGTGGGCTCTAACCAGACGCCACATCTGCCGGTGCTCTGATCTCGGACTTCCAGCCTCCAGAACTGTGAGGAGTAAGTTTCTGTTATTTATAAGCCCCTCAGTCTGCGGGTTTTGCCAGAGCAACCCCAATGCACTAAGGCAGTGAGATACATTCTTTCCAGTGTCCTGCAGTCCGGAGCCTGTGTGAGTGAACAGGACACCGCCGGGATGATAATCGGACTCTTCTTCCTGCCCCTCGTGGAGGCTGTGGCCCACGCAGGCCTGGGTTGTCTAGCTGTCGCGGGAAGGGAGGCCAGCTGGGGCCAAGAGTTCTGCAGCGGAGCCCCACCTGGGGCACACCCCCACCTCAGGACAACCTCGTTTCTCTTTGGACCCGACCTCAGCTTTCTGAGCCAGTTTAACCCTGTGGGTATTTCTGCATCCTTGCGAGTCAGGGCTCAGGGGGCTGAAGGAGTTGGATTATTTTTGCAATTGTCCAAGGGAGAAAAACAAACTGTTGGCAGTTGGGAGGGAACAGCACCTTAGAGTGGCTGTATAAAATCCTCTCAACCTCCACCCCACCCCCAATCGACCCTTCTTACCCTGAAATCTAGCCACGCAAACAACTCAGACCTCTGGGACTTCAGAGTCTAAAAGAAATCAGGCAGAGAGGCTAAGTTTAAAGTACAGTTTAGACCCAAACTTTTGAACATCACAGTCCTTCTAAATTATGTCTTTATAAAAGGTTTCTTGCCATCAAAAGAACCATTAGATTTTTAAAACGCATTGACATACAAACACGCCCACACAAATACATCCAGTACCTGCAAAATACTAGGTTCTGAGCTGGATAATCGTTCTTGCGTGATCTAACTCAAATGTTAGAAGGAAGTAGAGAAATGTTTAATAAATCTTGTCAGATGTACCTATTTGCAGGCTCTGGAGTACATAGATTCTTTCATCTTTCCCTAAATGTAGTGATTCTATTTCTCTCTCCTCTCCGCTTGGTATCCACTCCTCTAACTAGAATTGGTGTCCCTCACTCCTCATGCAAACCGCCACTCTGACGCTTAACCCGAAGCACAATGACCTCTTGTCCATCTCTCCTACTAGAGTCCAAGCCCTGTGAGGTCAGCAATGGTGTCCGTTCCTGGAAATGTTCCCAGTGCCCCACACAGGGCTGGAACCCAGTGGGTACCCACCGATGCATGAATAAGTGAGCATATGAATGAATGAATGAGCACGCATTTTTATAAACCCTTGTGCTTCCTTTAAAGAAGAAAGAAGAAACGGGAGGTAAACGAGCCAAGTCAGGAATGTCGGGAATGCCCTGGATGGATGGCTGGTAATGGGGTGGGTGGTTTGAGAGCTGGGCCATTGTCCTCTGCCGTCCTTGGAAGGAGCTTGACGAGGCTCTCTCCCCATTATTAACAGGCCTACGTAATCACCACTCACCTTTTCTAAGGAGCTAAAACAGGGTAGTCAATTACTTCATCTTTATTTTCGGCAAGGGGCAAATTTTGCGAGGTCCTTTCTGCAGATGGAGAGATGGAGGCGACAGGTCATTTCCCCAGGTGTATCGGCAGCTCAGCAACTCAGCAACTCGAAACCAGCTGCCAGTCTGGAACTCGTCATTACCCTCCAGCCCTGAGCTTGGCAGCAAGGTGCATAAGAATGTTTTCCATTCTTACTGTCACTTGGGGAAATTCCACCGCTTGCCCCACCTTCCCCCAAGGCAGCTGGGGTGTTTGCACCTGGGCGTCTGGAATGTGTGTGCATCAAGAGGGGGCAGAGCAAGGAAAGGATCTCAGCACATTTCTGGGCCTCGGATTCCTTTCATGGCACAATGGTCCCTCCTGATGGCCTGAGCAAGGCAGTGAGGATTTAGGCCCCCTCTGGCCTGAGGCCCTGTACAGGCTGGAAACTCTCCAGTGTGTCCTGTCTGAAAGGCCATTTGGGCTGCAGTGTAGGGGCCAGGGCCGAGGCAAGGCCGGAGTCAGACCCCAGCTGCCAGACCCCAGCCTGTTTGCTCAGCACAGAACCCCATTCCAGGGCTAGTCTGGGGACAAAGTTTTCAGAGCCTTTAGTTTTAATTTTTTCGAAATTAGAAAACAGGAAAATTTGAAAAACAGAAAAAATCAAAAAGTTCAAAAAGAAAAAAACGATCATTTATATTCCCACTACCCATAATTAACTATTATTATATTTCAGCATATTGCTTCTAGGTTTTTCCATACTGTGTATTGTCTTAAGAAGTATATTAATTGTTAGTAAATTATTCTTTTGTTAAAAAGATGAGAATATTATAGGTAAAGCTAAGTCTCTTTTGACCTGCCCCTGCCACTCTCCTCCTCCCCAGAAAGTCACCGCTGTGAGTTTGGGGTGTATGTTCCTTATTCATGGCTTTACTTCAATACACGTGAAAACACACGCGGAGTTTCACTTTGTTTGTGTTTACTCCTAATGGTGTAATCCTTCATGTATTGCTCCACCGCTCGCCTTTTTCCTCCCCAGCAGGTGCTTGATGTTGATACATGTGGCTCTGAGCCACGTCGGTGACCTGCCCCTTCCAGCCACAGCGGCGCAGTGTGGTCCTCGCTCACCTGTGCTTCTCCATCGTAGGTTCTGAGAGGCAACACTGAGGGTGGCTGGGCCTTTTCCTTGTTGCTAGATACTGACAGATTTCTCTCCCTTTAATAATGTTCCTATTTACACCCCAACCAGTAGGACCCGGTTACCCATTAACCAAGACAGCTCCTGATACGCTGAGTTTTTGTGTGTGATGGGGGAGAATGGTACCTCGCTGTGACTTTTCATCTCTGGTTACCAAGGGGGTTAAACATATAATTTTTTTTTTCTATATGGATGCCCAAGTGCTCCAACATCATTTATTGAATTACTTATTCTTTCTCCGCTGAGTAAAAATGCCAGCATTTTAATATACTTGATTTCCATGTGTGTACAGATCATTCCATTCAATTGTACTAATCCAGTTGTCTACTGCTGAATCAATCAATACTATAGCATTTTAATTACTATAGCTTAAAATATATTGGCATCTGTCGTAGTTGTTTAGAGCTGCTATAACCATTGCCTGGGCTGCTTAAACAGCAAACGCTTATTTCTCACCGTTCTGGAGGCTGGAAGTCCAAGATGAAGGTGCTGCAGATCCAGCATCTGGGGAGAACTTACTTCCTGGTTTGCAGACAGCCGCCTTCTTGGGTCCTCACATGGCAAAGAGAGAACAATCTCTCTTGCGCTGCTTATCAGAAGGGCGCTAAAGACACCATGAAGGCTCCACCCTCATGACTGTAGTCACCTCCCAAAGGCCCTATCTCCTCACACCATCACATTTCAACATATGAATTTTGGGGCGGACACAAACATTCAGCCCATAACAGTGACAATACAGTTTTGCTAATTAATCCTTAATAGAAATTCTGTGAGTGTACATATTATTCTTTTCATGGATGAGGAAATTGAAGCTCAGATTACTAAAATGATTTGTCCATGGCCTATCTCACCCAGGACCCAGGGCTGAAAGGGGTTGCAAACGGGGCCCTGTTGATTCCCCCGTCTGCTCCGTTTTCCCTGGGCCCTGCCACCTTTCGGTGTGACCTGAACTGACCATGGCACACCACAGAAAACGACCAACGAGCCTGTCCCTGAGCCTTCGTGAGGCGCGTGGGGGAGGTTGTGTTCTACATTACGCAGTGTCCCCCCAACGAAGACCCACCAGACAGCTCTGGAGCGCGGGATGGGCTTTTCTGAGACCTCAGCCTCAGGAGAACCAGGCTTCTTCGAGAAGCTGCGTTTTCTCTTGGACACTGTGATTCTTGAGCCGTGGTGCTGTGCTCTCCGTCCCAGGTTGTGGAAAGCTCAGAGCCAAGCGCGCGGCCCCCCTTAGCGAGTGGGGAAGACTTCGTGGCAGACGTGGGGTCTACGCGCCTCATTCTCGGCCCCATCTTACTTTCCTACTCTTATTCACTCCTTTGACTCATTTTCCCCATCTACTTAAGAATGTTTTATTTTTGTATATTGTAGATGTGAATCTTTTTAGACTGCAGTCCTTTTTGGAACAAGGTAACATGGCAATCTGTAAAGGGAATTAAAGTGAAGTATTTCAGTTAGCGTTGGGAGCATTTTGGGGCCTGATCCCGGTGAGTTAGGAGGTTTCAAGGTCTCCTCTTCCTCACTGGGGAGAATTCTCCAGACCCCAGCCCTTGTGGCCACCATGCTTCCCCAGGCCCAGCCCTAGCCCTGGCCTGTTTATTCCAGCTCCTGGGGCTCAGTCTGTGTTCCATCGAGTGACTGGCTCAGTCTCAGGTTCTGCTACTGCCCTGCATGAGCCCCTCCTGGGCACTGACTCAGTAGAGTTGGGCTCCAGCAGGCCAGGGTGGCCCCTAGAAGGGTCTGGGAGGGCCTCGAATTGCCAAGCTGCAGATATTGCTGATGTCCCTTTAAGTGATTGAGAGAGTCTGATTTGCGGCAGCTCGGCCTTCCGGGTTTGAAGCTCCCAGAACATCTGCTCTCAACTCAACCCAGTCATTAGTGGGACTGTGGAATGGAAGTAAGGGAAGAGTTTTCTAAGAGGCCAAGCGTTGGAGAGCAAAGAGGACTGGACTGCGGGTCAGGAGACTTGGCATCCAGTCCCGATGGTGTTGCTCACCAGCCTGCAGCCTTGAGCAGATCTCTTTTGCTTTTTTCTCTTAACCCTATAAAATGGGGATGACATCACCCAGATGAAACTTTTCTCAGTCACTCAGTAATGATGACCGAGTACCTTGGATGTACTAAGAACTACTCATGGGGCGGGGGATAGAGTGACCAACAAAAACTACATGGCCCCGTCTTGTGGGAACTGTCTGCATTCTAGTGAGCAAAGACAGGCACTAATAATCAAATAAACCAGCAGACAAGGTGACTGTAGCTACAGATAAGTAACAGAGAGAAAATCAAATAGAGGGACCCATGGGGGAGTCCTGGGGAGATGCAGCTCTGTCAGCTGGGGTCAGCATCAGCAAACGCTGCAGGAGTCTCAGTGGTAAAAGTTAGAATGTCTGCAGCAGAGGGGAGGGCTGCTGGGGTCCTCCTGGTCTCCTTTTCCCCATGGGGGGGGGGACCTCGCTAAGGGGTCCGTCCATCTTGGCAGGAAGCTGTGTGGGAATAAGGGATGGGGCGGTCCAGGTAAGATAGTTCCTATACTCTTCTCTGCAGCCATCCTTGGTTTCTACTATAAGTTCTTCATTGCATTCCAGAGCTCTCCCACGGCTGTTTTAATGTTTGTAGTTCTTTATTTGTTACCGTGTGTGTGTGTGTGTGTGTGTGTGTGTGTGTGTGTGTGCTGAGACCACTCCTCCTCTTTACTTCTTAGCTATGTTTCTTTGAATTTTTTTTCCTTAGTGGCTCCTCTAGGGATTATAACACACATCTTCAATTTATCCCAATCTACTTTAAATTAGTAGTGAATTTTGGGTGAAAAACAGAAACTAGTATTGCTCCATTTCTCATGCCCCCTCCTCTGTGCTACTATTGCCAAATGTATTGATATGTGTAATAACCCCACAGAATTTCTGCTTTGAGCACTTGTATGCATTTTTAAAAGGTTAAGAGAAGAAAATATATATTTATATTGTTATATATAGTTTAATTTACCTAAATGCTTGCCACTCCCAGTGCTTTCATTCCTTTCTGTGAACTGGTTACCATCTGGTATTTTCTTCCAGCCAGAAGGACTTTATAGTTTTTCCTGTACTGTAAGTCACATAGAAACAAATTCTATTTAGTTTTGTTTGTTTGGGAAAATATTTATATTAACTCCATTTTTGAAGGATAGTTTTATTGAATAGTGAATTCTTTAGGTGACAGTTTTTTATTTCATTTTGCACTTTAAATATATCATTCGACTGCCTTCCAGCCACCATTGTTTCCTATGAGACGTCAGCCATTAATCGTATTGTTGCCATAAATATAATGCATCATTTTTTCTCTTGCTGCTTGCAAGATTACTTCTTTTCTTTGATTTTCAGTATTTGGACCATGATGTCAAGGTGCAGTTCTCTCTGTGCTTATGTTATGTTAGGTTTATTTAGTTTCTTAACTGTCCTAGTCCATTCGGGCTGTTAAAACAAAATAACATAAACCGGCTGGCTTATAAACAACAGAAATTTATTTCCCACTGTTATGGATACTGGCAAGTCCAAGATCAAGGAACCAGCAGATTTGGTGTCTGGTTCGGATCTGCTTCATAGATGGCTAACTTTTTGCTATAACTTCACATGGTATAAGGGAGGAAGAGCTCTCTTGGGCCTGTTTTATGAGGATACTAATTCTAATTCTTTTCCAGATAAATATGACTGAGAGATTTTATTTCTATAAGGCTCCACTCTCATGACCTAATCACCTCCCAAAGGCTCCACCCCCTGACACGGTCACATTCGGCATCAAGCTTCAACATGTGAATTTGGGGAGGACACAAACATTCAGACCATAGCACTGACTCTTTAAGTCAGTGTTACTCACTAACATTGACTTTTTCAACTGCTTCTTTTTTCAAATAATTTTTCTGTGCCTTTTTCTCTTTTTTCCCCTTTGGAACTCCTATTCCATTTATATTTGAACACTTTACATTGTCTGGCAGGTCTCTAAGGCTCTGTTCATTTTTATTAACTCCTTTTCTTCTCATTCTTTAGCTTGGATAACTTTTATTGCTGCATCTTCAAATTTTTTCTTTTGCATCTCAGATCTGCTGTTGAACGCTATTCAGTGAATTTTTAATGTTAGTTTTTGTAGTTTTAAGCTCTAGAAATTTCATTGGACTATTTTTTAAATAATTTCCATTTCTCAGTTGAGATTCCCTTTCTGTTGACTCATTGTTAACATAAATTCTTTTAATTCTTTGTGCACATTTTCCTATAATCCCTTGAAAACAACCATAATAGCTTAGAGTCGGTATTGACATTTTCTGGTCTCAGTTTTCTGTTTCTTTGCATGTCTAGTAATTTCTAGTTGAAAATTGGACATTGCAGTGATTCTGAATTCTGTTTCATATTCCTGAAAGTTGTTGGCTGCTTTACTAACTTACCTGCACTTTAATGTCCAAGTTGGTCTCCTCGATGGTGTGTAGCCACTGATATCACTGTGAGGTTTTTATTTTTAGTATTTTATTTATTATTATTTTTTTAGTCTGGTTTTCTAACAGAAAAAATCTCTATTTCTGCTGTATTTAATGGTCAGGCAATTATTTGGACAGAGATTAAGCTCAGATACCATGAATATATAAACCTTCCATTTTCTGCTGCCCAAGCTGTGTGTGGTTGGAGTAAGTAATAAATACATTTAGATCTACAGTAAGTCCTTCGGTTCCCCCTTGGCTCCTACTTTTCGCTGCATTCTCAGGTCTCCCTGACTCATGCATATTTTAGAAGCCTGACTGGCCCTTTCGCGGTTCTCTGACTTCCAGGATTTCCCCCATTACATTTCTGGGTGATCATCTACCCACTCTGAAAAGAGGTTATAACCATTACGAGGCTAAGCTGGTCAAGCTGTAGCTTTTCACTTCCCGTCTAGAACTAATTTCATGACCTCTAACTTATAAAACTGCAGTTTTTCATCTTTCCATCCCAGACCAAATCTGCCACCTGATGATGGTGCTGGTTTTTACTAACAACCCTCGAAACAAGCTCACCATTCCCACTGGTTAAGATGTAGTCCTCGTCACCCAAGCTAAGGCATGGGGGAGGGTAGAACCCCTAAGCAAGAAGATCACAGACTCATGGTCCTTTATATGCAGTAGCCATTTTTCAAGATTAAGCACTTCTCAATTTGTTGTCTGCCTTTGGTCATTTTCTGGTGCCCTAAAATGGTTGGTTTTGCCAACTTTGTTTAGTTTTATACTTGTTTTCTTCAGAGAGAAAGGTCCCAATTTCTTATACCACCATTCCTGAAGTGAATCTTGGCCTGGGTTATTTTCATGTTTCTTGCACTCCAATATTCTATTGCCCACAGCTTTTGATTTAGATCAGAAATGTACTGGTGTCAAGAGACTTGTGAAGACACACGACAGGAGAGTTCTAAATTTTGCATAAGTCACTTCAAATGTGCAAAAAAATAAATGAGGAAGCCATTGAGGCTGAGCACTGAGCTGGGGGGTTTCGGAGCCGGGGTCTAGTCTCGTGTAGCACTGAGAGTTTTCTCTGAGGTTTTCTAACAAAATGTCTAAAAAAGACACCCCTAACCTCACTTGACCCACCCCAGTACTTCCCATCGTCTCCCCTGGGCCTTTCCCCCACCTCCCCTCTGCCTTTTTCATGGATTCTATGACTCTGTGGGGGTGAACATGGCTGAAATTAACTTTCACTTCTGCTCAGACATCTGAAACCTAAAAGCAAGGTCATTTCCTTGTTCTTTTCTGAGTGGCTGCTGGAATCCGTTTTTGTTTTTTCCGACCCCTGTCTGTTGAAGGTGGACAAAAAGATGAAGTGTGTTTTTTTTCTTTTTTCCAGATCACACAAAGGCCCGTTTGCCCTGAACCTCCCCTCCCTGCAAACTGGCACAACCCCTCTCATTCCAACCTTAAAGCAATGAGCCAGTCTGAGGAAAATGAATTTTCTCCTTCAGAAGGTGGATTTCCTGCCACCCCCCACCCCACTATTTTCTCTGTGTTCTCAGGTCCAAGTATGTAAAAGTTGTCCAAAGGTCACTTATTTAGTTTCCACTGATAAAAACATTAGACATAATTAGACAGTATTACTGATCCTCGTAAAAGGTTTGACTTAGGTACCTGCTTCTAAGAGTTTGCAAGATTCTTAGTCACAAATCATATTCAAAGCCATCTCCTTGGTAACTTTCCCTGGTAATCCCTGATGGAGTTATTGCTCCCGTCTCTGTTCTAATACTTTGCCTTGTGGAGGCTTCCATATAATGGGGAATGGTATTTATCATGCCCCATCATAATTGTCTAGTGGACCCCTTCCCAGGCTCCTTAGGCTGAGTCCCTCGGTAGAGGGTCACGCCTGTTTATATCTCTACCTCTAGAGCTAATGTGCTAATGTGTGCTTACCATAGAGCAGACATTCACATAAATTTGTTGTATTGATTAAATTGAAATAACAAGACTAAACAATCTCATCTCAAATTACTAACTTGTTAACTTGTAAGTTTAAGGACTTCAGGATTCTTTCAACTTGTGTTTAACACGTAGGTCCAACTCTTGGGTGTCAGGTGATATAACGATAAATTAATAATAGCTACAATTCAGTGAGCACGACTGGTTCTGGACACTGTTCTGGGCCCTTTGTTACCAAGGATAGAAGGAGACAAAGCAGTTTTGCAGATCAGATTTGTGACTTAGACTAGGCATATTTACATCAGCTACCAGTTATTTGGAGTTTACTAAATTCTAGATACTGTAGTAGATACTTTTTGTACATTAATCCATTTATTTTTATAAAAACCTTTTGGAGGAAATGAAGCAGAATGTTTCCAAGGAGACTTAGGACCGAAGAACTCTATGTTGCTATGAACATCTGTCAAAAAGCTCTTTCTTACCAGGAACTCACAGCGAAGCATTGTCTTAGTCCTAAAATCCAAGGAAAGAAACTCCATGAGGAACCTGAGATTGTGGACTGTAGTTCCAGGCCAGGGGGAGAAGCAGTCCTGTCTGAATTCTGTCCCCTAGGAGGTTCCCAGACATAAAGGCAGGAGAGGAGCCCACCCAGTGGCTCCCTTTGGTGCAGGGATCAGAAAGTGTGTGACCAGTGGCTCACCTGTCTGGTTGGGCCAGCAAGCCCCCTGAGGTCATCTCAGCAATCCTCTCGGTCCCGTTGGTCCCTTGGCTGGTGGAGTCTAGGACAGCACCTCACCACTCTCGATGTCAGGATCCATTCCCCGTTGCCTCCATTACTCTCTGCTCCTCTGAGATTCAGTGCCAGGTGAAGGAGCACATAGAAGAGGCTCTGAGAGCGAAATCAGCTCGAGTGCTATGACAAACAAACAAAAATGGGGAAGTGACGTGTGTTAAGAGCCAATTTTGTGCCCATCTCTCACGCTCATTTTATCATTCGTGCTCATCGTATGTCGTGGGCCAGGCTGAGAGAATGGTGGCCCTGGTCACATAGATGGCACCAGGCAGCAGAGCCCCAGCATTTTCTTGCCTTGCAGACAAATGGTGAGGCAGAGCAAAGTCCCTGATAGAGTTAGCTTGAAAGCTTACTAACTCTGCCAGGCTTGTGTCAGAAAAACACCCTCTGTGTTGGTAAACCCAAACCCCGTGAGAAAACTTTCAGGTAGCACAGGGGCACTGTGACCAATGCGGCCCAGGGCCAGAGAAAGACCAGCCGCTCGTGGTCCTTCCTCACTGGCTGTTCTGGGGCAGTGGCATCCCCTGGGCCCAATGAGCCCGTGGAAGCTTTCAAAATGCTCAGGAGGGGCGGGGCTCCTTGGGGGCAGATGGTGCAGCTCTGATCACAGACCGGGGAGCCTGTCACCTCTGCCTGGTACTTGCCGAGGGCAGGAAGCCATGAACTCTGAGAACTGATCGAGATGACTGGGATGGGCTTTTCCTTTAGAATTTCATCAGGAGTTGCTGGTTACAGTTAAAAGGCCGCTGCACCACAAGGGCGCTGGGGTTTGAAAAGCTATGGTGAAAGGCCACTGAGCGTTGCCAAGGTAAGACTCTGCATCTTCCGTTTTCACGATCATCTTATTTCCTTAAACTGTGACAACAGTGCTCTGAGGCCGTAGTTGGGAGAGCTGGCAGGAATATCGCTATGGATGTTATGGACGGAGAGAGAAGACGTTTACGTGATCTGACCCACGGCTATGAATAGCTTGTCCCATTGTTGGTTTGTTTCATTTTAGAGCGTTTTTCTGATTTATAAAAAGCTCATCTGTCCAGGGTAGAGTCTCCTTCTTGGGCTTTTTAAACTGGAAAAGGCAATGATGAGCCACAGAGAGAAGGTGGGGAAGGCCGTGGGCTGGGGACATGGGTGGGCACGCATAGCCAGTTGTGGGGGTGTCGAGCAAGTTATTCAGCCTCTCTGTGACAGGAAAGTGACATCTACGGGGCAGAGAAATAGAGGCGAGCAGCGATGGGGGAGTGTCCGGCTCAAGGTACATATTGGTTGTTGCTTTTGTTTTGTTTTATTTGTTTTTGAATAAGGTTTCCCATTTTTCAGGCATTCGGTGTGGGTTGATGGAATAGTCTTAATGATGACCTTTTTTGGCTAAAATATCTATTTGGCCAACTGCAAAAAGGAAAGAAGAGTTGACAACTTTTTCAGTCATTTTCTAATTGGCCATTGCTTTCTGCCTCAACTGTCCACATTACCAAGAAACTATAGAATTGCCATCATTGTGCTTCCATAGTTATAGAGAAAAATTCTGCATAATATGTATGCAGATACCCTTCTTTCCTGAATAGGAGCTGGAGTCCCCTCACCCTGAGTGAGGGCTGAACCTGAATACAGAAAGGGAAAAACAGGACCTCTATAATGGAGAATCCTGGCAGATAGCATGTTAGGCAGGTGATTAAGGTTGATGTCTTGTGGGGTAAGTCATGTATCGTGCAACTCTGGCTACAGTGCAAGAATAGCTCTTCACTTCTGTGCTATTCTTCCCCCAAATCCATAACCCCAGTCTAATCACAAGAAAACAACAAACAAATCCAAACTGAGGGACAACTTACAGAATATTTGACCTTCAAAGTTGTCAAGGTCATGAAAACTGAGAAGAGTATCAAGAAGAGTAAGAAAACATCATAACTAAATTCAGAATTCACATCTTAGATTGATTGGATCCTAGAACAACACCAAAAAAGTCATTAGTGAAAAAAAATAGGTAAACTCTAAATAAAATCTGAAGTTCAATTGATATCACTTTATCAATATGAATTTCTTCATTCTGGCAAATGTACCTGGTGGGGTAAGATGTTGACATCAGGGAAAGCTGAGTGAAGGGTATATGATAAGTCTATACTATCTTTGTAATTATTTTGGAGATCCCAAATTATTCCAAATTAAAAAGCCAAAAAATAATTTATACTCATCCTGTCTTAGAGCAGGAGTTGCCAAAATCTGAACATGCTTGGGAAGACTGGCAGTGGGCCCCACCCTCTCTGTGAACATTCTGGAACACAGCAAGCCTTTTGCGTTTTTTAACATTCTTTCTCCCAACCCCCACCTTATTCCTGGAAAGCTCTGTAGTTCCCCGTCTTCATGGTATTTCTCATCATTCATTTTTTTTTTTCATTCAGTATGCATTTTTTGAGCCCTCACTCTGTGTGAGGGGGTTTAGGGCCAAGTACCCCACCCTCTATGGGCCCAGCAGAGTTCATTAGGCTGGATCAAGCTCTTGGGCCTCCAGGTATTAACCAGCAACCCAACCTGACCCCTCCTGGGTTAGGAAGTAGAAGGCCAAGAATGGAGGCAAGTGGGGGCCCAGACCATGCATAGAATATCCGGATGGAATCTGCCATCCTCTAGGCTCAACCATCCTCATGGACTCTGTGGCCAGCCTGCCAAGCAGCTGTGAGTTGTGCTGGAAAAACTCTTCCCTCCCAGCAAAGCCATGACCTTAGGGACCTAAAGTGGGAACCCAAGGGCCAGCTCCTGCTTGAGTGACAACCTGATATTGGGACCTACTCTGTTGCCTTAGAATCTGCAGCAGCCAGATGAGGCCACCAGAGGCCAGCATTCTTGTTTATGAGATTCAGGTGCGTGGGGAGGTGATGGGGAGACAGAGAGGCCTGACAGCCCCTCCACCCTTCTCACCTTCCCCCCACACACCCTATGGGCCTGGCAGAGCAGGTGCGCCCTTGTTCAAAGGTGATGTCTTAGCCAGATTACAGAAATGCTTCAGAAGCAGGAGAGAAAGAAGAAAGAGTGATGAGGCCACAGGAAGACAGCACTTAGATGAAAATCACAACACTTAGATGAAGATTAAAAGTAAAGAGTTGGGATTACCACTGAGCCTAACCTACCTTTCCTGTCCCATCTCTTGCTCCCCACACTGCCTTCCCTGTCCCCTTTGACTAGACCAGCGTGCGCTGCTCCTGGAATGCACCAGCCGTGCTCCTGCTGGGCCCTCTGCCTGGGGCCCCCTCCCCACTTTCCCATTTTGGCCAAGTCCCATTTGTTCTAATTCTCAGAACCAGTGTCAATGTCTCCTCTTCTGTCATCAGCACCCAAATCCATCCTTGTACTCCTAAGACATGCTTAGGGCTATTTGTTTTTATATCTGCTGTACCTCTGGACCTGAGCTCCTTCAGGACAAGGACCAGGCCTTCCTCTGCTTCTTTCTGGGTCCTGGCACCTAGAACAGCACCTGGTACACGGTGGGCACCCTGTGAAACATTTCTTGAGTGAGAGAAAGGAGGACAAGTTCTTGAATGCAAGTGATAATTAAGATATGAGAAAAAAAACTTGAAGGAAGAAAAGCATGTAATATTAATGGCTGCTCACAACCACAAGAAGTGCCATCATTACACGGTTTTAACAGCACCCCTTGCAGAAGGAGATGGGGTGTCACTATGTCTTTGGCATGTTCCGTTCCATGCAAGGTGATGAGGGCCAGCCAATTCTGCACTAAGACCTGGCTCTGCCCTTGCCAACTGGGGCAGTATGAGCAAATGACCTAGCTCTCTATGAAATGGGAACAGTTGCATCCCGCTCCAAGCACAGATGTGAGAACCAAATTGAACAAGGTGGTCAGAGCATGGAGCCTAGCTGTACAAGAGGCTCTGCCATGGTCCCTGCTGCCCCTGCGTGGTCTTGTCCCCCACAGGCCACTGTGTGGCTCGCAGGTGCTTCCCCACAAAGGGCAGATGCTTCCAAAACCAAGGAGGTCCTCTCGGGTGCCATGTAGTCACCACGCTCTGCTAGCTTCTGCACACCTTGATACCTGGGCTGCTGGGCCAGGACCAGGGTGAGGCAAGTGAGGCACCAGAGGCACAGAATTGAAAAAAGCCCTGATTCACAGTGTCACTCGAGTGCAGGGAAGGTTCGTATATGTTCACGACGGAGAGTCCACAAGGGTGTGAGATGATCTGCACTTAATGTATTAAGCCAAGAATTCTGACCTCTGAGACCCATGGGCCGCTGATGAGTTTAATGGAACATACAAGCTCCTTGAACTTGTATGCAAGCTTCTGTGGACATACACACCTGTTTGCAAAGAGTGTTTATGGTTTTCATCAGATTCCCCAAGGAAGTTGCCAACCCCTAAATATTTGGAATCACCAAGTCCAGTATTTAGTGGGGATAATATAATTTGATCTCTCAGTGTGTTGTGGACACAAAGAAGTAGAAAGAACTTGGGCACAGGAGTAAGACAGAGCTGAGAGGTCCTATAGCGTAGAGGTTGGATGCCTGGCCTTGTGACCAGAGGGCTTGTGTTCAAGGTCGAATCTTGCCACTTCCTGGCTGTGTGACCTTTGGCAAGTTACCAAATACCTTCATGAACTAACAATAATTTGACCTCTCTCTGTACTGGCAGCCTTACCTAGCTCAGGTAGGTTACTTATGCACTCCAGTCTTATTTCTCTACTTGCTGATAACAGCACATTTCAGGATTATAAGAATTAACCCTCAAAACCCTCATTCTTAGGTAAACTAAAACCGAAGAGTCTACAATATTTCTATCTAGATTCTATTCAATTCTCCATGTAAGAATCACCAGAGGAGTCCTTGTAGTTTGAAAAGGCACATTGTAATTTCTGTGGCTTATTTTTATGCATATTTATTTTGAAATCTCGAAAAGGGAGAGTGTGAGTTAATATTTATCAAAAGAGGAAATGAGTTTACTAAGGCCGAGAAACTTAGATCTAGCTATGTTGAGTACTCCCCTTGTGCGGAGCGGGTCAGCCTGAGAGCAGTGTGTTTGGATCTCAGCGCCTGAGGTGTTCAGGGGCCGCATTCCAGAACCTGGCGAGGGCGAGGGCGGGCCGTCCTCGGCTCATGCCGAAGGCTGCTGGAAGAGACAAGGTGGACACTCGCTGTGGTATCACTGAGACCTCTGTATACCATGCCACTCAGGACTACTCTGAAAGGATCTCAGCCTCCAGACCCAGGAAATCCACGTCCTCTGGAGCAGTGGATGTCTCACAGACACTGGCTCTTCAAACCGATGATTTCCCACTCTGTTGGGAGATGTCTCTCCAGGTTGCTTCGAGCCCAATTTGCATCTAACCATTAGAGTAGCTCCCTCTCATGGTCTGTGTTTCTGTTACCAGTTTTACCCCCAGAAAATTTGCTTTTCTGTCTTAAATTACCCTTTGGTTAGATTTCTTCATCTATTTTTCTCTCCTATCGTTTCACATTTATTTTTATAAGTGGCCTCAAATCTTTTTGGAAATGTAAGAAAATGAATAAGTAAACAAAACCAGGACATCATTTTTGAAAGAGATTGATGCATGGTGTGAGTGCTTAATAAGAATTAGTTTCCTTTCCAAGTGCAAAACATAAAACAATTCCTTAGTTTTTAATTTTATCAAGGGGGCCGACCTTTGGTGACATATTCAGCTGTGAGTCTATTATAGTGATACAAATATCCTCGGTTTCAACTGTCTATTTTTACACATAGGTCACCTTGTACTGTTACAAAGATTATATATAATTATTTCATGTTAAGACTTTTTTTATTCTTGCCATTTCTATAGCACGATCAGATTTTTTAAAAGAAAATTAATTCATTTCTTTTTTAAAAAAGTATTCTACTTGAAGATAGGATCAAAAGTAATAACCATTTCATGATTTTATTTGGGTAGCTTTATGGAAAAGGCCAAATGATCCTTTTCCTACACAGCAACACGGAAAAGGGGTCACTTCCATTTTGTGGTGTCTGCCTGTCTGATGGATCCCCCGGCACTTGTCAGTCCAGGGAGAGAGGTGTTAAGCTAATTAAGATAGGCCCCTTCTAGACGAAAAGCAGTGGTATGCTGAGAAATGTTTAACAAGCAGCTTTCTGGGAAAAGCGCACATATATACGAATTTAAATTTATTACAAATTTTTGCCAATATAAAGGATGTATAACACACAATTTATATATAATAAGAAAATGTACAATATCCTTTATTATAAAAACCAGGTAGCCAATTGATTACCCATGGAATGCTTTTGTTGACTTTTGCCAAAGTTTTGACTCTCGTACCCATCATCGGGCTCCGGCTGCAATTGGCGCACAGGTGTAGCGTTGCATGAACGTTAACCGATGTGTTGATGTACGTTAAGAAGTGAGACAAAAATGAAACGGCAAGGACGTGGTGGAACCGAACTCATTAGTCCATGAGGTGAACCTTCTTTGCTAAATTAGAAAACAGTTTTCAATTATTCGAAAGAAGTCCTCAATTTTTTTGTGCTATTCACAACTATAAGCAAGACACATTTTTAAGTTTAATCTACGCTATTAACATATTCTCCATCACTGTATTAAGTTTGGAAACTCAACAAAACAAATGGATTCCCAATTTGCAGCACTTGCCTATTCCTGCGGTGTAAACACCCCACAACTGCCAATTGCAAGCTGCCAACGTGACGTGACTGAACAAAGTGTTGGGAACAGACGCGCGGCAGCACCCCATTATGTAGCATTTCCACCATACAGACACAGTTGACGTCAACAACCTCACGAGCAGAGATAATAGTAGGATGTGGTGAAATAACTGGGAAGGAGTTCGAATGTGTCTTACCCTTGTTTTCAATGTATTCACCTAACTATATTCTACATAATTTACTTTTAATTTTATATGGTTTAATTTTGAATAATGAGATGCTTCACAAACAAACAGTTCACAAAATTACCTTCGAATTTAACAACTGGCTCTAATAAACCAGCACTGGCTGTCCCCAGCGCACCTCTGACTGACAGGCAGAACACCTCAGCGCCCTGTCTGCCCCTGGCTTTGCTGAGCAAGGGCATGTGGTGAATAACCTGACGCCCAAGCTTTCCTGAGTTCTTGGCCTGGCAGAGCTGGCCTAGGTATGCTGGTGGTCCTACTGCGTGCTTCGTGACAAGAAAAGAGGGCGCAAGGGTACCCGGCCCTGGTTGAGGACCCTCTCCACAGCCTTCGCACCCCTGCACCGGTTGCCGCAGCTGGTGATCATTGACCCCTGATGAGCTTCATGGAGTCTGTGAGCTCCCTGAACCTGCATTTTTGGAACCAAGCTTTTGTGGACATGAGCAACCCTTCTGCAAAAAAAATGTTCATGGCTCTCACCTTACTTCATCAAAGGAAGGTTTGAGGCAGCTGGCACGCAAAGGATTGGCTTCTGGTTAACTCCCGAGGGGAGAAGGAGACTGACCCGCATGCTCCCGGGCCAGTGCGAGATTCTATTCCTGGGCCACATCGCGAAGGCAGGAATCATCGTGCCACTCCCATGTCACTCTGGGTCGGGGACTCTCAGTGAGACCCCCGAGCCCATCTGCCCAGACCGACTCACGGCACTGCTCTCAGTGGGTCCATGTCATCTGATCGAAGCCAAGGAAGTTCTCTTTCTACTTTCTACTTCCTTGTGGCAATGGCTTGAATGTGGGTCAGGAACAAAATAATAAATTAACAGAAGAAAAAAACATCCATTAATATTTTTAAAAACACATGCTGTCTCTACCTGATGACAAAAGCAGTGTATGAGCACCGCTGGGCTTATTACTTGGATATTTTTTCCAATGTCAAGTACAAATGGGAACTTTGTTTACAAACTGTGTTGACAAAGTTAGGTTGCCATGTGAGTACCCAGGGACTGGGAAGAGTGGGGGGAAGGGAGCTGAGCAGGATTAGGGAGGAAGGATGGCTTGCCAACTAGTTCGAGTTGGACATCATTCGAGTAGACGGTCCTCCCTTCCTAGCTGTGGCAGACCCTGTCACGGGGAGCGATCCTGGGTCTGATGGGTCTGGTCTGGACAACCAGAAAAATGTCAAAATACCAGTAGGTGCCAATGGATCTTGCCATAGAAAGGAACCTGTCACTGCACCTGAGGAGGGCAAGTCTAGCTGTCCTGATTGGAGATGAAGACACCACTCACATCCCAGCTGCTGGGAGCTGTCAGAAGATGGAACTCAATGCTCTAAAGGAACTTTTAAGCGACAGGAGCCTCATGATTCCAGCAGATAGAAAAGGTCCAGTTCAAGAGGCCTTGCCATCACCTTTTATTTCGCCATTGCTCCCACATCTGTCCACTCTTTGGGGTCAGTCCTTTCCCAGAATTCCCCACTTCATGGTCTCCTGGCCCTAAAACTGTCAGTCGTCAATCATTACTTATTGTGACACGTGACAGCCAGACTCACGCTAGGCGCCCAAGGGTGCAGAAATGAGAGTTGCTTTAAAGTCAGACATGTACACCCATCCTTCCCATGCCAGAAGGTCTGTGATGGGGCCGTCACCCAGGTCCTGCCATGGGCTTTGGGGCCATCAGATGAGGGAGCCACTCACTTATCCGGGGGCCAAAAGAGCCTTGGTGGAGGAGCTGTAGGAGGAAGGGTTTCACAGGAAGCAGGGCGGCCCTGCGTCCGTCCGCTGAGCGCTTTGGGAAGGAAATGCCACGTGTGCAGGATGCGGGCTGATTGCTGCTCTTACTGTTCCTGTCCCCCAGCTGCAGGTGCCGGAGCCCAGCTGATAGGGAGGCGGTTAGAGCTTTGGCCCAAGGGGAGTGAGCCAGGCCTTGAAGTCAGAACCGCACTGCAGCGTGCACTACTTTTACTTAGAAAGCTCTGTGCGAATGACCAGAGTGCTGACTGTGACCCTGAGGAAGGTCAAGTGACTTCCTGATGGATGAATCTCATGCAGGTTTCACTGCAGGAAACTTTTCAGTAATTTTCTCTGGGTGGCTGCTGTGAGAGTAGCTAACCACCCAGCACCCATGGGGACCCCGTGAGTCCCCTGTGTCTGTTTCCAGCATCAGCAAATGGGAGCAGGACGCTCAGCAAGGTCCCAGGCTTGGGGGAGGAGGGATTCTAATGCTGTCCCACCAGAAACAGTTCTGTTGCCCTGGACAAGTTATTTACTTCTGACTCTGTGGGTCAGCCTCTTTGTGGATGGTGTCAATCTAAAAATCAAAGACTCACCTAGATTTAGACATGCAAATCCTTGTGATGTTTGCATGAACCAGCCCAGACTCAGATGCCAAAGACCTAACTGTGCAGGGTCTGCTGGGATTCAGGAAGGATGCTGGGAATGATGAATGTGTGCTTGGGTTTAGTGCTTGTCTGGGTCTGGGAGCTCTGACAGGGTCAGCGTAGCGGGCTGGTCTTCTCAGCCTGCCCGTGACGGATGCAAAGACCTGGGCCGCTTAGAGGCTGGAGGGTGACCACAGCCATTTGTAAGAGCAGGCTGATTTTGTACAGCCTTATTATTTATCTCCTTACTTTAAAAGCATAAAAATTACATAATACCCCAAATTTTTTTTTTGGAAATAGATATAAGCAATCAATAATTCCACCAATCTCACATTTTTACCCAAAAACTACTTGCTTTGGTTCGTATGATACAGTTTTTTATAGCCGGAATCATAAAAGTCTCAATGACTTTGGATTCTGCTTTTCTTTTTTTTTTTAAATTTCTATCACAACGTAAGCACCTTTCCCATGGCTGCATGTCTTCACAGCGATCATTTTCGAGACTGTACAACATTTCATTGTGTTAACTCTATTTCACCCTTTCAACTAGGCATTTAGCTTGCCTCCTTTTTGTAACATTAGAGAGGACTAAGATTAAAAACAAAATAACAGGTAGCTTGCACAGCCGTTCTGAACAACATCACGCAGTTGAAGACTATTCTTTCCTAATCCCTTCAAGGGTGGAGTGGGTGGACTTTGAATTACATAGTGATAGTGGCCTAAATTTTTCATCCTCTCTCATCTAGTTCCCTTGTTCTCAGCAACTACATTTGCTGGCCGTGGTTACCGATGTGGTCTTTGGCCAGAAAACAGACTTTCCTCCCTGAAATAAAATGACTTATAAGGAAACAAAACCCAAGGCTTTGGCCTCATTTATCCCATAGCCTAAACCAAATTTTAATCATAGATCATGAATCATTGTGGGGTTGTGGGCAGGGAGGGGTCCTGAAACTGGGCACAAAACTTGACATGTATGTGCATAAATGTATTTTCTAGGGAGAGTGTCTGTAGTCCCACCAGATTCTCAAAGGAGGCTGTGGCCCCAGAAACCCAGAAAGGTTTTGAAAAACACCGATCTCTTTCTCTCTCTCTCTCTCTCTCTCTCTCTCTCTCTCTCTCTCTCTCTCTCTCGCTTCTCCCCGCCCCCAGCCCCAGTCATGAGATACAGAACATATTATCCCCAACTGAACGATGAAGAAACTGAAACTTAGCACATGCTAGCACGTGGGGAGCCTTGAGTTGGAACCCAAGTCCCTTTCACCGCTTGTGTGCATCCCGTTATGCTAAAGTGCCTTATGGTTACTAGAGTTGCTTCTATTTTTACTTCTTTGACCAAAGGTAATTGCTAATGTGTTAAAGAGATTCTGCCATGATTATGGCCACCCATAGTAGTTCTCAACTAAAGGAAATGTTTTGGCATTTTTTTTAAGCCTCGCAGTTCTCTCCAAGGAGTCAGGCCGACACGGAAATATTTGTGGTTGATTAATTGTTCTTTCCTGCTACAAGCATTAACCATAGGAGGTGAGCTGTGTTTATCAAACTGAAATGTTATCACTCAAGGCCAAGGAGCCAAAGTAACTTTGAAATTCAAGAAACTAAACTCATCAGTTCAACCCAAGTGTGGGAGACTTTGGCCTTTTCCAACCTATGTTTTTAGTAACAACAAACTGTTTGGCACCAGTAAGTGACTTTGGCTTCGTAAATATGTTTGATTTCCTTTCTCTCTTAGTAATCTTGTCCTGAATCTCCTTAAACTCAAGTGTGCATACCTAAAAGCAAAGAAGATGGGACATAATTCAATTTCATGTCCCCTTGCTTCTCTAGGAATCACTGTTAAATTATACACTGCAATCACTGAAAATTAGCAGCCTTTAAAAGGGAAAGACTTTCTGAAATATAGGACGTAAACATGCAATAAAAGAGTAAATTCTAATTTCATCTTGGACATCTTAGATGTAATACAACATTACACATTAGATCAGTGTGTCTCGTTGGCCTCGAAGTATTGGCTAATGATCAATAATCAAGGTATAGAATAACACTAAATGATATCTTTCTACCATTGGCCTGGTAAATTAAACTGTTTACTTTTTATGGTAGTGGATTATTGGGGGAAAGCAGATAAGTAGGCATTTTCTTATGCTTGAGTTTTCTCTAATTGATTGACTGATTTATTCATTCATTCAAAAGAAGAGAAAGATTTATTGCCTATTTATTGCCTATTTAATGTGTTCCAAGTGCTGAGATGGGCCCCGAAGAAACAAAGGTGAAAAATAAATAGCCCCTTCCCTTGCGGCACTCACAAGGAGTCTGACTTAGAAGGCAGACACTAAACAAAAGGCCCAGTGTACTGTGACGTGTGCTGTAAGAAGTGCTGTGGGCCAGAAGGGTGGGTGACTTAGCGGGTACAGGGTTCCAGGAAAGGCTCGACAGAGTTGGTGATGCCTGGACTACATTCTAAAGGCAGTAAGAGGAGAGGAAGAGAAAGGGAGGAAGGAAGGAAGGAAGGAAGGAAGGAAGGAAGGAAGGAAGGAAGGAAGGAAGGAAGGAAGGAAGGAAGGAGAGGGAAGGAGGGAGGAAGGGAGGGGGAGAGAGAGAAAGAAGGAAGGAAGCAAGCAAGCAGGTGGGAATAAGGGTAGATGTGGTCTATATTTCCCAAACTCACAGACTTTATATGAGCCCTCTGTGATCTCAGGAAGCTAAGAGGCTCATCGGAAGCTTTCCCAGGGCTTGAACAGGCATCTCAGGCCTCTAGAAGCAACAGGGAAAAGCACTCCATTCTGCTGGGCCTTCAGGAGTGCACACCTGGGGCAAAGTGGCTGGGGACTGCCCTACAGCTGTGCCCAAAGGAAGGCAGTCTCTCTCTCTGACAATGGTGGAGAGGAACCTATGTTCATGGTAGCACAATTTACTGTAGCCAAGACATGGGAGCAAGCTAAATGCCCATCAACAGATGATTGGATAAAGAAATTCTGGTTCATATATACAATGGAATATTACTCAGCCATTAAAAAAAGTGGAAATCCTACCATTTGCAATGACACGGATGGACCTAGAGGTTATTATGCTGAGTGAAATAAGTCAGACAGAGAAAGATAAATATCATATGATTTCGCTTATATGCAGAATCTAAGGAACAAAAAGAACAAACTAATCGAAAACAGACTCACAAATATAGAGGGCAATCCGGTGATGGCCAGAGGGGAGGGGAGTTGAGGGGCTGGGAGAAAGGGGTAAAGGGTTAAAGAAGTTCAAATTAGTAGCTGATAGATGGTCACAGGGATGGGGAGCACGGCACAGGGAATGCAGTCAGCAGTGATGTAATGGCCGGGTGGAGAGCGCAGTTAGGGGGACTGTTTTATAACCTATATAAATGTCTAACCAATGTACTGTATACTTGAAACTAATAAAATTAGAAGAAAAAAGAAAGCGAAAGTGTGGGGCATGTGCTTAATGAAGCAGCTACCATTAGCACCTGGTTTGTAACTTTTACGTAGCGCTGTCCACAGAGGGTGACTGAGTTCCTCACTACGGCTCCCAGCCAAGGACAGTGAAGCTCAGCTAAGAGGCTGAGTGCTGCCTTACATGCTCTCATTGTGATTTAAACTCCTACTGTGGCTGTGATCCTGGGGAAGGTGATGACAATAGTTTTGGGCCGGGAGAGGAAGTGAAAAAGGCGATAGACTGAAATGAGGGCGGATTTCATCCTGGCACATCGTTTAATGATTCTCAGCACCCTCCCCACCAAAACATCGCAGCGCTTTTGCAAGGACCAAATTTGATGACACTCGGTCACCACCGTAGATTCAGGATGGATGCCATATTAGAAGAGGAGTCATCCATTCATTTATTCAAAAATATCTGTGTACTTTTACTAGAGGCACTGGAGTCACATCCATGGACAAAATTAAGGCCTATCTTCAAGGGCTCACCTTCCAGCAGGGGAAGACAGATACCAAATAAATCAGTAAATCTACAGTGTCAGGTGGGGATCAGAACTATGGGATAAAATAAATCTGACTGTTGGGGTTTGTGCTTTTTTGAAAGGTCAGGTGACATTCGAGCAGAGGTCTGAAGAAGGTGAAGGAGCTGGCAATACATGGGGAACTAGCTTGTAAAGTTCTTCAAAAACGTCCGTTGGAATATTGATTGAAACACGTTCCGTTCTCGAATGATTCAAGGAGAATGTACCTCTTTAAGATATGAGGCTTCCTAACCATGAACGATGTGTATCTTCCCTATTGTTTAGGTACTTCCTTAATGTCTTTCAAGGCAGTTTGTATTTTCATATAAGTTCGCATGTTTTTGTTAGATATATTTCTAGGCAATTATATTTTTAGTGGATATTAGAAATGAGGTTTTCTTAAACCCTGTGTTTTTTAAAATGATCAAAAGGTATACACAGAGAGAAAACCCTATATAAACAAGCATCTCAAAAGTAATCAAGAAAAAAACAAACTAAAACAAAAAAAATTTATCACTTATTTATTTAATTAATAAAAAGTATGTCTGATAACACCAGATTTGACAAGAATATGGGGAAAATGAGAATTCTTAGGTGCTGCTGGTGAGAGTATGAATTGGTACTTTGAACCATTTTGGGAGTTTGTCGTAGAGCTGAAGGAGTTTGTAGGTCCACAAAGTAAATTAAAGCTATGTTGTTCGGAGACATTCTCACATATGTGCACAGGGGACATGTGCTCACCTCAGTGCAGTTTGTCATTATGAAAAAATGGAGACAACTTATACTCCATAGTAAAAGAAAAATGAATAAATGAATAAATAAAATGAGGTTTATTCACTTAATGAAATAGGATAAAACAAAAATAGAAGAATTAGAGATCTATGAAGCAAAAGGAGCAAATATCAAAATTACAACTTGGGGTTAAAAAAAAGCAAGTATATATTGACTGTGGTTGTTTATATATATGTTATAAACATACAAAATTATACGTGCTGGTCTTACCCACTAACTTCGACATAATAATTACTTTGGGGAACAAAGCGAGGAGAAAATAATAATCAAGCTTTAGTTATATCCGTGACATAAAAAGAGAGAGAGGAAGAAAAAGGAAACTGAATAAATGTGACAAAATATTAACATCAGGTATTAGTGTTGTTATGCATATAAAATATTCATAATTAATAGTGAAAAATTTTAACTAGTATATTTCTATGATCTTGGGGTGAGGAAGAAATTTCTAAGTATGAACATCAAAGGCAAAGATTGGTGAGCAAGATTAATAAATTTACCAGGTAGTGATGATAACATTTGTGCACAATAAATACCATAAAAAATTAAAAAGCTAAAGATAAATTAAGGAAAATATTTGTAATACATATGACAATTGATGTATAAATTAAATATGTTAATCGTATAAGGAGGTCTTACATACATTAAGAAAACGATAAACACCTCAGCGTAAAAATGAGCAGAAGACACGAACCACTTTTTTTTATCATATGAAAAACACAAGTGGTTGATAAACACATGATAAATATTAACAGCAAATGAAATTAAAACTATGTTGTCTATCATTTTGCATTTAGCAGATTTATATAAAGATTTTTTTTTAACTTGATGAAAGCCATAGATGAAGGACCAGAGACGTAGGCTTTCTTCATCACTGTGAGATTTAGATCAGGATTACCTGTGTAGAAACCAATTTAGCATCACAGATCAAGATACTTAAAAATGTGAGTTTTCTTTGACTTAGTTGTGCCACTTATAGAAATACAGCTTTAAAAATATTGGACCAATGATTAAATATGTATTTTATGAGATTGTTTATTACAGGTTTCTTTATGATAGTCAAAGGTTGAAAATAACTTATTTGACCAATAATGAGTAAATGAATTAATGTTAAGTCTGTAAAATGGCATGCGGTTAATAATGGTGGCAAAATTGTATTTACTGATATATAGTTTATACTGTACTGATTACTGAAATAACCAATTATAATATTGTATAAACAGTTTGGTCCCATTTTTTAAAAGTGGACATGCATATATAAAAATTCCAAAAATTCTTCACCAAAGTGTTCTCCACATGTGGTAGGATATCGAGTGATTTTTATTTTTTTCTTTGCATCGATCGGAATTTCAACATGCGTGTATTGCTTACTTAACAGGAATTAGGTCAAAAAGTAAAAGATAACTTTAAAAATAAATTAACATAAGTATAAAAAGAATAATAACTGTTATTAGAAAATGTGCAGGGAAATACATACTCACATACTGCTGGGCGAAATGCCTAAAGGGCAATTTATAAAACGCATCAGGAGACTTAAACATGGTATACTCTTGGGCCTAACAATTCCACTTCTAGGATTTTTAACCTCAACAAAGATTAATGGGGAACACGAACAAGGTTAAAGTACGTGAACAAAGGACATCTTGGCAACATTATATCCAATACTGAAAAAAACAAATGGAAACAGCTTGCGTGTGTAACAAAAGGTATGGGTGAAATACGTTTAGTACAACTTTCCCATAAGATGCCCCGCAGCCTTGCGTACTATGCTGCAGGCAAAACAGGTGTGAGGCAGAGCTGGCCACAGACACACTCTTCTAAAAACAGGTTACAAAACAGGATGTAGATAATGATCCCAGTTTTTTTTTTTTTTTAATGAAAATGGAAAATTACATAGATGTTAACAGTGGTTATCATTAGATGATGGTGCTGTAAGTAATTTTTGTCTTTCTCTCTACTTCTGAATTTCCTGCAACAAAAGTAAATTACATGCATAAAGAAGGAAGTATATTTAGTATGACTCATAAGAGGAGGCTGACCCTCCAAGCGTAGCCTGAACACATAAAGAAGAGTTCTGTCACCTGTTCATCCCCATATTTTGGAGAGAAATTGCCTATTTTATTTTATTTGACTTCATATTTTAAAATGGCATTTAAAAGTATTATTTATTTCAGCATATGCTTTGTGTTTAATCCAAACATCATCAGGAGTCCCGTAAAGCAAAAATATAAAGTCCTCCATTCCTAGTTGTGTAAAAGGAAATAAAGGAAGCATATTAACATTTGCAAGGGCTTCCAGACATTGCTTTTCATTTGCAAATGTTAATATGCTTCCTTTATTTCCTTTTACACAACTAGAATCATATAGTTGAAAGCATTCTGCAATTTACTCTCCCACTTAACAGTAATATATTCTGAACATTTTTCTTTGTCAGTTAGATCTATTTTATTCTTTTACTAATTTATGTATCTACTTATTCATTTACTGAGTTAGTTTTTTTATTATATAAGTTATCCATAAATATTGTTTCTTAAAATGTTTCTTAACAGTCCCAATGGGTTGAAATTTAAAAATGAACGTTTCCCTCCCCAGAAATAAGCCACGATCACAGGTTTTGTGTTTTCAAATATCCTTTTTTGTTACCTTCACGACTTTAATAAATACTAACACTTTTATTTTAAATATATCTCTGGGCTAATTATATTGATTTCCGCTATGAAAGATGCAGAATACACTTTCTTCCCTTCCCTTCACCTGTACCCTCTCCTCACTATCTCCTGTTTTTATCAGTTATTTTTATCCTTTTAGTGACTGACTTTATGATTTACAATAATATAGTTAAATCTTTACATCTTGATTTATTAACTTGAGACAGTATCTATTGACTCCCCTCCCCCACCATATGAACACTCCTTTTAACTTCATGTCCTACTTTTCGTTCTATTATTTTTATATGTAATACATTTATTATATATTCCTTTAACATTTATATTCTGTTCTGTGCCTATATTAGCTTTATTGTAATTTCTACTTGAAGTTTCAAAATCTCTGAAATTTTATGCTTAAAGATAACATAAATGTTTGATTACAAAAGTTGTATTATTATATCCTAAGCCAAATTGAGGAAAATGTGTTTAGGTTCTACTTATTCAGAAACTGCAAAATAGTTAAAGGTGGATATGAAAGAATCCCCTTTTATTCTGTGTATACAGTTCAAATATTTTTTGTTGTTGTTAAATTTAAACTATATCCATGCACATCAGTCTGTTTTGGACTCTTCCACTAGTGTTAAAGATGGAAACAAAATTGTTAATTTTTTTTGTATGTGGTGGTCCAGTTGTTCCAACACCATTTGTTGAAGAGACTATCCGTTCTCCATTGAATTGCCTTTGCTCTTCTGCCAAAATTCATTTGACTATATCTGTGTGGGTCTATTTCTGGGCTCTCTATTCTGTTGCATTTATCTTTGTCTATTTTTTCTGCCAATACCACAGTTTCTTAATTACTCTAGCTTTACAGTAAATCTTAAAGTTGAATAGCGTCAGTTCTCTGACTTTGCTCTTCTCCTTTAATCGTGCGTCGGATACCTTGTGTCTTCTGCCTCTCTAAACAAACTTTTTAATCAAGTTCTCTATATCCACAAAATAACTTGCTGGAATTTTGATTGGAATCGCATGAAATCTGTAGATCAAGTAAGGTAGAACTGACATCTTAGCATACTGAGTCTCCCTATTCATATACGTGGAATATTTCTTCATTTATTTAGGTCTTCTTTGATTGCTTTCATCAGAATTTGTAGTTTACCTCATATGTATCTTGAACATATTTTGTTAGATTTATGCTTTAGTATTTTATTTGTTTGGTGCTAATGTAAATGGTATTGTGTTTTTAATTTAAATCCCAAAGGTCTATTGCCAATATGTAAGAAAGAAGTTGACTTTGGTCTATAACCTTGTATTCTGCAACATTTCTATAATCACTTATTGGGTTTTATTTGTTGATTGCCTGGGATTTTCTACACAGACAGTCATGCTATCTCTGAATAAAACAGTTTTATTTCTTCCTTCCCAATCTGTATACCTTTTATTTTCATTTCATGTTGTGTTTGCTCAGACTTCTGGTATGACATTGAATAGGAATGGTGAAAATGGACATCGTCACCTGTCTAATATTATATATTTTAGTCTTTTTAGTTTATTTTCTAGTATATTTCTTGACCTCATATTCCAGATCATTAATGTGTACTTCAGCCATATCCATCTTATTATTTTTAATCACATTTTTTAATTTGCAAGAACTCCTTTTTTTATTATTATTCTTTTTTCACATCAACTTATTCCTTTTAAATTTACGTAATAACTTGAAGAATCTCCCTGAGGACACTAAATAGAGGTTTTCTTAAAAGTTATTTTCTGCATTCTATATCTGCTTCCTCTTGAATTATTCTATTTGTTTATTTTGAACCTTTCTTTGACATGATTCATTTTCTTCTGTTGCTTATATTTATAGATAAAGGATTACATTGTTCTGTATTGACACAGGTTTTCTGTGCGGTTGTGTAGAACTATCTCCCCATAGGCCTATTCCTTGACTGGAAGGACAGACTGTGGACTTTGTGTAAGATATGTGAGTTCTTCGAAAGGTATGAGAAAGAGGCAAGAAAGCAACAAGATTGGCTTTCTTGAAAACCGAGACAAGGTATAGAATGCTAATTATAGTGCCCGGCACCAGTAATCATGTTAGTTAATATTATTGTCCATGGTGGTTGTGATGGTGGTTGTATACAGATTTGTGAACTTATTACCTACTGGCGCACCTAAGTCTTTTCCAGACAAAAATTTCTGCTTTTACGAAGCACTCATTTATGCCATCCTCTTATGTACACCATCTTTACTCCTGGTAATAATTATACAAGGCAAGCATATTATTTTCATTATGCAGATGAGGAAACAGAGGCTTGGAGTGACTATATCACATTATTTTTGTCGAATAGCTATTAAGCATCAAAGTCAAGATTCGACACATTTCTATGAGTTTTCAAAGGCAAGAAGGGCTCTTTCTGTCACACCCACTGTACCCTTATACACTACTATTGAGTCAGGCCTCTCTGCTACGGCATCTCTCTGGTTGATTTTTTGAACCTAAATTGCATACTTACTTTTTAATTCTACTTGTTAGTTTTAGGCAGTCATTCCTGAGGGATTTTTCTTAAAGTCCTGCCTCTATTAGTTTTTCTTCTCATTTTATATCTTTTGAAATTCTAATGAGCAAGATTTTTATGCCTGCATGAAAATTGCTGATAAAATATTGACTAAGAGAGGCTGAAGATAGAACCCTAAAGCTTAGCACCACAGCCCTTCCTCAATGTGAGAATTAATCTATTATTTAGCACCACTCAGTAAGGTAGCTCACTCAGACAAGTCTGCCTGCCCTGAAATAATAAGACTGGTCCAGAATGAGAATTACAATGGCAATAATAAATAAATGAATTAATTGGAAATCTCCAAGACCCTTGTTCTGTTTTAAAATCCTACCATAATCCATTTTTATTTACTTATCACTTATACCTCATTTTTAAATCAGTTTCCCATTCCTCAAAAATGTCATCACAAGTGTTTTATTCTCATTACCTCTCACAGGTTGGAACAGAGTAGAATCAGCCAGACTTCAGAGTCAGATAGAATTGTTTTTCAAATATCAGTCTGTGACTCACTGTATGGTCTTGAGCAAGCCCTTAAACCTTACTGAAGCTTGGTTTCTTCATCTGTAATATGTCTGCCGTCAGGGTTAGATATACTATATGCAAAGCAAATAGCATAGCGTCTAGCTTTGAGTCAGAGGGAGTACGAGGCACTGTGCTAGTCATCACTAGTATTCACGTTCTCTTGTGAGATGCAAATCTGACAACAAAGAGTTTTATTAGTTAATCTTAAATGTCTGTGTCTCTTGCTGAACACCATGTCTCCAGATCCACTCGACAGTCATAATTAACCCCCAAATGTCAGGGGCCTGAGACCTTTTTCTTCTTCTTTTTCTGTCTTTAATCTTTTCCAATTTATATACGAAAGAATAAAATAGAGCCGACTTTCTCAGTCCCAGTGTTCCCCTGCCTGCTGGAACCTGGTAGAAAGGTACTTCCCTTCAGTTTACAGATTTCTTCTCTAGGTTGTGTTTGATCAGCATTGGAGAGGTGGCTTGAAACAACTGAATGATGGATAGATAGTGCCTTTTTAAAGAAATTCAGGTCACGAACAGATGTGTATCTGGGGAGAGTCCTGCGAGCTTCAGTGGAGGAGAGCGAGACTCCGAAGTCAGAGACATGACTTAAATTCCTGCTTTCTGCTTCCTCTGCATCACCTGTCTCCAATCAACTGTCTGAGGATGAGGATGACGATGACGATTCTGTTTAGCTCACAGGATTGTTTGGAGGCTCTTGAGGTACTCTGTGAGAAGATGCTGGCAACTGTCAGAGACACACTATCATTACTATTATAGAAGGGCCATTATTTTCCCCACATCAGGAAAAGAAAAAAACTGTGCAGAAATACATTAATATGTAAGAAATGTATGCATAGAGGACAGAAAAAAAATTCATTTCATTTAAAGATAAGACGATCACTAGCTGGAAAACTTCAAGCATTATTTATGAGAGACTCAGGTGAAGAAATACCCAAAGTCTGCAAAACTGTCTTTTAATCCTTTTTACAAGTTATATTGCAGAAGTGCAGCCAAATAAGAGGAAGGCTCTCTGTGAAGCAAGGTTGGTGAGCCTGCCAGCATCAGCATATAGGGGACACTTGCAAAATATGCAGATCCTGGAGCTCCACTCTGGACCTATGTAGCAGAAGTGCTGGAGCTGGGCCTCAGGAATCTGCAAACTCCACACAGGTGGACTCGGCAACGTAACCTGAGCTTTGAGAATGATTGTGCTAAGGAGTCATAACCGATTCCATTAGGAAGAAATAAAGTCGTGATTTAATTTTTTGTTTAATTTTTTAAAATGAGAACAAGGTAAGAAAAAAATTTAGAAACTGCAAAGTAGATTGAGGTCCATAGTCTCACCAGTGTAAAATACAACAGTAGTTGTATTTATGTTTTGGCATATCCGCAGTATGCTTTAATTATCGCTGTGAGGATTTTTAAAATATATATAAATTTATACATTGTCTCCAAATAAAGGAATTTTATTCACAGGCTAGTAATTATCACAAGAAATTAAATATCAACACAGTACCATGTTTCCGCACAACAGTTCAACAATTTCAAGTTTCCCGATGTCGGCAGAATCAAATGTAGGTGACTCAGTAACATGTGTCTGTATTTTACTTAACGCAAACTCACAAAAATGTTGTTTTCCTTCCTGAAGTTTCATGTGGCACCCTCAAACTTTTTGCCACCTAAAAACTCTGTTCTATCAACTTTACCGTTGTGGGGAGTGAATTTCTACTGCGGAAATATTTCCACTTTCCTCCTGAGTGTCTCCTCCTCACTATGCCTAAGTTGGCTGCCACCTTGACTAAGGGCATCCACAAGTCACAGGTCATCACTGCTAGCTTGTCCCTTGGCAGGGGGCTGCACGTGCCAGAGGCCTTTATGTACTCATGCCGGAGTTACAATTCTGTATGAGGTCCTATGCAAGTGCTGGGCAAATACTCTACTGGTATTTAAAAGCATCGCACAGGCATTAACTGTGGTTTCTTGAATAATTCTATACTTTCTACAGCCCAACAAAACTTTGTTTTCTGAACAAGGCTCCTGTCTCTGTGTCTTTGGGAAAGCCGTTCTTTCTCTATATTCAAATATTACTCAATCTTGATGGAATTATGCACAGTATTTTTTCTGGTATTTTCTTTCTTACAACCTTCACTCTCTCAACTCCAACTAACAAAAATGGAAAGAATAATGGAATTAGAGCAACAATATTTAGTAACCCCTAACGGAACCATTAGTAGAAATGTTGATCTTTTCAATGGAGGGACTGTACTGGCATCACCTGAGCCCAGATCTATTTTAGCAAACTCAAGTGGTGCCGCCAGCCAGTGTGATTACTGTCTGATAGCATGTGACACATCCTGACTGTATGTGATGTGGAGCACATGTCACTCCCACAAGGCATCCCTACCCGAAAGAGATAAACCTGAATCTAATGGAGCCTGTAGAGTTAACTCTCTATGGTCAAGGAATAGGGAAATAGAGGAACAAGTTATGAGCCATCAAAAGGAAGCAATATCCAGAATGCAAAACATTCTGTAGGACAACTAATCTGACTTTGACGCATTGATGGCATGAAGCAAACCAAAGTTGAGGGACGGAGGCAACTCCAGTAAAAAAAGACGTAAAGATATAGCAATCTTATGTCATATATGAAGCTTGTTTGAACCCTAAAACAAACCAACAACAATAAGCCATTTTTTGAGACAACTGGAGACATTTTATTGCAGATTGGATATTATCGCTAGTTTTGTCAGCTGTGATAATGACATTGTGATTATATAAGAAAATGTCTTCGTGTTTTAAGGACACATGCAAAGTATGTGGAGGTGACCTGGCATGCTGCATGCCATTTGTTTCATTTCATTTCAAAGTTTCGATCTTTTATTTATTAAATGATTTGTCTTAAAATATTTAAATTAAGATACATTTTAAAGATAATTGTTGAATCTGGCTGTCAAGTAGATAGGTATTCATGATCTTCTTTATTTTTTATATTTTAAAATATTTTATTAAAAATAATTTTAATGTAAAGAATTATATCTGAACCATCCTTTATGGTCTTGCTAGTGTTTTCTCCCCAGTGGAAGTTATTTCTTCTTGCTGAGCTCAGAAAACCTCTCTTCTATACATAATTCTGCCTACACTGGATTGTTGTGACTTGGGAATATGGCCCACTGCTTTACCTTACCGTGGGGGCAGGCTCCTTCCTTGTTTCATCTCTGCGTCTCTGCTATCCCTGGCAGGACATGATTGACGGTGACTAAATAAACACGAGAACATGGAGTTCTGAGAGCCAGCACGACCGCTGTTTCATGTTCACATGTGGGGAGAGCAAACGGGGCCAAAGGTGAGGCAGCTTTATTCAAGCTGAATTATCCTGAAGTTGAGACTCAAAAAATGGATTTCAGCTTAAGTTCTTTGGCCTCTTTTTTCATCGTGAGTCGGAGGCCTATCGTTATGCTTTTCTCATCTAGGAAATGGGCGTACTATTAGCCGACTCCTATGGGGGAGGAATTGGAATACCCGGGTGTTGGCAAAGGCTCCGTGAGGGAAGAGGGACACACTGATGGGAAACTGCCATTTCATCCTGGCAGCCAGCACCCAGGATCAGCCCTGGCTGTGCAGACGGGTCACCTGTTCCACCTCGATGCTGCCCACCCATGTCTGGCAGGTCAAGAAAGAAAGATAAAGCTACTGATTTGGCAAGGTGTCCAGATCACAGCCTTAGGAGCTGGTCAGAAGTGGGTGTAAGGCTGGCTCCACAGCTCACCAGCTGCTTGATCTGGCAAGTCAGTTCATGTCTCAAGTCTGTCCCACCTGTAGAAAGAAGGTAGTCTAGTCTACTTCACACACTTACTAAAAGAATTATTATTGACTACTTGTATATGTGGAATAATAGTAAAATATTTATCAAACTCTTACTATTGACCAGGCCCTGTTCTAAGATGTGCTAATAGCATGTGAAAACTAACTTAATTCTTACAACATGCTCAGGGTAGAAACTGTTATTATCCTGAGACTATGAGACAGAAATGGTAAGCAACTTATCCAAGGACATGCAGGTAAAAAGTAGTGACACTATTATTCAGATGTCAGCATTCTTGTCTACCACGTTGTGTGGCCCCTCTCAAATGGGACAGTGTATGTAGGGCGTCTGGCTCGGTGTCTGGCTCAGTGTCTGGAACACAGGAAATGCTAACACATGATAATACCTGCTATTTTTAAAAGTAAACCAGGGTCAAACTGATTTTTCAGTCATGAAACCATATGCACTTTAAGGTTGACTTCATGCATGAGATTTTTTTCTGACCAAATCATCCCCTGCCTCTAAAATAACATGCCTGGGCCTCTGGAGCAGCCGGCGTGGGTGGAGGGACTCAGAGGTATCGACCCTTCTCTGGGCCACACGGCATCCTGCCATCCACGTTTGCCTTGGTTCCCTACCCACCACCACCACCAAATACCCTGGCTCGCAAAGCCAGGCCCTCAGCCCCAAAAGAAAAAGTAGAAACTCTCCATGGATCCCAGGGCCACCTTTGAGCATCAGGAAGCTCTAGAGTAGGAAAGTGTCTGTCGCCCGAGGTCCTCCGGTCATCCTCTAGGTAGTGTCCATTTAGTGCTCTCTATGATCTTGTTCTTTCTCGCACTCATCTCGTTTGGTTCGTGTGACAACCACGTGAACTCTGTTTCATAGGCTGTCGGTCCTTGACCTCCATAAAACCTACAGATTTGCTCGTTATGTGTCAATATCCCAAGACACATTCCATATGTCGAATTTGGACTTGAGCACATCGGCCGGTGAAGGAACATTCCCAGCCATCAACCACTCGCCCGCCGACAGCTCGGTCTCGGCTGGACAGCCATTTTCATCTGGGTAATAGTGTTCGCACAATTGTTTTGATATTTTGGTGCATTTTCTCCTAACTTTACACAAATAGTCAGATTGTCGCTGGGATTATGCCCATAATCATGGGTAAGTGCATAATTAAAAGACATCTGTGAAAGGCTGAAAATAGATTGTGAAGATTTGCCAAATAGAGAAGACATAATTGAGAATTTTGCAACATGGTTTAACTCTGCAGAAACAGAACTGTCTCCTCCCACCAAAACAGGAAAATCCGTTGTTTGACTGTTTCCAGCATTCCCATTTGACTGTGTTTTCCAGGAAGGCTTTACATATGAAACTAGACTGGTTTTATGCCTCCCCATCCTATAGGTAAGGAGACTGAGACTCAGAGAGATTCAGTGATTTGTCCAATTTCACACAGCCAATATATAGGTTGCTTCCGAGTCCAGGTTCGTTGGACCACCCACTCTCCTGTGCTGGACCAGGGAGGAAGCAGAAGGCTGTCTGAGTCTCTGCTCAAAATTCTAGGGTAGCATTCACCGCAGATCTCCTCATCCCAGCAGCTCCACCAGAGGATTCTCCTCTGGAAGGGAGGGCTTTGGAGGAAGGAAGTAGCAGCCCCCACAGAGGAGAGGATGCGGTATCTGAACCTGAACGTGAACTGTGGGCTAGGGGGTTGGAGGCCCAGGCAAGGCCACTCGTACGCCTGTTTTGGACAGCGAGCTCGGAGCAGTATTAGGGCAGAGAGCACCTTCCAGCCACCTTCAGTGAGACTTCGGCGAGCCACCTCACCGAGCCACCTCACTGTTCTCTCGTCAGCTATAAAATGAGGATAATTAACCTATTGATGCTATCTTGACTATCAAATGATATCCGTTAAATGCTTTTAGACCTGTGAAATGCTGGGCAACTGTAAGTAAAGGATGCCTAGTTTCTCTATTTTTAATTGCTGCCTCCACCACATCCCCTATTAGGCTGAGGCTGTCTTTCAGGCTTTGAGTATCTTCCCTGGAGCCAACATTGACCTTCCTGCTCTGGTCAGAGTCTGCACGGGGTCCAATCCAACCAACAGGGAGAGGTCAGGAAAAGACTGAGGCTCAGGCACTCCTGGCCTGTCTTTCAGTGGCCATTCTCAAGAACTGGGGCTGGCCCTGGCTCCAGGCCATATGCTCCCTCTGTTGCTAGGCAAGTCATTCACATTCTATTTTTACTTCTCTGCTTGTAACAATGATACATCTTTACTAGTAAAGAATTCCATAAAATGATTAGAAAGAAGGTAAAAGTCACATGAAGTCCTATTACCTGAGATAAACAACATGAACATTTTAGGAAATATCTTTTTGGGTCGCTGCTTTGCATTAACACTCACCCACACACCCACGAATTTTTTTACTTGCTTTTTTTTTTTAAACCTCTACCTCTTTTTTCTGTCTCTACCTCCTCTACCAATAACCAAAGTTATTAGTGTTCATCCTACCAAACCTCACTCCATGTAATATAAAAACATGAGCAATACCTGTATAAGAGGTTTATTTTCTCATTCTTGGGTATTTCTAAATATGGGATAACCTCGGGCACGTCTCTTCTTGATTTTCTCACATAATAGTACCTCGTAGAAGATCCTCTTAGCCTCACTGATAAAGATCTAGCGCATTCTTTTAAATAGTTACATAATATTTTACAGATTTTTAGAGTGCAGATTTATTCAACAATTCCCCAACTGGTGAGCAATTACAAAGCTTTTTTTGTATTTTGTTTTTTTTTACTGTTACAACTTAGTTGTAATTAACATTTTGGTATCACATATATTCTTATGTAATGATGTCTATTACTCTGTGGATTCTCAGAAGCAGAATTATTAATCAAAAGATATGTATATTTTTTAATTTTAATAGAACTTGAAAGATTGCTTTCTAAAAGGTCATTAATATTTCATGTTTTATTGTTCAATAATTATTTATTAAGCTTTTACACCATGCTAAGCTCTGTTGAAGCAATATAGATTCAACGATAAATAAAACAAAGATCCCAAACCTCATGGAGGTTTCATCCTAGAAAGGGAGTAGGGAAGAACAGATGAAATAATAATAGCTTTAATAAATACTTGTATACCAAAAATGTAGGAAAACATAATTTTTTCTTGCTTTACTATCAACAATTATTATCATTTCTTTTTTCCCCCAATTTATTGATATAATGTGATATTTGATTGTTAACTTGGATTTTCCAATTGGTAATTTTAGCATTTTACATGTTTATTTAGCTATTTGGATTTGTATTGGCTAAACAACCTATTTATAATCTTCATGCATTTTTCTATTGAGTGGATTGTATGCTAGACGCATACTTCTTGTCCATGTTCATGAGCTCTGTGTGTATTATAAACAGACATTTATCTGGCATATGCTTTGCAAATCTTTTCCTTGATCTATTGCTTATCTGCTGACTTCATGACGGATTATTTTACTATGTAATGCCTTTTACATTTATGAATTTGTCTTTTTGTTACGACTGTGTCTTTTTACCCTCTCTTAGCTCTGGCTGGTCTTTGTCAATTCTTATCTCCAAATTCTGGACCATATGTATTATCTCTTAAATTTTCTCTCAATTAATTTTTTATTTTTTATATTTTTCTTCAATACGCCTGGAGTTTATCTTTTAATATGGTTTGAGGTACAGGGCCATTTGTATTTTATTCTAGGTAGATAGCTGTTTTCCCAATACCGTTTATTAAGATAAATCCTCAATTCTCCACTGAATTAAAATGCCACCTTTTATGTATATGCTGTTCTCATATGTGTTGAAATCTGTTTGCATGCTGTTGTTCTGCTCCGTTGGCTATTGGTCTATTGTTATTCCAATTTTATGCTTTTTTAAAAAATTTTTCATGCTTTTTTATTAGTCTTCTTTTTCATAATTTTCAAAGTTAGGTTAAAACTTTAGTCATAGGAACCTTCAGATAATTTTATCTGATTAAAAATTATAATTATTATTGAAAGTACATTCAATTTGTTAGAAAAAAGAAAAAGACAGAATCAAAAATAGAAGAGATTAAAATAATTATAAGAATGCTACATAGAACTTAATGGCAAAAAATTAGAAAATGTGGAAGAAATCCAAGATCTCTTATAAAATCATATAAATCATCAACATGGTGTAAAGAAGAGAAAAAATGGGAACAGGCAAAATCAGCATGTGTCTGAACAAGTTCCAGTAGAAGCTGAAAATACATTTAAAGATCTATTTAAAAGAGCCCCAGGAACAGATGATTTGCCAGCTGAGTTCTAACTAGCCTTTAAAGAACAGGTAGTCTCAATGTTATTAAACTATTCGAGACCATAGACGAAAAGAAAGAGAGCTCCGCAATACATGTTACAATGCCTCACAGACAAATCCCACTTGGGAAGACAGATTCTCACTCAAAATAAAATATTAGCTAATAGAACCCATCCACACATCAAAAAGACTAACTCATTGTAATCAAATAGCTTTTATTACAAAATGCAAGGATGTCTCGATGCCAGAAAAATTATCAGCATAGTTCATTAATCAATAAATTAAAGAAAAGCTATCATATTAATAGAGACTAAATAGGCGCCTGATAAAATTCAGTAGCTATTCCTAATAAAAACGCATAATTCCTTATCCGAAATTTTGATACTCAGAAATCTCTGAAAACTGGAACTATAACTTTGTCACTGTATTTCATCTTATGTTAAAGCTGACCTGAACGGACATAAAATATTTAGATACTGAGAGTGTTATTCTTTCCAAATGTACAGGATTATATATTCTATATGGAAAGTATATATTTTTTTAAAAAGTATGGGTTATTTGTTACTATGGCTCTCTATCCTATATTCAAAATTATTACAGTTTTTTTCTTTTATCAAGGTGAGTTTGAGGAGAAACGATATGAGGCTTGTGCCTTCAACTCTCTAGAAGAAAAGCATTATCATGTTTTACTGAATCTAACGTATTACTGTGTAGAAGGCTAGCATTTATTTTATGTATCACTAAAAGAGAAAAAAAGATGCTACTAATTGCTCTATGAACCATCATTAGACATAAGGCACATTCTGGTTTCGGAGATGTTGAAATGTGAAAAAAGTGCATCTCAGAATTGGTGAAATGTGGTGCAAACATCCAAAGGCAGTCAGGAACCCAGCACGGAGCACGCAGCTCATCCCACAAGAGCAGACGCGCAAGGCCCTTTCTTCCACGAACGTCAGCATCCTGGGGAGGGTCTGGGCACGAGGTCTGGGCTGTGTTCGTCTGGCGTCAGCCAGGACTCAGGTTGGATCTGCACTGGGTAGCTGTTGGACTACAAACCAGCTCTTTCATGCCTCCAAACTCAGTCCTAGGACGGTAGTAATAACTACTCACACTTATTTTAGAGAGTTGAAAGGATAATACATAAGATTTGTGAATATAAAATATAAAATAATAGATAAGGTTTGTGACTGTCCTGGTCAAGAGAAAGCCCTCCCTAAATGGCAGCCCCTGGAATGAGGGTGGTGGTGATGGGGGCTGAAAATCTAGGGTCTTTTAAGATTCTTTACCCAAGAAAAATCGTGACCATATCTCTCTCCCCTCTAAAGATTTCCTGATATTACTGGAGAAGCTGCAATTAGCCTTAGATGCCTAAACTATCTGCGTGCCCTAAATTTATAACATCTCACCTGAAAAAACCGAGCTAGTGACCTGGTTAGTGACAAAGCGACAGCTAAAACCCAGACCACCAGTCACATTTGTCAGACTCTTTCTAGATGCCAAAGCTCCTGTCCCCAGCGGGCTGGGATCCATCCCTGCAGTTCCCGGCGGTTTCCTCAGGTAAATGATCTCCGTGGCCTAAATCCAGTCATTTCTCCTCTCTGGATCACTTCTTCCTGCACTGGGGAAAAAAGATGGATGCAAGTTAGCCCACTCAACCCCCTTCTGACTCCATATTCTGACTTTGAACTTCACTACCGCCCCCCACTCCCCCCACCCCCGCCACTTCCACCCACCTTTCTAATTGGCCGCCTGGAAGGAGTTTGCGGGAGCTCTTCCGTCCAGGCTCTGAAGACCTACTCACATCACCAATCTGCTCTGTGCTCTCCGACAGGATGGGGGTAGTGAGCAGCAAAAAGCAGGTCAAGGAGAAGAGTATGGGCCGATGGAGCCCTGTGAAGGTCAGCACCCAAAGCAGAGAGCCCCCGCCGCTGCCACCCCTGGTGAGTGACCGCCGGAGAGGGAGGGGGAGGAGGGGAAGCACAGAGCACGTGCAGCTCCGAGGGGGGCAGCTGCTTGTCTCTTGCCAGCCCCAGCACCATCTCTACGTAACGCAGGGTTCCCACAAATACGTCCCCACCCAGTTCACATCCGTGTGGCAGTATAGTAGAATGTTTAACAGCCAGATTGCAGGAGTTCAAATCAATTAGCTATGTCTTCAAAGCAGGGTACTTAACTCCCCTCTGCCTCAGTTTCTGCATCTGCAAAATGGGTTTGGTGAAAGTGCGACAATATGCCGTGTAAATACGAGTCTGCGGTGCAATAACGTTTTGCCTTTGGCAGAGGACCGGGCACGGTTAGCCCCCAGTAAGTCTTGGCCATTTTCATTGTTCAAGGGCAACCTTGGAGAGGAAATGAAATCAAAGAGGTCAGTTGAGAAAAGTGCATGGTGGGGAAGGGTCTAGGCAGTTAGCAAATCTGCTGCCCCCTCTCTACCCAGAAGCTCCTGGAGATCATTGTCCCCTTCCTGGCATTGTGCCAGCATTGTGAAGCACTTACTTCCCTGGGATGAGGTGTCCTGAGACTAGACGGTGCAGGCCTCCAAGTGCTCTTGGAGCCTGTCTCCAAGTCCTGGTCTGTGTACGGAGCATTGGCAACTCCCAACGATGCAGTTTTAGGTGACTGTGTGCCCTCCACCTGGCCACCTACTCCCTTTTGGTTTGGGACAGTTGGAAGTCATGCCTGGATTCCCCTCTCCTGCTCTCTGTACCCCAACAGGCACATTCAACTGCTCAACGCTTTATTCCAACTGTAACCTGATGAGGGGTGAGGATCGCTACTCCCATTTCTTAGATAAACCAGGCATTCTGTCTATCTGTGTCCTGACTTAGTGCAGGGCTTGGCACGTAACATTGAAATGTTTGTTCAGTGACTGGATAATAGAAAGGACAACTTGAACTTAGGTTGAATAATTTCCCCAAAGTTACATGCTAATAAGTAGCAGAGCCTGGACTGTTTTTAACTTTTAAAAAGTCACTTAATACATATTAATCATGGAAAAAATTATAAATACTTATTATCCCACTACCCAATGCCACTTGGAGATAGTACTTCAGAGCTCCTGCCTCCAGACCCTTTCCTCTGTTATTTATATCATGTGTTTATATTTTCAATGGAACCATACTATACACAACATTTTACAAAACGCTACTTCAAAATTGTGTTTGATAAATATAGAATGCAAAAAAAAAGATTATTTATAACACGTAGTCGAGCTGAAAGGAGAATAAAATGAACACCTAGTGCAGCTCTCCCCATCTTCAGAGGTAGAAGGCGACCAGTCCCGCTGAAGCTCTACTGACCCCTCGTCCATCCCCCTCACCCTAGGCCCCACTATTCCAAGCGTGTTTATCATTCCTTAGCTTCTCTTTTTTTATATTATCACATATGCATATATTCCTCAACCCCGTTTAGTTTAATTTTGCACGTTATGAACTTTAAATCGACTCCGACAGTATGTATTCTTCTGAGACTCTAATTTCAGATCTATACTGTGTTGTAAGCTTTGTCCATGCGGATGCATGAAGCTATAGTTCATTAACTAGCAGCGTGCAGGATTTCATCATACGGCTGTGCCCCAATTTATCTATTCTTCGATCATTGGGCATAAGAATGGCTTCTATCCTTTAGCAATGTTTATATTTAAAAAATTATTATTATTTCTGCTAGGAGCAGTCTTGTACACGTTTCCCGGTTCACATGCGAGAAAGTTTCTCTGCAGGACATATATCTAGGAATATATTTGTTGAGCTTTAGGGGAAATACGCCGTTAAAACAATTTTCTTTGAGAACAAATATTCTTTTGCAATTTCATCACTTAATGGCAGGGCCAGGATTTTGTCTTGCCCCTCATTCCACAGCCGCCTCTTACAAAGTAGGAGCATCCCCACACACCCCTCCTCTGGCCGTGTGTCTGTAAGGTCAGGGCAAAGATGGCAGTTGGTTTGCGGTTGTGCGAGATGGCACTGGTACCTGAGGAGCTGCGGCAGCAGGTATAGAATTTACCTGTGCAACCTCCTGTGCCAACGGAGCAGCTCCGCACAGACCACCCAGCTGACGCTCCCAGCAGTCTCGCCTGCTGCCCGCCAGGCCCTGCTCGGGCTGTGGGGCGTTGCACTAACACAGAGCGCGTGTGTTTCTGCTCCAGATCATGTTCAACCACCTGGCTCCTGCACCTCCCGACACATGCCCAGATCAAGGTAAGAAGGGGCCGCTTTAGAAGCTGAGGGTCCACAGGCCATCTCCCCAGGCCCTGGTTTCATGCAGTTGGAACAGGGGCTCAGTTGGAAGCAGCTTCCTGCAGAAAGCGGGGCGCAGGCCCTCTAGGGCCGGAGAGAAGAAGGTTGGGGGGAGGCTGAGCAAGGAACAGCTAGGCATGTGGCCCAGGTTCATCCCAGGTTCGCCCGCCCTTGGGGGCCTCGCTAGGAACCAAGCACCCCTTCCTTTAGTGTGCCTGAGTCTGGGTGAGATTTTTCTTAACGGGACTTTAAGAACTATAAATGAGCACAAAAAGACAAGAGTTACAATACAAACAGCATCATCAAACGCAGGCTTTCAAAGATCTAACTCCAACCTCAAAGGGTGAGGGTCCATGGCTCCTCTGTGCCTTCCCTCCCCACCCTGGGTCTGTTCTGGGCAGGCGACCATCTTGTTTCTTACTTTCCCAGCCCCCTCTCAAAAGTCCCCTACTGACCTTCTAACCACCCACACCACCCTCTCTCACCGTCGGTCTCCACTTCCACTTTGGTGGGCAGGACTGTGGAGGTGACATACTGAATGACCTCAGCCTTCCCGGGTCAGGACTCGGACCTTGGGAGAGGCGCACAGGATGGCGGCCTCGTTCAGAATTGGCTGGCAGGACAGCAGCAGCCCCAGCATCCTCATAATTCGCTTCCGCATAGCCATTAATTCACTTACACAGTTCGCATTGAGCAGACAAGACCCAGAGCCCAGCTTTGTCCAAGGCCCTGGGAAGCTGTAAAATAAGTAAGACGTGGCTCCTCCCCTGCAAAAGCTCAGAGTCTATCGAACTTGTGAGCAAAATGCTGGAACTGGGTTAGTGGCCTCACCCATGTCTCTTATCCTGCTATAGATCACGGTTAACAACCAACAGAGGCCATCCTTCACTTCCTGCGGAGGCGGGAGTGGGGGCCCACATCTTTAGGAAGGAAACCCAGGGGATGGAAACGAACTAACTGCATTTGGCACAAGAACCTGAATCTCAGAGCCAGAGGGGCCTCCATCATCTGTTCCAAATTCCCCTTCCCACAAAGGGATCTGACTAGTCCAAGATCATGCCACACATTAGTGATAAAGATAAGCCATTCATTCCTGGGGAAGCTTGGTGGTCTCTCGGTGACCTTTTCCAGGTGGTTCTTGGCTGTGCAGAAAAGTTCTCATAACTAGCAGTGGTCATTTGAAAGATGACATGCCAAGCTCCAGGTCCTTCTTTCCACCTCCATTCCAGGGACCCCCAGCAAGTCAGGGGTACCGCCAGCCATGGCGCCCTGGGCATGGTTAAGCTGGCATGTTCCAAGACCATGGTTCCCTTTGGAGTAGAAGCAGGAGGATACAGGTGGGGAAGGGGGAGAGAGAGGACGCCTAATTGCCCCCAAGGTGATAAGGGCTCAGGCAATTCTGGTTCCCAAACTTGGGTCTGCAGCCACTGTGACCATGACGTTGATCTTCCCAGACCTGTGGGCTATCGATTCCCTTACACAATAGCCCTGTCCAAGCCCTAAGATTTCCGCATGGGGTCCAGAAACGAAGATGGGATGGACTCCGAGGGGCAGCTCATCCTTGTTCCCAGAAGCGAGGTCAGGAGGTCGGTCTGCCAGACAAAATTTGTCTCTTCTGCATCAGTGAGTGAAAGGGTCACCACGGCTTCCCCTCTGCCCCTGCCTCTTCCTGACCCCCTTTGTGATCAGAAGATGGCTCATGGCACAGACTTACCTGTCCCCACTATCAGTCCAGCGGGCCTGAGCGGTGGCCTCTTTTTCCTTGTTCCCTCTAGAGGAGCATTTTGTAGTGGCGCTATATGACTACACGGCAGTGAACAACCGTGACCTGCAGATGCTGAAGGGGGAGAAGCTGCAGATCCTAAAAGCGTGAGTTTCCAGAGGTGTCCGCGGCTCCCTGTCACAGCAGGATCCAGCCCACGGGCCCATCTCCCTCACCCCACCCCCACGCCCTCCGTGGCTGCCTCCAGAATATCTTCTCCATTGTCCTGCCCCCGAGCCCTGCATCCAGCATTTTCTTAAACACGACCCAACCATCTTCCCTCCACCTGCCTTTCCAAAGACTTCCTGGTGAGGTTGTTTCCTGCTCTGCTGTCAAAATCCTACTCTTCCTCCAAAGCCCACCTGTCGCGTTACCGCCTCCGCGCAGCCCTGCTGTACTCGCTGAGCTGCTCCATCCCCGCTTTGGGTCCAGTCAGTTGTGTCCGTAGTTGTTTACCCTGCCAGACAAAATCTCACACCAGATTCTACTTATGAAATCACCCGCAGTTTTTTCACAGTGTTTCTTCTCCGAAACTCCTCCGGAATCTGCTCCCCAATGTCTGGCTGGTCCCATAGAGTCTGGAGGGGCCGCTTTTGTTCCTGAAGTTCTGCAAAGGCCTTGAGTCAAAGGCTCAAAAACCCCTGACCTGCTGCCCATCGCCGGGCTGCCTGGTTCCTCCGTTCGTTAGCAGCCCTCCTCCTGTTTTTGTTTTTCTGCCAGTCCCAACTCACTCGCTGCATTCTAAAGATGTCCATTAATCAAGAGGAAGGCGACTTGCTATAAGACAGAGGCCCTATTGGTTTGGCCAGGCTGTTCGGACACACTGTCCCTGGGAGGCTGTGCCCTCCCCCTCTCTCCTCTGGACCAGGAGCACTTTGGGTCTGTCAGATGCTGGATGAGTTAGAAATAGCCCAGAGAGGCCCAGCATCTCATCGGCCAGACCCCAGACCGTCTGCCTCTGTGAAGGCTCTGCCTTGCGGGGATGAGGCCGCGCTGTGGAGGGCTGTGAGCTGCCCCAGGAAGAGGCTCGTACGAGTCACTACGCCATTTCTGTTTTCCCTTCTCCCCTTAGAGCTGGAGACTGGTGGTTGGCCAAGTCTCTCGTCACAGGAAGAGAAGGCTACGTGCCCAGCAACTTTGTGGCCCGAGTAGAGACCCTGGAAGTGGAAAAGTAAGTGAGCAGACAGAGGCCCCTGAAAGCAGAGGTGTGTGTGCTGCTGCTTCTGCTCTGCGCTCTGCGGGCTGCGGGCTGCTGTGCAGGGCGAGGCCAGACAGCGGCTAAGGAGTGAGCCTGTGGGAACCCAGCGCAGGGGGAGCAGGGACTGGGCCTGTGGGGCCGCAGGGGGAGCAGGGACGGGGCCTGTGTGAACCCAGCACGGAGGGAGCAGGGACGGGCAGGGAGCTCGGCCGCTGGGAGAAGCACGTGTACCGGCCCAGACAACATTTCCATTGCTGTGAGGTGCTGAGGCAGCCGCCCCTCTGCGAGCACCTCTCTCTTCCTATCTGTTAAACAAGAGCTGTCCCTTTCCTGGCTTGCCTGGATAGACACGTCCCTAAAGTCCCATGGCCTTGCAAGCTAACAGCGAGGCCTGTGATCAGCTACCACCCCTCCAGTGTATCCAGCGGACAGGACTCGGGGGCTCGGGTGTCAGGGCACGCGCAGGATGGTGGCCTCGTTCAGCATTGGCTGGCAGGGCAGCAGCACCCTCAGCATCCTCACAACCCGTTTCTGCGCAGCACCGAAAGGTCCGCCTCGTCCAGCCGGGGCCTCAGCTGTGAATTCTCTCACGCAGTCTGCACCGAGCAGACAGGACCCTGAGCTCGGCTCTGTCCAGGGGCCAGGGAAGCTGTGAAATGAGCAAGACGCGGCTCTTCCCCTGCAAGAGCTCAGAGTCTGTCAAACTCATGAGCAAAGTGACCTCAACTGGTGTCCTTCATCCAGTGATGGTCGCCCTTGGGAAGGTTCCCTGTCTGGCACTCTGAGACCTGTGCTCTTCTCCGGAAAAGCGTGCATGACCATGGGACACGTCCACACTGACCAGACCGTGCTCAGGGGGAGCATGGCAGGAATTGCGCTCTGACAGTCTGATTCAGAGACCTGGCCCCAGGGCGGCTGTGCTCTGGGGGAAGGTGGCCATGTGCCTTTCCACAGGGCAAAATTAACAAAGAAAACCCAAATAATGTCCTTGGTTCAGGAAAACAGTAAGTCCCTCTGCTGATGGGCAGAGGGAAGAAAAGGGGGCGCGGAGACAAGGGGCATTTCACGTTTCGAGATGCCAGGAGCGCTGGCTCGGGATGAACTTGGGAACAGGATCACATATTTTATCTCCTGGGGGAAGGGTATAGCTTAGGAGGGAGGTTTGGATAAGAACATTCTGAGGAGCATGGCCGCTCTCTGAGGCTTGCCTGCCTTCGTTTTTTTCCCAGGTGGTTCTTTAGATCAATTAGCCGGAAAGATGCCGAGAGGCAGCTTCTAGCTCCAATCAATAAGGCGGGCTCCTTTCTTATTAGAGAGAGCGAAACTAACAAAGGTAGGTGTGGGCGGCTGCCCTCTCCTCCCTGTGCAGCTCCAGGAATTCCCCCCTCCCACAGGGCTGTGGGTGTGGGGCAGGGGTGGGGGTTACCAGCCAGCAGAACCTGCCAGCTGCCAGCCTGGCTCTCTCTCCCAGTTCAGGCCCTGCCTGGGTGGCCCAGCTAGTGCCCAGCAGGTGGGCTTGAGGCTGTACTCACAAACAGTTCTTCCAATACCCAGGCTGGCACTGCACCATAGGCTTCAGTAGGCCAGGCAGTTGGGGAGCTGCTCCCATGTCAGGCTGTCTTGCCTCATCTCCCGGCCAGGCCAGCGAGAGCACAGAGCCTGGCAGGGTCGGACAGGGTGGGGCGAGGGGTGGGGGTGGTGCAACCCAGAGCCACATTCTGGAGTCAAAGGATTTGCGAGATGAAAGAATCTTAGGAGATAATCTCAGCCAGAGGCTATGACCTCAGACACTTATAGGAGCATAGAAAGTAACAAGTCCAAGGAATGACCTGTGGCTGGATATAAAAGAAGGGGGCAGTGATTGCGGAGAACTGGCCGGACCCTCCAGTTCACTAAATAAGCAAAACATTTCTGCCCTCACCCTTAGGCCACTGGGTTTTTTCTTTCTCTTTCATTGTTTTCTTTCCTTTTTTCCTTCGTAAACTCTTTTTGTTATAAGATATAAAACGCATATAAAAATACATAAATTATAAATGAGTATATAATTATAAATATAGAATCATAGTAAGTAAATAGCTTGTAACCACGAGAGAGAATATTCCAGAAATCCCAAGCCCCTCTCACTCTTCCACTTGTACCCCTTTCTGATTCAACCTCCTCACCTCCCCAGAGGTCGCCACTATCCTGACTTTTAGGGAAATCCTTCCTTGATGTTCTTTATGTTGTCTGATTTTCAGCTTTTTACAGATGGTATCATCCTTATTTTTTATTTTTGTGTGTCTTATTCCGTTCATTCAATATTGCTTGTGAGATTCTATATCAGTTTGCGAGGTCTGCTGTAACAAAGGACGAGAGGCTGGGGTATTAAACAACAGAAATGTGTTTCTTCATTTCTGGAGGCTGGAAGTCCAAGACCAAGGTGGCCGGAAGTCCAAGTCGGTGTCTTCTGAGGCCTCCCTTCTCCCTGCGTCTTCATGTGGCCTTCGCTCTGTGTGTGTCTGTGCCCTGATCACCTTTTCTCATAAAGACACCAGTCACAGTGGATTAGGGTCCATGCTAATGACCTTACTTCAACTTAATCACCTCTTTAAAGACCACATTTCCAAATATAGTCACACTCTTATATACTGGGGTTAGGATTTCAACACAGGGATTTGGGGGGACACAATTCAGCTCATAACAGATTCATTCATATTGTTGAATTTAACAGTAGTCTTTTCACTTTCATTGCTAGGCAGAAACTGGTATATGAGTATTTCGTAAGCTATTAAGCCATTCTAATGTTCAGGGGCGTGGGCTTGTTTCCAGTTGAGGGATACGAGGTTGAGGGTGTTATGAACATGCTGCTCTGACCCTTATAATACAGGCTTCCTGGAACACATTTGCCACTAGTCTTCCATTTTCGAGATACTGGCCCAGTATCTCCATTTGAAAGATGAGGAAGTTGGGTCCCTGAGGGAGGAAGTGACTCACATGAGTCCAACAGTGAACAAGTATCAGAGCCCAAATCATCTAAGAGGTTCTGAACAGCTTCACGAGCTCTAAAATATGCCAACTGGCCTAACCTGGAGTGCTGGAGGGGAACTTCCCAAGTAGTGTAAAGAAAGCCTTTCGTTTATCAGGGTGCTGCCCATAGGGACCTGTTATGGTCAATTTTGAACTGGAGAGGAGGCGATGACAGCAACGTCAGGGGGAGGAGGGTGGCCGGACGGTGAGTTTCGTTCCCTGTGAGAATAGACAGAGGCTGGCCTAGGAGGAGCACCGCGCCGGGCTCGTCCCTCACTCACGGCTTGAGACCCGCAGTGAGTCGAAGCACCGGAGAGGCGCCAGCTGGACAAAGAGAGCTGCTTGTGACGCACCGTGCGGCTCAGGGGACAGCCCTCGGCCCCATGGCCCCTCGATGGGTCAGGGCCGCTTGGGGAAGAGGAGGGGGGCATTGATAAGTTGGGGTGCTCTGTGCAGAATTTCCCGAAATGTGCTAATGGACGCATTCAGTTATGTAACACATATAGGAGATGGCCACCCTTCCATCTTAATGGCAGAGCACCTATGTCCAGGAAACAATATGGGACTCACTGGAGATGACATACGTGTCTTGCTATTGTTGTGGAATATTCCAAACACATCCAGAGGTATAAAGACTAGTACAATGGAACCCCTTAGACCCAACACCCAGCTTCAACAGTGGTCGACTGGGCCAATCCTGTTTCATGTATATCCCCGTCTAACCCTATTATTTTAAAACAAATCCCAGACATCATGTCGTTTCACCCTGGAAGTGAGGTTTTTATCATTGCTTATGGCTAAGGTGCCCTCTGGAAGGATAGGGGCCCTGGGCAAGTGAGGGGCTCAAAATCATGAGCTCGGGCAGTGGCGCTGCGTGGAGGAGAGCGAGTCTCGCTCCTTGGCTTATCGCGAGACCCTGCATGCGGGGCGCAGAGAAGGAAATGTGGAGAAATACCCTTTTCCTCACTCCTGTGGTGCGAGGATGAATGAACTCACTAGATCTACTCTCGGGCTGCTTAGATACTGGGGCATAGTTGCACCTACGTGGGGCGAGGTGGGTGAGGCAGTCTGCAGCGTGAGGCTGGGGCTGGGGTTTGGGGTGGGTGAGGCGGGTGGGGCATGGTGTGGGCTGCGGCCCAGTCAAGGAGCCCGGGGCCGGGTGCACGGCCTCTGGGCATCGTTTTGCAAGTAAGTGATGAGAGAGGCGCCATGACTAAGGGATATGGGAAGGGAGAAGGGGTTTGAGATAGAGTGATAGTCTGATAAGAGAGGAAAGATACCTGAAGACAAACGGCAACAGGGAAAATCAAGCATCCACACCCGGGAAGAAAGAGGTATCCAAGCCTGACACCTGGCGGGGGAGGGCGATACTGCTCGCGGTAGGCGTGCCCTCAGAGAGGACCCCGGAGTTCGCAAGCCAACCGCTTAACTACCAGGAGGACCTGGGCAAAGACATTCCGCTCTGGGGCTCAGCTTCCTCATCTTCCAAATAAGGGCGGGGGTGTGTTACCAGAGAGCTGGACAGACCTCAGGTTTATAAGAAGAAGTTTCTCAGCTGGAAATTCTTGCCTCCTTAACATGCTCTTAACCCCTGGCATCTGCTACCCTGTGTCTGCAAACATTAACGTAGATGGGAAAACACACAGACATGTGAATACACGTGAACAGAACCCCTAGGAAACAGCGCATTGTGCTCTCCTCCCTGGACGTGGGTGCTTGAGTTTGCAGTTTGCTGTCACATGTGGGAGAAACAGCCTTTTCAGCCAGCGTGAATGAATCAATCAACTTTCCAGTCTCTCCGTGGTAGAAAGCCTCTTGAGAGGTTCTAGGAGAATCTCTTGTCTGCTCCAGAGTTCTGGGGTTCCCTGGCTGACTTTTGGAATATTCTGGGAGGAACATCAAGAACAGCCAGATGGAGATGATAGGGAAGGCTTCCAGGAGGGCTAAGGTTAAGACGAAGGAAAAGGTAACTTAGGATGGACATGGTCAAATAGAGAGGAGGATTTGGGGAACTTTTCCCCAAGATATTGAAATGAAGCCCAAATCCCCGATCCTGACTCTCCCTCTATATGCCTTACCTCTCATGCGTGTGTCTTTATTAACCCTCCAGGTGCCTTTTCCCTGTCGGTGAAGGACGTGACCGCCCAGGGGGAGATGATCAAACACTATAAGATCCGTTCCTTAGATGAAGGGGGCTATTACATCTCCCCCCGGATCTCCTTCCCCACTCTCCAGGATTTGGTGCAGTACTATTCTAGTAAGAAGTGGGGTGTCTGCTGGGGGCAGGGGCTTGTGCCAGAGCAGCCCTTATATTTCTCTGTTGCTAAGATCTCAAGATTTTGTGACTCGTTGGTGCTGTCTTTGCGGGGAGCAGGGAGATTATCCCAAGGCTGGACCCAAGGAGTTGACAGTTGTTAATAACAGTGATTCAAATTCTGTGTACCTAATCCCCTCTCCTGGCTAAGCATGCAAACACTTGGAGAGTAACAAGTATTTTCAAGTCTTACAGAGAACAGGTCAATGATAGCATGCCTGCTTTATGCAGAACAATTGCAAAGAGCTGAGTGTGTGTGTGTGTGTGTGTGTGTGCACGTGTGTGCATGTGCACATGTGCATATGCATACTTGGAAGTGGAACAGGACTAGTAAGAAGGATTGGGGGACACAACTGTGAATCTCAAGGGAGAGATGCCAATCTGACCAACCTTGCTTCCTTACTGCAGGGAAGGGAGATGGTTTATGCCAGAGGCTGACCCAACCCTGTGTGAACCTGGCTCCTCAGAACCCCTGGGCCCAGGATGAATGGGAAATCCCCCGGCAGTCTCTCAGACTGGTCAGGAAACTCGGGTCTGGGCAGTTTGGCGAAGTCTGGATGGGTGAGTATGTGGCCTGCCGGAAGCCTCTCTCTCCCTGCCCTGCCTCCCGAAGCACAGAAGGCTCAGGATTTGCACAGTGCATCCTGCTTCCCCATCGGGGCTTGTGAGGGGGAAGGGGCAGGGGCTACGATACCCATTTTATAGACGAGGTAATGGACCGTTGTTCTTCAACTGCCTGAAGGGAGCTGAGACAGGCCGGCATCCTGCAAGATAAGCTGGCATTTTCAGCATCCTCAGGAGCTGTACATTCCAGCCCGGGTCCACTTCCTGGGGGGTGGGGGGCGGGCTCCGCTTAGTGTGTATGCTACAGGTAGATGGCTCCTGGAAGCTCATATAGATTTTGGTTAAAGGATCACCTCCCACAACCTCCGGGTCTTCTGAATGGCTTCTTCATTCTCTCCCCCCACCTCACCCCCTCTTTTGGGTCAGGTTATTACAAAAACAACATGAAGGTGGCCATCAAGACCTTGAAGGAGGGAACCATGTCCCCAGAGGCCTTCCTGGGCGAGGCTAACCTGATGAAAACTCTCCAGCATGAGAGGCTGGTCCGTCTCTATGCCGTAGTCACGAAGGAGCCCATCTACATCGTGACCGAGTACCTGGCCAGAGGTGGTGTCCCACATGGGGCTGCATCCCTCAGACAGAGGCGGGGATGGGTGGGGTGAGGGTCCAGGCTTAGGGAGCTGAGAAGGCGGAGGCTCATCTGCTTCCATGGGTTTGCCTGGCCAGGGGACTTCTGCAGGGGATTGCTGAGCCATGGGCTGAATCGATTAGCCAACGTCCTGGGCATCTAGGGCGTTCCACATGCATGGGGGTAGGAAGGGAGGATGGCGAGAAACAAGATGGGTAAATTGTTCTGCAGAGCTGTGTTCTTGGTCCAGGAGCACTTCGACTAACACTTTTAGTGTGTCTTCTGTGCATGGCGCTGCTTGATACCCAGTGGGGAGGACAGAGCAAGGCGAAGCCAAAAGAGCAGTGCGCTAGGCATCCAGAGATGGTTCTGTTCCCAGTTCTACCACTTACCAGCCATGAGACCTTTTACAACCATGTGAACATTTTACAACGCGATGAAAAGGGAGGTTGGGTGAGATGGCTTCTGAGGTCCAGTGCGGCCAAGCTTTCATTGGCAGTGGGCCTGGGGTCGGGCCTCAGCCTTTGACCCCCTTTTCACCCCTGTGACACTGACCACACACTGCTTCCTTTAGGGTCCAAAGGTACCATGATAATATAATTTCTTAAAAGTCACCGCATTAAGCTGGGACACAATGACTGCCCTGCTCACCTCTGAGCTATACCTCAGGTGGGCGTCCCTCTCAGCTCTCGGATGCCACAGAGGAGCTGTATTTGTCCCCTGCACCAAACCCTAGGGGACAGGTCTTTCCATTTGTGTGCTTCTTTGCACTCTTGCTCCTCAGAGGCAGAATCTCTACCGACAAAGGGTGAAGGGGGCAAGAATGTCATGCCAGGAATGAGCAGTACACTTAGAGTCAGAGGAGCAGGTTCTGCTCCTGGCTCTCTGGCTACGTGACACTGAACTTGGCTGAGACTTTACTTTCCGTGAGCAGCTAGAAGCCTATTGGCTGTCTCCTGGGGTGCTGTGAGGACCAAGGTTGGAATTCCGTAAGGCAGAAGGCGCTGTGATGTTGTAGGTGGATTTCTTCTCTGTGGACAGCAGATCTGACAGAGCACCACCTACTTCCAGCCCCTGGTGGAGAGCAGCCCATACCTGGGGGAGGCTGTCATACCAGGGTAGGGTCATTTGCAGAACTGCAGTAGCAATTTCTCTTTCCTTAGGATGCTTGTTGGATTTCTTGAAGACAGATGAAGGTAACAGATTGTCCCTCTCAAGACTGATCGACATGTCAGCCCAGGTTTGTGAGCGACCAAAGACAGAGGGGCTGAGAATACAAATGCCCCCATAGGGGCCCAGGCCTCCCCGCCTTGCCCTGGGGCCTAACAAAATGAACTATTTAGAGGTTGTATGAATTCGATTTAGGCTGGGCTGTGGAAGACAGAAAACCCAAAGTAATAATGGCTTAAATTTGTAAACATCCAAACCTGGGCAGTCTGGGGCAATAGGTGGGTCCGCCCCTCAGAGTCACAGGGATGCAGGTTTCTTCTACCTGCCTGGTGTTTTAGAGTGTCATCTGATTGCCCAAGGTAGCTGCTCACATTTTACCACCTTGTCCTCTTCTCAGCCAGCAGGAAGAAGTAAGGGGGGGACAAAAGCCCACTCTCCTCCCTGAAGTCACTCACTATACTTGCTTTTACATCCTCCTGGCCATCTTGCCACCTGGCCACACCTAGCTGCAGGGGAGCTTGGGAAATGTAGTCTTTATTCTGGGCAGCCATGATGAAATGAGGTGGATTCTACCACTAGGAGAGGGAGAACAGTTGGTGTGGGAAACCCAGAGAGTTTGCATAGATTTCATTTAACATGTCAGGCAACTGTTTTGTGGTGACCTCATTTCTTGCTCAGATGTTGCCTTCTGTAGCAGGTGGGAAAATGGAGAGGAGGAATCTTTCTTCCCTGGGGATTTTAGCTGAGGGCTCTAACTGGCCGAAAAACTCATCTGGTGGCCCCGAGTGTGTGTCTGTTAAAACTGGAACTCTCAGCAGAAAATCTCTGGTCTGTGGTCAGCCTGTAGGACGTGTAAAAACACACGCTCACATCCGGCTGCAGAGAGGAAACCCTCGCCCCACTCCGCTGGTCCCCACCTCTGCTGCCCTTATCTGCCGTTAGAATCAGTGTAGGAACTGACGTCATGGCTCCCTTTTTCCACTGAGGTGAGCAGAGCTTTGAGGAGGCTGGCGAGGTGGTCTTGGAAAATTAGTGTTCGTAACTGGTTTCAAACCACATAAGGGTGATAAGCCTGTGCCTGCATTTTTTCTTTTTTTCTTTTTCTCCTCTCGCTCGCCTCTGTCTCATGTTCGATCCCTTGGGAAATCTTGGGTCACCCAGGGGCAAAAGATGCGAAAAGCCACCTGAGTTTATACCTAGGTGTGGTCAAGAACCTGAGGATTAAGAAACCCAAAATCGGAACCTGCTAGGTGAACAGCTTCTAAACCACGTTCTGATCGTGCTTACGCCCACCATGTGCACACACACACACACACACACACACACACACGCACACATGCACACATACACACACTCAGTGCCCTTCTGGGCGCTCCTTTTCCTGCTTTACAGATGAAATGCAAATCTCCCCTCCAACCACAACTCCAGGCGCCCCACTTTGCAGACAGGCGGCAGATGCCCGATGTCCTGTCACACCTGTGAGCATTTGCCTGGGCTGCCCCCTCTGCTCAGAACGCCTTTGACTCTCCTCTCACCTGGCAGAATCCTAATCAGGGTTCATGACCCAAGTTAAGTGTCATTTCTAGTAAATTTTCCAAGCATTAGAGAGCACTTAGCTCGTGCGTAATAGATTCTTTTCCTTGAAAGCAGTTCTGGGTCCTACTTAATCTCCCTCTCCTCTGCGCCCAGTATTTCTAGTTCTGCTCAATACGTATTTGCTAACAGGATGAGTACTCGTAAATGCTGTCCAGATATAAGGTGTTTGGGATTCAGCTTTATGGTCCCCACAATACCATACCACTAAATGTATTTTGATGGAATGATTTAGCGAAGGAATAAATGAATGAAGGAGTGAGTGAATGGATTCATGAACCAAACACACGGCGGCAGCAGGAGAGGTGAGCTCGGTTCTAGTGCTGGCTTCTTGCCGTGGTAGGTGCGAGGAGATAAACTGGTTTTCTGTTCTCTGCCTCAGTTTCTTTACCTATCAATTGGGAGCGGAGAGAATAAATCCTGAGTGAGTTTCCTTGACTAACAGCCACATGAGCAGCGCAGCTACTGCTGTACGAGTGCTGGGGGTGGAGGACGGACACCTTCGTTCCACTGGGATTCTGCCCCCGCTCCGTGAATGCTGCCGCGGAGCAGTGCTGGGCTAGGCCCGTGGCCACGTGTCTCGTTTAATTCTTACCTCAACTCCACGCCCTGGAGACCCTTTTCCGTGCTCCGATTAGTTCAGTGACCCTGTGGGGACCTCGAGCAACACGCCAGGGGTCAACGAGTCCAAACCAGGGCTCCCTGCTTCCAACTTGCCAGGGAGATAAACCCTTTCCTTCCCTCCTGCCTTCTCTCCCTGCCGCCCCTTCCTTTCCTTCTCCTTCCGTGACAGGAGCCCTCCCTTTTCTCCTGCCTTCATTCCGCTGTCTTCCTCCTCTGTAGACACTTAGAAGGAAGGGAGATGTGGGTGAGGGATACAGGTAGCCCCCAGCTCTGCTGACAGCGTCCCTGCCTTTCTGGGCTGTTAGGGAACTGTGGTTTGTAGTTCGTTCAGCAGGGGAGCAGTCGAAGCCATCTTTCGACTCCGCCGAAGAATCTGCCCGTTCTCCAGCAGCACCACCATTCCCCACATACCTCCAAAAACAATAGCACAAAACGAAACCCGGCCCCCACGTGTTCCTTCCCCTTCCAGGCCGTGAGCGGATGGAGGCTGCTTCTACAGACAGGCCGGTTAGGGCGCGGGCAGTCCTCTCTCTCCCCCAAGGGGACTGTTCAGGGTACACTGGGCGGGCTCCGTCCTTGTATGGAGGTCCCCATGCTGTCTTTCCCCGTGTGGCCTGTTCTGTCAGATTGCTGAAGGAATGGCGTATATCGAGAAAATGAATTCAATTCACCGCGACCTCAGGGCGGCCAACATCCTGGTGTCTGAGACCTTGTGCTGCAAAATTGGTGACTTTGGCTTGGCCCGGATCATCGACAGTGAATATACCGCTCAAGAGGGTAAGCAGAGACCCCCAACCGCAGGGAGGCCTTGGGCCGTACCCTGCCCAGCTCTCCAAACCCCCTTGGCCTTCTCGACACTGCACAGCAGAGCCCTGTGGGAAGAGATCAGAGAGCTGTGTGGTTTCCACAGTTCTGGCCTCACCCCCGGCTAGATCAGCGTTTCCCTAAATGTGCTCTGCAGAGAGCTCTAGCACCTCCCGAGGAATGACTTTGCGGTGAAGCAAGTTTGGAGATACTGTGAAGTCCATTCAGCGTCGCCTTAGCAATTCCCAGTGAATAGGAGCATGAACGGTCCTGCAGCAAAGGAACGGTGTCCATTTGCTTCACCTGGTACCCCCCAAACTAATACGAGCCCAAAGTACTTTTTTCTACACATCGTGTATTAACTTCCCACAGAACTAGGGGTTCACAGGACACACTTTGGAAAACACTGCTTTAAAGCATGAGCAGAAAAACCTTATACCTGAATTAGGGTTTCCGCAGAGCCCTCTGGTTTGCTTGTAACTGAAGTAAAAACCCTCTTCATAATAGGATTTGGAAAGGTCAGATACACTTATCAAGCAGGCTAGAAAGCCGCGTTAGCCGAGCGTGTGAATCAGTGGATAAAGGAGAAGGGCCGCTGTCGCTCATTACTTGAGGGAGCTGCAGGCTGGGGGAGGGGGAGGGGCTGCAGAGAAAGCCAGGCGGGGTGCGAGGGAGCCAGGTGCTGGCTGTGCTGTCCACCTGGAATGCTGACCTGGCTGCGGCCATCTGCGGGGCTCTGAGTGGCAGCAGGATCTGAACCCCCTCCTCACTGCAGCCTTTGGTGGCATATAGGTCGTGTATCATAATCTGCATTTTACAGGGAAGAATTAACTGAGGCAGAGGCAAGGTAAAGTGACGCGCCCAGGCCTTGGTCTCCTGTGACTAGCAAAGCCCAAGTCAGATGGCAAAGGACACTGTCCAGATGGGAACACAGTGGTTGCCCAGTGAAGCCCCTGGGTGACAGGGTGGCATCTGTGTACATATTGTCCTTTTGCGCTGTGGCCACCAGTGTCTGCATGTGTCCTAGTGGGTCTCAGTGACTCCCTGGGTGCATCTCTGTCATGCAGGGCAGGTCGAGCCCTGCAAGGGGTTTGGGGCGGGGGACAGGGGACAGGAAGAGCAGGGAGTGGCGGGGAGAGCAGGGAAGGTCAGTCAGTCACAGCCTCATAAAGCTGCTCGCGACTTTTTCCACAGGGGCCAAGTTCCCCATCAAGTGGACTGCCCCAGAGGCCATCCATTTTGGGGTGTTCACCATCAAAGCAGACGTCTGGTCCTTTGGCGTCCTCCTGATGGAAATCATCACTTACGGGCGGGTCCCCTACCCAGGTAGGCAATTTGATCTGAAGCAACTTGCAGTTCCCTGCTGTCCTAGGATGGCTGTGGCAGCTCATCCTTGTGCCTGGGGCTGCCCTGATGAGCGTGAGAATGGAATCTCCTTGGTGGGGACAGAAACCCAGGCACTTCCAGTCTGAGGGCGGGGGTTCTACCCCCTTCTTCGGCATTGCTCCGGGCAACGGGGCTGTGTCCCCTTCCTCCAGCAAGTCCCCAAACCTGGGTCAGTAAGGGTCTGAGTCTGAACTCCAGCTGCCCCCACCTGCTTTGTTCCAGCTGAAGGCGGGTGGTCCCTTCCTTGGCCTTCCACCCTGGGCCTACTCCCGACAGCCCCAGCCCCGTGTCAAGGGGCTCTCCTAGTTAGCCGGGTAGTGCATTTCCGGGGAGAACCTGCGATGTGAGAGGTGGGCTTCTGCTGTGGGGGGCACTCTCAGAGAAGCCCGCTCCGGTCCCATCCGCTGAGGAGCTGTCGGCACTAAAGAGAAAATCTCCAGCCTCATTTCTAGCGGTTCTTCAAGCAATGAAAAAGGAATAAAGGAATGTTTAAAGGTGGCACCAGGCGCGCGGCCAGGTGACCTGCGAGGGAGGAGACAGCGGTCCGTGGCCCCTGCCGCCTCTCAGCCTTGTTCTGCGTCCCCTCTGCCCCCAGGAATGAACAACCCCGAGGTCATCCGCTGCCTGGAGCGCGGCTACCGCATGCCGCGCCCGGACTCGTGCCCGCCCGAGCTGTACCACGGCGTCATCGCCGAGTGCTGGCGCAGCCGGCCAGAGGAGAGGCCCACGTTCGAGTTCCTGCAGTCGGTGCTCGAGGACTTCAACACGGCCACCGAGCGCCAGTATGAGCTGCAGCCCTAGCCTGGCTGGGGGATGTGTCGGCGCTGCGGGGCGCCCAGGTGGCGTCAGGGCATCCCGGCTCCGGAATGACGCACACCTGTGGCCCGACCCGCGGAACCAGAGGCACATCCACCTTGTGATTTCAGAGAGGCTGGAAAGGCGGGGAGGGATTGGTACCCCCATTTCTCAGATGAAACTAGAGGAGGCCTGGCAGTGGGTCACAGCGTGGACTCTGAGCCGGAGACAACCGCAGTCACACCCTTCTCTGGCTGTGTGTCCTTGCGCAAGTTATCAGCCTCTCTGTGCCTCCGCCTCCTCCTTTGTACAACAGGAAGTACCATTACAGTGCCTACCTCGTGTGTTCCTCGTGAGGACTGCAGTCGTTAACCCTGGGAAGATGGTCATGTGTTCGTCATCATATAAGGCTCCCTGGTGCTGGCGCAGGTGACAGGTGACGGGGAGTGCCTTGCTCCCACTCGGGCGAGCGCTCCGCCCTCCCCCCCCCGCGCCCCCCGCCCCGTGTGACTCCCTTTCCGCCACCAAGAAGCAGAACTGGGTCCTTCAAGACGTGGGTCCTGAGAAGGGACCACCTGCACAGGCTCCGGTCCGGGAGCCCTGCCCCAGACTGAGCTCCAGCGCTTTGGGACTTGGCCATAATAGTCATGAGATCTGATCTTTTCCGTGTTGTCACTGGTCACAAGCCTGGAAATCGCATCTGTGACGTATGTGGGTGCACGAGTGGTGCCACTTGGGACTCGCGGATGACACTGGGTTTCCGGTGGAAACCAAGTCCCCAGCCTTCGAACAACTACGCAGACCCAACTGTCACTGCCTTCGAGCGGGGCAGCAGGTGGCGCCCTCACCTCAGGAATCCTTGGCCTCCAGGGCTGAGTCCCGGCGTCCTTGGCTCAGGAACGCGGCCCGGCCGGAGCGGACAGGGCGAGTCCCGCGGGCTGGGGGCGCACGCAGGGGGGAACAGCGCCGGGGCCTCCAATTACCAAGGACCAGGCACATAAACAATGAGCGGGCGACAACGGGATCTGCGAGGCTCAGGAGGCTCCCAATTTGTGATGTTTTTTTGTTTATAATAGGTTTTTTGAGCAGTTACAGGAAAACAAGAGGCAAGTACAGAGAAACCCATTTACCCCTCAGCCTTGCCCCTTAATTTCCCCTATTATTAACATTTTACAATAGTGTGGTACATTTGTTACAACTGAAGAGACAATTCTAACACATTGTTAACTAAATTCATAGTTTCCATAGGAGTCATTCTTCTGTGGTTTTGGACCAATGTGTAATGACATGTCTCCACCCTTACATTGTTGCACAGAATAGTTTCAGCCCCCTTAAAATCTCTCATTCTCCACCTAGTCATCCCTCCCTCTCTCTGAACCTCTGGCCAGCACTTGCCATGTAGCGACTCCTCTAACCTTGCGACAACACGAGGAGGTATGGCTATTGTATGTACAGAGGAAGAAGCCAGGCGCAAAGAGTTTGCCTGCTGTTCCCAAGGTCACAGGGTCCCTTAGCAGCAGGATGGGGCTGTGGGCCCGAGCAGAGCTGTGGGACTGTAGCAGCAGAGGAGGCGGGGCGGTGGGCTGGGGGAACTAGAGGGGCTGCCTCTGTGGGGGAACAGAGGCGACCTGGCAAAGAAGGACACACATCTGGAGAGTGCGTGCTATTTCCAGAGCACAACTTGGGCCCTGGCTGTCCTGGAGCTGCAAGGCCTGGGGCTGGCTCATCACCTCCCTGGACCCCTCTGCCTTCTTCCAAAGGTGAAGAGGGTCACCCAGTGTTTGGCCAACCTCACTATTCATGAAAATCACCTCAACTCCTTGTTGTAAAACGTAGGTGTCTAGACCTTTCCCTCTGATCCAGCAGAGTTAAGGCAGGATCTTCCTCTTTCCTCAGCGCCCTAAATGATTCCTCCTTTAGCCCTGTGGTTCTCAGCCCCAGCTGCACATTTGAATCATGGTGGGGTGGAAGACGGTACGCGGGGAGAGGGCACATTTCAAAAATACCGGCGCCAAGATTCCAGATGGGGCCCGGCCATTGGCACATTTTAAATGTTCCCAGCTGGTACTAATGTTCAGCCAGGATTGGGAAACACGGGGACAGGTCTTGTGGGGTTGGGAAGTTCCTTCTCCAGCAGGGCTGGCTACGGCTCACTGGGGGCTGATCTGCCGCTCAGGTTCCGGAATTGCAAGGCCAGCTCATGCCTGTGGCTGTTTCCAGTTCTGATATGCAAGTGACAACCTGCAGAAACTACAAAAGAAAAGCCCGCACATTCTCGGAGGCACATTGTTAGGCAAGTCAGGCACGTCCCCTCCTCTACCTCCTGCTGCCCGCCCGGCTGCCTGGGGAAAGTGAGGCTGGAGCCAACCCTTGAAGGACGAGCGAGACCTTTCCCCACTAGGAGGCGCACTTGCCTCAGCGGTTCCCAGAACTGAAACTGTCTGTTGTTTGTTGGGTGTTTAAGTGAGTTTATGAAGGACAAGACGCCTGCCAGTTCCCAGCCAGAAAGTGAGGTGTGAGAGTGTGAAGAGAGCGAGACAGAGACAGCAAGACAGACAGAGACAGAGACGGAGAGACAAAGAGAGACAGACAGGAAAAGATAGAGGCCGAGAAGACAGAAACAGAGACAGAGCACGCATGGGAAAAAGCAACATTTCTTGCTCTGAGGACTTGTCTTCGAAGTGGGAGGGAAGGTTATTTATGGCTGTGGACACTGTATTCTCCCAACACAATCTCACAGCACACGTGAGGATATTGGAAAGGGGTGCAGGCCCGGGACATCTGGAGCATGTGATTTCTGCTGGCTCACCCAGAGCTCTGCTGAAGGGAGCACCCCAGCCTCGGACCCCAGATGCCTTCTTGCCTCTGATGGAAATTGTTTTCTCCTTCTGTCCCCCTGGAGAGCCAGCGCACAGTTACACACTTACAGTTACTGCAAAGTGAATAATAGCAAGATCTTCGGGGCCAGATAGACCTGTGTTCAAATTCAAGCACCTTCTCCCCCACAAGGTATGATCTTGGGCACTTTGCTTGACTTCTGACGAGCCTCAGTTTCTTCATCTGTGAAATGGGCGTACTAACACACATATATTATAGGCTCCTTTGGAGGTTTAGATAAAATAGTAAACATAAAGCTTTCATCACAGTACCTGCCTATGGTAAATGCTCAGAAATAGCTCTTATTATTGTTATTGTGGCCCCCAAAGAAAAGCCTTCAAGAACCCTGATACAGCCTTCACTGAGTTTCCCCCGGCCGCTGTGATGTTTCTCCTGGTTTGGCTTCTAGCCATACCCTTCAGCGCTGTGTTCTCTATCAGTTGCTGTGATTTCTCTTTGTTTACCTTCATATTCTTCCCACTCTGGGGGCAGGACTGGGAAAAGAGCACATGGGTTTGAAGTCAGAGACCCAGGTTTGCCAAGAACTTTCCAGTTGTGTGGCCTTGGGTAAGCAATACAGGTCCTCTGAGCCTCGATTTTCTCAACTAGACAGAACAACGACTCCCTTGCAGAACAGTTTTAAGGGAATAGTCCATTGGGCTGCGGTAACAAATATCACAGATCGGGGGCTTCGACGACAGACATGTATTTTCAAGATCAAGGTGTCGGCAGGGTTGTTTCTACCGAGGCCTCTCCCCTTGGCTTGTCGATGGCCGTCTTCTCCCTGGGTCTCCACATGCTCTTCCCTCTGCGTGTGTCTATGCCGTGATCTCCTCTTCTTATAAGTGCGCCAGTCATACGGGATCCGGGCCTCAGCTGAGGACTGCATTTAATTTAATCACCTCTTTAAAGACTATCTCCAAATACAGTTACATCCTAACGTGCTAGGAATTAGGACTTCAACATAGAAATTGCGGGCGCGGGGGGAGGGACACAATTCAGCCCATATAAGTAATAATACGGAACTATAATAATTAGTTCTTCTTTCATACTTTCTATTTTTGTATTGTTTTCTTATTTGCATATCTTATTCCATATCTTCCGCTATACCCGCCAGTGCCAGGCATATAGTAGGTGGCAGTGTGTTCTTGTGACTGACTAGTCTCCAAAAGGAGACTACTTGATGTGAATAAGCTTCCCCCCTACAAACCAGGAAGATCCAAAGCTAAGCTGGAATACAAGTGGACCAGCTTTAAGCAAACTTACATATGAAAATCTGGATTTATACAAAACATAAAAACCGTCTTTAATGACTTGTTTTATCAAAGGCTCCACCACACGCTCCTCTCAGTGCTTTTAAAGTAGCACCAGGTTTCCCCAGGCTTCATGTTGTTGGGATTTGTTTTAAATGGTGGTAATACATGCAGAGCATAAAACTTACCGTACTAGGCATTTTTTAAACATACCATTCACATTGTTGCGCAACCATCACCACCATCATCTCTAGACCATTTTCGTTTTCCCTAACGAAAACTCCGTCCCCATTAAATGATAACTCTGTTCTTCCCTCCCTTCATCCTTCTTTCTGCGTCCATGAACTTGACCAGGTACCTCGAGTAAGCAGAGTCTACTGTGTTTGTCCTTTAACGTCTGACTCCTTTCACCTGGCATAATGCCTTCAAGGTTCATCCATGTCGTAGCATGTGTGTCAGAATTTACTTCTTTTTTAGGGCTGAATACTATTCTATTGTATATTCTATATATTGAATTTTGCTTACCCATTCATTTCTCCGTGGACACTTGTGTTGTTTCTCCTTTTGGCTTCTGTCAATAATGCCATTATTAACATGGGTGTACAAATATCTCCTTGAGACCCAGGCTGAATCATCGAGTAATTCTCTTTTAATTTTGTGAGAAACTGCCATACTGCTTTCCATAGCAGCTGAGCATTTTACATTCTTATCAGCAGGTGCACAAGGGTTCCAATTTCTCCACATCCTCAACAATACTTGATATTGTCTTTTTTTTTTTTAATGGTAGCCATCCTAATGGGTGTGAAGTGGATGGTATCATTTTAATAGCAATAACTCAGGTTTCTTCAACTCTTGTCCCCCGCCCCAGGATTCAGCCGTCTTTGAAATATTCTCAGGTGATTCTGAGCTCCCAGGGCATTTCCCTCCATATATGCTCATGACGCGCCTTTTTGGGCTGATGTCTATGAAGTTCTGTTGTTTCTTGCTGGGAATTGGGGATGGGAGGGACTTCATGGCCCTGGCTGAGAGGTCCCAGCTGGGTGAAGATCCCTGGGGCAGGGCCAGGACTCTATTGTGGGGAAAGTGTGTTTCAATTTCCCCTTGGGTGGGTCTGCCCCAGCACATCTCAGGGATTCCTGGAGCTTACCCACGATTCTCACCTGTCGTCCCCAGGTTGGTCTGTGTCCTAGTGGGCACCTGCTCCTAAAATTTACAAAAGGGTTTCTCTTGCTTCACATTGCCTCAATTGATCCTCACAGCAACCTCTCAAAGGTATGGCAGCCTTCATCTCTCTTCATTCTGGGCAGGATGTCATTTACTGTCACATCCCTAGAGAGTGGAGGGGCCAGAAGGCAAATCCTGGGCTCCTGCCTCTGCTCCAGCACTTGAGGGACCCAGCAAATGGCACTGAGGTTAAAAGTGCTCTGGAGAAGTGAGGGACAGAGTGGACAGGGTGGACACAACCCACACAGAACCTGTAGAGTGGCCCTCGTGGGTACTCCTTTTAATAAGGTTAATAAACTGTGCTGAGAGGATGACGGGAAGGTTTGGTGAAGGCCTGGTGGCGTAGGTGCAAGGCAGAGAAACGTGCTGCCATTGGGGCCACCAGCCCTGGTGGATTCTCATCTTTGACACAGAAACTGCAGTCCCTGGAAAGGTGACGTGGCCAGAGTCCCTGCGTGTGAGGTCAGGAACTCTGCTGATGATTCATAGAGGAGGAACTCTGCCTGACATCGTCCGAAGACCTAAAAATAGCCATCGGAGAATGTCCAGGAGATAACGGGGAAAAGTTAAAATTTGTGGGCAGATGGTGCATGCACATGGAAAATGTCCAACTGGCACCTGTGGGGATTTTGTGACCTTTCAGGTCCTCACTCGATCCTAAAGGGGTACAGTGATGACTAAGACAAGAACCTACACCCAGTAAGCGCTTCCATCTGCCCCTATTCGTGGGAGCGTGAGCCTCACATCACCCGCGCTCACCAGCAAGGACGCGAGCAGCAATGTCGTCCACCCGTTCTGTGCTTCATGCCCACGACCTCACGCAGCCTGCATGACCACTCGGAAGTGGATTTCTTACTAGTCCCCTTTTGTAGATGAGGAAACCGAGGCTATGAGAGGTGAGGTCATCTGCCAGGCTCACATGGCTGGGACACAAACTCAGACCCGCCTCTGCGCATAGCCTCCTCCAGTGAGGGTCCCCTGGGAGAGAGAGGGAGCTAAGGCTTTGGGGAAGCTGGAGGTGGAGCTGGAGCTGGTGGGCTTTGCATTTGCCCCTGTGGCCTCTCTCCCTTGCCGGATGCACATCGTGTTGTAGAATAGGCTTCGGAGGGATCAGGCAGTGTTCACTCCACTTCTTGGTTCTGCCTCTTACTGGCTGTGGAATTCCTAGTGAATTACTGAACCTCTCTAAGCTCAGTTTCATCATTTTTAAAATGAATACAAACACATCTATCTCAAAGGGAACCTGGGGATGAACTGAGATGATGTATATGAAGCTTTGGGTACAGGGTCATGCATGCAGTAGGACATCAATACACACACATCCACTCCCCACTGTCGAGACCAAGGCCAGACAGCATCTTTCCTGGGGTCACCTGGGAGTCACTGTGGGAACCCAGCCTGCCCACCCCATGCCGTTGGCTTCCATTTATAATCAGCAGCTTAGCTCCTGTGCTACCAGGTCCTTGTGGCAGCAGAAGTTGACAAGGGCTGATGGGATCCAGTCCCCAAGGGGTCTGAAGGCAGATTACTGAGGACTAATGAGGTGAAGAGGGACTGCTGTCCGTGAGCTGACAGCATCGCCCGGGAGGACGGGACGTCAGGGAGGCTACGGGCAGGGGCTCCCTAATCTCAGCCTGATGTCTTCTGGAAGGGTGAGGGTGCCATCTGGGCCTTTCCTCCTGTGCCAAGGTCACTCTGTAACTCTTTGTTAAACTTAGCCTCCTGCTCATCACCCTGGACGGAATGGCCTTTTCCCATGAACCACCAGGCCCTGGCCTTCCTCGCACAGACAGGGGCTGTGCTGCGTGCTTCTGTTCTCCAGAGAGCAAACAGAATGCATGTCATCCGCTCTGGAGACTGGGCGAGGGGGGCAGAGCAGCGTGTGCATGTGAGTGTGTACATGAACATGCGTGGGTGGGCATGTCTGCACACACAACTCAGCAAACCAAGACACCTGGGGAGAAGACTTAATCACAGAATCGAGTAAGCTTTTCATCATTGGCATTATTCCTTAATTGTATTGTTTTTTTCTTAACTCCGAGGCTCCCATGTGACATCTGGTGACATCATCTTTAGCCTCTAGCTTGAAACGGTAGGCCGACTCAATCCTCATACACCACTTCAGATTAAGAAAAATGTTCAGTGCCTCCTGAACCCCAGGTGATCCACAGATATTACGTGAGCGAGCAAATGATAAAGCGAAATGAGACATGGTTCGGCTAGAACGTCCCTTCTGTCGAGCTGGGCTGTGTCTTCTTCCCACTACGTCCCTGGTCCCTCTGGCATAGGGCCTGGAGCATACAAAGTGCCCAATGGATATTTATCAAATACGTGAATGAATAGAGACAAGTGGCTCTTTTTCTCTCTGCTCACATCTCATAGATAGTAACATATTAATCCAAAACGACATGTTCGATCAGGGCTTAGGCAAGGATGGTTTGAGCCGCATGAGAAAAGGGAATGAGACTAGGAAGACAAGAGCACAGTGGGCGATGGTCTGGGGGGCTCCAGTCCTGCTTAGGCGAGTGGCCTTCTGTAAGCCGGCCAACTCCTCGAACCTGATTCCTCACCTGTCAAGTGCACTCAGTAATCAGAGGCCTGGCCTGGAGTGGATGAGATGGTGCCTATCCAGTCCCTTGCAGAAGGCCTGGCATACAACAATAAAAGGGTAATTGTTAATATTTTTACCAGATTTCTGTGTGGGATATGTAGGTTAAACATCCAGAAGTGTAGGATGAGACTGCTGCTAATCTTGTAGAGGAGAACATGTGGATAAGTTAAAGGTAAGTGTCAGACAAGGAGAAAATATTTGCAGTACCTGTATAGCAAAAGATTACCACAAAGAAAACTTAGTCCTCTTCTTCCTACACGACCCGAAAGCAAGTGGACAAACGATAAGAAATAGGCACTGCACAGAGAGAGAGATACAGTCAGCTAATAAACATAGGAAAAGGTGACTGGCCACAGCAGTAAATGGAAAAATGAAAATTAAATAGTAATGCAATATTTATGCCACCAGAATGACAAATGGATATGTTGCTAAGATCCAATAATACTAGTAACGATGTGGGGAAATGTTATCCTCATCACGTGTTCATGGGAGTATAATTCAATGCAGCCTTTTGGGGACTTTTTCTGGCACCACCACTCAAAAATTGGTTGCACATACTCAGCGATGGAGCAGTTGCACTTCTAGAAAATTATCGTACGCTAAAACACACCCTCGTTCTCAAAGATAAATGCTCAATGCCTTCATGGCCGCATGTTTGTCATAGCAAACAGCAAACACGGGGAACAACTTAAAGGTACAAAAGTGGGGAAGGTATGAGTAAGTCACGGCACCTTCATTTTATGGACTATTCATTAAAATGAATGAGCCACTTCTAGATACAGATACAGAACCATGCCCAAGATATGTCGAAGGGGAGAGGTACGGAAAAAAACATGTGGCATCGTTTTAAATAAACACACACGATTTTATATTTATCACACACACACACACACACACACACACACACATCACACACTTATCTGTATGTAAATGTGAAACAAAGAGACCTGAATGATACCCACCCAAGAGAGCCCTGTGTGACCTCTTGGGTGGAAAGGTGCTAATGGAACAAAGGTGGATAAGGGTGGGCACTCAGATTTAATTCTGTCCTCCCACGTTTCTGGACTCTTTTAGAATGAGAACGTATTAATGCATTTGGAGAAAAAAACACCAGCAGGCAGTGGTCAGTAATGGATTGCTTGGTGCAATTGTGCTTGGTGGCAGAGAATGGATGACGTGACCCCAGGGCTGGGTCTGCCCTGAGGCTCTAAGCGGCCTCCTGACTCTGGGCCTCCCGCCACCCCGTTCGAGCTCATTTCCTCTGCAGATAGAGTCCCCCTGCAGGTTATCAGAGGTCTCTGCGTGGAGAGGCCGCCCACACCATGCCTTTAATGTGCCATCACTGGCTTAAGGTCCCCGCACTGAGGGGGGTTTGTGGGAGGTCCAGGGACCCCGGATCACAAGGCGCGGAGACATGTCCTGCTGGACAGTGACTAAGCCCTGCCCCTCGGCCCAGACCAGCATCCTAATGGAGTGGGGGCGGACAGATAACTTCAGACTCCTTCCTCCACGACTGTGACGTCCCTGCTGGCACATTCTTAGTAGAACTAATACTAAAATAATGGAATTTTTGATATGACCCAAAATCTGTCATTCACAGGATGTTACATTTTAGCCAATCAGCTATCTAATTATAATGATAACAAGTCATCAAATTATAATGATAACAAGGATGCTACGGACTATGCTAGTACTTACTGCTGATTCATTCCTTGCTATGTGCCAAACAATACGCTAAGCAATTTTATCTCCACCATTGCATTTAATTCTTTAAATTTCCCTATAACAAAGGTATCGATTTTACTAAATTTAGAGATAGACTAAATCTAAATTTATGTAACTGAACACTGTCTACACCCTTGGTCAGGGATTCTAATCCTGGCTGTGCATTAGAATAATTCCGGGAACTTGAATAAACACAACGTCCCGCCTCAAGAGATTTTGATGTAAATAGTTAGTTGGCTCATTGCACACAATGGCATTTAAAATATTCATTACATGGTGCAACCAGGTGGAGAACTAATGTCTTAAATGCTGGTTAAACTAAGATAAAGAGGGACTGGCTTCAAAGTGCTTTCAGCATGACAGAGGCAGATGGCAGGTAAACCACCAGCAGAATGTTACAAGCTCGGTAAGAGTAATGTGCAAATACTTCATTGGGAGACAGAGTGTAAAGCTCCTTTGAACAATTTATTTAATCTCAGTTTATTCCTTTTTCATCTGTAAATGAGGATAAAAATGGACTTGCCCCTAAGGTTATTGAGACCTTATGTTAAGGGTCCTTAGTAGTGAGCAAAAGTAGATTCTCTTTTCTATATTTACAAAGTACTGTAGAGACCTCAGCTCTCAATCTGTGAAACAGTGATCATAATATCTACTTTACAGATTCCTCTGAGGATCATGGGAGACTGTAGATGTGAAGTCTTTGACAAAAAGCATCAAACAAATGCAAGATGTTCTCATGATTCTAAATATCTAAGCGGGTAGACATATTGGATCCTTCTCCATGAATCGAGTTCTCCTAGCATCCCAGCCACCTCCTCAGATTTTTTTTTTTTAGGTGTATCATGGCATTTAAAAAAAATATTCTCTTTGAACTCTCCAGAACCACTATTGTGCATTTGGCTTCTTGTTCTGAAATCTTCATCCATAGTGAAAATAAGGAACAGCAGGGCTAGATTTGATGCTGTCTTTTGAAGGACTCAGATATTAAGTGACCAAGGTCACCAGCAAATACATGGCAGAAGCAGGATGTGGAACCAGGCCACTGCCCAGACTTCTGCCAGGAAAGCAGAACGTCCCAGCGGGACCTCATCAGCTTTAGCTCTGGGCCACCCCCATGAGACTCCTTCTGCCCCTTATCCCTGGCAGACGCTGAGGGACCCTCCGCATTGTGGGTGGCTCACACAATTTCATTAAACTCGAGCCCCACTAGTTGAGACTGTGTGTCTTCTGGCTTTTCGAGGAGGCTGGTGGGGTGGAAAGAGCACTTCATGCAATGAGAAACCTGACGGGCTTCTCTGAGCCCCGGCTGGGCCACGTACCAGCCTCCCTTCTCTCATGTGTAAAATAAGCACAGTGAAAGTCCCTGCGGAGTGCGGGAGATGTTGGTGTGTGTCTCACCCTTGGATGTCAAGTCAGAGGGTGTCAGAAACTGTCGTGTCTTCATAATCATCATCGTCGTCATCTGTGCCGATCTCTGGACCTCAGCTTCCTCGTTTGTAACATCAAGAGGAAAGGTTCGCTGATCTTTTAGGTTTCTTCCAATTCTCTCTACAATCCTGACAAGCCAGGTGAACTTTCCTTGGACTCGATGCCATCTTTTCAGGAGATAGCATTTGCCAAATCGGTGTAAATGAGACTGCAGGGGAAATACTTCACCCGAGGTGGGAAACAACTTGCAAAGGCTTCCAAGAACCTCCAGAAATCTACAGAACGTGCTCATCACAAATATGCTACTCTTTGAAGCGATTCACTAACAATTCCATTAGGCCGCCTATTTTATGTCCCTGAAAGCACCAGGACAAGCTTGTAAAATCTTCAGCTTTTCAGCGCAGAGCTTTCATGAGTCAGGCTCATTTTTCCTCCACTCGAAAGGGTTGGCACAGCTGAATGGAGGAGGACCCCGTTGTATGGCCTCTCAGGGAGGTCTGAGGGAGCCTGGAATTTGGTGGGGATTTGGAAAATTCTGGACAAAATCCATTCAGGAGTTTAGAAATTAGGAATCTCTGGTCTTTAGAGAAACCACTTGGACATTTTTCAGACATTTTCACACCTGTTCCCAGCTCCATCTCTACTTGGTTGTGAAACCACAGTCTCTCCTGGGTCCTGAGGCCATTTGGTAGTGGAGGAAGCTGTTTCCAGCCTCAGTATAAAAAGGACTCTTAGAACATCAGAGCTGGAGGGGTTCTCAGTCCCCCTAATCTCTGTCTGGGCTCAACCTCTGTGTGGTTTCTGGTAAGTTACTCAAATTCTCTATTACTGCAGTTTTTTCTTGTAGAAGTCACAGTAGGTCTATCTCCTAGGGTTATTGAGAATAGCGAGAGTAGGACTGGCACCTAGCAACCTCTCATCCAATATCCTCTGGCTCTTAGGGATGACAATCAAGACAGAGGAACTGATCTAGGAAAACGTCACTAATTCTTGGTTCCCCCAGAGGCTTGTGATGACTCCATTCTGCAATGGTCATTTCCCAGCATGATTGAAAGCGCTGGGGATCCCTCCCCAGGGGTCCAGAAAAAAATCAGAGTGGTGCGTGTGTCGCAGAGATGAGTGGGCTATGGAGGTGGGGTGTCATGGAGGGATGAGGGTGATGTGGGGTGTTTGTACCACGGGGCGGGTATGTCATGGAAGGGTGGGGGGTATCTACTCTCTCTTTGATGCATGTCTCAGTTTCCTCTGCTACAGAATCTGGATAATGAGGATACTACCTCAAGGGTTGTTGTGAGGATAAGTGGGGTCATGTTTGTAAAGCGTGCAGTAGATGTTAGCCAGTGTTTGGGTTACTGTCATTCAATTTGCGGGCATCCATTAAGCACCCTTGTGGAGCCAGCACTAGTCCCGGGGCCGGAGGGATCTTCTTCTCATTTCCCCTTTGTTCTACCCCCGCCCTTGTCTTTGCTGCATTGTTGGTGGTCCTGGGCCCACCACAGGACTGTCTCCCTGTGATAACTCTGGGGTCATGGGGTCAGTCTGCGGCCAGCAGCTGGTCAGGCATCATGCTCTCTCCTAGCTCCCTGCTGATGGGGGGCCTTGTTGGAGGCTCAAGGCTGTCATCTCAGAGACCATGGTGTAAACACCGACATGGACACGGCAGCATCCATAGCAAAGCTGGACGAGCTAGGAAGCACCTCTCCCTCTGCCAGGAGCCACAGGAGAAGGGGAAGGGAGGGCATCTCCGCATCTTGACCTGCAAAGATGCCCCTCCCTTCCCCTTCTCCTCCTGGAAACGGTGCTGCCTGTACCATTAAAGTAAAGTTGGAGTTGGATGCACATCCCTGTCCATAGCGGCATTATCCACAATAGTCAAAAAATAACCCAAATGTTCATCAATGGGTGAATGGATAAAAAAAAAATGTAATAATGTCCATACAATGGGATATTGTTCAGCCTTAAAGAGGAAGGAAATTCTGACAAAGGTACATGGATGAACTTTGAGGACATTAAGCTAAGTAAAATAAATCAGTCACAAAAGGATAAATACCATAAGTTTCCACTTATGTTAGTCAAATTCATAGAAACAGAAAGTAGAAGAGTGGTTTCTAAGGAGAGTGGGGAGCTTTTGTTTAATGGGAACAGAGTTTCAATCTGGTAAGATGCAAACTTCTGAGATGAACGGTGGTGATGGTTCCAGAACAACGTGAATGCACTTAACGCCACTGAACCGTCCACTTAAAAATGGTTAGAATGGCGTATCTTACCACAATTTAAAATAAACCAGAAGAAAATTAAAGTTGGCATCTCACTTAACATATAGCAGCCTTAAAAATTGTTTGTTGAACAAGTTATCTTTGTTTCGAAATTTGGGACGGCCTTACAGGTGTTTGGAGAGAGCCAGCCACATCGCTCACCGCTGTAACCCGTGGGCCTTAGCACATGGCAGGCACTCACTCGGCAAGTGTTGATGAATGAATGAATTAAGAAGGCCATAGCAGGAATCTTGCCGACCCTTATTCCTTATCCGCCGTCTTCCCTTCTCCATCCTCATCAGAGAGCACTGGTCAGCCGAGTCAGTTCACACGCTCCACGTGAAAGGAACCTTTGGGAGTCATTCTGTTCACACTCCCTTCCTCAGGAATATATGTTCCAGGCAACCGATGTCTACATTCTCAAAGGCCGCCAAAGAAGGGGTCTCTCTAATCCCCTGGGTCATGTTTTTAACACTCTGTGATTGATGGGGCATTCTTCCATGTCTTTTCTGCTCTGATCTAAACCTCCCACACCTACCCACCCAATTCTTTTCCCCTGAGAAATGTGAGAGGAGCTCTGAGAGACAGGTGGGGGATGCCACGCAGGGCCGAGGGAGGGGGGCGTGGGTGAGAATAGGACGCGGCCACCTCTTCAATACTATCAGCCCAGACAAGATGTTACGAGGATTAATGAGACCTCTCCCGGGGCAGAGATGGATTATATGACCTCAGGAAGTCCCCTTACCAAGTCATGGAATTCTCAGAGTCTGCGAGGTCACACGAGGGCTCCAAGGAGCCCAGGCTGTGTGAGCCATCATTTTGGAGCCTCTCTCTCCCTGACAAGTGTGTTTCTAAGAGGTGAAGGGTGGTCAATTAGCAATCGCTGGGCCTCGCTGGAAACCCAGAGACATAACTGTGCGGCAAAAGGAAAATATGGGGAAACGTGAGCAGTGAGCAAACAGGGAGCATTTGAGGTCTTGCTTCCCAGGAATTATTGTCAATTCGGCTCAAATAAACTCATACAAATTCTCAAAAAAAAAAAAAGATAAAAGAAAAAGAAAGAAAGAAAATATGAGCAAATCATGTCAACACTCACAGATGAGGCAAATGGAGGAAGCAGGTCCCTGACTAAGGGAACGGCTTGGTCGAACATATAAAGAAATGATGAGGTGGTCTTATCTCTCAACACCCCGTTGCTTCATTTGAAGTTCGATCAGTTTTCCACAGATCTTAAAGATTATAAATAACTAGTATTATCGGTATAGAAGAAGACAGTGAGCGTGGCAGATGCAAGGTTAATTAAACATATAAGCAGAATACGTCACAATGGCCACGGTGACTTATTCTCCTAAGAGTGATCACACTGTTGTCTTCTGGTCAGTGTGTTTCATATGAGACTTGATAAAGGAATTATATCAGAGTTTCTGAAGGGATGTGCCTTAGAGCCCTATGTAATCAGACTCCTTGAGAGAGCAAAACATGTCGGCATATTAAAAGATGTGAAAAATACTTCAATAAAGAAATGCGTTTTACTTTGCCTAATCTAGCATTTCTCTAAATTAATTTTCTACAAAATCTTTGCCCACCAATATCTATCGTTCTGTGGAAACAGAATTTCTTGGAACATACGTAAAAAGAATGCTTAAGTATATCATTCAAATACCCTTGACTCAACCCGTAATCCATTAAACGGTCGATGTTTATCCATGAAAACTGGCACTAGAAATGCAGGAATGCATGAGATGCAGCCCCTGCCCACCAAGAAGTCACACTGTGCGGACGACTCTCTGGGCAATTGGCTTAGCAGGGGCTGTGTGATTCCACCAAACGGTTGACTAGGACTTGGAATGGAGGAAAGCACAAGGTGCTAGAGACGCCCCGGAGAGGGCGCCTCCCCCAGATTAGGCGGTCAGGGAGGCTTTCCCATTAGACATGCTGCTTGAGCTGAGCTTTGCAGTCAAGGAACTAGCCAGGCTCCGATCAGGAAAAGGGTATTCTAGAAAGAAGGAAAAGTTTATAAGGGACTCCGAAACATGAGCAAAAAGAGCCTATGCAGGGGATGGAAAGGGATTGCTCTGTGCATAAAGGACCGGGGAGACGGGAGGCTGGAGGAAAAGATGGGGGAAGACCATGGGATGTACTCTCTTGAGGAGTAAGGACCTCATCCTAAAAGCAATGAAGCACCAAGAGGGGTTCTAAGCATGTGATTGCCACACCTTCTGACATTGCCAGCAAAGAGGCTTACCCGTAACAGCGTGGGGACAGGTGAGGTACAGCAGGTGCCAGAGAGACAATCCCAGCTCAGCAGAAGGAAGAGACTTCAGGCAGAGGCTGCTGTCTTGGGCAAAGGCGGCATCCAGGCAAACCCGTCCATCAGAGAAGTTTACAGTGGGAAACCCCACAGCTGGCATCATGCCCTACGCAGTCAGGCAGTGACACCAGGAAATTATGTCACCAAGCTGTGAGGCCCCTGGTAGGTGTGAGGCCTCTGGCGTGAGACTGGGAGGTGAAACTCCAGTCCTGGTACCCCCACCTGGTACTTACTCCCTACCAGGGAGGAGAGAGGAGACTGAGAGTAAATTACAGGGGTAATTTAGGAAAGCATTTCTTAAAGGATCAAGTAGTGGTTAAGAGGTAAAAGAGGGTGGTGGGAATTGAGAGACAAGCAAGAACTTGGTGTCAAGGACAAAAATCAAAAGCTTTGGTGATACAGTAATAGGATCAGAGGCTAAACGTGAAAAGCAGAGCCCTGTGCTGATGACTAAGAGCAAGATCGGTTTCAGAGCGTGGAGTGGAGGTGGCGATTCAGTGGCCTTAGCTGTGAGGGAGGAAGAGCTCCATGAGAGCCAGAAACCAGGCAAGCCTGACAAGAGCTGCACCTGGCCTCCCCAGGTCTCGCCCACCTGGAGGCTCTCAGCGCCCAGAGCAACAAAACTGTTCTGGTCTAGTGCTGCCATCTGGTGGCTGGCATGAAACACTGGGCGAGCCAGACCTCCAGGCCTGCCATCTCCCATTTCTCTTCAGAGGGAGTCACACAGGCCCTGCCCTGCCCTCTCCTCCTTACCACGGCCTGTGTGTCTCCATCCAGAACTCAGTTTCCTCCGCATCAGCCACCTGCTCCCATACAGACGCGTCCTCTCTTAACTCTGCACCTCTCCCTTAGCTCTCACCCCATTATCTGAGAACAAGGCTCTCCCCGTCCCAATCTTGCTTTCTCTTGCTCTTTTCTGCATCTTGTTTTGGGACAGGGGGAGATTTCCTTAAACGACCCCAATCATGATTGATAAGAGATAGCATAGGATCTCTACTAATGAAAGGAAAATGTATTCGGTTTGAAACCAAGTACGATTTAAAAAAACAGAACAGTGTCATCGGTCTCGATGGTACAGAACTCCCAGGCGCCCAGGCGTCCCCTCAGGATGAGTGCCAGTCTCGGCTCCCTCTCTGTCTTCTGAGCAAATCTCTCTCTCCTTATGAACTAGCATTTAGGGAAGGAAATGATGGCTTTTTTCAAATTTGTTATTTTGTTCATTTAAATTGGGTTTGCAACAGCATTTACTTTTTGTTGCAAAGACATAGTATCTTAGGCAATGGGTTTAAGTCGCTTGGGAAGTAGAGGGGACTGGAGGTATTATATTGTTTCCACAAAGAGGCATGTGACTACTTCGAGGCAAATGCATCCGTAAGCCAGAGCTGCCCGTGCTGTCACTGCCTTAGCTTTAAGGCTGAGACAGAGTCAGCAGGGAGAGTCGGAGGTGTAATGGAGAGAGCAGACGGCAGCTTCTTCACATAAAGAAGACAGAGGACTGGCTGAACTTCTCTTTCGAGGAATATTATCATGACGAGAGGGACCAGGGGCAGAGGAGCAAAGGTAAGAACCAGTGACTCTCTCAGCAACTGGGCTGTCTTCACGCCCTGAGCAGAGCACCTTTCAGGACTAAGGCGAGGCCTCCCTGGCAGCTCCACAGGTGGGATTCCCACGCGTGGAGTCACTGACCACTTCCAAGTGAGACTTCCAGCATGAAACCAGGTCTGATGAGTCGACAAAGACCATGTGGTTATCGCAAGGCTCGCCTGAATGCACACAAGCTATGAACCCAGAATAATATTTGCGGCCAACGGTACAGCTCGGCAGCTTAAATTATAGGTGCCTAAACTTATGAAGGATGCATTCCGTGCCACCAGCCCTGGCAGAGGAGACGCAGGCATGGCCCGAGGGGCCCATCTGCCTATCTCTCTCTCTCTCTCTTTCCCATGCATCATGCACATTCTTGCCTAACACCTTTCCTTATTTAGAGTGAACTTTGGCCTGTTTCTCCCTGTAGGCCAGGAGAGTTCTGGGGACATTTTGCTCCCCCATTTGTAGAATGACCCCCCCCCCAGAAAGCCAAGGGAAATGGATGGATTTCACGTGAGCAGAAGCTTTTGGAAGGCTTTCTCCAGAGAGCTCACGGCCGACCTGTGGAGAGAAGCATGGGAGCACGCGATGGCGACTGCTTGGTGATGTGTCGGATGGCAGGTGACCTCTACGGTATCGTGATTTTAAAAAGGGAATATTGATGACGCTGTTTCTTTTCTTGTTCCTCTTCTCTACCCTCCCTTCTCTCAAGATTTCTCGTTCTTAGTCCATGCCTGTTGATTCTGGAATGTCCACTTAGAAGGCCTCGGGCTTCTTGGAAGGGCATCTGAAACCTGCTTTTCCACATAGCACTTTCATAAGATTGGGAAAACACCACTTGTCTGTATGAAAGACTAGGGGTGCCGACGGAGGTTGAAGGCATGGGCTCCCCACGCTCACCCTGACGATGCCCGGTCTGGAGTCTCCTCTCAGCCCCTGCCTCCCCTGGTGCCTCTCCCATCCCTGCACCCGGCCACCTTCTCTGCTTTCCTCCTCACAGCTCTCCTGTCCCTCAGGGTGGCTGGCTATCTGGCTGCCTAGGAGCTGGACAAAGCATTTGTCAGCTGTAATGGATGTACAGCTCCCAGCCCTGACATGTTTTATGCCTCCCCAGGGGGCTTTGATCTCCTTGTCTGCGTACATAAATGAGAGGATTACCGCGACATCCAGAACAGGGCACCAAAAACGTCTTTCATCGAGGTGCTTTTCCTCGGGCAGATAAGAGTAATACACTGCAGTGCCGTGAGCCATTAGGGCCCAGGCTCGAGGTAACTCCACTCAGGGTGAAATGGTTTAGGGAGACTGTCCTAGAAGGATCTCCCTGTCATGATTCCCCGATATTGTTTATATCTGGGTGATGTGGATAAAGAAACCGGTCACTTCTGGCACCGCCTTACTTCCCTGAAGATTACAAGCAACTGTGGCTGACATTTGCCAAGGGTGCTTTGACTGCCTTCACGCTGGCATATGGTTACTGTCAGGGACTTCTGGATATGGGGGTTGGGAGAGGACACGGGGGTGGGGACGAGTATTTTTAGGACACTGGGAGCCCTCGACTGGACTTAGGCCAGCTCTCCAGACTGTTACAAACCCGCAATGTCCCTCCTGCCTTGCTCCACAATCTGAGAGAGAAAGGAAGAGCAAAAGAGAGTTTGAGGATATGGTTCTGACTTCCTTATGATGGATGCTAAGGGCCGGAGTTTGGAGGTGGGGATACTTTGAATGAACACCCAAAGTTTCAAGATGGCAGCATAGATAAGGTAAGCAGAGAGACTGCGGGGAGATAACCAGCAGGGAGGTGGGAAGGGATCTCATTAACCATCAGCCATGTGAGAGGGTGTCTCATAAGTTGCTCAGCTGAGCAAACAACAGCTCTGATCCCAATTCTGACTCCCATTTTTTGACTAGGGCTCCTACCTCTACTGACGTATTTATCATATGTGCCTACATGTTCTAGAAACAGGTAAACCAATGAGAAGTAAGTCATATTCTTTCCAATAATGAGCTCAAGTTCTCAGAATAATTTTCCTTTTAGAAAAATAACTGTATAGGCTCTCTGAGTTGGAAGAGATCCTGAAAGTCCATCCAACCCAACCTTATATAATGTTTGAAAACCTTCTACAATATCGCTAAGAAAGAATCATCCACCCGAGCTTGAATACTTCTGGTGACAGGCATCTCACTACCATAAGTCTTTGACATCTTTAATTATTGTAAACCTCTTTCTTCGCTGAACCAAGATTTGCTTTCCTCTAGCGCCTACTCTGTGGTATTACTCCCTACATCGGGGGCCGAACAGAATGAGGATAAACTGCCTCCACAGATTTCGTGTGAATATTTTCTCACACGCTGGCAGGTCACATTTCACATCTGTCAAATGGCAAAGGACAATTAGATAATGTCACCCCACTCCAGGCCACCCACTCACCTACTCAGGACTTTCATGTAAATTAGAAAATAGTGCCTTTCCTTCTCCCCAGAGGACATACAAATGGCCAAGAAATACATGAAAAGATGCTCAATATCGCTACCTAGTGGAGAAATGCAAATCAAAACCACAATGAGATACCATCTCACACCTGTTAGAATGGCTCTAATCAACAGGACAAGTAATAACAAGTGTTGGAGAGGATGTGAAGAGATAGGAAGCCTCATGCACTGCTGGTGGGACTGCAAATTATTATGGCCACCATGGAAAGCGGTATGACAGTTCCTCGAAAAACAGAATTGACCTATCATATGACCCGGCAATCCCTCTACTGGGCATTTACTCCAAAGACTTGAAAACATATATCTGAAAAGACATTTGTGCCCCAATGTTCACAGCAGCATTATTCACAGTGGCCAGGACATGGAAGCAACCGAAGTGTCCAATGATAGATGACTGGATAAAGAAGCTGTGGTACATATATACAATGGAATATTACTCCATCGTAAGAGGAGATGAAATACTGCCATTTGCGACAACATGGACGGACCTTGAGATAATCATACTAAGTGACATAAGCCAAACAGAAAAAGTTGAAAATCACATGATATCACTTACATGTAGGATATAAACCTAAAAGCAACAAATGAACAGGACAAACAAACAGAGACTCATGGACATGGACAATGGACTAGTGGTTACTAGAAGGAAGGAGGGAGTGGGAATGGGGAGGAGGGAGGGGGAGAATAAAAAATAAAATGTTAAAAAAATTATGTATATATAGTATGAAGAAAAAGATAAATTGGCATTTAAAAAAGAAAGGAAAGAAAATGGTGTCTTTCTCCAAGATGTATCACCACCACCTGCTGGAAAATTATCAAGATCTTCTCGTGCACCAGTCCCGGGGCCTCTGATCCTCCCAGGCCCCAGCACCATAGCTCTCTATTTTCAGGTTTACGAATCACTCCCCTTGAGCCATCAGAAGCTCTCAGGAGTCAAGCGCAGTCATCCTCACTCCCTCAGGGTCTTGGAGCTGAGCTGGGACCCCATCTGGGGGAAAGAGGTCCAGCCCCGCCCTCCAGTACCTGTCAACCCACTAAGGGATCTGACTTGGACTTTCCACAGACACTTTCTTCTTGAAGAAAAGGCCACTCTATTCATCTGATTTATTCGATTTTTAATGCCAGGAATACAGTACCAAGCCTCAATTTGGCATAAGCTTTGGGCAACATACAGGTCTTTGCTCTCTGTCCTGTTCTTGCCACCTGAGAATGCTGGCGTGGGAGAGGGCTGCTTCACCAGGGCAAGTTCCCGGATGATTCCCACCGCCCTTCCCTGGATGTAGTCAACAACTGTGTGCAGTGCGCTTTCTTGGAAGAGGTGACATTTGAGCTGGACCTTAAAAGGTAGATCAATTTGGAGAGGTAGAAACAACCCAAGGTACCATCAATGGACGAATGGATAAACAACATGTGGTATATCCATACAATGGAGTGTTAAGTGTCACTCAGCCTTAAAAAGGAAGACAACCCAGACATATGCTATGACATGATAACCTCGAAGGCATTATGCTAAATGAAAGAAGCCAGTCAGAAGAGGATGGATACCTTATGATTCCACTTACATGAGGTACATACAGTAGTCAAATTCATAGAGATAGAAAGTAGGATATGGTTATCAACAGCTAGGGAGAGGAGAAGTGGGCAGTTACAGATTAATGGATGCAGAGTTTCGGTCTGACGGAAAAGTTCTGGTGGTGGGTGGTGGCGATGGCTGCATAGAGTGTGAATGTACTTGATGCCACTGAATTGTATACTCGAAAAAGCCAAAATGGTAAGTTTTATGTTACGTATATTTTACCACAATTTTTTCTTTTTTTTTTTTTAAAGATCAATATATTTGGAGACTGGAGACTGGCAGGGACAGCATTCCGAGAAGCGGGACACCGGAGCACAGGCACAGAGCGTCTCCATTCAGTCCTGGAAGTAGAGTTTGGATCCCTTAGTGTGATCGTACATGTAGGCAAAGTCACCCCACCTCTCTATGCCTCGGTCTCCTCATGGGCAAAGCGTGCCGGTATCAATCCCTGCCCAGTCTCTCTCATAAAGGGTCAGTGAGGAGCCAATGGAATAGCCCGTCGAAGCGCTTTACAAACCACAGGATCGCGAGGTGGTCATGGTGACGCTGCTGCCGGCAGCTGCGACGAAAAGGATTTGGGCTACGGACTCAATCGGACCGAGGTTCAAAGTCCATCTTCTCCACAATGGGTTTTGTGATTCAGTTGCTCCATTCCTCAGTTGTGGTTTATCTTATCTGTACAATGGGGCCGACATGACTGCCTTCAGGAACGCATTTCTCAGAGTCCGCCCAGAAAAAAGGAATCTCTCTGAAATGTAAAGCAGTGGGATTTTAAGCTGAGGCCTTGGTTATTCAGATGACAGAATTGCTGAGAAGCCGAACAAAGGGCGGTGAGGTTCCCCCAGGGACAGGATAGCAGCCTGCAGTGGGATGGTGGAAGGACAAGGAGGACATTGTGTTTTTGACGTCAGAAACTAGAAAGATCCAGAAAACATGGGAGCCAGAGTGGGCCTGCTCAGAGGGAGCAAATGCCTGGATCTGAGGGCAAAGGGGACTTCAACCAGGACTGACTTGCAGGCCATCCAGCACTCACTCGCACTTCAACAGGCATCTGACTCGCAAACAACGTTTCCTAACGCAGCAAACTTCCCTGGAAGGCCGAACCCAGCCAGAAGCCTGAGGGCGCGGAGGCCTGCGTGTCCAGGAAGGCTGGCTCCTGGTGGGCCCGGTGGAGAGGAAGGCGCGTGGAGGGGCAAAGGGAAGGAATCTTGCACGGCATGTCCAGGAGAGAGCACTAAGCCCTCCCAGCCCCCTGTCTCCACCCTGGTCTGCCCTTGTCAGGTCAGGCCCTGGATTAAGGACCACGAAGGTGAGATCAGGTGAGCCTGGTCCAACCCCTGGGATGGTCGGGGGCTGACAAACTTTCTGTTGGTTCTTAGGCTCTGACAGGGCCTGAAATGGCCCCACCTCCACCCTGGCTGGGAGTCTGACTCCCCTTCAGTCCCACCCAGGTGACCCACCCTATGGGTCACTTCACTCTCAGCCTCAGCTTGGCCGCCCCCTGGCAGACTCAGCCAGCAGGACCCTCAGCTAACCTCGACCTCTGGGCATTTTCCGTACCGCACAGAACCACCCCAGAGACTCTCCAGCTAACTATCGCTGCCACCAGCTTTTCTCGATGTGGCTTCCCTGTGCTGGCTCTGTGCCATCCAGATAGGTGGTCCCTCCCACAGCACCACGAGGAGGCAGAGCAAAGGCCCTTATGACTCCCCTGTTCCCTTCAGCCTGCCTAATGGGCCAGTCCCTCCAGGGGCCGCTGGGGGAGGAGAAGCTGGGACACACCACCTCGCCACCTGCTTCCACCCACTTCTCTCTCTCTTCTCCAGTCCTCCAGGGCCCTGGAAGCAGGAGGCCTTTGCTTCCTCTTTGTTCGACCAGGACACTCTCCCCTGGGTCACACCTTCTTCCCTCCTGAGGTGACAGCTGCTGAGCCTTTCCCTAGGCTGGGCTTTCTGAAGGGCGAGGTGCAGGAGAGGGAGGCCAGCTGACCTGTAAGGGACAGAAGTCAGGAGGAGTTTTGAAAGGTTAACCGTGATCCGAGTGGTGGCATTTGAGCCGAGCTTGTCAGAAGAGTTTCGGGGTTCCAGGGAGAAGGCGCGGCTCGGGTGACTGCGAACCAGAGGGTGGAGGCGCGGCACCTCCCGGATGCCCGGATGCCGGGAGCCGCTGCCCAGCGGTTGGAGGATTCTGAAGATGAAGCACCTCCTCACAAGAGCCTGGGAGCTCCAAAAATGCAAAGGAAAAATGTCTTCTTTTGCTTTGGGTTCGGAGATTTAAATTGTGTATTTGGGGCCTCAAAGTGCCGAGACAATGGATCGAGGTTTTAGCCGGGATGCTGCAGCATCGCCTTGAAAGAAGACCTTGGTGGGCCGGGGCTGACAGGCCTGCAGCCTCCCAAGTGTCCGCGCCCACAAACGTGCTCTCGCGCGCAGCTGAATCTGCTTTCTTGGCTGCCTGAACACCCCACTAGTCACTGGACCACCCCATCTTCTCCTCCCCTCCCTGCCCTCACCATTCCTCCTCTGGACTCATCTTGCTCTCTGCTCCCCTCCTTCCCCCTCCCCATAGCAGAGCCTCCTTCCTCCCACTGAGATGTGCTCTGAGTGGGAACTTGAACTTTGCCATCTGTCCCCTAAAAGCTGTGCCAAAGACCGCCGCTGAGCACCACCATGCCACAGCCGGCATCCACCAGTGTAGCTGCTCTGTGGGGTGGGCAGTTTGGGGGGGGCCAGCCCCCGGATGCAGAATTAGAAGACCTGGATTTGAGTCCCAGCTGCAATGCTGGGCGTCCCCCCGTATGTCACCCAGGCTCTCAGGGCCGCAGTGTCCCGTGACACGGGAAGGGCTTTCCTGTTCTGCGTTTCTCGCCAGATCGTTTCAGAGACCCAAGTGGGATACTAAATGTAGCAGGGCATTGCTGATTCTAAATCAGCTGCAAATATGAGGAATACTATCATTATTCTGCTCGGCACTTTAACGATGTCTATGTTGTCCTTACAAAGGAAAGCTCTAAGTTCCAGACCAACGACTCCAAAACTCTCTCTCTGTAGACACCTCCAGGCCTAACTGGTTGACAGGCTCCATCCACAGGTGGAGAAATGAATGAGGAGGGGCCTTCAGATACCACGGATTCTTTAAAACACATCTATTTCAGTCACTGAATTACTGTTTTAAATTTCTGAAATGCCGGAGAAGCGAAGGCCACCTCTGACCACAAACTGCTGCCTCCCACCCTGTCTCCTGCCCGGCCGAAGGGCAGACTGGGGCCCCCTCTGCAGCCCCACACTGCGCAGGCCTGAAGCCTGGCGCTTGGACCTGGTCCAGCCCGAGCCAGGATAACAACGCAGCTCTCCTCTGAACGTCTGAGCCAATTAAAAAGACAAATGACCACAGGCTTATCTTCCCTCCTCCTCTGCCCCTCTCTCCCTTTCCACCCCCGCACTCTAAGCCCTCTGCTTCAGGCGAGGGACCTCTGGGCTGCGAATCCCTTCTGGAACTACTGGGAGCCCCCAAGCCTCTCTCCTGCCCATCCCCTCCCCAACCTGCCCCGGGTCCTCTCAAGGTTTTGATGAGTGATGGATGGAGCTTCTCCAGCCTCCTCTTGGAGCTTCTGAGTGTCCCTGAGACCTTGGGCTGGCCGGAGGACAGTGGGGACACAGGAGTGGACTCAGAGAAAATGAAGTAGGAAGACTACAGGCTCGAAAGATTTTTTTTCTTTAATGAAAAAGCTTTCGAGCTTATTTTTAAGCTCTGGCCTTGGTGGCTGGAACTTTAACAGAAGGCTCTGTTTCTGGAGGGGCATTTCATTCATTTACTTCATGGTTAAGATGTCTGGATCCCCTGCCTTGAAGGAAGGTCAGCCCGCCCAAGAAAGAATGGGAGCTTTGGAGGTGGAAAGCCATGGGTCTAATCCAGCCTCCAGCCCTCAGGGTCTGAGACCCAGAGCAAGTCACTGAAGCCCTCTGAGCTGAGCCTGCACTCACATTTGGCAAAGGCCTATCTCAAGGGAGGGTTAGAAGGAATCAATAAGATATTATGCATTAAGTGAGCATCTGGCACAGCTCTGGGCACATACAAGGCAAGCTATCAATTCGTCGATTCCCTTCCCTGTTGTGGCAACCTCAAGACATTTATCTCAACTTCTCTATGGCTCACACCAATGCCTCCTTTCGTTACTTATTTAAGGGTCTCGTAAGTATCATCAATAGAAAGTTGATCCTGAAATCTAACCGAAGAGAAAAACAACCCTTTGTTACCTTTGCTCCCTGATGAACTCTATTGTCCTTCAAAGCCCAGTCCAATTGCCATCTCTCTGGCTTCTACCTTCTCCACCATTCTCCCAGCACCTTGGTCACACTTCCAGGCTTACTCTGTAATTATTGTAATTGCTCCATTAAGTTAATGAACATTTATTGAGTGTCTGCCGCATGCCACACCCACTGCCAGTTGTGAGGAAAGCCTTGGTGAACAGAATGAAGGAAATCTCCACTCTCCTGCAGCTGGTATTCAAGTTGGAGAAAAAAAAAAAAAAAGAATTTGGGGAAAAAAAAGCAACTCGTCTGTCTCTGAGAAGACTCCTTGTCCTCTTCCTCTTTGTATTCTGAGAAACTCCTTAGTGCTGACAGAGGGAAAGCTCAGCAGATGTTAATTCTCCTCTCCAGACCACGCTTCCTTCTCAATGTTTCTCTCCTCTGGGGATATGACTAAGGCCTGTTCACAGGCCCTTTGGCAGTCAAGGCCCACTGCTCCGTCGGCCTGAACAGCTCTGGGCGCCCTGTTTCAGGACACACCAGGAGACTCAACAGCCCACCCTGATATGAACAAAGTTCCACGAGACTCACTGCCTCAGAAGCGGAAAGCACAGCCTAGAGGCTGGACCCACTTCTCCCCACCAGGCTAGGACCACGCGGAGAGCCCGCCCCTAGGGTTGTGTGGCAGGCTGGGAGGGAGCCCTGCTGATGGCCAGGAACCTCCTGTGGAGCCGTGGAGCTGCTTCCCAGGGGACCCCAAGAGGCAGGAACCAGGCGAGAGCTGATTTCCTTCCTGTTCCTGGCTGCGGCCAACTTTCTGGAGAGGAGCATTTTGGGGAATGTTCCGCTCAGCCAAGGCACAGAGTCATTAGGGTCCTGGAATGATGGAGCTAAAAAGGAATTCAGAGATCAGCCAGGCCAACTCTCTCATCGATAAGAAAGACAACTGAGTTCCAAAGTAGAGGAGAGTCATATTTTTGATGAATAGGATCTTAGAGATCATCTACTTCAGAAAAGGAAAACTCATGGTTTTTATGCTCCTAACCCACCTTACCACACATCGCGGATCAATTATGGCATGCTCCCTGCTCAGCCGAGACAAGGCCCCAGTCCTTCCGGCATGGACCTCCATCCCTGACTGGCGAGCTGGCCCATGGAACAATGATGATGCTAACGGTCACTCCTCTATATATCAGAAGACTGTTTTGTGTTGCGTCCCCACCGTCACGGTCTCATTTGATTCTCACGACACTGTGGAAATGTACAGTTAAGTCCTTACTTAACATTGTCGATAGGTTCTTCAACTCTTAGTAAAATAACACATAACAAAACCAGTTTTATCACAAGCCAATTGATATAAAAAAAAAATAGTTAAGTTTCTATGGCATCTCAACAACCTTATAACAAAACAACATTGCAGGAAAGGACGTTATTGGAGGACCTGCTGTATTTTATTAATTCCCATCTTGCAGACAAGGAAAAGAAGGCTGAAAGAGGTCCGTAACTTCCCAAGATCCCACAGCAAGTAACTCTAACGCTTGCGCAGCGTTTGACCCTTGGGGGGCAAGCAAGGAAGCTAGGCGTGCGGAGACGTGCACCAGCAGCCAGAGCGTGTTCCGAGCCACAGGGCTGTGCATCGGGCGCTTGGCCCCACCACGCTCATCACCATCATGATATTAGCTGCCACTTACTAAGCACCTACTACACTTCAGGTAACAGAGCCACACATAATTGATATATAGTCTCATTTTCATACCCAAAGCAATCCTACCAAGTCAGAGTCATCGCCTTCACAGGTGGAAAAACGGAGGCTCACAGAAATTAACTAATTTTTCATTCGTGGCGGCAATAGTGTTTGAATTCGAATCTATCTGACCCCCGACCCCATGTTCTCTTTCCTCATTGTGCCTCCTCCCTGGACTGGTCACCACGAGGAGAAGTTGGTGAAAGACAAGGTGCCCCTATGTTTGTGGGCCCCAGAGCTGCTGCCTGCACAGTCTCCAGCTCATCGAGAGGACGTGGCACGTGGGGTAGGGGTGGATGACCTGTGCCCGGCCAGTGCGCACACTCCTGCCCGCACCATACTTCCAGCCGCCATTCTTCTCGAGCAGCCAGACCGTGAGCCGTCGAGGGCAGGGCTTGGTCCCACAGCCTCTGTGTCCCACCTGCCCCAGGTGTGGTGGTGTGGTGGAAGAAAGTACCCCAGACCAGAAGACAGGAGAGCTGGTTGATATCAACTCTGCCACCAACTGGCTATGTGACCTTGAACATTCACGCAACCCCCAAGCATCCACTTCCCCTGAGAAATAAAACGCTCAGACCTTCCTGTCTGGTTGAGGGGATCGAATGAGCTCACACAGGCAGAAGACACAGTCTCAGAAGCCAGAGAGGGCTTGTTCCCAGAGGCAAACGCCACCGCCTACCAGGTGCTCAACCCTTGCATGAGTCATTCCACTCAGCTGAGCCTCAGTTTCATCACCTACAAGATGGAGGTGTAGACAAACAAGTCTGCCTCACCCTTCACTGTGCAGATCCAACAGAGAGGTGTCTGTGAGGCAACTGTAGGCTATTAGGTACCATCCTTTTGGGCACTTGCTTGATAAATAGCCACCGTCTGACAAAACAAACCCTTATGCCCAAAGTAGCAATGTTGATGGCACAAAACCAGTAGTTATAAAATGTTGCCAGCTGCCCCTGGTCCTTTAGATGTCCTTGTGTACTCCCAGGGTCCCAGGTGATTGGGCCTGCAGGAACAGGGCTCAAGACCATCTCCTTCATGCACAACAAGTAACCAGAACTTTCTGGCTCTCCCTGGGCAGCTGCAGCTGCTGCCTGAGACATCTCTGTGCCCTTGAAGGTAGCTTGCCATTGTTAGTTTAGTCTGAAATTCCATTTAGGGGCCTCCCCCTGCCCCAGATCTGAGGCCTTGAAGATGTTGCATGCTGTGTGGGCTGCACCCCCCGGGAAAGTAACAGTGTGAGAGAAAAGGGGAGCAAGGGAGGGAGGGCGTGAGCGCAGCGGAGCCGGGTCAAGGCCAGAAAGCGCGGCCACAGCAGAGGCTTCCCGGTTCCCTCTTCTGGTTGCAGCGCTTGTCCATGGTGATAAATGAAAACGAGCCTCTTCTGTAGCAACTTCATTTTCAGCTGAACAAACTCAGATTGTTTTCCAAATACAAGCTTCTCTCTCACATCCTTTGTCCTGGAATAGCAGCAACACCGTCGTGACTAGAAACGGTCAGGCCTTTGCCACATTTCACCTGCACCTTGTTAATGGTAAAACTTGGGGTTGTTCCCCTCTACCCTCCACCCTCCACCCTCCACCCCACAGCCCACCCTTGCTTTGCCATTAGCCAAACTGTGCCCCCTTCAAATTCCTGCGTTGAAATCCTAACCCCCAGGAGCTCAGAATGTGCATGCATTTAAAGATAGGATCTTTAAAGAGGTAATAAAGGTTAAATGAGGTAACTAGGGAGATCCCTAATCCAATGTGACTGCTGGTGTCCTTGTAAGAGGAGATTAGGACACAGACTGGCACAGAAGGAAGACCGTGTGAAGGTACAGGGAGAAGATGGCTATCCACAAGCCAAGGAAAGAGGCCTCAAGAGAAACCAGCCCCGCCAATACCTTGATCTTGGACTTCCAGCCTCTAGAAATGTGAGAAAATAAATGTCTGTTGTTTAACCCACACAATGTGTATACTTAATGTCTGTTGTTTAACCCACACAATGTGTATACTTAATGTCTGTTGTTTAACCCACACAATGTGTGTACTTTGTTATGGTGGCCCGAGTTGACTAATACCGATTTCATGTTACCTTCAGTTCAAGAAATACGGATTGCCCAGCCTCTGTTTGCCAGGCGCCCAGCCAGACAGTGCAGATTCAAAGATGAAAAAGACACAGTCTTGTCCTCGAGTTACTCACTATTCAATGAGGGGTCAGAGAATTAAAGGAGAGAATTCATTTTGAGGGGAAAGAGCACTGACTACGGGATGATTAATTATGTGGGAACTCAGAAGAGGTGACATCTGAGTGTATTTTTAAAGGATGGAAAAGGCTGGACAATCTACCAGGTAGAGCAGAAGACGGAGTGAGTGCTTGGCAAAGACACTGATATACAAAGAGACATGGCAAATTTGGGAAATTATCCAGATTGCAGGAGCAAATATAGCACAAACCAGAGCAGATGGTGTCAAACCATATAACCTCTCTGAGCTTGGTTTCTCCATCTGTAAAATGGGGATAATAGTATCTCATGCAGTCGATGTAAGGGCCCACAGCAGCAGTGTGGGAAGAATGTTTACGGCAAAGCACACAAATCTTACTTCGAATCAGCTCATCCCAAACCCAAGTGTCCTGGGCTCTTCAGATCACTGAGCCCTCATGCTTTGGTCTCTGGAAGTGAGAGGTTGTCTCCCTTTCAGAGTCCCGGGGACCGGCTTGGGTGGAGGGAGAAAACAAGGACAGCACATGCCCGGTAGTGTCCATTCTCTCCGAGGACCTCCGCACCCAACACTGCCGAGATAAGATGCTTCTCCTCGCAGTCTAGCTGGGTGGCCTTGGAGCGGGTGGGCCGGGGTGGGGCTGTTACTGCCTGTGCCTCATGAGAGGCTGTAAGAATGTCAATGCAAGCCCTGCCTCTGGGCTGCTGACGGGAAGCGCTCCCCAGTTTGCCTGCACGAGTGGTGATAAAGAAAAAGCATCCTACTCATTCGCCAAAACAGCCCTCTCTGTCTGGAACACTAGGTTCTAGGACCCTGTCCGTTCTCGGGTTTCACATCAAGGCCCCGTCCAGGAACTAAAGTGAAGAACTGGGAATAGAAGCAACATTTACGAGCCTGGAGCATCGGAGAACAGCAAATCCCTCCTCCCCACGCCCCCAGCCCACTCCCACCCCGCTGCCTACAAGGCCACGAATAATCACAAAGTCATACTCAGCTGAGCTCATTTATTCTCATCTTTTTTTTTTAAATTTAAACTAAAGAACTTTTTTAATGTCTCAAGTTATAAAAAGAGTCAAACAAGCAAATGAAGTGAAAAATATCCTCGAACATTACTTAATACCCATCCCCTCCTCAAAGGCAACCAATGTCATCAGCTGAGGCCTCTTTCAATGAATTTACATGATTGTATAGGTACATTTAGATAGAGAGTATATCTCTAATACTTTATGCTAACGTGCTAGATATGCTAATATACTATCTCACACATTGCAAATAAACTTTACATAGGGTCTCTAAAGATGTCGTGTGGTGTGTGAACTAATATTTACTTACAGAAATTCAGGTTCTTTCTCGTTTTCTTTTTCTAGTAGAAGCCATGCTATAATTAAAACATGTTCCTTCTTTTATTTTGCAAGAAGGCTGGTGGGCGTCCGTGTCTCCATTGAGGCCAGATGACCACGTGTGTTTCTGGGAGCAGCAAGAGGCCACCCTTGTGCACGCTTGCCAAGTACAGCTTGCTCATGCGGGGCGATCAGCTGCACGCAATGTCCTTCCCAAGTTGCATCCACTTCCATGAAGACAGCTGATGAACCATTGAGAAGGTTGGTGTTGAATGGTGTTCCCAGCCCTAACTCTTATTTAGGTTTCAGACTATTGGGCCTGAAGGTGACCAACAGTTAATACAGTGATCGCATTCATGTGCCATGGCTGTCATATCAAATAATCAAAAACCTGGTGGCTTAAAAGAACAAAAATCTATTCCTTCACAATTTTGGAAGCCAGAAGCCTGAAATCAAGGTGTCAGCAGGGCCATGCTCCCTCTGAAGTTTCTAGGAGAGAGTCCTTCCCAGCACCTGCCAGCTTCTCATGGCACCAGGTGTTCCTAGGCCTGTGTCTGCATCTCTCCCATCTCTACCTCTGTCTTCCTGTGGTCTCTCTGTGTGTCTGTGTCTTCTGTCTCTTATGATGACATTTATCATTAGAGTTAGGGTCCACCTGGGTAATCCAGGATGACCTCATCTCAAGATCCTTAACTTAAGCACATCTGCCAAGATCCTTTTTCCAAATAAGGTCACATTCACAACCCCAGGGTCGAAGACAAGGATACACCTTTTGGGGGCCCCCATTCAACTCACTACTGGGATCATCAGCTCTAGTCTCCTACTTCACCAATGAGAGTACATTTACCTGCCAGAGAATGATAACTGGAACGAAGAAAAATAAAGCAGAAGAGAGGCACAGGGAGGTGCCCAGCTAGGGTGGTCAGGGAAGGCCTGTCTGATAAGAGGACATTAACCAAAGACCTACAAAAGCTAGGACATGAGTCATGCAATTGTCTGGGGGGAAAGCCTTTCCAAGCAGATCTGGCCCCTGTGTACCCTTTGCACTTTGTTTCCATTGTTGTAATAATTTACCACAACTACTTTTATTTTAACCATATACATATCTGTTTCCTGGATTGGACTGTGAGTTGGTTGAAGCCAGAAACTGTGTCTTTCTCCTTGTAGCATCCTCAACATGTAGCCTAGTGTATGATGCATGATACATGGTCAATAAATATCTTATGCGAAAGCAAATGAATGACATGATATGAAGGGATGCCTGGCTTACATGACTTGCCCAATGTCACACAGCTCGTCAAGGGCAATGCCAGAACTAGAACACCAGAGCTCTGGGTCTCATGAGACATCAAGGTGGTGTATTTCAATGGAAGCTCATTTTTTAAGTCAATTCTCTTTAAAGAATCAATCTGCTATAGCAAGACACAGGGAGTAGATATGACCACATAATGGAACAGAGCCACCGGCCTCCTCAAGTCATTGAATAAGAATACCCCACTGCTCTAATCTCAGAAGACATTTTACAAATGGGGCCAAAAAAGAACGAACAAAATCGATAGATTGAGTATCTCTTGGAAGACAACCAGATTCCAAGAAACCAGGTGGCTATGGCAGGAGGCGGAAGACAGAGTGACATGCCGTGCTAGGCAGTTGGTCAGCAGATTATCAACAACGACAATGGTAGTTAAGAGTGAGCCCTGGAGTGGCTTGGAGGTCATCGTGGACTGGGTCACGGGATCTCAGGTCAGCAGGAACTAAAAAGCAAGTGGAAGGAGACAGTATTACAAGTCAGGCAGGCATGGTTTGGTGAGGTGCAAAGGTAAGAAAGGCCAAGGACAGTCGTAGAAAGATGAAGTGTCCACAGATTACACAGAGCATGGGTCAAAGCACTTGTAGGACCTTGGATAGCTCCGCAGGAGGCTCGGCTGAGGGGCATTGGATGACTGGGCTTTCAGCCTCCAAGCCCAAGGAAGAACAATGGGATTCACCTTTCAGAGGGAGCGCTGAGATTGAAAAGGTTCTGTACAATCCTGGTGGCTCTCACCCTTTGTTTGTGAGAGACAGAGGGCTATTACGCTCTGAACACATTTCCCCAAAGTAGTGTTTTCTCCAGAATGTTTAAGGTGTTATGTTGACATGTCTGACAGTTATTGACGCATGAGAGAGATCAGTGGTCAAAGGAGGGGCCTTAGCTGTGTCCTAGATCCCCACCTCCAAAGGTACAGACTTCACCCCTGGCTTGGCTTGCTTGCTCCAGATGTTGGGCCCTGGTTGTGTTTTTGGCAAGGGATACTCTCACTAAGCATGAATCCCCAGGCATCTCCAGGTCATGCCAGTGCACCCGTGGTATGTCAGAATGAGCATGGACTTTGGAGCCATTTAGCAGCAAAGCAAGTCATTTCATTTCTCTGAGCCTCTACTTTGCCACCTTTAAAGTGGGATCAATAACTTTTGCAGAATGATTGCAAAGATTAGTAAAGCTACACAGAGTGCCTGGCGTGAGCAGAGGTTCCGTGAGTGATCACCATCATTATGACTGAGACCACAACCCCTCCCCATCCTCCTCAGGGTCTCACCGGGGGTCTAGGGCACACCTCTCAGAGGTGGCATTGTCCTTTTCTTCAGAGTTTTCATCCTCTGTCACATCCCACCCAAGTTGGAAACTCGGGTCTAGGGAGTATCTTAAGATATGATAGAAACAGAGCGTCAGGAGATTGGAGTAGGATTTTCAAAAGCCAGTGGAAGAAGGCAATTGCTGAAGAATTGCTTCACAGCCTAATAAAACATAGCATTTGTGTAAAGCAGCAGCTGCACAGCCTTGGAGAACGGCCGGAGAGACACCCAATGACCTCACAGCCGGACCGGAATTTCTGCCCCCAGAACCGGACCAGTGCAGTGGGCCGCCCACTTTTTACCAACATAAAAGCACTAGTGGGATTATTTGTGACTGAAAACCTCATCCGCTACAAGGAAAAGAAGCTAGGATGCTGGAATCAGACAGATCTGGATTCAAACCCTGTCTCTGGCTCTCACTCTGCAGCCTTGAGCAAGTTACATAACCTCACTGAGCCTTGATTTCCTCATTTGCGGAATGAAGGGCTGACACCCACCTCAAAGAGTTACAGTGAATAATAATAAATAAGGAGGGAAACGTGAGTGAGAAAAAATGTTTTCTGGCAGATGGTAAGAACTCAACAACTAACTCCCTATCCTTCCTCCCATAGGAGTGAACATCAAAATTTTGAGGGGGAAAAATCCTGCCTTTTAGTTTTGTTATAAGCTTTCCTTTTTTTCTTTTCATTAGTAATTAATTTTTAATTTTTTAATTATTATAAGTTTTCTAAGTGAACTGGACCCTGTTTTCTCAATTCTCATAAGGAAAAGTGGAATCACAGAGTAGGAGAGCTTTAGCAATGATCTATTTGAAAATCTTTATTTAAATGCATAAATGAGTCAATGATATCGTAGAGGTGACGTGGTCTTCTGTATTGCAACTCCTTTGGTTGCAAGTGACCAAATCCAACTCAGACCAGTTTAACTAAATGTTTTGGACATCAGACACTGCTGGATCCTGAGACTCAAAGGAAGTTATCAGAGTTTGTTCTCTCTCTGTCTGTCTCTCTTCCTCCCTCTCCCTCTCCCTCTCCCCCGACTCCTCTCTCCTTGTGAGTACTGGCCTCATTGTCTCCTACAGCTGGCAAATTTTCTTTATACAGAGAAGAAAAGGGAGCTCTAGAGTCTTAGTATCAGTTTAGCAATCCCAGTAAGAACTTTTGTCTCCCAATAGTCTATATAAATCCCAGTAAAGGACACAATGGTCCTATCTGTATCATGCACCAGTCACTATATCAGGGATGGAGTTCAACGATGGGCTACGCCCGTGGTGCGTAGGCACGACGTACAGGCACGACGTACACTCTCATGGAGGGAGGCTGGGCGGAGGAGAACAGCTCCTCCACGCACTTTGTCAGGTTACCCAGCTGATCTGCCATTCTGCTGGGGTGAGCCCTCAAGCGTTTGGTTCCTGATCCAGTATTTTTCCCCTCCATCCGCTCACATTCCTAGACCCATTGGTAGACCTTACCTACCCAGTGGTGGGAATGGATTTGTGCTCTATCAATCCCTTAAGAAATGTGGGAGCCCACAGCTCACTTTTGGGGACCAGTCAACCAGAATTTGTAGTGCAATCGACCTGCAGCCCTCGTCAAGCCTATCATCTGTGGCTCCTTAATACGCCCCGCAGCCACCTACCTGAGCTGCCCACACGCCCGTGAGGTGTGCTGGGGCCGTACTGTTGTCGGTCTCCTAGCTCACCATGGTGTCAACACCACACTACACCTCCTGTCAGGAATTCAGGAGCCTCTAAATTGACACACCAAACAGGCACAACGTACACTCTCGCTGTCAGGGAAGGGTGCTTATCTGTCTGTGACTCCAGCTTTCCCTCTCTAAGAAAACATATCATGATAATTCTTTACACTGATTGTCCATGCATCTGGTGCTATCTTCACAGTTTATAGACATTCCAGCATTGTCCGTCTAATCCATTGCTCTGACTGAAATGGCCAAACAGACCTCAGCACCAGCTGGTTACAAATAGTGGCGAAACTATGTGCAGCTCTTAGAATGTTGAGTCATAAAATGTAAGAGCTACAAGGAGCCGAAGAGATTATCCAGACTTCCATTTTACAGATGGAGAAGTCGGGGAACAAAGAGAACCACATTACTTCAGAACAGAGTTTTGCAATAACATTTGAATAACAAATATTGAGCCTGGGCATGGCCAAGGTCTGGCCTACGGGCCAGCTACAGCTGACACGTGGACTCTCCACGTACCCCCTCCACAGCCATTCAAGTCTTGGGGGGACACTGGATCTGACGTCCTTCTGTCTCACAAGGACCAGTCCTCAGAGAGCTGGCTGGCTTCGAGGGAAGTCCCCACAGAGTCCTGGCATCTGGGGTCCCCTGATGCTCTGAGGCATCCCTTCCTGACCCCCAGAACAAACTGCCGGCTCACTTGGGAGACGCAGCTTGGCCAGCTGGTCCATGTCTACCCAAAGAGCTGAAATTCTAATAGGGATGATTTATGAGTTTCTGAGCGAGGGAAATGGGGGCCGCTCTCTCCCCTGACACAGAGCCTGGTCCCGCGGGTGCCAGATGAGTAATGCACTCCCGTGGGGCAAAGGGCTCCTGTCTGAGTCAAGGGATGATTTAACTCCTCAGGGAGCCAGCATTCCCACCAATAATTCACCCTTCTTGAGAAAGGGAGTGGCGTCCCCCTGTCCTGTCGGCGTCTGTGCCCACTCGGGGCGGGAGGTGCCTCACGAGCAGGGAGCCCGGGGAGCGTCCTGCAGGCGGGTGGGGGCCAGCAGGCATGCACGTGGAGCTGGTCAGCACGCCGCCTGCTCGGGCAGGGGAAGCAGCAGCGCACTTAGACTGGCCGACTCCCAGCGCCAGGCCAAACATTTGTAAAGAATAAAGGAGGATCTGAACTCAAGATAAAAAGGACTTTTCAACAATTAAACCTGCTCCCCCACTCCCATAAAGAAAAAACCGCTTCCTGAGATGGTTAGCAAGGATGCGGAGAAACGGAAACCCGTGTGTGCTGCTGGCAGAACGCGGAATGGTGCGGCTGGTGTGGAAACGGCTGGATCGTTCCTCAGCAAATGAAACGTGAAGTTACCATTTGATCCAACAAGTCCGCTTTTCGGTATATGCACAAAAGAACTGTAAATAGAGACTCGAACAAATACTTATACACCGTGTTCATAGCAGCGTTATTCACAATGGCCAAAAGGTGGAAGCAACTTAAGTGCCCACGAAAGGATGAGTGGATAAACAAAGCATGGTGTAGGCAGACGATGGAATATTCTTTCGTCTTAAAAAGGAAAGAAGTTCTCTGACACAAGCTACAGTGTGGCTGAACCTAAGCGAAAGAAGCCAGTCACAAAAGGACAAATACTATGTGATTCCAGTTATGTGAGGCACTTAGAATAGTCGAACTCACAGAGACAGGAAGTAGAATAAGGGCGACCGGGAGCTGGGGAAGGGGAACAGGGAGTTCGTGTTTAACGGGGACATGAAAAAGTTCAGGAGATGGATGGCGGTGACGATTATAAGACAGTGCGAATGTGCTCACTGTCACTGAATTGTACATTTAAAACGTACATTGAAACATTTAAAAATGGTTAAAATAGGAAATGTTCTGCCATGTCTACTTTACCACAATAAAAAAAAAAAAGGGAAAAAAAGGAAGCTCAAAAATTATAAGAGAAAAGTCTCAGGCTTCTTAAGGACCCTGATGATTTTGAAATTGACAGGTTGTTTAAGCCGTAAGCCTTAGGGAGACGGGGCGAACTTGAGAGAAAAACGGGAACACATGTCATGGGGTTGCGTCCAGTTCAGGTCCGCTCGGCCTGGGATGATGATGCCCAGGGCAGGCATCGTGCAGTCCTTCGAAAACAGATGCAAAATTGTCTGCGACCCTGACAACCGCTTCCTAAATCATTCTCGTGCAAAGTGTCTCCCCCTAATAACTTTCCTGCAGTAGGAATCAGAATGACGAAAATCATCATGGCTAACATGTATCAAGTACAAGCTGCACTCCAGTGGCTGCCCTGAGCGCATCATACACGCTGTTCCTTTACCGCCCACGGCGAACCCAGGAGATAGGTGATGCTGTCGCCCCCTCTCGCAGATGAGGAAAACTGAGACTCGGTTCAATTAAGTGCCTCGAGCCAGAGATTTCTCCAGATCTCACTTTCCCAGCAGTGTGTTCTACAGACCAAAAAGGCGGATGAAGATGGTGTGAAGGTGGTATTTGCACCAGGTCTTCAAGGACAATGGGACTCTAGCCCTGAATCCAGGTGTCGGACTCACTAGACATTATTAAACATCGCTAAGTCTCAGTCTCTTTATCTGCAAAGTGGGAGTGATCATCACGCCTGCCCCATGGGTTGGCCACGAGGACTAAACGAGGCAACTACGACAAGTGCCTGGCACAGTGCGTGACACAGCAAAGACCCCGAGAAGCATCAGCTCCTCTCGTTAGCATCCCTCTGTCCCTCCGGGTTCTCAGAGCACCTGGCGCTCACCCCTCTCCTTGCACTTAGTAACTTCTACCACGCATTACAGGGAGCTCTTTAACTCAGTCCAGCAACCTCCCCACTCCCCACAAATTAGATGTTATTTGAGGGCAGAGGTCGCATTTTGCTCATCTCTGGGTCTCCAGCAGTAGTGTAGGAAATGCACAGTAATGTCTGAGTGAATGGTGACATAATAAATGGACGTATGATGCTCTTTGACCAAACACAAAACCCTCCCATGGCTATAATCAGAGCAGCAGCCACCCCATTAATGAGGAAGGCCAGAGCACTGTCCCGCCCCATCCTTGGCGCAGACAGCCAGACGACCATTGCAGGCCAGGCTGATCGCAGGGAGGATAAGAGGGAGCAGTCGGCTTTGCTGAGGGGACAGCCTTGGGCCTGTGGTGCCGATTGCCTGGCAGACAGGCCCTGAGGAAGTGACGGCCCTGGCCCTTCAGACCTCCGGGCTCAGTGGCTCCTGAGGACAGCCCGAGGTGGAAAAGTGGAGCCTGTGAAAAAATGAGAGTGGGAAATGGGGAGTCAAGGAGCCAAGGGAAATGGCAGATCTGTTAACAGGCTGTTTTTGCTTTTGTCTCTGGAGAAGGAAGAGGATGGAGAGTAAAGAGAGGAGAGTCACAGGCCGGCTTCCTGCCCGCCCGGCCAGGGCGGGATTGCTCTAGATAATGGCTGATAGCTGTGGAAATGGGGAGACAAGATAAAGGGGAGGCCTGCCCGCAGCAGACCCATGGAGCCGGGGAGGGATGAGGAAGACGTGAGGAAGTGCACAGGAAGTGCGAGCAGAGGGAGAAGAAAGGCCTCTCTAAGACACCAAGACTGAGCAGAAGCTGCCAGACGAGCCTGGGGCCTCTGCCTGGGGATCAGCCCTGAGCTGTCACTCAGGCCTGGGGCAAATGTCACTTTCTCCAGCAAGTTCCTAACCAACCTGAGTGCTTCCCCAGTGGCGAAGATGGGTTGTTAGAAGCCTAGCTTCTTCCATGAGTCTTTGCTAAGAGGTTTGAGCTGCTGCAGATTAAGTGGCCAGTACAAAGGAAGTGCTTACTTGTGGGGCCTTTTTGTTTCCTTCCCTGAAAATGTCTTTGGGGATGGTCCACTTCCTCCTTATGACCCTCCGACCTCCGGAGCAGGTATGGGAGAGTCTTTGCTCCGGAGCAGGTATGGGAGAGTCTTTGCTCCAGTTCCCTGTGACCAAAGCAGCAGCCACCAAGAAGCCTTGGGCTATAGCCCCCTTGGTACCAGGGCTTCCTCTTGCTTCGAGTGTCAGAGGTGGGTAGGGATGCCTGGATCTCTGTGTGAACAGTGCTGCTTTGTGAGGTGCTCACAGCTCTACACATGCCATTCCCACCTCTACTTTTCCTCTTGAGAAATAGTCTGATGCTGCCTGTCCAGCCAGGGTCCAGGCTCTGTGTAAATGTCTGAGCTTTCTGATCTGGCCACCTTGGAGTGTGGCATCTCACCCACTGCCTCTTCATAGAGGCAAGCTAGGTGCTGAGTGAAGCCTCAGCTAAGCCCCAAGAGAAGGCATGGAGTTGAAGGTGGGAGAGACCCAGTGAACATCTACCTCTCCTCCTGTATACGATCCTGGAAAAGCTCTTCTGAACTTCAGCTTCCTGCTCAGTTCTTGATGGCCGCCACATCTCTTCGGGCTGCCGATCTAGGAGGCTGAGATGAGATGTGGGAAAGAAACCACGCGACCACCTTGCCATCACAAACCCACAGCCCAAATTGAATTAAAACGCTATTATTTCTCCTCTATGACTCCTTCCTTAGAAACTCAGGACGCGGCCCATTCTCCCCACAATCACTAGTCTTTGCATAGCACCCGGTCTTTGTCAGCTCATTCAGCCATTCAGCCCACATATACAGAACACCTCTGTGTGCCAGCCCTGTGCTGAGATGCAGGACACAATGGGAACGAGAGTGGGGCTTGTGAACTAGCAATGGAGGTAAGAAATGAATGAACGATAGTTAACAAATCACAGCAAGTCTATTAATGGTTCTGTGAAAGATAAAAATTGGGGACGGGGTGTGTGATTAAGAAAAAAAATATTTCTTCATCTAAGCCACAGGTATCTTGAGTGAGTCATTATTTCAGGTGCAGACTTACAGATCACAAGGGAGAAAGGTGAAAGGTGAAGGACAGAGGCGGAATAGAGAAAAGAGAAAGGAGTCAAGCTTAAAGAGATGAACTGGGCATTGTATGCTAACGCGCCGTTTGTAAAGCTCTGATAGCCCAAAACTAAATTGTTTATCTGGGAAGGGTGGGGGCACTTCAATACACGAAAGAATCTTCCAAGAAAGCCAGCTAGACGTTCTAACACCGAGACCATCAGAGCTTAAGGAGCATGAGTGCATGGCTAAGCAAAGGGATACCCAGAAAATGCTGCCTTGGACCGAAGGAACTGAAGGGACATGTGTCCCAGTCATGAGACTGGGAAGGAAAAGACATCCCACTCCACGCGGGGGGGGGGGGAAATTGAAAAGTCTGGAAAAACTTGTCTTGTCTTCTCTTTCTAAACCCCTTTCCTCTTGTTAGTGGCCCTCAGTGTCTTTAGTTGGCTCCTAGCACTCTCAAGAAGAGAATATGTGAGTTAGTCATCACACCAAGGTATTCATGACTCTGTGGTGGCCCATCAGAAGTTATTTGCACCTTAAAGAGAGAGAGATGGAAGATTCATTGGTAATTCTCTTACCTTGAGGGTAAGAGAAGCTACTTTGCTTAAAGCCACCATTGCGAACACCTTCTCCTAGCCACATGGCCCATTATTTCTGCCTCTGTCTCATTCTCAGTCTTCAACCTTTGGAACTTCCAAAAGAGAGTCTTACTGGGAAGGAGAAGGTGGAAACTATGTGGCCTGGAATTGGAGCCAAGGAAGGAGGCCCCTCTCCTGGACTCCTGGTCCCCTTAGTCCTGGTCTCTGGGCCAAGATCTCCAAGAAGGGTGGTGCTCAAAAGACTCTGACAAGCCCTTGGTGAGTGACGATCGTACAGTAGTAACACAATGGCAAAGCGAGCGGACTCTGTCCAGATTTTCCAAGTCTCTTTTTTAAGCCTCCCAAGAATGTGTGTTTAAGAGACAAAGCCAAGTGCTGTATCTGCTGTCACTTGATGTCATAAAAAGTGCTGGATGTAGACTCAAAAGAGCCAGGTTTGACTTCCAGCTTTCTGCAGACCCAGCTCCTTAGTATAACATAGGACATAGATGTAGAAATTCATCCCTAGTGTGCCTCATGGGGCCGGCGAGAACCCAATGGGACCCCTAACCCTCGGGGGCTGTGCTTGTTGTCAGCTCAGATCTGGAGCTCTTGGGGGGGTCGGCGGTGGCGGGGGGAGGATGAAAAGGGTTTCAGCAGTTGAGTTAAGCAGCTCCTCCCGAGCTATTGTGACCGCACAGGACTCTCAGTGGCCCAACAGCCTTACTGTGCTCTGGGTGTCGCAGGGCAGGCCCTGAGCCTCTCACACCCTTGCAGAGGGCGGTTTCCTGCTTGTAGTGTGTGTGTGTGTGTGTGTGTGCGTGCACGTGCGTGTGTGTTAAAGCTAGGTTAACATGTTGAGGCCACTTTGCATAGGTGACAGCTACTTTCCAATAGAATTCGCTAATCATGTCTCAAATTTCCTCAGGAGCCCTTCAGAGAGATCCATTATGTACAAATTTTAACTTCATCGAGAACAGTAGCCTCCAAATGCTTACAGCATGCGCTTATTTCCATTTTAAAGTTGAGGAAGAACTTGAGGCTGGCGGTGTTCCTTTTCCCCCGGCGTCCCAACACAAGCTGGTCTAGCTCACAGGGCCCAGCTTCTCCTCTCTGCCCTGCTCTCCAAAGAGAATGACCTCTACCGCTCACCAGCACCTCTCCCCTGCCCTGCTCGCCAGTCTCCAAACCAGAAATAGCTCTACTAAGGACAGCCACCATTTACTGAGTGCAGACTGTATGCCAGGCAATCAGCTAAGCCACTTAACTATTGCAATTCCAGCCTCAGGGCAATCCTTGAGAAGCTACATTACTGCCACTGCTTAATGGATGCGTCTAGGAAGGGTAAGTAATTTGCCCAAGCAAACTGCAGCGGGGCGCCCCCTCCCAGAGCTTGTCACTTTCTCTCCGAACCAGATTCTCTGAGGACTTTACAACAATGGCGCCCACAATACACACACACACACACACACACACACACGCCTCCTATGCTCAGACCTCCACTCTGGCAAACCGAGTCAGAGAAGGCCTGAGCAGCACCATGGGGCGAGCACAGACCATATTTGAAGGCTTTCCTTGGGAGCTGGCACAGCTGGGGTGGGGAGTTGCGGCGGGGTGGGGGGCGGGGGGGGGGGGGGGGGGGGTCCGGAGGGATGTGCTGAAGATGAAGCCAGGTCTTGAGTTTCCTATCTGCTGTCAGACCGGACCTTCCCTGCTGGCTACTCTGTGGCTTATGCTACATACACTTGCTGAGCTCCTGCTCAAAACAGGCTCCGGAGGGGCCTCAGGGGCTGCAGGAGATTCAGAGAAAGAAGCACCCTGGCCAGTCTGCACCCGGAGCTCTCCAGAGGGACACCGCAGGTCTCCAAAAACCCAGCAGCCCCCCGCATCCTCGCCGCCCCACCCTCCTCAGCACTTCGGCTCCGAGGGAGGCCAGAGGGGTCGAGACCCGGGACAGACAGAAAGGCCAGGAACTGGGGCTGGAACCCACCCCACCCTGGCGCCCTCAGCGGCCTCATTGGAAGGAGGCAAGGGGTGAATTCTCATGAGAATTCTGATAAAGGGGCTCCTCCACCCCTCCCCCTCCCCCAATTAGAGCGAAGCTGTCCTAGCGCCGAGATGCAGAAACCACTTCCAAGCCAGGCATGACATCAACATTTCAGTGATAAGGGCTGGACAATGGGGTGTTAGACTAATAGAAAAACACCGCTGGATAAGGCCGGCTCCTGATACCCAGGCTGATGGGAAATACCATTGTCTGTCCGCTGTCAGCTGAGTCCCAGGGCGACAGGGATTCCAGTGGCCACAGGCAGCGGCTGGGGGAGGGGCGCCCGCAGGTCCCGGCGGGGGATGGGGGTGGGCGCCCAGGGACGCGAGGTCGGACAGAAAGCGGGAGGGGAGGGGGTACAGCGAAGGCGAGTGGGCGGGCACGGCGCGAGGGGTGCAGGTGCTGGCCCCAGGACGTGGAGGGCTCGGGATCTCCGCCGCCACCGGGGCAGGGCGGGGAGGTGGGGCGGCGGGCCCGAGTCCTTTGGTTAAAGCGTTTCCTTCCCTCGCCCTGCCCCCGGTTCCCCCACGCCCGCGACCCCCCAGTGGAGCCTGCTGCTCTCAAGCCGGGCAGCAAGAAAGACGAGGGTTAGGCCAGCCTTCGAGCTGAAGCATGTTGAACTCACCTGGCTGGTCGTGCTTGGTTTTGAAAAAAAACGGCACAATTCGAGAAGGAGTCCTTGGAGAGCTTATGTTCGTTTTTAGATTCCAAGAAGTAGAATTCCTTTATGATATATAACTCCGTTGCTTCGTTTTGCACATTTAAAACTGTAGTCTGTTTTTGAGTTTTTATTTAATTTGACCTACCCGGAGAGAGAAGGTGGGACTGTCACAGTCTCCCGAAACAGCCCCCAGCATCGGCATGTCCCTGGTAGCCCTCACCCCATGTCACAGGCGGGCCCACACAGCCCCACGGAGAAAGTACTTGATGATCGGAAAGCTCATGTGTCCCCCAATACCTACGTGCAAGGAAGGGCCTGTCACTCCTTCTGGTCCCTGGATAATCCGTTTTTCTCAGAGTGTGATGCTTGGAGCTGCTTCAGGAGAGGGGACTTCCCTTCTGAGACCACTGCCTACCTGGACCGCCCACACTCTGTGACCAGCCCAGTACCCCCTTGTGCTCCACTTCTGTACCCAGGGAATCGGGGTGCGTGGGGTCGGACTAGGGAAGGCAGCCCGACTTCTTCCAACCCCCACCTCACAGCTGCACCCTCCATAATATCCCGACCATGTTCTTCAAGTCACTAAGCCAAAAAGCCTGTGAGCCAGCTTCAGCTCCATCCAGCCTTGCATCCAAACCTTGCCACATCCTGTCCATTTTACATCCAGAGCCTCCCTTTAAATCCCCACAGCTACTGCCCTGCTACAGGCCACTATTGTGACTCATCTGGGCTATTACAGTCACCCCCAGATGGTTTTCACTGCCAACCTGCCTGACTTCAATCCATCATTCATCATCACCTGTTGTCTGGGTGATTCTTCCAAAAAGCCACTCTGATCATCCGAGGTCCAATTAAAACATTTCAGGGTCTCCTATTATCAGAGTCCAGGCTCCTTACAAAGCTTTCACCCCTCCCCCCCACCTGTCTCTCCAGCCTTTTTATTCACTTTCTTTCTCACAAAGCCCACGCAGAAGCCACAGAACACCACTTGAGTCTCCAGACTTTTTCCCACTCCCTGGCTTGGAATGCTCTCTCCCCCTTAGCAGTGTTCACATCCTTAAATGTCATGTCTCCCTTGTTGCTATTCTTTATCCCTTCTCCAGGAAGACTTGATTGCTACCTTCCTCTGTTTCTGCAACTCTCGAAAAGTATCTACCATTCCTTTAAATGACGCAGTGTCGTGATGATCGTATCATCTCTCTCCTTTACCATCATCATCTCAAGGCAACATGATGTCTTCCGTCTAGCTAAGCCTTGCCACATAGTTGGCATCTAACAAATGTTTACTGAATTTGTTTAATTAGGCTGAAGATATGTCGCCCCTGACCAGGTATAGTTTACTATAAAGAAAAAAAAAAAAGTGGTTAGAGAACTGTTTACGCAGACTCAAAGTCATGTTTCCAAAGACAAAGATGTTGTTTTTAAAATAATTTAAAACAAGGGTAGGTGGCCGCTCCATCAGCACATGCTCACTGAACAGCTGCGGAACCAAAGGGACCCTCCCAACAGAGGATGCCCTCTTTTTATCATCTACGAATCACATTCTCAACACTTCACGCCTTGTCAAACAGAGTAGGAGGCAATATTATTGACATGGAAATGGGTGGAAATTGACATCCTTTCTTTGCTTAATCCAGAAATTATGGATGGTAGCGATAGCTACAATTTACTTTGTGTCTGCTGTATGCCAGGCACAATATCTAATAATGACCCTACACTATGATTGTAGCCATCCCCGCTTTTTAAAGACATAGAATAAAGTATGATTCCTACATCCAAGCATTTTATATCTACATGGATTTAAATAGATCGAAGGTAGACGCCTTCGATGAAGCCTTCCCTCAACCCCTGACCAGGTAAGGTACCCCTGTTCCCTGCTCCATACAATGAACTCCTCTGTGATTACTTCTTTAATATCTGTCTTTTCTCCTAGACAGAAACTGTATGAGGGCTGGGGCAATGTCCTGATGCTCACTCTTATAACCTCAGCAGATGACACAGAGCCTGACATACAAAATAAATGGATGGAGTATGGGAGAGACAGATGAGATCCTCTCATCTGGTCTAGTCACTATTCATTGACAATCTCTACTCGTTTTGGCTGAGTTTTTCTTGGTTCTGCTTCCCATATATACTGAGATTTTGTCTTCCTGCCCCGTTCAGTCTTCTCATTCTCTCCATCTCTGCCTCAGCAACCCTTGCCAATGGCCGGGGTTAATTTCATCACTATCCTCCAAGCGTTTTGCCTATCCAGGACTCTGAGCTCCTAAGTATTTCTTGGCTTTCCCCAAGTACCCTAACTTTGAGTTAACCTCTGAGACTATGGCAGACCACAGGACTACGTCATACCGCATTCTTACTCTTCTCCCTAAATTCTGCCCGAGATTCCTCCTACTGCTAAGTGAGGTCCAGAAGAGAGTGCTCTCATGAATTATCCAGTCATAATATTAGTCAGGACTCTTCAGTACAAAGAACAAAAACCCTACTCAAACCAGTGTCAGTGAGGAAAGAGGGCAACTGTCAGCCCCGTAATTGGACAGTCTTAGCTTTAACGACTTCAGGCAAAGCTGACATGTAGAACATCACCAAGCTCTCTGTGTCTGTCTCTCCACATCAGCCCTTGCTTGCCTCATACAGTTGTCCTGATTCTCACAAAAGACCCTCAGTGCATTAAGAAATACGACTATGGGGAATTCCCTCCGGGCCACCTCCTCACAGCTCACGATCCAAAAAGAAGAAAGACTCTTCCGGAATCTGTGTATCAAGTCTCATGGAAGGATTCTGATCGATTCTCTTTGGGTCTTATGCCAACATCTGAACCAATCACTATGGAGAAGGGAAGTAAACAATGACAAGTGGACCAGCCTGGGTCATATGCCATCCCTGAGGGTCATATTGTGTTTTCCCCAATGAGAGCTTGGTGGCAGACAAAATCTGTCCTTGTAATCATTCACACAATAGACAGATATCTCATGAGCACCTTTTCAGAATAAAACCCTGTATTAGGCTTTGTGGAGGAAAACAAAGATTAGTCAGAATTATTATGGCCAAAAAGGGCTCAGAGTCCTTACGAGATTTTGTTATATACATAAATATCTATAGCGGAATGCAGTTGGGCCCTAAAGGCATAGATAGAGTACTCACAGATAAAAGGGAGATATCTGAGGTGTCACCTGTGGAAGCCAGTGCAGAAGAATAAGTCAAAAATCTTAGTGGTTAATTGGAGGGTGGTTAAGCATGAAAGCACATCAACCCTGTTTACCCAGAGCCAGCTGGATGCCTGGGCATGACGTCCTGAGGTCCTTCCAGGCATCCATGTTGCTGTTTTCTTTCAGGTCCAACTTCCTTCCATTCTTCTTTCATTCACCATCCTGTCCTGATTCACTTAGCTCATGTAAGACCCCTGATTCTGCCCTTTATAATCTACCAGGCTGGTCCATCCGATGGCCACCTATGTCCTACTATTGATTCCTGAGCATCGTTGGGTATCTGGTCTTTAGGTCTGGTTTGGCTTTGTTCTAAGGATCTCTTCTACCACATTCTTTAGCCTCTCGCCCTAGACTTCTAACCTGTCCTCAGTTTGCCTGTAGAAGCTCAGTCTTGGATATCCCTCCCTTTTCATTTCATATCCCCCCACCCCCAGGACAGGATCCCATCCGAAGGTTGAACTCTTCGTCAAAGAGGGAAAGTGGATGTAGCTGGATGGGTAGGAACAATGCTGCTTGGAGGCAGGGACACATCTGGTTAGAAGGGAAAATCTCAGCCAGCTGACTAGATTGGCCTCTTGGGTTCAATCAATTCATAATTTCAGTTTATTCAGTACATGTGTTTCACAACTCTACATGCTCCAGAAAATATATGTCCCCCCCCCCACACACACACACACACTGGCTGGCATGTGAAACTTTGTCAGTCAAATAGTTATTTGCTCCATTAAAAGCACACAGTGGACTTAAATATTTTCCTTTCTTAATGACTCTTTAAGTGAATTAACTTTTTTTTAATTGAGGTGAAATTTGCATAACATAAAATTAATCATTTTAAGGTGTAAACTCAGTAACATTTAGTACCTTCTCAATGTTTAAAAACAAAGGCTATCACCACTGTCAAGTTCCAAAATATTTTCATCGCCCTGAAAGAAACCTCCACACCATTAAGCCATCGCCCTCCAGCCCTCCTCGCCTAAGCCTCTGGCAACTACCAACCAGTTTTCTGCCACTGCTCTGAATATTTCGTATAAATGAATCATGCGATATGATCTTTTATGTCTGGCTTGTTTCACCTAACGTAGTGTTTTCAAGGTTCATCCACATCGTATCATGTATCAGTATTTCGTCCTTGTTTGTGACTGAAGAATATTCAATTGTATGTAAAACCACACTTTGCTCATTCACTCATCTGCTAATAGATAATTGGGTTGTTCCCACTTTCCGGCTACTGTGAATAGTGCTGCTATAAACATTCACGGGTAAGATTTGGTTGCATATCTGTTTTCTATTATTTGGGGCACACACCTAGAAGGAGAAGTTCTGGAGCACAGGGTAAGTCCATATTTGCTTTTTCTGAGGAACCGCCATACTATCTCACACAGCAGCTGAGCCATTTGACATTCCCACCAGCAATGCGCGATGAATTCAATTTCTCTACATTCTTTCCAACACTTGTTAATTTTGGAATTGTTTTATTATTATTATTATTATTAATTATTGCCCTCCTTGTGGGTGTGAAGTGATATTTCGTTGTGGTTTTGCTTCACATTTTCCTAAGTTTAATGATGTAAAAACATCTTTTCATGTGCTCATTAGACATTTATATATGTCTATTCAAGTCCTTTGCCCATTTTCAAATTTCATTTTTTGTCTTTTTGTTGTTGAGTTGTAAGAGTTCTTTATATATTCTGAATAGATATATGATTTGCTATTTCCCATCATTCTGTAAGTTACCTTTTCACCTTCACTTTCTTAGTGCATACGCTTTTACTGTTTTTAATTTTGATAAGTCCAACTTGCCTTTCTTTTCTTTTTCTTTTTTCTTTTCTCTGCTTATGCCTTTGATGTCATATCTAAGAAAATATAGCCAAATCCAAGTTCACAATAATTTATTCCTCTCTTTCCTTCTAAGAGTTTTATATTAAGCTTTTAGTTCTTATATATAGGTCATTGATCCATTTTGAGTAATTATTATATATGATATGAAGAAGGGGTCCAACTTCATCCTCTGGCATGTAGATATTCAGGTGTCCCAACACTATTTGTTGAAGAGACTCCTCTTTCCACCATTGAATGGCGTTGGCATCCTCGTTGAAAATCAATCGGTTATGAATGTATGAGTTTATTTCTACTTTCATTCAATTCTATTTCAGTGATCTATATGTTCATCTTTATACCAGTACCACACTCTTTTGATTACTGTAGGTTTGGAGTAAGTTTTAAAGTTGGGTAATGTGAGCCCTCCCTGTTCTCTATATTTCAACATTGTTTTAATGAATTAACCCATTTTAATTACACGAAGCCTCCTGTGGTTAATGAAACTCACACAAGTCTTCCTAGGAAGCAACATGCTATAGTAAAAGGATCCTTGGGAAGAGAATCTGGGGACTTGGGTTGTGGTTCTTGCTTTGCCAACTGTCTAGGTGCCCTTTGCAAACCACATCGTCACTTTAGGTCTTGCTTTACTCGTCTGCAGAATGGAGACAAGGGAACTCAAATTCACATTTTCTGCTTGGAGCAGGACCGAGACCTGAGCCTTGAGGGGTGCCCTGAGCCTTGAGGGGTGCCAGCTTCATAAGCACGGCAGGGAAGATTTCCTGGGACAGAGACTACGAGGTGATCAGAGTAGTCAGAGGAAAACAAGGAGGATGTGGAAGCACAGAAGGAAAGGACGAGAGGGCTTCCGTGTGGGGGAGGGAATTGTCAACAATATCAAATGCTGCTAAGAGGTCAAGGTGAAGACAGAAAATAGCCACCAGGTTTAGTGACATCGAGGTCATTGGTGACTTTAAGAGCTGTTTCAGGGTATGATGGGGGGGGCAAGATTGAAGTGGACTGTGGAGCAAGTGAGGAATTGAAGAAAGTTGAGGCAGCTCCTTAGGAAATTTAATTTCCAAACATAGTCTATTCCCAGTCCTTCCCCATCTTCATCGAGTCCTGTACAATTTTAGGTAAATCTCTTCACTTCTCTGGATCTATAACTCCCCCAAAGAAGTCGGAGGGAGGGGGCCTATACCGTACCTCTAACTGCATTGATAATCTATTGTAAACCAAAATCAGCATATATAATCTGAAACAGAGAACTGGGCACTTAAGAGGACAATGGATCAAAAGAGGGTTGGGTGCTATCATTTCTCTAGGGAACCCCCCACCACATATTCTTCGAGTTAAGAGGAGCACAGAGCACTTTAGAGAATGAAGGGTCAAGTGGGGTGTGAGTCTGCATAAGGAAGAGTCCGGAGGTGGGGAGAAAGAGAGGGACAGAGATCGACCTGATTCAAGAAGGCCCTAGAGGCACTTAGCGCTGCAGGGGAAGGAATCCTGGTTTATTCAAAGGAGGGAGGAGGCCAGGTAGAATGGCTCTGGTATCCACTGCCAGCCCAGAGGAAGGCAGGGCTGGGCTGAGAAGGGATGAGGAAGGCGGAGAAGAAAGGCAGCAGCAATAATTACTCAAGCTGGCAGCCAGCCTCAGCTAGAGGGTGACCCCTGGGACCCCAGAGTAGAAAAGAGTGAGGGTTCCTTTAATGGCCACAGGTGTTGGAGTAGAAAATTTTCCATGAAAAGGGGGCTGTTCCACATGATTAAAATAACCACTTGGGCCCTCTTGGCAAGCTCAGGCCTTGTTTTTTTCACACTTTGCAGCATGTCCTTCAACTCCTTTTGGAGGCTGTTCCGAGGATAAATGGCAAAAGAAATTCCTTTTCACACACACTAATAAGGAAGGAGTGGGAGAAAGTGGGGCCCCCGAGGGCAGGCCGGGGAGGCAAGGGCAGGGCCAGTTGGGTTTTTACCGAAGACTGAGGGAGGCCAGGGGATATGGAATGAGGAGGGGCCATGTGGGAGCAAACTGCTCCCTCTGGAACTGGGCAACCGGTTGGGGGTGGGGTGGGGTGGGGGTTGGTACAGAGACTTCGGCAGGAGAGCTGAAAATAGTGACAGAGACCAAAGCCTCTTTCAAGAGAGAGAGCTCAAGGCCTGGTCGCTCATGGTGGTCTTCGGGATAAGTTGACCAAGGCAATGTGTCATGAGACAGGCTGAGAAGAAGACAAATTTGTACCCTCTTGGGTGTTTCAAGTCTGCCTCATCTGCAGGGAGAAGCCAAGCCCAGACGCAGCCTAAGAGCAAGCTTACGTACCACTTAACACCGTCTGGATAGGTCACTGGACGACCCGGAGTTCTGGCTTCCCGTCCATCGGGTGGGGTTGCTGGAGGATGGAATAAGACCTCGTAGGGAGAGCACCGGCTCTGAACGACAGGCGATGTTAACGATGATGACGGTCTCGCGGTCCTCGCTCTACCTGAGACCTCCAGGGTTTGCCTCTGGTCTTCGCCCCAGCCCTACTCGCACTTGGTTTTTTGGTTCCCTTAGTCCTGGATCAGGTACCAGCCCCTCCCTCCTCACGCGTAGCCCCTAGGAATGAATGCAGGCGATGACTCCCTTCCACTGACGCGAAGTCGGTGAAACTCTCTTGTCGTCGTCGCTGTTGGTGACATTATTGTTATTGGGCAAAAGCTGACCATGGCCTTTTCTGGCCACGTGACTTCCTACAAAATGCCCTCTGCCCCCCTCCTGCCCCCCATAAGCGTGCTCCTCAGTCTCACTGGAAGATGCTCGGCCCTTGCTCAGGCCGCCCTCTGCCTGGGGTTGCTCTCGCCCTGCCAGGCCACATTCTCCTCAGGCTCCTTAGGCCCTCTCAGAGGATGTCAGAGTGTCTGGCCTTGACCCCAGGTGGCCTCGCCTAGCTATCTCAGGCCTCACCGACCCTCTCATCCTTTGACGCATGCTTTCCAGACAGCTGTTTTTCAGGGTGTGATCTGAGGGTCACCTACATCGGACTCCCCTGGGGAACTTGGAAAAGTAGGTTCCTGACCCCCTCCCCCATTCTGAATTAGAATCCCTAAAATGCAGCCAGGGGAGATGCATTCGTAGTGATCTCTGATCGTCTGCTGTCCCTTATCGTTTGTGCCAAATTGGTGGGACTGGAACACATTGCAGTGCCTGTCACAGTGCCTTGTACTATGCGAAGCTCAATAAATGGTTGTTGATAGGTAGGTAGGTTGATAGATAATGGATGGATTGATGGATGGATGGATGGATGGATGGATGGATGGATGGATGGATAGATAGATAGATAGATAGATAGATAGATAGATAGATAGACAGATGAGAAATAATAGAGCAAAACCATGTTACAGTTTTGGTGACAATTCTTCTGATATCTCATGGAACTAAAGCGTGGGATGGGGAGAAGAGTCTCACGAAAGACAGGGCCATGAAGCTGGTGAGAGCAAGCGCAGCAGGAGGGTTACGCTTGGCCTCAGTGATCTGGCAGCACACAGTTCAAGTTTGCCTCAGGCTGGCCAAGAGTGTTGGGGTGAGTTACCGAATCTGTCTGAGACTGATTTTCCCACCAGTAAAGAGGATAACAGCCACCCAGCTCTCGGGAGCACGGTGAGCGGTGGCTTAGGTGACCCGGGCAGCTGAGCACGGTAAGCCGGGCTGCCCTGGCCTCTCTGCACGGCTGCTTCCCTCTCTCCTGGCCTGGCTTCTCCTTGCACAGAGCCAACTCGTAGACAGTTTACATCTCCTCGGAGGCAAACACCCCAGAGACAGTGTGTCGTTCTCAGTCCTAACGCAGAGTCTCCAGAGAAGAGAACTTGCAGAGCCCTGTAGGGCCCATCCCAACCCTGACCCTCCCTCGTCAGGAATGAGGGGTCCAGTCATGCAAGCACGGGTACGGCTCCATCGCCTCGCCACCCCCCACCCTCCAGTTCTCAGAGAGAAGGGTGGAAGGTGGTCCCTGGCTGGGCCGACACCCCCAGGTATGTACTGTGACTCCCTAGAAATAAACACCTTCCCCGGCCCTAACTCCATGGCTGTACTTCTGTCAAAGAGCCTGCCCGCCCCATCTTCCTGGGGCTGAGTGCTTCAGCGTCAGAGCTGCCCGCCTCCGCCCCTGACCCTTCCCTTGTTCCCTCAAGCTCCCTACCTGTATGATCGTCCCAAAGCTGCCTATATTCTCTCCACTGGAGGTGGGGAGGTGTCCCAAAATACAACCCCTACCCTCAGGGTGCCGGCAACCCAGGTGATGATGTTGAGTCAACACACACGAACTGATTGGAGAAGTGTCCAGTACTCAGCCTTGAGCCCTGACTCTGAGGGCGGAAGGAGTCCAGAGAAGGGAGAGTCCTATGTAATAGGAGTAATCAGGGAAAGCTTCCCGGAGGAGGAGAAACTGGGGCAGGAGCTTGAAGTCTGTGGGGGTTGGGAAGAACATTCTGGGCAGGCACCGGAGGAACGGAGAAAGCCCTACTGATAAACCGCCCAGGGGAAGAGGGTGGCAGGAAGGACAGGGAGAAGAGGCCAACTCAGCAGGAGTTGTAATTATGGAGGGCCTCGCTGGCCAGGCATGGGCCCTCGGACTGTGCACTGGACGGTGAGCCCTGGCCTCCCTCCCATCTTGCTGGGCAAGCTGGCTGTCAGGCCTCCCACAGGTCCCAGGGCTGCCCCATTGATTGGCCTGTGAAAGGCCACTTGGTGGGCTGGTTGCCGAGAGACGGCCCCAGAGGCCATGGCTGGGATTAGCAAGTGGCCCTGTTTGCTCTTCTTGTTGGGAGGCAAGAGGACTTTGGTCTCAGCTTATCAAACTGCCCTGGGTTTGAAAGCCCAGGAATGCAGCCTTGGGCAAATGTGCAGGTTCACAGGACACCCATTAATCAAACAGTTCCCTTCCCTCCACCCCTAATAACCTGACCCCCCACTACACACACACACACACACACACACACACACACACACACACGACACTCATGCACTCACTCCCACTGCACTTTCATATGGTCTTTTGGAGGTCCAAGCCCCCTGACAGCTGAGCCAGGCCCAGTGGAGGGACCGCAGGAGAGCAGGCTGGCTGGGACGCTGCGTCTTTCTCTAGTTTGCCGCAGGCCGACCAGAGGCAGCCAGAAGTCCAGTCGGGGGCTTCCAGGAAGGCATAGAGCTCGCCTTGGACTACGCGGCTATTGTCTCTTAACTCCGCCCCCTGCCCTTCACCCTGTGGCCGCCACCGAGCTCAGGCACCTGACACCTCTGGCCCGGATGCCTCCAGCTGCCCCTCCTAGACCTGCCCAAGCCACAGGACGGCCCCAGAAATGCGTTCTCCACCTGGAAGCCAGAGTGGTCTCCCTAAAATCCACACCCGATCCTGCCTTTCCCAGCTTGCAATTATGCTCCCACCCACTCCCTCTGCCATTGCCCTAGGATAACAGCCAACTGATGCTGCGCTCATCGTGCAGCTGTCTGTGATCCGCACGTTCTGAATGACTGGCAGTTCAGGAGTGCTTATACTGTGCCCCCCGCCTCTGCATGCCTGCTCCCTCTGTCTAGAGCACTTATAGCCCCCACATCCCTATCTCAGTAACCCCTGCATGACCTCCAGTGTGTGGCTTGCTGTCTTCTCCTCTGGGCAATGCAGCCTCCGCCTGTTCCCCCGGCCCCGCAGGCTCATCCCCCTGCGGGCCTGCTCTCCTTTCCTGTTTGCCCCTTCCGCTGGACCCCCAGCTCCCTGCACTGGGCCTGGAGCCTAGCAGGCTCCCTCTCGGTGTTTGTAGAATGCGTATGGACGCCAGCTGTTTTCAAATATTTAAAAGGCCATCATGTGGGAGAAGGATTAGTCCTAACCTGAGCGGCTCAAAAGGCACAATGGGATCAGCGATTGGAAGCAGCAGAGAGGCAGGAGCCTCATGGGGTTCCGCTGTGACATAGGCTGTTCTCGGAGCTGGCGAGTTCCCTGCCACCTGTGGCCACCAAATGAGACAGGGTGACCCTTTAAAGGTGGTGGCAATAGATGGGCTTCTCTTTGGATGACATGACCTCCAAGGCCTGGTAGCTCAGGACTCTAAGGGTTAGCTCCACTTTGGGGCCCCCTCACGTACACACACTCGTCATGGCGCAGTTCTGGGCTTTCCCAGGCAGGGCCCGACCAGGCCGCGCCTCAGAGGTGCTGAGGAGCAGGACGCAGGCTCGGCTAGGACAGGAAATCTGTCGCCGTTCTGGAGATGCGAGCTTTGTGCCTTTGGGTTGAAGGTGACTGTCAGCCTCAGAGCTCCCAAGGAAGAGATGGGCGCTCTTCCACCCGAACCTGCGGGGCCGGCCCTCTGCTTCTGCCCTCCGAGAGCAGATGGCTGTGCTCCTGCCCACGGCTGGGACCCGGCCCTTTGACACCAGAGCCAACTCAGGTGCAGCAAGGAGGAGAAGTGACCTCTGCTCAGCCAGCACGGCTCCTTGGCCTCAGCTGGGCCGTCCTCCCTCGCCAGCAAGGTCACTGTTATCTGCTCCACGAACAAGCAAGCTCACAGGGCCTGGACGCCCTCCAAATATGTAGAGGGAGTTTTAACCTAACCCGGGACTAGAAGTCCTCCCATGCCTGCAATTTTCCAAGTGTTATAAACTCTAGGCAAAGACGTGAAAGAAAGGCACACGGTGGAGCTTCTGCAGCCACGGGCCGTCGATGTCACCTGTGCGTGCCACATGCGCGTGTCGAGGCGCGTGTGTCTGTATGCATCAGTGCGCGCCTGTTTGTCAATGTACGGGTGTCGAGGTCTGTGTTCTTGGTGTCGGTGTGCGTCTCTGGGTCGATGTGTCCGTGCGTGTGCCAATGTGTGCTTCTGTGTGTGACTGTGTGTGTCTGAGTGTGTCAGTCTGTGTCTGTCAGGGTGTCTGTGTGCCAGTGTGTATGCATATGCTGTGTGCGTGTGTGCGCGTGTGTGTTTATCTGTCAGTGGGTCCTTGGAGAGACGAGCACACTATTATTAGTGGACACCGAGAGCTGACAGCCTAAAAATGAGTTTACTAAAACCCGATTCATGAAATACAGGCCACTGTGGTAATTTAGCTTAAGGGCAAATAGCTGTATATATGTCTCAGTGATCTCGGAGGCCATCGCTGTGTTACTGTAAAGTATGAGAAATGATGCTTCTCATGAGGACTCTTTGTCATCAAGAAAAAATTGTAGAGTATCCTTTATTTAGGGAACCAGGGAATCATGTGCCAGTTTCAGGCCCATGAAATATTAAAAATTTTTAATGTTATGTTTTCAAGGAGTGCCAGGTATCAGAATACAAGTGCTGCGAAGATCTCACATACAAACGAATGCCACATAACTGAGGGCGGCTGTAATAGAACAGCCTGAACAAGTTTCTTCCTAGGGTAGATCAAAGCTTTTAAAAAGTAATATTTTTACTTTTTTTACATTTCAGTAACTCTCCATTTCTTCGGCCTAAAACAAACCAGGTAAAGCGTGAAGAAATGCTCTTTATCATTATGAAAAATTATTAATGATAGTCAAGTGCTTAGAGTTGCATTTCGTCAGCATCCAAGAGCCCACTAAGATTCACATTTGAAAACTAACCTGTGTGGATCGAAGTACGTCTTTCTAGCATAGAACATATATGTGTATTATCGGCATTATTCTCAGAATAAGTGGGGGGCGGGGGGATGCTATGTGTCTCATCTTATGGAATGAGCACTGTGTCCGCCCTGCCGTCCCCAGACCCCTGATGTAGCCCATGACGGGGGCCTTGTCCTCTCCGAAAGCGGTCCTTTCCAGATTCGCAAAACTGTCTTCAACAGTTCTTTAGATTACAGCGCGATGCATTTCCCGAGACATCCACCTGTAATCCTAGCTGGACTCCTGAGAAGGTCTGGACTCTAGGTTGCACGTTACAGAAATTAGCCAAAGTTAGCGTAAGCTATAAGGACAATTTATGATAATGTGCGAAGTCTCTCCTGGGATCTCAGGGCAGAAATACAGAAAACACAAAGCCGGGCATAAGAAAGGCCCTGGGGATCTTGCCATCCCACTGCCCAGCTTTTCTGGATGAGTCCAATTCACTCTCCTTTCCCAGAAAAGCACTGTTTTAGGCTACAGTGTACCTGAGAAGGATGGGATAGGAAAGATGGCTGTCTATTGTTTCCAAGGTCACAGTTGCAGGACTCCCAATCTTGCAGAACTCAAAGGTGCCCCTACACAATCTAACCTTTCTTCTTCATAGTAGCCCTTCAAACACAAGTCCAGGGTCATGTCTTCTTTGAATCCTCTGCCAAAAATCCTTCAGTCATTTGTTACTTGGCCTGGCTGTGTGTCTCCTCCCGATCCTGACAGTAATCTAAAAGAACTACTACCGAGTGCCTCGGTGATTGACAATGTAGGTATTTGTAGATACTTGACAAATTAAATTTTTCCAACATACCGACTATTCTCATGTGGCCCTAGCTAGGAAAAGTGAGCTGTTCCTGGGCTTCCACATCGCCCAAGAGCCACCTCTCACCCAAGTAACATCAGCCACGGTGGGGTAAGGAGCCCACAGGTGACAGGAACCAATACAAAAGTTTCAAATACTCACAGCGAGAGGGCTCTTGGAGAATAATTTGTTCCAATATCCTCATATTATAGGGGGGAAACATGATGGCCAGAGATTTGGGAAAAGATTTGCCATGCATCCAAGTTCATTGAGAGAGAAAACCAGAGAATGTTCCCTGATTCACACTCTTCTAGCTCAAATCACGTCCAGGGTCCAGGGTCCCGGCTTCTCACAAAACTATGTGAATTTATACAACAAATTGGGTGTCCCGAGACATTTGTCCCAGGTATATCTTTATGGTTAAATATACCTGCTTCCTCATCATCAATGGGAGGATAATGACCAATTTCACAGGGTGTGCCAAGGGTAAAATGAAAGATTATATAAATTCTCACATTGTATGTAATAAATGACTGACTTATCATCATCATTATTAAAACTGTTATTATGGACCCAACTTCATAGAGTGAAAGACATTCTAGGCTACAAAGTAACAAGGTTATCCATTTATTTAACAACCGAGTGTCTTGCATGCACCTGTTCTCCTCAGTGACTCTAATTGTACACATATTGAGCCATTTGAATTTGTTCCACAGCTCACTGATGTTCTGGGGTTTTTCCAGTCTTTTTCTCTGTGTTTCATATTGAATAGCTTGTATTGCTATTTCTTCAAGTTCACTATTATTTTCTTCTGTGAAGTCTAATCATCCAGTCTAATTTTTATCTCAGACATTGGGGTTTTTTTTTTTTCATATCTAGAAGTTATATTTAAATTTCTTTACATCTTCCATGTCACGTTCACACTTTTCTCTGTCTTTAATACACAGAATATACTTATAATAACTGTTTGAGAGTCCTTGTCTGCTAATTCTAACACTCGTATCATCTCTGAGTCTGTTTACATTGATTGATAGTTCTATTCATTATGAGTTATATTTTCCTGCTTCTTTGCATGCTCGGTAATTTTTAATTGGCTGAGAGATATTGTGAATTTTACCTTCTTGGGTGCTGAATATTTTTGTATGCCTTTCAATGTTCTTGAGTTTTGTCCTGGGATTCAGTTAAGTTGTTTGGGAACAATTTCTTTCAAGGCAGGTCAGCCTTAAGTCTAGAGCTAATCAGACTTATTGCCACTATGGAGGCCATAACCTTCTGAGTACTCTACTCAATACCCCAGGGTACTAGGTTTTCCACTGTGGCTGGTGGAACACAAATTATTCCTGACCTGTATAAGTTCTGGGGATGGTTATGCTTATTCCTTTATGGGGTCCTTTCCCCTGGCCTCCAGTATCTTCTTTGCATGAGCGCATCCGTCAGTGCTCTGCTGAGTACTTAAGAAGACCCCTCTGCAAGCTCTCCCCCTCCTCTCCATGACTCTGTCCTGTGAACTGCCACGGTCTGCCCTCCCCACGGGACTGCCAGACTCCACCTGGTCCCCCCTCCCAGTGCTACAGCCTAGAAATTCTTCCGTTTCCCCTCTCTCAGGAGTAGCTGCCCTGCACGCCCTGTTATTCACTGCCTAAACACCATCATTTCATCTCTGTGTCCTGTTTCCTACTTGTTTAAATTGGAGTTAATGCCAGTCCTTGTCACTCTGTCTGGGCTGGAAATGGAAGCCCTGCTTCCACTTTTGGAGAAGAGAGTTTTTCCTCACTAAAGGTGGACCTCAGAGGATTCTGGGATTGGTGCCCCGGCTGTCACTCTACCTCTTCGAAGAGCCTGAGCTCAAAGCCAACGCAGTGGAAGGCGGAGCCAGGAGATGCAGACATCGTGTGAGCCCCAAATCAAGCTGGTCCGTTAGAGATATCGCAGCTACATGAGGAAAAAATCCCTTTGCTCAAGCCATTTGGGGGTCGGAGTTTTCTAGCGTTTGAAGTGAACAAGTCTGAATGATTTGCTCCTCTATTTAAGGTACATTTGAATAATAGTGTGTGCGTTTTAAAACCGGGGCAAAGGTTAACGAAAAAATTCTGTTATCGAAATGTCTGTCTCCCTAAACACAGTAGGTGCTTAGTAAATGCTGATCCTCTGTCCTGTCCTCAGAAATCCGCTTCTTCCTTCATGCTATTGATCTGGCCTACAAAATGGATCCATTCTCTCTCCCGCCACCTCCCAACTCCCCTTTTTTTTTCAGTCAGTAGCAGGTCTGTTCCTCGGTTTCCCTCTGAGCTGAATGAGGGCTTTACAGTTAATATCCTGCCGCCTCTGATTGCAGCTTTAAGAGGTGTAACATTTGATAAGCTCCATTTAGTTTGGCTGTGCTGCATTGTTTAAATTATTCAAAGACAGATTGCTCCCCTGCCCTCCCCTCCCCTTCCCCCAAGGATTTCTGCTCTACTGAGCCTGCCGCAGGCAAGTTACCAGGAAATAAGGAAGGGGAATCAGCAGGGCAGTTTCTCACTGTAAGGCTGAAAATCAGTTCCAGCCGTTGTTCTACACCCATCACACCCCATTATTCCTTGCTAATTGCAAGCCTGCTATGCAGGTTAACTCTTTGCGAACAATGCTGGCTTTGATGGCTAAAGGGGCGCTGGGCTGCCTCTGCGTTTCTCCCCCCCTCCCCCCCTGGGCCTCTCCCACCGTCCTCAGCTGACTCGCCTGTCTGGGGTTCCAAGGGTCTCACTTTGTGGAAAAGGAAATCTGAAGGAGAGCCATTCCCCAGGTTTTCTGGGGACAGTGGCGGGCTGGGGGCAGGGGGAGGTGGAGACAGCTGAGCAGGTGGGGACAGAATCTGAACAGCTTAATATCTAAATGATGGCAGGGAGCAGACAACCCAGACTCAGCATCAGCCTCGCTGTCTAGGCAACGGTCTCAGAAAATACTTGCTCCTTCTGGCCCAGAACAAGGATGGAGAGCACTTGGCCATAGCCCATGGTCACGTCTCGGTTCGTCATTCACCAGAAAAGTTTGCTTAAAATAAAACAGGCGGTTTGAATGCAAAATCCTATTTGAGGGACCATCTACTTCATCCACAGAATCTATTGGCCTAGATTTGGCAGCTATTCAGTTAGAACAAGTAAAAATAATCGTAAGCGAGGTGGCATGGCCTGCGACGGTAAAAAATTCTTAACTGTTTGGCTTATTACAGAAGAAGTTTGCTAACTCCCGACCTGAAATCTTGATTAAAAGAAATTAAGGCAACATGGCCACTAAGTGAGCCTGTTTTGAACTGGATCCCAAACACAGTGTAATAACATCAGAAAAGAACACAGTGTAATAGCATCAGAAAAAGGCCAATAGTTGGACAACTGACAAAATTTGAATAAGACCTGCCGATCAGATGACGACGTGCATGTCAATGTCAATTTCTTCATCACTGTACTTTTCATCATTGTCAATTTCTTGATCATTTCTTGCAGCTCTGCAAGATGTTAACATTTGGGGAATCTGGGTATGTGGGAGTTCTTTCCGCAATTTTTGCAACTCTTTTGTAAGTTTGAAATTACTTTGAAAAAACATAAAACTGCAAAAAAATGATCATAAGGGCATGGAGAGTCTTCTCCCCAGAATTCTACTCACCAGAATTCTAGGAACACCCAGAGCAGAGCTTACGCTCCCCGGAGGGCCTGCACGCCAGCTGAGGGGCCCCGATACTTTAGAGAGAACACCGGTGTGTGGAAAGGACTCGGAGTAAGGAGGGAGGGGAAGCGAGTCGTAGAAGGATGTCCATGTGGCGATCTTGACCCAAAACCCTAAACTTTAGTAAATTTACTAACCTTATGCAATATAATTGATTCGATTTTTTTTGCTGAAGAAGTGAAGCAGAGCCAGATGGTAGGAACGGAGAGGGCACACCTGGGTGAAGGGCAGAGGCGAGGGCCGTAAGCAAGTGAGGCCGGCCGCTGACAGAACTCTCAGGAAGCCGTGGGGCTGACCCAGGCTGGGAACAGGGCTGGAGCCGACTTCACCCACACTGCCAAGGGTCGGAGAGGTCCCAGGTTCTAGGCTCCCCTCTCAGGGACTATGGGACACAAAACGTGCATTACTTCCTGGCAAAGGAGGCGACCCTGATCTGTTCCCTCGAAAACGCGCAGCCCAGACTGACATCAGGACAAGAAATGGGGCGCTAGGAAAGTCACCGCATCGGAAGCCAATGGTACCCTGGTCACTCGGGGCCACTCTCTGTGCTGTTTCTTTTCTCTGCCTGTCAGAACCTGCAAACCAGACCCTGGAGGAGGTCCACTTGTACTGATCTGTGGAATATCCAAAGTTAGTAACTAATGACAAAGCAAAAACATACTGCCCACTGCAGAAGTAGCTATGTCTTTAAAAGTTTTGTTAGACAATTACTAAAGGAAGTTATAAGGAAATCATCATCACCTACCCCCTCCATCACACACACACACACACACACACACCCCAAAAGAAATGAGGAACTATCCCAGATGAATAAGTCTCGGATTTAAGGATCATAAGGAGTCAAAGAACACAGTGTACTAGCATCGGGCTGATTTTACCTCTATTTCAACAATTGCATAATATTTACAATGTGCAATTGTCAAAGTGATACAGTTTTACAGACTGAATTTACTCAGGGTCTCTGAAAATGTTTCCTCCAAAATAAAAATATACCAGCTAAACTTATTTACAAAGTAGAAAGCTCCTTCAGAAATGGCATGATTTAGAAGAAAAATAAAGGGAAGAGTAGGAAGGGAAGTGAGAGGCAAAGACAAAGAATGAGGGAAGAGCCTCTGCTCAGCTCTGAGTGGGTGCATTTAGATGGCTTACATGTGGGTGATGAAGGGACCCTTGACGTTGTGGCTGGAGGGCCCTTTCAGAGGACAAAGCTAGGAGACTTCTGGATTGGTCAATCTTGCTGCTAACGAATGTCCCAACCAAAACTATCCAAAATGTGCCCCACATTATCCGAAGGGGTGAGAACTGTCAGCACAGGGGAAGAGTCTTATTTCTCTGAGAAGCAGAGGGAAGTGTTTGGAAAACATCTGTATCTCCACGCACTTCGAGTCACTCTTTGGAAGCCCCAGAAGAGGGGGTGGGAAGTGGCGGTGTGGCAGGTGGTCACCCTACCGCAGTGGCCCTGGAGTGTGAGAAGACAAGCCTGGCCTTGGGCTCAGCTCCTTCCCACACAGAGGAAGCACAAATGGTTCCCCAAGAACAAAGAGGTACTGAATCCCAGAATGTTATCCCTGGAAAGGCCTTAGAACTCAGGGAAGCCAGTTGCCGTGTTGAGGGTTAGGAAATGGCTCAAAAGGCTTAGAGCTACTAAGTTAAGCGCTGGGATTAGAACCTGTCTGGTGGCACAATGTCGGTATCATGACACCAGTCCTGTGACTCAAATCAAGAAGGCATTTCTGGGCTCTTTGCCTTGGTGACTCTGTCAGCACTCACTTTCTTGGCTGGATGTTGGATTCAAAACTGCCCAAGTGATGAAATCATATTTATCTTTGCTTAAAGAGCACTTTTGATTTTTTTAAAGCACAACTCACAGTAAGAAATATCTTTTTAATTGCAGTTCAACATGTATGTATGTAAAATACCTGAAACGAAAGTTTCACAGTCTGATACCCTATTTGCGATGTATTCTAGTATTTTTCTCTTCCCATCACTGCTCTTATCTTTGAAAAGAAATTGCTGCCTGTAATTGAACAACATGGTCCCAGGAAAGACTGTGGCGACCCGCAGGCACTCTCTGACCCCACAGGGGCCGCAGAAGAGATACCAGGTCACTAGAGAGGCTGTACTCTCAGGTTTGGCTGGAAGTCGTCACAAGGCCTTTGCAGGAAGACTGGGATTATGACCTGATGAGGTCCCCATAGCCTCTGTGTGTCACAACACTGTGCTAGGCCAAGGGACGTGCCTCGGCTCAGATCCCCGTAGAGACTTTGACACAATAGCCAGGACTTACACTTCGCTTACAAGCATTATCTCACTAGAAATAACCCAGCAGACTACGTAATGTTATTCTCTTATTTAACAGATGATAAAAGTAAAGGTCCTACTAAGCGACTTGCCCAAGGTCGCCTGTGACCAGGACTAAGATCTGGGTCTTCTAATGCTCTTTCTACCACCACCCTTCCCCAACCCCCAACCCAGCATTTCAATGGCCCTCTGTTAGAACTGAAGGGATCCTCCCTCCAATTCCAGAATCTCTCAGTCCTTCTCTCTCTCTCTGCCTTTGGAAATACTTCCTAGTCCTCCAGCTCTCACTACACTCGGAAGGTCCGTGAGCTGGAGAAGCTTCTAATAGTCATTGTAGAGCAGTCTGTCTGCCTGACAGCCCCCCAGACAGGGGCTTCCACCCAAGTCGACTGCCACAAAGTACGTGAGCAAATGTTCAGGGTTTAGATAGAGACGGTGGAGTGCTCGGGAGGAAATATGAAAAAAAGCCGCAGTGCTTCTAACTCTGCCTGGGAATGCTTAAGCTGCTGAGGTCAGAAGCAAGTTGCAAAGTCCTCCAAGAAATCTGACCGAAAGACACTGTATGCTGGGGGTTAATGTTTTTATTAATTGACTATGTTTGCAGCTTCTTAAAAATATTACACACCCCCTGGCATTCACTCCTGGTCCCACTGTGACAACCTCAACCCAGCCTTCCATTCATCAACACTGCTGCACCAAGGGATTGCCTCCCAGCCTCATCAATCAGACACGCCACTGTCTGCAGACGTGCTGGGATTTGTTGTATTTGGGATTAAACGTGGGGGCGAGGAGCAAAATTAACAGGATTTCTATAAATATAACTTCTCTGGCTCTTGTTAAAACTCTGGGTCACAGGAAGTCTCTGGTTTCAAACAGCTCTATGTGGAGTGGTCCTGTTTACTTGAAATGTCTAGCCAAGATCCAACTTTGCCCCATTAATACTAAATAAATAATTTCCACGGAAGCTATTTTTCAGTCATCTCTGCCAAAAATTTTGAGAGAAGGGGCCAGCACAGAAGCCTTACACGCATGTTTCATGTAAGAGTCACAGGATAAGTGGGAACCAGGCTTCTTTATATTTTTAAGCTGTTTCATGACAGATAAAACTCAGCTGGTGAACCAATCCACACAAAATTACCCAGCAGGGCTACCATACTGGTATTAAAAAAATAACAATCAGTGACATTTGTCGAAGATGGTAAGGCAGCCTTAATTCGGGAACATGAGAATAGGTGTAGGGACACTGCGATGGGATTTTACAGCCGGGGAGAGAGATTAGCTCAACTCTGAATATAGCATGGGCGAGTGGAATTGACGGCCCGGGACCCTGGTGGAGGTCAGTGGGTGGAAAATTGCTCAGAGGGTACGACAGGGGCGAGGGAATTCTGGCTAAACCAACTTAGTTGGATTCTTGCTGAAGACAGTCCAAGGTGATGAGACATCACCTTGGGATGGTGGAAGATGAGGAACCTGATCGAATGAATATCAAGGGCGATCAGATATGGAGGGTAAGGAGGAGTTGCTCTAGATAAGCCAACTTAGCAGGGTTTTTGCTAAAACTAGATTTTACAAGGAGTGCACAGATGAGCCTAGGAGAAGGTTCAGGAGCCTGACTGAAGTTTGGTCAAGCAAAGACTCTTTGTCACTTTGTTACCACCAAGAGGTAATGCCATGAGCTTCACATTCGCCTGTGATCCAAACCAGCTCTCTGAAAAGCATCTAACGAATGTGTTTAACCAGGATGTCCATGGCTGATAAGTAAGGTTGTCAGATTTAGCATGTAAAAAATACAGATCACCCAGTTAAATTTGAATTTCAGATGAATAATGATTAGCTTTTAGTATAAGTATGTCCTATGCAGTATTTGGAACATACGTATGCTAAAAATTATTAATTGTTTACCTGAAATTCAAATTTTATTGGGCATCCTATATTTTATCTTGCAGCCCTACTGGTAAGGCCCAACATGCATTTCTATCAGGGAAGTTTGATTTTTAACAGGGGACAAGAGTCGTCACTGATGTAGTTAGAAGCAGGGACCAGGGGGCCGGTGCCGATTTGCCAGGTGAGAAGCCTTTCTTTCCAAGAATTTGCTTCGTATCAGAAAGGGCAGCTTATCCAGCTGTCTTTTACCTTGTTGCTTAAGAAGAAAGCTCTGCATGTTGAGAGCTGACATTACTAAGTGCTGATCGCTTTGCGTTCACAGAGAGGTAGATATTATCACTCCACTGCTACCAAAGAGAACACTGAGGGCAGGGAGATTAGAAAATGTACCCCACTTCACCCACCAGAGCAAGTTGGGGTCAAGTGGGGAGAGGGAGGTGCTCTTCTTCGAGCCACCGGGGGGGGGGGGGCACAGGAGAAACAAGGATGGATGCAGGGAAGCGGAGGGATGCCCAGATGCTTAGCGGATAAATCCAACACAACGAGGTCTGCACAGAGCGCTTGGAGAGCACTCACTGGTGCTTACTCAGGGAGTTGAGGAAATTTCAGAGCCAAATGGTCTTGGAGAGAATCTGTAAGGAAGAGAGGGAGGTGAAATGGGTGCCAACCTGATTTCTGAAAACTTTGCTTGGTAAAAAAAAAAAAAAAAAGTATCCTCTCCCATTGGGAATGCACCCTATTTAATAGGAAACTGAAGCCAAAATTTCAGAAAGAAAGTCTTCTCAACCTTATTACTAGAAAAACATCCCCTATCCCTGCCACCGTTTTCTCACAGGACCCACTGCAGCACACGGCCTCCAACACTGCTATTTGTCTCTGATTCGTGATCTAACAACATCAACATCAGCGTCATTCTAACCTTGGATGTACCAACAGTGTTTTTCTCAAGAGGTTCAGAGGCGCCTGCAGGCCTAACAGTGGCTTCCGAAGGGGTGATTTTCTCCCCTGGGGACATTCGATGATGTCTGGAGATATTTTGGGTTGTTACAACTTGAGAGGACGCGGTGCTACTGACTTTCGGTGGTTCGAAGCCAGGGATGTTGCCAAACATCCCACAATGCCCATGACAGACCCCACAACGAGGAAATGTCTGGCCTGAAAACTTGGCCCAAACTATTTAATCCCTTCATGCGAGAAGCAGCGATTGAGCACAAAGCATGCCATCCACTGGGCTGCGTGCTTGGGGTATGAGATAGACAAGACGTAGCCCTTGATCTCGTCAGCTCACACTCTGGGCAAGAGGGAAGACGCAGACACAGAGCATCTCGAAACCGTGTGTGATAGAGACCGTGCACGGGGTTAGGAGGATGGAGGGAAGAGGAAGGGGCGATCCTGCTCCCGGACGGTCTAGGGGGGCTTCCGAGAAGGGAACATTGTAAAAGGGCTGGGGAGATCGGTAAGAGTTTGACAGCAAGGAAGGGAGGAAGGGCACTCAGGCAGCGAGCCCAGACGCTCAGAGGCTCAGGGATATCAAGGTAACATGGCGCATTCCGGAAACGATGAAGGGTTCCTTGTAGCTGGAACATAGCCTGCGATGAAAGAGAAGGGTGGCGCTGGGCAGGTGGGGAGGGGCCCCGTCAGGTGATCACATCTGAACTTGGAAAATTGTGTGCGGATGGGCTGGAGCAGGGAAATAAGCTGAGAGAGGATGTGGTAGCAACAATGCCAAGGGTGAAGGTGGCTGAGGGCTTGTGACAGCGACAGGAAAAGCTGGGAGATTTTAGGACTCCGTGATTGGGAGATTTTAGGACTCCGTGATTGGCAGAGAGGAGGTCGAGGATTTGGAAGCAGCCGGGGAAGGGGGAAGGTCGATGCGGTTAACATGGAGCGGAGACCGGAGCAGGTTTGCTGTGGGAACTTGTGTTAGTCTGCTCGGGCTACAATAATGAAGTGCCATAGACCGGGAGGCTTAAGCGACAGACATTTATTTTCTCACAGTTCTAACTGCCGGAAGTCTGAGATCAGGTGTCAGGAGGACTGGTTTCCTCTGAGGCCTCCCTCCTCCGCTTGCAGGTGGCCGCCTTCTCCCCGTGTCCTTCCCTCTGTGCCTGTGTCTGAATCTCCTCTTCTTCTAAAGACATCGGTCATGTTGAATTAGGGCCCACCCCAATTGCCTCATTTTAGTTGAATTGCCTCTTTAAAGACCCTATCTCCAAACACAGTTATTCTGAGGTCCTCGCAGTGAGGACTTCGATGTAGGGATTTGAGGGCAGGGGGCCATAATTCAGCCCATGACAGGACGAGAATGAGCTCTGTGTCTTCTAGCCCTCACCCATGAGCCATCAGATTCTCTGTGCCACATTGCTGGCTCAGAGACTGAAGTAACTCCCCACAGACCAGGCCACCAGCTAACTCTCTAAGCCAGGAAAAAAAGAAAGGAAAACGCCATTTATTGAGCATCTATTATGTGAAGGGAATGTCATATTGGACATGCATTTCATCCTCACAGTCACCCTGCAGGTAGCTGCTGTTATCCTTGCCATGTAGATTAGGAGGCTGAGGCTCAGAGAGGCTTAGAACACTTGCCGAAGTTCTCATAATTCATATGAGCAAAAATTAGCCTGAGTCTGCAGCTCGGCCTTCTCCCACACATCGATGTGCCCCCCGCAAAGCCCAGTCTCCACTGAAGGACCTGGCACCGTGTCCCTCAGGGGGACACTTGGCCTCTGTGTCACCCATCTCTTGGCTGGCAAAGCCCAAGCCAGACAAAGGTGCCCCACCACACACGAGATGTGCCCTTAGAAACAACAGGTAGCTCCTGGGACTCCAGAGCCTCGGGTCAATATTTACCCAGTAATCCAAGCAGGCAATAAACAGCTTACAGGTAGCCTCCCTCACACAGCACACAAGCTTCCTCAGCTCTTGGACAAGGCCCAGCACCAGCGAGCCTGGGCTGGGGACTCCTCTCCTGGGCCCCAGGGAGCAGTGGCTCCCAATGTGGCTGCTCAGCAAAACACCCCCACCAAGCTTAGGAAAATCCAGGGGCCCCGGCCACCCCCGGACCAATGGAATCAAAGCTGCAGGGGTGAGAAGTCTCTTCAATGTGCAGCCAAGGCCAAAAAAACAATGTCATCCGTTAAAAAGGTAAAAACTCTTACTGTCGCCCAGCCCTGAGGGGTGGGATGGTGGACACGGCTTCCCGCCCCTCCACGCTCCCACCTCCAGCCGCACCCTGTACAAACAGAACACGTTTCCCCATGGATGTGCACACACGGGCACACACCGCACACACGTGCACACACCAGGACCATTTAACACAAGCCTGTAAAAAAAGGTCTGTTGAAGGGCACAGTTAGGCTTCTGCAGGCGAGGAGGCAAACGTCACAAACCCTGGTTGACCCCACATCACCCCACACTGGCAGGCTCAGCAGGGCACACTCAGCCCCTGCTGCCATATGGAGAAACGAAGCAGGTCTGTCCCCTCGATGGGGGTCTCAGGATCTGGGAGAGCGATTCAAACGTCAGCTGCACAGAGCATCACTGTTTTGGAGGAAAGGGGCCTCATCCCCCCTGTCTGAGTGAGGAAACAGGCCTGGAGAGGTGCGAGGATGTGCCCAAGGCCACACAGTAAAGGACGGATCGTCCCCAAGCGCTGGCCGGGCGAGCGGCAGCACCGGCCACACACCGTCAGCACGGCCGTCGGCTCACTGCAGGCTGGCCGCTGTGCGGCTGTGCTCAGGAGTCAGTCAGTACGTCCCCCTGCGCAACCATCGCATCCTCAGAGGCGGCCGAGGCTTTTCCCCAAATTTAGAAATGAGGAAGTTGAAACCTAGGAATTTTTTTCTCTCTCTTTTAATTGTGGCAAAATACGCACTACATAAAATTTACCATCTCAACCACTTTTAGGTGTACAATTCAGGGGCATTAAGTACATTCACACTGTCGTTCACCCTTCACCTCCCTCCATCTCCAGAATTTTTCGTCTTTCCAAACCGACATTGAACGGTGACTCTGCATGCCCCCTCCCCCAGCCCCTGGCAACCTCCATTCTACTTCCTGACTCTATGATCTGACCGCCCCACGTACGCCCTGTGAGTGGAACCACACGGTAGTCGTCCTTTTGAGACTGGCTTATTTCATTTAGCATAATGTCCGCAAGGTTCATCCATGTTTTATATCACGTACCAGGATTTCCTTACTTTTCAAAGCTGAATAACTTCCCATTGTATATAAATACCACATTCCGTTTGTTCATTCATCCATCGATGGGCACTTTAGGTTGTTTCTACCCTTCGGCCGCTGTGAGTAATGCTGCCGTGGGGTGTGCAGATGCCCGTTCCAATCTCTGCTTTTGGTTCTTTTAGGTGTGAAACTGCTGCCCCTTTCCTACCCACAGTGCAGCAGGGCTCGGTTTCTCCACAGCCTCACTGACTCTGACTTTCTGTTTTTCTGACAGTAGCCGTCGTACGGGGTGTGACATAATCTCATTCTGGTTTCGACCTGCATTTCTCTAATGATTAGTGATAGGGAGCATCTTTTTACGAGCTTGTGGGCCATTTATATATCTTCTATGGAGAAACGTGAAACTGAGGACTTCTAAGTCACTTGCCCAAGGCTACATGGTGAGCGGCGGAAGGGTGAAGTTCACGCCCAGACATCTAACTGCAGAAACGTGCTCTTAACCACTAGCACCTATAACGCTCTTGAAACAGTGCTCCAGATGGATTCAGCGTTCAATAAATGTTAGCCATCACTACCACTAATATTACTGCTGCTATTACTGCCATTCGCATTACTACTGTTACTACCATTAATAGTACTAATGTAGTTACTGCCATTAATATTACTACTACCATTTCTGCCATTACTACTAATATCACTACCATCGCAACTACAGTTACGGCCATTGGTATTACCGCTGCTACTACTATCATTAACAGTACTGCTGCTGCTGCAAGGCTTTCCAAGACTAGAGCCAGCCAGGTCTGTCTCGCCACAGGGCTGTGATCCCATCTCTGTTTTTGGGTTGTTATTAGCACATTTGGAGCCACAGGAGAGAAGATCAAGGACCACTGGGACTTCCTGATTCACTCTCTATTTTGACATTTCTCGTAAAGTGGACTGTGGCCACCCAGATACGGGTAACCTGGGAAGCTCCCTTGCAATTCAGATTCTGGTCTCCCTCTTAAACTTACTGGACTGGAATCTTGTGATGGGGTGGTGAGGAGGGGGGTGGGCAGTTGGATATTTGCAGGACACAAACCCTCAGGGGACTCTCCACTCAGTAGGACTAAGCATCTTCATCCACTGGTGCTGGGGCAGAAGCCTTGCTCACTGGTGAGCCCCATGTACATATTTTTAATTTTGGTAGTAATGATACACCCCCCGCACCAAAAAATAAAAAAATAAAAAATAAAAATAAATAAAAGGACAATGTGCGATTTATTTGTGATTTATTTTCTTATTCCTGCTCTCACAGATTTTTAAATTTCTCTGGCGATCCTATGTTAGTTTTATACTAAAAAATAAACATTTGTTAAAAGCAGCTAGAAATTTTGAGGTACCTATACTCTTTGTAATAGCTTTATGGAAGTATGAACCGTATGCAATAAACTGCCCCTGTTTAGGTACGCGGTCTGATAAGCCGATGTATGTGTATACCCATGAAACCATCACCAGTCACAATAATAAACATATTCATCACCCCAGTAAGTCTCCTTGTGCCTTTTTGCAGAGGTGTCTGTATTCATACTCTGTGCCTTCTCGCCATTCTCTCTGCTCATGCACCCCCCACCCCTCCCTGAGGCCTTCAGAATCGGCATTTGTGGAATATGAGAGGAGAAAGTTGTACTCTTCCCTGGTGAGCACTGCCGTCAAGGCAACCCCGATGACCCTGCCCAGAAGAAACAGACCAGGTCTCCGCGGCCGTGAATAAACTAAGCAAGCCTAGAGGGCCGTGGGCTGCGGTGCACGGTGCGGTGGTAACAGGAACAGAAGAGGCGGGGTAGATCACAAAAGACATTCGCAGGTGCCAGTCTCTGTGACCGGAATGCCCTCCTCGCCATCATCCAATTTTCAAGCTCTTATTCATCCTTCGAAACCCACATCTCCCTCTGGGAAGCCTCTCTTGGTCCACAGCGCCCATCCGCTCCTGTCTGCGCCCACCTGCACCCACCTGCCATATGCCCCCTCGCTGCTCAAGAAGCAGGCTCTTGATCAGTCATTCTTTAAGGATAGAGGCCACCTATCCCTCCCAACCGCCCAAGTAAATTCTGCCCATATCTATGTCCTCAGCTCTTTTTTAAACACTGTGTTTGTTTGTATGTATTTAAGTGTACAATTAATTCATTGGCATTAAGTATATTCTCATTGTTGCGCAATCATCGCCACCATCCGTTTCCAGAATTTTTCATCCTCCCAAAGTAAAACTCTGTACTCACTAAATACTAACTCCCCATTCTCTCCTTCCCCCATCCCTGGCAAACGTCATTCTACTTTCCGTCTCTATGAATCTGACTGCTCTTGGTATCGCCTATAAGTGGAATCATATAGTATTTGTCCTTTTGTGACTGGCTTATTTTACTTAACATAATGTCCACAAGGTTCATCCACGTTATATCATGTACCAGGATTTCCTTCCTTGTTAAGGCTGAATAATATCCCATCATAGGTGTATACCACATTTTGTTTATTCATTCATCCATTGATGGACACTTGGAGTACGTCCACCTTCGAGTATTGAGAATAATGCTGCTATGAACACAGTGTACAAACATTTCTTCGTGATCATGTTTTCAATTTTGTGGAGCATGCACCCCAAAGTGGAATTGCTAGATCATATGGCAATTCTATATTTAATTTTTTGAGAAACTAACATGCCATTTTCCACAGTGGCTGCCCCATTTTACATTCCCACCAGTGGGACACAACATTCAAATTCCTTCACCTCCTCAACAACACTTATTTCTGTTTCCCCAGAAGTCTTTGCCTCACCACAGCTCCTAACCCCTCTCTATGCCAGTGAAAAGTGGAAGAGTTCAATCTTGTAAGGTATTTTTCCTCCAGAACTCCCATTTTTGTATGGTCCCTAGAGCTCAGATATTTTATATCACATAAAATAAAATCCAGATGACTTAATATGGTCCAACCTCATCTCGTGTGACTCTGACCCAGAGCTGGTTGGAGGTTCCTTTGACCTGTGTGCAGGTGGGTCAAGCACCTGCCCTGAGGGCCACCGACCCTGGGCCTCACCTCTGCAAAAAGCTGGCTGTGAGCTGAGGGCTCTTGAGAGATCTTCCCCTCTACTGCTGATTGGCTAAAAAAAATTCTACTCATGGGTGGGTAAAAACGTGGAGTTTTCACAAGGATATTCATAAGCTTAATCAGAAAAAGACAGTTCAAAAGAAGCCCCCACACATAAAAAGACTATCCTTATGATAATCGAGATTTTAGGATAAAAGGAACTTCAGAAGACATTCTATCCCCTCAACTCGGCCTCAAAATTTCATGGCAGAAGGACATACGCCTTCTTCTTAGAAATCTCAAGGGACAGGAAAGAGTTTTTTGTGTATTTTTTAAAAGTCGACTGCTATGCTCTGAATGTTTGCCTCCCCTTCAAAATTTCGACTGTGAAATCTTAATCCCCGGAATGATGCTATTTGTGTCTCTCCCTTGGCCATGGGAGACACAGTGTGAAGATGGCCATGTATAAAGAAACTGGCTCTCGCCAGACGTCAGATCTGCTGATGCCATGATCTTGGACTTCCAGCCTCCAGAGCTGAGAGGAATAAATGTCTCTTGTTTAAGCCACTCAGTCTGTGGTGTTCTGATAGAGTAGTTTGAATGCACTAAGACATATACCATTAAAAAAAAAAAGGTAGAGAGGTGAGAGGTTAGGGAAGGTAAGTAGCATTGATTGAACAGCTACTCTGTGTAAGCAGCATGCTCTGTCTTTTATACATTTTGTATTATAGAATTCTTGCAACCCTGCGGGATAGGTAACATTGAGCCCATTTTATAGCTTAGGAAGCGAAGGCTTACAGGAGGTTAGCGGCTTGCCCTCTAATGACAGCGATGCAAACCCAGATGTGTCAGCCACCAAAATCCATGCGTCTTCCCAAAGGGCCAGCTGCTACTGACCGACACCACCTACTTCCGTGTCCTGGCCTCTTCGCTGCGGCGGGGAAGGGAAGGAGAGGTGCCGGGGCGCTGCGGCTTCAGACCTACGCCTCCACTTCGCAGGCTCACGGCCGGGCTGTCCCCAGCGGCTGAGCGGGCTCCGGAGATTTGACCACCACTCAGAGGAAACTGACTTGAAAACAAGGTCGCGTTTATCCATTTATTATGACCAGACAGTGATAGGATGCCTGGCTTCCAGTCAACCACCATCTGCTGGCTCAGGAAGCCAAATAAAAGTCAGAGCCAGCTTGATATAAAGAAAGTCCATGCACAGTGAATTCAGGATATTTAAATTTATTTTTATTGTGGTAAAACACAGTTAAGTTGTAGCATCGTAGTAACCATTTTTAAGTGCAGTTCAGTGACGCTAAGTACATTGACACTTCTGCAACCATCACCGCCATCCATCTCCAGGACTTATTCATCTTCCCAAACTGAAACTCTCTACCCATTAAACAATAACTCCCCATTCTCTCCTCCCCTCGGCCCCGGCGGCCACCATTCTACCTGCTGTCTCTACGAATTTGACTCCTCTAGGTACCTCATCTAAGTGGAATCATATAGTATTTATCCTTTCGTGTCTAGTTTCCTTCACTGAGTATAACATCTTCAAGGTTCAATGTAGGGATTTTAAGACTCCTTTGCACGAAGCATTGTTTTCTGGTGATTCAACCTCTCTGCTGAGGGTCGAATGCCAGCGTGCCTGCGCTAGGTACCCACCAACAAACTCGTGCTGGCCTCTCTCCCTCCCTGTGAAACACACCTCCAATCCAACCAGGCCAGGGGAACAGTCCTTGTCTGCATTTCCGCACACGTCCAGCCCTAAATGTCTGCGTGACTTTTCGCCCTCTTGCTTTGGGGGGTGCTGCCCCATCAGACCTGCACAGGCCCCTTGATCTCACCAGGATTAAATATATCCCTAAACACACTGGGGTAGTTCCCTCAGGAAAAACGCCTGGATTCAGGACCTGGCTCCTGGATCAGATTTGGGGGATCTTGGTGACAGCTGCCAGGGAGCTGGGCCTCGCTGGCCTTATCCTAGTCTTCTGCCACATGCTGCCTTTGCTCAACCACAAGACCCTCCCGTTACTTCTCCCAAAATAAGGATGACTCCCAAGTCCCTCCCTGCCCCGCTTCCCCCTGGCTACTCCAACGTCCCGCCGACGGTGTGCGCCTGCACTGCCCTGCCCTCTGCCCCCTCACTGCTCTGGGACAAGACCCTCGTTCAGCCACTCCTTGGGGGTCAAGGGCGCCTGTCCCTCCCAACCACCTACTGGCTGCCGCCGCCCAGGGCGGCTCCGCCCTGCCCTCCTGGGAGCTCGCAGCCGCAGCTGTGGGATTGCATCATGCACACCTTTAGACTGCCTGCGCCACATGGGCAAGGACTCTGCTGTTTGTCTTGGCTACACCTTCATTGATTCCCTGCTGTCCTCGTTTACGGCCCCATAAAACTACAGGATTGGAAAGAAAGAAATAAGCAATTGGCCGTTGGCGCTCCCTTTCAGGGCAGAGGTTGGGAGGGGTCCTACTTTCCAAGTTCAGAAGTGAGTATATCACCTTTCACCTAAATAAGGAGCAAAACCAACAGGCCTTCAGAGCTTGACAGGCTCCCCTGCAGGACTCCTCTGCGGCCCCGCCTCATCCTATCTGCCACCCCACCGCCCACCTTCTAACCCCCAGCTGCTTTGTCACTTGTAACCGTCCAGAGATGCCCACAGTCCCCACCATGACCCTTCACCTTCACCCTTGTTTGCCTTCCCAGAATCTCAGACTTGGGAAGTCCTTCCTTCACCAAAACCCACTTCTATATATATACCTAAATGCTTAAGAAATCCCCTCCATGGGCCTCCCTCACTTTATTTGTAAGAGAAAGAGAATAAAACTAAGGACCTTTCCCATAAGCCTCCTCCTTACTTCCTCCCAAACACCAAGTGATGCCATGGACCACCCACTCCTCCCAGTTCCCAGGGAGCCTTTCCAGCCTGCACACCTGCCATTGGTTATCCTCATCTACTCTCCGAAAGATCCAGGGCACAAAACTCTCATCGCCTCTCTCTGTGGTGGAAGCTTCACTTCCAGAGCAAGCTCCCTACCTCCACATTTTAGAAAGCTTTTCATTGTCCTCTCAGGTTCAATTTTTGTTAATGAGAGAGAGCCTCACTTTCATACACAATCAGTGTCCCCGCTGGAGGCATCTTTACTCCTCCCTCCTTCACCACCCCATATCCAGCCTATTTTCATGACCTAAAACGTTTTGCTGGACCGAGTCCCTTGCAGAGCACTTCCTCGACATTCCACAGCTGCCTCTGTCGCTGGGGCCGTGGTCTCCTCCTGTCTGTGCTGTGACACTGACTTCCTGGCGGCTGTCCCCGCAGCTTTGCCCGTCCCTGCTCACTGAGGCCAGAAAAATCTCCACAAGGCAACACTCGAGTCCTCCACAGCCTCCTTCCTTGAAAACCCTGAGCGATTCCGTATCTCCCGTAGAATAAAGTGCCCGAAGCCCTGAGAACTCTGACCCCAGCGTCCCCTTCCAGGATCACCTCCCGCAACCTCAGTATGAGTACCTTACTCTACAGCCAAACAGCAGCTACTCATCCTTTGTAGAATGTACACAGTCTCTTTCATTCTCTCAGGGGAATTAAGTGAGGGAGAATTTAGTTTTTTAAAGAAGGAAGCCATGATGCTGTCTAATGGTGGTGGGAATAATCCAGAAGAGAAAGAACAGATGAGTCTCAGGAGAGAGGAGAGGATTGCTGGAGCCACGTCCTGAGCATCGAGAAGGGATGGGGTCCAGGCCACGAGGACGGGAGGGAGTGGCCTTATATAAGAGCGAAGACAGTGCAGCTGTGCATGGCAGGATGGGAGCAGACAGGCCCGGAGAGAGGTGGGTGGGCGGAGGTGGGGGGTGGGAGCAAATGGACAGCTTCTGTTTTCTCAGTGAGATAAGAAGCTGGGAAAGAGGAGGAGAAAGAGGTGTTGGAGGTCTGCGGAAAGAGGAGGGATGAAACACAGGGTGATATCGACGATGAAAACATATACCTACGTCGTCTGTGTATCTAACTCTGTCTACACAACAGCACGCATCCCCCCCGCCCCCCGCCCCCCACCAAGTCCGGAGAGGAACACACCAGAACGTAATGCGAAGCTATAGCTGAAAAACGGTTCTTAAGGGCGGCTCCTGTTTTCTTCCGTGTATGTGCTTACATTTCCCCAAATTTGTTCAATGATGTGAATTAATTTCGAAGTTAAAATAGAATTTTTCATAATAAAAATCAAATGAATTACAGGCTGGTATCTGAAGTAGAATTAAATGGTCAGTTTAGAGGTGAGGTTTGGAGAGTCTCAAATCAGAGTCCACCTTGAAGTGAAAAAAGCAGATTCTGACCCAAACATGAAGATAAGGATTTGCCTCTTCTGTAGGACTAGATAGCTCAACTTCTTTCTCTCTCTTGCACATACACATGTTTGTGCGCACGTGCGCGCACACACACACACGTCAGTAGATGTGGGTGCTCTGCCGCTCACACGGCCTGGGCCCCAGGCTCCTGGAAGCCCTGTGGAAGCTCTCCAAGGACAGCCCACGTCTCACAGTCTGTCCAGCTGACGCCATAAGGACCCTGAAGTTGTCCACAGTGTGGTCTCTGCACGTGTGTCTCTCAGGAGGGCAGGCGGTCACACAATCTAGGAAATTGTGACACTGGGAAGAAACGAGGCTGGGCTGGCTGAGCAGAGAGGAGATAAGCACCAAGAATGAATTTCAAGTTTTGCCCATGGTTGCTGAGAGAGAACAGTCCTGAGACCTGAAGGTCATTACCAGCTAGTCCCTCCATGTACACTGCAGGGCAGTAAATGTCACAGAGATACATGACAGATGGCCTCTCTTTCTAAGCTGGACTGAGGTTCTGAGCCCTGGTGGCCTTACGGTCCAAAAAGAATGGATTAAATTAAGAAAGGATGACGCTAAAATCTTAGGCAACAAAATAAAATTTGATAAATTGGACTACATCAAACTTAAAAACTTCTGTGCGTACAAGGGCACAGTCAGCAGCGTGAAAAGGCATCGTACAGAGTGGGAGAAAATATTTGCGAATCCTGTATCTGATAAAAGGTCAATTTCCAGAATATATCAAGAATTTGTACAACTTCACAGGAAAACAACAACAACAACAAAAGAAATACTCACATTCAAAAGAGGGCAATGGACATTTCTCCAAGGGCCAACAGACACACAAGAAGATGCTCAACATCACTACTTATTAGGGAAATGCAGTCAGAACTAAAAAAGGGAAAGAAATTTAGGCGACATTGCTGGAGAGGTGTGGACAGGCCCATGCAATTCTGAAGCGGTGTATCCAGGGAGAGTGAGGTGTTTGCTTCACTGAGGTGTTTGAAGCACAAGATTAGACACTCCTCTTAGCAGGGAAGTTGGAGATGATGCGCAGACGCTCACAGGATACCCAACTGGGTGACTTAGATGCCACCTCCAGGGTTGTCACTCTGACCAGTGTGTTACTGGTGCACTTAGGAGCAAAAGGAAAGGTAAATTGGTGTTAGGTGCATGAAAAAGGCTCAGAGAACATCGGTGTTCGCCGAACTCCCTGCTCACCCCGTGTGAGTTCCGGGGCACTGCTCTGCTAGCACGGGCAAAGCAGGTGCCTGTTGCTGGCCCCCCGCACCTGTGGGCACCAGGCAGCACAAAGCACACTCTCAAAAGACCGACTCTAGAGCCCCAAGAGGAAGAAGGCCTGGTTCAAGGCCTTTCAGCAGGCCCAGGTGTCCGGCTCCACGGCACCGCGTCCACTCCCCACTCCCAGCTGTCCTCTGCCTGACACAAACAATCCCGAGAGGCCGCCATCTTTTTCAAGAAGCCGTACCAAAATCTCGGCAACATCTCACGTCTAATTTAAGCCACTCTCGCTCTCTTTCGACCCCTTCACCTCTCTGTGTCAGTTCCCCTCCTTATTTCATTCTTTTTTCCCCCCCAAAACTCACACTTCCCTCTGCCGATGTTTCCCCTCTCTCTGGGTTGTTACAGGCTGGTCTCTTTTCTGGACGAGTTTGCTGCTCATTGTGCCCAAACAGCCGCCTCCCTGGAGTCTGCGTTCTTTCCCACCATGGCCCTTGAACCTCACAAAGCAAGTGGACCAGATCTCATCTCATCAAGTGAGATGGTACCTGTTCTTTTCCCATGGGGTAGTCTAAACACACATTTGAAGAAGAGCCGTTTATTGCCAAGGCATTTGGAGATAAGGGAAGATCATCCATCTGCCCAAACGTCTGGGGCTGGGCCTGAGCTGCGGTGTCGTCAGAGTGATTTTAGCACAGACCCCGTTAGACATTAGGCTCTTACAAACTCTAGATAAGGCCCTCGTTTTTATAAAGCTTGGGGAGTAGAAAGGAGACGGGGAGTTGCACCATAGTTGCCACTGTAGATAAGGAGAATATACATTTTGTTTAACCAAAACTTTCCTCGGGGCTAGAAACTCCAGTGAAGTAGCATCCGTCAAACCCTTTTCTGATTTACACGAATACCTGATCCCTCGATAAGGAAAAGTGTAAGTCAACACTGCTCTGTTGTAATTGGGTGTTACCTGCCCAGATACTGGACTTTTTATCTGCAGATTCTTTTGCAGGCTCCCTCCAGTTTATCTGCATTGTACGTGTGACCAAATTGTTGTGTTGTGTGTGTGTGTGTGTGTGTGTGTGTGTTCCAAGAGTCCATTCACGACTACGTCCCAAATGCCTCAGAGAAATAGCGACTTGGAATCCAAAGGAGAAAAAAGGGAGGTGGCAGGAAAATGATGGATCTATTGAATAATCATTCCAAAGCCGCCTCCTATTGTCTGCTCTTGGGAGATCTCGTCTGCTATCCATCAGCCGAAACACAGAGCAGCCAAAACCCAGGGCTGCCTGATAAGACACCAATGCTGCGGAAAATCACCCCACACCTCTGGACTCAGTTTCTCCATCTATGAAAGGGAAAAGTATATCCACCACCATGTATCTATTATGAAGACAAATGAGTTACATTATGCCAAGTGATCTTAAAACAGGAAGGCTGGTGGATTAAATAAAGGTTTACAAAGAATTATGTCCACTTGATCATTATTTATGATGTGCTTCATGAAGTAATAGATGATACCTAGGAGGGACCCCAGAGAGAGCTTAATTCCAGTGCTTCATATTCCAGATGAAAAAAAGAGAAGAGAATCCCACCCCTACCTTCCCCAGCTGGCCAGCTCAGCACCCAGGGAAGACAAGTTCATGCTGCATGTCACTGGTGACTCCAAGGCCACCCTTCTTGCCCTGAGAAGTAATACTTAGCATTTTTAGCAATGCAGAGAAACAGCCGTGATAAAATGTTAAGGGACAAAGCAGAATACAAAATAGTATGCATCCTATGACTGCAATTATGCCCCACATGTGAATGAGAAAAGCAACATTTCAAAATCAATGAAAATAGTTGTGTTTGGGAATGGTCTCCAATATTACTGCTTTGTTACTGGTCTAATGAAAGATTATCACATTCTTTATAAAGTTTTTTGGGGGCTTTTTTGGGGGGTTTTTTTGTTTTGTTTTGTTTTTTTGCAAGTGATGCAGATGTGTATAAGGTATAAAAAGTAAAAGTGCCTTCCCCACTGTCACTGCCCCATCTCCAAATCCCATTTTCCCAGGATATCTCGCTTTAACTTTACAGTGTCATTCCAAACCTTTCTTAAACACAAACCTAAATCTAAATGTTTTATCTATGTCTCGTTTTGTTCATTGAAAAGGAGGCGGGGTGGTGACTCTCAGGTATCATTTATTCAGCAATCAAGAACAAATCGTTCTGTCACAACAAGCTGTTGAATCAGGAGGACGGGAGGGCGCATGCTCCACCAAGAGACCAGGAAAATGTGACTTGTGGAGGTTGGTGAGAACAGAGTTCATTTACCTTCCTAGGGGAAGACTTTACTCCCAGGAAAACACCGACCCAGCCTGCCTCCTCATGGCCCAGCTCCTTCCCCTTCAGCTCAAAAGCACCAAGTGCATTGGCCTGTGGACTCAACCACCACCGGCTTAGTCAGAGGCCAGCTTGATGGCGGGAGGCCTTGAGACATGAGTGAGTCAGTGGACATAAGTGACTTGAGAAACAACTCATAAAACAAGAATTATGGGGATAATAGGTGGAGCAGCCAGGTATTATGTCCAACATATTATGTATAAATAATATTCCTGAAAATTTCACTGTCTTTCATGACTCAATTCAAACACCATCTTTGCAAAATATCCATTTGTTCTCAACTCTAGATTCTCATAATGTCTTAATCCAAACTTTGGACAGGGTGCTTTCATGATACGGTGCCTCAAACACCTCTCCAAGCATAAGGAACCACTCCCCCCTCATTCCCACACCATTCCCACCAACACATGCTCCCATCCATCAACCCCACAACACTCGTAGAAGGTTCTCGATAGTTAGAGTTGCCAGATTTAGCAAATAAAACCACAGGATACACAGTTAAAGTTGAATTTTAGCTAAACAATAAATTGCACTTGAGTCTAATGTTTTCCCTTACAATACTTGAGATATACTTAGACTAAAATATAATTTATTGTTTATCTGGAATTTGAGTTTAACTTGGTATCCTGATTTTTATTTGGCAACAGCTGTACTCTCCACGGACCGGATTATTTGGTAATTTTATATGATGATTTTATTTGTTTAAAAAGCATAGTCTAAAGAATGGGCAGCTCCAACACAAAAATGGAAGCTTCTTTCGGAATATTTGCTACAATGACAAACGATCTTTTTTAAAACTTCTAAAATTTGTCAAAATGTAATGTAATAATTTTTCATTAGACCAATAACAAAAGCTCAAAATAATTTCTTTGCACAGTTAGTCAGAAAGATGCAGTGGTACCTCATTTAGTCCTTGAAATAAATTACAAAGATATCTTAACAGATTTCTCTATTTAAATATCTCAACCAAGTGTCACATAACTGTGGATAGTACTAAGCATTGTCATCTCAACTAACGTTTACATAGTTTGTAGTTTATAAAAAGCTTTCTAATTGTGTTGTGCAATTGAATACAATCCTCACGAAAATCTTGTAAGGTAAGCATTTAGTATCATCGCCATTTGTAAGTGGGAAAACTTTGTTATTTTATTTTCATTTTAGTCACAGGGACACTTTGCCTAATGGGAGAGGTTCAGAAGACTTAGGTATCTTGTTCAACACAGCAGTTAAGTGAGAAAACCAGGTCTTAAAACCAGGGTCTTCTAAATCTAAACCCTGCTTTTTCATTTATACGGATTCCCGATTTAAAAATAAAGGGTAGGTTAGTGATATATAATCTTTGCAGAAAAACTGAAAAGTGTAGATTAGGAAAAAGAAAAACAATGTAAATCACCAGATGTGTCATCGCCCAAAACAACCACTATTAAAATGTTAGAATTAACTGTATCTCTTTTCAGACATTTCCCAAAACAGAGAACATAGGTAGGTGTATATAACTAGTCTTTCTGCATACTTCATGAATACATAGTCACCGCACTTTAAGTTAATGAGATTTTCAAAATATATATCTGATCATGTAATTCTCTGGATTAAAACTCTTCAAAGACTTTCCATTTTTCTAGAGATAAAACTCAAAATTTTTACCATGACTTACATGGCCACGGACTGGCCCAAGACTATCTTTCTAGGCTCATCTTGATCAAATCCTCTCTCATTTTGCTTTCTAGCCATATTGATTACCTTTCATCTTTGTTAATCCAGTTAGCAAAAATAGTATCTCATTTGTTTTAATTTGCATTTGTAAAAATTATTAGTGAAGTTAAACTTTTTTACATGTTAATTAGCATTTTTTAAATTTCTTTTTGTGGGTGAAACAGCTATTCATATCATTCATCTAATTTTCTTTGGCTTGTCATGTTCTTATTGATTTGTAAGAACTTTTTATATATTTAGATATTTACCCTTGTCTGACAAGTAAGTTACAAATAACTTCCTCCAGTGTCTCGGAATAATTTTCTGCTATATAAAGTTTGATATTTTTATCTAGTTAAGTCTATAAAAATTTTTTATAGTTTCTACCTTCGATGTCATGCATAGAGTAGTCTTTCTTAACCTAAAATTATGTAAATTTCAGTATATTTTTCCTACAACTTTTATGGTTAATTTTTAAAATTATATATTTGCTCTAACTAAAATTTATTTATATATACAGTATGAGATAACATTTGCCTTTATGCGTTATTTACAAATGAGTAGCCAGTTGTCCAAACACCATTTATTAAATAATCTGTTCTTTCTGAAATGCCACATTTATAATGTAATAAACTTCGATATATATTTCTGGACTACCTATTCCTGTTCTATTATCCATCTACATATTATTAAGTCAATGACACATTGCCTTGATTATAGCTTTATAATACATTTTAATATTTGTTGGTCAAGTCCCCTACTATTATTACTCTTCTTTCATGGCTATTTTTGTCATTTAACATTTCAAATAAATTTTAAAATAAATTTCCGAAGTCGTAAAAAATATCAATGTATCTTTTGATATTGAGTTTCCCATCTTAGAGAACAGTATGTTTCTCCACTATTCCATCTTTATTTTCTCCTTCAATAGAGTTTATAATTTTTATGAGCACCGCCCCCACACGCGCACTTTGCATTGTCAATGAAGACCATGTGGGAAACCCAGACTCACAACAACCCCACCCAGTAATAGTGAGGCAACCACACTCTCCACTGGGATGGTGTCATAGGAAGCCTAACGGACCCAGGACGTTCACCATCACACATGGATAACGAGGCCACCTTCTTCTTATGATGTGAACAGAGACCACAAGGAGAGCAATAACAAGACACTGCTGATGATCCCAGGCAGGGCGGCATCAGCAGAGACATCATGGGGAGCCTGAACTGCCAGTAGTGTCAGAGATCTGCTGTAATTCAGTGTCGTAAAGTAATATGCAAAATGTCCGGGTTTCAGTGGAAAATCACTCATTATACCGGGAACCAATGAAATCAAACAAGAAATTAATAACAAAATAAAATAACTGGAAAATCTTTATTCTCTCAGAAACTAAACAATACACTTCTAAACAATCCATGGCTCAAAGAAAGTTGCAAGGAAAATCACAAAATACATCGAATGGAATGAAAATAAAAATACAACATAAAAATTCGGGGGACATAGCTAAAACATTGCTGAGAAGAAAATTTATAATATTAAATGTTTATTTTAGAAAAGAGAAACAATCTCTAATTAATATTAGAAAAGAGAAATCATCTTAAATTAATAATTTAACATCCCACCTCAAGAAGCTAAGAGCAAAATAAGTTCAAAACATGTAGAAGGAAGGAAATAATAAAGGTAAGAGCAAATATGAATGAAATTGAAAACGGAAAAAAAAATCATAGAAAAAATCAATAAAACGAAAAAACTGATTCTTTAAAAAGATCAATAAAATTGACAAAACTCCAAAAGAAACTGAAAATTTTTAAAAGAGAAGATAACAGTTATCAAGATCAGGAATGAAACTATGGATGTCATTTCAGACCCTGCAGACATCAAAGGATAATAAGGGAATACTATGATCAATTCTACACACATAAGTTTGACAAGTTAGATAAAATAGACCAACTCCTCAAAAAATACAAACTATCACAACTTATTTAATATGAAATAAACTATTCAAATAATTCTATAACTCTTAAGAAAATTGAATTTGTAGTTTAAATTCTCAAAAAAGAAATATCCAGGCCCAGATAATTTTATTGGAAAATTGTACCGAATGTTATGAATGTGAAGAAATAACAGTTCTACACAATCTTTTCCAGATAATAGAAATAAAAGAAACATTTTTCAATGCATTTAATGAGGCTAGTATTGCTCCAATACCAAAACAATACTAAGAAATACATAAACATTACAGACTAATATTGCTCATTTATAGAGATGAAAAATCCTTAACATAATATTAGCAAAAAGAATACAGCAATATATAAAAAAAGGAATTATATACCATGACTAATGAGATTTATTCCAAGGATCCAAAGCTGGTTCAATACTGGAAAATCAATGTAATTTACCATATTAATAGGTTAAAGAAAAAGTCGTTTGATCATATCAATTGGTATGCAAAAAAGCTTTTGACAAAATTCAATAATGAAAACTCTCTGAAAAACAGAAATAGAGGAGAATTCCCTCAATTTGATAAAGAAATTTACAAAAGACCTGCAGCTAACATTGCATTTAATGATAAGCTTTCTTCCTAAGATTGAGAATAAGGCAAGGATTTCCACTCTTAGCACTTCTGTTCAACGTGGTACTAGATAGAAGTTCTAGCCAGAATAGCAAGGCAAATAAAGAAAATAAATCAGAGAGGAAAAAATAAAAGTATGCCCTATTTGCAGATGACATGATCATCTACACACACACACACACACACACACACACACACCCTAAAGAATTAAAAAACAAAACAAACAAACAAACAAATGAACACACACAAAAAACTTCCGGAACTACTAAACGAGTTCAGGAAGGATGCAGGATACAAGGTGGACAATCAATTACATTCTACATACTAGCGATGAACATATGGTAACTAAAATAAAAATACGATACATTTAAGATTGCTCAAAAAAAATTAAATACTGAAGAGTTAAGTCTAACAGAACATATGTAGGACTGCATACTAAAAATTACAAAACGCTAGTGAGAGAAATCAAAGATTTAAATAGATAGACATACTACATTTATGGATTGGAAGACTCAATATAGTAAAGATATCGATTCTCCCAAAATTTATATATAAGCTTAATGCAATTCCTGTGAAAATCTTAATAAGACTTTTTGTAGCTACAGACTAGATTATTTTAAAATTTATTTAGAAAAGCAGAATTAGAATAGCTAAAATGATTTTGAAAAAGCAGAATAAAGTGGAAGAATTCACTCTACCTGATTTCAAGACTTATTACACAACTATAGTAGTCAAGACTGTGTAGTATTGGTAGAGAAATAGACACAAAGATCAATGGAACAGAGTGGAGAACCCAGAATTAGACCCACACAAGTACAGCCAGCTGATTTTTGACAAAGGTGCAAAAACAATTCAATGGAGGAAGATTAAATCTTTTTAGTCAATGATGCTGGAGCAACTGGATATCCATAGATAAAACAAATAAATAAACCTGGAACTAAACTCACACCTTATACAAAACTTACTCAAAATGAGTCATAGATTTAAATGTAAAATATATAGGTATAAAACTTTTAGAATAAAAAGTAAAAGAAAAATCTTCAGAACCTAGGGTGTGGTGAAGATTTCTTAAGATATGATACCAAAAGTAAGGTCCGTAAAAGAAAAAATCAATACATTGGACTTATGAAGTCCAATTAAAAACTTCTCTCTGTGAAAGACCTTCTGATAAAGATGAGAGTCAGGGAGAAAATATTTGAAAACTGACAAAGGATTCATATCTAGAATATATAAAGAACTCTCAAAGCTCAGCAGTCAAAAACACAAACAACCCAAGGAGGTAATGGGCAAAAGACCTGAAGGGATATTTCACTGAAGAAGGTATACGAATGACAAATAAGCATGTGAAAAGATTTTCAATGTTATTAGCCACCAGGAAGGTGAAAAATTAAGACCATGATAAATATCACAACACACCTATCGGAACAGCTAAATTAAAAAACCGTGACAATAACAAATGCAGTCGAGGATGCAGAAAAGTCTGGATCTCTCATATATTGCTGGTGGAATATAGAGTAGTGCCGAGACTCTGGAAGATAGTTCGGCAGTTTCCTAGAAAATTAAACATACACTTACCATATAGCCCAGCAATCATACTCCTGGGCATCTGTCCCAAAGAAATGAAAACTTATGTCCACACAAAAACATGGGCACAACTACTTTTCGTAGCTACATTTGTAATGGCCAAAAACTAGAAACAACCAAAATGCCCCTCAACAGGTTAATGGTTAAATCCATGGTGGGGCATCTATACCCTGGGATTCTACTCAGCAATTACGAGAAATGAGCTAATGATATATGCAACGACTTGGGTGGATCTCAAGGACATTATGCTGATTTTAAACAGCCAGTCTCACAAGGTCACATACTACATGGTTCTATTTATATAACATTCTCAAAATAACTAAACTACAGAGATGGAGAAAATTGGTGGCTGTCAAGGATTAGGGATGTTGGGAGCGGGGAGGGGTGTCATTATTATAAAGGAGTAATACAAGGAGGGTCTTTGTGGTGATGGAATAGTTTTATATTTTGTTTTCAGTGATTGTTACGTGACTCTACACGCAGTAAAATGACAGAACTATACACACATGGTACCATGTCAATTTCCTGGTTTTGACATTGTACTACAATTATGTAAGATGTAATTAGTTGTGCATACATATTTGTGTCTATATGTATTTGTTTATATTTTAGTGGTGAATTAGCAGTCAAATGACTTTTCTGTGAGTAAAGACTGCAAAGGGAATAGCATTTGAGCTATAATGAGTCTTTCCCTCACATTTTAATAGCATATATCTCTTTTAACGAAAAGTGGATGATGGTCAGGGATGAGAACAATGATCATATCATCCTCCTTTTAAAACATGTAACGTCAAAGAAAGACCTGATTATTTGAATTTGATATAAATTATTTGTGAAACTATAAGAAAAAAAGGAAATTCCTTTATCTGATTCAGGGAGGCATAGGTAGCCAGAGTAGAGTCAAGCCTTCTCTCCTGCCCACAGCTAATAATAATATTAATAGTAGTATATATGTATTATATATAATATGTATTTATATGTAATATATTATATTATATATATACACCAGGGATCACACTAAGTGATTCCCATATAATCATTATGATTATTCACAATAACCAAAATGTCTATGCATGGATGAATGGATAAACAAAATGTGAATATTACATAGAATGAAATATTATTCAGCCTTAAAGAGAAAGCAAATTCTAACATGTGTTATAACGTGGATGGACCTTGAGGACATTATGCTAACTAAAATAAGCCAATCTCAAAAGGACAAATACTGTCGGCATCTACTTATAGTGGTCAAATTCACAGAGACGGAAAATAGAATGCTGTTTGACAGGGGCTAAGGGGAGGAGGGCATGATGAGTTAGTACTTAATGGAGACAGAGTTTCAGTTTGGGAACATGAAGAAGTTCTGGAGAAGGATGGTGGTGATGATTGCAGAACAGTGCGAATGTACTTAGTGCCACCGCACTGCACAATTTAAAATGGTTAAGATGGTAAATTTTATGTTACATATATTTTACCATCATAATTTTTTAAAACTCCATAAAAAGAAGAGACATGGGAACAAGGCTATCCTCCCGTGAAAATAACAGACCCCCCTGGAGAAAGGAGTCGTGGCCCATGCTTCTGCTTTTATATCTTGCACTGTTCAGCTCACTCTTGAGGAATTTTAATGATCTGACACTACAGGGAGTTTTACTCTAAAATTTTCCTGTGGCATAGTTTCTACAAGTTATTTGGCAGGGAAAGAGTGTAAAGACAGATAACAATAATAGACACCTTATTCATCACTCACAAAATATTCATAACTAAGAATTCTTGGAAGGGAAAAATATCATTTTCCCTTATGTTTTCCCTTTTTTCCCAGGCCTTCATCTCTCAAGCTCCTTTCCACCATACATTTGCTCTTTGATTTCTGGCAATTCATTTGCCTTTTCTGTTTCAGATTTCTGGTCAACATTTAGAAATAAGTAATAGCTTACCTTCTCTTCTTACCTTGAAGAGATTGTTGTAAAGATTCCAGTACACTAGGAAGTGGGAAATATGTTAAAATATAAAGGCATTGTGTTCATCTCATTATTATTAAGAATTGCCTTTTGGAAACACTGACCCCATGGGCGAGACTTACCCTAAATAATGCCAGGGATGACAGGAGGGGATTCCTCAGCAGGCCCATCAAGAGAGGTCTGGTTCGCCTGGTTCTTGAATCACACTCTAGCTGCCACTCCATTTCTTTCTGTATGCCTGGCACGGCCCTGCAATCCTAGCTCATCGTGGGGGGCGGGGAGGAGCAGGAATGTGTGGTGGCCAGTAGGGCTGTACATTCATGCACTGTAGAGCTGTGAGCTCCGCATCACCAGGAGAATTGAAATAGAGTATAGGTAAGCAATCACCTCACAGTGGATTCCTGCTTTGAGCAGGAGATTGGAATTCCGAGGTCTCTTCTAATTCCAAGAACCCAATGATTCCTTTACTACTAGACTAAGAATGCACTGATGTGGAATCCGGTACGGGAGTCCTGCCTTCCTTGCCTGTGTCCTCCACAGGCATATTCCTAGCCTCTCTGAGCTCAGTTGTTTCAATGATTGCTTATTATTACATAATCTGCCTACCTGTTCCTGTTGTGAGAAGCCCAGGAAATACCACAAGCAAGTGCTTTGAAGAGTTATTTTTTTATTGCCATACTAGGAAGACTAGGACAGCTATTATTATTATCTCTACCTTCAGAGGACAATTACATGACCTCAGCAAATACCACAAAGCAGCCCTCCCCACTCATCAGAAAGGCAGGACCGGTGTCTGAGAGAGACTTAGGGTGGAGAAGCTACACTCTGTGAAGTCAGCATTTCTCCCCACATATGCTGATTCTGTAGATTTGTTTCCTGTCAATCTTGGGCCCTTCTGAGTGACCATACAGAAGCATCCCCAGAACCTTGTAAACACTGACTTATTAAAAAATATATCTAGCCAGGGCTTCATTCCCTAGCAGGGTTTCCTTCCACTTGTACATTCACATACCAAAAAAAAAAAAAAGTCTGAATTAATGAACCACTTCTCTTATCTATTTTTCCTGTTATCTAATTCTGAGGAAAGCTGGGCGCTCTGAGGGAGCTGGGAGACGCAGATCACACCGCCTCCCTCCCACCCCGCTGAGAACAGCCTGAATTCCCAGGACTGAGGGTCTGAGACTTTCCCTGAGAGTCGGCCTCGCAACCAGGCTGCCTGGTGCCAAGAGGAACGGCAGCAACGCTGCTCCCACTGTGGGTGAGTCCCCTCCAGGCCCTCCTGGCGACCCCTCTGTCAGGGCAGAGAGGGAGGTGCACCAGAGGAGCTGGGGGGCGGAAGGGCAGGCCGGCAAAAGCAGGGCTGGAGGAACAGAAGGTCGGTGGGGCCTGCGTTGGATACCAGACCGAGGGAGAGGTGAGGTGGCAGAGAGGGAAAAGACTAGCCAGTGTGTGATTGAGGACGTGCAAGGGTCTCTCAGACCTTTGGGGACAGAAAGAAAGGATGAGATTCTTTGCAGGCCAAGTCACGGAGGCGAGGCTTCCTTTCCCAGTTTCTCCGCTGGTTCGTTTTCTCTGTTTCTCTTTTTTACAATTGCTGGCATTTTAGTTTCTCTATTTCCCGGTTCTGCTTCCCACTCCAACAATCAGAAATCAATGGGGACGGTCAGTCTCTCAAGAAAATAATAATAATAATAATAATAAATACGCACCACCCAAATCAAAGGGTTTTGACCAAGTGCCCTGCACCCTCCTTTCTTTCTCCCTCGCTCCAACACCCCCAGATAGCATGGCTTTCTCCTAGAGTCCCTGCTGCTGATGCTCTGTCTTGAGAGCCACTTGGAAAGCTTAGAAGAACCCTTCCTGACCTATGTCAGACCTGCCTGGTGTGCTTTCAGGGCAGGAAGTCTCACTGGCAGTTCTCGCTGGCTTCCTTGGTGAGTTGGTGAATAGGCCTCAAGGCTTTCGGGATCTGATACTTTTCTTTGCCTAGTCACAGGCCAAGGGTCAGCCAGGCTTGGTATCGGGTTTAATTTTTCCATTTATTCTGCAGAGAGAACTACAGTGAGAAGAGGGGTTGGAGGTGGGTCCTGCCAAGTCAATATGCCTGTGATTTTCATCCCCAGACCACTGTGTGCTTTGAAGAGCTTGGTTGCAGATGCTTTTGCAAACAAGTCCAAAGTACCTCTGCTACCTATAAATCCAGAGTTTGAGCAAATTACCTCTGTATCTTATTTGTAGCTGAGAAAAGAGCTGAGTCCAAAAGTAAAGGAGAAGCAAAGGTAAAGACAGAAGGGAAGCTTTGGGGTAGAGAATGAGGAGACCCCAATTTCAGAGTAAAGCGTTGCCTAACTAAACCTCTTGGAGAGTTTGAAAGCTACCAGGTTGTCTGAGCTTCCCCCGCTTCCCCAAATGTTGAAAACAGACAATGGCATCTTTTAACTCTGTAGCCTTAGGAGGACTAAGCAAGGCCTCTCCTGGAATTGGGTAGGATTCACTGCATAGTCTCTTGGTGTCTGTGCACTTACTATAAATATTAGCTCTGCAAAGCAGAGAATGGAAAATTGTTCTCTCTGGTACATTTTCCTCCTGTGCCGCCCTGCCGGCTTCCAGCCGGGTGAATTCAAAAGCTGTCTCAAAACTTACACTCATCCGCTTTACTTATCTTTCCCCTGCCCAACTCTGGTTTCCTTCCCCCTCCTCATTTTACCCCAGTGCTGATATTCTCACTCCTCTGTGTGTTTTCCAAAATAAAGGGAAATTGAAAGGTTTTGCGCTGGGCGAAACCAGGGAAGTGTCTCTGATTTGTGGGAAAACGTCACTATGGAAGGCTGCTAGAAAGCCATGATTTATCATCACAAAATGGTTTGGATTTCTTTAGTAGTAGTAGTGTTTTGTTTCTGCTAGTCTTATTTGAATAAATTTGCCTAAAGTAAAAGGATATCTGAAAGTATCACTTTATTAACTTTTTTTTTTTTTACGGAATTCATTAGAGTTCATCTTTAGCCACGTAAACATTTCCTCTTTCTTCTAAAAACAGGTATTGCTGAAGGAGATTTTGTGTTCTCGCGTTCAATTGGGGTGGGGATATTTTAAAGACCGTTTTGTGTGGTTGGCATTGAGGACATGTTAATAAGTTGCTCCTTATCCCAGTTTTGTTCCTCAGATCAATAAAATATCCATTTCAGATGACTTTCTAACGCCTTGTTATATTTGCTAAGTGATTTATAGGACAGAAAATTATAGTTTTTGTGTATGAGTCCAGGGATGTTTTAGAGCTGGGAACAGTAGAAAGGAGGGGGGTTTAGGGCTGGGGCGGTGCAGACTTAAGAAATTCGAGCGATCGATCCCCAACTGTCTAAACACCAGCACGAAGCGGAGATTCGAGATCTATTACCCGAATAATTGGGGGGCGGGGTGGGAGGGACACTTTCACCTGCATTGTGTAGATAAACGGACGACACGGGAAAATATCCGAGTCCCTGAAGGCCCTGCCTCGGTTCTTTCCGTGATCACGCTAATTCAGGCGATTTTTCTGAAAGTTCTCAGAGATGAGTTGGGGATGGGGCAAGAAGGAGAGGTTTCCAGAAAAGCTTAAAAGGGTCTCCCGCCGCGCGCCACAGGAGGGAGGGGGCGGCGCGCCGCCCGACGCCCCCGCCGGCTCTGATAAAACCCCGCAGCCGTTCTAAGGTCAATAAACCCGGCGGCGTCAGGCTCCGGCGGCGGGTCGGAAAGGACAGGGGCGGGAAGGGAAGAGAGTGGTCTTAAGGCTGTCTGCGAAATGAAAAGGACCGAGGCCCACTGAGTTCCAAATTCGGGGCCGGAGCCCAGCGCCACAGTGCGGGGCGCGCAGCCCGCGAGAGGAAGCGGGACAGGCGGGCTGCGTGGCTCCCCGCGGCGGGCCCAGCGGAAGTAAAGGCGACCTTAAAGGTGTCCCTGGAGGCCTAGGTGGGCGCATAGTTGCAACTCTTGGAGAGTTCGGAGAAGGAAGTGAAAAGTAATATATTTTTTAAGGGACAGAGTCGGGGAAGGGAGACTCGCAAATGATCGGAACACTCAATAAAGCTTCAGGGGCCCCTCGAAGGGGCGGAGAAGTGTCCTCAAGTAAGAAAAATTAGGACGAGGATGACAGCATTAATTATTAATCCATTTTCATCCCTTTTGTACGTTGCTTAGTAATTTACAAGTTCATTTGACATCGGGGTATTGTTTCTCCTGCTCCTCGCACGAAGAGAAGAAAGGTTGCGAGAAGCGACTGCGCCCGAAGTTGCAGGGTCGGGGTTTTCCGCCCCGGAGCTCGAACCGGTTGCCTGGAGAACCTCTCCCCACGAGAAAGCGCAGTCAGAAGCGGGCAGTAGGGTTAACGTCCGCGATCTCTAGTCCCTCCAGCGGAGCGGTCAGTGTGAAGCCTGGTGGCCCGGGAGGGGACGAGGTGGTGGCGGTGGTGGAGCGGGCTCCTTCGGCAACTGGGGGCTCGGAGGATCCGGCCCACGCGCGCGACCGCGCGCGCCGAGCTAGCGGATCTTTGCAAATAAGCAACCAGACCCCGCCAGTTAGTTGCCGCTTTCCCGCGCTCAGCCCACGAAGCCGCGGGGCTCCCCCTCTCATCGCGTCTGTCCCTGGCGAGGCCGAAGCGGGGTTGGTCTGAACGCGTTTTAACCGTTATGGCGCCACGTGGGTCAGGTCGCCTCGGACGGCTTTCGCGCCCGCGGTCTCCAAGGGCGGTTTCAGGAACCCGGCGCGACCCAGCATCCTGAGCCTAGGGCTGATGGGCGAGGAAGCCCAGGCTGCAGGCTGTGGGGTCCGGGCCACGGTCAACCATGTGACCTCGGACCCGCGCCTGGCGCTGCTGAGCCGGCGGCCCGGGTCGCCCTCTGCACGAGGGAGCCCTTTGGGGAGCTGAGTCCGCGGGACGCTGGGAGCACCACGGCGCCGAGAAGACAGACGAGGGCTCGGCGCGCCCCTCTCCGCGCCTAGGGCGCCAGCGCGCCCCTGGACCTGTTCTCCCCAATGCCGCTGCCCCCGCGGCGTGGGCAACGAGGCGCCCAGCTAAGTCGCGGTGCCCTGGCATCTCTCCAGGAGCGCCCGCCCACGTGAGGTCCCTAAACAGGCCAGGAATTACAGGAGTTTCCTCAAAAACGGTTATCCTTACACGCACCCCACCTCCCAGCTGGGCTGCTCTGCATTTCAATATTCCGTTGCGCAGAGACGCCTACCCCCGCCCCCCAAGTGTCGAGGGTCCCAACGAACCCCAGACTCCAGTCCGAAAGGCACTGGATCAATCCTTCCTTGGGCCGGGTTTAGAGGATTATTGAGGAGTACGGATGGCACCCCGGGCTCGCAGGCTTAGCGGCCGTGGACACCGGGTTCAGGAATCTCCCTCAGACGGGTTCGAAGAACCTTAGTATTTCAGGCACGGGCCCCGGCTGGCGCCGGGCGGGACGTAGAGCTTCCACGCAGCTTCTGGAGCTGGGGCTCGTGGAGGAGCAACCGGATTCCCAGGCCTGGGCAAGCAGAGGTTCTGGGGAAGGGCGCTGTCTATTAAACTTCTCAGCCCGCTCCCCAAAGGTGACAATTTCCCAGCACGCCTCCTCCTGGTCTTGGAAAAACTCCTGGCAGCCTCTTCCAATACCACTTGTCGCTAAACCCGCAACCCGCGCAGATGCGCGCCCCAGAGCTGTCGTCCAGGCGCCGCGTGCGGCGTTGGTGCGCGTCGGCGTCCCGCGAGGGATGCGTGGCTGCTGGTTTTTCTTTAGATACTGAGATGTGTTGTTTCTCCCTCGTCCACTCTACCCGCCTTTCTTACGGATTTTCTTTATTCGATTAGTATTAACTTCCTTATTTTCTTTCTTTCTCCCTCTCCTCCCTGTTTCTCGTCCTCCACGCTCCAGTTTCGTCCCAGAGTTTCCTTTTCTTGCTTATTCAAAACCCCTCCCCATTACTTTGTTCTTTATATACATAATTTGTTCTTATTTCTACCTGCGAGCCTCTCTGTGTTACCCCAGCTGTCGGCCGGCCGCAGACCCAGCTAGTGTTAGCAATTGCGGGATGCTCCTAGACAAACGCTCCACCTTTAAAACTCCCTCTACGTCTGCCTTGGTCTTTTCTCATTCAAACCCCAAACCCTTATCGTTCATAATAAATTCGTTTGTATTGATTTGGGTGTACTGCTTGCACACAGAAGTTACTCTATAAAAGATGTCTTGTTGGGTGAATCGAAGGCCTTCCTGTTAGCCAACTATTTTAATTTCTGAATCTTCAACTACAATAGCTGTTTGGTTTACCCTCAAGGAATTTCTTAAATTTCTACTTCTAAGTAAGCAGCGCACTGCAAAATCGTTTTCCAACGGCTAGGCAAATGTCTAACAAGATTGATTTCACTCAAAAGCATGATGTATTTTTTTTTTAATATTGTGGAAACATTTCATATTGAGCCAGATCATTTGTTCTGCCACACTATTTATTATGGCTTTCCACTAACTCCAAAGATTTAACCGGAAATTGATATGGTATAAATAGATAACTTTTCCTTGTTCACCAGCTAAGCTTTTATTTGCTTTCTGTTATATCACAGTAGTTCTATCATAATAATAATAGAACAATTAGTTTCTCCTTGTAGATAAATAATGATTTGGGGCATTTATTTGTTTTATGTAGCATTTGTTAAAGCATACTTGAGCATTTTATTTCCTATTATAGCGCTGATAAATAGATCCTTTTTGCTTTCAGAAAATGACTAGAGACAAAATGTAACTCATAAGAAAATATATATATATAACTCATAAGAAAAATTATTACTATTTCTTTCTTTAAAAAAAACATGAAGAAAATGTTAAAGAAACTTTCCTTTGAGAAACAAGATCATTAACAGGCAAAAACTTGACCATGGGGAATTCAGAGGGTGGTCAGAAAGCTATGCTTCTGCAATGATCCGAGAGCAAAAATTAGGAACGTACTACCCTACTGGTCAGACGTAGTATCCCCCGTTTGTGCACAAGCATCCATCTGGTACTGAAGGCAGAGGGGGGTCCCAAAGTGTTCCTAGCTTTCGGAAGGTTGACAAACAGAATCGATGAGTTCTGTTGAGAACTACTCTGGATACTTGCTTCCTAAAATGCTATGGGGGTGAAAGAAAGACTTAGGGTTCAGGGAAAGTTCTGCGAAGAGAGGTTAGGCGGAAACGGCCTGGGGGGAGGCAGGATTTGTCAGCGGCTCTCTGTTCTCCTGCCCTCTGGACTCCCCAGGCTTCTCCAGGGCTCCCTTAGAAAGCTCTCAGCGTGGTGGCCGCTGGGGTTTGCTCCAGCCGCGATAACGGAGGGGCTCGCTATCTAATCTGGACAGCAGCATGAACAATCCATTAGACCTCGGCATTTATCCGGGGAGAGGGAGGAGGGAGGGACGGGGGCTGGCCTGCCCCACCCGGCTCCGGTGGCGCTGGTTTGCCCCATTGGTGGCAGGGGTGGGGGATTAATGAAACATTTAGTGTGGACTCAAAACTCACCACTAAGTAGAATAGTTACTGATTCTGATCAATTCTAACTCTACCCATTGTCGATGTAAGGATGAATTACAATCCCTTTAGGTTTGGGGAACTATATTTTCTTTTAAGAAGTTCAATAACCTTTACATTGTCGTATTCAAACTCCACTCCAACCAAAAGGCTCTATAAGATTTCAAATTTTACCAGTATTCCTTGGGACTTGGGAGACTTAAATCCATCCACTCATTCATTCATTCATTCATTCAGCAAACATTTACAAAGCTTTACTCTGCACCAGGCATTGTGCCTTGTACTGACAGGTTAAATTATTTGCCCAAGATGAGGACTAGGCTAGCGGCTGGGGCGGGACCCTAAATCAACTATTCCAGTACCATGACTGCTCACTCCTTTCCCCCAAGACATACAAATCAGAGACTTTGGGAGTTGGAAGGGCCGCAGAGGTTATCTGCTCCAGCCTTCCATTCAATGCAGGAATCCCCTCCCTAGAAGGCCAGCAGTAAGAGGGCCCAGCCTATACTCTCTACCTGGCCATGGGCTTCCCGCTTGAAAAAATGGCTGGCAGACTGGAAAGTCTTTCCCTGGGAGAAGACCGTCTCTGCCTACCCACTCCTAAGCTTGGGGTGCTAAGCTCCTCACACTGCTGTCACCCCCAGGGTGTCCCACTAACCTGGCTATACCACCTCTCCCTTAGCCTTTCGTTGGTGATGGGGATCTCCAGGTGCCGGTTACTAACCCTCATGAAACTTTAAGGCTCTGTGGGCCTTAATCAAGCTGGCCTCCTCCTCTGGCTATGGGGGATATTTGCTGCCAGAGAAAACACTATAGACAGAAGCCAAAGAATTGCCAGAGCCTGATTTTAGTCCCATGTACAAGCTAGATGAACTCCAGCAAGTGATTTCACTTCTATTTCTGGCATATTCTAGACATAATTTGTATGAATGTGCTTCTTGATAATTGAGGATGTCACTATTTCAAAGACAGACTTTCTCCTCAGGAATAACCTGAGATTATTCTCGTTTGCCACTTAAAAACAGAAAGGCTACAAAAGGCGACTTCTAAACGATAAACTCATCACAAAGAACACTCTGGACACTTTAGATTTGTTGAGATACTAAGTGCACGTTGTCCCTGGGTCGGTGTAAGAGTTTAGACTCTGCTGTTAGTATAATGTGATTTGAATCTCATCTCCACTACTAAATGGCTACGTCTTGGGCAAACTATTTCACATTTCTGTGCTTCAATTGCCTATACTTTGAACTCCTCACAAGCCTTAGAGGGCAAGCAGGACATCTCCCCAGTCTCTGAAGTAATCTCTACAGTATAATTCCTTTGGCTGGGCATCAATGTCCCTCTCGGTTTTATTTGGCTTTGTTTTGTTTCTTAACCCGTGACTTCAAAACGCTTCAGAAATAAAATTTGTCTAATAAGAGGTGGAAATTTACCTGAAAATTTATAAATTTACATTTTTACATTATCTTAACCAAAACTGAGTGCTGCTGGTGGTAGTGGAAATTTTGGATGCAACCTTTCTGGAAGGCAATTTGGTGATATGTGTCCAAAACACTGTATGTGTTCATATTCTTTGACTCACTTTTTCCAGTAATAGAACTTGACCCCAAGGCAATAATATGCAGTTTACCGATGCTATATTTACCAAAATTTATGTGCGTTTGCCAAGGACACATCAAACACTTATTTATTGCAATGAAAAATAGAAAATAACATAAACTCTGATCAATACAAATTTACATTGACTCTGCAAAATCCATAATGTTGCCATCAAACCGTTTCCTTAAAATATTTAATGACATGAAAATGTGTCATAATATAGTTTTTAAAAATGAAAAGTAGATTGCAAAACATTCTATATAGTGTGAAACTGGTGGAAGGAGAGAGAGCTAGGAGAGAGAACACTGATGTTCTCGGTGAGTTTTTCTGGGCTGTGCAGTTAAGGATGGATTTTTTTTTCCTTGTTATACATTCCTGTGTTTTCCAAACAATCCACAATGAGTTCCTGTTTATTTGAAACTAGAAAAAAAATAAATATTTTGAGAAGGGTGGGGAGGGTTAGATCCAAGACATGCCTCTCTTCCTAAGATTTTACAACTATTATGCTTATGACAAACACTTACCCATTTTAAAGAATTCAGCTTTAGAATTCTCAAAATTCAACTGACTCAAACTACAAAAATAGTCCTGGGCTCTTGATTTCCTGCTAGAGGCATTTATAATTGGTAGGAGTGAGTTTTCTACAAAGAGCTTCCCCCTCCTCCTTTAGAAAATGTTTTCACAGCCATCCAGATTGTCTCAGAATTTCACTTGCAACCTTGAAAGTTTCTGAAATTGAAAACAATAGTTTAAGTTCTTGTAACTTTTTCTCCTTCTCAAAACTCCCTTTGCTGGCAGAAGAAAGTGGTGGAATGCAAGGCCCAGGTGCTGGTCCAGCTGCAACTAAAAACTAATTATTGGATCCCAGGAAAAGAGGAAACTTGGGCAGGGGAGGGAAGACAGAACTTTAGTGGTGGCCAGAAAGCTGGAGAGTGTGTTCAGAAGGGAAGACCTTTGTGAAAGCAAAAATGTTAACTACGAAGAACTCAATAAATGGAGACCAAGTGAATTACAAGTGTTGATGAATGTCAGGTGCCATTTTTGAAAATGAAATAGTTTTAATTTTAGAGAAATAAGTAGCAGTTTATAAAGATGAAGACTGCCTTCCTCCAACTTTATAAGCAGAGTGTGGGGTGGGTCAGTGGAGGCTTGGGGGAGTGGTAACAAAGAAATAGAAACAAAATCCCAGCCACAAGTTTAGGAAACCTTCAAAAGAGCTTGTACTGAGATTTTTAGTTTACTATAACACATTCAGCCAAAAGATAAAATAAAAGTAGCATTGAGCCAAAGACCAGTTTCATTATTGTTAATGAGCAAATAAACAATGAGCAAATAAAAAATTTTAGTCTGAGTACAGTAGGTATTGTGGACTTAAAATACCACCACCGTCCACTTTCTCTATAAAAAGTATAAGCACTACACTTGTTTTTAAACTTAAGGTTAGCCTTTGTTTATGTGTTTTTTTTGTCGGTTGGTTGTTGGTAAAGGAATATGAATAGAATTTTGGCAGAGCTGAAGAAGAATTTCAGTATTTTATAGACTTTAGTCAGTCCATCTCTGCCCTTCTCCATATTTGAGCCAAGCAGGGTCCAGTCAGGCACCATATTGATCTTTGTGCCACATCTGCCCGCCCCCTGCACTGTACGTGGGGGTAGGTGCTGTCCTGAACGATGGCTCACGCAGGGACATGTTCCAGATATCTTTGCTAACCGAATTCTCTACAATGAAAATCCTCAGCAACACCTGGTTTCTCTGCTCATGTCTCTGAAGGGGATCTAACCCAAAGCCTTGAGCAGACCGCAGGGCCCCTTGACAATGTGGCCAGGCTGCATCCCAAAGAAGAGAGTGTGAGGAGTGAGGAGAACTGGAGTTGGGAAGGGTGCATATTACCAAAGCCTTCAAAACTGCTTTATTTTCTATGATTTGGGAGTTCCTAGGTCTGTGGGCCAGTAAGATATTGACTAATTTTCTTCTCACTGTGCCATTCGGCATGCCGAGAAATGTCTCATCAGGCATAGGTTTCTCTTGAACACACATACACCCTAGAGAAGCATCTTAAGGGTTTGATCCTTATGTAGTTTTTAAATAATTTCCACATGTAATCAAGATAGAATGAGAGAAGTCAAATAAGCCTGATTAACCAAAGAATATTTCGATGGATGCCTTTATCTGTAAATTGGGGACAATGAATAATATTTCTCAAAGTGCTTTCGCACATATGTCCCATTTGATTCTCATAGTTGATTGCTCTCTGGGGTAATCAGTATAAGTATTTATAGATGAGGAAACTGAGACTCAGAGATATATTGCCAAAGGTCACACCACTAATAAGTAACAGAATAAATTTGACATGCTCTGATCTGCTTCTCCCACCCTTCAGGGATATGTCAAGGACTCATGAAATAGTCTATACCAACTGATTTGTCATTGCTCTAATAGGTATTATCAGGATCCCTTAATTTACTCCTCTGAGAATCATGGGCTCCAGGAACGACAGAGCTGTGAGCCTGTTAAAGCTGATCTAGCCCCGCCCCCACTTTCACATTTTGCAGGTGAGACTCAGGGAGGTTAAGTGATTTGCCAAAGGTCACCCCATGAGTTAGTGGCAAATGACCGATGTCATTTTAAAAAATTAGTTAAAACAACTGCCTACCAAGCCCATTTTTATGGCTTATTTTAAGCAAGTTAATAAGTATACCAGGCACAGCTTTAAACCCAACTGAGTAAATGCTGACACTAGTTTATAGATTTGGCAGATAAGTAGCAATAAGGAATTATTCATCTTTCATTTATCATCTAACCTCTTCAAGGTACAAGTTATAAAGTGAAGCAAATAGCAATTTAAGAGCCCACACACATGTAGGATCAAAACAGTGAAAATAAAGTGGTTTACAAAGCCATACACTTATAATGCAGTTGTGCCCCAGGTCTTCTGAGATATGAAAAAAAGAAAGAAATTTAGGAAAATTATTTGCATTTCACAAATAGGCACATATCTTATACAGAACTCCATATTTAGTCTCCAGATTTATTCAATCATTAATTCAGTCTTTTGAGTATATATTGAGCACACACACACACACACACACACACACACACACACACACACACTTGAACCTGGCAGAGTCAGTATAAAAGGAATGTGTGCAGTGGGAATAGGAGGAAGGAGGAGACTTCTTGACCGCTGGGGAAGCCATAACAAGGAGCACACTGAGGAGGTGGCCTTGCTACAGCCTTGTCCCCAACAACATTTCTGTATCATGAAAATAGGGTTGGGAAATGTCACAGGCAGGAAAAAGGAAAAAAAAAAAATGGACAGTGAGTTGATGGCCCCAATTAAGAATCAAATCCAAAAATCCCCTTTCCTCCATTTAGCTAGATATTAAATACAAACTGGTGGAGAGCTGGAAGCAGAACTGGTAGGGTGCCAGTAGAGGTTGTAATATTTGTAACATATGCTAAAAATGAATAAAATTAACAGATGACTTGCTTATTTGGAAGGTGAGTTCTAATGTTGTTCAGAACATAATTCTCATGTTATTCAGAAGAGCTGGTTTATTTTATTATTACTTATAACCAATCCTAGTTTGCTAGTGAACCTGAGGCCAAAAGTTCAATGTCAATAATAAAGCAGTCACAAATCCATAAATGACTTTGTTCTCAACTGCCCAGACAAAAGAAATTCCTCCTGGAGCCCTACATTCATAAAATTGAAGCATTTCCCAGTGAAAGGAGGACTTGAAAGATTTTTACTCAAAACCCTTTACTTTGTAGATGAGGAAAGGAAGCCTCAGGGAGTTTGAGTGACAAAGAATGATCATTTAATTTATGTGAAAATATGAATGAATATGTGTACTAATAATAACTACAGAAGACAGCAAGCATACCCTGGAACAGGGGATCACCCTATGAAACAATGAATCAGAGCAAGGACCAAGTTCAGGACCCTGCCCCTTATGAATCCCTCTCCTCCACTTTGCTGCCTTATTTTTTTTGTTTTGAAGGCTGAAAGATTCATGAGCCCACAGGATAGTTGGAAGATAGATATTCAGTCTAGAATGTAATATGTCCTGAGTGTCCTTTTTGGATGGTTAAATCCTCAGTCTAAGAGAGGGGCAAGAAGTGACTATAGTTTCGAATCTCTATGATTCCTTGAAACTCTTTACTACATTCTTATCCCCCCACTCCCACCCCAATTCCAGGGCCAGGGTTACTGTTTCCACCTTCCTGCAGAGGGTGGGGGCAGCAGCTACAACCAGGTTCCCAGACCACCCCAGAGCTGCCTGTTGCTAACCCTCTCCCTCTGGTAATTGCATCGGGCTGAGGGAAGCTTGCCTTTGGGATTCAGATTAACAGATGGAAGATATCAGTTCCTACAGTAGCATATTGAAATAGAAGACAGGGTATGACCAGTGTCCTGGGCACCTACTCCTAGCCTTGCCATTAAATAGCTGTGTGACCCTGGATAACTCTGTAGCCCTTCCAGGGTCCTAACCACCTCAACTATTAAATGAGTGAATTCATTGAACCAGATTCCCTGAGGTCCCTTGCAACTCCAGTGCTCCACATCAGTGTCAGTGCCTGAGGGAGGCTGTCCTGTGACTGACAAGTCAGCCAAGGTACCCGGAGCCATGGTCACCCCACCAACAGGGGCACTCAGGCTAGGGTGCTGGTGAGGCACCACGTAGCATCTTCCACAAGTGAGCTTCTCTACATTTGTACACAGTGAAAGGGATCATGGCATGTGAGTTGCAGCCACATCCCTGATACTAAATCTTCAATCACAAAGGACAGAGATTTATACTGTGTACGGACTAGTTGGAAACTCAAATTTTCTGAATTCGATTCAAAAAACTCTTAAAATCCTCTACTACATGTTAGAAACTATTGAATATACAAAAATATCAAATGAAAGATTTATGCCCTCAAGAAAATTGAAACTTGGGCAAGAGGAGTATGTATACAGTCAGATATATGGAGTTTATACTGAACTACGATGTGTTAAAGGCTGTGAAAGTGGGGGTGGGGAGAAGGGATTGATTCTGGGAATGAAAGTTTAAAAAACAAAAAGAATTTTTTTTAAAGGAGGATAATGTAAGAAGAAAGCCCTTGCTTTTTTCCTTTTCTATCCCGCGCAGTGCCAATGCCTTGCTCATAGTGGTAGTATTTGGGTTCTGGAATCAAACTACTTGCCTGTCGAACTTGGACCTGCCACCTTTTAAGCTGGGCAAGTTACTTGATAGCTTTGTGACTTCATTTCTTCATCTGTAAAATGGGTGACATAGAGTAATCATATAGATAAATGAGATCATCGATCCATGAAACACACTTGGCACCATGCCTGGTGTATGGTAAGTGCCCAGGGTTATCTGTTAATGAATGTTTGCCTAGGAAATGGATTGAAATTTTCATCTGCAATGTAAGCCTTTTATCATATACATTCAGACAGGCCTCACATTTTGGATTCCTCACTGAACACACTGTGGCTAAGACTGGGTTCAGACTTAGAGACCTGGTGTTCTTGGGCTTCCATTGTGAGGGACCGGGAACAAACCCCTTGGTACAGAACGGTTTGGCGATATCTATTTGGGGTGCCTTAAGGTCACAAAATGTTGATGTAGGAAGGGGTCCAGTCTCTTCATCTTACATACAGGAAATGCAAGTTCAGAAAAGTTAAATGATATGTCTGTGATGGCAGTGTCAAGGTTAGAGTCCAAGACTCCTGTCTGATCAATGAGCTTCCATCTCCCTCACCTGCCGCCTAGACCCTGACCCTCCTGGCCCACGCTGCATACTACAATGAGCGTCTCGGACCACACCAACCAGGGATCCCTCCCTTCACTCTCTACCGTGCCCCAGGGAAAAGACTGCTTGTTTTCCAGTTGTTAGGTCACATCGAATGGAGAGTATAGGGCTAGCTCTTGACTCACAGTGGGGGGTGGGGGGACCCAAACTTTAGACTCTCAGAGGTCCGTACTAGGTTGTCTCCAGTGTTGACTTACTCCTTTAATTCTCACGAACAGAAAGTGCTTCGCAGGTAGTACGTTCGTGATCCTCGCATGCATGTCACCAACAGAGGCGGCCGAGGGGTCTTTCGCTAGAAAGGCAGTGGAGCTAAGGCAACCTGCCCCCGTTCCGCAATCTGGTCGGCGCTTAGGGAATAGCCCGGCAATCTTTTTTCTCATTCTGAAAGGGCAGTGGCAAGGAAAACGAGGCAAAAAGAAGATGGAGGAGGGTAGAACTGGGAAAAGATTAAGCGGAGAGATAGAGTTGAACTAACTTCGATCCTATCTTTTCAGGCAGAGCAAGTGTTTTCGCTGTTGTAAAAGAACACTTGGTCCATTAGAAAATTAGGAACGTGTAAAAGTGGGGGAAGCTATCATCGTCATACATTGGTGTGTTTACTTTTATTTATCCACCCATCTTCTTATTTATCACTATATAAAACCTCTATTGTACTCAGACGGAGTGAGACTTCACCGGCGGGCTGCTTCCCTCGCGCATGGCGGGAGCGATTCCCGTGAAACCGACTGGTCTCCGCCTGCTCTGCGCTGCCTTCGGGACTTCTGGCGGCGGAGTCCCGCCTCAAGGGCGCGGCCGCGTCCCCCGGGGAAGGCGCTGCTGCCCTGCGGGAGCGCGGGCGGTCGCCGCGGCCTCGGACGCCTGCACGGCCCTGGGCCCCGGGTAAGAGCGGAGGTGCGGGCGCGGGCCGAACGCGAGAGGGGGCTCCGCGGGGGGGCGCGGGCGCGCGGACGAGGCTCCGGCCGCCGCCCGGAGGGAGGCGAGGCGGCCGCGCGGAGGAAGCGGGGCTCGCGCGCGGGCGCCAGGCCCGGGACGCGCTGCCGCGCCCGCCGCCCCCTCCGCGGAGCCGGGCGCGGGCGCGCCGGAGGGGCGGGGGCGGCCGGCCGGGGGCTGACCCCGAGCGCCGGCGAGTCTGCGCCCGCCGGCCGCCCCGCGCTCGCCTCCCGCCGCCCCGGGTTACTCCGCGGCCGTCGGCGCACACCTCATCAATAAGGCCTGACAGGCCGCCGGCTCCGCGGCCATCCATCACGCGGCGGGCGCGGGCTGCGGCGCGGGGCGCGGCGCGCGGGGGGCGAGCGGGCCGCGCCCGGCAGCCCGCGGCCCCCGCGGCGGAGCGGCACCCCGGGGAGGCCCGAGTGCTCCAGGGAGTCGGGCCGACGCTGTGTGAGCCCGACACAGACCCGCGTGGCTCGGAGGCAGCATTTTTCTATCAATGAACAAATATTTGACTTTATTCCACTTCTTAATCCTAGTGTCTTTTAAGGATGTGTTCATTTGTTTTTGAAGAGTTGTAAGGGAGCTTAGAAACGATCTAGCACAACCCGAACGTTTCACAGATGAGGCAACTGAGAGACGGCGTGGGGGGCTAGACATGCCTGAGGTCGCAGGCGGTGATGGAAACTAGAGCCCACGTCTCCTGATCCCCAGCCAACGCGCCGGCCACACTGGCACTCTGCGGGACCCATGACCTATATGCGTGCTTCGCGTAGAATGTGTGAAACGGGCCGAGGCATGCATAGGTTCCGGCTGTGCCTGTCAGTGCATGAACTGTGCAGGGTCTGCACAATTCCTGCCCCCAAGTCAGGTAGTCATGTGTGTGTATGTGTGTGGGAGGGGAGGTGTCCGGAAAAAGAACAGTAAACGAGTATGTGTGTGGCGGGGGGGGGGGGGGGGTGGGGGGTGGGGTGGGGGTGGGGGAGGGGCGCGACACCTACACAAAAATAATACAGTTCTTTGAATTTATTTACTTCCTCCTCCTATCTACCCTTTTCCCTCAATGAGCTAGCATGGTTTCTCTTCATGTACTTATCTGTTTCAGCACTTTCTCCTGTTGCCTGTTTGCAGGACTCTACCTCACTGATCTGAGCAGTTCCAAGGTAGAAACTTCTGTTCATCCTTATATCTCCAAAGTGTGCGTGGTGCCTGGCACGTAGCAAGCATTCAATAAATATTTGCTATATGAATTGCAACACTTGCAAGGGAATTCAAGTAATTCAGGTCCAGAGGACATTGAGGCTGAAAGAACTCTCAGATCATGGTGTCCTATTTCATTTCATAAGAGGGAGACCGTGGCCCACAGTGCTTTACCCAAGGCCTCCCCCTGCGGGAAGGTCAGACCTGTAGTGGCCCCCAGGGTTCTTACCCACCCGGCTTGAATGTCGCCCAGCCACCTTGCACTTCTAGTTGTAGATGCATCCTTTTCACTTCTTGCCCTTCCTTCCCACCTTTTGGTTCTTCCACTGCTTAAATAGCAAGCAAGCGCTTTAAGAATGGGGATGACAGTAACATTGCAATCAACAAAACCAACCGTTTGCTTTGTTTCTAACAGGAAATACAATATTTTGTAGGGTTTTGTTCTTTTATTGTTGTTGTTGATGGTGATTTTTTGGTTAGTGTTGGCGTCGTTGGTTTTTTATTCAAGTGAAGAGGATGAGATTAAAGCCAATGAGCAATGGGTGTCTTTTAACCTTAACAGTAATTTTCCCTTCATTACCAAAGTGGTTTGACTGGAGTCAGAAACAATGATATTATCAGCAACTCTGAGAAGGAGTAGAAATGATCACGCACACACGCATTCTCCTTTTTATTGAGCAGGAAAGGTAGCAAAGCCATCCTGTAACCCAGGTAGTCACTGGCTTTCAGGCTCTTTGTGATGTCCACTAGATTATGATCTCTATAAATACAGATACAAAGTGTGATTTTATCTGACACAGGGCACACTTTCTTCCAGTTACCATCCACCTTGTGGATGTACACAGCCATGTGTACATCACAAACTACAGCTGGGTGTAATGAAAACTGATGTGAGACTCAAGAGTTAAAACAATTCTCCAGCAGAACTATTGTGAGGATTGAATAAGATCATGTACAGGAAGAGGCCATGTTTCATCAAATGCTTTTCCTTTAGTCTGTTCAGAAATATAGTCCTACTCTCAGAGGCAAACTCATTCCTTCACGGTGCAGCCTTGACTTACTCTTGCCTCATGGGACTGGCTGGACAAAACCCAGTCAGTCTCCCCTGACTGACTGAGTTCTGGCCATCTGGGTCACTCAGCTCCCATCAGCAGGTTGCCTGGGGTGTGGCAGTGTTGTTGAAAGTGACCCAGCAGTCCTGGCCTCTGCAACCTGGCTCCAGGACTCTCAGGATGAGAGACCAGAATAATCCTCACTCAGATGTCAGCCTCTCTGCAGCCTGCTATGAAATATGAGTGCACGTGTGTAAAACGTGTGCAAACTAGGCACTGGAGCTGTGTCCAGGGTAGACTGCTGTGGCCATTCCTGCGGACCATGCAGAAGGACAAGCAATAGAGAAGAGTAGCCTTGGAAACTGGATTCTTTTAAAAGTGATGAAAAGATTTATTTTGTATATAAATAATTTTTCTGAAGTAAAATGTACCGGAGATATGGAGTCTCCCTAAAGACCGAGCATGGGTGTGTGTGTGTGTGTGTGTGTGTGTGTGTGTGTGTGTGTGTGTAGAAAGAGAGAGAGAGAGAAGGGGGGAGAGATTGAGAGAGAGGGGTGGGGAGAATGAGGAGAATGAGAATTCAGGGTTTTTGAAGTGAAGTGGACAAATTTCTCACATAAAGATTGAAAATCGATCACTCTTGACTGATAAGGCTTTGTCTTATACTCTCTGCTCTGAGCTCTCCACTCCATTCCCACCCCGCCCTCAAGCTGAGGGTGGGCTACTGGAACTGGGCATCTCCAGAGACTTCATGGAGAGGGGAGATTCTGCCTTCACAAGGGAAGGACTCGGCCCCTGCGATGAGGTGGTATGCGGTGGTGGGTGGAGGACAGGGCCAGGTTAGCCAAGACTCCTGGGGTTAGCGCTGCATCTCTGTAGGCGAAATCTTGCCAGCTCCCCTTCATCTAGGTACAGATTATTCCATCTCACTCAGACCCTTTGCTTCTTGTTTTTCCTCCCTGTAGCTCCTTGCCCTTTGACAATTTGCTGTTCATTAACACCTCTGCTGAACAGGGGCTGGGGACTGTGGAAGAAAGCAAACTCTGAAGGCAGCACGCCTTTGTCTTTCAATCAAACACATGCATATACGGAGAATGTGAAGAAAAGTCGAAAACAGCTAAAAAAGAAGTGGAATGCCAGGGATCTTCCAGTTTTTTATTCACCCAATTCAAAATAGGGTACATACCCATTTAACAGAAATAGATAGGTCTAGCTATCGGAAGCTCCATGCCTCCCCTTTCCTTCTGCTATTGCAAGAAACCAATAATTTCCAAATACATTCAAGCACTGATGGGTAGTAAGGAGAAAGCAGCCCGATCTCTACAGGCACCTGCTGCAACTGTGGAGTGGTAGCCTGTGAGGCGACGTGACGGACTATTACGTGGGAGCCCAGTCCTGGGTGGAGTGGGTGCTCACCAGAGTGAAGGGCCGCAGGGCCTCCAGCCGCCAGCGGCCCTTGTCCACCCCACCCCCACCCCCGCCATAGCCTCCCCACAGGCCCGCGAGGCTTTCGGAGAGAAACGCTGTTTTCGCACTTGGGCTTTGAGCTTCCTTGACACTTTCCTGTCTCTCGCTTGGCCGCGCCAGATCTCGGCGCCTGCCTGGGCGTCTTCTCCAACTCGGGGTCACCTCGGCTCCGTGGCCAGGGGAAGGGTGCCGGCGCTGGCGGAGGAGGTGGAGGCTTTTGCGGAAACAACCCGAGCTGGCGCTGGGAACACCATGTCTCTGGTGGCCCCCACAAGTCCCCCGATATGCGCGTCGGGTCTGGCGACTGGCAGTGCTCCAGCTGCTTCTGTCCGCACGGCCACCACTGCCCTCCCCGGGAGCGGGGCGGGGCGGGGGGAGCCCTCAACTCCAGATTGACCTCGTGCTTGTCTGGTGCCCTCCCCTCCGATCTGGCCCTGGCCCTTTACTTCCCATTTCTCTTGCTTGTTTTCTCCTCTCCCTCGGGGTCTAGATTCTCTATTTCTGTCTCCAGGTCCCTCGACTCCTATCCCGCCTTCTTTCTCAGGGTCTGTCCCTGTCTCTGTCCCTGTCTGCTCTCTCTGCCTGTCCATTCCTGCTGGGTTTTTTTTTTTTTCCCATAACACTCCACCATTTAACGTTCTTATTTGACTTATTTATTGTCTGTCTTCCTCTTACAGAATATAAGCTCCCAACGCAGATTTTTTCCTCTATTTTCCCCCGTGCTGAATCCCAGCACCTTGAAAGTTCACGGCACAGAACAGGTGTTCAATAAAGGTAGAATGAATGAACTAACGAATGAATGAACCCCATCCCTCTCTGGCTCTCTCAGGCCTGTCCCTAGTCTTTTCTGCCCTCCTCTCTGCCTGTCTTCCGCTCTTTTCTCCCTTTCTATCCTTTCTCTTTTTCTCTGCCTCTCTCCACCCCCTCCTACCCATTTTTCCGAGGTTGTGGAGTCTAACTGGGCCTCTTTGTCTTTCCGGAATTTATGGGTCTGGGCTCTCCATGCCGTGGGACACGAGGCACCTGGTGTCCTTCGTCTGTTTTTGTCCCAGGGACCCGGCAGCCTCACTCGCAGATTGCTGTTGTCTGGGCACCTAACCATGTTCCATAGCTGAACGTGACTTCCACAATCCGGACTCTCCGCTCTTCTTCCTGCAGACCCCAGAGCCCAGGGCTCCGAGGCTCCCTTATTGGCAGCCCAAATGTGGGCGGGTGATTTGGAGGGAGAGTAGAGCTGAACCACACAGGAAAACACTCCCAGCAACCCAGACTGGGGGACTGACTCTCTCACCGTCTGTCCTGGGCTTCCTTGTCTTACTTTGAGAAATGGTGGTGACTCTGGGCACCTACTGTGTGCCAGAGGACACATTTCCCTTTGAGGGGAGTGTGCCATTCTCCAACTCCCAGGAACCCTGGGAGATGTTGTTAGCAATCCCGTTTGTATTTTTAATCATTTAACAAACATTTGTTGAGCATCTGTTAAGTGCCAGCCATGGTCACTGACCTCATAAAGCTTACCTTCTGAGGTGTATGTGGTGGGGTGGGGGGAGGGGCGGGGATGGCAATGTATAACCAACCACAGATAAACGAATCTACAACTTCTGGGAACATAAAGCCTATAAATAAAACGCAATGGTTGACATTTTATATATTTCAAGAACATTTACTGTCCTCCCGCTCTGGACTGGGTACCTAGCACTGCAATTTCAAAAGTCTCTGATACAGGAGGAGAGAGGGAGGACCCATTAGTGAAAGAATTGGGGCCAACGTCCTTAAGAGAGATCCCAGAGGTCCCAGAAGAACAGGGTCCCTTGGGACAGCCAGATCCGGTCTCGTGGCAGCCGGGGCAGTGGGTGCTGGATGAGGATGGGGAGAGGGAGACAGGTTGGGAGGGGCGTGAGGGGCTTGCACCGCGGAGTCAGCGTGGCTGCAGCGTGCTTGCCCACCAGCCCGCTGCAGCGCCGGGACTTGCAGGCGCCGGCACCGGGTTTCAGATCTGGCCTCGGCTGCTCCCGGCGGGACCTGAGGAGCTCCACCCCCCCCATCCCCCCACACCCGCCCCATTCAAAAGCCTGTAGCATTCGTCCCGAGCTTAATGAAAATGCGGAGGCTCCTTTTCATTTTTCTTTTTCTTCCTACAAGCTCTTATGTTATGTGACATACGCTGTTTTATATTAAATTGATTTTAATTTCTAGATGTCTGACGTACTCATTAAAGGAATTTTAGAAACATCTGAAAAGCAAAACGAGGGGTTAAAAAGTGTTTTATTATAGAAACTCGATATTAAATAGAATGGAAAAAAGAGCCAAGACTCAGGAATAAAGATTTGAGACCTATTGCCTAGCTCACTGGCTTTACCACCTCCGAGAAGTGTCTTAACCTTTCTGAGTTCCGGAGGCCCCGTTGGTAGGGGGATGGTAACACTGTCTCTCCCTTCCTCTAGTGCAGCGATGTTGTTGTTTCCTCGTGAAAAACAGAATCTGAGAGTGTTCTGCAATCGGGAAATGACTAAAAACTATGACAGAGTGTGCCAAAACCTCTGGTCCTCAGGGCCGGAAGCACCAGGAAGCGTTTGCGGAGGTCCGCGAGCCAGAGCATGGCTTTCCTTTGCAGCACTGGGTAATACTCTTTAAAGCAAGACAATTAAAAACCATTGCTGCCTCAGTCCTCACGTCTGCGTGTGGGAGGCTGATGACGGCTTCCTAGGGTGCGGAGCTCAGTTCCGGGTGCGCGGAGGCGATGGTCTCTGTGTCCCCCCTCCCCACAAAGAATTCCCGGTGGCTAAGGCACTGAGCTCAAGGAGGGAAAGGTGTATGTAGCCTTGCAGCTTAATTCATTCTCCGTTTTTCCATTAGCCTCGATCCTCACCTTGGCTCTCCGTGCTCCGCCCGCGGCGACTTGAGCAGGGGGCAGGGTGGGCCACGCGAGTGAGCACGGGGTGTCGCAGAGGGAGGAGGAATCCGCCTGGCCGCGCCCATGACCCGCGGGCGAATTCGGAAGGGAACAGCAACCCGCATACGTTCAGTGCGGGTCGCTTTACTTGTCTGTCCTGGAGTCCTTGTGCACAAGTACGCAGAGAAGCGTCTACATCTCAGAAGGAATTCGTTACGCAGGTCCCCTCTCTGGTGCTCTCACTTTGGGGGCTTCTTGTTCTCAATTACGAGACTTTCGGGGCCCATGTTTTTTCAGGCGTCGCTGGTTTTCGAGTAGGGCGGGAACCGAAGCTGATTTCCGCAGGGCGCCCCAGGGCCTCACCAGCCAGGACTTGGATTCTGGCACCCGACGTGGCCGCTCAAAGCGAGCCGGCTTGGTCCCGCCAGGAAATCCCGGAGCTCCGTGCGTGGAGACCCTCGCTGGTGTCGCTGCGAATTCCATGTTTCACCGTTTAACTCCTCCTCCCCCGCCCAGAGCCGCATTTCGGAGTCCTCTGTATACCTTGGCCCTCCTACAGCTGCGTCTCAGCTGGGGTAGGACCGGCTCAAGTCCCAGAGGCTGTAAGGGAATAAGGAAACGGAACTTATTCTTGTGTCCTGGAGAGCTCTTTTCCTAAACGTACAGTACATTTAAGTAATTTTTGTTTGTATAAAATCTTAAGACTTGACTCTCCACTAGACCCAGGCCTTTACTACAAAGAGGTCAACGACTTTTGCAGTATTAAATTTTCCCTGCGGAGTATGGGTAAGAAAAGCAGAAGAGGACGTGAGTGCGGTTGGGCCACATTCGAGGCTCGCCCTGGAACATCTCCTTAAAAATAGCCAAGACTCCGAACCTCCAAGCACCCCCTCCCCCTCCCAGCGGCCTCCTGAACGCGGAAGAAGCCTGGGAACCTGCCGATAAACCTCCTCCAGCCGGCGGGCCAGCGAGGCCTTGAAATGCTCCCCGCTCCTGGCAACGCGCGGCGGCCCAGGCGGCTCCCGCCTCCCCAAGGGAGGGAGGAGGCCAGCGAAGGAAGGAGGGAGGGAGCGAAGGAAGGAGGGAGGGAGCGAGGGAAAGCAAAACACCCCAAAAGATGAGGCCACTCGCCAACCACCCTCTGGACTGTCCTTGAGCTGAGCCCTTTGGGGAGCAAGTTGGGGCGCTGGACCCAGAGAAAGTCACGGCAAACGAATATCTCTATCCCCGGGGTCTTCCTAGGAGCAACGAATTTTTCAAGGGTCCCAGGCTTTTAGCCTACCAAGAGGGCGCCAGCGTGGTGGTGGGGGCGGGGAGGGGACGGGGCTGAGGGTGGGGTGGGGGGTGGGGGACGTGTGTAAAGCTCTGTCCGGGGTCTGGTCAGGAGCAGACTTCCTGTGAATCCGGGGTTCCTCACAAGCCAGCTCTGAGGAAAAGGAGGCTCTTTCATCAGCGGTCTCTCAACGGCCACAGAGAAGGGCCTGTTATTGCCTCCATCACTGTACAGAGGAGGGGACTGACGTTCCAAGAGGCCCCGGGGGTGGGGGAAGAGTTGGGGGAGGATCGGCGTATAGCACCCAGTTAATGCGAACCTCAGCACACGCGCTCTCTCTCTGTGGCCCACTGCACTACTGGAAGAAGCCTGCGTGAGAGCGATCTTTGTCCTTGGCTTTGGTGAGGACTCTCAGATGGCCGCTCCACCAGATGCTTAGCCCAAGCCCCTGGCTTGTTGCTAAAAAAAAAAAAAGAAAAAGAAAATTCACCGCCCAGTCCCCAAGCTCAGATTTTTTCGCCCTCCACGACTCGCGCGTGGAGGAAGCTCTGAGACCTTGGCATCCGTGGAGCCACAAATCCCCACGGAGCAGAAGCCGGGGCAACTGCCCACTCGTCCAAGCTCAGAATTTCAGCTCTCCGGGAAGCCTTTGTAGGCCCCACGCGCAGGCCTTCGGCTTCGAGCCTGTTGCTCACCCCAGTGGGGATGAGGGACCTTTGCAAACAGCACAAGAGGCGCATCGCCTTCTCCTCAGCTGCGTCTGTAAGGGTACGGGTCGCACACTCACAGTGCATTTAAGCTGCCTTTCCCCGGGTCCAGGTCAGGGATCCTTAGGACCCCACCCTCTTATGTTCTCAGGCCTGGGATCTGCAACGTCGAATTTTACAGAGGCGCTAGCAAGGAGTTGACGAAGCTGGAGAAAGGACCCGCCCTCAGCGTCCGAGGCGCGAACCGGTCCAGGCGGGCTGCGACCTGAGGCGCAAGGGCTGCGTGGGTGCGTCTAGTCCGCGCTCTTACCTTCCGCCGCCCCGCACCCAGCCTCAGTTTTCCTTCCTGCGCTCAGGCCACTCTGACCCTCTGCACCTTTAGCACAGGGAGGAGAATTCCCTGCGCAGCCGCGTTCAGTCCTTCCTCTGGGATTTTCCTAAGAATCCCCACGAATTGGCCACGATCCCTTTGGGGGTTTCCTTCCACACAGCCCCGCGTCCTAGCCTCGTCCTCAGCGCCCGGGATGCTCTCTCGCAAGCCGGGAATCTACAACCGATCACCAACTGTAGGAGCGGGTGTCGCCCTACCCTCCTTCGGAGCCGCACAGATTTCGGGCAGGGTGGTATCCCGACCCACCCCCGACCCCTCTAATCTGGTATGAGAAAGCTGCCCTAGGGAGAGGAACGCGGCCTCGAGGGGAGGGGGGAATTTAACCGAAAGCGTGAGAGCCACCGGCCGGCTGTTATCTGGAGCTGAAGGCTGCAGTAATCGATGGGTTATTTTTACGCGGTAATAGGGCCCTGTGATTGCTCTATTAACCTTTAGACCTGTCTGGGGGACTCTCGGGCTCGCAGCCCCGCTGCGCTGGGGCCTCTAGGCACTGACGCCGACTCCAAACTCGGGCCCGCCACCTTCCCCGCCCCCACTCGAGGGAGGGGGGCTGAGGCCGCTGGCAGAGCCCTCACCGCCGTGGAGCCCCGCTGCACTGCGGAGCTCCCCAGGCCCCTGCCACGTCACTGGGATTAGTGTAGCGGCGCCGCAGGCTGCACTGAAAATGGAAAGATCTGAAAGGAGAGGCCGCAGGAGATGGGAAGCGTCACCGGGCAGGGGTGAACGCTTTGCATAAATACATAAAATTGAGGGCTGGAGCTGGCGCCTTTCCGACTCCTCTGGCTGCTGGGAAGGCGAAAAAGAGGCTTCCATCTCTTCGCTCCGATTTGAGGGTGCCAGTCCCAAGTCTGATGTCTCTCCCACGTAACTCGGAGTCCGGAGCCAGGAAGATCCCCCACCACCCACTACCTCCCGGAGACCTGCAGCCAGCCAGGCACCTCTGGTGACCTAGTGCCCTACACCCGATCGGGGGTCCCGCCCAAGAGGTCACCATCTCCTCTATCAGCCCCGCCCCTTGCCCACCGCGTCAGGACCTGGACCTTCGGGAGGCTGGTGGGGAGGAGATGGTAGAGAGGGGGCTCGTTGAAAAAGCTGACCCTGGGCAAAATTGCAAACCAAAGAGATCTTAGCTGGGGCGGTGGGTGAATCCCCGCGCTGTGGCGGTAGCACTTGGGCTTTTTCCGAGATCTCTGCACCTGGACTTTGCCTGCCGGGGAAGTTTTTTTGAACAGCCCTGCAGCCGGGCGCTCAGAGGAGGTGCTGCAGCCGCGGCGCACCCCCGCCCCCCGCCCTTGCACGTGACTCCCACAAGCCAGTCAGCGACCGCGAGCGGGAGCACAGGGCCGAGGGGACCTGGGCGGCGAGCTGGGGGACTTGGAGGCGGCTGGCACAGTGGCTGCGAGAGGCTCCTCCGCCGCCAAAGCTCCAGGGCCCAGGAGAGCGCGTACCCGCCCTCCTGGACGCTCCAGCCCCGGCAGGTACGGTTTGTTCTTCCCTGACTTTGCTCTTTCCCGCCCCCCGCGATACTCCTAGATCCCCCGCGCTAGTTTGCCAGGGAGTAGAGAGGCCACTGACTAGTAGGCGGAAAGGAGAGGTTGGTCACTCCACCTCTCCCAATTGGCCAAACTCTGCTCTTCGTTTGCCTTTAGCTTAGCAGCTTCTTTAAATCGAAGTACGATTTGGGGTGGGGGGAGTGGAGCGGGATATTGGAAGTTGCTTTGAGTCTTTTTGTGTGAACTTGAACGTTTTTAATCCCACCTCCGCGTACAGATTCTCCAGCCCTTGTTTGCACCTCGCAGGCCTGGCCCTGAGTGGTGATATGGCCGTGCGAAACCACCCAGACAAACTGACTTAGGACAGGCCGCACGACAGCTCGAACATGGAGGGGCTCAGATGGAGGACTGTCGCCCATCGGTGACTCTGGGGACGCAGAGTGGCGGTGGGAGGCAGAGGCCCCGGGGAGGCGCTCTGAAATCGCTAAGGGCTGCTGAGCGCCCCCATCGCCGACCTGACCGGAGTCCTGGGAGCTAAACGACCCTCATGAAGCTAACAACCCCACTCACCCACACTACTAGGTGACACTAGCTGACGGCCGGAACCCCGGCAGAGAGCAGTGACGTCCCTCCGCTGGCCACGGTTAGCTTCCCGGATCCATGACATTATGTCGGTTGGCTTTGGGCTGGGGGGTCACCCAGGGGAGAGGAGGATGCCCTAGTCGTGAATTGCCACCAGGTCGAGGGAATGAGGGGCCTTTCGGTTGGGGGAAGAGGGTGGTGAGGGACCCACACCCGGGGGCGAGGGGAGTCAGGCAGCACCGCCGGCGCCGCCGGGGAGATTGGGGAAGTGCTTGGAGAAGTAATTCCTGTATTTCTCAAAAGAAACGGGGAGCCAGGAGCAGACTTCAGGCTTTTAAACATAGAAAGGGTTTATTGGGGGTAATGGGGTGATGCCCCCCGACACTTCTGAGTGCGTTTGTGTGTGATAGCTTTCTGCGCCGCAGGCCCAGAGAGAAGGCGCCAGCTGAGAGGAAAGGGCAGGAGTGACTTTTAAATGGACGCGAACATTCGGGGACTCTGGATCTCCAGGCTCTCAGAAATAGATCGGAAAGGGCGCTGTGGGCTAAATCAAATAGAAAGCACTTCCTGTCTTGCCTGTGAATTAGGGGTAAATTGGGATGATGGATCAGAAGAAGAGAAACTGGGGCGCAGGCCTGGGCCCTCACGGGGAGTCCAGACCTCTGCCATTCTCAGGAGGCCGCTTGGCTCCTGCAGCAGACTCCACTTCCCAGGATCAATTACGGGAACAAGCAGGAATTGTTTTGAGGGAATAATTTCTTGTCTTTCCACAAGGCTATAGACGGGTATTTTTTCCACCTTCTATTGTCTAGTCATCCAACTCTGAAGTAATTTATCAACCATATAAAAAGGCAGAGAATGTAAGAAAGACAAATGTTAGATCTGACATTTTTAGCATTTACATATTAAAGCTTGTACGTTAGCATTGGTATGTATATTGGAAGTTGTATTACAAAATTGTAAATCTTCCTTTCCTACAATTATTGAGAAAAAAAGCTTAACATGTTTTAGAACTGGAGAAATTGAGTATTACAGAAAATAAAGTGAAATAGGTCAACTATTTGATTTAAAAATTAAATAGTGAACAGTGAATATAAAATTAAATAATGACTAAACCTGTGTATTTACTTATTGAAGTTTTTTGCCTTCATTTTCAAAGGGGAAAGTTGTTGATCTCAGGGAAAATTTTTTGTATCTGCTCTCTAATCAAACTTCTTACTTGAAGAAAATATCCAGTAATGAACCAATAATTTATTGTACAGTTTTGAAGCAAATAATAATCATTTAGGAGTTAACTCGTGACTATAATACAGTGTTATTAATTCCATTATTATCTGTTATGTTACACAAATGGTTAAAAGCATTATATAATGTGTACTAAAGATTCCATATCCAGAATTTTTTACAAAAATAAAGATGACTATTACGGTACATAATACATCTGAGGCACTTTCTTAGGGTATATTAGAAACCTGTAATAATAATAGTTAATAATTATATAGAAATTCTTGTGCCTATTGTAACAGTTTTTAAGACCCTGTTATAAGTGTTTTGCATATATAAATTTATAATTCTCACCATAATTTTATAAGACAGATACCTTTAATATTTTCATTTTTGCCAATGAAGAAACTGAGGCATGGAGAGCTTACATAATGTGTTTGAAGTCATTCATTCAGTGGTGGCAGAGCCTATATTTAGCATCTAGTTCAGTTAATATCTTTGTAAGTCTACTATTGCAATGAAAAAGAAACCACCGTTAGAAGTAGCTGCCTCTTCTTACGGAGAAAAGTGGGAGGATAGTGCACGGCCTCAAACTCAAGAGCCTTAGATCCTGTCCCCCAGCCCATTTGATTGTACTTCGATCTTAGACAAGTTTCAAAACTTTCCAATGCTTCAGTTCCCTCTTTTGTAAAATGAAGAGAGGCACTTTTACTTAGGGGAGTGTGGAGAAGAGGACCCGAACAGAGCAGGTGCTTCAGAACAGGGAGCTCTTATTTTATCGGCAAATTTGTCTGGTAAAATCAAAACACAGGATAGAAGGATATAATCAGGTCCTACAAACTTCTTTGCCCCAAGCAGTCTCACTGGTGTTCTGACGCCAGACATGGGTGGATCAGTGATTCTATATGAAAATCCTTTCAATGGATTAGAATGGTCTACTGAGTAGTTCTGTAAAGTGACCTTGTACATTCCTCTCACTTTCTTAGCCTTAATATACAATCCGAAAAATCTGTAAAATGTATCTATTTGCCATATATCTATGTATCTTGTCTTATGTCCACATCTTTTCACCCAGATGTAGCATACGCCGTGTTCATTTATAGACATTTAGACTACTTCTAGCTTAAAAAGATTACAAACAAAACTTTCTTAGGTTGCTGAGCTTTGTAAAGTTTGCCATTATCTTCCATGGGTAATTTAAATTTCTTTCATGCCCAGGCACGCTTAGGATAGGTGGGGGGAACCGAGGTGGTGATTGAGATTTCTTGAGTCCCAGACACTCCACGGGAACCCAAAACCCTTGGACGTATATAATACTGTGACAATAATATGTTTGAAAAATAAGGTAAATTAAAGTCCTTCCTGACAAGCAATACAAAAAAAAAAAAAAAAAGGCCTAGATCACCACCAATAATTCCATGTCCAATAACCAGGAAGCCCCGCATCCCCAAGGGACTCCCTCCCGCGTAGATTTCCTCGGATAGTCTGACCCTACGGCCCCGGTAAAGCAAAGACCGCTGGTTACCTCGGAACCGCGTGCCTCCAAAACTGGTCCCCGGAGTGGCCATTGAATTTGCAGTGCGGGAGAACTTAACCAAACACAGGGAAAGTGGGCCCTGTAATTTCGGGATGAACTTCTCTCCCTTTTGTCTTTACTCCTTAGGACCCTGGCTGCAGCGAGGAGGAAAAGAGCCAGCCCGGCCCTGGGCTTTGGAGCCAGCCTACCGCGCCCTGCGCCCAAGGCTGCTCGTGTTCTGAAGACTGTGCGCTGCTCCCGGCGTGACCGAAGGCGCGTGCCCCACGCCCGCGCCCAGGCCCTACCTCGCATCTTCTGCCACTCCTAGACGCTCGGGACCTCCAGGCCTTGGGGTGGATTCAGCCCCTCCTTCACCGCCTCTTGGAACAACCAAAAATTCAATTTGGGATTTTCCTGAGTAAACAAGAGCCGAGCGTCCTTTGCTCAATGATGGATTTAATACAGATATATTTTTGAGAGATTGTTTTTTTAACATTCGATTTTTGATCTTCGTTTTCGTGACAGTCCCTCACCTGCATATTATTTTTTATGATTATTATTTTCTCTCCGCGCATTGCTCCTTGACCGCCAAGCGAGAGAAAGGACTCAGCAGCTGAGGGCTCGCAGGGGCGATGTACCAGAGCCTGGCCATGGCCGCCAACCACGGCCCCCCTCCCGGGGCCTACGACGCGGGCGGCCCCGGCGCCTTCATGCACAGCGCGGGCGCCGCGTCCTCGCCGGTCTACGTGCCCACGCCGCGGGTGCCCTCCTCGGTGCTGGGCCTGCCCTACCTCCAGGGCGGAGGCGCGGGGGCCGCGTCCGGAGCCACCTCGGGCGGCAGCTCTGGTGCGGCCCCATCGGGAGCCGGGCCCGGGACCCAGCAGGGCAGCCCCGGCTGGAGTCAGGCGGGAGCTGAGGGAGCTGCCTACACCCCGCCGCCTGTGTCGCCGCGCTTCCCCTTCCCGGGCACCACCGGGTCCCTGGCAGCCGCCGCTGCCGCCGCCGCGGCCCGGGAAGCGGCGGCCTACAGCAGCGGCGGCGGGGCAGCGGGCGCCGGCCTGGCCGGCCGCGAGCAGTACGGGCGAGCCGGCTTCGCGGGCTCCTACTCCAGCCCCTACCCGGCCTACATGGCCGACGTGGGCGCGTCCTGGGCCGCGGCCGCCGCCGCCTCCGCCGGGCCCTTCGACAGCCCGGTCCTGCACGGCCTGCCTGGCCGCACCAACCCCGCCGCCCGACACCCCAATCTCGGTGAGTACCGATCGGGAGTACGGGGGCCGGATGGGGACTGGAGTAGAGGCTGTCCTGAGCCCTGTTTGGGGCTTTTAATTTTAATGTGGGGAGGTGGGGTGCGGAACGATGGGGGGCGGGGGGGACAGGGACAGTGGCGCGGCGTGTGTGAATTTCCAAGGAAAGCAAACTGGACGACAGAAGCTGGCGGCGCGGGGCGATGGTGGCGGCGAAGGGCCTACCAGGGAGCCCAGATTCTGTTGACGGCGGGCCTGTCCGCTGGATGCTATTACGAGGGAGAGGAGGCTGCAGGGAGGGGGGTCTGAGCGCGTCCTCCGTGCAGCCCCGACGTCGGGGCTGCCCCGGCCTGCCCATCTGCGGCTTCCTGCTGGAGGCCACGGGCTCACGGGGGACCCGGGGAGAGCAGCACGGCAGCCTTCGGTGGACCGCGCTGGCGACCGCTGGGTTTCTGCGCGCTTCCTCCTGGCCCTCCCTCAGAGTCCTCTGCAGGGAACTGATTACATTGGCTTGGGCCCAAGATCTTCTGGGCCATTTGGCGGTCCAGTTGGAGGATCCCTCGGGGTGGCAGATAATCTTCCTGTCGGGGATTTCACACCAGGAACAAAGGAAGGACCGGAGCTATGGAGATGGGCTGAAGTGGGGCCGGCACCATGTGGGTGCTTTGGGGCCGAAGCGTATTGTCGCATTGTGCTGGTCTGCGGTGCAGATGTGCCTAGGGGTGCCTTAAACGCACGGCCTGGTCAGTGTCCGGGAACACGGGAAGCCCAGAGGAGCTTCTTTATAATGCTGTCTTGATAATGCCCGGCTTAAACGGAGACGTTGCTGCAGCATCTACTCGTCGAGCCTCTGCTTGTCCCGAGGGCTGCGGTTAGAAATAGCCCATCCTAATGAGCACAATTTAATGTATCCTTTGCATGTCACACCTGGGAAGGACGCGGACATGTGCTCCGCTGCCTGAATTTACAGATGAACAAAATGAAGTCTGAGAAAAGACCTCGGCGCTTTGGGCTGGGAGGGGAAGGGAAGTGGCAACCACTAGCTAAAAATGCAAACGACCTCTGGTCCTGTGGAATTTCAGGAAGGGACAGGATCGGGTGTGGATGGAGATGGCTTTTGTGTGGGAGGGGAAGCCCAGACTTGAGAAACAAAGTTAACATTTATTGACTACCTACTAAGTGATAAATCCTTTCGCATTTGTTCTCACTTTGAAGAGTAAAACCTGTCCCTCCCAGGTTTCCAGTCTTGAGTTGGCTCCAAGAAAGGACCTGGCTTTGAAGAGCTATTAAATTATTCTCTGGCCATGGGTGGCCAGGGAACGTCTCCAGGGGGGTCCGGTCAAATACACATTCCAGGTAAACTGATTAACCGTGCAAGTGGCGCCGGGGCTGGGTCGGTGGCTCCTAGTTTCCCCGTCCCCCTCGCGGGGGAGCCAGACGGCACACCCCAGGGGAGGAGGGGCACCTCCGGATCTTTTGGGGAGGACCAGCTTGAGATAGCGCGTGTGACATCTCCATACAATGGCGGCTCCGGGTAGGCGTGTTGTGGGGAGGGGCGCTTTGGCCCTGCGTTCTCAGAACTCGTGCGTTCTCTCTGGAACTTCTGTTTCAAAATAGGTCCCCATAGTTCCACTTTTTTTTTTTTTTTTTTTTTTTTAACTCAGAGATGGGAGTGAAGCGGTTGCTTTGTAACCCTTATAATCCTGGAGCGAGAATTTGGCCTTTGGTTAAGGGGGAAAAAAAAAAGACAAGTTCAAAAGCCAAAGTTGGAGGATACTTCCTGGTCATCAGAATTACAGCCACAACCATGTGAAGAAAAAAAAAAAAAAGATACTATGTGATTGCACACAGTGAATATTTAGATTCTAAAATGTAACAGGTACCAAGCAGGAGGGTCCAGAGTAAGACATGTTCCCAAATTCCAGTGTCAAAAAATGGCAAGCATCCCTCCAAGGAGAGCCTCCTTGCCAAGAAGTGTGACCTGTCTCCTGTTACTCTTGTGCTCTGTCCCACTAGCGCAGGAAGTCCCACCTGAAGACAGCCCTAGGATCTAACCTAACAGCTGGATTTTTCTCTTCTACACATAGTCATGTGTTTTAAATGGACCAGTCCTGAAAGGTTCCGTGTTATCTTTGTGAGGGAACATGAGGCAAGTTGACTTTGTTGGCATTCATATCTTCAGGTGGCACTTACATAAAAGCAAGTTAAAAAGCAATGCCTGTAAATGGGCTTTTTACGTGTTCCTCCCATCATAAGGACCCTCCTGGAAATGCTTGGTAACTCTCTTGAGGACCAACCTTGGCCTATTAACTGATACCGGGTGATAGAAGGATGCTAGAAGGATGATAAGGGATTACTGGTTCCATGGTATTTATTGATAGCTTGCTGTGTGGAATTGCCACCAGGCCCTGAGATGACAGTGCAATGTGGTGGTATGACTCAAGCAAACCTACATTCAATTTCAAGTGCCCCTGCGATCTTGCTCAAATGACTCTCTCACTCTCCTCTCTTTTTCTGTAAAATGGGATAATTATAGCTCCTTTTGGTGTTGTCTTAAATTAGAAAAATAATGTCTGTGAAGTACTTGGCTTTGGCCTCTTCTAAATGATGGCTATTTTATTAAACAGTCATACACTATCATGTAGAGTGATCAATTTTTCTGATTTCTCAGGACTGAAGGGTTTCCCAGGACTTGGAAAATTTAGTGCTAAATCTAGGACAGTCCTTAGCAAATGGAGATGGCTGGTCACCCTAAGCAGACATAATGGCGAATGACCCAGCAGCATGCTACAGTAATGAGTGGAGAGCAAAGGACAGAAGACAGAGGTTCTTCCCTCTGTATATGAATCCGGAAGTTTTCACCTAAGTGGTGCTATCTGCATTTGGTCTTGAAGGGTGAATAGGAGTTTGCCAGGAGAAGTACCTGCAATTTAAAACAAGAAAAAGAAAAGTTATGCCCTCATTTACCGTCACATTGTGTAGTATCATGAAATGATACAACACAGCTTGGCTTTTGCTTAAATAATGTATTTATCACTATAGGTAGAAACACACAGACTAATTCACCTTTCACTCAGAAACTTTTTAATTTCAGTAAGGAAAAATAAGAAAACACCTGTATTTTTCTAGAAGTATTAACTGCCTTAATATTAACAATAGATAATACCTTGCCAGAGTTCTTATGTTGGTTACCGGAATAAGGCAAAAATCAAAGTCATAAAAACTAACAGGGGCCTCTGTAAAGCCCTGCATTTGGACTGGAAGGAATTATTCTGCCTTGACTGCAATGTATATGAACTTTAATCCATTCCAAGTTCGATATGAGCCGCAGCCCTAAAGCAACTTTTGAAATCATTAATTAGGCTGCATTAATGGAATTATTTGACCTTACTGAGGGCAGGTAGAATCTTACTCATATTTAAGTGCCTGGCACATGCTGGGCACTTAGCAAATATTTGAGTAGAAATCTAGCAGGCAATTGCCTTAGTACTCTGCCCAGGTCAAACCACACACTATGGCCACTTGAGAAGCCAACTTGGGAGCCTCAGAGAAGATTGAACAGGTTCTGGAAACTTTGGAAAAGCACCGGAGCTGTTTAAGTTGGAGAAGTCACAGGGTCGATAAGAGAGGAAGAGAGTAACAGCATATAGATATCTAAAAGGCAAGTCCATGGCCTTCTAACTTAATGTTGCTCCAGGTGAGCAGGTATTAGGTTTGAGAAGAAAACTTTATCACACATGATTGTAGTTGTTGAAATGGACTATGGAATATGGATGGCTTATTTTAATAATAAAGCCCTGGGCACTAAAAATGCTTAAGGAGAGACTGCGTGCCATCTGCCAGGAGAGCCATACAGGGAATTCTTGCATTTCAAGGGCTCGGGTCCACGTTTGTGTGCATGTGAAATAGCTATCGCAGGATGATAGAGCTGTCTCTCCTTTTAAATAACCCAATCAGAATAGTTACACAGATATAATGATTTGTCAAAACTCATGGAAATGTAAAACAGGAGTACTTTATTTTATGTATATTATACCATAATAAAGTTGATTTTTGTACCGATTAATGGTTGTAAATTCTTAAGGCTAAAAAGGAGACAGTGGATATTGTATGTAAGTACATTTTGAAGGAAATAATAACATTGTAGTAGATGTTACTGGAAAAGCTGTGAAAATATATTTTATTATGGAATAATAAATTTTTTTGTATAATAGAGAAACAGGCAATTATCATTTGAAATTTGAAATCATTTCAAGGTTTGATTTAAAAAATTTGAAATCATTTCAAGGTTTGATTTAAAAAAAACCGGGGGAGGGGGCGGAGAGAAAATAACACAGTGAAATACACGTCTGTCACTGTTACCCAGACGGTTTCTTTAAAAGCTTTGCTTCATTCACAGTGTTCTAAGACTTTGTTTATGGTGTAGTTCGGTGGGAAATTCTGAAGTGTATTCTGGATCTTTTGGAGAATTGCTTATCAATGAAGCCAGTTGCTTTCAGAGCAAGTTCATTTATACTGGGAATTCTGTGAGATCAGCTCTTAAGTAGCATATGTTTGGCCAGAGAATGATTTGTCAGTCTTTGAGAAAACCAAAGTTGTTTAACTTTCCGGTTACCACCCTGAGCAGGTCATTCAGAGTTGGAGCTGGTCTGTGGTGCTCAGTTGAGAACCAATTAAATGGGAAAGTTGTGTAGGGGTGGCCAGGGGTGTGTCACTGCTTCTAGTGAGACCTGTCACCTGCCCAATTGTGTCCCATCAAAAGGTCAGGCCACATTTGCTAGGCACTTTCTAAGTACTCAGGTGGAGTGATGCATGCACAGGAGACAGTTTTAGATAACACTTTCTTCTGTATCCCGCCCCCTTTTTTTTTTTTTTTCTTTGCTTAAATTAACTAAGAAAACAAACATACTCTGAGGTGTGGGGAAACAGGAACTCTGATACCCATGGGTGGGAGTGTAAATTGGTACAACCTTTATGAAAAGCCCTTAGTGATAACTGACAAATTACAAAGTAGATGCCCTTGACCCAGAAATTTAACTTCTAGGAATTTTTTCTACAAATATACTGGCACATATTAGTTGCAGCATTGTTCATAATAACAGAAATTGAAAATAACCTAACTGTGCATTAATAAGGGATTATTTGTATACATATTATAGTACATGCAAACAATAGAATATCATGCAGGCATAAAAATTAGGAAGTTCATTATGTAATGGTATGGTGTCCTCTCTAAAACATTTATAAGTGCAGGATATGTGTGTGGCATGATATTTGTGTAAACAAAAAAAAAGAGAGAGAGAAGAGAAGATTATATACATTTGAAAATACTTAATTTATCCCTGGAAGTAGTATCTGCAAGGAATTTGTAACCTTGATTGCCCACGGGGAGGATAAGTGGGCTAGTGAGGTATAAAGGTGGGAAAGGATTTTCACCATATGTGCCTTGGGACCTTTTTAATTTTTAAAACATTTTAACCATTTTTAAAATAATCATTTCTGTGCCACTTTATTGAATAACAAAAAATGCATTTAAAATATAGAGTGGTTAAAGTTAGATTCTATTTTATTTTATGATCTTTAACCATTTTAGTGTATAGTTTAGCAATGTTAAATATATTCACATTGTTGTGAAACAGATTTTTCCTCTTGCAAAACTGAAACTGGATATCCATTTAACATCTCCCCATTTCTCCTTCTCCCTAGGTCCTGGTGACCACCATTCTGTCTTCTGTCTCTATAAATTTGACAACCTTAGACACCTCATATAAGTAGACTCATATAGTATTGTGTCTTTTTGCGACTGGCTTATTTCACTGAGTCTAATGTCCTTAAGGTTCATTTATATTTGTAGCATGTGTCAGAATTTCCTTCCTTTTTACGCCGAGTAAGTAGTCCATTGTATGCATATGCCACGTTTTGTGTATCATCCATCATGGACACGAGTTGTTTCCACCTCTTGACTTGTGAAGAATGCTTCTGTGAACGTGAATGTATGAATGGAATCTTTTGACTTTTGAACCATGTGAATATATTACTAATTTTTAAAATATTAAACCAGTTAAGTTTTTGAAAAGACATACAACATTTATGAAGGTCTAACCACCCCTCCCCTCCTCCCCTTTTTAAACAGAAATCTATTTTAGTTTATGGATGCACAGGAAAAGCACTTTAAAACAAATTGTTGTTTATTGAATATGGCTTTTGATTTTTTCTTATTCAACAGATTGTTTTACTGAGGGGACATAAAACCCTATCCTACTCTCAATACTGTCTATAAATAATAGATCTCAGTTAGCTATTGTCAGTTGCCCCCACCCCAGCACTGAGGTGGCTTCCTAAGATGCCTTTATGGGCACATACACAGGTGACCTTGCTTGGTGTGAGTATTTCTCCCTTAGGTTGTATTGGGGCCAAATCCCTAACACCTCTAACCTAGGAGAGTGATGAGATTGTGTTAGAAAAAACAAATTACTTTCCTCTGGGGCAAGGTAAATCTTTTAACAAATTCTTTTCAGCCTGTTCTTTTAAGACAATTGATTTGTATGGAATTTAGAGCTGAAGTGAGTTGCAAAGGTTGCTAATTCCTTTTGCATAAGAATGGGGCAGGACCTCTGGTTTGATCCTTGCCTTGCTCTAGAAGAGGCATTTCTTGCAGGCCGCGGATGCTGTCACTTTGAGAACTCTAAGGGGCTATTTGGCATCTAAAAGCATTTGTCAGCGGTGCCTTCTATGGCCTGCACTTCCTGAATAATGCACAGGGGATGAGGCTCTCTCAAGGTTTGGGGGTGGATATCTCTCTGCTATATTGACTTTCTGTGGTCCATGGCATGGTCTTTTATAACATCCATGAAGGCTTATCTAACATTTTATTGGCTATCTATAGAGCTACTCCTTTGTCTCTTTCTAAAGAAGGTAGGAAAGAGAATATGAGTGGGGTTATAATAGGAATAATCTTCGATCTGTTTTAATTTTTACAAAATAGATGTACAAGTTTGGGTACATTAATGTTCGGAAGCTAGCTAACAACTTTTCAGGAATAGTAGCCTGTATCTTGTGCTACATATATGCCTGTACCTTGCATGATATATGTGCAATTTATATACGATAAGTTAGATCCTTTATTGAAAGTCAGTGAGGCAGTTGTCAGGTGACAGAGACTTTTGAAGTCCTTCTTGAGAGGTAGATATCCTGATCTCTGCTTTGCAGGAAAGGAAACTGATGCTCAGGAAGGTTCTCGCTGGTAGGACACAGCGGCTCTTGCTTAGAACCCAGTTAAGGCCAAATCCAGGGCCATGTTTCCCCCACATCTACCACAGTCCGCACTTGCACTTATCCGTTCAGAGACAGAAGCTGTTTGGTGGTGGAAGGACTCAATTAAACTTTAGAATTTTTTGTTACTTGTCTTTTCACCTGCTCCCTCTCCCCTGTGTAGTTTCTCTTCTGTGTCTTCCTGCTTCCCCTCATGTATCTCCAGGTAAAATGACTTCCAGAGTGACCTTCCGTCTCATTCCAACACTAGAACTTGCAGTGTTAGGAATCTCTGCCTTGCAAAACTTCCTTTTCAGTCTCCTGATTCTGATGTGCAGAGAATTAGAGAGAGATTTCCCAGAATTCAGACCCTCCAAAATAGAGAATTCTCACTCTGGAGAGACCGATGGCTGCATAACAGCAAAACCATATGGCTCTCTCAAATCCCTTTCGTAAAAGAAAACTAATACCATCTTCTTTGTATTCCCCTTTCTCTGAAGAGTCAAATGTCTTTGTGGGAGGAGCAGAGTAAAGAAGAGAGATAAGCACAGTAATTATGTTTTAAATAAAGATGAGAGTAGGTACATGGATCAAGGCAGTGAATATAAAACCCCAGGCCAGAAGAGCCTGATGGCTTTGGTCTAAACTGAACACACAAGTCATCATCAATAGAAGCTTTCTCGTTTCTGGCAGGGGGCCGATGGTTTTATCTATTACTGCTCTGTAATCAGAATTGAGCCAGGATATTCAAGTCTCTTATCTGAATGAAGAGAATTTGGGTTTTTGGCCTTCAGCATTTTGCAGAAGCCCCAAAATTGACTTCAGGTCTTCAAATATTTTTCGTTCCCCAAAGGCAGAATATAATCTAGGCAGGTAAGCCATTCCATATGTTTAAAGTTGTTGAGAAGCTTCTGCAAGTGTACAGTGTTGAACAGTCACAGATGTACTTTACTTTGCAGGATGAGAAATGAAGGCGTTACCACTAGAATTTGGTGGGAAGTTTTGAGGATTATTAAGCCAATCGCAGATTCAGTTTTGCTTCTTAAAATTGAATATGGTCCTTAAATTATTTTTTTAATCTTCTTTTCTTTCTTCCCAGTTTAAATCTTCGTTTCTACTTCTAGAAATCCAGTCAAACTTTATCACCTCCATTCAGAATTGATCGATAGCAACAGGTGAGCAGGTTAATTATAATCGCAGAATAAACGCTGAAGTCTCAAAGTTCACCACTTTTGCAATGTTTCCAAACCCCTCAGGGACCATGCCAAGAGACTCTCATTGACCCATTCCAAACAGGTGTGGGAGTTTGAACCCGAGGCAGACAATCGGATCTGATTCAAGACAATTCAATTTGGTTTCTTATCTGTAGCTTTTCCTATCTTATGATGTCTGTCATTTCAGATAAAAAAAAAAAAAGAGTTCAGTCAATTGAGCTGGGAAATAGCAAGTTATATTTTCTTCTGATAAAAGTTTTCTAGTTGCTGTTTTATCAGATTGGGTTGAAATTGTATGTGTTTCTGTCAAGGTCTGCAATGACCTTTTCAGATACATTATCAGATATTAGGTGGGGAAACACTTTTTTTCCCTCTCTTTTTGCTTCAACCTAGCAAAGAATGACCTGACTTCCAAGACCATAAATCAAACCTGGTAAAGAGAGGCAATAATACAGGTTACCCCTCAAAATTGAGTAGGCGGGGAAAACAAACAACAAATAAAACCTTTCCCTAGCATATGGAGAGAACTTAACTTGACCCTAAAGAAAGAATGTAGTTCTCATGGAATACACACTTAATAGGAAACACTGCTTATTTGGAAAAATAAAATGTTTTCCAGGTCAAAGATGGCTTCAGAAAAACAAACTATTTTTTTTTTCAAATGGTATCAGTAGAACTTAATTATTTTTTTTATTAAACTATGTATGTTTAATATGGAAAAATGAAAAACTCATATAAACCAATGTACAAATATTTGGTAATCTTACTATATCCAAAGATAACCGCTGTTAGGCATTAATCTTTGACTTTTTAGTTACCATACATATACAGACATGTGTATCCATATATTTAAACAATCATAAAAGTTACTGTTTAGTTACTTCATCATCGAGGAAAGTAGTTATAAGATTAATGGCTCGGATTGGCTCCTGAAGATGACCCCTTGAATAGAGCAGGAATGAGAAATGGACTGAAAGAACTGTCAATAAGAAATAGCCAATTGAATGGGAAAGTTGTATATAAAAACATAGTTTTTCAATCTTACAGTATATTATGTAGACCCAATTTAAAACTAGAACATATTTATAAGTTTTAAATGGTTGCGCCTTGAAGTGAGGTGACCAGTTGCAGGGTGTGTTCATTTGTGAGGTTCCAAATGCCGGATGGCTTTGGACCACTTACTTAGTTTGAGTATCTGCATTTATAAGGTTAAGAAATCAGGCCAGGAGCAGGAATGGTGAGAAGGGCTGCTCCGGGGCCCTTTGGGAGACTTAAAATCCAGAGTCTTGTGGATTTTAGTGATAATAGTTGATGGTGGCTTTATCTTTCCTCATACCAAAGCTACCATGGTAACACATAGCCTTCTTGAGCTTCCCTAGGCATCAAACTCAAATTCGTTCAGTCTGTGTAAAGTAGGTTTTCATGGTTACCAGCCTCATTTTAAGCAACAGCATCTGAGAAATTTAGGGTTCGATGGCCCAATTTTATTTTTTTCTTTTATATAACAAAATACTTGCTACCAAAATGTAAAAACAACTTTAGGAAACCATAGGTTAAATGACCTCAGAGTTGGTCTCAGTTCATTATTCCTTTGGTTTTACTTTTATGTACCAAACCCATTCAGTGTCTGAGGTCCCAGGTGGCCGTGGAGATCCACAGAGGGTAGGGCGCCATTGCAAACACCAAGTTCCAGACACCTCATTTGCTTCATCAGTCAACCAGCCAATGAATATTTTGGCCTGCTTGCTGTGATCTGGGCACTTGTTAGGCTTTAGAGATCAAAAATGAACAAGATGGTCTCTGCATGCCAGCAGCTTGCAGTCTGGCGGGGGAGATAAAAAGCGAACGTGTACTCTCAGTGTATGGGATGCTGTAGCCGGGTCAATCTGGGTTCCGAGCCCTGGGATTCTTAAACTGGCCTTGTCACCAGAAGTTCAGACCAGGCTTCCTGGAGGAGAGGGTGAATCGCTTTGGTTATAGTATAGAAAAGCTAAAAATTGTGGCTCTCAGTTTTATTGTTGTTTCACTCTTGCAAGGTGATGGCCGCCTTCCCTCTGCACTTCTGCAACTGTCCCTAACTAGAGAAAGAACTCTGATGGGAAGGGAGCGACATGCTACAAGGATATTTTGGAAGAGTTAATGTCTACGTGCTTTAGCAGTAGGACACAGCACAGTGGAACGGCTTGTGTCCAAGCTGAGGTGGAAAGAAGGGGCAAAAATTCAGGCCTGATTCTAGTTTCCCAAACCAGACCCTCCCCTCCCTTCTCTGTGCTGGAAGGGAAAAGGGACGTTTTTAATCTGACCCGGAGGCGGGGTCCCACCCTCTTCTGTAATCCCACCTTCTTTTTGCTTTGTCTTTAGAGGTGAGGCAGGTGCCTGGAGTGGCCTTGAATTGGAATCTAGATAATCACAGGGGAAAGTACTGTTTATGCAGGTATGCATCACTGGACCCTGTAGGTTGGATTAGCCAGAGCACCAGGAGGGGTAAAGGCGAAGAGGATTTTAAGTTCAATTCTTGTCTTTTAAACAATTTTTTAATATGTTAAATTTCAAACATATGCAGAAATAGAGTAACTATTCACCCCTCCCCCCTTAGCTCATTCCCAGCTGTATTTCATCTACATCTTCCCCTCCCCCGGTACTATGTCATTTTGAAGGACATTCCAGACAATTTATCATTTCTTCTATAAATACTTATTTATGTATCTCTAAAAGGTATAAGGGCACTTTAAAAAAATATAGCCCTATCGCGAGTATCACTCTGAAATACATTAACTATTACTCCTTAATATACAATCAGTGTTCAGATGTCTTAACAGTTAGTTCAAATCAGGATCTAAATAAGTTTCATGCGTTGCTTCTATCGATACGTCTCAAGTTTATTTTAATCTATAGCATCCTTAGAAAATTACCCATGAAATGATTATTTTTTAGTATGATTAGTTATTCATGGATATAAGCATACATGACATGTTTTAATCTATGTAGTTATCCTAATGGATGCTCAGATTTCCCCACCTTTGCCAGTGGGAACTTGTTCAGATTGGTTCCTGAATTTTTTGACAAAAATCTTAGTTTACTCTTTTTCTGCTCTCCATACTACAAAATGTTCCAAGATCTTCTCATGCATGTTCTCCTCCCAGACCTGGATTTGGTCATTTATTCAGGAAGCCTTGGATCCTTTTAGCGAGGAGTAGTATTTGGACACCACCCTTCAAGCTGGCTCTGCCAGTTGAGCTTATGCACAGGAGCCACGCTCACCTTCTCTGTGTTGTTCCAGTTTTAGTGTATGTGCTGCCGAAGCGAGCACTGCTAGCTGAGCTTTTGGATATTGGGTTAGTCACTTGATGTAGAGAGTTAGGAACTACTTCCCTACCCCACCTAAAGATAAGATAAAATATTACGTGTGTTGATATCAGTACTTTCAATTCAAATTTAGCTCTAAAAGGCTTTTCTTTCTCATTACACATCTTTTTCTTAACTGTAGTAAAATATATACAACATAAAATTGACCATTTTAATCATTTTTAGTGGCATTAGATGCATCCATTGTTGTGCCACTGTCGCCACCATCCATCTCCAGAACTTTTTCGTCAGCCTAAACTGAAACTCTGTATCCACTTCCCCTGTCCCCAGCCTCTGTGTGGGCTTGTCTTTGCTGGCGGTCTCCTTTCTGTCTCTATGAGTTTGACGACTCGGGATGCCTCATGTATGTGGAATCATACAGTATTTGTCCTTTTGTGTGTGGATTATTTCACTTAGCCTAACGCTCTCCAGATTCACCCATGTCGTACCCTGTGTCAGAATTTTCTTCCTTTTAAAGGCTGAATAATATTCAATTTATGTATGTACCACATTTTGTTTATTCATTCATCTTTTGATGGACACTAGGGTTGCATCTGCCTTTTGGCATTTGTAAATGATGCTTGTTGAGGTAAAAGCATCCAAAACTGTAGAGAATTTTCATAAAAATTTAAGTTAAACAGAGGACACGCCTGGAAGCATGATCTTAACAGTCTAGGGAAAAATGCTTCCCAGAAGGACAGTTTGCGGCTTCCTTTATGCATTTGGAATTAGGGAAGGAACATAATGAAGATTACAAGGTAGGAGAAAGCAAGACGGGGATTGGATTACAGGATAGTTAAGATTACGTTCTTTCTTGAGGGTGGTCACACTTACTTGATGTGTTAATCTAGATGCACAGAAATAATGGTCAGTTGAAGATAAACCCTTTACTGAAGAATTTATATCCCTGAGGAGTGACTACCCACGTGACCTCTCCAGTGAGCGATTTATGATCAGTCATCCTGCAAGGCTACGTTCTGTAGCACCCCTTCCTCTGTGCACGTGCTGCTGTTTGAAGCGGGTGTGCAAATGCCTGTTCGAGTCCCCGCTTCCTGTTCTTTCGGGTTTATGCCCAGAAGTAGAATTGCTGGATTATATGGTAATTCGGTGTGGTTTCGAGGAACCGTCATACTGCTCTTCGTGGCAGCCTCAGCATTTTACACCACGTACGCATCTCTACGTCTATAAATCTACTCATCCACACCAAAAACCCTGTTCCCAACAACCCTAACATAATTCCTTGCTTGCTTTATGTCATAGCATCCACAGAGTCTCATAAAAATAATACCAACATTTTCACTAACCGTCAATTACTGAAACCAGTTTTGTCCAATTTGGTCATCCTTTGCCTTTGACTTTGGGTTTACCTCCAGCGTTTCTAACTCTTGACTTTGGGGTCCTCTGCAACTACATGAATTGGGTTGGTCACGGCGGACTGTCTGTGCTTCTGGCTCCTCGATGCAGTGCTGCACCTCGATGGCCAACTGGGCATCTTGGACATCGTCACCCATATCTTGGGCCTTTTCCCAGGAATGCAGCGCCTACCTCAGTTCCCCTTTAGGAACTGGCAAGGTTGACACAATTAGGGCCAGACTTGGGAGGGCCTTGAAAGGAGTTTAGGGCTATTTATGTATAGAGGGCAAACATGACCAAATCAGTAAATTGAGAATACATACCCACAAAAGAGTGTGAATGTGTGTGTGTGTGTGTGTGTGTGTGTGTGTGTGAGAGAGAGAGAGAGAGAGAGAGAGAGAGAGAGAGATGACTGACGTGGAGATATGAGAGAAAACTCAAAGGGAAAACACCAGGCCTAATTGGCCAAGAAGGGCATGGGTGTAGACAGTGGTCATTATCTTTCCCTTGATTCCCTATAGCCATAGGTGAGGAGAAAGAGCTGTAGGAGATGTGTGTAAGACGACTTCCACATACCTCTCATCCCTCCAGTTTACGTGGGCTGGGAACTGGGTCACCCTGAAGCGGCTCACTCAGATGCCATTTGGGCTTGCTTAATTTCTTTGGGATTCTAAGCTGTTCTTCCATGTTGTCATGGGGAATCATTCTGTAGACTGTCTGGCCCTCCTGCTTAGCTGATAATCTCCTGGTGGGGGTGAGGAAGCAGGGACATATGGTCGCAAATGGGACACTGGTCAAGGCAGGAATCCTGGATTTGAGGCCTGACCGGTCATGTGGAACAGGCCAATGCCATTTCTTTACTTCTCTGGAATTCCACTTCTCCATCAGAAACTCCTGCCCTTCCTTTCTAACCCCCCACAGTACCTTAATTTGACGGATTGAAAAAGTCCAGAGGAACTTTTGAATAAAGTTGAGTCAACCACTGAGTAGACTTTCTCACCCTGCATTTCCTTTTAAGCCTCCTCTATTGCCCGAGGGCTGGGGAATCTGATTAATCACTTCCCTCTTCTGCCTGGCAGCCTCTGCTTGCTGGGATAGACAGGGAAATAAATAGCACTTCAGGGAGGGAACTGTGCAGGAACTTGGAGGCTCTTATTTTACTGTTTTCCTATGGAGAGAAGAGCAAATTCACTGGAGAGCCCTTTGGGTCTTACCACTTGGGCTTGGTGGGTCTTGGTCTTTGAGGGGAAGGCCAGGATAAGAGGAGCTTCTGAGTCCCGCTGTGGACTAGCCGGGGAGACTTGCTGTTGCTCACTGTGGTGGTGAAGAGCATGGACCCTGGGACCCTGTCTCACCAAGTGCTGCATGCTGGTAGCCATTATGACTCAGCGCCTCGGCCTGATAGTCTCATTTTTTCTTTCTACCCTAATAATTCCTTAATGCCTTTTATACAGACAATTTTTGTCTCTTGTTCTCACTCATCTGACTTTGGAAGAACTAGAAGCAAGTAAGAAACAATCAAGAAAACAGGTCACAATCCCTCTTGGTAACAGAGAGGGAGCAGAAGTTGGATCTCGTCTTGAACACATGAAAGCTGGGGTTCCCCTCATCGGAACCTCTGTGTGGGCTTGTCTTTGCTGGCGGTCTCTGTCATGGCTCCAGGCAGAATTCCTGAGAGCCGGACATGGCCAGTGTTCTCACTGTATCTTATGATGCTATTCTTTTATTTGGAGTATAGTTCCATTTGACTGGAAGTGTTTCCAGGGCAAGAATCAGACCTCATTCATTTTGGGGCCTGTGATACAATTACATGCTAAATACTAAATAAGTGTTCATCTTCTGAAAAGATAAAGTCTGGAATTCATCCTAAAGTATATGGCTCATATTCATACCTGCAGTCTGAGTCTGCTGGCACAGTGACTGGAAGGAGAGCATCCATCCTAATCAAAGGGGCCTGAGGGGCAGAAGGCCAGGGAGGAGCCCATCCCTATCCATGACCAGTTTTCGAGGGAGAGGAGACTTGTAGGGCCGGGGTGGGGGCTGGGGAGTGAGGAGACGGAGGAGCGGTAAGAATCTTGCAGAGGCAACCCAAACTCAGAAGGTCAGGAGGAGAGAGAAGAACGCGGAACACTCCAGTAGGATTCCAAAGGTAGCAGCAAGGAAGCAGAGTACTTCGGGGTGGGTCTGAGGCATGAGGGACATGTGCGTGAGATGTCCGGGAGGTAGGTGGCATGGGCTGGGGTCTGTGGAACCATCATTCTGTCTGAAGCCTTGAGAACAGGAGAGAGCCCCCAGGATAGTGCGGAGGGTGATGGGGTGGCAGGGAGTGAGGAGCAGAGTGACGGAGCTGCTGGGAAAAAGCCAAGCAAGGAAGCTGAAGTAGATAATCGGGTACCCTCATGTTTTGCCTCGTAAGTCGCCTGGGCTTGTTCCTTGATCCTGTGGTGGTCTTCTGGGCCCCAGTGGTGCCCCTTGGGCTTCCTGAGCCTTCACCTCTTCCCCGCCCCCCACTGCCAAGTCTTTATCAGTGTTCTGATCCCAGAGCCAGATCCATTGCAATCTTTCCCTGCCAGTTTATAGAGACTTACATAATTTCATTCATCAAGTTTAGCCTTTCCCACCCATGGAGTCCCTAAACCCACTGTTTTCCCTCCTCCCCACTTTGAATAGATTTCCTGAGATCCTTCTTAGAGAGCCTCTTGAGGCACCAGGGGGGTTTTGTATATGTGGGTAACCACCTCTCAACTCATCATAACAAACCGGCTCAGAAACTCAGAGATTCTCTGTAGAAACAAACTCTCCCATCAGACTGTTTAAAGGGTGTAAGTGCCTGTTGATTTGGGAGGCTGGTCTCTGCCGGCCTGAAGTACTTCACAGAAGTGACAGGACGCTCTCCTGCAGGGAATGTTGATATTAAGTTTCCTGCCCTGTGTAAACACATGTCCAGGAATGGCATTAATAAAGGAAACCCTTTTCCCAGGACAGAGCAGAAGGGGCAGTGGGAGAAAGGATGGAGAGGATGGACGCTGGGGAGGGGAGAGCTGGCCAAACGGACCATCTAACCAGCTGTTCGTGGTGAAGGCAGAGCCCATTAGCCAGACTTTTTTCCATCATTTTCAGAAATTTTGCTTATATTCCTTGTTGAGATCTCCAATCTTTTACTATCTGGCAGCTGGTAAAGGAGAGGTAGAAGAGTCTGGTGATTAAGGGAGCAGGTCTGAAGTCGGACACCTGATTTAAAATACCTCTTATAATGTTCCCCAGTTTTCACTCACATAAAGTTGAGTAGAAGCTACTTCATAGACTATTGGAATAGAAAATAATGTTCATAACACATAGAACTTGATATGCAGTAAGTACCTATCACTGTAAGCCATTAGTCACCCATTGATACATGTTTTCTGTTATCATTAAAGGAAATATCATTTCAAATTGGATTTTGTCAGTCACACTAATAAAGGGTTAGATTGCACAGGAGGCTGCCACATTGAATTAAAGGAGAATTTTGTATTAGTTAGAATTCACCTTCTTTCTCAATATTAATCTACATTTAGGGACAAAGACCCGATATCCAATTTGATGTTTATAATTTTTTCTATAGAGGGGGGCACATTTATGTAAGCAGAGGCTAATTGGGATTATAGATACCTGAGAAGTGACTTTTGTCAAAGCTTTAGAATATTTTAAAAATCAGAAGGGAGTTGGAACTAGGCGTCTGCCTCCCGTGAAATATGAACAAAAAGAAGACACGAAGAAACCACTGGGTCGCATCCGGACCGTGTGGTGCGGCTGTGGGTGGATGGAGCGGTGACGGGGTCTGTCTCTGGGACTCTCTGAGAGTAAGTGAGACCCTCTTCCCTCTTGAATTGCTTCAGCAGCAGAGTCTCTCCTAGGGTCCGAATCACGCGTCACTGTGCTTAGCATTGTCATGGTGCTAAATTGTGTTTGCCGAAAAGCAAGGAGCAAACCAACTGCATTGTGGATTTCTGCCAGGAAAAGCATCTCACTCATGGTGGCTGCTAGAGCCTCGGATTTGGAGGAGGGTAGGAAGAAAAGGAAGAGTTGCTTATTAATTTTTCTTATTAAAAAATCCAATATATGCATCTTGTGAGTATTTCTATCTCCGACTGGCTTTATGAGGTGCAGTCAGGACCCAGGTTTCCTTGCGTCTCTGTGTCTACTGCAGGAGTGATGTGGACTTAGTGTCTATCTTAGAGGAAGTGATATATGATGTATTTTAGAGGAAGTGATCTCTTAAGAAGTTTGATGGAAACTACATGGTCCACATGGGCTTTCCCAGGCTTCCAATTCCTTTGTAAAAATGAGTGAATTGGCACTAGACACCCCTGGTACCTATGGGGCCTTCTAGCTCTGACCATCTGAAAAATAGGAATAAGTGAAAGATGAGTGTTTGTGCTATCACCGTCAGGAGCAGGGGCCTTTGGCCTTTCCATTAGGGTCTAAGGACAGCAACTGCGCAGAGGTGCTGATAGCAAAGAAGAGGGTGAAGTCTGAGTCCCCGTACACTGCCACGGCCAGCCTGTCCAGCTGATGAGCCGTTTGGAAGGAAGTTGTAACATTCGGTGGTGGCATTGAGGCCCAGTAAACACTGAGAGCTTATGGTGTTCGCTGTTTTCCTCAGATATTGTTTTATGTATTCCAACTGTCCCGCAGGCAGGAGTTGCAATTTCCATTGACTGATGAAGAAACTGAGGTTACAGGGTGCCCGAGGCAACAAAGGGGCTGAGTTTGGCGGACTCAGGTCAGCTTGACTTCCTGGGCCCGTGCCCTTCCTGTTCCCTAGTGTCAGCTGCTCTGACGGCACACACCCCAGCATTTCAGGGAACTGTGGAGGCTGAGGCCGCCACATATGCGCCTGAACAGCTGTGTCAGGGCTGGGCGACTGGGGGGTCTTTCTTCCCTTGGGATCTTGCTGACGTGAGATTTCCCTTTTATCCTGGCTTTTCTGCATGAACCACCACCTCTAAGCTTCTTTCCAGAAGACCAGGTCTAATGAAGACCCTGCCATGTGGAATCTCCCCAGGTGGGTCAGCAAATGGGAGTCGTGGTGGCCAAGGTCTGATTGATTGATTTTACTGTTCAATGCACAGCTCTGTATTGGTTCCTGACTTTTTATTTTTTTGTGGAGATGAATATGTTATCGATTGAAAGAACCACAATAGCCAAAAGGCTTTTGTATTAGTTAGAACTTCCCTTTTTTCTTCCTAAATGTATTAGTCTACATTTAGGGACATAGACCAACTTAATGTCTGTAACTCCTTCTACATAGGGGATCATATGTGCATAAGCAACCCAAGTGTCCATAGACAGAAGAACGGATAAACAGAATTTGATATGATATATACAGTGGAATATTTATTCTGCCTTAAAGAGGAGGGAAATTCTGTGGTTACCAGGGGCTGGAGTTGGGGAAAATGAGAAGATGTTGGTCAAGGGTACAAACTTCAGTTATGTGGCAAATAAGCACTGGGGATGTAATGTACAGCATGCTGATTATAGTCGATATTGAATTATATATTTGAAAGTTGCTAAGAGAGTAGAACTTAAGTGTTCTCACTGCAAAAAAGAATAGTAACTGTGTGAGGCAATGGATGATTGTAGTAATCACGTCACAGAAGTATATGTATATAAATCATGTTGTACACCTTCAAGAAATAAAATGTAAATAGATAAATAAATTCAAAAAGAAGGGAAATTCTGACACATGGATAGCATGCATGAACACTGAGGACAGTATGCTAAGTGAAATTAGCCAGTTAAACGAGGGCAAATACTATATTCTGCTTACATGAGGCATCTAGAATAGTCATATTCAGAGACAGGAAATAGAATGGTGGTCTCCATGGGCTTCAGGGAAAAGCAAGTTGTTGTTTAATGGGTCCAGAGTTTTGGTTTAGCAAGTTGAAAAGAGTTCTGCAGACGAATCACTCACCAATATAAATATACTTAACACTTGAAACGTACACTTAAAAATAGTTAAAGGGTAATTTCATGTTATATGTATTTACCACAATTCAAAAAGAAAAATAAATAAATGAATTAAGTCAGTCAGTAAAAACGAGAGAGGGGGGTGTGTGTGTAGGGGTGGGGGGAAGAGAGAGAGAGAGAGAGAGAGAGAGAGAGAGAGAGAGAGAGAGAGCGCGAGCGCAAAAGCTCAGCAAAGAGTAAAACAGAAAAATCCTTCCTCCTGACGCCGCATGCTATTTCCCTCCCCAAAGGTGTAAGCAGTGTTAATGTGAGAGCTGGCAGTACTCCTCTTCCTGAATTTGTTCTACCAGATTGCTTTTCTGTAGTTGCTTTACACTTTTCCTAAGATGTCTGCCAAGCGTGGGAGAGCTGCAGAAGGATGGATTGAACTACCAGACCTTTGCCGATAAATATGCTCCAGGGTTCATGGGATTCTGCTGTGGTGCTTCAGGTGGGAGGAAGAGAGGCTGGGAGCTGAGCTCTGCATGGCCCCCAGCGCATAGAAACGCAACTTCTTTATATATAATTTGTAAATATCTGTTTGGCTACCGAGTTCTGAGGCCATAGTAAAAAAAAAAAAAAAAAAAAAAAAAAAAAAAAAAAAAAAAAAGAGAAAGAAAGTAAACTAACCCAATAAATAAGGTATGAAATATACTCCAATCTCTACATGCTTATAATCTGGTTTAGGAACAAAATATGGTTTGGGAGAAAAGGATGAAATAATACCCAGAGCTCTAAATGGTACTGGAAGACAAGGAGAAGACAGGTAATTCAAGATTGATGTGATTATTACCAACTAAACCCATGGAAACATTGGGTTAGTCTGGGCGGGTTAGTGATAGGAAGAGGAAGACCAGGTGGTAGCATCTGAGAAGGATGTATGTGCTGTGAAGAAGGGGCGGAGACTTCCTGTGAGACGGAGCAGAGCACAGGTGTGATATTTTCCCTTCCTCCCCGAACACCAACAAATCAAATGAAAAGAATCCCCAATATGAGGTAAAACTTTCATCTCTAGTAAAACTGGGAAACAACTTATACCCCCAGCTACAGAAATACTGTCAAATATAATGGAAATTCAGATCACATTGAGGGAAAACTTTGAGAATTGATCTATACCTGCCAGATCTCCAGCCAGCTGTAAATTTCCCTAGTAATAAATGAGATTGGAAAGGAGGAGGCAATGTTTCATTACTTGCAGATAAAAGAATAGTCAACTTTGATAAACAAATATGTATGATATCTTTGGAGAAAGATATGAAACTTTACTGAACCACATAAAAGAAAACACGAATAAATAGGAAAATATACTATGTTCTTGGATTAAAAAACTTAGTGGGATTCTTTCTTCCAAATGCCTTCAAACAGATCCATAAATTTAGTGTGGTTCTAGCAAACATCCAACAGGATTTTTTAAATGCAACTTGTCAAGTTGATTATAAAATTTATATGGTAGATTTACTGTACAAGGATAGCCAAGATAATTTTTAGAAAGAAGACTTAAGCAGTGGGTCCTTTGAAATATCAAAGTACTGCTAAACAACTGTGGGAATCGTGGAATAGAATGTAAGTGTTATGTATCTCTACAATGTAAGACTAATAAATCCTCTTAAAAGAGTGAGATAGGTCTGTACCAGTAAGAAGAAATGTCCAAATAAATGTGCTTCTATTAAGAAAACTAAGCTGTAAGAGTTTGTGTGGTCTGACCTCATTTGCGTTCAGGAAAGATGGCGGTGTTCTTCCCATTTTCTCCTTTCTCAAAGAGGGTTATATTCCCCACCCTTAAAACGTAGGCTTGCCTGTGAGACTTGATTTGATCAACGACATGTGAGTAGACGACGTCACTTGTGCAGCTTCTAAGCACAAGCTTTAAAAATCATCATGTGATCCTGACATAACTTTTTGCCCTCTACCGCAAAGCTGGTATAACCCAGACAGATTATACATTGCACCTTCAGTCAGGAACTTGGACTGAAGCACACACACATGACAGAAATTCAGCCAACTTGCAACTGATGGGTAATATGAACGGCAGGAAATAAATATTTAATATAGGAAGCCACTGAGATTATGGAATTGCTTGTTACAGCATAACCTAGCAAAAATTGACTGATACATTGCTAAACAGCACCCAAATCAAATTTGTTTTACGTATATATTTTTGAACATGTCTATAGCATGTAGACCTTCCTCAATATATCCTAGAGAAAATTTTCCCATGTATATAAACAGATACGTACAAAGATGCCTGTTGCAACATTTATTACAGCAAAAATTTAAAGTGACCTGAATATACATCAATAAAGGAATGAACGAATTAAATATATGTTAATACAAAACTATAAAGCAACTCGAAATAGCTCCACAGGTATCAGCATAATTAAAACTCAGAAAAATAATAGGCAGAACAAACTTGCAAAAGGATACATATAGCATGTAATTTCTATGAAGTTTAAAACATGCATAAATATTGTTTTTGAAAAAATATACACGTTATTACAAAAGTAGAAACATTTACACAAATCAAACATTACATCTAGGATAGAGGTTATTTCCACTGAAAGAACAGTGAGATAATTAGATACACAGAGGAATCAACTGTATCCGCAATTCTTTTTCTTTAAAAATATCTAATACAAATATAGTTAAAAATGTTATGATTTTGACAAAGCAAGTAGTGGGTTCTGGAATGTTTTTATATTTTTTTTTCTTAATTACTAAACTATTTCATATTTTTAAAAAAGTAAATTTGTAAATACAATATGCGATGTGAAGGCATTCATATAAATTTAAAAAGCAAAAATCATACTTATGATATTTAGAGGTGCATGTATAGATGTGCAAAAATAGTGGTTGGATAAGAGATGGTGGCAGAGAATAAAAGGAATTGTATGTTATTCTTGGTACTTTTCTCTAATTTTTAAATTTCTAAAAATAATATAGTTAATGAAATAGAAAATGTCTGGAAAAATAGGAAAATTGTTAGCTACTTTTGCTCTGGAGCATGGGGTAACAGTAATGGAGACTTTTATCTTTTATTTTTTATCTGACAACCGTCTATACTGTTTGACTATTTATAGCAATTATGAAGTATACAATTTAAACAAATTAGAAGGGAAATGTTAAAATATGTAAACGAGAAGAATCACAATGTAGTGCCAAGTCGGATGATTCCAAAATCACCTTTTCAAATACTTCATATTTGATTTGTGGAGACCAGAGCAAAAGTGATAAAATTACTGTTAGTGAACATTTTAACCTCCGATTCTTCCAGAATTGGTTCTTATTAATCCCAGCGTTTAAGTCTCGTAAAAGTAGTTTCTGATATTGAAACAGTGGATGAACTCCATTCACGTTACCGGTAGAGTCCTAAGTAATACCCCCGCAGCTCTGCTCTTGCGCCCGCGCCCTCTAGCGGTTGGAGACCTTCCTCAAGACCACTGTGCGTGGATGCCCCTAAGTCAAGGGGATCTGAAAAGAGTCCGGATCATCCTTTCACCCCATCAGCTGCTCTTCTCTGTCTTTTTATGGTGGGCTCCCTCAAATAAAATTTTCTATGAAGAAGGATTCTGTGCCTTAAAAATACGAGGAAGAGAAGCATCACTGGTGCAGAGTAATTTATACATTTGCTGTGAGATTAATCTGGATCGTTTTCAAACTAGGAAGGACCTATCTAGATCATCTGGTCTAACACCCTCATTTTACAAAGAAGATCCTGGTAAAATGTGTACTGCTCCTGTCCAGTGCCAGGAGTGGCACAGGCTCCTGGCCATCCTGTGTGTGATGGTCATGATCGTCATCCGTATTTTTTGTTTCGTTTTGTGTTAACTGAACTCAAAGCTCTAAACAGAGCTTTCCCAGCTTTCCTTAGACTCCTCATTTCATGCAAAAAACTTGCAGGGTAACTAGTGGATTAGCAGGAGAAGAAGATGTAAAGTGCTGGCGATTGGGGTCTAACCTTGGTTTGATTAAGTAATCCCCAAGAAACCCCCAGAGGGGAAAACAGCCTCCTGCAAACGTGTTTACACCCTTGTTCCCCGCCCCTTCTAAAAGGCGTAAATCTCCCCTGAAGTGCCTCCTTAGCATTCAGGGCAATAAAGAGGTCACATTATGTCTCCATAAATCTCCCCTGCTGGCCGGGAGGCTGCTGCCATTCCAGGCGGTGAAAGGGAAGTTGTTTCCTTCTGAGGCTGCTGGACTGGAAGGAAAGGCCTTTTCCCTCCAGACCCATTGTCTTGGTCCCTGAGGGAGCTGGTCTGGCAATTTGTTCAGTATTTCCTTTCCATCCTGCCAGCTTGTAACAAACTGGAGAGGGGGCGCAGAGTCAAAGGAGCCCAGACCAGCCTGATTTAAGTCTCTTCTCGACTGGCCCTGATAGAGGGCCCGGCCAAAGCTCCCTCTCAGTCTTTCTAATTAATTAAAGGAACAAGGTCTAAATGAGCAGTGTGCTTGTACATAGCTGAGCATGAGAAGCCAAGCCAGATCCACTGGGGCTGGGGCCTGAGACTGCCCTGGAGGCTGGGCTGCGGACCCCTCGGGACAGGGACTAGGGTACTGTGAAAGATGACAGTGGATGGGTGAGACTGAGAACCCACTTAGAAAATGATGGAAGATGAGAGCCTCTTACGGGAAATCAGGAAATGGAACATGTCCTGAATGGAGCCTGCTTTAAATTAAAAATAATACTACATGAAACAGTGGTTTAAGATATAAAAGATTATTTCTTGCAAATAGAAAATAAATTCAAAATGTTCACAAGAGTTTACAGTAGAAAGCATCCCTGAGCCACCAGAATGTCTTCCTGGAAGCAATCGATGTTATCAGTTTCTTGCGTATCCACTTAGAAATATTTATTGTACATACAAACAAATCTGTGTATAGACTCTTCCCCCTTTCTTTTTGTTTCTTGCTCCCAATATTTCACAGCATATTTTGGAAAGAATTCCATATCATTATATAAAAGATCTTCATTCTTTATGGCTACATAGTGTACTCCAATTGAATTAACCAGTTCCATATTTTTAATCCTCTACTATTGCAAAAAAAAAAATGCTACAATGAATATTCTTATATATTAGTCATTTTACACAAGTACTGGTTCAATGTAGGATAAATTCCCAGAAGTGGAATTTCTAGATCAAATGGTACATACGTTTATACTTTTGCTAAGATATTGCCACATTGCCCTCCCTCCGGACGGTACCATGTTATGCTCTCTATCAACACCCAGACGACTTCTTTCCCCACATCCTCACTCCCAGGGCATGTTTAGGTGGCTGAAGCAGACTGGCAGGATGCCGGGGTAGGGATGTCGACTCACTCCAGTGACCTAGGGGAGCTAGGACCAGGACCGGACTTTGTCCATAGCATGATTGGCAGGCAGCTTTTGATTAGCTCATCATGTACATTCCCATCTCACCCTATGGAGAGGGCCTTTCTCTTCTTTCTGTGGGATGGGTGCCATGGCAGGTACTTGTGCCAGAGGGGGCTGCCCCTGTGGGAGAGGAGGCACCTGCGTGTATCGTGGAGAAGGTACTTTGTTAGTTTTTGGTATGAGAGGATCTCAGGAAATTGAAGAAATAAAGTAGACATCTCCAATTCTCCAACTCCTAGTCAGAGATGCTTTTTAAAATTTAATTTTTATTAGTTATTTTGTAATAGCCTTTTGAGGTCCTTCCGATCTATGCCAATGAATTATTAGAATAGTTTTATCATTAGCAAGAGTGGGCTGGTTTTTAGGACATCACGGAACACTTTTCCGTATCCATCTGTTATGTGTAATTATATACATACGCATTATGTGTAAAGGAAAACCGCTGGCCAGGCATAAATAATTCTCTCAACTGAATGTGTGTCCAGGAACATGGCTTCTCAGTGGCCAGGCAGTCAGGTGGGCCAGGAGCAGAGCCCTCCTGCTGGGTTACTGTTGCTTCAGGAGATGCTTCAGGGCTCTGGACTTCGTTGAAATCTGATTGGTCAGTGTGCAGAGTTTCTGTTGTGTGCTGAGCACTGCAAATCGAATTCAAATGATCCAACCCGGGAGCAGCACGGTGCTGGGGAAGGCAAGGATCATGTCACAGAATGTTCTAGAAGCTTAGGCGAGTCCCTTACATTCTCTGGACCTTGGTTTCTTCCACTGAATGTTCACAGTATCTCTCAAACATCACTTCAGGTTTTTAAGACCGGGTACCTCCTGCCCTCCAGGAGCCTTAGAGCCTTAACTGAGATAAACCAGCACAGGGGCCATGACTAGGGGACGTTCAGGGCGAGCTGGTGGTCGTAGTCACTAAGCGAGGCAGGGTCCAGTGAAAGGAAGGTGCAGTTTGAGCTCAGTACCCAGAGTCCAGGAAGTGGCAAACGTTTTCAGTTGCTGACATCCAGGCAGGGCTCCCCTGGCTGTAGCAGAGCCTAAGGCTGAACCCTGGAGGCTCTGAGATGATAGGGGCCAACTAGGAACCTGGGATCTAGAGGAATTTTATGCACCATCTCCCTCGGATTCTGCATGCACCTTGTCTGGGAGGTGGTGAGTCAGCCCACTTCTGAGTCAGGTGGTGAAGTTGGGAGAAACCAGGGTGCGGGGGGACTGGCGAGGGAGTAAGCATGTCGGGAATGTAGGCTTTGTACTCACAGTCCTGCTGAGAGCAGCCACACATCCTGATTTTAAGCCTGTTGTCCCAGAATAATTAGTAGTAGGCTCCTCAGAAGTGTCCCGTTCTGGATGATGAGTTACGTGGCATCTTACTCAGCAGCCAAAGGGTGGCAGAAATAAGGAGAGAGAGCTTGTGGTTCCAGGTTCGGGAGGGTGGGGGCTGCAGGACAGGGTGCCTGCCGGACACAGCAGCTGGTAAAGCTTTTCCCAAGGCCCTGTGGGGAAGGCTCCGGACAGCCCATCCACTGGGTGGTAGAGGACGGGGGAGGGGCAGGAAGCCCAGCGAGGACGAGGGGACGACTGGGCGAAACAGTGCTTGTGAAAACATTTATCGCGAGGACAGAATACTGACGTTAGGGAGAGTTTTAAAAATAGACATGATAACACAACACGGCTGAGTAGTCCCTCCTTTCCTTTGGTCCTTTGCCTCCTTTAAAGATAGCATCCTGGCCCATGGATCGCAGGTGGGAAGGGGTCATGGCGACCTTCTCTTGGGAGTCTACGTGTATTTAATTTCCGCATCTGGCAAATAAAGTCATCTTCCCAGTACCGAACACCATAGAACGTCTCATAGCAGTTCGCCAGTCTTTATCCTTCATGGATTTAACTGCACTATCCAGAAGGCCCAGGACATAATCATCGCTGAGGATCAACTTTGAATTGTAAAGCACTGGGACATTTCTCCCGGAACTAATGAGTGACCTTGCATTTCATGGGGGGAAATCTATGCTAAATTTAATTATATTCCCACATGTGGACTTTCCTGAAGTTCTTAAAATCTAACCTTCACAAAGATGACAACTAGGAAGCATTGCCTAAACTGGCGTGTGGAAGAGCATTGAAAGAGATGTAACCTTTAGATGGAGAACAGTATGTATGGGTCCCAGACTTCTTAGAGCCCTCACTGTTGACATGTCATTTCGTGCCCCTAAACTGTCTCACCTGGAATGATTTTTGGGCTGTTCATGTCTGACATGGTCTGCTTTTGGGAGAAAGATTGGGTCCCCAACAAGATGGTGCAATCATCCATCTGTCTATCTGCAGGCAGGAGTGGCTGGAACTCTAGGTCCGCAGTTAACGGACTGGTCAGAGTCCCGGTTCACATCTCAGCTCTGCTATGTACTGAGCAAGACCTAACTTCGGTACCTTGTTAACACTCCCCTATTGCCTGCCCTCTGGGGCCAACCTCTCACTCTGCTCCTACTGGGAACATAGACCAGGTAGGAATGGGGGTCCATATTTGGGAGCTTGTTGGTCCACAGAAAGGAAAGACATGCTCAACTTTCCTAGATCCTTCAGGACAGGGCACTGGCTGCCTACCAGAGTCTTCATCTCATCTCATCTTTTTCTTCATAATTTCTCTTAGCATATTAAGGGGCTTTAACCTGGCAACATGCTATCGATGTTTTCTTCCAGTCTATCATTTGTTCTTCAACCTATTCCTCCGCTGTTTCTCCCTCCATCCCTTCCTTCTTGTTTTTAGTACTTATTCCCCTTCCTTTCAAAATGTCCTTGCTTCTTTGTGATTGTTTTTTAAATCTGAGGAGCACTGTTTAACTCTCATGTCAAGCTTGAAGCCAGGCTCCTTGATGGATGCCAGTACTGTGTGTTGTGTGTTGTGTGTGTGACAGACAGACAGGAGGTGAAAATTTATTTCCAGGACGATTACAGTATTCTCCTGGAGAAAAGTTTAGAGTCTGTCATATTATTCAGTGGCCACTAAGAAATATATGCTAAATATTTTATATAGATTATTCTCGGTTTCCTTGTTAATAAATCTAAAAACGTTGCGCATCTCATGAAGCCACAGTCGGAGTGCAATGGACGTGAACTGCCGGAGTTTTGTTCTTTAGCTCTCAGGCGCCCGAGGCCCCGGACTCCGCCTGCCCGGCGGCAGCCTGGCTCAGCCTGGGAGGAACCGCTTCGGTTCTGCAGCTGCAGGAGCTTCCAAAATAGGTGCTCTAGTCCCGCCAGCCTGCCCGGACGCCACTTGAGCTGCGTCTGCCCTCCCCTCCGCTGCCTCCTGTCACAGGCCAAGGCTGACAAAGCGCAGAAGACCCAAGGCCCAGGAGCTGCCAGAAAAACCTCAGGATTTGTTTGCTCCTCGTGCCCCAGACCCAGGCGCCAGCCCCGGGGACAGATCTGGGCCTGTCAGGAAATCCATGCACAATCTCTGGTGAACTTTGGATGGGACTCAGGGTTGGGGTTCAGCAGGGGACATGTGGGTGGGGCTAGAGACTTTGTTCTTGAAGCCTCTTTGGCTTTGGGGTTGCTCTTGGGGGCAGGTCCTTTCCCACTCATTGCCAGGCCTTGGATCCCCTCTTGCTTCTATTTGTAACATTGAATAGCTGCCCTGAGATGGTAATTTCCATTGTGTTTATGTGTCTTGCCTCCCCACATAGATTGCAGAGTGGTCTCGGACAGCTGAAGATGTGCAGCTGGGAATGGCAGGGTGGGTGCCAGTGATACAGCCCAGGAGCCATTGCAATTTGTCACATTTAATGCAATTATTTGTTTTGAGCTGTGTATTCCCAGCTAGACCAAAACGACTCTGGGCGGGAGTTTTGCCCTAATTTTGTGGAATTTATCTCTATGTCCAGCATTTGTACAGAAGCAAGCAGAGCAGATACATGGCCAATGTGTGGGCTCCAGTGCCCCCCACAGAAACAGTGGAGGGCCAGAGACCAGATATGCTCAGGATCTGAGGGTGAAGGAGAGGAGGGTCGCTCCACCATGGCTCTGGTTCAAGACCCAGATTTCCTTAGCAAGAGAAGCCCCTCAAAAGAGGGAAGGCCTGAGGGGCAGCTCTGTAGCAGAGCAGACCCAGGCTCTGTAGCACTGACCCAGAGGGCTGGCACGAATGTGGCAGTCTGTCGGCCTGAGCTTTCACTCCAGCAGTAAGGAGACAAATTCAGCATTCGGGCAGTGCCCAGCAGGCGCTGCCAACCATGACCCTGGACTCTGATTTCTTTCCCTCTTACTTTGCCCTTTCTTCCTCTTCTGCCTTTCCTTCTCCCAGCCCTGACTGGCTTACCCCTGCCTGTGGGTGGTTCCCCAAGATGGATGAAGCAGGTCAGGGGAGAGGTCGGAGTCCTTGCCTTTGATTGCGTCATTTCTCTGTGGGGAAGTCAAGGTTGGGACCCTTCAACCTCCAGGCCCACATGTTTCTTTGAGGCACTACTCAGGGAGGGAATAGTCGGCCGTAATTCCTAATATCCATTCTAACTGGATGCCTAAGAAATCAGGATGAGTTTGTTTCCCTCTTTGAAAAAAAAATTATTTTTTTAGTGGAGCATGGGTGGAAATGAGAAGTTAGATCCCCATTCTTGGGGTTAGAGCACAATTCATTTTGTGCTTTTGATTGCTAAAGTAATCAGTATTTCCCATGAGCAGCAGCTATGAAACCTCATAAGTGCATAATGTCAGCCATGCTGCTGGTTCATTCCCTGCCTCAAGTCTCAAACTTGACCAAGTCTGAGAGTGATAGACAATTTACAACTCTGAGCATGGCCCCATTGGTTTGAGAAAAGGTCAGATTCCCAAATCTCCTAGCTCTTTTATCTATCTCTTCCCTTCCCCCATAACCCAGCACCAAGGTTTATCCCTGATCTTCCCAACTCCCTCCCAACCTCTCCAACCCTAACAATAATCCATCATTGTTATCTCATTTGGTGTTTACAAAGCACTTTACAGCTATTGTTGTGAGTTTTTCCTCTTATTTGCAAAGTACTTTACAACTATTATTACAAGTCTTTCCTCTGAATGTAGGGTAATGCTGACCCACTTTGGAGAGCTGGCTTCTCACTGCCTTCTGAGTGGCTGGACCAATTCCCATGATGCCTAGCACCGGTGGGTGGGGCTTTCATAAATCAAGGTCATAGCTGTGCCCTTCCAAATTAGGAATCAGGCTTAGAAACTGGCTTCAGGCAGCTGCCCACTTCTCCTCTGGTTGTTCCACACCCCTGCGCATTTCTAATGAGGGAATGAGAGGTGCGTGTTAACCGAGCCTCTCACTACCAGATGTTAGTGCTGTTTGGGGCTCACAGCCTGTCGCCTCATACTTCCCCCTGAGTGGGTGCTGAGCAGCAGGGTTTGAACTTCTTACTCTCCTTCAGTCTAAGGGAGAAAAATATGTGTCAAATGTAAGAAAGCCATAGTGGAGTGGGAGTTGCCTGAGGTGATCAAAAATTTGTTTTGTTTTTATTATCAGATTTTTAAAAATAAAAAGTTATGACATTACAGATTGGAGTTTTTTTAAAAAAGAAAAGTCCACACAATCTCACTTGCCTAATAAAAGTTCCCTCCTGGTGGTCTTAGCTACCATCACAGTGTACATAACATTTTGTGTGCCGCGTTTTTCATTTAACATGGGGCAAACATTTTCCACTCTGTTACATCATCTTAGTAATAATTATGTACAATTATGTAATGGTTCATTGACTAGGTTGGCCGGTAAGATTTTCTATTAGAAAATGTGGAAACTTGTGCAGATTTGGAGGTGCCGTGGGTTGTGGGAGACATGGTGTGTCTGATGAGGTGCTTGTAGGAAGCATGACTTTGCCCTCCCTTCCGGCTCCTTCCTTTGGTTGCTGTTATAACACCTGCCCCTTCAGTCTGGGTGGGACTTCTATACTTCCTTCCCTAGACAAGAAGTCTCTGCCACCCAAATCCCCAACTTGGTTAGGGATAATAATGAGTAACGCTGTTACTCATTATTGATATTCTGGCCCAATTTGCCCAAACAGGGCATTAGCATTCTGAGACTAAGTGTCCCCTTTAATTGCTGTGACATCTATCAGAGAACTTAAATAGCAGATACTCAGTAAATATTTGTCAGTGACAAATACATATTTGCCAACTTCCACTGCTTTCCCCTGGCCGGTCAAATAGTTGCTTGACTGTGTAACCCGTTCTGTGAGACCAGAGTGGAGTTTCTAAGGCAAACCTTTGTGTTGGATTCTCAAGGCTGCCTTGAGAGGTAGAGGTACCTAATGGCTAAGGTGGCTATTTTGATGAGATTCTGTCCCTGTGTATAAAACAATAAGTGTGAAGAGAAAAAGGAACCTCCTATCCAAAAAAGAGAGACAGCTAGATGATGATTAAATAAGAGTTATTTTTATATTCTGTCCATTTTTGAATATGTTTAAATTTTTCCATAATGATAAAAATATAGAATAAGAGGGTCCTGCTCGGTTTGGACTAAACATGATCTAAAAAGGTCCTCCATTCCCAAGCATGATTTAGACTAGAATGAAGCATCTTGGTTCAATTTTGAGGCTGTATTGCCATCTAGTGTTTACTGCTAATACTTAACAAAATGATGACATTGCAAGCGCCCCTCCTGGGACTAGGGCCCTTCTGTGAACTCCCCTGGCCTTTCCAGTGTCCTCATGGGAAGCCCTGGGCAAGGGCAGCACACGCTGACCTGGAGCGGAGGTGGCTGTGATTGAGCTGAGGGTGGCATGCAGGTTGTTGCTCTCTCCACGCCTCCCTCAGGCTTGGGGAAGCAAGCTGTGCACGGGAATAGCCATTTCATGTGCCGCTGTGCAGGCAGGTGACCTTGCTGGAGGGTTCTCAGTGTGACCCAGGTGCAAAAATAGCCTCTCTTGTGACCAGTGTGTGCTCAGCTCCCTGGCCTGAGCAAACAGCCCCTCACACCTGCATATTGTTGACTCGGTGTGGACACACAGCTACTTGTTTGCAGGTGCAAATGACTGTTTGTGTACCCAGAGTTGAGAGGAGGGCACCTTACCATCTTTTTCATTAGCCCACGTTCCCTTAGAGCAGGTAGCTGGGCCACATAACTAGCAGGATATGTGACTTTAAACCACAGGGCTGGGTCCTGATGGAAGAAGAGCTCTTAAAAACTCTCCCCTCCAAATATCTCCAGCCTTTACTAGAAGAGAATCCAGTCTTCCTTCTGGTAGTAGGGCAAGAACAATCTGGACACCAAGGTAGCTGTATCTACGGACAGAAAATTTGGAAAAGATATAATCATTTTTCAAAATTAAAAGCAGTGTACATGGAGTCAGAGAGACTGCTGGATGCTCTGAGCCAGGCTTTATATAGATCATGGGGATAGTAAAATTGGCCCAGTCGATTTCACCACGGCAACTGAAATGGGCACGGTGGAATTTATCAATTGTAAAATTCTATAGACATGGAAGATAAACATGCTGGGGAGGGCAGGGTGAATGAGCAAGTTGAAGAGAGTTACAAATGACGGCAACTTTCCTGTGGAAGTGTGATTGAGCCTAAATCTATAATATGTACGTTTATTTTATGTACCAGTAAGCAAGAAAATATGTCAAACCATGATACATATAGATATATTGAAATGAGAAAAATGAATTTTAGGGTTTTTTTGCAGGGTAGTTTGAAATTTCAGAAACTTTCAAAAAACGTAGACATTCTGACTCATTAATTCTACTTCTGGGGGTGTATGCTAAGAAATAACCAGAAATGCTAAGATTTGTGTACAAAATAAGCAGTTTTACAAAACAAAAATCAGAAACCGAGTAATGATTAAATAAAAGGTCAATGACAATAGTTAAAGAATGGCACTTTCATATGACGGATATTATACTGCACTTAAAATGAGTTTATGAAGAATTTCTAATGTGGGAAAAGGCTTTGGTATTAAGTGAAAAAACAGGCTCAAAATTATGTAGGTTGACTTCAACCAGGCAAAAATATATGTCAATACATATGAAGTATTGCACAGGATATAATAGAATAAAATGCTATAACATCGGTAGTCTTTGAGTTATAGGAGTACGCGTATGATTTATTTTATGTTATGAATTTCAGTGTTTTCTAATTTCCCTTAAGTAAATATTATATTTTTATTTAATAGGAAAAGGGATCTTAACTTTGAAAGGGAAATTAAAGATAGGTAGGAGGTCAGAGCAGAACCCAGTGTTAGGTGAGAATCTCAGGGCTATAGGCTCCGAAGGAAAAATAAGCAACTGAAATTAAGCTACTGGTGGTTGCTCCCCATCTGGCTTCCTTTTTCATGACTAGAGAGAGCCCTGCTGTTTTTGGAATGTGCAGGAGTAAAAATGTCCACTTCCCATGACAGTCCTCTGAGCCCATCCCTCAGGGGATGAGGGCAGAGTGAGGAAGAGCGAGGCCCCCGGGGTGATCCATCCTTCACTCCTGGCAAGGAAAGGGGATTATTTCTTTGGCCTCTAGATTCTCCAACACAAGGTTAATGGGAATAAACAAAGAATGACTCCTCTGTATTACTTCCCACCCAGTAGATATGTTCGATGACTTCTCGGAAGGCAGAGAGTGTGTCAACTGTGGAGCCATGTCCACCCCACTCTGGAGGCGGGACGGGACGGGGCACTACCTGTGCAACGCCTGTGGCCTCTACCACAAGATGAACGGCATCAACCGGCCCCTCATCAAACCTCAGCGCCGGCTGGTAAGCAAGAGCCCAGACCACCCCAAGTCCAATGGCCTTGGAGAAAGCGGGGGGCACTTCTCTCTCCTCTCAGAACCTGGCTTCACAGCTCCTACCTTGGTGGGAAATTCCCTGCTTTTGAATTTTGGGCTTCAAGTCATCTTTGAAAGAAGGCGTGGGTGAGGGGTTGGGTGTGTGTGTGGAGCGGGGTGAGGGCAATGTAGTAATTTCTCATACCTTTAGCTACAAGGATGTTCCAGACTGCTGACCTTAAACTGATAGCCAGATATTTCTCCAGCAAAATGGATTTATTCTGGAATAACAAAGAATTGCAATTCCGGACATGCGGTCTTAATGGCAAAGTCCAGATGACAAAGGAGAGGAACACTCTTTTATAGAGGAAAGGAGAAGTTCGGAGGGGCTGTTGTAAACAGAGAGGCCATTGGAGGAAACTGGGAGTTCTGAGCATAGTGGCTTCTCCTTGACTAGTTGTGACAGTCTTGTGGGGTGGGGAGGAGGAGAACACCCTCCTTCTACCTGCTGGCATGGTAAAGTAGCAAAACATCTTCCTGTTGGGGATGGAAAGATTGTCTCCTCTTATTTGGGGCAACTGATGATGAGTGATATGTCCTGAGAGCTCCCCCTACAGGCCCTCCCGACCACAATTTAAATGGGGTTTCTGTTAACTAACCTTCACAAGACCACATAGGTCAACCCCTTAATTATACAGAAATGAAGAGTGAGGCTCAGAAAAGCTAACGACTTTGCCTGCAGTCGCATGCGAATCAGAGCCCAGACTTCCTGGTTCCCAGTGCAGCGTGGTCTCGCACGTGCCTTTGTTCGCTTCAGCCCCATGAGGACGGTCAACTCTTCCTTCATGTATTTATTGTTATTTGTTCCGTTTTCACTTGATCAACCCAAAGCCTAGGGAGATTAAGCAGTGTGTGTTGGGCACTGTAGCTGGGAAGGAGTTTGGAACTGGGTTTCTGGCTTTTAGTTCTGTGGTCTTTTCTTACTATACTTTGATTTTGACCAATATGAACTGGCTTTCTCATATATTAAGGAAAGAAGATCAGTAGAGATAAACCCTGATGTTTCCTGTTCCCTTTCTGGTCCAGTCTCTGATGACTCTTAGATCCAATGATTCCTCACCCACCAACTGTCCCTGGCCCTGAAGCCCACATTAATTCTTTCAAGAGAAGTTTTTCTGCCTACGGTAGTACCTAGTGCTCACTGGGCTTTTCATCTGATGTCAAATGACTAATAATGCCACCATTAAGACTAGTGTTCATTCTTCTCCGCAGAAGTCCTGTTCACACACACACACACCCCTCCAGGATGGGCTCAGGTGAGGAAGGGCTCTGGCGCTGTAGCTGGTCTGGGATGCTCACGCAGGGACATTATGGCCCATCCTACCGCCCATTCAAGGAGGGCAGCCCCGCGGCGTTCCCTGTGAGGTAGAAGCCTCAGCACCTGCCTCGCACTTAGATTTGAAGGGCTTGTGTCCTGTGTTGCAGTCTGCCTCCCGCCGAGTGGGCCTGTCCTGTGCCAACTGCCAGACCACCACCACCACGCTGTGGCGCCGCAACGCGGAGGGCGAGCCGGTGTGCAACGCCTGCGGCCTGTACATGAAGCTCCACGGGGTGAGTAGCCCCGCCCCGCGGGGCGAGCTCCGTGACTGCGTCCGTGATCTTTCAGGCTCATCGCTCAGTTCTCACTTGTCTTCTTCCCTTCAGATGATTATTCATTTTTTCCTTCTTAACACAGATACTTGGATTTGGAAGGGCCCTTAGAGACTGACTGTATCAGTCTATTCAGACTGCCATAACAAAATTCTATACACTCGGTGGCTCATAAACAACAGAAATGTATTTCCTTGGCTCTAGAGCCTAGAAGTCAGATATCGGGGTGCTGGCATGGTCAAGTGAGGGTTCTCTTCCAGGTCACAGACTTTTCGTTGTGTCCTCACATGGTGTAAGGCGTGAGGGAGTGCTCTTGGGTCTCTTTTATGAGGACACTAATTCCATTCATGAGGGATCCAGCCTCCTGATCTAATGACCCCTCAAAGGCCCACCTCCTAATACCATGACCTTGGGGGATAAGTCTCCAACATACGAATTTTGGGAGGACAGACTTTCAGACCACAGTAGAAACATTGCTGGTCACTTCCATCTTTAACATTATATGTCTCATTCCCATTTTACAGATGAGGAGACTGAGAAATAGTATATATATGTGTGTGTGCATACATATATACACGTATACGTACACACACACATATGGTTATAACAAAGGTAATAGTTTAATGGATAAAGGATAGCTTGTTCAAGAATATTTCTATTAACATAATGTGGAAAACAAACACAAAGCTCTATCTCTATCTTTTCCTAAAAATGAAAATAAATGGGTGAATTAAATACAAAATCTAAAACATCTTTAACTAGAGACAATAAAAAATGAGAAGAAAATGTAAGGAGGGGAGTATTTATATAATCTTGTGTGTGGAAGGAGAACTTCTTAGGCAAATTTTCAAAACTTAGCCAAAAGATAAAATTTAGATATATTTGATGGTATAACATTTAATATTAGTTTATGAGAAAAGATACCTGAGGAAACTAAAAACCAGTACACACATATGTCGGAGAAAGGGTTAATAGTTTCAGAACACAGGGAGCTTCTACAAAGCTTTTTATGTTCTAATGAGCAATAATCTCTGTTATACGAAAACAAAACAAACAAACAAACAAAAAAAACAAAAAAAAAGCCAGTGCAGGATATTGTCCACACATGGCACTATTTTTATAAAGAAAGAGGGAGAACCTAATTTATACGTAATTGCTTGTATATACATAGGACAACTCCAGGAGTAGCACGGGTTGCCTCTAGGAAAAGGAACACGGGGGTTGGAGGGACACTTTTTTCACTGTGTATCCCCTTTGTACCTTTTAGATGGTATATATGCATGTCTTACTTGTTCAAATATAAGACTAAACACAAGTAAAACAGACAAAAAAGAGGTCCTATAGAATAATAAGAAAATGATCATCTGCCCACTTCCCAAAGTGTACAAAAAATATGAGCAGACAATTCACAGAAGCGGCTCACACATACAGAGGCTGGACCTCACTAAAAATCAGGGAAACGTGAATTAAAACAACATTGAGATTCCCTGTTTTGCCCAAATGTTTGGCAAAAATTGAAATGTGTGATAATTTGTAATGCCGGTATGGATTTAGTAGAATAGCTATTTTCATACTGCATATTATTGATTTATATGTGAATTACTGCAAATATTCTTTCAGGGAATTAACCTAGAAGTACTTATTAAGATTAAAAACACATATACCTTTTGATCTAGCAGCTCTACTTTTGGGAAACTAGCCCTATAAAACAATAAAAGAATCAGGACATAATAATGTTTGAACTGTTTATTGCTGCAGTGTTTATACCGGCAAAAACTAGAAACAATCATAAAGCCTCATAAAGGAATGATTGAATAAATTATGGCACATCCTTTAAAGTGGAATATTGCACAGAAATTAAAAAAATAATAAGGCACAACCATATATCTTGACTTGGAATAATGGAAAAACATATTGCAAAGTACACTTGACCCTGTACTTTGGGGGTGCCAGCAACCCCCCAATCAAAAATCCATTTATAACTTCTCAGCCCTCCACTAATAAAGATTCCCAACCATGGATCAAAAATACTGTTTTTCACTTGAGGTTGGTTTAATCTGTGGATGTGAAACCTGGGGATACAGAAGGTCAACTGTGTATTTATTGAAAAAAATCCACATGTAAGTGGACCCATGCAGTTCAAACCCTTATTGTTTAAGGGTCAACTGTAATATACATAGTATATTACATACCGTGAGGGTGACGTGCATTAAATACACACATAAATCGAAGAGTGGTAAAAGAAACTGATAGAGGAGTATTATGCAGGTATTAAAAACATTATGTCCTCAAAAATCAAAAGAATTACAGAATGACCCAGCAAGCTCACTTCTGGGTATCCGAAAAGAATTGAAAGCAGAGTCTCAAACATGTATTTGTACACTCATGTTTGTAACAGCATTATTTGCCATAGTCAAAAGGTGGAAGCAACTCATATGTTCACTGATGGATGGATAAACAAAATGTGTTATATACGTATAAATGAATACTCTTCAGCCTTTAGAAGGAAGGAAATTCTGACACATGCTCCAACATGAATGAACCTTGAAGTCATTACACTAAGTGAACGAAGCCAGTCACAAAAGGTCAAATGCTATATGATTCCACTTGTATGAAGGACCAAGGGTGGTCAAATTCATAGAGACAGAAAGTAGAATAGTGGTAGCCAGGAGCTGAGGGGAGGGGAGAATGGGGAGTTATTTAATTGGGACAGAGTTTCAGTTTTGCAAGATGAAAAGAGTTCTGGAGATGGATGGTGGTGATGGTTGCACAACAATGTGAGTGTACTTAACACTACTGAACTGTACACTTAAAAATGGTTAAGATGGTAAATTTTATGTTATATGTATTCTACCACAATTTTTTTTGAAGAACTATTGAGGTGGGTGGGGATAAACAAGGGGGCAATATTCTTCTGAAGTCAGGATGGGCTTTGAGAGGGCCTGAGTATACTTACCCTCAAACGCAGGACCGCTGTCTCATCTGACTAGAAGGCAAGTTCAAGTTCATGTATGCTGGTGCGCTTTTTTTAAACCATTCCATGTAGAATCCCTGAAGTGGCAATCACTTTTCTTTCAGTATTTCCAGGTATGGCCTTTATTAATCCTATATGGGAGACCAGGGGCTAAAAGATTTGGTTGGCCAGGCCTAGAAGAAACCAGATGTGCAGAAGGAACAATACTTAAAAATACTAGAAAGATGAAGGCTTGCTCCCCAGACACTTGTTTGGGCCTCAGGAGCATGACACTTGACAATCACTGCTTATTTATGAGAAGTCAGACGAGATAGAAGTGTTGTCCACAGTTTATCTCGGCACCTGGCCACAGGGGCATCTCCGGCGTAATCTCTCGCTGCTTCCCGCCGCCCATGGCAACACCACCCATTGCTCCCGTTGGATTCAATGCAGCGAAGAGCTGTTCTAAACAGAATGGCTTCACATCTTGACTCACCAGGACTGTCCGAGTTCATGCTGATTTTCTTGGCATAATTATAAATAGCACCCCCTTTTCACTTTTATAGCGTCCTGATGTGGCCACTATAAATGCCTTCCCATAGTGTGTGTGTGTGGGTGTGTGCGTGTGTGTGTGTGTTTAAATACTGTAGCTGATCGTGTACAAATGGAAAACCATAGATATTGATTTCTAATCTCCTAGGTCCCCAGGCCTCTTGCGATGCGGAAAGAAGGGATTCAAACCAGAAAACGGAAGCCCAAGAACCTTAATAAATCTAAGACACCAGCAGGTGAGGGAAAGAGCTGTGTGTAATTATATGAATAAGTCTGTAGCCCTCGAAGTGTGTGAGAATCATGTATTCTTAGTGAGATGGGCCAGCCAAGGCTACTGTGACATAATGATAGCATTGTCTATCCCCAGCTTTTCAGGACAAAATAAATAACTCAGTCAAAAAGTAACATCACCATGGGTCATCTCGGGAGCTTTTGAAGCAGGCCTAGTTTCAGCTGTGGCCTGATCATTGCCCGTTGTGAAGACTGCAGTGGCCAGCTGGATTGGTCAAGGGCCTGAAGGAAAAAGAGACATGACTTGGTCCCCTCCATCTTCGGTGACGCATCCACTCAATAACTCCATTCCTTTCAATTCTCTGTGGGCTAACTGTGATCTGGGAGGACGGTCTCTTTAGTCATGTTCACAGCACATTGCTTTGTAAGCCAACGTATAATTAACATTATGTAGTGCTTTGTACTTTAGAAAGTTCCTTCACAAATATTCTCTCATTGATCCTTAAAGATCCCCTGAGACCCATTTATTACCCCATTTTACTAACGAGTAAACTGAAGCTCGGAGAGGGCAGTGGCCTAACCAGAGTCATATAGCTGTGAATGGATAGATGTAGAATGAAAACCCAAGATTTTATGCTTCAGGGTCCATATGCTGAGTAATATGCCACTCTGCCTTCTCCATTTCTAGATTAAGACTGAGGACTATGCCCCCTCTCAAAAGCACTTCCTCCTCAGTACCGCTACCAAATTAAAGATTTCACTGTGACATGCTGCAATCGCAGAGAAAATAAATCAGCTAATCTGATGAAGAGTTTATCTTCTGATCTAATGCATAACGGAGTCAGATAAATTTCCCCTTTCCACTACTGAGAACATGACCAAAGTCGTCGTCTTCCAGATTCAATGAGGGCTCATGTCTTATCAGACCTTCTAGTGTTTTCCATTAGCAGTCCTCCGCCTTTCTCCGGCTTCCACACTGTTTGTAGGTACACGCACACCCCAGGGTAGCTTCATCTCCTTACATGCCGCTGTCACAGGAGGAGCAAGGCATTTGGTTCAAGTGTACACTTCCCTTTCCAAAATTCAAAATCGGGGGTGCTAGGTTCGGCAGAAAAACCGAATCTGAACAGATACAGGCTATTTATAGTCATTATTTACCCCACTTGTGAAAATTCACGTTTTGCTATAGAACTGTTCGTGTATTTATTTTATTTTTCAATTACAATTGACATTCAACATTATTTTTTTTATTAATTTCAAGTGGACAGCATAGTAGACATTTATACAATTTATGAAGTGATCCCCCAATAAATCTAGTACTAGTACCCACCAAAACACTAATTCAAAAATATATCTGCACCCCTATGTTTACTGCAGCATCATTGACAGTAGCCAAGTTGTAGAAGGAACCCAAGTGTCTGTCAATACACAATTGGATAAAGAAGATGCGGTGCATATTCACAATGGAATATTACTCAACCATAAAAAGTGAAATCTTACCATTTACAACAACATGGATGGACCTAGAGGGTATTATGCTAAGTGAGATAAGTCAGACAGAGAAAGACAAATACCATATGATTTCATGTGGAATCTAAACAAAATAAACTATTAATGTATTTAAATATGGAGTGTTGTCCCAGACCTCACTGGAGGTGTTGCTTTATATAGTATAGTATTTGCTCTTTTTGAAATCTGAAAAGTTTTACATCCTGAGACACATGTGGCCTCAAGGGTTTTGGATAAGGGGTGGTGAGTCTGTCATTTGCAAAAATTTCCTTGAAAATCTCGTTTTGGGAACCGTTGCCCTACACTGATGAAAGACCCCTGCTTCTCTCCCCAGCAAATGTAACTAAACCATTAACACGGACCTACCTCGGCTGTCTCAAAGGACCGCAGTCCGGTCTGTTTGTTCCCTGGCCCTGGTCTGGGTGTCCTGACTCTGTCTTGTTCCAGGTCCCTCGGGCAGCGAGAGCCTTCCTCCCACGAGCAACGCTTCCAGCAACTCCAGCACGGCAGCCACCAGCAGTGGTGAAGAGATGCGCCCCATCAAGACAGAGCCCGGGCTGGCGTCCCACTACGGGCACAGCAGCTCCATTTCCCAGGTACAGCCCTGGCTGGGAGGGAAGGGACCGCCCGTGGGGAAGCCGGTTTCAGGGTTTCAGGGCACCAGGTGGCCAGGCCAGCACGGGAGCCTGGAGCGTGGTGGAGGGAGCTGCCCACTGCCCTCAGGCCCTACCCTGCCCCCAGACTAGAGGCTGTGGGCACAAGGATTTATGTCAGCACATCTGATCAAGCTACAATGATTTAGACACACAGCTGTGAGACACACATGTGTGGCAGCTCCTCTGTGCCAGGACCTTTGGAATCTGGGGCTGGCGCAGAATATGACACACAACTACAGCTTCAATCCGACTGCGTGCATGGGGGAGGGCGGTACAAGTGCGGAGGGCTGCCTGCAGGAGGCGGAGCGGTGGGCGGGGCTTTCTAAGCAAGTCTGTCTCCTCAGTGAGGGGGGGTTTGACTGACCCTGGATGGGTGGATTTTACCAGCAGGAAGGAGAGGAGGGCCGTCCTAGCCTGGGAGAGGCATGGAAATGCAGAGGGCAGGGCGTGAGGGGTGGGACTGGTGAGCCACAGGCAGGATGCCATGTCGATGCAGGCCGGGTGTGGGCCCAGCTCCATCTACGTGTGCAGAAGCTGGGCTCGCGCTCGCGGCCCCCTCACTCTCCTCTGTCAGATACGATGACATCCCTGCGCCTCCGCGCCCTCCCTGTGTGGTTCCCGTCATTTGGGATCAGGGTGCTCCCAAACCTGATCACCGTCTCGCATTAACCGATGTCTCTCCCCTGCCTGTACGCTGAACAGGAGGCTGGATCCTAATCAGCTTCTTATTGTCAGAGCGAAGGGAAGCTGGTCCCACAGAACCGGGAGAACCGGAGCCCCTTCTAAATGGGGAGGATGGCTGCTGTTTGAAAGTGGAGATCTGATGGCGATGAGATTGTAGAAAATGTCTCAATATAACTATCAGAGCCTCTGAAAAACTAGAACATTCACAATCCTCCTGGGTCGTACTGCTCAGAAGCAGCTGATGAGCCGCGCGGCCCCTTTGCATCCCGCAGCACAGGGGTAGCGAAAACAGAAGTGCCGTCGGGTCCCTTGTCCTTCTCTTCTGGTGCCTCTTCGAGGGGTGGCAGCCAGCCTGGGGACACCTGCGTGACGGGGCGCCCCTCTCCGGCCCAGACCTCCCACCCGAGCCCTCGGGAGCGATGCCATTGACCTCTTCTTGCACTTCTGCTTTCAGACGTTCTCAGTCGGTTCGATGTCTGGCCACGGGCCCTCCATCCACCCGGTCCTCTCGGCCCTGAAGCTCTCCCCACAAGGCTACGTGTCTTCTGTCAGCCAGTCGCCTCAGGCCAGCTCCAAGCAGGACCCTTGGAACAGCCTGGCCTTGGCTGACAGTCACGGGGACATAATCACTGCATAATGTCACCTCCCTTCCTCCTCAGATTCCTGCATGGACTTGCGACTTGGAGAACAGCAGAGGCGAGGCTCTGGGCTCCCAGCGGCCGGCCTGCTCTGTCTGGGAATGACTCCAGAAGAACAACTGGGAAGAAACTTGAAGTCGACGATTTGGTTAGGGGAAGTGGGTGCTGCATTTCGCCAGATGCCTTTTCAAGGTGGGGGGCCGGAAGGAGCCCAGACTCTGATCTGGAAGCGCCCACCCTTCGCTAGGAGCACACTTAAGTCCCTTCTGTGGAGTTACAGACTTCTTCTCATTTTCTGCCCCACTCCACCCCTGACAAGAGATGAGAAGTCCTTCCCCCGCCTTTCCACCACTATGGCCTAAGATGGTGGTTTTTCCACTGGGTTCCCAGCACCCCGGATCTGAGGGCGGGTGGAGCGGCAGGGCACTGGGACCCCTGCTCCAGCCTGAGCCAGGGCACCTGTTTGACATGCATTTGGATGTGACAGGCCCCTTCGGGCATCAGCTACCTTTGCCCAACACTCCCCTTCAGGCTCTGCACACCCTCTGCATTCCTCAGTACTGAATCTTGACTCCAGCGATGTCGGGCATAGCGCCAGCCAGCGTCACTGGGTGCTCCATGGGGAGACAGAGGAGAGGCGGGGTCACCCACCGCAGGGGGCTGCGTCGGCAGAATCGCAGCTTGGAACTTGGCCTCCCCACGTTTCCTGTCCCAGCTCACAGCCTCGTCGCTCTTCCTTCTCTTCACCCCAAGGCCTCTGAAACTAACAGCCCCTTCTAGCGCTCGGAGCAATGTGGCGTTGCCTTCAGCCTGGACATGGCCCTTCCTCGGCAAAACAAGAGCTCCACAGATTAGCCAAACAGCAGCTCCCCTCAAGCTTGCCCCCGCCCCCAGTCCTGCCTCCACCCATCCCACACACGGGTTCTGAGTAAGAACAAAATAGATCCTGCTGCTAAAGCAAGTGTGACTGGCACCCGTCTAAGACTGGAGGGAGATCCTTCCCGAGAGGCTGTCTGGTGGACCCCGTCGGTCTGGGGCTGGGGCAGGCGCTGTTTGGGGAGCTGGGGAGGCAGGATTCCCCGGGGATGCTGACTCGCTTGCGCTCGGATCTTGCTGACACCCTCATTCTGCTGAGGGGCGCCTGTTCAAGGCGAGCGGAGGGCGCACGCCTGCGTCCTTTCTCCAGGAGAAATCTCTCCTTCAGAAGGTGAAAAGCTAGTATTTTGCAACATACATTCAAAGCAAACAAACACAACAAAACAAAACTCATGGAAAGAAGGACGGTGACCAATAGAAGACACTGAGGTGGCCTGGGGGCTCCAGAGCTCTGCGCTGGTCTGGAATTGGCCACTTTCTCCTCTCCATGTTGCCGCTTCTTCATGGGGCTCACGAAGACTCCTTCCGTGTCCTCCTTATCAACAGAGCTGTAGCAGACTGTGGCCTTACTACGTCCTACCCCAAAACACCTGCCCCCCCCCCAACCAAAAATCTTATAGGCTGTAGCAGAACTATCTCTAAACCAAGATTCTGTTTTAATCATTTACATTGCTTTCTTTCATGAAGGCCACCCTCATATACCTTCCCTAACCCAGAAACCTGTTAACATTGTCTTAAGGTGAAATGGCTGTAAAATCAGTATTTAACTAATAAATTTATCTGTACTCCTCCTTCCCTTCTCCTCCTCCCTCAGAGGTCTTCCTGCGAGCTTCGCTGTTGCCCTCTGCAAGGCGATCTCGAGCCACGGAGGCCCCTTCACTGATCCGCTCACAGGCTGCGTCTAAAACCATTTTCCTCCTTCATTTATTTTTGGCAGTTGGTCAGGACTTCCTCTGTAAGTGATGGTGACTAGTGAAAGGAACACATCCTGGCTCTGCTACTGACTAGTTTGTGACCTTGACAGGTAAACTCCAGCCTTTGGTTTTTTAAGACAGGTTTGGACCAGCCATTAACTACAGTCCCCGTGGCTCAACAGTTGTCACCCAATGAGGGAGGGCCATTTTTAGAGCTCCCCGCGGCAACACCGGAGCTGGAGCATGAGGCTAACTGTGGGGCAATGATCTCTCTAGCCTACCTGAGTTAATTCACATGCCGGAGGGGACCCCAAGGTGTTCTCCCACTTCTCCACTTCTCTGTCCACTTATCCTTCATGGTCTGGTCCAAACTAGCCCTTGAGGGGTAAGGGATGCTCCCCACCAGTAGGAGAGGAGATGAAAACTTCCGCCTTATTTGTCTACACCTTCCTAGGCTACAGAATTGCATAATTGCTTCATCTTAAAAGTGGGGTGGGGGTGGAGGAAATGATCCTAAGGCCACCCCCTGACTCGGAACCTGTGGGAAGGAACCCAGAGAAGCAAATCTACTCCACTCAGAACTGTTTGTGGTGGCTTCTACTCTCAGCTGACTTATGCCGGACCCATTGGGCAACCGGTAGCTTTTGACTCTTCTCGGCACCCTTGTAATGTTTGAGCAGGTCAGAGAAAAAACTATAGCAACCATTCTTCTATGTAAACCAGAAAAGCTTTTACATTTGCTGAAGAATAGCCAAACCTCTTAAACATAGTGACCATCCAGAAGGATGAGTGGCAGGTAACTTTAGCAACTGAGTAACAACAGGGCTCAAGACCAAAGATAAAACCTACCAGTGTTTATGTTGGCCTTGGGAAGCACATGTTTTATGACAATGAGGTTTTTGCTAGAAGCGCTTTGCCACTTCCATTTAAGAATGGCTTCCAGGACAAAATTATATACGATACCAGAAAGTCGACCTTGTTCTTTAGTCATAACTTGTGCTTTACCTCAGTTTGTATAATCCAGCTTGATTCAGCCTCCTTATTCACAAGACTTGGTTGCTTTTCCAAATCAAATGTATCCTCAGAGGACATTGATTCCGATATGCCAAAGGATGCAATTCCCAGGCGGGTGGGAAGTGGCTGGGGGAAGGGTGCGGGAGGTGGTAGGCTGGCAGCGATGGTATCATCAGAACAAATGTCTGGCTTAATCCGGTGAGTGAAGCAGCCAGTGTGCCTGTGTCCAGGCTAAGAAATCCCCCACATTCCCTTCCAGCCTCACCTCTTGCTATGACAAAATCTTCTGAAGCACAAGTCAAATCATTTTAACAGTTGCAGAGCATTAATCTATAATATTTTATTTTTGAATGCCTTTAGGGGTGAGTAGTAGCAGATTGAGCTGTGATTATGTTTCACTTGGGTTGACAGAAAATAAGTTTATATTCACTGAAAAAAAATATATAGTGGTTTTTATTTAAAACAAACAAAAAACTGTGTTGCCCCCAGATCTTTAAGGGAAAACAGGCCATTCCAAACAGATGGCCTGAAAGCATCTACCAAGAAGTTCAACTTAGCTCTGGCCCGGGGGGGACACACAGCCCCTGTTGGGAAGCAAGAGGCAGTGAATGTGTTGTTACTCTGCAAAACTAAGAGTGTGGTCAAGAGGCTATGAAAAGGGCACCTGCCCAGGGTCAAAGAGTTTGTTAGCAGCCTGCTTGTACTTTAGCCCCCTGCTCCCAAATGACCTCCGCTGTGAGCTGGGCCTCCACGGTGGTCACTGGCAGACGTGAGAAGACCAGCGCATCTGGTCGGAGACACGAGGTGTAGGAGACACACGTGATCCTTCCACACTCCACCCAAGTCCCCCTCTGGCCTGCCAAGCGCTTCCTCAGAGTTGGTGGGGCGGGATGGGGTGGCTCCAGATCCACAATTCGACAGGGTCTCTTCTCATCTCAGAAGCCCAGGAGCTCCTCTCCGAGGCGTCAGCTCCCTCTTGCCTTCTTAATGTCAAAGCAGACTTCTTGACTAGAGCCAACATCTCCGTGTTTGGGTGATCCTTCTCACCCCACGACCCAGAACTTGACACACTGACTAGGATGCTAAGAATGGGATGAGAAACAGCTGTTCGGAAAACTCTTTTGGAGTGGAGGTGGTTGAGTTTGAGTGTTTTAATCATTTCCTGACATTGGACACTACATTCAGAGTGCATCCTTGCCGTGCTTGAAGCTAGAACACAAAAATGCCATCATCCTACCAAGGACAAGCCTCACAGCAACAGGGTTTGGCCTGGGAAGTGGAACCTCCAGGAATCTGACCCACTGAGGTCTCTCTGACCCCAGACACTTGTTTTCATTTCAGGTACTGATGCCTCTGACCCGCAGCCTCCCGGCAATGCTGCTGTCCTTTACCACTCTGGTTCCAGTGTGACTTTTATTTTTCTTGCAGTAGCTGTGGTGATGGCATTGCAAAAAAAAAATAAAAATAAAAATAAAAAAATTCTATAACACGGAGAACTAAATAATCCAAGCAAAAATGACATTAAGACAGACCGACCTAGTTTTTCAAAGTCCAGTTTTCTTTCGCTCTGTGCACTGCTAGCTCGCTCTTCTGGCTGAATCCTGGGAGAAAGTGGGTTCAGTTTTACGGAGAGAGCTAAGCACACAGCTGTGCTCTAGCTTAACAGCAACAGAAGGATCAGGAAAAGCCTGTGAGGCCTCCATGCTCTTGGGCCCAGGCCGTAGAAGTGGTTGCAGGCCCTACATGGGGAGGTCTCTTCCTGAGGGAAGGGTGAAAAATGGGGACCCCCCCCCCACGCACACACTCCCTAACACACACTCCATCCCCTCCCTGCTTTCTGGTGATTGCCTTCTGTCCCATAGTGGTGGCCCCAATTCACCTGAGAAACAAATGTCTTCCTATTGGGTTTCCAAGGGATTTTTAATCACTGGGCAGTTACAAATTCTTGACCAGAGAATCTGATCAGAAGGAGTTAATTAATTCAGAAGCCCAAAACTAGTAAACAATACTAGTACATTCCTCTTACGATGACTGTAGTCTCTTATGCTATCTAAAATGGATTTGCTCAGATGAAATGAATTGTAATTGGAGATGTAAAAATTTTAGATTTATCACTCCTCCTCTGATTAGGGTCACATGGAATTAGGTCCAGCATCCCGGACTACGGGCCAGCAGCTCTGAAATCCTGAGTTGGACGAAAGTGCGTCCCTTCTCTCTCAGTCTCACAAGCTCGTCGGTGCAGATGAAACTTCAGGGCCCCAAGACTGGAAAATGCTCCTTCTGGAGACTCCAGATTGATGCTCTCCGAGTGTAAAATGATCTTTATTGTGACCTGAGTAATGAGGTTTAAAGGGTTTCAGAAGCTGTACCTCCAAATGAGAACCGTCTCTCAAAGTAGTCACCAGCATTATAGCCATTGCAAAAAAACCATGTTGGGACGCCCTGTAGAACCTCCTGATATTAGCTTGAGAGAACCAGGCTTATTGCTTCTTAGCCACATCTAGTTTGGGGCCCAAAACAGAATTATATCACTTGACCAGTTTTTGTCACCAGTCTTAATTCTAAGTGCCTCTTCAACATATAGGAACTTGTTATCAGTGAAGAGCTATTGAAAAATGGTCTCTAGGCTCTGAAAGCTAATTCTAGCGAAGGAAGCAGAAGTGATACAAAACATTTTCAGGTCTTCTGTGGCTGCCACACTGAAGAGGACAGCCTGTGATGCTTTAGTTCTGGTGCATTTTCTTAAATTCCTCAAATGACTGCAGTGCCTTCCTCAACACCCAGTTGTGTTGAGGCTTGGGCGGGACTGCAGGTTATAGAACTGGAATACTTCCAAGGCTTCCTGTAGGATCCTGCATGCTTGCATGCTTGAAGTAAGTCATTTCTGCAATTTTGGGGCAGTGGTTTTTTAACTATTGGGGCCATAGACCTCTCTGAAAATGTAACAAAAGCTATGCCCATTTTCCCAGAAAAGTACACATAGCTTGAGGTTTTTGCACACCACTCACGATTGTAGAAGTTTTAGGAACTCTGAAAATTTCTCCCTTTATCCTGGGCTAAGAATTCCTGCTCTCAGGCCCTGGTTTAGTTCAGTGCTGCAAGGATGTGTTGGTCAAACTGAGCAAATCGGCTCTGTCTAGGGTGTCCTGGCACTTGGTGGGACAAGTTGGGGCCAGAGTACATCTTCCCATTTAGATATGAAGTCAAACAACTGAACAGTTCCTTGGCAGCTGTCAAGGCCCCTGGAACTGCTCTAGTCTCCTGAGAAGTCCTGCAGCCTAAAATCTAGCTGTTCACATGAGGACAGGGCTGAGGAATCCTGGTAGCCCCCTCCTCACAGGAGGGTAAGGGTCTGGGGTTGATAGGAGTACACTCGGGTCACAGGATACAAGCTGCTAAGGGTTTGGGGAAGTTAGCATTGCTAAGGTTTCCAATAACTAGCCTGGAAGAGTAGAATGGGATGAACAGAAAACTGAACCCCGCTAGGAAAAAGGATTGAGAGATCATGCCTGACTGATCTGCAGATCATGAGGGGGTCTCAGATATTATCTAGCCCAAGTCCTCTTGTCCCACCACCACCGAGGGAACTTATCCAAGGCTGCAGAGCTGACACAAGGAAGAGCGGCACTTACTGAGCTGTATTATTACCCTCATTAGGAAGGCCCTGAGATTGCCGTTAATACATTCACCACATGGGGGCGCCTGCGCTCTCCTACTCTTGAGCCCTTCAGAATGGAACAGCCTGATTTTCAAGCAAACTGAGATCAGTCCAGAAATTCTGCTAAAAAAGTACCTACTGCTTATTGAGCACTACCGCACCTCAGTTGCTGCTAGTAGCTTTACATATGCACATAAAACATTTACATATCATCACAACCATATTTTTCACACAAAGAAGATACTGGCCCACAGATTTTAAGTAACTTGCTGAAGGTCACAGAACTAATACGCACAGAATCAGGATTCAAACCATGCCTATTTGACTCCTACCCCTGCCTCTCCTAGAGAGTGGACACCTCAAAGCTGGAAACCCTGCACAGCCTGGGTCTAGGTCTTACTCCGAAATGAAAATCTTTCAAGGTCTTTATAGAAACTGTGCAGGATCCTCGGTTCCAAGTTCTTCAAATCTCCAATTTAGATATGATGAAATAAGGACCTGGAACCATTAAGGAATTGGGCTTACTGTCCAAAAGAGGAGCAACTGGAATAGACCCAGGAGCCTCTAGAGATATATGATATGGTTCAGAATTCCTAAACTCTTTCCTTGGCAATTTGATTCTTCACCAGATCCCACTACTTTTCTTCTTCACTTCTTTTCTTGCTGTTGTGGAGGCAGCTGTATTTTAATCGATTTTCATGTGCATTATAACTTTAACCCTGTTGGAGAAATCGGGGATACAAAAAAGTGAGAGGAACTGGTTCCATGGCCCTTACAAAGCTGGCCTCTGACTCCCATAGTGCCGAGGCCCAGGCTCTGTGGGCTTTGGGGCGGCCCCAAATCCAGGAGGCAAACAATAATAATAACTAAAATGTTCTGAGCTATTACTTTATACCAGCCCCAGTGATAAGGGATTGATGTGACTCATCTCAATAAATCACACAGTAGCCCAGTGAAATAAGCATTTCACTCCATTTTACAAATGAAGAAACTGAGTTACAAAAAGGATAAATTACCTGCCCAAGCTCTGCTTGCTGAGTGGCACGATTTGGACCTAGGTAGTCTGATGCAGAAATAGTGTTCTAAGGTGCTATTTGATAGTTACTCTTCTAGGAGTCTGCCCTTTTCCGGGCAGATTTCCCAGCTTTATTATTCTAGAATAATGATTACATACACTTGCAGAACACTTTATAGTTTGAGTGTTTTGTATCTACTATATCATTTAATCATTCAAAGAATAGTTGAGTGCCTTCAACTGCCAAGCACTGTGCTCCAAGTCTTTGCTGCTCTAAATGTGGTCCTTGGACAAGTAGCAGCCACAGCATCACCTGGCAGCTTGTTGGAAAAACAAAATCTTGGGCCCTGCTACAAACCTGAATCAGAATCTGCATTTAAATGAGACTCCCAGGTGGTTCATATGCACGTTAAAGTTTGAGAAGCCCTGCTTTCTAATATTTCCATAAAAACACCATGAAATAGATATCTCACCTGATACATGAGTAGATTCCAAGATATTGTAACTTGTCTTTCCACAGCTAATGAGGCAATCTATATAAATAGGTTAGAACAGTGTCTTGCACATAGTATGGGCTCTAAAACAACAGCTATTACTATAAATAAGTTAAGTCATGAATCATTTGGTTTCTCAACTCTAATGCACTTTGGCCTCAGCCTCTGCTGAACCAGGCATTCATTCTAAGAGATAAGGCAAAGATTCGGGCTGGGGTTCCCAGCTTAGCCATAGTCTACAGAATGGGGATTTAGGGGCTCCAGAAGCTAATGTTCAGGTGTGCCTGATCCTACAGCAGGGGGCATCCTGTGGTGGGGATGTTGGTCTCCAGAAGAGGCCAGAAACAGAAAGAGGGAGACCAGAAGGCTCTCAGGAGATCCCTTCTGGAAATTCCATGCCCACAAACCTCATCGTGTCTCTTTAGGGCTCCTCTGTGCTGAGGACCCCCTGTACCCCACGCCAACTCAGCCTTCCTCTCCTCACTTCCTGTCCTAGCGCCTTCAGTAGAAGGCCACCTGTACTTCACCCACCCTCTCAATCAGCGGGACACCACCTGAGGAGGGACTGGGCCTGTCTCCCTGTGCTGGCCAAGTTCTCCCCAGGGCCCTCTCAGCTCTTGTCCATGGTGCCTGCTCTCTCATGCCGGCTCCTCGTCCTCTTTAAAGAACGGAACATACTGTTTTAGTCTACTAGTTTACCCTTTTTATTCTTTGAAATAAAACTTTGATATACAAACACCACTTTTAAGGCAAATTTGCTTATGCTAAAAATTCAAATAACAATATTCAAATTATATATAAAGTAAAAGATCCCATCCTTTAAAAATGTCACGAGAATTTCTTGACAATGTTTTTTCTTTCACAATGGCCTTGCTAGGATTGGAAGCCGAGCAAAATCAACACAAAGGCTTGCCTTTGCCCGGACCAGCCAAAGTTCTCAGTAACTTATCAACTTTTCTCTATAACCGTTTGTTTTCGTGTACACGTTCCAAGGGTGCTTCGCTTCTTCACCATCTGCTCAGTTGCGGCCTCTCTCCGCCTTTCTCCCACTCTCGCCCTTTAAGCCCGACCCACCGCTTCTAGCGGCGTCCACACCTTCCCTGCCAAGACGCGCCCACTCCGGGACAGAGCCCTGTGCCCACCCGTGACGTCATAGCCCCGCCTCCTGCGCACACCCCGGGGGGCGGAGCCCCGCTCTGCACCTTCCCACCCAACGCAGCCCCCGGGCCCACCTCCGAGAGCGGAACGTCACGCTTCTCTCCGCCTCTTGCTTTGGGCCGGAGCCAGGCTCTAGGCTCCAGCACAGCGTTCCGCGTCCACCCTTAGGGCAGGTCCCCGCGCGGACGCTGGACATCCAGCCCTCCTAGCTCCACGCCGCAGGCCGCGGGCCCGGAGCCGGTGAGTGCAGCCGCCCGCCCCTGCGCGGACCCCGCGCGGGGGGACGAGGGCAGCGTGCCGCCGCCCTCGGTCGTGCGCGGAGCCCCCATCACAGCGCACGGCTCTCCAAGCTTTACCGCCGGCGCGCCTGGTCGTCTCCTGGTTACCGGCGGGAACGCTCAGTTACCGATAATTTTAGAAGCGTCCCTTATGGAACCCCTGGCCGAATCTTTTTTTCGGGGGTATGGTTATCATTGGGACTCTTCGCCCTTCCCCCTGGGAGACTCCTCGAATGCATTTCAGTCCTGTATCTGCGCCCACCTTCACCCCACCATTGTCCGAAGAAAGAAGGGGAAAGCAGCCATTTTAGACTTTCCCTCCGGGAGTGAGTGATTTACCAGAAAAGGGAGGACGACGGTGACGCCCCTCTCCTCTCCAGCCTTCAGCGTGGTCCGCTAGTGAGCCATCAGCTAGCCTTGAGAGAGAAGCCTTGAGGGCAGGCATGGTTCCCCCATCGAAATGTGTCCCTTCTGGTTCTAATCTTTTAAGACTATGATAGAGGCAACTTGCCTAGTTTTCCATCGCCTTAAGTATGCCTAAAAGAAACATGCAGCCGGTCGAGATACTTTAAGGATTAGGTAGGTGCATGTCAGAGGGAGGCTTTTCCAGAAGCTTCCTCTGTTGGAGATGACCTGGTCAGAGAGAGCTGGTTGAGTTGAAGGTCAGCTGCAAGTCTCCTTGCAGCCCAGGAAGTACCTTGAAGGTCTGATTAGGGGAATACTACTACATTTTAGCTACTCTAAAGCACCATCAAATTTAAAATACACGTTATCGAATGTGCTAACTAAAGTACGAGAAAGCATGGATTGTAAGGGGCATCCCCATTTAAGAGATTTAAAGATGTGTTTTAGAATTGCTGAAATACAATAGCCACCACCGTGCCAGGTACCTACTTAGTACTTTGGGTTTTATGATTACTTATAGAGTCCTGTGCAAGTGAAGAAAGGTGGGTAAGTAATGTGCCCTGGGTAAGGGTAAGGGGGACTCCTGTGTCGGAGAAGCCGGGGTGCAGACCTCTCAGACTCAAACATCTGAATGCCTCATTCACAAGCTCTCATTGAACTCTGCTGATTTGAGGCAGAGAGAGATGGGGAGATCAGGGTTGAAGTGGAACTCCAGCTGTTCCTGTTACAAGGAATAATTATTTGTGAATGAGCTGTATGCAGCCTCTCCAGCCTCTGAACTGACATGACCCTGTGTCTGCACTTGTCATACTTCCGAGCCCTGCACTGTTATGGTCACGTACACAGCACCCTTACTAGCAGGGTGGTCCTGGGAGAGCCAGGTCCACATCTGCGTTTTACACTTCAGTCTTCTCAACCTCGACAACTCTCTCCTAAAAGCGGGGAAGTAAATCCACTGCAGTGGGTTGGAACAGTGGGTTTTGTGGGGCACAGAGGGAGGACAGAGAAAGTGTGGAGATGAGTTAGGGCCCACAGTCCAGGTGAAAAATAACAAGGGCCTGCTTCGGGATCACAGCGGAGGGCACCTGTGAGGCGATGCCTAGCACAGTGCTGGTGCCTAATAAGTGTTCACCGTGTAAAGAAGGATGAGGGTCCGGAAAGGAAAACCATTCCTGGGAAGCTGGTACAGCTGGTCCCTTCTTTAATCTGAACCCCCCCCCCCCCAGCTACCCCCTTTTTGGCTATATACTGTTAAAATTGGTGGCAAATAAATAAATAAATAAAAACTTGAAAACTTAGAGCTTGGCACCCATTTGAAATGCCAGACACTAGCTAAGTCAATAGCCTCTCTGCCCCATATCTGCCTGCAGGGATGCCAGAAGGACCGTCTGTGAGGAAGTTTCACCATTTGATCTCTCCGTTTGTGGGGCAGCAGGTGGTCAAGGTAGGAGGCAGCATTAAGAAGCTGAACTCTGCTACTTTCCAATCCCTGTGGCTCCAGGACACCCAGGTGAGCTTATCTGCTGGAGGGCTTGCTCATACCTCACACAGGTGAACAGGCTCAATCAGCACATCCTGTGCCTCCCCTAGAATCCTCAAGACTTTCCATGCCATCACTTCCTTGAGCCCAAGACAACCATGCTAGGACTCCACACAGCTCCTTTTCCTTCGGTTTGGTGTTTCTTAGCCAGAAGTGGGCATCACAGTGGCCCATGAAACCATAAAAAATATAGATGCATGAGCTGGAGATTCTGGGAGTCCAGAGTGATGCTGAGCACTGTAGCTGACTCTGATGCGCACCTTTGGTTGGGAACCGTGATTAATCCCACGGGGCCAGCAAGAATGTAAGGAAAGAGCATATCCCTTCTGATCTAGGTTCCTACCTGACTCCCCTTTGCCATGAGCCTTAAGTCAGAATTCCCTCAAGGGGCTCACCAGGCTCCTGTGGTCTGACCTATGCCTCCCTCTCTAGCATGCATGTGTCTTACCCTGCCCCAAATCTCTCTTCAATCATGTTTCACAACTGTTAAAGCTCCTCTAACAGTTCTTATCCGTGGCTTTGACCTGCTCTCCTGCTTGAGCAAGTCTTCCTTGTCCTCCCAACTCTGCCCCCATTTCTGTCCTCTCATGTTACCGTGGTGATTCCTAGTCTTCTGGGTTTAGCTTTATCACCATATTTTCTGACAAGTCTGCCCTGGGCCTGCTCTGTGCTTCCAGCACACCTACTTTCTCCTGTTGGACCCTCATTGCTAAATTTTTCCTGCCTCTTAAGTGGAGGAGATGGATAAACAGGGCAGGTGCTGTATCCTCATCAATTTTATATTCCTGGCACTTAGCTGAGTGCCTGGCACTTAGAAGGCATATGGTAATTGGCTGTAGAAAAAATAAGTAAGCTCTTTTACTTCTTAGCTTTGTGCTTCTAAGCATGTTAGTTAATCTTAGCTCTATTTTCTACAGTTTTAAAATGGGGATAAACCGCCTACCAGTTAAAATTGTTGTGTTAAGTAGACTTTATGCCTGGCACATAAGAGTTCTACTTTCACCTTGCCCTTCACACCCCCGCACAGGTTATGATCTTGATTAGAAGTGAAAGAGGTCTTGTAGCTCTTTCGTTACGGTTTCTGCATTTGGAGACCAGGGCTCAGGGAGTGGGACAATTAGCCCAAGTTGACATAATTAGCAAGGGGCAGAGACTGGAGCTCTGCTGCCTGACCTCTAGGTTCATGCTCTTCCCATGAGAGCATTTGGACTCTTTGTCCATGTCCCACAAGGTTCGCATGGGCAGGATTATGTCCCTCTGTCTCTGGCACTTAGCACATGCTGTCACAGAGCTCCTCTCAGAGAACATACGTTTACTACAGGGCTGAGTGGGCCTAAGCCTTGAGATGGACCTGGGCGCTGGTTTTCCAGTAAACCAAGGCAGAAACTGGTGTGGGAGCCCAAGAGGTCTGAGGGAGGTGGCCTTCTCAGTGCCTCTCTGTCAGTCGGTTCCTGCCCTTCAGGAACTGAGGATTGAATTTGGAAGGTATGTTCTGTATATACACAGGCAAAGCAGGTCACAATAAATGGGAAGCGGGAGCATTACACCACTGATTGGGGCTCCATCTGATCGCCTTTCAGAGGCCCACCTCCAGATACTGTTACTGTGGGGGGACACAAACGGGACTATAGGCAAAGGCTTAGGTCATGTTCATTTTGTTTCTAGGTCCATGGAAAGGAATTATTCCTTAGATTTGATCCAGATGAAGAAACCGGGTCCCTTGGCAACAACCCACTGCCAGAGCCTCTAGAAAAGAAGGAAGAGGCCGGGGACCAGAAGCAGACCTTTGGGTGCGATAGCCAGAAAATCTCGGACCAGTCCTCCTGGTCCCCGAATTCTGTTGTCCCCAGTGGAGACAATGGTTCAGAGTGTTTGGGGGGAGACAGCCCTGCAGGAGATGCTGAGAGGTGGCTGCAGGTCCGGTTTGGTTTGTTTGGCAGTGTTCGGGCGAATGAGTTCTCCAGAGCGAAGAAACCAAACAAGAGGGGTGACTGGAAGGACCCCATTCCGAGGTAATGGCATGGTGGAGTGAGCCCTGGGGTGTGTCTCTTTGCATCTCTGCAGGGTCTGCCATGTTCAACATGGCCCGCACTGTGTGGCACACTCGGGGGGTGCACTCGGGTGGCTGCCCCACCTGCTCTCCAGTGACTCGTTTCCCAGGGGAGAAAACACACTTCTCTGTTTACCCGTCATAGGAAGTAGTCTGTGGTCTGTGCTCAGAGGGACATGGTCACCTCCTGGGGCAGCTTACATGAGGGGGGAACCTTCCCAACACACATGGCCCTGGAGGGCAGGAGTTCTCTGAAGAATGCAGTATGGCTTGATAAGTTGCGCTGTGAATTTAGGGTCAGAATTGTCCCAGTTTTTAATCTATTTCATGTTGAGACTGCCTTAGCGCATGAACTTCTATCCATGTTCAGGATTCCTTACTGGACACGCATCCTCGGAAGAGTCAATGACGGTCAAAGACAGTGAACATTCTTATGACTTTGCAGAAGTGTTCGCTTAGCTGAATTCTCACTAGCATCGGGTTTTTTGTGTACTTTTTATCAGTTTGTAGGGACTTTTGGACTACTGTATGTTAGCCTTTGTGTGTGTGGTGCCAGTATTGCTTCCAGTCTGTGTCTCTTGGCAGTGTCTGTTAACATTCAGGATTTATAATTTTGAGGTAGTCAATGGTCAGTATTTTTCTTGATAGTTTTTAAGTTTTCCCCTCTTTCTAAAGAAAGCCCCTTCTACCCAAAAGTCATGTTTCTTTTCTATTTTCTAAAGTCTCGTAATAATAATTTTTTTATTTTCAGAACTGTAGTCTTTCTTTATGACATGATGTAGGGCCAGTAGTATGCTTTGGACTGTAAAAATAACCCAGGTTGGCTTACAGGGGAGGAGATTTTTTTATTCACATAATCGGAAGTTCAGAGGGAGGGCGGGCTTTGGCGTTGACTCAGTTGCCAGCTTTGAGCTTCATGTCCTTGTAATTCTCCTGTCTTTGCACTTGCCCACATATTGGTTTTGTCCTTAGACCAACAGGCTCTTGAAGTTCCAGGCCTTGTGTTGACACAAGGAAGGAGAAGAGAGGAAGAGAGAGGGTCGATTTTGTATATTCAGATGAGCAAGGAGAGCTTCCTCAGAAACCCCCAGCACACCTCTCATTGCCTGAAGCTAATGCCTGAGCTAGCCTCCAGCTACGGGATCTGCGTGCTCTTCCACCAATAAGGCCCACCCTCAGATTTTCAAATTTATTGTCACAGAGTTAACACATGTCTTTTTTTTAATCTCTTCTTGTCAAGTTAAGTCTCCTTTCTCACTTTTCATGTTTTGTGTATTGTGTTGTCTCCCCTTTTTTTTTCCTTAATTAGGCTTGTGAGAGTTTTTTCTACTTCGTTGGTCTTTCAAATAAATAATATTAGTTCATATACTCTATATGAAAGAGTATTTCCTAATTTTCCAAACATTTGAATGTTTGGAGTCATTGTTTTATAATTTTTTTTATTGGATTACCGTCAGGATTATGATCAAAGCCTGTACATTTTCTACTTTTGGCATTAAGATTTGTAGCCAAACACGTAACTGATCTTTGCTTCCATTTTATATACATAAATGAAGAAAGTATGCTTGTTAAAAGTAAAATATTCTGTAAATATTAAGAACAGGTTATGGCTTTGACAACTCAAATTCTCTCTGTCCTTGCTTAGTTTTTGTTTACTTAATATACCAAACTTGGGAAGAGGAGTGTTAAAGTCCCCCAGGGTGGGTCGTGCTTTTGTAAAGTTGCTCTGTGTCTTTCTCAGTTTTTTTGTTTCTGTATTTTGCTGCCCTGCAGTCTCAGGCACTAAGGCCGTGATTCTCATAGGTTCTTTGCAGCTTCATTGTTGAATACATACCCTCTCTTTGCCTTTGGTCTTGAATTCTGCTCTTCTCTACGTTTAATAGTGCCACCCTGTGTCCTGCTGGGCCACCCTTTGATCTTTTTTCGCTTAGTTGTAGGCATGTTTTTGCACTTACTTTGGTATGCTTCTTATAAGCAGTGAAGCAGGTGTATTTCTTTAAACTCAAACTGAAACTGGTTGTTATGAAATGGGGTAACTGGTATTTGGATTTTCTTCCATTTGCCATTTTATTATACTGTGTTTCTTTTGTTGGATTTATCACGTTTCTTTCTGCCTTTTTTACCCATGTTTATTTGAAAGTACTGGTGTTTATCTTCATTCCATTGTAATAATCTTATCTTTAAATTATACATGTGTTTTTTTTCTGAGTTAATAACTATCAAATTCTTAATAACATTAAATTAATAACTCTTCTCCCTTATTGAAACTGTTTTTTGCTCACTCTCCTTTCACTCCTCTGAGAGAAGACCTTTAAAATATTTCTACTTCACTCTTTCTTTTCTGTCATATCCACCCTATTTCCCGCATTTGCTGAGATAGTTTAGAATTTTAGTTTCAGATTGTTAATTAACCATATTATGTTATTAACTATGTATAATTAAACTAGTTAATATTGAGAACTAGTTAATAGGAAAATAGGCCTCTTTTGTTTCAAGAATTCGTTCCTAAAACTTGTGTCGTAGTTGTCAGCTGCACCATCATGATTACAATCCATTCGGATCTCACAATAAATCTTACAGAATCCGACACTGCTTATTGAGTCCCATCATTTTCATTTCCCCCTATATTGAAATCCTCACTGGTTTAATTTCCATTGGGTATGTATTTTTCCTTGAGTAATTAATTACCTCAGATACTATGCATAGATGTTCTTCTGAGTTCCTGTTCCTCTACAGTCATCCTTTTACTTTATAAGCATACAAACACCACCTAGGTCAGATACATGAATCTTATTCTCTTTTTGATGTGGCATCCAATCCCGGCTTGATTACCTTCCCTTACAGAATAACCTATTATTTCTATCTGTCTGTCTATTTGTTTTTCAATTACAGTTGACATTCAATATTATTTTATAGTAGCTGTTGTTTCTTAAGGTTCTTTTCCCCTCAGTCCTTGGAGTTCAAGAAGCCCATGGGAGTATGTGCTGGTGTGTCTTTCTCTGTAAATCTTGGGACTGGGAGTGGTACCTCTTTAGCATTTGTCTATCTGTCCTTCCTGTGAAGACTTGTTTTTGTGCAAGTAGCCATACTTTCTGAACTTTAGACCTTTTATATATGTCCCAAATTGTCTTCAGTGAACACATTATTATTAGTAGTAAAATGAAGGGCTATATATGTGTTTTCTTTTAATTGCCCTGAAATCCACTTAGCTCTGAAATGTTTATAATTGTGGCAGAGCCATCCCTTTTCTCTTTTGGGACCTTAGCGTCCCCAGGTTAATCTTGACTGTGCAGTGGGAGCTGTATGGACATGTGATGTGACAATGCTATCGTAACCGTATGCACTTATGATCTTTTCTTTCTTCCTAGGTTGGTGCTGCACTTCGGTGGAGGCGGCTTCCTGGCATTTTATAATTGTCAGATGTCTTGGCGTTCTTCCCCAGTGCTCAGACCCACTTCTGACATCTTGTCTGAAAAGTTCCATCGAGGACGAGCCTTGGAAGCTCTGGGCCAGGAGCAGCCTGTCTGCTATACACTTTTGGACCAAAGATACTTCTCAGGCTTAGGTATGACTGATGGGAAAGGGAAGAGCCCCACAGTATTATTTAACAGAAAAGTCGCTCAGCTGGGAGGCAGAAAACTGAGGCCCACCCCAAGTGTGAGTACTGCTGGTCTTGAGGTGATCACTTAATCTCGTTAGCTTCAGTCTCATTTTTAAACTGTGGGAGTTAGATTAGGCAATTTCTAACTTCTCTCCAGGTTTCAGAATTCATACCCTAATTCTGTTATCAGTTGTAGTCTGCCTGACAGCCATATTAGTGTGTGACTTCTTAGAGGGTAGAGGTCATGTCTTGTCTGCTCTTGAATCCTCCACTGCCTAGTACAGTGCCTGGCACACGGGAAGTGCTTGAGTAGTGTCTTTTAGGAACCGAAAGCAATGCAATTTGCTAATGTTGAGCAGAGCATTTGCTAATGGGGGCCGCTCTTGGGCAGATGGAGCTGCCTGCTGGTCAAAGCAGAGATGTCTGTGGTCTGCATAAGGATCTTATAAAACACGAGTGAATAAACAGATTTTTGCTCCCTGTCCAGATGTCCTGAGCAGTGAAACTGAGCATTTTGAGGTAGGGTGAAGAGCTAAGTGATTTGAAAACTATGGTGGCTAATTAGCTGGACTACAAGAATATACCATTTTTATTGCCCCACAGTGGGGCAATATGTTCACTCGTGACTGGCTATTGAGGCAATTCAGTGAGCTGGCGATGGCAGTCACCTCCCTACCCAAGACGCGATTTTGTCTGCTGCAGGCACAGCTCACCTCATGTTAGAACCAAGGGAGTCCCTGGGCCTCGAGGAGAAAAGGGCCTTCCAGAAGTGGTCTTTAGGGTATTTACAGGAAGAGCTAATGCCCTGCTAATGAATCGTTAATACTAACAGTAGTAATAACAGCGCACATTTTTTCAAGTGACTCTAAAGTGCCAGGCGTATGGTTTCAGCCTTACTGCTATTCCGTAGGGGAGTTACTTACTAGTTTTTCCTTGATTCAGATGAAGAAACTAAAGCAAAGGACATGTTGCTAGTAAGTAGTACAGCCTGGGATAAGAATCCAAGTAGTCTGCCAATGAATTTTAGAGAGAAATTGTGTATGTAGCTGTGAGTGTGATTATGAAGCTCTAGGAAAGGGCAGTAATTTCATCTATTCACCGCACACGTGCTGAATGCTTACCTTCTGCCAAACCTAACCTTCTCTCCTTAAGGAGATTATTGTTTAATGGCCTGACAAGCCTGAATTCAGGCCACAGTAACTTGAGATAGACTGTAATAAATGCCTAGTAGAGACTAAAGAAAGTACACTGCTGGAACTTTCTGAAGAGAGTTATTGATTCTGGAAGGAGGGATTAAGGCTGGCTTTACAGAGAATGAGGCAGGAATAGAAAAATAATAAAATAATACCTCCTAAACACTTTTTTGTATTTCAGGCATCATGCTTGATATTTTAAATAATAATAACAGCTAATACTTACTGACTGCTCTGTGCACCAACCACTGTGCTCAGCATTTATGTGTACATGTCTGTGTGTCTGTGTGAATTCCCATCTACTTCTCACAAAACCAGGTAACTTATCCCAATTTAACAGATAAGGAAACTGAAGCCTAAAGAAGCTAAGGAACCTGCCAGGGTCACACAGCTAGGGTCTACTGGCTGTGAGGGTCTAAATCCAGGCAGTGAGTTTCCAGAGCCTGTTTTGAAAACCGCTGTGCTATAACATGGGCCAGGCACGAGTTTTATTTTGTCTCATCTTCACAACAATGTTAAATGTAAACATTACCAAGCCCATTTTACAGATAGGGATATTGGCGCGGAGATTATGTGACTTGCCCAGGAGTCACTGGTGCACAGCAGAGCTGGCTCCGGGCCTTGCGGAGGCCCTCCCCTGCTGCCGTCACGCCAGCTTCATTTGCCTTATTGACTTTGTGGACTGGTTTCATTGTGGATGTGTCCTTTATTCTTCCCTTGTCCTCTTCCTGCTTTCTTTCAGGGAACATCATTAAGAATGAAGCCTTGTACAGAGCTGGGATCCATCCCCTTTCTCTCGGTTCACTCCTCAGTCCTCCACAGCTTGAGATCCTCGTGGATCAGGTGGTGGGGTTCAGTGCACACTGGCTTCAGGGCAAGATGCAGGGCACACAGCAGCATACGGAGATCTACCAGAAAGAGCAATGCCCTGCCGGGCACCAGGTTATGAAGGAGGCCTTTGGACCTCCAGGTGGCTTCCAGAGGCTCACCTGGTGGTGCCCACAGTGCCAGCCCAGGCTGCCACCTGACGAGCCAGAGCAAGTCCAGCTCTCCTAAGGTGCTCAGGCCCCTTCTTTACAGAGCCTTACCCTTTAGAGACCGTGACGCCTGAGTGCTGAGAAGGGGCTGTGAGCAGGGATTGGGACTGGGTATAGAATGGAATTTGAGCGGGTAGAGTGAGTCAGGGGGGTGTCAGTCTCATTGGTATTCACCTCACTGAAGTTATGTCTAAGGCAGAGTTTCCACAGGATTAGATTTTTTTTTTTCAAGTGGTGGTGAATTCTTCTTCTCTAAGATAAGAGTCATGAAGATAGTCCAGGCCAAACCTTCTCGAACGACAGTGGGGTAATGAAAACAAAACCTGTGGAAAACAGCTGTGTGTCCCAACCTTGCTCTATTTGGTTTGGTTCGGTTTTTGAAACATTGGTTGGTTTTAAGACTCTCCATTTGAGAAACAGGAATGTAGAATTGTCTTTCTTCATTCCTTATCCAGGGATGAGGACGAAGTAGCACGAGGGTCCTGCTGAGATCCAGCCTCCTGCCTAGGTCTTTTACCGTGGGATGGAGACACCAGGAGAAAAGGTGGGGGGAAGAGGGGGACCAGGGAGCTGGCCACCTTCCTCGTGTACCCAATAGGCTTTAGGAAAAAACTGCTTTCCTCCTCAAGGATATATCTGATATATTTGTGACCATACATGGAACAATGCAGGAATCAAGGTATGTAGAGATAGTATCCTGTTGTTAGCAATAGCTGGAAGAAACAGACATGAAAATAAAGCTCTTTGTTATTTTTTGTTGTCTTCCTGTATTTGGCAGTAATGGTTTTTACACTGTAAAAATGAGCTCTTTATGAAGGTGGCCACATCGGACTTGTTGCAGTGGCTTGGCGGAGTCACTTAAAAGGGCAGGACAGGGAAAGGAGGTATGCACACCCTGCCCTTTTCTACCTTGGGGCCATGCATTGGCAGAGGAGCTAAAGAAGCGCAATTGGATTTCATTTCTGTTGCCCCAGCCTCTGGCCTATAGAAGATAGTGATGTGTGTGAATGAAATTGAAAGCAGCAGCTGATCTTTCTGACTTTCCTTTACTCTTATCTGTCTTAAGTAAGCAAGAGTTGTCAGCAGTAAAGCCACTTTATGGCAGACCTGTCACCTGTATCATAGTATGTATTTACTGAATGTTTACCATGTAAGGCACTTAGCCTATTTCTTGCCATAGAATCTGCAGAAGAAAACCCATGAAGACAGGTACAGAAGTAAGGTACTCACTCTTACTGTCTTTGTTTTATAGATGAATAAACAAGTCTAGAGAGGCTAAGAAACGTGCTTGAGGTCACACAGTAAACAAGGGCCAGGGGTACACACGACTCACACTTTCTGGCCCCCTATCAGGCTTCAACAGCTGCACCATGGCATTGGGCAAGTCCTGGCTGCCATCATTATGGTTATGTCCCTCAGAGTTTCCTTTGACACGTTAGCTCTGAAAACGTGAGCCAAGGAAGAAGCATCACTCCTGATGTCTCAGAGATGAAAGGTTCTGTGATCAAATAAGTTAGAGAAACACCGCGTGCTATATCCCTCTCTTGGAGGTGTGTGGAGCTCATGAAGGCTGTAAGAAGTTCTTCAGTAAAGCAAACTTTTACTTTGCTCCAGTGTTTCCAAACCTCGTTTTACCTTGGAACTCATGTTATCTTTACTATTCCTTGGAACACTGTGTAGAAAATGCTATTATAATGCACGAGGATCTAGACCTTCTCCAAGCACCATTTTGAGTCTGTGTTCAAATGTGCCTTACTACTCTTTTCCCTTCAGACCATTGCTTACAGCCAGTATCCCCAACCCCTTGTAGTCACGGTACTCTTACCTAATTTCAATCCTTTCTGCTTCCTTACATCTAATCTAAATTCTTCCTGTTTTCCTCATATTTCCTTTGTGTCACATATTTGCATATCTTATACAGTTATACCTTAGTTACCTATTACTTTACAAATGCGCCCATTCTTTTGTACTTTATTAGCTAGGGCCGACTAACAAGATAGCACAGACGGGCTTAAACAACACATTTATTCTCTCACAGTTTCGGAGGCCGGAAGTCCCAAGATCAAGGTGGCGGCAGGTATGGTTTCTCCTAAGGTCTCTCCTAAGGTTTTTCCTTGGCTTGTAGCTACGTTCTTGCTGCATCGTCACATAGCCTTTTCTCTGTGTGCAGGTACTCCTATGTCTCTTCTTAGAAGGACCCCTGTCCTACTGGATCAGGACCCAACACTTATGACCTCATTTAATCTTAATTACCTCTCTAGAGGCCCTATCTCCAAATATAGTCACATTTTGGGTTAGGGCGACAACACATGAATTTGAGGTGGTGATAGGGTTGCGGGGGGACACAGTACAGACCATAACAGGCTAAAAGGGGTTTTGGAGAACATTGAACCTTTCAGGGGCCATCTCGCATTACTTTTGTTTTTCCAGACCAGATGCTGTGAAAATACCATTTGAGTAATAAATTGCTATTTGTATGTAGAAGAGTATATTTGTGCACATTTGCATGTTGTGTGCATATGTAAAATATTTACCTTTCTAACCCAGATGAGATAAGGGGGAAACACCAAGCATCAGCTAGGGGCAAAGATGGTACCCAGACAGACCAATAACTATCAGTCCAGTGGGTCCAGAGTACAGAGGTGATGGGATGAAAGGTTCTGCAGACACGGAGGCTGGGCAGGGTACCGCAGCCTGCACGTGGGGTATGCCTGTTACGACTGGTAGAAAAGAAAAGGGGGAAATGCTGTTGCAGTTGTCAAGGAAACAAGTGATGGGACTTGAAACAGTAGTGGGAGAGGAAAGAGATGCGAAGATCAGAGGCTCTGTAGGTGTCAGCTGACTAGATGTGGAGACTGGGAATGGGGAGGGGAGAGGAGCTGAAGGTAGCTCAGGCCTACACCTGGAACCTGAAGGATGCTACTCCCTTGACTGACACAGAAGGTCATGGGAGACATATTGAGCTTGAGATACCTGCACACCACCTAAGCTGTGGGGACAACATAATTAGCAGGTAGGCCTGGCTCCTTATGAATGCAGGCTGGGCTTGGAGGCATAGATTCAGGAGCTTTGCTCAGCATGATGGTCAGAAAAGCTTATATGGTTATGTAGCATAAGGAAAGATGGAGATCACAGTGGAACCCTAGAGAAAGTCTTCTGTTCAAGGGGCAAGAGAAGAAGGAAGTCAATGAGAGAGGCAGTATAACAAGAGGATTCAAGTCGAGGTTAATAGTCTGTAAGGCCGAATTATGCTGAGGTGAAAAAAGATAATTGAGAAGAGACCTTTGAATTAGGCAGCTGATCAAATTTGAAGTCATGACAAACTTCAGGAGAGCAGTTTGTGCAAAGTGGTGGCCAGTCTGAAAACTGAATGAGAGCCAGGGAAGTGAAAGTGATGAGGGTGTCCGTGCTTCAGGACCGTGAAGGGAATGAGAAAGAGAAGGTCAGGGAGGGGAATTACTTATTAAAGGATGGATATAATGTGAGGATTTGTATATGAATAGTTGAGAGAAAAAACCAGGAGGAGGAGAGAGCACACTAGTGCCAACACTTAGAGATGACTGGGCTGGGATGAGCAGAGGAAAATAGACACTGGGAAAACTTGCTGGGGGTGAGGTCTCTCGAGGTACAAAGGGGGAGTGGGAAAGTTTGTAACATCTTTTATGAGGGAGTTTAGAGCCACTTAGGGTTCAAGGGAAGGGTTAGAGAGCCACACTGAAGATTAGGGTAGTTGCCCCATTTTCTGACTTTTTCCAGCAGTATTCAGTATCTTAGGATCAAAAATAAAATGAATGCTGGATGAACCCACAGTTGAAGGCTGTCAGGATGAAAATGGTAGAAGACCAAGAAGGCGAAGAAAAACCCTAATTCTTTAGATTTTTTTTTTTATAAACATCAAAAGATTCAAGCAGTGTGAGTTTGTAGAACGTAACATAGAAGAATAATCCTGACGCCTACCCTTTCTGCTCAGGAGCTGACGTATAATTTCTCTGACATCAGTGACTTGAATAAAGTCTGCAAAATGGGAAGAAGAATAGCATCTAGCAGTTGGGTTGTGAGGGTTATTGTCGGCACCATCAGGGCTCCACGGACTGGGTTCTGGGGAGAAGAAATAGTGAAGTGGAAACGGTGACAACTAGCAGAAACGACCGCTACCAAGTGGCTCTCTAAGACTGAATTCATCATGGCAGGAGGCTCTCAGTAGGAAGTTTCAAGTTCATTCTGAAAGGAGGAAAGGAAGGCCTAGCGTAAGTGAGAGAATGAGTGAAACGAGCAATGGTGGTACAGAAGTGGCAGGGATGGGGACTCGAACAATGGGAATTACTCCGCTTGTCCATGTGTCTGATGGATTTAAGGAGAGGCTTTTGCTTGACAACTGTCGGTGGGATACAGAAAGGGCAAGTCCTGGCTTCTCTCAGAAGTTAGGAGAGGCGTGATAGTTGTACTCTACAGATGCTAGGGGAAATATTTATCTCATGAGCTTGAGTTTCCAGATAATTGACATTTTGAAAAATTTGAAATTTAATGTTAGATTTCAGAGGCCTTAGCTATTCCATAAATATTTCTTAAATGCTAGGTTTGGGAATACGAGGATAAACAAGACAAGAAAAACCTTACACTAATAGGAGGCTGGCTTTTAACAACAGAGAGCTAAAAGTTTCAGTAGGTTGTAGGAAAAGTGCTTTGTGAAGGGGGAGGATAAGCGAAAGTTCCAACACTACCTAGCACAGTCCAGATTTCAAGAACGGTGTTGTGCTGGGCACGTGCCGTGCTGGCCAAGCTTTTGCTTTGTGTACTATTGGCAGTAAAGACCGGACAACTTGGTTATGTGTCTACCGGCCTTTTAAATGTTAGCCCGGTGCGACCACAAACGGAGGGCGTCATGGAACAGCTTATTTGGCCAGCAGGGCAAACAAAAATAAACACGTGGACGGCTTATTGAGAAAAATCATAGTCTCTTGCCCGTTCTCCCAACTTCTGCCCGGTTCTCACCAAACACGCAGATAGGGTAACACTTCACTACACGAGCATCGGCGGATTGGTTTTGTGCCTCCAGCCACACTAAGAACAAGCTGAGGAAAAGGAAAGGCCCGCCTCCAGTAGGAGCACCAATCCCGCTCGCCTCCCTCTTTCTCACCCTCCAATTAGCTGCTAGGATGTCGTCACGCCAGACTCATCCTGCAACCAATTGGTCGGTGTCTACCTGGTGCGAGCAGTTCTGGCCAATCAGCGTTTGTCAGTCCACTCACCCAGCGTTTGTCAGTATCTCACCAAATGCTTCGCAAGAGCAGAGGCCCGTTGAGATGGGCGGGAAGTAGGTGTGGTGTCGCCGTGCTGGGCCCGCCTCCGTCCTCGCCGTGCCCACAGCGCAGCCTCTACCTAATCCGTTTTTAAGTACGGGCTGGCGCTACTCGGAAGTATTCCCTAGGTTTCTACCGTGGCTCGATCGCTTACGGCCAGCATGGAGTTCGTGAAGTGTTTGGGGCACCCTGAGGAGTTCTACAACCTACTGCGCTTCCAGATGGGGGGCCGGTATAAGGTGATACCCAAGATGGACCAGGTGAGCCAAGCATCCCTGCCCGGTCGGAGACTGTGCGCGCGGGAGCGCAGCGGGCGACCTTCCAGCCCGGTGTGGTGGTGCGGAGGGCCCAAAATCGGGAGCAAGGGGCGCGACAAGCGGGTGCCACACGCCTCACATTCCCTCCTTCCCTCCAGGAGCAGACCCGCGCCGGGTCAGTCAGCCCCACTCGCCCGGCTTGGTTCATTCTCCTTAACCCATCGCCGGGCCCAGCTGTCTTGGTCCCCTAGGGAGGCCCCCCTCCTTCCTCAAGTTGTCTTGCGGCTTAAGATGTTTCTGCTGTCAAGACATTGATTTTCAGGTAGTTTTGCTTAATGTTTCGTTCTTTCCGTGAGCACTGATGTTTACTTACGTTCTAATACGTGGTTTTCAAAACAGATTATATGGGTAGTGTAAGTGGGAGAGGACCTTTGAGAGGATGGTAAACAAAACTATGTAAATGTTATCACGTGAATACCTTTTCTAGCACGAAACCTGACTCATCCAGTCTCATCCAGTTTTCTGTTATGCCATGTCCTCCAGAAGCTTACCTCAGTTTCTTCCAGTCTGATCAATCCCTTCTTCCTCAGTGCTTCCTCAGGTTTTTTTTTTTTTTTTTTTAACACATATTTACTCTAACAGCTTCTTCTGTATGTCTGTGGATTAGCTACATTTTTGGCTTCTTGAAGGCCAGACCTGCCTGCCTGGTTTATTTGTTCATATTTCATCTGCCTCATTCCAGTACCCTTTGTTAAATGAGTGTTATTTATTTCAACAAGAAAATTATTCCCTTCAGCAGAATTAGTGAGTTGTATTAAAAGTTTAAAATTCTATTTCCCAATGGATATATCACAGTCGAACACTGTTCTTTGTTTAAATGTACCCTTTATCTGTGTCCTTTATTAAAACACTTTATTTTTCCATCAGAAAAAAAAAATTTCCCTTTGTCTTGTAACTGAGAATCCTTCTCATCCTTCAAGGTCTAGCTTCAGTATCACCTCTGTTGACTATTCAGCAGACATTTATTAAAATACCCATTCTGTTCTAGGCATTACAGTGGGTGCAGCATGGCCAGATGGCATGTATAAACAAATAAGACACTCAAAGAGCTCACCATCTTGTCAGGTCAATAAAATGTAAAATTGTCCATAGAAAACTTAGGTAGGCACCACACCATCACGAGATGCCTTTTCATGTCACCTGTGAACCTCTCTCAACCATTTTCTTTAACACTATTTTTCTTTATCTCAGTCCCATAGTCTTGTATTGTGGTTGCGTATTGGTTTTATCTTCCCCAAGTCCCTTTCAGATTTAAGATTCTATATTTGAAACAATTTGAAAATAAGAATCTTGTTTGATGTACCTTCAGTGAATTAATGAATTAAAGGTGGGCACACTACCCTCAAGAAACATATAGCTTTTTAAACAAGATAAATGTAAGTAAATGTACTAGGTTATAATAAATGCCATAAGGAAATTCACAGATGGGAAAAATCACTTTTGGCCAAGATAGATTAATCTTTTGAGGAATGCCTGAAAGAAATACAGCTTTAAATTGTTCTTGCACCTCGCTCAAAGAATATTAGTTTAATTAGAGCTTCTTACCAAAAGTTCTTACTTGGAGCTTTCCTGAAGTTATTTGCAAATATTTTTGCTATTGTATATTTGAGTGTTTGGTGGAAGGAGAATGGTGTCCACTATTATCAGATTCTTCCAGAGATCTGTGACATAAAACAGGTAGGTAGTCACTTTACAATCCAGGTTGTCTTCTTGAAGGCCTCCTGTAAGTCACTACCTCTGGAGACAGCCTACCTACTCCCTCTCTTGACAGTTGTGGTTTTTAGGCAGTGTTACTTTATAACGAGCTGAACTTTGTTCTCTTGCTGGAGCCAGGGAATCTAATCCTTGTTTTGTTATACAGTATTTGAAGTGTTTTAAGAAAACATACTCAAAGAATATTGGTATAGAAGCCAAATGTTCTGTGTTCTTCCATTTGTTACATGTTGCTCTTTCCAGATCATTTACCAACTTGGTTTCTCTTTCTTTAAAGTCTATTGTTCAAAATTGAATAGCGCTTCTGGTCATTTCAGAACTTTAAATTCCTTTCTTACAGACGTTGTATTTCTAGTTAACATAGTTTAAGATCGCTTTACTTTAAAAAAATGTATTTTAATTAAAATATTTTAAATAAATAGAAAAATACTGAAAATACTATAACAAACCATTTTGTGTCTTATCTCCAAAATTAACTATATCTATTGTCTTAGCTATATTTGCTTCCTTTTTGTTCTTGTTAAGAAATAAAATGTCCTTTTTCATCTCCCCCTACTCCCATGTCAGCGTTCTTTTTTAAAAAAACAGTCTTATCGCACTTAGAATTGTGGTCAGTCAAGATCCTAATTGCACTTGTTCAGGACCTAGTCTTCCATCTTGATGGTACCCTGCTGAAAGGCTTTTAAAACCTTGATTTTTTACCATTTAGATAAAGGGTGTCATAATAATGGCTAATATTTATTGAGCTATTTCTATGTGCCAAGAACTATTTTAAACATCTTACATCTATTATTCAAACCTTCCGGGGACCCCGTGAAGAAGCTGCTATAATTTTTCCTGTTTTATCGTTGAACAGGCACAGAGAAGTTAATTAATTGCCTGAGATCCAACAGCTATTCTGTGGTGGAGCCTGTCTTTGACCCTGACAGTCTGAATCCAGAGCTCACTCTCTTAACTCCATCATTCTGCTTACCTAAGGCATACACCACCTCATTAAACAGAGGATTGTCCAGATTTCAACCTTAGGAGAGCTAGGAAGTTCTGGTCAGCCTAACAAACCCAGTAGAAATTAACCAAGCTGGGCAGCCCAGCTTGGTTAATTTCTACTGGGTTTGTTCAGCTGACCAGGTGGTATGGGCTTGACAGTCTGGTGGTTAGCAGGCTCTAGGCTGCAATGTCAAGGGGTGACCAGGACATATGTGACTCATTATCTAGCAGGAGCCTGGAAGAGCACAAGCCCCAGTCTGCACACACTTTTCAAGCCTTTGCTTGATTCACATTTGGTACTGTCTTATTGGCTAGAAAAAGTTGCAAAAGGAGCCCAGATTCAAGGAGGTGGAGAAAGATCCCATTTCCTGATGGAAGGAGCCACAAACTTTTGTGGCCATTTTGTAACTTACCACACCTAGTCAATCTTGACAACAATCCTAAAGAAATGTTCCTGTTATCACTGCCATTTTATAGATTAGGAACTGGTGGCATTGGGTAATTAAATAACTTGGGTGAGGTCACACAGCTCCCAAGCAGTGGTTCCAGGATGCCAACCCAGGCTTGTCTGAAAACCTCCATGCTTTAGTTTGGAGACCACCTGGGTAAAGAGCATAGGGTTTGACTGGTCCTAAACAGCTGATCAGATGCTAACACTATCACATGTGCTCTCAGCACATAACAGGCACTCTGATTCCATTGCCTTCTTCAATTCTCAATTCTGCTGTGTATTAGCTACTTTCCTGCCTACTTTCCATTCTACACACACACACACCTACCCCACCACCCCTTCATTCATTCAACAAATATGTGACAGCCTAGATTTTGTTTTAGGTGCTAGAGATAGAACAATGAACAAGATAGATGAAGATCTCTCTTTTATGAACCTTATATTCTAGTGGAAGAGAGGATATTTCAACAGCTATCTCAAACATATGGTATTTCAGGTATAGTTAAGTATTACAAAAAAAAATATTGTGGCAAAAGTTCTGGGCATCTGAATCAGGGAACACAATTTATAGTGTTGGGTCCAGAGACTTGACTTCTCTGCCTCTCATTTTTCTTTCTATAAAATGAGTCTATTGGAAAAAATGGTGGCATTGATTACCTTCTAGAGGAATGGGGGGAATGGGTGGTCTTGATAAGGGGATAAGAGAAAGACTTCACAGTATCATCTTTTGAGGTTTTTAAAAAGTGAGATGGGCTATTCCAACTCTTCTAGCTCTAAGATTTGATGAAAATACAATATTATTCATTTTGTCAGTTGCAGTTTTTCTGAGCCCTTTTTAACCCCCATGAGCCAGCCATGCTTGAATGTATCTCTAATTAGTGGAAACAGGAAAATCCATTTTCTTTCACTTAACATTATCTTAGTTTCTCTCAAGTGACAAAGAAGCTGGGTAGGGGGGAATGTACACTTAGCAGATCTTGAGGGCCGAATATTTCTGTCTCAAAAGTATTCAGCTGTAGGAATTCAGAGTTTGGTAAACTTGATTTATACTGAATTTTTAGGAGCATATCAGAAAGTCTAGGGACATACTGCCACCTGCAAGTTGTGACATCACTGAGGGCACTTAAAGGGAAAGCAGGTGTTTTGGAATGGTGCAGTTCTGGTTTCTGTCAAGTCTAAATCCTGACTCAACGAAATAGCTGAATAACTTTTGGTAACAACCTCTGAGCAACAGTTTGTTCACCTGTAAAATAGATACCAGCTCAATTGTTTAACTACAATTTCCCAATTCCAAAATGATCTGAAAAACCAGTTTTTTCATAAGTCGGGCTCAAGATCATATGGCAGGGAAAATTGTACTTTGAATTGAAGTGATCCTGCTTGCTATAAATATTCAAATGTTATGCTGAAGAAATGTTAAAACCAGTTATGGATGCTGCTCCATAGTGACTGGAGCTGTCTATATATTTTATTGCCTGTTTTCTAAAACGCAAAAATGTCTGAATTCTGCTACACATCCGGCCATGAAGATTTCGGGTTGATTGTAGGTCTGTAGTAACTTTCTTAAAGGGTATTTTGAGGATTTAAGAGGTGTACAGCAGGTTAGGTCAGTACTGTTTGTATTGTGCTTGGCATGTAAGTAGCTGCCCAGTAAGTGGCGGTTATTAATTAATCTTGTTATATATTCAGTTCTAAAGTTTGTGGGGTTTTCCCCCTTCCGAGGGAACCTGTATTACTTAAAGTCTTAATGGAAAGCCATGGGGAGGGTTGGTAGCTGTTCACTTGCAGAACTGTCTTTCAGCTTGAGACTGGAGTCCTGGGAGTTCAGTCTTATTTCTTAGCTACTGTACACTCTTCCTTGACATGCCTTTCATCCCTCTTTGCGCTCACCTGAGAGTTCTTGGGAGTGTGTAGCATCTCAGCAGTGGAAAACATCAGGATGCTCTAGGGACAGGCTGCAGTAGCCCCAGCTTGTGGGAATTAAGCAGTAGAAATTTTTAGTGAGTAGTGTTTCCATAGTGTGTTTAATAGCTTTAGCTTCCCGTAGCTTGGTAAGTTGAGGAAATCTATTGTTACAGGGTGAGGTACTGAAACAAATAGGTGACTGGATAAAGAATGATGGGGGAAGGAGATAGGGAAGTGATTTATTGACCTTGATCACGTTTAAGAGTGAAAGAGGTGTGTTGGAAAAGAGGAGGTAGTGTTCTTTACAAGTGTTGCTCTTCAGAACCAGTGTGACTGCACCGTTGTGTGTATTGCAACTCATAGTGAGATATCAGCCCCCAAACCATCAGTTGTAGCTGAGGATTAAAACATCTGGCAATGCAGGAAGGAATCATTTTGGCCTGATAACAGCAGTTTATGCAAAGAGCTGGCATGGAGCTCAGTAAATAGTTCTTATTGTTTCTTTTATTTTACTGTGAAGTCTTGCCTTCACATTTTGAGAGGAAAGGAGTTGTTGAATCTTTTTTAAATGCTCTGAATGTATTAATTTATTAATCAAACCACTGAGTATTTTTATATGCCAGACACTACTAATGATTTTCTTAATTTATGGTGTTCAGTATATGCTAATTTTTATTACTGATTTTTTATTGAACATGGCAGTAAAATTCTCTCCTTTTTTTTTTTTTTTTTTTTTTTTTTTTTAGAAATGCTTTGTTATTTTGACTAAATAGTATGCATCCATGGTAGAAAATTTAGGAAATAGACACAAATAAAAAGAACATAGTTCCCAAAGACCCTACCAGGGTCTGGGGTTCTCTGTTAACATTCCAAAGTGACTGTGGGATTTCCTACCGGTGGATATGCCATACATACATTTTTAACCACTCCCCTGTTAATGCTATTTCAGATATTTCCCATTTCTCTTTTTAAAAGAGAGTGGGGAAGTGTAGAGGTGTATATGGGAACTCCGTACTTTCCACTCAATTTTCCTGTGAACCTAAAACTGCTTTATAAACACACACAGAGCAGTTTTTGCTGATATGCTTGTATAATCATAATGTATTTTTTCCTGAAAAAAATGGTCATTTTCCTTAGGGAAGAGTGAAGTTTAGGAAGCAGCTCATTACAACTCACTGATTTAAAAGGGAAAGACGATTACAAATCTTAAAATAGCTAGCTTTCCAGAGTATAGTGGAGGTTTGAAAAACAGAACAGGACAGTAGTCAAAGCGGTAAATCAGATTTAATTTGGAAAAGCTATTGCAATGGGGAAAAGAGACTTCAGTATAGAACTGAGCTCAATTCCGAATTCAGTGAAAAGTGGGGGTTTATAGCCAAGGTGCAGAAAGGATGGGCGGGTGGAGGGAAATTTTCTAAGAGGAAACATCTGGGCAAGGGGTGTTAGTGGCTCAAACACCCAACAGGAGTCCTGCTGGAGGCAGGCTAGGGCGATGGGATGGTAGTGGAGGGTGGGTGATATCATCCGGGTTTGGGAGTCTGGCTAAACTAATCTAGGATTTTTGATAGAACTGGGTAAAAGATAGACACAGAAGTACAAAAGTGGAGGATTCAAGGGATCTTGACTAAAGTTTGGTCAAAGACAGGGAGGAAAAGCAAGCTTCTCAAAAGTGGACTGGTTTCTGCTAGCTAGCATCCTGTAGGTTCAGGGAGAAGGGGAAGACGGAGAGGAAGGTGGCGGAGTGGCTAAGGAGCTGCGAGCCGGGGGCATGGGGCGGGACCAGCCGTGGAGGCGGGGGCAACCTCTGGGCGGGCGGCAAGCCACAGGGGTGGAGTGGGCGGGTCCGGTGGACAGCCGACTCCCAGCCGCAAGCCTGTTGGGGTGGAGGGAGAGCCGCCCCACACCTCGGTGGGCACTTCCCAGCTTCGCTTGGGTTGGGAGGAAAAACTGCGCTGGCCCCGCGAATCTCATGGCCGCAGCCGCCTGTGGCATCAAGGCCATGTCCCTCTTCAAGCGGACCTTGGTGCTGAGCCCCACCGCCGCGCCCAGGGCCACGAGCACCGGCATCTCCCCGCGAGGCTGCTCCCTGCCTCCCACCACCTGCCCCTCCAAGGACTGGCCGTGGAGAGAGGGCGTCTGCAGAAGACTGTGGAGCCCGACGGCTGCCGGCCATTTGCCCCAATCCCAGTCCTGCTCCTCTACGTCTCCCACCTCCGTGTGTCTTCTCTGCCCTCAGGATTCGCTCAGCAGCAGTTTGAAAACTTGCTACAAGTATCTGCGTCAGACTAGTCGCAGTTTCGCATCTGTTATCCAGGCGCTGGATGAGGAAATGCGGTGAGTGTCAGAGGCAGTTCCTTTGAGTCATTTGAAGCTGTTTGACATAGCTCCTAACCGTTGGGTCTCTGGTGCCTTGGTGACTTAAGCAGAACATGCTCTCCTTGAGTGAAGGAAATGGTCCCTGTTGAAAAGCCTATGTATTTACTTTACAGATTGCCCTTCCGGGCTCCTCGCCATCTAATAGTGTCTCTGTAGGCCCAGCTCAGGGAGAGGGAGGGGGGTGTTTATTAACCTTTTTTTAAGTCCTGGCAGCCGAACCTGTCTTTGAGCAGGTCATGCATTTTTCTTGGCTTGCGTTTCTAGTATACTGGGTTAATTCTTTCCAGATCGCCTCTATGTAGATTACATACATCGATGAATTTAGGCCAGTTGCCTTTATGTGTGATAGTATTTATACTGAGAAGTTGGGTCTTTTGACTTTTTTATCTGCAAACACTTGGTCTGTTGGCCTTTGTACAGTCGTTCTACATTAGTTAAATGCAACTCATTCTGGGAGTAGTAGTGCCAGGTTTTTGTTTTTGTTTTGTTTTTAATTTTTTATAAGTAAACTACAGAAGTTCATTGCTCCCATCCAAGAAAGGAATGCTAAGATGTCTCAAGTATAAAAGGCTTTGGATGTTCTTTCTGCAGAGTTAAGGGTATAGAAGGGTTTAGAAAATGGTCTAGCATAAATAAGATGCTATTTTAAAATAAATATCTTTGGAAGTTTGTTCCAATATATTAATAGTTCTTTCTTTTTTACAGCCATGCAGTATGCTTATATTATCTGATTCTCCGAGCTCTGGATACTCTGGAAGATGATATGACCATCAATACAGAAGAAAAGGTCCTAATGTTACAAAATTTTCATTCTTACCTTTATGAACCTGACTGGCGGTTCATGGAGAGCAAAGAGAAGGATCGACAAGTGCTGGAGGATTTCCCAACGGTAGTGGAATTACAAATCTCTTCTGCATACGGTTGTGCTTATAATTGATGATGTAATGTCAGCCAGCATGCATACCTGTAGAGAACAGTAAAACAAGCAGTCTGAGAGCAGCATAACATAATGTGATGGTTAACATTCTGAAGCCAGACTGCCTCGGTTGGAATCCCAACTGTCCCAGTTATTAACTGATACTTACATAGCCTGTTTGTGTCCCATTTTTTTTACCTATAAAAGAAGAGGCAATAATAGGACCAACCTCATGGTATTGCTGTGAGGGTTAAAAGAATTAATATAGCTAAATCTCTTAGAATGACATTAGCTACTATTAGTAGTAGTATATGTTTGGCAGTCTAATGTTTATTCCTGTGGAAAGATGCATTCAAGTTCCAGTGTCATAAAAGATAGATTCTCAGTCTAGCTAACAAAACCTATTGCCTGCCTACATTATGCAGCCTCAGTATGTAGCACTGCTGCCTTCTCGGGTGCTCTATGCCTGGTACTATGGACGTATTGCTCATGGTGAGTAGCAGCTATGGTGTAGGGAGCAAGCTCTCAGCAGCTGTGGTGAAGACTGAGATGCAGGACGAGCGTCTGCCACTTCCAGCTGTGTGATTCTTTCTAGCTGTGTGTGATTCTGGCAAGTTCTTTAATTGCTTGGTGCCTCAGTTTTCTCATTTGTAAAGTTAGCTATGAGGATTGATTAAGTTCACATGTAAAAAGTATTTAGAATAGTGCCTGATATTCTGGAAATATTAGGTATTCAGTCCATTTTCTTGGAGTAAAGTGGATTATTAAATTAAAATCTTGAGTTTCAGAAAATCCTACAAGTTTATGTGATACATGAGACTGAGTACTGCTTTTTGGAACTTGCATGTCTTATCACAAATAAGTGATTTAGCCAAGTCTCATGTTATCTAATAGACCAAAGAAGCTCTTCTTCTTATATACATTTGCCAGGATTTGGAGGAAGAATAGTCCTTATTGTGGCTCTTGCTATTGAAACGAATCTATATTCCTCAGTGGAGAGGGGAGGAATCTACCCATTGCAAAAGAATGTTTGAGAAGGACTCCTTTGGAGCAAGGGCCATTTCAGATTACTGAGATTACATCTTAAGTGTCAAAGCCAAAAATAAAATTCAGTACAAACCAAAAAAATCTATGAAGAATAATCAGGTGGAGTCAATATAGTACAACACAACACAAAAGAAGAAAGAAAAAGAATCTGTGAAAAACAATTGGTGAGGAGTTAGGGTTCACGTTTTTGTCCATTATACTGGTGGACTCAACCTGGCACCCTTCCTAAATGCACTTGGAGTGACCAGAGAGTACCCCAGGGACCTAGAAATCTGTTGTTGTGGAACAGAATCACCTGGAGGGACAAGAAAAAGCCCTCCTGGCTCACTTTATTTGGCAGAGCTTGTTGTTATTCACAGAGAATATGTCAAATTGGATGCCAAGTGTGGAGCAAGTCCGCAACACCCTCTACCCCTCTCAGATTTCTGGGAAAACAGAGCTCTTCATTGCTACTCTTTCCTGGATATTTTTGTTTTTATTTTTTGAAATAATTATGTAATGAGTACCAAAGAGTTGTTGAAGCGGGGGATAGTTCAAATTCAGCTGTGAGGTGTTTATTTTGGAGTGTTTGTTTTTAAGAGCCCAGGCTGCTGCTCCTCCCCCACCTCAGTGGCCTTTCCTTTCTTATAAATAGAACTGACTTAGCTAAGGATCTGTTGAAAGAACAGGGTCTTAGGAAGATTCAGGGATTCAAATAACCTTTGGTAAAGTTGCTCGTTTGTTTCAATCCACAATAGGAATTACCCTGGTTTTGCCCTGAAACAGCTGTTTTGGAAAGTACTGTGTTCTGGAGATACTGGGTTGATTTTATGGATTTTTGGGTTTAACAGTTGATGTTCAGTATTGTAATCCTAAAGTATCTTAGGCTCTGATTCCTTTTAGTGCCCTGCAACCAGCTAATTTTCCCTTGGGTCCTTAAATTAGGTGTTTCCTGAGGAACCTTTTCTAACCTTTCTGTAAACACAGACTAAGTATTTCTCACACTTCTGATGCTTAACGAAGTCTGTTCACTGTTTTTAGTATCGTAATATTTTATAGCATTTTATATAAGAAGTTTAATGATGGGTTTATATTTCGAAAACCTATAAATATTTTGAACTTAAACAAGATATTTGTGCAGAAGCAATGAATTTTAAAGGCATCAGTAGTACTTTCCTACATTAGAGCTTGGGCTATGAGAAAAATGTTGGGTAGCAGTCCTCAGAATGAGCTAAATATAGATGTTTAAGGGGTTAAAAAGTGTTGCCTGATAGTGCTGGAGACACTATAGCTTCATGATACAAATTTGGGAACAGATGATGGAAAATGGCTGATCTCCTCGCTAGAATATAAACTACAAGGGCAGGAGTTTCTGATTATTTCTGGCTATCTTTCTCAGTGCCTAGACTATGCTTGTTACACAGGAAGTGCTTGATATCTTGGTGTGAATGAATCTTCACTTACAAGGTTTGTCTGAAATGAGGCATTCTAACTAAAGTTCTTAGACTTATGCCCAGTTTTATGTTGGCACATCTCATTTAGTATATATTAGAAAGATGAGTGTATAGGAAGACTGAATCTTCTTTTGAGTCTAGAAACTAGCATTTTAGGCCTTCTATCTTAATATTTATAAAATTTTCAATTTATTGTCAATATATAGAAAACTAGTATAACTTAGATGCTGGGTTTATAGATGAATCATTTGAGAGTCTTAGTTAATAAGTTATACTGTTGCTTTGCTTTATAATTTGTAGGTACCATGTTGGTTCCCGGTATAAATACATATTTCATATTTTCTATTTTCTTTATGTTCTCCATTTCAGATCTCCCTTGAATTTAGAAATCTAACCAAGAAATATCAAACAGTAATTGTTGACATTTGCCGAAAAATGGGATGTGGGATGGCGGAGTTTTTGGTTAAGGAAGTGACATCTGAACAGGAATGGGACCAGGTTAGTGTTTCTGTAAAGCAGTGTGTGGTGCATAAGACAGGGCCAGCAGGACTCATTGTGAAGTTCAGAATAAGGAGAAAATTGTTCCCCAGTTCCAGGATTTCTGCTTTTACAACCCTTTCGTTTAGCTTAAATGTCTCATCATAAAAAAGAAGGGCTTACAGTTTGAAACTTGAAATAATTGATGCTCTAGAGAGTTTGCCATTAAGTTAGGCCAAAGTAGATAGAAATTATCCCAGAGGTACAGACATTAACCTTATAGAAGTCTCCCTGACTTGTGAAATTTTAACTAAATGGTTAAATTACTTCAGGTAATAGGTAACAATTTTCATATTTTAAAATATTTTTTGTTATTTTCATCTTTTCTATTACCAAGTGTGTGTATACATACCTTAGTTCGGAGTCATTTCAGTTCCGTCTTAGCACAGATGAACTTAAACTGTTATGTGTCCATTTCCTTAGAAATAAAAGTAGTTCATGAAAATCCACAGGTATTAACTTTGGATTATAGATGTATTATGCTAAGAGGTAAGCATCTCTCTAATACCTTACTTCTTCCTTTCCCATCATCTCCTTACAGAAATAAGACAATACGAGATATTCTAAGTTTCTTGACATCCCCCACCCTCACAGTTCATTTGGTGGTTATAAACAAATATGTGTGGGGATGAGCAGGAGAAGACCTGGCATGGGTGAGGCTGTCTTCCTCAGGAGACATAATATCTGGAAGGGCTACGAAAGCAGATGAAGTGGCAAATAAAATCGCAGTGGCCTTTTATTTGGCCAGTTTATTCCTGACCAGCAGCTATAAAGGATATAGACCAAGTTAGGAGTTAGGGAACTGGGAGAGAGTACTTATCTAGACAAGTGACCTAATTGACTATAAAGACTAAACCAAGTATCAGAATGCGGGGGGGGGGGGTGGGGGGGGTGGGTAGGGGGGCTTGCCTATTTTCCATAGGAATGGCGATTGTAAGACTTATTATCCCAGTAGAAGTATCTGGCATTTTAAACATCTAAACTATGTATGTATTTTGTATCTTTAACAGTGTATCAGTAGATTAGTGTATCAGGAGGAAGCTACTCCATATTTATTTAGTGAGTGCAGGTACAAGGCCTGGCCTCTTAATTTTTCAAGCTTCAGAACTCAATAGCAACATTGTTGGAACTGTTCCTGGGTTGATGCTCCCCAAGTGAGCTTGTATGTGATTGCTGCTGGAATATCAGTTTATGAATTTAAAGTTAAAGATAAAACTGGCCAGGAACCAGCACTGGTTATCTGCACAATAACTTCCTTTTCTGCTGTGTAGATCTATCAGGAAACCATTTTAGTAAAAGTGTTAGTATTGAACTACTTCAATTTTTTACAGTACTGTCACTATGTTGCTGGGCTGGTAGGAATTGGCCTTTCCCAACTATTCTCGGCCTCGGAGTTAGAAGACCCCTTAGTTGGTGAAGACACAGAGCGTGCCAACTCTATGGGCCTGTTTCTGCAGAAAACAAACATCATTCGTGATTATCTGGAAGATCAGCAAGAAGGAAGAGAGTTTTGGCCTCAAACGGTAACAAATTAGGGGATTTGGGGAAAATTCATTTTAAACACTTTCTGAAAACCATTAAGTCTTTTTGGTTGCAAGTGACAGAAATACAAATCAAACCCTCTTCAGCAACATAAAACGTATATATAAAGTAGGTTAAGATTTAGTTTGCTTCCTATAGGTAGACTGGCTGAAACCAGGGGTTCAGATTCTGTTATCAGTCTTTGTGTCCTTTCTTTCTCTCTTTTGACAGGCATTCTCCAAGTGGAAGATACAATGACCCATGACTCACAACCTACTAGTTTAACAAAAAAGTCCTTAGGAAGGCCTGATTGGTATGACTTGGTTCCTATTGCCATCCCTTCTAACCAGTTACTGTAGCCAGATGGTTGAGTACTCTGACCATGCCTCGATTATGTCTGCCGAATGCACACAGAATGGATTCCCCCAAGGAAGAAAGATTAAAGGAAAGAAGAGGGAAAGGATACTAGACAGGCAAAAACTACAGATGTTCATTTTAAGAGACGAGTTGATCTTTGACAATTAAAAAGTGGACAGAGAGAGAAAAGGTTTTGACACAGATTTTCTTCAGAAGGAAAACTAGAAAATCTTATGATTATTTGTTAATTTTATTCCAGCATTTACCTTTTTCTTTCCATAAAATGGTTTCTTAAAACAAAGTGCTTTTTAAAGTAAAAAAAAAGGCAGGTGGCAAAGTGGGAAAATATTTCTAAGTTATACTGCAGATAAAAGGTTAATATTTAAAGAAAAACTGACAAAATGCCCTGTAGGGAAATGGATAAAGTGATTAGAACGGATAGCATCACAGAAAGATGCAGATGATCCTTAAACATCCGAAAAGATGATCAGTCTTACTCTTAAGAAAAATTCACATTAGAACTACCCTAAGCTCAAAAGCATGATTTTTCAAGCTTCCCAGGTGACTAATATGTAGCCAGGGATGACAAACAGCTCTTGACCAGCCCTCCTTTGACACCATGGTTCCAAGAACGGAAAAGGGGCCTGTCTGAGGACCCCCAGTGAGTTCTTGGCCACCCTGCAAAGGAAGCCCCTGTCTCCCGGGTCCCAGCCCAGTGTCTGCCTAGCATGCTACACTGTCTCAGATGAGCACATCACCCAAATGCGGTTCACGGGCACCAGTTCTGCTGTCTGTTCACATTCACCTCCTCCTTCTGCAAAATGGAAGCACAGAAAGAACGACAGTTGACCCTTGAACGTGGGCTTGGGCTGCACAGTTTTGGTTATACGCAGATTTTTTCCATGCACGGATGGTCAGATCAGCCCTCTATATCCCTGGGTTTCGCATCCATGAATCCAACTAACATTATTTTCAGTCTGTGGTTGGGAATCTGGATGTGGGGGGGGGGGCGACTGTATGCCATGCTCTACACCATTTTACGTAAGGAACTTGAGCATCTGTAGATCTTGGTATCTGTGGGGGTCCAGGGACCAAATACCCCACGATACCAAGGGACATGTTCGGGGGAAGCTAAAAGTACATGTGAATTTTTTATGCTTGTATTTTTATCTAAATTGTCAGATCTGCTAGCCATTACCTACTATAATATCATCCTTTCTCTACTTATTTAGTCTTAGTTTTATACTTACCACCCATCCTTATGATGGAGTCTCTAGTCATTTTGGTTTTCTGAGGCTTGTGCTATGGTGGACAGGAAGACCCATCAGAATAATAATTCCCTATGTTTATACATACTGGTATAGTTTGTCTGTGTCCTTTATAGATGAAAGTCAGTCTTTCTGGATTAAAATTTTCTGTTGAAAGTTTTGAGTATCTCAAATGTGTTACTCCACTTCCTTCTGCTTTAAGGACTGGCTGTTGAGCATTTAATGATAACTTAATTTTCTTATTTTTTTCTTCCTTCCTTTCTTTCTTTTTTTTTTTTTTTAAATAAGTTATGGGTTCTTTTTATTTACTTTGGTGGTCTCTGTCCAGATCCATTGTCATTAGAGATGCCAGATTGTGCGGTCTTGCTTTTGTCATCCTTTCTGCATTTTTAAGCTGGAATTTTGAATTTTGCAAAGATGGTGGTAGTGGCAGCAGCAGCTTAGTTTTGTGAAAATTCCAAAAGATATGAAATAACTTGTCCAAAAAAAAAAAAAAACATGCTAAACAAACAGACCCAGATCCCAGCCCATTGGTAACATGTACAAAAGCACTAAGTGACACAACAGCCCCAGGAACTCAAAAACAAAAGTGGAGGCAGAAAAAAACACATACCCCACAAACAAAACCTGTCTGCTGCCGGACCCTGCACAGGGGAAAGCCAGGATTGGCTATAGAGTGTGTAACAAACCTGAAAATGAGAGGCCAACAGGTATTCACTGGACAGCAGGATGGGCTCCTTTGAGAAGAGCATGTGAAATAGGGAGAGGTTTTCCTTTTCCAGTAGTGGATGAGCAGAGAGAGGGGCCATGGCAAAGCCTGGAGGAGCTAGAGTGGACTATCCGCCTTTGAACTGGACAATAACTAGCGAGGATTCTCTTCCCAGGAGTAGGTCCCACATTGTGGAGTGAAATAAAAATTGAGACCTAAATAACATCAACCAAATACAGTATACGGATCTTGTTTAGATCCTAATTTGAACAAACCAAGTAGAAAAAAAATTTAGACAATGGGATGATTTGAACACTAATTAGATATTTTGTATTCAGTGTTTATTGTTAATTTTTACGTGTGATATGTGTACAAGAAAGGTTCCATAATGAAGTATTTGTAGAGAAATCGATGTATCAGGACTTTAACTTCAAATAACCACAGGGCTGGAGCGGGGCTGGGGGTACATATAGATGGAACAAGATTGGCCAAATGTCAATAATTGTTGAAGCTGGTAGATGGATACATAGGGGTTTATTAAGTATCCTTTCCAGGTTCTGCAGAACAGTCTAGTATCATCAATCTCAGTGGGTTTAGGTACAGTTAAGAATGGATAACAAATTTGATTCTCCATAGAATTTCCTAGTCTTTTTAGGCCTAATCATTTATTTTAGGGAGTATATAAAGTTACAATAAATGTCATTCATTAGGAAGCTTAATAATTAACCAAGAATAAATGTAAATTATTTGATAGCTTCAGAGAATCCTCTAAATAATATTGTTAAAAATTATCAAATGAATCTCACTGTTGGAGTTGAGGATGTTATTTCACTTTCAAGTTACTAAGATCCAAGTGGTAATGTCCTTGGTATATAGACCCAGTTCATTTTCCTCAAATTTGCATGTTCAGCAGCATTTTTATATGAATTAGGAATGTGATCTTAATTGTTAATTCGAGACCTGACGATCTTGAGAATGTTTAGCTTGCAGTACTGTTGTAGCTGATTTTGTATATATTTGGTTAACAGGAGGCCCTTTTAGTATGAGGTCATCAAAGTAGTGTTTAGTCCATGCCGTATTAATTGCCTTGAGGGGACACTTTCCCAAATATTTAATGTACTCTTAGGTTGCGATTAGACTTTGACTTGTCATAAATAGCCATTGATTTGACCTTAAAATGAACTTGATCTTGGTGGTAGAAGAGTTAGCAGCTAAGAGTTTACTGTGTACATTGTTCTTATTCACAAAGATCCTTTCTTCGTGCTTACATGTTCTTTCCCTATGCACATTGTGACTTGTTTTTTAATCTTGTCTGTCTAGGTTTGGAGCAAGTATGTTAAGAAGTTAAGTGATTTTACTAAGCCAGAGAATTTTGACTTAGCTGTGCAATGTCTGAATGAACTTATAACCAATGCACTACATCACATCCCAGATGTCATCACCTACCTATCCAGACTTAGAAACCAAAGTGTGTTTAACTTCTGCGCTATTCCACAGGTATGGAATGGGGCTGGCCTTGTTTTATAGGGGAGGCAGAGGCTAAAGGGAATCGTGTAGTGGGGTAGGTAGAATGTATTTTGATGTACAGTATTCAGGAATATGATCACTTAAAAAGTGGCTCTAGTTATTTACTTTTGCTGGGGGGCAGGCAGTGACTTATAACCTCCACACTCAGCTAAGCCTCAAGGTTAAGTCTGCTCCTTTCCAGAACCTTCCAGAACTTTTTTCCATTAGATATTCTAAGTTAGTTACATTTTTATCCTTACAGTGAAATCTAGGGATCTGGTCTCTGGGGACTGCTGAGTAAAATGTAGGTGAAGCTGTTATTATTAAAAAGTCTTAATTAAGCACCTACTATTTGTTGTTCTTTTCCTAGACTCAGGCTAACAGAACTTGATTCTATCTACCTAGCCCCTTAATATTCTCGGAGCTTACATTTTTTAAAATGCCTTTACCAGGTATTTCAGTTTTTAACTCAGCTAAGTGAAGAAACTCATAGGATTTAACTGATTTGGAAACTTGGTTTGATCTTGTTCTAATGACCAATCTTTAAAAACAAAAAAATTTCAGTTACAGGTGACATTCAGTAATATATTAATTTCAGGTATACAGCATAGTAATTAGACAGTTATATAATTTATGAGGTGATTACCCCAATAAGTCTGGTATGCATCTGACACCATGTAGTTATTATAATATTATTGACTATATTCCCTATGCTGTACTTTACATTCCTGTGACTATTTTTAGTACTGGCAATCCAATAAGGGGTGAACATCCAAAATATATAAGGCACGTATATAACTTAACACCAAAAAACCTAACAACCCAATTTAAAAATGGGCATAAGGCCTGAACAGACATTTCTCCAAAGGGGACATACAGGTGGCCAATAGACATATGAAAAGATGCTCAGTATCACTAATCATCAGGAAAAAACAAATTAATACCACAGTGAGATAGCACCTCACACCTATCAGAAGGGCTATCAATAAATCAATAACTGAGTGTTGGCAAGGCTGTGGGAAAAAAGGACCCCTCGTGTGCTGTTGGTGGGATTGCAAATTGGTGCAGCCACAATGGAAAACAGTATAGAGGATCCTCAAAACATTAAAAATAGAACTTACCATATGACTCAGCAGTTCTACTTCTGGGTATTTATATGAAAAAATCTAATGGCCAATCTAGAATGGTTGTTGGAACTAAGATCTGTAGGCCTGACCTGGGTTTTCATTTATCCTAGAAATAATTTACCTTTGAGCTTGGGAAACTAGAACTGCCTGCCCTTTTGTTCCCCTCACCTCTATGCTAATTTTTTAATGTATAATGATTACGTTCATTGTAGGAAAAATGAGGGGAAAAAAACATTTAATTTAATTCTAATAGAAAATTTTTATTGGGTATTTTTTGAGATATATTTTTCAGATATAACAACTCATTGCTTTAGCATGGAAAATGTTGCATTGGTTTGTTTGTTTTTCCCTAATAAAAAAGAATTTTCATGGCTAATCTATAGAATCAGGACTGCAAAGACCCCTTGATTATTCTGTGTTGAGAAAGGGAGGAGTGGGAAACGTAAAAATCTAGATATGCTTTCTTCATGGGTCTTTTTTCTTGGTTGGTTACATCTTAGCTTTTTGGGAGCTCTTTCTCAGTCTGTGGAGGGTTTTCTTACTGTCTCGTGATGACGGTTGCTTATAGCGCTGTTTACTAACCTTTTTTCATGAAATGAATTAGTGTTTTTTCCTTCTCATTATCCGTAGGTGATGGCAATTGCTACTTTGGCTGCCTGTTATAATAATCAGCAGGTGTTCAAAGGAGTAGTGAAGATTCGAAAAGGACGAGCGGTAACCCTAATGATGGATGCCACCAATATGCCAGCTGTCAAGGCTATAATACACCAGTATTTAGAAGAGGTAGGTTTTTATTGAACTACTTGGATAATGTGTAGCTATTTTTATGATTTAGATAATGTCACTTAAACATCTCATGTTTGGATAGTAGATGATTCTAACAACTCACTGTGTCATGGCACAAAGACATGAAGTGGTAGCCTTTCTTAGGAAAAAGTATGCTCATGGGGAGCTGATTGTGCAGAGTTACACAGGACCCTGGTAAGAGGCAATAAATGAAGCAAGGCTTTAGGATGGAGCTGCTAAGTATAATCATATTTTTTTTGAGCTAGGAGATGATTTTAGAGCCCACCGAAGTTATCAAGTGGAGGTTTTGGATTTCTTTGGTGCCAAGGTGGAGAAACAGATCATGGATTTTACGAGTCAAGCATAGAGGCAGGAGCTCAATTAGAGGCTGGGTAGCTTAGATGAGAGGCATGGAGGGCAGTAATTGGAGGCATGTAGAGGAGGACAGGGTTCAGCAAGTATTTCAGAGGTTTGCAGAGGGCATAGGTGCGGAGGTGCATGGAGGACTCTCGGATGACTCTCAGGTACCCTGCTTCTGCTCTTACCTTTCTTCATCTAGGTCGTGGCCTGTGCCACAGATTCAGTCTTGTTTTCCAAAGCTGCGTCTGCCAGTCTTTCCAGTATTATTGCCCTTCTTCCATATTACTCTGCTTCAGCCTCAAAACTGCTGACGTTACTGAGTGCCTATGGTGTGCCTGGCTCTGGGAGGTGTCGGGATGGAAGAATAGTGAGAACCAGTAGCTCCCAGTGCAGCATATGCTCAGGCCTCCCTGCTTGCTCCATAGGACAGGTTTTGGGATTACAGAGAGCCTGGGTTGATATCCTACCTTTAGTTGAGTTTCTTCATTGGTAAAATGGGCATAAAATCCCTACCTGTTTAGAGTGCTTGTAACATGTTGACACAGAGGATGTCCTATAAAGTTCCTAGGATTCAATAAGTAGCACTTACTGTTTTTTCCTTTAATAGATTTATCATAGAATCCCCAACTCAGACTCATCTTCTGATAAAACAAGGCAGATCATCTCCACAATCAGGACACAGAAGCTTCCCAGTTGTCAGCTGATCTCTGAGCGAAGCCACTACTCCCCTATTTACCTGTCGTTTGTCATGCTCTTGGCTGCCCTGAGCTGGCAGTACCTGAGCACTCTGTCCCAGGCCACAGAAGACTATGTTCAGACCGGAGAACACTGATTTGGAATGGCCCAGAAGCCGAAGCTCACCATTATGTGGACCGACCTTTTCTTCAAGGATGAATATTGGCTTCACCTTTTTTTTCTCTACTGCTTTAATCCTAAAAGAACTCTGTGGGCTTGGATCTTGAGAAACTGTGACATGCAGCTGAGAAGAAGATAATACAGGCAGATGATACCTCCCCCTCGGGATCTGGTCCTTGAAGGCTGTGCTCGCCTCTGCACATGGTGACCCACAGCAGAGCTCACAGGCCAGGGGAAATGGGGCTGCTGAGAAGTCTTATTTAGTGTGAATCCTGGCTAGAATTATAAGTAAATATATTTAATTCAAAGCAACCTTTGAATACCTATCCTGGTAGAAACATGAAGTGACTTTTTTTCTGTTCGGTTCCCGTTTTTCTCATTCTGTTGTCAGTTGATTTGAACATGAATGTTTATAGCTCTAGGTAATTTTTCTGTTGTTTCTTAAGAGTGTAGACTGTCTTCTATACATGAAGGCTAGGAATTAACTTCTAGGTATTATTTCCTCCTTTAAAGAGAGTCTGACTTTCAGAAAGAAACAGGATTGCCTTGGCCTCGTTGTAGGAGATAGGTCTCCAGTTAAAGGTCGATGTTTTTGAGATTTGTATAATAACAAATTGAGTTCCTGAGCATTTGTCAAGAGCAGCGCACTTGGCAGCCTGGGTGACCATGGCAGAGAACTCAGATATGGAGTTAGATTTTTGAAAGACGGGTGGCCATCTGCTGCCACCACGGAGCCAGCCAGAGCAGTACCGAGAAGGGATCCAGCTGCCTGGCTCCTGCGTGACTGCGTGCTGGGAAAAGAGAGAGGGGCAGTGCCATCTCCCTGCTCCAGTTTGTAGCCTGTGTTAACTCTGCCAGCCTTCTCCACTTTTGGCCAATTCTCTTGGCTGCATTCAGTTTTCAATTTGTGTGTGTGTGTGTGTGTGTGTGTGTGTGTGTTTTAATTGCCAGTTTATATACTGAAGTCTCAAGAAAGGCAAGCTGTTTTCGGGTGATTGGCTTGAAGCTGAAAGGCACTCAGCCTCATCTTCCTGGCGCTGTTTCGCCGTCTTCCTCCTGTACAGCTGAGGTTTGTAACGCACTCTCGCCCACAGACTAAGATCTCAGTGTGGACGAGGGAGGACATGGCCCCTCCCTAGGGGGTCTGAAAAAGACCCCAGGGTGAGAATCGCTGTCACAGGTCATTCAAGTGCTTTCTAGAAGCCATTAGTGCTCTCGGCATATATAGTATATCGTCTACTCTTTTGCTGCAGTCCTTTGTATACTGACTTACTGAATTTGTGTTTTATTCCAGGAATAATGTTGGATTTACATTGTTAAGCATATACCCACAGATTTTCCTCCCATGACCATCACCGCCATCTGACACAGTTGGCTTACTTTTGGTTCATGGAGGCTCAGTCCTGGACAAACTAAAGTGATTTGCCACGTACCATACAGCTATGAGCCAGACTCCGGTAATTTACCAAGTAGTTTAAACATCAGAACTTGCTTTGAGATTCCAGGGTAGGTTGTTAAAGTCCATGTAGGACACAAGACAACCTGGTGGAGGGCCTCAGTCTGAGGTGGACATACTAGAAGCATCTTTCTGGCCCAGTTGTGACCTGTGGAACTTGCTGAGCTTTTGTGTAGTTTAGGGGATCTCAGGTCCCTCCCAGCAATAAGCTGTATGATTTTTACTATCACTGACTTGTGCAAAGGTCTTAGACCTCATGTCCACCACTAAGTTCTTTGGATGATCATTTCGCTTTTAAATGTTTCTCTACTAAAATTGCCAAATAAAACGGCAATTTTATTGAAGACAAAACTTAAACTTGAATTTCAGATAACCTCGTTTCTTAGTATAATTATGTCTCAGGTATTTCATGGGACATATTTATCTGAAATTCAAATCAAATTGGGCATCCTATATTTTTATTTGCTAAATCTGGCATCCCTACCCTCTAAACCACAATTTAATCAAATGTTTAGCATCCTTGGCATTGTCTACTTGATTACTACTTACAGAGAAATATTTTAAGTTTTTCTCAGAGGAACAGCTGAGGTGATAAGGGTAATAATCAGTGGGGTGATCTGAGGGTTATTAATGTATTGATATTGATCCCAATCATAAACTTTAGACGCCTTAGACCTAATGTGAAGATGCCCCTCAATTCGTTTTGTTACCACATTTAGCATCTCTCTGCTGGCTTCTGAGTAAGGATGGAGTTGCAGGCGGGGACATGGTAGAGATGGGGGAAAGTAGTATGGAAATGGAATTATTCATCTGTTTGGGAGTGGGTGGAATGCAATTTCATTGAGTTTATGAATATATATTCTAATTGAAATTTTAATAAGTGATTCTGAATTTGTATCTTTGGTAACCCTTGTTAAACATTTCATAAATGCTATGATGAGTTTCACAAATTTTTCCTACAGTGTTCACCAGGTATTTAAGAGCTTATTTGAGGTAGCTTCTGATTCTGAGTCACATCAGAAGTCAAACTGAGAATGCTTTTGGGAAGAGCTAGTCCACCTGTCAGGTGGGGAAGGGAAGTAACTGCGGTATTGATAGGCTAGTGGGATGGGTGCCAATTCTTCTAGTTTCCTGTTTCTTCAAGAACTGGTGTACCTTGTCGTTTATGATTCTTAACTAGGATTATGCAAAGGAATAGTTCTTAACCAGCAATGTAAACTGAAGAGTCATGGGGAGCTGTCAAAATACCACACAGCCACTCCATTCCCACACTGGAGAGTTCCAGGGGAAGCTGGTCCTCCAGCAGGACACCTGGGTTATGACCTCACTGATACACCATGCCTATGTAAATCCTCAGGTTACTACTGAATTGTCATTTGTAAAAGAAAAAAAAAAAATCAAGTACAGCTATGTCCTACGCTCTTTAAGCAGGGTCAGAGCTGAAGGCATGGGGCATGTTGAGGATGATGTACGAGAAAGGTTGATGAGTGACAAAAAGTGGCTAGGGCAGTGAGAAGCTAAAATTAGGATTTATTTTCTACCCAAGGCAAGGAAGCCCTGGAGACCTCTCCAAGCATACCCACGTCCATGGTCCGGGGAATAAGGATGGACAGCAGCTTCAAGTCTACAATGACAAGCGATCTTTGAGGTCCCACCAGAACACAGACTTTACATTAAGGAGAAACCTTTTATTGGCAGTTACTGTTAAATTAACGGTGAAGCCATGATTTTTGAACAGTAAAAACTGGTTTCTTCCAAACTAGTGGTATTAGAGGTTGGTAGGTGAGTCAAATCACAGCCACCCAGTTTACCAGCACAGCTCTTCCAACTATCAGACTCTTTGCTCACATGATCAGCTGAGGTGCACCAAAAAAAAAAAAAAAAAAAAAAAAAAATACAACTTCTATTAAAAAATAATCATGCTAAGGACGAGACCAGAGGGTTAGCAACATGGGAAAGCTCAATAGATGCAGGGGCCCTGGAATGTGGCTTTCTCCAAAGGGCTAGCCCCACTATTTCCAAATCTAGAAAGCTACTGCTGATGGGTGGGAAGCCGTCTTGTTAGGAACTGCACCTTTCATTCCTTTGGAACACCTACGAACCCTTCAGGTCATGCTCCCCGGTGATGCACAGATGGGGAAGGATGTGAAGGAGGTGGAGATAGTTGCAGCGAGAGCCAGAGCAGCACTAGTCTACAGGAGAAGGAACTGTTTTGCTTGCAGTGGTGGCTTACGTGGTCTAAGTGCATTGTGACAGCAGTCCACTGAGCAGGGAGGTAGCCAGGCCTTACGTGTGTCTCTGAAGACGGCTTTCATGGTAGACACTAGGTTTGGCCCAATCCAGGCCTTCACGCCCTGTCTAAAACTTCTTGTATCCTATTTGAACTCAAAAGATATTCCTATCCCTCATCTGATCCCCAGCCGCACTGCCTATATTTGGGGGAAAACTGCTCCAGGGCTGGCAATATGGGTCCACAGCAGATTAGATTCTTTTCCAGTACTGTTCAGTACATGGGAGTCCAGCCACGATTTCCGATTCAATTCCACAGTGATCCTGTCCTCTGAGGATTTTAAAAAAGCCTAGAAAGCAAAAGTAAAGATGCCTTTAAAGCGTGCCTTGGGCAACACATTCGGACTCAGCTCTAAAAGATCCAGGAACAGACAAGCCAGCCCCCAAACAGACATCAAACCAGCACCAAGGTGCTCTATCGGCTTCTACTGTTTGCCCAGCAGCCCAGCTCCACATCATAAGGCCTCTGGATACCACTTGCATTTGACTCTACTTTGGTCACTGCGCCTGGTACATGGGCGAACTGGTGGGCACAAACAAGCTGAAGCCAAGTCCTGGTTCCTACCACCTCTCAGGATCAGAGGCTGCTCTTGTGGCAGAAGGAAATAGCTTGCTAGTACCTGAACACCTGGAAGGTCACAGTGAAGCCCAAGGCCTAGGGTTTGGAGCTGTGCACTGGGCAGAGCAGAGGAAAAGGATGGCAACATGTCCTGGCTCGTGATGTCCCACTCTGGGCAGGAAGGGAAAAGCTACTTACCACTATCGCCCCAGTCAGTGTTCCAGGAGTTGCCAACCAGCCAGTAGGGGGTGCCATCCTCCACTCCCCAGCCCAGGATGCGGACTGCATGGCCTCCCATCATTTCTCCAGTGACGTGCTGGTACACTCCTGAGAGAAAAAACCCATTCAGGTGGAGACTAGGCCGCTGCCCCATTCCCCGTGGCATCCCTCCAACTGCGCTGGCTATCCCGTCAGGACCAACAAGGCCCATAGGCCCACAGCTCTACCACAAGGAGAGGATGGACCCATTTTCAGACAGGGTTCTATAGAACCCTCGTTTTCTGTCAGAAGGTGCCAAGCATTCCCACAACATTAAGGAATTATATATATATTTGAAAGCCTAAATACACTTATTCAAATGGAGTAAATACTAAAATGGAATCCAACAAAACATGCTCATTGGTTGCTTTTAAAATTCTAAAGGTATAAATTTAATGTTAAAATACCAATTACGTGTTTTACATACTGAGACGCCATGTAAAGATTTGTCAAAAGCATTCTGCAGCTGGAAGAGTTAAGCTACTGCTCTGGGGTCACCGTGAAAGGTGATGCAGGAGAGGCTGAGCTGGTGGCAGCCAATGTTGATTGATGGAGAGATACTGGCTCATGTGCTGGTTCAGAGGGCCGGCCGGCCGGCCTGTCCCCCTTGTAGATGAATCACTGTCAAACTGGAAATGCATCTTTTTATAATATGGGTGGGAACTAAGCTAAAAACTGCCAGCCTTCTATATTTTTATTGGCAGAATAACCTTCCTTTGTCCAATCATTGTTCTTTAAGAGTTGAGAGCTTTGGAGTTTTCAATCTAGCATAATGTAAATGAGACAGACGCAGTCAGCACTGACTTCATCTGGGATGGGGGGGGGGTGGTCTCTAAGACAGTTCTCAGGCCGGAGACCATCCAGTTCCCCAGTTTGAATCCCCACAGTGTCGCAAACAATAGGTGCTCCCCGTATCCTCATCCACTGGATGGGAGGCACGATGCTAGGACTTTGCCAAGACAAAGATGAATAAAGAGGGTCACTCAGTCCAGACACACAACACCTAACTTATACTGTGATGGACACACTGATGACAGAGGCAGGAGCAAACAGCTCTAGGGAGGTGAGGAAAGGCTTCTCTGAGGAGATACCTGAACTGGCTATTAAGGAATGTAAAGGAATGAGCAGGAACTGGCCATACAGAAACACTGCACGTGGAAGAATCTAGACTAGCGTGTGCGAGAGAGCAGAGCAGGGTCAGCTGCTGAGGGGTCTGCAGAGCCAGGCAAGAGGAGGCCTGCCACTGCACTTCTGGACACCCTGTCCGCAGCGCCCCACTCTGCCCCAATCAGGGGTCAGTACACACCTGACTTGTACAGCAGGAAGTCCGAATACACGGAGAAGGCCGCTTCCACCGGGCCGTTTTTGTAGATCTCGGCCATGATCTCCTTCTCGCTACTGGGGACGCTGTAGGAACTGCATCCTGGCAAATGAAGCAGCCCAGTGGGGTGAGACACATCTGCAGCTCCATCAGCCAATTAGTCACTGATTTATGGGGAGCCGCCAGGTACAGACTGAGCATCTAAGGGGCTCGCCCAGCCTTGGAGGTGGGAGCCTTGGAGGTGGGGTGGCGGTCAGGGGAGGCTCCCTGAGGGAGGAGCAACTGCATTGGATCTGGAAGCTGAGAAGGAGAGCATGGCCCTGCAGTGGGAGGGGCGTGAGCATGAGAACCAGGAGGAGGGCAGAGTGGGACCCAGGAGGACTAGGCCAGGTCACTCCCTGTAAAATGAGGAGTTTGGTCCTTTCCAAACTCTGACTCTGACGGGTCTACATCTCTAAGACAACTTTCCTGAGGCTGAATTCAGGGTGGAGACAGGAGGAAATCATTACAGATAGGCAAGAAGGGCATTAACACCCTTCCTGCTCATTCTGGTTCTGGATCTTAGAGCCAAAGGAAGAGGGCCAGGGAAGCCTTCCTGACGCTAAGAGCCCTGGCTTTTCCCTGTGGCTTGGGAAGGCCATCAGCAGGTCTTGGCCCAGAGTGCTTACCAAAGTGTTTGTCTTCCTTGTAGGATGGGGTGTAGCCAGGCTCACAAATCTTACTGCACTTGGGGGTGCTGCCTCCCTCCCCTGTGCACGGGGGCCGGGAGCCATTCACGTGGTGCTCGCAGGGAGGGATGGAGTAGGGTCTGCAGCCTGGGAGGACAAGAATAAAGGAGAATGTCAGCCAACGGTCCCTACAGAGGCCCCTGGAGGCCAGAAGAAACTGGAGTGATGACTAGCTGGAACAGTAGTTACCCCTGAAGTCTACAACCTGAGACTGTTCTTCCACCTGCTGCTAAATCTGCCGTGGAGAGGACTGGCTTGTCTTTCTACTCTATTTTTCAGCCCAGCACTCTAGATCTCAATCCTCAACCTTCACTTTATAATGGAAAATGAAACCGTTATGATTCATTGCTTATAAAATCCATCTGGTCTGATGGGGGCTGAGGGCAGACACTCACCTACATGGGAGTCATAGAGACCACCGGAAACCAGGCCTTTTTTGGTCCAGAAGTTCCAAGCTCCAGAAGGAAAGCCCCCATTGCAGCTAAGAAAAGAGCCATTCATTAAAGTCATCGTGAGAGAGGTGACAGCTGCTCCACACTGCTGCCTGGCAGACCCACCACTGCCTTCAGCGGCTGGCCCACCAGACTCCCATATCCCAGCAGACCCCTGTTCTTCCTCCCCTGGACAGTCTCTTCTTCCAGGGAATCGCCCAAGCTCCCCGTGCCAGCCTCCAAGGTCCTCAGTAAGACAGGAGGATGCTCGCACTCACGTCTACGCTGAACCAGGTCATGTCCTCTCTAGAACAGGGATGCTCAACCAGGCAGCACACAAGAAAACACTAGCGATGCTGGCTTAACTGGGGTGGGGCAAGGCCTGGGCACGCTTTTTCTTTTTCTTTTTTGACATTCCAGGTATTCCACATCTGTAGCCGTGGCTGGGAACCACTGTTGTAGAACCAAGACCACAGTGGGCAGAAGGCAGCACCCCAGGCGGCAGGGGTTTAGTCCCATGAGGCCAATGTGGGGATGCATCACTCTTAATTACAGATAAGGAAACAGACCCTGAGGCTATTACATTTTGTTGAGCCGGAAAAGGAAACACGGATGACAAAAACCAGACCTGAGATGAGAAATTTAACCATGTACCCTGAGATCACCTGTTCTGCCCAGACCCCACCACCCACAGCGAGCTCTGTGGGGACAAACTGGTTTTAAGCACATCTCAGAAAGCAGCAGTCATGCTACGGCCTGCTTCGAGTGTCTCCACAAAGGACCACCATTCATCCTGAAGGAGTGCCCCTCCAGCCCCAGGGAGCCCTCAGTCACCACACACCTGAGGAGACCTTGGCCCAGGTCCCCCTCGTACTATTCCCAGGGTCCCAGGCTCCTGAGGTGGGTGGGGTGTGCAGCCTCAGACTCACCCTTCCCCACACTGGAAGCCACAGCAGGTGAGCAGGTCCTCAGCAGACACCTCCACACTGACATGCCCATTGGTGAGAATGCAGATCCGGTCAGAAATGGCTTCCACAGCTCCAAATGCCTGCAGGAACAAGCCCCACCCAGGTAAGGCCCACTCCTGGACTGTGGAGTCTCCAGACACCTAAGAGGACCATAGTGGGCACCACAGACCTTTGTGGTGGCTTGTGTCTCCCAACATCAGGTGAGGGTCCTGGCACTCAAGTTTAGGTTTAAATCAAGAGACCCATCCTCCCTGAACCGGTACCTGGGAGCTCCGTACATTTCTGAAACATGTGGTTTTGATTGTTAACCTAAAAACACAGCTCACGCAAAGGACAAACACTCTGATTTCACGTCTATGAGATATTCAGACTTGTCGAAGTCATAGAGACGAAAGCAGAAGGGTAGTTGCTGGGGGGAGGGAGGATGGAGGCTAGTATTTAATGGGATGTTGTTTCAGTTTTGCAAGATGACAAGGGCTCTGTGGATGGATGGTGGTGATGGCTGCGAAATAACGTGAGAGTACTTAATGCTGCTGAACTGTACACTTAAAAATGATTGATATGGTTAAATTTATGTTATGTACATTTTACCACCATTAAAAAACAAACGAAATTAAGACAGCTCATTGATACAGAATGGCTGTATCTTCATGATGCATGCAGAGTAGGAATCAAAGCTAATAAGTATTTGCCGATGGCCGAGGACAGCATGTCAAACAGAGAACAACACTTCAAACCCACATGCGGGATGTGCCCTGTGCAAGGCGCTCTGTACCTTTATCCCTCCACCTAGTCCTCGCAATAACTCAGGGCCATAAGGAACTTGACTATGTTTATAGTTATGGCGACTGAGACTCAGGAAGTTTATGTAACATGCTGAATCACAACCAGTCTGAACCCCACTCCCCTGGTCACCCCCAGCACCCCTGCACTCCCTCCACTCCAGCCCCTCCCCCCAGCAGGGCCTCACCCAGCAGGAACCACAGGAACCCTGGTCTCTGATCTCCTTGATGGTCGGGCAGTTTGGCCACTGTTCCCGGGAATCGAAGCTTTCAGGCAGAACTATGTCCTCAGCAAGCCAAACTCTGGACAAAGGAAGGTCTCTCTCCATTACGAGCTCACCTCTTAACACTTGGGCCACCCACCCCACTGCATCCCTACAAAGGCCAGCTGACTGTGGACTGTCACTCAGGGAGTGAGGCACGTGACACACAGAAGAGATGTCTGTAGGAATGTCCCCTTGGAATTTTAGAAAACGAAACTTGATTCAACTGCTTAGCACTACTTGTCATTCCATATGCTTATTTCTAGACTCATTTTATGGATATTCTTTAAGAGTTTAAGAGATAATTGGGTTTCTTGCTTCCCCCTTCCCACTCCCAATCATAAACATCTGCCCAGGCTGTTCACATCCTATCAAATATCTTCCCTGCTATGTGATGTCCCCTAATGTCACTAACCCATTATCATTCTTAGATTTTTTTAATGCTTCCTACAATAATAATAATGTCTACATAAAAAGGTTCATTGCAGAGTTTTCTAGAAAAATAAAACATAGTGCCATATCATATGGTTTTTGTTGGATTTTCCTTAAATTATTCAACCATTGGGCCCAGCTAATCACAGAGACCCTGACTGGGGCCTTCCCCACGGGGGCTCCGAGCACAGCAGGAAACCCGGCACTTGGGGCTGAGCCCTGCAGCTTAAGTACAGTCCCTGCGGCCCTGGGGGGAGCAAACCTGCGGAGGCCAGGGAGGCCTTCTCCCGTCCCTCCTCGTCACTGTCCCAAACACACACCTGCAGCTCCCGTCCCGGGGAGCGGGCACTCACCTTTGGGGCAGCTTCGGCCCGCCCAGCATGGTGCCACACAGCTTCTTCACATAGCTCAGGTCCACATTGTGGAAGTTGTGTCCAGCCTGGAAGAGAACCCGCCCACAGTGGTCACCCACCCACGGAGGGGGCGTTCCAGGGCTGAGGGATGCGAATGTGCACGCTGCCCACACACGAGGCCTGCCAAGGCCAGGTGTCCCTCCCAACTCAACAGAGCAAGGGGGCTGGGGTGCTGCTACCCAATGTTGTGTTCCCCAAAATTTATGCTGAAGCCCGACCTGAAATATGATGGTATCTGGAGGTGAAGCCTCTGGGAGGTGCTTAGGTCTTGAGGGTGGAGCCCTCACGAGTGGGATTAGTGCCCTCAGAGTGCTCTTTTGCCCCACCCTGCACATGAAGACAGTCGACCATGTGCAACCTGAGAAGGCCCTCAGCAGAATCCAACCACGCTAGCACCCTGATCCTGTATTTCCAGCTTCTAATAAATTTACTGCAAGCAATAAATTTCTGTTTATGAGCTACCCAATGCATGGTATTTCATGACAGCATTCTGCAGAGCAGGCTGGGACCGGCCCAGAGGGAGCTAATGGGCAGCGCGCAGCTCTTCTATCAGTGGGTGTCTTCTCTGATCTGCTACCATTTGCTGATGTCAAGAGAAACCCACCTCCCGCAGCCTTGAACGTAGCCTATTCCTCATTTCCTGGTTCCCACAGTCCCAGGCCTCAGGGCTGGGCAGAATCAAAGAGCTGCTAGTACTGATGAGCCATAACACCCACCACGGAGGGGCTCAGAGGGTACCCAGCTCGTTGACCCCCCGTGCACTTCCATGCACACTCATATACATGCAACGCACGCGCACACACTCGCACACCCGAGGGGACAGAGAGGAGGTAGGTGTGGTCCTGAGTGGCTGTGACTCTCAATCAGATTGTCAGCTGTCCAGGACAGACTGTCCTGTGGGCCACAGCTGCAGCCACCTCTGCTGGGAGTCGGGGTGCACAGACCGACCCTTAGAGGGGAAACACGCAAGCAGCAGCCCCCACAGCCCACCTTCCATGTAGTGTTCTGCTTGTTAACGTAGTCGACCAGCTCGTCTGACAGGGGTGGGAAGTTTGGCCTGCTCCGGGCACTGGTCAGCACCACGAGACAGCTGAGGGTGGCCAACAGCTGCCACATTTTGGAAGATTCACCTAGAAAGGAAAGGACACAAGACATCAGGATGCTCCTCCTTCAGTCAGTTCAAATGCTCAACACACGGCACGGGCGCCATTTCTGGCAGCGTGGTTCTGGGGCCTGGAAAAACCCAGTGGCCAAAAGACCCATGTTCTCGCCCTGGTTGTTGTCTGTCCCCTTCTGTTCCTCAGTCTCCTCTTGTGTTATGCTGGGGTTTGGCGAGAAAGAACCCTCAGAAGGCTCCCGGGCCTTGTCCCAAAGTCCCAACCTGGGCCTGCAGCACACAGGACCATGCTGTGGACTGTCTGCATCCCCCCGAAATCCATGTTGGAATCCTAACCCCCCATGTGTGGTATTAGGAGGCGGGGCCTTTGAGAGGTGATTCAGTCCTCAGGGTGGAGCCCACATGAACGGGGTTAATGCCCTTATAAAGGAGGCCCCCGAGAGATCCTCTGCCCCTTCCGCCATGTGAGGACACAGCAGGAAGGCTGTGACCCCGATGTGGGCCCTCACTGGACTGTGCCGGTGCCCTGATCTTGGACTTCCAGCCTCCAGACTGTAAGAAATAAATTTCTTCTTAGAAGCCACCCAGTGCGTGGTATCCTGCTGGAGCAGCCTGAATGGGCTAAGACAGACCGTGTGCATTTCTCCTCCTCGTGGCTGGGCACCAGGAGAAAGCAAGCAGAGAGGTTGTGTCGCCTGCAGTGAGGCCCCTGTGCAGATGGGGGCTGGAGACTTGTGCTGCTTGGGCCTCCAGGGCTATCATTCAGAGCTAGGGCTGAGACCGCAGTCTGAAATGGTGCCGTTTACCGGATGGCTCATGGCCCCAACTCTCTCATGAGCTGTGAGGGCCAGACCAGGGCTGCCTTGTTTTCTGCCAAAACCCCAGTGCCCAGGCAACAAGCATTATCAACGCATCAGTCCTACATGAAGGACTGCACCAACATCTTTGGGCTTGGTCCAGGGCCCTCTCCGATATCGCTGACTGTCTCTCCACTGATTTGTAGAACAAAGTTGGAGACGCTCCCCGAGTTAGTGCTCTGAGAGAGTAAGCAGTCTGTCCAGATGATTATGTCCCTGGTAGAGGACCAGTGAAACAGGAAAAATATAAGAGAAAATAAATTCCATGAGCCACATTTTGGATACAAAAGAAGCAAAACACAAGCCAAGCTGTGCCCGTCTCAGGAGAGGCAGGGAAGCAGAGCTGGTCTGGCCAGTGGCAGAAGCCTTCTGAGGCTTTCTCTGGTTTTTCCAGTCAGCCGAGGACTCTGCTTCCAGTTCCAGAGACGGGCCTTCCAGGAAGAGAAACCAGCCCATCATAACTGCGGCCCTTAGATCTTGGACTGGCCTATGAGTCAGGAGACCAGCGATTTCCAGCTCATCCTCTGAATCACGCCCTTAGGCAGCAGCTCTATAAAAACAAGGAACACATCCGGGTGCCACACCAATGCCAGGCCTTGGGAAACTCCCCTACAGCCAGGACTGTGAGTGAGTGAGTGAGTGAGTGAGTGTGTGTGTGTGTGTGTCGCAGAGAATTCCAGACCTCAGTGGCTTACACAGCAGGCTCTGAAATGATCCACTTCTTAAGAGGTCACAGGTGGTTGTGAGGGTTACGTAAAGATAACATGACTTAGGTGGCACTTAACATGCTGCCTCCCACACAGTGAATTACATTTGAGAGAATATTTAAACTTAATTGTTGCTTAAGCAATAATTCACCTGGAAGAATAAATGTGTAAAAATAGCAAGACACTTGTGGAAGAGCATGGATGAAGGCCTCATGGTAGTAAATGTACTGTAAACCTCTGGGTGATGCTGGCCCAGGACCAGTCTGATCAACAAAACAGCCCCACTGCTCAGAAGCGTGTCCTGGGTGGGAATTTCATGCATGTGGTAGAGACAAGCGAGGAGATGGAGCAACCTCGGCGCTTGCAAAACTGGCTGTGCATTTTGAAAAAAAGAAAAAAGCTGAATCTTTACACTTGATTCCTTACACACAAAGACTGCTACATGGAACAAAAGTCTTGAATAAAAACATAGAAGTTTTATGAAGAAAATAAACGCACCTTAAAAAACGTAACATTGAAATGAGGAACACCTAATGCTGACATAATGCAGAACCTTGCGGATTCACAATTACATGAAAATAAAGCCTCTCTTCTAGAAAAACAAAGAGCGGCAAGCTGACAAAAAATAACGCTTACGTATGTCAAAGGCTTTGCTTCCTTAATGTGTAAAGGGCTCTTAAAAATCAAAATAAAAATAGCATAATAGAAAAACGGCAAAAGGACACGCACAGTGCATTTCCAGGAAAAGAACTACAAACGGCCGTCAGATAGTAAACGATGCTCAACCACAGGGAGACACAGACAGACTTAACCTTCGGCCAGACTGGCAGAGGCAGCCCGTCTGATAGTCCTCGGCGGGGGTTCGGTGTGGGGAGGCAGGGATGCGGCACTGCCCAGCTGCGGGAACCACCACGCAGAGGCCGCCTTGGCCATCCCGATTGACTTTTCCATCTGCATGCCTCCTGCCTCAGCAATCTGATACTGGGACATGTATCCTACCAGTCTCAAAACGCAAAGACACAGGTACTCAGAAATTCATCAGATATTCTCTGTATTAGTAAAAAACCAGAAACCAAGCAAGTGTTGAATAAGAGTAACTGTTAAGTCATGGTTAATGGTAAAAGCAGCCATTTAAGAGATGAACTGTACTGATAAAATACAGTACCACACTGTACTGATAAATATGCCCAAGATACACGGTAAGTGAAAAAAAGCATGTCCCAGGTGAGTCGTGGTCAGCGCATAAACCCATTAAACAATGTACAGATATACTCCTGTCACTACATATAAAAAAAAAGTCAAGAAAAACACACAAACATAACAAGTAACCGCTGCAGGGGTACATATTTTTCAGTATATATCCTCTTCTTCTTCTTCTTTTTTTTTTTTAATGAATGTTACTATATTTGAAGCTTTGTTCTTTTAGGAAGAACAGGAGCTAGGGCTACCACAGACCCCGTGCCACCAAACTGATGAAAGGATACTGGTTTTAATGAGCCCCCAAATGCAGTTCCAATCATCTCCCCAGCCACCAATGAGATTCCCTCCCTAGTGACTTTCTGCTCAAAACACTTAAGCTTCCCATTTTCGGTGACTCATGGGGAGACTGCCACTCACATGACCACATGTCAGGGACCCGCGCTGCCTCCAAACTGTTGGGTAAATGTCTTGCTCCATCCTCACATGGCAGAAGAGGCGAGCTCTCTGGGGAGCAAAGCATTTGGGCTTCTTTCTTTTTATTGACACCCTCTGATTTGCACTTGGCATCTTAACATTTTTCCAAGATAGGGGAACCAAGTGCAGGACACAGTCTCAATGAAATGCTCCCTTTGTGTCAAACAAGAGTGACCCCAGGTGTCCCCTGGGGCTCAGCTGGCTGCTGAGACGTTCAATCACAAGCAAGTGGAGGATGGGAGCGCTTTCATGGCAGCTCGGATTACACACAAGACTTTTCTGTGTGTGTGTGTGTGGTGTTTGTTCCTTCGTTCGTTCTGTGGTAGGAGATAACACAGGTCCTTCCCACCTCCCGACAGCTCCTAGCTCCTCACCGACGGCTGCTCTGGCTGTCCCGGGCTTGAGTCCTGAGGTCTGCCGGGCCCCCATGCTACTGCACCCGGCGTGTCTTTCATGCGCTCTCCTGCTTTCCCCTGGCTCCCCAGATCCTCCTCCACAGTTCCTGTTGACTTTATTCTCTCTTCTCATGACACCGCCTAGCGAAGAACCAGGCTCCCCTCCGTGAACTACAGACCTGCGGCCCTGGGGGGCTGGAGCTCAGCAGGAACCACCAACTCTCAGCCCATCCGGATGGACCGATGGACGGAGCACTGAGGAAGCCCCAGCACCTCAGACACCGGCCGGGGCGTCACGGGAGAGCATCTGAGCTGGGGCTCAAGTAACAGCTGCCCGCGAGGATGAGCACTGCATTTGGAGTCAGGAGACCTGGATTTGGATCTCGACTCGATTTCACTTACTGTGCACCCCTGAGCGCCGACCTTCACTGAGCCTCAGTGTCACCACCTGTCCGATGGAGCTCATAGTTTTTCTGGGGGGAAGTCCGCAGTGAAATGAGGGTGGGCAGAGGCCCCCGGCATAGTGTAGCTGGTCTACAGAAAGGAGGCCACACAGGGCTGCAGATGTGCGCACGCACGCCCGACTTCCAGGTCTGACTCAGTGCCCTTCTGCCGTCCCTCCCTTCCTCCTTTCCTTTCCTCCACCTCTCGCCTGTGCCAGAGAATTCCAGCTCACTCCAACCCTCCACAATACCTCCGCAGCACAAAGAAGAGTCTGAATTAAAACTGAGGTTTTTACCTCAATTAACACCCAAATGGACTTCCATTTTGAGGGCCTTGAGACTGTTGAGAGCCCAAAGAATATTAGGTCAAATTTCTCCTTCCAGAGGGGACAGACACAGGTACCCAGGGAGCAGTGGTGATTTCATTTTAGTGAGTACCAAACAGCTTTTGCCCTCTCCACGCCCACACAAATCATAAACACTGGACACGCTCCATGCCAATGGTTGAAACTGCAGCCTGTGCTGGTTGAGTTGGTCACAGGTCCCCCCACTCCCTTAGCACAAAACAGAACCGGCTTTCACTTCCCCTCTTTTGGGCAAAAACTTCCCTTTTATTTCTCAAGTCTGTGGCTTTTCCCTCCTTCATTATGAAAGAGAATGGACGGAAAGTCCTTACTTCATGGCAGAGAGGGAAGAGAACACTGCAAGTCACCAAACTCCGTCCCAGCACATGGACCGCTGGAGGGAAGTGCGGCGGGAAGATGTTACTTCTGGTCCTCGGTCAGCGTTACACTGCACCCTGCTTCCCCTTTCCCAAGCTAACCTTTGGTTTAAAGAAAGAAATGTGTCCCCACCTGTAAAACCCCTACGGCACTTGATGGTTTATATGAAAGCACATCTATCTCATGGAAGGTCTGAAGACTGCAGTGTGCAAAAACAGGGCCTGTGGCCAGGCAGTCCTACCTCGGTCCCTCACAGCCGGGCCGCTCCCCGAGCTACCGGGAAGCCTCTCCTGAGACTAATGCGGACCCTGGGACCCTGGAAAGAGATGGAAAGAACACAGAAGAAGAGGCGCTAATGCCAAGTCACAGGAGCCTTCGAGTCCTGACACCTCCAAGGACAGAAAATCCGGATGGGACTCCGCCAAGCTTGATTTACCAAAAAAAAAAAAAATCTTTCTGACACGATTATAAAGCCCTCAGGTAGATGAGATCCTAAATCTGTATTGAATCTACAGAGAAAAGACATATATATGTACCTAACTTTCCAGTAAAGCCAGCGGCAATCTTCTGGTTAATACAGAAAAGGATGAGCACATGTCCACAACGGTCTGTCTGTCACCTGCCACTGTGCCCTCCCTTGCCCACCTGCTGCTGCTCACATACGAATGACCTCTTTCACAGCGGGTTCTAAAGAATCCAAAAAACTCGCAGTAACTGCATTTTGGCAGTAGCCGCAAGTGAAGGTTGTGCCTCACGGATCAGCAGACAGACTCCCAACCAGGGGGTAGGTGGAACGCAGGAGAGGTGTGAAGACTTGGTGGGCTCTTGCTAGAGAACTCCGCTCCTTCCTCTTCCACAAAGACTTGTCGTCTTGCCTCTTGCTGTCTCTGATGGCAGTGGTTCCTAAAGTTTTGACTACTTCAGTGTACCCGCAAAACAAAACCAGGCAGATCTTCATGTCACCATGACTTCATTTTGCCCAGTTACACCTCAATGCTGGAGCAGCACTGTGGTGGCTGATATAAGCACCTCGATCAAATAAATACACGTCAATGTGCCTGAAGGAGACCCACTGACTGAATCCCAGCCTTTGATGTGGTCTTTTCTGTTTTATGTCTCTGCACCTACGGCAAATGTGTTTAACTGCTTCTTGGCTTATAATCTTTAAATTAAAAAAAGTTAAAAAATGCTCCTAGTCATCATCTGTCTCCTTAAAGCTATGAGGATGAACAGGCACCAGGCTAGCTGGCTATCCATCCTCAATAGCCTAGCTCTCTACAGCTGAACGATCCCTCCAGGCAACTGCTGTGTGACCCAGAAAAGGCATCCCCTGAAGTTGGCTGCTAGCAGCAGTACTAACCAGCCCTGCAGACTCTGAGGGAACCAACAGAAGCAGTGTGAGAAGGCCCCACCTACCTCAGCCCTTCACACGTACTTCCCCTCCTGCCCACCTGCCAATCATCTGTCCAAAGTTAGTGACTAATTCCCACTAGGTCGGGCAGGGCTGGCCTACTCATGCCACTCTCCCACAGTGCCTGGAAACCAAAGAGCTTCAGTGCCCACAAATGGAACATTACTTAAGATCAGTAATAACAGCCCACATCCTGCAAACAGAAGAAAACTACAACCTTAAGCTTAAAACATGAACCCCAAGAAGGCTCTCAGCAGTCGAAAAATCTTACACCGTTGAGGAAAAAAAACATGGTTTGGACAAGTTCTGGAAAGTTCTAGAAGCTCTTTTGCTAACCAGCCAATACTGATTTACCAAGATGCTGAAGGGGGCACTACATCTTCATGTTATGGTTTCTAAAATGGGCATACTGCCTGGATTCTGAAGGACCTTGCAACTGCTTTATAAAAGCTTTTAGAAATCCCCGGAGATTTAAATGAGATTAATGTTCCAAGCCTCTCCAGCTTGCAGGAACACAGTAGATCCCAAATTCAATCACAGGCTAAATTACATCTCTCTGCTGGCTAGGTACTGGGGCGACGGAGATGTTAGCAGCCACAAAAGCAAGCAATAGAAAGGCCTTACCTCTCCAGCTTGTTCCCGGTTTCCTCTCCTGGGGCCCCAGGAAGAGACACTCTCCTCACAAGGGTGTTGGGAGATGGAAGGAGATGCTCATTTTGAAAGTGCCTCTCACACTGCCTGGCTCAGAGCAAGCAGCCCTTACAATGAACTGTCATTAAGAAAACAGTCTCTCATCCCCTATGCATAAGCTTTAAGTCTTGCTGTCTCAGGGTAATTCTTTTTATTCTCAAAAGTATCCCCGTGTGGATGGAAAATTATGGTCTTCCAACTTTTAATGACAAGCCCTCAAATAATGGTTTATTCTGCTATGTTGACCACCAGAACAAAGCATTCCCAAGCACCAGTGAGTTAAGTGGATGGAGAATGGGAGGCAGATGGCTCCCAGCTGATGTTGGACAATGCTTCGACCCTGGTGTGGCTGAAGCCCTTGGCTGGCACCACCTTCCCAGGTCTTGTGCAAGCCTGGAAACCATGTGACTTTTGTGTGCGTGTGAGCAGATCCTGCCCAACTCCAGCTCAGCAGGTCGGAGGGTCATGGACAAGTTCAGCCTCCAATGGATCTCTTGGCAGAATATCTAGATGTTCTCACAGTGCTCTATACTGGGTAAGTTTAGTATTTGTCCCATCTTCCTCTCTCCATCTTTGCTGGTAACACTAGGTTATCTTGAAGACCAAACTAAATGAGTTACTGGCCTGGTAGAGACAGATAACAAACAGTCAAGGCTGCGAGCATGCATTCTTCCTGGCACTCAGCATTCATAAAACAGTAACACTAGAAAAGTCTTTATAGGCTTTTGTTTTACAGGTGACGGATACTGGTGCTTGAGAAAAATCAAAGTCTGATAATATCTGGCATTGGGAAATATGAAGAACAGGAACCCTCCACACTGCTGAGAGTATAGATTGGTAAAACTGTCAGTATCTAGCAAAAAAGGAAGATGCACATACCTCATGACCCAGCAATTCATTTGATTTTTCTTGCTTTTGCCCTATAGGAACTCTTGCAAGTGTCTGAGAGAGATGAAGTTAATTACAGTGAGCAATAGTGGAAAAGCAAAAACAACCTAACTGTCCCTCAGTAGAAAAACAGCAAGCACTTAAAATGAATGAACTAAATCTGTATGTATCAACATAAATCAATAACTCTCAAACACCAGTGGAAAAGAATATATGCAGTATAATTAAAGTTATATCGACTTTAATAACACCACTCACGGACTGATACAAAGTATTAAAAGTACAAAAAAAGTGCAGGAGAATTACACAGAGAAGAGCAGAAAGGAGCTGCAATGTCCCTCAGGAAGCCTGGAAGCAGGGCCAGGAGTTACACAGTAACTGACTTGCAGAGCAAAGTGAAATCTGCAAAGGGGAGCTGTGACCTAAAAGGAAAGCACTCACCCTATGAACCCCACACAAGCTTGAGACCTGGAGGCCCCTGGTGCTGTGAAAAAGGAGTGGGGAAGAAGCTTGAGGCTAAAAATGGGATTGGTTAAAGCCTAAATACGTAATGGCATTTGATCCCTAGACTCCTTGTCCTATCCGAGCTAGGGTGGAATCTGAAACACATTATGGACTGACTAGGGATTCATCTCCCTTTCTTAGGCAGGTTCTGGAGTCTGTGCAGAGAGTATAAGCCAAGAGATGATGACATGGGACCAGATGTAGACTGATGACTGCATCCCAATATCCAATGAGTACAATCCATATCTCCATGTGCCTCGAGTCATCCATCAACTTATTGTCATCCCCCACCATCCCTCTACATGTGAGGTTGGACCCTCTGAAAATGCACTATTTCCATCTTCCTTGACGTTCACAAATTCCCACTTCATACAGTTCAACCTCGCACATTTCTAATACCTCCCTTATGCCAAACTGTCAAAAACAGGGAGCGGATATTGAGTCTTCACCCCAAAATAGTTCAGTCAACCACCACTCATTTAAGAAAATCACCCAATCACACTTGTAAGAGTTCCTGTAAGGCAAAAAAACAAGAAAAATCAAATGAATTGCTGGGTCATGAGGTATGTGCATATTCACTTTTCGCTAGATACTGACAGCTAGATACTGTCAGGCTCCCCTGACATGTGCTCTCTCATCACTTCTCAACCCAGCTGCCAACAGTAATGCAAAATACCTCTCACCCCTAAAATGTGGGCAACTTCCCACTCCATCTCCCCAGTCCAGCAGTTGGGGAAAGAAAGAACCAGTCTATCTACGGTGCAAGATGCTAGATCAGCCACACACAGGCAGGTTTTTCCTGGAGCCAAAAGGCTACCACTCGCACCAACTGACCAGTCAGGAAACAGGGTTTTCCTGACCCAGCATCAAGGGAGTTATTGCAGCCAGGCTGTGTCCAGGCTGTGTTGCCGCTCCCTGGGCCTGCGAAGCCCCAGGATGAGGGCTCTGCACCTTTTCAGTGGGCAGTACCCCTGCTCTGGGACAAATGCCCAAAAAGGGTTTGAGCGGAACCCCCTCTAGGGCACCTTCAATGGTCTCTTTGGATAAACTATACAAGGTGGGGATGGCCCAGCCCTTTTCTCTGTAAAGCTCAAGAGCCCTTGGTCACCCTACCAGTGCCAACAGGAAACAATTCTCCATTAAGGAAAGGAAAGGAATCTTGGCCAAGCCAGACATCCTTCCAGACCTTTCACCTTGTTCTCATTCTGCACTGATAGATTCATCCAGATGAATGCCAACTCAGCTGGATTCACCTTGAGGTGGAGGCACTTGGGGAGGAGGTTTTCCGAGGTAACAAAGGCACTAGGACCCCCTTTGAACCCATCACCTCCCTGTCCTCTGGGTGACTGTTTCTACCCAGCCAGGCAGAGATATAATGGGGCCTAGGCTACTGTCCTTCTCGCTTCCTATGGGCTTCCTCAGTGTCCGGGGAAGAGGTTGATCTAGGCTCACTAAGGAGGCAAATCCAACTCATTATCTAGACTGCCAGCCCGCCAAGGGGCCCAAACTGTGTCTCCATACTGCTCCCTAAATGCTCCCTACCCAGGCCCCCAGGGTCATTAAGTGAGGGAAGCGGTGACGCCCCTGGGGACTTGGCTCTGTTTTCTCCCCTCCCGCCCCACCCTGGGCCCGAGGCACTGCATCCTCTCCACAGCAGTCAAGGAATAGGAAGCGGCATCCTCCCGCTCCCACACCCCCAGGGTGCGCGGGCCTGGGGCCCTCCGCAGCCCATCCTCCTCCTGGTTTAGTCTCCCCTCCCATCCGCAGATTTAACTCTTCCCTACTCCACCCAGTTCCAGGTCCCTATTCTTCGGTTTCCTGTCTTCTGGAGTCCCTGAAACTGCATGTGATTGCGTGCAGAAAGATGCCCAAGCAAACCCTCTGGAATAAAACACTTAAAACAGAAGCAGGTAGACACCATTATCTCAACAACGTGCTGCGGACACTGAGGCCCAAGGCCGACGAGGGGCCGCATGCTTGACTGCAGTCGAAATTCCCGGGATCCTGGCCAAGCCATTCCCCGCAGGCTCCTCCCTCAGGTCGCCCCTGCAAACCCCCCACTAAGCCCAGACGGCGGCCGGCCCGGGGACAGGCGGCTGGACAGTGGGGTCGGGCTGACCCGGCCCTGGGCAGGAACACAGACCTGGATCAAGGGCCGGCGGGCGCGGGCCTCGCGGCCGGGGTGGGGGCTGGGAGCCCCGCCGCCCGCGCGTGGGTTGTGTTTGCTTTGCTCACCGCGGCGACTTCTCCCCACAGGCTGCCACCCCAGCGGCCGTACTGTGATGGCCCGAGGGTTCCCCCATCCCGCCGGACCCCGGGGAAGCCGCGGGACTGCGCCTGGGCCTGGCGGGGGTCGCACCGGGTCCCAGTCCCCTCCTGCCCCGCCAAGGTCACTTCCGCAGCGGCGGCGCCGCACCCGCACCCCCCGCCCGCCGCGCGCCCGCACGCACCGAGCTCCGCCGCCGAGAGCCTGGACCTGCAGCCGGCGAGTACGCCCGGTGCCGCTGCTGGTGCTGGTGCCGGTGCCGCCGCCGCCGCCGCCGCCGCCGGTGCCCAAGCAGCCGCCGTACCTCCCGGGGCCGCCCCCGCTCCTATTTACCGCGCCCGACCACGCCCCGAGCTCGGCTGACTCGTCACGTGACGGCTGCGAACCCGAAGCTCCACCCCCGGCCCCGGGGCCAGCCCCGCACCCCACACCTACACCCCGCTCCTCCGGCGCGCTGCACCGCACTCCAGCGCACCTCGCCCGCTCCTGGGCTCCAGGAGGTCCGGTTGTGGGTGGGCACGCGGGCTCTGGAGAGGGGCTCTGAGCCCCGCAGGTCTTTAACCCTGCGGATTGGGGCCTGTGGGGAGGGGAGCTGAAGGAGGCCATAAGGGCCTCCGGCCAGCCTAGAAAGATTCCCCAGGGGCCGCCGCAGATTGAGTTTAGCGCTTTCAAAGCCGATGAATCCCTGCTTGGGGGAGGGGATAACTGTCGCGTATCCATTCATTCAGAAACCACTGACGGAATCTAGGGTATCAGGATTCCCAAAGAGCTTTCAAAGGCTCTTTTAACGTTAACAGTCTGAGAAAGTACCTATAAGATACCCTAGCTATGTAACCATAATGAAAGCGGTAGCTAACACCGCTGAGTACTAACTGCAAAAGCTGCATGAGGATTTCTACAGAAGAGAAAGACTTTTGGAGCGGAAATCCCCCAGCATCCAGGTCCAAGCCTGTGGCTCTACGGTCCCTACATCAATTTTTTCCACTAGGAGGTGGACAGAGTTTGGAATGAGCCACATAGAACTGTGTGACTTTGGATAAGTGACTTAAACCCGCTTTTCTTCAGATTCCTCAACTGGCTAAAGAAGATGGGTATATACAATTGTGAGGACTAAACGAATGGGGTTTCATTTGTTTCTTCTCCATCTCAAAACCCAGCACTGACACTGTCCTTCAAATATGTCTGGGTGCTCCCCATGGACAGATTCACCTCCCACTGGGTCAAACTGCCCATTTGGGGGATATTATTTAAGCCAAGCAGAATTTGAATTGGAATTTGAGTTTCAAGCAGCACACCTTAGCCTGGGAGGCTTAAGGCAGCAGATAAGAGCTTTCAAAGGTCTCCTTAGGCCACTCATTCTCCCTTCAGGCCTTTTGTGAGCTCGATCTCTGAGCCTCTATTTTCTTCTTTCGCGCCTCCCTCCCCACCCTGTTTCCAGTTCATCCAAACCTACAGGGCCAGAAACACCAGATTCTACTGTGAACCCAAATCTTCTAAGTTTCCTGGACGGCTCTGCTCATTGAGAAAAAGTTGAGGACATTCCCTTGCACAAGAATCTTCCTTCTCAGTGCCCTCACTAGTCCTGGCCAAGGTAAAAAGAAAAACCTGTCTGAATCCTGAGCTTAGCACTTTCAAAGCGGGAAGGATCGGTGCTTGGGGGAGGGGATAACTGTCTCCTATTTCATTCATTCAGAAACCATTGGTGGAATCGAGGGTATCAGGATTCCTCAGTCCCCAGTTATTTCACTTCTCCCAGCCTCTAAGCAGGTGGTTATGAGGAGTGAATTTACATTCGCTTCTGTATAGTGTGTGGCAACCACAGTGCCCACAGGTACACTCTTAGTGATGACAAAGTCCCTCCCATTTTCTAACGCCCAGAGCCAGATATATGGAAAGTTCTGGTCTCTTTAAAAACCCTGGCAATGCCAAATGTTGGCAAGGATGTGGAGCAATGGGGATTCTTGTATGCTGTTGGTGGGAGAGTAAACGGATACGGCCACTTTGTTTAAGAAATACCCTGGCGGTTTTGTTTTGTTTTTAAACTAAATATGCCCTTACCCAAGGGCCCAGGAATTCCATGTTTATGTGTTTATCCAACAGAAATGAAACAAAAAGGCTTGTACAAGAATGTTCACAGTGGCTTTATTCATAATAGCCAAAAACTGGAAACAGACCAAGTGTCCATCTGTAGGTGGATGGATCAACAAACCACGGTATATTCACCAATACTTCCCAAACACAAGAAGGGGCGAGGTAACTGCTCCACACAACCATGGTTCGGTCTCAGAAACATTTGCTGCGTGAAAGAAACGGTACACAAACATATGATTCTTTTTAAATGAAGCTTTAGAACAAACAAAGCTAATCTGTAGTGGAACAAAAATTATAATAGTAGTTGCTTCTGAGGATGTGAGGAGGGTAAGACTTGACTGAGAAGAGGCTAGAGGACTTACTGAAGTTATGATCAAGTTCTATATCTTATAAGGGTTTAGTTACAAGGCGTACATCCTGTCAACACTGCAAATACACACTTCAGATTTGTGTATTTCATCATTGTAGGTACATTTTACATCAGGAAAACAGCTGTAAGCAAATACAGTTGACTATGGAACAACCGCATGGGTCCACTTATATGTGGATTAAAAAATAAATACTGTCAGTATATTTTCTCTTCCCTATGATTTTCTTAATAACATTTTCTTTCTCTACTTTGTTGTAAGAAAATAGTATATAACACAAATGTACAAAATACGTGTTAGTCGACTACTTATATTACTGGTAAGGCTAAGTAGACTGCTGAAACAAAATACTAAAGACTAAGTGGCTTAGACAACAAGACTTTATTTCTTACAGTTCTGGAGGCTGGGAGTCCAAGTTCAAGGTGGCTGCAGGATTGATATCTGATGAAGACTCTCACTTTGGGTTGCAAATGGCTGCTTTTCCATTGTGTCCTCTTGTGGTCTGTCCTGCAGGTGGAGAGAGAGAGAGGATGCAAGCTTTTGCCATCTCTTCTTATAAGGGCACTCTCATGACCTCATCTAAACCTAACTCTTTCCCAAAGGCCCCATCTCCACATACCATCTCACTGGGGGTTAGCGCTTAAACGTATGACATTTTGGGGGGGACACAATTGAGTCCATGGCAGGGAGTTAATACACGAGAGGCACCGAGTGCCTAGCACAGAGCAAGCTCAGTAAATGTGAGTGATCATTCCTCCTGCTCTAAATCAAAAAGCACTGCCAGTATAAGTGAGCGTGTTTGTGCTCAGGGAGCTCCTTACAGTTTACAAGGCGCACTCCCCCTCATAACCAGTGCTGCTCGGAGTCTCTTGACCTCCCTGTGAGAGAAGCCTTTTCCAGATGAGAAAAGTGAGGAGAGGCTGGGAAATTTGCCAAAGTCACGTGCACTTAAGCAGCTTAGCCTCTTGACTCAGTCCAGTGTGTTTCCGTCTCCTTTTCTGAGATCACAGTCACCACCTTTAAGCAGAGTGTGGCCCCCTGGACCCACGCCAAGGCTGCTGAGAAGCTTGCAAGAGGGTCTGAGTTACAGTGAATCAGGAAATCTACTTCGAGTTTCATGGAATATTTCAGAGTATTTTTGTCTTAGGTTTTAAATTTCCCTTAGGGACAGACCTATTGACTTAGCTCTCTGTGACAAAGCAGCTTCATCCCATCAGCAGTGAATACCGAACATCATATCAGCAAAGTTATCAGAAGGAGCGACAATAGCGAAGTACCCCAATTCAGGGTTTCTCAATCTTTTGGCCCAGCCCATCATCCAAATGGGAGAAAAATTTTGTTACTGTACGCCAGTAGAAATAGTTTCTGCGTCTGAGATTCTTTTTGCTAAGGGATGGTAAACAGCAAATTGTTGCCATTTAAATTCATAGCTACCGCTCTGGCTCATTTTAGATAACAATAGATTAGCCCTGGAGAATGGTCTAATTTCTCTATCGACTTCAGAAACATTGACTATATTTGCTATAGATGGCCAATAAGTCATTTTCAAAAATCAACTAATCTTCCAAGAAGTCTTATTTTATGTGCATTCCACTCAGAATTTAGAAACCCATGGTAAGACATGAAAGCCTCTGTTTCTTCCAGATGTTTACCTGTGTGAGTGTCCAGCCTTGTTTGTTTATCTAGGATTCTGTGTAGGTGATAGGACCTCCTTTGATTGGTATGCGTGCCTGTGACTGGATGTATAAGGCATTTTTCTGACTGTTAATCATCTAATTGGTGTGTGTGAAGGGAAGTTGTGGAGCAGTCCTCAGCGGGCAGGGGGAAGTTGGTGAATTTTGCATTAAGAGCTGAGAAAGGCGCTTGAACATTCAATGGGTCAGGGTACAACTTTAATCCCAGTTCAGTTTACTTACTGCCTTTCATTCAACCAGAAAGCAGCCTTCAGTCTCAGAACGGGATCTTCATGGAAGTTTGGCTGGGGTTACAGGCTCATGAACCTGTGAAAGAATGTAGCTTCCTGCCAACAGAGGGAAATGACATGTGGGAGGCAGGGTTCTAGTGTGACCGACCAGGCCTGTCATCAGAGTCTGCTGCTAATGCTGAGCCAGATATAGGTCAGGAAGCCAAGGGGAAAATCTATACTTAAGACCGGAGCTAGCTTTCATGGTGAACCAGCACATGAGCTAAAGACCAGGAGTTGGAGGAATCAGGGTCTCTGTTTCTAAGACAACCTGAATTAATTAATAAAGGCAAAAATATCTGTGCTCTGTTGACCTGTTCTATTTTCTTGCTCGCGATTTAGATTTTCAACCGGGGCCTTCCCTGCCTTTCGATCTAGGTAGAGTGATGGAAACCTTTCATTTTCATGCCATTGGATATGTAAAGCTGTTCCTAAGATGCTTGCAGATCTCAGGTGAAGGAAGAGTGGTGGGGGAGGAGGGCATGCGTGCTTTCTGAAGACATAAAGCTCTGCCCCTTACTCGATGTTCACATACATCTGAAGCTCACACAGATCCCAATGCATGTCGTAGACCCTCCTAGAGATTTGGGAGTAGGCAAAGAGGATGATGGTCAGCAGGGGGCCAAGAGATAGAGGAGGGTTCTACCTTACAGACATGCATGGGAACAGGAGGCCTCCATTCAGACAACGTTTTTTGGTCACCTCACTGGACTGCATTCCATTTAGTCTCCACCTCGCCATCTTTTTGGCTTCCGCCCTCCTCACATATCTCTCTCTTTTTCTTTCGGTGGCAAAACGACCCATTTCTTCCCTGTCTCCCCACTCTCTGAAGTCTCAGTTCTTGCTGATATTCATCCCATAAGGTTTTATCTACCCCCACCTGGCCTGCTAAAGATAGCTCCTGCACCAGTTCTGTGGCTAGCTGTACTCTCTCTTTTAAATTTCACTTCTCTAGGAAAGTTCCTTTTAGAAGTGCTTACATCGTTCAGCCGAATTAAGGGGGTCAGGGCAGGGCTGCTGGTGGGCTTGTGCGAGCCTGGAGACCTGGCCTTGTTGCCCTGGCCTCCCCGGTGCTGCAGTGTGCCCACAAGGGAGCAGAGGAGCTGGCCAGCAGGGGAACCCAGCAGCTGGCTCAGGGTTCGGGGCGTGGGGATGTGGCTTCTGCCCAGTTGGCATGACCACTGTTCTGGCATTCCAGAAGTTCTCCTGGGAGAGGGAAGATGTTCTAGACACATCTACTAAGAAAGCAAATGCCCTGAAGCTTTTCTTTCTTTCCATGGAATGAAATTAAAAAAACGCTGATGCTTTAATGGTCTTCAGAGATGATGCAGCTTAATCCCTTAATGGAGAGTTGAGGAGGATGAGGCCTAGAGAAATAACACAGACATGCAACTCAATTAAACTAGACCCCAAATCTCTGGATTAGGCAGTTATGGGTCTGAATCCACTGCCCATGCTACCCATCCTTTGAGGCACACTCGGATAGATGACTGATACCACCAGGTGGTAGAGATGGCAACAAACATAACACAGGCCATCACCTGATAGGAATCAACATCCTGCTGGTGTCACCAGGGCCAGAGTTAACAAAAGTCAAGGTCATGGTGTAAATGCTGGCTGCTTCTCTAACCCCTTGGCTGCCTGGTTAAGGGCATGTGACTGTGAGAAGCAGCGTACCAGGAGCCAGGGAGATGGCTTGGCATGAATGTGCACTCTGCAAGCTATCTTTGGTCCATGCCTGGCTGGGTTTCTGTTTAATTAGGTGGATGATGATGGCATCCTTAGAGGTCTTCTGACTTCTGTAGTAGGGGTTCCCCCATTGACAGGGCTTCAGTGACCTCTTGGGGATCTTCTTAGGGGAAGCGCTAGTGAGCTGCACAGATATTGGTAATTCTACAAGGGGTGATACTGATGCGTGTGTGTGTGTACACACACACACACACACACACACACACACACACACAATTTAATAGTAAAAGCTAATTTATGCCAGGAAGAGGGAAAGGTGGAAAGCCTGCTCAGCATTGCTCCATAAGCAAAGAGTCCACCCTCAGATACTTTTCTTGGGTTACTGTTACTGAGAAATTATTTTATGGTTCTGGAATATGCAGAAAATGGGTTTTTGGGGGGTTACAGCTCATCCTCGTAATGGGCTGTTGTTTATTTGCTGCAATGGTGAAAAAGGGTTTTTAGTAGATAGTTATATAACCACATAAGTGGAGCCTTTGTTTAGAAGGTCTCTCTTAGTAACATTATTATTTATTCATTATAGTCCTTGAAAGAATCTAGGTAATCTTAAAATTGAAAGGCACCTCAAACACGAGTGAGGGCCTTGTACATGCCAGGTACTGTATTGTACTGGATTTTGGGGTACAGAGAGGGTTCTGACAGGCCTATTATTCTGAAGATCAACCTTCTACAACATCCCACACACCCTTGTCACAGTTTACAAGGCAGTAGAACTTTCTATATGTAATCCAAACCCTGGCTAGTGGCCATTGACCCTGAGCTTTAACAGTTGGGGTGCTTGGATGCTTGCTACCTCATCAGGTTTCTCTGATTTCTGAATTTCCTGATGCCATGGATTTAGATCTCTGCCCTACCCACTCCACTCTCCAGATTCAAATATTGATTTCTGCCCAATGAGGCTGCCACATCCTTTGATGCAAGACCAAGTGGCCTCAGTTCCATTGGCTTATGCTCCTGAGATACCATTCCCAGACCTGACATCATCCTGGTCGGGCTTATCACTGTTTATTTGCCACTGTCTTCCTAAAATCATGGCCTCCGGAATGGACCTGACCCTGAACAGAGCAGCATAGGGCTTGGGGAAGGAAGTCAGTGCTACCCACTGAGACCCAAGTGCCACTTCCTCTGGAAGCAGTGGGGTCATGGATAATTTTCCGAAAGGCAAGAGTCTTTTTTTCTCAAATTTCTAACATTCAGACTCCATTAAGTCACCAGATTTCTCTCTTGTCCACATTAGGATGGCATAATAAAGCCATGTGTCTCTCGTCCCCTTCATTGTCATGAATGACAATATTCATTTATTTAAAAAATGTTGACCAACTATGGGAAGTCTACTGTAGCAAAGGCCCTTCCTTGTTTTATGGATTTCTGAAAGCCTGACCTGTGGTTTGACCTGCAAAGAGAATGGCAGGAATCCCTTTGTCTTTCCAGAATAATCCCAGGTCCCCGTGAGCCCAAGAATGGGTCAATCTCTTTCGTTCACTTTCAGTCATTGGAGCAAATTCTTGTCTCTGGGTTCAAGGTGACAAGACCTTTGGAATTCTCAAAGACAGATTTTGAAATATACGTTCTACATACATAACAAATAAATATAAACAACAATAATTGTCAAATATACTTTCAGGGCATAATTTCAGCCAAACTTTATATCAACCCTATAACACTTTTAAAAGATGAGGAAGCTGAGGTGCAGGGAGTGAGGTCATCTGTCCAGGGACCCAGAACCAGTCAGTTAAGGGAGTGAGCTCATCTGTCCAGGGACCCAGAACCGGGCAGGACATAGACTCAACTCATCTGCTTGGGATTCAGCAATCAGGAGCAGTGACCCAGACCAACCCAGGGCCGTCCTTGCGCCAGGTGTCAGGGAGAACAAGGCAGCATGGGGCAGAGAGCAGAGCGAGCCTCAGAGCTCATCCAAGGTGATATTCTAGTTGGGGAACCAGATAAACTGCACTTCAACGTGGTTGCGCGCGCACACACACACACACACAGTGTCAGGCAGAGGAGGGCGAGAAAGAGAATGACTCCAATTCTGACTGGGTGAATCAGAGAAGGCTTCAACTAAAGAGGCCTCTAGGACTACCAAAGACAGTCGAATTTCAACAGGAGGAGGGGGCAGGGGAGCAAATGCCGCAGATCCTTCCAGGAGAGCAAACAGCATGAACAAAGCTGGGGGAGGAGGGGCACAGCGTGGCACCTCCCAGAAGAGGGCTGGATGTGGCCAGCATGTGGGACCTGGAGGAGGAGGTCACACACGGGGAAGGGGCGCGGGGAAGGCAGGCTCAGTGCGGCTTCTGTTTTGAAGAATTTTCACACGTACTCTTTCACAGCCACTCTTCAAAAATGTGTTTTTGTGGGCCTCTCTGCTTCAAATGCTCTCCTCTGTCCATGTCCACCTTGGAGTTCCAGCCTAAGAATAAAGACATCTCTTCCCTGAAGTGGTTATTGATCCCTGTGGCAGGAAGCGTGCCCTACCTCTCCTCAGGCCACCGGAGTGTGTTCTTGGCAGTCACCTTGCCAGAGGCGATTATTTGGGTCTAAGTGCCCTGGGGAGCCTTAAAAGGGAGAAATGGCACTCTGTTCACCTCTGTCCTATTACTGGCCTTGCACGTGGATGTCTCAGCTTCATCCTGGCTCTTTCTTCAGTCCTGCCTTCCCAGCCCCTTCCTGCTGCGTTAGTCAGGGAACTTGCTGTGGGAGCCCCCTCAGCCAATCCCCAGCCTTGACACTCACTGCGTAAAAAATTCATTATTCTCTGGGGAACAGAGAGAACCAAGCTGTAACTATTATCTCTCTAGTCTTGAGACCCCCTTACCAAGGCTGCACTCCCCTTACCCAGAAAATATGCCAGGCAAAGAAAGGAGAAAGCCGCCTGCCCGCAGAATCTCAGCAGAAGCCCCTCTGGGTCTACAGAGGAGGCTCGCTTCCTAATGTTTCAATTGGACGGTTAAAAAACCAAACATTTGCCCCTCGTTATTATAAATGAGGTATTAGAATTATAGTAGCACAACTTTGCGGGCTCCCTTTCTGCCCTAGGGGAAGTAAAAAGGGGTTTGAAGCTACTGTGTATTGGCTCCCCCAGAACTTGGCTGCAGGACCCAGGGACCCATCAAGATTCACCCAGTGACCAAGGATAGGCCTGTCGGTAAGGAAATAAAGGGAACACGGAACATTTTGTCTGGCACTGGCCCAGAAACTTCCTTACTACTGTGATAGAAAACATCAGGGTGGGGCCTACATAACCCAGAGAGGCCTGTTATGCCTCATTTACTCCTGAGTCCAGAGTCCTCTGCAAGCCCCAGCTTCCAGCCAGTGCTGACAAGGGCAAGGTGCAAATTGCTCACCTTGGACTTCAGAGGCCACCTGAGATTTGCTTTGCCTTTTCCCTTTATAAGGTTTCCCATGCTTTGGTGAAGATGGAAGCAGAAAGAATTAAATGCATTGATTTTCTTCTGAGGTCTGCCATCATAATCCCAAGCCTTCCCCATTTCTTTCCTTCTAGTGAAGCTGAAAGGGCCCCTTTTGTCGGCCTTCAGGCGCTCCCTTAGCCCCATTTGGGGCCATAGCCTGCTCGCCTGCCCTCATGGCTCTGTGCGACATCGGTATCTCTCTTGTGCCTCCAGAACGCAGCAAATAGCTGTGCAGATTGTTCATGGCACAGCTCTGAAGGTGCCATTCACAGAGGTTATGAGGCGAATTGCACGATGGCTCACAGTGGCCTGGTGCGTCTCCTTCGTACTTCTACACTGCCCTCGTCGTGTCAGGCCTGTCAGAGGCTTCCTGGAGTTGGTGGCTCTGAGTCCCTTTCCACCTTTTTAGAGAGTCTTGCACAGAGAAACAGTTCTCTGTTATAAGAAGAAAAAAAGTTTATTGTGACAAGCGGTAATTAATATGTGGCCTCAGTGCTGGGGAGAAACTAAGGGAGGGATGAGGAAAGGGTACCATGAAGCATGTAGTCCTTAAATAAAGGGAGAATACTACTCAGTTCTAGAAGATTCTTGCCCTGCAGGGGATGCCAGCAGAATGTTGCCATGTCATCTGGTTTATTTAATAGAAGTAGAAATCTGTATTTTTAGATGAAGTCTCCTGCTTTTTAATGTCGGCTCAAATGAATGGAACCAAACAAAACGACTGTGAACTGTTTTTATCCTCCTCTCTGCAGGTGGTAGTGATTTCTGCTTCACACACCGAAAGGCAAAATTGTCACAGAGCAAGACAACCATCATCACATGTTCTGCCTCAGGTGACAGAGACTCTCCTTTGAGGCAGCATCCTGCAGTTTGGAGGGCTGTCTGGCTAGGTGGCCCCTACAGGGCCTGCAGGGTTTTCCTACTGAGATAGTATCTCCCCTCCCCCGCTTGGTGTCATAACCTCTTGATGAACACATCTTTGCCCTCACAGCAAGGCTGGGACATGTGACCTCTAGGGATGAGTCAGCTTAGATGCAGTGATGTGCCTTTACCAGTCATAAATTAGTGAAATAGTTCTGTGGTGGTGAAGACCCCTGAGGGCCATCCACCCCCGCCCCCCCTCCTCAGCTTTCAAGGCCTCCTGGGAACTAAAGAGCAAGAAAAAGTTAGTATCAAGCACAGCAGGAAGCCTCCTGGCACCAAACTGATTGCTAAATGCTTTAAATATGACCCACATGGTTTCCATTTGCAGAAAAAGGAAGTTCAGAGATTTTCTGTTTTGCCAAGAAACTCCTGCCTGGTAATGCAACTGTATCATCAACCCAGGTCTTAATTTGGCTCTATTTTCATGAGAGCATGTGATCTTCAGATATTTAACAGCTCTGAGTATTGAATTTTTAAGACCACCATAGGTTCCTAGGTCTTCAGAGGAGGGAACACACGTGGGAAAGAGCAGCGTCTACGCAAGGCCCGCAGTAAGTGTAGGGCGCTGGTTAAGAACATGCCCCTGGGAGGCTCTGCCTCTTCAGCTTGGTCTTCAGAATAAACATGGAGCGGGCCTGAAACACGTGTAGGCTGTAACTTGAGGCAAGTCACCCAGCTAAGCCCAGTCTAGATCTGCCAAATCGACCTGAAAACCCATAAGCAGGAGACCAAATACCTGTTTTCAGAAGCCACCAAGGTTTGGGGTGGTTTGTCATGCAGCATCATCATGTAGATAGCTGACTCATACAAAAAATTGGTTAATACTTTGGAGTGAGTCAAATATAAGTTTGACTTGGCTCCTGTCTCTACCTGACCAAGTTTCTTAACTTTTTACCAACATAGTATTGGGCTTATTTTTGTGATGATTGAGACTACATACATAATTTACTTAGAATGAGACTACATACATAATTTGCTTAGAAATGAGACTACTTACATAATTTGCTTAGAATATTACCTGGCACATAATAGGTTCTCTATATTCTTTCTTTTTCTGGATATTCTATCTAATTAATAATAATACTATTTTTTTTTGAGGGGAGGAAAGCATTCTCCTTATCCAACCAACTATTCTCATTTTGGGCATTTCTTTTTATTCTTGTCCCTGTGAGGTTACTTTCCATAGAACCCCTTTTTCATCCACACCATAAAATTAGGTGGGAAAGATTTCAGAGGAAGAGTTTTTTGGGGCGAGACCAGGAGCTTAGTTTTGGACATGTCTAGAATGAGATATCTTATTAAATGTTTGAGCCAATGTGTTGAATAGAGAGCTGAGTCCGGAGTTCACAGAAGCCAAATTGAAAATAGAGACATGCAAGTAATCAGTGTATAGATGGTATCTAATACGTGTGACCAATTGCATCCACCACAGTAGGGAGAACAGCCAAGAAACAAGTCTTGGGAGTGAACCTGAAGACTCTCCAAGATTAAGAGGTCACGTATACAAGGAAGAATCAGGAAGAAGCCTCTAGGAAAGGAGGACAAACAGGAGGGCGGGTCCTCATGGACTCCAGTGAAGAATACTGTTCCAAGATCTACACAGTCAGGGCTTTGTCCTGATGGGATCTGTCCACAGACCTACTGAGTGCGAGGGCCCTTGGGAGGGCAGGGTGTCGGGGTAGAGGGCCTTTTGGAGTGAGTAGGATTTGTGAATTAGGAGAAACTGCTCTCCAGAGGTGTCCATTGCTGACCCCAGAGGTGGGGTTGATCCCCAGAGTAAAGGAGACCAGCTCGGTGGTACGATGCAGGAATGCAGTGGACTCTCTTGCGTAAGTAGGGTCTCTCCTGAGCTCTGAGGCTGCTGGTGGAGCTCTCCTCCGTCATACAGACTCAGGGGCTGCAGTCAGATGGTGATAAAGGCTGCTAAAACGGGTCAGGCCCCTGCTATGGGCTGAATTGTGTCCCCTCCTACCCCAAATTTTGATGTTGAAGCCCTAAGCCCCAGTATGTCAGAATGTAACTGTATTTGGAGATAAGGTCTTTAAAAAGATGATTGAGTTAAAATGAGATCTCTAAAATTGTTCCTAACTGAATCTGACTGGTGCCCTTATAAGAAGAGAAAATGCAGGCATCAGACAAGCACACACAGAGGCAGGGAGACCAGGCGAGGACGCAATGAGAAGCGGCCCTCTGCCAGGCAGAAGGGCGTCCTCAGGAGAAACTAACCTTTCCCACGCATTGATCTCAGACTTCCGGCTGTGAGAAAATAAATTTCTGTCGTTTAAGTCACCCAGTCTGTGTTGAGGCCCACAAGACAAGAAACCGAGGGTGGTGCCCAGCAGCCAGCTAGAAACCCAGGCCCTTGGTTCAACAGCTCAGAAGGAACTGAACGCTGCTGACGCCCTTGCTGATAAGTGAACTTGGAGGTGGACTCCTCCCCAGCTGACTCTCTAGATAAGACCTCAGCCTTGGCCAAGACCTTGCGTGCAGCCTTGTAAGAGCCCCTGAAGCAGAAGTGGCGGCAAAGCCAGATTCCTGACCCACTGAAACTGTATAACAGACGTGTGTCTTTTCAAGGTGCTAAGTGTGTGCTCATTTGTTACTCACAGTGGGTAAATAATATAATCCTAAAAAAGGTCCTTGAGATGTAGACTGAGGTTTATCTTGGGCCTAATTAGCATTAGCCTGAGGCAGACTCTTTGAGTATAGCTGGAAATTTGAGTCTCCTGGAAGAAATCACCTTACTACTGACCCCCTCAAAGTCCTTTTTAATGAAATAAGAAGTTTGGACAGATCTCCAAGATCGCTTTTAGTACAAGTTTTCTACAATATGGATTAAGAGCCCACAGCCCGTACATCCAGTACATCCAGTACATACCATAATGGCTTATGGTAGCCCATTAACGTCTTCTTTAAAAGCCGGTTTTTGGTATTTTAGATTTTTGCAGAAGGTAGCTGGAGTGGTTCAAACAGTGTCTCCCCAAAATCCACATCCATCCAGAACCTCAGAGTGTGACCTCAGTTGGGGTCTTTACAGATTTAATTAGGTCGAGATCATACTAGATTAGTGTGGACCCTAAATGTGATGACTGGCATCCACATAAGAAGAAGAGGGGACTTCCAGAGATACACAAAGAAGAAGGAGATATGAAGACAGAGGCAGAGATTAGCACGATCGGCTGCAAGCCCAGGAACGCACGGACTGCTGGGTGTCACCAGAGGCTGGTGGGAAGGTGAGGAAGACTTTCCTGGGTCCTTTGATGGGAACGTGGTCCTGCTGACACCTTGATTTTGGACGTTGGACTTCTAGAACTGGGAAGGAACTGATTCCTATCATTCGAAGCCCTCCAGTTCGTCCTAATTTGCCATGGCAGCCCTGGGAGACTAATACAACAGCATATCTATTTTCTTTTACACTCATGTATCCTATACAGAAGTCATTAGGATTCTCGGAATTTTTATGAAGAATTAGAAATATTCCATGATGAGGCCATGAAGAGGGTGATTTTGAACATGTTAGATAACTTGAAAAACTGCATAAGATACAATGTTAAGAGCAGAAAGCAGAAGTATGTACAGTACGATTATAACTGGGTTAAAAAGGAACCCTCTGCATTGGGAAAAAGAGGAGGCTGAAATACAAACAGGATAGTAGCATTCTGGAGGGTTTTCTCTCTTTCAAGTTTTCAAAATTCCTTAATGTTTTTATATTCAATTCTATGGAAAATGTTCTAGGGAAATAGAAGAAAATGAATCAAGATTTTAAAGTGAGAGTGTGAGAAACATGCAGGTAATGAAACATCATAATGAAATGAATGTTCGTGACCCCGATGGCCAACTGAAGACCAGTAGTAGCCATGAAATGTATAGACTTTTCCCTATGTATTCCGTCTCTCCCTCCCAGAGGTAACGGCTGTTCCAAATGGACTATATATCACTATTTTGAGTTTTTAAATGCAGCATTATTGTGAATGGTGAATGTGTATATGATAAGCGTGTGGTTCTATTTATTCTGAGATTTATTAGAATGGTCCTACTTCCTAGTCTGGCGATATGCCTTCTTGATTCAATGTCATATACTCAACATTCTTACATATTGAGTTATATAGTTGAGAGTTGTCCTTTTGGTTTCATGGATGTGTAGCCTTCTCGTGACACGTGTTCATTCACAGCTTTATCCAGGTATTTTGGAACAAAGAAATAGGTGGCGAGGGCTGCGGGTGGAGAAGAAATCTAGAAATTGAGGCAAAATTTTCCGAGCAAAACTTTTGCAATAGGGACTCTCAGGCATCATTTGAGCAAGTCATGGTTGCTTTCTTTTCTCTTTCTCTTCCCCAGTTGTTGCGTTTACTCTCCTGATGTCAGGGCGTGATTAATGTGAGGCACCCACAGGCCAGTTCCCATTTCAGGAGGATCTGAGGGCACAGATTGGGGGTAGGGGAACGACAGCTCAGCGAAACTCTGCTTATTTCCTTAGAGCTCATCTTTATTTTTTGGCAATTTTGCTTCCTCTTCAGGTCTTTGGTCCATGCTGTGACCTCAGTGTCTGCTGACTGAGGAATCATATGCCTTTTCTGACTGTGGAGTTTGAGCTTTATCAAACCCCACTTCCTTGGCAATAGACTGTCGGCCTCATGTCAGCAGTGGGGATAAACCTTTCTGAGGCTTTCCATTTACATCCACATGATTTCAGTGACTGCCGGTGGCCCCCCGATCTGATCTTCCCATACAGGAAGCCACACTACACAGATGCTTCTGAGACAGGCACTTCACTGCTAAAAACGGCACTTGAGTTTACACAGCCTTTTCAGACGCATTCTTCCAGCTGACTCCAGCAACAATTCATTTCAAGTTCATCTGACAGTGGAGAAGATGCAGCGTTGAGTGAGAGGATGGGGAAAATATGGCTAGAGAAGACAACTAGCATATGTTTAAGATTCTTCCCTGGGTCTAGCCCTGTGCTAGGTGCTTTATATATGTTGATCCTTTAAACCAAACTTGTGAAGCCAGCAGTATTTTCAGGCTATTTCTTTAAAAGATAGATCACTGCTATAAACTACATGTCTGTTTTCTCTCCCAGGTTTGTACGTTGAAGTCTTAACCCTCGGTAGGATGGAAGTAGGAGGCGGGGCCTTTGGGAGGTGATGAGGTTTAGGTGAGGCGATGAGAATGGGCCTCCGTGATGGTGTGAACAACGAAGGGCTCCCTGGCAAGACTCGCAAGTGCAGTAACTAAAAGGAACCACATGGGAGGTTTTGGTCATTAAAAAAAAAAAAAAATGCATAACTGAGCAAGTTTGGGTGGAAACTCATGCTCTAAGGCCAATATGATATTTACTTCTACCTTGATCAAGCCCTGTCCATTGTCTTTGTGCGTCTAGAATATACTTAAAATGTCAAAATGGTCTCTTCTACTGGCCCTGCTGTGGGACCAGACAACCTCAACATTGTTCATAACCATCTTTTACCTGAATTCTTCTGTGAAATTATGTATGTGAAATGTTAACTATCCTGCATCCACCAATGTCAAAAAAGTATGTATCTCTCTATTTTACTTTTACCCAACTCTAGAGATTTCCCCACTTTGCTTTCTTCCGTTTCCTTAATCTGCCACCAATAGATTTCACATAACCTTCCTTACATCTTCTCCTTTAATTCTAATATAGAAAGTGAACTGCAAAATTGCTATTCTCTGGAGCAGTATCTCAATCCTTTGAGATTTTGCTTCCAGGGCTAGCCACAAAGCCTTTGCCTCATAATAAACTCCTTGAAACTTTCTTTAGGTTTGGAATTGCTTTAACTGACCATGCAATTAGTGTCTTTATTAGAAGAGAAAGATCAGAGCTTTCCCTCCACCATGTCAGGACACAGTGAGAAGGTGGCTCTCTATAAGTCAGGAAGTAAGTGGGCTCTCACCAGACACTGGATCAGCTGGCACCTTGATCTTGGACTTCTAGCCTCCATAACCATGAGAAATAAGTGTTGCTTAAGCAGCCCAGTATATGGTATTCTTATAGCAACCTGAACTGACTGAGGCAACAAGTAGGTTCAGAGAATAAAGTGACAAAGAATAAACAGAAGAGAAGGAACTGAAACTTAGCTCTATGTCTCATGTTTAGTGCTTTTGCCTATTACTACCCGTATTTCTTATCTTTTGCTGAGCAACTGGTTACCCCAAAACTTAGTAGTTTAAAGCAATGACCATCATTTATGATTGCACACTTTCTATGGGTTAGGAATTTGGGAGCAGTTGTGGCTGGGACTGTTTTTGCAGAGGGTCTCTCATGGAAGTCCATTCAAGACATTGGCTGGAGGCTGCTGTCATCTGAGGACTCAAATGGGGCTGGAGAATTTGCTTCCAAGGTGGCCGACCCACACGGCTGGCAAGTTGGTGCTGGCCGTTGGCAGGAGACCTCAGTTTCTCTTCATCTGTGCTTCCCTAGTGTTCTCCAAAGACAGTGCCTGGCTTCCCTGAGTGAACGAAGCATGAATGATCAAGATAGAAGCCAAAATGTCTTCTTTGACTTTGCCTCAGAAGCCACATCACCATTTCTGCAACATCCCATTGGTTACAAAGGCCAGCCCTATTCAATACAGGAGTGTAGGACACGGGGGTGGTGAATACCCGCAGGCAGGATTATGGAGCCTGAGTACAACACTAACCACGTTGCCTAACAACATGGAATGTCAATGCTGATTACCAAAACATCCAATACAGAGGTAGCATTTTCATAGTGTTAACTGGGTTCCAGAATCTGAAAGCATGAAGTTTTTGGGTTTCCATGATTTTATAATGAAAACTGGACTAAAGGGGGTTTGTCCACGAATAATGTGAACATTGGAAAGGATCAACATCGAATTACATAGTAATTTTGGGGTCGGGGGGAGGATGGGTATTTGATAACTTAAACATTTTAAACATTCAGTATATGTTAAAAACAACAACAACAACAACAAAACATTTCCCAGTATACTCAAACTAACATTATTATACCAGAAAACATAACTAAATCTTTCCCTGAGTCTTATGAGTCATTCCAACAAATTACTGAACCGGAGGAAGGGGTCGTGGGGATCCTTGATTTATAACTGTCTGGTTAGAAGTGCCAGAGGCCTGGACTTGGGACTGACATCTGATTTGGGGGGCAGTCTTGTGGAGTCTGGGCTAACTCTGGGCAGTTAGTGTCAGAATTGGATTAAATTGTGGGAAACCCAGTTGGTGTCCACAGAAAACTGGAGAATTGGTTGGTGTAGGGAGGGAAAAAGCTCCTACATTTGGAGTCAGAAGTGTTGGGAGTAGAAAAAGTTTTCTTTTCGTGTTGATCGTAACTCCTGGATTAGGGGTTGACACCTGCTCGCTCCACTGGGCAGTTGTGATGTTCCTCTCAGGGCTAGGAAGTTACGTGTGGGTGTTACTCTGGCATTATGTGATGGTCCAGTCCTCCACTTACGTTATTCATCTCACAGTTTCCACACTGCCAGTGTATCCACTTTACAGTGAAACAAACAGGTTCGGGCAGGTTGGGAGCGCTGGGGCCCCTTCTCCCCTGCAGGGGAGACCTGGGTGGAGCCATCCCCAGGGCAGGCTCCAGGTGCCACCACCTACACAGCTCTGACAACAGGCTTCAGGCCTTTTTTCCTCTCTTTTCCCTGTTAAAAGACCCCCTTCGCGTTTTTATTTTGTTTTGCAAACGGTGCATGTTTGTTCAATAAGCAACAAAAAGAGAAACAATCGTGTTTACTGGACTTCAGAGCCCAGGAAACTTGAGTACATCCCCTAGTCTCAAGGGACCAGTTTCCTCCACTATAAAACAGGCAGCCATCACTCCTGCCCCTTCGTTTTACGTAGATCCTTCTGGAGCCCTATTCTGAAATCAGCCAAGAGCTGGCGCCCTGAGTTTGTATTTGTTTCTAATTCAAGTCTGCAGATGCAGCCCTTGAAGTCACCTCGAGCCTTGGTCTGTCTTGACCCCCAGCCCCAAGGCCGACGTCACGGCTCAGGGCTGCGGAGCCAAAGTCGTGGGGAAGTCCAGCGGGGCCCTCCGTTAATGCGACAGCGCCACCCTGCGGTCAGTATGGAGAACAGTAGCTATACCCAAGAGTGAGAGCGGTTCTGGGTGCGGAGAGGGTGGCCAGAGGCTCATTTTAGTCCGGATCCGAGCCGGTCGGGTGGAAATCATCTCAGTCAGGGAGGAGTCTTCTCCTAATAGAGGATGGATGACGACACGCAAGGCAGCTGGAGCCACTTCCATGGCTTCTGCTGTTGTGACTTAAGTTTTCCCCCTTTTCCCGTCGCCCTGGGAAGAACTGCGCACAGAGCTGTGCCCGGGGGAAGCCCTGTCCCTAGCTCTGCCTTGGGACCCTCGCATTTGCACCTACGGCACATGCGCAGATCAGGTGTGCAGGCGGTTTTCTCTTGCCCTCCAGGATTCGCCGGAAATTCTTACCTCCTGCTCCCCCTCTTTCTTCTTTGTCATTAAACTCCTCAGTTTTCTGGACACCTAGGTGTCTGGATGCTGAATGACCCAAGGGGTGCAGTTAAGAGACCCTGGATCCAGACGCAGCCGTGCCGTGTGGGAGCATCTTGTCATATATACCATGGGGAGACAAGTCTCACCTTTGAAAACAGAGCCTCCTTGACTGGCTTGCAACCTCTACGTGGTATTGTGGACCCCACTGAGACTGTAGGTTAGAGCCGGGGTCCCCAACCCCTGGGCCGTGGACCAGTATGGATCTGTGGCCTGTTAGGCACCTGGCCGCAGAGCAGGAGGTGAGCGGCTGCTGAGCGGAGGGAAGCTTCACATCTGTGTTTGCAGGGGCTCCGCAGGGCTACACTGCCTCAGCTCCATCTCATAGGAGCATCAGTCCCTGGTGCCAAAAAGGTTGGGGACCACTGGGTGAGAGGACAAAAGCCTGCACCTGCATTTCCGAACCTCATAATCTGGACTCGGCCGTCTCTTCTAGCCTTAATTCCAGCTACCGTCTACCCAGGCAGATGGGGGCGCAGGGTCCCCCCAAACTTTCCAATGATTTCCCCCCTCCGCAGCCTTGGTAGTGCCATTGCCTCGGCCTGGAAGGCGTCTTCCCCAGCTCACTCTGCCTAAAATCTGCACATCCATACGGGCTGTGCTTGCTTCCCCAGCCTCTTGGAATTGCTGAGGAGAGTCTGCCACGTGAACTCCAGAACCAACAGCTCATGCTGAATGTGCGGATGGGTTCTGCAAATTATCTTAGTTTTCTAACTGGAAGGGCAGTATCTGTGCTGTTTTATACCAAAATAAAAAATTTAAAAAAATTAAAAAAGAATCAATCATTATCTTACTTCTCTGATATAACTATTAATTTTTAATTAATTTTAATTATTATTCCCCTCCAGACTTTTGCAATTTTTTTTCTGTGCAAATAGATGTATTTTACAAACATATATTAACCCTCTTTTAATGTGCATAAGTTATATTTCTGCAGCTAGTTATGGAGCTTCCGGAAGTAGAAACTCCTACTCACCCTTCAAACTCTGGCCCCCTTCGCTCCTCCTTCCAGGACTCTGACGCTCACGGGCACTGCTCCCCTCTGGGTGTTGATGACTCCTTGACTATAGTTTTCTGTCAGTACTTATTGTCTTGCAGTTGGCTATTGATTTATGCATCTGACGTCCCGCTGGACTGGAACTCCTTGAGGCTGGGAACTCTGTCTGGTAGATTTTTGTATTCCTAATGGTTAAAGAGAAATAATTCTGGCCCTTGTTAAAATGGCAAGGAACACTTAATTCAAGATGACTTGCAGGAGGGAAGGGAGATTTGGCTCAACTCCAAACACAAGAACATGCAGGGATTTACAACCAAGGAGCAGGGTGGGGGTCAGTGGATGGAAATTACTGAGGAGACATCAGAGATAAGGAGATGTGATAAAGACAGGCCAAGGGAGGACTTACTTATAAAGGGTGGGGCATGAGGACCCTGACCAAATACCCAGGGTGGTCAGTTGTCAAGGTGATTAGATATCAAGCCTGGTGGGTAGATGCTTGCTAAACTGACCTAGCAGGATTCTTGCTAAAACTGGGCCAAGCAGCCTGAAGGCAGGATGGGGCTAAGGCGGAGAATCTAACTAAAGAATCTAACTAAAATTAGGTCAAGGAGAGAGGCTTTGTCACGATATACATTCACTGAGTCTACGTATACTGAAGTAAATATCATGCACCTAATTAAAATAGATCACTGCATCTTTTTAGCTGTATTCTAAAAGAGAAACACTCATAGTTTCTCCTCTAGAGTTTATAGACTTGAGAAGGAGGATTTTGGAACCGTGTACCCTATCAGCTTTGCTGCCAGAAATCCTCTGTAGAACAAAGAGCTTTATGAAGACAAGAGACCCCCGGCCTGGCTTTGTTCCTGTCATCTCGAAACTCCCAAGTCTATAATTTATTCTACTGAGATATTTATTGAGCACTTACCATGTGGCAGATACTGTTATAAGTACAGTAATTACAACAGTGATCACATTTCTGCCTTCTTTAGGGTTTACATTCTATTGGAGGGAATCAGACAATAAGCCAAATAAATAAAGTAAGTATAAATTCATCAGATGGAAAAAAATAAATGGGGATGGGACAGTCCCATTCTTAGACCTGGGCAAGAAGGACCCCCTGTGCTCAGCCCTGCATTTTAGAGACCCACTCTTGTCCTCCACCAGGGTAAGGGGTTTACTAGGCCAGGGCATGTGCCTCTGGGAGTCTGAACCCCCTTTCTAGACCACACTCTGGTTACCCAGGACCTCAGAACTCCTGCCCAAATGGCAGAGACCACATCCAGGGCTTGCATGGGTTTTCCCCTGGATCTCATCTTAGAGAATAAATCAGAACACAGGCAGATGCATCCCTAAGTCCGAGGTGTGATCAAGAGGTGGCTGCTTGCTTTGGGTGTGCCTGGGACGTTCACATGTATGTGTGAGATTCTTTGAGGTGCCAGGTGGAAAGGGGGTGGGATCAGAAAAGGGTGGACCATATTTTGCAGACCACCATTTTTACTCTTGTTCCAAACTCTACACATGTTAGGGACAGGTCTGGGAAATAAGGATAGGGACTTCTTTGTGTGTGCGTGTGAGGGGGGGTGGCGGTCACTGAAATTTTAGAAAGATGGCCAGGAAGGCATCATGAAGAAGGTGACATTCTGCTAAATACCTGAGGGGCATGAGGAAAGGAGTGAAGTGAATGTCTGTGGAGAGCGGTCCAGGCTGAGGAAAAAGCAAGAGCAAAGCCCTTGAGGCAGGAATGTACCTGGCTGCTCCCCAGGCACCTTGCCCAACCAGGACCTGCTTGATTGAGCTTGTACAAAACATAAAAGAGTAGGCTCTCCATAAATGTCGGATTGAATGAACAGACCAGCCTCCTTGAGGAGCCACTCCCAGCAGCACACAGATGAGTCTTTCTTCCTTGCTCTGTGCCAAAGGGTGTTTCTGGGCCAGCTCTGCTCTCATCCTGATGACTAGGGACTGCTACTCTTCAGGCCAGGATGTCCCCGAACCTGCTGTTTTAAAAAATTCATTCAGTTCTCTTGAGACTCTCTCCTTATCGGCTCCACCTTCCTGTTTTCCTCTCCTGCTCAGCATCCTTGATCTCCCCACAGTCTCCCCACATGTGTGCAACTGTTCTGGGGAAGCTCGTGTCTTGGATGTGGCTGCAGACACAGAGCAGAGGGCGGGCAGCTGGTGTGTGTGTGTGTGTGTGTGTGTGTGTGTGTGTGTGTGTGTGTGTGTCTGGGGCAGCCATGGATCCCCAGGGGGGCGCCTCAGAAAGGGAAGACTCAGAGGTCAGAGGCTTGACCTGGCTTCAGGTGAGGGGAACATGTGAGAGTATTTACACAGATAAGAGGAAAAGAAGAAGGAAGAAAAGCCTTGTTTTGGGGACAGGTCCGGGGGTTTTGACGTAACATGGAGCCTGGGTCTCAGATTTTCAGCTGGTGGCTTCTCAGCTTCACTGCCACTGCTCTGAGCACCCGCTGTCCTCAGTCCGCAGAGATGGATGTGCTTCCTGGGCGGGCGGGGCGGGGGGGACATTGCGGCTCCCCTTTCAGAGACGTGGAACTGGCTTCGCCCCCTGGGTCTTCCGTCTCCTGCCTCCCTTTGCGCAGGCTGTTTCTCTGGTGTGCTCTTCCAAACTCCTTTGCTGGGCAGCACCTGCACACCTTGGGGACTCTGTGGGCACTTCCTCCTCTGGGCAGGTGTCTTGGCCCCTGAGGCCAGTAGAGTACCTTCCTCCATGCTCCTAGAGACCTCACCCTTTGTTTTGTTGCCCTGATTACTCTCTCCTGACCTGGTGAGCTGATTTTCTTCCCTTGGTGGCAAAGGCCATTTTTATTTTATGCCCCTAAAGCCGGCATGGGGCTAGACATGCACAGTAGGTGTTCAGACTGTTAGTTTAGGAAATGAATGGATAGAAAGTGACCTTGAAATATGCTCCGGAGGAGGTATCTAATGCTAGAGGGGGACACAGTGAAAGGGGACTCTTATTGGGGAGAAAGTGAGGCAGGACCTGAATTTAGCCAGTATTTTCTGTGAAGTCTCTGGAGGTTAAGGATGGTTGTGGGTGCTGCCTAGTTCAGCAGGGAGGAGCCGGGAGGTGGGGGAGCACTTGACCTATGTTTGTGAAATGCTTCAGATACAAAGCATTTACATTTACGGCAGTAGGGAGTCCAGTCCACTTGGGAAATAGGCAGGGAACTGACATCATGTTTGTTACAAGTGGAGAAACTGAGGCTCAGAGATGTTTCTTGGCTTGCGCAAGACGCACCCAAGTCTAAAGGCAGGGCCGAGTCGACTGAGGTTTCCCAGGGCCCCGTCCGTGCCTCCTTATGGCCCCTCTGCACAGCTTCCTCCTGGGCGACAAAGGTCGGCACAGCTGGCGCAAGGAGGACTTGGGGTTTGTGCCAGCGGGGCCCTTCCAGATCGGCACCAGGCTTCCGCGTGTGGACCAGGTGCTCTCTGCAACCTCAGGCAGCTCTGTGGTCAAAGCTGAGAGCTATTTCAGGGATTCGTAAGAAGCACTCTTTTCAGATCTGCCTTAAAAGGGGCTCTGATGAAAGGGTCGGGGTGACAGAGGTGGCCGGGCTGCCATGAGGTGGTGTCAGGAAGAAACGGGGTTAGATTCCACCCTCCATCGCTCCCCATCTCCTGAGCCTCATTCTTGACAGGTTCTCTGGTTTTGCAACCGCCCTCATCACTTTAGCTCAGCATCACCTGGGAAGGGGAGAGAAGGTGTTTGCAAAATGAAGTTGACTAACTTGCACATAGCATTTCACTCAGCATTTTCTCATACATTGTGAGGTAGATAATTGTTATTGCTACTTTGTAGGTGAGTCAACTGAGGCACAATTAATAATTATAATCAGATGCTTCCAAAGTGCTAAGTATTTTCTTTGAAGTGTTTATTTGATAATAGTGGCTTATATTGATTGAATGCTTGCTATGTGCAAATACTGTTCTAAGCTCTGTACATGCATAAACTCGTTGGATCTCCGCAAAATCATATGAGATAGCCCAGATGAGGAAATGGGGTCTGAGCCCAGAGCAGGGAATTAGCAGATCTGGGATTCCAATCAGGCAGTCTGACCTAAGAGACCTCATATTGAAAAAGCCTGCCTATGCTGCATGGTTGGTTACTGGTGGGGCTGGGATTTGAACCCAGGCAGTCAGGTTCCAGTGTCACCAGCAGAGCCAGAGCTGGGTGGCGTACAGACCCTCTGCTCCAAATGCAAATGTGAAAGCTTCTTTCTCTACATCACGCACGGAACCGTGCCAGGCGGTTTACCTACATGGTCTTGGGAAGCAAGGATGTTTACCTGCATCTGGCTCCCCCAAGGAGAGGCTTTCTTTGCAAAGAGACTTCAAGACCTGCCTCGGTCCATTGCTGGCTGGGATCAGACAGGCAACACTGTCTCATTTGGGGTTCCATTAACTGGCCCGCTTGGGTGAGCAAATTCAGAGCAGGCTCTCCATCTTTACTTGTTTATTTTACTTCTAAAATGTTTCAGACTACAGGGAGGAAAGTGGAGTTCTGTTTATTGAACGTGCTCTTGGGGACCTCAACATTTATGCAATACCAACCACCAAGGGCGATAATAAAAACATTTTACATTCAGGTTGGGACGGGATGGAGAACAGCCTGCCGGATGCCGGAGTGTGGTCCTAGAAGCTCGCCGTTGTACCACATGTTATTCTTGTAACTGCTGGATTGCACGGGGTGCAGGAAGGTCCTGAGGGAAGGGTCAGGAACACTGCAGTGGCCCAGGGACTTCCAGAAGGTTCAGGAAAACAAGTATTTTACCAACTGGGTTAGAAATGTTTCAGCATTCCAAGAACTGGTGAGCATGCTGGCCGAATATTAGATTACAAAAGCCCTTTGAGGATATTCATAATTCCAGTTTACAGATTAAGAAACTAAGGCCCAGAAAATTTAAGTAATTTGTTCAAGGTCACTCAACTATTATGTGGCAGAGCCAGGACTCTCATCTTTCTGACCGACTTTGAAGCAAAGTGTCTCCTAGATGGAGAGGAGGCGTTACACTGAGCACCTGCTGGGCCCATGCCTGTGTCCACGCACAGCAGCCTGTTTAGAGGATGTGGAGAAGGCAGCTTCTGAGATGATCTTTGCTTCCTGTTACTCACACTTGTTTAATCCTCTCCCTTTGAGTAACTTGCTTCTAACTAATTGAATGCCTCAACACAGAGATGTCACTTCCAAGATTAGATTACAAAAGATTTTGACTTTTGTGCTAGCAGACTCTTTTCTTTCCCACTGGCTGCGATGAAACAAGTTTGGGAGACCCACATGGCAAGAAAATGAGAGCAGCCTTTAGCCAACAGTCAGCTGGAAACTGAGGACTTCAGTCCACCATCCCAAAAGGAACTGAATCCTGCCAGCAACCACAAAAGCAAGCTTGGAACAGATCCTTCCCCGGTTGAGCCTTCAGATGAACTCCCAGACCTAAATGAGATCTCAATTGCGGCCTTCAGAGAGAACTCAAAGCAGATGACTCAGACAATCTGTTCCTGGATTCCAACCTAGAAAGACTGCGAGATAATAAATATGTGGTGTTTTAAACCCTTAAATTTGTGCTAATTGTGATGTGGCAATAGGCAGCAAATACAGATATATTTCAAATAACATGAAACACTATGGGAATTATATATATTTTATCCAGATATGTTAAAGATTAAGATAAAATAGTTCTAATTTTAAACATCTTAGTAGAATTCATAAAAACCGTCCTTTTAAAACTACAAGCAGTTATTTGTCTTTAACTATTTTCCTCTGAGACAGAATAGTCTTTGGTTGAGGGAAACCACTAAACCTTAGGTAAATAAATGTTAAATAAGCTCAGTAGATATAGTCATGACAGTTTAAGTTATTTGGACAAACTGCCCCCAATGAAAACAACATGTTCTGGAATTAAAAAAAAAAATCCTAAAAGCATTTAAGTAGTCAATATTGAAGTGCAAACAGGTACATAGAGATGTAAGCAGAATCTAGAAACCACTTTTGCCTTGAGGACATTTACTAATCCTGGCAAATTTGGACCTTCTTCTGACAGCCTTACAAATTGGATGATGGAGGGCAGAAATAAAAGTTCAAGCCCGTGTATGTTGGGAAGCCTACTAGAAAATTTCTCCCACATTATGCTGGCATCATAAAGAGCTACATTCCTAAAGTAATGGCGAACCAGATGCACATCAGACCTCCTCAGGTTAGGAACCAGGGTCCTCATTGCCTGGGTGGTCCAAAAGAATCTCAAGTTTGACCTTGGTGTAAGGTAGCTCTGAAGGTGCCTAGCCCGTAGGAGGTTGACAGAATCAAGCAAACTCCTCTTCGGCTCTGAAATTATCTTTCTAAATACTTTCTTAAATGTAATGAGCAGTTTACAGTGAAAGATAACTTGGTACCAAAAGAAAACAAGGTATCATGAGAAGAACCAACAAAAGGAACAGATAGTAGAAACAGATCTACAAATACTTTGACTGTTGGAATAATCATCCAAAGACCCTCTCTTTGTTTGATTATTCCAAGTATACTTCCACAAAATGTGTACTTATATGCTTAAAGAAATATAAGTTTGAAGGAAACTTGTGCAGGAAACTTTCCAAAGTGATATAACATCTTAAAAGGAACAAAATAAAACTTTTACAAATGAAACATACAATAACCAAAAAAATAAAAGTTCAATGGCTAAGTATAACAGATTAGGCACAACTAGGGGGAGAATTAGTGAATAGACGATCATTCAGAATGCCAATGTACAGGTTCGAGTCTAATAGAATAAATCCTTAGATGAGTAAATAACACATAATACATGCATCTACATTGACCACATCTTTGTAAAACTTCAGAAAACCAAAAACAAAGAAAAGAATCTTAAAAGTAACCAGAGGGTGAAAAAGAGATGACCACATCATTAATAATGGAATTTAGAAGGTATTTGACACGTACGAAGTATTTGAAAGAAAAATAACTGCCAAACTAGAATTCTATATAGTAAAATATATATATATATATTTAGGAATAAGAGCAAAATAAAGACATTTTCAGATAAATAAAACCAGAAGGAATTTTCCAATACGAGGCTTATGTTAGGGAATTCTATAGGATGTGTTTCAGGCAGACAGAAAAACAGCCAAGATGGAAAGACTGAGACAAAAGAAAAAATAGAGATCAAAGAGAATGGTGACTGTATGGTGACATTAAAATGAACAAACGCTGTAGAAAACAATAATAATAACGATCTGCAAGACTGGAAAGAAGAAATGGAAAGTCGAAATGTATAGCAATAGTATATAAGCTGGAGGCGTCATTGGAATTAACGTGTTGTAAGGTTGATACATTGGGAGTGGCTTGAACATATTGCTCAACTTTAGGCTTTGCTAAGAAATTAACTCTGCATGTTGTACTTTCTGGGATAATCATGATAAAAATTAGGCCTATAACTTTTAACGTAATAGAGGGGAAAAAGATCAAATGATTAAACCGATTAAGTCAAGGTCAAGTCAAGGGACGGCAAGAAGAGGCAGGAAAAGCGAGCGCAGGGCAGCTAGGACAGACGGAAGTAATAAAAGAAGCGGTCAGTTTAAACTCAAACACGGCAGTAATTACATTAAATGTAAATGTACTGAACGCTCCTGACGAAGAAAGATTTGAGGACTGTATAAAGTAACTCCGTGGCCCAGAGAGAGGGAATAACCTGTCCAGGGTCCCCCAGGGAGTCAAGGCAGGGCCAGCAATGGGGCGACCTGCTCCCTAGTCCTGTGTTCTGTCCACTCTACCTGCACCAGTTCAACCCAGTTCATTTATGCTGAGCAGTTTATTACTTGCTAGGTAGTTTCAGATTTGGGAACATATAAACCGGTAAAACAGGGCTTCTGTCTTTATGGTGTTTTCCTACGTGAGGAGAAAGTATGTTTTAGCATGAGTTCTTGGATATGTACTTCTCTAGGGGTTTATGGTCACACTATATCTTCCTGGTGCTGGGTGGGGTAGTGATGGTTTCAGGCTGTGTCTCAGAAGGGCCCTGCCTGTGTGCCTGAGTGGCTATCCAAGGGGGACCGCATGCAAACAGAGGGGGCGGGGGGAGGAGGCTCTTTTCTGAATGGAAATTCATCAATGTATTTCTGTCTGCTGCAGTTATCAGTGTTGCTATTTCGGTGAGTCACGGTGGAGCCTTCACCCGGCTCATGCCCGACGCTGGGAATGGGGGTGCGGGCAGCGATATGGCAGGGGTCCTCTCTGTCGTCAGAAAACATGAGCTCATGCCAAGGTTTCTGTAGGTCACTGAGATAGCACTGGCTCTCTGGAGACAGGCGTGACCCTCAGGTCGGCTCCTAGTCATTGAACTAAGTGGGCTCAGATAAGGGCCAGATAATGGTAGCCAAACTCCCACGGCCTCTTCAGGCCTCCCCCAGGGCCCCGAGGCCAGGGAGAGGGCAGGTCAGGGAGGGGCCGGTGGGAGGAATGTGGCCAGGAGCCTGCTCTGAGCCCTCCGGAGACTGCCCAGGGGGACCCAGACCTCGGAGGCTCAGGCCCACAACGGTTGGGTCACGCCCCTGCCTCTAGGCCAAACAGTTGTTAGGACAAACAGCGTCTCTTGGGAAGACACTGGCCGCCAAGAACTGGAAAAATACCAGACTGGCAGCACTTCCTTCTCTGGACTTTTTGTTTTTTCATCAAATCTGCTGTATCTATTGACAAACTTTCGTGCATGGGCATGTAAGAGATGTGTGCGTTCAGGGGCCTGACGCGGATCCGGGTGGGGGACAGGGTTAACCTTTGCAGTGGTTTCAGGAAAAACCAAGGCCTGATCACAGTCCAAACAGTTTCTCAACATCTCTGGTCTGTGGCCCTGAACTGGCCACCTAAAAGGTTTAAATTCACTGAGCCTTCCTGGGACTTAAAACAAGCCACACCCACTTTAAAAATAAAATAATTACAATGACATCTGAGTGTAACCAAGCTGGGTTGATGGCCATGGCCCCAGGCCAGCAAGTCTCTGGGGCTGCTACGCAGACACACGTGTGGAAGGTAAAGAGTAGGTGTAGAGCCAGGAGGGACTTGAGAGGTTGTCTCCCCTGGCGATGGCAGACGCCGGGCACGCCGCTCCCAGTTCTCCTCTGTTGAGTGTGGATTTAGGAACTTTCTCTTTCTCTGCCCAGAGCATCCCCCAGGGAGCCACTATCAAAGGACCGGAGTCTGTGGAGATGCAACGGTCCACTACCCCTTATTCTACAGGGTGTGTGTTTGTGTGTGTGGTGCGCCGAGGCCCAGGGAGGGACTCTGCCCACCGAAGCTGGCACAGCTAGTTAGTTGAGGCCCTGGGACTAGCTCTCAGATCTCCCACCTCCCTGCTCAGCGCCTTTCTCTACACCCCTTCCTTCTAGGAGAAGAAAGAAAAGAAATAATCAGGTCTCACTGCTTACAGTGCTGCTTTTAAGCTCTGTTGTCTTGCATGCAGACAGTCTTAAAACACAAATGAGTTAAGACTTCCACAGAAAGAAACTCCAGCCTGTCATTGAGAACAGAAATAGTCACGTCCCTCCATGACTGCGACGCTAGTGACACCTGCTGGAACTCGCAAGTACTGCATGCACACAGGGCAGCCCGTCATTCCCCTCATTCCAGTAACAGCCAATATGGGTAAAACTTTTGAATGTGTGCAATTCTATATGTCATTTATGAATATATGCACATGTAGAAAAACTATAAAATATTTTTTCAAATGATAAACATAACTTCAAGATATCCTTGCCTCTGGGGAGGGTAAGATTGGAGTGCATGGTAAGGGTTTTCATTCCATAAGGATTAATTTTTTCCTTTAAAGAGATCTGAGGCCAATATAAAAAAGTATCAGCATCTATCAAATTTTGAAGGTGGTAATATTGTAGTCTTCTTCTGCACTTACCTCTTTGTTTAAAAGTTTATAATAATAGTAAAACTATATATTTATCATATAGCACATAGTTAGAACATATTTATTATATAATGTAATATATATTTATTACATAGAGTATAATTACATTCGTGTAAGGACAATAAAAGATAAGGGTGTAAAATCTTGGTCCTGGTGGCAGCAGGGCAGTTTAAATAGAAAAAAGTTGGTCACACTTGCTGGCTGCTATTATAGGTTTGCTGGAGTTGGTGCAATGCCAACATCCTCGCTCAAACACATGCCTCAGTGTGTCTCTTTATTTTGACTCTGGGTTTTCTTCAACACTGCACAAGCCCACTGAACTTACCTGTAAACACATTTCAGATGTTTGAAGGTGTTAACCCTTCCAGCAGCAGCCCTCAACCAATGGAGGATGGGAGTAAGTAAGTAAATATCTCAGTTGAATCTCCTTTTGTTGAAATGATCCAAGGTACATGCTTTATAAAGTTCTCCAAAGAGTACTCCGCCTGACTGAGCCCCAGATAGTCACAGTGGTTACCAGCTCAGTAATGCAATTTTCTTTTCCACTTTCACTTCCTAAATAAATTACTTGCACTTAAATCCTTCCCTCGGGCTCTGCTTTCAGGGAATTCAAACTAAGGCAAAATGACAGAATATACAGAATGCATTACTTGAAGAGGCAATGCTTGAAAAGATAATGTCTGAGAATTTTTCAGGATTAAAGACATATATCCTTAGATTTAAAACACAATTATAAACAGGATTAAAAACACTCTATTCCCAGACACATTGTAAAACATCAAAGATAAGGAGAAAAATTTCTAATGCAACTAGAAAGGATGGATTAGTATACAAAAGTATGGCAATTAGATTGAGAGCAAACTTTTCAACAGCTACAAGAGCCAGAAGACAAAAAAAGGCGCTAACAAAAAAGGACTGGTTACCTAGAATTTTATACCCAGCTAAACTGTGATTTGAGGGAACTGGTTTGGACCTAGGTGCAGGAGTAGGGAACAATTTCTTCTTTACTAGTTCTGCTTGGTCTTGACACCTGCCTTGTGAGTAGAGGTTCCATCTTGGACAAAGACTTGAGGGAATGGTTGGTAGAGCCTGAGAGCTTCTGTCTTCACCTCTGGTCCTAGGATCCCTGCTTCCCATCCCTCCAGCTAGTGAGATTCTGGTTTATGTTAGCAGCATCTGTGGATCTGCTCAAGTTTAAGAGCTTTCCCAGAATTTCTCCTTGGTTGGGGGAGTGAACATCTTCATTGCTGTCCACAGATTAAATTCCCTTCCAGAGAGAGGAAGACAAATAATTGTAGCATTGCACAAGTTAATTTTTACTCTGCTTTACTTCTCTAGGCCACAGTTTCCAAAATGGTAAAATAAAGGGGGGGGGGGGGAAATTGGCCCAAACTGACAGTTTTTCTAGATCAGACTTCATGGGGGAAAGTTTCAGCCCCCCTTCCTGGGTTTTCTGCAGTGGCAGCTACTTTCTAGAACAACACAGGTAAAGTAATGCCCCTCCTTTACCACGCGCACCAGGTGGGCCAGGTGTGGTGCTGAACTAGGTGCCTTTCTCCCAGCTTGCTCCTGTCCTGTTCCTTCTCCACCTCGCCGGGAAGATGAGAACCCGGCCGAGTCACAGATTTGCCATGGAAAACAAAACGTTTATTTTCTTTCCCAGTTTTTGTTTATATCAGAGGATTTAAGGTAAGTGGATTCTAGTGTTGCTGCTTTCTTAATAAAGTTAAAAAGTGTTTATAATCAAACTAGTCAAACATAAACTTACTTTTATGGTAAGACAATTTAGGTAATGCACCTTTAATTCCGGGTCTCTTTGTTAGCAGCAACCACCGCTGTCATTTTGGTGTGTGCAGCTTCCGGATCCCCACCCTCCCCCCACATATATATAGACATCACACACACACACACACACACACACACACACACACACATGCACGCACGCACACACACACACACACACGCACGCGCACACATACACAATAAGGCTATAGATCTAGATAAATATAGATAGATACCTATATCTCTATTGAAATATGTATTTTCCTTTCTTGTTCCTTGTGTAGCACAATACATATAAATTCTGCAATTTGGTATTTTTTTAACTTACACATTTGGAAGAATCTTTCCATTTTGATAGTAATGTGTTTTTTTGTTACTTCTTACTGATACTTAGTATTTCAGAGCTTTGATATACCATACTATATTTAACCACTCCTTTGTCAATTGATATTTAGGTGGTTTATAATTTTTGCTGCTACAATAATTCTGCAGTGGACATTCTTGTGTATCTCTATGTGTACATCTGTACTATCTCTTGGGTAGATATGAAAAGTTGACTTACCAGTGAAGAGAAGACACATTTGACTTTTCAACATTATACAACTTTCTTAATCAGTGTATGAAAATATCCATTTCGTTACCTTTTCGCCAAAAATGGTTGCTTTCAACCGTTTGAAAAAAGTTTTCTCCTGATACTGTTTTCCTCCTTCACTGGAAATGTCTCCCTTTTTGCCACCCTCTTCTCTCCCAGCCTATCAAACACAAACACACATCATAGACTCATATTTCCTATTCAGGTCATAAAATTCCACGAACAATATCCATATGGTCAGAAACCACTGGGGGAAAAACGCTCCAATGGACATGCACAGGAGTCTGTAAAATCACACACGCATGTCTTCGCACACAGCCGCAGTCCCCTTTTCAGTCGAGATAAGAATATTGGTGGGAAAAGCGCTGCCGGACTATCTCATTTCCCGTGTGGGCGTCCCAGATAAGTGGCCTCACAGATCTGGACAATAATATTGCAGCCTGACAGCTTCCCTGAAGCCCTCAGCCTGCCCCCCTCGTCATGGCTGTGCCCGGGCTGGGCCCAGGACGGGGACAGGGCGGACAGCTCTGAGCAGGTTAGTGGGGTGGAGAGTCATGGTGACCTCGGAGGAGGGGTCAAACCCCATGGTGTGGCATTCATTGCTGGGGAATCGCCTGGGTATGGTGACAGCAAAGCACTGTAAGTAGAGTGACCACAGTGGGCCGAAGTTATCACTGTGGCCTGGGAGGGGTGTTGGCAACGTGGCTCAGCTTGAGGCAGAGACTCATGCTTGCGGACCTCCTTCCTCTCTCTCTGTCACTCTCAGGCCGCTCCGGGTAGCCAGGCCTTCTCCCAGCAATGCCCCCCTCCTTTCCCACACCTCTCAGCCTGGCATTTCCAGCACTAGTTGATGAAGCTACGGGCTTTTTCTTCAGAAACAGTCTGAGCCTCTGCTCTTCAGACAGATGGAGACCCCAAACACTGACTTTTTTACTTTCTTATTTATCGAATGTTGCTATCTTAACCACAGTAATAGCCATGAGACTGTGGTCCTGTCCTCAGATGCGAGGGGCCATAACTTGGTAGTGACCTTCCAGAACCTGTCTGGAAGGTCAGAGTCAGAGTGGTGGGTCCAAGGCAGAATCCTGTAAAAGAATTCGGGGTTAAATATCAAATGTAAGGAAAACAAATGCACACAATAGGGCCAGAAGCAGCAGTGAAGCTGAAGTTGCAGAGCCAGGGACTGGGGGCTGGGTCAAGAAGGGGCTTGAGCCGGGTGAGAGGTTTGCAATGAGAGAGGTGGGTCGAGGAGAATAGCTGGAATATTTTTGGGTCATGAATTTAATGTGTTCTGAACTGTGGAGTTGAATCGATCATCCTCTAAAATGATGGCTTCAGTTCCCACTACTCCCAGCAAAGTGTGATGGTTCCTGTTGACCAGCACTCTTGCCACTGCTCGTTATCATCATTAAAAAATGGCATCTCGTGAACACTGTGGTCCTAGAAGGTCATAGCGGAATTTAAGTGCCCCCTTGTTCCCAGTAGCCTCCAGTGGCTGGCACGTGCCAGACCTCCAGTGGGCATCAGCAGGAGGCTCTGCATGGTTATCACCCTGACCGGTGGGCTGTCAGGCCTTGTGGGAAGAGAATCTGGAGGCCAGCCCTCTGTGCCCCTTGCCCAGCTGTCCCTAAAGAAAGGAGCAAGCCTTCCCTCTTAGAGCCATCAAGCAAATACAGGGCCTGCTCTCCAGAACCAGAACCACAAGGTCCAGATTCTAGTCTGGAACAAGCCGCGTGCCCTTGGGCCAGTCATTGGCTCTCTCCTTTCTCATTGTTTATGAACACGAGATGAGACATAAAACCACCTTCCAACTGATGGAGCTGTTGTTGGGGAAACAGGCACGTTAAAGCCAGGATACGGAGGAATAAAAGCCTTGTACCGATGCAGGATGCTATGAGAGGTGTTTCGAAGGAAGAGGGTAAGATCTGGGTGGCACAGGGGGTGAGAACTCCTGTCCGAGGTCCTTTCTGCTCCCTGACTACCTGCCTCGCATTCAGCCTCTAAGAGGGAGTTGCAGGGCCTGCCTTGGACATGGCTCCTGGCCAAGTCCGCACAAAGGTTTGAGGGAGTGAACTGGTCTGGTGCTTTCCAGAAAGACATGAGAAGCGAGCAGAAAGGGAGAGAGAGCGTCCGGGGAGAGCGTTTATTTGGGGGAGCTGCTAGGACGGCACGTTGCCCAGCCACTGGCACCCTCCCCTCTGGGGTCGGGGAGAGGCACGATGCCGTTCTCCCCTCGGGTTTGACGAATGTCCACTTGACAGAGTCTGCTGCTCCATCTAGCGATTTCTGAAGTCGGCGGGTGGCTGAAGAGCCTGGGCACCAGGAATCACATTGTGTTCTAGTCCAGACGGAGGCCAGGGGACCAGGGTGTCCATTTGGGTCCTGGGATCCAGCATGAGAGATCCCAGGGCCTTCCCAGGCTCCGTGACCCCTATTTGTACACCCAAAGTCTGAGGGTTGAGCAAGTCGGACGGAAGCCGATTTCCTCACCAGGATCACTGTACCGGAGACCAGACAGACCCAGATAGTAAAAAGAACATATGTGTTGAGTGTTTACTACTGCTGGGCATCAAGTACTATTTATCAATTTACTTGATCCTTACAACAGTGCTCTGAGAGAGTAACAATTATGTCCTCAATTTACATGAGGCAATTGGGGTCTGGAGAAGTTAGGTAACTTGCCTCATTTAAGATAACATGGCCGTGGGAAGCCAGTGGTCCAACTCCAGAACTTGTCCCCTGCGGGTGACAACATGAGCCCCACCCTGGCTAGGGGAGTCACCGGCACCCCTGAAGAGTTGGACCAGACTGGAAAATGATACCAGGAAGCAAAGCCACCAGAGCAGTGACATGACCCGGCAGTTTCCTGGGGCCGTTGCCTGCGTGAGCGGGTCTCCCCCGAGCTCCCCGCGGGTCCCTCCGTGGTCACGCTCGGCACTGTCGAGGAGGCGGGTGACACTTCCTTGACACTATCAAGGAAGCGGGACAGTGGACACTGAGAGTGGACAGTGACGGAGATTTTAATTCCCGAGCTGGATTAGTGATTCACGGGGCTGGACTGAGAAAATCAGCACAGGCGAGCATGGGACTTTTATTTCGAGGGGCAGTGGGAGCCTCCCTCTGTCCTTCTGCGCCTGGCTAAGTGCTGGCTGCCAGCGGTAGCTGCCTGGTACCCAAGTGCAGCTCATGTAGGCCAAGCCGGGAGAGGTGGAGGCTGCAGGAACCCCCAGAACAAGGCCAGGGCTGATTTGAAGGCTGCGACTGACACTCCACAGAGCCCCAGACTGTGCCAAAGTAACCAGAGCTCAGGCCAGCCTCTGCCTCCGGGCTCCTTCCCCCCTGGAGTCCCAGGGAGGCCCCGCGGCTGATAGGAGCTGGGTCCCGCAGATGAAGTCATCTGTTTTGGTGCCAGGGAAGGGAAGGGCTGGGGTGAGCAGGCGGAGGGGCCACAGGACCCGTGTTCTGTCTGCTTGTCCCAGCCTGGCGCCACAGGTTGGAAAGCCTGAGTCTTATCTGGGGAGTGCCCGTTGTGGAGGTGGGGGCGGGGGTGGGCGGGGTTGAGGGCCTTCGGAGGGCAGGGGGCTGCAGAGGAGTGGCTGTGCATTGTTAGCAGGTCAGGGAGAGAAAATGAGAGTTGGGCTGAAATGTCAGGGATGAGGGAATTTGTAGGTCTCTTGCAAATTTTGTCTGGCCGATACTGTGGAAGATTCGATCGTGATCTGACGCGAGCACTCCTTTTGACCACACGCCCTTCTACAGGACAGGGACGACGTTCCGCACTGTAAACCCCTTTGCCTTGCTCTGCGGGCACTTCTGTCATTCGTCACTGTCATCGAGGGAGCCCCACGAAGTTCACGAGTTTCCACTCTGGACCTCAGCAAAGCTTGGGCTTCAGATTCCTTTTCATGAAGAGAGACGTGAGCACGCTTCCCAGCGTCACTGAACTTTTTTTGAAAATCGAAGTGTAACATAAAGTAGACAAATCTTACGTGCACAGACCGAAGCAGTTTTACAGATGGATCTACCGTGTAAACACCCCCAGACCCGGCCGTAGCCTGTCTCTCTGTGCTCCTTCCTTGTCATTGTCCACTCGGCTGGCACCACAGCCTCTGTCATGGTTTCGAGGGTTCCTGTAATTCATGAAAATGCAATCGGCTAGCTTGCTCTTTGTGTCTCGGTCCCTTTTTCGTCTGATGTCTGGGAGACTCACCCTAGTCTTGTCTTATGGGGAGCAGCAGTAGGTCATTCTTTCTCTTTTCTAGTAAACTTTATTTTTCAGAGAGGTTTTAGGTGCATAGCAGCGTTGAGCAGAAGGCAGAGTCCCTATGTCACCCCTGGCCCCACACGCTCGGCCTCCCCCGTTTTCCACATCCCCCGTCAGAGTGAGACATTTGCCGAAACCGGCGGACCCACATCGACACATCATTATCACTCAAAGTCCACAGTTTATAGTAGGGTTCACTCTGGGCGTTGTATATTCTGTGGATTTAGACAACTCTATAAGGACGTGTATCCATCACTATCGTAACATACAGAGCATTCTCCTGCGTTAAAAATCCTCTCTGCTCTGCCCATCCATCTGTCCTTCCCCCAGCTCATTCTTTTTATTCTCAATATTCCGCAATGTCGATCGTTGGTGGACATTTCCGGGAGCTGGCTTTCGGCACACGGCTGCTGTGAGCGTGCCCAGTTCGTGTGCTCTGGAGGATGCGTGCACCGGTTTCTGCTGGATTTGCTCTGGTTTCTCGCTGGGATTTTATTTTGCAGCTCCCTGACAGCTAAGGCAACTGAGCATCTTTTCACGTGTTTCTTGGCCATCTGACCTTCTCATTTGAAGGGTCACTTTTCGAATTTAGGTATTAATTTTTCCTTGAATATCAGACTTTACAAAAGCATCTATTATTTTGGATATAATTGTAAAACTCAACTTTTCGTACCTGAAAGTTTAGTTTTTCATACAGCAACATTTTAAGAAGGTGCTAAGCCTCTTAAAGGAAAAAGAGGTGACGATCTAGATCTCATCCACACTGGGTTCCCAGCCCAGATCCCAGCAGCAGCTGGACGAGGAGGAGATGTGGACAGAAAGGGAAATTTGACCGGGGGGCCGCGGGAAGGAATTCTTAATATATGGCTGCATTTTAGCTTAAAGGCGACTCAATGCATTTGAATAAAAAAGTTTCCAAGGCTAGATATAGGTGAAGATTTGACACAAATGGCAAAAACCCTTCCCTAGAGGTGACAGTGGGTCTGTGTCCAGAAGGCCAGTCTGAAATGGGCGTTATAAACTGGGCGGATTTCCATTGGCATCCTATTTAATATCTTCAGACCTTTCTATTTAATATCTTTAATTTTTTTTTAAGCCCAGGGATAATAGAAGAATGAGCCCACTGGCGGAAGACCACACTGACCGGAATCACAGTGGTCAAGATGAGGGGAAGCGCTACCTGAGCCCCAGGTACTGGCCTTGCCGCATGGTTAAGGACGGGGGTGTTAGGGAACAGAGAGGCTGGAGATGAGCTCTTGATGGGAGGCGGACAAGGGCAGGCAGAGCCCTGGGAAGCAGAAGCAAAGAGCGGCAGAGGAAGAATCACTGATTAGCTGGAGCCCTTGGTTAGTGGAGCATACGGGAAACTGAGTCCAGCACTGGCTGACCCTCTTGGACCGTACTGAAGGCCCATCTTGGCGTCCTTGGCCAGACAAGGAAAACGTGTTCCTGTCCCTCCGGACTGGGATATGATGCGTGAGTGTGCAAAGTGAAGGGGTCAGGAATAGAGGGAAGCCGAAAGACGCCGTAAACCAGGCCCAGAGCCCAGAGCGGCTAAGGCCAAGGGCTTCACCCGTTCTGCTACAGGCTGAATGTTTGTATGTCCCCTCAAATCCACACGTTGATATGTATGAGGGTGGAGCCCTCATGACTTGGATTAGTGCTCTATCATTAGAGACCCCGGAGAGCTGCCTCCCCCTCGTGCCGCGTGAGGACAGGGCGAGAGGCCGCTGGCTGTGAACCAGGGCGTGAGCGCTCTCTGGACACCCAATGTGCCAGCGTTTTGATCTCAGCCTTCCAGCCTCCTGTGAGCAATAAATTTCTGCTGTTTATAAGCTGTCCAGACGGTGGCATTTTGTTACAGCAGCCTGAACAGACCAAGACACCTGCTAATTGGAGTGCCTTGACATGTCAGTCCCCTCAGCCCTGGGCGGGGCCTGGGACAGCTGGAGCCCAGCCAGGTGTCTGCTGCTTCTCTTCCAATGGGGTGGGGGCCCAAGGAGCAGATTCTGCGCGCTCTGTGGATGGCCCGCAGTCCATGCTGGTGGCTTTCTGTTAACATGCAGGGCGCAGCAGGAAACAGACTCCATCCCTGATGCTGGCCCGTGCCCACTGCAGAGCCTGGCCGGTCCATTCCAGACCAGCGCCCACGGGGCTGGGGGAGGAGGAGCCGGCAGATCCGGTGTCTGGTGAGGGCCGCTTCCTGGCATGTAGATGGCTGCCTTCTCACTGTGTCTTCAAGGGGCAGAGAGCAGGGAGAGGAAGTGAGCTCTCTCATGACTTTCATAAGGGCAGTAATGCCACTCATGAGGACTCTGCCATGATCTAATCACCTCCCAAAGAGCCCACTTCCTAATACCATCACTTTGGTGGTTAGGATTTCAACATATGAATTTTGGGAGGAACACAAACATTCAGTCTACAGTAGTACTTGTGCTAATTTCAAGTAGACAGGTAATAAAATACTTATCCCATGTTTTCTTCTAGTACTGGATGGATTTCCCGTCTTATCTTTACAAATTTGATCCATTTGGAGTGTATCCTACTATAATGCGTGAGGTAAGGACCCATCCTTATATTTCCATACGACTGTCTAGTCTTCCTGATGCCATTTATTGAATAATACTTGATTAGATGTCCTTTTTGTCATTTCTAAATGTTCATTTATATTGGGTTCATATCTTGACTCCAGCAATTGGTCTAATCATATGCCATTATCACACCATTTTAATTATTGAGACTAAATAATAGGTTTTAACACCCAGAAGATCTACTTGTCAGTGTTTCTCACCTTCAGAATTTTCAATGAGATTCTTACTTTTGATTATTTTCATATAAGCTTTAGAATCAGCTTGTTTGATTCTAAACTTTCCCACATTTTTGATGAGGTCCCATTCAATTTATAGGTTCATATTGATCCTTCTTATCTAAGAATATGGAGAATCTTTCCATTTGCTCAAGTCTTCTTTTGGGTCCCTTACTAATGATTCAAAGTATTTTAATGTAGGTATTTCACATTCCTTGTTAAGTTTACTTCTATGTATTTTATTTTTTGTTTACTATTGTAAGTAGGGTCTTTTCTTTCTGCATATTCTAGCTAGTTGTTTGTATTGACGATCTTTTTTTTAAAATGATAACCATGTGGCTAGGTTGTTTTGAAGATTAGAAACATTATATAAGAAAATACTAAGCAGGTACCTTGGAACATGTCTTTTCTGATTTCTTGTCAAATAGAACCTAAGTGTACACCTGACATGTGCCATTAATTCTTACTGTCAACTAATAATTCAGATGTACTCAACATCTATTGAACTTATATGAAATGCCAGACATTGTGCCAACCACATCAACTTGTTCATGGCCTCTCGTGTGATTATTATTTTTCTATTTACAGACTAGTAGCTGAAGTTAAGTGCTTTTCCTAATATCACTCAGCTAGTAAGTGACACATTGGACCTCGGCGCAGGGAGGCTGCGTCCAAGTCCACAACATTTCAGTGCTGTTCTCTTCATTGATTCTCTGATATGATTTTTTTGCCCTCTCTTTTTTTTTTTCAAATTAATTTCTTTCCTTTTACGTACATTTTTAGGTACAATTAAAAAACTTCAACTCCAATTGATACATTTCATCGATTTAGCTTTGCTAATGGTTTCCACTTCTTAAACAGTAGGATAGATTTCTTTTACAAAATTGGGTTAAATAAGCTCCTTTCCCTGTTCCAGCCAAAAAAGCCAAACAAACAAACAAACAAACAAACAAACAACAAATACATACGATGTATAGTTTCATCTCTCTGGCTCCTACTGTGTGATGTGAGGTTTATATCTAAGTTCACACTTTTCCAGTTTTCTGTCCTTCTCTTCCAAAAGCTGTGAAAGTCACCTCTTGTAAGTGGAAAAGTAGCGAGAATGCTCTTCTTGGCCCTGGAAAGGCCCCCAGGATGGGAGAACAGAGGAAAATTTCGCCACCTGCACAAACTGGGAAAACAGGCGAGCTGCGCCCCTAGTGGTGAACGCAGACATTCTAACGACCAGCTCTAGGCGCTTTGGCTTTTCTTCTCACAGCGCCATTGTCACCCGCAGGCCTTTTCATTCAGTGCCCCGCTGTGAGGAGAGCTAGACCCGAGAGCTTCCTGAGGCTCTTAGAAGCTTTTCCACGACTCGAGTCTCTTTTGGTCCAATTTCTTTCTAGCCCTACACAGGTTGGCACGTATTCATTTTCCAAAATAGGCAAGTTTGAAAAAGATTTTTAAACTGTTAATTGTGGCGCTTCATTTTAGCCATCTCCCTTCCCTAAACACACGTGATGCGGAGCACGGAGCACTGGGCCGCCTCTCAGAAGACCTTGGGCCTTCGCTGATTCCTGGTCTCCCTGGGCAGGCCAGCCTCAGCTCCTCGCCCCCAGGTCTCAGTTTTCCAACTGTAGAGATGATTTCTAAGGGCTTTTCCAGATGCGGGCATCAGTGCGAGTTTTCAGATGAGGCAGGAGCCTTGGGCGAAGGTCCCTGCCTCACTGGCAGCGGCCTCGCTGGCCGCTACCTCTATGATTCCTCCCCCCAGCCATGGTCAGGGCAGTTAATGCTGTGGTTCTTGGCTTGAATTCTTTCCCCCTCATAATTACTTGTTTTATTGATGATTAAATTGGCACATCGCTTTCTAATTAAAAAAAATTTTTTTTCAAGTACAGTTGTATTAGTTTCTTGGGGTACAATACAGTGATTAGATATTAATATAACTTATGAAATGACTACCTGATAAATCTAGTACCTACCTGACACCATACACAGTTATTATAATATTATTGACTATATTCCTGATGCTATACTTTACATCCCCATGACTATTTTGTAATTACTAATTTGTACTTAATCGCTTCCCTTTTTTCACCCATTCCCCAAACGCCCTCTCATCTAGCCACCATCAAAATGTTCTCTGTATCTATCAGTTTTGTTTATTTTGATATTTAGATTCCGCATATAAGTAAAACCATGTGGAATTTGTCTTTCTGTCTGACTTATTTCACTTAGCGTAATACCCTGTACATCCATCCATGTTGTTGCAGATGGTAATATTTCGTTTTTTAACTGAGTAATATTCCATCGTACATATGTACCACTTCTCTATCTATTGATTTATTGATGGATACTCAGGTTGCCTCCATATCTTGGTTATTGTGAATAATGCTGCAATGAACATATGGATGCATGTCTTTTCAAATCAGTGTTTTAGGTTTTTTCGGATAAATACCCAGAAGTGGAATTGCTGGGTCCTTCTTGAAGACAAGGAAGGACTTAAACCAGTCTGTTTTGTCTGGTGTAAGTATTGCTAACCCGGCTTTTTTTGTTTGTTTCCATTTTTATAAAATATCTTTGCCATCCGTTTCCCTTCAGCCTCTGTGTCTTTCCATCTCAACTGAGTCACCTGGAGGCAGCGTAAGTCAGGGTCTTGCTTTCTTATCTTTTTTATCTATTTAGCCACTCTATATCTTTAGGATTTCATCTATTTATATTTAAAGTAATTATTGCTAGAGATGTAGTTATTGTCATTTTATTATTTATATTTTTGAGGCGTATATTTTTTCTTCTTTTTCTTAAAGAAGTCCCTCTAACATTCTTTGTAATTCTGGTTTCATGGTGATGAACGCCTTTAACTTTTTCTTGACTGTCCTTTGATTCTAAACGGTAGCCTTGCTGGGTAGAGTAATCTTGGTTATAGGTCCTTGCTTTTCATCGCTTTGAATATTTCGTGTTTAGCTTGAATTTGTATGTGGGCTCTGACTGCTCCTTTGCTGTGTTGCTAAGACTACAGCTTTAATCTCTCTGTGCCTTTTTTTTCTGTAAACTGTCTTGTTCTGTAAACAGAGGTTACAGAGCACTCTAGAGAATGGACGTTATTGTGGAGAAACCACAGCACAGAGGGCGCTCTGCTGTTATCAATCTACTTTGCTTTTTATTGGACGCTGACTCTGTGTCTGGCATTGTGCTGATCAGGAGGACTTAAAAGAAAAAGAAGTATCTATCTGATTGTCAAGCAGCAAACCGGGGCACCATTTGCTGGTGCTCTCAGCAGCTACAGGGCTGCAGAGAGGGAGTAAAATGAACAGAGTCTGCCACCTGGTGGCAGGAACGAGTCTTACACCATAAGGGATGCTCCCGTGCAACAGCTAAGCTGCAGGGGAAACAGGCGGAAAAGGGGAAGGCTGGCCAACGCCTTTCGTGTCTGACACACAGAACAGCAGGAACTGTTGGATAAGTGAAAACTGTTTTTGTCTTAATACGGCCTGATATCCTTCAGCTCTGTAATCTATTTAAACCTATCTGTATGACAGGTCATGTTTATTTATTTAATCCTTATGAGACAGCCGTTTACTGTTTTAAAAGATGAACAATTTAATAGCATTTCGTGGTACTCATTTTCCCCCCTCCTCCCCTCTTATGTCGAGCTCGAGTGCGTACACATCACAATATGGTGTGGGGGGGGGGGTGGTTAGAAGAAGCGGCAGGATCGAAGTCAGCAGACTCAAGTTCTTGTTTGGGCTCTGTCATTAACTACGGCCATGGAAGCTTGATTTTAAAGCAGATAAAGATCATTTCGTCAATGTATTTGTAAGCTCAAATGTATTAGAAGTCCTACCAATCGATACCAAAATGACAAACAACCCAATAAAAAAAATGATAAACGATTTGAACAGGCACTTCACCATGGAAGCTCTCCGGGTGGGCGAGAAGCTCACAAAGGCGCTCTCAACACTGTGCTTATTAGAGAAATGCAAGTTACAGTAACGGCGAGATACCACTACACATCCATCCACCAGAATGGTGACCATTTGAAAGACCCGTATTGCTAACTTGATCGACTGGCTTTTCATTGAGTAACCTGCTCCAGTTTTAGAAAACAAAACTTTGAGACTTCTTTACATGCAGCCTTAGAAACCAGGGCGAGGGACTGGGGTGAACATGCAGGTCTCACAGTCATCGCTTCCTGTGTTCTCCACCTGTACTGAGTCCAGCCTGAGTAAGAAGCCAGAACCCAGAGGCAACCTGAGGTCTCAGATAGTCAAGTCATTGTCACTTCGGCATGAGGCCATTGGCATTATCTGGTGCAACCCCACACTCTAGAGCTGGCCCTGCTTGTGAAATATGCTGTAAATATGTGGCACTTGAATTTTTCTGGGGGGAGGGTGCAGTTAAGGAACTATTACTGTCACCAACTCTTGTCCCTCAGAAGACCAAGCCTGGTCTCTGTCAGATGAACCAGGATAACCCTTGATTTGAGAAAAAAACTGCTCACACACCCAAATCAAACCACAAGTGTATGTAGAAGGCACTATTGTCTCAACAGGGTGATTCAAAGGTCATTCGTATCTTATGGATTCAGAACCTCTCTGTTGGTGGTTTTTGGAGAAGACTGAGCAGAGGTTTCTGCCTGGGTTTCGTGAATAGGATACCTCACCTGGATCCGACAGGTGGGCCTCACTACTGCTTTGCGGTCACTCTGGAGGAGAAAAATGCAAGGCATGCAGCCCCTGAATTGCTGCGGCTGACTGTACTCCCCAACAAGCCAGACTTGAACCCCGGTATCGGTCTGTGGTGACTCAGTCTTGTCTGCTGGGATGTCTGGGTGTGTGCTCAGCACAATGGGCCATCATCATGGAGACTGGAGACACGTGCTCCCTGCTAAAGGCTGGTCTGGGGAAACTTAAGAGGCCTCCGCGCTTGTGCTGGAACTCCGACCACCCCAGGGTGGGAAGCCACTAGCCTTGTCAATAGAATTCTTTAATCAATGTCCACACAATCCCAGTGATGGGAGACATAATAACGATCTCAGGGGGGACAACAGGGCCTGTTTCTACTGTGCAGAATTCTGGCTCCATGGCCCAGTGGCTCATCTCAGGCCCCATCCCATCATTCCCAGACCGTTGGCCAGAGAGATGAGGAACTGATTCCGAGAAGGACACCGCGGAGGCGCTGCTTCACGCAAGAGCGTTCCCCGCCTTCTACCCGGTCTCACCCCCGGCCTCGAATCCCACTAAACACAGTTTTCCCCAGTATGGGTTTTGGTGCCCTTGAGATGCAGATGGGAGTTGGGTAGTGAGAGAAAAGATGGGAAGACTGGGGATGGTTCAGTTAAGCTGGGAATGAGGGCCGCAGAGAGAGGAAGTTCTGTTGGAGTGATGAGAGGAGTCTGAAGCTGGGGTGTGAAGTTGGAGCGTATGTGGGCACTGACGGGCACAGAAACTGGCTTTGGGGAGAGTTGCTTTGGCTCAAGATCTGAACCCTTTTTATTCAAGAGAGAAAGGATTGGAATTTTTTTATCATTATTATTTGGCAGCTAATTGTACTTTTTTTTTTTTTTATGTAACTGATAGAGAGACTGGCTCAAATGGGAGCACAGAATTGGTAAATGATGTAGTTTCTGCTTTCATTCCATCAGGGCGGCTGTCTTTCCTTAGACTATTTTTTCTTTTCTTCGCTTTCATATAAAGCTCACCAAATTTCCAGTGTACCCTACAGTTCATCTCCACCTTGGCTCCAAAGCTTTATGTGTCAAAGAGACTGTATTGTACACTTAAAATTTGTTAGGAGGGTAGATCTTAAGTGTTCTCATCTTACACACACACACATGCACAGACACACACATGCACACACACGCACACACACGCACACACACACGCATGGGTGCGCGCACACACACACTCACAGTGACTGTACGAGGTAATAGACACATGAATTAGCTTGATCGTGGTTACTATTTCACCCTGTGTAGCAAATCATCAAGTTGTACAACTTAAATATATACAATTTTAAATTGTCAATTATACTTCAGTAAAGCTGGGGAAAAAACGTCTCATGTCATAGGAAAGCCTGCAGATCACGTCATGGATTACTGTAAGATCTGTTAGCTCGTGTTGTGATTATTTATGAGTTCATTTCTCTAAATAGTCTCTGAGCATCTTGAGACTAGAGACCACCTTATTCTTCTTTGCGCACTGTGCAGGAGGAGTCTGGGGTATGTCTGGCCAGAGGGAAAATGTTGATTTTCATAGTAAAAATTGATACATCTGCAAACCTCCTGGGCTTGGCTCTCCTCGCGGTGCGTGAAAGGACGTGGGTAACAAGGGACTCTGCCTCCTCGAAAGGAACTTTCGATTCCTTACTTACAGGCTATATTTGGTTGCTAGTGATCCCCTCAATTCTGTTCACTTGGAACTTCAGAATGTGGCCTGATTTGGAAATAGGGTCGGTGTAGACTTAATTAGTTGAGACGAGGTCATACCGCGTAAGGGTCAGCCCTAAATCCAGTGCCTGGTGTCCTTTTAAGAAGGCCATGTGAAGCTACAGCGACAAACTCACATGAGTGAGAAGAACAGATGAAGACAGATATGGAGATCGAGGTGAGGCAGCTTCAAGCCAAGAAATGTCAACGATTGTCAATAACCATCAGAGGCTAGAAAGAAACAAAAGAGAATTTTCTCTAGAACCTTCAGAGGGAATGTGGTCCAGCCAATGTCTTGATCTTGGACTTCTCGCCTCTAGAACCGTGAGAGAATAAATCCCTGTAGTTTTAAGCCACCTGGTCTGTGGTAATTTGCGATGGCAGACCCAGGAACCAACACGTAGACAACACTTTAGACCTCCGTGTTCATTTCTGGAAAAAGAATTATACGGTCAGGTCGTGATATCGAACGGTTGGGTCTGTCTGATGTCGCCCTGAGATCTGCTTTCCCTTCGCATGTGTGGATGTCACCACCCTGCTGGCTTCGTGGTGTATGTCAGTTAGGGGTCAGGGATGCTGCTCGTTTTCGATGTCTTTCTCCAAGGTCGGCACAAGCCTCTTTATGTACTGGGACTTCGCTAACGTAATATCAGAATATGTGAGCCAGATGACACAGTGACCATCATTTTTCCATACATAATTCCATATACTACCCCATTTAATCCTAAAACGATCATACGATGAGGTACCAGAAAGAGTTCTCAGTATCATTCAGATTTCTTGGTTTCCAGTAACCGACATTAGCTCTGGACATTTTTAAGCTGAAAGGGAAGGTACTAGAAAGATTTCTGTGCCTCATAGAACAGGTTTGGAATGCAGACACAAACAAAGGAGTCCTGAAGGGCCATACTGTGGGATCGTGGTCCTGAATTAGTCTGCCATACCAGGGTGAATTGATTCTCCAGCAGAACCAATGTAGCTACTCTGTTCACTCAAATCCAGTTCTTGGGGACAGACGTCATTTTGCTAATCCTAAATCATAGATGTCTCCGGCAGCCCCTCTGCCTTCATCAGAGGGAGCAGCCATTACCTCGGAGGTTATACTCGTGGAGCCACGAGGTGAATATACAATGGCTTTTGTGTGTGATAATCCAGCACTCTGATTTATTTCACAAGAGACTGGGTTTTCAGCAAGAATAACTTTGAACTTTCCAGTCTTATCTAAGCTGCGCTGAGGGAAATCAGAGGTTGGGTCATGTGTCTTGTCTTGCATCCATCCCATCGTCAAAGTTGGAGCGGTCCCTCGCTCTCGGCTGGGGTAATCATGCCCCGAGGAACTGTGAGGAAACGGTAAGGATTTTTAGTGTTTTGGGGGTTTGTGGACCCTTTCGAAATCTGGTAAAACAATATTTACTTTTTCCTTTCCCCCATTTTTTTTTTTTAAGTTTTCTGTTTTAACTTAATTTCATTGCATTTATATTACTTTGTGAGCTTTTGCATTGTTTCTCCTTTTCTTTTGGTTAGGGAGTGGATTTAAATTAGCAAATACAGGTAGTACCTGGCACCACAGTACCTCTCTAGACCTACTCCACAATCAATGCCCTAGGGAGGCCTAGCCCTGTGGACAAGTGGCGACTTTCGGTTTTCTTTTTTGTTAGAGGGTTCAGGGTTAGAGGGTCTGGAGGGGTCTGAGCAGGCGGGCCATCTAGAGGAACGGAGCAGTGCTTAGCACCCCATCACAGGTATTCGGCTTCCTTCAGACCCATCCTTGGAGAAGGAAAGCCCTGAAACTCAGCGGCAGTTCTTTTTTCTGAGGAGATAATGACAAAGGTCTTGATGAAGATCTATGACCTCTGCCTCTGGGCGGGGACACTGGAGGGGAGGAGGGGACGTGCTATTGGAACAAGGCTGCAGCAGCTCTACCTTTTGGGTGAGTCCATGTGGCTCATTTCTTCCACTGCAGTGAAGGGCTTGTTTCATGGATCTAGTTGGAGCTTTGATTCCTCATTGAGCTTCAGTCTACAATCACTACAGACTGCAACCAGTACTTGCAGCTAAATTCCTATGCTTAGTAATTGAGAGGGGGTCTAACTCAACCACGAAGACACTGGATCAAGATTGTCTGGGTTCAAATCCAGTGCTTACTAACTCTTACTACTTGTGTGATCTTGGAAAAGTTTCTTCATCTGCAAAATGGGAGAAATAATACAATTTGTTTTGAGGATAAAGTGATTTAATCTATGTAAACCGCTTAAAAGTGCGACTGCCAGATGGTAAGCTATTGCTATTAGGCTCAGGAGATGTGATATCCCCTAGCCTGCAGTCGTGTATTAATCAACTAAATCTGAATTTGAAATAGACATTAGTGATTAGAGCTGGGAGAAGAGGAGATTCATTTTGCTGCAGTGTCTCTTTACAAAACACTTTCGAAAATTTGCCAGTAAATTGGCCAGAATCTGGCCCCTATCAGCTAGCTACCCGAGACTTGTTAATAACGTTTACACACAGGTGTGGAATTTTGTTTTTTTTTTAGCCATTCACATATCCTTTTATTTGGACCCTTGCTCATTGAGCAGGCTCGGTTTGCGTTTCGCTACTTTGCAACAAGACATCACGTTGTGACAGAATGCGACCCATTCCCATCCGAGTTTACAGCCAAGGAAACATTTGCCACCACGCATAGTGCAGGTATGAATTTCTACTCCATCAGTTTTTAAAAAACCATTCCCTGAAAGAAAAAAAAAGAAAAGAAAAATCAGTCTTCCAGATGCTGGCAGAAATTCTAAGTCTGCCCTCTCTCCCTAGTGGATGGTTCATTATTTTATGATTTACTTTTCGGACTCTGTCCTCTTACCTCCTCACCACATTTCAGTGAGGATGGCCGAGTCTGAGGCTAATCAGAGGAGAAAGAGGGGAAATAGAAATTTGGATAGCTCAACAGTGTCTCGAAGCGGGTCCCCTCTCTCTGAAGCTGCGGCAGACACTCAGGATGTAGCGACAGATGAGCAGGGCTGGAGACCACTAACAGACACCCCTTCCCTAGCCTGCAGGTCCATCTGTTATTGGGGTCCCCCTGCTGGGCTTATGTCCATAGGGGTTTTTAAGTGCCTTAGTCCTTGGAAGAAAACCCCACTTTCATAATCAGACCTGTACCCACCATCTTACCTGAAGGCAATGAGACCACCAGGAGGAAGAGCAACCCAGGGAGACAGAGCCTCATTGCTGAGGAAGGCACAGAGCCGGGACGTCCTGAGGGTGGCTGGCTGCCTGCGAGGCTCCTTTATAGAGCTGGGCGGGGCTGGCCGGGGCTGGCCTCCTACCTGGAAAGGAACCCAAGGGAGAAAGCCTTCTTCAGGGTTAGCAAAAAGAGTCCCTGGGCCATTCCACGTTACTTCCTCTTCTACAAATCATGGGAGAAAAAGGGACTCAGTCAAGGCAGAACAGGAGCAGAGACCAGGTGTCATGCCCGGGCCCGAACACTTGGTCGTCTATAACCTCAAATGTAAACTGATAGAAAAATGGTAGGGAAAGGGTCAATGTTGTTTCTCCTTTTTTTCTGAGTCCCCCTGAGAACACAAATGTCCAGAGTAGCGATGTCATAAAACATAGGTGTCATTTAAGGCCAGAGAGGATGTGAGCAAGAAATTGTAGTGCCGCAAGAAACGAAGGGTCTCAAGGTGTCGACTGTTGGTTGCTCTGACCAGGAGTTCTGGTGGCTGCTCAGCCAGTGGAGAAGACTTCTCTCTGGCCGTCAGATTTAGTCACCTGGCCAGAGGCTGGTGCTACGAGGACCCTCTCCCCAGAAAAAGTTCACCAAGGGGCTTCGCTTTCCAAAAGGCTGGTTTGAAATGGTGGCTAGAATTCGGGAACTTTAAGGGTTACGGAAAAGGTTTTCTGTTCGGAGTAGGTGGGTTGGAACTCCCTCCTGGTCTGTCACATGAAGAGCCAGTTCGGTGCTGTGTTCAGGGTTGGATGCCCTGTGTCGGGAGTGCAGCAAGGCCACGCTTCCCTGGAGCTATGGGATGCAGCCCTGGGGAAGGTCATTAGGTCTGCCCCGCTACAGTGGTGGGGGACTGAGAGTTGAGAAGATACTAATACTGGTTTTATTCTTGCGCCTTGAGGCAGCCTTGTTCCCAAGTGGCCCACGACCGTAGGATTCTGAGTCTGTAAAGTGGCAGTAGAGCATGGTTTTATTGGTTACGCTCTGTTTTGCAGTCACATGCCCTTGGATAAATTATTTAGCATCTCTGAGATTCAGTTTCCCCTTCTCAAAATGTGTATCATAAGAGGGTTTTTTGAGGATGAAATGAGATAAAGCTTACCAAACGCAACGCACTCTTTCCGGCGTAGATTATGCTCCTCCTCCTTCATCGCTGTCATTAAATCTCACCACTACAGCAGCGTTGCTTTCTCCTTTATAGAACCTTTCCAAGAGACTTCTTAGTGAACGCCACACATGGCTGGGCGAGTTTTGTTCTGGGTTCCAACGATGCGCAGACAGCTGCGAGCGCTGCGGTGGGTTAGGATGGGAATCGGGGCTAATGGACTAGGAGTAGGTATGTTGGTGACAGATCAGGGCTGAGGATTCCCTTGTACGACCCCCTGGACAGCTCCCAGGAGACCATGCGCTGGGCGTGGGATCCGTGCCTGTGGAGTGCAGGCTGCGTCTTGACCATCTGCTACCGCAGACATAGCACAGGCTCAGTGGTACAGCCTCGTCCTTTTAGGGATGGAGAAAACACAGCTCAGACTGGTGAGCGGGCTTGCACAAGGGAAGAAGCCGTGGGCTGTGTCGCCATCCAATAGTCAGCTCTCTTGAGTCTTGATTCAGAGGCTGTCCTCCGTTTTTACCTCCAAGTTATTCAATCATGAGTCAGGGCGTACGGAAGGCATGAACCCAACATTTTCTAAATACTTCTGACCCCCTACCATACGTAATTCTAGAAAAGCAGATCTAAAATGCATTTTATGACCAGCACGTGATCAGGATGGGCTCTTTCCTTTTCACTCACGCATGTTTGGATTGATCACTGTTCCAACTTTTGGGCAGGAGCCTCTCCAACTCTGCTACATGTTTCATCTCCTGCTCAAGGCCTCATTGAGCCAAACTGTCAGGGAAGCACAAGCAGCGTCCTTCTCTTCCCTCTAGCGGTACTCCATTGGTGCTTTCTTCCTTTATCTTTGTTTCCTAGAATTCTCGTTCTCTCTTTATCATGTCAACTGCAGGGGTTCAGAACAAGTCACCTCCAGCCACAGGGCGGGGCTCAAGAGAAATGTCTGCCCCTCTCTTAACTACCTAGAAGAACTCGAATTAGGGGCTGTGCTCACAATAAAAGATTATCAGAACCTCTTTTGATCTATTTACAGGATGGGACAAACTTTTATTTACTATCTGCTCTTTTTACCCTTCTGCAATGTCCCTTCGAAGCTCCCCTACCCCCCAATCGCCTTACCTTATCCCTAGCTCAGGATGTCTCATATATCTCAATCCCCTCTTTTCTATCGCTGAACTTCTGCATGTGGGGTCTCTGACTCTCATGAAAGCAGGATTCCCACACCCATGTGTGTATTAAATTTGATTATTTTCTCTTACTGATCTGTCTCATGTCTATTTGATTATTAGACCAGCTGAAAAAACCTTGAGGGTAGAGGCAAGTTTCTTCCTCCCCCACACTACCTTTGAGAAAAAAACATCCGCTACACACCCTACACTGCACTGCTGGATCACGCTGTCGCAGGAGAGAGACCCCTTCCAGCGGCCTCATTCGCTAGTCAGATAGTTCCCGACTTCGCTGGTTGTTTTTCTCCATGAGCAAGTTTATTTTCCCCCATAGATCTTATTTTTAAATTTCTAAAATCATTGACAAAAGAGGAAATTTAATACGCATAAAAAAAAAAAAACAAATCATATCCATAGCTTGAGGACTGAGCATATAGCAATCACTGGGTAACCACCACTCAGAAAAAAATATTTTTTCCAGCACTACAGAAAGTCCTATTACACCACTAAGTGGCCAGAGCCTCCCTCCCTTCCCTGTAAGGGAGCCACTGCTCTGAGCTGGTTAATCCCTACTTTCTGGCTTCGCTTTATGGTTTTCCCTTTAATAGGTATCACTAAACTGGGCAGTTTAAGTTGCCTGTTTCTGACCTATCTATAAATGGCAGCACAAATATATTACTTGTGTCTGGCTTCCTTCTTTATTATGTTTTTAAAATTTATCTTTGTTTCTGTGTGCAACACTAATCAGTGTTTATCTCAGTACATTGACTACTTTATATATTTATGACCGTCGACGAGCATTTGGGTTGTTCCCAGAGATCACGGAGAATGTGATTGTGGGCAGTCTTGTACTTATATTCTGCACACACAGGCTTGCTTTCTGGAGAGTAGACACATTGGAGTGAAATTTCAAGTCACAGGGCATGTACAGCTTTCATTTGTCTAAATGCCAAACTCTTTATCAGTGACCTTTGTACTAATGTATATATCCACAAGCAGCGTATGCTCATTTTGGGTCTCCCACATCCTTAGCACTGCTTGGTATCATCAGGCCTTTACACTTTAGACAACTTGATAGTTATCTGGTGACACCTCATTGCAGACGAATTTGATTTTCCTGATTACAAATAAAGTAAGGTAACTTTTCCTGTTTATCGATCATTTGGATTTCCTCTTTTGATAATATTCAAGTCTTTTACCCATCGTTTTCTATTGGTTTGTTCATTAAAAATAATAATAGTGGGAATGTAAATTGGTCAGCCACTATGGAAAACAGTATGGAGGTTCCTCAAAGAATTAAGAATAGAATTATCATATGACCTAGCAATCCCTCTCCTGGGTATCTATCCCCAAAATTTGAAAACATTTATCTATAAAGATATATGCACCCTAATGTTCATTGCAGCATTATTATGGTGGCCAAGACATAGATAATTGGATAAAGAAGATGTTGTACATATATACAATGGAATATTACTCAGGCATAAGAAGAGACGAAATACTTTCATTTCTGACAACATGGATGGACCTTGAGATAATCACGCTAAGTGAAATAAGTCAGGATGGAATGTGTTGAGGACCATATGATTTCACTCATGTGTGAGATATAAAACTGAAAGTAACAAATGAGCAAGACAAACAAATAAAAACTTACAGACACCGACAACTGTTTAGTGGTTACTAGAGGGACATGGGGGAGGGGGAAGGTAGATAAGGGTAAAGGGGGTCAAATATATGGTGACGAAAGGAGATTTAACTTTGGGTGGCGAGTACACAACGCGATATACAAATGATGTGTTATGAATTGTACACTTGAAAACTATGTAATTTTATTAATCAATGTCACCCCAATACATTGAACTAAAAAAAAGAGACTATGGGCTCTTGGTAATTGTTAGTTTTTTTCACTTCTTCCTATTTTAATCAGGAAAATAGAAAAAAAAAGTGAAAAGTGAGTTGATTTTATTTGTGTAATCTTAAAATCAAAAGAATTATGAGGAGAGAGATAGGAAAAGAACAGGAGAGACTTTGGCAAGCTGGTGCTTCCATAAGGCCATTCTGGTTCTTCACTAAGACTTGGAGAACTTGGGTCTCTCTGTCGATTGTTCGCCTTCCCTAAAACCCCCTTGGCCTCCATTTCCCAGACTCTGATGGAATAGCTGCAATCTGGTTGATCTAGCAGACACAAAGCCTTTTCTTTGGAAAACTTTTAGATAAGAGTCAGGTGTGGATGCTCAAGAACTATCTTTCCCAGGTATGTCTTCTAGGGGTACCACTTTGCCAAAGTTCTCTAAGAGAGTCTGTCTGTCTTCCTAAAATAGGATCTCTACATTGTTACAATCTTGATTATTCTCTTTTGTGATGTCTAATCTGCTGTACACCCATCTTCATGGATAGCATAATGCTTAGTATAGTCATGTTATAATAAACATTTTACCTAAAATAACATTGAAAGAGATTTTGCTCCCTGGAGTACAGTGAAAATCCCTGGGACCTGTCTCCCATCTCACTAATCCCAGAAGACACCAGTGGGCACACAGAGCTTTCATCCATTAATTTCCCTGGCCTATTTCTGGGGCATAGGAGACCTGGGAGTGGAGAGTCCTGAGGTTTTGACCAGGAGCCCAACATTTTGCAACAGAGAACAGGACCACAAGGTTTAAAGATGGCTCACTGCATTTACCTAGATTAACCTATAGGAGTTTTGTTTTCACATCCAGCCCATCTCTAGAGAATCCTTGGAGATGTCAGCCCTAGCGAAGACTAGGAACACATTCCCATGGTCCAGCTTATCTTACATTCGTCCCCTTAGCTGGAAGTACATATATCAAAAGGAAGTTCACGATAAATGTAAGGAGGTAGCTCCATGTCTGATGAACAGATCCCACAGCCTAGAACTCCATGAAGGAAATGAAGACACCCCTTCTTTAAGCTGGGGTGGATGGTTGGGGCTGCAGTATGGCCCCGTTCTGCCCAATAGAGCTGATGAGAGAACCCACGGACGTGAGAGGGTGAGAACATACTGCTGCCCGCTCCTTAACAAGTGGTCGCACTTCGGACCAGAGGAATGAAGGGCCTGAGCACAACACTTTCTCTGATGACTGGCAAAACCTGACTTAAATCCTGGCTCTCCTGGGTTATGGTCTAGAACCCTCCATGCTTTCACCATGTTTCTCTAACTACATATTCAGGCAGGGTTTGAAGTGATGGTTAAGATCACAGTTTCAGTCTCTGAAACCCTACGGGCTCTGAGAGATGACTTCGGACTCAAGCCCAAGCAGGAAGACTCCAGCTGGTTACATATAACACCTACTTTGACATGAGGATAATAAAGAAATCACTCTCTGTACCTGGAGAAGTTCAAAGAGGAAAGTGAGATCTGGTTGTCCCAAGTGATCAAGAGATACTTCTGCCTGGAAGGGGCTGCATAATCAGGTGAATCAATTTGTTACGTCTAGTAAGATTTGATTATGTGTGGAGTCTTAGGACATTCTGTGAGTATTGGTTTGGAACTGGTCCCTGGACACACACAGGGAAGAAAGGCTTCGATGCTTGCTTTCAAGATTGGATGCCCTCATAACATTGGGACCAGTGCCCAGAAGTCCCCAGGACTGGTTTACATTCTTTCTCTGCTTCTGCCAGATTGTATACAGAATTTGAATTTTTCCTTTGGGCATTTAAATCTCTTCTCCCTCCTCAAATTTCTTAGCACAATTGTAGCAAACTGTGGCTATCCTTACCTCCATGAATTTCTATAGAGAAAGGAGGTCTGCAACACTGGCCACGACTCTGGCATGTGACAAATATTCAGCCTTACTTACAGCTGTGAGTAGATCATCATCCTACCCTTCCCTTACTCAGGCACATGTCTGTAAGAAGTGAGGCACAGACTGAATGTGTGAAAAGATGCAAGGGCCAGGATCACTATGAGTGTGGAGGAGAAATCAAGTGGGGGAATCATGGAAATAGAGAGCTCTGGAGAGCAGAAAGAAGAGATTCAGTTCAGTTTAACGTGACCAACAGTTGTGGAACTCTATGCCAGGCTCTGTGCTGGCTTCCAGGGATGTAGAGAATAGAAAAGACTCTTGCCTTCACAGTTGCAGGGTTCATACGATTAAAACTTTAATATAATGAGGTGAAAGATACAATAGTTTTATGTACTGGACGCTGTGGAAACTTGGGGCAGGAAATTGAGCCTTGGGGGAAGCAAAGAAGGATTCCTGGAGGAGACGATATCTTGCAGTAGAATCTTTAAGGGTAAGTAGGAGTCATCCAGGAAGTACAGGAAAGATGGATTCAGGAAATTTAATAGATCCACGGTATCAGGCAAAGAGGTGCAGGAGACTATAGTACGTGCAAGTATGAACACATATTTATGTATCACAAGAATGTGGGGTGTGGTTATAGATGAGGCTAGAGAGGGAGGTAGAACCAAGTTACAAACGGCCAGAAACAAAATTTTGACAACTGTAGACTGGATGTATTATAGAGGCACTGCTGATTGGAGGGCAAGGAAGGGATAAGGTCTGATTTTTTGGTAGATCCATAGAGCAATTCTGTGCAGGATGAATTTAGGGGACAAGATTAGAGTTCAGGAAGTTAGAAGGCTTTTCCAACAGTTCGTTCAGCTCTTTAAGCAACACCTTTGTTCACTTATCCTTTACAGTGCCACATCGCTCAAGCAGGGAGTATCCACTATAGAATAATTAATAAGAGAGGGATATTGTACAAGCAAAGCCTATGCAGAGGTTGAGGAAAGAGATAATGTCAATATCTGAAGAAGAGGGGTCTGAGTCTGGGGTATTCATTATGCTGTGCATTTACCATAAGGCAGGGTTTATCTCTTGGTTTTCCATTCCCCCAAAGCACATTCATTCCCCAGTGCAGATTCACATAAACCAGGCTCATAAGATTGATCTACAAAACAGATATCACGAATTATTAACTTATGATGAGAAACAGTCATCATGGGATTGGAATGTTCTTATTTCAGCTGGGTCTTAGCAAGGGTACTTTCTTTGTATGAGTCCTTATGCCTTGCTGGAGGGTAGATACAGTTGGATTATTTTAGGTTCATGATTACATTGATGAGGATTTACATCGATTTTCCTTGGTTTGTGTCTTAATACATGCTTTCAGTGTTAAAATAATATTAACTCTAGTGGATGGAGTACATTTCCATATCTTAGATGTTATCCTCCTTAAAGAAAAGAAGGCTCTTCACTGTGTTCAACAGTTTGTTGGTCACAGGGTGTTGTGAGATGCAGATGGTCTCCCAGCCTGAGCTGAGCATGATGCTTGATGGGGTCACAGATACAGGTTTTTCTATGTAGTGCTTTTCAGCTACTCAGTATGGTCGCCGTTTCAACTTCCTTCCTTCTAGGTCTCCTTTATATGACAGGGAAATGAAATTCTATCTTGTTTAAGTCACTCTTATTTAGGGGTTTCCCATGATATACAGCATACCAGATTCTAGCTATCACCATGGGCACATTATATTCAATAGGAAGCAGGTGACGCAAAAGGAGGATTTGAGATAAAAATAACAATGTTTATGGGCAAAAAGGCAAAGAGGATTACTACACAATGATAAGAAATGGGAAGATACAATAATTCTAAACTTACCGAAGGTTCCTACTTTTACGGCATTAAAATACAAAGCTTAAGGACACAGCCAAGCTACATGAGAGCTCCTGTCCCAGTAAGGCAGGAGGGTCTTCGGTGTTTCTGCCTGGCAATGCAAATCTAGTTTGTAGACTTTAGTATTTATAGTTCCTAGGAGATATGAAATTATAAAGCTCACGAGTGAATGGACTGCTGAACTGCATCTGAAGAATGACAGTCCCCAGTGGCCCTGAGCTCTGGCTGATTACTAAAGAAAAATAGGAGAAAGTATGCTGGAGTGTACAACTAACGATCTTTGCTAGACCTGACATATTTTTCCCCATCTTTTATATCCCCCCTTTTTTTGTCCTTAGGTTTTAGTGTCACTCTTATCAATAGGTTATTGTGAGGTTAAAAAAATTCAGTTTGAGAACCTTTATCTTTTAACTGGTAATTATAGTCTATTTCTATTTGCTGTAATAATTGATCATTTATTTCTATATTTTTTATGCTTTCTATTTATCATGTCATTGATTGATTGAATGATTGCTTTTTGGATTGATTGAGGTTTAGCATTCCTTTGGTTTGGAAGTTATACATTCTACAAACTATACTATGTCTTAAGTTAATTACTGTCTTTACCTTCATCCAAATAATACGAAAACCTTAGAATGTTTTAATGAAGTAGTTTCCTTCTCACTTTACATGTTGTGTTTAACATTTTAATTTAACCCTATTTTTATATCTCAAATTACTTATTTATACATTTTATTAATTTACATGGTTATTGCTCATTTATATTTTCTAATGTGGGTAATTTGTTTGCTCATTGATACTTTTTCATTTCAATTCTTCTCTCTGGGCTTAATTTATGACTTTATGAAGTACATCTTTTAGTAATTGTTTCAGCGACCATTTGTTAATGGTAAACTCCTAACATCTTATCATACACAGCTTATCTTGGTATAGAAATTTAGACTAGTAGTTATTAATAGTTATTTTCTCTCAACAGTTTGTAGATATGAAACCTACATAGCATCCTACCAGGGCTTAGAACAGGACGATTGACACAGTGTGTTTTCAGTTGCCAGCATGTAAGTGGCACACAGGAAATGTATTTTAATGGTGAGACATCATGTTCAAAGCCAGACGTTTAGTTTATTGGACTGCTCAGTGGAGCAAACAGATGTTCTTGTTCCTGAAAGGTTCACTAGCCAGGCAACCTCCCATCTCTCGAGAGCTACATATAGAGTGACTGTCCCTTAACTCTCAGCTGTCTCTTTGCTGATTGGTTCAGCTATGAGGAGCTTACTCTTGGTTTTTGTGGTCCTTGTCTTGCTCTCCTATGTTCCACCAGGTAAAATGGAATCCCCCCATCCCTTGGAATTATGAATGGTGACGGGACAGAGGTGGCGAGGTTCAACCAGAGTGAGAAGAAAGCAGGACTTGGATGACAAAAGCCTGAAACAGGGAGGGATGTGAGCAGAGACAGACACTCTGGGCTGTTCCAGGGAATGGAGAGAAGATGTAAGGACATGTAATAGAAGGTGGGTCTCTTCGGAGAAGAAACTAGTTCTGGGTTTTGGCTTTGGGAGTTTGTAGAGATAGAGGAGAAAGTTGAACCGATGGTGTTGGCAGAGGTGGAGGAGAGCAAAAGCATGAGAACTTTAGAGGACGAGTAGGACTTGGGGGATTGGAGAGAGGCTGTTTCTTTAGGACTCTTAGAATTTGCACTCCCAAGTCAGTTACCCATGTTATTTTTCACGCATTTAGAAACTAAGGCAAATTTGATACTGAGCAGAGTCAGCAAACAGAGTTGGTCGTTCAAATGTATCTACAGGGTGATGGAATCCTATGGAACATTAGTTCGAGGGTCAGAATTTATGTTCTCTGTACAGAAACCATCACCTTGATTATACAGAGAAGGGTCTGTTTAAATTACTAAAGTGAAGGCTCTCAAAAACCATTTTGCTTGTGGTTTGCTGGGATCTGCAGAAAGCTTTTACCCTTGGCCCTAAACCTTCACATTCAAAAGGCACTACTTAAAGGCCACGTGTGAAGTATTCCAAAGACAGGCACAGATGAGGGTTGTGTTGAGACCGATGCTGCTGTCCCGAATGGCAGGACCTCTGGACTCTTTGCACTGTGTTGCCACTGGACTCCTTTGTCCTCCAAGAGGTGTCCCACGGCTAACAGGCACACAGCAGACACTTTTGCTTGCCAATGGCCTTTGGTCATACCACATTGATTATTCTCACACCACGAAGCTCCAATAGATGGTCCTGTGGACCAGCTGGATGGAGAGACTGACAAGGCCTAGCACACAAGAGTGGATAATTCAGTAGGGTGATTCCGAGCCACCCTTACCTTCTTAAACTGCCTTCCTACTGCTCCTCCCTTACCCCTCAGCTTCCAGAGGCACCCAGGTCTTAAGGTTAGGAAAAATATTAGCAATAGATTTAGTGTTTCAGGTATTTTAAACCATTTCACATTCACTATTCCATGGGATGTTTTCGCATATCCTATATTTAAGCCAGGGAAGGTAGTAAGGCACTTGGCAAAAAGTTACACAGACGTTATTGGGAACGCAGGACCAGAAACATGGGCTTCTGTAATGCTAGGTCAGTGATTATTCCTTCAGGCTGACACTGTGATGATTTCAAACTGCCTCGGTACTATCCCAGACCCTTGCAGACCTTCTGGAACAGGGCCTCTGCAGACTCCTGGGACTACTCCCAGGTCTAAGTGCTCCTTCCATTGCAAATTATCTCAAGCTGAATCTACTGGGCCCGGTCACTTGTGCATAGTTAACTAGTGATTCATGTTAGTGGGGACCATGGAAACTAAAGACGTATACCAGGGACTCTGGAAAACAACTTAAGAGCAACTGAAAAGGGGGATTCAGGCATAACATTACTGAGATGTTTGGATCCTGTCCAATTTACTGTTACAAAGTTCTGAAGTGTAGCCTTCAGTCTAATTTCTACGTGATACCATGACACTACAGGCTACTGCATTTACCTTTGTTTCTGTTGGCAGTTAGAAGTGGACTGGGTGCATACCTAAGAAAAGTCCTTGTTTCGTGCTGGCTAACGAAAGGTCTTTGCAAGAGATCATGTGGAGCAAGAGAAGAATTTCATATTTTTTGTGATCATGCACGCCTGTGCTGCATAAACAAAAAAGATTTACCTTTACTGGGTGCACAATAGTTGTGACTATCTGAAGCTCCTGCTGATATTCTCGGAGGACCCAGATCCTATCCCATTAAAATGATGGTTTTAGCTCTTCCGTGTTTCTGTGTTTGTTATGTTTCTCTTTACTGAAAAGTATTCATTTGTCTCCTATGGGAATAATCTCTTGGTTAAATTTCTCATCTTCAGTATTTTTTTTTTGGTTAATTCATTCCTTATTAAACATTTCCTAAAACCTTTTTTTGAAGTATGACATACAATCAGAAAAATGTACACATCATAAATGAATATGTTAATAAATTTCACAAATTTAACACACCCATGAAACCTGCAACCAGGTGAAGAAAAGAATATCACTACATCCAGTTGGGACCAAAAAGGCTAATTCCCTCACCTGATTTCTAATACCATAAATCCTGGCACCAGTTTTTGAATTTATATACATGGAATTATATAGCAGGTACTCCTTTGCACCTGGCTTCTGCTAATCTACATTATTTTTTATGACATTTATTTATTTTTCATATAACTGTAGTTTATTCATTCTCAGTGTTGCATAGTGTTACATTGGGGAACATGCCACAATGTATTTGAATATTCCCGTGTAGATGACCATTGGTGGAGTTTCCCATTTTGGACTCTTATGAATAATGCTGAGATGAACATTCTTGTACGTATGTTTTTTGAGGCTTATATGCAAACATTTTTGTGAATATACACCCAGGAGTGGAATTGGTAGTAATAGGCCATGCAGATACTCAGTTTAATAGATATTGCCAAACTGTTTTCAAAATTGGCTGTTTCAATTTGTACTCCCACTCACATTATCTGAGAGTTCTTGTTCTTTATCCCCTTTTCCACAATTCGTATTTTCTGCCTCTTTTTCCATCTGGTGGGTATACAGTGATGGTATATGGTAGTTAATTCTCATGACTAATGAAGCTGAACACTTTTTCACATGTTTATTGGCCATTTAGATGCTTTATTTTTGACGTACCTTTTCAAGACTTTCATCCATTTTTTTTTTCTATTGGACTAATATTTTTCTAATTGGGAAGCTTTAAAGGAAGACTCATTATTTGACATTGGAAATAATCAAGTAAAATTCATATTGAAAATATTTAAGTTTAAATATAGTGTATGTTACAGTTTACAATGCATGGTTAGAGAAATTTTATACTGTTGAGTGTGACCAGGCCATAAAAATGGTTCAGTTCTTAAATATTATTAATTCATCTTTGTAAACTAGATAAATCATTCAAGTTAACAATGATTCAGCCCCTTTCTTTTTTGAATAGGTTTCAGGAAGAATTAACCAATAAGAGAAAAGAAGTGCTTCCAATAAGACAGGGAGAGAAAGAATAAATTTGTTCCTGATGGGCAAATTCTTGGAAGGGAACAATATCAAAGCTTTAAATAAACGCCGGCTGCTGTGATGGCTTGATGCATCCATCCTGTGCAGATTACATTCTCGGATTGAACTGGACTCTTTTGGCAATTCCAAAAAGAAGATACAGGTGATTATATACATAGTCAAGTCCTGTTTCAGTGTCATGAACATCACTCATGCCATCAGCTACGTCCATCCTGAGAGTGTGCTGCTCAGGTGGGGAGAATAGGTACTACAGGTGGTTCTTTCCTTATCTACTACAACCAGAGAACAGGGCACTTTTTCTCCTTTTTAATGTTTGCTCTTGCAAGCTCATTTGGTCCACAAGTGTTCGTGGAATAGAGTAGATTAAAACAGGCTAGACTGAATTTTTCTAACTTCATAGCCTCTATGATATATGAGTTTTATCAGGCTTTTGAATAACATTGAAGTTATAATTATACTGGGTTGTGCTTTCTCATTTTGTCTACCTCAAGTCACTCTTTTACTTCCGAGATACCTTGGATGTGTCTTTCGTGACCTCCTGAAAAACTCTTTTGGGCTTTTCTTGTTTAGGTCCTTGTGTTGGTGTCTACTACTGAAATAAAACCGGAAAGTGGGATCTTCCCTATATAGCTGCCATTGTGGCTAGTGCTGTCCTATTCATATCCAGGTCTCCATATTTGAGGGTTGCCGCTTTCCTTATAGTCAGACTATAGCCTTATGCTGATGCATACTGAGGTAGGACAAATACCTCTGTTCTGTGTTTTCTTTGCATCACCTAAGCCTTGAATCAAAGCTGCTCATAGTCTGAGGTCTTACAGAGTCCGTTTTGAAAAACAGCATTTCCTGCTACTTCCTGCAATTTCTTTCCGCACAGGACTCAAGCAGATGCTCACCATTCTATTGACTCCTCATTCCTCTCCTCTTCCAGGAATCTTTGCAGAAATTGTCCCTCTTGCGTTCGTTTTTCTCCACATATAACTGAACTTATGCCGATAGATAAAAGCCAATATCAGTCCTCCAACTCCACACAAAGAACTCACTTTAAAGATGTGAAAAATAGACGCACCAATCCATCTAACTCTTTGGACGCATTTCAAAATAATTTACAAACAACAGTATACTTGTCCCTAAATACTTCAGAATGATATCATTAATCAGAGCTTAATAGTTTCTTTTTACATATTTTTTAAAAGTCAAATTTACATACAATGAAACTTGAAGATCTTAAGTGTACCATCCTAAGAGCTTTGACAAACACATACACCTATGTAAGCTAAAGTTCTCAAACATTTACATCGCTCCAGAAAGCTTTGTGTCAAAGAATGAAGCATTTTGCATCTACCATTGTTAATGACAAGTTCACTTCCTGACAGGGTACACGAGTGTCAAGGTTTGGTTTGTGGAACAGTAAGGTAGATGAAGTGTAGTGTTGGTTTATCCACTTTACTTGGTTTCTTGGAATGGTGGGCAGTTCTGTCCTTTCAAGACAAGCAGATTCCAGACAGTTTCTGATTCTTCCAGCAGAGGGAACCCAAGTTCTCTTCCCTGTTTTGGGGATCAACTCTCTGAAAGTCTCATCCAGTTGGAAAGAGAAGCTCTTCAGATAATCCATAGGCTGGGTTATTTTCAAGTTTAGTTTATTTGTGTGTATAGAGAGCATATATCTAAAGTGAAAAACTAAAAATAAGAAGCAAGCCTACAGTTACCTGCGTTGTCATGAGGCCACAGTTCCAGAAGATTCAGTCAGTGCTCTTCAGATAAAGATTCCCTGCCCCCTTCAGAATATGATTGTTTTCTTGGTCCTTGTCTTGATACATTCTGTACTTTGGATACTTAGTAACCAAGGTCACCATTCCAGGCCATCTCTAATCTCATTCTATTTTAACCTTTATACCCTAATGACTCCACAGTTTGGGCTCTGAGAGGAGGGCACACTATTGCATTCTTAGTACCTTCCTCCCTAAAGACACCAATGCCAGATTTTATCAACGACTGAACAGTATTTGCAAGGGTAGTGAAGTTAAGCAACTTTTTATATGTCTGTTGGACATTTGTATGTCTTCTTGGAAGAAGGGTCTGTTCAGGTCCTCTTTCCTTTTTTTTTTTTTTAATTAAGTTTATTGGGGTAACATTGGTTAATACAATATATAATTTTCAGGTGTATATTATCATTTGACATCTGTATATTCAATTGTGTGTTTACCACCCAAAGTCCAGTTTTCTTCAGCTACCATGTATTTGATCCCCTTTACCCCTATATTTGACTTTCTTTATCCCATCTACCTCCTCCCTCCTCCCTCACCCCACTGCTATAGTCCTCTGGTAACCAATAGTCTATAGTCCATGTCAATGAGTCTCTGTTTGTTTGTCCTGTTCATTTGTTGCTTTTAGGTTTATATCCCACATATAAGTGATAACTGTGATTTTCAACTTTTTCTGTCTGGCTTATTTCGCTTAACATAATTATCTCGAGGTCCATCCATGTTGTTGCAAATGGCAGTATTTCATCTCTTCTTATGGCTGAGTAATATTCCATTGTATATATGTACCACAGCGTCTTTAGCCGATCATCTATCTAAGACACTTCGGTTGCTTCCATGTCCTGGCCACTGTGAATAATGCTGCTATGAACATCGATGTGCAAATATGTTTTCGGATGTGGGCTTTCAAGTCTTTGGGGTAAATACCTAGGATAGGGATTGCTGGATCATATGGTAGATCAATTCTTAGTTTTTTGAGGACCCTTCATCTCTGTCCATTTTTTAATTGGATTTTTATTTTTATTGTTGAGTTGTGTGAGGTCTTCATATATTTTGTATATTAGGCAAATATTTTCTCCTATTCAGATGGTTGCCTCTTTGTTTTGTTGATGATTTCTTTTGCTGTGCAGAAGCTTTTTAGTTTGATATAGTCTCACCCATTTATTTTTACTTTTACTTCCCTTGCCTTCGAAGTCAAATTAATAAAATCCTCTCTAAATCTAAGTACCTATGTTTCCTTTATGCAATTTATTGTTTCAGGTGTTATAGTCAGGTCTTTGATCCATTTTGAGTTAATTTTGATAGCAGTCTAATTTCATTTTTTTTTGCATATCACTTTCCAATTTTCCCAGCACCATTTATTGAAGAGGCTTTCCTTTTACCATTGTATGTTTTCGGCTCCTTCGTTGAAAATTATTTGCACGTACATATGGGGGTTTATTTCTGTGCTCTCAATTCTGTACCGTTGGTCTGTGTGTCTGTTGTTTTCTTGAGAAGCTGAGCGGTTCTTAGGAAGGTTGCAGCTCAGCTCTTAAAATAAAAAATATATATATATAAGAATCTGAAGGCTTATAAAAAAATGCTAAGAACCCGCAGTTGTGGGCATATCACAGTGTCACAGTTTAATCTAAATTCTTTCTCTGTGTGAAGGATGGGGGGTGGTCATGGACCTTTAAGTTAACTGGCACTCGCTGGCTTCTCAGGTCAGGGATCAGGGTTTCCTTTGACACAGCATTCCAGCTTAAACATGCAGTAACCAACTAACATTTCACTTGTATAGCACTCAAGTCTGCAGGTACCATTTCCATAGCACTTCTTGAACATTTCTGATGATATTGGATTTATACCTGAGAAGAAAATGAATGGAAGGATAATTCACTTATAGGCCTTTTTGGACTACAAAATGACGAGTTCTTTCATTTTTATCACACTGGATTCCAAGGATACTAGGTCATAATGACAAATTCTGCTTGAATCAATTGATTCTGATTGAATTGATTGACTCAATCGATTCTGACAGAAAAAATTAACTAGTGCTAGGGATTGAGTCGTGTTGTTCCCCTTCTCTCAATTCACATGTCCTAATCTTCATGCTAATCTTCAGTGTCACTGTATTTGGAGACAGGGACTTTAGGAGGTAAATAAAGTTAAGTAAGGTCATAAGAGTGAGGCCTCAATGCATTGGAATTGGGGGCCTGAATTAATAGGCTTGATGGCCTTGTTGGTGGCAGACAGGAAAAGAAGATGGCTGTCTATAAGCCACGAAGACAGCTCACTAGAAATTGAATTGATCTGCAGTTGATCGTGGACTGTCCAGCCTCCAGAACTATTAGAAAATAATTTTATTTAAACAGTCTCTGATAGTTTGTTACAGTCATCTGAGCTGACTAAGACAATTAGTAACTTGGAAGCTTGCCCAAATCGGTTAGTTAATAAACTCTAAACAACCAAGTTACCTATGTATGTAGTCATTAACTCATTATTTAATTATTATTCATTCCTAACTCTTGAGGTACAGATTGGAGTATGATATAGACCTTGGTCGTAAAGAATTTTCAGTCTAGACAAAAGCAGAAGAAATACAAAATATCTATGAGAGAGGAGAAACCATGACAAATCCAGTGAAACATTTATAACGTGCAATGGTGTTGTGAGTATGGAGGAGAAGGAAATTGATTCTGAAGATTTGGGACATCTTATTGGGGCCAAGGCAACTAAGCTGGGCTTACAATTTTGTAGACATGCTACTCCACAGAATCATCAAAATATAAATGTTTCTTTATGTTTAAATGAAAGAAGGTGTTGAAGAAACAAGAGTGCCAATATTTGTTCATCTGTGGGTATTCTGAGTCAACATATACCCTATCCATCATGCTCTGGAGGATAATTGTCCTATAGGAAAAAAAAAGAAGGGATCAGGGGTGCTTACCTCACAAGATGGAAGCCAAAGAAGATGAAGTATAATAATCTGCATACGAGATAAGAAATTCCTATGGAATTGATAAGCTATGGGAATGTATAAGACACCAGAAGGAATACTGTAGACTGTGTGTAGTTGTTTGTTGACTGTCTAGAGACCATGAATCCATTGCCATAAACCATAGTGGAACTGGTCCCATCAACAATTTCCAGGGGCCCGGATCCTATGAATTCTTAAATGCAGCCTGTTGAGTCACATGATCTGAAAATCTGATTCATTTGCCTAGAGAATACTTCAGGGAGGATAAAAAATTAAATAGGGCCTTATAATATATGGATTTGGATTGATTCAAGATGAGGATTCTGAAGTCGGTGATGGATATAGTCAAGCTAGGACGTGAGGCCAGTCAGTGTCCCTCCTCATTTCATCTAATCAGACACTTCTTGTGTCACATAAAGCTTATTAATTCTCTTGGAATAAGCAGTTCCAAATCTGTTTCACCATGTACCTAAGGAATCTACAAATAGTAATTTTACTATAAGCGATTTCAGCATATTAGCAATCTTAACAAAGAGTTATCACTTTGCTGGTTTTGACTATTATGCCTAGATATGTCCCTGAATTAGAGACAAAATAGTGGCAAAACAGGATGGGGTATTACTAATAAAAACAATAATAAGCCAAGTACTGTACGTGCTTTATGTACAGGTTTATTCTATACATAGGTCATTTAATCCTTGCAAGACTCCAAGTTTAGTATTATTATTTCTCTTTTTTAAGTCAAGAAAATAAGGTCAGAGAAGCTCAGACTTTTGGCTAAAGCTACATACACAGCTAACAAGTCGGAGAGCCAAGGTTCAAGCTCAGGGCTTGCCGAGTTCGAAGCAGTTGATTCTTTTTCCACTTGGAAAATTAAAGGGTCCATGGTGAGAGGGCATTTAAAGGTTTTCTTAGTGGGATTTCTCTTCCAGACAAAGGACACCACACCCCTCCCCTCACTCCCCTTCCCCAGGAAGATTTCCATTTTACCTGCCAGTATTGGGTCCCAAAAGATGAGAAAGACAAACACAATGAGAAGAGGCTTCATGGCTAGGTAAGGAGGCTTGGTGGCAGGGCCGGACACTGACTGTCAGAGAGTAGAAAGGGAAGGCTGGGCACCGGCCCCGTACAAAGCTGTCAGGCCTGGGGTACGCCCTGCTCCAGGCAGATATGCTACACTGCTCTCCCCCGAGGCAGCTCAGCTGGCACTGCCTATGTGAGGGAAAAACTGACAGCCATTTCCTGTTCGACAGCTTCTGCTTTTGACTAAGTCGCTGCTCCCCCAACCCTAGGTTTTCCAAAAGTACTAATGGAGACCTGAGGACCATATGCATTTTCAATTTTAAATAAATAAATTTTTGTTTGGTTTTAATGTTACAACAAAAATGTCAATTTTAGAAAATTTGTAAAATATTAAAAATTATAGGGAAAGAAAAATTATAGTTGAGCTTTACCTCGCAGAGATAACTTGCATATTTCTTAAGCAAGTTTTATTTATCTGAGTTTATTGTTTAAAATTTTGTTTTGCATAGTGTCAACTTAATATACTTGTAATTAGGTATCCTGCTTTTATAACTTGCTAGATATCATAAGTATTTTCGGTGTCATTATAAACTCTTTAAGTAGTACTTTTAAAAGCTATACAATACTCTATCAAGGACATTTTAAAAAATAATCATCACTATTTAGAAAATGTCTTTATTGAGATATAAATGATATAAAACTACAAATGTGAAAGTGTACAATTTGATAAGTTTTGACACATATACTTTCATGAAACCATTGTCACATTCAAGAAAATGGACATATCAGCCCCCCACAACCATTCTTCATGACTGTTTCCTTCCCAGATTTATTAAGGTATAATTAACAAATACAAGTTGTATACGTTCAAGGAATAATATGTGATGATTTGAAGTAGGTATGTATTGTAAAATGATTACCACCATTAAGTTAATTAACACATTTGTTACCTAAAATAGTCATTTTCTGTATGTGTGTGGCGAGAGTAAGATTTACCATCCTAGCAAATTTCAGGTATATAACATAGCAGTATTAACTAGGGTCACCATGCTATACAGTAGATCTTCAGAACTTACTGATCTTCTAACTGAAAGTTTGTTCGCTTTGATCAGCATCTCCCCATTTCTCCTACCCCCTAAACTCCTGACAACCATGACTTTACTTTCTGATTCTATGAGTTTATCTTTTTGGATTTCATGTGTAAGTGAGATACTACAGTATTTGTCTGTGTCTGGCTTTATTCATCTGGTATAATATCCTCCAGGTTCATCCATGTTGTCATAAATGGTAGGATTTCCCTCTTTTTTATGACTGCATAGTATTCCATTGTATATATGAACTACACTTTATCCACTTAGTGTTGATGTTTCCATATCTTGGCTACTGTCAATAATGCTGCAATGAACATGAGTATACAGTAACTCTCTGAGATAACTGATTTAGTTTCCTTTGGATATATAGCTATAAATGGGATTGCTGGATCACAAGGTATTTCTAATTTTAATTTTTTGAGGAACCTCTATACTGTTTTCCGTAATGGCTATACTAATTTACATTCCTACCAACAGTGCTTGAGGGTTCCCTTATCTCCACATTTTTTTGCCAATATTTGCTATCTCCTGTCTTTTAAAAATATATATGAGTTTCAGGTGTACAACATTATAATTCGACATGTTTGTACACTAAGAAGTGATCACCTCCAAAGTCTAGCTACTATCTATCACCATACAACTGACCCCCTCATTCCTTTTGTCCACCCCAACCCCCTTTCCCTCTAGTAACCACCAATCTGTTCTCTCTACCAAGAGTTTTGTCTTGTTTTATTTGTACATTTATTTATTTTTAAAGATTCCACATATGACTAAAATCATATGGTACTTGTCTTTCTCTGCCTTATTTCACTTAGCATAATATTCTCAAGGTCCATCCATGTTGATGCAAATGGCAAGATTCATTCTTTTTTATGACTGAGTAGTATTTCATGATATATATCACATCTTCTTTATCCATTCATCCATTGATGGGCACTTAGGTTGTTCCTATATTTTGACTATTGTAAATAATGCTGCAATGAACATAGGGGTACATATATTTTTTTGGATAAATGTTCTTATGTTTTTCAGATAAATAACCAGCAGTGGAATAGCTGGATCATATGGTAGTTCTATTTCAAATTTTTTTTTTTTTTGAGGAATTTCCATACTGTTTTCTATAATGGCTATACAAATTTAGATTTCTGCTAATAGTGTACCAACACTCGTCGTTTATTGTATTTTTGATAATAACCATTCTAACAGGTGTGAGGTGATATCACACTGTAGTTTTGATTTGCATTTCCCTAGTAGTTAGGCTGAACATCATTTCACGTGCCTGGTGGCCATCATATATGTTCTTTGGATAAATACCCATTCAGAGCCTTTGCTCATTTTTTAATAAGGTTTTTTTTTTTTTTTTTTTGGTATGAATTCTTTCTATATTTTAAATATTAACCCTTTGTTGGATGTATGATTTGCAAATATCTTCTCCCATTCAGCAGGCTGCCTTTTGTTTTGATGATGGTTTCCCTTGCTGTGCAGAAGCTTTTTGGTTTGATGTAGTCTCATTTGTTTATTTTTGCTTTTGTTTCTCTGGCTTTTGGACTCAGATCCGTGAATATCAATGTCAAGGAACTTATTATCTATATTTTCTTCTAGGAATTTTATGGTTTCAGGTCTTACATTCAAGGTTTTAACACATTTTGAGTTAATTTTTTGTGTGGTATAAGATAGTGATCTAGTTTTGTTCTTTCACATGTAGCTGTCCAATTTTCCCAATACCGTTTGTTAAAGAGACTGACCTTTCTCCATTGTATGTTCTTGGCTTTTTTGTCATAAGTTAATTGTCTATATATATGGGTTTATTTCTGAGTTCTCAAGTTTTTTCCATTGATCTATGTGGCTGTTTTTGTACCAATACCATATCGTTTTGATTACTGTAGCTTTGTAGCATTCTGTGCTGGCTAGAAAATTACTGCTTGGCTATGTCCATCATCCAAAGGAACATAATATTCTAACGATAATCTTTCTGCTTCTGTACTCCCGCTAGCACACCTGACCTGTGGGTCGACAGGTAGTGAAGAGAAAAAAAAATAGACCTTTGTGTTTAGACTGAATAAAGAATGAGATTTTGGGCTTAAAAACCCTGTACCTCTAATTTCAGGGCTGCTTAATTTGGGGTTTGCGTACCCCTGGCAGACCCAGCTGGCTGAATAAAGAATGTGTTTCCTATAACTAACTCGCTGAGTTCTGGTGGTCCGTGTGTTTTTCAGGGGCTGCGGCTACAACATTTGGAGGCCCCAGCGAGATCTCAGGGAGTGGCTTTGGGATCTAAGACTGGACTGGCCTCCGAAGCAGTTACTGTCCCTGGATTCCAAGGGGTGGCCAACCTAAGACGTTCCAGGGCCCTTGAATGCCATGACGGGGTTAATGCAATTGTCAATGACACAACTTTCAGGACACACTCTTTGTTCCTGGTCCCGATGGGAATCGGGAATCTAGAATCTCCGAGGTCTTGGCGTCTGGATAAAAGGTACCTTCCTGGTTCTGTTGACTGGTCATTGGGGGTCCGTACAGAGACTGGATGCAGTCATATCTCCCAGACCATGGCCAGGCCGCGGGACGCTGCCTCCTGTCCCCTGTTATCGGGTTCTGTTTATTGCCTCTGGTCCTATGTAAGTTGTAGGTGGCGGACCTCTCTGGGTCCACCTGCACCTCAGTAATTGTCCTCGTCTGAGTGACTGTTTTGTGTTTTCTGTTTTGTGTTTTCTGTGCAAGTGATGGGGAGAAACCTGAGTTTACAGAAGACACCCTTGAGGTGTCTCCTGTGACATTTCAAAGAAGGGTTTGTAGAGGGAGCTGACTATGGCATAAAGTTTTCTCCAGGTAGACTAAGGACATTGTGTGAAGTTGAGTGGCCGTCTTTTGGGGTAAACTGGCCTCCGGAGGCCTCTTTTGACAAGGGTTTGGTGAGGAATGTTTGGAAGGTTGTCACGGGAGACCTGGGATCCTGATCAGTTTCCCTACACTGATCAATGGTTAAACCTTGTTCAGAAACCCCCTCCTTGACTCCGCCAGTGTGCCCTTCTCTAGCGGCGCAAGTCTTAGTTGTGGGCACCCCGAAACATGCAGCAACTAAATCTCCAAGATGGCCCAGTCCCTCAGTCCTCCCATCTCCACCGGAGGACAGTGACCTTCCCCCACTCTATAATCCAGGACAACAGAGGCCCAATAGCACTGCTTCACCTCCTTGGACATGGGCAGGTAACCCCTATGGGCCTCCTGCTCCTGCTCCAGGTGGGGCACCAGCCAATACCACCACCCCAGCCATCCTTCCTTTGCAAGAAGCACCACCCCAGGGGCATCACACAGACAGGCCCTTTATGGTTTACATGTCTTTCTTGACTAGTGACCTGTACAACTGGAAGGCACAAAATCCACCTTTCTCTGAGAAACCCCAGGCATTAATGGGACTCTTAGAAAATGTCTTTCAGACTCACTGCCCCACCTGGAACAATTGCCAACAGCTTTTAATTACCCCCTTGACCTCAGAAGAACAAAGACCATTCAGATTAAAACACAAAAGATAGCTGTGGGAGGAAGGAGAATTAAGGAAGCAGAGGAACAGATTGAGGAGGAATTTCCCTCCACCCGCCCAGACTGGGGACACAATTCTCAGGCAGGGAGAACGGCATTAGATCAGTACCATCAGATTCTAATTGGGGGGAATTAGGATGGTTGCTCGCCAGCCAACTAAACTTTCTAAGGTAACTAAAATTATACAGGGAGGGACCTTGGGAATCCCCTGGAGCATTTCTTGAATGAGGTGTACCAGGTATACACCCGCACTGATCCTGAGGCCCCTGAGAACCAGCAGGAAATTAATATAGCCTTTGCTACTCAGGCAGCCCCTGATATCCGGCATAAATTACAAAAATTAGAAAATTTTGCGGGGATGAACCTGTCCCAACTTGCTGAGATAGCCCAGAAGGTGTTCAACAACAGGGAGGCACTGGATGACCCCAAACATATGGCAAAAATCCAAAGCCACTGTCATCAACCCAGCCAATCTGTAGCCAGACCCAGACCCCGAGACCCCCGTTCATGACTGCACAGATTTCACTGACGCTGTGTGTTCCTCCCGGCTAGACCTCAAAAACTCCCCTCTTCCTGAGGCTGATGAAGTTATGTTCATGGACGGGAGCAACTTCATGCAGGAAGGAAGGAGGTACGCTGGGGCAGCAGTCATAACTCTAACTGGCACCATCTGGTCACAAGCTCTTCCCCATAGGACTTCTGCTCAAAAGGCAGGACTCATCGCCTTCACTGAGGCACTAAGATGGGGAAAGGAGAAGGCAGTCACAATTTACACTGATGGCCGATACATCTTTCCCAGTGCACATGTACACGGAGCCATCTACAAGGAAAGAGGGCTTCTGGCTTCAGCTGGGAAGGACATTGAGAACAATGAGGAGATCTTAGCCTTACTTGAAGCCATATAGATGCCTAAGGCTCTTGCTATTGTTCTTTGTAAAGGGCATTAAAAAGAGAATAGTCCTGAGGCTAAGAGAAACCTACAAGCTGATGCAGAGGCAAGAACAGCGGCCACAAGGCCAGTGGGGCCCCCAGCACATCTACTGACTGTTGTCCCTTACCCAGACTGCCTCTGTCTCCAACCTGTACAGTGGAAGAGGACATATATTTTCAAGACAAGAGAGCCACTAGGAACCAACAGGAGTGGTGGACAACCACAGATAGAAAAATCGGGCTCTCACGGGCCCTTGGAAGGACTCTCCTCTACCAACTACACCAGACCACGCACCTAGGATGGACTAAGATGCTCCAAGCTTTAGACCTCTACTCTCACTTGTTAGAAGGGAAAAGAACCACAGCGGAGATTGCCTCACAATGCCCGGCTTGTGCCCAAGTTAATGCAAAGAAAAGGAAGATAGAAGAACCTAGGCATAAGGAAAGAGGAACTTATCTGGGAGACCACTTGAAAGTCAATTTTACTGAGGTAACCCCGACTGTGGGGGGCTACAAATATTTACTTGTTTTTATAGACACCTTTTCAGGATGGGTAGAGGCCTTCCCCACCAGGAAAGTAGTGCCTTAGTAGTTACTAAGAAACTACTGCAAGAATTCCTCCCTCGATTTGGTCTCCCTGGAACTTTAGGGTCAAATAATGGGCCAGCCTTCGCAGCAAAGGTATCACAACAATTGGCTAGCTACCTAAATTTGCAATAGAAACTCCACTGCGCCTACCGGCCCCAGAGTTTGGGCCAAGTAGAGCAAATGAATTGGACCCTAAAAGAGACATTAGTCAAGTTAGGATTAGAAACTCATGGGACCTGGGTAGAACTTCTCCCCTTTGCTCTTCTCCAAGCCAGGTATACTCCATATATTAAATGAATTCACCCCATTTAAAATTTTCTTTGGAAAACTCCCACCTTTAGTACCTAGAATAGAAGATGAGAAAAAGGCAGAACTGCGTAACCTTGTCTTACTTAAGTCTTTACAGGCCCTTCGGAGGACACAAAAAGAGATTTAGTCCTGGGTTCGTGCTGCCCACTCAGCCCCAGGGGACGGACTTTCCCATTCGTTTCAGCCCGGGGACTCTGTGTGGATCCAGAAGTTCACTTTCAAGGGACTAGAACCCATATAGAAAGGACCCTTCACTGTCAACCTGATGACACCCACTGCAGTTAAAGTAGACGGCATCCGATCATGGATTCATCTCTCCCACGTGAAGGCAGCACAAGAGCAGACAGCTCAGGAAGACGGGCCCTTAAGACTAAGACTCAAGCGTACATAAGTCTAACCCTCTGTGTCTTCCTTTTTTCCTCTTTGGCCCAGGCATTTGACTAGCCACAACCAGAACCAGAAGGAGCATTAATAACTTTGCTAACGATAATACACAAGGTCTTAAATAAGACCACCCCAGGCATAGGACAAGATTGCTGGTTGTGCTTAAACCCAAAACCCCTTTACTATGTCGGTGTAAATTTAACTGAGCTCAGCAGGCTAAAACTCCAAGTCAATTCACTAGCAGAAGTAGTCCTCCAAAATAGAAGAGGTTTAAATTTATTATTCTTAGAACAAGATAGATATGTATGGCTCTAAGTGAAACCTTTGCTTCTATGCCGATAACTCTAGAATAATTAGAGAAAGTTTACTACTAGTACAGAGAAATTTAGATACCAGGGAAAAACAGAGACTAGAATCAAATAACTGGTTTCATAGGATGTTCAATTGGTCACCATGGCTAACAACCCTTCTATCTGCTGCAGCTAACCTTTAATCCTCCTCCTTCTCTTGTTAACTTTTGGCCCATGTTTTCTCAATTTCTTGTTTGCATATGTAAGGAAGAGAATTAATTCTGTTAGACTTTTAGTATTACAGAATAGAGCCTATGAGCAAATTCCACATGAAGAATCGAGGATTTGATTTTCTGCTAAGGCCAGTGGGGAATGTGCTGGTTGAAAAATTACTGCTTGGCTATGTCCGTGGGAACATAGGCTGTCACCCGTAGGAACATAACATTCTAACAATAAGCTTTCTGCTTCTGTATCTCTGCTTGCACACCCAACCTGTGGGTCGACAGGTAGTGAATAAAAAAATAAACCTTTGTGTTTAGACAGAATAACGAATGAGGTTTTGGGCTTAAAAACCCTGTACTTCTACATTTCAGGGCCGCTTAATTTGGGGTTTGCGTACCCCTGGCAGGCCCAGCTGGCTGAATAAAGAGTGTTTCCTATAACTCACTGAGTTCCGGTGGTCTGTGTGTCTTTCGAGGGCTGGCAGCTATAACAAAACTTCAAAATCAAGTAATGTGATACTTACTACTTCTTTCTCAAGATTGCTTTGGCTATCTGGGATATTTTATGATTCCATACAAATTTTAGCATTATTTGTTCTAGTTCTGTGAAATATGCCATTGGAATTTTGATAGGGATTGAATTGGATCTGCAGATTATTTTGGGTAGTGTAGACATTTTGACAATATCAATTCTTCCAATATGTGACCATGGTATATTTTTCCATTTATTTGTCTTTTTCAATTTCTTTCTTCACTGTCTTACAGTTTTCAGTATACAGATCTTTCATCTCGTTGGCTAAATTTATTCCTAGGTATTTTATTCTTTTTGATGCAATTGAAAATGAGATTGTTTTTATAATTTTCTTTCTGATAGTTTGTTGGTAATGGATAAAAATGCCACAAATTTCTGTGTGCTGGTTTTATATCCTGTGATGTCACTGAATTCATTTATTCATTCTAAGACGTTTTTGACAGTCTTTTAGGTTTTCCATGTATAGTATCATGTCATCTGTAAGTAGCGACAGTTTTACTTCTTCGTTTTGATGCCTTTTATTTCTTTTTCTGGCCTAATTGCTCTGGCTAGAATTTCCAGTACTATGTTGAATAAGAGTAGTGAGAATGTGCATCCTTGTCTTGTTCCTGATCTTAAAAGAAAGTTTCACCCTTTCACCACTGACCATGACACTAGTCTTGGGATTGTGATATGTGGCTTTTGTTCTCTTGAGGTACATTCCTCTTATAACCATTATGTTGAGAATTTTTTTGTGAAAGGATGTTATATTTTTTCAAATGCTTTTTCTACATCTATTGAGCTGATTACATTGTACCACTCGTTCTATTAATGTGGTGTATCACATTTACTGATTTGCATGTGATGAACCCTCCTTGTATCCTAGGGAGTTCTCATTGAGTCATAGCATATGATCCTGGTAACAGGCTGCTATAACAAAAATGTCATAGACTGGGTGGCTTGTAAACAACAGAAATTTATTTATTTTGCACAATTCTGGGGACTGGGTAGTCCAAGATCAAGGCATGAGCAGATTTGTGTCTGGTGAGAGTCTGCTTCCTGGCTCATAGATAGCCATCTCTCTTTGTATCCTCACATAGAGGAAGGGAGATAAGGACCTCTCTGGAATCTCTTTTATAAAGGCAGTAATCATATTCATTAAGGCTTTACCTATGTGACCTAATCACTTTGTGAAGGCCCCACCTTCAAATACCATACCCTGGGGGGTAAGCTTAAACATGCCTCTTCTCGTATAATTATTGTTTTGTTGTTGTTGCACTGTGTTGCTAAAGTTTCTTACATGAACTCTAGAGCTCTCCCACCAGAGTTGTTTTTCTTCATATATAGCTACCAACTTGTTCATCATTATGAAGGATGGAGACCGGAGTCTTTATGTTGTCTTCTTGGTTGCCAAAAAAAAATTTTATAATCCTGTAATAAGCTTATCTAGATATTTTTTATAAATTGCTGGATTACTTTATTGTTTTGTTTGAGGTTTTTGCTTGTGTATTTATGAGTGCAAAGATCTGAAAATTTTTTTCTTATATTGTTTTTCAGGTTTTGGTATCAAGTTTATGCTAACTTTAGGAATGAGAAAGCACATCTTCCCCCTTTTCCTTTTCTCTTGGAGAATTGTGTACAATTGGTATTTTTTTCTTTATATATCTTACTTGTCAAGAAGTTAACCTAAGTGTTAAGGGTGGAAAATTTTCCAGTGAGCCAGCATTAAGGATTTACTCTGATTCTGTTAACCAGAGTGTGGTAATCTGCTCAAAGATATGCTAATGGCCAACTTCCAATTCTGTAATCTGCTTGTTTGTTAATCTTGTTTTGATGTTATCCAGGGTGTGGCAATCTGTTTACTTGTTAACAAGAGAGTGGTTCTAGGCTTTATAAATTGCCTCTTTTGGGAGCTCGGGACTGATCTCCTCTGACTCTGCGTGGTAGAGAGCTAGTCGCTGGCCGGCTAATAAAGGCTCACGATTCATCTCGATTGGATCCGTGGGTTTTAGATTTGAGCGAATCACAACACTAAACTTGGAATTTACTTGTGAAAGTGTTTTTAAGTAAAGGATTTAGGTTTTCTATTTCTTATTGTACCAGTTTGAGTAAATTGTGTTTTCTACAGATTTGTCACTTTATTTAAAATTTCTATTTTATTCATATGTTTTTCCTCATTTTTTTCTTCTTTTAAATTTCTATTTCTTTGAGAAGTAAAGGGAGAAAACCTATTATCTAATTAGTCTTCTAATTTTAGGCTATAATTGTTATCCAAATAGTATTTTAGCTATATTCCACAGTTTTTGAAATACTTTTTGTTTGTTTTTATTCAGTGCAAACTATGTCCAATTTTCAGGTATTTCTTCTTTAACTCAAGAATTATTTGGATATATATTTCTTAATTTTAAGAAGTGTGGTGTATTGATTCCCCAGAGCTGCCATAATGAATTATCACAAACTGGATGTTTTAAACAACAGAACAGTGTCGTCTCAGAGTTCTGGAGGCTAGAAGTCTGAGATCGAGATTTTGACAGTGTTGTTTCCTTTTGAGAGAAGCGAGAAAGAATCTGTCATGTGCCTTTCTCTTAGTTTCTGGTGGTTTATGGAGTAACTTTCCCCTCAAAAAGAGAGAAACAAAGAGCAGGGTTCTGCATTTCAAAAGACTATGTTCTCTTGGACATTAGAAAGAACTCTTGGATTCAGATTTTACGATAGATTTGGAGAATGCAGATGAATTAAGAGCATGATTCTTTCCCTAAATCAAATCTTTATTAAGGCAGAGGCAGAAGGAGAGTATAGGAGTGAATAAAGAAGGACAGCTTAGACTGTGATGGGTCACTGTTTCTATCTCCAATCCTGCGATTTACATAATGGGAGAGGAAGGAAATGGGATCAAGTTAAAGAGGGCAGAAACACTGGGCAAAGTCTGAGAACACAACGCACTACTGTTTCTTTATGTGAGCAGATCTCAGAGAGGCTGCAAGACCAAAGCATAGCAGTGATTGCATGGTTCTCTTTAGTAGACAGTCCCATAGCTCTGGTTCCCCTGGCCTCACACCGGTTCCCTTAGCACTGGGAGGGGAGCAGTACTATATTCCCTGTTTGGCTGAGATCACCATGGAAGTGGTGAAGTTATAGATACTCCCATCTGAATTTCTGGTAACCCAGAATGGTGCATGAGTAGCAGAATTATTCCATGCACTAAAGAATTGAGTAAGCATTTCATTAAGAATAAGAGGCAACTCAGTAGTTGTCCCTTGACTAGTGACTGAAGACCGAGTCAGGAGGAGGATGCCATAATCCATGCTCTCCTCGATGCTTCTCCACTGCTTAACTCCTCTGAGACTTACAAATAATTTAGAGGAAAGAAGAGCAAGTCTGAATCAACTAAGTTTCAGTTTCCATGATGAGGAAGAGTAAGATTCATAATAGGAAGTATGTTCATTTACATAAAAAAATAAAGTTATACTTTTGTAAATGTGCCTAGTGGACTGATATTCATATCTCTTACATGACTCAAACTCCGTTATGCCAAAACATCTTTTTGTTGACTCATCCCCCACTTCCAACCTCTTTTTTCTCTGGACTCTAGTTTAGTGAGCTATATTGCAAATCATATTTTTGCCAGTTTTGAAATCTCAGGATCACCTTTCATACTTTCTTCTCATGATATCATATTAACTCAGAAACAGAAAATATGCTTTGTTTTCAAAACCACAGAAATTTTAACAAATATCATTTTTTCTTAGACCACAAAGAATGATTCAATAAATTCCCAAAAAGCTATAGGACAGATCACATTCTCTGGCCCACGAAATGATAATGAATACAAATAGAGCTTACATTGGGGTCAGGTGGTGCTTAGGAACTTATGTATACTAACTCATAATTCTCATAGCACTATGATGTAGGACTATTGTTATCCAGCTTCATAGATAAGGAAACTAAGATAGAGAAAGGCTAAATAACTTGCCCAAGGTTAGAGTCACTAAGTGGTGAGACTAGATTATATGAAATGAAACAACAATGTGGTTGTGGATATAAACGGAGAAAATTAATGTAAAAGTGCACACATGAAAATAGCGTGTAAACCTTTATAAAATTTATATTTACTTTAACCTAACCATCTAAAGATGATTCTCATGAATTTTTATTAGCTATAGTATTATTATTCTTATATAGATAATGGAATCTTAAACATTTTTATTTTCTTTTCTTGGAGCTTGAAACAGATGATGTCAGACTTTTTACCACTTCTTTTTTTTCTTAAGTTCAACTTTCTTCACTCTGCAGCGGACGCTCCAGTCAGCACAGTATCTAACTGCATGCTCATCAGGATTGCACTTCATTCTGCATTTATAGCATCCTGAAGAACGTCCCTCATTAAAAACATAAGCTTCTGGCTTTGAAAAGAGAAAACATTATATCGTATTATGTGACTTACTTGTCTATTTCAATGTCTGAAGTGTTTCACAATAAACCAAAACAACAATAGAGAAGTTGCCCAGCAAAAATAAAAAAGATTGTAGTAGAGAAAAGCAGAGATATCGAATTTCTTTTATCAGAGAGTAGATAAATGAGGCAAGAGCTGAAAAGTCGCAGTGTTTTTGATGAGAATTATTACAGCATATTTCTATCTCAAATGAATGATCCATTTAGGGATGAGGATTCATGATGCAAGAAAGGATGTTTAATCTCAGAAGTGAAATCCTTAGAAGGTGAGTGGGGATGAAATCCAGTGTACAAGTAGAAGAGTTAGCTTTAAGTGAGAGGATGAAGAGAAGGCAAGGTAAGCTAAAATCAGAAGCTATATGGTGGTGGGAAATAAGGAAGTTATTTCTTGTTGTTTTTACTTCCTTGGTTTAATTTAAAAAAGTTATCAGTTGAGAATGAGGAAGGGAGAGGAGTGCTGGGTCTTCATTCCAAAGTTCTGGTGCATGTCTCCTTTACTGAGAAAGTTTTTGAGATCTGTACAGAATCCTATTAGTCATAATCTCTCACTTTGGTTCCCAGGTTTCAGGCCCCACCTCTCTCCCCTCTCCTCCATGTCCTGCTCTCTCTCTCTCTCTCTCTCCCCCTCTCATAAGGCATTTCTTCTATCCTTTGCCCTCAAAGAAACCTATCCTGACAGACACTTAGGTTGTTTCCACATCTTGACTAATGTGAATAATGTTGTAATGGACATGGGAGTGCAGATATCTCTTCAACATTCTGATTTTGTCCCTTTAAATTGGAACTCAGAAGTAGGATTGCTGAATCATGTGGTTGTTCTAATTTTAATATTTTTGAGGAAACTTCATGCTGCTTTTCATAATGGCCATACCAATTTAAATTCTCACCAAAAGTGTACAAATGTTCCCTTACTCCATATATTTACCAACATTTTTTTTTTTATAATAGCTATTGTAACAGGTGTGAGATGAGACCTCATCGTGGTTTTACATTTCCTTGATGATAAGTGATATCGAACACTCTTTTGTATTCCTGTTGCCTGTTTGTGTATATCTTCTTTGGAAAAATATCTATCCAGATACTTTGTCCATTTTTAAATTAGATAATTATCATTATTTTGTTATTCAATTGTATGAGATCCTTATATAGTTGATATTTTAGATATTAACTTCCTATTTGATTATTAGACCAGCTGAAAGAGTCTTGAAGGTAGACAAAAGTTTGTTTTTTCCCCTCAATAGCCTAGAACAGACACCAGATTTATGACAAAGAGAGCACTGTCAGTCATTGAGAAAAAGTTTTTTTTTTTTTTTTTCAAGAAAAGATTCTGGGTCAATTAGCTACCCATATGGTAAATGCAAATAACAAATTTTGACCCTATTTCACAAAAATCAATACCTGGAAGAGATTTACAATCTAAGTGTGATAGGCAAAATAAAACTTTTGGAAATTAGATAAAAGCTTTTTGGACATATGCAGAGAATATCTGCCAGGTTTAGGTAGAAAAAGGGACACAAAAGCACAAAATTAAAAATGAGTCTAACAAACAAAACTCATAGACACAAACAATTTGGTGGTTGCCTGAGGGAGAAGAGGCTGAGGGAGAAAGAAGGGTAAAGGAGGTCAAACACGTGTTGACAAAAGATTTTACTTTGGGGGGTGAACACCCATGCTATATAAAGATGATGTATTATAGAATTGTAAACTTGAAACTTATACAATTGTATTAACCAATGTTACCCCAATAAATTTAATAAAATTAAAAAAAAAGAGGTCTGATAAATTATTATACTACATTAATATTAAGAATGTCTGATAATAAAATGATGTGATAAAGGCAGTGAAAAGGCAAGCCACAGAGCAGGAGATATTTGCGACATATAACAAAGCACTTGCATCCAGAATTTATAATGAAACCCCCAGATCACTGAGAAAATAAATAACAAATAACTCAATGGGATAATGGGCAAAATACTTGAAAATCAATTTTAGAATTGATATTAAAATGGCCATTAAACGAATGCAAATATTCTCAATCTTATTGGCAATCTATACATTTAAATGTAAACTATACTCATTTACTACCATACAAATATTTGAATGGCTACAATTCAACAGTCTGATCATATAAGTAGTTAGTGGGGACGTAGACCATTGACAGTCGTTCTATACTGCTGAAGAGAGGGTAAATTTGCTCAACCACTTGGGAAACTATGGCATTAGTCCTAAAGTTGAAGATACACATTATACCCAATAAATATGTGTTCATATACACAACGAGAATTATTTAATGAAAATTTATAGCAGTATAGTGTTTATAGCAGCCAAAACCTGGAAACAACCTAAAAGTTCATCAACTGTACAATGATAAATAAACTGTGGTATTTACTGTGATGGAATCCTATGTAAGAACAAAAATTAATGAACTATAGCCGCACATAGCAACTTCGCTGAATTTCATAAACGTAATATAGAATGAAGTAAGCCAGACACAAAAAGTACATACCATATAGTTTCATTTATATAAATTTTAAAGCAATGTGACAAAACTAAACAGTAGAGAGGTGTGTTTAGGTGCCAGAGTCTTAAAGTTGTTTAATTGTCTACCACTCTTCTAGATATCCTAGGCGTAAATCTGTACGGTCTAGGCAAATAATAGTGTTCTCCACTTCTTTGCCGATAATCAGTTTGGGGGTGGCTATGTAACCCATTTCTGGGGAACTTCTAGGAAAGTATTCCTTGCTGATGTATAAGAAGAAATGCTCTCCTTTTACTCTAGTGTAATTCGGTGGGTCTGGATATGATGTCTACAAAAATGACAGCTCTCTTTGGATGCTGAGAAGAGCTAGATAAGGATAAATATGACGCTTCTCTGATGTTTGATGGGATGGATGATTTGATGCATTAACCAATTTTAGAATTGTTTAATCTTTGGACTTCTCGTAATGTGTAATAATATCTTTTCATTATTGTTTAAGCTCATTGAATCTGAGTTGTTTGTAATTTGAACCTGAAAGTATAATGCTATAGCAAGTATGTTCAGTAAAAATATTTTAAAAAAAAAGAAAACAATCCACAGAATGGAAAAGAATATTCACAAATTTATATCTGATAAAGTTTGTGTCCAGAATATGTAAAGAATTGACAACTCGATAATAAAAGACAATCTAATTAAAAAGTGAGTAAAGAACTAGAATAAACATTTCTATAAAGAAGATATATGGAAAAACAGATACATTGATCAATGGAATAGAACAAAGAGCCCAGAAATAAATCCATGCCTACATGCTCACTTAATGTATGACAAAGGAGGTAAGAATATACAATGGGGTAAAGACAGTCTCTTCAACAAATAGTGTTGGGAAAATTGGACAGATACATGCAACAAAAAAAGAAGCTGGACCACCTTCTTATACCGTATACAAGAATAGATTCAAAATGGATTAAAGACTTAAATGTAAGACCCAAAATCATAAAACGTCTAGAAGAAAACATAGGCAGTGAACTCTCTGATATTACTAACAGTAACTTCTTTTTGGATATATCTCCCTGGGCAAAGGAAACAAAGGAAAAAATAAACAGATGGGACTACATCAAACTAAAAAGTTTTTGTATAGCAAAGGAAACCATCAACAAAACAAAAAGACAAACGACTGATTGGGAGAAGATATTCACCAATGATACATCTGATAAGAGGTTAATATCCAAAATATATAAAGAACTCATACAACTCAACAACAAAAAACCAAACAATTCAATTAAAAAATGCGCAGAAGACCTGAACAGATACTTCTCCAAAGAGGAAATACAGATGACCAATAGACATATGAAAAGATGCTCAATGTCACTAATAATCAGAGAGAGGCAAATTAAAACCACAATGAGATATCACCTCTGACCTATCAGAATGGCTATCATCAATAAATCAAAAAACTACTAGTGTTGATGAGGATGCGGAGAAAAGGGAGCCCTCATACATGGTTGGTGGGATTTCAAATTGGTACAGCTGTTATGGAAAACAGTCTGGAGTTTTCTCAAAAAATTAAAAATAGATATGCCTTTTGACCCAGCAGTTGCTCTTCTAGTATTTATCCAAAGAAAACCAAAACAATAATTTGTAAAGATCTATGCACCCTAATATTCAGGGCAGCACAATTTACAATAGCCAAGATATGGAAGCAACCTAAATGATCATCAATAGACAACTGGATAAAGAAGTTATAGTTCACATATACAATGGAATATTACTCAGTCATTAAAAAAATGAAATCCTACCATTTGCAGTGACATGGGTGTACCTAAAGGTTATTATGCTGAGTGAAATAAGTCAGACAGAGAAAGATGAATACTGTATGGTTTCACTTATATGCAGAATTTAAGGAACAAAAAGAACTAACTAATCAAAAACAGACTCACAAATATAGTGGAAAGCTTGGTGATAGACATAGGGGAGGGGGGTAGGGAGGTTGGGAGAATGGGGTGAAGGGTTAAAGAAGTACGAATTACTGGCTGATAGTTGTTTATGGGGATGGGGAACACGACATGGGGAATGCAGTCAGCATTACTCTATTGGCTAGGTGGAGGGCCAGGGGAGGGAGGGAGCAACTAGGGGGAATGTTTTATAAACTATATAAATGTCTTATCTTAATTAATTTAATTAAGATAAATTAATTATAAAAAGAAAAAAGAAAGGGTATATATGGATAGCTAATAAACACATGAAAAGATGCTCAACATTATTAATGTTGCAAATTAAATGCAAGGTAAAATGCAAATTAAAACTATGAGGAGCTATCATTTTACACCAACTAGGATAACTATAATAAAAAAGACAGACAATGGTAAGTGTTGGTGAATATGTGGAGAAATTGGAACCTTCATGCTTTGCTGGTGAAGTTATAAAATGAAGCATGCGGTTGTGGAACATTATTTGGCAATTCTTCAGAAAGTTAAACATGGAATCATTGTATAACAGCAATTCTATTCCCAGGTATATACCCAAGAAAATTGGAAATATGTCCACACAAGAACTTGGATGTAAATGTTCATGGCAGCATCATTCTAATAGTCCCAAAGTAAAAACAATCCAAACGTCTATCAATGATGAATGGATAAATAAAAAGTAGTGTATCCATTTAATAGAATACTGTTCTTAAATAGAAAAGAATTAAATATTGAAGTATGTTCCAACATGGGTGAACCCTGAAAAACATTATGCTGAGTGAAAGAAAACAGACGCAAAGGGTCACATATTGTACGATTATATTAAATGTCCAGACAGGTACATTGAGAGAGACAGAAAGCAGATTAGTGGTGGCCAAGATCTGAGGGGAGGGGAGAATGAGGAATGACTACTAGCAAATATAGTGCCTTTTTGGGGTGATGAAATATTCTGGAATTAGATAGTGGTGATGGTTGTACAACTTTATGAATATACAAAAAACCACTAAAATGACACATTTTGAAAAAGTCAATTTTACGTTGAATTGCATCTTAATAAAAAAATATAAAAAACCAAGACTACTCTGGGAAATTTGGAATTGCCAGGTATTGAAAAGTTCTCTAAGGTAGTATATGCTTCAGAAAAGATAAGTCAATAGATAATATAAATTCCAGTTGTAAGTCCAAAGATGGACATTTATTTATTATATAGTAATGATGAATTTTAAAATTAATCTGGGAAAGTCAGATTGATTATTCAATAAATAAGTCCATGTAATTGGTTATTTGGTTAAGGGTTGAGGTGGAATCTTTGCTCCCACTATACACAAAATAATTTGCACCCAGGTCCTCACCCAGATTAGTGATCAGAGTGTTCTATGAACCATAGATTATGAAAAAGCAGCTTCCTCTTCATCCTCGGCCCTTTTTCTAATCGCCACTAACTTTCAGTTTTTTAAATTCCCCCCATTTTGTGTTTTTGTGTGCGTGTGTTCTGTGAACATCCTTCCGCCATCTTTGGATCAAACACAATTACAAGTTCAAGTTGCTGATAGGTTAAATCACTGAAGGGCACTGCGTTATGGGTATTGGAGCATCGATCCCCCCTTCTTTTGAGCAGCCGACGCACATGACTTCTCTCACTTTCCTCATTGTGTGTTACAACCTGCCCTTGTCTAACTTATTTTCAGTCTCTTAGAAGACTTTGTATTCTCTTTCATTTCTATTTTTATAATTCTGGAATGAAATGTTTCCATCTTATCTGGTGGAACTAAGGACAAGGCAAGACCACAAAGATACAAAGCAAGACCCTCATGGTTGAATAAGTCAGTTAGGATCAGTAGCTGGGATGGAGAGAACTTCTCTATGTATTTAGTACATGAGAGGTGAGTTGCTGTCTGATTTTTGAAACTTTCATTAGCAAGAACGTTTTGCATTCCAATGAGCCTTTGTATCAGGAGACGGCATGCAATGGACATGACTAGCAGTTATTCAAAGTAAGTACATTTGTTAAATGTTGACAGATGTGGGCAAAGATAGTAGCGTGCACAGCGCTTACGGAGAAGGAGCAGGCGTGGTGAAGGCAGGAGATATTCTCTTGCAAAATCACTGTTCTTGGAGGAACAGTAAATGCTAAGGCAACATTCTAGAGAAAAAGTATCCACTTTATTTCACCAATAATAGGAAGAGAAGCACTGGATATAACAGTATGCCTATTTATTAGTATTTTGGGGAATGCACTTTAGCAGACTTAAGCAATGAATTATATTTGAAACCATCCACAGGTTAGGCAGCCACAGAAAGGCTTTTGTTTAATTGTGTCTTTGTTCCACAACTTGCATAAAATCAATTAATTTTTCTATCTAAAGTCTTAGTGAACGCAAATGTTTACATGTGATAGCTACCTGTAATGTGAGACGAACAAAAAGGATAAAGAGAAGCATGGACCTTAGATGAACTTAGGAAAACACATAAAATAGAAAAAGCAATGGCGATGCCACATGAGCAAATACCTAACAGAGAGGCACAAATTATCTCGCAGGCACTAAGGAAATGAACATAAAGACGCATTGGGGTAGTTTGGGTAGCCTAGGGAATCCTTAAAGAAGGCCGGAGTAAAAATACCAATTTCAGAAGCTGCCAAGTACATTCACATTCACATTCATAATTGATTTTCTAAACTTCTTAGATGGTCTTACTCCAGGTTAGGGAATTTTTCAGAACAAAGCCCCTTTCTGCCATGACGCCCTCTGAGAGGTGATCCTTTTACTGAGTGCAGCACGCAGTTACATTATTTGAGCAGATCCTCCTTGGCTGAGACTTCGAAAATGATATCTGGCATTGAAGCAGGGATGGGGGATTGGTGAGGTACCATTATCACAGGTCCTGGAGGAGGCAAACCTCACAAACCCCTAAGGAGGGACGATGAGGGGGCTGAGAGCTCTGGGGATGACTTCTTAAGCCTGGGTTCAGGTGTTTTTCTTCTCTGAATTTGCAGGGACAAGTGGCACCTGGGAACAAGCCTCTCCCAGCACCCTAAAAACTTAGAGTATCTTAGGTTCATTGGGTGTGTGCTGGTTATCGACGACTGCTCCGTTTACTTGAAACCTCACCAGTCTGGGATCTTAAGCATCTGTAATCGTGAATCCAGACTACTGATTTTTCTCATGTGTCTTGAAGTTCTTGTCTTTCCTGATCATGAAAAAAAGCTCTGGAAGTATAGTTTATATTGCAAAGCAACCAAATTTATGAACACAAATCTCTATGGAACACTAAAGGCAGAATGCTCAGTGATGCTCTGACATTTTTAATAAAGATTTGTGTTCCATCCAGACATATTTGAAGCCAGGATGTGGGCTTGGAAAGCTGCCAGAAAGCCAAGAACATTGTGTGATCCATGGGCTGGCAATTGGGGACATCAAAGGAAGGGTCAGAGGAAGGTTCATTGCGTTCTGGGGGCGGGTTGGTGGGTACCAGGTGAATGTTGAAAGGTATCTTATCTTCAGATAGCTTAGAGCCTCAGTAAAGAAAGAAGGTATTTTGACAAATGGCTTTCCTTAAAAGAACACAGAGAAGGAAATCAGATAGCTATCAAGCTATCAAAGTACAAATTGTCACAGCAGAAGGAGAAAGGAGTTAATTTACCATGAGATAGTAAATTAAACCTAGAAATTATTGGGTTTTGTTAAATGCAGCTCTCCAGGAAGGCACTAGATTCTCAGCAAATAATTGATAATCACGTGTTTATTATTTATCTACCTTCCTTCTCTGTAATTATTAGTATTGAAAGTTTTGTGTCTTTGCTGCTTCAATTATTTATTTTTTTTCCTTTTATTGTTTCAATCTTTCCAAGTACATTATTTCTTTACCTTCAGCCTATAAACATCCTCCAGTTTCTGCACTTTAAAAACAGAACACAAGATTTCCTTTCTTGTATTTAGTTTACTTTTTACGTAAAACCCTAACTCTACCCTGTCTTCTCAGAAAAATAATAGTATATGTTTTGTTTCTAGCTCTTTCCATTCACTTCTTATTCTACAGGTTTTTGACATCTTCCCTCATCTTTCTACTGAATATACTTTTGTCAAATCACTGATAACTTTTTTTTTGTATAAAATAAATATATATACATTTATACACACATACATGAACATAGAGGCCTATATACTATATGTATATTTTATTTTTTATTCTGATTCCTAAATATATTTTTATTTTAAAATTGAAAAAACCATACAATTATTAAGATAATAAATATAATGCCTTATTCTATTACTTGAAAGATATTATTATTTTGGTTTATTTCTTTTTCCATTAAAACAACAGGTAGAGGAGAGTTTAAAAATTGTAATAAAATACTTTAAACTCCCTATGCTGAATAGTCGAATGAAATGTACACTTTTAGGAAAATATGTTAGTAAATTTGGCCAATATAATAAAATTATAAATAGTCAAAGCTCTATCATTTCACATTCAAAAGGTGTTACAGTGAGCCCGATTTTATTCATAACCTTCAAGGAACAGATAATTTCTTTTAAGAGAATAATTCAGATGATAGAATAAGCTACATAGCCACTTAACATTCTATTTTATAAAATAGAATAACCACAATATAAAAATGTTACCAGGGCAACATATTAGTTATATATCATTATATAACAACCCCCCCCCCCCAAAATGTAGTGGCTTGAACAAACAAACCTGTATTACCTCCAAGTTTCTGTGGGCCAGGAATCGGGGTATGGCTTAGCTGGGTGCCTTTGGCTCAAGGTCTCTTATGAGGCTGCAGATGAAGCTCTCGGCTGGGGCTGCACTCTCATCTGAAGCCTGGGGGAAGTCTTCCGAACTTACTCATGTGCTTGTTGGCAGGCCTCCGTCCCTTGCTACATGCGCCTCTCTCTAGAACTACATCAGGACATGGCTGCTGGCTTGCCAAGGGCAAGCACTCTGAGGAAGAGTGAGAGAGCATTCCCGAAATAAAAGTCGTGGTCTTTTTATAATCTAATTTTGAAAATGACATCCCATCTCATGTAATATACTCTATTCATTATATCTAAGTCAGTAAGTCCAGCCCACTTACGGGACAGGTTTGCACGTAAATGTGAACCTAGGGGCAGGGATAATTGAGGATTACCATAGAAGTTACTTTCCACAGACAGCAAAAAAATAAAAATAGCCCATCTAATGTATGAATACACACACACATGCACACACACATATATATACACACATACATATATATATATAAATGCTGCATAAACATTATCAAATTGAACTTAACTTCAAATTAAAAGATGACTTCAACATCATCAAGCACTTTTTATCTGAAAATAAAAGGATGGACCAACATTTAATACACTAAATTATTCATTTTTTTGAGCACTTAATATGTGCTAGGTACTGTCATAAGTCCTAGGAATATGGTAGTGGACTAGACAGACAAAGCCTGCCTCTGTGGGATATATATTGTAATGGTAGGGAATACTTCACACACACACACACACACACACACACACACACGATCATTTGAGAAACAATATCTGTGTGACAAAAGCAAAATAGGAGAGTTTTCACAAATTAGTAATAAAAGTGGTTTAATTAATATTGTTTTAGTTTTTTCTTCGATGCAAACTCTGAGACAAGAATTTTAATGCTAGTCACTTTTTCTGGGAGGCGGTCCTAATATACACTAGAAGAGTGAGGAAATGAGACAAAAAAGAGAAAAACTGAAAAAAGGTGAATATGAAGACAGTTAGCATTTTGGGCTCCTGTGTATCATTCCCGTGGTGAACTCGAGAATGAAGTGTAGGAGATCCTTCAAAGTTATGCCAGACAAAGGATGAAGACATCGGGATATTTATCTATACGACTCCTTACGCATTATTGATTGAGCGTTGTTTCCGGGGGTCTAACTACTTCTGGCATGTGATGATTCCCCAAAAACCTGGAGGAAGAGAGTCCCAGGTGTTTAGAATAAGCATCCCTCTCTGTGCAGAGAGATAAGAGCAGGGCAGCAACAACGTGCGCGGATGTCCATCATTTGCGCCACTCCGATTCTCTCATGCCCCGTGTTAAACTTCTTTCATCTTGTCCCTGATATTTTAAGGTTGGGGTTAGTTATAATTCAAAGGATAGTTGAAACGCTAGGGTGAGGAACATTACAAGCTTGCTACTTACAGTTGGTCTTGAGGCTGTAACTGATACGCATAATTTGTCTTCTTTATTATTCTAAACGAATACCGTGACACAGCACTTCTGTTGATTTATTGATTCATTATTGCTTATTTATTGATTTGTTATACCTGTGTATAAGGCAGACCATCATCCCTGTGATGTTTGAGTCCCTGGTTTCTGTGTCCTAGTCGGGCTGTGATTATTGAATTGTTAATTCATGGTTCTCACTGGGCATGGAATAATAAGGAGACACTCCAGTGACACCCCTAAGGTTTTATTTATCCTCTTCATAGAGTAGGAACTCTACCTTCCCATGGTAATTAGGACCGATTAACACTGCCAATGTAGTAATTCTTTTTTATATTGCTGCCTAGTCTTCTGGTTTCAGAGTTTCAAAATAACCAGATGGCACTCATAGCCCTATGCTTGGTAGAACCCTTAATGTGTCTGTTGGTAGAAGCAGCCCCATACTGAAGAAAATTTGGTCCAGTGGAGCCAAAAGATGTAGGGATAGGAAGCACAAATTCTCCAAGTGTGTCCCTAGGAATCACCAAAGGAGCTGTTCCTACATTCACACCTTGCTCCTTCAGACACAGGCCTCCTAGTTATTGGGAATTCAGAATCACATACTGGTCATTGGTTTAAAATATGTATTACATCTTAAAAGACAGTGCTGCACCAAACACTGTGACGTGACACCTTCCAGAGACTGCCTTCATCCTTAGGAAACTTATGTGATATTTTATTCTTCCTTAAGACTAGTCATTCTTAATTTCATCTACTATTTTTGAGTTTTTCATAACTTTGAAAATAGTTTCAGAGTCTCAAAGGACTATTACTTCCATGTACTGACCATTACACTTCTTCCATTTAACAATGAAGCTAAAGTTATAATAAATGAAGTGAACTGACCAATTATTGGGTAGCACAGCTGGATTAAACCAATTTCCAGTGCTTTTCCCATGAACGTATCTATAGTTGTTGGTTAGAAGTTTAGTAGCGGACAAGTGTAATGTGTTAATTTCAAGCTGTTGGAAGTGGTAGTCTTGAGTTCCGGTGGTAATGCTTTTTGCCTTGAAATGTTGTCTAGTTAATGAAATCACAGTAGTTGATTAAACTATTGATATGCAAAGAACTATGATGAAATTAGTACAGGTAAGAGTAGAATAATTATGTTATCCAATGCATTGGAGTTCGTTTAGGGGGCTGTCATAGACCTATCACATTTATAAGGATTTCTCTGTCTAAAAAGGACAAGGTCAAGGAGGAAGTAGCAGAATTACAAAATTATGAAAGCTGTGACTAAAGAAAAATTTGGACCAAAGAAGCACTCTTCAAAAATTTGAGCATGGTAGTACTTTGTGTAGTATGTGACAAATTTATAGAACTTAGTATTCAAGAATAGTATTTGGTTTTTGAGTGTCAGAGACACATAGAGTTAGAATATATCTAGTCTTCAAAATGAATGTTAAGGAGGCCACTGTGACATTCCATAATGATGAAATCCTAGAATAGATAGAGCATAGCGCGACCATCGATTCCATATCTCTAAGATCAAGGCAAAATTTTAAACTTTTATCTAATAATATATACCTATTAAATGGTTCCACTCGGGTAACTATACCTGCCTTAATAGCCTACTTCATCTACTTTAGTTGGGGTTGATTCTGCCTCACAGAAAACAACCATTAAAATTTCTTTCTCCTCTCCTAAGATTTAATTAATGGTCAAGAATTATATACAAATACAGACGGGCTTATGCCAAGTAACGAATAAAAAATATAACTCAAATTATGCATGCATGCTGATATAAGTGCATTGGTATACTCTATACAGTATGAGAGTAGAGTTTTCAGTTGGTGATGTCAGTGGTTTTGAAGGAACTTACTTAATCAGACCTTTAGAGGGCACTAGAAACCTTCGTTTAGAGTAAGGGCCTCTGATGATTCAGGTTTTAAGAATGAGGCTTGAGGAAGCACGCTTAACCTTCACTGAGTGTCAGGTTACATAAACAATAAAATTAAATCATAAGTCATGTAATTGAACCAAAATAATTTCCTTCTATAAATTATTAATAGATACCCAAGTACATACGGTTTTAAAGATGAAATCATGTGTATATAGTTGTGTTTATAAAGATAAGTACATTAATCAAAAGCTATATGACAGTGAGAAATGTTAGCAGCAAATACAAATACAAATGAAGATAGTTCTTTGAATTCCCCGTTTCATCAGCATCAAAAAACCATCAATCTTTTAGTCTTTTCCCTTCATATTATTAGGTATCCACGTTCTCTGTGTCTGATTGGATCCCTGGATTTTATTTCATGTTCTGAGTGACATTTTGCACAGATATATGGCATTGACTGCTCCTTTCCAGGGTTCGACATTCTTCCAGGTGTCCTTTGTTAGTCCCCATGTGACACGGAGAAACTTCTCACTCAGGGCTGCCAAACAGATCCTGGCTCATTTCTGTGTTGCCACGATATTTTGTTTTGATCATTATTGTAAATTAGCTCATCACATTTCCCATAGAAATACAATTCCAGACTTTTTCATCATGACCTTTCTCATAGTCATGCATCCACACAATAAAGAGCATGAGGATAAATCAAGTGTTTCAATATATATTAAAAATCTGGTGAAATTTCTAGTTTTGTTTTGGTTTCTTATAGGCTTGTTCTAAAAAATGAATACAAAAAGATTTGTATTTAAGTGACTTTTACAAGTTGATAAAATCATGTGACTTTTGGACATTGAGGTAATGAAAAAAAACTCTCCATTGCAACTTCTCTGTATGGAGTTTATAATAAGCATATTGTATAGCATCCCTTAGCTCAGAGCAGACAGAAAAATTACTTTTCTTTTATATGTCAATTGGTTAGTTGCTAAGAAAACTGGCTTAACACTATTAATTTATTTTTTCCCTTTATCTTGGTGATTTCGATGTGCTACAGTGCATTATCACTGTCAATTCTTTGTGTTTTTTGAAGAATGCCTAGCCTTCTATATACTCAAAATATTAGTCAACTCAGATCAGTGATTTGTGCATTTGGTTATAGTATATTTAAGTTGGAATAAACATTTGCATTGTAACAATTTCTGTTTTTTTCTCTTGATGTTGAAAAATTTTGACTGCTTTTAAAGGGCACACAACTCTAGCTGTCTTTATTTCTGCTATGTCAAAATCATCACTGTCAATGTTAGACAGGTCACCAGGGCATGTTATATGTCTGAATGGTTTGTTTTGAAGACTTGGTAGTATGTGGAACACAGACTTGGAGTTCTAATTCTGTTAAAAACAATGTGCTATAAATCTCCAAACACAAAAGACAAAACATGATTTGGAGTCTGTCAATATGCTGAAACCACAGCATTTGCATATTTATATCTAATATCAAACACTGAGAAGATAGACTTGGATGTAAAATTTTAAATAATTAAAATTAAAAATATGATGCTTAATATTATTACATAATAGTTAATATTATTGAGTGATTAATATCTTCTTTAAACTCAAGGTGGTGGCCTTTGGTTAAAATGATACTTTTAATGGTTGAAATTGCCATTTGTCACATGTCACATTTATATAATCTAATCTTTTTTCACAGGAAATAGAATATTAAGCAAGAGCTTTAGGCTTCAGAGGAAATTTCACTGTGATAACTTGTATCTCTAAGAATAAAGTGATGTGAGACTAAGAAGTCAAGAATAGCTTAATAATTTTGAATTATAAAAATGTGACAAAGAAAATGAATTTTAAAATAAACTTCTAGTATTCTTCAAACAGAACCAATAGGATGTGTTTAAGTATCCTTTGTTTATTATAAGGAATTGGCTCACAGAATCATGAAAAAGGGCAGGTCCCAAGAGATACAATATGAGTTGGCAAGCTGGAGGCCCAGAAGGGCTGGTATGTAATTCCAGTCCAAGTCCAAGGTCCTGAGAACCAGGAGAGCCGATGGTGTACTTCCTGTTCACAGGCCAGCAGTACTGGGACCCAGGAAGAGCCAATGTTTCAGTTTGAGCTCTAAAGTAGTAAAAAAAGCTGATTCAAATTGCTTCCAGTTTAAAGGCAGTCAAGCAGAAAGAATTCTCTTTACTTGGGAGCAAGTCATCCTTTTTGTTCTATTTAGGCTTTCAATTGGTTAGATGAGGCCCACCTACATTAGGAAAGGCAATCTGCTTTACTCCGTCTACTGATTTAAATGGTAATCTCATCCAGAAACACTCTCACATAAATATCCAGAGTAACGTTTGACTAAATATTTCAGCACCCTGTGGCCCAGGTAGGTTGCCACATGGAATTAACCATCATACTGTACAATGAACTTTCATTATTTATATAATAAAAAGGAATAATGTGTGCAAGATGAAAATATTTTTCCAATGCAATTTTGATATCTCACCTCTAGGAAAGCCAATTGCACAGTAATAGTGACTGATATTTGCTAGACATTTAATCGTAAGAGATATTCATGGCTCACTGCAGTGCAACTAAACACCAAGCCTTACAGTATGAGTCCTGATGGGTAAAGCGTTTGGTATCGCCTGCATTCAGGCTTGAAAAATCACACATTGTTATTTTGGTCAGGAGGTGGGTTCTTCACTAAAAAGTTATATAAAAAGGATGAAGAGCAGTCTACTTGCTAGAATTTCTGACAAAAAGTAAAAAAAGCCATATATCGTGAATAGTTATTTCAGAATATAAACAGGACAGGCAATTAGGTCAGATTAGGTCAAATGGTCGAAGGGTAGGTCAGAGTCAGGTGTGGTTTCCTAACTGCAATTAAAAGGATCTGAGGATTAATCATGAAAGCTTATTTCTAAGTCTTCTCCACAGAGACCTAGATTCAGTAGTTCTGGGATGGGCACCTGTATACCCACTTAAAGCAAACATCCAGGTGATTCTGCTACCAGTAGTATATAAAAGCAGTTTTAGAAAAACTGTAAGTTTCAAGTATAGGTGGCTAAAATGGAGTAAAAATGAATATCGTCAAATATGAGATCATCACATGTACGAGAAGTATAAACTGACAAACAAACCGAAGAAAATGAAAGAAGCCTCTCACTGTCTCACTAACAAAGAGGGAAAAATGAGGAGAGAGGCTTATCTCCTGATGATATTAATAAGTGTAAGTAACATGTGTCGGCTCTTTTTTAACTTTCTAATTTGATCCTAATAACAATGCTAGCGACGGCCTCTGGATGGCTAGTTTTAGACCCATTTTACAAATTAGGCCGTTGAGGCTCCGAGAGTTTTAGCAACTTGTCCAAGATTGCCATAGAAATTAGATTATAGTTAAAAAGCCCTCAACTTTGCCTGATGCTCTTAGTAGTAATATATTCAACCTTATCTCTGGGTTACCAGTAAGTGCATTCAGCTTCCTTCTCTACCTACTTCTGAGAGGATGGGTCTCACAGGGCAGAAACCTAGATGTTTAATTTGAATCGTTCTCAGTAATTTTGCCTTGCTTTTCTTCTTTCTCTTTTTCTTGCCTTCCTTTGTGGCTTTATGCAACTATGAACATTTTTTAAAAAGAGAATCATTGCTTTTTGAAACAGGAACAGAACATGAAGAAGTCACATTCAAGTTAATGATGCGGGAAGAACGTTAGCAGTCACGGCCCTGAACGGCAGGCAGGAGGACCAGCTAACATCGCCCTATCCTCTCCTCAGAAAAATTTCAGTTTCGGTCCTGGCTTTTTGCCTCCAGCTGTGTGGCAAGTTATCTAACCTCCCTAAAACCAATCTCTTTATCTGTAAAATAGGTATAGAAATGAACATTGTGTTAGTGCCATTTTTGTAGATTGAATTGTTAAACATCAGGGTTTTGAGAACTGTCTGTTAAGCTACTGGGGGGTTGAAATCAGCCACGTTGGAGGTTTATACATCCTGAAATTTGGAGAATGATGCAAATAAGACTTTTCCTCTCCTTTTTCAGAGAGCTGGTTTATGAACGCACTGGATATACCACATGCCACTCGAGGCTGTGCTTATGCATATAGAGTAACTGGCACACGGTGAACATGTCATCACTATCGGCACTGCAGGATTCTTCTGAAGGGCAGTGAGAGGGGGCTGTCCAGGGTGGAGTGAACCAGGTACTCTTATGTGATGTGGATGCAAGGTGATGTGTGTGTATGGATTTGGCAGCTTAAGAACCTTCATAAATGGTGACCTAGTAATTGTATGTCTTGGAGTTTGCCCTAAGGAAATGTTCAGGATTTCAGAAATGTGTAAGGTAATTTATAATAGCTCCAAACTGTGCATTAAAAAAAATCATACACACACATGAATACCCAACAGTTAAATTATAAGCTCCTTGAAAGACTCTGTCATATCTCTACTGTATGTGTAGCAATTAAATGATGCATATTTAATAGTTTTGAATGAAAGAATAAAGGAGAAAATTATTAACAAATATTATACCTATAATATATGTTTATTAACAATTATGTTTTCAATCATAGTTAATTATATAAGAAAATAGTCATGATTAAGTATTAATTTAAAAAAGCAACATGGTTAACTCCGGGGGACCCTATAATCTCAAGTTGGGACAAAAATACAAAACAAATTCAACCAAATAATTACTCTCTCACTTTGTTTCTCTTACAAATATGCACATGAGTGAGAGTGCATGCACACACACACACACACACACACACACAAGCCATATATACTGAGCAAGAAAGAAAAAAAGAGACTAAAATCAATTAAGAAGAAATAACATAACAGCTTTAAAATTACTTTAAATTAAAGTGATTTTATTATCTTCTCTTCATGGTACTATATAGTTTTTTCAAAATCTCCATAATGACTATGTGTTTCTTTGAGAGAGGAAATGATATCCATTACAAAACTTAAATTTAACGAAATATGATTAAGTTACCCATAAAAAGTATCCAATGAAAAGAAAGTATATTAGACATTGAAATATAAGTGTATTGCTTACTAAAATAAACATAAAATTAATGAATAATGAGTAGGCACACACAGACGTGACTGAGAGTAGTCTGAAAAATTGGGTCAGAAAACAAGAAATGCCTGTCTTAACTACCCTCGCCTGTTTCTTTCTCTCTTCTCTATTTCCCTTCTTCTTGCAAGTGTAGCATTAAAAAAAAAAAAAAATCTCATCCAGCATTTTCGAAATGACATTGATCTTGAAGTTGAAATTTTGGAGACATAATTTTCACAGCATAATTTTTATCCTCAAAATAATGTAGAAATACTGCCTGGCTTGCAGCTTCTTAAGAAAATGTGTCATTATCATCAATCTTCTCTATTTTATCTAACTCTAAGAATTTACCTTTCTAAAAATCTGTTAATTTGTATTAACACCGATAGTACCAGAAAAAAGTACACCAAATTCATGATTATAGATGATATTCAATCATGAAAAAAGTGGACATTGAATGTTAGCTTATTATCAACAACTTACATTTCAAATTAGCTGATCGAATTTGATGGTCAATTTTAATATGGCTTTCCCCTCCTCCACCCGTTGTAATTCTTTATTCATGATTATTTCATAGCCGAACACTCTATTCCTGCCTTCTGCATACCTATGTCCTTCACTTTTCTCCTTCTACTTTCCTCAATGATTGTTTAATCATATTTATCAACAGAGAGCTAGTGCTCTTCTCTCTTTAGAGAACCATACATTTCTTTCTCTAAATAAGTGGTGAAGAAAGACATGGTGTAGGCATTAGCACTGCCAAAGGTTGCAGAAATTGGGGGTGTTCTCTGTGTTTATACTTCTCAGTAGGTAAAAGGGGCATGTTTGCTTGACAATAAGTCATTTCAAAGGATAATTTCCTTTTCTTGCGTGTTTTATGATACAAAATAATGTAAAGATTGAATTACAAAAGTACATTTTATCGAATGTACTTCAAATGAGATGTAAAGCATAGCTTGGTTTGATGGGATGATGCTGATCATATTGGAAAGTAAGCAGGTTCAAGCATGGGCACAGATGACAGGATGCATTTGTAACTTGATAGAACAAAGAGAAATAATGTTTTAGAAACTCACATAATGATTTTACACATGAGCACACTTCAGGGTAAATAACAGATAGTTTAGGCAAAAACAATCTTTTGTCTGATTGAATACTGTACTATTATAAATATTGTACTATTACCAATGGTCTGGGTTTAAGTAATCCAACATGGATTTTATTCCACACATAATTTCCCATAAAATATTATTCCTCGATTTAGTATTTCTCTCCTAGTTTTCTTCAAAGTGATTTCTAATGCAAAATTACAGCATCTGGATAGAATTAAATGGCTGGCTGGCTTAGTCTCATTTTGCTAATTTCATGTTATTATGTAAACAATATTTAAAAGACCATAGCTAAATCTAGGCATGATTAACTATCTGGAAATTCCGCAAACACAACAGATTCGGCTTATCTCAGTGGAAATTCTTTGTTTTTCAAAAAGATAGTTCGGTCAGCTTTTAGCATTGTAAAAATTTAGCAGCGAAGTCTCTGTCAGTTTGCATGAACTGAAAGCTTTATGTTCCAGATTGCATCTAAACTTAATCTTCAGCGAAGGTGACCACTTTTTATATTCCAGCGCCTTTTCTTTTGCTCTTTCTTACCTCCTGTTCCAACAGGGTCCCTTTTAGAGAAGTTCTTCCAGGGTATACTATAATCTATAGGCAAGACCTTGTATCATTCAGTCGTAACAGTCGGGAGGAGGGAACTTGATTACCACATGAGAGGCTGAGACAGAAAGAAATCAAAATAGTGAGAAGCTCCTTAGGGAGCCTGTCAGTCCGCCTTTAAATGGAGACTTCGCCTGAGGAAGCGGTCTCAGTGCTCTGAAATGTCCAAGGCAGGCTTCTTCCGAGGTCATAAATGTTGCAATTGCTTTGGATATCTTTGTAAAATATTTTGTCTACTCTTATTGAGGCTCCGAGACTTTAGGATGTGTTCAATACATGAAAAATAAGAGATGATGAATGAAAGTGTTTAAATGGAGTAATGTTAATAACAATTGTTTGTTCACTACGTTTGGCCAAATATAATCTCGGAGAACCCTATTTTTCAGTATTTAAATATGAAAACTAATTAGTATTAACTCAGGCAGGAATGTTTTATGTCAAATCTCTGGCCGTATCTGTTATGATATGGCATAAAAAGTGATGAATTACCAATTAGTTAGGAAAAAGATGTATTCAAACATCTCAGTCTAATAAGTCTATCTTATAAAACTTTGTCACTAAGACTGACAGACACTTCTCCTAAGAAGACATATAAATGGCCAACAGATATATGAAAAGATGCTTAACTTCACTATTAGGGAAATGCAAACTGAAACCACAATGAGATTGTCATCTCACACCTGTTACAATGGCTATTATTAACAAGACAAGAAATAACCAGTGTTGGAAAAGCTGTGGGGGAAAAGGAACCCTTATATACTGCTGGTAGAAATGTAAATTGGTACAGTCACTATGGAAAACAGTATGGAGATTCCTCAAAAAAATTAAGAATAGAATTACCATATGACCCAGCAATCCCTCTTCTGGGTATCTACCCCCAAAATTTAAAAAACATTTATCCATAAAGATATACATACCCCTATGTTCATTGCAGCATTATTCACAGTGGCCAAGACATGGAAACAACTGAAGTGTCCTTTGATAGATGATTAGATAAAGAAGCTGTGGTACATGCATACAATGGAATACTATTCAGCCATAAGAAAAGATGAAATATTGCCGTTTGTGACAACATAGATAGATCTTGAGATAATCATGCTAAGCGAAATAAGTCAGATGGAAAAAGTCAAGAGCCACATAATTTCATTCATATGTGGGATATAAAACTGAAATCAACAAATGACCAAACAAGACAAATAAACAAACAAAAACTCATAGACATAACAGCATAGTGGTTACCATACAGAATGGGAGTGGGGAGAGGGAGGTAAGGAAGGGTAAAGAGAGTCAAATATATGGTGATGAAAGGAGATTTGGCTGTGAGTGGTGGACGCACATTGCAATATACCAACGACGTAGTTTAGGATTATATACTGGAAACGTATCATTTTATTAACTAATATCACCCTAATAAATCGAATAGAATTTAAAAAATAAATTCTAATTCTAAAAAACAACGAAAACTTTGTCACTAAGAAAGAAAACTTAGCCGATAACCACTTATTTAGGCATAAAAAGTCAGTATGTAATCGGGAGCTGAATATTCTTGTACTTTAAGGAATTCTTACACTAACAAAAGAGAATGATTGTAATTACTATAAAATATTAGAACTGAATTAAGGTCAGCATCTATAATGTTCTGACTAAATGGCCATGTCTTGGGGACTTGTAGTATCTGGAAAATATTAGTATCAGGTAAAAGACAAAGGAGAACTTGTGAAAAAGAGATAAAGGGGTCAGTGATGAATGTATCTAAGCATTTAAAACACATCATTTGGAAGATTTATCTAGGGGAAGGTGGAGTGGTGGGTGGAAAACTTATTCAGAAGTGTAGATTTTCTAAGCCATCTTTGTATGAAAGACAAGATTCCATGTGATTCCTGTGGTGTACGGTTAGTAATTAAAGTCTTTTGCATCTTAAAGATGTTTCCTTATCTTTTTATTACATCTCATTTTTCTATCGGTTTTGTAATTTAGGGAAGACCTCCTTTTTGATGAATGGTTACACAATTTTCTGTAACAGTGAAGGTCCTAAAAACAAGCTCAGTCATCTCCGAGGCACCATGCTCTTTTCACCACACTACACTAAACAGAGTGTTTTCCATGTTCTGTCCTTTTCTAGAAATGGAAGGGTTCCCCAGCCCCCAGTTCCATATACACTGCAATTTTCTATTTATGCATCAAAGCATTGAGAGCTGACAGCTCATCCCCAATGGAGAGCGTGCAGAAGAGGCTTTCCTTATCTCCAAACTTAGTGTAAGCATATTCCTAGCAATCGAAAAACAAAAGCAGATGCTATTTCTACTCAGCAAAATGCAGAGGTGGCAAAAAGGCTCGCTAATGTGCTGCTTCCTATGATGCTCTTGTGAAACATTTGCCTAATGTCCCGAGAAGGGACAAGTGTTCATGCAAATAATTTCCCTCTTCTGACAGTGTTCACTATAATTAAAAAAAAAAAAAAGGCCTAATACTAAAAAGAAAAACAGTGATCATGGAGATGTTTGGGTAAATATTTTTGCAGTTACTGCAAACATTTTAAAAATAGATAAGATAGCTTATAAAACTGATATTCTAGTTTATCGAAAAGTATCACATGAATTACCAACTTCCAAAAAATAGATCTTGCAACTTCCTAAGACATGCTTGTCATTACTTTTTAATGAGCTCAATTTGATCTTTGGTGTATCTCAAGAAGGGATTCTGCGGTGTCCTGACACCCTTATCAATACTGTCATTAAACATTGTTAAGATACAACTTCTGACTCTTTGTATTATCTATTTATTTAGATTCTGGATTAACTGCAGCTTTTTATAACACTATTTTTACTTGTGCATTCTTGAAGTTTATATTTACTGCCTTATTTTCAAGCTATAGCATTTTATTACTCTGGAGAATAAATGATCTATTCTAGGTATATTCTCTTGACTTTAGGGTACATTTCAAATATTAAGGTACACAGGGAATGCTGTCCCTGTGTAGACCACCAGCTCAGATAGTTCTCTTAAAATGCTTTTAGTAAATCCAATTACTAATTTTTATCTTTGGAATAATATGACATTGGCTATTAATAAAGATATGAGTTCACTGGAGCTATACCAAAATCATTAGCTTTCATAAGACAGAAATGAAATTATGATAAAAATCACGATAAAAGTGGATGCTCTAACAATGTTTTCAGCAAAAAAAAAAAGTTCATTTTTATTTTTCAAGTACTTGATACCATCAATTTAAAGTAAATTTGCCTTAGATCTTGGTTTAAATATTCAATTAATCATTCTAACTAATAAACGTAAGTCACTAAAGGAATGATTTGTGAGCTGTACTTGATCCTAACACTGTATGAGACTGCCCTCTCCCTGACATTAGCCTAAGTCCCGGTGCTTCTTAAATGTCTCAATTACTAAGTTTAAAATATACTAAGTGCTAAACCAGGCAAAAAATTCACCTAGCATAATTAAACATTTTCGGCATGAACCATATATTCGAGAAGTCAGACTACATTATTTCTTCATAAACCAAAAGGAGGCAAAGAGTTAGAGCAATCGAGCCTGGCTGGGCAATACCCAGGAAATGCTTTTAGAAGGTCTTATTTTTAAAACTTATGTTCTTACACTATCCAAACATTATGCACTTTGTTAAAAAATTTTTTACTTAAGTATAGCATACATATTTTGTGTGCCCTCCAAAAATAATCCCTATCTTAAGTTTTAATAACATGGATTAGTTTCACCAATTTTGTGCTTCATGTAAATGGAATTATCCTATATGACCTCTACCGCAGCTTGTTTATGTCACTCAGTATTTTGTTTTTAAATTCATCCGTGTCATGACACGTATTTGTAGAGTACTCCTTCTCATTACTGTGCTGTACTCCAGTGTGCCAATTTACCCCATTATTTAACCAGACAACCATTGATAGACACTTGTTGGTTTTTAGTTTTGAAGCATAATGATTAATATTTTTTATGAAACTTCTGGTACATGTCATTCATTGAAAGCATGAAGACATTTCCATCAGGCTTTTAACTCAGATTGTACTTACTTAGAGTATATGATATGCTTGGGCATAGGAAATAGTATGAGCAGTTTTCCAGTGGGTTTCCAGCAGTTTACACACCTAACACCAATGCATTCGAGTTTTAATTATCCATAACCTTGTTTACAATATGTTCAATCAAAACTTTCATTTTAGTCATTCTGGTGTTATAAAATATTATAAAATTGCATTTTTAATATGTGTTTTTTGATAATTAAAAATTTGATCACCTTTTCATCTGTTTACTGACTGTCCTTTTTTGAGAAATAACTGAGTATTTTGGCCAATTTACTATTGAACTATCTTTCTTTAATATCACGGTGTTGAAGGAGTCATATATTTTTTGTGTATAAGTTCCTTTTAATACATGCATTTTGCAAACATATTTTTCAAATAATCAAGTAGCATTTATTTTAATTTTTAATGGCATTTTTTGAAGAGTACACAAACTTTTATTGGTCTATTTAACAACTAATGTTTTCACTTTCAGATTTTTTTTTCATTCAGGTAAACTTGCTTACTCCATGGACATAAATTAACTTTTTCTGCTTTAATTTGATAGTTTATTAATATACTGTTGACACTGAAAACTAAAACCAATCTGGAATTGGTCTCAGTGTGCAGTTTATGGTAGAGCAAAAGATATGTCATTTTCACATGGATATTAATCGACAAACACAAGCTACTGAAAAGTTTATTCAGCTCTCCATTCTATTTCACTGGTCATTTTCTACTATCTCAATTTCTATAGCTTTGTAATACGACTGAATATCTGGTAGTATTTTTTTTCTTCAAAGTGTCAGGTGAGTGGTAGTTCTAGAGTGATTGTGTGAAGATCTAGACAGACTTTCTCCTTAGGTACAACCCTTTAACAGATAAAATAGTTTTAAAAATTAATGTCTCATGTTCCTATACACTAACACATTTCAGATGAAGAAATAAAAAACCAATTCATATTGCAATTGCAAAAAATGAATAAAATACTTATGAATAAACTTAACAAGGCATGTGAAGAACCTATAATTGAAAACTATAAGGTATTATTAAAAGAAACAGAAGAAAAACAAAGAAATGGAAAGATATTCCATGTTCCTTGATTGGAAGAATCAACATAGTTAAAGTGGCCATATGACCCAAAGCAATGTACAGATTTAATGCAATTCCTATCAAAATCCCAATGGCATTTTTAAAAGAAATAGAACAAAAAATCATCAGATTTGTATGGAATCACAAAATACCTGAAAAAGCCAAAGCAATCCTGAGAAAAAAGAATGAGGCTGGTGGCATCACACTGCCAGACTTTAAATTATACTACAAAGTGGCAGTAATCAAAATAGCATAGTCCTGGCAGAAAAACAGACACATAGACCAATGGCACAGAACTGAGCGCCCAGAAATACATTCACATATATCAGGGCACATAATTTTCGACAAAGGAGCCAAAAATATGCAATGGAGAAAAGAAAGCCTCTTCTGTAAATGGTGCTGGAAAATTGGAAAGCCGCATGCAAAAGAATGAAACTAGACTGGTATCTGTCACCATACACCAAAATTAACTCTAAATGGATCAAAGACTTACATATATAGACCTGAAACAATAAATTGCACAGAAGAAAACATAGGTTCTAAACTCATGAACCTTAGATTTAGAGAGGATTTTATAAATCAGACTTCAAAGGCAATAGAAGTAAAAGCAAAAATAAATAAATAGGACTATACCGAACTGAAAAAAACTTTTGCACAGCAAAGGAAATCACCAACAAGACAGAGAGGCAACCAACTGAATGGGAGAAGATATTTGCAAACAATGCTTTTGATAAGGGCTAATATCCAAAATATGCAAAGAACTCATACAACTCAATAACAGCAACAAAAAAATCAAACAATTCAATTAAAACATGAGCAGAGAACCTGAATAGACACTTCTCCCAAGAAGACATGCAGATGGTCAACAGACATATGAAAAGATGCTCAACTTTACTAGCTATTAGGAAAATGCAAATCAAAACCACAATGAGATACCCCCTCATACCTGTTAGAATGGCTATCATGAAGAACAGGGGTCCCCAACCCCTGGGCCATGGACCAGTACCCATCTGTGGCCTGTTAGGTGAGTGGTGCATCAGCGAGAGAAGCTTCATTTGTATTTGCTGCTGCTCCTCAGTGCTAGCATTACTGCCTCAGCTCTGCCTCAGATCACCAGGTATTAGATTCTCTTAGGAGCATCGGTCTCTGGTGCCAAAAGGTTGGGGATCACTGATCAACAGGACAAGGAATAACATGTGTTGGCAAGATTTTGAGAAAAAAGAATTCTTATGCACTGCTGGTGAGAATGTAAATTGGTATAGCCATGATGGAAAACAGTATGGAGTTTCCTCAAAAAACTATGTCCTTCATAGATGATTGGATAAAGAAGATGTGGTACATATATACAACGGAATACTACCCAGCCATAAGAAAAGATGAAATACTGTCATTGTGACGACATGAATGAATCTTGACAAAATCATGCTAAACAAAATAAGTCAGACAGAAAAAGTTGAGAACCATATGATTTCACTCATATATGAGATATAAACCTGAAAGCAACAAATGAACAAGACAGACAAACAAGAACTTATAGACACAGACAACAATTTAGTGGTTACCAGAGGGAAATGGGGGAGGAAGGGAGGAAGATAAAGGTAAAGGGGGTCAAATATATGGTGACAGAAGGAAATTTAACTTTGGGTGGTGAACATGCAATGCAATATACATATGACATTTTGAATTTTACACTTGAAACTTATATAATTTTATTAACCAATGTCACCCCAATACATTTAATAAAAAAATTGATGTCTCTGGAAATTGATCTAAGGTCATGTAATTGCATATTTATGACTTAAACTAAAGAAACGTTTGTTCAAATATATTTTTAAAATCTCGGTAAAAGCAGAAAGAAGCTGTGGCATTTGACTAATAATGGAATCCCATGTTAAAGGTCAATGTTGCTCTCTGTATTCTGAACTGAGGCGGTCAAGATGAAAGGGGTTTCATCCAGCCCTAAGTTCCTAATCTTGCGCTGTGGTTTCATCCAAGCAAGTGTAGACCTCATACTTACCTATTTCTTCCCTAGATTCTGTATTGGAAATTATATAGTACATGGGCATAAACAAATTCAATCACCCAGCTATCACTCAAAGGGTGAGAGTTAGGCCTCCAGCACAATGTATTTAGAATACTGAGTCCCCAGTTTTGCTTGTCACACCTTGCTTGTAGAGCAACTGTTCTATGCTAAGAAGGGCAACCTAAGACGACCATGGTATATCATTTTCCTCTCACATTGACCTGTACAGAGGGCATGTTGTTTTGATAAAAATATATACTGTCTGCACCTACCACTCCTATGTAGTGGCACAGATGTTCTGCCAGGGGAGACTCAGGTCATAGGAAGGGCTCTGCCTGAGGAGACTGACTTTATTTGGTACACGGAATGGAGAAATTCATAAATAAGGGTATTATTGAAAATAATGAAGATTTTGGCACCAAGCATTTCATAGTGGGTTGTCCAAGAACCTAAAAGCAACAATAAGTAGTCCATCAGAAGTTTAACAGATCAGAAAAGGAGACAGCCGACAAGATCTCTCCTGCATCTCACTCATCACTGTGTGTATTTGCTGAAGTGCACTCACTCAGGAGCAATGTGTGCATCGTATTTGGCTAACTTGAAATATTCCCAGACCACAGTCACATTTATCAACAAAGGATAGAAACCTCACTGGTTCAAAAGGATATAGTACATCTTCTGACTAAATACTAGCTGTATGGAAAACCACTATGAATAACAATAAAGACATAAAATCTTAAAACCATCCATCCATCCATCCATCCATCCATTCTTACATACATACATACATACATACATACATACATATGTACATACATACACCCAAGTGGAAAGTCTTGAGTTGAATATTATAATAACCAAAGTAAAACATTTACTAGAAGAGATCGCTAGAAGAATTCAGCAGGCAGAAAAAAGAATCAGCCAATTTGACAGATTGTGAAGGGTATCACAGTCAGAACAAAAGAAACAAGACAAATAAAATTTGTCCATGCTTCTGAGAAATATGTGACCTGATCTGAAGCAATGAATTGACGTTTCTCCTCCCTTAAAAAAATATTGTCAACAAACATCTGTTGAATATTATTTCTATTCACCTCTATCTTTTCACTTCCTCTAATTCTCTAGTAATAGAAGTGTTAGAACATTTAATATGTTACATACATTAGTAAAGCTCAATTTTAATGCTCTTTTTTCAGCGTACGTCAGTGTGGGGATTTTTCCATAAACTGCTTCCCAGATAAGCAATTTTGTATTTTCACATGCCTAAATTACTATTCAAACCATCCACCAAATTCTTATTAGTTCTAAAATATTATTTATACTTTTGCATATTCCAACTCACCTGAGGACATTCTATGTTCTTTCTTGTATTTTATATTTTTTCTTGTATTTTATATTTTTTCTTCTATTTTAAATTGTATTAATTGTAGTTATGATTTTTTTTTTTAAATGTACTCTTGCTCCACTATCTGGATCACCTTGACATTACTTTTAATTTCTCCTTTTCTTTCCTTTTCTTTTTCTTCTTTTAGTAATAGGTTATAAATTTTAGCTCTTAGCATGTATGGTAATGATTTATTATGTGCAGGAAATTGTATATAAACAACCAAAGAAGCTTCAGGTGGCTCTTCTAGAAAGTTTTCTGTTTGCTTTGTTAGGAGAACAGCCTGAAAAACTCATTTCCTAAATTCATTCATGGATTGGCTAGGTCATAGATGATTGAGTTTTTAGTAAATCTTGGGCAAATTTCCTTTTCTTTGTGCTGTTCAGGCATGGGCCTGCGAGACTTTCAATTGTGAGTTTATGTGACTATTTTTTCTCAGCTCTGAAAGATTATGGGGGATTCATCTCTAGAGGATCACATCATTGTCTAGAGGATCGCAACTCAGCTCTCCAACTGATTGCCACATGCACCATCAAAAGCACATAAGTGTATTATGGGGAGAGGGTACGGATGCTCGATATAAGCCTTCTTTTACCATCTCTTGCATCTGAAACATACCATGATTTTAGGGAACTATGCTTTTGAGAAATTTCAGACTAGCTCACCAGCATCCCACAAAGCTCTAAAAATAAGTAAATGTGACCTGGGGAAAAAAGATTGTGAATTACAGGCCTCTCAATGTCTAACTTATGAATTTATCTAAACCTGTGTAGTAACCAAGAGCATTGGGGATATCTCTTTCCCTCAAGAGGAAGTCCTCTAACTGGGCCAAGGTTAGGCTCAGTTCACATCCAGTGACGCCATGTACTCTGAGGAAAAAATGGCTGACAAGATTCAATGCTTTTCAGAATGATTTCTCTGTTTGGATTTTAGGTCATTTACTCCACATTGCTTCCTTAGCACTCTAATGTCCTTACCAATGGTTCTTAAAATATACCTGGGATTTTCTAGTTTTTTTCTCCCTGAAAGGGAATACTTATTCTATATAGAATTGTAAGAATCTTCTTTACCCTATTTTACAAGTAAAGTTATGAAGGAGTTGAGTGGCAAGTATTATTTCTTGTCTTTTCAGATTTTGAAGTAATTCTCAGTGTAAATCATGCCCATAAGGTGGTAAAGGGCAGTGGTGTAAAAAACTCCAACGCTTCTGCTGTCAGACTCCTTTCTGTGTTTTCTATTATATTAAGATAATACTGTATCAGCTGAGATCTGTCATAAAAGGAAACCACGCCATTGAGATCACCATGAGTTATTAACAAGAAGATGTAGCTATTGCTCCTAGGACTGGAAATCAAAGGGAAGAAGTGGGATTATTGGAATTTCTGTCTTAGGAATAAGTCCTGTGGATCTAAGACTTCGACGTCTGTGGCAGTGGTTAGGCAATCTAGTTCTGGAAGCTCAGGGATTGGTGAAGACTCAAAGACTTGGCATTCTAAAACCCGAGAGTAAGATATTGTTAATGTGCCAGTATCTCTGAGGCTGGCAATACTGTTGGATCTGACAGTTACTTAAAAATGTGTATCTATAATTATTATATATAATATATAATTTTATATATAAGATATTACGTATAGTAGTAACATTGTGCAGACTGAAAGTTACTGTCATTGCAAAAGTGAGAGCTGTTAATGAGGCAATAATGACATGAACGATAATCATAAAATTTCCCGCTTCCAGTCTCCCTCTAGTTTTCTCCTTTTGCAGAAACTCGTAGAGGACAGGCAAAGACGAAATTTGATTTTTTTTTTTGTTAGTGTTCTCTGTGTGACAAAGCAGAGTACAAAGAGGAAGGGTGGTTGGAGTTGAGACAGCAAATTAAAAGCACAAACATACACCTTATCCATGAGCTTTGCCTTCGCTCAGGAGACACAAAGAGATTAATTCCGTGAAAAATTAAACACTAAAATTATTTAAAATAATAGAAAATAGAATTTTCTAGAAATTAGCACTTTTTTTTTCTAATTGTTTAATGGCCAATGTTTATGATCCCAAGTAACGAAAATCTCAGGATTCTGTCAATGATTTGTGACACATTCTATAACATTTCTATGGCCAGTGAACTAAAACTTTGTACATGGGAAACTGGGGTCCTTTTTGAAACTGTAAATTTTGGCTTTTCTTTCTAAGATACTTTTGGGGCATTTTGCTGTTCTTCCTTAGATGAAATCAAAACATTTTACTCTTCTTCCTTCGGTAAAGTTTTGATATTTTGTTCTTCTGAGCTTAAGCTGAAGTTTCATTTACTTCTTGAGATGAAGTAACACTCTGCTTTTGACTCTCATCTGTTAGCGCTCGTGTGACAATAAAGAAAATTAACAAGCGTAATAATAAGACAAGAACAAAAAGCAACCATAGTACCAGATAGCTGTTCCATTGCTCCATTTCATTCTTTTTCCTAGGGGGTGGTCCACTGTCAACACTGCCTCCGTAGCCCATTTCCAGGCAGTTGGGAGGGTCCCGCTCGGAGCTGCAGTGGCAGTGATGCCTGTTGTTACAGACTCCGTTCATATTGCAAGTCTCAGGTGAACAATCGCTGACTAGAAGTGACATAGGGACACACTTCCTTTGGATGCACATATGTTCCTTACCACATGCTGTGCCATCTTTCACTTCACCGATGTCAGGTATGGTCATCCCCAAATGGTAGTCGGTACCCCAGCAGGTGACGTTATTGAAGTGAATCCAGTGCACAGTGGAATGATCTCTCAGAAGAGGAATTTCTGTCACATTCTCACACTGAACTCTCCCACACAGGATATCTGAGATGGCACATCGTACATACGTAGAGCCACTAATACCACAGTGACCAAAACGGTCACCTCGGATGTTCATTCTTCTGTAGCAACTCTGATCTGCACTCTTGGCCTTTTTGCCAAAAATTTTCTTACATTGTTCTTCACGGTTATTGCATCTCTTTTCATAGCAGTAGCCGCCGCCCGTGCATGGGACTCCGTCCTGTACATACACATCTTCCGGACAATGATAGGATGTTCCGTTGCACCACTCTGGAAGGTCACACACATTTTCCTCTTTTCTACACAAACTACCTGATGGCATGATCTTGCAGTCTTTGCAACAAAGCCCAAAAGCGCAAGAAGCCCCAGGTTCCAGAGTGCAGTCTAACCGACAACATGGGTCACGAATACACAAATGGTGAGCACCACAGTCACACTCTTCTCCTTCTTCAACCACGCTGTTCCCACATTCTTTGAATGTGAAGATGTCCTCTGCGTTTGATGTAAGGTATAAACAGTTTGTTTTTGTAACGGTGTCCATGAACTGAACATAACTGCAGTTGCTGAATCTAGTTGCCGCTGTTTTTACTGGATGCATAATGCACACCTTCTCCCCACACTTACAAGTCTTATTATCATGTCTCATACCCAAATTATGACCGATCTCATGTGACACAATAAGTGAAAGTTCATACAAATTATCAGTCTGGAAACTATCGACTCCACAGTTCTGAACTCTACATACTGTTCCAACATTGGCTAAGCCAAGATAAACACCATAGCTATAATTTACAAAAATATGTGCAACATCATGGGGCAAACGATTATTTAATTCACTTTGCTTCCAGTCGCAAAATTCTGAAAGGAGATTATGTATAGAATTTATTGGAAGGAGGTTTCCTGTAGTCCAGATCTCAATTCCCATTAAAAGCACATCAACATCCAGTGAATTTAACAAGTTATCTATTTCATTGACAACAAGGCATACTTCCTTCTGCACAAAGGAGACGTTACTTTGGAGATGAAGATACCGATTGTGGTCTACCACTATTGCCAGTTCAAGAAACCGCTTGTGGGTCCACCAGCCTTCATACCCAATTTGCATCAAAGTGTAATTAATGTTCTCTTGAAACGTCAATTGCCGTGCTATTTCTTCATCTGTTAATCCACATCTCATGGGTGTCTTCTCACTGCTCATCTTATATATGAGATGTTCAAATGTGGTAGAAAGACTTTTGGGCTCGATTTCATAAACCACGCCATTTGTCTTTAATATTCCTTGAAAGCCCCCAAAACAAGTACTGAGTGCAACCAGGGATTCAGGGTCCCCTTCCACATACCCCTGATAGTAGCAGTCATTCTGGACAAAAGGCTGGTCCTCAATGAGAGCACCCTGGTCTGTGTAGGTGAACACTGGGAGGTGTCTGGGCAGCAAATACTTCTTGACCCTCATGAGGACAACGTGTCTCTGGCCTCCAAAACGCATGCTGTAAGAGAACCAACCTTGAGACTTCATACCGACATTAGTGACTTTTACCTTTAAGGGAATCACCACTTCTGGGGAACCATGGCGTTGGGAGTGCCCAGCTTGGGGACATCCTGACAGAAACAGAAACACCCCCAGCCAGACTGGCGGGAGAGTGCTCCTCATATGCACCAGAGCCTCACCCACAGCCATTATGGAGCTACTGTACGCAGCTATTGATGACAGCAAAATAGGACATGCAGGAAGCATTGCTGTTCTGTCTCCGCTCTCTGAGCTGACTGTATCCAGACCTGATTTTCAATCTGTGACTCTCTGGCAGAGTCACACCATCAGAGCAGCATACTAAAAGAGAAAATAGAAAGAATGATAGAGAGAGGGGTGGGGGTTAGAAGCAGGCCAACGTGGAAAAGGAAGAGAAAAGCACGGATTAAAATTGGTTAGTACTTGGCTGAAGACATGATTCAGTTTACTGTACACATTTGCTCTTAAGCAATGATAAAGTCGTGTGAGACTGCGGATGTACGAGAGATTGGGGATTGGCCGGAGGCTGAATCTAGGCAAAGGGTACATAGTGATTAACGATACTGTTTTTAAATATGTGAATATGTGTGAACATTTTCATAATAAATATATAAAAGGAAAGGGTCTTAATGGAAAGGTGAACGTATGTTTTGAGAGGCAGTCTCATTGTATACATACATTGATTTGGTATAAATATTTACATGAAATAATAAATTCTTTAGTCACATTATGCAAGAGACATATATAAAAGTCATTTTATTTTTTTCTTATTATCCCTGATATATAAATCCATGCAACGAATTTTATTACTTGTCCTTTTTTCTTTCTGTGTTCCTGTTTTCATCTAATTCTGCCAAACTGCAAGGGGCAAAGTATCAATTGGGCTTCTCATTGTTGAGAGGTACATTTAGTAGAATTAAGTAGGAGTAAAGGGCTTTCTGTGAAAAAAGTGTGAATATAGAGGAGATTGCTGTTGCTTTTAATTAAAGGAAAGATTCCACAAGTATTAGGAAAATGTCGGGAGCCGTTTTGAGGCAGAATTAAACTGCCAGTAAAGCTGGGAGTTTTGCAAAGTTGGCAAGCTGAGGAGTCTGCTGGCTCGGGAGGAGGTGCACCTGGCTTGGGGGAGAGAAACTGAATGTCCTTTGATCATGGGAAAGAGAATGTTAAGATAGCTACAAAGTTTTCTGAGTGAATATCAGCAATTAGTTACATACTTGTGGGTGTTTGTTTCTCATGCGCTTTGTAGAGTATAAATAAGCTGTGCTAAATAAACTCGGGGCTGCAGCATTGACTGTATGCCCTCCCGGAAGTTCTTTCCTGTCTTCTTTCTTCTTAGGCTTCACCCCTCTCTTTCAGATGCTGCTCGACTTTAGCCGGCTGGCTCCAGCAGGAAAATGATTCCAAAGAAAAGATGTCAGGGTACATAGAATCAAGATTAAAAAAAAAAATTAAGCAGAAATGAGTCAACAATCCAGCAGATGATAGGTCCTTAATTGGCCCTTTTCATTTTAATATTATCTACTGTGGGAAGTAGATTTGATCAGTACATTTCAGATCGCTCCTAGCGATCTTCACTTTCCTGTGTCTTTTCAACGTTTATAGGGGTTCTTGATGTCATTACTTATGGAAGTCTCAGTACTTTAACAATCTGACGATGACTGTGGTTGGTCACATTAGATAGAAAAAAATTAGCATGTATATATAAAATATTGAATGCAATTTTACATATTTCTAATTATCTCTTTGGCCTGACCACTCTGCATAAATTTGTGCTCAACACCATTAATTTATTCAGGCTTGCATCATTCATTTATGTTTCCCAAGTGTATAGCCCAGCGTATGCACATTATGTAGTTTGATTAATATTTTATTCAAGGAAGCAAGTAACAAATCATTATTGTCAGGCATTGTGCTCATACCAGATTTCTCATTTTCACACATATGTGATATGTTTTTACTTTCGAGGCAAATATTTTTGCATTTGTATTTTACATACAAGCTGTGTATATATATATATTTTTGTTTATGAGATAAATATATCTGTCTAAAGACTGAACTTGGGAGTTGGCTGCCTTGCAATCCTAAAGCTGCAAAGTTTATGTTTTGGCCTCCTAAGACAATACTACCTTCCCCAAAGCTTTCCTTCATCCTTTTGGGATTATTGATCTCCCTTGCTTTTCTGAAGGTGCTTTATTTTGCTCTCAGTACAAATGGTATCCTTCCGGTTTGATTTTATTCCATTTTATATGGTGTTGAAAACTATTCTTCTTCTTAAGAATATAATCAAATGTAAACATATTTAAGTAATATCCATCTAACCTGTTGTACTTCCTCTTCCAATGCTACCATTGCCTGTTGTTAATTGAACATTATGGTGCATACTAATATGTGTAGAAGACAATTAATAAATTATATTTTATATACCCACGGTTTCATCCATTTGATTAATCTCTGTACCTTAATTACCACCTCCCTTCTCACTCTTATTTATAGCCTAATTGGCTGTTTTCCAAAATATTAGTAGCAATCCATTAAAATGAAAATACGTAGCTCTCACCCAAGTAAAATGTACTAGAATAGGAAATCATAGAAATCGTAGATTCCCCTCAAGAGCAGAGTACTGTTTGTGTGTGTGTTTGTATTCTTTCATACACAAATACTAGCGTATCTCTCCTTACGTAAAATTCTTGAATGACTTACCAGCAGTAGAATTAATGATTTCCATGGTCCTTTCTAGCTATTGCCATGTTCATAGATAAGTTTGTATTACCCATCTCTATGAACAAAGATTTTCATTTGAGACTTCGCATGAGAAAGAGGAATATAAATCCCCTTATTTTTGGTCTCTGAATTGATTGAGTTCTAGATCTAGCTACTTAGCAACAAGACTCTCCCAGTTCTACAGACCACGGCAACTGGCTGAAGTCCCTCCCCACTGTGGCTTCCCAACCTCCAACCCAAGCTTGGTTCTAATTTCTCTTTAATATGAATAAATCCAAATAACTTCCTTACCCTCATCATAACTGCTTCCTACACAGAGTTTAAACACTTAAGTTGTCGCACTTTCATTCACATGGTTCTCCAGAGTATTTTATCACTGAATCCTATTACACACCACTTGAAGGTCCAGAAAAAAAGGTCACCTCCATTATCAAACCTTCTCTAAAGAAACCAGATATCAATAATCATCTATAAATCTCTCTTGAATATCAAAGACTATCTCAGAGACATTCAGTATCTGCACACAAACCTGCTCTGTCTCTGATGGAGAACAGTATAGAACTGTCAGCAAGAAAAAACAAGAAGAAATTTAGAAGAAGAAGTGAACAAAAACATAGTGCGGGAATAAATTCAATAGGTAAATTGATGAGCTAGCAGTTAAAAATGCTAATTCAGGGAGTCTCCATTTAGCAGGTTGTCTGGGATAAACCATGGAAACAAGTTTAGTTATTTAGTATCCTTAAGAGTTTAGCTGTGGAATAGAAAGAAGGTTTTCTCTGGTTTTGTCTGCCAGTTTCATCTGCCTGTGTCTTTTCATTACTCTTCCATTTTAGTAAGTACGAACCTGCACTTTTTCTCTCATTGGACTTTCTCGTTTTCCCACAGTTTTGGTCACAATTAGTTCCTAAAGAACGAAATTCGACTATGAGGGTTTGAACCTCTGGCTTAATTTTATGGTTCTGTGGTCACATTCATTGACTTAGATAATGGTGGGTAGGAGGAGTAAATGTATGAAAATACCAATATGCATTATGAGAAAAATTGGCCCTATCCAGTTTTCCATATGCCCTAGTCTTAATTAGAAGAATATGACTAAGGATTAGTTTGACTAACTTTATTTAACTACATGGTTTTCTTTTCATAGTTCACTGTGATTTGATGAGTCTCTAAGGTTTAAGTATTTCATTTATTTAGGACAGTCACAGAAATTGCATATCATGTATTTAAGTTTAGCAACTTTGGGACGGGATAAAAGGCCAATATACAGAGGTAAAATCTAGTGTCTCAATTCGCCCCTGTTAAGTAACTACATTTGGCTCTTAATAAAATGTGAGCAACTGAGGGGGGTACTTAAGTACTTACAAAGACCACCTGTCTATATACACAACACGGTTTTGTGTGATAAACACAAAAGGTCTATTCAATTAGTTAAGGAGTGTATTGGAAGTTTACACTGAGGAAATAATGTTTGCTTATGGTTAAAGTGGGAATCTATTATCTATATTTAATTAGTTTAGTTATGGAGGAAAAAAGCAATCTGGGAGAAGTTAAAGAGACCATGTAATGGTTTGGTACGGTTTCCTGAGAAAATAGTTGAGCTCTGATCTATAATTAGTATCTTGTCTCTTTGTTTTCTGATATCTCTTGGGTTTATTGGAGGATCTGGAAAATAATATCCAGCAGATAATTTTTAGGTGTTTATTGTCTGGAGAGCTGACAAATTATCATCGCTATGGTGAGAAACAAGCAGGGGACCTCTCATTTTTCCATCTGACTGACTGACCTGTAACAACTTTTGAAGGATGGGAAAGATTTCAAAAGATATAAAAATCATTTTAAGTGAACATAATATTGCACAAAAAGTTAGGATTTTAGGAAACATACTGTTCAAGCAGGAATAGATTGAAGAACTGTTCAAATATATTGCAGTATTTTGAAATAAGGGAGCTGAGCAGTCTGAACAAATGCAGGCAGAGGATTATTGAGAATATTATTGTCATACTAAAAATAAGATTTTGTTCTGTTGGCCAAGGGCCCAATAAACATGAGCTAGATAATGTTCATGGAGTAAATAGTAGGCTGAGGATTTCTCCGCCTGAAGGCAAGATGTATAAGTCACAGGTCTCAACTGAAAGGAAAATTATGCAAGACTTGGTGAAGTTTGCATTTCCCTCATTACTAATACTTTTGAACACATTTTTATAAGTTTATTGGCCAGTGGATAGCATCTTTTCCAAAATGACTGTTCAAGTTCTTTCATCTTCTATTGAATTGTATGTCTATTTCACATTGACTTGAAGGAGATCTATCTCATAAAGTTGTATTCCTATGTTTGCCCCCAATAGCTTTATTGATTAACCTTTGACACTTAGATCCGAAGACAAGCTGTGCGATGTAGAAATAAAGATGTATCTTTTACAAATTGAAATCCTATTGACGCAACACAAGTTATTGAAAAGACCATTTGGCTTCTCGTGAAAGGGAGACCGTTCCATGATGTGACCGCTGTCTGTCCCACAGCTGGACCTGGGCCAGAATGGAGGTTGCTTCCTGAAAATCCCCCTTAGAGACTGTCCGATAATAGTTGATGTTATTCTGACATAAATCAGCACCCCTCCCTCGCCTCCTGCTATATGATGGTTCCTAGAACAGGTTGTTGGCCTTACCTGATACACGTGTAAAGTAATTTCCATACCTGGTAGTAAAGCTCACATAGTAGTGCCCATGACCATTTCCCCTCACCCTTTGCCCTATATAAATCTGCCAGTTGGCACAAGGGTCCACTTGTCTTGCAGGTGCACCAGACATCCTTCCTCCTAGGTAAGCTTCCCTTAATTAACTCCATCAACGACCAGACTGGAGTGGCATGCCTCTTTCTTCGGTCTTTTCCTGCCTTCTGCTTACGAAGGTAGATTTTCGGTCTTAGAGTTTTCCCTGCTTGGTCTGTGTGTACAAACACTTATCTAATTTTAGTTTATTGGTCGGTATCACATTATCTTAATCTCTATACTTTCCTAATAGGTTTGGCTATCTGGTAGTGCAATTCTACTTGCTATGCTATTTTTCTTCAAGATATGTGATTCTTTTTCATATTCAGAGTTTTCACATTAGTGTAGCTTCTCGAATGTAAAAAATAATAAAATAACCCCTTATGGTGAAGATTATATTAAGATTGTATTTAATTTCTACATTAATCTAGATATAATTGACACTTTTATAAAATGTGCTCTTTCATCCACTGACTATACTAATAATACCTTATTTAGGTGTGCCTTGTTTAATTTCTCTTAGCAATATCTTGTACTGGTCCGTGAAGAAATCTTGCACATATTTTGTTCATTTTTTTCCTAGGTTTTTGATATGTTTGTTTTTTCCAAGCAGAGGCATGGTGGGAGCCACTGAAAGCTTTCGGCAGGGGAGTGGCATGATCATAATTGTATATGAAGACAATCATCCTATTTGGCACGAGGTAATGAAAATGGCATGTGGGATATATATAGGCAAACCTGGAAAAATTACACAGTTACATCAGTCACCCTTTACTCCATTATCCTTGACAGCTAAACATCTGTCAAGTGCCATGTTTTCTACCTCTAAATAGCTCTCGTGTATTTGTCTGTAACTCCCCATCTTACTGCCACATCTCAAGTTCTGTCCAATATTCTCTCATGCCTTGGTTACTGCAATAGTCTCTTCCCGACTCCATCTTCTGTCCCTCCAATCTATGCTACATATTGTAGCCATAGTGACTTTTTACAGAAACAAATCTATGTTACCCAGGATACAATTTTGTTTCCCATTTCTCTCAGCTTAATAGTCTCTCTCAAGGCTGTCTCTATGGGTCTTGCTCATTTCTCTAACCTCCCTTCTCACTGTTCTAACTTTCCTACCCCTAAATAATTAATTTCAATTCCGGGAACGACTTGTGTGGGCCTTTAAACATGTTGTCCACTCTGCCTGGACAACATGTTTCACTCGCTGACCACCCCTGCCTGACTAATTCCTATTCATTTTTCACACCTCATGTCCTTTATCTTTGGTTTTCAACAGTTTGAATATAATACACGTGCATATGATTTTCTTTCCATTTATCTTGCTTGAAGCTTGCTGAGCTTCTTAGGTCTGTGAGTTCTCTCCACTTACGCAAAGTATTTTCTCTGCTACTGGCTTTTTAGCAATCTTAGGGGTGGCGTGTAGGCCTAAGTCACTTATTTTTGTGACTGGGGTCCTTGGAGATCCAAGTCTATCCACCAGCTTATACTGTTGGCAAAGTCTCAGCTGGTTTCTTTCTTTTTTTTTGAGACATATATATGAAACAACATCATATTAGTTTCAGGTATTCAAAATAACGATTCGATCTACATATATGTTGAGATGTTATGTTTGATACTAACATAAATGAAATTAATTTTCAATTTTATTTCTATTTGCTTGTTGATGATGGTAGAAATTGAGCATAGAATACTCGCCTAATAATCAGAAACCTTGCTCCGTTAACTGAATAATTCTAATAATTTGTATTTTTTAGGTATAATATGCCACCTGTGAAAACCAAAGCTTTATTTCTTCCATTCTCATCCGTATCCCATTTTACTTCTTTTATTTTTAATTTTATTCTAACACATGTAGTATTGTGTGCAGAAGAGGCGAGGGAGTGCCATCAGAGACATTGTCTCTTCATCAATGTCTTTAGGAAAAAATGTCATATGTAATTCACCGTTATATCTACTCTCAAAAAACTGGTCTGCAGACTTTTTATATGTAATGCTCTTGTCGGGTTTGAGAATTAGGTACCCCAACACTCATATAATAGAGTGCTATTTCCTCTTTTTTTCCCCTCAGCTAAAGTTTTTGAAGAATTAAGGGTATATATTTCTTATATTTTTGGAAGATTTTACAGAAAACGTAATCTAGGACTGGCCAATTCTTTTTGACACTGATTCAGTTTATTTAATATTATTTGTAACATTGCCTTGATAATTTGCATGGTTCAATAAACTCATTTATCCAAATCGTCAAATTTATTGGTAACAAGCTTTTCACATTTTTTTTCATTATAAATGCTCTTTTGTGATGCCTCCTAACCATTTCTGCTCATTCTTCATGAGCTGTGTTAGTGTTTTTTAATATTTTAAGAGTTCATTTGATGAATCAAATTTTCTCTATGCCCATTTCCTCCATTGTGTATTTTTTAAAATTTCATCGACTCCTCTGTGTTATTATGACTCTCTCTGATTGACTTAGATTTAATGTGTTATTTTTCTAATTTCTTGATATGAAAATTTAAATCAATGCATCTTTAATCATTTCCTTAAAAAAAAAAACTGAAACATAGGTACATATGACTATACATGTCCCTTAAAGCAGTTTTAGTTGAATACTATACTTTACATGTATTGTAGTTACTTGTATTTCAGTTTAAAATTTTTCCTAATTTCTGTTTTGATTTCTCTTTGGCATAAATAGAATATTTAGAAATATATTCTTTTATTTCCAGGTATAATACTATGAGATTATGACTTATAATAAGAAATATATACTTGGTCTTCATCCTAGTTTCTGGCACAGCTTCTAAACCCTTAGAGTGTTCCTAACTGATGAGAGAAGTGAAGTTGTCTTTTGTTATGTTAATATGGTGACTTTTGGAAACCACCCAAAGATGGGGGCTGGCTTCCAGTGAAGCCAACCATGTGATTAGAGGGTTGAAACTTTCCTTCTCACTCTGCCTTTTACTTCCATGGAGGGGAAAGGGGCTGGAGATTGAGTTCAATCGCCAAAGGCCAATGATTTAGTCAGTCATACCTAGGTTAATACAGCCTTTATAAAACTCCAAAAGGATGAGGTTTGGAGAGCTTCTGGGTTGATGAACATGTGGAAATGAAGGGAGAGCGATATGCCTGGAGAGGGCATGGAAGCTCTATGCCCCTGCCCACAAACCTTACCCTATGTATCTCTTCCGTCTGGCTGTTCCAGAGATATATCCTTTTATACCCAACTGGTTATCTAGTAAGTGAAATATTTCTCTAAGCTCTATGAGCTGCTCTAGCTAATTAATTGAACCCAAGGAGTGAGTCATGGGGACCTCTGATCTATAGCTGGTCAATCAGAAGCAAAGGTGACAAGCTGGACTTGTGATTGGCATGTGAAGTAGGAGCAGCAGTCTGGTTGAACTGAGCCCTTATTTAACCTTTGGGATCTGATGCTGTCTCCAGGTAGATAGTGTCAGAATTGAGTTAAGTTGTTGGTACAGGAGGGTTGCTCGGTGACATAGGGAACCTCCCCCCACCCCCACCACCATACACACATCAAAAGTGCGGAATCTTAGTTGATGATCAGAAGTGGTATCAGAGTGAGAATTGTACCAGGCAATTGGAATTTTTCTAGTTATCTTTAATGATATTGATGTCTAGATTCATTATGTAGGATTTAGAGAATATATTCTTCTTAAAAGTCATCAAAAGTTTTAGGAGGATTTCCTTCTGGTTCACCATAAGTTGGACTTTGGTAGCAGCCCATATACAGATGAAGCAAAGTGCATTGTGTTACTAGTGAGTTTAGTATTCCTTCCACTAATATCTCTATTAGATCAAGTTTCTTAATCATGTATTGAAAATCTCATCCTGCAGGATTTATTGTCTATTCTTTCGATTACTATGAAGAGAAGTGGTTTAAATGTCTCCCTTTTGGTGATTGTGGATTGTCTATTTTCATGTTTTTCCTTACATATTTAAAGTTACATTACTGGATGCATACACAATTAGGATTGTCATATCTTCCTGATAATTTGCCTTTTATTATTATGAAAATATTCTTCATTATTTTTAGTAATGCTTCATGCCTTGAAGGTCATTATCAAATATTAAAAGAATGATAGTAACTTAATTTCATTAACATATACATAGAAAAATTCTTTTTCAAGTTTTTACACTCTCTATGTCTTTATTTTTAAATTGTGTTTCTAATAAATAGCATGATGCTGGATTTCATACTTCGTTCACTGTGAAATATGTCACTCTTTTACTTGGTGAATACAATCCATTGTACATAAGCCTTATTATCTACCATAGTCCAACTTTTTTCCATTTTCACATATCTGTATTGTTTTATTCTTCTCACTTCTCCATATTTCACATATCTGCATTTTTCCTTCTCCCTTGCCTATACTTGTAGTAATCATATATCATTTATGTCTTTTCCCTTCAATTTTTTATATTTACATAATCTTATTATATTAATGGTTATTCTAGAGATTGTAACATGCATACTCAACATTATACAGTATAATCCACATCAGTAATTTACCTCTCCCCAATACTTCTGGAAGCTTAGCCATTTTAACTCTACATACTTCGCAGCTTTTGTAATAAATGTTTGCATTTTGTTCTACATGAATTTATAATCCATAAGATGCAATTCGTATTGTTCTGTTCAGTTAATTTATTTGACCCACATATTTACTGTTTCTTGTGCACTTCACACCCACCTGCACAATTATTTTTCTTTCCGGTAAAATGTTTTTCCTGATTGAAAAAGAAAAGTCATTATGTCTTTGAGTGTTGACCTGCTGGTAATAATTTTTTTTTTTTTTTTTTTTTTGCCTAAGGAAACTTTTGTTCTTTTTCATTCTTGAAGGTAATTTTCAAAAACTAAAGAATTCTAGCTTGGCAATTATATTAATCAAGTAAATATATTACTCCATTATCATCTGCATTCAATTATTTTATTGAAGGCAGACACATCTATCTTATTTCATTCTTTTTAAGATATAGATATTTTATCTCTGACTTTTAAGATTTCTCAATGTCTCTGGTTTTCAGTAGTTTTACTATGATATTATTAGATATGTGTCTGTGTGTTTATCCTGTTGGAAATTAGTTTCTCAAAGCAGTGGGATAATTTTACATATTTTGGGGGAAATTCTCAGCCATTATATGTTTTTTATTACTCTATTTAATTTTAATTCTCTTTCTGCTCCTCTACTGGGGCTCTATTTTAACAATTTAGGTTTATCGATTTGTTTCACATATCACTTATCCTATATTGTAATGTTTTTCTTAATGTGTAATTGGTATTTTTGCTGACTTTTCTTCTAATTATTCAATTAGAAGTTAATTGGACAACAGTCTATAATTTAAACTCTTCACTAATTTCCTAAATTTAGATATTTTATTTTGAAGCACTGGAATAGATATTTGACAGGTTTACACAGATGCTAATTTTCTGGTGAAAAGAATCTACTCTCTTTCACAGTTTGTTCATTTTTCTTCCACTTTTTTGTTGTTGTTGTTGTTGTTCATCTTATATATTCCCTGGATCATGTTTTAGATGGCTTCTAGCTTCTCCTTTACTATCTTTGTTGTTGTTCTTTATTATTGGCCATCATTTCTTCCTCTTGATATGTGATCATTTATTATTGTTCACCAGCTGTTATATATAAAGGACCATAATAGTTCAGGGTAGAATTACCTTTGACTTGAGAAATTTCTATCTTTCCTCTGTTTGAAAGATAGGCCGAGGGTCTGATAACTTCAGTTCAATTAGGAATTCAGTTTGGTCAGATGATACTGTAGTTTTAGTAAAACACACATATACCTTAATAAACTTTCTATTGAGCCCATGTGCCTCTATTTTCTCAGCTCTGAAAACAATGAATGATGACACAATGATACTTAAATCTTGTAAAACTCAATTTTTAGCATATACTCCAAGCTCCTTCAAAATCAGGCAAATGTTTTAAACGGAAGACAGTACATCTTTGAGGCGAGCCCCTTTCCACTAAGTCTTTGCTTTCTAAGTACAACAGATTGTAAATATTTCTGCCCTTTGAAGCTTCGACCTATCTCCCAGCCTCCCTTGGAGGACCTAAACTCAGCAAATGTGGTGTGGGGAAAATTAAATTTTGAATTTGATGTCCTTATCCATCTAGTCTCTTCTAACTTATTAATCTGGTCTCTTCTACAACACAAAGAAGGTTTCACTTTTTCTCTAGCAGAGGCATTCTAACCAGGTGGGCCGAGTTTGATCCTTAATTTATATTCAGAATTATCACATTCCAGGGAACAATAATTTTTGTTCTAGGGGGAAAAAGTACTAACAATTCTAATTGTTTTTTTTTTCTCTGTAATTTTTAAGTCTTCAAATCTTCATTTTCTCCACTGTTTCTTCATACTTTTAAGATACAAATTTTAAAAATTTAGTTGGCATTACATTGTTTGTTTTTTTTTTTTTCAGAAAAATCATTTATCTACCACGAATTGGAAGTATTTTATTTTATAACCAAAGAAACCAAGAAATTGAAAGACAAGTGTTACTGTGGTCCTGTCTTTTCTTATTTTGTTGGAAATGTGTTGTAAATTTAATTAATTTTCTCAAGGGTAAAGAGCAGCGGTAAAGAAAAACCGAAACAAACGAAACTTATGATGCTTCTTCTCTCCTGCTTTTTTCATTATACCACAGTCAGTACTGTCACAGTCATGATTCAGTCAGAAAAAGAGAAACCACATTATTGATTTTAGAGGGATAGAATTAATATAAGGATTCAAGTAAACAGCTATTTAAGAACAAAGTAAGTTAAGGGAGATATCGTTTTACTTAGTAACCATGAAATAGTAAGTGTAAGAGGGCAATTTCATTCAAGTAGCTGAGAAGCCAAGGGAAATGGTGAGGGATACATGAATCCAGAGGACTGCAGGGCTGGTCCCACAGATCCGAGACTCAGAACTCTGACAGTTGGTACTACTAAGCTGGTGCAGGAGATTTGGGATATTGGTAGAGAGCTGTAAGAGCTGGGACCCAGAACTCTGACAATAACACATCAGATGGCTTTGTTTGTATCTCTCAGGTTGACAGTGAGGTTGGTCCCAAATGAATAATAATAAAAAAGGATATAGAGACTAAGTATAACCCTTAGTGTAAAATCTGTTATTGAGGTAACATTTACATAGGAAGCAAAAAAATCTCCCAGATTTCCAAACTTTTACTAATTCTCCCTATTGCAGATCCTTGTAGGAAGAGGGCCGGTACAATAGAAATGTGCTTCCAACCAATGCGGTGTACAAAATGGAAGGATCTTTGGAACTGAGAAGTAGTAATTTAAAAGCTGGTATACCGTCCATGTCCCATACCTTTTCTGGAAAATATAAAGGAACAACTTTTGGGAAAAATAAAGCTTCTCTTTGTTTAAAATAACAGAGAATAAGTAGAAACACTCTAGGAATTACCTTTTTTAATGAATACCTATTTGGATACAATTTTGGATACTGATTGCTTTTGTTTCTATGTCGACTATGGGAAAATGACATTTTAGGTTGACTAAAATTTTTGCCCATTTTGCAGGTTGAGTCAGAACATTTTGTGAGTTTTTCTCTCATTTATTTGGAATATTTTGTGGGGGTTTCCCTTGTGGAGCTGGAATATTTTGTGGGGGTTTCCCTTGTTGAGCTGGAATGTTTTGTGGGGGGTTCCCTTGTTGAGCTGGAATGTTTTGTGGGGGGTTCCCTTGTTGAGCTGGAATGTTTTGTGGGGGGTTCCCTTGTTGAGCTGGAATATTTTGTGGGGGTTTCCCTTGTTGAGCTGGAATATTTTGTGGGGGTTTCCCTTGTTGAGCTGGAATGTTTTGTGGGGGTTTCCCTTGTTGAGCTGGAATATTTTGTGGGGGTTTCCCTTGTTGAGCTGGAATATTTTGTGGGGGTTTCCCTTGTTGAGCTGGAATATTTTGTGGGGGTTTCCCTTGTTGAGCTGGAATATTTTGTGGGGGTTTCCCTTGTTGAGCTGGAATATTTTGTGGGGGTTTCCCTTGTTGAGCTGGAATATTTTGTGGGGGTTTCCCTTGTTGAGCTGGAATATTTTGTGGGGGTTTTCCTTGTTGAGCTGGAACATGTTCCGGGGGCTTCTGTGGTTGAACTGGAATATTTTGCTTTTCTTTTGACTGTTGCATCTGAGCCATTTTCTTCGTTTCAGGCTGAGGCTGATCTTTTTGGTCCTTTTTACCTCTTCTCTTCATCCAAAGACAAAAAAGACAACATAATAAAACTAATAACCAAAAAAGTGAAAATAGTAACACTTGATACTTATTTATCATCTTTCTCTTAGGGGGTGGACCACTGTCAATACTACCTCCATAGCCTTTTATTAGGCAGTTGGGGGGGTCCCACAAATAGTTGCAATGGCAGTGATGTTTATTGTTGCAGATCCCCCTCCTGTTACAGAACGAGGGGGAACAATTGCTGTCTAGCCGAGATATATGGACACACTTCTTGTGGATGCAAAGATGTTCTGCACCACACTCCGTGCCATCTTTCACTTCACCTATATCGGGTATGGTCATCCCAAGGTGGTGGTCGGTAGTCCAGCAGTTGATCCCATTGTAGTAAGCCCAATGCACCGTGGAGTGATCTCTCAGAAGGGGAATTTCTTTTACGTTCTCACACTGAATCCTCCCACACAGGATATCTGAGATATTACATTTTACGTATGAATCGTTTTGCGTACCACAGTTACCAAAACGGTCGCCTACAGTGTTTATCTGTTTATAGCAACTGTAATTTGCATTATTTGCTTCCTTGCCAAAAATCTGCCTACACTGCGTAGTGCGATCATTGCATTTCTTTTCATAGCAGTAGGCGCTGTCATTGCAGGGAATTCCATCTTCCACATACACGTCATCTGGGCACATATGGGATGTTCCATTGCACCACTCCGGAAGATCGCATTCATTGACTTCCTTTCTACACAATTTCCCTGATGGTAAGAACTTGCAGTTCTTGCAGCAAAGCCCAAAAGCACAACTAGACCCAAAACTCAGAGTGCAGTTTGACAGACAACAGGCATCTTTTGCACAGTGCTGTAAAGTTCCACAGTCACACTCCTCTTCTCCTTCAACAACACCATTCCCACAGCGTGCCAGCGTAAATATGTCCTTTGTATGAATATTGTAGAACAGACATCTTTTCTTAACTATAGAAAGATCCCAAAAATAAGAGTAACTACAATTGCTAAATTTAGTTACTGGTGGGTTATCAGTATGCATTATACATTTATATTTTCCACATGTACAGAAAAATGGATCATGAAACATACCCAAAGTATGACCGATATGATGAGCCACTGCAATTGAAGCAATGGTCAAGGATTTGTTGTAAAAAGTAACAACTGCACAACCTTGTTTTGCTCTACATAGTCCATCAACAATGCTTAGACCACTTAATCCTTTTAATTGCTTATTCATAAAAAGAGTTATAGCATCATGTGGCAGACGAGAAACGAGGTTTTCATACTTCCAGCGGCAAAAAAAAGCCGATGCTCTCCATGGATCGTCTACTTCAATAAGGTTTGCTTCAGTCCATACCTCCAAACCAAACAATAATAGCTTAAGGCCCAAGGCCTCATAAATGGAATCCACTATATTTACAACAACATATAAATTTTCCTGCAAATTTGAGACATTTTTTCCCCAATGAACATAGAGACTGTGATCAACCACCACTGCTGTTTCAATTAAAAAATTATGGACCCACCAACCCTCATAAGCGCTTTGTTCCAGAGTAGAACTACCAATCTCTTGAAACTCAGATTGGTGTACAATTTCTTCTTGTATAGCATCAGATTTCATGGTTGGGAACTGAGTCTCCTTGCTGTCCATTCTATACACCAGATGTTCAAATTTGGTAGAAAAAATCATGGGCTTAATTTCATACACAATGTTATTTATCTGTAACAATCCTCGAAAGCCACCAAAACAGGTACTGAGTGCCACCAGAGATTCTGGGTCCTCCTCTACATAACCGTGATAGTAGCAGTCATTCTGGACAAAAGGCCGGTCCTCGATGAGAGCACCCTGGTCTGTGTATGTGAACACTGGGAAGTGCCTGGGCAGCAAATGCTTCTTGATCTTCATGTGGACAATGTGTCTCTCACCCCCAAAATGCAGACCATAAGAGAGCCAGCCTGGAAGCTTCATGTGGAGGCCAGTGCCTGTTACCCTCAAGGGAATCACCACTTCTGGAGGATTGTGATATTGGGAGTACTCAGCTTGGGTGTGTCCAGAAAAAGACAGAAAAGCCCCAAGCCAGTGCAGCAGGAACATGATCCTCATGTACAACAGGGCTTCAATCTTTGTCATTATGAAGCCTCCATTATGGAATCATTGGTCTAGGTAAAACAGGCAGGCAGGCAGGCAGGTCTGAGAGTCACAGATGATCTGACTCCTTATTCTGAGCTGGTCTATAACCACTAAGCATCTGTCTTCTGGCAAAGTTGAACCATTAGAGCATCAGCCCTATAAGTAAAACAAAAACAACATGTGTATGGGGTGGTTATGAGAAAGCCTGGTGGGAAGAAAAGGAAAGGCATGTAATAAAAGTGATTAGTGTTTTGGTCAAAGAATAACTGAAGAAACTGCTCAGAATTTACTTAAATATTGGTGGGGCAGAGGGGTATTGGGAGTGACTGAACATGGATGATAGGCAAATAGGGTTCATTATACTATTCTCTAAATGTATGCATGTGTTCGTATTTCTGCAATAAATAGTTAAAACAAAAGGGTTTTAAAGATAAGGTGACCATATGTCTCAGATTGTTGGAATTGTCCCAGTTTACACATGTTAAATTGGCATAGGTAATAATACCTCTTTTTCAACTTCAAGTGGCAAATTACTTGATATTAATATAAACAGTTACCTAATATTAATATGATACACACACACACACATATAGAAACATTTGTGTTATTTTTAAAATCTCTTTATGGTACTTACCATGTACTTCTCTAGAGCAAAATGTTTATTTAGTTTTATTTTTTCTTTTCTACATAACTCTCCTCACTAGACTTGTCTGACTAGAAGTACTCGAGAGCATTATTCGTATTTTTCACAGATGTTAGCACCTCCTATAATGCCTAGTTTAATTATTTACATAGTAAATAATGGTCAATATATCTTTATATAGTGAATAATAGATTTTTATTGTTCTTTGGAGTGTTACTCAAAAAGTGTTTATAATGATTATGTTTAGTTAAAGAGCATTATTCAACAGCTGTGGTCAATTTAGTTTCTGGAACAAGGTGGTATTGCTTCAGTTTTCCTTGACTTTTCCCTCTAAATAGAACTAAATACTGTGGAAATAATTCAGTGGAAAAGAAAAAACTCTAAAAGCTAAGAAGCAAAAGACAGTCTGGCTAGAGACCTCGAGACTTGAGGAATACCAACAGGGCGACTTCCCTGTTCGCTTGTTTTTTTTTTTTTTTTTCCCTTAATTCCTCATATATCTCCAAAATTTCTCATGTGTATCCCAAATTAGGTTAAAAACCAGTCTTTAACATGGAACCACCAGCGGGCATAGACAAAAATAACTTCAAGAATCATTTGTTCTTTCTGTCCAAATGACAGAAATTGAGAAAGCTCAATGAGAACTAGTAAGGTGCTCCAGCATCTGCCCTTGAACCAAGACAGACATGTGCTGATTCGCTCACTCAGAATGGTACTTCGAAAAGGCCAACACAAATTACACTCTACAATCCGTGCACTGGTGGGTTGTTCAACCCACTTACATTGGCCATGTAACAGCACTGACAGGCTGGCCTAACCCTCATTTGATATCCAGGTAACTAGCTAACCGATATGCCTTCAGAGGCAGCAGCTGTATCTCAAGAATCTAACCCAACCTTAGCTAAATAAGTAGGGCAGGGGATTGGGAGCCCATGTTAGACATAGCAATATCATTCATAAAGCATGATATCTCACACCCCTCCACTGAATGACATAATGAGACACAAGCCTGCTGGCTTCTGCTCCCCCTATCTCAAAATCTGAATATGGCCCAATGACAAGAGGTGGTCCAGGAAAGGCATCAAACTAGATCAAGCAGAAGAAATAATTGGTGGACATGAAGATGCATCACTGCCAATTATTCAGTCAAAGGAAAAATAAATAATTAAAAAGAACGAAGAAAGAAAGATTTTTATAGGACACCAACAAGAACACCAATATACACATGATGGAAGACCCAGAAGAACGGAGAGAACCAGAAAGCTTATTCAAAGAAATAATGTCTGGATATACTGTGCTCATGGAATGGAAAAAGTATTATCATTAAAATGTCCATGCTACTTAAAGCAATCTACAGATTTAAGGCAATCCCTGTCAAAACACTTATGACAGCTTTCACAGACTAGAACAAATAATCTTGAAAGTTATAAGAAACCACAAAAGACCCTGAATATTCAAAGCAATCTTGAGAAAGAACAACAAAGTTGGAGGTATCACACGCCCTGATTTCAAACTATACTATAAAGCTACAGTAATCAAAACATTATGATACTGACATAAAAACAGAAACATAGATCAATTAACTAGATAGAGTCCAGAAATAAACCCGCACTTATATGGTCAATTAATCTATGACCAAAGAGGGAAGAATACACAATGGGGGAAAAGATAGTCTCTTCATAAATGGTGTTGGAAAAACGAAATTAGACCCCTTTTCTTAAATCATCTACAAAAATAAATTTAAACTGTATTAAAGACTTGAATATAAGACCCGAGGCCATAAAGCTCCTGGAAGAAAGCATTGGTAGTAAACTCTTTGGTATCAGTCTTAGCAACATGTTTTGAATGTCTCCTTGGGAAAAAGCAACAAAAGCAAAAATAAACAAATGGGACTACATTAAACTAAAATACTTTTGCACAGCAAAGGAAATCATCAACAAAATGAAAAGATAACCTACTGAATGGGAGGTGATATTTGCTAAGGATATATCTGATAAGGAGTTAATATTCAAACTATATGAAATATTTATACAGCTCAATGTCAAAAAACAAACAGCATAATTAAAAAGTGGCAATGGAACTTAAACAGACATTTCTCCAAAGAAGTCATACAGATGACCAATGAACACATGAAAAAAATGCTGAACATCACTGATCATCAGGGAAAGGCAAATCAAAATTACCGTAAGTTATCACCTCACCTCACATATCAGAATGACATTATAAAAAGCAAAAACAAAAAACAATTGTTGGCAGAGATGAATAGAAAAAAGAAACCCTTGTGCACTGTCGATGGGATTATAAATTAGTGCCAGTATGAAAAACAGGATGAAGATTCCTCAAAAAATTAAAAATAAAACTTCCATATGACTGAGCAATTCCATTTCTGAGTATTTATCTAAATAAAACAAAAAGAATAGTTTGAAAATATATATGCACCCCTAAGTTCATTGCAGCATTGTTTATATATAGAATGAATAAAGATGATGACTATGTATGTATGTATGTGTGTGTATGTGTGTGTGTGCATGCATATGTGTATCTGAGTTTTTATGGCTCAGCTATAAAAACAAATGAAATCTTGTCATTTATAACAACATGGTGGACCTAGAGAGTATTATGCGAAATAAAATAAGTCAGACAGAGAAAGACAACTACCATATGATTTCGCTTAATGTAGAATCTAAAAAACAAAATGAACAAATCAAGACAAACAGACACTTAGATACAGAGAGCAAACTGATGCTTCCAGAGGGTAGGTGGTGGGAGATGGGTGGGCAGAAAAGAAAAAGGGGGTAAAGAAGTGTAAACTTCCAGTTATAAAGTAAGTCACGGGGGTACACAGCATAGCAAATATAGTCAATGCCACTGTTAATAACTATGTAGGGTGACAGAGGGTTACTAGATTTATTATGTGGATCACTTTGTAAGGTACAGAAATGTTGACTCACTATGTTATATTCCTAAAACTAATATTATATTGCATACCAACTCTAATTTTAAAAAATATTAATGGCTAAAAATCTCCCAAATCTGAAGAAAGAAATGGAAATCCATATGCATGAAGCTAAAGATGTCTCAAATAAGATGAACCCCCCAAAAATATAAACAAAAGCTAGTTATAATCAAATTGTGAAAAATCAAAGACAAAGAATTTTAAAAGTGGCAAGAGAAAGCAACATATCGTCTGTGAATGAAATACCATGAGACCAGGAGAAGTCTTGCGGTATGAGGGGAATGGGATGATGTAGTTAAAACGCTGAAACAAAACAAAACAAAGCAAAAGGCAAAACAAAACAAAACAAAACTGTCAGCCAAGAATACCATACCTGGAAAAGCTATTCTTCAAAAAAAGCTCTTCATGAAGACATGAAGACATGCCCAGACAAACAAAAGCCAAGGCTGTTTATCACCATTAGAAATGCCACATAAGAAATTCTAAAAGGAGTCTTTCAAGTTGAAAGGATGCTAAACAGCAACAAATAGCATATGAAAGTATGAAATAATATATATATGTGTATATATCAATATACATATGTTACTTCATATATATGTAAACACATAAGTAAGTATACAGGCAAAAAAAAAAAAGGATGCACTATTACTCTAACATTCTAAGTATGATGAAATTGATATTTGCCCTTTTTTTTCTTATTTAGATATGGTATGACCCATGTCAATAAATCAAATAGTGTTTAGCCACATTTTTTATTTCTCCTACTGGATGGCATGGCTATTTAAAAGTCACCCTCAAGCAGCTTGTAAAGCACATTTAGTGGGTGTGGTTTGGGAATGAATGACTTCTGCCGTCCTTTGCTTCTGTGCTTTACCTTTTCCCTTCCACTGCCGAAGAGGTCTGAGCCCAAAGAGAGGACTGGATCTGGATGGGGACTCAGTCAAATTTGTCTTCTTGCCTGATAGTTATACAATCGCAGGAGTACTGCAAAGTTACATTCTGAGAGAGTTCTTTGAGTTTTTCACTTCAGTTTTTGTTCACAAATCATAAGACTGAAGGGAGGATTTGTTTTGTATTCTATCTGGCATAAGAAATGAAGATCGTAAATTGATGAAGAATATTATAGGAAAAAATGAGACAAATGGAGCCTAAATTTGGCAGTTTGGTAAGCTACAGCTTAATAGCTAAACGCAGGATAGTAGGCTAAAAAACAAAAGTTTTCATAGCATTTTAAAGAATATAGGACAACAACAGTAAACTACAGTGGCATTTACACAAATAAATGTAGAATTTTACAGAGAAAACATTCTTCTTCTTCAGGGTTGTCAATGTCTTAAGGGCTATTTGAATTGTTAAATCCAGAGTAATTTTTCTGAGTAGAGTTTCTGATTCTAGGAGAGGGATATGATAACTTTGAAAAAGGATTACTAATCTGTGAAATAGACAACGAACAGTTGAAAAATTTAAGCTACCACTGTTTAAATATAGACACTAAGGTTTTTAATTCTTACATAAATAATTTTTTCTAAGACTTTAGTATATTTATAGCTTATATAAAATATTTCTATTTTTTCTAAAAATATATATATTTTTTTGTCTAAATTATCATTGTTCATCTTTTTACTCATTAAACAATCAGTGAGCAACTAGCAGTGTGTTGGGGGCTTTTTTAGAAGATGAATGAACTCAAGTTATTTAGAGACAAGAAGTAAAGAAAGATGTGTTATTAAAAACTCTAATACCATGTAAAAATTGCTTTATTTAATTTTAAAGTATTTTTTTGTGCTTATCGAGTTTCAAGAGTGTATCATGAGTGGGCATATAGTTTGCTATAGAGATATTAGATGAGAGTAAGAGTGAAAGGTATAATGAAATAATCCAAATTCTATACCAGAAGACATTTTATGATTTACTAATTGTCCAAAAAAAAAAAAAAAAAAAAAAAAAAGAAAGAAAAGAAAAGGTAGCTACTTCTTTTTGAAAGCATCAGAACATGCATTCTAAAGAAGTGAAATTCAAACTAAAAAAAGATGAAGGATAGAAGTGCTTGATTGACTGATAAAAGGTAATCAGGGTGTGCTTTATGGAAGACATAATGATTGAGCAGGTTCTTGTAAAAAAATAAGGAAACTCAGGAAGATAAGAGGGGAAAGATATTTTACAGAGAGAATATGTTCAAAGACAAAGTGCAAGTCAGCAAAAGGCATTCATAAAATTTAAAGATATTAACTGTGACAGCCTTAAAGTTCCCCTCAGCTTGTCTAAATTTCAGATGATTTTCTTTTCCTGATTATAGGTCTCCAACCTTCTTTTCCTAGAGCATTTACCTTAAAAACTTTATTTGTAAATTCTTTCTCTGACCGTTTGACATGTAAGTCTTCTCCCAGCATCTCGCCAGTTTTACAACTCAGGAATATCTTCCTCAAGGTTCTGGGAAACTGCTCTGTGAAATATAATCATCAAGAAAGGTAGGGCATGTCTATGTGGGAGGGTAGGAGTCTAATTTCAATAAGCACCAATTAGTAAACACTGATGATCTACACATGTACTAACCTCTGCTCAACATCTTACTTTTCCCTTTGCTTGCTCACTGCAGCACTTATCAACCTCCCACCTTGTTTCAGCAAGAGGGAACAAGCAATCTATAAAAATTCCAAGAAATCTACTATAAAATACTCCTAGACCAAAGAAATGAGTTCGGCAAGGTTGCAAGATACAAGACCAACAAACGAAAATCAATTGCATTTCTATATATTAACCATGAATATATGAGAACCACAACTAAAAGTAAATTGCCATTTACAATCACTCTCAAGGAACTATAATACACGTGTATACTATTAAAATATGTACATGATCTGTATGCTGAAAACTACAAAATTCTCATAAAAGAAATAAAAGAAAATCTAAATAAATATTGATAGAAGATTCAACATAGTAATAAGTGCCAGTTCTCTCTAAATTATTCTATAATTTCAATGTAATTACTATCAAAACACAAGCATGTTTCTGTTGATAAAAAAGTTTATTCTAGAGTTTATACGGAACTAAATAGGCTATAGAATAGTTAAAACTATGTTGAAAGGAATAATAAATTGAGAAGACTCATTCTACCCAGTGTACAGCCCAGTAGATAGCTACAGTAATTAAGACAACGTGGTATTAGTGGAGTCATAAAACCATAGATCAATGAAACAGAACAAAGAACCCAGAAATAGATTCACACAAATACGCTTTGTGACAAATGTGCTTTTTGACAACGGTGCAAAGGCAATTGAGAGGAGGAAAGACAGGCATTTGAACAAATGGCGCCTCAGCAATTGGACAGTCATAAGCAGAGAGAAGAGGCACAACCTCTTGCTAAACCACACATCTTATACAGACACTCACTTAAAGTGACTCATGGACTTAAATGTAAAACATAAAATTATAATTTTTATTTTTTATGTTTCTGTACCCGTTCATCCATTGGCAGATACTTAGATCGTTTCCATATGTTAGCTGTTGTAAATAGTGCTACAGTAAACCTGGGAGTACAGATATCTCTTTAAGATAGTGATGTCATTTTCTTTGGATGTACAGTTAGAAGTGAATTTGCTGGATCATTATGGTAGTTCGATTTTTAATTTCTTGGGAAAACACCATCCCGTTTTCCATAATGGCTGTATCAGTTTGCATTCCCAGCAACAGTACACAGGGTTCCCTATTTTCTGCATCCTTAGCAACATTTCTTATGTCCTGTCTTATGGACAATAAATATCCCAACAGGTGTGAGGTGATAGCGCATTGTGCTTTTGACTTGCAAAATTGTCATTAATTTTGTTTATCTTTAAGAAAACAGTTCTTAGTTCCATTAATTTAATATTTTAATGTAGGCATTTATGCACTCCTGTTAGAACTGCTTTTGCTGAATCCCATAAGTTTTGATATGTTGTATTTCCATTTTCTTTTGTTTCGGGAGTGTTTTTGATTTATTTTGACATCTTGTTTGACCGACCGGTTGTTCAGTAGTATGTTATTTCATCTCTGCATATTTATAAATTTTCCAGTTTACTTCTTCTAATAATTGATTTCTAGTTTCATACCATTATAATTGGAGTAGATATGATTTCAATCTTCTTTAAGTTATTAAGACTTGTTTTTTGGCCTCACAGAATCTATCCTGAAGAATGTTCCATGTGCCCTTAAGGATGTGTATTCTGCTGCTTTTGGATGGAAGGTTTTGTAAATGTTGGTTTAGTTGATATGGTCTATATGTCATTTAAGTCCAATATTTTCTTACTGATTTTCTGTCTGGCTTTTCCATCCATTGATGAAAGTGTGGTATTGGAGTCTCCTACTATATATATGTACTGCTACCTTTTTCTCTCATTAGGTCTGTTAATATTTGCTTTATATATTCAGGCGGGTACATAAATATTTACCAATGTTATGTCCTCTCTGGATTGAGAAAAAGTTTCTTTAGGCTAAGTCATCTTATTTACCTATGACTGGAAGCCAGTGTTAACAGAGTGGTCATCAGTGTGAAGCTTTATTGCTGGCTTCAAATACCAGAACTGATTAGATAAGTTGATTAATTCTCATAGATTTGTTTTGTTTTTGTTTTTTTTTTAATGGAAATGAAATAGTAATGTTTACATCTTAGAGTGGTTTTGGTGTTTCCATGAGATAACCCCTGTTAAATATTTAGTGGAAGGCCTACCATATTATATGTATTTAATAAACAATTATTTTTAAAACATAATAAATGGTTTCTCGAATTTCCAATTTGTTCTATCTGTTTAATGATTTATATAAAAAAAGTATATAAAAATATACTTGTTTATACTGAACAGGAAATAACTTTCCAAACAAATGGATTTGAAGAGAAGCTAATTTTCATTTGAGTGTTTCTTTGAAGCGATGTTTCTATTGTGCGATTGCATATTGTTAGAAACAGCTATACCTTACTACTTTGCTTCCATTTCTCCTTGAGTCGGGAAAAAAAACAACCCATAAAATACTGTGAATATCTAATTTTTTCTTCTAAGCTTTTTGAAGTACTTATCATCAGTTTTTATCAAACATCTTATCTTCTGTGTGGTTCCCTTTTCTGTGTTGCAGGAGCACAGATCTTTGCATAACAAACTGGATCACCACTTCCTTTTTCCTTTGAAATGGATACTTTTCCTGGCTCCAACATTTTGGCAAAAGTATAAGAGGTATGAAGATGTCTTTTAGATTTATTAAGGTAAAACAAATTCTGTCAGAGAATGTTTGAATCACACAGTTTTAAAAGAGAAAACTGAATAAAGTCACTTCCTCCATCTTGTTGTCACTTCCATTCTATCTTTAACAAAAGAACCATTGAATTAATTTCCTATTTCTTAGCCTTGGAGGAATGGACATATGAAAGAGGCATGATTGCCACATTTTAGTAGTGTTTTTAAAAATAAACTAATCGTTAGAACTATTTTTCATTTACATAAAAATTGCAAATACAGTGCAGAGAGTTTCCATATACTTCCATGCCCATGTCCTCCTATATGTAACCTCTTACATAATATGGTATATTTTTCACAACTAATGACTCCATGTTGAAACATTATTAATATAACAGTATGCAGCTGTATCTCATCGTTATTTTAATTTGCAGTTTCCTAACGACAAACAATGTTCAGAATGATTTTCTCTGCTTATTTACCATCTGTACATTTTCTTCAATGAAGTGTCCGTTCAGGTCTTTTCCCTATTTTTATATCGGATTGTTTATATTATTATTGTTGAATTTTAAAGGGAATTTGTATATTTTGGATCAGGTCTTTCGTGATATATGTGGTCTGAATTCAATTTCTCCCAGTCTGTTACTACTTTTTCAGTCTCTTTACAGTGTTTTTCACAGAGCAGAAGTTTTCCATTTTAATGAAGTCCAGGAGATGTGCCATTTTTTTCTTTCATGGGTGATGCTGGTGTTGTATCTAAAAATTTGTTGCCAAAGCACCTAGACATCATTCTATGTTTTCTTCTGGAGGTTTTATAGTTTCATTTTTTATATTTGTGTCTCCAATTCATATCGAGTTAACGCTTATGAAAAGTTGCAAGGTTTGTGTTTTGGGGTGTCCAATAGTTCTAGCATCGCTTGTCAAAAGATGACCTTTTCTCCACTGAATTGTCTTTATTACCTTGACAAAATTATGTAGAATATATGTGTGGGGATCTGTTTCTGGACTCTCTATTTTGTTTCGTTAATGTGTATATTCTTTCACCAATACCATGCCATTTTTATTTGTATGGCTTTATAGTGAGTCTGATAGCATATTGCTCTTCAGAATGTTCTGTGCTGTTCTAAGTCTTCGGCCTTTTCTTAAAACTTTAGAATCTGTTGATCAATATCTACAAAACAGCTTCCTGGTTTTTTTACTGGAATTGTGTTGACTCCACAGATTAATTTGACATTTTAACAATATACAGTTTTCCATTGCATAAACATGGACTATCTTTTTATTTATTCTTTCATCAGAGTTTTATAGTGTTGCACACTATATTTGTTATATTTAGACCTAAGTTTTTGTTTTTGAGCTATTGGGAAATTTTTAAAACTCCAAATATTCGGAGATTCTCCAGTTATTTTTCTATACTTTGATTTCTAGTTTAATTCTGTAGTGGTCTGAGAAGATATTTTATATGTTTTGTATTTTTTAAATGTTGTAGGTTGTGTTTATGACCCAGAATGTAGTCTCCCTTAGTGAATGTTCCATGCTTAAGCAGAATGTATATTCTGCTGTGTTTGTTAAGGAATGTTCGATAAATATGAATTAGATTAAGTTGATAGTGCTGTTTATCAATTTACTGATATTGTGTCTACTGGACCTTATCAATCAATTACTGAAAAAAGGGTGTTGAAATCTCCCAGTATAATAGTGGATCTATTTCCTTTTGCATTTCTCTTAGTTTTTGCCTCATATATTTTGACGCTGTTTATAGGTAAATGTATATTAAAGATTCTTATGACTTCTAACATAATTCAGGCTTTAAAAAAAATATTATATATCTTTAGTCCAGATAATTTTTATTCTGAATTCTGCTTTGCCCACTCTGACAATCTTATCTTTTAATTGAGGTATTTCTGGTATTTAATTGATATAGATGAATTAATATCTTTCACATTTATAATAATGTTTCATATTCATTGTATTTGTTCTTTTTCTTTTTCCCCCCATTTTGTTCTGTCTTTTCTGGTTTCAACTAAGCATTTTATATGATCCATTTTCTCATCTTTTAGTATGTTACTTACGCTTTCGAGAACATTTTTTAGGTTTTGTTCTACCATTCACACTATACAATTATAATTAATTCTACCTAAAACAATGGTAGACCACTTCACATTAGTTGAAGTATTTATAAATCATCCTCAATTTATCCTCCCCTCCTTGTGAAATTGCTGTCCGTCATCTCACTTATCCATATAGTATAACTATTCTAATACATTATTATTATTACTTTAATTAAGGTTAATTTTTAGATAATTACTAATAAGAAAAATAAAATATTTTATTTGATCTTCACTTAATCTTTTCCCAAAACTCCTCTTTGTTTTTGTAGATCTGATCTTCTAACCCTATATCATTTTCTTTCTCCTTAAAGAAGTTTTTTTAACATTTCTTGCAGGGCAGGTTTGCTGATGATAAATCCCCTCATTGTGTGTGTATGGGGGGATGGTTCTGAGAAAACCTTTATTTCTCCTTTGCATTTGAAAGATAATTTCACTGGTTGTGGAATTATAGGTTGGTGAATTTTTTCTCATTTAAATATTTTACTAAACTCTATTCCTGCTTTCATGAATTCTGATAAGTCCATTATAATTTTTATCCTGTTTCTCTACATGTAAGGTGCCCCCCCCACCACCCAACACTGCTTCTTTTAAGATTTTCTCTTTACTTTGGTTTTCTGCTGTTTGAATACGATACACCTTTTGGTATTTATCTTGAATGGTATTTGGTTGGATTTGTGGTTTTTGTACCACTAATTTTTGAAAATTCTCAGGTATTATTATTTTGAACATTTCTTGTGCTCCTTTTTCTTTTTCTTCTTCTGGTATTACCATTACATATTTGGTATGCTTTCTGTAATTGTTCCACAGTTATCACATATTCTGTTCTTTTTCTTTCATTTTTTTTCTTCTCTTCACTTTGAAGTTTTTGAAGTTTTTATTGGCATATCTTCAACCTCATTAATTCTCTCCTCATCTTTGTCCAGTCTACTGATTATCCCATCGAAAGCATTATTCATTTATTTTATTATTAGCATTTTAAGAACCCTTTCTTAGAGTTTCTGTCTCTTTGCTTACATTACCCATCTGTTTTGGCATGTCGTCTGGTTTTTCCATTGGAGCCCTTAACATATATTAATCACATTTAATTTAAATTACCTGTCTTATAATTTCAAAATCTATGTCATATCTGAGTCTGGTTGTGATGCTTGCTTTGTCTTGTAAGACTGTTTCTCCTGCCTTTTAACATCAGTTGTAATGTTTTTTGAAAACTAGAGATGATGTACCAGATAGAAGGAACAATAATTAATAGACCTTTAGTATAAGATTTTATGTTAATTTGCCTTGAAGTTGAGCTGTGCCTAATATTTGCAATAGCAGTAGGTGTCAGAGATGTCAAATTTCTCTAGCTTCCTTGTTTTTTTTTCTCTCTTGTTGTCTTAGGCTTTTCTCAATAACTCTTCCATATAGGAGGTCTGTACCTTTTGGTTCTCATAGCTATTATCCACTGCTAATATACAGGACCCCTGTTGATATAATGTTAGATATGAGAAAGAAGCAATCTAATCTTGTGATTAAAGTTTAGTCTTTTAGTAGGCCTTTGTCCCTGGTCTTCATTTAGTCTTCATAAGTGTTTCTTAGTTCCCTTATGCCCTTTCAGGGGTCCCCAACCCCCGGACTGCAGATTGGTACTGGTCTGGGCTTGTTAGGAACCAGTCCACACAGCAGGGGTTGAGCAGTGGGTGTGAGCGAAGCTTCATCTGTATTTGCAGCCTCTCCCCAGCACTAGCATCACTGCCTCAGCTCCACCTCAGATCTTCAGGCATTAGATTCTCATAGGAGCCCTGGTCCCCAGTGCCACAAAAGTTGGGGACTGTTGCATTAGATTACAAAGGAAGGTTAGAAGTGGCTAGAGTTAGGTAAACACTATACTCCCACTACTCTTTGGGAAGTAGGCATTTGTTTTAAGAATGCTCTGGGATTACTTGAAAATAGTTCTTTTTCCTTGCCCCCTTGCAGAGCCATGAGGAGCTCCCTCTTGGCTCCACCAAGAGAACTTGGGATTCCTAGAAGAAATACCCGCCAAACTGTTGGGGTCCTCATAAAGTGATACCTCTGCCAAGGAGTTTCTTTCTCATCAAAATTACCCTTAAAGTGTGTGTGTGTGTGTGTGTGTGTGTGTGTGTGTGTGTGTGTGTGTGTGTTTATGATCAGTTTATGGGTTTAGGAACTTCTACTCCAAGCAAGCAGATCTTAGATATGACCCTCTGCATTTGCCTGTCTCTAAATTTCAAGTGATAATTTGCTTCGTAACTTCGATTCTTTAATGGGTCCAAAAAAAGTTATTGATTTCAGTTTGCTTTTTTCTTGTTGAAAGATTATATGTGACAACTTCCAGGCTTTTTAAATGTTGGAGATAACACCAGAAGTTTATCATGACACTTAAAGGACTTAAGGTGCTCATGATTAGACCTGCAGAAACATTTCAATTGATCGGCTACTGCTGCAATAGAGTTAAAAGAAAACATTGTGTTTTATTTACATTGTGTTTGTTAACATTCCATCATGACAGTTACATTTCAGTTATTTATTCAAAGTTCATATATGATTTGAATTTATTTTCACACTTTGAAATATATAAAGAATTTTAATACTTACATTTACTTCTCCCAAACCAAAATCCTAATGATTAAAAAAATAATCATGGACTAATTTTACAGTCGAACAATCAACAGAGTGATTCCAGTTCAGTCTGATCTTCAAATTAATTGTTATTGTAACTACACGAGTCTGGTTATCTAATGTATTTATTTATTCCTTTTTTCATTGCATATTGAGAACTCCCATTGAAAATTAAAATTCCTTGATTGAAAACTTCCTTGTGACTTCTATATTCTTGTAGGCTGTAAGTTTTTAAAAATTTAACCATACATGATTATGCACATATATAAACATAAACGACTTATTCCCGTACATATCCACTATAGCAGTTAATAATATACCTTCCACACATTACATATTTAATAAAGGTTTGTTAAATGTCCAATCGACATAAAATATCCACAGAATATTAGTCTCATACAACCTATAATATATAATATCATATACTATTTCTTGCCAAATAACAGAATCAAGCTGCGTGTATTTCCAAATTAGGTGTGAATCTAAATTAAAAATTCTATTTTGTTTAATTATTTGCTTTGTTTACCAAAAAATTATTACTAATATTATTCTAGATATCACATATATATATATATGATTCTGATGATTTCACTGATAAAATCAAGTGCAAAATTTTACATAATATCTTTCATCTACTATTTTCAGTCCCTTCAATTGTTTCTTACCTGCCTTCAAATATTCATGTTTTCCTAGTTGAAAAAAATTTTTGTTTAACTTTCTAACATCTTGTATGACTTTCTAAAATTTGTCTTTTTTCCATAACCAAACTTTAAACTTGTTTGCTTTTTTAAAAAATAAGTGTCATGTTTTTTTATTTTTAAATATGGTACTTTTGCACATATAATATGGACTTTTAACTTTCTATAATATTTTGGCTAAAGTTGTTTTTAAAGCAAATTATGGAAATCATGACAATAAATACCACATACTTTCATATCTATCTCTAAAGAAATATTTTCCTACAGTCAAAATAACATTATATTTAACAAAATCAACAGTTATTTCTTGAAACTATATAATATCCAGTGTGCATATTCAAATGCACATTTATGCCCCAAATGTCTTTTATTTATTTTATTTATTTTTAATTAAGTTTATTGGGGTAACATTGGTTAATACAATTATATAATTTTCAGGTGTACATCATAATGTAACATTTGTATATTCTATTGTGTTTACCACTCAAAGTTCAGTTTCCTTCAACTACCATATATTTAATCCCTTTTACCCACTTCACCCTCCCCCTACTTCCCTATACTTGAACCCCTTTACCCCATCTACCTCCCGCCTCCTCCCCTACCTCCTCCCCTCTGGTAACCACTAGTCTATAGTTCATGTCCATGACTCTCTGTTTGTTTGTCCTGTTCCTTTGTTGCTTTTAAGTTTACATCCCACATATAAGTGATATCATGTGACTTTCAACTTTTTCTGTCTGGCTTACTTCGCTTAGCACGATTATCTTGAGTTATATCCACGTTGTCACAAATGGCTGTATTTCATCTCTTCTTATGGTTGGGTAATATTCCATTATATATATGTACCACAACTTCTTTAGCCAATCATTTATCGTAGGACACTTCAGTTGCTTCCATGTCCTGGCCACTGTGAATAAGGTGCTATGAATGTTGATGTGCAAATATCTTTACGGATATGATTTTTTAAGTCTTTGGGGTAATACCCAGTAGAGGGATTGCTAGATCATATGGTAGATCAATTCTTACTTTTCTGAGGAAGCTCCATACTGTTTTCCGTAGTGGCTGTACCGTTTGCAGTCCCACCAGCAGTGTATGAGGGTTCGTTTTCCCCTAAACCTCTCCAGCACTTGTTATTACTTGTCCTGTTGATTATAGCCATTATAACAGATGTGAAATGATCTCTCATTGTGGTTTTGATTTGCATTTCCCTAATAGCTAGCAATGTTGAGTAGCTTTTCATGTTTGTTGGCCATTTGTATGTCCTCTGGGGAGAAGTGTCTGTTCAGGTTCTCTGACCATTTTTTGATTGGACCATTTGATTTTTTTGTTCTTATTGAGTTGTATGAGGGTTTTTTTTTTTTTTTTTTTTGTATATTTTGAATATTAGGCCCTTATCGGAGGCATTGCTTGCAAATATATTTTCCCATTCTGATGGTTGTCTCTTTATTTTTTTGATGGTTGCTTTTGCTGAGCAGAAGCTTTGTAGTTTGACATAGTCCCATTCATTTATTTTTGCTTTCACTTCCCTTGCCTTTGAGGTCAAATTCATAAAATCCTCTTTAAGTCCAAGGCCCAAGAGTTTAGTTCTTATGTTTTCTTCTATGCATTTTATTGTTTCAGGTCTTATATTCAGGTCCTTAATCCATTTTGAGTTAATTTTGGTGTGTGGTGATAGACAACAGTCTAGTTTCATTCTTTTGCAGGTGGTTTTCCAGTTTTCCCAGAACTACCTATTGAAGAGGATTTCCTTTCTCCACTGTATGTTTTTTGCTTTTTTGTCAGAAATTATTTGCCCATATAAATATGGGTTTACTTTTGTACTCTCGATTCTGTTCCACTGGTCCGTGTGTCTGTTTTGCTGCCAATACCATGCTGTTTTGATTACTGTCGCTTTGTAATATAATTTGAAGTCGGGCAGAGCGATGCCTCCAGCCTCGTTCTTTTTTCTAAGGATGGCTTTGGCAATTTGGGGTCTTTTGTGCTTTCATATGAATCTGACGATTTTTTTTTCTTTTTCTTTAAAGAATACCAATGGGATTTTGATGGGGATTGCATTAAATCTGCATAATGCTTTAGGTAATATGGTCATTTTAACTATGTTGATTCTTCCAATCCAAGAACACAGAATATTTTTCCATTTCTTTGTATCTGCTTCTATTTCTTTTAATAGTCTTATAGTTTTCATTATATAGGTCCTTCACATGTTTTGTTAAATTTATTCCTAGGTATTTTATTCTTTTTGTTGCAATTGCAAAAGGAATGATTTTTTTCCACTTCTTTTTTCTGACACTTTGTTGTTAGAGTATTCCAATGCTATGGATTTTTGAACATAGATTTTGTATCCAGAAGCTTTACTGTATTTGCTTATTGTTTCTAGTAGTGTTCTTGTGGGGTCCTTAGGGTTTTCTATATAGAGAATCGTGTCATCTGCAAATAGTGACAATTTGACTTCTTTGTTTTCTATTTGGATGGCTTTTATATCTTTCTCTTGTCTCACTGCACTCGCTAGGACCTCCAATGTTATATTGAATAACAGTGGCGATCATGGACAGCCTTGTCTTGTTTCTGATCTTAGGGGGAAAGTTTTTAGTTTTTCACTATTAAGTATAATGTTGGCTGAAGGTTTGTCATAGATGGCCTTTATTATGTTAAGGTACTTTCTTCTATACTGGTTTTGTGAGGTGTTTCGATCATAAATGGATGCTGTATCTTGTCGAAGGCTTTTTCTGTATCTATTGATACGATCATATGATTATTATTTTTTAATTTGTTTATGTGATGTATCATGTTAATCGATATGTGTATGCTGAACCATCCCAGTGCCCCTAGAATGAAGCCCATTTGATCGTGGCGTATAATCTTTTTAATATGTTGCTGTGTTCGGTTTGCTAGGATCTTATATAAGATTTTTGCATCTCTGTTCATGAAAGTTATTAGCCTGTAATTTTCTTTTTCGTGTTATCTTTACCAGGATTCAGTATCAGGGTAATACTGGTCTCATAAAATGAGTTGGGAAGTATTGCCTCCTGTTAGATTTTTTGGAAGAGTTTGAGGAGAATAGGCATTAAATCTTTTTTGAATGGTAGAATTCACAGGTGAAGCCATCTGGTCCTGGACTTTTACTTTTTGGTAGATTTTTGATGATTGTTTCAATTTCCATATTGCTGATCGGTGTATTTAGATTTTCCAGTTCTTCTCGATTCAGTCTAGGAAGGCTGTATTTTTCCAAGTGCTGGTCCATTTCTTCTAGGTTATTATGTTTGGTGTTATATACTTTTTCATAGTATTCTTGTATGATCCTTCGTATTTCTGTGATATCAGTCATAATTTCACCATTTTCATCCCTGATTTTGTTTATTTGTGTCCTTTCTCTTTTTTCTTTAGTGAGTCTAGCCAGGGGATTAATTTTATTAATCCCTCAAAGAACCAACTCTTTGTTGCATTTATTTTTTTCTATTGTGTTTTTTGTTTGTTTGGTTTGGTTTTCAATTTCATTTATTTCTGCTCTAATTTTGATTCTTTCTTTCCTTCTGCTGACTTTAGGCTTCATTTGTTCTTCATTTTCTAGTTTTTAAAGATGAAGCAGGTTGTTTATTTGGGCTCATTCTTGTTTTGGGAGGTAGGCCTGTAATAATATGATCTTTCCTCTTATGACCACTTTTGCCATGTCCCAAAAGTTTTCACATGTTGTACTATCATTATCATTCATTTCTATATGTCTCTTGATTTCTGTTTTTATTTCTTCTCTGGCCCAGTTATTCTTATTCAGTAGCATGTTGTTTAATCTCCATGTATTTGTGGTTCTTCCTGCTTTCTTTTTGCAGTTGGTCTCTAGTTTCAAAGCATTATGATCAGAAAACATGGTTGGTATGATTTCAACTCTCTTGTATTTGTTGAGGCCATCTCTGTGTCCCAGTATGTGGTTGATTCTTGAGAATGTTCCATGTGCACTAGAGAAGAATGTATAAGCAGCCGTTTGGGATGGAAGGCTCTGTAAATGTCAATTATGTCCAGTTGGTCTAATGTGTCATTTAAGGATGTTATTCCTTTACTGATTTTCTGCTTGGATGATCTGTCCATATCCGACAGTGGGGTATTTAGATCCCTTACTAATGATAGTGTTTTGGTCTGCTTCTCGCTTTCGTTCTGTTAGTAATTGCTTTACATACTTTGGGGCTCCCTGATTGGGAGCATAGATATTAGTAAGTGTTATGTCTTCTTGGTGTATGAGTCCCTTTATCTTTATGAAATGTCTCTCAGTATCTTTCTTTACCTTTTTTATTTTGAAGTCTAGTTCATCTGATATTAGTACTGCTACTCCCACTTTTCTCTGAATGCCATTTGCTTGAAAAATCATTTTCCACCCTTTCACTCTGAGTCTATATTTGTCTTTGGAGCTGAGATGTGTCTCCCGGAGGCAGCATATGGTTGGGTTTTGTTTTTTGATCCATTCTGCAACTCTGTGCCTTTTTATTGGTGACTTCAGTCCATGTACATTTAGGGTGATTATTGAAATATGAGGTCTTCTTATAGCCATTTTATCTTTTGCTTTCTGGTAGCTTGAAGTTTCCATTGCTTCCTTGTCCTTGTGTTTCTGTTTTCTTTATTTTGGTTGGCTTTTGTGGGTTTTGCCTCTGGTCCTTCTTGTTTTATGTTATATACTTCAGTTCTGAATCTTTGGTGTGTTGTTACCATTACGAATATGAAAAGGATAGTCATATATATATGGTTGTGCATTTTCTTCTGTGCATGCTTTATCTCCATTCCCTGTTGTGAATTTGGATCTTTGAATCTTCACCTTTTTAGTCATTGTTGTCTCAGTTTGTCCCCATGTATGCTGAATGCTCATTACTATCTTGTTATAACAATTCACTTCTTATTATTTAAGCTATATTGCCCTGTTCTTAGTAAGGGTTGCACTCCTCTGCTTCTATTTGCCTGATAGCCACTTTATTCCTAATTATGTACTTTTGTTGTTGTTGTTGTTATTGTGTTTTAGGTAAGCTGACCCATTTTAGTATTTCCTGTAGTGCAGGTCCTGTATGGGGGAATTCTCTTGATTTTTGTATGTCTGGAAAGGTCTTAATTTCTCCTTCATATCTAAAGGAGAGCTTAGCTGGATACTTATTCTAGGCTGGTAGTTCTTTTCACATAATAGTTTAAATATTTGATTCCATTCCTTTCTGGCTTTTAAGGTTTATGCTGAGAAGTCTGATGATAATCTAATGGGTTTACCTTTATATGTTACCATTTTCTTCTCCCTGGCTGCCTTGAGAATTTTATCTCTGTCATTGATTTTTGATATCTTTAATACAATGTGTCTTGGTGAAGGCCTTTTTGGGTTGAGATAATTGGGTATTCTATTGACTTCTTGAAATTCCAAGGTCCAGCTCATTCCTTAGATTTGGGAAATTCTGCTCCACTATTTGTCTGAAAATGCTTTCTAGTTCCTGCTCCTTTTCCTCGCCTTTGGTAATACCTATTATTCTTATGTTTCCTGATGGTATCAGCTAGTTCTTGCATTTCTCTTTCATTATTTTTCATTCTTCAGTTTCTTTCTTCTTCCTTCTGATGCACTTCTAGATTTCTGTCTTTGATATCACTGATCCTTTCCTCCATTTGGTCAACTCTGTTTCCTAAGCTTGCGGTGTGTTCTTAGAAGTTCTATTTGGTTCTTTTTGAGGGTTTCAATTTCCTTGCTCTGCACATCTAGTTGTTTTTTCAATTCCTGAAATTGTTCATATGATTTGTTTTTGATCTCATTGAGTTTTTTCGGAAGTCCCATCCTTCAGGGGAGCCTCTGCAGCCCCGCTTTCCTTCCCCGTGATCCTCCATCACCCACGGGTGCAGGTTTAGGCCGATTCAGGACTTTGCCAGTCCTACCGACTTCGATGTGGCTCCTTTATCTTATCAGATGTAGGTGTTATGATCAGCTGGACTTCAGGTGATTCTCCACGTTGATTATTTTATAATTTGGTTGTAATTTTAATGCGGTCCTAGGAGGAGACAAACCCTTCTTTTACCTAGTTTGCCATCTTCCCCAAGAGATCCCAAATGTCTTTTAGACATAGTTTGTCCAAACATTATCTAATCCAGGAAGATACATAGCACCAATTTGTTGTATCCCTGAAGTCTCTGAACATAGAATGGTCTTTTTTTTAGACATCGAAATGTTTAAGAGTCTCTATCAGTTTTCATGTATAAGTTCCCATGTATTGCATTTGTCTTTTTTATCTTATTGCTGGCTCTATTCTCAATATTTCTTGAAAACTTAAGTTATATCTCAAGGCTTAGTTAGTTAAGTTCAAATTACTGTCTATATTTTAAAAATAAAACACATAAGTGATGTTGTATACTATATTTTGCAACACATCAGAAAAACCATTATTGGCGATGCTAAGATTAAGCACTGTTTTAGAGTGAGGACATCTTGATTTGTTCAATTATAAAGTTATATTTTGCCCCTGGCAACCAAAAGCAGTCTTTGTTAAATGGTTTTAGAACTAAACAAAAGTCTGATTTATTAAGAATTACTCAATACTTTTAGGACCTATTGATAATCCTTCATGAATCAGTAATTTTATTCCATTTTGCAAAACAGTGATTTTTTTAAACTTTTGTTTTCATTTCACTTTTTAATATAACATGGGTTTATGCTATACCATTAAATATTCTGAGAAAACAAGCTTATTCATGGCTTCCTAACAGTCTATTAGATGAGGGTGTTATAATCTACAACTTCCCATTATTGAATATTTTTCTAATTTTCCATTATTGTAAATTATATCTTTATTCATATATTTATCTGTATTTTTATTTGAATTTCAGCCTACTCCCTTAGAATAGATTCTTAGAAAAGGAATTGCAGGCTTGAAGACTGTTAATATTTTTAAAGGTCATGTTACATACAAGACAAGTGGTTTCTAAAAAGTTATTTTTTAACACATTAAAAAAATCACTTTTATTAATTAAAATATATTAAGTTCACGTATAGTCTAAATAAATCACTTTAAACCCCACTATATTCTTCCTTATCAAAATACAGATTACAAGTACTCAGATACATTCTTATTCTTGGAATGATCTATCTAAGTGCGGTGCTTTTTGTGGTTTTCAAGAGCGTGATTATTTTAGAAAGTATGGGTTTATAATACATTCATGACTTTTCAGAGAGAAGTCATATAGATTTATCTCTGAAATCTGTGAAGATTTCTTTATATTACATTAACTAATATTCATGACTTCTAACTATTGCTACTATAAAGCTACATCAGGATTTTGATCAACTGGCCAGTTTTATTCACTTTTATGAGCAATTACTAAAATAATTCCTTTTTAAAATTCATAATGTTCCTCTCATTAATGCAGAAGAATGATGTCCTGGAAACTTACTGGAAACTTACTTCATACTGACTTAACCATTTTTGTGAGAAGGAAGAAAATAACACAATATTACCGGTCCTGGACCAAATTATGAATTCTTAAAGTGCTTAACAAGCAAGCAAGCAAGCAAACCAACAAAAACCCCAAAGTTCCACAATTTCTAAACCAATAACCAAACCCTAAAGGGTAACTTTTAAAGAAGTAGTACTCCCAATCTTAGTGTATCACAAGTGTAAAGCTTTTTAAAGTAGGTGTTAATAAAATTTTTGATACTTTCACCTCTAAAAACAGTTATTTTTTGCATATATTTTCACCAGCAATATAACCTCACATAAGATTAAGGATTACTGATTGATAAACTGTATTATAAACTTCAAAGTTGTAAGAGACTAGATCTTAATCTCACCCTGGAAAAGGGTAGTGATGTGACAAGATAGAGGTGTTAGCTGATGATACAGTGGTAATTATGTGAAAATATATAAATGTATCAAGTAAACAAATTGTACACTTTACTCTTAAATGATGTTATATGTCAATAACATCTTCATTAAAAAATGTTTGATAATAAAGCTGTCTATTTCCCCTACATTTCTTTGCATATTTTTACTGTCGTATCCTTTTCTCTTTATTTTATTATTCCAAATTATTTTTATACTGTTTTAAAAATTAATTTATGCAAGGTTTTTATCCATTAAAATCAAATACACTTTTCAGATATACTGAACATCTTTTCACAGTGTTGTATTGTATGGCTATGTATAGAATGAATTTGGCACACACTTTCTTACTTTTCCTCTCTTAATTTCTTCAAAAGACATATGATTGCTCAAAGGACAAATCATAATACAGCTTTTTACTTTTTTTATTGTCGATATATGTAGCTGTAGTATATATGATAAGACTCTTACAAAGTACAGGCAGGGTAAAAGGAACCATATACTTTTACAATGTTCCTATATTTAACATGAAGTAGTAAAATATTAACTCTAGATTGTGATATGTTAAAGCTACATATTGTAGTCCTTAAAACAATGACTGAAATAATTCTAAGTATTTAATAAAAAAGGTAATAAAGGAATCAAAATGTAATACTTTAAAAAAACTAATTAACTCAAATAAACAAGGAATGAGGAACAAATTAGACAAATAGAAACCAAATGGCAGACACACATTCTACCATAGCAATAATTACATTAAGTATAGATGGGCTAAATATTCCAATTAGAATGTAGAATTCATCAGACTTGATTAGGAAGCAAGACCAGACATATGCTGTCTATAAGAGACACTTAAAATACAAACAAGACTAGAAAGAAAAAAAAAGATGACAAATATATGCCATGTAAACACAAATAATGAGAAGACTGTAGTGGCCACATTAACATCAGCCAAAATCAACTTTAACGCAATTATTATTGGAGATAAAGAGAAATTTCAAAAGAATTAGAATCAATACAGCAGAAAAATACAAAAATGTTTAATAGTATTTTCTTAATTACATAGCTTTCAAAAACATCTAGCAAAGAGAGTCGAATTTAGAGGGAGAAATAGACAAATCTATAAACATTTAGGTATTAAACACTACTTTTAGAAATTAATAGGTAAACTAGTCACGTAAGCCACAAAGATATAGAAGATCTGAATGACAGTCAAATGCCTTGACTTGACATTGATAGGACTCATTGCCCAATCCTGAAAAATACACATTTGTTTCAAGTGTTATAGAACTTTTACTAAAACATACCAAAAATGCAGGACCATAAACTAAGACTCAATACATTTCAAGATATTGAAATGTTATTTCACGATAACAGATTCAAATTAGAAGTGAATAATAAGATATCTAGAAAAGCCTTTAATATTTGTAAATGAGCAATACACTCTCAAATAATTAATGTGTCAATAAAGAAATCTCAAAAAAAGGTTTAAAAACTATTTTACTCTAAATGGTAATGAGTAATAAAACATATCTAAAATTTGTAGGATACAGCTAAAGTGATGTTATTAGGAAATATTAGAAATATGCTACTATTAGAAAACACTAGAAAATTCTATAATTAGAAAAGAGAAAGCAAGAAAAAAGTACATTAAACATAAAGCAGGCAGAAGGAAATAATAAAGAATAGAAATCAAGAAAATAGAAAATTAACATAGCCAGTTTCTTTGAAAAAATTAATAACAATGATAAACTCCCCAGTGAGACTAATAAAGAGATAAAAGAGAAAACATAATGACCAATTTCAGGAATGAAAAAGGTGATGTCACATCAGATCCTGGAGACATCAAAAAGATAAAAAGGGATATTATAAATAACTTCATGAAATGAGTAACTTCCTTGAAAACATGCAATTGATCAAAAGTAATTTAAGATTACATAAAAAAAATCTAGATTGCCAGGAATCTATCAAAGAAACTGAATTTATCAAAAACTTCTGCACAAATATTTCAGGCCCAGATGATTTCAATGTTGTATTCTAAAATCATTTCAAAAATAAATAATACCAACGAAACGCCTTCAGCAAAAGAGAGACAGAATGACCACATCTCAGCTTGTTTTATGAGGCAAGCTTAACTCTGATATCAAAACTCATCAAAGATATTTGAAGAAAACAAATTTATTATTCAATATCACTCATGAACATAGTCTCAAATATCCTGAGCATAATATTAGTAATCAACTCTACCAATATATAAAGTGATAATACAGCATGTCTCAAGAGGGATTGATCACAAGAATTCAAAGTTGGCTTACATTTGAAATGAATACATGTAACTACCACATGACTAGAATAAGGGAGGGGAATACTATGATATTTGCAGAAAAAGCATTTCACAAAAATCATAATACGGAATATTTATTAGTTAAGAAAAAAAAAACATCTTACATAAATCAAAATAGAATAATCTTCCTCAGTCTGATACAAGGATCTACGAAAGGTAAAGCTAACATCAAACTTAACCGTGAAAGACTAGAGTAAGAAAAGGAATGATTGATGTACATGGTGTCTGTCAATCAGTTTGCCCTCTGTTTCAGGCTTCAAGGACTAGTCCACTAGAATTTTGGGTAGGAGGACTGTTTATAACAAAGAAGAAAAAGGAGAAGAGAGTGCAGAACATGCAGCAGCCTTGATGGTAGCAGTTCCAACTGGGATAAGAGACAGTTCTCTTAATTCAAGTAGCAGAACTCTCATTCTGAGACACTAAAGCAGACAGCCTAAGCCCCATCAGGACCGTGTCTGTGTGGTTGCAATGTTTGCCATTGGCAGAGAAAGGACATAGGACCTGGGAGAAAAGCTGCCACATGGTCATGCCATAGGATGAGTGTAGATATCTTCCCTGGGAACTCTCAGAATTAATTGTAAGGAATTTGAATGGGGCTGGAAATCCTACAGTAGTGTGAATGGAAGCAGAAATAACTAGTTTGTGAATATTATTAAGAAATCATTTTAACACCAAACTACTATTGGTGCTAAGAACTTTACTGGAAAATAAAGTTAAAAAGAGATTAAGGAATGAAAGAAAAAAATCAAGATTGAAATGCACTTGTACATGTTAACTGGTTTCTTGAGTGCTTAATTGATTGATTCTTATTGATGTTGCTTTTAGATAAAAGGAGACCTTGACCTATTAGGAGAGCAAGAGAAATCAATTGTGAGTGAGAAGCTGAAGAAAAAAGAGGAAGGATAATTGAAGATACAAGACTTAGTAGGGGCGTTAATGAAAAGAACTACAAACTAGGAAAAGAGTTAACTCTGAAAAATAAAAATGACAGCCAGCTAGACTTCAGAGATGAAAATAAAAAAGAGGCATTGAGGGTATCAATGAAAAGGGGAAGAAATTAATCAAGCTAGTATTCCATACAGGAAGCAAATTTATCAACTTGGAGTGAGCAGTTCAGTTGAATGTTGCATAGAATAAATAAAGTTTTAGAATGGTGGTTGTGGTATTTGCATAAGACATAAAAAAAGTAATTTAGTTAAGCACTTGTGCAGCCGTAGAGAAATTTGTAGATAGATAACAGATTGAATCACTGAAGTTTGTTATTGATATTGTTATTACTACTATTCCTACAAAGTGTGGCAGACCAAAAGAGAAAGCATATTAGGCTCAGAAATGTCAAGATAAACACTGCAAGAGTTAAGTTCAAGTAAGGTATTTATATTGGTGCTAAGAACTTTACTGAAGTAGCTGATTAAAATCCTACCTCCAAAAGAAGCCTATATCATTGATTAATCTATAGCTTAAAATAAGAGTTACTTCCAAAGCTGCATTTCTACTTAATCCATCACTCTTACTAATTTTTACTTTAATGTATAGTTCCCGTGGATGCTTTCATAGAAGCTGACTTTCAACTCAACTTACATATACTCATCAGCGTTTTAGTATTCAACATATATATGCATTGTTGCTGTAAATAAAAAGAAATAGTTCATAATATTGCCTCTAAGCATATAATAAGGTTTAATATATATATGTAAAAAAGAGATTTTGTTACTTATTTAGATCTAATATGCATATAGATACATTAGATATAGATCTTGATGGATATATACCTATGTAATACACACACACACACATATCCATAGGATACACATGCATGGAATTAATTAAATCATCTATGACATACATGTATATATGTAAGAATTTTAAAAGAAGGAAGTTAATTGCTATGAGAATTCAAAAAGTCTGGGTTAGTAAACTGTTAAACAATAAGTTAAGCTGCCTAAGGCACCACGGCCATACTTTCAGGTTTCTTATTACCTTCAGAACAACCTGGGTTTGTGTTTTTTGCTCAGGTTGCTTAATGCAACAAACTTTGTGAGCTCTTAACACTGTCGAGGATGACTTCCATTTGGAGAAAGATAATGGCTTGTTGATATATTTGAAGATGAAGCTAATTTGTGTCCTACTTATGTCTTTACACTGGGCCATGACTAAATAAATGTGACGCTGCCCACCGGTAAATATTTAATGTTGGCTATGAGGTTTTGGTCTGTATGCTTTATTTTCCAGGAGCTGACAGTTATAATTGGACTCATTCATGTAGACTCACTTGCTCAGCACGATATGCACATTGCTATATAAAGGGGTGGGGTCCAGGTACAGAGTCAACATAATTGACCCATATATGGGTTTATTCCCTTAGTTTAATAATTAGTGCCTTGTGATGAGCATTTGGACCAAACACATCTGCAGGCAAAGAGAAATAAAGAACAAAAAAATTCTAATCATATATGTATGTAGAATATACCTTTAGATTATGTGTTGATATCTATTTTGATATTTCTATTTTGATATATATAGTATGCACCTAACTGTGTATGTATGTGTGTAATTATGGATGAATTGTGACAGACAGGACTGTATTTATGTAACTAACTCTTTCTGAGAGTGGAAACTTATGGGCCAAAATGGATGCTAAGTGATGTCCTTGGCTACTACTCTTAAGGCAGGGGTGAGTGTAATAAGGTAATAACACAACCCTGTCCAGCTTTCGGATAATAGTGAGTAGACTTTTGTACTGCCGACTGAATATCAGTTGTCGATGGGGACCATACAACGATTTGTTTTTGGTCAAAATGCCCTCATGTGTTAGTCAAATAGAATTATGAATTTTTGTTGTCAGTCATCAACAAGTCAACAAATTTTTTTTCTTACTAATGTTGATTGATTACAATGACCACTTTGTCCTAGATGTGCAGGTAATATGAAAAATTTTTTTCAAGATTTCATTTGAGGTCACAAGCAGCCATTTTAAGTGGGGAAAGGATTATTTCCATGTAATAAAGACCTTTTTCCGACTCTGGAACCAAAAGGTGGTATTGCATAATATTCCATAATATTCTCTTTGAACTTCTTCAGAGACATGACCTCTTTCAGCTTAGTGAGGATTGGGATCTTGTTGACAACAGCCTGCATGGAACAATGATCACCCAGGGTGTTTCCTTTTGCTTTGATATCTTTCTGTGAATGGGTTTCTATCTTGAAAATAGCCAACTCCTTAAAAACCAGTAGAGCTATTAAATGCCTCCAATCTGCTAAAGATTCTAAATTGGATTCCTACTTAGGTTGAGCACCTTGGTTTTTTCTAATGCTTTGAGAAATTAGACCATCCCAAAAGCACTTCTACTATTATTGTGTATATAAAGTCTTTTCTTTTTATTTAGCCAATTTTTTTTATTATATATGGTACCACAACAAATTCTGTCATCTAGGTAGATGTTTGCCTCTGGGAAGGGGTCATATTCTAGTGCTGAGCTGAGATCTGTTAACAATGTATCCTGCCTGATATTTTTTAGTTTCATTCTTAATATATGACCTATAAACAAACAAGATTAAGTCTAGATTTCTAGGCATGTTTTAATAAGTTTTTAGGGGTGTTTTAATGAAGCTATTAGATTTTTAACAAATAGCAGTTAGGGAGTTATAAGCTTCCCTTTAAAGTATTACGATGATGAATGGAAATGTAGGAGGGAGAAAGTAGTAAGACTTCATAGAAAGTTAAGCCTTCTTACTAGAAAATATAGCATATTTTCAATGGACAGAAAAAGTAGCAACGTCAAGGACCATCAAGTTTAAGATAGGGCTTATAAGAAATCATGTGGGGGGACGCCTCCGCCAAGTTGGCAACTGTTTTTATCAGCTTTAGATGAACAGGACTTTGATACTGGGTCAATATAGAAAAAAAGGTGCACAATGTAGATCTCTGATGATTCCATGAAGTTGAGTCAAAACAGCAAGAGCTGTTCAAATCTCTTATGTACAAATAGTTAGAGAGCTTTATGATGAGATAGGACTATAGCGAGGGGTTGTTAAGAAGTGAATTTCGAAAACATAAAATGCCTATTCATGCTAAAATTCCCAAGAGATTTGTTTAACAAAGAGCTGGTTCAATCATGCAATACTGGGGCAATTTTTGAAAACTGGCACGGTAAGTAGAATGCTAAAATCATCCTTTAAATTCCCTGATGTGCACACCTTTGAATAATCCCTTCTCCTTGTATGTAGGTAGGCTCTGTGAGCATGATATCATTTGTGTGATTAGATGTTTGTTACATCACAAAGATGAAAGCATTTTGCAGATGTAACTGAGGCCTCCAATTAGCTAACTTTGAATGATTCCAAAAACATAGTATTCTGGGTGGGACTGATCTAATTGGTGAAAGCCATAAAAACAAAAGACTCTTCTGGCCTCAAAGAGAAAGAAGAAACCATGTTGAAAGCTACCAGTGGAGAGTGGCAGCCTCTGGAAACTGAGGACCTCAATGCTATAACCACAAGGAACTAAGTTCTACCAATAACATAATGCGCTTGGAAGAGGACCTCGAGCTTTGGAAGAGAACTGCAATGTTACTATTGTCTTGGTTTCAGCTTCTAAGACCCTGAGCAGAGGGCCTATCTAAGCTATGCCTAGACTCCCGACCCGTGAGCATTGTGACATAATGTATGTTGTTTTAAGCACCTGGGTTTTTGCTAACTTATTTTTTTTGTGTGTGTAGCAAACAGAAATAAACACATTTGGCAACTCATTATCTGCTATAGCCAATGGGACCCAGGAATCATCTGTGTGATTGATCTCTTGGTCAATAAGCTGGAGAAATTCTGAATCATTATAGTTTTTCAGGAAATTTACCTTCTTGGGATAAATTATGCCCCAAGGAATACACATTACTTTGACAACATGTTTACTTTTCTTCATAAAGTATATAGCTTATTAGAGATTAAACAGTAAGTAGGCAGGTAAAGTCTGTTCTAGAGCTCAAATAAACTTTAAATACAGGGAAATGTAAGAGTTGTAAGGGTCCTGGTTGAGAACTTTATTGATTTTCCCAGGAGAGAGCAAAGAAATGACTCTGACTATAAACAATGCTAAATGAACAGAAAACAGATTTGTAGCTATAAAATATGCAGCTTCCTGGTGTACCAAAGATAAAAGAATATTTAGATTTGGTACCACAGGGACGTAGAGAATGATTATTAGATTTATATTCCTGAGATTCTGAACAAATCTATATCCCCGCCCTTTGGAGATAATGTATAATATGTATATACACATATATGTGTACATGTATATATGTATATATATGACTCATTTCTCTATTGGGTTTGTATCTTATTAATTTCCGTACTTCTTTTGGTTCTGGTTTTAGAGAGTTGCAAATCTGGGTTGTTATTTGGAGGGTTCAGGCTGAAACTAATAATTGGGAAAATTGGCATAATCTATGCCTAGAAATATGATTACATCTTAGACCTTCGAGTCTTCAGAGTACAAGTAAATCAATGTTTAAGTTATTTATGAAAAAAAAAAAGTAATTTATGACCTGATTATGATCAAGGCGTCCTCAGGAAAGTCCAGGAATGGGCCATCAGGAGAGCAAATTTAACAGTAAGTCCCCCACACCATCCCATTTAGTCAGCGGATGTGATGTCACAAAGAGGAAAGAATATGTCTCAATTGTAGGTCTGAGGGTGACAGTTGTGCTGAGACATGCAAAGTGTCTGAAGGTTATGAAAGGCACAGGATAGTTGTTGGCTCCCAAGAAGAGGTTAGATAAGAGTGTCAGAATATATGAAAGGTGTCACAGGGCCTACCAATCAAAAATTCACAAGTCTTTTCTTTAATATTTAGAGAAATTGGTCCTTTATTGATTTCAGAGAGAATCAAGGGAAATTGATCTCTTGATTCCCCCTTGGAGAAACTTCACTAATTGCCAGAGAGGAGGGGTCATTCTCTGTAGTTCTGGTTTAGCTGAATTCCTAGGTGGGTGCTGTAAACAGGGCCGATGTGAAGCCTTCCCATCTGGAGGCCTCCTCCAGAGGTAATGCGGGGCCTTTAGTGCATTCTGTCCTTAACAAGGGGCGGTTTTTCTTTTCTTCTCTCAGGACTGCAGTGGTTCTCATCTGTACCCTCAGGCAACAGGTTTTGATGACTTTGCTATTAAGGGTTTGTTTCCACAACACAGACAGAGAAGATGAGACTAGATGATTCACTCCCCAGGCAGCGCAGGAGAGAAGCTTTCTTAGGATTTTTCTCCAGCCTTTCCTGGAGGAAAAGCTTGCAAAAGGTTTCAAATTTAGGTTTGCCTGTGTCCCCATAAGGCTTCCAGCTTCCAGGGTCCATGGGTACTCACCCTCAGACTTTACCAGTTTGTTAAAATCTAGTTGATTCTTCTTACCAGTTTATATGCCACACATCTTCTATCTCAGGGGGCTAAATTTCTGGATCCTGTTTTTCCTTGATTGTGATTTTCACATTCCTGATTTTATTTATTTATTTTTTCCATTGCAACATTTATTGTCTAATTAGAAAAATCATGAATTTGCATTGAATTGTTTTTCTTATCGTAAGGGAGGGGGAAACACTAGTTTCCACAGCTCTTAGATGAGATCAGAGCCGAGCAGCTGGTTTTTATGCAATTTTTCTAAATGGTTTTGGTTAAAATAAATCTAAAGTATTTTTCAATACTATGTTAAACAAAGACATTTTCTCTGGAAAGTCAGCTGACCACTAACTGTGTAGAGTAGTTGGGAGACCATAATAAATCATAGAATAAATTAGGAAATAATACTAAATTCTAAGCTCATTTTCATTTTTGCATGATACTGTAATCAATTTTTGTGAACAGAATGCTCATAATCAAAATAATAACTCATATCTCATTTATTAATTATATGACTTATAACACTAATTTCAAAAACAATGAATTTGTTTAGATAAAACCAGCAACAATAATTTTATACTTTGATTTTATATTCCATATTTGATAGTGAGTAAATTGTCAACAGTGGTTCTATTTATGAGAATATCAAGCCATATAATAAATCAACTTTTAAAATAATACTATAAAAACTTAGAGTTTGACTAAAATCCCAACCTCAATAATATATATTTATATCAAAGGGGAAAATGTCATTTTAAGTTGAAATCAGTGGCATGACACTGAGAAATATTTATACTAATTCCACCAGTGGATTACACTTATATATACATCCGTATCTACATATGAATATTTATAGATCTATATGTCAATCTCTATATATCTACTGGCTTATTTTTATGAGTTATTCTCAGATTAAATACATAGTAATCGAAATAGGTTTATATTTCTCTTTTCTTAAATAATTAAAAAAAAAAAGCTATTGTCATTTCACTTCTCAAGCTTGACCGGCCCACACGTTTATGTAAAAAGTCAAAAGGAAACAGAAGGTAGGTGTGTGGGTGTGTGTGTGTGTGTGTGTGTGTGTGCACGCGCGCGCACGCACGCGTATGTGATGTCTTTCTTAAATTATCCAGTCATGTTTAATATTGATTTCTAAGGCCGGGGAATATCTAAGAGGCCAAATATTATTTTAGTTAATGCTGATATGGTATAAAAAGATATCGTTTATACAAAGTTCCTTCCTCGTTATAATATATGGCCCAGAGTAACACTGAATATAGTGAGCAGTACAGTTTATTTAAATGCATATAATGTGTTATCCAACTTAAAACAAATCCTCATTTAAATTCAAGAAGAAGTATACTGTGTTATATATTTCTTTTGTTAAAAATTCACAAACATCTATTCTACAGGAAGAACGAGGAAAAAGCATTTCACGGAAGTACATTTTTGTTGTCACAATGCAATTAATGCATCATTGATTAGTTATCATTATCCTGACAAAGTTATTAAAAAGCCAATTCTTTCCTTTGCATAACTGAAAGTCATCCTAAACATCTAAACATTCAAAACCTCCAAATCCCTAAAAAAAAAAAAAAAAAAAAAAAGGGCAGGGGATCGGGGGAAGAAAAGAAAAAATGTCCAGTGTCATTCATTACAAGTAGCATGACAGGCTTACAGTGAGGGGTACCTGTGGCCCAACTTAACACACACTCTATCTCTCCATCTCTATGGATTTTTACCAGCTAATTCCCAAGTTTAGTGTTTATCAAGGTTATTTTTGGCAGGTCAATTCAGATTCTACTTTATGAAGAAGGAAGATTATTACAGCAACAATTAATAATAAGATTTTTGTACTTTTAAACCATTTTTGAACATCAGAAAGTGAGGATTTCAATTGAGGAAAGGGGGAGATGGAATTTAAACACAGAGGAGGTGTTTTATGTAGTAGTAAGAAAAGGGTCTGGTCTGGTCTAAACGGCCCTGCGAGGAGAAAAGCTTGGTTACTATCAGAGTAATGCTAAGTTTTGAAAACCTTTTTTTGTTAAAAATTAATCAAAATATGGTGGCCAACACTCTGTTCTTATAAACCCTTTGGGTCAATCAAACGAGCCTGTTTTGTCTAGGCAAGGAGGGCAGCTATATATGGGTTTTTCTTCCTTCTTAAAGTATAGGTTTTCTAAGAACAACTTCCTGCATATTGACCATTGATCATCTAACATAACAACTTTCACATCTATCCTATGCTGACAACTCCACATGGATATCTTAAATAATAAAGCTCACTGTCCCTGTGTAACAAAGAACAGAGCCCTGACCCCAGAGAAGAAGTGGGAGTATGAAGGAATAAACCCCAACGTGACTTGACAGTACTAACCTGGTCTATTACTTGTGATTAAGTCAACATGTTGGCAATTATTATACATATATATGTGTATATGTTCACAATTCCGAATCAAACTATAAACTTAAAGTTAAGAAAACATATTGAAATAACAAAAATATTTTAGTTCTTATAATAAAGGGTCCCAATAAGTATTTTATGAACATAAATTAACCAAAATTTACTATGAAAGCTGTAGCAATTATTATAGAAAACATTTTTCACTTATAGTTAGAAGAGACAGTTATAAAAGTTAAAGATATTTACAATGAAGTTGAATAATTACACATTTACGATATGAAAGAATAGCGTCTATTGATACTTAATTTTTTTTCTTACCTTTAATTCCTTAATTGTAGCTGTCTAGTTTGTGAATTACTGCAAAGTAATAACATCATTTAGAATAATTTTAGTGTGTAAGCAAAAGAAAAAAAAGACTTTCAATTATCAAATGAACTTTAAAAATGTGAAGAGAAATGTAAAAGATTTTAAGGTTATCATTTTATTTTGTCACCATTAGTAATTATTTATAGCATCTAATTAAAAAAAAGTTCTGTTACAGGCATGATTTCTAATCTATGAGAATTTTCAATTAAGAATAATTTCTTAGATATACTTTGAGTAGGCTGAGTAAGTTCTATCATATGTGAAGAAAATACATTTATTATTAACCTAAAGCATTTATTTTAAATCAAGTTTTTGAAAGTCTGTTCTTCTAAGTAAGTATCTCATCAACAGGAAATGCATTTTTCTCCACTTATCTTTTATGAGAAAATAACATTATACAAGTTTATAACAGAATATTACAAAATAAACCCCATATTATTGTACCTATGTTCATCAAAATATATCAACCGAAGTACTATAATTAAATGGTAAAACAAAGTGGTACCTTTAGCAATCTTTAATGATTAACATGGCGTTTGAATTGTAGCTGTTGAAATAACTTTCCAGGTCCAAGATTTTGGCACATCAGCAAAACAAAACTTTGATAATTTTCACGTCCCTGTAAATGTTCTCCTTGACCAGAAATGCGGTATATTCAGGAAGCCAATGCTGGAACACCAAGCAAACTCTGTCTTCCCACCCCTAACAAGGCTGACTATGCGGCCCTAGCCAATCAGAAATTTTCTATTTTTCTCTTCCTCGTTCTTTATTCTTTATCCTAGAAGAGCTTTCTGCCTTCCGCCCCATTTTGCAGTTCAGGTGTACAACATAATGATTCAATATTTGTATATACTGCAAAATAATCACAGTAAGTCTAGTTAATATCTGTCATCATACATAGTTACAAAAAACCTTTTTTTCTTGTGATGAGTATTTTAAGATCTACTCTTAGTAACTTTCACACGTGCGACACAGTATTATTAACTACAGTCACCATGCCGTACAGTGCATCCCCATTGCTTATTTATTTTATAACTAGAAGTTATAACTTCAACTTATTGTTTTTATTACATATTTATATGTAGTAACTGTAGATAACTCAGTAATGGGTTGCTATATCCTTTGACATTTAGTCAAGGTTTTGAGAAATTCCACAGACATTGAACTCTAACTAAATCTAGGCAGACCACTACAACAGCCACAGGGATCTCCATTCACTGAGAATGAACTCTTCAAGACTTGACTAATCAAGTCCTCACCACCTCTTCTAGAGTCAGAAGGAGTAATCAAACTGGTAATAAAGTTGATAATGAAAGAAGGAAAAAGAACCAAGAGGCAATTTTAATAAGTAGAGTTACAGAAATTAAAAAAAAAAAGAATGCTATCCGATATTCACATAGATAACATTTTGTGGGGAGGGTGTAGGAGGAAAAAAACCAACCGTGCACCCTCAGAGTGGATCCAGAAAACAGGAGCTCCAATGTGACCACAGGTGTGAAGGGTGAACAGTCATGCCAGGGGCAAGAGAAACAGGAGCCACAGTAAAGTAGAAAGGAAGTCATCTCGGTCTTCCTGAAACTCATCTGCGGCTCTGCTGCCCACTCTTACACCCTTTCTGTGGTTTCTCCCATCGAATGGACATTTTACCACAGGAGAAGGCTTATGCTGGGTGAAAACTTTCAGAGAACATTGTTACTACCAGTAAACAGTTTGTAGATATTCAAGTCTATTCCTCAGTCAGTGGGAAGGAAGGAAGTAGTCCGTTAACTAATCTGAAAAGGAAAAGTTCAAATCCAAAGTTCTTTGACAAAGTTAAAAATACCAGAGAAAGAGTTATGGAAATACTTTGAGTAGTAAAACAGTGCTGTTTGTTCCAATTTACTCAGTAGAAAAAAGTGAACTTACGGTTTGCAGTATCAATGTGTATGTGTGTGTGTTTTAAATCATTATTTATGACTTTATAACTCCCAAGAAACAATCCTTCACTATTCTCCCTTTTATCTAGAAGAGTCCTTTCCTTGCTGCCTGTTGGCTTTTTTTAGTCTCTTCTCTGTGGGGTGCTAGGCCCTGTTTGCTTCATTTCCTTATCTCCTCTTGGTTACTTAGAACCAAGGCCTGATGTCATAACACTTAACAGGACGGTGTGACAGCTCTAGCCGCCTCCTGGTTTTTCTAAATGAGCCCAAATAAGACTTGAACAAATTAGAACATTAATAAAAAAAAAAAAAAAAGAAAGCCATTTCTGGAAATGTACTTTAATATAAATTAGTAATAGGAAATAACTTGAATATCAGAATGTAAAATAGCTGTTATTGGAAAAATATAATGTCCCTTACCTGTACTTTTATTTCTATTAATATATATAAAAAAGGAAATGTACCCCAATGTGATGATGAGTGATATTTAGTTACAAGATGACCAATAATGCTGACAGAATGCAGTGTATTATTGAATTGCTATCTGTTGCATTTGTGGGGTTTTAGCCTAATATCTTGTACCACGAATTACTTCAAAGTATTTTATTCATAAACCATGTGATCACTGTTTCACTGAGGAAATTCACAATTCAAAGATTTAGAAAGATTTCTCTTTTAAACAAAAACTTTTGAAAGATAATGATTTCAATCAAATTATTTGGCTTTAGCAAAGTTCTTCTCTTTGAAGAAATGTCCAAGTTAACACATTTCCAACTATAACATTCAATATTGAACAGTGTTTGATGTTCAATGACATTAATTCTGTGACGATTTTGTTTATTTCTCAATTTGTTGTTTCATAGACTTTCATGGGAACAGGGGAGGTAGTTGAGGGTGGTTGTTTCAGCTCTTCACTGAGGCTGTCTAAACAAATGCCTTGACATCCGGGTCATGTAACCAAGGGAGAGCACTGAAAGGTTACCAACCAAAATATTTTTTAATCTAACCAAAATAAAAAGCAGTTTTGGATATGCAAACTAATGTTTTAATTATAATAGTCAATATTGTTTTGTAGAGTTACATTATATAATGATAGCATTTGTGGTGTTTTTTGAAAATTAATAAAAATATGCTTGAATCAAAATGATAAAACAAATGATATATATCAGATAAAAGCAGAAAATTGCATTGATAAAAGCAGAAAATTGCATTGATAAAAGCAGAAAATGAAGAACACTAATCAAATAACTATGTAAAAGATAAAAATATTAATGTTTCAGTGTTTTAAAAAGACATAGTCTCAGAATGAAACCTATAAATTCTCATACACAAAAAAATAGCAAAACAACCAATTAGTTATAGTTTAAAAAGTTAAATTTTCCTGAGTTCTTAAATTTCAATGAGTAGATAAGACTGTTAAGAAACAAAAATAAAAAAATATATCAGGTTCCTTTAATCTTTTGTCACTATGTGTTCGGCTTTAATGAAGATGTTATAATGTGTTCTTGTGGGAAAAAAAGTCATAAGAAGTTCACAGAATTAAACACACTGTATTTATTAAGCCTCCAAATCCACAGTGAATGCTCAGTAAATGGCACATAATAATCACCACAAACAATGATCATACTGAATAATAGCAGCCTGGTCCATGTTTATAGGAAACATTCATTTAAATTTGAAGCTAGAACTTTCCTGTTTTCAGAATGAAATATTACCTTAGCAGTTACTCCTTTGTGGACCTTTAATGAGGATAATAAGCTTACCCAATAATTATATCTTTTTTTTGTACTGAGTATAGCTTACTGTTGATACCTAACAATCCTTATATAATAGGAACACTTTTCAGAAATTATTTTAACTCCCAAACACCTGTAAACTTGTAAAGCTTTCAATGTTTGTCTCTATACTTTCTCAAAAATATGAGATAACTTTTAAAGATAGAGATACACAAATATATTAATAGCGTTTGCATTGTGAAAAATAATATAAATGGAGCCACTTTAAAATGGAGTTGGAGCTGCCATCCCAGAGCAACTGCCTTGCAGGCCTCCTCGAACCTTGGGAATGTTAAAACAGGGCAAAGCAACCTTGGGACTGGGCCTAAAGCAGCACTGTATCCTCAATAACTGTTTGCAAAGATAACAAGACAGCAGATGTTATGACTATGGGATTGAAAGCTAAAAATCGTTCTTTACAATTGGTATCACTAAGTTATCTTAACTGCATCTATAGAAATTCCTTCCTTCTACTGATGTAATTGTTCTTCTTCCCTTCCTCATAAATAGCATTTGCCTTCACTTCCTAATTGGAACACTAGGTGGGTTTCTGTCTGAATCAATGCTTCCCAATTAACTATTCTTTTGGATCTCAAACGCTTGTTGCCTCTCACTTTGGCTTTTATTTTTAGTTTAACAATAGTATGTCAGGTATAAAGAAGACCAAACAATAATGTAAACATCCTCATTTTTTGTTTTTGTTTTTTTCCTGATATTTTATATCACAGTGATATAAATTGATTAGTGATAAATAAATAGTTCAGCTAATGCAACCGAGATCACTGTCTCTACCTATGCATCCATGTGGCAATTTTGAGAAAGAATAAATAGATAGTAAACCTGATTACTATCACCGAATTTGGTATAACTGTTTCCTTTCTACATAGTATCTGTCTTAATAAAAACTTAATATTGTCTATATAAAACTATAACACATTTCGCAAATTTATTTGGCTAATTTCATGCTGAGTTATTTCAAATTCTATGACCTTTCCAAAAATGTCATAGTTCCCTTTCTGGGAAGTTGATATTGAAACTCCGGATCCTCATAATTCTGACTTGATTTAAACTATAGTTTTAAAATAATCATTTTTTTCCCCCTTCCCTCTCAGTACACTTCATTGACCTGACCTTAGTCTCACCTTGTTAATTACTGACCACCGAGGTTATAGAAGACAATAGTGCTGTTCTGACTACAAAGTCAGGTCCCTGGCAGGCTAAAGATAACATCTTAATCTAGTTATGTTTAAGCTCCCGAGCCTTAAGGAGGAAGACCCCTTAGGCTCTCTCTCCTTGCAACTGGTACCCAGAGTTGCTGACCACTCAGTTGTCTTCGAGGACTAAAGAAATGATTTATTACCCTCATCTCGCTTATGACCAATCAGCTCTTAATATGACCCCAAACCCCTAACCCACAGTATCTTGCAATTTTGCCCTATATAATCCAATCTGTAACCTGCATGCTATCGGGCAGTTGAGTCTCTGAGATCGTGAGCCTGTCTATCTCCAGACTGGCCAATCCTAACAAACTAATTCTTTTCTTTACTGAAAACCCCTGCTCATGCATTTTGAGGCCAGAGCATAGAGGTAGAGCAAACTTAAATATTGGGCTTTAGTAACAGTATGGTGATTGCTCCACATAATGAGTATTTTAACGTAAAAAAGCAATTTTATTTATTTTCATTGAATACATCTTTACAGAGATCTTAACATGCACCAGGTATTGCTTCACATGCATTGAAAGTATTAACTTATTTGATCCTTATAATAACCCAAGAGGTAGATCCTACAATCCGTATTTTATAGATGAGGAATCAGACGCTGAGTAATTTCCCCAAGGTCAGATACTAAGAGGGGCTTAACCTGGGATCAGACTGGCTGCAGAGACCACGCTCTCGCTTGCTGCGCTGCCTCCCAGAACGTGGTGTGGGGGCCACGTCCAGCCTGCAAACCTCACTCACGCAATCCCCGATGTGTTTTGCCTTATATAGATTTTAGTCACCTGGTAAAATACAAAGAGTTGAGATAGGGACCTGGAAAAACGATGAGGAAAACATTTTTTTTCTTGAATGTTTTTTTTTTTTTTATCCTCTCCCTATATTCCAGTTTACAGTTGCTTGTCTGAAAATGCAAGTTAATGATCTACATTTTAGTCATTTGAGAATTATTTTAAATGGATTAATTATTCAAGCCATTCATTAAACACACACTCCAGTATATACTCTTACTTAAATAATTTCGTCTTTTGTTAGTTCCCATTTTTTCCTCTTTTCTCAGAGAAGTTAACAAAGCTGTTTATTTTCTCTGAACTTTATAAACATACCTGTGCCTTCATAAATTACACATTTTCTATTGTGAATGTCTTCTCTCTCATTCACTTCCAGTTCGGTTCTACCCTGGCTGTCATGGCATATAGAAAATCTCAGCCATAGGAATTCTTCCCTGAGACACTGCAAAACAAATTTATATGTATACCTGTTCTTGTTTATATCTGTATTTGTTTGGTTGTAGTCTAGGGAGAGAAAACACCAATTAATTCTACTTTATTATCCATGATGAAGTAAGAAAATCTGCATATAATGAATGAGTAGGGTAATAAATTAGAAGCTATGAAAGTGAGTCACCTCAAGAAGTGCCTCAGTGGCACACAAATGATTTTGAACTAAAGGTAACTGAGACCCTGTGGGCTCAAGAGAAACTTCCGCTCCCACCTCCCCCCCCCCCCAACTATTTAGAAGAATATAAATTAGGGACCTGGTCCATGATAAGAGTTATCACCAGAAATGACTTTTTACCTACCTATATGTCAGGGCAAAGTAATGATTACTGAGCATGTGCTCTCCCTGCAATGACCCAGGTGCCTTACCTTGTCCTTAGCTCAGAATGTCATATATAACTCATCTTCCTTTTCTATCTCTGAACTTCTCATGTATGCAGGACTCCTATATACATGTATGTAATTAAATTTGGTTATTTTCTCTTATTAATCTGTCTCATGCTTATTTGATTATTAGACCAAACAAAAGAACCTTGAATGTAGAAAAAAATTTCTTCCTCCCGTACAAGAGATACTTCATATAATCAATACATAATGTTTTTGAGTTTCCAGGACACCTCCAGTTTTTACATAATGTGGTTTGATTGATGGATCTTAACAGGAAACTCAAAATTCTGTTTTTGTTTTGTTCTATTTTGCTGTGTTTTGCATTAGCATTGCAATTTCCAAAGGACAATTTCTTTTATAGTAACATACTAACTTTCAGGGACAGATAAGTGAATTTTTTTTTGTCATTTATTTCTATAAATATCTAAAAAAAAAGCTACTGATATAGTCCAGATTCTCCATAGACCCCCTCATACTTCTAGTTTCTCTGACTTCGGGAATGTCCTAGTGCCTTTTAGGGGCCCACCTTAATAGTGGCGTTTCATGTACTTAACTGAGTGATAGACCCATTCTCACTGCTGCTCTACCAGATATGGTATATTTCCTAGAGTAACATAGACTCTGCACTTTATATGTAGGCACAGTAAGGGCCTCACAAAGACTTCTATGTCCTAATTCTCAGAACTTATAAAGATGTTAGGTTACATAGCAAAAGAGGATTAAGGTTGCAGATGAAATTGTTTGCTAATCAGCTGACTCTAAAATAAGTTGATCATCCTTGATTTTCCAGGCAGGTCCAATGTGATAACAGGTCCTCCAAAGTAGAAGAGTGAAGAGAAAGAGAGAAATAGAGAAATGGCAGTGTAAGGACTTGGACCAATGTTGCTGGTTCTAAATATGGTGGGAGGGTACCATGTGCCAAAGAAAGTGGGCAAAAATCTAGAAACTGGAAAAGGCAATGTAAATCAATCTTCTCCAGTGCCCCTACCTGACATCTTAATCTTAGCTCGGTGAGGTCCCTGTTCTACAGAACTTCCAGATGATTAATTTGTTGTTTCAAGCCACTCAGTTTGTGGTAATTAGTCACAGCAGCAATAGAAAATTAATATTAATCTAGTGAATATATTGTATTTTATTCCCCATCAGGAGAGAAAGTCAAAAGCATTCATCGAGATGGATCGTAAGTAGTGTATGGTCATGTCCTGAGACGAGTTAACTCTGCTACGTTCTGTCACAGTATACTCTGAAGGGGTCTTGATTATCTGGGAATTCTATGAAACATCTCTTTGACTTTTTGTTGAGAACTTAAAAAGCAAGAAGTATCAAATACTCTGTATACCTTAAGTTGAGGGCTTGCTAGAGCAAAAGGCCTGCCACATTCATAAAACTTTTAAAGGTCCAATGATCTAGTGATTCCAGGGTACTGGAACCTTCTGCCACTGAGAGTCACAGGGCTTGGTAGACATTTTTGGAATTTTGGAAGAGCATACATCACAATTAGAAATATTGCTCCGATTCATTTACCAGGTGACTCAGAAGGCTGCCAATTTTAAGTGGCGTTCAGAGCAAGAGACTCACCATCAGGTGTAGGCTGCGGTATAAATAGCTCTGCCACTTGGGTCATATCATCTAGCAGATCCAAAGACGCTATAGAGCAGGAGTCAGCAAACTGTTTCTTCAAATGGCCAGATGGTGCATATGTTGGGCTTCGAGGGCCATAGGGTCTCCATCACAACTACCAAGCTCTGCTGATGCAGTGCAACTACTCAGTCCTGCCCTTACAGCGGAACTACTTAACTCCATGGTTGTAGTGCAAACACAGCCATAGATAACACATATACACACATATACAAAGGAGAATGGCGGTGTTCCTATACAATTTTAACTACAAAAACAGGCCCTGAGTCAGATTTGGCCCAGGAGCTACAGTCTGCTAACTTCTGCTGTAGAAAGGAGCATTGTGGAGAGTCCTGGGAATATTCTAGGAAGAGAGACGTGGCACAGACCGCTAGGGCTTTGGAATAAGACCTTCCCATCTGCAGCAGAGAACTGAATACCACTGTGGTATAACCTCTGGATTTGAGGCCTTCGTGGAGGCGGTGTCTGATTGTGAAACATCAAATGACTATGTGATTGCAATCGTCCAGCACATGCTGATTACTATTGGACCCAACATGTCATAAATTCATGCCACATTACTAATAAACCACCATAAACCAGAAAGGGCGGAAGAATATGCCATCTCAAAATATGCTCCTTTGACACAAGGATTATTTTGAGCTGATTATTTTTGAGACAGTGCAGACATAAGAAAAGCTCCAAAAACAAAAGTAGAAGTTGCCCTTTCTTTGTAAGGGAGGTTTCCACTTTTAAAGGCTATCTCCACTGGTAAGAGTATCTCTTTCTCTGAATCTAGAAGAGAAAGATGACTCTAAATCACATGAAACCCTTTTATCAATAGAGAAACCACTGACTTAACTGTATAACAAGCTTAACCCTTGTTTACCTTGCTTTCCCTGGCAACCTTTCACAACTGCCCCTTTCTTTCACACATTTTTTTTTTCTTTTGTCTTTTGAGGTAGGAGAGGTGAGTAGGGATATCATTTAGGATGGGGCATGCATTCTCAACTGGAGCAACAGCAACCCCAAGGGGACAAAAAAGGGTTTTGGGTTGGTGAGTAGGGGTGACTATGTATAAAGCACAGATATGCATGTAGTGCATAAACAGATATAGATTATATCTGTGGTGTTAAAATTTAATGGGGGGGGGTGATTAGGAAAATATGTCTAAAAAAGGCTTTTTAGGTGCTGAACATGAATATAAGTTTAAGAATCACCAATTTAGGGTAACACTAGTCCTGGAAGAAATAAACCTCCAATTTCAGTGGCTTAACGTAATAGATTTATATTTCTCAAAAATAAACTTATGTAGATCTTGCTTCCCTCCACTTGGTGATTCAGGCACTCAGACTGCTTCTAAATTTCGGCTCACACTGTTCCCAAGGCCTCAGAGACCTCTGCTTTGGGCTCAAAATCCAGGAACTTGCTGTCAGGTACATGGTCAACGTCCTGTGTCCTATTAACTGGATGATTATATGCCCTTATCTTCTCACCCATCCATTGTACAGTTATGGGGCAGAGATAAAGTATCCATAATAAAAAGTAACTGAATATTTAGAGATGGAAAGAATGGGGATGGGGGAGGAAGGACGGAAAACGCTGAAGATGCGGTGCTGTGAGAGGGCGCCTCGAAGACCTGCTCCGGCAGCCACGGGGATGACTTGATCAGATCCCGCTTCTGCTCTTGGAAACTAACGACCCAGAACACTGCTCGGGATGGACCTTGATCATGCCCCGCATAGTCTTCCCTGGCTCAATTTCCTGTAGAGTCACAGGTGAGGTGGACGTTGGTGCTATATCCTCCATGATGGCTATAGAGTTCTGGCAGCCTGTTCCCTGCTTAGGCAAGTTTTAGGATCTGATAGCAGTTTATGGAACAGATGTTAAAAGCTTTCTTTCTATGCCAGGGATTTGGTTTCTTTGGTGATAAAATTCCCTCCACTTCGGGCAGCCTTTTGCTTTTAGTTAGTACTAGGTACCCGGAACCATACCAAAAGTTCTTTCTTAGAAATACTTCTTGTTTGTCTTATCTCTTGGTTCATCACCTCTATACCCTTTACTCTCAATTTAATAGTGGCTATCTTGAGGCCATCTGAAACGGTAGGCTTAGAAAGCAAAGTAAACCTTCATTTTATTTTTCCTTCAGGACTGAGTCACTTATACTAACTGAAAAATCTTATTAGGTATTTGCTGCCTAAAATCTGTTTTTAGTCTTTTCTTTATTGTCAGTAGATTTTCCCAATCTTGCTAAACTGTAAATTTCTCTATCCTCTCCCTTTTTAGCTCTCAAAACAGATAAAGCTTATATGAACTTATTTCTTAGACTCCTATTTGAAACTGAAAGGCAGAAAAAATATAGCCAACTTGACTAATGATTTTAATTTTTTGAATCTATTTTCCCAAGAGCTACGGATCCAGTAAAACCTTGGTTTGCTATTCTATATTATGGTGGGTGGTGATTTTACTAAATATTTGTCTCTTAATAACATAGTCATCCAACAGTTGTAACCTGAAATATTGTTTTTTAGTCTGTTGCTCACTGCTGATAAATCGCTACATATGTCTATAAATAGTTTTAGTAGCACCCCTCATCCAGTACTATTTCTATGTTGAATAGAGTAATTCGAAAGGTACATAAAATAATAAATGAACAAAGGTGAATGCCTAGATGACCCATAAACTAGACCAGCAGGAAGAGCATTTTCTGGGCAGAGTCAATGATAGACAAGCAAGTCCTTCATTGCCTATCATGTTCTAGAATAATGCTCAGGGACCTAGCAGGGGCAAGATGCCCAACTCTGATAAAAACAGGCTATGGGACATTTAACCCTTGAAATTGCTTATATAACTTGGCAGATGACTAAAAGGAACCATCCCACCTGCTGCCTACTAAGATGGATTGCCTTAAACGTTCATCTATAGCTGGTTTCCATGAATATTGTCAGGAGGCCTTATGTGTGTGCTGTCTGGCCACTCACATTTGTTACCCTGTCGTTCTTGGTCAAATTATGCACACTCCCCACTACCGTAACATATAAGCCCCGACATTTCAGTGAGTTAGCATATTACACAATTAATTATCTCCTATCTAATAGAACATCCAGTTTTTCCTATTATGCAAGGGGCTGTCTTCCATGAAGTGATTCAGAGAAACAGTTCTTTTCATCGTGTGCTTCTGGCTAGTAGAAGTAAAAAAAGGGTTGGTGGGGTGGGGGTGGGGGGCACAGAGTATGCATATAATTTTCTCCTCTGTCTTGGCCCAGAAGTAATATTATCACCTTGTCAAGAACTGTGAAAGGTCTGAGAGTTTACTTTACCCGCAAGTTAACAAGTTAGACTGCCACGACTCGATGGGTGCTGGCAGAAGACATGAGACTCTTGAGTTAGAAACAAAAGACAGTTCATTTCTTAACCTCAGCAGCAGTAGCCAGAGTAGCAACAGGTATTTTGCTCCTGCTCTCTGAGTCCTCAATCCCATACGGTGACACCAAGAGGGCCAGATGGTACCTGAGCACATAGTGGGTTGTGTTCCACAGGAGAGGACCCCTGATTTAGGGCAACTGAACCTCAAGTCATGGGCAGCCAACATGCATACTCTTCGCTCCAGTGGTATATACTATTTTTATGCAAAGATCCCTAACAGAACAACGACAACAAAACAATAGCCAGTGCCTCTACTTGTAAGACATGGAGACGTGAGAGCTCCATAGAGAATTGTCTTCCCAAATTTCATCCCGCCTTTCAATATCATATTGGGTTCTAGAAAATTTTCCCATTAAATTATGTCACTCCCAACCCCAGCTATTCTGGAGAAATCTGACCCAAACCCAAGCCCTTCATTTTTCTTATATAGCATTTAATTAAGGCTGTTAGCAGTAGGACTTCATGCAGCTAGGTGTGGTCAACCTGCAATATTCACCTCAGTCATGTCCCTCAAGGTCTTAGCAGAATAAATCTCATAAACCAAAACAGTCTACCTTCAATAGCCAGATGTTTTTCTCAAGTTTCTGCATTGAAACTGGTCCGAGACATTAATCCAATAGGACATATTTTCAATTATACAGACTACTCTTTGGCTCGGAAACCCTAAGGCAATTCCAGCCAGTGAGTTGAGGCTGACATGAATGCCTTTCAAGGCCCAGATGACGTGATTTCTGTCTTCAGCTGAAGTGGGCACATATTTTGTATCGCCTTTTCTGAATGGGTAACTCCTATTGTAGAGAAACCGCCCACAGGGTGTGCCTAATTAATACGGCAGTTACACCTCCAGGAGGCACCTCTGTGTAAACAAGAGTAGCCACATTTGAGAGAGATCTCTGCAGTTTTCTTCTGGCTACTTGATCTACTGATGATGTTCCCCCAAACATTTTGAAGTTCCCTAATAATCACCACTAAAGAGCAAGTAAACATATTTTTGGGGTGGAAGGCAAGTTAACAGCTAACTTTCATACCAAAAGTATAGTCATACGACATAAAATATGACCCTAGAATTGGAGAGTTTTTTTACAACTGCTGGGATGCCTCTCCTGTGTGGGGCCTGTATCTTCCAGGGGGCCTAGCTTGACAGGGCCTCCAACATGGCTTCCTAGCTTTCTATTCATTTTGAATAATTGCATCCAGTCATTGATTTAGTCTAAACACAATCTCTTGTAGCTTACATTTTCTATATAACACATTGTCATGAACATTTTTCCTTGTCGATAACTGTTCTCTGAAAACATGAAGAAAAATCCAGTTTTTATGTGACTCAGGAAGAAAAGTCTGTCAATACCTAGTCAAATTTGTTATAGTGGGGTGCCTGGCTTAGAGCTGCATTTCAAGTGGTTTGGGACAATTTAACTGGTTTAAAGTTTGTTTGAACAAGGAATAACACTGGAAGCCAAAATTGAGAGGTTTGGGCAAAGTCTATGAAGCAGGCAACACACCTACTGTACAACTGAGGTACAACGAACTAAAACCCAGTGTTTACGTGAACACATAATGGGAGTAAAATTATTCCAACACAGGTCATGGGAGTGGTAGGCTTTTATCAGCAAGGGCTATCAAGGGGACGGAGATCCCAGCTTGCTGTTGTGCAGACTTCTAACCAGTGTGAGGACTGGAAATATTGAAACCTCCACTTGAGCCAAGGACTCTCGGACAGACAGTATGCTAACTGTGAAAACATGATCTGTCCAACCTCCACCTCCAGAGGCAAGGCAAACAGGCCACACTTTCCAGTTTGTGTTTCATATTTCCTTTCAGACTCATCACTTCCTACTGATTGATGAGAAAAAAATATATAATGCTTCCTTCAGTTTGTTAAGAGGTTGCTACTATAAATGTCAATATATCACAATTATCAAGATAAAACAACTCTGAAATAGTATGTGATCACTTATTTAAATTTATATCATGACCATGTCTATTGTCCCAAAAGATGTGGCTATGCACATAAATAGTAATTCGCTTATTTGTTTTGATATTTATACTGTCTTGTCCTCAAGTTCATAATATTATGTTACTATATTTGCTCTAAAAATTGATAGCATTTCTATATTAATATCTTTTACTAAAGATTTTGAGAAAAAGTTAAAGAAGCTTAAAGATTCATATTTTAATGTGAGTGTAGTTGAAAGAAAATAAGTATTGAAGTATCAGCTATATATACAATTCATGAGATCTTTTGAATAAAAAATATTAGCTTATAGGTCCTCTTTATAGATTTTTAAATATCATGCTTATTTTCTAGATATAGAAAAATATATTGGGAGACAGTTTTACAAGAATATGAAAAACGAAATATAAATTGGAGAAAATCCAATAACTATAATATGCACCTGTTTTACCCAGAGCAATATTGGGGAAAAAAATGACTGAAAAATAAAAAAAAAACCATAATCTTTATTTTTGACCCTCAAATCTCATTTCTAATTTCAGAAATGCCCGTTAGCTATTTCTAAATTGAAGTTGCTCTTGGATAAATGTGAAGATTTACCAATAAACTTGATTTTACTGTTCAGCTATAAACATAAAATATAATTTTACTTGAAATTGTTTTAAGGTTTTGTCAGACTCTAAATATTCCAAGAAAATATTCAATTTTAATACAACCTAGGTGCAGGCTATAAGACTTAGATGAAAAACTGTTTCAGTTTTATGGTATCCTAGGCCTTAAATGTAAACATGAACTTCAAGTACTGTTGAAGTAATTACCTGTAAAGAGAAATAGATCATACTAATTAAAGTTACTGTGAGATGAATATCTTCTATAGACTATAGATTAGAATAAGACACAAGAAAACTCACATTATTACTTACCATAGGTATTTACACAAAGGAACAAAAAGTCAAGAACAATGACCAAGATCGACTTACTCAGCATTTATTTTTGAAAGTCTGTGACCAAGCTGAGACCCTTTTCTCACAAGTATGGAAAACTGGTGTACCGAAATGGGAGTAACCCCCAGCAGGCCACGGTTTGGGTGGGGGAGGGGACAATAAGAGCAACGACAATATTCACAACCAGGGCTGAGTTTGGATGGCTACAAATTTCACTTTCTGCTGCAGAAAAGTTAAGACACTCAAGTAGTGTTCGTATGTGTTTTCAAATTGAGGGGAAATCATGGAATTTGTGATTAGCATGTGGGAACATTTAGAAAAGTGGGAGAATAATATTTTCCATTTTTTTTTTTTTCTACATTAAGCACTGGAGAACTTGGCTTTGAAATCAAGGTGCTTGGAAAAACAATTTAATTATTCTAAACATCTATATTATTTTTCCAAATTTATATGACTAAAAAAAGAGAACTACTTGTTTTTGATTTTTCTACCCTCTTGTGTACAGAAAATCCTCAGATATAAGTAGTGATTATTTTGTTGTTTTTGTTTTCTGATTTCTCTCCTGGGGACAAAGAAGTAAAATTAATTATTTGCAGAAAGAAACCTTTGTTTCATAGACCTCATTAGTCTGGCAATAAGAGAAGATTAAAAACAAGTGAACAAAGTAAATATTATCTGACAATCAATGTTTTTATTTATTCTTCAGGAAATCCAGCCTCCCTCAATTCCTTTTAGATAATTTTGTGAGGTTCCTCAAGTGTCATACCCAGTGCTCTAAGAAGCCGGTTGTCTCCATGACAACTGCATGCATTTCAACTCTCCCTTTCTTATTTGCTCACTGAACATCCCAGTTACTGCCATTCCCCAAATATCTGTGTTGCCAGTGTTCACTAGAGACATGACTGCATCTGCTGCTGCTAGATTCAAACATCTGCCCCGGGGCTGACCTTGGTGCTAATGCCTGCACCAATTATTGCTGACTACTAATGCTGAGGACCCCGCACACTAGGCCAGCATGTTGCCAACTTGGCCACCGTTGTCTCCATCGATCAGCACAAATGTGGTCTCTGATCTGTGTTGTCACATTTTTAACGTCCCACATTACGGAAAAACACCCATCTCCTCTTTCTCTCCCTCCTCCTCTTCTCCTCTCTGTATTTTTCACTCCGTTTTTCTTGCATCTTTGGACACAAGGAAGTGCAAGTGGGAAGCCAGAGGTGATATTTGCCTCTTGAACTTTACCTTATGGGAGGAGAGACGGAAATGCAATTAATTAATTATTATCTATGAAGCAAATAAAATGGGTAATGTGATAGAAAGCAATAGGTATGGCGGCTCATTACCTGGGATGGGGCAGGGAGGCCCTCTCTGGGGAGTATTTAACCAGAGGTATAAAAGGTGAGAGTAGTTAACCATGCAGAGAGTCAATATCGAAGAGCAAATATAAATTTTTTAAGCAAAAGAAAGCTAAATATATGTTTGAGTGTGTTGAGGCACTGGAACAAAGGTAATTTATCATTTAATTTATATGACTCGACTCTACTTTAAAATAAGCTTTTCCCTTAATAGTCACTTATACATGCACACAAACACTACTGTCTTCTTGAAATTCCTTAGAAATACCTACATCTTAAAATAATATGGCTTATGCTCAAGACGTCCTCTGCCCAGACTAAAATTTGCAGTAATTATAAAAGCCATGAAATTCTCAAAGCTGTGCAAAATCTCCAAAATCTAAGATCAGGTTAGGCTCTTAAAATACTTCAAAGTAGAACTATAAGAAACATCAGTTTTCTGGTCCAGCGGGTAAGAAGCTTGGAACTTGCTTCTCTATCCTAATGACAAGTAAAAAGGCCAAACAGACTGAAAAATCAGCAACTCTTCTTAGATCCACAAGAGAAAAGTGAGGTCAAAGGGCAAACTGAGGCCTCCCAAATTCAAGAGACTGAGTGGCAAATACAGAGACTCATAACCTACTAGAGCTGAAACCAAGCAGCAGAAATCGTCATGGAAACGAGTACCAGGGAGAAGATACCTGAACTGCAAATGATGAATTGCTGGAGGCTCTGTGTGGATAAGTCTGAGATTCTGGGGACCCAGAGTCACAGGCGGTGCCTCACACTTTTGTGAGTTTTATCTCCTGAAGCTCTACTAGGGTCTTATGGTGAATAATAGAGAAAAATCCCCTGATGCCTCCAGCAGAGGGAGGGGGAAAGGACCCATTTTGAAACAACACTAGAGCATTCTGTTCTTCACAAGGTCTGCCTTCAGAAACCATTTAATCAGAGCCTAAGCTGCTGAAGTTTTATTGGAATTTGACTGACTCGTAGAAAGAGAAATATCCAACTCTAGCCTATTCTGGCCATCCTGTACCACCTAAAGGGTGGAAAAACAAAACAAAACAAAACAAAACAAAACAAAACAAAACAAAACAAAACAAAACAAAACAAAACAAAACTGAACCTGTGAAGTTCACCGTCCAAAGGCACAGGCTCATTAAAAGGCCGAGGCCTAATCATAGGACTGTGAAATGCTTCCTCACCTCCCACATCTCACCAAATTACCGAGGGCTCATTTATGGCAATTTCACTATTACAACTGAATACACTATTATAGTTGGAGATTTCAACACACTTCTACTGGAAACGGATAGATTCAGCAGGAGAAAATTAGTAAGAACACATGTGAACTCAACAAAACCACAAATAAGCTGGATATGATGGACATTTATAGATTACCCAACATCAGCAGAATGCACATTTATCAAATTCACACGGAGGAATCCCTAAGAAAGACCACATTCTGGGCCATAAAACACTCCTTAATAAATTTAAAATAACAGAAATCATACAATATCTGCTCTCATGCCACCATGGAATTAAACCAGAAATCAATAATAGAAAGATAGCTGGAAAATCCCCACATACGTGAAAATTAAATAGTATGCTTTTTAATAGTACATGGATCAAAAAAGAAATCTCAAGAGAAATTAAAAATATTTTGAACTAAATGAAAAAATACAACTTATAAAAATTTGTGGGATATAGAAAAAGTAGTGTTTATAGGAAAAATTGCAGCATCGAATGAATATATTAAAAAGAGAAAGATCTAAAATCAATAATGTAAGCTTCCTGCTTAGGAAACTAGAAAAAGAAGAGCAAATTAAATCCAAAGTGAGCGAAACAAAAGTAATAACAAAAATCGGAGCAGAAATCAATGAAATTGAAATGGTAGGTGAATGGATAAATAAACCATGGTACAGCCAGACAATACATGTCATTCAGTGCTAAAAACGATGAGCTATCACCCATGAAAAGACTTTAAATGGATTTTACTAAGTGAAAGAAGCCAATGTGAAAAGGCTACATACTGTAGAATTCTAAGCACATGACATTCTGAAAAAGGCGAACTATCAGCAATAAGAAGTCAGTGGCTGCCAAGGATTTGGAAGCAGAAAAGGAGAGATGACGAGGTGGAACCCTAAGGATTTTTAGAACGGTGAAACTATTCTGTATGATACTCTAATGGTGGATACATGTCCTTATGTATTCGTCCAAAATCATAGAATGTAAACCTTAATGTAAACTGTGAACTTCGTGTGAGTGATATTTAAATGTACACCAGTCAAGGCTCATCACCTGCAACAAATGTACCGGGCCTCGGACGTTGATAGCAGGGGAGCCTATGCATGTGTAGGGGGCATATGGAAAGTCCCTGTGCCTTCTGCTCAATTTGGCTGTGGACCTAACGCTTCTCTGAATAACAGTCTATTAAATTTAAAAAATAAAACTATAGGCACTTATGTTTTCCAGACATAGCAACCTAAGTCAGGGTCACCAAATCTGAAAAACATCTTGCTAACAACAGAAATTAGTCACAAAAGCCCACATATTGTATGATTCCATTTATATAAAATGTCCAGAATGGGCCAGCCCATGGAGACAGAATATTGATTGGTGGTCTCAGTGACTGGAGAGGGGTGTGGGGTGTGTATGTGTGTGTGTGTGTGTGTGTGTGTGTATGTTTAAAATGTTTTAAAATCAGACACTGGTAATGGTTGCATAGTTATAAAAGTAGATCTTAAAAACCACTAACATGTACATTTTAAAGGGTAAATTATGCTCAATAAAGCTATTATGTTAAAAGTTATTAAATAAATAAATTTAAACATTAAAAAGTTTTATAAGTGAGTAAAATCAAATAGTAATAGAGGTTCAAGCTTTTCAGTTTATAATGATGGACATCTCGAGAGCAATTCTAAAGAAGCAAGACACTTTTGGAGGAACAGAAGAGCTGAAGAAAAATATATGAAACAGATTACAACTCTTATTTTCTAGATAAGCAACTAAAGCTAAGTTAGAACACTGACTTTGCTCAAGATAGCAAGGGTATTAAATGACAATGCTGGGACCCACATTCAGGCCATTTAGATACAATACTAGAAATCTTTATTTGGTCTTGAAGTTTTCTTAAAATTCTAGTGCCTCAGCAAATATATATATTACTCATATTAAACCATATTTTTAGAACACAAATAATAAAAAATCTATAAGATGTTTAAAATTCGTCCTTTTAAAACATTTACACTTCTAACATTTTTCCTTCAGGGCATTAGGAAGGGAAAATGCATATTAAATATTCCAGATAATTAGAATTTCAAAAACATTCACAAAATGAATAATGAAAACACTTTGCAAACAAATAGAATACTGACCATTGTGACCACAGATTTGAAACTGCTACCATGAAACACTTGTTTGTTTATGTGGCATCAAAGCTTTGTTTCATTTGTTTTGGGCACCTAATTCAGAAACATCTGTTTCGATGGTATCTGTTTAATATGAAAAATAATCTTTGGTTTGAAAACAGGCTAAAGTGATATGCAGACCATTCATCAGTTCTGTTACTATTAAATGAAAGCAAATCATCATCCTGAATAAAAACTTCCTCCAAAAATATGTTATATCAGCTGTTATTAAAAAGTATACCTTTTATTTATTCCTTCATTCTAAATGTTCATCTAGCCTATATGCTATGATGTGGACCAAAGTAAGATATTATCCTTAAAGGAGCTCCCAGTTTAGTTGATGAAATTTTCATGTATATGAAAATTTGAAATACTTATGATAAATTCTAAAATTGATATAATCATACAGTGTAAAGGAGGGGGACCTAAATCTTTTGAGTGGGTAGATAAGTGGGGTATTGAAATAAAGTTTCTCAATTAAGTTAAGAATTTATTTTTCAAAATATCAAATTAGAGACAATTATTGAAGCTGCAACTGTTCCAGTTTTCAAGGAAAAAGCAACCCCCAGTACATAAAAAGATGCTCAACATTGCTAACCATCAAGGAAATGCAAATCAAAACCACAATGAGATATCACCTCACCCCTGTTAGAATGGCTATTATAAAAAAGACAAGAAAAAACAAGAATTAGCAAGGATATAGAGAAACTGGGATCCTTATGTACTGTTGGGAATGCAAATGGTGCAGCTGCTATGGACAACAGTATGAGGTTCTTAAAAAAATTAAAAACAGAACCTCATGTCATCCAGCAATCCTACTTCTGGGTATCTACCCCAAAGAAACAAAAACAGTATGTTGAATAGATAGCTGCATTTCCCTCCATTCCATGTTCATAGCATCATTATTTACAATGACCAAGGTACAAAAGCAACCTGTTTGCTGATGGGGGAATAAGTAAAGAAAATGTGATATGTATATATATGAAGAAACTTGCAACAACATGGATAGATCTTGAGGGTATTATGTTAAGCGAAGTAAGTCAGAGAAAGACAAATACTGTATGATCTCTGTAGGAATCTAAAAACAAACAAACCCCTAAACCCAAACTCCTAGATCCAGAGAACAGATTAGTAGTTGTCAGAGGTGGGTAGGAGTAGGGATGGGGTAAAATGGATGAAGGAGCTCAAAAGGTACAAACTTCCAGTTATAAAATAATGGGACTAACAAAAGAAAAGAAAAAGCACCCTCAGCTACAATCAAACTACTGTGCTTATAGAAAAGAAATCAGTGTAGTTTCAGACAAGGGCAGAAAATAATGCATAATTTAATAAATTACATTATCTCCCCAAACAGAGCATATATAAAACAGAACATTTGAAGGTTTGTAATGCAAATTATCACAATTTTTCTGATATTGTAATAGTTTTTAACTAAAATACTAGTTAATACCTTTGAAGAAGTTAAGCATATAGGGAAATTCTATTATAATACAGAAAAAGGAGGAATTATTAACTAGAAAATAATTATAATAATCTTACTGGAGAAAATCATTTGTAATAAAAATATAATTAATGCTTTGCTTCAAAGTAATATTATGCAATGTTAAAATAAAGCATGATATAGTAATAGAAAAAATAAATTTAAATAGGAAATATATAATACACATAATTTTATTAAGATAAACTTTTTATAACATCTTTAAGTTAGAGTACTTCTATGTTTTAAATTAGTTTTATAAAGACAAAAAGCATGATATTCTGAGGATAATTTAAATATTGGCAACAAATATTGGTTAACTATGTAATAAATGTTTTTTAACTTTAAAAATGATAAGAATACATCATAGGAATTAAAAAGTTTTAATTTTTACAACTCTACTTCATTTTTCTAAACACTATATAGAATGAGGCTAACTCAATATTTACAAATAAAAATTTCTGATGATTACCTATAAAACATTATATTGTGGTCATTAGCCATAGAATTCATATCACGAATATTGTACATAACATATCATTAAATTTTCAAATACCAATTTTTATGTGACATTATAAGTATTAAGTTTTCAAATACCAATAAACACAGAAGAACAAAATTCTGACAAAACTGTACATGTGGCAAAAACTAATTTGATTGGCTGACATTAGTACTTTTTACATAATTTGAAGAAAATGAGAAACGCCTCTGTTGATAATTGATAAGAAAACTAGTCTAAAAATGTTTAATGCAGTTATGGTCCCTCAAGACCATCTCCAAAACAGTAGGTATTAAGCTTTCTAAGCTCTAATAATTATTGAAAAAAGTTGAAATTTTCTTTGCATGAATTCGTACCATACATCATTTTATAAAAATACGCGAATGTGATTATATTAGGGAGGCATTAAATGAACATTTTCCTTTTCTATTTGTAAGTTTCCATTCCTCTTTATCCACTTACACTTAAATATACTTGTTTATAAATATACCATACTAAGTATTATTTGTGAGTATTTTTTAATTTACCTCTACTTCTGAGTTTCGTATGGGTCATTTCATTTTTTAAATGTTTTATTACATTCACAAAAATCTGCAAAGCACTGTAGAATAATAAAGGTTTAATTTCCAAGTTTTATTAAAATGGTAGAATGCTTTAACTTTTAGCATAATATTTTTGCAACATGTTTGGCAATATTTATTGTGTTCAACTATTTTATGTACATACCTGTTTTACTTTTGAAATTGAGAAATTTTATCCAATCTTGATAAACTCAATTAGTGATCATATGTTTTACTTCTTAAATTTGTTGCTAATCGATTATGTTGGCATTTTTAGTGAAAGATTCTTATCTTTTGCTATAAACTCTATATGGCCTGTAGAGTATTTTTTTTTTTCTTGGATAAATTGCTGGGTTCTTTTTTCTAATAGTTTATTTAAATTTTTGCAATGGAATCTATCTGAAAGCTCTTAGTGTTTTTTCTTGATTTTAAACTTATTAGTTATTGGAGAGTATGCCTAACTTTATTTCCCTTTCAAACCTGTCTAAAACAGTGAGACGCGTCAATCTGGTAATTTAGTTCTTTATGCAACTCATTAAGAGATTTCTTCATATATTTGTTATTTATAATCTCTTAAACTCTATCATTTTTTTCTTATGGAATTCCTGTTTTTTGGTTATTTTTATTTCACGTACTCAAAATGATGTGCTGTTTCTATCATAACTTGTACTTTTAATATTTATTTTCACTATGTTTTGAAACATTTCTTTTCCTAGCTTTTCTGTATCTGTAAAAAGGTTCACAATTTAAGCATGCTATCCTTCAGTTTACTTACTAAAGTATTTAGTTCGGAAATCACGTGATTTTAGTTTCAGGAAGCATTTGTTTGTGATTGGGATACACTTGAGTTTTCTTAAGGGTTTTTGTTATTAGTTTGCTCAAGTGGCTTTTGGCCTCTTGCAGCAACTCTATTTTGCTGGCATGAAATGTGCTTGCACTGACTGGATCTTCCTTTTTCTGACTGCTAGAACCCCTTAGCTGGTTTGTTATTTTCTTTCTTAGCCCTGAGGGCTGGTGGGACAAGTAAACAAGTGGAGGCAGTGCTGCTAGTTTCTGTAACACTGAGCTGCTGGCGCAGGGGCAGGAGGGCTGCTAGTCCCACGCTGACCAGCAGGATGAAGCTTTCTGGTTCCCAGGTCTCCAAGCATATTCTGAACTTCAGGATCGGAGGACCAAGTCCAGCTCCTCCCTAATCCCTAAGGTCACAGTCATTGGGCAAACATCCACCAACGTCAAATTTTCCTTTAAGAATCTAAGAACCTCTGTGTTTCGGGTTTTCTCAAAAATATGTGGTAATTCTAGCCCAAGGAAGGAGTCCTTCCAGTCTAGTTCTCTCCATCAAGATCTCATTCGAGCCTAAAGCTTCTCCTGTTCCCAAATGTGGATGGTCAATTTCAATAGCAATTTGACTTGGAAAAGACAGGAAGTCAGGAATTTGGAGAAAGGTGTAGAGAGCCATAGATATTGGTTTAGTGGGGCTGCCATAATAATGGACCACAAATGTGGTGGCTCACACAACAGAAATGAATTGCCTTACAGTTTGGGAGGCTGAGTCCAAGGTCACAGTGTTAGCAGCGTTGATTCCTTCTGAGGGCCGTGAGAGAAGGATCTGCTCCAGGCCTCTCTCCTCAGCTTATAGATGGTGCCCCTCTCCCTGCGTCTCTTCACATCATCTTCCCTCTATGTGTCTATGCGTCCAAAGTTTCCCTTTTTAAAAGGACACCAGTCTTATTGGATGTAAACCTATCCTAATGATTCATTTTAACTAGATCATCTCTATAAAGACTCTGTCTCCAAAGAAGGTCACATCTGAGGTCTTGGGGTTTGGGACTCCAAACATAACTCTTTACAGGGAATATGTATGATTCAACACACAATGACCATATTTAGGCCAATTCTGTTGACATAAAATACATCCAAACCTGTAGAGGATTTTTATGAGTGTACTTGAGCCAAACTGATGGCAATGCCAGGAAGCAAAATTTTAAGTGCTCTGAGAATGACAGTTTTGCAGTTTCATTTATACATTTGGGATTAAGGAGGGAACATAAGGAAGATTACATGAAGGTGGGAGAAATCAAGGTACAGGGCAGTTAAAGAAGATTATGTGCTCCCCTGATGGTGGCTATGCCTCTGAAGAGTCTGAAGGGCAAAGATAAACCTTTTACAGGCCTGGAGCATGTTTACTCACCATGAACTACCCAGTTAGAAATTTATGATCTGATCAACCATCAAGGACTACTTTTAGTCCTTGAACTTGTACATACCCTCTTTTTCATCCACAACTGTCTATCCCTAATCGTCTAGTGAATATATTAATTAAGATCTAGATTGGTCAGGACCCCAGATGCCATAAAAGTAGGCAAATTGCAACACAAAATTCTTAAAGTCAATAGAATAATGGACTCTAGTCTAAAGGACCTGAGGGAATCATGAGAACCAAGAGAACATTATCACAAACTCTAGAATTTCACATGTACGTCCTACACATTACCAGCTGAAAAATAACTGAATATTAAAAAAAAAACAACTACACTCAAAGTTATTATCACTACCACAAAAGTTTCTTATTATAAACCACCCCTTGGGTAATTTATTTGAGTGTTCATTTGAGTGAAAAATAAAGCATAAATTAATGTCTTTCCATTACATTTTTACAAAGCAGAAAAATAACTAATTGGCTTCAGGTCTAGTCACTGTTTATGTCTAATCACTTTTTTAAGTGTCAAGTAGGACAATCTACTAAACAACTCAGAGTCAATTAAGTTTAGTGAAGGGGAGAATTTAAGAGAGAAAGAAATGTTTGAAGATTCAAAACTAAAAGAATTAATGAGCTTAACAATGCCTTGTTTTGTTAAATAGCTATGATAGTTAATAACTACTTAACTAAATAGACTTTTAAAAATAATCTAAAATATGCCACTCAAAATAACCTTTTAGAAAGTTTTAATTTAAAAGCCAAGAATAGATAACTTCTTATTGCAAACAAAATACACACGAACTCACAGTCATTAGGTTAACTGGTCACATATCATGTATATTTTCATTAGCACTATATAAGTTCTATATTGATCCACATTCTTGGAACAATTGGTATTATGATTAAACTTAACTTTGCCAATCTTTTGACTCTAAAATTGTGCCTTGCAATTTAATTTGTATTTTTAACTACACATTAAAATCTTTAATTATACGAATGACCATCCATTTAGGTTTTTTTAAACAAATATTTTCTCAGTACTTTAGGTATTTGGGGAATGGGCTTTTTTTTTTTTTTTGAAACATCTACTCTGTCAAAAATAGAAATAAAGAAATCTTAAAGAAATTTAGGAGAACATATGCATTATGTTGGCTGTGACAATTTTCCTGTAAAATACATATACGTTTGATCATTTTCAAAATTAGAATTAATAGTCAGAATCATAAAATACATATTAGCTGTATAAATTCGTGAATTATAGCATTTCAATATAGGTTAATCATTAATTTTATAGCATGTTCTTATAATTCTTATGATTATGTATGTATCCTAATTGTTTTCTAATTAACATGTTAGAATAGGTAACTTCTTAATGTTTCTGCTTGCTGTGTTGCTGACAACAGCAGTGGAGATGAACATATGCATTATTACTATATTATCTTACAATGTGATATAATAGAATTGCAATATTTAGACTTCAAATCACGAGTGGTTATTTATTTCCCAATAATCAAAGTTCAGTAGTAGCCCATGTCCTGTGGCTGACCTGTTAATGAAGTAAATAATTACTTTAGACAGAAATTATTATAGGTATATAAAAAGTGTGATAAGGCTAAAAGATCGCTGGAATTCTTTTTTCTAGGCTGGAAATGTAACAGTACATATCAGTATTTATAATTTTCAAATTAAGTTGGAGTTTTGGAGAAAATATCCTATTGAATTTGTTTGAAAGTGGTGTGTCACTCATTTTGAAAATAAGGTATGCCTATACGCTCCAATTTGTAGTTGACTGCCATTACCAATTCAGTATATGATGATGCATATGAGACTGAGAAAGAGTGTCATACTCATAATTCACTTCAGGTAAAAAATGAAAAGGACACCAGTTGACGTTGTGGTGTTTTGGGTTTTACATGGCTTTTTATATTATAAGGTTTTTTATATTTCAATATGTATGAGGCCTGTCATAGAAAAGTCTACATAACAGGAAAACCTCCCCAGAAGGGTAAGTATGAAATGGAGGTTTTATTGGTTGGTACATGAATAAGTGGATGAAGGTATCCCTTGACATTACAATCACATTTACACACTGATAACCATCCAGAAAATTTAGCAACAATTTTTACCTGTGCATTATATGGTCCAGTATCTACAGTCCTCTATGATATGCCTCAAACTTATTTCTCACTACTTTCCCTCAGTCACCCTGGTTTTTTCATACCAATAATATGAATTGTTTAGAAGTTAGATAATATTTGAATGTCTTTTCTGCCTTAAAATATTAATAGCGTGATACTGGAAAAGCAGCTTAAAATATTTGAATCTCAGTTTTCTTATCATTAAGACATAGATAAGGTTATGTACCCTTAGGGTTTTAAGAGCAGAAATTAAGATAATATGTAAAACATCCAATGAAGTAGTTAACTACACAAATATAACCACTCAAATCCTATTTAATCCACTTCTTTCTGTTTCTATGCTTTTGAAGATTTTTTACCCTCCTCCTCTTAAAAAGTTTTCTGCTATAATTTCCACACATTCGAATTCTACAAATAAAATGTAAATTGATTTCAAAGCTTAGTCAAATATTTCCTACTCTATGAACATTTTTTAATCTTCTCATGTTTTCCATTTTGAAGGAATACATTTGAATTCCCATAGCATTTCTCTTTGCTTCTTTTAATATTTACAGTCCGTGAGATACTGTGAATGAAAATGTACATCTTACATATTATATACCTTGTGGTTCCTGTAGGACAAGATTTTTCATTCACTTGTGTATCCCAAGAAGTGCCTAAGATGGTGCATGTTATAAACTCTATATTTGCTGAAGAATAAATTGTTTGGGGAAATAATTTGGAGGCACCTTTACAATTTGTGACAACTTGACATAAAACATTCAGAGTAAGAATGAAATATTCAGCCTATTAAGTGCTTCAAATATCCCACTACTGAGAGAATTATAGCAAATAATCACCACAATTTAGAGAAAAAGATGACAGTCTAAGAGTTAAAACAGTAAAAATCATAATATAGGGGATAATATTAATCTTATTTATAAGTCAGTCACTCTCAGGGTGAACTAAGGGCACACATATTAACTCAAAGGTTACTTTTAGATGACCAGGAAATATGTTTGTCCTGGAAACAAAACTGGAATCTGGAGATTTTAAATAACTTTATGAAGAAAGAATGGGTTAAAAAGATTAGTAAGGATGGAATCTGGAAAAGAGAGAACTAAAGAGCAGAAAATATTGATGCATTTGTTCATTCATTCAATAAATATTTTCTGATTATTTATTATGTGCCAGGCATTGTGCTAGGCATGAAGATGCACATTGCTTCTGTTTAACAGGAGTATTCAAACAAAGGCAAATGTCAAATTATAATTTAATCTATGAAGGAAAGAAATACTGACATAAAGATAAAAGGGAAATTTTTGTTAGAGAAGAAAAAGGAAAGATGATAGATAGCTAGATGGCTAGCTAGCTAGCTAGCTAGATGATAGATAGATATTCATAATGCTGGATAGAGACTACACATAGGAAGCCCAAGAGAAACCATGAAATAAGAAATAGCTCATGTGACCAGTACATAGTGCGGAAAAGAGAGACTAGTAAAAAATGAGGCTGAGGAGACTGTCAATAGAAAATCATTCAGAGTCTTCTCAACTGTGAAGAGAAATGTGGATATTAATTTGTTGTAATGGAAAGGCATTGAAGGGTTTTAGAAATAGAAGTGGCATAATCTGATTTATGAAGACGAACAAACAAAAAACCCTTAATATTCACAGTAGAGGATTAACCAAGAGGAATGAGATAGGAAGCAGGAAAAACAATTAGGAGGCTGTTGCTGAGATCCATGTGAGAAATTCTGTAGTCTGAACAAGGAAATGGAGATAAATTATTGGATATTTCTACCACTATTCTAAAAAGAAGGTCACCTGATAGCTAATATTTCATAATTACTGTAGTCTGTTCAGTAGATACATCCTTATACAAAAGATAAATTCACTAGGCTCACACACTTAGTGATAATCTCTCTCATTGTCATAGGATTAATTCTTCTCTACCTGATTTATACTGAACAAGTAACTTTCTGATGGATTCCTAAATTATAACTTTCTTTCAACATTCCTAGAGCATGTTAATTCAGATGTCAATATAAATAATAAAGATGTCAATATTCTAATTATTACAAAAGTGACATTACTTTTTGTAAGTTTTTGAAGTGGCACTTTGATTTTTAAGCTTTTGATGAGAAGGTTAGAATGACCCAATGCTACTGAATCTGATTAACAATCAGTAAAATATTACTAACCTCATATACTACACTGACTTCAAAAAAGTAAACAGATCTGCTAAATAGCAAATGTTTTCTATTATGTGAGATACAATTCATTAGTTCAAGAAAGAAATAATAAAGACCACAAGAATTGCAGAGATTTGGCCATGTCAGAATCCAGCTTAATTTTACATGAATGAGCTAGTCAGTTACCAGCCAAAGAATGGTCATTTTCTCAAAAACATTCATTCATCTACCCATCTGATCAGGACTATTCTCAAAAGAGTAAAATTATAAGCATAGTTACCACAAATATGTAGTTGCATGAAATTCATTTTGATCTTATAGAAATTAAAAACAATATAAAAAATCTATAAGCAAAAGGCCCTGGAAAATTCAGCATCAAATGTTAACTAAAAGAAATAAGGCACTACCAACCAGTCTTAGATCAATTTCTAATTTATTTAACCAAAGTTAATCTAGTACCCAATGCACTGCAAAAGTTTATTCATTCACTAACTAAATAACTAACTATATATAGTGTTTCTAATATAGTCATTAATGCATGCAATAAATATTAAGCATTGATTATACGCTAGGTGCTATGCTAAATAATGGCTATTATCCTCATTCTAGTGGAGAAGTAAAACAAATAAATGAGGATGAGAACCTGTCATAAGTAATTTGAAGAAAATAATCATGGTGCTATAAAAAATGAGTAATATGGAGATTCTAGTCATCCTTTTACATAACATATCCAAGAAACTGATAAACTGAATATATATTAATTTGATGATATTCTTATGCTTTCATGTTAATGATAAGAAAAAATCGCTATAATCATTCTGCCTTTTAAACTGTCATATAGCATAACTATCCAGATTAATGTAAACACAGAACTTTAAATATTATCCATAAATTTACTCACTTAAATAAACATTTATTAGTAATCTTTCTTGGGCCAGAGAACTCCCTCAATAAATATATACTTTAACGATATAGTAAATAAAAATATTTTAAAAAGTAATTACTTTTCCAAAGATACACAATTAGTGGTAAAACAAGGCAAGGAATCCAGGCCTTCTTGAAACAAAGTAAATTTTGTTTTTTTGATTATGTGTGGTTTTTAAAACAATTAATGCTATTCAAAGAATGACCAACTAAAAAGCATTTGTACTTAGAGAGTTTTCATAAGATTCATAGGAAAAAAAACCAAATTAATTAAAATTGCATACATCTTCTCAAAATGTAAACATTCAGAGGCAGAATCAATGATATATTCCTTATGGGCTTCCGGAAGTTTGTGATTTAAACCAGAAAACGAAGATTTGAAGAGACAGGCATAGTAATAAACATATGGAAATTCTTCCAAAAAGTCTTTCTTTTTACTGAATGTAAATAAGCTTGTCTGCTGAAGAGTAAAGAGAAGAGAGATTTTTTTACTGTCCTCATTTAAGAGGCTTGGAAGTTAATGACTCCTACTCTTTCAGTTAAATAGAGATTTACAGAATAATTGATATGTCAATTCCTGTTGGAATTTAATCAAGAAGAAAATATTTGTGAGAAAGAGTAAGAAGACACTCTTGGCATGTAGTTCAGTTATTGACAAAGCTGAGATTAAAGTGGGACTTTTAGGATAAATTTCTGAGGGAATTTTGAGAAAAAGTTAAGGAGTGAGTATTTTCATCCCTGTTGATAGTAGATAAAAGTCACCATAAAGATCTAACAAAATAGCTTTTAATTGTTTAAAATTCTATTATTGAGAGACATGAATAAGCCTTTTCCCGTGCACGCACATGCACACACATGGGTGCACATGCACACACACGTGCACACACACACGCGCACACACACACACACACAATTTTCCTTTCCAGTCTTCCAATCCACATTCCCATGTAAATGGTAATGGGGGATAGAGGGAGTGAAGAGAGAGAGAGAGAGAGAGGATACAGATGGATGACAGAAGAAAAGATGTAATATATCACCTACTTGTCCTTCTCACTTGAACATACTGTCAAGATACGAAAAATGTGTAAGAAGAAATGGTGGGTAGCGTTGTGTCTCTAATAGCCATCTTTTTAGATTTCCCACCTTCATCTTTTTAGAACCCTTCTTATGACTGAATGAAACTCAGCTTACTCTAGGCAACATGTTTCCAAGCCGGAACTGGCTAGGGTTATGAGAGGATTCTAGAAGCAGCTGATTCTCCTGTTCCACTGCTGCCCATGCATCATGTTCTCCGCTCTTCCCTTTCCATGGGCTTACTGTTCACGCTTACATTTCGGTGTAAGGTCAAAGAGACCGGGTCACATCTGAAAAGACCTTTCATTACTTAATTGTACCTTTTCCTGGAAGCGAAGAAGGAGGTTCCCTCCAAAGCGATTCTGCTACCTAATCCACAAAAGCCGCTGATTCTCCCAGTTCTTAGCCCTGAGGATTCCTTCCCCCACCTCCCTTCAGTCGCCAGTTTAGGCTCTGCATCAGATACTCATTGCTTTTTTTTTTTTTTTTTTTTTTTTGGGTAATGTGCTAAGCACCGCCTACCGTCGTGAGTGGCCTGTCACTCTGTCCCGCTGTGCGGTCGTGATTTGCGGGCAAGACAGTGTCGTCTGGCCCCGCCCCCGCTTCCCTTTGCCGCGCTAGCCGTCTCGGGTTTTAGCCAAAGGTGGAGAGAGTGGGATTCGGACCGGCGACTCTTGCAGCAGGTGAAGAAGCATCCTTGTTCCCGCTGTTGCTGCGGTTCTTTCTGCAAACGTGGGTCAGAGTCTGGAAAGGACGAGCATTCTTCCTTTGCCGCTAAAGCTCTAGTGAACTGTTGCCCAGAACCTAGGCACTTCATACATTTTATCTTACCCATTATTCCGCTTTCACTGTGTAAATCACCTGCACATTGGTAACCCTGTGAATCTCCCTTCTGCTCAAAGCTCAGAGAAGGGGTCGAAAAGGCATTTCAAGTGTTTTAAAGAGAGGGCCTCCGCGGACAGCGGGGAGCTGTCTATGGTGCTGAAGCTTTCCAGGCGTTTGTCTCTACCACCACACGGAGTTAGAGCGCACATTTTCTTTCTTGGCTTTTTCATTCCCCCATGCTTTGGATAAGACTAATTTCAGGATCGTGAATATCTCTTCGTATCATGGCCCACGTGAGACACTTTCGGACACTAGTTTCTGGATTTTATTTTTGGGAAGCAGCACTGTTACTCAGGTGAGTCCACTTGTATTTAACAGTTGGAGAACTCATTAAAGCTTGTGCACTAGGTTGCAACCACTTGTTATTGATGAAACCAAGAATGCAATTAGAAATTGACTGGCTGAGAGCATCTCTTAAGTCGTATTGTTTTCTAAAAGTATTCAGCAGTCTATCTATTGAGACCTCTGAAAACATGTAACTTTGCTCTATTTTCACTTAATGCATTTCAGTAACTGGCATCTTATATTAATTGCAGCTGAAATTAACCCCCACCCCCCGATTATTTCAAAAGCCAAGTTTTCCCTTCTCAAACTGCTATAAGATCTTCCTTTTTCTAAGTGAATTATAAGTTCTGGATGTCCTCTCTTTTTGGAAGTCGTAAAACATTTAGTAATTAGAAATGGAACATTACTAATTTTTTAAAAGGCAAAAAAAAAATTTTGAACATAGACATTTACTGATCAGAGAAATTCCAAATGTTATTGATGTATCTAGAGGTTAAGTTACATGAATAAAAAAAATAAAGGCCTTGCAAGTACTATTTTCTAATGTTCTTAGTTCAGGTAATACATGGAGGCAAAATCATAAATAAATCATTAGATATATTTTATGTAAAAAATAATCTTTTTGGAGAAAGTAATATTATAAGAAAACTATTGAACAATAAAATTGTTTTATAACATGTCATTTTCTTATCATGTCCAGTAATATTTAGTAGGCCTTGTTTTTTTCTTTTTTAATTAAAGAGAATGAGCAAAAGATTACATAATTTAATTAAACAATTTAGAAGGAAGGTACTGCTCACAGATTTTTGAGCCATCGATATACATTTTATTTTTCTATTATAATATCTTTATTATTATAATTTTCACTGTACAGCTCACAAGCTTTCAAGAGTATTGAAATCAAATAATTAGAGTAACTAAGTTATATGTATACTGATTTTAACTTGAAATATGTAAATATTGTTTTCTGAGTTGCTAAATCAATTTTTCATATTTTGGGATCTTAAAAAAACATAGTGTATTTCATGAAAACTACCTTATAGAAAGTTATATCATTTTGATATGCCTGTAGTAACAGGAACTCGTTATGAGGGTTATTGTATTCCTGAAATTACTGACTTTTTCTTAAGAGGCTAAACCACTGTAAACAAGAATATTTTCAGTAAAAATATTTTAATATGACTTAGTAAATTTTTGTAACTTTACAACTGTCACAAATTTTATATGTAGTGATCAGAGCAAAGAGTGTAGAGCTTTAAAATTTATGGAAATTTCATGGAAAGGAGAAAAAAATTCATGTTATAAGAGAAATTAGTTATTTTACTGTTTTTCAGTATCTGAGATGATAATATGCATATTTATTTTGCAAGAAATTAGAGTAGCTTATTTGAGAATTTAATTTAGTAAGTTTAATGTCAGTAATTAAAATGTTTTGATCAATGCGGTCAAATTTGCACAATGGCATTTCACCATGATATTTGTTATAATATATTCTTAGATCGGCAATCTTCATCTCCAGAGCTTCTGATTTTTGTCTAGTTTTATTTAAATCTACAAAAATGTATCTCACATTCATGATCATATTATAAGAATTTATCTTTATTAACGTTAAATGTTAAAAATGTTTATCAGTAATCCAAAAAGAACTCCTTGAAAGAGACATACTCAATGTAGAAGTTTATGCGAAATATGTGTTCTTCATCAAGTTTTTCTTTCTTTTTTCATAAATTGAATAAAATTTTTCTCAATCTAAGACAGGTCTTAGATGAGAGTAGCTCATCACTCTATGAAGAACTTTAATCATAGATAAAAAAATTATTATTTTTATTTTCAGTGATGGCCCTTGAGAGAAAATTTCCTGTAGTAAAGAAAGTGAAGCTCCCTCTACTGGAAATATTTTATAAAATAAATGTTTTTATGGAAACTATTCCTTGTTCACTAAGTCTATTTGTGATGTATTGAGCTAAAAGAAAACATGTAAAGAAAAATATGAAGTCAGAAAAGTAGTATTAATTCATAAATGTATCTTTTTAATTTAAAAATATTCTTTCCAAAGCATTTGGAGGCAAGAACTAGAAACCATTGATATTTGTAATAAAATAATTTACTAGTACAAGCTTTTCTTTATAGGTTTTAAAGATTTTGATTGAGATATAGCATGCACACAGAATAGTGCATAAATAACTAGTTCCTGTATAAAGTTTGACAAGGGTAACACACTCATGTAAAAAGACCACAGATCAAGAAGTAGCATTATCAATATCACAGAAGCACTCATCCTGCTCCTCCCCCCCCAACAAAAAAAATTCTTCCCCTGGCACTACTTTGCAGAAAGATAACCACTATCCTGATTTATGAAACAATAAATATATTTTTCTTGTGCTTGTATCTTATATAAATATTCATTTGAGTCTGATTTTTATGAACATTATGTGATTTATACATATTGTTACATGTAGCAAAAGCTTGTTTATTCTCATTACCATATGGTATTCCATTACATGAAGTCATGACCATCTATCCATTATCCAGTTGAGGAATAGTTGGGTATTTTTTAGGTTTTGGCTAGTGCTGCTATGAGCATTCTTAAATATATCTTTTTGTGAATACGCGTAAATGCATGTGAATAAACTCATATTGGAGACTGTATGGGTTGAGCCCAACGCTTTCTCTAGGAGAGAAATTGTTGGATCATATGGTAGTTTAGTGGACACTGCAGAGGATTAGTTTTTTAGTAGACAGTGCACGTTTTCCAAAGTAGTTGTACCTGTTTATACTACAACCAGCAATGTCTGGTAGTTCCGGTTGCTATTACTAGTACAAAATTTGATCAATGTAATATTATTATAAAAATTTCTAGCACTTTCTTAGACTACTATTGCAAGCTCACAGATGATATTTTAGTTCTTTTATCTTGGCATAATTTTTACTTTTTAGTAAGTAAGTTTTATTAAGGCAAAAACAGCAGAACAAAATATTTACTACTATAATTAGAAATATTGCTAGAATACGTCAAATATAAGAATATAATTTTTAAAGGGGAGTTATTAAAGAGGATAGTGGTTTTTTTTTTTTTTTTTTAGGTGAGGCAGCCCTTGGTTGACCTCGTTTTTAATTTTTTATGCCTATACCGCCTGGTCTTCCTTCATCGTCTCTCATCCAAGTACTAACCAAGCTCAACCCTGCTTAGCTCTCAAGATCAGACAGGATCTGGCTTGTTCGAGGTGGCATGGCTGTGGACAAGAGGATAGTTTTTGTTTCTTTAGTAAATACAAGTGAGAAAACTAACATAACAGACATAAAAAAATTTGAATTTCTTAGTTTTGAAGTTTTTAGAAGTTTAACGCTTTGCTCAAATATTGCTGTTTTTGAAACAATTCCTCTGTGGCTTTTGGGTTCTAGTTTTCATGTTTATAAAATAAAGAACAAAACACCAGTGTTCAGCTTTCTTTGAAACATAGATGAGTGATGATTATGAAGGGCCTGTGGAACGAATTCCAAAAGCAGAGGAACTGCCAAAAAATTTTTGTTTTAATTAACTATTTTCATAACATACAGTTTTGTTTTTCGTCTTTACAGTTTGATATCAACACAGACTTGCTACGTGAATAAATTATGGCATATTGTCAAAAACTGATTGTGTGAATTCAGGCTTCATGATAATCACAAATAAAATATTTTCTTGATTTACTTCAGAGCCTAAGAACAACATTTTGGCATAGAATTTCTTAGTTTTGCTTTTGGTATGTCTTGGAGGATAGTGAAAATCCTTTTAATGCTGGTTCTATTTTTTTATGTAAGATATTGAAGAAAAGTGTACTTCAAGTTATAAACTTTTACTATTATAATGATTTCTTATGTTCAGGTACAGTAGCAGATTCTATACAGTTTTTAAAAACTATTCTACACATAATATATGCTTCTTTCCTTTGTGTCTCTAACTAATTATACATTTTCCCAAGTATAGAAGGGTCATGGCCCAGTTCTCTAGTCAATGCCTTAAGCAGTTTGCCCTGCAGATTTAGAAAACAACTTGTAAAGTATTTCTTCTAATTTTTTTCTCCCTCGCCCACACAAGTATGTACTGAGGCAACTCAATCAACAAATGTGTTTAATATATAATGCAATTATGTTAATGTATATATGTAAATATGTAACAGTAATGCAATATGTTAAGCAATTCAGCAAGCTTTCCTGATTTCCAAGTTCTGTGCAGAAATACTTCTGCTGGGTACAATTTGGCTATGAATGATTGTGAAACTACCACCTTTCCTGGCATGGAACTCAGAGTGTGGCAGGGAAGAAAATACCAAGGGCCAAGTGACAAAAAAAAAAAACACAAACAGCAATCTTTAAGGAATGTGAGATAGGGAAGCTATCCAGAAGGCTTGGTACTTGTGCTGGATCTTCTTAGATAGCTTGTACCATGGGTGGAAATAAGATATAAAAAATATTCTCTTCAAAAGAATGATATAGGCATATACTGTGCTTAGGGAATAATGATGGTCAAATTTGGTTAAAGGAATTCCAATTTTAAAATCATATTCTACTAGCAACAACTATTGAGCTGGCTACAATAATAAACCTGCAGAAATATAGAAGAGTCACAGCTTCCTTTCACAATGGAATATGGGTAAAATTTAGAAGCAGATAATTTTATTATAACTGGATAGTTATCATAGTTATCATTATAGGAATGGTCTTGTAACTTGGCTCAAAATATTTCTACAAATCCTCTTTCAAAGGTAGAGTTAACTCATAATTATAATTAATCATAAGATAGCTAATAATAATTAGTAATAATAAGAAATATGTAAACAAACGACAATGACAAAACTACAAGAAGGAAAATCTGCTTGTTCAGAATTTGGAGAACATTTCTGAGTTTTTCATCAAAGTATGGTCTTTTTAAAGAAAGAAAATAAGGTCGGGGGTTTGGATTGTTGAAAGAAAAGAGGACATTGATTTTTCGCCCTCAAGATAAGAGAAAACTTTCTCCCCTTCCCCTGGGGTGATACTGACCTTGTTGAGAATGCATGGTATAATGGCTACTACTTTTTCATGATGCTGCCTAGACTAGAGTTGTATAGTTTCACCATTTGGGATTATGACCTAAAAATAAAGTACTTACTTGTTTTGGATTTTATTACAGCTTTGCAACTTTGTAAAAAAAGAAATAGTTGGCATCGTTTATCTGTTGACAGCCTTTAAGATAAGTTAATCCTAAAAGCATTAGAGGACTTTAGCATCTTTTTCTAGAGTATGTATGGTTCCCAGAAGCTACCAGGCTTTCCATTAATAAATCACTACTGCACCTAATACTATCATTATTAGATGACTTTCAAACTATTTTTAAAAAGACTCTTAGAGAAATTATCATTATAGTTTACTTTTTTATTTTCTATAGTATTTGCCTGTTTTTGGTTTGTTTTGGTTTATTTTGGTTTGGTTCAGACTGGCCATACGATGCTTAAGGCAGGGGCCTGGGAGAAAATAAGTGATTTGAACTTTCATAAAATGACCATGCAAATGTCCTCCAAGAAATGACTGAGAGGAAATGTGAATCCCATCTGTCTGGCTGATTTGTACTCAACTCACTTTACTTTCTCAAAGACTCCTTCTCAGATCCTCCCTGCAAGCCCAGGTGAGGATGCTGCCTCTACGTTTCCAGGCACCCGGTGTCTTTATTACTGCATGGATCCCAGGGGTGTAGTAACTGCCTGGGTACTGCCTCTGGTTCACATTGTGAAGTCCTTGCGGGCAGGAATGGTAACCTATTTCTAGTTCTTTCTCTAGGGCTTAAAGGAGTGTGTGTGGCAGCACTCTCCTTCAAAATTAGTGGAAGGGTTCGCTCATTTGGAATGAAGCATTGTTTTGTTTTATGCCCAAAAGCAGATTGACAATTTCAAATAAATAACTCTCTCTAGGCATAACTAAAAATATTATGCTGTCTTCCTCTGCGTCCAGCATTCGAGACGTAATTTAATGTTTCATTTTTCCCCCCTTATTCTGAGTTTTTCTGTCGTGATGTATTTATCTAGTTGTTACTTCTCTTTGCTTTCACAGAAAAATTTCTAAAAAAAAAATCTCCATTTTTCCATTTTCTCCCTACTCACCTGTGCCTTACTTGTTCCTACTTGGCATCAATCTTCAACTCTCCTGACTGAGGCAGTGCTGAGCTTTCGTGTTGTGATAGCTTCCTCTCTCACAGATAGTGGAAATATGAAAATAACTCATAATATAATAACTGTTGTAGAAAATAACTATTAAATGTATATATCCTATATATACACACACACATAAAAACATATATAAAACTATGTATTTAAATTGATATATAATTTTTAATTATCTACTTTTTATAAGATCTCTGTGCTGGAAAAAGAAGACAAAATTAAATGACCATCCTAAATGATAAATAAATGGTGCATATTCTCAAAGCACGATGTTTGAATTTCTATTATTGTACCTATCACATTTCTGCTCTCAGAATCACTGACAATTTTTCAATTCTCTACATTAACTGATATCACAGAATATTTGTTTTTGTCTTTCAATCTGTTTATTCAATTACATTTATATTTTAGGCCCAAGAGAAGTGTGAAGTATGAAGTGTGTTTGAATGATGACTTCTATTTTGCTTGCAGTTTTCAAAAATGTAGTCATGAATAACTATCCTCAAATAATAGCAACTATAAATATTGAGAAAAAGCAGATATCTTTTTAGGAATGGAAAAGAATATAAATTCTTTATAAGGAAGAAGGTAATTTAAATGGACCTTAAACGGTTGACAGAATTTGCATGGGGGAAAGAAAAAAGAGCATTTCAGGCAAGAAAAACATTGTTAGCAGAGGTAACAGGCCAGTTTCCAGGTGAAGTGGAGGCTTTATAGCAAACTTTATAGCAACATTTCTACCATGCAACCCCCAAGATTTTTTTCCGGTAAATTTATGTTTTAAGTTGTTTTAGGATTAACTTCCTAGAAAAATTTATATGACTGTTGTAGGGTTAGAAAACTTCAGCAGATGTTTATTCAAATAATAGGTTACTCTATTTCTAAAGAAAATGTTTCATTGTCATTACTTGATATTGAGGGAAGAAAACATTAGGATAAGCTCCTTTACATTCACTTGTTCATTGATGTCTATATATTTATATTAATTTTTGTCACTTAAATGTGTTTGTTCTGTGTATCAGAAGTTTGAGGGCTGAAAATTATTGGTAGATTAAATAAAACAAGAATACAAAAAAAGAAGATTTATGACTACACGATTTTATAAACAAATAACTGTATTTCTGACAAGGAAAATTTAAAAATAATCTACCTCTAAAATTATTTTCTTATTGAAACATAATAAAATACTCTAACATGCATAAAATGGTATTTTCTACCATTTCTTAAATCATTTCTTTTTAAGAAGAGACTTACTTTAATGTATTAAAATACTAAGGGACATAACTCAGTATAGTATATTCTACTGCATAGTAAGAATGAATGAATCTCCTGTGTCCTTAACTTGCCTCTTGTTTTGTTTATTAGAAAGAATAGAGGTAACAGGATTATATGGATAAAACTATTAGAAATCTCCCTTCTGCTTTAGATTGTTCCTTTGTAATGACCTTAAAACATTTTAAAGTATTTTGAAATCCTTTAAATCCTGAAATTTAGGGTATCTCTTTCTTCCTGCAAATCTTAAATAAGGTGAGAATTGTTGCAGACACTGACTCTGCTGCAGACCTCAGTTGGTGCCTCCTGAGACCACAGTAGAGAATCAGGTTTTATGTGCAGCCTAAATATTTTCTCCTAAATAATAACATGTGAACTTCAAATTTTGCTCACTTTAAAAGGCCAAAATGCATAACATTCTGTGTATGTATACAATTATCATATATGTCAACTTACAGCAAAGATCACATTGGAAAAGTTTAATTGATATGAAAAAAATTCAAATTCCTAAAGCAAATAAAAATTCAAGCTCAAAAATACAGTAGTAAGATTTTTAGCTAGATGTTTTCCAAATTAACTTGTATTCTGTCTTTTCTGTGCATGCATTGTGCGCACATGTGAAAGCAAGGAATTTGGAGAAAGAAGACGCAGGGGCAGGTCTCAGCCTCGCCTCTGAAGGGATGGGTGATGTTGCTATAGATGCAGTGATTGTATTTGATACGCTACTTAATAAATTTAATGTGTAGAGCTATATCCATCCACAGAGTATGATGTTTTAAAACTAATATAGTCAGAGATGTAATTCTCTCTCTCTAACAGAAAATACTTAACATTACAGCTATAATTTCTAGCTTAGTTTAATATCAGTTGCCTTTATTCTAAAAATGTATTTTTTTTTCTACAATCCATTACAGTCATAGATGTGAGAGGTGTTGAGTGGTAGGAAAATAAACAAGGGATGAACAGACTAACCCTTTATTCCTGTGTTAGTACAGATCAGGTTCATTTGTGAGTGACAGGAAGTACACAATAATATTGATTTAAGAAAGATTTATTATCCTTTCAAAATGAGAGAAAGAGAGAGAAAGACAGACAGGAAGACAGACAGACAGAAAGAAAGGAAGAAATCAAGAAAGAAAGAAAAAAGGAAGGAAGGAAGGAAGGAAGGACAGAAAGAAAAAGAAAGAGAAGAAGAAAAGAAGAGAAGAGAAGAGGAGAGAAGAGAGAAAAAACCCGTGGACGTGAGCAGATTGGAATAGGAGTTTACCAATCTTTCTATCTTGTTTTGCCATCATTAACAGAGTGATTCAAGATGGGTGTTCTGATTGCAGTCAGCACAGCTGCTTTTTAGCCATCAGATAAAAGGAAGAAGCTTTTCTTTAAAGGCACTTGCAAGAGGTTAAGGATTTCCCAGTTTCCATGGCAGATTTGTGTGTCTATGTGGCCAAGTCTGGTCATTAAGTTGTTAAATAGAAGTGGCTTGTTACACTTCTTGAAAGTCCCTTTAGAGGGAGTCCCATAACTGCCAGCTCACCTTTTTGTATTCTGCACTATGGAGCTCAGTCTTTAACTGAAGCAAAGGGAACTATTATAAACAGAAAAGAGCACGATCAGACTGTGTTTCAGGAATATCACTAAAGAAGTAATATGGAGAACTGAAAAGGAAGTCTGTTGACTGTGGGGGAGAGCAAAACAGGGATCAAGAAAAGTAGCGCACAGTCAAAGCAATAGGGTATCTTAAAAATGGAGAGAAAGGAACAGACATGAGAAATGAAACAAAACAAAACACAAAACTTGTCTATTAATTGGAGGCGAGGAAAGGGAGAACTGTCTGGGACAATCCTCATATTTATACCTTTAGTAACTGGGCAAATAATAGTGTCATGATGAGAACAGGACATAAAAGAAGAGGAACAACTATGTAGAAAAGTATCATAAGTTAAGTTCCAGACGTGTATGGTGAATGCGATGCCTATGAGGTATCCAGTTAATGGAAAACTTCAACATAGAGCCTGGAAGTAGATGAAATTAGATGGCTAGATTTGTGGGGCAGGGCTTTCCCATATTTTCTTACACTTGAGCACACATGGATGTTTCATTCCACTGAGGTAAACAAGCAAGCCTGGCTCTTACTGCCCCAGGCCCCATCCCACACACTGCTGACTGAGTTACAGATAACATATCATGTCATACTTGCAATCACTGACACGTGCAGATGTGAAAAGTCCTTCCCTGTCTAGGGCATTGCTACTCAAAATGTGGTCCCTGAACCAGCAAAAAACCATCGCCCAGGAGGTTATTCGAACTGCAATTCTCAATCCTACCATAGACTTACTGAACTCGAATCTGTATTTTATCTAGTCCTGCAGATAATTCATAATTCATAAGCACATTCATGTTTGAAAAGCACTGTTTTAAGAACAATAACTTCTAAGGGATGGGCAGAAATACTGGAGGAAAAATAAATAGACAGGGGGTATGGTTAGAGACAAAAAAGAACATGGAGTATGTCACAAAACCTGACAGAAGAGTTTTGGAAATGAAAGAATGATCAATAATACCAAATGCCATAAAAACAAAAAAAATATAGAAGAAGATTATTAGTAGCCTCTCAAGGGCATTTTTGGTATAAAAATACATGTACAAATATGTTTGCATAACATTAGTGAATTAAAGAACAAGGTAAATATAGGTTCCTTTTATTTAAGAGGCTACTAGAAGGAGAAGTAATGGTGGACACAGTTGAAGTATGCAGTTCTCGATTTGTTTGTTTAGTTTAGTTTTTAAAATGGAAAAATATTTAAACTTGTTTATACCCTGGAGGGAAGAAGTCAATGGATTAGGAAATGCTTAGGAAGAGACAAGAAAGGGCAAAGTCTTTGATAAAATGAAAAAAAAAAAAAACATTTAAAAAGAAGTCATCGAAGGGCATCTATTTTGACACCTAGAGTGCCCTGACTCTTCTGACTGAAGGAAAGGTGAAGTCTACTATTCCAAGAACATTTTACTTCCTAATTTTGATTTTGTTGATAGCCTAGTATTTTTATTAAGTTCCTTGTCCAAGAGTACAATATTTCAGAGTCAGATCAAATTCCCTGATCATTTTTCAATTAAGAAAAAAATGTTTAGAGTTGGCGAAGTCCTTTATGCCTCCTGGCTATGAGCGTGTGGGGGGAGGGAGGGGCGGGAGGGGTGGTGAGTGAGCACCATTAGAATAGGAGACGAGCTGCAGAGCCTGTGGTCTAGAATCGGCTAAGGGAGGAAGTCATTCTGAATAAGTCAGAGAGAAAAGAAAGAATTTCCCTTACAAAAAAGAAGAGCAAGGCAACAATATTTATGAGAAACATTTTATAGTTGGTGAGTTATTTTAAGAAATCAAGTACTATTTCACTAATTTGACAAAAAAAAAAGGTGATATTGACAACACATTTCCCATTGAATGTTGCTGTATGAATTCAGACTGTAGCTAGCATGTTTTGAAAAGCCATGTGTGGAACTGCTGTGATAACTCATGTTTAACGGCCACAAACCTATATTTGTAATTTTGAATCTAATCACTATAGGCACTTAATTAAAATCAATTTCAAACTATGTGAATTTTACTTATTTCTAATTTCTTAGGTAATAAATGATTACGTTTTCAGTATAAAAATCCAAACATTTCAGATAAATCAAAACTTCCCATTGGTCACCACCGCTGTATTATTCCTCTCCTTGGAGATAATGACTGCAATCATTTGACATGTTTCTTTCTGGATCGCAGTCCATATATTTATATAAATACATGTGCACATAAAGAAATACAGATTTTTTTTTTTTTGAAGAAAAAGATGTTCGAATTTGAGGCGTTATACTGCTAACCCATTCTATGTTGTTTTCTTTCAAGGAGAGAGAAGTTCATTAAAGTGTTACCACAATAAATTTAATTAGACAAAAAATGTTTTATGTGGAATAAGAAGATAAAATACAAACTTCAGGGTCACAGCATTCCTGGCTGGAAACCCGCCCCTCCCCTTGGGGAGTACCGTCTAGTCTCTTCGCCTCCTGAATTCCACAGGGTTGCAGCCTTCCTTAGCCCGGCCGGTCTCCTTCTAAAATATACTTTCAATAACTATTATTTTTTCTAAAAATAAATAAATAAATAAAATATAAACTTCAGGGGAGTCTTTGCTACAGCTTTGACCTGATCTTTTCAAGGAAGATACTTATTCTCTGAGAGGAAATATAAAGTAGCATCAGACCAAGACTCTACGTGCTTTGCTTTCCAAGGAGACAGTGATATTCTAAAAAAAGTTATTCCAGATATTGAGGATATAGCAGTAAACAAGCAAAATTCTATGCTCTTATAAGGTTATCTTCTAGCAGGGCGAAACATTAAGATAAATAAGTAGTATTTTAAAAAATAAGTTTTATAAAGAAAAGAGAAAGGAGAAATTGTGAGAAGAGAAAGAGAAGAGAGAAAAGGTAACAAGGGAGACATTTTTAGTTAAGTGACTCAGACCTTTTGAGAAGGCGTCATTGAGTGAGGGCTTGAAGGTGGTGAGGGAGCAATAAGTGTGGCTCACTGGAGACTTCTAGGTAGAAGGCATGGCACGTGTGACGGCCCCGAGGAGCCAGCATGCTTATTAAAATGTTTGAACAAACCATCTGGTAAAATATTGCAAATTTTGGTTTCTCAGTACCGATAACTTATTACAGTAGATAAGTTTCTCTTAGATGTTTCGAAATCTCCTATAATACAACAGGTCCAAGAACGAACTCATTCTTGTAACTCTCAAACTTGGTTCCTCTTTTTACTCTACCCTGTATCAGTAAATAGTATTTCCATACATACAGTTGCTCAAGCCAGAAAGCTACGGGTCAAAATATTACTTACCTATTGCTGCATAACACATTTTCCTGAAATTCAGTGGCTTGAAACAATAATAAATATTTATTTGCCTCAAAGGTTCTGTGGGTTGGAATTTCAGGAACAGCTTAAGTAGGCGTTCTAGCTCAGGATCTTTAGGAGGCTACTGTCAAGATATCAGTCACAGCTGTAATCATATGAAGACTTAACTGGGGTGGAGAATCTGGTTTTAAGCTGGCTCAGTCAACTGACTGGCAAGTTGGTGAATCTCATTGGTAGGAGACCTCAGTGTCTCCCATGTACCTATTTGAGTGTCTGTCTGGGAGAAAAGCAAGTGATCCAAAACAGAGCTCGGTAGAAGCAGCAATGTGTTTTATGACTTAACTACAGAATTCACACACCATAATCAAGTCACTTTGTAGAGCCAACATTCAAGAGTAGAAAAATTGGGCTCCACTCTTTGAAGGGAAGAGTGTCAAAAAAATTTGAGTAACTATTTTTAAAACCATCACAGTCATGCTTGAGACATTCCTCTTGTTCACATTCAGTAAATTTTGTGGATTTTATTAGTTATTTTTTTCTCAGAATTCTATTCTTCTCCAACCCCATTACTTTTAAAATTACTTAAACTATCCTCAGCTCTTACCTTAACCACTTGTTTCCAAATGGGGTTGTAAAGACAAAAGTCCATAATGTGATCTATAATGCACGGCATGATCTGGTACCTATAATAGCTCTCTCCAGCCTCATTTGTTATCTTGACACTCTTTGTCTCTATTCCAGAGACTAATATTCTTTTAGCCTCTTGTACTTCCCAGGATACATAGGTTCTAAGATATTTTCTCTTGTATTTGTCTATTCAGTCTTTTCCTGCCTGAAATTCTGGACTACTGCTTCAGCAGCCACTCCTAGAAATGTGTAATGAGTGTTAGACAAATTGATAAGACTTATTTTGAATGATTTAAAATCTTATTAGAATATGAAAAGAAACAAAACTATTAAACAGAAGACAATATAAACCTCAAATTGCTTTAAATATTATTCAATAGTTGTGTTCTGAAAGACTGAATCTCCTGATAGAAGTTATTTAAGGAAAAAGAGTGAATAAGTGTCAGTTAAGGTCCCTATAACCACACATGTCCACCTTTCTTGCTAAAGTGGTTTCAACCATAAGTCGAACCCATAAACTTGGATGCGTCAATCAGAATTTTTTTCTTCTATGGTGCTTCTATAGTCTTTCTTTATGCTTGCCTGTATTTTCTACACTTGAGTTCCATGAGATACTGCTGTAACCATCCAGGGCCCTTCTGCATAAATTAGTTTGAGTGAATTTCTCTTTATTTTACTTAAAAATATGCCTGAACAAGAGTCATAGTATCAAATGCAAAATCCAAGCACTGGCTTAAGAGTTTGGCATTTTTCAAAATCTATCTATAGGCTGTTATTTGGTTTACTAAATTTATCTGTGACAAATGTGTGCCACTTTAAATTTCCATTTTTACACTGGTAAAGAATATCTGGCTTGCCCAAGGCAAAACAACTAGTTAATGACAAAACTGGAACAAAATGCAAGCTTCCTGGCTGTCCATCTGGAGCCTTAACCATTGTACCATGATGACTTCCATTTAATTAACTTGTGCATTCGACGCAAATTAGGAACTATGAAGTCGAGTATAAGTGATTTCCAATGTATCTGAAACATTTAATTAGTTTTCTTTAAAGAAAATGTCATTAAGAAGCTACAAATCAGTGAGTTAATTAGCTATGTGATGACCTTTTCGTTCTTTCGGTGGAAATAAGCTGATCCCCAAACTATAAAGAAGTAAAATATTATCCATAAGAGTAGACAATTTTCATAGAAATCAGAAAAATTATCATGCTTTTCAAGCACAACGTTGTGAAATTGTTTAGTAAAAATGAGTGAATTTATAGAAATAAATTTTATAGATAAAATGAACAAGATTATGTAAAGGTTAGAGTTAAGAAACCTCACGTGACTACACTATCTAATCCTTTGTCACCTAGTTTTACTATGGAATGGAGTCCTTCTTCCTTACCCCATTCCCTACCTGGAACCTCATATGAACACTTCACACACAAACGATACACGATTTATCACCAACAACTAGCAAGCACTGAACATAGACACCTCTAACAAGCACTGATTTATGTAAGCACTGAATGTAAACACCAAAGTAACATCAGGCCTAGTTAAAAAGGCACCCGTGACAGTCCAATGAACAACTCTCCAGTTCCACCATCAAACGGTTTTCAGACATACAACTAACTGATGATTTAAGTTACACTCTTGGATTTTTATATCTTGACATTTCCTTATTTCTAGATACTTTCTAGACAAATACCTGTTCTGTGATCTTCATTCATTATTCATTAGCATCACTCCTAACTTGGGTAGAAGGACAAGAGAGAAAGGCTGGGCCCTCTAGTATTATTAATAAGATTATTATTGCTAGATTTGGAGGATCATATTCTGATGTTTGACCTCTCCAACCAGTGAGAGACCGAAACTTGAGAAATATTCTAGCTAAGGCTGCCTGAGGAAATGATGCTCAAAAGATCATAAAGATAAGAAGAAGTTAATCAGATGACTAGGGGACCAGTGAGCATCCAAGGAAAAGGTAATGGCTAGTGGCAGTTTGCACCGCGGAAGTTGAAGAGGACATGAGGAGATGTGGTAGGGCCAACAGAATGGATGTGATACGTGAAATAAAGAGAGGAGTCCAGGGTTATCAAAGGTTTTCATCCTGAGAAATGGAAAGGTGGCATGGCTGTTAACCAAGTTTGAAAAGGATGGAGAAGGAACAAGTTTGTGTGGGGAACAGCAGGAGTTTGATTTATGTTTGCTTTTATTAAAGCGCTAGATTGCTAGCAACCTGGGATGATTTTATTCCAGCTTCAAAAATTGAGTTGAGTCCAACCTATGCTTAGCCTCCAACTAAGAATTCTATAATTCTGGTTCGTTCTTACTCAAAAGTTGTAATTATTTGAGATCAAAAACCAAATCAGAGGAGTTCACCCATCTGGTATGTCCTGGATTGTAATTTTTGTCCCCCTAAATCCATAAGCTTGTACACAGATTGTTAATCATTCAGCTACTATGAAGTTTATCACTACCCCTAAGGGAAATGCAGCTCTAAATACCTGGCTCACTACTGTGAGTTTTTTTTTTTTCCCTTAGATCCCGGCCACATGATTTTTTCACTGTTTTTAGTTCTCCAGTGGATAGAGTTTTTTAAACCTTGTCTAGTTGTTTTCTGTGGATAGTTTAATTTTATTTAAAATATTGGCTTATACATTTAATATCTGAGTGGTCTGGTAAAAACTTTCCCTATACTTTAGACTCTTCATCTATAATATATAAGTAATTATATCTACTTAGCGAGGTCATTTATAGAATTAAATTATATCATGTATATGAATCCTGTGCCTGAGAGATCAAGAAGCAACTATTATGTTTATTGTTAGGTAAATAAAATAGCTCAGGCCTCCTGTTTTGGTCAGGTCTCAATCTATTCATAGTAATGCTATCAGCTAAAAATGCCTGGGGGTCATTCACCAGGGCCCTGGGGAGGGTCCCACCGATATCTTCCCTTCCTAACTAATGTTACAAGTGGATCAACCCTTTTGGTTCTTAGTGTAATTGCAAGAAGCCCTTCAGCAATAACCATAGGGAGACTTTGAAAAGATACAGGTTTATTACTTTTGAGACCTGGAAATTACATAGCACACCTGGGGCCATGGCGGTGGCAGTGGGGGCGGGGGGAATAGAGAGAGAGAGAGAGATCACGCTTGCAGATAGGGGCCCGGGTTTCTGCTCTTATTGGGGTTGAGGACAGGGGCCTGGGGTTTGGCAGGCTTACTCTTTATTGGTTAGTTTAAAACATAAGAGCAGGAATTTAAAGTGCAAAACAAGAAAACAAATAAGTAGCTCAAAAGGTCAATTACTGAAATCAAGCTAGATCTCTACAACAAAAGAGCCTCTTTATCTAGTCCTGTGGCTGGCAACGTGTTTATTCAAGACAGTCTTTGAAGTGGATGCCTCTTTGTAACGGGTGCCACAGCAATAAAAGCTTAAGTCAGGCACTTGCATTGCAAAAAGAAAAAAAACAATGTCAGGGTTTACACTATACCCCATCAAACCGGAGGTAGAAAGGAGATCACTTTATAAAATGATAATCATATTTCACTGACACATTGCCCACAGTGGCAAGAATCAAGATCCTAGTACCTTAAAGATTTTTAGTTAAATTTTAGTTATTTCTCTTGAGTTTCCAAAGATAGTCTAGAATAGACCTTTTATAGTCTTCCACTTTGCTCTCCTTTTACAACAATATCACATAATCAACGTAAAACCTTCTTCGCTGCATTGTGTCTTCATGGCAAACAATGGTTCCTTCTCTGAGGCAGTGTGCTTTCAGGTGAAATGCTCAAAACTTCATCTGTTGCCAGACATCCCAGTTCCTCTTTAGTTCTCTCATTTAGACGAAAGCTAGAAAGAAATGGAAGAATGCTCATCTTTTGCAATCTATGTTTTAGTTTTCAAACTAGAGCTAGAAACATCAATTGCTTGTTTTCTTACAACTCAAAAATCTCCAAATAATAACTGTAAATTTTTTTTCCACAAAGAATTGTAACCATGAAGCACTGGTTTGTGCAGCTGCAGAGTACATGGTCTTTCTCCATCATACCGCAGACCTTCTCTGCCTAAGGGCTCTGGGCACTGATTTATTCCTTCCAGGTTCCCCTTCCTTGTGTGCAGATCGACTCGTGAAAACAGATGCGTGGAAGTCTGTGGCCCATGTGCCAAAACCTGTCTCAAACCCACATTATGTTTCCTACCTACAACTTTCACGTTTTCTCTCAATTTTAAGGTACATTTAGCAGAGGTAGATAGTACTAACAATTATATTAAACTCTCCTTAAAAGCATCTATATTTAGTGGTTATTTCTATCCTTCGAAAGTGGATATATTTTACCTTTTTGTCTCAATGAAGAGGAAGAAAGAGGCTGGAAGAGGCGGGGAAGGGGCTTATCTTTTTGATAAACTTTGATGTTTGATTTCAATGTTTAAGAAAATAGGTTTCTGCTAGCCTCTCAGAAATTGAAGTCTAAACTTTCAAGTAGCATGTCTTGTAATAAGAATATATAGAATACTTAAATTAAAAAAAAGTGTTCATTGATGAGAATGTGTTTAAACCCACACACAGTTTCCAAGAAAAGTTCATAGTAAATTCAGTACATGGTTCAGCACAGAAGAGAAGAGCCAAGTGTGGGTGGCAGGCGCATTAACAGCATTTTGAGATTTTCATAAATAAAAGACTTTTAAAAAATTCAAAGCTGTTTTCAAAAGCACTGATCATGAGTAACTTGCTAACCTCGGTAACCTGCTATAAATATGACAGCGTTTTGAAAGTAGGAGGTTTAGACCAAAAAAAAAAAAAAAAAAAAAAGGCTTGCCTTTTCCAACATTTATTCTAAATTAATCTGAGATTTCTTCCCACTGCCTCCTCCTACCCTGAGTTTTAATGATTTTTAAAAAAATGTGTTCGAGCATGTATATACAGATAAAGCTGACTATTTAAAAACTAGAGTTAGATTCCAGAATGGTCATGCAGAATTATAATATGTGTGTATTATTCTGCACTCTCTTAAATAACTATGGTTCTCTGAAGACAGTCTACACATGTTCCCATGGTGCAAATCTCAGATCATAGTGTAATAGGAAGAAAGTCCTAGGATAAATATACCAGAGCAAAAAGTGTAGGCAATGGTCTTTCCATATGCACAACTTCCACTCTGAATTTCAGGAAAGAAAAGGATAAGCTATGTAGAACTGCTTTTTAGTCAATTACTCAATGTCCTTTTGCTGGTAATTCTGTTTGAGTCAAAGTTGCGAATCTTTAGAAATAAAATCAGTTGTCGAGAAGCTGTTAGATGTCTCATGTGTCACTGCAGGAAACAACTAGTAAAGAAAATCGGAATAGTTCTCTGCTCAAAAGTTTCTTATTTTTTTAATAGGCATCATTCTGCGGAGCTTGGTGGTGAATCTCCATTATAAAGTGTGAAGATTTTGTTCACAGAGGTAGGAAGAAGGGAGCCGGCCAATCATTCTTTTCACTGTAGTTTCATTTCCTGGCTCCTGCTCCCTGATACTCCCCACAGCTTCTCTGTAGATCCCAGATGGGCCCAGACAGAGTAATCTACTGACCTGTGACCACTTTAAAGATTCAAACTGTGTTCTATATACTTTAGTATAGTGCTTTATGGCTACTAAATTATATGAGAACTCAAAATTCACCATTTCGACATTTAACAGATACTTAAATACATTTGGCATGAGAAAGGATACTTTTATATAATGAAAATGCACTATGATTTTATTTTTAACAAACTTCTTCCAGTTTATAAAAACTTATAAAAGCTTGGGTATTGCATTTTTAAAATAATTTGTCTTCTTTTACCTTATCGTTACTCCATCCCAGTCCGACATGTATTTCATGTATTCTTCTCAACTCAATAATTAAATTATTTAGCGTTTTTATTAATTTTTAAGCACTATGTCAAAAGAACCATAAACAGTTTCATGTTTAAATTTATAGTAAATTATTTTTATTTCAGTATTAAAATACTATATTTAATTGTAAAAATAACAGTTATTTTAGAGACTATGTAATTTTAATAGATTTTGTGGAAATGGTTCACCTAAGATTATTTACTAGTGATATAATATCTTCCATCCTAGACTATGGTAGTAATAAGAGGTGGTGCGTGTTCCTTCCTTAAGCTTATTTTAATTACTAATTGCATAAATGATAAAAATTTATATTTTTAGCAGAAACCATTTCAATAGCAGGTTGGTCATTAAAAAGGTTTATAATAACCTTTAAAAAGGTTATTTAACCTTTACGTAAACTTTAAGATGGTTAAATATTCTGAATATTATATATATAAGTTATATAAATATATAAAATTCCCTTCCCTTTCAAACTATTCTAGGCATGATGTCAGACTGTTTGGATGATATTAATAATGGTTGTTAAATAAATAAATGAAGGAGCTGCTACTCATAAAATGAATTTTTATATATTCCCATTGCTTATAAATCAAGTGTCACGATCTTTGCATAATATATTTGGAAACAAATATTTTTAGCAATAAGAACATATTTCAAATGGAATTTTAAAAGTACCAATGTCAAGCTCATAGATACAGAGAATAAACTGATGGCTGCCCCATGAAAGGGGGTTTTTAGGGGGCTGGGTGGAAAAGGTGAAGGGATTAAGAAGTACAAATTGGGAGTTACAAAATAGTCACGAGGGTGTAAAGTACAGCGTAGGGAATGTAGTCAATAGTATTATAATCACTAAGTGTGGTGTTAGGTAGATACTAGACATACCAGGGGAAATCACTTTGTAAATTATATAAAAGTCTAAGCACATCATATACACTCGAAACTAATTTTGGATGTCAACTGTAATTGAAAAATTAAAAAAAAAATTTTTAAAGTACTAATGTCAGATAAAATTTCAGGAGGGCTTGATTATTGGAGTCGCCCAATTGATGTTTTCTGAATGTGTCAGAAGAAATGAAGATTACAAACGTTAACAATAAATTATTAACCTTAAAAAAGATCAAGAATTATTTCCTCTTATTAAAACAATAGTAATCTTGTGTTTATTATTTAATTATTTACATAATTTCAAGTACTGAGAGTAAACAGCACTCGGTGATAAGATGTGAAATATTTGGGACAATGCAAGTATGTGTTTGTACGCTTGGTGGCAGGGGCTCACTAATGATCTGGAGACATTGCGGTGAATCATCTTGTTTCCAGTTAGGTCTTTGCTATACGCAGTGGAAGCAGGGAGAACACAGCACACAGTTGCTACTCTCTTCATCTTCATAATGTTAAAAAGTCAAGTGCAGAAATAACCACCGATAAATCATATTACATCAATCACAGAACATCTTCTTATATGTTGATTGTCTAACCCTGTCATCTTCCTATAGGTGTCCAGAATTCCAGGGGTTCTTAACTAACATGATAACATACTACAGAAAGTACAAGCATCACATGCCATTAGCATGCCAGTTCCTACCACTGCTTGAGTATGGGGCAGTAATTAAAGAAAAGGTATACTCAGAGGACATCTTTATCTCCACTACTGGAAAATAGTCAATACCTTATTCAAACTTTTATAATAGCCAATGGATAAATGATTACTTGACATGAGATAAAAAGATATTATTTTTTAATGTTCTTATTCCATGTTAAGATTAATGTTAGTCTGTAACATTTGAAAAAAATTTACTTTAGAAGTAGGTTAATACAACGTATAGGAAAAGACAGATTTTTTAGAAGGTAGGTATTGTATGAATGCAAGCAATTATTATCATTTAAAATTTAGCATTTATCTGCCTAAAGAAATCAAATTGCTTTTACTTTGCTAAAATTGTAGGTATGCAGTGGAAATTTTAATACCATTTCTGTCCATCATTTTTTTCTTTATTGAGTTATTATTGTGCCAAATTTTGAAAATGCTCTAGTAACACTTGCCATATTGATAATTTTACTCTTTCTCCCTTTCTCATTCTCTCTCTCTCAGAGACTTTAAATCCTCTAATATCATAAGGTACTGAGAGAGAGAGAGAGAGAGAGGGAGAGAGAGACAGAGAGAGACAGAGAGAGACAGAGAGACAGAGACACAGAGAGACAGGAAGAAAGAAGAAAGAAGAAAGAAGAAAGAAGAAGAAGAAGAAGAAGAAGAAGAAGAAGAAGAAGAAGAAGAAGAAGAAGAAGAAGAAGAAGAAGAAGCAGGAGGAGCAGGAGGAGCAGCAGCAACCCAGGACAATGCTGAAGTGTAGTTCTTTAAAGTACAGATACGATTTAAAAAAAAAAAAAAAAAGAAGTCCAGGAAGATACTGTCAGTGTGGTATGTCAGCAATACAAGTGGAGTACAGCACTCCATTAATTCTCTCCTCCATAAAAATAGTAAGAAAACTCAAAAAATATACCAACTTTTTCAGAATCCTGGCAATTAACCAGAGATTAATTAACCAGTAATACATGAAGTAGTTTGATCAAGTTATTTAAAATGTATGATAGAGGAAAATTTTAGTTCTTGAGAAGGTAATGGGTTTTTTCTTTTCATGATGATGATGATGATGATGATGATGATGATGATGACATTAAAATAAATTTTCCAGATATCATAATGGGCAGGGAGCTCAACTGACAAGTGACAATCAGAGATAAAGTGTCAGAAAGTGATATGGAACCAACAGAATAGGGAGAGGAGAAGCTTCTGTTTAGGAAGAAAGCAAAAAAGACAGAGTAGGAATTACTGGGAAGGTAAGTGACTTAGAATGTCCAGAACTAGACTGAACCTCTAGAATAGTTAATAAGTGCTGTTAGTTGTGATACAATGCTTTCAGAAATCTCATAATCTCATTCTCACATTATCACCGATATTGAATTTTAAAATTGTGCCTACGAAATCACTGAATATATACATATATATATGTATATATATTCGACAATTTAATGGTGATAGCTCTAAGCCCCATTTTCACCACTTATTAGAAAAGCTGGCAGGAAGAATTTAATAACTTGATACTGCTGAGAGCAGGTAGGTGGTGACCACAAAGGCTGAGGGTTTGGCAATGTTCTGAGTTGAGCGAAGGGCTGGGAGGATGTGATGATTGACAATCTGCAGGAAGTAACATCAGTTTGAATATATCAGTTTTAAACACATGTGTGCTCAGAAAGTCTGCTTTACTTCCCTAAGCAAAGCTTTGATATTTGCAAGCAGGCCTAGGCTTTCCATGGACCAACTCAGATAAACTGAGTGCCAGTTACACTTATGAGTTTCCAGGATGCACAGATGCATAAAAAGGAAAACGTATGAATGAAAAAATTCAGTAACCCTTTACCTTTCATGAACACAGTTTCTCATCGTATAATATCCAGGTGCACAGACCACATTTATAGTAACTTCTCAATCTCGATGCACAAATTTAAGATCTGAACAGGATGTACTGTAGAGGAATGGCAAAGTGAAAGCAGAATGAATTTAACTGGGTGTGTTACTAATATAGGAGACACTGACTGAAGGAAAGAACATGATCGTTTAATCGATCAGTTTTATTACTGTTTTAAAAATTCACAGAAACTAAAGGTGATGTTTTTCCTTCAATAAAAGCAATAAGAATAGTATTTCACAGCTGAACTTTCATATCTTCTTATACCTGAATCACTAAGGATACTTTTAGCTAAAAATTGCAAAGAGAAATGAAGTTTGGGCTGAAAACTTACAAAACCTTATAAATACTGACTGTAAATCTATAAATACCTATCTGTCATTATGATCACATTCATTGTACAGTATGTAAAGCTTTTCTTTTTGTTTTCAAGGTCTTTTTTGCTTAACATAGTAATTTTATATTTGTAGGCGACAACTGTTAGGAGGCTTTTTTGGTAAAATCTATATATTTTTCTCTCATTTGTAGTTTGGTTGCAACAAAGGAAACAGATAGTGCAAGATCTCGAAGTGCTCCAATGTCACCTTCTGACTTTCTGGATAAATTAATGGGGAGGACATCGGGGTATGATGCAAGAATCAGACCTAATTTTAAAGGTATTTCTTCTGCTTACTACTATAAATATAGAAATGTGTTTTGAATATGATTAAACAAGGTCCATGTTAAAATTGATTACACCAAAAATTCTGATGGTTATTTCCAATAACCTTTAGAGTACTATGTTAGTATGTATTAAGACAAAATATTTTTAAAAGAAGAAATTTGTTCTCACGTTAATAGTTATCCTAATTTGTCTTCTTTGGATCAATACTGTTTTATTTTCCTTCTCTAATTGTTTATAATATGTACCATCATGACAATTCATTTTAGGAAATTATATGTTATATATAACTTTAATACATACATTCTTACTTACTGGAATAGAATATTCTCATTAACTGGAATGGAAATTTCTGTAGAGCTGTCAGTAAACCTTCCCCTATTTTTAATCTCCCCACATTAGGACTCTATATTGTGGAGAGTCAAACAGTTGTTGAATTTACGTCCTGGGAAAGGGTCTGGATAATCCATAGCCACTGACAATGTTTAAGAAATTATTCCACCTACCAAATGTTTTGCCCAAATTTGTAGGAAAGAATGTAATTGTCAGTTCGGGCACTTTTTTTTTTTTTTTTCTGTTTAGTATAGTGATAAGGAACACATTTATACAAGTTATATGTGGAATATCCAGAACGATAATATGTCCTATAATTTAATCTATGGCAAAAGATTAGAAAACTTCTTCCATGCTCTTACTTATTTACTATCTCTTGAATATTATCCTATTTAATAAAAAATAATCTAAGTTATAAGAATACACATCTTTCCCATGGCATTCAGCTAAGCTATTTTTATTTCCAAAGATGAAAAGAAAACCAATGTATTTTACCATAATCCTTTTATTCCCTGAATTTGTTCTTCTGGGATAAAAAAAAGATTGCTTAGCAATGGCATAAAAATTAATTAGAGAGGTAAATACTGAGAATGGGTAGCAGGAGAAAAAGATAGGAGCAAAATTCACTGATAACTTATGAGTAGAAATGATAAATTCCTTCAATTTAAAAATGAGTTTAACGTTTAAATTGTGGATTGTATTTCTTGAATTGTTTTTAAGGATTTTGACCAGAAATATTTTCAACTGCACAGGAGGAAAACACTGAATGCGAGCTGTGAGAAAATAGTACAGTTTGAGGGGTGGCATATGCAAATGAAAATGAGAAATTTCAGCATTACGAGGATCTTTTACAGCTTGGGGGAAAGTAGTAGTCTCTTGTGGACATTCATCTGTAATACAATTATCTCTTATGCTGGCATTGTATTCTCCAAAACAATTTTCTTTCTCTTAAAAAAAAAACCCTGATGTCTTCTATCATCTGCGGCTAACACGCCTCGCCCATTCCCTTTGTTCTTGTTCTTTCCCTCCAGATTTAAGGATGGTAATTCAGATTTGTCATCTAAATCACTCTTTGATGTTATATGGTGTTGTCCGTATACTTTTGGAATGTTTAGGACCATTTAATTGCTTCATGTTTTGATCTCTTCACAGCGCTCTTGATCCTCAACCATTTCCCTAGTGTTGTGTCACAGGTTGCAAAGCAGGTGCTATTTTGTATGTTTAGCTGTTTGTTTTATTTACGACAATGGTAAAAATCATGTACCTGAACTTGGCAAACCTTAAATTGTCTAAACATTAGCGATGAAAAGCGGCAGTTCCTTGCCTCGTCAGTCCTTCTGCACAGCTCCACTTCTTTGAGGCAAACACTCCGAAAGTAAAATTTGTTACTTCTGAGGAAACCTGATTGCTCTTTGGGCCTTTTACAAAGAAGGCGAGAGATTTCTTTGTGCTAAGTAGACCGCTGACTTACGTCCCCGGTCTTGCTTTCCACTTCTGTTTTCTGTTTCTGCCCAGTGATTTCTCTTTTCTTCCTGCAGGACCAATTAGGTTTATTCATCTTGTTCATTTTCTTTAAGTCGCCAGTTTTCTGATAGATGAGAGAAACACTCTATAGTTCAGAAAGGATTACTCTGATTTTCCTGGGTGCTGATACAGGTTTAGTCCGTGTGTGTGTGTGTGTGTGTGTGTGTGTGTGTGTGTGTGTGTGTGTGTATGAGAGATAGTTTTCTGCTATTTCTCTCTGGAAAAGGAAAATCTGACAGAGACATCAGTGTCCTGGAACACTTAGGCGAGAGCTGGGTATTGACCAGACTTTGGTCTGGGGTCCGCCAGATACAAAAACAGAGATGGCTTAGAGGTACCATTAGGAACCTTATTTTCAGTAATCAAAAAAGTTATTTCTCTTTCTTTTTTTTTTTAACTTTTTGGAAACAAAAGATGAATAAAGTTCTTGGGATCTAATGCACAGCATGGTGACTATAGTTAACAATACTGTATCATATACTTGAAAGTTGCTAAGACGGTGGTTTAAATGTTTTCAACACAAAAAAAGAAATAGTAATTATATGACCCGATAGAGGTGTTATCTAATATTACGGTGCCAATCATATGGCAATATGTGAGCTTGTCAAATTAACACATTGCATACCTTAAACTCCCAAAACATTGTATGTTAATTATATCTCAATAAAGCTGGAAAAGAAGACAATTAAATTAAAAAGTCATCACCGACTCACAGAACCATATTATATCCAATCACTTTAATACACTATGTTTGCAATACTAAAAAAAAAAAAAAACAAAAAAACGTGATTTCCGTTCCTTCAAAAACTCTAGGGGGATAAACCACAGCCTGCCCCTGCTCTACGGGGATATGGTTGGGAAGCAGGGAGCTTTCTGAGACAGGTACCTGTGGTCTCACCCCTTCCAACTCCTCACCTCCTTCCTTATAGGTGACCCTAAGCTTTCTGCCTCCCCGGGTCGTTCTTAGAAGATTAGCTCATCTCTCCACGTAGTCTTAACCTGTATTTATTGTAGGCTTTGCTCTGTTTTCCTCTGCCTTTTGTATTCTATCATTAAACTAATTACGATTTTCCTTCCATTCTCTTTGGTGTGATATGCTTAGTCTCATTTTTATTTGGTAATATATTTTTTGTATCCTCAGAGAGAAAGAAAACTGTTCAATTGCCCTCTTGAAATAGAAGTTTCCAGGAGTCATCTGAAACTAGATGCCAGTTTAACAGATAAAAATTAATCGAATAGCAAATAAAAGTACCTCTATAGACAATAAGATATTATTTCACTAAACTATTTTACCAGCTTCCTTTAGATATTATTTCTCCTCTTTGACATTGTTTGGGCCCTCAGTTGGCCTTTGAGTCTAATTTGGATCCAAGCAGAAGTATGCTCAGCAATCACCTAACTCTGTTTTCCTCCCAGATATCAAGTGCGTTTTTGTTAAGTTTTCTTTTTCATTATATCTCCCATGGCCACTCTCTTTATCTAGAAATGACATTGCTTGTCGTCACAATGTCTTTGTGGTGTTCTGTCTTTTCTCCTGTAATAGTTCTCTGCATTAATCCCTTTCTCTCACATTACAGATCCAGTTTTCAAGCAGTCATTTCTGTAATGACATATTCTAACCCCGGAGTGGCACGTGTGCCTAATACTCATTTCCTGCTCATATTTTTTTTTTTTCAGGAAAAGCGTTAGCATTTCCTTTATCCATTTTTAACTATTCTTATCCATCTAGACATTATTATTCTCGAATAAAATTCACAATTATTTTTTAAAAAGGCATATTTTCTACTTGCATTTTTACATAATAGAAGGTCATTTTAACAAGAACGATCTCTTTAATACTAGGCCTTTCTAAATTTGTTGATGTTCACTTAAAATGTTCACAGATTTAGATTCTGTTTTCTATATTTTTAGGTTTTATTTGATTTTTATTTTATATTCTTTCTGTAGTAATTTCTTTTTTTTTAATTTTAAAATAATTTCTAATGAACAGATTTGCAAGTATAGCACTTAACTATGTTTTTTTCTAAACTACATGAAAGTAAGTTGTTGACTTGATGCCCCAATACTTGAGTGTATGGTACAGATGAACATTCTCCTTAATAACCACCATCTAACCACCGAAGCAAGCAAATCAACAATGGATGTACTGCTCCTATCTAGTTTGCAGACCCCCATTCAAATTATCCGAGTATTGGCTTCATAGCTTTATTAATTATCTGAATAATAACTTCATAGTTTAGAATTTCATCTTATATTTTATTTGTCTTTCCTCATTGTCTCCTTCAATTTGAACCAGAACTCATTCTTTTTATGACTGTCATGATCTAGGCATTTTAAAAAATACCGTTATTCCTTTATTTAACAGAATGTACCTCAATTTACTTTAATCTGATGTTTCCTTATGATTTGGTTTAGGTAGTGTATCTTGATAGGAATATCACAGAAGTGATGCTATATTCCGATGGCACCTTATCAAATGATGGACCATGTTAGTTTTTACTATAACTGATGATATTTACTTTGACTAATTGATTAAGTTAGTGCCTGCCAGGATATATCTTTATACATATACAAAAATGCATAAACACTTATCTATATGCACACATACATACACACATGTGTATATTTATATATATTAATTTTTTATCTACATATTTACTTTTCTATCTATTGAAAACTGTGAGTTCACTTTGACACCTACAGTTCTATAGGTTTATTCTAGTTTCTGAGTTTCCATATTTTGGCTTCCTCATCTGACAGTAAGAAATGGTTCCCATTATCCTTAATGCAGTTCCGTATTTAATCATTATGTAATGAATCTTTCTCTTCTGATGCCACTTCCTCTGCTGCGCAAAGGCCCTGGGGTCCTGGTCAGACTCTGGCTTCCCATGCAGAGACACCCCCATGTGGACACTATCTACACCCTTCTCTGGTTCTAATACCCCAAACAGGATGCACCACTGCAGAATGTCCTCCTCACTCACTCCGGCTCCAGCACCCCATGCCATGCGACCTTCTCTGCAGATGTCCCTCTCGTCTTAGCCTAGTGTACCAGGCTCCCACAGCCATCCCCATCCTGGAGGCTTCTCTCGCACTGCCCAACTAAATGGTGTTAAGACTGCGATTTTGGGAAGGGAAGGGAAAATAAGGGGTTAAGGACAAGGGGAAGAATAAACAGGGTCCTATTTTTATGCCGTAATTTTCAGACCTTTGTCAGATATCTAACAATTAATTTAAAATCTGGATTTAAAGTCATCAAATATGCTTTTGTTAATTAAAAAATAATGTCTCTCCTCATGACATGACTACATAAAATAGATATTTATCTAAAATAAAAACAACCCACAAAATTAATTTTTTTGAGACTTAATCTTTCAATTGCATCCTGTCTTAAAAAAGGTGAGGCTTTAAAACAACATTATGTTAAAAATTACATAGTCATTTTCATAAACACTCGGGTTATTTTTTGTTTGTCTGCTTGTTTGATCTTGAACTGCTTGGTGAACAATTTTCCCCAATGTGAAGAGTAATAATATAATTGCCAAGACTGCATAGTACTTTGCCACTTTGCCTTTATCATCTTTGAACTTAAAAGCCATGTTCTGTTTCCTTAAGAAACTTCTAAAAGAAAACATGCTGCTAAAAACATCTGCAACTACTGTCATTTGCTTTTCAGGCCAACAGTGGCTAATGTAATGAACAATTTAAAAGCACAATTTGCCATATGGATGCTATAGCAGTTATTTGCTCTGTTGCTAAACATAGCAGTGTAGTGGATGGATATAACAGCTTTTGCACTGGCACGGAGAAGTAGCAGATTGGCCAAGGACTGCTGAAACAGGTGCTCTCTGTAATGGCAATAGAAGATTTACAATCTTCTCTTAGCTTCATTCCCTACAAAATTTGTGAACATAAATATCGATATCTAGGATGGAAAGGCAACTCCAAGACTGCTGCCCTGCTCAGACACAGAACAGAGCTTCAAGTGCAGAAGACAGTGCTTGTAAAACATGATAGTGCTATATTCATTTCATTCGTTGTAATCTCTCTCTACTGTCACTGTCCTTGGTCAGGGCTATTCTATTTCCCATCTGGACTATTACAATAAATGCCTAACTATTTTCTCTGTTTCTAAGCTTTTGTCACCCATTCGACCATTCACCGTGTTGTGTCGGTTCACTACACTCCCACGATCAAGACTCTGTAATGGCTTCTTCATATCCCTTAAGTAAATTCCAAATAGTTTAGTACCACATTGAAAAGATTCCATGATCTAAACCAAGACATCTTTAAAAACAATGGCTTTTATTTCCAAATTGCTTCATACTCTAATGTTTTTACAATTTTTTTAAAAAATAAAATAATTTCTATATATGTGAAATGTCTATCTATCTATCTATCTATCTATCTATCTATCTATCTATCTATCTAATCTTTCAAGTAGGTGTCAGCTCTAATTTTGAAATTTGGAATTAAGTTTTGGTGCCTGAATCTATTCACCCTTATTTCTGCTAAAGAAGAGACTATATGCAAATAAGTAGTCAAATGAGAACCAAATAGCACTTAGGAGCACATCGATAACTGATGGATTAAACAATAGAGCTTAGACTTGAGACCACTGCAATTCATTTTACCACCACATGCAATTTAGATTTGGAAACCAAGCTTTCTGTTTTGCATCTGATTGGAAACACGTTGGAGAGGCAAGGGTTGGAATCTGTTTCATATAATGTGAGGCATCGAGTTCCCAAATACTAGTGAAAGCCTCAGTTAATCACCATTGCTCTTCTGTGGAAACATTTTATTTTTCCTTTTGATTCACTGACCTTACTATTCAAGCTTCTGGTCAACTTGAGATGCCAGTGCCGCATTTTAGGGAGAAAACAAATATGTCAGAGGAGTCCTTCTCTTAACATAAGGTTTGATACTGGCTCCTTGCTGTGCCACACAGCACCTGCCCACAAAGGGACAATGAAATTCACCAGAACAGACATGACTAACTCTAGATTCCCGAAGCCTATGCTGAATTTTTACTTTCATTCTATTTTTCACCATGATTACCTACAATTTTATAGATAAAAATTAAATTTAAAATATAAGATCCAAAAAAATAAAGAATGCTTCACCTTTTACTCAATGTCCACAGAAAAATTAAAGTCCCTGTAAAATAACAATTATAATGACCCTGGCCCCTGTTGTATTAAAATAAGAAAAATCATCCCCTGGCTGCCTTGTTTTTTCCCAATTTCAGCCAGACATCACAGTTAGATAGCAGGCAGTCGCCTAGTAGCAGGGCCACGTACCTCCACCAGCATTTTACTGGAAAGTGAATTAACCCAACACCAATCTCATGTGTTTTCCTTCCAAAGGATTTGAGCCAATAAAGCACAATAGAATTTATCTCAAGCTAAATGGAATTCCCTCGATTCATATTCCTGTTACCAGCAAAACAAAATAGCAGAGTTTCAGCATTCTCTAGAAAAAAGAGAATAATCTATAAAATATGAAAGATTGGTTTTGGCTTTTCAAGATTCCAGGTGGTCTCTGTATATATTTTAGTTTATCATCTTAGACTTATATTAAATAAAAAGCCTTTGATATTTAATCATGACTTCATACTTTTCTTATGATGGGATAAAATAATCATGAAGTAAAATATCTGTGCTTTCTTCTTTCTTACATAGTAATATGTAAGAATCCCCTTTCACCTTACCAATTTAAAAAGCTGCCAAATATATAGAAATAATCAGTAAAGATTAAAAAAAAGTAATCAAATAATTATAGCACCTCCCAGATTCAGGACTTCTATGTGGTTTTCTTCTTACATGTTCATTTTTCATATTTAAAAGAATTTAGCTTTTATATCTATTTGAATTTTATGTTCTAGGCATCTTGATGTTTAATCAACTTTGGGTTCTTTCTCAGTACAAAGCATCTACTATGTTTTATCAGTATTGTTGACCAAATTTATAATAGGCAACTCTCTTATCAAAATTAATAGCCTTGCATTTTTAACTTTCCAAGCCCTGATTCCTCCGTCTGTATTTCTTCATCTCTAAGCAAACCCCAGTTCATTTTAGCCCTGTGGTATAATAGCCACAGATATTTCCTAGTCTGAAATTCCCTAGGTCAGTGATTTCCAACATTGCTGCTCATCTGAATCACCTAGAGAGCTTTTTAAAACTACTAATGCCTGCATTGCATGTCATATCAACTACATTAGAAGATCAGAATCAGATATCGATCTCTTCTGAAACTACCCAGGTGATTTCAATATGCATAGGATTCAAAGGCCAATGCATCCTAGACTTTATTTTTAAACGATCTTGTTTTTTTTTTCTATACATATTCCAGCAAGATAAATGGCTATCATTAAATGAGCAGAAAAACAAATAAAAATTGTGCACAAATAATCAAGTAAATGTAAATTGAAACCTCAAATGATATTTTGACCTATTCTAACTAATGAAGTAGTTTTTTTGTTTTGTTTTACTTTATTTTTTAAATATTGGTATAAAGAGGACATCCTTTGGTAAAAACAAACAAACAAAAGTTAGGTTTAGATATCAGGTTTCGTGTGTGCCTTTCTTTATCTGACTAATTCAGAGATTAACTCCAAATTAAAGAAGATTAGGGAATAACTTGATATGGTGGGAAAAGAATGATTCTTAGAATCAGACCAATGGTTCAAATTCTGCCTAAGCTATTTATTAACACTTTGAGGGTCCTCTCTGAGTTTTAATTTCATAATATGTAAATGGTGAACATTAGCCACTTCAGTGTTATATGGATTAAGCAGTATCTACGAATCAAAGAGCACAGAATATGGTAATAAGCAGTCCTACTAACTTCTGCCCTGCTGGATGATAATCTCTTGGTTTCTTCTTCAATTTGGAATGTACAGGTTTTAGATATTTAGTAAAGAAATGAATAAAAGGGTCTTATAAAAATAAAAATTTCTTAGTTTTATGATAAACGTTCAATCAGGCACACACGGGGAACTTCTGGAATGGTGTAATGACGATCTCTGTAAATTCAGTCCTCCAAAATAGCCATAAAAACACTGGTAAAATTGTCACAATTATCCTTCGGAACCCTGAAAATTAACTAAAAGCTCACAACAGTACCAGGATACTATTAAAGAAAAATCGACGACCTTCTCTAAGGATGGAGGGCATATGAATATGGCCTCACTCCCCAGGTCCCCAGTAGACTTGAAAATCACCGGTCCCCCAACCACAGAAGCTGTAAAATCCAGCAGCCTAGCAGCTACCAGGGCACAGGCCAGGTTTGGAGATTCTCACAAAGTCCATCCCCAGAGCTATGTTACTGTTTGACCTGCCTGGCTGTTCCTTAAGAGTCCCACTTGGAGGGCTTGTCCTTATTTGAATTTGACGGGGAACTCTTTCAGTGGAAAATCCCAGTGAAAATGATCACAGGAAATTGTTTAACATTGCAGCGGCCTAAGGCTGTGATACTGGTTAGGTAAACATAAGACAACAAAAATTTTAAAAGATGATCTTGTGAATGAGATGCCCATAGGCAGCTGTGAAAAGTTCTGGTATATTCTTGTGGCAATGAAGAGTAAGGCATGAGCATTAAAGGAGTGCCCCCAAACAAACACGAAGTCCCTTGGCAAAGAGTGGAAGACTTACGGATTAGCATTAAGGAAATCTCTGATCAATCGTTTGTTGACCAGTAACTCACTGAGCAGAGAGTTTGGTGGCTGCACATTCTAGGGAAATGCAGACTTTCTAGGATTAGTTCAAGTAAATTAAGTCATTCAACAATAAAGAACAACAGGAAACACCAGCAACAACAAAAAACTGTGGGTTGGAGGTGGGAGGTCTGTTTTCCAGAGTTGCTACATTAAGTATCTAAAGTATTCAATTTTCAACAAAAAATTATGACCTCCAAAGACACAGGAAAATATGGCCCATATGCGGAGGGAACCATGAAGAGAAACTCCCTAAATAGTCTCAAATGTTGGACTTACTAAGTCTACAGAGCCATTAGAGATAACCTAGACCATAGAAACTGAGACCAAAAGTGGTTAATGACTGACGAGCATCAGTGCTCAAAGTAGACCATGAATTCGTGATTTGCAATCCAGATTATTTCACAGAATGACTACCTTCAATTTTTAGCATCTCTGGGTGTACATATATTTAAAAAATATTCTTTTGTAAAAAACTGGTAATGATGACAAGCACGGAATTATGTGAAAATGTTTTAGATAAGTATCTAAACACCCCTTATGTTTTAATCTCTTTTTCAGGCCCTCCAGTTAATGTCACATGCAACATATTCATAAACAGCTTTGGCTCTATCGCTGAGACAACCATGGTAGGCATGTTTACTTTGTAACAACTTTCATGCCAATGTAATTTATAGTCACATTCATGGCAAATTTTCTGCTAATATTATTTAATTTAAATCCAAAATTAATATAATGAGGATTTAAAAGATAAAATTAATGGTATAAATTGCAATCAACTACAGGTAATAATATTTCATTTAGACATGGTATATTAGAAAATAAATTTAAGTGAAAAACAAGATTGCTTCTTCACATTTCAATAATTTAAATGTTAATCTCAATTAAAACTAAAATTCTACCACATAAATTATTTATTCCTTTTTGACGCTTTTAAATAACCAGACAAAAGCATAGGAGTAAATAATTTAATGTTTAATTATTCTGTATACTTATAAATGTACTCATAATATTGTTTTAAGTATTCTATCAGATACTTTTTCAAATGAATATAGCATTTGCTCAAATATAATTATCTTGTAATTGTAGTATATGCATTAATTTAACTAAACTTATTGAACAGAGACTTCATCACTATGTAATTGAGAACATTTTACATAATTATTAAAACCAAAAAATTATCATTACAGACCAGATTTATTCTGTTTTGAATTTTATAACTTTCTCTAAGGATCAGTGTTGTATCTCTTCTTTCCCCTGTAGCTTTTATTGTGAACTTTAACTAAAATAAAATGCAGACATAGACACAAGAACCACTAAATATCTGTAAAATTGTCTGGTAGGATACTTATTTTTTAATTGAAACTATATATAGTAGTTCTTAAATTACCTAGAATTACACTTCATTCTCAAGTTTAGCAAGTATAATTTGCAAGTATAATTTTCAACGTTGATTTTAACTAAAATAGGATATGAAATACTTCAAGATTAGCTTCCAAAACCATTAAATAGAGAATTATGCTCACTTTATATATCTCAGAATTTGATAGTGAATTTCTAAGGAAAAGTAACTAATATGCAAATTATCGTTGCATGTGTGTTTGTTTAGAGCTCTGCGTGCATGCGTGTGTGTGTATGTGTACGTGAGTGTAGAAGATCTATCTTAACAGGAAGAGACTTTATTCAGGCACCATTTTTAAAAAATGCTCTTTTCATCACACATGCAATATTTAGTCATTTAGCAGCATCTCCGTGATTCTATTCAAACAATAAAGGCATCAGTGGAGAAAAACTGACCTCACATATTTGGCCATTATATAGAATTATCTTAACTACAGTATATAACAACATCATGAGTGTATGTTTGTGTAAACACAGAGAACATATAATTTACTTGTTTAACCACAGTGTAGTTCTGGTGCAATTCTGATCCTAAAGTGCCTATAATCCTGCTCCAGACTTTGACATATTCTGGATTCTGGTTGTATATCTGTTTCTGATTTATATCCTACATTTGCACGTACCCAGTCCAAATCGCATTTAAAGATAAAGGAATCTCTACTGAATCTCTACTGGCTTTTTTCTACATAGAATTCTCAAACTGTATTTCTAGCCCTGGCAACTTTTCCTTTTAATCGCTACTATATACACTGTATATTCCTGAAAGCCTGGAAATATGTTTATACTTTCTCTTTTGCGAAATTGTTTCCACAAAATACTTTCAACAGCAATAACTGGAAATTTTTATGGCCTTCCTTATCCTTATCGGGTGGAGAAGACATGGCCGGATTTCTTTCTCATTAGAATCTGAAAGATTGTCAGGTTCCTGAAGGTCTTTGCTTGTTATTATATAATTCATGTCTACCACTAAATAGCTAGAACACACAATCTGTGGGATGACTATACCAACTAAATTTCTTAACCTTTAACTTAGGACAGACTTCCTTTACAGAATATTACAAAAAGCTTGCAGAATTTTGCAAATACATTCTCTCAGTGACCCTCACTCAGTTTTATTTCCCTTCTCTAGTAGAGAAATCCTTTCCATTCTTAAAAATTTCATCATAATGTATTTTCTTTGAAATCATTTTTACAATCTATCACTTTCCTTTTCAGAGTCACAAGCAGCATCAATGAACATTAATCAAACACCCCAGAGTTAAGTATTATAAAATAAACTGTTATATAATTGACTATGTCCACCTTGCTATCTTTCTTTTTTAGTCTTCCAAATGGCTAAACATATGACATTATTTCTATTCATTTAATCTGATTCAACAGTTGTAAAAAATTTTAATGTAGCAGAAAGAACAGCTGCTACATGGTCCATCGAATAGAAACAGAGAAAATTAGAACTTGTTATTATATTTCAACCTTAAGAATTATAAAATATTTGTTACCACCTGATTAAGTTGATGTCTTTTATTCATAGTTTTCACCATCACAGCTCTGCAACTAAACTTTATCTTATTCTTTTATTTGCCATAACATTCCTTAATTTATTTTTATAAAAGCATTAATATATTTTTAAACATTCTCATTTTTATACAAATATTGTTTATTTTTGTTTTTATAATACAAATAACCTAATTCAACTAAGACAATGTATTAAAATTGAGAGGATGAAATTTCAAATTACCTATAATCATTAATGAATACCTTTGCATCTGAGAACTGTATCTCAAATAAAACTAAATAATTCTCTCAATCTATATATTTCTGCCTAACAAAGATATTAACTGCTTTTAATGTCATTACTGACCAAATATATTAAGCTCCCTCTGCTGGTCCAGTGTTTAACCTATTATATCTCTCCCCATTTTAAAATCTAGCTTTAGTCCCATTTGAGGTAACTGATTCTTGAGAAAATTTCTCTAGTAGATATTCTACTTCTTTAGCCATTTTTTGAACATTAAGTTAATTCAAAAATTTAACAGGTTTTACATCTTTTTGTGCCAAATTTTAAAAATATTTATGTGCATATTTAATAGCGTAAATTTCTTAACTGTTAAACTCATCCTTTCCCAACGTATATTTGTCTAATTAACGTACTGCCAACCATTCTTACTTGAGTACAATTTTATTGTTCTTGACATAGAGTTATTAGCAATTTTTCTATAAATATTATGAAATTCTAAACGTCCCTATTTCCCTCACATTTGAGTTGTATTTCACATATAATGAGATTCTCTAAGGATATGTTCAGCCTCCATTATTCCAAGTTCACATTCTTCTTAAGCAGATAATAATTTAACAACTACTGAAAACCACAGTTCTTAAAAAATTAAATAAAACAGGCTAACATCATTAGAGTCATTCTCTTTCTCATTTTGCAGCATGACCTTGGTGACAGAGGCACATCCATCTTGCCTTTTAAACTTGTGGTGACAAAAGGAGCTTGTGATTAATTTTATTGCTTCTGTGAGGGGAAGCGTAAGATCTCTGAACTGAGCAACTCTTAAGTGAAACACACTCCTGCAAACCTGTGATGGGTTGTGGATTAGGTTTACATGCCAGGAAGAAAGCATTTGTAAATTGGACTTTTAAAAAACTCATATATATGTATTAGTAGTTTGGGTTTATATATATAGCAGTATTTAAAAATGGATATACAGACTGAATCTTCTATCTTCAGAAAACAGGCAGCTCTAGGTCTTGTGACAAATAAGTTAGAGAATTTCTCTGCTATGTGCCTTAAGTCAATATTTACTCATTAGGTCATTACTTTTCACCAGTACCCACAGAATAAATTATTTTTCCAAAATAAAAACCAAAAAGGTGAGATGTTTTGGCATGAGTTTCTCAAGTGCCTATGTACAGAGATGTATGGTGGGGGTGGACGAGGCTAGCTGAGGGTCCGCAGTGAGCTCACAGTATTGTTGAACTGTACAGTTTTTCAATTTTCCACACAAATGATAGATTCACATTTTAGTTGTTAACAGTAACCATGCACATGTAGATGCTGTTTTGAATCAATAGATCGTTAGATTCTCCAGAGAAATCTAAGGCAATATGGAATAAAAATTGGTAATATTTATTCACATATTTTTCATGGACTCTTGAACTACAGATTTTTTTCTAAGTGTTTTTTATCAAAGTTTTTTATCAAATGGAGTTATACCTACACAGAAAATGCATTTTTGCATAGGTAATAAGTAACATTCGTGCACCTATTATCATCTTAAGAAATTAAACATTACAAATAAATTGAAGCTGATCATGTAAATTAACCAAATAAACGGACCAAGTAAATTACTCTCGCCCAAGGTACTGCTTCCCTACCTTCCCAAAGGAAGCTTTGTTTCTGAATTTAATATTGACATAAAATTCCATTCTAACTGTATGAAAATATAAACAAACTGGCCATAACGCAGTATCTACATGGAACTTGATTTTTTGGTTCAAATTTATGTTTTTAGAGATAAGCCATGCTTATATGCTTAACGCTATTTTATTCATTTTCATTTCATTAAGTATTCCATATTTATCCATACTACATTTGCTGGACATTTTGATTGTTTCTAATGTTTTTACTGCTACAAAGAACTCTGCATTGAAAATGGTTGCACACCATCTTCTACTATGGACATGCAAGATATTCCACAGTGTGTGCATACCTAGAGCGGAATTATTTGCCCAAGGTTATATACTCAGGAATGAAATTACTTTGTTCAGATATTACTAAATTGCTCCCCAAGGTGGCCATTGTGTCTTAAATACCCACTAGCAATTACATAAGATTTCATATTGTTTCACATTTCCCACACCTAGTATTTACCCATTTTTTATTTAAGTGCTGTTATCATGCACTTCCTTGATTAACAGTGAGATTGTGCATTTTTCTTGAATGTTTTTTAGCTAGTCGAGTGTCTGTCATGCAAAATGTCTTTTCCCCTTATTTATGCTTATTCGTTTGTGTTATGCTAATGCAAACATGACATACCTAATTTCGAAGATAAATGCTTTGTCAGTTGCATGTATTTTACATACCCATTTTACTTTTTAAAACGTGTTTATGCCTTTTGATGTATAAATTACTTTCACTTGAATTTATTAAATCTAACCTTGTTTTACTCGGTTTGTGCTTATTTATTTTAAGAAATTCTTCTCTTACACAAGTTCATAAAAATATTTTGTTGTATTTTCTTCTAAATGAATTTCGCTTTTTCTTTTTAGGTTTTAGTCCACCTGGAATTCTGTGTAGTTATATATGTGCAGGCATTTATGTATATATGGTAGACATTTATTTTTATTTATTTCATAATTGGATAATTACAATAATTTGTAATTATACCTGTCATATGAGTCTATTTCAAAACTCCCAATTCTGTGCCAATGATCGATTTGTCAATTTGCCTGCACTAATACCTAATACCATATTGTCTTATTTAATATGGTTTTAAATTAGACTTGATATTTAATAGGACTTTCCAAACATAAACTTTATTCTTTCAAAGCATTCCTAACTATTCTTGGAAGTTTGCTTCTTCATATAAATTTGAGAATCATCTTGTCAAGTTTCACAAAACAAACCTGAATTGAATATACAGATAAGGGTTAGGAGAATTGTCATCTTAAAATACTGTCTTCCCATCCATGAACATAATGTATCTCTCCCTTTACTTAAATATTATTTAATACTATTCAACAAAGGCATATAATTTCTCATAAATTTCTTTCACATCTTATAAATTTAATCATTTCCACCTTACTTTTAAAAATATATTTTTTAAAATTACAACATTTTAGTTATGTTCTAACTCTTCATTGCCAGTATATAAAAACGCAATTATTTTCCACGTCACTCTAACATGCTTTCATTTAGGCCTAATACATTAGAATTCCTTCATGTAATCATTTTATCTAGAGATAATAAAATAGTAATTTCTTCCTTTGTTTTTATATGCTTATTATCTTTTAGAAAAAAGTGTTAAATGAAATTTATTTTGTTCCTGGCTTTAAATACAAAACAAATAAAAAAATTATTAAGTCTTTCAATCCATGGACATAGTATATTAATTTATTTATCTACTTCAGTTACTCTCAGCTATGTTTTTTAGAAGTTGTCATATTTTGTTTATTCCTAAGTATTGATCTATGGATGGTTGTAAATGTTATACTTTTAATTTTTTAAATAATTTTTTTGTTCTAGAATAGTTTTAGATCTACAGAAAAGTTGCAAAGGTATTTTAGAGAATGGCCCTATAACTCCTGCCCAGTTTCCCCTATTATTAACATCTTAAACTTGATACATTATTATTAACTATAGTCCGTATATTTTTAGAATTTCCTTATTACTTAACAATGTATTTTTTATGTCTTAGGATTTATCTAGAATATTACATTATATTTAGTTGTCATTTTCCTTAAATTTTCCTTGTATTTGAATGCTGGTCAGGTATGTTGTAGAATGCCTCTCAGTTAACATTTTTTTTCTTAGACTGGGATTGTAAAATTTTGAGAGAAAGATCACAGAGGTAAAGTGCCATTCTCAATATTTTAAATCAAGGGTATGTACTATCAATTAAGATAGTATATACTCATTATCAGTGACAGGTTAAGTATGATGATGTGTTTGAGGTGTTTGTCAGATTTTTCCACTGTAAAGTTACTCCTTTTTTTTCATCTCCATATTGTGCTTCTTGGGAGGACGACTGTGTACGGCCTACATTTAAGGGCAGGTGAAGGTTATGTTCCGCCTCCCTGAGGGGGTTACAGCTACACATTATCTGGGATTCTTCTGCACAGGACATTTGTTGACAACCCAGATCTGGGCACTAGGTGTGCTCATTGCTACTCAGGTATAATTGTTTCTGGGCCATCTCAGCAGTCGTAGCTTGGAAATCTGTGTGTGTGTAAAACTTATAATTTAAATATTATTTTCCAACTGTTTCTAGATATATATAGATAATGTATTTAAGAATAGTGAGATATATCCTAAGAATTTGTAACTTAAGTAGTTCTAGTAGTAGTGCACCAATTTCTTTATATTTTCTGTGACTGTGTCTATGTAAATGTTAAGACAGTTATGTACCTTCTTTTCCGATCTTACGCTTTAAGTCTCTCTCCCTCTCCATCTCCCTCTCCCTCTCCCTCTCTCTCTCCCTCCCCTCTTTTTTTTCCCTTTCCCTCTCTCCTATGTCCTCTTATTGCACTGGGTCATAACTCCTGCATGATGCTAAACAAAATGCAGGGAGAATGGTCACTTTTGTCTTTTTTTCTGGTATCAGTGGGAAATCATGCAATATTTCACAATTAAAAGTGGTATTAACTGTAAGTTTCTCCTAAATGTTCTTTATCAGATTGAGGGAGTTTTCTTCCATTACACGGATGCTTAAGTTTTTTTTCTTTTTTCATGAAAAGGCACTGAATTTTATTCAATGCTATCTCAGAATTCATCGAAAGGACTTACTTTTCTCCTTCATTCTATTAATATTAGGCAGTATATTCAAATAAATCAAATATGGATTGATTATAAAATAGTAAATCATCCCCGCATTCCTTGGATAAACCCCATTTAATCATAATGATTGTTTTTATTGCTGGATTCAATTTTCTAATAGTTGGTTTAGGATTTTTGCTGTTATGTTCATTTTGGATATTGAACTATAATTTTCTTTTCTTACAATGTCAAGCGCAGTGTGCTATATCAGTATTATGCTAGTTTCAAAAAAATGAGTTAGGAAATATTCCTTCTTCCTCTATTTTCTAAAAAACTGATGTTATTTCTTCTATAAGAATTTGGTAAAATTCACCAGTAATGCCATCTGGGCTGGTCATTTTATAAGTAGAAATGTTTTAAATTGTAGATTTCACCCTTCGAACAGATATAGGACTATTCAAAGTTTCTATGGTGTCCATTGTGCAAAAATTTTGTTTTTCAAGGAATCTGTCCATTTTCTTAAAATTTTCAAATTATTGGCATAAAGTTAATTATAGTACATTATCCTTTTTCATCTTAGGAACCTTTGTAATGTTTCCATTTTTGTGCCTCCTATTGGTACTGTGGTTTTAGCTCCTTTTTATTTCTTACTTAGTTTACATATCAATATATTTTTATTCTGTAAAAGATGACTGTTGTTTTCTGGATTTATGATTAATGTTAATCTTCTAAGAATAATAATACTCATTTTTATCTCTTCATTCGTCCTTTCTGTAAAACCTATTACACTGAATATTCTATACCATTCTCTCCATTAGAGTTTCTATCTCTCTATATTTCTGTGCTGCATATTTCCTCTCTCCAACTGTCATTGGTAAATAAATTATTATAAATTCATAAAAATCCCAAATAAGCTGAATTTTTATGGCTATTTTTACTTCTTTATTACAAATTGCTCAATGATTTACATGAAGCCAATTCGCTCCCACATGATGATGATGATGATAAGGTATTTTTTAATGTTACTTTATTTGGATGTTAGGATGGCACTTAACTCTTTGTACTGATTTATCAGATAGACTTCATTGGCATCATATAAGTTTATCCAATCTGCTTTTAAGTTCTATATACCTTTTCCTTTAAATCCATGGGCGCTTATTTAAATTTTTTTATTATAAGCTCTATAGAGCAGCAATCCACTCTGACATGTTCATTATGTATGTATGTATGTTCTGGCTAACAAAAATTATTTCCTTCCAAAAAGAGAACTTTGCTATTGTGTCCTTGACACAAATGGATAAACTGTTATTTACTGCTTTGCAATGTAATCTGTGTTTTGCAATTCTAAGTCCTAGTCACTGTCTTAAATTGGTGCTCCAGTTTGTAAAATATGTGCTAAGTAACTAATTGTACAATGAAGTTAATGTTGGCTAATGTTGCCTAAATGAACTTGGCTTTTTCATTCAAATCTTCCTATGTAATTTTATAACCTTTCTAAAAAAGCATTTACTTTTTCGGCTGTATTGATAGATAAATTCATTTAAAAATGTTAAAATTTTATATGGAGCATTCTCTATGATAAGAAATTAGAGTTCTTATTATATAGTACTTATGATGATCAAAGAAGAATGTTTAAAAATAAAAAATATTAGGATGCAATTATTTCAAACATCAGTAATGTTTTTTCATGATGATTAGAAGGAAATGCACATAATTTGAAGGAAAGTCCATTTTTTTCTGTCCTTTTGTAAACTTTCCCAAAAAGAAGTTGGTTCGTTGAATCTATTGCCAATGAGTTAAGTTCCTGCAAAGGTCTACTCACATTATGAATGCCATAATAGCATTCTGAGACTATTCCTGTGTAATTCATAATTTTAGGTTCAATAATGTTAATGTAGCATACGATTAGATAGATGCCATTCCACTTCCCTTTAGAATAGCCTGAAAGCATCCTGCTATCCTTTGAACATTAAGATTATGTCCGTTAAGAGCCTATTCTCCCTGTCTTATTTTTTTAGATCTGAGTAACAGGGCAAGCCTAACTAAATATAGCAATGGCATTGGTCTGAAAGATTTTTAATTTCAAGCATGAGTAACCTGGCGAATGGCAGTATGAATGTGTTCTGAACTATCTTTTATAAGCATGAATCAGAAACAGGGCATATTTATGGGAAAGGTTGCAGAAAGACAGGCATGCATGAAGGTTATACATCCTGGTGACCCCATTGGAAATCTGAATAAATCTCTCCCTAAATAAATTTCTTGTCCAAAAGACCATCCTTATAATCACTGTGTCTTAAAAAGAGGCTGTCTGCAGATCCTGCTATATACAGGTACAATTTTTTATAAAGAATATCACAAAGAATGCAGTTGTTTAGTTGTGCTGCAATACTGTTCAAATGGACACATGTTTTAAAGCATATTTCCAATTTTATGCGGGGAAAGTGACAAAAAGGAAAGGATGCTAATGACAACAGGAAGAAAACTGTGCGGCGAGAGTTGTGAGGCACATATTTCTGTATCTTCTCTCTTTAATTGGACCACATATCTATGTAGTTTCCTTTTACTCTGGCTGAGTAGATTAAGAGCTCGATTGTATTTTGTTTAGGTATTTGAAATATTTGGGTCGGGGAAAAATGAGGACAATTACAGGAGTAATTATAATGCCAAAGACATATGTCACTTAATTCTCCTGTCTCTGCCTTCTGTAAAGCTAACGTGTAATGCAAAGTTAACTATTATCGGCATGTGGTCCTCTCAAGGGGAAGACGTGGTATAGAATTCTCTGTTATCAGATCAATTAAACACTTTTATTGGCCACCTAACATGACATAGAAATGATGTGATTCTCATGAATGGTTCCTAGCAATGGTGTTCATCTTCATGGTATTTATCATCATGCATCTTTTTTCTAAGAGAGTTTGATTTTCTGAAAGAATACACTCCAAAGTATAATTTCAACCTTTAAAGATAGAATAGGCAGCGAGATGGGGAATCGTGTTCTCTAAGATGATTGGCACTAGTCATAATTTGTTACTTAGTCATGGATTTAACATGTCAATTAATGTTAAGTACTTGGCAATAATTTAAATTGCAAATAGCTCTTCAGCTGTGATTTCTGACAGATGAAGGAGTGAAAGTTAACGCTGACACTCTGTAGACCAGTTAGATGAGATGTTTCTGTTGCTGTGATAAAACCGGCAGCTTATCTATAAAACAAGCCAACCTAACTATGTTTTAGATTGGCTCAAACAAGCCAGGCTGACAGGGACCTGGGGCTGTGCCACGGTGCCCTGCAGAATAGAACAGATGCAGACAAAAGAGTTAAACAGTCCTTGCTGCTTAGGGAGCCCACTAGAAAATGAGAAATTCCTACATGACAATGACATGTACGTATCTCTATATCTATATTTTTGAGATATATCTCATTTTTGAGATATACATGTATATCTCAGAAATGAGGTTAGTAATTCAAGATTTGGTTTTAAAATATATAAGAAAAATTATTTTTCTCTCAAACTCATCAAGGAGGTTTGATAACAAGCTATTTGTTCTATGGGCAAACAAGAAGAAACATTGATTTATTCGCATGAATATATGACTATAATCTGTACCATCTTAAAATTCTTAGTAGTTTCTTAGAACATTGCCAACACTCCTGAGACTAGCTAAAGGATAAGAAATTATCTTTCCACATAGGTATTTTGAGGTTTAACTAACAAATATGATCTTATAACACATATCAACGTTAAGGAAATAAAATGCAACTTTCACAGACAAGTCCCGGGCAACCTTCATTTGCGAAACCTATTCAACTTATCTGCAGATGATAATGAAGTTCTATTTTCCCTCTCAGGGCAGTGAAGACATTGGGAATTCTTGCTTCTCCATTAAGTTTTCCAACCCTACTGGAACTCCTCTCCAGACTTGGAATTAGGGAAGAATTCCTCTCTACTTTTCCCTAACTGAACTCTCATCTCCTCTGTCCCCACGGGAGTTGCCTCCATCCCCTTTATATGTTAGGAAGTGATGTCATTTACTCCCAGAGTTCCAGGAATCCTCTGGCCTGGCACATCACTCTACCCCAGCAGTACTAAGAGAACAGCCAGTCCCCTCTCTGAGCTGATAAGATAAAATTTAACCCCTTTCTTCAGCGGAAGTCATTTCGTTTGCTTTAGGTTACCCTTTCACTGGTGCTCTCTTTCCTGGGGTCATTCCTTATTAGCATCAGGTCTTCCTGCGGTTTCTGCTTGCTCAGTCTTTCAATGATCATTTACCATTTTAATATACCCTATATTATATGCACGTTACATACACCTCCCAAGAAGCAGCTACTAAAAAAAAGGCTAAAAATTCTGATCCTAAATATATTTTACTCTTTATCATACTTTAACTTGCTCTGAAGATAATTGCTATTCCTCACCCATGGACTATAAAATTAAATACGATTAATCAAAACTTGACAGAAGATACAAAAAGAAACAAATAGGCTCTGCATCCTTTTTTCTCTTTAGTTTTCTCTAAGGCAGTTTCTCGGCCACTTTTTTTTTTTTTTTTCGGTATGCCTCCTTAAGGAATCTTTTCAGTCATCTTTTTCCCTAATTGCCCCCCCCCCCATGAAATTTTAACACTTCTGATGTACCGTATATCTGTTTATATACCCTATGTATATCTCTGGATTATATATAAAAAGAGTAAGATTTTTCCACCCACCAAGAACCAGTTTTTGCTCCCTTGAGAACACGATTGTCCTCACTGAGAACGTGTTCTCTAAAGTACATATTTACAGTACATTTGCCCAAGGCGAGTATTTCTATCCTCATTGACTGGTAGCATATGGAACAGTAGGAGAAAATGAGACAGAAACACTGGCTATTCGGAGAGAAAACGGATACATTTTTATGCCCTTAGCTATTTGCAAAACTATTAATATATATGGATCGGAGGCTAAACTATATTCCTTCTTTTATTAATATATGAATGTCTTCTTTTTTAGATATTTTTTCAAACATTATGCATGTGCCTGTATGTACACCTGTACTATTTATCAATACATTCAGATTTGTTTCAGACTTACTTTCCACATTTGACGCAGGAGCCAGATTTGTTTCCTTTTCTGCTTTTGTGATATTTATGCTTTGATTTCACTCATATAACCATCATTGCATCATATCTTTCACTATTTGATAAAATTGTTCTCAAAATAGTTATCATGGAGTTCATTCCCCAAGCCTGGTCCAGTAGCAACAAATATTTGTGAAATACACATAGCACATATGGCATTACTATCATGGCTTAGCCAGAGGGAGGTTCTATCAGGGTGTACTTTACTCAAAAATAAATAGATATATGATACAGAGATAGACAGATGATAGATAGATAGGTAGGTAGGTAGGTAGGTAGATAGATAGATAGATAGATAGATAGACAGACAGATAGATAGAACTAGGTTTCTCTTTTTTCGTCTTAAGGTGGCGTGAGGGTAATTTTTACTAAGAAGAAACTGCCTTAGAAAGATTCCTGAGGGGAAAGTTCTGTATAAGACACTTCAAGAATTGCCTGAAAACTTCACCAATAACTTGAAGATCAACCCACCTATTAGTAAAGCTTCTAGCAGAGAGATGCCCAGGGCCCAGATACGAGGCCTCTGCCCTGTTCCCACTCCTTCCCCCAGGATCCAGCTTATGGCTTGGGGGTAATATTTCCAAAAAGTTTGACGCCAGTTACAGAGGCAGTGTTTCACCGCCCACATATTTTCATCTACAGCACTTGAAGTGAATTGTTCTAGGGGTGTGCTTCTCTCATCTTACTCTCAGCCGTGCCTACGACCCATGTCCCACTTCTCTCCTGCCTTAACTTGTCCACTGTCCCCTCTGGGACCCCTGTTTATTGATTAGCAGCTTTACTTTTCACTGCTACCTGCTCCCCCCTCACACCCACACACATACACACTCTTTCTGATGAAGAGTTTCTCCGTAGGCTGGTGTCACTGAAGGAGGACTCTCTTCTACAACCCGAGATGAGCATGCCATTCAGTCTCTCATAGTCCATGAATCTCAGGTCAGGAAGTATTACAGTGTCCTCTGTATTTCTTTATCTCACTTTCATACCCTTTCTCTGTAATACTGCTTTGATGTTACTATCTTTGACTATGCATACTCCTTCTTTGCTTAGACTTGTCAGGTTATTCTATTCATTCATTTAAGACTTGGGCAGCTGATCCATAGTTTTCTTTATCACCAGGTCTGCATTAATCCTAAGTGGGTGCAACATCTAATATTTCCATTACCCCAAACTCCTCAACCTCAATAAATATCTTTTTCACTTGACTTCAATAATTCATCTCCATGGACATACCAGGACTTGGTCAAAACATGAAATCTAAGTACAAATTAGTAGTTGATGGTCACAGGGATGGGGAGCACGGCACAGGGAATGCAGTCAGTGATGTAATGGCCAGGTGGAGAGCCAGAGGAAAGAACAATTAAGGGGATCATTTTACAAACTCTATAAATGTCTAACCAATGTACTGTATACTTGAGACTAATAATAAAATAAAATTAAAAAAAATGAAATCTGCTCCAAAATTTAAATAAATTCAAACATCTCAACCTCTGATGTTAATTTCAAATCTCTTTCTCTCTTGTGACTTTCATTATTGAATTACATAAAACCAAAACACTCTAGTTATTTTAGGTGGAAATAGGATATAGTGCAGAGATTAGAATGCTTATTAAAATGTTGAAAGGACTGGTAGAGGAAGCTCTAGATTGATCACCACTCAACACTAGTAGTCTCATGGTTAATTGATGAATGGGTTAAAGCATCATATTCGAATGCAGTGTATGTTGCTGCCGTAATTCAAAGAGCACTAGTCAGTATTGTTTCACTTTCTTAGTGGAAAAAAAACAACTTGTCCTTCACTTTTAAAGAGATATTCAGACATGTTCCAAACCCTTGGGCCCTGAAATGTTGCTGAAGTCTGCTGGGGATTATCTCTTATTCTCTGGCTCTCATAAAGGCATCTACTATTTTCTATTCACCTATTCTAGCAGCATGATATTTTCAATATAGTAGACCAGTGGGATGCCTTGTGATGCTAGATGATCATGTTCACAAAGACTTAATTATAGCACTAAACTGCAGAGTTGAATCTCTCCCTTATTTACAAAACAGCAAGGGTATCTCTACCAGATGAAAGCCGATGCCTCTGATGTTCTCTGCATTAGAGAAAAAAGTGTATTTAACATGTCAGTCATAAAACAGGTGCCAGTGACCGTACTGGTTTGCTCCAATAAAGATTATACATGGAACAATAGCTGTAATGGAAGTAATCAGCTAAATGACTTTAAGCTGTTCCACTGTCATTTCACAAGATCGAGTGTCTTCTGCATAGGACAACCAGGAAAGTGAAATGGCCATGAAAGGAATCACAGCCCACTTCCCCCATCATACAGGTCTTCAGAGAGAAGTCACTTCTTTGTCTCCCCCAGGAATCCTCATGGACCACACTGGCAAGGAAAGGGCTTCGGAGAACTCCACGTGGGTCTTCACACTTTCATAATTTTTACTCCGCAGGCCAGCTTGTCTGAAGACTCTGCAGCTGATGAGATTTTAATCTCCAGCCATTTACTTAGGAAATGAGAAAATAAAACAAAATGGATTCACAGAGCCATTGAAACCAATGTGAAATAAGTTCTCATCAAAATTTCATTATTTTCTGATTTTCCTGTAAACTGTATTGTAGTAGTATTTTGCATGTTCAGAGGCTAGAATCAACTCAGAACTGTGATCCAATGTTCTCAGAAACACTGGTCTTCATAATTGCTGTTCCTTAGTGTACAGTCATAATTGCTGCAGGTCCCTGTAGAATTATAGCATACATTTGCGATGTACTTAGTGGGCCTTCTCCAAAGGAGGTTGAATTCGTCAACTTGCTCATGTCTTCTCATTAAATAAAGGTTTGTGTCTCTCTTGGTAACTCAGGCAATTCCTCTATCTGTCAGCCCTAGAGTTCTTTTGATTATTCAGAACAGGTAAGATCTTCCTTAATGAGTGACACATGTATTTCAGTCCAATTGACCCCATGATCAAACATCTAACATTGAAGATCAATGTTCTGAATAGCTGCTCCTACTCTGGTCCAGTTCTAGTAACCATGTCTATTTTGCCTCTGGGATTAAGTAAACAATGCTAAGTGATATCTGTCACCTTGGCCACTATCATTATCTCTGAAAACTGGGAGCACATTTTAGTGGCATATCTCCAGTTTACGGAGGACAGCCATCAACAGTGTTTTTTGTTTTGTTTTGTTTTGTTTTGTTTTGTTTTTTTAAAGATGCTGTTCCTTCACTCACCACTGTGTTTTTCAAAGCCTTGGTAGATGAGTCTCCTCAGGGTACATAGTTGGAGATAGTTTGTGAATAGGTCACACATTTGTTTTCTATCCTTTCCATACCCTCTGTAGTTTAGAAATTTTGTAATCTTGGTTAATCACCTTTCCTCATGCAGTTTATGAATGAGTATTAGCGCAGGGATAAAGATAAGATAAAATAAACAAATCTGTATTCAGACAGAACCCACTTCACAAAAAGAAATTTACTACTGGGAATCAGGTGTTTACAAAATGACTGGAAGAAGAAAAATTATACTACAGATTTTACCTGTCAGCAAAGCTGCTAGCCCTGTCTGAATCAGCAGATGGGAAAGCAAGAGGCTAAGGGAACACACTGCTAAGGCCTAGCAATCAGGAAACCATCACAGCAACTGAGCCATCATGAACTGCTAGATATGCACTATTTACTAAATACTCTATATTTATTCCTTCAACGAGCATGAAATTAGTGACAAGAAATGAGAACTCCACTGACACTCCCGCAGAACAACTCAGTGCTGCCATAACCCCAGAAACTCAGAACAAGCAGATTGTGGCAAAGCCAGGAAGCGCACCTGAATGATGAAACATAAATCACACCAAGATTGCTAGCTTTCAGTGAAATAAGCCAGACATAGGAAGACAAATACTGTAGGATCTCACTTTTGTGTAGAATCTAAAAAAAAAAGAAAAAGAAAAAAATGTTGGACTAATAGAAATAGAGAATAGAATGGTGGTTACTAAGGATAGGCAGTTGGGAGAAATAGGGAGATACTGGCGAAAGGGTACAAAGCTGCTGTAATGTAGGATGAATAAGTCTAGAGGCCTAACACACAGGCTTGATGACTATAGTTAAATGATACTGTAGCTAACATTGGAAATACGCTAAGAGAGTAGATTTTAGGAGCTCTCATCCCAAAAGAAAAGGTAACTATGTGAGGAGATACGTTAATTAGCTTGACTATGCATCGGATCATACTATACACCTTAAATATATATATAATTTTGTATTTAAAAAAGTATATATATATATATATATATATATATATATATATATAGAGAGAGAGAGAGAGAGAGAGAGAGAGAGAGAGAGAGAGAAATCATATTCTAGTAATTTATGGCCTTCTGGGAAAGGCGATGAAATGTCGGGAGTCAGTCTTTAAGAGGTGTCATTAACTGCGATCATGGAGACTTTACAATTTGCTACCTACATTGCAAGTCTGAATTTCTGTCAACCTTCATTTAACTCTCCCGAGAGGAAAAAGCAAACAGTTCAAGTAAAAGAGGGAGCTGTTTTACCTTCTTAAATTTCTGCATGAGTTTAGCAGTATCTCGCCTTATAAAAGCCTAGTGGCCATTAAATTCAGAATGCAACATATTTTCGTAAACCTCTTTCTTTTCTGGGGCTTCTATTTCTTATTAGAGCTAAACTGTTTGCCCTTGATGATTTCTAGTATTACAGTTATTGTGAAATATGTTCTTAATTCACGAAACTTAATTCATGCTGACCAATTCAATACTCAAAGCAAGCTTTAGTGTTCTAACTTTTCAAATAATATTTCTCAAAATAACTCATATTAAAAACACTGAACAATACATTCTCTAGGGCCAAAACAAATTAAGTATGCCCTGGTCAATATGCATGCAAATGTTGAATTACTGATTCAATTTCGTTTAGTCAGCTTGCTAATGGAAAACATTCCTTACATTTTTAGAGACATTTTCTTCCTGTATCTCTCTAAAAAACACGATTGTTGAGTTATATTATGTTTTCATACTTGTTGGTTTTAAAAAAATCTTACTTTTACAAAAACCATGCTAGGAAATTTCTAGCTAATGCCAATTATGCTGTGTGCTGAGACAAGGAAATTTTTATTTATTTGGATTCAAAGATGAATAAAATTCAGAGATTAACAAATAATATCTTACATTATGTAGTTTTAGACCTATTCTTCTTAGAGTTTGCACCCTAAGAAAATATCATTCTGGTAGTTTTAAAGTAATACTTTCTTGAATTTGAAATACAGTATACCTTGTTATATTGTTCTCCCTAGGTTTTTGGTCTACATACCCCTTAATAATAAGCTATTTGTAATTTTTAGGATATAAATGGGAAGAAGGAGTCTCTTGAAAATACTTTATGCTCCTCTTCCTTGTGAGAAAGGTGTCTGGTGAGAGAAGTCAAGCTACTATTTTTTAGAGTATGTCTAATTTGTAAATTTTCTTTAATAATATTTAACAATTGTTTTACTACTAAGAAAAATGCTATGACTTAAAGCAGTAATGTCTCTAAGAGATAAGCATAGTGGAGGATAAGCTTTCCTCATGGATCAGCCCCCGGCCTTTTTGATGTTTTCATCACAATGACTTTCCATTCATTGGCCTAATGCTATTGGTAGATTATTTGTAAAGATCACTGCCATAACTCCTCCCATATCTCTTTGTACACCTCTGTGAAATGTGACTTTCCTGATCCTCTCATCAAAAGATGGAATCAATTTTTTTCTCCTCTCTTTGACGCTGGACTGGTTTTGCTACTCGCTTTCATAAAAAAGAATGTGACAGAGTGATACTATGCAATTTGCTGAGACAACAAGAGGCATTGAAACTTCTGCTTTCACCCTTTTAGAACTCTGAGACTGTCATGTAAAAAACTCTTCCAGTCCGACGGACAATAAGAAATCATGTGATGCAGAACCAATGGGCCTAAGTCAAAAGTCAGCAACTGTTAGATGTGTGAGTGAGGCATCTTAGACCACTCAGCCCCCATCAAGCAGCCAAATGACTAGAATTACTTGAGTGATTCCAGGCAAGACCAAGAGGAGAGCACCCCCTTTTTCTCTTCCCCCAGCTGACCCTGACCCATTTTGCAGATCCATGGAATTGTGAGCAAATAAAATTGTTATTTTATGCCACAAAGTTTTGGGTGGTTTGTTTCATAGCAAAAGAGAATTGATTCAATATATGAACTCTGAATACAGTTATTTGCATTACCCTTACATTTAGAATAAAGGCTAGATGTACCTATAAATTACAATGATCCTATGAGTATTTGGATATTGGCATATTTGGGCAGCCAGTTTTAGAGAGTCGTTATTAATATACTGGGCTTGTTACTATGCTTCAGGTTAGGGTGACCAAATAATCTATTCTTTAAACAGAAAAAAATTGAGAATAAAAGGAGGAAATAAAATAATGGATTTTTATATTTGAAAATTCTTATTTATTGACTGCTGAATTAGTTTTATTATATTGTGAATCTATAAAATATTTCTGTTTAAAACTATTCTACAATAAAAAATTTTATAAAATAATAATAATGTATACATATATATGCATGTATGTGTGTGTTCAATAAAAAAGAACTCTTTAAATGTAAATTATTTGATCATTAAAAAAAATAGCAGAGGCAGAATAACTGTATTGGCAAATTGTCATGTTTCTTAATCAGTTCCTTAGCTGAGTGTGTTTCTAATACTGCATCACTGATATTTTTCTAGAGAATAAGTTTTTTCCTATGTGGTCTTACTGCTTTTAGTTTTAGGTATTTTTTTTTTCTTTTTTCTTTTTTTTACATAAAATTACCTGAACTCTTCTTCAAGGTTGAATTTTATGATTACTACATTAGAAAGGGTTGACATCTTCAACTCTTAATAGACCATAACATATTCCATTGATATTTGATGTATATTACTTGGTAAACTGAAAGAAAATTCTGCTAAATAAAAGACAGTCTCAACTGTAAACTTTTTTGAATTGAAATGTATGAATATTTCAGCTCAAATATGCTGGGAGGCACCATTTACATTCACTTAATGTCTTAATTTGAGAAATATTTTCACAAGAGAAATTGTCAGATATATTATTTGTATTTATAATTTATTCAATTTCCTCCCAAATTTAAAAACTGTAAAATCATAAGCATATTCAATTTTATCCCATTTCACTACAGAAATACATTTTTCAAACTAAATGAAATACTTAAGTATATACATCTAACAAAACATGTGTTGGTCTATAAGCTGGAAACTATAAAATGCTGATGAAGGAAATAAAAAAGAAAAACAGAGAGACATACATTGTTCATGAATTAGAAGACTCAACATGACTTAAATATCAGTTTTTTTTCAAATTGATCTACAGTTTTAATGCAATTTCAATCAAAATACCAGCAGCAATTTTTTTCAGTTGTTGATAAGCTAACTCTCAAACTTACAAATAAAGGAAAAGAAATTTAAAATCTCAAAATAATTAGGAAAAGAAAGAACCAAGTTAGAGGACCTGCATCACCCAATATTAAAACTTAATAGTAACTCAATAAGAAAATATAGTCTTTTCAACAAACAGTGTTGAAACAATTTATCATTCATGCAAAAGAAAAAATTATTCTCAACATGTACTTGTACCTTATACAAAAAATAACTCATCATGGAGCATAATCCTAAACATAAGACCTAAAACTATAAAAATTTTAGAAGAAAACAAAACCATGAGGAGAAATTTCAGTGGTCTGAGGTAAGCAAAGAATTGTTAGATATAATACTGAAAGTACAATTTATAAAAGATATAATCAAGAAAGTAAACTTTATCATAGTTAAAAACTTGAGTGTTGTGAAAGATGCTGCTAATAGAAGAAAAGGACAAGTTATCTCTTGTAGGGAAAAATGTTTGTAAATTGCACATCTGGAAAAGCACATGTATCTAGAATATAGAAAGTACTCTCTTAACAGTAAGAAAAAAAATTTAGTAAGGAAAAAAGTTTTAATGGGCAAATGATTCAAACAGATACTTCACTAAAAATAGATATATACATTGCAAATAAGCTCACAAAAAGCTGCTCTACATCATTAGTCATTAGCAACATTCTAATTAAAACCACAATGAGTTGCAACTGTCCACGTTAGAAAAGCTAAAATTAAATTTAAAAAAATCTGAGAATATCGAATGCTGATAAGGATGCAAAGCAGTCGTTAGGTCTTATATGTTGTTGGCAGGAGTGCAAATTTATAGCCAATCTAGAAAATAGTTTGTCATTTTCTCGTAAATGTAAACATATACTTAGCATATGATACAGTAATGCCACTCATAGGTGAAATTTAAGAGAAATAAAAACTTGTGTTCAAAAAAAAAAAAAACCCCTGCACAGAAATGTATATAGCAGAGTTATCTATAATCAAAAATATTGGAAAACCACCAAAAGTCCATCAGTGGGTGAATAAACACTGCGGTACATCCATACAATGGAATATTACTCAAAAACTAAAAGGAATGATACACATAATAACTTCAGCTAAGTAAAAGACTCAAAAGGTTGAATATAGTACGATTCCACTTACATGACATTTTGAAAAAGACAAAATTATAGAGATGAAGTTTGGAATTGGAAATTAAGGAACTTATCTTTTGTCTATAACGATATCCTACACCGAAATATTTTTAAATATGGACACATAATCCTGAATATCTGTAAATATAGAAATAGTAAAATGTGTATTGTCTACCCTAATGATTGATTACATTGTTAATTCTGAATTTGGTGGGTTGCATATATACTATTTAAGTAGTTTTAAAAATAAATTGTTAAATTTTTAAGTATTTATTTCGTTTGATGCACAAGAAGCAAATATTTTATCTGTTACTCTCAAGAACTATCCTAAATGAGACCACAATATTCAATAATTGTTTTTAAAAGAGGTTAATTCCTCCAAGGCTTTAAAGAGCAGTGAATAGCCTCCACGCAGCTTCTTGGCCAATCTCCAAATCAACAAATGGCTAGTGAAAAACTGTCTAAATTGCTCAGCAGAAAACATCATCCCCATTACAATTTCTTCTTAAACAGATATAACTCACTAAAACTCTTCCAAAGTGAGAATGTTTTAAAAATATCCAACCTCTACCATTTCATAGTAAATAATATGCAATATAAATTCTCATGTATCCAAGAATTATTAAAAGACATAATGGATTTTTCAGGAAAACTACTGGAAATTTAAATATTGATGAAAATGTAAAAGTGTGATAAGCCTCAGTGTTGAGAACAATTTGAAAATACTAAAAATATTTATTGGAATAATTGATTTACATGACCAGTTTTCCTACTGAAAACAAATGTTAAACACAACAAAAATCCTTTGCCAATAATAGCTATTCTTTTGTTTTTATTTATTAAACCATGTTTTCCCCAAAATTCAAGCTACTAAGTGTTAACAGTTCATTAAAATTGTGAAGATAAGTGTATACATTACCCCCCAAAATAGATTAAATTAAAAAATATGCACATGAATAACTAAAAATCTAAATATATTTGAACTGGAAACATTTGAGGTAAGGAAACTCAGTCTGCATAATTTACTTACCTAAGCAATATTTGATGTTACCTAGGTTCAGAAAAAATCTTTTGTTAGTCAGTTCTGTAACATTAGTCCCAAATTACCTATGATAGTAAAATAACACCTAATTAGTGGGAAGCAAATAGATACTCTCTGACAGTGTCAGACTTTTCACTATCATGAAAAATACTTGTAATGCAAGATAAAGCTGTTAGGCCTTTACGAGAAGAAATATATTCTCAAAAATTTATATATGCAAGGTAAAGTTGAACTAGTATTTTTTCAATTACAAATTATAATTAAGGCGTCTTAGCCTCATGCCTAAAAGTTAGTAATCATTCAATTGATAACAGTTATTATTTTTGTCTTTTGATTGTGGATTGTGATATATATGCTATATATTATATATATGGCATTCACTTTCAAAAACATGTCTTTAAAATTAAATTACCTTGTGTTTATAATTCTCTCAATAAGACCTTTCAAGTTTTTATAGATGTTCTCTACCTTCTTAAATACACTTTAAGAACACAGAAAATAAACCCTGAATAAAGCCAGTCACAAAAAGCCACATATCGTATGATTTCATTAATATGTAATATTCAGAGCAGGCAAATATATAGAGATAGAAAGCAGATAGGAGGTTTCCAGGGGCTGGGCGGAAGGGGCTTGAGGAGGGACTGCTTACCAGGCACAGCGCTTCCTTCAAGGTTGTAAATTATCTGGAAATTAGACAGTGGTGATGGTTACACAATATTGTAACCAAATGTCACTAATGGCAAATGTTATACATATATGTACATATATATACACACACACACGTATATATTTGACCATAATTTAAATTAAATTTAAAGAAAAAAATACAATAAAATAGAACATAGTTTACATCAGACATTCCAGGAAACATACTGATTGGAAGATCTTCAAAAAAATTATTTTGTGGTGCAATTATCCATCCTTTAAAATGTGAAATATCTCTCAACTATCCTCAGGAAAGTTTTTTTTTGTTAGTTAGTTCTTAGAATTTCTTGGTTGATTTGAAGAGCTTTTACAGTGTTGACTAAAAATAGGATGTTCTGAAGACTAAATAATAGTTCATTTTCCAAAAGACTTCTAACTTTTTATGTCCCAAGTCACATTCCAGCAGTGGAACAAGAACTGCTTAAAGGAAGTCCACAAAATAAATAATAATAAGTGGGTCCTTCCTCACGTCATTAAATATACACACTGAAAATTAATAAGCGCTATGCATAAATGGCTATGTTCATTTTAACATGCAGATTGTGTGATTAACATTAAGTAGAAATGAAATCATAGTGAGCACACCATGTTGGACATAAATGTTAACAAATCACGAATCTAAGTAGTAGTAACAGAATTTCCATGTCTATGTTCCTAAACCAGAAGAAATATATAAACTTTCTCTTTCTACTTTGTATAATACAAAATGGAGTGAAAGAAGGGGAAGAAGGGGAAGGTACATAAGGGTAAAGGGGGTCAAATACATAGTGACAGAAGGAAATTTAACTTTGGGTGGTGAATACAAATCAATACAGATGATGTATTACAGAACTGCACACGCAAAACCTAGAAAATTTTATTAACCAATGTCACCCTAACAAATTTAATTCGAAAAAAGAATCTAAAAGAAAAATCGGGGGGAAAAAATTTAGGAACTAACATGGGCAGAAATGTGAGGCTAGAAATTGTCACTTTTCCCTCCTATCTAAGGGTTTGTTTGCACAACTTGCTGTGAAAGAGAGAAAACATTCTATTGGGCTGTCTAGGCCAGTTTGTGAGAAGGCGGAGAGTTGGGCATACAATTTATAGACAAAGAAGAATTGAGTAGGAAGGCAAGAAGTGAGGGTCGGAGGCAGAAGGGTGTCGCTAGGTAAATGGGGTCTTGGTGGAGCACCGCTGTGAGCACATTAAGGCAAAAATAACTGGTTACCTTACAACCAAAGAATAACATCAGTTACTATTTTTCATTGAAAGGAAGCCGCTACTGGAAGTATTGGCTCTGCGCGGGTCTTTACCTCGAAAGCCAGGCACACCCAAACTGAATTAATCATATTAGCTGGAATAAATGTCTACTGACTTCTGGAATGATGTTCCCACGAACTAAGTTTATCTATCCTGAAATTCTTACCTTAGAGCGTAAGCACTGGGCTTTGTTCTGAATGGCACGGAGTTGACCCTTGAATACCTCCGGCTTGAACTGCCTTTGAGTCCACTTAAACGCAAGTTATTTCAATAAAAGCGGCCCTTCACATCACATCCCGGATTTCCGCATCCGTGAGTTCAACCACAGGAGGATCAAAAAAAATATTTTCACATTCCCAACCGCAATTTCCCAGCAGCACATTCCCCACCACGGATGGAAAATACTGTTTTCAACCCATGGTTGCTTGAATCTGAGGATGCAAACAAAACCCATGGATGTGAAGGGCTGACTGCAGTTAAGTTTTTGACATTGTTTCCCCCCCAAATTATCATTATCTTCTTCTTTTTTTAAAAAACAGGATCTAGAGTAGATTTGTTTATTTATTTATTTATTTATTTAGGCCAGGCAACCCTTGGTTGACCTCACAAATTGCAAGGACCTTGTCAGCTTACAATCTCTTTTTTTATGCTTACAGGACTTGGTCTTCCTAGGCGGTCTCCCATCCAAGTACTAAGTAGGCCTGACTCTGCTTAGCTTCTGAGATCAGACAGGATCGGGCTTGTTCAGGATAGCATGGCTGTAGATTGTAGTTAAGTTTTGAAGGAGTTGAAACTTATACCTGGATTTTCAACTGCTGGAGTAGATGCCCTACACCCCTGTGCCATTCAAGGATCAGTTGTATAGCTTTTTATTGTTTTTGCCAATGGTTTAATTTTCAATCTTGCTAGTGTTTGTTCATCTTCATCTTCCCTGCAATAAATATGTTGAAATCTTAAACCCCTAAAGTGATGGTATTAGTAGGCGGATCCTCAGGGAGACATTTAAGTTATGAGGGTTGGAACCCTCATGAATGGGATTAGTCCGTCCTTTTATAAAGAAGCTTCATAGAGCCCCTTAGCATCTTCTGTGATTTGAACGTAAAATGAGAAGTCTGCAACCCAGAAGAGGACCCTCATCCCCGTACTGGTACCCTAATCTCAAACTTCCAGACTCCAGAACAGTGAGTACTAAATGTTTGTTGTTTATAAGCCCCCGGCCCATGGTATTTTGTTATAGCAGCCTAAACAGACTAAAACAAATCTTATATTTAAACAAGTTACTAAATGAGACAAAGAGGGTTATTTCATTGACTGAACACATTTCTGTTCTGTCCAATCCTGAGAAATTACATACATTTCAATAACTAATATTTTCTTAAAACATTGTTATTATAAGGGAAAAAAACCTGTGAAATTCTGAAAAATGGGATAGATTTTGTTTATATTTCATTTTCTATGAATTTTTGAGTCTAATTCTTGGAAATGCTTAACTTTATGTTTCCCAAATTGGTACATAATTAGGTTTCTTTAATTTTTTTTTCAAAATTTAAAAATAATTCTGCCCTTTCCTAGAGAATAATTAAACATATGGATAATGAAGAAGTCAAGGAGAGATTAGAAATAACCTTTCTGAGCCTCTAAATAGTTCTTATAAAATGGCTTTTCCCCCTGTTGGTTTAGTGATTGAGAACCGAAAGGCACTTTCCTAATGGGCCATTATTTCAGAATCGGCAGCCCCAGACATCCACCTTCCCTGGGGTGGGGTTCGTAGAGCAGATGGTGCAGGCAAGGTGGGGGATATTATGGACATGGCATTAGGCGCAATTATTCCACCACTGAGTATTAGCGTTCTGCACTTTGTGATGCATGGGAGCCCATGTTGTGCAGTCTTTCTGAATGAAAAAAATCTTATAAAACCAAACCCGCAAAATAATTGTCAGAGAATTTGCACTTTGTCTTTAATTCTTTGAGAATGGAAAGCTATTTTCTGATCATTTTGACGTTAGCCAGGATCTCTGATTAAGATTCCTAAAAACAGGAAGAATTCTGAGTTATTTTTCCATTCGGCTATGAATCCAGTGGTGTTTGCCTTAAACGCTCTGTCCTCTAGAGTGACTGACAAAAATAATCTATTCTAGGAACTTCTTCAAAATATAAGAATGATAATGTACCCAAATCCATTAAAAAACACAAACGTATCAGTTTCCTACTCCTGCTGTAGCAAATTACCACAAATTTGTGGCTTAAAAGAGCACAAATGTGTTATCTTATGATTCTAGAGGACATTAATATCTCTTTCCTAAAATTTTATGATTCCATGAAAATGTCAATTAAACTGCTTTATAAAAACTGAATGAATAAGTTCAATACATATATAGGTTTTAGAAATGCGAAGTATACATATTGATTTCACGCTCAGTATATATTATTTCATGTTTATTATTATCTTTTTATTTCTTTTTTTTTAAATTTTCACCCTTAAAGAAGTATAGCCCAGATAAACAGGGAAAATTCCATTAATAAAACAATTACTTTTTCTTTTATGTATAGTCTAGGAGTCATTGAATTTTTAAACTGGTTTTAGTAAGTCCATTAAAAATTTTTTTTTGCATATGCTGCATATGCATTCATTAGTTTCTGATTTGCAAAGCTATTTCCTCCAGTCCATGGTCTTCTATAATAAACAAGTTAATTCAAATTAAGTTACAAGAATTTCTTTAGGGTGTTATTATTCGGCTATGTCATTTTATTTATTTAACCTTTGCACATTTTCACAAACAATCAAGATGCAAAAATAATTAATATAATTGGTTGCTAGGTATAATGGGATACATTGGCTATGAGGAATCATCCTTAAAAAGTTATTTTTAAAATGCTGAATTTGGTTATGTAATAGGGAATCTTCTCAGCACAATGTTCATTTGCAAGCAGATCAAAACCCAAACTATGAGGACCGTTAAAACTTAAGTTTCTAGGTTTTCAGGGTATGGTCATTTTTGAGTTTTGCTTTGGACCATGGCCCTAAACCAAATACCTAAACTAGGAAAACAGAGATATTTCTGGTTATTGACAGAAAGAGCACAATGGATATAGGATAACATTTGGCCTCTGTGACAGGTGACAGATGATATTTTCTTCGTGTGATTGAGAAACAGAAACCGAAGGATGCTCGATGTCTTTTTTTAGCTCACGCTTAGATCAAAAAGTGTTTCTGGAGGATCTGAGATCGTGTTTATGAAGTTTATCACTAAACCAATAACATAAAGATAGAGTCAACCAAATTTTATTACATATAATGCAGATTAAAAGCACTTTTTATTTTAGCCTCACAGTAGGGGGAAAAGCTGTAGTGTTCTCAATCAATAAATTAGTTACAGCAGGAAAATACTTAAATTTTTAAGCTATATCTTAAGAATCGGTTCCACAGGAAATTCTTTACTAGTCAGTTATCTTCCCTGGCAGATATCATTATAACTTGTCCTGCTTTAACCTTCTCCTATAGGTAAGGCAGAGAGAAACTGACTTCAGTCTAATTGCCAGTCCCCTTGGTGGGACATAAGGCCAAGGTACAGACAGCAGAAGAGCGAGGAACACAAAAACTGGCCACCAAGCATGGAGGTCTGCTTCATGGTGCTCTGAACTGTAGGCTAGGAAATGTTGGCCTATCCCTGGCGAGTAGAAGATTGTTCATTTATCCTCATTTACAACTTCTAGAGATCCTTGTGGCTGAGATTTGCATGTTATCATGAGCTTTGTGGTTAAAAAAAAAAAATGAAATGACTTTTGCCCCACTGGCACTTTGAAAGATATATGGGACACCTAGCAAGCAGAAAATGTCTGGTGCGTAGCCTCAGTTTCAATGAGAAGATAGGTGTCTCAGGGCACATATAATGATCAAGAATTGGTAACATTCACTGCAAACTCTGAATTTGACCTACCTGCAATATAAGCCATGTACTAAATCTGATATTATGGAAGTATCCTTTGCTATTATTTGGTTACTATATTCTGACAACTGCTAATTTGGTATTAATGGAATAATAAAATAGATGGAAACTGGTGTTCAGTTTCTCTCAACATTTCCAGCCTTGGCTATTTTCCATGCAAATAAAGTGTTCTTAAAATGTTTACTTTATTCATGCTTATAAGGAAATCTATGTGTTTAATCTATTTGCTTATTTCAAAACATCTAAGGGAAAATTGTATTTATAAAGTCTTAGGCAACGCTTCTATTCCTATACTGTGTACAAATGCCCATACACCCAGCTATCCAATCTTTGTCATTTTATACATTAGTCTGGAAATTGTGAACAAGAATGTGGCTAAAATCATTGACTCTTTAACTAAACTATGAAAGATCAAATTGGGAAATCTCATTAGCCAAGATTGAAGAATTACTGGCAATAATGTTCCTTTATGATTCTTTTATTATTACAAAATCAACTTTTATTTTTCCCAATTCACCTATTTTATAGATTTTAAATGCTGTATTAAGCATGAAAATGTGTGTCTTCATTATAAAGAAGTATATATGATATATGATCATTTTTGTAAAACAGACAGCTTTCAAGAAAATTTAACAAATGCATTTTGGATCCTCTTAGATATCTACTAAAAGAAATAGTTCTAGAAAATAAATGCAAAATTGAAAATATTTTACTTCAAGTTTCTAATAGTAACCAAATATTTTATTCTGACAAAGCAGGAGGCAAAATTTCAATGGACCGCAAAATACAAGTATGATAAAATTTTGATCGTCTGTGACCTTCTCTTTGGAGGCATATAGGTCACTAAAAACATGGGCAAAGCCTCAGGACTCAAATGCCCTTGGTAATGAGTAAGGATTGTGGGGGTTGGAAAGCTCGCGAGGATGTCAGTGGCTTCCGTTATACTTCAGAGGATCCCAAAGAATAGCACGTAAGATATCAACTCTTTAAAGCACAGGTCTTTTTTTCCCCTTTTCTTCTTTTATCATAGGATTACAGAGTGAATATCTTTCTTCGTCAGAAATGGAATGATCCTCGCCTTGCATATAGTGAATATCCTGATGACTCTTTAGACCTAGACCCTTCCATGTTGGACTCCATTTGGAAACCTGACTTGTTCTTTGCCAATGAAAAGGGTGCCAACTTTCATGAAGTTACTACAGACAACAAATTGTTAAGAATTTTCAAGAATGGAAATGTTCTTTATTCAATAAGGTGAGCCATAGACTCAAATTCCCGATTTTAATGAAAAAGTATGTTTGTGTTTGTTTGTTTTTAGTGAGTGTTTTGAAATTTTTGAGTAAGTGCTTTCATTGTACCACCCGAGTTCCTTTAATGTATTATTTCTCAAACATGTCTAATAGACAATAACCGTCTGTATGTTCCAGATCTGGGAACTATGTGAGAAATTCTTGGAAATGCACTTTTTAAACAAGTGGCCCAGGTTGTTAACATTGACAAAAGTTGGTGGGTAGTTTAAAAGCAAATTGAATGGAAGGTTGTATAATCATAAATTGTGATTATATTTTATGTATGCATACTCCTTTAAATATTCACAGGTAAAGAAATACTTAGATTTGCTTGCCTGGGATCCATTTCCCATAAATTATTTGTCAAGTATATATACATTTTTAGATCTCCTTGAACTTCTCTGGTCATCATTTTAGAAAGATCTTATTTACATTTTAGTTATTTAGTACACATGTCTCAGAAGACCATGCAGTTTTTTAAAACTAATATTAACCAGAGGGTAGGAAGGGAAGGGGGAGGGGGCAGGTAGACAGGGTAAAGGGGGTCAAATATGTGGTGACAGAAAGAAATCTAACTATGTGAGGTGAATATGCAGTATAAATATATATGTGCCTTACTGCTAAATTGTACACCTGCAACTTAATGGATTTCGTCAAGCAATGTCACCATAAAAAAATTAAATAAACAAAACTAATATGAAAACATAATGATAATTAATACCAAAATATAAATAATAAAAATAAAATTTCTTGACAGTCAAACTTTAGAACTCATTCAACATTGGCTGTTCGTTAAATATCAAATAGGTATAAATTCAGCAAATAGCTTTTTACCTAGATATATTCTAAAATAAAATGATTATCTTAAATCTTCCACAGTTATTTAATTCATTTATTTAAATTTAAAAACAGCAATAACAACAGGAAATCAGGACCAGAATGGTCCTGAAAAAATATATAAAACATATATATTTTAAAATTTTATATTAGTTTCAGGTATACAATACATTCGTTAGATATTTACTTATAAAATGTATTCAATTTATAGCAAAAGTCTACCATTTCAAAAATATTTGTATCACCCGTAACATATTTGAAAAGATATCAAGGTAAACTTAATACTAATGCTTTAGGCTAAATATTAACTCTTTATATATTATCTCTCTATTTTCCTTTTGTCAACTTTTTTCTCATTGAACATGGGGATATTTGATTTTGAATTTCTCTGCCCAATATCAGGGATAGTTGCTATTTTTACCAGGTAATAAGATGAGAAATAACAAAGATGAAAATTTAATCTTAGTAATTTAAAAAACTTTTCCACAAAGTGGTTTTATAAATAATGTTAATCTCTTCATCTCAATGTATGTTTCTCATATTTTCCTATTTTATGTGAACAAATTTCTTTTTAATACACTTATTATTTTCTAAGAGAGGCAAGGTAACACCATGCTACTCTAAAGTGACACTTTTTTCCCAGATTTCTGAAAACTAATATGTGTCAATATGATCCTGAATAATTAATTGCTATATAAGACATAAAGGAAGGTTTCTGGTCTCATCATTAATTAAACCCTGTGCTCTCACAGAAATGAATAACTTAATGTTGAATCCCAGGTCTAAGCAAGAGAATCTTGAACCTTTATGGAAAATTACTAAAAAGGATATGTCTCAAAAGATAGTGTAAGGTAGAGCAGACATAGTTTCCCCCATTTCTTCTGCTAAGTACAACTAAAAACCAAAGACACGCACACACATATATATATCAAACAAACTTGAGGAGCCTCCCTATGGTAGATGTAAGGAGACCGACTGACAGAGTAACTTGGAACTTGAGAAACAACTTGGAGGTCAATTTATGGAATTTTCTTTTTCCTTTATATATCCCAGACTTGGAAATGAAGAAGCCAACAACTTGGATACATGAAGACGTGCAGACAAAAAAAGTCCCAATAGAAGCCTAATTTATACCAAGTCACATCATACATAAATTATAAAAACTAAATAAAAATTTAGAAAGCATCCAGAGAATAACAATATCTTACTACTAGGAAAAAAACAGAATGACAGCAGATCTCTCATCAGAGGTCCTGCAGGCCAGAAAGAAGTGACACATTTAAGTGCTGAAAGAAAGGAATTGTCATCCCAGAATTTTGTACCCGCTGAAAATATCCTTTAGGAATGAAAGGAAAATCGAGACATTCTTGGATAAAGGAAAACTAAGAGAATTTGCCACAAGCAGACCTATCCTGAAAGTTTAGCTAAGGAAGTTTTCCAAACAGAAAGGAAACAGTAGAAAAAGGAATATTGAAACATCAGAAGATAGAAAGGAAACAGTAAGCAAAAAATATGAGTAAATATAATAATAGACTTTTCTTCTCATCTCGAGTTTCAAAATTATATTTGACAGTTGAAGATGACATTGATGGGGGGAAATAAAAAGTATCAAACAAAAAACTTTTTAAAATAAATTCGTTGTCATAAAGTCACAGATTGTTAACATTAGTGTTGTCTAATACCCTTTTTGTGGGCATATGACTTTGTATTAACTCTTTGGGAAAGATGATTTGTTAGGATATATAAAAATATAAAAGTCGTTCATTATTAACTCAGCAATTCTACTTTTAGGAATTTACATTACCTATGTGTTCCTGTGTGCACAAGACAGAGATGCCCACTGCACCTCTGAAGCAGGAACAACTACAAAAAAGACCCTGTAAATTCGATGAGAACAAGGCGGAACACAGTGATAGTCTTATAACATGAAATATTCTGCAGGATAGACCTAAGTATACTCATTATAAAGTCTGCAAAAACATATTTAAGTTTAAGAGAAATGTTTTAGGTTTATTTTTACTTAAAACGTTCTACATACGTAAGCATGTGTGTAAAAATACACGTGTAAATCCATGCACGGAATTGGTAGAAAATAACCAGCTGTGGAGACGATTAGCTGAATTTGGGAAGGAATAAATGTGAACTGTAGATTTTACTATATGTGATTTTGTATTGTTTGGCTCTTTCAGAAAGACTTACATATTACTTATGAATTAAATACATGTATTTTGTGACAGAAGCTCAACCGAAGTCGTGATCTTTGAGCCCTCTGTGTTGTGAAATCATGATACGCAGCGCGAAATCCATGACAGGGTGCAAATAAAGCAAATTTAACTTTTTTCCTGCTAATTTTAAAATTAACTTTGCGAAAGGTATGATTTATTTTTTATGAGGCACTGTTTCATTTCGGAGACATTTTTGGGTGGCATAGATTGCAAGACTATATCACCAGGTATCATGGAATAATTATTTCGCAGTTATAATGTCTAGAATAGTTCCACTGATAGAATTAAAATGCAATATGTGGTCCATATGATTATGGATATTTAGTTTTTTATATCAAGTTTTATTGGAATCGGAAAATGGTGCCATCCGTCATGAATTTCTCACGTCTTCTAATATTTTGAAAAAAGTTATGGAATAATTTGGAATAGCATTTCCGTCTTTTTGGTACGAATTCGGATGAAAGAGATGATGCTTCTCAGCTCCCAGTTTTTGTTTGCTATGTCCTGGCTCACACCACCAAAACTTGTTCGTGAGTTGTTTTTGGAAATCTCACAAGACTTTGAAATTTTCAACTGGCATACAGTTTCTTTGTTAACAAAAGTTGCGCTAGGAAAAAAGAAAAACTCATTCGATTTACAAATGGAGCATCTGCGATGTTTCATTAGAGTTCTGGCTTTACCAATTGTTTAAAGAAAGAAGCAGAACGTCCTGGCAAACCTGACCTATTGGACTTATCCATCTATCTTTACTTTCTCCTAAAACTCACTAAAACAAAGAAATAACCCAAGTCAGGAATAAAATGGTATTCACACACAGGAGGATGGAAGTCATGGAAAAGAATACAGCAACAGATGATGATGGCAACATATTTTAGGAAGCTTGAAAAATCTATGCACTTGTGAAAACTGACGTAACAGACAATGATAGCCAAAACCTAAGTCAAAGTCGGGGAGCCCAAAAGAGAGAAAACAATATCCTTGAACTTTCAGAAACTTGAGGCAACTAGGACTTCAGAAAGTGGAGGCTAGAAAAAAGATCAAAGAAAAAGGATTGATTTAAACTCTGTAGAAACAGTGAACCTTCTATTCCTGATTTTCTCATCCATGTTCTTTAGACAAGGGGCTACTTTTTTACCTTTTGAACTAGGCAGAAAGCATGCCAGAAAAATCTCAAGGAGGTTATGCCAAGAGCTATAATCGTAGCAAACTACTAAGCTTAACCATGAAGAATAATTACATATTCATAACATGCATGAATACCGATTATTAATTTAACTATAAATGTTTATGTAACTAAATTTTGAGTATAGAGGGAGACTTCAGTGTACATGGAGCATGGCATAAAGAGAAATTAATTCTAATTTTCACTCGTGGAAAATTAATAGAAATTTTACAAATTTAAAAAATTGAGCATAACATTTAGCAATTTAGACATGAATGTAAACCTTAGACAAATATCTAACGAAAGGCTGCCTCTGAGGAGTTAAAAATGGAAGTAGGGATGGGTAAGGCAAAGGTACGATTGTTTTTTATATGCTTTATATAACTGTTTGAACTGTCAAACTAATACACATGCATTATATTGATCATTTTTAAATGAAGTACTTTTTAAGTAAGGGCTTTGGGGCCAGAAACATGACTCCAGATTTTCAAGTTAGATATTGATTTTACTCTGTGGAGTTAACCCATTTCTTATTTAATGGGTGCTGACTGAGGACACAGGCTCCTGGGTCAGAGGCGAAGGAGTTTCTCACCCGCGGCAAGCAAGCAGCACACATCAGCATATCTACCTTACTCCTTCCTCCCTTGTCCTCGATCTCAGTGGAACAATGCAGCAGGCCAGACAGACCTAACACACACTGTGGGTCCGTGTCACAGCTGTGGGGCACCGAGTTTGGGGGATTCACTGATTTTATAGCAAGATATAAGCAAGCCTTCTCTTGGTCCAGGGGAACGAAGTTATCTAATTTCTCAAAATTAGCAATTGCATAAACAACCCTGAGAAATTACAAAGGGGAAAGAATCGTCGAGGCTTTTGGTCTCGGTACTCCGGCGAGAGGTGTCCCAAGGAACACGAGCCCGGGGCGAGCTGACGCTCACCCCAGATCCAGGCTCTGGAATTTACCAGCTGTGGTTGGTGGCAAGTCTCTTTACTTGTGAAAGGCTCATTTTTCATGATAGCGAAAATACTAATTCTCATGAGTCTGAAATAGTGTATGTAAAGCACCCAGCATAGTGCCAGGCATATGATAGGCACGAAAGATGTGAATTTTATCTTTCTAAAAAGAAAGTAGAAAACTAAAACAAAACCATAGAAATTTGTGGGATTTCCCAGAATCCACAAATTATCCCTGTAAAGACTCTTGCAAGTTATTAATCTATCTAAGTGTAATACTTGTGAAGTGAGGGTGGCAATATCCTTTTCACAAGATAATTAAAGCACATCATGGGCAGTTAAATCTTATCTGCTGCTTACTTGACTAATGCTAGTAATACATACTGATACCACCAACTTAGCTACTTACATTACGGAAGTACTATTCCATTAAAAATCAAATAATGGGAAGAAATTGTATATCAAAAATGCTATGCACAGTGACTTGTCTAAGATCACAATGCAATTTCAGCTTTTATTTAAGCTAAACATAATCACTCTTTGAAATCTAGTTGTGAAACGAATTAAAGTTTACTTATGTATTTATTTTTTGAATATTTACAGGCATTAATTTTTAAATAGAAAAGGCAAACTTATTTCAAAGGTTGCTTTTAAATATGCTGTTTATATAAAGGAAATCAATTCCTAAATGTCATAAAATTCATTAGGAGAATTTTGCTTGTGCGTGACTATGTAATTTTTCTGAAGAAGCCGCAGTTTATAGTTGCTTCCTTAACTGAGCATCAATAACACTGAGATTGCATTGATGATGGGTTGATAAGCTTTATGATCATCTCTATAATCAGATGACAACAAAACTCCAAATTTGAACATTAATTCTAAACTCTCTTCTAGTGTTCCAACAATCTAATCTCTCCTGAGGGTTACTTACTCTTTGTAGAATCATTCATACCAAATAATTTGCATAAAGATATTAAAGCCATAGGGAAATTCTTATATTTTCTAAAGTATAATTACATTTCTCTGATTTCTTTCGGAAGAATTATTTGTGTATATTTTACTAATCTTGAATGAAATGTTCATTTCTTGTCTCATAAAAAAAAAAACATAAAATTTAAGAAGTCACATTAAGTATAGAAACCATTTTTATGAAACATGCCTTTGAAAAGCAGTTTATTTAAAGATCGAAGGCGTGGAATCTAGAGCTAGACTCCCAGGGTTATGAATTCGGCTCTTTCTGCTTTGTAATGTCAAGTGAGTTAACTTCTAAGTTTCCTCATCTCTAAAATAGGAATAATATAGCTTACCTCTCTTATAAATTTGTAGGAATAAATAAGCAAACAAAAAAAATACACACACAGTATTTAAAATAGTGCCTATCACATGGTAAGCATAATAGATATATTACCTATTATATTACAGATAATATTTAAAAGATGAAAATTCATTAAGAAGCAATAGTCCTTATAGCAATAAATTTAGAAATATTAGGAACTAATCAAAATGTTTATTTTCATAAAGAGCCTACAAAGATATCAGAAAACAGTTTTTTAATACTTCAATTAATGGTTAAGATAGACACTATACTGTAGGCAGTGCTTGTTCAAAAATGGGTAAGACCTCAGTTTTCATCAGGTCAATTGTTTGTCACAGATTATAGTCATCTTTTTAAATACTACTACTTCACTAAGCCAAGATGTCTTAGGAGAAAGTTAAAACATCATATCCTGTTTATGTGTCCTGTCTCAGAAAGAGAACTTAGTGTCCTCTCTTACACAAGAAGACATTCATTCCCAAACCAGTAGAATGTAATTAATTGACTTCTAATTTCGTTTTCTTTTGATGTGGTCAGGAAAAATTATAATTTATATGTAATGTTTTGATAAAGAAATTCAGTATCATACTCACCAAGTTGACACATATTTTTTCATTCATATGTTGTTAAAGAAACAATTATATTGTGCCTTAAACAAAAAGAGAGTGTCAATAAACAAATGTTTTTCAAGATATGATTTATGACAAGAGTTCTACAAACAGGGTTTTTCTTTCCCAAATAATTCCTTTCAAGTACTTTTTTTTTTTTTTTTAGAATTATGTAATGTCTCATTTTATGCCAGAAAAATAGCCAGGATATGAATTTGACATCACACGCATGGTGAGAGTCTGGAAAAGATTCTGAGAATGCTATTTACTTCTGTACAAAAGGTCACAGAATTAATTCTCTGAGCTAGCATTTGAAACTGGCTGGCCAGAGGATGTTGATGTCTGGAAAATTAACGTGCATACGTTCCAAATGTACTTGTGCATACACCTCTAATAAACCCTCTCGCAAGTCAGAGAACATTGTGTCCGACTGTTTTTAGAATCACCTTTTTAAGAGAGAACTTTGTAAATCTGCAGCATCATACGTACAGGCTCGTTTGACTGAGCCGAGCCAGGAGAAAATTGCTTTTGAAGCATGAACTCTATGAGTTATTTTAGTGTGTTATGGACTCTGACTTGAATGAATTGTCAGATGATCCTCCTGGGACTCTTAAAACTTCAGCAGCTTCACATGTCGCTTCATTTATGTCTCTCAAACTATGTTAATTGAATCTCACCAGGGGTAGTCACTGTAGAACATACATCATTTTAACTTTATGTGCATGGTCTGTATAAAAATGCCATTTTGGAGAATGTGGTTACATTTTCTAGAGCTGATGATTACGTTTTGTTAAAATTTAAACCATTTTTGCATGTAATTTAATTCAGTCATTTTTGTGCTCATCTTTTATAATTTTGGGGAGGGAAAGACCGGAACGTCTGGGAGTGGCAGAATGTACTAATAATCCTCAATAACGAATATTTATTGTTTACTGTGTGTCAAGCACTTGGCTAAGTACTTTACGTGTATTAACTCATGTATTGCTCACAACATCTCTCCAGAGTAGACACTATTATTATCTTCATTCTAGAGATGTGAAAACAAATACAGTGAGTTGAAGTGATCTGCCTTTGGTCACAAAGTTTAGGGAAATGGACCTGCCTCGGGTGCTCACAAATATAGTGAATTTCTCTGGGAATACTTTCAATAAAAAGGGCTGGCTCGAGAGATCTCTGAAAAGAACTTTAAGTAAGTTTGGGTTGTTTGGATCTGGTCCTCTTTTTCTCAGGTCCAGAAACTACAAATTCTTGGTAACTCCTGAAGATACTTGGTAATTAACTTGTCCAATAAAAAAAAAAATATTCAAGAGTGACGAATGATCTGGAATGACCACATATGAATCCCTTTTGAAATAGGAAACATGAGTGGAATGCTGGTGTACCTCATCCAAGTCATCCCATTTTGCGTGCAGCCAGATTACAAGTTGTTTGGTGGACATGGAATGATGTCACACATATTCTAGACAGCTATTTCTTGACCTTGATAAGACTTAGTGATGTGCCCTAGTCCCACAACAGTAAACTCCAGTCTGAAACCTAGAATTTTTAAGTCCTCCAGATTCAACATTAATTTCTTTGGTAAATACTGCTGGATGTTCATCGACAACTTCTTCAATGCAGTTTCAAAGATGACTGAAAGGTGTCACACAGGATTGCTTCTCTGCACCCTGCCTTTCCACATTCAGGACTGCAATCCCCTGAATACCTTCGCCTCCACAAATGTGCTCCCCTTGTGATTTGGGGGAAGCGTGTCTTTTGGCATTTGGTATTAATTTTATAGAACTGACTCTCAAATTATTTTTTTGAGAGTCTCTTCTAGAAATATAGGCTTACTTTAGAAATCTACAGCCCTCTCTAAAGGAAAAAAAGTAAATATAGATAAATAAATGCACAAGCAAAAAAATGTGACTTGGATGTTCAAATATAAGCTCCCCCCCGATCCCTTTTAAAAACCCATTATATACGTGTACAGCTGTTTCAGGGTAAATAACATATCCAAGTTGGAGCAAATTTTATTTGACTAAATATCAGTCACCATCAGCAGTAACATTGTTTTCCAATTGTACCCTGAACAATATAATATCATTATGATGTCATAAGTTTCTTTTAAGAATAATTGCTTTGATATTTTTTCAGATTGACATTAACACTTTCCTGTCCAATGGATCTCAAGAATTTTCCAATGGATGTGCAAACATGTATAATGCAACTAGAGAGTTGTAAGTACGAACAACTTACTTTTCTGAATACTTTAAAAAATATAGTAGATATAACTGGTTTTTAATATATTATGTAGACTATTTATTTTCTAACATTTGGTCAAATACTTACCAAATAAGCATTGTATCTTTCACCAGGTATTGAAAGTAATGTCTATCAATACATGCACTCTATACCATGATAAAGAACTAAACTGAAGACCGAGGAATAACAGATTTTAAGCTTCAAAAGCAGCTTTATGTCTCTATATAAATTATCAAAAGTGAAAGGAATAATCATGATTAATAACAAACTATCATTTTTTTTTATTGTGTGCCTGCTATAGACCAAGTATTTTCCATATATTATTTCTCCTACTCGCCATAAAGATATTGCTGTTCCCATGTTTCCAATTGCAAAGTGGTCGTTTTGAACAACTGAATATTGCGCTCCAATTCATGGAAGTTGGAAATAGCCAACCATCTGGTTCCGAAATCTCTGCTGCCTCTAAACCATTACACCGCCTCTCAGATAATATTTATCCAGAGTATACTCCGCTAGGTATGCTGTGTATATTATCACAGGAGAAAAGAAATTTATCTCACTTTATCAGAGATTTATCCAAGCTTATAGACATTTCTTTAAATATCTTCTTTCAAAGTGGATCCATACGCATCACAGATTAACGTCAACACATACAAATTTCAGGTCCTTCTAGTTCTCTGAACTTATCTATATAATCAAGTCTAAACTAATTGGTTTGCATGCTTAATGCTATTCAAAAAGTAAGTCGTTTTTCTTATAGTACTTTGTTATATCCTGGGGGGGGGGGGTTGTTTTGATATATTCCTTGAGGAAAATTTGAAGGTGAATCTTCAGGCTTCCAGGCCTCAGAGGCAAGGTTGTAGTGTGGTGTAGTGGTCACTAGATGGCGTGCCTACTTCACAGGGGGAACGCGGCCCTCCTTCCGCCTTGGTTTCTCTTAAAGTAGGGAAGTGGAAATATCTGTTTCTCTAATATTAACGCCTTTCTTGTTAGATTTAAATGCATTACTTTTATAAGTAATTCTTAAATATTAAGCAAACCCATGCATAAAATACTAAATTAAATAAAAGGAAAATAAAATAATCTAGTTTTAGTTGGGGGAGCTATTTAGCAATAAATGAGGAGGGGCAACAAAAGATTCCCAGCAGAGATTTTTCATCCATACTGTGAAGGCGCTTTGAGGGCAGGCTGGCTCTGTGTCTTGGAAGTAAAATTAGGTACATGGGAAGGTACTGAGAAAAAAAAAGTCATGTGCAAAGTAATCTAAGGGAAACTGGTGCCTTAATTGCTAAACCAGGGATGCTGGCTATCACCTAATGGGCAGTGAGGAGTTGTTCCAGATTTCGGAGAAAGAACATGATTTGGTCAATTTTATGCTCTTAAAGCTTCTCTCAGCCAAATGACCCAAGTTTATTTCTAAATGACCCAAGTTTACTCAAGAAGGCTTCACAATATACCAACAAAGAAGAATAAAAGTAGGGACGAAGGGCAATGACGTGGAAGGTAGAAACGTTAGAGGCTGATGCTGTAGGGGAGGCAAAATTTTACCTTAACCCTCTTAGACTTTTTTTTTTTTTTTTTTTTTGTTAAGCCTGAAAATTAAAGACATAAAACAGATTAACAGGAGAAAAGGGTACACATTTAATTCCTATGAGTTTTATGTAACATGGGATCCCTCATATGAAAATGAAGACTCAGAGAAGCAGTGAAAAGGAAATGCTTCTGTACCAGGTTGGACAAAGATAGACAATTATGGAAAGGTAACTAAACTATGTGGGGGAGGCTAGAGGAAGATAAGATTTTTTTTTTTTTTTTTTTAACAAGGTCTGTTTGTACAGAATTCCCTTGACTTTGATTCTCCATGGAGAAATGTTTCCGTTTTCCTGGTACAGGGAGCACTTCTTGCACATGGGCGTTTTTATCTCTGCTTTCCAGGAAGAAAAGGGGAGATTAGGAAGCCCTTGTTGCAACCGCTGTTTTTCGAGTGCCTCTAGCTCAAAATAATCCATATGCTCAAGTGGCATTTTTGTGATGGTATATTCTGTAACTCTTCATTCATTTTCATACAAAGTGGATGTAAAGACTTAGCGCTAAAGAGCTTAGAGAAATAGAATCACATTGGGAATATTGACAAAGAAAGAAAACCCAGGATGAGAAGTAAATGTTGAAGAGAATATTGATATATCCAATGTTAATATGCTTGAGGTTTGGGAAATTTAAGTAAAAAGCTAAGGGAGGAGTTAGAACTGGGGATACACTGTTAAAAGCTATATCGAATGGTTCAAATAATAATATGTTGTAGATGGTTGTCGTAGGAATCTTATCTTCAAAAGAGAAGAGCCTGTAGAGTTAGATCCGTTTATCAGTATTAAATGCTGCAAAATGTTTTTTAAAAAGATGACTGAAAAAAGAGCCATTGTTATTCGTGACAAAGACAGATGTGATTAGAATGATGGGGTCAAATTTGGATTCCAAAAAGTTAACAAAAAGTACATGATGGGAAAGTGAGAGCAGTGAGTAAAATCTATTATTCCATGAACATTTGTTCTTTAAGAAAAATGAGAATAATATAGCTGAGGGATAGCTGGGTGACTGGACTATTTTTTTTTTTTTTTTTTTTTTGAGTGAAGAAAGATACTGGGCTGTCTTGCAAGAAGCAAGTGCTGACATAACAAGAATGTTTATTCTTTCTGTCTTGCCCAGAACATTCCCAAATCAGTCAAAAACTCAACTTGGGAAAATAGAACCTCTTGCCCCCTCCCCTTGTTTCTTGATTCCTTTATCAGGAGTGAGTAGCTTGCCTCACTTGTCCCTTTCATATTTCAATCATTAAACACTTCCTGCCTCCTTATTATGAATTAACTTAGCTCATGAGAAAGATACTATTTATTAAACTCCTATAGTAGATATTAAAATCTTTTCAAAGTAGAAGCTACTAAAGTCAAATTCTTTAAGATGTGTTTCTTAAACTCAGAACAATTACCCACTTTTAAAAAATAAAAGCTAAATATGACAAGTTAAAAGATTTAAAAGAGTTTAATCTACTGGGAAGCAAGAGCTATAAGGAACAGTGCCTACCGTCGAATGAATTCTGACTGCAAAGGGGAAAAGGAAGCAAATTGGGACCAGAGGCATAGAAATCAAGCAAAAAAGAAACATAATTTAAAGGCAAAGATTTTAATGGCCCATGATGATCAACCTTCTTCAAGTCAATAAATGTTCAATAAGTCTATGTTGATCAGGACTCTTCTAAGTGACCTGGAGAATGTTCATCCATTTAAGCATTAAGTAAATAATATCTATCAAATAGCTAATATATTCCACTTATTAGGTTTGGTAATACAATCGTAAATAAAGCACAAAAATATCCTTTTGAAGGACATCAAGGACTAGTTGAGGAGTTATTTATGCAAGTATAAAAATCCAATTAAAGATGATAAGCATATGTTAATGACACACTGTTAGCACAAAGGAGAAGGCCACTAAGAGAATAGTAGTAAGTGCATAAATTTAGAAATTTATTTAGAAATAAACTTAGAAAATTATTTGTTCTCAGCAAGCAATAATTCTGCACCCGTAAAAGTGTACATTCATATTTTAGATTTAAAATCCTGGATGATACAACAAATTCGTAGTGTTAGGAAAAGATAGAAAGAGGCATACAGAGAGAATCAGAGGAAGAGCAGTTTTGTGATAAAAATTGATGAGAAAAATAAAAACAAGTATGAGCTAAGTTTAACCTCAAAGAATAAAAATGAAATAAATAACTCTCAAACCAGAACTAAAAATCCTGATTTCATCAAATAGAATGTGAGAAAAGAGAAAAATAAAATTAATAAAAATATAGTATATATGAAGCACAGAAAGAGATAAAAAAATTCCTCAATACTAGCATAATTAAAATAAATGCAAAAGGTTGATTTCACCCAACAAAACAAATTCCCAACTTAGATATTAAGAAATATTACAATATAATAATATGTTGTCAACTAAACACTTTTTAAAAATACCATGCAAAAAAACTTAAAAAGAAAAAGATAGAAAAATACATATCAGGTAAATGTGTCTAAAAAAATTAGGAAAAATAAATTATAAGGAAAAAATCATAAGACAAACTCTTGGGTAACATGCTGGTAAAGAAACAATACATAAATGAGCTATAATGATTATAAAAATGCCTTCCATATAATTTTCAAAAATATAAAACAAAAGCAGGTAGAACTATGATTAAAAAATAGATAAATCAATAATTTGCTTGAGTGTATGTACAAATATTTGAACAAAACCAGTAATTTATAGATGGATAAAAAACTCATAGTTTTATTTATTTGTTTTTAGCATAAAAGAACATTTACAAAAATTATGTAGTAAGCCGAAAAGGAAGCTTCGATTAATTCCTAAGAATAAACACATGATGGAATGTGACCTCTGGCTAACATGCAAAGTAATCAACAATAATATAAAATTACTATAAATTATTATATATTAAAATAAATTATTATATATCACTATACAATAATTATTTAGAAACTAACAGCATATACTAAATGACTTTTTAAAGAAGAGATAAAGAAGGATTTGGTACTAAAGAACAATGAAAGCACTAAGTATCAAAATTTCGAGACACTACTAAAGCAGTTTTTCGTACTAAAAACTTTTGAGCGAGGCATTCTATTCATGAAGACCAAAATGGAGTAAAGCATTGAAAGAATTCCATAAAACCCCAAAGCGGGCACTTGGGGGATAATCTTAGAAACTAGACACACCTCTGGAGAAACTCTTCAAGCAGAAAAAGTATTAGGTTGCATGTAAAAAAATACAAGCTGAGATCATGGAAATAATAGTAGATATGCCAGACTGAAAACAATAAAGAAAATCCTGAGCAACTCCTTTTTTTTTTTTTTCCAGTCATATTCACTTATCTGGCATTAGAAAAGAACCTCAGGCAAGAGCTTTATTTGAATAAGAGAATGAAAAGAATTCCATCTAGATAGCTAAATTCGTCATAAATTAATGAGAATTTCAAAGAGCTGAGACAATAGCGGGGGGTGGGGGAGGAAACAGAACATTTGGAAGACGTTTTTCAGTGATTTGCATAAGAATTAACTATAAAGATGATTTTCCCAAGATTTTTCTCCATCGTGAGGATTGAATGTTCTTTCGTTTACATATGTTAGAAGACAGCAGATGATTTATGGAAAAAGTAGTGCAAACGCTGACTTCTGCTTAAATATGCTGTGTTTCTAGTGAAAATACACTTTGAATAGACATTTATTTTAGATTATGGAATGTTTTGTAATAGAGCTTGAATTAGGAATGGCTGTGTAAATAATAGAGAAATAAAGTTGAAAATATTGCTTGGAGACATAAATATAAGTGAGATTTCTGGACAGTATTAAAAATGAAGACTAAAAGAGAGCAAAAGAAAGGCAGCATCACTGATTTTAAGAAAAATTGGGGGACAGAAGGAAAGAGTGAGAAAGACAATGAAAAACAATTTGTGATATTTGAACAATATGTTTCCTAGAGGCTATTTGGGAAATACAATTAATCTAGTTCACTCATGGAGTGTAGATTCATATAGCACTGGCCCGGAACCTCAAAAACAGAAAACCAAATTACTTCGTTTTCAATGTTTAAATATATAGAAAAATTTATTAGCTGCAGTTCAAATGGTGTTTATCATAGTGATTTATTCTGCTGCCATTTAAAATCAAAATGAAATAACAACAGTAAAATTGGAGCTTAGTTTAACCTAGAAAGCTAAAACTTCATCACTGAGAATTGCACTTGAGCAAGAGGAGAGAATGTGGCCCCATTTATATGTTCCAAGGTCAGACATTTTCCTTATCAAATCTAAAGGCCTGCCGCATAATGTGCTTTATCCTTAAATCTCAACACAGTTTACCAGACTGTTTTTATAAAAGTTAGAGGTTCAACATACCATTGATTCCTTCGGTCTAGAATATCCTTCATTCAACTTCATAAAGAATTCTGGAATAAGTACTGTGAATGCTTGCTTTTAGGGGTAAAAAAATTGTGTTAGTTTCATTTATTTATCTCATTCTAATACTCATTTTTTTTTACTCTCAAGTTCAGCCAGAAAGTACTGGCTAATTACCATGACAAATATGCTTCTCCAAAATTCACATCAGTAGAGACCTAATAAAATATCAATAAAAATATTAACTCATATATGCTACAGAGAGAATTCTACAATGAAGCTATGTTTTTTATAAAATGCTTTATTTAATCTTTAAAAATAGTATATAGTTTTCATGTGCTGTTGTTTCTAATAATATGTAAAATTGAGAGATGATCCTAGTGAAGATAAGCTAAATATTAAAGTGATCGCTAACCTTTCTTCTCAGGATTAGATTGTTATTAGTGTCTGAAGTTTAGGATCCAGTACATAATCTTTTTTATTTTTACTTTTATTTTTTGGAAATTGGCTGCAGGAAGTAAAACATAAGGCTATCTTTCCAAAAGACAACTTTTCAATGATATCACAGTTTTATTTGTAAGTGCATCTTATTTATTTGCTTCAGAAACAGCTAATCTATAAGGGAAGGAAACACAACTATATTATGACTTAGACTATGCCCCTAAGGAATTTAACAGAACAAATCAACGTACAGTAATAGGGGTAAAAAAACCAAGTAAACAAACAAATAAAAAAACCTAAAGATTTAATTCCTAACCTTTAATTTTGCCATAGGAAAAATTTCTAAATGGGCTATTTTTCCCTAGGTGAAAAAGAGAACTGGAGGATTAATCTTGGAAGAATATTGAATGATAATTTCTTAGTCGTACTAAATATTTGTTGTTTATTAAAAGACAAAAATGCTATAGGATACATAAATTATCACTATATTTATGAAGGGTCTAGTTATGTATTTCATGTCTAAAGAGAAATGTAGGTAATAAGGAAGACACCACCAATGTGAGAAAGTTAAAAAAATTTTAATTATTCAGGTTGGAAAGGAAAATATAAGGAAATAATTGGCGAAGAAAGGACTTTTTCCATAAAGAACAGCCTAAATCCTTAAAGTTACAGAAAAAATATTTTTAAGTGTCAATTTGAAAAAAAATTCTGACCAAAATTAAAAAAAAACTTTAAAAATATGCTTTAATAGAGTTTTGGAATAAAAATATCTAAGGATAGATGGGATGTGTTTGCTTTTTTAATGTTTCATATTAATTTCAAAACTACATTTGATATGACTCAGACTGGTTATTCTGGAATTTATGCTAAAACTTAGTTAAGGCAAAAGATAGGAGTCAGGCAATGATTTTTCACAAGTATTTCCTAATAATTTCTACTGTTATTTAAGCTATTTTAAAATAATACTATGCTTTTTGCTTGACTAGTCAGAAATACAGACAGTTATTGTTTTCTGAATGTTTATTACTTAAGCCTCTGCAGTTGCAATGTTGATTAGAAAGCAGATTTTTTCAAGATAAAAATATTCACTAATGAACTAGCTGCTTATAAATCAGTCCCCACTTAAACATTACATATTCGATCCTAATTAATGCCATGACCATCCTCTCCCAATCTGTTCACATCTTTGTAGGTTGAATTTTTGCCAATTATCAGATATTCTAAACATATGATAATATAATAAAAACATAATGTAGTTACAAGTCTTAGAAAAGATTATGTCATAATAATATTGTATCCATTACACATATTATCATTTTAATCCTAACCACAATTTAATGAGATAGGTTTTATTTCCATTTTAAATATCAACGAATTAAGGTGTAGAAAGATTAAGTGACTTTCCCAAAGTTACAAAGCTGGAAAGTTAACAGAGCAAACCCCTATGTATTAATAACTCACAAACTTATAGCAAACATCAGTCATTTTAAAATCTGATGATTTCCAAATATTTATACATTATGACTCTGATATTCTTAAATTAGCTCAATCAGTTAAATATACCCAGCAATTTCACTTGTTTTCTCATAAGAAAAGAGTTCCCTCCTCTGCCTGTTTCCTCCCCTTGGCTGTCTATCCATGTATTAAATTGGCCTAAACTAAGATATGCAGAGTTGGTTACCTTTTCTTGGTGACAGTGCCAATCATTCCGTGATTGCCATCTAACAACACTCATACACAAGAGGCAGCTGCAAAGCACTCTTGACTGAGACCACAGCTACCGCTGGCTAAGTACCACAGTGGGGTTCTATGTGCCCCATTCCACATTTACCCACTTCGTTCACTTGACTAAATGCAAAGTATTTTGTCTTTGCTTCAGTTAAATATCATATTGCTAGATTCAGTCCATAAGCCTAACTTGATGATGCATATCTTTCCTAGTTAATTATCCAGAGAATTGAACAGCATACCTTTCTGCACTACCAAAAGGGCAGCCCTGAGAAAATTCTGCAACAATGCATCAGAAGTATTCCTCTTGATTGATTACTCCTGAAAAAAATTAACAATTGCTCTTTAAATCAGCTATAAATCACTTAAACATCTTATTATTAACCATATTTTCAAGTCCTTGTTTGTAAGGATGACATTAGAGTCTATCAAATATCTTCCTGAAAACACTATTTATAGTTTACCTTAATATCCCAATACACTTTGTAATAAGATCATGAATGTTTTCTGTGACCCTTCCATTTGCTATTTACTGCTCAGAGCTGTCAATGTTTTCTTTATTCCTTAATTCATTCCCCAAATAACAACCAGTTCCCCGCAACCCTCATACTCCAAATGACCCTTCCAGAAATGGCTCCAGTGCCCAATCACAATAATTCCTTAAACTATGCAGTGTGCTGCTGCTCCCTATATAAGAGAACAAATTCTGGAAAATTCATTACAACTCTAAAGTTCTATGCCAATCCATTAATTTTTCAGACTCAGTTTTCTCTTTTATAAGATAAGTGAGCTACATTATCTTACAAAGTTTCCCTCAACTCTAGGATTCCATAAATGTTTTGAATATACGAAATCATAAATCTGACATGTAAAATGAAGTGCATAGCATTAGAAACCATGGCATATCTACAAAAAAAATCAAGAGGAAAACAAAATGCAAGAAGTAAACATAATGTTACGAATTAACTATAATGAAGATCAAAAAGCAACCAACTAAAAAACAAGATGATAAAAATAAGGAAAAAATAAGTAATGAAAGTTTGGAGAAAATAATATATTTTTAAAAAGGCACATAGTGTGATTAAAGAGTTTATGTTAATAAATTGGTGAAATAGACTTTAAAAGTATTTTAACACTGAGCTAAAAACCTGGAAACTGTGAGTAGGGATGATGATGGCCGTGGCTGCTAAATTAATACCTTTTCTTCTGGGGCAGCTGTGCTCATAGATTCCTATGAATGGATTCTTGCTTTTGTGGTTAAGTGTTCTGCTCATATTCCAGGAGTTTTTAAAGATATTTATAGAATGTCTAGTCAAATTTCCAGGATCTCAGAAGTCCTAAGTGTCCTGTTCTTTCACAATATATCCCTCCCTTAGCCTCTGGTTCCTAGCAATATTTTGATTTCTTGGAATCTGTGTCAGGATAGAAAGAAAAGTTCAGATGTAGATCTAAAAAAAAAAAAAAAAAAAAAAAAAAAAAAAAAAAAAAAAAAAAAAATGAAAGCAAAGAAAATTGTTAAAAAAAATTATGCTAGCAAATTTTTAGCACTTGACAGAGTAAGGAATATTTATACCATTCCCCAGTCCCTCTAGAGAACTATTTATTTAAAATAATTATAATAATTATAATGAATTCATAAATGCGAAGGTTTTCTGCAACATTCCCTTTATATATTAGTAAGGTACAAATACACCATTGGTGGAAGTTAAAATATTTTCTAGAAATAGTGACTTGTTACCTGGGTTACCACCATTCTCATGAATTTTCTGAATGTTGCTATTTTGGACCTGCTGGATGATATTTGTGAGTACTCTGGGCACAGACAATGGTAAAAATTGCTCTAGATGTGGTTAACACTCTCCTTTGTTTTCCGACCATCTTCAACCTAATTACAATCACTGTTTCTGTCATTTCAATTAGAAAATAGCCCTAATTATATCCCTTGAATGCAAAAGAGTTAGTTATGGATTAGAACACAAAGAAAAAATATCTTGATTGTGTGATTGCAATACAATTGAATTATTTAACAAGTAATTTTGTTAAATATTTAACAAATATTCTCTAAAATAATATAGGAACAATTCAAATTGAGTTATCTTCTATCTATGCTAATTGTCTTTGAGCACTTCAATGAATTTCTTGCAGTGACAGACATTTTATAATATTTCACCTTGAAGAGAAATTTGTAATTTTACTCTCTGGTGTTTATCCAGTCATGTTAAAATTTCTTCTGTTTCATAATGATACTCTTCAGATGCTTCTGGAAATAAGAATTCGAAGTGATCTTCTCACTAAAATTGCTTGGGACTTCCTTCCCAAGAATTAGCTTAGTTTTTGATTCTTATAAATTATTAGTTATACTGAAATAACAGGCATCGAAAAACCTTGAGACCAGTCAAAAGATTATTATAATGCCTCTTATTCTCTACTCAAAACATTACATAACCTTTAGATATTGCCAAGCTGATGTTGGCTCATAGAGTCTGTTTGTTATAGCTTGAGTCTACGAAGTAAATTATTTCATAAATGTGAGCAGATCTGAACTTCCGGCCTTCTGGTAGACAGACACATTTTTCCACGAGCAGAAATCCATCCAATCGTATACCTTTTCCTCATTAAAATAGGCTGAGTTTAGCTGAGATTTCTCATTAGAACTTTAAAACACTGGATGTTCAATGAGTGGTTATTTTATAAAGTTTTGAAAAATGTGAACAAAGTTACTAGTGTGATTGTCATTTAAGAGGAGCGGATAGGAGTCGTAAATTATATTTCCACCATTCCTAACAGAAAGAGGGAGAAAGGTTAAATCTATGGTCTGTACTGAAGTGTTTTAGGTCTTCGAAGAGAAATGTACCTAAGTACTAGTAGAATAATGGTTATAGGATAGTTATACCAGAGAGTTTTAGAGAAAGCACAATCGCTAAGAAGGTAGTTTAGCGGGCCTATAACGTAAATAAAACCACATGTAACAACCACGATTATGGTAAGATTATTCAAATTAAATGCACAAACTATAAATAAAAATGTTCTGTTTAAATACATTTTGACATAGCAGTTGTTTCTTGTCAGGTCAATAAAACTTACTTGAGTAATATTTCTCCTGGCAATAATCAGCAAGCATGTGCCAAGTCTGAGCATATTCTTCCTTTTGTTTTTTAAAATTCCAGCTGCTAGTTAAAAACATAAGCATTTGCAAGCTGGGTCAAACTTAGAAATCGTAGTCTCTCTCTCTCTTTCCCTTTCAGTTGAGAAGCTGGGTCAAATATGATTCTAGTTCACTTTTAAAACTAAATGTGAATCTATAATTTATTAATAAATCTCAAAACTCATTTTGAAAGTCAATATTTTTTCAGCCTTCATTCTCCCTTCAAAGAAGTATTTTTTATAGTATAATATTCATGGTATACAGTACTAAACAATAAGCTCTTTTTTCTTATGTATTTTTTAAAAATATCAAGAATCATTTGATTTTTAAAATGATAATATAATACATTTGAATGATATCTTCAAAATCAGCATGTTTGTACTGGAAAATTTGAATAATATGCTTTTACCTCAACTAACAATCTTCTTCACTAGTGTTATCTGCTTTCAAGTTTGCTTTATAACCCTTCTCTGTGTGTGTATACACACACTGCATGTATGATTATAAATATAAAAGACATTTCAAACATAAAAATACAGATAATTAAAAAATAATATTTTGTAGTGAACATATTAACATTGCCATTTTACTTCAGATTTAGTTTTTATTTCTAGTCTGATGGATGTGAAGTTGTATCTCATTGTATCTTTATCTCCCTGAAGTTGAGCTGTCTTTATTCTGCATACTTCATGACTATTGCTGTTTCTTTTTTGTCTGTCTATTTTAATCTCTGATTTTTATATTAACTTTTAATTTTTATTTGTATGTGTTAGTCTGTATATGTTCTTGATATTTTAACTTTATAATATCTTTCATAGTCCAAAATGTTTTAAGTATGTATGTGCATATATACATATTAAAATCTATCTTTTTCTTAATAAACAATACCTTTTACATTCCAAAAATACAAAACTATTGTGTTTTAACCTCAAAATTTTATAGCACAGGTTGTGCCTACATTTTAAATACAAGTAGATTGTATTTTTGTGTTACTCTTTTTCTAAATAGATAGAAATTTTTCTATTATTATTTATTAAAGTTTTTATATATGAATCTGATACTGAACTCTGTTCTGTAGTCTTTTCTAATTGGTACCAAGGCTCTCTACCTGAGGCCACTTGAACACCATAGCTTTGTTTATATATTTTGTCCTCTGCTAGGTGAGTCTGCTTCCTGACATATTATATTTCAAAACTGCCCTCACCATGCATAAACTTTTATATTTCAGATTAATTTCTAGTTAAAAATTACATTAGGATTTTTATTTCAATGGCGTTGATCAATTATGCAAGAATAACATTTCACAACAATGAGTCCTTCTACCCAAGACCACGGCGTGTCTCTATCTTTATTGCAATCTTATTTTCTTTCAATAATGTTTAATTATTTAATTTTTACATTTTTCTAAGCTCATGACTATGCATATTATATCTTTTGCTGACATTGAGAATAAAAATTTTGTTCATATTAATCTTAAAATGTGCAACATTTAAAATTGATTTTTCTAATAGATATTATATTGGTTTTATCTATGTTGTCTAGAGATGAGAAGGGATGGATAAAATCATGGGGCAGGAAAGACAGCAAACAGAACAACACGGGGGATCCACAGTGCAAATATTAAGACGCAGAAACTCTTCCCAAGCGAGTGAGCAATGTTCAGAGAAGGGAAAGGCAGAGAAGGGAGAGGCCTTGGGGACACTTACCCTCACCTGTTTAGAATGCAATGGAAGAAGACAGTGCAACAGAATGATAAAAGCTTCAGAAAGGTTAGAGAGATTTGGGAAACAGATGTTCTGTGTCATATTTCTCTCTAGGAATTCCTTTTTTAAAAAAAAAAATTAATTTTTATTGGTTAACGAAATCCAATAAGTTTCAGCTGTACGCTCTAACAGTAAAGCATATATATATTTACACTTCTTCCAAGAATTCTGAGAGGGGTCCACCTTTGGTAGCCCCAGCCAACATAGGCAGCCATAACAAACAAAAACTATCAGTATGGCGTATTTAGACACATAGGTAGGCAGATGACAGAAGGTAGATAGGTAAGTAGGTAGGTAAATAAGCTAAAGCAGTACTTGCTCTTTCTGTTGTTGTTATAGCTGTTATTACTTGAAAGAGATCAAGAAGTCCCCATATAGTCCATGAATATGTCATGTTGCTGGGTATCTCAATTTCCAACTGTTCCACCATAGGATTTACAATAAAGTCATTCCCATATCCTTTTATTTGGGGAGTGTAAAAACTTAGAACAATGACCGAAGGCTGTGTATGTGAAGAGAAGGAGTAGTTAGTTGAAGGGTCTGACTGAACCTTTATATCGTTACTGATACACCTTGGCAACAAAGGAAAAGATCAGAGCACGGTGATGCCAAGAGAACAGACCATGAATTTTACCAGCCTTAGGCTTAGTTTCATACAAGAATACAACTCCTGACCACTGGCCAAATATCCTGCAGCAGAGGGTAAAAAGGACCAGCAAAGCCACACAGATCTGAGTGACTTTCCACTCATTTCTCTTTGTTGCCATGAGAGTAGTTAAGCTTGTCCTTGTCATCAGGATGACCATATAATTTATCATCAAAATGAGAACACTTTTGAGAACAAAGTAAGGACACCACAGATATTTAAATTATTATAGTTGTGTAATATTTATTAAACTGACAGTTTTTTTTTTATCTTAGTGGATGAATAAAATAGTTCTAAACTGTTTTTTAAATATAATCCTTTCTACAGAAATATATTTGAGTATATGAAAGCAAATCAAAATAATTTGGAATTATCTTTAAAGTTATAATTTTGGTACCAAATCTGAAATTATTGACATTGTCAGTTGACTCTGCTGAATAGACTATTATTGTTTTTTTACTGAGAAAATAATTTCTATATAGTTGAGATAACTAAAATACTTGATCATTTCAGAGTTTGATTTTACTTTCTTTTGTAATGAAGTGGGTAACTATTTCAGCTCATATATTTCTACAGATGTTGTCTTCATCTTGAATAAGATGAAGACAACATATAGGACAAAGTCAAATTAGGAATCTTTTAAAAATTCTATGCCTAATTTAAGTGCTGGAAAATATGCCTTCTTAATTCTATTCCATATAAGTTTATCCAATTAAAAACAAGTGGTCAATCGATATAATCTTCCCCTAAGCTAAGACTCTAAAGTACTGATATCAAATTAAAAAAAATAAATATCGTACATCATTTGAGACCTCACTGCTTCTCCTTTTCTATTATAGGAATTAATCTCAAAGTGTTTCTGTTTAGGAACTTCATTTTTATATTCCTATTTGTTAAAAAGCTTCAGAAAATAGAATTTTAGTTCTCAAGTTATAAAATAATTTAATTTAATATTTCCAACTACTTATGAACAAATGTGGCTAAAATTTAGAGGACTGATTTATCAAAAGTTCAGTACCATTGCAGAACATATAAGTTGATTTATAAAGTAGTTCTTCACATGTTCAAACTTTTAAGAACTTTAACTGATGACAAGCAGTAAATAGAGAAAACATGTCGTGCCATGATGAAATATAATTTTAATTCAACCTCAACTTTGCCATGCACAAAAAATTATAGTTCAGTTTCTGTGTTTACATAAACAAGTTATAATTTTAACAACTACAGCTTCTCAATTAATAGAACGTAACAGAGTTTATGAATGTAAAAAAAATCACATATGCATCACCAATGCCAAGAACACTGCAGTTTCATAGATTTCTTAATTTAGTAAGAACGTAGTTTTTATCACAATGAGTTCCAACAAGTATTTTATTCAACTCCATCACAAACGAATGACATTTATTTTCAAGGTTGAACTTTTTAAATGAATTTAAGAGAGACTTTACAATAGAATTTACAAGGACAGCACATATTTAATCTTCAACAAATGTATTTCTAAAAGTTTTACTTTGATTACAGAATTGAACGTAAAAATTAAACTCGCTTAAAATTAATTAATTTTCTCTTTGAAGCAAGAAATGAGACTGAAACAAACCTAACATCATTTAATTGCTTGCAAATTTCCTGTCATGCACTTTTCCAAAAAAACTTGGTATCAAAAAAAGGGAAATTAATTCAGAAAAACAATCATTTGATCTAAATAAAAACCATTTCTCATAGAGTGTTATGTAAATGCTCCCCCTGCAAATGCACATATCAAATGATCATCTTTTGGCAATATTCTTAAAAGGACTGTAACTTCTGAAAAAGATGCTGGTGTGTTTTTAGCTCAGTTGTGTCTTGTGGCTTTTATGTGGACAATGATATTTCTGTGGCCCCTTTGGTGAATATTAAAAATAAACTGCATTTTGTTCAAGTTGCACATTCACCATTGACTTTTTTGTGACATGGAAATTCGGTGCTTGATTATTTAGTAAATATTGAACTTTCATTTCTTTTAGCCCATTGCCGCTAGAGAGGTTTATTGCAAAATATGAATATTGCTAATAATAAAATAAACAAATGTTTTTAGATTTCAAAGAATTCAGATTGCTTTCTATATGGCCTATAGCAACACTGCTTAGCTTTAGTTTACAACCAAAGTATAATTTTCCATGACATTTGATACTTCCCAGATGTCACATGTTCGTACACCAAGTGGCCAGCAGGGAGAACAAAGTTGAAAACTGCCACTACTCAGATTAGGAGTTAGCAGCGCTTAAAAGGATCTGGTAAAGACAGATGGATCATTGCTGGTGGTGGTTGTTTTACAGATTTAGCTTAACATTTAAATAATAAAATAGTTTCATACTCTCTTATATCATGGAAGAATCTAGAAGTAAAATTGAAGACCTACTAAACCAATAATGGTGTATTTTAAAGCAATGTTTAGTAATAGTACTCAACCAAAAAATGAAAAATCTGGAACAAGCGCTAAATCAGAGGGGACATGAGGGAAAAAGAAGTAATCTAGGGATATCTTGGCAAACCACGATGGATGGGTAGCTTTCTTATAACCAAGTGATGTCTTACCTAGGAGAAGGGAAGGAAAAGAGAAATCCTGAATGATTGAATACTTTCTCTTAAGACTAAGCTCCCAGAAAGAGATTGTCATCTTTAATTTGGTAAAATTTCTCAAGTTCACCCTAATTAGAGGGAATGGAGGTGTCAGATTTGGATACAAATAGCTATAAATAGTTGAAAACAAATGTCCCATTATTTTTCACATCCGAATGTAGTAAATATCTATTTCAATCCTGCTACATGTGAATAATTGTTACTCATCCTGTGGTAATCCCTTTTGAGTTTATCTGATACTCCTTCTGCTCCCATCCCTCAGCTTTAGCTTAGAACCCTTTTCCTGTACTCTCATAGATCTCTCTGCTTACCTCTGTAAGGCGCTTCACAATCTGCTGGTTTATCCATTTTTATTGTCAACTGCCACTGTACTATGAGCATCTGGACTGGAGCCACATCATTTGTAGTTTTGGCACCTTACATAGGTACTTCTAAAGAGTAGGCATTCAGTAATTATCTATTTAAATTAATGAATCAGGAAAATTAATTGTAAAGCAACATTTTAGTAATAAGATTTTTTTCTTGTGTGTAATATTTGAATGTTTTTATAGATGAGATTTGTTTTGTTAAAGAGACTTTATTTTTTAGAGCAGTTTTAGTTTCACAGCAAAATTGAATAAAAAATACAGGTTTCCCATACACATTCCTGCCCCTCACACATCCATAGCTTCTCTCAATATCAATCCTTCACACCAGAGTGGTACTTTATTACAATCCATGAATCTACATGACTCTTGGCGGTGTACATTCTCTGAGTTTTGACAGATATATAATAACATGTATCTCATTACAGTATCACACAAAATAGTTTTGCTGCCCTAAATATCTGTTATACTGTGCTTGTTCTTTCTCCCCTAAACCCCTGGGAACTGTTGATTTTTAGTGCCGCTACACTTTTGCCTTTTTCAGAATGTCATGCAATAGCAGTCAGTATGTAGCTTTTTCAGACTGGCTTTTTTCACTTAGCAATATACACTTGTTTCCTTCACGTCTTTACATGACTTGCTAGCTCATTTCTTTTTAGGGCTGAATAATATTCCATTATCTAGATGTGTCATAGCTTATTTATCTTTTTACCTACTGAAGGATATCTTGGTTGTTCCAAGTTTTGGTAATTATATGTAAAGCTACTATAGATAACTGTGTACAGGTTTTCGTGTGAACATGTTTTCAAATTATTTGGGTGAATACTAAAGAGTGTGATTGTTGGATTTTATGGTAAGAGCGTATTTACTTTTATAAGAAAGTACCGAACTGTTTTCCAAAGCGACTGTACTATTTTTGCATTCCCACCAGCAATGAAAGAGTTCTTTTGCTCCATGTTCTTCTCAATACTTGGTGTTGTTGATGCTCTGGATTTGGACCATTATATGTATGTAGTGGCATCTTATTATTTTAATTTGCAATTCCTAATACTTATAAGAATTTTAAAAAATGATTATATATTATCTTCTGATATCTTACAGACAAGTGTCACCCCATATCTTATGTTTAATTAGAGATGGGAAAAAAAACTTATCTAATGACATGAGGCAGAAGTGATAAATTGGGAATTTTCATGCTTTTTTTCAAGAGGCCCAAGAAATATTTCAAAGAAAAAATAACAGTTCTTTACTTACAAATATTGTAGCCTTCTACGGTATATTAATTTAACTCATTTTGGTGCTTAAAATTATAATTGCTTATTTAAATATATATCAGAAATGTATTTTTCTAAGATGTTTGCATGCATATGTACATTTTTTTTTTAATATTTTAAATAAATCCGTGTCAAGCTCACCACTCACCAAGGCTGATAAGTTCAATATTATATATTATTCAGGATATTCTCTCCCACATAGGGTTATAAAATAGTGTCTGGGTCTATGAGAGTCTTGAACCAAAATCTGTCAGGCTATTATAGCCACGCTGCTGCTTCTTCTTATGAGTATCGGTCACTACCAAATGCTGATCATTGGCTAGTGTTCTGGGATTGCCCACTCTAAATTAGCCCCAGAGAAATCACTCAAAAAGTTCAGGCTCCAGAAGTCTTTTCTGTATCTCTCAAAATTACGTCTACATCCTATTTTCCAGCCCCACAGATATCACACTGCCATTCGATACTCTACCACCCTAACAAGGCTACAAGAAATCAGTACAGGTTTTTAATGCTTATACGTACTTAGATGTCTTTTAGACTTTATCTTGATTCCTTTGATCAGTCTTTCTATAAGAGTACCAAGTGTTTTTTTTTTCTTTTTCTATAGTGCATTTTAATTGGATAGATTTGTAAGGCTATATTCAATTATATCATAAAATCAGAGGACTAGCTTTGGAAAATCAGAGGAAAAGGCTTCGGAGTTCATCTATTTTAACTAACACAATAATGTGTGTTTCCTGTAACATTCCTGGCAAATGATTTCCTAGCCTCTGCTTGAGAGAAACTTGTTTACTTACCAAATCCACTCACATAATTTTTTAGAACATTGTAATCACATTTAGCTGAAATGTGCCTTCTTGAACTTCCTGTTTTGTTTATTACTTTTCTGTCTTCACCTTTATTTTCCAAGGCATTCTCTAAGATTCTTCTTATAGCTTAAAAAAAACACAAAACACATTATCGGTCTTGATAATCTTGGATTTTCTGCAATTCTAATATCATCTGTAGCTAGGTGACTCTCAAACTTGTATTTGTGATGCTGATCTTATTTTCAACATATAGGTCTGTGATTTCAGCAATTTTCAGCATATAAGTTAATGTTCAGACTTGTTAACACCAACATCTGCATCTCCTACCAGCATCTAAAATAAACTCATCATATATAGACACACATCTTCTTTTTCCCTTCTCTATTTATAATTTAAGTATCCAAGCCCCTGCTACATGCCCTATACTATTTTAGATACTAGAAAATATATCAGTGACTAAAACAGAATGATCTCTGCTTTTACGAAGTTTAAATTCTAGAGGCTAAGTAGAAAAATAAAATTAAAACTTGATCAAGATATATACCATGTCAGGTAAAGATAAGTTCTATGGAAAAAATAAAAAGGAAAGGGCAATTATAGATTGACTGGAGAAAAAGTGTTTTATAAGATGAGAAGCCTACTTTAATGACATGGGATCTAAGCATACTGTGGCATAGCTACATGCCAGTGACTCGGACTGGAAACTTTGAGAATTTCTTTAATTTCTTATTTTCTCTTAAATATATATTTGATTATTTTCCAATTTTGAGGAAAAAATTTAAATTAAACAATTTTTAAAGAAAGTTTATTTGCATTCTTGGGAAGGCAAAGAAAAAAGCTCTTATTCTTTTGCAATGGCCTATCAGTAATATAAATTAGAAGCAATATTTCAGTAAATTATAATCCCCATTTTAGCACAAATTGGTTAAGAAATTTTCTTCCAGCTTATTTTTGTTCTGATTTATAAACCCTTTAAAAAAATTGATCTGTCTTATTGAGGTAAGAACACTTAGCACAAGTTCTACACTCTTAACAATTTTTAGTGCGCAATACGTTACGCTGACTGTAAATACAACATAGTACAGCAGATCTTTAGGGCTTATTCATCTGTTTGACTAAAACTTTACGCTTGTTGATTAGTAATTCTCTTTTTTATTTCCTCCAGTTCCTAAACCAGTACTGCAACTCTCTGATTCTATGAATTTGACTACCGTAGATACCCTGAATAAGTGAAATCGTGCACTATTAGTCTTACTACTATGACTGCTTTATTTCACTTAGCATATCCTCAAGGTTTATCCTTTTTATTACAAAAATTAAAGGAAAAACCACCATGTGATCTAGCAATTCTACTTCTGTATATTTATTCAAAAGCATTGAAATCAGGATTTAGCACTCCTATGTTGATTGCGGCACTACTCACAATAGCCAAGATGTGGAAACAACCTACACGTTCATTGACAGATGAATGGATAAAGAAAATGTGGTGGATACATACAGTACAATATGATTCAGCCTTTTAAATAAGGATATTCTATAATATACAAAAAAGAAAACATTCCAAGACATAAAAAAACTCTTTAGTTTCTGAAAATGGTAGTTCCTTAAGGGTTAGTTGCAAAGTGAAATCGGAAACCATATCGATAGACTCTTCATACTTTTGTAAATAAAATCCATTTGTCTATCTCGAACTTTGAATGAATATTTTACCTATGCATGATTTTTAACATCATACTTTGGCCTTTTGGAAAGAAGTAGCTTAATGAATTACTCAGATTTTCCAAAATTGATATATGTCATTGTACAATACTGAAAGGTCACATTTGTTAATATTACCATCAAACTAATCAAAAAATATTTAAGTATTGAGGTAATACCTTTTTCAAATTTCTAATTATGACTCAAAAGCTCAAAATCTATCATTGATGACAAATATTGTCAATTTTTTTCCCTAGATGGGATAGATTCGCTCACTTCCTTTATTTTTAAGAAAATGGCCTCCATATACCTAATTATAATAACTGCAGTTTGCCAAACATCTTTTTTTCAAGTAAAAAAGGTGTTTCAAGAAAAACCAGCTGGTTTAACTTGCAAATCAGTCATCCCGGTGCTTTTCCTTAAAAGAATCATCAAATTGCAGTATGCAGCTGAACGTGCTTTAAACATACTTCACATTTTGACATACAGGATAATAAAAGGATGTTTATAGAAAGGTCAAAATTTAATAAAATTATCCATCAAAAATTAAGAACATTCTTAAATAAAAGTGGCATTGCTCCTACTGCGAGATACGGTGATAAAGAACACAATCACAGCCAGCAGTTTGGTGCCACTGCCTTTAATTATGTGAAAGCAGTAGCTTTACCCACTGTTATTTTTTTGCCATTTGGGCAAATGTCAACACAGTGAAAAAGGCAAATAATGTCTTATGATTATGAAAACAGTTTGGACCGTGTGGATCCCATGAAAGGATCCTGCCAGAGTAGTGTTTCTAAAGCACAACTTTTGTCACATTACTCCTTTGCTCAAAAGATTGAAATGTTTATCATTGTCCACAGGGAATTTAAAAAATTGAACTTTTCAACCTTGAATTTAAACTTTATGCAAACTTACATTAATTTATCTTTTCATTCCATATTCTTCTTCATGCAGACCGGTTTTATACAGATGAAGTTATTGCTATTGCTATTATAAACCATGGAAGTTTGCAGTTTCTTTCAACTGATTATATTATTTTCTTTGCCTGGGGGGCCTCACCTTCTCTCACATTCTTTATGTGTGGGACCTGCCTTTTTTCCGGGTTCAACTCAAATGAGGCCTAGCAGATATCACAGGTCCCTCTCCTGAATGCATACAGCACTTTGTACCTCTCCCAGGGCACTTATTTTCTGCCTGGTGATAACACCTTACATTCCCTGAAGCCCAGCATTATGCATTACATACAGTCAGTGCTCAATAAATACTTGAAGAAACAAGCGTTTGATTGTATTGAGTTGTTTGTTTACAATCCACTGCAGCTACCATTGTGGCAGAAATTAGAGTTAATGTCTTTGTTCCCTGAATAAAGTATTTTTTGTTGAGAAGCTTATTACGTTATTATACAACAAGGCAATTCAACTCTCATTAGCCAAACTGTTCTATTTAACATTCTCAGACTTGTATAAAGGTCTGCCAACCAAAAGCATAGGGAAGATTGGTAGACCTTTATACAAGTCTTTAAAACTCTGTGAACTATGTAGAAGAGTATTGATTTTTTTTAAAGTTATATTTGAAAGTTTATTGAGGCAAAATAACCATTTAGTTATTTTCCTTGAACATCTAGTAAGTTACTCAGAATAGAAGAATTGCCTCCTAAACATGCTACCTCACTATTTTTCTTCTGGTTTTAAACTTAAATGTTTTATGGACTATAACAAAGTAGCATAGTTTGATTATGAAATGTCTATACCTAAATCACTTAGTGTGGATGATTATTTAACATGAGAGCAAACTAAATTTGCTGCCTATAAATTGCATTAGAGACCAACTAAAGCTTGTCTTTGAAAGGATTTCACAGGGCTAGTTACTTTTCACAGATGACCCTAAGAAAAATTTAGAAGGTAAAAATAAAATAAAGTTTCAGTTCGTTTCTCCACTTATCTGTCAAAACTGGGAGAAAATCTCATGTATTTGGTCTTTAGTGATTGCAGGTATGGAAGGATAGGATACATGTCTTACCTGGAAACAAATAAGACTTGCTGCCTATTCTACTATCTTGATCCTTGAGAAATGTGTATCTATTTTCTCTCTGAGTAAAATGGTATTTATAATGTATATGTCAAAGGACTTATGAATAAAAGTGAAAGCTTTCTATTATTAGCAGCCTAATTATTAATCGAAGGGTTCATAAACTGAATTCCAGTACAAGTAAGTCAAGCACAAGTCCTGCTATGCCAAGTCCAGTGGTCTAGAGATATCTTCCTTCAGGTTTCCATATCTGTTCTGAAATCAGAATTCAGATTTGCCTGCTTCAATCTGGATGACTTTACAACCTCTACCAAAGAGTGCTTGCTCCATAATAAACCTTCCCACTGGTGGTACTGCTGCTAAAACTTTGACAGCAGAATTCTAGCCAGTCTAAGAAGATTCTCCAATCACTGATGCCCTTGCTACCACCATCCCCATTGCTGGTGGGGATGCTCGTGTCAGGTGGATGCTCTTGGGCCTCTGGCTGCACTTGCTCCCACCAGAACGAGATCATGGTCAGCTCTTTTGTGGGAGGGGGAATGGTGATCAGTTCTCTTCCCTACCCATTGCTCTGGTCAGACTACCATGCCAGCTGATTCTGATCACTCTCACAGCTGTAATATAGGCTATAGGAAAATCTGCTGGGAACAGTTCCTGTTGTTTGCTGCTTCATGGACCTAGAGCTTCTGCTTCCTTCATCTGACCACTTGACTTAGTTCAGAGGCCAGACTGTGCTTCCTCTCTTTCCACCTGACTGGTGATTGTGCAACATAACAAGTCTTCTCCCACAGGTTCCACTCACTTCTGACTCTCTTTCCGCAGCAGCCTTCAGGTGTATGTTTCAACAGCTTATCACTCAGAAGAAAGAGAGAGATAAAATTCTGCTTTTCTTAAGTACATCTTCTATAGAAATATGAAATTTTAATTTGCTAAAAGATTCTGACTTATTACAAAATACTTTAGTTAATTCTATCCTGAACTAACTAATAGTTTGTGCAAGTGTTTCCTCCTGTACAAACTATTTTTTGGTGGATTTTCTTGTATTCCGACTTTTTCTGAATAGCAAACATTTCTACTTAAAATATCATTTGTCCATTTTGGGACTTAGAACATAGAAGCAGATACTGTAAACTAAAATAGTCGATGATTAAATCGAGAAAGGTATCAGCTCTGGTACTTTCCCCCACAGATGTTATAGTTGAGGTCTTTTCCTAACCAATGACAATTTCGATTATTGTTGAAAGAGTACTGAATATTTTGAGAGACAATGAGGCGAAATTTAATGGAGTAGAACCAAAATTAATTGTTGAATTAATCCAGTAGTTGCCTGTACTAAGAAAGGAATGTGTATGCTTGTCCTTTGCGGTTTCTATATGCATGTTATACTCATTATTAGCCAACTACATTTTCTTACATTATTTTATGAATATTCCATGTAAATAGACTTCAATATACTTTTGTGAGATGGAATTGTGAGATGGAATAGAAAATTGATAGAGTTCAAATGTTCCATCTTCCTGTCCCATGTGAACTATATGTGTATGTGTTTTCATTTCTTTGAATGCCTTCTTATGCTATAAATATTTCATTATGTTTTGCCTAGTTGGATACACAATGAATGATCTCATTTTTGAATGGCAAGATGAGGCACCTGTGCAAGTGGCAGAAGGACTCACTCTGCCCCAGTTTCTGTTGAAGGAAGAGAAAGATTTACGATACTGCACTAAACATTACAACACAGGTAGGGCTTAGGTATTCTTTATTACACTTGTAACTTGTGATTTCATCACAGTCAGATGTTTCTTAATTATAGTGTTAAGTTAATTATTTTAACTATTTATAGCTCAGTGTTCCATAGAGCAAAAAATGGATGCCTTTGGAACTTGCAGATGCTTTGACTCATTGCATATTGTTATATAATTGGTTTGTATGGGGCATGTTTAGTCTTTTTGTGTAAAAAGCCCACAGTTACACAGTAATGATGTTTTAAAAAAGTTTCTTTAATTTTTATGTGAGAAATAAAAGATACTTTTTAACCCGTCTTGGGCAGTAAACATTGTGTTTGCTAACAAAATGAAAGAAAAAGATTCTTTTTTTAAAGGTTTCACTTGCTTAAATTTTTCTTTAGGCCACAATTTCATGAATTTCAAGGTAATGTTACTTAAGCACCTAATATCCACCTTGACACAGTAGCCTTTAGCCTTTGAGAATAGATATCAGATGTAGTTAAACATCAAGGATTGAAAGACTGAATGTGATAGTTGTACATTCATGAAATCTGTTCACTTCTCTCAACTGAAAAAGGACGATTCCCATATATCTATTATAACTGGCTAACTTATTCTTACAGATTCTGTTAAACTGCCCTTAGTTGAGGCATCACTCCAGTGTAGTTAGTGTATGGCCTCCCATTAACATCAGCTGCTGCTCTTATCATTTCATTACAGTAACTGATTCCTCTTGGGCTCTGCATTTTCCAGAACTGTGATCTGGCCTGTCCCCATACAGGGTCTCTAATCTCTTATCTCCTCAGTCAACTCATAGTGTCTGGTGAAAAAGTCACTGCCATTTTCTCACCCCTCGCCTCCTGAGGGGTGAGGATGTTATCCTATTTAGTAGGTGGTCCAAGGTTAACATCTCGACACAAAGATAAAAGGTAGGCAGGTCAGTACCAGTGTCTTTGTTCAATTCTCTAGGGCCAGTTGCAGTGATAAACAACTTTAAGAGAAATGCTGAAAAGCCTTTGGACTTTATTTCAAGTGGTAGATTCGTTTCTTTGGGCTGCTGTAACAAAGTACCAGAGACTTGGTGATGTCCTTTGCCTCTCTCTCCAAAATCCTCTTCTCCCTCCCTCCTCTTGCTCTTTACTCTGGCCACAAAGGCATGCTTCCTCTCTATACCACACTCATTCCTGCTTCAGGCCAGTTGTACTTGCTTGCTCTTCTGTATATAAGCCTCTTTCCCTAAATTATCCCGAATCTAATATTCTCATATACTTCAGGACTGCTCAAATATCAACTCCTCAAATGACTTTTCATAACAAACCTATGTTAAATACCCAAATCCTCTTCCCTTCTACTTCCTGATTTCACTATCTGAAATTATATCTTTAATTTATATGTTTACTTATGAATTTTGTTTCTTTCCTTCATTACCATAAGTTGGTAAAGCTGAAGATTGTATCTCTTTTTATTTCTATATTTCTGGGATCTGCTGAAGAGCATAGATACTCAATAAATGTTTATCGAGAAAGATAATAAAAGAGTGGATTCAAACATGGATAATTTGTATGTACATGTGAGAATATTATATCCTGCCCATCCCAAGAGGAAGAGGAGAAGAAAAGTTGTGCTCTAAACGGGAAAACTTTCCTTTAGGTCTATATCAGCAAGAATGCTTTCTCCCAATTTTGTTGAGGTATAATTGACATGAAATTGTAAGATAATTGGCGTACAATGTGATTTGATATGTGTATACACTGTGAAAAGATTCTCCCCATTGAGTTAATGAACATCTTCATCACCTCCCATATTTACCTTTTGTGCATGTGTATGCATGTACGTGTATGTGTGTGAATGTTTAAGTTCTCGTCTCTTAGCAAATTTCAATTATACAGTACAGTGTTATCAACTAGTTACCATATTATATACTAGATCCTCAGACCTCACTCATGTTATAACTGAAGAATGTTTTTTAAAAATCAACTTTATTGAGATATAATGTATATACTAGAAAATTCATTTAAAAGAATACAGCTCAAGGATTTTTAGCATATTTACAGAGTTGTGCAACCATCACTATAATTTTTTAACATTTTATCGCCTGAAAATATAAACCTTACTTCCAATAGCAGTCCTTCCCACCCAGCAGCCCTAGGCAACCTCTAATCTACTTTCTGTCTCTATAGCTATAAATTTTCTGGATGTTCCATATAATTGGAGTTATATGTGGTCTTTGTGACTGGCTTCTTTCACTTAGCATAATATTTCTGAGGTTCATCCATATAGTGGCATGTTTTACTACTTAGTGAAGTTTTTCTGCATGCAAGGTAATATCTTCTGCTTATGAAGATAATTTTACCATTTCTTTTGCAATCTAAATGCCTTTTATTTAATTTATTCATTTGCCTAGTTATCTTGGCTAGAACTTCCCAGTATGATTTTTAATAAAAAGGACAAGAGAAAGTATTCTTGCCTTGTTCCAGAACTTAGTGGGAAAGCATTTAGTATTTCACCATTAAGTGTGATGTATAGGTTTTTACAGATGTCTTTTATCAGATTGAGAAAACCTAAAGTATTTTCATTTACTTTAAGAATGTTTAGGCATTCTGTGTGTATTCGGTAAATTGATAAAAGGATCATGTATAGCTTGCATACATGTTTTTGACTACTAGGCACTTAAGAGTGAAATCCAGCTTCCCCAGAGTTTATGAAACCTTTGAAGACTTTTAAAATCTCATCCATCCCTTCATCCTGCAACCCTGCCTATGCTTTACAGTAGCAGGTAGCAATTTTCCTAGATGTACTCTTTGTTTCTTCCTTTCACTATTAGATCAGAGATTGGCACTTAAAGAACGATTTTATTTTTCTTAAAATAGTTAGAATAAGGAGGGAATAAAACCAAGAGTTAGATGATTCAAATAAGAAATTATTTAAAGAAAAGATAACATGGTAATACAGTAAGAAATAGAAATAGGGGATAAGCCAAAATATTTGATTAAACCACAATTTATTTCCTCATTAATCATTTACCATGATAGAAACACAAAGGCATTAAATATATAGAACAAATGTATTTCAGGTTTCTTTTTTGTAAGCGTGTTTTTAAGTTATGTTCAAAGTTATTAATGAGAAATAACATGTTTTCTATTCGTTTGCATTAACAGTTTCCAAATTATTAATGTATAAAATAACTTACATAAATTGCATTTAAGGAATTAATCATGTTCAATTGTATTTATCTTTTAGAACTTACTTTAAAGTAAATGTAAGATTTCTGGAACAAATAACACCTGGCTCTAAATAAGTACTTAAAAGTACTGGGAAGTCAATGAGTAAAGAAGGTATTTAAATAATAGATACACATTTCTCCTGTCCATCTCAGAGACAATTGTTAGAATCAATGAAATAATAGATCTCTGAGTACTTTGGTAAGTATGAAGTGCTAATCAGGTGTGAAATCATAAGAAAACATACTATTTAGCAGCACATTCTCATATTATGTTGCTTCTAGATGCTAGCAGAAAAATAAGAAAAATATTTTCCAGAAACCGATACGCATATATGACTTAGCATCCCTTTTTATTATAATGGAAAATTTTAGGACAAAATTATGGAAACAAAATTGTGACATTTGATGCCATAGCAAAGGCCTATTTTTTACCAATTGCTGTATTTATTTTACAACCAATTAGGAAAGTTTACATGTATAGAAGTGCGATTCCATCTTGAACGACAAATGGGGTATTATCTGATCCAGATGTACATTCCTAGTCTTCTCATCGTTATTCTATCCTGGGTTTCATTCTGGATCAATATGGATGCTGCTCCAGCCAGGGTGGCTTTGGGAATAACTACTGTGCTGACTATGACCACACAGAGTTCAGGATCACGAGCTTCTTTACCAAAGGTAAGTGCATTAAATGGACATATACATATATTTGCACCATGTATATATACACACATATATAGTAGTATATATAAAATGATGTATTTATGTAATAGTAATTTTTGCCAGAAATTTTTCAATAGTATATATTATTCATTACTGATTTTTAAGTAATATATAACCAAAGTAGAAAAACTTGTAAAACACAGAAATAGATGAAGACAAAAATTCTGCAAACCAACGAAACTTCTATTCAGAGTTGTGTTATGACCCCCAATTATTTAAACATCAATAATACTCTTCTTATACACTCTAAAATTTTTTTATCTACAAATTTATAAACATTTAGAAATTATTCACATGTGTGTAAATTAAATCTATATGGTATCTTTAAATGGTGGCACAATACTCAATTGTATGAATGTAACACAACAATATATTTACTGACTATTAGAACTAATATAACAACGAACATTGATATAATGAAGTTATATACACACATATATAGTTTTACACATATTTTGATTATTTTCTTAGTATAAATTCTTAGAACTGGAATTTTTGCACTGGTATTTATACACGTTAATATATAGTTAAATTTCCCATCAGAAAAATTTAAAGCAATTACATTCCCACAAGTATTGTATGAGAGTGCCAATATTGCTACACTCTTGAGGTAAATATAACATTTATTATTTTGGGTGTTTCCCGCCCCCACTTCTGGCTTTTAAGTAGCTATAGGTCAATAAAAAAGAAAGCTTATCTAATACCATGATTTTTAATTCTGGATGAGCTGCCAGAATTAAAATAAACTCTTTATGAGGCTTGAAAAGACCAAATATTTCTTTTCACAAGACATACTAAAATAAAACATAATAGCTCTCTTCATCCATTTAGCAGCATAGCAAGAAAAATTTGTTTTCTTCTTGATGATTTCTAAGGAAGACATTCCTACTATTTAAATTAAATAATCTGGTCTAACTTCTGACAAACTTCACTATTATTTTCATTAAAATGATATAGGTAAAATTTATTTTAACTATTCTTGTGTATTTGATGCTATCTACCCATCAAATGGCCATTGTTCCCTTAATCTTTACTATCAATTGCATTTCACAATTCAATTTATTATGATATTTTAATATAATAAATAAATAAAAGTTGATGACAGGACATTTTATCATTAAAAATGTTACTTAATGTAGGAAGAACTTGATAGTTGACAATGCTCACTTGTTAAGATTTAATGGTTGTTTTTCAAAATTAGATATCTTTTTATTAGAACTTAATTGCATTTTCAAAATGATCCATATCAACTACTGTTTTATAAAATGTTGGCCAAGTGAAAATGACAAATCTGTTTATGAGAGTAAACTAATTAGCCTCAATGCTTATTTATATGTGTATAAATTACTCAATAGGTAATGGGTAATAGTTGAAGTTCCATAGTCAATTTGTAAAGGAAATTGCCAGTTTACTCATTGATTTTCTTCATGAGCTAAACAGAAATGAAAACTCATTCATTCTATAAGTTGTCAGCCAGAAAGAAGAGCACAATATGCTTCATTTTAGGAAGCTTTCATGAGGCACAGCATAAAGGCATTTGGACACAAAGATTAAGGCGGAAGTGGGAGATCATGGAGATTTGAGTGGAGAAAGCAGAAATAGAGAAAAGCAATAGATTAAAAACAACAGAACGGAGACATAAGGTTTTTTTTTGTTGTTGTTGTTGAAAGAAAGTCTGGGATAGTTTTATACTTTTTCTCAAAAAATAAAAAAGATTTTAAAAATTGCATTTATTTTATCATGATCTAGGGGAAAGAATGAATTTTTAACCATGAGTTCAATTATATATGTAAATGTATAGAAAGCCTCTTCATCTCTCAGATCACTGAGACAATGACCACTGGAAATGCGGTAACAGATTTAATTCTGACCCACAAAAAATAATTGATTGGTAAGGTGATATATTAAGAGAGGATAGCTATATCATCTTAGGCTTTGTGATAGTTAAGGAATGAGAGGTTGAGCATATTCATTATGTTCTTTAGAATTCAGGAAAGCAGTTGCTAAAGAGTTGGGATAAGTAAGAACTAACCTATTGGATGATATTCATAAGTGTAGAGAATTTCTTAAAAAATGCAATTCTGATTCTGTGGTTCGGTGGGGGGAGCAGATGTAAAGGTCTCACACTTGAGGAACAGATGTCTGAAACCGTGTGCTTAAGATCTGCCTCACAGAAGAACCCTCAGATACCTGAAAGTCTTGCCACTGAAACAACCAACAACCACCATTGTCTTACTGACAAAATCTGGAGACTAAGAAAATAAAATTAAATTCAGGAAAACAATAGGGAATTATCAGGCATAGGAATAAGAATCAATAAATCATTAAGTTATGATAACTTATTCCTTAGTGTTTTGTCTAGCCTCTGTGCCAGTAGCATCTCTTGTAGAAAATGAAGAAGCCTGGAAATCAGTTAAGTAAGACTCAGAGTAGAAAATCTCAAACAATGTACTTTAGCCAGCCCTTGAGAACTACAGAGCTGAGCGTCCTTTCTGATACTGGCCTCTGCAGTGTCATGATAAATTGAGCATGTAATAGCCCCACCAAGAAGACTTCATTTATTCCTTTCTTGGAACTTGGAACTATTCAGCATTTCTGCAGTGCCTGCAGCAGCCAGAAGGGGGTGACAGTGCATTCTATTGTGAGCAACTTTGTAAAGTTGTATAACTTGAATACTTTTTAATACCGAGTGAGAAACAATGGTGGTAATCATGGAGTCGTGTCATGGAGGGTTTCACAGACTCAGAAAGGATTGAATTTCTTTGGGGTGGATTTTGGAAGGATTTTAATAAAAGGAGTTAGTTATCACTCTGACTTCTATGGGAACATAAGGCAGATGGGGTAGAAGTACAGAACTACCAAGCAAACTCTTGTGGTCCAGAGTAGATGCTGGTCTGGCTAGATCTATAGCAGCAGTGGTGGAAAGTAGCAGATGGATTTGGAAAGAGGTAGATGTTTTTTAAGAAAAGGCATTTGAAATTGAAATAGATAGGATTTGTCACTGAGGATTAAGGGAAAGGCAGGAGCGAAGGGTGGCATTTGGGTTAGTAACTGGGCAACTAGTGGTGATAGTTACTGATGGGGAAGGAAGGTTGGAGGAGGTAACTGACCTGTGGTGGAACATGTTAACTTTGAGATGTTTATAAGACAACCACATGGAATTGTCAAAAAAACAGAACTTCCCAAAATTCCGACCAGGGACATCAGGCCTCAGATTTCAAGGAGTAGACTGTAGATGGGTAGGCAAGCAGACTAGAGATGATTTTTCTAAGAATGAAAGAAAGCCCAGAAAGGGGGGGACAGAAGATGCTTGTGGTTGACCCTCCTCTTCTAGCTGGAAATAGGCCGGAATATTTAAAGTCTCCTCTGGCCTTTCCTCCCCCATGGCCATCTCTCCCCGAAACACAGAATTGGTTTGACAGTTTAGTTAAAGGCAAGACCCATTCACCCCCCAAAATTGTCTCCCAAACACTTCGAGATCTCAACATTTTGTGGTAATTTTGAGATGTGGAAAAGCAATCTTTCCTGGGAAGATTAAGTTTAAGTCAGGGTAAAAGAGGGGATAATAAAAATCATTTAATTAGTTTTGAGTATAAATTTGGTTTTTACTAAGACCTTGTTAAGATCTTAGCACTGAGGGAACTATTTTCTTTCTTAAGTATGGGGATGGATAGGAATAGAGAGAATCAGTAGAAGAGACAAAATATAAATTTAATTTGGAAGCTATGGGTTCTAGAAAGAACCTGCATTAGGGAAGTCTAGGAAGATTGAGGGTATTCTGCCATATTATATACACCTTGCCCTTTCTTTTCTGCTTCCGAAGATCAATTATTTTCTGTTAGAGACATATTCCCGTTACTTTTTCATTCTGTTTCCTAAAGGTTAGGTAAGGTCCAGCTGTGATATGTGTTTTCTATTTCATCTCATCTGCAGAAATACAGGAGTATCACCATGTACACACTAGTTTAGATTTTTAGAAATGAGCTTAAAATCCATTACCATATCAGAGACCGTGGAACCTAATACGTTAAACAGACATATGTGCATACATGTACATGCATAAACACACACACACACACACACACACACACACACACACACACACACACTCACCACTCCAGACACAGACTGCCAGACTGCCTTGGCAGGAGTGAGAGAATCTCTAGATTTCAAGTTCTTCTAAACCTTAGCTCCGAATACAATATCACAGGAGATTCGTGGGGCTATAGGGACTGTTTCAATGCAGTTGTATTGCAACTATTCTGCATAACGAACAATCTCCATATCTCAATGGCTCCTCACATTTATTCTTTCTCAGAAGTTAGTGAGTTGCCTGTGCCTCTTCTGGGCTTGTCTGAGATGAGCCGATTTAGGATGAGCTTGGATCTCGTATCTCGCCGTTTGGGGACCTCAGCTGCCGGTAGCATGCTCTTTCCATGGAGGAGCGTAGGAAAGCACGAAGGCGAGCAGAAACATGCAAGGTTTTTGCTCAGCATTGGCACAGTCACTTCTAACTCATACCAAGTCTCCTAGCCAAAATAAGTCAAACAGGGTGCGGGAGTGTGCTCCACCCACCGGGAGCCCTAGGAGAGAGGAAGAGAGGGATTGCCAATAAATAATCTTATTTACCTCAGGGACTATGATTTGCTAAAACTTTCTATTTCCTTCTTTAGACCAGACTCTGTCACATTAGTAATAATCTCGAGAAAATAAGAGGGGAAGAAAGGATAGAGAGAGGAAAGACTCTCCATGATTTCTTCCGTTCTGCCCCCACCATGACGACCATTTCTTTCAGAACAGAGCTATGAAACATTAAAAAATAAGAAATACTTGAAATTTCAAAGGTGGCTACTCAATTAAATATTTCGCAGAAGCTCAGAAGCCAGTAGCTGATGAGAATTGAAAGTTATATGCCAAAAGCTGTTTATGTGGAATAACTTCCTCTCACTCTTTTTTTTTTTTTTGCCAATTTATCTGTGAAACCCACCAGGAGTAGCTTTTGAGAGGACAAACTATCTTTTCCATCTTTCTATCCTCAGAGCCTAAATCAGTACACAGTATATATTTATTGAGTAAATGTCATGCAGATATTTAAAGACAATATGAGCTTGTAAACATTTACTCAGTACCTAATCCTAACTGGAAAAACAAGAGGAAGTCATTTTTTTCATCTCTCTCTCTAGAGAATGTAAAAGCTTAACTAAATTAATCTTTACTTATGTAGAATCCTATTTTTCCCCTGAGAATCAATAAATTAATGAAAAATATTAAATATCATATTTATCTAAAAACTTGGTTCGTAGAAAACATAACAAAGATATGTTTCATATTCAGTTTTTATTCTTCATAAAGATGTCAACTATAAAAGTGATTACAACTGTTAGAAAATATAAATTGAACTGTAATTCGAATGCCATGATTGTGTGGGCACACAAACATCTATATGTGGCATCACGCTGAAAAAAACTGGAAGAAAAATGAGGGATTTCTATTCGCTATTGCGTTTTTATCTAATCAGTTCTCAAAAAATATGTTCTTATTCTTCTAAAAAAAAATCCTGTAATTTTAAAGGAGAGTAAGTTGTAAATGTTGGCAACAATGTAAATGTGGGGAGAGCGGAATTGCAGAGTAATCAAGATTTCCTGTTAGTATAGCAATTAATAACTATTACTGTCAGTAACGTTTCGATCCTCACCATATAATACAAGGTTCTAGTATTCATTAAAAATATAGTTAACTACAATTACTTCAATCATTTATTTTTGGGGTTTTTTTTTCTACTTTTTTTCAGATTTATTTATTTAAATATACCTGGTATACAATTTTATATTGGTTATGTTAGTTTCAGGTGTACTATATAATAATTAAACATTCTTATACTTTACAATGTGATTGCCCCACTAATTCTAGTAATCGTCTGTCACCATGTAAATTTATCAAAATATTATTGATTATATTCCCTTTCCCCTTTCACCCACCCATCCCCCACTTAAATCAAGTTTAGTACAAATATGATGTAAGTGGGTTCATTTTAAATTTATTAATGTAACAAAATATTTAATAAAAAATTAACTTTATAATACAATATTTTGTGAGCAATATATTTAATTTTTAAATTTTTCATAATTTGATTCCATATTATATACATTTAGGAAAAAAGAGAGAAAAAGAAAGAAGCTTAGAAAATGAAAGAATTGTTCATTCACACCTTTTTGTTAAAACCATAAGATATAATGCATATGAATATCATTCAATTTTATTAATATTTTGTTAACAGATAATTTCTAAACATAGGTGGGTTCTATAAGAAAGAGAATAGAAATTAATAGATATCTCTGGCTCTACATTTGATCTTAGAGTCTACAATTATTGGGCTTACTAGATCTCATTAAGCTGAAAATTAGCAATTATCAAGCATGTCTTCTGTAGTTGACATACACAGAGAACCACTGCATAAATTTTTAAATCTGATGGCACAATCAGGAAAAAAGTCTATAATCAATCACATAGTGTAAAATATTTTTGAAACAACAATGGCTTTGGCATCAAACTAAATTTAAAAACAAAGGTGTATATGCAACTTTGGGTTAATTTTACCTAAATTATATCTTAAACTACCTTTACCTCATTCACATATATCCTAGAACCATTCCACAAATCTTCTTGACAGATAATAACTAATGTAAAACTCCCCCTTCACCATTGGAATAAAGAATCAGTTCCAAAAATCAGTGTTGAAAGCACCTACCAGTCTTTACCTGTCTTTAAAATTCCCATTTGAAGTTATAAACGAGGGCATTAGACCTCAGGAGAAGGGAATAGGAAGGTATAGCTTTACAATAAAGATGATGTTACAGAAATACAAAACATCCAGTACAAAGAAGAGAGAGAAGCCACAATTATTCAACCTTAACTAAGCAGGTCAAAAAAAATCGATATATTAAGAAATGCCAGTAACAGCATACTCCTAAGAAGCATTTCCAGCAGCATCCAGAATTTACAGTTTCATCTAAGTGCTAAACATAAGAATTATGTCCTCTGGAAGAGACGATGATAAACTCATAGCTGAAGAAGAAATTACAGAGAATTGGAGGAACTTTCAAAATCCCTGAGTCATTTTGATTGCACTTTTCTTATCTAATGACCAGAGGAATTGGTCAAGTTTATCTCTTTGGGAATAATGCAGCTCTGCTATTACAATTCTCTCACATTTTCTCTCTTAAAATAAAAACCTTTATGTGGAAAATAAATATTGTGTTCAAAGCGTGCTCCATTTACTAAGGGTTAGGAGGATCATAATCAGTATGGATGTGACATCAGTACGGCTCTGCTACTGTATCACCTTCCAGGATAAGAAATGTCGAAGTTCAGGGCATTCTGTGCTGCGTGATTCACCACCTGGCATAGTATTCCAAAAAACAGTTCTCCGGCCAGTTCTTTTCGCTTTTTCAGTATAGGCTTTATTCTAATCAACATCTGTTTTTAAAACGTTATGTATTCTTTTTCTTTGTTCTTATTTCTTTCTCTTTCTAGCTTTAGGTCTTAAATGGAGATCAAAATGATTTTGAGACTTGTTTTATTCTTTCCTATAAGCATTACAAAATTCTTCCACAGGTTTTATACAAGAGAGGAATGTAGGATTAAGTGTACTACAATTTGGATTTTACAAAACCCAGGATTAATAAATAGACAATGTGATCTGAAATAAAACACCTAGAATAAAGCCATGACATGTGCTGGAAATTTTTCAGCATATCTGAGAGAAAAAGCATGTAGCTGTACACTTGAGTCACTTGACCATTCCACAGCCAGAATTATTCATCACAGTTCACTTGAAAATTCTAAGAAAGTGGGAGAATCCACCAGGATTTACTGTTAGTAAAGAAAGAACATACCACCCTATTAAAAAGGCTCGTTAAGCTAATCAATACAAATACAGTGTGATTGTTTTATACCTCTTTCTCAAATAAAAAATATTCGTATTGAGGAAGGAGAGAATTGACAAAATAATCACTCTCAAGTGGTTCCTGGAAATTTTACCTTATAAGGTGCTTACAGGTAGGTTTAGGTGAGATTTTGTGATTCAGGCTCCAGATTCTAGTTTAATCAGTTACTCATTTTTAAATTTAAGTCATGCTGCTTGTAAATGCATTTTTAAATTTCTATTTCTAGATTGATTAATCATATTCTGCGTTATAATTTATAATTTAGTAAGTGTAATTTACTATAATTTTATAGACTGGGTTATAATCTAATAACTGTTTACTCACTAATGCTTTGTTACCCCTGAGCTATGGTATATAGGATATTATTGGTCCCGGGAGGCAAAACTTTTGATCATCTCTATGTGGAGTAAGGTGAAGGCATCTTGGCAGGCCTCTCAACTACAGCATATGGTTCTATACTTACAATATAGCTCACCCAATGTATTTGTAAGGGAATATAATCTAAAATTGTTGCTACATAATAATCTTATCAAAGACTAGTGTAAAAGTAAATTTATTGATGGATTGCCTGAGGGATATGCAATCTGTATATCCCTTTGAATCAGAGGGATATACAAAGCAAAAGGCTTCTGAGGTCATATGTACAAATAAGTGAACAAATCAGCCTGGTATAATTAATAGGGGCTGGGATGAGTACTATGATTAACTAGTGAGTATGCATTCCACACTCAGGAGCATTGTCTTCTTTTTTGAAGCACCGAAGAAATTCATTCTCATGATTGAATTTGGCTTGCATCCTGCCTGTCTACTCTCTGCCTTCTCGATATCTATTTATATCTGTCCTATATTAAGACAGTGCTTCAGAGTACTACCTGGACTCTATTTTTTTGTATACATCCTTCCAATTGATTTTACTGAACTTTAACCCGGCACTATGATGTGAGGAAATTTTTGGCTGAAGATCAGGGGAGGGGTCTTTCTATCCTTCTTTATGTTGCACTCTAAAAATTAACAGCTTCTTTCTACAAAGCGATGAAGTCTGCTTTTTAATAAAGCTGCGTTAGTTTTATATTCAAGATATCATAAACAGTGTTCAGATCATAATACACACTGGTCCTCAATCGTGTGCTTGTAGGGATCCTTGTTTTTCCTTTAAGAAGTACAAATAGTAGAATCTGCCCCATCCATTCCCTTGACCACTTATGCTCACTTTCCCCGTCTTCCAGGCGCAAGGTAGGGTTGCACCTCCTTGTTCTGTTGTTGGTGGTGCTGAAGTGAGTAGTTCCGATTAAGGGTTTTGAACACAGTGACCTGTGCCACTTCGATCCTGGAGTCTTTATTACCAAACATGACACCCATCAGTGCCTTGGTTTTCCTCTGCTATGGTCACTGCCAATTTTCCAACTGAGGTCATAATGAGGATGACAGTGATAACACTAGTCCAGGGTCACCATTAAATTCAAAGTGGACATGGAATGTCCTTTCTTATTTCAAGCCCGTGAGATTTGGGGATTGTTTGTTATTGTATCACATCCTAGCCTGAATCCTTCTTATGCTCACTTGCTTACCTTGTTGGAAATGTAGATGTAGAGAAAGTCACACTTAAGCAAGGTCTCTAAATGTGACTGCTTCCCAGGTTCAAGGGGATTTGATTCCAATCTTTATAACTGGGATGATTGATAATGATAAAATCCAATTTTATATATATATATATATATATAATTTGAATATATATATTCAAATAAAAGCAGGCTTTCTCTATTTTTTAATGATAGCATTACAAAGTAGAATGAATGCATTTTTTTTTTTTTAGGAAAACATAATATAAGATGTCCAAAGAACATCTGATATTTATATTCTTTCCCTACATTATAAAACATTTTTGTAGAATGAGAAAGATAAGACTTTGCAGTAACCTAGCTCTGCACATGCAGCTAATTTATCAAAGGAATCTCTTCTTGGATTATCACATTGCAAGTAGACAATGGTCTCCTGGCTCACAAAAACACTTCATAATAATTAATGTAAGGATGATGTTGAAGAGACTTTTGTTGTACTTCAAAGGATGAAACGTTTTCCTGATTTGGAGTTGCTTCCCTAAAGGAAAAAAACTAGTTTGTTTCTATGTGATTAAACAATGCTCATGTCTCCTTTGCTACATTGTCTGCTGGGAAGTTTATTGTTGATAAAAACAGCAAATTTCGAAAACCATGCTATATGTACTTTGCATACTGACTTCACTCTTAATTATCAGGTAAAAGTTAAAGGGGCTGGCATGTTAAGATACAGATAGAATCCTACTTAGTGTGTTTGCAGTTGTACATTTGTAGAGGAAGCTGGCATAGAAGCAGCCTAATAACTAGGTGACTTAGGACAGTAGTTTAATGGGCTCTGGAGCCAGATTAGTTATATTAAGTCCTAGCTCTGCAACATGGTAGCTGTCTTAGTCCAGAATACCACAGACTGAGTAGCTTATAGACAACAGCAATTCATTTCTCACAGTTTTGGAGCCTCAGAAGTCCAAGAACAAGGCACTGGCAGATTTTGTGTCTGGTGAGAGAACACTTCCTGATTCACAAATGAGAATCTTCTAGCTGTGTCTTCTTATGGCAGAAGGGGTAAAGGAGCTCTCTGGGGTCTTTTTATAAGAACACTAATGTCACTTATCAGGTCTCTACCCTCATGACTTAATCATTTCTCAAAGGCCCCACCCCTAATATCATCACCCGAGGGGTTAGATTTCAACATCCGAATTTTGGAAGGACATAGTCAATCTCTAGCAGTAGTTACTTGTGCATTTATTTTATCCAAGTAAGTTATTTTACTGTGCCTCAGTCTCTTCATTTTTAAAATGCGAGTAGTTTCCTCAATGGTTGTGAGGATTAGAAGTATTACTTTTGGACACTTGGTAGTTCTTTGGGCATTACTAAAAACATTTACTGGCATGTTAGTTATTAGAATTACTTCTCAAATAATAAATGGCCAGTGGTTGCAAATCACTCCACATGGTTTAATTGATCAACATTTTCCGAGAGCCCATAATGTAATAAGCACTGTGCTAAGTACTAGAAATCCAAAGATGAGTAAGACCTGACCCTTGTTTTAGTTCATAGGATATATTAGCTTAAGTGGAGAAAGATACATAAATGGAATATGTCAGCATAGTCAATGATAGTATAAATTATTTGGTGTTTGTTATCAACACATAGTTTGTTAAAATATCGGTATAGATATTTCACCTTGAAATCCTCAAAAACACAATAATTTTTGCAACCCTCTAACAAAAGTTTTTGAAAAATATAAAGTACTTAGGGATTGTGAAACAGAGTGATTAACTGAAGGTGAAACATTCAAGTGGTGCTATCCAACAGTCACCTTGTAGGAACTACCCACAAATAAATATGATCGCAATTGTGATGCATGATCTGAGAAAAGGGTTCTGTGAGAAAAAGTGGAGATAGAGAGGTAAAAAGGGCCATCCTCGTCTAGGCATTTGGAGAAGGTTTTCCTGAGAATGTGATCTTTAAGCTGAGACTTACAGGGTAAACAACGGTTACCCAAACAGAATTAACAGGGAACACAAAGCTTCTGAGGCAGGATGGAGCTTGTCAATCACCTCCAGGTTCCAAGAACTAAAAGGAGGAATGTATTATTAGAGCATAGTAAGTATGTAAGAAAGTGGTGTAAGATAGTAATTAATTATCACATCCTCAGAGAGGCCTTCTCTGATCATCTTTTCTAACCCAGATCCCTGTGCCCTGTCCTTCTCTTCCCATTACCCTATTATAGTTTCTTTATTATACTTCTCCTAAATTATCTTTATTATGTGCTTAATTTTTATCATATATTTTCTCCAACTTGAATGAAAGTTCCACTAAAGATGAATCTTGTCTGCCTTACTCATCTCTGCAACTACAACACTAGGAACAGAACTTGGGTACATCAATGCTGTTCGGTAAATGTTAAATGGGGAAAAATGCGAATGAATGCATGTAATAGGAGAGGTCAGTGGGGGCCAATCAAAAAGGGTTTTATATACCATAACACAGATTTTGAACTTGTATTCAAAGATTAATACTGAAGAGAGATTGCTGCTTAAAGTAGAATTAAGGTTCCAATAGCACAGTGGACAATGGGACGGTTGGCAGGATGGTCCAGAAGAATAAACTGAATTGGAATGAGACTGCTCCAAAGGACAGCAGACAATAGAGGATGAAAAGTAGGTGATAATTCTGAATCATATAGGGATTGTGTCTTAGGTTATGAGTAAGTTGCCATTATGTGCAAGTAAAAATGGCTGTCTTTATTTAAGTTTAGTAGGCTTAGAGTTACAAATTATCAGGTCCCAAGTTTGCTGTACCTCAAGGGACAGTGAGGGTGGAGGAGGAGAAAGAGAGTTGAAACAGGCGAAGAGGGTAAGAGCAGAGAATGAGTAGGCTTTTAAGGTTCAACAATCGGGAGCTGTTCACGGCGAATAGAACACTGGTAGACACTAAGATGTTTGCATATGTCAGTTTTGTTGGATTCATTCAGAAAGTAAATTTCTGATTTAATCTCTTTGGTTCGTGTCATTATAGATTCAGGTTGTTAAAAGAATGCACATAAACTTTACGACTCACATTCTTCCTTCAATGGTGTAGCTTGAGACGGTGCTTTTGAAAGCAGTACTGCATCTTCCAGGTCTGTATTTATTTGAAGGCAGCCCAAAATTTCTGACATAACTGTAGAATTTATGAGATTAAAATTTATACTTTACAAACTGATGGATACTTAGCACAGTACTGGAGTAAAATGAGGGCATACTTCTTGCTCAGTAGAGGTCATTCTCATCAGCAGAAGTCAAGCTTATGATACAGGAGGTGATTCAGGGAGCACCTTTGTTGGCATATTTTATAGGTCAGTTATCACACCATTGGAAGTGTCAAGAAATGACCCCTTTTTAAAGAAAATCCGTCTATCCCAAGGTGTTAACAGAGCATTACTCCAGAAAGTAAATCTCTGTGTGAATCATCATTCATGATTCATTCTTCCACTGGGTTTTAACATTTTACACCCTCGTTTATTTGTTCATTCACTTAGCAAATATATATATACATGTGCGTAACACTCTTGCTGTGATGAACAAAATGGAGGTGCCATCTGCCCTCAAAGAGTTCACTGTTTAAATAGAAAGAGAAAAAGAAATAAATAATTACAATGCAACGTGATCAGGTAAGCACAGGTGCTATGGGATTTTGAAGCAGACTTGGGCAAAGACCAGCCTGAGACCCGAAGGGCCACTGGAGAAGATAGCGGGGAGGTGTTTCCCTTGATCATAACTTCTTCCGAATATTGAGCCACTTCCTCTTTTATACCATAATCTATATTTAGTTAAGATTTCTACAGGGTGACATTTGACAAAAATAACTTCACCAAATATTAAGGATGATGAGAAAGAAAAAAAATACAGAAGATACAAACAGCATCAAAATAATATTATTTCCAAAGTGTAAGATTTGCTCTTTAAGATAACTATACACTAGTCTAAAGGAGGAAGTAATGCATCTTTGCTCACATCTTCTGAATCCACATCTTCTTGGGAAAGGGACTTTTATATTTGTCAGTGGAAAGCAAACTTCTAAGTAATTGAACATTTCTTAGAAAAAACTGAAAAAATTGCTTCTCATAAATATCATTCTTATTTCTAATTCTTGGCAAACGAGATAATTTTTTTTCACATCTATTGGCATGTCTAAGATATGTAATAAAATGAGTGATCTCATGATTACTCCACCAAAGGTAATGATTTTGCTAACACTGCTTGTATGATATAACACTTTAGCTGTGTAATACATACATATACACAATAAAAAGTGACACCAAGACCCAAGGCAATTTTTTATCCTTGAACAATTGACATATACAGCAATATTTGTTCAGTTACAACCTCAAATCACTGCCCAGTTAACCTGAGAGCAATATTAAAGGAATTTCTTAAAAGTTACTGAATTGTTTTCTCCAAAGGACTTAAGTCTAAAGGAGTCTGTTTCTAGGAAATAGGAGCCTATCTCTTTCTTTTCCTCTTCCCTTTCTTTCCCTTCTCTTAGTGTTTCTTCTCTTAAAAAAAATAATTTTAAAGTTCTCTGTTCCTTTTCCCTTTCTTTCTCTTCTCTTCCTTACCTTTAAGGTGGTAGGAAGTGGTCAGGGTCAAGGGGACTGGCTGGGCCTGACAGGACCAGGGTCAATCAAGGAGATAATCAGGACCAAGGCAGCCAGTGGGACCTTTGGGTATGGGTCCAGAACCGATGAGACAGCTGGGACCAATGAGGCTCAGGGTGGGGCAGGTGGCAGAATTAAGATATTAGTTACATACAGGGAGAATAATCAATACATGTTGAAGATGATGGGAACCAATTTTCTCAGTGTCGAGAAAGTACTACAAATCTAGAAAGGGTAAAGGTTAGAATGAACCCTGAGGTTTTGACTTGGAACTTGAAATACAAGTGTAAAAATTCATGTTTTAAAAAAAATATCAGTAGATAAGTAGATGATAGATATTTTGTATATATAATATATAATACTCATAAAATATATAATTATAAATAATCATAAAAATATATAGCATTATATAAATAATCATAAAAATATATAGTATTAATACATATACTACATATATATTATATATGTTACATATATAGTATTATATATAATATATATAATTATATATGAAAATATATACATGTATTTGAAAATATATATACATATATATAAAATTCCTAGCTCTGTCTACTAAGAGGGTCTAGAAGCAGTGAGCAAACGCAGTGCTCAAGTCTTGGTTTCTAAAAGCTGTTCTTTACTAAAGAAAAGATTCTAGGAGAAAAAGCATAATCAAGGACTAGAACAGGAAAAGTACAAGGTAAGTATGGAATATTTTGTGCCAGAAAGTAAAGAAATACTCAAATCATGCTGGAGACTTGCCAAAAAAAATATATGGGCTAACTTCTAGAGGCTCCTACTGACTCAATCTAGATAATGTGGACATCAAAATAAATAATAATGTTAATGCATTATAACATTGAACATAATTGTTATTCTAAGTCTGTACTATAAACAAACAAACAAACAAACAAATGTGGAAGAGTGAATAATTGATTCAGCAAGTATCTTCAATGTCTAGAGGGTAAAAATTTAAAGAGAAAAAGAATATTTATGTAGTTTAAAATCATCTACGCTAAAGGAAAAATTAGTAAATTTTTAATGGAGAAACGTAATAGAGAATAATATTTTAACCAATCGACCAACATTGAGTGCCACTTGATGTGATATACTGTGAAGAATGGAGCATCTCCGTTCCTATTAAAATTCCATTACCTGAGTCTAAAATGAGTAAATATCAAATAAACAAAAAGTAAAAGACATTTAAAAAACTGGGCAGTACTCATTAAAACTATAGAGGCCACAAAAGGCAAGGAAAGTTTGAGCAAATGTTTCATATTGAAGACTAAAGAGATATGATGACAAAATGCAACACAGGATTCTAGATTTAAGTCCTGGACTGGAAGAAAATAATTTTTTTTTTCTACTGAAAGGGGGATTATTGGAACAATTGGTAAAATGGGAATGGGGTTTTAGGATTAGGTGGTAGTATTTTATCAATTGTTAATTCCTGGTTCACTTGGATGTACTAAGGTCATGTAGGAGAGTGTCTTCTTCTTTTAGAAAATACACGTAAGTATTTAGGGGTAATGTGGCATCATGTCTTCATATTACACTCAAATAGGTCAGAAAGAACAACATAAATATAAATATTGATATAAAGACAGAGATATAGAGATAGATAAATGTAACCAAATGTTAACTGCAGAATGTAAAAGTTCTTTTTTACTGTTCTTGCAACATCTGTAAGGTTAAAATTATTTCAGAATAAAACACTTTTTTAATAATGAAAATATGGAGCTAAAAGGTCAATAACATTATCTGTATTTCAATGTTACTTAATACTTTTTCAACCATTATCTTACCATGAAGGTATATTTTAACATTATTTCATATCTTTCAAGCATTACACTGAACTACCCTAAAGATGAAATTACATTTCATGTTATTTTTTTCCTTCATCAATCATATTGTTTGGTCTAGTGCCTCATTTGAAAAAAGTAGCAAAAAAACCACACAAATTTTAATGTATAACTAATATATAAATTTTGTGAAATTAATTACTGAAAAATTCTTAAGTGAAAAAATAAATTGGTGTTATTTCCTTTTTTCCCAAGCTGGTATATAAAACGGTATAATTTAGAATCAAAAATCCAGTTTCATTCTCAATGGAAGTAACAATACAAGTCAATTTGCTTCTCTCTTTCCCTCTCTCGGCTAGGTTTCATATGTCAAGGCTATTGACATTTGGATGGCGGTATGCCTCCTTTTTGTGTTTTCAGCACTTCTGGAATATGCAGCTGTCAATTTTGTATCAAGACAACACAAAGAACTTCTGAGATTTCGACGAAAGAAAAAGAATAAGGTATGCGATTAAATGTACTAGGTTCACTGGGGTACCATTCTTCACTAGAAAGTGAATTTGTTATATTTGATAGAATGCACAGAGAAGAAATGGAGACTAGAGATTAAATGATATGATGTTCCTTTGGTTTTGTCTAACCGATACTTAAATTTTCAAAAATAGCTTCTGGCAGAAAATGATGACACCTAGCTGTATTTTATACAGCATATTTGGTGACATGATAGCTTAATCAACTTCTTTCTAATGTACTTCCCGGAATGACACCATTTTTTGCTGCAACTGACAAAAATATATCATTTGTTATTTACAATGTTAGAGTGTTTCTGGTGGTTTTACTTGATATGTGTCATCAAATATAACAATTAAAATTCTTTTTCGAATTAATTTCTTTAATTATTTCCATAAAATCTCACCTATTTATTAATAATATGATGTTCATGTAAAGCTATGTGGTGTCTTTTTAAATGCATACTTTCATGTTTTTTAAGACATTTCTTCTGAATTCCCATGGAAAACACAGTAAGATACTATTTTTGCCTTGCTATCACCTGATAAATGCAACCCAGCAGAAATGTTATTTAGAGCATCTTTAGGAGGTCACAGGAAATTGAAATAATCTTCTAATTGGATTTGGATGTAAAGAATGGGGTTGTTCCCCTTTATTAAGACTCGTAGTGTCATCTTTCTGTACAGGCACATAGTTTTAATTAACCCTTTTCTTATTCTGTAAGAGAATGTTCCTGTTGACCAGCATATCTATGACTTTACTTCTTTTAATGTGAATGTGCCTGCTGATATTTTAAAAGCAAATGGATCCTTAAGCAATAGAGAAACAAAAGTTATATGCAACAGGAGAAATCGTGGCCAGAATCCAATATACTGGAAGATTTAAGTCAAAAAATACTCAAATCTTAAAATTTATCTTCTGGCTCATATAGTATGCATTTTTAAGGATTTAATTTTTAAAGGATTTCTTACAGTTTCTGAATTATTGACCGTGATTTATAGATTCATAAATAACTTATTTAGTCATGTTTGACTCCTCAGAATCATCACCTGCTCCAGTTCAGTGTAGCATGGAAGGAACATGAGTGTTTTGATACTCTGGGTAATGCATTGGACAGAGAAACAACGCTAGAGCTTGCATTCGACCACATTTTTATGAAAATAAGAGCATATCATGTTATGAACCTAAGAGCAATCAAAATACATTAAAATATATTTTGATGGAAGATTAACTTTTAAAGTCTCTTTCCCCTGACTTCACTGCTATTGGCTGGTTTTCTTAGACTTTTGTCCCTTTCTCTCTTTTTCCTCCTTTTTTTTCTGCCTCCATTAATGCCTATTTACTCCCCCTTTCTCTAATGATGCCTGGCACTGGCTGAAACACTATAACAGAACAAAAAACTCTGTATTACAGAGGGGAAGCTCTTGTCTTTCTTTCCCCATAATGACTGATAAAAACAATTTTTCCTTTTAATATCATAAAACAGAAGTAAGGCAATACTTATTTCCCCGTCTAATTTTGAGTTGCTTTCCTATGTTTTTTTCCCCCCATTTCTCTACTTTTCTCCTCCTTTCTACAATTTAGAAAGTATCAACCTGGTGCTGAAAACACTAGAAATGAAAAAGTATTACGCATGTGGTGTCTGAATGGAGGCTGAGAGCTCAGATATTTTCTACTCCCATCACAAATCCACAGCCGCTGTATCCAATGGATAACATAACAGACTATATTTTACATGTTCAATCTAGTTCCTACTTTAAAAAAAATTATCCTTCACAAAGCAGCTCTTTATTCAGTTTTACCACCTAAAGAGTATTGGGTTACAAATATTTGACGTTCCTTCTTTAGTTCACAGAAAGACAGCAAGATTGTTTTCTAGTGATTAGCATGCTAGGAAAATGCAGAAATGCAAAATATAGTAATAGCTTATTGTTTTCTAATCACTATTTGAAATACTCAGGGAGTAAATATTATAATTAATATTCAGTGTGAGAAAAAGTCCAATTTTTTAGGTCATTTCATACTTTGAGGAGCGGATAGCTTGCATATGTGAAAATCTATTAATTGATGCATATGGATGTTGAAATGATACGTGCAATTAAAACAAATTGTGCAATTATATTTAACCATATATGCCTTGATTCTCTGGTTTCTCAATCCCTCTTGGTCCACTTTACCTTCCCACAGACAGAAGCTTTTGCATTGGAGAAGTTTTACCGTTTCTCAGACACGGTAAATTCACTTTCTTAAATCTAAGTAGAGGAATGTGGTCATCAGTAAAAAAGCAGACAGCGTATTCTGCACCCAGGCAGTGTCTGGTGGGGAAACACGGGCTCTTGAATATTTAAAGCCAAACCACCATCGCCTCCTTCAGCTGATACTCTCTAACACCTCCATTTGTCTTTCCTCACTTAGTAAAAGGATTTTTAAATATTATCCTTCATCTTATTAACCAAGTTATTTGATCAGTCAAAAAGATTTTCGAATACATATTCAACAAAAATATCACATATATTTTATTATAGCCTCCATAGAAGAAATAATCATATGTTTGACAACATCAATTTCAAAATAAATGGGAAATTTATTTATACAAATAATTTTTGCCAGAAAATAGAAACCTAAAAATAAGTTAAAAATGAAAAGCTTTTGTCCAGCTGATGTATCTATAGAATTCACTCTGAATGTTGGTATGTTGAAATTCTTTACAGTAAATGAATAATTTTGGTTTTAATAATGGCATCCTTTAAAATGTTCAATTAGAAAGAAATCACAAGGACATGTGTCCAGATTTAGTAATTGAATTTAAACATACCAAAACTAAGAATTTAGGCTAGAAAATCATATCCATACAGTCCAATTTATTAAACTAAAATTTCTAGGGAAAATTATTTAAAAATACCTCATCAGATGATTCTACCGCATATATACATACCTCAGTTCAGGATTGATATAATGTTAGATGAATAGACAAAAGACATAATATTAGATGAATATTAGAGTAATCTCAATATCATAGCCAATATCTAGACCCAGTATTATTATAAAACATGTATTATGTTTTCTTATATTATAATATATAATCACTCAACTATTTTTCTTTTCTAATAAAATTGTATATTTGTTCCAAACACAGCTAGCCAATTGTCTTTTATTTTTATCCCTGAAAAAAAGTTTTCACATGATCCAATTACCTTTATTTGTTATCTTAACTGTAAATTTTTTAAAATAGTAATTGCATCTAATTTGCATAATCACTTATAGTAACCTCTTTGGGAGAGGTATATATTTAAATTTCCAGTAACTAAAGAGTTCTTATAAGAGCTTTAGTATAGAAGACACTAATTAAATACTGCTTTACAAAAACAATGCAGGAAGAACTCTGGTGAAAAATCAGGTTTACCTCAGTAACAGTCAATAAGGTTATTTTTAAAAAGAAACAATACAATTTGAAGTACATTATTAGAAGTTTTCTGTATTCCCATTTATTTTTACAAATAATCTAATCATTATGCAAATTTGGGGTTGATTTTTAACTTTTTAAAGACTATTTTCTTCAAACTAATAACTCTCTGGGACAACGGAACTCATCCTTAAAAAAAATGAAAACGTGTTTTGCTTAGACACAATCTAATCGATCTAAATCTTTAAATGAACACAATTAAAGAGTCTAAATGTCGACCCGGTGCCCTTTCTTTTCATGAGTACTGGTTACTTGAGTTTTTTTTTTAGAACTCTAATTCGGCAGAAAAGGCAACATAAAATAGCCTCATTATAGAAAGTTTGTCTCAACAAGGAAATTGATACTGACATAAATATTAGTCCCAGGAAAGTTTTAACTTGCTTCAGCATTGGCTTTGGCATTGGAGACAATATTTTAAACCTTACTTTTGTCTCTCTAAAGGTACAAGTGAAACTTGTGTCTATTGTGAAAGGATAAATGTTTGCTCTTGTATGCAGATTTCCCCACCCCACACTGTCATCGCCTGCTGTGTGCATTACCCACCACTCCGGGTCATTGACGCTTATCCCCAGGGCTGTGTATGAGTGGGTGTGTGCATGACGTGAAAGTATTTTGGTTAGAAGCTGTTCTTCCCATGTATGATATCATTATGTTCGTCCTGCAGGGTTATGAAGACACCAACATATTTCTGAGCATATGTAATTTGTTAATAGATATGGATGATATGGGATTGCTTCAGAGCATTTCATGTTGCTTCTTTTGCATTGCAACATAATGTAATTTTCCAATGGATTTCTGGGAGAAAGCACATTCACACAGTATTCTAGTACCTCTATCTTCCTACTTATTATTGTATATTAATTATCATGTATATACACAAATGAAATAAGCATGAACTTTAGTTCTAGATTTAAATAATTGCCAAGTTTGTATTACTAGTCATGATAGTTCTCGTTTTAAAATAAATATGTCATTGACTGTATTTTGACTATCTGTATAAAAACTTATTATTTTATTTACTTAGGTATTTATATCCTGTCTTACTTCAAAAATAACTCAAAGTAACTTCTAAGAATAACCAATAATTGATTTTTTTGTTCTGTACATTTCATCAGTTCTATAGTCTTAGGACAAATACAAATATACATGTACACTATTTTGGTTGAAGGAATGAGACTCCATTGTTGAAAACAATGCAGCACCCATATATATTAAATTGTTTAATAAAGTTTTCGTCCTAGGTCAGTGTATGGTATATTCTAGATTATAAGATATTTTTTCAATAGGTAAATTACTTCCTACATATCTCTTTGATACATATCTGAAGACAGTAGTTTCCCAAAAATTGCAAACAAAATTCTATTTCAATGACTCTGATACACAGAAGTTAGAAATGTCATTCACTCAAGGAGAACAAAAATTTTAAGAATTTAATTATTTCTTGAAAACAAATATTTGGAGTTTAGGTTAAATGCAGCTATATTTTTTAGAGCTATAGTGCCTCTAAAATATTTGTTTGGGAAAATAATATTCAATAAAGTAATATAATCTTTACTTAATGTACTTTTACAGCACTACAGAAACTTTCATCTCAAAGTTAGCTAAAATAGATTTACAGTACTGCTTTCTACATATGCCATCTGTGATATCATGTCATGCCACAGTTATGAGTCAGCACTGAAAGAATCTAGCAGATTATGCTAGAAATAGATATATAGATTTTTAAAATTATTTTATTCAATACCCTATAACATATGTATTACATATTCATAATGTTCCATTAAAAACATTTATTTATAAATAAAACATTTATTTTTTTAAGCTTACATTTTACCATTCAATAATCTCCAAACCATTCTATCTCTGATTCTAAGTTCAATATGCTAAGCATAAACTTGGCTAATTCATAACTAATTCATAAGTCATCTATAACAAATGCAAACTTCTCTAGGGAGCTAGATTTTAAAGAATTTTATATTGACAATTGACTTGCAACTATAAAGTATTTTTAACCTCATCTATAATTTCATTATTCAAGCATCTCATTTTTAAATAATGTAGAAATGTATATGATGTATTAAACCAAATATTTTATATTAGGCTAATATTTAGTTTAGAAACTAAATTCATTCATATAGTTCATCTTACCTCAGAATTTTCTGAATGATAGTAATTTTTCTCAATAAAAATAAGCCACTGTTATATTTTTTTTCAAAATCACTTTGAAATCATGTAAATGATAAATAATAGTAAGTAACATTTTCCCTCTTACTTTCCAACTTGGTAATTAAAAGTTATAGAAAATTATTTTTAAAAAAGACTTTTGGGATAATTTACTTAACATCTTGATTGTATAAAGAACACCCCAAATGTACCTACTAGAGGAGAAACATTAGGATAAGACTAACATATTTAATGCTATTGTATCTCACAACAATTTGCATACTCATCACTAACACTCTTAGATGCCGCATGTTTCGTTACCACTCACTGAGAATCTTTACGTTCTTCACTGCTCCCGCATCCAAACAAATTTTTTTTTTTGGGGGGGGGGTTCACTTTTGAGGACTGGAAGAGGATAGGTGATTAATGCTTTTTTAAAAATTTATTTTTATTTTTAACAATTTTTAATTTTTCAATTAAAGTTGACATATAATATTATATTGGTTTCAGGTATACCATACCATGATTAGACATTTATATAATTTACAAAGGGATCACCCCTATAAATTTAGTACCCATCCGACACCATACATAGTTATTACAAAATTCCCTATGCTGTACTTTATATCCCCAAGACTATTTTGTAATTACCAATTTGTACTTCTTAATCCCTTCCCCTTTGTCATCCATCCTATCGGCCCCACTCCCACCTAGCAACCATCAAAACGTTTTCTGTCTCTATAAGTATGTTTTGTTTTCTTTGTTCGTTTATTTTCTTAGGTTCCACATATAAATGAAATCATAAAATATTTGTCTTTCTTTGTCTTTCTCTGACTTATTTCATTTATGTAATACCTTCTAGGTCTATCCACATTGTTGCAGATGGCAAGATTTCATTCTTTTTTATGGCTGAATAATAGTCCATTGTATACGTGTACCACTTCCTTTTTATCCATTCATCTGTCGATGGACACTTAAGTTGCTTCCATATCTTGGTTATTATAAATAATGCTGCAATGAATATATGACTGCATGTCTTTTTGAATTTGTGTTTCGGGTTTCTTTGGCTAAATATTCAGAAGTGGAATTGCTGGGTCCTTATTTGTTTCTTATTATAGCCTTTGTTTTAAAGTCTATTTTGTCTAGTATAAGTATTGCTACCCCAGCTTTTTTTTTTTTTTATTTCCATTTTTATGAAGTATCTTTTCTTTCAGTCTGTGTGTCTTTTGATCTGAAGTTTCACGTATGCAGCGTCTATGGGTCATGTTTTTCTCTCCATTTAGCTACCTTATGTCTTTTAATTGGAGCATTTAATCCATTTCCATTTAAAGTGATTCTTCATATGTAGTCATTGCCATTTTATTGTTCCTGTTTTTGATTTTTTTTCTTTTTCTTCTTAAAAAAGTCCTTTTAACATTTCTTATAATACTGGTTTGGTGGTGATAAACTCTAGCTTTTCCTCGTCTGAGGTAATTAATTCTTATCTCACATATATATTAATAAGCAATGTTTGATGATAGAAAGGAAGCTATTCAACCGAATGACTATATCTATCTTTGTATTTTAACCTATCTCTAATATTTCAGTTATAATATGCATATCATATGAATCAGTCTTTGACATAATTCTCTAAATAAAATTAAAAAGCATTTAGAATGTTTCACAACATGATATTGATGCTTAATTACTGAAATATTTTTTTCATTTCCAAATTTAGTGAAAACAGGTCCTCTTATGGATTAGTACACTAAAGAAATAACTTTTTACAGTCTTTATTGCCTAGCCTTTTAACTTGATTGAAGTATATTAAAAGGATTTACTTGTGGGCAAATTAAGCTATTTTTTAATCACCATGTTCTTTAGCTCATTTTTAGTTTATTCTATTTAATTTTTATTATTACTTGTATTTTGAGTTGTAAAGTGCCTTAATTTTATGAACATTAAATATGGGCTAACACATAGTATCAAAGGTTTTAGATATTTGTCTAAACAGCTTGCTTTTTTTGGCCTTTAGTTCATTAGAAACTCAAACTGAAAATATCTCTAGAAAATCTGGATGATTATCTCAAAAAAATATTTGAGTGTATATTGGACAAAGACTATTACTGCACATCAGAACATCTATCAACACAGGATAATTTTATCATTGAGTTTTGCAAAGCAGAGAAATTAGTTACAAAATAATTTAATATACCTTTTCATATAGTAATCTAGTACTGATGATGAGCTATTAGAAAAGCTTCAACCATGCTTAAAATTATTATTTTAAGTAGAGCCATTAAAAAAATTCCAGTAGACCTGTCCTTTTTAAGAAAAGTCACATGGCCTTTTTGAGGTCCAGGGGTCCTTGCTCTCATCATCTGACTGCCTGGTCTGATGTAGCCGAGACCCTGTTTCTGAAGGTGTGAGATGACTCCATGTGCCTATCTATGGGCATGCCTAAAACACTAGTGCTGTGTCATGGAACATGTTGACAACACGAAACACTCCTTGATTTCAGAATTAGATTCACAAAGAATCTTAACTGTCATATAGAAACCCCCATCTATTGTAACAATCAGACAGTAAGGCCTAGAGGAGCAAAGCAATGTTTTTAGTTTTTTGCTGTTGGTTAATTTTTAGTGAAACTCGAGTGCAAGGCCAGTTGAGGAGTATGCAACTGAGTAGGCCTGTTTTATCTACTACTTTAGTGCTAATTTAGTTTTTGTGTATTTAAAATATCTAATAGTAAAATAATTCAAGTCAGTATTTTTTATGTTGTATATTATGCAATTTCCACAATAATACAGTTATAACAAAATGTTAATAACAGCAGCAATTTGAGTACCTTATCAGGTATTTTATATATTTTCTCTCACCCTGTATAAAAACCTGGAGCTAGAAACTAAGAATCTTAGCATTGTGTATTAAATCACATTCTATAACATAATTTCTAAAGTCTATTTTCTAACATATGCCTATAGGAAATTTTAAAATGGATAAAAATATAAGTTATAAAGATAATCTTCATATAGAAAACTTACTGAGAAATAGGCTTACTTAAAAACAGAAATTATTGGAAAATAATAGTTTAACACTAGCACGCAAGACATTACAGGGCATATTTTCATAAACTACCATTTAAAATGTAAATTAGAAAGTGTTAGAAGAATTCAAAAAAAGTTCCATCATGATATTCAAGCTGACTAGCATAGCTGTACTGTGCCTCTAGGAAACTTTTGTTTCTACACTTGACTGTATATTATCACCTACAGACCTTGTTGGACATGCAGATAACTGGAACAGCAAAAAAGCTAATGAGCAAGAATCTCTGCAATTGAGGTCTAGAAAATTGGGTCTCTGCAATCCCTCCGAGTGGTTCCAAGACTAGTGTTATGTGCACAGTAGTGCAGGAAACATTACCCTTGCCTAGACTATCATCATAGCTTGCACATAGAATGATGGTAATTTTAGAAATTGTTGCCAGCTTTTATGATGGACTAGTGCTATAGGAAGACAGTTAAGTTTAAATTGTTCAAATGTGTCATTTTATATTAAAACCAATATCCAAATGTGAAGTAGCTTTGTTCAGTACAGCACCATGTCTCTAATTACAGGCTTAAGGAGACAATCATACTTACAAGACATAAGAAATAGGCTTTAATCTTATATATCAGGTACTTAACTTTTTAGAAGGATAAAAGGCAAGAGAGACAGCAGTTAAAGTATCTATTTAATTGTGAGGCCTCACAGCTACTCAACCACATAGGATATGTACACCTAGAATCATTATATCCGGTAACACAGAAGAAAAATTCTGAGGTGGGAAAGACAGATTTATGTTACAGCATTGTACCCACCCCCCACACTGCCACCACCAGAAACCAAAATACTCTCTAAAGGCTTTCTTCCTTCCTCTCACTCATATCTACTCACTCATGCATACACTAATCCAGTGAGCTAGCCAACCCTCATGTCCTTGTCATCCTGTCTTTAGCAATGAATCTTTTAATTGCTCATTCCAATTTATATTTAAACCACTGCTCTGCAGGTGGATGGGCTGTGGTATGCCCATTTCTATGGTGTGCTCTTGGGCCATTCTATATGCTGCCTATGTTTAAATCTGTTCCTTCGTGTTAATGCCTGTTATCAGGAAACTCAACCCAATGGCAATTTCCAAGCCATTTTTTCCTCATGTCAACGTTTAAGACAAAGTTTCACCACACCAATGGCTTCATCGAGCAACAGAAGAACATTTCATAGTACTGTCCATTGCTGTGTGGCCTGGACACCATCATAGCTACATCCATGGCCAGTCCAAGACATCAGCTGTGGCACTCTAGTCCCCTTCTGAGCCAGGAACTTGGTGGTCATTGCATGACCTAATTTAATCTCACCCGGGAATTTTTATAAGAAACTATATCTCCTACCCTGGGATGTTCTTAATTGTCCATTTAACAAGCAACCATTTACCTGACCATAAGGCAAGGCCATGGCTTGGGCCCAGGAGTCTTTCGGTATCCAGATAGCTCAGATTGCTCTCAGAGTAAGGGCCAATTATTGGATACTGCCATATATACTGTTCTCAAGTCAACCTAATGTGTAGACTTACCTTGCTTTCTTTAGCTATAGTCATTTGCTCCACACGGGTATGGTTTGAGTCCTGACCTTCTAAATGAGGGTTTCCATCGGTGAACAAGGTGGCCTATTTTGCCTCCATGGGATGAGAATCATGAGGTTCAGGCCTTTCTGGTGGCTCAACCGGAGACTTTACCACTGATCCCTCACCAGGCTACCTTTTCATGATGGTGTACTTTGCCCTGAGGTACTCCCCATAGCTTATTCCTGAATATACCATTTTGATTTTCTCAGGAACTTACATTGGAATGCCTTTTGACACCACCTATGATGCGGTAGGTATCTTAGGGCTAAATATAGTCTGATGCTCATTAGAGTCCTTCAGTTTGGGGGGCTGCTTCTACCAGAGCACAAGAGAATGCCAGTAGCTGTCATTCAAATAGCTATACCTGCTCGCAGCATCAGAGTTTTCTAGTCTAGAATCCTAGCAGCTCCCTTGGAGAGCCACAATTGAGCTTTTCCAGAAAATCTAGTCTACATATGTTTTAGTAGTAGATAACTTTGCAGTTGATGAATTTTAAGAACTCAGAAAAGCAGCTTGGGCTCTTGGCTGCCTCACATCTCTCACAGTTTGATCTTGTACCCCTTTCCAATTCAGTCTGTCTTCCAGTCACTTGATACGGTGTGGCCAGCAGAAATACAAAATGTCTCTGCCAGATTTCAAAAACTGCTGCAATTTTTTTTTTCCCATAGTGGGATCCAGAAGAGACAGCACTTTGCACTTTATTGTTTGTGAATTGTCTCCAGTACTTTGCCCAGGCTATCGCCCAGGTTGTAGAAACTGGGCCCTGAATTTTTTCTGGATTAGTTATTTAGTCACATGGCCACTACAGTTTCCAAATCCTCCTTTGACTTTCTCCTCAGAGAGGAAAACTATCCTTTATCATTAACCAACTTTTGACAGTGATCTGGACCAAACTGTTTCCAACCAGGTTGTGGTAATATGCTGGAAAATTCAAGCTTTCTTAAGGGATGACAGACAGTAAGGTGAAAGTTGGGTCTACCCCACAAAAAGATGCACTGTGTTTGACTTTTGCGGGGAGGGTTTAAAAGGAAAGGCTAAGTCAAGTCTGTCAAAGCATACCAGTCTCCTTTGTCCTTCTGAAACTCTTGAAGGGTTTTCATGGCGTTCATTGTGGTGGAGGCTGTTGGGGACTTCTGTAGTGAACCCAAGTAGTCAGCCGTCATCTTGCAGGACCCATTTAGTTTTATCATAGGCCAGATAGGACTTTGCTAGAGAAAATTAATGAGGGATTAGCACCCCTGCTACCACCATTTACTTAATTAGAGCCAAGTTTCCTTTATCTGCTGGAATCTTATACTGTTTAATAGTTACTACCTAGGAAGGTCTAGGCAATTCCAAGGGCTCTCATTTTAGTACATCCAATTACAACTGGGCTAAGGAACAACTGTCCTAGATTAGGCTCAAGCCAGAAGTGACAAGATCATTCATTCATGTGTCATATCCTTTCAGATTCTACATGTAGCCAAAGGCAATGCCACCTACTGGATATATCTTAGTCCCTTATTTTTTTATCCGCAGTCTTTACTATAACCATTATACCTACTACTATAGCATCACTTTGCCTCTTTTTCTGTCCCCAAGCTTCTCTTTTGTTCTTAACATTGTCTCCTCGGTCCTTAGCAGTATTACTGTACATTGTGCATTGGCATCCGGTAATCCCAAAAAGCTGTGTTCCCCACCCCCTGGCTATTCAACTTTAAGCATAGCATAGCCTTGGAGCCCCGTTCAGAACTGAGCAAGGAGATCCTGGCCTTCAAGTCAAATAGTCTTTGTTTCAACCGCCTTAACGGATGGAGTAAATTCAGCAACCCATATCAGTGCCTTTTGTTTCCATTCCCCATCGGCATCATTGGATTTAACTTCTGAGATGAAAGCAACACATTTAACAGGGGTCCTTCAGGGGAAGCAGCTGCTGGAAGTGGAACAGATTTCCTTCCTCTCAGCTGGTGATTATATGCCAGGAAATCTTTCAGAGGAATTCTGTCAGTTTTCTTCTGTGTCTTAAAAGCTACCTCAAGAAAGCTAATAGATTCACCTCTGGCCATGACCTTTCTTCTGAATAGACCAGATATTTTTTTTCCACCAGTAACACCTAGCGTGACAACTGCAAGAACAAATATACCCATGAATTAAATATACCCTCCTGCCTTCCCCAGAGGAGAGCCACATGGCGAACCCATGCCTGAGGGACTCGCCTAATCACTGTGTCTTCCAGTGTTTAGGTCAGAGGATAAGGCTCCCAAAGGCTCATTGATTATACGCCTGCCAGTAATTCCTGAATGGCAATGCTGCAGCAAATTAGGAGTTAGCATTCACCCCAACATTGCTTTTCATGCTACAGCATGCAAAAAAAAAAAAAAAATTATCAGTTCCTAGGTCAATCAACCTTAAGATCTTGGAAAGCATGGAGATCCAGCTCTTTCATATTGCTTTTTTTTTTCTTTTCAGTATGATAGCTACAAGCCACATGTAGCTATTGGGCCCTTGAAATATGTAGTCTGAATTGAAGTATGTTAAAATATGTCCTGACTTCAAGGACTTAGTATGAAATAAAGAATATAAAATATCTCTAATTTTTACTTTCACTAAATGTTTAAATGATGCTTAGGACATGTTGAGTTCAAGAAAATATATAACTAAAATTAGTTGTGCCTGTTTCTTTTAACTTGTTAAGCTGTAGCTAATGTAAAGTTTAAATTTAAAATTACACATTGAGCTTTCATTTGTGGCTCAAATTATATTTATATCTGACAGGGCTGCACAATAGTTACTGGTTTCCAGTGACATTCGCCTGGGGTTACAGAGATTAGGTGTAATGTCCTTTTAAGTCTCAGCTGGACCGTTGTTTTCATCCTGAGCACAGGCCATGAAGCTGCTTGCTTTACTTGCTCTCATTTTTCTCTGCCCTAAGTGGTTTAAGTTTCACAGCTAATTACTTAATAGGAGGCAAGGAATTAATTGTATCTTGAGCCACTTTCCCCTCAGTTTTATTACCCTGGTTCCCTTCAGTTTTATCTCACTGATCACTCATCTGTCAATTTAACAAGAGATACGTCTGTCATCCATATTCCTATAGGAAGATTATCCCCAATTATTTTCCACAGTGCTTTTGCCCAGGACAGGTCAGTATCGCGTTCTCATCAGAATTCCCTCCCAGAACTTTTGGCTGTATCGAGTCTGAAATGATCTGAAGGCCTGATCAGTCAGCTTCTGTCACCACTGCTGAGATTTGGGGTTCTCACTCCAAATCAGACCCTTTAGGCACAATAGGCTTTAACTTAATATAACGTTTATTCAGCCCTACGGGAGCATGGGAGGCAGGCGCCACAACAGACATAGCATCTTCATCTCATCGGGAGGCCTGGCAGTTACTCGAGAGCACGGCTTCCTTGCCCCTCACCCACACAGATGTGTAGACGCAGCTGCCACAGACAAAAGTCAAGGCATATGTGATTATCCTGACACAGAGAAGCCACAGCCCTATCCCCCACCAAATTTGTATGGTGTCTGGTCACATAGGCCCAAGACCTTCAGGCTACTACATGGCTTTCCCAATTCAGGTGTCTTCCCTCACAGTAACTGAAGCAAACTCTATATTCTCCATATTTTCAAGGATGATGCTGGAAGAAATCGGAAGTCATTCTCTGCAGTCCTGAAACAGCCCATGCCTGATGTTAACCCTTTATTCATTGTCAGTTGTGTGGGAAGATATAGTTGAGAAAAATACAGTTGTTTACTAAATATGTTAAATAGTAAAAGGATTGTCCCTGTTTTGAGGTCTGGGGGTCTCTAAAGGTTGAAAATAACAAGTTCTTCAGGACAGATGGTTAGAAAGATAGTCAGTGGAGGAAGGTGATTAAAAAGTGCAAAGTTCCAGTTATAATTAAGCACTAGGCATGTAATATACAACGTGATGACTAGCTAACACTGCTGTGTGGTTTACGAGGGAGTAGATCCTGAGTTCTTATCACAAGGAAACATTTTTTTCTTTTTCTTTTATCTATAAGAGATAATGAATGGTAACTAAATCTATTATAATCATTTCACAATATATGTGAATCAAACCATCATGCGGTATACCTTCAACTTGCACAGTGATGTATATCAAGTATTTCTCAATAAAATGGGAAAAAGTTGTCAATGGATACTGCTTTTCTAAACACAGCAGCTAGAATCCTAAAAATCTTAGCAATTTTTAATCAGTGTCTCAATTGGTTCAACTAATAGATCAACACCTCATTGTAATTGTTCATTGAGAAGTTATCTTTTATCTTATTTTGAGATGGATTTTTAAAGTTTTGAAACATATGTGGTTTAAAAGGTTAATTTTTACTTCAGCGTCCAGCTGGTTTGCACGCAAAAACTTTACAAATTACCCAGGTGACCTAAGTTTTCCTTCTGGAATGCAACACCAGCAGAATTTACTAAATTATAAGGATACTATTTCAGCACTTACTTAAGAACAGTTTAATTCTTGGTATATTCACTGTTTTTCTGATATAGAAAATTCAAAGCAAACAATAATTTAGCCTTAAAATGTCCACAGAAGCTAAAAAAATTGCCAGTATAAATAAATATTCACATTAAAGACTGTCAGAAAATCAATTTCCAATCTTTTGCAAGATTACAAAAGTAGTTACATGTAATTTGGATCATCAGCTTTTATGTCGTACTTGTTTCCTCAAAATTCGATTGTTCGTACATCTTAAGATGAGATATTTTCCAATAATTGTGTTTTTGTTTTCAGGTGGAATTGCCTTTATAATTCACCAGAAACCTATTTTATACATTAATATATCAACTTCTTTTGAATATTAATATATTGACTTTGATCATCTTCTCATTCTTAGAATACATTTTAATTTCTATTTTTTACTTTTATATTTTGTAACATGCTGTTCATTGTAATTTTACTTTCACAAACCTAATATAATTTTTCAAGAGCTTCAGCACTTACTTTTATCTCTTATATAACCATCAAAAATTACTTCCATAGGAGGAGAGCTATAACAAATCAATATAATGTCAATTTTTAAACTTTCAATTTTAGTAACAAAAAGAATCCAGTTAATTGGCAGTAATCTACTATTACATTCTAAATAAATTTGTTAAATTATGTATTAATGAATTTCATTATAATTATTAAATATATTTTCCTATCAAAATTTTTTTATTTATCATTTTTATTAAATAATTTTTTTAAATTTTGGTTTTCTTTTTGGTACATACATAGAAAATTCTCTTCAATTTGCAACATTTAAGAAAAAAGTAACAATATTTTTTAGAACAATAATTTATAATTTTTTTAACATGAAATAAACTTTAGCTGAATTTTATTCATAATATCTACTAAACCAATGCACTTGAAAAGTAATTGTATATAAATCAAAATATATAACTATCTTGTAGTCTTCCAAATGGGTTAGTATAAAATATAGAAGTAACATTAAGTGAGGATAACAAAAAACAAGCAGTGTTATTGAGTTAGACTGTTCAACAAAGTAACGTAAAATTGCGGAAATTAGCTCTAAAAAGTTTGCCTCAATGAAAAAGAAAAATTCAGTCAATGACCATTGTATTTTCCCCTTTGACATCATAGTTCATAAACATATATAACATACTATTCAAATAGATTTTTTCTTGCTCAGTTAATTTAGATATTCTAGCAATATGTAGACAATACCAGAATGTTTAGGTTTTTTCATTAAAACATATCATTTGAGAGTTTCATATTTCTTAATGGATACATCTATATGATACGGCAAGATAAATCAATAAAATTTGAATGAGGAAAAAAAACACTCATCTTTATAGGCTTAAATTATCCTATAATAATGTTAACATTTATCATAATAAAGCTTAAGTTGTGATTCTGAAATGTGTTACATATGCTCTATTCCATGACTGAAGTGTTTTCTTATGTTTTTCTTATGGCAGGATGATGAGATAAGGGAAAGCCGATTCAGCTTCACAGCCTATGGAATGGGACCGTGTCTGCAAACAAAAGATGGCGTGACTCCCAAGGGCCCAAACCACCCAGTCCAGGGAACTCCAAGGAGCCCTGATGAAATGAGGAAGGTCTTTATCGACAGGGCCAAGAAGATTGACACAATCTCTCGAGCCTGCTTCCCATTAGCCTTTTTGATTTTTAATATTTTCTACTGGGTTATCTATAAAATTCTTAGACATGAGGATATTCACCATCAATAAGATTAAGTCTGCAGGGGCATGCACGTATAAAACAGTCAATTCAAAAGGAAGTGTCTTTGCCATAGTGGTGTGTGTGTGTGTGTGTGTGTGTGTGTGTGTGTGTGTGTGGTGTACAATGATGACCATTGTATTAAAACAGCATAAGGAAAGGTATTATTATGAATTGCTATGCAAAGTCATGAGACAGATTAAGATTCCTTTAATGGATGCAAAATATATATTATGCTTATTGTATTTCATATTAAATTAAGATTATCTGCTCTTTTACAACAAATTACATAAGTGGAAGTATTACTACCAATGTGTTTGTATGTTATATAATATCACATAATAGTATATCTGAAAACTACTTTAGATTCCTTGATTTTTAATTCAGTATTAAGTCTTACAAAAGTAAAATTTGCACAATAAACTTTATATTAAAAAAGGGAGAAATGTTGAAGAAAAAAAAGTCAATAGCCTGAGGCTTTAAAGTATTTTCTTAAAGTTACAAAATAGAAAAGTAATTAGTTAATTCAGTGGAAAAACTTACTCAATAGGAATAGGTAATTGTATATACAAATACTCTCAGATCAATTTATGTTATAACAATAAAATAAAAAACTTTTATTCAATACTAAATTTAATTTTTTAGAATATTAAATTCCCATCTTTGGAAATTTAAAGTAAATGGCTTAAGAGATCATAGTATATAAAAAATTTACTTTTCTTAACTTTCTATGCCTATGAATGAAGGTGGAAATATTGAAAACAACATAATTGTGTTTAAATAAGTGTTATAGCTATGTATTTTTAATTATTGCCAAACACTGAAAAATTCAAGGCAGCACTCTTGTTTTCTTAGATTTTTAATGGCTGCTTAATTGTACGTAATTATGTTTAATGTTTTGGTATAATTAAACAAAGTTTAGTGAGACTTTTATATTTTAGCTTAGAATGAGACTTTAAAATTCCATGGGATTATAATACATTTTGATAAAAATGAATTTAATGAAAACAAAAATGGACTGATGAAAGATTTTTAATAAGAACAGTTTCCCATCAAGGTTATATTAGTTCAAACTCCTAACTCCAAACATAAGAACAATATTAATTTTAAATTATATAAATAAGTCATTTCTATAAAGTAAGGATTGATTGTTTTTGTATTTCTCAATCAAATGTTCAATATACAAGCCATTCACTAGATGTGAATAATTTTAAATAAAATTTTTACTTAAAACTTATCAACAACCCCATGAAATTATTTTAACTAAGATGGGGCATTAATTGAACCAAACTCTTTCTTTTTCAATGCTGCTATTTTTCGCATTATTTTTATCATGAACGTTGTATTTTTAAAAAGGTCTAGAATGCTTTTTAGGTATGTGTAATTAATTATTAGATTCTCTAAATGGTAACTCAGTGTACCCAATTATTGAAAGAGAAAGGTTTAAACATTTAAAAAATGATTTAAGATTAATACAGATTTAAGAGGGATGGATAAGTCAATTCTTGAACCAGATTGAGATCTTTTCTGATGTTTAACCATCTCAAACTAGAAGCAAAAACTGCCATTTAAAGCTAAAAATTTCTTAGTATTATTGAACTTTGGTCTATCCAATTGTAGTTTTTAAAGATAACTTTTATAAAATAATGTACAGCAATTTTTGCTAGTAAAAGACCAAATTTCCCTCCTTTATAAAAATTTAAAACACTGTTAGGGAAAAAAATCATCATGTTTGTCACTAAATGTAAATGTCACAACTGAAGAAAGTGATTACTATGTACTTTACTTATTTTGAGGACTATGCACCCAAAAGGTAAGCATATGCTTCTTCATTTGGTGTGTATGAACCAGAGCCATAGAAATATATTCTTGTACAAAAGATAGATTAGGGAGAGATAGTTATTTGTGTTCTTTGAGAATAAGCTGGACAGTTTGAAGTAATGATAAACTTCATTGTCTTAATATGTCTCTAAAATACTTAAGTACATTTTTCTGTACTTCACAAATCTAATTTCAAAAGTTCTCCAACATTACTTAAATTAAGTGAATTCTGCTGAAAGCAAACAGAGATATAATGAACTTATGTTCTAAAAGATATTCCCAAACCTCACTTATTTTTATATCTGAGAATAAAAATGTCTCCTTTCAAAACCTGAAACATGGAATATAAAAATACTAGCCATGAGACAACTTGTCAATAAGGTTGTTGACATTGTATAAATCTCTCTATTTCTGAAGTTTTATACTTTGCTTACGTATGTATACTTATCATTTTCTTACTACAGAAAAAAATATTCTGACAGCCTTCACTCATATGGCAAGATGACAAGGCAAATATGGCTGAATCCAAAATGTTTAAAAGAAGGTATCACTTCTTTCAACACACATAAATCCTTTAAAACTGGAAAATCACATCATAGTTAGAATCCTGAGGGAGTATTTGCCTCAATAAGCTCTGTGTCAGACCCTGATATTTCAAATTAAACCAAACAGAAAACTATTAATAATGAAAAAATCAAAATGTATACATATATGCTAACTACTCACATGTAAGTTATAATTCTAATACAGACATTCTGGAGTATTTTAAAATAACCACATTAGAAAGCTTATAATTTTTATACAGTGCATAAAGTTTATTTTACTTTTTAAAATTATTATGTACCTCAACCATTGAACTATATGGTTCCATAGTATGTGAATTCTTAGGAAACCTTGTACCTTAGCTTATGTGTGCATCTTTCTTTTTCTTTCCTAACCATTAGAATTGGAGTTCACTATAGTGGAGACCTAGAACTTTTTTTTTACTATTTAAAATAGATTCCAGAAAGAAACTATTGAAGCAAGAAAGCCACAGTTTTTAAAACTTCAACCTTTTTGGATGTTTCACTATGATAGTCCCCCTGAATTGCCAGTCCAACTCCTAGCAGCTGTATTCAAGGGATCATTATGACTACTTATTCTGTAATTGATTCCTATTCTGTGGCTATATTCAAATAACCTTTACCTTAATTTTGAATTACAACTGCTTTAAAATCTGTGTATTCCTAAAATATGAATACATATATTAGGTTTATGAATTCCCAGGATCTTATGAAGATAATGGAAATTTTAGAAAAACAATGTGAAAAAATAAGCCAATATGTTTCACAGTGGTTCTGATTTTCCTGATCTTCCATACTTTCATCTCCTTCTCTAAATGTCTTTCATTCCATTTAAGAAATATATATTTTCTATTCTTAACATTATATACTTCAACCTGCTAATCACTTTGGAGAACTGAATATTGTATTGACAGCTAAATTTTTCATTTATCTATAAAACACACATTCCATGAAATAGACTCAAGGGAAATATTAAAATATTAAAAGGAGAAAATACTCTCAGTTTTCAAAGTAGGAAATTGGCAATACTGAAATTGACAGATGTCCCCTAACAATAGCTTAGAGCACTCTAAGGAAGAAACTCTGAGAATGAAAATATGCCGCAGTCCTCAGACCAATAAATCATTGACCATCTTTGAGGTCATATCTCCGACTTTAAAATAGATTTTATATACTTTGCAACATAGATAATCCCCTAAAAACTCTCAAAATGTATCAGCATACATCATCTGTATTTCTCATCTAGTTGATGATGAACTAGTACAGAAAAACAAGCCATTCCAAGTATATACAGCATAAACGTTCATAATCTGTTAGTATTCATTAGTACTGACAAGGCAAAGACTATAAAATAATGGACTTGGTTAAAACACATTAAGAGAACAAGCATGGTTTCTACCCACAAGGCGTTTTCATTTTAACAGTTTATTCGAGGCAAATATAGTCAATGGAAATATAACCTATAAATTAATAATTATCTAGTTCATTGAGAGGGTTAGTCAAAAATTGTTTAAGTTACTCAGAGAATATTTTTTGTATCTTTATTATTGCAAACTTGTCTTTCGAATTATACCCACCTATTAAGCACAGTTATGATGACTACATCTTGGACATTTATTTTTGGAACTAGATAATTTTATTGCCTATGTTCAGCTTCCGAACTGAGCTACATGCTACTGTAGGGGTATTGAAACTTGTAGCACAATCATCTCTGACTATAAATGTAACTTGCATTGTCAGTTACTGCCTTCATGTTCATTTCAGAAAAGAATTTAGTTGTAAATATTGCACAATTTTTTTTGTGGCAAATTTTGATCTATCTTAAAACTGTACTCAAAATTGTCCAATCTGCTCAAGCAAAGTTAAAGGACTTTTTGGTACAGAATTTTGACAAAAACATTCTTTAACTGAACCTATCTGAATAATGAGCAGTGGAAAAGTATGACCCTGAAGATTAAATTTTATAAAAGACTGAAATTTTGAATATACCAACAGCCAATTAATTGTTCTCCACAATTCCTTCTTAATTCCTTAATGCCATTCATAGCACTGCAGGAATAAGCATGTCCATCTCAGTGATCACAGCATGATAACCTTTAATAAAGCACGCAGTCATTTCTCTAGTTTCTATGCCTTGCAGTTGAACAATTCATCACTTGAGCATTTTAAAGGGATGCTAAAAATGATAAGAATTACAGCTTGTACATATAAGACAATTTGGTGCTTTTTAATTCAGTATTTTAGAAAATGCAACACACACACACACACACACACACACACGTTCCTTCTTGATTGTGTGCAAATGAAATACCCATAATACCAGTTGCATATTTCTTTCTTTCTAAGAGATGTCTTCCTCAGCAGATACATTGATTTTTATTTTCTTGTTCATGTGCTACAGAGTGGTAAAATATAGGAATACCATTTTATTCTATAAACTCTTCATGAATAAATAGGCAGCATGTACTAGGAATTGTGTTTATTTAATTAACTTTATAATTAAACTTTTATCTCATTCCCATTCCTCTTTAAAAACATACCGATGTTAAAGAGTGAACTTCTGTAGGGAGACAGCTGCTATTATAAATATTTAAAAAGTAGAGGTATGCATATTCTTCCATAACAAAGATGCTTAGAGCCCATGCCTAAAATATAACTTTCTAGGATTTGAAAATAACTAGGGCAGGAAAATATTCTGGAGAAGATATTTCCAAAAATCAGGCCCCAAAATAGAGAAATCCCAAGCTAATATCTAGGTTCTTCTTACTTGTTCTCTTCCATCTTAATCTGCCTTTATCTCTTTCTTTTTCCCTCTCTTACAACACACACACACACACACACACACACACACACACGCGCTCTCACATACACTCTTATCATTGTAAATGATAATGGAATAAATTCCTTCAAATAGAAAATGCAAAAGAAGTCAACTTCTCTGGACAAAGGTTCATAATCCTTTGATAGGTTTTGAAATATAAATGGGAATCTGAGCAGTGCAGTCATTTGATTTGGTCAACTCTTAATTACAAAACCATATTTTGCCTCCATGACACCTGAACAAAACTAAGTGGATCAAATTTTTCTCCAACTATTAACATTAGAATTCTAAAATACTACTTGGACTGTCTTTGAAGAATGACTAAATATTTGTCAAATGGTTCTGCCTAAAGACAACTACCAATAACTAGTAATTCACATGATTTTGTAGTATCGTAGGCAGTTTTCTCAGTATTTGTTATGGTTTATACATAAGCTGAATTAGAGGAGAATTTTACAGGTGGTAGAGTATGATTTTTAAAATAATGGTTCTGAACTCTGACTGTATATTGAAGCCCCTTATGCATTTTTAAAAGTATATACATGCTGGTGCTCAGCATAGGGGATTATGATTCAGTCATAGATTAAACAGATATTCATCAAACACCACCTTCTACATATCTGACACTCTTCTAAATGCTGAATTCCGTATATTTGAAGGAAGATATCAATTGGATTGTTGACAAAGTTCCACGAGGGAGAACAATTGACTTGGACATACATAAAACTATTTTCTGATTCGACTTGATTTAACACTGAAAGTTTTATAATTTTTTTCTTCAAATTCAGTTGAACTGCCCCTCATTTTTATCCTTAAAATTCAAATAAATCTTTGAAGTGTTTAAGTTCAGTGACGGAACCTTCACGATCACATTCCTGGTACAAAATTATCCAAATTGTCCTAAAACTCTTAGAGCAACAGGTAGCTCATTACTTGGAAGGTAGCCTGTTCCATTGTAACACAGTTCTAAAAGATTTTTAAAAGGTTGATCTTCATCAAGAAATGACTTTTATTTCTTAAATTCCAAATAAGTCCACTCCACTCCCTGAAGACAGCACATCATCTATTTTTTCATATCTGCTCCCTCTGTTTAGGTTCGATCAATCCCTTAACATTACCTTTATTCTTATTTAGAACGCCATTCATAAATGCATTTTAAGTGTTAAACAATGACGTTTTCAGGTTTGTAAAATAATAAAATATTAAATTGTCTATGAGAGAAATAGAAATTAATGAGAAATTATTCGCAGTCACTTTAAATGTCTTCCTCTAACTTAGCAATAATTTTAAATTAAATATTTAAAAATGCATTTCACAGTATGAAGATATTATATAAAACTCTTCACACTAATATGAATTTTAGAAAATATTATCAGCCAAACACAATTCATATTTGTCAAGCAAAGCTATAATAAAAATATAATGATTTAAGTTGTTTTATTTTAATGGTTGACCTCTCTCGGGTAGTTTTAGCAAAGGTGACTTCAGGCAACCCTTACTTAATACACGTTACCCAGCCTGCCTTGTTACTGCAAATGAAGAGGAAAGGAGCTGTGAGTTAAAGGCCAGGAAAGGATTTGAGTATAAGACTCGTTTGAAGATGCTGGACTAATTTTGCACTCCTTCACTTTCATCTCTATGTATTACGCAATGGACATTCCTTAAATTTGTATTTTAATGTATGATCAATGATAATACTGGGAAAAAATAGAGTGAAGCAGCCTGCTGTTCTATGACATTATATGATATGCTGTGGAAAACAAAAGGAAAAGATGACGTGCCATATATTTTTTCAATGTGTCACCATTTTAATATCATATACAGTAATTGATTATGAGTGAGCCAAGATGTTTGAAAGACTACCGAAAAAAGTATTGCTATTCTATGGTGTTACTTATTTTTCTGTAGACTTTAAACAGATCTTTCTGAGTCTGATGTCTGTATGTCTTCTGTCTAGATGATGTCGTATTTTTTTAGGAAATTATGCTGAAAATATATTTAAAAGTTTATGCATGATTTTAAAAACTTGTTTCTCATTATACCATCAGTTCAATTCTGCAGCTAATAAACTCTCTAATCAGAGTCATTAACTCATGTACAGTGTATGGTATTTATCGTGTAACTGTAAATAATTAGATCGAAAACAATAAAAATTAACACTTTGCAAAAATATGGATACCTTTTTTGTCCCGTTTCTATCAAGAAAATTTTATCAAAGGGTCATGTTGTTTTCTGGACAAAAGTTTCTGTTCTGACAGAAACCATTACATCTAGGTTATAAACCAGTTATATATAATTCAGAGAAGCCTTAATATATACATTCTATTATAGGAAAAGTTCAACAAAGGAGGTGGTGAAGGGAACATCTCTACTCAGGATAGAATGAGAGATATGTTACTATCTAGAAATATGATTTAGCATTATTGTATTTACAATTTTTGTTTGTTTGAAATCCTTTTCCTTAAAACCTGTGTTTTGAATAAACCACTTAACTTACCCATAAAGATCATTTCAAAATGGATTGATTGTTAGGTTGTTTTGTTTGTTTTTTTAATCTGAAATTTCAGCCTCCTTTTTTTTCTCTACATAATTAGGATAGACTTTACCAATAGTATAACAGTAAGTAAAGATTAAGAAAAGATTAATATATAAGAAATTTAAGAAAATGTTACAGTATGGTATATGTTAACTTGACTCGCATTTTTGGTGTACATATAATTTACATGTCTTTTTATATTTATTGGATATATAAAGTTCAGAAAAATTTATAGATTGAGACTTCCTTGCTAAAAATGTCATTATGATTGTTCTTAATGAGCTAGCTTTCACTAACTACTTGAGTTGTACTTGACTGGTTCCTATCGTAACATTGGTAGAAACCCTTGACTGCAATGCTGCCATAGAATCAGGCAAGTTCATCTGTAAGTACAAGAGCTAGAGGTATCTTGTAGGTGATATATGCTTAAACAAAATGTATAAAAATAAGCACAATGGGATTATACCTCAATATGTACTAGCAAGGTTTAAAATATTTTCATTGTTCTTATTATAGTCATCATTTTCAATACTACTAAACTGGTTGTTTTTCTCTAGGTATTTTATCACAATTTACTCTTGCTGATAGTTGCTTCCTCCCTTAATAATCTAATTTTTTTTATGTTTGTTTGTAATTTTGTACAGTGACATTGTTAATTAACCATCCATGGAAATCTTAAATTGAAATGAGGCATAGTTAAGGAACTATAGTATACTATAAATATTTAGATATTTTGTTTTTCTATTTCCTTATATTGGACCCTCATGTGCTGTCATATCAAGTTATCTCAGTACACGCTCTTTACCCAACAGGGTACCACCCTAAAAAGTTCCCTTACTTGCACTGTTAACTAGAAGCTTGGCTGTGAAAGAAGGCGTACCCAGAGTTCATTCTGTGACATGAGGAATGAGTTGTCTGAAAACTTGTTCTTGACTAGTTAGAAATCAAATGATAATGTTTACTTGTGTAGCCCAATGGCTCTTGGTCTTCTAAACAGGTCTCTGTTTTTAAGCCATCTGTAAAAAAAAAAAATGATTCTTTCAACCTTTTGAGTTGATGTCAGATTGTCTTTCTTTCTAAAAATAAAAAAAAGACTAAGACTCTTCTAAATAGTCAGTTACAGGAATAATTGTATTTATAGATTTATAGTGTTCTTTTTTGAAACAATTGCCTCCCCTCAAAAAAGTAATTTTGTACAGATTGACCTTGCTCGAAATACTTATTCTACCAAAGGTCATTCTTATGAGTATAACCCTGTATTTCTTCAGTGCCTAATTTTAAAAAATGGAATAAAATATAAACAAAGTGAATTTATTCAAACTTGCATATTATTTAAGACAGAGTAGAAAATCCAAAAGCATAGATATATTTTTTTCAGTTGCCAAAAAGTTGCTGACAGAAGATAGATAATGAATTATTAAATCCCTTGAAAGAAATATAATTTTAATCTATTACATTTTATTTAATAAATACTAAAATGGATACTAGGAGTCTACCTGGTGATAATACTATTATCTCGGGGTGCTTTCTTTGTTCTCCTCATCATCGACAAATCTCTTAGAATCCTTACTGATGAGGCCATGGAAATCTCAAGGAGAGGTGAACAGGAAAGCTTCCTCTGTGTTCAGGAGCAAAGTGAGGAAGGGAGTGACATCTGTAGGAACCATATGTCATGGACCAGAGGTTTATTTTATGCACACTTTATGTTGGTACCAATTCTAGGTAATCAATAATCTCTAGACAATATTGAATTTTCTCTAAAATTATGGAATTTAAATAGATGTATTGCACATAGTCAATTAAAATATTGTAATTTACTTTGAGTCTAAAAAATCAGAACACTTTTGCTGATGCTAAGTTGGTTATGTTAGAAATATCATTTTCATATTGCCTTGGAAAGGTAACTAATGAAAATATTAGGATAAATGAAAAAAGATAGTATAGTATAAGGAAATACATCTAGGGAAAACATGTCCATGTGACTCATTCACCTAAGAGACAATATAATTTAGTTTCTAAAAGGAAACTAAAAAGTCATGTTAATGTGATAGTATTTGACATTGTTATCATATTTTTATTAATTGTTACATTGGTGTCGTTTGTCCTAAATGAGCATACTTTTTAATGTAATAAATATTATATTCTTATTCAACAAAATATAATGAGCCTTCATGCCATTATTAGCATGTTTAAATCTCTAATTGATCAAAAGGTTTGATTCTTATGACTCAGAAGTATAATTACAGAATATAAAAGTTCATATGAAATTGTCTACTTTAATATCATTATTCTGTCCTCTGAGTTTTTTCTTAGATGGATGGCTCGACCCCTTAGTACCCTCACTAAGTGTTACAACTACTAATTTAGTACATACTAAAAAGTTTTCCCTAAATAGGAAAATCACAGACAATAATATGCTATGTGCCATATACTCTTAGTTTCAAACAAGTCCCCAGAATTGTCCAAAAAACAATTACTCATACCCAAATTTGGAGCTTTTAAAAATTACCTGTAAGTTAAAAATTTATATTACGTTCATAAGTATATAAAACTATTATATTTTCAAAGATTACACATTCTTTTACCTTATAAATTTAAGACAGGCTGGGCCTAAACCACGAGATGGCTCCCTCTCATTGATGTGGGAATGTAAATGCCATTTAGAATGATGAGGCTAATTTCACTAATAATCGAGGGCAATATTTTGGCATAAAAGAGTGTATGAAAGTGAAAAAAATTATACAAGTCAGTATAGTCCTTCTCTTTAACAGCTTTATCAAATAGAGTTTTGAAGGATACCTACTCAAAACTTTTATTTTACAAGTGATGAAATGAAACCTAAAAATTTAAGACAATTTTGTTCAACACTACTAATCCTAGGAACTATTAAAGCCAGAGCCGCACTCTCAGTCGGTCCTTACTCTTGATCTTCAAATTGAGAGAACAGAGCCTGGTTGGCTGGGATCTGAAGTTACAAGATAAATATTAACATCTTCCTGAAGTGACAGTTTTACCATAAAGTTTGAGAATATTGTATCATGAAATAAATGTAAAGTTAAAATGAGTAAAAAAAAATCCGAAGCAGAAATATTTAAGAAATTTTAGTGTTATAGAAGAAAATCTGCCACAGGTATCCATTTTGTGTTTCAATTCCATTACAATTTCTTTAAGGGTTCTTCTTGGTGGAGATGCAGGCTCTCTCTCTCTTGAGCTAATTTAAGAAGTATAAATAAAGAGTTGGCACTGCTGGAGATGTATGCTAATTTTGAAGTCAAGAAAATATGTGCAGGGGTCTCATCATTTATAGCCTAACGTTAACTTCATGTTCCACTTTCCTGTGCTTCGTTTGTCAACTTACACAACCATAATTGACTAGATGCCAAAAGGTTGAAAATGCTAGAAGAGACGACTTTACACGAAAGGAGAGACAAAGAAAGTTCTTATTCAGTCTCTCCATCATCCTAGCATATGAAAAACCTCCATCTTAAAATACTGACATACATTTAATTTCTTTGACTGAGTTAACTGGCCACTATTTCTATAGAAGATATGGGGTCAATATAAATATTTAAGAAAAATAATGCATGGGAAATTAAAACATGTTGTCAAGGAGATCAAGTTTTAATCCAACTATCTGTCCTGTTATTTGCCTATTTTAATGTATGATATAAAAATATGTACTTTATAAGTAGCAATAGTCTGAATTGTGTTATTTAAGCCAAAACATCCCCAAACTTTGTTAATTTAAATGTTTTCTTTTGCTGTTTTTTTTTTTTCTGGCTTTCAATATATGGCTAAATTTTGTTCTTAATTTCAATTTCTATTTAATAATAAAACAGAACTATTTTAAATACACATTTAAAAGTTTTACCTCATGCATGAATCTTTAATTTTGGAAAGCATTTGGATAGAATTCCTTCATTCATCTCTGCTCTATGTCTTTCCAAAGAAATATAGCATATATTATAAATCAGCTATTATACATGGTAAAATTATAATTTAAGGAGAAAGATTATAAATAATTAATTTACTCCTCTAACTTCAGAATAAGTGAAAAGTATAAGAATTGGCATCAGCTTTAAAAGACCATGCTGAGTCTACTAAAATTATAGAGAACCATGAATCAGAGAAAGGGAACATGAAATTATTTGAATTGAACTAATGTTTAAAAGTTAATTTGTATACCTCTGTGCTCTTTACTAGTCACTCATATCTTTCTTCAAGTGTGTTTATTCTTCAATAAATTTGTGGTATTTTTATTGCTTGTGTCATAGCCAGTATAAAAGTTGAAACTAAGTTCACTTTGTTTCTGAATATTTATTAATGACAAAAATTAAGATATTATTGCAGTTTATAAACTCTGCTTAGCAGGCATTTTCAAAACCTGAAAAACAAGCACATACACCAATCCATAATCATGGCTGAAATAAATCACAAGAGTTTTCAATGAATAAAATAATTTTTTTGACTCTAACAAATTAGAAAGTATTACAATAAAGTCAAATTTAATTGAAATCTTCCAACAAAAATATGTTGTCTTCCTTCGATTCTTCTACATTCATACCTGCCTTATGTCATCATCAGCTTTTAGAATTTGGGGGAGATTAATGAGTTTAGGGTCCTGGCTCATCATGTACCACACTAAATGGGGCAGTGGTCCACTTAAAGGCAATCTAAACCTGGGGGTGGCCTAGCAACGGTCCAGTTACCTCTGAGCCAGATTGCGCTAGTAAAAAAAGAGAGAGAGAGAAAGAGAGACAGAAAAGAGTGTTTGAGTCCAAAAGTATGTGGATTCTCTTTTGCTATAAATGCTGAAAGTCTTAGCCTTCTCTATAAGAACTGTTCAGGCACTCAGAACTTTTCTGAATCATAGCAAGTGTCACTCCATGCATGAAACCATGAGTAAGATGTTTTTCATATAGAAGAAAACTAGTATTTTTTATAGTCCCTCTGTTAATGGAGTTAAAGGTTTGTTATGAGGGTCAAGATCAATAGAAAACCCACATGTTATCCCTAATTCAAATCTCTCATACCGCATGACTGTAATTCCTCTGTTTAAAAGTTCATATTACAACCACATTCTTTATAGAGTAGGGACCATATGTTATTTTTGTAACCTCGACATCAAGCACTTATTTAGGAAGTGATCAATCAATATATGATTGTTTTATAAATAAGTTAGTGAAATATAGAAAATTACCAAATGTTGGCTATTGTAGAAATTTTTAAGGCACACGATAGATTGTCAGTTTGCTCATAGTCTAGCTTTCTTAAAAGTTTCCTTTAGAAAATTAAATGTAAATATTCTTACTGGTAATGAGCAGTAATCCAGCTTATGGCATATTAATTTGCTTTACATTTATGTTTCTCTGTATTAGAGTTAAATTATCTTTTCAAAATAGATAAATAATACATTTTGGTGTACCTGATACCTCTAACATTCATAGTTTATGGCCACATACCTACCTTGAGCTGGGGAGTTGAAACTGGAAGAGAACTTGAATCATAGTGTAATAGGAAGTTTTTACAGTAAATAATGCGGTTAAAAAGATCATTTAAAAGTATAAAATGGTCTTTTATTTGTCCCAGAAAAGAATATTATTATAAGACAAACTTTAACTCTGATCTCTAATCTACTAATCACAAAATTATTAACATTAAATTTTGCAGTTATTCAGATTATTTATTATGTTTTAGTCCAAATAGTGTTACCATTACAATGGTCGAACTTGTTTTTCTGCTTAGTTTTATTCAAATTCCCTAAAAACTTTTCACTCCAGATTTTTTAAATAGATGAAACTATTTCTAATCATCGTTACCTTCACTTGTTGCTTTCTTACTGAAAAGAAAACCCAAAGAAATTTTTCCCAAGTAATTCTACTTAGTTCTTTGTGAGGCTATAATATATTTATAAATGTAACAGGGATAGAAGCTTCCAGCAGCGCTCTGCAAAATGGGTTCAGTGCAGACACAAATCCTGACACCTGAAAAAAAGCAAGTAAATAAGAGATTTACTAACATTTGCAAACCATTTCCTTGGAAATAGGTTCATACCTCGAGGAATACATTTAAAAGCCATCTGCAGCATTTCAAACATTTTAATCTTTTTGCACTACTGATTTTCAATGGGATATGTTCAACTTTGATTTTTAGCAAACATTGCTCCAGTGCGACTACTGGGTAGACATCAAAAACATCTGTGGTCTATTTGGAGATTTTGGTGAATTACATCACAATTTGATACATTGAAACAAAAGTGAGACAAAATAGATTACATTTAAAATATTTTTGTAAGTAATTTAATATGAATATAATACTTTGTGTCCGGTGTCTACCACTGCAGTAAATATAGCAGGCAGGGTGAGGTCAGCTCGATGTTGGATATGGATTTCTAGTATCTATATATTTTTGACCATTTTGCACAATTCCACATAATAAAACAACAGGTGAGAATAACATGAAAAATTTTTTCAATGATATTATATAACAAAATGTAAGTCATCTTTCTGAAGAATTACTGTAGTGCTGGAGGCTAGTTGTGTTATATCGGTTCACCCCTGTGACTCAGAGCTCATGACATATAAAAGATATGTTAACATGTACATCCGTCTGAGAATTACTGTAATTCACCATGATGTTACCATATATAATAATATGTGATTGTATAATGATTGATGGTTCCAGGAAGATTTTAAGAAATAACAATTATTACCTTATGATATAATCGGTGGCTAATATAACCAGTAGCATTATCACTTCATCATCCCATTATGTTTATAGTCTCTTATCTGTAGATACTTGTGATGATATATATTAAAGACTGAATAGAAACTCTGCCCTCAAGAAAAATAAAATTAATTAGGAGATGCACGATGGGTACTAGTAATTACACAGAACCCAAAGGGAACTCTACAACTAGTGTCTTAAAAGGCAGCATAAAAAAGTGGTGAAAAACATGAACACTGGAGCCAGACTACCTGAATTAAAGACTTGGCCACACCATCTACTAGTAGTAGATGGTACCGCCAGCACCATGTATTTTAGGCAATTAAAAAAATTTTTTTCATCTTCGTTTCTAGTTCTGTAAAACTTAGATACTTTTAGAGTTGTCATATATGGTAATGAACTGACATTTGTAAAAAAGGAAAAAATACTTTAAAATAATGCCTGTGAAAATGAAATAGAAACAACATTCTTATTAGACAGACTTCAAGGAACGAAAGAACACTTGTATTTCTTTCAGATGATAAAGGTTATTATAGCGATACAAAGAAAATTCCAAATTTTCTGGAATATAAATTCCATAATAGTAAGAGTTTTTCTTTTCATTAACAAATTCTCCACTTAGAGCATGCACTTGACACATAGGCACTTGATAAGTATTTGTGGAATGAATGGTGAAGTACTGCAAAGTCAGAATTCCTAGACATTGGGAAGTTGTTCAAAATACATACCAAAGCACTAGCAACAGATAACCACCTGGTCACACCCTCTTAGCATACTGCTTCCTACTCCTGGTGGCTTATTAGTTCAAAGCTATGAGCCTTATATGTACTTTGTCTTTACTTCAGCTGCTCCTGTATATAATGCCCAAGTGTTCCCTAGCTTTTTCTCTACGTATAATGGCTACTCCAGACATGTCATTTTTCTACACTCTTTCAATTTCTGCTCCCATTACCAACTACTAACCTCCCCAGTAGGTCTTCTAGTCAAATCCTCCAAATGCAAGAATTTAATTGTTCAGCCAGTCATATTCCAATATAGTCTGCTTCTATTGGGCAGAGTTTTGCATCTAAGTTACTTCGTAATCTGTTATCCACTTTATAAAATGGCCTACTTTGGTTCAGATAACTACTCCAGCAGTAGCCAAGATGAAAGAGTCATCTTATATAGAGATAGAAAGCATGCAATCTTGTGTAAGAAAACTTCCGGAGAACCGTAAGAATAGCAATAATTTGGAGCCTTTCCAGAAAGGGGTGTGTGTGTGTGTGTGTGTGTGTGTGTGTGTGTGTGTGTGTGTACCTTGTCCTATTTACTTGTCCTATCCAAGACAAATTCATAAAACATTACAGTTTCATTTGGGAAAGGGAGGAAACCCTAAAGTATACAAAACAATAAACAATGTCATTGGTGAGATGCAACCACATATATGTAAAGGGTTAGTTTATACAAAGTTCAACCCCCAGGAGTAGTTGTAAGAGGGATGAAACACCATTTAGGAGGGCTTATCCCATTTTTCACCAGTCATGTCAACAAAACAAAATAGGACCAAGTAAAAACTTGCGGAAATAGCATCAGATATCAGGAGTTGCCTGTCCCTTTGCTTATCTATTCTCGTACGGAGTAAGATTCTTCAAACAAAGGCAATTGCAGAATGTGGAGCTGTATTTCCAAAGACATGAAACACAACCTAAGTCCCACTATGTCATGCATTGGTCTATTAAAACTCTTCCTTTAGTCGCTTAAATATAGCACTTCTATTTTATTTTGCACATGCACATAAATTAAATTATTTAACCATACATCACATCTTTATTAGCGCTGATTGAAACAGGTCATTGTAACAAAACAATCATATTATCATTCCTAGAGTGTATCTGAAGTTTAATGTTTCTCAAACTATTTCAGTTTATTTAAGGGTTTCCAGTCTATACCAATTTAACACAACAATCGACATAAGAAAAACATTTTTTAATATGCCCTGAATGTTTCTTCTTTGAGTAGAGAAGTTCTAAGGTAAGAAAAGAAGTCTGTGTTCTAATAACTAAGATGGCATTTTAGAGGCATAGAATAAATCCCCATATAACCTTCTTACTTTTTACTAGGCTGTTTACTAGTCATTTATCTATACTTGACCAGTCCTCTCTTCTCCGGCTGAGGCTGAGGATTTCTAAGTCTCTCTTTTTTCTTTGGTCTTACTAGGTTCTTTTTTTCTCAGCTTTATTGAGGTATAATGGACAAATAAAATTGTAATATATTTAAAGTATACAGCATGATGATTTGATATATGCATATGTTGCGAAAGGATTCCCACACATCTATCATCTCATGCATATACCTTCAAGAAAAACATATTCTTAAGAACATATTCCAAAAAAAAGACAAAAGATACCTGTTGGAGTAAATATAATCCAGTAGTAGTGTAAAATTATATTGTTTTAAAAGATGAGCATTTAAATGCCAAAGGGTAATCATTCTAAACACAACTTTTATAGTGTGGAAATAAAGATACAGAAGTATACATGTAGCAAATATGAATGCTTAATTTACTTTTTCTCTTGAATATTAAATCCGAGAGAGTAAATTCATTTATATCTCATTAACTAAGGCTTCTTATTACTTGGTTACAAGTTAGCTTAGGTTTTAATGTATTTATGTACTTTATAATTTAAGTTTTTTGATTCAATCTTTTAATTTATTTTTAATTTCCTTGCCTTTTTTTTTTTTGCCATGCTACATATGATATGGCAACTACACCGAATTCGTGTGTGTGTGTGTGTATGTGAGATATGTGTTTTGTGTATCTGCTCAGAAGTAATGTCCAAAAGCAGAAAAGGCAAAATAAATAAATAATGGAAAATTCAAAGTGTATTGAATATTGAATGAGAAAGTAAAAGTTCACATGAAAACAGCATGCTAAATTCAACTAAGAAAAGATACGTGTGGCACAAAAAGATTAAAAATTAGAAAACTAAATAAATCGTAAAAATTAATTTCAGGCTTTCAATGTAGATATTGCTCTCAGGTGGATGTTTCATGAAGAGAAACAAGTGCTGAAATCAACAAGAAACACAGCCAGGACTCTGGGCTCTTTATCCCGACCTCCAATATATTCTATGTTTATATCTATTAGAACAGCTCTTCCCTGTGCTATCATTGCTTTTTTCCTGACTGTCTCCTTAAATTTGCTGCTAGTTCCTTCTGTTCATAGGGTTTTTGTTGTCATTGGAACATGCCCAATGGGGTGTAATCCTCCAGAAGTTCATTACTTTAAGCATGCTGATAAATGACTGTGAAATTGATTGTGATACTGTTTGAAATCTAAAGTAGGAACATTTTGTACCAAGTCGAGAAAGTCTTAAGCAAACAATAACTCTACCGTATACCTTAGAGGTATACAGTAGAAACTCTTGTTTTCAATGCATATATGTTCGGTACTATAACATTTCACGTTATTTTTTTGGTTTTGAGTAAGTCGATTTTCTCATAAAAATCATAATGAACATTAAACGAACATTAAGCCATTTGAATTTTAATGTATATATGTGAATAACAAAAACTCCTTTTATTATAATTCCAGTGTTTGCAAAGAGAGACTGAAACTGAAGACAGTTGAGAGAGCAAATAACGAGAACTTGAGTGCCAAAGTCCATCGAGTTAACACAGGTCCCAGCTGCACCATTTAGTTAGTAGCTCTAAGACTGACCATTCCACATCTTAGTTTCCTCAGCTATAAAATAGGGATAATAAGAGGATCTTTTATAGAGGGTTGTGAATTACAAACGAGATCATGCATATACCTAGCTTAGTCCAGTGCCCAAATGGTACTGTTGTTTTTATTTGTTTTAGCTGATAGATTATAAAGACATCCTAAATATATAAAACAGCTAGCAAAATACATTTTTTTTATTTAAAAAGTCGTTAACTTATTTGTTCATTCTTTCTAAAAAACATTCCTGGGAGCCTATTCTGTACCCTCTGCTATGTTAAGTATTATTGAACATTTGATGACAAGACAGACAGTTCCTGCTCCCAAGTAGTTTATGATTATTGTGGGACATAGGTCACAAACAATTAAATGGTGCTACAACTGTAAGCTCCTTGATCACAGGGACCGTATATTTTCACTTAACACATTATCTGGCACAGAAGACACACTCCAAAACTGTTTAAAGAAGGAAGGGAAAGGAAGAGAAGGCGAAAGGAAAGAGAAGGAAATGAGAACAACTATTAAAGAAAATATTTTTTTAAATGCATCAAAAATGAATGAACATTTCAAATAGCCTGAAAAGAAGAGATGATATTTTTCAAATGAGTTTTTCGAGTGAATTTTAAAAGATGAGGTGAAGGAATGGAAGAAACTATTCCTGGCTGCGGGAACAGATATAATGCTGAAAAGTGAAAAAATAACACAAAAAAATTGAGAAAATACTGATGGGGTGGAAAGAAGAATAATGAGTAGTTAGAGGTCAGACTGGAAAGATGGTGATGGTGCAAACTTGTGAAGATCTTGTGAGTCAAACTTGGATTTTATGGAGATAAGAAGGTTTTCTTTGAGGTATTGAGAAGCATCAGGGCTTATTTGTGATGAATAGATGAATTAGAAAGAGTGGTGACAGAGAAGCCACTTAAGAAGTCAGTACACAAATTAAAACAAATAATCGACCAGACTGAATTTAAATAAAACTACATAAGAGCTAAAGATTTTTGGAGGTAGCTACTCCATTCAGCGCCTCCTCCCTTCTACATCAGGGACCATGCACACTATTTCTTGGCTTCTCTGGGCTCTCCACTGCAGGGTTTGAAAAATTCACCCATCCCTGTCCTACAATCCAGGAAGTGAGTCATCACCAGGCAAACCTTACAGGTTGGAACCAGAATCTAAGGTGAAAAGGAAATCAACATCTGGAAAGTAGGCAATCGTATGAATATTCAGTTATTAATAACTGAGATAGCTGTTTGCTTTCGTGTGACTTATCCTCTTTGATTCTTGCTGGAATAAGCGTCTGACTTGTCAGTGGTTCTTGTCGTGCATGCACCCACACTCAAACACCCACTTTCTCACACACATATACACATATACACACAGACACCCTGCTATGGCTCACACGTAAAATGAAGTAATAAAACAATAAAACCTCTTCCAAGAAATAGACTAGAACGCTTTAACTGGCTTCTCTTATTATCTATTTATCTTGTGATCCTTGGCTGAGGACTCAGGCTTTCAATAATACCTGCTTCTCTTTGGCTCTTCGGTTCCACTCATTTTTCACCTTTTCAGAACATCCCACGAAGTTCTCCCTGCGAAAGAGAATTCTCGCATTTATATGTCTTATAAAGCGATCACCCCAATAAGTTTAGTACACCTGAAACTAATCTAATATTGTATGTCAACTATAATTGAAAAAGAGAGAGAGAGAGAGAGAGAGAGAGAGTGAGAGAATAAGAGAGAGAGAGAGAGAGAGACTTCCCACAGCCCCACACTGCCCCTTCCATACTGCTTCTAATGTCTTTACTTGGAAAGTTCTAGAAGGGAAAATCTAAGTCATGATTCTAGAAGCAAGAATACGAGAGCACCTGGATCAGGTGAAGGTGTGGACCTTTCAAATGGAAGCTTCCATCGAGCAGAGCTGGACAGTTCCGACTATCTCTGCTGCTTGGAATAATTTTTTCTAAAGTTTTTACTTGGCATATTTTAAACTACTTTCCATGTAAGTCAATGTCTTTAACGAAAAGCGTATATAATATACTGATATCTAATAACCCTAGAAAATATTTTACAAGCCAATTGGGGAAAAAATGACTTTAGAATAGTTACTGGAAAACACAAAATTTAATTCCTAGTGTTCCTTCCTGCCACCACTCAACCAATGATGCGAACATCAGTGAGTTCACGAGGCCCCAGGTGCCTGCCGTGGGCACTGACATCTCATAAGAAAATGGCCCTAACTATGTTTTCTCTTTTTTCTTTATCACTATGGTCTCTGCAATATGATTTTTAGAAAACTAAAACAAACAAACAAACAAACAAATCTACTAACCTAAAGATAGTGAGATGCACTCAGAATTCTCTCTATATACTATACTTGTCAAAAGTAATTTTACATAAAGGATGGTTTATAAGGAAATCCAGCCACTTCTATTGTGACATGAATTCTGCCCACACAAAACATTCTATACCAAAAGGTAATAAACAATTACAGTAATAATGATCTTTTTTAAAAAAATTCTCACTATTTTTTTTTATTGCAAAGTATTGGACTAATTTCTAAGAACACATTATCTCATTTAATCTCCATGATACCCTTTAAAAGAGATATTAATATTCCAGTGTTACAAGAAAATGAAGGCATTTTAAGTAAAATGTCTAAGTTAACATAGCAATAAAATATGCGAAAATATATTGATAATCAATATGTATAAAAGGCAAGGTGTAGACATGAAAAAAAAAAGAATTTAAAATTATGCATTTAGACCTGCTTGAAGATTTCATACATTAAGTCTGTGGGGAGATTCAGATCTGTTAGCTGTAAGTAGAGATCTAACAGGCAGTATTCTCGAAAAAGAGGGCCAAAAAGCCAAAGTTAAATGTTTTCTCATCAATATTTTTCAAAAAAAATTAAGACTACAATGTCAAGTATTATCACCTCTTCATAAATATTAAAATGTTATTTTTCACAATTATTGATTTCAGTTAAGTTTATTCTTTTTAACAAACTATTTATTGAATCCTTCTTTGTGGCACACATTGTCTTATACCCTAGAGATGCCGTAATGGATGAGGAAGTCAGTGTCCTTCTGTCGTGGAGTTTATATTCTAGTTCAGGAAACATAGACGAAATAATCCCAATCAAGATCAGTGACATCAGTCTTACAAAGGGCTTAGACAGAGACTAAAAGGATGGGGGAGGTGTCAGAAACACATATCTCTGAGCAAGTTTAGTATACATCAGATGGTTTGGTCTATGCAGCCTGCATCTCAATGAGTGGGAAGCTATCTATTCCTGGTGCTGAGAAATTTTGGACAGACTTTTCGCCAAGGTACCTGTTCCACCTACCATAGAGATAGAATTATGGTTCTTTTCCCCTGTAACAGTGACTGCTTTGGGGATGAGCACATAACCCAAATGAAGACAATCAGAATCTGATACTTTAAAACAGGGAAGAAGTTCCCATCTTTGTGAAGTGGCAAGTTTGTAGGAAGTGGGCTGTGGTCACATTTACAACTTAGAAGGAATTTGTCTAAGAAACGGAAGTGAGAGATAGAGTTCTCAATATCCAACCCAATTGTGACTAAAGCCATAGTCACCTCTGCACATTTCGGTGTTGGGCCAATAAATTGCCCCTACATTGCTTAAGTTAATTAGTTTGTCATTGGTTTCTATACTATTAATCATGAAAAGAGTCAGGATTTATTCATAGATGAGATTTAAGCTTCGGCATGAATAATGTGAAGAAAATAGTTACAAAGAATATGGACCAAACAACATCTCTGGCAGAAAAAAATGGAATGTGAAAATTTCATGAGGTAGAAAGTAATTTTTATTCTGCTGTTTTTCAAGTGCCTTAAGCTCAAAATAATCATTATGCCAGCTGACATATTTTGGGGTGGTATATTCTGCCACCCTTCACTACATAAGTTAATTCTAAAATGCATTTGGAAAAATACGACTCCCAAAACACTCAAGACAATTTTGGAACCCAGTTAGGTCAATCAAGTCAGAGAACTCTTCTTCAGTATCATGCATTCGTGTGACTGAGGGTGTCAGTGTGTCCCAGGGACTCGTGAGTAATTGATAAATCCAGAGTCTCAAGTTTGCCTTAGACCTGCAAAATCAGAATCTACATTTTAACGGAATCAACAGGTGATCCGCGTTTGAGTTAAAGTTTTCAAAGCGATCATCTAGTGTTCATCATTATACCTTCTCGCCATAGGTTTCATCTTTTTGAACTTTGATTATAAATTGAAGCACTGAACTTTAGTCTCAAAAGCCCAAGACATATGATTTGCTTTGCTTTAATTTTATGTGATTTGCTTAATGTGGTCAGGACCTAAAAATTTTTAGATGGAAAATACCAGATAGAAAAATGTCTTGATATAAGAAATACCCAAATTAGCAATGTATGTCTTACATCCTACCATACTTAAGGAATATCTTACTATCTACTTATTCACTCCTATAGGTCACTTCTCAAGTGAAATACAGAGAAACAACATTACTATGAATAATGTCATAGGCTATAAATGAAGCTAAAATATTCAGGGAAGAGAAGAATGCCCTCTAATACTTCCGTTGTAACATTCATTACACTTCCTTTTTTTCTTTGCTGGATTTAGCATTTCATTTTTTTTGTTACTGGCTTTCTTGTTCCACTTTATCAAGAGAGCACCAAACCCTTCCTAGTTTTGAATTTTCCCTGCTAAAATTCTACCATGTAGTTCCCTGTTAACTCTCACTATCCAGAGGCAAAGATCCTGAGAGAGGACTTGGTTTCTTCTAGCATCACAGGGTTGCCAATGTAGCCTGGTAAAATTTGTAGAGCAGCATGAATGTGCTCGGTCTCCTTTGCTTTTTTTTTTTTTTTGTCCACCTCGTCTCTATTCCACCAAAGGCATGCTTTTGCTTCAGCATGGTTTAGGACTGCTGGTAAAGGATGTAAAGGTAAATAGTCGATATTCAGATTTTGAGATACAGAATAACATTTTTGAGACTACGATACACTTATAGACAAATAAAAAGCTTTGCCACGAGTAGGATTTTCTGAATACTTTAAGCTCCCAATAATTATAACAAGGGGCAGTATCTGACTATAAGGTTCCATAAGTCAGGGATATATAAAGTCCAGGATATGATGTAAGGGAAATCCTTTCCATAAAGGAAGAGAGAAAACTCACTCCTTCCTCTCCCAAGGAAGAGTGGAAGTTTCAGGAAGGCAGTGATAGGGATAGGCGTGAAGTGAGAAATACATGTCCCCTCTGAAGTGTATTCTCGAAGGGGGTGTGCAAATTATAGGGGAAGCTGGGAGCAGAGGGGCTTTTGTGTCGCATTCTCCAGGTGAAACTCCGAGTGGGGTAGTGTTGTCTGTTGTGTAGGGTGACCGAGACTAGCACAGGCTTCTGCAGCAGAGCAGAACTGCAACCTTGGCATGAAGAAGCCAAGGAGGAAAATCAGTTAGCATCCATGTCCCTTGACTTCCATGTGGTATAAAAGGGATCCGGGCCACCTACGGAGAGAGGAAGCAGAAAGGAGGAAGAGGAGTCACAGTGGTGAGCGGTGAGGTAACCCTGTAGAAGTCTGTGAAGTCTAGGTGCCACACTAAATAACCTGGCGTTCCAAATTCTCCAACTCCAGTTTGCTACTCTATCATCCACATTCTATGCTGTAATCATTCTTATAATTTTTGAATTTGCCGTACTCTTCATGACACCTAGGATGCGTATATTTTCCCACTTACTGAAAATTCACTTTTCTCAACGGCCCAAGTGTTCTAGTTTTTTGAACTCAGCTCAGGTGCCGTGTCTGCCATGGCATACCCTCTCCTGATCACCACATCCTCTCTCTGAAGACTATACTTCTCTTACCCAGATTCCCCCAAATCCCTGCAATTATCCTCAATTTCTCTTCTAGTACTCACAGTAATGCATTGTAATCGCATGTTTTCTTGTCTGTCTGCCCCGGGCTAATCTTCCAGAAGACAGAAGTTTTCTTTTATCTCTGTAGAATTAGCATCTCACACAATGCCTGGCACATAGTTAATACTCAGTAAAGGTTTCTTGAAGGAAGAATAAAAGAAGGCACAAATGTAGGTAAGCAGGCCCACCTGATTATAACTGCCTTTAAAATGAGAGTAGACTTTTACTTGAGAGGTGGAAAACAGATCTTAGAATTCTTAATTTTTGATCTAGTCCATTGTACTTTTTAATAGCATAAAATTAGAAGTTCATTAATACTAATTTTTGCTTAAAACTATGATATGTATTTCATAGCTAAGTTTACAGCTGCATAAATGCCCAGGAATGAGTTATTAACTTCTCAAAAATGGTTATTTACAGTGCATTCAGAGTAATTCCAGGTATCCATCTTACTTATTGGGAAAAAAAACAAAGCAAAGCAGAACAAAACAAAACTTCGATTCCTCCTCATTGCAAAGAGGTTTACCAGTTTTATCCATCCACACTTGAAACTATGTTTTGCTGCTTTAAACCTCTCTGCTGTGGTTGGATTTGACAGAGGCCTGTTTGATCAGGACTTTTTTACAGAAGTTAAAAAATTTCTGTTTCTCATGGCTTCTCTGTCTTATAATTCTGTGCTTTTTTTTTTTTTTCCTTTTCCAGGCAAAGCAGAAAATCAAGGAGATCATAACTAAACATCCAAAATATTTGGTCTGCTTTCACCTTCCTTCCTGCTAATCAATTACATTTTTTCCCCAATTAATCATCTCAATCCCCTTATCACAAATGTTAAATATTCGTTACGAACATTTCTTAATCTTTGCAATTTTGCAGCTTCTCCTAAGGCACAGGTTCTATCATTTGTTTCAGGATCCGATCAAAACCATAGACCAAGTCACACGATAAATACATAGAGATATATCGATATAATCATAAATATACACGTATACATGTACACACACAAAACATGTATGCATAATTTTGAGAGGCCGATTAACAGAATTTTTTAAAAAGACACCCTGCTCTTTGTTTTTCTAAGTATTTAAACAGATGCGAATATTCAATGTATTTAAAATATATTTTAAAAAGTGGGGGGATGAGGAAGAAATGAAGCAAGGAAGGAAAAAAGCAAAGAAGAAAAGAAGGAAGCAAAAGAAAGAAGGAGAAAGGAAGAGTGAGATAAAAGACAAAGCAGGAGGGAGGAAATAAGGCTGAAAAAACAATCATCTTGGCAGTTAAAATTAGTTGATTTTTTTTAATTTACCACATTATTTCACTTTAAAAGTTGTAAGGAAATAGGAAATATAAAGCACTAAGAAACATAATTAAATGAAGAACTATGAAACTAAGCAGGTCTTTATTAACAATCAAATTTTAAAAATTATGATTTAAATAAGAAGCAAAAAATGTGCGCTCTATTTTTTGTCTCAAACCAAAGCTACACGTCCAAATCTGTGAGCACTATAATAATGAGCATTGACAGGGACCAACAGCCCATCATTAAGCCTCATTATTCCGTGGTTTTATACACAAAAGGCAATACAACAAAAAGAATACTATTGATTTGATTTTCTCAATCATTTAAGGAGATTATTCCGTAACAATTATTTTGTTTGTTTCTGAGACTGTACAATTGTATTATTGTATCCAAATGAATATATATGTACATATATATGTGTGTATATATGTATAACACACACACACATAGATATATATAATATATATTAGCTATTTAAGGATTTATTCTTAAATAATTGGGGATACTAAAACTATTTTACGGTCCACATATTGAAAGATAAAAGGTAGATTTAAAGAAATTAACACAAAGAAGAGACTTTGAAGTGTACCAGAATATGCCACTCCAAAATATGTCTCCTTGGCATATAGATTGTTCTGAGCTAAAAACCACTGAGAACCAGAAAACTCCTGAAAAGGAAATTTCCTGTACCAGGAAGAAGACTCCAACAGCTTTTACCAGAGAAGGCTCTGGCTTAAATCTGCATAACAAAACTTACTAAACAACCTTTGTTTACCACGCTTTTCCTGGTCACCTTCCCGGAACTTGTGTCCCTCACCCAGAAGTCCCAAACCTCCAAACCCCTTTCCCTTTGTTTAGCCTAAGATGGTATAGAAACCAAATTCTAACCACTCCTTTGGGTGCTCCCTTATACACATGTTGACTCACATTAATAAAATTGTTTGTTTTTCTCTTGGTAATCTGTCTTTTGCCAGACTAATGTATAGGGTCTCAGCCAATGAACGAAAGATGGGTAGGAGAAAAATATTTTTTTCCCTCCCCTTCAAAGCCAAAATGAGAAGTTCCACAATCATATAGAATTGTGTTTAATTCTAAAGCCCAAAGGCGTTATTACTATGGATTCTAAAATTAATCTGATTAATAAGATTACGCCCTCTCTAGCAGTAATTTAGAAGTCCACAGAGATATAAAATCGAGTTCCTGATTTGCAAAAATGCTTATGTCACAGTTAGCCTTACAGACTATATAATAAACCCCGATACAGTATATATTAAATGGTAGTACATTTTAGCTACAGACCATTAGAAGCCACAATAGAGGAAAATATAAGTAATAACACTAAAAAAAAGAAAAAAAGAAAGCAGAGTTATTTCCACCTTAGCAGCAAATTTGACAAGAAGATAAATAAAAACAAATTACAAACCATAAAAGAGTTACAGTTTAACAAGTTGAATATTTAACTTCTATTTATGGAAGACATTTTTGTTTTTATTATATTTTCCCGCCAATTTCCTTTTGTGCAGCTGTCTTTCCTTTGTTTATATAATTTTAAAGTACCTCTCGGGAAAGTTCATCACAACAATACAATGTATTCATTCTAAATGTGCAAAACAGACAAATTGTCATCTTTCTCCATAGTCCCGTGGAACTCTAAATTTGGAGTAAACGACATCATTAGAGAACCTAGTTAAATTATTTTTAAAATTATGTGAACTGTATTTGTGTGTGTGTGTGTGTGTGTGTGTGTCTAAGTTTGAATTGGGGATTTCCCTTTACATAATCATAGTATTGTTGATTCTGCCAGCCAATCTGTGAGAATTGTTCAGCAAAAAATTTTTCTTTTCCAAACTATCAAATGTATGTGAGTCGAGAGGGAGTGTGGTATAGTAGAAAGAGCACAGATTTAGGAATGACACGGACTTAGGTTTAAATTCCGTATTACAAAGCTTTTTGGAGTCTCATTTCCTTCATTTTAAAATTGGAAACACTGCAGTTTTGTTGTAGAAATCAAATAACATACATAAAGTTGCTAACACATAGAAGGTAAATAGTAAATAGTATCTGTTATTATAAACACTTGCCAAGTTCTCTTCTGCTTACCACCACACCAAAACAAAACACATTCAAACATGTTTACCTGCATAATTCCACATACATATTCTGCTTGGGTTTTGTTATTAAATATTGCAAAATGTACATATTTATGTTGGCAAAAATAGTTTATTACATTTACGAATAGTGTTTATTGCATTTTAATAATACTCTAAATAATGATAAAAATCTAAAATAATAATCTAAAATAAATCTAAGTTTATTACATTTAGAAATGTCGGGTTTTAGTGATAAAATCCTTATCCTAAATATCCCATAACTATATAACAAATGACCTATATATTATGGAAACTAAAATAATTGATTTCAAAAATAAGAAATATTTACAGACCTTAAAAACATGGACAGAAGAACTTGTAAAATGTCAGATGGCGGTCCTGGTGATCACTAAATGGGAGGGAAAATATTTTTACATTCAATATTTCAGAGTTGGGCAAATCTGTAACTGTAAAGTAACTGGGTTAAAAACGTCTCGACAACAAGACAGATCTGAAACTGTGGGAGTCACGAACACAATATTTGCAAAGGACCAGAAATAGAAAACAAAAATGCTGATTATCTCTCAGTGAATCTTAACCCTAAATAGCTATAAAGGAAATTGTTTTTTACAAGTTACACAACAGTTGTCAAAGATAAAGCTGGTTAAAGGTGTCAAGACAGATTTTGTTTGGTGTCGACTGCTACAGTAGGGGAGAGTTTGTGTAAAACTAAACTCTATCTCAATTTGCACAGAGGTGGAGGAGGGAGCAGAAGTGAGTGGAGGCCCTAGCAGAGTCAAGGATGAAAAATTACACAAAGCTGGGTAGGAGATCAGCGTCAATTCCATTAGGCCTTCTGTGCCTGCTAAGTAGCATTTTTGAAGTTAAGCTCCTACCCTCCCACAGAGACTAGGAGACAGGGGCCCTATCCTTCCTGATGATTGTATTTCAAAGGAATGGCTTTCAAGTCCTTGAAAAAGACCATCCTTGGTTGTAGGAGATGCATATACATCTCAAAGGGACAGAGGAAGAATTTACAATAGTAAGTTTGTTTGTTTTTGTTAATAAGTGCTCAAAGAAAGGGAGGTCAGGGCCTAGCCTCAGGCGTTAGCTGGAACGCCTGGTAAATTGTTTTGGCCGACTTGAGTTTTTCCAGACAGGAACTGAGGAGGCTGTGCCACCCCTGGGACAGGGCCTTAGACTGCTAGAAGCCACGTTAGGGTTTGGCCAAGGAGAGAATTTTTTGTCACAGTTCTAAGTATGACAGGGGAGCTCCATTTATTTGAGAACAGACCAATTAAGCTAAGGCCTGATTTCATATCATATAGATCATTCGTTTACCTGCGGAGAAATGGTGCACCACTCATTTTAGCAAGCTGGCCAACAAATCCAGGCCACAGTTTACAAAAAGGAATAAGCAAGAAAAAGAAAAGGCTATAACCGCAACAAAACAAAAGCCATCTAGCCATCTCTGGACAAAAAGTAAAATAAAAACTACTCAATCGGTCATTTGTTTATGAAATAAATTCTTTTTGCGTGTAAATGATTCTGCCGCTCTGTGGATCATGCAAAGGTACAGAAATCATAATTCCTGCTTTCAAAAATCTAACGTCCAAGTATATTTACAAAAAGCTATCACATGAAGTGCTATATGAGAAGCAAAGATATGACCACAGGCACAGGGCCACAGCTGGGCAGGCCTCAGCCTAACCCCCTCTGCCACCTGGAATGTAAGTTACACCTCAGAGGTGTTCCAACCCAAGGCAAGGGAACTGGATTTTCAGAAACGCTTATACCCAACAGGCATTGTTTACTAGCAGTCAGGGTGTCCCAGGCATTTTTATCCTCTGCATCTACTGGCAAAACAGCTCCAGCAGCCCCAGGAAAGTTTTCTGAAGATAAGCCACAGCCACTGAAAACACTACCCTCAGAGAAAACATAAACAAATATCCAAGAAATCTGGGATGAAAAGCAACATTGCCCACTAAATCCAGGATATTTGCTGCAAGGATTGACCAGGAAAAGCGGTGGCACAGGTGATAAATGCTCAATTAGCAACTTCTTTTTTGTTTTTAAGCAGTGATTCTAGCACTCGACCTACCAAAAAAGAGCGCATTCTATACAGATTTGTATATGTATTCATAAGTATATGTAGATCTACTTTTTTCTTTTTAATTGTTAAGTATTCAATAATAATCTGTATTGACTTATATACCCAGTAACCCACTAATGAACATTTCTATTGTTACAATTACTTTCTTCAACAAACTGTTCAATAATAGATGTATTGGAAAACATCTCCACCCATGTGCACACAAAAAGCTTACCAATGAGATTGCTGGATGAAAGGATATGTACATTTTTATTGTTCACCAGAAACATTGCACCACCTTCGCCTCCCATCGGCAGTGTGTAAGAATACCTGTTCGCAAACATCCTCACCGAGATGATCATTTAAGTAGATCACCAATCTTGGTAAAGTTTGCTAATCCAAAAGCTAAAATAAAGATAAATTGTTTCAATTTACATTTATTAATGAAATGGTGAAACATTTTTCTATATGTTTATTAGCCGTTTGTATTTCTTTTCCTTTGAAATGCTTCATCATGTTCCTTGATCATTTTCTATAAGCTTTCAATGACTCATTGACTTGGTGCCTATTTCTAGACGTTTTATTTTGTTCAACTCCTCTGTTTTCTCCAGAAATAAGCCATTTTAACCTCCTTATTTTCATAATACATTTTAATTTGTGGTAGGGCTAGTATCTACTCATTATCTTCTTGTTTCAAAAACTTTCTGGAAATTTTCATATGTTTACTTTCTAGATAAAAATTTGGCATCATTTTGAAAATTTATTTGTACAACCTTGTTCCCATATTAATTATGTTTTTATCACTAGGTTAATTTATGGCTAATTAACATATTTAACATACTAAATTTCCTTTGAAGAGCATTATAGCTTTCCATTTACCAAAGTATTTTTCAATTTTACAACTCTCAGTAGAGTTTTAAAATTTTGTTTATAGCCATGCCCACTTCTTGTTAAATGTGTACCAATTATAATTATTTGATTTACCTTTCAGAATGAAATTTTTTTTTTCATAAATTTTCTTACTGGTGATTATTTGTATTAAGAAAACTTAATGATTTGACATATTTAGAAATATACTATCTTGCTGAATTCTCTGATTGTTTCAACTAGTTTTAGTTTTACTTCTCACAAATATCATTATTTTTGCTCCTCTGAGAATGGTTTATGTTAAGTCTAATATTTAGGAGTACTTTTTTTTTTTTTTTTCATTTTTAGGTCATTTTTTTCTCGATCATCAATTTCTCTGAGTGTAAAGGATAACACTTCTTACTTTTAGTAATTTCTACAAAGTTTTCTTTTGCCATTCCAGCTAAGAAAAAATATGACACAACATGTTTTCTCTCTACCATACTGCCTTAGCAAATATAGAATAGAAAGAGGCAGATTTCCACCCTAACAATTCAATCATTCCATCAGCATTGTGTTATAAATCAACTGCAGTCCAATATCTCAATTACAATTTATTTGAGGTAATATCAGGTGTTTTGTGTGTTTATTAAAAGGTAAGGTGCACTGGTAATTTTCCTATTGTTGACCTTGAAAAGGACTATATCTGCCAAAAGTACTCCTTGTGGTTAACTAGGCCCAAATTCATAATTATTGTGTAGCAGCCACTGTTTACAGAGGCCTCACATGCACACTGCGTATCAGGTAAAAGCAGCAGACAGAGGGACCAAGCCCCCTGTATTTCATTCTTGCCCATCTGAGCTTAACTTTATGAAAGAGTTCTTGGAATCATATTTTGACCAATGGGCTGAGACCTAAGCCATCCAATCAGCTATATCCTCATTTGTATTTTTACCAACCAGAGCAGCTCCATAATGACCAATCAGAATAGGGATTCTGGCCAATCAAGAGAGTGCTATTTGGACAATTAAACTGTACAAATTTGTATTCCACATTTGCATAAAAATTGACCAATCAGGAATGAAGGAGGGTACTTTCTCTATATAAGTGGGCCTTCCCTTTGTTTTGGAGGAGGGCACTTTTGATTTCCTCTAGAGATCGCATTTCCCTGTTTTGCAAACTGCTCACCTGATTAGGGTCTTTTGTTGGCACTGGATTGGTGACAGCAACCTTTTGTTGACACTATGAATTAATTTTCTTTGTTTTCTCTTACTAAAACATCAAATACAAGATTATATGAATCCCTATTCATTTTAGCAGAGTGCTATACTGTAGAGATTCGCAAAACAGTTAATGAATGATTGTACTGGCACATAGTTAGTTGATAAAAGCTTTGTTTAAAAAGTCTGAAAGAAAATTAAGAGAGAAGATTCAAACAGAAGCTGCTAAACATCTCACACTGTGCTCTCTTTTTGTTAATATGCCCCTGCTCTCTCAATTGTGCAAATGGCCAGATTATCTGAAAGATCTTACTTCTGTTTTCTTCTGTCATTTATTTCTTCAACTAATTTTTATCAAGAATCTAGTAGAAGCCAAACACTGTTGGACACATACTGATAAAACAAATATTTCCTTCCTTCATATTGCTCATCATAATAAGGAAAAGAGACAAGAGAATACAATATTAAAATATAGTGTGATGTAGTAAAAACTAAATACAATGCTATGAAAACAGTTAGCTGCAGGGGACAGAGCAAAGAAGAAATAATTTGAAATTTTTCCAAGGAATGTAACTTGGCATAACCACTACAGAAAACAACGTAGCCTTTCTTCAAAAAATTAAAAAGAAAACTACCATATGATCTAGTATCCCGCTTCAGGCCTACATCTGAAAGAAATGAAATCATCATCTCAAAGAGGCGTCTGCACCCCAGTGTGCACTGCAGCTTTTTTTGCAATAGCCAAGAATGGAAGCAACCTGTCGACGAATGAATGGATTAAAAAAATGTGGTATATACACACAATGGAGTGTTACTTAGCCATAAAATAAGGAGAAACAAAAAAGGAAATCCTACTTTTTGTGACAACATGGATAAACCATGGGGGCATTTTGCTATATGAAATAAGTCAGACAGAAAATGATAAAACTGTAAGATCTCATTTATATGTGGAACCTAAAAAAGCCAAATCCATAGAAACAGAGATAGGTAGATTGGTGCTTACCGGCTGCTGAGGATGGGGGAATTTGGGAGATGCTGATCAAAGGATTTGTACTCCCAGTTAAAGAGGAGTAAGTTCCAGAGATCTAAGGTACAGCGTGGTGACTATAGTTAACAAACGGTATTGTACACTTGAAAGCTTCCAAGAGAGTAAATTTTAAAAGCTCTCACCACCAAAAAAATAAAATGGTAACTATATGAGGTGATATATGTGTTAACCAACTTCATTGTGGCAATAATCATTTAACAATATATACATGTATCAAATCATCACATTTTACACCTTGAAATTCACAATGTTACATGTCAATTATATTTGATAAAGTAGAAGGTGGGAGAAAAAGAAAGAAAACTTTTCTGGGGGAGGAGGCCATCCTTAAGAATCATCAGAGCTATCCAACAAAGGAAGAGAAAAACATCTGTACAGGCAGAAGAGGAAAAGGCCCAGGAAACGAGGAGCAACAAAGAATCACGAGTAGCTGGACATAGGACAAAGCAGAAAATGTTAAGTGACGAGGCTGGACAGACACATCATCAAATTTACATTTTAAAAGATTATGTTTTACCAATTAAAAACAAAACACATATGAACAACATTCAGCCATTCAGTGTAAACAGAACTCTCAAAACCTACAAAGGAAGTAGATTCAGATTCTACACATTGGTCTCCTGTCTTGACTTTGCAGATTTGCTATGAGGATGGCCCCTGCATTTCTGTGAGAAATTAATTATAGAAACCATGGATTTTTTCATGGACTTTTTATTGCATAAAATATATTTAAGATAGGGGTGCTTAAGACTGAGAGAAGTTGGGCAAAATCATCTGCCTTAACTTGAATATTGGTCCCTAGAGTTACTTCTGTTTTTGTTTTTCTTTCATCAAAATGATGATATCTGGTATACTCAGTTTTTAAGCTCTGCGCTTAAAAATGTTTAAGCTCTGAGCACTACTTATTTCTTATTCTTTAAGTGCTCACGGTCAAATCAGTCGAGGCAAAACCATCTGACAAGAAACTGTTGCCTTCCTTCAGTCAATACAGGTCCCGATCACGAGCTCTCTGGCAGTCAATGGCCTTTTCGTTATGAGCCACACCCAGACTGTGCTATGACTCAGTGGGGGAATAGCTCAAGCTCATCTAACAAGACAACTAAGTAACTCGGCCCAAGTAGAAAAGGTAGCAGAAAATGTGGCAGAAATGAATTTTTTAAGGTGTTGAGGTCTACATCATCTATTTAATCCACTTCACGTGTTTGGTGAGGTCCACAGGCTGAATGAACAGGTACGAAAGCCTGGTATTGCGGATTCTCTCAGGTGACTGAAAACTGTAGCTGCGAACATTTCTCACCACGTTGTCTTGGCACATGTTTTCTGGGAGTGATGACTGTTTGCCACTGGGAACCCAAAGCACAAGTCTGGCTCAGAGCATAAGAAACAGAGAGGACTGGCAAGAGTCCTGAGTTGCTTAACGTTAGAGTGATCTATTTAGGTCACATGCCACATAGAATCTCTGCTTTAAAGAATGGCTCTAGAATATATGAGTAGAAAATTTACACACATCCTCATGAGTGATTAAAAGAACGTAAATTTGAACCAATTGTATGGCCTGTTTTAACCCAGGCTAAGCAGATTCTTTTTTTCTCTATAGGAGGGCAGATATCTTTGGCTGCTTTTGTTCCCTGATATATCCTAAACTCCTGGAAGACTGTGTGTTGTAAACATTTGGTGAATGACCACAGAATGTCAATATTCAAGTATCAACCATCATGTGGTGAAGCCAGAACATACACTGCTTGAAGCATAATAAAAGGAAGTAATTCTTTTCAAAATTGCATCAAAAGAGATTAAAATGATCTTCACTATGATCTAGTAACTCTTCTCCTGGAAATTTATTTTAAGAAAGCAAAAGAGTTTTATATATAAAGCTGTTAATACTAGTAGTACCCATTAGAGCAAAATCTCATTAAAAATTTTATGTCTGACTCCATGAGAGTGTTCAAATAAATTATAGCTCATCAATATTACACAGATGGGAAAAATGATTATGAACTCTATAGAATAAGGTAATATGAATTTGGCTTATAATTATATGTAATATTTATGTATATGGAGAAATGATGAAAATGAATATGCAAATAAAAGTTTTAGTTTGGATTCTTTAGTTCATTAATAAAGTGTCTTTATTTTTTAAAGAAATTGTTGTTATTTTACATTATTTTTAAAGACACGAATGAGAAATTGGCATCCTTCTGATTTAAATTTTTATGTATAATGTTCAAAATTATCAGCCTCCATCTCTCATGCTACCGGTGGGGGCTGGGAAGAGAGGGTAGATTTCTTCCAGAAGGATTCTGGATTTTGACATTGCTATGAAGAAACCATGTGGGCACAGTACATGGCAGGATACTACATACAGAGAAAGGGGTAAAAACATTACAAGAAAAAATTGTATTTTCTTTGCTTGCCTCATGGGAGTCGAAAAGAGCGCCTGAGTTCTTGATTAGACTATCCCTGCATCCCTCTTTCATGCTGCAACACACACACTGAAAAGAATGTCCTCCCCCCTGTGCAAATGAAAACGATGTACCCAACCCTTTCGTCGATAGAACAGAGTGTGCGCCTCTCACTCTTTCTCTGATTTGATGCCAGTGAGTCAACTTAGACAAATATGGAGGTGTTCAGGAAAGCCCAGAAGGGACTGTGGCATTACTATATGGCTCCCACTATTTTTATCAATACTCACTAAGATAAGAGCCTCACACTTGTGACTTTATAAAATCTAATTTGATTGCATGTGCACAGGTGATGACATCTTGAAAAAAGTACTTCCAGAGTGTTACAGATATCTTTCCTGATGAAATGAAGTACTCAAAAGAGGTGAGTTGAGGAAAACCAGAAACCAGATTTCCACAATCCTGAGCGATAAAGTAATAAAATCTATTTGGTCAAGGTCAGAGAGAAGAATTATAGTGTCTGTATTATTTGAAGAATAATTTTATTGCAAGCATCTTATCACAAAGTTATATATGCAATGCCAGTCTCCTTCAGGGCTTTAAGTATATAGGTGGCAAGTGTCATCGAATACAATAGATTATTTAGCAATCAGTCTGAAAGATATTTTCAATCGATATTAATATGATGATTCAATATTACGTATGGTCACTCTTGAAAGGTCTTGATGTCTTTTAGTGCTTTTTTATTTTAGAGGCACTGAAGTGAAAGAAAGTGTCTTAACACAATTTTTCTTATGAAAACTGCAACTTTCATAAAATATAATGCCACTTAATATAAATGAGAAAATGATGTTAGGGAAAAAAAATTGCAAATGCCACATATCTGCTTGTCTCAAACTGTCAGTACTTTATTAAATGAGAGCATTTTAGTTCTCCGGAGAATACTTCCTCTCTTGTTAATCCATGCAAATGCTGAACTTTAATTGAGGACTCATTCTTAAATCTCTTGGGACTTTTGAGCACTCTAATTTTGACATTTGTAGGATGGAAATTTCTAGCAACGGAATGACTATCATCTAATGAACCATGATTCACTCAGGTTTATAGCACAACTCCGTGGTTCTAGTTACATGCTGAATATAAAAACCAGAGGCTGACCTAGAGGTTGCCACAGCCCCAGATCCAGGTTTACCCTGTTCATTACGAATATTCCTAGATTAGTCCCCTAAATCGGGGAGGGATAACACCATGTGCCAGGCTTCCTTTAAATAACTTGCAATTAGTTAACAGCGTACTAAAAAAGAAAAAGTACTATTATATCATTCTTATTCATTAATAATTTGTGAATGTGACAAATATAAAAAGTCGGAAAAATAAATAAAAATTTATCATCTTATTGCTAATCCTCCTTTGCATCTGACTTTCTACTAGGACCGTGTGTGTTCCTTCCTGTCACTTCAATATATTACTACTTGAAAGGGCCTGATTGCTGTGGAGTTTGAGGTATTAAAATGAGACTAAAGGCATAAATGTCCTCTCTCCCATATGGCCTAACCCATATATTTTTCTTTAATTTGGTAGCAGGAGAAGCAAAGTAAAATGATTTTTTTCCAGACCATTTATGTTTTTTCCCATTTAAATGTTTGTGTCATTCAACTAACTCTTCATCTCTATTTTCCTGTATAACCTCTTCTCTAATTTCTTAACTTTGCTTAATCATGGAGCAGATTGCAACAAAGTGGTTAATTTCTCTGTGTCACAATTTTCTTTTGAAACAAAGATAATCATAAAACTGTGTTGTTGCACTAACCATTGTAAATAATAAACACGTAAATTCTTGAAAACAAATGGCAAAGTTCCATCACCCAACATAAGGTACCATATTCTTCTTAAAAAGTACTGCAAAATGACATTGGCTTTATACTTTCATAACAATGACAGTGCTTTCAGTTGCAGAACAAAAATTCGGGTCTAATTCATCCAAGGTTATTTATTAATTTATGTAACTCATAGCCCAGGAGGACAAACTTTAGGCATAAGTTGACCAGATTTACACTCTATTTCCTTGTAATTGATTCTCTAGGCTCTACTTCTTCATGTGCCGGCTTCACGATCACGGTTTCATTAACTGAAAGCTAACTCATGTATTTCCTATCATTCTTTTCATACTACTCGTCAAATATTCAAATTGAGATCTCCTGTATCACAATAAATAATTCAATAAAAATTTTGTGAGAATACTCTCACTGATCTGGAAGAGGATCAGTGAAGCCAAAAGTCCCTCCACAATCTCCAACGGCCTTTCCAAAGCCCACTCAAGTAAACATAAAATGTTAAGTAAAAGCTATGTACTTTTGAGGCAAACATAGCTCTAACATGTATTCCTTCATCTCTGCCTTCCAAAAAGATCATTGCCCTCAACCCTTCTTATCAAGAAAGTCTGGAATTGTGCGGGGCTGTCAATACCTCTCCCATGTCCCCTTAAAAAATATTCTCTTGCTTATAATCTTATCCTATCATTAAAGGGGGTGAAAAAGCCTATCACCCTGCCTCAGTGAAAGGCTCCACCCTGACTTTTGACTTGCCATCAATAGAGCAGCACAGAGAAAGGTGTCTGAATTACTGACAAGTCATCCCTGTGAGCAGCCTGAGTGCCAGAGCGTGGACAAGGAGATTTCATGTGGCATAATGGCAGTCTCCTCCCAGCAAGTGCAGAAGAGATGGGGAGAAAAAATGAAGACCAACTCAAAGAATATGTTATAACAGAGGGGCTTTCCTGTATGAATCAAATGACAATTTATAGGAGTCCATTGAGTTGGCCTAAAATGCCCTTTCTGCATCTTCAATGGAATAAAAAGATTTCTGTTAAGTTTTTCTCAATAGAAAAATATTTCAGTAAAAGCTCCACTTAGGTAACATAGTGATATTACTTAGTATTATATTAAATAATTCTAATTTAATCATACATATCTATCTATCTATCTATCTATCTATCTATCTATCTATCTATGCGTGCACGCGCGCACGCGCGCGCGCACACACACACACACACACACACTGCCAATTAGTACCAAACGCCCTATGAGAGCTCAAGTTTTCTCCAATGCTGATGCTAAAGATTACACACGACTCTGGAATGCCCCATTCAAAATCAGTTTTCCATGGCAGCTGTTTCATTAAATGTTTTATTTGTGGTGATAATATAATTTGGTTTTGGAATACATGGCAAACATCATGGTACAAGAGGTCAAACTAAGTTTCAATTTTTGTTTTGGAAAGAGTCAGGAGAAGATCAAGAAGAATATCTTAATAATGTCTTATTTTTGTGGGCACATTTAAGTTTATTTTCAAAAATCCACAGAAACCTTTCTTAGAAAAATCTAGTCAACAAGTTCAATTTATCTTAAAAATATATTCAGTTACTGGGAGACTTTTTAATCTGTATGAGCCATGCTCATATCATAAATAAGATGAAATTAAGGTTAAATAAATTTATATGTTTATATTTAACTTAGAGTTGAAGCTGACCAATAAAATTCATTAAAATAACATTTTGGCAGTTTGATTCAAATTGAGCTAATGATAAACTGGCAAAAAACAGATTTTGTCAATCTTGAATCAGTATAAAGTAGTCAAAGATCTGTTTTAAATAGTCCTATTGAATTAAAATTAATTTTTTAGACAAAATGCTCTTCCTTTCCAAACTCTGAATACTGACCCCACTGGCAGTTGGAGATGCTAAAATGTAACCAGTAATGTCTTCTTCCTTTAACTTTAACACCGTTCCGGTCATGATATCCGAGTCTCTGAAGAAAAACTTCATAGGGTTTGTTTTTCTGACCTCAGACTCTCTACCTTCACTGGAATTTCTCGGTTTTTGTTTGTTTATATTTTCCTTTCCCACACACATTGAGCTCATACAACAAGCCCACTGGTATCCTGTCCCCTCAAACCACTGATTTCAGAGTCCACCACTGCCATGTTTTCATTTTCCACAGTTGTTGGTTACCACATTTACCCCGGGGTCTCCTCCCAGGCAAAGGTGAAACTACCCAACATCAAAAATTGAAGTCAGGAGGTAGAACTGCTCTGACGTGTTCCCTGCTCTTTCCCCAAAACATTGGGCTCTGGAAGACTGTGAGGCAGAGCCTTCAATATTCCAGGGAATAATGGTTTTTGACCCTAAATGTATACTCGGCTAAACTATAAATCGATGAGCGAATATAATAAAGATAATTTTAGATAAACAAATATTTAAAAAAATAGTAACAGATAATATGTTTCAGCAAAATAAATGAATAAACCAATGACAGGAATATAAAAACAAATTCTATAATGACAGCTGTGTGCCAGACCTAGATCAAGCCATCCTGACTTGAACTGGGCAACAGAGGGCTGTGGAAAGGGGAACTCTGGAGGGGAACAATGGAGTGTCACTAAAAGATAATTTGATGTGTTTGAACTTTTGGTAAATTTATTGATAGGTGTTTGATAAATCAGGTAGAATATTTGGAAAAATAGTAGAAGTTGTTATGTTGACAACCAAGGCACACAAAATGTTATATGAGAATGCAAAACTAACATGAAGAGTTATGTAACAGATCTCAATCCCTAATATCATAAGAGGTAGTCTCTCTGACCCTCTCTGTCTCTCTCTCCATATATGCATATATGAAATAAATCAAGTAATAATAGTCATATAATAAATATGTATAAATACTGAAGAAAATGCTTTAAAAGGAGCTAAAAGATTTGACGGTATGCCCCTCTGAGGAATAAATGTGGGTGAGAAGAATATTGGCAAGAGACTATTATTATTCAGTATTTTTGATTGATTCTTTATGCATGTGTCACTTCGACTAATAAATTATAACATTTTCTAAAATCTTAACAATTCTCAAAATTTATGTAGATTTCTTACAAAAAACTTAAGCTTGAATATTATCTTACGTTTTGCCTTTTCCTTTAAGTCCTTTGCACTGCATTTTATCTTATTCGCCTTGATTAAATAAAACTTTTTTTTCTGGATTTTTAAATTAACTATTTGCAGAATGTTCCCTATGCTACTATATTATTGATAAAATAATACCTACATTTAAGAGTTTCTCGAAATATATGTTAGAATACAATGGGTGTGGAAGAGAATTTATGAAGATTATACTGATCTCAATTACTCTCATCTATCTCTAGTTTTCTTATTTTAAATGCATAGTGACGTAATGTAAATGCATAGTGACATAGTGTAAATCAAAGTTAATATATCTATCTTAAGAGGAATAAGTTGAAAATTTAGAGTATCTGAAACTTTCAGGGGGATGGGGACAGTATTTATTATGAAACAGTTAAAACTTTTTAACCTAAATGCCTAAAAGGGAAAAAACCAGATTACTTATTGAGATGAAAGCATGAAACAGGCAAGGGCAGAAAAAGACTTATGCCGTTTGCCTTGAATATTTGGCACAGCACCTTTCCCAACATTGTCTCAGTTATTTTAAAGAGATCGTTAATTGTTCTTCAAAGTATATTCAAAAAAATATTTCTTAAAAATAGAAGTTTTGATGTTGTAAAAACATAAAGGCAATATAAATCAAATTGTTTCTATTCAATGCTAAGTAGTACTCAGTGGCCTAAGGAATTATTTTCACTTATCATTGGTTGACTTGGCTTGGTTTCTAGAATTTTTTGGATCTATGTGGAGGCGCCACAAATCTATTTCCATTAACTGAGCCATACCCTGAACTCTTTGTAGCAAAATGTCATCTGTGGTCAGCTCGGTTAACTGCAATTCAATGGGGCTAACTAAGGCTAGTAAAAACTCTACCAGAAGAGAAAACATTAAGACGTGATCAAACTTACAACAGATCACCAAAAGTATTGCCATCCTTGGTTCTACCCAGAGACAGAGAATCCACAAAGAGAAGTTAGAATACATAGCAGCACATTAACTGACTAATATGTCTCAAAGTTTGACCTGGCCTCCCTTTCACCTGAAAGCCCATTACATTCTTAGTTTCAGAAATGCGAAATGCATGGATGTGTTACCAAACTCAAGGGAATCGTTTTGCCTGCACTTGTCAATAGCCAAAAGAGACATGTACAGGCATTTTCAGCAAAGAAAATAGAGGTTTGTTTAAGGACATGATGCCAAGCCTGGAGACACAGGTGAGTTAGCAGTGCTCAAGAACCTGGCTCCCTGACAGCCTTTAGAGGATAGATTATACAGGGGAAAACTCATTATCATGATGGCAAAGGGAGTTGGGTCATAAGCTCTACTGACTAGTCGAGGCTAGAGCAGATGGTATTTGATGATTCCATCAGGCCCTGATGTGAGTCTTGGCAGCGTTCTGTCTGGTTTCAAGAGGATGCTGGTAGGGTTGTCTGTCTGCCTTGATAAGTGTGGAGCTGCAAGATATTTTCTTTAGTTCAATCAAAACTCTGTTTTTGTGGTCAAAGGACCTGAGGTTTTGTTCCTAAGACTATTGGATGCTGACCTCGGTGTTTAATGATTAAGGGAGTGGTGGTGTAACATGCAGGACAAGGAGAGAGAAGAAGCAAGTGAGCCCAAGGCCAATTTGAGTCAAGGAGAAAGAGAAGAGGAAAGTCATTGTAAAGAAGGAAGATTTGCACGGTTCCAGATGTCTGACAAAAAGCTGGCAATCTCTTGTTACAGGGGAATTTGACCACCTCTACCTCACTTTGACCTATTTTTTGTTGCGAGCACCTCTCTTCTCTCCCATGACCAAACACTGCTGTTCCATTTACACTTCACACACCAGACAATCATTTCCAGTGCAGAATGTCTGGGAACCCACATTTGTTCCAAACATTGTAGATGATTAAAAGTGTGTTTTATACATATACATATACATCTACTTTAAATATATGAGGATACTGGTATGATTCATAAAATGCCAATTCATTTAAAATGGTTTTGAGATTCATAGTAGAAAATTGTCATGATTTGTTTATGTCTTAAACAATTGACTAAAATATTTTGGAAACTTCAAAAGATTCTGGTGTATATTACTATGTCTAGACTGGATCATCATAACAATAACTTATCTGTTTAAATATAATGTAATATTTAGAAGCATGTAATCAAGAGAAAGGGCTGATTTATTATTGACAATAGTTGTTTTAGTCTCAAGGAAAACTATATCTGACTGTATTTTAGGGAGTTTTTATAAAAATGTACTTGAGCCAAACAGAGGATGTGCCTGGAAGCAAGAGCTCAACAGACTGAGAACAATGCTTCCTAGAGATGGCAGCTTCTTTTATGCATTGGGAATTATGGAGGGGACTTAAAGAAGACTACACGAAGGTGGGAGAAAGCAAGACAGGAATCCAATGACGGGATGATCAAAAAGATTATATGCGTTCTTGAGGGTGCTCATACTTTAGAAGGAGGAATCTGCAAAGAGCATCTCGGAGGTGTGTCAGCCTAAATGCACAGAAACAATGGACAGGGTTTGCTTAAGGCAGAGATAAGCCTTTTGCTAACATGCTTGCAGCACCACTACCCACCACCCGCCCAGTTAGAAATTTATGATCGCCCTGTGAGATAACTTTTCATAGAACTCCTTTTTATCCATATAACTGAGCATAATAAAAACAACAGTAACAATGACAACAAAAGAAAAACAATAAAATCTTTTTGTATAATTAAATATAAGAGACAATTATAGAAATTATAGAAAATAAGGATAACATCAGAATCAGGTATACAGGTTTGGGTTAAACTTGCTCACCAGAGTGTGATGTTAATTAAACTAAATGTATTTGGTAATGCTAAAAAGAAGATAAATTTAAGTCCAACAAAAATAAATATAATATTTATACAGTTTACATGATAGTCTGATATGGAGCTGTTTCCCACAGGAGTTTACACATGTTAAAGTAGAAACATCTTTTACTATGTTTAAACAAGTCATTCAATTTTCAGAGTGATCTTTTAACCATGCTTGTTACTCCTTTGCTTAAAATCCTTCAATAGCCCCCATTGCTCACAGGAAAAAAAAAATTATTCTCAAGGAGCACATGAGACATGGGTCTAGCCAGCCACACCCCTCCCTTCACAGTCCCCGTATGCATCAGTGATTTCAAATATGTCAAACCATAACTACCTGCAAATATTCAAATGTTTAGTCCTAACTCACAACTCAGTGCTTTTGTACTTCTTTTCTCTCTAAAATCATTCGTTCACCTGATGACCACCTATTTACAAGAGTCTGAAGAAAGCTTACTTGCCCTTCAAAAATTTCTCTGATACTGAAAGAAAAATTTAGTAGCCTTTCTTTTGTAGGCTCGTATTACAGTGATCAGTTTATAGGTTTGTAATACATGTGTAAATTAAAGAAATTAAAGAAGTTCTAAATAAATGGAGACATATCATTTATGAATCAAAATAAGCCTATTTCTTTGGGACCTCATCATATGAAGTTAAAATTATAAAGCAAAATAGAGTTGCATTATTTTAATTACCAGAGAAGAATCTGCCCTGCTTTAAAAAAGGGTGGCGATAGTCTTGACACGTAAATAAAACTCACCTTTTCATCAGTCAGTTGCATCCCTTTATAATCACCAGAGTAGTACGACTTTGTCTTCTGATTTCAGCACTTTCCCCACCCAGTGTTTATTCTTGATGTATAAATATTTTATAAAAGAAAATACCATTGGAAATTTAAGAGGTTGTGGTCATTTTAGGTCATTTAATCTTTCTACTTTATTTTCTCTAAAATAAACCAAGTTCTGTGTAGAACCAGGTCTTTTGGATAATTGTTATTAGACTGATTAATGTTAATAAATTATACTTAATAAATTTGCTTGATTTTACACAATTGCTATGTGTGTGTCTGATGAATTTGACTTAAATTCTGACTGAATTTTGCCTTAAAGTGAAGACTGGGAATAATTAACTTCAGGTAACTGAAGTTTGAAACTAATTTTTAAAACAAAACAAGCCTCTAGTAAATATATTTAAATTTATTCTTAAAGCAATTGTAAAGATAAATGGAAGTCTGTTCTTTGTTTACATACATATATTCGGGGAAAAAAAATGTCTTCACCATTGACAGTAACCATGTACTCAGTTTTCTGGTGGTGATCTGTATCAAGCTCCTAGCTGATTGAATTCCTTGAGAAGAGCAAGGTTGAAAAACAGATTCCATGACTTAGAATCAACAGCCACAATTCCTACTAAGTATCATAGCTAATATCTATGCCCAAACAACCAGTTGAAAAGAGAAACGTTCAGTCAAATAGTAATAAAATATGCATACTTCCTCGATTTTGATGACATCTTAAGTTCCTTTAAAATCTGAGTCTGATTCTCATTAAAGGAAGAGTTAAAGCATAGAAAAACAGATGAACACTTTTCCCATTGTGACAGATTTCACCATAGTTATATTTACTTAGTCATGAACATCCAATGCCTGCCTTAATTCTCTACCTTGCATTTTCATTAAATTATAATAAAAGCATTTTTCAAAATTTCATGCAATTATAATTGAATTAAATTTGGGGGTGGGGAAATAACATTTAAACCTTTCTTTTCTCTTTGGGCAATATACTGTTAGATTTCATTTAATTAAATTCTGTAAGCATGCATTTAGTTCTCACTTGCAGCAAACAAGAGTTAACCAACAATAGAAACTAATTACATACTATAGATGAAAAAGGGGTTCTACAAAAAGTAACCTCAGGATGATCTGATCATAAATTTCTAACTGCATGGGTCACAAATGGGTAGTCAACCCCAGGCATATAACTTTTTTTTAGTAAAAGATTTATCTTTGCCTTAAGCAAGCTCTGGTTTTTGTTTTTTTGTTTTTGTGCATCTGGGTTAACAGACCCTTGAAATAAGTGAGACCACCCTCGAGAGGGCACAGAATCTTATTAACTATCTTATAACCCAATCGCCACCTTTCTTTCTCCCATCTTCCTGCAATCTTCCTTATATTCCCTTCTTAATATCAAATGCTTAAAAGAAACCACAAAACTGTCCTCAAGCATTTGAAATCTTGCTTCCTGGCAATTGTCATCAGTTCTGACTCAAATAAACTCACTGAAATTCTCTAAAGGGTTGGATATTTCTTACACAAATACTACTTAATAGTTTATGCTACGCAGTGAACCTACATCAAAATTAATAATCTCATTTTTATCACATTTATATTATTCAACTAATATAACTAATCCGTCATAGTTTTAATATTCTCCTGGCCACATTCTATTGAGGAAGCAGGAGATGTCCAAATAATAAGTAAAATTTCTTTTCAAAAAGTACATTTACATCTTTTTCCAGAGTGAAATAAAAATATTGCTACCAATGACTCCTTAAAATTTTCTCACTCAAAAGTATTGTTATCCATCAATCCATGACAGGACATGGAGGAAACGAAAATGCATATTAGTAAGTGAAATCAGCCTATCTGAAAAAGCTACATACAGTATAATTCTAATCACACGACATTCTGGAAAAGCAAAACTATCGTGGCAGTGAAATCCTCAGTGGTTGCCAGAGGTTAGGGGAGAGGGCAAAATGAACAGGTAGAGCACAGGAGATTGTTAGGGCAGTGAAACTATTCTTTACTATACTGTAATGGTTAGATGTGCCAAAACCCATAGACTATATAACAGAAAGAGTGAATCCTAATGTAAATTATGGACTTTGGGCAATTATGATGTGTCAGTATTGATTCATGGATTATAGCAAATGTACAGCTCTGGGGCAGGATGTTGATAATGAGGGAAGCTGAGAGGTAGGAAAGTATATGGGAGCTCTCTTTACTTTCTGCTCAATTTTACTGGGAAACCAAAACCACTCTAAAATAATTTCTTTTAATTAAAAAGAAAAAGAACTGTCTTTTCATCTTCTCTAATTTCTCTCACCAACCCAAGGTCACTTGTTTACTCACTCAACTTCTACTAATGGTGTAACTTTAAGTGAGTTGCTTAACTTCCAAGAGTTTCAACTTCCTCACCTATAAAATGGAGATGGAAATAATTATGAATTCATGGAAAGAATCAAGTGAACAGAAACTGAAAGCATTTTAACAGCGCCAGCAAATGTTGGCGGCCCCCGCTTTTATTTGTATTGTCCATTCAGCCATTCATCTACAGATACGCTGTTGCCGATAGCCGGAGCCATGTTCACAAATGGTAATGATGGGTGTTGAGTTTATGGTTGCTTTCTTTGTGCTACAATTTTTATGAGCTGTTAAAATTCTTATAAAAATACAAAATCTTTGTTTTAATCTACGTGAAACCTATGTTCAAATAAGTTGAAATAGCATTGACTAGAAGAAACGTTTCTGAGAAGGGAAGGAGATAAAGAAAGAGAGAAAGAGAAGAAGGAAGAAAGGGAGAAAAGGCAGAGGCCGCATGTATGAATATGGTAAAAATAATAGAAATGATGAAAGAAAGAAAACAAGAATATGGACGTAGACTAGAATGTAGAAGAATAAATTAGAAAGTTGTAGGAGATGAATTAATTCAGCTATTCAACAAGTATTTATTTAGTGCTAATTTTTAATTGAATCAAAAATATACATAAGGCCTAGACTGTACAGGAGAGCTAGTACAAATACAAAAATAACGAATAAACAAAAGAGAGAATATAGTAATCCGTGCAGGAATTACAAATAAAAAGATATAATGGTTCAGAAGAATAGAATTACAGTAAAGTTGTAACATTACCCAACTAACCTCCTCTCTCACTTTAGAATCTGACCAGCATCTCATTTATATGCATAGATGTGATCACACTGTCTCTTGTACCCTTTACAACACTATTGGCATGAATAAGGCTTACTGTGTGAAAACAGAAAATAGTAAAAAGTACCAGGAAGCAGAGTTCTTTTTAGAGTCTTTTACTCATCTCCATTTCTGCTAGGAATTTTATGCCTGTTTTAAAAGAAGGCTGGTTTGAATGAACAAACATATACATTATAGATCTTACTTTAGTTGTCTCCTTTAGTTTAGCTTAGTAGTTTCCACAGTTTAGTGTACGCATGTTATTTGGTGTTTTTGTACACAAAACCACATCAGTGTACTTTGTGAGCTATATAAAATATTCTCAGTAATTTTCAATGAGTTTAGCTTTTGCTCTATGGGCTAATTGCAGAACATACCATCGACTTAAAGTGTGAATTGCTCTATTTATTGATTGAGGAGAAGCAGTCAGTGAGGAATTTCCTCTGTCTAAACCCAGTGGCTATACATTATAGCGATAAACATCACTCAAAGATCCATTAGAGACAGGAAATTTAAACACAATTTCCAAATCAGCCTTGGAATACGTTAAATCCGATATTAGATTTTTTTTTGTATTAGCAGCTTCTGAATTTACCTATATAGCAACAATCATCATTCTATATTATTGATGCTCTAATTGTTAATAGCAATAGTTGCAAATATTTTATTTAATGGAGGCTTACCGAGGTAATGAAAGTACTGTGATTCAGGTCTCAGATTTGCAAAATAAAGAATAGACTATCTTTACAATCTGAAATTAAAGAAGCTGAGTAGTACATAGATCTCTTTAAAAACACCTTGAGCTTTATTCCACAGTTTCAATTCACTTGTGTTCCTTTTTTTTTTTTTTTTTGGTCATAAAATCTTAGATAATGTAAACGAAAAATTATGACATTATTAACCAGTATATGGAAATAACTCAAAGGTATCATAAAAAAGTTATGAAGAAAAATCTTGTTAAGATAATCCTAACTAGGAAATAAAGTCAGTCAATTATGTCAGTGATAAGTAACCCTAGTTTCGGAGGACTCTGAAAAAGGGCAGAAGGAAACCTTCATGGGTATGAAAGGCCTGATAAAAAAGAATTATGGCAACAGGCTCAAGCAATTATGGTTCTTTGCCTAGAGGAGCAAAACAGAGAAGGAGAACCAGCCATCTTGGTCAAAGATCCATCTAGCACACAACAGTGGTGAACTAACAACCCAAAAGTGAGGACAAAAGAGAAAGCACTAACTTGTCTTAACTTACAGTGAAAGGAAGATAACTGAAAAAGGATGACATATGACTGGACAGTACAGTTGAGCATAAGAACAGTCATTGAAGGAGTATATAAAATCCTTTCCTCTTTATCTTTTGCACAAAAATGCTTTCACATGTTTGTTTCAGATGTGGTTCTGCCTAAAGGAACCGAGAAGAAGATTCCAGAGCAATAACTTTTTTAATGACATTTGCTACATGAGTTAATATAGCTTAATAAGCTTTCAATGTATGCTTGAGATGAACATAATGAAAACTACTTAAGTCTATCTAACATTTATTCAATGTTTATTTGCTTATTATTTTGCTTTTATCATAATATTTGACTTAAAGCAACTTTTTTTTACCTTTCTGAGTCCAAAGATTTTGAGGCACTTCAAACTATGGCTCTCCTGGAAATAACATCCAAAATACTAAATAAAAATGATAACAGAATAATTAATAGACTTCATTGCAGAAGAAAACCGGCAGAACTCCAAATAAGAAAACCATGTACCATGTAAGGCGAATCTAAAGGTTATGTGTCACTTTCAAAAAGCTGTGGTAAAACACTTGACAACCTCTTATTACTATTTATAAGAAACATGATGTGTTCCTCTAATAAGACTGAATCCACAACATTTCTCTTTCTCCTTCTCATTCTCTGCTGTTTTACTGTGATTTGAATACATTTCTTTTCTTCTTAAACAAAGTCATCTATATTTATGGGTATCATGATTTAGATAAGAATTTATGTGAATCTTGCCTTCTTTTCTTTAAGTAACTAAGACAAAACGAAGTTGAGCTAGTGTAGTGATTTTGGTGGTTTCACTTCACTATTTTTATACTGGAATGTTTAATGTTTTATAAAAATGTACTCATGAAAAAAAATCAGCAACCGATCTATGAATATTCACCCCGTAAAATGAAAAAGCCCTAATGTAATTCAAGCCTCAACAGTATAAAAATGCCCAACAGTATAAAAGTCTCAACAGTATAAAAATGCCTGACACGAATCTAGACTATTATCATAACATATTAGACTCAGAATTGGACAAAATGGTATAAAAGGATACGTGTTTCTATTCTCAGGAATTTTAATGTTCTACGTAATCATTTGATCTAAGTAAAAAATAAAAGTACATTTATTTCCTCATTAAAGAAAAAGTAGACGTTAAAGTTCTATTGAGTAATAAAAACACTGTCTAAGCAGTACTTATACTATCAGCTGGGACTCTAGATTAATAAGCATATTATTAAATGACAGAAACTAGATGTAATTTTGTGAGAACTGAATTACATCTCATGACTCAGTCTCCGTTTTTACTCTTCCTACACAATGGTGCCTCAAAGTTATTCGTATGCTAGTGTTTGTAAAATAAATGAAGTTTGGTAATTAACTCGGGGATTTTGCATAATGATTTAACATCCACTCTTTTATTCAAACTTATTATTAAAGGATTTCGCCATCAGCAGCTGTAGAGATTTTTCAGTAAAGAAGAAAACATGGTATCTATTGATATCTATTGAACTAACACTAATCTCATTTTACATCTTCAGCTAAATTATTATTTTCATTTTTTTTTTTTTTGGATTTTTTCTTCTGTGGAAAGTAAAAGTAATAGACATTATAGTAAGTAAGATTTACTCACAACAAATTTTGTTTGATGTTAAGGGGGAAATAAAATAAATTGTTTCTGATCGAAAATATTTTTCTATTCTGTTATCTTTTAAAGAATTTTTTAACTTCGACTAAAATTTGGTGTGCAAACTCCATCTGAGGAAGAATGTAAGATAGGAAAATAAAACTATAAGACTGACAGAAAACAGTTATTTATAAGTCTTTTGTTTCACAATTTCCATACCAATTGAGCTATTATGATAGCACTGTGTATGCTGCTTTTATTATTGGGTTTATAATAATAAGCTGGCTCTGAATATATATATAAGTGATAATCCTACATTTTTAGTTTATATAAAGAGAAATTCAGAATTATTATTCTATTTCCCTTCCCTATTTCCAATGTCTTTATTTGTACAATTATCAAATTGTAACTCAAATTGTCATCATATAGTTATGAAAGTTGTATTTAAAACTCTCCCTGAACAGGAAGGCTAAAGAGGAATAAATGAGGAAATCCTCCTTTTAAAGAATATTTATATAACTCTAAACAAATAGAGTGGACCTCTCCTCTATCTTTTTCATTAAATAAACAATCTGCCTGAGAAAGCCACATACTTTAGAGATTGCAGATAGAGCATCTTTTCTCTGTGGAGCTCTGAAGGCAACAGGAAATGAAAACAAATGGGAAGTAAGCATTAACTTCTGGCAGGAAAATCACGTATCCGGATTCAAAACTGTATGAAGGACAAAGATCCAAAGAAGATAGTCACAGAGAACCATTTGAGCTGAGAACAATGCATTGTTTTACATTTTGAACAAGATACACAGAAAGGACTCAACATTTCAAATAACACATTTTGGTTAAAAGAGAAATTTTTTTTTAAATGATCAAATAAATGTATTCCTGAAGGTTGGATAACATTTGGCTTTTGTAACTATCATTATTTCAAAACCAGAGAAATTGGCTAATTACAGATATTTTTTCAAGTCTTTCCTTAATGTGTGTATTGTAGACAATACAGCTTTATAAGTTTATTTTCGTCATCATTTTAGAGGAGAGCATATATGGCTATCATTGTGATGTTTTATAATAAATCTATCCCTGACTATGTCAAATCCCATTGACATATATCTAAAAGTGGAAATGGGAGACATTCAAAATATTTAAGAACTGGTGTGGCAAGGGCATCGAGAAATGAGAACAGGCACCAGCCGTAAGCCCACAGCATAACTTTACCTGTGAGAAATGGATGGAGCATTCCCTCAGTACCTCTTTCAAACACAAAGGAAAAACAAACTCGTAATTCGAGATCCAAAAGTATCTTTGGGTTGTTATATTGTATCAACTGTTAGATTTCACAGAAGTAGGACTAAAATTCAAATACTGAGTAAAAAGTAATACTAAAAAAGAAGTATAATACACTTAGAGATAACAAATATATCTGCAAAATACTTGAAAATTATTTAACTCGAAGCACCATAGAAATGTACAATTTGATGAGACAACTTATCCCTATACATGGTATACATATTTTTAGAATTTTGTGTTTAGATCTGGGAAACTATTTAATTCAAAATATGTCCAGAGAAAGATGATGAGGATTGTAAAGAAAATTAAAACCTTGTGACGAACTGTAAATATAAGAAAACAAGAATATTTAGACAAAATATCATGGTTGCTTCTAAGTATTTCAAAGAGTAACATGAAGAAGGAGCAGAGTTGTTCTGTCATCCCAGGAGAAAGAATTAGAACAGTAATTCTTTTTTTTATTTAGGAAATACTTTGCTGTTCAACCTAACAAACAACTTTTCAACAGTTTGAGCCTGGATAGGTACATTACCGAAGGTGTTTGAGGACTTGGTCCGTAAGACCGAGGGACACTGCCCAAGGGATAGAGGATGGGATGAGGAATCTTACAAGGTGATCGAATTAGGATGATGATGGTTTCCTCACAGCACTGAGAGCATTTGATTAAATCCTGCCAAGTAGAGGAATGAGCTGAAAGCAGGCTTGACAGTGTCACTAGTTGAATGGCTTGGAAGCACATGTCTCCTAAGGAGAAGGCCTCTTAAAGTTTACAGGGCCACTTCTAAGAAACCAGCAGGGCCTGTTGTAGTTCTTTTTTCTACATTCCTGTTTAGCCTGTAGCTGCACCCATGAAACCATTTTTTGAGCATCTTGCAGAGCCTGTTTAGGCTATTGCTAAACAAGAAACAAGGATAATACAATAAAGTAGCAAACACAAGAAGTTCATTACAATCTGTCCTTATTTTGAAATACATTCTAGCATAGAAACTTATAAATTCTTCAGAAATACCTTGATAGATTCTAGTATATTAATTTACATTTTGATTCTGAGGTTTTGAGACAGCTTAACTCGTACCGTTGAGCTGGAATTCTCAAGTCAACTTTTAGTGGTAAGTCATATAGGAAGTTTTTTAATCTTTATACTAATTATCCTCCTCCTCATTATAGAAAGCACATGTTGCTATGTTTCTCTGTGTTTATCTGCACATGTAAGAAGTTGTTACTTTATACCTCGTGATCTTGGTTCCAGAGTGGAACTATGCCATTAGAATAATAATATTGATTGAATAGAAAGATAAAACACACAAAAACAAAAGTTTTCTGGGGTTCTCTTTAATTTGTAAAAGGGTAAAAGAATCTCGAGATCCAAAAGTCGAGACATGCTACTTTATAATACTTTTTAACAGTTGTGTATTATTTCACTGTATGGATACATCATAATTTTTTGAAACCAATTTTCTATTTTGTTGCTTTTATTTTTATTATAAATAACATCAAAAATTATTTCTTTGTGCAGACACCTTTGCATGCACTTCTAAAAATGCCTTGAGATAGAGGCATAGAAGTAGGATTACTAAAGCAACAAATATACACATTTATAATACATTTATTACTTGATATTTTCCTAGCACTTTTGTTGGCACTCTTTCTCGACTGCTCTGTGATTCAACATTACTGAGAACTCACTGTCCTTCTCTCCTTTCACCTTTCCTCAATCTCTTTCATCTGTTTGACTCTCTAATATTTGCTTTTTCTCTCTGTTTACACCTGACAGTTAAGTAAAGGATTTTGAAAGTTGTCGTATTTGATCTTCGCTATTAATATTGCACTAACCCATTAAAACAAAAGTTCCACTCAAAACTTTCCTGCGCTTTGGATGGTCAATGTCTTCTCAATCCTCAGAATTCAGAGCTTAAATGTTCCCTCCTAATGGAGACTTTTCCTTCTTTCCTACCACCAGTTCGCCCTCTTTATTATAGATTGTAATGATTTAGTTTGCCTCTTACTTTTTTTGATGTGAACTGAGAGTCCAGAAATGGACCCACACATATATGGGTAACTAATTTTCAACAAAGGAGACAAAAACATACAATGGAGAAAGGAAAGTCTCTTCAATAACTGGTGATGAGAAAACTGGAAAGCCACATGCCAAAGAATGAAACTAGACTGCTGTTGACACTGTATACTAGAATTAACTCAAAATGAATTAAAGACTTGAATATAAGACCTGAAACTAAAGACCTGAATATAACTAAAGACCTTGAATATAAGACCTGAAACTAAATTTAGATGAAGTTTAATTCACGTAACACGCACACGCACTCACACACACACACTGAGATTGTGGGATGCTTGGGTTAAAATGTGCTTGTTTCCCGGGGTAGTAATGAGAGAAGTCGCTTTGTAAATTTCAAGACTTTTTGCTTAGCAATTAAGAGGCATGTAATTTCTCTTCAACATACAGCTCAGTGAGACAAGAACAGCTGTTTGTTCTGTAATCACAAAAACTGCTGCACAAGGGCTCACTCTGCCTATCTGTGCTTTGTGGGACTAGTCTTTCCCAGCCAGAGAATCCAAGAAATGCCCAGGTCTGCAAAGAAATTTAAGAACTTTTACTCTAGGCATGTCAATGGGAGTTAAAGTTGTAGGTGAGGAAAAAATTTCTTTACCCTCTATCCATTTTAGGTTCATAGGTAAATTAGACAAAAGACAAATGAACAAGAGAAAAGCAAACAGAAGTTCATTAACTTGTACACCGTGCATAGACATGGGAGCACCCAGAGATGAGAAACTCAAAGGCATGGTTAGAACTTGGGTCTATACAGCATCTTAAAAACAGTAATTCTGTAGAGAACTGGCAAGACAAAAGAAAAAGACTTTGAGCTTCTAGGGGAAGCAAATTGTGAAAAGGCAGAGACGTCGGGAAGCTAATTTAGGTAAGAGCTAGTTTTAGCAAAGTTTGTTATATAAATTCTTACGGTGCTGCCTCTGGGCTGACAAGTGTCTGGAGTTGTCTCCAATGATTAACTTTGGTTCCTGCTGGTGGACAGGGGAGAAGGGACACCTCCAGGAATTTATTCCTTTTTTTTAAGGAAAATGGTAGTGCAGAGAGCTTTTCTTATACTTATTGTCTTCAGCTCAAAAAATTCTTATGTCAGAGAGATATATTTTGGCATATTCTACTAGCCCTCAAAGTCATCAGAAACTTTCTTCAATGATGCAATTCAGGAAATATATTTTTTTATTAAGGTCTTTGTGTGGGGAAAATTTTTTTTTATTCTATAGCTGTCCAATTCATATGCTTTAGATATAAATGAAGGGAAAAATGTGTTTTTCCAGTACCTGGCAAGAAAAAAATAACAATATCTAATTTGCCCTAAGGCTTGTGTGAGTTTTATTTTTCATATACATTTAAGGAACAACAACAACAACAACAAAAAACAATAATAAAACAAGGCCTCCCATGATTAGCATATGAACTATGGAATAGCAGATGTTACAATGTACCCTGAGGACAAAAGAGGCTGCAAAATTGAACACATCAGTTTTAAAAACCCTGGAACACATTTTTGCCAAATGTTTTAAGTACTGGAAATGACTTGAGACACTCCATTTCTTTTCATTTAAAGCATGACTAAAGGTTGAGTCTTTCAGAAGCTCTGAGGCAAATAGCTAATTAAAGCTATGCCCACCTCTGCAAATTTCTTGTAAGATTACTGAGCACAATAACCCAATGGGTTATTACTTCAATTACCTAAAGTAACAGGTCGATGATAAAATCCCCTCATGTTTTCAAAGTTATTTGCAGTGATCCAGACTATATGGTCTAAATTAGAGGGTGTAAATAAGGAATTACAGGAAATATCAAAATGTTTAAAAAAAAATATTTCGATGGGATTGAGTTTCACATATTTCATTCTCTGGATTATAAATCTTGTATTTATGCTTTCATCCAAGAAATACTGATTGAATGTCTTCATCCAATTTACATTCATAATTGCAGGTACCCAAAAAATACTAAGGAAACATGAAATTTTTTTTAAAAAGCTTTAAAGAATCTAAAATTATATTAACATATTAATTTTATCAGAATAGAAATTTGCCTAAAGGAAAAATCAGCAATATTTTTGGATATATATTGTGTATACATGTGCATATATTTATGTTTGAACAAACAACCATTAAACCATTTTGACGGTTCATTCTGGCATAGAACCGAAGGTCGCATGTTTGGTCTCAGTGTGTGGCAGATGATTTTCTTTTACAGTCTCTGACAACACCCTTAATTCCAGCTATATTGGTCACACATTTATTATCAAGAACAGAAAAACAAGTACAAGTCGATTGGGCCAATAACATCATTATTTGCATATTTACGAAGAGTCTTTTAAATTGTGCTCACTTATTTCTGTCATATGCCCAGGTTATATTGCCAATATAATCCTACATTGTATCAGGGATATATAGAAAGGAGGTGGTTTTCACTTGGCTATATATTTGAAATGTATGTAGTGCAAATGACTCCTGAAATTGTTAAAATAAAGAAACTAGAGAATACTAACTCTTTATTCTGGCAAAATCTTACCCAGGGAATGTGGTGCGATCACATTTAAGACCCACGGAGCCAATTAAGATTAATTATGAGCCTTTATTAGCTGGCTGGCGACTGACTCTCCCCACTAGAGAATCAGCCTCAAGCTTTCAGAGGAGGTACCTTATAAAGCCTATAATTACATTAAACAAGCAAGCAGGTTTACAGTAGCACAAGTTAACATTAGCATATCTTTGCACAGGATAACTACACCCTTAACATTAAACAATAGAAGCAGAAATTGGCCATTTAAAAGTTTTCCACCCTTAACACCCTCTCTCAGTCCATGTTAGAAATTGTTTCCTCTGGGAAGCTTACCTAAACTACCTTCCATGAACCCCCATCAATAAATAATTTATTCATTTTTTTTCTATTGTGCTACCTCCTATATTTTTAGTAAGACTCCTAAACTGCCACATCTATTATAATTTATTTATTTACATATCTGTTTGCCCTATTAGATCATGAACTTATTATAGGGATGAATTCTTATTTCTCCAGCTCCCAGCTCAATGCTTTGTACATTATAAACATTCATTGTACGTGTGTTGATGAATACTGGTAAGTAAAAGAAACCAGCCTGAAAAAGCTATGATCCCAAATACATGACATTCTGGAAAGGGCTAAACTATGGAGATGATAAAAAAAAAAAATCAATGGTTGCCAGGGGCTGAGTGGAAGGCAGGAACACAGGGAATTTTTAGGGCTATAAGACTATTTTGCACAACACTGTAATGGTGAATGCACATACAAAATACATACATTACTTTCTTGCCAGTTGCCTTAGTGCCATTGTCCACCTCTTGGATCCGCACTGACAAATCTATACATCTTCTCTATTTTCAAACTTAGGCGGCTAGAGGGCAAATCATAAACTATAACTATAAGAGTGGCCCTCTACATTGTTCTCTCTCACGCCCTACAGTAGCTAATTCGACCATTAGAACTCTCTTCTCATTAGTTTATCTCTTTATTTTTCTCCCTCCCTTTCAGGAGGAGACATTTTACTTTCCTTGAAGGTATAATGTAAAATTTCCTCTGCTAACTATCAACATGTCTCTGACTCTATCTACCTCCTCTCTCCTTGTTTCCAGGTCATGCTAGCAATGTCATTTCTTTGGCATGGTTCTAATCTCCCCATTTGTACTTTGAAATCTAGTCCTTTCCCTCTTCACGGGACCACTATTTCACTACTTATCTGTTTTCTTTCTTCCTTATTTTAAGTTCTTTCTCAACTAGCATCATTTCTAGGGCATGTAAACATTTTTAATTTGTTTTTCTGTTGAATAAAAGGAAAAAAAAAATCCCTTGCTGTTACCTTTAGTTAACTTATTTTGATATTCGTGTATATTCATTATCTGACATTTGCATTCATTCTTCAACCCATTAAAATTGATTTAACCAAGCTGGATTCCAATATCAATGGTATAAAAAAGGTCTAAAATTTCACGTTTTTTCCCTTTTCCTTCTTTTTTGGCCTGAATAATCTCTCCTTTAGAATCTCGGACTTTGGACTGTGCATGTGTTCTCTAAACCCCTGTCTCTGCTTTCAGATCTACTCTTTTTTTTAACACATATCCTGCCATATTCTGCTTCTGACTGCCATCTATGAGTACACAGTAACAACTGAGATTATGTTTACCTATTTACAGTGAAATTTAAATTTCGTTGTATTTATTACTCATAATCACTCTTATTTTATAATTCTTTTTCTTGTTGCTTTCATATAAAAATTATCAAGAAACCTTTCTAAAGTATCTGAGGCTTAATTTTATCTAATTATTTTCCCCTTCCTCTAAACCTTTTGCTAAAAACAATCTTTTGAAATGTGTTCCAACTTTGCCAGGAATTCCCTGGGATCCACTGGCATCTAATGAGCTTCCTAGTACTGTGCTAGATACTTTCACATATATCTTATCACTTACCGTTCCTGTTGACACTATTATAAAAACTATCATCCCCATCTCAAATTTTATATAACTGACCTAAGAAAGATTAAGTGACTTGCCTCTGGTTACGCAGCTGGCAAGTGGTAAGCTGGACTCCATGTCTATTCTCTTTCTATTTAGGAAGACTTCTCTTCCAGTTCTTTTTTCTAAAACTCAGTTCAGAAAAATTGCGGTACTCAGCAGCATCTAATCATATAGTTACTCAATGCCCAGGATCTCATTTCTACCTGGGAGCAGGAGGTAGAAACCAAGCTTTCAAGCCTCTCCTCTGCCTTCCTTTTATGGGGTGGTCTCCAGCACACTGAAGGGCAATCTTTTTTAGAAATAACACTTCTGCTTCTCTTGTCTGCTCAGCGCCGGTAACGCAGCCAAAGCTTGAGGGGAGGCCGTGACCAGGGATTGGCTTTGCGTCAGGAAGGCAAAGATCGCGCAGCTTGGCGCTTGGGAGCGCTCAGGGCCAGGTGACACACTCCAGGGTGCCCGGGCGTTGGCTTGACAGCCTCCCCCGCCCCGCTCCCCCCCACCCCTCGCTCACTCGCAGCAGATCGCGCGGCGGGGGTGCACGCGCGCACCGGAACTCTTAAAGCCGCGGCGGCGCGGAGACGCGGAGCTCACCCACTGCCCCGGCAGCGGCCACACCATGCACGTGAACGGCAAAGTGGCGCTGGTGACCGGCGCGGCGCAGGGCATCGGCAGAGCCATTGCTGAGGCGCTTCTGCACAAAGGCGCCAAGGTAAGAGCGGCACCGTGCCGCAGAAACTTGTCTGCTCACCCCCAGACTCGCTCCGCACTTCCCACAACAAGCCGAGGGGCTCCCGGGGAAACAGGGAGGTTGCATCTCAAGTGCCCACTTTGCCACTTCGAAAAGCTGCTAAGGCCGATGGTCTCGAGCAGACCTCGAAAGTGGCTGGGAGAGAAACCCAACTTTAGATGACGAATGTCAGGTCCCAAAGAGGAGCGTCTTGCTGTTTATTTACTGTGTGTCTGTTTCACGAGCTGCGCGGTACCTGGGCTTCTGTCCTCTGTCTGTAGGTAGCGCTGGTAGATTGTAATCTTGAAGTAGGTATGAAGTGCAAAGCTGCCCTGGATGAGCAGTTCGAACCTCAGAAGACTTTATTTATCCAGTGCGATGTGGCTGACCAGGAACAACTGAGAGGTAAGAGAAGGGCATCAAGCCATGAATGCAACAGCCTTGAACAAGCAACAGCCTGAAGGCAGCCCGGAGCCAGAGAGCCAGCCCTGGGCAGACAGCTTGGCCTCCTCCTGGAGAGCAGCTCCTTCCAAGCTCCAAGGGATTGCTCAGAGTGTTATGTTTCCTGCTGACATCCCAATAGCCATAAAAACGAGTGGGGGAAAACCCAAGTCAGCTTGAGAAATTCTTTTATTTTAGTCATTTGGCAGCACTTAATGTAATCAAAATTCCTCTGTGTATTCAAAGACAGTGCTGCTACAGTAATTATTAAATGATTGAAATTGCAGATGGAACTTGGAGAGTTAAATGTAGGTTAAGGGACTATGGCAAACAACTTCTCCCAGAAAGCTGAGTGACACGGTCCAGTGACAATTAAATGTGGCACTGTTTCTCTTTTAAATGTACTGGAGTGCAGGTTTAAGGGACATCATCACAGACATGCTAGGTGCTTTAAACCAGATATTCTTTGGTTTTTCCCCTATGAGAGGGTGCTTTAAAAATAATAGTAGCTGTACTGCAGTGTTAGAATGGCAGAGGAAAAGTTTCTATGAGACTTTTCCTCAATGCTTCCTGTTTCCATCTACTCACTTAGAATAGAACACTGTACTTGTGAAATATCAAGGACAATATTGGTGTAGACAATAAACGGATTTGGTCATATAGAGAGGCCCAATAGATTTGCATGAAAAAATACATTTTTTTTCTAGGAAAAATAGAAAAATAAAATATTTGTAGCTAGTGAAGTTTTATTGAAAGACTTAGTAGTTGTTAGGCACATCTTTAATCAAGGGAACAGAAAAACTTCCATAAAAGTCACTCTGGTACTCCTGGACTTAAAGGAACACTGAAATGTAACTTTCTTTGAAAATGTTGGGATATTCTGTAAGAGACTGAAAATGGAGTGGCATGCTAGAAGGGAGAGTTCCCCTGTAGTTAAGGAAAATTGTTTTAAAAGATGATACATAATTAGAATCTTGATACACTGATACATATCTATGACATGGATTCTAAGCATGAGTAGGAGAGATATGTAAACACAGTGCTGGTGGAACATATTTTGCCAGAGGATAAAGTTCATTGATTGCACATATTTTGGAGTCAAATCTTAAACATCCATGCTGTTGGAATAAGAAACAGGATAGATCATCTGGAAGCTATTTCTGTTGCGCACAGATTCTGCTTTTTAAACAGTTCTCAGGTAACGCTGATTGCCACACACCATGCTTTGAGGAACAAGCCATTAAGTCATTGTCGAAGAGTGTAATTTTCATTATTAGAATGAATAAATGAAAATTTATTTCATGGCATGGGATATGATTTAAACATATATATGGAAAATAATGATATATCTATAATGTCTCTTTTTTAAATTAAGACACTTTTAGAAAAACGGTTGACCACTTTGGAAAACTGGACATCTTGGTCAATAATGCTGGAGTGAATAATGAGAAAAACTGGGAAAAAATGCTGCAAATTAACTTGGTAAGCTATCAAATTGGATTATTGCCTAAAATTCTTTAATAATGTGATGTTTTTTAAAGGAAAAACTGTTCTTATATTCATGGAAACAATACAATGACATAGAAAAAGAGAAGTTAAGAAAACTAGAAAAACATTTCCTTTTACAAATAGGAAGAACTTTGAGACTTTTAATTATGCAAATAAATCTTCCTTAAAATATTAAAAGGAAACATGAAAAATAATATACTTTATTGCATAACTTAGGAGTTGGCAAACTATGGCCCACAGGCCAAACTAGCCTGCCACCAACAAGCTAAAAGTAGGCTTTAAACTTTTAAATGGTTGAAAAAAAAGATGACAGCTGTAGTCATTCATTTACACATTGTCTCTGGCTGCTTTCATGCTACAACAGCAAAATTAAATATTGTGACAAAGACCCTATAATGTGCGATGCATGAAATATTTACCATCTTGCCTACCGAAAAAACATTTGCCAACCCTATCTTAACTTATTTATTTAAAAAATAAATCTTAATTTAATTCCAGGAATATAACAAAAAACAAGGCTACAATGACTTTTGGACTTTGTAACTATTAAGCTTTTTATCTTGAAAATCGGTGCATATGTTTGTATGTGCGTGTGTGTGTGTGTGCGTGTCATTTCCACAATATTTGATGACTGTTTAGCTCTTACTTAAATTATAAAACATACAGTTAGAAAATAAAATTTCCATCTTATCCATTTTATCACAAATCTGTTGGTTATTCCATTTTATAAATACACTCGACATAAGATATTGGGGTTTAGTAAAACCCAAACCTTGGCTAAAGCAAAATGTCCAAGATGAGCTGTGCATAGGGTCACCCTTTCTTGGGTAAGGTCATTCTCATTTGGAAAGCAGGCATGGGTGAAGTACAGAGAGGACACTCTGTGTGAATAAACATACAGGAAGTGGCCCTTTACTTCATAATATCCTCCTAGGAGATTATAAACTCCTTAAAAACAGGAAATGTGTTATGTTCATTTTTGTTCCCCTCTCAGTATTAAGCATAATATCTTGAAGACAGTGCTTAGTCAATAAATGTTTGACTTGAATTGACATTCCCAGGAGTAATTACTTAACTGTAATAATAACTTGATGGGAGCAATGAAAAGTACACTAGCTCACAAAGAGCTGAATCCGTAAGCACTATTTTCATAAAGGTACAAAGTTGCCCTCAAATTTGATAGATGCCTAAAATTCCTAAACTGAAAACAAAAAGTATTCTTTTAAAGTACACATACCCTGCTTGCAGTGCTTTTAAAAACTTGTCTCAAGTGTTCCTGGATATTATTATGTTTCAAGATAACTTTAAAATCTATTTGAGAAGTTCCCCTCACAGTCTTTCTGAGGGTGGCGGGGGCGGGGCGGGGGGGGGGGACGTTGTGTATGCGTGTGCGCGCGCGCGCGCGCGCGCCTGTGTGTTTAATTGTTAATCACATTTTAAATTACATAAAGTGCACCAATTTAAAGTATTCAGCTTGACAAAATGTAAAGAATAAAATATAGAACAAACCCAGCTGCTTTGCCTGAGTTAAGACAGTTCTAGGAGAAAGGAGCGGGGAGAGGGAAAAATGTTAAAAAAAAAAATATGTATATATAGTATTAAAAATTTTTAAAAATTAACTGGCATTTTTTTTTCTAAAAAAGACAGTTCTATAATTTTCTTCTACTTAGGCCAGTAATGTAAGTGAAATAAAATGAAATATTTTCCAACTGCGAACCATATTTACATCTCTTGGCTAAACATATTTTACCATGGTATATCAGTGTTTAATACACCATTGCATTTGTTTAGTTACACCTAATTTAATTTTATATTTGTATCTCTATTAATAAGAGTAGCTTCTTTTATATATATATAATATTCTTATTAAGTTTGACCTACATTCCTTTGCAGACTTTTATCTCCTTAATCCATCAGATTTTGAACAGAATATAATCGTATATTAAATGACAAATTTTAATCTGCCTACCTCTTTCAGTAAGTCTGTCTGTTTGGACTTTATTATAAAGCAATAATGTGTGGAGCACAAACTGCTGCTGATTATAATTTACTGAGCTTTGATTTTTTAAGTTGTATCCCCATTTGTAACCTGTGAGGTTTTAATCCATTCTGTATTTCCACATATAAAATCAATACCTGTGTTTTCTCTTGGTTTATGTTTACCTAGACATATATTTTTCTATTACATTATTTTGAAAATGTAAATAACCTTTTATGTTAAATTTTTCTCTTGCTGACAGCATAGGATAAGATCTTATATTTTTTTCTCTTGCTGACAGTATAGGATAAGATCTTATTTTTAAAAGAAGACATCTGGGAACATTTGCTTTTTATATTTGTGAATTTAAGCCACTTATATTTATTTTCACTCTTCTATTAGGATTTATTTCTCCCACTTCATGTTTTATATTTACTAAGTTTTCCTTTTTGTTTTTGTTTTGTTAAATTCCATTGAATAGCTTTAATTTTCTTCTACTAGTAAAAAAACTGTGCATATTATATATTTAATCTTTGGTGGTTACCCAGACTTACTATAAACTATGTTTTGTTACATTTTTTGGTTGACAAATAAAATAAAAAATGAATTACAACCAACTGGGAGCTTCAGAAATTTTTAAGAATGCTTTTATAAGCTTACTCCATTCTCTAAAACCACAAAGCGACAGGACTTTTTAAAAATCAATCTATCCTAGTGAAAAAGCACAATTTGTGCAGCAACTTTCTCTCTTTAGCATCATTACTGATATTTTTAATAGTTTCATCAGTAATATTTAAAGGTTATATTTATAGATAAAGGTCACTAGGATATAAAGTTTCTATATCCAGTGCACTCATAATGGGTCTTTCTCCTGAGAAATCAGATGTCAGAAAATAGTGTGCAATAATTAGAGTTACTATAAGAAACAAGAAAATAGCGAATTGTGAAACATTATCACAAAGGGTAATAGATTTCAAATTATCTGTCTAATCTAACTAAGAGAACATGTTTGTCTGAATGTAGCCTAGGTGAATAAACGCCTGTTCCAAGCTGGGAAGTTCCTACATTATCTGAACATTGAAAATTCTGGAAGACCAGAGGAATTTTATTTGATCCCTTTAGTTGTAATTCACTCTCATGGATCCCTCCTCATTAAAATTACCTGGCTCTTATTTTAATTTGGACTCTGCTGACATAGGCGACTCCTTAGCTTAATTCCAGGGACTGATGACATTTATTTAATTTTACTAGAACAAGATTTAACCTTTGCTACCCATGTTTGTAACTTAAAAGCATATTACTTCCCCTCTTGCCTAGGACACCCATTGCAAGAGTGGATTAGAGTATGGCCAATCATTGTCTTTCCAACTTGATTATCTCTATATGTATATTGCAAATATTTGTGTATGGTTGATATAATATTTTTTTTTAGACTCCACTCAATGTAATTGGCCTCCTCATACAGTTCTGTGTGTTCTTTGTACACTTTTTAATGTTCCTGTCTACATCCAAGAGTAGTCACTTAGTTAAAGGACCTCACTACATATCTCTCCCTCTTCTGAAATCTCAAACACCATAGTTTAACATTATTATAGAATGTACTGATTTTAAAATTTTATTAGAATTACTATTTTTTTTAGAATTATTTTTATACAAGTATAATTTATAGTAGTATGCTATAAGCTCTTTCAAGGCAGAAAATTATTGTTGCATATACAGAGTAGATGTTCAGTTAATATTAATTGGATGAATAAACTGCCATTCTATGATATTTTACATACATGGGTATTCAATTTTGTGTTTTAATAAATATTTAGATGATTTCCTAATACATCAGTATTGTCAAACATTATTATCTGTCCTTCTTTTATTTTTTACCAAACTTATCTCTTCCTTGTTCTTCAATCTTACCACTCCTCCCATGCAGGAGATTGTAAACCTCTTCCCAGTCTTTTGTTTCAATTAAGTCATTCCGTACTTCCTCCTTAATCTGAAACCAACCCAGCAGCCTTTTCTGTAGCAGCTCAAAGCTCACTAGAAATGCTTAGAAAGAAGTCTTTGTAGAACTATCAAAGGTTACTCTGGCAACTGGGCAGAGGTAGACTGAACTTCAAATATTGATAAGGACATTTTGTAATGTACTTATTTTACATTTTGAAGCTTTAATAAACCTAAATGAATGAATGAATGAATGAATGAATAAAGTTGATGGCTATTGCTGGTGATTTTTTCCCCCAGAAATCCAAGAGTTGACTGAAGATTTGAATTTGGAAAAGTACGCATTTAGAATTAGTCAAAACTAGATTTTAGTCCTGAATTTAGAATTCATGAACTTTTATTATATTTCTCTGATCTTGAATTTCCCAGTTTGTGAAAAGATGAGGATAACCTCTAACGATGGTTAAACTTAAATAAACCATAATTTGTATGAAACTTGCAGAAAATTGTTACTACATAGTATTCTCTCAGTAGATTGCATTTCTCATTCTGACTATAAAAACCTACATTTTCTTCATTCTTGCGATCTCGTTTCTATATGGAAAACTGCCCTACACTACTTCTCGTTTGAAGAGTTGAAGAAATGAATAGAAACATTATTGTCACATGTGCTCTCTTTTCTTGGCTCCCAAGATGTTCATTACAAATTAAATTAGTGACTATTTTCTCTTATTGTTACAGCATCATATCTAAAGATCCAGTTGAACTATTGTAGCCAGGCCGAATTTGCTAGATTATAAGTGCCTTCTGCAAGGAGGAAGACAATATTTATCCTCTAAACAAGCATAAATGGAAAAAGACTGAACATGGAAAATAAAAGATGTAATAGGATTTTGGGAAAAAAAAATAGTCATCTATATTAGCATACTCCTTGAGAACATGGCTGGGGAAAGGACAAGAAACTAAAAGGCAAAGTTTCATGATTTACATGACAGAATTTAAAAAAAAAAGTTAGTGTGGCATGAGAATCATAAATAAATTAAAAGGAACCCCAGAATAGAGGGAGATAAGGAAATGCCAGATTAGAAAATTTCTGTAGCAAATACACACACGCACACGCACACACACACACACACACACACACACATTATATGTCGTAGGAACATACGTACGTGTGTATGTAAAAATGTTGTGGTAAGACACGAAGCCTGATAAAAAGAGTTACATGAGTAAGCTCTTACCATTTGTCCATTTTATCCTTTTTACTGGGGAATTATTGCCAATATAAGGGAATTTATGATAGTTTTAAGTTATAGAATGCTTTAGTGAAAAGACCTGGAAATAAATTTTGCTTTTTAAATAAAACTAAAAATTAAGCTTACACATTCCCAAACTTTCTATCTAGCTGCATCTTGTAGATGTTGAAAACACAAAAGTGGGGTGTCAGCAAAGCTGTAAATACCTGAGAATAAAAGCATAGCACCAATATATGTAAATAGAAATTCTGTTCGGACATGCTGGAGATCTGGGCAGAAACTAACAGCATCTACATTTTTTTTTTTTTTTTTTTTTGCTTCTTATATGAACCATTAATGTTTTGTGTTTCCATTTTAAGGGGAATCATGTAGAGATTTTACTCATTCTCCTTAAGCCTATTTAATATCAAACTGACACATGGCTTAAATGAATAGAATCTTCAATTTACTTCTTCGTTCCAGAATTCCTATTAGGTGGAGAGGCAACTTTGAACACTTGTCGAGAAAATTTCCAAAGGATTTTTTAAAATAAAAAGAAGGTAAACATCAATATGTGCTTTCAGTTCCACACTCATTATCTATTGTATCGCTTTCTTTGCAATATTATAAAGAATGAAAAAAGCAGAAATTAAGATGTCAAAAGAAGATTTGCACGTTTAGAAGTCTAAGTTGGAAGGGAAAGGAGTTCTTAAATCTAAAAGGGAAAAACAGGGTTTCTAATATAAATTTTATATCACAAGTTGTTTTGGGCAGTGGTAAGTTCTTAAATGTGAAAATAAAACAGAAAAGGTGGCTACATATGGAAATGAATAGTGAAACATAGTAAACCATCAAAAGGAGAGTTGCAAGAAGTGATGAACAAAATTAAGTGATAGACATTACCAAAGACCATGTGTCCAAGTAACAGCAAATCTTCCACTCAAACTGAGTGAGACAATTATGTGACCTCACACAACAGGATTGCTGTGTCAGGACTGCTTGCTACTGCAGCTCAGTGGTATCATCAGGACCCAGTCTTGTTTCATCTCTCCCACCTGCCATCTTTCATGCTGGTTTCATTGTAAGGATGCTAGCAATATATATCAGTTTGCTCCAGCCAGTGCACCCATACAAAGCAATGAAAAAAGGAGTAATGTAATTATTTCTTTCTGGTTTTCCTAAGAGTAATGAACATTTTTTCATCAGCTTGCTCTTCCAGCACCCCTCCCCAAGCCAGACCCCACCCCCAGCCAACGGCTCCTCAAGTTCTCACTGGCCAGAAACGGGTCATATGCTGGGCAAGTCACTGATGAGGAGAATGGGATTTCCATGACTTAATTATCTATAATAAGTATCTATAATGAAGCTGGGGGATCACTTTCCTCTGTATTCCATGGTGAAGATGTAGATGTAAATGCAAAATAGAGTTTTTATTAGGGGGAAAAAAAAGCAAGTAAAAACTGTGTAGGAAATTAAGGGTATCCACTACTATGCATTGAAAGATCATAGAGAATTCAACGAGAGCAGAGCAGGTAAATGTGGATTCCCCAGACATGGGAACCATATGCCTCTAAAAAGGGTAAATAAGTTTTGAATCCAATATTTACAAAATAAAAGGAGTATATAGAATTCTTGAAGATGCTGAAAATTGAGTTAAAGTTGACAAACCACCACAGGGATACCATCTTTATTAAAAAAAATCTTGACTGGGCAACTAAATGAAGTAAAGTTTTGCAGAGATGTGATAAACTGCACAATTTTATCCAAACAAAAGAGGATCCAGGTCCAATAACTAGCTTTAAAAAAAAAAAAAGAACCACTTAAGATCCTTTTATAGGCCTAATATTTGCAGAAATCTCTGTAAGTACCTGGGCTAGAAATAAAAACATCGGTGTGTGATTATATGACAAAGTCTAATGGCTGTGTTACTTTTCCCATTTATGCCTCTGGATTAGGTGTCTGTTATCAGTGGAACTTATCTGGGTATGGATTACATGAGTAAGCAAAATGGAGGTGAAGGTGGCGTCATTATCAATATGGCATCTCTAGCAGGTAAGAGTATTATTTGTATTAATAATGATTTCTTCTTAGTGATTTTGGCCACAAAAGTAAACTTTCAGAGTCAATTTATTATTAACTCAAGTTTTAAACTGAAACTTAATTTTTATGTTTTTCTAATGGCTATAGAATTTTCTATCTCATATTAAAAGTTTGAATCGCACTTATTTCTATCATTTTAAATTGCGACTTTTTAAGTTATCTCACTGCAATACTATTTTTTAAAAATTTATATATGTTTTCAGAGTTACTGTTTTTCAAAGGTGGTTGTGAGAATCCAAAGCAGTGACTCATGTGACAGCACTTTTGACAAAGTGAAAAGCACAAAATGTAATTCAAGTATGTCTACTCCCATGTGATTTTAGCCAAAGCGAGTAATTTATTTTTGTTTATTATTATTTTTTTAAGAGCATGTGATTTTAAAAGACGGCATTTATAGTAGTTGGGATATGCTGTGGGAACAGCTAGACTTTACCTTTACTCTCTCAGGGTCTCCAGCTGGGCCTTAGGGTTAAGTTGGCATGAGATAGGTTGACAGGAGAAAAGCATACAGACTTTTGTGGGAACACCTCCAGGGGAAAATAAAAACTCAAAGCAGTGGGTAGGCCTAAGTGTTTGTAAACTAGGTTGAACAAAGAGAAGCAATTGAGGGAAAGTAACTTACATGTACAAGGAGATTAAAGGGAGATAGGAGTTATGTTATTTTAATCAGGTCTGTTCGTGCAGATTTCTCTCAGTCTTGACTTCAATCTCTGGCGATAAGAATGTTTTTTCCTTCCTGGTGGAGGTAGGGCATCTTTTACATTAGAGTTTTAGCTCCTGCTTTCGTGAAGAAAATGGGGAGGTCGGAGTGCCTTTCTTGCGTCTGCTGTTCTTTAAATGCTTTAACCTCAAAATAATTCTTATGCCAAAGTGGCATATGTAGTCATTTGGAAAATGAGGTTGGCAGAAGCTCTGCTGTCTTCAACATGGACTTTTCGAGGTCACTGTGGCATTGGTGGATTCTTTCCACTAGAAAGAGAAAAAGAACCCAGAAGAAGCAGAGCTGCTCTTTTAAAACCCCTACCTGGTAATGTCAGACCTCACTTCCACTCACGTCTCAGTGTAGAATTTAATCTCATGGCTCACCTACCTACAAGAGAGTCTGAGAAACGTATAGCCTCGCTGTATTCCTAAGGAAACAGTGGATTTCAGTGGAAAGCCAATGATCGGCGCCACACTATGCAATCCAAAAGGTTTTATTCAGGTTGATACGATTTAATTTCAACTGATACCACATTACTCACCAGTAACTATAAACCTTTGTCGGGAACTTTTGGGGGTAACTTAGCCAGATACTATACTTTTAAAATGCTAGAAAAAAAAAATCAGCGATTCTTGAATAGTTCAAGGAATATTATGAAATTATAGAAGTCTGCTCAGTAGTGACAGCAAGTCTAAACAATTCATGTCCAAAAATAGTGAGACTTTCTTCTTAAATTATCTGGTTGGTTTCAGTTAGAGGGATCATTCAAGAAGAAGTGCCTTACCTCCCATCCTCACCTTGTCCTCCACCTCCCAGCTCCTGTAGTATCTGGGGATTCAGGTTTGGAGGCACCTGTGACTACACCAGTGTCTGATTCTCAGCATTTTTCTCATTCATCCGAGAATTATTGTCAGATGGTCCTTAAACCACTATCAACCAGCCACCAGTGGAGACTTAGAAAGCTCCTTCTTTAAAAATCCTCAAAAACAACCCATTTTCTGGGTTGTTTAAGACAAAAAAGGCAACCTTAAAATTATTATAGACCTAATTCTATAAAATTTTTCAGGATAATCTGGTTATTATGCTTAATATGACATCCACTCGTAAATTATAACATTGAAAGGATACATTGAAAGGTAAGAGTGGGCATTATTTAAGATATATAGCACCAGAGAGGACCAAAATTTATTCTGGGAGGCTGAAACCCTAAAGACAAATAATCAAAGCTACAATCTACATGATATTGAAATAAAACTATAAGAGACAAAATAGGTAAATGATTGGAGAATTGACAAAAAATATTTTTATTATTTTATTAAAAATATAAATGTAAAAGGACCTGAAGTAGTAATCAAGAGACAATTCCATGGCTTTTCTAGCTAAGCTAAGAGGGTGAGCAAAGCTTGGAGAATCAGGAACACTAACTGTACAGGGAGTCCCTTGCCTTCTGTCACTGGAGGCAATGATTTCTTCTAAGGAAGGCTGGAAGGCCTTGGGATTGGATCAATTTAGGACTTTCTGGGAGAGATTCTATGCCATAAAAGGAGGCTTACTTGCCCTAAAGACCACGAATAGAGAAATGTAATGTAGTACTGGCTTTCATCCCATAAAAATATTTAAATATATAATTAACATTCAACGAGTATTCACTGTTTACGTGATACTATTTTAAACATGGTATATGCATTATCTAATTTAAAACTCACAACAACCCTGTGAAGTAGATTCTATAATCTCCATTTTGTAGGTGAGGAGGGCAGGAGGGGTTCATTGGTTTGGCACAACGTTTACATAGCAAGGAAGCAGTAGAGCTGGAATTCACAGTGCAAGCTGCCTAATAAAAGACCACTTATGTCTTAACCACCAGATTATTTACCTCTTCTACCTATGAGTCTGTTAATCTGTTTCTCTATCCATGTCTGTTTTAGCCTGTGAAGTAGAAGAAACTGGATTCCTATAACTTGATTAAGCCAGTATAATTTGCTGGTATCCTCAGGCCTCCTGGGTGCTGCTTTAATCCTAAACACTACTAAACTTCTAGTGAAATCTTAAGCTTTTGCCCCATTTGACACACAGAGTAAAGCCCTGAAAACACATGAGTTGCTTACCAAAGTCACAAGTCACAACACGCCATAGAGAAGAGCAATTTAAGGATTACAATTAGAGATCCGCTCTGCTTTCTTGGCTAAGAGCTTGGTTTATCACACTACCAGGTCCTGGGTGTTAATTCTCTTCTTACTTATCTTAGAGCCACCTGCGAATCTTTCTCTGATCATGCAGATAAAACAATTAATGGGTGTAAATTCAATGATAAGATTGTTTTGGTTTCAAATTACCTATCTAGTACTCTTATAGATTAATGAATATCACAGCATTCTGAACTGTTTCTCCCTATGATAGTCCTCTTCACAGGCAGGGTGATCTGTTTATAATGGTTAAATAGTTTATCTTTGTCCCTTCTGCTTGATTGAGGCACCCTCCCTTCTAAATGCTCAGCACCCACGCCCAGTGCATTTACACTGTCACCTGTTGCCACTGCCAACCCGGACAGCCACTGCTATTTCTGTCCACCCAGGGCTTTATCACCAAGGTGCCCTCATTTCAGAAAGAGTATTAAACATACTGTCTTGTATTTTATCTGCTCACCAAGAGCTTCTATTTTTTCCGTAATGAGATTAGTTTGACAAAAATTCAGGATTTTATAGTCGTAGAAGTAAATGTGGACTCTTCATCTTCACACTTTCTTCAGAAATGTTATCAATGAATTTATACCCTTGAAGTCATAACATGTTGGTTGAGTTCCAGGGTCAAAGTATTCCCCCTCACCCCAGCTTTATTGATGTCTAATTTGGCAAAGTTGTAGGAAAAGTTTTTCCTAATGTTTGCTTCCTTGTGTTTTCCAAACTTTCCTTCCTCACAGATTTTTCTTGGTTTTTCCTCTACTACTCCCTCTATTAAAGACAGAGCTGAGGATTGCATTCAGCTCAAGCAGAGTCTATCCTTGTGATCTCTTGCATAGATTCAGTGGAGTCCTTCACTATCATAGTAAAACCTTGACACACAGGTTTGGGCAGAGAAGTTAATGAGTAATGGCCACTGACGCAGAACGAGTATCAAATGCAATTAATAAGTTTAACAAACAGAAGTAGTTAAAGTGCAGAGTGCTTCCTCAGCACGCCGAGGGAAGGGTGTGCTCCAGCCTGGAGCCCCAGAAGTTGTTCTCATCGTCTTAAGCACATAGACACTTCCGTATGAGTTTTTGTTTGCAAACATAATATATAAACCTGCGCTCGTTTTTCCCATTCATCTTTAACTGCTAAAAATAAAGAAAAAGTTGGAAGGAATAACAGAAGAGTGAAAGCTGGTTTGACGCATATAATTAAACAGCTGTGCTCCCATAAAACATCCCAAAAGAGCCAAATGTACTTCTTAAACAGTTAGTTGCTACAGTGGGAAGGACGAAGTAGTCACAGAAAAAGGAATCTTCCTACCAGGCCTGCTTCCACCTGCCTACACACTCAGCTGCTGAGGTCTTGGTGTCCACTGGGGCATTCTCTGTGCCGCTGACGAGTCACTCAGAGGCATTTTGTGAGAGATCCCATGAGAGCCCTATTAACTCTGAGTTGAAAATATTAGAGTCTCAAGAAAATACTTGAAACTCACAGAATTTTTTTTAGCATGTTTTAAATATCAGTCCAATGACATAGGCGTTGGAGCTGTAAGTTTTATCTAAAATAATGTAATTAGCTTGGAAGTGCTAAAGTTATCACGTTAAATGACAAATTCAAGTTAATCAAACATAGGTTGAACATTTACAGAAAGGAAATGGGGATATAAAAGTTATTAGGTATAGTTTCTACCTCGAGTTTCATTTACATATATATCAGTGTCTCATATCAATATGGCAGAACTAAATAGTTAACATGGCATAGAGCACTTAAACACTTAAGTTGCGAAGCATTGGAACTCCCATGGCCTAAAGAGCATTGGAATGTTACAATAGCCCAGAAATTTCAGGCAAAAAATATTGATACCTTTCTTCATATCCAGGCCCAAAGAAAGAAAATTACTTTGTAGCACCTCTGCAACTATTCTTGATATACAGAAGGAAGCCTAACCTACTCAGCACCTGCCAAGTTCCAGGCATCGTGATAAACTATCAGCTACATGTTATCACATTTAACTTTCACGTTTACATTCTAGTAAAATGGTGGTCCTCCCATTCATTTTCTATATTTAAATTGACTATATTTAAAACATGTTTTCTTTTTATTTGGCACTTATTTGGTACCAAGCACATATTTCTAAAATGAATTCACTCTTATGAAACCATTTGAATTAGCATAAACTAAAGGAAAGAAAACTGGAACTTGATACGGAGTGAGGTATCCTAGTGAAAGATCTAGAATTGAAATTTAAGAACCATGGGGGTAGGGGAAAGAGGAGACAAATATTGAATGAATTTCATCCACAGAAGTGGACGAGGTCACCTAGGGAAAGAGTGTGCATAGAAAAGCGAAGAGGGCCAGGGCCAACTCTGGGATTCTCTAGCCTATTTGTGGGTCTGGTCAAGGGAGAAGAGCCAGCAAAGAACATGAGAAGCTGCTGTGAGCGAGTGTGACGTATAAGGAAACAAGTGACTATTAGAGGCAAGTATTTCAAGGATTATTATTTCAAGCAGAATCTTGGTTGCTGCTGAGGAAAATGTCGAGCAAGATGAAAACAAGAGATTTAGCCTGGGCAAGATGTAAGATGTTCATCATCCTAAGACTGACTAGAATGGCCACATGAAAGTGTGATTAGAGTGAGTTGTGAAGCAAATGGGAGATGCAGATTAGAAACGATGAATATGATAACTCTTTTGAGTACTTTTTGTTGTCAAGAGAAATTGCATGGTAGCTGGGGAAAGATGTGAGACCAACAGAGATACTGTTTTTAGATGAATGATATTGAGTGATGTTCATATTTCAAAGAGAGCGATTCTCATTTGATTCTGCCCTTGATAACATTGACTTTTCTAGGGAGGCTTCTTAAAATACGTTTATCTTTAATTTCTAGGACATGCTTAGCTTATCTTCCCACTTCCACTGGTTCCTCCTTTTCTGTCTCTTTTGCCTAGTCATTCTCCTCTATCAGAGAGGGCTGCCCTGTAGTTGTTCAGGTTAAAAACTGTAGGAACAGTAGGGGCACCATTTATACAAACTACCACACGAATTGTGTCCCCAGAGTCACATCACACATACGCGGTGCAATTCTAAGTGCTGGCCCTTATTACCGGCCTCGGAATACATTTTTTATTTGAGGCACATAGAAGCGACATTATGTGTTGGTGTTTTGGGTTTAAGGTAAAGAATAGAAATGTACCAAAGCTGCACTACAATAGCAATCATAACATACTTGTAAAGGAAAAATGGGTCTTGGGATCCAATAGAAAATGTTGGATTTCTGAAAAATTGTCACCCTCGCTAAAATCATTGTCAAAAAAAGAAAAAGGCTTAAAACGGAGCTTTTTTTTCTCCCATGTAGCGTCTCTTTTCAAAGCAGAAAACTGAGACAGAGATAGTTAATCCCTACATCCAAAGTCAGTTGGCAATTGTGGACAGTGCTGCAAATCACTAACCTACCCTACCTGTTGGAAACATAAGAAACAACAGTTAAAATTTACATGTAATGGAGATCAATAAAAGCCCTCTAAATTAATTTTAACTTGCCTAAATAAAACAATTGAAAAATAGAATTCTTTTTATTTATAATAAAGCCCAACCTGGGAAGAACCCAAATACCTATCAACAAGTGAATGTACATACAATTGATGGTTTAACCTTTCAGGGGAATTCTATTCAGAAAAAAAACAAAAAAAAAGAGAGAAAGAAAGAAAAAGAAATGAGCTGTTGGTCATACTACAACATGGATGAATAATTATCCTGAGTGAAAGAAGTCAGACAAAAAGAATATATAAACTTCCGGAAAAGGCAAACTAACTGTTGTGACACAAAGCAGCAGATTGGTGGTAGCTTAGGGGGAAGGGACAGGCCAAAGGAACATGAGAAAACATAGGGTGACGGATATGTTCATTATCCTGATTGTGGTCATTGTTTCATGGGTTTATACATATGTCAAAACTTATCAAACCATATGCTTTAAGTATATATAGTTTATCGTATGACAATTATACCTCGATAAAGCTGTTTAAAAAAAAGTAAAAGGATGCTTGATTTCAGCATGTCTGACATTAATTATGCAGCCTTTGATCTAGTGCCAGAAAGTGAAAGCAATGCAAAAGTAAACATTTTGCAGCGCAGCAGTGACAATGGGATTAGAATGTCACACCAAGATTCATGAAACTGAGTGCCACTTTTAAAATGCACAAATTCTTTCAGGCTCCCGTTGCATTTCCAGCTATATCTTTAAAAGGAAGTATGTGTCTTTCGCTTGCTTCTTAAACGGAAACAACATGGCAGTATTTGATCTATTTCACTTCTGTGACATGGGTTCGGAAGTTCAATAGCTCCACATACATAGCAAAAATTCCTTCCAAATTCATTCTTGTGCTCTTCGTGGCTGTATCAGCTAGCTTATCTCCGATGAGGGTTCACTCTGCATTTCTCATAGTCCACGGACGCCATCCTGCAACCACCGCCTTTGTCTCAGAAACCTTTTAAGGAGAGGACAAAACAGCAACTAACTTAAAAGAAGGAGAAGCAGCAATGCCTGGTCCACCTATTTTTTTCCTTATCTCAAGCTCCCAATGCAACCGCGCGCCGTAGGCAGACATCATGTTGTTGTTGACTGACACCCTGAACTTGATTAACTTATACATTTTACTTAACCTAAAAACAAAACGAGAACCATGTATTACAGTACTGAGCGATCATCGGGTGGACACACGATTTGTGAACTATCATTCTCAGGGATTTAAACTGCTCTTGAGCGAGCACTCTGTATAATTTGAGACCTGGCAGGCGCCCAGGGAGTGGCAAAGATCTACATTTATTGCTGAACTTTGGCACAGCACGCTCTACTGATTGGTGGTGTTCTGGGACTAGGTAGCTGGGTGGAGATGAGCGTGCCTTGGCAGATAATTGAGCATTATTAGCATAACTTTTGATTTTAATAACATCAGAGTAATCAAGGATTATCATTTCTTGAGTCAGAGAAATTTAAAAAATGCAAAATGAGTTAATTCAAGAAATTAGTTAAAAATCAAAATATACAAATGGAGCTAGTTAAAAGGCTTCCTGTTGAATAGATAGAGAATAGAGTGAGAAGATCTAGGCATCTACTATGATCAAAATCAAAAGACGTTAACTTTTAATTTTCTTAAACACTTATAGAGTCATCATTCAGTGCAATTGGTGAGAGGAAAATGCATACTAATTTAAAATGAAGGCAAATAATAATCTCCAAATTCCACTAAAGCAATTTAAACTTCTTTAGCCATTTGGAAGCTTTTTAAAATGTAAAATATATACTTTTTAAAATTCTGACTTAAGAACTGAAAATTAGATGGTAACTTACTAGATTTAGATTATCTTTGTGTTTTAGATAACGTTGACTTCTCTTGATAGCAAGTCAGGGAGCCAAAAAACGAACAGACAGACAAACTTACACATCTCTCTTGTCTGTATCCCCAGGCTATAACTTGCCCACCATAAATTCCAGACAGTATAACAGAGATTATGGAAGGAAAAACTATGCTGAGACTAGTGGGTTTACAAAAAGTTATCTGGTGATTATTTTAGCGTATTTGATAGAATAATTTAAAAATGAACAGACACAAATTGTTCACTTATAGAGCAATTATTGGGTTTTGTTTGCTTATTTTTTAATAAAATTGTTTAAATTCTTTGTTTGTTTCAGGGCTCATAGCTGCTGCACAACAGCCTGTTTATTGTGCTTCGAAGCATGGCATAGTTGGATTCACACGCTCAGTAGCGGTGAGGATATAACAACCACAGTATCTCTTTTTCTCTTTCCGTATGTGTATATGTGTAACATGAGTTCTATAAATTCAGAATTCAATATATCTAGGTAAAAGATGGAAAAAAGTGAAGTAGGTTCTAAACACAGATATGTTATGGAAAAATATCCTAAGGCTAAATAATGGAAAGATAGTTTAAATTCAGGCTTCCTTACATAAAATATGCAGTATGTTCCAGACATTATTTATCCTTTACTGAAGATGCTATAAAAAAGAGCGAGAGAGCGTGGGGGCGGGCTGGAGGGGTAAGGTAGGAATTTACTTGGTAGTCGAGGACATGTCTCCATGGACCCTAGGGTGAAGGGCATACAGAGCTTAGAAAAATATTTTAGACCTAATTGACATTGGGAGATTTCTGCAGTGGTAAGTCTAGGTGAGGCAGAGACAGATGAAGAGAAAAATACTAACAGTCGAATGAATACTAGGGCTGAAGAAAACAGATGTATGACCAGTAAATGTTCAATCAAAAAGAAAGATAAGCAGCTCTACAGCCTTAATTTAAATTGATTGAAAGTTCTTATTTAATTTGCAAAGACTTAATCTTTAATTCAACTTTAATGCACACATAAAGTTATTAAAAAGCAAAATAAATCTCAAAGACCAGAAATTTCATATGTATGATCACAAGATAGGCAACTTGTGAAGTTGATTCTTCTTATTTCTGGTAGTTATGTTCTGTAAAAATCACTTGCAACACTGAATTAGAGAATATTGAACCATTCATTACTCCTAGGGGACATACAGGATAAAGTTCCCGCAAGCCTCTGGTCACAACATTTTGATCAGCCAGTCAGTACATATGTGAATTTCTACTTAAAGTTGCATATGATTTCTGTTTAATGGTATCTCATTTATTGTGTATTGCACTAACATTGAACTCATGGTCAACAGCACTTACGCTTTTTTGAGTGAGGCTGATCTAACCCATGTATTTTAGGAACTAGACAGTACTTCAGCACTATGCTTGGGGGAAGGGAGCATTTTTAAATAGCAAAATCACCAACAGAAAGCCCCAAAATAAGAAAAACAAGGACTAAATACTCCATGAAAAGGACACTTGTTTATAGCGAGGAGAGCCGGAACAAGAAAACAGAGCCTTGTTTTGTTTGTCCTCAGTTGCAACATCTGTGTCTGGCAGCTTATATTTCTCACTGTGCTTGTCCACAAATGACCCCGAAAGTTCCATAAGTATTGATTTGAGGGGGTTACCAATAAATTTTAGCAAGTAAACAAATGGAATCCTCAAATAATCAACTACATTTTGTTTTTAAAATGGTTCAAATAAAATCAGTAGGTTGGAAATTTAGCCGAAGAACATTAGTCTGAAAATACTCGAATTGTCTGCTCGATAGGTAAGAATGTCTTTAGAATCAAAGTCCTAAAACTTTTCACCAACAGGATTTTTTAGGCAGATATCCTCTGTTATGCAACCTCGATCTTAGAAAGAAAATTTGGGATATTAATTTTAAGTCTCAACTTCTTACCTTCAGGTTCCTACAGAGTTCAGTAGATAAGAGCAGCTTAGATAATTAAGTATTTTCAGGGAATGCCCAGCACTATTCATTTCTTAAAAAATTAATTAGGTGAGATTTTCAGAATTAATTCAGCACTTTATATATGTACTCTTTTACTTTCTGCTACCATCCAACCTTAACATTGACAGTGTTATAAAGTAAGAAAGATATCTGACTAGTATTTTTTAGTAAAAGTCTTTTAAACAGCTTTAATCATCAGTTTGTCCTGTGCTGCGCATTTACGAAACTACTGAAATTTGCAACCTTCTACTTCCAATCGGCAGATGGCTGCTGATCTGATGAAGTGCGGTGTGAGAATGAATGCCATTTGCCCAGGCTATGTTAATACTGCCATCCTCAAAACCATTGAAAAAGAAGAGAACATGGGACAATATATACACTATACAGACCACATCAAGGATATGATGAAATGCTATGGGATTTTGGAGTAAGTAAAAATATTCCAATTTTTTTTTTTTTTTAATACGAGAAAGCAAAGTACTATTTTGACATAAGCAGTAAAAGGGGGGAAAAGTAGGGCTTTCAACTTGAGAAACTAATGCAAGCTTCAAGGTCTTGCTTTGCTGAAAGAAAATACTTTTTCTGAGTTGCCGAATAGAATGTATTTGTCTAAACATTATGAATTTTGCTTTGAGATATAGACAATGTATTATTAATACCTTCAGCCATATCAGATATTTTTTATTTTTTTATTTTTTTTATAGTGACATTGGTTAATGAAATTCAATAAATTTCAGCTGTACACTTTAACAGTAAGGCATATCTATATTTACACTGCATGTTCACCTTCTATAGTTAGATTTCTTTCTGTCACCAAATATTTGACCCCCCTTTACCCCATCTACCTTCTCCCTCCCCTCCCCCCTCCTCTTCGGTAGCCACTAGTCTATTGTCCACGTCCATGAGTCAGTCAGATTTTTTTTTTAAAGGCGATATTTAGTTACCTATGGAAGCAATGATACCTTATCTGCCAAATTCCAAGCAGTATTTACATATACCCTTTGTGAAATTTCATTGGCCCCCCAGCTTCAATCATTTACATAAGAAACAATTGATCAACCTACATGTTTGGTGAACAGATGTCTGAGTTAGAGTAATAAGAGTTTCACAGTATGAACTTATAGGTGTAATGTTGAAGCCATCAGGCCATCTGGGATCAAACCCTGGCTCCACCACTGACCATGAACTTGTCCGTCGAGCTCAATTTTTTGCATGTAAAATAGGGATAATACTAAAACAAACTTAGGGGACTTTTGAAAATCCAGGAACAAGTTGACACACATAAAGTACTTAAAATGGCCAACAGACAAATAATACACATTCAATAAATGTTAGTTATACTTCTTCTTATTTCTACTCTAATAATATTTCTAATAAGTCTGGGATCTACTGATAGGGTGAAAATGAGAAAATAGTCATTTTTGCAATGTAAGTAATAAATATAAATTCATAAATCCTTCCTGTCAAAATGACAGAAGGTCAGGCATGGAAATCTACCACTAAATTTATCATGTAATTTAATTAATACCTAATTAAAGGTAATAGATTATTCAAAAGGAATCAAAATGAAGTGATAATTATGCCTCATCTTTAGTTTTAAAACACCAACGTTTTCTTTACTTTTAGCCCATCAGTGATTGCCAACAGCTTAATAACACTTATCGAAGATGATACTTTAAATGGTGCTATTATGAAGATCACAGCTACTACGGGAATTCGTTTTCAAGAGTGCAGTGAAATTCCACATGTTGAAAAAGCTCAGTGAACATCTTATATATCAGCCATAACTGAAAATAAGCACATGTGACTTATATGCAGACCATATCTTCATTGGAATGTAACTTTTTAAATAAAATGTTATCATTCGAAGCTTCCCTTTATGCATTTGATGTTAATTTTTTTCTAAATGATTAGTTAAGTATATGGATAAAAAATGAGGAACTATAAAAAATATGATGTTGGCCAAAGCTAAATTTTGATACTTGGAGTCTAAGTAAGGATTAAAATAAAGGATATTCAAGGAATATTCTGCTTTCCTGAAGATGTATTTAAATTTGTGGTTCATAAATATTAATGTTTTTCAGAACATCATTTTAAAGTAGATACTTGAATTGTAATTTAAATCAAACCAGATGTTAAAACCCTCATTTTGTTTTGATATTAACATTTTAAAAGAGGAAAGCTAGTTACAATGGCAAATATTTAGTAACAATAACTTTTACTTATAAACCATTTTTCAAATGAACATTTCAGCTCTTTAAAGATGTGGCATATTTTGGGGCTAGTAGTTAAGGAATAAATTACAGTGTAAATATATCTCAAGTGAAAAATCTTATGTATAGAAAAATGACAGAAAGAAACGAGCTGAGATGTTGATCCACAGTTTGGCTTCCCATTTGAGAAAAACATTTCTTTCTTCTGCTTACTTTAAGAACCTTAATTGATTCCAAAAATCTCGGGAATGAAACTTGTAATAGTTATAGCAAAAAAGATAGTGCTTCTAAGAAAAAAAGTTGCATTTGTATTTTTTTCATATTTCTTCATTTATTTGTACCAATTTCAAAAGTGCCTACCTTTCAAAAGAAAAAAACTAATTTTTTTTCTAATTTTCAAAAGTTATTTAGTGTTTTATCTATAGCTATCTGGGAGAAGAAACCAGTTTTGTCACAGCATCAACTGTAAACGCTTTTATATGATCAAAGCAATCATCACAAGAAGTAAAAATAACTATGATGCTTTCCACATTTTCCCTGTCAGATATTTTAAGATATGATCATTAAATGCATCTGCTTTGGGTAATGCTATTTGTAAGCAATAGTTAATGCTAATAATCGTGAAAGTACAGATTTCCAATTCAATCATTTTCTCTTACCACATATAAAAATTGAAATATTGTATAAGTGATTCACTTTGTCTGCTAACTCCAGAGCTCCCAGCTAGGAGCAAAATTCATCCATGTGAGATTAATAAATATTTCTTAGAGATACTGGAGGGTTGTCATATCTTACTCTGTTTAATTCTGCCATAGAAACTGTTGCTTTCACTTTTAAGAAATAATTTGAATACGAGCACCTGTTGTCTAGATTTTCACATAATATATTTTTTAAGATACCAAGAAATGAACATCTGTGAACGCCTAATAGATAAGTTGTATAATTAGGTACAAACTTGTTTGAAGATGTGGCAGTTACTAATCAGTAAATATAGGTTCTGTATGTGATGTATCCACATATTTTTCCACTGTAATGTTCAAAGCTATAGCTTAAACTTTTCATTTATGGATAATTCTTTGTATTGGCAGCCTTTAATACTTTTTGCGCTTTGAACTAATTTTGTCAATAAACTATGCAGGCATTTAAAATCAAATACTGAGTAGAACTGAAAAAATATGATTTATATTTTTAAAAGTTATTTACGTTAAAATTTATCTTCTATAACTATCTTTTAAAATCTATAATGTTACATGATATCTCTATATACTGGTTGATTAAAAAAATAAGTATTAAATTTGGTGGGGGAGCTTTAGTTTCCTTAACTGTATTTTCCAGTGAAAATCCTAATATAAATAATATGTATTCTTTTCTAATGTATTTTTCTTAACGAATGAAATAGAGCTCCCAGAGGGGCAAAACTAAACATATGTGGACACTGTAAAAAGACTGAGACTTGATAATGACATTGAAATGTCCAACAAACTTATTCTTCCCATCTTATAGTACCATTTAAGATACAAATAATTATGTGATGATTTCTGTCTGTTTTTCCTCGATCTGTTAATTAATTTAGGATACTGAAGAGATCTGAAAAGGTAAATTTTTAATAAAATTTATGTCATTTCACATACTAAATATTTGATGGATAGCTTTTTTCTTACATTAGTATTTCAAAAGTCACATACACTGGTATGTAAGAAAAGGTGACTGGATCCAAAGTCACAAATGTTGTCATCAGTCCTCCATCTCATTCCTCTTGTTGGGTTCCCTCCTAGGCAGCTCTCCCATGTGATGCTTCCAGCATCCACAGTCTGATTCTCACCAGCCAAAACAAGAACTTGTTTTCAGCAACAGGGGTCATTGACCTTTCTTAGCTTATGTGGCAATTACTGAAACATTCCTTATAGTCAGAGAGGTGGCTTGACCAGAACCAAATGACATGCCTCCCCCAGAGCTGGTAGAATTGGAGAATGGTGGGGCACATGAGAGGTGCAGGAAATGGACCTGAACCCTGTGGACTAAGAAAAGGAAAGGGAAGGTTTCCAAGAGGAAAGTTATGTTGTCATTACCACAAAGTGGGAGATTACGGACTGAGCTAACAAAAACAAGGGGCAGCTACTGTAGAGGAAACAAAGAGTGCATAAGGGATTAATTATACCTTAATCCTTTAGATAAATTTTCAGAGACTATCATGGTTCCTTTAACATGCCTAGAGTCATGTTTTTCAAACTGGATATGTCATGTCACATTGGATAAGATATGATAGAAGAAGAAAAGAGAAGAAAATGAATAAAAAATACAGTAGGCATCACATGCATGTAGGATTGTGTTTGTTATCAGTATAAAATATATTTCTTATTGTGAGTCAAAGTGAAAATGGTTCAAAAGCTACTTGCTTTAACATTGACTACAATCATTGCTTCTAGACTCCCTTCATTTCTGAATTTCTGACTGTGTTACTATTTCAATCCTATATTTCTCTTCAAATATATTCACACCTTTTCTAATTCTTCATACTAATGTGTCATTAGCAGCATATAATTACACTAAATTTGAATAGGAATTTGTAAGTTTAACTTAAAATACCCCCTACCTTCAGTTTTCAAGTAACACTTCCACATATATTCACTCATTCGACAAATAATTACTGAACAAGTTTTTGGTAAAGTTTATATACACGTTTCAATATGTTGTAATCTATGTAGATACTAGTGCAGACATTTACTGATTAAGGTCTGGTCCAGAAAACAGCAGTGAAGTCCGAAGGAATCTAATAAGGGGAACTGCTTACAAACCTATTGGAAGAACTAAAGAGCTACACATGAGACAATGATCCAGCCCAGTACCAACTGCAGAACAGAATTAACTAGGTAGTCCACCACCAAAAAGGACTTTTTCAGGAACAAGAAAGGATTGCAATCCAGTGTATGCAGACATGGTGAGCCACATGCACACATTGACTTCGGACAAAGATGAAGAAGGAACTTACAGAAGGGAAGAGGAAGTTAACAATGATAGAGCTCTGTTGTAAACAGAAGTTTTTCCTATAGGATTCTTGTGATAACGGTGACTGTGGGAACTCCTACCATAAGCCCTAGCTCCTCTCATAGACCCTCCTAATTGATTATGTCAGGTTAAAGTCTCTGTCATAATTTTTATCACCAGCAGCAGAAAGGCCCCATCACTTCCAAACCAGTGGGCCTCAGGAGATTACCAAACACCCAGGAACCATTAGGGGAGGCTGCCAGGCAAAGCTGAGACCACAGAGCAGGGCTCTCTGGTCGGAGTTGGACCCTGAAGGAGGCAGCCACTGCCAGAGATGAGAATAGGAGGAAGAAATACCCTGATATCTTTCATCTGCTTGCCCTTCAGTATCCTGTCAGTGTGTTTAGGTTGAGATAGGAGTTGGGAAAATGTAGTTTGCAGGGTCAGCCCCTTGTGATATAGAGCTGAGCAGTGTAATGGAAGGGAATGGACTTGGAAACATAGGCAATGACAGGCATGACATACTTTTGATATTTTCCCTGCTACAATCATATATTTGAGCTTGCTACATAACACCTATTAAAGCTTATTTTTAAGAGACGGGAATACAGGTATCACTCTAAGTCCATAAGAATAAAATGATGTGATTTTCTGGGGTCTAGTTCCACAATAGCTAATGACCCTGCAGTCATTTTGCATGTAACAGCTTATGTTTTTAAGTGTAGAAATGTAGGAATTTATTACTAATTCCTATCGCTAATCCTTAAGATCATTTGTTATATTTGTCTTATACTGTGACTTTAGATATGTACTCAAGAAACACTATCTCACCATCATTGACAGAGGCTATAGAGGATACAATGATATCACAACATGTCGCCTGTCTTATTAAATTCTATCAGATCTTTGGGTTCAACTGCTAAGTTTAAATTTTAAGGGAATAAACTGGTAAATTACTGGATTTAAGGAGCCCTAAAGCAATTGCATTCTAAGCAGTCACCATCATCTAAAATCTAAATGTATAAATTTAAGTAAATTTTTATTTCTTTGCCCTTAAATTCAATTATGTGTGTGATATATATGTATATACATATAAGTGAATTTTAAATGTTTTGCTCCTGTACCTACCAAATAATTTTTTATAACTATGTATCCTTTGTAATCATTGGATAGTAATAGCAAAGGATTTGGAGAAACCTTGAAATTCATGTCTTGAAACAAGAGAATTTTTTTTCTTTGTTCACACAAGAATCCAATGCTGCTATTGAGCAAGCAGCTTTCCATAGAGGGGGTTCTTTCTGGATCCTTCTGCCTCGTATCTATTTTTTTGCAAAAAAAACAACCCCAAACAATCATCTCCAGCTTTGGAATCATTCACTTCCGGCCAGTGGACTGGAGAAGAAAGAAGAGAGGTCAATTTCATTTGCCTGAAAAACACTCAAATATCTTTAATAATCATAATTAATAGTAATCATAATTCTTAAGTCTGATAGATATTATTTTGCACTTTTTCCTCCGTGTCTTTTTTTTTTTTTCAATGTAATGGCAGTACATACATTGAGATAAGCAGGCTTGGGATGAAATACTATACTTGTGATTTGTGGCAGAACTATTCTTAAATGAATCTTTAATGAAGGAAATATTTCTGAGTTGTATCTTTTTGTAGCACCTAAAACCAGTTGAAGCGGGGGAGGGAGAGAGGAAGGAAAGAGGAAGAAAGGAAGGAAGGAAGGAAGAAGGAAGGAAGGAAGGAAGGAAGGAAGGAAGGAAGGAAGGAAGGAAAAAGAAAGAAAGAAAGAATGAAAGAGAAAGAAAGAAAAAGAAGGAAGAAAAGCCAGAACAACGAACCAGAAAAAAGGCAACTCCTCCCCCCCGAGAGGACTTCAACTGGTAGAATGAAGGCAGGAAGAGGATGTCGAAAGAAAAAGGGAAGTGGCAAGAAGAAGCAGGAAGGGAGAGATAAAAATATAATTGCAAAAAAAAACCCCCCAAACAATCATCTCATTGATGGCATAGGAAAGCTACCAGTGCAATCAGAATTTGAGGGACTAAGATGCTGGAGAGAAAATAAACTCGCTAAAATGAGTGTGGTATTTTCGCTATTTTTCCACTGAAGCACAGGTCAATTTTTTAAATCACAGAGATGCTGAAAAACTCAGCAGAGCATGGCCGCTAAGTTGCAGATAAGTAAAATAGAACAGAATTAAAATTACACGGCTGCGGGGAAAAAATGGAGTTTAGGGCTATCAATACTCCAGAATTTGAGAGGCAAAGATTATACAGAGAAAAGAAGTAGAGAAAAGAAAGCCTAAAGATCTGAGCCAGTTTCACCACAAGCCATTCAACAATTCACAAGCAGCTTGGCTTGATTAGCAGACAAACTAAGTATGAAGTGGCTACTAACAGGTTGAAAGCTAAGCATAGCTCTCATCACTATCACATGTGAGGTAGAAAAAAAATCAGAGCCCTTTGCAGTGTCGAGGTAGTAGAAAATCTCTCAGGCTTTCATTTGAGGCCTCCGAAATATTATCTACACTTTATAAGTAAGGGCAAACCAGAAATAGAGACCAAGCCTTACAAACACTAAAACTCAGATGCAAATGAGTTTAATCCCTTATTAAATTTAACTGATGTACTATTATACTACTTGTCTGCCATAAGTTAGTGAAAACCTTCTCTGGAGAAAAGTTATCAGCCAAAGCTTCTGTAATTTTTCATACACAATTTCTAGCATTCGATTAAAAAATTCATAAAATAACCTAAAACAAAAAAAAAGGGAAACAAAACCGCATGAGAAAAATATGGACTTTAGAACAGTCTAACAGGTATTATTAAAGTCCAAGAAAAGAAAAAGAAATCAAGGCAAAAACAAAATTTCAAAGTAATGTTCAAAAATTTTTCAAAAGTAATTTAAGTTTCTGATTTAAGAAATAATACAAATGACAACAAGAAGAAAAGCACATCTTGCCAAATGATAGTAAAAAACATTGAAAACTAGTGATGAAAAAATCTGAAAACAAGCCAGAGGGAAAGAGAAACAAAATGTCTTCAAAGTAGCAAAAATAAAATTGGCAACTGTCTTCTTAACAGAAGCTACATAAGTCAGAAGACAATAAAATAATATTTTAAAGTTCCAAAACAAACAAAAAATCCAGAGTTCTATATAGGCAGTAAAATAAAAGAAAAGACATTCAAAATTGAAAGTGCAATAAAGAAGATATTTTCAGGGGGGAAAAAAACAGAATTTGTCTAAACACATCTACATTCCAAGAAATACAAACAAGGAGTTTTTCAGGCACCAAAAAAGATTCCTAGATGGAGGAAGAGAAATGTAGGGAGGTATAAAAGGTAATGAAAAAGGAAAAACTATGAGGAAATATAAATATTTAGTTTATTAAGCAATGAAAATAATGACTTTTGGGATTAAAAATATATGAAAGCACAAAAGTTAAGGAGTGAATAATTTAAGTGTTCCAAGTTATTTATATTTTCTAGGATTTGGTAAAAATCACTAATTAACATTAGATACTAAGAAATCAAGAATGCTTAGTAAATAATGTATGACTAACAAGCTAATAGAGAAGAAATTTGAATAATAATCATTAGTTGATGAGTCTAAAGGAAAGAAAGAAGAAAAAACAGTACATGTAATGAGAGACCCACTAGAAAACAAATGAGTGCTTGGGTGATAAAATTGTAAATAAAATCATCTTATACCTCTCTTCACAACCCTCGATGGTTTCCCCCTGCAGTTAAAATAAAATCCTGCTGTGCTTTCACCTGGTTTCACTCCCCACCTTTCTGACAGCTCTCTAGGCTCACTGGTTTCTCTGACCCTTAAATGTGTCAAACTTTCTCTCCCTTCTGGACCCTTGCACTCACTCTTCTGCCTACATGGCTCTCTTCCTGTATATTATTGGCTGGGCTCTAATGTTACCTCTTCAGCATGGCCTCCCAAGACCACCACTTTAAATTAACCATTTAGCTATCCCACCTAGGTTATCATATCACCCTTGTTTTTATTTTTACCTTCATATAGTTGATTCTCTGTGAATTTACCTTGGTTGTTTATTTGTTTACTTCATTATGGTTTTTCTACTCTACCACAATATAAGCTCTATAGAAACAGGACTTTGTCTGTTTCTGTTCTCCATCTAATCCCAGTATGTAAAACAGTGCATAGAGCTTAGTGTGCATCAAGTAGATATCATTGAATGAATAAATGAATGAATGAATGAATGAATGAAATACCTGTTAAAGGTCTAAAGCATCCTAAGCTGTCTTAAAAATGTAAGTTCCCCCGAACACCCGAATATTTCCACTCTTTTTTGTGTTAACCAGACAACTTCTATGATATTGTATTTGAGTCTAAGTACATTTTAAGAGGGCTTGGATTCTACCTTAAGTGTAATGAGAGAAGTATACGAAACTGCACATTTTGGAGTGGTTGTAAGGCAGATGGAATAGACACAGTTTTCTCCAGGGACTAGAACTGTGAATAAGCAGAGGTACGAGGGATATAAGGTACCATGAGACTGAGGATACTCCAAATGAAATACGTTTGCCCTTTAAGCAGAAAATGAGTTGCTCACTGAAATGGGTGAGGCCGATAGCCACCTAATAGGGATCTAGTACACAGAATTTCTGCGTAAGTGGGAAGTTGGACCAAAAGAGCTTTAAATCTCTTTGAACTTTGTTTCTACCCTACAATACTACATAATGGTCTTTGCAGTTAAGTTTATACCAAGTGAAACCCACTCATGGTATTACTTTCCTTAATCGTAAAGGGTCATTATGACTTTCATTTGCTATTTTGCTTTTTCCTACTTTTGGTTCATGTCCAGTTTCTCTTATTTTTTATTATCAGAGTATTTTGATAGGAGGATTTCCAGACTGTGTGGCCTTACTTTGTTGCTGCCCCATCTTACAGCAAGCAGGTGCCTGCTTTCAGCTACTGGCAAGGAACTTTTTAAACAAGTCGCAATAGCCATCTAATTTTGGATTGATCCAGGGTCTTTTTTATTCAGATTTTGTGGCAAAGAGCTGACAAAATGTTAGTTGATTAGTGGTCTGCTCCATTCTTTCTGTCCACGGGGATGGAGGTGGGAGATTTTCTTGGTAAAAGAATGTTTCCAGTATAAGTTTTAAGTAAATTTTATCATCTTTACCTGATGACCACTAAAGCGTTACCATAAAACTTCTTTTTTGTTGTCTACTCTTCCTAAATCTTATCAGTGAGAGCATTTCATAAGTTTAGAGGAATCACACGAGCAGACCTTTAGGGTTTTATGGGGGAATGTGCTGCCTTTTGTAAAATTGAGTCGGAATATTGGATTTTTCTAGCCTAGGATGTTTTGTTTTTCCCATTCTTTTTTCTCTGATCCACTTTTACTACCCAAAGTCAAGTTCTTATAACATCTTACATGTGCTAACGTATTTCGATTTTTTCTCATAACTAGTCTCCAGCCTTCAGTGTCTGTCTTTGTCAGTTAACCCTAACTACCATGTTGGTGTAATCTAATACATACTTTTGATCGGGCCATTCCTCATCTCAAAACCTTCAGCTTCCTTATCCAAAGGCTTGAAGTCCAGACTTCCAGACAGACATTCCAGGCCTTTCCCAATCAGATCTCAATTCCCCAGCAGTCCTTATCAAGTAACAGGCTTCTCCACATTCCACCCCGGACTTTTGCTTACTCTATTTTCTTTTTATCTTCATCTGTAGGTCTTCTTGGGAGGGAGTAGAAGAGAGTACAAGGGGGATGAGTAGCTAAAATCCTGTAAATGAAAGAAAATTAAAATCAGGGATGAGGGCAGAGGGTGATGGGCGTTTTTGGGTAAAGACACAAGAAAGGGACTTGAATGAATTTCAGAGAAATATGTTTTTCATATTTAGCCTTGTATAAAAACATAAAGAATAGATTTCTAAATTTAATTGTATGCATACCGAAGTTTGTAATCGTCGATTCAGATTCAATGAAGCAATGATGAATAAATTTTTATGTGATAATCATAGCACCTAAGAAAAGCAGGCCTTCCCATAGTTCCCAGTAGCTCATTGGGACATAGTAAGTGCTTATGACTTGCTGGTTGATTTGAATTGTTTGGGGCGGGGTGGGTGGAGTGGGATTCAGTCAGAATCTAAAAATGTCCATTCATCCCAGGACTTTACCCTGGACAATTCTTTTTTCTTGTGTTTTAAAATATCACATGCCAGGCCCCAGGGTTGTTGGGTCACTGGGTTGCTCTGTCTCCCAGTATCATTTCACACACAGTGCAACAGCAGTGATTGATCTCTGCTTTCCATTACCTTTTTCAACTTATTACAATTTGTGGTGAGTGACTAATGAAGAAGGCTGAACTCCAAACAATTCTGTTTTTTGTCATTGCTATAAAACATTCAAAACTTTAAAAAACAAAACAAAAAACTAAGCAGAATAACACTATTTAGACAGCTGTCCACACACAGAGATACACACACACACAAAACACAACTTGATGAGTAGAAAGCCAGAAAGGATAGAAATGGCAATCTCCGATAAAACTTTGTCTTTTAAGAGTCTACTCTATTTTCTAGGTTTCCAAGACAAAATGCTAGTGTCTTTTTTCATTATCTCCTCTTGGCTACTTAAGCATTTTATAGTGGAGAGAAGAGGCTGAGTCATCACCCAAATAATTTTCAATTGTAAGCTTCCCTGAATCCATCTCTATTGGGGTTTTTCACAATAACATGGAAACAAAAAGTAAATAAAAAGGAAACTAGCCCTTCTTTAAACTCCTCTCATTTAATTTAGATGTAGTCAATCAACTCTGCTGTATTTGAGCTTAGCTGTGACAAAGATAACATCATATTTTAATGATGTTTTAACCTGAATGTAAAACAAAGTTAAAAAAAAACAAACATGAAATACGTTTCTATTCTTCCCTCTCCTACTATCTAAAGATACTAACTTTACTCTTTTTTTTAAATTTTTTTTCAAACTCTACCTTAATTTAGTGCTCTGCTATAGTTGAAAACAGTCCTTTCTCTCAATAGAAGAGAAATTTGCGAGGAAAGTTAATTTTCTTAAAGCTCTTAAACAGGATATTTACTGAGTAAATTTTTAAATTTAATTTAATTTTAAATTAAAATTACATTTAATATAGTAAATTTCAAGACTATCAAGAACTCTACCTTCAATTACTCATACATTTATTGAATAGCCATCTTGTTTCAAGGAGCAGAAGATGGTCACATAACTATCTTTAAGGAGCTTGAAATCATGTTTGGGGAACAACCATGTAGAGGGAAAACAGTCACCATTCCATGTTATAAAGAATGTAATAGATTTATCCATGAGGTTGAATGGGAAGTTACTATGGAAACTCTGCTTGAGGGGGTCAGGGAAGAAGATTTCATAAAAAAGGAGACACTTGAGCCCAGCCTTGAAAGATTTTTAAGAGTGTGGGAAGATGTTTCACAGAGAGGAAAACGGTATAATTAGTCCAACAAATTATAATCCGTTCCCTATGGGCTCAGCATAGAACTTAGGGTTGAAACCTGTATGACACATCCTGCATGTCGTTTTAAGAAGTTTGCACTTTATGTTGGTGACAGGAGACCTTCAATGGTTGTTAATATGAAGTAATATGAACAGGTTTGTGTTTGAGAAGATAATCTTGAGGTGGATTCAGAATGGAATAGGGTAGGGCTGGCCTGAAAGTCTGGATATCTAAGTGAGGAAATATTACAAAATTCTGAAGGAGAGAGGATAGAGTCCTCATTAAATGCAGTAACGATGGGGATGTAGAGGTGAACACAGACGGAGCATAGTTGGGATCAGAATCAGCAGTCACAGGGAAAGGAAGTAGAGCAACTCACAGGTGTTCTAGACGCCACGTACAAAGTTTTAAAAAGCATCAGCAGGATCACAGATAATATTTCTGGAGGGCTTACCCTGTCCCAGACACCATGAACTTCCTTTCAAATCCTGCTGCAATCTTATAAGACAGATACCATTATTATCCCAATACTGGAAAATAAATGAAGTTTAAACAACCTTGGGGAGATTATTGAAACGTATCTCTAAATCCAGTAACCTTGAACTAGAATCATTCTTTTCAAAAAATGTTGGAGCTTATTATTTATTTTCTTCATATCTACATGAGGCAGGCATCAAATATGAAATCCATTTTATTTTAATAAATGAGTAAGTTGACAGATCTGGAAAATAATGATGGCAGCTCAGGAATGAAACTCTGGGTGTCATCATGCCCATGGTGGAGGGCTTTTTCTGGTTCTCCTAGAATGACTATTTTTAGAGGAGATATTATCTCCAGTTTGTATTCCACAAATTACATTTCTACAGAAGAGATTCCAGAAAAAAACAAAACAAAATAAATCAGTAAAACTCGGGCTCTTTATTACAAGTGAAAGAAATTATAAGGACAACAAGGTGTCTTACAGAAATGCATCTAGTGGCAAAACAACTGGATCCTGGACCTCCGAAAGTATCAGCACTGCCGTTTCTTGTCATTTATTTGAATTTTCTCTTCGTGGACTCCGATTCCCCCACATCCTAAAGATGTGCAGGTCACGTCAACTGGCATGTTCACATCGTCCCAGTCTGAGTGAATATGAGGGTGGTGTGTATGTGCCCAGCAATGGAAGGGCATCCTGCCCAAGGAGGGTGCCCACCTCATGCCCTGAGCTGCCAGGATAGGATCCAGCCATCCGTGACCCTGAACTGTAGTAATGAAGTTGGAAAATGCTGATTTCGCTTGCTTTTATTAATCTTTCTTAAATGTATGTACTGCACACATTTATGTCAATGTTTAGTATTAAAAGTGTTTTAGGCTTTTATTTAGAAGTTTGATAATGTTTTTGTGATTAGAGATATATTAGAAATTTAACTCTTGCTTTTATCAACTAGCCTATGGTAAAGTTGGTTTTTATATCCATTGTTTTGCTTCAAGTTGCAGTCTCCAAGAATCTTTCAATGGTGTTAAGTGAGGACTGACTTTAACAAAGTATTAATCTGATGTGCTTGATCATCACTATAGTTCATTTTAAACCTTACGAGACAATTTTGTTACTCAAATAAGAACTGGTATTGCCACCTCAGCATCTAAAAAATCGCTGTTGACCTGATTTGGAGCCAACATGAAAGACCTGAGACAGTAGACGTTCAAGTCGATACTGCTCCTGCCAGTGACACCAGGTTGAAGACATTGTTTAATATTTCTATCTGATCTGAATAAATGTAATTTGCCACATGAGACTTTAGCTAACATTTTCACCCCTTAATCGGTTTTGTACTTTTTAAAAATAGTTTCTTTTGAGATTTAACATCTATTGGAGCTTTATATCTTTTATGACTTTGACTTGAATACCATGCTAATGACTGATTTCTGGTTTCTGTATACAGAATAAAATATACAGCCACTAATTGCTCCCATACTTCTACCTTTGTATCTACACTCATGGGATGCTAAAAGATATTGACTTTTATTCTAAAACTTTTAAAAAGAATCCAGGTGACCGCTCCCCTTGGATATGAGTCAAGTAACACATTTTCCTCGTTGCTACTGGCAGCCATTTTGTGACTGTGATGAAAGCCAACCTGGGGATGAAGCCAGAATCTGGAGGAGGCATAGCCAAGAGAATCACAGAACATGGGGAGACTGCCTTAATCAAAACATATCTGGACTTGTTGGATATGTGAGCCAATCAATCTGGTTTATTATTTATTCTAATTTGAGTGGAAGGTCTGTCATTTGCAACAAAAAAATCCCAACTAATATATAAAGCGTCTGGGAAGGTGGACTTATCCAGGAAATGAATATAAGAACATAGTGAAAGTTAAATTGATCATTACTTTTTATTTTCATTCACGGTAGCATTTCACAGATTCAAGAATATTGAATGGAAAAACCAGGAAGATAATTAGAGCTAAGCATGCTTTGATATTGTATATATGTAGTCATCAATCAAGTGCTTTTTTATAAATGTTTGATGTCAACTTTGAAAGTCCTGTTCAAAAACTATGCCCAGAAAGGAAATTGATCCATTTGGGGGTTGTTTAATCTAAAATTTTCTCTCTGCTAATGAGCTGCCCTATTACACAAAATAACCAACATTAGATATGCTAATAAGATAAGGCTTTGAAAGATCTTAATAATCAAAGTTATAATCTTAGATGGGCAAAGACAGAACAATCATTTATTCTTAAACAAATTACCAGGCATTAGTTTAACAGATTAATCCTCAGAAAATGGAATACAAACTTTATTAGGTGAAGGAAAGGCATGGGAGAAAGAGTTCTGGACCACGAAAACCTCCAGAAGAAGGCAAATCTGAGTGGAGATCGTAAGAACGGCTTAGGGTGAGGAAAAAGGAGTAAAGTAATAAACATTATTCAGAAACTAACCTCACTCACTTTAATTTCCTCCAGAGCCAGTCAATGTAGGGAATGTTGAGAAATCACATTTTAACTTTTGGGCTTCTTATTACGCCGACACCAACAATTGACAAAGAACACAACCTCTAAACTAGAAGAGAGTCCAAGCCAGAAACTTGTCATAAACAAACTGAATAGGTGCCACATTTTAAACCTTGTAATTTGCCTTCCTAATCCCTTTCCCTACCCTCCTCCTTCTATCATACTATCTTGTCAGTCGATGGGTTTCTTAGCAATCTGTCCCTACAAGATATTCGCATGACCTCTCTGCTGCATTTTCCATCCAAAATGGAAATGAACCAGCTTTGTGAAAAATTTCTACTTGTCTCACTGCAAGGAAGCAGTGATTAACTATTAGAATTGCATCCAGATATAACTAAAGTTGGTTCAGCTCTTATTTAATAAACTTCACATTTCTAAAAGAAATGGGGTCCTTTTTTCCCCTTCCATTCTGTTATCTATGAACTACAGCTTTATTTTTTTTTCTAACATAGCGAATAAAAGGTAATTTGGTTTTAGGGAGGTTTCCAAATATTTGAAAGAAAAAGCTTTATAAAATCACCTTGGGAAAAATGTTTTTTTCCTAAAAAAATTAAAATCTTAAAATGTTTAAATTTTTTTTTCTAACATAGAGAGAGGAAAGGTATTATATTAAGATGTAAAACTACCACTTGACCATTTGGTTTTGAGTTAACATTTTATAAAAATTTATAATATTAACAAAACTCCTTAGTGTGCAAAATTACAATATTAAGAAAAACTAATGCCACGTATGATCATTTTGAAGTGAAAAATTCTGATCTATTTATCTGGTTACGATCTACTTTCAGGTAAAAAACAAACAAACAAACAAACAAACAAACAAACACCATTCAAGCCTCATTTGAGCCATGGTACTGTGGGGGTTTACAATGAGCCACCCCAAGATGTGCCTCAGTAATATGAGGATTATTCTTGGATAAAGGCAATTGTGGGCTCAAGAGAAAATATTGTTGCTCTGCCCCCTTGTCTATCTAGAAGAATTGGAATGAGGAGCCTTGCCCTAAATAAGAGATTAACAGAGAGAATCTTTTTTGACATACCTATATGGCAAGAGGACTACCAATTACTAAACATATGATCTCCTTGCGATGATCTTCTGAAGCCCCAGGTACCTGACCTCATCCCTAGCCCAGAATGTCATGTATACCCAATTTCCCTTTCTGTCTCAGAACCTCTCATGTGTGTAAGGTCTCTGACTTTCTCGAGTATGTAGAATTCTTGTGCACACAAAAAAATTAAATTTGATTTTTCTATTGTTAATATGTATCTGGATTTGATTATCCAGCCAGTCAAAAAAACCAGAGGAGAAAAAAAAGAAGGATTTTTTTTCCCCATCCCCATAGTACCGATTTACCAGTAGATTAATACCAAATATTCCTAGTTTTGAGATTCTAACCTTTTGCTTTTATTTTGTTTAATCAGGAAATTTGAAGATTACATTATTTATTTTAGGCTTCTAAGTTTCACATAAACTCATTTATCAGCAACCTGTCTTCCTTCATAGGGTTCTGGCAGAAGTAGACCAAACCTGGTGAAATATTAAAATTTATCAAATCACAGAATATACAATGTCTTAATTTTCCTCATTACCTCCCATTCCACACATCCACTCCCACCCTAGAAATCAATAATGTAATCCAGAAAGGAAACTTGGAGTCACTATATCAAATGGACTGTAGCAGAGAATCCTAGACTCAGAAGACAGATCAATTTAAATTTGTTTATAAACCTCTAAAAAAAACATTTAGAAGTATAATGCCAAAAAATTAAAATTCAGTAAATCTACTTGCACACTATTCTCACTATGGCCCTCATAACCCACTGATAATTATACTTCATTCTTACAGCTGAATCTGAGTTCTATTTCTGGAAAATTTGTGAAGTACTTATCAGAAAGAACTTTTAAAAATGGCATCGGGCAAACTCAGGAACTTATTTTTTAATTCCTTCTGAAGCTTTCTACCTCAAAGACAGAAGCTCTGTCTAAATGATAGCTTTGGAATATGGCTATATTTGCTAACAATCTTTTTTTTAAGTTGCTTGGGGTGACATTGGTTAATAACATTATATAAGTTTCAGGTGTGCATCTTTATAATACATCATCTGTACATTCCATTGTGTATTCACCATCCAAATTCTAGTTAAAATCTTAAAGAAATAAATTCTCAGTGTATTTTCTAATCTTCCATGTACTAGCATACTTCCAAGAGGAAAACCAACCAAAACAAAACTACAGAAGTCACCAGATTCTATGTGGAAAAAATACTGAATATACTTATATTTTATAAAACCAATATTTTCAACATTAAAGGATTCACCACAATTTATTGTTGTTACCTTTCTAGCTACCCAAGCATCCGTAAACAACTTTTAAATCTAAAAAAAAAAAAAAAAAAAAAAAATTATAACTAGTTTATGTGGCTCAACTACAAGGTTTAGATTTTGAATGTAAGTATAAGAGAAATAAAGTAGAGTCACGATTTTTTATTTTCCTACTTTGGATGACCCATGGACCTACCTTCTTCTACTTCTTCTCTGTCTCTCCCACACATTTTTAGGGAAATGGACCAAAACATTCATTAAACATTGGTGAAAATCAAGCTCCAGAGGAAATATTTTGGGATCATAGCAGTGGGTTTTATTTTCTTATTCTAGTAATAATAATGATAATATCTTGAGTTTAAAAGTCTTTCTTTTAAATCATTTCTGCATATTGTTTTTGTTTTTATTGTTAATAGATTACCCAATGTTCCCATGACATACTTAAAGCCACCTGACTAGAGGAAAGGCTAGAACCTAAGCCTCCCCGTAACGTCTAATGTTCATTCCACTAAATTACATACTGGCCAATTCATAAAGTAAAGTACCGACCTCAGCAACAGAGTTCAAAGGCCTCTGAATAACAGCAGAAGGTCGCACCAATTAAGGTTACTTTCCCTCTGAGAGTGATCTTTTTCTTTGTGATAGGGATAATTTTGATTTCAAAAATCAGATTCTTGCTTTTCCTTTCCATAATTATTACCTAAGGAAAGAACTGTTTGACCTGTTGTCTCTTGGTCTAACTATATATACTATATATACTTTTTTAGAAAGATGAAGTCAAGCGGCTTTAAAAATACTAAACTTTATACTGGAAAGAAAGTTTTAATTTTTAGGAGTTATGGAGTTTTACGCAAGTATAAATCAAATTTATTCCAAATAGTATATGTCTAGATGTTGACAAATGTCTGACTTACATAAACCTTCCTGGTTAACTTGCTTATTCATACAGTTTCTTTTTTCTTTTAGTTTTAACTTTAAATATGTTTTTTGTTTATGATAATTTGTAACAAAGACTCTAGGACATAAGCTATTTGTAAATATGTTGAATTTGAGATTACCTCAGGAGCTAGAGATACATATAATTTAGACTGTAGTAAATCATATAAACATTTCAGTCTTTGTTTAAAAGAAATAATTTTTATTATATGCCTTTTTTTTTTCTGGGCAAAGTGTCTGTACTTGCCCTGTTTTCTTCTGTTTTATCAATCTTCTTTATTTACATAACAGTTTCCTTTAACTTATAACTTTCAGTTGACTTGACAGGAATCTGTTTCTTTCTGAATCAGAAAAAAATATGTATGCCATGTGTTGCTGTTGTTGTTGTTGTTCTTGTTGTTCTTCCTCCTCCTCCTCCTCCTCCTCCTCCTCCTCCTCCTCCTCCTCCTCCTCCTCCTCCTCCTCCTCCTCTTCTTCTTCTTCTTCTTCTTCTTCTTCTTCTTCTTCTTCTTCTTCTGTAATCAAACCATCTAGACATCTGGAAGCAGGGTCCAAACCTGTCAGCCTCTTATGATATACAGCAAATATGCATTATTCTACTAAGGAAACTAAAACAGAGGTGTTCTTTCTTCACCTCCCTACCTCATGGAAAGAAGTTTAATTGATGGGGATTTCTGTGAAGAGTAGTCTATACCAAAGAGGAAGGGTATAGCAATTTCTTTAAAAACAAACAAACAAACAAACGAATAAACACCCAGAGTTTCAACAAACACTTCCCAGATTTTAGAAAGTCTGTTGCCAAAATATTCTCAACAGAAGGCAGGTAGGAAGAAAACAACAGTGTGTTGTTCTCAGCCTCTCAGCCAAGTTTTTACTCTAAGACTTCTTAAACAAGGAGTGTTTACAGCACAGAATGAGCTTTGTCAGGTGGCGTGTTAAGTGTAATCATACGTAGCTGGAGTGTTCCACTTTCTAACTTACCCTCTCACAATAACAAGGTCTCCAGTGTGGTGCCTCTGAACAATTAAGAGCAATAGATAGACACTGCAAAGTTAATAAGATTTAACCTATTTCTGCGTTCTCAGTCAGCTATTATTACATAACTGAAAAGAATGCATTCCTGGGTAATCCTGAGGCTTAAAGGGACACAATATACATTACTTGTTTGGCTCACAAAATTCACAGCTCAATTATCGAAGTAGCGAAGAATTGGTAATAGGAGCTGGACTAGTTAGTGCCTTTCTTTCTTACTTCTAACATCAAATTATTCTCTACTAAATAATTACATATAACATTAAAAACAGCATTTTTAATATAAAGCTAATGCCTTCAGCTCACCAACAATATTTTCATGAACAGTGATTTGACTACATAACAGTCTTCTAAAAAATGCCATTAACCCCAATTTATCTGGACAATTCTATGATTCGCAGAGTTGACTCAGAATTTATATTCTGGTCTATGCCCTGTCACTTGTACAGAATGATAGTAAATTCCAAAACATTCCTCGAAGATGTTATCTTACATTTATTAAACTCTCTGTGAACTAATGTTCCATCTTTTCCCACGTTTCACCTTGAAAAACATTTTGGCTTCTTTTTCACCCCAACTCTGACCACCAGCCCCAAATCATTTCTAGGATCAAAGATGTATTTGAGATTTTCTGTGGCCTATTCTATACATTTATTGATTGTATGTCACCTTTCACTTGTGAGAGGCCTGCAGGCTGCAGCTCATGCTACAAAAACAAGACCCAGGTTTAGGAGAGCTTGTATACATGCTAAACTTTTTCTCGTCAATATTTATGAAACCCCCTCATTGTCTGAATGACAGGTTAAGTCTTGTAGATCACTGAGATTTTAGACTCAGTCTAGATTTCTAGAACTTGTAAGCAATTTTGAGAGAGCAATTTCAAACCTTTGCTCTAAGAAAGTACAAACAGAATTTCCCATTATGGCTGTTCCTACATGAGTCTTTAAAGAACAAAGCCAACAGATTTTCACCAGGCTCAAAGAAAATATCGGTCCTTTTCAAAATCCATCATAGTTCCTTTATAGCTCATATCTTTTCATTGGCAAAATTCTCTGAATTATACTTGGAACTTCTGTAGACAGACTTTTAAATCACAGGTTGATGTTTTTTAATTTAAATGAAAACTTCTCATCTATGCTAGAGAACAAAATTTGCCATTATGGTTGGATCTTTGCACCCCAAAATAAACTTTAAGCCACACCTTTCTTTAAAGTTTGACAAAAGGAGGCAGCCAGATTTGGAAAGTTATGAATTCTGTGATGGAACTTGATTCATGGCTTCTAATAAAGATAATTTAAGGCTCTTGCCAAGTTCAGCAACAAGGCTCGCCAGAACATAGAATCTCAAGTAAGCCTCTTTAATCTTGTGTGAAAAGGGAAAACAGGCCCAACAGCAGCAGGGCTGGATAGGAGCCTGTCTCTGTATCACCTTCCCCAGTAAAGGTCAGCTCTACCACCAAGAAATAACACATCAATAACCCCTGGCGATGTTCAGAGCCATCAGCTAAAAGAGGGGGCTTCTATCTATCTACACAGAAAAACTCTCTATGTATTTTATCCACTTAATACATTTGTTTTTTCCATTAAACAGAGGCAGTTTTTGGTTATTCAACTTAATTGGGGTGGGAAGAAGTCAGGGAGGAGACAAGACCAATCAAAGTGACAGGCAATAAAAGAAGTCAACTGTGTTTGACTTTGTTTTTGTACTTGCAATGAAATATGGGTGTGTCTGGCATTCTGGGAATTTGCATTTCAGACAAAGCAATATAATGAGACCACAGAGACCTGACTCAGAAAAGCTGAAAAATAGTTTCAGCTCTTCATCAGTTCAATGTTTGATGATCCTCAGTCACTCCTGGGGATGGACACCTCCACTTCTCTAATATGACCTGGCTTAGGTAAGTGGAATGGTGCATTCTTTGTTTCCCGACCAGAAAACAAAAACACAATTTTCCAAGGAATGATGATGTAAAACTTGAGCTCTAGATTTTCCTGTTCCCTAAGGAAATCAGTGGATTAAAGTTACTTGCTTCTTAGGAAATTGTAACTAATCACATGTTTCAGAGATATTTAGCTCAATGCACTTGATAATTACATGCATTTTGCAAAGCAAGATCATTTCTGAAATTTTTAGTTACTTTATTTTACACACACGCACACACATACATATCCCACATGCCTGAGACTGAGAAATGAGACAAACATTTAGGTAGTGATGCAGAGAAAAAGAAATCCATGAAATACCAGAGGGAGATATTTTCTCTAGCAATAAAATAGTGAGAGACCATGCCAGAACATCTTTCACCTGGAAGAGAAAACTCTCCCCAATGATGGGTCAGGGATATTATAAGACAAAGAACATTTCAAAATGTATTTAACCAACGCATTCTTCCATTTTCAAAGAGGTAAACATTTATATACTTGGCAGGTAGGATAAACTAAACAGTCACTTGCAGAGATACTGCAATTTCTGTGGCCGTTTGAAAAAAAAGTTTTAGTACGTGATTTTGATGTTTTACAATAATTCCTTTAATGCCAAATCCTTTGAATTACCATTTGTGATGAACCAAACAGAGTGTACTGATGCCTTAAGGCTTGGAAAATTGTTCACCAGAAAATGTTTCATTTTAGTCAGAATTGTCTCGGGAGGACAGCTGTCTCTAAACAATACTAATTCTGGGACTCAGCTAACATATTGGAATGGAAAGTTCTGCTTTATCGCCAAGTTTCAGAGATGTTTGCATAATATCTAGATGGTTGAAATATATACATGACAAATCGAAGTAACAATGTCAATTATACAAGTTAAATTCTTAAAGGTGTCAGAATTAAATTAAAAATAAAAATTTCATTCTTTTCTAAAATGAAAGTGGAGTCTATGGCCATGCCACCCTGAACAAGCCTGATTCCGTCTGATCTCGGAAGCCAAGCACGGTGGGGCCTAGTTAGTACTTGGATGGAAGACCACCTGCAAAGACCAGGTGCTGTAGGCATAAAAAATAAAATAAAAAAGAAGAGATTGTAAACTGACAAGGTCCTCGCAATCTGTGAGGTCAAAGAAGGGTTGCCTTGCTTAAAAAAATAATAATAATAAAATAAAATTAAAGTGGAAAATTGACATTATTTCTTATTTTACCAATCAATGCAAAAGCAAGCAATATAAAGTGTTAAATAGGTAGACCCTATTAATTTTATATTTCATACTTTTAACTAACATCTTTATTGTAAGGAATAGTATATGTTAAGTACTCATGAGATTATCAGTAAAATTCAGTTTGGCATTTTTACTCAATGTGAAAAAATTTTGTTCTGAAAAAACAGGTCATCGACAACAGAAATGGGGAAATATAATTGCATATTCATAAGCCAACATTAGGAAATAAACAAAAAGAAATCCAAATGCTCTTTGACATAGTTGGCATAAATAATTCCTAAAACATGAGTCGTAAATACAAAGTCAAAATAGATGAGAGAGTTTGTAAAGACCAATATTTCTCTGTAATCCATTTAGGACTTACTGTGATAGACATTAAAGAAACATCTTATATAATAAAAAGGAAGAAAATGATTGTTATTTTTTGAAGATTTGATCTTAGCCATCCAAAAGATGATGCACAAACAGCAGAATATACGCCATCTATATTTTTAGAAGGTAACTGGCTTAGACGATTCTTTCTTATATCCTTCAGCATCATTATTTTGGAATAGTTGCATTTAAACTACAAATTTACACAGTAATCAGGCAATTAGAGCCATACATAATTTCAAATGACTTATTCGAGACTTTTAAAATTTCTTATAAGGCTTTCAGCAGGTTCACCTTGCCCATTAAACTTTGTACATATAAAAAAAAAAAAAAAGGTTGCGTGCAGAAGTAAGAGATCAGAAGTACGAGAAAGATTCCAGTGTTCCATTTCTGCCTTGGTGATAGGGGAGCCAATTGTTGAGAAATGTAGGCAGGCTCTAGATACATAGAAGAGTCCTTGAGTGACAGCCAGCAGAGAGTTGGTAACCTCAGTCCTATAACCACAAGGAACTGAATTCCGCCAACAAAAAGAATGAACTTGGAAAGTGAGCTTCCCCCCCTCCCCCCGAACCTCCAGATGACATCTCAGCCCAGTCCACACCTTGATTTCAGCCATATGATACCCTGAGAAGGGAATCTGGTCGTACCATGCTGCACACTCAGCTTGCAGAACCGTGCCGACTGGGGTCTTTCTACTCCGATATTGCCCGGGGGAATCACAAATGAAAGGTGAAATACTGACGCATGTTCATTAAGTTTGCAAACGGATTTGGTGCTTCAAGTATTAAATTGAAATTGGTGAGAGAAAATTAAAATGAAATAAGAATTGCACAATAGAGCTAAGAAGAAAAAAATACAGTAGAACTAAAAAACAAGGAATAAGCTATGGATGAGTGAGCATGACTGAAAGGACCTGGGGATGAACCAGATTTTTATAGTCTTCAGAAATTAGTGGTGCTACTTCCTTTTAAAGTTAATAGTGTTATTAGTCCACTATTAGTAAAAGTTTTATATTTAAAATTGTTTGTGGCATATACAAACTGTAATTTTTCACTCGCTAACAATCAGACTCTGGGTCTAATTCAAATATTTTCAAAGTTAGAGAAATGAAATTTGAAATATTAGGTTTAATCATGTGAAACTGTGCACAAATAATCATTTTTGATTTACAAAAAATGACAGTTTCATCTGGTTCAACTTAATAGATTGTTAAGAGAATATTAAAAACATGGCACGACTATAGCCACACAATCTTGGTGAATAAAAAATGAATAGTGACTGAGTAACGGGTAGGCCTTTTCATTGAGGACAATAAGGGAAAAACTGGGCTTAGCCTTTGAGAAAGTACATTTATAATTTATTTTTATAGTAAAGAATATCTCTCTCAGAGTGAGAGAGCTAATTACTGTAATTGGTTACAGTTTTCGAAGGTTTGAGGCATGATTGACTATTTTTGTGTGACAACGGAATATTTTAAAGTAAAGAATATTCATTTTTACTTAAAAAAGTAAAATTACATGGTAGGGGCATGCATTATATGACAACGTGAGAAGACGAACCAGAGAGAAGGTACTACGTCTCGCAGAACTTGCTCTAAGCTCCTCTGGTGTCCTTTGGTATCTCGGTGCCATTTTTATTGACCCCGCCTAGATTTTGTGGTAAGTCATGTCAATGATGTCCAAAAAATTGCCTTAAAATCATTTGTGTCCTTAACATTTTGTCATACCAACAATGATAATTCCTCATCTTGAACTAATCCTGTGGTTTCTGTCATTCTCACACCCATTTCTGCTGATTGTGCCCATTCAGAGAACGTGCCAAGTAAATTCAACTTGGCTTGAACTAGTTAGCAATCTTTTTCTTCACTATTTCTTCTAGAGGTTAGTTTAAATCATTTCCATTTTTCTCCCTAATACTTTCTCTACATCCAAACCCAGAGGCTATATCACTGAAAAGATTTAAGCAATTAACAGTAAACATTGACCTCTTTTTTTTCTAATCTATAAAGTTTACCTTATTTCCTCCTATTCACTTCTTCAGTTTATCACATGGAAATATTCTGCTCCCATTTTCAAAACTCACCTCTTTACCTATCTTAACAATCTTGTTTTTTCTGGCTTCTTCTCCATCCTTATTTTCTAAGTTATCTCTTGAATTTCAAATGAATTGTTCCCTAATGGCTTGATTCCAAGCAACTTCACCGTTCTTGTTTTAATCTCCTGGCAAGCTTCACTTTTTATCATTTTGATACATCAGTGAGAGCTTTCCCAGGAGATATTGGCATTGTTATCTCTAGACATTCTCTACGTTGGCCCCTTCATGTCTAGACACCCTCTCTGTTTTATTTACTTCTGCATAAATAGCTATGGACTTTTCATTGAGTTTTGCTAAGGAAAGTAACTGCTGCTAGGAAGAATGGAGAGCTTTAAAGCACCATCTCAGCATAAGGTGGCTTCACAGACTGCTATTCAGATTTTCACCTTCATCTTGCATCAGTTTTGCTGATTCGTGTCCTTCAAGGAATGTGCCCATTTAATTAAAATTATTGAATGTATTGGCATTATATTGTTCATATTCTTTTATTATTCTCTAAATGTTAAAAGGATCTAGAGTGGTAACTCCTCTGTTATTCCTCAAATCATCAGTTTGTGTCTTCTCTCTGTCTTCTTGATCTCCTTAATGAGGTCTTTCTACTCTAGCTATCTCAGACTTGGTAGACTCTCAGTCCTGGGGAAGTTCTGTAAATTTGTCAGCTCCCTGGCAATTCTCTCTGGCCTCATGGAGTTTCACTGTATTAATGCAGAGCTCAGGATTTAACGATAAACTCAAAGGAACTGGTATACAAATTTCTGTAGCTCTTTTTCTGCTTCCTCACTGCTGCTTTGTCTCATAAATTGACACCCTTCCCCCTATATGAGTTCTGAATCTATCTCCTCAGTGGAATCTGTGAAACTACTTCCCTTGCTTGGATTCCTCTTTATGTGAAGCAAAGGTCTCCAGAAAGGGTCTCCAGGTGGAAAACTAAGGCAATTCCAGGGTTCACCTCATTGGCATCCTTTCTCTCAAGCATCATTATCCTGTGCTGCTTGTTTCCAACATGTAAACATGGTTGGAACACATTTTGCCAGTGAGAGAGTAAGGTCACAGCCAATTACTCAGTCAGGGAGATTTAAAATTTCTTTAACTTAGGTTTGTCATTCTATCACCTGTGGCCTCCTTGCTACCACATTTATCTCCCCTATTGTAAGAATCTAGCTACAATTGTTCTCTGGGCCTCCCGTCTTGACAGATTGCTTAAAAAAAAAAAAAAAAAGCATTTGAATGAGACTCAGCATTCTTTACTAACAGTCATACATTTAATGAAATATCCTAGATTTTGAAAGAACAATGGCAATTTAAGTGTTTATTTTTGACCAGTTTCTTACTCCTACATAATAGTGGTAGAATGGCATGTTAAGATGCCACCGTTTAAATGGCGAATTCTCCAGGAATTGTAATACAATCTTTAATCCTTCATTGTGAAAAAGGTAGCCAAATGGCTTTCCTTCTACAGAGGGGATGATGTTAGACTGTTAGACATGGAGGAAAATACCACAGAATAGGGAGAAATCTCACTCTCGAGCTTGCTCCTCAGGAGTTTTCTCTTGCTGTGGAACAAGCCAGCTTTCTGTTCCTCCCAGATCACCCCTGAAGTCAACTCAGCCTCTCATCTTCCAGTAAGCCATGCAGGACGAGGGAGGGGTTTCATCCTCTTTGGGAAAGAAGTGTTACTCAAGCAGAAATTTGAAAAGGTAGAATATAATTTGGAGTAGGCATTCCAATGGATCTTTCTTTTATAAGCAATGAAGGAAAAAGAAAAATTACAGAAAATAGTAAATTCTATTATTATTTCTAGTTATAGAATAGAAATAAGCAAATTGGACAATAAGTCAGCAAGTCCCCAATATATGTGATGCCATATTATTCTCTCTGAGATTTGTTAGTACCTTTTATGCTAAAAATGAGTTTATTGTCCAATCAGTAAACCAAGACAGATACATGATTCTACTTCAAGACTTCTCAGGACCCTTAATAATAACAAATATTCATGCTAAATCTCTAAAAGGAAACTATCTTAAGTGTACTTGACTCGTAGTATGTTGGATCCAGAATTAGCTTCTAAAAGCCAACTATTTCACAAATTTTGAAAGTCAGTAGTTAAACACAATCATTATAAAAATTAAATTATATAAACTTAGTTAAATAGATCATATTAAAAACTAAGTTAATAAATACTCAAAATTCACCCCTTTCTAAGTATGTTATCAAGGGCAACGGAATATACACCTCGAAATATGCCCCTTTGGCATATTGATTATTTTCAGCTCTAGGCACTTGAAAAATAACAAATGCAGGGAGAGGCTTTTTTCTGAACTCCTCTTACCTGCTTAAAGGTAGATCCTCCAATAAAAACTTAATTGTCATAAATTCCCTCTCAGAGAGTTTCATCCACTGGGGAGGATTTACTCTTGTCACCTGACAAGAGACCAGAAGTAGACACCACACCCAAACTTTGTCACAAACTATACCTCCCATCTATTCTTCAAGGGAACCTATTCATCTTAACTAAAAATCATTTTCTATCCTCTAAGAGGCCTACATCTCCTCCTCCCCTTTTCCTATTAAGATGGCATTTAATCCTGAATTCTAAGCCACTTCGGAGAGTTAGTCATTTTTCCCTGAGCATTACCCACTTATACATGAGGTACTCATGTTAATAAACTTCTCTTTGTTTTTCTCTTGTTAATCTGTGTTTATCACTCAAGAAGGTAGAGGGAAAATTATTTTTCCTCCTATATAGTTACTATAAGTTACTACTATCTGGATTCTTGAAGTTATTTATATCTACTGTATCTATCTAGTAGAAATACTATAAAAAGGTATACTACTCTGCATCTCTTCCCAACAAATGCTACAAATCAGGGCTTTTTATTTTTTCAAGGAAGTTAGTTGTTAAACATTTACCACACATTACCACCCATGGAAAACTATTTTCTCTGAACAGGTAAGACCAGTGTCCTCAGAACATATTTTTGGAAATGCTGACCTACAGAAAAAAAGTTCTTTCCAGCTCTATCTCCTAACAGTTTCTGTATTTATCCTCTGCCACAGCAATATCTAACTTACCTGTTTTCCTCATCTCCTACTGACTCTTACAAGTCTCAGCCCAGATATTGTCCTTTTTGTGAAACCTCTGATCTCTACACAAAAATAAGTAGATCTTATCTGCTTCCATTGAAGCTTGCATGTGCCGCCGTTAGAATACTATTGTCCTACCAATAATTCAGTGATTAATCCAACAACTATGCATTCTGTCCTTATATGTATGGGTTAAATGCTGGAAATAACATTGAACTTAGAGCCATGATCCATTCTCCGGTGAGAAAGATAACATTGAATAATAAGTCAAATAATTATCATTTTGCCAAGTGCTCAGAAGAAACATAAAATTATTTACATGTCTATTTAATTTACAAACTGTGATTCCCTTCATATGTTAAAGGCTCTTTTCTATCATCTTTCTCTTCTTAGTGTCAAGCACCTCATAGAACATATATATGTGTTGGACAAATTTATTGAGATAGAATATGTATAAGGAGAGGAGAAAAAAAACTTGCTTATAGGTTATTTGAAATTACTGATAATTATTAAAGGATCCAGAAAATAAATATATGGCTAGATCAGGAATGCATGAGAAAGATACTTCTTACTGCTCAGTGTAAGCTAACTCACAGAAGAAAATATTATGGAAAGAAAAGTTAAGATATTTAGATAAGTAACAGTAGTAGAGATAAAATGGAATTGAAAATAGATTGCGATTGTGGCAATGGAAATAAAAGGAGAAATCTAGAAAATACCTGCATGAAGCATGAGTTAGAAATGGTGCTGGGGTAGAAGGTAAGAACAGTAATGAAGGAGATGGTCTGCTGCTAATAGCCTCAGTCTTCTTGCTGATCCAATCACTGGTGACGATCTTATCTGGAAAGAGAGGTTTGGGGACATTGGCATTGGAATGTGCCTGTAAGAGGTTCTGGGGGGTGAAGAAATAAAATTAACTTGAGAATCACTGAGCTAGACCATCATCCATTTTATTGTATCCTCCAGATAAAAATTGTTGTATCTTTCCATGTGCATAATGATAAGAATTCCCTAGCTTTCTAAAAACAGACAAGTTTCAAGTGTCCTATTGGCAAAAATTCACTGAGAATAATATAAGCATTCAAAAACTTTGAGGAAACTCCCTTAATTGCTGCCAAAAGCTCCCCCCACCCCAGCCCCTCCCCCCGAAAAAACCACAGGCAGCTCCTGGAATGATTTTGTAATTTCAACATGATTCACATAATTGAATTTGCAACCAAAAACATGAGCTTTATACATTTGAATTACAACCAAATTTGTCTTCTTAGGAACATCTTAATTTAAAACATTAACATATATCGTGAGAAGTTAGAGCACCCACATGTCTGTAAAACAAATGATTCAACAATTTCTCAGGATTTCTCACAAAGGAAATGTTCCCATATAACCTGAAATAAGACTAAATGAAGAGACATAAAAGTACTGGAATTCTAGACACAGATATGATGATATAATGATCTGCCCTCTCATATTTATTCACATTCCTCTGAAGATTAGCTTGGAGTTGTTTTGAAATCCTATAACCATTAGTAATTGGAAATTACACTGGCGAAGTGCTTTTCTTCTTTCATATCACATTTAATTCTAAAATACTTAGAATCATAGGTATTTAAGTCAATTAGGGCCTTTACAGTTATATATTCTAATTTTGTTGATTTGTTTGCTATCAGTGATTTTTGATCACAGGTCTTTTTTTGTTTGTTTGTTTTGTTTTGTTTTTTTAAATCTGTTGTTATCTCTGAACTCCCTGCTGAGAAAATTGCATGCATTCGGCATGTTACATAGAAGTTTTGATTTGTCAACTCCCTGAAACCTATTTATGGATGATAAGAGTGCTGGGGAGGGGAGGGCAGGACCCAGAGGCCCCAGGCCAGCCATATCTGATTTGACCTAAGCATTTTACTTGCAAAGAGGAAAATAAACCCAGCAAGGCTAGGTGACTTGATCAAAGGTTACACAACAAAGGAGGGGCAGAGTTTCCTCCTAGCTTGTATGTTTCTACTGCCTATTGGCAATTTAAAGAACCAAAAACTATTAAGATTTTAGATGTCAGCCCCACTCCCCTGGACTGTGTATAGTCATAGTAAGGTTAGAAGTTGGAGAGACTGGGTTATTATCTCAGAGACAGACTGAACAGGTTAACACTGAATGAGGACATAAGGACATTGTCTACATTAATTGGTCTATCTGTAAAGTAAAATAAATTCTTTCTAGCCAATTCCAACCACCTGAGACCTTTGCAAAAATAAGTGAGATCATATCTATGGCATATAATATCAAAAGCATATAACTGTGGGAAAAAAAATTCCTTAAAAAACATACTAATAATAACCTGTGTTTTCCAGAGTATTGCAACCTAGAAAAAACTGTGAAGTCACACTTTTGGTACAAATAAGTTTGCCCTGCTCACTGGAAAAAAGGGTAGGGTACTTCCCTGTTGTTGCTGAGAGTTTCAAGCTGTGAGCCCTCAGGTGAACGCTGTCTCAGCTGCCATGTGACATCTACCTTTCTCATGCCCCTTTGACTCCAGCCTCTTACAGAGAGGCCTCTGAACACTGCCAACTACTCTATCATCGCTGCTGGTGGTGTTTCTGCCCCCTGCTCATGCCGCTTCCCCACCAAAGTGCCATGCTGACGTAGCTGCCTGCAGGCATGTTATTTGCATGATATCCAATAATGAAGCCCAGTGTCCTGTTCCCCTACTCTAGATGTACCCCTTTGGAAAGCAGATCATATCCTATTATATTTTTCCCAAAGCAATATTACTTAGCATACTTAATGTCTCAGAGATTTTTCTATTTCTAATGGCTGGTACATACTTGGCACCACATAAATAAATACTAACAGAAATGCATAGTGGAGAACACTGGAATTGCAATATTGTTATTATTATTTCAATGTGTTCATATAATCTCTTGACTATGTTGCCAGGAAACATATCTAGTCTTGGTCATACTGATGAAATAAACACAGGAATATCACAGACTCCAAAATAGATTTATCTAAAATGGTATAAATGTATCAGCTTGTAGAATATTTTTTTATCTCTTAAATTTGAATTTCTGATAAAGTTAGTTGAGAAAATTTGTTTTATACACATAATTATTTAAATGGTAAACTTGACTTCATTCTGGTAAATACAGTAAGAGATATTTTACTCTGTATCTTTTAGACCAAAAGATATTAAACTGGAAAAGTGGATATTTCAAATATGAATGTCAGTGTGTGAGCTTAAGAAAGACAAGTGGGTGGTGACCAGAGGGAAAGAAGAGAGGGTGAAGATGAAAAAAGTAGAGGAGTTCAAACACGCAGTGATGGAAGGAGACTAGACTTTGGGTGGTGAGCATACAATGCAGTATACAGATGATGGACGATAGAATTGTACACCTGAAACTTACATAATGTTATTAACCAATATTACTCCAATAAATTTAATTTAAAAAAAGAAAGACAACAGGAAGCCATTTGCAAAGAGATTTAAAAACAATATTCACATTTAGGATTTCCTTTCCTTACAAGTTTCATAATTAAGGTAAATATATTTAAGCCAGAGAAAGGAAAAAATAGAAATTATTCTTATCCCCATTTATTTCTCCAGAGTCTTATTAAAAATTTTATTTATTCACGTAACAAATATTACCTATAGTATGTGTTAGACATATTACTGCTTTACACAAAAGATACAGTACTCAGTAAGCAAAATACAAATCATACTTTCAGGCAATTTGCAGTCACATGGGAAATATGGACAAATAAAGAAGCAGTTACCTGGTAACAAATGCTAGGACTGGTACCTTACTCTTCTAGGAGGAAGTGCCAACTAAGACTAAAAGATGATAGACATTAGGCAAATGAAGAGGACATTGAAAGTAGAGAGAGTGGTGTGTACGAAGACTCAGAATGAAGAGTAAATGTTTGAAGAAATAGTCCAGTCTGGCGGCAGTGCAGAATGTGAGATGGGATACCTACTAAAAATGAAGCTGAAAAGGCAAATTAATCAGGGGACGAATTAAGAAGGGTCTTAAGGTTCTTGTTAAAGAAGTTTAATTTTATCAAGAAAAATGGGGAAATGTTAAAGTGTTAGTAGTAAAGTGGTGGCATCATCAGGTTTACATTTTAAAACACTCCAACTGCAACCTGAAAAATGTCTCCATGGAAAGTCTAGAGAACCAGGCTAAGGACAAGGCAATCAGTATTATGTAACTGTCCGATAACTATGTTTTTCTTTTCCTCATCAATCTCTGAGGTTTTGCTTAAGGCATGTCATAATTACTAGTTTACTTGTAGCTGTCATTTACTGGCAAAGTGCACTCTGTGGGCCACATGTCAAAGGTGAAATGAGTAATAGTCATCCATCAAGAACCCGCATGTCTAGTGAAATAGCTATCAGCTATCTGGTGGGAGAATAGCTCCAGGGATGGCTTAATTACACAATGTAGAAGGCAATAGATATTTATTAGGGCTTGCAGTGATCTAAAGCAGAGATTTTCAATGCTGAACTTTAAAAAACACCTGGCGGTGTTTTAAAAGAGATAGCTGCCCATCTATCTTTAAAAAAAGATAGATGCCCAGGCCTCTCTCCAAACAAATTAAATCAGAATCTCTGTGGATTAAAATTCAGAAATTAATTTTTTTTTCAGGCTGAAGGCAGAATATTTTTAAATGTATTATTTTTAAACTCTCAGTTTGTTCTAAGTGCAGCCTAAGTTATGAGCCTTAGGATTTTGATGGCTGACCTAGAGTGCTCCCATTATAGGGTTCAAGACATATGGACTCCATATTCCCCGATAAAGGATTAAGCTGTGAATTCATGTGCCTCAAGGCCATAGAATCTCTTCTTGCACACACAGCAGTCACAGCAAACTGTATCAGACATGTGCAGGCATGAGGATCACATGTTAAAGAAGACTTTTGTCTGACAAAATAATTTAAAAATTTTCTTGCTAAAAGTAGGTGAACAGAGGATAAAAATGGCCAAAATTGTTGTTTTACTGGTCTAAATTAATCATGAAAAAGTACTGTGTGCAAATTTGATAAAGAAAGAGAAGAGACAAACAAAAGCCTGTGTAGAGGAATGCTTGTGGTGTTAAGGAGGGAGAGAGAGAGAAGGGGAAATAAGATTAGAGAGAAATGGAGGAGAAACAAGCTGGCGAAGGGAGAGTAAACACGTACAAACCAGATTTTCCTAGCTAGAGGTCATCAACTGACCCTAAAGTATTTAAACTTAACATGGAGGCGTGTCATTTTCATGTCCTATCCTTTACTAATCTTCCCACAATGACCTGCTGCTTTTTTTGAGTGGCTGTTCTGTTCTCTGGACTTTAAACGCTATTTTTACTTAATAAATATTAAGCAACTACAATCATCCCCCACCAAATATCTCTTCGAACAATACTGAAGATTTTGTGATATCTGAGTCCAAATTTAACAATGATGTCTACTATTTATCCAATACCTATTATGTACTAGGTTTTATTTGCTGGGTTGCTATGCAACCCAATGATTTATGTATTAAGAGTTCCATTTTCTAAACAATGAAACCGAAAGCCAAGTTCCTTTCCCAAGTTCATAAAGCTGTCTGAATTCAAAACTCAAATTTTTAACCATTCAGCTGAACTGCCTCCAACATGGAACTTTTTCAAAAGTAGCAATACGAAACAAAAGGATTTATTTTCTATTTTCATAATAATAAGGATAAAAGGTATCAAAAAAAGTATCTCTATCATGTCAGTTAATAGCATTCGGAATAAAGATAAGAATATATTTTATTAATCAAAGCTAAGAAAGAGTTTTTTCTCTAAAATGGACACTGTATAGCCCCTTTGGCTTAGATATGCACAAACACAAAAATAGATAGAAAACTTATATTCTTATAGCTCTTATAAAACTATAAGACCAAAAGAAATATAAACAACAACAACAAAATTGTATTAACAACATTGATTTAATATGGCAGCTGATGCCATTTTCCTGAAATAAAATAACCACCTCAATATAAATATCATCTCGATATTTCAAACTTTGTTCACACAGGAGATCGTAATGTCATTTGGCTTTCCCATGGTATGGTGGCTGCACTATTTAAATATCAACTCTCTTCTTTTATTGCATTAGCCTTTGACAAGTACCTGTTTATACATTAATATCCCTGCTAAAGAAACTCATTCAGAGAGCTCTGCTCCAAATATCTCTTAAAAAGTACCTGTCCACCATTTAGTATAAGGTGCTACTTCACATTTCTCTCTTCCCATTGAAAATGACCTCCCCTGAGTTTTATTATTTTATAACTAAGTTTATCATGTCTTCTACGATAAAGATAACTATAGAGGATATGTGTTTTCTTTTGAATTTCCAACATAAATTCTCCTTTTCTCTTTTAGGAGAATCCCCCATAGATACAATGCCAAAGGGGTGCAGTGTCATACCTCCCACCAAAGACTCTAAAGGAAGGAAACACCTCTCTTCACACACTGGTGGTCAGAGGCCAGGCACAAGAGCCACATTCTGCCAACTGAATTGCCTTACCCATTATTTTTAATTTAGACCAAATGAGTAAGGAATGATTAAGATTAATGGTGCAAAAGTCAGACTCAATGGTCCTGGCAGTGACCAAGCGGTAGCAATAGTGTCCAGTGGCTTTGGGCTTTGATTCCAAGATGGGCTGACCCGGCAGCTTTGATTGCTGCTTCCAGGCTCTGCTCGATTCTCTGAACCCCTTATATTATTCCAGAGAATATAAATTTTGCTATGACAGTGAGATTTATTTTCCCTACTTCTGGCACAATTCCTAACACAGATATTAATAATAGAAAGAGGCTTGTGAGAAATGAAAATATGGGGACTCTAGGATTTATTATTTACTTTTGGAGAGGCTGTAAGTAAGCAGTCTCTAATATTTCTGAATAAATACACCTATATCTTTCTGGATAACTTTAATACATTTCTAAAATCTTTGCTGCTAAATGAAAAACCATTAATTTTTTTAGAATTCTATTAACTTTTATGATACAAATTATGATTTGTTTTATCCCAAAGATATTTTCAATTGATAAGAAAACATATGAATTGAACAGTGAAAACAAGCTTACGTAATTAATAATGGCAATTGAAAATAGCCTACAGTTTATATATAAACTTTAGTGCCATGAAGGGTTAATGTCCTCACCAAAAAAAGAAGAGGAAGCTGGAATGTGGGTAGAAGTTAGTGGAGGAAGAATTCAAGCCAGTCATTCTTTGGAAGGTACAGTCTTTTTTTGCACCATTTTATTCACCAATTTTCAACCTCAAACTATACTTTAAAATCATGTTATAACATAGAAACCACTTTAAGAGCATAATAATTTTGTATATGAGAGTATTGTAAACTATAGAGACAGTACATGCACATAAGACTCAAGAATCTTTCATTCCTTTTCACATACCTTTCATTCAGTATGTGTACACGTTCCACAATTTTACATTCAACCATTGTTAAAAAGAATATTCTCAGACTATAACTTCTTCTGTCAATTTTATTGATGGTATGTCTTTTCCTGAAAACATAATGTTGAAAAGTAATTTCTTGTAGTATATTTTGTTAGTACATTTAGGGGTAAAAATAGTCATTATACTAAGAAAGAAAGGAGTCATTCACGAAGAAGTAAACTTTTCAAGAAGCAGTATGATAAAAAACTATAAATAAACAATTATTATAGAGAGGAAAACCTGTATTCCCTGGGTCTTCTAGGATAAAGTACCTTCTGGGATGAGGCTTTGAGGTATCATATTGCCCAATCTATAGAATGCATGAAATACGTGAAGAATCCAAAGAAATTCTGAAAGAGGGAGACGTGAGTGTGAGTCTTCAGCCTGCCTCTCTCAATTCCAAGTCACCCATCGTTTCCCTTTCCTAGCAGGCAGACTCAGAAGCCCGCCAGGTACGCCTGTAGGCTCTGTTCTTCCGAGATCCTGATGGAGAAAATGAGCACAAGACTTGGTTCCTCTTGTGCCAGAGGAGAACCTTGAGACATAAAGCTAAGAGTCCTGGAGTGTGTGGTAGTTGGGGGCTCCTGGACAGAGGCAGGCCTGCAAAGCTTCACAGTTGTGTATAGAGATGTATGAAAGAATATTTACCAAAATGTTAAGGTTACCTGAGGGTGAAGAGCTTTCATTTTAATTTAACTTTCTTACATGTATTTGTAGTGGTACTTTTTAAAAATAATAAACTGTATTACTCTTATAATAAAAAAAATAACCTTATTCTATTATGAAATAAAACTTAAACAAAAAATTAAATGATTAAAAAGTTTAAAAATCTAAATTTTGGCTCAATTTAAAGACCTTTAGAAACCCAGGGTCTTTCTAAAACCTTTCAGATTGAGTCCTTAACTCAGGCAGCTGCAGGGCTAAAGTATCCAAAGAATCAAATTATTTCTTGGTAACTTAATCTTTTGTTTTTAAGCCAAATTAAGTAAGCCTCCCCAAATAATGCATATACATTTCTTAAAATGCCATGTCAATTAAGTTGTTCCAATATTGCCAAATGTTTATGTCAATAACGTAACAAAATTATAAACTGACACTTTTGAGTCCTTGAAGTTTTATATTTGATCTGTCTAGTGCTAATAGGTGCACCTGCATCATGTTCTTTAGTTTATTTTCTAAAAATGTAGCAATAACTACCATAAATTGAGAAGCTGAACCTCCCAGAGGATAAAGAACTTGCCTAACTTCACGTAGTTTGTAGTTGGCAGAGATAAGATTCAAACCTTGGTCAACCAGACTGGAGTGCAGTATACTTTCTACTTCCCCATGTAGTCTGTGGGGCTTCTAGGACAATTAGTGAGTGTAGTGACTTTTATTTTGTCAAATACCTCAAAAGAAATCGTTCAAAATGATCAATTGTTAAATTAATTTTCCTAGACTGAGTTCTTGGAATAACGAAGATAGTCTGCTTAACATTCAGCTCCATCATTTTATCATGTTGGAATACATCCTTGTAAAGCCTGGTAAAATAGTTTTAAAATATATTTTTAATATTCTAGAGGAATGTAGGAAATCCAAAAATAGATCAAAGTAATTAATCTTGAAAAATTAAGATGAATTGGGGCAGAGGACTAAAAACTCCAAATACTGTGTATCTTTATTCTGAAGTTTAGTTTTCATTCTATTTTAATGAAAAATCTCATGATAAAATTCAAAGATCCAGAAATCAAATCTTTGCAAATATTCTTTGTTTTGAAAAATTTTTAAGTTAATTTTTATATTAAACTGTCAAAAAGGTAGCTAGTAGCTACCTATTACCTTCAGACACAGTAGCTCTGTTTACATGGCCACCGCCAACATATGAGTCACTGAGTCAGATTGTGACATGCTCATAAAGCTTTATATTATTTAACACATTGCTGTAAAAAAAAACAGTAAGAAAAAAATGCGCCCTCTACAAGCCAATAATTGTAGTACCAAAGTTGCATTTCTTAAATAGTCTGGATAGCGAATTCAATGGTTCTATGAAAGTTGGGATCATGTTTATGAAGGAAAAAAAAAAAAGGCTTCATAACAAGTTTCTTTCCCTCTTCCTGATAAGTGTGAAAAATATGGCAAACTGCCAAACCGAAAATTTTGAAAATTGAAAAGGCAATTCCTGTGCTTTGTGTTGTAATCCCCTAGCATGTGTGCACAGATAACCCCACAAATCACGATTAAAACTAAAAGAGTTCTTAGAGCAAAAAGATAGCCATTTAGGAAGCAGGTCTTCACCAGATGTAAAACCTGCCATCACCTTGATCTTGGACTTCTGCAACCTTTAGAACTATAAAAAAATAAATTTCTGTTGTTAATAAGCAAAAAACAAAAACAAAAACAAAAACCACAAAAAAGCAGTTTTAACAAAGTGGTATTAGCCTCTGCTTAATATATTTCCTTCCTTCCCCCATTCCCTCTTCCTCACATACTCTTTTTATTTATTTATTTTTTCTGTCAAAGCTCACATTGGTTTCAGATTTCAGCCAAAGTTTGAGAGTAAAATGTTTCATACTTTGGGAAAAGCGAAGTGTTCGGTATATTTTCAATTATTTCAGGGCAATTCTAGATAAGAATCCAAAATTAGGTATGATACTTTTTACATTTGTCTAGGAAGAAATGCAAACCTAGAAGTGTTTTGACAAGGCTCAACACTTTATGAAAATCTTGACCCTTTTAATTTGTCAGAGATGGCAGACTATTAACAGTGTTTGTCTAAATTACAGAAAGGACCAATTTAATGTTTTTTTTTTAAATAAATGAAAATAATTATGTTATAATAAAGTCAAAATCTTTAATCATTTATGTATGAAATTAACTTTTTTCTTAAAATTAAATATATGTTTTGAGGTTCTGGAAAGAACTGAATAGTTTACTTTAGACTAAATAAGCTTAAAATTCACTGAGTATCAGCATAAATTTTTTTAACAGAACATTCACATAGGAACATATTTTTAATTTCCATAAATCTAATCTACTAAAGTCTAAAAGCCAGCTCAGAATTTTTTTTTGGAATGTGAGCATAGAGAAAATGAAAGTAATCAGCTTGTTTTTTTGAGCCTTTATAAATGTACCATCTCTGCATAGCGCATTTAAAGCCCTTGACATTCACATCTGAGAAATAAATACAACTGGTAATTGTAATAACTTTTAGTTTTGACCAAATAGAAATTTTGCCATTGTATTATGAAATAATTTAAGTGAAGTCATGTCATATAACTTATGTGAGTGAAGCAATGCAAACACAGGAAACTGGATCTTCTTGATCTAGAAAGATAAAGAAATATAAATAAATGTAGAATAAATAAAAACTAATTAAATACTCCTTTAAAATTAATATATAGTGATAAATATTTTTTTAAAAAAACAATATTTAAGAAAAATACTTCTTTACTCAAAGATGTCCTACAGGCAATACTGTGATAAATTTTCCCACTAAACCCAGTGAAGAGACTGAAGAAAGTGAAATAGTAATGCCCCATTTCCTGTGTGTTGACTTAACAAATATTTATTAATAACACACAAAGTTTAAAGTGACACAATGCCTGCAGTGCTAGAGCTCTCATGGTACAGAAGAAATATACACAAACAATAAGCTAAGTGTGCAAGTACCACAACTGGGGTGTTGGCAGAGTATCGTGAGATCACAAAAATATGGAATTATAAATCATGCCTAGAGATATTGCAGAATACTTCAGGAAGGAAGGACGTTTCAGCTGAGGAACAAGCGATCACAAGGAACTCCCTGGACAGTTGCAGGCAGAAGCAGTTATAAAGATGTGGAAGAGAAAAGAATATCATATTTTGAAAAACTGAATATTTCAACAGAGCTTAGAGTATAAAACAGGAAGATGATAAGAATTTGCCTATTACATTAAAGGTATTGAGGAGCCACTGAAAGATTTTTATTGATTTTTTTTCTTTTTTTGCTGTCAATTAAATTAATTCCCGTTCATCAATGGCAATAGTTAAACAGGGAAAACAAAGAAGATAATTAAACCTACTCTATATATTATCAGCAAATTATCATGTGGCTTGACACATGTTTTATACCACAGTCATGCTTCTAAGGGCCTTCAAGTGCTACCAGTCTAAGGGGAATACTGTCCCAAATCTCCTGAAGTCAATGGTGTTTCCCAAGTCTCATTAGAGTTTTCTCTACTTCTTTTCCACAACAATGAGTTCTTCTGTCAGTCTTGGTTCTTTCAGACTGATTAAATTTTCTCTAGACTTTGCAGACACTTCTTTGATTTTGTGACTGTCTACTCTTGGTACTAAGAAACTTTTTATTTATTTTTTTTTAAATCTAGTCCTATTGTTGTTTTTATTCTAAGATATTGATCAATTGTTGAGAAGGATTTGAGAAGTTTGCTCATCAAAGAAGCTTTGCCTGAAACCCAGGACATGTTTTCTTGTTTTAGTTCAGAGTGAGTACATGTTAAGTGTCACTACTGGGCCAAGAAGTTCTATTTAAAGGGGTTTGGTATATAGAGCAAATTGCTTTCTGGGAAAAGACCAATTTCATTCCCATTAATAGCATAAGAGATGCTGTTTTCTGGCATGCTTACTATCATTGAGTGCTATCTTTTATCTTTGCAAACAGCTAAGGGATTCTAAAGAACCCTGGCAATAAAATCCAATTGCACTTCCTTGCTATCACTTCCATCAGTGTGCAAGATCAGTGGAGGCTGGGGGAGTGTGGTGTGGTTGTAGTCCGGGGACAATGTGGGAAGTGAGATAATCAGGATGAGAAATTAACCGAAGAAGAGATAAGAAGAGATAAGAAAGCACATCTGAGAGATAATAAGAAAGTACGAATGAACAAGAACATGATGCTCAGTGAGAGATGAAAAATAATTTAGAAAATTAATGCTTTTTACAAAACACTTTTATACACATTAGCTCCTATAAGTCTCCCGACAAACTTAGAAAATACATTTTGTTTTTCTGATTTTTCAGATTATAAAATAGATTAAAGTACAGGCACATTTTGTTTTATGGCACTTTACGGATATTGTGTTTTTTATAAATTGTAGGTTTATGGGCGCCCTTAGTTGAGCGTCTATCGGTGTCATTTCCCCAGCATGCTCAGATGATAAAATTTTTAGCAATAAAGTATTTTTTAATTAAGATATGCACATTATTTTTTAGGCATAATGCTATTGCATACTTAACAGACTACAGTATCATGTAACCATAACTTATGTATATACTGGGAAAGCAAATAATTTATGACTTCTTTTATTGTGATATTCACTTTATTTTGGTGGTCTGGAACTGAACCCTCAATATCTCTTAGGCGTGCCACTACACATTTAGAAAGTTGCATCGTTAAGGATTGTACCCATTCCTACCTGTGTCCAAGCATACTACGCTTTCCTATACACCACGCCGTACTATGCTAGTTTCTGAAATGATTGCGTCTCTAACTTGGGCACCTAGGTAGTGAAATAAACTTCTGGGCTCAAGATGGAGCCTGTCCTGCCTGAGGTGCCACGACAGCAAATCCAAACTTTGATAACTTTTGTGTCCTTGTAAATGTTCCTATTGACTAGAAAGGCAGTACATGCAGCCAGCCAACCCTCAAACACCAAGCCAAACAGCTAGACTCTGTGCTACTCTCTTATTCCTTGATCTATCTAAGTAAGGTCAGATCTGCAACCCCAGCCAGTCAACTCAGGCCAAATATGTCTTACTAATTTCCTGCTTGCCTCTTTATAAAAGGGTACAGTCCTTTCCCCTGACTTTGCAGTTTGTCTGGACTCTTGAGAGTAGAGACTCTCTACTTCATGAAGTTTAACATAAAAAATTTTTTAAGTCAATTGTTTTCTTTGATTATTTTAACCTTGGTAAAGATTCCATAAACTATACGAAGAAATAGAAGATAAAGAGCCAATATAAGAAGTGTTATAATGTGTGTAGCCATTGAGTGACTGCGAAGTGCATATGAGACATATGATTATAGAATTGAGTAGATACTGGGAAATGTAGATTTGGAATTTAAGACAGATGGCTGAATCGTAAATTTAAAATTTTGGTAGTCATTAGGATATCTTGGGAGCTTCAATAAATCTAAATCATAAAGCAAGACAAATCTTATTTATTAATTTGATATCTCAAATATATTAATATCAAATGTTGTATGAATATTGTACACTTTTATCAATATGGTTTTTTTTCCCTAAGGAAATAAACTGACTCAAAAAAAAAAAATCGAATCTACATACTATGCCAAGAGCAAGACTTCAGGGTAGAAAAGAAGAGACAAGAAAGAAAGGGAGAAGGGAGAGAACAACACCTTACAAAGGAAACGTTCTTGAAGGAGTGAGATTTAAAAGATACACCTGAGCATTGTAGGTTTAGAAGAATAAGAAAGAAGAAAAGGCTTTCATTAAACACGACATGTCAGAATTTGGCCATTTTGTCTTCTCTATGAAAAACAATGTTTTAGTGAATTGAATTCATTCACAAAATTAGGCAAAAAGGTCATGGCTAATTAACACTGGGTATCAGAGACTTTTGCACATTTTTAAATGAATCTGTGATCCCCATCAGGACAATGATATACAATAAATTTTCTTACCCAGAATCTAGTTTTTTGCTTTTCCAGATTAAGATAGTCTTATGTAACATGTTATAGAATTTACAACTCATTTGTCCTAGTTTGCGATTTGCAACGTAATTTAGCATTTTTTCATCTCACTACCTTCTTTTATGATATTTCAACATTCTTTAGTACATTTATTCAAATTATGACTTAAAATATGAAGAAAATATGCAAATCAAACTATTTATTTTGTTATTGGTTAGCTACTTACAAAAAGAAAAAAGATAAGACTAATGGCTAGTTTGTAGATTGTTTCTGTGCCTTTGAAAATGGTAAGATAATAACAAATAAATTAACAAAATCATAGTAGTAAGAGATGCAGTAATTTGAAAATAATAATACCTTGGAAAAGAATTTATTAATAACAACCTAATAGCTTCTTGTTAAATATGTTCCTAATTTTTGTTATTCTAAATTTTTGCCAAATTTCTTCACTATATTTTCAAATGTTTGTTTTTGTTCTTATTTTTACCTAAAGAACTCTTTTAAAAAGTAGAAATTAAAGATTACTTTTGGACTTTCATAATAGCCAGGTGTACAAGGCACCTTTATAAAATATGAAAGAAAATGAATTGTAGGTTTGTTCTAATGTTCCAAATAATCAGTCGCCAATAAAATGTATATCTTCTCTTATTTTCTCTTTGTTTTAGACATAACATTTTATTTTTATTCTTCATTCTTATAAACTACTATAATGATAATGACTTGAAAACTTATAGTGATGATTCACACCTCTTTTAAATATATGGGCATACCAACATCAATAAGAGAAACAAATTAAAATATTCAAAAAATTGATATTTATTTTATAGTTTTCACTGTTTACAGGACCCCAAACCATAAATTAGATTATAAACTAAATTTGATAGTCTAGCAATGATATTTTCATTACATAAATGTAGCAATCAGAATTAGGGCTATCACATGATTATTGTCCAAAGAGTATAAATCTGAAAGTGATTGGTGACCTCACCAATCAGACAATAAATAGGGCAATAGGTGTAAATAGGGCCTGTCCCAGGCAAAGTGGACTTAATTGTACTCTCACCAGGAGCTCAATCTTAAGATTTTCTCCTGGAGGGAAATCAAAAGGCAGTAATAAATGTGTTTTCTGTCTGCAACCCATATACAGAATGTATAACTTCAATGTCGCTTTGATTTCCTGTAGTTAATTTTAAAGATTAAAATATAGATTAAAATATGTGAATCATCACATTTTGACAATCTTTGTCTTTTAATTAGTATGTTTAGACTATTAAATTTAATGCAATTATTAATATACTTGGATTAAAATTTTTCATCTTACCATTTTTTTCTTGTTTGTTCCATTGGTTCTTTGTTTTTTCCTCATTTTATGTATTCTTTTGGACTGAGTATTTTAGATGATTTCAGTTATCTCCAACATTAACTTATTACTTATACCTTGTCTTAAAGGACTTTTAGTGGTTGCTTTTAGTTTATAACATGTGCCTTTATATTTATGATTAATAAACACAAGTCTGCTACATTTTTCCTACATGCATGGTGAGAAAGGGTCAATCCAGTTAGAAGCTTAGCTATATTTGGAGTTTGTAGTTTTTATGTTTACCCTTGGTACATCAGTGTCTTCAAAATCACATGCAGTTTAAAAACCTTAAAACAGGATGATCCTTCTCCCTATCCTTCATGTTATTGTCGCAGACTCTGCTGTCTTGGTTAGGCCTGAATCTTAATGTGTCCTTTGTGCCTGGGTGTTGGAGGTGGGGCTCAGTGGTCCTTGCCCCTCCCCTAGCAAGAGCAGATTCCTAATGATCTGGACCCAGGAAAGAGAATTCTTCTGTTCTTTTAGCACAACCACAGTAGGTGGTCTGGGAGCATTAGATTTGTCTGTCCTTCCTCAGTTTAAGGCATTTGTTTTGGCTGAGAGAAAAATCTGAGTGGGATTCTGTGCCTTTCCAGCAGAGGGAGAAGCGCCTTTGGTCTGACCTGTCCCACAGGGGAGGCTTCTCCAGCCTTCCACCCCTCTCCCAGTCCTTCCTGTGGGCCTGGCGAGGTCCATGGAAAAGAGCGTGTGGATGCCTACGAACTCCCGTGTCTACTGTTCTCAGGGTTCTTATACTTTCATGCTAGTCCAAGTTTGGCCTATTATAATTTGTTGAAAACTTTAACCAAAATCTTACCTGCTTCTTTTGTGGTCTGGTCTTGTTCTCTTGCACAATCCCAGGTAAGACAGTACTCACTACTGTCCCTGGAATGCCTGTCTTTCCTTAGTTTTCAGGCTAGTTCGTTGCCCTCCTGTCTAAGTTTTATGACAATCTCAAAAAAACATTTATCATTTGTACAGTTTTGTCTTGTTGGTATGGTAAGAGTGATGCTCTTTTCCTAAACAAAAGCTAGTTTCTCCATTAATTTTTAGCTTTCTGTGACTCTTAAGGTCCTTTTAACATATCTATTTCCACTCTATCATTTATCTTTTCTTTTCTATTGTCCACCTCTTTATTCATATATGATGTCTTCTGGGAGAGTTCCTTGAATTAACTTTCCTTGTCACTCATACATCCTTTAACTGTAACTATTTATCCATTCATCTTTTTTATTGAATAGTTTATTTCAATAATATTTTTTCGATCCTATATTTCTGCTTGTTTTTTTCCTTTAAATTTGTTCCATAATACCAATATCCTCTCTTATTTCAATTTCTTGTTAATACAGGTCCACTCCTCTACCCCAATTCCACTCTTTTCCAAAGATTTCAACCTTTTCTTCTTTAATTGTAATATCACCCATGGAGTATGGCAGGTGTGAGAAAGAAGGATACAAATCCGCGTGGAGTTCCACCGATCTGCAAGATGCCCTGGTTCAGCTGGCTCTGGTTTTCCTGCCTTATAAGCAATAAATAGTACAGACAATGACGCACGTCCAGAGCAGTGGTGGAAAAGGAAGGATCCAACCTGAAATCTCCATTTCATCCTGTCATCTGTGGTGCCAGATCCTCTGCTATGCCAGGTTATGAGTGCATACACACCAGGCATACCTGCCTTCCTCCCAGGCTATGAGTGCATACACACCAGGCATACCTGCCTTCCCCCACAAATACCTGTAGATTTTATTACATTTTTAGCTCAACCTATCACCCTCTTACTTTGGTGGTATCTCAAGGGCTGGGTTCAGGAAAAGGAGTTGGTTATTCTTCTTTGTTCATCATCTTAAGTGAAATGTTTTTAAACAACAATGGAAGAAGACACTTTTGTTCAATGTCAAAAGTCTTTCAGAGTGTATTTTTTACATCAAAAAAATATATATATGATAGTTCACTCTAGCCCGAAAATGCCAGATTCCAGAGGAAACTGGCTCAGAAATGTAGTTTTAAAATCCAGCCATAGCAGTAAACAAATGATTTTAATAAAGCAACATAAAAATTCTGGCAGCCTACCGAGGAAACCAATTTCTATCAAATCACTGTCTACCAAAAGGCTAAAGTATTACGCAAAATACCACGTCATGTGAATCTTTGCTTTGGTTTTAAAGTTAATAATGGAAGACTTTTGAACAAAATAGATGGGTATTGATTTAGAATGTTGGTGTTGATTAAATCTGGTAATCTAATGAATGAATACCAATATATTCTTAGGAACAAATCTGATGCTTTCTTCTACATTAAAATTGTACTTTCTTATTTCCTCTCATATTTTTCAAATATAGCTAGCATCTCAGACATTTGACTTGCCTTTTGTTTTATTTTTAAAGCACATTTCACATATGAGAATATATAAAATCAAACCCATACAAGTCTATGTTCCTTCTATTGACGACTTATTCTGAGTTAATCAGTTCTATCAGAAGTAGTAACATGAAAACACGTTCCAATGCATCTGAGACTCAACATGCTAGCTCAGGGTACCCACTGCTCCTTAGGAAATAGCAATTTTCTTAAAAATGTAAGTAGTCAGTGCAGGTAATGATATTTCCAGAATAACTAAAATAGTCCATTACAAGAATTTCCAAAGTAAATCACTATAGGTAATTTTAAGGAAAATAAAATATTTTAAAGTTTAGATTTAAGTGGAAAAGAACTAGAGATCCCTCCCCTCCTCCACACACCACATTTTACTGAAAGTTTACCAAAATTAGACTGTCAGGTTAGAAAACAAATTCAAGTTGCTTTATAAGTTGTTCACTTATAGGTACATTAAATTTTAAATCTTGACTACTTGTACTAATAAATAAATGACTGGATAATGCATAATAGAAAAATCTTAGTTACATAAACGTGGATCTGATTCTTTCAAAGGGAAGCCCTAGATCATCACCACGACCCCAGCTGTGCCATGATGTGAGACCTCATCTGCTTTCCTAAAACACTATGAACTAAAGAATTAGTGAACAGCCTTTATTTAGCTAATGTAACCTATTTTTCACTAATGAGTTTTGACAAATAATCACCTCTGAACTTGATCTTGCTTTGTAGGACCGAATTTTTTAACCACCATTATTTTATTCATATCAGAGTCTATAGACTTCAAAAAGCGGAGTCTGTGATGGAAGTAAATTAGGACCTGAGGACATCTTCCGGTTCTTTCAAAAAAGTATGAGGCTAGCAACAAATTCAAAGTTCATCTAGTTTGATGCCCTTGGTCATTTTCAATTAAGACTGTTAAGATAAGGAAAAGTTTACTTCTTGGTTTTTTACTCAAGTAGGTCGAATTCATAGTATCGCTCACTTCAGAAACTTTTCAAAATAATTCCATAAATATTTTATTTATTTTTTATTGCCCCTTATTTGTTTGTTTGTTTGTTTGTTTTTACATTAAATTAATTAAGGTGGCATTAGTTAATAAAACCATATAGGTTTCAAGTGTACTATTCAATAATATATCATATGTATATTGCATCGTGTGTTCACCACCCAAAGTCAAATCTTTCATCACCATATATTTGACCCCCTTTACCTTCATCTACCTCCCCCTGCCCCAAATCCCCTCTGATAAATATTTTAAATAAAAACTTAAATAATGAACAAAAATTATACAATTAAACTTGAAATACAATGTAATTTTATTTTTACATTTAATTATTGGCACAATAGCTTTTAATAAAATGTAAAATAAAAAACAAAACATTTATTTAGGAAAAATGAGATTATACATTTTTTAACTTTTAAAATATCTATAATTTTATCATTGAAATAATCACCATTAAAAACTTGATATATACATTTCTAAATTAGACCATATTAAAAATATATAAAGTTTAGGATTAAAAATTGGTATATAGGTATAAGAAAGATATACCTTTAAATTAAAAGTGGATCAAAATATACATACCATGTTGTATCCTGTTTCCATGAATGTTCTCTATGTTCAGAAATATTTACCTAAGATATTATTTGATGGCTATAAGTAGGCCATTTAATGTAAATATCATAATTTATTCAACCAAATCCTCTATTATTGATCATTTAAAGATTTTTCATGTTTATCTATTATAAAGAATTTTGTTTTGTATATTCTATATCTAAACATTTGACTATGTCCTTGATAATTTATTTAGGATGATTTTGAATTAAATGAATTGCTGAGTCAAGAGGGATGTATTTTTTAAGCATTTGATGTCTATTTTTGCCCAAGAACAGGTAATAGAAGTTATTAAGCTTCAAAACTTTGCTTATCAAATTCTATAATAATCTACTAAAGAAAAAAATTTCTGAGAAATGTGAAAATGAGATAGCCCCAGTATGGAAGAACAAATCACAGGAAATAGCATTCTAGTTTTTATTTGGAAAGTTTTGATGTAATTTCACCATTACCAAGTAGCAAAAAAAAAAAAAAAAAAAAAAGCCATCTTAGTACACACCACATTTTCTTCCCCTAACATTTGTTTTCTTCCTTATAAAGAAATGAAAACTTCATGAGGAAGGAGGACGAAGAAGAAGGAAACTCATTTGATTTTCTTTATTTTTAAGCCCTTTAAATATCGAGTTATCTGGACGAGGGATTGAAATAATTTTAAAATTGAAAATATTTTCTCTGGAAGTGCATCTAACTTTATAAATTTACTCTTTTCTTATATATTTTACTTTCACTTTTTACCTTTACACACTCACCTTTCTCCTATTGCTTCCTTTCAGTTTCTACTCAAATCAGAGAAGGCTGGTTGAGAGGTAATTAAGCCTTTGGTCACATATACACAATTTACAAAGTAAACTTTTGCATTTTTTTTTCAGACTGAATTAAAAAGAGGAACCTATAGAAAGAAATTTTTAAAAACTTAAATTGATTCGCTGAACTAGAGGGCTAGCAAACTTTTTCTCTAAAGAGCCAAATAATGAGTAGTTCTAGCATCGCCGTCTGTGAGGTCTCTGTCACAGCTGCTAAACTCTGCCCCCACCATAGACAGGACTTAAACGGATGGGTGAGGCGGTGTTTGAATAAAATTTTATTAACAAAATCAGGTGGCGGGTAGATTTTTTGGCCCATTGGCTGTAGTTTATTTGCCTTGTCTGTACTGACCTCTCTTTCCCTTTTGAACTTTCCAAAGTTTCTGTTTTTAGACTAATAACCAACATTGGCATTTTCCATGTTATTTTCTAGAATGATTTCCACGACTTTATAGGGAGAGAAGAGAAAGCATGGATGAAATAAAATTAACCTTTAATGCTTTCTTTTTCTTTCCAACAACCTCCTTAAGAGTTTTCTGTGGGTTCTATTCACCTTGGTAGAGGGGCTAATTAGTGTTTACTTACACAGAAAGTCTTCGCTAAATGCACAACCTTGTGGAATTTGTCACCTCTTGAGTTCTTCAGTGGTGGCCCCTTACTTTCCAGTCTGAACTTCTAGATCATTCCAGAAATCTCTGAATTGGTTCAACCTAGAGTCACTGAGATTTCTCCTCAGGTCCCAGTTGGGGGCAGCGTCTGTCCTGGTATAGCCCTCTTCAGGTTCAACAATTACAAACTCTGCTACTCTGATACAACTCTTCTCGTGTGGTAGAGAATATATGTCATATTTTTCTAGACCTGCCAGAGATGCGTCAAAATGAATTTTGCTCTCAGTAGTGTGACTTATCTGACTAGTTTATATCACAAACCTTTAAAATTTTACTTGGAACAAGATATTGCATAGCTTTGCACCCTCTGGCTGTTTAACATAATGCCCAATACCATTACTCAGAAAGTTGAAGACTTCTGCTATGATGGATAGGCTCCAAAAAGTCCAATTTCAAACATCTTGCAAATAATAAAATTCAAATTAAGCTATGTCAAAACAAATTTCATGCTTAACTTCAATCTTCTACAAAATTTGACCAACAATGCATGAAACAGAATATGGTTGTAATACTTATTTCCTGATACTTGATTTTACCCACATATTAGAAAATTATAAATATTTCTAGGATAGATTTTGGACGTTTTCATCAATTACTTCGACCACTCACTTTCTACTGATTGTTTGGCATAACCATGTGGCATGTTCGAGTATCTCTTACAGTGAAAATTTTTTTGCTAACTTCACTTACCTTTCCAGCTATCCCACTACTTTTCTTCCTCTCTAACTAAACATCTTATAAAAGTTATCTATTTTCCTTCCATTTCCTTGTATCCCATTACAATCCAGGTTTCACCTCTACCAGGCTATTTAAACCACTACTGCCCAAGTGACTGGTGAATTTTTTCTTGACAGTTCTACTGGGGACTTTTTTACTGCTGGCTGACCACTCCTTCCTTAAGACACTTTTGTTCCCATTGACTCCCATAATTCTAACCTCTTTCCCTCTCAGATATTTTTTAAAGGTCCTCTTCTACTGCTTGCTCTTTACATAAATAGGAAATATTTTCTTGGGAGCATCTGGGATCTTGTTCCCAGCATATGTCACCAGTTAGGCTCAAATAAACTTATAAGAATTCAAAAAAAAAATATTTCCTCCAGGTTCAGTCGTAGGCCACCTTCTCCTGCTCTACACATGCACCACCAGTGATATCATCGAAATGGTTGTAAATCTCAAATCGTTGTGCCACATTTCTCTGTGCAGCAGCACACTCGTGTTTATACCAGCCTACTGAACATTACTGCTTTGGTGGTTTCTGGGCACTTGAAGCTCAGTGTATCCAAAACTGAAGTCATTGTCTCCTCCAAGCACTTCTCTCTAGGTATTCCTCATTGTCCAGGCCAAAAACTTCAGTTTTCCCAACTCTTTTCTCTACTTCACTTTCACATTCGGTCAAAAATCAAATCTTGTCTAACCTACCTCTTAATAATTTTTCAGATTTTTCTCTGTCCCAGTAACCCCACCACTGTCCTATTCCAATTTGCCCTAGTCACTCAATTGGGTTGCCAAAATTGTCTTCTGACTTGCTTTCCACCAACCTTTTCCCCAAGAGCTTGAATGTGTTACTAGATCCTCTGACTCCTTGTTGATAAAACTGCAGTGGCTTCCTGAGTCCTTAAGAGCTCAGGGGGCTCACACAAACTGCCCCGCTGGCTAGACTCTTCTTTTGCCACTTTCACCTCACACACCAAGTACAATGCATGTTGAACCATATTACAGGCATCTCTAATATAATTCTTTTAGCATCTCCCCCTGACACACGCTTCCACAACCAGTCTTAGCTATTTTAATTGCCTGATTCACTTTTCAAGTATCAACTTATATATCATTTACACCAGAAATTCTTTTATGACCCAACCCCATCTCTCAGACTATCTAGATATTCCTGTCATGCACTCACATGACATTATGTCTCAGAAATTGCATATCACACTTTAAGTATTACTTGTCTGATTTTTTTTCCCTCTACTAAACCACAAGGTCCATGTGGTCAAGAAACATTTTTATCTTGTCCATGATGTATGAATTAAAAGTAATAGATAGATACTGATATGGTCGCTGACCTTACACAGCTAACAGTTTTATAGAAGAAACAGATATTATGTTAATAAACAAATCGATTAAATAAATAATAACACTTGGTTGAGAATAGTTCTATCAAGTGAAATTGAGTACTTCGAAACAGAGTCCTGGAATTACTGGAGGATTTCATCAAGAGAGTGGCATGGCATGATGCCCTTGTAAAAAATTTTTAATCATTCGTTCTGCTACATGGAAAACAAAGAGAAACAACAGTGGCAATAAGGTCACTGGATAAAAAACTGTTGCATTATTCCAGTGGGTAGCAATGGTAATAGATATTTATCTAACATTTCATTTTTTATTTTAGGATGGAAAAAGCTCAAGTTAAAACAAAGTAAGGATCATGATTGATAGTTTAAAGTAAAAAAAGTATAACTCTTGGGAAATCTTTGACTTGACAAGGTCAAGTCAATTTTAGAGTATTTAATCCCATTTCAAGTGTCCTTGTTCTTGGAATTCAAAATTCTGTCTTTAAAGTGAGAAACAAAACTGTAATTTAGTTCCGCTTATTTTCCAGTTTCTCTCACATGGGATCAAAATTTTGGTGCTTGTGGTGTTGTTGGAAAAACCTCATAAAAGACTAACCTTCTTTAGCTGACCAAGTCAGCCTCAAAGTCACAGCAGCCCAGGAGCTGCACATGATGTCTGACAACCCCAGAAAACATACATGTCTATAGGCAAGCACTTGTTTTCTGTAGTCCCTGTTACAAGCATTTATTTAAGAATTGGAAGGGAAAGAGACCTGAGAAAGTCTGTGAGCCTTTAAAGTAACTCTTTAGAAATTAAAGGGTAACAAGGAAGAGAAAAGGAGACAGAAATCAGAGAAATAGTTTTTATTTGTGTCTGCCTGCCATCGAAAGAATGAATGACAGAAAAGGCACTGAAATACAAGATGCCTGGGGAAGACAAGCACCTACAGCTTTCAAATCAGGCATTAAAATATGAGTCTGCTACAATCACATTTCTTAACACCTTCTATGAAAAAAAAAATAAAAGAAAAGCTAGTTCTGTACACGGAAGAAGCTATATTAAAAAATTAATTAAAAAAATTTAAACCTATGCGTTAAAAAAAAAATTTTCCTTTTATTACACTGCCCACCATTGTAATATAACCGTTTTAATTATGTAATATGTAAACAGCCAATTTCTAATTGACTTGCACAGTGTTAAGGTCACTGAATCCCCCAGAACATATTTTCCTGATTCATATTTTCTTCCTGGCTATGTGGTGTGCCTAAATAACTCCATGATCCAGAATTCTAGTATAGATAAAAACACTTGATGATTCAGAGGATTATTTTCCTTTGTCTTCAATATCTGCTTAAGGCAAACATGCAATTGCATAACTTTCACCACTGTGGTGGCCGACAGTTGTTTGTTGCTTGAGTGCAGCAGGTGATGACTAATGGACCAGATCATTTAAAAATGGTCTTTCATCAGGAAATTCATTCCCAACATCAGAACCCATTTCTAGTTAAAGCATTCTAGACATACTCCTTCCACCTCCTTGCAAATTCAAGTTCCTCGAATTTACCTGAGATCTTCTTTAGGTAAATGAATGAACTAATCTTCCCCAACTTCTACACTGTCCACGAGCTGGCTCATCAGTGCCAAACTACAGTGCAACTTCTAGATAGTGGCAAAGTTGTAAATAAATTCCTTCTTCCCCAATTTAGTGGTAAATGATAGCTCTTTCCCATCTAATCGGTCTATGTTGGGAAGGTTTCTCTCTTGTATTCAAAGCAGTTGGTTTGGGTTTTGCAGTCTCCCCTTAATGAGGTGGTTCAGCCAAAGACATTTATCCCCTTTTCTTTTCTCTCCTCTTCACTCTTCTTTTCTAATTTACAGGGAGGCAGCAAACACATTAGATTTCTAAGTTGTCATTCTAACTGATACAATAGATGAGTGAGAATTAGAGACTTGCCTTCAGGGGCTGAGAGCACTTATATTACCCAGCACCACACTGACCATTCTTGATAACCTCCTGGCACAGTCACCAGAATTTGTAGAAATTATCAGATTTTAACTTCACTAGCAATATGGCTTGAAAAATTATAGTGTCAACTCCTAATTACATTTGGGCAGAAGCTCATCTTAGACAATGTGGTCTTTATGTTTATAAGAACATCTGGGAGAGATAAATTTGTTTTGATAAACTAAAGTTTCCTAGCTGAGCTTCTATAACAAACAAGGATACGATGACAGAAATACCAGGGAGCTTTATCTTATGATTCTGTCACTCGCACCCTGGCATCGGAGCTTTGTCCTTATCTTTGGTTATAAATTTTCCCAAACTCTATTTCAAATTATTTATTTGTTAGAATGATAAAGTAAACGGGACTTTCCTGTACTGAATGTTATTTTACAGCTTGTTGCCGGTGTTTATTTTTGATTAAAAAGCTTGTGATATTTGAAAGTCCTTTTTTGTTTCATTATTATAGGTTCTCAGAAAACATTTATCAAAGAGTTCTTGTGCATTAGAAATAATCCCATGTCCGTTCCGAATATGTCAACAATGCTTCATAGGATGTGTTCAATCTTATAACTAACAACCAAGGCTAACAATATCCTTCCCGCCTTTAATGCCACCCATAACTCCTGTATAACCCAGATCCTAGCTAAGGTCACCCTGACTACTAAAGAAATAAACAATCTTGATTCAGACTCCAAATTTCATAGCCTCACAGTCCAAAGTCTTTGTCAAAACCTATGAATTCTCAAGGGCTTATCCAGTCAGGCATTTTCACAAGAAAGCTGGATTTCTCCCTTAGAAGTATTCTCATATCAGTTACTAGGGATAGAATTTGTGACTAAGATCTTCCAGATGATTTTATTCATAATAAGCCCCTACATGACATGCTGACTATTCAGTAAAGATGGAAAATTCTAGTGAAACATTTTAATAGATAGAAATTTAACATTTGTATGGGCAGGAACTCATCCTCTTGACTCCAGACCTGAAGGGGTGAAGTAAAGTTCATTTCCTCCATTTGCTGAGGTCATATCTCTAGCTGAAGGTCAGATTGGGTAAAAATTAGTTTTTCTATAGTAAGGAACTTGCACAGCTAATGCCTGCAATGCAGACTTCTGTATTTCACAAGTAATGCACAAAAATAACAGAGTAGGTACCGCTACTACATAGAGGGAAGGAATTTGGAGTAGAGTCCGTGCCATCCCTGTCTCTGGCCATGACATGAACACCGGGCTTTGCCTTTCCACAGCTCAGAAAAGGCAGGGGTCCAGCAGCACGATGTAGTGAAAAGTGGCAGACAGTCTCCTTGCCGGTCCTCATGCACTCCGTGCTCCCTGTTAGAGCCTTTGGCGTGTGTTGTCTCCTCTTCGAAGAACATGCTTCTCCTGGACCTCTTCATAGCTCACTCTTTCACCCCCAATGGTCTTTATTCAAATAAAACCTTCTCAGTGAGACCCGCCCTGACCCCACTGTGAAACTGACGTCCCATCCTCCCTCCCCTTGCAGTCCCATGCTGCCTTGCTCTGCCATCCTCTTCTCTTTGTTCCATCCTAAGTAACTTGCTTATTCACTGTGGCTGTGCTTTATCGATGGTCTCCCCCTGCTCGTGTGTGAGCTCTGCAAGGGCAGGCATCTTTTACCTATAGAAATCATTCCCTCTGCTCCCTCATTTCCCTCAACTATTTCCCTCTCTAAACATGACTTCCTGACCTAGCATTTCCCACTCCCTCATAATACTGATCTGGCTCTTCCCCTAGTATCATGGTCAGTTCCTTAATCTCCCATATGCTGTCTAGCTCATTAGCACCTTTACAACTTTGTTCCCTAACATTTAGCCTGAAACACTGACCAGCAACTTTAAATTGCCTTACTTAGAGTCTCGGATGCCTTCTATCCTGTAATTTTTAGTTTTGCCCAGCTCCAGCCCTGGGACACCTACTTTCCCCAATTCTCATCTAGCACCCAAGCACTAAAATAAGAGGGATAAAATCGTACATACGAGGATGACAGAAATACTGTTGTCTGTGTTTATTTAGCTGCTATAACTGCCGTCACCGCAGCTCAGCCTTTTATTATCTCTGCTGACTGTCTCTCTTGGATCCTTTTCTTAAGTCCTCAGCCATCCAGTCTAACCATCCAGTCTGGGTCTTGCCTCCACATTGACTCAGAGATAAATCTTTTATCACAAGTCCTTTATCTACCCTTTTGTCCACCTCAAACCATCTCTGCATCTGTAGACCTCCACCTCCAAAGTTCTCTGTATTTCTAGGTGCCTGTTTTTCTCTTCACTCCTTTTTCAGAGGAAGAATTGCCCTTCTCCATGCGAAAAGCAGCCTCTCTATTTACATTAAGGTATTCTACCTCTTCCAACTCTCCTGGGATCTCATTCCTTCAGATAAATCCTCTTCTCCAAATCTTCAGTCTCTTGCTCTTCTCCTCTGCCTACAGCCATGCTAATTCTACACCTTACGTCTTATTCTAATATATCTTTGAACTATCCACGTTTAATATTTTCTCCCCTTTTGGATCTGTTTTCTTATAAATAATTTATTCCTCAAGCTTTTGTTCACTGTACTTTAAGTCTTTCATATGTAAAGATTCTCATTGTCAAGTCTCATGGTCTTTTCTCCATCCTCACCTTGGCGTCTGTGGCACTGGCCAATTTTAATCAGTCCTTTTCCAGCCCTTCCTCTTGCTTCAATCCCCGCAGGCTTTCCTATTCTCCTACTTTACTACCCACTTCTTCTCTATGGGTTTCCTTCATGGTTTCTCTTCTTCCTCCCACACCAAAAATCAAGACATCTTATGAAGTTTAATCATTGACTTATTCTCTGTCACTTTTCTTCTTCTACGTCAGTTTCTTTTGGGCATTTTCTTATCCTGGTCAATGGTACCATCATTCTCTCAGGAACTGACTATTCCAAACTCAGTTTTGTACTTTTTAAGATTCACTCGCCCATAGTTTTCTGATTTCCCTCTGGTATATGTGTCTGGCACCAGCACAATACTGTACCTACAGAGGAGACTTTGATCTTTCCTGGAAATAGGCTCATTGAGCATTATTTCCTTCATAGCAGAGACCAATCATTACAGCATCACTGCTTGAACCCATCATACTCAGCTCCCAGGTTGCTTCAGAGGTACTCTCGATATACCTTACCCAATGGCTATAACATTCCAGCTAGGCTCTCTTTTTGCTGCTCAAGCACGAGAAGATACAGGATTGCATGAAGCCCAATCACTAGCTCATCCAGTCAGGCCCTGAGGCAGGTGAGCAGGCAAGGAGACAGCTCTCTAACACCATCTGGCTGACTCACCCAGGGCTCTAGACACCATTTAAACTGTCCTGGGATCTGGCTTCCCCAAAGGTTGCCCACGTACAGAGGAATTAATACTCTGTGGGATAAACTTGGATCAATAAGAGATGAAAGAGAATAAGTGTCTGACAGACAAAATCAACTTCATTCTCCCCTCCTTTCATCAGATAGTGCAAGTCAAAGTGATTCTATACAGCCTTCCCAGAAAAGTCTCCCGTGACTGAGCAACAGCCATCTGTGTTTCTTTTAAAGCTGTGGCCACCTGGTATTTGATTTCCCTCCTTGTCTATCATTTTATTTTACCTTATTTTTCCTTCTCTGAGGAATCATACCACTTTTGTGTCTGTAAGTCTTGCATCGGGTGTCTACTTTCTAGGAAAACTAGACTAAGACAGATATTTAGTAATCCTTAGTCTTTCTGTCGGCCCTGTTTAGTCAGTCAATTGTTCAATCACTTAGTTCTACTTTCCCTTCCTTTGCCTCTTTAGAGTCAGTCACCCTCTTAGTCTCTGCTCTTATCACCTTACACCTGGGATACTGCAAAAAAAAAAAAAAAATCTCTTAACTAGTTGTATTAGTCAGAGTTCTTCAGAGAAATGAAACCAATAGCATATGTAGTCCCAGTCTGAAGGCTGGCAGGTTCAAAACTCAGGAAAAGCCAAGATTTCAGTTAGAGTACGAAAGCAGGAAAAATCGATGCCCCAGCTAAAAGTAGTCAGTCAGGTTGGAGGAAATTTTCTCTTATTCATTGGAGGGTCAGCCATTTTGTTCTCTTCAGGCCTTCCATTGACCGGTAACACCCACATTAGGGAAGGCATCTGCTTTAGTCGGTCTGCCAATTCTAATGTTAACCGCATCCAGAAACACCCCACAGACACACCCAGAATAATGTTTGACCAAGCATCTGGGATAGTCATGGTCTAGTTAGGTTGACACATAAAATTAACTGTCACACTCATATTTTCCCCTTCAAACTCTGATCTCTCAAATTCACTGCACAGTATAGCTAGCTAGTTTAATCTCCTCAAAAATACTATTTCCATCTTAAACAACTCTTCATTATTTTTAGTAGAATACCCAAATACTTTTCCCTCAGATAAAATATTCTTCATTTTATTTCTCTTATTAATTGACACAACCCATTCTCCATCATTCCATTTATTTTCTATTCTAGAGATACTCACTGGAGACCCATTTTTATCTCATGAACAAGCTGCACTTCTCCATCATTGTGCACGTCAACCTTCCTTTTTGAATATTTTATTCAACTTCCTGCAGAATTTAAACTCTATAAGAACAGAGAACTTATGTGTCTTGTTCCCCCTTACACAATGCTAAGTGTTCATAGCAGATCTCTGTCTGGAAACCTTGTGTGAACCCTAAGCAGAGGGAAGTAAGACATGGGAAAATGTAACTGTGGCTCAGCACTGATTAGCTTATTCCATAATGAGATAAATCCTGGAACGATGGTGTGGCTTCTTACAAGCCATACTGTTGCACAATTGCTCATCTGGCTTGGTGGATACCTCATTCCCTGTAAGCTGAAAATCAGAAGTCGCTCTGAGGAACTAAATCAGGAGGAACTAAAGAAGCATAAGGGAGCTTCGACCACTCACTTCCATTGTTGGTCTCATTCTAGCCCTACCTCGTGGCAACCTAAACCAAGTCTAAGCAGTCATTCTCACCAGTCTTCAAGCCCAAACCAAACTATGTGGTCTGCAATATTTTCTATAAGTAACCAGTAAGCATTTGTTAAATAAAGGAGAGAAAGTAAATGAATAAAGCCCTCGTCTTCTCTTCTCTGAAGAAACAATTCAATCTTAATTCCTTCATGAAAACTTTCCTATCTGCCTTTTTGCTATAGACCAAAATGAGCTCTCCTAAATTTTTTTGGCAGTTTTGTGTGTACCCCTCACTTGGTCCTTGATGATTTACTTTCTTGTATCGAAATTATTTCTGGGTCTATGTCTTACTTATGCAACCTTACTACAAGCTTCTATAAAATCCATATTTTATACCTCTTTGTTTTCCCAGAGTTAACACAATGTTTGCGCAAAGATTTTCCTTCCTCACTTTCTCTTTTCTCTCACTGCCCCCACCCCCAGCCCACTCCCTGGCCATGTTGTCACCCTAGAGGTTATATAGGATTAGCGGAGACGTGATACTTATATACACTCTGCTTCTAAACTTCTATAAGTCAGGCAAATTTGGTTCATTTTTTTTTTTAGGCCCTGCAGAACTTGCATATAAGATTTTTAAGTAAGTTTATATAATAAAGCTGGTTGAACTATGAATGATGAAAAAAAGCAGGATGCTGAGAAATGCTGATTCTTTTTGTATCATTCAAGAAGACCTTACTACTAGATAGAAATATAACAAAAACTTAACTATAAGTAGGCAAGAGAGTTATGGATGGTTTAATTCCTTTTTAATTTTTATAATTGTTTCAAAATGTATTTAACAAGTATTTCAAAAGAAAGAAGCATTGAAATGTGCTTATACTATGTGACTTCAATCATAATAAGCCTTTAGAGTAGAAGCTACTCATAGATTTATTTTAAAACTATTAAAGAATTTTTTAAAAATCGAGATTCTTAGCTTCTAGTCCCAGCATTACTATAACTGAACATCTTGAGGTTATAATCTTTTCTTATTTGAAAAAAACTGAGTCATCTCACATCTGGCACCCTAAAAATTCACTTCTAGCCTTCTTTAGGATATTATGGTAAGGCCCACAACACCTACCATAACTGTATTCTTTGCCCTCAGCTTTTATTAGTTCTGAAAAATTGCATTTGGTTTATCAAGTGAGAATCTGGGAGAATAATTTTGAAATTTTCTGATTAGGAGTCACCCTCCTAGAGGAATAATTAATTGTCATTTCTTAGCATCATCCTATTTGGAGGCAAGAATTATATTTAATATTGAAGTGCATTAATGAGTTTTAACTGCAGCACTGTCTTGGCAATAAAAAAAAAAAAAGAGTTTTCAATATTCTTTGTAATGATACTATTAAGACCTATGAATTAGTATTAGAGTGAGTGAGGCCTTAGGGTCCTGGGAGCCAATTCATGATTCATGGTCTGTAATAAACAGATGATACTAATAAAATATCATTTCCTTAGAGTTGTACATACTGAAGCAATACATGGTCAGAGTGATTTAGAATTACTAAAGATGAGCAAGGGAAACATGGGTTCACAGCTTCCATGAAAGTAGTGCCAGAGATGTTCTATCCCAACTCTCCTCTGTGTTCTGGGTGAATTTTCAAAGACTCATGTCAGACTAGTGGAGGACTTCAAAGTTATGGAACTAAATGTGTTCTTAAGTTACAGTAGCATGAGCAAGATTAACTCCATTGCTCATGAAAGCTAAATAAAAAGCCAGCGTTTACAATCCCATTAGCATGGCAGGCAGAATAATGGCTTCTCAAGGATGTCTGCATCCTAATCCCTGGGTCCTGTGACTATTTTATGTCACATAGTGAAAAGAAAGTAAGGTTGCTAATGGAATTAAGATCGCTAAGAAGCTGACCTTGAGATGGGAGACTGTCCTGAATTATATGGGTGGGCTCAAGGCAATCATAAGTGCCTTTTTAAGTGCAAGAGGGAGTTAGAATAGTGAGTGTCAGAATCAACTGATATGAGACAAACTCGATTTGGCCAATGCTGGCTTTGAGATGAAAACACCATTAGCCTCCAGAGACTGGAAAAGGCAAGAAAATTAATTCCTCTAGTATCCAGAAGGAAACAAATTCCTACCAACACACTGGTTCTAGCCCAGCTGAAACCCACTTTGACTCTGATTTTTGGAATAATAAGATAATGAATTGGTGATGTTTTAAAGCACTGAGTTTATGGCAATTTGTTACAGCAGCAATAGGCAACTAATACAATCAGCAAATATTTTAAATCCCTGAATCTGTTTGTTTGAACACCTGCTTTAATTTACTACTACATAACTCAGTTTACATATTCATCTACAAACATTGCCCTCATGTTTTGGGACAAGATCATAATTTATTTGTTTTTGTATCCTTAACTAACAGGTAATTGCTTCACGGAAGTTAAATAAATTGGTAGTCTTTTCCTTACCTCACAGGGCAATAATGTATTGTCAGTCAGCTGACCATTATGGACAGCTCCGTCCTCCTGGAACTTGAGAATCTTACAGAAGAATTTCAGTGTAAAAGTTTATCTCAAGCATTACCTCATTTCTCTGGTTTTTATTCTAATCATAAAATTTATAGGTGGACAGTACTAAATTGTGTCTACTGCCCTCATTTTAGCTTAAGGTACTGAGGCACAGACCAGCGAGTTATTCTATTCATTGCTGGTGAACCCACCCTTAGGTCTTTCCAAGGCAAAAAGCTGATGCTATGCATTCAAGTTTGTCTTGACTGGCAAGTGAGTGAAAACTAACAATATTTCATGTTCTGACATCAAACTACCAAAGCGACCAAAAGAATATTAATAAAAACACAAACTTTTCTTGAAAAGAAGCAGGCCATTTAATTGTAAGGATAGGGGTAGAGGAAAATCTTATGACATGACTAAGAGCCACTTGACTAGAGTATTTATATAGAGAGGAAGTAAAAAATATATTATCTATAGTTTGGTTGTACATAACAAATCATCTTCTGAGTGATTTGGTTTAATATTTACTTTCAAAACTAAAATATTATGCTATTTTTTCTGATTCAGTCTTCAAGCTATAGAAAAATAGAAATTATCTTCAAATATCTGGTTGCTTGCCAGTGAACTATTTGAAAAAGACAACAAGCTGTCTAAGCTTGCTATCAAAAAATACCGTTAAGATGAATGAAGTATGTCCAGTCACAGTAAACATTGAACAGAACTTTCTTATGTTGGGTATTTGTAGTCAATCTCTAATTCAATTTTCTGTTCTTAGGTTGGGTCAGGAAGAACAAAACACATTCACTAGGTATTTTATGAGGTCAAACATTCTTTTCTAAAAAATAAAAGCATGCAGCTTGTCTTAGAATGTTATTATCAACCTGATTTAGAGACATTTTCCCTCTGTCCTTTGACTCTCATCTTCTTAGATCTTTTCTCTCCTCTACTGGCTACTTCTGACTCTTCTCTTTTCACCCTTCTCCCTTTATCATTACTGACGAAGTCAGAGGATGGTTGAACTGACAAATGTGCTTTAATAGTCAATAAATACTAGAAAAATATTTTGACCCTGAAACATGGTGACATGGTTTGAGAAGTTGTTTTTGTTTCCCTTGAGAGAGAAAGATTGGTTTGGGTTTGGTTTTTAATCAAATGCCTAGAGACTTTATTTTGCAACTCCTCCACATTTTCACCATCAGAATGTTCTTACTTTATTATGTACAGCTAGTTATTTTATATAAATTTTTATTTTATTATTACTTATTATTGTATGTTTTTATGATTAGTAACTGGCACCTCAGACTGATGACTTCTCTTTTAAATGCAGTGGACAATATTTTACTACAATATTTTAATTACATCTATCTATTGCAATAGTTTAATTACCTTAAAAACAAAACAAATTCCACCAAATGTCGGATAGGCAGTAGTAAATATATAACTTGTGCAAAAATCAAGGTAATTGGAATTAATTCAATGGGGAACGAGGTAATCCTCAATAAGTTAGAGTATCATACTTTGCAATTATAGATAGCCATCAAGGTCGTGTAGTCAAACTGCACTGGTTTGTAATTTAAAACACTGAGGCTCATAAAATTCAAATGAGGAAAAATTCTTTGCAGGCCGAAATGAGACTGAACTCTGTCTCCTGCACTCTCAGACCAGTGGAATATTAATCAAGAAATATTAATCATAGTTCTTGCTGCTGTGAAAAGCAAGTGTCTTCAGTTTTAAAAAACACCCACTTCAAGTCACTGCTTTAGTAAATCCTGATCATATATAGTGTGTGGCGACTAGAGAAGAATATAAATGAGGATATAGCAATGCTAAAGTTAACATATCACTTAGAAGTTTCTAAATAGGTCATCAGACCATGTATTAATCATTTGTAAACATGTGTTTTAAATAAAAAAAACTTAAAGTAGCAATCCCCAAAACCTCTGTTTGTGACTATTAGAATATAGAGTTATTTTATTTCAGTTTCTTTTTTCACCAATGACTATCAGAAGTGGAAATGAAAATAAATTCTTTCTAATTTCTGTTAATTCTTTGACCTTCTGAAATATGGGTTTGTAAATGTTTTTTTGTTTTTTTTGTTTTTTTTTCAATTCAGATTTGAACACCTATTCTGTCAGGCACATACTCACTGCAGATACAAAAGCTTACAAAGATTGTTTCCATTCTTCTAGTTGCTCAGAATTGACATATAAGGCAGATACACCTTGTTTCAGTCGTAGCTATGTTAGAAGTGACTGACTGCCCCTTCTCAGGTTCGGCCAGTCCCAGCCCCTCTATCCTCAGCATTTCCTTAGTGCCCTATGAATTCTTTTCCTCAGTGTCTCCTACTCTATATGAATCTCATATAAATTCCCAAAAGCCCAAGTCATAAGGAGGAAGGTTCAGAGGGAAAGCATCCCAGAGAACCAGGGCCTAGTTCTAAACCAATCAATGACTTAGCACACACTTCCCACATCCATCCTCAGCACAGAAATAACACCCTAAGACGAGAGAACACAGAACAGATGTTAAGATACCATTAAAGGCCAGTGACTGTTGTCTGAAGTTGCATATTTCTGCAAACTAGCAATGGGCTTGGCAGATGTAACTTATTTCGAGGTAAGCAATCTTCTTTTACAGTTTTAATGTCGTTCCCATTGAAATCATGCCCTAAACTGAAACACATTAAGAATAAAGACCTTGCTCTAGAGGACTCAACTTATTAGATTTTTCTGAGAAAAGAGTCTATTTTAATTTTGCTCTCATAGCAGCTACCATGCTAGTCCCCAGCAGGAGCCTAAGGACTCTAACTTTTGATATGTCATAAAGAACTTTTTCTTGCTGTGAAGGAATATGCAGCTTTCCAGCAGCTACAGAAGCGAAACTTTCCCCCCTTGCTCTTCCTGGAGATTACTTGCGCAGAAAACTCTGAACTCAAAAGGAAAAAATAACCTATTATTTTCTAAGTCAATAGTATGTTTGCTTCTTACAAAGGCAACAGTAAATCCCTGGGAGAAATTGATGTTCCTTCATTTTATTAAAATGGTGGGTAAGGTCAGATTTAGGTAGGGCCGTGAAGCGAAACTTTCCCTTCAGCATTGCCCAGCCTCCTCTGTGGGCTTCACATCCATTCTGGCAAATTTATTACTCTGAAGCACTTAGCCCTCACGCTCTTCTCTCATCCTACAAAGAACCGTCAGCCCTTAAGAAAAGGATTGACTCCATGGAATTAAAAGTCGAAGTTGACTTTGTCTCTGATAGTGTTGTACTTAATCTATCTTGGGAAAGAAAAAAAAAAAGCTAATGCTACAAATGTCTGGAAATACAGAAAAAAATGTAACAAACATTTTTTGAACTACAAAGCTAACCTGTGGGGGGTTAGGGGAGAGGATGGGAAACCACCAGCAAGCAAAGAAAAGGAGGAAAAAGCACAACAGAATGATAAATAAAATAGGCTGGTTTCCCTGAAAAGTCTCATTTTTTTTAAACATATTTTTAAGGATTAACTTTAAATTATGTTTAATCAACTACATTAAAATTTTAGAGGTAATCAATCAATTAAAAAGTTAAAATAAATGTATCTTCTAACAGGGAAAGTTAATTTTTTTAAAAACTCATTATTCCATAAGCAATAAAAAAAGAAGAAAGGGCATATTTTTTAAAGTACATATTTAAAGAAGAAAATTTAATTTATATACATAATCATAATAAAAATCATTGGAGTAAATTTGCCAGTTAAAGGACAAGGATTTTAAAATTTGGATTAAAAAAAAACAAAGCCAATTACATGCTGTTTCTAAGAGATAGATGTAAACAGAAAGAATGAGAAAAATTAAAAGCAAAAGCATTTTAAAAAGATACAGTTATATAGATAAAAAAGCAAAAGCATAGATAAAAGTATGTAGAATATACCTAGAAAAAGATACTAACTTAAAGAAAGCTATAATAATTATATTAATGTCAAACAAAATAGACATTAAGACAAAAAGCTTTTAGAGTGCGAAATGTCACATAATGAAACCAGTTCTAGTTCCAGTTTACTTTTACGCATTAACACCATAATCTCCTAATAAGTAAAGCAAAACTTGGTACAACCACAAGGAGAATTAACAAATCAATCTTTCTACCCCATCCAAAAATCACACTCTTTGGAATTTACCCAAAGAAGTTGCCAACTTATGTTCACACAAAACCCCGCACAAGTCTATTCATAATTGCCAAAACTTGGAAGCAAACAAGATACCCTTCAGTCGGTGAATGGATATATAAACTGTGATATATCCAGACAATGAAATATACAGTGCTAAAAAGAAATGATCTATCACAACAGACATGAAAAAAACTTAAATGTATTTAAGTGAATCTTAAAGGACTATATACCGTACGATTACAACTATATGAGACTGGAAAAGACAAATCTACGGAGGCAGTAAAAAGATCAGTGGTTGCCAGGGGTTAGGAGTGGAAAGATGAATAGATGGAGCACAGAGTATTTTTAGAGCAGTGAAAATACTCTGTGTGATATTATATAATGATGGACGCACGTCATCAGACATTCGTCCAAACCCACAGAATGTACCACACCAGGAGCGAGCCCTAGTGTAAACTATGGACTTTGGGTGATTATGATGTGTCAGTGTAGGTTCATCAGTTGTAGCAAATGCACTGTTCTAAGTGAGTGATATTGATAATGGAAGAAGCTATGCATGTTTGTAGCTAACTAACACTAACACTAACACTAAAACTAACACTGCCCTTTAAAAAGAAAATGGATAAAGTCTTTTTAAAAGATATATTTAACCTAGCAATCAAAAGTACAAATTGCAACCACTATATTGTCTCACATTCATTGGAATGGCAAATACTGAAAACCCGATAATGCCAAGTGTTACCAAGAATGTGGAAAAATAAAGCTCTTATCCGCTGGTTGGACTGTACCTTGGAAAAACTTCTTTGAGTCCAATTTTCAAACTCTAGTTAGGTTGGAAATGCACACGCTCTATTAATTCAGAAATTCCATCTGGAAATATCTCCCCAAACCCTGTCAAACTTGTGCACAGGACTCATAGAGAGAAAAGCTGCTGTCAGTAGTGGGTGTAATAGCAAGGAACTTGAAACAAGCTAAATGTTTATCAATGAGAGAATGGATAAGTATATTTTAATACGGTCTATGAGATTTCTTCGGCAATAAAACAAATAACCTAGTTCTACCGGTATTAATGTGGTTGATTCTCACAAACATAATATCGAGTTACAGAAAAATACAGTACAATTTTATGTACATAAAACTTAAAAATGTACAAAATTGTTACATTTTTTTTGCAATACTTATATATATTTCAATGCAATTGGGGAGGAAAAAAGAAGTTATCAATAGTATTGATAACTATTGTTTCCTGAGCTGGATAATCAGAACATGAGTATTCATAGTATTATTTTCTATACTGTTTGGCATGTTTTATTTCACATTATTAATTTTCTCTATATTATATATATTGGCAATCTGAAATATATGTGTTTTTATATTATTTTCATCACATAGCTTTTAAATAAAGAAATGAACATTTAAAATGTCAACATTCTGATTTGTTTTAAAAACCATTACTGTGTTTTTAAACCAGAGAAGTTTTTTTGGCAATGGAATCTGATAATAAAACCTCCCTTGCCTTTAAATTATACTGCTCATTTTTTCTACCTTTCCGACTTGTAATAAGAGACAAATCTGGACACGTGAGTCTTAGTTTTCCACCGTGCACTTATAAATACTACCAAACCACTTATGCTCTGTAAAGCGTTCAAAATGCATTGCCTAACGCTTATTGCTTAGTGGGTTCACTTTTTAAACTGCTTGTTCCAACCAATCCTCTAAGAGTCAAGGATACGTGGATCTAAAAATGAAATAACCAGAAATTCTCTGCTGGAGCACTTCCAGGGCCAAACTAATCCTTTCGATCTTTCTCTCATCTCTTCCTGTCCTCCTCCCCTTTCTTTTTCTATTTTTTTCTTCCACCTAGGAAAGGGAATGAAGAAACAGTCACTGTGCAGCTGTGGTCTCCATGCGGTCCTTCTCCACAATTTCAGACCTTCACTCACCACTTCATGTTTTACTGCTAGGTTTCCAGGAGCAAGCTGATTACTGAATGCTTTCTGCTTGTTTGGCTCAGGATCTAGCCAAAACAAATTCATCAGAATTCACAGCTAATATACAGGAATTAAAGCTATGATTTTTCTTATGAAATGTCCTGTAAATGATAATCTCTTCTTCCAATAAAGTTATACAAGTCGAGGTTTCTAACTGGTTCAATATATCATGGTTCCCTGAGTCATTTGGTCATTAGCAATCCATACCTTCTGAACCGAGCTACATGGTGAAAACAGGCCATGCAAACCTAATTAGTACCACTGGGAGCATGCACAGTGACTCTTTGTGGATGGCTCACTGTAGCATTAAGTTATATTTTTCTGTGCTGGAGGTGGGAAAATAACCTATGTATTTTACTCATTTTCATGATCAGAAAAATGGCAACAGGGGCAAATTCTGTTAAGACATTTATATTAGAAGTTTCCCAATTCATCTAAAGAAAGCAGTTCAAGATACATGCAAATATTTAGCTGTTTTTGCAACCGTGTTTGTAAATCTGTATTTCTGTTTGCGATATTTGAGAGGAAAAAAGAAAAGAGTTGGAATATTCAGGGATTTGAATGTAAGGGCTCGATGGAGAAAAGAATGGCACATTCCTATAATGGAATATTAAACATCCATTTGAAATGCCTGCAAATAGTAAAATAATATGGAAACATATTCACAATATGTTGTTAAGTGAAAGTAGATCTAAAAGCAGTGTATATAGTATGATCTCTTTTCATATTTAAAAAATAATAATATGAAGGCGAAAGGTATGCAGCAAGATGAAAATAACAGTGGTTGACTCTTGCCATTGTGATCACAAATGTCTTTTTATACCTTTTGCTTATCCGTATTTTTCAACTCTTTCATAATAGCCCTGTATTACCTGTGTAATAAACAAGAGAGAAGGAAAAGAAGGTCACTGGATTTAAATCCACTTAAATTAAAATATGGAATGACAGATTCAAGCAGAAATCAAGTTTTTAAAGATGGAAAAGCACTTAAAAAATGTGAAACTTCAATTTTCTTTCTCTGTTGAATTCACGAAAAAAAAAAGATTATGGGTAACTAAAAACAAAGGTACACAAAAATTTTGTGTCAGCCTTTTGTAAATATTAGGTTTATGAGATAGAGCCGTCTAAGGGGGGACTAGGAAAAATTAGTCAAATGAAGCAACTACTAATAAACTAGACAAAGACAAAATCTTCTTATCAGTGTGAATTACCAACCACCCAGAAAAGGTACATATCCAAAATTTTTCTAAATTGCTTCAGTTGTCAACAATGGGGTTGCACAGTTGGGAATGCCTGAGATAAGAACTGAGCCTCAGGTCTAAGAAAGAATGATGATACATATCTTACTAGAGAATTATTTTAATAGATTTTCATTTCCTTAAGGGTACATAGCCTTAGATAATGTACTCTGATACATGTGGTAAAAATATTTATTATCATAATTTCTCCAAATAGATAATTCTCTCACTGAGAAAAGATGACAATTTTTTTTAAATAGTGGTTTGATATCAAAATGGCTTGCCATTTGTAAAAAAAATTAGGTTTACTGTTCCTCTAACATTATTTTATTAGTAACACAGTCATCTAGGCACCTTGGAATAGTGATAAAATCTCTAACTATAAGTATACTAGGAATTATTTTTTTAATCTTTGTTTTATTGGAATCTAATTTTTGTGATTCTCTTACTGGTGTTGCTGTAAGTAAACTTATGGCTTTTCCTTAATAATGTGGTTTTAGTCAGACTCATGTCTTTCTGTTTCCCTGCATATACTAGTAGTCCAGGGTCAAAAATACGATATTCTTCAAATATAAACCAATAGCTTAAAACTTCTCATAGACTTGAATGCAGACTTCGTGAGCTGTTACCCCTAAGACTTTTCCACAGCACAGTTGGGGGGCGGGGAGAGAGAGAGAGAGAGAGAGAGAGAGAGAGAGAGAGAGAGAGAGAGAGAGAGAAGATAAATAGATGAGGGGCAAGGAGAGTGTGGTATGTGTGCAATAAATCTGGTTAGGACTAAATGTTTTCACAGGGTTTGCAAATATATTCTAGAAGAAAAACAGAAGTGAAATTACTTCTGCCAACACCCTCCTCCTTAAAGACTAAGTGATATAGAAAAGGTAGGGGTATGTTCTCTGTTAGTGGACCCAAATCTAGAGATTAGAGATAAGCCCCATTAAGGGCTTCCTCTAACCAACATGAGAAAAAGCGAAGAAGCACTTGGAAAAAATACATTCCAGTCAGTACAGAAATAGTTTATTAAAAACAGACCATTAGAATTTCTTCAGGTAACTTGAGCCGGACTTGGAAAGAGAAGGGCTTCGTGATTGCAGGATGCATCAGTAAGAGAGACAAGGTGGACCACTGAGCTCAGCTGTACCCTTCTTTACCCGTTACCAGTTTACCTCAGCGCCCTGCTCCCACTTCATGTAAATAGGTTTTCCCACGTACGCTGCATATGAGAGTTCACATCTGGGTAGCCTAGAAGTTGTACTTTTTAATTAGAGGTCTTTCATTCCATGGGTTTTATTCATTAAGAGAACCTATCCAAGCACACCAAACCTAAATGATAGTGTTCCAATAATAATAAATTAAGTTAAATTTTCTCAAACTAGCGCTGTTATACACTGAACTGTGTACCTCCCCAAATTCACATGTTGAAGTTCATTACTCCCAGGATCTCAGAATATGTGCTATTTGAAAAGAGTCATTGCCAATGTAATCGAGTTGAGATCATACTGCAGAAGAATGATTCCCTTATTCTATATGCCTGGCACAATGTCCTCATAAAAAGGGAATTTGAACACAGACACACAGAGGGAGAATACTATGTAAAGATAAAGACAGAGATTGGGGTAATGCTTCTACAAGCCAAGGAATGCCAAAAATTGCCAACAAGCGACCAGGAGCTAGGAGAGAGGCATTCAACAGATTCTGTCTCACAGCCCTTGGAAATAACTCCTTCTGCTGACACCCTGATCTGGGACTTCCAGCCTCCAGAACAGTGAGACAATACATTTCTGTTGTTTAAGTCACTCAGTCTGTGGTATTTTGTTATGACAGCTTGGGCAGACTAGTGCAAGCACTGAGAACAAATATGCTGTTTAGCTGCTTTTACTTTGTGTTATCCACAATACAATCTATGTCACAGAGTACAACCACAAAAGCTAATAGCTGATAGGAGACATAACCCACAGAGTTTCTTTAGTCTTACTGAAATATGTCTACCTTCAGTAGCACCATATCCTAGAGACATAAAAAGGGTGTTATAAAGAAAAATCGATTTCTAGAATCCTGGTAGGTCAAAACAAGGCAACTTTCTGAGGCGTTGTTATCAAAATGAAAAACGCTTAAGAAAAAGTGAAAGAGTTTGAGGAGTTTGTCTCCAGTTACTTCACTAAGTACTTTCTCTCTCCCACACATTTTCCTCTGTCACTGATCCCTTATTCCAGATAAGTCTCGTTTCCTACCTACTCACCCATCCACTTTTACTCTGCTGTCGTTTATACTTTCCCCAGTCGTCTACATATTTCTTTTTCCTCATACTCCCCTCGTCTTCTCCCACTATTCTCTTGTGCACTTTTTAAGTAATCGCTCTTTAATGCTGCAGATGTAGTTGCCATTAACTTCAGTGGAGGCCGAGTGTGTGCAGAAGTGGATATGGGGTTAGCTTTGCTGCTCCCACGAATCTACTGGACTTCTAGCAAGTCGAGAAAGTAATGAAAGAGTTTTTAGGGGTGGTTTCTGGCAGTAAACTCCAACACTATAAATAAACTCAAATATTATAAATTCAACTTTTGTTGCTAGATTTAGAGAAGTCCTTAAGCCAGGCTTGGTTCAAGCCCAAGGAAGGTTGGATTAGACCAAGGAGCAAGTGGATGCTGATGAGAATTGAAGGGGGTGAGAAAAAGAAGGTATTAAAGATGTCAAGATCAATAATAATGATGAAAACTAAAACTCATTGAATACTCATATGCTCAGTACATTGTCTTCGTAAAAACCCAGGACACTGATCAATATTTTTTAAATAATGGTAATATTTTAAAAATATATAACTGCAAATTCCAGAAAATAGTCCGAATGTAAACAAGAGATTATTTTATTTTCCTGGTTGTTCTACAGCAATTTGCTAAACAATTTTTTAAGATATTAAATTTCTCTAGGGAGATTTTTAAAAAATCTACTCATCAGACAGAATGCTTCAAAATTCCAGGAATTATTACAAACCTTTTTTTTTCTTCTTATGAGATACTTTATGTATTTCCTTATAATGCTACAAATGATACTAAACCCAAGGACTCATTTTCAAAACTTATTTTTAAAGTATTTTACTGGGGGATGATGAAATTGGTGGTAAGTTCTCCAGAAGTTCTCAGCCTCTGATCTGTATTATCAACCTCTGCCTAGCTACATCAGAATTTACCCACCACAGTGGTCAATTTGCCATAGTCATAGGGATTAACTGAGGATTAACTGAGGATGTCTGGAGGAGCGACTGTTTAACCAAGCTGGGAATTCCTGGAAAATTCCCCCCAAAAGAACACTTATATGCCTATTCATTCAACCAACATTTCATAAACACCAACTTTTGGGCAGATTATTGTGTTCTAAGAGTAAAAATGGTCAACGTATACCTCCCAAACCTGGCCTTGAGTAGTCGATATTCTGGTTGGAGAATTACAACCGAAAGAGAAAGAACTATGAATCTTATAGCACATTTTAAATCAACATTTGGAAATACTTCTCAAAAAAAAACTAAAATATTGATTTTTTTTTCTACTCAGGGCTGATTTTATGTTTTGATTTCTTGTAATTGAAAAAAAATCCACTAGAAATTATCTAGAAAAAGTAAGCTTATTTCTCTGGACATATTAACTCTTTTTAATTTTTATTTAGCAAACCCATAGCCAACCTTATTGTAGTCACTGAAAAAAAATTAGCCTGTTATTCATTATTACAACCATGTGAAGTATGTATTATTACTTTTCTCATTTTATAAATAAGGAAATTGAGGCCCAAAGCCAGTAAGTAACCCACTCAGGTTTATGAAGCTAACAAGTAGGTTACCTTTAAGTAAGATAATAAAAGGTACAATATAAAATAAACTATATCAAAACGAAAAGGAAAATAAATTATATTTCATGTTGGATTTAAATTAAATCAGAACAGGATTCTTTAAAAATTTCAATGCCATACTAAATAGGACAAAACAGTCTGTCCTTGATATCTAAGGATGTGTGTGAAAGAATAAAATGTAAAAAAATAAAATATTTTCAAAGAAAACCAGGTTGTCCTACTGCCCTTTCAGACTAGGTAAAGAGCAGTTAATCAATCTATGTGAATCTATCTTGGATCTATTTGAATGTTTGGCCTATGCAACCTCCTTTGGGTAAAACATTTAATCACAAACTCAATATAATTAAGTTATAGTTTACTTTTCTGAAACATGGGGATTAAAAACAGCACCTATGTCATAGGGTTATGAAAAGGTTAATAATGTACTGGTATAGCATCCAGGTAAGATACCAGGATACTGGAAAGGGACGCTCACCAATTGGTACGCTTTGCTAAGAATGAAATACAGCTGTAGATAGAAAGGAAACCTTAACATCCACACAACTCAAAAGTAAATGCCATCATGTACATCAGCCAATAAGCCAATGTGTAGTCAAAGACAGCTTCCCTAACTTCCTCAGTTCACCATAATTTTACTATTTTTTTTTCAGGTTAGAGATTTAAAACAAAACAAAATAAAACAAAAAAAGTTTATACTTTGAAGCAATGTGATACAAAATCCTACAAAACTCTGCCTTTTAGAAAATCTTATGGAATACATTTATGCACTTCTTGGTAAAAATGACTAAGTAAGTATTCTGGCGGTGAGAGACTAGGTTGTAGAAAATCAACTGATCACATCTACGAGGGGAGCTCAGGCTTTTAGCTTTATTATATCTTGGAATAGGAAAGGAAAGCCATGCACAAGCCTGTCTAATTTTGATGTTTCAATAAATACACTTTAATTAACAAGCTTCTTTTAAAGAGTTCTGAATTCCACTAGCCTAGTGCCGCTGAGGAGCTCAAGATATAGACTGAGCCTTCTGTTGCATCAGCTGGCAGCTTCCTCGGACTCATGACCAAAGCGAACTTAGTTCGGACCAAGATGTTTCATGAATTGTCGAGGCAACTGATTCAATGGATAACCATCAGATTCACAGGATTTCCTAAGCCCCTGGAAATATAGTTCTAATTTCATAAGGCTTAGCCTGCTCACCAGTCCTTAACACTGGCTAGGTAGAAAGATCGATTCATGAATTTGGGTGGCATGTCTACCTTCTTGCTTGCAACCACTCCCGCTACCTGTTCCTGGTTCGACCTCATGGAACACATTTATGTACTTCCTTAAGTCCTCAGAGGAATTCTCCTTTCGTTGGTGGTGCTTGCCCTCCAGAATTTCAAGTTCCAGGAGAGCAAAGACCGTTTTGCTCACTGCTGAACCCTTGGTTCTTATCATACTGTCTGGCACAAAGTATATGTGTGTGCGTATTGATACACAGAAGGTTGGCATTACTGATTGGAAAGGAGGAAGTAAGCTGAGCTACCTATTATAAAGGCCAATAATAATGAGAAAATAATCTGATTTTTGAGTGCTACTCAGACCTTCATGTACATTAAAAATCATGAGGATCATGCTACAATGCAGGTTCCCGTTGGAGCTTACGGTTCTGTAGCTAATGACAGTACCAGAATATACCTCCCCAAAATATGCCACTTTGGTAAAAGGATGATTTTGAGCTAAAAGAATAGAGAACCAGCACTACCTCTCCTTAAGTACCTAAAAATCAAGTATAAATTTCTCGTTTTGTAAAGGAGATTGCCATTTATAAAAATGTTGCTGCATGAGAAAGAGAGCTAGCTACTCTAGGACACAACTCTTATCATCCGAGAGACTCTTATCTGCATAACAAGACAACCCTTTCTTCCCCTGGCTTTCCCATAAGGTGTACCCTGCACACGCCCAGAAGCTCCAAACCCCATTTCCTTTGTTTCTCCTGGGACAGTATGTAAGCCTCACTCATTTGGCTGCCTCCTTGAGTCACAAATTTTCTTTGTTAATTCCTGTGTTAAAAACTGTTTTGTTGCTGTCGTTAATCTGTCTTTATCATTCAGTTGAGAGCCTCAGCCATTGAGTCTAGGGGGCAGAGTGAAATTTATTGTTCCTAGGCAACAGTAAGTAGCTCACTGGTGCTGCTGGTCTCCTGATCACACTCTGAATAGTGAAGCCCTAGGTGCCAGCCATAAATGAGTAATGTAGCAACAAATACTCAAATCCAATGCACTATGTAGAAGACAGTAATTCTACCTCATGACGAGTACTATGCTAAGTACTTCAGATAGCTTTTCTTATTTAATCCTCTCTGCAATATACTAAGTATTATGGCATAAATTTAATAATGCAGAGATGAGACCATTGAGACTTAGAGAAGCTACATGATTTATAGGAAGTCTCACGGCTAGTAGATCCGCCTACCTCTAAGTCTGTATTGCCTCCAAAACAGAGACTAGATTCTGAAACACCAAGGTCATCACACCACAAAGAGAAAAGCAAATGGAGAAAGGCTGTTTTGGACCAATTATTAGTGTAGTCATATCTCTGGGTCGGAAGATTGCCACTTGAGCTCAACTCCTAATTCAAAGGACAGTACTCGCCATGAAATGGGCTAGGTCTTTCTTTTTTACTATAAATTATTGTATTTTATTTCATTGATAAAAAGAATATACAGCTAAGATGAACAATATGATAATCTGATATACACAATCATAGTCAAATAATTGTTAAAGTCAATCTAATTAGCATATTCATTTTCTCTCCCCAAAATAGTTACCATTTTTTTTTATGTGGTTAGAGCACCTGAAAACTAATCTCTTAGCAAATTTCCAGCATTCAACACAGTATCGTTAACTATGTACGGTCATGCCATGCCTCAGATCACCGGGTTTATTCAAACCACATAACTAGCTGTGTACCCTCTGACCAACATGCCCCCAATCCTCTCACTTCACAGGTCCTGGAGACCAACATTCTACTCTCTGCTTCTACAGAAGTTCTACTTTTTTAGACTCCACTTAAAAGTGAGATCATGAAGTTTTTTTCTCTCTGTGCCTGACTCCTTTCCCTTAGCGTAATGTCCTCCAGGTTCTTCATCCGTGCTGCTGCAAATGGCAAGATCTTTCTTTTTTAAGACTGTAGTATATATACATACATATATATATGCATATATATAAAATATTTCTACTATGTATTATAATTGCTGTATATATTGTGCTATATATAGAGAGAGAGAGCAATATTTTTATTCTTTCATCTGTCAAAAGACACTTTTGTTTCCATATCTTGGCTATTATGAATAATGCTACAATAAACATGGGAGTAGAGGTATCTCACTGAGGTACTGATTTAGTTTTCTTTCAATACATACCCAGACCAGGAATTGCTGGATCATATGGTAGTTCTATTTTTAGTTTTTGGAGGAACCTTCATATTATTTCCCATAATGGCTGTAGCAATTTATATTTCGCCTGACAGTGCACAAGGGTTCCAAAAGAGCTAGGTCTTAAGGCAGACAAATCAGGGCTTAAAACTGTGTTCCATCTGCTGACTTAGTGTGAACTAAGTCATCTTACCTTTCTGAATTTTGGTTACTTTTTATGTAAAAAGAAATTTTCATCATAGAGTTCTAAGATAAGATGTGATGATAAAACCATTTTACAGTACCCAGCACAATGTCAATTATGCACAAGTTATTAAAACCATTTTGTATCTTTTTTTCTTTTTTTTTTTCTGCTACCTTGCCTGGTTTCTACTCAGTTGTGAATTTGGTAGCACAGATTAACCTTCTGCTTACAAAGTAAATGGTACTTTGGTATCTGTAGCCAAACACTTCTAAAAGAGTTTATGAACAATCTACTCCAGCATATTCTAACTCTAAATTTTAACATTGTCTGTAATAAAAACGAAGTAACTATCTTTTGCTACTTTGCTGAGAGGGTCAAGATGAAGTGGACTGTGATATTGTTTAAGAACCAGTGTGAGCATTTAAAGATAGTTTCTATGTCAACAACAAGTCATGGTACTCACATCATTTCTATGAGCTTCTATGCTCAGAGGAGAATGTTCTGACTTACCTATTACTATTTTAAAGCACAAAGTATTAAAATTTGAAGTGAGATTAGTTCCAAAGGGCCTCTTCTTTATGATGTAGCAGACAATTTCTTTCATGCAAAGGTTCGGGCAATTTCTCAGGAATGTGTGACTTTGGGGTATAGATGCTGAGCCCATGAATCAAATTAGCTTTATAGTAAAACATTAATCTATTCTCCTGGTGCTTTCCTTAAAAGTATTAAAAAGAAGTCACTTAAGAATTGTTGCTAGGAGATCCTAGACACCAATTTCAAGAAACAAAATTCTACTTCCAATTATCTAGGTAAAGTCAAAACTCTATTTTAATATCATGATATTTAACCCTGAAAGGTTTAGTGGATATTTATCCTCATAAAAAGCATCACCTTAATTCTGTGTCCCAGGACCAAATTCTCTGAATGCCTGCCTGTAGTAATCTGTATCACATATACCCTCCAAAAGATTCACTTGAATCAAGAATAGGTTTTTCAAGTGGAAAGATCACAAGAAAAAAAAAATAAAGAAACAAACGAACAAGAGTCAAAGGATAGGTATTAGAGACAGTAAAGTGAGGAGGAGTAAAAAATCCATGTTATGCAAGATTACTAAGTGCCTTAACATGTGTCAAATTTTTGAGAAAAATTAAACTGAGAGGAGAAATGATAAAAGGGTATATGCCCTGGTGGATTTTTTAAGAATCACTTAATTATTGATCTCTCTTTATTAGCCTCAGTAACCCCAGAGAATTTTCTCTAGGAAATTTTTCAGTTTCAAAATCCAAGATCATGTTTGTTATCTAAGCTAAGGCAAAAGTTGAAAGTTGATAAACAAGTCATCCATACAATTATGAGGGTAAACAGCTGATAGTGAAAAGTATTTTTATTATGTTAAATGATTTTGCCTAACTGTAGGCTAATGCAAGTGTTCGGAGCACCTTTAAGGAAGGCTAGGCTAAGCTATGAGGTTCAGTAGGTTAAGTATATTAAATGTATTATTGCCTTACAATATTTTTGACTGATAATGGGTTTTCCTGGATGTGACCGCATCATAAGAGTGAAATAATAATAATAATATGGAATAAGCATTGCTAAGAGAGTCACTTAAAATAGAGTAAGGGAAATGGTGCTTCTTGTGCCTCAGTTCTGAGTTGCTGTTAAGTTATGGCTGCAGCATAGACACATATGGACTTTACTTCCTCCCTTGTTTGTGTATTGGAACTAACCAATCCATACTCACCTCGCCAGCAATCCTTCACTTGCATGAAAGAATTACATTTTATGATTTTGCCTTTATGAACCCTGCTTTCTTTGTTCTCTCCAGTGCGATTTGGGTTGCTACCTGAATCTCCTGGGTTGCAATTCTTTATTGCTCAAATAAATGCTTTCCATTTTTTATTACGGCCCAAACCTTTTTTGGCTGACAGTAAGTCGAAGAATATCTAAACTTTATCAGCATCCCAGTCCCACTGTTGCCGCCGCACTAGACATTCCATTCCTTCTTTGTTGTCTAGCATCCATAATGTTTAGATGGCATTGTAGAAGGCAGGCAAAAAATTGGACCAATTTATTATAAAAATTATGATGCCTGACTCATGCAGAAATTGTTTTTAACACTATTATGAACACTTAACTGAGATTTTTAATGTGTTTCTCCTACATAAAGAGTTCCAGACCTAATATCCATTGTTTTACTTCCTCTGACATTAGGGTAACACAAAAGAACAGTAACATGCAAATAAATATCTCAGAAATATCCTTGACAACAATATATGAATTAGTTAACATCATTAATTAACCTCTGGGGAAGATCTCTTAAACCCTGATATTAAAGTAAATATTTCAATTTACCCCTAGTAAGTAAATTTTATGGAAAATCCAGCAAGTGATATAGAAACTTTACTCTCAGATCTACCAAGACGAAAAGATACTGAGTAATTTGAAACGCAATATCACAAAAAGCAGAATTTTGTTTCTCTGCCTCAGATAGTGGGTTATTTTAATTGATAAATAGAAAGAGAAAGTCTTTTCCCCAGATAAAAAAATGAGGAACAGCTGAATTTTGTGTAATTATTAGGAGGAAGGAGAAATAAAAGGATTTGCTTGAAATTTCTGAAACCCATTAAGGTTTTGAACCGGAAAATTTCAAATACCATCACAGAACTCAGTCCCAAACTTTTTTCCTCTAAAATTATTTATTTTCATCACAGACTTTTAGCTCAAGATTTATTTTACGAAGTTTTACTCTGCGTGTGATCTTTCAGTATGTTATTCATTGCAGGTTTTATTTAACTTATGCCAACATTGATTTTTTTTATTTTTAATGATTGGATTTGCAGCTTATACCAATAATGGCTATTGATAGATTTTTTTTTTTTTTTTTGCCAAGACCTGAATCAAATTTGTCCCTTATTTTCTATTTCCCCCCCTAGAAAAATGCCAAGTGAATAAAAATCCAAACCTCTACTGCCATCCAGTGGTTCTTCTGAATTTTTCCAAATAAAACATCTTCGCTGCCTTGAACCATAACTAGCATTTTAAGAGCATTTTTTTCTTAAATAGCTAGAATATTTTAGAAATTTTAATCTGAAACAAATAAAGATAGAACTTTAAAAATAAACTATGTATGTCTATTGTACATACTTATTATTAATGGCATTTTAACCATAGCAACAAATAATAAACACAATAATAGCCCATTCTCAACTTACTATATTTGACATGTGATTTCCTTAACTTTTTATTATGAGATAATTAGAGATTCACATGATGCTGCAAAAATAGGATATATAGTCCCATTAATAAACTGCCAAACTCCTTTCAAAATGATTATACCATTTTAGTTTTCCAACCAGCAAGGTATGACAAATTCATTTTCTCAACATTTTTACAAGCATTTGGTCTCATCGTTGTATTTTATTTTAGCCATTCTGACAGGTGTGTAGTGATATCTCACTGTGTTTTTAATATGCATTTGCTTAATGGCTAATGATGCTAAACAAATTTTCATGTATTTGCTTATTATCCACATTTTCTCTTTGGGAAATACCTGTTTACATCTTTTGCCCATTTTCTAATTTTTTTTTACTGTTGACTTTTGAGAGTCCTTTATACATTCTAGATATAATTCCTTTGTCAGATATGGGGTTTGAAAATAGTGTAGGTGTCTTTTTATTCTTTTAACAGGGTCTTCCACAGAGCAAAAGTTTGTTATTTTGATGAGGTTCGATTTATCAAAAAATATTGTTATGTATCACACTTTGGATGTCACGTCCAAGAACTCTTCCTAGCCCTAAATCCTGAAGACATTCTCTTTTGCTTTATTAAAAAATGTTTTATAGTCTTACATTTTACATGTAAGTCTATGATTTATTTTGAGTTATTTTTTGAATTAGGTGTGAAGTTTAGGTTGAAGTTCATGTTTTAGGATGTCCAATTGCTATAGCCCTATTTGTTGTAAAAACTAACATTTCTCAATTGAATTATTTCTGCACCTTTGTCAAAAATGAGCTGGGTATTTGTGTATAACATGATTTTTATATTACTTGATAGTTAAACATATTGCATGATGAATTCCAACAAGTCTTTTGACAAAACCAATTTTGATAAGAGATAATTTTATAAAAATTAAAAGGGAAGCTGAATGACATTTGATGACTTTTGCTAGGAATACAGAAAATTATTCAAAATGAGGAACAGAATCTTAAATAATCTTAACACTACCTGCTGAGTTCAAATCCAATTTTCAATGAGGAGCTGCATAAATGTCAGCACAGAGTGGGGTCTCTGACATGACTTCCATAGTTTAAATCCTGGGCAAGGCCCTTGGAGCCCTCATTATCAAGCATTTTAATTTTTGCATTTTTTAATCTTCAAAGTAGAAGTAATAGTCCATCTATCTCTCCTTGTGTTCCTGAGAGGCTGAGTTAGTAAATATAAAACACTTAGAACAGTGCTTGATAAATTATGACTGCAATAAACATAAGCTTTCATTAATTAAATCTGATTAAAAGTCTGAAAATTTCAGTGACAGTTTGAGTCAAATATATCTTTTAAAATGAAATATATTTATCCTAAACCTTGAGCAAATTCCCTACTCTAAGTCAATTTTCTTATCGTAAAATAGGATTGTTGTGAGAAATAAATGAACTAAAATTTCAGGAGATTTTAGCACAGGGTTCTGTTACATAGCCAATAATCTCCTTTAGTAAATACTACTCTTCTAAAATTTAAAACACAATTTATCATAACTTAGCAAATATTTCCAAAGTCTTAATGTATACATAAAGTACAGTGTTAGCTACCAGGGTTAAAAGCAATAAAGGCAGTCCTAATGCCAGATTGCATTTTATAGTCTACAAACAAAGTTAGTCCATTTGAAATAGAAAAGAGAGGGAAGCTATTGCTCCCAGAGGTTTATGAGGCTAACTAGATTCAATATCCATGATGCCTAAATGTAGTTTGGGTGCTGGCAAATTTCAACCCCAAGTTTTTAAAGATGGGGCCAACAATGAGCAAACCCATGAAAATTAAGTTTCTCTGATACTCTAAAAAAAATAAATAAATTAAGTAAATCTTCTGCTATGGAAGAACAGTGGAGTTTGATCAACTTAATTAGTGTACATAAGAATTGATTGTTGGTAAAGAAATTCCCACATGGTGCTTTAAAACACTCTGGTTACTTATCTCTTATGAAGATAATGGTCTAATTCATATTATTTTAAAAATATATATAGAAATTGTCTCCTAAGATCCTGGAGTCTCTATTAACACCCTACGGTGAACCAAATCACTAGTCCCCACACCAATGCTCCACCAATTTTCAGCGTATGGAGAGTGACACCCACACTTCACTGACAGTAAATTCCTCCAGAGAAGCGAGATGACTTAGAGAAGCCAACTGAACCCATTATAAGCAAAGCCAAAGGCTATACAGGGGAGTAGTCACTTAGCAAGTTTAAGATTGAAAAAAAAAATTGTTCAATGTTTTTTGTGCATCATTGACATAATCATATAAATTTTATCTTTCATTTTTTTAATGTGTTGTATCACATTAATTGATTTGTGAATATTGAACTAGACTTGCAGCCCAGGAAGAAATCCTACTTGATCATGGTATATGATCTTTTTTAATGTTTTGCTCAATTTGGTTTGCTAATATTTTGTTGAGAATGTTTCTATCTATGTTTATCAGGGATATCAGTCTACAATTTTCTTTTTTCAAAATGTCTTTGTCTGGTTTTGGAATCCAGGTAATGACAGCCTCATAAAATGAGTTTGGTTAAAAGAATCCAAATGAGTTCATTGTAAATCATGGTTATTAACACTTAGCTCTAAATGGAGGATTTCTGTCTGACAATCTTACATTTATGTTTCATTAAGTTTTATCAGTTTATCCCCAAGAGAACGTAACTCTCATTATTTAGTAATAGCTTTTCTCTAATATTCTGCTATATGCTCTTGTCGCCACAAAAACTGCCTGAGTTGATTGGATTATTATTTCAAGAATGATTTTCTTGACATGTAGCCTACAGGAGAAAAGTAAGCTTCCTAGTTCATCAGTATGATTATCAAAATTATACTCAAGTTTCTTAGAAAAGTTACTTCTGGTGCCAGACAGAGTATACACAACATAGCTAATGATTAATAAAAATGTATTGTTTGAATAAATGAACAAATTAAGTCCAGAACTGGTATAAATATTAGACATATGCACACTTTTTTATTCATTTAAGTCATCGGCCTTATTGGTCTTGAAACAGTAATAAGAATTAGTCGAAGTCCATCAGAATCAACCAAAAATCTTTAACCAGCTATACGGAAGAGGAATGGGTATTTCTTTGAGATACTTCTTTCCTAAAGCAAAAGCCAAAACAGACAGACCCAATATCTGGGTCTTAATTTTTTTTTCCCCAGAAACTTTCACTAATTTATCATTTTTAATTTCAGCTAGGTTCTTTAATTTTAACTTCAGGCTTTTATCAGTGAACGCTTACCAATAAACTTTCATCATGGGGAGACTGGTTGTTAAGTTCCTTGAGAGGAGAAATGTTCTTTTTTATTGTCATTCTTTGGGCCACCTAACAACACCTTGGCCATTCAGAGGCAGCACTATATTTCTTGCAACCAAACTCACTAGGAACTCTCTTATCCTTCACCAAGTTTTCTGGGCTCAATTACAAAGATTACAAGATAAATGATGAAAATAGAAAGGCTGTTGGTTAGAACATTCACACACACCTTCTTACAGCACAAGAGGCAGAGCACACCCTCTGAAAGTCACAGCCTTTCAGAGAGGTTCAGCCGTCACTCCCTGGGATGTTCAAGGAACACATCCTTCAGAGAGTAGAGCTGAGAAGAAGCAAATCCGAGCAAGATTCTGTTGTTGAGTTTGTGTATCATTGGGTTTGATTACCCAACACTGGAAAAGGCAATACAATATAAAGTTTAATTCCCCTTCTCAGGGCTTCTCCAGTATAAAAGACAAACTGCTACACTCTTTCCTTCCCACACAGATAATTTCATAACAAAATTAATCCTTACCTCTATTTTTTAAGCCACAGAATGAGTCTGATTATTCTCTTGCTTCAGAATAATGATAATAGACACACCGACATAACAGGCAAAATTGGAGCAAACATTTAGATATACTCAGAGATGACAAATTTATGATAGCTGGCTAAAAACTTCTGTCCACTGAGAGAGGATAAGGAGTTCGAGGGAAGAGCCCTGTTGTAGGATGAGGTTCTGTCTGCCTTTGACACAGAAGGGAAGAGGATTCTTCAGAGCTTGCAGGGGAAAACACATTGTATTATATGACCTCAGTGGCCCACTACAGCAGATTGAGACATATGGGCAACACATCAGCACCTCAAGCAACTGGTCTCCAAATGTATCTTCTTCATAGATGCTGTGGCTCAAAAAGCTTTAGTTTTATGTACTTCTTTAAGAATAGAGCCATTGTTATTATCTTGAAATGGAACATCAGAAACACATCAATTTTATGTTTTTCACTTATCTATAGTTCAAAGTATTATAACAGTTGTGTTTCTTTTCTGTAAGAAACTGCTACATGTTGACCCCGAGTTTTCCCTCACATAGTAAATTGAACAGTTAAAGGTTTAGGAGATTTAGCTCATGAACTAAATGTCCACATTAATCATTCTGTCGAGTTGAAATTACTTGCTGGTGGAAAAGAAATTGCTATAATAGTTCGGAGCGAACACCGAGTTTTGTCAAAAATCTGTCACCTTCAATGACAATGAAAATTACGTTTAAAAAGTCACTCTGTCTGTTCTCGGAAGCTAAGCAGGGTCAGGCCCGGCTAATACTAGCAAGACCGGGTGCTGTAGGCATAAAAAAAAAGTCACTGCCTCTGGCTTTTCAGATGTGGTTTTTTACATATCATATAAGATAAATCTGTAAAAGCAATTGAGGGGAAAATCAAATATTTGGTGATGAAATAAAAAACCAACTTAAAAATTATTAGTTGATTTTTTGTTAAATATTAATCAAAAAATGTTTCAACCGGCTCCATTGGCAATTAAAATAGTCTATTTTGACTTTATTCTTTAATTTCATTTCTCTGAAAAAAAGGCACATGATACTCTCTGTGACAAGACAATTACCAGTTGAAATGACATTAAGTTTTTACGTTGAATTAAACCTGGTGTTTTGGCGCAGTTATTTACTAAACAGTTTTAGCCCCAAGTTTTAGGAAAATGAAAACACTTATAGTGAGTCAACAGGAATAGCAAAGTTACCCCCAGCTCATCTAGAATTAGCAAGTAGCAGCTCCCATTTTTTGTAAACTAATATATTTTCACATGGAGTCAACTAAGCAACTCCAGGCTTCTTATCAGTGAACACTTGCCGCTAAGTCTCCCTCGTGGGGAGACTGTGGTTTTTAAGTTCTTTCAGAGGGGAAACTGTACTTTATTATTCTGCCAGCCACCTAACAACACCTTGGCCATTCAGAGGCACCATTGCATTTCAAGATCACATGGAACTCTCTGGAGAAAAGTCGCCTTTTCTTTTCTTTTTTTAAATGTCCATCTTAATGAATTAAATGTGAGAAATGGGAGAGAGCTATGTTTTAGTAAAACAGGTCATCAAACATCAGAGTCCAAACCCTGAGAGGCAGTGACAATAAAAGGAGTTGCCTTCGCTCAATTCCTTCTCTTCACCCAGTGTTCCTTCACCTGACAATGGAAATCAGATAAAAAAACAACAATAATAAATAAATAATTAAAAATAAATAAATAAATAAATGAAAGAGGGAATTGAAATAGCTGCACCTAAAACAATAGAATTTTTGAACATTAGAAATCACCTGGGAAATATTATATCTTTATGTCAGAATCTTGGGGTCACATAGGAAGTTGTATGAAGTGGCCTACTGGGACATGTAGATAAATAGAAATAACATATGGTGAAAGCATGAGAGAAACTCGTCTGCCTCTCAAGTAATCACTGCTATTTTATGTACATAGATGAACAAAAGAGCAATAGGAATTGCTTACGCCAATATGTATTTATTGCCTTTACTAAGTTGTAATGATTGGGAAGCTTCTTGATTACTCTTATGGTGCCGACTAGAAATACTTCATTCCTAAAATTCTTTCAAACTGTCTTAATCTTATGTGTTAAGAAGGAGCCAAAAAAGAAAGGAAAAACAGAAAACAGCAAGAGTTCAGCCATTAGGCAGACATAGACGAATAAAAGATCATCTATGTACTTAGGGAATTCGCAGTCTCTGGAGGAAAACATTATTATATAGAGAGGTGAATTAAAATGTAACGTGGTAAATAATATTACAGAGATGTGAACAAAATGCTGGTGGAGGAGAAGGCAAGTATGTTTCTTGAGGGAGATCACAGTTCTCACAGTACTTGAGATGGATATTGAAGAAAAACAGCAATTTGCCAAAAAAGAAAAAGAAAAATGCAAGTGTGGTATCCACACCAGGGGGAAGAAAAGGTCTAAAGTCCATCATTTACAGAAGAAGGTTCATGAGGAAGGCGCCTGAAATGCATAAGGAAGGCAAACACAGGAGAGGCTACAAAATCCAGTAGAAGCCAGAACAGGAAGGTTCTTCTAATCAGTGAGGAAGCAGTTCTCCAGCTTCAATATAAATCAGAATCACCTGGAGGAGGGTTTGTTAAACTCAAGATCACTGGACCAAAGAGTTTTGCTTTCAGTGGGTCTAGGGTGGAGCCTAGGACTTCACTTTGCCAGCAGGTTTCCAGGAATGCTACTTCTGCTGATCCAGGGACCACCCAGTGAGGTACCCTGATGTAAAGTGTGCTGATTTCATCTTGAGGGCAATAAGCGACAATAGTCAGAGACAACAGAGAACTTTATGGGAGAGATGCAAATATTTGGCTTTGGTTTATAGTGTGAGCTATCACTGGAGTATGGAAATCTGGTAACAGGAAAATCAATTAGAGATTATTAAATATTCTAATTGTGATAGAAATGAAAACTTCCAATCCTAGTAGAACCTGGGAGGAAGAGGAATAACTAAAAAATATTTCCTTAGAAGGAAAGAGTTTTGGCATCCTCTTGGATTTGAAAATTGAGAAAAAGAAAGAAATGAGGAATGACAGAGTAAGTCTTAGCCCAGGAGAATAGCATAATAAGGGAATTAACTGAATAGTAGAAGATAAAATATTGAAGTGGGTCTCAAGGAGGGGTAGTGTGAATTCTTTTTCCAGCAATATTGTTTTATCCTTTTAAAAACATCCTTATACAATATTGGATTTGAAAATAAATATTTTTTAGAGCAGTGAAAATACTTTGTATGATTTTAGAATGATAGATATATGTCACTATACATTTGTCCAACCCATAGAAGGTATACCACCGAGAGTGGACCCTAAGGTAAACTGTGGACTTAGGATGATTACGATAAGTCAGTGTAAGTTTACCCTTGGTTAAAAAAAAAAACAAAAAACAAAAAAAACAAAAAACAGGCACTATCCCGATGGAGGATGTTAGCAGTGGGGGAGGCTATGCTTGTGTAGGGGCAAAGGATATATGGGAAATCTCTGTACTTCTCTCCCAATTTTGTCATAAGTCTAAAACCTCTCAAGGAAAATCAAGTCTTAAAACAAATCTTTTTAACACACAGGAGTGGCTGGCATACAGTGTCAAATGCTACTCGGAGGTTGTATAGGTTGCAGAACAACAACAAAATGTTTGGATTTGGCCTACCAGAGGCCATCATCTTCCTAGTACAAGTAGTGTCCCTCGATGGAGAGAAAAGAAGCCAGACTAGAGTCAGTTGGAGAGTGAGGGGAGTTAAGGAAGTGGGCACAACAGGTGTGACCACACTTTTAAGAAATGTGATCATGAATACGAGAATACAGGAACCTGATAGATGGTTGGATCAAGAGACATTGGTGGTTGTTGTTTGAGGATAAGAGGGATTTTTAGCATATTTGAAGGCCAAACACCAATGAAAAGACCCCAAAATCTTGAGATTAAATATAACTGATCGAATGGGAAGAAGGCCCATAAAATGACAGGTAGTAGTAAGAGATGCCAGACAGAGAATGCTCCTTTTCCTACTATCTTCCATTTCAATAATAGCTAAATCATTGTCATTAAGGACACTTTTTTGAGAGAATGCGGGATGTGAATCTCGGTTTAGAAGTTTAGTTGCACCTCACCTCTTTATTTAAAAAAAATAAAAATTGTTCTAATTTCAATTTCCAACTCCTTTGCCATTGGGCTGCTGTGACTTATCAGTCCTCTAAGAGTCCGTCCCTACCTCCGAGTTACGCTTTGGTTCTGGGACACATGCAATGACACCAGGGGCTTCTGGCCATCTGCAACCATGTTTGCAATTATCAGAGTTATTCCTTGACCCTATCAGTACGATTCTTTAATTCCTTAGGAATCAGCTTTGGCAGTTCTTTGCTGCTCTTACACCTCCTTAGGAATTTCCTGTAATACTACCTAAGGCTCCCTGTCAGAGGTTCTGAGGTGGCCCTCCTTTGGGAGTCCTTCCAGCTTTACAAACACTGCCACTAAGCAGGCAGATCCTTCTGCTTCAGGGTCCACGAGCTCCCTGCTCCTCTCCCTCAGCTTTGGGGACCCCTGTGTACTCCAGAGGAGCATTCATTCCTTTGTTTTTCCAAAGCATTTTCTCTATCTGTGTCTTCGAATTACACTCTGCCCTTCCCCCAAACCTAAGTCCTCTGAAGGTTTGAGGCTTTGAAAAAATAAAAGAATGATTTTTAAGTCAGTTCCACTTTCTATCTTGCCCCTAAATTGAAATGTTGGGCCTGGGGGACAGAAAGGAAGTGGAAAGTACGGAAGGGGGGATGGGAACACTCACACACATGCACACATGTACAAATACATCATGTACCACATGTATACCACACATTTCATATGTATTGGCTCACTTAATCCTCACATAACCACACAAAAGATATAGTATTATCTCGCATTTATAAGTGAGAAAATGGAGGCTTGAGGAGATTTATTTGTCCAGGTTTTAAAAAATAGTACATAGTTGATCACATGATATCACTTATATGTGGGATAGAAACCTAAAAGCAACAAAGGAACAAGACAAACAAACAGAGACTCATGGACTATAGACTAGTGGTTACTAGAGGGTAGGGGGCGGGAGAGGAGGGGGGAGGTAGATGGGGTAAAGGGGGTCAAATATAGGGGGTAGGGGGGAGGGAAAGTGGGTAAAGGGGATTAAATATATGGTAGCTGAAGGAAACTGGACTTTGGGTGGTAAACACACAATAAAATATACAGATGTCAAATTATAACGTACACCTGAAAATTATATAATGCATTAACCAATGTTACCCTGATAAACAATTTTTAGAAAGTTAAAAAGAAATAGTACATAGTAGAACTAAGAATTTAACTAAAAAACATCTTATCTCCAAATTTATCCACTTGATCACTCTATTAACAGTTGCCTAACGATAAGGTTTCTAAAGATAAAATAATATGGACCTCTGCATACATCTACCGAAACAAGAAATTTCACAAAGATCTGACATTTATGTATAGCTGGTAGATTTTAAAGACATGATTTAGCCCTATTTCCTAGAGAAAGATATAAAAATGAGATTTACATGAATATGACATAAAGTATTTATTTAAAAATTACTGTATTGACTTCAAGCTTTTTGAAGACAGGGTTAATATTTCTATCTTCTCCCCAAATACCTAATTTTGTTATAGAACAATTCCTATAAAGAGTAAATAATAAATAGGAATTTATATCCACACCTCTAAATAAATGGTGGCAGTTACTCAGTGAGGCTCATGCAGTGCTTAGGGGTCGGGGAAAGGGGCATGAGAAAGAGGACTAGAGTGTCCTGAGAAAACAGGTTTCTTAAGAACTTACTGCCAGGAAATATGCTTCTTTTGAGACATTAGTACTTTTTTTTTTTTTAATTTTAGGGTCACTCTCAACTGTGTTAGTAGTGATCCATAATATCGTAGGGTAGGCAGTCGAGTACCTACCCCAAGGAAAGGCAGGGATGTAGTGGGAAAGCAGAAACAACTGTGACGACCCTGTAGAAGAGGAATTTGAATACATGTTTCAGATTTTTTTTTTTTAATTCATTCTCTTCGTCTCAGTAATTCTACTTCTGAAAATCCCAATGATCTTTTGGTGTGCCCACTTGGCTAAACTAGACTTCCCAGCTATTCACCAATGCTTATGCAGGTGTCGCTCGAAAGGTATTTTTTAGATGTGATTAAAGTCCATAATCAATTGACTATAGGTAAAGGAGGTTATCCTATTGAATAATCTTATTCAATCTACAAAGGGCTGAAATGCAGCTCAGCCTTTCCAGGAGAAGAAATTCTGTTTGCGAGCAGCCGTTTCAGGCCATTCTGAAGGGTTCCGGCCTGCTCTGTCAGTCTTCCCAACAGATTCCACACTCGCCCAGCTGGCCTCCAGAATCAGAGGAGCCAGTTCCTTGCAATGAATCTCTTAATGCATCTCTCCTATGAGTTCCCCTTCACGGATTGAACCCTGACTGATACTCTAAGAAAAAGAAATAATATGAAATTTGTGAAAGTTTCATATAGTAAGCTGTTCCTGAGAGCATTTTTATATAAGCAGACTTAAATGTTTGGGCCATATTATGGGATTAACTAGAGTATTAAATGACGTAGTCACTTGGATTTTTAAATTAACGAGCATGAAATTTTGGTAATATTGTAGGAAAAAACTATAATTTTGAGTTTAAAATGCAGGATATAAATCATGGAGTATGGTTACAGTTGTATAAAGATACATCGAATAAAGCCTAGAAGGGAACTTGTATTAAAAAGGTTGTCGTTGAGAGGTAGAACTATTTATTATATTTTTAACTGTGAAAAAAATTTAAGTAAATTTTAATCTTAAAAAAAATCTAGCCATTTATGTTAATGCTATATATTTCATCAGAACTAAGAAAATTTCCAAATATATGTTATTTTTAAATTACTGCTTTTAAATTAATTGTTGACTTTTCAAAGAGATCTTGTGCTTGAAGATTTTATGTGATGATAATATATTGCTACCTTATACATGAACTTAAATAGCCATATTGCAAACCTAGTGAGCTCCTTGATTATAGAACAAATAACATAAATGAGATGAAGCCAGAAATTATTGGAAAGGGAGAAATGAGCACTTAGAATTTCAAATACTTTTAGCTGAACCCTAACAACTTGCCTTTATTTCAGTCACATGTTGTGATATATTACATAGAGTGCTGGCAAATGCTTCATGTAACCACCACAATTAGTCAAAAAAATAAATACATAAAAAGCACAGATAAGATAATTATTATGATAGTTTGGTGAACAGTTGCCCGAAAACAGATTTTGAGCTGGATGTTTTTCTAGCAAAATTTAGCCATAATTTTAGCAGTTGTTATAACAGGAATATATTTTAACACTTATATATCCGATTCCATGCAAAAAATTAATAATAATTACTGATGCTTCTCATAACCCCACCCCTCCTTCCACATCACCACTCCCTTCACACCCTGCCATATGTGCGTGTTCTGGCCGTTCGGTGCATACGTATCTGAACATATCTTCCCTCTCTTAAGCTGTCTTTGAAAATCAACAGTTGTTGTCAGAAAAAGAGTCAGAAAAAAAGAAATAGACGGAATCAGGGCTGTAGACCCATGAGATTATTTAAATAATTAAAACAGTCTGATGTGTGTACAGAAATAAGGTATGAAATAAATTTTGTATCTTCTAGAATTTGTTCAGTGAAGATAAAAACTCAGTACTATACTTTAGTCCTAGCTGCCACATTCAGTTATTTACCATCTAACCTATTATCGTTTCTCAAACATTTTATATATTTTTAACAACATTAAATTGAAAGCAAATACTTCTAGAGTAGAAGCCACTATTTTACGTTATTTTATGTTTTACGTTGTATAAAAACCCCCCTTTCCTTAAATATCATGAATATCTTTATTGTGCAAGTATGAGTGTATATTCATAGAAATACGGATATTGCAATAGATCAAAAATTTAAAAATGTATCTTAAAGGCACAAGAATGTAGATACCAAACACAGGGTCAGTGGGTACCCTTTTCTGCTTGCCTTGTGTCTCTGGATCGTGGAGAGACTCCAGGTTCTCAGATTTGAAAGGAATCGAACTTTGGAAGATTCTGAGATCACACAGCAGGGGTTAGACTAATAATGTCCTCAAATGTATGTGTGCCTGCCTTCCCCCAGCACTCCTAGGGTTACCAGCTCCTTTCAAAAAAACATCTTGGTGATTCGTGCTCCTTAGTCAGTAATCCTGACCTCTATGAGATCATAATCATAATTTCATACAGAAATTTTGGAAAGAGTCAATAAACTTTGGCAATGTGCTGTGGGCATATGCGCTTGTTAGAGAAAACATGTAGTGATCGTGAAGAGTTGATGACAATTCTGGATCCTCTTCTCTGAAGCATCTGTTTTCATTTATCTTCAGTCGTTCATCTGCTATTCATTCAGGAAGGTTTATTAGTAAGTTGGACATATTTAAGCAGTTGAATAGTTGAATCTACATAGAAAGTTAATAATATAGTCGACAGTCAAAAAAGATTAAGGCAGATTTTGTTTTATATATATATATATATATTTCTATATATTATATATAGAAATAACTACAATAGAAATTCCTCCTTTAATTATAACCTTATTGCTTTTATTTGTGCTGGACTCATGTGAACAATAATGATGTTAGTTTCTAAGGCAAGTGCCTTTCAGTTCTATGATTCTCAACCTAGAGTTTTTATGTTCTGAAGGTGTACAGTCCTGCGCCATGAAATAAATGTGGGCTTTTATCCTGGACCATCAGAAGAACTCACTCATATGTAAAGCATTATTTTTCATGTTAAGGCAGGTAAGGTTTATTTTGTTAAATAAAATGCAAAATTTGTTTTTAAACAAAACACTTGGACCGCTTCAGGCTATACCATTAGACCACTAGAGCTACCCTTTGACTCATCTCAACTACTTCTCATTCACTCATTCAATCTTAAATAAAACACCAAAGGCAAGAGACATGAAAGAAAATAATTGGTAAATTGGACTTCATTAAAATGAAAAGCATTTATTCTTAAAAAAAAAAAAAAGCCATTAAGAAAATGAAAATGCAAGCCAAGAACAGAGAGAAATATGCGCAACACATATGTCAGACAAAAAACTTGCATCCAGAATGAAGAACTCTTAAAATTATATGAAGAACTCTTAAAATTTAATAATAAAAAGACAAACAACTCAAAAAAAATGCCAAACTGTTTCCCAAGGTGACTGTACAATTTCTACTAGCAGTGTAGAGAGTCTAGTGACTTATTAACTGCGTGAACTTTGGCAAGTCAGGATACCGCTCTCCAACTCAGAAACAATGGTAGAATGCAAAAATAGTCACAATGAAAGTCCTTCCAAGAAGCTATTTCCCTACCCTTTGAAACCTGGCAGGCCCTGTGACTTGCTTGACCAATAGGATGCACTAGGAATGAGGTTGCTGTGGTAGTCCCAAGCCTGGGCCTCAAGAGGTCTTGCAGGTTCCACTCTGGAGCTTTTGGAACCCAAGATGACTGAATAAACAAGCCTGGGCTAGTAGGCTGGAGAACGAGAAATTTGTAGAGAGGCCCTATTGTCTCAGCTAAAGCCTTTATAGGCCAATAAGGCCCCAGCTGACTCACCAGCGGATCATGAGTTCACAGAGCTCAGCCACATCACCTAGCCCTCATCAAGCCTAAGAGCCAGCCCTGCTCAAATCTCTATCCACAGAATCATGAGTTCAATTTAGGTTTGATATTTTAAGCCCGTAATTTTAGAGGTAGTTTGTTCATTATAATAGATAATTGATTTAGAAATCTCATCAGTAACATCAGTAATGTGGGATAACACAAGTATCTATTTAATGGGATTGTTGGGAGATTTAAATGAGATAATATATGTAATCCACTCTGCCCAGTCAGAGTAAGGACTCAAATATGTTAACAATGATTGATTGGTTTTATTGTTGTTATTGATAAAAATGATCCTGTCTCCACAAAAAGGGGCTTTTTCAAAAGTCTGGCACTTCATGTGGCTAAGGCTTTATCTCATAGCCTATAAAACTTCTCACTTTGAATAAATATTTACATCACCAGCTACAGTGCCGCACTCCTACTATACTGCCAAAATTACTCTTCTTGACAAGAAAGATTGAGGCACTTCTCCAGATGATGGGTATCAAATGTAAATATGTTGCCGTTAAAGAAAAGAAGAAACTTTATTGTTCTTCCCCCTAGTCATATATCAGCTCATATTGTTCTATGAAATGAAGTAAGCTTTTTGTCTGTGTGGCATCAAGTTGGACCAAATAGATGTGAGGGAGGAGAGTGTGGAAATAATATTCAGGAAATAGAGGTTCCAAGAAGACCACACAGAGTAAGCTTGAGTGGAATATCTTGTAGCTTATTGTTTTCACATTAGCTGGGACTCTTTATAACATTCTATTAAAACTTACTACAAATAGTGATGTCCATTTTAATATAATACTTAAAATTTATTCCAATACATCTTCTCTTCATGCTCCCAAGTCCCAAAATATAGGATATATTTCTAAAAAAAAAATTCTAAAAAATATATTCCTAAATCTATAAAGGCCGATCAAACATTAACCCTTTTTAAATTTCTCGGTATTTTTTGCATAATTTAAAAGTTTTTTTACAAAGTCTTTCTCAGCAGTACATTAACTACTATACCAACAAGTGTTAATGTAGTTCCTGTCTTTCCCGAAAGGACTATAAAACTGCAAGGCTTTTAGGATTTAAAGCATGGATATAAATATTCAGCCCAGGTGTTTCTAAATCACCTTCCACAGTCTCAAACGATGCTGCACTTGAATAGCTCTGGCAAAATGTCTTCGAGTGTCGTCTGTGTTTGTATCAAGTTATGTTACATCCAGAATAAATGCGTAAAATAAAGCAAAGCCTGCTGACATATTTATTTTCAGGATAGTTCTGTCATATGAACTTTATAATCATATTTGAAAATCCAGCTGTGGAAAGGTATGCATACTAGATTAATGGCTATTGGGCTTTTGCCAGACCACAAAATTGAACTATAGATAGTAAAGAAAAATTCTAAGCCAATGTTAGAGCAATTCATCCTTTTAAGTTAAAATCATCAATTAACCACCTAATTTCTGTCAATATCAATATAACAATCCTTTTTATGCCTATTAAAAATAAAAAAAAGATTACAGCATTTTTCTGAAATCCCCCTAAAAGTGATTTCTGGCTTTTAAAAATCTTGTCTTATCTAAAGTGTTTCTATAAATATAAATGTCCTCTGTACCCAATGTAATCAATTTTCTATTTTCAGTAAATTCTGAAGAACTCTGCCCTTCACGAGAAGTGTTGGCTCGATATCCCAGTGGATTGTTTCTATTAGTAAATGCATTTGTTAGAGAGGCACGTTTCCATGTGTTCTAGACTTCAATTCCAGGAAGCCAACAGGTTCCATTCAAAGCATCATTTTCCTGCAATTAGGAACAAAATTGTATTTATGATTCCAAAAATACATTGCTTGGGCCACAATGTAAGGATCTACTCAACTCGCATAATTTTCTCTTTAGGCTAAGGGCCTATACATATATTGAGCAAACATCTGAACCAGGACAATAAACGGTTGTGATTAATGCATACATTGCCTGAGATCTTTGGCAGTTCACACATGAACCATTTAAAACCTCTGCCACTTGGAGACCCAGACCATTTGGGGAGATACTTTTTATTTTAAATATGGTCATAAAAATTAAAGCAAATTTTATCTGGTGAAAGTGATATGAAAATTATTATATGTTACCAATTTGAGGAGTCGATAAATGCAGTGAATAGAGCCAAGGTCTGTCACATACGGCCTATGGAAATGTGTTCATAAGATGTGGTTGACGCAATTAATAGAATGGATCTAGAGTGTTGCCAATGTCGCATGTTCAAAGAATAAGCAAATGCTATCTCATTGTTTGCCTTTTTTTCCCATTGCCATTGCTTTCTCCTACTCCACTGAAATGAAAGACATGGTTCAGCTTAGAATGTAGGGATCTGTTTTCTCTTTATTATCCCAGCATATATGGCACACAGTGCCTTTAGACTACCAAACCTACAACAAAAGAAACTATCTTATTTGCCCTGCCCACTTCTTTCTCTGCTGCTTTTACTGTTGAGCTGTGTCTTCATTCCTATCTTCCTCTGCCAATGTTTGTCCCCTTCACTATGCTTGATATACAGTACTTAACCTATATGTGGACTTAATAGACAGTGAGAAGAAAGCAAAAATGGGCTACTTTGATACTTTAGCAACATTTGAATTTCTCTCTAGTGATTTTGACTGACTATTCTTTTTTTTTTTAAAGTCAATTAAAATATTTAAAGAAGCAGGTTTTCTATTTCAAGAAAGCATGTGTTTTCCCATCCTCCATAGCCCCCATTCATCATGGCAATAAAGGAATACAAAAGCTATAAACCCACATGAAGAGTATAAGTGAGTGGCTGAAGTTTGAACAAATTTCTCTGAAATGGAAATCAGATAGACAAGTGTTGCCTAAAGCAGCAGGAAAGAATAAGCCATACATAGGTCAGGATGTATCACAGAAAGAGCTAGAGCTGAAGAGGGCACCGGCTTTCCCGGCAGGAAGCTAGGGACGCTCTGGACCACGTGAGTGACCGCCATTGAAACGTCGGGGTGCAGCAAGAAAAGGACGACGTGAGATCCAAGAAATAAAAGACTAAACACAGGATAGAGGCCAAGGAAGGTTCCATGATGAATGGTATGAAGTAGGCCTAGGTTGGAACAAGAGGATGGGAAGATTCTAGGAAGAAAATATAAAATGATAGACTGAAATATGGTATAAACATATTGGTAGGATGGGTAGATAGGAATTTGTGTGCTGTTTCTTCCATTTCCATAATAGGTAGTCCAAAGATAATACCTAAAGTAGACCAAACAAACAAAAACTCTAACCACTTTATTAAGAAATACACAGACACCAGATGATGGTCAAAGATTTTTCCTCTGGAGAGTATGGCTCAGGTGAAGAACTATGAGGATTAAACAAACAAATACACGAACAAAACTCTGCAATTGTCTTTTAATGAAAAAATTGTAAAAATATGATAATGCTATAATTTATAAACTAATCTGCAAATCGTAAAAATGAAAATATTCAATTGTGGTGAGTGCGTATTTAAACAAAACCTCCTATTGACCAGTATAACTTTTATGGACATAAAGTCACAAATACCCACTGCATACTCTTAAAATATATCCTCAGGAAATGATAATAGCATCATCAAAGATTTACATGTAGAAATGTTTTCTAGCATGGCATTGTTTATATTTAGGAACTTTATAAACCAGCAAAATACACAATAAAGAAATTTTTGAAAAGATTATTGTGTTGATACCTGGCACCTGGAAGGGCAAATGTCGGGTAAACTTCTAGGAATGAGTCTTTTATAGATATTAAAACCCAGATTTTGCATTTAAAAATATTTAATGACATAAAAAATGCTTGGTTCTGTGAAAAGAATATAAATTATATCTAAAATAGAAGCATCGTTTTTAAATAACCCACACAAGCCACAGAAATACACGCAAAGAAAAAAGTTAAAAAGTAGATACATCAACATATTAACAAAGGTTATTTCTGTCTGCAATTTGCTCTTTGTATTTTTAAAAAATTTCAAAATGAAAATAAAATGAACTTGTGTTACTTTGACTATGTTCAAAAATGAATGTGTTATATATTCAGAACAAAAACAAAAAGATTGTATATACTTGCATAGTTATTTTAATAGGAAATATGAAAGCTGAAACTATAATAGGTTTTCTTATCTAAAAAATTTGAGTTTACATATTTTTTTTGACCTAAGGGTAGAGGATGTTATTTGTAACTCATCCAAACTCATGTTTAAAAATTTAACAAGACAGTTCAGTAGTCTATTTTTACCACAAATCTATCTTGAGCAAGAATGTTGATAACCTGAGGTTAACATATATTCATTAGAATTTTTTTTTTTTTTTTTTTTTTTTTACTAAATCAGAGAACAACATAATCTAAACAGTCTTATCTGTTTGCTAAACCCCACCCCAAAAGCCATGGACTACCTTTTGAACTTTTTTCCTTCAGTTTCTCATAGCATAAAATTTTTAGTTCCCATGAGTAAAGTACATTCTTAAAGCTATAAAGTGTGAGAACATTATCCTGGAAGCAAAATGTTACTGTTAAACTACCAAATATATTTTAACACTGACTACTTTATAACTTTTATAACTTCGAAGATATATCAAAACAATTTAAAAACACATGACTCCTTTAACTTTAGCTTTTACAACTTAAAATCACTAAAACTGTACTAAGAGGAGAAGAGCTAACATTTCAAAAATTCTTATGACTTGTAAAAATGTGGAATATTTTTGTTTGAAGGAAGTGCCTTTTTTGTGTATATTCTTACTCATCCTGATTCACCTTCCTAATAAAATGGAAGGATATAATTGTCATTACTTTTTATACTGTAACCTTAAATGCTAATGGCTTGTAGTAAATGTTTCTATGTAACTTTATGTAGCAGATTTTAAAAGCCATTTTAATTTATATTGTTAAATAATAGTTTGGGCCTGGAAAGTTAAGAGCAGTTGGTAACTACTATGTAGAATTTAATTAATTTGAGTTGTAGAATAATAATATCTTTTACATGTATGAAAGTATTATGATTTAAAAATCATGTTTATCGAATAGTTCTTTGCCATGAGAAAAGATTAAAGAAATGTTTGATTTTTTTCTAAAAAGTACATGCAATTTTTTGGATACATTATTATATCCAAAAGGCCTCTAACAATAACAGCTGTATATTGGTTCATGCAAATGAAAAGCCCGTAGGTAATCCTGGCTTTGGAAGAAGCTTTCTCCAGCATTTCAAATGTCTTACCACTGTACCTTTTGAAATATTGGCTCCTGCTCTGGGTTCCATGTGGCAGCTTTTCACTCAGGCACAAATAACTGTATCAACTCCAGGCTCGCCTCCTCACACTACACTGTACAAAGAAAGAAGAGTCTCGTCTGATAAGCTAGTGCAGAAAACAAATGAACTTTCTCTTTCCTGGAAGCCCAAACTCTTAGCCTGTAGTCACCTACTCATCTGTTGATCAATGTCTGGGAATAAGTAGAATGAATTATAAGGTGAGTGAGCCCACACCTGATCACTTCATTTAAAACTACGTGGCTCAGAAAGAGAAGACATTGTTGCTCATTAGAAAATACAGGTTAATTCCCCAAAGGAAGGAATGATGAAGAAAGAGCAGATGGCAAATAAGTGTCTACTATATTAATCACAATTATAGAGATTATTCCACATTAATAATTACTATGCTTCCTCATTTTTCAGGAAAAAACAACCAAGACAAAAAATCAATTCTAGTCCTTAATCCAATGAGCAAAATGAACAATGTAACATGCTTTCATCTTGAGGACAGGTCCCAGGTTGATGAATCCACAAAGTCTACTTTGTAATGTCTTCAAGGGAACAGAGAAGACAGAGATGGTCCCATGACCCATCAGAGATCCTCTTTGGTAGTATTAAGAAACAAGATTGCGTTCGAGCCCGTTAAGGAGAACTTTGTGAAACTACTGCCCCCAAATTATCATTTAAACTAGACAGAAACTAAATTATTGTTTGGGGGTAGCAATTGTACTAAATTTATATTATAAACATATAAGCTTCCTATCCAACAAGTCAATGTATTTATTTAATTATTTGAAATTATAGGTTAGAGATTATTGTGTTGAACTCATTTGAAGATAGGGTTCCTCAAAAGCAGCTTTCATAGGGCCAGTGTCAGCATTCTTTGCTGACTATCATCCATTCAAGACAGGAACATCCCCTCTTCCCTTAGCCAATCAGCTAACAGTTCTTTGATTCTATCTCTGTAGTATTTCATTTTAATGTCAAATTAATTTTTTTCTCTTTTTATGGCTAGTGCATTTGTGTTTTAAGTACTACTTTCTCATCCCAATGTTATAAACATAATCTATACCAGTGCTTCTTCAACTTTAATATGCTATTCTTAAAATGCAGATTTTTAACTCACAGGTGATGTTGATACTACTGTTTACAGACCTCGCTTTCATTTCTATTTTCATATTTATGTCTTTAGTTATCTAAAAAGGATTGCGAATGGTGTCAAATAAGGCTCTAAACTCATTTCTCTCCATATTGACAGTCAGGTATTCTAGAACTAGCTACTGAATAACCCTTCTTTTTCCTACTCATCCGGGGACTCTGCTCTGCTCAGAGAGCCTATTTACCTGCCCTGCACTACTACAATTGTTTAACCATTCTAATTACTGTTATAATTACTATAGCTTTATACTAACTTTAAATATCTTACAGGATAAATCCTCCCCATGTTTTTCTTCCTTAAAATTGCCTTAGTTATTTTTGGGGACTTTCTCTTGTTTAATCTTTACACTATTAGATTCTAAGGGAAAAAACAGTCAAGATTTGGGTTGAAATTAATTATAATAAAATTATAAATCAAGCGAAAATGAACAGTCTTTATTGAGTCTTCCTAACATGAAGCTAGCATAGCTCTCCATTAATGTTTTCTTTAATGTTTTTACTTTACATAAGTTTTATAATTTTTTACATGAAGTTCACACATCTTTTATTATACTTGGTCCTATATGACATTTATTGTCTGTTCCTTTTGTGTACATCTGTTTTTTTTTTAAAGGCAAATATCTATTCATGGCTCCTCTGTAGATATAAAATTGATTTTTATATTTTGATGTGATATCAAAAAAAATCTACCAAATTTTATTAATTCTAAAATTTGTATGTAGTTTATTATGGTTTTTTTCCTCCATAATACTTCTCATGGTCACTATGAACATTAGAATACAAACCTTTGAACATGCATTTTCACTTCTCTTGGGTAAATCTAGGAGTGGGATGGCTAGGTCACAGGATAAGGTATGTTTAACTTCATGAGAAACTGCTAAACTCATTGAATTATGCACTTCAGATGGTAAAATTTTATTGTATGTAAATTATTTTGCAAAAAGGCTGTTGAAAAAGATGAGGGAAAAAATCCTCAAGGCCTTAGGTTTCTGCTATTAGCATATTACTTCAGGGCAGATGCTGTCTCAAGCAAACTTAATGCTCTGAATTTCTTTTTCTCCTTTTGTCCCTTAGGAATTTCTTCTAATTTCTTGTGATAAATATTTACTGTATTTCCTCTAGAATATTTGATGATATGTTGAAGATTTTTTTTTAATTTTTAATATCTTGTCTGCTGTATCGATATAAGCAGAAATCTCATTTTCTCTAAAAATCCAATGTCTTTTAGTGCTTTAAATGATACCTAGGTACTTCTTTGTGTAAACGTTTAAAAACATGGTAGTTCACAAAAATTTCTCACTTTTTTCATTGGGAGAAAGTCATTGTTTTAAGGCTCAAAACTATTAATGTTTAAAGTATGACTAATAATTTTTAAAGTTGCCAACTTAGAAATTAATGCTATATACTATAGTCCACATTTAAATATATTACGAGATATAGAAATGTCATAGAACATCCAAATAAATTGTTGAACAAGACTTAGAATTCAGAAATCAATAAAAGTCGCTTTACAAATTTTGAATTATTTAGCATGATAAGGGATTGAAAGGGTCTTGAGTGTTTATCTGTCAAACTAGAAAATGAGTTAAGAGTGTCCTGAGTACCAGACATTGTGCTGAGAATGGAGGAAACAAAATCCAGGATCTCTTCTTATGTGAGGCTCGCAGTAGCAGGGAGGACAGACCTCATACAATTGAAATGAGGAAAAGTTACAGAGTTCTTTATTTATATAACAGGAAGGCTAAACTATAGTTGGGAATTAGTGGGTATTACCTGGAGGAGGTTTCGTTTAATCAGAAACCCATAGGATGAGTAGAAGTTAGCTAAATATACAGAGCACAGGAAATGAAGAGTAGGGCATAAGAATCATTTCAGATAGATGATCCAGTATTTATAAAATCATGGAAAGTCTGTATGGCACATTCAAAAACTGAAAAAGCACAGAATATGAAGAAGGAAAGTGAAAGAGAACACAGTGATTAAAAAAAATGTTGCAAACTTGAGAAAAGGATAAATGAACTGTTGACCTCCTTTTAAATTTTAAACATTTTGATTCTTTTAAATGTACATTAAAAAGTCTTCAGCTGTGGTGGTGTTTTTTAGTTTCTAGTTTGAATGGCAACAGGCTAACAATTTTCAGAATTTGAAAACACGAATCACATTCTAGACTAATACATGCAGGCTTAGGGAGGATACATCCGACTGGGTGGGTAAAGCTTATAAACTCTAGTGCTTTCTGCCTTCCTTTCATCCCTCAGACCCAATCCATCTACTGACACTGCTTCCCAAATATATTTCCTTAACTTTAAGATGCATTTTCTTATTCTGCATTTTCATACTTCTCAAAGTGGTTCGTATTTAAGAATTTTTTTTTTTAAGTAAGACCAATTATTACTGAGTTTTAATTTAAATGTAAAATGTGAATCCCTAATAATCACTTTCTATGTATTCAAAAGGTGACTCGGTGACATAATATTGAAAAATTCATATGTATCCAGAAGATTGCACATTACACTTGGGCAGCATAACTAAGGTAAAAAGGAAAACTAGAAAATTTCTCAGCATACGCACAGATATTTCAAAGACAGAAGATACTGGTATGACCTGTGCATGATTAGTGAAGGATCATTATGGATGAGACACCAAACATTAACTGTGCAAACTTCACACCTGGTTTTGGAGAAAGGATGTTTTAACTCCTAGTTATGTATAATTCAACAGAATAAAAAAATATAGTTTAACTAAATGCATTCAAAACCCTAAAGCTATCCATTTAAAGGGGAAAAAGTCCCAAGATATTGAACGTGAATTATAAAGTCATATTTAGATGAAAGCAATTCAAAAGAATATGGATTTGAAGGCATAGACTCAAACATTGATTATGAGAATAAAAAAGTTTGTGAAAGTAAACTAATACTCCTCAAATTTAAATTACCTACCAATTACTTTGGACTTTTGGTGCAATGCAGAATCCGACTCAGTAGGTCAGGAGAGGGGCTCAAGATTTTGTATTTTTAATAAGGTTCCAGTCCAGGACCAATTAGGCAAGGTATTAGACTAAACATTAGTATAGTATCTTTCCCATCACCCAATGCAGATACCAAATCCAAGACTGTCCTTAAATTGATCTTACCTAAGAAGATAGTCTTAAATCGAAATAAATACAGTCTCTTTCAAATCCCATAATTTCCGTCCATCTCTACAGTCATCTTGGTGGGAGTGACCCTTGCCATCGCTCCTTAGATTGCTGCAGTGGCCTCTTAAATGGTTTTTCTGCGTCTAGTCTTGCCACTTCTTGTTCTGCACACTAAAACCCTCAAATAAATCCTTCAAAAATTTAATCTGATTACTCTGTCAGATTGAATTTGTCTAACCAATGTACTGCTTAGTTGAAATAATAAAATATAATGCTAAAAGAATTCGATCTGGTTATGATACTGTAATGCTTAAATTTTTCAGTAAGTAAGATACAAATTGCTTCTGGGGACTATATAAACTGATCTCTAGCCTTCGTGCCCTACACACTTATATACACACATTCGCAGGGTTAAGTTCTTTCCAAAGACCTTCCTCTCAAGCCTTTGTTCATGGTAGTCCTTCTGCTTAAAACTTCTTCCCTGTCTGCTATTCATCCTTTAGGTTTCAGATTAGCACCACTTCCTCTTAGAAGTCTTCTCCTCATCCCTGATTAGTAAGATGTGTCATATTCCCCCTTAGTATTTACTAGATATTGTTATTGCTTGTTTAACTGTCTTTTCTGCTCAGCTGTTAGAAACCATGTTTATCTTGTTCTTTGCCTTATGGTCAATGCCTAGCACACTAACCGGCACCTATAGACACTTCAATCAACTTTCATTCTAAATGCATTCATTAACATATTGCCAAAGTATGACTCTCTTCTAGAACACATGGTTGATTATATCTTTTTTTTTTTTTTTTGTCAATACATTCCTTCCATAGAAAACATATAGTGCGACTGGCCAGACTGCAGCTTTCAACTTGATAATATCTTATCTGAAAACCTTGATATAATTTATAATTTGATTATAATTTAATATTCATTCAGCCAACAAGTAATTAAGTACCTCTTAGTTTGTAATAAATAAATAAACGAATGCTAGGCACTAGGGGAAATAAAAATTGAAAGAAAGATTAAAGACCGAAAGACAGAATTAATGGAGATTAAAGTCATATAAACAAACAATAGCTATGAAATCGGTGTGAAAACCAACAAAATATAAACGAGGCACTAAAGCAGCAGAGACAAAAGCATATAATTTGGCTTCTGTAGTTGAGAAGCCTTTCTAAAGTATAGTGTCTTAAATGATAAGCAAATATTTGCCAGATGGAAGGGAAAGTCATTTTCAGCACAAGAAATAGTGAGCAAAACCATGATTTAAGAGTACTATGTATATGAACTTTATAGAATTGTAGATGATGATACCGAGCAGGTAGATGAAACTTCAGAGAAGGCCTTTGTTGTCCAGGGTAAGAAGTCTGCACTCGGCTCAGCAGGAATAAGAGAAACTAAAGATACACTGTAAGCAGCAGCGTAGCGTAATCAAAGGAACAAAAACCGCGCTTTCTTAGTAGTACGGATACTTTGAAGGAGGCAAGACTATTAGGCAGGGAGATCGGTGAATGGTGCAAGCGAACAGTGAGAGGAGGTAATGCAGTGCAACAGGAAAGGAAGGAAATAGAGTAAATAGTATCAAGTAACAGACTTGGGGGCGGGGGATATTAGCAGTCATTGTCTTTAGGTGAGTGACATTGATAGCAAAGGTCACTAAAACAAACAAAAAACCCTGCCCAATTTAGGACTTATAGAAAGGGATGCATCATCATCAAGGTCGGTATAAGGAAAATGGAAAGTCGGTCAGTAATGGGTCTAAAAATGACCCCTGGCTCCATTCTAATTTGAATCCTTTTACATTTACAACTACCAGTAACTAGCCCATAGCTATTGAAAAAAAATTTTTTTCATAAATATTCTAACAGTGATACATTCTCAGAGAATCAGAAGTTTCAGAGACAGCAAAATTATAAAAGTAGAAGCAGTTTACTGAGGACCGAGAAAGAAGGAATCTACTCAGTAAATTTAACTGGTAAATTCCAAAAAAAGTGAGAAGAGGTGGGAATAGATAAGAGAACTTATGGTCCAATCCATAGGGACAATCATAAGGCATTTAAGAAACAAGTATAGAATAATTCTGGTGTATAACAACAAATGTCTTTCAAGATTTCAACACCAAAAGAATTGAAGAGCTATCTATACCCAATGATTTAATAAGTTCCTATCAAATCAACTTAACTGAAGGACTGAATCTACAAATTAGGGTTTATTCCAACACAGTCATTGCTCTAATTCCTACTCTAACTTTCCTGGATATTTAATACTGCGATTTCTTTTTCTTTTCAACACCCAACCATAATGTCGAATTCAAATAATTTATACATTTGAGATATTTATTAAACAAGTCTTAATTTTAAAATGTAGAGTTGACTATTTTGCATTAAAATTTTCTAAATCAAATTAAAATTTTCTATTAATAATTTAGTGAACTTCAGAGAGAAAAATAAGACATATACACTATATAGTATCCATTCCTATAAGTATTAGATATAAATAAAAATTCATAATAAAATGAACATGGACTTAAAAAAATTCCACCCCTTCCCAAAACAAAGTTGCATGTTCTCAGTACCATTACTGCTATTAGGACTGGTTTCCCAGCTTTCTTTACTCTTTGAGTAATATAAGAAACCTGCTATTTTCACGAGAAACATTAAAGCCCAAGTAACACAATAATTAAAGTTTTGATTTTATAGTTTAACTTTAAAGTTTCACACTACCCCCACCTCTTCACCCTTTCTACATCCTTCAGCTTGAAAGAGGACAAACCTGGGGATTGTTAAAAAATAAAAATTAAGTCGAAAATGTTATTTGAGCTCAAAAAGTGTTGTAGTTTGTAAAATTGACAAGGTTCTTTTACTTTTTAATATTTCCCCAAGTGCCTGTCAATTATATAATGTCAGTAATGAACAGCATAAAACAGTTTCCAAAGTTTTTAAGTCTTTATTTTTTAGGGGATATGTTACATGTTAAAACATTACATGCTAGAGCAAAACAAGCAAAAAAAAAAATGGACTTTTTCCTACTTACTAGTCCTTAGTGGGAACATTGGAGATCTTGCTCCCTGGCATATGTCGTTAGTTTGCCTCAAATAAACTCTTATAAAAATTCCAAAAAAAAAAAAAAGTTCTTAGATTTGTCTAGAATTTTCATATAGTTGCTGTCCTCTTTTTAATCTGTTCTGACCAGTATCTTACCTTATACATTCTTTATGGTGTTCCTGTATGACCTCTATCCTGACCTACTTAAGAGAACAGGACAGATAGGAGGGCATACCTTTCAACAGCTTATGAGAGGGGATAGAGTTAGTGAAAATTCTAGTTAACTAAGGGTTTAATTATGTAGCTCCAAATAGTCTCTCCAGGACTTTCCTCCCGCTTTTTCAAAACCTTCAAGTTAATCAAAAGAGCTGGTTTATGGTTATAAGCTACTTACTAAATGCTTGAGAGAGAAAACTCAATGTCTTCTATAATTCCTTTAAAAAGTTAGAATAATTTGACTACCTCTTCAATAACCTCAACCAAGTCAAATTTGCTTTCTTTTTCCCAGATTATGTTGTCAAATCAGTAGTGAGAGTCTTTGTAAGTGTAAATGTATTACCATGAACTGATCTCATTGGTTCTGGTTTAAATTGTTAGATAAGACTATAACAAAATTTGGATTCCAAATTTCCACTTAATAATCTAAGACATCTTTTACTATATTTTCAAATGATACTTATAATTTAATATAATAAATTAGGAAATTAAAAATTTCCTAATTAGATGTTTCAAATCATCTAATTGGGTGTATATGGATACTATATAAAGAAAAAAGATAACAGTGAATGGCAACTATTATTGAAAAAATAAAAATTTTTAAAAAGAAAAAAAGAGAGGGAAGAGATGAAAAGTAGACTTATTTTTCTTCGGTCTTGCACAAGAAAACTTCAAAAATGTTTCTTTTTAAAGTAAATGAGTTGAATTTGGAATTGAATTTTTTTAAAAGGGAAAATATGATCCTATGTTTTATGGAAAATCACTTGTTTTAATAAAAGTTTTTGTGGCATATGAACCACAAGGTGGTGCTACAATTCCATGCTGGTACTAATATTTTTAGAAGTTAATTGATAGTCATTTTATTCTTTTATAATTCTAAACTCTTGATTTCTATAAATTTACTGTAATTGAAAACACAAAGCTAACTGAATTTGTTCTAGAAATATTTACTGAAACTCTACTAAATGCAAGACTGTATTTCATATTTTCATAATTTTCGAGTCTAAGGACTAAGCATAATTAGAATACTATAAATGCTTTAAGTTACTTCTGCTTAGAATTTTCGCTTAATGTTAATATTTCATGTGATAAATTTCAAATTATACATATATAATATAAACAGATGAATAAATAAATTATATCAGATTAACTAAATAATAAAAAAAAAAATACTTTCTTTTTTTTCCTCCCAAATAATGGAATCAACTTTCTTAATGACTACCCAGGATGATTATACATTTTTTTTATTATAAAGTTTAAAAAGATAACTTATTTAGTAATTTTAAATGATTTCATTTTTCTCTTGATTTAACTTTATCTAAGACTTTTTCTGTCTCCAGAAAAATATATTACTTCCCATCACTTAAAAAAAAAAATCACTGTGTATCTTGTAATAGTTGACGGCCACCATCTGTGTCTGTGCTTAAAATCTGGTCTTAAAATGTGTTACAGAATAGAGCACTAAAATACTCAACACATTTTTCACAGTGAACTTTCTGACCTGCTTCTAAATACCAAAGGAGAATCATACACTTACTTTCTCAATGTTAACTGAAAATGTGTTGCTGCTTTTTGACTAAGCATGAAATCATTGTGTTTTTGTTTTATTTTATTTTCAATGAGCATTCTTAACTTTTCATTACAACATATTCATCAGTACAGACGGCGTGATGGTATGTACAACGGCCTCCGGGGTACAATATGCAAGTCCCAGTTGGAGTATTTCCAACAGGATGTAAACTATGGTCCTGAAGCCTGTACTTTAGAAAACATATTACTTAGCACACTGCCAACAAATGTCAACACAAAAATACAGCGCTGGAATGACTTCACTCTGTAAAAGAAATGTACTGGCACATAAGCTTTCCTAAGAAAAGGAAAACAGAGTAAAGCAGTATAATTGTAGTGTAAAAATATTTAAGTATTTATTCAATATTGAATCAAAGAGCTCAGATACCAAATGGAATTAAAATTCTTAATAAAAAGATTGCAGTATATTGAAATTTATAGAAAATTCCTAAAATATACAACATGTACAGTAGCCAAAGTCCTAGAGAAGTTCACGTAGAAAATTCTGTAATTAGTGATTTGGACCTTTCAGTAACTCTGCAGTTTCTTCAAACCTGAAAAATAATAAATAAATAATAAATTAAGTATATAAATATCATAATGAGACATAGGATTTAAGTTGTTGAAATTATGCTTTTGAGCCTAAGATAAATATCAATATTTTTATTATTTATAGGTATAGTTACTGTTAATAAATTAAGTATACTATGGCCAGAGAGGAAGAATAAAAACTAGAGTCAATTAGGAGACTTTAATTTCTTGAAGTGTATGTTAGTTCAGTACTTCCCAAATTTCAAAAATATCATAGTTTTTTATAGTAGGCTGCATAATAATTTAAATGCAATTCCATAGTTCCTTTCCACTGCTCTCTAGATATAAACTATCATTTTTTGTATAATCTTATCAACAACTTTCTGAAAAAGATTAGCAATACTTTCGCCATGCTTAAAATGTCTCCAAAACCATCCACCCACATATATTATTTAATATTTTAGTAAATCAGTTATCAAAAAGAGATAACACTCTTGGTTAACTATCAACCAAAAATATCTCTGCCCTCTTTAATCTGTAATTAATTCCATTAACAATGTTTTACATCGCTTGCTGGAAACCAAAACAGTGACTCATCTCACAAACACATAACTATAGGTGGATTTATTATCCACTTGAGTCCTGAAGGAAATTCCACACCTGATTGAGAGACCTTTAAGGTTTGAAACACATATGCACATTCTATATATACTGTAACCCAATACAATTCCCTATAGAGAAATGAATTTCTGTTGCCCCTTTCTGTTACTTACATTTTTTTCATCCTTTCCATTTTCTGGATTGTTGTTTCCTTTAATTTAAAAAGCAACAAATTTAGGCGATTTCTCAAAGGAAACCATCATCAAAGATGGACTTTGAACATATAAAACATAGTCTAGAACATTGTATTAGGTACTGTTTACTTATCAAAAGAATTTTTATGAGAGATTAAGACTTGCACAGTTTCACTCTTCTTGCCAATGACCTCTACAACTAAATCTAATGCTTGCTTGTTCTCCTGACCTTAGAAAGGATATTGCCTAGGCAGTTGCCAGTTTTTCTTACCTCTGAAATATCTTTCAAACCACAGTAATGAATAGTTGAGGTCCTAGGGGTTGAATCTGCTAACAATGTACTATACCCAGGGGACAGAGGAATACTTGCTTCTTTCTCTTTGCTTTTTCTGTCTGTGGAGAAATAAATTTTTAGGTTATCTTTTCTTTTCACAGTAGAGTTAAATATCTAAACATTTTATGCATATATTAAAGAAAACAAACAATATTCTAATACAAAATGACTACTAGTATAGATATGGGTGAGTTTTTAATATTCTTCTAAGATAATAACCTATATATAAAGATGGATGTTAAAACTGGCCAATAATAATTATAAAAGGCAAAACTATCTTTATCATGATAGCAATTAATTAGTCAAGTTATTAATTTATTTCAAAATATTTTAAATATTTTAAATATAAGCTACTGACTCATGTATACACTTTTCTTAAAATGCTGGCAACTAATACTAAAACTATATAAACTTTTTAAAAATCAAGAAACAGTCTATCCTGAGTTGATGTGTGTAGAAAAAATAATGGTTAACATTCAAGGTTCCTAGATTTCCTAAATAATTGAACAACTTTCCACTTCCGGTATCATTTATTCAACAAAATGACGGCAAATCTTTCCTACAACTAAATTAATTACAGAATATCACAGATAAGACATGTTCCTGTCAAATCAATCAACAGGCTTGGGGACCATCTGGCTGCAAAAACAAGGCCCAGGGAAAAAAAAAATCAGACAATCATTTAAACTGGTTTACATAAAGACAGTTTTATTATAATCCTACACAGACAACCTCAATTAGGGAACAAAGTATTACCACATGAGGACTGAAACAACTAGAAACTTTTACTTTCATCTCTCATAGAGCCAGTCTCTTTTGTCTACTTCTCTTGCCTATTTGCTCCATTCCTCTGCTTACTCACACCACGAACTTGGACAAAATGGCCAGCCCAGCCCAAGCTCAACATCCTTTGACTGACTTATGCTTGGTGTCCTAATTCTGAATTCACAAGGAAGACAAAATGATTCGACTTGATACCTTTCGTATTGCTATTCTCTGGATTAAGTGTCTACTCTTGATCTAATTGTCTGAGCTCATGGATCAAGATTACATGGAACAACTTTGAAGACTAGCCATATCTAGCTCTTTGAGCAGGCCGTCAGCTGTTTACAGGTTACTGACAAATACACTTTCTTCTCTTACATCTATTATTTACATACGTGAAAGCTACTCTTTAAGTTTAAATTAGAAACTTTGGAGGTCTATTTTTATTATTCTACAACACTTAGCAATTCAAAGGGTAAAACATCTCTAAAAGTTTGCAATTTTGTTCACTCAGCCACTATGTCCTGTTAGATATGTAAGCTGGCTTCTTTAGCGATCCTCGGCTTCAGCAGTCTGTAGATTCAACATTTTCTTTGTTCCTAGGAGCTTTGCAGTTTCTAAAATATAGGCTTAGGATTACCAAATACCCATAAAAATCATTTTTCTAAACTCCTAATGATACCACCAATATTAATACTACAAGAACTTACCAGGTTTTAGAATATCGATGTCACTACTAGAAGCATAGTCTTCATTCATTTCATTCAACTCTACATATTCATCATTCTAGAGTAATATAATTTAGTATTTAGAATGAAAAGAAAAATGTTCTCATTTTATAGTCTTACTGCTAAGCATGAAATATAAAGACAACATGATGTTTGAATATTTTTAAGTATTTTATATGGAAAGCAATAAATATCCCTGCATATAAGAAATTATCTTTTAAATGTAGAATCTGATAGCAACCTTCTTGAATCTACTAACTTTACTTTTTAGGAAGAAAAGATACAGTAGGACCAGAAATTGAAATCCTGAGTAAAGACACAAACTTCTCATTAACTGTCTCTATAAAATGCACAATTTAATTGAAGTAAATGAGAACAGGTAATTCTAATTTTAATTTTTTCTTTCCTGCCAATTTTTTCTTCAGTCTGTAAAACACATCATTTTTACTACTAGAGGATATAAAATAATTTCAAGCTTTACATAAACAAAATCAAATGTTATTTTCCCTCATTTTAAATACCTGAAGTATTAACAGCTCTAAAAGCTCAATTTATTCAAAACTGAATGGTCAGATTATCTTATTTGATGAGGAGAGAAATAATAGCTACAAGAGCAGCAGAACAGGCTGCATCATTCCCACTAAACATTTTCCCATTACCTAAATATTCTCTTATTTAGCATTTCCAAAAAACATATACACACAACAATGATAGAAACTTCACTATATCTGAGGTATCCTATAAATGTTAAGGGAAAAAAAAATACCTTTTTGGACAAAAGCAATTCTGTTTCAAGAAGAGTGACACGACTTAGAAGATTAGTCCAGGATTTTTCATTTACCATCACTTTTCCTTTCATTTTTTCTTCCAAAGAGTCTAATCTACTCTCTATCTGAGTCAGTTTCTTGAGCTTTTCTTGACATTCGGCAAGCATAGTCTGTAGTATGGTAATCTCAAGATTAACTTTCATATCCTAAAATGATTAGAAAGATAAAAAAATAATATTACACAAACTGAAATTCCTTTAAAAGCCAAGTAATCCCATTTCCATTGTGTTATTTCAACAGTTACAAGAGGCAGTACAGCATGACAAAGAGGTAGACCGCTTAGATGGACACACATATAAGCTCATCTCAGATGTATGACCTTGATGCCCCAATTTTCTTGTTTAAAAAAGAACAGTACCTACTTCATATGGTTCTTGTGAAGATTAAATAAATTAATCTGCATACGACTCTTAGAACAACACTAGGTAGGGTAGTACAATAAGTGTCACTAATTGCTTCTTGTAACAACACCTAGCCCAAAGCTAAGAGGAAATGACCAAGAAATGACAGTGCATTGAAACTGTTCAGTTTGCTATAAACAGGAAATAAGCCTAATGGCCATCTGGTAGTTTTTATACATGCCAACTGTATACTAAGACATACAGCAGTCACAAGACACAGAGGAAAGAAAAGTGAACTTTAGGAGAAGCAGTAAAGGTTAGACAATATAACAGGGTCTGTGGCAATAAAGGAACAGAAAAGTTACTCTAAGAGAGGAGGGAAAAAAACAGCAAGAGCCCAAAAAGGAACAGGGAAAAGCAGCAGGGTACCAATTTTTCCATTCATCGATACAGAGAACAGATGATAGGAACCTTCTCTGTACAAAGTAGTACCTCACTGTCTCACTAAACCGTAAATTCCCGTAACATCTAGCATTACTCAGAGCTACTCAGAGCATCTACCCCAGTAGCCGGAACGTAAGCAGCAAATAATATCTGCTGAACTATGTTCAGCAAGACTTACTGATTCTTAAGTAATGGTAATAATGGTAATGTGTCATGATTCATAATTCCCAATCTAGAGATATTCTAAAGTTTATGTGCTTTAAATATGTGCTAAAAAAATATGCTTTAGATATATACATCAAAGTAAGAAACGTCAGCATCTGTCAAAGAAGAATAACATTCTTACTTGTTGCTCAGACTTGATTTCAGGGACCTTTTCTTCATGAATCTTTATTTCAGTATCCTTTAAGTCACACACATCAAATGCTTCATTAACGTCTGTTACTGTACTTAACGTATCTTCAGGAATGTTCGCACCATCTTCATTATACAGGTGACGGATCACTAGAGCTTTCTTCTGCATAGACAAAAATATGTCAGAGTTGCTTCACATAATTATTTCCTCACATAACTATTTGAAACACACACATAGTATTTTTGCAAAAGAACATCCTATGTTCCCTTTAAGATTTACGAAAGTTTAAATTACCACATACAATGTATATATTAAACATTATTAATTAAGCTATTAATATTATTATTTTAGGTGGATGATAAAATTTGTGGTTTTGATTTTTTTCACTCTTCATGTCAGATACGCAATGTGCTGATGTCATAACAAGGTTTGAGGGAGGCACATCTCAACAAGAGCGCGAACTTAATTATCGCACTTAAGAATGAAAAAGGATTGAATTAAGATTTTTTAAAGCACTCTTATATATTAGAAAAATATTGAAATAGCTCTTCAATTATGTCTGGGATTTGTTTCAAATTGTTTCTGATTTGGGAGGAAAGATGTTGGGAAAAGTAGTTATAATAAAGATGAAACAAGATTAGCAAAATGTTGACAAATTGCTGAAACAGAATGAGTACTTTTATAAATATTTGAAATGTTCCATAATACAAAGTTACTTAAACAAGTTACCATATAATTCACATATAAATAATCAGGAAATTGCTCTGTAAATAGGACTCGTGACAATTTTTTTTTCTATTCAATGAACCACGAAATATCAGACCTTCAGCTACCAACTCAAACTGAATAATGGCAAAGGGAAGTCCTGAAAGTAAGGCATTGGGCCCAACTGTGCATTCCCACAGGACTCATTTAGCCACGGGTACCTGAAGCAGTTAAGGGAAGAGAAGTTACCTGTTGACAAAGACAAAATATTCAAAACACTAACCCAAACCAGATTATAGGTTTAGGAACTATATTAAGCATTGTTTACTTCACACTCCTGAAATATGAACACAGGTAAGTGAATCATCATAACCTATAACTAATAGTATGTTCTTCACATGTTCCCATGTTTTAGGAAGACCAGATATATAATTAAGAGTAAATGTTCTTGACCACATAATATAACCTTCCTAAATCATTGCTCTTCTATCTGGGAAACTAGGCAGAAACAGGAATTAGAGATATAAAGAGAAAGCTTATTCAATTCTACGTTTCTACCTTCTTATAACTTTAGGAACGTTCCCCAGATAACATATGATATGCATTGTTAAAAATTCTTATAGTGTAATATCCGACTAGACTGTTTCACCAGTTGCTAGTTAGAAAATTGAACCTTGTACATTGGATTAATTAGGTAGGTGACTCTTAATACTATGACACACTTTCTTTGTTATTTTTCTACCTTTCCTGAAGTCATAAACCTGCCAGTGATATCAATGCCAACAGGTTCTATAGATGTCTTCTCAATGCTTGAAGAAGTTTCTGACTTAACAGAACTGATTTTCTTTCTCTGTTGTGATGGAATCTAAAAAAAAAAAAAGTATTAAGATGTAAAAAGTTCTGTGTGACAGCATGATGTATATTTAAATTCTATTATCATTTAAATTTTCATATGAAATATGACTGCCAAATAATGAGAGTTAAGGAAACTATATGTCTTTTGAAAACTAAGAAGTGATAAAAATGTACTGTTTGAACTGTTAGTTTAGGACTCATAGCTCCAAGTCCAATGTTTGAAAATAAGTGACTAGTATTTAAAGCAAACATCAGGTATTATAAAGTTACCCAAACCTGAGAATAATGCAGTAATCGTATCATGTATTAATTTGCTGTCTAAGGTATTAATTTTATACATTAAAATACTGGACACTTAGCATAAGTTAAACTCTATTAAGAAAATTACCTTGTCAAGACTACTCAACTCCTTGTGCTTTTTCATCACACAGTTTAAAATATCACAAACAATTTGGATTTTCCACTCTGCAAATCCACATTGAAGAAACTGCTTTTTTGTCAAGATTGGTTTATAATTAAATTGATCACGAAGAAGCTGTAAAGAGGGAACAGGTCAACATAAAATTGGGAGCAATTTCTTTTGAATATCCAACATAATAAATGGCCACCTGGTCAAGAATGTAATGCCATTTTTGAGAGGAGAAGGAGGACCAAGCCACAAAATAAAGAGTACTAAAGAGATTTGTAGGGATGGTGTGTGAGTCATGACCAGGTAGGAGAGGCATCCAGATAGAAAACAGGTGGCTAGGGATGCACCAGAGAATAAATAGATGGCTGTCCGGAGAGATGACAAAACCTAGCCAATGATCAAAAAGTTCAGATATCCTCATAGGTACTAGACATACTCCTTAGTTCACATAGAATAAAAAATACCATACAGACGTCAGAAAACCATAATTCTATCTGTTCATAATTCTTCTACTACACGATTTTTTAGATAACTCAGTAGGCCTCTGAGTTTCATTTTTCATTTGTAAAATGAGAGAAATAGACTAGACCAGTAATTTTTAAAACCTACTCTGGAACCCTAGGAGTTCTTAGAAGTATGTCTTAGGCTTCCGCAGGCAGAGAAAAGGAAGATTAAACAGAGAATCTACACGTAAAAGCTCCCATTTCATCAGATGCAACTTTCTCCTTAAAAAAAGAAAAATATTTGATTTGATAAATGGGTTTTATTATTTTTTAAAAAGTTTAAGAAAACTATAGGACTTGAGCAAAAATTAATAAGAAATCAAATATGAAATTAAGTTTAAAAATCAAATCAAATATGAAATTAAGTTCAGTATACACGTGTAAATTCTCAGGTACGTGTAAGACAAGGCCCCAGACCACAAGGCACATAAAATCTCCATTAAGGCCGTAGTTCCTTCTTACAAACAACTCTAAATTATAATTCTATGAACCACACACTTTACTCAATAAAACCATATTTCCCTCTAAGTTCCACTAGCATACCAAATTTTACTAAAACTTGATATAAAAGGAGCAAATGATAACCAAAGACAAATGTTTACCAGTTGTCATATTTAATGGAGTATAAAACATAAAGCAAACTTGAATCATATCTTGATTGTAATGGGAACTGCATTTAAGTGAGATAAATGCATATGAAAATACTGTCATCTATACATGCCGCATATATTTAAGGAGTCATAAAAACAATCTTAAAAAACCATCGATGACTTCTAAAACAATTATTGGTTTCATAAACTCAACATTACCTTATAGACAGTATCTATAAAGCGCAAGTCATTCTTTGCTATGAGCTCTATATTGGATTCCACCAGAAGTTCTGCTACATAAGGTGAATATGAAGTCAGGGAATAGCTGATGATGGGCAAAGATGCTGCTGTATCTCCCTTTACCAAGCTGTTGGGAAAAAAAGAAAGATTTTAATGAGCATAATTCCATAAACTTGGATACTCAGGTAAATATAAGAATTGTTATCAATAATTTGCAACAAAACTAGAGCCATAATAATCAAGTAATGCACAAGACCCTTTAGATTTCCATTCCTTACTCTAAACCAGTCTAGCAAAATTACTATAGTTTAGCCTTATTCAATCTAATTCCTTTTCTAATAAAACAAATGTATCCTCTTACAGTGCTCAAGCACACTTTATGCTTTCGGAAACAGTTGTTATCTCATTTGTCTTTTACCACAAACCTGCAAAGGCAAAAAATTATGAATTCTAAGTTACAGATGAGGAAAACAGGGCTGGAAAAGGCATGGTGTCAGTTATCATGAGAAATCTATTAACTATTACTATTTATTGTCTTTCAAATCAAAGAGAAATATCACCCAACTGAATGTGAGAGGGTGGTATATTATATAACTAATCCAATTCATTATATTTCTACGAGTTTAAAAGTTGTACAGAGACCATACTTTATAATGACGTATACTGTGCTGCTACTTCTAAAAGGTGTTTAAAATCTCTTGAGTTGGACTGTTTTCATTAATTCATACTTAAAACAAACTCCTGTAATTCTAATATCCTGCTTTCTAAAATATTTTAGTCATTTCAAGGAAAATTTTAAAAGCACCCACATAAAATCTCCAAATACTTTCACCATGTCAACTATTATCTCAAATCATTATCAAAAAGAATACAAATAAGTATGATACTACAGCATACCCTATACAATCCACCTCTTGAGGATAATTTAGTGAGCGAAGAACTTGTTCTAGGTTCCGTAAGCTTCTCTTTAAGTCACCTGTTGCCATTATTTAACATTACATTCAGTTCCAGCTTTTGCAATAATCTGATTTTCACCTAAAAGTAAAAATCCAAAAAAATCTGGTTAAGTCTGTGACTATCTGAAGCTTCTCTATTCTATTTTGTTCCTATTTCCTATAGGCATTTACCATATTTATCTTCTTATTTTTCCTATTGGTCTAGTAATATCTAGTAACATTTGAGAAGATCCATCAACCTGAAATAATCTCATCCATGATTATTTTAGATGCTTATAAAGGCTATATAATAAAATCAGTAAAAAACGAAGACAAATGTAATACAGATTTAGCCATTATACCCAGGGCTCTGACCTCACACAGTTGCCAATCAGGTCCTTTGCTTAAAAATAAAAATAGATGAATTAAAATATATATATTCAGGGTTTAGCTGGTAAAATACAGCAGATTAAATGCATGTTATCTTCATTTCCCTTTTTTAGGCATCGCTAAATGAAAGTAAATGATTAAAAGCCACATATGCTCACCAGGGCAAACAGAACTAGAGGGGATTTTATATGACAGAAGAGGTATTAACAAAATTTTGGAAGATGGAGAGCAGATGGATGAGTGATAACCAATCCTGCAAAGCAGACACAGGCCAATCCCAGCTGCCTGTTCAGAAGGAAACCAACAACAGCAAAATAAGTTCAGAAATGAGGGGCCCCTTAGGGTTCTGGGAGGCTGAGGGGTAAGACCAGAGGGATTAAAATAAGGATGATTATGTGAAAGTACATATAAGGAGCTGCTAAACCCTAGATTTCTACTTTCGCTCCCCATTCTCAGATATAACTAAGCTGCGAAACTATCTCTCTTCTTCTCTGGGTTTAACAATGAGTTTTTAGATAATATCAGAGCATAATCCATGAATTAAAAAAATTGATGTTGTACTTCATTAAAATTAAAAACTTTGTTCCACAAAAGACACTGTTAAGAGAATAAAAAGACAGAGAAAGAATATTTAAATTCTCTACTGAATGAATAAGAGACTTGTTTCCAAAATACATAAGGAACTCTTAAAGAGTAAGAAACAAACCACCCAATTAAAAAATGGGCAGAACATCTCAACATATATCTCACCAAAGTATATCGGTGGTAAATAAACATATAAGAGAAGATGCTCTACATCAAGTATCATTAGGTAATGGTACATTAAAAAAAAAAAAAAACGATACCACTACACACCTATTATAATGGCTAGAATCCAAAAAACTGATAATACTAAATGCTTATGAGGATTTGGAGCAACAGGAACTCTCATTTATTGCTGGTAGGAATGCAAATGGTATATCCATTTTGGAAGACAGTTAGTTAGGCAGAGGTGAAATAATTCTGTGTAATACTGTAATGGTAGGCACATGACATTATGCATTTGTCAAATTTAAAAACTGTACAGCACAAAAAGTTTATGCAAAATTTTAAAAAGCCATTTAGGAAGCTGGGAAATCCCAGGAAGAAATGCAGAGTGTGATGAGAGAATCTAACTGCACTAGTAATATATGAAACAACTTCACAGAAGGGGAAGAGTGAAAAAGGTGCTAAGTAACTTTAGAAATCAGTGGATCCTGTGAGACGAAAGGCAAAATAACTGCACGTAAACACAGTTCTCTAGTTGTTTGCCATATGTGTCTGAGTAACGTAAACAGATGGCTAAATAATAGGATCCAGGTTTCTCACTGCTGGAGTGGGGATTTACAGATAAGTAAGGGGAGGAGACTAGAATGAGTCATGCCTGACAGATCAGATTTAGAGACATCAGTATGAATTCTTGGTTAGCTTAATACAGATCGTTTCATATTGAAATATTTATAGATGTGTATGTAGACAGCTTAGTATACACTATGTATTTCCTTTCTCTGCCAGCTGAAAATGACTAAAAGCAATGGCACTCCAGTAGCAAAGAGCACACCTGGCATCCAGGTCTCGGTGTGTAATTCTATTCTCCAATAAAAGGAACTAGGGCTCCCTGGAGAAATGGCCAAATTTATGACTGGGCAGGAAATATACAAGATGGACTTGAATCATTATGTAGTTCCAGAAAGTAAGAAAGTACACATAAAACAAACAAACCGATCCTATATTGATGGGGAGATATCAAAAGGGCACCTGGGGCCAAACGATGCTCTACGCAGTCAAAGTTAAAACAATCTGAACGACAAAATTCATTGAACAGTATTAAATTATAATCCAAAACATAAAACAAAAAAATCAGTATAATTCAATATGTTAAAAAAGGATAAAAGTCTTATAGTCATTTCAGTACATGCAGGCAGGCTTATCTTGTCATCATTTCTATCCAACATTGCACTAGGGGTGGTAGACAGTACAAAAAATGCAAGAGAAAGAAATATAAGAAATAAAGATTAAAAAGGAATAAATAAAAATGCTATTATTCATAAAATTGTATATGGGAAAATCCAAAAGAAATAAGTGAATTTAGAAGGGTTGCTGGATAGAGGGCCAATATACAAAAATCAATTGTTTTTCTCTGTATTCCCCAATTAGAAAATGTTTAAAAAATTATATATGTATAACTAATTCACTATGGCCTCAATAAATATCATAAATATGTAAATAAATCTAGAAAAGATGTATAAGACCTCAAAACAAAAACAAAACAAAATACATAAAACTTTATTATGTTAAAGGAGATCTAAATGGAAGAGGTATATATACCTTGATCCAGGACTGGAAGACTCAATATTTATCCATAGATTCAATGCATTCCTTTCTCCCCACCCACCTCCCCGCACCCCCCCCCCCCCCAAAAAAAAATCCCTGCACTTTTTCTTAGGTGGAAATTAACAAGTTGAGTCTAAAATTTATATAGAAATCCAAAAGATAAAAAATAACTAACAAGATCAAAATTGGAGAGTTTAACTACTGGATATCAAGACTCATAAAATTAAATTTGGAATTAGTGAAAAGATGTACAAATAGAAAAATTGAACAGAATAGAGTTCAGAAACAGACCATGCAAATACTGACACTAGATTTATGACAAAGTTGATGCTGAGTAGCCCTGGAGAAAGGTTGATCTTTTTCCATAAATGGTACTGTGTCAACTGGATATCCAGATGGAACAAATAAATCTTGAACCCCTAATGAAAAAGATACCTCACATCCTTTGCAAAATTAATCCCAGATTTGTTAAAGATCTAAATGCAAAATGTAAGACAACCAGGTTTTCTGGAGAATAACATTCTCTTCAGAAGAGAATAATCTTTATGAGTTTCAGGTACAGAAAGATTTCTTGTGACTAATAAAATTAAACACATTAAAATTAGTAACTTCTGTTCATCAAAAGACACCTTTAAGAGAACGGAAAAATAAGCAAAATGATGCTGTAAATATATAGAACCAACAAAAAGATTCACATCTAAAGTATGTAAATGAATTCCTACAAAGTAATAAGAAAAAGACAACTAAATAGAAAAATGGGAAAGAGACCTGAACAGGAACTTTAGAGACAAGTAAACATGTGAAAACCCTCAATCTCATTAATTATTAAGAAATTACAAAGTAAATGGAAAATGTGAGGCTATAAAAGATCTGAAACAATGCTATGAAAGAGTAAATTAGTACAATTACTTTGGCAAATTTATTGGTAGTATCTATGAAAGCTGACATACATAGGGCCTGAGATAGGAATATAATTTCAAAGAATATACATAACGAAATATGTGTATATATGTTTGTGTACCGAAAGACATAAAAAATACTTGAGATTTTAAATAAAATGATAAATTTTTTTAAATCCCAAAGAAAATACCATGGATTATATTTTTAAATGACTCTTTTTATTGTATGGGGTAAGGCTTTCATTAGGTTCTCAAAAAAGGTTATTCCCTGAGGAGGTTCATGAAATAAATAAATAGATAAAGAATTAAGAACCTGTGCAAGAAAGAGAAAAAGAGTTCTAAACTATGTCTAGTCAACCAGTAAGGCAAAGTTCAATAACATATTTAAAAATATCTATTTGTAACTGTCCATGGATACTTCATAAAAGAAAAATAATATATGACAATACCTTGGGTAATGAATCCTTTGGAAATGAAGCTCCTTTAAAATGAAATCATTGACATTAAAAACAAAACAGAACAATTCATAAATTAGGTGAAGCAGAGTCAGTATAATCTTTACCCTCTAGTCAACTTTCCAGCAATTTCCCACAATACAAATCCTCTCCTTACACATCTTCTCTGTATCTGTATGTAACTAGAGGTAATAAGGCTAGCAATTTGAAAAATCCTAAATTTACTAAGCTTTCTAGTTTAAGCCCCTTGACACCCAATTCTGTACCCTTACCCCATCTTTGGGAAAAGGCTATCTTCCTCTTCCAAGTCTCCTCTCCTTTATCAACATAGTAAAGAGCTGGGTACTTTTTTTTACACACTCACGCAGCATGGATTTTAGTATTTTTCAGCCTATCAATTACTTCAACTCGACATACAGTTTTAGGCAGAGGGAATTTAGGCACTGGGAAATAGGAAATAACTAGAAAAAAAGGAAGTAATCCTAAAATTACGTTTTGCAAAATGCTATCCATTATTTAACATCATTTAGAATGACTAAGGGATAGATGGACATATGGAAGCAGTAAGAGAAATGACTTCCCATGACCAGTCTTTACTTTACTGGGAAAGATAAAGTAGGAACTCGTCTGGCCATAACTGTTAAAAATATATATTCTTAAGTATTGTCATTGGCCAGTATAGTAGGTCTAAGCTTATTTATAGTTCTGGACTCATCTATCTTAACACAATTCTTCAAGGGCACCTTTTCCCCCTAAGATATTCTATAACTTTCATATAAATTGTATCTCTTCCCACAGACTTCCTTTAATCCTTCTAGTTGTATATTCCATCTTTCTAGGACATGTAATCTTGTTTTATTTACGATATCGTTCCATCTTTCCTTTCTCTAAAGTCCTGGAACATACATCAATGTCTCATATTATTCTACCTCTGGTAATGGAATTTCTGACAACAAAGTATATTCCTGGAACACATCCTCTTCAGGACCAGCAGAATAAATATTTTGAAGAGTAATATACAAGTACAGCTTGGATCTGTAGGTGAAGGAGATAAGTAATAAAACAGGATAGACAAATAAAGGGATTAAAAAATGTAAGTATTATAGAAAAAACTTATAACTACTGTTCTACATTTTCATGAAAGGCTTTACTAAGTCTATTATAAAATTGAAAAACACTATAATTTATATATTAAAAGAAGCCAATCTATGGCATATGCACATTTTAACAGATGAAAAACAACTTATTACATTAAAAAAATCTAACATCTTCACTTTATAAACTCTTATCAAAGAAAATTAAAAGGAGACATTACTCAGCTTGTAGAATAGATTTAACCATAAAAATGGTCTCAATACTGCTTCCTCTAGAGAGCTCTCTCTACGAGTCAGATCTGCTCAACTGAATTCAGTATGCAACACATCGTGAAAACGATATACAACAGCAGTTTAAGATTTTTAATCTAGCTCAATTTCATTGCTGTTAGAGGTTATTAAATGATGCCTCCCAAAGGAATGCCACTGAACTCAGTGATTTTTGTTCAGAATGAAGTAACCACATTGCAACGATTATGATCAATGACTAAGAGTTTGTGACAAGACTTATAACTCTATCTATTATCCAAAAATTGTGTTTATTAAAAATAAAGAGAGTAGCGGTAAGGAAAAATTAGGTTTATGAAACTTCTCGCTACAGATATTTGGGAAGTACTGCTCTAAGAGATAGGGAGAAAGGTCTGGGAAAGGAAAAGAATCGATAAAATTGGGAAAAAACAAAGGGAGTAAGGGCTAAGTATAGAGTTCAGTAGGACTGCTGTGTTCACATATAAAAACTGTTACAAGATTTGTAGATAATTTTGGAAAGATTCTTACATAGCCATAATTCCGGAGCCAAAATGTCGATTGATTTTTTTTTTTTCCATAGGGAAAAATCAATAGTCTTCTAGGTAAGTGGAGAAATACTGCACCAGGGAAATGCGAGCAAGAAAACATTCACTTTCATCTCTTCCTTCTAGTCAATATTTCCAAGGAGCCAGATCGTTTCACACAGATCAGAGGATGCAACAGGAGGAAATCAGCCAGTCTAGAACTAACTACCCAACCACAAATCACCTTATCTCAGAGGATGAACTTCCACCATTCTTCCTACATCGTTGTCACAAATGGATGTACAAGTTGGGTATACCGGCAAGCCATATCTAGGGCTCCCCTCCCTCCGCTTGATTTAAAAGGATGAAAAGGCAGACCTGGTCATTCGCTCCCGCCCTGGGCCTCGGCAAGGGCAGCGGAGAGAGGAGATTCCAGCCCAGTCTAACGTGCAGCCTCGCCAGCTCCCCGGGCTCACCCAGCAGCCGCCGAGCAAAGCAGCGGGCTCCGAAGGCCTCTGGCCCCGCACAACGGGGAGCGGGGGAGGTAGCATAAGCAACCAGAGAGAGCCACGGGCACCTGGCCTCCAGCAGCGAGTCCCTGCGGCCCGACGCCTGCGCCGGATTCTCGCGCCGACCGTTTGTATCTGGAACCGCGGGTGGAAGCCCGCCACGCACCGCGGCGAGACCTTCAAAGCCGCCGGCTCCCCGCAGCTCCGCGATTCCTCGCGGCAGATTCCACACCGCGTGCATCCGGACCCCGAGGAGACTGACTCCGCTGAGAGCCTTCTGCAAGACCAGGCCGATTCCAAGCTGCAGATTAGAAGTCTGCCTAGTTTTGATGCTCAGAGTGTCTACGGGCGAAGCGAGAAACAGGAAATCTATGGCGAATCGTCAACAACGGGGATAAAAATGCTTTTTCTTTAAGGCTCAGACACCCTAACGTCACTTCCGGCAACAATAGGAAACGTCAAAACTCGGACAGTCGGCAGCCCTGGCTGCTGCAGCTTGAGGTGCGCTGAGTTCGTGGGGGTTCAGTGCTGTTTCTGGGCTTATCGCCGCCGTCACCTCCACTGGCGTGAACAAGTCAAGTTTGAACCGACTTCTCCATGGCCTGGGCAGCAGTTCCCGGCTGAGCCATTTTCTTTTTGGCGAAAAGCCCCCGTCCAGAGGCCGATTCGTCGCGGCGGCGGTGGGGATCGCAGGTCGTTCAGGTACAGGCGTCTGCCTAGATATTTCAGAGCTCTTGCCTCTTTTCCCTGTACACTCCTACTTTTCTACTCGGAAATATAGACAGCAGTGCTTGCCAGTTGGCAGAAACTTACCAGCCAGCAAGACTTTGGGGCCAATGACAGTGCAAAGCATCCTGAGTGACAGCGATGATGGCTTATTAAAATGGGGTATCGGTGTCAAGAGGCGGGAGCAGGTGTGTTCCTTGTGTTTCTAGGCCATTGGGGTAAGGGTCAGCTTGGGACCCCACGTAGTGACCCACCTTCATTCGGGAGGTGGGGGTGGGGAAGTACGAGAAACGGCAATGATTGCTCAAAGCCCAACTGTTGCTCTTCAAGTAAAGTAGTGTTTGGTTTTTCTTTTCTTTTCTTTTTTTTGTGCGTAGGCACAGTTTTCAGTTCTTTACATACTTTTCAGTAATATGAATGTAAGCACATACTGTTAAGGTCACAATGGATTGTCAGTTGCTTCAGTCGTCAAACTTTGGTTATAAATTTGGCAAATTCTTAATTTGTCCTCTCTTCTTTGTTTCTCTGTGACTGGGCTCCAGTTTTTCACATGGTGGGTACTCAGTTAAATATTATCAATTGGATAAAATTTAATCCTAATCCTCAGTCATTTAAATTTTGTTTTATTTTTAGGTTCTTTGTATATTTAGCATTTATTAACTTACTAAATACATAATTTGATTCCACTTGTTTTGTTACGTGAAATATTTATTTTCAAGGATCCTAGGTTTCTTTACAAATAATGAACTTTATTGCTGCATAGCGAAGCCAATTTCAGCTTTTCTTCTTTTAATGTTTGGAGTTTGGTAACCATATTTCTGAGGTAGAAGGATTCCCGTCCCCCCCCCCCCCCCCCGAAAAGTTTACAGAATTGAGCAGAATGAAGAATAAATTTTATTGTTTTTTAGATTGAGTAGGAAACTTCTCATTTTTATCGAGTTAACCTGACAATTTGTCTGATGAGATACTGTATTAGTTATCCATTGCAGAGTACTATATTACCCCAAAATTTAGCAGCATAAAATAACAAACATTTACTATCTCGAAGTTTCTGTGGGTCAGAAATTTGGGTACAGCTTAGCAGAGCACCTCTGATTCATGGTCAAGCTGTGCACATCTGGGAGCTGAGATCTCACCTGAAGACTCCAGTGAAGGGTAGAGGGATCCACTTCCAAGTCGTTGGCAGGCCTAGGTTCTCCACCACAGGAGTTTCCCCATAGGACTGCTTCACAGTTTAGCAGCTGGCTTCCCCAAGGGTGAGAGAGAGCCCAAGACTGTGTAGTATTTTATAACCTATGCTCAGAAATGGTATTCTGTCACTACTGTCATACTATATTTGTTAGAAGTGAATCACTAAGTCCAACCCAAAATCATTGTCGAGAGAATTACACAAAGGCATAAATCCCAGGTGCAAGGATCTTTGGGGGCCATCTTAGAAACTGTTTAACACAGATACCCTCACTGATAACTTTTATAAGTTAACAAGTGGAAATAACTGAGCGAAAGTGTAGTCAAGAGAAATGTGGTCTGTCAAGAAGAAATGCCAGATTGTAAAGAAATAAACTTGTACAAACCTTCTCTCTCTTGGGAAAGTTTTTTTTTGGGGGGGGGGGTGGGAGCAGTTCTTTTTCTTTTTTCCTACTAATTGTGTGGAGAAAGGCTTATTATTTTACTTGGGAAACTTTGCCCAAGGGATATATGTGAGAGGAATGTTTATGTTTTTAGGGTCTACGTGAGCTAAAACATGCATTATAATTTATTATGTATGACTAGTTAAATAGGGAATGTTTTATGTATTTATTGTGCTTTTGTGTTGATCAAAACATTCTGTTACCAAGAGGTGATCTTTTCTTTGATCATAGTACATTGAAATTAGTCATTCAAATTTATGATTTTATAGTTCATTACTTAACTAGCTGCTATGTACAACTATTTATTATTTTTCTACAGTTTGATTCAAATTTGGAAACTGAAGCTAATCCCTTGGCTGGCCTGTGACAGTGCATCAAAATCATTAATACTGAAAGTCTGTGAAATATACATCTAACTTATAACATTTTTTACTAAATTATTTTACTTACTATTTTAAAACAACTTTAATGACATCTACGTCTAGAAATTTGTTTCCTGTTTATTTTTTTTTCATTATTTTGTTTTTCCGACAAATTTGTTGGCATAGATTCTACGATAATTAGAATATCCTGACTTGAATACGTTTACATCATAATTGTGGCAAGTCCTTTTGTGGTATACAGATGAGAAAAGATATATGTGGTTTCAAGTTGAGGCAGCAGGTTTAGGGAGTTTCTCTCTGTGATCAACATTTTGTGTTGTTCTTCAAGAATAGATTACATAGGATTTCATAAGCTATTGGAAAGAAAGAACAAGATTTTAGCAAGTGAGTCATGCTTGCAGTGCTTCTGTTTATACTGTGTGATTTGTAGAGGTCATGAACATGGAGGAAAAGAGAGTTGGAAAGGACAGATGCTAAATACACACACACACACACACACACACATACACACACCCCTCCCCCCATCTCCATCACCTCTTCATTTTGCCTTTTTTAAAGAACATTTTTCTCATTTTATTTTTATAAAATCATAGATTTTATAGCAAAAAGAGACCTTAAAGATCAAGATCAAAATCCTTGTATTATTACAGGTGAGGAAACCGAGACTTCAGAATTTAAGTGACTTGACCAATACTCACAAGTAGGTAAAGGAGCCTGAATCAAATCCATGTTTTGTGTCAGTCTCTCTTCATTATTAAATGTTTTCTCATCTCATTTATGATTTTCCTCCTATTTTGAGCTGTACTTAATATTTATTTTAATGCCTTGTTTTATTTGTATAGGAGCAGTTCAGTGAGAATTACAGTTTTTGTTTTGTTTTTAATTCCACAACTCTCATAGCTATTGTGGTTAATGGGCAGGGAGTGTAGTATGTCCTGAGAAGGTGAGTTGGGATAGGCTGCCATGGCAGCTGCTGATTATAATTAGGCTGAGTAAATAGTGCAGTTAAGTAAGAACCAGTGTAATTAAAAATAATACTGGTGAGAAGTATGATAAATTTTTTTATTTAAAAGTTAAAACAGACAGTGGAATGTTTCTTGCAAAAGAAGCTGAAGAAATTAAATAACTGAAATTAAATAGGCATAAAATTCCGAGCTCTTTGGTGACATTTAAATGGCACATCTTAATTATTACATTTGTTTAGATGTCATTTGGTAACCCTCATTATAGAATCAAAGAACAGGAAAAAACCTTCAGAACACAAAGTAATATTGTAAATCTTTCTGAATTAAAAAAAAATAAGTACAAATGGTATGCCTTTTAGTAACAAAAACTACTCTTGCAGGACCAGATCTTTAAATTTAATGAGTGGGTTTTTTTTTTTTTATGTGTTTAATGTACCCTGTGACCTCTTAGTACTTAGCTATTTCCCTTTTCTCCTTAGAAAGACCTCCTTGTGGACTTATTCTCCTTCATTTCTCTACAGTTGTTGCCTTTCAATTTTAGAGGTGTGATTGGTTATCAGGTTTTTTTCTTTTCTTTCCCTTTTTTTTTTTTTTAAATTCCCTACTCAGTTTCTTTTAAACTACTTTGGTGGTCCATTCTTTTGGAAATAGAGAAATAAATGCTGGGCTGTCAGATTGATTCTAAATATCTCATAGAAAATATTTTCTCACAGAATCTCCCATGTTCTTATGCTGTTGAGTAATATCACATGATATTACTTAATTATTTTTAAAACTTAACCAGCAATCTAGTTGTAACTTTCTACTAGGAAGAAATTGAGAATTTCCAAAAAGATATAAATAAGTGACTATCCTCATCTTTAAGTCTCAATAGAAATTACATTTTAAAAATAACTCTTTTGGTACACATTTTAGATCTTTATCTGAAATAGGAAATTTCTTATTTATAAATTCTACTATTTAGACACTTAAGAATTAATGAAGAAAATCAACCATTTATAATGAGTATTTATATAGGATTATTCATGTCAGTCATCACAAACCAGTGATTTAACCTTGTTTGCTCGGGAAAAGAATTGTGCAGTCGGTTTGCTTCAAACAAAAGTATTCTCTTAAAACGAAATACTTTTTTCAGACCTCCAGACTCCTTTGTAGTCTTCCCATCTTCCACTGTGTATTCTCTGCCCAGATAGTGTATAAATCATTCTTTATTACTTATAGTTGTCTCCACAGCATATGCTACTTGAATACTCAGTGTCAAAGAATTACTATAAGCATTAGTACATTGAGTTTTTTCTTACAGAATAGTGCTTTATTTGATGTTTAAGAGTTACAAAGAAATGTTTTGATTAAAGTTGCTTAATACTTTAAAGATAGGCTTTATATTAAATATACCAACAGCTATTAATAAAAGAGTATGCATCTTATTCTTTTGTAGAAATACTCTTTTGAAAAATGACATTACAAATATGGTCAGGTGAAAACATATCCCTTTTAGAAATACAGCCATCTACTAGAAGTAAATAGAAAAATAGTCATTCTTAAAAACTTTAATAAATTAGTAACTGATATAGTTGTTGGTAATTAATTTAATTTATACTGCCTTCTAAGTGGAAATTTCTTTATGCTTTTACAGCAGGTCATTTAGACTAAAACTTTACTTTTTTTTTTAAATGAAAAAATGGCATTCAAAAACGTATCTGTTTTGCATTAGAAAAAAGCTAGTGAAGCAGGACCTGCATACTGCTTTACCAATTAAAAGATACTTTAATCTATGTTATCTTGTTCTTTTATACCTGTTATATATGTACATCTTGGTTAAGGCTCATAACAACCCCGTAAAGTAGTGAATTCCCCCATTTTACAGGAAACAGAAGTTCAGAAACCTTGCTTGAAGTATTTAAGGTCACACAGCACATGGCATAATTGGAACTCCAATTTTAAATTTATCTTCCAGAGTAAGTGTGGAAAAAACCTCTACACATTTCTCTCAGTCAGACATTAACATATCAATAGCGATTGAAGATGCTGGTAGTGCTTAACCTGAAAACGGATCTCTGTTATCACTGATTCTTGACATAATACTTGACCTTATTTGCCAAACTCTATTTTTATATGTAATGTATCAAACTAAGCAAAGTTAGCTTCTACTTACTTTATATATTTACTAGTTATTTTTTTCTCCTAGCAAAGGTAAATGGCATCTCTCCAAATTTCAAAAGATCCTAAATTATAGAACCAGGATTATGATTACTCAGGTAATTAAATTGAAAATAATCAAGTATACTCTGAAAATAGAAGGACCAAATTAAGAGTTATCATTTAAACTGGGTTGAGGGGTGCCTACAAAACTACCTCTTATTGTAATCTACCTACTATGGATTAGGTTCTTGAAGTGCTGTTGGATAGGAGTTATCCATCATTTTACTGATGAAGAAAATGAGGACTGCAGACTATAGGCTCGTCAGATTCTGTGTTGGAGTTTGTACCAGATCTTTTTTTCACATCAAAGCGTATGTCTTCCACAAGAACAGTAGCCTGAAAGAGAAGCCGCAGCTGGGAACAAAAATGGAGGTGATAAGCAGTGACAGAGGTAAAAGATGTGATCCAGTGATGAAGAAACAGATAGTAGATTGCCTTTGCCATCTGTGGGCTCTAACTCCTTTGGGCATGTGATTTGGACTCACATAGACCTGAATTTGAATCCTAAATCTTCCATTTGCCGGCTATGAGATCTCAGGCAAAGTTTCTTAACTTCTCTGGGTCACTATTTCCTTGGCTATAAAATTAGAATAATACTATCTACCTCTTAGGGTTGTTGGGAAGATTAAAATGAGATACATATAAAAATTTTCGCAGAGTTCTTAGCATAGAGTAAAAAAAATAAATGGTTTATAGTACAAAAACAATATTGTTTAATATTTCTATTATTAGATATTATATAAATGTTATGTACATAATATTATATGCAGAAGGAGGGAACACAGCCAGAAATTCCAAGCCTTAAATCTCCACACACACAAAAAATTAAAGGAGTGTTTTTTCCTAGTTTTTAAAAAAATTTTATCTAGCCTTTGAAATAAAAATGTCTATCAAAAATGTTGAAAATAATTTTTCCTGACTGTTTTGATGTTTTCCTTGACAGAGGTCTCTTACTCCTAAGCCATAAAGCTGAGCATTTATCTCCTTAGTAATGGTTTTCAGTCTGTGACACTAAACCCTTGGGCACTAATTCCTAAACTGAATGCGCATCAGACTAGAGTTTTTTCAAGTTCATTTGCCTAGATTGCAGAACCAGGAGATTTCTATTAACAGAAACATTATAAGATTAATAAAAGTTAATTAGTATATGCCTTTTACCAAGATTCACCAATTAAAAATTTCGCAACATTGCTTTATCATTTTCTCTATATAGGGATAGATGCTACTGTTTTTCTAAACCATTGAATGCATTATACCTTAGCACTTAGTGTGATTCCTAAGAACAAGAATATAGCCTTACAGTTATCAAATTCAGGAAATTTAACACTGTTGCAATATTTTGATCTAATATTCAGCCCACATGTCTAGTTTTTCAATTATCCCAATAATGTTCTCTATAGCATTTTTTTTTTTTTTTGTACAAGATCCAGCACACATATTGCATTTAGGTGTCATGTTTTTTAGTGTCCTTTAATCTGGAACTGTTTCTCAGCCTTTCTTTGGCTTTCCAGCATTGGCATTTTTGAAGAAGAAAAATTTTGTCATTTTACAGACTTTTTGTGGGTTTCTCTGATGTTCCCCATGATTAGATTCAGGTTATATATATATGTATGTGTGTGTGAGTGTGTGTGAGTGTGTGTGTGTGTGTGTGTGAGAGAGAGAGAGAGAGAGAGAGAGAGAGAGAGAGAGAGAGAGAGAGAGAGAGAGAGAGTGTGTGTGTGTGTGTGTGTGTGTGTGTGTGCCTGGAATACCATATAATTGATGTTGTGTCTTTCTTAGGGTATCACATCTAGAGGCACATAATGTCTGTGTGTCTTTTATTGGTAAATGTTAATTTTGAGCATTTGGTTAAATGCAGTCTGATTTCTTAATTTCTTTTTGTTTTGTAGTTAATAAGTAATATGTGGGGAGATTCTTTGAAACTGTAAATATTCCATTCTTTATCAAACTCAGATTCAGCATCCATTGATAATTATTGCCTGAATTATTTTTTCTATGATGGTTGTAAAGTGTTGATTTTTTAACCCCATTATTATGTCTTTGTCAGAATTTTACTCTAAGGGAGAGCTTTCCTTTTTCATTTATACATGTATATATTGATCATCAGTATAGATTCAAGGATTTTTTTGTTCATAATAGATAATCCATTACTGTCCTTATTTTTATTTTGGTGTCCAAATTGTCCCAGGTTTGGCTAATAGTTGCTTCGCAAAATTAATTTCTAATGTCCCTTTTGACATTATCGCATTGCTTTTGTTTTGTTTTGATTTTCTGGACAGTCATAATCCATATTTAAGAAACAAACACTGCCTTATTTGTTTCTTGGTAGTCCTTACGGGGGTCCCAAGTAGACTGGAAAAGTGAAAATTGGAAGAAAGATGTACCTTTTTACGGTGTTCATGCAGCAGAGATTAATGGGTTCTAACAATAGGCAAACTCTCAAAAATGTAATAGGTGGAATGTTTGATTTTATTACTGTCTATTAGATTAAGATTAAAAATTAACTTGTTAACTTTTACCATAGTTACTAGATGAAATTGGAAAAAAATAAACCAAGTGATTGTTGTACGAGTGTTCCAGCCACATTTTAATGATTGCACATTAGATCCTTGAGACAATAAAAAGATAACTTACAGATGTATGCATCGGAATTGGGTGCCATTGCTTTGGAATGATTGGTTTGATAGCCACTACTTTGGGCCACTTGTTAATCCTAGTGGGAAAGGAGGGGAGTCCTTTCTCTAGAGTCTTTCAATTTTTTGAGCGGGCATTGAAGTAGACATCTAAGCCTTCTAGGCACTTCTGTGTTGGAGGATAGGCTGTGGTCTCTTGTTCCATATACACATATTTAAATCAGTTCTCACAAAAATTGTAAAGGGGGATTTTTTTCATTATTGTATGAGGAAGAAACAGTTACACAGAGACATTAAGGCCCCTGCTTTTTGTTCCTCGTCTTCTCTGAATTACTCCCATACTTCTACTGTGCTTTGGACCCCCAAAAGCCTCATGAGGGTTCTGCCGTATAGATAAGCTTCTGCTTCCCTCTCTGCACTTTCCCAGACTGTTCTCCTCCTTCCTCCTCATGGCTTCATCACCAGCCACTCCTTCCACTTTTATGCTACAGAAATCTGTTGAAATCTCATGTCCACTCAGCATTGCTTTTCTTCTCTTATAGGCTTGGTTTCTTTCTTTTTTTTTTTTTTTTTACTCATTTTCTCTCATTTTAGTATGATGGAACGTGGTAAATATATGTGTTTGATCTTACATCTTTAACAAGAAGCCAAGAGTTGACCATAAAAATTTTTTTCAAAATGAGTTAAAATATCCTTTCTTCTATGTACTGTCCAAGTGGTATCTTATGTCACAAATCATGTTAATAAGATGGTAGCCCATCATGTTTATTTATCTTTGTCTTGGGTTAAATTCTATTCCTAAAATTATGTTAGTCTGAATTGAAGTAATTTTAGAGTTCAAATATTAAAATTAAGCTATTTAATACCAAAAGACCTTTTATTTGGAAGGAAAAACAGCAATGATGCATAATAACTCCATATGATACATGCCTAACATGAAAAAACTATAGCTTAGAATAGTCAAGTAAATAGTCAAGCCTAGGGTCCTGTGAGTAATAATTAGTGGAATGAGGGTTTAAACTCTGTTCAGCTTCAGAGCCCACAACACTGCTCCCTCCATGACTTGCTTCACAATGTCTGCCATGGATATCATGTCCTTTTGAGAGTTTTATCACTTTTCTGACAGTTCCACTTGCATTGCACATCCCTAAGAAATATTGAGAGTGGGATTGGAACACTATAGACACCCGTTTTTTTCCCCAAAGGATAAACTTTTGATATTAATCTTCCTCAAGTGGTTTATTGTACTGTGGTCTTGCCCAGTATCAACAACTGCTTTAAAGAGAAAATGAAGTCTCAAGGGGCCAATTTGCAGTATTATTTAACAGTAGAAGGATAGAAAATACAGTTTTCTTTGTATGATTGTACAGATTGTGTACATGAGCCAGGACTCCCACACCTTCCCCATCAGTTTTTTTTTTGTTTTGTTTTGTTTTTTAAAGAACCAACTGCTGGTTTTACCTCTTTCTATCTAATGGATGCTTTCTGCATCACATTCAGCGCTCAATTTAAGTGATCCCCATTAAAGTCCGGAGCCTAGGGAAATCACCGTGAATCTGAATCTGCGTTCCCTAGCAACATCCCTGAGAGCAACAACAGCTGCTTAACCATATGCCATAGAAAGATACTGTAGAGGAAATACAAAGTAATTGATATTAAATGCCTTAAATCTTGAGACTTCAAATACTATAGTTACCATGTTTGATTATTAACCTTTAGTGGTGCTACGGCAAAAGAGAAGAATAAATGTAAGTATCTAAAATGACAACAGATAGGCTAGATGAGCTTAGCAATCAAGGCGATTTTTAGATATTTTCTTGCTAAGATAAACACGGAAATAGCCATGATGAAAATAAAATACCTTTCTTTATGATCGTGTGTCTTAAAATGTTAAATTTGTATCAGAATTAAATTGCACATGTTGTAGTCTGTGGCGTATTTAAACATTAAGCAAACTTAATTTTTTGTTGATAGTCTATTTTTTTCTTAGTTATATTATTCTCACTGTTGTTTCATCTTTTCTAGAATGCCGTATATTTAAAGTCACATTATGTAGCCTTTCAGATGGACTTCTTTCCCTTACTAATACGCATTTAAGTTTCCTGAATGTCTTCTTACGGCTTGACAGCTTATTTATTTTTAGTGCTAAACATTCCATTATATGCATGTGCCGCCATTCATCCCTTCACCCCCTGAAGGACATCCTGGTTGCTTACACGTTTTGGTAATTGTAACTAAAGCTGCCATGAACATTCATGTGCAGGTTTTTGTGTGGACATAAGTTTTAAGCTTATTTGGGTAAAAACCAAGGAGCATGAATGCAGGCTCATATGGCAAAAGCATGTTTAGTTTTGTAAGAAACTGCCAAACTGTCTTCCAAAATGACCGTGCCATTTTGCATTCCCACATCCTTGCCAGTGTTTGGTGTTGTCAGTATTTTGGACTTCACCCATTCTAATAGTACTACCTCATCGTTGTTTTGATTTGTAATTGACTAATAACATGTGACGTTGAGCTTCTTTTCAGATGAGTATTTGCTATCTGTGTATCTTTTTTGGTGAGTCATCTTTTGAGATCTTTTGCTCATTTTTAAGTGGGTTATTTATTTTTTTTACTGTTCAGTTTTGAGTTCTTTATTTTGGATACCAGTCCTTTATCAGATAAATATTTTGCAAAGGTTTTCTACCAGTCTGTGACTTGTCTTTTTAGTATCTTCAGATTCTACATTAAAACTAAGAATTTCATTATTATAGCTTAACCATTTATTTAGAAACTGCTACCATTATTGTGCTATGTGTTGTAGGGAGGAAAGGTTATCTTTCGTAGTTTCTTTGCAAAAACAAATCTCCCCACATTTAAAAATCATTAATGTGTTCCTTTTCCTTATACTCCCCATCCTTTTATAGTTTAAGCTCCTGGAGTTCTAAGCAGGTCACTGTAAGGAGGAAGAGTGAACAATTATCTTGGACTCTTTTTTCTGTTTTGATCAACAAGTGACCTGTGATAGTAGCCATTATCCAAATAACAGCCAGTAGCTCAGTAAATATACGTGTGGATCATGCCTTGATAGATATTGAAAATAATAACTATCTTTTGACATTCTTGAAATTTTAACTCAATTTTCAAATTATTCTTAATAATTTTCAAAATTTCTATTCACCAGTGGATTTGTTTCCTGTTTTCATTTTTGTTAGTTCTAATCGTAAGCAGCTAATTAAATAAACTATATTTTAAGGTCAAGTTATGCTATGAAATTTATGAAATTTAATGATTTTATACAAAAATCTATATTTTTCCCCAAAATTTTTGAAATACACACATATTAGTAGTGAACTTGGGTTATAGAACATGAGTATTTTGTTTGGAAAAGAGATCATGAGAATCATGATTTATATTAGTTGAAAGCTCTTTCTGATTTCTTTTTTCTCAACAAATTCTTTGCCCAGGAAACGTTACTTATTCTAAAACCAGGATCAAATCGAAAGTCTAGACCAATTGCCTTCTATATATTTGTGTACGAGGAAGTCCAACGTTTGTAAGATAAATGTGGCGCCACGCTGGTTGGAGGCCAGGTGGATGGAGGTGGAGGAGACTGGAGCATGCTTTCTCCTGTCTTTTCCCAGATATCTCTGAGGAATCCATAGGACTGTATGGAGAACTGGAAAATTAGTCTAAATTATGATTTTTACTTAAAGCAATAACAAAACCACATAGTCATTACTGAGCTATTTATCATGGAGTTCTAGGTGTCTAATTTATAAGGTTTTTGAATTAGACTTCAGGGCCTATGTTACATTTTATTACAGTCTACAGCATTAGACTGGGAAGAATTAAACTAAAAGCCTGTTTCACAGCTGTTATGCATCTGGGAGTTTGGTTAAAAGGGCTAGCTTAGCTTAGCCTGAGTTGTGATAAAAAGCAGGGTTAGAGGCCTTTTAACTCAAGTCCTGGGCTCTGATCAGAGCTCTATTTAATACTAGCCCATAAGTCCACATAATTATAATTTGTAAGAGTCTTTAGGACATCAGTAACTTTTAAATCTCACCGTATGAAAAATGATTATGTCACCTGTGGACTTTTAAAGTAGTCAGCAAACTGGGATAAGGGCGATAAACCAAATATTTCTAAAACTTTCTCCATCCAAGTTTTGTACTTACGATGTTCCAGCTACTCTTTGTAATATATTACTCCTTTTAATATGCTTTAATGAGGAATGTTAATTCTGATAAATGAATACTTCATGGTGGAGTTGTACCACTGGGAAAGGAAGGTTCCTTTTTCTAATGTAACCTTACATTTTGGCTTGCTCCCAGGCTTGCAGATGGGTCAGGGGCTGTGGAGAGTGGCCAGAAACCAGCAGCTACAACAGGAAGGCTATAGCGAACAAGGCTACCTCAGCAGAGAGCAGAGCAGGAGGATGGCTGCCAGCAACATTGCTAACACCAGTCATCGTAAACAAGTCCAAGGAGGCATTGACATATATCATCTATTGAAGGCAAGGAAATCTAAAGAACAAGAAGGATTCATTAATTTGGAAATGTTGCCTCCCGAACTAAGCTTCACCATCTTGTCCTACTTGAATGCAACTGACCTCTGCTTAGCTTCATGCGTTTGGCAGGACCTCGCTAATGATGAACTTCTCTGGCAAGGGTAAGTTCAACCCACCATGTTTGATTCAGTATCTCTACACTTAGTCACTTAAGTGTTCTTTTTATAATAGATATATGTATTATGAAATATTTCTTTTTACCCTGGGCTTGTATTTTGAGTTGCTCTTTATTAAAACCTGGAAAGATAAAGATACAATTATCATTATGTCAAACTTGATATTGAGAAAAGAAGGGCAGTATAAAAGAAATAATGACTTTGTAGTTAGAAGAGAGGTTACCAATTGAGATGTGTCAGTTTACTATAAATCAGAAATTGTCAGTTTATTCTAAAAATACAACTTGATAAGTGAGAATTTATAATACGAAACTTAGAATGTTCACATCCGAGGTGTAGTTTGTGCTATGAAAAATAAGCATTCTTAAAAACAATAAATATTTCCCAAATCTTATTTCTCAGTTGGAGTATATGAGTGTTTGTTCACTTATTGATATATTTGTTTTTATCAGAAGTGTCTGTTAGCGTAAACTTTAACTGGTGAATATTTAATCTACTTTTTTTTTTTTCCTAACCATTTCATCAACGATGTAGGTAAATATTAGAAAGCAAAGAAATAATCTACTTGTTGAACCGAATGCAGGTTATAGAAGTTTTAGCAGCTATTATTATATCAGCTTAAATTTGAGCTATAAATCTAAAAATGTTTGGTGGAATAGAATCTATTTTATGGATCGTAAATTAATCCTTAAATATTAGGATCAAATACTTGAGTTGTGAAAATGTTACGAAACATTGGAGAATTATTGGTTTTCTAGCATTCTTTACCAAAGTTTATCTCATTATCTTAAAAAGGAACTTCATAACAATATAAAATATACCTAAAATCAAGTCTTTTTGAGACTTTAATTTTTACATGAAAATCTATTTGAGAGAATTAATAAATTATTTAAATAGCCAGCCTTATAAAGTTCATTTCTCAACCTCTAAATAGATAAAAATCATCAGTATCATCTTGTCGATCTCATTGTCTTGTCATAGTGAAGGTATTATGGCAGTGAGAGGAAATTCTATTAGTAATGCTTAAAATAGTTATTAATTTTTAATAATTTAATAGAGGAAATGAAAATACTTTAACTGGCTCATTTTATTTATAATCTCTTTTCTACATTTAGAAAAATGTAGTATTCCCAACAAACTTATATTCTTATATTTGAACTTTTAAAAAAAATTTATATCTGAGCTCTCATCTCAATGAACTCAACCAGAGTTCATTGGGATTTGAATATGGATTGTTCATTTCTGAAAGAAATGCTTCCTTTTTGTTTACCACATAATCATACCTATTTTTATGATACTTTGCTTTTTTTCTTAGTGATAAGGTGCTTCTATTTTAAATTAAAGGCTGGCTTTGTTTTTATTTTAACTTCGGATGTATTGAATACTTACTAATGTTGGGAGGTTTTAAATTAAAACTATGGGACTAGGTTAAAGAGGCTACTAAAATATTGATAATTTTCTAAAGTTACTAAATTTACTGTTTTTTTAAATTTTTCAATTTTTCAAATACAATTGACATTCAATATCATATTAGTTTCAGGTGTACAGTATAGTGTTAGACATTTATATAACTTAAAATCATCCCCCCAATAAGTCTAGTACCCACCTGATGACATACATAGTTATTACAATATTATTGTAATATGTTCCTTGTGCTGTACTGAACTCTTTTAGAATCGATATTTCATTTGGTAATGATAATACAAAGATATAATTACCTATTAAGAAGATATTCTCAAATATTTTATCCATTGTCATCACAATTTTTTATGTTATAGGCTGAGACAGTAACTTTTTCTTGTTTTTCTGTATATTGGGTGTGTGAAAAGAAGGAAGTTTGAGCCAAAACTCAATAATGAATATTAGAAAGTAATACTGCTTTCATGTTTATCTCTATAAGTAGGTATTTTTGAACACACACAAAATGAGATCTTTTTTGTGACAGTCATTAAAAGTGTATCAAAATGTAATTTCAGTATTCTCTATGTTTCTGAAGTGGTACATTTATATTTTCTGATCTGTGGTATATATCCAGAATTTCTAGGCATTGTAATAAGATAAAACATTAGCTTTCAAATAATAACCAGTAGCTAATGGTTCTGTGCAGAATTGGAAATAACTATTCTTTTCTGCAGAAATAATGTATTTTGAGATATGAGCTGTTAGCATTTTAGGTTTCATAGAAATTTTAAACAATCATGTATCACCGTGATAGTAAAGAGCCAGTGCTTTGAACAGTACTTAAAAACTGCTATGCTTAATGTCACAGCTTTTGATGTATGTATTGAGTTATGCATTACAAACAATTTCTGTGTTTCGTTTGCCTGTTGTTAATATATACAGTTAAAAAAAAAAAACAAAATTGTCCCCTTGCCCAGCAATCTTTGCCCCCCATTCAGTTATATGTCACAGTAGAGCACATAGTTTACTTAATCCTTGGTTTAGCTTCTCAGTTAAGATTGCAAGCTCTCGAGTTAGACTCCTTGGATTTAAATCCTGCGTCTGCACAAATTTGCTGTGCAACCTTGGGCAGCTTTTTTTTTTATCATGTCTGTGTTTCTTGACTTGAAGCACCAACATCATAGGATTGCTGTAAAGATTAAGCGAGTTAATGCTGTTTCAATGCTGCAGATAGTATCTGTCATTTAGTAAGCATCCAGTAAATGTTAGCTATCATCATCATTATTATCAGTTTCTGTTTAATTTCAGATAATACAAATATTATTAATCTTTGTAACTCACATTTATTAAGTGCTGGCAAAATTGCTAAATTGAAGGCATTCGTCTATCATACTCTAGTACTAAACAAATTAAAATGTATAAAATTAAACATTTTAAACTTTAGAGCTCTAGAATCTAATTTTATATCATTTCATGTTATTTTATCATATATTCACGTTTAATTTGGAATGGTAATGTTTTCTTGTCTGATTTTATCTTGTTTTTCTAGGTTGTGTAAATCCACTTGGGGTCACTGTTCCATATACAATAAGAACCCACCTATAGGATTTTCTTTTAGAAAATTGTATATGCAGCTGGATGAAGGCAGCCTCACCTTTAATGCTAACCCAGATGAGGTAAGTGAAGAACTTGAATATTTTTAACAGTTGAACTTTAATACTATCTTGCTGCAGCTTTTCAATATATGAAACTTACAAGTAAAATAACAAGTCCTAAACATGTCTATTCAATCACTGTAAAACCCAGTATTTGAATTATTGCTATATGACAGTCATTCCCTTTTACTTTGTCATGTCATGTCCTGATCTTTCTACCTGGTTACTTTGTATGGCAGCTTGTATGACACGTGCAGTACTCTGCTGGACCTGATGGAGATATTGCTGTTTTATAAGAGCATTACATATGTTCATCAAATTTTATCTGCAGCATTTTCTTCCCTTTTTATTGTTTATATTTAGTAGTGATGTTTATCAGATAATCATTACAAAAGATATTGTTCTTTTTTGGGATACATCAGAATGTAGCCTTCAAATAATGCCTCTAACAATCTAGTTCCATGTTGACATAGAAACTGCTTATAGATTCTGTTATAAATTAAATAATTTTGTATTCATTATTTAATTCCCTTTATTAAAGACAATAGCCAGACACAAACAGAAAAAAGGGAGAGTGGGAGAAGAAAGAATAACTGCTATAATTAATTTATTATTAATTTTTTCTTAATATATATGAATGATCAAAATGTGAAGACAGTTATTTCCACTATTCTCATTTTAATATATCTTGGAAAGGTTCAGATTTTCAAATAGATGTTAAATATCTACTGTATTTATTCTTAGAAATCAAGTGGAAATTATACAGCATCAGAACTACTACTTTGGGGTGTGTTATTTTTTGTGGAAAAATTTAACCGACAGTTATTTTAATTTATATAATTTTCAAAACCCAATTATTTTTTCCATTTGTTGTAGAGGTGTTAAGGACTGTTTCAATCATGCAGTAAAATATTTTTTAAAATATCTTAACTTTTGCTATGTTATAATTGGAGAAATGTTTCTCTCATGCAAAATATTTGAATATTAAACAGAAATGCTGATTTTAAAAATATGCATATAATATGCGACATCATATTTTTAAAGTTAAATTCATTTTTCCTTGTTATACATGATTTCTTTCTTTGTTAATTTTTTTTTTGTACATGAATGAAAAATAAAATGGTCCCCTGTAAATGTTCACTGATAACATACACATTATCAGTTAAGTCTTAGCTCCACAAATATAACAAAGTATGTATATTTTAAAGCCTAGTATAAATATTTAAATTAAGATATTTGTTCTCTCCTTTCCCTACTGTTTAAAGAGTTTTTACTTTCAATGAATAAAAGACTGATATTTTTAATAAAAGTAGAATGATTTATAATAAGTTAAATTTCAGATTAGATATTTGAAACCTATATGATTCTGATTTTTTCGAAATTAATAAGTTTTTAGAAGACAAACGAATGGATAAACTATTATTAATTTAGGTTTTGTAACTTGTTACTTTATTGCAAATTTTTCCAGATGCCTTTATAATAAAATATACTTGTTTTTACTTTATTTTTTAACAAATCTGAGTTCTCTTCTAAATATATAGCAACTGTAAGCATGTCACCTTTTAGAGGTTGCACTATAACATGTCTACCCTGTACAAGGGATTCAGCTACACTTATCTGTTTGAAGAATGGCATGGTTACAGAGACTTTATTGTTCTTGTTTATTAGAATTAGACATTACTTGTTGCTAATAAGTTCATAGGACAGACTTTATAATAAGATATATGCATCCATCTGTTGAGTTACTTGAATGATGATTACCAGAGAAGAACTGAAGCAGAATAATACAGTGTTTTACTCAAGAACATAAGAATCAGGAAAGGCAGCTATTACAAACCCCCATCTTATTATGCTTAGCTTATCAAGGCATACTGGCTCCTGTCATGAATTATACTGACATTGAGTAAAACTGTCATCTTCAATTCATATCACTTGCAAATATTACATTCTAAGGAAAATTTAACTTGGTAAGTACTGAGTTGTAGATTTACCAAGTCAGAAAAGTTGGATGTAACTGCTGAGATTGATTATGGTAAGTGGTCATTTCTTGCTAAAGGAGTACCAATTATTTAAACAAATTTTAAAACCATTCATTTTATGCAAACATGAAAATACAGATAAGCCCTCATATACTAGAATATGATATGGCTAGTTTGAAATGTCTAAATTAGAAAAGCTGGATGTGAAAATATGTTTCCATCTTTGCATCTACATATGTCAGACTATAGGGTTCTTGTTATACCTCCTCTAGAATATTTAGAGAGGGGGCAGAGAAAAGAGGTAAAAATAAAGTCCTCTTTTTTTCTAGCAAAATTTAAAAAATTTTTAAGTCAAATGTTTGCTAAGCTAGAAGATTGAAGTTATTAAAATGGGATTTGTAGATCTTCAGAATTACATATCCATCCTACCTCCCATTGTTATTGAGAGTTGGCTGTATTTTCTTTTTCTTCACTCGCTGGCCTGATTTAAAGATATCCTGGAGGTTCCCAGAAGTACTGAATTCACTGTTCCGAAAGGGGCAGATGGTGCTGCCAAGAGGCGTAGAGCTGAACCATTCACAGAATTCTGACTCTGTGCTTTTATGAACATTGCTAACTTAGCAGGTGTCGCCTAACGGCGGGTTAGAATACTGCCTTTACCCAGTGCACTGAGGATGTACAGGCAAAGAAGGATATTGAAATACACTTATAGATGCAGAGAAATGAGGGGAAATACTTTACTAACTATATTCTATACTTTCTTTCATTGACTAATATAAATAATCAATGTCAATTAGGTTGTTTATCCAAGTCAAGCCTTCAAAGTTGAAATCGTGTAATCTAAAGAGATAGCCTAATAGATGTTTTTTCATAGAACTTCTCTGTATGAGTCATACTTTAGCCATAGACTGACTCTTGCCATGTTTTTTGAGTGCTAGAAATCAGTAAGTACTTTTTGGAGGTTGATTTGTTTTTTTTTCTCCTCACTGGAACACTGTCATCAGATGTGTTATTTTGGGTTAATTTAAGCCTGAGAAGTAAATTAGTTTTGATGACATGTTTAAATATAAGCGGTGTTTATTCTAAGTACCTGAGATGTATATAATTATTCAGTATGTTAAAAAGTCTACTTTTCCATAATTTCTAGTTCTGTACTTAACATTTTGATAGCAAGCATCATTAAAATATTATAAAAATAAGAATACTTGCAGCCACAGGGAACAAGATTCTCCAAAGGACATCGTTCATATCACGGATATGGGTAACCAAACTTCACAGCAACTGCTGGCAGTGGCTCATGGGGTGGGGGAGAACATCTGCACAGTTTGTGGTACGATTATCTAGCACGCTGTTGTGATATGCATGACATTGTGATTTCAGCTGTATGTAAAGTCTTGATCTTGTGCATGAGCTTGTGTACTTTGTGGCAGGTGACCACATTCTAGTAAAGGAATGTGCTAAAAACCATTCGTTTACATTAGGCTGTATTTCCCCTGCATGTACAAGTTACGTGTGTCGATTTTATTCCAGTAGCAGTATTATAACAAAGTAATTTTACTTATCCAGTAAACTATATTCCTTGTGCTCCATTTAGTATTAAACATTTTCTTAACATAGTTATTTTTAAATTTAGTCTGGAAAATTGATAGTGAACATGGTTTAACTTTATTATAGGTTTATTTTTGTGTAAATATATTTTAAGTTTTTAAAAATAATCTCATCATTGGGGTCAGGTAGAATAAGTCTTTATTTTTAACTTCATCAGCACATTTTTCCTTTGTTTATACAAAAAGGCCCACGTGCATATAATTCTGTGTATTTCGTTGAGTTGACCTGGGATAGATTCTATTATGATAAATAATTTAAATTTGACTTGTGTACATGTTTTAGATGAAAATGCATATAGCAAATTATTTTCAAGATAACGTATTATTTTTGTTGTTATACCAACTAAAATATAAACAGGAAAATTGTAGTTCTCCATTATAGAAAGGAACTCGGGAGTTTATACTCAATTCTTATGAATAATATTAAAGCTTTTTGCTCTAGCATATAGCAGCAAAATGGTCATTACCATTACTTCATAGCATAGCAACATTGATGAAAAGTAACCTTTATTTTTATTTCTAGAGACAGACAACTCTGGTATCATCAGAATTTACAGATAAGCATTTCCCAAATGTATTCTTTGAAATAATTATTTCATAGTATAATGAACATAGGCAAAGGAGTTCCCAAGTCTAATAAATTTTATCACAATAGATATGATTAGTTGGCTTATTTACAGAAGAACTTTTTAAAACCTTTAATATATTGATGCACATTGTAGGTATCTAAGAGGGTGTTGTTGCAGGATATTCCACGTTTATATCACATAGTGTCTTTTGGAGGTGGGGAGAGTTCAAAGTAATAGTCCAGAGAGCATATTCTCAAATGTACTATTATAGATTATCTGTAATTTTACTATGTGTAAATAATATGTGTTCCTAAATGGAAAGATACACCTAGATTGAATAATTGAAATATCATGTAGTTCAATGACAGCTATCTGAAGTTTATTTTGTCTGTAGTCTTATTTCTTATTGAAAGTCTATGGATCTATAATTGTTTGTTCTTTTTCTTTTGGTCTGATAGTTTTTTGTTTTTGTTTTTGTAATTAATACTGATAGTTGAGTCTTGACAAACTGAGAGGTTTATTTGTGGTCTGTATTTTGATTGTCATCTAAAATGTTAAGGAAAGTGTTAGTTTGGAAAATAAGGGTAGAACAACAAATCTGATGGCAATATTGAATTCAAATAACTGCCTGTAGATGTCAGTATACATATCAATGTCAACTAATTTGGAACAGACTAGTAATCATCATATCTGTGGTATTTCATTCCCTACATGAACTTTGTTAAATCTTAGCATCCCCTGCAACTCAGGGTTATTTCCAGTGAAGGTTGACTGGCCACCAAAATGGTTTTTAGTTAGGCAGATGTACTGCCTAACTAAGGTTTTATCCTTAGTTCTCTAGGTCTAGAAATTTGACTTTACATTTCCACTGAAAGTAGATCAGTCTCTCAGGAATAAACTTGTTTTATAGGTGGTAGATCCTAAGTTACATTGACAGTAGATGGGTATACTCTGAACAGTGCCTGATACATAAAGAAAGGTGAGCTAAAATTTTTAAATTCTCAGCTTATGTTACAAACTAAAATATATCTAGGAATAATTAGGTCCTCAGGGCCCTTCACTTTGATGCTCCACATAGCCAGTACCACATTTTATGATCTGCTACCAACAGTCCCCACTCATCCTTGTATGTATCAGCCAGGGATTTTTGGCTTGAAGGAACAGAGAACCTAACTAATAATGGCTTAAACCATATACCTTTATTTACTTCAAATGGCCTCTGAGGTGAGTATCCCAGAGTTATTTCAGTGATACAGTGATCTCATCATGGATCCTCACTATGTTGACTTTTGCCCTGTCTTGGTAACAAGATGGCTACCACCACTCCATATTACATTCTTACGTGAAAGTACCCTCAGCACAAAGAGGGCAGACACAGAAAAACTCCAATTCCTCATGCATATTAGGGAGACAGTTCTTTTTCAGAGCCTTCAGTTCACTTGTGCTCATTTCTTATTAACATAACTAAATTAAATGAACAACCCTAGACCAATAGAGAACTGAATTAAAAAGATTACATGAATGAGTAAACTTGACATGATTTAGTAACTGTGGCAGAGATGCTAGAGATGATGAAAACAGCGAAATGGCTTTTGTGTAGGTATTCAGGCATCTACAACACTTTTTACTAGTGAGCCACTTACAAAATTTGTGATTCTGCTCCCCTTATTTCTGGGCTCTGCTGGTTTAGAGGCCTTAATACTCAAAGGGGGAATATTGACAGCAGAGGCACCATGACTTTAAATGGTTGCTAAGACCACCACCTTTCTATTTAGGTTCCCCTGCCACTGAAAAGACAGACTGAAATGAAACCAATCAAAAAAGAGGGTATGAGGGTAGGTAATTATGCTGTTGCTGAGGTGATTAAATCTAATTACCAGAAGGAAATTGTTACCATCACAAAGTGGGGAAAAACAGAAGGATATATTTAGAATTCAGAAGACATCTTAAGAGTTCTTCTAATACCATTGTATCCTATGGTAAAAGTAATTTCTAAAAAAAAAAAAAAATCACAGAAGTCCTGTATAGGTAGCATTTAAATCCCATTCCTGAGACTCCTCACTGTAAACCAGCTGAAAGACTGGCTCCAGTCCCAGCCTCAAGAGCTGAATATAGATTATTCCAAGCTAATCATGTTAATTCTATTCCCCTTGACTTCCATGACATCCATGTAATCCTTTTCTGACCTGTGATATTAGAGGAGACTGTGTAGAGAACGGTTCTTTAGGTTTTAAAATGAAGCAAAGAAAAATAGTATTTGTGTGTGTGTGTGTGTGTGTGTGTGTGTGTGTGTGTTTACATACACATGCATGCTCATACATGCTTCTGGGAAATGGTTTATTAGGATGTAATGACAGGAACACCTGCAGCCATGAGGGTGTTAGTAACATACTGAGAATAGCACATTGGAAAATTGGAAAGAGAATTGGGTCCATGATGTCGTGTGTGAGCCTAACAACTCTGGAGCCATATTAGTTTGGAACTTCTTATTATACAGGTAATAAATCTCTTTACCTCTTTTTTTGAATTGAGGTTCCTGTTGTTTGCAGTCAAAAATATCCTTATGCTGCTGCTGCTACTTTATCATCATCATCATCATCATCATCACTGCTATTACTCAAACTCCTAGGAGTTTGATAGGTAACCTGAACACATTATTTTTATAAAAATAACCATTGCTATTTCTCATTAGCAAATTAATTAATTTTATCTTCAGATTTTCTGACAAGAATTTAATCAGCACAAAAGGAACTAGTGGACAATGAGAGGAGTCTCTCACAAAATATAGCTTCTCCTTTATAAGAATTATTTACTCAAAAGAGCTACAGTATTCAAGGTCATTGGCAAATCAGCATTAGAGTCAAAGTGCAAAACTATGCCTCGATCAGTATTAGACTCAAAGTGCAAAACAATGCCTCTCAGACACTAAATACTATCCTCTGTCTAGACAAGTTAATACCTTCAACCTGGTTACAACTGGTCAAATCATACTAAACTGGAGGCCATTTACTTTTTCGAGGGCAACATGATGTGTGTATGGATGTGTATGTATGTATTCATCTGTCTACTTTTTAATCTGATCCATCATGTGTTGATTTTATGGTTAAGAAGGCAACTTTATCCTGTGTCTATTAAAATAAAGATTTAATTTTTATTTAACTTTATTTTACACTCTGCCCTTACTATACTATATCATGGCCACCCTCTCTCCACCTCTACTCTCCAAGAGTCATTCTTGCATATAGTTTAGAATCAGTCCACAGAAGGATGTTTGTAGGCTCAGAATAAACCATTTGGAAGTTTCAATTAGAATCAATTTCTCAGGCCCTTTTTTAGTCTTAGTCTAATTTAAAAAAAGATTCAGGCCTATAATATTTCATAGTTTATTCATCAGTCAAACCACCTGTTGGATTTTGTATTTGTTTTCCTCAGTGTGCTATGAGAAATACTAATTTGTTACCTCATTTAGTGTGAACTGTCTGGAGTAAAAATAAACTGAAATTAGTGGACAATGTATGGATCTAGGAATTTGAACTAGAGGAATAAAATTAGAATATTTTAATTAGAATATTTTGGCACCATAACACTCAAACTATAGATTTAAAACTATGAAATACCAAAATGAGCAAAATTTTTTTCCCTCTTTATTTGAATTTTGTTGCCAATTTAGATTAATGTACTTAAAAACTTTGTAATATTGTATTAATATTTTAAGTACATTTCAAAGAAAAGTCTATTTACCTTTTATTTCCTTATCATACCCTATCTGACCACCTTAATACCTCTAAAATGTTCTTCCTTATCTGATGTGATCACACCGTTACAATGAAACTTGGCATTACTTTCTAGATTTAAGTTCTCAGCTTTAATGTCCAAGGTAGTTGTCTCTCCTATATGTCTTTCACAGTAGATGTCACTCCAAAATTTGTTTTATCAGAAATCCAAAAGCCAGTATTTTCTCAGTTCTATATATCAACGATTGTATAGCGTCCATCAATTTAATTGCAGCTTTTGTATATGGTAGTATGCAGGAAACTACACTAAATGCAAATTTTTTAACCATTTATTCATGAGATATATAATTTTCCTCTTTTTTATCATGAAGTTTAGATATGCCTTCTTTATGACCAGTCTTAAGATCTTTGTGAACCAATTTTAGCCATTTAGTAGTTAAATCTGTTGTCATGATGCCATGTTCATTTTTATTATTTGGACTGGTGACTCCAGCCTTTGAGAGTTTATAATTTAAGATATTTCTCAGTGTACTAGAGTTTTGGTTCAACTCATAGATATTTTTTGTTGTTAAGTTTTTTCCCTCCTTAGTTGGATTATATAATTCTTAAAAGTTTATAGCTTCTCTGGAAAGTCAGCTGGAAGCTCTATACAGAAAACTCTTTAAATATGTATTAAGTATCTCTTCACTTACTAGTTATATGACTTTGACCTTGGGCAAATTGTTTAAACTCTCTGCTCTTCAGTTTCCCCATCTGTAAAATGGGGAAATAGTATTAACATATTATAACGTTCTGAAGATTACATTAAATAGTATATGTTTAGTGCTTCTAAGTGCTTAGTGCTTCTTAAGTACTCACTAAAATGTAGCTTTAAATTTATGCTAGAGGTACAATTACAACAATTTGTACTACCAAGAGCCACGCACGGCTCTAGGTTTGGGGATTCTTCTTCTCCTGGAACTTTTTGGGTTCTAGTAGATAAATATTTGACACCTAAATAATGATTCTTCATGAAGTAGATATTGCGACAACAACATCTCGTAGATTTAGATGGTGATGTTCTTTGCCTTTCATTTCATTTCCAGGCATGCAATGAGCAATCTTTTGTATATACAGTAACTTTTGGTTTCAGTGGTGCTTAGTTTAATCTTTTTGAGGACATTTTAAGCAATAATTAGGAATCCAAAATTATGTTTCAATTAAACATGTGTCTTGGCTAAAATGGTGGTAGGATGGACAGATACTTTAATATACACATGTACTGGCAGGGAAGTGACCATTTAAATCTAAATTTGCTTCTCAGTTTGTTTACAATTAAGATTTGGGTTTCTTTTAAGTGTTTATTTTTAAATTGTTTTAGAGCTGTTAAAATATGTTTATGAATATACATATTAGAATCTGGATAATATGGAAAAACTTTATCCAAGTGGAGTTAGTTATTTAAATAGTTATACACACACATATGGCAAATGCAGTGTTCATGTGTGATTTTTATAAAGCAGCAATTCTAAATTAGCTAACACTGATGTTTAAATGTGTCGCTTTCTCATAAATTTGAATCGTTATTAATAATACCTTAACCTAATAGAGTATTATCTCCATATTTTGATTCAAATGGTTTCCTTTTATAATTCATAGACATATTAGAGAAAGAAGAGATTCTTTCAAGAAGCCTGCCCCAGCTACCAGCAACTTTGTCAATAATAATTACGATGATTGCTATATTTAATTATTAGTAGTAATTTGTCCATTAGGAAGTAACTTTATATTCATCATTGTTCTATCCTAGTCATAGGTGTGCCTCTTTTATGGACTATTAAAACTATTAAAACTAACAGATGTGGCTCTTTTTCTCTTTGAGACAATTAGAATTGTTTAATAGGGACTTTTTATTGTTATGTAAAACCTTTGATACTGTGGTTCATGTTATTTTGTCTAATGTCATTGCTTTCTCTCCCATGAAAAATTAGTAGAAAGATCTGTTCTACGACTCTCTTCCATTTTCCATGAACTCTGTTAGAGGGGATTTTCCACCTTTATTTTTGCTTTGAGCTATCCCTCTTTTATGTGAGATTTCCTATTGACATCTTCTGGCCACAAATAATTTAAGGTGTATGTGACTGTTCTCAGCAACTTCTGAGCAGTGTGCATTTAATGTACTGAAATATCCTTCGTAAATTGTTCTTGGAAGCTGGAATCTTTGTCACTTCAAACCAGATACGTAAACAGACTGATATTATTCCACATTTCATACTCAAAACTGAACAATATGACTCTTCACTGTCTTCCAGATCATATGTGGTGTTCTGACCAATATCAGTAACTATTAGAGGGAACTGGATACAGGATATGGGCATCCTCTCTTCTCTCTTTTTTAAATTATTTTCTTTTTGAATTTCTTAGGGTGACAGTGGTTAATAAAATCATATCGTTTTCAAATGTACAGTTCAATAATACATGTGTATACTGCATCGTGTGTTCACCACCCGAAGTTAAATTTCCTTCCATCAGCATATGTTTGACCCCCTTTACCCTTATCTACCTCCCCCACTTTCTCTCCCACATAAATATGGACAGTGGGTACTCTTCGTTCTTCCCAGGAAAGAGAGAAGACCTAAACCTGTAGTTCACATTTCAGAATGACATCAAAATTATCTTCACATTTCTTTCCCACTTGTCATAGTCCCTTTTCTTCTGGGTTATAAGTTACACAGAGCCTTCCAGTGAATAGCCTAGTTATGGGCACCTCAGTAAGAGGAAAACATTACTTCTTACTCTTATGAAATTATCTTTCTACATAGAACAACTTTAAAAACTTGGGCATAGTTTTTACTGTCATCTTTGAATTTAGTGACTAGATTGGGAGTAACAATTATAGTATTCATGATTAGCTTAAATTACCACGAATAAAAGCATCGTGTGACATTGCTGAAGTACGTGCTAAGATCGGTGTTGCGCTACGAGAATGCACGGAATCTTAAAGAAGGAAGAAAACATCATAAAAGCTAGTGGGCAGAATGAAATAAATGACGGGATAAAAAAAATAGATACCTAGTCTTATACTTGCTCATTTTTAAATCTGCATTTATTTCACTTCAGCTAAAAAGCAAGGTATTAATTTTTATTTGCAGAATACATGTCCCTAGATGAATTTTACCTATTCAAATTCTATGCATTTTTTTCCCCTTAACTAGAGAGCACATGTTCTATGATTAAATAGGGAGAATGAGACTTGCTGGGCTGAATAAAAATTAATAGGTCTTACATTTTTCTTAGCAATTCTGAAAGCACTATTAAAAAGAAGAAATAGTATCAAAAGTTGTATTAACAATTGATACTGTTATTTCCAAACAAGACAATGGATGGCAGTTCTTTCAGATGACCTGTAGAAAGCTGTCCTCTGATGTGTTAATTATTTATTAGAAATCATTAAGAAAGTAAAAGTTTTTATAACATTTTATCTCCTAATTTTTACATGACTTTTGGTGTGAAAAGGTTACATTTCAATTGTTCATTTCACTGTGGTTAAAATGTATACTTGAATATTAATATAATATCGAAAGAAAAATTAGAAATCTAAATCGAACTGCTTTGTTTTATAAATATTATTAAAACTTACAGATTGTTCTTTTAAAAGTCTTCAAATTTTCTTTTAAAAAGAAAATTATATATAGTGTCCAGTTTGCTTTTTATTATATAGTGCTCTAAGGACAGATTTATTGCCTGAAAGTAGTAGGCACAGTACTGGCTTTTTACATTGTATGCAGTGGCAAATTCGAACAAAACTATGTAAATCAAGATGTTTATTAAATTTCTTTTCTAAGCTGTTCTTTAGGAAAAAAGATTAAGGGTACAGTTTTGTTTAATTAGTGATTTCGTATGTATATCACAGTTTTGTTTTATTAATGATTTCTTTTTTTGACCAACTGTTACACAATGTTTCTGCCAAGTGCCTCTGCCAATAGCCAGTACTTTGAGTACCAACAGTCAGTACTTTTTTTTTTAAATTGATACTTTAATTTTTTTTTTTTTTTAGAGTAGTTTTAGGTTAACAGTGAAAATCAGTACTTTTTCATTTGGCTTTGCATGCTTAGTTTTCTAGAGTTCACTCTGTTCCTAAATTTATATATTTTTGGTTCCGATCATATTTATGGCAGATTTTGCTTTTAAAACACACTGTGGGTAATAGTGATTTGATTTTTTAAAAATAGATTTTGTTAAAAGAGAAGAGAAAACACGGGTATTTATGTAATAGAAGAAAACAAAGTAGCTGTATCTTAAACATGAATTATGTGGAAAGAGCCATTCTTACAGTAATAAGTAAATGGAGAGATACTTTATATATAGGTGACTAAGGCCATCTTTTTCTTCATTCTAAATTTCTTCTTAATATTGGTTTTAGTTATTTGTTTATGTTTCCTTGAATGATTTGTGTTTGCCACCACAACAAATCACATCAAAACAGCTCACCACTCTTAATTTGACCGTCTAAGTCTCGGTGCTATCATCTGCATAACAAATTTTGTGGCATACTCTATGGAGACCGCGTTACAAAATTTCTTGATTTTTTTTTTCTTGACTTACTAAAAACATCTGATGTATTAAAGAAACCCTTAACGTTGAAATGGGATGAATTCATATTAACTTTACCTGGACTCTCAATGCTGCTTGGCTCTCCTTTTATTATTCCTCTTGGACTCCTTGTTCTATCCTGCAAAGTTGTTGATAGAAATCTTTGCCATTTTGCTTGAGGATTCAAATCAGATATTTTCCAACTCTCTAGATGGTTTGTCCTCCCTAAGAAGAAAACCAACATGCACTCTTTCTACTTTTATCAGTTTCCTAATACACCTGTCTCTGAACCAGTAGTGCTATCCTGTCCTCCAGGCTTAGAAAGCACTATATACTCACCTGTATTTTCAGTCCTTTACCTTGCCGCTCCCATTATCTCCTCTTTCTCTCTTTTTCTCTCTCCAGTGATGCTCTTTTGTTTTCTGACATGACACAGGTCAAAATTATCTTGGAAAAATTTTATTTTACCTTTTGCCCTTTAATTTTGCATTTTTTTTCCTCCTTGGTACTAATACATATTTCAATGCCGTAGTCTATACTCAGTTTCCTTACCTTGAGCTCCTTCCTTTCTCCTTGGATTTAAGAATCCTCACTACTCCCCACTACCTCTTGAAAGTCCCTATTTTCTTTTCTCTCAATTATCAGATTCAGTGCCCTCTTTTCCCATCTTTTTGTCTCCTTGAGCTATCTAAAAGATAAAGGAAACTAGCCATGTTATATGCTAGGCACATCGTGCCTTCACAATAGCCTTCTAAAATTTTTACTGATTAGGAAACCAAGGCTTAAAAGGTTGGGTAAATTGTTTGTGTTCAGATCATTTTTAGGTGGCAGAGCCATGAATCACTCTCTCTTCTGAAAATTATGCTCCTTCAACTATAATATGCAATTGCATTGTATACTTTTTTTTTAAATTTCAAAGGCTCTCAGCCTCTGTGGGCTTCTGTCTCTGTCCTCTTCATTACCCGCTCCCTCACTGATTTCTTATTCAAGGTCCTTAATCTGTACCTTCAACCCTCACTTTTTTCTCGATATCTTATTACATTGCCAACTGCCTGCTTTTCCTTTCTAGTTGTATCTATCATCACCTGAAATTAAACATTTGTAAGGTCAACACACTACTGTTTCCTTCAAATCAACGCCCCCTATAACCTGTGTTTTTTTCCTATCAATCATTTTTTTCTGTCATTTATTTCTTTCTGCTTCTAAGCCAGAAGCATCAGCTATCTTTGTCTTTCACTTTGACTATCCCTTGGCTTGATAGCCAGCATATTAACAACTGCTCTTCTCTCTTTCATAAATGTAGCACATGAAGGTTTTTTCATATTTTTAGAATAGATTATTTCCTTTGCATCTCTACTTCTTTTCCATATATCAAGCCTGGACAGGTTAGGTTAGATATTAAATTCTCAAAATATGTATTCCATAAAAAAGGGAATGACCAACAGTATACTTTTATATGTTTACATGAAGCAAATACCAATGTTAATTTATAACTAGGGAGCATCAAATGATATTAATATGGCATATATCATATAACTAGAGATTTACATATTAATGGATCATAGTAGTGGTTTGTATTTTATATAATTTTTAAAAGTAGATTAGAATTAGTTTTATATCTTAAATATTGATTTATAAGTAGGCATGAATAATGAACTTATTAAATAATATTTAATTGACACTCCTTTGTTTTTGATTCACCTGGATTAAAATTAAGCACTGGAAATACTTCTGATATACGGTTTTTCTTTTAAATGTAAGATTTTAGAAAATAGTCAAACCCAACTTAATTTTTGCTGAGTAGATCAATTTAATATACAGTCAACTCTCGATTATTCAAACTAATGGAGGAAAGGATGGAACAAGCATTCCTATATCTCTAGTTCCTGCCCCCTCAGACAATTGCTGAGAGCCTCATTCCAAACAAATTCTTTGGCTTTCCATCTTGATCACGTTACATTCTCTGGCCTTGTATCCAGGATGCAAGGCTTACAATTGAGTTGACAAGTTTCATGATATCACATTCTATTCTTCTTTATATACATTTTTTTTAAAAGCAATGCTTTAGGATTGTTTTTATACTATTAAAATTCACACGAGAATTTGATAGCATTGCTAATAGGGTGTTATCTTGATGGCTCATACGATTAGTTTTATATAAAAAATTTTATCTTTGAATTACAATTTACAGATAATTATAACCTTTCAAAAGCATTACCTCATGGTACCAAATTATTTATACCTTTTTAATATAAAAATTTTATGAAAGAGTTTTAAGAGTCTTTTATAAAAATTCTTACAACTTTTTGTATTCTTAATGTGTGCAATATTTCTGAGTACTATGTAAGTGTTTGTAAAGGGAAGAAATGCTGAAGGAATTTATGTGTGAAAACAGTATGCCGGGTGTATATAATACGTCATTTTCTCTACCAATTAACTGCACACAGTGTGCTATTATCCAGACATAAGCATTCATAGGAATGCATTTATCTGGATAACTGTGAGTTGAAATAAACACACCTGCCTTTTATTTCAATAAAGGCACATTCAAATCCACATAAGGCAGATATTTGAATGTGCCCTTTATATACTTGAAAGAACATTGGTTTCAGCGTTTGATTTTTTTGTTGATGTTTTGTTGTTGTTGATTTAAATCTAAAGTAGGTACAAACTAATGCTTCTCTGGAAAACTTTGCATGCAGAGAAAAGGAAATTCAAAGATAAATCCTATGAAGAACACTGAAATTGTTTTGTCTTATGTTTTGCTTAAGTGTGTATTGGAGCTAAATTTTTGTAGAATATGGCAGTGCTTGAAGCCAAAGTGTGTATAACCCATAAACTGGGGTGGAATTGTGCCCACTTTAAGTTAAATAATTATTTTTCTTTTCAGAATAAAGTTCTTAGTCTTTCACTTGAAGAATTTTATTTTCTCAAGAACATAATTCCTTGAAAAGTGTATTAGATTGTGTATCTGAGCTTTAAGAAATCATATTTTGTCAAGCAGCAGAAGTGTTTGTTATAAAGCTTATTTAAAAGTCTGTGTGGTAGTTTCTCCCTCCCCTCTTCATCTCTCCCCTTCCCCCCCCCCCCCACTGCCGTTTCTCCATTAGGTTATATTTCTGTATAGTAAGTTTTAACTGACATGAGCCAGTAAATTGAATTATGATTTCTTTAGGAGTCTTAACTTTGAATTTCCTACTTTTCATTGCATGTAAACTATCAACCACAAATAATAGTTTCAGTTTGAGTTCTAGCTTGTATTTTGCATGTTAAAGCTATAAAAAGTCTATTAATGCTGGAAAGAATATACGGCTATTGTTCTGCTATTGCCTAATTGTTAATTTTATAAATAAAGACTAATTTGATTTATGAGATTTGTCTTTCTGCCTTAGGGAGTGAACTACTTTATGTCCAAGGGTATCCTAGATGATTCACCAAAGGAAATAGCAAAGTTTATCTTCTGTACAAGAACACTAAATTGGAAAAAATTAAGAATCTATCTTGATGAAAGGTAAAAAAAAAATTAAAGTTTTCATCAGAAATGTTTTAAGTAATGCTTTTAATGAATTAAGTTTTACTTTAAAAACTATACTACATAGCACTTATCTAGTTACAAAATTAAATAAAGATAGGGAAAGGAGTCCTGTATTTTACAAGTCATTTCTTTTGGGAGCTTTAACTTGCTGATAAGGAAGTTCCCATAGTAAAAGTAAAAAAAGATCACACACACACAATGGAAGCCCAACATCTTTGTAGTAGCATATCAAAACCAAATCTTTCTGAGGAGGTCAAAGTCCTTATTCTTAATAACTAACCATAAAGTCTAAGTTGTTTAGGTGATTAAAAGTTCGGAATTCTGAAATTTTCCATGTAAAAATCAAATAGACAAATTGTAATCATAAACTCATAAGTCCTAGAGATATGACATGTGTGTATTTGCATATAGATACTGCACAAAAGCGTTATGTATAGCTTTCAAAATCCTGAAAATGCGTCATATAATAGTATGTTTTATACATATAGAAATGATGCCTCATATGCAATTTTAACTTGATAGCCATTCATTTATACTCTTTAATTATGGTTATCAATGGATGTAAAAATATATATTGGGACAACATTTTGATGTGACATCACTAAACTGCCATTTTTAAAATTATAGATCTCATATTAATCTAATGAATGGCTCAAAAATGTGTTTGTCTTTTTATTGGAATTTTCAGTCTTTTAATTTCTCAAGATTTTTCAACAGCAATCTGTATACACTATATTCTAGAAACTTTGCTAGAGAGTAGGAGTATGCAGTTGATTAAAATACAATCCCTGTCTTTGAGAAGTTTATAGTCCAGCATGCTGGTTTTTCAGCATACCAGTCTTTGAAAGAAGTCTCTTGCATAAAGACGGTTTAATTAACTCTTTTTTAAAAAATTCTTTCTCTTTTAATGAGGAAGCCTTCCCATACATGGTACAAAGCCAGAAACTATAAATAAAAATAAAAGTTTTTTTTTCCCTGTATTTTTAAAATTCATTTATTTTAATTAGTTTATCATTAAATGCTGGGTACCTAGGAATCAGCAATTTTTCTGTAAAGAACCAGATCTTTTGGTAAATATTTTAGGCTTTACAAGCCATATGATCTCTATCACAGCTGTTTACAACTCTGTCATTGTGTCATTAAAGCAGACATAGTATATAAAAAAATGAGCATGGCTGTGTTCTAATAAAACTTTATTTACAAAAACAGGCAATGGGCCACATTTGGTCCACTAGCTGTAATTTACCTATCCCTGACATAAGCAATAGGTAGACATTAAAGATTATAATCATACAATCATGGTTTAGTTTAGTAAGGATTGAAGCATTTATAACTAAGTCATGTTTGTTAGAATGCTATTGAGAAAAATATACACACATATATGTGCACAAATATTTATATAATTATAAATAACGTAAATGTTTATCATTCGAATTATTACATCCATAAGATGGGAAACTGTGGAGCTAGTAAAAGAGATGCTGTTAAATCTATGTGTAATGACATAGAAAGCTGTTCACAATATACTATGTGAAATAAAAGAAAATTCTAGAACATTATGTAGTATATGTAGACATTTTTAAAAGTCTGTATAAACAGCTGTTAACCTCTGGTGAAGTGGATTGGTTTGAAGTTGAAGATTCTCCTTATTTTCATAATTTAAAAAAATGAAGAATTCTGTTGCTTATTAGGATTTAGCCAAGACATTTGAAAAGAAGCTATCCTTTATAATTCTGAAAAATTCGCTTTTTCATTTTATAATTAGAATTACTATTTTCACCTTGTTTTGTTAATCATAAAATATTTTTGAATTATTTGATTCCTTAAATAATCATATTTATATTTTTTTAATTTTAAGAATTACATATATATTTTATAGGATTAGCTGATCTTGTAATCAATAATAAAGTATTTTCATCCAAAAACATGACAGTTAATAGAGAAAAGTTAACTAAAGCTGTGTCTTTTTCTTTTTCTAATAGGAGAGATGTCTTGGATGACCTTGTAACACTGCATAATTTTAGAAATCAATTCTTGCCCAATGCACTGAGAGAATTTTTTCGTCATATCCACGCCCCCGAAGAGCGTGGGGAATATCTTGAAACTCTTATAACAAAGTTCTCACATAGATTCTGTGCTTGTAACCCTGACTTAATGAGAGAACTTGGCCTTAGTCCTGGTAAGAACATATATAGACAGTGAATTCCTTCCTTCCTTCTCTCGCTCACACTTCCAGGTAGTAGTTTATGAGGCATTTTTCTCACCGTGGGGAAAAATTACAAATACCTGTTTCACTGCTCGTAGTGGTGACTACTTTAGTTTGTCATAGCTATCATTTATGTATAGTAACTATACTGTTTAAGAAGAAAGACAGCTATAAAAAATTTTTAAAATTATTGTTTGAGCATTGGATATTTTTACTAATCTAACTAAAAGCTTGAGAAATTATTTTTAAAGCTTTTAATCACATGTTACATATGTAACACCTAGAATTTTTCTAAAATGTATTTTTTTAATATAACGAGTTCATTGTTTGTGTATGTTTCTATGTATATGTGTAATATAGCCTGTTACACATTTTTTCATGTGATATAGCTTAATCTCTTCATATCAAAAATTTTTTTGTGCTTATCTTACTAAGCAGAGATCACAAAACATTTACCTATCATTCGAAATTTGTTGAACATGCCTTTACAAGACATAGTGTTTAATTAGCTTTATCAAGACTGCAGGATTCTGAAATATAAACAACCATAGTAGTAGTAAACACTTGTAGTAAATAGTAGTAGCAAGTATCATGAGGTTTACTATTTTAATAGTTAACATTAACTATGGCCCTGAGTATATATATATATAAAGAAGAAATCTTTTTGTTGCAATCTTTTCCCAAAAGACTTACTTTGGAGATTAATGTATAAATCTCATAGATCTTTAAAATACTTATCTCAAATAATATTAATTTAATAATTTTATGAGTTGTTTACATTTCATTTTCTAGTACCAAGTTAATACATTTTCTTGTCATTAAAGATGCTTTTCAATTAAATTAGGGTTTTTTTTAAATCAAATATAAATAAATGTGTCTTTTTAATGGGAAGATAAGTATATTGACAGTACAAATGTATTTTATGGGTAGTTGAATGGGAGTATCACATTTAAAGCAAGACGAAAATAAAGCCAATTATGAAATTTTAAAATCTAGAGTGAGTTTTCACTATAAACTCCTGAACTATTCTAAAGGTTTTTCGAAATGCTCGCTGAATTGGTGTTCAGTTAGGATGATCAACCATCCCCGTTTGCCCAGAACTGTTTCCCACAACACAAGACTTTCAGTGCTAAAACTGGCAAAAGCCCAGGCAAACTGGGATGACTTGGTCATCCTGTGTTTAATTATAATTTAATCTTGATCTCTTAAAATTACGAACATTTTTGCATTGTATAATGCGTTTGGACCACATTTTGAAGTGTTTCTTTTCCCTTCCAGATGCTGTCTATGTACTGTGCTACTCTTTGATTCTACTTTCCATTGACCTCACTAGCCCTCATGTGAAGAATAAAATGTCAAAACGAGAGTTTATTCGAAATACCCGTCGTGCTGCTCAAAACATTAGTGAAGATTTTGTAGGGCACCTTTATGACAACATCTACCTTATTGGCCATGTGGCTGCATAAAAGCACAATTGTTAGGACTTCAACTTTTAACTTCAAACTAAAGCTACCCAAGGACCTATTTAGCAGATATGGGGGTGACATTAGTGCTGGTCATTCTAGCCTCTGTATACAATCAAGCTTGAGTGTACAACCTTGTTTTCTTTTACTATTTTCTTTTTTAGCAATTTCCTTGGAGGACTAAAGAATTTTGCAGAATTTTTCTTAATTTTGCTTATCATGTTTTGCACAAACACAGAGCCATTGTCTGACACAGCTGTCTAAGAATGTTAAACTGACATACTCTAAAAGATGGTATATTTGTGCATTAGATTTGCCTGAAAAACCTTATTCATTGCCATTCTTTTTTAAGATACCATGTAACGTGTACATATTTAACTAAAGAGATTTATAATCATAATTATTTTATTGTAAAGATTTTAACTAAAGCCTTTCCTTTTTCTCTCAAACCGAGTTCTGAAATTTATTTGATCCTGATCTGAGATTATTACTCTTTGTAAAAGTTGAGTATGACTTTGACAGGAAGCAATATCAGCTTCTCTTTCCTTTAAACTTTGAAGAGTATTGATTTGTTACTATGCAAAATAGGTGCTTATTTTTATAATATAAATTAATCACTTCATTTTTAGAACTGGGTTAGTCAAGTCTCAATTAGTCCTTTAAACCATTTAGGAGAGCAAAATAGATTAAAATCTAAGGTTTATACACGTAAGAACAAAATGTTATTAGAACTTATATATGAAGTAATTAATTAGTGAAACCTTACTATATTCTAATCTTGGTGATTTCTGTTTGGAATCCATTGAGAAAGGGATATTGTGAACGATAGCGAACATTCTTTATTTATTCATTCAGTATTTATCTAGGATTTTTCATGTGCTAAGCACCATGCTAGGAACTAGTAATACCTAAATATGGGCTCTGCCTTCTCAGGTGTTACATAATTGGGTAGTGAGGGGTAAAGTACTGCTTAATGGAGAGCAAATGTATTAAGTCTATTTTAATTAATAATTACTTCATAATTATGACATTTAATTTTGGAATGATAAAGAACAGTAAGTATATTTATGGGGTAAGTCAGAAGTTCCCTGGAAATGTCTCTAAGTGAAAAGCATTAGCTGCTAGTTTACGGGGAGGGATTGGGAGAAATAGAAACTGCTACCAGAGGTATGGAATCCTGCCTTCCTTCCAGATCTGACCCTAAGTACAACTGAAAGATGTACTGCAGAATTTTCAAGGACAAAACACAAGATAATCAAACAACTTTTGAAAGTCAGAGAGACTTTTAGACTGGTAGTAAACAATTTCTAAGATTCTGAAGCAAATATCTTAATTTTCACAAGTATATAATTTTGAATTCCATGACAAAATGATTCTAATTTTTAACTTCAAAACTAATTCATTAATTTCAAAACTATCATATGGAACTTTCAAAAGACAAAAAGTAGTGATCGATGTATTATATCTATTTTCCAGTGGATGGAACCTCGCCCTCTCCCTGTATTTATTTCATTCTTTCTTCCTTTGTTTTCTCCATTCCTGTCTCTCACTTACCATCTGGTTTTCTCAGTCTCCTCGTTTTAGCGTGACCATCTGTCCTTCTTTTTTTGTATCTTTCTTTTCCCAATTTCTTTTCCTTGTTCCTTTTTTTATTTTTCCACCCTGACCTGATTATAAATGTAGATTGGCAGTATCACTTTTCAACATTTTCTCCTGAAAAATTTCAAACATATAAAAGTTAAAATATTTTAGAGAATGCCTGTGTACTCTCACCTAGGTTCTATAATTAAAATTATAATGCATTCACTTTACCACATATTTACCTATCTCTCTCTTCATCAGTCAACCTGTCTTACTATTTTTTTATGTCAAAATAAATTTCAGACATCAGTACACTTCAAATTGCATATCATAAGCTAGCAATCTTTTTTTAGGTTTTTTTCTTTTTAGGTAAAATTTATATTTAATAAAATGCATAAATCTTCAATGTACTAATTAATGTCTTCACGAATGCAGACACCTGTGTAAAACAAATCCATATCAAGATATGCAACCCTGCAAAGTCTATTTACAGTTAATACTGTACCACTAGACATAAAATATAAAAACTTTGTATCCTTATAGGCATGTTTACCCCATTCTCTGTTATCTTATAGTCATCACAGGTCTTACATATTGCATATGTTATAAACTCCACAATAATGGTATAATTTGCTTTGAACAGTCATATCTATTTTAAATAAATTAAGAAAAAATGCTCTTATATTTATCCACACTATCATTTCTAAGGCTCTTATTCCTTCCTGAGGATTCAAGGGTCCCTGTATCATTCATTTCAGCCTGAAAAATTTTAATATCTATTATAGTTCAGGTCTTCTGGCAATTAGTTTCTTGTCATATAAAAATGTCTTTGTTTTTCTTCTTAAAGAATATATTTTGTGAACATATAATTCTGTGTTGACAGTTTTCCCCTTTGGCACTTCAAAGACATTCTTCCACTGTTTCTGGCCTCCGTTGTTTCCAATGAGAAATCAGTAGTATTCAAATTGTTTTCCCCCTGTGTATAATAATATCATTTTCCCTCTGATTGTTTTATTTTATCAAATGAAGTTTCAGCTAATTTTCTCTTTCCTTCTTTATACATACACTAGACCTTTTGATGTTAGGTTTGTGAGGCTCTGTTGATTTTTTTCAATTTTTTTCTTTTATTAATTGGATTTTTCTCTTGATCTATATTCTAGTTCTTTGACTCTAGTAATCCTTTTAGCCCATTCAGTGAACTTTTTTCTTTCAATTACTATGTTTTGTGGTTCTAGAAATTTCATTTAGTTTTTATAATGTATATGTCTGTGTTGAGATTCATGTCTTTTTCTTCATTACAAGCACATTTTCTCTTACAATCTTGAACGTAGTTATAAAGCTTCTGTAAAATCTTTTTCTGCTCATATCAATATCTAGAGCATCTCAGTGATGTGTTTTCTTTTGTGAATAGATTATATTTTTTGTTTTCTATATAATGTTAGTAATTTAGATTTTTCCTGCACATGGTGAAAAAAATACAGAAACCCTGGCATCTGACATATTTCTCCAAAGACCTTTTTTCATCCTTTTGGCTGTTAATTTGGCTGAACTCTCATTGCAGGCTCTTGCTCCCCTGCAATTGGTGGCAGCTCAAATCTCAGTTCGTTTCTTTAACCTGGCTGCTCTACTTGGGATCTTTCCTGTGCATTCATGCTTCAGAGACCAGCCAACAGTTTGAGTTAGAGTTTATACAGAGAATTTAGGGCTTTTCTCTGGTTCTTTCTTTGCCATTATTTATCTCTTCATTTTTCAGCAGATGCCATGACCCCAAACTCTGTCCTATGGTTCTTCAAGTCGGGAAAACTATACAATCCTGGGATGTAGAATGCGGATTGCCCTCGGGCTGAGAGCTATAAAAATGAGAAACTCATCCAATGCTATTATCTTTTTCCAAGTATTCTTTCCCTGCATCAGACTATTTTGGGTTGCTATCCATTACTTTCAGGTAGTTGATTTTGACATTTTGTCCAAAATTTGTGATTTTATCTGTTGGAGGGTTTGTCTGAAAGAGCTATCTGGCCATCACTTGAAGTAGAATCCTCTCAAATTAGACAAATTTCATTTTATCACTTCCTATGCTTACTGAATAAGAATTTGTTTCTGTTTATATTTGAAACTAGGTGTGTAAATATTTTAAATGTTCTGTCTTTGAAAAACCTTAATAATACAATGTTTACTAAATTAACAATTGATTGTTTCCTAATGGAGATCCCACTGGCTTTGGGAGAAGGATGTTCTTCATTATGGGAGACTGCTCCATGCACATAGGACATAAACATGCCTGAATTTACTCGATGCCAATAGCACTCCTCAGTTATTGTGACATACAAATAATGTCCTCAAAGTTTCCAGATGCGTGCTGGGGAGGCACATCCCCTAAAGTTGGAAATTATTCGAACTCCTTTGAGATATAGCAAACATATTTCTAAAAGGCAAACTCCCGATCATACATCTGTTTAAAGTCTTTCAATTCCTCCCTTCTCTCTCCAAAATTAAGTACAGCCTCCTTAGTATGGCATATAAGACCCTTCATAATCTGGCCTTAGATTTTCTTTCTTTTTTTTTTTTTCATTAAAATTATTAGAGTGAAATTGGTTAATAAAATCAAATAGGTTTCAAATGTGCAATTTAGTAATACATCATATGTACATTGCATTGTGTGTTCACTTGTGTGTTTCCTTCTGTCACTAAATAGTTGACCCTCTTTATCTCTATCTACCACACCTCTCCCCGCTTTTCCTCCAGTAATCACTAATCCACTGTCTGGGTTTATGAGTGTCTGTTTATTTGGCATGTTTATTTGTTGCTTTCAGTTTTATATCCCACGTATGAGTGAAATCATGGTTCTCTATCTGATTTCGCTTAACATGGTAATCTCAAGATTCTCATCTCTAATAACATTCCTCAAATGTAGTCTGGTCTGTCTTTGCCTTTTATAAGCTATACTTTTTGTGATATCCTTATCTCCCTTCTGTATCTAAAGTTCCCCTATTCATCATCTAAGATCCACCCCAAATATCATTTCATCAAAGCTATCAAAGACTATGTCTCATACATACCACTGGTGTTAATTAGTTCTTCCTCTGTGAACCTAGCACTTTATAAATATCTTTATTATATAATAATACTGTAATTTTCTACACATCAACTCCTTTGTCAGAATGTGATCTTACTAAGGTCAAGGATTGTTCCCAGTCTGTCAGAGTTAGGCAAGTGGTAGAAGATTTAGAGAGAACAAATTTTAAAAATTTAAATAACACTGGAAATTTATAGCATTTAGGGATTTGGAAGAAAGTTTTCTAACATGAGGATCTGGTTGTCTCATTATCAACGGTTGCTACTAGGAGAAGCAACCAGTGGAAAGAAATGGATAACGATCCCGATTTTTTGGATATTTTGAATTTGAAAGTGTCAATAGAACATTGACTGCAAGTGGAGAATATGACCAGAGCTGAAAACCAGTTGGGGCTGGGTATGTAAGTTCAGGGGTCATATTAGTATTTAAAGTATGTTATGTGAGGTTAAACATGGGGAAAGATGACCCCTCTAGACTGTTGAGTAAAAAGAAATACTTAGGAAACAGCCTTGTAACTGCTAGAAAAAGAAGAAGTCAGCAAAAGGATTTATTAAAACTGGAAAAGGACCAGAGAAGAATGATATCTCAAGAGCTAGAGAAGAAGAGTTTCAAGAAGGATGTTGAGCTGTCCATGTGATGCGGCCCAAGTAGATAGTTTTTCCCCATCTTCACTCAAGCCATTTTGCGTCGACCTTTTCCACTTGGGGCTGAGTTCTTTGAAGCTAGAAAGTCACAAGAGTGCTAATGGCTTTTACATTATCTCTGACAAAATACTGCCATACTCAATATGTAATTTGAGCTGTGCTTAAACCCACAAGTGTACTTGTGGTCCACTGCAACTCGGGCCTGTGTATGCCTTTCCCTACGAAGGACTGTGCTGTTCCAAGCCCAGAACACACCATACGACCTGGGCACTGCAGGTGCTTCCTACCTTCCCATACAAAATGACCACCTATGTTTTCTAAGATATAGATCATATTTTTTTAAGAAAGGGAAAGTGGGAAAACACTGAAAAACTTTTAGAGTCCTCCAAACTTATCAACAGAACTTTTTCCATTACATTCTGTTAAAATTAACACTCTAATCTCATTTGTTCTGCTTTCTCATCTGGATATCTTGTAACCCCTCCCCCAGGTTTACCTGTTGAAATGTTATCTGTCCTTCAAACTCTTCTCAGACTCTTTTTCCCTCCAGGGCAACTTTCTCAATTCTTGCAGGTGGAAATTTTGTTCTTTTATTTCCCTCAATACCTAATGCAATACTTGGCCCAGAGCAGTTTCTCAATAAATCCAATTGAATTTTCTTAGCCCTAGTTCAGTTTCCATATAAGCATATAGAAAGATGGCTTTACTATTTTGTACCTTTCAGGTGTACGAAAGTTGTAAATTAGAACATATTAATGTTAATTTTTTAAATATTAATATAGATTCAACCTATATATTATTCTAGATGTAAATTCATCCCTCTAAGACTTCTAATTTTAAATATTTGGCTAAATCACTGCTACTTTAAGATTGCCCTTTTTTTTTTAATTTCAGGAATTTAAGTCATTGATCTTGTTACTTCTCTAAGTTGATTTTTTATGTTTGACAATATTAATGCAGTGTTCGATGAGAGTAAGTTTGTTCAGAAGTCTTAATATTTAAAATAGTAACCTGTTTATTCTAATTGGAGTCTGTTTTTCTGCTTAAAGTAAACTTTTTCTTAATGATCACTATTAATAACACAACTACCTACAGTTCCTTTTAAGCATTCGTAAGTGAATAATGTCCACTTTGGGAAGCCATGCTATGGAAATAATCCAAAATAGCGGAAAAGCAGTAAGTACACTTCAATCACATCATTGTTTTTAATTAAAGAGGAAAAAAAATAGAAACAACTGGAAAGCCCAGAACTTGGGTCTTTTCTAACAAATAACTAACCAACATTTGAGTATGTACTGTGTACTAGACACTATGCTAAGCACTGGTGAAGAGGACTAAAATATATCCTCGTGATGTATTATGACGCCATGATGTTTATAAATAATATGAGAAAAGTTTAAAAGTGATAAATAGTAAAAAGAATATTAAATTATACATGTACACATGCATACAATTACTTTGTAATACAAAGCAAAAAATTATGAATGGAAAGAAGAGACTAGAATAAAATATACAAAAATATGGGTAATGGATTTTTCCTTTTTTTATTTCAAATATTATTAAGGATTATATATTTTAGGTAGAACAAAATAAATTCATTGAACTAATCAGAAAATAAAGATAAATGATATCCTTAATTTAAGTAGTATAGTTTCCCCTTAGGATGTTTCCATGATTTTTATTCAAAATTTATTTTATTTTTAAAAGACATTTGGTTGATCTGTGAAATTATATCTGGACAAATGTTCTGTTTGCAAGCTTAGAAAAGTGAATTATTTTATTTTTGTCTAATCGAATTAAAGGACAACAAGAGAAAGATACCAAATCTTTACTGAGGAAATTTTCATTTGTGAAAAAGAAAAAAATGGCTTTCTCTTTGGCCTGGTTGGACAGGAAGGTTGGATTTAATTTAGAATGATTAATGAGATTTCGTCAGGCTCCTTGACTTTACCACCACTGCAGTTTGTCAGTGCAACAACCTGGGAAACCCGGACGCCACTCTGTCGCCCAAAACCACTCTCTAGGGAAAAAATTAGCTGGCAGGACCAGTGCCAGGTACTTGTCAATGGCATTGTCTCTCGGGTATTGACAGTTTAAAAGACTGAATCAGAAATATGTATGTTTGGGGGACACGAATACCTAGCATGTTGTTTTCAGTCTCTTTACAAGTGGTTAACCACTTTGAAATATTTAAGTTGCTGATGTTTTTCCAAAGGGAACTATTTAAAGAAAATCTTTACACAGCCTCTCCTCCCTAACTTATTTAAAAAATCAAACAAACAACTTTAGGATCTCCTTACTTTCTATTTTTCTTTCTTTCTTTCTTTCTTTTTTTTACTTACTTAAGATGAAGCTTTTCTTAAATGAAATCATTTTTCATTTTTGAAAACAATTTTTTAACAATAAGCATGACCAGATTTTAAAATCAAGCTTTTAAATTAAGCTATAAGGTTGTGATCTGACTAAATTTATCCTTTTTTACTTACTTGTGCTCATGCTTAAAAATAAAAATCAATGATACAATTAGCAAAAACCAAATTACCGCATATGGCCAGTTATCAGGTAGTAAATATAATATATATTTTTTTGCTTTGGTGTTTAATTAACTCTAAGAAAATGATATTTACCATCTTATTTAAAAACCTGTCCGAATGAGTGGGCTAAAGGAATTTCTTCCAACGAACACATAGAGAAGATCTGAAGGGTGTCGTAGACATTGAGAGCTCCCTTTGTAGACATTTAGCATAATGTATCTTTGCCAATTCGTATTTTTTTAAAAAAGTACTTTCATAGTAAACAATTACTGGGTAGTTGTCTCTTCTGAGCTGGGTGAATATGCACAACCTGAGGAGAGAGACCCTCTACCAGAGCCAGACTCCCAATGAATAGCCGCTTGTGCTCCTGCGATAGGCAGTCTGAAAAACGCACAGGGAAGTGAAGAGGCCCCCGGAAAGCTACCCAAGGCTGCTTCTCTTAATAAGAAGACAATAAAAGGAGCAAAAGAAAGTAGCTGTGTGTGTACATCAGCATAACCGTTGCCCAGCACATTGTCCTGCAGTGTTTCTTCCAAAGCGAATGTCATTTTCAATTCTGAGGCCGTCAAATAGTTTATTGTATTTCTCGAATTCTGAGAAATGATAGACTATTTTCAATGTGTGTGAATGTTAGTGTTATTGCAATGTGGGTGCTGTATTAGTTTTTCCCTAAAAATGGACTGGAAAATCAAATGTAGGGAACTGTGTTTATGAAGGAATTCAGTTGTTCATTTTATTTCACTTTAGAGATTTTTGGTTTTAACTGCATACATAAAAAACATATATTTCTCTCCTTCCCTTAATCTGGGAACAAAAAAAATAATACATAGTATTTTCCAAAGTGCCATTCAAAAAAAGATCATGGCCATTGTCAATAATAAGCCAGAGAAATGAAAAACTCTTGAATGAGGCCACAGCTCACCTTGGATTAGCTGGAATCTGAGGCCTTGTAACAGTTCTCCCGGGTGGTATTTATTACATTGATGAAGTTGTGTTAGTTCTGGGTCTGGTTATCAGCCTCAGAAATCTGGTTTTGTCAACACACCTCAAGCAAATGTATTTTTTATACCATTGATTTTTTTTTTTTTTTTAACCGAGAGCTAAAGGAAATACTACAGCCATAACTTACAAATATGTTCAATACATTCTCTCTTTCCCAGCCTACCGAGCCAGGGAATTTATCTGAATCAAATGATTTGTGTTTTATATCAGACTGAAATAGCCCAATGCAGCTCCCTCTCAATAGAGATGATTTTACACAATTAGAATTTGGTCACATTCTACTAGATGTTGCTTATATTTGCTTCTGTGTTTCTCTTTATTTTATACTGTTAAGTTAAACAGTGTTTTGCCCTTCCCCTCCTCATTTTCCATTTTATTGACTCAGAATGTTTCTAATATGTTCAATTACTATATCGATTTATTTAAAATTTTAATATTGCCGATCACATTACAGGCATGGCCTGCTCTCCAAGTCATTCTGATGAATTTTGTGTTTTCCTTACTATTTAAAGAACATCTTATTTCTCACATATCCAAGTTCACTATAGCTCCTAAGTATCTATAATATGCCATAAATTTAGAGCATTGTTTTACATTACAGCGAAGTTTTAATTTAAATATACAAAGAAGCATTTAAAGATGACTCATTTTGTGCAAGGAAGAAATTAATGAGGCACTGCGAAAGAGACAAAAATGAAGAGAACTGTTGCCTGTCGTCAAGGACTTCAGTGGGAGGAAGGCAACCACGATCACATGCACTTCGATGATGCTTTGTATATATCATGACGACTTTGCAGAGGTCTGGAGAAGCTATGTGACTTTTAATCCCATTTATAAGGATTAAGAGAGGCAGGCTCCCATTTCATATATTGCTAATATTATTGAATAGTAGAAGAAAATGTGTTAAAAAGTTCTTTTTAAAAATGTTTTAGAAAGAAAAGATGAGCAATTAATATTGACTAGTTGAATGTTGAAAGGATAAACATTATTTTAATAGGCGTATTAGTGGGAGAAGAGCATGATCGAAGGCATGGAAACAAAATTGTATGAAGGGTATGGAATCGTGAATAATCTGCCTGAATTCAAGGGTAAGGTATGAGCAATGATTTAATGCTAGAAAATATAGGTTGGAGGAAGAGTATGCTAAAATAGAGAGTTGGTACTTAATTTTTGTAGGCAATTGGAGACTTTCATGAAGAAAGGGGTCATTTAGGAAGGTCTTTCTAAAGCCAATTTAGAATATGAAAGAGAAATGCAACGGAATATAGTATATGAAGATCAGAGAAAGGGCTACTGTAGTTATGCAAGTGAAATATGAACTTTAGAATTGTTATTGGGAGTGGATATGATAGTGAAAAGATTTGAGAGATATTTTGGAAGTAAACTATCTTAGTGAGTTCCTGGCTGTTGGACATAAAGAATAAAGAGTTAAAAATTACTCCAAATAGTCTAAAGAAGGTGTAGCTGTTATAGATGGAGGGAACAGAAGTAAAGGTCAAGTTTGCTTTGGCTGGGAGTAAAGTAACAAGAGAGAAGGTGAATGGAAGAGAATGAATTCCCCTTTGGTCCATTCGATTTAAAGTACAGATAGGACAATCATGTAAAGATATTCAGCAGTTAGTTTGGAAATGTAACATAGTGAAGAGCTCAGAGATAAAAGCTAAGATCACATTTTGGGAGATCCTTACCATAAAACTTATAGAATAAACCACAGGAATAGGTATGTATGTTGACAATGTCATGATCTCTTATCACAGTCCATGTCAAACAACAGCCTTGGATATAGAAATACAACATCCTGTTTCAATTTAAAGAATCTTTCACAATACAATTTTAAAACTAAATAAGTTTTAAAGGTACTGTCTGTTCAGAAAAGTATCCTCTTGCCAGTCCTATATCCTTGCTAGGACATAAGGCGTCCTACTTATCAAATATTCTTTTTTTAATGAATAGACTGTAATCGACTCTATAACTGGAGCACAGAAAACTAAAATTACACTAAACTAAATTAAATCTTGCATTAATGATTAAAATATATGCAAATCTGCCCCTATCTCCCACCTGAATATTTCTCAGAGTCTTTAGGAACTCAAGTTCAGTTGTTTTCACTCCTCACCGAGGTTTAGAGTTGCAAAGCATCTTCTGGGTTAGATATCATTGCCCTCAATTCCTTGACCAGGACGATGCTGTCCCCTAACATACTTATTACAATGAAAGCTCTAAAAGAGCCATAATGGTGCTGTTCTCTGCAGTTCTTACTGTTGCAGAATATAAAGTATTCTTAGCAGGAGTGGTAACAGGAACCCTTTCTTACAGGACCTAATTGTAGTCTTTGAGGCCCTCCTGACTTTTCTTCACTAATTCCGCTTTTAGCCTTCAGTGCCTAAGTTCCCCCTCAAAGCCCTTCTCTGCATGCAAATCAGCCAGACAGCTCTGGGTCACCAGACTCACTAATTTCTCACACAGACCCACACGGCTTAGACCACCCCAGCGCTCCTCAGCCTCTCCAGCCAGGCACCTGCCTCATAACCTGGAGAACTATAGAGTTTATTGTCTAAACCAGGACACTTTCGAGAGTGCTAAAATGCTAAACCAGATGGTACTTCAAGACAACAGGCATAAACTAGGAAGTATGGTCACCCTACCCGCGACTATAATACAATGTGATAAATGCAATAATAAAAGTTTAAACACTTTGCAGTGGAAACGTTTTGAATGTAATGCACCAAAGGGTCAAAATTTGTTTCCAATCAAAAGCATCTCTAAACTATTTTCCAATTGGCATCGTGATAAAAACCACACCGTTAAACCGGGGATATTTGTACCAAGCCGCACAACAGAGCCATGGATCTGGAAGGAAATAACCTTTCGACATGTTGGAAATGGATTTTGTAACTTAGGATTCCTTAGGACAAGCTCATTTTGTGGTTTGGTCAACACTCTAAGGAACTGAGTCTCAAAAATCTCTGGAAAGATTGTGAGGATATTTAATTGACAATAATGATAATAAAATAAAAATTATATATGACATTTATCTTATTTTTCTTTACATTTACTCTGTTCAGGGCTTTATGTTCCTTAACTCATTTAGTCTTCACAATTATACTCTGTGGAGATAAACCCGACTTTATTTAGAGGTCACAGGCTAGTGAGTCTTGATATACTGGCCACGGTGATACATATATATGGATATATAAATATATATATATATTTATCTAAATATATTCATCCCTAATAAGACCTAGATAAGAATGTCCCAAAGCAGGCAAAGGCCATACGGCAGAAACAAGGTTGATCCATGTACAATAGAATACAAGCTTCATGAAGGAAGACACTTTTTTATTCGCTTCTCTATTCCTTAAAAGAAAAAATTATTAAATACTTGAGGAATGTGTGAATGAATGAATGAATGAATGAATGGTGAAACCCATAGAAGGAGGTGGGCTTAGAGAAGAAGGCAGTTGTTATATCCTGTAGGCCCTAATGGTGGTTAAGGAATTTGGGAAAATCTCAAACTCTATGTTTAAACCATACCACAAGTATTTCTATGTTCTGTATAAATTGTTTTCTAAAAAGAGAAGGTATTTTTATCTCTCTTTGGGAGATCTAAAGATGAATAAAATTCTAATTTTATTTGTGAATAATATCTTCTGCTCCAAAGAAGAGATCTGAAATGGTATAATTTTATTTTTCAATGTAAGTGTAAGGTCTCACTTAAGAGATCTCTGAACAAACTACATGCATGATCACATGTATGTATATGTTGACATGTGTGTTCGACTACTTGTCAGCATGCATGCTATTCTAAAATGTAAATGTTTTGGACAATATGAGCAAATCACAGTGTGATATCCAAGTTTATGTAAATTCAAATACAAGTGACCCAAGGCGTTGTGGGACCCTGTGCAAAACAAGATGTTCAGACCTTTAGGCATATTTCTATATTCCACACCCTTGAGGGCACAGAGAAATATGGGGAGGAAAGAGGCAACATTTTTTAAGATCACTTTGGGTTTTTGTATACAGACCTCTGGGGGATGCAGCCGATTCTCTTCTTTCCTTGAAGAGATGAGCCCCTAGCAAGGAAAACTTTATAAAACTGAACACAAGACGCATTATGACCATTAGGTATTAATTGCAATGCTCAAAAAGAGACATTTTAAACAAAATGTGGTGAAAATTTTTATAGAATTACGCTTCTTTGCAGAAAATTTTTATAGAAATACGCTTCTTCTGTTCCATATTAAGCCATCAGTTTTGCAGATTTTGCCACCTGGTGGATAACCTGAAAACTACAGGATTTTCCCCCCCCAATGATTAATTTCCATACTCTACAAAAAAAATTGCCTAGGGCAAGGATTTTTTTTTGTCCTTTGGTGCTCCTAGAACAGTGCCTGACACTCAGTAGATGATCAATAAATAGCTGTTAAACGAATGATGATATCATTGGAGGTGTACTCCTTTTGAAGACTTATTAGGAGAAAGTAATTGAAAATATAATTATAGTGTGGTGTTAGGCAAATGTCTATATTATAGGGTTAGAAGCATATCTACAAAGTTTACTGGCAACAGGAAATGTCATCATTGCTCTATGCAGACAGATAATACAGACAGTTTAGTTAGTGAGAGCCTAACTCTTTTTTACTCCAACTATTCTAACTAAAACTGAATGTACCTTGGAAAACGCCCTTTCTCCTTTCCCTAAAAACCATGACAAGCTTTATTCTTGCTTTGGGCAGTGACGCTTGCTATTCCCTTTTTCTGCTGCCAAAAATTATGGAGACTTGTTAGCTCTCTTTAAAAGAGTACATATACCTGAAACTAATATAAAATAATACTAAATGTCAACTTTAATTGAAAAATAAAAATCAAAAATGGAAAAAAGAAAAAGAAATGAGTATGTATACATATGTATAAATATGTTATTCTTTTTCAAAATAATATTCCATTCTTCTACTTCAATGAGCCTAAAGTGTTAGTGACTCTGAAACATAGTTTTCCTGGCATAAAGATCGATGATTTTAAAAAACAGAACAATGATAATAATTTTAAAATAGAGTATTCCTCTGATGTCTTTTTGATTTTAGAAACTTTCTTTTGGAAATATTTTAAGAAGCAAAACATACGTTTATGTTTTAGCACCTTAAAATTTGGACTGGAAAAATTCTTTAGGTAATATACTTCAAAATTTTTTTTGAGGATTATTTTTCATTCTAAAATCAGCAAAATATGTAAACGTATAACATACAACAATATATTAATAGGTCATTAAAATAACTTAATCATTTTGTTTTCCAATCAAGTAGATTTTAGATTGTCAATGTCCTAACTCATTTTAATAATATATTGTTGATTACGATCTTGTTTTTTTAAGCCAAAATTGTATGTATGCATTACAGAAAACTCATTTATGTTGCATAGAATTAAAACTCTTCAGAGTTCATAGTTTTAAACAAAGATACATACATCTAAATAAATATTTTATCTGAAGCAAACAATGACTTTATTTTGACAGGGTCTATAGGAAATGCAGCCTTACATACATAACTTACCAAACAACATAAAATTTAAACATGCCAGCTTTGAAAAATTTTTTAGGATGAGAAAGCTACATAATATCCACATTTCAAAGACTTAGAAAGTGGAAGTTGCTTCTAAGCTGGTTTTTGCTGTTCTGAAAAAAAAAAAGAGGTTTAAATACGGTTTTATAATCATTTCTTACATATCTGCTGATTAAGCATAACATTCATATGAACATACAAATTAACATACACAAGAAAAACAAAATTTAGAATAACATTTTGTATCATAGTATATGTAAAATAATTTGTTTTTCTCCACTATATCCCTGGGTGAAAGTCTATAGCATTTACTTTAACCAGCTATCTTTCTCATTTTCATAAGGGTCCCACGAGGCAATAGTCATACATTGTTACTTCAGCTTTCACAAAGGCAAAAGAGTACAGAGCCCTGTACTGTAGCAGACAACACAGAACAGTCCCAATTTCAGTTCCTGTTACTTTGACAAGACTCCTTCAGGTAAGGGATTAAAACATTCTTTTATCATTATAAGGTTAGTGACCATTTTAATGGAATAAAAGGATTATTTCTGCTGCATTGGGGATAGGAAGTTTGGGATGTGAATATGTGTGGAAGATATCTTTTCCCTTTTATGCTTGTTCAGAAGTTCCCTTTAATTGGAATAAAGCTAGCTCTATAATCTCAGATTAATATTTATGATAACTGCTATTGAGGACACAGATTGTATAGCACCTGACCAAAGAAAGTTTTTCAACTTATTCTTTTTTTTTAAATCAAGAGAAAGTAGGTAGGCTGAAGTTTTTGCCTTTTAACATCAATATAGTACTATTTATATAGTACTACTTATAGTATTACAATATAGTAATATAATATAGTACTATTTATATTTGTTCTATCAGTGTGACTTAAAAAAATTCTAAATTTACTAACCTCACACAATGTGTAACATTTTAAAAATAAATAAGAGTTTCAAAATTAATTCTTTCCGACTTATGTGGGAAAAGATAGTGCGGGTCACACAAATATATATTCAGACATGAAAATTATGGAAATTAGAGAGAGGAAAAAAAAACAATAAATATGCTCTCTAAAGTTGTCAAAAGGTTTTCAAATATCTCATTCCTTCAGATTGTACATTTTGATATAATTTGTTGTTTAAACAAAAGGTCCCTCATTTGAGAGAAGGGCTTTTAAAAGATAAAAGTAATCAAGGTAAGTGATATTACAATATGGGCTTAAACTAAACAATAAGGCTTCCATTTTACTACAAAATACATATAAGTGAATTATGTTTCATAAAAGTGTAAAATTTACAAATGACATCTCATAGGGTCAGATATAAAATGTAACTTATTTTACTAGGAAGATTAAATAGCATTTTAATTTTGATTTTTTAAATGATTTCTTGCAAATATTCATTTATTCCTTTCCAACCCACGTCTAGGAATGAAGAAGAAAAAATTATTTAACCCGTAAGTTAGTTGTTCTTTCTTGGTTTATGTGGGATAAATTCTAATTTCATAGAGGGGAATGTATTATGATAATTTCTAATATATAACGGTTTTTTAAGTGTTTTATGTATGTGCCAGGTAGTTAAAAACATTTTGTTTCAAAATAACTGCATATGTTTAAAAGCCAAATATACCATTTGTTGCCGTGGCGTTATAATTTGATAGGGGAGCAATAATTTTCTCTGTAAAGTTAAGTTTTACAACCAAATGTCATCAATTAAAAGCTGAGCCAACGACTAAAAGAACTAAATTTTATTAAATTGGAGATGTGATTTCTTCATTTTACTTGTTCTCATAAAAATTATGTGAACATTTTGTATGTGGTTATCCTAAATGTTATGTATGTTCTTTCAAAAACTCTTCGTTCCTTTTTTTCCTTTCACTTTAACAGTGTTTTGCCACGTGACTAGCACAAACCATACCGACCTGTTTCGGCATCTTAGGTGTACCTACCACCGGAGATTCCAAAAGGAATAAAAATGACTTGAAGTCTTTAACATATGTGGACTAATATTTATGAATAAGGGAAGGTCGTGTCCTTCTGAGCTCTGTTGCACCAGACCGTTGATAAGTCCTCTCATTAATATCTTCTGTGATTTCCACTAGAACTAAGCAAATAGCATGGCTTTAAAAGATTCTGATCGCCTGGGGGTTGGAGAGGATGGAGTGTCTTCTCTGTCTCCCGCGTCCACTTCCTCTCCCTCTAGGTGTGTGTTGGGAGGGGGCTATGGGGGGAGGTGTGGGGGGCGGGACGGTGTGATATAAACAGAGGCAAAGTAGGGAAGCGGGGCTAACTAAATCTCTCCAAGATTCCAGGACCTTATCTCTGCGGAGCACTTAAGGCCCCACAATCGCAGCCTTTATCTCACGGTCTCTCTACTGCAGGGCCTGGTGCGCAGATTGGCGGCTCTGCTTCCGTGGCGGGGCTGGGGGCGGCGGTAGGGTTTGGCGGTGGGGGTCTTCTCACTGCACAGAGGGAGAGGGTAAGCACTTTCCGTCCCATTCCATTTCAAGACCGTGTCCGCCTCGCTTTCTGGAACCAAGTCGACCACAAAGTTGGAAGAAATAGCGTGAATTGTAAAGGGGGAGAGCCCCCACCCTCCCCAAGTCTCGAGAGAAAATCTTTCCCAAACATTGGTGCCTGATTTTACGTCAATTCTTTGCAATCTTTCTTAGTTGTCTATTTTTTCTGGCGATAGTTCTGAAATGAATTTTCGACCTGTTGGGTTGAGAAAGGAACTGAGAAGGAACCTCGAAGGTTCAAATCAGCACCCACCGACCGCGTTAGGAGTCCCGCGGGCCGCATCCGAGGCGTGCCCGGCGGAGGCGTGCGCTTCGCGAAGTCCGGCGACGCTGCCGCAGGCGTGGGTGAGACAGCCTGCCGAGAGCTGTGAATTGCGAGAGCAGCGCTTCGGGATCCGCTTGCATTAAAAAAGGGCACGGGTTGGGGGTGGGGGGGAGAATATTTGTAACCGGATGAAACCAGTCTCGCTCCTTCATAGAGAACACAGTTTGGCCGCTTGCCTGGCGCTGGGGCACGGCCACAGCAGCTGCTGGGTTCTGGAGGAATTCAAGTCTTAAATGATCAAGGATAATTTGTTCCTGAGGCAAATGGCCCGTCCCTCCACCCCCACCCTCAAGGTGATTCTAGTTGAACTTCAGGGCAGATCGTTCCCATCGTCGGCGCCCCGGGCCTGGGCGCGCGGTGGCCTCGCAGCCGCCTGCACCCGGGACGCTGCGGGGCGCACGGCCCCCAGGACCCGCACCAGACTCAGCTTAGACCCCTAAGCGCCCACGGGCCAGACGCATCCAGGAATGGACAAGCTTTCAGTTAACCAAAGGGCTTGAAATGGAATCCAACGAAGCAGGAAAAGCTGGAATTCGCGTACTGGGCTGTAGAGTAGCGGGTGGAGAGGCTGGGGAAAGGCGTTCGGGTTGGAGCTTCGGTCTGCTGGGCTGAGCAGTGCTGCGTTAACTCTGCCGCAGCTCCCAAATACGCTAACAATTCAGGTTTACGGTCGACTCGTGTCACCAGCACATAAATCACTGTCAGCCGGGACAGCGGGGGCAGAGCGATCCGCGCGCCCTGGCCACTTCGGCTCTAGGCAGGATAACAGCCCTGGCTGGGCGCAATATTTACCAACCCGGGGTTTTTGCCCGGAGTCTTTCCACCCGAGTCTCCTCTGTACTTTAACAGACAAGCAAAAGTGCGCTGAGGGAAAAGTTGCTAGCAACCCACCGCGACCGCGTCTGCTAGCGATTGTTTTCCAACGGTCAGAGAATGCAAGAGCACAGCAAATCTCATCATGTGCATGGGAACCTTGAGCTCATCAAGGTTAAAGTGCCATTCTCAAGGTCACAGAAAGCTGTAGGAAAGCTGCTGCTTGATCCTACGTCTTTGATTCCCGCTCCTTCCATCGTCCCGGGAACTAAGTATACCTGTAAAGGATTCACTATTTGCTGTCATAGCAATTTGTCGGTATAATTTTCAATGTGATATTTCCAGTTATCGGCCAAAGAATGTACTTCAGATCTTCTTTCTCATCCTACCTCACCAATTCAGATGAAAGGAATCTCAGGCAACCTCAGACAGATGTCAGGGTACTGGACAAGCAGCTCACCTTCCAGCGGATAACCCACCGCCCATCCAAGTCAGGCAAAGGAATTCTGCGCAGAGCCAGGGACTGGGGCAGATGGGGGACGAGGGGGTTGGGCACGGGCTTAGAGAAATGCCACAGTGAGGCAAGTGGTCAGGCAATCAACTTTCACCTTCTCATACACTGCTATTAGAAAAGGGACTGGTTTTCATCCAGCAAACTCTCCCCTCAGGCGTTCTGGGCTTGACGTTATCGTGATTATTTCTCACTATTCACACCCATTATTTTAGGAAAACACACACACACACACACACACACCTCCACATTTTTGGTAAAGGTGAACTCAAGCCACTTCGGGTTCTCTTTGTCCCTATAGTTTATTTATTTTTTAAAATCTGGGTTAGAAAGTTGGTAGTCCCCAGAACGTTTATTTTTAAAAAGGTCATAAAGTATTGATCTGTTCCCTTTTATTCTCATTCAAATGATCTCTCTCTCTCCCTCCCTCTCTCTTACCCACCCTCCCTCTCTCTCTCTTTCCCTGTTTTAGTAGTCTAAGAGTGGAAAAGGCAGAAACCCCAACCTTCAACTGTCAACTGTTTTCCAAACACCAGATTAATGTTCCCCAGGACTCGTAGTAACGTGACCTTTCTGTTTTCAGATGTGTTTTTTAACATGTAATCGTTTGTTTGTTATGTCTCTCAGTATGGAATAAGGGAAGCTGGGGGAAGGGGTGCCTGTTGCCCAAGGGAGTGAAAAAAATGGTTTGGAGCCCGTTTTTGTTTCCTCCTCAGCACAGGAAAGCTCAAAGCATTCATTTTTGTATTCAAGAAGATAATCCTCTGGGGTGGAAAAATTCACGATACTGGTATTGAAAAGAAGGGTGAGCAATTAATGAACAACTATTTAAAAACAACATACCTCAAAACAACAATCTAATAAATAATTATTTTTTTTAATGACCAAGAGTTTTGGAGCACCGTTAATGCTATTTTCTTGATCTAGGTATTTACATGAGAAGTATTATTTTAATTTTTTTTTATCAAGTTTCACTTATGATTTGTGTTCTTTTTTGAATTGTTATATTTTAATAAAATTTTAAAAGTCTAAGAAACAGAAATCTTTGATGTGTGTGTATCACACTAGATTTAACATTTATTCATAATAAATGTTAAGCTGTATTTAAGAAATTTACCAATAATTTGATTTCTAAGAAATAGGTTCTGAATCCAATTGACAATATACTTGAATTAGTTATAGGAAACCAGCATAAATATTGGATAAGCATTTCCAATATATTAAAATATTAAATAAGCAATGAGAGTTTAAAGCTTGTCTTAAGAAATACTTAAAGAAACAAAAACAGTTATTTGGTTAAAAAATAACCACCCAGGGAACATTTGAGATCTTGCTCCCTGTCATATGTCATTAGTTTGGCTCAAATATACTCTTATGAAGAATTTAAACAAAAATCTAACCTTCGTGCTTTAAAATAGTGTTAATTGTTTGAAACTAACTCCTATTAGAAAATGTTTTATCCCAAATGAGAATGTTAGAAAGAATCTGACCTATACTCAAAAGTGAATTTCTGCTACTAGAAAGATGGCCGTTTTAAACTTGTTTTTCCTTTATAAAATATGATTAGGCTGCTTCGGCAGTGACTAAGTATTTCACCAAGAACCAAAGACTAAATTGCTCTCCCGGTTTAAACAACACCTTTTATTGCTGGCATCAACCTCAGTAATGACCCATTGCTATCCTCCACTCCGTATTTCTTCCTTTCTCTCATCAACCCCTTCCAACTCACTCCAATTTTTCTCCTACTCCGTTCGATTTAGAGAAATCGTGATTCCTAATCTCGGAAATTATTTTCCAACAAATCGCTTTGTTGTTGACTCTCACCTCTATCCCTCCCTCTCTGTAATGGACGCTTTATCACCGAGAACAATTGCTCAACTCGCACTGCCCACATGGAGGCTTCGCTGCCGCTTTGTTTTATAGGCCCTTCCGCGATTTTATGATTGGTTGCTGTGGTTGGAATGTTTATAGATAATAAACAACTAATCCATTTCTTGCCTAATGAATTGCCCCACTCGCGTACCACTTTAACACTCATAACTAGCTCCGGGATCAATCCAAGCCAGTGAGTAGGGGGTACCGAAACCACCCCGCTTCGGTACCGTTTAATATCAAAGCCGAATCACCCAAGGGCAGCAGATAGGTATTTCCCATTTTCCAGGTCCTCTTCCCCGCAGGCCGCGACCATCAACTCCTGCACAGCACCCCCGCGCCTCTCCCCATCCGTGGAAGGATGAATTCCAGAGGTACTTTCCTTGGCATCTGAAAAAGCGAGAGGGCGGCCGCGCTTGGAGATTGGCTCACCCACGTGGACCCGGCCCTCCTGGGTGACAGGCCAAAGCTGGCGTTTGCAGCTACTTCTAATCTGGCCGGAGCAGCCTCTTCAGCCCTCGGTGTCACAGACTTAGTAAAAGTTTGAATCATCCTGGTTCCGAAAGAAGTCCTGCCAGCAGAAGATCCAAAACTTGACGTTCGGAGGGGCGCACGCGCCTGCGTCCCAAAGCTGAAAAAGAAGTGCTGGCGCCTGGGAGCAGAAAGTAGTAGAAGCGCACAATTGAGTTACTACTTTGGAATCTAGCGTGAAATAAAGGAAATGTACGTTCAAACTCCCAAGAGACCTGGAAAATGTGGAGGCCCTGCCGAAAGCATTGAGATAACAGTGGAAACCAATGCGTGAGAGAGTTCTTTCATACACGTGATGGCAGCAGCGGCACTTGGCCACCGGCAGTTGCTGGGGCCAGGCGATGTGATGACGGTGTCTGGGGGCCGCGAGGCCCAGCTGGGGCTCCGAGGTGTGCGCTAGTGTTTGAGCCACCGAGAGAACGTTGGTGTGCGCCATGGGACAGTCCCTTTCCATAAAGACCTAGAGCAGGGAAGCCTAAAGAGTCTTCAACCTGAAGGTCCCAGATCAACAATTCTTTAACTAGAGCCATTTCCCAAACCCATTTAACGGTTAGCTGTATTTTCCATGAATAGACTTCCTGTACTTAGACAGTAGTTTGAAAGTCGCATTTACGGGTTTATAAATTTAATTTTGCAAGGCTAATGTTTATGCCGCCTTCCATCTGAGTCTATTCTATGACAGTTCCCAGGGTCTCTTATCTCCAAGGAGCTGAGAAAGGATCCCTGGGAGCGCCGGCTCTCCTCCCCTACCCCCAGGCCCCCCATCTGCCTGTGCTTTTGTCTCCCTTCGTTATGAAGAGTAGCTAAAGATGTTGTTGAGTCCCTCAGACTTAATCTTCCTGGGTGGCCTGTTTACCCCAAAACTGTGGGTAGAGGGCACTTCAGTCTCTGTCTCTCTCTTTCACTGGTCTTGGTTTGCAAATCTCATTATTTCCTGGTGGTAGCAGCAGAGACTTCCATTGTTCTTTCATTCAATTAATAAATATTTATTTAATGCCTACTGGTCCAGAGGTTAGGGGTACAGCAATTAAAAAAGAAAAAAGAAAAGAAAACCTTTTTTAGAACTTCCATGCAAGAGGGAAAGGTCAGATTGATATTAGGACTCACTCTGGGATGGGCATTGAGAGGATGCGGTTTCTAATAGAAGCATAAAGCACGAGTCCAGCTCCCTGGCTGAAACCTCTCGCTTTTGTCACCTTAAGGGTTTCTTTGTTATGTGTAGTTTAAATCACACTGCCTTCCCCTTCCTTTCCTGAGTCTTTCCACAATGTGCCTGATGCACTAAATAGCAGGTATCAACACCTTCCACCTCTTTCCCTTCACAGACCCATGTGCATTTGGGTGCTGGTGGGGAGAAGGGTACTCACTCCATGCCACTTTAACTACTGTCGCTCATTATTCAATTCATGGAATTGACAGCGCAATATTTTTAGTGTCCTCTATGGATCTTCAGTGACACGAGGCCAACTTCAAAACATAACGCAAGTCCTGTTCCTCAGTGAGAGAGGGTTTTTCTCTCCCCATCAGGCCTGTGCCTGGATCTTCCACCTACCTGGGATCCCACCCTCTTTCTGCTCTCAGGGGACATAGGTGTTGCCCTGGGAAGAAGTAGCAGCTCCTCAATGGCAGCCTGGATTGGCCAGGTTTCTCCTGGCATTGATTGATTTTGCTGGAAGGTCTGTCAGTCCCTTTCTCTCTCCCAACAGAAAGCGCCCCCTCCTCAGTGGGAAGGGGAGTTGTCCCTTTGCGCCAGGGCCAGGAAGCCTTCAGGGCCTAGGCAGTTTGCCTTGGCTTCCTTGCCATGACGTGCACTGGTGCTGTACACAAGGATATGATATAATCGTCCCTTGATGAAGAAGAGAATTAAAAAGATCTGCAAAGGAAAACTCAATTAAAACAAAGGCGAAAGCCCACCCCAGGCCGTTTGATTATTTTCTTTGACTTTGCCATTTGATTTGAACCTGCCTCGTCAGAAATAAAAATAAATAAGAACACAAAACGTTGACTGGTTCTACAGCACTGAATGTGTGCATGGTTGATACAAAGACAAAAGAAAATAAATCCTGGAGCTTACTGAGAGGAAGAAGTAATTTGTGTAAATAGAGCTTTAAAAAAAGGAACACAGAACGCGCAGGAAAAGGATGTGGTGACCATCGGTACCTTGGCAGACGGGTGGGGACAGAGGGCCATGGGAGTGAGTTTGTCATCGCCACCGCCTCCGCAGCAGGCTCAGGCCCCGCTAAGAACCTGGACGCAGCCGCACATCAAACAGCCAAACAGCGGGTAGCAGGCTTGATTTTATTTGATCATCAAAGGAATAGCTAAATCAGCAAGGCATCTATGTCTGCATCCCGGGTAGCGCTGAGAACTTTAGAAAGGTGTTTGCGCTTCGGACTGCCTTCTGCTGAACGTGAGGGACGGTAGACTGTGTAGAAGAGAAAGCTCTTACCTGCAGGAAGGTACAGCTGTTCTGTCTGTCTTGGCCATGCTACCTGCACCAGACACCGTGCGTGCGCGAAGACAGGCAGAGTCCTTGGACCTGGAGGGGGGCGGGGTGCGCCAGCTGAGTCCCTTCTCAGAGAGGTGGTGCCTGAAGAGCGTTGGGGTCTTGAGCCTGAAATTGCAATCTGGATTATTCTCGGATGGGTCGAAGAGAGTTCAGGGATCACAGAATGCAGAAAAGAGAAAATGCATGTGAAAGAACTTTTTCAACTATAAAGGATTGGGTGGCAATATTACCCTGTGTATCTAAAACTTTCATAGACAAATGTGGGGACAACTGGTAAGGAAATTCTTGGTAGAGTTCTGGTTTCATTTCATTAAATTTCTCTGTCACCTCTCTTTTAGCTCCCACTCTCATCTGAAGTTGACATTTACTGGAACTTTACACAGTGTTTCTAAAATACAGTCTTGTTGCCTTCTCCCTTTGTAAAGTTAAACTGCTGAAAACCTGGCTTTAGAATTAACCAGGGATCACTCTCAATTCAGAAGCACGAAATCTCTGTGTGTGCAGACGTATGCTTAAAGGAAACTTCCTCCAGTGCAGGACTGGAGATGTGGAATAGGAATTTGCACATAGTGAGTCATAGCTATAACTCAATTTTACTTATCACTTTAATGTAATGTAAAAACTAGACCCAGTTGGCCTTTCCCCCCTTCATTTTACAAATTGTGGAAGTTAAATAAATCTCTGCTCATACTTTGCTGCGGGGAGAATATAATTATGGAATTTATGGTATTACATTTTACCTCTGTACCCCAGATGAGTAACTTCCTGTGTAAAAAATAAGGGCACTAGACGTCAGCGTGTATAACAAATTTTGTGCATAGATTTGAGAGCTTTCTTGCTTGAATTTGGGAAAGAATGAACACATATGATGAAAGAGATAAAACTCAGGATGAGTATATATTAAGCATTATCATTGGTATCTGTGACAACAAAGCCTTTTAGAGTAAAACTCAATTAAAACAAAAATATTTATAGTTGACATGATCAGAAGAATAAAGTACTCATATCAGAAAAGAAAATCTCTGTTGATTTGGAGGTAGAAGCTCTGCTGACCAAGGGGAGGGTCAGATGGGGACTGTCCCCCACCCTTTACTCAGCACGAGCCCTTTACTCTCAAGGTTCAACTTTCAGAGCCTCGGTTTCTGATCATGGCCCTCTACTGCTCAGGATTCCATATCTTTTCTTCTTGTCAAACCGCAATGACAGAATAACATGCAGGTTCTTGAAGTGGGGACCTTTCCTTTCTCTGTCTCCTCCCCCACCAAAACTTACAAGGTATTCTCCAGACCCAAGAGTTAGTAGAGAAACTTATTCATATGGAAGTGCTAATGGATGGCTTAATGTGTTCTCCTGTCTGATCTATTATAGTTCCCTTAAAGTTGATGTTTTCAATGCTTTAAAGAGAGGTGAGACTGGAAGTGGAAATCCTAGGCAGCTTTGCCACAAGGGCAGATATTTTGGGGGAGGTTGCCAATAAAGGTGCTTCCAGTCATCATAATACCTTCTCTATCTGTGGGCTGCTCTGGCTTGGAGTCCCTCTACTAGTGAGTGGATTCAGTTATTCTCAAAATTAGTAATGTAACCTGTATTTCAAATAGAATTTTATCTGGAAGCCTAAAGCAAAAACATGAATTTCAAAAGAAACTGCCCTGGTTGAAAGGAGGGTGGTGGACCTATAACCCGAGAACGAGGCCAGTGGCAGCAAACTACCCTCATCGCTTTTACTTCTTCTCCCCGGGCTCTTCAGAGTACAATTTGAGAATTATGATTTTGCATGAGGTCAATACGGTAGATATAGATACCATTGTGGATGTAAGAAACAGCTAGTTGGAAGGAGAGAAAAACTGTGTAATTAGGAACATCATCAGGACCATGAATGAGAACAATCATACATGTATATAATGTGAATAGAGGTAGTAGATATATAAACAATGATTACTAGAAAGGGCTCACTTTTATATCTTCCTTGAATCAAGGGGCTAGTAATGTCACCATCTGTGTTGAGGAATGTACACTAGATGATCACAATGCGAGGTCTGGGAAGAGAGCCACGGGAATGAAATGTTGTGAAAGTCGTGAAGATTTTTTTTTTTTTTCTGTTATCCCCATTTGCAACAGGTCAGACTGCACTGATAACAGCTGCAGAATCAATTGGGGACCTTATTCATAAAATCAAAGGCACAATGCCAGATGGCAGCAAACCAAAGGGATCGAAGATGGAGAGGATTACAAAATGCTGGTGAAACAAGGAACAAGTCCCTTGGGGAATAAACATCCCTATGTTTTTGTTAAAATGTAGAAATCAGATATTTTTGTGTGCAAAATCACAATCGATACAGTATAAAATAAAAACAATAAGTGTTTGTTAACTGGAAAGTTTATCCATGAAGAAAAACAATTTTCTCAGTAGAAAGGTTGATGGGCTGTTCAGGCTGCTCTGTCATTTTTCTTGTCTCTCTTCATAATCTCTATGTAATCCAGAGACAGCCAGTAAAAGGAGAGAATCTCTGCTCCTTTAATTACTTCCTGTAAATTTGACAACTACTACCTCAATCTCATTGGCTATTCTACTTATAAATAGGCAGCTCTTTCAAAGACAGCATAATTATTTGGGTACACTTACTTCCCTAGCTGTATATTAAAACTACGTGCTTCCAACCTGCCTTAATAGTGTCTTAAAATCAAATGTTACTTGATTTCTTAGATGGTAGATATTCAAACCAGTGATGATAATACATACTCAAAGTCTGAAATAAAACCCCAAACAAACCGATCAAAACTGAGGATGAAAAAATAAATCCAGTCTTTGAGATGAATCAGAATTATTGAATCCTACCTAATCTCACTCACACATGAATATTTTGTAATTTACTATGCATTTTATATTTATGAGACTCTTCTAGGTGAAATAACCATAGGAATAAATGTAAGCTTGTGAAAATATTGTTTGTGAGTGTGTTTAGTTGGGAAGGAAATATGCCATTAAGAAAAATAGCATAGACTAGAACTATTTTACAATTCTGGTGATTTAAACCTAAAATACTAGTATTTTCCACTGAGTTTTTAGAAAAAAGAATTCTAACTTTTAAAAGTATCAGTGCTAGTATAGATAAAAATAATCTCGATTAACTCTTGAAACTAGAAGTTAATTTATTTGTTTAAAATACTTTTCCTTAAAAAATGTTAGCCCTTTACAATTAATATTTAATCTCTGTGCATCGATTTAAATACGAGATGAATTAGAAAAAATACCTTAATTCAAGGATAGTGCATGGGATGGATATATATATATATAATATATACATATTATATATATATATATATAATATATACATATTATATATATATATATATATATATATATATATATAATTAGAGTTCTGTTTTCATAGTATAAAGCTAAGGGAATATCCAGCACCTATCCAGTATGTTAGATCCATTAAAGACTCTTTACCTAATGGATTTTGTGGATTTCTAACTTATTGGCTTTGGTTCTCTAAAGACCAAAGAAACCATTTGATTGCAAACATGTATTTTACTATGTACTGGGTAATGTTTTAAGTTAGGACTGCTAGGTCCAATATTTACCTGTGAATGAAGCTGGCTTCTATTCCAATGCTTGACTTCCAGGTCTTATTTTAAAACTTTAAATTAAAAAATATTTTGGGACTTTATCATTTCACAGTTTGGTATATACATTTAAAATAATTATAGGAAACTGTAGGGCATTTAGGAAACAGTAACAAAGTGGGTGGGCTCTCATGTCATTTCTAATGTGTGCAAGGTGAAATGGAGATGGACATAATTATGAAACAAAATTTCAGTGCAAACATGCATTCAGCAAACTTGGAACGCTGTAGAAATGGGAAATTTCTAAAATGAAACAGAATCATCCATTACAAATCAGTAATTCTGTTAATCTTGGTATCAGAATGTGTATCACAACCAAAGAAAATATGGTAATATGTGCTTGTATCTGGAACACATTAAACTATCACAGCAAAACAATGCACATCTGCATATGTGATTAGTCATGCTTTAATTTTCCTTTAATGGCTGTATATGGGGGAGGAAGTTTTTGAAAAAACCTATTGCTTACTTTTTTTTATCCTTCTTAATCGAGGAGGAAGGTGGTGGAGCCCCAGTCTTACCATTGAAAAGTCTATTTCAAATTTGAAAGAAAAAAGTTACACGATCAGGGAATATTTGTGATAGACATTTCTATAAAGAAGCCAATGCACGCAGTCTCCATAAATGAGAAGATACATAGTTAAATAGCTATAAAGAAGATAGACACATATTTATTTGATAAAAATGCTAAGTGTGTTAAAAAGCAATACATTTTATTTGCTTCTAATAAAAGATCTCTAAAAGGTTACACGAGAAGCAGATAACACTGACTGCTTCCAAGAAGGAACCTCATTGGGGTTGGGAGAGAGATATATTTTTGTGTCTACTTTTGCACCTCTTGAATTTTGAACACTGAGAATGTATTTCAAAGCTATTTTAAACTAACAAAATGAAATAATTAAGTACGTGGTTGGTTTCCAAAATAATGGTTCAAATGGACAACATTATACTCAGAACTCTTTATTGGGCCTTAATGGAGAAACACTAAGCTGGAGTGAATATTAAAAGATGGATAATTTTTTAATAGACTGAAAAGAAAGGGAAGCCTTCTAGGCAGGGCGACTGAGGTTAAGCGAAAGTCCCAAAGAAGAAACTGTAAGACATTTGTGGTGTTAGTAAGTAGATCAGGCTGACTATAAGTAACTTGGGAGGTAAGGCCGGAGAGATTAAGGTACAGATATGAAGGGCCGTAAATGGCAAGACAAGGAGTTAAGATTTAATAATGCAAGCAGTGAGAAGCTTTGTAAATTTTTGAACAGGGGAAATCAGCCTCCTAATGATGTTTATTGTGGATTGTGATGGAAGAGATTGGTGTCTATTACAACATTCCAGGCAAAGAGGTTGGGTGTAGGTGTTGGGGTTGGTTGGTAAAGTTTGGAGGAATGAGACTAAAAAATATTCTCAGTGACTGGACTGTGAGGAGAACCAGGTTGGCTGAAAGGCCCCCCCCAAAAGTGTCCTCATGAGCATCAGATTCTTAAGGGTCAAAAAGAGTGAAAGCTGAGAAAAATGTTATTTTATTTATTGATTTGTAAGTAATTGCTGAGAAAGTATAAACCATATATCTTTTTGATGAGCGTACATTTTCATGAGAATAGAGGGTGGAAACCAGATTTTCAAAAGTTATGGGAAGTAGTAAAAAAAGAGAAGCACTTATAAAAATGAAATAATCCAATATAATTGATATTTTTTTGAATGTTGACTATGCGCCAGATACTGTATTAGGCATTGGGGATATAGCTTGGAACAAGACAACTTAATCTCTTTATGGAGTTCATAGCTCTCTTGAGAAGATAGACACGAAACAGGTAATTAATAATGTGTGAATTATATGGCATTGAAGTAGTGTTTGGGAAGTTCATAGCAAGGAAAAGGATAAAAATAGAAAAATAGCTGCAAAAATATGGTAGGGACACATGAAGTAATTTTTTTTTTACCCCACTGGATCTGTGTGTCTTTGAAGACATATTGTAAGGAGCCTGCGGCGAGGACCAGAGCAGGTAATTGATGAGGTGAAGTGCTTGAGGAGGCAAGAGGAGATGGAATTAAGCACACACGGGGAGGTTTACTTTTTGCTTGTGGAAGAGGAGGACATCGATTTTGTGAGGCAAGAAGGAAGAAGATAGAGATAATGCTGTTTAGTTTGGAAGGAAGAAAGCTGGCGGTAATCAGGCCTCAGGATAAAGTTGGGGCTTCAGAACTATGGGCTGGGAACAGCCATTGGGTGAGTAGTTGAGACTAATTTGCTCCCTTCTGTTTCATAGAGTAGGCAGTGGTGGGGCAAATGAATGGCCTGGTTCTACAGAGCCTGGGATGGTGAAAGAGGTTGTTATACATCAACACAAATCTATCATTATAATTTGAAAACCATCACAAAGAATGCCCTAAGTGGAAACCTTTAAAATCAGTAGGATCGTATCATAGGGATTTTATTTCTTTTTCATATTACATGGAAATAAGATGTATTATTTGTTTATATGTATGTAAAGCTCTCACATAGTCAACAGTCCTTGTGTGGCTAAAAAAAGAAAATCATTTAAAAAACAAATGACTGAGTCAGTACAGATTTTCCGCTGGTTTGGGAATCTCCTAAAACGGGGCGTGATAGAATCATCAGACTACAGCGTCCGCAAACCTGATGAAAGGGTATGTTTAAGAGTTCATCAAGTGGCTTCGGTCTGAGGTCTTTTGGAAGAAAAACTCCGAAGATGGGGCATAATTGGGGGCATTAGTCAGGGGACAGAGTCCATAGGTTTCTATTCCCAGCCCGTTTCAGATACAAGCACCTGGAAAAAAGGAAAAAGCCTTCGCGACTAATGTTTCCTGGTGATAGACTAGGCTGAGGTATCTACACGGGCTTTGCAGTGTCCAGAGAAGGAGAAGGGCAGAGGAGGCCGGGTTCCCAGGCTGTCTGCGGCCCGTGGGAGTCTCCCGCATGGCTGCTGCCCGCTTCCTGCTTACGCCAACCAAGGAAGAGAGCCGGCCTCTCCCGGGCCTGGGAGGACAAAGGGTACAAATCCAAAGCTGTGCAGATGATAATCAGGATTTACACTAGTACATTTAACTCACTTAATAGTTTGGGGAGTGTAATCCAGATCTGAGTATCCAGAGGCTTGACTGTATAAATCAAGCAGTCCACTGGAAACGCAGTGTTGATAGGGCCACTGTAATTAGTAAATAGATATTTTAATGAGAAAAAGCTACATATTATGTTATCATGCACTGCCTGCAAAAATATCTCTTTGCCATTTAGCTGTGAATGCATTTCCATTTTATTAAACCGTGCTGCCTATCATTTATGTTGTGATAAATTGCAACTAAGTATAAAGAGCTATTGCAATTAAAAAATTGATATAATTCCGTCATTGCTATATTTCACAGGGCATCAGAAGTCAGTCTGTCCTCGTTATTTTTTTTTAATTAAATCTATCAGATAACCTAAGCCTTTAAAGCCATATATCCTATTTTAATTTAAAAAAATTCTGGTTGTGATCATTGTATAGAATTAAAATCCCATGTAAAATATGGGAAGAGGGGAGGTAAGGGGAGGTCATATAGTGTTACCTGATAAAAGGAGACAGTAATATTTAAAATGAGGTAAGTGTTGCACCGATTTATGATGTATTTTATCTTCAGGAGAAACCATAGTTTATCGTCGTGTCATTCAGCTTGAATCATCAGCTGTATATCTTTGACTTTTTGAATGTAACTGTTGAGAGGGAAAGACTTTCAGAGATGGAAGCTATGAGACAGATCAAAAGCTTAAAGCAATTTTGCTTTGCTAGTTCAAATATATTTTTATTGAAACATATTTTGTTGTCATGCATGCATAAATATATATAGCAATAGTTAAAAGAGGGTGAGGGTCCCAGAGTTGCTGGGTGTTGTTAACAGAAAGGCAAGTAAGAATTAAAATATCCTTATAACTTTGCGATCTCAAATTCTTTGCTCTCTATACTTTTCTAACATCTAATCTTGCAGTAGCTATTCTTGTCCATAGGTAATTCCTATCGTAGAAAATAGAAATAAATTCATGATGTGAGAGTCACAGACTAAATTTAACAGTAAGTTTAATGAATATAAATCCTTATGAAATAACGGTAAATAGTAATTAGAGTGTCTTAGGAAGTTAATTAGAATTCCACATCCTACATAAGGCAATATACATAATCCATACTGTTAGTTTTTGGTTTTTATTTTTTCTCATTATGTTTATATTTCTTTGTTGCTTTCAACTAGTGACACTGTAAATAGTCATGAAAAGTTAAAGCTTGTTAATAATCAATACTTTGACAATACCTTAATTTTACTAATGTCTCTGCTTTTTACTTGACCTTCAGATTTTCTCGATTTAACATTTCTTTCTCTTTAAGTACTTTTAGAAACCAAGAAGACTATTTTTTTCTTTAACTGGTGGAAAAGATTTTTATCATTTTAACATTTGTTTTCAGTGGTCGGTTATAGATTAGAATTAAATAATAAAAATAAGCTTTTAAAAAGTCATTAGAGTTAGTGGAAATTGGGTTGACCTAGCAATAAAATACTACAACCTAAAGACAGGAAGGAATTTAAGTTTTTTAAACAGTCTTTGTGGAAATTAATCCCAAAGGATTGAAATTATTTGATTCAAAAGTATTTATTAGAAAAGGGAGAACAAAAGGAGATATTCTGCTACTTGTTCTACACTTTTAAAATCTTTGCCTTTTCATTTAAATTTTTAAAGACTACAGTTAATAAAGTAGGCAGAGGTTAATTGGCTTTTGTGTCTCCTTTAGCAACCTTTTTTTTTTTTCAAGAATGAATGCATAGAATGTGTTTATGTTCTTGTCATCTTTGGTACCCTCATAGAGCTAAGGATTTGAGGTTTTAAGAGGAAAAAAAAAAAGAATTAGTGCACAGAAATCAAACACACTGACCCTTTTCTCCAAAAAAGCATGAGCATCATAAAATATAGATTTTTCATTGCTATGTTCTTACCTCTCTATAAAGTGGAAGAATACAGGTTTTCTTAAAAGGGTTTTAAAAATAATGAAGCAAAAAAAGAAAACAAAAAGATGAAGCCCAGAGTTTTGAGTTCGTGTAACAACTTATACATGGAAGTTGGAGACTTCCGTATAGTTCTTAGTATTATTTAGAGAACAGCAGCTTCAAGGGTTCTGATGCCTTGTATATCTTATCCAGACTTTATTAGAATGTTTACAAAAGGACTCACTTCATAACTCACATCCTTTCTTAAAGCAGTAACTATAAAGCAGCAAACATATGACAGATGTGTGTCTGTGTGTCTTTTCTGCCTTGTTTAGGCTTTATAGAATTTTTTTTTTTTTTTTTTAAAGAAAATCATTAGTAGGGGATCATTTCACATTAACATGCATTCTTTTGTTCGATTCTCTTTTCAAGCCTGCTTAAAAATTGTATTTTCACTGGGTCCATAAGAGAAAATATTATATAAGTTTCTGTATTTAATTTAGGTCACTCTATGCTAAATTCACCTTTACTACAGCGTACGGTAATAAAATACCTTTCAACATTTTCACCATATTTTATACTTGGCTTGTTCAAAGACTTTTTTTTCAAAGTTTTTTTTGCCTTTTTTTTTTTAGTACTTCAGCAAGGTGAACATCTGATTGAACAGAGTTTTTAAAAATCAAAAAAAATCTTATGAAAACTTGAAAAAAGTTTTGAAAGAATGGATTCCAGAATTTTTCACATTTTAGCAGAGAATTATTATAACTGATGTATACATCCAACATATATACTGAACAAACACAATGAATGAGAGTAGAGTGAGAAAACAAACACTGAATACTAGTCTTTGTACACCCAAAAAATCTACTGGATAAGATCAAATTTATTTATTCATGATATTTTATAAATATCTGTTATGTGGCAGATGTTGCATTAAATATTTAAATTTTACAGCCTGAACCAAAATTTTAAAATTTTACAAACTGAAATCAAAGCTACTTTGATTTCTTGCTTTTCAGAAAGAGATTGACTGTATCACATATGATAAAACAGTAGATTTATATTCCTCTCATTTATTCAAAGATTGTTACTAATTTCACTAATAACGTTATTAGTGAAATTAGTAACAATTCGGAAGAAAATAAATTTATTAAAGTAATTAAAACAGTAAAATAAAACCCTATATTTTGTGAACATGGTTGAATCCCTAGTGCAAAGGAATAGAAACTTTAAAATGAGAGGTTTCTACAGTTGGCATATAGATAGCACATGTTCTTTCTCTGTAAAAGCTTTTTTGTTAATTATAATGATTATGTGTTAAATTTGGACTAAAATGTTTCATTATAATATAATTACAATATTTCATAATATATTTCAATATATTAATCTAATTATATTTATTAACAATGCTTAACATTGTAAATTTCAATATATCCAGTATTTTGGAATTATATACAATTATTTCTCAAACCTTATACAATCGCCCTAAGACAATTCTATTGGAGACTTTTGCTCTGTCTCCTTCACCAATCCAACTTTCTCCTTTCTATTTCTGCATTCGCCATTTTCTATGAAAGACATTTTTAATCATTTTTATCGTTTTGGCTTTATTTCTAAGGTTTTTGCTTCTCTGATACGTTTTAAGGTTTTCTGTTAGTAAATTCTTTCTGAGTATTAAATAAAGTATCAGTTTATATTCTGTTTTTGGAACTGCTTGATGGTTTAGAAGGAAGTTTTTCTAATTTTTCTTAGCAAGTTCATTAAGTACCTTCCAATTAACTGGGGCTTTTGATAATTCTTTAGTACAAGAAAACAGCATTTCCTAGATAAGGTCGTTTACAACAAACAACATTTTAAATAGGAAACTTTGTTAATACAAATAATAAGATGATTACAATGATTTTAATGATCACATTCATGTATTTTATTACCAATTTGTAATTATTTTATGAAGTCTTTGCCTTAAAAATTTTAGTTGCAGTTATCTGGGACATATAATTTAGTTATAACATATGCATTGTTACTGTAATTACTTTGAAGGACTTATTTCAGAGGGTTTTTTGTAATTAAAGAAAAAAACCTTCATCGACAAAAGTGGTTTCTCATTTTCTCCTGATGTATGCTTTCTGAGTAATCAAAAGAAAAAAGAAATCACAATAATATTAGGAAACTGAACCAAAAGATGAGTCCTCAAAAAATATTTTTAAACACATCTGATTCGGGACACTATCTTTCAATACTTCTGCTTAATAGTTTTAAAGTTTATAGTCATTGTATTCTAAAAATAAACAACAATGAAATGTTCCCATCTTTATAGTTATCATCTTTATCTATCTTTTCATTCATGCATGTATCACGTACCTTGCTGTCTATCAAAATCGATCATTTACTAATATGAAAAAACTCTTCAAGTCTTCCAAATGTCCTGAAACCTGTTTTTTGCATTTCATCCAGTAATATACATTTGAGAGAAATGTCACTATGCCCTCATAATTTAAAAACATTAAAATAAGTGAAGATACTTCTATTTTAAATCATATTATACATAAAAATATGTGCAATAACTAAGCATGGTTCTAATTAAATTATCATTAGGTTTATAGTTAGAATTTGAAAACAAAGTAAGACCTCGAATTTATAAGGGACAAAAGGAAAAGTTACCTGAAACTAACCAATTGATTATTATGAGACTTTCTTTTCCTAGAAGCCAAAAGCCATCAAATTGACTGTATTATTTTATTATTATTTGTATTTTTCTGATCCTTAAACAAATGCTTTATACAGAATGACATCTTATGAATTGAAAGATATCATTAGTAAAAAAAGTAAAAGACATTTTCAACTTGTTTATTTAATAGTTAAAAACAATCGTGAAAATGTATTACCATTTTGAATTTTGACCAGGTGCCTTTTTATTGCTGTAAAAAGGCTAAGCTGTTCTGCCTGTTACATTGCTACAATTCTTCTGTCAGAAGACAGGACTATGAAAATCCGCAATAGGCTTCACTGTGACTTGATGAATAGCAAGAGAGCCTAGTGGAAATGTTGAACTCCTTCATGATTAAAAAGCAAACCTTTAATGTAGTTTTTGTTTACCATGTCATAAGTGCAGCGTTGGAAGTTACTGCCAAAGAGTCATTGGAACAGGCATCAGTAAGGCAATGTCAGCCAGCCAATGCTTTGAAAATGATTCAGTTCCTCTAGCCTTATGACTAAAATAATATCCAGTGGCTCCAGCCCCAAGCCTGGTTAATGCATCTGTCCAGAACACATAATTACTCGGTCATAACATTCCCCCGGCCACCAGCCAACAAACCAATCAGCATTTCTTCCTAACTCACCAGAATTTTTGCTGTGTCAAACTGTTTGATCTCTAGGTAGTAAAAATGCAAAAAATGGAAGGACACTGAGCTGAAAGGTTTTAATTTAGAATAGTTTCTTATGGAAATTAAGTTTGAAGAGAAACATGTTTTTGTTGTCATGACTGAAGTTGAAATTTTAACTTGGTATCCCTTTGCATATTGTGTAGTTTATTTTGTTTATTGTAAGCTAACATTTTTAGTCATTTCAGGGAGGCAATATTCTAACAACAAAATAACAGCAAATATGTCTCCAGTTACTATTAAAAATGATTTTGTTTCCCAAACATTAACAAAGATAGTGGCAAAATATTTTTGGTTAGCATAAATATTGTATGTGCCTATATTTATGTACATGTGTGTAGATAGAATTCCTCATCTTCAGAGAAAAATTATGAAGGTATGCAAGTATTCATATATATATATATATAATGCATGTGTATAGTCAAAGTTTTTACACAAGCTCATTATTTAAATGATTGTTAATAAAATCCTTGAAATTATTCTAATTAACTTAATTCTTATTTTCTCATGTTTCCACAGACTCATCTTAAAATGTTTTAAAGTGGATTTCAAAATCATTTTTATGAGGTGATGTTTCACCGACTATGTGAAATTTGAGCTTAGTTATGAAGAATAAATAGATTTAAGTAACCAGAGGAAGTGAGGAAGAACACTCCAGATAGAAGGAAAAGCATTTGGGAAGAAATGTAAGTGCAAAAGAAAATGATGTGGTCTGGAAAACATAAGAAATTTGGTCTTTCTGGAATGCAAAGGGCATGCATGAGAGTAATGTGAGATGAGGTCATATTGGCTGGCATGACTCAGGTTATATGTGACCTTAGTACACCAAAATGGAAATATAGATATTAGGACTTATAGTTTGAAGATATTGGGATACTTCAAGAGGTTACTAAATGAACAGATGAAAATATTTTCTCAATGATATATCTCCTTTCAACTTCTTCCTGTACTAGATTCAGATGGCAATGTGCCCATTAGATGATATTCCTGGCTTCATGTTTGATATGAACAGAAAGAAGTGTAGAACTAGTTTGTTCCCGCAAACAGTTGGTAAAATTTCTATAGCATCATTTCTTGTTTCAGGTGCACGCTCACTGCCAAGAGAACAGAACCTGGAATGAAGATATAACAGAGTATCATGGAACACATTTTGCTTTCCAAATAGTTGGTTACTGAGCACTCTGGAGGAAGAACACAGTAGAAGTTCTTTCAAACTCGACAGGAGAGAATTATACATATACATAATATACGAACATCTACACATACACACATAATGCTTTCTGCCTAGCTTCTCTCTGTTCTCTACTGCATCATCATGCACGATGGCATGTGGACATTCACAGTCGTATTTATGGGTTGGGCTTCATGTCTCATTTCATTGCCCATGTGCCATTTGCAGTGCTATTCACAAGTCAAACCTTGAAATGTTTGCCAAGATTCTGTAATAAATAACAAACATGACCTATCTCTAAGACATAATTGCTTTCCTTTCAATAATTAAATATTTTATAATTTCAAAGGTGACGAGCTTCCACTAGTGTTGACATGATTATCCCTTCCGAGGCAGGATGAGTCAATGACGAGAATGTGTGAAGTGCCTAGACTGCGGCTACAACTGCAAATCTGTATTTTTACATCCAGTTATATCATTATAAGTAGATCTAGTCTGTAAAGGACTCATGCGTAAAGGGTGAATATAACTCTTAAAGTGATAAATAAATTTAAGAAATTACTTTATCTCAGGAGAAGACAGTGTGCATGAATTATTACTGTCTCTACTTTTAATAAACTCAATACAATGCTTTCAGAGTGGATATAAATATGGACATTTCTATTTTGAGGTAATAAAATTCATTCTCTAAGGTAGCACTGCCCAGTAAAAATAGAATAAAAGCCATATATGTCATTTTGAAATTTGTTGTGGTTTAATAGCTACATTAGAACAGTAAAAAGAAATACTAATAACACTTTCCTTAACCTAATATATATATATATTATACATATAATCCCAATATATACATATTATCCCAATATTTAGTGAATATAAAATATTAATGAGATACTTATATATTTTTTAGAAATTAAGTTCTCTACATTCAGGGCGTATGTATTTGATATTTGATTTTATAACATAATCTATTCAGACTAACCATACGTCAAGTGCTCAGTAGCTACATGTGGCTAGTACCTACTATATTAGACAGCAGGGCTGTAAAGCCAGAGAGCTGAACTCATGATTATGGTGTGCCAGCTTGGGAGCACGTTTGAAATTGATGTATACCTTCGTGTTTTAGTCCTCAGTGAATGACATCACAATGACATTCGCCACAGACACTTAATTCATTTAGATTTATACACGCAGTTATGTTTTTTATTCTTTATTTCTTCTTGGATTTCTGTGTTTCCCCCAAGGATAAATGTTATTCAGCCTGAAAAAATATTCTAAATGCAACTTTGTTGAAGATGAAATTTTCTGTTTTTATTTGTCTGAAAAAGCCTTAATAGTCTTTATATTTGGAAGATATTTTTGCTGAGCATATAATTTGAATTTAGATTGTTATTTTATCTAAGTACTTTAAATATAGTATCACTTTGTTCTTGTTTTTTGTTGTTGTTTTTTTTTGTTTTGTTTTGTTTTGTTTTGTTTTGTTTTGTTTTGGTTTTTTGCATAGGTTGTTTCTGTGGAGCAGTCTGCCATCAGTCTAATTATTGCTCTTTTAAGGTAATCTGTTCTTTTTTCTTTAATTGGTTTCAAGATTTTTCTTTTTGGATTGGTTTTCAGCATAATTTTTAACATCAGTTTTACCATGATCTGAGTAAGGTATTAAATTCTTTTTAGTTTTTTTTCCTTTTATGCTTTATATAGCTTCTTGAATATGTGGCTTGATGCCATCAGTTTGGGGACATTCTCAGCCATTTTCTCTTTAACTATAAATGCTCTTCCAGCTCTTTCTGTTGTTCTTATGGGATTTCCATTATAATTATGTTAGGCTTTTATACTATAGCCTTTTATAATTCTTATTTTCTTTTCCATATTTTTTATTCTTTAGTTCCTTTATGCTTCATTCTGAAAATTTTCTTCTGACCTATATCTCAGTTCACTAATTCTCTCTTCCATTATCTTTAATTTACTATAAAACCCATTTGTTGAGATTTTAACTTTGGTAATTATTTTTTAGTAATTGTTTGGAAATTTCTATTTTTAAAAAATTGATTTTAGTTCTCTGTTAAAATCTGAACCTTTATCTTTTATGTCTTTGAACAGAATAAACTTAATTCCAAATTTGGAGTTTTTGTAGCTCTGTTTTTATTATTCACTTTTGCTATTTTTTAGCAATGTTGCTTTTCTGGGCCTACTTCTGTCCCCTCCATTCTACCTCCCAATACATGGGTTTTACAGTAAATAGATGCTTTTTATAGTATTCTGGATGAGAGGATACTTTTATAATTTCTAGAGAGGATTTACTTTCCCCTCTACCAGGCATCTGGGAGCACTAGCATGGTGGGATCATCTTAGTCCAATTCCATGTATTGCATTGATTTTAAGCTGTAGTTCCTGCAAGTGCTGTACCCTACACTTCACTCTCATCCTTATCCTTCGCTCTTATCATCTGAAGGTGCATTCCTTCTCAGTTCCAACTGAAAGTATGGAGATTCAACTGGGAACTCCCTTTGGCAGGCTCTGGATTGTTTCTATTCTCTCCATCAAAAGCCTCACTTACTCTCTCACACTTCCTCTCTCAAATTAAGAACAAAGAAAGGTGAAAAGTGGTTACAGAGCTGAGATCAGTTTTCTGGTTCTCTTTGGTACCTCAAGACCCTGAACCAGTAGTAACTCTCCACTAACATGTTAGCTCTCCCATTCCTTAAAAGCAGATGTTTTTTCTAGCTTTTCTAGTATATAACAGAGGACTATTTCAAATTATCTAGTCTATCACTCTTTAATTTATAAAACTGATGTTATTCTTGCCCATTTCATGATCAAATTATCTCACTATAGTGAGATACAATTTATCTACCTTTGGTTAAAGCTGATTTGACAGACTTAAGCAGAACTCCTGCAGACTAAGTGTCATCTTTTAAAAATCTTCCTACTTTTCTTTCTATGCATGTTAAACCAGAATACACCTCCAAAGTTTGTCCATTATTTTACGTTTTCTTGGAGATAAAGTAGATATTTTTTCAGTTTTTTTGAGATACTCCAAAATAGCTCTGATTTGCATCTTGAAATCATGGTATCTCAGTAAAATATATGCCAAATATTAATTTGTACGGAAGCCCTAAAGATACTTTTGTCAAATATTATTCGACATAAGGAATTTTTAGCATAGTTTTTGAAAATAATAATTGACACAGTTCTTCTCTTCATGTATAGCATGTTTCCTAACTGCACTTTAGAAATTGTTGCAGCTAATTATTTTTGTGTTTGACTTTTGTTATTTTGTTCATTCACATGCCAGAGAACAAAATTATATTTCAAAAGATTGAAGATTAATTGCAATAGTAAATTTCTTGGAATTTAATGGAGATGCTCAAATAGAATCCATTTGTAAGTGCTTTAGATATTCAGAGAAACTTGCTGTATACCTCAGTCTCAGCTAATTTAGAAGATAAAGAGATTTGATTCATATAGGAATTCTGATTCATATTTCCTTTAACTCTGAGCTCCTTTAGCTAACACTTGTATGAGAAGCAGCTTATGTACCACTCCAAATCCATGTATGAGTTTGGCTCTCTGACAGGAGGTGTCTCTCCGATAAACAAATGGGCTCACTGTGGCAGCTGCTTCTTATTTCTCGTGTTGGTCATCGGTATGCTTCTAAAGCATCAGCTAACCCTCCTCGCTGAGTACCTCTTACTCTGTCCTGTGGCTTCTCTGTTACTGAGAAGCAAAACACCAAGGCATACATTGGGAGCCCATGTAGATGCAACCCATAAGTGTTAATGACCTTGGGACAAATTTTGAACAATGGGAGAGCTGGTAGATAAATTCTACTCTCTTCTTCTATCATTAAAAGATTGTTTAGAGACTCAGTAGCTTCATAAATGTGCAGTAGAGATCTATATCTTGTAAAAATGAGTAATCAGCTCATCACAAAGCTGTGTCCAACATTACTTGTATTTGATCTCCTTCAGCTTTTCTCTCATGCCTACATTTCTGGATTGCACTTTTCAACAAAGTATTAGCACATTTGCTTTTGCCTGTGGGCTCTGTTTATGTATCAGGAACAGAATGAATATTTACGACTGTGATATTGCTGCTTCAGGAGAGGCTTGGTAATGAACACGTGTGGAATATTGATTAAAGACTCATAAATTTATCAGAAGATATTTTGATAAAAATGTTCAGCCAATTAAAGTTGAAAATGATAATAACAACAAAGATTTAGTGAGAATTATCTATCTGCCAGACACTGCGATAAGTGCTAATGTTCTCTCTTTTTAGCCTTCCCAGCAGTCCAATTGGTTGGTACTACTATTGACACGATTTTTACATATGGAGAAACTCAAGCTTTTAGTAATTAAATAACTCATCTAGGATCTCAAGTTGGTGTCAAAACTGGATCTAAGTTGTATAATTCCAGAACTTATGTTCTTGATCACAAACTGTATTGTCCGCCCAACATTTTATTTTGCTTTTTATATGTCTATTTTATTCAGTTAGGTTGGTCGTGCTATTATTTCTTACTTTGATAAGCCCAAGGAAGGGCATCTGGGAAGGCATTCTTTTCAGTGTCTTCATCTACATACTCTTTTCCCAAACGAAGCTTCTTTTGGGGACACTACAAGTAGGTCCGTATCCCCATTTAGCATTATTTTTCTCAAAGTGTTAGCAATGTCATTCCCATCCCTGAAGTCAAAGTAAAAAAAAGTCTGTAGTTGCTTTTGTGGGTTATGAAGAAACAAAAGGATTAAGTCAGTATTTTTTTAAAAACCACACAGTAGTGAAATTTGAGTCTTAAATTCCAAGAAATGCCTACTCACTGGCCCTTACACTAAGAAAGTATGAAAAGTTTTAAAATTTTGTTTTATTTCCTATATTGAATATCCGAGAAGAGGTCAGGAATGATAAACAATGTTACTACAACTAAGGGATAAGACATCTGCTAATTCAGGTTAATTATCAAAATCAATAAACTCATGTTTTCCTGAGGGGAAGTAAAATATGAGCAAATTAAAAAAATTATTCATATTTCTCTGAAGCAATGAAAACGATACAGTCATATTGATTTTATTTTATACTCTTTTTCTTTTACTTAGAACATGATTTAAAACATCATCTTTAGCAAAATGCCTCTAAATGAGGAAATAGATGATATTTAAATCACAAGTGGGAATTATTTTTGGACTTCTTTTGCCAAAAATGGATTCTAAGTAGGTAAACATGCAGCTCAGTAAGAAATTTGACAAATCAAGTATTTCCGTAATTAAACAATGACATCCAGCATGTATCCATCTTGTGCCTACTATCTGTAACAATTTTGGGTGCTAAGAATATGGAAGGGAAAAAGACCAAATCTCAGCTTTCATGAAGCCAATATTATGCTGAAAAAATAAACTATAAGAAACATAAAATATATTTGCTGATCAAGATAAGTATTCTGAGAAATAATAAATCAGTGTAGTATGAAAGCCCTTGGTGAAATGGTGGTGGGAACCAGTCATTTTAGCCAAGGGGGTTATTTTAAAGAGTCCAGGCTCTCAAGTATAGAATGTTGATGATGAGGATCTGAGAATTTACTCTTAGGTGCCATGAACTTCTGCAGGTGTAGATCAACAGGGGATCACAGAGGTGGAAAGTTCTTTATAATACACTTGTCTGATCCCTTTACATTACATAACATTGAGAATGGGAATTCCAGTCAAATTTACCCTCGTTTACAAAAATGGCCAGGAGCAAGGCTGGCTCTCTAACCCAGGCTTCCCAGTTTTCAGTCAAGTATTCTTTAGCAATCTTTTATTCACTGTTTCTGTATGAATAAAAGAATATGACTCGCCTCCACATAGTCACAAAGCTTCTTCTAATATTATATTCTTCAGGTCTTCATTTCAGCTTCACAGTCTGTCCTTGTTGCTTTATTTAAAATTGCAACCTTCACATGCTGGCACATTATTCTCCACAAGTTGCTTTCACTTTGGAACATTGTGCAAGCAAGAGGCTGACTGCTTTTTGTTCCAGATTATTTTTTCAAGGATGTCCTTGAAAGATTAAGACTGCGACACCTCCAGAGTAAAGGGCAGATTTGCTTAAAGCCTTGGAATGAATATTTATGATTGTGGTATTGCTGGCTTAGGAGACTCTTGGTAAACACATGTGGAATATTGATTAAAGACTTACGTTTACCAGAAGATTTTGATAAAGGTGTTTATCTTGGAAGATAAAGATAGTGTCATTCTTTGGAGCAAAGGTCGTGTGTTCAGGGTTCAGGGTTCCTCTCCTGTAACACAACCCAAAGCTAAATGTGGAGCATTGCTAGAGGGATTCCTCTGCTGTTTGTCGCCTGGGTGGGTCAGGATTTGGCACAAATGCCTCTGCTCACAAATGTCCAGAGCTATCACTATCCAGATGCTGGCCTATTGGCTGGCAGGGCAGAAGCTTGAATTTCAGTGGCCCAGATTGTGGTGTTATGATTAATCTGGACCAAATTTAAGGTGCTTACCAAGGAAAGCAATTAGTTTTGTTCCTCAGTAGATGAAATACACGGCTCCGTCCTTCTGGAAGTCAAGAAAAAACCTGCTATCTCTTCAGCCCCACCTCCACCCCACCCCCCACCACTACCACCACCAGAAAGGAGGCCCACGATCTTATTAGACTCTGGGTATTGGAGAGAGTATGTGCCTCACTTGGACATTCTACTGAGTGAATTGTTTATTTATTTTAATTTAGTTTTAAATTATAGTCGACATACAATAATATAGTGATTTCAAGTATACAACATAGTGATTAGACATTTATATACCATACTAAGTGATCACCACAGTAAATCCAGTACACATCTGGCACCATACATAGTTATTACCATATCACCAACTATACTCCCCATGCTATACTCTATTGAGTCTTTTATATTGGGCAACCCATAGAGCTGCATCCTTTGAATGGGATCCAGCCAACAGGTTACTTTGGAAGCTGTGCAGCAAGCTGAAACACATGCTTTACTTTTGTAGCCCCATATCCCAAATGTCCGCTTTAAGCTACAAGTTTCTGTGCTTGGTGGTTTTGCTGATTTGCTAAAGGGAGGCAGCTTCTATCAGGAGGCCCTTGGTGCTTTGGACTTATTATCTCCTTGACAGGCCTATCTCATACACCGGGATCTTGTCAAAACAGAATGCCTGACCCCTGGAAACCTGTGACTCTTTAGCCTGATATTTCTATTTTATGGTAGGTCAATGAATTTAGTGACTATAAAGCTAGGAAGAGCTTAATAAGTTTTACTTATCAAATGAGAATGGCATATTTAAAAATGAGTATGTTTTGGCCCCAGGAGGCTCTTGGCTTTATGTGAAAAAATGGCAGCTGTTTTTCTGGTAAGACCTTTATCTTCCGTTCTACCACCTGAAACAAAGCTGCTGGCTCAGTAGGGTGTCGGGTTCACAGAATTCTCCTAAGTGCCTGGGCAGCTATTCAGTTTTAGCACCAGCTAAGCGGAACCGAAAGTGGACATAGTCTGTTCCGTGAGCAGAACCCAGGGTTGTTCTCACAGCTCTGGTAAATACTCTGATGAAGTCGTATTTTTAATAACCCTTGGGTTGTTGCCACTGGCTTACACCTTTGGTCTGCTGCTTGGAAAACTGGCTGATGAAAATATCTTTCTTTGGGGCCACAAACTCTGGTAACAAATCCTGACCAAACTGCATGGGCCACTGGTATAGTTGGCCACAGTAAGAGCCTGTTCTCCGATGATATGAACTTGCTTCTCTTACTCCCAATGGTAAGTTGCATCATCAGGGTGATAATGGTGACCGTCGAGGCATTACAGAAACATCACCAGAAGATTAAATATCCCTTGGATGATAGTAAAGATATCTCCAAATGAGACTACTCTTTCTAGGGAGGTACCGTGGAGGGTTGACTGACTATGTGCACCCTGTGGAGAGTTAGTCCTGCCTTGGGAATCATTCTCAAGGTAATCGTACACTTAGAAGAGGTAGTATGAAATGAAACCAAAATGATTAATGACACCACCTTGGCCCTGGGAGTCATTCAGGCTAGCCTCAACTGACTGTCGGGGTGGTTATGCATGACACAGTTACCCTAGATTTTCCCTTTGTACCTGGCAAAGTAGAGAAATCAAAAAAGAAACTTTAGGAGAAAGCCATCTGACTTTCTTAGGTAGACCCTGATGGTTTATGGGATTTGTTCCTATGGTTGAGTCTTGGGTACTGATTGGTATGGTTGAGGTCAAGGTTGGCCTCATCCTGCTTTTTGCCATTTTATTGATAGAAGCCATAATAAAATTCTGGATGAGACAAATTAAACACATTTGGTAAAAGGAGGGGTTGATATTACTGGGAGACCATTCTCCACGTGTCTCTGCACATCCTGTGAATGAAACACTGATAGACTTTTGTTCTGGACTAACTTTATACAGGATGTTTGTATAGCTAACAGCCCTAGAAGATAAAAAGAGTTTTGTCCCATACGGCAAAGGGAGGCGTGGTTACTTCCAATATAAAAAAGGTGATGTTCCCTCTGGAAGAAAGGTCAGACAGGCTCACTGTGTGGTGTGAAAGATTTCTGTTCCCTAAGCTCAGAGTTCTTCTTCTATAATATAACCCAATGCATGTATAAAGCATCATCTGGCCTTCTTCTCATCACCCCTGTGGGAATTCAGCCTTGAAGAAATGGTACAATCTGATTTTCTGGCTGCTGCTTGTTAAGTCCTTTGTCTTTGACCCATGAATCTTGTGTCTTTTTCTAGTAATCATGAAACTATCCCAGTTAATTTGTTAGCTTGAAAATAGGATAAACTCTCAGACTCTTCACAGTTCTTGATAGTACCCTCTTTAACACTTTCTTGTTTTATTTTTCTTCTTAGCATACATCATCATTTAATATATCTTATATTTGACTTATTTATCATGTTTATTGTTTTCTCCTTTAGCAGGGAGTTTGGGCTGTTATGTTCACTATTGTGGTCCCAGTCAGTGTCTAGAACAAGGTGAGTCCAATATAGATAGCTCATAAATACTTTTGAACAAACACATTTGTTGTATTTTATCTTCAGTATCCATGCAGATTGAAAGTAGCCAAATGAATCATGCTGCAACCCAGCATAATAATTAAAGTGTTGGTAATATTCATGGGCGGACAGAATAGTGTATATGGACATAGCGTATGTGGCTATAGCTCCAATTATGCAGAGAAAACTGCACTGTGCAGCATAACTCCGTATTCTCTTCATTTCTCCTAAATCATTTGTCTGTATAGCACTTGCCTTATCTTTTTTTAATTACGTTTTAGTGGAAGAAGTTGGCTGACTACTGAGAAAGGTTCAATTCATCTGTGTTCTTGTTATCATCACTGCCCGCCTCCTTTGGGTTTTCCTCCAACATTATTTTACATCTTTAGTCTCTTCATTTTTAGCATTTTTCCCCCCTGCATCCTACTAAATGGCCATTCATCCCTAGTCTCTCGCTTTAAAAGCATTTACAATTTTCTCATCCCTGTTAACCACCTCAAAATTCTTTTGTATTACTTTTGCTATTTGCCACTAATTTCTCAAAAGGATGGTCATTGCTAGATGCCATTTCCTCTCTCAACATTGACTTCATTTTCAACCTTTGCTATCTGATTTCTTCATTCATCATTCTAGAGAGTGTTCTGCAATTATCAATGATGTGAATTTACTAAATCCAGAAATCTCATTTAAGATTCCTTCTTCCTAAAACACTTTATGCAATTTCAATTCCTACCTACCCACTACTTATTAAAGTTATTTTTTACTTTCGTTTCTATGTTATAAGATGATCTTGTGATTAGTATATATATATATATATATATATATACTAATCACAAGATCATAAAATAATTGCTCTTTTTGGTATTTCTCTTCTTCCTTGTTTAATAACTTAAAAATAGTTATTCATTAATTCAAAAAATATTTATTGAGTGTTCACTATGTTCTAAGAATTTAGGCTGCATTAGTGAACAGAGTATTCAAAGATCATGAACTTATATTTTAACAAGGGGAGCTGGGCAACAATAAGTGGCATGAATAAATGAATAAATAATTACATATTATCTTCAAAATCAATAGAAAAAAAATTCCAGTAGGATAAAGGACATCCTGAGTGCAGGTGGGGGTGCAGAAGGTCGGAAGTAGGAGGTATATGTATTATTTACAAGATTAGGTCTCATTGGAAAGGTAGTCCACCAAGAGTTCATCTTTTTGTCCTCTGTACCATATAACCTGGGGAACTCATCCACTTTAAATTCTGCAACCAGCATGTCTATGCTGGTGATTTACCAGTCTATACCTCTAATGGTACCTCTCCTCTGAGGTGTGGTCCTGTTTAACTCTTAGCATTATCCTGTGCCAGGATTGCAAAAGTGATGCAAAAGTGAACAAATCAACTCCCATAATCAATGAACTCATGTGGTAGGAGATATTGTGATTTAGAAGCATCGTTTTAGAATCACCAGGTAGGGAATTAATAAAAATGAGGGAGTACTAAGAACTGAGTCTTGGAGAGAGTGATGGAAAGATTCCTGGAGAAGGCAACACTTCACTTGAGACTTAGCAGGAGTGAAACAAGCAGACAGGAGGTATCCTAAGACCTATCCCAAATGTCACAACTTTTAAAATTCCATACCAGTCGAATAATATTAGTCCTTCCTTTGACTTTTGTCTCCAGCCTAATAGCACTTTACTTATGTTTTTTTTTTATTGCATAGGAGAGACATCTTATACTACAATGTATTATAGTCATCAGTATACAGTCCTTATCTCTCTACCAGATTATAACGGCAAGTCTATGACTTACCATATATGTATCCATCATATATAAGCATAGTGTTTGTTTATGAACTCAAATGCTATGAAGAAGTAGGCTATCGAACCAAACGGAAAATGAAATTACCATGTATTTTTTACTTGTGTGAAGATTTGAATGTGCCAAAAGGGAAGCAATCTTATATAATGTAGACAAGGGTATAAGTTTAAATCAGAAATCCCAAGCAAAAAATTTTAAGCTTTCTCTTCTTTTGGTTCGGTCTCCTCAGACATTCCATCATCACTTACCCAAGGAAACAACTCTTTTTGCTGAATTCTTGACTATTCCAAGGGCCTGCTTCTGGCAACTGTAAATTGCAGGCTGGATTTCTGTAGGCCAGACTAGTATCTAGGATAATTTGCATGGAAATTGCTGTGATTATATAGCTCTATTTCAACTGAGAAATCCCATGTTATGTAATAGTGGTCATTATTCATAGTTGCTGAACATGAAAGTAATTACATACTGGCTTTACAAGTAGTAACTGTGACAGAAGTGACTCATCTCAGAAAAATCCTTAGGCATAACTAATTATCTTAAATGGTATTTTTATTTGCATAAAAAGCTGGGTAGAATGGCAACATTAAAAACAAACAACTGAAATTCACCAGCCAGCAGCACCTCATGTATCAGCTCGGCCTCACTAGAGCATGCACAATGCTGCGGAAAAGTGTTATGTTTTACTGAAGTGTTAACTCCTGGGACTTCAGTCTGTCCTGGCCAGCCTGATCCCTGGCCTGGTCTAGATATGTGTCAGGGCTGGCTGCAACTCTCCATACCTTCACAGTACCAGTGACCAGACGTTTTTTCTTACTTTAGAGCCAGAATTTCAAGAGTCTGCATATTTAAGTAATAAGTTTTGATGAACTTAAGAGAGTAGGGAAAGAGGCATCTAGTGATTTCTGCAACTACCTTGGTTTTTAGAAATTCATGTTATCTAGTGCCCTGAGTAAAATTCTCAGTTCTTGAAGCGAGTGAGAGTATTTTCACTTCCTTCATGTTGTCAACAAGAAGTACCAATCGGTATACTGAGATATTAAAAAATCAAGACAATTTCTAGAGAGTGAAATTATGGGACATGAGAGAACCATGTAATGTTCAGGAGATTTGACCGAGTTCAAACAGAGCTGTATTTGAATCTCTAGTGGGCTGCAGGGTACTTTGGACAAGACACTTGGCTTTTTTAAACTTCAGCGTTCTCATCTCAGAAATGGGTGTAGTAATAGGACCAACTTCATAAGGTTCTTCTCAGTATTATGTAAAATGATGCTGCTTTAAACTATCCTTATCTTCTAGATGTTATATACAGAAACATTTATGGATGAAATCATAAGGAGGTTAAAATTTACTTCAAAATAGTACAGATGAGAGGAAATGGGTAGAAGGATAGAAATAAGTTTGTTATTGGCCATGAGTTTGTAATTGTAGAGGATAAGTTATGAAATACATAGAAATTCATTATACTGTTTTGTTTTTATATATTATTAAACATTTCCAAAATAAAAAGTTTAAAGTTATAAAATATAATGCAAGTAAAGCTCTTAGGACATAGTATGTATTAAATAATTAATTATTGTAATGGTAATCTTTACAAAGTAATGGTTAGCATCAGGGAAATGGTAAAATAAATATAGATGTAAGTATGTCATCTTTAAAATGAATGGTTCTAACTTTTACAAGACATACTTTTTAACAGGATAACAGTAAAATATATCTCTGCTCTTCATGATTTTTTTCCAGTTTCGTTTGAAAAAGATATGTCTTTTTCATTATTTATCATAAACATTATTAGTCATTATTTTTTCATCTTGTCATAACCAAGACAACTAGAATGGATGAAAAGAAAAAAATTAGGCAGTTCCTAAATGTTATGAAGTGATAGTAACAAAATTAAAAACACCTGCAAAATTCTAAATGAATCAAAACTATTTTTTAATTAAACCTATTGGGATGACATTGGTCAATATATTTATATAGATTTCAAGAGTACGATTCAATAATACATTATTCATATATTGCATGACATGTTCACCACCCAAAGTCAAATCTCCTTTCATCAGCATATATTTGACCCCCTTTATCCTTATCCGTCTCCTTGCTTACCCCCCTTTCCCTCTGGTACCACTAAACTATTGTCTCTATGAGTTTTTGCCTCATTCATTTGTTGCTTTCAGTTTTATATTCCACATATGAGTGAAATCATATGGTTCTCAACCCTTTTCATCTGCGTTATTTCTCTTAGCATGATCGCCTCAAGATCCATCAATGTTGTCACAGTATTTCATCTTTTCCTATGGCTGAGTAATATTCCATTGTATATATGTTCCACATCTTCTTTATCCAATCATCTATCAAAGGACACTTCAGTTGTTTCCATGTCTTGGCCCCCATGAATAATGCTGCAATCAACATTGGATTCATATATCTTTATGGATAAGGGTAAATTTTTAGTAGAAGGATTGCTGAGTCATATGGTAATTCTATTCTTAATTTTTTGAGGAACTTTCATATTGTTTTCCATAGTGGCTGAACGAATTTACATTCCCACCAGCATTGTATAAGGGTTCCTTTTCCTCCACAACTTCTTCAACACTTTTTATTACTTGTATGTTAATAATAGCCATTCTTATAGATGTGAGGTGGTATCTCATTATGGTTTTGATTTGCATTTAGTTAATAGCTAGTGAAGTTGAGTATCTTTTCATGTGTCAGCTGTTTGCATGTCTTCTTGGGAGAAGTGTTTATTCAGGTCCTCTGCCCATTTTTAAACTGAATTGTTCATTTGTTGTTGTTGTTGAGTTGTTTTGTTGTTGAGTGATATGAGTTCTTAATATATTTTGGATATTAGCCCCTTATCAGAGGTGTTGTTTGTAAATAACTTCCCCCATTCAGAAGGTTGCCTCTTTGTTTTGTTGATGGGTTTTTTTTTTTTCTGTGCAAAAGCTTTTTAGTTTGATATAGTCTCATTTGTTTATTTTTGCTTTTACTTCCTTTGCCTTTGAGGTCAAATTTATAAAATCCTCTATAAATCCAAGGTCCATGAGTTTAGTTCCTATATTTTCTTCTATGTAATTTATTGTTTCAGGTGTTATATTTAGGTCTTTAATCCATTTTGAGTTAATTTTGATATATGGTAACTGATAACAGTCTAGTTTCATTCTTTTGCATGTGACTTTCCAATTTTCTCAGCATCATTTATTGAAAAGGCTTTCTTTTCTTCATTGTATGTTTTTGGCTCACTTCTCAAAAATTATTTGCCCATATATACAGGAATTGATTTCTGGCTTCTCAATTCTGTTCCATTGGTCTGTGTGTCTGTTTCTCTGCTAATACATGCTGTTTTGATTATTGTTACTTTGTAGCGTAATTTGAAGTCAGGCAGTGTGATACCTCCAGACTTGTTCTTTTTTCTCAGGACAGCTTTGGCTATTTAGGGTCTTTTATGATTCCATACAAGTCTGATGACTTTTTGTTCTATTTTTTTTAAAACATACTATTGGGATTTTGATGGAGAGTGCATTAAATCTATATATTGCTTTGGGTTTGATTATGTTGATTCTTCCAATTTATGAACACAAATTATCTTTCCATTTCTTTGTGTCTTCTTCAATTAACCAAGAAGTATTTTTATTTGCTTAAGTAGGAAAAAGAAATTCAATAATTACATGATATAATGAGCAGAATGATATTGAGATCTTAACATTGTTAACAGAAATATCTCAACTGATATTCGTTTGTTAAAATCCATCTCTTCTTGTTCCTACGGGGCTGTGTGGCGCTCCATGTCTAAGCCGGAACCTCATCACCTGTCCAGTGTTGCAGGACAGGCTTTCTTGACCCTCTCTGAATATCCGCAGAGCTCTTTGAATCCCTGGAGTAACTGCTAAACTGAATGCTTCCTCTGCTCTCACGGGATTTCCTGACTTGTAGATTTCTTGTCCTCTAAGACAGAAAACTGAACTGTAAAACACATACTTCCTGTAGAATCTCACAAATCCTTCTTCTTGGGAATTTTCACTTTTTCTCACTGTCTGAAAGTCAAGCAAATCTCTGACACCCATGTCCTCCAACGGGCCTGCCCCTTTAGTGACTTCTGGAAATAATTATCTCTGCACATCAGAGATGAAAGCCCGGTTAAATATGTGAGAGACCAAGCAGATGTGGCAGAACAGATTATGCTGCACATCGTCTCATGTCACAGCTGTACAGCTGATGAAGAGCTTGTCCGCGATGGCGTCGTTTGGGGACGTTAGGAAAGGTGGTTGTTTGGAGGCAGAAAATCAACATCGCTGTTAATACGTGGTGAAACCAGGGATGCACCCATCCACACGATGTGGGTCTATTTTTTTCTTTAAAAATTTATATAATTAAAGCATGAATACAAAATAAAGCAAAGTAGAAAATAGTGAGTGTTAAGAAAACTCCTTTTTTAAATACTCATAATCATACATAAATTATTTAATAAGAAATGATCGTGCCATTAGTTTAATGAAGAGTAGTACGTGCCATATTGTGCACCTTTACTTCTCATTATCAGGTTATTTTATTTTTATTATCGTGCCTATGATATACCTCAATCCATATTTTATACTTTTTTTTTTAGTTCTCTAAAAAAGATATTTTTATTCTTTGAAGAATTCTACCGTTGAGGTGGTAAGAACCTACAATTAGATAGTGCTTTACAATATTCAAATAATTTCATGCTGCCTACTATGTTCCCAGATAATTTTAAAAAATATTTTCTAAAACGTGATACGGTGAGGAAGCATTCTGGATGCGCCCCTCTTGCCACACAGCGCACATCAATCCTCACTCTAACTCACAATTCATGATGGCCGAAACGAAGTGCTTCGAAGCCTTCGTTTTCTCAAGGCTGCAAGAAAGAACTAAGAAACACACGTAGTTCTTGATATCCAGATAAGAAGTCTCACTGTATGGTTTGGAGATCTGGCGGCCACTGTTCCGGAGGGCATCAAGACTTTGACTAAATTGGCCAATCCAGAATGCTGGGAGATGTTTGTCATGGGCCTTCAGACGTTCAATAGGAGGATAAAACTCCATTTTAATGAGATATCAACTTGAAAAAGAAAAAGGATCAAATGTATGTGAGTGCATGTGTGTGTGAGTGTGTGTGTGTGTGTGTGTGAAAACTGAAGAATGTAGGCATTATTTTTCAATATGGTACATAGCATATGTTTACATATAATCTTGTTACTGAGTAATACATTTTTGGAAGTGCTTATTTCATTTCAAATTCCGTTTTCTTTATGTCCACAACGATCTTGGGATGATAAAGTAGGTGTCAGTTTCTGCATTCTATAGGTGAGACCCAGAAAGTCAAGTAACTTTCCTCAAGTCACTGAGCAAACAGATGGCAGGATTCATACTTGGATCGTCTACCTACCCTGGTCTGTTTTACTGTGTACACATTAAAATAAATAGTAATTGCTTCTTGTGCTTGGTAGTTAAGCCAAAAACTTAGAAAAGGTTTATGTTTTATTGACTTTTACTTTAAATGGTGGGTGCTCACACATTTACTTTGCATTTTTCAAAGGACTTCTCTTACCCAGGATTTTCAGAACTCACTGGCATTTAAGGGTTTTGTGATTGAGGGCATTTTGTGTTTTCTAGATGAATAATTTCATATTTATTCTCCCTTCTTTTCAGTTTCCTATGCTAAAAGTGGCCTGCTTTTCTCTACTTGATCACATCTTAATTGTCCTGGAGGCCCAGCTGAACTGCCACCTTCATTATAAAATTATCTTGATGTTTCTCAAGCAAAATTTATGTGTTCCACTTTTGAGCTCATGTAAAACTTTATTCAGTATTTTCTTTATTGTCCTTTATTAAGTTTCCTTTCTCATAATGGTCATTTACATCTTATTTTCTTTATTGTTTCTGATGCCTGTACATTGTTATATCCTCCTACAGAATTTATTGGCACTGTAATGGGTGATTGACATGTATTTGTTGCCCAGATATAGTAGAGAGATCATTATTGATGTACTTTAAAGAACTAACAGAAAGATCTACCTTCTTCCTGCTATTACCATCAAAAAAATAATAATAGGATCAATAATCCAAAACAAAAATAATAGCTAAATTATTTGGGGAATTAAAAAACATTTTTGGAAGAAGCGTTTGATTACAGGATCAATTTTTATCTTCCTTTTGCAAGTTTAAATGAGAATTAAGCTAGACTTTCCATGAAAGATTTCTATTGCATCATAAGTTATATCTGCTCTGGAATATTGCTTAGCACTGAGACATTTAGCATACCCTATGAATAAACAATGACATTTTTAGTAAACGCTTTAATATTCTACTATGACGAACAGTGAGGGCAACTTTTTCCTTTGGCTTGTGGTCACAGTTTGAAACACTCCGTTCTGGAATCCTAGACCCCATCTCCCCTTCTTTCAAACATGAGGAAAGAAACCTGTGGGGAGATGTAGAAGAAGAGAGGGATAAACTTTAAAAATGGAAGACATGGGAAGGATTCGTTTTGATGATTCAGCATATCAGAAACTATATAAAAATATTTTTTCTTTTTTTCTAATTTCTCTTTCCTTTTTTCCTTTTGCCATCTTTGCATAGACATTCCATTTAAAAAATGCAAAACAGTGCATCTAATGAAAGACCTAAGAGGCAGCATCTAAAGATGAGATTACTAGATAAGAGTTAGAACTTGGCATATCATATAACACATTCCTAAAATCTTATTCTAGTCACTGATAGCAAGCCAAGATACTTTACTAAAAAATACATGATTCTATATAAAAGAAAAAATACACATATTTTTAAATATTTGAGATTTCAGTGAACTAACATTAATTGAAACAAAAGTTGATTTGGACCCAATATTTGGTTTGACTGGATTTTTCAATTAACTTTTAAAGCAATTTAATGGATGATTGTGACATTTGTAGACACAACACTGTTAATTATAATAAAACGAGGAAGACCAAAAGATATTCTTTATTATTGAAATACATCTGCATGTTTTATTCTGAAATGACTATATATTATATGATGTAAATTTAGTTTCTGTTAGGGTTTTTAGACTTTCTATGCAAATAAAATTTGGCCTGGTCATTTTTAATTACTTTGGATATTCTGAAATATTTTTATTTCTTTCTGAGTAAATCACTAACAAGACAAATATCTTATTATATAAAGATGTTAAAGTTTAGCTGCACTAATGTTCGTAAGTCATGATTAGAACAGTAAACAAAATCAAAGAGCAAGTTAGAGAAGAAAATTTTCACATTTTTCAACGCTTTAATTATACTTAAGTTATACTTTATACTCAATCTTCTCTTTTTCTATTTATTAATCATGGAAGATAGCCATAGCAGGATAATAATTTGAGATATTGACAGATTTTTTCCCCCTTACATTGACTAAATTCATATGTCTTGGCTTCCCCCTTTCCCCCACTCTACTCTCCAAATTAAGTAAAGAATTCCACTTTCACTGTTTTTTTTTTTTTTTTTTTTTTTTGAGTTTTGAAAGAGGTTCTTAAAATCCAAGATACACACTCTCTTTGTGTATTTGAAAACTTGAGTTTGGGCTTTAAAAACAGAAGCTTTGAGGAAGTTAAACCTGAGCAAGTTTCTCTGCCTCTTTACGAGTGTTGGGGCCAGGGGCTGAAGATTTCAGGGAGGCAGTGTAGGGCCTCAGCCCCTTCGCCCCACCCTTGGCCCTAGGCAGTGAGTCCAGGGTGGAATGTGACAGAACTTTCTTTGAGGTTTAACATCTTGAGAGGAGAAAGGCCTTTTCTCCCACTCTTCAGATGAAGAAAGGAACACAGAGAGCCTCTCTGAAAAGGCCCTACACCTTTCTGTGACTTAGTGTGTCTTACACACAAGAGGGTAGAGTTGCCTGCTCAGTTTCACACAGCTCCAAAGTGATCTAGGAAAGCATCTGCTTACCCTAGATTAGGACACAGAAAGAAGGTGTGGAGAAAGAGGAAGGGAGGGAGGGATGGTGGGTAGGAATGAAATTTTACTGGAAATTTTACTGCAGATGGCGAACAAGCCAGCTGAGGACTAGGAGGAGTTACCGTGCCGGGAATTGGATGGGTCACAGTCACACCTTAGCAAGTGCCAGTATCGAGGGGGACCTGTGTGATGGTAGATGGGGCAAAGGACAGAGAGTGTCGGCAGAGAACTGACAAGTAGGTCACTTCGCTTCACCACAGGCGCAGCAGCGGCTTAAACCACCCAGGGTTTAACACAAATCTCAAAAGAAAAGGGGAAGGTGAGTCTGTTCTCAATTCAATACAAACCTGAGATGATTAAAAAAGTAACAAATTGAGTTTCTTGAGAGTGACGACTAGATGACATTTTTTGCATGAGATAAAATAAGGCCTTGGTTAATACAATAGTTGCATTTTACACTCTTAACAATGTAGCTGAAATTTATACCAGCTCTATATCTGTTTTATTTATGAATCAGACCATCTCTTATTTTTTGCTAAGGCACATGAAAGAGAACTATGATGCTGGCTCACACACGGAAAATAAAAGGACAGTAGAAAACCACTGAAACCAAAGTAACCTTAAAAATATATATATATACATATATACTTTAGCTTGAAATACAGTGCCAGTTTTGGTCCCTAGAAGTTGTTAGGCCAGAAATATTCTTCCTTTTCTGAATTTATTTTTATCAATTTGGAAATTCCTCCAAACACTGGAAAAAATTTTTTATAGAATAAGGTACTTTATATGATACTTTTTCCCCAATAGATCTATTAAAATAACGTTGTGTAAAATGGTTTAAATGGGTAATAGCAAAAGTGAAATTTGAGATAAAATTAGTAAAATTTACTTTTCTTCATAAAGATGTATGTTTCTGCTTGCTGTGGTTAATCTATGAATTGCTATAGTTATCATGATGAATAGTGAGGCATAATACCATCAACGCATAAAACCCATTTGGGTGTAAAACCTGTTACTAAGAATGATAGAAACAGAAAGAAGTTATTCAAGAGTTAAAACAAAGTCTGACAAAAATAGAAATAATCTATTCAATAGCTAAAGGTGTAATTTACATGTATAATATATTGTTATACTTACATTCTATATGACTATTAGTATAATAGATACGTATACATGTATATACAAATACTTATATATAATATATATGTCATGTTATACTGATAATGATATTCAGTATGTGGGAGACAGATTTTCAATAATGTTAAAACTGAATGTTAATATTATGAAATTAATTCACAGCTCTATGGGTACAACAAATATAAATTTATAAATGGCCTCAAGGTTTTAATCATCAAAGCATAAAAACATAATTTCAGTGGGACTTTTCAGAAAATAGTACATTGAGAGCCTTGCTAATAAGTGTTTAAAATAATATTTTTTAAAAATTGAAACAACCAATAGTTATATTTTTGAAAATCACTTATATGACATCTCACCTATATAAATTCAGCTAAGTGATGATGAAAAATAAAATTCATACCTTAAATCCTAAAATGTGCAAAAAACTTGTAAGAAAGCTACTTCCTTCTCGATAATTTAACCTAAGATCATTATGGCTTAAAATTACATTGCAGAAGAGAGAAGTTATAGTGGAAGAAGTTAAATTCTAGTTTTTAAGCAAATTTTGACTCATGCACAATAGCTTTAGTGACAACATTTAATACCTGGGTGGGAGGATTCCTGCTTTGCCTCTGCCCATTCCCACCCCATGAAAAAAAGAAAAAAAAAGTATGAAAAAACTTGGACGTGAGATTCTCATTTTCACTTTTGCCAACTGAAAATCTTTGTAGTTGCATCTGGAAGATGTAGGGACAGTTGAGCCATTTGATTTATGAACCCAACAAGTGGAGTGTCTAGGACAGGGGCTTTTAGTCCCTAGTAAAATCTTGAATTCATAAACATTTTGCAAAATCCTATTCGTATACACAGAATGTGTATTTAATCAACATCTGTTTACAGGAAGTGGAGCAGAGCAAAAGCATAGTTATTAAGTAATTATGGCTCAAATACTCAGAATTGGGCAATGTTGTGAAGTTGTGATCTACTGTATTTTTTGTCTGACCTCTCTTTTGTTTGAATTTGCCTTAAATTTTAGTCATAAAGGCAAACATCTAAGTTTGCTGTAGGGTTTCTTGAAATCTCATAGTCCTAATAGCGCTTAAGCAAATTTCAAAGCTTAGCTGACCATGATTTTTGTGTTTTTGAAGGCACGTTTTGCCTGGTGAAAAGTGCCATTGCCATCAGTTGCCTCAGACATGATTAGGTGTAAGCAGGTGAACAAACGCATTTGTATAAGTTGGAAGTTTTCTATGGATGAGAGCACCTGTGTGGTCAGCTGGTGGTTTCTTAGTGGGGATATTCCTAGGACGTGTTAAATGCAAAGATGGGTGGTGTGGGACAGCCAGGGTTGTAAGAAAGGGAATTATTTAGCAGCTGAGGATCAATTAGAGATGTTTGCATGTGTGTAGAATCAGACCTAAGTCCTATATTTGGGTGAAGAACAGGAGAAAGATAGGAATGAATCTTTTGATGGGAGCCAGCTTAACCAATTTCTAGATGATTAAGTTAGGTCTTCATTTCATTTCCTCTGCCTCTTTCTTCTTTGTACCTTTTTTCTGTCTCTATTCTCTATTTGGATGAGTAGCTTCCCAGCACAAGTCCTCAGTTCCTCATCTGTATTGGTCAGGTATTTCACTGTCCTTGACTCATCTGCCTTAGGACCTTGGGGTAGAATATGATGCTAATGGGCCCAGAATCTGGAGGAAAATGGATCAGGATCCATGTGTGATTTGGCCACTTCTTTTCTGTAAATGGTTGGGCGAGATACCCACCCTCTCTGAACCTCAGTTCCTCATCAGTAAATCTAGGATAATACTAATACCTCTTCCTCAAGGCTAGTCAGGGTGGTTAAATGCCACAAAACATAAGGGCCACAAACTGTATTTGATTTAGCAGTCTGGCATGAGGGGTTGCTCAATTAATGACACTGTTTCTCTTTTTCTCAATCTGGAGCTGAAACGCTCTGCCATCTCTTAAGTACCTTATATCCTGTTCTCCTCCTCTGGCCCGGAAGTGATTCTCCCTAGTGAACTCACTACCCATCACTGCCTCTTGTCCTTCCAACAGCTTGCCCTTTCTTGACAGCTTTGTGGTCCTGCATCACTTCCTGCCTCATCTTGGTAACTGGCCATCATCTGAGTTCAGATACCTGGTAGTCTTTGTGAACCTATTGAGGAACATTGGCACAAAGAACCTTAGATATTTGGGATGGCAGAGAAGAGAAAGAAAAGGGTAAAACTGAAAAGGCTGGAGCAAAGGAGATTAGATGTTAATGGGGGTGTATGAGTCAGCTAGAGCTGACACGACAGAGTACCACAGAATGGGTGGCTTAAACAACAAAAATTAATTTCCTCAAGTATTAGAGGATAGAAGTCCAAGATCGAGGTGTCACAAGGACAGAGGCTTCTCTTGTTGGCCTATAGGTAGCTGTCTTTTTCCAGGTTCTTTACATGGTGTTTCCTCCATGTCTGTGTCCTAATCTCCTCTTTTTATGAGGACACTCGGTGTATTGGATTACAGGCCACCTAATGGCCTCATTTTTCCTTAATTAACTCTTTAAAGATCCCGTCTCCAGATATAGTCCCCTTCTGAGGTACTGGGGCTAGGCCTTCAATCAGCATGCGAATTTTGGGAGGATAAAATTCAGCCTAGAACAGGAGGCATAGCACAGGGGAAAAGAATGCATCAGGACCACTTCTGCAGAGGCCAAGGCCTCTCGTGAAAGGCTGGCCAGACGAACTTAACCTAAGAAGAGTTTCTGCAGGTGCCTCATCCAGAGAAATCATAGTCCAAGATGCAAATAAGTGAAAGCCAAGTGTCTCAAGAAATTGCCATAGTGTGTTACGTGTACAAAAATAGAACATAGTTTAAACTCTCCTTTCCCACTCTCAACTTCCTGCATATAAGGTAATTTCCCTCTGTGTTCTCTCTCCTCTTTGCGAATTTTCTCAACCCCAACCCAGCAGGACCCAAACTATTTTTGTCTCTTTTATTCTCACTTTTCTGGAGGATCCTAATGTCATATTTTCTTCCTTTAGTAACTACGAGCCATTTCCGATATAATCAAAGTGTTCTCTATATCTACCCCTGTTCACTTTTGGTTAGCATAATAAATGATCATCCCCCCTGCCTCCCTCCCCACCCCCCAGCTAAATATGCAAAGTATGTGAGGAAAGAGATGAGACTTAAGATCTCCTGCTCCCCCTACATCCCACAGCAAGGGGCAGAGCAGATGTCATCCAATTTTATTGATAAACAACTGTTTCAACAACTGTTTGTGAATATTTGGATTTGATGCTGACTTGGTTGATAAATCTTCCCTTGGGAGAGTCTGTCTCTGGATATAATCAAACTCATAACTACTGTAAAAGCCATTCCCATGTTCAAAGGAAAAACAGCTGTATTTACTCTTCATTTGACTTCTTAGAAGAGGAAAATCTTAACATTTAAGTGAAAACAATTTAAAGAGGAAAATAATACTTTGCTTTCTTTTAAAATTTTTATTAATGCACAAATCATTTTGCTACCAAATGTAAATTGAGGACTTGGTAGATTATTTCCTCACCTTACTCTGGCCCTCTCCTTAATAATAATAATAATAATAATAATAATAATAATAATAAATTTAAAAAAAAGCTACCCAAATTCTGGATCTACATCAGCATTTAAAGAGACTTCAATTGGTGTTTTTGCCTGAGTTATTAGGTAATTATCTAATTTTTATAATGACACATCTTATCTTCTCTAAAAATACTTTCTGCTAAACTTTGTACTTGAATATGTACTTTATTTCATACTAATTTTACTATCCAGTTTAGTTTGGGTAAAAAATTGAGTAGAATTTTAAAAAATCAAACCCATTGTTAGGTGTTCAATGGAGAATTTACTTATTGTTCATATTTTGATACTCACTGAAACCCTCCTATTATCTTGAAGTGATTAATACATGTTTTAGTGTTTCTAAAAAGTTATACATAGATTGTGTTTTAAAATAAACACATTTTTTGGTGGTTGTTCAAGATTGAAGAAAATAATGAATTTTTAGCAAGATATATATAAACACATTTTACTAGATCAGGCATTATTTTATACGCATTCAGAAAACACAACAAGTAACATTTTATAAAAGGATTTTCCTCTACTTTGGTAGATATCAATATCCTTTAGTTTAACAATATTTCAGTACATTTTTAATGAGCAAATTTATTTAAGTCTATAATAGTGTCCATTGAATGCTAATCTTTGTTATATAGTAATTGTTGAAAATGTAGTGCGAAGGTAATATCTCAGGTTTTGATAATGTACCAAATAACATAATTCTAGGATTTTATTTATGTTGACACTGATTATATTGTTTACATGAGCAGTTTGTATGACTTATCTTCTCTTTGACAAAGTGATGCATGAGACTGTCAACGTTAATGTGCTCTTTAAAACTATTATATCTAATTAAATTCAGCTACTTGAGTAGTTGGCATAGTATTGCGATTTCTCATATACACTCTTTCTCAAAGCATTACTTATTTTATATAGATTTTTGATTCTTGATAGAAGAATTTATAAAGATGATAAAGAGTATATTTTTAGCAAATGAAGGTAACATAATGTTTGGGTTCAAGACACACTGTAACTTCAAAATGTTAAGAAGGGTCTTTTTGGTATATATTTAATTGTGCTATAGCGAACAGAGAAGACATTACCCCAGATTTGAGAATATTTGTTGTTTTACTAGTCACTATTTAGTCTTTCATTCTTTGTATGTGATTGGACATACTAAATATTTTTTTATATATACACACACAAATATATAACCACAATCCTAATAACCATTAGATGTGGCAACATGTCACCATAGGAACATATTTGTTCATGTTTACAGAAAAAAAACCCATAAAATTGTGTTTTCCTCATTAATAAATTTTTTTTGCTGAGATGGCTTTTATTTCTGAAAAAAATTATTTATATGAGAGAAATCACGTCTCGAATTTCTACTGGCAAAGCTTTCGAATATAAGCATTTACACATAAGTAAAAAGAAATCATTAATGCCATTTTTTGCAACCCAATATATCTAAAAGCCACAAGCATTTAAAAATGTAAATATCTCTATAAATCCTTCCCTTCTTGATTAGAAATTTTTTCTTTGTTAAGAATTACTAATTTGATTTTAGTTAGTTTTAACCTTAAAGCTTTTTAAAGTGGAATCAACTGGAAGGCAAGAGTGCAGGGAAATAATTTTCCAACACTCCTCTCTTGTAAACTCACATTTTGGATTCTTCTTTGTAATAATACAGACTCTTCATTTCACTGTTCACAAGGTGATTTCTGAGCTGCAAAAACTCTCTCCATGTTTTCCTCGTTGAATCTTTTTTTTTTTTTAATTTATTTTTAAAATTAGTTTCAAGTATACAGTACATTGGTTAGACATCTATACAGTTCATAAAATGATTCCCCCATTTGCTCCCTCCCTCCTCTGGCTGTCCACCTAGCCATCCTACTAATGCTGACTGCATTCCCTCTGCCCTGCTCCCCATCTCTGTGACCATCTATCAACTACTAACTTGTACTTCTTTAATCCAATCTTAGCTGCCACAATCAGAGGGACAGAGAGTGTGAGGCCCCTTGGTTCTTGCATCTGTAGTGGAAGTCTTAGCATCTGAGATGACTGCTCCAGGTTGGTCAAATAGATACACTGATTAGAACTTTTGTTTAACAAATAAATGCATTTTCTTCTAAAAGCTTAAGGCTGTAAATTCTTTTGACATGAATATTATTTAAATTACTTTAAATCTTTAAGGTAATTTTAACTTAAAATGTTTCCATTAGACACCTTTAGAACTAGAGCATTCCCCTTTCTGTTTTGGGGAGATCGGTTCCTAACACGTTTTTATCCTGTTACTCTTGGGCAGGGGCAATAAAACGTAAAAAGTATTACTGGCTACTGATCCATCCGTGTGCACCTGTGAGACACTGTGATGGTCTAGCAGGGCCACAGTGGCACATGCACTAAATTAAGACAGTCTGTACTTTGATGCCCTTAACTCTCTTCTCCCTAGCTTAACTATAATTTTCATTTATTCTCTCCTGCTTGTTTGGTATTCTGTGGCCTGAAATATAAAAGGTTTCTTGCTGCCCTCTCCTTGCTCCAGTTTATGAAACTTTCCTAAGACTTTCTTCCATTTCTCAAAACCACCTCACCAACCATTTTTTTGTCTTTGCTATTCTTCAGAACTCAGCTCTTTACAATGAATCTTCTTTCCATTATTTTCATATATTTGAATTGAGTTTCTGATACAAAGAATGTTAAATTCTTAGAAGTTTCTTTCTTTTCATTTTTTTTCCCTTATTTTAAGACAGCCCCACCCTTCCCCCACCCCCCACCCTCCAAAAGATCCCAGGCTTCCATATATTATTTGGTCAAAAAACTATGGCAAATGAAACTTAATTCTCTACAAGTGCCAATGAATTGCCCTACTGTCAGATGCTGGGACTCCTAGTTTTCTTACTGCATGTGGAAAATATAACTTTTAAGACTGATTGAAGGTAATGAGATAAAAGTCTATAGCTGAAATACCTACTCTAGATCAATTGGATGGAAGTAATTCACTGCAAGGCATTCACTGGACAGGCAATAGTCATGCAATTTCTATTTCTTGTGTAGCTTCGGAAAACAGGGCAAACTTTATTTTCTACGTGTTTTTCATTTTAGATGAGTCTATTTGAACCAAACTGATAACATATGCCAGGAAGCAAGATCCCAAACGCTCCCACAACAAACACATTTTAAAACATAAAGGTACAAAATGATTAATATAGATGGAAGCATGCTTCTAAGTGTGTGTGTGTGTGTGTGTGTGTGTGTGTGTGTGTGTTGTCTAATGCAAAATTTGACCTATGTGTGCACCTTATTGTAAGACCTTGCAAACATCAAGATGTTTCACAGGGTAAAATCCCCCTTCCTACAGGGCAGTTTTAGACAGGACCAGAAATCGTGCAGTCAGACTGCACATTGACTGACTGATTTTTAAAGAGGATCAAAAATCCTTTTGCAGAAAAAGAAAAAAAAAAAAAAAGCTCTACCACATTGTAGTGGTTCTTTTAAGACCTCCCACGTGGCTACTCTGATTGACAGGTCTGACGTCCCTCTGTATTCCCACAGCATTCTGGCTAATTACTTGGAAAGAGATAAACCCACCGAAAGCCAACCGGTAAGTAGGAACGTATGTGGGAGTGATCTCATCCTGGGTTTCTTGAGGAGACAACACAGACATAGAAGAAAAAAAAAAAAGGTAAAAATAGTAATTGAAGGTTTTTATTCCAACCGCCTTTCTTCTTCCCTCCCTGTCCCTCTGTTTTGATCTTCAGTATTTCACAAATACATCACACTCTATGAAAGATATTAGTGTATATTCACTGTACAGGTATTTGGTTTATAAAATCACTGAACTTTATCACAAACTAAAGCATCAGAACTTTAATAGGCATTATCCTAGAGTGATATTTATGCTATTGGGAATGTCTCTGGAAAGGTAAAAATTCTTAGTGGTAGGCAGTTGTTTAGGCATTTTCAGAAGGCAGTGGATGATGGATTTCAAGACTTTTTAACATAGATGTTTTTTTAAAAATTATCAATTTTTTCTTGTGTGCCTTAAGAAATCCTTTACTATCTATATGTGTTCTAAAGATATTTTATATTCTTAAAGTTTTGAGCTTTGCCTTTTCACATTTATGAATTCCTAATTTAGAATTTATTTTTGTCTGCGGTGTGAGAGGCTTTTATTTATTTATTTTTGAGCTGGAAAGAAAATGGTCCATGAGCAGCATTGCTTGAAAGATTTGTTATGCCAAAGTTGTGTGGCATAAGCGGTGCCTCCACACACACGTGCTTCTGTTTCTGAGCTTTGCAGATCGTTCCTTCTACCCGCAGGCAGACAACCAGATTCGCGTTTCAGCACCACCAGATTCGCGTTTCAGTACCACCACTTACTGGTGGCGTGATCAGCTGGATTGTGGGACTTTTCAGGGTCCTCTAGTGGAGAAAATCCTGCTAGAATCTTGGATATTGTGTCTACGAGCTGAGTGCTGCTGGTGGAGCCAAAGGACCCGGTTTGGGGCCCTCTGTGTCCTCCGGGAAAGCACCCTCTGAGCATCCGTTAGGGCCCATTCTGACAGTAACCCCTGAGGCGCCGCAAAGCAACCTGAGCTTTGTGAGGAAAGTCTCCCCCGACGCTGCTGCTGGGGTTCTGTCACCTCAGTTACAAAAATATGGTAGAATCTTCACATTTTCTTTCTCAAGTTTGTATTTCAATTTCCCCATTTGTTGCCTGAATATTTCCTATAGCTGTTTTTATTTGTATGTTTTGATTATATGTTGTATGTTTCTGTCCTTAAAAAATCAGTCCCTCTTCTTTTTCGAGGTCAAAGTGAATTTGCTATATTTCTACTTGTCAAAATTTATATTTAAAACTAGATTTCTCAATCTGCAAATTGAACAAACATGCATTTATACCACTGAAAACAAATACATTTTCATTAAAACAGAGCTTCTCTCTATCCTGCCTACAGGCGAAAATAAAATCTGCACAAGTGAGATTTAATTCTGCCATTTAAAAAAATTTTTCAGAGTGACAAGTATTCTATTATTTATGGTCATTTCTCTTAGTCAAAGTTTTATTAATTTTATATTTTCATACTTCGACCAAAGCATGCAAATTCTGGATGCCTTTCAAGATTGTACAAAAATACATTTTTCTTGCCTTGCAGTGGGAAAGGCTAAGTTCCTCATTTGCTAATTATATTTGCAATCCATTCACATATAAGCCAGAATATACTTAAAAAATCAGAAAATAATAAGTATACAAGTGTAATTATTATTATTTATTACTATGTATATAATAAATAGAATTAGTCATTATCTTAGTCATAGTCTTTGGCTAGTTTTGGCCTATTGTTCACCTGATTAAGAGCTTGAGGTAATTACTTGTTTTGTATTGCTTCGGAAATGATTACTTATCTCCTCTGAATATCACTTTTCTTACCTCTAAAACGGTGACAACAGTGACTTTGCAGGGTCCCTGCAAGGATTAAATGAGTTGATATACAAAGAATTTTGCAAACTTGCCATACAATTAATGGTTAAAACCGAAAAAATTTAAGAAAATGCTGAATTATACAATGTAAATATGAGCAACTAATTGCCTATTTTATTTCAATAAACCTGGGGGGAAAATGTGAGATAATAGTAGTAATAGCAGCAGTAGCAGAAGTAGTATAGTTTCTGATTTTTTTGCAATTATTAGAATTTGAAACATTTGGTATTATAGTTTTGTAAACTTATACCAGTTGTTTATTTAACGAGAAATATTTGTATGTCCTATGTACATTTCAATATTTTAAATTATTGAACTTTCAGAGTCCAATATCTCTTGTTAGTTATATTTTCTCTACCAACTACATTATTTGAATTACTAATCATGATACTGACTTTTTGAAGAGAACAAGCAAATTGCCATACAGAATGATTGGACTTTTTAACAACTGAAATTGACTAAAAAATGTCATGCGCTAGATAAGAACAGGGTGGGGTTGAAAGGAGAAGTTTGGAGAACGAAATTCTCTTCACTCCTTCTGATTCCAGCCTATTTAATGGATTGATACAACTATATCCCACAAAAATATAACATTGTATTAATGTTGCTAAAATATCCAGGAAGGAATTGATGTATTCTTAAACACTAATTAAAGAAATAAGTTCACTATGAACCCTCACTCATCTTCAGCGTTTTATAGCTAACACAATAATATCATGCTTGCTGACCTTGCAGAAGGCAAATACAAGGCTCTTTCTAAGAATTTACTTTATGTCCTGTGGATTTATACCTTCTGCTCCGAAACAGAACTCATGTATCATTTTGTAATAGGGTGAAACTGTGTTAAGGTCACACTAAAAGAAGACAGACTTACTCGAGAACAAATGTTTCGATAAGACTAGAAGGCAATCCCGGGGTTCTTTGAAGTTTCAAAGAAACATGAGTTTTTGGTACAGATACATGGGGAACATAGAATGATAGAAGTATGTCAAAGCTGTGGAGTGTTTCTAGATCCTAGGCCTTGTAAAATTGGAATAATCTTAATTTAGTATGCAATAGTAGCTGTCCTGACTGGCCACTTGCCTTTTTTTTTTTTTTTTTTTTTTTTTTTTGGCCAAAGAAGGTACCTGTAGCTTTCTGTTACTGTCCTTTTAGCCTCTTCTATGTGGATCTTACATTTCTACTCCCCCATAAGGATGGACTGTCAAAGAGGAAGAATGGAGAACAAAGAGAAGCAACTATCTTAAGTAGCAGAGACAAAAATCTTCAAATAAGATTTTACATTATATTTTTTTTCACTCTGAAAGACAAAGAAAATAAATTTAAAGGTCAAATTATGTGGCAAAAATTAAGTCTTCATGAATGCCAAAGCCCGAAGAAACTGAAGATAACTGATATCATGAAGATTTGATTGAGGATGTAGTGAAAAAAAATTGTGGTAAAAAGGGGTGGAAGAATTATGAGCAATGTCTGAAGGAAAGGAACAGCTAGATGCCATAAAGAGGTATGATAGGGTTAGCCTGTCCTATCAAATTGGGTAGATTAGCTCATGAAGACGCCACAAAGGCAAATGACCTTTCTTATGTCCAATTTCTTCAGAGCTGTCTTTTGGATAAGCCAGTCTTTTGTCCAATTAACCTGATAGAGATAATACAGCAAGAGGAATAGCATCTTTACGAGGCCATTATCCAAAAAGTGGGGCTGTGAATAGGACACTTAGAATTTCATAGATTATCTGGAACAGTTATAGTATTACTCATAGATACTTGCTATCAATTTGAAATAAAAAGACATTCAATGAGGCAACAGTGCTACGTAAAAAAACGTGAAATAGCATTAGCAGAGCCATCAGAATGAAGCCTGAATTTGATTTGAGCTAAGCCAAAGAAAAAGGAGAAAGCTGTGCTGAGGAAAACATTAGATAAACTTTCTTCATTTTGTGATATTTTCTTCCAACTTTTTATTAGTGTCATCTAGAAGAAAATAGCAGGATATTGGATTTTTAGTCTGACACAGAAATCTGTAGGAAAAAAATAATAGCGCCTTTCTCAGGGGAAGACGGGGTGGAGAGAGAAGCAAAAACTTCTGTAGCAAAGACAAGAATATTCAAATAAAACTTTACTTCAATTTTCTCTGCTCAGAAAGACAGAAAAGAAGAAACTTAAAGATAAAATTGAGTGGTGAAAATCAAGTCCTCATAAATGCCGTAGGCTGAGGGATTGTGAATAAATAACTAAGTTACCACGAACATATGGTTGGAAATGGAGCGAGAGCAAGTTTGGGGAGAAAAAGAGTAGAAGAGTTATGAGCAATAACTGAAGGAAGGAAGTAGCCAGATGTCATTAATTTTAGTAAATGTTTACTATCTTAAGTCCACATCAAATAATTCCTCAATATTTTTTTGTTAATAGAAATACAGCAAATTAAAAAAAAATAATAAGCTCTTCCTTCCAATTTGGACAGCTTCTACTATAGTTATGGGAAAACTTAGCCTAACATAGTTTTGTGTATTGTCATTGAAGATAGTTTTCTTAAGAAGATTTTTCAATGCTGACCTCTACAACAGCATTTTTTTTTTTTTTAATGAGAAAAGCCACGTTGTTGTATGTGCACAAGCCACTTTCTAATGCTCTTTAACCTTATGCCATTTGGACTTGCCTCTCCAAAGAGAGATATTTCAGTAAGTGGCCCATTACCATCATACAGAGGAAAAGCCTCATTTTTTTCTATAACCACTGAACCCCTTGTTAGACATCTCTGGAGTTTGTACTGATAGAACAACCGTGAAACTCTTTAGCAAATGGCAGCTCCAAACCAGCACCAGTTCCAGCCCTCAATCATCCAACCCCAGCTCACAGCAGACATTGTTTACACAGTGGTAATCAACAGGGTAAATTTAGAATATCCTAGAATAAATTATGATAAATTCCCTGCTTTGGGATGATAACTTAATGGAGCAGGCAGTGACTATCTCCTAAAGAGAGAGTGAATTGATGGACATTCTCTTCGGGGAACAATTAGGATAGAACTCTCTGCTATAAAATTCGAAGTCGTGTATTTTCAACTAATTTGCACACATTTCTTCTTTTTTAAATTCCAGTTCATGTTTTAAAAGTTAGGAATAATTATGGTCTTTCGTAGGTCGAGGAATAAACTGTTTACAGCAAGAGAGTAACGACGTCTTGCTGGGAAGCTGACTCCTGCCACTGCTCTTCTCCCTCCCTCTGCCCCCCCCACCTCAATGTGACCTACTGATCTTCAGGAAGAACCCTGAACAGTGTGCCAGATATGCAATTCCTAAACAGCCTTTTTTCCTCTATAGTCAGGGTGACTGGCTAATATCCCTTTGAATCTATCAAAGCAATTTTTGTGTCCTTCTCGGAATTTTATTTCCACATATGGGACTGAATCAGAGTTCACCTTTGACTTCAAAATCTGCACCAGCAGCCCCAAGTGAACAAAATAGCAGCCTAACAGATAGATCTAGTTCAATTCCATTTCCATCTGTCTCTGATCCTTTTCAATTCCCATCAGTTCAGCTTAACAATTTCATTTTTCACTTGAATGCCTTTCTCTATTTGACCAAAGATTACATTTCCCAAAGTGTACATTTTCTCCAGCTGTATTGTGTGTGTGTGCTCGCGCGCATGTTTAGATTGAGATCACGGAACAATACTTTTCGTATTTTCAGTTCTTCATACCCCAAATTCTGGTTGTTGAAATGGAAGCTGAAGGAGATAAGGTCAATACTAGTTAAACACATGTCCTGTGATAATGCATACATCCATCCATTTTGGAAATTGCTGCTCCATGAAGTACAGGCATTTCTCATCGTGAGTGGGGTGGCCGTTTAACGTAATGGTTAGATAATTCGATTATAGACTTGAGCAAATTGAGTTTTCATTTCTACTGCAACACTACGTGGGCTTGGTTGAGCTACTTAACATCTCAAAACCATATCTGTAGAATGGGGTTAAGAACACCGATCTTGAACAAATGCTTGAAATGTAAACGAGAAAAAATAAATCCAACGAATCTGGTGAATGGCCTGTGAGAATGGCCATCATCAAGACAAGAGATAAATTCTGGAGAGGATGCGCACAGAACGGAACTCCGTGCACTCTTGGTGGGATTGTAAACTGGTATAGTCATCATGGAAAACAGTATGGAGATTCTTCAAAATATTAAAAATTGAACTACCATATGATCCAGCAATCCCACTAGGGGTATATATCCAAAGGAAATGAAAACACTATGTTGAAAAGATATCTACACCCCATGGTTATAGCAACATAATTTACAAAAACCAAGACATGGAAACAACGTAAGTGTCCTTCAATAGATGAATGGATAAAGCAATTGTGGTTTACATTCAATGAAATATTATTTACCCATAAAAACAAGAGAATCTTGCCATTTGAGACAACACTAATGGAACATGAGGGCATTATGCTAAGTGAAATAAGTCAGACAGAGAAAAACAAACACTGTATGTTCTTGCTTTTATGTGGAATCTAAAAACAGACAAATACAACAAAAACAAAATTTATAAGAAAAGAGATAAGATTTGTGGTTACCAGAGGCATAGGGTAGGGGGAATGGGAATTGGAGGAAAGTGGTCAAAAGGTACAAAATTCCAGTTATAAGATGAACGAGTACTAGATACACAATATACATGACGACTATAGCTAGCACTGTATGATATGTCTGGAAGTTGTGAATAGAGTAGATCCTAAGAGTTCTCATTACAAAGAAAAACGTTTTTTCTTTTTTTTCATTTTCCTTTTATATAGCTATATGAGATAATTGATGGATGATAATGAAACTTATTGCAGTAATTATATCAGAATATATATAAGTTGAACCATTATGCTGTACACATTAAATTTATATAGTGATCTATGTCAATTTTATCTCACTAAAACTGGAAAAAAAATTTTTACAAAAGAATTTGGTGGTTAATGAGCACTCAAGTATTAAACGTAATGAACACTTTTCTGTTTTTAATCCATAATGACCCTGTTCCTCCAAGTTATTCATGGCCTCTTGAACTGTTTCCAAGAGTTGTGAGTTGGTTATAAGAAAAGTTTGGTGTGTAATTGAGGCAAATGTACAAGAGGGCACATGTGAAACTGCTTTGCAAACCATAAAGCACCATGTAAATATTATTATAATTACAGGAATGTATGTTTTCTTACCAAAAGGTACTGATAATAGCCCATCTTGAAGTGTCCATGATGATATGGCACCAGTATAGGTGATTGTGATTGGAGGACTGGCAGTGTCAGAATAGGAGTGAAAAAATGATCCCAGAAGAAAAATGAACTGCGGCCAATGTATCAGGCTTGGTTTTTGGTTACGAATGATAAAAATCTGACTCACGCCAACTCTGTATGATATGTCTGGAAGTTGTGAATAGAGTAGATCCTAAGAGTTCTCATTACAAAGAAAAACGTTTTTTCTTTTTTTTCATTTTCCTTTTATATAGCTATATGAGATAATTGATGGATGATAATGAAACTTATTGCAGTAATTATATCAGAATATATATAAGTTGAACCATTATGCTGTACACATTAAATTTATATAGTGATCTATGTCAATTTTATCTCACTAAAACTGGAAAAAAAATTTTTACAAAAGAATTTGGTGGTTAATGAGCACTCAAGTATTAAACGTAATGAACACTTTTCTGTTTTTAATCCATAATGACCCTGTTCCTCCAAGTTATTCATGGCCTCTTGAACTGTTTCCAAGAGTTGTGAGTTGGTTATAAGAAAAGTTTGGTGTGTAATTGAGGCAAATGTACAAGAGGGCACATGTGAAACTGCTTTGCAAACCATAAAGCACCATGTAAATATTATTATAATTACAGGAATGTATGTTTTCTTACCAAAAGGTACTGATAATAGCCCATCTTGAAGTGTCCATGATGATATGGCACCAGTATAGGTGATTGTGATTGGAGGACTGGCAGTGTCAGAATAGGAGTGAAAAAATGATCCCAGAAGAAAAATGAACTGCGGCCAATGTATCAGGCTTGGTTTTTGGTTACGAATGATAAAAATCTGACTCACGCCAACTCTGTCCTGCTCTGATTCACCAGTACTGGGTCAAATACTCACTCTTGGAGTAGGTAGTGAGATCAGAACTACATAGATCAAGATTAGAAAAGTAATGAATTTCCAACTGGGGCATCCTTAGTGAAAGAAGGAGGGATGGAAGCTCCAACAAGGGCTCCATCAAGGAAGCCTCCCCTCTCACGGGCCCGTCATGTCCACAGTTAAAGTGGCTCCAACAGCAAACACGTGCACAGTTCCAAACAGTTTTCTTTACCCTGCGAAACAGTATGGTCCTGCATTCAGATCTTTCAAACCCTCTTGCCACATTAATGATGTTTTTATTTATTAAAAAACTGACAATGAGGAAAAAATTTTCAGATATAAAATTACTCTTCAAGAACTGAACAAATACATTAAGAAAATTGGCATGTTAAGAATTGCTAATGAAGAATATGGGAACTATATTCCACAATTATATGAAAAGATAGGATTTCTAACTGATGAAAAATCTTATTGCTAAAATGGGAATTTCTTTCTTCAATATAACTTGTGGGTCAGAAAACTAGTTAAATACAAAGAACTTTATATAGAGAGCTTTTATCACAGTGGAAACATGATAGGTATTTGTCGACTGTCTTGTCTTGTTACTATTTACCCAGTACCATCACTTCATCGATTCATAGGATAATTACCATGTGTATATAAATTGCACTTCTATCATTTACCTTGCTTTCCATATATCCCATATATATAGAATGATGCATTTTATTTAATTGAATTTGAATTACGTATTCACATTGCATTTCAACATAATACCTTGAATTTACAATTTCTTCATTTTTTTCACTGAGACAACTTTATTATGCACATTTGATATTTAACTACAACTTTTAAAAACATCAAATTAGCATTTCTCTGATCTGGAAGCTATTTCTCTGTATTGGCAAATAAAACATGGCCTCCACTGAAATTTAGAGGTCGTGGTGCTGTTTGCTGGGAAGGCCTTAGGATGTGCAGGCCAGGCCTACAGCAGTGGTTTTTAATATTTTGGAGATCACTGAACCTTTTGTGAATCTAATGAAAGCTACGAATGGAACCTAGGAAGCTGGTCCTGGAGTACTCTGAGCGTTTTCTGGAATTTGATAGCACTGAGTCAATCTAGAGTTTACCTCCACATTTGGGAAAGTCTCTCAGACCTTCACACCCGCCTCCCACTGAAAAAAAATTTCACAGTCCTGAGCTAACTCTTAGTCACCCACTCTTTTCATCCATTCTGTTATCTGTTCTCTTACCCTTCCTTCCTTCCTTCCTTCCTTCCTTCCTTCCTTCCTTCCTTCCTTCCTTCCTTCCTTCCTTCCTTTCTTTCTTTCTTTCTTTCTTTCTTTCTTTCTTTCTTTCTTTCTTTCTTTCATTTATTCTTTACGTTAGATAAATAACACCACTGTGAAAAGTACTTTAGTAGAGCATAGCATATTCAGGAGAAGTCATTCACTCAATGACAGCATTTATTATATGACATACATTTTGCCAAAACAATCAAGATGTCACAATTTTGGAGGAGAACTAAATGAATATCAGCCTTCCTTAGGAAATGAGAGAGAGGGAAAGGAAGAAAACGTAGTGAAAGCCTATACGTTACCAGACACTATGTTAAGTATCTTACCTAATTTTCTTTGGTCTTATAATAACTTTGGGAGGTCAACATTATTTTCACCATTTATCAATGGGTAAATTGAGTTTAATGGAGGTTAAGTAACATGCTTAAGATTGTATGTGACAGGGCCAGGATGCTAATCCAACCATCTGGAATTCCAAATCTCAGGATATTCTGTTGCCTCCCTAGGGTAACATAAATTTAGGTTTACTCAAATGATAGAGCCAAATCAAAAGTTTCTGCCTGGTTTTATGGAATGTGTGTGTGTGTGTGTGTGTGTGTGTGTGTGTGTGTAAGTGTGTGTAAGTGTGTGTATGCATTTATATATAATATGCATAAAATATGTGTATACATATATGCATTTTATATATTTTTAATTAGGTATATTATGTAAAGACAGAATGGCGAAAGCAAAATATACTGGTTCAACAATCAAGGTACCTCAAATCAAGTTCCAGTTTTGTCACTATGTGACTTTGATAAATAATGAAATCTCTGAGGACTTTAATTTCTGAATCTATAACTGGAGTCGAGCTAGATGATCTTTCAGATTTTTTTAGCCTTAAATTTTTATGACAGATCCACTCGTGAAACTATTAATAAAGTTCGATAATTCGACGATTCCTTAGTAGATTATATCTGTACTCACGCTTTTTTTTTTATCAACCTAATTAATTAAAAAGATAACTGTTTATGTTAGTGGACCTTAACATATCAAAAACACTAGTGAGAATGAAAAGCAAAGACTACAAATGATCCATTTCCTGGAGAATTTACTACTTAGAAGTCTCTACCGCTTAATAAATGATCACTTAGGGGTTTTTAGCATTTAATAAAGGAACTGTTACCATAGCAAAAAGCTTTCATTTTCTGGCTAGAAATATCAACAAGAATATAATCCAGTTATTTTTGAATAGAACGGTAATCCAATCAGAATGATAGACTTAAAGACCTGAAAATCATTTTGTCTATTTTTCTCTCTTTACAAATGAAAACATCGAGTCTCAAAAAGAATCAAAGATTTGCCCAAACTTACAATGTAGTTATCAACCCTTAGATGAAGCCTAAACCCAATTTTGCTCTTTCGACGTCATATTCGCAGAAGCTCTTTCCTCAGCCACCACTCAGGTTCGGCTCTTTTTTCTCCGTCCAGTAAACTAACCCCCTTGCTTTGTCTGAACAAAGGCTCTTGCACAGCATCATTCTGTACCTCAGTACCAAATTGCCCTCCTCAAAACCTAACTTTTGTACCTCTACTCCACTACTTTATACTGCTAATGCCTCTCACTGCCTACAGAATACAACTTTAGTCTCAACTTTAGTCTTGCTATTCTTTTTCCCATTCCACAGTACTCTCTACTCTAAGGGAAAAAAATATAAATGGAGTGACCATGGAAGGGAAGGAAAACTTTACAAGCAGATAAGTCCTCCACTGTTGAAACCCTGCCAAAGCCAAGCTGTGCAGCTAATGTTCAAAGAAGGAGTGGTTATCACTCGAATATACCACTCCAGCTTGCTGCATACCAGAGAAAATTAATGGCTGAAAAATTCGACTTGACTTTAAAACAAAACCTTAAATACTAAAACCTGATCTTTATCAGGCTATTATAGTAAAAATAACATCATTATGCCAACTGCTGATACTTATTCATAAAAAAGGAGTTGCACTTTGACAATCATATTGCAGACCCCAAACCCCATTTTAAACCACTCTTCAGACAATGTTACCTACATTGCTGATAAAATATATGTGACTATTCAAATGCATATTGGATTGGATCATTAGATTACAGTGATGTTGGAGCGTAGCTCTAGTATCTTTTCACTAGAACGTTTGCACTGCACTGTTGAAGCTAGTTAAACCTGTTCCATTGGTTTCTTATTTCAGTGAACTGCTGGACATTTAAGATTGAAAACTGAGGTAGTTTTCACAGTGATACAACAAACTACTTAATTTCCTAAAATTGGAGCTTAATTATCAAGTGAAAAAACCCTTGAGGATGTGTTATCTAAATTCGATTGTTTTATATGAAATACATTTAAAATATGAAATAAAATTGGTTGCAATATTTTAAGTAAATATCAATGGAATAAAGGAGACAGATAATGGTTTTTGTTTTATCAGGGATTATACCTTTTAAATATTTATACTGATCCAAAATAACGATGAAATCAATTTTGAATGTAAATGTATGTCATTGTATACACACAAATCATTATCTTAAGTATTACTTTTTAATATGTGAATTTTTTGGTGTTTTTAATGTATAGACAAATTTATATAATGGCAATGGATTGACTTTTAAAAATGAGATTAAGAAATTCTTTGATCGAAAAGTGTTGCAATTACTTTTTCCCTTTGGGTCTTTTCCAGATAGTACAACTGTCACCATGTTCAAGCACAGTGTCCATTATAAAGTTAGACACTAGGTGGCAATACAAACCCCCCAAACCAAGATGCATTGTTGCTGTTGTCTATTACTCTTAAGTTTGAAATCCAGTCTATCTCTGATTCTGAGTTTCATATAAAAATTAGAAACAGAAAAGCAGCAGTATTTTCACTACTTGTCTATCACCATAATAGTCCTTTCCTTTTGATGAAGAATTATATTTCAGGAACACCAAAATATTACACATGTATATGACATAGGATTTGGAAAATAACTTGAGTACATTTATTAATATAGTTGTCACATATGTATTTGGCTATGAAAAAACATTGAAGATGGCACATTTGTTCACAAATGTTAAAATGTATTAATATTTTACTGTACCAAGGTATGTGCTTACATGCACACATCTATGAGACATAAAATTCAGCTGTAAAATATCCAAATATTAATAATTCCCAAAGAGAATAATAATCAATTCACTTACTGCCAATAAAGATGTGTTTTTCTTAAAATATGTTAATGGTGTGGAAGAGGAGTATTCTGATAAGGAATTTAAGTTGAATATAACAGTATTTAGCAGTAATAATAATTAAAATGCTCTAATATATTCAAATTCTTGTGTATAATGACCCTGAGGATTTCAGTGAGAAGGAAGGGCTGACTGTTTGAATAGTGAAGTATCAATTAAAATGAATATTAATTTTGTTGGCTAGCTCTACTGTAACTTCGCCAGCAATTTATTTTGTCCTGCACTAACTAGGTTAACTACCAATTCAACTTTGGGTTTAACTGAGCGTGCAAAGTTAATGTGTGGGGTTGGAATGGTTTAAACACCTGGTTACTTTCAAATTTGCTTCTCATTCTTTACTTCACAGCAGCTGAGGTGAGTGGAATTTGGAGAGAATTTTTCTAGTGAAGTGACTATAGATTTTTTTTCTTTTCTAGTTAGGTAGAAGGCTAGGTTTTTAGGGTTGATTTCATGATTATTTGCTGTCAGTATTAATTGGTGATATTCTGGAGACTGAGGAATTTTGAAAATATGCATTTTCACTTTATCAAGTTAAAAACCTCATTCCAGATTAAAAGAGTCTACAGGTACAGTAACTAACCACAATGTGCAATTCTAGATTAGATTCTGGATCAGAAAAAAATGGCATTAATGACTATTAGATAATAACTTTCTTGGGTCCATTATAATATCTTTTTGTAGGAGAATGTTCTTGTTCTTAGGTGATATATGCTGAAGTATTTATGGTTGAAGTGTTACGTTGACTGTAACTAACTTACAAATGTATAAACATAATATATAAACATATATATTTAGAGAGAGAGAGAGAGAGAGAGAGAGAGAGAGAGAGAGAGAAACAGAGAGAGAGGAGGAGGAGTTAGAGGAGGAGGAGAAGGAAAGTAAGAGAAAATGAAGCAAAATATTAGAAAAGGATGAATCTAAGATATGTTGGTGTTCATTCCCTTCTTTTAACTGTGTCTGTAGGTTTGACATTTTTCAAAATAAAAATCTGGAAAGCAATCGCTTTCACGTCTGAAAATGCACAAGAGAAAATAAATAAAATTACCATTTTTTCCTACTTGTCCAGAACTAATATGCTATTTTTCTAGAGGAATCAGATATTTTAAGGTTAATAGTTACTTGATTCCTTGTAACTGACAAAAATTTTTGCCTTATGGAAAAGATAGATGTAAAATCTGCGTCTTGAATAGATAGTAGGAAAGAACATTAACAAAAAAATCCAATATTTTTATGAGAATATCTACCCTCGCTACTCTACCCCCAACTACCCCAGGCTGAATTGCTAGGTAGTCAGTACACAATATGCCATTAGAGGGTGAGTCATTCCTGCTGCAAATCGAAACTATGTTTCTAAAAGAGAATTTTCTAATCCAAACTAGAGCCTCAATCTCCTAAGTGATGCAGTTTTTACAGTGTTATCAGTCCAACAGTTTCCTCACTGAATGTATGTTTATAATAATCTCAATGTCGATAAACAATTTAAAAAGAAAAAGAATTTAGAAATATAGAATATGGAATATTGAGGACCATATTTTACTATTGAAAATTTAAACTGCTTCTGGGAGATCAGGCAAATGAAGAAAGTTGTTAACTGTGCTACATTTTTGTAATAGTTACAAAACATTGGCAAAATAGCAAATAAACATTGTTTATTTATATGTATTCTGCCTTGTTCAAAAAAAGAACTTGGGGCAAATGCAGTAATGAAGAATATTTAAGGTATGAATCGCTTGAAAAAAGAAGTTATATCCATTTGTTACATTAGCACATGTTGGGGCAAAAAAAAAAATCTGAATCTATGTTTCAGGGTTTTAAGAAATTAATAAAAATTCAGTTTCATTGTCTATCACATGTCTTCTGAACAGAATAATAGAAATAAAAATATGCATTTTAAACTTCATTTGTTGAAATATTAGGGTTTGAAGTATATACTTAAAAATAATTGATACATTTAATTTTCATTACATATTTGCTTAGCATACATCCATAAATGTAGTAACATTTTAATTAATTGGGCTTATAAGCACATGTACCTTTAAAGCCAGTTAAAGAACATGGGACTTGATCTCAGATGAATAACCATTTTTCCAGAATGATCTTACAAAGCTGCCTTTCTCAAATCCTGGTATTCTTGTATATGTTTTTTTTTCCCCCATGACTTTTATTATTTTTATTAGTTTTCTTAATAAATTTTTTAATAAATGTTTCAAAGTACTGCCACATCACTGATTTTCTTGTGGCTCTAAATCCTTTCTGAATGTGGACAGGGCGTGTCTACTTGGCCACAGTTGGACCTATCTGAAGAAAACACACATATATATTTTACATATCAGATATATAGATTATCATGTTACATAGGACACACGTGACAAGCTAAAAAGAACAAAACTTTAGGATAAAACTTTAAATAATTTCGAGAACATACTTTCAATCATTTAAAAGCTGGCATGAAAGGAATTTAGTAATAAAACCAGAATTTTACAAACTACAATGTATATCTTATATCATATTATCTTTTAAGGAGGAGGAAAATCCTTATTTTACAGTTAGCTGTTTATTAAGCAAAGAGAGGAAGTTATAATTTATATTTCCTTAATGAAAAGACAAAATCTAAGAGAAAACAGCTTAATTTTTTGATTCTCTTATTCTTAAATCAGCTTCTGGATGTCGAAACTACATGTTAGAGGAAGCGCAATATACGTTTTTTCCAATTTTAGGCTGGCTGCACTGTCTTCGGTGGTCAAAGACCACCCCCGAACCCCATCACCCCCATGGTCCAATCGCTGCTTCCTGCCAGGTTCTCTACAAAACCAAGAGTGAGGACGTGAGCCAACCCTTACCAAAGGCGCATGCGCAGATGGGCAGCAGGTGAGGGGCTGAGCCCCTTGCTCCTTAGAGACTTCATGCAAAGAAGGATGTTAATTGAGTCAGGAGACCCAGACTTAGCTCTGCCCTGTGTTTTGATAACAAAATTTATTTTCCACACTTCAAAGCCCAGTTCAACAGAGAGCGTGCAGTCGTGCAGGTAAAGGCTGGATTCTCCCGCTACAGCCATTCCTTTCTTACTTTGTGTGGCCCTGGCCTAAGGGTTTCCATACAGACCACACAGTTCCTCCTCATGTGCTCCAGTTTTCCCTCCCTACACAGCAAAAGCAAACTTCCCTACAGTCAGAGCATAAATGAAAGAAAAACCCAGACTTTGGAAAGAGTTGGACTTGCTTATTAAAAGCCTAAGCTCTTTTCAGACTATCATTTTAAGTTGTTTATCAGGCCGAAAGGTGGTAATTACAGGTAAGAAAACTGAAAGTGGTCCTCGGTGGAAATGAAGCTTGTTCGAGGTGCAGTTTTGAGGAGTGTGTTTTGGATATGGCTATACCCGTCACATAGCATTTTATTTACTCATTTTGCCACTCACCTGGTTGGTTTCTAGGCTTGTCCCTTCTGCCAGTCAAGACTTAGTGTGCATTTATTTATGTGCACTTTTATACGCCACTCTGGGCACGCGTTTTGCAAAGCAGTAATCTGTCTGAGCTTTTCTCAATTCTCCACACTGCCAAAGATTTTTCCATAGTAAATGCTCGGCGTGGACTTCTCCCCAAGGACAAAAATACTTGGATAAACACATCCATTGTAGTAAGGACCACGATACCATATAAACAAAAGGGATGATCCAAAAGGTAGAAATTTAAGATATTATGGGTGAAAATTATTTTTAGCTAAATTGAAATTCTCAGCTTTTTCAGTTGAAATTCACAGAAAACTTTTTATCCAGCCCTTCCCAATTTTCAATTTTAACCAAGGAAAATCCAAATCATTAACTAGTCGAAGATCATTGGGCCTTGTGTTCAAAGTGATGAATTATTCCTTGATTAGAGAATCATCTTCTATCATTGTTATTAATTGTACAGTAAGATTTTTTTTAAGTAGCGTCTTTAATACTGTCCTCATGCTCATGCTTCTCTAACTCCTTGAAGTGAAAAGTTACCCCAAAGTTGTGATGCTCTTTATAGAACACCAGAAAATATTACATCATACAAAGTAAGAATTTTTTTTTCCTAGCAGAAAACCTAACTACATATAAGTATACAGTTATAGCCTTGATTTATGAATCCATGGAAACAAATAATCCTATGCTTAGCTTTGAAGCTAATGTTTTTGTGCTAGACATATTTTTTTGTCCTTTGCCAGCAGTTGCTAGTGAACTTGTTGTATATTCTACAGTTAAAAAAAAATTATATGAATAAAATTTGAAATCGCAAATCTATTATTCGTGAACAACACATCTTTCTTGAGAAACAGACAAAGACGGCTGGCATTTTACTCATAGGAACCCTGTGTCACCCTCGGCATGCCAGAGTCCTGCACTGCTTTCCTGAGAATTACTCACCTGGATAGTTGTTAGAACGTAGAAGAGAAACAGATGTGAGTATAGCAGAGGCGACGGCTCTGCGCCGCTTCTGAATGTATCTTGATCCTTGGTTTTCTTCACATTATTTTGAATTATTATTATGATGTCTACACGCACATATATATATATATTTGCAGCGAAAGAAATTAGTGATTCCTTTTTCTGTCATGTTTTTTATTATCTTCTTTATTATTTTAAATCTTTTACATTTTGTTTTTGGTTTTACTCTGATGCTTGACGCTGAAGAAACAGAAAATTACATTTTCAAAAAATGAAAGATAAAGTAAAATGAACAGCAATGTGCCTCAGATATATATTATTATTTCAATTACTTTCAATTCCACCCTCTATTCTTCTATATATTTATTTTACATTTTTACTTGTAGAATTGTTCTTTTCCCAATATCATCCCAGTAGCAGACTCTACCCCAGCTCAAATGTTACCAGTTATCACAAACTAGCACCATTAAAAAAATTGCAATGTAGAACCTTTATTATGTAATTCTCTGATATTAGATTTCTGTTTCTCTACCCCATAACCAATGATCAATTTTAATCTTTTTAACAGGGAAAAACGAATGTTTTAGTAAAGTTGAATAAAAATACCCATTATTTTCGATGAATGGCGAAGCTCGATTTCTAGTTTCTACCTTTTACTCAGGAAATATTGAGAACATTGAGGGACCAGTTTAGGGTTCTAACAAAATAAGAAGAATCCACAGTGCCTATTTGCAGAAGTTCTGTTGATAGGCTGTTGCCAGTATAATGAGCCCTGATCAAAAAGAACTCAAAAAGATTTTTAAAATGAGCTTTACTTTAAAAGACAATAAAAGTAGGACAGATAGAGGTTGCAGGATGAAAGAAGAAACAGCCAGAAAAAGAAAACGTTTCGATTTTTGTAAATACAATATTTTGCCTTGTTAATCATTATATCGGTATTTGAAAGTGAGATAAAGCTATCACTATGTCCTCCGTTTACTATTACTAGAATCCTTCCATAGTTCCACACTGGAAGCATTTACAATTTAAAAAAATTAGCATGCAATTTTAAGTGAAAACAGAATTAAGAGTGAAATATGATGTGTACCGTGGTCAAATACAGATTTACTTCTCACATGCTTTTCACTCCACTTTTTTTGGGAGGGTTCACTTTATCTTTGTTACAGTGTCTTTTGATTTTCTGAAGACTCTGTCCTTCAAGCCCACCTTTCTAGTCATCCCGTTAAGAAACCGAAAATGTTCAGTTAAAGTCAGCTGTTAGAAGAAAATTACTTTCATGGCCTTTAAATTTTAATTTTGTACCCAGAGAAAAACAAACTTTATTAACAGAATTCTAATTTGGTTATCTTAATGGTAAAGAGAAGCTATGGTTTTGTTTGTCTTCGTATTCTTCCAAGGAATTTCCTTCTCTGTAATTGAGAATTTGCATATGTTTTGGGTCCAGAAACCCCAGCAGTAGTTGAGGTATCTTTACCATCCCCAGTTAACAAGCACAGGCATGCGGATAGAGCTCATTGCCATAATGTACGAGTTGAGAGATGCTTTTGAAAAATAATTGCGATGAGTGATCTAGTATTTGTTCTTTTGTGGGTACAGAGAGATTTGCATAAGTTGTATATCTGCCTGCTCTTGTAGTTGAGGAATAACCCTACTCTGTGGTTGCTTCCATTTCTGAGATCTTAAATTTTACCATTGGCTGAAGTATCAAGAGAGTTGAAAAACAAGGAAGTTCTAGGTCAACATTTAAAAAAAAAAAGGTGGAAAAGAAATTAAATGATTGATTATCCAAAGAACAGATTTTTTGTTTTTATGTTTTATTTTTTATTATGGTGACATTGGTTAATAAAATCCAGTAAGTTTCAGGTGTATAATTCAACAGTAAGGCATATATACATATATATATTTATAATGTATATGTATATTGCATTGTGTGTCCACCTCCCATAGTTATATTTCTTTCTGTCACCACATATTTGACCCATTTTAACCCATCTACCTCCTTCCTCCCCTCTCCCTCCCAACGTCTGGTAACCACTAGTCTATTGTCCACGTCCATAAATCTCTGTTTGTCCTGTTCATTCGTTGCTTTTAGGTTTATATCATGTGGTTTTCAACTTTTTCTGTCTGGCTTATTTCACTTAGCATGATTATCTCAAGGTCCATCCATGTTGTTGGAAATGGCATTATTTCATCTCTTCTTATGGCTGAGTAATATTCCATCGTATATATGTACCACAGCTTCTTTATCCAGTCTTCTATTGTAGGACACTTCGGTTGCTTCCATGTCCTGGCCACTGTGAATAATGCTGCTATGAACATTGGTGTGCAAATATTTTTTTGGATATATGTTTTCAAGTCTTTGGGGTAAATATCTAGTAGAGGGATTGTTGGATCATATGGCAGATCAATTCTTAGTTTTTTGAGGAACCTCTGTACTGTTTTCCACAGTGACTGCACCAATTTGCAGTCCCACCAGCAGTGTGTGAGGGTTCCCTTTAGTCCGCATCTTCTCCAACACTCGTTATTACTTGTCCTGTTGATAACAGCTATTCTAATAGATGTGAGATGGTATCTAATTGTGGTTTTGATTTGCATTTCCTTAATAGCTAGAGATGATGAGCATTTTTTCATATGTTTGTTGGCCATTTGTATGTCTTCTTGGGAGAAGTGTCTCTTCTGGTCCTCTGCCTATTTTTTAATTGGATCGATCGTTTGTTTTTTTTGTTGTTGTTATTGAGTTGTAGGAGTTCTTTGTATATTTTGAATAGTAAGACCTTATCTGAGGCATTGCTTGCAAATATATTTTCTAATTCAGATGGTTGTCAGAAGAGATTCTTAACAGAGATGATGACTCAGATTTATGTTGATGTTAGTCTACTATAAAATTTTAAAAAATTTAAAGAAAAATTTTGTGTCGAGAAAACAAAACATGTCATTCAGATTATGACTATGTCTTCATGGCTGTAGTTTACAGCTGCATTTATGACCAAATAAAGCAGATGGTGCCTCGGTTTATTACCAGAGACAATCAATAAAATGAGTTAAGAATGTATTATTTAAATGTTAATGAAAAAGGGTCCCCACTTAATAGATAAAGAGTGGCCCAGAGGAGGAAGGCAGTGTTTTCGTGGTCACTGAAATTAGGAACAAATTCGTTGGACTTTAATCCAGTGAACTTTCTGGATATTACTTTGAATATACAAACATGAATTTAATAGCAAATAATTTAGTAGTCAGTTTTCACTGTGTGTACAGAAAATAATAACATTTCATCTCCTTTTCTATGAAATCTTTATCAATCTAGGCATTCCCTGGAGATACTCAACCATTGATAAGACCTTAGGTGAATGTTTGGAAAACTTGCGCCAAAGATTTTAGGTGCATGTAATGGTTTCAATCATTTTCTTAGTTATCATTAGCATTTTTTTCTTTCAGTTTTATAACATCTGTATCTATAGCATGCTTTTGTGATATAACTAACACTTCTGAAATAGTACATTATTGGTACATGTGACATCCTAATATATGTTAAATTAATCATCCCACATGGCAATATTTATCAACCTGAAATATGGATTTTATTTCTGCCTTAAAAAAAATGGATTAGTTTAGAATATCAGAACATTATGGGAACCACTTTCTGGGAAGCAATGCAGATGGATGAAGCCAATCTGTTTTTGATATTTGTCTTTGGGGCTTTCCCTAAAATATGATTTGCCAAAGAGCTCTGTGGATGGGTGGCAGACACTTAATTTACTTAACATGTAAAATGAAATCCAGTAATACTAATGATAGGAAGAAGATGGTTAAAAACAATTCATCATTGTTACCAATATTATAATGTTTAAGCCTCAAATGAGACTATAAATGAATACATAAAACCTGACAAATCCTAGTCATTTCAGAAAATAAATGCCACATTGAATTGAATCCATAATTGTGCAATAAACGTGCAAGAGAGGAATAATCAATTGATAGTATTATAATGTCTTAATCAGTGAAAAATGTATACCACTTATTGCTTTGTTTGTAACTTAAAATAATGATCAAACTCAGCAGGGAAACTCTTTAAAAGAAAATGTTAAAAATATTCCTTAAAAACATAGGGTGAAAGCTGACATTCCAGATTCAAGAGAAAGTTACATTTGGCAAGAGCCTTACTCTTATGATGTGTCAGTTATGTTTAACTTTTTTTTTTTTTTTTAACAAACGACTAAACCTGAATCCTGCATTTCTTCGGCCAAGACATCATCTTTTATGACACTTTTCTACACAAACATACTCCCACCAAGGTCATCACTCACCTTCTTAAACACCAGGGGAGCACAAGCCAACATCTTAATTTACGGAGCAAATTTATACGCAGGACTGAAAGACACTGTGCTCTTACTGAGGGCTCACTAACCACAGGAACACATGGAGCAGCTCACGGCGCTGGGAAAGCCTTTTATATTTTGTCCATGCACTTACACTCTCGTTCTTACTCCCTCTTAACCTCTTTTCTCTTTGTGATGGTTGTAACCAGTGCTGGCACCCTGTCTGAAAGAGCCTAAGGAGGTGTGGTTCAAAATAAAAAAGGGCTGAAACAGTGGATCCTTGCTGTATACGAAGCAAAAAGAGGAAACATGCACAAGGAATATGAGCAAATAAATTGGTTTTAATTGGCAGGTTGTACCAAGAGTCTATCCTGGGCCACATCCAGATGTATGACCCTATAAAATTAGGAAGAAGACAAGATTTACTGCTACTAGTTTTTAAAGTTCCACAACTTAAGAATATTGTAATTTTATGCTACATGTAATTTTTAACTTCTAATGTATACCTGGAAATTTCCTTCACCAAAAATAGCTTTAATCCTCTTGCCTATTTCTTTTCTTCTTCCTTCCTCCCTACAGAAGAAAGAAAAGAGAGAGAGAGGGAGGGGAAGGGAGGAGGTAGGAGGGCGGGACGGGAGGGATGGAGGGAGGGAGGGAGGGAGGTCGTGAGAGGGAGGGATCTGAGGGGGCAGGAGTATGAATTCTTACTTCATTCCTTCAGTCATTCCGTACCTGTCCTTCACTTCTTTCTTTCTTTTTTCGTATTCTTGTCTTTCTTTCTTTCTTTTCTTTCTTCTTTCTTCCTCCCTGCCTCTTTCCTTCCTTTCTTCCTTCTTCCATTTTTTTAAAATTAAGATCTTTATGAACCAATTTTCTTAGTAAAACAAGGAAGGCCAAGTTCACAAATAACCAAAACAGGTCATGGAGAAAACAGGGTAGAGCGCAGAGAATAAAAGTTTTGTGGAGAAATGATGAAAAGGAAGCATGTTGGAAAAAATATTTCACAAGCCAAATGACAAATCGTCTTTTTTCATTTCCTTTTCTCTTCTATCAGTCTTGTTATCCAACATAAACTTGGCATATTTGTGATTGAATAATTCAAACTGTATCAAAATCTCTCTACTGGACACATGTTCTGCCTCTAGCAATGTCTGCTTTATATAGATAGTGAAAATACTGCGGTGTTTGCCTCAGCAGAGTAAGAAAATTTTCCTAAAGGATTCTTGAAGGTACATGCGTGTGCGTGTGTGCATGTGCGCTCTTCATTTTCAAGGGTCTGGTTCCTTGGTTCTGTACTAGTGTCCCTGACACAAGCAGTCCTCCCTCTTCTTGCTTCGAATTTCTCTTTAGTTATTCCTTCATCAAATATGTATTAAATAAATGGATAGACAATTTAAAAATTTTGCATAAGTAACTTAATTTCAATAGAAACACTAACATTTTGAGGTAATTCATCACTTCTTCCCCTTTCCTTTCTGTAACTGACTCCACAGAGAATGGGAAAAAGAAATTGGGATGCATTTTCTTTAACAGAATAATAACTGGCTCATATTCATTCATTATTCAATACATATTCACCGAGTTTCTACAAGGAATTGGGCCTGGTTCTAGCCACTGGCCTGTGAAAACTGCTTTTCTAAGTGTCTATATTAAAATGCGCTCTTTGGCTTCTAGTTCCCCTTAATAGTCTGACATTTGTATCAACTTGTTGTCAACTTTTATGTGCTTCCTCATTGTGTCTGGTCTTTTTTTTTTTTTTTAGGTAGAATTTTCTAAACCATGGTCTGTTGAACACCAGTATCTTATGAGATGTTAATGGGTAAAATAGAAAAAAGAATTCCGTAGTAAAATAAATTTTGGCTTGGTTACATACTAGGGGATATATGGCAATATTGAGATATTCAAAATTATGAAAAGTTATGAAGCCAAGCAATGAGTTTAACTTGGTCTAATCTAATATTTCTCAAACATTTTTGGTTGCAGAACTGATTTTTGGAGGACATCTAGGTTATATTATGGTTAACAAGTGCCAGTGGGTTCACAATAAGCATAACACAAAGCATGACAATCACAATAAAAAAGTGTAGTTAGATAGAAAGTAAGCAGAAGATAGATAGATAGATAGATAGATAGATAGATAGATAGATAGATAATGGATGAATGGATAGATGGATGGATGGATGGATGGATGGATGGATAGATAGGTAGATAACATACACTAAGTCGAGTATGGATTTGTTACCACTAATTCTAAAAAGCCAGATTTAGAACTGTCCAAAAGCATATGAAAAGCAAAATCTTATAAAATTATTTTTTGAGCTGCTACTATGCCTAGTTGGCAGGCAACACATCTTTGATCCCGTTCGCTCATTTTTAAAACAAGGAGAATCTTATTCAATTTACAGGATTCTTTAGAAGATTAAATGGGTACATTTATTTTAACAACATCTAGTGCACTGCTTGGTTCATCAGCACTATTCAATAAAAGATAATTTTCTTTCTTTCCTTCCGCCTGGCCTGGTTTTCTGCCTTTCTGTAAGAAACACAAATATCTACTGCACAGTCTTTTTCCCTAAAAAAAACCTTGGCAAGAAAATAAATCAAAATATAAAAAGTTAAATTACAACAAAAGAGATTTATTTAACAAATATTTACACGATTCTTATTATGTGCTAGGCAATGTTCTACGTATTTTAGAAAAAAATTGGTCATTTAACTTTTGTAACACTATGAAAAGGGGTACTATTACTATTCCCATTTTACAGATGAGGAAAAAGACAAATAGTATTTGCATGAGACAGTACAAGAGATGTTACTAAAAAATTGTTATTGTAGAAAACATACAGCATCGCTAAAAGAAAAAAGCAAGGAAGCATCACTTGTGATAGTGCATAAATACTAGTCAGAATCTGAATATGAGTATCAAACTAGAGAAGCTTGGATATTAATTATGTCTACAGAGAGGAGGAATTGAGGAGACCAGGTGTCATACTGCATATTTGTGTGTGTGTGTGTGTGCGCGTGTGTGTGTGTGAGAGAGAATTCCTTCAATACGTAAAGCACATGGTAAGTACTTCATATATAGTATTCAATATTATTTCCTTATTTATGTGTCCTGGTTTTCCAAGGGATGTTACTCAGGGAATTTGGGGAAGCTGTATAAATGTGGAGGCTGTCTTTTCCCTTTCCATTTGAATCTTTATTTTTCTCCCCAGAATTTACTCCACCTCCCCAAGGACTATTCCTTCACTGATGAAGATCCTTTAGCGGTTGCGTTAATTGTCCATAATCATCCATTTAGAAAGCAGCAGAGCCAAGGTTTTTGTCCTCAGATCCACATGATTAGAAAGAAACCAAGCGAATCGCTGTACTCCATTACACTTGAAGTCTTGCTTTGGAACCCCCCACCCCCACCGCCAAGTACTAATCCTAGCTTGTTTTCTACTGTTGGGAATGATGGAACTGTAGAATGGTGGTGGACTTTCAAGTGGAAGGACATTAGAGATACAGTGTCTGTCCTCCTCACTGATGGGGAGGGACACAGAAAATGAGAGGTAAAATCTTATGAGAACTAGTAGCCCTTTCTCCTTGCCAGGTTCAGGGCAATTAGTTTCACATTGCTGTGAGCTTTGGATTAATTTATATTAAAATAAATCATAAAATGTTCTGATTACATAGTATAAACTTCAAAGAATATTTACTACATAAATTTTGGTATATTGTTAAAAACCAGAAAAGGCATTATGTAACTTAAAATTCTGGCCTCAGATTTTTATGTTTTGTCTCTAAGATACAGGTCACGTCTCTTCATGTCTTGCAGAATTTAGAATGCTCTGACGGATCAACAAATGAAACTGTTTTGATGTGATCTATCTTGACAGTAAGCTATGGGACCAGTTCGAACCATGTTGGAAGTAGACAGATAGCATGATGATGACAATAATGTTCATAATAAAATTTCTATAACTAGGTGATCTCTTAATAGACCATCACATATCTGGCCTGTCAACTGTTTCCACTCATATGATGTGACATATTTCCTTTCTGCCTTTTCTCTCCTGCTCAATTTAAACATCATCTAAATTGAAAGAATGTCTTCTGTGTTTGAAATTTACTAAAAGGCTCAGGAAACCTAGATGAACAAGTTAACTCTATTCAGTTGAATGCTTTAGTGAAATGTGTTTTCACAGGTAAAATGTGGAGTTAAACTTCGTGTTCCTGACTTTAACTCTGCAATTTGTAGAAATGTCAAATACAGTAATTACTCAATCTAGTCTCTATATGACTAAAGGCTTCTTGTTTCTGGTGGTCTCTAATTCTCTTCTCTGGTTCTGTAAAAGTTGCTCGGCTGAGACTTTACTATCAAGAATAACTTTCCTCCTCAGTAGGGTATTAATTGTCCCAAAGACATATAAGAATAATTGCAGATATACGTTTCAAATATATGTTTCCTTTGAATATTCCTTATTATGTAGATTAGTTTATTCCTTTGGTGATGACAGCTTTGCCTAGATTCAATATTCCAAGTGGAAAAAAGATCAGAAAACCCTAGATTTGAGTCCTAGCTCTGGTAATTATGAGCTGTGTTGCCTTGAGCAGTTACTGTCCCTCTCTGAGATTCAGTATTTTTATTGATTGAAAAAAAGGCAGAGGATGAAGTTAAGTGAGATCTACCTAACCAAGCTGTGAGGACTGAGTGAGCAATATATGATTTGACACGGACAATTCTGATTTGGTCTTCTGCAGATAAAAATGATTTACCTGAAAGGAGAAATAAGTGAAATAATTTAAGCAAAACTAAACCATGCCAATACTCGAAAAGGTATGTCACAAAGGAGGACATCCAAATGAATAGTATCCACAAGAAGAACTGTACAGCCTCATTAATCATCAGGAAAAACCCACAATATACCATTATCTATGAGTTAAAATGGCCAAAATGAAAAGGACAGCTTCAAGAGTCAGCAACGCTGTGGAGCGACGGGAGCTCTCATCGAAGGTGGGTGGGAGTGTCATTCGGCATGATTGCTTGGAAAACTGTTCACCGTTATCTACTAACACCAAAGTCGTGCATCTCTTATGACCCAGGAACACCTGCAATAGAAATGCATAAACTGTGCACCGAAAGATAAGCGCGATTCTGTTTAGAACAGCGTGATTCGTAATAGCACAACCTGGGAACACTTCGAGCATCTCTCCGCAGCAGACCAGATAAACACTCTGTGGTGTCATCGTCACACGACCGAATACGACATAGCAATGAAAAGCGTGAGGATCTGAGGTGTGCAACAGCCACGGAAATCTCACAGAAGTAATGTCGAGCAAAAGAAGACAGACACAAAAGAGTCTATACTTTCTGATTCCTTATATATGAGCTTCCAACATAGGCATTTTAAGGTGTTCAGAGAGGATGGGCCGTGACTTGAAGAGGCCACAAAGGAGTCTTCTACCATGCAGGTAATGATCTATTCCCTGATGTGGGTGTGATAATAGGAGCCATTTACTTTGTAAAAATCTAGTGAGCTGCACACTTATGATTTACCCACTTTCTGTATGTATGTGGTACTTCCACAAAAGAGTTTAATAAAAAAATAAATAAGTAAATCAAACAGCAGTTACCTAAACTACATGGTCTTCAAATTTTGCCGGCCAGAGTCACTAATGATGACTCAGTGCACAGTGGTCAGTAAAATGCCAACACTGATTCATTCCTCGCATTGTTCAGGTTCTTAAGAAAAGAGTATTTGTCTATTGCTTGTTTAAAAGCTCTTTTTTGTGTGTGTGTGCATGTGCGGTACTATTAAGTCAATGGTAAATTCCTTGAAGTAATATTCCCAGAATCTCTATATTTTTTCTTCTTTCAATAATCACCTCTTTTAAGATTGGCTAGTCCTTATCAAAAGTAATGCAGTGACTCTTCTCCAATAGATAGTACTGGCACCCAGGAAGAGTTTAGATATTTTGGAAACAAACTTGCTGCACTGTTTGATTTAGAGACTCTGTTTTTGGAAAGCAGCTTGTTTTATTCTTTATATCATTCTATTATTTATGTATGGCTTCAGAACAAGTGAAACATATAGTCTGGTTATTGTCAGGATGTGGAGGAATCCAAAACAGTGTGGAAATGTAGCTTTGTAAATTCTTTCATGTGACAGTTGTAAGCATGATTTTTCAGAGTGTGTATACAATCTGCTTGGATATCCTGTCTCAAGGAAGAGATGCTGTCACCTTCTAAAAGGGAGAAGAAATAAAATCAGCTCTGGAATTATGCCAAATTATGTTAGGGCCACTTCTTGGTAGTGCCAGTTTATTCAGTTTACAGTCTCCAGTGATTCTTAAGACAACATGTCAGGAAAGCTGACCCCTGCGTTCTGAGAGATGATTCAGCTTACAGAAAAATCCCGATTTCCCTCCCCCCCTTTTTGATTATTGGTTGCATCTTCATAGCATAGAGAGAAACTAGAGGTTTTTACAAGGTTCATTTGCCAATGCGGTGGCCAGTCATACGTGTAATGATCGACTGAGAAATACCACAAGTTCCAAAACATCTCTGGAGACTGGCATTCTTAATGGACTCGCTACACTAAGTAAATTTAAATTCTGATTAATCAAATTTGTGCTTTGTGAACAATTTATAAACAGCTAATATTTAATTTTATTACTATTCTTTGTCATATTCTAAACAACTATCTTTCCAAAAACATTTTTTTTTTTTTACCAAAACAATCTTCCACTATACAAATCTACGGAAATTTTAAATTGGCGATGAAAATTAGCTTGTACATTGATTCAGACTTAAAATACTGTGTAAGTATAAAAAGATTCAGATTGTAAGAATGCATAATTTGAAAACAAAACTACCCTGAAACATCCTGGCAGAAATGCAGCATTCTGTTGTTCCCTTTTGCCAGATGGACCACAACTATGGGCTTAATGTAAATATTCCGTTTCCTTGCAAAAAATCATTTCATCATCAGTGTTCCCAACAGATGCAGTGCGTTTCCATTCCTTTGTGAATTCTAAATAATGAGCACAGGTAAACCTTTGAGGTTCAGCTTGGCTTGAAGCAGGATCCACATGATTAAATGCTTATTCCAAACTCTTTCATCTAAAAGTCTTACAAGAAGGCTTGTTTTTGTTTTACTGCCTTCCTTAAAGTGTTTCAGTATTTCCAGTTTGACTTCCATCTCATACCAAAAGGTGAAAAGACATTGGAAATGATTGCGCTCTCAGTGAATTTCAAAAGAAGTTCTGGGTTTGATTTTGAGTAAACATTTGGCTTTGTTTTCAATTTTGAGAACTAGATGGTTCAGCCTTTTGAGGTCTCTTTATAATAGATATATTTTTATCATTCTGACGGTGACTACGTATGCAAAATAAGTTGGAAAACTGAGCCCATTACCCACACAGTTTGAGCTAGAATGTAGTTTTGTCTTAATTACATAAATATTTCATGACACTGAGTGTTTTGGGAAGACCCTTCTTTTGATAATTGCTCTAATTCTTCACTTTGCACGGACACAATCTGTGTTGCTGATCAAATTGTTTAACACATTTTAAATGATAATTTTTCTCATCTGGACTAAAGATATAATGTATAAAAAGTTTTGAAAACCTCGAGTAATAAACTATTCTTCCATTAAAATATATTTTACCTTATATCTACATATTACTTAAAATGATGGAAAAATCTGATCTTTAATTTTGAGAAAGTAATCAACCTTTAATTTGTTTTTTTCTTTTAGGAGGAATGTTTTCATATGGCTTTCTTTTACATAAAGTAAGAATGTCTTAAGGAGTCACCTCTATGTTGCTATGAATACCGTGATATAGTAAAACAAATACAATATCTCAGGTGACCAAATGCATAGCAATATATGAGGGGGAAGTAGGTGATTTCTTATAGGAAATTTCAGAAAGCTCTCACATCTAAGAAATTTTAGCATTTATTATTCATATAGAATTGTTAATTATTAAGGATTAACTAACTCTTAGAAACCATAACATTAAAACATAGACTTATAAAAATATTTAAACTAGATTTTACTTTAACTGCTTTATCAGCTCATAACACTAATCGTGAATGGGGACTATGCGATTTCTCATGTGGCTGTGAACAGCTTGTAGCAGTGGGACTCACCAGAGGTATCTTTAGATGAAGGGGGCCTTGCCCTGGAAAGGCAGGGGAGAGCAGAAGTGGGAGAGTGTTCTGCAGAGTGACGGAGTCAATATGGTGGTGCCACACACCATGGAAGCATAACCTGAAATAAAGAAGGAAGAGATTGGAAGAAGTTGCGCTTAGCAGATTTGCCAACTTGTTAGCTGGCTCTGACTCGAAGAATGGAAACCCAACCTTACCTTAAGAAGTTCGACCAAGTAAATCTAAGCAATAAATGGTATTCAATTAAAAAAAAAGTTCAACCATCCAAAATAAAGTGTTCCCACTGACAATGCCTCATGATGCATCTTTTATGCAATTACATGTTGCTATAAAATGTATGTTAGTTGTACCACCTGGATAACTTTTGGAGTATAAATATAACTTTTATCAATACCTTTAATCAATACTCCCCTTTAAAAGACATAAAATATGGTTCATTTTATATTTAATTTTTTTCATATCAGCTCTAATATGCTCATATACTGGAGAAACGTTTTCTTATTCTAGTTATTTCACTGGGTTTTTTTAAAATACACTTTTTTGGCTGATTATTTTTATTCCATAGTATATATGAAGTTTTTTACTTTCAGGGGCTCTAAATAATCTTTTGTTAATATTTCAGTTATTCATAATTTTTCCCCATTCAATATTCAGGGCATTGACATCTCAACATTTCAGGACAATACCTTTAATTTTGTACAACTTTGGCAATGAAAATATACAAAACAATGGAACTTTGTTTCTAAAAAAAAAATGAAAATTACAAGATGCTAATAAAAGTTTATTGCAATGGCAAATAACTAGAAAAATGACTTAATTAGGAATCTGAAGAAAGATAAAGAATAAATATTTGCATCACATAACATGGAAAGTAAAATTCTTACTTTACTCTTTAGAAATAAATGCTTAGATGCTTCTCCTCAGTGTTGAAACCTAGATATTTTACCCTGATGGAAAAAATTCCACTGGTGATATTAATTCTTAAACTTAAGGATAAACGGTTAGCTATCAAACGTCTAGAGACGATGAGCCAGTTAGGCATTTAGACTAAATAAACACTTTGATCATGGTTTGTGGAATGCAGCAATCAGCGAATTTCCATTGCTTCACTTGGCAGTTGGGTGTCTTTTCAGGAATTCTGAAGACAGCCACGCATAACCATCATATAAATCAACCTAAAAAGTAAATTCCTCCCCATCTCAATTATAGCTGTGAATAGCTATCTATTACTGTGGAGTCATATTTATTTTTGTTCAAGAAAGCAAGGAGAACTGTATTTGATATCTTTTAATGGTGCTATGCTGATTGGTGATAATGGAATAATAATATCACTAATTAATTATAATGTTTATTTTTTAACTTTTATACTATGCCTTTACAGATCTGCATGCTATGTGAGATGATAATGATAATATTTGATATTTATTGAGCATGATCTATATACAAAGTACTATGCTAAACACTTTATATACATTTTCTCATTTAATTCTCACAGCAATCTTACAGGTAGGTACTATTATATATCAGACAATTTAAGTAACACCTCAATGGTACATCATTAGACAACAACAGGAATGGAATTTGAACTCAGATAGTGCATTTGATTCTTGCATCCATACTCTTAACCACCAAGTTATATTACCGCATAATAGTACCATTTTGGGCTGATTGAAGATCCAAGAATTAAGTAAATAGGGTTAAGAATTGTATAAGGAGGGCTGAAGGCTGGGCAAGAAGGAAGAGAGAGAACACAAAAGGGAAAATAAGGAATAATTTCCAGATTTCCTGAACTATGTTAGAGACTATTATTCATCCATCACTGATCTGTACTAGAGTGGTCCTGATGTAGGAGTTTTTGGACTTACCCTAAATCACTTATGAAAAGAAACATGTCAGCTCTCTAAATATGAACTGTGGCAGAACTTTTCTCCTACCTTGGGAGGTGTGATGTAGGCATCAGTATGACTGAATGTTTCCATTCCTGAATCTTTCTGTGCTTAGGACATGTGGTCCCTGGAGGTCAGAGTTCCAGACAGTCTTTATTCTTGGAGGAAGCCTTACTGGCACCCCGCCTTACTAGCAGCTGGCACCCTTTCTAATGTAAATAAAAGAGGTGCTCACCCACCTGAGGTCTTTAGTTTCTTAATTCCGTAGGTCTTCACTTATTTCAGTTTTTCATTTATATACCTCCTCTCAATGATGGAAAACAATAAAAATTAAATGGGCCTCTTTGTTTAACATTCGAAGCCTCCACTAGTGCTTGCATTGTATACAGTAGTCTTCTCCTTATCTGTAGTTTCACTTTCCATGGTTTCAGCTGCCCACAGTCAACTGCGATCTGAAATATTAATGGAAAATTCCATAAACAATTCATAGATTTTAAATTACATGCCGTTCTGAGTAGCATGATGAAATCTTATTCCACTCGCTCAGTCCTGCCCAGGACATGACTCATCCCTTTGTCCAGTGTATCCATGCTGTATATGCGCCCTGCCCATTAGTCATTTAGTGGCCATTTCAGGAATCAAATTGACTATCATGGTATCACAGTGCTTGCATTCCAGTAAGCTTATTTTACTTAATAATGGTCTAAATTGCAAGAGTAGTGATGCTGGCAATTTGGATATGCCAGAGAGAAGCCATAAAGTGCTTCCTTTAAATGCAAAGGTATGTCTAATTAGGCAAAAACTTAGTATATTTAGGGTTTGGTACTATCCGTGGTTTCAGCATCCACTGTGGTCATGATATCCTCCACTGATAAGGGGGACTAGTATAAATTGTAATTGAAAAAATTGACTTAGTAAAGAGAGATCTTGTTAACTTAAGATTCTGTGGAGTCATAAAACATCTTCTGGTATATGTCTTAAATAATCTAATCTACATTTAGTTTTTCCTTTCCACATTTCCAACAAAAATGTAAAAGATTTTTAAAGACTTTGCTAGAGATGCTAGAATTATAGGATCCAAAGAAATATTCATTGGTTTTCATCTGATAATGTAGCAATTTAGGAAAATCTCTGTTGTTCCATTCAGTAACTAACATGGAGGTAATTACTCATAATAGATTATAATAGATTATAATGATCATAATAAATTATCAGCAATAATAAATTCCTCAAAAATCAATAAAAATATTGCATAACATGAACATTCTCTAGTTACACACTCATTGATACTGTTAATGATATTGTTTTGTACCAAGTTTAGCTAAGTCAGAACTTTGTATTAATTAACTATAATTCAATGTAGCAGAAATTGTATTTACTTAATACATATAATTTTGAAGAGACGATTGTTGATTGACTTTAAGATATTGTAGCTTAATATTCTTTTGTATAAAACTGGAGAGATGGACTGGGAGTAAAATTTAGGGCTCCGGATTATTCTTTTAAAAAATTATCTTTTCTTTAATTAGGTTATAAATGCCTTTGTAATTATCCTTGACTTATCAGGACCACCAGGGGATAAGAAGGTTTAAGGTCCCCAATGTCATGGGATCAAAACAAAGGTAAAGGATGAAGGGCAGATGGACCTACATTTTAAAGGAAAGAGGCCTGACTGTATGTATATATGTATATATATATATATAAAAGACTATTAGTACCAACTAGTAAGACATACCACACAAAATTTTGTAGCCAGCTGAGACTTCATATTTTTCAGCCTGAAATATTTGGATAATTTATTTTCAAAAGTTTTGTTTGGGTCTATTTTGTTTAGTTATTTATCTTAACTAGATAATTGATAAAATTATTAGCTCAGTTTTTATGGGAAGATGCAATCTATAATCTAAGATAGAAATGTCAATTTGGGACAGTAAATTAGAAATAAAAGTTCCAAGATAAAAATATATATATATTAAGGCACATGCAACATTAAGAAGTTTATACTTTGGCAAAGAGACCTGGCCATAATCTGTTTTAAAACAAATAGATTGTATACAGCTGTCCCCGTATCCCTGGCAAAATGACGATTTAATGTTGATTGAGAGAGAAAGCCTTTGAAGTGAGCGAGGCAGCAGCCCCTAGTACGTCTTTAGTGATCATTATCAGTCTTCCCTGAAGGATGCCTTGGTGCCAAAAGCCCTTTTCTCCAAACTGGTTAAGGTGGATTCAGAAGCGATGGCTTTGTATGTCTGAAAAGGCCTTCTCATTCACAGGCCTCTGGTGTCTTATTCCTTTAGGATCATGAATGTCTGAGAATAAGCAGATACAGCCCCTTTCACAAGAAGGGCAAGGTCCGCAACTGCACGGCATCATGGCATTATTTATTCATCAGGAGAACAACGAGTGCACATGCACCCTGCAGAAAAATCAAATCAGTGTCTGTTTGCTGAGCAGCTGCCTTTGGCAGAGGAGAAGCATTTGGATCTAACTTTGGTAACTGAACAATTAGAGGCATTATTAAATTAGAAATGCAAATGAGTAACCACATTTTCTTCTAAGTTTGTTGTATTTCACTTGCAGTGCTTGAATTAAAACCAGCTCAAAATCTGTAAAAGCTGATTCCTGGAAGCTTAGAAAGTTTCTGTGCTTGTCTGTATATCAATAGTTTCACTTAAAATATTTACATGTCAGTTAACCTTAAAGGACCAAATCTGCATTTCTTCATGTTTACAGGTTAAATAAGTTTAGTGCCCAAATCATCATATTCTTGATGCCAAACACTTAAGATTTGCTCCCAAGTGGAGATTCTGATAGTATAAAACATACAAACTTTTATGTGTTAATAAAATAATGTATTGTAAGAATACCTATAGATAATAAAAGGACTCGGTAATTTGTATATGTAAATATTACCTGATTTGTGAAATAGGCCAGGATTACATCACATTCTAAGAAATTTTCATTAATTGCTGGATTTTTAATCCCAGTTCCTCCATTTACAAGCCCTGGGGCCTTGGGCAGTCTTTACAGCCTCACTGTGAAATGGGTCGAGAATAGTATCTCTCTCTTAAGTTGTCGAGAGGATTAAATAAATTTAATAAATTTAATTAAATAATGACAGACATTAATTGCTGTCATGCATGCATGTACAAATTGAATACAATTTTATCAAAAGGTAAACTGGCAATAATGATTGCTCATTCATCTATCTATCTATCTATCTATCTATCTATCTATCATCTATTTATGTATCTATCTATGTATCTATGTATCTATGTATCTATCTATCTATCTATCTATCTATCTATCTATTATCTATCTATGTATCTATCTATGTTATCTATCTATCATCTGTCTATCTGGCTATTTGCCTTTTCCTCTATATTTCAGTTCAGTATAATTAGCTTTGAGGAAATGTTCATATCGCAATTCACTACGTCAATTCATTTGTGTTTATGTTACACGCTCCTGTGCATTTTGAGGTATGTACTGTAGCTTTTAAACTATAAACTCATGTCTGACCTGATTTGGTGAGTCCAAAAATTAAGACTAGAGAATTTTTTCAGTATCTTATCCACATACTCTTATTATTTGAAGTCTACTACAACACGTGAAACATATCAAAAGAATTATTGAATGATGGTGAAATTTCAGCAAAGTAAGACTGCCACGCGGACAACAGGAAAAACAGCCCCAGGCTTTCTGTCTTCTTCCCGTGGACATCCATCGACTTGGTGACTTCAAGTTCCAGTAATAAACCTTCACTAAATTCCTTGAAGTGATTGGTTCCTTTAGTTCAGGCTCTGATCTGGTGCATAAATCTCCCCTGTAGATTTTAGGTATTTTCAATGACTTTGCTTTCCCTGAGGTTTATTTCTTATTCTTAACAACTAATCACTCTACTTTATTTTCTTCCATTTGCAGCCTTTTTGGTCTCATCTCTGAATTTGCCTTGACTATATTTTACTTTCACTTTGAGATTAGGCTTGAAGCTATCAGCGTGTAAAATTCCCATTAAAAGACTCAAGATTAAGTGTGTATTCCAGAGCAAATTATAAGACGTGCTTAAACTGTGGAATGCAAAGCATTTACTTACGTACAAATGGAAACATGTTAGAACTGTACACAAATTAAGATATTAGAGTATCTTCAGTCCTTTGCGGACAAGGGGAAAGATTGCAGCTTAAATATGTGTGCCAGTGTTGGTAAATATTGGCAATGTTCTAGCAATGAACATCTCTTTAAATTGCTATCTGTAATATTCACATTTTGCACAATTCTTGGATTTCTCAGTGATTTCTCTTAGTGACAGACGGTACATGCTTTTGTGTTTTCATATGTGTCCTAATAAATTTGATTTCATTTTATTTCTTAGTTTTAATTTACACTTTAGAAATTAATTTAAAATGGAAGTTATTTTATTATTACCCCCCCTTTCATTTTTATGTGTTCAAAGACAACCAAAATCATTATTTTAAAAATCCACACATGTGATCTGGAATCAAGGCTTATTACCTCAATAAATACACTTTATTTAAGAGATGTATGTTGGAAGATGATTCTGATCTTATTTTAACTCAATATAAGGGATAAAATGATTTTTTAATTGTCTGGTGATTTTTTAAAAGTTCAGTAATACAAATTCCACATATGCTTCAACTGCAGACATATAAAACCAGTGTGACAAAAAAGGATCATTAAACAATCTGATTTTCTTGTTGGGAGGGTTTAATGCTGTTGGGTATAGTATTAAAATGTAGAATTTGATAGCATGTCTTAAACTTTTAATGATGTGTCCATGAATATAAAACATGGTTCTCCCAGTAACTTTATGACTTCTCCTCTGCATAATTAGTGGTATCTGTTTTATGAGCTTACTGTTGTTTCCTTGATCCCATGAAAATGTGAAACCACTGTAATGATTTACACCATTCCAGAGCTTTAAAGATACGAGCTGTTTCTTAAACTAAATAACAAACGAACAAAAAAATTCAAAAGTATACTAGAATTGAAGTCATAGTAGGACTTTTGAATATTAAAAAACAAATACACATAGGATTTGAAAATAAATACATTTTGACATTCTCCTTATGACATTCGATTTTTAAGAATCACTAATATTGAATATATTCTTCTTTTATTGTAGACATAAATCTCCCTCTTATTATATTTATTTTTTTCTTTCTCATCCAAAATTGAAACATTTGGCGAAAACTGCATTGAAAAATGTTTCAAAGGTAACTATTTAGGTAATTTACCATCTTGAGAGTGATTAATTGAAGTAAGGAAGAAACAGTTTTTACTAAGCATTAAAGATGCGTAAAATTCTGTGCAAATTACGTTTTATTCATTCTCTTTAAATTGTCATTAGCATATGCACAAAAAGATGTCTCGTACTTTTCAGTTTTAGATTTAATATGGTTATTTTATTTCTCATAATATAGTACATATTATTTAACCAACCAAAACTTTGTCATGTTGTCTCAATAACTAAAATAACTTTGACATTTTGGGGGTATTTTTATTATTAGGTATTTTGAAATGTAATTTTCCTCAAAGATTTTTAATAATTTTGTTTTTTCATAGTATTAGTACAGATAGAGAAATTCTATAAGTAAGAAAAATATGATGTTAAATATCCATGTAAGAATTTTATCCCAAAGAAGAAAATAAATAAATGGCACAACTTGTATATCTTTTTGAAGTACTGTTAAGCCCTTTCTGCTGTTGAAATAGAGCTGTGTCCATATGTCTCAAAGGAATGTATAAGCAGCAAGTTTTTCCCACAGTAAAACAATTGATGTAGATTATCTTCTTAAATTGGATTGACTTTTTAAAAATGAATTGGTCAATTATCTGATGCTTCATGTAAACTATTTGATAATAAAAAAAAGTTTTGTAGTTATTGTAAGTAGTTATCATTAAGAAAACATTTAGTAAGATGGCATCTACAGAATAGGCTTCAAGTAGTGGGTTTTCATTAGGTACACCAGATAAATAAAGCATTCTAATTCTTAATTTTAAAAATTGAGACATTTTAAGAACAGACATATAGTTGGAGGACTTACATTACTTTCTGTCAGATATTAACAAATAATTTAATTGTGTTAGTGGTATCTTGAAAACATTTTATTGAAATAATGACAATTGTTAGAAGCGGGGTAGCCCTTGCTTCAAAAAATACATGTGCTTTAGCAAACATGATTGTAAAACAAATTTTAGAAACGTAAAGCCATTTTCTATTTGGTTTCTATTAAGGACATTCCCTTTTGGAAAAATAATTTCTAACAGATTAAGTTAAAAGCTTTTTGATGTAGATTTTAAGACAGAAGTAAGGCCTACTCATTCTAGTTGTCATATTTTTAAAAGCATTTTAAAACCTTTTTCTGATTATTTCTTTGGTCTTTGTACTATATCAACCAAAGACAATATTCTAGTATTTGATGCCCAGGGATCTCCTGCTTTTACACTAACAACTCAGTTCCCACCCATCATTCATTCAGAATTTTACTACAATAGCATTTTTGCTAATAGTCCATCTAAAAATTTTCCCTTTAAAATGAAAGACATTAGTGCCCTACATATGTTTAAAGAAAACATACTCCAAATTAAGTGATATAAGGATTCAGTAGATTTGTGGAAGTTTTGATTTTTTGACTCCAACCTGCGAGAATTTATTTTACTACAGCTCAAACTTTTTTTTCATGAACATTTAATAGCCATTGTTCACATCCACTATAACACTCCTTTATTCCATCCAGTCCTTGGCCCTAGGTCCTAAAGTAGCAGTCTCCATGATTTGAGAAGCAATAGAAAGAGAAGAAAATTCTGATAACTATGATGACACTTTTAAGTGTATGCAAGTAAAATTTGGGTTCAGTTGGAGTGGGCGGAATTCTATAATAAAGACTCACCTTAAGCACCTTACAATCTTTTGTGGAGTTACCATAATCAATACATTTAATTTTGTCAAAATAGACTTAGAAAATGTACTTTGAGCTAGTTTTTGTTCCCATTTGCTATACACATCTCACTTTTGAATACCAATTACCTTTCATACAAAGCTCATATGCATTAAAACTGTACTCTTTCATTAACACATGATTTTTTATTTTTCTAATGCAACAGATATTTGGGGAGCACCTCTTGCATCTAATTTTCTAAGGGAAAGATGTGATGTGAGATACAAAAGTAACTCTCTTATCACTACCGATATGAGACCCTGACACTTAGCTTGGGCCTCTCTGTCCCCGAAGTAGCAGCCTGATGAACAATGCACCTTGATTTCCCAATGGTATGTAAGGAGACTAAGACCATGTCTTATCTATCTTCTATTTTAATGTCTGGCACATAGTACACATTCAGTACATATCTGTCCATTAACGTGCAATCGACTTAATTCGTTCACCTTTGTATCTCCTGAACTGAGCTTATTGTACATAGTACCTCTTAATAAACAATCAATATACCCCATATGTAGACCCACAGAATGATCTGCAATTCTCTTGGATCCCAATACTTTTCCCCTGTGTGCTCTTTATTCCTCCCACTTGCAGGAAAGGACTTTCCTATGCCACTTGAATGGCTTCACAACATCCGACTCATTCCTTCCAAAATCACCTCAAAATTCACATTCTTTGTGAAGAAGTTTTATTTGAAGATTAAGCTTATTAAATCAGGAAATGTTCCTAGATTGAGAATTACTTGAAAGCACTATTCATCTCTTCCATACTAATGATCCTGAGTTTTCAGGTCCTCTGCTCTCATTCATTCATTTGAGATGATGGACCGTGAGCCTGCTAACCCATCAGAAACAGCTCCAGTTGACCCAGGAAGTCCTACACTGGGACCACCATTGGCACCTCGTTTTTTCTTCATATTTTCTTACTGATTTGGCCTTTATTCCCTGTAACTTTGTGATCTGTCTTACATGAGAATTTTGTGATAGCTTGCTACTTCAGCACCTTTGGTTAATATCTGGCTGGGGACCATGGCACATGACATGGATTACGAGGTTTGAGGTAGGGCACTTAAGAGGGTATTTCATTCACTGAGGCAAAAGATAATGAAAATCTATCTATTATGGGAAAGAAGAGGAGAGGACAGATTTGAAAGCTCTGAACATAATCTATTCTTGGTCTTAATTCATTTTTTATTCCTACTAATTTATTTGGAACGTATTTACTGAGAATCTTCTACATGCTTAACGTTTTGTTAGGTGCTGAGTATACGCACTTGAATAATACAATAGAGTAGGAAAATCACTATTTTAAGGGGAGTCCCGGGTACAGGGGAATACATGAAAAGGACAATTATCTTGGGTTTGGTGGAGAGGGCTCTCAAGAAGTCTTCTTAGAGGAAATAGTAGTTATATTTAAAGATGAAATGAACTTCTCAAGGTGAAAAGTGGTTCTGCAAAGGAAAAGCTGTCTCTGATAGACACACAACTGGGCCCAGAGCTCTGCGGGAGCATGGGGGTCTTCTGAAAACCAGAGGGCTGCCATTTAGAGTTCTAGGAGTGAGTGAGTAGAAATGAGGCTAAAAGGATAGATTAAGGTCATGATCACAAAAGCCACATGAGAGTTTGGTCTTTATCCTGGGCACAAAGGCAAACTCAGAAATGTTTAAAGTAAAGTAAATAAAGATTGGATCTTTTTTCCAGAAAGATTACTCTAGGGGCGGCATGGAGAATAGACTGAAGAGAGTGCCAGCCTGAGGGAAGGCCGTCTAGCTGCTGAACAGTTACGTGAGTGACAGGAGTTGGAGAGGAGGGTGGTGGTTTGAACTGGGGAAGGGGCAGAAGATATGGCATTAAGTGGAAAGACTTAGGAAGCATTTAGGAGATGGAGTAAGCAGGACTTGTGAATGGTTTGATGCTAAGGGAGGAATGGATGGAACAAAGAAGAATTAAAAATGACACCATATCTCTGACTTTACTTACTGTGTGAGTGGTAATGTCACTTAAATATTGGAGGAAGGTCAGATTCTGGGCAGAAAGATAACATTTTGTTTTAAAGATGTTAATTTTTAGGTATCTATTGGGGATAATGAAGGGAGGAAGAGAATATGAATGAGAGACAGAGTTCTGGGCTGGAGACATAGATGTAGAATTTATTAGCATCTTAAGACGGTACATAAGGCATTAAGCATCAATGGAATCACATGCTGAAAGCACATGGAGAGTATAGAGAAGAGAACAGAGGACCTGAAACTCAGAATCATTAGTATGGAAGAGATGAGTACAGAAAAAGCAGCCTAGAATGGAGCTGGGAAAGAGGAGCCAGAGGTACAGGAAGAAGAAAAACACCCAATTTGTGAAGTGTCCACTACGATGAGGAGGAGTTAAAAATCTGTCTCAAGTTTATGACACAGAAGGTTGCATTTGGTTCTTTTAGCCAAAATGAAGAATAAAGGAGGGAGGAAAAGGATGTTTTATGGGGACAGGAAAATTAGTGCTTTGTTGTGGATCAGCTGAGCTTGAGGTTTGTGAGGCATCCAGGCTGAGCTATGTAGCTATCCTTTGGATATTTGGATCCCCAGAGAAAAAGAATCTTGGTCCTTAAATGAACCTTGGTCCTATGGCAAAATATATCCTTGACTTCAAAGCATTTCATTGGGACCTCACTATATCATTCTTTGCATTACCTGGAATGCTGTACATTTTTGATGATAACATTTCTTACATTACTTTGACTAAAATTACAATCCCTCTCCCACAAACAAACATGCAGATGAACAAGCAAAACACATTCCTGGGTGAAGCACAGAAAGTGCTTTTGGTGTCAGAACTGAACTCAGGAACTTAGGGTTTGACAGACCTGGGGTTGAGAACTGGCTCTGCCACCTCCTTGCAGTGTGACCTCGGGCAAGGTCGCCTCTCCAATCTTATATAGGTTTTTCATCTGAAAAACTGGGCTAGTAATATTCAATATTGTAGAGTGTTTGAGAGAATAAAATAGGTGATATATGAAAATAATCTAGTATGGTAATTTACATCTAATCAAAGCCCTGTAAATAGTGAATATTATAATTATTTAAAATCATGAGACACAAAAAATTTTTAATTCCTCATACTTGCCTTATATTTCATGATGACATCTACTTTTTCTTCCACCTAAAGTACTCCTTAAATTCCTTCCAGTATTAGCATCATTCCCTAAACAATAAACTCAAGATTTTGTCACACATATAATTTGTTTGGGAGAGAAATTACTATTCGTGAGTGACAATAGGAAGGATAAGATAGAGGAGGAAATAGAAGGAAATGTAGCAAATAGCATTGGTGTCAAGGTGGGGGCAATCCAGCTCAGGAGTAAAAAGTGTTCTTACTACTAACTGTGAACAAAATTCACAAAGCAAGGCATCCATGAAAGAAAACAAATATCAGACAAACTAGTTGGGTAGGAAAGAGTGAGGTGGCTCCCCCCACCCCCACCCTTGATATAAACTTGTCTATGCCCGAATAATCACACACTAGATTATTGTTTCTTCATTCATGTCTGAAACCCACAGACATTGTGACTTTACTCACTCCCTTATTTTCTCCAAGGTCTGGAAGAATGTGGGTATAAACTAGTACCAGAAAGATGAGTTTATGGGGAAATAGTCTTATGTTAGCCTATTACAAAGTGTTTCTCCATCATGGCACCTTTTGGTTCAGATAGAGTTAGCTTCAAATAGAGGTCTAGGAGTCATCTCTCCTGTTTTTCTATTCATTTGCCCTTACCCCGTCCCTTGCTTCGACTCCTGGCTTCCTCTTAGTGGCATGCCAAGATCGAAGCCTCTGAGACTTTGATTCTTGACTCCATGTACAGAAACTAATAGAACCTTTTGGAACAAGCTGAGTTTGCTCTTTGAGATTTTTCCAGCGTGAACTATTTGCGCAGACAAACATCAACAAAGATAAAACAACAATTTCCTCAGGCTAAATTTTACCATGTTTAATGGTTTAATTGTAATCTATTATTATACTCAAAGATCTTACTATGGGTGAGGATAAGAAAGAATAAAGTCTTCGAAGGAAAATTAAAATTTTATCCTACCTCATAATATTCTGAAAATGAAGGGAAGAATTTCCTCTGATTCTCGCCTTCAATCCCATTGAAGAAGACTTCCTAGTCATTCCCAGTGATCAGATGTTTAACCTCAGTCAGCAGAGAACTTTGCTGCCTGTGCTCTGAAAAGAGCATCACGGAAAGCAATGTTTTCCGGTGGTTCCTAATGAAACAGAAGAGTACTCCATTTATGAAACTCCACGATCGAGAATACACATCCCCGTCGCAATGAAACGCAGGGAGTAAGATAGAATCATCTGGTCTCGTTATGAATAACACACTCTGTTTAAGTTAACACAGTCTATTCAATTCAATAAAGGTGTTTTAAGTGGCTATTATATGCCAGTCATAGCAGTAGGTCTAAGTTTAACAAAAATAAGGTCTCTGCCTCCTATGATTAACAGTCTCGTTTACTATATATAAGTAAACATATAATATAAGGAGCTGAAGGCTTAAATAGAGGTATTATAAAGTGCTAAAAGGGAAAGTATAGTGCTTGGATGCATTTGTATACATGTTTGTGGAGGAGGCTAGAGGCCTGAGGATGTCTGGGAAAGAAAAAGAAGGGAGTTGAGTAAATAAACAAATACAGTGATTAGCATGTTTGAGAAAATTATTTCTGTCTTATACTTACGCGTGTATCAGGGGAATGTCAGCAATACTATGAATCTAACTGCTGGCCCTCTGTGTGTATAGAAGGTTAATGTACATACTACCCCCTTCTTCTTGTCTCATTTATTTTCTATTCTCCAGTTTGGAGAAGGATGTATTGGTTTTCCTCCTTACGTAATTTCGTCTGTGACACGCTGTGTTGCCAATAGTGATGGCAGAATAAGGCTAGAGTGCAACCTCAAGTCTGGCTTCTGGGAGCAAATAAACATGCTCTTGCACTAACCACTTATGCTCTTTAGAAAGCTATTTACTATTCCCGCTGGTGGGCGGGGCTGGGATGAGCGGCAAGGCTTTGGTGTAGAGAAAGTCACATTTTCAAATGAAAAACCTTTTTGCAAATGACTCAGCCGTTTTTTACGCAGTTGCTTCGGAGAAATGTTGCTGGGCTTTCTGTCGCGTTTGGAATAGTTAAAATATTATATTTGAAGAAATTTTTCTTTCTTTTGGAATTTAAAAAAATCTTAATGTTATTGTTTCTTGGTTGCAAGAATAGACTACTTATTAAGAGATCAAATATTCCGAACAACTCAGATTAGCTGCTGATGCTGCTGATGTGTAATGCCTTTCCTAATTCTGATAACAGGATTGCTGTCAGATATTTAGTATGAGTGAGACTGGGGAAAAGGGAAGTTATACTTTACGGTATCTAAGAAACATTATTACATAATCCCCAAATTCACTTCTTTTCTTCTTTGAGGAATCATTTACCTGATTTCAGTAGAAAAGGGAAATATGTGGACATTTATGGAAGTTAGAAAAATATGTTACAAATATGTACTACTGAGGATCACAGAAGTTAAAAATGGTAATCAAGGGGCTATTTGCAAGAGGTATCCAGTAATGCAGAGTAGCCATACAGAAGGACTTGGAATGAAGAGTGGAGTCTGTAAAATGTGACCAGAACGGGACTGAGGGTGTGGAAAGCATGTTATGTAACCAAGTATTTGGTTAGAAAAGATGATGGGTTGACTTTGTCACAAGGGACTGCATGAGATAAGAGTACCCTTATTATGTGGTCTATTGCTTACTTTAACACATGGAATTTAAGAGCATGATAGCAGCTTAGAGTTCATTTGTTTGGCCCCTTTATGGAAGAAATGGATCTCCAGATGGTTAAATGACCTAGTTAGAAAGAGAAATGGGAGCTTTCTTAACTCCAGGGCTCTTTAAACATCAGCATATTTCTTAATGCCATTGGTGGGTGAAAAACTAAAACACAGTCATGACATGAAAATTTTAACTACTGTGTAATTTGCAAAACCAAGATTCCACTATGTTAATGAATTCATTTGATTTTCTGATGCAAAGACAAAGTTGCTTTGCATGTTTAGAAGAAAATTGGCTTGTTTTCTACCACTAGGTGGCATGATATGTTTTTTTTTCCCCCTGAACTTTCCGTTGAAAGGAATTTGTCCCTCTCTATACACCCGCCCACCCACCCACACACCCCATCTATTTTTTGTGGACTTCTGTCATTTTTACCGCTACGAAATTTGACTTGGAGTGTCTGTTTGTAAAGTACTTACTATCGAAATCAAACCCGTTACTTGCCACTTTTTCCATGACATGATTTCTGCTTTACTGACACCCGCCTGTCTGGCAACTTTGTAGGGGAGGAGAAACTAGATTTGGCTTCAGTTCTTATTTATGCTCAGTTTAATAATGGTGGACAAAGTCTCTTTTTGTTTTGCCTTTTGGAGAGAAGAAAGAGACAAAATTCTCAGTGATTCTTAAGTGGCCACTTATTCATTTATTCAATATCTATTAGCAGCAAATTATTTAATAGGTAATTATCTATTAATAATACTTTGGCTAATTACCTAGCTTACAATGCCTTTTTTTTTTTTTCCTACCACAGAGAACATTGAAAAGTTGAGATCAGGGTTGTAAGAGCAGCTATCTGTTTAAGTGAAAGGAACAGGCGGTCACCAGCTGGGTCTGAGGGACACTGGGAAGACTGAGGGTTCAGCAGGAGAAAGGGACTGAAGTGAAACTTCAACTGCTTCACAGAGTCAGCCTTGCCATCTGGATTTTCTGAGTCATCAGAAGCGTCAGTGTACGAGATAAAGAAAAGAAAGCGCAAGGGCAGGGCTTACAGAATCTATCTTTTTAAAGTTTAGCTTTTCCACCCCATTCATTACTTAATAGATTTTTTTTTTTTGCTTCATCTCTTTTTCATTCTTCCCTTTTTCCTCTACCTTCATTTTTAAGTCCATAATTTTAAATGTCATAGTTTACAAGCTTTCCAAGCTTTCTGCACCATGTCTTACTACTTTAAATAGTAAAGTCCAGACACAAAATGATGTTTGTTCTTAACCCCATCAATACATGATTGGGCAGGAGATTCTTTTAAAAAACACTAATGATGGAATTCACTTCTGACCAGCTGAGTCATAATCTCTGGCGCCGAAGGTAGGATATTTATATCTTCAAAAAATTTCCAGAACATCCTGATACACATTGACGGTCGAGGCCCTGAAACACAGCGACATGTCACGAATCATCTTTCTTTTAAACCAGCATCCTGGTCCTGCGCCATTCTCCTAGTTGGCTCAGGTTCAAAATTCAGTCATCCTTGGCCCTTCCCTGTGTCGTATCTATGTGTAATTAGTCCCTAAATTCTGAATCATCCATCTCACTAATAGACATCTTTCCACTTTGTCTTATTATCAGTACCATCAACCTAATTCAAAGCTTCCCGCCATTCTCTTTTTCCAGCACTGATGTATTTAGCTTCTTTTGCTGATGTTTGATTTAAAAATTTTGTAGCACTCTTAAATGGCAAAATGACAGGAAAAAAATCAGGATAAGAGAAAGCAATATTCTCATAGGTGATTTAAAAAAAAAAACCCTTCTTAGATGTGTAACATAAAAGAAAATTACCTTCAAATCTCATTCTTCAACAGAATGGAAAATCAGCAACGGAGAACATTGCAAAGATAACTTTATTTTTCCCTAGCAATATTACTGAATTACCACTTACTGGTCTTACCAGGAGGGTAAAGGCTATGTGCGTCTTGTTAATCATTGTATCCCTGGGGGGAAGCAAAATGTCTTGTTTTATTAATTATGGCTATATTAGTTGCAAGTAACAGGAACCATCCTGAGATAGCTTATGAAAAATAGGTAAGGTGTTATAAGGCTAAAGAGCACAGTGGTAGAATTTGGCTCAGCCTTAGGAAAGAATTGCAAACAACGCTTGGAGAGCGTTCGAGATTTAGTGTTTCTTTCTGCATGCTTATTTTATTTTTCTTCTTTGCTCCATTGACTAGCTTTTTGGGCTTCTCAGGCCAGTGCGGTATAATAAAGCTGCACTCTGCCCCTAGGTCTATAAGATATAATTCTAGTCATTATTAAAGATTAACTGGCTATTTCCTAAGAACCTTCCTGAGGACAGAATCTAATTGGCCCAGCTTGGGTGACATCATAAACTCTGGTGAATTCAGCCACGAGCTCATGTAGTGGGACTTTGGCTGTCAGAGGTCTATCTCTTAAGGATGGGGGTTCTCAAAAAAAGAAGAATCAGTGTAAGCTGGGTAGATACTCCCAAAATGTCTGCTGCACTGACATGTGGTAGATATGCAATAAATATCTTGAATAAGTAAATGAATAAAAGAATGAATGAATGAACCAAGAAACTCAGTTTGGGATTGCCCAATAAACTCAGATTGATGGGTACTGGGCAATGTATTAAGGATTTACTTTGTACCAAAGACTCTGCTTAGTACTGCCAAGAATAAAAGGCAAAAAAGAAAGACGTTCCTGGCCTTAAGGAGAAAGGCAAGAAGTATCATTCTTTTATAAGGAGAATATAGACAGTGATAAGAAAAACACAAAGTATCACGAATATTTTTCCAGTCAGTGGGGAGATCATAAGTTTGAGTGTGTTAGTTAAGAATATCAGCTGACGAGAAACCCAGAAATGTCAGTGGATAAACATAGTAGAGTTTTATTTTTTGCTGTATAAAGTTCGGTAGGCAGCAGAAGGTGAGGTGGGAAGGAAGGAGGGCAGACTCTGACACACGCAGTCTGCAGGAAGCCCAGCTCCGCCACCTCCAGCATGTGGCTCTTGCCATAGTCATGATACTGTGAATCAAATGCAGCCAGCAGGAGAAGAAGAGTGGCAGCTCTCACAGAAGGATATTACTACTTTTGTTGATGTCCATCGGTCAGTCTATCATCATATGGCCACATAATTTTGCTGTGTCCAGGAGAAAAGGCAAATATGTTTTGGGAACGGCTAACCAGTGACCACCACAGCAGTACTGTCTCATAGCAACAGGAGGGAGAAATAATATAAGTGTGAGAGAAATGCTATGTGAGATCATCTTTGTGGCATAGATCTAAACTATTGGAAAGGGCAAAGCTGTTCTTGAAAGAAAAAAGAGTAATATTGGCAAAGATTTGGAATTGGGAAAATAACTATATTTGGGAAGTGCATAAATAAGAAATGTGGAGAGTAGTTGTATTAAAGTGTAATAAAAATTAAAAAGGTAGATGCCTTTATTTGTCTCTTTGTTTTGAAAAAGTCTTTCTGTACACCTAAGAACATCCATTTACTTCTTCAGGCAATGAATTTTGGTAAGAAATTATGCTGATAATTAGTGAGGGGAACTAAGTTTAAAGGAAAATTGATAGGCAAAACTTGATTTTAAATATCTATGTTGATTATATCTTGTATTTCTATTCTGACATTCTGTATTCTAAAAAAAAAAAATTCTCACTTTCTTTTTAAAATATCAAGTTGGCTTGATGATTGTGTATAAAAGCTGTGCAAATGTATTTATCAAGATAGGGCTTTAAAGCAATCGAGATCAATATTATATTTTTATTCTTCGCCTCTTCTTTCTTAAGTTCAATATATTTCTACAACTGTATTTACATATAAATGTTATTTTCCCTTGGATAGCATTAATCGCAACTAAGTATCTTAAGAGAATAATGGGAGAGTTTTTACTTTTTGCTCAGAATTTCTTTTAAATAAGACATCTGGTATTTGGTACTCAACTTTTATTAGACTGATTGAGCACTTTTAAAGGGGGATAAATCATATGACTTTCATTTTAATTTTTACTATAATGGTTTAATGTAGCCAACATATGCTGAGTAATAGCATTAAAATAAAATCAGTAAATAAAGGATTAAAATCTGTCTGTGTTCAATTTTTCAAAGACACTAATTAGAGAAAGGTATTTCAGATCAGAATTGGATAAGTCAGCAATTTTAAAAAATTATAATACTATAATGAGGACTGCTTGGGTTTTAGAATGTTATTATAGAGAAAGAAAAATTACAAGGGAAATTAACACTTTCACTCTAATTCTAGGTTGTGGGCAGAGTAGAGTAAGGGAACTCTTGCATGACCTTCTCCCCACTGCCAGAAAGCATTTAGACAAAAAATTTCACAGTTATCTACTTTAACTAGAGATATTAACTTGAAAACCGGAATAAGTCGAGCTAGTCTAAGGATGACAGACATTTCTCCACATCATAAGCATTCATTCATTTCAATTTTTTCATTTCACTAACTTGGATATGAGAAAAGCTTTCTATCCTACTCCTTAATATATGGAAGCCAACCAGCTATTGTCTTTAGTTCTGTTTATCGAGGTACAGAAAGGTTTTTGGGATTACATTGGAATTTTATTTATAGCTTTGGAATGTCTTGCTAAATGTCCCTAAATATGGCACTTCTCTGTAAACTGGAATGAAACCTCAATCATTTCTGTACAGAAATTGAGCAAAGAGAATATTCAGGCAAGTATTTATTGGTTTCTTTAAATTCCTTCAGTTATGGGTAGCATAAACAAGAAAATTAAATGAAGTATTCTTGCTCTTAATTATAAATATTTTGAATTTATATATATGGCTGGTAATTCAAAGGAGATTTTGAAAAGTAACCTAAAACATGGTAAATCATAGTATAAAAGATAATTTTATGACTTGTGAGATAATATGGAAAGATGCTGTTATGAATAAAAGAATAAAAGGCTTTCTGTTCAGTGAGGTATAATGTTTTATACCTGCACCCATTTCAATATCATGAATAGGACAGACTCATGTTATGTTTCTTTTTGTGTTTTTCAATGAATAAGAAACATAATTGATTACACTTTGCTATTTTTAGGCATTTACTATATTCATAATTTCTTTTAATTAGAAACAGGATAAACACATCACTGGTTCCATATACTAAGTTAACATATTCAGCACTTGAAAACTTATGGAAAGTAAATTTCAAAAAAATGCAACCATATCTTTGCCTTTCTTTAGTCTCTCAAACTAGTCTCCCATTCTATTCCAAATATCCTAAATTCCATTTTCTGTTCTCTTTTGTTGTAACCAATCCCAAGCAAAGACAGTAGTGTAGGAGAATTTTGAAGGATTGCCACAAAGAATGCTCACCTAAAGACTCCTCTTTTTCTGTTTGCTAATTTGATCTCTTTTCTTCTTATTTGGATAGAAATTTCCACTACTAGATTCATTAGAAATTAGGCAATAAAGCAGGAGAATTACCTTAAAAGATATAAATATATACACTGAGAAAGAAGGTATTGAATCTGGTGTCTTCCTTTAGTCTTACTACTTTTATATTATTTTTCATTCGTATATAATGAAATGAAAATACTATAATGTAGATTATTTGTATTCTCAAGGAGTTTATCACAAAATGGTTAAGATACCTAAAATGATCTATGAACAAGGCTAGTAAACTAATAACGAATTGAGAAATCAAATATAATTATTTTAAATACATATGATACAGGTCATAGCCAAGACAAGGAGCTCTTATGGGTGGGAGTCTATGAGTCTAGTTTATGTGTGGAAATGACTTGAGTTGGGCCTCGGGGATTATTATATAAAGGAAGAGTGGGAATCTAGAGATTGTCATTGAATGGATATAACAGAGAAAAAATTCCAAGTACGGTAACTAATATGGCAGAGGGTAATTTGGGGAAAACCAAGGTATCATTTTGAGTATGCCAAGTCATGAAAGAAATTCCTGTTTACTTAGCATCCATCAGAGATGCACATTGAGAAGATTTGGGAAGGTGTGTGGATATAACCAAAGAAAGAGAATCAAAAGATCAACATCGACTACTTCAAAATTTTGGATTAGTCTAGTGTCGTTCCAAGCGTATTTAGCTTTCCTCCTTTCTACTCCCCAATTTTCAGACACTGTTTCTGGTGAAACACAGTAAAACAAAATATTTTTCTAAATCTCTCTATGCATTCTACTACGTTATTTAGACCTCAGTAGAGATGCCCACAAGCAGAGAGAATAGAGCTGCCACATCATTTTCAACTTCCCAGGTAGTTCTTACTGATTGGGAGCTTCCTGTGTATATTCCCTTATACCTGTCAGGCTCTACACTTGCCAGAAGTTTAGAGAATGTGGCATTTTGTTAAATGGCTCCTACTTTCTTATGAAAATGCAACTACTAGTAGTTGCCCAAAAAAACTTTTCTTATGTAGATATCTATTTTGTATAGAATATAGTAACTATTTTTGTCTTCCCAGATTCATGTTTTTATTAGATCGTATTTAATCTCAAATGTTTTGGATAAGTATTTCCTGTCCAATATTTATTATTTTTTTAGTCTCTTTACACTTGTTTTTCTCCTAGGTTTTTATTTATTTGTTTGTTTGTTTATTTGTTTGTTTTTATTCAGAGAGACTTTAAGAATAAATTCAAGTAAAAGGGCACATTTGACATCATGAAACCACTGAAATTCTAAATCATGGGGAGCCATGATGTCATAGGGCGTCGGACAAGCTTAGCTCAGAACAGTTTCCGTGAAATAGATTCATTTCTCACTGTATTCACCTAACTCTTGCACTGCTTCTTTTCAACAGCCTTAAAAGCTTTAGTTTTCCAGTTAGACAGACATAAGTGAGACACAATGCAAAAGAAAACTTAAAAAATAGCAAATGTCCCTTTAATGCACATTTCTACTATATTGGTTTTCAGGCTTTCTACTCTAGTTGTGACTAATCTGGAGTGCCACATTTGTGTAAATTGAAATAAAGTCAAGTTTTAATTTCTGAGAGTAATGATAAAAAGATTGTTTTATTCCCTTTGGGCAATATTCTAGGTTAATGAATCTATCAAGAATAAGATGTTATTCTGTAGTCAATAACAGCCCTTAGGTGATTTGACTTCCTGTGGTACAATGAGATGGTTTAAACATTGTGAAATATAATTTTTCTTACTCACTGAGCTCCTGTACTCAGTTTAGCTTGGAAAAACACCATTGATTCTATCCCATAGCCGAGGGCCACCATTTCTCTCTCTCTAAGGCTTAAAGAACGACTGAGCATATGCTAGGAGCAACTGTAATTAGAAATTCCTTCATAGACTTTCCTGAAAACCCCATAAAAAGAAATAGAAAGGCGAGGCTTAGCCTATTACATTTATTGTAGGCCCACTGCCTGGTTTCTATTAAGTTTGACAGTATTTATTTTTGAAGCTAGAATAATGTACTAAACTGTGGTTATAAATATTTTCCCCCAAATATCAAATATCTAATATGCAAAAACTGAATAATAACAAAAAGGGTGGAAAGTGACATAACTGAAGTTTACTGTTAAGCCTCAGAAGTTCCACTGAGTGGACAGACACTGATACTTCCTGTCTCACTATAAAGTCTTCTGGTGTTTAAATTTAAGTTTCCATTTTTACTCCGTGGTGGCATATCGATTGTATCTAATTAATATATTGCTGTTCCAATGAAATTGTGTCCATTATAAAACTCAGGCATGTTTTATGAAAGACTGAACATTTGTATTTATTACCGTTTAAGAGAATTCTAGAAAATTCGAAGGCATTTTTTTCCCATCAAAATCTAATGTTATGATATTTTTTAGTGTAATAGTCAATCTGTCTTAAAAAATCACTACATAAAACAGTTTCCCCATAAGACGTGCCTAGACTTTATCTAGACATATCTAGACTTTATCTCAAATTTAACATTTCTATCCTACAACATTTTCTCTTTTGATAGTTGGTCATGTGAAAACAAAACAAAACAAAACAAAACATCTGATGTTTCTCTAATAGAATGATTTTTCCAGTGAACAAAATCTTAGTCTGACATTCCCAGTAAGAGCCTGAACAAGTAATCTTCTTGGTATGTTGAAGAACTTCAAGTTCCCTTATTTTTCCACACAATGTAGCAAAGTTATTGCTTTTACTTTTCAGTTTTTCTTTCTTTTTAAAATAGTGGACTTGAAACTACCAAATCTGATTTTCTTTCTTATGGACAGTATTTATTATGGTGCACATTTTTAAACTTAAGTTTTGTAGTTATTAAACTGGCTAACTATTACTTCTGATAGCACCTTTTAGGCAAATGGTATTCATTTAAGTTTGAATTCTGTGAGTTTCTGATTTTACAAGAATCCTTTGGCGTTAGAAGAGAATGAGAACATCTCTGGATTCTTTCACCCCTCTATAACTGTGAGGCTCAATATACTTTCCATTGAAGGAGTAAGTATTGTCAAGCAGTTAACATAAGCCATTGGAAAAATCCTTTAACTTGGTATGGGCAGAATAATTGCACACAAATGCATTCAGAAATCCTATGGAAAATATAGTGCTGTTAACTGGCATTGTTACAGCACAATTTAGCAAGTATGTTAGAACAAATTATCCCCTTTAACCATAAGCCATTCTGTTTCACGCTTTTTAATGAAGGCCTGTGCCACACACTAGAATACTTCTCACCTCATTACTACCCATAAAAAGCAATGATCCATTCAAAGGCTCCTCATATCTCCCATATGAGTGGTAAAGAGCTTCGCCTCTCATTCTGGCAGAGAGGACAAGGAAGCTCCTTCTCCGCCTGCCTTTGAAGTCAATCATTAGAATGTTTACTAGATAAAAGAACTCAAAAATCTATCTGTGTAATCTCACTGTTGTCATGTGTTAATGTTCTACCCTTCCTTTAAAAACAAAACAAAACAAACAAAAACAAAATAAAACCTGAAGACATTTCTGTTCTTGTTTAGAGACTACAGAAGATTTGCAAGATTGTTAGTGATTCTTTTCTCCTTCAATATTCACAAGATATTTTCAAAGAAACTCTAAAGAGTGGGAAATTTTTAATGGGCCACTGAAATACAAAGTAGGGATTCAATAAAAAGGCAGGCAGAGAAGCAAGCTGATATGCCAGTTTGGAAGAAACAGGTCAATTTTTAAATTAAACTACTTTTTCTCTTCTCAGAGCATCATCCAAAAAAAAAAAATTGATTAGTCTTGGAAGTACACTAGCTTTATATCAGTTACTGATGAGCAGGTTTCACCTAGATTGAAATACCCACCACCACCATCAAATTTACAGTCAATATATATCAATATTTAAAATAATGTACGTTTAATAAAATTTGAGGTCAATACATGTTTTTTGGAAAAGAGTGGTGACTGAGGAAGGATAATACATACATACATACATACATACATACATACATACATATTTATTTATTTATTTAGTGTGAAGACATTACAGGGCTAACCCAACTACAAAATTTTGTACATTTTTTTTAAGTGCCATGTAATAGGAATGAAGAAGTCTACATAGAAGAGAAAGAATTGTCCAAAAATATCTGCTTAAAAATATTCTTTTGACAACACTACAGTATTTTAACCAGTAAGAGAAATAGTTGTTCATTTCTACTACATAATAATTTCTAGTTTGGCTATTAGCTTATTTAACAGTGTGTAACACAATACAACATTTGCAGTTCAAGAAAAAGCCCATGGCAGGCACTAAAATAATTTGAAAGCAGAGAGCTAGCATCTAAATTCTGTAACAAAATACTAGAATCTGGCACATGTTATAAATTTAAATGATGTTTAAATTCAATTCCTTTGTAGGAAAAATACATTTCATGTAAACTTTTTGGTGACGTTTCCAACTTTTTTTGTGGTATCTCTGAAAATATATCTGATCACCTGATGCCACGCTGTCAAACCCTACCAAACACTTAAGCTGAGCAGTTTCTAAATTAAATTGGTATTCTCCAGGTACTTTCCCAGAAACACAAGCTCAGGTCGGATCACACTCACAAAGCTACAAGAGGGAAATGTTGGTACTGTACTTTAATAGGCTCGAGGAAGCACGTGCTTGCAGAGACTAGCCGACCCCTGCAATAATAACTGCACAGCTTTGTTTCATTTGAAAACATAAATCTGTACACACATACTTAGTTAGACATATATCCATGTATATAGAAAAAAGTTCAGCTAATAATAAAAGAAAGGATGAACATTGGCACTGTAGATGTTGACAGCATTATGCAAACTTTTCAATATTCCCTTGCATGCTCAACTTTAACTTTTGTTTATAAAGTCCACTTAGACATAATTTACAACTTCTGTTAACTTAAGCTGGGTTCTGTAAAATCTGTCTAAAAAAATCAGCACAGAGTTCTCTGAGATGTTACAAATATATCTAGATATCAACCATTGAGCTGGGCAAATTATATCCATTATGGAAACTCTGGGTTTGTATTTATGTACCTAATGTATTTTAACATGATGAAGCAAGTCTTACTCCCCCCCACCCCCCTACCCCCGCCTTTTTTAACTCTTACTGTAGTATCTATGAAAGGAGCCTAAGAAAAATAAAATGAGAGGTCGTCACTATGCAACAAATCTTTGGAGTTCACACTTTGCAAGGTGGTTTGAGAAGAAGAAGAAAAAAAATCAGGCAAAAATTCTTGCACATTACCTGAAATTTGTAATTTTATTCTAATATTGTTTAAAGACCTCAACACTTAAAAATGTTATAAAACCACATCTGTATAGCTATTGGAAGAAATCTGACTATCTCATTCTCCTTTAGGACTAGTTAGAAATGTCAGTCAAACAAAATTAAGAGAAAAGGGTAAATCCCACTCTTTATTTACTTTTCTAATTTAAATTGCTTTTGAGATCAAAGACAGAGATTGAAGCTCTTCATAGTATCCACGTTTTAAAATAGCAGAAGAGCAAAACCACTCAGCTTCATATTTTCTTTTCTTGTTCTCACTAGGAGAAGAGCCTGGACTTATCTCCCCGAAGTGGTTCTGAGGAGTGGGGTGGCCTGAGCGGTGACCCGTACCATTTACAGTCGGCTTTGGTCAAAGTAAAAGATCTCTGACTGAGGATGGAAACGGAAGGGATTAAGCGAAAGGTAGATTGATGGAGAAAAAAATAATGTGATAAGATTTTAATGAAATAGTAGTTTTTGACTATGAAAATATGGTTTTAAATTAAGTATTAATACAAGAGGGGGACAATTCCATATCAAAATAGTTGAATAGGCACATGGGGACATTTATAGAGGATGTCAGATTCCTAGTTTACTGTGGCTAGTAAAAGGTGCTAGGGAGAATTGGGGAAGAGAGAAAAGACCTGCTCTTTTTCATTTTTCTCCCTGATTGTGTACCAATAGCTCCTCACTCTTTTTTCGTTTCGTTTTATTTTTTCATCATTTTTTTAAATTAACTTTATTTGAGTGATATTAGTTAATAAAATTACATAGCTTACAAGTATACAATTCCGTAATACAGCATCTGTATACTGCAGTGTGTGTTCACCATCCAAAGTCAAATCTCTCGTCACCATATCTTTGACCCCCTTTACCCTTTTCTACCCCGCCCCCCGCCTCCCTTTCCCTCTGGTAACCACCATACTGTTGTCTGCGTGAAAAAATGGGTAGATCTTGAGATAATCATGCTAAGAGAAATAAATCAGACAGAAAAAGTTAAGAATCATATGATTTCACTCATACATGGGATACAAAACTAAAAGCAACAAATGAACTAGCTCTTCACTCTGGAAGCAGTGGGTTCCAGCCTCTGGTATTTCCTTCTATACTCCCAGAATCAGTCTCATTCTGTCCCCTCTGACATAATCAGGATCTGCTGGGCGGGAGTCCCTTCCTCTGAGATCCAGATTCCAGCTCGGGCCCCTCCTCAAAGCTTCTAGGTTCTAGTTACCCTAACCTCTTCCTTTTGTTGTCTCAGCTTAAGGGTCCCTGTTTCCTGCAGTTACCATCTTTTGTTGTCTAATGCTTGTGAAGCAAGTCCCAATGTTCCCAGTTAGAATTGCAAGTACAGTTTCCATTTCCTTATGCACCAGGGCGAATACACCCTTTTTGCTCCAGACAGATTGGATTTCTTAAGTTCCTAAGACTACTTACTATTCTGCTTCTGATTTTCCACTTCAGTTTTCTCTGCTAGGAATTTTTCCTGTCCCTCTTCTCCCTCCATCCCTCTCTCACTCCTTCTCGGGTCTTGCCTAGGTGATTTCTTCCTGAAACGTCACTTCCTCAGGAAACCTTTCCTGAATCTGTAGTCAGGTTGAATCTCCACATCCTGCTTTTCTAAGACCAGTCATGTCACTTTCTTGCTGGGTCTCCACCTCCCCTCCTGCCTTCTTGCTGTGAGAAGCCAGGGAACATGTCTTATTCCTACCCAGTGCCAGGCATACTACAGGCAATCGATGAATATTGATTATTAATTAAATCACTTTCTTATAATAAAAAAATTGGATAAAGTTATTCAGCTAAATGCATAATTTTATCTTTTAGTCTATTCTCATTTTAGTGATTTCAGGCATATGAGCAAAAAACATGTGGGATTTTTTTTTTTTTTTTTTTTTTTGGGTTTTATATTAAGCTTTCTCACGATCTCCATCAGGCCTTCTTCCAACTCCTGGTGCCAAGTTGCCCTCAACAAATATATTCTCTAAGTAAAAACTACGTGTTTGCTAAGCAAACGCTGTGTCAAGGGAAGTCCTGCCCCCTCCCTTCCACCCAGTTACTGCTCCGGACCTCCCCCTGTGTGCACCTTCTGGAGCAGCCGCGGCTTTGCATTTCGACTTGAAGTTTCCATCTGGGTGCTGTTTCCCTTATTTGCTATTTCAGGAATTTTGATTCCTACATTTTTTTTTTCTAGAGACATGTGAGTATGAAGGAAGATATTTTTAATTCAGTTGAAGCACTTCTCCCCGGTAGCTACTGCTGTTAAAGAATCCAACTAAAAATATTTATGAAGTTATTGATATTTCTACATTAACAAAAACAGCAAGAAAAAATTCTTTGCGGCTCAAGAAAAATAGTGATTTCATGACTGTCACTAGTACTGCTTTCACACCAAAAGCTGCAAAATAAAATCATTTTGTGCAGCTTTTTTTCTTTGCCCACAGCACTAGCGGGTGGCTGTGCTACAGCCGAGGGCATCGTGGCCTGTGGCTGTTGTGACTGCTCTCTCAGATAGAAACTGTGTGGGTAAGAGTAGTTTGCCCCTGCTCCGTTCCCAAATAAGTTACCTGTTTATGGCTCCATCTTCTTTCAGAAAAACTGAATGGAAAACTAATTTATTCTAATGAATTCATGGGTACTGAGGGCTGAGGTAATCAATTTTGGGTAAGATTTGCATTTTTCTACTCAAATTTTCTAACGTCATTCCTAAATTGTGCCTTTTGAATGCAATGTGGCTCTTCCAGTAGCAAGTAGCAGATACTTACCATCTCTGTTCTATTAGACGACTGTTGTAACTGACTGCAGAGGACTTGCAGTACTTCTGAAGATCTTGTATGTGCAGTGATCAAACATAGCTTCACAGTCTCAGATTTAATTTGCATTGTCTCAACCTAAAAGAGAAGTCCAATGGTGGCAATTTTTTATTTATTTATTTATTTTTTAGCTATTTGGGGCCTGAGGTAGCCTCTGAAGCTGATACAAATTTCTGCTTACTTTGCTTTGAATAAAGCTGCCCAGAAAAAGAATCTCCAGTGCATTATGAGTACTTACTCTCCAATGGGTTCCGACCTTAGTGTCCCCCAGTCTGGTTAGGCAGAAGAGAATGTTTTCATTATACTATCACTTACTGATCTGCTACTATTTGCCAGGTAATGTACATATACTCTCTTATGTAATCCTGACAGCACTGTAAACTAAGTATTGTAATCTCTGAATCTGAAGATTCAACTGGTTAATTTCCCAAAGTTACATGGTTAGTCAAGTGACCTGAATGCAGTTCAGACCCAAACCTTCTTTGACTCCAACTCTTTGACCCTCTTGCTCCTTCTCTTTTACGTCACATTGTCTCTCTGTTTTTCAGGTATACAGTTTGATTCACAACTAAATATATAACTTATTCATAAGGATCGTTTAAGCTTAGCGTTCCGACTAAGTGTTCAGGATCATTTAGTGGAATCTTGGCCAAACTCCGACCTACAAATCTATCTTGCTTACATTCTTGAAGATGGGGCTTTGGTAATTTTATAGGCCCTACTACAAATAAATTTTGTTCTGAATGGTTTGAAGGAGAATAAGCAGACTATTTGCCTGCTACTTCTATTCTGATCACTATAATTTGTTATGGAAACAAAGAAACAGAAAACCTTTAAACCTATATAAAATGTAAACTCATGTAAACCCTCTATTGTTCTTGTGTGATAAGTAAATACCCATTGGTGTATGATATTTATAACGTTAACAAATTGGCTTTCAAAAGCATTTGCCAAATTTAGGATTTATTTACTAAGCGGTATATTCTTAGATGAAGTTAAAAGAAATTCTCTTCTGGTAATTCCAGTAATCATTTACCTAGGCAAGAATTTATATTCATGAAGATATGACAAAATGCCAAGGATTCTGAATAGGAAGCAGTCATGTGTTGGAGTCAGTTCACACTGTCTTGCAAGGGCAGATTGTTAGACATTGAGGAATTTTGTGAGCATGCTGTTAAATACAGCCATCACTAAAAATTGGATTTTATCAACTCACAATTAGATAAAATATTAACAAAGGTCATACTCAAAATTGATTACTTCCTAATTAATTTATATATTTACTATCATCTATGCTTAGGATAACTTATACCTATTGTATTATGAACTATTGTATTATTTATGGTATTGTGAAAATACCACATAATAGTTTTCCGTTGCATATTTCTTTCCAACTCCTCCTTCATGAGGCATGTTAGTACCTTGAATTCCATCTGTGGAAGTATAACCACAGAAATTGGCAAATGCTAGAATCAGGGCTTTATTTATTTACTGATGCTCTAGACTTTAAAAAATGATGGAGGAAATGTTAATACTGCAGGTCAGATTTAAAAGTGTGTTGAATCTGTAGCTGTTACATTGTGACTAGTGCAAAATTTAATGACTTATCCTAGTGTTTGCAAACTTTTATGAAATAGAGCAAAGCAAACGCTCCTGTCATTGGCAATGAGTGAAGTTCCAACATATTTCTTCGATGATTTATTTTCATCTTTTTTGTTAAGTTAAATGAAAATATCAACTGAAGTTCATGGTGGAAATACATTTATTCACCAATTATAATCAGAGATTGATTATGGATTTAAGAGTTTGTCAAAAATCAACAAAAGCCTTCTGTGAGAATAAATCGACTACATGGAATTTGAAAAAAAGAGTTTCAGATGTTACTACTAATTGTGATTTCTATGCTACACATTCTTTTATAAGTAACATTTAAATAAACAATAAACATACACAGACATTTTTTCCTTCCAGAGAGTCTGTTGTTAATCATATACCAGCATACCATTCACATGCAAGCCTTATTTAGATTCCAATTTGTTCTCTGTGAATTGTAACGTTACCATCTGCCTTACAAGGGAGAGGATTATCCTTTGAAACCGCCAATTGAAGTATTAGTATAGTTAGTTGCAGAAAAGCAAGTCCTGCAAAGGCTACAGGCTGAATCTATCATGGCATATTTAAATCTTCTGAATGTCAATGGATGATTTGCCCGGAAAGGATAAACACCTTGTTCTGTAAATTTTTGGAAAACTTCCTTCCTTCTGGAACACACAAAATATGTGGGGTATCTATGACATCCAAAAGAACTTTAAAATTCCTATTGAATTTTGTTTCCTTCTGGATAGAGCTAGTGAATTAAAGAGTATGTGAAGTTTTTTCAAAATAATTACTCAAGCCTTAGAAACTTTTGTCACCACTGTCAATGTTGAAAATCTTGAGTTACAGAGTCTAAAAGGGATCTTTTATTATTATTTAAAAATGTTAAATTTTTACTTGTTTCCTTTCCTTCATTTCTTCTCTTTTCTTTTAGCTTCTCTTTTTTTCTTATAAATATTTTCATTCATTGAAGAATTTGAGAACAGAGGTATCTTATTTAGAGACATATAAGAATTCATGGAAAGTTACAAAAAACAAAGTAAGTAAAGTACAATTAAAAAATTATTATTTCAGATATTTACTATGAAGGAATTATAAAATGACATGAGTCATTATTTTTGAAGTATTTCTAACTTGTTTGTATACTTTGAGCTTCTATTACTTTAACACTGTAGATTTCTAATATAAGAATGACAAATGGTTTAAAGGGCCCATCCTGTTCAAGATTTCAACTTCCACCTATTCCTATGATGATTTGTTCAAGGATTAATAAGGTATTTTTTGTAGAAACTGTTAGGCCAATTTTTTCTCTATTTCTGAAGCAGGCAGTGTGTGTGTGTGTGTGCGCGTGTATGTGTGTGTGTGTGTGTGTGTGTGTGTGTGTGTGTGGTGTGTCTTCATAAGCATCCACAATAAGTACACTGAGAATCCTCAGAAGAGTCTAATTTCCTTTCTCGCTATTTGTGAAATGTCTTCTTACATTTGTTACATACGGGAGGAAATTTAAAATGACAGCCTATATTTGTTTAAAGCAATAGAAGTTTGGTGCTCATCATGTGGTCAGTAAGCAAAACCCACTTTTGTTTATTTGGTTTTATGAATCTAAATTCTTATGATTGTCCTAAGAACTGGGAAGTTAAACAACAGTCTTTGTTTTCCTAACAGAGCTGTTCTCTTAAAGATAGAGTCTAAGTTATCCAAAAGTTCTAAAGAGATAATCTAAAGTAATAATCAAAAGAATAGAAAGTATTGTAATTATACAATCGAACCACCTTTGCAAGTATGATGTTTGGTGTTTGAGATCCAACAGCAAAATAAATATAAAGAAAAATTTACACAGTATTATAATATTCAAGAGATACTGTAATGTGGTTCTAAAAATTTTTCATGCTATAAAAATATTTCTGAAATGAAATCTCTTCTACTTTGAGTTCTAAAAGCAGTATTAAATTTTCTAGAAAATAGATTTTCATTTATTTTGAATAATTCTTCAGTAATATTATCTTCCTGCTTTCTTTGGAAGAAATCTATTTTCCAAAGCTTGACGGATTTTAAGTTGAGGCTTGAAACTGAAATTTATTTCTCCCAAGGAGTATTTGCACCTCTCATTTCATTGATTTAGTGATGAGAAAAATGTGACAACTTTCTTTCCTTTCCATTGATCTAAGTTATATGTTTGCTTATCTTTCAATTACTCTCTCTATCCTTAACCTTCACTTATTTTGAGACCTGTGACATATGAACTTAACTCATCCTTTTATCTTTTATGCAGAATATGAAACTTACCCATTTGCTTTCTCTTATAACAATGGTGGTAGGTCCAATACAAGCCAAAATGTCAGTTCTTGAGTGAAATATTGCCTGTGAGCCTCCCTACTGCATTTACCCAGAACAGGCTTTCAGTATTATATGATTATTTGCTTTTCTTAATTTCGACCTCATTTTTCATAGATTCAAGGAATTCCATGATTGTCAGCCATCTTACAGACCAACAAACCCAAATACTTCTTTCTTTAATAAAGGAATTGGAACCTAAAGATCATAAATGACTTGCCAACATCGGAAGATAATTTGGGGCACAGTGGAGAATAGAATATTTTTGAGCTTCTATTTCTGTTCTATTTCTACTACTTTATATGGCCTCTTCTGAGGCTCAGATCATCTAATTTGTGGTTACTCCTTACAAATTAAATGCAAATCCAGAAATTTCAGTATTTTAAATATTCATTTGATTGTCTTAGCTATTGGATTGTTAGAACCTGTTCCACAATGAGTAAAAACAGGAGTGGCTTAGATTATAATCTCTGGCAGTGACTACTGACTTTCTTAGCCCAGATTAACCTTCTGGTGGAAAGAACAGAAATAACTAATTTTCCCTCGGGTGGAATTAATTGTACATTGCAAATCCCTAAGGTAAAGAGGCATTTTGGTTCAATCTGGTTTCTCTCTGTCTCTCTTCCTTCCTTTCTTTTCATTCTAGTTGAGGTTCTGCTCCCAAAACAGTCATTCCTTGATGATAAGCCTGTCAGAACATTAGAAGTGCAATGTACTTTGGAGATAATCTGGTCTCCATCTTTCACTTTACTGAGAAGATCCAGAGAGATGAACTGGCTTGTCAAGACCAGCCAGAGCTACAACCTGGGATTCCTACGTCTTAATCTCTTTCCACTGCTCCATGATATAATGAGGTAGTTAACATGTACTTCTTTCGTCCTAGGTAAGAAGTAGAAATAAAGAAAATAAATGATAACTACATACTATAGGCATTCCAATTTGAATTTATTTAGAAACATGAATGCAGATACCTTAGTTCATTGCATCACAAGGACGCAAATATGAAAAGGTTTTGAGTTTCGTTTCATTTATTGAGCCATTTATATAGCATTTTTAAATTATCATGGTAAAAATTTAATGAGCTCCTTCCAATATTATAATAGGTAGTATGGAAAGTTTCAGCATAGAAAACATCTGTTACTAAATGGTTATGGTTTAATGAAAAGAAAATTTAATAATGAATTTACACCTCACCTTGCTCCAAAAAATTTGAAGCAGCTAATCCTCTGTAGTTGAAGTGCTCCCACTCCCACAGTCGAAAATCCGCACTTACAACTTTTGACTTTATAGTCGGCGCTTCGCATCATGGGATTCAACTAAACATAGATGAAAACCATCATTTTCATCTGGGTTGAGAATCTGCTGCTGTGAAACCACAGTTAGGAAACCGCAACTGGGAACGCGGGAAAACCTTCTCCATCTGGGATTGGTTGAGTTAGCTGATGGAAACCCGCAGATACCAAGAACTGACAGAGTTGAAAACAGTCCGCTTATACGTGGGCCCCACAATTCAAGCCTGTGTTGTTCAAGGGCCACCTGAATATGTGAGTACCAAAGGAAGGTGATTTGGTAGGTGTTCTTTGCACAGTCACTGTGACAGAGACAGCTGCATGTGCTCACTTGCTTCCTTTTGTTCCTGAGCCCGCAGCTTAAGTACATCTCCCAGCCTTTCAGTGGGGCCGCGGTACTGAGTTCTGGTCAGTAGAAGATGGGTGGTCACAACATATACCCTCTTACTTGGTACTTAAGACTAGTCGTGTGATCCCCGCCCGCTATCTCTGCTTGTTTTCAAGCTAGATGAAAACATGAAGCCCTTAAAAGATGGTAAAACCACAGAAATTGAAGACAAGGAATGTTCGAATGACAACATAGAGAAGAATCACCCCCACCTCAAACTGCAAATGACTACAACAAAAATATGAAACCGATTTCTGTTCTTTTATGATACTAGGTTGTTAGTTTGCGCAACCTGAATAATGTAGCCTATTTGACCATAGAGGAATTTGCTTTGGACGTTTTTGGATTGAGAAATAATTGCTTAACCCTGAAATAATTCTCATTAGAAATTTTGTGCTTGATAAAACTTATCTTCTAAGAAAAAACATTTTGTCTGAAATGCATTTTGAATGAACAAATTAACAAAGTAATGGCTATAGTATTGAAAAATAAATCTTGGAGATGACAGACATGTTTGGAATGGAAAAAGGATGGAGATTATGCTGGAGACAGTGGTAAACATATGTTAACTTTATTAGAAAATGCTAAATAATCTTTCAAAGTGGCTGTACCGTTTTTACATTCGCACCAAAAACAAGAGAGTTTCAGTTCCATATTCTTGCTAACATTTGTTATCGATATTTTTCATTTTAGCCATTATAGTGGGTGCCAGTAGTATCTCATTGTGATTTTCATTTGCATTTTTTTAGATAAATGTTGAACATCTTTTCATGCGTTTATTAGTCATTCATATATATCCTCTGGTGAACTGTTTAAATTTTATTTGTCTCTTATTTTGAGTCCTTTATATGTTCTGGATACAACTTCTTTACCAGATACGTGTTGTGAAAATATTTTCTCTTAATCCATGGCTTGTATTCTCATTTCCTTATAGTGTCAAAAAGTAGATGTTTTTTGTTTTGCTTATATCCATTTCATCAATTTACTCTTTTTTTTTTTTTTGCATTTTTGTGTGCTCTTTAAGAAAATTTCACCTAACATAAAGTTGTAAAATTTTCTCCTTTACTTTCTTTTGGAAGTTTCATAGATCTGTCTTTTATGTTTGGGCCAATGATCCATTTTGAGTTAATTTTTATATGTGGTGTGAAGTAAAGGTTGAAGTTTATTTCTTTATATATAAATATTTACTTGGTCCAGAACTGTTTGTTGAAAAGACATCCCATACCCTGTTGAATTACCTTAAGTTTATTATATTTCTATCTTTTACTAATTCCCTACTAGCTTTGTGATATTCTTGGATTGGGTAGAGCAAGCCATGTAATTTTGTTGTTGTTTTAAAAATTGTCTATTTTGGTTTTTTTGCATGTCTATATATATTTTTGAGTCATCTTGTCAATTTCTACACAAAAGTTTATTGGTATTTTGATTAATATAATGAATCTATTAATTACTTTGAAGATAATTGATTTCTTCGCAATATTTAATTTTCTAATTTGTGAACATAGTATATTTCTCCATTTATTTATTTAATTTCTCTCAAATATGTTTTGAAATTTTCAGTGAACAGATTTTTCACTCATTAAGTTAAATTTATCTGTAAATATTTTATGTTCTTGATGTATGGGATTTTTTAATTGAAATTTTCAATTGCTAGATGCTAAAATTTAGAGATACGATAGAGTTTTATTTGTTAACCTTTTTTATTGTGACTTTGCTAAAGTCACGTGTTGTTAGCCATGTTTTTGTAGATTCCTTAGGATCTTCAATGACAATCATGTCATCTGCAAGTAAGGATATACTTATTTCGTCCTTTCTAATTTGTATGCTTTTTTTTTCCCCCAATATTTTTGTGGTAGCTAAGATCCTCACTACAGTATTGAATGGAACTTCTGAGATTAGATATCCTTCTTTTGATCTCAATATTCAGGAGGAAAGCATTTGCCCGTTTACCATTAAATATAACATTAGCCGTAGAATTTTTGTTAATGTTCTTTAACAAGTCAGAGTAGTCTACTTTTATTTATACTTTCCTGGGGGTTTCTGTCATGTGCTGATGATTTTGAATTTTGTCAAATGATTTTCCTCTGTTTACTGAAGATGATAAAATGTGTTTTGGGGTACTCTATTGATACAACAAATCACAGTTATTGATTTTTAAATGTTGAAACAAACCTCACATTTCTGAAATGAACCTTATTTGTCGTGATATATTATTATGTATTTCTTGTCATATTATTTTTTATGTTTCCTGAATTGATTTGTTGAAATGTTATATAAAATTTTGCATCTATATTGAGAGATATTAGTGTTTCACTGTCTTTATTGTAAGGTCCCTGTCTGCTTTGAATATCAGTGTAATGGTGGAATCTTTAATTTTTGGAAGAATTCATGTATGATTAGTATCATTTCTTCCTTAAATGTTTAGTAGAATTCACTAGTGAAGCAATCTTCTTCCTTTTTTTTCTTCTTCCTCCTTTTTCTATCCTCTTCCTCCTCCCCCACCTCCCTCCTCCTTCTTCCTGCAGCACATTTTTTGAGTGAGCTTTGATAGTTTATGTCTTTCATGAAAACCATATGTCATTTTCATTACTTATTTACTTGTTTGTCTTCTTTATTAGATTTTTATAGACTCTTTGAGGGAAGGGACCCTGGTTTTTATTTTTAAGACTCCAGATCTTAGTATAGTGGCAACCACATGGTAAGGATTCAATAAATATTTCTTAAATAAATGAAGAGGTGGATGAAATTTCAGTGGGACTGTGAGGAGTTTCATAGAAGACCAGAGGTAGATCAGGAAGGACGGAGATGAAAGAAATTAGAAGCCCACAAAGAAAGAACAACACTAACATAGCCCAGAGGAGACAAGAGCAGGGCACGGTTAGGGAATGGCAGAGCATGCATCTTGGGATATTCAAGTAGAAATTAAGCTGGATTAAGATAAACCAGAACTAAGCCAAGGGGTTTACTGAATTGAGGAGCTTGGAGATTGGTCTGTGTACACTGAGAAGCCAATGAATTTTTTTGAGAAGGGGAGTTCTGAGAACTGTTCTGTGTTTAAAGGGATGTTTCTGGTGGTACAATGTGAGACTGATTAGAGAGGATAGACCCAAGAGGCAATGAAAGCAGTTAGGAGGCTGCTGCAAGACTCCGTTTGTGAGTAATAACGGGGACTCAAACTTGCCACGCTATGGGTGTGAGGAAAAAAAGATTTTTTTAAAAAAGTAGGATTCTTAAGATGTTTTTCACTTGAATGGGCAGTGACTGAAGAGACAAAAGATAATCCTGACTTTGGGTGGATGGTAATGCCATTGACTAGGATGCAATTACAAGCAGAAGGGCAGGTTTACTGCAGAAGGGAGCTTAATAACAACGAAAGAGTTCTGGGACTCAAGAAAATTGATGATTTCGGAGCCAAATGAATAGTAACAAAAGTCAAAGCCACTGAAATAAATGAGAACAGTGAATGAGAAGAAGGCCTGGAAATGGGGGTATCCTCCATATATAGAGAGAAAAAAATAGAAAGCTAATGAAGTTTTGGCAGAGGGGAGAAGGAGAGCCAAGAAAGCGCAGAGATGTGACTGTCTTCCAAGAGTGTTAAGAAAGAGCTGATGACTACGACACGGTGCAGTAGAGTGATTGAGTTTAGAGCCAAGAGTCAGATTTCCTGTTGAATCTCTGCTTTAACATTTGTAGGCTGCCTGACTTTGAGCAAGTTGTATAACTTTTATTTGTAGCATGAAGGCAACCTTATAAACTATAGCATAGGCTGTGGCAAAGAATAAATACCTTTTTTTTTGTGGCATATACTAAGCAATTAATATCTAATATTATCAATAGTAGTAAAAGATGCTTCAGTTGAAAAGAATGAGGGAGAAGTGGATATAAACTTATTCTGCTTCTCTGGAAGGCAAGCCAAGGATTACAAACCTGTAAGAACTACTCTTATGCAGATGTGGGGTTTTCAAGTCTTTTTGCAATACAGATATCTTTATAATTCTTGCCTTGTCAGTGTTTCAATGGGACATATGTCTGTGTGTATCTGAATAAAAATAGTTCATTCTAAATAGATCTGATAACTTATATGAAAAAGATTCCAAGAAAAATTCTCAAGAGGGTTACCGTTTCTTCTAGAAAGATTTATGAAGAGATGCCTTAAAGAAATGAATCAAAGGCAGATACATGCTAATTTGGTTTTAGAGCTTTGCTGAAAATTACTTTTTGTTGTTTTATCACAGTGTGTTATGCTTGTTTTTATGTTTTTAAAACAAATAATTTAGATTTTGATCATGAGTTGAACTTAAGCCACTTGGCTTATGAAACAAGCCACTAAATTTCAAAAAAGGCCAGATGTCTCTGAATTTTAATGTTCAAATAGAACCTAAAGAATTAAGGATCATTTCACATTTTGATTTATCATTTGATACCCTCTTCAAATTAACATTAAAATTTTTTTCTATGGAATTTGGAAAGGAGATTATGAAATATCAGCTACAACCTCAGACGTTTGAGCATGGTTTTGAAAAATGCATTTTAAAGATCATTGACTGTTGGGAAAGTTGTTTTGGTCAGAATACAGTAGCAAGTTTAGTCGGCTACATGATAACAGCACATACTTAATTTACGCACATGCATTATGGGTACAAATTCTCTTTTAGAGTGAATGCCTATGCAGCATCCTTAACTTGTAGAGAGCTATAAACTCTTCTACCTATTTTGTGATTTCTGCAAGGTAAACACAATTACTTACTTATCTTTCTTTTGTTTGGGTCCACATTTATTTCAACAGAACTTTTCTCCAAGGCACCAACATGATGCCTCCAGAACTGTAAGCCCTACTTCATTCTTTTGGATAAACAGAGATTTAAACAAAAGCTATTTTTAACTTTCTTCTTTGCTAACCTATGAAGGCACAATAGCAGACTCTCCCTTTGATTACTGATGCGGGTCTACTGTGGTCATTGAATATTATACAATAAACTGTTTACATAGCAGCCCTTTTTACAGGTTTTAAATCTTCCCAAACTGCCAGTTTCCAAAGCTGAGTCTGCCAGCTGGCAGACAGAGAGGTGCTTGTGTTCTAGTTGATTGAGGTAGTTAACAGCCCAAACTGTCAGAGGTGACAGCAGGCAAAAAGTTCTTGCTCTGGGGTCACAGCTGGACTCCAACAACTTGCTTCTGATTTACCAGTAAAACTAATAATGTAAGTAATATTGGTATTAAATTATAAAATCAAGGGTCAAACTGAAATTCTAGTTTGTACCACACATTCACTGGCAGCAAATTAGCAATAATGTCTTGCAGTTTGCTCTGCCCTGTCAAACCCCTGCAAAAAGCAGCACGCGCCTATTTTGGCAACAATATGTGGATCTCGGTAAACGTAAAGAAACAAAACAGTGTCTTTTACTTCGATTTCTTTCCATAAATGTACCTCCTGAGAACTGTCCACAGTTTCATACAACTGTAGAGAACATAGGACTAGAGATATAATAGCAACTCATTTTTGTGGAATGTTCACTGTATACCAGCCACTGGATTAAGGGCTTTATAAGCATTGCTTCTTTTAACATGCACCATACTAATGTGACAGTACTATTACATTCATTATTGTACAGAAGGAGAAATAGAGAACCAGAGACATGAATTAACTTCATAGAGTCATACAGCTAGGAAGTGGTAAAGCCAGACTTGAACCCACATCATCTGACTCCAGGGCCTAAGTTCTCAATGGCTCTATTGTGTTGTCAGATTTTAAATGGCCTTGAAAAAATCTGGTGGATCACCAAATAGTTTTCAGCAGAAAGATGATGTATTTACATTTCCCTCAGTGAGGAGAGAATGTATTAGAGAGGCATCAATAGATGTGTGGAGATCTTTTAGGAGCTTAATGGAACCTGGATGGGAAACGATCATTCTAGAGTTGACCTCAGTGGTTGTAACAGGGACACACGCAGATGGAGATATTAAATAGGGGGGACTTAACCCCCCACTGGGTGTGGAGGGGAAGACTGAAAAAAAAGGACTTTGGCTTAGACAACTGACTAAATGATGGCACATTAATTACTGAAAAAGCCAATTGGTAGTAACTTATAGAAAAAGCCAGAACATAATTTTCAGTATCTTGATAAAATGTATGGTCTATAATGGTCACTTGGGCAGCAGTAGGGAGCCAATGTAGTTTAATTTTAACATGATGACATTTAGTACATAACTCTATTAGTTAATCAAGTTTATTTTGGCCTGAGCTGTTTTACCCAATGGTGCTACTTAATAATAGGACAAATGGGAAATGACCAAACACAGATGTTCCTAGAATTCCACAGCCTGCTAAACTGTCTGTCACAGCTCTAATCTCTGAAAGCTTTTTTAGTTTATAATTCCCAAATATGCCTTTCCCTTAAAGATATCTGTGAAAATTTATTGGGGATTATTTTTTCAGGATTAGAATTGTCCAATAATTTGTTAATTTATTGTTTGACGAACATGCCAGAATAAATATCAGCTTTTATAATTAGGCTAAAGAGGTACTTTTCTATTTAAAAAGCGAGGCTTTTCAGTAACTATTTGCTGGCATTTGTCAAATATGGTATTTGTTTAGAACATAACTTTCTTGTGAACATTCACGTCTTTGTGACTCAGTCTAGACCGTTGTAATTTCTCCTTATTAGGCTTTTTGAGAAAATGGAATAGGTAAAGAAAATAACTTACAGTTCAGCTATTTAATGTGCTTTCATATTCTGTAGTCAGGTTTCTTCATATCACTTTTATATTCTCTAGGCATTTCAGGTTTTAAAAAATTTCTACCAAACTTCATTACCAAGTTGTAACATTTAAATATTTTTTATATCAGAGTTCTTGATCAACATGCAGTGTTACCCAATGAGTCGATAAAATTCCAGTCTAAATCAAAGAAGCATGACATTAGGGTTAGTCTGTGAAACTTCATCTTAGGCAAATAGAATATATCAATTAAAAAATATTAGCAATGATTCAATGGCTTTTATCAGTTAGAATTCAATTTGGTTGAACTTAATAAGGCCCCACATTATAGTGCTTTAAAATTGGTTTCTTTCTCTTTAACCTAATATCCCAAAGGAAGGCTGGTGTGACAACACTGTTTCATGAAGTTCTAAGGGAACTATACCCACTACACCATAATCCGTCGGTGTGGTAAGCTGATGACGGTCTTTCCCTCCCCCCTTCTCCTTCCTTCCCAGTATTATGTCCTAATATCTGGAACCTTAAATGTTACCTTATTGGGGATAAAAGTATTTGCAGATGTGATTGAGTTAAGGATTTTGAGATAGGGAGATTATGTTGGATTTTTCAGGCAGATCTTAATGCTGTCACATATATCTTTGTAAATGGAGGCAGAGGAAGATCTGACAAACAGACAGAAGTTTATGCAAAAGAAGAGGAGAGAGAGTTTTAAAGATGCTGGCCTTGGAAATTGGAGTAATGTGGCCATAAGCTTAGAAATTCCATTCTAAATTTTGAATTCAAGGAATGGATTCTTCCCTAGAGCCTCTGGAAGGAGCATGGCTCTAGATACTTGATTTGGGCCCAGTTATATTGATTTTGGACTTCTGGCCACTAGAACTATAAGAGGATAAATTTCTGTTGTTTTAAGTTAACAAATTTGTGGTAATTTGTTACAACTGACATAGGACACTAATACACTATGATATCATATATACCGTCATGGTTCAAGATAGGCAAATATTTCATTCATCTCTGAACAAAAATGCACTGAAAGAGGAATGGTTCACTCACTTATTCGTTCAACAAATATGTAAGGAGAGTGTTATATGCCAGGCACTGTGGTAGATGTTCAAAATACGCCAATGAAAATTCACCAGACTCCTTTCCTCTTGGAGCATGTATTTTAGCAGGTGAGCACAAATAAAGATAAAGATAATATAAACAAATTATATATTATCTTAGAAGATAAAACATTAAAGGAAAAAAAAAAGAAAAAGTATAGCAGAGTAAGAGGGACTGAGAAGGTCATTCAGAAGCCAAGCAAGTTGCAGTTTTAAGTAGAGGCTTTGCTTTGTTGAAAAGGTGAGATTTGAGCAACTCGAGAGAGTGAAACTTAGCCAATAGACTATATGAGGGAAGAGCTTTCTATCGAGAAGAAATGGCTAGAGAAAAGACTTTGACATGTGAGTATCTTATATGTTTTGGGAACTGCAAAGAGGAGCCAGTATGATGGAATGCAATGAAAATGGTAGATGAGCTCAGAAAGGCCAGGAGAGGATAGTCAAGTAGGACCTTGCAAGTTATAGTGAGGGCTTTGATTATTCAAACGTGCAGCCACTGGGAGGTATGAGCTGAGAAGTGACATGATCTGACTTAATTACAAGGATCATTCTAGCTGCACTGTTGTGGATAGATTGTAGAGAGTCAGGGTAGACTCAGAGAGCCCTATGAGGGGATTATCATAGTAATCCAGGCAAGATATAATAGTAGTTTAGATTAGAGTTGTAACACTACAGATGGAGGGAAATGGTTGATTTCTGGATAAGATAGAGCCAACAGAATTTCTGACAGATTGAATGTGAAGTCTAAGGGAGGAAAAAAAAATGAAAGATGACTCCAAGGATTTGAGGTTGAATAACTAAAAGGTTGACAATATTAAGTAAAATGAGAATGCTGTAATAAGTGAGGTTTAATTAGTTGCAAAATGATAGATTGCATTACAAGGATGGCACTTCTCTGCATGAAATTGTTCCCTCCGTCTAAAAAGAATAATATAGTTATTTCTACTGGGACATCATTACCATTTTAATTTTTAAGTTAATATTCTTTTTTCATTAATACTATTGTCATGATCTCTTCTTTCATTGTGCTTTTATTTCAGAAAAAAAAAGTACTTCTTAGTGTAAGAGACATGTTTTAGTTATTTCCTTTGTGATTGAAATTTAAAGTGTTTATTAACATTATTACCTATTATGTGACTAGTTAGTAATTTATGACTATTGCCATTACAAAGTTTAAACTTTGCTGTCTTAAATTTGCAAGTGGAAGAGTAGCTTCAAAAATGTAGGCATCTATTTTCTAAATTTCAATGCATAGGCTTTATTTTTCTTTAATAAAACTGGTTAATTAGCAGTATTTTCCTTTTTTGTGTGTGACTTGGGAAAGAGGAACAGAAAGAAAGATTATTTATTTATTGAGTCATGCCAAGATCTTTTCCATATGTTATTTTGTAATTGTTCAACCAGTCTGGCTGTAGGCACTATAACCTGATTACCAAGATGAAAAATTTGAGGCTCAGAAGATTTAGAGTTTTTGCTCAAAGTCATAAGCTATTAAGTGGTGGAGCCTGATTTTAAAGCCAGAGAAGTGTCGCCTCAAAGTCAATGAATCTGCTTTCGTCAAGGATGCCCATTTGTCAAAGCTTTAAGGACCTATTGTCATTAACTTTCATTTTGCCATTCTTTGCCATCATTTTTCTCTACCAGTCAGTAGCATTTGGCAAAATTGGTCATTCTTTCATTTTCCCCACCAAAAGACTGTTCCCTTTATTAAATATTGATTTTCACAGACCAGAAGTACAAAATAGAAGTAGAAATAGGCCCCAGTTAGAAGCTACAGGCCTGACCTCACATGACCCATGCTGCAGCAACTTGAACAGGATGAGATACAGCTATATCCTTAAGGTTGGGAAAGTAGAAGGAGTATTTGAATCCTGCCTTACCCTGTTTCCCACCCAGTTTCTTCCCAAGTTATAAGGAGTCATCCATGTGAAGTAGAGTAAGATACCTCTCCTGCTACCTAGTGAACTGCATGTCACCAGGAGAGCTTATTTAGATAGATGGCACAGAATCCAAGGACTACATTTAACATGAGGAGAAACTGGTACCAAAACATGGATGGGGAGAGTAAACGTGTGATGAGGTAAGCGCAAGGAGAGAAAAATTTCCCTCTCTCTGCTCATTGGATCCTGACACCCAGTTCTCTGAGCAGGGGGAGTACTGACTAGTTCTTCTTCTTCAGAGTCCTCACCCTGCCTTCGTTTTGTTTTTATTCTTTCCCGAAGAGCTGTCATCATAGGACATACACTGTCCTCTTAAAGCTCTCACGTAGCTGCCCGAGAATGATTTGAATAATGAGCCCCTAGAGGGTATTGATTTTTTTCCCCATCTTTACCTTTATTTTCCGTTTTTTGACCTGTCCCTCTTAGAAGACTCACTCTGGTCCCTTTTATATTCTTTCATGGCTTTTTCATATTTCTTCTCAGTATCCTCAGCCTTGCAGCCCCACTCCTCTTTCTTCTCTCAGAACATTCCCTTCCAAATCGTGTCTGCTTTTTTGGAATGATTTGTGATACTAATGCCAAGATGGTCTGACTTGATCTTCTCTCTGCTAGCGTTAAGCCACGGCATGAACAGATGTGTGTCTTTTGGGGATATTGGGGTCTTTGCCCTTCTATACCTCCACAAAATTCTTGTGACCCTTGTCAGAGTTGGTTATATAGCCTTTTTCAGCTGTTTCCTCTTCTCATTTCCATCAATGTCACCCATTGCTAGAGGAACTGGCAGGGTGTTGCTATCAAACTTCTTTGCCATTTCTTTTTCCTTTTCACCTGAGTTGAATGACTTACTGGTTTCTTTTCCTGAGTCATCACTGTTGTTTGTGGCATTCTCTAAGTAGGCATCCTTTCTCAGCTTCAAGTAGGCATCATGCTCATCTTTATCAGAGTTAGAGATCTATTTGTTGTAGTTTAGGTTCATCCTCTCTTTCAATACTCAGTTTTTGATATTGAGCTTGTTTGCATTGACAATCAGTTTCCCATACTTTTCCATCCCAGTATTGCTGAAGGTATATTGAGTGCTGTACTTAGTCTCAATTTCAGAGTCAAGGAAGCATGTAGTTAGGCAAAGTTAACGAAAGAGATCTTGTTGAAGTAGGTGGGCCTGGGTGGCTTGTGAACCTAGATGAAGCCCTGATGCAAGCAGGTATAGCCATCCCAAGCTTACCATATAGGAGCAGGTGACAGACTGGGCCCCTGGAAGTTGCCTGGGACTGTGATCCTGTGATTCACCGGGGTTTTCATGACCTGGCCAACCATCTCAACATGTTATTATTGAGTGCCAAACAAAGTACTCCTTTATTTCTTCCCGTTTATGCTGGTAATCAAGGAAATGTCCTCATCCTTGGAGAAAAGGAGGATCAGGAAATGGTAACAGATTTGCCTCTGCTTTATTGATTGAGGGGGGAGGAATCACAAAATCTGGTGCTGTTCTTTGTAGGACAGTAAAAAGAGATTGGATACCAGGGTGTGTTGGGCATCTTGTAGTAGATGGTCTTGCCATGCAGATGCAGAAGGGTGGAGGTAGTTCTGAATGTTCTAACAACAAGAGGGAGACAGACACTGTGGTTCCCAGGAAATGCATCTCCAATGGTCTGGATTACATCCAGCTTGGATGGTCTATACTGGGCAAATGCCTCACCCAGGTCTACACCATCCCCTAAACTTCTTAACATTTAGCACAGTGCCTGTTTTGCACTCAGTATATGTCTGTGGAATAAATGAAAGGATTAGTGGACGTACGCTTTTCACAGGACAGCTTGGTAAGGGCCATGTATAGGTTTATGTCACAGCTGTACTTATAAAAATTCAACAATACTTCACTAATAATAAATATTATTTTTATAAATGATGCCAATATTTACCCAATCACCCACATAAAAAAATAGGGACGACTCATTTCTGGTTCCATATGTGAAGAGCTTGGAAGTCACCACTCCATCCTAATAACTAGAAAAAAAGCTCAACAGACTGAAAAATAAACTCTTCTAGGATCCAAAAGATAGATGAGGACAGATTGGAAGGACAGACAGGCAGATACCTGGAGCTATAGCTTACCGGAGCAGAGACTCACTCATGTGTGGCAATCACCACGGGAACCAGGTACTTTCAAAACCTAACTGACTTAGAGAAAGAGAAAACTGAACTCTAATCAGTTCTCGACTTTCACATGGGAAAAGGGAAATATCCAATTCCAACTCACTCTAGCCACCTTTTCCCACCAAAGGGGAGAGAAAAACACTGAGAAACACTAGTAACATTCATAGTCCAGAGGCAAAGGCTTAGTAAAAGACTGAGATCTCATCATAGGCCTATAGAACATTTTCTGTCCCCCCACACCTTACCACCACATTATAAAAGGCCTATTTACAGCAGTTCCTTTTACTTATTACATCATGTCTAGCTGTCAAGATATTACAAGGCATACCCAAAGGCAAAACCCCTCACAATTTGAAAAGATAGAGCAAACATCAGAGTCAGACATGACAGGGATGTTGGAATTATCAGACTAGGAATTTGTAACAACTATGATTAACATGCTAAGGGCTCTAATGGATAAAGTAGACAGCATGCAAGAACAGATGGGCGATGTAAACACAGAAATAGAAATCCTAAGAAAGAACATATATGTTTAAAATAAAAACATTACAGTAACAGATGAAGAATGCCTTTGATGGGCTTATTAGTAAATCGGACATGAAGTAGACAAGGAGTAGTAGACAAGAAGGAATCTCCGAAGTTTAAAAAAATATTTTCAACTAAATGAACTAAACTTATCAAAATCTGTGGGATGTAGCAAAAATAGTTCTTAGAAGAAAATTTATGGCAGTGAATGTACATATTAGAAGAAATATCTAAACTCAAGAAGAAAGATCTAAACTCAATAATCTGTTTTTACCTTATGAAATTAAAAAAAGAAGAAGGAAAGAAATAATAAGCAGAAATTAATGAAATTGAGAATAGGAATTGATAGAGAAAATTAACAAAACCGAACACTGATTCTTTGAAAAGATAATAAAATTGATAAGCCTCTGGGCCAGACTAACTAAGATAAATAGAGACTACAGGTTGCTAATATGAGCAATGAAAGAAGGGACATCACTACAGATCCCTTGAACATTAAACGGACAAATCAAGGACTACAATGAGTAACCGTATGCCCTCAAACTGATAATGCAGATGAAATAAACCAATTCCTTGAAAGACACAAAATGCCAAAACTCACAGAAGAAAAAAATAGAAAATCTAAATAGGCCTATCTATATCTATTAAAGAATTTGAATCAGTAATTAAATAATTAAAACAGAAAGCACCAGGCCCAGATGGATTTACTTTTGAATTCTACTAACATTTAAGGAAGAATTTATACCAATTCTCTATAATCTCTTTGAGAGATTAGAAGCACAGAGAAGACTTTCTAAATCATGATGCCATCATTGTTCTAATACCAAAACCAGACAAAGAAACTTTAAGGAAAGGAAACTACGAATCAATTTGTCTTATGAACATAGATGCAAAAGTCCTTGACAAAATATTAGCAAATCAAATCCAACAACATATATAAAGAATTATACACTATGACCAAGTGGGATTTATCTCAGGTATACCAATCTAGTTCAACATGTAATTAATGTAATACATCACATCAACAGGATAAAAAAGAAAATACCACTGGACCCTCTACTCAGGGCTGACCATATTACACTCTGTTGTAGTTACTTGTTTATGTGTCTGCCTCTCCATTTTTCTCAAGTTCCTTGAGAGCAGGGTTTTTTTCTTAATTATCTTGAATATTCTTGGCAGCAGCAAAGTTCCTGGACGTCAGGTTACAATCAGAGTTAATCACATGAACAAATGATTGAGTGAATAAATAAAAATCTTTTCAAAGTTGCTTTGGAAATATTTCTCATATGTCTTTCCTTTTCCTGCTGGCCTTTTTTTTTTTTTTTTTAATTCCAGGTTTTAAGTGGATCCTTGTAATGATGCCTAAGAAACTCCTTTGAAAATGAGGTCCCTTCTTTTCTCCTGTAAACACATACACAACCCCTTCTTCTGTTTCTATTCCATACATTATTAGTCTAGATTTTCTTAAACACTGCTGTCCCTGTTCACTTCCTTTACCAATACCTTCCTGCCATTTTCTTTGCCAGTAAAGCTCTTCTTTCCCTCTTCCATTAATTCAGATTATATTTTTAACTAATCCATGAGAATTGTTCTGTGACTGCTTTAGCTCTGATATTTGAAATTCTTTTCCTGAATTCCTTCAGCATTTGTTGTGTGTACCTCAAATTTTATCATAAATTAATAATGTACAACATGAAATATAACCCCAACCGGATTACACATCTCTTGGGAGAGGAGGACATTTCAGATGTCTCTACCCTCCTACAGAATAGAATCCTGAATTGAGAACATAGTGGGTGCTTCACAACTACTTAGTGATTGATTTATTTGTTTGGAATTGCTTATTGTCATTTTAATTATTATTTTAGACATCAGTACAATTAGATTCTCACACATTAAGATATTCCATCTTATTTTAGTAGGGCCGTGTAGATTTCTACATTTGGGTTTAAGGAGTACTATTGTGTTCATCTTCATGTATCTGTCTCTATGTTTGATTTAGAATCTTAATACGTTAAGATCCTAAAATATAAAGCTGTGGAACAAAAAGGTTAAGCACTTGGGTTATGGGCACAGATTAACCTGTTTAAAAATGATCTGTGGATCTCATTTCAGCTAAATAACCTCGGGCAACTTACTGAATTTCAAAGCCTCAGTTTCCTCATCTGTAAAGTAGAGATAATGAGTTCCTATTTCATAGGCTATTGGGAGAATTAAAAGACATGGAGCATCCATCAACTCGAAAGAAGAGAACTGTAGACAGTGAATTGTATCCAGCGAAACTATCTATTAGGAATGAAGAGGAAATCCAGAGATTCTCCTGTGAATGAAAGCTAAATGAATTTGTCACTGCAGACTTATCTTTAAAGAATGGCTAAAGGAAGTTCTTTGAATGAAAAGGAAACGATAAATTAAGGAATTATGGAGCATCAGGAAGAGAACAGTGGAAAGAGCAGAAATATGGGCAACTACAAGACTGACTTTCTCTTCATGTATTTTACAAGTAGATAATGTCCCCCTTTTGTTCATTAGGATGTTTTAGATTTTAATTTAAATTTTAGTCATTTTTAATTTAGTTTTATCAATAGCAAAAAATGGAGCATCTAAAATATTTAGCATAGGTCCTGACACAGAGCAAAGTGCTTGATATATACTAAATTTTACTATAAAAAGGATTTAAAGATCAAGGACAAATTTCTCATTTTTTTCTATAAGGAAAATGAGGTCTAGAGAGGTCAAATAAAGTGCTCAAGACCACTAGCTAATGAAAAGAATGTCCTGGAAAAAAAATCCAGGTCTCCCAATGCTCAATCTCATGTGTCTTCTAATTCCCCACGTTACTCTGCAGGCTGACTAGGTTCTGAGGATTCCCTGAGGGCCTTGTGAGTGTGTCCTACTCTATTACAGGTATGCAGTGAAAATCCAGGCTGGGAAAGTTTGGTATGTAAAATTTCTAAATTAAAAGAATAAAAACAAAACTATTTCATCATATCCAGTTCCTTTATTTTTCAAAAAAGCCCATAAAATATTTATATGGCCAGTGATGCAAATTTATTTGAATTTCCCCTGAGTTGAGTAATACTCATCTTTTCAGAAATAGTAACATTATTTTGGGTTAAGTATAGTAGTACTTTTATTTTACAGGAGTTTATTTCAGAGGTTTCTAAAAGAAACCATTTAGAATTTTAAAATGCTCATAATCATCCTCTTCAAAATAGATCCTATGTGCAATTTTTAAAGAATGCTTTCTTAGTGTATGAAAAAAACCCGACTAACCCTGTTATGTGTTTGTGGTTGAATGATGGAAAGCAAGGAAATTCTCTATAGATGAGAGTTTCCAAGGGGTGGAGAAACTATCTTTTAATGCAGAAAATAAAGCTCCACCATTTATCAAAAAGGATACTTTTTAAATAATTTTATGGATTTCTGGCTGTAACAATGATGATTTGTTTGGCTCATTTAGAATCATAGACCTTTTGAGAGTAAGAAAAATTCTCCTAGAGGGAGCGCTAAATCAACTCGTGCGTAAATAAGAAATGAATCCCGTCTCTTTCTTGTATCCCTTTTTGTTCCTCACAAAAAAATGCATAAATGAGGAAGTAGTACCAAGGACCTATTAGTAATAGTTATTTCCTAATTGCAGCGGGAAGCATCCTGCATGTTTAAATAAATATTGTTAACTCTGACCTCTCACTTTGCCAGGACTGATAAGGCAATTGTTTGACCTATAAGAAGCACATACAGTATACACAGAGTAGAGTGCAGCAGGAAAACAGGAAACAATAAATCAGAAATTAGAGCACTGATTGTTGTAGCTAATTACATCAGGCTTCTGCTTAATTTCTCACTCTGTCATTCTAACCTGATTTTCTTGCCAACAGACTTTGCAAATTGCTGGTGTCACGTATATTCAGCAAATAATAATCCTTAGTTACTGTGACTGACAAATGAATGAGCAGGAGAAGATAGTTTATTATGCAAGGATGAACAGAGACATTCACCAGATACCTGCCTGGATGCTCTTTTAATTCACTTACCGAGATGAACTGCATGATGCATTTTTCCAGGAGCAGAGATTTGGGCATCAAGAAGCTTATTAGATTTGTGGCTTGGTTTGATAATATTGAGCAAGAAGAAAAGATGGTACTGTAAAAGAAAGGGAGGGGAACAGATTGGCTTGGACAAAGAAAGAGATAAAGTGGTAATTTAGCTATTTAAGTCAAATCTAAAAATAATATGTTTAGGATGAGTGAGATTAGTCAGCACATTATTGAATGCTAATCTTGTCTACACATAGATTTGGTGAGCTAACTTGGTATTTTCAACCCATTATGGTTTGATTACTGAAACCATTTGTGTTAAAAAAAAAAAGAATGATAAAAATGAGATGCCCTTGTTCAAAATTAATTGTTTGATTACACCTAGATTCTATTTCTGCATGTAGATAATGCATGTTAATTCAGTTTTCCATGATCCCAGTCCTGGTATTGTTTGCATAGTCTAAAATCAACTTTTCTTTCCTTTCTGATTTTACCAAATTGACATGGTTTCTATGCATTAAACAATTTGCTACAGCCTCTGAAGATGGAATATAGAATATCTAATTGAAGAGCATTTGCACTCCATTGTTATTTAATAGATGTCTACTTTCCAGGTATATTTTCTACCTTTGTTGTAGTGTTTACTAATTCGACTATCCTGGCAGATCCAGAACCAGCAACCACTCCACCCAGGCTCTCTGATTCTTTGGCGTGTAATAAAAAGCACATTACTTTGTTTAACTGAATATGTGTACAAGTTCTTTAGAATGAAAACTGTTTCTTGGTTTAAAATCAAATTTACGTCATCTTTGTATTTTCAGTGGGTTCTGATTTTACTGCTGTCTTACTTTAGTGTCACTTTCAGGGAAGGAGAAAGTGAACTCCATACAGAGATGTGAGGAGCTCACAACAGAACCTTACCCAAGTCACGAAGGACACGGCGGAGCTGCGGGATTCCCATATTTTGGAAATCACTGTTCTACTTGGCATAAAGCGAGAGGTCAGAGTTAACTATTCATTTAAATATGTAGGTGATATCTTACATTCCAATGATGTAGTTGTAATGCAGCCCAATTAAGCAGCCCAGAAACTGTGTGAGAAGAGCCAAAAAATAGAATATAATGTGCCAGCATTTCTGCTGGCCCAAAGGTCAGAGGGAGCAGAGTATTTTATTCCTAGTGTCTTCATATTAATTCTAGTACATAAAGTATTAAAGCCTCTCCAAATCCCAAGCTGACTTTCCAAAAGTCCCTCTTAATAAATTTTGTTCTTTTATACATATTTTCAGACAAGTTTAATAAATATACATTAAACATCTATTGTATGCTTATTGTACCATTGCATACCCCTGCAGGGGAGAAAGCTTACTATAGGAGAAATGTATTCCAAAGTCATTTCTCTCAGAAGCAGTTGAAAGAGACAAATTTTAACTTATAAAACAAGCATTAAATAATACAAACCATAACAGGATTTTCTAGATACCTAAATGTGTGGTATTGACAGGACTATGAGATTTAAAGGGACCAGATCTTTCAAAGAAGACTTAATGGAGATAATTTGACATGAACTTGGAAGGATAAGTAGCACTTGGATAGCTGGAGAGGAAAGAGGAGACATTTTAAGCAAAGAAAATTGATTAGAAGTGGGGGAAAAAACATGACAAGACTGGAAATAGGGATATGAGTAGTTTGAAGGGGTAGCAGGAAATGTGGTTGGACAGAGAACGTGGGCCGGATACTGAGTGTTACAGGAAGGGTTTAGACTTGGTGTTACAGATAGCAAGACCCCTCAGGAATCCCGGAGCAAGGGACTGAAGGGTGGAAAACGGACCAGAAAGAGGAAAGGCTAGAACCAGCACATCCAATTAGGAGCCTGTTGAAATAATCCAGGTTTTAAGTGATCGGGGTCCAGGTGGTGATTGTGAGGGAGAAAAGGAAAACATGAATTCAAAATCTGTTCAGAAGCAGATTGGTAGACATGATGAGATTCCATGTATACAACAAAGAGGAAAATTTAGTCACAAATGACTGATTTAACACCTGGAAGAATTATCTCTGCTTTGGCGAGAACAGAAAATTTGGAAGAACAACTATTTAGATGGACAGATGAAAAGGTATCAATTTCCAAGGAGAGAAGGAGAAGGAACAGAGTTCTTTCCTGGTCTTATCTGCTGGAACTCTGTCAGATGCCTCATTTCTTTCTGGCTACAGACATTTGTATTAGCACAGCTTGTTTTGTCTGAAGCACACAGACTTGTCTCAGGACAGCAGGTATGACAACTGTGTGAAACGTGTCAAAACTTGAGAGCTGTGTATGTGGAGTGTGTGTATGTGGGGGAGGGAGATGACAGCCTGATGAAATATTATCAAATGCTACTTTTTATATGTAAGAGGCAATATGATATCTTGGGGCAGAGGAGGACACATACCTTCACAAGAAGCCACCACAAAGAACTCTGCCCTTCCGAATGGAGATGCGTTTCTTAGTTTTCTTTCCTCCTCATCAACTCCAGTCAGCTTCAATCCTAAATGTGCCCTAGAACCCTGATTTTTTGCACTGGCCCTGCTTGGGTTTGGCATCTTCTGCCCGTTGATTGGTGTGTGGTTGGCCTGTCTCCCATTCTGCTTTTGCTCTGGAAACTAAGCTTTGGTCTCCAGTCTGACCTCATCCCACCCTCTAGTATTGCCTTTGTGACTGGTAAGTCATCGGTCCCGATTGGAAGGGACTAAACAGTCCAGAATAGCAAGTATATATAATCTTCCATTTTCTCCCACATCGTTCACACCCAAACCATTACGACATTAGACCTGAAAGTCTGATACCTTCGCTTGTAACTGCTTTTTACTCCTTTCATCCTCACTGCCAGGTGGTGTGGGGCTGAAAATCACAGTGGAAGCATATCTGTACTTTTTGCACATAGTAGCATCTGTGACAGTTTCAAACTTCTGTGCAACAGAAAAGAGTGTGATTGTCAACGCTTGTCTCCTTTATTTCATGTGAGTACAGTAAGGGGCTCAAGCAAATGTCCTTATCCCAGACAGTTCATTTAATCCAGATACTGTTCGTAGTTGCAGGCCGAGTCTTAAGATTCAGATCATCCTCCAAAGGAAGGTCAGTCCTCACCACTTTTGATCATAATCCTTCCAAATTAAACCAAGATAAAATTTGAGTTGGACTTTTGCAAATGAGTCAATTAGAATTTTAAGGAGCCCAAGGCTTGGTTTGCAAGTGAAGATAAGACTTGTGGAAAGTCATTAGTCTGGTTTCATTTTCTTTTCTTTCTTTCTTTCTTTTTTTTTTAACGGTTTAAAACCCAGTGTTAATAGAACTTACGTGAAGATCGATGTACTGGCCCAAACTTTGGATCTAGAACGGAGGTTGTTTAAGGTTGACCCAGATTGACATTACGGAGAAACTTGTTTTATTTCCTCCCCTTTCCCATAGACTTTAAAACATTCTTTCTCTGCGTAATTTTCATTGCTGAATGATTTGCAATAAATGGGTGTACTGGAATAGTTCAAAGTTTTGATTTTTATCGTGATTCCCAGAATAATGAACTTTTAAAAGAGCCCCAGCGTCTTCCCTTGTTCTTTTTTTGACTTAAATTTGTAATATTCTTGCTTTCTTGGACCCTGATGACACCATAAATGGGAATATAACTAAAAGCGTATGCTGCTCATTAGTGCAGCTCCAACACACCTGTGCCGCACCATGTCCATAAAAGCCAAGGCTCACCGCCTTAGGAAGCATCGTATAAAAGAGGTTGCTTCAGGCAAGATCCCTCTTGGGAGGAATATTGTTTTCTCTTTAAAAGAATATTAGTTCTAATAGTTTCTTCCTATAAGACCACGAGAAGAGAAAGAAAGAAGTTTAAATAAGAAAAGCACAATTCTGCCAAAATCCAGTTAATCCTTCTCATGAAAAAACATTATTAACGAGAGTTGTGATCTTTGTACTTTCCTGATTTACTCTATGAGCAAAGAAAACTTGAATTTTAGTGTTCGTGTCTGGAAATGTGAAAAGCCTAAGTCTTAGAGGCTGTGGTTCGAACTGGGGATCCAGGGGACTTTAGAACTCTCCTCATTCATCAGCTCCATCCACGCCCCAGATATACAGGCCCTTTCAATAAGAACGTGGCCTTGCTCTGCATACAGGCTTAAGTAAAATTACTTAAGGAAATTAATTCCCAGGCAAATCGTCACCCGAATTGTTTCTAGGTATGAATTCTGAAGCTATCTCCCACTAGAAATGCAAACGTAGACTCAAAATGGAGGTCCTCATGGAATGCACGCAGCAGCAGTCTCGGTGGTGGGAGGCCTCGCTGGTTGCCAACTCAGTTCTAGTCATTGTCCCATCCTCTTGCTAATAAAACTCCACTTTTGGTCAAGTGGCATGACCAGCTACACGGTCACCTTCCCTGGCCTCTCTGACTGTTACAGATGCCATGTAACAGTTTTAGCCAATGAGAAGTAAACAGAAACTTTGAGTAGAGCTTCTTGGAAATTATTTTAAAAGAGGCAACTGATTTTGCTCTTTCTTATTTTCATGCCTGGACAAAAAATGAAAAATAAAAAAAATACAGTGTTACAAGTGGAGTAGTCATCTTGTGACCGGATGTGTGGGGCGTGGGAGACAAAACCACATGCTAAAGATGACTGGACGGAGAGCAGAAGATGTTCAGGTCCCTGAAGGCATTGTAGAGTCAATACGCCACTGCACAAAAACATTGAACTGTGCAGCCAAACCCTTTCCAGACTGGTATAACCTAGAAGCGAACTTTTCAGTAATATTAGGCATGATAATAAAGCAGTTATGTATGTGTTTATATTGAAGTAATCCATTCCTGGGATAAGATAGTATTTATTATACACATACATACTAGATATTGGGCACCTGTTCTTATGCCAACTAATTTAATTGTCATAGCTCTACCAGGAGGCAAAATTATCTGTAATTTTACAAAAGAAGAATTTGACATTCAGAGAGGCCTAAGAAAGTTTCTCAAGGACACACAGCTCATGATTCATACCCCAAAGTCCATTCTCTACTGTAGAAAATTTCACATTTCTACTACTACTGTGTTTTTTAAAGGAATTTTATTTTAAATATCTTTATGATGAAGTATCTCAAAAATGAAGAAAATTATAGAGGATGATATACCTAATACCACGAACGCACTCTCTGAAACTAAAATGGATAGCATTTGCTTCAGAAATGTTTCAGGGATATAAAATGTTGCCGAGCTACTGAAAACTCTGCCTGGACGTCTCCAGGTCCAGTTTCTTCCCTCTTTCCCTCCTACCACCCAGCACTAAGCGCTATCTTGAGGTTGCCATGTATTATTCCCACCATATTTTATAACTATTGCATGTATTTACAAATGATTTTAGTTAGGGTTTTGTTTATTTTTATAAATAGGATATTGAATTTATCATTTTCTCCTCAACACTATGATTTTGAAATTTAGTTGCATTGATACTTGAAGCTAGAGTTTAATTTAGCATATGAGAATGTAGAGGTGCTAAAATTTATTTATCCATTTACCTGTATCGATGGACATTTAGGAAGCTTTTAAAATCTGCCATCATGAACCTCGGAAATGTTTTATTACACATATACATGTGTTTTTCCGGGCTCTATACATATCTAGAGATAGAATTGCTGAACCATAAGGTACATTACTAGTAATTTAGTGATATATCACTTAATATCTCTCCAAATGAGAATCATTTTTGCTACATTCTTGCCAATACTTGCTTTGGTTAGACTTTTCAAGCTTTGAAAATCTGATGGGGGTGTGAAATACCTCATTGTGGTTGTTATTTGTATTTCCCTCATTACTATAAAAGTTTAATATATGTTAATATTAACCATTTGGGCTTCTGCCTCTATTTGTTTATACCATTTCCATATTTTCCTATGGGGATCTATAACTTTTTATCCTAGAAGAACTTTAAATGTTTTAAATGCTAATTATTTCTTTGTTATGCATTATTATGTATGTGCATTGCATTGTGACTTGTTTAATTTATTTCTAAGGTATTTCATTTAAAAAGTTTAATTTTCAATAAAGACAAATATATCCATCTTTCCTCTTTTTTTTTTTTTTTTTATGTGAGTGTCTGTCTTGTTAAGCAATTTTCCATAAAAGGTAAAACAAAGTTTTTCTCTACTTTCACGCCACTCTTGACATGAAATGTGTGTATGGGGAAGAGTTCCCCCACCAACCCATTCTCCAACTCTCCAGACGTACCTGGGTGTTGTACAATTCAGTTCTGACACTAAGTACCTGGAGTTCGCTCAGACCCCGTGGGTTCAGGGCTCAGTCTCACCAGACTGCCCCAATACTGACACCAGCTGCGAGTCCTGAACCCCTGTACTTCTGACCCCTTTCTCAGGTTTGATAATTTGCTGGAAGGGCTCACAGAATTTAGGAAAATTGTTTTACTCACTACTACCAATTAATTATAAAGGATACAATTCAGGTACAGTGTGGGAACGGGCATGGAGCTGCCGGGTCCTCTCCAGGCATGCCACCCTGCTAGCACCTTTACGTGTTCACAACCCAGAAGCTCTCTGAACCTTTGGGTGGGATTATGGAGGCTTCCTCACAGAGGCAGGATGGATCTATCATTGGCCCTCCGTGATTACATCTACCTTCAGCTCTTCTCCCTCAGAGGCTGGGAGTGGGGCTGAAAGTTCCAAGCCTCTAATCACATCGTTGGTTCCCCTAGCAACCAGCACCCCCCCACCCCCGCTTCGCCCCTCAGCCGCCTTTGGATCAGGTCCCAGTGTCACCTCGTTAATATAAACTGAGGTGTGATTATCACTCGAGCTATTTCAGGAACTGGCAACGTAAACCCAATATGATAACGAAAGATGCTCCTATAGTTCTCATCACTTAGGAAATTATAAGGGTCTCAGGAGCTCTTGCCAGGAGCTGGGGAAAAAGACCAAAATACATACTTCTTATATAATGGTATCATATTCCCTATTCCAAAATCATAAAGATCTAATCCTCTATTTTTATTCCTAGTGTCTCTTTATAAAAAGAACTTTTGTAATTTAGTCATTCATCAGTCTTTTCTTCTTAAGACTTTTAAAAAATATTTTAAGACATTCTTACCTACCCCATCATGAGGATGCTATCTAATAATTTTCTTCTCAAGGTATTATTGCGTCGCTTTCCATATCTAGGTCTTTAATCCATCTGGAAGTGATTTCATATGAGGTATGATGTAAGGGTCTAATTTTGTTTTATTTTATCATACAGATAAGAAACTATCTAACAGTTTTCTTTTGGTCTCTTCCAGACTGCTTTCTAATGTTACAAGTTTTATGTGTTACCGTATGAGCTTTCTATTCTGTAACGCTTGCCTATCCCTGTGTAAATTCCATGTTGTATTAATGACAATCGCTTTATTATAAAACTTGATATCTAGTTGATTAATACTGCCCTTCCTTTTATTTCTTCAAAATTGCCTTATGAGTATTCTATATATTTTTCACATTCAAAGTCTTTTTTTTTTTTTTTTAGTTTTAGGTTCATGGCAAATTTAAAAGGAAAGTACAGAGAATTCCTATATACTCTCCGCTCCCAAGTCTCCCCTTATCGACAGCCCCCACCGGAGTGGCGCGTTTGTTATGTTGATGAATCTACATCGACACATCACAATCACTCAGAGTTCATAGTTTACCTTAGAGCTTCCTCTTGGTGGTGTACTTTTTGTGGGTTTAGAAAAACTTATAATGACTTGTAGCCATCATTATAGTGCCATACGGAATATTTTTACTGCTTTAAAATCCTCTGTACTTTACCTATCCATCCTCTCCTCCCCCACCCACAACTCTTGGAAACCACTGATATTTTTACTGTCTCCATACTTTTGCCTTTTCCAGAATATTGTATAGTTGGAATCATATAGTATACAGGCTTTTGAGATTGGCTTCTTTCATTTAGTAATATACATTTAAAGTTTCTTCATGTCTTTTCAAGGCTTGATAGCTCATTTCTTTTTGATGCGGAATAATATTCCATTGTCTGGGTGTACCACTGTTTATTTACCTGTTCACCTACTAGAGGGCATCTTGGTTGCTTCCACGTTTTGGCAATTATGAATAAAGCTTCTGGAGAAATCCATGTGCAGGTTTCTGTGTGAATGTAACTTTTCAAGTCTTTTGGGAAGATATCAAGGAGTACGATTGCTGAATCTTATGATAAGAGTATGTTTAGTTTTGTAAGCAGCAGCCAAATTACCCAAAGTGGTTTGCATTCCATGAGCAATGGATGAGAGTTCTTGTTGCTCCACATCCTCACCAGTATTGGTGGTTTTAGTGTTCCAGGTTTGGCCATTCAAATAGGTATATTATTGTATCTCACTGCCGTTTTAGTTTGCGTTACCTGAAGGCATGTGATGTGGATAATATTTCCAAATGCTTATTCATCATCTGCATTCCTCCGTTAGTGAGGTGTGTGTTAGGTTCTTGGTCCATTTTAATTGACTTGTTTGCTTATCGTTGAGTTTTAAGAGTTCCTTGTCTATTTTGTATAACAGTTGTCTATCAGATATTTTTTTTTGCAAATATTTTCCCCCAGTGTGAGGCTTGTCTTCTCATTCTCTTGACTTTGTCTTTCACAGAGCAGAAGTTTTTAAGTTTAATGAATTCCAGCTTATCAATTATTTATTTCACAGACTGTATCTTTAGTGTTGTAGCTAAAAAGTCATCACCGTACTCAAGGTCATCAAGATGTTATCCTATGCTACCTTTTAATTTATAGTTTTGTGTTTTACATTTAGGTCTGTGATCCATGTTGAGTTAATTTTTTGTATCTAAATTCATTTTTTTTGTATGTGAATGTCCAGTTGTTCCAGCACCATTTCTTGAAGAGACTATCCCTGCTCCAATGTATTGCTTTTGCACCTTTGTCAGAGATCCCTTGATTATATTTATGTATGCATATTCTTTCCTATTGATCTATTTGTCCATTCTTCCACCAGTGCCACAGTGTCCTGATTCCTGTAGCTTAAAGTTGGATAGTCTCAGTTTTCCACCTTTGTTCTCCTTCAATATCGTGTCGGCTCTTCTGGGTCTCTTGCCTCTCCATATAAACTTTAGGATTGGTCTGTCGATATCTACAAAATAACTTGCTGGGATTCTGCATTGATCTGTAGATAAAGTTGGAAAGAACTGACATCTTGACAATATTGAGTCTTCCTATCCATGAACACGGCCTATCTATTTATTTAGGTCTTTGATTCTATTCAACAGAATTTTGTAATTTTTTATTATATAAATCTTCTACATATTTTATCAGATTTATACCTAGGTATTTAATTGTTTGGAATGCTAATATAAATGACATTGTTTTTTAGTTACAAATTTTACTCGTTCGTATTTGGTATATGGGAAAATGGCTGACACTGTATATTAAGCTTGAATTGTGTAACCTTTCTATAATAGCTTATTCCAGGAGTTTGTTGTCGCTGATTCTTTCGGATCTTCGACAGTGACAATCATGTCATCTATGAACAAAGATAGTTTCTTTTCTCACTTCTCAATCTGCATACCTTTTGATTTCTTTTATTGTGTTAGCTAGAACTTCCAATAATATTGAAAAGGAATGGTGGAGGGATATCCTGATCTTTTTCTTGATCTTAGGGGGAAAGCTTTGATTTCTCACCATTACATATGTTAACTATCTATAGGTTTTGTAGATATTCTTTATCAAGTTGAGAAAGTTCCACTTCATTTCTAGTTTACTGAGAATTTTTTTTTTTAGTCGTGAATGGGTATTAGATTTTGTCATGTGATTTTTATTATTTTAGCCTATTGATGTGAGAGATTACAGTAACTGATTTTGGACTTTTGAACCAGCTTTGCATACATGGGATAAATTCCACTTGGTTGTACCATATAATTCTTTTTATGCATTGTTAGATCTGATTTGCTAATATTTTGTTGAGGATTTTTACATTTATGTTCATGAGGAATATTGTTCTGTAATTTCTTTTTTTTGTAAAGTCTTTGTCTGGTTTTGGTACTAGGGTAATTTTGGCTTCATAGAATGAGTTAAGAAGTATTCACTACAATTATAGCCTCTGAAAGAGACTGTTGAGAATTGGTATAATTTCTTCCATAAATATTTGGCAGAATTAAAAAGTGAAACTATCTGGATATGATACTTTTTGTTTTGAAAGATTATCATTTATTGATTCATTTTTAAAAATAGATATAAACCTATTTCTATCCATTCTTGTATGAGTTTTAGCATTTTGAGCTTTTATGAATCCATGTAAGAGTAGAAAACTACAGCAAAACCTCATTTTCAAGCACATTTGAGATCCTAGCCCCTCAGAGCTGCTATTGCTTATTGCTAGGCCAGGCCTCAGCCTTATTCATAGTTTTTATGCTTTGCCTCTGTTTTTTTTTTTTTTTTTTTTTTTTGATGATTTGCTTTGTATAAGAATAGTACTAGGGAGTTATATCATTGGGGCGGGCCATTTATATCATTCCAATAATTATAAATGTTGGGAAAATTTGGAGATGTATGTGACTGCTTGTAAATAGTTACGGATACTGCTGTGAATGAATTTTTCAGACTAATGATTAAATAGGATAAGAACATTATATTATAGGACTTTCTCTTTGAATTGTTAAAGAGGATCAGATCAGAGAAGAACATTTATATTCAGATTTACATTTATCAATACTGAGAAAATATAGGGAAATTTCTATAACTGTATGTATACATTTTCTTTAGACAAATACATACTATGTTACCTAAACAATTTAAAATATGAAATTTCTTAGTAGGATACACTGTAATTAGTTAAAATTGTGACTGTAATACCTAACCACACTGAATATTTTATATTACAAATTATTTTGAATCTGGTTATATGTTCCTTTATACTCTGCTTGCTATACCCTCTCCCCAATAGCCAACGTCTTGAAAGTCACATAATAAACTCAATCTAATTTTAAATATATTGATAAGTTAGATTTTATTGAGCACGTACTATGTGCCAGACTCTATTAAGCTCTTTAAGTACATTCTCATATTAAAACCAGCCTTCTTAAAGTTAGTTAGGTGTGATGATTATTTCTGTGTAAACAATGAAGGAACTGAGACACAGAGAAGTTTAACTTTCTTGAGTACACAGAGCTAATAATTAAGGTTTGAACTGGAATACAATTCAAGACAATCTGGCCGTACCTTTTGAAATACTATACATGCTGACCTCTGCTATATATATATTAACATAACCAGTGGAGAATGACACATCACCCTATAATCCAACATATTATTATCTCTGCTACAAAACATGAGTGACATAAATAAACATAAGTAAAAGAAAGGTATATTAATTTTTCAATATCTCTTTTAAAAAATACTGACTAGACAACAGATAATTGAAGGTATAGCATAGAATTAGCATTGCCTCTTTGAGATTCGGTAGGTACCAAATCTGAAAAGCCCGTGTCCTTTGAGACAAAGGCAAGACAGATGTGAGAAAAACAAGATGAATTTATCAAATGGGAATTTAAAAACCAAAGTATGAAAACAGAAGTTATGCACAACTGATCATTGGAGAGGCTTGAGGCACATATCGTTACTAAGGAAAGAATTCTTGGTGGTAGGAGAAGAGTTCAAGATTAAAGGAAGAAAATTACATTGTGTAGAATTGAATGGAAAAGGTTAGTACGTGCGTAAAGGGAAATCTAGGGAATGTTCAGAAGGAATTCTGCCAAGCCCTTAGAGACCAACAAATTGGGCGATGATTGGAAAAAAAGGAACACCCTAAATTGTCTCAGGGAACACATAAGCATGGTGTTTGAGGAACGAACAGACGAATGGTTTATATAGCCCATTTTTGAGAACTATAATCCTGAAAGCCATTGAGAGGGTTTTTTAGAATGGCGGCAATGGGGTCTGAAGGATGAACGCTGGGCAATTATGTTGGTGGTATTGTGGGGAATCCCACAGAGAGATGGAGGCATTATTGGGCTTCTCAGGGAGTGGGAAATGTGAGCAAAGTAACATTTTATAAGTACAAATGTGTTACTTTTCTGTAAAAGATATACATAAAAAAGAAGGAGGTGGTCCAGAGACTCAAGAGAGCTGTCACTGGCATTGATGGAGAAGTACGGTGTAAAAATAAAATACAGAAATGAGTTGTCAAATGGGACTTTTAGAGCCATGGAATATATATAGATGAAAATTTACGTGTACATTAGCAGATTCTACAACAATCTAAGGGCCTGAGGTACAGGCTGAGAAAAACCTGGATGTAACTTGCATGTAGATGGAAACAGTTCAGTTACAGTGATTTAGAGAGGAGCAGAGAAAGAGAAAACTGATTAAATTGTGTCCACAGACACTAGGGGACAGAAGGGATTGGGGAAAGCTAAAGAAAGATAATTCCTCCAAAATTGCCTTTTTCCTTGTTGGGTCATATGTCAAATTTTCATATTTGAAAAAATATGGATTGGATTAAAAGGAATATTTTAATTTTGGCAGTTATTCACTAGAAATTTTATAAAATATGCACTTTTTTTGTTTTTCTTCTACCTGCATAAATGAATCTTGACTTTTCAGTTGAGCACATAAATAAATGAATGTACCCCAACGAAAGTTCAACTCTAATTGTTTTAATCTAATATTTTATTTCTTAAAGTATAATTGTTTTAGGACTTAAATGGCCACGTTAAAATAAATTTAGATAATGGGAAAATTATTTTACAAAGCCTGAATCAGGGTTAATACATTCATTATGGTCAATACATCAATACATTATGAAAAATTAGGAAATTTATTTCTTTACAGTTCCCTTCTCTTCCGCCCCCAGAAGTGTGCTATGTGAGGCAGAACCATCAGAGTTAGGATAATTAGTTTGGTCTTTGGGAACGTTTCCCAGAAAATAACACGGTACCCCAGAGACGTAAAGAAAGGACAGTGCATATAAAACTAAGTTCTAATTGAAGCCTAATCATGGACTCGTATTCGGGTTCTTTGAGCAAATCACTTTACCCATCTCTGTGTCTCTCTCTCTAGCACAAGGAGAATAAGGCCTCCTTTAAGACAATGTGGGATGTATTAGCAATTTAATGATGGTAAAATGCCTTGAAAAATACAAAGCTACACCGTATAAATAAAAATTAAGTAAGAATGGAGAAAACAAAGGAAGAAACAAGCTCAGGAATCTATTGGGCATAATTTCTGGAAAAGCCCCTCAAGAGGCCAGGGTGCCCTGCAAAGGGTGGTTTTGTACAGCAGCTAAGTCAGTAAACCACCCTTCATAGGTAGGAGAGGCTGAGGGACCCTGTGAACTTCACACTGCATAAGCACAAATTAATTTGGTACAGATGTTTCTTTTATACTCTGAGGGAGAACATTCACAGTGTCCTGTAGCCTTCCTACTCCCGAGGTGGTCTATGCTGAAGAAACACTAGGCTGTCATCGAAAATCTGTCAGAATGCCAGCTGGATGGAAGTGGGTAGAGCCCTCTATGCTAATTTATGTTTGGTATCTCAAATACAAAGTGAAGACCTGTAAAATACTCAAGAAAAATTTCAGAAGAAAGAAGTTATACCGGTCCACGTTTCCTTACTCCAAAATCTCAAGGCCTCATATGTTTTAGAATTTTGATTTTTTTTCCTTTGGTTTGGATGTAGAGCCCTATCTACCTACCTGTCTATCTACGTACCTACCCACCTACCTACTCTATCTATCTATCATCCATCTATCTATCTATCTATCTATCTATCTATCTATCTATCTATCTATCTATCTATCATTTAACTAATCTATCTACCTGTTAACATAACCAGTGGAGACTGAGGCATCATTTCCCTCCTTCACTAGCGAATTCTCAACCACCTGCTCCGAGAAGGGCCGTCTTCCACCCCGACAGCTCCGAGTTCTCTCACCGCTGCTGCCCTGGGGCGGCTCACAATGCCACACCTGATCCTTGCAGTCACAGTACTCTCTCTGCCACAAAACAGTAGTGGCACAAATAAACATAAATTATACATAATCTCACATGATCTATGTTCAGGTCCAATTTTTCTGGCAATTGATTTATTAAATTATTTTTCTCGAGCATTAAAAATTTGGCTTTTGCATGCCAGAATTGCAGAAAGGAGCGTGTAGATTTGTAAAACAAAATGAAACTAAAACCTTTCAAACAAACCAACTCTGAGGTTGAAATTGGAAACTCAGCCTTGTATAGGGTGTTATGGTCTGGACTGTATAATTCTTTTGTGGGGAGATGGGGGAGACTGTCTACTTAGGTGGAGATTATAATTATGATTTTAGGGTCACAATTCATTTAGCTTGTGGTTAAATGGTTTTTGTAACCATTATTTTTAACCCGAAATCCATGGGCCCACATATAAACCCCCAGGGGTAACATGAGCCCAATTAACTCCTGAAATAGTGTGCATATTTCCATGTATATGAGCATTTTTTCCAGGGAGATGGTCCACACCTCCCCTCGCCCTCCTTCCCCAAATCTCCATGCATTCTAAGAGTAAGAAAAGTTCACAGATTTCTGCTTTAGGTCACTAAAACAGTCGTTAATGACAATACTTTAAAAGGTAGGTTTATATTAATATTTTAGTGACATAGTCATATCCATACCATAGCCAGGGAGGCCACACACGGCCCACTGCCCTCCTCCCTGTACTCACCTTGCCGCCCCTCCCTCCCCTCCTCGCTGGGCTCTAGCTCGGCGGCCTCCTTCATGTTTCTTGTCTTCAGAAAATTGGTCCCTGCCTCAAAGCTTTTGTACTAGTTATTTGCTCTGCTCGGTGCCCCTACCCAAGATCTTCCCAAGGCTGAATGATTTTTGTCCTTTGAATCTCAGTTCAAATGCCACCTCTTCTAAGAAGCCTTCTCTTATTATGTAATCTAAAATCATTCCCCAGTTACTCTCCATTGCATAGTTCTGATTTTTCTTCACAATACTGTGAGTCATAGTCCAAATGGCTAAACGTGGTGGCCCTCATTGCACTTATCTCCTGACTGAAATTTTAGATAGATAGATAGATAGATAGATAGATAGATAGATAGATAGATATAGATAGATAGATATATTCTGATCTCCCACCCTAGAATGTAAATTCAGTGCTATACTCTATGCCTAGAATAATGATTGCCATCTAGCAAGCCACAATGAATATTTGCAGAATGAATGAACAAATGAACACACTCATTGCAGTAGTAATGGAGCATTTGCAGAAACTAGGAAGTGGTAAGTAATGGTCAGTTAAAAGCAACAATGTTAACCAGGGAAAATTACTTAACCCCTTTAAACTTGTTTTCCTCAGTCAAATAGATACACTAGTACCCACCTTGCAAGTTTATTGTGAAATTTAAATGAGTCACTGCATTTAAAAAACTTGGTGCACCAGAATACATTTGTTAAATATTACTGTCATTAATATTACCACTTTATACATATTGGAAAATTAGTTCAATGAGATAAAAGGCATATTCGATGAGATAAAAATAGCTATCCTTTAAAATACATTAGATTCAAGATAACATTATTTAAAGGTATAGATAACAATGCCATGTTAATATAAATTTTAGTTACTGAATATGTATTGAAATGGAAAACCCTAAAAATTTTGGATTTGATTGAAAAACATAAAAGTGTTTTTGTAATTTAAGCAGTATTTTGGATTCCAATTTTTAAGAGTCAGTAACATTTTGAAACTAAATACATGCACTATTCTTTTATACGGGACACGATACATAAATAGAATACCTAGTAGTTAATCTTCATAATATCTAAAACTCTCCAGAATTCAACACTCTGCATTAGTAATTCTCTAGAGAATTTGTATATCTCAAGTATTCATTTGTCTTTATAAAAGGAACACTCAGAATAGTTGGCTAACTAGATTAATGGAGAATGTGATTTGAGGGATGCACTCCCAGAAACCAATTTTGTTTTAGAGAATTTTGTTATTACCCTGCATTAGTAGAGTTTGAGTGATTATTCCATATATTTAGTTATAGCTTAAGAAATCACTTCAACTTCAAATAGTGTTTTCTTATTTATTGTTTTTGTCAATTAGTTCTGTTTCATTATGCTGAAAAATGTAGTTATAAACCAAATTTTTAAAAATCATGTGTTCTCATCCAGTTCATTAAATAGCACACCCTAAATATTTCTTTTCTTCTGTTTCCTTTCAAGTAATGCATGCACCAAGCTTGTTAATCTCAACTTTGAAGGAACTATTTTATAGCTTTATAATATTTTAAACTGAAATAGTCCTTAGAGGTCATCCAGTCCAATTCTCATCATTTAAAAATGAGGAAACTGAAGTTCAGAAAGGAAGATGTATCCAAGATCATCAGGAGAATTAATGGAAGAGCAGAGGCTAATACTCATATCTGACTTTCTTCAGATCCGTAACCACTAATTCCCAAGAGGCAGTCACCCCCTAATAAGCTCCGCACAGGCTATGTATGGGCTGTGAGTAAATTCTTAGTTAAAAAGTCACAATCACAAATGCTCTTAGGTTGTCAGCTTTTTTGAACAACCAGAGAGATGTTGCCCTATGAAAACAGAAGAGTGCAATGCAGGAAAAAAATGTTTTCAATTGAAGATAAATTCTCCAGGGTCACTCCCTGCCCTCCTTGTTCTCACGAGAATTCTTTGCTGTATGAGTTCTGGGTTAGAACTATGCTAGGGATTCAGTTTCTTTTCCTTAACTTTTTTTCCTTCTCCCTCCCACTTCTGTGAAATATTTTGTTATCTTTGGATAAAATCTAGCAAGGAAGTAAAAAGGCTTAATAAATGCATCCAGTTAAACAGAGTCTTTACGTAAAACTTAATTTTAAAAATTGAGTCAATTATTTGGATGAGAAGACTAAAGAAAATGCCAAAAGATTTTCTCCTAAAAGAGCCAGAAAATTAAAATAAGAATTCCATTTTTATAAGGATTAGGCAAAAGCAGTCAATTTTTTAATTCATTTGACCCACCTAGAAATACCCTCTTGCTTGCCTTTTTTAAAAAAATTGTATCTGTAGAAGTCCTCATAAAATGCTGCAGGAGAACGGTATTGAAATTCACCACCGACATTGTGTAAATCTTAGGTGTTTGTTCTGAAAATTTATGCCATCTTTTAAACCAGGGATTGTAATCTTAGTTTGCTCTCTCTAAAGGCAAGATAAGATTCCAAGCATTTCTAAAATAGTTGGTATAATTTATCGTCACTGCAGAGCAGTCAGATTTAAACCCTTTTGGACCCCAATGCCACAAAACAGCTATTCAAGGTTCAAAGGGGTAGGCCTACACATGCGATTAAGTTATCGCTAATGGAACTACTATAACCCTTGCTGTGCCCTGCCTGCTCTTGGTGTTCCAAAGATGATGTGACACCCCAAAAGCCTTCAGATACCTATTATGCATATTTTATTGCATAAATCACAGGTGTCAAAGTAAAATACATTCAATGAATTGCTTCCTGCCGCTAACACAAAAATTATTTTCAAAATCAAAAATCATGTTTCCTCGTGAATACAAACTTCTCCTGACAAACCTCCAGTGCCAAATGTGGTTTCCATTTGCTGTTTTTGGATTTATTTGACTGTGCCAAAGTTCAGGTGTGCCAGCTCTTTGTAATAAGCCATTTGGATGAAAGCTTGGCCAGCTCAAAGGATCCTGATGTATTTTATTGCTGCCTTTTAAGATTATTGTTCAGAAATACCAAGTCTAATTTTGAAATCAATTAGCCATTCGGTCTGATGAGGTGTTGGCCCAGCTCAGGTTCACACCCGCTGTCCACAGATTATTGTTCACTTGATTCAGGTCCTTAGGACCGCGCCATCCCCCAGCATCTGGTAGACATATGTTTGATGTTCTTATAGAATGGGCTGATGGTTTAAATAGCAAACCCTAACGAAGAAGGCTTTGTACATTTGCTGCTGTTAGCCAGGAAAACACACTTTTTATAATACTCTGTAAAAAAGGAAAAAAAAAAGAGAGAAAGAAGAAGAAAAAGAGAAACCTCATTGCTTTCATATTTTATTATTTTTCTATGATCTGTGTCTAGGGTACTTAAGTTTTCAAAATAAATGGTAAATTGAACAGATGTAATGACAAAAGAAATTATCTGCTACCTAGTACCAAATATTCCTTTTTCCTTGCGTCCTGCCCACGACCAGACGGAAGGTGTAATATCCTTCCCAGAAAGTCTCTTCCAAAAGGGGACCATATCTTTCTCTCACAGTCAATCAGCACTTGGGAAGGTGCAAATTCTGCCTGGCAGGGGCAGTGCTTCTGGGAACAGTGCCAGAGGCCCCAAGCACCACCCATGCTGTTCAAAAGAAGTGGCAGATAGTAAAATATAAAGCTAAACTACCCCTTCCTCAAGTTCCCCACTCGCTGGCCGCCTAACGTCTTGGTAGAGCAGGGAGATCTGACTTTTTCTGCACAGGACGCCACTGATTGCTCGAGTGGGCTCAATACAGAGGTCTTATGTGCAGCCAGACAATAACGCGGTAGATACTGGGCGTTTTCCATAACTTCTTTTGTAGAAAAGAATATTTTCCTACTTTTTCCTAACTCTGGAATAAAACAACAAAGCCATTTATTAATTCAAAATGAAATCATTTTGCTATATTGTTTGTAACAATGATAGCAAGGATTTAGTGGACTGATCAGAGATCAAATGGTACGGAGCTTTATCTTCTGCCTGCAACTCCTTCCCTTCTACTGTTAGTGAGACAGTAAGGCCAGTGTGGCTGGCTGTACATTCATCACATTCGTCACTCACTCTCTCTTAAGTTCATTACTTTTCATTCATTCAATCAATGCACATTCATTGAATGCCTAGTATGTGTACTGGGCAAGCAATGAGGAACAGAACACACGTGGTCCTTAACCTTGTGAAGCTTACAGTCTAGAGGCAAAGAGAGATGTTAAAGAAAATAGTCGTATTGCAGCCTATAAATTTTAAAAATGAGGAAAAAAAGTACTAGTTATATATTTCAATTATTATTTAAAACTTGAACATTTGAACCACTTTTCTTAAAAATCACCTCTGAATATTTTTAATAGGAAGGGTACAGATTTTCAATGGGCGGGAAGTATAACCTGTTAAATAATTTCTGGTGTATTTTAGCCAAGTATTTAAAAACCCACTCCTGCTTATTGAGTGTATATTATGTATGCATCATGCTATCATACTTTATCACATTTAATCCCTGCCCTCAAATTAATTATTCTACCATGTTTTATCAATCTAACCCCTGCCACCAAAATATGGCTATTTACTGATAGACTCTGAGAGCCACAATGGTTTAATAATTTTCACAGAGCCTGAAAATTAGAGCTTAGAGTAAATTAAGGTAATACTTAGCACTAAGGTCCAGGATCTTTCCAACATTACTGCTTGTTTCTCAACAAACTCAATAATGATAAGTGACAAAATTCCTTTCATTATCATGAATGTGAGGATTAAGGGCTTAGCAAATTAACTCTGAACGTGCCACTATGGAATACCGAATCTCTTCAGATGTGTCAAAATAGAAATGGACCAGCCTCTACCACCTCTACACATAAGAAAAGGCAAAGCTATCTGCAGAGCGATTATGCTTACGCTCTTAAAGAAAGCTGAATATGTGAATAACATGAAAAATTTTAAACATACTATATGTAACTCTGTGCAAATATGTCTCCAACCTGTGGATGAGAGAATCAGCATATGGGTAACGCAGAGAGGAGAATTTATTTTCCTTCATTAAATGGAAGGAGAAGGCAGTAGAGAGGAGAGCTTCAGTGAATTTTCTTTCTAATCTTTTTGCATTGGTACTCAGAGCACCTTGGTCACAACCTGGGAAGCTTTTTCTCAACTTCCAGAAGAAGCATAAAGAAATACAGTGATTTAAAGGGGAGAAAGTTATTATGGAACCATAAACGATGATACTTATTTCTGTTCTTTTAAATGTCTTCATCAAAAGAAATATACTTTGAGTCTGATACAATAATAAAGCATGGCTTGCTTAATCTTACTAAACACGAGATGACCAACTTGTGTCAGAGCACCAAAATAAGATTAAGGTCATAGCTACCACTCTAAGTTACTGCCATCAGAAATTACTGCTGTCGTAAGTTACTGGCTGAATCACAGCCCACCACAAAGGATGATAAAAGTGAAATGGCACTTTCTATTCTCTAACAAGCAAGATATCTCACTGTTTTTTTTTAATTAAAGATAGAATATGAATGGATATTCAACAAAGATTGTTTTAACATCTCTAAATCTGTGAAATCTAATCTTCGTGGAACTTCTAAACTTCAGAAACTTAGTTTCTCTAATTGTATACCTAAAAATATAAATATAATACATTTCTATGCCTTTGACCTTTTTTTGACCCAATAGTAGACCTTCTCACCTCAAATGTAAGAGGATTCTGGTAGATTAAAAACATGATCACTGAGATTAATATATTTCCTTCAATACTTAAAAAAAAAAAAACCACATTGGAACAGTATAACAAAGTGGTACATTTTATAATTTTTAGTGTATAACTCCTAATTGTCAAGGTTACTGAAATTCATTAGTGTAAAATAATATGTGTTGTTAACGTTGTTACTATTATCTTTCTAGTTAAATGCAACCTGAAACCCAACAATCTTACCTCTCTCTTTCTACTACCAGGTACAGAAAGCAGGTCCTTGAATAATGTCATTTGGCTCAATGTCATTTTGTTATAACATTGATGAGATGCCATAGGAACGTGACTAGTATATGTCAATTAGCTTAGGGTAAAACTGATTTCCTTATATGTTGTTTTTCTTAAAGTCACAGAACCTATCGATGACATTAAGTGACGATTTACTGTACCTCATTTATCCTATACATTCAGTTACCTATTTTACCCTTTCCTCACCACCAACATAATAATTTTAACCTTCACATTGGCTAGAAATTGGCAAACAGCAATGAGGGACTACCAAATATCAAAACCTGCCTCAGCTGCTTTTGTTAGACATTAATGTACACTGATTCCTGACTGAGAAACAGAATCCATCATGATCCAACATTTCAGAAACAATGCATCAATCCTAGTAATGTGGAAATCTGTTTGAACTTTTCCTTATTAATGGCACTCATATTTCATATGAACAGAAATATCTAGAACACTGTAGAAAGATTTCTTCTTAATGCCGACACCCTCATTTCTTTTCTGCTTGGTTTTAGTTTACTAATTGGTGGAAGATGTAGAGACTTGGCCATCAGCAACCATAATGCGGATCTGCATTTAGATATACCTTCCACAATAATTTTATTGATCGTAAATCCCAAATCTCTTTTGAACATTTGTTCCTAATTTTCAGGAGGGCATCAGAGATTAATAATAAATGCCCTCTTATTTTATAAAAGAAAAAAACAAAAATCTTTAAATATATAATCCTTTTATTATTTTTTTTTTTCAAAACCGTTAAGCACACTTATCTGCTTCTGAAAAGTGTAGCTGAGATGGTGGCCACTTGTAAATGAAGACCAAAAAAGAAAATAAAGTGTCCTGGCTGGGTTTACACAGCTGGTGAAGCTGTGGTCAAACACTGGATTTTGTAAGACTTTGTCTTTAGATTAGAAAAGCATTAGCATTCATTGTAGATGTTTGGGGAAATGCAGAAACATGTGAAGAAGAAAACTTAAGTAAAATTCAGGGTTGATACTTGACCTGTGTTAACATTTTCTTATAGTTCAGTGTAGTGTCTTTCTGTGAATAATAAAATTTGAATCAAAGTGTATATAGCGTTTTGCATCCTGATTTTCTTGTGAATATTTTGCACGTCACTAAATATTCTTTGAAGATATGATTTATAATAGTTGTAGGATATTGCATTTAATGCACGTATTATAATTTATTCTGCTCATCTTTTTTATTGAGTTTTAAAGTTATTTTTTCTATTATAAATAAAGCTGTTATGGCCATCCTTATACATAAATCTTAGTATGTCTCTCTAAATTAATTCCATATGATTAATCCCCAGACATGGAATTGCTGAACCAAGGGACATAGATGTTTCTAAGGATCTTGATTCATATTGGCAACTTATCTTTTCAAATGCTTTAATTTATACTACTGCCTGTAATATGAGAGTGTCTGCTTTACCCAAAAAACAATGGGTGTTATCATAGATTTTTAGATTTTCCAAAGAGAAAGTAAGAAATAAAATATTTCAAAGTAATATTTCATTTTCATTTATATTTCTTAGGTTAAAAATGCAATTGAACCTTATTTAATACGTTGAATGACTAAATGGATGTATTTTTTTAATTTGTCCCTGAATTTTGTGTATAATCTTATTGGTGTGTTTATCTTTTTTATTTATAGTTCTTTATTAATTAGGACTGTGTTCACTAATCCACCACGTATGTTTTAATGCTTTAGGAACTTGTAGGTTCTTCCATACCTTAAGATTGGATAAAATACTCATTTATAGTTTCTACTTAGTCTTTTACGATTTAATTTTTTCTTCTTAAATATTAAGGCAGTTAAACGAGCTAAAAGGTTTAGATGATTAAACCACGTTGTGGCTTGATAGAAGTAGAGGTATAACTTCATTTTTTCCAGAAAAGCTAAATACATTATTTAATAATGGTAAATCATCCGTTTCCAATTATTTTAATGCCATCCTTATTATATATGATATTTTAACTTCCTGTAGTGTTTTCTACTTCTCGGAACTCAAGTTTGGTTTTATTTTTGTTTCAGTATCACCACACATTATTAAGTATAGTAGCTTTATAACATTTTTATATCTACTGTAAGTTTTCTCTCATAAATCTTTTTTACTTGGACTTTCATACCATATACTTAGGAAAAGATTGAGTTATAAAATATTTTTGAGATTTTGATTAAAGTCCTAGATTTCGAATTTGTTTATCCAGTGCTCTTAGGCTATAGTCGAATAAGGGTTATTTTTGTCTTTATACAATATTTTCAAAAATTTTAATTGCCATACTTCCCCTACACTATCAGTTCATTAAATTAGAACAAAAAGAAACTAAAACTACAGAATCAATGTGAGATAGAGACCTGAGCAAGTATGTGCAATACTCGGCTTTTTTCCCCCAAAGCATTTATGTCATTCAATGTAAAGTGCACAGAATTTTTCCCCCTGTATTAAGGCAAAATTCATTGTGTCCACGTTGTCTAGAAACAAAAAAGATGCATGTAAACAGATATATAACATTTTCAGGTGGACTAGGGGATTTATTTATATCTATAGATTCCTTTGCAAGTTTCAGAGACTGTATAAAGCTATAATACAGCCACCTTTCTGAGCAAACTTATGTGTAAATACAGTTTATTTCACTTGAAGCCTGTCCCATGACTGATGGAAATTGTAGTAAAACTTCCACCTGGGTTGTCAACTACGGGAAACCTTCTTATTTATTTTTATTTGTCACAGCAGGTTAAGCTCACAAAGTCCAGGTGTTACATGGCTTTAAATCTGAACACAGGCACGGGAATAGTCTGTTGAAGGTAGTTTATTTAGGATCACTAAACATGAAGGTACTTAACAAAATGGATTTTATCTAGCTCTGTGGGTCAGGGTGTAAATTTAGTGTACAATGACCAGAAATGGAAGAACAAAAAAGCAATACCACTGGAATAAAGTTCTGGTGCATGTGCTATGATAATTCTGTATTTTTTTTCTGAAGATAGGAAAAGATAGAGCAAGGAGGCAGAAGAGCAACAAGTTTTCCTGCTAATTTACCCAATTGTTTACAACTTAGTTAAAGGTGGCCATCCCTCTTAGCAGTCTTCCTGGGTTTATGTGAACTAACATGACCGCTGCTACCAGCAGATAAGAAGGTCCCCACATCTTGTTTAAACATAAAATTTTATAGATTTCGATCTTTCATTATTTTACATTTATCCCACTTTATTTTTTAAATCTTTATTTCCAAGGCTCTGATTTATGTATTTATTAAGAAAATACATTGACACCATGATTATTTTATTCTTTTTTGTTTTATTTTGTTTTCTAATGACTTTGCCCAAAATTACATGGTAATTCTTTGATTAACATAATAATTCACTGTACTGTAATTGAAAATATCTAATTTATTTAATTAGCTTGTCATATTTGTTATATTTTCTCTGTTTCCTTCCTAAAGTAGTTGAAAATAAAATTATATTTCTGCCTTTGCCTACACTTCTAATGGATGTCTACATCATCCATCCAAAACAAATACTTCTCCTTGTGAGTATACAACTAATTTGGGTCCAATTAATGCACAAGTAATTAAAGTTGATTTTTGTATGTTATTCTAATTTTCATCACACTGTGCTTGTATTTCAATACTTTGGTATTTCATAAGCTGTCAGCCCGTGATACATTCCAGTTATAAGAGACTTTAGTTGACTCTCGTAGGATGTATATAAGTGCATGTATCAAATTGACCCATCTGGATAGCACAAAATTCCCAGACAAGCCCGTTTGAACTGAGTCACTTTCGTGGTCCGCTGTAGTAGTTTATTATGTCCTGTTTTACATTTATATTTGACATTTGCTTTCTACTTCCTGTACATCAATACAAGAATTAAGGAATCTTTTTCCAAATTGCCCCTCAGGCTAAGTCTACACTTCCAATTCATACTATACCTACCTAATATTTGAAAGTTAAAAAAAATTAAAATTCCAACTTGATCCCACTATTATTAATTCACCATAATATACTTATTAACTTAAAAAAATACTTTGGCCCATAATATATTATTATGTTTCAAATAAGCCACTTGATATTAAGGTTAAGAATTGGTAGAAAATTCCCCTATACTAATGAAACTGAAATTCAAGATAGAATTTTGTTTTGGAGTTCTAATTCCAAATATCTTCAGAAAAAAATCTAAAAAGGGATGAACAAGGAAGAATACAATAACTCTATAAATAGTACAGAGGCAAAAGGAATAAGAAAATATCGATTTCATGTAATTAGTTGCCACTCTCAAAATTCTATATTGGACAACCTGTTTCTTTTAAAAATATATATTTTTCGTCTTACCTTGTTCACTAGTTCATAATAAAGTGTGTGGCAGATGAATATATGAAATCATTTTAAAATGAATGAATGAATATTATCGTAGATTCTAGGAAATATTTTATTGATTGTCTACACTTCTTTTTTTCTTACTTCTGTTTTAATAATTAATGAATCGTAGTGGAAAGTTGGAATAATTATAGACATCTCTTTTCTTCTGTTTATCAGCTGTGTGGCCTTAAATATATCATTAAATCTTTCCCTTCTTCAGTTTTCTTTTTCTGGTGAATAGGAATGATAATATCTACCTCTTAAATCTTACATACCAGGTCATAATATAAATATAATGAAAGCTGTTTATACCTGGAAACCACAAAATGGCTATGAGATAGATGTTATTTACATCTTGAATTTATTTTTTGTTGTTGTTCTTGTTGATATCATTTGGTTTTTGTTTCCAATAATGTAACTTAAACTGTAAGGGAGTTTCAATTATTTTCTGATTGGCACATATCTAATTTTGTATTTCATAGCCTTTGGGGATTTGTAACTTCCTAAAAGTGCTTTGTAGTTTGTATAATTAAAAGAGAATTGAATCAAAAGCATTTAACTTTAAAAATGTTGGGGTGGTTTTATGATACTTCCTTGGTGGTGAGAGGGGTGGGGGCTGGGGGGAGGATGTAACTAACCTGAGTGTTTTGTGATTTAGAAGTAATGCTCCAGACTTTTTCTATCCTCCCTGACCCCCACCCCGTTCCCACCCCCAACACTTCTGTGGATATAACAGAAAGTCACATTGGCCACTCACTTTGTTAAATCATCTATCATTTCCCTGGCAAGTTAAATTGGCCAATGTATACGATGAATTGGAGCTAAGGCAGTTGCTTCTCTTTGAAGCCCCAGGCATTTGTTTTCAAATAAACTGACTGAATTAGTGAGTCCCCATGTAATTTATGATTTTTCATTTACTTGACTTATTTCCATGATGATTGGAGATTAGTCCATTTTAAAGAAGACAAGAGAAATTGGGTTTAAGAAACATTAAAACTAGACGAAAAAAGCATACTAAGATCAAGTAATTCAAAGTTATGGTGACAGATTGTCCTTTATTCATGCCCCACTCAAGAAAGAGAAAAACACTTTTTTTTTTTTTTTTGCTAAAATATATTTGAAGAATTTTTATTTTTATTTTATGCTTATAGGGATTAACATCTGAGTTTCATATACACTTAAAGTCACCACCAAACTCTTGGTTATATGGCGTTCACAGTTTAAAATGTGAAAAACTAGCATTTATAATTGGAGCTGTGCCTGCTTAGGGATTAAGGTTTGAAGGCCATAGTGATGTCACTGGATTATAGTTAGGAAGATACATTTTGGTAAGGCTGAAACCAATGCCAAATTCATGACTCCGAAATTTATGATTGAACTCTAGACTGCCTACAAATTCATATCTCCTAAATTTATGATTGAACTCACGACTTTCCATCTTACAGATTTAAGTGCATATACTAATAAATAAAGATGCTTGAATTTCAAAGTAAGTTCAGTGGACATTCATGTGCGGATACCATTTAAAATACTGACTCAGGAACAGCCAGTGCAGTGACATTGCGTCTTGGCTGCGTCTAAGTGAGGGTGCTATACCACTTTAGAGACCATTTAAAATGGTAACGTCAGTAAAATTATATAAATTAGAATTGGAGTAGACCCATTTTATGTTATAAGCCATCCCATATTTTAACATGTTGTTAGAATGTGTTTTTTTAACTTTGCTCTTTTTGCTACGTCTCAAGGGATAGTAGTAAGATGGTTCCTCTTGGAAAAGAAATTCAAAATCAAATTCAGATATTCCTTGACCTTTGCTCAAAGATTATATTTTCTTGATTTTTTTTGTTTTTTAAATCTTAAAATTCTAAGTCCAGTATTGGGATAATGCCAAATATCTGGATGAAGAGATCAGTCATCCAGATGCTTTATCTCTGTAATAACAAAGAGCTCCGGACTGGCCTTCAAGGCCCTTCATCACTTTGATCCAGCTCACTTTTTTCTTTGTGCTTCATTTTCCCCAAATAATAGTTTATAGCTTAGCAAATCTGGAAAATTTACTCCCCTGCCTCCTCCATTCCTTAGTTTTATTTCCTTTGGCCCAGATTGTCTTCATTTATTTTTGCCCGCCAACACAAATGACTTCCTCCCTCGTTCTCTGACCTGTTGTATGCCATTTCTTAGGTATTTGTCACATGCCTTGTCTGTCCCATGATGACCATGTGTTTATTGTAGACCTCTTCTGGAGAGCATGGGCCACCATGCCTTCTATAATCTTATATTCTACCCTATATCTAGCATATAGAAAATGTTTGGTAAATATTTATAAAATTGCCTATTTAAAAAAATGATCAACACAATATTGGTCAGTCAACCTAGGGTTTTACCTATTTGTTTTTTCTGATGGTAAACAATTTCAGGTCTTCTTTGTTAGTATATCTTTAAATGTTAACAGGCAAACTAATATCTATATTTAAGATATATAATGTAGATAAATGCAAATTTTAAAATTGGGGAGTCAACAGAAAAAAATTTGAAAATTTTAATTTAATAAAGTTGCAGCTAGAATTATTAAATTTTTGTCACTACAATTTTTATACGATGAATTAGGGAGCAATTTACAAAATTGTAAAATGAGAAATGATGGCTAACCCTTTAGTAATTTCCAAAATTATCAGAGATAAAAAATATATCAGAGACAATCAAAAGGCTTGCTTGTGTCACACAGCATAAATGTATAGCATAGAGATATTGTTTTAGGATAGGCGTCTTATCTTTAAAAGTTGTATTTTCAATAAGAAATGTTAGAATATTTTTAAACTATTATTCCTGCTGACCCAGATTTGTCTCAATTAATCTGTATTGTGCCCCAAAATGACCATCTAGTTTCTGAAAATTTATTTTCCATTTTCAATACTGTTTTCTTCCTCTGTTGCGCCTCCTGGCCGGAAGGAAGGAAGTGTTAGACCTCACATATCTGATGAGAAGTGACACTGCAACAACCTCCCGTTTCTTCTGTACATCGCGTCTCTCTTCTCCAGGCCAGCACTCTTCACCCTCTGAGGCTCTTCATTCTGTGATGATTTTCCCAAGCCAAACATACAAGCTCACTTTTATATGAGTGCTTGAAGTAATGCTCTAGACTGCTCCTGATCTCATTTTGTCTAGTCATGCAAGCTAAGCACCAGTTAGTTGCTTTTCTTGGGAGTAGAGAGTCATGAGGGGTTTAAAAGCTGGCTTTCCCACTTCTGGCTGCATACGCTTAGGCAAGTTATTTAATCTCTTGGTAGCTCAGTTTTCTCTTACTTTCATTTGTCAACTGTGGCTAATAATAGTATCCATCTTGTACACGTGTTTTGAGAGTTCAAGAAATTAATACACGTAAGGTACTTAGAAGTCTGCTGAGTGTTTGGTGAGTGCCTAATTAGCATTAGCAATTATCAAGAGTGATGAGCCTGCTCAGAGACATCTAAGTGAGGTGTAGCACATTGTCATCTTTACAGGCCAAGTGAGAAGAATCCGGGGCCACTCATAAGAAATGAGTAGGGAGCAAGTAAAATACATTGACAACTGGCTATTTATACCTCTTTGTTTTTGACTCAATCAGTCTGCTAAGTCTTGCTCTCAATCTTGGAAAGAAAGTGGAGACTCATTTCAGAATTTAAAATTTTAATCTAAAATCATGTTTTCATAGTTTTTTTTTCCAAATTGTTTTTTTTTTTTTTTTAAGGGAGAAGGGTAAGCTAAGTCTAGTGAGGGATGTTTCTACCAAGTAAAAAGCCATGGAAACTTTTAAAGTCACATTTATTAATATTTTCTTATTTCCAATTTATTTGTGGAATAATAATTTAAATGTTGCATCAGTGTAATTAGTTCATCTCTCTGCTTTGTAAAATGAGTCTCAATATGTTCAGCCATGGTGTGTTTATTATAGACAAAACCTCTAGTTTACGGGTCTGTTCCCTTTGGACCACTTGTTTTACAGTCTCCGTTGTATCTATTTATTTATTCTAGTGACTATCATAAACCTGCTCTTTTGAGGGAACGTTGGAAGCTAATGTGTCCTTTGAATGTCTGCTCTTTGATGTCTATTTACCTTCGAGCAATTTTGTTCAAGAACTTCTTGCTTAGAATACTTTTACCTTAGTTTTACTCCCTTTGGTCTGTATCCATTTTAATTTTTAATATAGCCAGTGCTGATCTTTTCCCCTTTATTTTCTGGTTCTCACTTCTTGGTAGCTGATGTAGGTCATCTCTCAAATCCCTGGGAGAGAGATAACTAATTCTTTGATGTGTAATTACTGGTACTGCCTCCCCCTTCTTCCCTCCTTTTACTTAACTCCTTCCACCCCTATCCTTCTTCTCTTCCTCTTCTTTTACCTTTGTCCATTCCTCCTCCTATACCCTCTCATTCTTTAGGTGTGTGTGTGTGTGTGTGTGTGTGTGTGTGTGTGTGTGTGTGTGGCGGGGAGATAAACATTTATGTTCGTGACACAGTAAAGAATGTTTCATTTTCATTTTCTTATTTAATTCTTATATTTTAATCTTACTTGTTGACCATCTATTTTTTTTCAGGTCCCATTTGTAAGAAGTCTCATAATTTCTTACTATCACACAGAACTCTATTTAGAGGTTCAAGATTCTTTTGTAATATTTGCAGCAAATATGATCTCTGGTAAATCATTACTTGCTAGTGCACTCAGTTTGTAACTATCTTGGATTTCATTTGTATGATATTATTGCAGATGACACTTTGGAATCATAGCTTTATATTATGTTTCTCAAGGGAGAAACATATGTTTTCCAACATGACATTTCCCCTCAATTCTTAGCTAGATTTTAGATTCCATTTTAAGGGCTATAGTGCATCCCAAGGAAATTGATCAAGTTTTAATGATATAACCTATTAAATAGATAAGAATTTAACTGGAGATTCTAGAGTTTTCCATCTAAGATTTACCTTTTGTTATGTTACTGAGAATTACCATGTCGTCTGAAGATACCCGGGTTATCAGCATTAACTCATTTATTCTTAGTGCTTCTCAATTTGTGGAGATACAACTCTTAGGAAATATTCATCAAAATTACTGCAGAGCTTGACTGACATTTAATGGGCAAGAATGTGGAATGCTAAAAGTTCTGTGTAATATGGGCCAATCCTGCAAATAATGAATTATTCTGAATGAAATGCCAATAGAATCTTTTTTTAAACACTGAGGAGTCTTGTTCCAGTCTTGATGGAATGTAGATATATAAAAACCCTGGAAGAAGAGGTGTATATATTTGTTACTTATTTATTGAACAAATGGTTTTAGAAGGGATAACCAGAAAACAGTTTCATTTTCTCCTATTGCTCTTTCAAATGATTTTTACAACTTATTTTTCTCCATACTTGAGATGACACTTAGGCTTGATTCCTTAACTTATGGACACTCTTTGAAAATAGAAAGACTGGGCAATATCAAAATTCTAAGCTTGGACCAGTTTAAATTTCTCCTCTCCAGCAGCTCAGGTGTGACTCAGGCTAAGAAGACTGTGATGGGGGAAGAAGACGAGGTCAATTTGTCCTTTTTCATCATTTTTTTCCCCACTTGCTAACTGCTTTTTATACAGATATGATCAGACGTGGCTGCCCCCGGCCGCCAGAGACTATCTAGAGCTGACTTCTTTAGGGTATCCCCACCGGGAATCTCTCACTACAGCCCTCCTTATGCCCAAAGTCGTCTCTCGACTTGCTATTTATGAGACTCCATTCTGCCTCTTGATTCCCTGTGTCCCATCCATTTATGAGATCATATTGGTCTTCCGAAGTGATTTTGAGTGGAATGAGTTTTAAATACATCTCAGGCTAATTTATTGCTGCAGGAGTCACATCTGGTCCATAAATATCTTTGTTTCACTGTGGTTCGAAGATAGTTACTTCTCACCGCAATCCTTCTTCCGAGGCTGCCAACTTCAGCCAGGCTTTCTCCATCACACTTCTTCTGGTGGAAGCCCTACATCACTAAAGACCAGAGTGATTGTCTTAAAGTCCCCTCTCCCATGTGGCTTTGCTCCTGGGAAGCTCAGAATATTGCCATCCTTCTCTAAAACATTTCACATTCTCAGAATTTTCAACCTCAAAATTTTATTCTTCAAAGTCGAATAACGGGCAACGGCTGGAAAGACTAGTGTAGTTCTTTGCAAGTGTAGCTTATATGGCCTCACACTTGGCTTAAGGATTTGGGGGGGGGGTGGCAGTTGGTCCTCATTTTTCTTAGATTTTTAGTTTTGAGACTGAGAGTGTTCTATTTAGCAGCCTGTTTACCATTGGTTTATCATCAGTTTATCGTCAAGGCTCTGTGAGGAACTTGGTAATCAACACCTATGTGGGGAATAGCATGTTGGGAGTAGGTGGCAGTATTAACTCACAGGATATGTATGTGTGGTCTGACTTTAGGAATGCTAGCCAGAGTCAAAAGGACAAAAGATATACAAAGAAGCAAAAGTGCTTCCTTTCATTAATGGTTCTCTCTCTTTATAGCTCAGCCATATTGCTACGGGCTGGAGGCTCTGGATATGAGTCAGTAGAGCTCCTTCCCAAGGTTCTGCTAGTTTTTGTCTTGTTAGGCCAGGAGACCTGGACTCAGACCCCTCAACTGAGTTAAACCCCAAGACCTCAGTTGCAGAGACCAGACGTACATGCCAGCACAAGGCATGAGATGCAACATAGTCCCTTCAATAATGGAGACAGGAGGAGCTCTGCCAAACACAATAGAACACCAGAAGCATGGATAGAGACTCAGGTAAATAGGTAGCAAGTAATATGGATGTCCAGTATTCACAAAGTCATGGATGTTGTGTTAGCCCAGTTTCCCTAGAAAATAGAGCCTGGTTTAAAGATTATATTAGTCACCTCAGACTGACATAACAAAGTGACATATTGGGTGGCTTAAACCAGAATTTATTTTTTCATGGTTCTGGAGGCTGGAAGTCCAAGATAGGGTGCCAGCGTGGTCAGGTTCCGATGAGGACTCTCTTCCTAGCTTGCAGATGGCTGATTTCTCACTGGATCCTCACTGATCTCCCTTCATATAAATGAGTTAATCCCAGGCCGAGGGCCCACCATCATTACCTTATCAAACCCTAATTACTTCCCAAAGGCTCCATTTCCAAATACGATCATATCAATGGTTAGGACTACAACATATGAATTTTGGGATACAAAAACATTGGTCCATAGCACACATCAAATGCTGATGTTTTTATTGGAAGGGTAGAAACTCAAGGAAGCAAGAGTGAGAAATAAGGGAAGTGAGGCTAAAAGATGGGAAATAATTGAAAGTGATATATTACCACTCTGGCTATTCCTTTCTGTGAGCTGCAAAGATAGCCAGTAGGTATTTCAGCAGAAATTTCCATGAGGGACAGCTTCAAGTAGGCTACAGGAAAATCTGCTTCGGAGCAATTTATTGGAAAGAAGAAAGAGAGACTGTGTCTTCTAAACTCCCTCTTATCTCTTGTTTCATATTGGTTAAAATTTGCCCTATGGTGTGATCATCCATTCCCTCCACACTTCTGATTTTGTCATCCCAGGTGCTTTGGCAGCCACTTGGAAAGCTCTGTTGTGTGGCATGTCACTGAAGGTCATAGTGAGAGGAGAGTCTACACACATTGGGAGTGCATGTCGTGGACCTCAGGCGGTGGAAATCCTCGAGCTAAGCAGGAGTCGATCAGACACTCCTGGCAAGCCGGGAGAATCTGAGGAAAAAGAAAAGATGTGCCTGAAACAGATGCCTTGGTAGGTTGGTAACACGTGACATCAGAAGGGTCTTTGATAAGTGAGATACAAGAGGTTCCAGGCAGCAGATTTAAGAGGGGAAACCAGGAATCTGGGGAAAGGAAATGAAATTTTAGGGCACAATTCCCATGTCCAGGAAGATTGACATGAAAAAGGTAGATTTGAAAGAAAGAGTGAGTATGAAATGGACTGAGTATGAAATGAGGAATTCAGGCAGAAAAGTGAGTGAAGTAAGGCAAGTTGCAAAGACTTCATTACAAACTCAAAGCAGGATCAGCAGCAACAAGGCTATCCAAGGAGCAACAGTCCTACCTTCTGGGATCCTTAAATTCCCCAAATTAAGAATGAAATAGATGTTTGTTTATTTTATTTTAATGTGATTTGAAGTTTGATACCAACTGAGACTAGATAAAATAATTCTGAAGTTCACATAAAAAAATAAGCAAGTATAACCAGATAAACTCTGAAAAAGAATGATTAGGGAAACTAATCTTGTGAGGTATGAAGTATACAATAAACATCAAAAGATAAAAAAGTGTGGTACTTGTGCATGAACAGACTCATAAAACAGAATAGTAAGATTATAAATAAACAAAAATATATTCGGAAATTTAATGTAGGATAAAGCTATCATTAGAAAACAATGAGTAAAGATGAAGTTTTCTATTTTTATGTGCTCCAAAGTATCAATCTTAACTTTTCATGGCTACTGGATTTTGTATTATGACTAGAAAAGCCTTTTCCAATCTGAAGTTATAAATAAAGTTCATTAAAAAATATGAACTTTTGACCAATAGTATTAGAATAATTACCCATCTGGGTGTATTGATATTGCACATTTTATAACAGGACAAATTCTAAATGGATCAAAGATTGAAATTTAGAAATTAAAACCATATCGAGAAAACATCATTGAATTCTTTTATGTCTTTGGAATGGGGGGGGGGCTTTTTTATTATAATGCATAATCCAGAAGTCATTCATTAAGGGCAAGAATTATAATTTTGACTAGATAAAAATCAAAAACTTCTACATGGAATGAAAAACATACCAGACGCAAACTCAAAAGATAAGTGAAAAATTGGTATGGTTGGTGGAGGTGCTGTTGTAACTCATATCATCAGCAAAGGCTAATTCCCTGATATATAAATAGCTCTCAGAAACTGAGCTAAGGCTAAAAACCCCAAAATAATATGCATAAGATCGTTCACAGATAAATACAAAAATGCCCCTTGGAACATAGGGAAAGAAGCAACACCTCAATGATAGTATGAGAAGTACAAGTTTAATCTGCAATGGGATATCAGTTTTTATATTTTTTATTGACAAAAATCCAAAAGGTTGACAAATTCTTCTAGCAAAATTGTGAGAAAACCAGTACAATTGTACATTGTTTTTAATTACAAAATGGAACGACTCCAAAAGAAGGAAATTTGATGTTTTTTTAACCTAAATTTATTTAACCTTCTTTAGTAAGCCCATTACCAGGAAATAATCTTACAGATACATAGGGACATTTAAGAAATAATGTGTATACACACACAATATTATTTGCAGGATTGTTTATAACACTATAAGATTGGAAACTGTTCAAGTATTCAATAAAGGCATGGTCACATGGTTTCTGGTGTACCCATATAACACAGTCCTACGAAACTATAAAAAGAGTGACATGACAATGATTTTGATACCAAATGGTGGGTTCTCCAGCATTTTTTGTTAAATGATAAACAAATGAAATAGAACAATATTTAGTAAGCTATCTTTTGTGTAAAAGAGAAATAAATACATATTAATATTTGCTTATACATTTAAAGAAAAATATTAGAATACATAAAATCGAATAAAATTGCCATCTGTAAGGGAGAGGATGGGGATAAAGGAAGGAGTCTTCTCTTTGTAGGTTATTTATTTTTATATTGTCTTGATTTTTTATCAGATCGCATATACCTCTTTAAAAATAAAATTACATATATGTGTGTTTCTTTGAATTATATATAATTTTAAAATTCTAAATTCAGAGTGTTTCCTCTGGAAATCTGAATATCTGTACAAATTCCCCCATTGTCTTATGGCATCTGACTGCTAAAACTCTAATGCAGTCAGATTCTCGTTTCTTTGTAGGGTTTCTCTTCTCTCTGTCTGTCTCTGTCTGTCTCTGTCTGTCTCTGTCTGTCTGTCTGTCTCTCTCTCTCTCTGAAGGTGAATTCTAGATTTTTTCTCTTGATTTTGGAAATTACAAAATTTCATTAAAGTGGACATGCTCAAAGCTTGGGCATTATCATTATTATTTTTTTTACTTTTATTAATTTGATTATTTTTCCTCTTTGCATTCTGCAAAATACCCATAGCTTTATCACCTTTTTCACCAAAAAGTGATTCCGATATGTAAATACAGCTTAAATATGTGAACAATTCCCAAATAGACTATATCTTTGCTGGGAGAAAAATTAAGAGATCTAACCAAAGGGGATTGTACCCAAATTATTGAATTTAGAGCCAAGATATATGTTCTTTTAAACTTCATACTCCCTACTATTTATCATCTCCTCCTCAAAAACCAAGGATCTCTTTCATTAAAAGGCAATAAAAATGTAGGAAAACCTCCTAAAAATAGCTCCATTGTCTTTCTTGTGACTGGCTTTCTCAAAGATGTATAAACTAAGAATAGTGTAAGACAAATGCTTTCTCCTTTAACTTCACATACAAAAGTTCAGCACATTTATCAAAAAGAGCGGAAGATTTCTAAATTAGAATGTATATAAGCAAAGACAATTACAGATTATCCATGGTGCAGTAGATCTTTTCTAGCATTTTGGAGGTGATATGGGAAACATTTTATCTAGTATCTTATACGGTTATAATGGAATTCTTCCAATGTTTTTAAAAACTTTAAAATGGTTGATTTCAGAGTTAAGACCAGAATAAAAGTGAGCAAAGGGCACTCTAACACTGAACTGCCTTTGTGCTAGTTTTTATAAAGTCTATTAAACTCATTAAGCTAGTTTTCTAGATCACTCCTAGTTTTTTTAAATAGATTTATTAAAAAGTTTTGAATTTTTACTAGTATCATTCTTTTAATTTTATGATTATATGAGTTTCTTTCAGGCTGATTTAATACTCTGTAAATGAACAACCCATAGCTGATCAATTTATGTCGTGTGTGATATGAATCAATGTGCTATACAATGCAGTACTATGTACTGTGTTAATTAGGGGATTGTCTCTCTTCCTGGCTTATGAAGAGACTCATGTATTTTCATTTGAAGTGATCGGATCCCAGATGCATTTTCTCCATTTGGTTGAATGGAAACCAGTTCAGCATGCAATAGCATTCATGTGTATCAATTAACTATTCTTCATCAGTGTATATGAGCGGACATGTGTTTATACTTACTGATGCTATTTTATCTCTGAGGCTACATTTTTATACTTACAATTTTGTAAAAATTTATTTTGTACCTTAGAAAGTGGGAAGGGGGAAGGTTGTTGAATCAAAATCATACTTTTTTTTTTTTTACTGTGGAGTCAGTCATCGCATTGTAGTTTAATTCTACCTCTCTCTCTGGATCTCACTGCTATCTTACTCACTTAACCCAGGCCCTAACCCTGTCCCATCCAGATGGCTCCCCTGATTATCCCCCTACTTACTGTTTGCAAACTGATGCCTTGCATTTTCTTTCACTTTGTCCTCTGTCTAGAACATGTTTTTCTCCATTCATCTATCTCATTTCTCCTGCAAGGCCTCATTCAGTCTCCCCTGGGCCTTCAAGCCCTCTCTCAACTTTCTCTGTCTTTCCTTTGAATCATAATAACATTGCCATTTAGTAAGAGCTTTTACTATTAGAGCTTGTAAAACTTTCCCACCAAGGTCTCCTTTTTATTAGGGAAGAAAAAAATCCTATTCCGAGGGTGGGTAGAGTGGGGGATGTTTTATATGTTTCTTAAAAATTACATGTTTGTTTTAAAATAATGTCTTAAATGTATTCTCATCAGAATGGAATTAAGGAGTGGGTCATCTGGGCGACTCTCTGGGAAACAGCTATGTGGCATGCTAAGCATCCATAGAAGGAATCAGAAATAGGCTACTCGATAACTTGCTTCTTAACACATAGCTTCTTATATAGTGAGTGAGATGTAAATTGGTATCATTTTCTCTAAAGTTCTTGATTTGAAAAAAGAAAAGAAATAAAAAAGAAAAAGAGGAAAGAAGGAAGGAAGGAAGGAAGAAAGGAAGGAAGGAAGGAAGGAAGGAAATCTTACATGCAATTTCTCATGTAATTCCTGTAATACTTCTTTAAACGAAGTATATTTAAAACACGTCAATAGATTCTAATCATGTTTAGGTGAAAGTCTAAAATTCTTACGGTGGCTTACCAGCCCTCTGTAACCCCGTCTGTCAAAATCCTCGGCCTCCTCTTCTGCACTGCCCCCTTTCTGTGTGCTCCAGCCATTAGGCTTCTGCTCCTCGATGACAGTGACGACCTCACCGCGGGTCTTCCGTCTCTTCTCCTCCACCCCGTGTGGAACACATGCTACACACCACGTTAGTCTCCTTTAAAAGGCTAATTCCTCAGAAAAATTTTCCTTTTAGTTTTCTTTGTTGCGTTCTCATTTCTCCCTTTCAGAATACTTAACACAATTCGACTCCTCGCTTATAGTTTAACGAGGGCTGAGACCGTAATGACCTCAATCACTAGAGCTTGTACATGACTGTATCCCTAGAGTTTGGCACATGGTAGACACTCAAATATTACTGAAAAAATCAGGTAATATTCTGATACTTATTTTAAGGACGAAGTACTTGGAGCTTATATAGTTTAAGTCAGTAACCTGAAGACACAGCTAATAAGTAGCAAAATCCAGCTCTTTCTGACTCCACGGATTAAGGATTTAATTAGATTTAAAATGCCATACTGCTTTATCAGCTATAGCCCATCTCATCTGATGCCTTATAATAATCCCCACACCATTTCTATCACACCGTACTGTTAAGTATTTGTCTGTGTCCCATGTCCCCAACCAGAATGTTGCCGCCTGTCTTTAAGGAGATAGCCGCCTCTGTTGCTATTGTTTTAAAATGGTTATTTCTATTTTGTATTTTGCCGAAATGGGTGCCTTGGACATTTTAGTCGCTCAGCAGAGATTTTATTGAAAGGCCAAGGGGACGTTTACTTGTCTTCGCACGAGTGAGGAAGGCACGGCTATGCACTGCAGGTACTTGGAAAAATAGGGAAGGAGCAAGATTATCTTCGGTATCCTTTCACTTTCCTTTTCAACATCTTTTTTCATTCTACTCACTTATCCTTTAGAAATGCTATTCTATGTCCATTTCCATAGAGTTCGATGATTAAAGGTGTTAGCTGATTAAATCTTTTAAAGATGCAAAAATACCTTAAGGTCATTTGAATTATAAAGGGAGATTGCAATTCCTGAAGCAATATTACGTTGTATTAGCAAGTCCATCTGTAAGATCGAAATTGTTTCTCATTCTTGATTTCTCCCGCAGAACACAGCAGACCTGGCGTATAGGTCACACACTCTAAACTATAGAAGGTGTTCCAGCCTCACCTGCCCTCTTCCTTTTGCTTTCATTCCTTTTGCTTATAGAAGAAAAAAGTGGGATTGGAGTCAAGGATAACATGGACTCGGCACTATTCAGACAGGCACTGCATTATTTGTAGTAAATGGAAATAGATATTAGAAAATAATACTCATTGAGGTTATTTTCTCATGTTCATTCATGTTCATTACTTTCTCCCTTTTTTTTTTTTTTTTGTCCCATGTTATGACTGAGGAACAGTGGGCCTGTGCCAGCCTGCCACTGGGAAGGCCAAGAGGGAGAGAGGGTGACCCCCCAAAGAAAGCTGTGCTAGAGAGAAAGAGAGGTCCTTGGGTTTCACACTGCCAGGGTGAGGGACAAGCAACAGATGTGGAGAAAGACTTCATAGTCATAAAGGGTGAGCATTGTTTGGGCAGCAGTGCACATGCTTGTGAATGCACGCACGCACGCGCACACACACACACACTGTACACACACACACACACACACACACACACCCCATACACACAGTAACAACAGCAACGACAACAAACTGACCTTAGAACCTCAGTGGTGGTGGTAGGATCATCCACATCAGGTGAGACCTGGTGACTCCTGGTCCCAGCTGTATCTATTGAAATATGACTAATGGTAAGATAAACCTGTGTTCATGTTCCCTCTTATTTTGATTTTATATTTATCACAATTACACAAGCGCAGAGTTAGAAAACTAATTTCATATTCAAAATGGCAGTATCCTCCACCTTCTTTCTCAACTGCAGTTTCATTCCCCAAAGGTAATCACCTAAAAGAAGTGCTTTTAGCTAGTTCTTCAGTGTTTATCTTTACATTTCTAAATAATATGCTTCCGTTTTTCAAAAAGTATTTTAGAGATTAGTACTTGCCATTGTGTTATGGTAAATGAAAATTTAGCTCTCTTTTCCACTTCCCATTTCCATGTCCCACTGATTCTCTCCAAATATTAAATCATTCTTTTTTTTTCTTCGAAGCAGCAATCAGTGTTTTCACTAGTTGGATTATTAAATATTGCTCCTCAGAGAGGCAGAGAATGTATTCTGACTATATTTCTTTTTTATTGGTACGAGTTATAATTTTTTCTTGAATCAATAAATATTTTATTTTTCATTTAAATTGTTTCTTATGTTCTTTTTTTTTCTTAACCAGAGTATATGTTCTTATTTATCCAACACAACTTACTTTGCTTTATTGACCTTTTCCTGGAATACTACCTTTTCTGCTATTTTCTTGTTTGTATGTGTTTGAATGTACTTTTTATCCATGAGCTCACATGGAATTACATGTTACCATAACTTTCTGAAGATTTGGGGGCCACAAGGCTTAGAAAATAACAGAAGGGAATATTGGTGATAGAGTGGAAAATAAACAGTTCTCATGTTTTCTAGTGTTTTCTCCCAATTTTGCTTTTATTTCAGAGGAATACCTTAGGGACTGAAGAATAAAACATTAAATAGACTGGGCTGGTATCAGCCACCAAATTCATATGGGCTTTGTTTTCAGTCTTGTTAACACAGGGAAGGATTGCACAGATCCAGCGAGGGGGATGAAGAGGGGTTTTGGTCTCGGTGGAGGAAAATCATGATACAGTGCAGAGTCCACAGCAAGTTCTTAGGCTATTTTCTTAGTTTCCCCTCCCGAATGCTCCATTAATTCTCCACAAATCTACGAGTTGCTTTTTGTTTCCCTCCCCAAAACTCTATCACAGGTGAAGCTGCTGCCTCCTTCCTTTTCTGAACCAGTCCTGGAGCCACGTCTCCCGCTGTTCCCTGGGCTGCCGACCGCTGTCGTCCTGCCTCTTCTCTTTGCTGCCCTTCCGAATGGAGTCTTCCCTGATTTGGATATCAAGTCCTCCTCTCTCTCTATTACTCCATCATTTGGTTGGAGCACAACCTTGAAAGAATGCCTGAGAGGTAACATTTTTGGTCCTCATTTATTTTCTTCAGAATTATTGCAGGCATTTCTCAATTATCTTCTGGTAAACAGTACTGCTGATAAGAGAACTAATGTCAAACTACTTATTTCTTTGCACGTACCTGATTTTTCTCTCTGAGAGCTGTTATTTTCTTCTTAACCTTAAATTTTATGGTGATGTGTTTTTGTCTGAGCCTTTATTCATTGTACATAACTCTAGGTAAGATCTTTCGACTTGCAGACTGGTTACCTTTGGTTTTTGAAAATGTTCTTGTAATTGTCTTTGATTTTCCATTTTTCTTTCTGGAATTTTTATTTGTTGTATGTAGGCCTACTAGATTGATCTTCTCAATCACTCGTCTTCTTCCTTCTATTGTCTTTGTTCTAGTTTTGAGGAGATTTAAACTTCCATTGACTTTATTTCACCTATTGTATTTTTAATACAAAAAAAACTTAGTTTTTGGTCTCCGAGTTATATATAATTCAGTTCTAATGAGTTCTAGTTCTTTTCTTATCGTTCTGAAGATTTTAATTAGATATACTTTTTTACAGTGCTCTCTTTCCTCCCCTCTATTTTATCTGTTTTCTCTGTTTCTTTCATCTATTTTGTTTTTGCTTATTTCTTTAGGTATTTCTTCTTCATTTTAGAGACTTTCCTCAAATATCTAGTACTTCTGGACTCCTATATCTAAAAATGAAATACTTAAAACTCCTTCAATATTCGACAAATATTTATTGAAAGCCTACTTACTGTGTGCCAGACACTGTTCTAGGTGCTTGAAATTTATCAATAAAGAACTGATTGGGAATTCTGTGTACTTGGCTAAAGAAAAGAGAACTCTTGCCCTGTTAAATGTCAGTATGACTGTCTTCTGGGACCAAGCAGTCTCTTCAGAGAAGGATTTGTCTGTCTCCTTCTTGGGTGAGGAACGTTTGTCTCTATTCTGTCTATTCTAGCAGAGAGGCAGGAGACTGGGGAGTGCCAGTTTTCATGAAATAAACAAATTTTCACCTAATCCTAGTAGTTGCCTTTAATCTATCCTACTGTTATTTTCAAATCCTAAACATCTTCCTCTTAATTTTTCCTCTCTCCTGACTCAGAGCAAGTAGTTCCCGTCCACGTGCAGAAAGGAGAGGGACTGAGATCTAACTAAGAAGTTTTTCTAGGTAAATTTTCAAACCAATCTCCCACTTCTCAGTCCCTTTTTTCACCCCTTACCCTTCTCAGTCCTTGAAACCTCCAAGTCTAGAGCCTGATGGGGTGGGGAGAATGCAGGTAAAGGGGGCAGGGTTTGATCCGTTAATTACATTACTTCTCACTGAGAGGTATTTTGGTATCTTCCTATGCTTTGCTAAATCAAATAACAAAAATACCATTGAAATCTTTCCTCAGATATTTTCTCTTCCCCATCTCTTTGTCTTTATACATTTATTTGTTTATTTTTATTACCATTTTAATAGGGTTTCAAGAGGAGGAGAGAGATACATTGAGTTAATCCACCATCTTTAACCAGAAGGATTTAACATAGTAAGGACCCCACATTTGCCCCCACCTTTTTGTATTCGTGTCCTTGGAGAGTTGCTCCCGTACTGACTCTGGGCATGGTCATGTGAGTCATTTGGCCAGTGGGGTGATTGCAAATGAGAAGGTAAAGAGCTTCGAGACTTGCTTGTAATACTCTTACCTTGTAAACAAGCCTGAGCTAGTTGGTTGCCGGATGAGAGATTACATGGAGAGAGGCTTAGTCATCACAGCTATTCCCAGTGGAGGCCATTCACAAGCCACCCAGCCCTGCCCATTTGATTGCAGATCCAGGAGTGAACTCAAATTCAGTCAGCTTTGCTCAGATGAGAACTGTCCAACTGAGCCCAGCACATATTACCCATTTGTAGAATCCTGAACTAATTTTGGGAGCTGTTTATATAGCAAAAGCTAACCAAATAACTACTCTAAACTTTTGTTAACATTTAGTACATGCTGCCAATGTGCCACATACTGTTTTAAGCACTTGACATATATATTAACTCATTTAATACTAACAAAAATCCTGTAAAGTTTGTATTATCCCCAATTTAAAGATGAGAAAACTTGAAAAAACAGAGGAAAACAGTTTAACGTATCAGAAAGATCAATGACGTGGAACCCGGTGTTCCACTCAGGGCTTTGCCGTTAAAGTGCAAATATGGATCACAAGATACTAACTTGCCTTATATTCCTATTACTCCCCGAATTCTTGCTCTAGTTAGGCCATGTCTATATTGACCTTCCAAACCAGTTAATAATTAAGTAAGCAGTTACATCCCACGCACCTGTCATGAACATGACTCTAAGTGCTTTCTATATATTAACTTTACATATATTAATATATACTTTGCTTTATATTAACTCACTGAGAAAAACTATTTCCCTCATTTTACAGATGAGAAAATTGAGATAAAGCCAGTTTAGGTAACACAGGGACAGGCTATGAACCCAGGAAATCTGACTCCAGTCCTTGCTCTTATCACTAAACAGGACTTACTCACAGATGGGCACATTCAGTATTTGTGCATTTGTACCCCTCTCTCAAGTTTCTGCCTTTCTTCCTACCAATCCGAATCCTGCTCTGTTCTCAAGATCTGCTCCCCTTACAAACCCATCTCTGAACACAGCTGACCACACTGATTTTTTTATTCCTCAGACACTTATAATTTGCAGCATACAGCATACATTTTATTACTGTGCCATATAATTGTCTTGTTCTCTAGTTGTTTTTATTTTTTTAAATATATTACTCTGTCCTCCCCAACACGAGTAAATCCCCAGGGATAGAAACTCCTCAGAAGTCCTTATCAAAATGCTAATTACGTAAGAGTCACTTTATAAAAATCTGCTGACTTGAGTCTGCCTAGAGCATTTACTGGATTAATATTGTAGCTCAATATTTGGAACATTCCAAACTCATAAGATGTACTTGATAAAAGTGTATTGTGACTTCAGACTCTGGTGTAAGTGATTTGTCATTGTCATATACTCGTCAGAGCCTGGCAGAAGTGGAGAAGAATAAATATTTCTGTACACTGTATTTGAAATAAAAAAAGAATGACCTGGATAAATAGGTATTGCTTTATAAGCTAAATGTCTCTTGGGAAAAGAGAAGGTATTTCTCCATCATTCCTACTTGTTCAGACTATAGATTTCATTGGTTTTATAGCTTGAATTAACCTTTTATTAAGCTCTTTCTGGACCAGTGTTCTGTATGCTGAAGCATATATTTCTCATTATCATTAATGGTAACTAAATAATTCCAAGTCAAACATAGAATTCTATTATAGAATATATTTTAAACATATTCTATAGCCAGCCATTTAGTGTAAACCTTTATAAAGACATCCTCCTAAGATCTGCGGTAAAATTATGCAAGAAACAAAAGGCATAATCCTTCCCTTCAAAGAGCATACAGTTGAATTTACTTGTATTTTATGTTTAAAACATACAGTTTTAAAATACTTGTTGGATAAGTTAATGTAAAATATCTTTGATTCTTAAAACAACAATGAGTTTGGAGCAAGATATAAAAGCTAACCATTGTACAAATCCTGTACCCAATTTTATCTTTTAAAAATTCAGATATAACGCATGTGTGTTATGTGTTTATGTACATATGTACATATAAATATATAGAATTAGCCAATATGTGAGAATAATTCACATGTATTTTCATAGAGGTTACACATATTTATGCCTTTTGAAATATTGGCTAACACATGTATCTGAAATCAAAAGATTTGAGACAGGCATCTTGGTTCCTCTGGTAAATATTTTATGATTTACCATTTTTCATTCATGGAAGGATTTGAGTTGGGAAACTAGATGGTGATCAAATGATTACCTGGATATGTCAGTGAAGAATCAGATAACATACTCTCACTGGATAATTCCATGTGATAGTACTTCAGGAACATCTTACTCCTTAGGCCTATAAATCTGTACTTAATACATTTTATGTTTTAAATGTATTGTGAAGCATGAAGCACTTTCCACATATGATCTCATTTTGATTTGGGTGCAAACATGTATAAATACATTTCTATTATATATATATATATATATATATAGAGAGAGAGAGAGAGAGAGAGAGAGAGAGAGAGAGAGAGTATATACTAGATGTACACATTCATGTCAACTCAAGATAAAAACAGAATATAATCTTATATTAACGGTCTGATAAGATTTGACAAACAGAAGCATATTATTTTTGTTTGTTGTTTATATATTTTGTTTTTCCCTTGGCATTAAGGGTTTGAGGTATAATCATTTAGAGATTATATTCATAATGTTTAACACCCAAGATTTTGTGGGTTTCCTTTGTTATTCAACTGAAAAGAACTATACATTTTAGAAATATGTGGTTTTCTCTATTATCTGAGACAGGCAGCTCCTCTTCTCTTACCTAGAATGACACTGTCAGGACTAAATACTACTTTAATATTTGAGTTCCCCAGTCACTAGGAGGAGTAGCAAACTAAGGTAGGGCCATGGCCATAACCACACCTGGAAAACCCCTTCCAGTGCATGCCCTATGGTGGGAGCTTGGTCATCTTCAGGTCTAGTATTATAGCTTTCAATAAGCATGACCAGGTAAGTTTTCAGAAGTTTAATGCTAAAATATAAGACATTTAATTTAATGCCAAAGAAGACATCTAAACTAAATTCACAAAATTACAGCTCTAACATCGAACATTAAAGGAACAAGCAAACAGCAATAAAAAATAAAAGATTTTCTAGCCAGAATAGAGGCATACGCAGATTTTTAAAGCCAATCAGGATATCTACCAACTGTTTAAAAGGAAACAAGAAGCCTGCCATATTGTTGAAAGAGAGGGAATTTCACCCATTATTGAAAATGTTTGTTTAGTTGTTAATCCAGGTCTACAAAGCAAGACTTTTAACAACACTGTTTTTTGATAGCTTCCTGCTATGCTGTGTACAAATGACCAAGGAAAGTATAAATGGAAACGTTTACTGCAGTTACAAATTTATTTTTGGAAATTACAGGTTTGATTAGATTGTATTCTCCGCATTCATTGATACAGCACACAAATCTTTACCGAGGTGTTCTTTTCCTTCAGAAGCATATGTTTATAAACTACTGCAAACATTCATACTGACATGGAGAAAAGATTAGGGAGTTGAAAGTTCAAGTTTGTTTCCTCTTGTCTGTTGGGCCCTTTTTGGTCATTATTTAAGGGAGTCAAAGACCATTAGAGAAAGCTAATAGCCTTTAGAACCCTCAGATTATACTGATATTACAGATGGGAGAGTTAAGCCAAATTGCATTCTCAAAATGGTTCTGGGAACATACCACTTCCAGTAATGATCCAATCAACCAGACCTAAAAGCAGAGAAGGCAGGGATGCACTTAAAGGCAATTATCCATCAACATTGGAAAATGTGGTTACTAGATTAAGAGAGTTGAGTATATGCAATATATCTTGATTGCAGCAAAGCAGTTGATACAGCATTATTCAATTTACCAGCTAGATTAATTTAAATTGGTTTAGGCAAAAGTATAGTCAAATGAACCACCAGCTATCCAGAGGGCCGTAAATAATAGATAACAATAAACACATTTGTTTTACATGCTCCTAATTTTGTTATTTCTCCCAGAACCCTCCTTCAGTTCAGAATATGACAGTTATATAATATATGCCACCCTCTAGTTATCTTTTCTTAAGATCTTTTAGGAATCCCATCTGTTCCATGAAGTTGCAAAGACCAATTATAGTACCATCAACAACTCCCATTATTCAGAGCTTACTTTATTTATCTATATTCAGTTTTCAGCTTCCCCTTATATTTCTACTTGATGTCTGGACTTTCTCTTAGTGTAAAGTGTCAGGAGCAGAAGTACAGGGCAGTGGAAATAGCCTTTGCTTCCATACGAAAAAATAAAAAGCCACTGACTGTGGATTCACCTGAGTGCGTCGGCGGAGATGACGGCGGCAGGAGGGTCCAGTGGGGGCGGTGCTTTTCTTCTCTCCTCGCAATGTCTACCTTAACCAGGGAGCAGTTTTTTTGAAGGTGGTGGGTTTGCATAAGCAAAGGTGTGATGGCCGGGCCGAGAGTTTCCATTTGGTGATTTAATCTTTGAAAATCCAGAGCATGTAACATAAACATACACTTGGAGACAACACGACTTGGTTATACAAAGGACCGAGAAGACATTTCTCCTATCGTTCTTACAGGGACAGCCCATTTTGAGATCTATGCAGGGTCTTTATGCTATTTTTTAGAACCCTCATTCTTAGCTTAGCAATGGGAGCTGTGATTATGCAGGCAAATGTGAGGAAGAGAGGACCTGCATCTAAGAGAGTTTTCTCTGCTTTCAGAGCAGTGGGACTGGTGCAGTTTCTAAAAATATTGAATCAACCTTTACTGTATGAGGAGGAAGAAAATCCCTTGTTTTCATAACTATAGAAAGTAAAATTTGAAAAATTGTTTTGTGTTGAAAAATACACACACACGAAAATGCACTGATTCTCGACAGATCTGTTTCCAGTGGTGGACAAAGGAGGTGGTGGGAGAAAGACCAGCGTCCCGGACGGTGGGAGGCGGAGGCCCTAGTGGCGCTGGGAAGCCCGGCCGCAGGTACTGGCGGCGAAGCAAGACCGCGAGTCATCTCCCTTATGCCCCTCTTTCCTTTTCGTGCTTTTATTGCATCATTGGTTGCCTTGGAGAAGTAGTACAATGACTCATTATTCATGTTTTTGGATGTCAGAATATTCTTTAGGGGTTTCGATCCCAAATGCACTGTTTCTGCTTCCCCAAATTATTTTAAATGGTGTATAGTAAAAGATAGATACTTGCCTCCTCTACTTGAAAAGGAAAGAGATGAAATAATTGTGGCAGAAAATTTGAGAAAGAGGCACTATTGTGATGGAGTTTAACATGGAGCCAAGAGGAGTGGGTACAGCACAGTAGAAAAAATTTTGCTTCCTCATGAACTATTGGTGTGGTTTTAGGCAAATTACTTAATTATGAAGTTTCTTTATCTGTAATTGATGTATCATTCAGAATATCAGCAGACTAACTAGGTTGAATGCATATGAGTTTCTTATTTTCAAATACTTTTCCTCCTTTTGATGATAAAAAATAAGGCATAGTTAGTTTTTTAATCTGAAAATATATAATGTATAAAAATAGAAATAACGAAAATAATTCTACCAGTGTTCATAGTTAGGTTACTTTTTTGTGTATTTTATTGCCTCAAATTATGTTAATTTTATTTTCATTGTTGCATTCTAATTTGATGATGCTTTTCTAACATTAGAATTTCCTTCCTTGATTTCATTTTCTAAAATAAATTATTTTGCTTGGAATCTTACTTGATTAGTGTTTCATATTTTGACTCAAATTTCTAGCCCCTAATTCTTGTTTTCAATCTCTAATCCCATTAGGACTACACATTTTTAGGTTTATTTTTATTTAATGAACTTTAATATTTTGAATTGATCATTATTTTCTCCCTTTAATTTCATATTTTTATTCTTGTTATCATTTCCTAGCCTTAAATTTCTTTTACTTCGGGTTGGTTTTTCTCTGTTTACCTTTCCAGATTCCTTCTCTGCTCTCTCAACGCCTTTTTGTGGCAGCAGAAGAAGGTTGGAGGGAGGGAGTATAGGACTCGGGGAGAGAGGTCCCCTGGCCGCACCGGTCCTTTGCCTTAGGCTGACTCTCCCCCTGGTCGTGTGGCCCTCACTGGTTTGGGCAACACCATTTTGAAAACACTTTTCCCCTTTCAAGTCTAAAGTAGTCCTGGTTTCCTGTTTTTCAGCAGTCTTTTTGGGTTCTCTTAACTCTCCCCACTCCTTTGTAAATTGACCCTTCTTTAAACTTCTTTCAGTTAAATCCTTTGGGCATTCCATTAATTTCATGATGAGGTAATGATGGAAACAATCTTTATCCCATTAATCTTTTAAAAAATTTTAAAAGATTTTTATATTTTGCATTGTAGTTAAATTCCCTTATGTTTAATATCAGCTCCTTGAAACAATGTTAAATCACGTCATAGTACTTTGTTTTATTCTTATCTCCTTTTCATTAGCTATCCATCAATAAATTTTAATTTTCGTTTCTCTGATATCGTGATTTACATTTGGGTTTTATAATGACCTATGAAAAGCATAATTACAGAGGATGACAGCAAGAAAGCGTCCACACCACAAACGAGATTGGAGGACCTTTTCCTTAGTTCTCCCTACAGCCTTCTATCCAGTTTCCTTAATTGATTTCTAATCCTTTAAAAAATTATTTCCATAAAACTACTGACCCTGAGATACTTAGGGACCTACAGATTAATGTTCCACAAGACAATTTATTCTCTTTACACAAGTTCTATACTTTTATAACACTGTATGTTTTCCATATCATGCAGTCTTTATATTTGGAACTGCTTGTTTAAATACCTTTGGTCTTTGACATAGAACCAGTGCTTTTGGCAAAGTGTATCATTGTATTACAAACAAGCACACCCTGACGTGAACCTTGATCCTCTAGGACTAGAGGGAGGATAAAGAATTGCCAGCAATGCATTGAATGAAGCAGGAGGCAGACTGGATAGGGAGTGGCACTTGACATTCCAAGATATGAAATCAGTTGCAGGAACAAGCTGAGCCTGCATGAGCTGAAAGTGGCTCATGTAGGGATTATGGTTCTGCATTTGTTGATTCTGGCAAGAGAAGATATAAGGCCGCTTCGGAATAGCCAGAAATGAACTCTTCTGCTTGCAGTAAGTGTCCAGGAGATTCCGACATCTGGAAGCAGAGTCACATGGAGAAAGGGCTATAAACCTTCAGATAAGTCACCAAGAGATGTGTTCATCCAACATCACTGGAGTAAAAAAGAATCAAAGAAAATCCACCCACAACTGGATGGACTTATCTTTCTTCAAGAATGAATTGCTACGAAAGAAAAAAAAAAAAAGCATTTCCACAGAGATTACTAATGGAGAGATGGAGCAGATAGTGCCCCAGGCACGTAGGAGTAGCACACTTGCAAGAAACATTGATGAAAGGAAGTGAAACTAGGTATTTAAAGAATCAACTTTGTGGTCTCAATAGCCAGTGAGAAATAATTACTGGAAGAATAAAGTAAGAAATACAAGGTAAGGCAATGTGTTGAGTAAGGACTGTTGGTCCCAAGCAGCCAAAAACAGTAAGAGAGGCACTGGGACAGCCTGTGGTCTGCAACAACTGGGCAGCAAGAATGACCCCCAGAGCCCCACGGAGGCTTCTTTTCTCTCTCAGTTCTCTCTTAATTTCTCTCTTCATAGACGCTCCCCTCAGTGCGTCTGCCTCATTCCGCTCTACTGCACCAGCCAGGCCATGTGGTATTAAAAAGGCTCCCAGAAGCATCAGGCTTCACAATGTAAAGGTTCACATTCCCAGAGAGAGCCTGGTGGTGTGTGTCTATTTCTCTATCTTTCGCTTGCTCTCAAGGGAAAAGGGACTGATTGGGTCCAGTGCAATCTAGTCAATCTCATGAAAGAGGAGGCAATTTATTGAAAAGAATGCTGGACCCATGATACAGAAGTGTCTTTCCTGTCTAGATAGCCTTAGTTTTTATATATCAGAACTTCTTGTGTTGAATAATTTATTTCCATTTCTTCTTATTTAATATTCAAAATATTTCAGGCTGTTAATTGATTTTATTGATAGGTGTGGCCTCATCCATAAATTTTGAAAGAAACCCTCATTTATTTTTTTATTACTTAATTTCAGATGAGGCAATATTTCAAATTCTAAGATTTTTCTATTTGGAAATACTTATTCATTTCTTGATATATTAAATTCTAGACAAAGACAGTACCTGTACAAGATTCATCTTTTCAGATCTAATTTTCATTGAGATCTTATTATCTGAGTTATATTTATTAATTCTAAGCATATGCCAGGTTTGTATGAGAGAAATATAAATAAACATATATTCCACTTCATCTCGTTATTCAAATTCTCTGAGTTTTTTTGTTTTGTTTAGTTTGTTTTTGTTTTGCAGGGAGTCCTGGCCTTTTATTTTTTAAACTTGTCAAAGGCTGAAAGTTCTTTAAAAGACCTTTCTCATAATTGTAGTTCTGTTTTTTTATAGTCTGATGCAGTTATTTTTCTCAGAAAGATCTATGTTAATTTTCATGATGAATATTATCTCAGAGTTATTATGAAGACAATAAAACAATGCTTATAAAGCACTTACTCAGTAATGGGTATATGGCAAATGCTCTATAAACGTGAACTATTATCGTTGTTTCCTAAATCAGTAATTTCTGCTTTTATCTTTATTAATTTCCAACTCCTATATTTTTCTTCTTTCTTAAATTGAATGGCTATTCCATTTGTTTTAAATCTTCCTTATTTAATAGTGAAATTTTTTAAAGCTGTGGATTTTCCTTTAGCTGTTATTCTACAGGTTTTGATATAGGATGTTCTTATGTTTATTATCTCTAAATAACCAAAATTTTTAAATTTTAGTTTTATTTTTAGTTCAAAGATGTCACCATAAAATATGCATTGTTGGAACCTATTAAGATTTTCTCTGTGACCAAAACATCAATTTTTAAAAATACTCCATAGGCATAAGAAAAAATAACTATTTTCAGTTTTTGCCGTGCATACTATTCATAAATCTATTTATATTCTTTAAATTCTTTATATGCTTATGTATTTTTGTCTACTTAATTTCTGTGAGCTAAGTTTTAAATTCTCTGCTTCATTGCTGAGTTATATCTTAACTGCCTGCAGCATCCTTGAATTCTATTCTTTTTGCTCTAGAAAACTATAAAGAGCGTTTTACTCTGTTGCAGAGGGAACATCTCTCCCTGTTGTGATCCATTATTGGTAAATTATAATCTCTGTTTGGAAGCTTAGAGACTGGCTCATTATCCGTGGAGTTCAGGCAGGAGACTTGATCTGAAAATTCAGCTCAGAGAAATAGTCTCTCATTATTTCTTTGATCATTTCTTTTTCTATCTGTTTCTTTATCTGTTTCTGAATTATTGGGATATGTGTTCTGAATCTACCTTCCATTAAGCTTATCTTTTTTCTCCTAATTACCACTTTTTGTCTTTTTTAGTCTCTATTTTAGGATTATTTCCAATTCATTACCATGTTATTAATGAGGCTTTCACCAGAATTCATTCTATTTTCTGCTGCCTCTACTGAATTTTTAAAATTAAACACAAAAATTTTTACTAGCTAAATTTTTTATTATTATATTTCTTCTTTTTTTTTTTGAATCCCCCTGCCTCAGATCTCGTTGAATTATTTTTAGTTCTTTCCTGTTTCCTTCATTGCATTTCTGCCATAAAATTATTCCCTATTACAGTGGAATCCATCCATTCTATTTCAGTTTCATTTCCATCTTTAAAACTTTGTGAGATTATTCTTAAACATTCAGTAATTTATTTATTTATTTTGTGATTTTCTGGTTGTCATTGATACTTAACTGGCCTATGAGGAACATTATAGTTATGTATTTTTTCTGAACCCATTTAGCTTTGTCTGGATGGAGGCCTGGTAGTGGAGGGTCTGTTTCTTACTAGGAGGGCAGCATGTAAAGAGCCAATCGGTTATTACAGTTCTTGGGAAACTTCAATCTTAGAGCGTACTTATCTGTCTGGTTTTATGAGTGCAATGGTTCAATTTAGTATGGAAGAGTTATTCAAAAGAAGCGAGCATCAGAAACATCAGAAAGCTTCTCTCTTGACCACACTACAAGTGAGCAAGACACCAGGAACAGTATTTACTAAGAATTGCTCAGAATAGCTGGACCTCCTCAGGAGCCCATTGGGTGAGATGTCGTTGCCTCAGGCTTTACCAAAGACACAGACCCCCACCTCTCTGTGGACTGCTCTACAAATTGCTGTGCAGCAGGTGGACCTGCAGTACATGTTGCCTGTTCTACATCTCAGGAACCTAAAGGCTCCAGATTCCAGCATTAACATTACATCACATTAACATTAGTCAAACAGATGTGTTACTTCAGTGCATGGTTAAGGGGAGAAGAAATCAAGAACAAACACTGTATTAATTCTTATTTACTCCCATCCCACCAGAGTGTACTGAAAACCATAAGGGTGATATGGGTGCATTATAATAAACTAAGACTAGCCTCAAAAGATAACTGGCCTTGCTAGCAAATGTCTCTATGAAAGAAAACCTCTGGATCAGCTCTTCCAAAACCAGTCGTAATTTTTCTTAGATGCCCTCCAATATTTACCTGGCCTATTGCTGGCATTTCCGAGGAATAACCTAGCACACAGCCTTCATGGTTTTGGAAGTTCAGATGGGATATTGACAGAGACATGGCTTTTGGGAAAGGGAGGGATGAGAGCCCCAGAGGTGGTTAACAGGAATTCATTGCTCAGAGATTCATTCCGTTATCTAGAGGTGTACATTACAGCTACTTTATTTTGAAGGGTTTGCCATAGAGTTATACTTCAATACCTCGATGGATCTCTTACTGAAAAAAGAATTCATAGCCACGGTGAGCCCAATGTTAGTTGATGCCTCATCTGTGGCTTCCCACTGGAATTTGGCTGACTTTAGGCAATTTCCCCTGGGCGGGGGCGGAGGGGGGGAGTGGCTAAAACTCTCTTATTACAGCAAGGACACAATGGGAACAAAACCTCTTGAGTTCTTTCACTGTCCTTCCTGAAGGATGTAAGGATGGCGTGATAGACTGCGGAAGGGGTTGAGTTAGTTGCAAGAGGATCTGGCTGTCACCTTCTCCCTGGAGTGTTACATCAAGCCACCCTAGTTACATGACACCCCAAGTGAACCAGCCAAGTTCTACGACTGTAAACTCCACATCTGTGGCACACCTCCTGGCAATCCCTCTACATAGAAAGCCTTCTTGACCCTCATTTCTTAAACTTCACCTCTAAAATTCAGCGCAATATCTCATCCGTGAACCCTCGGGCTGAGGAAAATGTCTTCTATTCCTTAATTTTTTTGCTTCTAATACAACAGCAGAAATATCTGTGTTTTCTTTAGCATTGTCGGGAGAAGGGTCACTTCATTGGGGACATCAGTCTTCCTGACATTTTTACATGTCCTTACCACCCTATTTCATTCATCCTTTACTAGATACCTAGTTTTTTTTTTTTTTTTTTTACTTTCGTGCTTATATTAAAATTTTTGAGGTCTTAAATTATTACACATTATAATCGTATTCTTTTTTCCTCCCTTTTTATTCTTTATTAGATAGAATTGCCTTTAAGAATCCTTCTAAACTCCTCAAACATTTTGGACTCTCTTCCAGGAATTCATATTTTGGGCTCAAATCTAATTTATCTCTAAAATTTTAAAACTCTGCTGTCCTAACACTTTGGTTATCAAGTCTATGTCCACAGTCTCACTTACTGGCTATCAAGGACTCTAAGATGATCTTTTTGCTTTTTTTCCAAGAATTTTTAACATTTCCCTTTTGATAACCAGGCAGGTTCTTCTTACTAGTAAATTTAGTCCACGAGTTTGTTTCTATTGATTTTATGTTCCAATTTCTAGGAGATATAAGTATCTAGGCAGGCTAATATTTGGCATCCCTAAAACTAACATTTGCTGAATATTTGTTCAACATTTGTTTGGTGGGGAGAATAAATTGATTTTATATGAATTAAATGTTCAGATGTTTAGATTTAAAATTAGATATTATTTTATGTGCTGTCTATAGCTATTTTTTAAACTTTTAATTTAGAAATAATTTCAAATTTAAAGAAAAGTTATTTAAAAAAAAGAATCTTATATAGAATACCTTTACCCAGATTCACCTATTTTTAACATTTAGTCCCATTTGCTTTATCATTTTTTATCTATCATCTACCTATCTGTCATCTAATATATATATGTATATATATATATAATCTATCTATTTATTCTATACATCTATTTACATAATACTTTTCTGAGCCATTTGAGAGTAAATTTCATACATTATGGCCCTTTACTCCCAATACTTTAGGGTATATTTTTACAGAATAAGGATATTCATTTATGTAACCACATACGTTTATTGACTTTAATACATTTAACTTTTGTCTAACCCCTCTCATTTTTTCCTTGTCAGTGCTTCTTTATGATTTGATTGAAGTTATGCAGTCTCGGGCGAAACAGTGCATAGAAAAAGTTATATCCTTCTCAGGACATCTGCCTCTCAGTGGTGGTGTTAATTTTGATCACCCGTTCATGGTGCTGTCTGTTTTTGTCATTGTAATAATCGTTACTTTTTTTTCCCTTGCAAGTAGTAGTAATTTGTGAAACACACTTTTAAGTCCTCAACAATACCCTGCTCCTCTTTAGATTTCCCCATCTTGATTTAGCCTGAGTTGATGATTTTCGCCTGAACCAGCCTTTACTATGTTTGCCTTTCTCCCTTCCTTCCTTCGTTTATTTTATTATCTACTTATTATTGGTATGGATTCATAGATTCTTTTTTTCCAATTGTACATAATCTCTTACTGTTTCTTACTTATTTTGTTATTCAAATTGTTCCAGGTTTCTCCAGCGGAAGCCTCTTAAGTCAGATCCTGTGTTCTTATGACATACCTCCACGCTTTTTGGAGTGTTTTCTTACTCTCTGGAATTACGTGGTTTTCCATGTTTATTATTTACCCACTCTGCCTCAGTCTTAGAATCAGATATTTCTCAGGAAAATCCTCATTCTTTTTCATGGGTAATAATAGCATTGGAGACCAAGATTTGGGTACTTGGTATACAAATGCTTCTAGGAAAATTAAAAATATATGCATTTATATACACATATACTTACACGTGAATCATATATACAACATAGATACATAGATCTATATATACAAGCACGTATGTGTGTGTGTGTGTACACACACACATAAAGGTATATATATATGTGTATATTAGAAATCATGAGTCCCAACAGGGTTGCCATTGCCTATGTCTTGTTGGTTTCTTTTTGAGATCTTTGGGTCCCACCAACATAAACATGTTTGCTTATTTGCTCAATCCTGTAATAGACATACTTAGTAGAGTTTCAGAGTGGTTTGTCTTATATCACTAGAAACATACAATTCTACTATAAGGAGTACAGAATTTTTTGCAGTTCTTCTGTGTCTCATTTCCACTCTGTCTAAGACTGAGGACACAATTAAATACCATGGTTATTACAAACTTAGATTAGTTCTCTACCCTCCTTTAATGTGACTCCATTATTCATTCGAAATACATCCTAGCTGATTTATTTCTATTTGATTTAATATTAGGAATTCCTTTCTCATTCTTGCTGATTTAATTTTACTTTTTGATTACAAACAACATTAACATGCTTCCAGAAAGTAAAAATTTACAGAAACTCAGAAATATCACTTATTTCTATAGCCCTTCTATCTCATTTCCCAACTTGTAGGTAATCAACTTCATTCTTTGCAGGTTTATCCTTCCTTGTGTGTATGTTTTTTTGTGTGTGTATAAAGGTAAGTAGTATATATGTTTTCTTACTTTGCCTTTTTCTTGCACAAAAAGCAGCATACTATGTACAGTGTTTTGCATTTTTTACTTCACAGTATCTCCTAGAAATCATTACATGTAAATTCACAAAGAGTTTCGTTGTTTGACTTTTTTATTTTTACAACTTCATAGTACTTTTTTGAGTATTTGTAATGTGGTTAATTAAACCAACTTCTATGCTTAGACATGTCTATAATTTCCAATATTTTGTAATTATAATTGTTGTAATGAAAAATCTTGTGCATATATATGTATTTCTTTGTATGGTTAAAGGTATATCTTTGTGATATTCCTAGAATATTAAATGACTAAATAGTTTTATTAGATATCAGCAAATTTCATTCTTTAAGGATTGTGCCATTTTTCATTTGCACCAGAAATATATGAAAATATTAGTTTCTCAGCATCATTATCAGAAGAGTGTAATGTTATGCTTTGATTTTTTTTTAACCAATCTAATGGGTGAGAAATAGTATTTCTGTATAATTTAATCTGAATTTCTCTAACTTGATTTAAAGTGGATTTCTTTTCATATGTTTAAGGGTTATTTTTATATCTTTTTTTGTGTGACTTATCTTCACGTTATTTGATTTTTTCCTATAAAATTTTTGTTCTTTTTTTCTTCAATTTCAATAACTTCTTTGTATATTAGGGAAATTAGCCCTCTCTGTACTATTTTTGCAAATATTTTTTCCCAATTTGTCATTTGTCTTTTGAATGTTGTTTATGGTGTTTAGGTTTTCTTTTGAGGGAATAGTTTTGTTTTATTTATTTTCTTATACAATTTTTAATTTTATGTAGTACAACTTGTTTTGTTCTTTGAAAATTTACTCATAGTGAACTTTTCTTTGTATTCGTGTTAGAGAAGTATTCATCCACATTGGCTTCTAGTGTCTGTATAAGTCATGCTTACTTCCAGGTTGATGATCGATTTGGAGTTTTTTCTTGTATATGATGCAAGCAATGGATCCCATTTTTTCTTTCCTGAATGGCAATTAAGTTGTTCCAGTATATTTATTAAAAACAAAACAAGATCAAAATCTTTGTTCCAGTTATTAGAAAATTATCTTAATAATTTCTGTATATAGAAGGATTATTTCTGGATTTTATATTTTATTCCATTGGTTATCTATCTGTTCATGTATCAATATCATACAGTTTTAGTTATAGATGCTTCGTAGTATGTTTTATCTTATAGCTTAGCCCTCCCTCTTCCTTCCGGTGTTGCTTTAGTCTTCTATATTTATTGTTTCACATGTAGTTAAGTACAAATTCATCTAGTTCTTTTGAAAAAAAAAGGTCATTAGTATTTTGGGGGGATCACATTAAATTTATGAATTAACTAATGGAGAACCGGCATCTTAATATTATTGAGCTATCCAATTCTAGAACAAGCAATGCCTTCTATACCTTCAAGAATATTTGCTTTCAATAATATATAGTTTTTTAAATGTAAAATTAGCATATTTTTTTATCAAACCTATTTCTAAGCATTTTTGTTGTTGTTGCTATTGCTATTATAAATTGGGTTCTATCATCTATAAAAAGATAACATTTTAAGAGTCCAGAAATTGTCTTCTTTTTAAAGTTTCTCTGTCAATCACTACAGGAAGCTATAGCTTGCATAGCTATAACTACGGAGTTTAGTTCAAAATACTGTAAATGTTTGTTTTCTCCTGGCTTTTACATTTGTAAAATCTTCTAATTTTCATTTTTCATTCTTCAGTTTGCATTTTTAATGTTCTAGGATAGATGTTTTCTCAGGATACATATTAAACAATTTAAAAATTTAAACAGTTATTTCAATAGTGTAACAAATGACTGTTCCAGTAAAGTCTTATATGACTTATTTCTGAATTTCAGCTATCCCTGGCACTCCCTGCCGATTTGTGAATCATAGCCAAAATAAAATACTCAGAGATAGGTTTATGTGGGCAAGAAATGTTATTTTCACCAAGAGCAGGACTAAGTTACAGTTTATTAGTTATGTACAAAGTATTCTTCAGAAATGCTAGCTTCCTGACATCATATTTCTGATTTATTCGAGCAGTTTCTATAGGTCAGTGCCCTACACAGATGGCCTTATCTGACTATTTTTTAATCTGGCTCTTCCTGTAATCTTAATTAGGTACGTTTTAACCATAGGGTGATGTTTATGTTTCTATTTCTCCATGTATTTACTAACTTGCTTATAAGGAATAGCTTAAAAATTGTTAAGTACAGGAGATTGAAGTGTGAAGGGCCAAGAGATTCATTCAACAGACCTAGATCTGTCATGAACTCCCATGATACCCAGGTAAACTTAAAAGAATTATTTCATGTTTTGAGTGTTTCTGAATCAGTAAAATAAAGGAGTCTACTTGAAAATTACCAAGTTCTGGTCGTGAAGTGATATGCTTCTAATTATGTTGAAATAGTGAACATGTTTATCATTAATAAAATTCTCCCTCTTGTTTTTGTGACAAAGTGGAGATAAAGATAAAGCTCATAATATACTGGTCATATTCTAATGAGAATAATTAGCCCTGTTTCATAATCTATCAAGACTTATAGACAGAGTCAAGAAATGAATTATTTTAGTGTGCTTGAGTGAATAACCACTTCTGCCCACCAATGTTTCCCTACCTCTTACACACACACACACACACACACACACACACACACACACACACACAGAGTGAGCTTACTTTGAACAACAGAACATCAAATCAACCTATTTCAGTTGATATGTGGGAAATATTTTTTTCAGATGAAGTATAAACTTCAATGCTGTATAATGTTATTTAATAAAGGAAATCTAATCCTTAATATTAAACAACTCTGTCAAAATTGTTTAAAAGAACAATATAGAAAACAACTATTTATATGTTAATCTCCTCTGAAGTGTGTAGTATGCACATTTTTTTAAAGGAGTTTTTTTAATGATTGGCATCTGTAGCGGTAGCATTCAACCAAATTTTAACATATAAGCCAACTCATCTTGTGCAGAGAAAACTAAAAGAGTAATCAGCCTTTCCCAAAACATAGTGTCCTGTCACAGGGAAGAATCATCTCCCATCATAGTCTGATCTTATTTCAGAGTACCAGGCATCGCATATTACCGGAGAGATAGTTTATTTTTTCCCTTAAGTCCCATTGCCAGAATTTAAAATCCAAATTAGATTATTAGAACATCAGAGCAAAATCCTGTTGCTGTATATTTTGAAAAACAAAACGTAACAAATTGAAAAAGCAACCAGAGGGAGTGCCCTTTATCCTCCTTGCATACCTTAAATATAGTTTAGCTCAGATTCCCACTTCAAAATCCAAAATAATGTTGGGATACAATTATAGCCCTGAAAATTATCTGTAAAAATTTAAGAAAGTTTTTACTTTTGTTTCCTTGAGCTGCGAGAAGACATATTCAGTAGTGTCTAACCATAGGAGAGTTTGCGCCGCTCACATGAAGAGCAGCACTTTGCCATTGGCATTTAGAGTTTTGACTCAGGTTTCGTGCTAGGTCACAGTACTGTCTCATCCCAGAAAGAAAAGCTACAGACCACCAAGTATTCACACTGCTAAAACAAGCCATCTGCACGTATCTGGAGATATGGCATAGTGATAACAGAATATATGAAGGGATGACTTAGTATCTGGATATTTGGTGGTGTTTATCATAGCTCGTTGTAGCACAATAAGCTCCCAAAAATTTCCGTCTGAAATTAAAATTTTCCTACGTTCAGTTTAGGATGATGTAGGATTTCCATTCTGGTTCCCTTTTAATGACATTTTTGTGTCTCCAAAGTACTGCAACAGGAAACTTTTCTGGGAAGGAAAGTATTTGACTGGGAGAATTTGTCTTTCGCTGTCACAATCTTCGGCTACCATTCAGCTAAATGTTGTTTGGAATAATATGGCCTTAGTGCCTCTATCTCCTGCTGAATTGCTCAGACGGGTAGGAGATTAGAGTAGAGAGAGGTGCCGGTATTATCTGTGGGAGGGCTCCAGGGGTCACGCTACACTAACAAGGCCGCCCCAGTCAGGGTGACAGAACCCAGCTGCTGACTCGCAGAGCCTCCATCGTCAGAAGGTTCCACTTACTGCAGGACTGTGTCTCCAGAGATCATATATTCTAACTCGTTTTTTTTTTCCCCCACCTCTAAAAAAAAAGTGGCTTAGCTCATCATTTTTGTCCTCATTTTTTAGGAAAGACCTCCATATGAAACCACTTACCTGTTTAACCCTCTGAACTTAAAGAAAACATGTCATGCTACTTAAAATACCTAAACTCAGGTTCTGCCTTCTCTGACTTGTAGTATAGTAGGGCCCTACTGAGCCGTTTATCAAGAAGGTAAATATTGGATTTTTTTTTTTTGACATTCACACATTCTCAGCCATGAGATTTGATGTGACTCTAGTACAGATTACTTAGTTCTTTTCTCTTTATGTTGGAAAGTTACATTCGGTGCACACAGAGCACTGCGCATTTGTACTTTAATCTTCAAGATTGTCCTGGCGTTATTTTTTTTAATTTTAAGAAAAATACTTCCTTTTCTTCCATCAAGGGCTCTTTATTTATGGTAATCACATTTTGTTGTTGTTGTTTTTAAGATGGAAGGAAAATTCCAAGGCTTGTTTGTCTCTGGACTGCCTCTGCAAGCCCAGCCCAGCACCTGACCACAGTAGCTTTCTTGGTTTTCTCCTTGTTTTGGGGAAGGGGGCATGTCAGTCTTTGGGTCAACAGAATTCAGAAACTAGGATGATAATTCAGCCAGTAGAGGGAGATAGAGCTATCTTACAGCTTTTCAGGGTACAACCTAAGCACACACTGATTTTTTTTGTATGCAGCTAATTCTTAATGTTCCACTGATAGTAAATTTTTGCATATTTTTTCCTTCTAAAAATGAAGATATAAATAAAACAATCCCTACTGTTTGAAGAGAACAAGAAGTCAGGAAAAGCTTACTGATTTTCAAAGTAGCTTTGGAAGAGTGATTCATTTTTGAAAGACATATACTTTTTATAGTTATGCTCATTAGACTACCACAATTTAAAAAAATGTTATTAAAACAAATTTATACAAGACCAAAAGTGAAGGTGAGGGAGCATTCATTCTGGGGCTTAGCTCAAAGGAGACCTCAGATGTGAGTACTTGTTTGGTATTTAAATGGTCTTGCCATATTACTGCATGACAAAGATTTCTCCTCCTTAGAGAAGGCACTGGTACTGGGGAAAAAAGCAGTAAAAGCATTTTTGGTGCCCTATTTTTTCATTTATCAGCATTTGTAATTATAGTTAAGTGCTTCCAAAATAGTGTCTTGATCTATGAAAGACCCTGCATTTATATGACGCTTTTAACTTTTCAAAGTATTTTTATATGTACCATCTCATTTTAAAGTAGATTTGACACAGCCCCAATCTATTAGAGAAATGACCCTTTAAAATGAAGAACCCTCTGGAATTTTTTTTAGCTATACTTATCTTACCTACTGTTATAAAACTTAATGAAAGTAATGGTGATACTATAACTTCCATATCAATATAAAATTTTTCTATGTAGGAGATTTACAAAAAGCCATTAAATAATTATTTTTAACATCCAGAAGGCTTTTACATTTTCATTTCAATGGATTTGAAGTTATCTGTTGTTTGTATTAAGAGTAATACTGTTGAGAATTTTATTGTGGCCACCACTGCTGAGAATTTTGCAGAAATAACGAGTTTTGTGAGTGTGTCCAGACTTGTCCATAAAATAATAGGAGGTTTGGATATTATGTTTGAAGATACTTTTAAGAATCTGATAAGTTCTATTCCCTGAAGACTTATATCATGTTCTTTTTGAAATTCGCATTCCCTCCATGGTGTCTAAAGAAACAGTGGGTACTCAAACGCTGTTTTTGATTGTCTAGACTGCAGTAGCTGGGAAACGGGGATGTCTATTCTGGTTCTGTTCCATCTTCTGGACTAACAAGGGCATTTTGTAGAAAGGCCAGCAGAGATATTAACTCCATCAAAGTTGTTGATTCAATTGTGAACAACCATCCAATTGCATGTGACTTGAACTATCATACATCAAGTAGCAAAAATTGAGAAATAAAGATACTGGATACAATCAGTAAAAATTAATTGCTTTAACTGGGCTAAAATTTCCTGGGGAAATATTTTTTTCCCCAAGCCTGAGCCAAGTTTGAGATAAAAAAGCATTATTATCATCTCCTGAAACTAAATTAACAGAAATCTGGGTTGTTTCCTTGATAATTTCAAACTCTGTCATTTTATTCATGACTTGCTTTTATTTCTAAGTTTGTCACTGTTAAAAGTTATATACAAAAAACTTATTTATGTAGCTATGTGTAGTTAATATGTAGAAAAATTCATGTTCTTTTTTTTCTTTCTAATTTAGGAAAGAATACTGAAGTAATTAGTTTACAATTAGTGACTTTTGCCAGGCATTACATTTTTATCATAGTGTTAGAGAGGAAATTATTTTGAAGGCTATTGCTTTTTACATTTTAAATCTATTTGGACATTCTTTGTTGGCTGAACTTGAGGGAAAAAACAGAATGTGGAAGAAAAGTAAAGGAATGTCTCATGTAAGTAAAAACTCATCTCAGAAAAATAGATTTATTTTATATTTACATCTATTTTTGCTTTTAATTATACTTTAATATCAAGATTGAAGTATTTTTTAATTTTAAAATTATATTTTAATATTTTTTAATTGTTAAAGTCAGTTATAATTATATCTTATCTATCTCTATAAATATTTACCTCACAAAGCTTTTATAAGGATTTAACATAACATAAAAATATTCAAGTTACATACAATGTTCTCAATTACGATTAGTGTGATTATTTTATTAAACATATCCAAAACATCTTTGGGGTTCACTACAACCTCTGAGATAGAGACTGAAACACAAAATAGAAAAAGTTTGTTCTGTGTAAATTACTCAGATATACTATTTGAAATTAGCAAATTCCTTGGTACTCTTTTATTTTAATGAAGGTTGTAAACTTAAAGATAAATTACATGCATAGACCTTTGAGATATTACATTGCCTTTTCACATATTTAAGTTTCCAAATCCCTATAAACTGGAAGCAAGTATTTATGTTTTACAGAGCTGAGAGAACTGAGCTGAGAGGCAAATAGAGAAGAAATTAATTGTTTAATTTCATGAATAGGTGTCTCAGAATGGTGATAAATGTAAAATCTCTCAATTTCAAGTCTGTTTCCTTCCATAGCTCATTCAATATTCAATTTCTAGTCTTAGAGCTTCACAACATAAATTTTTATTGCAAGATGGATTTCTTATATCCTGTTAAGTATTTACAACAAGGCAATGCTTTAAATGAAAAGTCAGATGCCTGAGGTTATACATATATTTTCCCTATAATTCACTCAAAAGTATTTATTGAGCATTTACTATGGGCCAGGAGCTATACAGGTACAGAGAACAAAACAGACAAAGACATCTACTGTCCTGGAACTTACCTTCGGGGATTGAGGCAGAAAGAGAAGAGGTAGGCAAGAACAAACAAGATTAAGTAAAATAATATGTTAGAAGGTGCTGAGGAGAAAAATAAAAAAGGAAAGGAGACTAAAGAGCGTCAAGGTGGTAGAAGAGTTGCAATTTTAAATAGGGTGGCCAGACAAGGAGTCGCCAGGAGGAGGCCGTTTGAATCAAGATGAAGGTGAGGGGTGAGCTTGGAGCAAGCTGGAGGAAGAAAGTGCTAGGCTCAGGGTACACAAGTTCTCCAAGGTGAGGGCATGCAGGCCATGTTAAGAGCCAGATGGTCACTGTATAAATAGGAGCTATGCTCAAGAAATAACAGGGCCTGGCCACCTGCTTTTATTCAGAGTGAGATGGAAAGTTATTGCAAGGTTAAGAGTAGAAAATGCCATGGTCCAGTGTCAGTTTAATACCATCATTGACTGAAATGCTGTGAATAGATTCAGAGAGGCAAGGGCAGAAGCAGGAACACCAGTTACGGGTGATAAATGTTGGGGTGATGGATGATGAGGCCTTCTGGTAGTGCAATAGGCATGTCCCAGTGGAGATAATAAATAATTAGAGACTAAATATATTTTGAAAATATAAACTCATGGCAGAGATCACTGGCTCTTCTCCTGTATCTAATTTTCCTTCTTCCTGAGCGTATGGATGCCCAGCTTGAAACTACATTTCCAAGTTTCCTTTGCAGCAAAGAGTGTCCTGTCCATATGACTGGGTTCTCACCAATGAGATGTTAAGCAGAAGTGCCATGTGTCAGCTCCTAGCCATTCTCCTAACGATGGTTGCTTTCTAGTAGCTTTTCATCTTCTTTCTGGAAATGGTGATGACTAGAGCACCTTGGAATGTATTGAGGAAGGCAGATCTGCCACTGCCCTGGAATAGAAAAATTACTGTCTTTTTTGAGCTCCTATACAACAAAGATCTTTAAGACTCTATTTTGTGATCCTATTAGAACAGCTTAACCTCCATCCTAACTAATAGGAGCTTGTAAGATTTGCTGATGGATTAGATATGGATGTGAGAGAAAGAGAGAAGTCAAGAATGACTCCAAAGATTTGGGCCTGAGCTCAGGTAGAAAGAAATTGCCATTTACTGAGATGTAGCAAACTGTGTGAAGAACAAGTTTGGTGAGAAGGTCAATAATATAATTCTGGGCGTGGTACATTGGCGATGTCTGTTAGACATACCTCTCAAAAATAGTTTTTAATTAGCCTAATTAATGAATTTAAAAAAAGAAACTAAACTCCGTAAGTGCACCAAGTATTGTACTAAACAAAAAAAAAAAAAAAGATTTTTTTCCCTCTCTCTCAAGGGGTTCACAGTTTAAAGGAAGACGTTTAGTGGGCAGAGTATCATATCAAAATTACCCGCCCACACATACTAGGAATTTCTCATTCAAATTTTAAAGGCAGTACCTTTATTATTTAATTTGATATGAATCATTGTGCTAGAATCTCTTTATGGTTGTAATGATCTTAAAATGCAAGTATTTGTCAAACAAAGACAAACTACACTCCACACCTCTCTTAAAGCACAAGCCAATTTTAAAAGACCATATGATCTTACTTCTGTATAACTTGAGTATAAAGGTTTTTGTAATCAAAAATTATTGTGATTGGTTTTGATCTAATCCAAAGAAGTGGTATTGCTGTGTGCTGTGTTTCCCATCCTTGTCTTCTTCATAATTGGCCCCACCTAGTTACTAACAAAGTCAAAGTGGCTGTTAAAAGACATCACAGGGACAGCTAAGGAAACTATTTCCAGCTGCTTTAGAATCACCTCCTTCCTATGTCTGTCAGTCTTCTGCAGGTACATTCTTTGCATTGCATTATGAACAGGGTTCCCTCAATGTCCAAAAGCACCACCTGGGCCTGCTCCCTTGTCCCGTGGACTTTCTTTTGAGCCTGTCTGTGGAGCCTGTGGGTGCCAGCTCTTTTTCCCATCTCTTTTTTATGGACACTTCTTATACAAAAATCATACAATTTGATCAACTAATCTCCTAAGAGGAGAAAGCTAGAAAGCCAACCCTATTATTTTCCCTTGTTCAACATTGTAACAATGATATTCTAGAGACATCACAATATTTATGACTAATTTATGACTGAAATTCAGATAAGGGACTAATAACAAGTACTTTCAAAATCAATTGTTCCTTTTGCACAGGAAAGATGGCATATTGGTTAAAAGCGTGCTTGCTCCATGACTTAGAAAAACCCAGATTTTAACATTTGCACTTACTGTAGTGTGGCACATTTCACTTAACTTCTCTAAGTCTAGTTTCCCCATCTGTTACAAGACAGGAAGAATAATGGTGTTTATGCATCATATATAAAATTCATAAGATGATCCTGAGTATGAAAGACATAATGCTTATCAAAGCATTTAGCACAGAGCCTTGTACACAGTAAGGGAAACTTCAAACTACACTATGTGACTAAAAGCAAAAGTCATGTTTATATGTGTTACCTCATTTTTTTTTTTATCTCTCACTACAGTTTGTATGAGTGAGGCAAGGTATTATCTCCATTTTCCTGCTGAGGAAGCAGACACTAGCAGAATAGTAAGTGATCTGCTTCAAGATAAATGCTATTAAAATGGAGGTTTAAGCTAAATGGAGTTCAGGTTTTTCTCATTTCACCAATACCAATTGGTAGAGGGGTGTTATTCTGTGGTGTCCCCCAAAATACAGTGGGCAGGGAGCAGGTAGATAAGAGATCACACTCCCCTGAGCAGTTTTTTATCATATACATTTTTTTCATGCTATGTATCTTCTTGGAACCACGTTTTCTAAATTTATATTATTTTATAATCCTTAAGCTAGGGCGAGACATAGCCAAATGCTCAATGAATACTTGTTGGTTGAATGTTTTCTGTGAATACTTTTCCTGAGTTAGTCAACATATTTTGATTTTCTGGGGAAATTTCTCATGATGAGCTAAAGCAAAACAAACAAACAAACAAGCAAACAGAACAAAACTATGCTAAGTCAATTAATACATAAAGTAACATCACTTTTCCTGTATGTTCGGTATTTAGGGTAAAACCTAAAACAACTGCTAAAATAAAATTACATGAACTTCAGACCGTTGTTTATGCAGCTGTCGATGTCATTCCTCCTCCAGTGGTGACTGTCGGAAACTGAGAGCTATACTGTATACTCCAAGCAACAGTCAATGCACCTTTTGAACTAGTTGGATGTTCTTACTTTCCATAGGCACCTCCTTTTGCTGGGAAATTTTCACAGAATGCGATACTCATTGCATCTTGGGTAATTTTTTCCTGTGCCTTGATCCAGAGGTGTTTTTAATTGCATTATAGCACAGGAATAAAATTGTTTTGAGTCAGAAATCTGCACGGTATGATTAAACTTGAGTCCTTTAAGCCAGGAAGAATGTAATAGGCTCAGCACAATGGTTCTCAATGGCAGGAGCACAGGGCCAGAATTCCACTCTGTTTTTTCCTTCCCTCAGTCATCTCTGCCTCATAAGATTTTTGTCATTGCCGTTATTATTTTTAACTCAAGAAGGAGATAATTTATTATTTTTCACAGGGAGCTCTGGTTAAAATTTCTCTATCCCGCTTCAGTCCAGCTGCTGGAACTCAGTCAGAGACATTTTATATCCTTTTATAGCCATTTGTCTAATGATCTTAACGATCTGTAATATTGCTGTTTTCCATGAACTGGCATTGGACTTTGGCCATACTATGTATTAACAAAAAAACATTTTACATTTACACTCTCCTGGAAACTTTGCTTCCATGCTTTTATTATTCTTCATACCAGTTTACTCAGTCAGAAAGAGTATACTCTGAGCAAATTTTTAAAAAATAAAATTTGCACTTTAACTAATATTCTATAAAAGAAAATAAACTTGGAGTAAAATGTCTGATTCAAAAGCTATCATAATAAGATAAGAAAACCAGAATTCAGAAGTCGAATGTACAGAAGGCTAAGGGTGGGAATTGGTCTCATTCTCTCTGACCATTAACATTTCCTAGAGCTTAGTTGAAATAACCTTAATGCTTACAAGTACAATATAATAGGTCATTTGTATCCAGAATTGCTTTGGGATGGGAGGTGAGGGGCAGTAGTATTATTACTGAAATGTTTAGCAGCGTGCTTGTGAAGAGGACTCTGCTCATGTTTTCCGGTTTTCTTTCCACAAACCACTCATCATCACAATCGACAAAACACAAAACTGGGCTGATGTGGGAAAATATATAAAAATGTATAAATGTGTGTGTGTGTGTGTGTATATATATATATATAATCATAGTATAGATATACAGATTTGTGTGTGTGTGTGTGTATGTTTTTTAACTACAAGGAAAAATTCTCACAATAACCTTAATCATAGTGCACTCAAGATAAAATCATGAGCAAATTACTAAGAATGCATTAAAAATGGAAGCACATGTCAAGTAATATTTGTATGTAATTATAAATGCTATCTGAGTAAATTAAGTGGTTGCAGCTGAGTGTGACTACTTAGGGTACATTTTAAATGCTCCAAACAGAAAATAATTAGGAGAGCTAAAGTTATAGTCACACAAAATTTCATAATTTTTCTATACCTGGATAGTGTGGATTAGTGTTTCTGAATCTGATTGTGCTTCAAAATTATCAGGAGAGATTTTAAAAAATATGCTTCCCTACCTTCCCCCCAGAAATTTTTATTCATTGATTCTAGGAAAATGCTAATCTAGATTTTTATTGAGATCTTCCTAGGGGTTTCTCATGTGTGGCCTGGCTTGGGAATCACTGAACTGGGGATAGTTTTGAGAACTAATATCTTTTTTTTTTCCCTTAGCATTTCGTTTTTCTCTTTTACCATTTCACCCTGCACCTTGTGTCGTGATTATTTTTCTATTGCTTATCTCCCCACTGCTTGTATATTCTCTGAGGATAGAGCCAAATATTTCTAATTATTGTGTCCCGTATAGTACCTAGCACAGTTTTTAGTGTACAGTAGGTATTTTTTAAATAAATTAAATTCCTACCATCATTCAATTTAGTGCTTCTTGATATGTCCTGTTCACTTATCGGTTAACCTTAATCCCTGAATTTAGAACAATATTCAACTGTTCTTTAGAGACACCAAACCAGAATAAAGGTAAGGGTAGGTTGAGTTGTTTGGCAGACCGCTACTTGGAGAATTGCTACAGTTGAAACAACAAAGCCTGACTTAAAGATGCTTTACAATTGTGGCAACTGATTTATTTCCTTTTCTGAACAAAAATAATAAACGAGCAAATCTGAATATACATAAGGAAGCAGAGTACTTGAAAATAAGGGTCATAGAGAGTGAAGTAAGCTCAAAGCATGTGCAGGAGAATTTATCTTCTACCATACACACACATACTCATCCAAAGAGAAGGTCTAAATCTAAAAGATTTTTTGAAATATGGTTAATACAACCTACCTTAAAAAAACCCAACAATGCCATTTTATAATATAAACCGTTTTATAATACATACATTTTGCATAGTAAAGATAACCAAATTCTGTTAACATCCTTGGGGAAAATGTAAAATGTAGTGGAATTACAGCTCTAATTTTTTTTCAGTAATTGTGTAATTTTGGTAAAATAGAAAAATATTATTTAGCAAATTAAGTATGCCAAATCACATAGTATTTTCAAGGGTTAGGTACTTGAAAGTGCATTTATTATAACAGTACAAGATCTACGTTAATTTTATAAAGCATAAAGACAGACATGAGAATGATTCAAATAAACATTGGTATATATGTTTTTTTCCGATTAAAAACACTGTATAAAACTTAAGGGGGAGGGGAGGAAAGGAGTAATTTTAAACATGCTTACCTCAACTCAAGTCTGGGTTAGGAAATGCAGCATTTCTTTGATTTTTAATTGTTCCTGCATTACTTGTGAATGTGACCACATGACTATAGTTTATGCTATTATGTTGTCAGGCTTCTGATAATGGGAAGGAATGTTTGTTTAGACTGTGTAGCTCTTCACTTTAATTCACTCTGGCTCCAGTGTGACATGTTAAAACTGCTATCAATGGAAAATCCAAATTTCCCAGCAAGACTTAAAACAACAGCAACCCCTGTGAACCAAAATTATCTCCTATTGAGGCTAATTACCTTAGTACACTTAGGCAAGTACGCCATAGGAAATCTGTTGCCTTGGAGTCTCTCCTCTGTAAAGTGCTTTTAGCTGATATTGAAGTCGTATACTTGCTGATTACTCTATTGCATCTTTTAGTACTGATATAGGTGTGAGGAGAAACACAAAAAACTAAAATGACATATTGGGCCATAACCAAACACATTATATAATGTACGTAACTTTCCTATGGTTTTAAAACCTATGCTTAGAGAATTGACCCTGTCAGAGTGTGAGTTTTAAAGGGGGGAAGAAATGGAAGGCTTAAGATATAAGGACATAAATGAAAATGACTAAATAAAAAAAGTTTACTAATTCTGAAAATTTATGTATAACAAATATATAACATAAGATCTAACAAATAAACAAGTTGTGTTATCTTTTCCTACTGTTTTGAGCATACCATTTTGCTAGTTCTCTAGGCACATTATTTAGTGTATAAAATGATAGTTATTCTATTTGACATTTACAAAAACAATTATAAAATGCATGGTAGAGACCCAGAATTATTCTCAATTTTAACAAGGTAGTTCTCGAAAACTCTGTAAAACTATATTGTTTACTTGAAGTTAGGGTGAAATTGAGTGTTATTAAAATCAACATTAAATGGATATCTAAACCAATTATTTCCGGATCCTAACAGAAACATTTTCACTCTTCACTTATCATTATACTTGCTGCCAATAAATTGCTGCAAATTGAGCAAACAGGGTCTGTCCAATATTTTCATTCAACAGTCAAGGATGGTCCCTAATGCCACAATATAGGGCTTTTATTTGTTTACTTGTTATGGTTTGACTTGTCAATTTTGCCATGTACTCTATAAATAGCATTATGAAGTAATTAATAATCTATAATTATTCAATTCTCATCCCATTTTTCTACATTCAAAGTACTGTTAACTTTTTATTCATACAGCACATTGGGACATTATTTGGCCTTCACTTAATGTAAATGGGACTGTAAAAACACACACCGATGTGAGAACTGAACTTGAGTGGCCATACTCAGACATAAGGTGGTCGTTTAAATGATCCAGTGTATGTATATATTATTTTTTTAGATTATAATTGAAACAGAAACACAAAATTACATTTTCTTTCAGAGAATTCAAGAATGTTAGTTTGAGGAAAAAGTCTAACATAGGTGCTCAATGAATGATACCTATGAAAAGTCTTTGGTTTATAATATTTCTTTTGAAATTTTTATTCCTTATATTCTATTCTAATGACTTAGTCAACTTAAATTTATATAATCAAAATAAAAACTAATTAAAATAAGTATGTTATGGTAACAAGAAGTAAAATTGTGACGGTGTTTCTCAGGCATTTCTAACACTAAATTAAAATGTTTTGAACGAATTAATGAAAACAATATGTCTGTAGCAGACACTATGGGTAGAAATACAAAATACTAATAAACAAATACACAAGAAGAAGTAATTACCCTCTATCAAAAGTAGAGTCAGTTTGTAACGTGACGTTCCGAAATTGTCCATCATACCTCTTCCTCATTCTCTCCTTGGATATGGAAAAGTAGAATCCACAGAAATTTTATTGTAAAACCTGTGTTCGTCTAAATGTAGGCTATGTCTAATGTCATCTTCTCATTATTCTACTTGATGTTCCACAGTCACTGATATTTGGGAAGCTAGTCTCATGCTTCCACACAGGATTTTTTTATATATAATAATTATTATAGAAGTTGTCCCCTGGGGCCTTTAGGAAAGGACGGTTGATTTATCTCAGAGGTATGAGTAGTAAGACTGTGATGTCTGTTTACCTATATATTTGGACTATGTGGAGTGAATAAGTTCAAAAGTTATGTAATATGTATTTTGTTTCTTTACATCCTTGGGTGAAAGATCAACTGTATGAGGAACAACTCCCTATATTAGTGCATAAAATTTATGTATTTATGGGTGCATAAAAATTACCTTAACTTAGCTGTTTAAAACAAACATTTGTAATATCGATAACACCGTTCCTGTGGGGTCAGAATTCTAAGGACCGGATAACTAGGTGTCTGGTTCATGCCTGTTTCAGGATTTCTCTTGGGATTAGAGTCAAGGTGTCACCTAGGTTGTCATCATTTGAAGGCTTGACTGGGCCTGGAATATGTTTCCAAAGAAGTTTACCCATTCCTGACAAGTTAGTACCAGTTATAGGTGGAGGCTCAGTTCCTTGCCATGTGACTTTTTCAATAGAAATGTCCTTGCTGTGTGGCTGATTTCAAAAATGATTGATCTAAGAGAGAGGAAAAGGGCTGCCTCAGTGTCCATGATGACCTAGCCAAGTCAGAAATCAAATAGCCATTTCCATATTTTTTTGTTTACACAAGTCAGCTCTAGTTAAAGTGGAGGAGACTAAACAAATTTGAATACTAGAGGTGAGAATCATTGGAGACCATCATGGAGGTTGGCTACCACACTCCCCTAGTGTGACAAATTTTTTCTTGAGTGGAGCCCTTCAACATCTAGACTTAGGGTAAAAGTATTAAGAAACCTGATGTGACCCCTGATTCAAGTCACATTCTCCAATTTTGCTATTTTGGTTCTGAATCTTGTATCTGTTTCTTAAATAGTTCCTCTCAGGGAGCATGGGCTTATGAGTTAAATCCCACAAATAGCTCCCAGTCACCTTTAAGGCATATCTCGATTTTGCTCTAGTCGTTTGATTTGTATTCCCGGTGCCATTCTCCTTACATTAGGCTTCTAATATCTCTTTGGGTAACTGTGGAAATAACCCCTTCAGTGATTTTCCTCCTTCTAATGCTTGATGTCATTGATCTGTTCTCTATAGAACTGCTCAGTAGAACTTCCTATAATTATGGATATGTCTCTGTCTTCATTTTCCAAATACGACTACTGAGCATTTGAAATGCAACTCCTGCCACACAGGAACTGAATTTTTAATTTTGTTTAACTCCTCACCTTCTTGCCTCTATTATCTTTCCCGCTAATACATCCTAAGTATTACTGTTGGATTAATCTTTCCAAAACATGCAGTCCTCTAGTCTTTTAGTGTCTCCCAAGGCTTATGAGATAAACCCAATTAGCTAGGTAGAGAATATAAAAATTATCATATTATGAAAGTATTTAAAGTCTTTCAAATCTGACCAAAACTGGGTTTCTTTTCATGCTTATTTCCCATTATTTCCCTCATCTGTTTCCTTATTCAAGAAAGGGGCCTTTTACATCAACTCCCTAAACAAGTTCTTAGCCTGGTCCTGGCATCTTTGTTCATTCCATTCACCAAAATGCCCTGCTCCTTCCAGGTTAAATCTCTTCTTGTCCATAAAGACTTTCCTAACACTAGAGAAACACTAGTTCTCTTCTAAGGTTTCAATATACCATCCTCTCAACTGTATTCAACATTGTATTGTCATGAGTAAGCATTATCCATGGGAGCATAATTTATCTACTTAACAAACTGTGAGGTCCTTGGTAATAGGTACCACTTGTTTTGCTTCTTTGGCACCCCAGATTTAGAGCTATTGGTGCATGGTAGAGATGTAATAAGTACTTACTGAATTAAATTACATGCATATTTCTTTTGCTACTTCTTTTATACATATGTTAGTGTAGGAATAATATACACAGAAATCTTTTATAGTGCTTCTAATTTCTAAATTTAAATTTCCAGTTAAAACAGTTACAATCAGTCTATTTTTTATTGAAAATAAATGTTATTGATATAATAATGAAACTTAGGCGTAGATATGTGCACCCTGATGTTCATAGCAGCATTATTCACAATGGTCAAGACATGGAAACAACTGAAGTGTCCATCGATAGATGATTGGATAAAGAAAATTTGGTACATATATGCAATGGAATACTACTTAGCCATAAGAAAAGATGAAGTACTGCCATTTGTTACAACATGGATGGATCTTGAGATATCATGCGAAGCAAAATAGGTCACAGAAAGAGTTGAGAACCATATGATTTCACTCATATGTGGGATATAAAACTAAACGTAACTAACAAACATGACAAACAGAGACCCATGGACGTGGACAGTGGATCAGTGGTTACCAGAGGGAAGATGGGGAAGCAGAGACAGATAACAGTAAAGGGGTCAAATATTTGATAACAGAAAGAAATTTAACTTTGGGTGTTGAACACGCAATGCAATATACATATGACATATTTTTGAATTGGACACTTGAAACCTATTTGATTTTATTAACCACTGTCTCCCCAATAATTTTAATAAATTAAAAAAATAAACAATATAGATATCACCTGAACAGTATGATAAATGCAGCATGACAAAATATTTTTATGACTACATAGACATGTGTACACAGTTTCTCTCCTACTTTATGTGTACCCAAAACCAATATGAACTTAGATTTTCCATTTTTCTCCATTGTTATTAAATCACCAAAACTGACTTTTACAGTCTACCATTAGATAGAAGCCTGGTGGTCTCATTAATTTAGTAGTAGGGTTATAGAAATATTTTCATAATTCAGTAAAGAAAAAATAAAGTCCAAAATACAAAAAAGAAAAAGGAGACAGTTTAACTATAGGTAAGAATCTAATCTGTTCTTTTCTAAATGCTTTATAAATAGTATTTTAAAATCTGTTTTTTACAATTCGATGGTTCCCCTTTCTCGATTGGTTTGTTTTTCAGTTGCAATATACAATTATTGAATTTTATAAATTGTTTGCCAAGTAATCCTGCACCAACACATCTTCTACAACAGCCATGAAACCTTTTTATAAATACTATTATAAAGTTATTTCATGTCCAAATACTTTAGAAGCGATCTCCCCTCCCCAGGAATTAGCAATGTGCCTTGTCAGCAAAAGTTCAAAGCAGTAACATGATTTTACACTTGGCACATCATAATTAACTGTGCCAGTAGCCAGGTTTCCCACTGATTGAATTTATGCTAACTTGGTCATCTGTTTTAGTTAACTAAACCACAACTTTGAGTCATCATTTGTCTGAGAGATAGAAACTGTACTGGGAAAAATCAATGACGTGTCATAATTTTTTAAAAATGATGTCACTCATTTTTACTGCATCAGTAGCTCAGCTCCCTATGTTGTGGATACATAGATTTTAATTGACATGAGATTTTATTTTCACTGAGATAGCTAATTTGAAATTGTAGTCAAAGGGAAAAACTGAAGATTGAAAATCAGAAATTGGAGACAAGACAATCTGGCATTTACTTCTATGAATATAGTCAAAAAGATTTTATGCATGTCTTATACATTTATATGTTGTGGACAAGCTATTAAAGCTACTAAATTTGTTTGATAAACTTCAGAAACCCCAAAATAAAGTTTTCACTCGTTCAGTATACTTCTGATTATGTGGTTTCAGTAACTAATGTTATTGGATTTTAATTCACAAATACAGTAAAAGTATTATACTTTATTTATGCTTTCATCTAGTTCTTTAGGCAATTTCATGACCTTTCTTAAAATTAAGTTTTATCTCCAGTATGTTTTACCAAAACTAAACAAGAAGGTGATAGTGCTGTCAAAAATTATTCACTTAGTGTATATTTCTCTAATTAATAATGCATTAGCTGATATGATACACAACCTTTTTTGAAGAATAAAACTTTTTCTACATAGATGAAAATTTATTATTTAGAGGTACAACTATTTGAATTTCATTTTTTTTTAACTACATTCTCATAATTTGGTTGCTTTTAAACAAGCCCCATTTCCCAAAGATTTACATTAAAAGATCAACAACTCCCATGACATTCTGTACAACCAATGGCAGAGAAAGGCTCTGAGGGGGAGGGGAGAAATACGATTCAAATTCTTTCATCCAATATGTGTGAGAATTTAAATCAAGAAATAACATTACATTTCTTGGGGGAAAAAAATGTATTCATCAAAAATCATGAATCTGAAAATAAGAAAAGTTCTAAGTCATAGTAGGAGAAGGCCTGAGTATAAATGTGCTCTCACCCCGGCCTCAAATTTTTTATGTCTTATAATACAAATATGATTCCAACAATGAGGAATATTGATGGGGCTGCAACGCATCCAACACGAAAACCTGACACATTCCACAACTGTATCCTGCTACCAGTAGGAGCCATTCATAACGTGAGTTCAAAAGGGCAACCGGAAAAGTCTCCATTTAAAAATGCAAGTACTACCTGCCACAACACACGTGTGCCTCTTTCATTTTCTTCCCCAGTGAATTAAAAGTACACCAAATGACAGCATTGATGGAAATAAAAAAGGAATCCAGGGACAGAAAAAGTAGAACATTGGGAGGTTATAAAAATCTGCCTTTTTGTGATTTTTTTTCCCCCTAACATTGTCCCAGATGTGAACTACAGAGGTTCTGAATCATAGTTACGCAACACATGTAAACAGAGTAATTATTTGGCTGGCAGGTAACAGAGCGGAGGGAAAAGAGGAAGGATTGTTCTCTTCGCCTTTATAAGTAAAGAAGCATTATGCGGAATTGCTGTACAAGAATAATGGGATTAATTGTCATGACTCTTCTCTCACACAAAGATCACAGTGTGTAACTGTAAACGCTCCCAATCACACTGCATAGAAAAATAGTCCACATGTAAAACTAGCTGAAATCCAGTAGAGAATTTTGCAAAAACAAGGTTCATAAATATGCCTGTTCTTTTTACTAATATCCCAAATCCTAGGATTCTGCCTGGCCTACTCAATAAATACTCAGTGAGAATGAGAAAGAAATATTCTTGTAAATTATCATGAATATTAATTTGAAAAAAAAATACAAAATTTTAAAATCCACTTTAAAACAAATGGGGTAGACTTTGTAGTTGTTAACAGGGTAACAGGATTAGAAAGTCTATAAACTGGTTCTGAAGGCTGTCACGATCCTGAGCATCACATCCTGAGGCAGTATAGAGGTTTACATACAACCTCATGATTTAGATACAGCCATGCACCTCATAGCAGCATTTTGGTCAATAATGGATCATACATATGACAGTAGTCCTATAAGATTATAATGGCTCTGAGAAATTCCTATTTCCTATGATACAGTAGAGCAAGGCATTACTCACTCACATGGTGACTCTGGTGTAAACAAATCTACTGCCAATCATATAAAAGTATAAGACATAAAATTATGTTGTTCAGGTTTGTAGCCTAAGAGCAATAGGCTACACCTCAAAGCCTAGGTGTGGATGGAGTAGGCTAAGCTGTCTAGGTGTGTGAAGTGCACTCTGTGATGTTTGCGCAACAAGGAACTCACCTAATTACAAGTTTCTCAGAATGTGCATGTCCTTGTCATTAAGCAGCATATGACGGTAATCTACAGGGTGTGTCCCTTTAAAGATAGTCAATTCATAGGTGTGATTTATTTTTTAAAAGATGAAAATGGATGAGCTGCATCGGAGGTCTAAAATAATTAGACTTTTGAAAGCAAAGGAGATGCCTCTCTTTACCACCAATTTACTGGGGAGTTAGAAAGAAATACCTTGAGATTTGCTTGTGAAAATGTTTAAAGCCGTAGGCTGTGAATTGATGGGGTGTGGTGGTACAGAAGAAAAGACATGTGTGGACAAATTATGAGACTTTCCCAGCCCAAGTGCCACTTATTAAGAGTTTATGATCTGCCCACCAAGTGGCCAGATATAGTCCCTATGACCTTCACCACACACTTGGTTATTGGCATTTTGACACCTTTTTTGCTCAGTGGGAGGCATTCTTGACTTTATCAATGTATATACCTTTTTCAGATCACAACATTACTCATTAACCTTAGGGCAGAAATATAACATAATCAAATATCCTTTTGCCACCTAATTTAAGTCAACAGGGGACTGGATAGATAGGAAAGCATAATGTAAACAATATAGAAAGAAATGCTCGAGAATTTATTGTAGAGCTTTTCCATTTTCAAAGTTCACAATCTATCAGTTTCCACTATTTAGCACTATTATTTGTGCTAAAAAGAGTTTAAAAATATGGATGTCGTGTTAGAGGAATCACACTCTTTAGTAGTAGAGTGGCTTTTGCTAGTATTTTTTTATAGATATAAGTAAATAAGTAAATAAGACCAAGAAAAGTTTTCAAGGATCAAACCTTCCCTTTTTCATTCTTCTCTCTGATTTCCCAAAAGTTACCTCTTACAATTAATTCAGAACATAATATTCTCTATTTTGGTCATACCACTCTTCTCTCTAAAACCCATATCTCCTGTTTTCATATATTTTCAGTTAACTTGATTTGACAGAAATTATCTGAAAAGTTTAAGAGAGACAAGACTGTTCCTAGCTTGTCTCACTTACCTAACCTTCTGAGAAGCAGGGCCAGGATGAGGGTACATACTATATTATAGGTAGACTGAGATTTCTTTTATATGCAGAAAAGATAAAGAGAAGAATTAATGTTATGGCCCCAATGAAAGCATCATTTTCTTATTTCAAAGTTTCGATCATTAAAGAAGCATCTTTTTTAGAGGGCTCCTGAGCAATGACATTTACTATGTTCATTATGTATTATCATAATATTGTTTAACTGTTGCTGGATCACACTCAAAGACAATTATATCTCTTTTCTAATGAGGTATAAGGAGCAGGAGCTTTAGTGGCAAGATGACAACAGCTGGTCCCCTCTATGAGAAAGGAGGTGGGTGAGTCCAAGAAAATCTAGGGCAGCATATTAAAAAAGCCGAATACATTTCTCATTCTCTGTCCAACCCTCCAGACTTCTGCAGTATCACCTCACCTTCCCTCAAAGCAAATCCAAGAACAGATCTATTAGCTGTCAAGTATTTACCTGCCCAGCCCCACGCAGGGGCCTGTGGGAACTTTGGGGTGCCATTCAGGCCATTTCTTAGGCATAAACTGGAGCAGCCCAAGGGAGCTGGGCATCCAGGCTTCCCTCTGCCTGCCTACACAGAGCCACAAAATCTATTTTGATGTGGGCTTGCTTCACGGTGGTTCAGGGTGGTCTAAAGACAAATGATGCTCTAGAAATCTGAATGAGAAACAGGAAAAAACACCTTTTTATTTACATCTCATTTTAGGACTCTTGAGAGACCAGTTATAAACAAAATAAATTTACTACATTGTTTCTCTGCACATCTAAGTTGTGGTGTGGGTAATAAATCTGTATAAAATTGTAGTATGAGTAAATCCACTATAACCGTAATGTAGTCAGTCTTCAGGTCTGAGACGAGAAGCATCTCGGACTTTGCCCCTAAGGCCATTCCCAATCCCACATACATTCTCCTCGGAGGTAATTAACTTCTTTCTGCTGCCACCCATGGTACTTCTCTTCACTCAATCATTTGTCAGCCATGACAGGTTGTTAATGTTACCAATCAGCCAGTCTAGACCCTCTTGGTGAGTGACACTATCTCCAAATCAAGCCCAAGTATAAGGACTATGATTAGGAATGCCATACTCACCCCTCAAGGCCAGCCCTGCAGCTCAGATAGATAGCTAGGATAGATCACGGGACTTTTTCTGACCTGACAGCTTCTTTCCCTGATTATAGTACAACTGATTCATAATTCCCAGAAGTGTGATCTAATACTTTTAGTTTCTTAATGTCCCTTACTCAAGGAACTTGTTATGTTTTTCCAACACCAAGTTGCAGGACATTTGGGTAGAACTTAAAAGCACTCACCCAGAAGTGTAGTATACTTTCTGCATTCAGTTCAATCCGCAGCCTAGGGTAAAGCTCAGACATCTGGTTATTTCTTATTTCTGCATGAGTTTTCTAGCTATCTGAGGTATTCCTAGGAAGCTTCTTCTATTATCTTTTCAGAGTCTTAATTCCTATATCCTAGAGTCCGATCATTATTAGCTCCCAAATCAACTTTGATAATGTTCCTAATGGGTTCATTTGGTCCTCATAAAAATCAGACCCCTGTTGCTCTCCCCATATTTTAAGTGCATGCTCTATGCCAAGCACTCCACTACACATTTGGGATTTAATCCTTAACTTAGGGACTTCATAAGCCTGAATGGGAAGCAAACACAGAACACTCGAATCCTCAAAGTAATTTATATCCTCAGAGTTAATGTTAGAAACACAAATGAATTCTTAATCTCGACATGGGACACTTTAGTTAAATCTGCCAATATATTATCCCTTATAGAAATTGGAATAATCAGCCAAAGTGTTTCACTGATCTTGTTTAAAACTATTAACAGTTTACCGAACTTTTACAATATCTGAGCTAAAACTAAAACTAGTGGGTCTCTAAACACATCTGAAATGTCTCCTTTTAGTATTTAGCCCACATTCAGAGACACCATGAAGAGAAAGAACGAGGAAATGTACATGATATCTATTGCCTCGTGGATTATCAACTAATGGTAGCATAGTTGATATAAGAAAATTAGTTTTACTTAAAGAATCAGAGACAACAGGAACTGATGTCTGATAGGTGAAAAATGAGCGCTTTATCAACTAAAGTACTCAGCTTCAAATTCCCCTCTTTCTTAAGTACGGTGTCATCTAAGTAATGTATTGCTGGTTTTCGGTGTTGACATTGCATGCCTACCAATTCTGTCATAATTAAAAATCTCTGAGAGACCTAAAAGCTCTTAAGGCCCTCCAAATGCTCACTAAATGAAATATTACCACTAAAATAGATTTTTGAGAATCACTCAATTTATAAGAAATAGATATGACATCATTATCACATGTATGGGGTTTAAAAGATGAACTATGGTGAAGATAATCTTTAATGATTAATATTCTTGAGGTTCCTTCTGTTGATTTTTATGTTCAGTTAATTCACTCTTAAATTTTATTATATTTTAAAATAAGTAGTTGAGATATTCACATTTATATCCTTTACCCTTAAAAAAGATTCATTTTGGCATGTGATGCCGTGATTTGATTACCAGCTATTATGTACATTTGTCACAATCTGTAATTTTAACACCTTATGTTGTTAGGGTGCCTTCTAATTTATGGACCTGGGTTGCCACGGTAGAAGCCAGGAATTAACTTAACCGGCCTGCCATGCAGCTAGTGAACTGGCCTGTGACTGAGGCCCTGCCATTCAGGTATACCCATGGAAGTCTTAGACTTAAAAGAGAGTGAGATGAGATAAGACATAGGACCATCGTGTCAAAGGATAAACTTTAGGATAGGTATTATGCTTCATTATTATCTTTGCTTTTATAGACCTATTGGGTGACTTCAAGGAAATACCTCATAACTTTTTTGGCTTAACTTCACTTATTTAGGAAAGTAGAATGATCCATTTATTTTGTATTTATGAAAGTTGCAAAAAGAAGTTTCTAAAATGGTTTTTGAAAATACTTTTTACAATTTTATAAATGTTGGAATGTATAGTTTTAAAAAATTAAGTAGATGTTTATTTGGATTAATCACTAAAGAATATGAGAAATGAATAAAATCATAGCTTAAATATATTTAAAAAAATTTTAATCTTATAATATCAAGTTCTCTTTCATTTCTTATCTGCTTGCTGCCTTGATTTTGCTACAAAAGTTAAAAGCTGTTAAACTTGGCATTGGCTTTATTTTGTACTGACAATTGGACAAAAGAAAATATAAAAGGTTTATATGTTTAAAGTCTTATTACAAATTGAGGAACACTGTATGTCAGGTTCCATTTTAATGCACATAGTAGCATGATAACTATCACTCACCACTTAGCATTTAGAGGAATGTGTTCTATGTGGAACAATACAAGCCCTTCACCAGTCTCTACTTGTCTGACTTGCTGGATTAACTAGCCTCCGCACTATGAATACAACAAAGTAACTGCTACTTGGTGGCCACCGAAAACTCCCACTTCACCTGGGTATTTTGCTCTAGGGTCTCATGCACCCTTATGACCACAAGTTGAGTCATCTTTGAACCAAGGGGCAGCTGTGTTTTTTCTAAATCCATTTATGTCAGTTGTACTTGTTATAATAAGTATGTAATTTAGTTAGATATTCTATAAACCAATGGAACATTAGTGCATAAAGAAAAATATCTTTTTCTGAAAACTAAAGAATGCTTCAGAATGATTTAATAAAACTAGTCACAGAAATGATTGCTGTTGAATATTGTTGAATATGGTATAGGTAAGAGATCTTTGAGAGACTGGGGAAAAAAATCAAAACATAGATGATTTTTTTGATTTCATTGTTTTGTAACTGTTTTTAATTCATTTGAAAAAAATGACCTGAAATTATAATTAATGCTCTAAATGTGTGATCTATACAAGAAAGATGATTTAGAATCCCAATGACATATCCATCAAAGTCTTAGAGTTGCATCACGTATTAGTAAATGCATGAACCTTTATTGTTTTCAACATAACTAAAAGTTTAAAGTATATATCATATTTTTAATGAGTCTTCTCTTTATCTCAGTTATACAACTGAACACCAAATCAATTCTATCAGTTAAGATGGCTTCTCCTGTAAAATAAAATAAATTGCAAAGCCATTTTTTCCAAACCAAACAATCATCACTAGAACTTTCCACTAGATCTCACAGATCTAATGAGAGACCAGATTCTATTTCCCAGCCTCCCCTTTATTTTCCCAGTATCATCTTCTTAAACCTAAATTGCCTTATTTGTGCACTGAATTATATCATTTATCATTACTTTTGGCCCCAAAATATATTAAAATGCTTCCATAATTATGATACTTTAGTACTCGTAAATTCCAAATATTATCTTTGTTTATGTCGTCTCATCCAGACTTTCCGCCTGGCATCCCGAGCCCAGTCAAACTCATCATACCCTCCACCTTCTCACTCCCCTTTGTTTTGAGCACATCTGTAGTGTGCAGATCCTTCCTACTGTCACCAGAATGCACTATCCTGAACTCAAACCCCAAAGCAGTGATAAGAGTCTTCCTTCTCCCAGGACATTCCTGCCTGTCCTTGAGGCCCTGGTTTAACTGCCTTTTCCTTTGAGAGGTTTTCCGTAAATGCATACTGACTTATTTTTTTATTTTTTAAAATTTCATTTACTTATTTTTTTTTTTAAGTAAGGCAAACCTTGGTTGACCTCACAGATTGCCAGGACCTTGTCAGTTTATAATCTCTTTTTGTTTTTTATTTTTTACGCCTACAGCACCCGGTCTTCCTAAGTGGTCTCCCATCCAAGTACTAACCAGGCCTGGCCCTGCTTAGCTTCCCAGATCAGACGGGATTGGGCTTGTTCAGGGTAGCATGGCTGTAGATTGACTTAACTTTCTTTACTCCTGTTTGTCCCACATTCTGTTCTATAGAGTGACATGGTTACCGAGTGTCTGGGTCATATGTCTTCTCTTGCTAACTAAATTCCCATCTTTGAAGATGGGAGTCAAATTTTTCATTTTTCTAGTGCCTATCATAATGCTTTGTGTATACTTAATGCAAGCCCTTAATAAATCTTGTTGATTGAAAAAAATGATGATACCAAAACTAAATAGTATGCTTGAAATATTCATGAAGTACTTCTGTATTAGAGTAGCCGAATACGTAGTTACTTACATCTAGGATAAAATTTCATTTCTTGCACTTGTAATGAGGGCAATTTCCTTGGTTTCAACATTCTCTTGGCTTTCTTATCCTTGCAACTTAGTATTTCACTGGGTTAGTGTGAGGATTAAGTAAAATAATTCAAATAAAGAATAGTGCCTGAGACATCATAAGTTATCAAAAAAATTAATTCCCTTTCCATCGTTTATTCCCATTTACACACTTTATTAAGTTTTGTTTGAATATAAATTTTTAAACTATAAGCTAGCATAACTCCAAACATTTTCTGGAAGTAATTTATATCTAACATTTTTGGTAGGGGTTATCTCAAAGAAAGTAATGATTAATTAAATTAAAATAAGTATTTATTATAGGTGTCTAAAAACCTCAGTCAGCTCATACTCCTTAATAAAAATGAGAAGCAGGTGATGAGTTGATCATGTGACTGAAAATCTGCAGTTGAGGGAAAGGCAGTCACTCAACTTAGGTGCAGGTCACCATGGCTCCATAAGTCAAAGTAAAGGGGGATGAACCCTTAAAGAATGCCTTCAATAGTAGGTTCTAAAAAAGAGAAGATATTAAAATTAATTTCTAGTATTGAGAAGTCAAAGCTACAAAGATTTTCATGTTAAGCTATCATGTAGACCCAGAGTAATGTCTGTCAAAGGAGAATTATTTTTACAAATAGGAAGTTTTACTATGAGTTAATGGACTATCTCTATTTAAACCTACTAAAACTCAAGGTTAGAATTGACTGTAATGAAGAATAATTCAAAAATAATAATCGAGACTGTCAATTTGAGAGTTAGTACTTCCTTAAATATTGGCGAGTTATACTGCTTATTACACGTCCCTCACTCCTCTTTTAACTCCTTGATAAGGCTGATTGTTCAGTTCTGAAATCAAGGCAATATTTATCTGCCCAAAGTACATCATAATTATAGAATCTGAGAAGCAGTGAGCATTTTAAAACAGTTCTTATGAACTCAAACCAATTCTAAATATAATGCAAAACAGTACGGCCACACCTAAAGGTTTGAGGAGGGAGGGAAATAGGGAATTAACAAGTTATTGTGTATTAGATGATATGTCATCAGGAAAATAGATTGTAAACAGCGAGGCCTATCTTCCTTCACATTAGTGGCCTCACCCATTCTCCCAGATTTCTGAGAAGGCAGATAATTGCCCACCATTAAACTCTTAAGAAAACAGCTTGAAAGGAGCCTTGAGACACAGGCTGTTAGCTGGCTGCTGTCTCTCATTTCTCCTGAAAGTCACAGGAACACAGATCTGACCCTCCCTGTGAGTGAACCAGAAAAGCCTGACATTTCTGTGAAAACTACACATCCTTCCCATGTACAGTATTAAGATGATCGTTAACATTTTTGTTAATTCACGCAAGATGTGCTTTATCCTCCCCTTGACACACGGAAAATTGATTTCAGGAATGAAATCTTTCTAGCTGTGCTGAGTTTCCCCACTTAATAGCAAGTGAATCTGTAGCATTCGCCATGTGCCAAGCACTGTTCTGAGTAGGTTTTTAATTTAATTTTTACAACCTTGTGAGATCAGTACTATTATTATTCCTGATTTGCAAATGAGGAGACATAGGCACAAATGCTCGGTAATTTATCCAAAGTCACATGGCTGTTGTACAGAGGAAGCAGGAGGCAAATCCGGCCTCTGGCCCCATGTTAATTCTGTAGGCCACCACACTTGGAGAAAAGGCTTTGCATGCTAGATAAAAAGGTGTAAGAGAAGATGTCCTTCCTGGGGAGTACAGAAGCACACTTGAGTATAGCAGCAGAACTGCCAGTCACATGTTACTGCTTCTTTAGTCTCAGAACTCTGCAAAAAATCAACTTACTATATATCGGCTTCATGTATGCATGAGTGCCTGTGAGTTTGTGGGTTTGCATGTGTGCGTGTGTGTGTGTGCATTAATGAGAACATCTGTGTACATGTGTTCATGTGTGGGTGGTGTGACTGTTTGTGTGTGTGCATGTGTGCATGCATGAGTTATGTGTGTGTAAGTGGGAAGAGTTAGGATTCAACTCCACATTAGTCTGGTTCGAAGCATACATTCTTATGCTGTATTCTCTCAAAAAAAAAAGAGTAAGTGATATTTCTGTTTGACTTTAAGGTCTGCAGAATCCTTTTATGTGCATCGATTGCCTCAATTGAATAAAGAAAAGATCCACCGTGGGATCTTCCATCGACAGATTCAAAGGTTTCTCTGGAAAGTGGACATCAGAAGGGTTGGGAGTTGTGACAAGTTTTATGTACGTAGCAGCTGACAGGCCAGGAGGAGGAGAAGGGCGGCGGGGAGAACATAGTACAGAAATAATACCTTTATGTATATATCATCCTTTCATCAAAAAATCTCATTTTGGTATATTCTACCCAGCTTTCACATGCGTTAGTGAAGTGTAGAGCATTTGCCTTATTGTGTGAGGTAAACAAATTGACATTGAGGGGGTATGTTATCTTCCAAAAACAGGCAGTGGGTCAATGGCTTGGCCAAGTTGCAAATTCAGCCTTTAGGAATAAAAGGTCATGGCTGCCTTGGCTTCCCAGGAGACCACAATGCATCCTTTAAACAAGTCAGCTGGTTTACCATGTTTAGATACAAACATCACTGCATGATTCAGGGCCCCTTACTGTCCCATGCCAGCTAAGTTCCCTGTTAGAAGATCGTCTTTACCTATTACCAAACTCCATAAATAGCTTCAAAAGATTCTCTTGGAAATAATCAAAGCTCAGTCCAGCTGAAGCTCTCCGAAGGAAACTTGAAGCAGACACTCTCACCTTCTCGTAACTCCGACACACTAATTTCCCTCCGCCGCCTCACTTAAGGAGTAACTCTGGCACCACGGTGGCGGGGACCTCTAATCAGATACCAAACCAGCACTGACTGTGTCAGAAATGATGTCAGATGAACGGCAGCCCCCATACCCCTGCCTCATTTGGAGCAAACACTGAAACGCTTGTTTTTTAAGCTACTTTATGACTTGCCTGAAAAATGACTTTGTTCACCCTAGAATGCCACTAATGTATGAGGTGTTACTCCATGATTTTAGCACTTCTGCTATATGCACAACCTTCTTTTTGTACACATGCCTACACAAACAGTGGAAGTATCCTTGAACTACTTATATTATCAGTGCCATATATCAGGGGAGAGACTACATGGCAAAAGGTGTGTTAATACTTTCCCGTATTTAAAATCTACTAAGAAACAATTTTACCAAAGGTATAGGGAGAAAATGTTTTCATTTTATACCATATGGTTTGGCTTATATCGGATTTACACATTTGGAGTTTCTTATTTATTTTTAATGGTGGTCCTTCACCTCAGGTACCTGATTGGTTTTCACTGCTCCCCTTTTGGGATTCTGTTGAAGGCTGAATGGGGCTCTGAGAGATTGCTGGCCTTTCTGTTGGCAGATCCCTCATTTCCTCATATCTCCTCACAATCCGTTTCCATCCTCTGAGGAACAGCCAAGTGACTCCAACACCCATATCTACCTGTGACCAGGACTAGGGGAGAGCCCCCTTCCTCCTGAGACCACTGTGGTTCTCACCGTCAGTCACTTACAAGCTACCTGCACAGAGCACATTGCTTCGTCTCCTTTTCCTCCGTATTGCTAATGGAACACCAGGCCCAAGCCTGGGCTCCTTCTGGAAATTATTTGGTAATAAGAAACAGACCCAGGGCACTGTTGCGAGGTGAGGCTGTGACCTTTCACCTTTGGAGACCTGGGTTCCAAGGCTGTCTAAAGGTTGGTGGTCTCTGCCTAGTCAACATCAGGTATTTTTCAATGCCACGCAACTGTATGGCATTTGGGAACATTACATGGATCCCAAGAAGGAATCGTCAGTATGACAGGGAGGCACAGGATTGTGGGAAACCACACGTCATTTTCCTGCATCGCCATCATTTCAGATCCAGTAGACTTTCTGTTTTAATTTCGGTAACTTCTAGTCTTGTAGAGATAGTTTGTAGAAGGCTGGATTCTGGTAAGGATAGATCAACTTTCTTAAGTAGGTCATAGTACTCTCAGATTCATGGTTTTGATTTAGAATATTTCTTTATAGGTTGTGATTAGTCCAGATTCTAATCCATACTTTCTAATATGAATATCATTTCTTTTATTCATACCTTTCAATCTTTATTTTGGTATTTTCTCAAATTATATCCCATAAAAGTTTCTATGTAGAATGCAGTTGTTGTGATGGTAATATATAATTTTCCACCTTATTTAGCTTTAAGAATAACCTAGAGTATCAATTTTATGTATCAGAGGCCACTTATCAGTTGCTTTGTTTACTTTAGAAAGAAATGCACTCCACTATAGTAACTGAGAATAGCTTTATACTATTATCGCACTTCCAAGATTAAACTTTAGACCTTTCAAAGACAAAGCGGCAGGTCTTTGTAACAAAACCCTCATGGCTCCAGCTCACAAAAGCTAATTATATATCAAACTAGCCTTGAGTGGTGCTGAGACTAGTGGGAACCACCGTATCTGAACTCATATCATAGCCCTGCCCTTAATCATGTCTGTGATCCTGAACAAGTTTTTAATTTCCTCTAGGTATCTCCATTTTCTTATCTGTAAAATGGAACTCATAACAGTATTCTTGGATCTATGTGAAGTACTTATGACTGTGTCTGGCTCACAAGGTATTGTAGAAGGGTTTGCTGTTATTTCATAAAAACAACAATAACAAAAACAACAACAACAAATTTCCTCTAATTTGACAAGTATTTTCAGAGGCCACAAGAGACTCTATTAGATAAAGAAAAGTATTGCACATAAAATCTAAAAATGAGAGAGGTAGAGAGAGGTAGAAATGAGAGAGGGAGAGAGACAGAGACAGAGACAAAAGACAGAGAGACAGAGACACAGGAACAGAGACAGAGAGACTCCCACATCCTGGTAGACCAATTTCAGGACTGCTGTATTGGAACCCCCATCCCTACCCTGTACCTAAGATCTGAAATTAAATGGAGCAAGGACCAGAGGAGACTGCCTCTTCTTTTACCTGCTTTCTCCCACTTGTGTCCTCTAATGCCGAGTGTGCTGGATTCTTTAGCACTTTTATTCCAGCATATTGATTGGCACTGCACTGGCCAAGGCGCCTAACAGCCCTAAGTAACATTAACTCATAAAATATGCCTATTGGGACTCAAGTAATCGAAATGAGTAAGGCAAAATAAAAAGGTTTATGTGGAGAATTTTTCATCCGGGGCAGTGAATAGAACTTAGAAATGTAGGAAGATTCTAGTTGTATCAAAGTGTACAGTACTATTTGACCAGGGAATTACATTGTTTTGAAAGACACCTGGACAAAGTAGAGCCATTTATCTCCAGGCACCAGGGACTCTCTGAAGACAACTGAACTAAGAAACTCTTTAGTACAAAATTCTTATCTTTCAGGTTTTAGCAGGATCACAAAAGCAACAAAGAAGTCCAGACAAAAGACGAGATAGAGTCCGTCCTCTCTGTCATTCTTTCTGTGCCTATGGGGTCTTCTTCCAAGAGAATGAAGAACACATACATAACAATAAAAAGTAGGGAGCTGTGCCCCATATGCTATATTTCTAAATACAAACAATTAACCAGGATTTCAATTCTTCTTTACACAAATGGATTTATCGAAATTCTAGCAGCTAGCCTGCTTCAAATGTATGTTTCAGATCTTAGCACTGAGAGTCCCATTATAGAAACAATAGCTGCTGTTTGTTTGTCATGTTCGTTTGGTGCTTTCAGTTTTATATTCCACATGAGTGAAGTCATTGGGTGTTCAACTTTTTCTGTCTGACATGCTTTGTTAAGCATGATTATCTCAAGATCAAACAGAGACTCATGGACATGGATAGTGGATCAGTGGTTACCAGAGGGAAGGGGATGGGGGGAAGGAAAGTAGTTAGGGGTAAAAGAGGTCAAATAATTGATGACAGAAAGAAATCTAACTTTAGGTGGCGAACACACAATGCAGTATATACATGACAAACTGTTGAATTGTATACTTGAAACTTATTTGACTTTATTAATTAATGTCACTCCAATAATTAAAAAAATTAGAGAATCCTGAAAAAAAAAAAGCACTAGCTTAAGAAAAGAAAATTCATGAATTATTTTTTAATTATTAAAAATAAAAAATAATTATATGACTGAGACTATCATCCCTTAGTCTACATTACGCTTACATTGTGAGATCGCTCAGTGAACACTGGTGTACTTATGTTCTATTTCAGAAAATCAAAATATTTTTAAGTAAAATGTATAAAGGCATAAATAAAAACACTTACCATGCTATCTACAAGTTTAAATAAAAATATTAAATTGTTACAAAAGTAACAGATTGGCTTACCAAACCTTGAAATGTCCTCTTTAAAGTTTTATATGTCTAGCTTTTTCAAATACTTTGGGAATTTTGAAAAAATATGAAAGATACTACATTTATGCCCATGACTCAAGGGAAGTATTTTTTATAAAAGTCAAATTTTGGTGGCCAGATTTCCCAGTAACAAGAACCTGGAGTTCTTAGAGAAATAACCGATTTTAGGTTCAGCAAATGTAGAAGATGAGCCCATGAGGATTTAGTGCTAGAAAGCAAGAAATCTGTCATAGGAACTGTATCATGTCTAAAGGACATGAGACAATTTGAAGACACTCCCACTGGCTGAAGATAGGATAGTTTTAGTACGAAAATAGTAACTGCAATGGATTAAAATGCATCATATATATATATATCTATGTGTTCATAATGATACCAAAAAGAATCTCATTTTGGTTACCTTGGGGGTTGCTGCAATAATACACTATCTTGAGCATTGATAAATAAAGAAAAAGAGTTCTGTATTTCTGGGTAACTAAATAATTGATGAAGTAGAATTAATTCCTTTTATAAAGGAATTCCAGAAATGACAAAATTAGGGAATCATTATTTTGCCAACTGCACTGAAATAATGGATCTATGCAACGGTCGTTAATTAATGTTAAATAAATTTAGTGAAGTGATAGAGATCAGTATAATGGAGAATCAGGCTGACCCTGTCTGACCCCAGTGATCAATCTTAGCCATACAGAGCAGGGTGACCAGACAGTAAGTACTCAGTACCACTCATGAATAATTTAACCTGAAAGTGATCAAGCCTCTAGATATAAATACCAGTTTATAAGGAAAACTCAAAAGAACAAAGATACAGCAGGAGGAACCAACTAGCTAAATACAGGAAAGCAAGATGTTCTAACGCCCTGATCAGCTCATTGGCACACAACGAGTGGGATGGGAGAGGACGATTACAAAATAAGGGAGTCTCAAGAGACTAACGAAAAAGTGCAGTGAATTGATCTTATTTTTTCAGCTTTATTAAGATGTAATTGGCAAATATAATTGTAAGATATTTAAAGTGTACATAAGGATGATTTAATATATAAATACATTGTGAAAGGATTCCTCTTACCTAGTGTTAATTAACACATTCTATCTATCTATCTATCTATCTATCTATCTATCTATCTATCTATCTATCTATCCATCTATCTATCTCTATCTCTATCTATCATCAAAATATATATATATATTTGGTAAGAACATTTAAGCTCTATTTCGTAGCAGATTTCGATTATACAACACAGTGTTATCTACTGTGGTCACCACGTTATACATTAGATCCGCAGGTCATTTTATAAACGGAAGTCTGTGCCCTTTTACCAACATCTCTTTTTTTCCCGGATCACCTAGCCCCTGGCAACCACCTTTCCACTCTCTGGGCCTATGAATTTGACTTTTTTTTTTTTTTTGGTAAGATTCTGCATTTAAGTGATACCATGTAGTAGTTAGTTGTCTTTACTGGTCTTATTCGGATCCTTACTGGAACCAGCCAGCTGTAGAAAGACATTTTCAAGACAATCAGGTATTTCAATACATTAGAAATATTAATATAAATGGTATTTAGCAATTGTTAATTTTGTCGGTATGAGGTATGGTTGTTAATGAAAAACACGCTTAGAATTTAAAATTATATACTGATAGTATTTACAGGTAAAAATAACATGATGTCTGCGATTTTGCTTTAGTACTCCTGAAAAAAAAATGTAGAGAGAGGTGCCTAAAGGAAAAAGTGTGTTGAAAAGTGTTGCTCACTACTGAAACTTGGTGAGGGGTACGTAGGGCACATTCCAATGTTATTTGGGCCTCTGTGTATACTTGAAAATTGTTTTAAAAATTGGTGCGCAGTGTCTCAATGATAACTCCGTGTCTCCAGTCTAGATTACTGAATAGGTTTGTTTTCGACATCTGGATGTCCGTAATACTGTATAGCATGTGAAGTAGACTATTGAATTTTGTCCCTAAAATTTTCTGGCAATATTTCCAGACTATTTTTATACTGTTACAGTATGATAAACTATCCCCTCATCATTAAGTATTCTGGAGGTTTTGTGCTTTTTTTGTACTAACTTATTAGGCAATGGAATGGCATAAGCTGCACATATTTTAGGTGTTTTCTCACTAATATCCTTGGCAACAACTGAACACATGGCTATTTCAAAACCATTTCCTTTAAAAATAAAGTTGATGGAAAAGGTGTTCAGTTCTTGATGAGGCATTCCAAGGCAGCATGTAGATGCATCACAACATATTTCAAAATCTCTCTCCCAAACCGGGGTCAGAAGCCGGGACATCCTTAGACAAAACTCAGAAATGGGGATGTGAGAACACAGCCTCTTCCTTCAGATTCACAAATACTGTAGGAGAAAATGTTTGTTACCTTTTCTATTGAAACAGCAGCTGTTTGAGCTCTGGGGTTCTCCTAGATGACAGCTGGAGAAGCTGGAATCCAAGCAAGGGCTAGCTGCAGTACCCCACCGTATTCCTCGAAAGACACAGTCTAGTAGTGAAACAGTCACAGGCTTGTCAACATCAGTGACATCCGGTGTCTGCACATATTACAATAATGATATTGTTCATTATTTTGACACTTGTATTAAGATATTATCTTTATTTGGTGGCTGCTTTATGCCTCAAATCCCCAAAGTGAATAAATGTTTCACTGCAGTATTCTGGGCTTTATTAGCGTCCACCTGAGACTAAATCAATGGTGAACTATGCCATTTGCCACATATACTCAGGGCAGAGAATACAGCGTGCTACATTTAACATTATCATCTTTAAACTTACATATTTCTCTTTAGAACCTTCATAATTTACATTCAGGAATTATACTAGAATCGTCCGGCTTTAGTTTATCCAAGTAACTGATGCAAAAATCCTGCTTTGTTGTGAAGCCGCAAAGCAGTTCAAGAATAAGTGGAAATGAATGTACGTTTCACATTATGTGTCTGCTGGGCTATCTAACTCTTAAAGAGACAGGATAATTTTTAAACTCCAGTTCACTACGTGCCTTTGACAACCTCTAGCTTAGGCCTAATGGCCAGCAAGTATGAGTATTTTTCAGAAAAGAGGAAGTCTTTGTGTCTACGATGGGTCGGTTTTCCCATGTAATGTTTGAGTGCTAAGCCATCTGCTCAAAGTTCAAAGAGGAGTAAAAAACAGAGAGGACAATCGTCACTTCTATGAGGGACAAGTGAGGTACACTGTGTCCCTGAAAGAATCTTGAATGGTCTCAGAGCTTACACGGGGCCTCTGGGTTCTGGTGATTCAAGTGCCTGACTGCCTGCTCAGGCTGAGCTCCAAGGTCCAGTCAGCTCCCGCCTACCTGGTGCCTCTTCACCTTCCTTCCTAAGCTAGAGAGTCTACTACTACACTTCTCTTAAATCCTTGCTTCTCTTGTACTTGGCCCAAGGCTTGGTCTCTGATATCCTGCCATTGAGGTATTGGGTGAAGTCAAGTCTAGTCGAGTGGAGAAATGGGCCACTTCCCACTATAAACTCTTTGGAATGTTACAGCCACACCGGTGAAGCAGTAATTTCTTTTTTAAAGCCTTTGCATACTCTTATTCTTCAGACTCTCCCCAGTCCTCCAGGCCCCAGCTCACCCACGGTCTTCCGTCATGGCAATCTACTGAGCTTGGCCATCCTGGATGCAGCCCAACCTGTAAGATTTTCTACCCTCCATCCCTCAAAAATGTACCAGTCTTGTCTCTAGGAATTTTTATTATCAACTTGGTGAAATTTAGTTCCTTACTCAATTTCATAATATGTATGTCATAATAATAACAAATATAAATGTATTAGTATAAAGTAATATGTTTAAACTTTCACAATACAAAATGAGTGGCTTCGAGTAAAGTTAGTGTAAAAAGTTATTTTATAAAAAGATACTTATTCTTACTGGATTGTGAAAATAAATTGAATTCATAGGACACCACAAGTGCCATTCAAATATTAAGTCAACATCAAGCCTTTGCTTAAGATACACAGAAGATACTCAGTTAATGTTGAAAGTAATGATACCATTTGATCGAGCCTGCATTTGGCCATGTCCCACACAAATGAACTACTGTTTTATTGTATATAAGCCCAGATATCACATTTCTCAGTATAGTATGTTTAAGCCATGGAAAATATTTTCAAAATAATTGACACTTTTTGAAAAACTCTCTCTAACAGAGTACATGTAAAACTTTTGTTATAAATTGCAAACAGTGATTTATGGATCTAAATCAACTCTCTCTCTCTCGCTATATATATATATATATATATATATATATATATATATATATATACACATATATATATATGTATCATTTGTACATAATAGTTCTGCATTAATATGGAGTTAGGTCATGCCAACTAACCTGGTTATTATCGAGTAGGCATGAATCCAGAAGACCACATACATACCAAAGATAGTAACATAGGGATGTGATATCCTTGAGCAAGGAAAAGGAACTGCGTAACAGGATTATTCTAATTATACTAATACAAATAAATAGATAAGCATAAATGGGGTCAGATATATGGCGATGGAAGAAAATTTTACTCTGGGTGGTGAACACACAATGCAATATACATATAATGTATTATTAAATCGTATACTTGAACCCTAAATAATTTTATTAACCAATATCACCCCAATAAATTTAATAAATAAGTAGATACAAAGTAAATACAAAATGAGGAAGCTAATATGAGATAATTTAGTTAATAACTGCAAAAAAACTGCAAAAAGTAGAAAGAAAGAAATGAATTAGAAAATGTATACCAAAACAACAAAAAAAGGAAAATTAAAAACAACACAAGCAAAATGATATTATTTCCTAAATCTACTGTTTAACCAGCCATACATAAAGCGAGAGAAATATCAAATCACCACGTTTCAGTCGAGTTTGGCTCTCTTGGTTCTCTAACGATAGGACTATGAAAAGAATACTGAAATGCATGCAGGACTTCCAGTGACATCTTTTTCCCATACTCAGTGCCAGGGGTAATGTGCCAGCATGGTGACGAAAAAGCAAGTCTAAATATTTTCATGTTGTGCTTGTTGGTGGTTAAAAAAAAAACCTGTGGTAAAAGAATGGGTGAATAAATAAAGTGAAAATGTTTTTATAGGGAATACAAACTCTTTTACAGTCAACTGTCCAGCAAAAGGAAGCTTCGGAATCTGAGGCTGGGGAATACCAGTCCAGCTAGGGCATCTTTCTCTCAGTCAATCAATGTGGTGCAAATACACTGGAGAATTTAAGAGCTTACAACATAATTTTTATGAAGTCATCAAAAGTGGAGAAGATCGATTTAAAATTAACCATGCTTTTAAACAAAGTCTGAAAACCATGGCTTATGAGGCAAGATTTTGCAAGTTTGTGAAGAGTTTGAGCCAAAGAAAGTATTCTTTCTAAAGGCAAATAATTTGATTTAAAAGGAAAATTTAAATGTTGCATTAAGAACTGGACTGTGACGTCCATTAGGTTGTATATTGCCTCTTAAAAGAAGCAGTGAAAACCTCCTTATGGCTTTTATTACAGAAAAGAAAGGACATGTGTTAAGGTAGATAATAGCTCTATTCAACTATACAATTGATTATACACACACACACACACACACACACACACACACACACACACATACACAGAGTAAATATATATCAAACCCCACTGCTACCAGCCAGGTCCTGATGGAGGACAAAGGAACAGTGGGAGGATGCCAAGGAGGAGATGACCAGTGCCTTGGCCACTATGAGCAGACCAAGATGAAAAAAAAAAAAAAAGATTGACAATGCTTCTGACTGTCGGCTTCTGAAGAAGTAGAAGGAAACTCAGACCCTGTAGGCCACAGCCCTCTCTCCCTGAACTGCGGAGCCAGTCTCATTCCTCTGGGCAAGCAATAACTCTCAACCTGAATACATTTTTTAAACAAAGGGGCACATAACTCCACCTGCACTTCCTCTCCTCCTCGGCTGCATGGAGCCCAGAACCTCATCAAAGCCTGAATTCTGCCTTTGGTTCTGCTTTTGGGTCTCTTCCTCCTAAGGGCTACAAGGATGGGAGGGTGCAGAGAGAAGAGAGCAAGATGCCCTTGAACCTATAGTTATTTTGCAATTTTATCAGTCATTTTCCTTAGGATTTTTATGAAAAAATAGTATATATAAATATACGTATGTATGTATATGTATGCAATAAACATTTATTTATTCAACAGCTATTTATTGATTGCCTGCTATGCTCCAGGCGTCATTCTAAGTGCTTAAGACACTTCAGGGATTAAAACAAAGAACTTTGCTTTTTGTGAAACTTACATTCAAGTAGGGTGACACACAACAAACAATGAACCTATAAATCACCCCATTCTGTTGTGTGTTAGAAAAGAATTAGGGTAGAGGGGATCCGGAATGGGGGTACGTGCAGTCACAGCTTCAGGTAGACCCCATTGAGCATGTGACCATCTGAGCAAAGACAGGGAGTTACATGCAGAGCCGTATCCGAAGGCAGGACAGTCCAGCAGAAGGAACAGAGTACTAAGGGGTTAAGGCATGCGTGGTGTGGGGAGAAACAGCAAGGAAGCTGAGTAAGTTAAGGTGTGGGAGAGTGAGGAGAAGTAGAAGAGGTCCGAAAAGTGGATTAGGGAGCACATCTTCCAGGTCTTTAGGCATGGAGAGGACTTCGGCACTAATTGAACCCACCATGTGCTCGGCAGGACACAGGGCAGCTCCTCTCACAGACCCCAAGGGCCTCTCTGTCTGCTAGTGGATACAAACAATTAAAATGCAGTGTAGACGATGTTGAAGGGGGTGCCATGGGTGCTATGAGAAGCTGTGGGAGTGACATCTGAGATCTGGAGATAGGAGGTAGAAGACTTTCCCTAAGTGACCCAAATTTTGAATATAAGTAAAATTTGGGTAGAGTAAGAAAGAAGGGTTTTCCAGGCTAAAGAAATAACATGTACTCATTATGCACTTAAATAGTTATCTGATACTAAGTTCTAGGAATAGTTTCAGGCATTGGGGAAAACAGCGATCAAAACTGATTTTTTTTTTTTTTTTAATTCTTGCTCCCATGGAGAAGGGTGAAAGCATGGAATATTCAGGGAACTCTGTGAAAAAAGTGATTGGAGAGGTGGCTGTGGATGAGGCCAGATGATAAACAGTGGCAGACCCTAGCGGTCTAATTTTCATGCTGAGACGTGTGGCTTTTACCTTAAGGAAGGTGGGGGAGGAGTGTCACTGAAGGATATTCCTCAAGGGAAATACCTCGTTTCTTTGAGTACCCATTAGATACCAAAAAGATTATACATTTGAGAATATAAAATAGACTACCGGTGGCCGCCCCCACCCCCCACCCCACCCCCACTTCTCTCTGCTTATGATGTTTGGAAAGAAAACACAACTGGAAGAAAAGATACTAGAACATAACCGTGTGTGTGTGTGAGTGTGTGTGTGTGTGTGTGTGTGTGTGTGTGTGTGTGTGTGTGTGTAAGAAGCCTGGGAGTGTTTTCACTGTTTATGATTCATTGCCATTCCCTTCTCCATGGGAAAATTTCACTTATGAAACACTCACATTCTTCCATTGTAAAATAAAAGCTTAAAAATAATACCCATCCATCCTTGTAAAACGACAAGCCAATTTAAACTTGGGGGAAAACAACTTGAAACAGGTTGGGGAAGGGTCCAGAGGGCTTTCCTTCACTGACTTGTGTTAGTTTACCAGATAAGGACACACTCCCTGGCTTTTATGTAAGCTAATCTCCCATTGACCCCCACAGCCAGGCTGCAGCATCCATCACAACATAAACAGCTTTTTGCTTTCTAATTGTATCCACTGACACTCTTTTTCTCCTTGAAGATAGATTATCTTCTTCTTTGAGTTAATTTTCATTATCAGAAGTCGACCTATATTTTATTCAGTCTCCATGAATACTATTTGTAGAAAAGTTCTTTTTTTTTTTTTTTTTTTTTTAGGTAGATTGAGATAGAAGGAAGTATGCATTCTTCATATTAACATATATTTTTGAGGTGTCTACATTTTTAAAACCTCCAGCACTCCCGTAATTTTTGTACCAAGACTGGTTTTGTGTTTCTGAACGGGCACCGCAGTTTCTCGTAGGCAACCTCAACGTTAGGATCTAGCCCTAGACGCGAGCCCCGCAGGCTAGTTTACAGCCTCAGAGTTTACTGAGCCAGACGAGCCAAGAGGTGAAATGAAGTTCTTAAAAGTCACCAAAGAATCTGAAACCTGCGACATCTGAGGTGATAACAGAACTGAGTCATTTCGGGCCGGCTGCCCAATTTGAATGAAAACTTAGTGACAGATAAAACATAAATCAGAGCCCTTATCACTGTGCTTCCCGGGCTTGCCAAATGGGGGGTGAGTTTATCAGCGCCCCACGGGCCGCTGACGGCTCCTGCCCTTCGAGCTCGGCAGCAGGAGAGCGGCTGGGAGCTAAATGGCTGTTCTAAAACGTGTTCGAGTAAACAAGCCAGGCCGAGACTTCCTTGAACTGCCAGTTAGTGAAATGTCATCCATCTCACTAAACTGTGCATTTGATAGGGGCATATCATCGATATCTGGAAAAGAAAACAAATAAAAAGAAAAAAAAAAAAACGAGTTCCCTACTTTAGGCTGGGACTTCTTCTGTTGATAAAAGTACTAAGAGTTAAACTGCCTGGCCCACTCAGTGGCTCCTGGTTCACAGAAAGGTAGGGGCTGTTACCCCTTAGACGATTTAGAAATATTCTTGGCATCCTCCCTAACAAGCATGTGGCAGTTACTTTAATTTTCATTAAGCACTATTCTAGCTGAAGTATGTTTTTCTAATATTTAAAGGAACAATTCTACAAACCTGTTAGGAAGATGTTAAATTTTATGTTAGTTTTTCATCTTTTCACATGGTGGGCTGACAGGAGCAGCACGGTTTTCTAGGCAAAGGTGTAAACCTTATAGCCCAATCCAATGTCACTATTCTAGCAAAGAAATTTATCAACACCTGGAAAGAGTTGTCATTTTTTATAAGGCACTAGTACCACACCTCCCCACCCCCAACCCACACTCCTAAAAAAAAGGTAACAACAGCTCGAGTGGCTCACTCTAGGACCTCATCAGTGAGAATACGAGTGTCCCGTTTGGAAGAATGGATACACATGTTTTCTGACATGGCTAGTGCATCTCTACTTAGCAGAAAAATATGTGACCTTTATGAAAGGCCGAATAGTTGTGTGCCAGCACTGAAATAACGGGACGTGTCCAGCTGACGGTAGAGTAAATGTCTGGAAGTTAACTAATTCTGGCATTGTTCAAAATGTTTGGATGTGAAGTTGATAGTTAGGAAGAAGGTGACAATAGAGGCTTTATAGAGAGACCAAATTAAAATTACTTTTCCTCAGCAGCAGAGTGAGAGGAAACCCAAAATGTTCAGGTGAGTGATGAACTCTATCACTAATGTCCTTGTGTGGCAGAAACTCAGGATGTGCATGGATGCACATTAGTACAGACATTATGCCAAGTGTTGTGTGAACGCTACTTTCTCACTCAAGATTGGCTCACAGCCACCGCAAACTCAGATGTTTTCATTTAAAAATTGATGCATGGATATAAATATAGAAAAAATAAACCTATGACCCGCCAAAGGTATCAGCATTTGAATATACTAAAAAAAGAGGCCAGAAACATTTGTCTAAAAAATAACCTAAAGGCTTTCACTTAAAAAGTCATTTTAGATAAGGCATCACAAGTTACAAACCATGCTTTTAACTTGGTCAGGGACTTCTACTTAAATAGAATGGTTTTTAGTAGAGCTTTGTGGTTCCGTTTGCTTTTCTTATAATGACTATTCATTCACCTAGTAATTTTAAGCCATACTACCAGAACTTATCTTGCAAAAGATTTTAAAACATCAATATTTTCAGAGAAATTATTGATAACTTACAGAAGACTCATCTAACAATATATCTCACTGGCAAAAATTCCAAACTCCATTCCACCGACATTCAGTATTTGCTTATCAAGGTTTTGCTATATAAATGTATTGGGCCAGAATTGGGGATGTGGGGATTTCTGCCACAATTTAAATGCTTTACCCACCTAAGCAATGTAAGTGAAGATATTTGGGTTTTTTATTACTTTTTAACATATATCTATTCATTCATCAAATATTTTTGAATGACTATGTACTATAGCATATATACATTTAATTATATATTAAATACAATATAGTTATACACACACAAGGGCATATAATAATAAGGAAATAAAATACATTGTTTCAAATATTGAGGAGCTTTCAACCCAGTTCTAGGTAGCATATATTAATTAGTTTTAAATGTAAATTTTATAAGAAAATGATGAGATGTCACAAAATAATACATCTTAAAGAGAATTTCATTAACAGCTAAGGAGAGAAATTAAAGATGGCTCCAGTCGGGCCCACTGTATTTGAAAGGGCTAGTAATCTTGTCTGGTCTTGTCACCAACTTTCAGAAGCACTCCAAGTATCTGAATAAGTACTGATATTGGGGTTGCTATCTCAAATTGTCTTCTACAATCTTATACTTATCTAAGACTTCAGAGGAGGCCCTACCTTATTATCATTGCCCTCCAGAAAAAGAAGAGTCACAACCTGTCTCAAGTGTTAAACAACCCTGACTCTTAAGAAATCATTTATGTTAACCTCCAACCTTCATGCTGCAATCTTAGCTTGTCTCCTTGTATCTCTAAAAATGTTTATTAAATTGCATTTTATCATTCTCTCCTTCAAGCTGAATAATGCCAATTCATGTCTTTCCAGAAATAATCCTTTGATTGTCAAGTATACTGTTGATGTTATTAGATTTATTTTCCACTTGGTATTGTAACAACTCGAGCTTTTTGAGTGAGCCCTAGAAGTTCTGGGAGACAGACTGATTTAGAGGTTTAGAATGGGTCAGGAAGTGTTTCATCTCCGGGTTACTGCACCACATCTGGTCCAGGTTAATGATGGTTCCCACATAGGTGGCCCTTCATTGTTCTACACCAGAACTGTCCAACAGAAACATAATGCAAGCCATATATGTAATTTTAATTTCTTTTAGTAGTCACATTAAAAAGTGAAAAGGAACAAGGGGAAATAATTTTAATAATATATTTCACTTAGCTTACCCAAAATAGGTCATTTCAACATGTAATAAACAAAATTATTAATGAAGTAGTTTACATTCTTTTTATGCTAAGTCTTTGAAATCGAGTATGTATTTTATACTTGTAGCACGTCTCATTTTAGATGAGTCACATTCAAGTGTTCAATAGCCACATGTGGCTATTGGATCTCATAGGCCTACACAAACTAGAAGGCAGTTTCAGTAAACATTACCCAAAACATGGAAATCTCCCCTGCTGATAAGCTTGGTGGGTATGAAAACTGAATCCATTTTCCCTTTTAAATGGTCCTTGTTCTCAGTCTCTCTGCTATTCATTCCAAGTCTGAACAGTGGTCATTAGAGTTAGTTTTATCGCATTTCAAAATATTCTAAAATTCTACATGCAGTCTACAAGCCAAATGGTAATTATCTAGTACTCCTTAAAGAACAGACACATGAGGTGTTAGTTTTTTGTTTGTTTACCATATACCACAACCCTGTTTTCAGAGTCTGTCAGACTCACAAGCAATATTTATTAGGGCCAGACATGGTTAACGTGCTAGGGACAAGCCATGAAGGACACAGCATCCTGGTCTCAAAGAGCCTCTATTCTAGGTCCACTCATGTAAAATTATTTCTACTTTTCACAAGTTTTGTCTTGTAAGGGGCTCACGCAGACTCGTCAGACGACCCACTTGCACAGTACCCTCTTAGGTATGAAAAGTGAAAATGAAAAAAGATCTTTAGTCGCTTTCTTTTTGTCCTAGAAGCTTCGATTTGGCAAGTTTTTTAGGAAATAAAAACTCCTTTGCAAACAAATGAGTCAAATTGTTCGTATTGTATATTTTCATAAATATTCTATAACTGACTGTAAAATAGTGATATTATATCATCTTAAGTACCGTATTATATCTAATCTCTTTCTTCTTAGAAGAAAAAGCAAAAGGAAAAAATGACAAAAAAAAAAAACAAAGAATAATTTAAATAAATATCACAAACTGGTATCCATGGAGATATAAACATCTGTAAAATGAATGAATCACCAAATTCAAGTCTTCTTTGGGCAGGAGTTGCCTATTTACAGATAGAAGCTCACTGAAGAACTGGCAGAATTACTTCTTTCTGAACTTAGTGAATGAAATTGTTTCTGATCTCCGTTGAAAGTTAAGCTACAGTTCTCATTAGATGTTCTACCAGCTCCTAACAAAGCAAAGTGCTCAGAACTTCCCTTGGCACAACAGACTCTTTTCCTGTATTTATCAGCTGACTTTAATGTTCTCTCTTTTCAGCTTTCAAGTTTCTGTGACCTTAATACGACATTTTAGTTGGGTGATTAATCGCTTTTAAATGGCACTGCACTGATTAAATGAAGGCCTTGCTGGCATAAGAGTCAGTTACAATGCTGCGATTCAGTGTGATAAGCTTAAACATACACAGTTAGATGTAGTAATATCTAATTTGTCAAAGCTCTTGTGGCTTAATTTTTCGCCACAGTTTGAAAGAAACAGTGACTGGACAAAAAAACTCCAGATTTATTGCTTAAGTACCTTCTAGTAAATTGATCTTGCCCATCATGTAATCTGATTTTGGACATTTTGGGAGACAGTGGAGCTCAACCAGCCTGAAACCTCCTTCAAAATGGGCCTGAGGGTTCCTGATCACAGAGCTTGAAAGCTAAGCAACGAGATACAAATGTCTCTGCAGAGGCAGACAGCAACCCATTTGCCTAGCCAGAGCCTTCCTTTTAGGATAATTGCATAAAAAGAATAAATGTCAGTAAACAGATGAAAGATTCATGTAGGAAAATAAAAATATATATTGGCTCCTGAAAACATCATACTGAAACAGGCCACAGCTCTATTATGTGAAAAATAAAGCAGGAGCAGCTGACATTTCTTTCAAATGGGTTATTATCATCATAATTAACTCATCCCAGCAATAGTCAGTTTTTTTCTGGCATATGTTTTCAAGGCAGGCTAGTACTTTCTAATTGGAAAAAAGAGGATATCTTTCTCTGGCAATTTTTGAAATAACAATTACTTTTCCATTTGGTAAATAGGGAAGGAGGAAATATGAGCATTTCTTCAGACTAAATGTGAAAAACATCTACTATTTTAGCCTGTTGAGTACACAAAGAGTAAAGCTTATATTCAGCCCGTATCCCACAAAATTTATTGGACTATTACAGGCATTGTTCTAGATGTCAGGGAGATAGAAAAATTAGTAAGATGATACTCTTTGTTCTGAAGCCTCTAGTAGAATACGTAAACATACACATAGTTATTATATCAGACAAAGAATAATGTTGTGAAAAGCACAAAGAGATTAACCTTAACTGGAGCAGTGTAGAAAGCCAGCTTAGGAAGAGAGACAAAATTGGCAAGAGATAAATGAGTAGTATTTGAAAAATAGAATTGCTACCCAGGGACATGAATAAAGCCCGATGTTGTAAAGGCACAAGGCAGAATTATTTCATACCTAAGAAAATGTTTTATTAAATACTTATACAAGTTTCCATATTTTTATTAAAAATATGGAAAATTTCCAAAATTTCCAAATTTTTGTATTTCCAAAGTTGGCCTATTCATTAGGAGCAAATTAAGATGTTCCCAAAAGCACTGTTGCTAAAACAAGATAGCAATTTTTGTTCTTTCTCAAGCTCAGTGTTAGTTGGCGAGCCAGGGCAGATAGTAGCTGTGCTACTCAAGGTCATACAGAGACCCAGGCTCTTTCTATCCTGTTGCCCTGATAACCTTCGGATTGCCCTTATCTGAAAGGTTGATGCTAGCTCACTGGAACCACATCTGCGTTTCTATACCTGGATAGGGAGAAAGGAGGTAGAGGGCAAGAAGCTTCTCTCCCTAGGAAGTGACTCACATTAGCCAACAGCAAGAATCTCACTGGGAAGCTTGTGTTCTGTGGACAGTCCAGAGTGGTCAATATTACAAAGAAGGGGAGATTGGATGCTGTGGGACAGTTAAGAAATTTCTGACATAGAAGGTATTCAATGTCATTGCTTCATGAATGAATATTAAATGAACAATTGGATGTCTCTATGTTCCATATAAGACTCAGTCTAATTTTGGAATCAGTAACTTCTTGGTTTCTTTTTTGAGTCAAAAAAATTGAAGAATTGTGCCAAATACTTCTAGGGAGAGGTGTGTGTGCATGCGTACGCACACTTACATGTTTGCTGGAGGGAAGAGTGGGGAGAAAAGGAGAGTGGGGAAAAATCGAACTGGGGTGTCATTGGTAACAGCAGGTTCTCTTAGGAAGTATTCTGGCTCCTTGATTAGGGGAGCAATTTCCCAACCTGGCGAAAGGAGATTGTTTCCAAAACTATGTCTAACACTGGGACCCTGGAATGACCTTAGCTCCCCCAACTCTTCTTTACCATCCATGAGGAGATCATCATCTTCAGACATCCCACGTTCATCTCATGCCTCTGGTCTCTGGAGCAGGTCACATGTCTCCAAGTCTCCAAGATGCCAAATCAATAACCTTTCTTTCATTTATGTTTTTATGTCATTTCTATCCATTGAAAAGCAGCATAATACAAGGATCGAGATAGAACATTTATTAAAAAGAAGACAGTATTTTTTTATTCTCTGATGAAGTCAGAGCTGACAACATATTTTTTGTCAGTCAGTTGTTGTCACATTTCCAGGACAGAGTACGTTTAGGTATTGTGTTTTTTTATAATGAATGCTGCCTTTAACGCTGCAGATGCCGAAGCGCTCCGAAGTCCAGGAATGTGAGCTGTCGTAATCTTCACTCACCCATTCCCTCCCCCATTCCTTCACTCCAGGCTAGATAAGTTATCACACCTGCCTTCAAGAGTTGTAGAGTCTAGTAAGGAATGTCTTTTCTAGTGGAGTATTGGTGTCCACATTTTGATCTTTCACACCCATCTGTAAAGAAATTTTGTGCATGCACCCTTCATTTTTATTCATTTATCTATAAATCACATCTGTGTACTACCATGCTAATTCTATGCGTTAGAAACTACACAAAAATAAAAAAATTTTGATAATAAGCAATAAAAAGAAAATCATATTTTGAAATAGTTAAACATGATGGTTTCATATTAGCATTAGTTAATATCTCACCACACAGCATATAGTTAATGGAAGGTTCAAGTTAAAGCTGGTGGATCTATTTCATGTAGCCTTGATAATTTTTCTTTTGACCACTTGATTGATAGTATCAGATTGTGAACATTTTTACCATGTTTTGTGACTGTCAAAAAGCTTTATTAATAGTAGAAAATGTATTGACTGTGCTATTTTCTCTTTGGCCCTTTGGGTTTGCATTAATAATATTGTTTAAAGTGGCAATTTATCAGAAGGAATGTTTTTAAGCTTCACATTCATTGTGTGGGCTGTGTTTTGGTGCTAACCATAAGCCACATAACCAGAAACATACAAAAACTGGATTAAGTTGCAGAGATGCTCAAGTGATCTGATCTCACTGCTAACACCTCCTCACAGCCAAGCTAGCCGTCTTACCTCAGTTTACTTTGCATAGAGGTCGAGACATGCAAGTGTCTGACAGGTGGGACCTATGGTGGGGTGAGGAGGAACCAGTGACAATTAATTTACTAAATATAGCAGAGCTAACGTTTTCCCCTCAGATTAAAAAAAGTATGAAAAGAAATTCTAGTATTTCTATTGCACCCCAGTGGATAATTTTGTGCACCCTATTTTGGAGACCACTGTAGTAAAGAGTTGGGATTAAAATAATTCTAACAGATTTGAGCCACATTCATTTCAAAGGACCAAGGAACCAAAGAAGTTTCTTTTGTTTCGTTAACATTTAAATACGGTTCTTACAGCTTTCATAGTGATTAGATGTGCCATCCTAGGCAAGGAAAACAAAGTTACCACCGAGGCAAACCTTTGGTTTTAGGAAAAGCTTTCATCAAAACCCTGAGCTCAAGTTTCAGAATTCACAGGTCAGACTTAAGAACGTAAAGTGATAAGAGACTAATATAAAAGATCAAATAATTCAGTACTGCAAATAAGCACAAACCGTGGGTTGTAAATAATTTGTATTTAGTGCATGAAAGAAATCATTTAAAAAGAACGTTAGTCAGGACCGGGGGCCTAATTGAAAAGGCACATTTTGGCTGCATACTTCCTCAGGGGAGACCAAGAGAAACAGCATGCAGTGTGACTAGAAGGCAGTAAGGGTAATAAAGAAGCTATTATTAGTTAGGTAATTGATATTTTTCGCCTATAGATACAGAACTGAAGTGTGAATTGAAAATGCAACTTGAGGAATGGCCAAAGCTAAGAATTCTGGTGAGGCTGGTGGAGAGACGTAGGTCAAATATATCTTTTTTAGCTAGCCTTCAGTCATACTGGTGACTAATATGGCTTTGGGTAGATTTTTAAAAATCACCTCTCCCAGTTCCTTCTTCTTCACAAGGAAAAAAAAATGTGTTTCAAAATTTATTGACTAGTTCATTCGTATTGGGCATTATGTAATTCAGTCATCACCTGAGCATACAATATGAATATTTCTATCTAACAAATAAGAAAATGGAAACCCAGAGCCACAGAGCTGGTGACCCCAGTCCTGTCTTTGAAGCCCATGCTTGGGTCACAGCTTTCAAGTCAGGAGACAGTAATACAGTATGCAATTCTCTGCCTCCCTTAAAGATAAGAATAAACAAATAAAATAAAGCCAAAAAAAATTTTAAAGCATGCAGTTAGGATTTTTATAGGTTTTAAAGAAAAAATGTCTAATCTTACCACAGGTGAGATGTTAACGAAAACTCCTTGGGAAGACAGACAATGCAAAGATACGTCGGGGAGATTAAGAACTACTGATGGAAGGGAGCTTGGCTCTCAGAATTGTTCAAGCAAGACAGAAAACTCTAGGGAGCTGTCAGAGGGAAAAAAGAAAAGCAGAATCGGAAAGGGTCTGGGGAGAGTGAAATTTGTCTGCATTGCACCTTTCTTTTGACAATTCACATCTATCTCACACAGAATCATTGTTTATTCTTATTATGCCAGGTTTCCTTTTCTGGTCTGCTGGTTCTCTAGGGTTTTGTAGGCCAGTAGTTTGAGTTTTCAAATTTCAAAAGCATTTGGGATTTCGAAAAGGCAAAATGTAAAGGATACCCAGCAGCACCATTTACTTAGGAGGTTTTAATCATAATAATCTGCATAGTGTACGAGAATTCCCTCCCCGACTGTCTCTGTCTCCTTTCTTTTTAGTGTCTGGGGAAAAGCCAAGAACCACTCCCCCTAATTTAAATACCTTATAAAATATAAGTGGAAGTATTTCGTCCCATTCTTTTTTCCTGCTTCCTTTTCTGCTGTAATGAGCCCAATTAACTTGTAAGAGCTGCCACTGACACAGTGTAATAAAGTAGGTCATGGGTAGAGAGTCAAGCACCAAGTTATGATTTAACTGTCATTACCGTATGGAATTTGGCAAGTTCCCTGAATGCCAGAGAGCGACCTGGGTTTGCATTCTATGGCTTTTGAAATCTCAAACTTACCACAGCCATGGCTGGTAATGGACTGTAAATGCTGACATTCGTGAAGAGGTGCCAGAGTGAAGTGATCACAACTTAATCTGAGCCAAAAGGCGTTTCTTTGCAGCAGGCGTAGAGCAAGATCAAACTCCCTTAACCCGTACATAACACAGAAATCATTGCTAAAGAGATTCAACATCATCACGCCAGACACGAAGTGAGTTATTTCTCTCCTTTTCTGTCTCACCACAGTTTCCTCCCACTTGGTCACACATGGTAAGCATTCATCGGACCTCAACTCCAGTCCCCTAGTTTGATCAGTAGCTCTGCGCTCCCCACTATTTGAGCATGGTGGGGCGCATATTTCCAATGTGAAAAAAACTGGCATCGTTATTACTTTAATTAACTATTTGCCAGTTTGCCCTCTTTTTCTCCCTTTTCCTTCTCTTAACATCACTCTTACCCTCCACTCTTACCCCAGCCAAAGAAACAAACAAACAAAAATTTAGTTTGCTACATTCGCTGAAAAATTATGCTGAGTTTAGGATCTCAGATGCCATGAAAATATAGATTGCTTTTGTGTCATCCGCGAGCTGTCACAATACACTGGCACATTGACCAGAGGAATAATCGCATTGTCATACTGAGGTACTCTTACTACCTTGTGATTTTGTTAGCATTTCAAAAATGGACAATGGTGTGTCTTCTTGGACACTTTGCCAAATGAAAACATGTTTATTAATTGATACTATCTTCATCAATGAGGTCCGAAATAAAAAATTGTTAGCATGTTTCATCAATGGTGACCACGTACACAATTTTGCTATGTACAAAACAGTGTTATCATTAAGTCTCAGTGTGCAGTTTGCATGCACATCCTTTTTATAAGGACCGTTCACTTATATGAATAAATTGACTAAAATATTTTCAGAGATTTAATGAAGAGAGACAATATAGAAAGTTACGATTTCCTCAAAGGACCTTTTACATTTTTCAATGCATTTTTTAAAAGAGGTTTTGACCACACGTATGTACATTCTTTAACTTGGAAAGCTAGTTTCCTGTTCTAATCAACACAGATTACTTTGGGACTTAAAAAAAGTCAGACAAATCTTCTAAATTGTTGAACTCCCTGGGTACATGTATCTTCTGCTTTGTTAAGTTTATTTACTTTATACAGTTTCCCGTCTTTTCTTGCTTTAGAGCCTGTTCAATATCACTGACTAAATCATAAAAAGAACTCCAAGATTATCCAGCTAAACCACAATCACTGAAGTAAGCGAATACTTATTTAAAAAATTAGAGTAGGTGGTGTTCTCCTCTATTTTTAAATCACCATGTGGCTCAAAAATATAAACACTTTTTAATGATAAAATGTGTTCATATATTTTATAGATTTATAATTATTTTCTCAATCAACAGCTTGTTTTAAAAAACTTCATATACTAATAATCATTATTTTAGAAGCAAATTATATTTTTTTCTCCTTGATGCTGTTTTAAGCATTATCCTCATGACAACCTCTTGTCCTTCAAGGTCAACATCTTGGGGAAAATAACTTACTACAGATTTTTCCTAACTTCAGTAACACCTATTTATGAGTGGTCTCCAAGTTTCTACCTTTGGTATTGCTGCTTGAGTTGAAAAGAGGGAATTCTTCAAGAACAAGATACCTGGTGACCAGTAGGATCCACAAGGAGATGGAGAATGGAGAGAAGGTGGAAGGGTGAAAAAGGTTCCAAATTCTCTCATGACCCAGGGATTTTTACATTTACCCTGAGGGCAATGCACAAGGGGAGCCAGTTGGGGCAAAAGTTTATATTACAAAGAAGATAATGGGAGATAAGAAACCTGAGTTTAAATCCATAACGACCAAACAAATCGTGCATTTTTTTTTTCTTATTTCTTTTTCCACAAAATGAAAATGGTTATATTCAATTGGAAACCATGGTGCCCAGACATGAATCTACATAAGCTTTTGGAAGTTTTGTAATAGGAAAAAAATATGTTTTATTATGGAATTTCCCACAGGTTGCCTCCTGGGTCCTGAATTACTTGTTTGGTTTTAGAAAATAGATAATAGAGTATTTTCTTAGCTACATTGGCCAATTGAAAATCTGATTATCAACTTACGTTACCTTCATCAACAAGATCCAAAATAAAAATACCTGGACATACTGTCAGCTTATTTTATTGTTATAGAGCCGCATAGATTTAGTCTCCCAAGAACAAATCACCAAAGAGCAAGGTTTCTTGGTGAGGAAAGTCAAACCTTCCTAGTCTGAAATGACCAAAATATTAAAATAAATACAATATTTTTCAAATGAGTTGTTAGTGTGCCAAAAGTTCTAGGTTGTTAAAAAAATTAATTCCCAAGAGTGTTCACTATGTGACAGGCACAGAGACAACATTTTACATGTAATGTCTCATTTAAGCCTCCTAACAACCCTCAGAGGTAGGTCCTTTTTCCCATTTTACAGATGAAAAACAGAGGCTTAGTAGCACACCCAAAGTCACCTGTAATTAATAGTGATAGACTTGGGATTTGAACCTAGGTACCATGACTCCAGGTGTCTTATAGCTGAGACTGAAGAATAAGAAGTTAATTGAGAAAGGGGATGGTAGCTAGGACAGAAATAGAGAGATTTATGTGGAGAGAGAGAGGAGAATCCAGAGAAGGAAGAGAGCATGTTTTCAAGGAACAGTCACCAGTATGGAATGGCTGAAGCACAGAGTCCAGGGAGAGCGGGTTGATGCGACAGGTAGCTTCACACCTTGCAGGAAGGTCTGCTTAGGAGCCGGTGCTTCACATTCCTCCAGGCTGTAGAGAAGAGCCCCGGCCAACCTATGAGGCATAAAGCAGTGTCATCTATTAAGTTCCCAGACACTTTGGTTTTGCCAAAGTAGTGATTTTCCCCAGAAAAGTTTTGTTCTAGAACTTTAAAAGATGATACAAATAACTTGATTCTTATTTTATAGACCAGAAAGTTAAATTTCAACTTGGTAAATTAACTTGCCAAAGTCACTAGTCAGAGAGCAAATTCTAACTCTGGTGTCTTTTCATTCCACCATATGGCTATCTTATTATAATAATGCTGACTTTGGTTTTCAAAACATAACATTTATCGCTAAAAATGAAACCTCTTTTCCCCCTCCTAGACTCTCTCAGTGCAGACGATGCCAGATTCATCGCTCCTTCATTTCTATGTAATTATAAACTATTTAATTATGACAAATAAAAATAACAAATTCTTAGACTGAAAAAGTCTGTTATTTTTCACCTGACTTTATAAATTGTACATATTCATTAGAATCACTTAGGAGACATATAATAAATGAGTGGAATGTATTTTCTCCCTGAGTTGTGTATATGTTTTTGTATTACAGCATTTCGTCACGAATTCTGTTTATCAGAGAGTACAAAGAGTGCTTCAGAAAATAAGAAAACAAAGTGAGTCCATCAACAAGTTCACTAATCTCTCCTTCCATATTTTCCTTCTGATAACCTTCATCTATCAACTGAGTCACCATTTAACTCATAGTGATAGTTACCATTCATCTTATCTCTACAAATTTCCTTCACAAAAAATGAGTCCATTTGCCTTAAATGCAACTAGTTTTGAATTGAAATATAAAAGGGATGTATTGTGCTCCCATACAACATCTACAAATACTGACTCTATCAAAAAGACACAATTTGAAAGAAAATAAGCCAATACACATGTAAAAACTTTAAAAATGGGTTTCATAAAGTCATTACAATTTAAAATTTGCTGCAAGCGTCACATCTTCTCCAGCTCATCTTTCCCACAAACGAAGATGTGAGACGACTTCTGCCGAGGCCCTGTGAGCCGAGGATGTGTGTGCTTTAGCGTCTGCGCTGCTCTGCAGCAGGTACAAGCCTCGATGCCGTTAGAAAGCCTTATTATTCTAGAAGCCATGGCAGAAACCCCCAGATGCTTCTTTGAGTTCTGAGCCCCTAAAACAGAAGGGTTACATTGACCTGTTTGCTTTGTACCCCTTGCCATGTTTGAAAGCAGACCCCAGGAGTTCCATCTCAACACAGATTTTCAGAAACTGCGGATCTTGGTCAGTCTCTGATAGGTCCCTTAGCTCGTACTCATTTTTTTAAGTGATCTATTAAAATAAAAGTTACTGAACAGTTTTGGCGCCCTCAAGGGATGTCACAATGATGGACTCTTCTCAATTTCCATGAAGAGAAGATAGGAAATGTTCCCTGTCCATTCCACTGGCCACTGCAGGCTGTCCTCAAGGGTTGTCTTTCATTAATGCAGACTTGAAAGAAGCAGCCACTAACAAAACAGAACACTACTTTTTACGTATTTAAAAACGGTATGCATTTCATTGTATAGAAGCTTTATGTGTATCTGAAGTTTACATAATTTATAATTTGAGAGGGAATTGAGAGAGAAAAACTGCTTATTTGTTCGCGAAACAGTACTTTTTAAAAATGCCATAGGATGCTGAAAGGCATAGAATTGAAACCTGAAATAGTTAAACTTGCAAAGAGACCCATTCATTACTTTTCAGAAAAGAAAATCTTTGTAAAGCTAAAACATTCAATTCTTGGTTTCAGTCCAAAGATTCTGTTCAGTTGTTTTGAAGTTACAGGAAAAAAAATGTACTTTTCCTATCGTACCCATTGACATTTTTAAACAAAAATAAGTCAAAGATATTTAAACAGTACAACTTCAAATGTCGGTTGTTAATCCACTGTGGGGAAGAATCGTAGGAGAAAAAAAAAACTATGAAAAAATAAACTTGGAGTTTGATCATCCTTTCAAACATAGAATTAAACTAAAATCCTTCTAGGTTTATGATTGTACTATCAAAGTTGGGTTTATTTTTAACTAAAAGAGAATATAGATTCCTGTATTGCCCCTCGAAAAGTATTTTTTAAGAGGAAATTTCTTTTAACTGTTGTGTTTAGAATCACAGAACAAAATAGTCACATGCCAAGAAGTTCTGTTTCACACACAAAATATGTACATTATCTTAATTATTATCCTACCATTTCAGAATACTTCTTGGTGAGGACTCCTCTATTAAGATTAACAAAAATAAAATTCATATGTGGCCTTTTCTCCATATTTGTGTGTTATAATTTAATTCCAAATTCAGTTCTTAAGAGGTGAAGGATACATAATTTAATTTAATGGAAAGGAAAGAAAAAAAATACAGGCTCTCAGAGACAAAATTACAGATGTGTCCCTATAAGTTATATAGCCTCTTGCATTTACAGACAGTGGAAAATTGATGGGTTTGAATTTTTGGGTAAGATATTTTATCTCTTGTAATTTTGGTTTTCTTATTTGTAAAATGGAGATAATAGTAAGATTTTCATAACAAAGAAGATATGTGTAAAATGGCAGAGATAACACCTGGCAACGTACATACTCTACCATCATTAGCTTCCTGCCCATTTCCTAGAGGCACACAATCATTAATTAAATATAAAATATGAGTAAAATGAACTGACAATAACCAATACTAAAAAATTCACGTAATATATTTACTCCTCATTGAATCATGGTTTTCCAACTTGCTTTTTTCACACTATTACTACATAGTAAATCAATTAGTTCTTACTAGAAAAGAAGAGAAAAAAAAATACCAGGGTATACCGCGCATAGAAAAGCATTGCTTCATTAAACTTTCAGTTATATGTATGGCGTGTCTATGTATTATAGACCAGATCACAATGTAAAGTGTGTTTCTTACTGTGGGTTTCAATTGTTAAAAAAAAAAAAATTAAAAACATTGCTGACTTCAAATGTTTTTCCTATTCTGACATTGCTGTTTTTGAGTTCACAAAGTGTATATAAAGATGACCTTGAACATATGCCAGTATTTCAGAATTCACTCATGCATTTTCATCAAGCGAACACATTTTCAACACCCAAACAAAATCAAATGTTCTGGTTATCTGGCCAAAAACTATAATTTATTGAGCAATTACTAATGGGCTGGCACAGTGCTTTACATACACTCTTATTTAATCTTTAAAACTGCCTCGTGACATATTATTGTCTCCATTTTACAATGAGAAAACTGAGGTTCAGTAATTTGAACCCCAACCCAGGATTAGATTCCAGTTTGGCCTTATTCCCCCCACCCCCACTGCATTGCTTTTCACAGCTAAACCGTAAGAAGTTCTCAGGTGGAATCTAATCAAGTAGCATGGTAAGCGGGCAGTGGCTCCATGCCTAATGCTTGTCTGTCAAAGGTTAGCTGAATGTAGAGTAATACAGACCAGGGAAAGAATGTACCACACAAAAGAAACTGCACATAGATGGTGAAGAACATTTCTCTCATAGAGCAAATTGGGTCCATCAGTGACTGGTTTAGTCATAACACAATTTAGCCTTTTAAAGAGTCAGAATTGTATAAATACAGTCAGGAAGTTCAAAAAGTAATATTTTAGAAACCACATTCTTTTCTCCAGAACAGACAGCACAGAAGGTTCCATTTCCCACATTAAAACACTCTGTCTTCTCCTTGGGACACAGTGAAACATTTACTAAGAAGTCTGAACAGTCGGGAGCGTGAACCCTGATTCTTTCCACTGTGTTCACAAGAGCAATGGATTCAGTGGCAGTCCAGGACTCTGAAATAGCCTGTTCAGATTTCTTTGCTCATGCTAATATGAATCACTTTGATTAAGTATTGCCCTGCTTTGCAGAATGGTATTCTGACATTATTAATAGTTGGCTCAGTTAAGTTGACCACAATAAGAGCTTTCTCCAGCCTGAGATAGAGCCAATCAAGCCCTGTGAATGTCGGCATTAAGTTTGGGGATGGATTCAGATCCAGATTTTAAAATATAGTAAACATTCTCTGAAGATATATTATAATGGGCCAGTTACTAAAAACCATCATAGCAGAGCAATTGTAGAAGTTCAAATGAAACCTAAATTTTGAACACATTATAGAATGGAACCTCTTAAGAGGATTTCCAAAATACCTACTAAAGAATGCATTCATCTACTCTTTCCTTTGTTTCTTTTTTCTTTTTCCTTTTTCTTTTTCTGCTTACAGCCACTCAGCTCAAATCCGAATTAAGTTGTTCTTATCTGATATCAAATGGTATCCAAAAGTCCTGTTTAAAACTTTCTTACTTATAAGTGGCATGTGCTCAGTAACAGGGTATATAAACAGCCTTAAGAAAGCATTATGAGCATCCCCGAGAAGCGTCCTGCGCGTGAGCCAAGTAAAGCACCACCACCAACGCAAATTAAGGTGCTCCAGGGCGGCTTGTGAAATTTACTTTAAATGATGACAATGTATTTTGAACTAACATTCTTTCTTAAAAGCAAAACTCGTGGACAGAATTCCAATCAAATGGGTCAAAACCACTGTATTTAGACTAGAAGCAAACTCTTAAATCACTTAATCCATGGAACAGGGCAGTCATGTAATAAGGAACCTGGAATTTGTCTGCTTTTTTAGCAATCCAAGAAGAAATGATAACTTACTTTTCAATGATGAACTTTTAGACTGTTGATAATTTTCCTTGAACCCCCTCCATTAGCTCAAATTTTATTTATAACTGCATATTTAAAAGTAGTCACATTCAACTCATGCTTTATTATACTGAGTATAAGAAAAAATCATAATTATAATAGCTTAAAACATAATTATTCTACTTTCATATAGTATTTTAGCAGCTGGCCTCAAAAATCGTTTCTATCAAAGTTCCTTTTCTATTAATTTTTTAAAAATTAATTCTTTATTTTTCATAGTTCTTTTTTCTAGGGCATATTTTTGATTAACTATGTAATAAAGGCTCAGTACAGATAAATTAGAGAATATGGAAAAAATAGAGATTAAAATCAGAAGTTCCCCTCAACCCTGCCATATTAACATTTAGAATTTTATCCTTCCAAACTTGATTTCAATGCAGATAAGCCTGCATTATGTTTTACAAAAGATATCATCCTGTAGCACATACATCCCCAATAAGCTATAAATCATAAGTAAGTGCCCTTGTTATTAAAACCTTTTCAAAAATGTTTTTAATAGCCGCAATTTTTATAGTCCTGGAATGTATAATAATTTATTTAACTTTTTTAATGTTATTAGGTGTTCAGGTTTCTTTTGATTTTTCACTATCATAATTTGTTACAGTGAATATCTTTTATATCCTATTTGTATTCATTTTTCCTTAGAGATAGAATTGCCATGTCACAATGCCCAAGAAGTTTAAAGTTTTGATACATATTGCCTAATTGCCTTCCAGAAAGATAGAAATAGTACCTTCTCCTACCTATTTAATCACTCTCTGGCAGTGCTAGAGATTGTCATTGTGTTAAACAGCCTCTAAGATAGTCTCCAATGATCTCATCCTTCAGTGTGGGCTGCACATAGACTTGCTTCTCTTGAATAGAATATGGTTGAAGTGATAGACTTCAGAGACTGAGGTATAAAAAGGCTGCTTCTGTCTTCTCTCCCCTCTCCTCTCCTGCTCTTTCTCTTTCTCCACTTCTTTCTCCTCCTCCTCCTCTCCCCACCCCTGACTTCCTCCTTCCTTTCCCGCCTCTCCTCTCCTCTTCTCTCCCCTTTCCTTCTCCTCTTCCCCTCTCCTCTCCTCTTCCTCTCACCACTTGCACTAGGGCAGGCAAGCTGCCATGTTGTTAGAAGCCTAACTGAGAGACAGACTTAGTATGAGTTTGGAAGAAGATCCTTCAACCTCGGTCCAATCTTGAGATGACTGAACTTCTTGGGAAACCTTGAGCTAGAACCATCCAGCTAAGCTGCCCCAGATTGTTGACCCACAGAAACTGTGAGAAACAGTTTATTACTTTAGGCTGCTAAGTTTTAGGGTGAGTTGTTCAATAGCAGTAGATAACTTACACAATCATTTTTCCCATTTCCACAAATTTTCATTTGCATGCCTGCATCTATAGAAAGATTGAACATTGTTTTTCATTTGTTTGTTGGTCATTTGTAGTTCTTTTGTTGGGAATTACCGGTCAGTATGTTTTCCTTTTTTTATTATTAATTCATAAGAGCTCATTACATATGAAAGATACAACCCTTTAACCATTATGTATGTTGTAAATACTGTTTTCTCAGTTTTCCATTTTGTTTGTATTTCTCTAGATTAAAGTTGTTCAATATAAAAGTCTTTCAATTTGTTGTTGGAAAAAATCTATGGTATCTTTTATGGTTTCTTCTTTTGTGTTTATGCAGAGAAAAGTCATCCTCATCCCTAAATTAGATATATACTCAACTATATTTTCTAATCCTTTTAGCTAATAAAACCATAAACATGTAACTATTTAATCTGTTCAACTTTCATTACTATGATAAGAAGTAAGGATACAGCGATATTTCTTCCAAATAAATTTCTGATGCTACTAGTAATATATATTTAATAATAATTTTAGACTGATTTAAATTCTGTCTTTAAGTAAATTCTTAGAGTAGCAGTTCTGAAAGTGTGTTCCATGGACCCAAGAGGTTCTGTAGAACACTTCATAGATGCCTCAAGATAAAACTATTTCCATGATAATACTAAGACATTATTTAACTGTTTCACTGTCTGGACATTTGCACTGATGAAGAAAAGTCAACGGCAGGTGGAACCGTGGATGCCTTAGCATCAATCAAGGTAGTTTTACCACATTATGCTAGTAGTTATTATATTTTTCATCTCCACACACTTGTACTTAAAAAAATAAAAATCTGGTTTTACTTAAGAATGACTTCGATGGGACAAAAGAAGTTACTAATTTTATTAAACCTTAAACCTCGAGTATACATCTTTTCAATATTCTGTGTGACATAATAGGAAATACACATAAAACACTTCTACTTCATAGTGGAAAATGATAGTTGTCTTTAGGGAAAACACTTGTGCAATTTTGTGGTTGAGAGCTTTTTTTCATGGAACACCATCTTAATTGAAAGAATGACTGAGAGACAAACTACGATCGTGTGGATTTAGGTTTCCAGCAGACGTTTTTTGGAAATGAGCCAAATGAACTTGTCACTGTGAGGGAAATAAAATATTTCTTGCCAAAGATAAAATTTGAGCTTTTAAGTGAATAGTAGAATTTTGAGAAACGTATCTAACATCATAATCATGACAGCTTCTCAACACGTAAAGATATTTCTGATGAAATAATATTAACGAACGTGATTTCTGACATTGTATAATAAAGTTTATCAGCATTCAGACATCTGCATAACTCGATTCAAAACACAAGCTAGACAAATGTATTATAGAGCACAAAACTTAATTGGTAAGGTTTCAGAGTTCACATTCCAGCTAACTTTTAAGAAACTACCATGTGGTGAGTTCTAATTTAGTATCAAAGAAAGCTACTGACGCTCCTTCCCTTATCCAACTATATATCTGTATTAGGCCAATTTTTCCTAATACATATTAATCAAAGCAACATAAGGCAACAGACTGAATGCAGAGGCAGATATGAGAATCTAGCTGTCTTCTATTAAACATGATATTAAAGAAAATTTTTAAAAAATAGAGAACGAGGCCACCCATCACTTATTTTTATTTTGGAAATTATATTTTTTAAATAAAAACATGTTATTTATGTTAATATATAATGAGTTTATTATGGCTAATTTAAATAAATACATGAATATTTTAGTAATTTCTCAGTTTTGATTTCTCGTGCAGTAAGTTTTTTTTTACGCAGTATCAATAGATATAACGCACATAAACAAGACCTCTGAGATCCCATTTTCCTTCTTTCTCTGTCCATGTCATGTCTACTGGAGCCTTCCTATCAGCATCTAAATATACTCAAGTCCTCAAATACCCTCAATCCCACTTTTTCTTCCAGATCGTGCTTCTCGCATTCCCTTTAAAAGCAAACACTTTTCTCTGTTGGCTTCTTGGTAAAAACGAACTGCCACGGTCTTCCTTCCGCAGTGGCACCTCGTGCTCGGTCACCTTTGACAACTCGTCATCCTCGATCTTGCTCTTAAGTGTATGAAGCCCCTCAGGGCTAAGTCCTAGGACTTCTTGCCTCATTCTTTCTCTCATGAATTGGTTCACCCATTTTCATGTCTCTAAAAGTCCATCGGTATTTACTTCTCTATTGTATTTCACTTTATACAGTCACATCATTTTTTTTCCTTCTCTTTCATGTCACTATAAATATTTAGATGAAAACAACTGCAGAAAATTTGAAATGCTTCATTTATCTTCTCTGTGGCTCTATGAGCCAGGACATAGCATTAGACAGGGAAAAGTGGATTAGAGCCAAAGTTCTGCCAATTATGTTCCATCCTGGCATGTGTGGAAAGGGCGGGCACCGCTGATTTATAGAAAGGACGGAAGCTGCCGCCAGTGCGAACTGGTTGTGTAAGCGAATTAAAACAGTCTACTCCGAAGACCTATACTTCCCTTCAAGAAATGGATAAGCTTCCATTATTGGTAGCATAAATCACCCAAACAACTACATCGACCTAACCAAATTAGATAGATTTTAATGAGCGGCCCAGTAGCTGAAATAATTCTTTATTACTCAGCAGTCCCCAGCAGGATTCTCTGCTTCTGTCAGGCAAGATTCTCACCATCTCTCTCACTCATGCCTGGTCTCTTTTCGCATTTGATTTTCTGCATGATCATCCTCTTTCCTGGGATGAAATTTAACTCATTAGGTCTGATTTATTTTACCACATAAGTTTTCATCGACCTTGCTTTTATAAATGATAATCTCATTGTGATCAGGTTTCCTGCAACTTCATTGCATCAAATTCCACTACTAGTCATCAATTTTAAAATGTTTCATCAGTTGCATCTACCAAATCTAAAGTAAGGGTTAGTGCATCTCTGCTCATACCATTCAACACCTGCTGTGAAGAAAATTTCATTTTCAGAATCCAACTGCAATAGTAATTTGCCTCTTATGTATGGTAACTTCTGTAAAAGCTGTTCAGACTTTAAAATCCCATCCTTTAAAAGACAGTTTTTTTCTAAGAAATATTTTTCAAAACTATATAATTGGCACAGATCATCACGACTGGTGAGTCTAGGCTGCTGAATCTCTAAGTGCATCAAGCAGGCTTAGAACAGTGCCAGTGAATTACGTATTCTCTGTGAAAGGTGCTAAAACACAGGAATTCAATAAGGAGCATGACTTTATTCTTAAAAGAATCTCTGGGAAACACTTAGCATATTTTTGAAGCTATTTGAAAACTATATTGTGGGAAGAGAAAGATGGATCTAATTTCTAGAGAAACTTTTAAGTGCCAAGGCTGTGGCTTGGGACCTGAACATGAGCCCTTTTATGAGATCAGTATCATTTTGCCCTCTTAGCAGACCAGATAGTTGAATTCATATATGTTAAGTAACATGCCTGAGATCGTACATTGCATTTTAATATAACAAGGATGATGTTTTTGAAATATTTCCCAGCATACTCTTTCTTTACTGTACCTATTCTGCCATTAAGGATAAGCCCAAAGCTATTGTCTGAGAAGGAAAAGGGTTGGTATAGGATAGATCCTAGGGGGAAAAAGGCATTCTGCTTTGACTCTCAAGGCTGCGTTGTTTGTTTGTTTGTTTGTTTGTTTGTTTGAAGCCATTGGAGAAATAAAAATGTTCTCATTTTCTTTTCCTCTTATAGTCTCCATCTTTTTCAATGTCATAATGCCTTACATCACCAACCCCACACTTAGGTGGTCAGCATCAATTCTCTATCCTTTTCTTCATTTTCCATGTTCAGTGGTCAACACAAACCTGCTAATGTTACTGTCAAAGAACAGTATATATGCACTTCACTTCTTTCTCTGTGTCCCAATTCTGGCTTCCTAAATCAGGGTCTTGTGATTTCTAAAGTGGCTGCTAAAAATCCTATGTTCCTCTCTTCATTATGTAATATTCTATATTCCTATCATCCTCTTTACCATACTGAGGATAATCTATAGAATAAGGTTCAAATTATTTTGCATGGAAATAAAACATCTGTATGATCTGGTTGCTGCCTCTCTTTCCCTGTAATTTCCCTGCCCTCCTCCTATCACGCCTCACAGTCACAGCAAATTACCAAGAGGTGCAATAATACGCCCTGATGTTTCTCAGCTACATGCACATGTTACTTTTTTGTTAAGAATACTTCTGATCATGTGGGGAACTGTCAGCTTAAATGCCATTTACCCTAAGATGCCTCCTGGGCTCTCTTCTATCTCCTGTTGCAGAGTTAGGCTCTTCTACTTTGGTCTCCCATAGAATCATAAATACATCTTTTTGTAATTACTTAGGTTCAACTCTTCAGCTGACCTAGAATTAAAATAGAAATAGAATTCCATATTCTATTTCTATTTTTATTTTTAGCTCCACTTAACACAAATGTGTCACTTGAATGAAGAGAAAAAGGAGACGAGTGTAGTTGCATAATTTGGACACTTCTGAATACCCAAACCTGCCTGTGTGACATGAAGGTGAAGATATGCAATAGACAATTGGTCTTGTCTAGACACTATTGGTTTTATATTCAAGAGACTGATTAGTGTTAGAGACAAGATTTGGGAATCATCAGCGGTGGTAGCGAAGGCCATGGGCATGGGGAAAAAAAACTTAATAAGAAAAGAAAAAAGAGCCAAGAATAGAATCCTAGAGCTCATTAATATTAAGAAGTTAGTGAAATCAGAAAAACCTACAGAGATGACAGAAGATTGCTCTGGAAGTTTGGATAGAACGATCTTGAGGAAGTCAAGATGGAAGAGAGTTTCCAGGAAAAGGGAGTGTCTAATAAAAGTGATAGCTGAAAAGTATCTGTTAGATTAAAGGTTTCATTTAGCGATAATATTAGTAGCGACATCATTTTAAAAAGTGGAGGCAAAATTTGAGAACGTGAAGGATAAATAATGATAAAAAACGATGAGATAGTAAGTGTTAATTTTCTTGCTTTGTCAGTCTCAGAAGTACAGTTATGGGTCCACAGAGAAACCTTGGTGAGAAAAGTGGCAGCAGTGTTTCTTAGTTGGGGACTTAACTGGCACTGAGGACAGGACAAGGGTTCGCTGAAGCCGAATATCTCTGACCTTGCCCATTAGTGCCCCAGTCACGGTGAAACCCCGAAATTATCCCCACTGTTTTGCAAACCCTGCATGTGGGAGAGTACATCCCACGTCAGCTGAGAAACACTGAAACCTGGGTTGGGTTTGCTCTATCAACTAGCAGAACGTCCTGTAGACTTTGGGAATTTTCTTGAGTGAGAAGTCCCACAATAAAGTCTTTTAGCCAATGGGGTTATCAGAAGGCTTTCTTCCCTAATCAAGACGTATTATTAGCTTACTATTAGAATCATAATAGCCTTTATCTTTCAGCCACTCCTCATATCTCACAGAAGAGGTTTGTATACCGCTTGTCTATTTCCAGCAGAAGTTTCACATCTGCTTCCTCCTAAATAGTTAGATGTTATGTTCTGAATAGCCCTCCAATGCTACTTTTCCTGTTGAAAGCACACCAACAACGATTCATTATTTTTAACATATCCTTAGTCTGCATGAACATACAGGTGTTCATTAATATAGTTGTATGTGTATGTTTAAATCTCTTTTGCTATATTCCTGTGTGAACACGTAATGTAAGACATATGTAATGTATTCTACTGTGAACACACTGTGCTAATTTCTACCTTTTTGATTTTCCTCACACTGACTCCGTCCACAGAATATTATTTATTTTTCTATTCTGCCCAAATTCTCCTGGTGCTATGAAGCCCTCCTGAAGTCTCACTCTTCCAAGAAGCTTATCATACCATTCTAGCACCAATGTAAAAACTCTTTGTGTGATCCTAAGCAAGCCTTGGTTTCTGAAACTTTAAAATATTATTATCAGCACGGCCTCTATCACATACATTAAATCCGAGGTTCAGATAAGTTATTTACTTGTGAGAGTAACTGCAAATAAAAGCCTATTATCAGTAGTAACCGCAAATTCACGAATCCTCTATTCTTTCATGTCAACTGTTTCCATATAACGTTTTCCGCGGAGGAGTACATTTCCTTCTTGAGGTCTGTATGCTCCGTCTGAGAGGGAAGCTGTTTTGTCATTTCCTTCACACAGCATGTTTTTTACTGAGTTGTCCAACAGCATGGCAAAAAGCAGCGGTGGATTTCATGATCTTTACATTTGCACATGAGAAACTGATAGCAGACCACCAACTTACTTCACATTGAGACCAAACAGCTCTCACATGGAAACAATGACTTTTAGTCATTAACAGCCCGATTAAACAGAAACCGTTGACCTAGAGGTGAAAGGCGCCGTAGCCCATTCCCTATTCTTAGACCTGGAGTCACCTACCAGTTTGCTTTGCTTAATTACTTCGCTCATTAATGGGATGCCAAACTTAACTGCAACACACACACACACACACACACACACACACACACACGCACATGCACACACATATACACAGAGGCACGCGTACCACCGGAGCAGATTTTTATATTTCAGTTGTTCACTTTTTTTCAGCATTTTTTGGAGATAACCTAGGAGATTCCATGGCTTTGCTTAAGTCATACATATCACACGGGGCAATATCTGGAACACTGAAAGGATGTTTAAAAAGATCAGAGGAGATTATATGATAAAATAATATTTATACTACTCATATATACCAACACAGTCCTAAAATGATTAGGGCCATGTTTCGGGTTTCAGTGAGTCACTTCTGGCAGGCATGAGTTATTGCAGCACTAAGAGCTACGTGGCTGCTGAAAGACTAGCAGCCTGTGATAGGTTTGTGAACTGATAGGGTCTTTTTTCCCCCCTTTTCTCCAGATGAGTACTATCAAAAACATGGTCAGAACCATAATGTTTTGCTGTATAACACTAAAGGGAATATATTCACATGAAGTGATTATCTCTGATGTTTCTGGACAATCGAAAGATACATTACATTTTCCTAATAATACCTACTTTCTTTTTTGATATGATGTTTTAGAAGAACAGCTTGCACTTATAATCAGTACAATTTATCACCTATCCCCAAAGTACCCTGCCGTTGAAATGCCTGACATATATATTGGGTGTCATGGATTTAGCAAAAATTGAATTATAAATTGCCCTGCCAGTTTTTGCCTCTGGAAATAATGAAAAAGTAAGCTAAAGAAATGTTCTATACTTTTTAAGTGACTATGAAGAAACAACTAGCATAGATTGCCAAAATATCATCTCTCTGAGCATGGATTCTTTGGGCAAGTAAGAAAATAGAACAATAGAAACAGAAAAAGAGTGCAAATTCTACTGCCAGGAAAAGAAAGCAGTTGTAATGATGTAGTCACTTTAAACAATTGAAGGATTTAATGTCTGACAACCTCGGGGTCACCCTAAAGCCAAATAAATTGTCATGCAAGAACTCTTTTTGAAAATTATAATTGTTCTTGTAAATGAAATGATGGCCTATTGGAGTTATTTCATTAACAGTCAAAATGGGTTTCTTGCTCAGCATCTCTCAATTTATTTGAACTTAAATAATATGCTCTTGAACAGTTTCATATAAGCTTTTAATTATATGCTCATTGCAGAAAACTTGGAAATGTAAAAACTTATTTAAAAAACCAAAGTTTGTGCCCCCACACAAATTTAGTGTATTTTTTTCTGGTCATTTTTTGCCTCTGCTATATATTTTTAAACAAAATTATGTTTATACTCTGTACGCATTTTTATATTTGTTTTTCTACCCATTTGTAAGCATCAACATTCTAAAATATATTTTTTTAATGATTGTATAATACACTGCTATATGAAAGTACACTCACTACGTTTCTCTATTTTTGAACATAGTGTTTTTCTAACTTCTGACTGTGAAAAAAATAAAATGACTGTATGCATACTTTATGTTTTATCCCTATTTGCTTAGAAATAGAATTACTGTATCAAAACATGAAATTTTGAAGTTAGTTGATAGTATTTTTAAATCTCTTTTCATAAAGATTATATCACCTTCCCTTCTACCAGTACCCAATAAAGCTGCCAGTCACAGAAAGCCTTACCAGGTTTAAAATTGTTTAAGCCTTTGGCCTTTTGATAGGTGAAATATTTTATCTCCTTTTAATATGAATGTTTTGATAATATGTTGCAAGATTTTTTATACGTTTATTAGCTGTTAGAAGATTTTCTGTGAATTGCCTATTATTGACTTTTTCTTTGAGATGAGTAATTTCTTTAAATTTACCTTTAGTTAAATCGATACCACAATAATGGGTTTTTTTCCTATCGGTAATATCTTATAATGGATGACAATTTGCTTATATAGGTTATTTTACCCCCATACTTTATAAATTTTTAAGAACATAGTTTTAAAAGTCTAAATATGTGACATCATTATTTAAATAAGCTTATTAAATTATTTTTCCACATTTATAATAACTATCCAGCTTGACCTTTTCAAGTTTAGTCTTTTTAGGATGTATTTTGATCAATTCATTTGGAGAAAAAGAAAATCTCGCAATTTCACTGATATTTTCCAGCTAGTGACATATTTTATAAAAAGTTACCTTCTTGTTTTTCTCTGGTGTTACCTCACCTTCCTTAGGTGGTAATGTTTTTAAAGTCTCCATCAGGTTATTTTTTTTTTTTTTTTGGAAATCTACAAAAACATATAACATAAACAGACTGCTTGTTACTCTGATTCTATATATTTTATAAGCTGAGTTGCGCATAAAGATCTTCCAGTCATGCTAGTTTCCCAAAAAACAAAAAGCAATAAAGCACGAGGGTCCTGTGAGTCTATATTCTCTTGGATCTTAACACAAAAGATGGAAATATTAAATTAGAATTAACAACTTCAAGCAGGAAGAAAAGCAAAAATACTGGAAATGGGTACAATCCCTCAGTTCTGCTCCAGTACATGCGATATTCATCTACTGTTCTGTACTTACTTGTTGAATGATTTTGGGCAAATTGCTTCACTTCTCTCTGAAACTTAGTTTCTTCATTTACGCAGTAGAATTTTGTGAAAGCAAACAAACAAATGTGCTCTACAAAGTGATTGTGAATAATAAGTAATGTGTATAAGGAACCTGATACTTTGAACAGCGCTTAACATATGCTAGATGCTCCACAAATGATGGCTCCTACTGATACTTTCTCTACTGCAGTTTCTGCTACTACTACTACTACTATTTGTATTTAAACTTCTTAATTTTTAAAAAATGTTTACATGGCTATCTCAATAAAAATACCTTTAAGCTTGTATAAAATCTTAAAGTTTTATAGGACTTTTCTCAAATATCTCATCTGATCTTCCAAAAAAAAAAAAAAAAACCCTGTGAAATAAATAGGAGCAGTGTTATTGTCTCAGTCATTAGCTCTACTTCCATCGTCAATTCCATCCATCTATTTCATCACCTCCTGAGGACGCAAATTGCAAAGGAAGCCAAACGAGGCCAACATCAGAGTACGAGACCTCTCTCGTTATTCTCTTCATATTTCCCTTATCTCTTCTGCTTTCTCACCCATCAAACAAATGTCATTTGAGTTCTAGGAACAACATAAATGTTCTTTAGACAAACAGTATAAATGGAATGCATAAAGTTAGAAAAACCATTGTGAAAAGTGTTAGTCATTATCGCTGAAGGTTAAATAAGGAGAGTTGCCGCCACGAAGTTCAAAAGCCTTTCGATGGCTAACTCTTCCCCAAGGCTTATGACGATAAGCTCTCATATTTTACTATGTTCAGATTTTGTGTGTGGAAACATCAACATGTCTCTGAATCAGGTAGTCCATCTCTATACCGTGGATCGCTCGGAATTGTATCCTCACTGCATTGTTGAGTCCAAATCCATTTTTTTGAAATCATTTCCTTGATGAGCAATTAGAGGTTTGCAAAAACAAGAAAACATGGTTCTTAATAATGATATTTTTCATACTTAAAATGTTAGCTTTCGGTGGAGAAATAAACTGAGCTTTGCAATGTACAGAAGCCCAACTCTGCTTCTAATGTCATTCCAACCCCTTGATCTTCCGCCCTCCTAGAGGGTGATATTTCCTTCCAGAGAATTATGAATCAGAGATATAAAGTAACATCTCAGAGACAGTGCGAACCATAAATCTGCTAACTGTTTTCTTCTGGGTTTATGTGTGGCATGACAGACAAGGAATTCAGACCTACGTAATAAAAATAGCCAGTATATCCTAGCTAATGGTGGACTCGCTGCCACTGGAATTACTGTCCTGAATAAATGCTATAAAAAATCTGCTAGACTTCATTTTATTCTGGCTGACTTCCTGACTTTCCAAAATAGTGATAGAAGTCAAGACCAAAAAGGAGAAGAGAGCCAAAAAAGAAGGAGGATGCGTGTCACAGAGACATAAAACAGATCAGCTAAACCTACCTTTACTTAAACACTAGATAGTAAAGGCAGAAAATAAAACCATCAAACCTTATGGAACAAACTCAGTAAATCACATACATTCAGGTAGTTGATGGGAAGTGTGGTGTACGTGTTTAATTCTTTCCTTAAAACTTTAAATCTCCAAACAAATAACAATAGAACTTCCTTTTGATCTTGACAAATATAATCTGAGTTAATTTAGGGCGTAAGGCCATGACATTGAAATGTAAGGTTGTGTTTTCTCCTCTCTTCAGTATCTTGTTAATGGCCAGGAGTAAGAGCTTCAAATCAGGCTTTTGGGTTTTCCAATAGCTCTACTGCTGTGAATGAAGTAAACCACAATGAAATCAAAATACGATTATAAAAAGAATGTCACAGTTCATATGCAATCTTGATGGCCTTATTTTACTTGCTGTTTATGATTTAAAATGATCACATTCTAATGGACAAATGCCATATAGCAGAAAATATCCATTTACAAGGTCAGAATTTTCACCTCTAGCTTCTAAAATTTGTCAGAATATACTTATTTGGTTCATATAGCACTATTTTCCTCTAGGAAGACACTATTTTAAATTCAGAAAGTGTAAAAGTAATTCTGATTTCCTACTGCCTTATGATTATGTAAAATGTATCAGAAAGTCTTGTATGTATAAATCCATATTGAATAAAGATTGATGCCTTCAGAATTAATTTCAAATGTGAGAATGTAAAATAAAGCTGTTTAGTGGGACTGTTTAAGTCTGTAGCAGAGGGATTGAGAGTGTCAGTTTTTGATTCAGATTCTACCGTTTCTAATGTTCTCCAATCCTCCTTCTTGGTCCCTACACTCCCACTCTCCCTGCCCACCACACCTTGAAATACTAGATTTCTTCTGAGTTTGAAAGTCTGTATGCTTTATCTTGCTCAGTGTTTCCCAACATGTAAGAAACAACTACGGTGCTTATTAAAAACACAGATTGCCACTTAAGCAAGCTCAGAAGTTCGTACTCAGTAGATCCGGGATAGAGTCTATGAATATGAATTTTAAAGAATTACCCAGGGATGATCTCTGTGTTCCAACAAGTTTGGGAAGTGTTGCTTTAGGACATCTTACGTATCCTTCTTGTTTTAAAAAACATCTATGTATATGCCTGTAATCTCTAAATTATAGATCTAATCAAAACATCTCTTACTCATCTTCCTATTTGATATCATCACTTAGATGTCTCACAGCTACCCTAAATTTAACATCTAAAACAAATCTCTTGATCATCCACCCAATATTTACTCATCTTTCAGTCTCCTTTTCTCTATAAATGGCACTAAAATCCACCTAGTTACTCAACTTAAAAAACTGGTAGCAATTATTGACACTTCTTCTATCCTTAACTGCTACATCCAAACCATTCCCCAAAGATCCCTGGATCAGACCTCCAAAACATATTGAGCCCATCCGCTCTCATTTTTTACATCTGTGTTGCCACTCTCTTGGAAATAAGCCAACGATTTCTTGCCAGAAGTAATATCATAACCCCTTAATTTTTCTCCCTGATTCTACTCTTGCTCCCCCTATATTCGGTTTCCATACAGCAGCCAGCTGATTTTGTTAAAATGTAATTTTGATCACTCTTTGCTCAAAAATCTTTAATGCCATTTCTTAACACTCAGGATAAATTCCCAGTTCTTACCCATGTACCTCTCTAGCCACACCTGGAGCTCCTCTCCTTGAACTCAGTGTACTCCTGGCTTCTTCTCTCTGGCCAGTCCTGACGATCATCCGGGTCTCACTTAAATGTCATTGTCATAGAGAAGGCTTCCTGACTGCCACTATCCTATAACAAATTCCTGTGTCTCTTAGAATCTCTTCTACATTCGTCTCCATTCTGAGTGTTTATATGTTTGTTTTTCCTATTTGGGGTCATTTTTTAATACCTGTCTATTCCACTAAATCCGTGAAAGTAGGAGTCATTCATATTTTACTCAACACTCCTCACGCTTGGCAGGTTTGGCACATACTAGGTACTCAATACATGCTTTTTAATGAATGAGTGTTAGCTACTGAAAACACACCGGCAAACAATAGAAAATAATCCTCGCTTTTGTGGAGTTAACATTCAATGAGGGAGCTATTATTTTCTAGAACACTTGATGATTTGTGAATAAGGGAATGGGGGATTTTTTTTAAGTCTTAAATGACATGAAAAATTGTTGTATAACTTTTATGTATTTTATCAATGCCCATTATTGATTATGTTAGGATCTGTGCTGTTTCGACTATGTTAAAGCTTATATGTTGATAGAAATTTTAAACAGTTTGTTTAAAATGTGAGATTGGCAGTTTTGTCCCCAAACGTTCCACTTGGTTGATTGATCCCAACACCAAGAGACATTCTTCAAATGAGCAGGAATGAGCCCCAGCTGAGGGGCCCATGCTCTGTGCCCCTTGCTTGTCTGCCCACTGAAAAGCCAGGGTAAGGCCAACGAAAGAGATTTACCTAGAGAATCTTTGCTGGTAGGGGTGAGAGTTGATAGTGTAACACATGAAGACAGTTCCACAAAGGTCCTCACATAAAGTTTTGGGCTTGTTGAGGAAAAAAAATGATTCTTTAGTAAACAAGAAAAAAACGAGAAATTTTAAAATATTTAAAGACTAGATATATCCATTTCAGATGACTAATGAGCTAATGTAACGAAATTAAGAAACCTTTCTAAGAATTTAACCACTTCTTCATATGTTACTAAAATACTATCAGAAACATTTTACCCAAGTTCTTTTTCACCAGAAAAGGAGAAAAACCTTATGTCCAAACCTCACAGGATGTTCAGGGTGCAGCCGCCTCTGTAACAATGTTAATCTAGGCTGCTTGAATCAGCAACTAGTGGAACAGAAAACAAAACATGCTATTTTTAATCAGAGACCAGTGAGTATGGTCCATTTTAATGTAAGGTTCTCCTCACACTCTAAATGCAAGACATTTTCAAGTTTTTTTTGCCTTGAAAGAATGAGATTTTGCAGAAAAATATCGGCTACAAGTTTCTAAGCGAACGTTTCCTTTTACAACATGGCACACATCATAATTCCTTTGCCTGGTTCTCCCTGAAGAAGAGGGGACGTGTAACTCCCTAACTAGCAGCCACTCTTCCCTTGAAAATGCAGTAAAAAGAAATGAAACACAGCCACAACGAAGCAAGGAGTCCAGAGCAAAGGTCTTGCCCTGAATGTATCATTTGTTTATATTTCCCCTAGTCTTTTAAAATTTCTCTTGGTGCCTCCCTTTTGCAAAGACTTAGCAGTCGGTTAGTAAAATCACTATAAAATATTGTCTTCAAATAAACTAATTCAATTTGGCCCATAACGGACAAATACTGGTTAAATTTTACTGTGTTCACATTATTCCGTGATTAGTACATGTAAGTCTGAAGTTCTCACACTTGCCCTGTTTTGTTTTAATGAGAAATCCTCCTTGAACAAAGAAAGAGTTCTTCAAAGAGAATTCATTTATAGACTCATACATGCCTGGTTTTTTCCTTCTCCCCATGAAATGATCTGTTCTTACACTGAGGTACTATTTGTCAATTTTTAAAGCAGAGTTAATTTTTTCTAAAAATGTTAACAAGCCTTTGAAGAGAAATTTGACTGTAAAAGTGTTGAGATCCTTAATCAAATAGCATGACCATCACTGCAATAAACAGTCATTTACAGACTATTTTTTAGTTAACTCCAAGAGCCACAGGGAAACTGTTTCATCTCTGTTCCACTCTTTTATCCTCACACTGACTGAAAAGGGAAACATATCTTAACATAATATTATTATGCCTGCCAGTCACAGTAGTGCCAGCTTTCTGTTAAGCGTGGATAATGGTTTGCCCCAGTGAAGTTTCTCTGACCAGCAAATCCTACCAAGGGGGTCTTCTTTCATAAGCTGTTACACTTGTAGCTTTTCACAGTTTACCTCAGTTGTGACGCTAGGAAATTAGAAAATGTTGCATGACTCATTCCTACCACTCAGCTAGCCAGAAGTAAAATCCTCCCAGATAATTAAAAAACGCAGCTGATGCCTATCATTGCTAAAACACATATAAAACAAAAAAGTACACCTCATAATTTATTAACAATAATATCAGTACTTTATTCTTTATAAAACCTACCTCTGTGATTTTTGTTGCATCCTCCTGAAATGAGAATTGAATTGTTTTATCTCTAAAAAAAAAAGAAAGGGAAACATCTAATACCATAATGATTAAATAAACTTTAATTCGGGAAATAAATATTTATTTAATATAACATCCTTGACTCCCTCCTTAAATGTGGGATGGAAGGGGTAGGGATGAGAAGAGAAGATCACATGAGATTTTATAGTTGATAGAGCCTTTGACTGTGCGACTAACTCCCAATGATCAAGATACATGCCCTTAAATGATATGATCTTAAAGCAAAAAACAAAAAACAATAAAAACACAGAAATCAAAGCTGTACAGGGAAGCCAATCCAGGTGCACTTTTTAAATGTTTTAAAATGCCCTAGGTAAATATATTAATTATAAATGATGGTTATCTTTAAGTGATCGCTTTACAGTCGTTTTTTTTTTTTTCATTTTTAGCTATTTCCTCAACTATTATGATATTATAGGTACTCCAGAAAGGATATTAAAATCTTGGGGACCCTGGAAGTGAGAATCATTCACACTGCCTGGAATAAGAAAATACAAGGGAGAATTTAGAATTGGTTCTAAAGGATGAGAAGTATTTATTTTTCAATTGCAGGAAGGAGATGGTGAGAACACCCCTGGCCACGAGGCGTGTTTAAAGACTAACGCATCCTTTAAGGTAGATCGATTTGGAGAGGGGAGCCAGATGGTCAAACTTTTGTAGAATACCACCATTGTGATGATAATAACTGACATTTTCTGATCCAAAACTATGTGTCAGACACTGTTCTAAGGTTATAACTTCTTATCTTTAATCTTTATCATAACCCTATGGGGTAAGTGGCATCCACATTTTATACACGATGAAACTAAGGTACAGATTGGGTAACTTGCACAAGATAACCTTAATCAATTTTATAAAATGACACTAGTTTAGTGAGAATATTTTAAGGACTGAATGTGCCAGATTAACATTCATTAAAGAAGCAGATCTATTTGTTCACTCATTTTTTATAAACATTCTATTGTTGTCTTATTAAACATACCATTTTCAAACTCAAAAGCCCAAGGTCATTACTGATTATTCATTCTGTCTTGCTGTCCATAAGTAGTTATTTTATTGGAAGATTTTTACTTTCATCTTTTGTTCCTGTTCCCACTCAAGTATAGGTAGCATAGCCAGGATCTAAGCACGGGGCTGCCTGTGCAAAGCTGGACCACTGTGCTACTGCCTCCCTACAGAACTTTACGCTCTAACCTGGAAGTAAAGTCTTCAAAGCAGGGATGTGTGATAACTCATTCCCATAGCAGCGTGGAGGACAGCTCAGCATCAAGATGGAATTTATAAGGACCCAAACCCAGGCAGTAGCCAGCGAATGGAGAGGAAATGGGATCTGAGATCTGAGATAGACCCAAGAAATACTTAGGAGATGGGATTAACAGCATTGTGTGAATCCTTTGATGTGAGAAAGCAAAGTGGCAACGGATGTGGATGGCATTAAAGAAAATAGTAGGAAGAAATCGCTTTTATTTTATAAAAAAACATTTTTTCAAACTAAATGAGCTAAAGGGCAATGCTTCAGAGTAATTAGAGATGCTATAATGATGACCTCATTTATACCAAGAAAAAATCTAGAAAAGACAGTCTTTTCTTCACTATCATTAATCAAATAATATCTACTCTAAATAAAGTACATCCTAGAAAAATGTACAGTTTTTAAAAGAAGGAAGACATGCTGTCTGACCTCAAAAAGTTTAAATGTCTGGTTGAAGGAAAGGAAATGAAGAGAGAGAGGAAAAAATCTGACATAAAGAAAGGGGAATACAAAGATTATGAGACATTTTTAAATAAATGAATGAATGAATGTCCTCCTTTATACTAGAGGGGATTTATGGTGTATCCTGGTTGCAACCAGAGAGGTATCCCAGGGACCTACAACCTATGTATCAGCTTTTAAAAGCTCTGAGGGAGGGGGAGAAAAGGTTTATTTGAAAGACAGTAAGTTTAGCTGTAATGGAGGTTTCAGGAAATGTGGTTGGAAGTAAGCCTTTAAGAGGAAAAGCTTATGAAGGACCTGGAAGGCAGAATTTGCAATTTGAGATATAGACAAGGAAAATTCATCAAGGAGTTTTTTGTTTTGTTTTGTTTTGTTTTTGTTTTTGTAATGTGCCTGTTCTTTTGCTTATTTTTTTCCCCCATTGGGTTGTCTGTTTTTTCCTATCATTTTGTTAGGAGTTCTTTAAATTTAAGGGATACTAGAGTTTTGTTGGTTATGTGTCGTAGATACATTCTCGAATTCTGAAACTTGTCTTTTCATTTTTATACGATGTCTTTTGATAAAACTTAATTTTAATCTTAATTAGCATTCATTTATAGTTTTATAATGCAATCAGAGCTGTCTCTTCCTTTGTTGTTAGTACTTCTTGCATTTGTTTAAAGAACCCTTGGTAACTCTCTATTTAATGAAGTTCTTCTCCTGAATCACCTTCTAAATTATTGTCTTGCCATGCACATTTGATTTTAATTCTATCTGGAATTAAGAGTATGCAGTAAAGTGGCACTAGAGTCCTTCACCTTTTTTTTTTTTTTTTCTTATAGGAATATCTAGCTGTCCCATCATGGAGTTCTGAACAAGACAAACAGTGCCTTGAGAAGATGGGCCATGAATCCAGGAATGGACTATTTGGAGAAGGCAGAGTTGAAGCAAAGAATAATGATCCAGACATAGGAGATTAGTGCCTACTGCTCGTGGTATTACATATAGAAAAAATAACACAGAATCAAGAGATGTTCTGAGGAAACAATAGGTTTGGAAAGTGGTTGTATTGGGGGGTTAGGAGGAGGAAAGAGCCAAAACATAATCGTAGAGCTATGCACTGCTAAGAAAACTGGAAATCTTATGGTCCAGTCCCTCAGTTTCCCACTCTCTCCTTCCTTTCCCCATTCCTACTGGCTCTGTTAACTTAGAGGTTTGGACTCTCCTAAGTTAGAATCTGGGTTCATATTGCAAGTTAATATTATTAACATGAGATGCATTCATGATATACTGTTGTAAAGTATTTTTAAATGAAATTAAGTTTGGTTTTTATCTTCTGAGTCTTAAAATTGTCTTTGGCTTTATAACAGCAAATTGCTGTTCAGACCAATATTTTTAGCAACAGGAAACCCAAGAGGTGCATATGTTATATGGTTCTTACACTTAAGCAAAATACCATTTCCCCATGGAAGCAAAAATTATTCAGAGATTTTAGACTAATGGTATTGAGTTGAATTTCTGAATTCACAAAATTTAAGTTCATTTTAAGTCTTTTTAGTGCCAATCTGTATGCAAATAAGAATTATAATAATAACCTTATCAAAAAGTAGGGGAAGACAAATCATCCCATAGAAGGGAATGCACACTCGTAATTCCTGTAGTTCTCATATGAATGAGTTTTCTAGGAAAAAAACATTCTGCCCTCTCTTCATATCTCTAATCCATGAAGAGGATTGATTTGATCTCTTATCTAATTTTCAGGTTTGAAAGAAAGAAGTAAACATGCTTTCTCTCAGTTCCTGAGCCTTGTTCCCCCTTGGACTCAGCGTGCCCGCAGGAAAATTGAGGGCTGGTCTGCTCAGAACCATCTGCCCTAAAATTGGAGGACTCTAGTCATCCAGACTCCTTAGAACTGTGCTTAGGAGATGTACCTAGATACACTATAGACGTGCCATAAATGCTCTGCTCTATACCATCCACATAAAATTTTTGCGAAATAGTATCTTCGAGACTCTGTGTGAGCTTTTTTAGTTCTATTCTATTTCGGTTTTTAAAGTCACCAGTCATAACGCTCTAGATTGATTTTACAGTCTACTACTGGGTTGTGAACCAAAGTCTCAAAGCACATTTTAGACCTCGTCCTCTGAGTTGCCCTGTCATCGACACACCTTCCCCACCGACATTTTGAGAGTGTGGGCTTTCCTCTTCATCTCCACCTCTGGAGCTCTAGTGTATGTTCTAACCACTTCTCATTTCTCACCAGGACTACTGCAATAATACAAATGGTAATAATACTGGTATTAGTAATTCTAGAAGCTATGTTCATTAAGAACTTACTATACACCAGAGGCTATTCTCAAATTATTTGTGTAATGATATTAATTTAATCCAAACAACAACCTAAGCGATTCACCCCACACTGGTCTACTAACCTCTTGATATCTGATTCTGTCCTGTGTCTACACTCTAAACCACTTCCACAGTGATCTTTTAAAGTCACGAAGAGGAGCACATCACTTTAATATTTGAAATCTCTTGGTTTACAGAACAAGCTCCCAGGAAGCCCTTGTCCCATCAAGACCTGGCTTTAACCTTGTGTACTCTCATCCTATTAGCATCTTTGGCTCAGAATGTTCTCTCTCCTGTAATTGTACGATGCCTTGCCTTGATGCCCTGTAAGCCTCTTCTTCCAGGCTTAGTGGTCCCCTGTATTCCCATGAGTCACGGTTCATATCTCCGATCCATCACCTCTTTTGTTGTTGTACTAGTCTGTTTAAATGTCTGGCTCTTCTGCTGGACTGTAAGCCCCTGGAGGACCAGCATTGAAACTCTTTCATCTTTGCACTTGTTTTCTTTGTACTATTCTAGATGCTATGCTAACCACATCGTATTTGAACCACTGTGATAGTGTTCTTCTTACTCTCCCTGACTCTAATCTATGACTTTAATAACATTTAGCCTGCAACTTCCAGACATACTATGTTTTATTCGTTGTCGATCAGTAGCTCCCCATTACTTATAACCCATCATATCTAAATTTCTTAGACTGCATTTTAGACCCTTTTACAAATTGAGCCTTTCTCTACAGATAAAATTTTTTCCTCACTTCAATAGTCTTAAGCATTCTCAAATTTGACCTTTATGGATTGCACTATACTTAATGATTACAAAAGTTCAATGACAGATGGTCGTTTGTAAGTTGAGTATGCAGAATCTTTAAACAAGCAAAGCATTGAACACAATGTGCTTATCATTGAGTGAGCCTTGTCAACAACCCGCCATCATCCACATGAATGGCTTTGTTCAATACCATGAAAAAAGTAACTCTATCTTATACCATGAATACAGTAATGAAATGTTTAAATAATTAAAAATATGTGGTTTATGGAGTAAATATGCTATATGACATTCTTATATTGGGAGAGAGACTGAAAGACTTAAGATGTATCACTAGCTTGGACTCTTTTCAGGACCCTCAACTATCTCTTTTTATTATTTACATTGTCTACACAACCCAGATTCCTTCCATGTAATTTGCCCTCTACATTCATGTTAAATGAATGGATGAGTCAATTGATTAGAGGAAAAAATAAGTAGCGTTGTTAGAACTTAAATTATTTGGACTGAAAACATGACAGTTTTAATAACCATTGGCGAACTCCAGAAGGGATAAATGTGTAGAGAGAAAAACAAAAGAACTAGGACTGAGATTTGAGCAAAAAAGACAAATATGCCACTACTTTGCTAAATAAAGTGTCTTGATGAATGTGCAAAAGTAATGTTAAGGAGGACAAATATTTCACTTCAAAGAGATAAGAAGAACTTCTTTATTTTTTCTCAAATGATATGAACATATAATATTACCATATATTAAAAATAACTAATTATATAATCAACATTTCTTTTCATCCTTGGTATTTGATATTGAAATACTACTTCCTGTTTGCCACATCAAGTCTAGCGTTTTTTGCTTGATATTCAGGTCTCCTACAATATGGACCACCTTGATCCTTCCAAACATATTTCTCCTTTCTCCTCATCTCAAAGCCTAGACTCTAGTTAAGAGTCAAGAGTCCAATTGGGTTAAGAACTGCCGTGAGTGTCTACCAAATATGCCTTGTTCATCACTGTTCTCTTTGCAAGAGACAAAGTTATGCATTCCACATTATACCGGCTCTAGCACCAGACACAAAGTAAGAATTTAGTAATATGTAGTTCAACCAGCAAAGTAAGTCGACGAGTATTTTAAAAATCCATTTGCCCAGAACTTGCTAGGTATGGCTGAGAGTATAGATAGAGACTATCTAGAATCTGTTCTCAAGGAATGAACCATTTTTCTTAAAGCAATAAACAGAAAAAAATTCAAAACATCACATAAATAGTCGCTAGGTTAGTACCACATAATTGTTTCTCTATCCTTATGGTTTTTGGTGTCACATTAGACTGCGTATCCCCCTGATATCTGTTAAGGTAGCACCTTCTTCGGGAACAGCGTCATAGTTGTTTTACTTACCCTTCAGTGTGCAGGTCAGTGCCTGACGCACTTAGGAAACAATAGTCCATGTTAAATTGAATTATGTTGTGCAGACCAATTATGCCTTAAGTATTAAGAGAATGAGAAGATCAATGTTGGGATAGAGTCATCAGGATTTTTAAACAAAAGCTTTTAATTTAGTTTAAGCCACATATTAATATAAAAACAGAGTGGCTCAATGTGAGAGAGTAGCAAGAACATTGGCTTTGAGGTAATTTAAGAGCTGCTTCTACTAATTGCTAGTCAAGTGACCTTAGTCAAGTCACTCAACCTGAGTCTCAGCTTCCATGCTTTTGAAATAGAAATAAAAATAACTCCTCTTCATCCTGCCTCAAATGGTTATTTAAGCATCAAATTAAGTAATCCATGCAGGATAAGTTTTGTAGAGTTTAATCTATACAGACATGAAGTAGTTTCCTTTATCCATTGTTTCACTTTCTGCAGTTTCAGTTACTTGTGGTCAATCACAGTCTGAAAATATTAAATGGAAAATTCCAGAAATAAACAATTCATAAGTTTTAAATTGTGCAATATTCTGAGTAGTATGATGAAATTTCTCGAGGTCTCACTCTGGGACACGAATCGTCACCTTTGTCCAGCATATCCACACTGTGTACTCTACCCTCCCATTAGTCACTTAGTAGCTGTCTTGGTTATCAGATCAGTTATCAAATCAGTTATCAGATGTTTTGAGAGAGAGAGAGAACACATTCACATAACTTTCAGTACAGTATATTGTTATACTTGTTCTATTTTATTACTAGTTGTTGTTAATCTCATACTGTGCCTACTTTATAAACTTTATCACAAGTATGTATGTATAGCCAAAAAAACTATATACAGAGTTTGGTACTATTCACAGTTTAGGCATCCACTGGGGGTCTTGGAACACATCGCCCATGGATAAGGGGGCACTCCTGTATGTTATTTGATTAACGGTTATTTAAGCTTCTTTGCTACTAAATGAGAGTACAGACTTGTTAGAAAAATATTCAAAAAGAGTCAATTATCAAAAATGCAATATCAGCCTAGAGAACATAAGTGTTTTTCCAAAGGAATCGCCCGAGGCCAGAAATATTTAATAATGTCTTTAATGGCACAGATGAATTTGGGAGATGCTCATTAAATTACTAGCAGCACCAAGTTGAGTGGGAAGCTTAGCAACTTGGAGAAGATAATTATAATTTTAAGTGACCTTGAAAAATAAACAGAAATAATGAGAATAAAAATTTAATCAGAGAAAGTGAAAGGGGGGAAACAAACTACAAATGATGATAAAGACCTGGTTACAGACAAATGCGGCATAAACACAAGACAGGATTATAGAGGCTCACGCATGAGTCATTGTGCCATATTTATGTTTAAAAGTGTGTTGATAATAAGCTGGAATAAATAGGATCCCAGCATGTAGGAGTTGCTAGACAGTCTTTCCACCATCCTCAGGATTTTATCATTTTGAAAAGACTTATCAAACACCTACTGGATAGAAGACATAAAAATGTAGAAAAATGTGTCTGATCTGAGGTCTTAAAAATAAAAAATGGACTCCCTGGATGGAATCCCAAGAGAAAAAGCAAAATGATTCATAGTTTGCAAAATAACATCTCTGAGTAGAAGCTAAAAGGATTAAGTTTATTTAGAACTGAGAAGGGAAAACAGAGATGTGATGGTTAGGTAGTATGATTAATAAGTATCTGAAATGACAGGGAAAAAATGTGTAGATAGAATGGCACAGAGAAAATGCACTGAATCTGCCATAGGAAGAGTTTGTTTTGGACACTACCAAGCAGTTGCCTGTTTAAGCATTGTTACAACAGCATCATCTTGCCAAAAGACTTCTTGTTAATAGTGTCATGGACAATTATGCATCAGTAAATGCCACATCAAGTGGATTAAGACCAAGTCTACACTGTTGAAATTTCCATGCACCTAAGCTCTTCCCAATTCGATTTATGAATTTGTTGGTGCTTTTCATATCTTTATCTTTTCTGATTTTTCCACACCCCTCTATTCTGTTATCCACACTAGAAGCCTAGGAGTAATCCTTGATTTCTCCCTCCCACCTTACTCCAGACAGTCCATTAAGCAAGCATTACACATGAAGCTTGCTTTTTATTATCTCCTAAATTCCTCTCAAGTTTTGGTCTTCTCTCCTTCGGCACCAAGAATCTTAATTGAATTTCTCATGGTCTCTCACCTGAACAATTGAAACAGTTTCCTAACTGTTATGAGTGCTTAGAGTTGGGACTCTCAAACTTTTCTTCTATTCACACATACCAGGGATATATCCAAAATGTAAATCTGAACTACTAAACTCAGTTACTAAACACTCTTTCCACCATATTCCAGAGTGTGTTATTCTGAAAAACCTTTATGAAACATCTACTGGATGCATGGCACAGTAGTCAAGAACTGTGTCTGATTTGGAGCCTGAAACCAAGATATTGACTCCTTGGATAGACTCTAAGAGAAGGAGCGAGATTCTTGAATAGCCCTCCTTGTCTGACAAAATGAAGTCCAAGCTACTCCTCAACATCGTTGACCTGGATCCTCCTACCGCCTGGTTTCGTCCTGACATTTACTCTTCAGTAACATGCTTTTCTCATCCCTCGCTTTTGTTCCTGTCGACCTCTCGGTCTGAAAGTCTCTGTCTCTTAATTACCTGTTTAGGTGACTATCTCCTTAATAGGAGTTGGAACCTTGAGAACAGGACCTAGGACTCATTCTTTGTGTCTTCTAGCTTCTCTTACAGCTCCTGGTAAAAGTGAACCTATGATGAACTTTTAAGAATTAAAAAAAAAAAAAAAGATGAATGAAGGAAAGAAACCATCATCTATTTACTTCACAGCTGTTTTTATAAGACATTATTATAATAGCTTTTAAATTCTAGCAGAACCATAGTACCCTTGTGTAAGGTATTATGAAGGCTTGATTTAACTGTACATGTATGTCTGCTAAATTATATTAATGTCTTTTCTTTTAGCCAGTCTAGATAAAGTTAGAATAAATGGTTGAGAATATAGCAGATACAATTCTTGAATGCAAAGACAAGACAAAGCAAAAACCAAAATGAGTATAGCAAGATGTTTTCTTCGTCTTAGTTGAAGAGCTACTTAGAGTTAAAACGAGAAATGTTAGAAATTGTGCAAAATTGAAGTTGTAAAATTTATTCATTCTTTTTTTTTTATTTGCCACAAAGTGGCGAGGTCTTTTGCTTTAATCTATTTGGACTGCTATAACAGAGTACAATAAATTGGACGGTTTATAAACAACAGAAAATTATTCTCACAGTTCTAGAGGCTGAGAAGTCCAAGATCAAGGCACTGGCAGATTCAGTATCTGGTGAACGCCAGCTTCCTAGTTCATAGATGGCCCATCTTCTCTTCTCGCTGAATCCTCATATAATGGAAGGCGCAAAGGAGCTCTCTGGGATCTCTTTCATAAGAACACTAATCCCATTCATGAAAGCTCCATCTTCATAATCTAATCAATTCCCAAAGGCCCCTCTTGCTAATGCCATCATCACATTAGGGATTAGGTTTCAATCTATGAATTTTGGGGAGATAAAGACATTCGATCTATAGCATCGTACATCGCCCGCCCTCTGCCCACCTCCCCACCTTACTCCGCTTCCCCAGGGCTGCCATACAGGTTGTGCAGGTCTTGTCCTGCATTTAGGCATTCAGCATATGTCCACTCAGCTATCCATGTGCTCTGGGACAGGCTGCACCCACTTTGGGGAAAGGGGGCACAAAGGCACTGGGTGGGTGAGCTAGACTCTAACATGCCTCACTTCCTGCCCTAATGTCACCTGGGCCTTCTCTCAGTCCCACCACGAAGCCTCCGTATATGCCATAGCTCTGTCCTCTCAGCTCATCGTTCATATTTCAATTCGATGCCCCTTCCAGCAAGAAAGTCTAACCTCTATGTCATGGACAGTCCTCTCTGTGGTCAGTAGGCTCTCATTAAACCACAAACCTCCTGATCACATTCCCAGGTTTACAATTGTGTAATCACTACCTTAATGGCCCTCCCACTGTACTGCTAGCTCCATAAAGATGCGGATGGGAGTCTGTATCGGCTACTGCTATATTCCCAGAACACATGGTATATGTTAAATAAACATTTATAGAATTAACAAATTAATTCCGATAGAGCATACAGAGGAACATAATACATTTTGTTGAATGAAGGAATTGCTCATTTTCACTCTCACCCAAATGATTTAGCTGATATTTAAAATAACATAATGAAATCAAGTATAATATTCTAATTCCTCTACACATTTTGAACATGATGGGCTCTTACTGATTATGATTTTGAATCTTTTCATAAATATAAACTATGTTCATCCTCAAGGTTTGGTATTAGGAGATTAGATTAATACTTGGTTTTTAGTATCCTACAGATCAGAAACATGAAGGTTGATTAGTTTATTTAATCATCTGTCTAATCAGTAAAAATTTAACACGTTTTCAATAGAATTTTCTGGAATAAAAAATAATAAACGTAATGCTTATTAAATAATGAGGATAATATGAACTTTTAATAATGCAGACAGGTTGATTATAACTGTAAACCACATGCTTATGTACTTTAGACTTTTACAGCTTTTAATTTATCAAAGGAAATAATTAGCACACTCTGTGGCAGCCAGTGATGGAATTTATTCATTTGGAAGGCCGTGGGTTTCCTGTCATTAAAACTACATCATGTCCTTCCTTTTCTATTAAACTTCCACTGAGGGCAGTAAGAAGTCACTAAAAGGAAATGAAGAGGTTTTCTTGGCAATGTTCTTGTATAATGATTTAATACCCTTAGAAGATATCAAACACATAATGTATGCCAACAACAAGTGTATTATATAGGACAAGGGGCCCAATTACCACATTATTTCCTCTATTTAAAGTTTTGTTTGTGGCTCAATTAACTGTGATGTGTAAAGTGGTGTCAATAAATTTATTTCCTTTTTTCAGGTTAATGCATTTTTTTGTTATTTATTAGTAATGTTTCAGTGCAGCAAAGGAACAGAGTTGTATTCCAGAAGCACTGTATACAGAATTATATGTCAAAGGATATTACTCTTCTCTCCAGATGATCAATAGCATCTCGTTACACATAGAATCGTTGTAGTTAAAGCTCGCACACACTTTTTTTCTTCACTAAGCACTATTTCTCTGATAAAGTAAAACGTAAACTCTAATCTTTCTTCTGTTTAAATAGTACTAAGATTTGATCTTGACTCTGTTCCAAATGCTAGAACCATAGCTCCTAACGAGCTCTGTGTAGTTTGGGAAGGCTTAAGTGAAATGCTTGTTTTCGTAAGGTCTAAAATGGGCCTGATGGGGAGTCGGAATTAGCCTCTCACCCCCAGAAGTGGGTGGTCCTTTGAAGCCATAATCAAGAGACACCGTGGGTCAAGGTTTCATTTCAGCTCTGATGACGCCTGTGCAGGTGAAGGAGCTTCACGTAAGATGTGAAGACTCTGTTTGGCTTGACTATAAACAAAAAATTTGAGAAAATTTTTTGTCCTTCATATGTCCTTATATATGACATGCTGAGACACAAAATGCCCTACGTTCTTAAAATCATGGAAATGGGCGACACCCCACACCATGAAACCTCTCAGTTCAATCTGGAGTAGAAATGCAGCACTTCGCATTTGCTTCCCAGTCTTTAGGCTGTCACATCACAAATGTATCAGGACAAGCACAATGACCTTTTAGTGAGAACGTCAATTTATTTTAGAACAATTTTAGATATACAGAAAGGTTGCGAAGACAGTGCGGAGTCCTTGTCACCCAGGTTCCCCTGTCGTTAACATCTGACATTACCATGGTATGTGTGTTAAAACTAAGAAATTGACACAGAGCACGTCAATTTTAGGAATTAATTATTTTTGCGATTAAGAGTTTCTTTAAAAAAAATTGGCTTCCGCTTCAATACAGAAGAGGACATTTCACTGAATTTCTATAGATAAGTCATTAATTTCAACACTGTTTTCACTGAGCCATTTAAACCAGATACTGATATTGCTGCTGAGTTTGCAAATTAAGATGTAAGATCAGAGCTTGGTGAGATTGTCATATTGTCTCCTTTAATTTGGAAAAGTAGAATGAGGCTAGAGAGAGACTCATAAAACAGACTTTACGACTCTCTTCAAGGCAGATATAGAAGCCCATGCTCCAATCCCTTCTCCCAGCTTCTGCAATTACATTTCCGCAGGAAGAAAGAGAAGGAATTAGAAACAGGATAATGTAGTCTTAAATCACCATTCTTAGCCTTTGCCTTCTTGTGGAAGCCCTGAATTTTTATAACATGGCCTTCATATTGGATAGTGTGACACAACAAAAAACACAACTTGTTTGACCCTTCCTCAATAAAAAATCATTTTGTCTGACATCCTATAAAATCTGTGTGTGAGTCTATACTAAGCTCTCGTGTCTCCTCCAATTGACAAAAGAAAAACATTGTAAATATGAACAGTAAATCTAAAGATTATTTCTGCATAGTTTACAAAAAACTAATAACTTAACATTCTGGGTAACTGTTTTTAACGTGTGAGGCTGAGTGTCAAATCCTAATAATGAAACAACTGGAAATGTGGTACATCGTGGCATTAAAGATAAAGTCCTAAGTCATTTGATTTGCCTCAGAATTCTTTTTAAGCGTTCTGAGAACTAGAATATTAGAATTAAAATATTGAGAATATAATATAATTATGTATCTTGCATGAATCTAAGATGCAGTAGCAACAACTAGTTGATAACCCAAGCTGAGTAGCTTGACGTCGCTGTAAATAGATGTTGGGTGTAACACATTACAGTGTTTTCCCGGCCAGAAAGCACAGTTTAGCCACAAGCCTTCACCCTCAACACTTATCTCTGGCATCAGCACCACCCTGTGTATCTAAATGTACGTGGGAGGGGCCTCACGTCTGTGTTCCCCACACGTTTTCGATAAGACAAGTCCAGGTGGGATCAGAGCTAAGAGGATTCATGACTCACAGCTAGTTTAGCACAAAGGCAGTTTTTCCAAGTATTTGCACTCTATAATGCTAACAAATGAATGCTAAGCTCTGACATTAACATGTACAGATTATAGGACTGTTTTTCATAAGAAAACATTTCATAGTAGTATTGCATGGACTACCCTGAGGTCAGCAAACATAGTGAAAGTTGAAGACAAGTACTCCAAGGTATTTTGCCCCTCATTTCCAAGCCCTATTTCTAGGTCACAAAGAGATACTTTTTTCCTTTCAAAATGAAAGGAAATAATGATATATCCTGTGACATAATTAAATATTACTCCTAATTAATACACAAACATGAATCAACCTCCTATAACTAAAAAGGCACCAAAAATGATGTGTTTTAAAATATAAAGAAAATGTCGCGTTCTATTTTCTTCATGATTTCATCTTATTTAGACTATAATTAAAATAATTTTAATAAATAATTTAAATAATTTAAATAAAAAGGCAGAAAATTTGGGGTTATGAAAATTAATAAACAGAAACCTCATTTAAAATAGAGTCAGGAGGCTAGAAGAGAGAACTCTCACACACGTGTGTCACTCAGCTCATACTGGCTGCAACAGGAAGAAACAGGACAGGAAGTCATGCCACTTCACCACCTCTGCAGGTGGACCAAACGATTCCTCGTTGCCCAGTAACAGCCGGCCATCACTCGACCAATGAAAAGTCACCATACTCCAAACTTTCAGTTTCCTCCAGTGGACACTTCCTTTACAAAGGCTTCTCCCAACTCCATAAAAGAGCTTTCCTCTCCTTTATTTCTTGGAAGAGTTGTGGTTCACCACCAGACTGCATGTCCCCAATTGCCATCATTTATTGTTCTCAGATTAACACATTTTGTTGGAGAAACAGCTAGCGGTCTATTTAAGGTCAACAGGTTTCATCCTGAATCTACCAGTTTTTAGACATGTAGTCGTAGATGGTTTTATAAACACTCTATGGCACTGTTTCTTCTTAGGAGGAAGGAGTGGGGGAAGGAGAGCAAAAAACAAAGGGAAAGCAAGAGATGAGCAATAGCTACTCTGGACTATTGGAATTAAACCTAAATTTTCGCCGTCAATATATACTGAAATCAGATAGTCTTTAGCAAAAACTAGACACAAACAAAAACAAATTTCTTTTTTATTTCCATAAAGAAAGTAAATTAAAAAAGACAAATTCAGTTTGGTTTACATCAAAGTGTAAGTTAACAAGAATACAAAACCTTCCTAGACATTTAGGTATAAATAATATAATATTATACAATTTATTTTTACAGTAAGTAGCTGATTAAAAATAAATTGATGCACTAGAATATTGCAGTAAAATGTTTATCTGAAATATGCAATGCTAACATTTTTTTCTCTCTGAATACTAATACATATAACTCGATATTCTATAAAATTATAAAATATTTAGAAGATGAAACTTAAGAGTCCTTTTCACATAAACTATTGTGGTCCCCAATTCTTAAAGCACACTGTGTATTTGTTCTTAAAGAAAAAGAAAAATAATCCTTCATCAATTATGGTTAAGGGTCCCCAAACTGAAACACATGTGGATGAACGCCATTCAAGTACCAGCCCACACTGGGCTGGTTGTGGGGGAGGGAAGGAAAAAGAGGAGTTAAATAGCCTACATGATTGATTTCAACTAAGACTAAAATCTTAGAGGACAATTATTGGATTTACTCACTGTTTGTTTTTGCAACATTTCGGAAATTGGCAAAAAAAAAAAAAATGTTTACAGAGTCCAAGAGGCGTGTGGTGACTGAGAAATTGATTTTCTAGATAAGTGATATTTTCTCCAAAAATTCTTTTCTTAATTTACCTTAGCATTGGAAATCATCCTCAGTAAAATTATCGACCATGAAATTAACAATATGATGATTTAAAAAATACCATTCAGTGCATGTTTCCCCAATACATCAAAGCTCCGGCATCATTTAAGGGATCCTTTACATTAGTTCAGCCACCCTATATTTACCTTTTATTATCTAACATGATTCTTTTTTAAAAAATATTCTTGCCATTTTGTCCCAAAAGACGTATTACATCTAATTAACATATCAACCTCTCTTTCTCCTGTAACTGACAAATGCTAAATGCTTTATCAGTCTGGCACCAAAAATGATGTTGTCTCAGGGTTTTCCCAGACTGTCTTGTCTGAAAAGCTACATGAAAAGCCTTAATGATCATATATTAGGTGGGAACTTTAACCTTCTCTGTACCAGGTCAATTGCATAGGTAACTGGAAAAGTCAGTTCCACTTGTTGTAATCCATTCAAAAGGAAACTTAGATTTATACAGAATGTAGTTTTCAGTGATAGAAATAGTGCAAGACAAAACAATAATTCTAGATATTTATTGTATGAAGATTAAAAGACTGAAACAAGAACAAAAGGCACAGATAAGAAAAAAAAACTTTCTTACAAATTCTGTATTTTCTTCACCTGAACACAGGAAAAATTAAATTTAATCAAAAAATAAATACAATATTAAAAAAAACAGAAACAGACTCATAGAAAGAATAAACTGATGGTTGCCAGAGAGGAGGGAGGTGGTGGAGAATAAAAAAGGTAAAAGAGAATAAGAGGTACAAACTTCCAGTTATAAAATAAATAAGCCATGAGGATGCAGTGTACAGTACAGGGAATATAGTTAATAATATCGTAATGTTTGTACAGTGACAGATGATTCCTAGGCTTATCATAGCAATCACATCATAAGTATATAAATGTCAAATCACTATGTTGTATACCTGAAACTAATATAATATTATATACTAACTATACCTTAATAAAAAATTTAAGTAATAATAGTTATTGAGAGTTGATTACGTGCCTGGCATTGTGTTCAGTTTTTCACAAAAAAAATTTCTCATTAAATTCTCACAGAAAATAATAAGCAAAGATTCTTATGATCACGCGATAGGTAATATATGTACCATAGATCTGCTGGAGTCAGTTCAGACCTATTGCTGGCTGTCCCCCTCACCTCTACCACTTGGGCAGATTAATATACCTCTTGGTATGTCAGTTTTCCCATCTTAAAAATAGAAATGATATTAGCACCTAGCTGGCAAGAATGAGAAAAAGACACAATGGCTGGCATACAGATGTCCTACAAAGCATTTTTTTATTGAAGTATAGTTGACATACAGTGTTATATGAGTTTCAGAAAGGTGTACAGTGTAGTGATTTGACATCTATATACCTTACAAAGTGATCACCACGATGTCTAGTAATCTTTTTGTTGTTAGTGTTATTAAAGGTCAGAAGAGGTTTTAAAACTTATCGCAATGGCAGTGTTAAGTGACAGAACAGAGGTCTGGGCTCCTGTGTCCTCCAGGAGCCTATAGATTAGTAGGAAAGGCAGAAAAGAGGAATGCACCACTTTACCAGTTCAGTAGGGGACTGCCTGGAGAGAAGACATGGAGCTGGCCAAGAGCTGTGCCAAGGACAACACAGTCACATTGAAGCATTCATAAACAGGCTCTGTCACAGCAAATTTGAGAACGTTGACTATGAAAGGAGCAGTTGGTCATCTTTTCATCCAGGTCATTGGAAAGATGGTTGAAGCAAAATATGGGATCTGATAAATGCACTTCTGTTCCCATTGCAGAATTTGCAACAGTCCCCAAACATATACCTATGTATTTGTAATTGAGTCCCCCTATGTGTGATATTTGTAGTAATTTTTTAAATATATAGAAAGGGCTGTCTTAGTTCCGGCTGCTATAAGAAATTACCATAGACTGGTAACTTTAACAACAGAAATTTGTTTCTCACAGTTCTAGGGCCTGGAAAGTCCAAAATCAAGGTGCTGACTGATTTAGTTCCTGGTGAGAGCAGTCGTCCTGATTTGCAGATGGTTGGTTGTCTTCTCAGTTTTATCACCACATGACAAAAAGCAGAGAGAAAGGAAGCAAGTTCTCGCCTATCTCTTCTTACAAAGGCACTTACCTCATCATGAGGGCTCTATCCACATGATCTAAGCACCTCCCAAAGGCCCCACCTCCATATACCATCACACTGGGAATTAGCGTTTCAACATATGAACTTTGGGAGGACACAGACATTCCATCCATAGCAAAGGAATTCAGATATCTTTTATTTTTTAATTAGATGTTACTAAATATTAAGGTAAATTCAAAGGCAAATTACATTTAGATTCCACTGTTTTTTATGAGTTTCTTTATTATAATATCTGTTTTCAAATATTTGACTATTGAAAAAATTTTCTATAAGCTGAAGCGTTCACAATATGTACCAGTCCTCAAACTCTTTAGTAAGTGTGAATAAGTTAGTAAGTAAAAAATATATATATTAAACCCCAATAACTGGCAACCAGATTATTGAATTTCTAAAGGAAATGGAGTCTTTGTCTTATTCTCATTGCTTTTAGGATAAAAGTTGGATTCTTATGTGCAGCCAGTGAGGTCTGATTTTGTCTGGTCTCGTCATTCTCTATAGCCTCAACAAAAAAGACCTCTTTCCCCAACCCCTTGCAACCAAATCATATTGCCTTCCATTCAGCTGAAGTCCCCTTTAAACATGCTATCCCCTCTGTTTTGAACACTCTTCTCCTCCTCCACCATCCCCATCCGTACTTCAGATCTTAGCTCAACTGTCACTTGTTCAAAGAAGCTTTTTGTAAACCCTCAGTTACAAAAAAAAAAAAAAAAAAAATCCTAGGTCAAGTTGTATTCTTCTTCCTCTTCCTCCTCCTTCTCCATCTTCTTCCTCTCTCTCTTTTTTTAAATGTGTTCTAAAATAACCCTATTCCCTTTTTAATTTCTTCATTCAACAAACATGTACTGCGCGGTAATTAATTGGCTGCCCGGTAGCCCTTCTATGCGCCAGGAATATGGCAGTGAAGAAAATGGACGAAGAGCACTCCTGCTTTCGCGAGATTCCCTTCCTTCGCTAGATTCACATCCCTCTCTTGAGATTCGCATCCCCCAGGGAGCCATAAGCTCCCTGGCCTGCAGCGAGGCATAATGTCAGTGTTCACCTCAAAGTTGTTTCCCAAAAGTCTTGCATAGAATTGGGCTCACAGGAGGCACTTAATATTTAGTGAATAAATTTTAAATGAATGAAATTTAAAGGTCGCCTACACATTCTAGACAATGATTTTAGAGAGTATGAAAATATAAAAGCAAAAGTCCTCAAACCAAAGAGGTAGAGCGCTGAGCACCCACCCGAGGAGGCGCTTCCCTACCAGGCCTTAGAAGTATGCCAGTCATGTGCATGAAGAACCCTCCTCATCACAGGCCAAAGGGAAAAATTCAACAGATCCAAAAGGCACTGGAAAACACTAACATTAAAAAAAAAAAAAAAAAGAAAAGAAAAGAGTAAGAGAGAAAGAGATTTTCTGAATTGTGTTTACTGGTAAACATGTACCAATTTATCCATTTAATGATTATTTCTTTACTGCCTTTCATGCATAGTAAGTCCTCATTTAATGTCAATTAAAAAGTCTAGTAGATACAAAAAATATATGAAATATGTTTTAAAATTTATTTTTAAGTGAACAAGTGGCCAGAGACATATGGAAAATATTAAATTAGGTTAATATTCATAAAGATGATGAAAACAGCAAAAATTGATTAGATGAGTAAATAGCCCATGGAAAATATTTCAACTACATCAAGTACCAAAGGTCAGCAGCAGACAAGAGACTAAGAGATGACGAGGCTCACTTATTGGTAGAAGAGGAATTACAGATATTTTTAAAATTAAATTAACCAAAGATAAAGTCCAGTGCCAAAATCAGACTTTAGTCTTCCAAACCACAAAGCAGAGATGGAAAGTAAGGTAATCAGGATCTTACCAAACACAGTAATCAAAAAATCAGAAGATAAAATGCAAATCTTCTCCAGTTTTTTTCTCATTGAAATCTCAAACATTTGCCTATGAGACCAAAATCAAGAAAAAGGACAATAGACAGAAATAAATTTATTATTGTATACTAGCTGAAGTAAACAAATTTATGGCCATATGGAATTGCAAAAAATATGTGATTTGATTAGAATCATAACAGCTATTACATCAGAACATTTTCATCAATACTGATAGAGCAGTGTCTATATTGATAAAAAATTAAGCAGCCTTCTTATAAACGTTTTTTTTTTTTTTCCAACTACAGTCTACATCAATGAGTAAAGGAGATGAAGATTAAACTCATTTTTTGGTTTGTTTTTGTTTTTTATAGTTTTTAATTTAAATATATTCACTTAAAATTTTACTTGAAAAGCTCTTTAAATTATAAAACATTCATTTCTGAAATCAGGAAAGAGATGTGCCTGATGAGTCATCAAGAATACAACTCAACATATCTTTTTGCTTTTTTTAATTGTTCCCTTGAAAAGGTTAGAAATTATATTTTCCTTGAAGTTAACTATCTTCTTGGTGACATAGAAAAATTTTAACTTTACATTTAGTATATTTCTTGATAAGAGAGGCAGACAATGAAATATGTTAAATCTATATACTTTTCGTTTTATAGTTAATTGTGACTAACTCTTCTTAAAACTTTGGGTAAGATTTTATGTATATTTTAATGCAGAATCATTCAGTTTGTATGATACAAAAGAAACTAACGCGTTTAATACAAAGTCAAGTTTGAAAAAAACATTGTTTGATGGAATAAATTTCTGAGTATTTTATAATTTAGAAATAGTATATGTCAGATCGGACCACACTAGTTTTACTGTACAAATGTCAAAGCATCATATTTAAGTAGAGAGTTGACAGGGAAGTGAGAGTAGGGATCTACGATAGAAATTTAAGTAATTTTTGAGAGCCCTTGTGAAAAAATCAGAATCATTTAAAGTCAGAAAATGCATAGTCATAGGCTGAGCCAAAGCTTGTGAAACTTTTACCAAAGCATTTTCTAAGTAAATTTCTAATAAACAAAATAAGGAAGGGATTATTTAACCAATACCAGCATAAAAGCAAACAAACCTTTTGAACTTCAAAAATCACCTTCCCAGTAGCTGTTTACATAAAAAATGATATGTGAAATAAAAAATTAATTTTACCTACTTATGAGAGGAGAAAGAAAAAAGGTTGATTACCACTTGACTTGAAAAAAATACAAGGTCCAAATAATTCAAAGATGACATGTTTTTCCACTTTTTAGCTAAATTTTCTTCCATTTGCTCCAGATTTTACTTTATTTACAAGAAATTATAGGGGATTCACTTAACTATTGCTTTAGTACTTTTTATTATCAGATGAGCTACAGGGATATAGCAGAGAAGATGTGGCAGATTTGTGAGAATCACCATGTAGTGGGTCCCAAAATAGCACACAGTGTTTCAGAATACATAGTAGAATAAATCAGGTCTGGCATGGCTCCTCTAAGCTGTCTTCAATACCCACCAACACACACACACAAAAGGATGCACCTACTTACCACTCACAGCTGCTGTTTTGAACCACATTTGGTTCTGTCTTCCCGTCAGTCACAAATTTTTATTGCCGTCTCACTATTCTGTGTGACCATAACCATAGTTTCCGTAGTTGCGAACTTGGCTCTTTGGAATTTAAATCTGGCTGCATCACAACTCTGCTTACCTAGATTATGTCTGCAAATAGACTTTAGATTTGCTTCTGCATGGGGAACCCCACTTGCCTAATAGCGCCCACATTTATTTCCTTATCAAATGTTCGCTGAAACTATATTAGATGTCAGGCACAGTTCTAGTCACCAAAGAAGCAAAAGCACCTACATTATATATCAGCTAGCCTGACCATGGATTTGGAGCAAGAACTAAAAGGAATTACCTACAGATTTCTTGTCAATACCTTAGAATATTTTGAAATTGGTTTGCTGGTAATTTTTTAAGAGCATGGGTAAAAAATGAATGTCATTAATAGAATAATAATGGGAAGTATTAACTTGTGTGTTCTCCCAACACCCTCACCCCATCTCAGTCCAGAAGGTTAGAGCATTTCACTTTGTTAGCTTAAGGGAGAGACCCCAGTAGAATATAAATAACAAAGCAAGTTGATTATTTTGGAGCTTCAAAATAATTGCACACACACACACACACACACACACACACACACTACTCACAGGTCTGGAAACGTAGATACTATATTTTGCAGATTGAAATGTTTTTGATGATATTATGCATAAATTACCTATACTTATAAACTTTATGAAAACTATGGGGATCTGGAGGATTATTTACTAAGCTAGATTTCCCCCCTGCCTTACAAGAGAGAAATTCCCTGGATGAGATTAATGAGAAGTTCAGTTGGAAATAAAAATAGTAAGATGCTGGTGAGCAACTCTAAGAAGGGTTTGAGAGGTTGGAGAGGAGAGGAGACCTGTGCTTAACTTTCTAAGAGAAGCCAAGACTCAAGTTGTAAGAACTATCAACTCCACGCTTATACTAAGATGAAGGCAGCAGTGACATCCCGTGCTTGGGACAGGCCTTGACACCACTCTGCCTGTGCAGCCTCGGAGAGCAGGAGAGGATGAACTCAAGTCTCTGAACTGAGCTTCTTGGGGTGGCAAGGGACACACCATAATTCACGGAGTTGACTCTGAGTTGGTCAAGAGTTAGTGTCTGCCATGTGGTTAAATAAGTGGAGTGTGAAATTCTGTTGTAGAAAAACAATTTTTATACACTTGAGTTTATAGTCTGACATAGCATACCTACATGTAGTAAGAATCATGTTACACCTCACGAGGCATTTATAGCTGGATAGTGAAGAAGAGAAATTTACAATAAAATGAAGAACTCGTAAAAGCTTTAAAGAGGAATGAGGGATCTGTAGGTTCTAAGAGGCCTAGTATTAAATTAGAAAATAAAGGTAAAGGTGTACTAAAACAAGTACACATACATTTTGTTGGTAGTATAAATTGGTACAAAATCCCACAGTATTTACCCTTCTAAGGATTTATACTGAGTAAATAATACAAAATATATTCAAATCTGTGTATTTGGTGATGTTAAGTTTGACATTATTTATAATTACACACAAATTCAACACTAACAGCAGGAATTAAATTTTCATTTCTAGTGAGGTATTTATAAGCCATTAAAAACCATTGCTTTTAAAACTATGAGATATCAAGGAAAATTGTTTATGAAAGAATATAGTTGAAAACTAGAATGTAAAATACACACACATATACCCACATGCACACACACAAATATATATATATATATATATATATATATATATATATTATGAATACAATTAAAGAAGAAACATGCTTAGAAATAAAATACTAATACTGGGGTAGTGGATTATGAGGAAATAGTTTCTCAGTATTGCCATTTTTATGAGGTTATAATATTTCCTAAGTTATTATAATTAATACATTTCAAAACTGTTAATTAAATAACTAAAGTTACTAAATAACTAAAGAAACTTTCATTCACTTAATTTAGTCGATAATTTAATCAGTAAAATAACTTTAATAAGTGAAACAGAGGAACTATCCTTTGAGACTGAACTCATATTCTGTCCAGCCAAAATTTACTGCCAGTCTCAGGTGACGTGCTGCAGATGGACATTCTCTAACATCAGTCTTAGATGTTAAGCGTGCACGGCTTCTTTCAGTAGCTATTTAGAATTCATTTGTACATTGTTCTAAACATTTTAATACCAATAGCAACCTTGGAGATAATAAGTTCTGTAAATTTATTGCCGCTATTGATGTGGTTCTTCCTCTTCTCTACCCCCAGAACTCCTCCCATACGATTTTGAACAGAAAGTGTGAGAATGAACACACTAAGCTCATTCCTGAATTTAGAGAGAAAGTATTTAATCTTCCACTATTTAGAGGGAGAGTAGCTATAGATTTTTGTAGATTCGTTTCTAGCAGATTGAAAAAAGTTGTCTTCTTTTCCTGATTTTTTTTATCTTTTTTTTTTTTTTTGGCTTTTTTAAAATTAAGTTTATTGGGATAACGTTGGTTAATACAATTATATAATTTTCAGGTGGTCATTATAATTTGACATCTATATATTCTATTGTGTGATTACCACCCAAAGTCCAGTTTCCTTCAGCTACCATATCCTGATTTTTCTAGAATGTTTATCATGAATGAATGTTGAATTTTGTCAAATAAATTTTCTGAATTTTTAAGATGATCGTATGACTTCTTCGTGGTGAATTACATTGATTGATTTTTAAATGTCAAACCAACATCACATTCCTGGTGAAAACCCTATTTGCTTGATTAAATTGGTAAAATTTTGCAAATTTTTTTGTCTGTGTTTATGAGCTATATTGGTCTGCAATATCCTTTTTTTTTAAAAAAAAAAAATATCTTTGTGAGGTTTGCTATCACAGTTACTCTGGCTTTATAGAATGAATTGGAAGTGTTTCCTCCTATTCTATCTTCTGAAAGAGTTCATATCAGATTAGTGTTATTTATTCCTTAAATGCTCTATGCCATTGACTTTTTTCACCCTGTCCATGTACCACATTTTCTTGTTTCTTCTGTGTCTCATGTTATAGATAATACATTAAAGAGATTATGGATATGGTGATGGAAAGAGATTAGACTCTGGGTGGTGAGTACACAGTGGTGTGCACGGATGTGAAATTATAAAGTTGTATACCTGAAATTTATATAATTTTATTAACTAAAGTTACTCCCAATAAATTTAATTAAGATTTTAAAAAAAGAAAAAAGAGAGTATTGATTCTGTTATCTTCCTCTGAAGAATTTGGTGCTTGTTTCATCGTGCAGTTAAATTTCCCTCTTATCACCTTGAATCTATGTTATCTTTGGTTTGTTGTTTTGTTAATACAGAACTGTGGAAAGACTCATGCGTTTCCCAAATCTTCCTAATTTGGCAGAACTCAGCCTCTAAATCCTCTCTCCCCATGATTTTTGTTGGTATTTGTTTTAAGCTTTGTTTGGGAAGGTCTAGAATAGATCTTCCTCTAGGTCATAATCCTTACTTCTAAGATGTGCTCACTCTTCTTGTATTAAATGTCAGGGGCACTGAAGAAATAGTAATAAGATATTTCCACAGGGCAAAGCCAGAATGCTAATAATGTTCCTTGGCACTGACCTTCCCACAAAACTGCTGCTATATAAAGTTTTTCTCATCTCCTCCCAACCTCATAGTAGCTACTCTCTAGTAAACCTCAGATGATCTCGCCTTGCTCATGTGCAGCCCAGTTCTCTGGAAAAAATCTACAGAAAACCCTGGCTTATACCCCTCTAATCCCTTCTCTACACAGCTTTCTTCAATGCAATGACCCACTCCACAGATTCTAGCTGCCACATCCACCCCAAAACTCAATCTCTGCCTCCTCAGCTCAGCAGAACCACTGTGCGCTCCACTCAGACTCCACCTCTTTATAGTATTATTTTGAAATCATTTCTAGAAAGAAACTGAGGTTCCTCGCAACTTTCCATTCTTTTGGGAAATACTCCCTATTGTCTAATGCCTCAAAAGCTTTTTTGTCCAGTGTAACAGATGTTTACAGGAGGAAGGGTGATTCAGTACTAGTTACTCTGCTGGTGCCAGAATGTGCCTAAGAAAACTTTAGATGCAATAAAAATAACAAGTTAGCTATAAAATTCCAAATTATGCAAGATTTTACCTCATTAGGTGCTATTGGTTATTTATATATTATATTTCTCAAGTTCTTAGATTCCTAAAAGCGTTATCTGAGTTTATAGAATTTCAGATGATAAAACTAATATGACATTTTATAATATTTTATAAAATTTCTGAGCTAAGAAAGGACCCTATAAAGCAGGCCAGGGTTTAATCCTATCACAATTTACTTATAGTTACCATATTCTTCCATCTTTTCTCCATATCTAAAGGTAAAATTCAGGGCCTTCATGTAGTTATCCTCTCCCAAATAGTGTCCAAATTCTGATTGCTTTCCAGATAAACCACTGTAAGGTCTTTTATGATTTTTCTTTCTCAAAACATTACCTTTTTTTCTCTCCTGTCCCTTAAGACCCTGCCTTTGTGGGCATAGGCATATCCTAATTGCGTTATTGTCTGTCGATGTTATATGTGTCCTAATTTAATAAAAACACATTATATGGTAGTTTTCTATACCTAATTCTTGAACTTCTGAGTGGCTCTAAAGGTAGAAATTTGAATCCCCTCTAAAGAATATGACAAATGTGAAATTTGAAGGCCAGGATTATCGATGCAAGAGCTGACCCAGGGGGCTTTAAAAATCCTGAAAAGGACTCCTCAGAGGCAGCTGTCTAAACTTTCTAATTTCAAAATTAGTCCCATCAGTTAACTGCTCCCTGTTATCATAGTCTTTGTGTTAAAACTTGACTTATTCTGAGGATTTAGAAGCATCATAGTATGATTTCCTTTCTCATGAGAATATTACAGATCGTTTTGTAAGGTTTTAATTTTTAATCAATAAATATTTATTGAGAATATACTATGCTCAAGGAAAAAAAAAATAAAAGACATAATTTCTACCACCAAGACTTTTATGCAAGCTAGTAGTATATATTTACACACAAATAATTATATTACAAAGCAAAAAAAAAAATTATGTTATGAAAGAATCGTGATAAAGGTTCAGAAAAGAGAGGTAATATACAACTTGGCAATCAAGAAAAATGTTAAGGCGTAGGCAGGTGTAGTCTGGACACAGGAGAAAGGGAAGGATTTCTGCAGGTGGAAATAGAGGGCTTTTGAGAAGGAGATAACAGTACATGCAAAGCCTTCAAGCACAAAAAAAAAAAAAAAAGGTGGAGATATTCATAATGTTATAGTTCTTAAGACGGTTGAGGATTCACTCATGTTCATATTATGTTTTGTCACAGATCTGTTACGTATGTTCTCCTGACTACGTCAAGTTGCACATAAGATATAAATGGTTGATGAAGATGAAGTACAAAGAAGATAAATTTTCAAAGAAATTTAAAAGTGAAAGGGGGAAAATGAGAAGAGCCAATGTTTAGTGAGCAGTTACTATGTGCCAAACTGTGTATCAAATTCTTATACGTAATATTGCCTTTAATCTCCGCTTTATAATTATATAAGTGGTTCTTAATATTAGTTTCATAGATGTATAAACTGAAGCTTAAAGAAATTTACTTGCTCCAGGTGACTCAGTTAAGAAAGGCTGTGGCAAGTAGAAGAAACTGAAGGCTTAAAAAAAATAAACATAGAAGTGATTTCACTTGGATAAATAAATAAAAGCATAGAGAAAGGTACACTCAAATATTATCAGTATTTTTCTCTGTATGTAAGTAATTTTCACTTTACTTTTCATTGTTCTTTGTATTTTTCCATTCTGCAATAAGCTTAACCAAAAGAGAGCAGCTTTTTGAAAGAAAAAACAGGAAGTCAGAGAAAATCGTGTTTCAGGCAGACGAGAGTATGCAGGGGCAGAGGAACAGACAGAGTACTACCATTTGTATGAGGGACTGGAACCAAGAAACAGTTATTTATACATTCAAAAATAGTTATTGAATTCCTACTATGTGCCCAGAAAGGAAAAAAAAAAAAAAAAGAATGAACAAAAGAAGACAGAATGACTACGAGGACAAGAGGAGCGAAGTGGAGAGAATTCCTATGAAATTATCTCATTCTCAGTGGCTAAATGTGAGGGTGGAAGTGAGGCGAGGACCTGAGGATGCACAAAACAGTCTGAAGTAATCATTGTGCTTTGCTTTGGAGCCCAGGAGCAAAAGCAGAGAAGAAAGAAAACTGAGGCTATCCAGAGTTGAGCCATGTCAAGATGAAAACAGGAAAAGGGCAAGGGTCAAGAAGATAAAGAGATTTTGAGACCAGAATGACCTTACATTTTTTTTAAAAAAAACTTCTATATGGAAGTTGCTAAGGATGGGCAGAGATAAAGAACCTGATCCTGGAGTTAAATCATGGGTAGGGGTGGGGGTAGAATACTGAGAATACACATTCATGCAGGTAGATGGCGTGGAGTCCAAAGGAATGCCCTAAATTGTCCTTAATGAGCAACAATCTGGGAGCTCAAGGAAGCTATTTGTGGAAACCCGTATGTATTCAGTTCATAGAGCTCTAACTTAATTGGAGAGAAGAACATTAATCCATCATATGCCTGCCCTGACACTCGGATAAATTCCAAAGGATAGTTTTAGGGCGTAATCAGAATTTGGAGACAACTTAGAAATTATGTCCTGAAGTTTTGAATGTTATTAACATTCTTAATTAATGTTTTCTACCTCTAGGATAGAACATTTTTGTTGTTAAGCAAATGGGTGTGAAGCACATAGCCATCCTGTGTCTCACATTCTGTTTTAGTTAGCTAATCCATCAATTAAGGGGACACACTTAAACTGTTCAAAGACAATCAAGAGAGGTCCTGAGCCTAGCACAGTCCAGCCAAACTGATGTGTGGCTGTCCCAGCTGTAGTCCTTACCCAGAGGGCATTCACTCAGTGCCTGAGGTATAGAGACACTGCCTTATTTGTTTTGGCACTAATTGTCTCCCTGCCCTGAAAGAGGCCGGGAAATTGCTTCTATGTTTAGAAACAAGATTGCTCTGTTGAGGCCGCTGGGCAGAGTCTCACCTCTTTATAGAAGCGGGTTATTCCTAGGACTTTGTTTCCTAATTTAGCCCATGGTGGTGGTTGGTCGATGAGCAGACATGGTAGGCGCACACTGAGGGTCCAGGAACCCTTTAAGCCAGTGCCTGAAGAGGCCACTATGGCTATTTCCTAGAGAAATATTAATTGCGAGGGTTTATCCCGTATTACTCTGAGTCAACATTATGGTAGTTCAAGTTTATGATTGTTTCAATTGAATAAGAAATACAACTTCATTATTTTTTAAAAAGTAGATTTCAAACCAATATATGAAAAGTAAATCCAAACTCAATAATTCTCAGTTGTGCCGTGATAAGGAAAAGGCCATTTGTGCTTCATAAGTACCTCTGCGCACCTAAAGAAGAGGTTTCTCCACCATCCATGCTTGCCCTCCTCCCTGTGTACACAGGAAAGCCACCAAAATATTCCTGAGCCATCACAGTAGCCAGGACCTACCTCTCTCCGTGGACATCTAGACTACTCTTCAGTCCCCGATCTAAATCACCCACAAGTTAATGCTTGGATTCCCAGTAAATACTTTCCATTAATTTAATCTAAGCCCCGACTTTTCAAATCCCAGATAGCTAGTCACTATTTACATTAAGCGTACGCAGTCCGGCTTCACACACTACAAAATCACTCCTATTATTCAAGGAGGTGAAACCCATGGGACAGTCGTATACACAGACTGACTCTGAAGAGCTTGTACTTTATCATGACCAACTTCGGTTTATTGTCTTTTTAAGATACGATGAATAAAAATCTTACCCACTGCCTTAAAGAGTAGATCTGCCTTCCAAAAGAAATTCTCAACAGATTAAAGTAAGACTTTCATGACGAAATCAAAGCCAGCCAGATTTGTTTAAATTTTAAAATGAGAAACGCCTTGCACTGTTTATGTCGTCATGAAAACTTTCATATCACAATGAGAACTCTCCAAACAGTGCTCCCCATTTCAGTCTAAAGGAACTCTATTCTTCCAATTACTCAGGCTCTCAGCTATGAAATCATCCTTGACTCCCCTCTCCAATACTCCAGTCAACCGTGTGGGCTTTGTCTTCAGAATATATCCAGCCCAATTACTTCTTACTCTGCTACTTCTACTGTGACCTAAGCCACCATTGTCTCCCACCTGGATTACCGCAGTAGCCTCCGACCTGATTTTCCTGCTTTCACCCCTTTTCTCCCAGCTCTCCTTTAGAGCAGATCACATCGCACCTCCACCATCTTAAGGGTAAAAGTCAGAGACTTTCCTATGGCCTCAGTCTGCTCACTGACTCCTCCTGCCGCTTGCCCTCAGGCTCATTCCCTCCTCCCTCCCACCGCCCCCCAGCCAGGTTACTACTCCTCAGTCTATTAAGTGTTCTCCCCAGGGGTCTTCGCACTTAGTGTTCTCTCTGGAGCCCTCTACCTCAGATGATCCTGTGACTTTACTTCCTTACTTCCTTCACCAAAAGAAGCCAAATCTCTCCACCCCATACAAAACAGCTACAGACAACCTCGCGCTACCTCACACACTGTCACCTTCCTCTGCTTCGGTTTTCTTCATAGCTCTTACCACCCTTGACATAGAAATATTTACTTGCTTATTACAAGTCTCCTTCATTACCTGGCCAGTAGTAGGTACTCGATCAACATTTCTTGAGTAAATGGCAATAACAATAAACATCTGTTTGGCCCCTAGACTTCCTGTATAACAGTAGTAAGAAACATAGAAATATGAACACATGGTATCATCAATATAACAACCATAGCCCATCATCCAATAGTAAACAAAGACTTCTGTAGAAGTCTAAAACGAAAACAAAAACTAAAATGTGCTACACTAACTTGATGAACTTTAAACCTAAAGGAATACAATTATTTTAAATTTGGTAAATTAATTTGAACGAAAAATAAATCTATCTCCTACAATACTGGACATCAAAGCAAACTTGAACCAGCCTGTCTAATATCTTGGTGACGAAATTCTGTTGAGGCATTGAGAAGGCTTTCATCTCTCATATAAGAAAGCATTGCATTCTTCCTTTTTAGGCATAACCCCTTCTGTCAATTATAACAATATTTCTCTGTGCCTATTGATATTTCTCTGCTATAGCAGATTATTTGTGTTTTCTATCCACTTTCCACTTTTTTTCACTCTTAGCCCAGCCCAGACCAAGCAAATAGAAACTCGGGGCTCCCAAATCAGGGGGAAGTTTTCACCCAATATCTAAGAGACAACAGCACTGGTGAGGGGTGATGATTAGTAACACAAGATCTTTAAGAGATGCTAAGATTTTAATTAAGAGTTGTCAAAAGCTGTAGCCAGAGAGAAAGTAAATATCAGGAAAACTGAAAATCTCTCAAAGTATGAATTGACAGGAATATGGGGAAAGTTTACTCTTTCACTTATTCACCAAGCACATTGGACTTAAAAAGACCAAAATCCATTCCCTCAGTTTGGAAAAATGCAGACAAGCACACAGATCTTTACCATATGAAATGATAAATTCTTTTATAGGAGAACATAGGAAAGAAATGTAACCCAAACAAGGCTTTGATATAACAATAGACGTGGATTCTAAAACCAGTTTAGCATTTCTCTGCAATATATTAGACAAATTACTTAAATTCCCCCAAACTCTGGTTTCTTTCTGATAGAGGATAAAAAGGCTATTTTAAAAATGATAAAAACAGTAAAAATATGTACTGCATACTGGGCATTTCTGTTTCCCCCTGGAAACTGCCTATAACCTGATATATATGTTAACAAATCAATATTATTTTTCTTGACTTTATGAGGTACAACTGGTATTCTTATATTTCATATGGAAAAACAGAGACAAGAGTGGTAGTCAGTAACAAAATGTCACCCTGTAATACCAAGAGCTCATCGAGGGGGTTCCTGCTGGAATCTCACGCAGAGAGGGGGTGAGTGGGACTGAGGAGGGCTGGCAGGGATGTGAGGATGAGAACAAAATGGAGAATCCTTCATGGGAATGAATTAGTCTGACCACTTTAGGTGCATCTAGAGTCCCGAGAAGAATCCGTAAAATAAAATAAAAGAATTAAATGAATACGAGATGAATAAGAGTTTAAAGACAAAAAGTCAGTAGTAAAACTCAAAGGCTAGATATCTTTGTATCAATGTCTGGAACTCTCTAACTAGAACGAAAGACAGTGCATGTGACCCTAGCAGAAGCTCCTGCATGGAATTGGGGAGCAAGTCTACTAAGGCAACAAATTTGAACTTAGCCGTACTCTTATGAAGACCTAGAAACTCAAGTACCATACACTGAAGCAAACGTGAGTACTTTGGGTTGCCTCCTATGGGAACCCTCACTAACACTGACTTTATTTGTATTGACACTGTTTCTTAAGTTCCCGCACTATTGCTGTGAGAGCAGCTATAACATTACTTACCTCTGATTGAGGCTAAATGCTATGCAAATTACTTTATGTACATCATTGCATTTAATTCTTATAATGATTTTGAGGTAAACTTTTATTTTCCCCATGTTATATTCATCCAGAAAAAAAATATTAAATAACTTGCCCATGGTCGTAGAAGTATTAGATTGAGCAACATGAATTAAAAAAAAATTTTGTATATTTTCAATTACAATTGACATACAATATTATATTAGTTTCAGGTGTACAAATAGTGATTGGACATTTACATAATTTTAAAGTGATCACCCCGACAAGTCTAGTACTCATCTGACACTGTACACAGTTATGACAATATTATTGACTATATTCCTTATAGTGTTCTTTACTTCCTGGTACAGTTTTTACAACTGGCAATTTGTACGCCTTAATCCTTTCCCCTTTTTTAACCCCTCACACTCCTCCCAACCGGCAACCATCAAAATGTTCTCTGTATCTATGAGTTTGTTTCTGTTTTTTTTTTTTTTTTTTTCATTTATTTTGTTTTCTGGATTCTTCACATAAGAGAAATCATATAGTATTTGTCTTTCTCTGTCTAGTTTATTTCACTTAGCATAATACCCTCTAGATTCATCCATGTTGCAAATAGCAAAGTTTCATTCTCTTCTATGGCTGAGTAATATTTCATTGTATGTAATATTTCATTGTATGTAATATTTCATTGTATGCATCGCTTCTTCCTTATCCAGTTATCTATTGTTGGACACTTAGGTTGCTTCCATATTTTGGCTATTATAAATAACTTCACTATGAACACAAGGGTGCATATGTCTTTTCAAATTAGTGTTTTGGATTCCTTCGAGTAAATACTCAGAGACATGGGATTGCTGGGTCATAAGGTAGTTCTATTTTTAATTTTCTAAGAAACCTCCACACTATTTTCCCCAGCGGCTGAACGAATTTACAATCCAACAACAGTGCACAGTTGTTCCCTTTTCTCCACTTCCTTGCCAACGCTTGTTGTTTGTTGACTTATTGATGATAGCCATTCGAGGTGTGAGGCGATATCTCACTGTGGTTTTAATTTGAGCAATATGAATTTACTGACATTCCACAATTTTTTTGACCTACAAAAATGACAGTTTTATATGGTCAAACACTGGTAAGTGCAAATCTCAATGAAAACCAGGTCTGACCTATCTGGTCAGTCACTGTGTAAGATACTTTCCCACAGAGTGAGCTCTGGTGTGAAACAAAAGAATCTTAAGCCAAAGAAGGTAAACCTGGCAAGGGACACTCATAAGGCTGTATCTTTAATGAAGTCATTTGCCTCTACTTATTACCTACAGTTAAAAGAATATTTGAAACTAAATGACTTTGTAGATCGAGAATTTAACCTGCCTTTTTATAGAAGCACCTCTCTTTGGCCTTATGGGAAATTTAGGTTTAAAAATTTCTTGGTAGTGTTTAACAGATTCTAAACCTTATTCACACACATGAAGTATATTTAATATGAGTAATACCACTGAGAATTTTTTATAAATTTCTGTCCCTAAAAGGAAAGTTATGTTCTGTAACAATAGCAAAGAATTCATGTAAGATAAGCTGACAGGAGATTCTCTACAGATTTATGCTGTTGTAACAACTGAAAAGGTTTAATTTAACCATTCAGGCATTTCTATTAAAATGGTGTTGGGAAGAAATATACCTTTTAAAGAAACTCATAAAACATTTCTGATTTGTAACAGATTTAATTGACTTTAATACCAAGTATTTTTCTATTGTCTACTACATTTAAGGATTTTAATTTTTATTGAATACCAGAGGTATGATGTGTATCTAAAAGTAACCACTTAGTAACACCTAATAAGGAATAACTGCCACTAAAAACTGGAAAATCCCATGAAAAAAGAAAAGCAACTTATCTTTGTAATGTGATCCAGAACATTTTCTTTTACAAAAGACTGCCACATCAGTCTTTCTGTTACTTTTCCTTTAAAAAACTGTTTAAAAATTAGTCTTCCACATTGACACAGACGACAATATGGCAGTTACCAGAGGGGAAGTGGGGTGGAGAGAGGCTGAAGAAGGTAAAGAGAGTCAAATATATTGTGATGGAAGGAGACGAAACATTGGGTGGTGAGCACACAACGCAACATATGTGATGATGCATGATAGACATGTACACTTGAAACAGGTCATCTTGTCAACCAATATTCCTCCAATCAACTTAATGTTTAAAAAATAGAGTAGTGCAAAGAATGATGCAAAACAGCTATCATATGTTCAATTATATATGTATGTAAGAAGTAGGATGAGAATTTTAATTCAGTCTCTTATTTTTATAACCCATGTGAGCAAAATCATGAAGTGCTTATTAAATTTATTGTGGCTTTTGTAATATGGGTTGTTAATGATAATGAGGGTAGGACAAGTACCTGTTGCTTATTGACTAAATGTTTTCTGGGATTAAGAAGAGTTTGACCCACCTGAGAGATTATTTATCTTTTCTGCCTGAGAGGTGTTAACTCCTAGGGAGAGACATCTATTTATTCTAGTTCTCCCTGAGAATCCAGTGGACTACATGCAAACATTATTTTCTGATTCATAAAATAGACCTTACCCACCATCCTAAGTTTTTACACCTAAATATAGGGTCATTTTCTCCTTCTGATTTAGTAAAATATAAAAATATGAATGTTTAATCACTACCTAACTGAATTTCAAACATCTTTTTTGTTCTCAACTAGATGAGCAAGTTAACACTTTTTTTCAGGCTTTATTGAAATGTAAGTGACTTATAATACATAAGTTTAAGGTGAACAATGTGATGATTTGATACGTAAATGTTATAAAATGATTACAACAATAGGGTTGGTCAATACTTCTATCACCTCACATAATTACCTTTGTGTGTGTATGATGAGGACATTTAAGATCTACTCTCTTAGCAACTTTCAGTTGCACAATGCATAGTTAAATATAGTTCCCAAGCTATACATTAGGCCCCCAGAACTTATTTATCTTACATCTGGAAGTTTGTACCCTTTGATAAACAACTCTTCCTCTCCTCCACCCCCACCCCAACCTCTGGCAACCACCAATCTCTCTCTGTATCTATGAGTTCAACTACTTTAGATTCCACATATAAGTGAGATAATGAAGCATTTGTCTTTCTCTGTCTGACTTATTTTACTTAGCATAATGCCCTCAAGATTCTTCCATGTTGTTGCAAATGGCAGAATTTCCTTCTTTCTCATGGCTGAGTAATATTTATATATAAGTAAAATTAAAAATATATGTCAGGTCATCTTTATCTATTCATTCATGATGCACACTTAGGTTGTTTCCATGTCTTGGCTATTGCAAATAATGCTGCAATGAAAGCGAGGGAGCAGACATTTCACTGAGGTCCTGATTTCATTTCCTTTGGCTATATAACCCAAAGTGGGATTGTTGGATCATATGGTTCTATTTTTAATTTTTTTAAGAAACCTCCATACTGTTATCATAGTGGCTGCACCAATTTATATTCCCACTGCACAAGGGTTCCCTTTTTCTCACATCTTCAAGAAAATTTGTTATCTCTTGTCTTTTTGATAATAACCATTTTAACAGGAATGGAGTGATACCTCATTGTGATTTTGATTTGCATTTCCTTGATGATTAGTGATGTTAAACACCTTTTCATGTACATACTGACCATTCGTATGCCTTCTTTTGATAGAATTATCTATTCAGATCTTCTGCCCATTTTTAAATTAGATTGTATAATTTTATTTTTATTTTTATTTTTATTTTTGCCATAGAGTTGTTGAGTTCCTTGTGTATTTTGGATATGAACCTTTCAAAAAATAGATGGTTTGCAAATATTTTCTGTTATTCCATAGACTGCATTTTCATTTTATTGATTGTTTCATTTGCTGCCATTTAAGTCATTTGGACTTAAATAGAAGTCCAGTATGGGAAAAAATATTATAATTACAAATTTGCAAATCTAAGTTCAATTTAAAATCAAAACACAGGAAAGGGATAAGAAAATACTTTCTAAATTTAGGGGACTTTTTTTTCTCAGTATATACTTCCCTAGTATAACCCACCATATTAACAATGTTTTAAATTCAATTTTTTATACAATTAGGTCATCAACTTCAAGTCCAAGTCTCACCCATTTTGCCAAAGATATGTTTTATCCTGTATTTGATCATTAAAATGAAGCTTTAAAATGTAATGGAAAGAAAACTATATAATAATGTAGCCGACACTTAAAGCTAGTAAAATATAATTTAACTCCATATCATACCAGCACTTTCAGTTTTCTTTTTACTGCTATTCGCTGTGTCCTAAATAAGCTAAAACAGTGATAATTTGTGGAATGTACTAATCTCTATGCAGAGTAATGCAATAAATTTAGATGAACTTGTTTCAGAAGCAGAAATGTTTCCTGCCAAAAAGTTAAAAGGGAGAAAAATGAAGCCCTCTTAGAGCTCTTTTTATTTTGAATGTTGTCATAGTTACTGAAGAGAAATTTATGTTTTGAAGACTTTTTCTTAGATGTTAAATGCTGTGACCAATTGTGGTAGTGACTAAGAGAAGAATAAGATTGATGAGGAATTTCTTTTATAAACATCTTTTCAAAACCTGTCTTTACTAATTATTCATTTTCCACCTACATTAGACTTAAAGTTGGCTGTGTGCAGAATTTTTTTGATCGTTTAAGCTATTTTTAGTCATAAACATTTGAATACAGATATAGGTTGAATTTAATTTCTGAATGTTCAGCCAAAGTCTAAATTTAAAAGCTCACGTTTAAAAATATATCTTGTGGGCAAGCTGCATAAAATAAGTGAATTGATAAATAATTCTGAGTATAAATAGTAGAGAATTGTTTCAAAATAATTTAGTTTTATAATGGCATTCTTATTCCAAGTATCTCCAGAATAAGAGGATGTTTGGTTGAGCATTATAATCCTCCAATATTTCAGCAGAAAAGAACCTTAAGGACCATTTAGTCCAATAGTCCATGTTGTTGAAAATGAGGAAACTGAGATTCTTAGTGTTTTGCACTACGTCTTGTTGCTAATTAATAACAAAGCTTGGACTTTAACCAAAATCACATGATTCAAATTACATTGCTTTTTTTTCTGACACAAGGCTTATGTCAAGAGGCTATCAAAATAAATTTATCCCATTAGAGAGGTTTGCAAAGTGTGTTTCTTGAAGTCCTAATGCTCTTTCAGCTACCCTATTAGTCACAGGAAGATCTTCCATTCTATACCCACTTTAACCTATACACTTTCTCTTTTTTTTATATTTTATGCTATGTTATTTTGAATAAATATTTCATGTTTAAAAATATTCTCCTACTAAAAAAGAACGTTTGAAAATTATTTCCCAACTACTGGTTTGAGCTATATAGAGAACTAAAACTTTTCCACTGCCAATATATAAAAGTGATTGACTAAAATCAAATAAACATTCTTTAATATCTCTTATGACCTTCTAAAAATATCTTAGTGTCAGAAATACAGAGGGTTTAAAAACTAGGAACCTCCTGAAAATGGTTGTCTCTCCAACAAATTAGGCACTTACGCTAACACGACAACCTGAAGAAAGGGGATGAGGGAGAGCATGTGAACTATAATCCCTTCATGAAATTGGGATACTCAGAAGAGTACACCCTCCAGAAAAAGGAAGACTAGAAAAGCAGTCTTCCCAGACAGGGAGATAAACATCATCTATTTCCACTTGTGTTCTGAGTGCGGGGGGTGGGGGGTGGAATTTCCCTTGAAAATGAGCAATTTCAAGCTGATAAGTTAATATAGAAATTGTTCCTGGGCCAGTGATACCTATAGGAAACTTAGCTGAAACTCTTTAAAAATGTCTACTAAAAGATACATCTTAAATTTAGGATGCACAGACAAAATCTTTTCAACAAGAGTTCACAACTGGAATTTAAAATATATAGGAAACAGCCAACCATGAATGAGAATCAGCAGGAAACCACAGCCAAATTAGAGTCTCAAAAATCTCAAATAATGAACAATCTAACAGAGGCTATAAAGTAAAATTAAGATCACTAAAAGAGGAAATAGAAAACATAAAAACAGACCGCTAGTTAAAAAGAACAGATTTAAAATATTTTTAGAACTTCTAAAAATAAAAAATAAGGTTAATACAATTAAAAACACAATAGGTTACATAGTAGATTAAACATGTTTAAAGAGAATATGTATTATGGAGAATCAACATGAGAAAAATACACAGACTAAAGATAGAAGCATAAAGGGATAGGAAATATGACAGTGTGTTGTATAGAATGAGATGATACAACAAATGTACAATTGGAGTACCAGAAAAAATGAATAGAAAAATGAAGTATGGCACTATTTGAAGAATAATAGCTAAGAATATCCCAGATAAAAGTTCAGAAATCACAATGTGTCTAAAACAATTAAAACAAAAACAAAAACAAACCTCAGTGTATGAGAGAAAACCTGCAGAATACCTAAGGCAAAGAGAAATTTTTAAGTGTAATCAAAGAGAAGAAATGAATCACCTATAACAGACTTCAACAGCAACGATAAGGCCAAAAGACAATGGAAGAAGGAAACTGAATTTGGAAGAAAGATAGAATGCAACAATTAGGGTGCACAAGGAATCTGTGGATAAATATATGGATAAATCTAAGCATAGATTTTATAAAATAATAATTATCATAATGATTAATTTACTGGTGATAAAAATAGGATGGAACTAATGCTCTACAGCAGCAATATATAAGATAGGAAGGAGGCGATGAGAATTAAAACATAAGATTCTTCCATATCTTTAAAGAAGATGAAAGTAGTAGTTAATACTAGATTTTTGTAAGCCAACCATGTAAGGTGCAACCACTGGAATAAAATAAATAACTTTCACCCCAGTAAAGAAGAGAAGGCAGAATAAAGAAAGACTATTAAACTAGAATATAGAGAAAAACTAATCAAGATAAATATCAATAATAATAAAAAAAATTTTGTTACAATTGGACATAAATATTTTAGCAATAATAATAATAAAAGTATATACTTTAAAATTTTTGATCAAAAAAATATAACCATGTGATGTTTAGAAGAAACATGCCATACAGAAACAAAATGGCTAAAACTAAAGAAACAAAAAAGACAAACCACCAACTCTAACAAAAGCGGTATGAATCCCCAGCAAACATTATACTCAATGGTGAAATACTGAAAGCTTTTCCTCTAAGATCAGGAACAAGGCAAGATGATGGCTTTAACCATCTCTATTCAACATAATACTGGAATTCTTCCCTCCTCACTTTCTTCCCCTCCCTCCATATGGTCTTTTATTGTCTGTCTATGTGGGCCAGCCACGTAGCAGCCCCGGGGCACTAAAAATGCTTTCAGACTGAGTAAGGACTGTGAGTTTTCCAAGGAGGTTGCTTTTCCTTTTCTGACCTACCCTCTGAGGCCATGCAACGTCATTTCTACCATAACCTGTTGGTTATAAGGGAGTTAGAAACTTGGCTAGAATCAAAGCGAGGGAAATTAGACTCTACATCTTAATAGGGCTGTTGTAAGGTTCTGAAAGAATATATGAGGCAGGAGATATTCTTCCCTTTCATGTTACTACAAAGAACAGTTCTGCTAAACTTTCCGCCATTTGATAACAGGACTCTTACTTCCTCCAGCCCCCAATAATATTTCCTTCATTTTCTTTTAAGCCCTCACTGACAGCCTTCTGAGGCCATTTATGCTTCTGCCAACACTTTTCTGGATTCCCTTAACTCATTGTGAAATCTAGCTTCTACCTTCTGTCCATACCAAAACCAAAGCAACATGTTTTAGATTTTTGTCATAGCAGTATCCCATCTACTAATGTCAAATTTTGTCCCAGCTACTATTGCTACAAAACAAACCACTCTAAAACATGGTGGCCTAAAATAGCAACAATCATTGTATTACTCCTCATGGGTTCTGTGGGACAAGAATTTGGTGAGGGCTCATCTGTGTGGTTCCCACTCAAGGTCTTTTATTAGAGACAATATGGTTGGGCTTGTACATCTCTTCATGTAACCTCAGGGCTTCCCCGTGTGGTTCGAGCTTTGTCACATCATGGTGGCCTCATGGCCTTCATATGGATTCCAACATTAGTCTTCTAGCAGACAAGGCAGAAGTTTCATTGTATTTTGTGACCTAGCCTTGCAGGTCACATCTGCCACATTCATTGAGCTACAAAGGAGACAGATATTCTCCCATATTTAAATGGAAGAGAATTGATCTCCACCTCATGATAAAGGTACTCAAACAGAGGCTCAGAAACTACAAATCTGGCCTGCTACCTGGTACTGTACATCAAAATTTGTTGAACCACAATATGCTTCATTCATGCATTTCTGCGTCATCCATGGCTGCTTTCCTACCATAGCAACAGAGCTGAGCAGGCACTGCATGGCCCACTATTTACTAGCTATCTCTCTACAGAAAATCTGCTGAACCCTGTTCTAGAAAGATAGGTGGGAAAGAAGATATTACTGTGGTCATTTCTGAAAAATACAATCTGCAACAAACATATTAAATTTTTAAGGTTCCTAAAAAGTTTTCAAGGATTAAGCGAATGAAAGCCATCAAATTAAAAACTGAGAAAATATAAATTGACTTATGTCTTAGAAAAATTAAATTATTCATTAGCAAAATTCAAGGTGGATTATACACCATCCAAAGATTTGGAGTAAACAAAGGCAGATAGAATAGGTCTAAGGAGGCATACAGAAAACAAAAACAAAACGATAAACAGAATAAGTTGAGGAACAGAAGTAAAACCAACAGTTATTTCAATAACAATTATAGATAAACATCCCAATTAAAATATAGACTTCACTTAGAGTTTTTACAAATCCAACTAGAAGTATCTTATAAGATACACGCTGAAAAACAAGCACACAGAAGTTTTATAATAAGGATGAAGGGAGTCATAATAAGTAACAGTAAAAGCCTTTGAAGTTAGACAGTTATTTGAATCCTGACACTACCAACTATATGACTTTGAACAGGTCTCTGAGATGGTCTCCTGATACGTAAAATAAGATAAGACTATCCACCATATCCTGCCATGAAATAAGATGACTGGTATTATTACATGCTCAATAAATAAAATGTATTGATTCCTAACGACAAAAGGATAGGTAAAAATATACGACATACTGGTTGTATTTGCAAAATTTCTGAAAATAAGTTTGGCAATATGTATCAAAGACCTTAAAAATTCAGGTAAATAGAATGTATCCAAGAAATCACAAATACGTGTTCAGATATTTGTATCCAAGGACATTAACCACCGTTTTAGTTATAATAGTGGAGAAATAGAAATAACCCTAAAATCTCGCAGTTGAGCCAGTGTTAAATTATGACATAATATATAATTAATAAACACAATGTTACCAGGTAATAATAGTTCAGGGCTTGTTTCAGTTAAAATCAGCTTCATTCTTCCAACTTTTCAGGCTACAACTTGGAGCCATCCTTGATTCCTCTTTCTCTCTGATTTGAAACCTGACCTGTTATTCTAAATCTGACATTCCTCCAGAAGATAATGGATCTGACCACTTCCTACCACTCCTCTGCTAAACACCTTAACCCAAGCTACTGTCGATCCCTCCTAGATTATTGCAATAGCCTCACTGGTCTTCCTGCTTCTGCCCTTAACCTTCCTCTTGAAAAGACGACCTGGCTTATCATGCTAAAACCTAAAGCAACTCGTGTCGCTCCACTGCTAGAAGCCTCCTCCATGTCTTCCCCCCTCAGTCAGAACAATAGCTGAAGTACTTACTGTGACTTTTAACACCCACCTGATTTGTTGCTCCCAGTTACTCTTCTGACACCATATCAGACCTGCCAGATGCAATCCAGCCTCTTTGATGACTTCAAGGAGAAACACCTCACTTCCAGATACATAACTTCCAAGTGCTGAAGCCAGTTTACTCTTGTCAATAAGTGCCTATTACTCCCTCATTTCCATAAACTAACAATAGGAAGCTTGGTCAGTCAACACTATATTTTCCATATAGACAAAGGGGAGAGTGACAGAGATAGACCCAGGACTATTTATTTTTATATTGAGAATTGTACTTGCAATTTTTTACTTACATCTTAACAAGTCTGCACCTAACGGTCTGAGATATCAAATATCAAACTAAATATTACAGCCATCCATGAAAACTTTGACCTGAATAGAACAGTAAATAACTTTACACTTACTACGTAATGTCACTTCTCAACTGGTGGAAAATACGAAACTAAGAACTATGCTTTTAAATAGCAAGTATCTGTCTTTATTATGTACGTGTTCTTATGCATAAAAACATGTTTTGGTTTTATAAATTGCTAGCCTTCTGAGTACTGCTATATGAACAGTCAATAGAAACTCTGTAGTGATTCTAGTTATGAAAGCTGCAATTAAGTACAGTAAATATTTATGTTATCCTGAATTTATAGCGAAAATTGAAATGAGGATGATCAGGAACTGACTGACATGTCACTAGTGTAATAGGTGACATCTGATTTTTTCCATTCTGCTTTCACAATGAAGTTGTTACTCTAAGCTCATGGAGAGAGAGAGAGAGAGAGAGAGAGAGAGAGAGAGAGAGAGAGAGAGAGACTGACTGACTTAGAGTAACAGCACCGTCTAGACAACAATCTGGTTTATTATTTTGCTTAATGACGTCTTAGTCTGTCACATCAAATTAGAACCAATCAATTTAAATCCCAATATGTTCTTCGAATCAGGCAAGTTTTATAATATTTTAAGTTTTGCTATTAATAGTGCAGTAAAAATGCGTAGAAAAAGACTTATTTGGTGGACAGAACAATTACCAAGAAGACCTTTGGCCAGGGAGCCCAGATATTTTTAACTCTATTTCAGCCTGTAGCTGAAATCCACATAATCTTCTATGTAGCCTTCTATATATTAAAGCTACTCTGAGGCCCATTGAACACTGTGGAAAATTTTCCCAGTGGATCAGCCCGTTTGCAGAACCAGGTGTTTCTGTAATTGTGACACTGTGAAAAACATTCATAGTGCTCCAAGGTCCTTTAAATTCTCATTCCACCTGCGCTTTCTGGTTGAGTCCAGTGGCTGCTTATGCTTTTCAGGGATCTCCTTGTTTATGTAGGTGCGTTTCTTTGTTTCCGAATTTATTTTGCCACATTTTAAAGAGGAAAATTTATAGAAAAAGATTTAACAAGCTGATGTTGGGAGTCACTCACATTTCGACCAGGTGCACGCCTAGTGTGCAAGTGTAAAGCAATGAACAGGTAAGGAAAGCGTGATGTGAACAGGAGTCTCTGAAGGATTAATTGTGTATGTCCATAATGAATGTACCCCAAGGTACATGTTAAACATCTGTTATAAGTTAAGACATTTTCTCGCTTATCCCCTTCTTTCCAGTTTCTCCATGTCATTTATAGACATACAGTAAGTATAGACTATATTTGGATATCGTGAGAATGAATGTCCCTTTTCACTATTAAATATAATTTTATAGAAATTTTAATTTTCAGGTAACAAACATAAATTTCTACTTTTCTAAATAACTGCTTATTTTCATATTTGAAAATAGTTCATTTCTATTTAAGAGTGCTATATTAAGGACATATCTTAATTTCTTAATCCTCGTTTTTTCACTTCAAATTAGACAGTAATTAAATCACTTCACCTAGGTCCACGCCTAAACTTTTTCATATAGAATAATTTTTAACTGTTACTCAGTTTCTTCATTCTGAAAAATTTAGATGACCTCTATTATTAAATTCAATTTTTAATCAAAATAACTTTTTCTTAAATATTCATTTCAAATAATTTATATTACTTTGTTTTTGGTCTTTTATACCTTGGAACATATTATTTACTTTTCCAAATTCTTTATACTAAAGTATACTTTGTATAAAATAAATACTTTGATTCTTTTTAATACTATATAACCTTACTAATGATGCTTTTAAACATGACGTTTTTACAACTAAGTCAAAATATATAATTAGAAATCACATGGGAACATATAAGAATGGAAAAAGTATAATCTTGGGATGAAATTTAATATAATACCTAGTCTAAATAAACACCTTTTTTCTCACATTTTAATTAAGAAAAGAGTAGAAGTTTGTGTCAACAAATAATTTTTTAAGAAAAATACTGCACTTTTCTCATGGCTTTTTGAAGATTCAACATTTATATTCACTCAATGTTTGTTATTCAAAAGAAATGGGAAATATTTTAGTCATACTGATATTTCCAAACACTAAAGTTATTTAGCAGCATTTATTTGTTCCACAAACCTAATTACATCCCCATTACATGCCAAATGAGATCAGACATCCAAATGTTAAGGGAATCAGTATCTTTTCATGCAAATATTTTTCAAATTTAACATGATAGACAATTGGAGTGTCCTTGGACTGAAGTAAACACGAAGCAATGACTGTCTGGCCATTCGAGTGGAGGGGGCTTTGGTTTTTGCCTCTACTTTTTTTTAACTTAAAAAACAGAAACTCTTTTTCTCAAAGTTATAGAGGCTGAAAGTCCAAGGTCAAGGCACCTCCAGAGTGGATTTCTCCTGAGCCCTCCGTCCTTGGCTTGCGGACAGCAGCCTTCTCACTGTGTCCCCACATGGCCTTTTCTCCATGCACATCGGCTTCTCTTTCTTAGGACGCCAGTCCTGTTCGGTTAGGATGCCACCTGTGTGACCTCATTTAACCTTCACTACCTCTTAATTACATCCCTGTGTCCAAATACGGTCACACTATATTTGAGGGTTAGGTAGGGCTTCAACATATGAATTAGGATGGGGGACGTGACTCAGTTCAGTTCATAACACATAATGATTATTAAGAATACCAGATTTGTATTTAGAAGGTATGAGTTCTATCAGCATTGTGATATCAGGGCACATCGTGCAATTTCACTAAGCATTTCTTTCCTCACATATAAAACAGTGACAATAATGAGTTTATACCAAATTACTTAAAATTACTTGACCCAAATTTCAAATCATTGATTGCGAAACTTTCTATTAGCAGGGAGCAAACACAAAATGAGGATCATTTTTCAGTAAGTGAAATGAATGCCATTAGAGCTTTAGCGTTCAAATTAGAGGCTGCACATTGGCAGCCCATGGGCCAGAAACAGCAAACTGGCAATTGGCCTGCACGGTGTTTAAAATTTTTATAATTAGTTGCCAACTTTTAAAAGTCAATTGAACTCCCATAAAAATCTGGATTTCCAACTTAGCCTCTTTCTAAGCATGGTGGTAATAGACGAGCCTGGGTGTCAAGGTTGCTACCAGGGGTATGGTTTTCCACTGAGACACGATCCTGTTGTGTCTGCACACAGCAACTGTCGTTTATTATCACATTTGGGGTGTCGTTGACAGAAATATAATATGATCTTTACTGGGTCTCTAGGTTGATACCTCTTGATCAACCAAGTATATTAAACTACGGGCTGTTAAATAAGAAGCAATAAAAAATAAGTCTTTGTAGTTTAGTCATAAGAAGCGACAGAATAAATAAAAGAACTTATAAGGAGTCATGAGAAGGGAAAGAATGGACATAAAAATTCTGCTCAATAATAACACAGGTAAATAAGGGGATTCCCGTTTACCCTTGTGCATATTCTGATTCACCATAAAAATAAACTTCACAAGCTCCACAAGCACACTCGATGCAAACAGACATGCACTCCACGTTGATATATTAAAAGCCTTTATGTGAGAATTAACACTCTTCTAGCAGTTTCTCCAGTCATTGTTTTGATTGAACTGTTAGCTCTGCTCCGTGGACAGTACTGCCACTGAGATCCCCCTTCATTAATTTGGAAATGAAGATAGATGCTTGGGAGAAAATAAGGCTGACTCTGATGGACTTCACAGAAATAATCGGCATGAGGCACGCAACCTGAACATTAGAGGCTGAATGGCTGGTTTGCAAGGGACTGAGAAGAACAGGGCTGCCTGGCTGCCCTGCACTGAGTCATGGCCTTTAAACAAGGCCTTGAGTCAGAGCTATCAGACCAGGGCTGCTGTTTTCCTGCTCATGATAAGCCTGTCTCTTTTTATCCAGAGGTTGGGCCTGTGATTTAACATAGCAATGACAGCGATAGTTATCCCCAAAAACATCCTTCACAACTCTTTTCTAATACAAATCACTTATTCTTTGTGAAAGATGAGTGAGTCATGCAAGGAGCAGACTGCCCATTAGTGGAACATTGTTAATTTGCTCTTTAATTAGTTGAGTGGCATATAATTATTTGAGGTCAAATAATAATTAAATTTTTGTACACTCCTTTCTTTCCCTGGTAAATTACCACTGGACCACCCTCCATGATAAAAGATCTCCGAAAAACACACAGGATGCTGCTGTACAACACCAGGAAGTGTGTGATTTTTCTCTGTAAATGTCCTCTTTTAAAAAAAATTCTGAATGAAAAGAATCATTTTATCATCATTGTTCAGAACTCCCCTTTTAAAATAAAAATCATCAAATAAAAATGTAGTAAACTTTATTTTTTTTAACTAAGTTAACTGAAGAAAACAAAATGCACCGACTTTGATTTTTAAATTAACAAATAGTTGTTAGACTTATAAATATTAAAATGGACTTTCCCCTTGAAAACTCTACCAAGAAAATATTTAAGTATTACATAAGAGTTGGCTTCCTCACTTAACTTTAATTAAATAAATCATCTAACTTTGTTTCTTTTTTCCAGAGGCAAGCACTTGATTGTCATTTAAGATGATGCAGCTAAAATCTCACAAAGTTATGCTTAAAAATTAAAACCTGGAAATTTATTTTCTTACTTTGACTTAAGAATTTGGTAAACCATAATAACATTAAATAGTTTGAATTACATTAAGAAAAAATATGATTTAGGAAATCATTTTTAAAAAACAAGATTAACATCATGTTGGTAAGCAGTAAGTGACTAAGAAGTCTGTCTTAAAAAAAATATTAACAAAAAATGTATTTTCAACTTGTCGCCCATGAAACTACATTATTTAAAGTAAAAGCTATATCTCCACCATGTTGCACTCAATAAATGGTGTGGAGCTGATTGAATATAAATTCTGATGGGTACCATAATCTTCTCTAGAAAAAAAATAACTCACCCCAAAAGATATCTCTATTACGTTATCTGTATAAAATTTTCAACAGACACTTTGCTAATGTTTATCCTTGCTAGACCTTCATAGCTTTTGTCAGTTATCAGAAAAGAAAGGTCTCAGGATGAAACCGTACAAAAAGAATATAATGCAGCTCTATTCAGTCATTAAAATAATGACCTTAGAAGGACTTTTAGCAACAAAGTATTTTATGAGATTTTTAAAATTAATGTAGATTCCTTTGTACAGAATTAGCATGAATTAATAAGATTTCTCTATAATTAAAGACACTCATTGAAATTTAAGGCCAGTTGCACTGACCTTCTCGTTGTCCTTCTAGTAGATCAAGTTTGTTCCTGTTGCAGTCTTTGCATTAGCAGATCCCTCTGTCTTGGGACGCCCTCTCTAAAGCTCAGAGGACTGCCTTTCGTTGTCATCCTGTCTCAGTTTAAAAGTCCTTAAAGAAGCCTTCATTGACTATCCCATCTAACTGGATCCCTGTCCCTAGATCACCCTAATCTAACTCCTGCCAAACACCTTCTGCTATCAGATAATTTCATACTTATTTATTTGTTGGAAATCTTCCTCTCTTAGAATTAGTAAAAGAAGTTTGTAAACCATTTTAAAACTAAAAATATAATTACTTTGATTTGGGGCAGTGTGACATCAATTCATTTTGATGACAATGATATGAACAGCAAGTCTCATTCGTAGCTTTCGAACAATGTAACAAATAAAATGGCAAAATAAAATATCAAAAAAGTTAACAAATATTTCAAAATCTAGTGTCTGTGGAGAGGGAGAGTATATAATATATCGACTTTAACCATGAAAAGTTTGAGAACAACCGAATTTAAATATTTCTTGCATTGTTTTTTAGAAACTGATTCAAAAGAAACTGACAGTAAAAACTGGAGCCTTTGGCCAGATTTTCATGTATATGAATCAAGTGGCTAAAAGAGATCGTTTTATCTTTGATCTAAACTTGCTCATCAGTAGGAAGAGTGAGAGAGGGGCTGTGCTGAAGAGGGAGTTCTTATAACATTTATATGATTTTTATTTTTATTCAAGATGTACATATTTATAGTACACAAGGTCAAAAGTTTCCTTAAGGTTCAATATGAAAAAAAGCATCGCCCCACCATCTCACTCTCTAATACCACGCCCCCAATTCCTTCCCCCTAGAGGCAACAAATTTCAACTAGCTTAGCCTTTTATTTTGACCTTTACTTTACATTCTTAAATAGCATGCTTATAACTCTATTTCTTGATTTTTGAATTGTGGATGTCTAAACCATTTTAAAACTGAAAATATAATTACTTTGATTTGGGGCAGTGTGGAAAAAAGGTTTTGTCTTAAATACTTTCCCAGGTTCCCCACTCACACCTACAGACCTACCTTTAATATCTTTATCTTTCTGATTTAGTTATGGCATCATTCTTAGTTACATCGATACTCACTTTTCACATTATTAGAAGTATATAAATATTATTCATGGGCCAAGCCATGTAGTTTCCATTATTTTTTTCTTGTACGACTTATTTTTCCCTTTAGTCAATAATAATTCAATCTTAATTTTCCTCATCTTCCCCAGAATCGTAAGTATCACTTAAACATGTTCAACACATCAGGTATTTTTTTGTGTTTCAGTCTCTTAAAGATGGCCTAGGTCTGGTATTTCTTCAGATAGTACAAATCTTTCGCCTTTTACTAAAGACGGCCTAACTGAAGCCGTCTCTTCTGCTCAGATCCAGACTACTTACTCTGGACCATCTGCACAGCTGTTTTCCTGGAGTCTCCCTTCATCATGGATCCTATGATTTCCCTTACATACTCCCAAGTTAGATTCTCTATTTCCTGGATACCAAGGCATCTTGTTTTTTCATTTTGTTAGATTTTTCAGGAACTCTCTGAGATAGGGTAGGTTAATTTTTTTAATCTTTCAAGTCTGATAATGTCTCTCCTGCTCCCTCATATTGATTGCTAGTTTGAATGGGTATGAAACCCTAGGTTGAAATCTTCCTTCAGAATTTTGCAGCCATTGCTTTACTCTGTAGTATTGCTCTCATACATGATCCTTTATTATATGTAGTCTTTCTCCTTCTTCCTCTGTCTTTCTCTTTGTCTCTGTCTCTCTCTTTGTCTCTCTCTCTGTCTCTGTCTGTCTCTCTCTCTGCATTTATAAGTTTCTCCTTTCCTCAAGTAGTCTGAAACCTTAAGTGCTTTAGCATATATCTTTCCTCTTTCAATGTGCTAGACAATTGTTGGGCTCCTTTAATTTCAAAACTAATATTCTTCAATTCTAGAACATTTTAAAAATTATTTCTTTGATAAGTTCCTCAGTTCCATATTTGCTGTTCTGCTCTCTAGAACCTTGTTTTATTCAAATTTGGCATCTCTTAAGTTGTTCCTCTTTCTTATCTTTTTTTTTCTACTTTTTATTTCTTTGTCTTTCTGTACTAATTTTTGGAATATTGCTTCAACTCCATTTTCCTATCTTTCTACTGAATTTTCATTTTAACTGTCATAATTTTTAATTTTTGCTATCTGAATATATCTTTTTTCTTGTTCTTCATGAATGCAATATTTTCTCTTACCTCTGTTAATTTTAATGATAGGGTTTCATTTGTTTGTTTTTGAGATTTTCTTCTCCCTGAATTAACAAAATTTTTTCAGGTTTCTTTTTTCCTTTTTTTTTTTCGGCCTCTGCTTTTCATTTATAAACTTTTCTTAAATGTTTGTATATTTGGATGTCTAGTTTTATTTAAGAATGAGACACTAAATTGAACAAAGAGACGTATGTGGACAAGGGGGCTTTGCTGTAGGTAATCTAGCTATGTCTCTTCTTGTTAATAACTGTAGATTTCTTCTCATGGCCTAGTCTGATTTTCCATAAGAAAACTTCCAACTTTCACTTCAAAGGTGTTAGCCTGATTTCCATTGTCATAGGAGCCAATTAGAGGAAGAAAGCTGGATATCTTAGTTCAGTCTATACACATTCACCTCACCTCCTGTTTTCAACATGGTACTTTTAGCTTCATCTGTATTTGCTGCTTTTTCCACCCCAAAGTCTTCCAGTTAACCCTCCAGAAGGTAAATCCCCAGATTTCTGTTAGGGTTGTGATGTGTGTGTGTGTGTGTGTGTGTGTGTGTGTGTGTGTGCGCGCGCGCGCGCGCGCGTGCGCGTGTGGGTGCACGCATTGGGGAACTATTGTCCAGCTTCAAGGAGTAATCTAATTACTTCTTCAATAGACTGACAAATTCTTCTTTCATCCACTCCACCTTTACAATGGTGTCAATAATACCAGTTCCCATAAATTCCTGAGTCACTTTAGGCTTCTGTGATGCAAATCAATACATTCCTACTTTTCTCTTATTTCAGCTCAGGTTTCACCTATCAGAGATCTATTCCTTTAGTTTCCACTTATACCTTAGAGGTAGAGACTGAATTTTAATTAGTTATTAATGTACTTATAACTAGTTTGCAGTGATTGTAAATTCAGTCTCTACCTCTAAGGGAAATAGTCCTGTGAATAAAATAAATATATTGTCACAATTTAAAGATTCGAGTTTAAATTTATAAAATAAAGTTTAGGTCTATAATTTAAAAGGATATAGGAAAAGCCATGTTGGGGAGTAGAAATGACATTAATATAATATTTGCCTTCAGTTACCATGTCTAAGGTTCTGTGCTAAACACTTAACAACATTATCTCATTTAATTTTAAAACAACAGTGTTTTTAAGATAGAGAAATGAGAACTTATTAAGGTTAAATAATTAGCCACAATTACACAGCTGTGAATAACAGACTTTGAAACAAGGGCTCTCAGACTCCCAACTCCCATCCATTGTAAACATTACCACCCAAAGAGTCCAGATTGGCTAAACAAAAAATCAGCATTCTCTATTTTATTATTAATTTACTGTGACCACTCACAATGCACAGAATCTCTAATGATATAGCCTTCGTCCTCTGTGCAAATAGAAGGTGGGGAAGATGATCTCAATTGGGTTCTCCATGGTGCAGATCCACGTCTCAGACCACAGTCAACTTTGTTCCTCAAACATCAACCTGTCCTGTAATCAAACAAATGACTTTAAATTACAAGTCCAAGAAATTCTAAAATCAAACTCAATGGGTGTCTCAATTTGACCTAACAGCCTTACACGCTCTATTAAATGAAGTTGCCTTGGAAACAGAAAGCAGGATCTGATATCTAGATTAGGGCCCAAACTGACCCAAAGTTGGTTAGAAATAATGAGTAGTAAAAGATTTATTTTTGTCTTTAAAAGAGAAACTTTAATAAAAGACAAAGAGAATAATGTTTGAAGAGATTTTTTAAAGGTTTTTTGGCTTATTTGGAAAGGCCAAAAATATTTTAAAGACTCCCTCAATATGTAAAGATAATGTGAAAAATGAACATCACAGTAACATTTTATTAGCAAATACATAGTTTTCTTTTTGGTATAAAGATCATGAGAAATGAATTGTATAGGCCTGGAAGATATCAAAGTGTTATAGAGCTGCAAGAATATAATGATAAAAGTCTCTGGAATACCAGAACAATGAGATAAATGACTAGTATTTTGAAAGTTTAATTGTTTTAAAAAATAAATGCAAAGACTTAACAAGAGGAAGACTGAGTGACCAGAGATACCCTTGATTTCCATTTTCTTGATCTCATTCAAATATTTCTAAAATCTTTTTTTAAATCATTGACAGAAAGGTGCAATACCTTCTACAATCTCTACCATCTCGATATTCTTGGGAAAAGATAAAGAGATTGATCTGAGCTTCAGACTTCAACAAAGGAAAGGCCCCACCCAGACAAAAGGCTGCTGGGACAAAACTAGAAATTGGTCTCATATGCCATCAGAACCACACTTGGGAATCTCTGCTGCCATCATAGGAACACTGGGACAGGATCTGTGGGGAAGCAACTGGATTAATAAACGGTCTGAGCCCGGAATTATACTCCAGTCCCTGGTGTGAAAGGACTACAAGAAAGCTACCGCCAAGTTCATATGTGATAAAAATAGATCCCCAAGTAAGTGAAATGCTCAAGCACGATATTGAGAAGTTTAAGTGGAGATAGGGACATTGACTCAGGCTGACGTATTACTGTACTCCAAATTCAGCCTCCTTTCAACCTCTCTCAGTATTGCAGAGCTTCTCTTGGCCAAGTTGTGACCAGGTACCCAGTTACCCTCCTGTTTGGACACATTTTTTATTGGATTGGTAGAGTCAAATAACTTAGCGTAAGCACCACCATCTATCCAAAGAGAGGTTTATTATATTCTATTCTAAGACATCTAACCATGCAATTTATCACCAGACCTGATCCCATTGTGAGCATTGTGCATATCAGAGGTCAGAATGCCACCTTTAATTACCTCAGTTACGTTATGCAAGCAACCCACCAGATCTTCTCATAACTGACTGAGTTTGGGGGAGTAAAGGAGCAATTGTGTAACTTTTTTCTTGTGATTTGATATTGTCATGATTGTGCTAAGCTTTCCATTGAAAGGGGTTTCAATGAAGGTAAACCCCAAGGTTTACCTTCACTAATAATCTCTTTTGCTTAAAGATAAAAACCCCAGTTTTCCCAAGTTCAAAGAAATGAGAAAATAAGTTTCATAAATTCTCCATTTAAAAATTGTGCACTTAGAAGGCAATGAGCCTTATATTTTAGTGCATATAACAAATACCTGGAGAGCTAGTATTAAATGCAGATTCCCAGGCCCCATCTCCAGAGATTCTGATTCAGTCGATCTGGGGCTGAGCCCAGGAATGTCAGTGTTTAGTAATTTTCCCAGGTGGTCCTGATACAGATGATACAACACCATTATATGAGAAATAGAGCTAACCTATAGAGAAATAGCCGTGCCTTGGACGCATTAGAGTCTAGTGATTAGACTCTAATGTGTTCCTCTATGAGGTCCTTCCATGATCATTAGTAAACTGAACAAAGCAGCCACACAGAAATTGTTGGATACTTTATTCCAGGAAGAATGAGTTACCCTCTCTACTTTATAGAGAACTATCTTTTAAAAATGTGTTATGATCTCTTCTCTGAAAATAAAGTTGGTGGCTTTTAGTTAATATTTATTGTGTCATAATTGCATAACAAATGAAAATAACCTGAAAGCTTTAGGAAGTATGATGATGAAGACATAAATTATATCCATTTGAGGTTTTTAGCATTTTCTACTCTCTATTTTGGACTTTGGTAACTAAGTCCCTTGAACTTCAAAGGAAATCCTAGTTCAAGGCTCAATATATTCAGTGTCATCACTAATGGCTACTGTTATCATTGCTGACATGAACCTATGAACTACTAACCTAAGCTCGACTTAATTCATATTAATCAAGATGTCAGATAGGAACACTTATCCTATCTTCATTTGACTTAGAAGTCTCATATTTTCTTCCCTTAAGAAAGGTGCCATCATATCAGTTGAAAATTGAACTGTGGCTTAAAGTCAAGTGTTTAAATCAATTAAAGCTATTCTTAGATGTTTAAGAACACAATGCTCAACTTATCACCAAGAAACCAGTGTATTGCAGGAGAAAAACTAACACTACCAGAGGAGTCCATGGGGGATCATGTTAAAGTTAAACAGAAGAGGGCAGGACAGGGAGCAAAAGATGTAGGGAAGGTACTAGAAGGCAGGAGAACGGAAGGAAGTGACAGCTCGTTTAGTGACTCAGAAAAACACAGTGCCTGACATTGAGTAGTTGTTTAATATATTTTGTGAGATTTAAAATTCCATGTAATTTTCTTCAGACTGTGATCAAGTCACTTAAATCCTATGTAGCCCCTTATCCACCATATGTAAAATATTAATGGTGTTGCACAAAAGTTATAATAAAAGTAACTTGGAACATGTTATACCTACACACTTGGAGAAGCAACCAAGAAAATAGGCACTTGACTCTAGCAATAAAATTTTTTAAAAGGAGGCAAACTGAAAAGAAATCTGATGGTAGTCCTGTAGAAATTACATAACTATTCCAAAAGAAATTTAAGACATGTTAATGTCTGTTTCCTGTCTTCTACTTTTGCTTCCAAAGGACTTGAAATATTTATAACCAATAGAAACTGTATTTCTCATATTTCTCATCTCATAAAATAGGGTGATGGAAGAGAAAACAGTAAAGTGACACTGAAATGGGGTAAATTTTGGGTAGAGCAAAAAAATTTTTATTGTCTTATTTCTGAAGACACTAAATATTGATAGAGCAGAGTCTAATTTGTCATGAATCCAATAGAGCTTAAGGTTCAGGGCTTCTCACTTGCCATTTTAGAGAGTGGTAAAATAGTAGTGTGAATATTTATTAAAGAACTTCAGACTATCTTTATAATTTATTTTTATAATAATATTAATAGTACAAATAAAATATAACTAACAATTATTGAGGGGGTTATATGTACCAAGCATGATGCCAACTATTACACATGCATTATCTTATATAATTTAATCAAAGAAATATCACACAAGCTTAAGAAGATAAATGCCACAACATTGTCAAAAAAAAAAATAGTTAAGTCTTTGTTCTCTACTGTCACAAATGTCAATCAATCAATTAGTATATCATGAGCAACTTGAAGGCAGTGAGGTGTCTCAGTCATCATTTTCAATAGCACCTAGAAATAAGGCTGTGAACAATTGAATGGCTGAATTAATTAATGTAATTTTGCTACCTACCCTTGAACAATGCTGGATACTTTTGGATATAAAGAATTATAAAATGTTCCCTAATTTTAGTGTGTGTGTGTGTGTGTGTGTAAAGATCTGGAAAAAAGAAAAACAGCACTTTAGCAAGTAAAAAACAGTGCAGTACAAATCAAAAATATCTTAATCTTCCTGTTTTTTAAATGAATGATTTCCTCGAAAAGCAGAATATGGCAAAGCAAGAACAAAGACCAAGCTGAAACTACCACATATTATATGAATATTTGTCTCCGTTCTTTTCCCATCAGTGAAACTTCTACTGGATTTTTCACTTCAGAAAAACAATTTCTCTGAATTGTGAGATTCTCTGATATTTTAAAGACTTATTTCTCTCCTTTTTATGACTCAAAGTTGTATTTGCCTTGGTTTCTTCATCATAGTCATCATTCATTGACCTGAGAGCTACTACTAAGTTTCGAGTCTCCTTAGGATTATCTTTGGCTTGTTCCTCATCTAAACTCAGGTTCAGTTCTCTAGTCCATCTGTTCCTTTTTCCCAAAAATGTACCCATCATTTTCATTCCCACCTCAACTACTATAATCAAAATTATATTACCTGTGGCCTGACCAATTATACAAATAAGTCGACTAGTCTTCCCATTCCAGTCCATTCATAAAATAGTGACATAGTAAACTTCCTGAAAGAGCATGACTCTGTTAGAAAGAAAACCCCTAGGTGCAGTCTAAGCTCTTCTTTTCTATTCAGTGATCATTTTATTTTAAAAAATAATCTTTTACCTAAAAAAACATAACTTTTAACACAATTATTAGTAAGCAAAGATGGAACCAAATAATTATTGAAGGTGAATTATTTTGAAATGAATCAAAGATTAATTGGAACATAGTGTTTCCAGTCAAATAATTAGAATTGTGCATACAATTGTGATAAATAGATATATATGAGATCACTGATTTTCTTAGTCTGCAAAATTGCCCGTAGAGAGAAAAATTGTTAAAGTCATTGAATTCATTTTGTACGCCTAAATTGTATTTTTTCTTAATGTTATTTGAGTCTAAAATAATAATAATACATGGGGAAAGGGAGGTAACTGCATGATCAAAAATGTTCAAGACAGTTAAAATATGGCAAATTGAAGGAAAAAATCACAAACGCTGGAGTTAAACCATCACAGCATTCTGTCTCAACTCTGAAAGCTATATGCAAGTTTATTTAAATTCTTTAAGGCTCAGGTTTTTTTTCACCAAGCAAATATTCAATTATTTCTTACTTGTTAGCAAATAATAAGTTTAAATAAGTCATTAAAAATATGGCCTCTTCCTGCTTCTCTTTACATCTTCCTGTGGACATTCTGTCTGGCCATGTTGTTCACCTTGTCTACCAGAGCCTCTAATAAATTTGTGCATTAAAGTTATTTGATAGTCTTCATCCATCAGTTTAGAGGTCAAATTCTCTTGCTTCTTCAGATGTTTCACAATATTTTAATGTTTGATTAACACTATGTATACAAGAAAAAAGGAAACTGAAGTGAGTAAAAATATTTATGCCCAGAAACAGGCATGCTCCTTTTTTTGTCAGGCCTCTACCATGGGAGGAGAGAAGGGGGGTGCCAAGTCAATCTAAATCAGCAGTCGCCAACCTTTTTGGCACCAGGGACCAGTGCTCCTATGAGAATCTAATTCTTAACGATCAGAGGTGGAGTTGAGGCGGCGATGCTAGTGCTGGGGAGCGGCTGCAAATCCAGATGAAGCTTTGCGAGCTGGCCCGCTGTTCGCTTCCTGCTGTGTGGCCCGGTTCCTAACAGGTCACAGACCCCTGATCTAACCTATCGTTGATGTGACTGGACTTTGTGGCAACTCTAGGTCACCACTGGTTTCATTTTTTCAGCAGGACTTGGTATGTGAACCCCAGCGAGACACTGAGACCTCTCTATGCTTTTTATAGCTCAGTCCTCAGCTTTCCAAACTGCAGAAGGTTGGTCATTCTGCTGCCATGTCCCCTGACTTCAGTGAATTGCTGGCAAGTGCTCAGGGAAAGTTTGCTGATAAGCACTGTGGTGAGTTTGGTGTGCCAGGTGGGCATAGGCAGAACGCCTCTTACAGCCTCCTGCCCTGTCCCAGTCTCTGGCTCACTATCCATGTGCACTCAGGAAAAGCCCTGTGGGAAAGAGATGGTAGGCAAGTGTAGACTTACTTCGTGACAAGGCTCCTTGGGGTTCTTCTAATCCATCACATCAGCTCACAGGTGGCTGTTAAAAGTCCATTAAACATTGGGCTGGTTTCCACTTATCCCCATCTATGGTTATTTGCTTCTTATTCATAATGCCCCTGGGAATGAAAACAATCCTGATTATCTTCTCTCTTAGGAAGGTCTTGTGATTCTAGAATTTAGTTCGGTTCAGTTTCTTTGCATCTTCAGCTCTCCACTGAGTTTTAAAAAACAAGTAAACAATGATTTATAGCTTATCTGGATTGTTCTTATTGTTCGTCAATTAATATCTATTAAGAGACTAGAATGTGACTTCCACTGGCTTCTCCAACCTTCCCAAATCCCAAGGTTTTTGTTATGTTGATCCACTATTTGGTCTTGAAATATTCCACATCCATCCAATGGAGATGACTCTCTCTCTGACCACCAGCCTTACTCTATCCTAACCTTCCCACCCGGGGATTTGAAAAACCACCGCTGCCCACAGGCACTTTCCCTACTCTCATATCATTGACTACCAGTGCCACACACCAGGGGGATGTTGCTGTGAATAGGACAGCACTGCTTTGTAATTTAAAAAAATGCATGCATCTGATCTTTGAAGTCACAGACTATTTTATATCACCATTATTACAACATTTAGCAAAATGCCTTGCACAGAGTAGGTGCTAATTGAGTCCTCAGATAATCAAAGTTCTCAAATGTTTTTGCCAACTGACCAAATCCTAGGCTCCCAATTCTTGGGCTTACTTACTGTCATGGAAGGTGGCCAGTCTTATTTACTGTGAATCCAGATTTCTGTTGTGACTGGTCTTTAGATAAACATAGCAGAGTGATGATATTCAGCAGATTGGAGCTGCCTTGTCTCGGGTGTGTGGGCATCAGCACTCTTAGGAGTTCTCTGAGCTTGATCAGTATAGTCCAGCTTTATAAATCATAAGAGCACATATATCAGTGCATAACACGAGAAAATTCACAATGGATTTCTAAGGAACACATTTATCGTTCTCGTGCTGTCCAGTTATAAGTCTGCTAAAAATATTTACCTCATATCAGGAAGAATACTGACTACGATAATAAATTAATGCCTCATCACTCTTGGAAATAATCTGAAGTGCACTAAGATAGACCTGAAAGTCAAGGTGAGTAAAGCCAGTGACTGCACAGAAAACATCATCTAGCTACCACCTTCGGAGGGAAAAAGGGACAGGAAATAGAGGTATATAGTCCTTTACACATCCTTAGGAAAAGATTCAAAACTTTAAAAAAAGATGTAATTGGTAAAAAATAAATTCAAAAACATTTAGTTGACTCTTGAGCCTTAGACTTATGAAAGGGCTGGGAAAGCAAGTGGCTTTCATTATTTTCAAAAGTTTCTATGTGCCTTAGGATTAAAGAAATTGATTCTAATTTATTTGGGTACCCCTACAAACATGAATGGTAAATCATCCTGTATGTGTTGCTCAATTTTCTAACTATGCATTTAATAGTGGGAACTTGTATAGTGTCCCTAATAGATTTGTACCCATTTTTTTCTAAAAGAATTTGAGGCATGTTGAAGAATTCTTGCTATTTCACCAAAAAAGCCAGCCACATGGTCATTAAAATTTTCTGTGGCATTTAAACTTAATATGACTAAGACGTGGTTATAAAATAAAATAACACTCCATATTGGGAAACCTTTTAAAAAGCTGAATGAACCTTTTTATTCTACATACATCAGACTCTTAATGGCTTTTCAACAGTTTAGGCCATTTTGTGAAATTGCCACAGCTGCTTCACATTAGTGCGGAGGTTTTGTCATAAAGGGGAGAGTACAAGCTGCGAAGTCAAACTCCATCGCCCCAAAGTCGATTTCCTTATTTATTCCTTGTGAGTCTTACGGTTTGTTTTGTTTCTACTTAATGAAGACTTTCCAAGAATTTCCTAAAGTAAAAGCAAAAACAAATCAATATTATGTTCTTTCTGATGAAAATATCCAAATAATTCAACTCAACTATTTACGTAGTGTCTAATCAAACCTGGCAATAGGCCTATGAAAATATCAAAAAATATCCTCAGAACTTCTGAAATCCATGCTTGTCATTTCCCTGAAACTGCAGAAACAAGAAAAATATTCCAGCATAAATACATTGTTTTGTGAGGGAGAAAAATCAATATTAAATATAGCTGTTAGATTTTTATCTCAGAATTTAAAACAGAAAAAAAAAATACAATTAAACTGATTTATTCCTCACTATTCAGAATATGGCTTTGAAGTGGGTATGTTATGAGCATGATTACTTAACAAGTCAAAAGCCTAAGGAAGCCCTTGCTACTTTTTTTGTAGACCACATAGCATTTTACATTCAAAGCCAAGGAAAACCTTTACAATGGCTTAATATGGGCTTAAGAAAACCTATAAGGTCTCATGATTTTTGGTGACCTTACTTCATGCAGAAAAAGCTCCTTACTTTTAACCTCGATTACTTTGATTTCAATTAAAATTATTTCAATCATCTGAAAAACATTAACAAACCTTTCTTAGTAATGTTACTAAATCCTGACTGAGATCTGCCCTTAAATAATTAAATAAAATTTTGGCTTTTAAATGTTAGTAAAATTAAAAGTCTGAATAATTCCCAATGAAGGTAGAAATTTGTCAACATCCACAGGCCCTCAGCTTGCGAACAGCATGAGAAACAGAAATCTGACAACTATACAGTAGCCAAAATGGACTTCTTTTAATTTTTTTTTTCCTGAGGAATTTAGTTCGATGACCAATGTTGATAACAACTAAATTTATCTTATCTCTTTTTAACTTTGTATTTTTATTCTAAAAAAAAAAACCCACAAGCCAGAATATTTTCAGAATTGATAAAAAAAGCTAATAATTCGAGATTACATATTTCAAACATGGATCTCAAAGTTAGCATTAACTGATTTTTCTTATTGCCAGTGGAATAAAAAATATAGCTGGGCATCAAAGGTATTTGTAGATTTAATTCCCGTTTTATACATAGGAAAAAAAACTTTGTTTCTGTCTACAGAAGAAAATTAAATCGAGTATTATTAAATAAGTGTTTGAGAGTATTTAAATTTATAAATTAGATCTAGTATATGGCTAGATATGTCAACAATTACAGGAAGCAATCATGCTAGGGTTGGTGGAGTAGGAAAGAAAGAGAAAAGAAAGGAAAAAGAAAAGGAAGGGAGGGAAGGAGGAAGAAACAAGAGACAGAAAGAGAAAAAGAAAGATGGAGAGAGGGTGGGAGGGAGGGAAAGATGGAGGGAGATTGACTCTCAAATGCTCATTTTATAGGCTCCCCATAGACATTGCCTAAGAAAGGAAAAGAAGCTTACAGTTTTCTATATTTATATATGATTAATTAAAATTCCACATATTCGACTATTCTTTTATTATATATATATTTAAAAACTCTATCCAGGCTATAATGGCATCATTATGTACATACACACATACATTCGACATCCTTTTCTCCTAAAATTTATACACGTGAGCAAAGAAAGGGCAATATATGTATAAAATCCAAAATTCTTCAAAGTGAAACTTGAAAAGATTTTTCATTTTGGACATCTGCTATTTTAAACCATAATACTATGATCCTATTCAGAAAAGTAGTCCAGTAATTCAATTTTAAGTTTGAGTTTTCAATTCTATGAGCTGAAGTGCTCTCTGAAGTCTTACTAATTAAAAACGTAACTGGCAAATAATTTTTACCGTTAGAAATTCTGAAGTTTGACACATTCAAACAAGAGTGTGAATCAAATTAGCATTTTATGTCAGCATATGTAACAATCGGTATGATTTAATTTTTTGTAAGTAGAATAATTGTTTGTTGTCTGCAAATAAATTATCCTAGAATGCCATTTAAAGGATCTTATACTTTTAGAAATTATCAAGATTAAATAGAAATTTTATATGTTTTAGCATTAGTATTGAAATCATCCTTAAACAAAATCTAGGGAAATAATAAAAACTTTAAGCCAAGCCAAATTTTTTTTTAAATATATAGAAAAAACAAAATAACCTCTCTAGTGTTATGGCAATTAAGAACATGAGGTTTCTTGGCACATTTTAATTAGTATTAATAGTCTTAGCTGAATCATTGAGAAACTGAAGCCAAACGTTAATTTAAAAGAATCCTTAATGATAATTAAAATCTAATCCATTATAGAAATTTTGTCTTCATAAACAGTTAAGGATTATTTTAATCCTACACAGATTACTTATACATATAGTGATTGGCAAGCCTATTGCTCTTTTTATAAATACAGTATTTAATAAGTAGTTCTCATGATAACCAGAAACAGTCTGTACTTTCTAGATGTTCTCAAATAGGCAGAGGCCAGCACATTATTTATGAGGTTATTTTTTGTGCTAATACAAATACTTGCATCTTTTCTATTCATTTTCCGTTTCTTCATATATCGGGAAGCAATATTATGAATTAGATGTTTTGTTTTGTTTTGTTTTGTTTGTCATTTGTAAAGAGAATCCTGAGGTGGAAAGGAAAATCATTTATTTATAATAAGAAGAGGCTTCCATTATCAAATTGTTATCCAGTGTAAAAATAAATAAAAATGAAAAGGAGCAAAGACAAGGAAATCTTCTTGAACTTAGCATTCCCGATGTGCCAGACAAAACTGTTTACAAAATAAATTATGAATCATATAATAAAGTTTTACATTTGTATCCATTTGTGCTTCTACTTTTTCTAAGACTTAAAACTTTGGTCTTTACAATAAATGTAGTATTAATTTGCTGCCACAAAATCTTTGAATCATTTTATAGTTTTGTTGTTACATACATACACTAAAGTACACAAATCTTAAGTGTACAACACAATGATTTTTACATATATGTGAATATTTTACATATACATCTCAGGCATAAATAGTGATATATAAAAATATATATCTTTACCACTACTCAGATAAAAAGGCCATTTTTACCCCAGAACCTACCTCATGCCTCTCAATGTCAATAACTGCCAAAGGGGAGCATTATTCTGATTTTTATCACCACTGATAAGATGTGCTTATTATTGTACTTCCCATAAATGGAATCATTTGATTTTTGGTTTTTTTTGTTTTTGTTTTTTGTTAAAGTACGACCGCAATTCAGTGGTTTTTAAATATATGCACAAATGTGGGTAACCATCACCACTATCTAATTCCAGAACATTTTTATCACCCCCTAAAAGAACCTTGTACTCATTCACAGTCACTCCCCATTTGACTATTCTGGACATTTTGTGTAAATTGTATCTAACAATGTGTAGTGTAGCCTTTTGTGCCTGACTTCTTTGACTTTATATAATGCTTTCAAGATTCATGCATTGTGTAGCCCTTATCAGTACATCATTTTTTAATGGCCAAATAACATTACATTCTTTGGCTATACCACACTTTGTTTAGCTATTCATCAGTTGATAGACATTTGAGGTTTATACTTTCTAGCTATATAAATAATGCTACTATGAATACTTGTGCACAAGTCTTTATGTAGACATATATTTTCAGTTCTCTTATTGATAGAATACCTGGAAGTAGAATTGCTTGTTTGTATGGTAAGTCTATGTTTACTTTTTGAGGAATTGCCAAACTTTTTTCCAAAGGCGCCACCCCATTTTATATTCCCATCAGCAACGTCTGAGGGTTTCAGTTTCTTCTAATCTTCTCCAACATGTGTCGTTCTCTTTTTCATCATAACTAGTAGGTATGAAGTGGTATTTCATTGTGACTTTAATTTTAATTTTTCTAATAATTAGTGATGTTGAACACCATTTCATGTGCTTATTAGCCCCTTTATATATCTTCCTTGGAGATATGTCTCTTCAATGTTTTTGTCCATTTTTATTTACGTAACCCCAGGTCATAGGTTTTAATTCTATGTTTTCTTCTAAGAATTTTATAGTTTTTAACTCTTACATTCTCATGTATGACCCGTTCTGAGTTAACTTTTGTACATGGTATAAAATAGGTGTCCAGCTTCATTCTTTTGCACATATATATATAGATCCAGTTGTCCAAGAACCGTTTGTTGAAAAGTTTACTCAGTTTTTCCTTATTTAATTTTTTTACCCCTCTCATTGAAAATCATTTGACTATATAAACCGAAGGGTAAATTTCTGAACCCTCAATCTTATTTCACTGATCTATTTGTTTATCTGTATGTCAGCATCATACTTCTTTAATTATTGTAAATTTTCAATAAATTTTGAAATCAGGAAATGTAAATCTTCCAAATTTCTTCTTTTTCAAAATAGTTTTTGTCAATTTTGGGTTCTTAGCATTCACATATAAAATCAACATGTTTATTTCTGCAAAAAAAAAAAAAAGGCACCTGGAATTTTGATTTGGATTACACTGAATGTGTAGGTTGATTTGGCAAGTATTACCATCTTAACAATATTGTTTCCAGTTCAAATGAAGTCTTTCTATTTACTTAGGTCTTCTTCCATATCTTTCAATGATGTTTTATGATTCAGTGTAAAAGTCTTTTATTTCTTTTGTTAAAGTTATTTCTTAAAAATTATTTTTCGATGCTATTATAAATGGAATTTTCTCAATTTTTGGATTGCTTATTGCTGATGCATAGACATATAATTGATTTTTGTATATTGATCTCGTATCCTGCAACTTTGCTAAACTGGTTTATTAGTTCAAGTAGGTCTTTTAAAAGTGAATTCCTTGGATACAGATCACATCATCTACTAAGAGAAATAGTTTTATGTTTTCTTTCCATCCAGATGCTTTTTGTTTCTTTTTCTTGCCTAATTTACTGGCTAGACTGTCTGGTACAATGTTGAATAAAGCGATGAAAGCATTCTTGTTGGGGTCCTGATTTTACAGGGGAAACAGCAAATTTTTAACCATTAAACACAGTGTTAGCTATGGGATTTTCCTGGTGAAATAGCCTGTATCAAGTTAAGGTCTTTACCTTTTATTACGAGTTTGTTGAATTTTTTTTTTTTTAATCATGAAATGGTGTTAGATTTTGTCAAATGTTTGCATACTGAGATTACCATTTGTTTTTGTCCTTTGTTCTATTAACATGATGTATTACATTGATTGGTTTTCATATATTGAACTAACCTTACATTCCTGGGATAAATTCCACTTGCTTGTGGTATGTTTTCTTTGTTTTATGTTTCTCAACTCCATTTGCTAGTCTTTTGTTGAGGTTTATTTATATTCCTAAGGTATATTGCTCTCTAGTTCTCATTCTTTTGGACATCTTCTGATTTTAGTACCATAAAATGAGTTGGTTGACTACTCTTTTTTTTTTTTTTTGAAGTTTTTGAAGGATTATTGTTAATTCTTCTTTAAATTTTTGTAAAATTCATCAGTATAGCCACCTGCGCTTAGGCTTTCCTTTTGGGGTATTTTATAAACTACTACTTCAAAATCTTCACATGTTATAGATCTATTCAGGTTTTCTATTTCTTCATGAATCCGCCTCCATAGTTTGTGTCTTTCTAGGAATTTTTTCATTTCATCTAAGCTAGTTTGTTGACATAAAATTGTTTGTAATATTTCCTTACAATCATTTTTATTTCCTAAGACTAGTGGTCATGTCTCCTCTTTTATTTGTAATTTTAGTTAATTTGAGTCTTCTGTGTTTTTCCACTCGGTCAATCTAGCTAAAAGATTTTTAAATTTGCTGATCTTTTCAAAAAAACATCTTTTGGTTTCACCAATTTTCTCTATTGTTTTTCTATTCTAGTTCATTTGTTTGAACTCTAACCTTTGTATTTCCTTCCTTTGGCTTGCTTTGGGTTTAGTTTTCTCTTCTTTTTCTAATTTCTTATGATAAAAGTTTAGGTTATTGATTTGAGATTTTCTTTTTTAATATAAATGTTTACAATTATAAATTTCTCTATGAACACTGCTTTAGCTGCATCCTATAAATTTGGATATGCTGCATTTTTGTTTTCATTCATCTCAAAGTATTTCCTAATCTCACATGTGATTTTTTTTTTAGTATGTGCTCTTTTTCTAGTTTCTCCGCTCATCACTATATCTGGTGAGATCAATATTCATGTTGCTGTTTGTAACAACTGTTCATTATTATATTGATATTTTATATTCTATTTAATAAATATTTGGCAATTATTATTCATTCTGCTATTGATTGGCATTGATTTATTTTCAACTTTTGTTTATTACTAATAAAGTTCCCATGCCCTTTGGTGCACATGCAAAATCATTTCTCTTGGGTATATTTTTTTAAATGAACCTGTTTATGGGGATAGGCTTAGTTTTAATATAATGTCCTACAAGCACAAGATTCCTAGTGTGTAATTCAATAACTTGAATTCTAAGCAAAAGAAAGTCACATGAGCTGATATAAATAAGGTATCTGTAAAGCTTTACTTAAATCCTTCTAATTTACTTGCTAAATACTTTGGGAGCATGATATAATTAAGTATTTATGTTTGTTCATATAATTGGTCTGCTCTAAAGTGAGTGTTTTGGGCTGGGTATTTATTTTTTACTTGTTCATTATGTTCAACTTTTTTAAATAACCAAATTAATTATATAAATTTAAAGATACGCACTGTGTGTCTTCAAGTTTTATGCTAGAGAAAGGAATTTGCATTATTATGTAGAAGCAGGCTTATTTTTACCCTTGTCTATATGATATGATAAAATATTAAAAGACAGGGGATGAGTACCCAGAGTAGTTTAAAATTATTAGAGGAAATTTCAAGGTCAGTAAATTAACACAGTATGATATATGAAGTAATTGGGTCTTATGTTTATATAAAAGTAGCAGTAGTATGTCAATTACATATCTTGAAACATCCTTATGAAAGCATACATGTGTAAATATGAATTTAACACTTCCTTTACACTGAAGACCAAGGTGCATTTTAAACGTAGTGAGTTGGAAGCAAGAAAAGTTCTAGTTTCTTTTGTTTTTAATGTGAATGTGAGTGAAAGCTTTTAGTTGCAATGTATCTGCAAGTTCGTTTGAGTTCCACTATAAATTAAACAGATCTCTAGAGATCAGGACTGATGGAAGGAAACATAGTTAAGACTATCCGCAAGTTATCAAAACCATTACAACTCTCTTTCAGAAGCAACCCTTCAGGAAAGTCTCTATCTAATCACAAAATTCAAATGGTTTCTTCTATTGTGTTCTTTTGTTTGTGACCAAGGAGAGTGTGTGGGAAAATAACCAAAATGTTCCTAGGGAGTAGATCATTGAGCACAGAAAAAAGTCTTCTCAACCTACCTTCATATACTTTCACTCTCTTGTCGCCTTTAGGATGATTTCAAAGGCGCACGTCTCACATATCCATTAAGGACGTTAACATTTTACTTTGTACTTTGATAATAATTTTATGTTTTCCTATAATAGACTTTTTAAACCTGGCCTACATTGTAGTTCATTATTTTGTAATTAAAACAACTAAGTAAATTGTTAATTTCCTTGAATTTTTTTACCGTAAATATATTTCCTGAAAAACTGTAATATAAATTTTAAAATAAGCCAAACCAGGAATGGCAGAAATTTTAAATTAACCTAAAGGTACATCACTAAGCATAGCTTTCTAAAACTTATTTCACAAATCCGTGAAACAGATTTTCTGTGATCACAAGGCATGAAAAGATCTTAACAGTAGTTCTTCTGTTCTTACTTTGAGTAAATGGATACACTTTGAAAAACACACAAATTATTTTTTAATTAATTGCCTACTACATAGATAACACATTTTATTTAAAATTTATTCTTAAATGCAATAATATTTCACCTAACCAATTATAAGATTATGAGACACATCATCATTGTTGCCATATTTTATTACGCAAAAAAGTCCATTCTTATTATTGTGTAAGAATCATAATTTCTTTTGCTTTTAAACCTCCTGCTTCTAAGAAGTTCATGGAAATTCATAGCTGAAAAGGACCAGAGAGTTCATATAGTTTAGTTATCACTTATCGTTGGATAAGTAGTTATCCAATTTTGTCATACATTCTTCCAAAAACAGAAAACCCACTGTTTATTATCAGCTCAAATTCATAGAATTTTCTTTCTTATATTCATTTCTTAATTTTTTTTACATTCTTATATTTATTAAAATCAACCTCCTCATATTTACCTGCCTTTGATATTATTTCTGCCATCTGAAAATATTAACAAGAACAATCATTACCATTTATGGAGGTCTTATTATGTGCCAGGGATGACAATAGGCATTCACATAGACTTCCTCCTTTAAGCTCTACAACTAACCTGAGTAGTAATTAGCTTTCATCATCCTCATACTTTCTAGATGACAACATGGAGCAATTTGCCTGATAGCATATTACTAAACAGTAAAACTGTATTTCAAACCCAGATTCGAAGAGACTAAGATGTTCATTACATTGCTGTATTCAGATAATAGCATTTACATATTTAAAAGTAATGATCACATCTCTGCACGTCTACTCTTTTCCCAGCTAAAGGCACTCAGTTTCTTCCACCATGTCTCCTATGTCAGTGTTTCTTTGATTATAATATCCTATCCACTCTGTTCTGGGCAGATCCCGTTTGTCAATATCCCAACAAAGTAAAATACCCAGAAGGGAACACAATGCTCTAAGTCTTGTCTAGGCAGAATATGGAAACATAGTATTACCTCCTTTTCTCCAGATCGTAATGTTTGTAGCAATGCAGACTAAAATGGCATAATTTTTTGAAATCTCATTATAGAACTAAACCTACATGCACAAAAATTTTGAAATCTCTTTTATAGCTTCTGCTGTTTAGTCATATTACCCCAACTTGTATCTGTACAATTGACCCTTTAAACATAAATATATGTCTATATTTTTTCAAAGAGATTCATTTCTAATGCATATGAATCTATTAATCCAGCCTGTGGAAATTATTTTAAATAATGGAAATAACATCTGTTGTGTTTGCTATTTCTCATAACTTTCAGTTGTTCTAAAATTTGACAATTGGCTACTTATGTCTTTATTTAAAGAAATACTTGAATGTTAACTGGGCAATTGTATAATAGAATACAGTAAAGGATAATTCTTGTAGAGACCAATTCCAGATCTAAACCTCTCTCTCTTTCTCTCTCTCTCTCTCTCTCTCTCTCTCTCTCTCTCTCTCTCTCTCTCTCAGAATAATAGAGTAAGTTCCTAAGACATTCAGAGATGACCATCTCATGGCTGGCTTGCTTGCTGCCTGGCTGACTAATAAAACTGTGGAAGTGATATTTTAAGTAAGGTGATGAGATGCTAAAGACAATATTCCATCCTTAACCTAAATGTGACTTCTGGGGAAGGTGCCCACTGCATGAGGTCCACCTTCTGTCTGACAAATATTGGTGGAGAAAGAAGTTACTAAGAAAAAAAGTCAGAGAAATAATGAAAATCATTTTGCCTTAGATTGCTTCAGTTTTCTGAATGGTATAATGTGTAATAGCTTATCCACAAAATAAAGCTTTAACCATAAATTACAGATCTTCTCTTTCCAAGAAAGAAAAAATAGCAGCACTTAGCTATCAAAATTCCTTGTTTTCTTACCAATCCAAGGAAAACAGCATATTCAAAAGCCCGGTTCTTTATCTGATGCCCAAAAAGTAGGTATGGTGGTGGGGGTGGTGATTGCCTCTGGCACGTCTTGTGCCTCAGCATTAAGACACAAGGTTAAATCTGTGCTGCCCTTTTCCAGCTGTAAAAACCCAAATATTGGGCAGAACTCCAATTTAAGGGTATGAAATAGTATAGTTTCCAAAGAGGCACAGAAACAGGACCTATGAATGAAAATTTTAGAGAAATAAATTTGGCACAACTGAAAGAAAAGTTTTAAAGGTTAGAAAGGGAAACTAATGCTATTGCATACCCAGTGTGTGCCAATAAGTTTAAATACATGACGAGTTGATTCTTGTTGGTACTGAATGCTTCTAAGTTGATGAGAAGAGGGAAAGTCTATTATAAGTTTCAAGTGGCATTCTTTGTTGTAATAGATGGATTTTATTTTAAATATTAAGATAAAATTATTCCTCTTCTTGGTAGGTCATCCTGATGAGTTTCATATATGTAAAAGCTAAGTAAAAGTTGTTCTTGTAAAAAAAATGATTTGGGACGATGAGTTACCTAAGAAGCTAAACTATTCTATGTAATGGGGAAAGACGTTGGCCATTTTTCTAATGGTTGCTAATTCACCTGTAAGCAGTAGAAAAAAAAACTGTAATCATAATATATAGTCTTCCTCTTAAACTCAGATTATTATTATTATTTTAAAGAAATATTAATTTCCTTAGTATAAATTTAGAATTCCCCATACTGATATATTTACATATATATATGTATTTGCATATACTTGTGTGTATACGTTTGTTTTAGTCTGTTCAGCCTGCTATAACAGGATACCATAGACTGGGAAGCTTTTAAAGAGCACAGATTTATTTCTCACTGTTATCTGGCTGTGAGATCCAAGATCAAGGCATTGGCAGAACCAATGTCTAGTGAGAGCTCGCTTCCTGGCTGGTAGTCAGCCAACCTCACTCTGTGTCCTCACCTGGTGGAAGGGGCCGGCGAGCTCTCTGGGGTCTCTTACAAGGGCATTAATCCCGTTCACAAGGGCTCCATCCTCTTGAAGTAATCACCTCCCAGAGACTCACCTCCTAATACCATCACATTTGGGGTTACATTTCACCATATAAGTTTGGGAGGGGGACACAGGTATTCAGTTTATAGCAATATGTATGTATTTGTGTGTTTTATCAGGGAAAAGTATAAGCTCACTCTTCACCTTAAGCTGAAAGAAAGGGAAAGATTGACTTTGGGGAAAATACTTATATTATTATATTCTGTTAAAAATCCCATTTTTAGATTTCTCCACATGTGGAGGGACTTAAGAAGAAAATTTGCGCCAGATGTAGTACAAGTTCCCATGGCCCATCTTCCTCAATACAGTTAAATTCTGGAGCAGAATCGAAGACTTAGAGTTGGAGTAAAAAGAAAACATTTCCCATCTTAAGGCCACAGAGAACTAGAGGACAGAATCCGACAGAGGTGAGAAGACTCCAGGGCTGCTCTGCTGGGAGTGGTAAGGTCACCCCTGTGACGTGGGAACAGACCAGGAACAAAGGCAACAAACTGAGGTCTGTCCCAGGGAGGCAAGCTAGGAGCTCAGTAAAAATGCCTCCAATAAGAGAAATCTGTAATGGGGCTCAGTCTCACTCATGTATTTGAGCCAATAATTTTAAGTAGTTAGTTTCAGATCTTTTATTGCTGAAATTCCCATCCATTTCTCCAAGCCTGCAGTGAAGTCACATTACAAATCGTAGCTGCATTCTGCCTTTGCCATGGGGGACTGAGAGTAGGCTCTGTATCTCATTCTGGTGGTGATGATACACATCAGCCAGAGGGATGCCGCTGCCACTCCTTGAAATGCACGAATGGTTCTAGGGAAGAGCAGAACCGGAAAACTACGCTTAGCATGGGTCTGTGAAACATCCAGACCTTCTGGATTCCCCAAAATGTTCAAAAAGAACATTGGACAACACGGTAAAAGACCAGCTGTCTACTGTCAAGTGGAAATATAACTCAAACTATCGGAATTTGTTCATAAAAGATAAATGTGATTTCAGTCTAGTAACTTCTTCTAGACTGGAAACACACATGCCATACACTGTTTTCCAGTAGTTAATTATCATGAAAATCCTTTGGTTGTTTTCCCAAAGACGGGAAACTGAGATTTTGAGAAGCTAAGTTCCTTACCCAAATACAATATAGCTCCTAAAAAATCAACTCCTAAGTTTTAGATTAAGTTGCATGACTCTTAGATTGAGTTACATTACTCGAAAGCTTCTGTTTTGTCTTTGAATCACACTGCTTCCCTAAACATGAAACTGTCTATATTAAAAAGGAATTAAGATGCCTTTTTAATGAAAGGATTCAGGCAGAGTTTGAATGACAAGATGTCTGGGGACGTGATGAAGATCAGGTGCATATATGGGGGTTGGACTGTACGATTCCAACACACTGATTCTCACTCCGGCCCTCCGTTAGTTCTAGGTCTCCAATTGAACTTCTTCAGGTGATTAACAAGGCAGATATCACAGTACATTATTCTCTGATTTTTCTGTTTCCCAAATAAATTCAATCAACTGAAACAAGGAACTCTGATCATTGTTCCAGAACAGCAAATGGACCCTGGAACTTCTGTAGCACTTTTAAAAGAAAACAAATGACACCTGGATGAGGCTTCACTGTTTCCAAGACCGTTGCAACATCAGCAGTCGGCAGCAGGGTCAAGTGCGATGATTTTAATGACTTCAGTGGATTGCTGGAATGGAGATAAGTACAGTCTCAGAGGTTAGCACAGCACACTGAGGGAAAAGCCCACTTTCTGCCAAGGTAATGAAAATGTTGAAGGTCTGCCAGGGTTAATTAATAACACAGCGAGGAGACCCTATTCACCAATGGTCACTTGGAAATAAACCAAGGACCGCGTGAGTGAGGCTGGGCTGCCTGCCCATTCTGGTCATTTCATAAGCAGCAATTACTGGGTGCATAGAGTTAACAAAAATATTTTGTCTCGATCTGTTTGTACTAAAAACCTCCCTATTTCTTTTAAATATATGACTCAGATATAGAAAATAAAGTCCCCAGATGTCCTACCTTTGGACCTCAAACTGGCCTTCAGCTCTCTGCATTCTTCCTATTCTGCCTTTCTCTTAGATCTGGTGACCTAATACCTCCAAAAGCTTAATTACAATATTTTCATAAGAATTTTTTCTTCAGATCCAGAAAAATACATGTAAATATTCAAGATTTTTAAATGACAGACCCAATGGACTGCTCTCCCCCCCAAAAAAAAACATTCAAAACTGCCTTCCTCTCTTGCCCCCCCCACAACGAATAACTCAACATCTGCAGATATCCAAAACTCTTTTATAATAATCCCTCAAGAGCTGTCATTTTCTCATTTACATAACGTAATAGGGCATTTTTCTGGGAAGGATAATATCTGAAAACATCATGATATTAAAGGTTTTGTTATTTGAAGATTTACAAATAGAGCCGTACTCACTTATTTAGATTTTTTTCAGAACCATGTGGTCTTCTCAAATTCCAGAAACTTTCTCAAATATATTGCAACAGATGAAGACTTTACAAATGAGCAGAAATTTATAATGTTGCTAGTTTCTGTAGCAAATGGGAAAATAAATCAAGAAATGGACTGCACTCCAATTGTTATCTAAGATGACTTGAAAATGATCTGAAGATAATAAAAACAAAAAACTGGCAGGCTATATTAGCCCCATGAAAATGAAAAATTATTTTAAATTATATCTATCAGAAAAGAATTGCTAAACCCTGTGCTATTATTTTGCTTTCTTTTGGAATTGCCCAATAGCTAGTTATGATAAATGCGTAGGGCCAGGACTAGAATGAGGCAAGTGAAGCACTTGTCTTGGCTGCAAAATTCAAGACGGTGCCAAAAGAGTCAGTAAATAAGATAAATAATATTTAGATGTAATATTTTTTAGAAATTGAATGCAAAAATTTATGTGAACAAAATATTAAAATTTTAAACACAGATAAGATCAGTTAGTGGATATCAACCAAAAAAAAAAAAAAAAACAAAAGCAAGGATGAAATTATTTGGCATAATTTATAGTGATTCATCAAAATCAGTCTCAACTATAATTTTAATTTTTCTCAAAAAATTAAAAATAGAACTATCATATGATTCAGCAACCCTACTTCTGAGATTATACCCAGGGGGAATGAAATCAGGATCTTGAAGAGATGTCTGCACTCTCGTATTTATTGGAGCATTATTGTAATAGCCAAGACCTGGAAACTACTTAAGTGTCCGTCAACAGATGAACAGATAAAAATATATATATATATGGGAGATGGAAAGAGAGGTGGAGAGAGAAAGAGAGAGATGGAGAGAGAGAGAAATGGAGAGGGAGAGAGAGAAATAGATATAGATAGAAAGGAAAGATGGACGGAAAGGAAAGGAGGTAGGGAGGGGGAGAGAGGGAGGGAAGGAGGGGAGGGAAGGAAGGAGAAAGAAAGACACAATGGAGCATTATTTAAACTTTGCAAAGAAGGACATCCTGTCGTTGGAAAAGCACCTTTCTAGTTGCAGGATGTGAGCCCTTAGAAAATGCCCACTATGAGTTGGAAGTGAGAAAAAGAGAACCAAACACCTCGTCAATACAGAGAGAAGAATTTTCAAGGTCTCTGGCCAGCCCGAAGGAGAAAAGAAAATGAAGACGAGAAAGGTGTGAGCTAGGTTCCTCTGAAGAGGGACATGAAATTTTTAATGTGAGGCTATCTACAGCTCAGTCGTGCGTCTCTTGCCCTTGATCGCAGCTACTACCTCAGTAGCATTAAATCTTCAGAAAGTTCTGCCATCTATACATGCCTGAATGAGAAAAGTAGGGAAAATCTACCCACTGACAAACGGTACAGGTAAGGAATGGTGCTCAGAAGCTGGACTGCTAGGTTTCAATCCTGGCCATTCAGTTTATTTTATTAATCTACCTATTCTACTTTCCATATGAAGAAGTAGAGGAATGCTGGTGGGTAAGTCTTTGTGTGAGAGTCACTTGTTATTCCTCCCACAGGAGGAACACGTAAAAGAGACACCATGAGATCAAAGGATATAATCCTACTAGGTCATGGGATTTCTTTCTCTTGTTGTTGTTCCATTTGCATTAAAATAAGTTCTGTGAGATCTCAATTCTCTTAGTTTCTGCAAATTATAAAAATAGACATGCTGTCATCCTTATTATCTAAAGTCATCAGAAAGAATTTCTGCTTAATCATGATACTGGAGAACGTCCAGCCTTGACTGATTTTATTTCCAAGAGTAGCGTGATCCAAACACTGATTAACAGTAAAGGACCACGAGGAACACTACACAGAGTCCTCCTAACATAGCAGGCATGTTTGGAAAAGAGATTACAATGCAGGAAGGGTTCATTAATATTGCCATTTGCTGAATTACATGCTGCTTATCCTTTCAATCTTGCTATTCCTCTGCCATTGGATCTTTACGTCCCTTAAGAAATGACATAATGTCAAGGACAATGTGTGGAAATCAGAAGAGGAAGAGGTGTGGAACAAGTTTCTATTACTTGAAAAAATATATGCGTTAGATGAAACAGACTCAGCTCCTGAGGGATTTCCAAATGTGTTGTTCACCGATTGATTCTTCTTAGAAAATGAGCTGTAAAACATGGGGTCAGAGGATGGCCTCGCTTTCCGAACCTGTTCCCACACAGAGCAGCCTTATGCACTTCCAAAACTTTATAGGCCTCCTCCAAATGACTCAAGGGATGGGAATCTCACCACCTCTAATGGGAGAGCTTTTTATGGCCTCTTAAGTCTCACCCATTATGAAAGTCTTCCTGATGAAACCATTTTTTTTTCTTTTCTTCAGTTCATTCATTATCCTTAGATAATCCTCTAAAGGCCACTACCACAATTCCTCTTCTTCTTTGGGGCTTATACTTTCAATTATCTGCAAATGGCTATCAGGCCCCCGCCCCACACACATGCCCATACTCTCCTTAGCTCGTCAGCCAACCTACACACATGTAATTCGTTTAATCTTCCCTCATACATCAAAACTTCCAGCTGCTTAATCATTTTAGCTCCTCTAATAAGCAGTGAATTTGAAGGGGGATTATGGTTTCCTTCTCAAGCTTTTCTCATGTCAGCTGTATCCCTTATCCTCAACCACACGCCAGATTTCTGTATGCCAATAGCCATTCATCAACGGAAATGAGGTTTTTCTGGAATGCTGTGTTCTATAGTACAAGGAAGAAAAAAAAAAGATCCCTCCTACCCATAACTCATTTCTAGGGTGAATCAACATGGATGTAAACTAATAAGGAGGAAAAATCTGAAAGAAACCTGGGACTACCCTAAATTTTCTTAACCACTGAGCAACTTTTTAACTATAAGTAAAATTTCAAAATAATGTTTCATTTAAAATTATTTATTGCATTTAAATAAAGGAACTTCAATCACCTTTAGGTAAAGGACATGTTGAAGGATTAAACTTTTTTAATTATAAAGAAAAAAAATTAGCCGAGAGCCCCAAATGAAAAGAGACCCTACTTGTTCTTTAACCACTGTCTGAATAACTGGTAGTTTCCATGGCCCCTCAAGGCACTGACACTCTATCCTCAGCTGTAATAGAGACCAGAAGGGAGCCTCGCCCTCAGCATACAGCCTCAGGTCCTCCCCTCTCCCCTGTTTTCTTCCAGCCTCTGTGCCCTATGAACATCACACGCGCCCTCGGGCCTCCAAGACCCCTTCTATCATTTCTCTGCCTCGAGGACTTCTCCTTTGCCCATCTTCTTCCCTAAATCTCATTCATCTCTCAAGAGTTGGCTTCAGTTCCTTTTCCACCTGGGGAGCCAGGCCTCCCCTCTCGACTTTATAATGTTTAATGTCTATACCATTAAAATATACTATCTCACATTACTCATTCCTCCATTTGCTTCATGTTTGAGAGATTTCCCTCCCCACACCGATAGGCAAACCTCCTTAGGGCAGGGACTGTCATATTTCTTCAGCACCCCCAAAAAGAACCAATGCTTTGCTCTTCAAAAAGTGAGTGCTTAATAAATTTTTCTTGATTTCTAGTGTAGTGAGGGCCTTGTAAGAAAGCTCCCAAGCATTAAAAATTCTTTAAGCATTCATCAAATAGCACATTTATTTTAAAGTAGAAATAGCTCCACATTTAATATTCAAAATTTGCTCTCTTTTGCCTCAGTTTCTATTATTGAAGAATGATAAAAACTTTAAAGCTAACAGATACGTAATCCATGTGTTATATCCGAAGTAGCAATTCATATTTTCTTGAATTAGGTCTATACCTCTTGTCCTTTGTAGGACTCTGCCCTTTTCTCTCTACTACTAGTCCACATACTTTTTCCCTTTCCCAAGAATTTCTCTGCCTCTATTATACATTTCTTTGTTCTTTCTCCTCCAAGAATTAAAAATTTGGGACCATCTATCCAAATTGTTGTAAAAGCTGCCAGTCAGAGATCAACATCATTAGTCATTGTACCACATGTAAAAAGTGGTACATGACAAATCACTCTCATCTGCAAAGTATTGCTCATCACCGTTTATTGTAAAACTCCTCACTTTTCATCTTTTAACAACTGAACAATTAGCTTGGAGTTTTAAAGTAGACTTTTTAAAATTTCCAGCAGATTGGAGAATCACAGGTACGTATTTTCCAATAGAAAGGGTAGTCTTCCTTTCAAATCTGTTTCCTTTGCATATTGTCTCACAAGCTCTAGAAGCTCATCTTCTAGCAGCAACTTCAGCCCCCTGATTAAGGATGGCACTGGGTGTCCTGAGTGATATGTCAAACTCTCTAGGGATCCGGCCAAGTCAGGCCTGCCTCTGAAACATTCTGCTCGTGCAAATGGAAGACCAGACCCCACATTCTCAAGCAGACATCACAACGGCAATTATGGGTCCCCGAACATTCTTCTGTACCTCGCTGGTTTTCTACTTGCGTGAAAATATAAGCCTATGCTTATATTTAAAATATGCTTGCTTCTGAAATGTTCTCAGTGTAACCATAAAGAAAAGTACCATATATACAAATGGATTCTAAGCCCGTGTGGCAGGTTTATAAGCACTTAGTTAAACAAACGTTGGCCCTGGTAGGCAGACCTTTGTCTACCCTCTTCCCATTCTTATTTGCTTCTGAAGAGTCTAGAGCCTGTTCTTTGCTAAATTCGATTTGCTAATCCAAGTGAGGTATAGCCAAACAAGCTGGCTTTGGGGTTAGATTGGAATTACAGTAACTCAATTGAAATCCTTCTTTCATCATGCACCCTATTTGGGACAAGTTACTTGATTTTTGAATCATTTTTTTTTCCTTATATAATGAGGAAACTACTGACTTCAGTAATGTAGTGACTAGGAGCAACGGCTCTAAAATCGGGCACTCTGGGTTCGTCTCCCACCACTGGCACCTTTTAGCAGAGCACCTTGGGCAAGTCATAACTTCTTAATCCTCCATTTGTCTGTAAAATGGGTTAATGATAATAGTATAGCTTACGTGAGAATTAAATGAGATAATTTATGTAAAGCGACTTGGAAGGGCACCTGACCCCATAGGGTATGTACTAAGTACTATGTTCAGTAAATATGTTTTATTCCATTCTCAATTATCAGGCACAAGAGTAGAAGTGAAAAAAGCAAAATAATTAAAATATAAGGGTCAGGGGAGTTCTAAGTGCATAATTTTTACCATTCTATCTTTCATAACTGCATTGCTCAAGGGATAGTGGTTTAATCATTAGAATAAGTATAAGTAAAAACATTGTTTTAGGGGAAAATTTATTAGTGAAATATCTGTTCATTAAATATATACATGAGTTCTATTATTACAGTACTGTTAATTTCCAGGAAGCACCCTAAATAATAAAGTATTAATTCTTATAAGGTTTTATTTTTAATCTATGCTTTTGAGTGTATTTCAAGAGGAAATACAAGGTAATTTTCTCATAGTACTTTCGAATAGCCAACCTATAAAGCTTTTTAAAAATACATTTAAAGGTAGTAGTCACATATTCTAATACATATTACAGCCGGAATGCAAAAGAGAACTGCTACTAAAGGGTAAGAAAAACCATTGCACTCTTAAAATCAGCAAGCCAAAAGGATAAACATAATGATTCCTGCTTTTCTTTTACTATCGTAAAACTCTGTGTTTGAGAGTTTCATATTTTTATTTCAAGTGAAATATTTTACTTTTGCCAAATCCACATTTTACCCTTTTGGCCTTAGAAAAGGCAGAATAGCAGGCACTAGAAAAGTGTTTTGAAAAAGGATGGATATTTAGGAAAATGTGTGTATGGAACAACTAAGGGAAAGTGACACCAGTTTAAATATCGTGTACTGTATTTTAAATATATGTTTAAAAAAACCAAAACGATGAAAATAAATCTAATCAAAAATAAATAAATAAAGAGGAAATTTTATTCATCACTCACTCAAAGGAACAGCAAAGTAATTACTTTCAAAAATATCTGACTTAGAAATAGATATTGGACTTAACAAATCTTCTTTAGAAATAAAAATGCCTCTATTTACATGAGTAGATAGATATACATTGGTATCATCTTAAATTTGAATTCTTAAGTTATTGAAAAAGTACATCTTATTTTTCTAAGAAGTCATCTTCAATTTAAGAAAATATTTGAATTTCTAGAATCAATACAGATTTCCTCCAGAACAACCCTAGTTTCTCTGCCTCACCACATATTCCTACAACTTAGAACTCTAATGGGCATGACTGTGCTCTGAATTTAGTCCTTTTATTTCATGGAGATGCTGACTCACTTCCTTTGTGTAAGTCATTATTGCACAACTTTCAGTAAAACTGGAATTCAAAAATAAACACAGGAAAAGGTAGAGATTACTGACATAAAGATTAGTCTTTAAAATGATCTGATTTCCTCATCTGACTCAATGTGAAGACTCCAAATAAGTTTAACCTCAGAGTTCCTTATGTGAGCACACTAGGACATTTAGAACTAGTTAATTACAAAATGTATAATGTGACACTAAATATACATAAATATTTATGATGCTTTCACGAGTTCTTGAGCACAAAGAAAATAAATGCTAACAAAAGAAACAAATATTTTGGTTAAGAATTAATTTTGTTTTCTTCTTTAGAGATGTGGTTTGGATCTGCAGGCTAAGAATGAAGGAAGTAAGAATAATCATATAGCCGGTTTTTAAATTGTCATATAAGGAACACTCATTAACCTCAAATCGGTAGAATAAACCATTATTTCATATTAGTCATTCCTTTCATATTACATTAAAATCAGGAAAAAATCAGTCATTCCGTTGGTCATTCAGCTAGTCAGTGATAACTGGAAAATGAGTAGGATGTTAGCCAAGGTGTTACTGTAAACGTGCTCTTAACAGAAAAGTTTTGTGTTTACACAGTAGATAAAGAATGAAACTGTGGCAGTAATATTTCAGATTGTCTCTTCTCCTTCTACATCGCCAGAGTCGTGCATCAGCACTGTCCAATAGGACTTTCCATGGTGATGGAAACATTCTATAGCTGCACTATCCAAACAGTAATCTCTGTCCAAACAATGATCTCTAGCTGCACGTGGTGACTGAGCGCTTGAAATGCATCTAGCACAACTAAAGAACCAAATTTTTTATTTTCTTTAATCTTAATGCCTTGAGTGACAATAAAAGATAAAACTTATAATGAAAGCAAGAAAGCTTCCATTTTCAACAATCCAGCCATTTTCAAAATTCTTATTTCCTAAACTGAAATTACCACTATTATTAATAATTGTGAAATATATTAAAAGTAATTTACCTGCCATGTATTTACAGTATTCCTTCAAAATAGATGTCTACACCGATAGAAGTATTATTTCTCCAAGAGAAAATACATGGAAAATCATCTGCTTGCCATAACTGTAAACAGAATCAATTTATAGTCTCATGTTATCTTTTCCTCCACCACAATCCAAGGATTAAAGGTATAGTGAGTTGTTCCAGGAAAAAGATAAAATCTAAGCAGCTGGGAGGAACTGTCTCCCTTGAGGTGATTCCAGTTGCTTTTGATTGTTTTTTGAACCAGAGCCCACAGTTTATGTGACCTTGACATAATTTATCAGTCATCACACAACGCTGAATGGCCCCTTGTTGCATGAACACAACCTGTGCCTTAGTAGGGGTCACCCCCTCCCCCTAGACTTCTGTAACTTCATGCGTCATTGGAGCTGCGTGGGTGACGTTAAAACAAAAGCTCCACATCGCTCTTGGTCAGGGCTCCGCAAACACGTTTTCTTCTTGCTGAGGTAGCTCCTAATGGGGGAACTTGGTAGATTTCATAGTGTGTTTAAAATGAGGATGAAATCTTAATATGAAAATTAATCTAGTGAAAATAGAGTTTTCTTTTCTCCTGTTTTTTTGTTTTGTTTTGTTTTGTTTTGTTTTGTTTTGTTTTGTTTTGTTTTTTAAACCCCAAATGAGGAAGGCTGTTATTATCTACTGGCCTCTAACATGTGGAAACATGAACAGTGCCTCCTGTGTGGAGAACAGTATTCAGGTCTTAGTGGGGGAAGACGAGGCGGAGAACGTTCACTTTATGCTTCATACGCTTCTGCATTTCTCAGTTTGTTTGGGCTTTTTTGGAGGGCGGCTGAGTATTTTGTCTTAGTTTTGCCAGACGTACATACCAGTTTCATAGTTTTAGAAACACTAAGAACGTGTAGTTGGTGTCAATTACAGTCTATGGATTCACAGTTGACAAGCAATATAGTATTTCGCATGTTTTCCATTTCATAACTCAGAGCAATTTATATTTCGTTTCCCCCACTCTCTCTGGGTGGCATTAAACAAATCTCGGTCGACAGGGGCGAACCCTGTCATTTGCCGGGATTAAGGACTAGGTGAGTTCACGATGCCACGGCCTGAGAAAGGGGTGCTGTCTGCTGTTTGATGTCAGTTTGTCCACTGAGGCGTGAGTCGGAATGGCTGTTGTTCCAGCTGAGGGGGCCCTCCTCCTGGTCCATGTGGCCTCTCAGCCACTGGCAACCCTTCTCCCTGTGTTGCCAGGTTAGTTGGCCTGCCCTGCGGGAATCTCTGTGAGGACATCTGTAGTCCTGAGTGTCTCAACAAACCCCCTTGGCAGCCTGCCCTGCCTCTGAGGTCCTGCCTCCCAACCCCGCCCCGCCCTCCCTCCCCCCCCCGCCCCCCCCGCCCCCCCCCCCCCTCCCCGCCCCCCCCCCCCCCCCCCCCCCACCCCGCCCCCCCCCCGCCCCCCTGCCCCAGAGCTCTATGAGTCACCTTTGCTCCCAAAGCCCACAAAGCTATCTGGAGTTTTTACAAATTCCTATGGACCCAACTCGCTCTGGAGCCCAGGGCTCCTGGCCCCGGACTCGCCAAGTTCTCTTCTCTCAACACTCCCCTTCCTTCTGCCCTTCCACATGTCGGGCTGGAGAAATGTTTTCTGGTTTGTGAATAAACGCCTCATCTCTCAAATCTTGAAACTCTTTGACCCATCTCAAACCTTCTCTCTTTTCTTTATGGCTTACGCTTTTCTAAGCTACAGTCAAAAATATTTTTGCTCTGTCATGTCCCAGAGATGGTGAGCACTAAATGATTTAGCTATTTAGATTTGGGTTTGAGGTGGTACTGATGGGAACAGGTGGAGATAGAAGGAATCTTCTGAAATAGACACAGAAAAAAAATAGTTAATATAATTTTTAAAAATTCTGCTACCAATATTTCCATTTACAGGGGGTTCAGGGGGATGACAATTGATAATGTTCTACTAGACACATAAAACTGATGAGGCCAATTACAAATGGTTGCCATAGTGAGTGATTCCCCAAAGGCCTTCCCATCTCAGATCCTGAGCATCTTCTGAGGCACCATTTCCCTGGATTGTGAGATAATAAAACAAGACCTTACATCTGAACAGTCTTGCACAGTAACAAGTGATTTTCTCATTCGGTCTGTGGTGGGGATGCTGCAGAAGAATCTCCTGTCCCCACTGGGAAATGAACTAAATGAAAACTACATTAGACCTGTGGATTGTAAATGATGGCCCAGCTTTCTATGTGACAAAGGGACACTAGTGAAGAGTCTTTGACATTTTCAAAACACTGACCTGTTCTAAATTTGGCTTATTAAAAAGTGCTATCTGTCTGTCTTCCCTTGAGGTAAAACCTTAGAGAGCATGGAGTATTTGAATCGTGCCCCTCATCCATTTGTCCCTTCTGTTCTCAGGTCTCTTAGTGGCCTTTACCTTTCAGTGGCCTTGGAGGAAAAAATCTAGCTTCTTGTTCCATGAGTCTCCTTTTCTCAGAATCAGGTGTCACCCTTCTTCTCCGGGAAGTCTCATATTCGTTTAGACAATGAACATTCATTGATCTCCTACTCGCACAATGTCTGGCACTAAAGATATTAAGAAATGAAAATGACAGTCATTCTCAGGAAGAATTATAATCCACTGCTGGAAACCTTCTCTATTTATCTCCTCTCTCTTTCCTTTATAGTAATCCTGCTTGTTCGTACATTTCTTGCAAATATTTGGTAAGATTCTTCATAATGCTATATCATGATTCTTCTCAGGAGGAGTATGCTTCCTGTTTCTTCTATACAGTGTCCATATCAATATACGTTATTATTAGCTACCTTATCCATACTTTCATTGGACGATAGGCACATACCGTTGCTAGAAAAATACAATTTAAAAATCCAACTATGAATTAGTAAATAGTGAGCATTCCCATCAAAAAAATAAAATAAAAAAGCCATTGTGCAGAAGAAAATAGCAACATTATAAGTGTTGTCCTTTATGGTAGTTTGATTAGAAAACAAGATTTTAAGGGAAAAGGCTAAAATTTCTGATATTGTTATATTCAATATAATTTTACTAAGTATCTTCACTACTCTCCGCTGTCCATGAAACATAATATTTATCATGCTCAGATCTAAATCCCAGATTATTTTCATTAAACCCGATTCAAGTGGTTTTATGAGAACCTTAGTTGGTGCACAGTAACATAAGTGGAATATTTACATAACTGCAGGACTTTCGTATTATTACTTGAAATGTCAAAAAATTGCACTTCTTACCACATGCACAAAACCATTGGCATTTGTTTATTTCATTTTTTTTTTAACTAAGGAGACAACAGAGATTATTTTTACTACAGCAAAAACCTGACCCAAAATAGGTCATGATTCATCTAGCAACTCTTTCTTAACTTATTCCTATAGAGCAGTAGGGAAAGATTAAATACATATATATGTGAGAATTTTTATTTATTATTCCTATTTCAGGGATATACCCATGCTTCTAAAATATTTCTAGCAAACTACTGACATTTTGCTGCATGACAATTTAATTTCTACCTTGGCCTGATGTTTTTACTCGGCTAATCTCTGGGAAAATGCACATTGTGGTTTATTCACTTTGGAAGTTATTCCAGAGTGAAGAGTGACCTCCAAATGAAGCTTGTTCTAGCCACACATAATATTTTCCCCAGAAGTGCCTATAAAGTCTACTAAAATAAGAAAGTGCTCATTATTTTTGATAAACAGTAAAGACTGGAAATTCATATTTCATTTTAGTACCAGAAGTGTGGAGTTGAGATACAGTAGCGTTCTTTTTCTGTGCAGTATAATGGCCTATTATTTTACGAATTACTATTTACTTTGTGTCTGTAGCTTAACTCTGAGTAAATTCTACCTTTCTTCTCTTGCTAGCTAAGTGGGGGAAAATAATTACCTCAAACTCTACCAAGTGTCAAAGCTGCCTTAAAATATTGGTATTTAAAGGAGGTATAATACCAATAAGTCTGAGGCGATTAAGAGTTCTGAGTGAGGATATACAGGACTGTGTTATGTAGTTTGTGACAGAAATCTTAAATTAGTATGGCAACATGGATGGCGTAACTTTCTCATAGACTAGGGAAAAAAGTGTTGTCAAACCCTTAACTTGCGGTGATGGCACTTAGTAAGTATTGGTCTAATAAAGGGGCAAAGAGTATATGAGTTTCTCCAATTCTGATTTTTTGTGTGTGTGTGTGTCAGAACTTTGAAGTTTTTAAAGCTTTGTTCTCTTCCTCTCTGCCAGGCCAATAAAAAGAATTATTATTACTACCACATTTGTGTCTCTTGGATTTTATTTTTGGCTAAAGCAAGCACTTTTACAACATGATCTTGGTTAAAGGAGCAATTAGAATTAAGGAGCCTTATCCAACAATTACAGCACTTATTGCAATTATAATAGTAACCGAGTACATTGACGACTTACCAAGTTACCCCAACGCTACGTTTTTATTTTGCTTTTAAAGTTATCAAAAGCCTGATGCTGGAAGGTTCGTAATGACTTTGTGGTAGCCAGATTCGAAGTCTGAAGCCCTGTCTGCCACACCGTTAGCCATCAAAGGAGGCCTGTCCCACCAAGCGCTCTATTTTCACAACAGGATATCTGGTTTCTTTTATGAGGATACAGCTATGTTAATTTGGTTTAGTGGTTTGTTGGAGGTAAGCAGGCTCTTCACAGCACAAACACCAAAATCCCCTTAAAGCAGTTTCTTGTTAATAGCTGGGGTCTGATTGGCAGATTTGCATTGTAAAGTGTGATTTGGTTGGATAAATATGTTTAGTCTAGTAAGCACTTTAGTGATTGAGTGTCTGTTAATGGATAAAGGTGGATTATGGTGAAACCTCTACAGGCTGTCACTGGGCACTTAGCATTGTGAGATGTCAAGGGGAATGGAAAACAAACTGGCACTACGGAACAGCTGAAAGGCTGTAAAATGTTTAAAATATTCAGCGCTAATGTTGGCCTTTCAAGTTGCAAATATTAATTTCAATAGAGGAGAAAGAACAGCAAATCAAATGACAGGGTTTTTGTAACTCCAGCAGTGACAAAATGGGGATGTCCCATACACGTTCTTAAAATCTGACATCTTTCACTAGATTTAAAAGCAGAGAACTGACATATAGGAAATTCAGGGTGGTTAATGGAGAGCCAAGAATGAACCCAACTCCTGCTGAAATCTTTGCATTCAGATGTCCTGCAGGCAGAACAGGAATTCCTCCCCCATCCCCTGCTTCCACTCCCCCAAAGAGTTATCATTTAAAAAAATATATATATATATCTATTCATACACACACATGTATACACACAGCATTTGACACTTCTCTGAAAATGATACACCGTTGTAAGAATTATAGATACTAATTTCCTACCTCCCTCCCATCTCCAAGCATCTGGAATTGAAGACTTTTCCATTTCTTCCTCTTAAAAAAAGTGTACTGGGATTCCTCATGAAAGTCACCAGAAATGTCACTTATTTGTTTCTTCTCAGATGAACATGCAGAAGTATTTTTATGAGGTGAAAATATCAGCTTACTTCAGGGATCTAAATGGTGTTTTAACATCCCGGACTCTGGGAGAAGGATGCTGGAAAGGCTGCTTCCAGCTAGTCATGAAGTGCTTGAAACTTCAGGACTAGGATATTTTTGCAGGTTGGCTGTTTTACTGAAGTTAAACATATTTCAGCCATTTTTCTTCAAGACTCTTCTGGACAATGCTTAGGGTTCACCAATTTTTATAAGTGTCAGGTCTTGGGCAATTATTTTAGAACACCGCCACTCAAGGCTTTGAGATTCCAACTCTTCATCCATTACTCTTTAGCCACTGGTTTTCCTAGCTTAAGAGGCATCTGGAGAAGTATAAATGAGAAATAGCATTCTGCAAACCTGAGTTAAAAAGAAGCTGAGCCTTCAGATTTCTGGATATGAGGGGTAAATATTATTCCAACACGAGCTATAACAAAGACCAGTTAAAAGTCTAGCGTCTAGTGAGGTGTTAAGCCACTAATTTATTACATGATCTTGGACAGACCACAGCCTCTGTGGGTCCCAGTTTCCAATATGCATGGTGTTGACGGTGGTTAACATGACAATGCTGATACCGACTCATTGTTATTAATGAAATTGGATAGTTATACATAAACGAGCCCCAAACCTAGGTTTTCAGGAAGTATAACTTTTTGTTGTTTTTGTTCCAAAAAAAAAAATTTCTATCTTGACCTCATGTCTCACTGGACGAAGGAAAATATATAGTCACGTATCACCCTAAATATAGTTATTATTATAAAGCTATGGCATATAGTATATATAACTATCTGCATATATAATTATTTTAGTGTCTCTCCTATCCCCCAATTTCTCGAATTATGTCTAAGCTCCATTGGCCTCCAGAATGCCAAAGGGTGTGTCATTTGTGGGGAAGGAGTACAAAGTGTCTGGAGTTTGTACCTTGTCTGCCCATGCTGTTACCGGGGGAGGCACCTCACTATTATTATCTGGTTTTCAGTTCCTAGTTCACACAAATCATAGCTCACTCTCCAAATATCACCTAAGTTCTGTCCCAGGAGTGTCTGTTTCTTGTGGCTTATGTAAGAATCGTGAGGCTCTTCTCACATCTCACTGGGCCAGACGGGAATCTGCATCTAGTTCTCTGTCTGGACACCCTGATGCAGCTGTGCCTGCTCTCCTTCCCCTCCGCCATATTACCCAGAAAATTTGTCTTGCTGGGCCTCTGTTCTCAGAGCCTTTAAACCCACACTGGATCTTATCACCTGGCCCCACACAACTGAGTCCTGGTGAGACATTTCAGAACCTGCTCTTTCTTGCTTATATTGTCATTTTTTCTCTCTTACAGCATCTGTATTTGGTCAAGTAGGGATAAGATTAAGTCTGACTATTCACGTATGTTATAAAGAAAAACAGGGTGATAAAATTGAACAAGTTGTTCAAAGACAAACCAAAGCTGATACACACATCCCCTATGGTTTACACATGATTCTATAAATATAGTGTTCAGTGAGGATGTTAACAGTGATATTAGCATCATACAGTTGACACCAGGGAGGGGGGGTGACCATGAATTCTCCAGTCCTGCTCTTCCTCACCACATCAGCCTGGACCAGCTAAGTGCTAGTCCTTATTCTTATTTTCTTAGGTTGCTCCCAGGAACTCAAAGCCCAACAAATTAGTTTTGAATGGTATTTTGTCTACCTTTAATCTTGAACTCAGAGCCAAAGAAGAAGATTTAGAACAAGAACTATTCAGAGGATGAGAGCATAATTGAGTAAAATGATAAGTTCCCATATTGAAAAGGGTAAACGTTCCAGTTTTAGACAGATCTAATTTTAAATCTTGGGTTTGCAGGTTAATAGCCATGTTAATTTTCAGTTGCTGCATAACAAGTTACACAAACTTAGCAGCCGGGAATGGTCATTTATTATCTCACAGTTCTGTAGGTCAGGGGTCTGGGCATGGTACTGCTGGGGTCTCTGTTCAGAGTTTCACAGGCTGAAACCAAGGTGTCGGCCGGTACCGGGTTCTCGTCTATTGCTCAGGGTTGCCTTTCAGGCTCATTCAGTTGTTAGCAGTATTCTGTTCTGTGTGGCTTGTTTGATCGAGGTCCTCGTTTTCTTTCTAGCTGTTCAATGTGACTCTCCCAGCTTCCAGAAGCCATCATCAAATCCTTGTTCTATGGCTGCTCCATGGTTGTAGCCCCTTCCTCTGGAAGGGCCCACCTCTTCCCAAGGGTTGACTGACTAAGTCAGGCCCACACAAGATAAGCTCTTCTCTAATTTGCTTGAAGTCAGCTGATTAGAGACCTTAGAGTATTTGCAAAATATCTTCTGCCACACAGGTTACCATCACTGTGGGAGTGACAGCCCATCACAGTCACAAGCCTTGCTCACACTGAAAGGGAGGGCATTACGCAGGGTGTGTGTATCAGGAAGAGGACATTTTGGCGTGAAAAATCTTAGAATTTGCCTAACACAAAACTGTGTCAACTCAGGCAAGATCTTTAACCTCTCTCTGCTTCTTTCCCTATCTATAGGATAGAGATAATAATAGCACCCACATCAGAAGATCATAGGAAGTGTTAAATGTATATTGACCAGTTAGGTTCCTTTGAATCAAATAAGTATAATAAACTTTTGTTGTTATCATTGTTGTTAATTTATGGTAAAAGTTAACTGGACCTAAAAATAAGAAATGCCTTATCTTAATAGCACAAATACTAAAAGATCACAATTATAGGGTCCCCGGGATGACAGTATGGACTTCATGAAACAACCCAGGTGTTTTCATGATTTTTGAGGGAGAGCAGAGATGGAAGAATGGTGAGTCTGATGCCTTCTTCTGACCACTCTGAAGGTTTAAACACTCTTAGAAGCTGGGACTCTGGGCTCTAAACCTAATTTTATGCCACTTTCCATTTGAAATAGTAGGAGCTTCGGAATCTCCTTTCTCAGGTGCTGCTTCCATCGTGAGCCTCTGAACTTTATAAACAACAGATATAATTACTGGGATTTCATCCTTCTCAAGAGATACTCCAAGATGGCCCCGCAACATCAGTGGAACATAATGCATGAAGGAAATATTTTTCAGGGTGTACTGAAAAAAAAAAAATGCCTGGATAGACATTTACACTAGATATCTATTTGGACCCAACTATGATGAGGAGAGCTGGTTTCAGAGAATGAATTACATAAGTCTGAGGGAATTCATTTATGACCAGACAATATGGTTCAGAACACAACTCTCTCATGTGCCCTAAGGAAAAGTACAAATATGGGATGTGTAAATGCGTGTGTGCATGCGTGTGTGTATACCCTTTAGTATTTGAGAAGGAAAGAAGAAGGCATCAATTCCTGTACCTTTAGATTTCTGTAATCTAGTCTTGTTATTATAAAGTTCATTCGATTGGCCCTCAGTAACTAAATAAGAGGATTTGCTTTACCATAAAAAGGTGAGAAAACCAACAAGCATGATATTTTAAGAAATATAAAATGCCTTAAAATACATGGCCTCAGAAAATTGAAAATAGAACTGCAAAGCAAAAATAACGCATTTGATTCTTCTATTCTCAAGAAGGGAAAAAGTAACCACTTTAACAGTCTCTGCCAGTAATGGAAAGAATTGAGGATTCTTCCTCAAGTCAAAGGAGCTACACCTCAATTTGGCTTTGCCAGAAGATTTCTACTATGAACACATTTGAAAAGAAAGCTAAGAAAGCACAAGCTAAGAAAGTACAATATCAGAGGCAACCAATGCTATTTATTTGAGGTTATTTTTTTTAACTCTTATTTTATGTAAATTCTAATCATATAGAATATAAAACCAGAGGATTTTAAAAAATACTTTTATTCATTATTTGAAATGTGAAAAAATTTAAGTAGGTAGTCTTAAAATTTAACTATTTTATTTCTATCATATAAATTCATATCAAAAATAATTTGTATGAAACTACCTCCATCTGTGACTATAATGTAATCTGTGTCAGTTTATATTAAATCTCCAAGTATGAATTTATAAATTTATAAAATGAAGACACAGAATTTTATAGAGTCAATGTCAAATTACATGAGAACTTATGCTTTGAGATCTTTATATGTAAGGTCAATATACAATTAATCTGTTATTAAAATTACTATAAAGCAAATGCTTATAACATCTATACTATATTTGAACTGATTCTTAATACAAAGCAAAAGAGCCTTGTCTTAAAAAAAAAAACCTTAAAAATGACAACGTTTTGACTGTAAATCTAGCAAAGATTTTGAGACCATGTTTTGACTGTAAATCTAGCAAAAGAAGCATAATTGATGAGGACGTTGAAAAAGACAGTGCTTTGGGTGCGGAACTAACAATTTAACCATTATAAATCAATATTTAGTATTATGCTTTTCAAAAGATATAAAAATAAGCAATCTTGTGATGTAACACAAATGGTATTTCAATGCTTAAAATTAGAAAGTTATATGAAATTATATATAATTTAGTTAAATAAGATTAGTTCTATATAAAGATAGCTTCTAAAGTTGTTACAATACTGTCGTGCTTAAAAGTAAATGTAATTGAGACTCATTTAAAAGTATTCACATGTAAGGATAATATATAAATGAAGAAATGTGGAATAAATTACCTTAAATTCATGATGAAAAATAAGATCCACATCTTTCACTTACACTTCCAACTATCTTGATTCAAGTAGTTGCAGATTTCTAATTCAATCAGTCTTTCTTCATTAAAGAAATACAGATTTTCACTAGAAAGAGTGAAAAGGAAACCTGAAACAATAACTAAATTATGTTATTTCTCTATCTTTCTGTTATGCTTGCCACTGAATCATAAAAAAACCACTTGAAACTTGAAAAACAGTGATTAACATACAATTAAAACTTGAGCTATTATAGGATAGTACATATAACATGATTTTTATAGACTTCGATGTGGCACCTATATACATTTTCATGCATTTAATTCCTTAAACTTAGAGCATTGCATTTAGAAAATATTTTTCCGCTTAAATTGTATTTTAAAACCCTGTTTATTTCTCTCAATTATTTCTCTGAAAAAGAAAAAATATGCATTATATTACTACTGTAAATATTTTATATCCAAAATATTTGGCCAAATGGAAAAAGACATGGTTTTAATAGCATCTGCGGAACAAAACACACAGGAATTAATTTTTGTGAATCAAACAAACAAACAAATTAAATTAAAAAAGTAGGTCGCGGCCAGATAGGTAGGTGCTTTGTTCATTGCCCAAGCCCTGTCTGAAGGGACATGAAATACAAAGGTCGGTCCACATATCTAGAGGAAGCAGCTGCAAGAGTGATATAGGACCTATTCCTATAAAGAAAGAGCAACAGCAAATCTGTTTGAGCATGAATATTAGATTTGCTGAGTTCTGCTGACATCACCACGGGAGATAAACATATTACCGAGACTGGGGCAGCCTGTCGTTAGAGAGGTTGCCAAATGAGATAAGTGAGCGAAGGCCAGTAAACACATGATGCACATCTTGACAACCTTGTATATGACTTGAGGCTGCAACTTAGTCAAGTGTCATCTTAAACATCACTAGTCTAGAACAAGTGGATCAAAATGAACTCTGAACTTTTGTTTCCTTAATAGCAAAGGACTAACAGCTGCCTGCATCTGGAAACTGTGTGCAAGTTCGTTATAGCTATAACATAATAAACAAACTAAAAACATAATAATAATTCCATACAATCTGTTTACATTCTATTTACATTCTTGCTTCTTCTCTGGCCTCGTTAAATTGTAATCTCACATCTAATTACATTTTATCAATTTATTATTTCTGCAACTTGATAATTAAATCGAAAACATATTGAAACAGTTGTTGTTTTTTCTTGTTTTGTATTAGCAAGTGTTCGATGACCAGGACCTGAGTCGTATGGGGCACTCAGCTTGTATTGTGTGTTTTGGGCAGTAAATTGGGAGGCAGGTAGGGAACCAACACATTCAAGCAAGTAGAATATGATTTACCAGCTCTGGAGCTCTGGGTCTAAATTTTCATGGATATAAGTGACAAATTATCAATAAATCACTTTTTGGTTCACCATAATGCATAATGTTTATTGAAACTCAGTTCCAATAAATATGACTCACCCTTTTTTATCCAAAGCATAAGAAACAAAGATGACAGGAATTACAAACAGAAATGAAAAATAGGGAATAAGCCCCTGGCCAGCAATGAACCTTTTTTCTTTTCGATCCAACCTGAGACCACTGGATTCTGCAAGATGCTTGCATATGTATACACTCATTTCAAAATGCCTTTTAGTTTTCATTTTGATCTCGGGAATTTAGAATGAGGAACTGTGGCTAATGCTTGACCACCGAAAGTCTTTTTTTTTTCTTTCTTATTTTATATACCTAAGATTCTATGAGATCCTACTAAAATGGCAATAGCATGAATTAAACTATCGCAATGTTTCTTGGTTTTGAAATGCATCAGTGATGCCTTTATTTTTCCAAGAACATGACCTATAGTTAAAAAAAAAAAAAAAGCAGTCAGCGCTTGTACTAAATATATACAAAAGAGAATGGAAAAGTGTAAGATAAAATTAACATGGAAGTAGTTGGTAATTTGCCTTTAAAGTTTATACACACATTTTAGCCTTTGTTCTACACATATTCCTGCAAAGGGGGGTGGGGAGATTGTATACTTATTCTTTATTATCATCATTATTTATGTATCACTTATTATTATTTTGATACACTTTCATGCACTTTGTGATTTATCTTCCATGTTCTAAAAGTGAAATTAAGAAGTGTTGCAGACAATGTTGTTGCAATGCCCTATAACTTTACAAACTCATTCAGCAGCTGGAAGCAATTGACATAGGGTAGCATTTGACTTGAACAACACTTTAAAAAGTCAACTTGAATCTTAATTGAAATACCCTATATTTCACATTGGATATATGATCCAATTCTAGTCTTTTGTTTCCTTTTGGAAAGCAAAGGCGGTGAAGTATTATGCTATTTCTGAGACTGTTTATTAGGAGCTTATTTATTATAATCAAGCAGCAATTTTTACTCCAACAAAGTTTTTTTTTAATTGACTCTCTGAAACACAGCTCTGTTATACATATACATTTACATGAAAATTGTACAACAAAAATTTTAAATGAGCAAAAATTAACCATAACCTGGACAACATGTAAAAATAATGTTTTATCTTTTGTATATTATAACTTTCAGCCTTTGTCCTATGTGTCCTTATTATTTACATAACTGTTTCTAACATTTTTATACTTAAGTGTTTGATCTATTTGCTTACATATTTGTGATAGTAACACAAATTCTTACCTTAACTGCCTAAAAACTATTACAGTAAATTAATTTTAAATGTGATAGGAAAACTAATGAATTAACAATTCCTGTCTCATCAATAAGAGATAACATCTATCTAGGGTGCCAGACCACTGTTCTGGGTGCTTCGGCTCTGTGCACAATAAGTGTGTGAGGTAGTTACTATTATTATCTACATTTTTTTCAGATGAGGCAAATGAATCACAGGGTGGTTAAGTAACTTGCCCAAGACATCATACCAGTAAGTAAGAGTCAGGCTAAGAGAAAGAACTAGCAAATTTCTTTCACTTTAAGCATTATTGATGTTCCTGAAAGTATATCTACCAATCAAATATTTAAAATTGAATTATACATTAAATGCAGTCAATCTATGTATTTAATTATGTGAATTATTTTATGTAATACCCCAAGTTTATTTGTTTATAAATTTAAATCTCGTTATAGCATGTTATTTAATACTCTTTAGGTATTTAGTAACAGAAACACAACTCCAACCCATTTAAGTAAAATAGAGAGTATTAGAGAGTATGCCTGTAACTGCCAAGCCACGCCAGGCACGACCAGATCCAGAAGTCCCAAAACAGTGATAAGCCAGTGGCCCCTTTCTCTCCCTTGCAACTCTGCCTTCTTTGCTTTCAGGCAAAGTTTGTGTCCCCTGGCAAGTCTTAAGTTTAGTTGTGCCTACAATCGGGTATATAACAAAAACAAACTTCTTTCTCAGTAGCTCAAGCAAAATTCCCAAGAGATAATTCTCATTAGCCCAGGTGGATCACAGACTAATGTCTGAATCATCACCGTGGCTAGAAAAAGAAAGTTCTTTGTCATCCAGGCCTGAGTTTAAGGTCAGCCCTTCCCAGACTGAGTGGAGGAGTGATTCTCTGTAGAAAAATCAGAATATTACTACCTAAAGAAGGGGGAAGAACTTGCTGCCCCTCAAAAAAATATATTTAGAAAACTCCCAGACACCAATTTTCTAAAAATGATTTTTGGCTTTGTTAGAATAATCTCTTCAGAGTAAATATAACATGTGGCACCAAGTCGGTAGAGTGCAGTTGCAGAGAAGAAAATCTGCTGTGGCTAGTTTAAGCTGAAAGGGATTTATTACAGGGTTTAAGACACACATATTTCTCAAGGCAAACAAAGAGACAGAGTTTCTTTTAAGGTCATAGGAAATATGCTAAGAGAAGGTTAATCTTTTTAGTGTAAAAGGGTTGGTTTTTGTGTAAATATCCCATGCTGAGTTTGGAACACTGAATTTCCTCTTTCTCCCCTTCTTGGGTGACCAACTGGTCCCGGTTTGCCTGGGACTTTTCTGGTTTGAAAACTGAAAATCTCACATCCCAGGAGCTCATCAGTGCTGGGCAAACTAGGACAGTTAGTCACCTACCTCAAACCAAAATTAATTTTAGACTGTAATAAGGAATAAAAAGCATTTATTTGAGCAAAAATGAGCTGCAACCCAGGAGACACACATTCAGGTAGTAACCTAAATTATGTTCCACTGGGACAAAGGGGAGGCCACCTTTTATAGTGAAAGTTCCTGCCCAGGTTCTCAATTAGGTCCATTTTATGTAAATGAGGTATCCAGCGTTTGCAGTTCTGATTGGAAGGAGCGGATCTGAGTCCATTGGTAAAAAGACAAAACCAGAATTTCTCTGCAGTGATTGGCTCAGACAGCGTACACAAGTGAAGTATAATGTGGGAAGCCAAGAGTTCAGTCTGAGGTTTTCCCCACCATGCAGAGTAAGTGAGAAGCCTCTGTCAGCAAATGACCATTAGACTCTTATTATTGATAAAATTTGGGCCCTTGCCTGACCTTGGAGATCCATCTCAGAAGATAAGTTTCTTCTCAGGGTTCACATCAAATGAATCTTCTCAGCATCCATAATACCAAACAGAATCTACTCGTGAAAACCAAAACTTGAAGCCAGGAGAGCAAATGCCATAATGTTCTTTAATGAAGAAAGTAATGAAGAAAGGCAGGGTCCAACATGACTAGGTTTTTCTGCAGAGCACGCCAGAGGTTCCTACGTGGGGTCTTGAGAGGCCCAAGTCCACCAAGGAGCTGGATTCTGGTGAAAGAGGAAGTAAGCCCAAATGCCTGTAACCCATTGGGTCCGTGTTGATGGGAAATCTCAGCTAGAACCCAAAGGTTGCTTTATTTTAATTCTAGACTACAAGTGTGTGCTTTGCAGGCTGACAGGAATATTGTCATTTAATTGCCTTAAATCTCATCCCCTTTCCTTCCAGTTTTCAAGGGGGAGCAATAGAAGTATACAACCACCCTCGCACCATTAGAATCATTTCCGATATTGACTATGAAACCCTCCCTCTTTGAGGATGGAATGAATTGAAATCCTTATGAAATCCCTCCCTCTTCCCCAGCCTCTAGTCCTGTCCCATTGGGTAACCCATACAGGGGACTCTGACTCCCTTTTCTCACACCTGGGATTTGGGGGGGGTTCTTTCACCATAGGGCCCAGTTGTACTCGACAGGACTATGAAATTATTCCCTCGGAGCTGCAACCCAGAAAAGAGCATGGGTCCCTCTTACTCTTCCCTGCCTGCATCTCATTTTACTGAACTCCTAAAATACCTTTTTCCCACATGGAGAGGTGAATTTGCTTTATCAGAATAATTTAGCAAGAGAAAACCAAAAGTAGTTTGTATCCAGACAACTGGAAATACGAGTTAAATTTTGATGTTTACATTCTCCCAGAGTTCTGCTTTTTGCCCTTCTCATCCAATCTGCTGCCTCCAAGTGTTCCCATTCACCGCCACACTTTACTACAATTTATACACTGGGGATCCCCAAATTGTCTCCTATCCACATGCCTCTTCTCTGGAATTCTCTTAAGCTCCTCAAGTTGTCAGACCTTAGAGCCTGTACAGTTTCTACCTCCAAAACTATGTGTGGTCCTTTCTTTCCTCAAAAGCCCCTCTGTTAAACAGCTGTGAAAGCAGGTATTACATACATTGTGTCCTTATTTGACCAAGAAGGAAAGTAAAACCTAATGTGTCGAAGGGGCTCATTCAAGGCCACATATCTAGTCAACACAAAAGCCAATCCAAGAAATTAGGACCCTTAACTTTGCTTTATCTCTCCACTACTTTAGACTGAGTGAGGTCTGGATCACGCAACGCCCAGATAATCTTTTTAAAAGAAATTTTATTTTCTTACTTTCAAATACATATGACAAAATAAGTTATTTTTCTCAAATATCAGTATAAAAAGGATAATATTAACTTAAATAGAAACAATCCGATTCAATATTATGTATATTTTAAAGTCCAACTAATTTTATTTTGCAATATTATTAAGACTGTTAATGTCCTAAGCACGCATTCAAACGGGGCGACGGGCGAGTGAACGAGTGAAGGCCTCAGAGAGCTGGGCAAAGCGTGGCCGGAGCTGGCTCACCACACGCTACCGGCATGTTCTCTTAGGTTTTTCCGGGGCCAACCCCAAGCTACTGCTCTGTTTGAACAAATGCAGTCACACTTGGTGTGGACGATTTTTATCTCCCTTTCCTTTTTTCCACCCCCAAAGACGTGGATCTGTGCAGGACAGTGAAGAATGACATTCATTCCTCTCTTTGAATTGGATTAGCAAACTAGTCCACCGCTAAGCGTGCATTTTAAGTCAGATCTTAGTGCAATGTACTCACACATTATAATAGTTAATTTTAATTCCACTAGAAATGCACCCACAAAATTCTAAACAGTATGTCATCATATTAGTATCAAGTAAGATGAATCTTCTACAATAAGAGCCAAATGAAAATTCTCAAATCTGAAGGGATTCCAAAACATTTTACATTGTCTTTTTAAGACTTAATAAATTTTCTCCCCTTTAGGGATTTTCTAATGATTTGGTGAAATACTCCTTGAAAAAATATTTATTACAGATGACAAAAGATAGATCTGTGAAAGAATATTTCTATGTGTTTGTGAAGAGAATTTGTAGAGAAACCTTTTCCCTATAAGACATGACCGCAGGAACTAATTATTCGACAGTAATCACTGCAGCCCCACGGACGCCCTGCCTGACATTACCTCACACCTGCTCTCTGCAGGTTTCCAGTCATGGTCTCCAAACCCCTCCCTGCTGACGGTGGTGATAGTTAGCATTCCAAGGCACCTTCCAAATCTTTGGGACTTTCTTTCTTTCTTTCTTTCTTTCTTTCTTTCTTTCTTTCTTTCTTTCTTTCTTTCTTTCTTTCTTTCTTTCTTTTTCTTTCTTTCTTTCTTTCTTTTATTTTTATTTTTTTAAATATTTATTTATTTATCTATCTATTTGTTTGTTTGTTTGTTTCAACATTTTATTTTTCCCCTTCCCCTCTGGTAACCACTAATCCATTGTCCATGTCCATGAGTCTCTGTTTGTCCTGTTCATTTGTTGCTTTTAGGTTTATATCCTACATATAAGTGATAGCATGTGGTTTTCAACATTTTCTGTCTGGCTTATTTCACTTAGCATGATTATCTCGAAGTCCATCCATGTTGTCGCAAATGGCAGTATTTCACCTCTTTTTATGGCTAATATTCCATTGTATATATGTACCACAGCTTCTTTAGCCAATCATCTATCGTAGGACCCTTCAGTTGCTTCCATGTCCTGGCCACTGTAAATAATGCTGCTATGAACATTGGTGTGGGAATATCTTTTCGGATGTGGGTTTTCAAGTCTTCGGGGGTAAATACCCAGTAGAAGGATTGCTGGATCATATGGTAAATCAATTCTTTGTTTTTTGAGGAAACTCCATACTGTTTTCCATAGCGGCTGTACCAATTTGCAGTCCCATCAGCAGTGTATGAGGGTTTCTATTTCTCCACATCCTCTCCAACATTTGTTATTATTTGTCCTGTTGATTATAGGCATTTTGACAGGTGTGAGATGGTATCTCATTGTGGTTTTGATTTGCATTTTCCTAATAGCTAGCGATGTTGAGTGTCTTTTCATATATTCGTTGGCCATTTATATGTCCTCTAAGGTCTTCTGCCCATTTTTTGATTGAGTCATTTTGGTTTTTGTGTTACTGAGTCGTATGAGTTCTTTGTATATTTTGGATATTAGGCATTGCTTGGAGCACTTATTTCTGTACAGAGACCAGACTGAAGCAAAACTACAGATCAGGAAATTTGGTCTCTGGGGCCCTGCCTCTCCCTTTCCTCCCTTTTCTCCCGTTTAGACCCGTTTTCTTTTTCAGTCAAATCTAGCCCACGGTAGTGTTTTATTTGACTCAGACAGGATCTGTTTTTTTAAAAATTGAAGGTATTGCCGACATTGCAAATTCAGAATATTTCATGTTAAAATCCAAGCCTCCAACATCTCTGGATGTTGGAAATCCAGGCTCGCATTTTCTCCTGACAACTGGCTAGAGATTAGCACCTATCTCTCCACACAGCATATGTCTAAAGTTTACCACAAAATCTCTCATATTTACTACTCAGGCCTTTGCGGTCTTAACTCCGATAGGCTTTTGAATTTGCTACCCACACGGCTGGTAATCGCCAGTACACGCCAGCATGGTAAAAATAGTTGTTAAAGATAACAGCCACTGCTCCAGAGCCCTCTGAATGCCATCCTGATGCCCAGCCCTCCCACCCAGGACCCTCTGAGGCTTCCCCACAATCCAGGCAATTAAAGCATAAATGCTTGGCACAGCAGGGCGCCTCCCAGACTCTAGTCTAGCTCTGAGCTATGCCACACTTCTCTCCCGATGGTGGGGCTCCTGCCACTACTTTTAACACCATCTTGACAATCCCTGTACTAAAACGTTTCTTTATTGATTCTAAAAATGCTAGATTCATCTTTTTTTTTTAAGTGCCATTTAAAATAGGCACTTTTTAGCCTATGGCAATGCCTACCAATCTTAAAGCTTTGGTCATGAGGCAGTACTATTTTAAGAAAGAGAAACTAGTACACTCATCAAATGACATCCAGCTGGTGACAAGCAGACTAAGTCAACTGCTATTGCACTCATTTACATGCATATATAAAACAACGTGCATCCAAATATAGCAAAATATTTTAACTAAGCATTCTTCTTTAAATAAAAAAAAAAAGTTTCTCAGATGAAATTTTAAGCTTGGGATAGAATGAATAATTCACTCGCATTCGGGGTTTTCTAATGTACAAAATGCCTTCATTCATTTATTCTTTTCTCCAATGTCTGCCAGATTCGTCATTTGATTCTCGTAATTCAGGATGCCAGGGCACAAGTTTTCATTCCTGCTTCACATACATGGAAACAAGGGCTCAGGAAGGTAAACAATTTACTTAGAATCACATAGTCACTGGCAGAACTGGGACTTGATTCAAATTCTCCCGGCTCACGCCCAAGGTTATTTAGCATTTATTTTAATGTCTTTCACTTCATGAAAATTGTCCTGATTTGGTCATTGACAAAGCTCAAGCTGCTTTTTTGTTGGGCTATATATTGTTAACTCAGATGATGAAAAGATACAGTTGTACTTTTTCTGCATCAGAGTCTCTACACTTTTGCCTGTAAAGCTTTATTTCCTATTATGGAAAAGATTATACTGAACTACATTTTTTTTTCCTTTGAGAGAAGCAAAGTAAATTTTTTAAATGCCTGTAGCACTCACCTTTAGCTCTATGCATTCTGTACATTTCATATGCTCATTTCAGAATAGCTTATGTTAACCTCTAGGTTACATATTTTTTAAGTTACTTGCTATATTTTGTTTAACTTTTGGTTCTAATTTTATCCTGAGTGTACCACATTTAGATCAGAACATTTAACTGTTTATAATAATAGTATGTCTTTATCTTGCTGACATTTCCCTCAAACGATCTATACGCTTTTATAGAAGACGTCTCATTAAAATTTTTCAGTTGTAATATAAGTTATCTTTCTTATTCAAAGTGTGCTTTACCTTAAATTTTTAGGTAGTTATGTTTTGTAGTAAGTCTTTTTCTAAGTAATTAAAACAATACAAAAATTTACCAAAGTCCAAAAATTATATCACTAAAATTTTCCTAAATAATTTTAAAGACTTTTGATAAGCTATTTGAAATGTTTCCAATTTTACTATCTAGATGCTGATTTAGAATCCCTAAAAATGCATGCAGTTCTTTAGCCTGAAAAAACTATATTAAATAAAATCAGAATCTAAATGGGATTTTAAGTCCAGCTGTTAGCATCCTTATTGAATTAAAGTACTAAATTCATTCATAAGTGTCAGTGAAAATTACTCGATGCTAATTTATGTAATATTTTTATGTCGAACATCACCACATTAAAGCAATACTTAATAATAAACACTGGCTCCGTTAATGCTGGATTTTTATATCATTTTAAGAGCATAACTAAAAGAAAAAGATAAGAGAAATGAAAATAGAACTACTTACTTACCAGTCATACCACCAAATAATAAAAAGCAGATTAATGATTTTATGCCTACATTTTTACACCCTTGGATAACAAAGCTCTAAATCTAACAGCATAAGGATGCTAGAAACCTCTATTTATTGGGGGGAGGGAGGGGGCATTCAGTAGGCCAAGTGTGAGGGAATTCAAGATAAAACCAGTGACTAGTATAGACACAAGCCCATTGCCACACTTCATTTGCCAAAAAATGAGTTCCTTAATCATAAAGAAGGTTGTATTGGGTAACTTGATGGCAATTAAGATAGAAAGTCTGTGGATAGTGGTCCTTACAGAAGAACTGTGGAAAAGGAAGGCAAACCTACTTACAGAGTAAGAGTCAGTTCTAGTGATAATAAAGCACTGCCCCCTCCACGGTGGAAGTTATCTGCTCTCCCATGGGTAACTGGCTGGTCCCTCAGGGGAAAAGTACTATTCCGAGGGCACAGTATAAATAAACCTCGCTGTTCCCCCAAAGTTCTATCAATAGCTTTCTGTCTCTTAATATGATCTTAATAGGGTGACCAGGTTGAATACCTAAAGTGGCAGTGATCAGATCACCCTCGGTAAGGGGATGCCGTGTCAGTGGAACCACAGAACTTCTATTGCTGCCACTTTGTCCATAAGCCCAGCGAGCCAGCTCCGGAGTTGGAGCGGAGATGCGACTGGTGCCGAGTCATGCTGTCCATTGATCACTGAGATCCTCTTCCGTAACGGAGGACCCTCACATTCCTCACTTTTCAAAGGAGCCTACTCAGTCTTTTCCCAGATCTACATTTCGTGGTTCCCCAACATTCCTCTGAACTTCCAGCCAAGCCCTTAGCCACTACTTATTAATTTCTCTAGATTCCTATCTCTGGCCCTTTTGTCTTCCAAGCAAAGTAAATCATCAGATGCACCGCTTGTTACTTTTTTCTACTGGAAAGATTTGCCTTCCCTAGTGTCCTTCTGGGCCACCTCTGAGGGGGACTATAATGCAGCAGTCCAATTCTAGCTAGTGCCAGCATGTTGTACAAAACCACTTAAAAACCACACTTGAATTTCAGCCTTCTCAGTCAGCTGATCAAGGGAGCTCCATATGAGACCATGTGTGAATTGTGGGTAAGAGATCAGAGTCACGGAAGTAGACATCAAGATAATCAGAGGCACAATGTACACGTGCCTTCAGTAACTTCTTGAGTCCCCTCTATTGTATACCACTGTCACTCGATGATGGAGGGCTTCTAAGAAAACCCAACTTTATGATGTTTTGGATCAAAAGGACAGTTTAGGTCAAATGTTCACTGAATGCATCTTAGCCAGGTATTCACTTTCTGGCTAAGAAACTGTAGCAAGTCAGCAGCAGGAGGGGGAAAGAATTTGTTTCCAAAACCTGAGGAGCCAGGGACTGCATACAACATCTCCAGTTACCACAGACATTTTGGGGGTCATTGGCTCTGCCAAGACATAAGGCCCAAGTAGCAGAGTATCTGTACTTCAACGTGACCAGCTGTGGAGCCTTCTGTTTCTCAGGGCCCCACTCAAAACTGACAGCTTCATGGTAAATAGGTCAACCCAACACATTCGAATGTAGTTTATGTTGCCAACAGGAGCTTCTGCTTTTAATGAAAAAAAAAAAAAAAGAAGGTACTTCAGATATGAGTTATTCAACTTCATTGGCAAATATATATGCATGTGTACATATATGTATATAAATGCTGTTTCTAATCAAATAAGTATAGAGCGATATTTATATAATATTTGATAGTTTCTTCTAACTAGGTCAACAAAATTTATTTTAGTCAAGTTAAAGACAAAATCCCACAATGTGCTGTTATTTTTTAAAAATCTTACTACATAGGCAACACATTATTGAATACTTCGACTATTTCATTTATCATTTCTCCTGCTTCTATCATTAGGCATTTTTTGAAGAATGTACTATTGCATTGAACTAGAAAATGATGAATAAGACTTCAATTTGGAGAACTTAAAGAAATAGATCAGCATGCAAACTATCGTTGCCTCATCTGGTCTCAATCGCGCATGTCTAAGTTATGATATATGCATCATTTTATCTGGATTTATATCCCTCATTACTGAAATAAATTAAAAGGTGAAAAAAATTAAAACTATTTAGAAAGATTGTGTATGTTAACAAATATTCTGAAAAAAGATTTTTCTATTGATTATTGAGATCACAGATTGATGCATTTATCCTTTAAGATGGAAGTACTTTGTCTTTTGTTAACGAAAAGGAAATAAACACCTGACTTCTACTCAAATCTTGAGTTGACAATATACAAATTAAAAATGACTTTAAAAGAGGGAAATGCCACAATCCTGTTACAACTAATCATTTTTTAAATATTGATCTCTTGATCTCTGCCCATATACATACATATTTTCTACATTATTCATTAATTCATTCAAAAAGCATTTTCTGAGTCTCCTATGTGCTAACATTGTTATAAACAAAGCAATTTTATATTTACTTTTTAAACTGAATATGCTAATAAACATTTTAATCATATTCCTACCAGTAGATGTTAACTTTTCAAACGTAGATTTACAAAAATACAAACGTTATTAAGATGTAGGTTTTCTCAGTTTTCACCTTCACAAACAACTTCTCTTTACTGGGCAGTATAATGCAGTGACTAAGGTATAGGCTGTGGAGTTAGGCAGACCTGAATCTAAATTCTGGAGTCACCTGTTGCTATGAGACCTGGGGCAAATTAACCTCTCTATGGTTCGTTTTCCTTATCTTTGGAATGGTGATAATAAAAGTTCTATTTTTGTGGTCGTATTGAGGATTAAATGAAATAATGCATGTAAAATGCTTAAGAATGCCTAGCATAGAGTAAACATCACTGGTGGTGTTTTTATTTCTACTACCCAGCCTGTGAAAGTTCTTTTTAATTCTTCATGGTTCATCTCATATGTTCTCTTTTTCATTAAACTTTTCCTAATATTTCCAACTGGATATGCTCTTTCCCTCCATTGATCTTCCAAAGCGTTATGTTTTTACTATTCTTACAGCACTCAGTACTCTATGCTTTGTTTTCAAAATATATGCACATTTCTCTGATCTGCATTCTCAAATTACACACTCCTTGCCAATATCCTGCTAGACTCTACAATGGTGCCTAGCAGAGTCTTGCGCATTAAGTAGATGCTCAATGAATATTTACTAAGTTGAAAAAAATTGTGGATTGTGATTATATTCTATTGATGGAAAAACAATGATATAGACACATGATGAGTTTTCAATTAAAATTATTTCAACTTTCAATTGATTTTAGTTTTCATTTAAAAGTGATCCATTCCTTTGCATATACTCATATCAAAATTAGACTGTTTTCTTATATGAAGCCCTACCTTGTTCTTGGATGATTTCACTACTTTTCTTTTTTAATGCTTTTGACCATTTGCAACTTCTTATTCAGGATAAGTTTATGTTTCTCTTGGAAACCTATGAGTTTGTCATCTGGCTCAGTTACAGCCATTTTGGTTCCCCAAATAAATAAATGTTTCCATTTGTTTGTTTCTCCAAACAAATAAATGTTTCCAAAAATCTTTTTCTAATAATCTGACTTACCAAGTATCACTTACATCTTTGCTAAATTTGTTTATGCTATTTTTTTTTTTTTGCTTAAAGCATCAGAATTATTTTCTTATCGTAGATTTCTCCCCTATATTTACAACTATTTGCAATATCTTTAATGGTTTTAATTAAACTCACGAAATAGTTTTCAGGTACTTTTTCTATATCTATATAAAAGACCTAAAATGAAAAATGACTTACAGCTTTTGAAGAATGACGTGAATCCCAAAACTTTTGCTTCAAATCAACATGTTCACCATAAGTATCATCATAAAATAATTTAAGAGCATGAAGCAATCTGGCCTCCATCCATCAGTTTAGAAACTTATCAACATAATTCCATCCTTATCTCTAAATCAATGACCATGAATAATGAGTTTAAAAGAAACTACAATTGCATTAGTCATGGTTATCCTTGATTAATGAATAAATACAAAAATTATTGCACCAGAGAGATACACATTAATATGATCAGTCATGTAATTATGTTGTACAGTAATTCAGTGCCCTTATATAGTCAATGTATAATACATAGACATGTCACTATACAAAATTTAATTCAGATTTTTATAAGGAGCCACAAAACTCTGTGTATGTTATTACAGGAAAGCTAATAAAAATGTGTGACTTTCTGAAAACTTGGAACTCACCTAACTTACAAATTAAAATAAAAAAATTTTTAAGTAACATTATTAATTCTCTAAATATACTTATTATGTTTCTAAAAATGCTAAACATCTTTTTATAATTTATCTTATGATTTCTGGGACTTCATGAACTTTGTTTTATCAAATGCCCCCATTATAGTTAAGAGTATAGCTACTAATCTTGTATGTTTGCATGGCAACTTATAATTCTTGACCATTTCACCTGCATTATCTTATCTGAAATCAATTTTTGCTTAATGTGTCAGCTCTTATTAATATACAAACAACTTTGTTCTACAGTGTCATGTGGGTCCTAAAGTCCTGTGTAAATTCTCCCAGTCAGAAGAAAACTCTTGGTCCCATTTTTTCTAATCCTGTCAATTACTAAAGTCTTGTCCTCACCCCCAAAACCTCCTTTCTCCTTGGTAATGCTGGTGCTGGAACCCTGAGGATTCAATTCCTGCTTTGCCACAGGCTTTCTTAAGGCTTCTGCCAATATGGAGTGAAAGAGAGAGGAGAAGGAAGGGGGGAGGGAGAGGGAAGGGGAGGGGAGGGACAGGTAGAAGCCGAGAGACATGTCCTTGTTTACATCCCATCTCCCTTGTGTGCCTCAGTAATGGATCTGGCGCCTGATTCCAGTCTGCAGCCCTTTCGCAGCCCTCCCAGAACCAGCCTCATTGCACATTGAGAGGTGCAGCCCAGCCAGGCAGTGCTACTCCTCAGAACAGTCTCCACTCTACAGCACCCCTTTTCCAAGATGTCATGTTGATTTCACATTGATTTTTCAGTTCTGTAAAATATTTCCAGAGCTCCGAAGTCATCTGCACCCTTTTCCCTTCTTTCACTCTGTAGGTAACCACCATTACTGACTTTTTGTTCATTTCGTCATTACTTCTTTTGAAAATATAAAAAAATGGTATGTAGTCTTATCACTCCTTCACTCTTTCTTAAACAGAGGATAGGTAACGCCACATGCTATTCTGCACCTTATTTTTTTAATTAAAAATAAATTTTGAATATCATTTCAAATAAACAATAGAGATCTGCAATAGAGATAGTTTAACCTCTTCATTTCCAATTCTTATGCCTCCAGTTTCTATTATCTGATGACATTGGCTGATACTTACAATTTAAATAGTAGTAGAGATACTCACTGTCTTTGTCTTGACTTTAGTAAGAATGCCTCTAATCATGTTCCTCATTAGTTAAGATGGTCACTTTGGTTTGAGAATTAAAAATATTATCATATTAGAATATCAGTTTCTAATTTATTATTTTTTAACATGAATGCATGTTGAACTTTTCAAAGATCATTTAAGCATCTATGTAGATGATCATATGATTTTGATCTTTATTTCTAATGCTATAATGAATTCTATTAATGGATTTCCAGATAGGGATCCATTGTTAGGCCTGGTCCATTTCGAGTACTAAACATCTTATATGGCAGAAATATCTGATCAGGCAATGGTAGGATAGAAAACTGGCAAATTAGTCATGGGTGATATTTTTTAAATGATGTTATTTTATGTGTGTAAAGAATTTGGACTTCATCCTGAAAGCAATGAGAAACCATTCAAGTATCTTTTAATTAACAGTTCTTAATTTTAGAATGATCTCTCTGGTAGCAAAGAAAGTGAAATTAGAAGCAGTAGCTGTTTTAATGAGCCAGATGAGATATGATAAGGACCTGAACTAAATAAGGTGGAATTCAAAGATATTGAGGAAATGTAATTGTTGGGACTGGTTGAGTGAAGAGGATGAACAAAAAAGAAGTCTAAGATAACTTCCATGTTTCTGGCTTGGACAGTTAGATAGATGGTAAGACATTCACTATGATAAGGAAAACAGGAAGATGAGTTGCTTTGGCAAAAAAAAAAAAGATGACACATTCGTTTTGAGTTTTAGATACTTATGAAATTTCCAAATATCTGCATTTTCTCTAGAGGTTAGGAGAGATGTAAGGGGCAGAAGTACAAAGTTTGAAATGATCTGCGTAGAGATGGTTGAATATATAGGAATTGATGAAAGATTGAAAAGAGTTTACATAGTGGGACAAGAAGAGGTTAAGGACCGAAAGTCACCTTACCTACTCCAGACGGTTGTAGGGAAGAAAAAAATGGTATTTTATATATAAAAAATACTCCATATGTTGCTTATTATATTTCTCCTAAAATCGTTGGTTTACATGGTTTAAATAAACATGGCTAACAGAAAACAGTTTATTACATTCATATATACAAATGTAATGCAAACATCAAATAAAGGTTATGTAATATTTCCAATCCTACCTTTCTCTCTTATGGGAATAGTGCTGAAAAGTTGCATACTGTTCCCCATTTGCCAAGTCCTGAGTTTCAGTTTCCACCTGTCAGCGCAAATAATAATATTTTTTACAACTGTTTTTAAACCCTGTCGGAAAAAAATGCCACTCATATTTGATCCATAATAAATGATATTACTAACTTTCAAAACATACAGATACAACTTGGATCTTATCCACCATTATTTTAATATCCAAAAATATTTTTACCAGCTCGCAGCGTCTCTATTCAGTTTCTTTTCACCAATTAAACTGTAAGTCTGAAGTACTACAAAAATGCATCTTATTTACAGAACAGATTTGTAACTTTAGAAAGGTCATCGCAATCTTAACGTTTAAGTCGCAAATGTGTAGTGTGCGGGGTACCTCTCAGAGAGACCCAAGAAATAAACTTGCGAAGTTCAGTTCAAGAGCTCCAGACAACAATAGGTGGTGCTGCTGGGAAGGAATACTGCAAACGTACGTTCGGTTCAACACATGTCACGGAAACGTTTCCTGAATGAAATTACTGGGGTTATTCAATTAAAGGTCAGTTGGAGAACAGTATTAAAATCTGATCAGGATGAGCAACCAAGAGAGACCAAAGCTTCAAACTACCTCTCGTACTGAAAAGAAAGATATTTCCACCAGTAGGAACTAATTTTTGCAAGCAGATCTTAAAACGGCCGAATGCCACGTTGACTTAAAACCAGAAGCAGCCTGACTCCTCAGTGCCTACGTCTGTTGAACAAAACAAAGTTGTAACTGCCAGGTTTAAATCTAGATACATACAAAAGATACTCAGAAAGGCCCTTTAACATAACTCTGTATTGTTATGATTTCTCTCTTTTTTATACTGAAAGTCAAGTGGAAAAAGGTAAGAAATCTGGATTTCTCCCTTGATGGAGCAGATTTGATAGCTCAAGAGACCTGACCTCAAGCAGTATCATTAGATAGAATACAGGCCTTTGGAGTTTGGGTGGTAGAATTTGTAGAGGTTCTACACACCTGCTTTTTGCTGTGGCTAAATGATTTGACGCGTCCCGACAGATTGGAATTGGGGAAAGGACATTTTTAAAGGAAGGGATTAGACCTGCATTACCAATTTTCCTAAGCCATTTCTAACTTTGCAATTGAAATCGCACATTTTTCTTTTAAAATATGTGACAATTGTGGTGGACATCTAATATCCATATCTCTCTCTTTTTTTTTTTTTTTTTTTTTTTGGAGGGGTGGTGCTGGCTGCAAGGTAACGTTTCCTTGGAATGCTATACTCCCTTAGCTTGTCATTCAGTTTCTAGAGTCACAGATGTAAATAATTATTTTCTAGCTTCCCTTGAAAGTCTGGGTCACCTTTATATCCCCAGTCCATATCACAGTGCCTATCACACAGCAGATATTCAATCAATATTTGTTAACGACATGCATGAATTCCCAGCAGCTACGCGTGCGTCTTGTGGCACACTTTCCGAAGTACCTACACAGTAACTCTTGATTTCCACTACTGTTTATTTGCAGTCTGGTTGGTACAATCTTGACAACAAATTTCCATTCTCTAAATTTTATTTAAAGTTGAGTTAAATTTTCTTCTAGTGGATTATTACAGATAACGAACTCTGAACCTATCACTTCACTTTTATACTGTTCATAGAAAAAGAAGCTGAAATGAAGAAATCCAGAGCCTACCAGTTCTGGGAACTACAGACATAATGAGAATTATTTGTCTAGTCTATTGTGGAATTAGACCAGTCTTAATTATAGCACAAAGATACTCCCTCACAGATGGACTATTTTAAGTTAGTAAGTTATTAACCAATAAATTTTACTCCATGCTTTGAAGGTTTATTTCATATATTCATAGCATCTTGTATGTGGTATAAGGTAACGACACATCTGGTTTTCTCTGCTCACCTAAAAGTATAATGTTGGGACACTTTCCTCTATGAGTTTCATGAGAATGGCATAAGTGACATAGATATATTTTATGGCTACGAGATAAGTTACAAAATCTCTTATAAAAGCAGTCTCTCTCCCCCACCCCCACCTCTCTCCCTCCCCCACCTCTTTTTTTAGCAATCCGTTTATGTGAAATAATTGGGATAGATTAGTCAAAAATGCTTTCATCTTTGTTTCTTGCCTACGTTGCATTTTAAAATAATTAAAACTCCAGATTGTTTCTGTTTTTCACCTAAGTTTACTGGCACCCAGCAAAGAAGCCTACACTTTGATTTTAATCATGCCCAGACAATATAAGGACCCTGTCTCAGAAGCAACAAGAGCAGCAAGTGGAAACCCTGCTGGGTAATTTCAAAGCAATGTACTTCCTGCTGCTAGGCCTACAGTATGATTTCTGTTCTGCCAAGGGCACCAATAGAAGGCAACTTCCAATTTGCACCTCACACATAAATCCACATTATGCCAATAGGTTTCGAAGGAAACCACAAGCGACCCAACTCAGCCGTCAGAGGTCTGTTAACAGACCTTTAACTATGATCTATTGTGCAGCGGGGCCTGAAAGACGCACGCGGAGTCCCACTTTATAGAGACCGCACTCGCCTGACACTGTTTTTCTTGAGATAATTATAAGTGTTTATTTTGGCTTTTAACAACTTTAATCACATTATTTAGCATGTTGCTGTTTTGTCATCAAGTTAAATGAATACAGAGTTCTCCCAAGAATGTCCCAGACATCCACACGTCGGGTGGTTTCATCGAGAACAAACCCAACATGTGAGATGGAGGTGTTTAATTACGTCCAAGCTTCAGGATGCAAAGATGTTGCCCTCCACAAATAAATAAGCAAAGAAATTATACCAAACAACAGAGAACTTCTAAATGAATAAGGTGTGATCTTTCTAATTAAAATAGTATGGCTTTTCTTTGCTTTGAGGTTCTGTTTTCAGTGGTTTAATGGTGCAAGGGGTTTACAGTGAATCCAGCATAATGGCATGCGATGTCTTAGATGAGAAATGTTGCTGCAATTACCATGTGGAATACAGAACAGCACTTCTCTGAGTTATCTAGAATTAGGTTTAAAAATAACCTTAGCCGATCACGAAGGGTTCTACAGTCACTGTTAACTTGGAGCAACTGTTGAAACATCATGCTGTGCCAAATTACATTTGATGGCCCAATAATAGCAGAACTATAATATACTTAAATGAATTCTAAAAGTATCTTCCTCCAAAGGAAACTAGTTTTACAAAACCAAAAACAGCAATTCACCTTAGTCCTAAATCACCCTCACTCATTGTGAATGCAGGTCAACTGCAGTATAGGTCTAGATTAACAAATATATTTAATATGTAATAAAACTTCTATGCCCTTTTTATCTTTAACATTTCTATCAGATGCTACACATTCTGTTGTTAATTATATTAAAGTTTCAGAGTAAGGTCTTTTCCTCTATAATTATGTATTTCTATCAAACTGTCTTAAGAAACTATTGATGAATATTTTCTATTTTACTTGGATTTTTTTTTCTGCACAATGCTGTCAAGTGGACATGCAAAATTTTTTAACAGGATAACACTGACATAAGTTTACAAATAAGGGATACAGCTTTGAAATAACCAATTTAATCAACCAGGCATTATTTAAGTCATCACATTTCTTTTTCATGAAGACCTGCAAACAACTTGTAATGTGACCATCGGATTCATGCTTTATTTGACAAATTAAAGATTCAATTAATTCATAAATAAAAGTTGTCTTTGGGCATACTCTTAATTTCAAATTTAGTAAATTCATATCCAACAGATAAAGCCCATATTGATAAAAATAAATGTGAAAAAAAATGAATCTCTAGTGTAAATCAGTACTTTACACATCCTTAGGAACCAATAGAGGTTCCAGAGTTTTATATATACAAATACTGTTTAAACATATATAGGTGATTCTTAAAAGGGGGCTTAATGTTTTAAATAGTTTAAAATTTCAAGTCTAACAGAGTAATAGTCAAAACAAGTAATTGCCAAAGTACCTGTGTGTTTCAGGTTGGCTTTGCCTTGAGAGATTTAGCAGTTGCCAGGGCCCTTTTATCATGTAAGCAAAAGTTTCGATTTTTTCTCAGCAAACCCTTTCTTAGGAGGAATCCCCTACATCTCATAGTAAAGAGACCTGGATACTAGTCTCACTTTTGAACTGACAATGAGGTATTATCTTTAATCTGCTTCCCAGTCAGTAGTATTTCTTATTCTTAACTTCTTTCTGAGTTTTGTGCTCTTTCATTAGATTATGCTGATAATCTAATGAAATGTTTTCTACATGATAACGTGTTTTCTACAGTGAAAACTATAGTATAAAAGCACAAAGGTAAAGCACAACAAAATAGTTCATATAGAATCTAAAAGGTTCTACTATAATCCATTTTTGTTGTGATTCATGTCAAATCATCAGTTTTTATTAATATTTCTGACTTGAGAGGACCAGACTGGTCTCTAAGTCCTCATCTATAATACTGAATACTGGAATATAATGGCCAATGTCTTCAGAGTTATTTCAAACCTAGAATCTATACCAAACTAAATTATTGTTTAAGTCTATAGACAAAATTAATCTTCAGTTTACACCACCCCCCACCACCACCCACCAACACACACACACTTTCTGAAAACTTCATGAATAAAATATTAGTAATTCAAACCTGGCAGCGAATCATAAGAAAAATGTGCAATAAACAAACAGGCTTATTCTTAGAATCTAAAGATGGTTTAAATTTAGAAATCTATCCATGCAATTCACTATATTAACATATGAAAAAAGAAAGCCCATAGGATTATTTTGAAAGCTTCTGGTAAAGCAATTTCTATAATTCCTTTGATAAAAAGAATAAAGATGCCTAGAAAACTTGTAATAATTTGAAAATTAAATTAAAACCTATGATAAATATCATAATTAAGGACTGCCAAATAAAGTGAGTAGCTAAGCAAGGATGCTCATTATCACCATTATTATTCAAACTTATTCTGAAATATTCCAGCCAATGCAGTAAATCAAGAAAAGTGAAATGTATATGTTGGAAATAAACAAACAAAACAAAACTGCCCTCACTTGCATGTTAAATATTTACTTGCCTAAAAACTCCAAAACAACTGAAAAACTTTTGAACTAGTAAGAGAATCAGTAGGGTAGCCAGATATAAATATACAAAAATCAATAAGCAATTTCAAATATAATGAAAAAAATATCAAATTTGCAGGAGTAACAAAAAGCAATAAAATGAATAGAGATGAGACTAATAAGAAATACTAATGTATACTTGAAGAAAACACTTCTAACTAAATGAAGAAACCAAAAAAGGACTGAATAAATTAAATGTCATAACATTGTCCTAAATGAAAAGACAGTAAATTATGATAATGACTGTATTCATTTGCTAGGACTGCCATAGCAAAGCACTGCAAACTGTGCAACTTAAACAATGGAAATTTATTTTCTCACGGTTACAGAGGCTGGAAGTCCAAGATCAAGGTGTCACCAGGGTTAGTTTCTTCTGAAACCTCTGTCCTTCATTTGTAGACATCGGTCTTCTTCTTGTGTTTTCACAGTCTCTTCTCTGAATCTGTCTGTTCCAAATTTCCTTCCTATGACCCCAGGCATATTGGATTAATGCCACCAACTTCATTTTAACAATTACCTTTTGAAAGATTTCATCTCCATACAGTCACATTCTGAGGTACTAAGGAGTTAGTTAGGACTTCAACATGTGAATTTGTGGGAGGGCAAAACTCAGCTCACAACAATAGCATTTCTTTCTCAAAATCTAAAATTTCAAAACAACTATCATTAAAAACCCAACAGAATTTTTTATGAAAACTGACAATATGATAAAATTTACTCGTAGGAGTAAATGCATAAGAAAATCGTGAAATAGAACAGTATTGAGGGACAACATGCTATACCAAACGTCAAAGCATTCTATAAACTATGGAAAGAGTTTGTGGTATAGACATCAACCATGGATCAGAAATGCTGAGGTTCCATCCCAGTTCAGCTGTTTACTAACTCAGTAACTGTGGGCAAGTTACTCAGCTTCTTGGGACCTCAGTTTCCTACTATGTAAAATGATAACAATAATGTCAGTGACCAGTAAGGTAGTTGTGACAATAAATAGAATGGTGCTAAGCACTTATTAGAGGTTCAATAAATATTAGATATTATTGTTATTGAAGACTGCTGTTATAGAATTAAAACAGTATGAAAAATAGATAAATATATCAATGGAATAGAATAGAAACTCCCAGAGGAGAGTGATGCTTATATTTAGTCTATGAAAATCTTGGCATTAAAATCTGTGAGTATTATATCCCACATATAAGTGAAATCATATAGTTCTCAATTTTTTCTGTCTGACTTGTTTTGCTTAGCATGATAATCTCAAGATCTGTCCATGTTGTCACAAATGATGACAGAAGAAAATTTAACTTTGGGTGAACAAACAATACAATATATAAAGGATGTATTATTGAATTGTACACTTGAAACCTATATGATTTTATTAATCAATGTCTCCCCAATAAATTTAATTTTAAAAATCCATGAGTAAAAGGTTAATTATTAAATTAGGAGAAAAGTAAATCACTTCTGTAAGGAAATGTTTGCAACATATTTAGCAGATACAGAATTAAAATCCATTATATATGAAAAAGTTAAACTATCAAAGAAAAAAAGTGAAAAATTAAAACTAGCAGAAGAGAAAGTACTCAAGACTAATAACCATGCAAAATCATGTTTAATATTATAATTAATAAAATAAATAGGATTAAAACAATAAGATATGTTTTACCCGCTCAATTTGTAAAAATAAAAGAAAAAACTTGAAAAATTTCTAATATCCAGGGTCCATAAGGTTTGGAAAATGGGAACTTAATATATTGTTAATAAAGACTATTTTAAAAAATTTATTTTAATTAGTTTCAAGTATGCGGTACATTGGTTAGATATTTATATAGTTTATAAAACAATCCCCCTAATTGCTCCTTCTCTCCTCTGGTTTTCCACCTAGCCAGTTACAGACATTTAAAGGACAATGTGGAAATATCTATCAAAACTATAATGTACAAGTTATTTGACTCAACAATTTTATGTATAGGAATCACTCTTACAGAAATTGTAAGAGAGATGGGTGTATAGAATCTTTATTCTTTGTAGTACTAAAAAGTTGGAAATGACCTAAATATCCAGCAATAGGAGAATGCTGAAAGAAATTATGAAATACTCATTCTATGGAATGTTAAATAGAATTAGGTAAACAAATAAATAAACAAGACAGTCAATTACTATTTAGTCTATCAGTTATTATTAAGTATTCATGGTTTTAGAAATTCTTATATCTAAACATGCATAAATGCTTAGAAAAAAGTCTGGAGATACTTACATGAATAATAATTATCTCCAGACAGGAAAAAAAACTGGAAAACTATAATGCTTTTAGAGAGGCTTATTTTTATATATCTGAACAATTTGTAATTTGTAAGAATAATCAAGTATTACATTTATATTTTAATAGTTAAAATATAAAATAATTTATATTTTAATAATTGAAAGATAACACACAAATCATTAGTTATAGGACTGCGACCATAAGCTGGAGGGTCATTACCAGTTGCTCTTTGGAAGAGATGAGCTATAAGCTAGAATAGTGTCTCTCTAATTTTAATTGCTGTGGGAAGAGTGTTGACATTGACAGGGAAAGGACATGTGGAAAGACAGCTGTTAGTGGTACCAGACGAAGGTAAATAAGGAGAGCTTACTTTTCTCTGATTTTATGTTTCCGTGTAGAAAGACATCCATTCAAGTAATACCGCTGGCCTCTCTGCCCCAAAAGAGAAAGAGTGATTTAACTGATTGACGAGTCTGGAACAAAAGCATGCAAGCCTGGATCAATTCTTCCCCTCTTCCTCCTTGGGATCTGAACATATGGATGTGTTCTGCTCTATTCTCAGCCATACCATAAACTTTGTGGTCAAGATTCTGTCCCTAAACAGGAAGGTGGCCTGCGGTTGTCCAGAACTTCCTTGACTGGGAAAGTATTATGTCAATTCTTGGGTTCTATTAGGAAACCCACTATTGTCACATACCCAGACCAAGTTTTCCAACTCAGCCTTTGTAAGTAATAAAGCTATCACTTTGATCTTCAAGTCCCTGATTCTCAGCTCCGTCTCTCAATTAATTCCAAACCTTAGGAGGGTGGAGTGGTTTAATTTAATATTAGTTTCTAACCACAGATGCTTCCAGAGAGTCACTGCATAATTCATACCAGAGTTTCATCCATTTATTTATTTGTTCAATCGGCAACACTGAGCCAGGATCGGGAGATAACAAAGATATAGAGAATAGGGAACCTACATTTCATGAGTCCACAGTGCATTTAGGAGACAGACATAAAACAAATACAGCTTTCTTTCAGGCAGTTGGAAGGTCAGGAATGGGTTCCTAGAAGAGGTGATACACGCTGAGTTTTGAAGGCTGCAAAGAAGTTCACTAGGTGAGTGATGGAAGCTGGTGAAGATACGGCACATCAGGTAAAGGAAACAACATGTACCAAGGCAGGAAATCTTGGGAGAGCTGAGTGCATTCTGGGAGTTCTATGAAGTCTGGCATAGTGATATGCAGGGTGCACATTGAGATGATGGTTGCAGAAACCGAAAAAAGAATAATCAAAGTTCTATCATACCATACTGTGTATACCATGTCTTGAATATGATGGAGAGATCATTGAGGACTGTTTAACACCCAAGTAAAATGACGAGTTTTGCTTTTTATACAGATTGCTCTGATGGCATGTGAAGGGTAATGTTTCTCCATTCTTTTGAAGTTTAGACCTCTAACCTATTTCAATATAAAATTCCTACTATGACGTGGCAAGGCCAGAAGACACATTGAAAATTAGCTACTGCCTTCTGAAGAATTTGGGCTGCAATTAGAAACAATGCTGATATCACACTTTGTTCTGCCAACCTCTCGAAAGAACTATTAATCAAGACTGGTTTTTCTACTTTTCATTTTATTAATTTTTACAAGAGCCCAAAAGACAGGTTGTAATGATTATTTTTTCCATTTTACACATGAAGAAAAATGGCCATAAAAGAATTAATGAGATTAAACCAAATACAAGTCAAGAACAGAGACTAAATTTGGGTAACTCTTAAATCTGAATAAAACTGTACAACGTTAGGTGATTTTCTTCCATATTAGAAATTCTTCCTATTAGAATATTCATTCTCATGTAACCATAAAACATAATTATGTTTTGAAATATAAAATTTGACTATTTGCCCCTAAGTCTGAATTTAAATTCAAAGTTGGATGAAGTTACTAGTTTAAAACAGGTTTTTGCAGAGAAATTAAATTAACATTGACTGACTATTTTAATCCTTTTCTAAAATTTTCCTGAGCTTCTCTCCTTTGATGTAAATAGTTTGTTTTTTGGTAATCTCTAAAGAATTCATACTCTTTTTGTAAATGCCCTGGAATACGGGATGCCAGGCTAAATAAAACAGTCAAACATTTTGGTAAACTTCCTGGATCGTGTCATGACTTCCACATATTGAAAGAGGCACACCGTGCCAAACAGTTTGAAAGTCAAGAGATTCATGGAGAACAGCTTTGGAGAAACGGTAGCTCCATTATATAATCCTTGCCCAGTCCTCATATCCCTGTACATTACTGCCGTGTATATAAAAGCTCTCTCAAAAAGAAACAACACTGAGACACATTTCAGTTCTTTGCTCCAATCTCGTAGTTGTGGTTTATGACTTTACTGGTGGTGGTTGCCTGTCATGCTTCATACATGGAAATATACTGTGGCATTAAATATACATTTAAGTGATCTTATTTGCTAATTTTATTTCATTCAATGAAAGGTAAGGTGAGGGTCTCCTTTTTTATATCTGCTTATAAAATATTTTGAAGAAATATTTATATCCCCTCCCACAAGTTAGACAGATTAATATATTGTGGATAGTTCTTCGACTGTCTTCATATTTGTAATGTCCTATTAGTTTGAATTGCATTACAGTTTTGGCACTTGACCACAGGTTTCAGTTCAGAAATTCAACCAGTGTATTTATGGTACATAATAAATATCTAAATGTCTAAGTAGTAATATACTAAAAGCAACTGATTAAATTAGACAAAAAGAAATTGTTATGGATTTCTTCAGGGAAAATATTCGTTATAGTGTTCATGTCACTATAAATGATGCACCTCTCGTGTCTACGAATGGCTATGGAATATTTCATTTCCCCAGGAGATAAGCAGTTATCATTCAGTAAAATGTAAACAAAATTCACAAAATACCCTGATGCTTTTGCTTTCCCTTTTATCTACTCCTAATGCCAAGGGATTACGAAAGGATGGAATCCTAACCACACACCATGTGTGCTCGCTGCATGTGAAGAGTGATGACTGGGTGACTAAAGCTTTGATTCTGCAAATATCAGAGCCGAAGGAACCATCCAGGAAGGCGACAATCTGTGAGATGAAACAAAAGCTGGTATGAGCTGTTTCCCCCAAATTCCTAATAACTCTTTATGATTTATTCTAATGTGTGTTGCTAACTCAAGTTTGTTTTGTTTTGTGTTTCCATCTTTGAGCCACTCCACACTTATTAGTTTTGGCTTGAAGCACTGAAATACCATTATAAAGCAAATTCTGCAGCCCATGCCAGCCAAAAGTCTAGACCTAGAAGTTACAGATAAGGGTAATTCAAGCACTCATTCAAAAAGTTTACTAGATTGTAAGCTGCTTGAAAATTAACACCATATTTTTGCTATAAAACTATACATAAAAAGTGTTAAGTACCTCCTACAAGTGCCATGGACTTCAGTCAAATAGATGGTAACTAATAATTTGACTATCATTAAATGACTGAAGGCAACATGCCTTTTTATAAATGTTAGTGTCATTTCTTGGCAATCATCTCATTTATCATCAAAGCACTACCTGGGATGGCATACTTAAAAGCTTTTACAAGCAGTTTTCTTTACTAAATTAATTGTTGGATTCATACATGACCATATGGCCACCAGCCATGTTCTATTGAAGTGGTTTGCCTGTAAAATAAGGCGGGGGGGGGGGGGGGTACATATTTCTATTCCCAGGAGGAAAAAGTAAAAAATCTTTTAAGACACAAAACAAAATTTTAAAAGCCCAGAGAGATCTATCCTGTGGGCACATGGGCTGTTCCAGTACGAGCCCATGTCAGGTGGGCTCCAAAGCTTTGGCCCTGTCGCAGCTTCTTCCTCTTCACTTATGGCAGATGGTACCAATCACAGTGGCAGTATCCCTTGACATCTCATAGCTACAAATATAACGCATCAGTGAAGTTTCTTTCTAAATTAAGTGAGAGATCAACAGGAACCTAGATGTAATTAGAATATTTATTTGAAGAAAAATGATAACCCAGAGCTGACATGGAGTCTTTTGAATATTTGAAAGGGAAAGCACCCAAATCAGAGCACTCAGAGTTGCCTTGGGCATGGCCCCTACCACATCCACAGGGCTCCAGAGAGATGCACAAGGACAAAATCAGCCTCAAATGCAGGTTAGGGAACATGTTCTAAGGTTCCTCAGAAAGAAGGAAGCCCCAGAGATGCACACAGATGCAGAAAGCACCCACAGCCTCCACCTAGAACCATACCCTCTCGGATCACAGACTGTGTTTCTCATCCCTGGGGCCTCAACAGCACAGTCCCTGGCATATGATAAATGAATAGAAGTTCGGTGAATGAATGAATGCGTGAATAACATCAATAAATTGATCATAGACTGGAATGTGTAGAAAACAACAACAAAACAGCCAACATCTGATTAAAATGCTTCGATCTATTAAAAATCAAAGCTTTAATCTGTTGGTAATAGTCTCTTATTAGAATAATATATTTATGAGAAATTAAATACCTATAAAACATCAGTATGCCTGGATCCAATTCATTTTTCATATGACTGATACTTTTTTCCCTTCTTATTACTCAAGGGTCATGGAAGAGCAAAACACTTCTAAACGTGTTGTATTTGTGGTTAGGGCTGACACGATAACATAGCTCAGCTATGCTTAATCACATCCACTTTACTGTTGATTGCCTTCCTACCGTTTTATAAAGAAAACAGAAATTATGAGCATGTGACTATAGATTATTTTTTTTAATCCCAAAATTCTTTGCCACTTTTATCAGCATAACTTGACAAACAAATACACCCAACCCCAGACGTAGTAAAGTGAGCCAAATGTTTATAACTTGGTTTAATGGCTATTCGTACATAACATTATTTTAATGATTTTGTTTTTCCGCTAAAGTAGAGTGCAGTGTAGGAGAACCACGCCAAAAGGGCATACTGACCCCTTCTAATCTCTAACGGATCTGTTACTAGCCTAATAAGGCTCTGGTGCTGGACATTTGGTAATGGCACAGTATAATTTTAGTACTGACCATTTGAATGTTCATAGTACAGGGGTAGGAGAGAATGGATAATTACAACTTAATAATACAAAAATAAGAGGTAGGCAAAATGACTCAGTACAATCAAAAGCCCATCCACTTTCATTCAGTTGGGATAGTGAGGTCTTTATATCACAAATGCTTTAACAAATAGTCATAACTCTGTGCTCAGAATTCCTTTCAGCGAAAGGAAAATAAAATATACAGAAAATTGAGAGAAAACCACATAACATTTAATTTTCCTTTATAATCTATCCAACCCAGTACCAATACTTATTAACAAGACAGTACATTTTTTTTCAATAGAATAAGGAAAATATCTATAAGAGGGTAGGTTATGATAGCAACATAGTACATTAACTATACAAGTATTATTGAATGTCTACCAGGTCTTATGTTATATTTACATTATTTTTGTCATATATTTTCCAAAGTAATTAAGAATTTTATAATCCTTCATATAATATCATAAGTTATCAAAAATAAGGCACTATAATTTTATCCACAAAGGTAAACATAATTTTACAGTCTAGTATAAGAGATACACGAGGAAATGACAATTTATGATGATAAAATGCAATGAAATTCTTTTCAGGGGCATTAATCCATGGAGGTGAAGACAGGCAGGCAGCAGAGGAAGATCTGGGAAGTCCTGGTAGAGAAATAAACTAAAGTTAAAATAGGTCTCAGGAGTTAATAGGAATGATCCGATAAAGTGTGGAGGGTGGAGGACATACATGCCAGGAGAAAGAGGTTCGGGAAAATATTCTAGACAAAAGGAATAGCATCATTAAATACCTGGAAGAAAGAGAAAGCATGAAACGAGGGGGAAACAGGAAGCTCATATCGGTGGAACATAAAGTTAAGAGCTGAACATGAGAAGAGAGAAAGGTCCGTGAGATAAATGGGTTCCCAGTCATGAAGGATTTTATAAGCCATGTTGAAGAAACTGGAATTAACTCCAAGAGCACAGCAAAACTAGAGAAAAGTTATAAACAGGGATGTGGCAAGACTACATTAGCCTGTTTTAATATCACCTTGATGGCCTAGTGGAAGTAGATCCATAGGAGGGCAGACTGAGAGGAAGTGGAAGAAAGGTAGAGATAAGTTAGGAAACCATTGTATAATCTCCCTAGGAAATGTTGGTAACCTACTCTAAGGCAGGGAACAGAAAAAAAAAAAAAAAAAAAAAAAAAGGATGGATTTGAGCAAGTTTTAGGTGGTGAAATAAGCAGGATATAGTGATTGATTAGATATGTGAATGAGGGAGAGGAAAGATGACCAGGATTTGATATATGTGCAGCTAAGTGGGCGGTGGCACCCGTCATCATTTTAGGTTTAGAAAAAGAAAAAGAAAGAGGAGAGATGAGGGCAAGAAGGAAGGAGAGAGAAGGAGGGACAAAAGGAGAGGGTAGGAGGAGTTATTTCGTTAGCTTTTAGAAGTTTTGGTTTTGCGGTTCCTGTGAAATACTTAACTGTAGATGCCCTGAAGTCACTTATACATGAAATTCTGGGCCTTGAGAAAGAGGTCTTGGATGGGGATATAAATTTAGCATTAATCATTAAGGATCAGGGATTCTTAGCTTGAAGTTTACAATGTGTTTCATAGGGTTTCAGGATAACATGAAATTGTATGGGTTTCATGGGTAAAATGTTGTGAGTTTAATTTTCTCTTGTCTAGTTTCTTAAGCTGAAACAGGTTATTGATTTAAAACTTTATTCTTTTCTAATACTAGAATATAAGCTATAAATATCACTTTAAGTACTGTTTTAGCTGCATCCCACAAATTTTGATACATAATGTTTTCATTGTCTTTCAATTAAAAACTTTTTCTGATTTCCTCTTTAACTCATGGATTATTTAGAACTATGTTGTTTAATTTATATATATTTTTTATCTTTTCCAGATATCTTTCAGTAATTGATTTCTAACGTAGTTCGTTGCAATCATACATCTATATGATTTCAGTCTTTTAAAGTTTATTGAGACTTATTTTACAACCCACAACATGCCTAACTTCTAAAATGTTCTATATACACTTGAAAGGAGTGTTTATTCTGACATGTTGATGTAGTCGTCTACAAATGTGAAGTAGGTCGAGTAGCTTGATGGTAACATATAAGTCTTCTATGTATAAGTCTTCTACGTCCTTGTTGATTTCCTCCCTACTGGTTCTATCAGTTACTGAGAAGTATAGAAAGCTTCCAACTACAATTGTTGGATTTGTCTATTTCTGATTTCGGTTCTGCCAGTTTTTGCTTACAATATCTTAAAGCTCTATTATTAGGTACGTATATATTAGGTTCCTTTTGTCTTCTAGATGAACTGACTCTTTTATGATTATGAAATGTTCATTTTTATCTCTGGTTATACTCCTTGCCCAGTGTTCCAGTTTGTGTAATACTAATAAAGGCAATCTAATTCTCTCTTAATTAGTACTTGAGGAGTACATCTTTTACTTTTAAGTTATTTATCCTTATATCTACAGAACTTTTCTTCTAGGTAACATACATTTGGGTCTTGATTTTTTAATATAGTTTTACAATCTTAGTGAAACAATCAGATAATCTATATTTAATTTTATTACTGATAGAATTGTGTTTGAGTCTATCATCTTGCTTTTTCTATTTTTTCCCATCTGTTCCTTATTGTCTTTTTTCCTCTTTTTCTTTTTGTTGAATGTTTTCTAGTGCTCCATATCTCTTTTGTTTAGTAATTGCTCTAGGGTTTATAATATGCATCTTAACTAATCACTGTCTATCTTCAAATAATATTATACCACTTCAAGTTTAGACTTAAATATGTACAACCTTTCATCGGTCTCAAGTGAAGAATGCCTTGAGTATTCAACAAGGCCTGTTTCTTCTAGCTGGTTGAAAAGTCAAATTTCTCCCAGCTGTCTGTGAACTCTAAAGAATTGTTTTACTTAAATTTTCCAGCATTTGTTCTCTTCCTGACTTCACAGAGTTTAGCATTATGAAAGCACAGATTAGTATTTAGCCAAAAACTCAAGACCCGTAAGCAGATCTCTGGAGTTTTGTTCAGTTTGGGTTTTCCTTTGTTTGTTTTGTTTTGTTTCTCTCTCTCTCTCTCTGCAAAGCTCTCTCAATTCTGACACACAAATTTCAGTTACCTCAGTCTCCCCAATTATTGGATTCTCTTTCCTCACCTCAACAAAATCTATGTGCTCTGTCTCAATCCGCACTCCTCTCACTGAGGTCTAGAAAGTGCCCCCACAGAGGCAGCCAGGCCAATCATGCAATTCACCTTCTCTCAGGAATCACAGCTCTGTGTTCCCTGTTAGCCAGTGCATGGAACAGCTCTTTCATATATTTTGTCCAGTTTCTTGGTTATTTTTAGAGAAGAGCAAGTCTGGCTCCAACCACTCTGTTAGCCAGACTGACAGACTTAGGGCATTTGTTTGAGTAATACCTTGCTGGAGTTTTAGGGGGCATCTTCTCAGATACTTAATCAACTGAGAAATAAGAATAACGCATTGGTTCACAACTGCCAAAATATCACCTTTACTCCTTATAAAGCTCTTATTAGAGAACGTGGACAAGTAAATTTCATAATACTGAATGAACCCCAGAATTAGAAAGACTTCTGCGTGCTAGACACGTGCATTGCCTGGGGACCCGCCTCTGTGAGGTCTGTACAAGAGAGAAGTTTCTCTATGGGAGGCTCACTCCCAAGATGAAGGGGGAAGGGAAGGCACTTGGCTTCTCCTTCCTGCCTCACCAAGAAGAGGTCACTCCAACTCACCCTATTGCAGAGTGAGGGGAGCAGAGAGGTGCCCAAAGGATAAGAAAAATACATATCCCCTGCCAATAGCTCGTTTCCTTTGTAAATTTCATCTAATTGTCAGTCCTGTCCCCACATACATTTTTCTTACATAGTCCCCTTATGTAAGCAGGCATTTCTCTATTGATTCTTATAGCTCTTTACCCTCAAATTATATTCCAAGTACATAAGATAAAGTGTTTCTAAAATTAGTGGGGATGGAGAACATAATCAGTATACCATTTATCTGTATTTGTTTTATAGTCTTCACTTAAATTCAACAACCAGTTAATATCCTCCCACACATCTCTTCAAGGGACAACTATCTTTATTCAAATACATAAGCCAGCAAACAGAATAGAAGCATCAACACAATGGCTATGATGCCAATCACAGCGAAAAATAAGCCAGAATTACTGTTACTGTAGTTATGCCTTGAGTACAAGGGTGCCACTGATTCTTGGGAAATAATGATAAATAAAAAGTCTAGATAGCAGTGAGTAAGAGTTTTTTGACATGAACGTGCAGATGTTATTAAACTATGTCACCCAGTATATAATACACTTAACCTAAAAGAAAGGTAACATTTACATCAACTGCGACAAAGGCTCTTTCAAGCATTAGCTTCATTTTTAAATACCTATTATAAGTCTTGGCATTAATTCAAATATCAATAGTGTTTTGATCATGATATACAGATACATACTTCCCCCTAAAGTTTCATAACAAAGTCAGAAAGTGTGAAATGATCTGCTAGGAGAGAAAGCCAAAAAGTAAATAAATGAGCTTCCAAGTAAAATAAAGCCTGCAATGGCTAGGAAGCAACATAAATAAAAAACACTGGCTACACAGTCGTTTTTTGGAGAAGACAGAAACCAACCACGGGGGCCAGACAAATTAAGGTACTGAGGGAGCAGCCAAAGCAACCTCATTAAGCACTAGAATAGTTCCTGCCAAACGAAAGAAAAATGGGACACAACTCAGTTTGACTTATTGCAAGTTTTAGTGCAGAATTATAATTTATGATTTAAAAAAAAAAAAAAAGGCCAATTGTGCAGTTTGGTGATATAAATGATACATTAGAGAAAAAGGGGACCTTGAATGAATACTTGAGACCATTAGAATTCAAGCATTTAAAGGATGAATCAAACAGGTAATCTCTTATTAACCTCACAAATTTCACTTTTTGCCAAGTTGGAGCTACCTAAGAAATTCCAACTAGCCAGAGCAATCAAGAAGTAAAGTGTCTACTTGTGGTTCGGTTTGTTGGCTGGTTTCTGGAGACGGGGATGGAATTGCAAATCGCTGCACCTCCACCCTCCCACCCCCCCATCCCGCCAAGCTCCATCCTCAAGATAGCCTCAAATAAATAAGGGTCTTTGGTAATTACAAAAGTGTCTATTTTCAGCAGCACTTGTACTTTCTCCTTTGACTAAATTATCATGGAGATTTTATTCTTTAGTCCAGATTGAGCTGTCATTTAAACAAACTTCAATACCTGCATTTGAGAGGACTCAGTGGGCCGCCTTTATCCTTCCCATTTAAATTTCCCTAACCTCGCTTAGGCCCCCAAGCTACCTTTGAAGGGATATTCATGTGTTCTAAGTCCAATTTGAGCATACTGCAACCTCGGGAAGAGATTTTAAACAATAAAAGACCAGAATATTTCACTCTGACAACAGCCAAAAAATACTCATGTGTGCCCTGAAAGGCTGGACGTTAGTAACAAACCTAGTTAGGGGCATGCCAGAAGCCCACCTCAAAGGGCTCAGGCTTACCAACACACACGTCCTGTAAAAAGAGCTTCTAACTCTTCCTTAGCCTCAGTCATACCAACGGAGCAGTTCAAATTCTTTTTTTACATTTGCGAAATAAATTCTGAAAGATTAAGGTGACCTGGCAATGCAACTGCTAAAAATAGATGTTAACATTAATTTATACTCTTGTAAAGATATTTCGCTTTTTGTTTAATTGAAAATAGTGCTTTCTAGATTACGTTCACCGAGATTGATAGAGTTTGGCACTACATATTAAAAAATAAAACCCGCTTTCAGTATATTTATAAATCCCTCTTCCAAAGGCCTTCCGACAGAAGTTAAAGTTTTTGGTTTACCCTACAACTTCTGGGTGAGTTACACCCTTTTCAATTTCTTTGGGAAATTCCATAAAGAACGGGGCTTTTGCTCTTTTTTTCCCCCCTTGTGTTCTACATAGAAAACAAAATGTAAAAATCAGGTCTCCACAGTCCAAATGAAATGAAGTATGATGGCAATTATCTGGGTCATTCAGGGGAAACCAGCGTGTTAGAGGGGATTTGGGAAAAGGTGTTTTCTTTCTGCTCAAATTTCATATAGGGTTGCCTCGATTACTTTACCACTTGGGCATATTATTTTCTTCTGAGTCACTGTGCAGTTATTCTGAGACCAGAAATATCCTGTCTTGAAACTCATACTTAATGTCCTTTTACACGCATGTCATTTATAAACTAATAAAAAATAATCTTAGTCAGTTAAATAAATACTTTACACAAACACGGATACATATATATGCCATAGAATTTTGAGCCTTCCGGTACAGATCATCGTTCTCATCATTATCCATAATGAATGGTCCAGTGTTTTTCACAATACTTCCTCAAATGGTTTCTATTCATTAATTAAAGGAAAGGACCTTTGCTCCATCTAAATTCCTAGCTAGGAGTTGTAGCTCTCTCTACCACAACAATTTACAGAATTGAAATTTCTGACCTAAGAAATCATGTGGCATTATAATGCTCTGTCATATGAGATCCTCCATAGCAAAAAGAAAATAATTAATTGAGTCAACGTATTTTTTCGGTCCTTTACTATTTAGCAATTATATAATGCCAAGAATTCAGAATTACTAATTGAGTTCTGCTAACTACCAATTATTTCCATATTTTTTTTTCTTCCTGTGGTATACTGCATGGCTGCAGTATAACACAGGATGATGCCAGATAGCTGTCATTGTGTAGCAGGAAGGGCACTGTCACAATACCAAGTTGAAAGAAGAAAAGAGAACCTTTGGGATGTGAGTCCCCAAATTCTTTCACTTATAAAAGTTACCTGTTTCTAAACCACGAATGTCCAAGAATGGTAAACTGGAGAACAAATTTTATAATATGGTATTACAGGGAAAACAAAAATGTACAAATATGTTGTCTCCCATCTCATTATCTATAAATTTTAAAATTCTAAATGTAGGGTTAATACATAAATACTGTAGAAATTTTAGAAATGCAAAAGATATTTGGAAAATTTAAGAATTACTGCTATTTTACCACTCTGAAAAAATCATTGTAGGTGACTTGGTAGATGTCTTTTGAGGTTTTTTTCTATGTTTATATGTGTGTGTGTATGCATATGCATACATATATAGTTATTATCATAATATGTGCAGTATTCTATAACCTTTTTTCTCATAGTGGACAATAAACATTTGTCCATGTCATGAAATATTTTTCAAAAAACAGATAGAAAAAAAACCTCATGTAAATACAGCATAATTAATTTAATCAATCCCCTGCTCCTGTATTCTTAAGCTGTCTGATTTTTCACCTTTATAAATATTGCTGCAGTAAATATTTTAGTGCCTAACTGATAGTATTTTCTTAAGATAAATGTCTAGAAGCAGAATTTCTCTCAAAAAGGATATGACTGTTTAAAAGGTTTTGCTATATTGCAAAAATTCGGCCTAGAAAAGTTGTTCTACTTTATATTGCCACCAATAATGTCTGTGAGTGCACACATAGTCATCTTTTTAAATTATTCCCACTCTAAAATATTAAAATTGGTATTTTATTATAATTAGTGTTTATTTGATTACTGCTTACATCCAGCACATATTCCTGATGTACTTCCCTCGTGACTGGTCTGTATATATCTTTTGCCACGTTTCCACTCAGGTAAAGAACATTTTTTAAGTAAATTATTTCTGATGTTTCCTAAAATATGAGACCAAAACAAAATTCAAGAGCTCTTAACTAATCTGTCTAAAGAGGAAAATAGTGGATATCAGCTTTATTACTTGCATCTTTACCTTAGTCTTGGAATAGCCTTTTTTAATGATCATCGAGCTAGTTATCTTGATGACATGCTGCAGCTCTGTGCACTGCTGCTGCGTTATTCCCAATGCTGAGATAGCTCTATGCCATATCATGCCAGGTCAGTGAACCACTTATATTTGTTTTTAATGAGGTTATCATTTGATTGATATATTTGAAGACTAATCCCTGTAAAGGACTTATGAGATGTTTTTAATCTTCACTATTAAATCCAAGCTATTTCCTCTGGATTATATAGACTTACTACCTGAAAATAAAGTAGCGGGCAACAGGCCATTCACACGTGTCTTCTCTCCACACATCGACCTTTCTACCTCCACATGTTGGAGATGCACAGCACTCAGTAACAGATTCTCCACCGTTTTCTTTCTGCGCTCACTCCCAATAAATCATCTAATCCCAGTGGCTTTAAGTATGATCTATACTCTAATGATTCCTTGATATTTGTCCCCAGCTTCAACATTTCCTCTAAATACCAAACTCAGATACCCAACTGCCTACTCGACATCTTCTCTTGGATGTGATCTCAACTTAAAATGTACAAAACAGAACTCCTGATCCCGCAATCTGGCCTTGGCCTGCTCCGCTTTCAGTCTGTTCTGTCTCTGTAAATGGTTCCATTAACCACGTTGACCACGCCAAGACTGAGCAGTCATCCCGATGTATCTCTTTCCCTCACATCATTTTCCATTCATCAACAAGGCCCTTTGGCTCTAACTTCAAAATACGCCACAGATCTGACTGCCTCTTACCACTTCCACAGCTGTCCTGGTCAAAGCCACCATCACTACTGCCTGGTGGCTCCTAACTGACTTCCCTGTTTCTAATCGTGCCTTCTTGATACTGCACTCTTCACCCAGCCGCAGAGTGACCTCTTTAGACATAAATTATATCACTGCCCTTTACTCAACTTCCAAGGGTTTCCTAACACACTCAGAATGAAATGCAAACTGCTTACCAGGAGGCCCCTGATAATCTCATTCCTGTCCAACTCGTCTTCTGCCATTCCCTTCCTGCTCACTCCAACCATACAAGTCTCCTGGCTCTCCCTGAAAACATCAAGTTCATTCTCTTTCTCAGAGTTTTGGTACATTTCTGTTCTCTGGCCTGGAACACCTTCCCCTAGAACTTGGCATGATTTCTTCCTCCACTTTATTTAAGTCCCTGCTCTAATGCTGCCTCCTGAGAGAGACTTTCCCTGACAGCTGTATCTGAAATATCACTCCTGCCACTACTCTCTACTCCTTTATTTTAATTTGTTTATCTTTGGAGCATTTAGTGTGTGTGTGTGTGTGTGTGTGTGTGTGTGTGTGTGTGTGATGTATACTCCATCTTTATTATATTTCTTTATTATACTAATTCATATTTCCACCTCTCAGAACAATACTACACGCGCAATAAAAATTTTTTCTCCCCTCCTCTCCCATCAACACTGTACCCTATACTAGAATAATAGTGATCAATATTAAGAGGGCTATATTCTATTACATCCCATGTTTTTCTTAAGTTTCTTCCAAAAGATTTAACCACAGCATTTGACAAAATAAGTGCTGACCATTATAGGAAAAAGGATGAACTTATGATGAGTGGCACAGTTCGGTCCCCTGGCTTCAACTGGATGATATTATTAAGCTCCTTTTACAGAGTAATCACTGGAATCTCAAAAGCTTGTGGCTAATTTTCATCTGAGTTTAAGCTCATAGATTATGATTTTTCAGCGATAAAAGAAGCATTGGAAAAACTGATTTGTTGTTTTTAACTACTGTGTAATACTATTTCATACTATTTCACTATGAGACAATAATAATATGATATTGGGAAGATATAGGTTATTCCAAGCTATACAAGAATAAGACACTGATTTGTTTGTTCTGTTAGCTATAGTTATTTCACAGAAATAATATACCAGCTCCTTAGAGTTTTTTCTTTTTTTTTTTTTTACTTTTTTTTTTTAACCCTCTTCCACATTCATAACTAATATCTACCTAAAACTCTTAGCGAAGCCCTGAACTCAGAGTTGTTTAAAACAGAGCTTTGTTTTGACAGGATTTGACTGGTAAAGGGAAAGCACTGCATCTTCCACATTCTAGAGGAGAATCTGCTAACGGTTCACCGCGAGTCAGGACCAGACTCCCTTATTCACCGACTGAGACATAAACACAAGTCCCCTCACCCCTAGTAAAAAACAAACAAACAAACAAACAAAAACACTGGGCCCCAGTATCACTGGAGCTGATTCTGAACCAAAATATAGTTCAAGACGGGATCAAGAGAGTTAGTTCTGGCTGTGACATGAATGTCTGTCTTGGCACAGAAAAGAAAATTTTAGCCTTTTGAAGAGTCAATGTTTTATTTTGAAACACAGAGGCTTAACTCCATATTCTGGTTCTTTAATATTCATATTCTTCATGGATATGTGGATGAGAAGGGTTTGTCCCACAGACCTATCAATGAACATTGATCTTCATCCATTATGGCCTTCCAATACTTGACTGGCTTCTGGCTGTCGTCACGGCACTCCAGGATGGCAGGCCTCCACCTTCCCTCCATAAGTACTCCTCCTGGGATGGCATTTTCCTATTCTATCTTAACACTAGTGAAATGGACTAGGTTGGTTTTTTTCAGAAAGCCATCTACTTGCAACAGGGCAATAAGACACTCAAGTAATTGCTATTTCCAATTCAATCAGTGCCTTCTGAAGGCAATAGGGCTTATTGTTTTTTCTGTGCGTCTTTGAAACCAAATGCTTTCCCCCAGGCTCACTAATGAGTCACACTTATCCATTCATAACTGCTAACTGGTTTCTACTTATTATGTAAACCCCACTTTCTTAGGTTTATATCTGCCCACAAATCTAAGAAGCCATAGAACCTCCTCATTGAATTAGACAGATCATTGCAATGTGGACTCTTCACACTATTTTTAGCTGCAAGTCTTATTCTCCTTTGTTAGAAAATAATCTAGTTCAAAGCTAAAGGCAATCAAGGCAGAGTAAGCCCTTAATCCTTTTTAAAGTTTCCCATTCTTTTCATTTATATTTCCTTTTCACTGCAATTTTTAAGGGCAGGCAAATATTGGTTGTTTTGTTTTACCCCTTCCTTCCTAATACTATTATTGTATGCAACCTGGGCTAGATCAGAGTTTTCTCAAGATTACCCCAACTTCCCTGTCTGAGACACACCAGGGCCACATGTGCCCAAAGGACATGTGAGCTAGTGTCTGGGGATATACGTAGGGCAACAGGAAGCATCTTTCTAGATGCATCGATTTTACTCGAAGATTGGCAAAATAGCAATCTTTAACTTAAAGTAGCTCGAAACATTTTGTTGTGACAGAATGAATGTTTTATGAATAGACTGTAGAATTCATCAGAATATTTAAGATAAAACACTGGCCTCTAAGAATGTCACAAGTCTTACAAGGCATTTCACTCAAAACTAGCAGTCCAGTGATTTCTTTCCTCTGGGTCAATTTTTATTTTTCTCTATCTCCACCCTCATCATCTCCATCCTTTAATCAAGTATCTAGGACATTCTCAGCTCATCCCCAGAGGCGTGAGGCATCACAGGGCTAAAATCAGAAACAGAGAAGTCCCCATTGTTTTGGTCTATAAAAGTCTAAATCCTGGTGGAATAGCAAGAATTCTGGGCAGAGACAAATATTTGGGGAGAGTTTCCATAAAAGAAATTTCAGATTAAAGGAGTGGTTATTCTCCCAAAAACCAGATGGAAAAAGGAAAATACCTGCCTGAGGGGAGAACAGACATGTTCTCTGAGAAAGTATTGAGGTAAATGGATCCGAAGAGAGAGGAACCCACGAGAAAAGGTCATGGGGGTGGGAACTGGATTGTCTCTGCCAATCCATGTGCTGGGGCTAGAATGCCCCCATCTCCCCAAGCCTCAGCACTGAGGAAACTTCCAGAACTCAGATGCAATCCTGGGAAGGGAAGAATCCCAAGCTAACATTTAATTTCCCTTGCACTGGTGAAAGGGGAACTGTCCATAGGAATTTATTTGCATTAGAGGAAAATAGTTATATTCCTTGCCTACCAGGGTGTGTAGACTGATAATAATAGCAATATGTTCATTGATTAAACTATAAAAATATATCTTAATGCATCAACGAGTATGTTTTTATTATGTGCTCAGGACCATGTGGTTTATAGCTGGGGACAGTGTGAGCGGAATTCCTGCTCTCAAGGAACTAAGTGCATTTAAAACACTAGGCACATTTACCAAATGTTTGGAAATGAATAGGAATTGGCTGGTCAACAAAAGGGGAGGAGAAGGCTCTGGGGGGGACGTGACATAAAAACAGTGCCCAGGAAGACACGAGCGCGGCAGTTCCACGATTATAGTAAAGAGCGCGTCTTAAAATTTTCTTAAAAGATTATCAAGAATTGTGGTTTTCAAACTATTTGCAACATTAACTCTCATGCAGATCAAAGTAGAGTCACTCTAGATAAGGTGACAGGATGCTCCACTCCCTCCCCAGTTCCTCAGAAAGACTTGGGCAGAAAAGTTGGGGCTCCCCAGAGCACAAAATCATTGATTTCGCCTATCCTAACCATTTTCTGGGTGAAGGAACTGGGACTTGGAGATGCAAAGTGATTTGTCAAGGACATCGCTGATTCCTTCACATGACAACCCTTTGCTTAGCTCTCACTGATAGCCCGAGTTTATCCTGTTACTTCCATTTAAAAAAAAAAAAAAAAAGAACTTTCCCCTCTCAAGGCAAAACACTAACAATCCTGAGTGTTTTGGAAAGAGAAGAAACGTAAACCCTAGTCATCTCCAGCTACTTAAATAAAAACAGCGTTGGCAGGAAAATGCGTAAATGAAAAATGCCAAAACCCTAACTGCAAATTAAGGCTTAGATTCCAAGAGTCTCTCAACCTGACTCTTAACAGAATTGCAAGAAAACCACATCCCATCATTCTATCTGCCAGGCTTGCGATGGCCCGAGGACGAGCTATAAAACAGTCAAAGGGTGCCCAAAGGAAAGTAGAATTAGCATGAAAATGCAACGGCCTGGTTCTAGGTAATTGGGAGTTGACCATAAACAATTCAGCTGTCATACAGCACCTTTGGCCCTTGGATATAAACGTTCTAATGGCAAATTGTTTCACTTTAGGAAAATTGTATCTGCTTTCAACAACTGAAAATTGTATCTGCTTTCGGGCTAGTAAAAGAATGTGAATAATGATAAGGTGCAGCACAGAGAATGCAATCCTGTTTGGCACAGGACTCCATAGTCGCGGCATGGAACACATACTTTTTAAAGTTTTAGTTATTCTATGTAGAACCTCCTTACATCTCCTGACACAAGAAAGAAACCCTAGCACTTTTCTTTTCCTTCAATAAAATAAAACTGCTGTTAAAGGGCAGTCACATATTTAAACTAAACTAAATTCTTCAGTGAGCACTTGACATTCACTAAAGCTAAGTTTCCAAAATCTTCACTAATGTTCAAATTGTGGGGTATTATTTGATGGTAAAAGTAAATTTAGAATTGGCTTGCCCAATGTGTTTTGTTGGGCCTTCAGAGAGCTAACAATAAAAAGCGAGGGAGGGAATTTCATGTAAAAATCTGGACTTCTGGATTCTCTTGAAAATTGAAAGACATGGCATGGCAGCCTCTCGTTGCTGCCTGGCCCCGGTCAGCTGGAGCTCGGGGAGGCTCCTGTCCTCAGATGGGTGCGAGCCTGCCAGTTCCCCCACGCTCTCCGCCCAGCTCTCTCCATTCTTTGGTGGTCGTTGGCCTGGACTTGTTAGGTGTTTGAGTTTGTGAACCCGGCATGAGTGCATGTAATTATTCATTTAAAATGTACAACAGCCGTGAGCAGCAAAAAAAAAAAAAAAAAAAATAGATGGTTTGAGCCGGTGACACTGGCCTTTGGGTAGATTCACTGACCAGCTGCTGCCAGCTCACACACATGCGGCGGCTGTGTAACACAAAATTCAAATTTGTGTTACAGCAAAATGAACAATTATTTTATTTGGGTTGGTCTCATTTTTAAAGCCACAAGTCTTACATGATGTGAGAGTTTTTGCACACCATAAAAATTCTTAAAGACAGATACACATTAAAAGATTGATTTTAGAAAGTTATTTGAGAAAAGTAGAAAATTACATTAAATCCTGTTGGAAACCCCAAGCTCCATAGCACTGGTCTTCAAAGAATGGTCCCCACCAGTAGCATCGACATCACCTGGACACTTAGAAATGGGAATTCTCAACCCGCCCCCAGACCTGCTGAATCAGAACTAGGGGTGGGGCCCAGCAGTCTGTTTCAACAAGCCTTTCCGGTGATTCCGATGTACATCAAAGTTAGAAAGACCCTGGCCTAGAGTTTTCCTACTAGTGCACCCGTACAGGAGATGGAATCTCCTCAGTCTTCAGGGGCAGAACAGCCTGGAATGCTCAAAGTCTGCAAGCCACAGCCTACAGCATCAAGGGCCTCATCCAGGGATGGTACCTTATGTGTTCCCAACTTATCACTAGAGGCAGCAAGCAAGACGAGTGTTATCTAGCACCTCCTCAGTCCACTGAACTTGGCCACAGAGATATTCTACCATCTGCACGTCTCACTATTGGCAGCCATCTGAATGAGGACCATGGACTGACTGCCCAACGAGTTCATACCCCATGTGCCCAAGTAGAAGGTCACAGACCACAGGGCATAGAGCTCAACAGTAGTCAAGGATGGGGACCAGAGAGATCTGGCAAGGCCCATAGGTCAGAGGCTCCTGGCAGGCTCGACAACAGGTGTCAGTCCTGATTCTGAGTCTTCACATATGTTGAATTCCTGTGCCTGTTGGTGGCTGATGGTCCATTTAGTGCTGTTCAGGCTGGCTGCATGGCGACTCCAACAACGCAAACATACCCAGAGTTAGAGCTTCATTAGTTTGAAATGTTTGATATGCAAATGTCCCATTGGATTTGGAATTCTCATACATTAGCCTAAGAAATTTTCCATGACTAAAAAAACGAAAATCTATTAGATACTTTAAAATATAATTTTAACTCATAAATTTTTGATTGCTTCATAAGTCGTTTCAAAATTATTTTGACTAATAGAATACAGGGAGCCTTTTTACAAACACATGGATCCACACGGCACAAGGGGTGGACAACCGTGGATGCCATGGCATGCCGCCTAGATCACAGCTGCCTCTGCGGTCACAAATGACCGCAAATTTGGAGGCTTAAAACAGCATGAGTCTGTCGTCCTACAGCTCCAGCAGTCAGAGGTCCAAAACAGTCTCACCGGGCTAAAATCAAGGCGTTAGCAGAGCCGCATTCCTTCCAGAAGTGCTGAGACAAATCCGTGTGCTTGCCTTTTCCAGCTTCTAGAGGCCACCTACCTTTCTCGGCTTGTGCACCCCTCCTCCGCCCCCAATCGTCGCATCAGTCTAACCTCTGCTTCTGTTGTCACATCTCCTTCTCTGACTCTTTTTTTCCACCTCCATCTTTCGACTTATAAAGACCTCACTTCCAATGCTTTTCTTCACCCTCCCAGGCAAGAACAAGATAACCCAGGGCAGGCAGAAGTAGAGGTTTGCTAGAGTTGCCATAAAAAGCACCACAGACTGGGGGCCTTAAACAACAGAAAGGTATCTTCTCATGGTTCTGGAGGCCAATGCTGTCCTGCCAACAGAACTTCCTGACAAGCTCCCCGAGAGAAAGGCCTTGAGGTCACACAATAGTTGAGATCATATTGGCCTCTCTCTGCCGGGCCACAGTCCACAGCAGCCACCCCCAGGGAGCCTCGCCAGCTTTTTCTGCCACCATCTCCAACCCTACTGCCCCGAGTGACACGCCCACTCTGGACACCACCGGCGCTGCCATCGCGGCTGCCACCTTCTTGGCTTTCTCTCCAAGTGTCAATATACTCTGTCTTTTCCTGCTTTGAAAAGAAAGGGAACTCGCCCAAGGTTACGCTCCCTTCCAGGGGCCGTCTGCACCCAACAGCCCGCTGTGAAGGCCCAGCCTCACCGGACAGCCCTGACGGGGCCCCGGAGCTCGGGGGGATCCACGGAGGCCGTGTATCCGGCCTGCGCTGCGGCTTAGCTGCTTCCTCTGTCCAGTCCCTCTTCCTTCCCCTCTCTCCTACAGGTGCTGCTCCTAAGGGCACACTTCGATAAATGTCCTGTATGCTACGCTCTGTTTTAGAGTCATCGTCCCTCGTAATCAAATCTGCAAGGATGTCCAGGTTACAGTTTATCATATTAGTGATCGCATATCCATTTCGAGCCATTTAACTTAAGGAAAACTATCAGCTATAAAATGTCTGATTCCTTCCATCATACTGCTAGTGTCCTTTTTCCCCCCAGTTTTACTGAGATGTAATTGACACATAACATTGTACTCGGTTAAGGTGTACAACATAGTAATTTGATATGTGTATAACCACAATGCATTTAGTTGTCATCATTACCTCGGGTAGTTACAAACTTTTTTTCTTGTGATGAGAACTTTAAAGACATTCTCTTAGCAACATTAAAATATACAATAGAGTATTATTAACTGTTATCCTCATGCTGTAAGTTATATCCCCAGGACTTGTTTATCTTGTAAGTAGAAATCTGTATCATACGACCACCTCCACCCATCTCCGCCACCCCCTACTCCCAGCCTCTGGCACCCACCAGTCTGCTGTCCGCCAGCTGCTCTCCCAAAAGTGAGGGAATAAGTTCTTCAGAACCGAAAGGGGGATCTGAGCACATCGCAGTCTCTACCACAGAGCTACCTGTGCATAGAAAAGAACAAGTTCTAGAAGTATATACAAAAAGAGTCATGAATGGTGGTTCCTATAGGAAGACAGACTGGGAACACTTAGGAGGAAAATGCAACTTTTGTTTTTTACTTATAGTTGCTTTCTGTAATTTTGAAACTTGGATGACATTGACTTTTTATCACTTAACTTTTTTATTGAGATTATTATTGACATATAACATTGTATTACTTTCAGGTGTATGACATGATTCAATATTTGTGCACATTGTGAAATGATCATCACGATAAATCTAGTTAACATCCATCACTATGCATAGTTACAAAAAAAAATTTTTTTGTGATGCAAACTTAATTTTTTTAAATATGAACAGGGCTATCTGAGCCGTGGGATAATAGATAATAGCTCATTTTTGAAAGAAAAAAACTTCATAATAAAAATAACTTCTTTGAAAAAAATAATAAATATAAGAAAGGGGGAAAAATAAAACCTGCATGCAGGGCACACACCTGGATTCCGTTCTCTTGCGCTGCTTCCCAGCCAGGGCGGACAGGGAGGCCCAGGATCTGGGTGACCACCTGTCCTTCCTGGCCGAAGAGCCCAGCGGGAGCTCTCTCCCCAGGCGGCAGTGGGCTGGCATCGGCCAGCAGCACTGGGCAGTGCTCACCTCACCTCTTGGAGGCAACACAGCAGATTGCAGCAGACTCGGCGCCATTACCCTGCTGGTCCCTTTTCACTTCCTAAATATGTGTCCAGGCCTCTATACACCCACTTAGATTTCATAGGAGAGCTTTTCAGTGGGAGCAAAATTCTCTTGGCACCCAAATTATCAGTCAAAAGCCATATAAAAACCATGTAAAAACCTCTCCTCGCCTTGAGCGGGTCTAGTTTTCAGGCCTGGAAAGATGTATTTACAATCGATCTGAATGTTCACAGGTGCCGTTCAATTTGAAATTTATTCTGTAATTTGCTTAGCAGGTAAGATGAGTTATCTTAGCTAATATTAAAAATAATTTACTCTGCCTGAAACATGTTGAGAAGAGATATGCAATCTGGCATCATGGCCTCAAATGTTTGGCTCCTTGAACACACCACATTCTCCCCCACCTGAGACTTTGCAAACGCAAAGTCTGTCCAGAACCTTCTAGGTCTTCACCCCATCCTCTCTCTTATCTCGTACCTATCATTCTTCAGGTGTCAGATTAAATGGCAGCCACCCCACACACCCATCCCATAAGGCCTGCCCTGGCTCCACAAAGGAAGTCAGAGTACCCTGCTATCTGTCCCCATAGCATCTTAGAGCTCCACTGATGTCAGCCCTCTTCACATTCTGTTACAAGTTCCTGTCCATTGTCTGAACACTCGGGCAGATGAACGGAGTGTCACTTTTATACCTAGTGTCTAGCATAGCACATAGTAGGTACTCAAAACATATTTTTGAATAAGTTTTGAATGAATGAATGAATGAATGAATGAGAAGGCACTCTTGGATTAATGTTATCTTAAATAATATAGCAATACAGGGCAGATTATCTCTGCGTAAATTTTTTTTTGTATATAATATACATTTGAAGTCTGTTACTAGAAACTTCAAAGCCCTATGGTGATGTAGCAAAATGCTTTCATCATCTAATGGAATCATTTAGTAGGCTGAAGAATAATGGATATTGATATATTATACCGTAGCAATACAAATCAGTTATCTTTTTTTAAAAGGAGGCTTTGTTTATGCAATGCAATAAAGACTGTTGTTATATATTATAATGAAAGTTACTCTCCAGAATACAGGGGTTCTCTTTAATTTCCAAACAAGATTTTCTCATGATCAGATCATTCCCAAACATTCCCTCGGCGGCAGAGAACAGCATAGGTGACACATTTCTCTAGGGGGAAAAGAATAGAAGGGTGTAACCGCAGCTTTATTGGAGCCAAATTATGCGCTTGTGGACCTTCGCCCGGGAATGGAAATTTCTCCTGTGCTTCCTATTGATAGTATTAAAAAGCAAACTATGGGGCTTTTTAAAAGTTATATATTGACTGAATCTGTGAAGAGCTATGAAATGCTAACCAGAAGAACAACCCAAAATAAATTTAACAACAAGCACAGATCTACAGGGAAAGTCCATTGTAACGTTTTCCAGGGCACTTATACTTTTTGAACATTACATACAGGAAAATATTACATGGAGGAAACGTCACTTTACGAGCCTTTAGCTGAGGACTTTTCTACTTTAATGAATGTCGTATATAAGGAAATGTTCAATATAACACAGTTTCACTGAACTGTATTGTTGAAATAAAATGCAGTTTCTTTGGATTTTCAGCTTTAATCTTTTGAGAAACATATTTCTAAATATCTTTGGCAAGACATTCAAGGTTTATTTCCTTGCCAATGAGGATTTTAACTCCGAGGATCCAGCCAAACTCACATTTGTGGTATTCTTCAGGTTAATTAAAGGCAAATGAATTGACAAAATATCAAATGAGCAGTAAGAACATTTTCATTCAATTATTCTCGAGCACTGAAAAACAGGAATTTGCTCAGTTTTAAATTACCTTCGGCATTTAAAAACCACCTGGATGGGTTCAAGAAGTAATGTGAGGCTGAGAAAAATATGAATTAATGAAGAACACATTTTAGTGATAGGCCTATAACTAAATCGTTGCTATGCTTGTAGTTGGCACCCGCAGATTGAATGATGCTAATATAAGCAGGCACGGCTTTCTAGAGTCTTTTTATGTAAAATGTGGTTAGTTCCTGCTCTCTTTGCTATGCTAATGAATGCCCGCGAGAGTGTAAGCCATATTTTAACTTTTTGTTTACATCGCTGGACACATGCTGAGAAAGTTCCCAAGGAATACCGTTTACCACATGCACTTAAAAAGAGCCAAGCTCACGGAATTAATCGCATTTTAAAAAACAATTTGGTTCCTCACATTCAAGATAGTAGTCCTTTGTTATTCTTAACAGCTTTCTCATATAAGATAAGTAATAACTGCTTAAACTTAGTAGCACAGCCTTCGTTATAAAAAAATCATTAAAATTAATAGGTCTGCACTGTGACAGACAGCGGATTCCCCCAGATGGCGGGACGTTTATCCTCCCTGGAAGCATATAGGAAAATCCAAAAGCAAATTTCTTTGGATTTTCAACAGAGGCTTCCTACCTGGGCAAGTTCATTTAAAACCAAAACATCTTTTTCAATCAAGAAAGCAGAAAGTTTCAAATCAGGAAGAAAATACTGAGCAGTTAGAGTCTCCACTTCCTAGGAGTAGCGGCTAAAGACCCATTTGAAACGTAGCAATAGCAGAAGGGAGGCTAAATGAAAGACACCAGCTAGTCACTTCCTCCGCGGTAACACGCTTTCACATTTCATCTCATCCAGCGTTCCTCATAAAAACCGTAAAGGAGATGAGGACAGGAGAGTCCCCCTCACTTTGAGAGCTGAGAGGACAAATGGAGGCCCACGTGCCACGTGTCTAAAACTGTAAGTTTCACAGCAAGCTAGCAAGCTGCTAAATAAAATATTTCATATGCTTTGTTCTCCTACCTTAACAAATGTCTTCCTAACAACAAAATTGAAAAATACACATAAAGCCGTGGTTTGCGTATGACTGAAAGTTGGCAAAATATCAATGAAAACTGAATTTAACTTTTATTATGCATATCTGGGTGTTCTGCTGATGGGCCAGCAATGTTTGGGTAAGTAATAAAATGGAAATAGCATAATTTATTAAATCGATGTATTGTATTAAATTGAAATATTTATCTCTTAAAATTTCCACAAATTTACTAATTATTTTGCTATAATCAAGGTTTTCACATCGTTGGGTTTTATTGACAGCCAAATCCGATAAGCTTTTTTGAATCTCTATAGTTCTTAAATAGTTTTTTATTCACCAATTTGCAGAAACTTTGTTCTACTGAGGCAGTAGCAACTGGAACTGTCAATAAAAATTTAAAGCAATACTTAGATTCAGAAATGAAATATGAAACCAACAGATCATGTTCAAATATTGCAGTAGGGATGCTGCTAATAAATTATCATCACAAAATAATTACATAATGGTTTAATTACAAGATATAAATTTCTATCACTTTATCAAATTTTCAAAATAAGGCAATATCTACAACCACATAATATCTCTTTTCTAAAATCGTCAATGCTGAGATGTCATAAGGAGAACTGCAAATAGAAGTATGTTACTCGATTTGTTTCGGTCTCTCTCCATTTGCGACCATTACTTGTCATCTAGTGACCACACGATATTCTTTATAGAAATTAGTTATGGAAAGGTTTGTACAGGAATCTCTTTCTGCAAAGTTAGGAAACATTTTCATTTCTTGTTGTAATTCCCTTCTATTTTAATGAAATATCACATTTGTTGCATATTTAACATGTAGTTTCTTGCAGTTTAGAAAAATAATTTTCTCCAAAAATTTTTTTTCTTAATCCTTTTAAAAATGAAGTAGCCAAACACATCCTTTTTTGTGTTGTTGTTGTTACCTTTTAAGAGCATTACTAATAACTATTCATAAAAGATAATAAATATTCCAAATTAAATTTATAATTCATCTTCCACTAAAAATCAAACTCCAATTTTTATTCGCGGAGCTTTTCAGTTTAACATTTGAAATCCAGTTAAACTGAGTTATATATACTTCTTGATATGTTTTCTTCTCTCACTTGCTTATCCAGTAAATTAATCATCTAATTTAAATTTCTCATCCAAGAAAGGTCTTTTCTTAAAAAAAAAATATGTATTACATGTTTAGGCATTTTATCAACAAATTTGGAAATCATTTCTACTAAATCCAAAATTTTTCCATTATTCGTACAGTTAGTAGGGAGAGATTGGTAAAAGGGTACAGACTTTCAGCTATCAGATGAATAAGATATGAAGGTTAATGTATATCATGGTGACTATAGTCAATAACACTGTATAATTGAAATTTGCTGAGAATAGAACTTAAATGTTCTCACAAAAAAATTATAAAAGTATAAATATATAACGTGATGGATTTATTAATTAACTAGATGAGAGGAATCCCTACATGATGTATATTTATATCAAATCATCACAATGGACATTTTAAATATCTTATAATTTTGTCAATTATACATTAGTAAAGCTGAAAAAAATTAATGCTGCAATAAGCATCATTGTGCTTTGTCAAATAATGGACACAAAATATAATATTTTTTAAAAAACATTATAGCAATGTTCAGTATTTTGTTCTATATTTACTTCTTTGTTGAAAAATATCATTTATTTGTCATATATTCAGTCTTTTTTTTTTGTTCTAGTATTTGTTAATTTTATATGCATGTGACATTTCTTGCTCTTTTAATCGAGAATGTGTTTCCAATCACCAATATCTTCATTGGCCAAACAAAAAGCGAATGTTGGTTGAGAAATATAACACAGTAGTAACAAGACATTTTGTCTTTCACTTAGAAAAGAACAATTTCTTTCCAAATTTTAAAGAATTTTAGTTTTAAATAAAATATATGGAACACAGAGGATTGTTAGGTCAGTGAAACTAACTACTTTGTAATGACGGATACTTGCTATTATACATTATACATTTGTCCAAACCCACAAGTGAACCCTAACTTTGTCTTTGAGCAATAATGAGTCAATGTAGGTTCATCAGTGGTACCAAATACACCACTCTGGTGGGGGATGTTGATTTTGGGGGACGATATGTATGTGGGAGGGTCAGGGGTGTATGGGAAATCTCTGTACCTTCCCCCTCGGGTTTGCTATGAAGTTAAAGCTGCTCTAAAAAAATAAATAAATAAACTCTATAAAAAAGGAAATATTAATTTTCTGCCATGTTTACCCAATGGAAAACTGTAATCATTGATTTGAATCAGATTGTGCTTTGCTAGAAACATTCTCATTCGCGTCAGGATGTGACAGCCATTTTCCAGAACCATCATCCAATAAACAAAGTAAAATTCCAGAGGTTTTGACTTTCTTATCCAATTTGCAGATTTTCTAAATGTAGTTTTTTCAATTTCTAACAAGCACGCCAGAATGACATTTGCTGTCTCCGAATTATAAGTTCGATATGAATAATTTTCTCTTTCATTTTCCTTGTTTTGATCAAAGGTTCTGGGTTCGCTAATGAGATTTTGACTCTGCAGAAGTTTTATCTGATCAGTCTCAGTCGTGGATTTGATGATAATAATTTCCTTGCTCATTTTCATTTAAGTCTTCTTAGATAAAGGATTTATAATATCCTGCTTGCAAATGTTATGTGGGCCAGGCTGTACAGACTTGTGCTCACTTTTCTAGCTTCCCAAAAGGAAAGCACAAATTCAAAAAGTTTGTTTCTTCCTGCTTTTTAGTTTTTATTCTATTTTAAATTCTACTTTTATATTTTATATCTTTATCATGATTCAAACTGTATACATTCTCAATTATCTAAAGCTAGAGCCGGCAAACTTTATCTGTAAAGGGTCAGATAGTAATTATTTCTGGCTTTGTGGGCCATACAGTATCTGTAACAATTACTCAGTTCTGAAGTTGTAGCACGAAAATAGCCATAGACATCACATAAAAATATGGGAATGGATATATCCCAAAAAAACCTTATGTAACAACAAGTGGGAGATCAGATTTGACCCACAGGTTTGTTGAACCCTGATCTAAAAGATTAAAAAATAAAACATTGCTTTCCAAGGGTAAAATATTTCCAAAAGTAAATAATTTTAAAATGTTTTTTGCTTGTCTTATTTTTCCTCTAAAATATTCAAAATAATATATTGAAATTAAAAAACAAAATAAAATTTTCAATATCAATTAAATTATCAAGTCAATATCAATTAAAAAGCAAAATAAAATTATCAATATCAAAATTGAAATTAAGATATAAATAAAACTGAATTTTAATTTAATTTTTAAAAATGTAATTTCATATTATTTTTATAAAAATTAAACCATTCGTAATTAAAATATTCAATGCTCATCTAGTTGCCAATGTGAAAAATCAATTTCACGAGAAAAACAAATACTACATGATCTCACTTGTATTTGGAATAAAAAAAAAGTCAAATCCTTAGACACAGAGAGTAAAATGAGAGTTGCCAGGGGCTGAGGGTGAGGGAAACGGGCAGATGTTGGTCAGAGGGTACAAATTTCCAGTTATAAAATAAGCAAGTTCTGAAGCTCTAATGTACAGCATGGTGACTATAGTTAATAACACAGTATTATATATTTGTAAGTTGTTAAGAGAGAAAATCTTAAGCAGTCTCATAAATAAGTAAATAAGGTAACTATGTGGGGTGATGGATGTGTTAATTAACTTGGTTGTGGTCATCATTTCATAATGTACACATATATCAAAAAATGACATCGTACACTTAAAATACATGTAATTTTGTCAATTATACCTTAATAAAACTGGGGAGGAAAGACTCAAAGTCATGCTTCACATATTTCATCTCTATATATGTTTATATGTTATATATTTAAAATAATATGAATTATTTAATATTGCAAAATGATATTCAGACTCCATGTACAATTGTTGCATATACCTCAATGTACGACTAGCTCTAGAGCCATAAATTAGAACATAAGTGTATTTGTCTGCACTAACAAAAAACACAGGCAGGGCGGTTTATGCAACAGAAATGTATTTCTCACAGTTCTGGAGGCTGAAAGATCCAGATCGAAGTCTGGCAGGGGTTGGTTTCTGGGGAGAATTCTCTTCCTGGCTTGCAGACAGCTGCCTTCATACTGCAGTTCTCACATGGCCTTTCCTCTGAGCCCATACGGAGGGAGAGAGAGAGAGATCTCAATCTCTGCTGTCTCTTCTTATAAGGACACTAATCCTATCAGATTAGGGCCCCACCTATATAACCTTATTTAGACTTAATTACCTCCTTAAAGGCCCTAAATACAGTCACATTGGGAGTTAGAGTTACAAAATATGAATTTGGGAGAAAACAATTCAGTCTATAGGAACAAGGAAAAGCAAGAATATAGATTCTCAGCACTACAGGGAAACAAATAGTTTATTATTCAAGAAATAGTTGTATTAATGTTATCTGATAAAAAAGATTTGGCAAATTAATTTATTTTTTCCTTACGTAAGTATTTTTGTCCCACACTTCCAAAGCAGTGTCTGTCTTCGACATTGGCAGGAATATAATCCACAAATTTTTATGGCATTAGGACACAGAGCCTTTTAGTTTCATGGATACAGGACAAGAAAAGTAAAGAAGCATTTCCTTGGAACCAAATGGTATTCGTGATATACAGGTCAGGGGCTCCCTGGCCCTGTTGAAGGCAACCATTTCCACAAGCATTGTACAGATGAACAGAAAGAGATTAAGCAATATGTTTAACCTTGAAAAATGTCTGAGTCAAACTGGGTTTAAGTTATGTTTTTAAAATCATATTTAATGTTCCTAGCAGGATACCAATTTTTTTATCTAGATCAATGTTAAATACATGTGGGCAGGGCTAGAGGTTTATATCTCATTGTATAGTAGCCAGTTGGGTAAGGTAGTAGTACCTAGCACATATTAAGGAATCAATGAAGCCATATTGAAAGAACTATAAATGATTGCTTATTTGTCTTTAAAACTTATAAATATAAAAACGTTGTAAAATAGTAGCTATTTTATAGTTGAATAAACCAAGAACAGAAAGGTTGGTTATGGCCCAGAGTAAGACTTCATAGTTATTGATTTAATACATGCATCACGTAACTACAGCTTTAATATAGTGGTCCTTGGTTATTTGGTCTTAGATGTCAAGATTATTAATTTAAGAAATATTAGTCTCTTTACATGAGGGATTGAGAAGCCTCCTGGGAAGTTATTCCCTACAGATCTCTTAAGAAAAACTTGGGCTTCATAGGAAAGGAAGAATTCTGAATAGAGCTCAAGAGTTATGGAACAAAGCAAATTTGATCATTGAAAATTCTATGTGTCCAGTGTCTACCACTGCAAAGGTGTCCAACAGTGGCAGCCATAGTGCCTTTGGAACAGGCCGCTGGGGACAATTGTGTTACCATGAGAGGTACCTTGAACTGTGAGCACCAGAAGCAGTTTTGGATGCCATGTATTGAGCATATTTTGTCACTTGTATGATTCTCTTATCACTAACAAGAAGTAAGCTGTTGATGCACCAATTGTGAAATTGTCCCAAATCCTTAATGATCTCCTTGTTTCCTTTTTTGGAACTAAGTAAAGTACAAATTTATTTGAAATCCAATTTTTCTATTTAGTTTCCTATGGCCTACCCTGCCCCCCCCAACACATACACACACACACACACACACACACACACACACACACACACTCTTAAAAGTAAAGAACCTAAAGTAAAACACAGCTTAAATTTTTTTTTAATGCTTATAAGGGGAATGGTCAGGAAAATTATGACAGAAGGGAGGAGCTGTTTTGTGGTACTAGTGTGGACAGCAATTTAATTGAAAATTATAGCCCTTTGGGAGCTGAGTCATAAAAAACAGGCTGCCAAATCACCAGACACAAATTATCATTTACAAAAGAGAAATAAAGAGAGAATCAAAGATGTCGCCAATACTGATTTGTTGTGACTGTTGTTTTTTCCATGAGGATTTATACTGAGGTAGATAATCACAACCACTAAAATTACAGGTGGCTCAAATGGTCAGTAAGAGAACTGGGAACTTAATCATATTTTCTATAAAGTGGTTTGTTCTTTTAAGGTTCAGAAAATTTAGGTCAGACTCAAAAAGATTCTCTACTTATTATTGATCTAATTGAATTTGCCTTACAAATGAAGGGACTCATTTCACTAATTGAAAGAGTTTGCTTTGCTAAGTCTGCATTGCCACAGAAAATAGACGTGCACATGTGCACACACTGAGACAAGATAGGAAAACACATCTGTTTCATTGATTTGATCTTCTTAGGCTTTTAAAAGGATAAATTTATTTCGCCTTATTTTTCAATGCATTTGAATTTTAAGAGTATAATGTACAGCATTACAGTTACCATATACTGATGAGAAATCTTGAAACAGGCTTGTATCCTAAGGAGAGGTTGATTGGATAATATCCACTTTTAAATTAAACACATGAAGTGTTAACTTTGAAAGTACTCTCAAAAACAGTATTGGAAATAAGTTGGGGTTTTTTTTGGTAGATTATAACTACCGAAATCAAAGTAATTTTAGGATAATTTGTGACAATATGTCCAGACTCATCAATGCCAAATAAATTGATTTTGTTCAAACTTTTAAATTTTAAAACCTAAATTTAAATTGAGTAATTTTTCTACTCAAACTATTACCAGAAAAAAACTTCAAAAGAAGATGATTGCTTTTCCTTTTCATTTTGAGGCTACAGTGTAGTATAGGGCAAAAACTCTGGACTGGTGTGGAGATAACTGGGTTCTAGTTATTGTTCTCTCACTCTACACTTTCCCATTTCAGCAAATTCTGGGTCAGTGAGAACAAAACCCAGAGTTGGGGTGCTGATTTCAATTCTGTTGTAGCCACTACATAGTACCTTATAAAGATATTCTCACTGCTGGAGACCTGTGTCAGAGAATGGAAGGCACTACCAGACAGCGGGTGGACAACATTCCCCGAACACTGACACCAACTCTTTCTGAAGAGTGAACAAGATTAACATTTGCACAAGGAAGCAAATGATGTTCTATGCAATGAGTAGTAAGTAGGTATAAATCCTACTCACAGTTTAATGTTATTTAAGTATACACAACACTTCCATACCCATACAAATGTTCACTTGCTCACTCTACCAGTAGATGCTCAGTTAGGAGCAGGAGAGACTCAGCTGGGTGAAGCCAGAAGAGAGATGAAGTCAGAAGAAAGAAAGGATATTTGATAAGGACAATGTGAAATCTCACAGAAACCAAGGACAGGAAAAAGTTGGAAAAGGGACTCAAATCTCTAAGGGCTCACTCTCTCCTTTCCTCTCTTCTCTCCTCCATGCATCTGCTTCATTTCTCTTTTTCTCTCCACATCGCCCTCTGTCCTTATGGTGAAAAATATGGCAGACCACAGCCCTAGGTGTTACATATCACAGTAAGGAATCTAAACAGATTGAATTTTCTTACTAATTTTCAGTAACAGAATTTCCAAAGATGGGCTCTGATATAACAAAGAATATTTCTGGTCTTTGTCCCTGGTTCCTGGCACAGAGCTTCAAAAACCATTGGAATTTCCTGAATGATAAATGTCTATGTTATGTTAATGAAGTGATTCATGCTCTATGCCTAGATAGCTTCAGAATGGAGGCTGATCACCAGAAAGACCAGGCACGTGACTCGAGAGTTGGACCTTTCATCCACCAGATCTCCAGGGAAGAGATGAGGGCTGGAAATGGAATACAGTCACATGGGCAATGTCTTAATAAATCATACCCACCTAACAAAACCCCAACAAAAACTCTGGACTCAAGGCTCTTTCTGGTTGGTGAACACACTGACATACCAAGAGTGTGAGGCACTCTGACTCCTTGGGGAGAAAGCATGGAAGGTTTGTGTTTAACACCCTCCCACACCATGCCCTATTCAGCTTTTCGTCTGGGTGATCCTGCGTTGTGTTCTTTATAATAAAACTGTAATTGTGAGTATAGCACTTCCCTGAGTTCTGTGAGTTCTATCAAATTATAGAAACTGAGAGAGCTCTAGAAACCTCCAAATTTATAACAGGTCAGTCAGAAGAATGGGTGACCTGGAGACTCTACTTGCGGCTGGTGTCTAAGTTGAGAGTCGTCTTGGTGGAAATGAGCCCTTAACCTGAAAAGTCTGGTACTAACTCCAGGTAGTTAACACCAGAATTGAATTGCAGTCTATCCATTTGGGATGGAAACAGAATAGCTCTGACTAGCCAATCCTAATTGATGAAGCCAAATAATGAGATAATCCAGCTTGGACCTTCTTCCCACCCTGAACTAATCAATGGTCACAGTTATGAACATGGCAGCATCTCTGACGACTATGTAAATTTAGAAGGGAGAGGCAATTTCTAGAAAAGAGATACTAGGCACACAGTGTCCTGGTGCTCTCCGCCTGCTGCTCAGAGCATCCACAATTGACTAAGCACGTCATGCGTTTCATTCTTAAATCTAGTCAGATCTACAGATGGCTCTACCGATGCTTTAAATTCATGTAATCATCCACGTGGCTGGAAACTACATGTAATGCTGAACTTCTAAATTTTAAAACATTTCACAATGACAAAACACTTTTCAGCAGCTAAAACATCTTACATTAAAATGGAGAGTTTATAAATAGTAACCTGATCTTATAAACAACTGGCCATGGATTTCATGTACCTAGAAAATCATTCAGTGTTTTTCCCAAATATATATTTGCTTTGGCACAAGAGATAAGTACCCTCTTAAAAAGAGCCCTGAAAATAAATGTAAAGTCCATTCTGGTATTACATATGCAAAAGGGAGGGGTAATTTCCCATGTGCTATCATGGTAAGCTATGCTATGATTGCAAGGAACAAAAGCCTCGTAGAGCTGAAAGAATAAAGATGAACAGTCTACCTTCACTAGCCAGGTGCTTACAAGAAAGAAAACATTTTTTACCGTGCTCTGTTACTTTGTGCCTGCAGAAGTCTTCCCTCACACCTTACGAATGTATTCTGCACCTTACACTCTGCCAATGCAATATTTTATATATTAGCTTTTAGCCCTCTATATCATAGTTACCTGGGAATTTATCTGTTTCCCCTAGAAGACTATACAGGAATTGAGAGCATAGAGCAGAGTTCTATTCTGTTTAGTCTTCAAGACCAGCACAATGCCTACAACATAGCAGGAGCACAAAAAAAAAATATATCAGTTGTATTTGCATTGTTTGATAGTCTTTGGCCAGAGACCTAAACTTTCTGAGTGCTGGTTTGCTTGTGGGTAAAATAAAGGTAATTATAATCCTTACTTCACTGGGTTGTTATGAGGATTAAATGCCTCATAAATGCTACTGTTGTTGCTGCTGATAACTGAGGTCCAGTCAGCAATCATTATTCACTGATTAGAAGCCATCAGACCCAAAGCAAGCTATTTATAGGTGGAGAAATCAGAAGAGAATATTTCATAAGAGGTCCAAGTCACTGTTCTCAAAATAAGCAGCAAATAAAATCTCACTATTCAGACAGCTACCCCCTTTCTTGGCATCTCTGTAGTCACTGCACTCTGGATATCGTTAGAGGTCTTTGAACACATATCAACTCATGTAGGCATTCGTATGTACCACTTACTATTTATTCATCTGCAACAAGTCATCAACATAATTAATTAGGAGTCAAATAGTGTAGTTCTAGTTTGTTTTATGCTACATGTTTAGAGATTTTATTATACTTTGTAATATTGCAATAAAGAAAGCATTCTGGTGCTTTTTCTATTTCATTTATTAAATCACTATACCCCAAAGTACTTTAGCATTTGCCATTTACCCTTATAATATGTCACCTCTGCTTCTTACTAACATGTGTTCTCTACCCTGAACATATTAGAGGCAATTTATAATATATAGGTTAAATTGTGTCATTAAGAAATCATTCTCATACTTAGACTCTTTAAGGAAATAAAAATTCTAACATCTCATTCATACCATAATTTGAAAAGAAATAATTTCATCTTATAGTTTAAAACATACATACACTTTAGAAAGAGCAAGTATACATGAAGTTCCAGCAGCAAATAAAATTCTTTTTTAACCAAAAAGAAAAAAAAATTATCCACACACACACAAAAAAAAACCCCTAAGATAGAAGCAGAATTCTAAAAAAAGTCTTACTGACGAGAATGGTAGGTACAAGCTGAGAATCCTAACTACAATTATACATAATGCCCAACCAACTTCTAAAGAAAGGAAATACTCATTTTTAAAGTCACGCTCATCAAAGATACACTATTTAATAAGTAAACAATGCCATTCTTTTGGATTTTTTTGGTGGAGAAGGAGGATAAAGCTCATCAGTTAGAATTTAAATGCATCGCATTGAATAAAGGTCTATGACACTTGCCAACTACCGAATGGATTTGACATAAAAATTGAAGATATTTAAACAATTAATTGCATAAGTAGAACTTATGTTGGTTTGAAGCCATTTTAGAAGTTTATTAATTCAAGATGACTTTTTTTTAAATCAAAAATGTTATTCCAAAATGCCAGAGTATATTTAAATGTGGGATAAATTCTCTGCCGCCAAAGAGACACTGAAAGTTTTTGTTGGAAACATTGATAATGCCTCTCAAATGTACAAAGGTGAATTTGTTTCCTAAATCATGCGCCATCCTTAATTGAGATTATAATCCTAAATCTTTCCAAACAAGTTCTTAGGAAATTATAAACCAGGGTCTACTTAATTTTGACACAAAGTACAATGTCGCAATTAACTGTTGGTGATCACATCTCTGGCATCTCACCAGTGGCATGCTAAGCATGTTGCTTCTTGAATCATTGCCAGCTAACGTTTATTTTGTGATATATGAATATCGCCAGGGAAATTCAGAACCCTTCAGCCACTTAGGCCTCATGTTAATACTCCCAAGTGGTTTTATTAAAGGCGCCAGCACTGCTCCCCATTAGGAGTTGTCATGCAATGTTTTATTTTGATATTTTACTTCACTGATTTTCATCATAGTTTCCTACCTAGATTCCAGACACTATGACTGCATTCATAAACTTGCATATAATATGCATGTGAAATCATATTTCCTTCTTGGACGCGTTAGCAAAATTCCATCTGTCTGTTCCTTTTTAAACTCTTAAGTTTTCCACATTGAAAAGAGAATTGGGTTACAATTACCTACTATGACTTTTCATCAAAATAAGGTTTTAGGTTGTCTATAATATCGTTCCATGTTATCCCTTGCCTGAGGAGTTTAAAATATTTCACACACCCAGATTTTTCTACAACAAACCTAAAGACATATTAAAGCATTTTAAAGTTGAAAGAGTTTTAGAGAATTTTCTAGTGCAACCTCTTTCTTTTTTAGATAAGAAAACTCAGCTCATAAAGATTAGAGAAGCAGGAGACCATGGTGGCTGAGAATGCGAACTCTAGTCTCAGGCTGCCACAGTTCAAGGCGACTTCTGCCACAGCCTCACTGTGGGACATTGGCGACTCACTTCAGTTATGTGTGCCTTTGTCTCTGTGTCTGTAAAATGTGATAATAATACCTACTCTAGAGGGTTTCTGTGGGAATTAATGAGCTAACGCATACATTACTATGAAGAACAGTTCTTCAATTCCATGGTTTCGATGAAGAGGTACTTTTCTTAAATACCCCTAATTATGTCTTTAGAACAGGAGGTGAGTTGTCTCTTAGTCAACCTGTAGCCCAGATCCTGTCTCTCCCTTTATTCTGGGAGCAGCTGCCTACAGAACACACAACTTCTGTTCTACTCATCTTGGATTGTCCGTAGTTTGGGAAGTCCTGCAGTTGATCAATGTGGCCAAAGACTGGATGCAGAAATTTACTCTCAGGATTCAGTATTTGGAAGCCTGTTGTTGCCACATGCTCTGATAGTGGCTTCGTTAGTCTTAAAGGTGATATTTGGTTTTCCATCTGACCTATTTTGTTTTCTCTCATTTGATTCAGGTCTCTGGCAAGAAAACGCCAACATAAAACACGGAGCTTGCAGCGTGCCTGGCACAAAGCAAGCACTCCACATTAGTTGTTACTATCATTATTTTGTCTTGCTCAAAATTGCCGATCACACTAACATCAAAATTGTTATTACAACCCAGATCCCTTAATTACAGCACCAAGACCTCATCTATGGACAGAAAAAAAAGAGCTTTGATTATTTAATATCTAAGATCATATAATTATGTTTCTATTTTAACAGCTCTTCAGATCTACTTACCAACTAATCACTATGCCCTTATTTGGGGTAAATGTGTCCTGAAAATATTTATTAAATATCCTTTAAGATCTACAATTCAAATAATAGTTCTATTATACCGAATATTTAAATCATAGCTTGATATTTTGAGATATAAAAATATGGCAGTTTAAAACAAAAGCCACAGCTTTTGTTTCTCAAATGTATAAGCTTACATTTCTTGGATCTGAGTTTTCAGTGTATAAATGCAACATTCCTCATCTTTATAACTTTCGAAGCTATAATTTTCCATTTTAATTTTGCTATTTGCCACTTCCCCCAATTACCTGCATATATATTTATACAATCCATATAGACGATACATATAGCTGGAAATTTTTTAATTTTAGTTATTTTTTAAAATTTTTATAGTTTAATAAAAATATCTGAGTATTTGTGTAGTAGAATTTTGAATAATTGATTTTAAGTTTCTTTAGTGCAGTTCCAGAATCTTTTTCATTTGTCTTATTCATGATAAATCAGACCATATCAGTCTCCTACTCAAAACCTTCCACTGTCTCCCCATCACATATGGAATTCAATCCTTTAAAGCCCACCATGAGCTGGCCTCACCTCCTCTATGATCCCACCTCCCTGTCACTCAGGGCCTTCTAGCCATGGTTGACCTTCCCTCCGTGGCAGGGTATTCCAAGGGCAAACCCATCTCAGGCACTTGGACTTGCTCTTCCCTCTGCCATGAACTCTTTCCTCTCACATATTTGCTCGGCTCATCCCTTCACTTCACTCAGGTCTCTGCTCAAATGCCATCTCCCCAGAGAGAGCTTTTCTCACTATCTCCTTTCAAATATCCCCACACTCACACTCTATCACTCCCTATTACAGTCTTATTTCCTTCATAGCCTTTATCATTACTAGATAATACATATATATTGGTTATTTACTTCTTTATTATCTATTCCTCCTACTATGATGTAAGGTCCATGAAACTAGAAATTTAATTTACTTTATACCTATGTCTTAAACATCTGGCAGATGTTAGACATTTAGAAATGTGTTGAATTAAAAAACAACAAATGAATCCTTGTATGTCAGTATTTAGCTCAGTCCCTGGCTAATAATAAGTGCTGAATAAGTGATGTTCGAATAATAAAATATTTTGTTCAATAAAAAACATTGCTCCCAGAACAAAAGGCATGACCTGCCTGTCCTTAGATATCTTAGAAACTTACTGAAGAGAGAATAATTACATGCACTAAAAAATTTTAAATGACATGTAATACTGTGCTAAGCTGCAGGTAATAAATTCTACAATCAATGAGCGCGTGACTGCTCTGGAAGTAGAGTTTGACAAAAGCCTGAGTTCTCAGGTCAAGCATCATCACTGAGCAGCATTTCGAGATGGATCTTAGAGGATTCATGAGTTTGGAATAGGAAGAGTAAAATTTAGGGAGCAAAACTTCACAAGTAGGAAGAAAAGAGCCAGTTCATGATGGCACTGTATTTGTCGATGATGCATTTTGTTCATGTAAAAGTTTTCCGATGTAAGTACATAATAAACATTAAATTGTATATCTCTGGCAATGTTGAAATTCTCATAATTTGCAGTTTAGAATTATAAAATAAAAATTAAAAGTTTATTATAATAACTCTCATCTCCACTCATGTATTAATATGCACAATTATTTTTGCTTTAAGTAATTTAATCAAAAGTTAGTATTGGTATTAGCAAATTATACTTATTTGGAAAAATGAAATGCTTTCAGAAGAAATGTTTTTACTACATCGAAGATCCAGAAAGGGCGCTGGAGTGTCTTAACATAAAACACATTTTTAAAATAAGTTATTTAAGATATTTTTAGACATACTCGCTGTCTTAGCCATGCTCATTGTCTTATCCCATACTTGTCTATGAAGTGGCTTGAAGAGTATTCTCACGTGCATACAATTCAATGCAGTAAAGCTATTTATCAAATAATGGTACCCTAATGTCATGAAAGAATTAGTAGAGGTGCCTAAATTTCAACAGGCTATGCTTTAGTAAAAGGGTCAGGACAGTATGTAATTTGTAAGCACACACACTTCATATGAAATATCTGCATATTGAACTTTTGATGTCATTTGACATTATTTACCAAGTTAGAACCAACATGATATTCACCGAAGAGGATATTGCCCTCCAAGGGAGTGTTCTGTCTTCAGCAGAGACGCTGCTGCAACTAACAGATAAGACTCTCCATAGGTTCCAAATAAAACTAAAGGTAGAAAAAATAAGTCTGAAGTGTAAATATTTCTTGTAAGACTAAAAAATAAAATCAATCAAAATAGTCTCTTCCTGAACCGTGAGAATAAATTAGTAAAACAATGCCTCCAGTCAAAAAAAAGTAACAAGTGCCTGTTTCTAATTCCTTTTTCTCCTCTTACAGATACATATTTTGAAATTAGAAAAATGAAATAATCTCTATTAAATAGAACTTCAATGTCTGCCTTAAACTGACATTATAAACAAACAAATGGAGCGAATGTTTATTGAAAAAAGACATCAGTGTGAGAGCATTTCATAAATAGTAAAGTGCTAAACACATAGTAATTATGAATACATTTTGTTATTTTTATTTTTTAATTTGTGCCTAAGGTACACAGAATTAGAGTAATCATAATTCTTAATTTATAACACATATTCATCGTTGGTCCAGGCTTAGGCCATCTTTATTTAGCTAGTTGATTATTTAATTAGCATTTTTAATAATGTAATAAGCATTCACGAAATCACCACTCAAAATATAAGCTAGAACCCTGGTAACAAGTCACATTAGCTACAACTCATATCTAGCCCTTTCTCCTGCCTCCCCACTGAATTCATGTTCATCATTCCCTTGCTTTGTTTTTAAAGTCTGATTGAATCCATGTATACATTTTTGGTCTTTAATAATCATTTATTTAGATGTTCTTTGGATTTTTATATAAATTCGTATTATCTACGAATAATGACAGTTTTATTTCTCCTTATACCTTTTAATTTCTCTTTCTTGTCTTATTGTACTAACAACTACAGAAATATGTTGGAAGTTTCAAAATCGATGAACTAAGTATCTATGGTAAGATACCATCAAGTGAAAAACAAAACGAACCCACGAAAGAGGAAAATAATTAAAATATTACTCATAGACCACGTCTCTACGACTTCATTTTAAAGGTTACTTCTGACAGAGAAAATTGAAGCGATCTAAAAAGAACTTCCAGAGACTTCTGCCACCACATCTACCTCCCCGAGTTAGTTGGCTGGGGCGGCCATCACAAAATAGAACAGACTAGGGGTCGAAAAATCCAGGATGAAGGTGTGCACAGGGTTGCTTCCCCCTGAGGCCTCCCTCTTCTGGATGCAGATGGCCACCTTCTTACTTGTCTTTCCATGGTCTTTTTTCTGAGGGCACGCATCCCTCGTGTCTCTTTTCTCATTTTCTTATAAAGACACCAGTCACATAGATTAAGGCCCCACTGTTATGACCTCATTTCATCTTAATTTTCTTGAAAGATTGTATTTCCAAATGGTCTAACATTCTAAAGTACTGGGAGTTAGGGCTTCAACAAATGAATTCGGGGTCCGGGGGAGCATACAGTTCAGACCATAACACATTTGTGAGCATCTGTACCCCAAAAGCACTTTTATGTTCCTTCAGCTTGGTTGATTTAGCCCCACATCAGGGGCACACAGCTTGGCTACATTTCACCTCCCCCTCTCCCCTCATGCAGACAACCTTGAGCAGAGCACAACCTGCACATCTGCAGGTCATGGCCCGCTTTGTACCCGAATGCTCTGCTTTCCACCAGTTACTGTAGATGGACATTCTATGCTCCTTTCTGAAGCTGACCCATCTCCTTGCGCTCTTGATCTTTACTCTTTCACCTAGTTAAGGCTACGCTGGCAATTCGTATCTCTCTATATGCTATGTCGTCAATTTTTTCTTCTTTAATTGATCATTCCCTTCAACATACAAACATGCTATCTATCTTATCTTTAACCCCCCTACTAATAACAGCTTTATTGAAAGATGAAGACGGCTGAGCCTCCCTACCCTCACGGTACTAGCATCATCAGCCTACGGCTTGGGGCATGGGGCGGCGGGGCTAACCCCATCTTTGGCTCCACTTCCCGCGCCACCAGCTACCATCATTTCCCTGATGCCTATAAGGAAAATCTTTTCAAAGAGTGGTCTGGAGTCACTATTTCCAATTTGTCTCCTTGCATCCTCTTATTCCACCTCTGACAGACTCTCATTCTCTGTGAAAATTCGTTTTCATCAAAGCCGCCAAAGACTTCCATGTTGTCTATCTAAATAGTTTCTTCATCTTCATGTTACTTGAATCAGCAGCATTTGACACAATTGATCAAATTGATATTGATATTTGATATTCTTTTTTTTCTGACTCGGCTTCCAGAACACCACATTCTTGGATTCCTTTCTACCTCACTGGTCATTCTTTCTCGGTCTCCTTTTCTAGTCCCTCCTCTTCTCCCTGCATTCCCCTGAGTCCAGTCCTTGAACCTCTTCTCTTTTTTGCCTAGATTCACTCTCTTAGTGAGCTCAACCTCTCCGTTTTAAATACTATACATACCACAATGACTCTCAATTTTTTTTTCCTCTTCTGGACTCTAAGTGTGAATAACCAACCTCTCTTCAACATTGCCTCTTAGATGTGGTGGTAGGCAGAATACTACCCCCAGTGTATACACCGTGCAAATACGTGGGACTGCGAAGATGATGGATCTTGCTCCTGTGGTTACGTTATGTTATGTTATGTTATGTTATGTTATGTTATGTTATGTTATGTTATGTCATGTTATGTCATGTCATATGGCTTGCTTAACTTTTAAAAGACAGATAAGTATTCAGGGGCCTGGACCTAATCACATGAGCCCTTTAAAAGCAGAGTGTTTTCTCCATTTGGTCTCAGAAAAAAAGTCAGAGAGTAGAAACATGAGAGGAATTCAATACAGGGGAAATTTTTCACTGCGCGGTGGAGTAAAGACCTCAGAATGGCCTCTAGTTGCTGAGAACAGCCCCCACCTGACAGCCAACAAGGAAATTAGGATCTCAGTCCTACAACCACAAGAAACTGAATTCTGCTAACAAGTTAAATCAGCTTAGAAGGGGATTGTCCCCACAACCTGCAGGCAAGAGCTCCTTCTGACCCACAGCTTGATTTCAGCCTTGTGAAACCCTGAACAGAGAATCCAGCCATGTGCTTCCTGACTTCTGACCTACAGAACCGTGAGCTAATAAATTGGTGTTATTTTAAGCCACTATACTTCTGGTAATTTGTTACACAAGAAAAAAAGAAAAGAAAAGAAAAACAACCAACCAATACAAATGTGTAATAGGTACCTCAAGCTCAACATTTCCTAAACTCAACTCTGATCTTCCCTCCAAATTGGCTTCACCTCACCCTTCCCATTTTCATAGATGGTACCTCCTTCCTCCCAGTTGCTCAGGCCAAAACACTTGTATTAATGTTCTCTCTTTCTCTCACAACCCACATCTAAACTGCCAGGAAATCCTGTTAGCTCAGCTTTCAAAATATGTCAAAGTCTTAACACTTGTTACCACCTCCTCTGCTACCACTTTTGTCCAAAATACCACCATCATCTCTCACTTAAAGGATTCCAATCACCTTATAGTTGGACTTCCTGCTTTCACCTTGTCCCAGTGTCTGTTCTCAATCTAGTGGCCAAAGGAGCTTTTTTTGAAGCCGTAAGTCAAACCGTGAAACTCTCTGTCCAAAACACTGCAATGAGTTCTCATTTTACTAAAAATATTTGCAACATAGAAGAAAAAAACAGGCCTGATACTGTCTTCAAATAGCTTCCAGTCCTGCTACTAGTGTTCTGAGGAGGGAAAAAATGAGAAAAGAGGTATCTGAACGGTGATTCAGAATGTAACTCGACTTCCAACCACAGTTGTTGGGTTTTTTTTTTCCATCAGACAAATTTACAAACAAAACTCAGTAAAAGAAAAGCCCCCGATTCTCCCAACACTCTTGAATTTTCTGAGAATAGTATGAAGCCTAGATGTTCTCTGCTTTGAAATCTTCCTTTGGAAACTGTTGTTATTTTTATTTTTAATTGCAATTAGTTTCCAGAACCTCTGCCATTTCTCAGCCATTAGGACCCTGGCAAGTCAGTTGGCCTCTGAGACTCGATTTCTCATCTGAATTGGGAGTTAGTGAAGCCTGTCCTCCCCAGCTCACAGGGCCACTGGAAGAATTAACCGAGATTCTCACGTTTGGGGAAAATTTTATAACTAAAGAGTTCTGTACACAAGTCTATCCTTATTATTAACAAAACTATTTAGCAGCCTCCCTGGTGACTGAGTGGCCTCTCAGCACCTCATCACTCCGCCTGCAGCCCATGAACTTCCCTATAAAATTACAAAGATTTCCAGACCTGCAGGTGACCCTCAGGCGTGGGTGCTCGTTGCTTACCCTGTGACCAAGTAATGAAGAGTAAGTTATGGCTCGTAAATTTTCAGAGCTGTCTTTTTTTTTTCCTGCAGAATTTGAAACTAAGGCGGAAAGGGGAATTGGGGTTATTTGGTAAATATAGCCATTCCTTCCTCTGACACAGCAATCCCAGCATTCAAATGTCAGCTAGTATTACCAACACATTTCAATTTCTGCCTCTCTTCACTTCCACATCCCCGGCCTTGCTGAGGAAAAAAAAAAAATGGCAAAGCCACCTAAGAAAGAGCAGAGCAGTCATCACGAGGAACCACTGCATTGTAAGCTCCTGGGTAACCGGTAGTACGGAGCTCAGTTGTGAGCGATTTCTGGCCGGCAGCATTCCCCATGGCACTGCCATCATATGCAGTGTACTTTCCCAGCATAATTTCAATAATATTATGATAGGCATTAAAGAGAAAACACAGCCACTAGGAGAGAAGTCTGAATTACCAAGTAGGAGAAATCTTAGACGAAAAGGCTGCTTTCACAGTATCTAAGCAGCCGTACTTCTTATTCTGATAGATCACCCCCCCCACACACACACACACACCATATATTAATTCAAAAAACAGAGCAAATCTTCGTAAATTTTTTCACAAGGCTTATATTCCTTTTGTCTCCCCCACTTCTGAGCTTTGCCCACAGTAGGTGCTTTGTAGAGACTCGCTGTGTGGGATATCTTCTGTTTCCCCACAAGACCTGTGCTCTACCTTCAGGACATTGGTCTCTACACTGGGAGGCCAGCCTCTGTGGAACTCCTCATTCTCAGACCTCTAGTTGGGTCCAACCCAAGGGCGGTTCCACCAGCAGACAGCAAGGAAAAGGAGAGTGAGATCTGAAAATGTATCCTCCTGACTTCTGAATTGCGGGGTCGCCCCAGGGAGCTGTGTTCTTCTGCCAAGATCTGCTCTTCCCAAGGAAGCACCGCCTCTCTCTCTACTACTTTGTCCTTGCAGATTTTGGTAACCATGCTTCCTGCCCTGTCCCTTTGGGTCTAAGGATTGTGACAGCTCTGCTTTTCATGGCCCAAGAAGTACTGCTCTGTCTTTGTCATGTCTCTGCCCTATCAGCGCAGCTTATTAAATCCAAGCTCTCCATTTTGTATGTGGCATCTGATTCTTGCTGGGCCTCTGACTGAGACCCTTGCTGAATTAAACGAGTGTGTCTTATATATTTATTTCATTTAACAGACACATAACTATAAAAGAGCAGCTGTTATAATTCTCTATGATTTCAGTGCATCCTGTATAAGTGTGTCTTTATATTTTACTAAATATAGCCTTCTTATTAAGTGGTTCTTCCTCAGGCCTGCAATCCCCAGCCCACAATCTTTCACACAGCACCTTGTCTTTCCTTACTATAGCACACCACAGTTTGTTGTTACACACATCCATTTCTTTCCATGTTTAATGCCTGCTGCCCACTAGAGCCTAAACTTCATGAAGGCAGCAACTATGTTCTTTGTCTTCAGCCCTGCATTTCCTAGCAAGGCAGCTGGCTGGTGGTAGATGCCCAATACATATGTCGAGTGAGTGACTGAGTCAAACAAATAAATAGAATGGAGAAGGGTTATCTAACTCCTCATGCCAAATGTAGCTCAACACCAACACTTACCCAGCTTGCCTGTTTCCAGCATAGGCCTGGGTTATCATTTCCCTGATTATTGCCTGTCCCAGTACAGTCATTCCACAGCACCTCAAGACCCCATTGGTTTTCTCCTTTTTTCTGCTCTTGTGAATAAGTGTTATTTTCCCAAAATAGACTTTAAGTTTCTAGAATATCAAGTCTATGGCTTAGATTTATTTTGTATCCTGCATAATGCACTTTAAATGAGAACTTTAAATGCGCTTTAAATCTGGGAATGAGTCTCACCTAAGCCAAGAGCTCTCTAAAATGGCATGAGACATTTAGGGCTGACAAAAGAGATCAAAATAACTATCAGAAAGAATTTACATATCTGCTAGATAGATATATAGTGTCTGTGACTCATACTTCATTCCAATGATGAGCCCTTTATAGCATGTAATTAAACATCTTTCAGGCCCTGAATCTCATTCCAGATAATTTAGCCACATAATTTTTTGACGATACAGAAATGTCCCTCACCCAAACAATGTTTCTATCCCAACACAGCAAAAATATAAAACTCTTTAGTAATATTTTAAATCTACCCCAGATTCTAGAATGTTTGCTGTACATGCAACTGCCACTAAGGAGTTCTGCCAAGGTGACCATTTCTCCATCTTTCAGTTTTGTCGTTTCTCTTTCTATATCCTTCAGTTAGAAAATTATAGATGCGATTTCTGGAAAATCCCAGTCTCCAGGAAAACAGAAAGGAAAAACAGCCCACAAGTCTCACAGTATTGTAGTTCTAGCAAAAACATTGAATTCAGCAGAATTTAAATCATGTGTTTAATTATCTAATTACTTCAGGGTAACTATATTTTGTATTAACAATTTGGAAATCTTCCCTTATTTGCATACCTTCTTGCTCTCACTAAAAAAAAAAAAAAAAAAAAAAAAGTCATTAATAATATTTTAGTAGGCAAGCTAATTTTGGAGTTGATGACAATGTGTGAACTGAAGTACCTACTTTATATAAAGATAACCTTCTGTAATAGAAACTCCAAACTTTGAGAATAATTTAAGGGAGTTTATTACATTATTTTTGTGCTTCATCTCCTTTTTGTTTTCCACAAATGTGCACCTTGGAAAGAGAAATTGATTCTGCTTAATCTGCCATGGATATGATCTGACTTCTGTGAGAAGCTTCTAAATAGGAATGAGTAGGTTTAAGCACACTTTGGGTTCATTTGCCCTGGTGTACAACATCCACAAAAAAACATTTAAATTTTTGCTATTTAAATATTCCTCGGAATGAATTACTTCTTTCCCAAAATTATAAGATACTGGGGAAATAAACAACAAAGAGTAAAACTACTCAGTCTAAGAAAAAAAAATTCTACAAATCATTTTATTTTCTAAAAGGATTAAAATCACAAGTTCAACGTGTAGTAATACGTAGAGGAACTGTACACAATGTGTATAAACATGGTGACAGAATACAGAGGGTTGTTCCATCATGAGACTGTTTAAAATGTGACATGTTTGAACTCTCAACACACTTGGTGAACTTCCGGAAAGCTCTACCAGTCATAATTAACCACTAATGAAATTTTACTAGGAAAAAAATTACAAGCTATAGTCGAAATCTCTTTAAGTCTGAGGGAGCAAATTCCATGAGAATGATTGCCCTCCTATATAAGAGACTGCCACAGAAAGGTTCAGAAACAAATCTGTCCCCAACAGCTAATAATTCACCTATTATCAAACCCTCTAGAATCATAATACCTCAGTCCCAACTGTGAGCCTGCAAATATGTGACAAAACAATTGATGAATGGCAGTGACCAGCCGAATTGGTAATGTGCCTTGGGATTTGGGAGCTCCACCCACCCTATGTGTGAGAAGAATTTATGAAGATAACATGACATGCTAATATATTTTTACAGCTTGAACAAGATATTCCGTGCCATTTTTGAGCACCACACATAGTTTATCAATATAACTCCTAAGACCTTTATCCGTCTTTGTTTCTTTGCTGCTGCACATAATATAATTATCAAAAAGGTTAAGACTAACTGACGAGTGGAAGCGTTTGAACTGTAGACAGAAGCCCTTTTTTTTCCTTTCTTTCGTTATTTTTGTTCTGTTCATTGGTTCATTTTTATTTTTGTTGTTTTGTTACGATTGTCTTAATATAATCTTCGGCCATAGCAAAAACATGAAAAAACTTTCAACGGCTTAGATGTGACCTTTGGAAAACCTTATTCTTCTATCTCTTTTTAGATGGGTCAGGTGGTGTGTCAATTCCTAAAGCAGCATTGGCTAGAATTCAGGTATCTTTCAGAGAGAAATCAAGGTCACCACCTCAGATGGATAAAACTCTTAGTTCGTAGGTAGAAAAGACATCAGCGCTGTCCTCTCCTATAGCTGTTGGTGAATGTCAGGTCTACTTCTGAAAGCTCTAATACAGTTTACACAGTTAATTATGGAAAAGTACTCCAGGCTTCTCTCCTTAATCATATTTAATGTGTAAAAGTGTATTCTGTTATATTAAATAGTCAAAAAATTCCTGCAAATTGAAATAGTTAATACAGGGACTGGAGCCATCACTGCCTATGATAAAAAAGAACAAGCAACTAACATTGGTGAGTCATTAGTGTATGCCTTGCACAATGTACTTTTCCTGAATTAGCTTACTCAGTCCTTACACAACCCTTATATATAGGAAACATTATGATGCTCATTTTCTAAATGAAGAAACCATCCTCTGCAGTTTAAATAAGGTAAAAAAAGAAAAAAACTAGTGAGTGGGAACTGAACTTGAGTCCAGTTTACTTTAAAATCCTTGCTCTTGAGAGCTAGGCTTAACAGTTTCTGAAAAATTAAGACGCACTTCATATTGCTTTGAAATTTCTCAAATATAAAGCACGTTCTGGAATAAGATTTAACCATATTTCAAATTCTTTAAAATGAAACAAATATGTATAAGAGACTTCACCAATTGTGAACAATGTGATCTTGGAAATATTACTTAAAACCTTTAAGCTTCAGTTTCTTCATTCGTATAAAGCTCCTAAGACTATTAAAGTATAAATGAGATCACATATGTCAATACATAGTAAGGCCAACAAACGGAATCATTTTCCCCTTTTAGAGATTTTCCATATTTAAGATAATTTGAAAATAAAAGATCGTATGCATATTTTCCCTCTTAATGCCTTGTATGTAGCAGGCAATTTCATAAATATCTATTGGAGAGAATGGAATGTCTCCAGTAAGCCCTGGTAGGAAACTATTACCTGATTGAAACTTCATAATGACTTCCTTCTATCTCACTTTGTCATTCAAGAATCTGTGCAAAGAGCATTGCTGGTGGGACTGCTAACCGTTGCGGCTCCTGTAGAAAATAGTCTGGGGGTTCGTCAAAAAAAATTAAAACAAAATTAACTTATGACCCAGTAGTTCCACTTCTGGGTATTTATACAAAGAAAACAAAAATGCTTATTCAAAAGATATATATACCTCTATGTTCATTGCAAAATTATTTATAAAGCCAAGATATAAAAGCAATCTAGGTGTCCATCGATAGATGAGTGAATAAAGAAGATGTAGTATATATTTAAAAATCAAATATTATACAGCAATAAAAGAAAATGAAATCTTGTCATTTGTGACAACATGGATGGATCTAGACGGTATTATGGTAAGTGAAATAAGTCAAGCAAAGAAAGACAAATACAGCATGGTTTCATTTATATGTAGAATTTGAAAACAAAACAAACAAAACAAAAGCAGACTCATAGAAAGAGAGACCAAAGGGATGGTTACCAGAAGAGAGGGGGGATGGGTGAAAAGGGGAAGGGGAATATAGTCAACAATATTGTGATAAGTCTACACAGAGACAGATGATTGCTAGAATTCGTGAGGTTATCACAGTGTAACATATAAAAATGTCAAATCACTATATTGTACACCTGAACTAATATAACCAATATGATTATATACCAACTATACTTTTTTATTAAATAGAAGAGTGTACTACTCATTAAAAAATATAAAATACATTTTAAAAGAATCTATATATAGACTGACACTGAACCGAGTTTATGCTCTCAGGTAAGAGCAAATCATGTTCTGAAAATGAAACTTCAAGTAACCAACGTACGACAGATGACCTCAGCCATGTGCAGAAGCACTGCCTGAAAAGGATGTGCGAATACATTGCTGATGGAGAAGAGTGCTTTTAAATCCTCTACAGTAGGTCTGGAGCTGTCGCATCCACTAGCCATATTGACTATTGAGTATTTGAAATGTGGTTGATTCAAAATTAGATTTGCTCTAAGTAAAATAAACATTAGAGTTTTAAGACTTAATGTGGAAAAAATGTAAAATTTCTCATTAATGATTTTAAATTGACTACATGTTGAAATGATTCTATTTTGGATATATCATGTGTAATATTAATATATATGACATAACACATATTAATATATATTCATATATTATAAAATTAAACTCACCTGTTTCTCTTTATTTTTTAGTGTGGCTACTAGAAACTTTAATAATATGAGTTTTAATGGTTCATATTATATTTTAATTGTTCAGTACTGATCTAGATTTTACCAAATCTAATCAAAGTAGTTAAAAATAATATAATTTATTAGTGAAGAAAATGTAAAAGATAAGTAGAAAATCTAGGAAATCGATTAAAATTATTCAAAACATCTTCAGGACTGTTTACAGAGGATAAACTCTGACTTTTAATAACCAATATTGTTAAGTGAAGTGGAAATAATCTTACAATTTAAAATTTTTTAATTATTATATTACTTTGCTAGGGCTGTCATAACAAAATACCACAGACTGAGTGGCTTAAACAACAGAAATTTATTCGTCCACAGTTTTGGAGGCAGGAAGTCCAAGGTCAACATGGGCACGGGTTTGAGCTTTCCTAAGGTCTCTCGTTGGCTAACTGTGTGGTCCAGAAAAGGCTGTTTGACTCTCTATACACCTTATTTTCCTCCTCTATGATACAAGAAAAATAGAGGCACACTTCATAGTAGGGCTGTGATGAGGAGGAAATATCTTGATGTAATTAACTTTCTACTTCAACAAATTGAACACTTTCCTTCACCATTCTCTACTTCACCACCTGACAGCTAGGTAGACAACAGATGATAAGCTTCTTCAATTCAGCAGCTTACTTTAGGAACTCTGTATGTAGACACTATACTTGGGTTGTGGCTCAGTAGCCTATATCTATTAAGAAATATAATTTGGAGTTATAATTGGAGAAAAAGTAGTGAAAACTTTTTTTGGAAAGTGGTTTTTGAAAATAGTACAAAAATACATTATAATAGAAGAAGAGAGGACAGAAAAACATTGTCTCACCAATCCCATCAATAAGTGACGTAGGTATAGAAAGAAGAGAAGTGGAAAAGAGGTGGATTATTATAAACTTATGGTTGGCAACATCAAAAGTGAATTCAAAGCTTGCTTTTGATTCAAATAAGAATCCAGGAGCAGACATGGGGAAAATGGACCCAAAAATAATTCACTCAGAGGTGAAACCAGAGCCATGAGGTGAGTCCAGCTTTCCTGGCACATTAAGAAAATGTGTATAAAATAAATCTGAAAAAAGGAAAGCAAATTTTCTAAAATAATAGTAGCAAATAACAGGTTTTTATCCTCCCCCCCCCCCACCCAGCCATATATTTTTGTTTCTTAGGATCTGAAAAGAATTTGGAAAAGTGTCGTTGACAAAACAAACAATCAGAAATGAAAAAATTATCACCAACTGGTATTTCAGAAGGATTACAGTAACATCTGGTTGGGATTGCATGCTTATTTTAATCTTTCTTGAAAAGGCTTTAACTTGGAAAAAGGAAGTATTCAGTTGCTTCAGACATTTGAGAACATTTTAATTGACACATAACTGTTTCACTTTGTGATATTTCATAAAAATATATCCCATTATGTTAATGTTGAGTCTTAAGTCAATGGTGAAAACAGCTAATTAAAGTGTTCTAGGTTTATATTTCTTTCCCATGAGACTATTCTTTCTGTGTACTGTTATATGTTTAAAGTGATCTAAAGTGCATTTGATGAAATTTTCAAAACACCAACAATGATGTTTCAATCCATATTTCAAAGAAGCAATTTGTCCTAGTTTGTCACACATAGTATTGTCTCATCACTAAGCTTGAGCCAGAAATCTTGAAATTGCTATAGAACAGTAATACATCTGGCCTCTTCCATTACTAGGATTTTTAAATCTGTGGCCAAAATAAATATTTAAGCTGTTCTTATTAGGATGTGGCCATTTGTGTTCACCTTTCAATACAGAAATACTTTCACTTGGGTTCAAATTTAATTAGTTAATGTTTACATCCTCATGGTCCCTTTATGTGTTAACTAGAATTTTATGACTATTTATAAGGTACATCTAGGGACCAGATACCTCAAACTTCTCTGGATGATAGATGTTAGATAGATGATAGATAGATAGATCGATAGATAGATAGATAAAAAATAAGGGATGGGTGGATGGATGGATGGATGGATGGATGGATGGATGGATGGATGGACGGACACACAGGCAGACAGATAGATAACTAGATAATGAGCTCTCAGTAGACATGAAAAATAAAGGAGTAAAGGGAGTCGATTGTATGGTAATGGATAATAACTAGACTTTTGGAGGTGAATACTTTGTTATGTATACAAATGTTGAATTATAAAATAAACGAGCTGAAAATAAACAAACAAATAAACAAATGAGGCCACTTGGATCACAAACAGAAAAAGCAGCACCCCTTAAAATTGAGAATAGAACAGAGAATCTTGATGACTATGGCATTCCAGCCAAACATTCTAAAAAGTTCTGATGTTTGCTGTGCGCCTGAAATAAACTAGTCATTCCAGTCTCCAATACAAAACTGTCCTTGTAATTAAAATGACTTTTTTACCTTTTTTAAGTGGCAAATTTTTTTTCCATTTCATGCCTGTCAAGGAAGGTAAACAAATTTGTGTAAATATAGTTCCACAGATGCAAGTTTTAAAAAATAACAACAAAGAAACGCTCAAAATTTTACAAACAAGGAAGGATGCTAGTTTATAATCAACTGATGACAAATATTTATTATACAGCTACTATGTGCCATATTGGTTCTTTGAGAGTAAGTCAAATATGGAAAACAGTGATTTAAAAAATAGTCAGTTGCTCAAAACATACTAAGTTCATGAAGTCTTCCTGATTATCTCTGTCTACATGAGGAAATGAACACTACTGAACCACCGTGGTGTGCCAGATGACTGCTAAGCCTTTGAGGTACTAAAATAAAGAAGACACAGTCCATGCCACAGATGAAGTCATAGTCTAATGGGACGGAGATTACACTGCTTACTATCTAATGTACTAAGCATAATACAACAGCATAATAATGAAGGACAAGATGCCAAAACAACCATTTCGCACCATCACTTTAGTTTGAAAGTAAAAATGAGTTTAAGATTATCTGCAGATTTGGAATGATAGAACTTTATTCCATCTCCGTCATCCTGTATCAAATTCAATCTCTCTAACCCTCGCAGGACTGTTCTCTGTAGAATTGATAGCCTGGAAGAAAGATGCTGCCTTTACTGTACAGATGTGGAGTTCTGAGTGTGTGCCTACCACACTCAGAACTCCACATCTGTACAGTAAAGGCAGTGTGTTCGCGTTCTCGAGGCCGCAACAAAAGGAATTTCTGGTTACTGTGTCTCTTCATGAAAATTATGCAAATTGCTTTTGGCTGTTCTAAATTTCTCATTTCAACTGAAATTATTCCATCTCCTAAATTGAAAACATCACATCTTGGTCACAACTTTTTTCTCCTTACAGATTCAATACTCTCTCACTACCATTAATATCTAGAGTCGACCTCAGAGAACCTGCCTTCTTTTCCTCCCTTTCTTTCCCGTATCTGGACTAAGTCTTATGGTCTATTCCTTGAAATAGTCTCTGGTTATTGGCCTTGACCTTGTCAATCTCTCTTCCAATGCATAAGGACTGAAAACCCTTGGATCGATCTAATCATTAATCTACTTCACTTCTAAGTCTAAACTGTGAAAAAATCACACAGCCATGACATCTAGTACCAGGAAGAAATATGGTTTCCAACTCTGATGAAGCCTTTGAGCTGATCAACAGTCCTTTATATATCTCTAGTCTGCACCTTTTCTCTTTACCACAAATAACTTTACTACTTAGATTTACTCTTTCTCCAACTCCTTTTTCAAACCACATCTCCCTCATTTGCAACAGATTATCTTATCCTCTTCTTTACATAGAAAATACAAATCATTCTTAAAGCCCTGTTTTCCTATGGAAATACACTTACATACCTACACCTCTGCTATCACAGAAAATGAAATGTCCATCTTCTGGCCCAAAATTAGTTCTGCAACCCACATCTTTTACCTACTCAGATCCCTGCTCTGCCAGTCAGCTCTGCTTCTCACTGTACTTCAGCCTCTTCCTCTGTTTTGGATTTTACCCACTGCAGATGATATATTAAAGCCTCTTCATATGAAAAACCAAACCTTCTCTCAATTCTGTGTGTTTCTCTTGTACAATCTATCTTCTCCTAATGTTCACCACCAAGTTTCTTAAGAAAGGTCTTTGCCTCAAGTTACTTCTTTACTCCCTGTACTTCAATTTCTTACTCCACCATGCCACAAAAACTTGTCTTAAGACCAAATTTCTGTTCATGATAGTCACAAATTGCTATAGCCAGTAGATGGTTATGCACCCAATCTTACTAGATTGTTCTATGACATTTGACACTATGGACAACTTTTTCAAACTCTTCTCTTTCCTGTCTTTTACAAGATATCTCTGGGTTTTTTCTACCCAAATAAATACTTTTGGAGAGTCATCTCCCATTTCTCCCACTTCTTAAATATTTGAGTACCCTCAAAGGCTCTATCCTCAGGCTTCATCAATTCTACGTGCTAACGCAGGGTACCTCTAGGGTTTTAACTTCTACCTATACAAGTACATCTCCTGAATCAACATCTCTAGCTTTAATCTCACCGTGGATCCAAAACCACAAATGCATCTGACTAAAGGACGATTCCATATGGGTGTTGCATAAATGCCTCAAATTCAGCATGTTAAAAATTAAATTTGAACTCATAGAATGCTCTTTAGAGATGAAATGTGTAGTTATAAAACCAGAATCATTATTCACGTATATTATAATCTTTTGTCTTCACTTTAGAAGAAATTTTTAGGAACTAATATCCCTTATAGTAAAGAATCATTCATCTAAATTGAATAAATCCTATAATTTATCTATCTTTCTGCCTGTATATTTTTGTATAGAAATATGTTCAGAATTAACCAAAAGTTAATAATAAATATTTTTGATTTCTAAGATTTGGAGTAACTTTTAATTTTCATTATTTGCCTTCTTGTACTGCTGCTCTCATTTTTATAGTAAGCTTGTACAATTTTTAATACAATTTTTTAAAACTAATATCATCTCTTTATCTTTCTGTATTTCCTACTCACAAAATAGCACCACATGACACCATCTTCTAACTAGTTTTCCAAGTGAGAACTTTGGATGTTGTTGATTTATTCTTGCGCCCACCCCCTCCCAAACATATCTTAAATCCATTCTCTTCCTTTCCATTTCCACTGCCATGTCTTAAGTCGGGACTTCATCATCTCCCTCCTTAACTTTGTGATGGTTCCTTGCCTCCAGTCTCACTTCCCTTCGAAGTCATTCTCCATACCATTGTCAAAAGTTTCTTTCCAAAACCCAAATTCTGGCATGCCATATGCTGTTTAAAAATAGTAACTTCCAATAGCCATTAGAATAAAATCTAAACTACTTAGAATGTCCTAAATGATCACATAATTTGACCCAAGTATTTTCAAAATGGTGACCTTAGACCTTGGGATCAGAACAAGGTTCAAATACAAATTCTCTATTTGTTCTCTGGTAACTCAGACAAGTTAACTAACTGCTTTAAGCAAATGATACTTTACAGAATGATTGAGTTAGGGATAAGAGCATTTAAGTAGTGGGCATACTTTAGGTGTTCAATAAATAGTAAATATTATTATTTTTACTACTACCTCTTTTATTATTTCTATATAGCCCCATCCCTGAGGAAGGATAGTGTCTTAATTATCTTTGTATCTCTATCACTTATGCCTACCACATTGAAAGGACTCAAGAAAGGTATGCTGAACAAATACTAAGTATAGATGTATAGATGATATTTTGGTTGCTTCCAAGTAAGCAACTGGGGTTTTATAGACTACTTGTGGACCTTCTAAAATTAATAGTTAAGGTCATCTCACCTTTTTCATCTGAATCAAATCATAAAGTATGTCTTATGTCTGCACGTAGTCAGAGATTACAGAAAATTCTTCTAGCATGCTTCCTCATAACTTACTTATAAATATCAGTGTCACACTGCCTGTCTCAATTTGAAAAATTCACACATTTATAGTTCTGGATAACATCAGATAAATCTAAGAACGTTTCTACACATACTTGATTGTATAATATATCCTCTTATTCTTCAAAATTTAACACTTGTTTTCTTGAATTTCTGAAATTAAATCGATAAGGCCAGTTTCTAAAGTCAGTCAAGACTTATCAATCCATGTATATTTTGACCTGCATACCTTGCATTATGTTAAAAACTGGCAACAAATACCAAAGTGTTTCAAAGTGCAAACCAGTTACAACTTCAAGTAGTCATTAAAGTAAATGAAATGCATTGTTTTGACTAAAGAAAAGAGCATTGTCTCTGTAAATTTTTATGGAGTACTCTAAATCAGGATTTTCTCTTCATCCTCTGAATAAACAAAGTCTTAAATTTCACAGACCAAAGAGTAAAATAAAAACAAAATTAGAGGTTGACTACACACACCTGACTGCTTGGCTGTAACATATGTGATTAATACCACAATTTAGTCCCTAGGCAATAAAGGAGACTGTGGTAATGGCTAGTAATCCTAAATTTGCAGCAGTGTGATATTTTTAAGCTGAAATAGTGTTCTAAATAATAAATACTTTTAAAAATCATAATTAAAATACCTCATATGGGCATATTTTTCCACTTTAACAGTATAAATTCAATATTCACTAAAACTAATTGAATAATGAGCCACTCACATAAGACATGCCATAGAGCTATGAATACAACTTCTAGAATCATTAAAATGAAATCAGCAGAAAGCATGATTTTTTTCACATTATATCTTGAAATTGCTAGTAGGCCTCCCCTAAGCTCTAACAAACTATACTGAAACTCAATGGCAAGCAAAAAGAATTTCAGTAAACTTGTGGGGATGATGAACTTCTAAATGTATAGCCATTAATTCTAGTAGACATGGTGCTATGGTCTGAATGTTTGTGTGCCCAAAAATTCCTATATTGAAATCCTAATCCCCAAAAGGTAATTGTATTAGGAAGTGTGGACTTTGGAGATGCTTAAGTTATGAGGGTGGAACCATCATGAATGGTATTAGTGACCTTAAAAAGGAGGCTCAAGAGAAATCCCTAGTACATTTTACCGCGTGAGGACACAGTGGGAAGATGGCCAGCTATGAACCAGGAAGAGAGCCATCAGAAGAACACATTCATGCTGGTGCCTTGACCTTGGACTTCCCACCCTGCAGAACTGTGGGAACTAAATTCGTCATATATAAACTACCCAGCATATGGCATTTGTCATAGCAGCCCAAACAGACTAAAACACACAGAATAATGAAGCAACTATTTAGGTAATATGAGATCATTATATTAGTAAAGAGTGGGAAATTACATATAGAATACGTGAGACTCTGAATAAAGTGTGATGAATATGAATTAAAATGTTATATTTACTATGACCAATTCCATTCTATAATAAAATATATCCTTGGCAATAATTGTTGGACTGAAGGAAATTACTTAGTTGTTTAAGGTAAAGAAGGTGACAATGAAAAAAATGACATCCACTACTCTAAAATGTACCCAAGGTAATAACCAGTTCAGGTAAATATCGAAAGCAACATGACCAATTCATAATGCTAATACCTCAACAGGGCAGTCAGCTAGTATCTTTATTTCTTTAATGCCCGCTCAGGTTTATAGAATTAATATAGAGAGGAATAAAGGCCAGAAACGATATAATAGCATATAGGACCTTCTTGACCACATTTTATCGTAGAAATTTTTTTCTTTCTGATCATGTACAACTGAATAGTTTCTGTTTTTATAAATTAAAAAGAACTAATCAGGATACCAATAAAGTGTGATTGATTTATGTTTGGTCTGGAAATAATGAACAGCTCACAATGGAGAAAGATTCTGTAACAGAGTAGAGCACTCACAAAGAATGCAAGAAGTGATGAAGTGTGAGATGGGGTGACCAGAGCAGGCTAAAAGGTGATGATACATGATGAAGTGCAGCTGAGAATCCCAAGGAATGATGACGTGAGATGAGCAGTGATCTTGGGATGGTGGACATCTATCCGTAAGGTGGAAAACTTTATCCTGAGAGATTATTCAAATGACCAGGAGGACACTTGAAAACTCATTGGGGTAAATTTGATACGTGGATATTATAAGAGTAAGAGCAACATTTGGCAACTAAACCTTTAAACACAATCTAGATGTCTTGTCTTTACATTATCTTCTGTCTTTATGTAACAGTAGTGATATGTTGTCAATAAGCAGCCCTCAAAGACTGTAATCTGCCATAATTTAACTTCTATATGTGAATCATTTTGAAACTCATAATTCAATTTTAATGAATCCTAGATTTCAAGGATCCGTAATGTAGTCCTAAATCTGTGTTGTTTTGTTTACAAACAAAGTAGTAAGTTCCATGAGGCTATCTGAAACACTTAGTACAGTGTCTAGCATATAGTATGTGATGAATAAATATTGAGTGAGTGAGTGAGTAAATGGATGGATGGATGGATGGATGGATGGATGGATGGATGGATGACCAAGCAAAACTAAGACTACCCATAGGTTTTCCATGTCACGGTGGAGGCCAGAATCAATCAAAGAGCATAAGGCACTGATGGATTTTCCTGACCATTTTTGGTACTGCTCATGAAGTCACTAGACTACAGGACACTTGAGCCATACATGGCACCTTAGTAACCGTGGCGCCTCTAGCACCCAGCACTGCGCCTGTATTTAAAATGGATTAAGAAAATTCATTGATTCATGTAAATTCATATTTTTAATGTTAAATGAAAAAAATATATCTAATGCATACCTCTTTAGAAACATGGGACTATTTTAACTGTATTTTGTTCTCCCAAATTATCTTTATTAACTACTGAAATAAATTGGTCATATTAACTCAATGTAGATTCAAATTCAAGTTCTAAACCATACGAATGCATCTATTTCATTTTAAAGCATGTAAGTATAGCCTATAAAATTATATCTTGATCTATCTCTGGTCTTCCTTATTCTCACCTTAGCCTTTCACATTCTCCGTGCCAAACTACCTAAAATATTTTTAGTCATGGTAAATATTGATTTAATATTCATAAGGATTGGGAGTTAATATGATGATAATTATATATTCAAACGTACATTCTTTAAAATATGACATTCAATTTGAAGTAGTAGTAGAAACTTTTATTAAAAATACAAACTTTTAGTTAACATATAAATGTGCTTCTATTTCAGTTTGTCGGGCTTTAGGTAAGCACAGCCCTTCTATCTTATCAACTCTGTATTTAACATTCTCAAAGGCTTTTACCAACACCTCCCCCTCTCTGCTGCTATAAAAAGAATTCTAGCATCTCTCCTTTGTCTTTATCCACTTTGTATCTCTTCAAGAAAATCTAACCTAAAAAGGCTTCTGGTCATCCCTATTTCTTCTCTACACACAGTGCAAGCAGGGAAGGTGGTATACTTTTCAAAAACAGGAGCCGGTAGGAAGAACGTTAGTAAAGCAGATTCCTGCTTCCTGCCAATGAAAGAAAGATACAGAGACAGGAAGTTATCAAGGAAAAACTTTTAAGTACTTTTTAAGAGTTTTAATAAAAATTAAAGAATCATCTTTTGAAATAACCTGTCCTAACACCATAAAACATAGGTGCTTTGGAAGAAAAGCGAGCCCACAGACCAAAGTGCAGGGAGCAGTAAGGAAATCTATGGTGAACTAGATGCAAGGTGAAAGGTATCAAAGATTGGGATTTCAGAGAAACCATATTATTTTAATTCATCCCAATTCTACACTTCACCTTGGAGGGTAGAAAATGAGCTGTCACGGAGACAGCCTTTCATATTTTACAGGATGGGGTGGAGGAGGAGGTGAAGGATGCGCAATGTCTCCTCTGATGTATTTTATCGTATCATGTGTCAGACGGTACAGGATACACCAATCAGTGTGACCTGGGTAGAGATATCACACCACTTCTTGGAATACTCCTTAGATAGCAATCACACAGATGGCTAATAATTGTGATATCTGCCCTTTGGCTGAAGACAAGAGAGGAAGGTAAAATCTCCATACTCGAAGGACAGGTGGCAAGCTCTGCCTAAGTACAAAAGCATAAAACAAAGATTTAAAATTTACAGCGTAAGTCAGCAGCCTTCATTATTTACAAAAGGCTGTGTTTGAATTTAAAAATGTTCAATCTTTTGAGAATCTAGAAAGCAAGGGTTGATTGGGGAAGTAATTCTGAGACACATCAGGAGAGAAGCAGAGAAGTGGAACAGAGAAAGAAGTTGGCCAATAAATGGTATGTTTCCGATCAAGTTACAGCTGTTCGCAGCTGGAGCTCCAGTGTCACCGACGAACACAGGGAGACAATGTAGAATATGCCTCTGAGACATCCCGCGCTGGAGATACTTGGCTTCCAACTCTATCAGCCATTCACCAAGAGACACTGCCAAGGGACCTTCACGGCTTAGCGCTTTCGGTGCACCCTACTCACAGGACAAATGAGAGAAAACTTTGCACAGAGCCTCACGTGCCTGCTGCACAAACCAGCAGAGTGGAGGGGCGTGGGAATGGTGAGTTCTAAGCAGATACAGACAGGCCATCAACTGAGTTTGCTGTGCCTATTAGCTATACAATTAGACACCAAGTGCCAATATATTTATTATCTGAGCAAAACAAAAAAAAATGAGGAAAGGGAGGGAAATTACCCTTGTATGTAAGAGACTGCTGCATGTAAAAGAAGACTAGAATATTATTTTAAAAGAACACTTTTTACTCTAAATGTTTTGGGCTTTTTAGAAATTAATATTGTATTTGTTTAGAGCCGGGATTGGCATACTAGGGACTTCCAGCCAAACCCATCCTGCCAACTGTTTTTGCATGGTTCCCAAGCAAAGAGCGGTGTTTACATTTTTAAATGGTTGGGAAAAAGTCAGAAGATGATTTCATGACATGTGAAATTTATATAATATTCAAATTTCATTGTTCATAAATATGTATTGAAACACTGCCACGCTCATTTGTTTACATAATGTCCATGGTCATGCTGTCAATGGCAGGGCTGAGCAGCTGTGACAGAGAACATCTGGTCTTCAAGGCTTAAAAGTTTTGCTATCTGGCCCTTTACGGAAAGTTTGCCAACTCATAATTTAGACTCAGACTCACTCTCGAGGAATCTTCATAATAGTAGAGGTCCTCTGGGGTGGGGGTGAGGTGGGATGGTCTCTTTCTTTCTTTAAGGAGGACCAAAACCCCTGATTAAGCTCCATCAGTATCTGAGATTCTTGGATAAGGTGACTGTTATTCTTCCCTCCCCCAAAATCATCAGAGAAGAATATTGGCAGTCTTCCGTTATTGCCAATGTAAAACCTGTGGTTTTTTGTTAAAAAAAAAAAAAAGTCTGTATCAAGGAATGAGATTCTTGCGAGTAGTGATGAAAATGGAAAAACTTTAAGATTTAGAATTCCTATTTTCTCCAATACAAAACATAACGCTTTGCAAACACCTGTCCCGTTTTTGAGTTTTTCCAGACATAAATTTACACTGGAAACTAATGTTTGAACCCTTGAAAAGGAGCTAATTTTTAAAAAGGAGATGAAAAGATACCACACCAGGAGGTAATTCTGGGAAAAAGAGAGGTGGGTGGCAGTGGGGGAGGGCTTAATTAATATTATTTAATCATCAGGCATCAAGCTAACAAATTACTGAAGGAATAAGATGTACATAAGCCACTGAATACAGAACAAAAGAATTAAAACTAGTAACTTTAATCAGATCCCCAGGGAATCCAGTGTGCCAAGTTTAACCCAGCACCTAACCACGTGGTTGCCTGTTCAGTCATAGAAGCAAGGACGAGATATATAAACCAGGTCTTTTCCAGGCAGTGTTAATGGTAATCTATAAATCATCATTTTGTTCTTCAGAATGCCCACGTCTATTCTCAAGGCCTTGTTTACAGGAGAACGTTAGTGTTCTCTGGGCACACACATCGACGTGAAGAGAACTTTAAATAGCACAGGAGAAAAGTGTTCTTGGTAGTCACACAGCCTATGATAAACTTTGAAGTACAAATGAGAAGTGGAAGTGAATGTTAAACGTATGCCTTGTCCTAAAACTTCATGAAAAATGAAATGTACAAGAAAAGTTGGATCCCTGCCATGACACCCATTACAGTGTAGACTAAGGCTCTGACCTTTCGTGTTATACTCACTGTGTTTTTGACACATTTAGTCAATTAAAACAGGTGAAGTGTAATTTGTTTTTCTTAAGTTTAATGCAGCATGTCAATAGAAGTTAACCAAAATTTATAGTTGGAACACTAAAGCTGCCACATGCACTTAAACAAATGAACACAATTTATCATGGTTGAAATAAAGAGAACATCATGGGCATTTGACTTTATACTTCACATAAGCGCGTTGCCAAATATAGGAAAGCAAGCTCCTTCTCACACTTCCAATGGAAAAGACATTTTAGTTCACATTAAATATTGGTGTGAAAAATCTGGCAGGTATCCAGTCCTAAGGAGTGTTAACGTTGGCACTTCCACTGTGTACTTTTACTATAAATTGTTGTAGCGTTTATTTGACATGGAATACCCAAAGGATTGATGAGCAAAGAAAGAAAGATTTTTTTATTGTGCCGTATTACCTTTTTCAGACATCTATACTAAGCCTTTACATCTTCAAAGTCTAAACAAGTAGCCACCTGTATTCAATCGGTGTAAGATATTTTTCATGAAACTATAGCTTGCCTTTTTATAAACCTATAAAAGCACACATTTTCCATTTTATTAGTCAGCAAAGCAGTGGCAGATTTAATAATAAAACTTATAAATACAGTTTCTTTATAGACAGCTTAACTTTTTTGCTTGTTTAAAATGCCACGAGAACAACCAAACTTATTTCAGTTTCTGTCCCTATCACATAGAAACAAGTAGCAACAATTTTGTGCATCTTTATATTTAAAAAATTCGCCTCGCACTCTGACCATGTATATTGCAGCCTATAGACTCTTAAAGATTTAAGAGAAACGTGATACCACTAGGGGAAAATTATCCACTACAACCAAATACATGTATTTGATTTTGGCATCCATGATATGTATGTCATTTACATATAGCTACAATAATTATGCACTTTGAATTTCTAACAGTAATTTAAAGTAAGTTTCTGTCCCATTTTTATATTAAATAAAATGCTTCCAATTGTAACTGCAACATAAACATTCAGTCTTATGTAAAAAATATGAGGCGGATATTTGATTAGATTTTAAAAGTTGGGACTGGCATAAGTCAATCAAGCTGTAGTATTTGGGGACTGACATGAGGGCATACGGAAACTCTTATGTGAGATTTTAGATTTTAAAAACAGAATAAATACATAAGACATAAAATCATATTTGAAAACACCTAGTAAGACCCTACTGTTTTTTCTAAACCCCTGAGGTAAAACTCTTACACTGGAGAAGACTGGTTTTTAATGTTTCACACAATCATGTTAACATGATCGATAGTTTCGATTTTTAATTTAATCAAAGATTATGCCTTTATACTGAGAGACTGCCATAAGTCCAAATTATGACAAAATTATCTCTCTTAATCTTTAAGTAGTTTCACCCATTTTAAACTTACAGGACTAGACTCATAGCCAGAAACGGACAATTACATTTACCCTGTAGAGACCCAGATAGGTCTGGAAAAATTTGCAATCAATCTTTTTCTAAATTGACTACCACACATTTTAAAATTAAGAGTAACCTGAAGTATTTTTAAACATTGCAAAAATAAACAGATGTTTACTTTTGAGGTAATGGAATGCATAATAAATCCTTACCTGGCCGTAGAAGCTTACTAGCTATATAGTCCTCTGCTGGGTTTAAATAATGATAAAACAACTAGTTAATTAGGCAATTTCAATTATGAACCTAATTCTTAAAATAAAAAGTGTGGTGAGATGATTATGTTATATCTCAAAAAAGAAGCTGTAGAAAGAATTTTTATTTTTCAAACAATCTATGTGGCCTTCTGCAGACAAATTTATAGTGTACTATGTGTCACTGAAGTACAAATATTTATAGTTTTTGTTTTATGATATGTTTCAAGTAGCCTAACAATTATATATACACACAATTTCAAGGGGTATAAAATAAAAAGGTTAAATAGCAATGAGATATCACTACCTATTTGTTATTGGTAACAATTAAAAGATGTGTAGCACATATTGTTGATGGAGATATGAAAAAGCATACACTCATGCATTGCTAGAGAAAGTATAAATTGTTACAGCATTTTGGAAAAACAATCTGGCAATATCTATTAAAATTTAAAATACATACACTCTTCAAATCAGCATCCTAGTTACTGGCAATCTATTCTATAGAAATAGAGTACTGGTAGATAAGGATGGTAAATGCAGTTTTTTAGGGCAGGAGTAAAACGTGGAGGTAATGGGGAGTGAATGTCCATTAACGGGAAAAATTTTGAACCATCCCATGAGATAACACGCAGCAATTGCAAAGAAGTATATCAACCTATAATCAATGATTTAAAAGGTTTCCATAATATGTTCTTAATAAAGGTAAGAGGCAGAGAAATATGTGGTATATTATCTCATTTTTCTAAACCAAGCAATACCAAAATATCTGTATGTATACACAATTACAAATGGATATGAATATATGTCCATACACGTGAATATAATTATATGACCACGAATTAAAGTAAGCCAAGATACCTATGAAGTTGGTAACAATTACAACTAGAGTTATTCAGTTGGTGGGAGAAGAGACAGTGAACAAAAAGAAAATTGCATTTTTAAAAGATTCATACCATAAAGGCAAAATTATTATAGGATCATTTTTTTGATAAAATCTTTGGGTATGTGTATATTTCTTTAAAAGATACATGTAACAATAGTTATCAAAATGTTGGTGGTATTCTTCAGAGAATTACCCAGGAGTAGAATAGTGGTATATACAGATGCCAAATCACAATGTATACTGAAACTTATTTAATGCTATAAAGCAATATAATCTCAATTTTTAAAAATGTTTTTTTCTTACTGTGCAGAAATATTGGATATTTTCTTTCTCTCTTATTGGCTAATTTTTTAAACGATGATCATTATTATGTGTAAAATATATGATGAATGGGCTATTTTCATTGGAGGAGAAACACCTAAACACTATAGAAAGGGTATACTAGCTTAAATTTTTCTCAATATAAATATTGTTGGGAAAATTTTTAAGTCTTGAAATGCAAAGAAACATCCTTATTTTTAAAGGAAAAAATCATGACAAAAAAAGTGTGGCATATGCTAACAGCTGGTCTCACTATCCATTCTCCCCTTCTACCATTATGAGATTATCTCTGTGTTTTATGTGGACACAGGGGCGCTGAGAATAAACACTACATTTCCCAGTCTCCCTTACAGGTAGGAATGCAGGAACGTGCTTAAGTTCTGCCAAGCCGCATGTAAGCAGAGTTGCTGTGTGCAACCCTTGGGCCTGGGACATGGAAGCAATAGTGTGGGCCTTACACAACTAGAGCAAACTTCAGGGACTATTATGGAGCAAGAAAAGATAAGAGAGTTATCATATCATGACCCTGGACTGCTTACGACTGGATTATTCCAAGAGAAATGAGTGCACTTTTACTTTTATAAAGGCATTATTTTATCCTTTATGTTGTTAACAGCTGATATGCCTTAAAATACAGAGTTTTGGTATCTAGAAATTGAGCAACCTTAACAAAATTTAAAATATGAAATATTAATTTAGTGGTCAGATGGTGACCAGTAAGAAAACAGATACTGCAGGCTGGAAAGTTGGTGACCTTTGGTATGTCATGGTACATTGTTTGATTAACTCTACTATTTGGTTAGCTATAGATCCTAATACCTTACAATATGATCACATGCAGATAGACCCTATGAGTAAGACTAACTGGAGGGAAAATCATAATATTGGTGAGAGTTGGCTTTTCCTTGCCAAGGTTAACATTCTAGCAAGAGAACTTAATTCAAAAGAATTATAAGATAGTCTTTAGAGCAGATTTAACAAGACTAAGACTGGCCCAGTTCTCTCAAAAACATCCCACAGATAAATGGTACCAGTCTAGTGACAAAGATCAGATAAAGATGTGGCTTTTTGCCTTCTCATACATGACTGCTGCTATTTCAAAGGACCTACAAGTAGCTGTAAACAAAACTTAGCAAAGTTAATTGAAGAAAAAGGAAGTACAAATACACAAAATAATAAATGACAAAGGCAAAATAAATAGATAAAGCTTTGAAAATCATGAGATTCCACATTGCATAATTCTGTGAAAATAAGTTTGAAAACCCAGCTAAAATAGTGAATTTCCTATAAAATACATTTATCAAATTTGTCTCTCTCAGTCCAGATAAGTATTAGTTCTCCATAGCCACCATACAAAGTTATCACATACTTAATAGTTTAAAACAGCACAAATTTATTATATTATAGTTCTGTCGGTCAGAAATTCAATACAGGTCTCACTGAACTAAAATAAAGGTGTCAGTTGGCCGCTTCCTTTTCTGGAGACTCTAGAAGAGAGAGAATTCGTTTCCTGCTGCCTCCTGTGTTGGCAGAATTCATTTCCTGTGGCTGGATGACCAAGGTCCCTGTTTTCTTACTGGCTGTCAGCTGAGGGTCATTCCCCGCCTCCAGAAGTCACCCACATTGCTTGGCTTGTAGTCCCATACTTCATCTTCAAAGCCAGCAACTGTGAGTGCAGGTCAAACCTCTCTCATGTTGCATCTTTCTGACCCAGCAGGAAAAAGTTATTCACTTTTAAATTTTCAAAGTATGAAATAGTCCAGGATACTCTCCCCATTTTAACGTCCTCCCTTTCAATCACATCTGCAAGGTCCCTTTTCTCTTGTAACACAGCGTGTCCACGGGTACTAGGGATTAGGGTATGGACAACTTTATAGGCCCTTATCCTATAATGGACCCAAATACAAATTTCTTTAAAAAAAAAAAATGGATCAGTTTTCATAGGAGAAATAGAGAAGTAGGTCTCAAAAATTACCATATGCAGATAGATTCAGCCAGACCTTCAAAGACTAAATAATCCAATGATAGTTAAATTTTTCCAAGTATAGATAATACATTTCCAAAAGTTTTACTACAAAAAAAATAGTATTGATACACAAACCTGATAAAATCACAGTAAAGAAAAACACAGACCAATCTCACTTTGGAATATTGAGGCAAAAAATATTAAATAAAATATTAGGGAATAGAATCCAAGAGCACATTTAAAAATTAATATATCATGATCAGGCAAGGCTTATTACATAAACATAAGTGATTCAATGTTTAAAAATCCATTAATATGGCCATCATTTTAAAAGGTTCAAAATATTATTTGACTATTGACATAGATATTTTTAAAAAAAACAAAAAAACAAAATTTAAAACTCATTTCTGATAAAACACTCTGTAAAATAGAAAACCATGGATTTTTCTTTAAATTGATAAACTATATTTACCTCAATCCTGAAGTCAACATATTACTTACTGGTAAACACCAGAAGCATTTCCACTGGGAACCAAAATAAGACTAGGATGCTCGCTATTCTATTGCATTAACTATTTAACACATTACTAGCAATGAAACTAGAGAAAAACAATTGGAGATAAAAGAATTGGAAAAAAGCAAAATATTCTGTACATAATATAACACTTTACTTGGAATATCTGAATCAATGATAAAACTACCATAAATAAAATTATTCGATAAATTAGCAAGATACAAAATTGTGCAAAAATCTATAACTGTTATATATATATATGTATATATATATATATATATATATATATATATATATACATATATATAATAACCAGTCAGGAGATATAATGACAGAAAAAAATCAACAAAGAAATAAAAGTAAACATTTCATAAATTAACAGTGATATTCAAAAACTATACGAGGAATATTACAAACACTCCCAAAAGACCAAAGTAAAATTGAGCAAAAGGAAAAACAGTGCTTCTTCTTCATAGAGATTACTGAACAACAACAAAAAAGGTTATCAGGTATTCCCCTAGTTAATATAACTGTAATATGATTTTTCAAAAATATATATGAGATTTTTCCCCTGGAGTTAGACAAGTTGGCTCTAAAACTTGTGTATACATGCAAAATATATGCAAGATTAACTGATCGCCTCATTTAAAAAAAAAAAAAAAGAGCCAAGAGAGAAGTGATTGGCTCTCCTATGTAGCAAAATATGCCATATAAATAAACAGCCAGACTAACACAACAGAAAAGGAAGTTTAAAAATAAGTTCAACTACATGTGGAAATTTATAATTGAGATAGCATCTTACATCTGTGAAGACAAGATGGACTTTTTAATAAGCAGTGTTGCAACATGGATAGTCATTTGGGAAAAGAAAAAAATGTAAAAGAAAAAAGATAAATGCCAATCTAGGAGAACCCTTGCAACATATTTCAAAAAGAAAGTCAATCTGCCCAATATCCAGAGAACCCTCAGGGCAAGGAGGAGCATTTAAATTTTTTTTTCCAGCTTTACTAAAGTATAATTGACAAATAAAATCATGAAATATTTAAAGTGTACATATATATTTACTCTGAAAATGTTTATTGAGAACTTACTTAGTGTAAAGCTCTATGCCTGAATTTGGGACATGGGATGATGTTATGCATGCACGCGTTTGTGCAAAGTAGGAAAATCCCCTCGAAGGCCTTTCTACCTTGGTAGCATCCCCTTTGGCAGTCAAGGGCAACTGCATACTAATTTCCTGCACGTGTTTTTCATTTTACTATTTGCCTTCTTGAAGATTCTGGAATGCAAAATGAGCCACGAAAAGGACTATAAAAGTCCTTTGATATTTTAAGATAAGAAAAATATCCCTATACATCATAATATTTATTTGAAAACTTTTAAAATGTAGTTACCTAAGCTATTTTTATTAGAATATAAGGTCCTAATTTTAAAAGTAAATTTCTGCCATTTTTTATTTCAACTGTTAAAGTAGTCAGTTGTGTGCTTATTTAACCCTGATTTTAACTTGAAATATCTAATATGACAGTAATTACATTACTCTCAATTCAATATTTGGCTCTACATTTCATGTCACTCATGGCTCTAACTATACTATTTAAAAATTCTGAACTTAGAGCCTTCCATTATTTCTTACTCAAACATACTGAATTTAAGTTTGTTTAATAATTTGTTTAATAATTTTGTTTAAACAAGACTATTTGCTTTGGTAGGAAAATTGTTATGTTTTTTCCCTTAATAGGTTATTCTTACTGTCATAAAAGAGAGAACAAGGGTAATGTATGTTTTCTATCTGACAAGAGAACTATGCCCACTTTTGTGTTATTTACATGACAATGATCAAGGCCTCAGGCATCTCCTGGGAACTAATGGTTGACTGGGAGACTGGCTGAAGGCCATTAACCCTGGCGGTCATCAATTTCCTTAGCAAACCTGGGTTGAAGCCATTATTTCTATTATGAAATCAATAACACATCCCTCATCACCACCGCCACAAAAAAAAAAAAAAAAAAAAAAAACTCATTGAAAATAACTAGTCTAAAATTTTTCTTAAGTGCATTCAATCTGTAGGTTATAATTTAAAAGACAGGTCACTGAAATCTTGAACTACTTAGTAACATGATGGGATTTCTTGCCTACATATGAATGTCATGAACGTTTGTGATTATTTCTTTGCCGTGACTTAAGAGTCAACTTAAAAATAAAGTTTCACTCCCTCTCTCTCTCCTGCCCCTTCTCCTCCCCTCCCACTCGCTCTTCCCTCCCTCTCTCCTGAGCTCTTCGGTGAGCAAGTTCCCACTGAAGGTATAACTACAAAAGCAGCGTGTGGTAGGTCACACAATACACAAATAATCGGAAAGTGTGTGGAGCTATGACTCTACGGTGTTTTCATTAATGACAGTTTCTCAGAAATGTATGAAAGAATTGTTTCTTCTTAACAATTCTTAACGACTTAACTTAAATGGATCTAAGAAAACTAGCGTTCGCATAATTAAATAAGGCATGATATGTCAGTCACTGCTTTGATGCCCTAAACATTGAGGCTGGCAAGAAGAAGACCCTGACCCAGACAGTTCCACCAAAAAGCAGCAATATTTGGGGCCCCGTAAGAAGCAAAAGGATGTATTATAAAATAAATGTTAAAGAACCTCAGCAAATGCAGTTCAGGGCATGAAAGTACCACGTCAAACAAGGGGAGAGCACTCTCCGCTGATTATCCGGTTCAAACATTTAGAGATGTCACCTCTCTTCTGTCTCTCAGAAGTTCCTACATTTTTTTTTAGGCTCTAGTGAAGTGCTACTAACTTCCCAAAAAGTAAATAAAGAAATTAAAAAATAAAAAAAACTTTGTGTACAGCCATGCCACTCTGAATGAGCCCATCCCGTCTGATTTCGGAAGCTAAGTAGAGTCGGACCTGGTTAGTACTTGGATGGGAGACCACCTAGGAAGAACAGGTGCAGTAGGTGTAAAAAAAATAAAAAATAAAAAAATAAAAAATGAGGGTTTGTAAGCTGACAAGGTCCTTGCAATCTGTGAGTTCAACCAAGGGTTGCCTCGCCTGAAAAAAAAAAAGTCATCAATTTATTTTCCTCACTCTTAGAATAAAGATGTGACTTACATTAAAATGTGCTATTTGGGGGAGGCTAGAAAAGGGTAAAGGGTAAAGAGCGTCAAATATATGGTGACGGAAGAAGATTTGACTTTGGGTGGTGAACACGCAATTATAATACAGATGATGTATTATAATTGTACACTTGAAACCTATGTAATTTTATTAACTGATGTCACCCCAATAAATTTAATTTAAAAACTTTTTGTACACTTAAAAATGTGTGCTATTCCAGGGCAAGTTATTATTATGTAATGTAGTAAGAATAACTAATCATCTAAGATATACCAGAAATAGTTGATGAAGCATGATATGCAATTGGAGTCTCTACTCACCTTCTTTTCATTGATCTAATTTCTGTCTCAGTCACTCCTTACCTTTACAATAAGGAAGAGTGATAGTGTCATTTTCTAATCTGTCAATATGTTTACTTCACTTCCTAGTAGGTCTAGATCTTGGAGACTATTGGCATATCCCTATTTATTGGGCCCAGATGGCTTCACTGGAAAATTCAACCAAACATTTAAGAAGGAAATGGTGTCAATTCTATACAAACTGTTCTAGAAAATGAAGAAGAAAGAAGACTTCCAAGCTTTTCCCACTGAGGACAGAAGTTTTCTTATATGAAAACATGACAGACATTATCCGAAAAGAAAACCACAGACCAGTATTCCATATGCACATGGATGCAAACATTATAAACAAAATTTTATCAAATCAAATCCAACAATATATAAAAAGGATAATACAACATGGCCAGCAAGGGTTCATTAAAGGAAAGCAAAGTTGGCTTAACATTCAAAAATCAATCAGTGTAATTCACCACAGTAACAGACGAAAAGGTAAAAACCATGTGATCATCTCAAGAAATGTAGAAAGAGCATTTAACAAAGTTAAATAAGCAAATCTGCTAAAATTTCTTAGCAAAGCAGTACTTGAAGAGAACTTCCTTAACTTAGTAAAGGGTGTGTATAGAAAACTTACAACTAATATCATATTTAATGGAGAAAGACTAAAAGCTTTTCCCTTAAGACAGGAAAAAGGCAATGATGTCCCCTCTTAGCACACCTACTCAACATTGTGCTGGAAGTTTAAGGCAGTTCAATAAGGCAAGTAAAAGAAACAAAAGGTACCCAAACTGGAAAGAAAGAAACTGCCTCTATTTCCGAATAAAATGATCATCTATGTAGAAAATCCTTCAGAAATTACAGGAAAAAAGCTGTCAGAAGCCCTAAAAAAAACAGAAGAAAATTGGAATTTTTAAGATAATCTTGTAGTGAGGAAGCTCTAACTATAACACAAAACCCAGAAGCTGTAAGAGAAAGAAAGTGATGTATTTGACTACATTAAAAAAAATTATAATTAGTGAAAAATGCTACCAAGAAAGTCAAGAGATAAAAAAGAAATTGGGATAAAATACTTTCAACTCATATCACAAAGGAGTCATTTCTTAATATATTAACAGCTCCTGTAAGTCAATAAAAAATATCAGAAACTCAACTTGAAAATGGGCAAATTATAAAACCAGAAAGATCACAAAACGTTAAACATGTTGTACACATGATAAAAGATATTCAATTTTATAATATAAGAACTACAAATTAAACCTATTTTAAATTAATATAAAAATATTTTTTCACCTGCTGACAAAAATGTTTTAATTTTATATCTTCTGTTAATGAAGATGTATGAAAACATATTGTAGATGGGAGTGAAAATTGGTGTATAACTTTTATGAAAAGCAATTTGTTAATATTATGTAAAATATAAGATGTACGTCCCTTTTGATATATAACAAGTTCACATCTAGGAATTTCTTTGACAGATATACTTGCATTTGTACTAAATAATCTGTATATGGTTAATTGCTGCAGCTCTGTTTGTAATACCGAAAGATAGAAAACAACTTAATTATCCATAAATGGAGGACTAATTAATAATTATTTCATATTAATATGATGCTGGCACTAAAAAGAATGAGCCAGATCTTATTATAATATTATAAAAGGATTTCCAAGATGTACTGGTGAGTTTCAGAAGCACTGTGTAGGAAACTAACATAAGCAGGATGGCGGACTAGGAAGTGCAGAAGAAATCCTGTGGAGCTCAAAACCAGCAGAGGTCTGCGTAGAAACGCACACGAAACACCTTACCTGTGTCACCCCATTCCCCGGCCCAGACCATGGGAAAAAGAGAGTGGAAGGACCCCAGCACCCTCATCACCACTGTGGACTTTTGTAGCCTCTGCTACCTACAACCCCCACAGTCTTCACCAGTGCTGAGCTCAGGGACATGGATAAGGAGAATTTGCGGGACTGGCAACAGCCATTAAAAGTATTAGTAGTCAGTGAAGGAAACACAGTGGACATCTGTTCTAGCCCTGGAGAAGCATAAGACTCTTCCCGGAAGCCATCGGACACAACTTTAAATACAGTACGACATCCACATCCACATCCCCACCCTGCCCAGTGGCTCAGGGAGAGCCTGAAGTAACAAGGTCCGCGAAATCTGCAGCCACTGAAATTTCCTGGGTAAGTTTCCAAAGTGGCTTGAAATAACCACGATCTAGGAACTATCCAAAAGTCAAAAAAACACAAGCAATTGTGTGAGAACAAGCCACGTGGCAGTTATTAACATCAAAAGCTAATTGCTATTTAGACACAAAACACTATTTCCAACTGGATAGTCGTATAGCCTAAAGACATTTCAGGCACTTAAAAAGTAATTGAGCCAAAATGAGCCGTCATGTGCTATCCTAGACATGTGTAGCTTTTATAAAACTGAAATCATTTATAATTCACCATTTACCCAGTTTTAATTTTCTTGAGGCATACTCTGGCAGCGTGTGAAACCAATCGATTCCTCCTCTATTCTCTTTCTCATTTAAGTCAAAAATCCCAGGAGAAAAATTGCATTTACTTCCCCAAACTTTATCAAAAAAACAAAAAAGCAAAAAAAACAAAAAACAACCAGAGCACAGCTTATTTTAACCATGGTGATTACAGAATGGTTGAGTCAATCACCACAAAGAGAGGTGATCACCGGGACTAGATCCTAAGTGCGCGCTCCACACGGGCACAGTGAGACTCAAAACTGCAGGCTGGGCTAGACTGCAAGGCGCTGACCGCACTGAAACCGGAGCCCTAGCTCTGCACGCCATTCACAAAACCGAACTGATGGTAATGAACTCATGATTAGTTCATTTCAGCTAATATATGAGCCTAAGCTTTTGCTGAGTGATGTAATATTTCAAAAGTGGGACTGTGCGATGGAATTTATTGGACTTCCTGAAATCACCAATGTAATTGTTTTTGCTGTTCACATATTAGGCATAGTCTCGGGGGGAAAAGCTGATTCTTCTCATATAATACTCTTTCCCTGAAGTTTGAAAGTCTGTCATCTTTCTCAATATACTCACTTCGTTAAAGAGTTTACGGCTTGCAAGAGGGTCACAAAGTCTGAGTAACAAAATGACTGTCCTGACAGATTTAGACAATAAAACCACCAGATTGTGACATAAATGTTTTTCTCAGAGGCTGTTTCTGAAACACATACTAAATGCAAATATTGAAACACCTGCATGCCAAACACAATTCTTTTAACAGATGTTAATCCCTGTGTGTTTAGCCAATGGATTTAGATCACATAAATGTAACTTACCCCCTTCAGACCATCTTGGAAAACTACCAATTACCTTATTTCAGTTTGAAAAAGAAACTATTACTCCCTACATTATAATTTCAGTTTTATACTTTATAATGAGACTACATAAAGAGCAAGCACAAAACTTGAAAAGCCAACTTGAAACTCAGGCAAAGCCTCTAGACTACATTACAGGTAATTATGTAAGTTATCTACTTTTAGCACGGAAAATTTACAAAGATTGATAAGTATACACATTTTTTTAAAAATTTTCTCCCTGGCACTGAAAACTGAATTCTTTATTTAGTCCACCACTAATCAGAACAACCCACTGAAGAGCAGTCATCTTTTGTTCCTCCATTTCTAAGAGCACCCTGGCTCGTAGTTGAAACCTGCTAATCTCCCTTAGGTTATTTCCTGCTTGGAAATGCCTCTAAGAGATCTTTTCTTTTTTTCTCTCTTTATCTACATATAAACCTTATTTTTCACAGTAGTTTTAGGGTTCACAGCAAAACTGAGCAGAAAGTACAGAGATTTCCCATCTATTCCAGCCCAACACATACATAGCCACCCACTAACAACATCCCGCACCAAAGTGGGACGTTTGTTACAGTCGATAAACCTACACTGACACATCATCATCACCAGAGTCCATATTTGACATTAGGGTTCACTCTTGGCATTGCACATTCTGTAGATTTGAATAAATGTATCATTCCATGTACCTACCATTATAGTATCATACAGAACAGCTTCTCGGCCCGAAAAATCCTGTGTTCCTCTTATTTCTCTCTCTCCTCAATCCTGATCTTTTCAATTCTTCTTCAGCCACCTCCCCATTTTTCCAGCCTTGAATCATCCTTTTGAGTCAACTGTTTAATAATAATGAAAAACACCATTTTTGTGCCCAGTGGTATGTGCCAGACCCTGCATTGAGTGCTTGACACATACTATGTCATTTAATTCCCAAATATACCAAAAAGCAGCCTTTATTTTTTACATTTACCCTGAGATAACTCAGCAAGCTTGTAATATTACCTGACTCAGTGAACAAGTCATGCAGTCCAGATTTTAAGCCAGCTCCACTAGGCTCTCATGCCTCTCACATCCTATAAAGCATTGTTCCATAGGAGAGCCTTCTATTTTCATTTTAAAACACATCTTGTTCTTTTTTAGAGATATGTAGGAAAAAAAGGAAAATGTTTACTTAGGTTGCCAAATTATTTTGAATACACACACTGGTCTCATTCTCTGCTTCTGTACCGGGGGCCAGAATGAAAAGACTTGCACCATGCAGCTGCCTAGTTAATTTTTAATAAACATAGACTTGTTGCTCGATTAATGAGTTATCGACATGGAGCATTCTATCTCAGAGTTTTGTTTTCCACCTTGCTGCCACCTATCTTCTGCACATTGCATGGTTCTATTTATCCAAAAGCTTTTAGATAAAAACAGAGCCAGCCTTGTCACATGAGCATCCCTTCCATTCCCTGTGTTTAATCAAAGATAAATCAACACAAGTCACTTACTGGAGATTAAACTCTAGTAAAGTCAAGCCAAGTTTCAGCTGTAGAATCCTAGTGACTTGTGTTCATTTTGTTACCATGGACATTTCCAACTGTGACCTTTTCTCATACTCATATATATTCTCTAATACCACCTACAACATTGAATACTATAGTGGATACAAAATAAGCTCCAAAACTGGTTTCTGCCCTCAAAGACTTCAGAACCTCCTTGGGAAGAAAATATTGACTCATATGAAACCATTAAAAACAGGAAGGTATTAGAAAATTAATAATAAAATACTAGTTGAGGCTATAATTGTATTGAAAGTTCAGAGTTAGATAAAATTTCTCTAAAGTATAGGCGCCAAGACAGTTGACGAAGGTAGCCCTTAAATTTTTTATTTTCAGGAATGGATAATAGTTAACAGATATAAAGAAGTAAGGATATTGTTGAAAGACAAGTCTCCGACGGCCTGTCACAATTCTGCATTTCTCATAAACAAAGGCACTGCCGTTGTTCCAAACTATCTCTGCAGGGATGTTTGTATAGCTTACCACATTGGAAAACAGAGATGATGTCTACCTCCAGAGTGAAGGAACAGGCATGCCTACTGTCCATTACGAAATGTTCACGTTCCTTGAGCTCCAGGTTCCTCTCCTGTGATGCCACTGATTGCACTGATATCACCTCTCCATGTGGCCCTGTTGGAAATGGAGCTCAGGATACTGACACAAATGCTAATACCCTGGTTGCTGCTATTGCTGTGAGTCGTGAAACTAACGCAGGTTAACGTGTTAGCTTGCCAAGCAGGGGAAAGTATCAGACCCTTTTCAGTTCCTAACAGGTAGATTTGAGACAGAGGGCACAGAATGAATAAAAATCTAGGACCAGGAATATGCACGGGGAAATACAGAGAAAGATATGTGTATCTATGACGTTCTAAACAGCATCACTAGATTTGGTCCTTATAACTGAACTAAGAATGAACCAGATTCTGACAAAGGAGTTAATTTATAGCCAAAATTGAAACTGGCAACATTGTGAGAGAAATTTTTTCCCACGTACCCTTTAAGGTAATAGAATAATACATTTAGTTATCTGCGGCAGAAAAGATTCAATTCACTTCCCTAAAAATGACTAGCACATGATGATGGACTTAGAAAAGCTCTGACCTACTGTGACTTCACTGCTCAAAACGATGGTGTAAAAAGCACTGAAATGTTTTCAGAGTTTCTTTTCAGTGAGTTAAATTTAGACTTTACAATTATGTTTCACTTTCCACGTTCCTCGCAGGAAGTTTAAAAGCAAATTGAACTTGGCTTTACTCTCATTGGTCTGAATGGTTCTGTTCTAATTCTCTCCAGCTTCGACCTTCACATTATATTTCCTCTGATCTTGACTCCTATTCATGCATACTTTTAATCTTATTTTAAAGTATGCATAACTCTTACGTGTATCACCTCAAATCTTTTCTGGAATGAGGTAGAGTATTAGTCAATATGAGTTCATCGATTACTGAAATAATTAAATAAGCTTTGCTGAATCTATTAACTGCTTGCCCAAAACTTCACCTCCTTTTCTCCATATCCTTCCAAAGGCAGAAGTAGAATTCTAGTTAGATGTGCATTGAGGAGGCAATGTGACTATACTCTTCAACTTCTCGATGCTGCGTAATAATTATCTGTTCATTCAACAGACAAATCTAGAAGGAGAAAGGAAGTCATTTTGAAACAACTTAGGTTCTTCCCCCCAAATTCCAAAGTTTCACATGATCATAAATCAGATGATCATGATCAGATGATGTCTAAATGCCATGGTGACTGGCTCTACACAAAACTGTGCAAAGAATATGCTTATAGGTTACTGGACATATCTGGGCATATGGCATCATATCGGTAACATATCCTGCTAAATTATACTTTTCACCTTTAAGTCCATTTACAAACATCATCTAAAATTTGTTGACACAAAATACCACCTGGTTTAATTAAAATGAAACAGGACAGGGAGTAATGTCTGGACAATTAGAAGATGCTTTCCAAATGTTGTTCTTCACTGGAAGTATGTAGGATCCGTGAAATAACAATAATTATTTCAGCACCATAAATCAAGGTAAAATATTTGTTTCCAGAAGTGTCTAGTAGAACGAACACCTTCCAAACCTAAGTCATCTCAACATAATACAGCTGTCTGGAACAACACTGGAATTTCTGTGTTTTTCTTTTGTTAGTGAGAAAGCACCTTTTGAGGCATGGCTGATCTGTGAGATTTACAACATCATACTTAAGAATCTAGGAAAAGGATAAACAAGAGGAGAGTGACTGTAATGCTTTGAAAAAAAATGATTTTTAATTTTACTTATAAGGATCTTCTCTAAAAGGCAATTGAGTATGCGAATGTAAGGCCTATGAGGTGGAAGGGCGCTAGACATAACAGCAGGTAGGAAAGAACACTGTTTTTAACCACAGTGCCAAGACATAAAAACAGATGAAAGAAAAGATCTATTTAAGTCTATTCCCATAATGGATAAGCCAAGATTACATCTCCCTAGAATGGTAGTGTACTGCAGAGGTTAAGAGCCAGGCTTCAGGACTGGGTAAATTGTCAGGATCAGTCAAATTTGACCCAAATTTGGCAGTCTTCCCTTAGTGAGGGATCCAAAAGGGGTTAGGAATGGCAAAGAGAATGGAGTCTGAGAACCAGATGCAATATCTCATTATATTTTTCTCTGGAGCCTCAGAAATTCTAGATTGGGAACATCAAGCTGGGGCCAAGGAACAAAGCAGCAGAGAAAAAGGTCTGTTACATTCACTATCAGTTTCTGCAGTGGAGTGAAGGCTCCAACACTACTCCCATGCTCATCACTACTTTACTTTCTCACTACCTGTTCTGCATTAATTATGGGGCTGATGAGCTTTGTGAGAATTTCCTATACAGCAGAGTCTAATATAGGACAATTTTTTTTTTTTTTTGAAAGTTAGGGGTGGAGAGATGGATGAGAAATTCTCCACTCTCTGATTCTTCAGTAGAGGTCACAGAGTCATGCTACACTCAAGACTGCTGAGGGCAGAGGGGTCGTCTCATGGAAAGCGTGGTGTCCTCTGCAATGCCTAATATAAGTACCAGAAAGTATTTGCTAAATCATATTTAACTGAGTTCCTTAGCAAGTTCTATTTATTTCTGGATAACGGATCTATATTTTCTTACAATTTGATGATTTCTTATTTATGGTTGATGGTTCCTAAACTTCAACATTTTTTAAAACTAGTGTATATTGGTTTGCTTTGGTAAGATGTTATTCTTGTACTATATTTGTACTTTATCCAAACAGAAGAGAAAGCATCAAGGTATAATAAAACCATATCTTGTATGTGGCTCTTAAATAGGTGGTTTCTAAACACGTATAAAAGAGTTATAATATTTAAGATAAATATAAACAAAAGTGTATGTTATAGGCATGCCATATAAGCAAGACTAGATTGATAACATGACATAATGGTCATTTAGTGTCTTGCTCACAGTAGGTACTCGAATATATAATAAGTGATTAATTGGTGTTCTCATTGACTCCAAGGTTTAGATCTTCATGAATAGGTCATCCACATTCGCAGGAACTTGTATGTTTCTGGAACTCTATAATTCAACTGCAGTAATGAAGGGAAATCTTCCCTTTCTGAGATGAAATACTCATTCACCAGTTAGCAAGCTTTGACAGTTGTCATAAGGTTATCTGGAAAAAGCAGGGAGCTGTGTAACTCTTTATTTTTATAGGTGAGAAAAGTGTGATGCAGAGAGTCATTTAAGGAAAATAATGTGAAAATCATGGTAAGAGAGGTGGCCGAGGCCAAGTTCAAATGATATTAATGTGCCATTCAGGGTTTAGTGCCGGAAAGGCATAGAATAATTTCAAATATGTGGATGACATGATCAGACTTTAGAACCATCCCTTTGGTGATATAGGATGGACCTCACACTCAAACCATTTGTATTATCAGTTCCCTGGAATCCATATTCCCATCCCCCTGCCTCTGTAAATGTCATTCCCTCAAATAGAGATGTCTTCTCTTCCCTGCCCACCGGACTCATTCTTCTTTCTGTACAAGCACGGCCTCCTTGTTGATGACTCTTTTGTGCTTTCTCAGTAGCCACTTGGGACATGGTACAAAGGTTGTTGGTTCATCTGATTCCGCCATTAGACTGAGAGCTCTTTAAAAGCAGGGACTCCGTCTTACTTATATTTCGAATTGAGAAGGCCTAGCATGGAGCCTATATATTAGATACTCGAGAAGTACTTGTCACTACATATGGGAAATATTATGAAGTGGGTAAAATTCTGCCTTCCTACTTCCTTTCTCTGCCTCTCACACACTTGCTATTGCCTCCCCACCAATTGCCTTTGGGAGGCCCAGAGCCCTTCATTTAACTGTCCCAATGACGCTTGTCCTCAAACATCTTAAAGTCTAGAACTGTCCCTTTCCTCTGTCCCTCAAGACCCACTCATTGCTTTCCAAAGCTGATCGCTGGCTAAACTAATCTATGTTGGATGACACATGATCCAATTTTCCTTTTTAGACATAGTTCCTAAAATCCAAAGGAAAGAATACCTAATGGTTGAATTTCAGGCACAGAGGCTGCTGGCAGAGGCAGGAAGGGGAGGTAGTTCTCTGTTATGGTGTACAGCCACTGATCCCTAAAATGACATTCTGTAGGCAGCTGTCGACACCTACATGTAGACATACAAGAACTGGAAAAAAAATTTCAGTTCACGAAAGCATGGTTATTTCAATACTCCTCCAGCATACATATTTTTAAAATGTAAATATGAGGTTTTCCTTTTCAAAACAACGATAACTTCATTGATTTTTTTGTGATGAAATGATATTATCCACTCACGAAGAAAGAAATTGCACACTCCACCATGGAGGAATCTCAAAAACATAATGAGAAAAAAAGTCACACAAGAAAATGTCCAGTATGGTTCCATTTATTTAAAGTTCAAAACAATCAAAATAAAGCCATATATGATTTATGGATACATTCATAGGTAGCTAAGCCATATAGAAAAGTAAAGAAATGATTAGCATAAAATTCAGGCAAGTAATTACCTCCATGAAAGAGGCAGGGGCAGAAGGAAGGCTTGGCTTCTAACATAAAGTAATATTCTAATTTTTAGCTAGACATATATGCTCAGTATAAGCTACATATACCTTCTTTCAAATGTATGGCACATTTCATAAGAAAAAAAAATCAAGCACTCTAAAAAACTATACAAAGAAAATAATAACCCAAAACCCACCACCCAGAGTTAACTATTAACAACCTTCAAGACATCTTTGTTTTTACACACATGCACACACACACACACATAAAATTTTTTGTGGAAGATCATATACCATAAATACTGTTTGCAGCCTGATTTTTTTCCCCAACAATCTACCATATGCATCGTTGTGAAATGAACTCCATGACATATAATTGAGTGAGAAAAAAACATTGTGAGCTTACTAAGAACTCACACAAAAAGAAATGTTCTCACCCAATGTGATTAAATATATTTCCTTCAGATCTCCAGAATTCACATGACAAGAGAATTTTATAAGTTCCAAACAAATTTCCAGAGGATGCCACACAAAACTGACCTTTCTAAAGAAAGTAAACTTAGCTATACGACTTTTTTTTAATCCACGGTCAAAGCTAGACTTTTTTCACTTGTAAGCTAAATACTTCTTTACTGTGAAACAAATGTGCCAAAAACGATATTTGTCATTTTTAACACAGAAAAAAAAATAACCATATTACATCAGAGCCTATAAAATATTAAAAATGGAGGGGTGATTTTCTCACTTCTGACATTCGTGTCATGTGTAAGATGTAGACATATGGCATTTAAATTCTGTTCTGTTAATAACAGAACTGTTTTCATTGAAGACCCCAAATTATGTCTCAATCATGGCATCATTTATGAATCCTAATTGCCTGTTACTACTATGTTAGTAAACTATTGTTTTAAACTGACATGCCTTCTGGACCAAATTATTCCCATGTACAAACTACTTGCTAGCTAGAGCCTCAGTAGATATTTCCTATGAACTTGAATTTTTCAATATGGCAAGCCACAACTGGTAACCATACACTTCACACTCATGGCTTTCTATAAATGTTTTAGTTTGAAATAATAAATGCTTTTAAAAATACCTCCACTTTGATAGGAAAACCCTATTCACCTCACAGCTCATTCCCACTTTTTAGTAATTTTTCTCTCATCAGGTTGACTCAAATTGAAAACATATCACCAAGAACTGAGCCACATAACAGCCTAACATAGGTTCCAGAATTGGGGGTGAGGGGCCAATGAGCGGGCCCTGAGAACTTGTGGAGAAAGGGATTTTTCATATCAAAACATGATTGTGGGTTTGGAAATGTGCTCGCAAAAAAATAATTTTTGCTGAAACAATTCCATGTGGTTTTAACCATCCCCCAAACCATGCTTTTATCAGTCTGAAAAATTGTAAGACTCCACACCTACAATTCAAGTTTCTCATTTCCTCCAAAGTGAACTAAATTGAATTTTTGCAGCGATAGCTGTCTGAAAGGATTAGCCCTTTTTAAGGGAACGCAGTGTGCACAGATGCTCCCAGTTCATTAACCTTTGTCATTGACAAAGCAGGAGACGTTCAGAACATGTATTCACTGGTACGTAACACGCCAGACAGCAACATGCCAGGACTTAATGAGATTTGAGGTAAACACTGTGATCAGAGTGAGTAAAAATATCCCACCAAAACCAAGGAAACTTTATTGAGGAATTAGAAACAGAACAAATTCACTGGACACAGGTGAAGATTGTAACACTTAGATGAACTTCTTGGTTCTGTATTGTTGTTTTCACGAGTCCCTATTATCTGCTCTCAATTAACCAATTTGTCAAATGACGCATCATCTAGGAAAATGCAAGATTGCTCACTGAATCCATTTTTAAAATTGTCCTGCTTAGATATGAAACATACTCATGAGTGGACCCAATGTAGGTGAAGTATTGAGCAAAATAAAAAGCGGGTACGCTTCATATATTGTGGAATACCAGATAGTCCTCTTTACTGTCAACTTCCGCGTCAGTTTATAGGTGCAATAAGTCACTCGTGCGGAAGTATCACAGGCTCCATACCAAAATGAGCTGGACATTAATAATGGAGTTGCAGACAAAGGAAAAGATTGCACCTAAGATGGAATACATGTCCAAAGAGAGGGGGCAAACTCGAACTAGGAAGGCCTGGAAGGCTGCAGCCGCAGGTGGTCATTGCAGTCACATGAAATGCCAGGGAAGGATGGCAACAAATCATAGTAGGTTCTTCTGCTTCCCTGGCCTAGGAAAATATTTGTGTTATCATGGTCATACCAGTTTTCTTTTTCTTTTTTTTACCTTAGAATTGTTTTGCCCATTAAATTTTCTTTCTTGGAACTTTTATCTTTAGAAATGAATTTCACCTTCTTCCAACAAAATAATAATTTCTCTTCAGACACATTTTAAAGCGCATGCTTAAGAACATACTGCTAACTTGTTTCTTTCCTGCTTTCAACTTTATCATAATGTCGATGTCAGGCAAAACGTCCTAAAATTCTCCTATTGTTCCTTTGTCCCTCACTCAAAATCTTCAGTGCTTTTCCAATGTCTATAAAACAAGGTCAGTGTTCTTACCCTGCTAGTCAAGATTTCCGTAATACAGTACATCTCTCTTTTCTTTTAAATTTCTCTCCTACACAAATCCCTGGACTGGACCGAGGTAGACTTGTTACTGCCCTCACACAGGCAGGTTTCTGTCTCTGCACATTTCTCAAGTTGCGTTCCCTCCCCTTACTGATCTGCAGCTGTGCTGCAGTAACAAACAACCCCCCGTGAATCTCAGTGAATTACGACACTTTGTTCTTGATCCCATGCCCAAGAAGGTGCCACTATCTGGGACACCCTGTATTGCTGGCAGAGAACAGGATCAAAATATGCAGACACATTTAAAGCTTCTGCTCTGATGTGGCATGTGTCAGGATTCACTCATAATTCATTAGCCAAACAAGTTGCATAGACAAACTCAACATTAATGGGCAGAGAAGATACACTTGCCTTGAAAGCAGGCATTACGAATCACACTGCCACTAGGGGGAGTATATTAATCCTATGACAGAGAAGACAAGAGGTTAATAATTGCAAATGAAAATAAAATCTACCCCACCACCTTAATGATCTTTTCCACTCCTCTACTGATAGGTCTGCCCTCTGTCCAAGCCTTGGTTCAAGCCCCATTATTTATCCACCTGTCTGCCCTAAATACCACCTGCTATCACACATTCGCCGCTTGGCTTACGCTCCCGTATAGAACAAGCTATCACGCCCTCTATCTATCTTGTATTCCTGACTGGACCAAATCTTCCTGAGGATAAGATTTAATCTTATACCTCTTGATAACTTCAGTGATTGGTTAAGGTTGTTCTGCCATAACTGTTTGCTGTTGAAAGAGATGTGGGGTGATAACACTCTTCTGTAACGGGTAACAAGTTTCATTTCAAAGAAGAAGAAACAAAGAACAAATGAGTACTATTGCCAAGTTTTAATGTATTCTCTTTGCTATTTACAGCATTACCATGAATAAATACATGGAGGCACAGCCTGGTTGCACACACGCTGGAGCCTGACCACTTATTAAATAGAGCATGTAGGATACAGCAGGGCCACGCTTCAGGCTCCACCACAGGGGCTTCACCATAGTTCTGGCCCCAGTAAGCTGGACAAGTAGAAATGATATGACTTATTTTAATGGAAACTAGCAGTGCCGAAAATGATAATTTTAAGATATCTTGGTATTTTAAAGTACTTTTCGTTCAATTCTTGTAACATTTATAGTCCTGAACCAGATTTACAAATCACATAAGCTAATAGAATTTTCCCAAAAGAAATTTCCTTGCAACAAACTAGTAGGAGGCATGGTCACACATACTCAGGGTGTTATCCTTGCAAATTTTATTCCTTTATGACCTTTCTTCCAGCTAATCAGTATGCAGCAATTCATCCTAAATGTTGCATATTCATTTTCCTATATTATTTTTTTACATCACCACTCAAACACAAATCTAATGTCAGGAGGTGACTTCTGTCACATGAGATACAGTATCTTCATTCAACAGCCGATCAGAATCTCCCAGCACCTCCTCAGACACACCTTCCTTGGGATCACATCTATTCTCACATTCCTGCTCAGCTCTTTTCCCTTATTTGAAGTTATGTTCATGACTCTGAGCAATGCAATCATTACCTCTCCCACCCACAAATAGAATCCATTAAGTAAAAATTCATTCCAAACTCATCTTAGGGTGGCGAGGAAGACTGGGTAAACCCCAAAAGGTCTAGAGGTTGAATTTCATTTGGAAACCTACCCAGAAGTTCAACTGCTTATCCAGTCCTTATCCTAACTATGAGAGTGGCCTAGGGATGTGCTGACAGGAAAGAATTAAGGCTCCACCAGGCACCAGTGAAAACCAGTTGCATAGCCCATTGTTGGACACTGCTTCTGAAAAGACAGGAGGAGAGTGCCAGAAGATGTTGAGGGAGGAACAGATCAGGAAGCCTCACTTCTAACCTTTCCAGAGCCTCAGGGAAGAATTATTCATGCTGTGTTTTAAACTAGGAAGGCCTAGTACTCCTACTAAGAAAATTCACTTCTGACAAATGGCTTATCTTAAAGCAAAGTGATTTTAAGACTCCTTTCCTAAAAATAATTTATTTTCTGACTTGAAGACCAAAAAGCTTTGGAAGATAGTGAGAAACCATTATTTATTGGATTTAAAAGGTGATGTTTGGAAATGAAGAAAATTGGATTTGGAAAAAGAAATAGGCAAAGGGGCTTGTATTTAAAATTCCCAAGAATGCCCATCATCAGGTACTAGGCTGTAAAGTATGGAGCTGAAATAATTCATCAGTTAACCACTCAGTAGAAACAAAGATCTATTTGATTTTTTTTTAATCAATATGGCTGGCACCTTGATCTGAGCTTTGGAAAAAATAAAATTATTCAGAGATCTGTTCAATTGAACAAGGACAATACAAGCAGTCGAGGAATTAAGACCTAGAGCATAGAAATAGAAAATTCCTTTAAGATGTCTGCCAAAACACCTCTTCCTTCCTAGAGCTTCATTTAAATCTTCAAGAGAGATGACAGCTGTTCTATTTTTTAGTATATCCATTGTATGTGTGTATGTCTGTGTGTGTGTGTGTGTGTGTGTGTGTGTGTGTGTGTGGTGGAGGAGACACCATGTCCTAGCTCATTATTAATAACACTCATCAGTGCTGGTAAATTGTTTTTTACACATGACCTAAAGGAAAAAATTAAAGGATGCTCTCGCTCCTCTCTCACAATGACTGACATGTTATCTCTAGGGCCTAATCCCATTCAGTGGCCTTTCTGTGGAATCCAAAAAGGATGTATAAAGCACTAAAGATAAGCTAAGGCCTTCCATATGTGTCCTTGCTCTTCCTGAAAACTATTTTCTCCTAAAAGGAAAAATAAAAAGTATTTCAACAGGTACATATCTTCTCAACACTCCCAAAAATATAGATAAGATTCTCTTAAGACTGAAGATGGCCATTTTGTTGATTAACAACACTAAGAAGGAACAAAAAACAAAAAAAAAAAGGAAGTTTGATTATCAAAAAAAAAAAACACTTTTATATGTGTTCTTTTCTAGGATTTATGTATGCTAAATCAATGAATACCATATCCCTCAGGGGGAAAAAAAATACATTCTGAAAGAGCAAAAGTTCTGAACTTTCTTTGAATGTAAACTACCAAATAATATGATGCCAACTTTTATTATGTAACTGTCCATGGGAATTTGCCTATCTAAAGAGAAAGGTGTTAGTTACATGCTTAAGGTTTGTTTTGTTGCTGTTATTGTTGTTTTGTTTTTGTTTTTTATGATGCGCAGAGTGGGTGGGCATCTATCTTGCTGTGATAATCATTTCTCAGCATTAGATTCCATTCTGTCAGAAAACCAGGTATCTGAGGAGATGTAATTCCTGGAGCTTCTAGGAAACGACTTCGCGTAGATGATGGAAATTTCATTTTCCCGGGAAACTCACATTCGAATTCTTGTCGTCCTTTCTTTCCTGGAGTTACAGAACCAGAAGAATCCAGGAAGTTACCTGGAAGGGGAAAAGAGAACAGGCAGGAACAGAATGGCGTCATGTTCAACACCGAGGAATGTACGCAACAATACATACTTCAGAAACCGGAGCCGTTTCCTTGCAGGTGGTGCCACGGTACCCACACCCTGGGAGGAGCGGGATTTCTCCCAGCGCAGTCAGCAGCAGCCAAGCGGCTGCCCCACCGTGTGCTTGGCGCCCGCCTAACAGTTCAAAAGCCTGGGTGTGGAGTCGCCCAGCCTGCGCTCACATACTGGTTCCACCATTTATGACTTTCACGACCTTGAACAAATTTCTCGACTTCTATGACTCAATTTCCCCATCTGTAAAGTGAAAATAAACAGAATGACAACTTCGTAAAATTGTTGGAAAGACTAAACTGCATAAAGCATATAAATGTGTATCATAGTACATAGTATATAGTACATAGTAAGCACCCAATAAATGTAAGCCAGTATTTCTGTTCATCTCTACAACTGCCCTATTAAAGCATGATCATCTTCTTCATTTAGCGGGGCAGATACAGAGTTAAGGGGGAGATGTCACCTGCTCAGTTTCACACCATCAGCTAGCATTCCAGACAGTATCCGTGTCCCAGGAATCCTAGCTCCAAATGAAAATTGTTTACCTTGTGCTGCACTGTTTCTTCACTCTCCCAAAACACCCAATTTGCAAAATGTGGACTTACTTAAATGCAAATAGTCAATTTGTCTGAATAGCTAGTATTCTAAAGGCCTGAAAGAGTGAATGTTCTTCTCCGACCACAGAACTTTTAATACTAGTAACATAGTAGTCAAAGTAACATTCTTTGACTTTCTACAGTCAGTCCCAGGCATCCAAAGGCTCCTTAAAAGATCAATGTCTTTACTGTCTTTACTTTAGATTCCACTAAAGTAATAGTTCTTAGATTTGATAGAGTCTTGGAACCCCTTGTAAAGTCAGATCAAAGAGAGAGAGAGAGAGGGAAAAAAAAAACACTTTCCCCGGGGCGGGGGGGGGGGGGGATGCGTACAGGGGTACTCACAAAATATGCAAGCAGTTTCAGCAGGTTCAGAGACTTGGGCAAGTACATGAAATCCAGGTTAGGAATCCCCAAGTCCAAAATGCCTGCAGGTCTGGAATGAGATTCCATTACAGAGATGCTTTTTCCTATCGAACCGTCATCTCCTCACTTTGTTTTACTTCACTTCTGTTTGATTTCTTTCCCTTTCTCCCCCACGCCTCTTTCCTATCTTATACCTCTCTTAGTCTTCCTTTCTCGATTCTCCACCCCTCCCTACCTTGGCGATCAGACAAAGCCACTATCACAGTTCCCTCTCCCTTCCCTTCCCTCCCCTCTATATCCTTCCTGACCAGCTGATTCCGGAGAGGAATCCGATAACTTATCAATAGGCATAGGTTGCTCCATAGGAATATTGGCCAGCCTAGGAAACAGTCTTTCTTTGAAGCATCGCAGATCAGAACTTTTGACTCCATCAGGGAGTGTTTCCTCCTAATTCTCCGGTAAATGTGGCCACTTTCCATTAAATATACACAGATTCACTGTATCCTGTTTTCAAGGAAACAGTTTTGCTAACAAGTTAACAATGCTGGTACAGATATCTGTGTACTCATGTGTCCTTCTATGTCTGTGGTTTCTGTGACTTTTTTTATGATGCCCATCAACTTAGTAGTTAACCACTCAGAAAAAGATATATTGGAAACAGAAATAGTCCTCATTTAAGCAAGCCTTGCATTTGTGTGTCTCTATTAGATTTCTCGTTTCCCTTCAATGTGTGAGTGAATTCCATTTATACAAATTTTTTTAATTAACCTTTTAAAAACTTATAATGCAACCCTTTAGAATTCTTGACCAACTTTTATAATCTCATATTTCGTTTTTTATATACGTTTTGCCCATAGAGTTGCCTAATATGAAAATCTGGTTAAGTAATTATAAGAATGGAAAGCCTCAAATTGAAATGAAATGTAAAATACTGTAATAAAATATTTAAATAAAGTATTATACAAAGGATTTATCTTATAGTTTGCCTTTTGATGCATTTAATACCACTATAATACTCCATCATCAAAAATCTGGACAATCAGTATTTCTTTTCCTAAGCAAATAAAAATGCTTTGTGTATACCCAAAAATTTTCTTTAAGGACGCTTTTCAAGAGAATAGTCCTTTGTATTTTCCATGTGCAAGTATCTACAAAAACCAACTAAGATATGATACCATGGTTTTAACAAGTCAGATTTACCACCAAATCCGAGGTGCCTCAGATTATAAAAGGAACATTTTGCGACCCGTAGGGCATGCAGAATTCAAGGAGAGGGACAAATGCTTTATGTGAACATTGCACATTTAGTTCAGAGTTTTCTGAACATTTCATAGCAACTTCATCGGCATTTCTGCTTACTATAATGATCATTTAAGGTTCTGTTACTGTGAAGTTGTTCACTAGACGGAAATGCTTTTTTTTATTACTATTATTTGGAAAGGGAAAAAAACATATAAAATGAATAGCATTGGCAAATGTTTCTAATCATTTCCTTAAAATACCAAACCACCAAACAATCTTTTTATTTACTACGTTTTGCTTGGGTACATAAATCAAAGGACAATAACAAGCCTAATGTCAAAGAAAGTTTTTGACACTTCATACATTTGGGCGAGCTTAGCCGATAAACAGTTTAGATGAAGTTATGGTTTGAAATATGTTTCCCAAGAGGACTGTGGTTCATAAATTGCTATCAGGCTACCTCTGTCATTATTGATTGGAGACGTGTTCAAGGTACCCACAGCTATTACTAAGTCTAGCCTTACTTGACTCGCTTTTTTGGAGAATGATATTTGGTTATACAAAGACAACCAACCATTCATTCTGTAAGAGATTCAGTTTGTTTGTCATCACATATAAACTATTGCATTCTATTTGAAATTTTTACCAACAATTAAAAGAGGAGGAAATGTAATCCTTTTTTCATGGATTAGATAGTTTTCATAATCTTGAGATGGTATTAAATTAATAGTTTTGTAACAGCTGTGCTTTAAGAGCCTAGGAAAATGAGAGAGAAAAAAATCAAACAAGAAAGTTGGATCACAGCATTCTACAATTATATAATTTATTATATCTGTGCTCTTAAATCTTCTTACATTGATAAGCTTATCTTTTAAAAAACACACAAAGTCAGATCAAATCAAATATTAGTTGCATAATGTGTGTGTATTTATTCCTTTCTCTGCCTGCAAAAACCAACATGCCTATGCTCCTCAGCGAGCCCAAGGGTATGGAACAATTTACAATCCAACCTGCCTCATGCCCTCTGCCTTGTGGATTTGGGAAATGTCAGGGGGAAAAAAAAAAAAAAAGATCAGAGTAAGGATCCTGCTACTTTTTGTTCAGATCCTCTGGTCTTAACCTTCAAGGAAACACTTAAAGGTTAGTTATGACTTGATCATCCTGCATGAGATTTGTCTTCAGTGACTCAGCTTCACAAAAGCCCAGACCCAAAGAGTTTCAGAAACAGACTTAATGAGCGTCATCAACTGCTAGGGATGTGATAAATTTATAAATTTTATCAGCCTTGCTTTCTAAAAGTCCTGGTAAGTTAAATAGGCAGAGGTGGAGGTTTGCTGTGAGCCCTCTTAATCATCTGAGAGGCTGCGTGGCTGCATGTTTGAGGAGAGCTACACAAATAAAAACTTGCCCATGTCACTTTCACACAAAGAAACCTACCAAATGTAAAGGAAAATATTTGGCTTTCTTGTTAAAACACACACACACACACACACACACACACACACACACACACACACCCCTGGAACTGTTTTAAAGCACTTAGGCTAACTCATTCAAGGAAACGTGACTTACAACACTGTCTTCTACACTTTCAGTAAACTTTCCTAACGCTTCCATAGTAACCTTTGCTAATTTTACGTGATCATCTTAGCTATCTGGATAAGAAAGTAGGTTTTGCCAAAGCAAACTTGAAGTTACATAGATTTTGAACTTTGGATGGAATCGCTTAGGAATAGGAATCAGAATGGCTACAAAGAGCAAAGATCCTTTTTCTCATTCATAATTTACAGTACTACATGGCACTGAACTTGTAGAAACAATGCAGATCCTGGAGCAATTAAAAAGCTTTCGAGATCACTATCAGCTGCTTCTCTCACCCACCCCTTTTTGCCCCAAATTAAAATAAAACCAGTTTGTTTTGAATAATTTTAAATATGAGATACCAGACCTTTTCGACAACTGTTGTTATTGCTAATTAAAGCAGGGCTTCTAACTGACTTTTTTTAGGTTTTAAGCCATAGAACTCTTCTTTCATAAGGACCTTGGGAAATTTCCACGGAATTGGTTTACTCCTCTAAAAAGTATCTACAAATGCACAGGGCATTTTACTCTGATAAAGCGCTTCTGACACATAACTATTAACCTCTGAACAAAGGGTCTCCATCTACTTTTTCTCTTGACCTCCTATCCCACAATCCTTTGCTGTCTTTCTGGCCTCACTTCAAAGCCCCACAGCCTAAGGGGGCTGCACTTACTCTATTTCCTTCTTCCTCCCCCACTTCTTCCCTTGTGCAACCTCTCTCTGTGTCTTTCCTTCTCTCTCTCTCTCTCTCTCTCTCTCTCTCTCTCTCTCTCTCTCTCTTATTATTTTTTACTTTCCTCTTACAACTTTCTTGCCTTTGATAGAAAAATGTCTAATCTCTCTATCTTCCCACAACTTTACAGTTTTCCTGACCATGCGCCCAGCCCTTTTATTTCCTTTATTCAAGGAAAAGTCCAAATTCTCCCTGTTGTAATTTAAAATAACAACGTTAGGCTCAATTTCAGACCTACCTCTACTTTGCAACTTGGAATGATAATATTTTAGGCAGAATAAAGAAAATAAAAAAACCTCAAATTAGTAGACAAATTGGATAATTACTTGATACCCAAAACGTTGCTTTCTTTGAATCAAAGAACATAAAAAGCTGGGGAAAACGTCGAAGGTCTGTCCTCGCTCATCTTCGGAAGATAAGAGGCCCACGGAGGCTACGTAGTCTGTCCAAAGGCACGGGGCTGCTGTGGCAGAGGCGGAAATCGCCTCTTCGTTCCAGCACTTTCCATTATGACACAGGGTTTCCCTGTGGTCTGAAGAGACTTATTCTTTGCCTTGGGTGATAGTCGCTAGTGGAACAGTGCCTGCCCAGCTCTCTTTTCTGAACTGGATAATATCAACTAGGGAATTTCTGCATTCCTGAATCCACCCTGCGAGCCAGACATTGTGGATTATACTGTTCATTTTGACATTATATTTAGTTCTATTTCTTTTCTCCTTCATCCTCAGAGAAGGGGAACAATCAAACAACTAAAAAAAAATAAATTCGCATAATTTTAGGACCGCAGAATTTTAGAGTGGGTAGGAAGCTTGAAATCTAGCAGGCCGTGTAGTTTGCATTATGTTTGAGGTAACTTGGCCTCAGCTTAGTTACTTAGTGAATAAGCCAGGAGCAGAAGGCCAGGTTTACCACTTGACTCTACCAAATCTCTACTCACATATAATCGAGACTATGCATATTGTTAGTAACCTCTAATTTACTGTGTGCATGCGAATCCTCCTAATTACTTTTGTATTTCAAGCATTTCTGATATATAATAATCAGGATGTCTCATAAATTAACTTTCAATCATTTAATTACTCCTAAAATCTGTTATAAATCCAACTTCTTTGCTATTCCTACAACAGTTTCACATATCAAATATCAAATTTATCACTCTTCTGGGCAGTGGCCTAAACATATAAAATTTCTTTAATGCTGTATTTTAAGGAATATGTCCACTTTGTCATTTTAACTTGTCTTTTTTTTTTCCTGTGATAACCATAAGGCAATATTGATTTAGTTTTAAGAAATTTTCTAATAAATGTTTTCAACTAAAGTTTTAAGAATTTTTAAGGAAAACAGCTTGTCTCTCAGCTTGTTTGTTTTCACCTTTAAGAACTAAGTCCCATGAGTCAAAGTTTATAGTCAATCAAAAAAGGCACATTACTTTCCTGTTTTAATAGTAGAACAGGGACCTTTAACTTTCCTGGAGGCTTTGCTTTGGGGTTTATGCCGAGCAGAACTTCCTTCACGCTAGTAATCAGACCCGCAGGACATGTGTTAATTGTCCCTGACATGTAAAACTATCTACGGTATCTCAGCTCATAATGCCATTGCAGCATTTCACTTTGGGAAATCACAGTATTGAAACCAATTACGTGTCTGTTGATTTACCTTCCCCCACCTTCCCAAGACATTAGTTTAGTTCATGCCAATAATGTCAAAATTTTAATTTCAAAATTGCAGCAAAAACACTGAAGTACAGAGCCAATAATGTATGTCATCACTGGCTGATTACAGATGACTGCCAAACCAAAATACACTTGGGCAAAATATTATTTGTGCAGCCCTACAGAAGCATATAATTGATACAGTTTCACCATGGCTAATAGCTTAAAATAAAACATTATTTAAACGTAAGTTGCCCTAAGACAGGTTACCATTGGGTGCATTGATAATTCAGTACAAGATGTTGGCATTTGTTTCTACCCTGGCTTTGAAAATTGTCGCATCAATAAAAGGTCTTGTTTGCAAGAAATAAAAACCTACTCTGATCGTCACAAAGAAAAGCAAATGGGGATGTATATGAAAGTTTGCAAGACTGGTGAGAGGCTGGGCGATCCAGCTGGGAAAATAGCTAGGAATCCAGGAGTCCAACAGAGCTGGGAGGCCAGAGCCTGAGCAGCGGGCAGGCTGAGCAGGCTGCGCCAACCCCACTGCTGCTGCGCCCCAGAAACGCACCCTGCATCCATCCCTTGTCTGCTTACACAGTTGCTCAAGATTCAAAGTCCCAGAAGACGATGCCTGATTGCTCGAATCGAAATTACATGGCTTCCTCTGGGAAGAGCAAGGGAGGGTCTGGCCCCTTTAGCCAGTTGTGCAGCTCCCTAGACTCCACAGAGTGAGATTTCATCAAAACGGAAGCAGGACTAATAAAAGGGAAGTTGGACAATGGAATCTCTCTCTCCCTCTCTCCCTCTCTCTCTCTCTCTCCACGCGCGCGCGCACACACACACACACACACACACACACACACACACACACACTACAAAAGCTTACTCAAAACATGCTCGTTTCATTTGTGTTTTAAAGAGCCTTTGCATTTGGGAAATAATTTTCTATTTCTGATGAAGTCCACTTTGAGCTTTAGAAATTTAATGTCTCGAATGAGAAACAAAAATCGATATGCCTCACATCAACCTCTTTGCTGCAGCAAGTAAGGTTATAAAATGGTTCCTGGATTTTGCCTGACTTCCATCATAGAGAGAGACGTGACTGTAACGGAGAGCAAAATAATCTCTTCTGAGCTCTTTGACCCTTATAGTGGAAAACAAGAATCCACCAATTCTCAACTAAAAGAATACTTTCAAATTGGATTCCATTGTTTGGTTAGATCTTTTTCATTTTTTACTTTAGGTGATTCCTATCAGTTTATAGTTTAGTTTTCTTTGTACAAAATATGAAATGTAAAAAGGTTATTTGCACATAAACATTTCACTAAATGAAGGCAAAACTGCAATCCAACATAGAACTTTACTCTTTGGGACATTTTTACCATTTGAATGAAATAAAGATCAACTTTTTAAAAGGTCAAAAATACTTTATTGCATATTTGCTTACTAAAGTCCAGATGCTGCCTTTGAAATTAAAAAAAAAAAAAAAAGAGAGAGTGTTCATACTAAGAATTATGCCAAATATGAGCACATTTTCATCAGATTTTAACTCTTCAAAAACTAGCCCTCACTGTGAGAATCGCCATCAGGATGAAGCAGGGAGAATTTATAACCCGATTTTCTTCCTTAAAGATTCGTTTCCCTGGGAGGTGGGAGAAATGGACAGATGTCAGTCAAAGGTTACAAATTTTTAGTATTAAGAGCAAAAAATTCTGGGGATCTAATGTGTAACATGGTGATCCTAGTTAATAACGGTGTATTCTGCATTTGAAATTTGCTGAGAGTAGATAACTATGTGAGGTAATGGATGCATTAATTAAGTTGATCGTGCTCATCATTTCATAATATGTATGCATATTAAATCATCATGTTGTACACCTTTTGAAAGGTCACAATGTACAACCTAAACATTCTTATTTGTCAATCCCACCTCAGTAAAGCTGAAAAAAAATTTAAATAAATCAATATAATAAAACAATTGTTTCTCATAAAAGATAATAATGTAAAAAGTCGATGTGTATTAATAGATGCTAAATAATAAAAATTCTTAAGTATTTACTAATTAAATAAATAATAACTACATTTCTATCACACTGTTGCCAGGCAGTGTTCTAATTGCTTTACATATGTTACTTCATTTAATCCTTACAACAGCCCAATAAATGAGGTATTATATTGATGCCCATTTTATAGCTGAGCAAGCTAAGGGTTAGAACAGTCAAGTGATTTGCCCAAGGTTTCATAGTTAATTCAATAGGTCTGGCTCCAGAGCTTATGCTCTTAATAGTTAAGTTATAATTCCTTTGTAGACACAGATTGTTGAGAAAAATAATGGAAGTACTTCCATTAATATAATTTAAAGATAAAATATACAGTTGGTTAGGATCATTGAAATAATAATCCTCTGCCTCTACCACATTTTGGATCAAAAGATGTTACAACTTCATCCTCTTGTATCAGAGCCCATAAATCTGGACTAGAGAACTCCTCTCCAAAAAACAGATATATTTAGAGTTTTCTAAAGTAATTGTACCCTCCTTATTCCATAGCCAAACACATACATTTCCTCCAGTATTACATTTACCAGGTCTGATCTATGAGGATCAGAAGTTGACCCATACAACATAGAGTCACAGCTACATAAACAGATAAGCAAATTCCAAACACTAATAAGCTGGTGCTCTGGAGAGCCAGGTGTACTCCGAGTGGCCTGAGAGAATGAAGCTATCTGCAGCGATATCTATGCACAGCCATGGAGAGCTTAATGAGTGAAGAAATCAAATCCCTAATAGTACATTGAGGTGTACACTAAAATACCAATATCAGGGATGTCAAATCTTTATGACACCATATGAATGTGTTTTGAAAAGTAGACTGAACAGCACTGAAGGATACAGCAACTACTAAAGGATTCCAGACACTCTAGAGTTATTGGACCCTGTTACAAACTCTAACTTCCACCATCAGTTATTGCGTTCATTTGTGCCATTGAAGCCTACACTCAGAGCAACTGGAATAAAAATGTTTACATTTTACCAGTGTTTTATTTTCAATTAAACATCTTGGCTGCTATTTACATAGTTGAATAGCATGGCATTTATACCATGCAATTTGATGTTATTTCTTGGTAAACATTTCTCCAAAAGAGACCTAAGTTCAAATTCATTGTGAAAATGTCACCAAAAATAAAATAAACTTAAATTTAACCTTGATCACAAATTATTGTTAAGCCAAAGCTGAAAACCTATAAAAATTAAAAATGGAAGGTCAAAGGAATTAGCTGAGATGCCTGTGTCCCAGAAAGTGAATCGCTTTTGCCCTGGCTGAGCCTCTGAGAACTTAGGTTGAGTTAACTCAACTAAGGTCAAGTTAAAGCGGAAAGTGAGGCTACGAGGGCCACAGGAGAGCTGATGAGGCTGTGTTCTACGCTTCCACTCCCTCAAGCCTGCAGGTCCATTTTGGAATAGAGCACAACTGGCATGTTTCACGTTTCTCACCAATAGTTGTTATCTGACCAGATCGACCTTCCAAGATCATTCATCATGGCTGGGAATCTCTATCTGAGTCTGATCTCCAGAGCCAGGTAGGTCGGCATCAAATTCAGAATGGAAATAAAAATGCGAGAGGGTCTGCCTAGCTTTCTTTGTGTTGCTATTTCAGAAGATTCTCTCCCCAATCTCTTTTTACTACACAGAGAAGCCTAAGTAAATAAGCGATGTTTTAGGCTTACTTTTTAACATTTACTTATTGACAACTTCCAGTTTTCTAGATTCGAACATAGAAATCTAATTTTAGGAAAAACAAGCCTTGGAGTAGGACTTGCCTTATACACCCAAAATGTAAAAGGCAATAATCGCAACTATATAATCTAATTTGAGATATTCTGATCATTACATATGCCAAAAAAAAAAAAAAATTATAGGCTTGGCAGGTTCCAGAGACGAAGGTATGATTACCATTCTCTTTTAATTTTCAGTAGCACTAAAGCTGGTTACAGTCATTTAAAATTCAGTGTGGATTCTTTTGTTAGATTACTTTCCTCTGAAATGCTAAATGAAATAAACAAATAAGAATTTAACAAGGAGACAGGAGAGAATATTTTGGGGTAGGAGTGACATAATATCAAAGAAACAATTTACCAATTTTACCAATTTACCAAATTTGCCTTGGTTTGGGAAAATAAGATAATCCTTCCCTTCCCTTCTCTATTTAGTCAGTAAACTCAAATGCCTTCAGCAGTTAGGCAGGAAACACAAATTACACAGAATCACCTCTGTAGAGGGGTCTGTGATGATCTAAGGAGCACAAACCTCATCACGAAAATTGTAAATTCAGGGAAAAAAACACTGGCTAGCCGGTGAAGATATCTAGATAGATGATAGATAGATAGGTAGGTAGATAGATAGATAGACAGACAGACAGACAGACAGACAGACAGATAGATAGATAGATAGCTGCTAGTTTTTAATCCCTAATTTAGTTCTAGCTGAATGAAGTTCTATGCAAGAATGATATTACTCAGTACCTCGTAAATGCTTGTTAAATCAAGGGGCCCTAGAGACAATTCAACTGAAGGGTAATCATTAATTAAGTTTTCTCTAACCTGTATACATTTTTCTGACGATGATAATGGCTAATAATTTGACCACTTGAAGAAATCTCATGTTACTCAAAACGAATTGGCAGCGTCTGATGAGCATGTGTGGGGAAAAGGCAGAGAGAGAGGTAAAGCACCAGCTTAAATGCTTGGAAGCTGATAATCAGCAAAGTGTTCATCATTAACATTCAGTAAATACCCTTTTAAATTTTTTTCTTTTGTTTCCATATCTGCAGATAGAAAATAATGCTTCCAGTGCCTACCTCGGAGTGGTATTATGAATATTAATCATGTTAGTGCCTTCCAGGTACTTTGAAGATGAAAAGGACTAATTAGTATCAAGGCATGAAGTGGCAGCCAAGACATCCATAACAATTAGAGCAAACAGGAAGGAGGCATCCCTGAGAAACTTGGAAGCAATACAGCAATGTACTTGTTTCTGTGCAAACCTTTTAATAATGAAAGCCTCTGAACTCCTCTTCAGATGAAAAGAGGCTCAACTGTGTCTTTAATTAGATCATCCTATTGGAGCACAATATAGTGCTAAAGAAGATTTAATAAAGCATTTTGTCTTTTTATTACTTTGATTCGATGCAACATATCTGCTCATCCAAGCAAGATGTTTAACTTCAAAAGAAGTCCTGTCTACCCTCCCCTCTGGCCAATAAATAACTCCAAAGGGGGGAAATGCCATATATTTGGAGCATCCCCATAATGCTGAGTGGTGAAAAGATTCATCATTTTTTTCTACTGTGGACATGGGTCTTTAATGATTCCTTTGCTTTCTTCCTACAACTGGTAGAATTTGTAAGATATTAAAAGTTACTAGTTATTGATTAAAACACGCGACAAAGTAATTTTGAAAAAAATATCTAATTATTCAACAACCGTGATCTGACATGATCCTGGATATCCTCATTAGATTGGGAATTTTAGGAATAAACAAAATTAAGTCACAATCTGTTGGCATAGAATTCTCTGTATCATGACAAACTTATTCTAAACATCCTTTCTATACATAGATTTATAATTAAGTTCAGTTCTTGCATTTAAAATTATGGTCAGGCTAAGCCTGTAAACAAAAATAGAATGTTTAGGAGGTCAAGGAATTGATTTGGGGAATTTTTTTTTGCCTTTTTTAAAAAATTCATCTTAACAATAATATTAGCATAGATGATCAGATTATCCAGACAACCATCCTGAGTCTATACATAAGAGAACTTCAGACAAACCCATCCAAGTAAATTAGTTGACAATGACTGAGCAGCCTGGATAAAAATGAGAAGAAAAAGATAGACAAACCACAGGGAGAAACTAAAATAATATCAATAAGGACAGAGGGGAGAGTGAGCAATCCAGTGACTTCACTGTCTTAGCTGCGCTACGCCCAAAAGCCACGGTGACTTTTTTACCCTTAACAAAAATTTGACTATGTTAATGAATCAACAGGCACTCATATTAGCTGGCTAAAATCCTCAGATAAGCAAAGAGAAAAAAAGAAAGAAGTATCTCAGATGAGCCTGCAGGCCACAATTGTTAAGGAACGACAGAATTTCTAAGTGACTTCTTAGAAATTTTTTTGCATAACACAAACCAATAAAAAAAATAAATAAGTCATTCCTAACATCTCTCTTTTACAAGAAAATGATTGGTTTCTATATATGCCTACCTGAGCTCCTCACTACCTCCCTCATACCTTTGGAACCAGAGAAATCTGAGTTCAAATGTTACATTTATCATTAACAGAGGCTTTTGTTTTCTTACCTGTAAAAATGGAAATAATAATACCTACTACGTGTTGCTATAGTGCAGATTGAATGAGAAGAATACAGAAAATTCTTGGAAAATAGCAAGTTCATGCACTCACTCACTTTCCACACACGCTCACACATGCACACATACACTTACCCACAATTCCACTCATGTCCTCTGAGCTAACATCTTAATACTCATTTGTGTATTCTCCTACCAGCTTTTCTGCAACAATATGTGTTCAAGACTACATGTAATAACTACACATGTCCAGGTAAAAATTTGTTTTTTTGTCTGTAATTTAAAATTTTCCCAAAAAACAATTATCCGTTTATTGGGGGTATTTGACCTGGACGTTTGGGAGCATGTAGACACAGCTTTAAAAATTGCGAATTTCTAGAGAATAGAGCTCATCACATTGAAGGACATGGCCTAAAGCAGAGGTCCCCAACCTTTTTGGCACCAGGGACCAGAGCTCCTATGAGACTCTAATGCCTGATGATCTGAGGTGGAGCTGAGGCAGTAATGCTGGCACTGGGCAGCAGCAGCAAATACAGATGAAGCTTAGTTCAGCTAGGTCGTCTGCCACTCGTCTCTTGCTATGAGACCTGGTTCCTAACAGGCCATGGACCAGTACCAGTCTGCGGCCCGGGAATTGCAAGCCCCTGGCTTAAATGGTCATATTTCTTGTAACTAAAGGGACATTGAGTCCACCAGCAAACCTACTCACTGACACTGGACAGCTCCTGGGAGTCAGTCCCCATTGGCAAGCGATAAGGGAATGGTCCTGCTGACAGGCAAAATGTGACATCCACCACACTGGCCAGACTTGATGCAAGCCAGATAATGGACTTGAGGAGAGTCACCAAAAGAAAATTTTGAAAGATCGGGTCTTAGTCAAGGTCTTTGTGATTACACATTAAAAAAGCCAACTCGATGCAGCTTAAGCAAACAAGACTATTTCTAGGAAGGAACTAAGCCCAGATATCTTTCCAGAACTGGAAAGCCATCAAGAACCCAGGCAGTTCTCTCTCAATATCTCTCTCTCTCTCTCTCTCTCTCTCTCTCTCTCTCTCTCTCTCTCTCTCTCTCTCTCTCTCTCTCTCTCTATCCCCGCCACCCATCTCTCCCATCTTTCCTTGTGATGAAACTATTCAACACAGACTCTCATGTCTGTGCCATTGAGTTACAGCCACTCACAGAGACTGACTCCCTGGAAGGCATTCTGAAGGCCCTTGCTTAGATCAAATGATACTAACATGTTTGCCAGATGCTCATGCTTGAGCTGAAGTGAAGCTCTCAAGAAACGAGACCATTGTGAAGATGGTCACTGTAAAAGTTTCAACTACAAAAAAGATCACAAACTTGGAACAAACTAACAACCTAACAAACTGGTGCTAAGCCTCAGCACACCCACGGAGAGAGAAGGATGCAGAGTTTGGAAGTCTAACTGGCATGCCCATCCCTAACATTCGTAGGGCCCAGAGCAAGAATGCAAACCAAGGCCTATATATCATATATCTAAATATTTAAAGTTATAATCAGTCAAACTTACAAACAACTAAAATATTTTATACCCTGACCTTAACAAAGACACCCTCACAGCAACTGGGAAGGCCAGTTCCAATTCTCAGATCCCTTGGAGCTCTGCATCGGAACGTGGGGGAGGAAGACAGCTGGCCCAAGAGCCACTCGCCTTCTTCTCCACAGCAGGTATCTCAGAGGAGCTCCACATGTGTACGTAGAAAACCCATCCCAAACATCCAAGTTTTGCCCACATCCCTCTCAAATAGTCCCCCCCTGTGCCCAGGTGATGAGAAGCACAGACCCTGGAAACGGCTGTCTGCAGAGAGAATTGCAGGGTCCTAGGGACATAGAGCGGGGTTTTTCAACCTCGGGACTACTCATACTTTGCTCTGGAAAAGTCTTCGTTGTAGGGGAGAGAAGTTGGTGTTCTTGTACATTATAGGATGTTTTGCAGCATCTCTGGCCTCTACCTAGTAAATGCAAGTAGCATTCCCCTCCCCTCAAAGTTTTAACATACAAAACGGTGTCTAAACATTACCTGATGTCTCCTCGGGGATAAAATCACTCCAAGTTTAGAACTACCTACCTACCTAGAAGGCTTGTGCTTTGACAAGTGGCAGAGTTGGTAGAGGCCAGAATGGGCTGAGGGGCTCTCTAAAGTATGGGGACCAGAACAGGGCCTGATCCTCCCAACAACTCAGCAAGGTAAGTACTATTAACCTATTTTTATAGATGAGGAAACCAAGGCTTGTGCAGTTAAGCATTCTGCTGACTTTTACACATCTGGAAACTGGCAGAACCAATCATTAAACTTAAGTCTATCAGGTGCCAAACAAGCTGAGACGAACTTAATATAAAGCCAAACTAGAATCTCAGGCCTCAAAGTGACCTTGATAGTAAAGAGACTCTACTCAATTCTTCATCAGATGTGGCGCAGATTTGTTGATGCTCAAGAAATGATACGTGATGATAAAGAAGTGTTTTCTCCTGTTCGGGGAAATATCCGAGAGATGAAAAGGAGGTTATTCCTAACCTTAATGCCAACACTGTCTGTTTTAAAATATCATATCTGAATGGAAAAGATCCATATCCCCCATCTCTAATTCATTAGTTAACATGACTTTAACTGAATAAGAATCTGCTCTTTTGAAATTAATAAAAATTTTGTCCATGCAATGAAGCCAAGACTTAGGAAAGATGCATGTAAATTAACATGCAGAACTGTGTGAGCAAGGCCACAAAATCACATAAATCTTTCAGAGCAGGGTCCACAATTTCCTAGTTTTTGATCTAACACAGTGTACATTACATAAAAAGCACTAGGAAGTTTTGTTAAATGGATGAATGGTTTTGAATTCCCCTCGATCATTTTAGTTGAAGAAATATGCTTTCCTCTACTCTCAGGAAGGTTTTTGAATAATTACCTCAACTTTTTACTTAACTTTAACAGTATAAAAACAATCTAAGAGAGAGAGCCGTGGAGCATATCACATTTAAAAGTTTTAAAATAGATTTTGAATTTGCTGCAGTGCAGTTCACATGAAGCGACGTATCTAGCAAAACCAAATAGCATGTGTCACCAGAAAGCTGCAATGCATTAATAAATACATTTGCCGATACTGGACCAAGGGTAATAGTACACAAGGGCAAAGGTTAAACAGTTGGAGGCCCTGGCTTCATAGCAGACCTGAACTGTTATTTAAATGTCACAAATGTCAGTGTTCGTCTTCAAATAGCATTACAGTAGGATTAGTGTCCTAAGCCTTGTTCCAATTTATGGAGAATCAGGGAGAATGATTCTCATCAACCTGGTCCAAAGCAGGAGGAGATTGATTTTCCTTTACTCTCAGTCTGTTTTTATGAGTTTTCCAGACCCTACCTTTCCCAGCCTGCATCATCGATGGGAACTGCCAGATCTGCTTGGAGGCCATGTGTGAGCAGTGAATCTGAAAGAGTTATGGCTCGTTGGGAAACCAACAAAGAAAATCCTGCGCCTCTCAGCCACCTCCTCCTTAGCAGGGCTCCCTGCAAATATCAGAACCAGTAGTGACTTAAACCAATGGAACAAACGTAGGTGGGACCCCCCCCTCCCATCCCCTAATTGAGGCAACAAGCACAGAACCAAGACTCATTAGTCTTTGTTCAACCAGGATAAGGCATGTGATTCTGAAGCTCTTTTAATCCTTATTAGAACTTATCAGTGTTCTTTTTAGTGGTAACACACTTGTATTTGAACACCTGTGATGTGCCAAGTGTAATAGACACAGCATTTCATCTCACTTAAGCTCACAGAGCTAAATGAAGCAGGCGTTGTTATTATTACGTCTCTTTTAAATGATGAAGATAGACTAAAGGTCTTACAATTTGGCAAGGGTTACCTGATTCGAGGCATCTCCCTACTGACAATTATGTAAATGAAGAGGCTTGCAGAGAGGGAAAAGGCAAAAAGATCTGAAGACCACAAAGCTTTATTCCTTGAAGTAGTACCCACCATGGACATGGGGTTCTGTGGCTCAAAGGGCTACAGCATTTGAGGCCTAGGCCTCCCCAGGACCCCTGGCCGGGGCCGGGCGTGGCACTTGGCACGCTGAGCAACGTCCAAATGAGAGCAGTGTCCGTCCTTGACACAGCCCTTTCCCCTTCAGAGCTTTGGACGAGGCACAGGGGTGACGTTCAAATAGAAGGCGGAGCCTTTCCTACCACAAAGAGGACATGGAGGATGTCAGAGGAGGTCATGGAGACCACACTGTGGGCCTCCTGAAGCTCTTTGAAGAGAATGGCAGAAAATGGCAGGCCAGGTGAACTAAGGGAAGCGGCCATCTCTCCACTCCAGCCCTTTCTGACTCCCAGGCCTTTGAGAGTTGCAATAATTTTCAAAAAGAAATGAGATTCTAGTTGTGCTGAGGAGTGTTGATATGTGTGGTGGTATGCGAAGGCTGTATGTGGCCCGCAATAAAAATATTTGGGCAAATAGCTACTGCTAGGCAAGGAATTCGACACACATTAAAATCTCCAGAAAGAAGATGTGGTACATATAGACAGTGGGATACTACTCAGCCATAAGAAGAGATGAAATATTGCCATTTGCGACAACATGGATGGATCTTGAGAATATCATGCTATGCGAAATTAGACAGAAAATGTCAAAAAACATATGATTTAAACTGAAAGCAACAAATGAACAAACAAAACAAACAAACAAACAAAAACTCATGGACACAGACCACAGTTTAGAGGTTACCAGAGCGAAAGAGGGGAGAGGAGAGGTGGATAAGGGTAAAGGGGGTCAAAAACATGGTGACAGAGGAGATTTGACTTTGGGTGGTGAACACATAATGCAATACACAGATGCTGTATTATAGAATTGTACACTTGAAACCTGTATAATTTTATTAACAAATGTCACCCCAATAAATTCAATTTTAAAAAAAGATCTCCAGAAAGAAAACACTCAGGCACTCTCCGCTGTTTTAAAAGACATATGCTGTATATTATTCCTTTCCCCATATGAGTATGATCAGATGACACAAATAAACATCAGTATAGATACCTGTTTGGGGGGCACATTGACTATTAATGAGATAATACCAAAATACTATAAATTGATGCCACATTGCAAAATACAGCTAAACGTTTACTCAATAATAACTAATCCTTCATATGCTATGAACATAAAATGTACTGAGTACCTATTATGTATAAGCTCCATTATTAGTCACTTGTACATAATGAATTTCTTTCCTCACAACAACCCCATAAGGTAGGTGGTATTATTAACCTCTTTTGTTAAAAAAAACAAAAACAAAAACAAACAAAAAAAAAAACACAATTGTGTCTCAGAGAAGCTAAATGACTCCCAAAGTCTCAAGGGTAAAAACCTCTGAACTGGGTCTTTTGAGTCTCAAACTCTTATGCTTCATTACATCACACTGACAGCTCAGCTAAGCAAATCGTATATGTGGGTGGGCAACTGCAAAGAAGAGACTTAATGATAAAGGTCATTACTAGGTAGAGATTTTTATTGTGACAGAATCTTGCCTAGTAGTAGGTAGGTTCAGGTTGCTAATAGTGGCAGTGTCCATGTCTAGACACTTACGGTTAGATCTACAAACATGAAGGAAAGATTTATCTTCCTATTTTAAAAATTATTATTGAAGAAACTAGAATTTGATACTCAAATCAACCATCATGTCATTCTAAGGAGTCCAAACTCACCTGGAAATTATTAAATGACTCTGTTTTGTTTGCGTAGACAAGGTCTTCTTCACTGTTGTCATTTTTTCAGTTAAATTCTCTTGTTTTTAATAGTTAATGCATACCCACAAACCTTACACACACACACACACACACACACACACACACACATCAAGTTATATTTGAATAAAAGCAAGGAAGAACAGCAGAATTCAAACAATTTCTATTTTATGTTTTTAACGTAGGAAATAATCTATACTAGGTTTTCTTAAGTTTACCATATTTAAAAAATTGGTGTCCAAGTTTAACAAACTTTAGACTTTGTCTGCTAAAACTTTTCCACAAGAGAAAAGAAAAAATTCATCCCCATACATAAATGGAAAAGAATATTTTTAAGCTTTTGTTCTGAATTTTTATGTGACATTAGAACCTACAGTATATTATCATCTCAAAATAATTTTTTCATAAAAAATAATAAAAAAGTTTTTTGAACTAGACTTCAAATTTATGTTGTAAAATGACCAGATTTTTATCCCCCTAGCTGTGCCAGAAAACCTTATGCTCTCATCACTTTTCTCCTCTTCTAACATATTAAACATCTACACCCGTCCTAAAATGTTTGGCAATCAGTTGGTCCTAAAGAGTGAGTATATATTATCTGACAGAGAAGCCACTTTGCTGAAGAGAAGTAGAAATTAAGGAATGAGGGGGCCTCATTTGAGGGCAAAAGGGGTGCAGGGAGAGTGGTAGTAGGGAGAATCAGGGTCCAGGAAGAAAATGTTCTTGGGCTACAAAAAGGCTTTTCAGTTTGTAACAAAAATCCAATTCAACTTACAAATTAACTTTTTTTTAGTTCACTAATAATCTGCAAATAATGTCTACATTAAGCTAGGAAGTAAAACCATTCAATTAAGGAATTAAAAATATCAACATGAACTAAGAACTTTCTGATGGTAAATGTATAATGGCTCTTTTGTTAGTTTGTAAAATAAGTCCAGGAAATATTTTGATAGATTAATACTCAAATGAACAGCAAGTTAAAATTTTCCAGCACAGCCATACAGTCTGCTTTATTGAGCACCAAACAGAAAGTTGCAAACGTACCAACTGGATAACAATCTCTACACTGTTAAATTTTAGCAGGTGGAATTCCAGCTTGCCAAAGACTCAAAATTAGGAAACTACTCTTCCAGCCATCTCCAGACTGCCAATTCTTTTTTTGGTGAACTTGAAACTGTAGGAAGATTGTCCTTAAGTATGTGATCGGATCTTGAACCAAACCTTTGTTTTCTATTACTTTCCAAAGAGGTCTTTATGTCAGGCAAATAACTCAACAGTACATTATAAAACGGATAAAGAAAGATGGTGGAACATCAGTAAATGCTGATCATGGGCTTTCTGAAGGCTGAATCTTGCTTCTACATATTAATCTAGTTTACCCAAAAGGCAATAATGAGAATTACTAGACACATCAAAGAAACAAGGCCCCTTTATTGGCTAGAATAGGATAAAATAACTAAGCTACATATGGAGATTTACTTTACTGCAGTTTTTCTTTTCCTAAGATGCCTTAAAATATTTTAATTTAAATATGATATACCATTTTATCCTTTCTGGACACAAAGATAGTGGTGAGTGTTACACTAACTCAGTGAGCCATGAAGAGATGAGCTGTAAAACATTTAATATAGGACCGTGGTGGTTATTAACAACTGAATAATGAATTGCATGTCACACAATGCATGATAGTTATCTATGTTGCTGAAGTTATAGCTGAGGAATTATTGGTCTCCCTTATCTGTAAGACCAAATGTAGCATGAGATCAAAAGAGGCAATAATTGTACAGGAAATAACATCTTAACAAAAAATTCCTCTGAGGATGAGAAACTGATTTATAAAGTTCAAGATTAGTTAGTACTGAGTATCATTTTAGGTTACCCAAATTGGAGCAAATATTTTTAATAATATCTTTAATAGATCATTGCAGCCAGGACAAAACGCTAAAAAATTACCAAACCGCCAAATTAGAAACTGAAATAAACAGAATGTGAGGTTATTTTCAGTCACTGACATGGCATAGAACAAGGTCATATAACAAACATAATGTAATTATATAAACCTTTTTCATTGGAAAAAGAAGATGACTCTTAAAGTCCACTCCAGAAGCCCCATAGACCAAATGGAATCCCTATAAGCAAAGGAGACAATTGGGGATTTCTGGTCTGTGCCAATTTATGACATTCAGTGTTTTCTGAATTGGCAGCTTCTGTTGAGTCCAGTTTGGGCATAAGAAGCACTTGGAGCAGATTGATGGACGATTCATACCAATAGTTGGTCAATTAATAAGATCCTAAGCCAGATTCTTTTACCCCCTTACCAAAGGACACTAACAAAGAAAACTTTTGAAAGTCACTAACTACTGATTACTTTACATAATTTGTCAACATCCTTAAAGATCTACAGAGGCAGAAAAATGCCACATGGCTTTCCCATCTTGCACAGACTTCCTTAGCAAAAGTTCAATCAAAATATTTCTCCATTCAAAACACAATTAAGGTTAAGTGATATAAAACTTTCTTTTTATTTCTTATTAATTAATTAATTCATTCATTCATTTATTTATTTATTTTTAAGCATTTTATTTATTTTTCCCTCTCCCCTCTGGATATAAAACTTTCTACAATGTTAACTATCTAAACATTTAAAATTAGGTGTTTGTCAAGAGGGAAAAAAATAACAATCGCTATATCTGAGTGAGATTAAGAGTGATTTTTAGTTGCTTTTTAATCTTTATTTTCCTAGCTAAATACATTAAACACATATTATCTGTAAAATAAGAAAAATAAAAAATTTTCAGAAACATCCACAGTATGGACTTGAATTTTAGATACTAGTTGATTTTTCATTCCTCATTTTGCTTATATTTATGTCTCCTCTTCCAAACACGATCATGTTTCTAACACTTTCCATTTCTCTTTGTTGACCCTTTGGAATGTTCTGTAAGCACTTGGGTCTCACTTGTTTTGCCCATCGATGGAAAAAATTCTGGAAACGTTGTTAAGCAGCGCTAGATTAAGACTCTAGTAAACCAAGTGAGGGTCTGATTTTTCTGCTAGGCCTACATGATAATCATAGCCAGTACCTTTTCCTCTGATTTAAATACATAGATTTTGTGACTATTTACCTTTCCTTGATCTAACGACACAGTTTTAAGACTAATTAATTCTATATAATTACCATTTTCTAGGAATATAATCCTGAAACAAACCATTTTCCTTTCACATTTTAAAATTCTACTAACATTATCTGTTTGTGGTGATAAATGAGCTTGTATGATTAATACAGAATGCAAGAATACGAGATTACCTATGGATCAGAAGTTGGCTTCATATCAACCACTGTTATGTTTGAATAATGTTAACATTATCTTTTCCTAACTGTGTTAGAGACTTTAATATCTGTCAAGTCTTGTCCCTGAAGCTTTCCCTGCCAACTCATTCACGGTGCTCTCCCTAAGTTTCCGTAGCTCTGTCTGGGGTTTTGCTCACCAGCCCATGCAGATTACCCTGTTTTCCCAAACTGACTGTGGGCTCTCTATGGCAGTTTGCAACTCCCCTTCCAGCACTCTCTCTCCTGATCTCAGTGCCTGACGGCATGTCTAGCATATGTCTCTTGCTTGGTTGACGTGAAGGACTGTACTTGAAAACACTTCGCTTTTTCAATCCACCAAATAGCCATCTTTAATTGGGTGTAGCCAGTATGTCATAGCAGGAGAGACAACATGGTAGGGTCAAAAGCCCACCAAACTGGGAGTCAGGGGTCAGAAGGCCAGGTACAAACTCTGCTTGTCACTACCCCTGTGCCCCCGGACAAGCCATTTCACCTCTGGGTTCAGCTTCTCCATTTGTAAAACATTAAGGTCTATTCCAGCTCTTAAATGCTAAGATTCTGTATGTTCAGAATCCCTAAGAATTGTTTAGAGCTGCCCTGTCCGATACACTAATCACTAGTTCACACGTGGCTATTCAAATTCAAATTCGAATGACTAAAATGAAGCACGGTAAGTAATTTCGTTTCCCATTTGCACGCGGCCCACTCAAGTGCCTAGTAGCTGCATGTGGCTCGTGGCTGCTGTGGTGGCACAGATGTGGACCATTCCCACCACCACCGAGGGTGTGATTGGACAAATCTGATCTAGAATGAGACCTTAAACGTCATAGCTGTTCTAGTGATGTACCAACCAGTCCGATTAAATTTAATTAAATATATTACTCTCATTTCATTGCCAGTTTTAATACTCGCAATTCATACATTACAAATGCAGTACGTACATTTTTAATGACAGTTACTTATAAATGCTCCTCTTTTAAAAAAAAAAATGAATATAGCAATAAATGTCATGATTAGAGCAACAAGCTGAAAACAGGCGCCTAGGATTTCACCATTCCCATTCAGATTTCCTAATTCCGTCACCCCGCCCTCACACTTGGCAATTTTCTGTGTGCACACCTTTCTTTCTCCTGTTTCTTCCACTTGGAATGATTTCTCTTTCCTTTCACACTCCATCCTAGGTCCAAATTCATTAAAATCTTTTCCATAGTTATTCTGTGGCACAGCTGGGAAGAACTATTCAAAATGCAGCGGTGACAGCTTAGGGATCTGGATGGATCATTTAAAGAGGTTGCGTAAGGGTGAGGCCCATGCTGCCAGCACTATGCTGCTTTGCCTCAACTTGTGTCTATCAAATACACGAAAGCTACGTGGTGAATTTGCTAAGGCTGGGACTGCCTGAGAAGGTGGTAGCCAACCTCACCAAAACACATGCTGAAAATGAGGGAATAAAATCGACCGTGAAAGAAAGAGCCTTTCAGTCATAAGCAACAGCTAAAGCAGTCTGCCTCTTGTGTGTGTCTGGAAAAATGCCAAAATCCTCTGCCCAGTAGCCCACCCAGCCCCAGTGGACAACATGGAACCAGGTTATGCAAATGTGTAAGGTATCAGCCCTGGCCCTAAGGAAAGGTGGCAGGGCCAGCGGTCCGTTCATAAACTTCCGAAAATGGATCCAGCTGGTGTAGACTTTAAATAAATGGTCAGTAAAAATCTATTGTGTTGTGTTTTTGCTACTTCCATTGTCTTGTACTTCAGGATAAAGGCTACTATTTCTTTCCTATTGAAAGTCAGGTCTTCCTCTTTGAAACTGTGATACCACTTAATAGCACTCTCGAGGTACTTACCACGCACTCTTTTATTGTATTGTGCCCATTTCTTAATTCCTTTACAAGAATCTGACAAGAAATAGATGAATGAATGAATTGAAAGAATAAATTTATGAGTGAATCCTCCACAGCAAATCCCATTGCTATTGCCCACAGACAACCCAGGTCTTAATGTGTCTGTCCCACCTTAACCCAGTCTTCCACTTGTGACTTACTTAAATTCCCTCTTTTTAAATGAAAGTGGCATATTAGTTACACATAACAAGAAATGCCCAACAACGTTAACTACAAGGATATGTTGTTGATATGGAGCAGTTGGAGAACTACTAAAGAAAGTGCTCTTTGGCCATATTCCCTAAAATTTACCTTATAGTCTACTTATTGCTTCTTTATTTAAAATAATTGTTAGTATTTTTCGCATCATACTTAATTAGACATCCAATAAAATTACCTCTATGTAATAATTTTTTTAAGTTGTACATACCAATATTAATTGTTACTAGCACTCGTTTTCTCATAAAACTTCTAGCTCAGTAACATTCAGAGGCATTTTCCCCTAGTTTTCTCAAAGTTAATAGTACCTAAAAATTATCCATAACTTTATCCATAACCAAACATTGCACTCACGCAGTTATCATGGGCCCATACTTCATGCAAGTCATTTTCTATGATCTTAAGGAAAATACACGGGGTTTCCATTTAAACTTATTGTATGGCTCTGACACTGCCTGAAGGACAATAATAATTTCCTGTCATACTCCACTAAAGCTTCTTTTTTTGTTGGACTTCCCTCAAGTTTTTAATTCTTGCTATAGCTTAAGAATTCATATCCTTCAAATGTCTATATTATACTACCAAGCAGAAAAAGCAAAATAATTTATATTCTGCAACCAGGCAAATATGACTTAGAGGAAACTTGGAAACTGATTAACTGTATAATGTGATAATAAATTTGTTATGACTTTTGCTTTATTAAAATTGCCAGTTTTACTAAAAATCTGACTTCTTGGTATTAATTCTACAAATTTTCTTGCACATATGTAAGATAATACATGTATAAGGTTATTTATTATAACACTGTCTATAAAAATAAAAGATTAGAAACAACATCCACCAATAGGGGACTAAATAAATTACAATATATCCATTTAATAGAATGATATGTAAATGTTTTTAAAAGAATGAGAATGCTTTCCACATAATGCATTTCAAAGTAACTTATTACTTTGCTGTCTATAATAAAAAATATTATAAACTCTAACCAGGCCCACCATAAGGTGACTAGATAAATAAATGATAATACATCCATTCAGTGGAATAGTACACAATTATGAAACAAAAAAATGAGGCTACTCTGCATATAAGGGAAGATCTCCAAAATACATTATTAAGATTAAAAAACAATATTTATAGCATGTTAGCTTTTGCATTAAAAGAGGGAAGGATTTAAGATAAATTTGCATAAAGCAATTCCAGACAGGTAGGTAAGAAAATAATAAAAATGACTATCAAAAGGAAGTAGAATTGGGTACATAAGAGACAAGGAGAGAGAAAAACTTTTCACAATATATCACTTTATAATTTTCATTTTTAACCTTGTAGATGTATTGCTTGTTCAAAGAGATTTTAATATATGTTCCCATTATCATTGTCATAATGTTTGTTGGAAAAGTGGGTTTTAAAAGAATCCAAAATATATCGTTCTCCATCCTTCTCTTGCCAATTCCCCTTCTGCATTTGGCCCTCCCCTCGTCTCTATCAAGTACCTTTCCAAAGCTCACCTAAGCTGAGGAAAACAGGTAGGGCACTTTGAAACGAAGTTGACACTGATCCAGTTTGAAATCTAACAAGACATTATGCTAAATAATGAAGTAATCTGGAGGACATATTTGCCTAGAAATGAAAGATAGGATGTGTGGGTTGCGTAATGGCCAAAAAGTTGAATAATATGGAATTAATTTTACCTGCTTCTCGCTCACATTTTCTTGGTCTACTTATCAGAAAGCTTAATGAAAATGCTCTCATTCTTAAGTGAAGGTAATGATTATCAATTATCAATTATCTCTGAAGAACTAATTAATATTTTATTTCACTAGTTTAAACAGATTTTAAGAAAAAGAGAAGGTAACTAAAATTTCCTTTTAAATACTAAATCAGTCTTTAAAATTTTTAAGTCATTAAGCTTTATTTGGAAATCTGTCATCATCTGAGGTCTTATACAGCCTTCCATTTATTGGAAATTAATTCACAGAAAAAAAGCAACAATTAGATTTGGTGTTCAAAGGCCCTCCCAGCAAAAGGTATTAAAATGTCAACCTCATTTAAATGAGACATTATTGACCCCCATTAGTAGGACACGTGCTTGGCTTGGCTTTCTCTAATGGTGGTGATGGATTTGCTCTTGTCCATCCACACACCCCTGCCATGTCCTCTTATGACCTGGGGCAGACATATGCTAGACAGCTGGCTAGACGAGGTCTGTGGCCACTGAACAAAGCAAACCTTGCTGGCCCACACAAAGATTGAACCTGTGACCTTGCTCTCATTAGCTCAATGCTGTAACCACCTGAGCTAAACAGCCACCAAAAAAAGTATAGGTTGAACGCTATATAGCTAGATGTCTGTGTGTGGGTGGCAAAGCTAAGTATAAAGTAGTATGTAACAATGGGCATAAAACTGGTACTTAGGCATTAAAGTAGAATGTTGTCAGTTATGTATCTTAAATGTCTTGCATCCCACGCCCCAGTGGCATTTTACAAGCTGAGAACCAAAATTGACCACCTTAAAAGGAATTTTATTTCAGTTCTGTACCACAATTCAATGTGATACCAATGTTGAAATAAAGAAATTAGCCATTGAAATCAGTAATTAACCAGAATCTGTTAGTGGATTCCAGCACTAAAGTCCACATCTCGTTTGATCTGTAGTTGATAGAGATAGAAGTGAGAATGAGACCCAAGAATTTGTGACTACAAGACAGAGAAGCTATTTATCCAAGCAAAGCTTTGTGAAAAAAAACATCTGTGCTCAATCTACATGTTTTGGTTGAATATCTATGTTTTTTGTGGGGTTTTCACATTTTGTTTTTTGACATAAGATTCCTGGTTACAGAGATTACTAAATGGGAGGGATCTTACACTCATAGAACACTCAATCATGGAGAAAGTCACTAACGTCTAGATTCTTAAGTTTCTCTTTAGACCTGAATAGACTGTTATTCTGGTGCCAATTTCTAAGGGTCACCATGACCATAGGCCCAAGGGAATAGTTATTGAGTGTAGAAAATCCCAGATTAGATGAGAAGTTTAACCACAAATGCAATATGAGCAGTTTCATTGCCAAGATTTTTTTTCAAAGGATGAGATGAAGTTCCAACCATAAGCCCTAACTTCTCTCTCATTCGAATAAATTCTTCCTGCTAGGAGTGAGCAATGACAGGGACTTGGTCAACACATTAACCCCCAACCACTAGGAGACAATTGAACTCATATCTTGGATGAGAATAAATATATCTCAGTTAACCATCCAAAAATACCACTTTCAAGCTCCTCCCCTCTTGAAAGATATAATTTCCCTTAGCACAAAATTCCAATTCAAGGCTAAGTCTCCTTTGTCTTTGTATCCCCGTGCCTAACAGAGTGCTTCCCACAGTGAAGGAGCTCAATAAGTTATTGAATTAGCAAACAGTGAATGACTGATCCTGATCCTAATTCGTCTTTCTATCTTTCCACACTATGTCACTTCACTTCTCTTACTTAATCCTTCACTCATAAAAGTCTTCTCCATGCCCCATGGACATGGCCAACTCTTTCCTTACTCCATATTTGTGCTCCAACAAAGGGTATTAGCATTTATTAAGTACCTGTCATGTATCACATTATATATGTTATCTCGTTTAATGCTAAAAAACAATAAGGTAGTCACCACTATACCCATTTTCCACAGGATACTCAGAAAAGTTGAGCAACCTCCCTAGATTACACAGGTAGAAGCAATGGAACCAAGATTTGGACCCAGAGCTATACGGTTCTAAAATGAAACTCTTCCCTTCTAGGGTATTCTTCTGCCTTTACCTACCCAAATTCTGCCTTTCCAAAACTGGTCAGTCTCTTAAGGTTTAGTGCAAACTGTAAGGAGAGAAACTCTTTTTTGTTCATCCCACAATGGTCTCTCATTCTTTTAACTTAATGTTATTCACACAATGTCTCAGGTAACAACCTTGGATTACCTCATCACTCCATCTATTATTCCTTTCTACTTTTCCTTTTAACTTTCATTAATCCATTCCCTCCCAGCCTAACTAAATTATAAGCTTAAATGGCAAAGTCTACAAGTTATAATTTGCTGCATCCCTTCACAAGCATTCAAGAGACTTCCACATGTGGTAAGCACCCAAAAATATGACTGAATAAAAATAACTGACTAATGTTGACATCTTCATCCTCCCACTAATAATTTTTGTGCCAAGTCCTATCATTATAAAGAAATGCTTCTTAAAGTATTTATCTCTTAAGGTTATTATAATAAATGACACTTTATTATAATAAAGAAAATAGGAAAACTTGAAAAACTTAAACAGTAAAATATTCTAAAGTCTTTATTATTAACCTTCTCAAGCACCTCTGCCTCTAAGAAGTCCAAACCAGTATTTGTGAGATCATCTTAAGATTTTCCTTGTTTCCTTCAAATACCCTCATTTTCAAAGGTTAATTACTTGGTTGTAAAAGCGCACTCCAGAATGAAATTTAACCCATGAGTTCTCCATCTTCAGGTAAATATCCTTAGCAGTTTCTTTTCAAAAATAGAAAGCCATCTGTTTAACCAATTTGAATACATTCTTATAGAAGAATAAAATAAAATGCAGAGGCTCATGGATTTTAAGTACTTTTGAGTATTTGTAAAACACATTATGACTTTGATGCTTGGAAAAAATATGAAGTGGTGCTTTCGGCTATAAATCAGCACCAACAAATAAAGCTGAGCTAGAAGTGGGGATATCTTTAGGACAAAATTTTTTTGATCATCCAAAATGCTGATCATTTGTGGGCCATAGGAAAGAAAGATTTATTATCTTTGAATGGTTCAATTTTTAGTAAGATAAAGCACATATAATTTGAGAGAACATCAAAAAGAATGTGGTTCTTATTAATATCACATAACTTTTCCTACAAAACTTTTCCTTTCTCCAGCCTAGCTCCCATTAGAACCAAACTAAACATGTTGACAGCTACAACTTAGGAAGGTGTTAGGCCAATAGTTTCCTCTTTTGAGAAACTGGATTTTTAATTCAAGATCATGTTACTAGTTTTCTAGAAACCAAATACATGGGGAAAGACTCTATTCTGTAGGGTTTAATCACACACAAGTGGCAAAAACCACAGAACACAGCTCCTCATCAACTGGGCCTTCAACCACAGACTCAGTCTATGCACATTCGTCACTCCCATTGTCATTAGTATGAATAAAATTCAGATTTATTTTATTCATTGGGAAGAGGCTGGATCTCAGTGTTCATGATTAGATATGTTCTCATAACAATTATATTGTCTCAGTTCCAAAAGTGTTGACATGTATCAGTATGTTTTAGAATTCAATATTCTCCTCCAGAACAGAAAAAATCATTGTTTCCTGAACAATCTGTGACTTATTTCTTTTTTTATCCTAAATACCCATATGAATCTAAAGTTAGCAATTTTTTTTTAGAATTTTTAAGAAAACCGATTAACTCTAGCATGTCAGATTTGATTTATTATGTCTTGCATGCATTAGGCACTCGATAAACATTTATTGAATGAATGAATAAGTGAATGAATGAATAAATGAATGAATCACATGAAATTTGGAACACAACCCATAATCACAAAGGGGTGTACCCTAGAGGAGACTCCAGATGGAATTCAAGATAAAAATCTCAAAAATTAGGCTCAGATCTACCTTATGGAGTTGATTCCAGTAAATTTTGAATTTGAGTCTCAGGAGGAATGGTTTTAGGGTTTCAAAAATATGCAGACAGAATTGGTTAGGCAGAGGTCAAATACAATAGATGAGACTATCTTTAGAAGAATTAGCTTGAACCTTCTTTTGTATAGAAGAACAGAGTCCTCGGGGCTGTCTCCTAACATCCCTCTGGAGGCCATCCCTGAGTTGGTGAACCCAGAGTCATATTCCAGAGTTGTATGGCTACATATCAAAACAAAGCAAAAATGAGTTAATAACCCTGCATTCTAAGATCACCCTCACTCAATTCCTGCCCCTACTCCCAGTATTATTGGCACAGTTATCTCCAAGTGGGGAACTTGTCCATCTAGCCTGTGACTTGAGACACACATCAGAGTACAATAAAGGAGCCTGACATGAAGGTTCACATTTGAGTGAGCTGCTCCTTCTACACACTTAGGCGAGAAGCAGAAGGAAGAAGGCAATCAAGGCTATGTGGAAAGGGGTCAGACTACCTATTTCGATTAAGGAGCTGGTATCAAAATCAATGCATTGCACAAACATTGACTAATGACCTCGCACAGCATCAGGTTCTTCACACACTAAGTCATTAGCCTTTATGCCCAATAGACTGCAAGTGCAAAGAAGACAGAGACATATATCTGGATTCACTAAAGTATTGTCTGCTTAAAGCCCAGTGCCCATCATATACTAGATGTTAATAAATACATGGCAAATGTGTGAATAACAGAGGATAAGAGAACACACTCAGGTGCCAATCTGCATGGGTTTTGTTTCTGCCCTTTATTTACTAGCTGTGTGCTCCTTTGTGCCTCATTTCTCATCTCTAAAATAGGGATAATAACTGCATCTTAGTAATTGTGAAAAATAAATGAGTTAATATGAGAAACATACTTAGATCAAGGCCTGGCTCAGAGTAAATGCTATTATTATTATTATTATCATTATTATTATAAACATTATTATTATTATTATTATTTCAACCTCTAATTCCTGGTCTAGGGTGGAGCAGGGCCTTAACAAATTTCTGGTATGTCATACTATCTTAGAGGTTTTCATCACCTTGTGAGAATGCTCACCCCTTTTGTGAATGAGAAGACCAAGCTCATCACTCAACAAAAGGAATTCTCCAAATGGCCTAATGTCTTGCAATATTTAAAATGATCCTCCAGGGCGAGAAACTCATCTTCACTCTTGTCCTTAAGTATTAATAAATAAGTAAATAAGTAAGCTAATTAATTAATTAATTAATTAATTAAGTGATGTCCAAGTTGCTACCCAAGATTTATTGATATTAAACATAAAACATACCCTTCCCACACATGCATAATTTGCACTAAATATCATCACTGCAATTTTGATAGGTTCAAGGAGATTCCCGATATTGCTAATTGTTCACAGGGCTTAACCTCAGACAAGGATTCAGCTAAAGGCTATATTGAATTTCATCATTTCCATTTCCACTGCCTGTGCAGCAATTCTCTGAGGAGCTTCCGGTTATCTGGAATGGCCCGAGTGCCTGGATGTATGCACGTGGGTCACTGCGGAGGGCTGTGCGAGGTGAGCAGGAATGGGAACATCTTAAAACGAAACAGCTGCGCCAGGAATGGTCCAGGCTTGGGCGCAATGTGATAGCAGCTATTAAACTCCACTTTGAGCTTCTCTTGGCTTTGATGATTTCTTTTTTCCTCTCAAAAGTTTTTCATTCTTTTCCCGACCTTAACTCAACCTCATAAAAGCCCAATTTTTGTTTTGGTTCGTGTTAAAGATTTTATTATATCATTGTTAGTTTAGGGATTTTAATAGTTTGGGGGTTTTGTTTTCTTTTTGTCTGGTCTGGGAAAATTATAAAGTGGGAAAGACCGGTCATATTAAATTCTCCCAGATAGACATGGAACTAGGAATTCTTGCTCCCCAATGATCACCTGTCCCACAGCCCTGCCCTCCACGGCATTTCCCCCTGCTAAGCAGCTGGAAATGCCCATGTGTGCTACAAACCTTTTTTAGGCTGTGTGGTACCAATGGCCTTCCCGACATCTCGTTCCACTGTGAGCTAGTTGACTCAAAAGGTTTCATTTCAGCATCCAACAATGACGCCCTTGAATAAAGTTTATTAGTCACTATTAAAAAAAATAATAATAAGAGTTTAAATGCATTGTTAGAATAAAATATTATTTTTCATTCTGACAAAGGAAGTTAATGCACTTTAAGTTCCTTGGAAAAGATGTGTGTTATAGTAACACAAATCATTATAGAACTGAAAAAGATCATAAAGAAGTAGTTCTAAGGCCTTCCAACGCTCTAAATGAGGGAAATTATTTAAATGAACTGTAAATAATGTTCCCTAGATTAACAAACCTTAATTCCACCATCGTACTTAGCATAATCTTTTCTTAAGGTGATAATTAATAAGTCATCACCTAAAGACTAATGACGCTGAAATGAAGCCTAAACTTAAGTCAGCCAACTCAGTGGGACTTTTTCCAGCTCCCAACAACCACCTGGCATTCATCTCAATTCTCTGATTCTGTGTTTCAAATCAGCCACTCAAAGATACTATTTGCTGTCAGCAAGTCCCCTGATTTATTTAATCCTTCCCAAAATATGTCCTAAAATTCTCACGATGTAACCCCTATTTGTCATGACAGCAGCTCCTCTGCAATCACTCTCTGGCATTGTCAGGTGGTTTTAGAGGGCGTCGGTGGCCTGGAAAAGCGAGACCAACCTCCTGTTACCTTAGCTTCGCAGCAAACCATCAATAGACGTGTTTCATTACACTTGTTATCCAAGCATACTGCAAGTGCATGGTACCGTGGAGAATCAACCTAATTTTATATTTCCAATTTTAAGAATGACATTACTATCTACCCTATGCACCCTTAGTGTTTTTTTTTTTAAGATTAAACAATACAATATGGGGAATTATGGGTTCAAACAGAATGGGGGGGGGAGAAGGAAAAAGAAAAGAAGGATAATAAAAACTCTCCTCTGATTAACTTTAAAAATAGATCATGGATTGAAGTGGGTAAAGGGGTCAAATATACATTGACAAAAGAGATTAAACATTGGGTGATGAGCACACAATGCAGTATACAGATGATGTATTAGAATATTGTACACTTGAAACATATACAATCCTATTAACCAATGTCACTCCAATAAATTTAATAAAAATAAAGAATAAAAATATAAAATTAAAAATAAAAACAGATCGTGACAATCAGATTCAATGTAACCTAGTTTTATCTTCTAATGTGTAAAGCAGTCAGGTGATGGACTTAAAAAACCCCTGTGGTTTGCAAAGCAGAAGTCCTATGACAAAAAAAGTGGCATTTTTTTCTTCCCCAAAATAGCAGTAAGTACACATTATAATCCATAACAAAATCAGAAGAAAGTATTTGGAAGAATTTGAGTGGTGTGCTGAAAATCATTCTTAAAATTTATGACTCCTATTCTCAATCCCATTCTTCCTCCATTTTTAGGTCAGTTCTGGAAATCACTGAAGGTCTATCAACTTTTTTATTAAGATTTTTATTTTGAGGTAATTGTATGTTCTCATGCACTTGTAAGAAATAACATGCTTCCTTTACCCACTTCTCCCAACAGTAACATCTTGTGAAATTTAGTACAATATCATAACTAAGATACAGTTGAGATACAGAACATTTCCAGCACCTTTTACAGCCATACCCACTTCCCTTCCACCCCCACAGTTCCTTAACCTTTAGTAACCACTAAAGCTTTTCTCCATTTCTATAATTTTGTCATTTCAAGACTGGTACATAAATAGAACCATACAGTATATAGCTTTTGGGGGTTCACTTTTTCATAAAGCATAATTCTCTAGAGATTAATTCAGGTTTGTTGCACTTATCAATAATTTACTTATTCCTTTTTATTGCTGAGTAGTATTCCATGGTATGGTCATGCTCTGATTAACAGAATATGCTTCATTGTTAACAGAATGGTTAACAGTTTATCCATTGAAAGACATCTGAGTTGTTTGTTTCCAGTTAGGTGCTACTATGCATAAAGCTGCTACAAGCATTCATAAATGTTTCTGTGTGAACTTAAGTCTTCATTTATCTGTATAAATGCTCAGAAGTACAACTGCTAAGTCATAGGTAGTTGCGTATTTACTTAAGAAAGTGTCAAGCTGTCTTCCAGACTGGCTGTACCATTTTACATTCCCATCATTAAAGTATGAGGGATCCAGTTTTTCCACATCTCCAAATGCATTTGGTATTGTTGTGTTTGATTTTTAACCAAAGGCAGAGATTCAATTTGGGACAAAAACTGGCAGTAAGGATTTCAAATTTAATGTTTTCTGATGTAAATTTTTTACATTACATATGTAATCTGTCTCCCCTTCATTCAGACAAATACGAATATAATTTTTAAAATAAATGAAGATGATGAAACATAAACAGCATGATGTGGCTTTCAGAAAACAAATTGAAACCCAGCTCTGCCACCTACTACACATGTATGTGAACTTGGACAGTTATTTCACACCTTCAGTCAAAGCCATTGATGGTTCACCTCTTCTATCTTCAAAATAAAACAAATCAAACCTGCTTTTCCCGCCTTACAGAGATAATGAGTTCAAAGGAAAGAAATATACGAAAGCGATTTGTAAACCTTGAGGAGCTATACAACTACCTGGCAAAGAGTAAGGCAGGTTACAAAAAACAAAGTTGTTTACCTACGGGTCTTAATCATTCTGCCATAGAACGTCAAGGCAGAGAAATGGCAGGCATCACAATGACTTCTGAGTCTAGGACAGTGGTGCCTCAAAAGACTGGATGCAAGAAGATCATACTAGAAATTCTCTTTATATATGTTTTCATATAAAATTGGAAATGAGTTCACCAATGTCCTCACTCGGTCCTAGTCAACAGCTGCCTGGGGCACATAGGTAAGGGAAGCAGGGAGATCTCAACTGCAAAGGGGTTGACAGAGATCCCCTCAGAAACCCACATGCATGGAGATGTGTTATGGTATATCTGGCTCGGTTAGGTGGAAGTAGACTATATAATCCAGTTTTAACTAAACTAACTTTCATCAAAAGGACGGCTTAAAAAGATTCCTGCAAAATACTTTAGATTGAAGATAATTCAAAGAATACAGGTATAAACCATAAACAAGAAAATGGCAGAACGAACTGCTCCCCCTCCGGGTCAAGAGCTTTAGTCAGTCGCAAAACAAGGCAGAAACACCACGACATGAATCAAACGGCAAATTCGGCAAATTCGCGGAATGTGGATTTGCATCCACTGCTGATGATGCTAAATCACACCTAAAAATATTTAAACCTAACATTTAATTCTTCTTTATCACACCCTTTTTAAGTTTATTTCTGTGTGGGTTTACAATGCACGTAATATATCAGTAGAGTAATGCAGATATATAATTTGCATATACCTACACTTAAAATGTCTTACTGTTGGAGTGTGCAGTTAAAACTATGGAGAAACCTTGACCTCTCACTCTCTGCCTCTGAGAGGAGGCCACGCTCTATCTGTGGAGCGTTACCCCTTTTCCAACAAACTTTCCTTTAAAAAAAAACTATGGGGAGATCTCATTCACTGATCCCCACTCAGTTCATTATCTGAACTGAGGGGAGACAGAACTGTAAAACTGAATAGAAGCCGTGCTAAGTGGTGCTGGGAATGGACAAGGAGGAAGCACACATATTAGAATGTACAAGGATCAAATGGAGAGATGTAGAAGAAAGGGATTAGCATCTGTTGAGCACTTACTTATTTCATTTTATACTCTTGATACACATTATTCCTTTAATATAGTTCTATACTCGGAATGGTAGGTTTTACATGTAAGGAACTTGAGTTTCAGAGGTGGTAAGTAATTTGTTTCAAGTACTCAGCTTTTCAGTTGTGACATTTAAATTCAAAAAGAGCTGTCACTAAAAATATATTGTTATCATAGTCTCCTGGTTGCTTGCCCTGTCCTTAAAGGCTCATGATATCTGAAGCTGCTTGATTGTGGAGAGCTTGGTCATTAAAACCCCCTGAGGGTGGCCTTGGCCATATCAGCCACCCTCTTGGCAAGTATGAATCACATCTGACATTTGGTATTAAGAAAAGAAAAAATGGGGACACCATTGACCTAGGATATACCATTTCTCTAAAGTGTCATTTTCCCCAACAGACCACAGTAAATATAGAAAAGATGGCAGGAAACTGGGTTTCCTCTGCCAATCTGGTAAGTTCCTATTACTAGAATCATCTCTGAATATGTTCCTGGAGCCTCTGAAGACAACCAGAAGCCACTGCCTTCGTTCTGTCAAAATTCAAGGCCGGATGCCAATGCAGACTCCCCACGCAGATCTCCATGAAGTCCCTGGGCTGTCAACATGCCCACGCTTAAGTAGTGGCTGTCAGGAGGGTAACTGGCTGCCACTCTTAATCTTGCAGAGCTATGCTGAAGAGAAGAGCTAACATTTATTTATTGAGCACTTGCTCTATGCCAGACTCTCTCCAAGAGCCCTGTGTGAATCATCCCACCAAATGTTCATCGTGACGCTGACAGAGTCTGTGATTACGATCCACCTCTTACAGATGTGGTAAGTGAAGTGGAGAATAGTTACATGATTTTCCAAGATCACATGCTGATAAGTGCTGTAGTCAAGATTCAAAACCATGCCTCTGACTCCTTTGCTCTTTAATTGCTGTTACGCTGCTTTACATGCATAATAATAATCATTTCATTTCCATGTATCATTATTAATATCTTTACAAGATGTTCAAAATTAATTTTAAAAATTCGTCACATTTCAAATGTGAATTTGCTTCACCTTAGGATCAAAATATTTACTAGAATACATCATTGATCTTGTAATAAGCATCAAAATAAATTACAATTCCATTTACAGAAATTATTTTTACAAGTAAACTTGGAAAATTCTTCTTAATTCTTGAAACGACTACTTCAAATCCTTATGACCTGAAGTGAGGCATAAATAACAATACATTAAAATATATCTGGCTTACTATTTACTCCAATGGATCTGATGTTATAAGTTAAACTTCCCACAATCCAAGGCAGTTAGGAAAATTCGGTGTCCAATCCAGTCATTGCCACATACTCAGACAGTTAACAATGAGAACATAAAACACAGAGCTGAGTGAGCTCTTCGATTATTAAGGTAGCTATATTATACCATGTAATAGCAAAGTATTTAAGGAGAAAAAAAAAAGCCCAGTGAGTTGCAGCTACTCTTAATTCCATGACTTTTTAATAAAATACAGCAAGTGGAAGTTTTGGGGAAAGTAGTGGAGAAATGACAATTTCCATAGAGAAATGCTTCAGGGGCAAGTTCCCATACGTGATTATGTATGTGTTCTTGCCTATGTGAATTGGGGACCCTTGAGTTTCTCTTCTCAGATAGCCTCATTGCAAATACCTAGGTTGTGATTTTAAAAGCACTATACTTTAAAGCACAGCCCACATCACACAGACTCAAATGTCACTTTGTTACCATGACTATTTTATCTTCAATGAACCATCAGATTGATCTTTATAAACACTTCATTAAATATTACTCTATCTGAAAAAAGAAATATCCAACATTTGAACTAAGCCTTCAACAGCCCCAATATAATACATACAGTAATAAAGCAAAAAAAAGAAAGTCACTTGATTAGATTATGTAATTTTATTGCTGACATTCTCTTTATCTGAACAGCACAAGATGCAAGGAGCTTAACAATGTTTGGAAAAGCAGAAAGAATCACTAGGACTGTAGGTAGGCAGTTTCTTACATTATTTATCCCAGATTCATAATCAGTTACCTGGTTTCTTAGTGAAAAAGTTTCTTTACCTTTTTCTCAGCAAGTTGGAGTTTATGGAAATCATCTCATGGATATACTTTATTATTCTAATTTAACACAAGTTTGAAAAAATTCAGTGCTTTTGACACTAACTGTTGCAATGTGCATTCATTTAGAAAGAAAAATGGCATAGTGAATAATACCAACTTCCTTATATTTTAATCCAATATGCAAAATCAAGGTAATTGGTATTTTCTCGTACACAAGAATTTACATCTATTTTCTTAATTGGGCTTCTTCATCCAGTGAGAAATCTATTTTAAAAATCACTGAATTGAAGAAAACAAAAAAAATCTATTTGGTGATGTGCATCCAACTCATCACTCTCCTGTTGATAGACAAAGAGCCAGACCCTACCTAAGGAAACTTCCTTTTTCAGGTTTTATGTTTCTCCATTTCTCTGATCTTATATTTTGCATCCGTCTTTAAGCCATCATTTGAAAACTGTAGTTAGAAAAAGCACTCATTTATTTTCTCTAATTTCACATTTTAACAGAAATTTGTTATAGACCACAAGCAATCCTTTATATGGACCATAAAACTCCAGTGTTTGGTAGATTCTGCAGAAAGTAGGCAGTCTATCCAGTGCACTGTCCATTTGTCACCCAGCACAAATAGGGAATCCTATTACCTACAAAGGTATTAGGGAAGTGCTCCCAGCTGAAAGCATTTATCCAATTCCAATTGCTGTTTGAAAGTCTAAAATACTAAGGGTGGTACTGTTCCAGGAGCTACTGTTTTAAAACAATGCCATGCCTGTTTAGAGTGGAAAATCAGTACTTGAAAATCCGAGTTGGCTTTAAAAATAAGTGTGCATCCAAAAAAGAATTCTTAAAGAAACACTTATATGCCAGCCACATGTTTCTAATTTTAATAACATTGGCTTACCTTAATAAATATGTAGATCCTAATAATTATTCTCTATATTTTGATATTTTGTATAATGTTCTATTTTAGTTAGTTTACAAAAAGGCTAATGAATAACAATGCAGGAAAAATATGTATCTGTCAGTACAAAATTGCTGTGGTTTATAGGCATTGCACACGCTCTTTTGTAAAAAGTTCTGTTAAAAAGTAATTGAATACTGCTCTGATTTTAAAAGAAATGATTGTAGCTGTATCCTTACAGAATAATGTCAGATAAAAAGAAATCATGTTCCCTCTACAATTGTGTTTGTTGGCACTTATGTAAGAATAATAATGCTTTAAGGTTATTTTCATAGTTGTTCACTTAACGTGGGATTAACATCAAAATCTTCATAATTATCTGAGATCACCCATTTGAAAGCAGCGTAGTAAAACATGTTAGTGGTTAAACATCCAGCAGTTTTAATACTAAACAGATTAAAATACATGAAACTAATATTATAATTTGTGCACTGAATACTATGTCAGACCTTTTTTTTTTCTTGGTGAAGAGAGAATTTTTATGAAATGGTTCCCTTTCTAACTACTGCTTCCTTTTTCTCAAAATACTAAAACAATCAGCTACAAAACTCTGTGGGAGATATATATATGTATGCATGACTTATGGACTTGAAATATTATTCTGTGGCGTTGTCATTGTACAGATTTAGAAAACCATCATTTCTAAGGTTTACCTTAAATTAAATAGCATTGGGAACCAAAATATTGTAATAGGAGAGTGATCCAGAAAATGAAGAAACAGTCCAGGTGGGATTACACATACACACACACACACACACTTTTTTTTGAAACATTGAAAAGATTGCTAATTGACGAGAACAATTATGAATTTATTTTATGACCACCAGGAAACAAATACAGGTCTATATCTTATGCATTTAAAAATAATAAAAAAGCACATTTTAATGTTTCCCCCAGAAACTTATAAACCTATTTCTCTATCTCAACTTTCCCACCTCCTTCAGAAGTCCACATGAGAAGATGGGTAGAATTTAGAAAGTGATATGAAATTATAAATTAATTACCCAAGTCATGCTCATCTTTCTTGAATCCCTGTAAAAAGAGATTTCATATCCCAGACCTAATTATTTCATAATCCTTGTTGCATTCGGCTCTATGGGTCAGGGTGGGGTGTGAAATCTCCGAACCTAAACTGAATGTTAACCAACGTGGGTGCCTCCCTGGGGAACATGGAGAACGTGTGTTACAAGACAGTATCTGTGTAACTTCAGCGGTGCCTGAAAGGGGCGTGGGGGTGTCGGGGATTTAAATCACATTGTTTCCACTTATGCAGAGAGAATCCATAAAAAAAAGATTTATTATCATATATTTTTTTGAAATGGAGTATTTGTTTTTGACTTTAAAAGTGCTCCTCAGTATAGAGCAGAGTAAATATTACATTTTTGTTAAACAACCGCCAAGATTTAATTGTCTGTGAAATGTAAGGCTTAGGACCTGATTTGAGTTAACTACTGTTCTGCTGAATCCAACTGGGCTGGGCTGCCCGCGGACCCAACGCACCCAGCGGCTGATCCACACGGAAACGCTGTCCCGCAAGAATTGAAGGGGGCAGCCACAAGCCGACGGGAGCCCATCCAAAGGGCCTGAAGCTTCGTTCTTCCTGCCGCAGATTTGAAGCGACTTTGTACAAAAAGGCAAACAAGAATAAGCAGCTATGGAAAATATAACAAATCATGCTAGCAGTTTAACAGCGAGAGGGGGTAGGGGGGAGAAATCCAGGAACCACCAACAAATACTGGAGGCGCACGCCTTGGGGACAGAAGAGAGGGGAGTGGGAAGAGGGGAGAAAGGAGGCTGGCTAAGGGCACGACATGATCGCCACATGTGTATTGCACATTTTATTGTGATTGTATATACCTCCGCGGCTCTGTCGAGAACCTGAAGAGTCTGTCTCCTTTCACGGCGCTCTGAGAGCCCTTTGCTCGCGGGTCAGGAAAGGATCGGCTGCCCGCGCCCCGTCGCGTCCCCTCCCCCTGCGCCACCCCTTTCTCCCTGCAGTGGCTCCTCGGGACGCTCCCTCCACCCGCCAAGGGTGCCGAGGAGAAAGCGGGAGGCTGCAGATTTGCCCCAGTGGCACCGCAGCCACAAGCCAACCCGTAATTGCAAAGCAAACAAGGCTGAAATATTGGGATTGGTCTCAATCGTGACAAGATCTACGCTTTTGCCGCCAATTTGTTTGTGCAGCTCTATTTAAAGGCACTTGATTGAGGAAATGTTGAAAATAGCGGTGAGGGTTTCCCTAATGAGACCCCGGGAGGCGAGCGGCGGCCTTCGCCGCGCGAGGAGGGCGCGGGTGGGGGAGGGGCGCGGTTAACCCCTTCCCGCCCGCCTCGGGCGAAAAGGCCCGGGACGCGAGCCGGGGGGAACAGAGCTGTCACTCCCGCCCCGGCGCGGTGACCGCCTTGGTCCTGAGCACCGGAGAAGCGGCCTCCTCGGTGGCAGGAACCGAGAGCGCGGTGGGATCAAAACGAGAACCTAACCAGGAGCGACTGGGCTGCCCAGCGGCCAGCGCGGCGGCCTAAATCCAGGGCGGCGACTCTGGCCGCGTCCCCTGGCCCCGCGCTGTCCCGGGCTGTGGCCGCAGTCCAACCTCTCACTCTCCGGCGGAGGGGCAGCGGCGCCCCCGACGCGCCCCGGCCCATCGCTGTCGCGCTGGGTCTTCAGGAGTCTCGAACGGAGGGCAAGAAACCGAAGAGGCAGGAAGAGAAAATACATAAATATTTAATGAGTGCAGCTAGATCTCATTTAATCTTCCCTAAACACACTAGAGGTCGGTGTCATTACCCCCCATTGTTCAGATGGGGAAACTCTGTAAGGCTCAGAGAGCCGGAGAAGCTTGTCGGGAGGAGCCGAGAGTCCGTCCTGCCCAGCTCCGACTCCGGGGTCCAGGATGTTAGGGGGATACCGGCCAGGCCCGGCTGGGTCTCCCATGCTCGGATCCGACCTGGCTGACGCAGACCCAAGGCCAGCGCGATCGGTGGGAGGAAGCCTTCCCCGGCTCTCCCGAGGACTTGAAGTTGAAGGTCTGTTCCCTAATGGACGACGATGGACTCCTCTACTAGCTCTAGTCTCTTTCAAAATACAGAAAACCAATCCGATTGCAAATGGCATACGCGGGATTGACCTGATTTCTCTCTAAACTACCTCTTTTTAGGAAAGCTGTGTAAGGGGCTTCTGGGTGCAATGCATTGATCCGGCTCTCAAGGAGCCCACAGTCAGAGTAGGTGCCCAGAGATCTACCAGAGAGAAAATGAGAAGGAGCACAGAACGGAGTTCAGAAAAAGACCTGGAAAGGCAGTACCTGAAAAGGCTTCCCAGAGGAGGTGGCATTTCAGCTGGGCCTAGAGGAAACACAGACGTGTGAGTTCTTTAACATGAGAGAGACAGGGGTGGTTTGCAGGCTATGCTAGCAAGTTAAGGAATGCCAGACCAACAGTTGAAAACAATGTGGGGGCACACTTTTGCCACCTGCCACCATCTCCCGCAAGGCCCCCTAACTTGGAGAACTGAGTCGATCAAGCCCTGAGCCAAAATTCCTCTTTCTCTTAAAGACTGAAAACATAGGGCTTTTGGACAACACCAGTGGCTAGACTTTGACCCTTCCGGAACCCTGAACCTGGGCTAAAAGGGACTGTCAAGGGCAGGGTGGGAAAATGGCACTGGGGGCGCTCTCACCAAACTCCCATGTGAGCCACACATTCCAGCGCCCCGCCCCCCTCCCAGAGAGATCGGGTCAGAGGTGTACCTTGGCCAGTCTGAAGTTTGTCTTTCTGTAGTCAAAGGCAGGTGTAGACTGGAAGAAGGAAGACCCCAGAGTGGGGACCAGAGGAGGCCTGGTGGTTTCGGTGGGTCGTACCTCCCCAAGAATGATCTGCACCTTCTGTCAGCAAAACAAAAAAGCATCAGTCACACCAATTTAGTGAAGCCTCCAAATGTGTTCTGAATGGAATTCTGCTTTTCTTGTATGCAACCAGCTCCTCTGTTTGAAGTTGGATGCTTTGCAAGCAGAACGCAATTCCATTTTTTGTTCCTCGAGGTTTTGGCCTATGTTAAGTGGGCATTCACACAAGTAATAAAAAGAAAACCATTCTTCTCTGGAAAATGGAACAAAGTTTCGCCTCTCCAATCAGGGGGCAAATATATAATCTGTAACAACAAATTAGGCTCCTAGTGCTGCGTATTTCCAGCAAGCATCCTGCCTTCTCTGTTTATATTATAACTTTTCTGCCTGCAATTATTTTTATTTTAATTTTCTGTCACTTTAACAGAAACCAGAGCCTTTTCTTTTCATGTTTTGTACACAACATGTTCATTTTGATAAGATGTTCTTTCCTATCCTCTTTTAGCTTGCCTTTCCTTGTTTAGAGTTCTGTATCAGGAGTTTCTAATATTTCCCTCGCTCTCTCTCTCTTTTTTTTTTAAGAACTTGTCCCTGTCTTGCTTTATTTGTTTGTGTGAAATTTAGTTTGAAAGGAGATCAGAGAGAGCAGGAGGGGTTTGTAATAAGAGAATGACCGAATGACCCAAAGGCTGATTATCTATCATTAACTGGAGACTCGGGGTACCCAAATTACCAAGGAGACCTCAGTCTGCCGGATCCTTACCCGGCCAAAAAGGCAAGTGTGGAATGCACACATTGAAACAGGCTTGTGACATTGCAAATGAAGACACTCTGCTCACACATTTTGTTAAGAAGGTTTCCTTCAAAACTCAACTCTTGTTCAGTGGGCAAATTTATTAGATTCTGACATGTTGTACACATGTAAAAAAAATCTACTGAAAGACTAACTTTAACATTTCTGTAACCAACTTTTTTGTGTTGTTTCGTTAGGACCAAAATTGCAGTTAATTGTCTAAGCTCCAGAGAATATTGAGAAATCAAGCCAAGCTGCTTTTGATCTGCTCACACTGCTAAACCCAAGCCTTGTAAAAATCAAGGTTTGCCATTAATATTGACAATAAAAGTGTTTCTTTTTGTTAACCTGAAACCTAACCATCCTGGCTCAAGTCCCTTGTCTAGAAGCAAAGACCCTAGAAGAAAGTAGAAAAGGTTTGAAAGAAATAGCCAGGCTAAAGAAATTCATCTACGTGAACTTGCAAAGGAGGCTTCAGAAAGGGACTTCCAGGAATGCGAGCAACACTGCAGTGAGAACTGGGAATGGCCGGGGCCTCAAGTCACAAACAAACCCGCAGTCACATGGATGGTTTGTCCAGAGCCCCGCATTTTAAGTTACATTTGCTTTCGTATTTTGTTCTAAACTCAGATCTGTACTGCAAACTAGTGAGAGTCTATTACTTACTATTTCCATAGCAGCTATGCAAAATTACAATGACTTCCTCATCTGAATGTTGAATGCTCTCCTCCTGGCTTGGAAGAAAATATTGCTAGTGTTTATGTAGTTTGCTTGAAACAAGAATGCAGATGAGTAGTTAACATAAATCCTGTGGGATGTATTTTCTTATGCCACTTTTGCTCTATATTTAACTACAAAGTAGCAAAGCTCAGACTTACCATGCCTCTTTGGTCTTGTATAATAACATGAATAACACCTCCCATGTACACATCATGCTGCCTCTTGTGAGACTCGTTCACATCCAGTATCTTTGTTTCCCTCAATATGAATAAGTATTTTAGTTTTACAGACAGACTTGGATACTTAGCAAAGCATCTAATTCTCCCTTATCAATGAAAATCCTCCAGACTAGCAGCCTATCTGCTAGTTACGATGGAGATCTAGTCATTGATTATTAGGAGAAAACGGAAATTCACACGGCCTGTAATCCTTGATATTAAAATTTTTCTTACACATTATACACCTTGAACTTACACAATGTTATATGTCAATTATATCTCAAGGGTTTTTTAAAATATTTTTTTTCTTAAAGAAGTTAGGATGACCCAGTCTCTTATTCTTCTCCACCAGTTTCAGGTTCAGTGGCATTGAAAACCTTGTAAATCCAAACATTGCTGAAGGGCAAGTTAGCAGGGAAGGGAGGGAGGAGGCTGTGAGGGAAAGGGAAGGAGAAGGAGAGAAGTAAAAAAAAAAAAAAAAGTCCTAGTTTTCTCCACTGCCTTAAATTTTGCTAATCATAACTGAACTGAAGAAGTCATAAGCAATCAGCCTCTCCATAGTCATTGCTGCAGCTGAATCAGCCCCTCCCTATCACCCTCTCCACAGATCCGCTCTGGAAGAGGACTCACTCACCAAACACTCTGCCCAGACCCCAAAATCCGAAAGAGAAAATGCTCAGAATAAAACCTCATAAGAGCTAAGGGCAGCTTTTCTTATCCTTTATTTTGAGACAGACATAAAAGTCCAATCGAACTTGATTCTGTTCTGTAGAAATATACTGTGAGCAACCCCACATTTCTGGAGCCACTGTCACTTGACATGTCTGTAGACAACTATTTCCCAAAAAGAAAGCAAGAGAGTGAAGGACGACAAAATCCCAGTTAGCAAGAGACCCTTGTCACTAGTCAGGCAATACGCCCTGTTCTAGATGTCCTAACCGTTCTGGAATTAAGTGGTTAGCCTATAAAATGACTCAATTCCACCCTGGTACAGACAAGAATACAAAGCCATCAGAGTGTCACAGAAAGCACTGTCCTTGGAGTAGGTGAGGCTAAAGTTACATCTTCAAGAACACATTGCTTTTCTGCCACTTTCTGGGTTTGGTGTTCTTTCTGGGGTTCTTAGCACGTATGGGGGTCGCTTAATATAAGAGCATTATAAGATATATGGGAATGCTCAGTCATTTCTACTACGTTGGTTGTGAAATAAGGTAAAATGAGATCTGAAAAACAATGAAGGGAATTGAGCCATGATTCCCATAAATATAAAATGTGTGTTTATGGCCCTTTGGCTTGGTTCGTTTCAGGTCCAGTTTATTTTGAGTTTTCATGAGCAAAACACAAGATCCAAACTGCCCTTGCCTTCGAAATAATAAATACCTCAAAAAGATCTGTACTTTCCCTAAAAACACACTGAAGTGTTTTTTTTTTTTAAGAAAAAAAACATATTTAGTTTAAACCAGATTGATTTTTAAGTATCTCACAAGACCCAAGTGTTTGCCAGGGAGTGCTCAGCCTCTCCCATGCTCTGAGCCTGTTCCAGGGGAAGGGTGGGAGTAAAGGGAAAAAGACAGAGACGTGGGTGCAAATAAATGTGTAAACCTGGTTTAGTCAAAGGCAGCTGTGACGTGCAGTGTAGCGTGTGCACCACCAGCTACAACGAAGACCAGAGACACAGAGTCGCAACCATTCCCCCAGACCTGGGCTGCCTCCTGCAAAGTCTTCCAACAAGGGCAACAGAAGTTGCAGACTCCAGCCCCAGAAAAGGAGAAGCAGAAAGGAGGCCCTCGCCATGATTCCCCCTGTGGGCACCCACCCCGGGGCTGCCAACACCCAGTGTCATCTCAGCCGCTGGGGCCCTCTGAGTACTCAGAACATGTGCCCTCTGGGGAGCAGTGCACGAGAGGCCACACTAGTACAGCCCTGGGGTGGGGTCCCTGAGCTGATATCTAAGCCTGCAACTACACCCTCTTCCTCTACCCCCACCCCCTCCACCTTGCTGCCACTTTCCCCCTCGTCTCCGTCACCACCACTGTCATCAAGTCCATTACTAGCCCCTCCCAAGAAGATGCAGGCTACCCAAAATGGGGACAAACTTGAGATGGCATCTTTCCTCACAGCTCTCCAAACAAGCAGGCTAACCTGGTGTCCCACTAGACCTGAAGCAAAATGTGCCAAGAAGAACACTAAGGGGAAAACTGGCCTCATTTAGTCGACAATGTGGAGTGGAGCTCACCAACTCTGGCCTCTGAGCCAGTAACTACAGTTGAGGACACTAGATTTCACCCATTTGTCCCCTGCCTCCAAGCCACCTTTCTGAGGCTGTAGCCTCTGGGTTTGACTTTCTGACATAAATGAAGCCCTAGACCCTTAGACAACATTAATTAACTGATAATGACATTGTCAGTGAAGACTGATGCTCAGATTAGCTTCTTTTACAACATTTTTCTGTCCCATGTTATCCATATCCCTTTTAGCACTTGCTGTGCTATCTGGGACCATGAAGGGACTCGCTCATTTTTGTTTCAATTCAAGGAGCATGAGAAGGGCTGCACATGGCACAGTCTGAAGACTTCACCACTGAGGTCACTTGCCTCTGGTGCCTGCGGCATCATGCTCCCCAGCTCAGCCCACTGCCTGGCCTCTTCTTCCTCCTTGCAATTCCCAAAACTCTCTCTGGATCTGAAAGCAGCCTACCAACTACTCTCTCTGAATTTTTATCTGTTCCCGGCCTGGGTACAACCATCTTACTTTGTCTACCTGTTCCCAAGGCCTAGACGTTTCTTTATAAACAGACTTTTTTTTTTTAATGTATCAAATGTCAGAGGATTGAACTACCAGTATTTACACATTAAGGGTTTGCCTCCTTGTGAAAATGTAAACAAAACCCTGACCACACTACCTAGATTCTTTCCTAGAAGAACGAAGTTTTAAAAAAAGATCGTCCTTGTGTTGACAACGTCAGACACAAGTTGGAAGTTCAAAGCTCTAGGTCTCTGTTTTGTTCCCAGCCCAAATGCATGACCCTGGCACCTATCAATGAATCTGGTTTCAGCTACTCCTCACCCCCTGTTCTCTGCCTCAAGACATTCTGCTGGGGGTGTCCAGGGAAGCTGACTTTTTGCTGAGGGTACGGAATGGGGCCTGCATGGACCACCAGTCTCCGCTCCCACCTCCCTCTCTGACTTCCTTCCCCTCTCCCACTGCCCAGCCGCTGTAAACCTAAAAGATAGCTTCCAGTTCTTGCCCAGGACTTTGCAGTTAGTGGCTGGCCAGGCCGCCTGGAATCCCTGGCAGCACCAGCGACCTGCGCCCCTCAACCCCACCCTCCATTTTCTCTGACCTTGCCTTTCATCCCTGAACGATGTGCTCTGCCATAAGTTCCCAGGGGACAAGGAGGACTGTCCTCATGGAGTCTTTGGGGCTCCCCTTGCGTCCTGGAACCTGACTCTGTCTACCTCTAAAGGATGATGCCCAAGTGGAGTCATTCGTCTCCCCTGGGCGAGGCCACTCCGGCCGGCACCGGCTTCTGTACACTTTGCCCTCAGATCCCTCTAATTTACGGCCCGCGGGCTCCTGGTGACGCTCTTTTCCACACCGAACTCCATGGAGTGGAATCCTCACCTACCATCTTCATCTACATATCAACCTCCCTTTGCCAGCGACTCCGGCCAAGGCCCGGGGATAGTGTCAGTTCCTGCCACTGGCCATTCCCACCGCCTCCTCCCCACCACCAGCCTCTCGTGATCCTCCTCAAGAGGCTCACGCCACGTGGGCGCCGCGGCCGGGGTGCCCTGCGGCCCGGTGACTTACAAGCGGAGATCCATTTTCCGTTATAATGCGTTCAAGATCACCAAGGCCAGCAGTCTAAACATCCACGAGCCGTCCTCCTGGCCTGCCTCTTAAACTGGTGTTTAATGGTTCCCCTCCGATAACTAAACCTGCTTTCCACAGATGCCCGCTTTTATGGGAGAGGCAGGAATGCAGAGATATATTTATATGTTTGTTCATAAAAACTGGAAAATAAGCTCTGAACACGCTGTAAAAAATATTCAGTTACTTACCAAACAGGCTAGTTAAATCCGGGGAACACCGGTGCTGGCCACACCACCAATTCGGGCAATCGAGGTGCCTGCGCTTTGAAACCGTCCAAGGTCTTCTTCGTACGGTCTGGTGTCCCTTGAAGAATATGGAAATAAGAGGATTTACGATCGGCTTGACCATTCCTTTGGGGGGCTCAACGGTGATCTCCGACAGCAGCCACGGTGACGTGAGCCACCCCAAACGGCCCGGGCCCGGGTACCCCAAGTGGGTAAGTGAAGACACCCGAGCCGGCCGTTTCCAGCCTATGCAGTCGCCTTCCGCGCTGCGCCCCGCGCCTGCCTCGGCCCAGCCGCCCCTTTGTGCGGCCCTCACAGCCCGCCGCCTCTGCTCTCGGCCCCGCACAAAACTGCACCCGACTTCCTGCTGATTTTCTTGCTTCGGCTACCTACCAAACAAACACTTCGAAAAAGCAATATCTGCGTTCCTTTTTTTCCCCTTAACCAGAAAAGAAAGCGGAATAATACTGTACCTGATTTGAGATTCTTCAATATTTGAGATTGGGGGGGGGGGGGGAGGAATATTTTAATAATGAAGCATCTGTTAAACACTTGCATTAACCTCTGGCTGATAAAAAAGTTTTTTTAACCCTGCCCCCCCTCGTTTTAATTATCTTATGGTTATGAAGGGGCAGCCAATCCTGGAAGAGGACCTCGGCAATTAGCGACGAGAACATCAAAAAGTTTTATTGCGGAGAGCGCGAGGCGCCGCCCCCGCCGCCCCGGGATTGGCGTGAGGAGCCTCTGACGACATATATTAACCCGAGCGGCCCTAAAGATGTAGCTGTACATGGAGATCTTGCTGGGAAAATCCTCTTGTTCCCTTCACGGCGTCCAGCCCAGGAAAACAGCCGCTGCCACCCGGGAGCTCCCGCGGCCACCGCGCAGACCCCTCCGAGAGCCCCAGCCGCCGCCTTCGCGCTCCCAGGCGATCGCAGGGCCCCAGATCCTTCCCCCGAAAGAAAGAGAGGATCTGAGAAAATGGATGCACTGAGACCTCTCTGAAAACCCTCCGGGAGCCTGAGAGGAGCGAGGACACGTTACTCGCAGCTAAAATCACATTCAAGGACCAAAACAACCACCACCAAAAATTTCATTAAAATAATAAGCGCCCAAGAACCCAGATCGGGCTGGTGGGGGGAGGGGAAGGGGCGGGAAGGGGAGGGTCGCACCGAGGTAGCTCCACAGTGAGCAGTCGACCCCGCAGCCTCCCTGCAGAGCCGGGCCGGCTCCTCCAACTGCGGCTCGGACTCGTCCTGGGACTCCGAGTTAGCTCCGGTGCCGGGAGCGCGGCCAGGGCGTGCAGCCCCTCGACTCCGCGAAGCAGCCTCGCGGGAACCCCGGCACTTTTGCATGAACACCAGAGGATTCGGCCTCCCCGCAGCAGCCCGGGAAGCAGGAGCCGGCGCGCGGGCCGTGGAGCAAGGCGGGAGCCGGCGGCGGCGGCGGTCAAGGGCGCACCGTGCCGGGACCAGCTGGCCGCGCCCCATGGGGAGCAGGCGGCCGCAGCGCTGCTGAGGCGGGCCCGGCGGGCCAGGCGGGGGGCCGGGGCCCGGGCTGCAGCAGCCCCCTCTGCGGCTGCCGGGCCGGCCCGGGCGCTCGGGGGCTGGGGGGTGGGGGGTGGGGGCGGCCGCCGAGCACCGAAGCGAGGGCCCGGGCCGAGGGCGCGGCGGGGCTGCGCGCACGCTGGGGCGCGTGGAGGGGCGCGGAGGGCGAGATGAGTCTGGTGGGGGGCTTCCCCCACCACCCCGTGGTGCACCATGAGGGCTATCCGTTCGCCGCTGCCGCTGCCGCCGCCGCCGCCGCCGCCGCCAGCCGCTGCAGCCACGAAGAGAATCCCTACTTCCATGGCTGGCTCATCGGCCACCCCGAGATGTCGCCCCCAGACTACAGCATGGCCTTGTCCTACAGCCCCGAGTACGCCAGCGGCACCGCCGGCCTGGACCACTCCCATTACGGGGGGGTGCCGCCCGGCGCCGGGCCCCCGGGCCTGGGGGGGCCGCGCCCGGTGAAGCGCCGGGGCACCGCCAACCGCAAGGAGCGGCGCAGGACTCAGAGCATCAACAGCGCCTTCGCCGAACTGCGAGAGTGCATCCCCAACGTGCCCGCCGACACTAAACTCTCCAAGATCAAGACGCTGCGCCTGGCCACCAGCTACATCGCCTACCTCATGGACCTTCTGGCCAAGGACGACCAGAACGGCGAGGCAGAGGCCTTCAAGGCGGAGATCAAGAAGACAGATGTGAAAGAAGAGAAGAGGAAGAAGGAGCTGGTTAGTACCAGGGGGCAGCGGGCGGTGGGGGTGAGGGGTTCGGGTGATCCCCCGTCTCTTTCCAGTTGGGTTGAGCAATGGCATTCCGCGTTCTTTGGCTGCGTCCTGACCCTAGGTTGTTTGCACCAGGTTGTGATAGGGATGGCTTCCCAAAGAGGCAAAGGCGATGGGGGAGGGCGTCAGCAGGAGGAAGAGGTTAAGAGGGATGCTTTGGGCTGGTGATCTTCCCTCCGGGTTATCGCTGCTCCCCCAGGCACTTAGGGCGGGCCTGGCGGACTCAGGGTCGCGATTGATCTTCCAATCACACTGGCCCGGACCCCTCATTGCGTGTCTTTTAGAGCTTTCCTTTGGCCTTCAGTCCGATATTGCTTTCAGATATTTCTAAAATAATTCGCTCCCAAACGCTCAATTACAATTATTTCACTATCGACTCCCATTTCCACCTCCTGAGAAGGTGGCTGCCACTGGTTCCCAGAGTTTTATGGTGGTTCTTACTGTGCCCGGAAGACCTAAAGGTAAACATAAAATAAGCACTTTTAATTTAAAAACGCAGCTCCAGTTTCTCTTTGCCGGTAATGTAACTTACCAGAGTATATTTCATGGGTATTTCTCGTTTTGTTTGTGTTGACCTGAACATTTTAAGACAAATGGTAAATATTACTGTGATCATTGTCATCGTAAACATGAAATTATAACTGAAAATTAGTCTTCTCAAGTTCCTACCAAGTGCCCTTAGGGTGGTAGTGTTCAGAGCAGGGTTCTTGCCAAGAAGGGCCTGGAAAATAATACCGTTTGTCCAGTCGTTCTTCTTTGGGGCCTTTGGCGCTTTAGTCGCTGCATAATTGAGTGACCTCCGGAATAACCAGGGATTTCAGAGGCCTTGGAGGAGAGAACCGCCGGCCAACAAGCCCAAGCCAGGGAGGAGGGAACTTCTCCCCATCTTCCCAATGAGCTCGGATCTGGGATTGCGATTGAAAACAGGGAAACCAGATTTGGCGCCGACCCCCGCTTGCGCCTCTACATCTGGAGTCAGAGAAAAGGCCCCCAGCTCCTCCACAAACGACTTGAAGACCGGTGGTTGTTTATAAACTTGCCCATCCGGTAGTTGAGCTTGCAGACCCGTGGAGGCCTGGGCGGTAGCTAGGGCAGCACCAACCTTCGTAGCTTTTCTGCAGGGGCTAGGACTTGAAACCACTTAACCTCCCATCTCTTCGTTCCTGTCCCATTATCTCCTTGTACCTGGGGGAGCGCAGCGGGTGGCGTGGAACCAGGTCTCCTCTCTGAATTTCTCTTTCCACTTTTCTCCCCTTTGCTCCCCCTCTGCCCAGAACGAAATCTTGAAAAGCACAGTGAGCAGCAACGACAAGAAAACCAAAGGCCGGACGGGCTGGCCGCAGCATGTCTGGGCCCTGGAGCTCAAGCAGTGAAGAGGAGGAGGAGGAGGAAGAAGAGGAGGAGGAGAGCGTGAATGAGCTGGGGCCCAGGAGCCGGACGCAGACCCAGGACTCTGGGCAAGCTCTCCCGCGCTCCTCTCCAAAGACTACTTGCATTTGGAATCATCCGATTTATTTATGTGCAATTTGCCTCCCCTCTCTTTGCCCCCCTTTGAGGCATCCGCTCCCCACCTCCCCCTCCAAAAAAAAAAGTGGATATTTGAAGAAAAGCATTCCATATTTTAATATGAAGAGGACACTCCTGCGTGGTAAGGGATCCCGTTGTCTCGTAGATCCTCTGTGTGTGAATGTTCCCTCCTGACTGTGTAGACACCAGCGTGGCCCTCTCCCCAACCCCTTCCGGATAAAGACAGCGGACATTAGTGTGTATGTGAAGTGTATCTTTAATACTTGGCCTTTGGATATAAATATTCCTGGGGATTATAAAGTTTTATTTCAAAGCAGAAAACGGGGCCGCTGACATTTCTGCTAGGGTCGGTATCTAGTGCTGGTCTTTCATCTGTGGTTGTTTCCCACTCGAAGATGTTTCCAACAGCTACTCGTTTTGTGCACTTCCGTCCTCTAAAACTAAGTGGAATTTAATTAATATTGAAGGTGTAAACGTTGTAAGTATTCAATAAACCACTGTGTGTTTTTTTTTACAAAACCCCCAATCTTTTAATAGTTGATACCTCAAGAGTTTTGAAAACAAAACTGTTATATTTGTTTTCATAATATTTAAAATATTCAGAAGTAAACTAAATTATCAACATTGCCTCTAACTTTATTTGAAAGAGTCAGTGGTTCCGACCAATCATCGTGAGGTCAAGGAGTCCCTTAAAGAGAAAGGTCCTTGGTGAAAATTCTGCCAAAGCGCCTGGGCTCTCCCCCGGCCCCCATAACACCCGAATGCGCGCGGTGGGTAGAAGGAGGGTCTGGGTGAAAGGAAGGCCTGGCAGTTCTCTCAGAAGGTGGAAAGGTGTCATTGTTTTTCTGAAATCAACCAGCTGCCATTTGGTGGGGGCTTCGGTTTCTGTTTGGGGAGCATGTTTGGTGGAGGGTCCCAGGCGTTACAGTCTTTAATTCGAAATATAGGGCTTTCATCTAAGAAAAGGAAAAAAGAAAAGAGGAAAAGAGGAAATTTTTGCTTGTAGTCGAAGGAGATGAGTGAGATTCTCATGTGAGCAGGCCTGGGGTGAGAGAAAAGGGCCCTGGGAAAAAGTCCATGATTAGGTAACAAGGAACTTAGGTAACCTCAAGTAAGAAATCTCTACCACCACCAAGGATTTAAAGCTGGGGTGGGGGGGGGGTGGCTAGATTTGCAAGGAGCTACAGGGAACTCAATATTAACTGTGCGGTGTCTGAAGTCTTCCCAGACGCAGGCCAGCCGAACAAGGGGCTCTTTCCCTTGGCTATCAGCCGCCGAGGACTTCACCCAGCCAGAGGTTTGGTCTCCCTGAGTCCCAGCACATCCCGGAAGGAAGTTCCTGAGGCCTCCTTTGCCCTTGGGCTTGAATAGAGCACGAATCTCTGCACTAGGAACCAGGGAAACTGAAGCTCCTTAAAGGACTCGGCCGACCAGGGAGTGGGGAGAGAAGGGAGGGATTCAGGAGTGGGGAGGAGAGAGAGAAGAAAGGTGAAACGTATTGAAAAGCGGGTTGTTTCATGAAACTCCACGTATATGAATCTGGTGTTAGGGAGGCTTGCCAGAGGGTTTCCATCTTGGAACTCATCCTCGGGGTGATGTTCGCACCTCGGCTTCAGTCACAGACCCTCCCCCGATATCCCTGCGATTCCCACGCCTGGCGGGTGCCCACTCTTAGCCTGCCGCCTGCAGCGGGCTAATTCGCAAATGCCGGGGGAGAGACAAGCGAGTGGCTCTGCGGGTCTCCTCTGCGGGCAGTTGACAACGCGAGGGTGAGGGGTTAGAACAACTCGGCCAAAGCGATCTGAACTTTCTCCCCTCGGGTCAGCGGGCGCTGGGCCGACGTGGTGGGCGCGGGGCTGTGTTTACAGACACTTGCCTTTGTTTATAGCAGTGGGGAGGCGGAGGGAGGCGCGCCCTGATTTTCTATTGCTCTCGGGATCCCTGTCTGTTTGACCGAGTGGATCCGTCCCTCTCGTGCCTCCTGCTGCCCTTTGCGTTTTTATTTTAATCCGTTCAAGAGAAAGACATCAGGTTCTAGGGGTGAATGAAGAATGTTTACTGAAGTAGTGGAGTGAATGGTGGTGGTAAAGGCGGTGAGGTTTTCAAACCAGGAGCCATAGAGGAGTTATCTTCATCATGCATGTGCGCCTGTGCTTGCCGTGGGTAGCTGGTCTTCTTTGCCATCTGGGCCTTAACGCATTTCTGCTGGTTTGGTACTGTTTTCCGGTTTATTAAACACCAGCAGAGGAGAACCAGAAGACCCCGGCAGCATGGTTGCTGCGGGGCAGCCGGCTACTACACACGCCTTTAAACACGCGCTCCAGAAACCCGTCCTCTTTGTCTGGCCTGGGCCAGGCACTCTCCGCCTCCTCTGTCTCCTGCCTGCCGCTCCATTTCCTCGGGCCCAGCAGCACCAGGGCCCCGCACCTCAACCACCTCGACCTTCCAACTGGCCAGGAACCCCAAGGCCAGACATCCAGCAGACTGGACACCCCCTAACCAAACCCACACCCTACCTGGCCAGACACTTCCGTCAGCAAGACACCCCAGATTATCTATCACTCCAGCCACCCAACATCCCTGCCTCACTTGGTCAAGTCCCAAGGGAGTGAGCGGTGTGATGGGCAGGCGTTTCTTCTGCGCTTCCATGGTTTTCTCTTCTGTACATTTCTTTTTTCTTTTAACTCCCTTTCTTTTTTCCTTAAAAAAAAAAAATCCAAGCTCCTGTCTTTCTTGACCGGCTAAAAGGTCTCTGTTTTAATTGCTCGGATAATGTGGTTGCAGCCATTTTGTTAAAAGCAATCACTCCTGCAGCGAAATCACAAGCTCTCTAGACAGGCCGGAGCCGACAAAAATGCAGGATTTGACGTTAAAAGCTAAATGGGAAGCTGGGGCGGCGGAAGGTAAATTGATGGTAGATCTGGCTGTCAGGGCTCGGCCCCAGACCACGGCGCAGACCCAGCGCCTGATAACCCTGGAGTACCAACAGGGCGAGGGCTCGGCCTGCTGCGTGTGTGTGTGTGTGTGTGTGTGTGTGTGTGTGTGTGTGTGTGTGTTTTCCTACGGACCCATTCTCAACAATTTGGGGAGTATTTTGGAAAACTCAGAAGAGTGGGACCTGAGCGCACTCCCTGATCCCAGTTGCGGTTTTCCAGGACTTTTGCCCCCAGCCAGGATACTGGCGGCAGCTTTAAGAGCTTTTTCAGGCCGAGATGCAGAGAAGATGACAGCAAGATCACTTAAGGTTCTTCTTGTCCTCTAAATTCTGGGGTTCCCGCTTTTGGGGGATCAATAGGAAGTTCCAGCCTCCGAGTAAGATAACCAGTAGGTCGGCCACCTAGGAAGGATGGACCTCCCGGCCTAAGATGCCCTCATCAGGTGTGGCAGATCCAGACAGCCTGGTCGTCTTGTGATGAGGTGAGTGCAGCAGTGGCTCCAGGGAAGGAAGCCTCTGGGCCCCTTGGAAAGCAAGTGTGCAAGACTCTCGAGGGGTGGAGGGTGGCTTGATCTCTACTTCCTCACCTTTGCCTCTGCTGGCCTGGCTGCCCCTGCCCCTCTCCATGGTGAGGGTGGCAGAGCTTGGTACCTCGCCATTTTTAAGGTAGCAGGAGGGTAAGTTGTGTGCACACGGATTTCGCAGGAAGGGGTGATGAGAGTGAGCGTGAGCTCAAGTGCAAAGCCACAGGGAGCAGAAAGAGGCCTTCGAGCTGCTTCCAAGACTACCTTTGCAGAGAAAATCAAGACACTTGGGAGCGCTTGAGGCGTGCGTGCAAGGGGGCAGTAAACTGGGCAAAGGATGCCACAACAGCCAGGACTACATTCGCACTGCGGATCTGCAAAGCGCGGGAAACCTCTCAGTTATTCGTGTAGCTCTAAGGAAACGCTACGTCTAACGCTGAGGGTGCGGCTGGCGGTTTTCTCTTCCACAGTTCTCGTGAGTTCTCCCTGCCTGCCAGTCCCAACCACGTGCCTGGATTTGAAAAAGGGATTGGTGGTAGATGCCGAGCGGAGGTGATCTGAAAAGGAGGCTTGTGGCATATGCCCCTTACAGGGGTGAATCTGGGCACTTCCTGTCTTTTCTGGATCTTTTGGCCTGAAAGAACCCATTCTCTCTACCGAGCCCAACTACTGCGGTTCAGGTGCCTAAGCGAGGAGGGGCGCTACCCAGTCTCCAAGACACTCAGGACTCCCGGCGCATCGAGCCCACGGATCCCTCGGAGAGAAGGACCCTGGATCCGCCTTCAGGCTGGGGCCCAGGACCCCAGCTCGAGCTCAGCTCTGCTGTAGGGTTTAGGTCTACCGGGGGAAAGGGAGACAAAATATTTTTAACTGTTCAGAAAGGGGAGGAGGGGAGGGACATCTCCAGCAGCGGAAAAATATCGCACATTTCCGGGAGTCGGATAGCTCTGAGCCGTCCGCTTGACCATCCAGGCGCTGCCCAACGCGCATTTCGCTCACACCAACTGTCTGCCAGGTTCTAACTGGCCTATACCAGCCCAGGGGGTTCGGACAGGCGGGCTCATAGAAGTTAAAGCGCATGGGTATCTGACTTAGACGCGCACAGAAGTTAGACTTCTCTCCCTGGTCTCGCTCCCCTTGCCCAATTCAGTTTCCTTAGAGAAGCGCGCCCCCGCCCCCCCTAAACACAACCCCCCCTACACACACATTCCCTTCAAATTCTCCCGGCATTTGGGCCGCTTTGATGATCAGATGGTAGAGCCCTGATTACAAATTTATTCCCGGCCTCTCCGTCCGTCTTTATCTCCGCTATTAAGGACATCTGGGAGTGGTTAGCGCCGCGCCCGCGCTCGGCCGCGCTGCCTATCTCGCCGCGGCGGGGCCCAGAGCCTCGCTGACGTCAGGGCAGACGGCTCGGAGCCATCCCAGCCGAGCTGGGTGTAATCCGCGGCCACGCGGCCAAGTCTTCCCTGGGCCAGGGCGGCAGCTGGAACTCGCCGCCCGCCTGCGCACAGGGATTTTCTAAACTTGTATTTTTAGCCCAAAAGACGTTTTTGTTTCCCTTGTTTAAGGTGAGGCAGGACCGGTTAACGTTTCTACTGTCCCTCTCCTCACTTTAAATTTTCCAACTCGCTGGTCTGGAGCATTCCGCCTGGAAAAGCGTCCCGCATCTGGCCCTGAACGGTGGGCTCTCGTCTGCTGTCCCTGTGCCAGGGAGCTGCTCGCCTACACTACAGCTGCAGGCGGTGCCCAAACCGGCCGAGGGCGGGGAGGGGTCGGCTCTTAGGGGTCCAGGCTGCTTTTAGGGCTGCGCTCCGCGCACTAGCACCCGCTTGGCCCCTACAGCCCTTGGGCCGAAATAGTGGGAGTTTCTGCCTAGCGGGACAGCAGGGCAGACGCTAATTACAGAACGGGGCGCTTCTCCAAGCCTCCGTTTTTGCACCTGCTGTTAGCACCTAATGAATCTAAGGAGCAGGAGCGCTAGACGCTCTCGTGCCTCCCTGCCCCTTCGCCCTCCAGAGTTGTCCTTGGCGCAAACACTGACACCTCGCAAAGGGCAAAGATGACGGTAACAGCTTTGTCCCCTACTACGTCGATGCCCAGCCAGAAATTATGTATATTTGTCTAATTCGTGGATGGGAGGACGACACCTCTGCTGCGGGCACCGCAGAGCTCTGTCTCAGTCGCTGGAATGAATCCAACTCCAGAACCCTTTAAGCTGGAGCTTTCCGCACGAGGCTAATTATCCAAAATCTCCGAAGAACTTGAAAAGATGGTCAATCCAGTCCTTATTTCACCCAGCTTCACCGGAAATTCTGAGTCAGCAGGTCAGGTGGACCCAAAGTCTGCAATCTTCAAAAGCTTCTCCAGGGAATTCAGGAACCATAACCTGAGGCCACACACACCCACTGCAGCCAGTCTCTTGCCCTTGGCACTCTCTCAGCAGCCAACGTGAAACACTGGAGGATTCGGGGTTGTTCTATCAAGGATGGGGTAGAGGGAGGGCAAGGCCTGCATTATTTAAAGTCTCTCCAGGGAGAGGATTGGCCATATTATGGATCATTCCTACACCTCTATTTAATTAGGTAATGCAAGGACTCAAAGCAACCGCAGAAGATGCTATTTATTTCCACACAGGCTGCAAAGCCCAGGCTGAGTGTTTAGTCAAGGGCTACAGTGAATTTAACTAGAAAGAAGTCATAACCCATGATTTGAGTGTAGTGACAAGAAGACCTATTTGGGGGGCAAAGGGTATCAAAAAGAAACAGGGAATCCAGTTGAGAAAATTTCCCAAATGTTCACCCCTCCTCAAGTCTTCGATGCAACACAATACAACAAACTCCAAAGTGTCTTCTTGTAATCTGGAACGGAAGAGGATCATTTCCTCCTAAGTCAGTGAAAATGTCACATTTGAGAGAGCTTGTGGGGTACTTCCACCCACTCCTAATTCCAGCAGAGGGTGAAAGAAATATTGAGCTCGGGGCGGGGAGTCTTTGGAGGCTAGGAGTAGACAACTGAATCCTTAACCGATTGGAGACAGAGGGACCTCTTTGTGCTTCCGGAGGGGGGAAGGTCAGGCAATGGCTGCACAAAGTAGCTTCCCACAGTGCTGGCAAGTAGCTAGCTTCTCCACAATCTTAATGATAGAGTCTGCGCAGGCAAATAAGGCAGTTTTCTGAATCATTCAAACCACTCAGAAACAAACAAGAAAAACAACAACAATTTTTAAAAACCCACATTACTTTTGCCCTTAATAGTTTCTTATATGTAGTAGCGTTAATGAACTTTTACTGAAATTAGATGAAATGTGGGCCAGAGGCCCAGAGAATTCCTGATTATATTGTCAAGCAAAAGAGACAGGCTTGAGGTAGTTAAACCGTTAATATAAAGGATCACAGGTACTCACCAGCCCCCATCCCAACCAAAACCCAGTTTTCTCAAACAGTATATTTAATGCACAACTAATCGTGAACCAACCATACCCAACCTGATGCTTTCCTGTGACCAGATGGAATGTTTCAAAATAGCATTCCTTGTTGTAGTACCAAATCATCTTTCAGTCCATTGGTAAACAAGAACTAAAGAGTTAGACCCACAGATTCTTCTGCAAGAGGTGGGATCATTTGCTGCTCACTTGTTTGCTGCTCCACCATTGAAAGGATTTAGAACAAACAGTGGACTTACTCAGGAACAGAGAGAATTTTCAGCCTTCATCAAGTACAGTGCCTAGAGAAGATGCCAAAAAAAAAAAAAAAAAAGACATCATTCTAAATCGAGATGGCAAAAAATACCTCCTTGATGAAAAAATGGAAACCAATCACCACTGAAGCCACGGCATGGTTGCCTTCTATTTAAAGTGGATTGTTGCTGTTGTCTTGCGCTGACGTTTTTGTCTTTAGGATAAGGCAAAGACGTTCTGGGAGGGGGCCGTTTGTTACTTTTATTTGTAAAGAAGAGAATGCAACCTAAGTCTGTAACTAGAACTTAGCGATGAAGGAAAGCTGGTGCGGTTTTAATGGGAGAAAGTGCCGGCCAGACCGCCTGACCATCGCCTTCGCTTTGCAAATCTGGTTTTCATATTCTCGCTCAGTAATCACCCAAAGCCATAACTGTCTCTGAAATTATTCATTAAAGTCATTTTCGGGGATTCTCACAGGATGACTCTTTTACGTTTTATGATCTTTTGCGAGCAATGGCATCAGCCTCGGTCTCTTTCGCGCTTTTAATTAATGTACTGGGAAGACAAGAGGGGCCTTGGCTGTGTCCGTGGGGAGGGGGCGGGCCGGGGTGGAATTCGCCGGCGCGTTCAGCCGAGATCGGGCGCGCAGACATCCTTTGATTAAGGAGGGTATTTCGGGGAGTGCAGGCTGTGCAGAAGATCATGGCTGTGCCCTGTGGTGCTGTCAGCAGTGACAGATCCCAGATGGGGCCGCTACTGTATGGCAGATTGAGTTTCTCAGCAGAAAACTCACCCTCCCTCCTAAACGTCTTCAAAAACCTTCTCCAGATACTCCAGGTCGCTTCGTGTGAAATTGAAAAGGTCCAACCCCAAAGTTGGTTTTGCGTGCGTGTGTGTATGTTAGGGGATTTTTTTTTTTTCCGGTCCTCTTCTTTTTTCTCTGCGCTTCCTCTTCCTCTGAGCATCTTCGACCCACAGGGCTACTCGGTTGCTAAGAGCACAGACCAGGCGGGCCTGGTGGTTCCTCTTCGCCCGGCCACAGCGTCGCACCGTCGAGACAGCACGGAGGGGCCGCGAAGGCAATCCGGTGGGTAGGGGCGCGGTGTCCCGGACGTGGGGGCAGCTTGGAGTCCCCCAGGAAGGTGGGGTGGACTGCACAGCAGAACACTCCCAAAGGGAGAGCTGGGAGGGGGACGTGCCGGGGCAGATGGGACCTAAGGCGAGAGGGAGAACCCGGGGCCTGGCTCCCGCTTCCCTTTCTACTTTTCCCCGGCGGAGCTCTGTCCTGCCAGCTGGGCGACGCTGAGCGGCAGCGCCACGCCGAAGAAGGCGCGCGGGTGGGGGGCGGGGTTGACGGGCTCTGTTTGCTGGCATTGCTTTGCCCGCCCGGCCCCCCCACCCCGGTTCAGGATGGGGAGATACAGGGCGGCGGAGGTCTCAGCTGCGGCCCAAGCCGGGAAGGGGCATCTCCTAGAGAGGGAGCAGCGAGACCCAGCTTTCTTCATAATAAACATTCTCCAGTCTGGGTCCTAGGCTTCCCATCCCTGGACACACAGTGGGTTGGAAACTCCGTTGAAGAAACACTTGGACTTATTTTAAACTTGTATTTAAAAAATAAACAAATGCCCCGCGTCCCTGCCTCCTCGGAGGCAACGGAGATTCCTCCCTTCCTCTCTTTCCCTCCCATGGGTGTCTAGGAGCGCTCCCGGGGAGCAGCAGTGGCCGGAGAGATGAGATGAAAGGCGAGAAGGAAGGTGCGCGGCCCCCTGATTCTGCTCGGATTTCTAGACCCCACCCATCCTTACCCCACGGTTCTCTTAACTGTGGAACTTGGCGTGTTCCCAGGAGCATGGCCTGGAGGGTGGGAGCGAAAGAGAGAAAAGGAAGGAAAGACAGAAACAGAGAGAGTGAGTTTTGTTTTGTTTTGAAGATAAGCCATTTTTTTTTCTCAAAATATCCGTGCAGCCTCCTCTACCTCCTCCCACCCCACCTCCACCCCCACCCCTACCCCCGCCCCCGCGAGTGAGGGCAGCGTGAAGAACCTCCTTTCGGCTTACAAAGGAGCCTCTAAGGAACTGAGAAGGGAGCTGCGAATACTGCAGACGCGAGGTCCGAGGTCCGGGGTGACCTGGCCACCGCAGTGCCGGCCCTGTGCCGGAAGGGCTGCCTCCTTCTCCACCTTGCGGCCTGGGAGGCTGTCGGTCCTTCCTTTGAGCCAGGCGCGGGAGGGCGGGCTTAGCGGGACTCCCACACTGCAGCCGCCTGGAGAATTTCGCCTAGTCGTTGCGCCCAGACCCGGGTCTTTTGTACCCACGCTGGTTACTCTTGGAGAAGCCTTCCGGTCCAATATCTGGTACAGTCAGATGCCGCATTATTGACGCGTTCCGTTCTGCCGGCTCTGCGGACTCGGTTTTAAAGACTCGGTTTTATAAATAAAGAGATAAGACCTCTAGATCCTATTTTATGTGGATAATAATCGGCCACGCAAGTATTCTCCCTCAGTCTATATAATGATCTATATAGATGTGTACCATTGTTTACAGTCCTGGGACACAACCTGATTTGGGACAAATCTGTGAACCCCATGACAGCAGTATCCCGAAAGAAAAAAAAAAAATCTAGCAGTTATTTCCCTGACGATTTTCCCCTAAGTTATCAGGTAAAACCGCAAAAACTATGTAAAAGCAAAACACACTGAATTTCAAAACTCTCGCTCGCCCCCCCTCTATAAGACAGCTTTATTTTCACTGCCAACCCTGGATGAAAGTGGTTTGTTTATTTATTTATTTTTTCCTTGTACCCACATGCCTTGTAAAAGGTTCCTGTGCACCAGCCCGGCCCCCCTCTGATGACCGCAGGGCCTTGCTTCCAGACTGCAGCCCCCGCCACTTGGTTTTTAAGTTCTTGCCCAGAGCCGAGGTGTAATTGTGACCCCGCCCGAGCCGCGAGCCTCCCGGGGGGACTTTTGGCCGGGCCTGCGTTGGGGCCGGGACCTCCCAAGTGGCAGACCTGGGAGCCTGGAGGCGCGCGGTCCTCTCCCTCCCTGCCTCCTCCCTCCCTCCCTCCCCTTCAGACTTGAGCGATTTGTCCCCGGTCCTACGGCTCGCCTGCGCCACAGCACACAGCATTTCTCTTTCCCTCCACTTTTTGGGTTTTCTCTTGCCCTCTTCCTCTCCGGCACTTTTTTTTTTTTTTTTTAACCGCTTTACCATCGCCTTCACGTTGAAACTCCAGGCCCTAAAGAAGCGAAGCGTGGCTTTGTAGGAATCAGGGGGAATGAACTGGGAGCCTCCGGCCCCCTCGGCGCCGCAGCGGAGTCGCAACCCCGCGCGCTTCTGCGTAACGTCAGCGCGCTGGGTAATTTACCTTCCCTGGGCGTCTGTCAATATGACTAATTTCCACTGGGGTCAAAAAGCCCCTCTCCGGCAGTCCATCTTGGAGCTCTCTCTTACAGAGCAGTCCGGGTTAGTAGTTTTGTTTCCAAAAGCCCTAGAAATAAATACTCTTGGAGGCGTCCGTGCCTGGGCAGCCGGAGAGAAGCAGAGGAACATACATGGTGTCAATTAGAGACAGTTTTCCTTGAACTAAGAACTGTGATTGGGTTTAAACGACAGCGACCTGTTGCCTTTTAGTTCACATTACCTAACTCGTCCTTGATACCAATGCTTTCTTTAGAAACAGGAAGTCAAAAGAGAGGAAAATTATTGCTCCAGTTTTGCTCTGTCGCTTGTAGATCCCTATCGAAACATTTTCTCCCCATTTCAGGGTGTTATTTAAACATAAGAGTACGCGCGCGTGTCTTGCTAATCTGACCTAGACAATTTATCATCCGGGTGGTGTTTTACAATAATTTCAAAACTGCTACCGGCTCCTTAGTGTGAAATCAGTGCAGTAGGTTTAAACAATCTCCGGGACTCGATACAGGCGGCTAATTGATGCTGGTTGCGTAAAGCCGACTCACTTGGAAAAATGCACTGAAAGAAACCAACGTAACTAGCGGAGACAGGGCGATTCTGTCTGCAAAATCCTCTCCTGCCTGTTATAAGGAGGCGAGCATTCACCTCTGAGGGCACCCAGGCGCCCTCATTGAGAGTTCGAGGTGGTGGCGGTGGTGGTGGTAAGCCTCTTGCGTCACAGAATCGAGGTCCAGCGGGAGGTGAAAGTCACCAGACAACCCATTTCCCTCCCACCAAGGCTCAGGCACTGAGACCCCAAGTAATAAACTTCTCGAGTTAAATTTTTAACAAACTCTTTTGACAAAACGCGTTTCTCTCACGGCCCCCACCCCGGCTTTTGTGGCCTTCACGAGACTAAATGCTTGGATTTGGGCAGTTAGGAGCTTCGATAGGGCCCACGGGAAAAGTAGGAACTAGGAAAGCCAAGCAGAAGCCCTAGGAAGCCTCAGTGAGGGCGGCCTCAACTCGGTGTCCCTGACCTTTGCCCGCGGAGGTGGGTGGCATACACCTGGCGCCTGGACCCCGCTTCCCACCACACCCCAACCCAAATACCCATGCTTTCATGCCCGGAACAGGAGCGCACACACTCACACACACACACCCCTGCACACACCTCTCTTTCCCTCTTTCTCATCTGTTGGTGCCTTTATGACCTAATGAAAGTATATCCTTTAGGGAAAAGACTGTCTATAAAACGTGAAATATGAAGAACCCGTTTAGATATTCCCACTCCGAGCCAGGCCCGATCTTGAAGTTTCTTTAGCCCAAACACCTTTACTCCTTCTGTAGCTTCCACAATCACTCTGTTATTTTAACTAAATGATGAAAATTGGTTCTAAGTGGCCTCTTCTCATCCCCTGTTGAAGGAGAAAATGTCTCCAACCTGAAGATACATCTTTATTTGAGGAAAGGCATGCCTTTGGGGGAAAAATAATTTTACTTTCCATCCCTCTTCTTTGAAAAATGCTGGCACCATATGTTTCAACTTCTGCAAACCGAGGGCTTTTCAACCCCCTTCCCTTTCCTTCCTGCCCCACCGTTTCTTCCAAACGCCACCTTTATGGGTCTCACAAACTTTGGCTTGTTCTTTCTCCTGGTCCTTCTTCTTCAGAGTTTCCAATATAACTCAATACCTCTTTGGAAATCACATAGCTAACTACCTGTTTTCGTGGAAAAAGGTGATCTGATTTTGTGTTTTAGGCAGGATAGAGCAGAGATTATTCCCCCCATGTGGTTTTCTGTACATCATACCTTTACAGACGAGTTCTTAAAAGTCCCTTTCATTTTGCAATTTGACCTTTGCCATGGAACGATTTAAGTTGTTTACTAGCAGGGACTATGCAACAGGAAAAGCTGCAGGAGACATAAACACTCGTGTGAGCTGAAGAGCTAGTTAAAACCTAGGGAAAGGGGCATATACATCCCCGGGCAGAGTGTTCAGCCCGCCCTGAGCGGGGTAAGATTGCATGGAGGGGGAATGGGCTGAGAAGCGGCATTCCTATGGAAGGGTCTCGTCCTCCTTCTACAAGAAATTGTCCATTTTCAAACATCTATTAGGAAACTGATTCTTTTCCAGTTGTGCTCTAGCTTAGCCTTTCCACTTAGGACCAAGGGCTCGGTCAGTCTTACAACTCTGATTTCACTGACCTGACTTAACTGGAGGAGCACATGGATTTAAACTAACAAATATCCCCATCTGGGAATAGGAGAGCAGTATTCAAGTAGTGTGCATTTTACCTCACTAAAGGTTTATATTTATGCATACAAATATTATTCTTTATACTTCCAACTTGTGACCAATGAGCAAAATAAAGTTTATTACTGTTTTTCAATCCCATATTCTCAGTAGATGACTTCTAGATCCTCCTCATTATGTAAGATTGTGTCCAAACATATTTAGTATCTAGGGACTCTCATATAGATTCTGATTAGATTAATTTCTAATGAATAGGCAGTACATTTTCATGGTTCAAATAGGTAAATTGTATATGTGAATAGTCTTTTTCAATATCTGTCAATTTGCTTCTCCCATTGTTCTTTATTTCTTGCAAGTCCTTCCAGAGCTTCCTAAGGCAAAGAAAAGCAAATAGACTGATGCAAGTTATTCCATTTGTATCTGTTTGGCTGATCAGGAGGGGTAGGGAGGACACCCCAGGAAGATTTGAAGAACTTAAAGAGGCTCACACACCAAATACAATCTGGTCAGGGTTGGAGATGCCTTCTGATTGTAATTTAAAATATCCGGAAAGGGAAAGAGAAGATGGGGCACATATAGAGTAAATGATCCCTAAGACTCCAAATTGGATGTCTTTTCTCTGCGGCTGAGTCCAAAGAATAAGGAACAAGAGAAGAAAGGGAGGAAGAAAAGTAAGCAGAAAGAAGGGGGTTATCAAGGATTGTGAGAATGTGGTGTGCCTCATTTTATGGTGTACCCCCACTACTCAAATTTAAAAGAACTAAATTATTATGCATCAAATAAATAACAAATTCCCTCCTACTGTAAGAGGGTTTTAGCCATGTTCTAGCCTGTAGATATTTTGTATGGGTTATAAATGGAAGGGGTAGGGATTGGGAAATGTATATGTATTATAAAACAACAGAGATAAATTCTGCAGTGTAATAAGTAAGTGTAGGTAAACTTGACAGACCTCAAGTATTTTGTCTCTTACAATTCAACAAGAGAAAAGATAAAGCCAGAATTGATTGCTTCCTATGCAGAGCAGGTGGAACCTTCAGTTGCATCAATGTGGCCCCAGAGAGGCTAAGTGGTTTTGCTGTCCAACAGTGACTGACCCTGACCATCCTCTATCTAGGGGTCAGATGGGCATGGAGAAGAGAATATGCCTTGTGGGAAAAGTGCCATGCTCAGGGCCCCCTGCCAAGAATGGAGCCAGTTCTGCTATCTGGGGTGTTTTGTGACTTCCTGGTACCTGGCCAGAATGGCAGTTGCTAAATTGGCTCAAGCCCATGCTCTTCCTCACAGCGCCTTCTCTTTTCCTTGTAAATGGGTTGGAAGCATTTTCAGCTTTTCGATAAACTATAGCCATTACTGTGTATGTATGTGTGTGCTTGTGTGCGCGTGCATGCACACATGTGTTCAGGGAGAGAGTTGGTGAATTTTTCTTCTTTCTCTTTGGACATTGCCCTGTCTGCCTCTCATAATAATACTAGACAATGCTAGATAATAATACTAGATAATAATAATGCAATAATGACAAAGCTGACTGCTGGTTCTCTTTTCTGCCTTTGAAAAGATTCTTGTCTGTCCTTCTTAGGGACCCACTGCCAGGTTTTAGCCTTAATTACTGTGGTTAAGCCACTTTCCAAAGGGAGTTAGTTTTCAGATCACCCACTGTGTTCTACTGAGGCCTTAGTAGGACCTGAGGGCACGAGGGTATGAGTAGGTGAAAAGGATCCCAAGCCCTCTGCATCCTGAAGCCCTGGAGCTGGTCATCAGGCTGGAAGACAAAGGCCCACATAATTCTAATTAATGCATGCATATGTTGGTCAGCCTCTCCGAAGGTTTTATGGGGTTTTACTGGTGGTACATGAATGGACAGGGTCAGATGAGGATTGTAGGTCCTAATGAATCATGTGACCAAAAATGGACTTGGTTGATGGCTGTGTTCGGGAGACCCACGCTTGGTGCTCTCAGCTCTGAGAGGCTCTTTCTGTACCCAGAGAGAAAGCCCGCCAGAGACAGCATTATCAGAAGTGAAAAATGTCTTTATCATTTGCATCATAGCACAAAACTTTGCTGAAATATATATATATATATATATATATATTATCCTAGATCATTCAGAAATACAAAAGAAAAGTTTGTCATAAAAGTATTGAATCTAAGAATGGAAATATATCTTTAGCGTCTGTCTAACCACTTCTTTACAGATGAGAAGACTCAGACTGAAAGCTGCTCCTCGTACCTGACCAGCATGTGCCACTAATTAATGAAACTGGGAGAGGGTTCTTCTCCTCTCTTTAGGTAGTCATTTCCAGGGATCTCTTGTTTAAGAAAGATAAGAGCATAATTAAAGAGGATGTTGTGGTAGAAACGTTTTGCAGGAAAAAATGATGTAGAGGACAAGCCGGAGAAGAGGTAGCCAGAAATGGCAATCTGGGGGGCGGTTAATTTGAGCAGGCCTATCTTATTTCCTGAAAGTCTTTACTGAATTCCAAGTCAGCTATTAGAGGCTGATGTTTTCACACCGCAGAAACTTTGCCGTGTGTGTGTGTGTGTGTGTGTGTGTGTGTTTAAGCCAGTCCAGGAGAATAGATTCTTCTCTCTTGGGGAGAAGGACTGTGTTTCCAAACGGGAAGCCGCTCTCATCAAAAGCGCTGACGAGTCTGGTGACTACACGGACACACGCTTCAGTTGGAGCCTGGAAATTGTCAGGCTGTGGAGACAGGATGGGGGACAACTAAGACTGTGGGTTCCCAAGGTGAGCGCATCTGGCCAGCAGCGTCCCTTGGCAGGAGAAATTCTGTGGCCCGGCTAGGGGACTAGAGATGATTCTCAAGGAATCGCAGAGCGAGAGAGGTTGGTAGATCACGTTGACAAAAAGATAAAATGAGAAAGAAGAGAGTGTAAGAGGAGGGAGATTGCGACGTCACCAAACTCAGCTCCTGGATCTCTATGGGAAACATTCCACATGCAGGGCAGGGCAGCCAGCCCGTCAGCTGTCAGGGCTGAAGATGCCGCTTGGGCTAGATGTGCCTCTCTGTGCCTGGTGCAGAACTGCCAAAATGGCTCTAGGTTTTGCACAAATTCACGCTTTAATTTTTTTTTAAAAAAAATATTCTTTTGGCTTGAATCATGGTGGAATCTAAGGCTGAAGGCTCCCCAACCGGATACGAAGGGGCCTCAGGAGCCATCAACTAACTGTCTTTCCTTACTCCTCAGAAACAGAACTGGACAAAGTTAAAAATCAGCCACAAAAACTAAACAACAGCCCCCACAAGCCATCCTTTCATAGCTGGGAGCTGTGTTCTAGCCTCAGCTCTCAGGTTCAAAATTCGAATAAATGGAGCCAGATCTTGGATTACACCCCGGGGAAAGCATTTTAATGTAAATGTAAAATATGCTTGTAATAATCACTTGTGGGCCCTGAAGCACCACTAGAGTCTCTGTTTAATTATGGGGGCATGAGAGGAGCATTACCAGCTAATTAAATCCAATCCGATGTGTAATTCTCCCTCTGCTGCTGCCGACTTTAAAATGCGAAATTGCTTTTTAAACGTGCCCACATATGAATTTTTAAAACACATGTGAAAACTAAAGGAGAAACAAGGGGGCAATGGGCGGGAGAGAGAGAGAAGGAAGGAAGAAGAAAGGCGCAGGCTGCTGGGCCAGAGTCACGGAGGACTCGGGATGAATCTCCCGGCCCGGCCTCGGCCTCGGCCTCGGCCTCGGACTGCGTGCACTCAGACCCCGCGCTCGGCGCTTGGCCACGAATGAAGTCATTTTCTCTTTTTCCAGAGGTTTCGGCTTCCCTTTTCCTCCCAGCGGAATCTCTCTCAGCCTCCGGATGTTGACCCAAGAAAAGTCCAGGGTCGTGGAAACGCTCCAGTGTCTCGCGCCCCGCGCGCTCTGCTACCGCGCGGGCCGAGGCGCGGATTCCCGCGAACGTGCGGGTGGGCGCCCGGAGGAAGTGAGCTCACTTGGGAAGATTGGCAAGGCCCGAGCGGAGCCGGGGGGAAGGGCTGCGAGCCCGGGTCTGGCCGCTGGCGGCCGCGGAGGAGGCCGGGGCCCAGGCGGGATGGGCTTAGTGCCGGACCGTGGGTGCGCACTCCAGCTTGAGCCACGCAGTCTCTCCTTCGAGCTCAGCGAGGCAGGACTGGCGAGGCAGGACTGGCGAGGCAGGACTGGCGAGGCCCAGGCCTTGAGGCCAGAAACTGGAGACTCCAGACTCCCAAGGGCTTTATTCAAGCGAAAGCAGCCCCCAGGTCCCCGTCCTTCCCCACCCTCACGCCGTGGGAGCCTTTGCTTTTGCCCTCCACGCGCGCGCGCGCACACACACACATACACACACACACACTCACACAACTCCTCCTCTCTTTCGTCAGCGACACTCGCAAAAGCAGGTATTAGAAGGTTGAGTTATTTGCATGAAACACCAGGGTGACATGGGCAACTCATTCTTAAATTCCACTTAGTACTTGTGAATTAGAATACGGAATGTGCTGCAGGGTCTGTTTCCAAACCGGGTACCAGCTGCAACCAACTGCACCATCACCCGCTGCAGTCCGGTCTAGGGAAATGTCCTGAAGAAGAAGGCCACCTCTCTCACCTCGCACTAAGTCCTGAAAACAGAGAAATGTGCAAGTGTGTGGGTACTTTGTCAGTTTTCAAACTGACAAAGCCCCGAACAAATGCAGTGGCACCTATCCCCAAACGAGGCATTCGCACTTGGGCCTCCGGGACCACGAGTGCTACTCCAGCCAGTCTGGCCCTGCGTGCGGAGTCTGTCACTTGGCGATCGCAGAGTTCGTATGCGTCTAGGAGAACTGGCGATGGTCCCGAACTCGGTTTGGGGCGGAAGGGTAGTTCTACGATATACCGTTAAGACCCCGGCCCCAGGCCTTTTCTAGGGCCCTTCTTGAGGGCCTCGACCTCGCGGGAGAAGTCTCCCCGGGCACAAACGTAGCGCGGGAGCGCCGCCTGTGGTCTGGCTCCCCCTGTTGCCGGCCTGTGATTTGGCAATTAGGGAGTGCTGAGGCCGGGGAGGTGGACAGGTTCTAATTCTTTTGTGTGTCGGGGATGGGGATTATTGTTAGACCGAAGGGAGGGGGTCCTTGACTGCACAATGTGGGAATGTTTGTTGGGCGTGTGCGCTCTTTATCCTGAAATTTTTAATTAGGACCTTGTCATTTCATCTCCACTTCCGATTACTGCGGAAAGCATCCTCATACCTCTCGTCAACTGAACCCAGTGGATAAACAGATTGTTTCATAAAATTAGTAAAATCTTGTTTTCAATCCAACTTACAACATGATTGTTATTATTATTATTATTATTATTATTAATTATTATTGACTCTAAGTCTTTCTCTGTACATTTAGGGGGAAGATGGCGAAGTTCCACGAAGCCTCTTGGTGTCGGGCAAGCCAGGAGGCGGAGCGCAGAGGACATAACTGAGGTTTCTCCCGAGTGCTGGCAGCTTGGTTCTCACCTCCGTCTCCCATCATCTCTGAGAGGACAGCCTCCCGCCCTCTGGTCGCCAATCCTTCCCCTAGTGTTCGCTTTGGTTCCGGGCCAGTAGCAGCGCCTCCTGGCGCCACACGTGGGGCACCAGGGACTCTGGGCCTTCTTGGCCAGGCAGCGGAAGGAACTCGCTTTGGAAGCTCTCCATTTTCCCACAGTATTTCACATTCATATTACTTTTCACACCCTGTTAGGCAGTAATACCGCTGAACCTGCTAAATACTTCCATGCGCCAAGCCAGCCCTCCCGCGACCGCTCCAGATCGTCTGCCTTTGCCCTGGTGATAGGAACGCGGACTACTCGCTCATCATGTGGAGTTCTTGGCTTCCTTCTTCTGTTTTCCTCACCCGGGACCCACCTCCAGACCCCAGTAAGGTGGTGCTTGTCATGGCCGCTGGATGGGGGCGCTCAGGTATGGAGGAGGTTTTGGCCCGCGCCCTTCAAGGAGGTGGAGGAGGTTGTGGGGGAACAAAAGAACTTGAGGACTTTTCTGACTTTTAGTAACTGTATGAGACTAGATTGGGAATTTTTAAAAGAACAAGATCTTGCTCCAGGCCTTGAGCAAGGAGTAGGGTCTGGTCCACATAATAAGCACTATCTCTAATCTTCCCTTTAGGAGCACCAGACCCAACAGGTAGCATTTAGGCACTAAGGGATTCCACCAGAGGAAGCAGAGCACAATGGCCCCCACCGCCTCCTCTGGCCACCATGCCGCAGTTCTGAGAATCTGAGACTGCTCCTTTTCCCCTGGGGGTGGGGTGGGAGGGGCTGTTAGAACCATGCACCCAGGAGGGCATAAGGAACACTGCAAGAGGAGAGATAAAATCATCAAAGCTAGCACAGTGAAGCCACTACTCCCCAGACAAAGAGTCCCTTGCTCTTTGGCTCAGGCATGAGTGGACTCCAGTCACTCTCTCCTGAACCTATAGCAGGGAGGACCAATGGTGGGAGGATTCTCAGAATCCAGTTACAGTGAACTGGGCCTCAATTGGTGCACTAGGATGCCACCATCCTGGCCCTCACCTAGGCCTGTGCCTGGGCTCCTAGAGGGCACTGCAGGGGTACAGAGGGGACTGTGAGTCAGCCACCTTAGCAGAACTGAGGCTGGTGGCTCTGGGGCTTCAATCTGAGAGGCCAGAGTGCCCCTCTGATGCTCCCCCAGGAGCCCACCTCAATTCTTCCATCAAGAAAAGAGGAGTAATAAAATCTGCCTGCCCCCTACCTCCAGGACATGGAGGAAGGAACTAACTTTTAATGAGAGCCTATTAAGTGTCAAGCATTTTACAGGCTGCATATTGTTTAATCTTCACAAACTGTAAGGAGGGTATTTCCAAACTCTGTGTGCCTGCAAGGAAACTGAGGTGCAAAGGAGGGACATAGCTAGAGCCATAGATCTGTGCATGCAAACAAACTCCAGGCCCCCTCACTACCATTCTGTGCTTCTCGTAACCACCCTCATGAGTTGATGACACACTGAGGGGTTCTGCAGCCTGGGCCAGGTCTCTTGGTAACCTCGAAGGAGGACTTGAGCTGCCTTCCATAAGCATCTAACATATACTCCTCGAAGATAATATAGATGATGGGAAATCTACAGATGATGGGTTCTTTATACCTAGTCCTCCAAAATATTTATGAGAGAGTCAAAGTTACCAGGGCTCTCTTAAGCAGAGGAGCTCAGCATATACCACATGTGTCCCTCAGTATTACTTTTTTTTTGTTTTTGTTTGGCCCCAGCATACCAAGATTGAGAAGATTTAAATTCAGATTCACTGGACTCGAGTATCTGCTTACACCACTAACATCTAAAATGAGCCCAAAGCTCCCCACTTCAGCCTGGAGCTTAGTATCCTGGGGAGGCTTAGGCAGAGGTTAACTTGGCTCCTAACTTCCTTGTGCCACCTTAGCCATTTCTCTACTTGTCAGGGCCAGGTTTGGTTCAGTAAGCAAAAGGGACCACCCATCCCTAAGCTGGAGAAGAATGGAGTACAGAGCTCTGGAAACCCCTGTGTCCGCTTTTGGAAGTGAAGCCCCAGGAGCTCCATCTCCCAAACATTGTTACTTTCGCATCTACCTTCCAGCTCTTCAGTGGTTGCTTCTTAGTGTCATCTACAGAGATGCTGTCTGGTGACTGCTTACTTATACCCTCAAGAAAATGCTTTAGATTTTGGATTTGAGGTGTTTGCAGAAGGTAGGAGGGGTGAGACAGAACAGGCAAAGCCAGAAAATGAGAAAGAAGAATGTGCTGCTGGTGGAGGAGGCCACTGTAGTTTGGGAGTTGCTTGGGAAACTTTCCGCTTCCTCTCTTACAAAGACACAGTCCCAGCCCAGAACCTCCCCATTGCCTATCTACTTTCCCGTTTACCCTTCTCTTTGTTCTCCTGATGCTGACCTTGAGCAAGAAGAATTAGGGAGGACTCCACATCCTTCTCTTTTGGGCAGTCAGCTATAGAGGGCACTGACGAATTGTACTGAAGAGTCCCTGAAGCCATAGCCAGCCCTCTCTTTCCCTTTGGGCATGGAAGATGATTTCTGGGGGCATCAGGAGCATTTCCTGAAGTTCCGGTTAATCTAAAGCCTCTGGACTCTAATTTCCCCTGGAGCACTATTCCAAACCTGGATGCAGCTAAATGAATGGTCATTTAATAGACTTTTAAAACCTACCAGGGTATATTAATTCATTTTACAGTCACAGCAGTGGGAGAGAGCAGGACTATGGTGATTTCCTAAAAGACCCTGCAACTTTTCCCCCATAGATATTTATTACTTAACTCAGCCCTAACAAACAATGCTGACAGACATATGAAAACTAAGTTAGGAAAGCTGCATTGTATTTGTGTACTTTCCCCCTACAATACTCTGCCATCGTTTCTGCTGCTACTTGTGGCTGATGGCACCACACCTAATTTTAAGAGGCTGACCAGAGAAACTCTGGAGACCTTGGCAATGGGATTAGGCTACCAATTTGAATTGTACTTGGTCTTCCTCTGACCAGGAAGGTGGTGACCTGGGAGTGACATCTCCTCTCTTCCCAGGGTCTCTGGTGGTCTGAAAACTCAATCAAGAAATTCAAACGGGAAATTAAAAGAGTGAGAAAGTGTAGGAGGAGAGGGAAAGAGAAAGAAAAATGTCTAAATAATTTGAAGGGCGTCATATTTCTGCACGCGTTTCCAACAACAGAAGCTAAAGTGTGTTCCTCTTAACGTTGCAGGGTTTCTCCACGTAGTTTCTAGAACCCAGTTCCCCCCGTCAGTCTCTTTGGGGTTCTTTGCTTGGGAAGAGCACATCTGCAAACAAGGGGGCTGGTCCCCTGAGGCTCTCCGGACTAGGACTTGCGCTGTAGAGAAAGCTGGAGGCAGCGGCAGGGCGTGGGGTGGGAAAAGCCCTGGGAGGTAGGCGCAGGTCACGTCGAGGCCCTCCCACACCCGGCTACCGGAGGAGCGCGCCTTGCCCGCCGCCCCAGAAGAGTCTCTGCGTTCCTTGCCATCAAATGGACTTGGTCCAGAGTGAGCGTCTTAACGGTTGTTAATGGCCAGAATGATGTCTTAGCCAAGACCAACAAGAAATGGATCCAAATGAGAAAACCAGTGTAGCTTGAGCTCCGCAATGGCTGCGAGCGGGGAATTGCATAGGCTGACGATGTCCACGGCTGTCTCTCCTGCATCCACTCGGTGGTGGGCGAAGTGGTACGCGGGTTGGATTCTGAGCTCCGGAGTTGGAAGTTGTGCGGGGCTGAAGACTATGCTGTGCTTAAGGTCGGCATAAAATAGAAGACACTCCTGGCATACATAAGACTTACTAACCCCTCACCCTGCACAACTTCTTCCCCAGTAATAGGTTTAAGGTGTCTCCTTTGCTAAGAACGATACCCCCTTCAAAAGCCATTAGGACCTTGGACCGATCAGCGACTTTGTAGAATTAGGAACATCGCGAAGATTCGGCTTGAGCGCTCGTCGAAGGCTGAGTGGCAAGTGCTTAATGCATTTTGGAGCCAACTCCCGGTCCTGGCTTGTGCATTTACTGGCTTTGCGGTCTTGAGCCAGGATCTGGGCTCCTCTGAGTTTGATTTTGCGTTTGCAAAACGGGAACGTTTGCCCAATGAGGAAGTTGAAAGTGCCGACCCAGCGCTGGTGATCCTCATCTCTGTGCGTTTATTGGTCTTCAGGAGAATCCCAGTATTTTCTTCCTAGAAATGCGGGAAACGTGATGGAGCTGCCATCTCTTCCCACCGAGAGGTGTGGCCCCCTAGGCCGATTGCCTCCCTACCCCCAGCGGACCCAGATTCTGGGAACTCCATCTTTTCTGCTGGTCTCACAGGCGTGATCTGGAACTTGCCCGCGTTTCCGTTCTTCGACCCTGGCGAGTGAAGTCTGATTCTGTGTTTCCCGTGATTGCTCTTCAGCGGGTTCTGTTTCCCTCCCACTGCACGTCGGGGAAGCCCACGTTCGACAGTGCAGGAGGATGGTCCCTCGAAGCTGTCAGGAAGCGGCGCGAAAACTGTACCCCATGATGCCAGTGGAACATGGCCTCCCGCTACCCCTCTGCGGAACGGACCGGTCCGCATGTGCATGACTAGGGTGCCCGGGAGTGGGAACGATACGAGGGCCAGCTAGCCACAGGGACCGAGTAGCAACAGCTGCACTGTCGCGGGATCCCCGGCCAGGACAAACCCAGGGATTTGGGCCGTAGGGAATAACCTGAGCCTGGACTCCACCGCCCCTCCCTACCCCTCCCCCAGTTGGAGAAAGGGTCAAGGTCGGCGGGTGCTAGGCCCTTCTTCAAGGCGCTGCTTCCCAGGGAGCCTTGCAGGGCGCGTCAGGTTCCCTTTTAATTTTTACCACAAAGAAACATCTTGCACAAATTTCCATAGCAGTCAGGAGCTTATCGTGGAAGATCGCGTTCTAGAAACGCGGCTGTTGCGCCGGGAGGGAGCAGGAGCCGCAGAAGATGCTTGAAACTCCATAAATAGAAAAAAAAAAATGCTTAGTTTGGACCGTTTGGGGAGTGTCGGGAACAAACAGGCTGTTGGCTGGAAAAGGGGAGAGCCTGGATTCCCCATTCCGAAAAAAGGAAACCTTTGTCATTTTGCAGCTGAGAGCTGGAGAGGCAACAGGTCGGTGGGATCCAGACTACACTGTCCGACGTGAGCAGCTCCTGCCGCTCCCTCCAGGGCCCGCATTCGGCCAGTACCACCATTAAGATGGGATCCGGTACAATTTCTTAAACGTTCAGGCTTGGAGAGAGAGGAAGGTAGCCAGGCAACGGAATTACGGAAACATTCTCTCGGTCACGTGAACTTTATTGCAGACCAGGAAGTTATCTAACAGCTGCCAAAAATTTTCTGACTCCGGTGCTCCAAATGTTGACTGTTTCTCACACCTCACCACCAGTACGGAGTCTGCTGCCTTGGGGGTTGATAGATTTCCTATTCTCTTTCAGCTTCGATCTACCCCCACCTGCCTAGTTGCATTTGGAGATGATTTTCTTTTTTTCCATTCGCAAGACCATGTGGCTCCCATACTTACCTGGGCTGGCTGTTTCCCCGCCCATCCTCCGTAAGGGGGATTGAGATCTCCTGAGGGGAAAAGCCGGGTTTAGGAAGGGTCAGAAAAAGGAAGCCGAGACCCAAAGTGCTGGCGTACAGTATTATATTCTTCTCTGGGTGCCTTCGATTCATTCCAGAAAGAAGTGTAGCACAAGAAGCAATTTTAATAGGCATCCTCTCTTTCTTCCACTAATTCCCAGTCCTGAACCAGGTTCACGGGCAGGAGCCTCGCCTTCTGTGGCCTGGTACCCGCCCCCGCTCCCCCCCTCCCTCCGGAGGGACTGCTAAAGATCAGAGCACACAGTAGGCACTGAGACAATGGATTCTGGTTGACAGAACGTTTGCTGCAAGGAAAGGGGGCGATTAGAGAGCAGTTGTAAATAAAGGCGCGCGTGTGTGTCTATGCCTGTTCTGTGAATTTCAGGCTCAATACGAGATTACTGCTGGGGGATCTGCTCCCACTTTCAACCTGGTGCCGCTTCTTCCTGGATAACCCGCACCTTGGCGGCAAGGAAGCTCCCTCCAGCTGATCCATTTAACGCAGCCGAGGCGACACTGTGACCTCTGCCGATAGTGCTCCTTTCTGAACCTCGAGGGCCAGGGTGAATGGAGTCCACTCGATTGAATCCAGACTCACTCCAGAGGACCAAGTACAGAGACCTTCCTGGAGGCCGGAGGGCAGAAAGTCGTACCTCGTGCGCCCAGTGAATTTTCTCTGGGTAACGCCGAGTGCCCGTGACCACAGGTGGGGCCGCGAGGCTGAGGCGGCGCCCTGGCTCCTCGCTTCGCGGACGTCCGGGCAACCCGAGCCCCCGCAGGAATGCCCCTTCTCTGCGCCGGCAAAGCGCAAAGGTCGACATGCTCTCTAGAGGTGCCAGTGCCGCCCACCCCGACGTTATCATCGACCACGGTCGTTACTGTTCTTTTCCGGCATTAAACTTCCCCTCAGCCATTTGTCACATCGGTAGGTGCTGAAAGAAGCCGCGTGGCGCGCACCCCGGAAGCGCTTGCCGAGACCCGGAAGCAGCGGCTGCTCGAACGCCGCGCTCTCGGGGGTGCACCCTCCCCGCCCACTTTGGAGGGGCCTCCGTTTGCGAGATCTCGCGTCGCACGGAGGTCGGTCCGGCGTGCCCGCCACCCTCCTGCGTGGCTGCGGGAATTTCCCGCCTCTGGGTTCCAAACCTGCGGCGGGCCAGGGCCTGCCCGCCCCCGGCAGGGACACCGAGTGGGGCGAGTTCCTCATTAAGGTCGCCCTTCGGTCGGGCCGTGGGTAGAGGGAGGCAAAGAGAAGGTGGAATTGACAATCGGAGCACGAGGGACTATTTCATGAACTCCCCAGAGATTCGTGTGTAAATTTACCAGGGCTCGTCAGTTGCGATTCATAATCCGGCACCCACTCCACGCCTGGTTTTGGCCCCGCTTTGCTGCCCTCTCCCTGGCGAGCCGGGGTGGGCGCGAACCCGGGGAGTGTGGGAGGCCCCGGGGCTCACCCCGCAGCTCGCCTGGGAGCCGGGCTCGCGGGCGCCGGACGGGCCCCGTGACCCGCCGTCGCAAGAATGCTTCAGATCCAACCTGGGCTCGTTTCCGTGACTCAGGAAACATCTGGGGGACTTTTTCGTCGGGCATTTGGAAAAGTACTTACTTCCGAACTTGGCGCTAAGGCATCCTAGGATCCAGACAAACCCTGGCCTGAAAGGGAGGTGGGGGTGGCAGCCCTGCCAGCTGCCAGGGTGCCTTCAGGGGAGCTAACCGGTGGCAAGCACTTGGGTGAAGGACGAATTAAACACTTAGATCTGGGTCCGCGCGTTCTGGCCTCATTGTTTTAATGTCTGTAGTACTTAGGCGCAGTTTGAGAAAGAATAATGTCTTTAGTTTCAGAAAAAACATCAAAGACCAGGGGCTGCTCAATATGGAGCACATATGGTAGTCTCCGAAGGCCTTGCCTGCCAAAACATGTTTCTCAGTATTTTCCTCCTTTCCTTTTTTCCGATCCCTGCCCCCCCCCATCTTTTTTTTTTTTTTCTCCCCAAATGGGAGGGAGCCAAAGGCTCGGGTTACCTAGGGTGTCTTGCGTTTAAGCGAGGCAGTTGGCGGCTGTGCGGAGGCGATCAATGAGGCCTTTCAGGAACTGAATACAGCCCGGGAAGGGACTTTGAAGATCAGCAGGCTGCAGGGCCTAGCCGTAGAGGCTGGGACTTGCCCAGGACCCCAGAGCCAGCTGTGACACAGTTGAGGCATTTATCAGATTCAGAGACTCTGAAGTCGCTTTTGGCATTATACCCGCAAAAGCACATTTTCCTGTTGGTAAGTGTTCATGTGGTCAAGATACACTGGCTGTATCCCCAGGCCTTGGCTTATTGCTCATTATATGGGGACACTTACGTCTTTACTGAATGAATATTGAACAAACTAAGTGAAGGCAATAGCCTGCAAAGCACTTTTTCAATTTCAGTCTAAAGAAGATTCAGTTGCATTAACTGCTGCCATTATTTATTTGTTTGTTTATTTACTTGTTGTTATTATCTAGATCACCATCCTAGTTTTTAAAATTACCTAGCAGAGAGAGGCTGGAGACAGCGGGCTGAAAGTTCAGGCAGTTTGCTTTAGGAATTTGTCAAGATGAAAACTCAGAGTATTAGGGGTCATTAAAGTGATCTCATTCAACTTCTGACCTTCCCTGAAGATGAAGTGAGATTCAAAAAGGTAAAGTTACTTGTCCAGAGCACACAGCTCCGTTGAGGCTGGGAAGTGCCCTCTTTCCTGTGTCTAGTGACGGCTCTGCTCATTACCCCGCATTGCCCTCGGTGGAAGGACAAGCTGGATAATTTCCTCTCTTTCAGCTTCTTCCATTAAATGGATTCCTTTCGTCACCTCTGAAAAATGACCCAAGGATGTTCTACCTCCACAAATTTACATGTAGGATTAGTATTAAAAGCAGGGCTAAATTCTTGGGGCTCCCATTTAAAAGAAGATCCATGCTGTCTCCAGAACCTGCTTTTTTTTTTTTTTCCTCCGAAGCAATATCAATGATGATGGGAGAAGGGAAGCACACCACACATGGAGCTGATTAAACAACAATCTTATCAAATCTTCCAGTGTTCTGGTGACTAACATGACTCATACACAGAGACTAGTGGTCAAATTACCTGACAAGTAGTTAGAAAATCTGGACTTTAGACCTCGCTTTGCCATCAACTCACTGCATCTCTTGACCAGTCAAGATTCATTCTCTCTACACACACACACACACACACGCACACACACACACACACACAAACACGTGTGTGTGTGTATATCTATATATCTATATCTATATCTACATCCATATCTATATCTATATCTATATATATATATCACCTGTTGGTCCATAAATCCAATTTCCGTTTTCATATTCTCTGATGCTATCAGATGTATCAACATACAATGAGCTCCTTACCTATACCAGATGGAGAAGCCACAGAGCCAAGATCAGAACTCTGCTTATTCTTATATTAAGTACTCTGAGAATATTAACCTTGCAAAGCACTTTAGAGGTGTTTCAAACCCTTCAGCTTACAGATGAGAACACTGAAGCCCAGAGAGCTGAGTTCCCGGGTCACATAGCTGGAGAGACCAGGTGGTTTTCTTGCTCAGTGCTTTACTCTTCCACAAAAGTTCTAGCAAAGATGGGGTCTATCAGTCTCTATGATAGGTTTAGGTGAGCATGGATCAAGTCTTTAGGATACTTTCTTCCAGCTCCCTGACCATTCACACTCCTCATTCTCAGGAAGAGTCTTGGGTTCCAGAGCAGGAGTTTAAAGCAAGTTTAAAGCAAAACTCAGTCAATATCATTTCACTTGGGCAGCGCTTCTTTAAATATAACAGCTCTATTGTGTGAAATGCTTCTTTAAATATAACAGCTCTATTGTGTGAAATGCTCAAGGGTCACTGGGACAAGGTGATAGTTCTTCTAATGAGAAATACAGCAGCAAGTCTTAATCCGTTTTCAGTCTTGAATCCACCATAGAACAACAAAATTCCCTGATCAAACTTAATAAAGAGGCAAAATAATGATAAAGTAAACCAATGTTCGGAATAATGTTCAACTGATCCTTTTCCCTCACACAGCAAACTCCCAAATTATAAATGCTAGGGATAGGTAGAGGTGCTAACTAAGGAATCACCCATCATTAAAAATAGGATAGTAAGGCTGCCTTTGCTTTTGGGAGCACCTTTTTGATGTGAGAGATGATTCAGAGTATTGTCTGCCATGTTGAAAATTAGGTCTAGGGCACTTTCTTCCTCCTACCTGCCTGGCCCTGGTTGACCTTGACTAGCTTGACTGATGCTGTCTGGCAGGATTCCAAAGTGTTTCCAAGGAACAGCTGTGATCCCCCCTCCCCCCACCCTGGGGGCTTATAGTGGAACAGGCAGTTTCTCTGCACAGAAGTAGTCATTTCCTCTATCACCTTCAGGCTGAGGGACCTTGATAACTTGGTGGTTAAAAGAACCCCTCATAGTACCAGGTCTGAGGGAGTCTCCCTCAGCAGTGGCCTTAAGCGTGTAGGAATGGGCTATACAGTCCAGATGGCCCTTCCAGGATATTGTCCTAGGCAGGAATGGAGAAGGATGGAGCTGAGAATTTAGCCAACTGGAGTTAGACATGTTGCCTTTTGCATTTAAGGCTAGATGATTATGTAAAATGTTCTTTGCAACTATAGCTGTGCAATATAGTAGAAAGAGCTCTCCAGCCATTCCTCTTAATCCTCAGGATCCTGTTTTGGACCTTTTCTTATACGAAAACCTCTCTCTGGTCTATACTTAATCACAATACTTCTTGAGGTCATTGTGAGCATTAGATGAGAAAATCTACCAAAAGTGATTTGCACAGTGCCAGATACATAGTAAGTACTCAGTTCATGCTAGCAAATATTGTTATTAGCCCTTCTGTGGTTTCAGTTGATGTTGATAACATATTTCTCTACAGTTTGGACCTTTTCTTGGAATGCTAGACCTGAATATCCAACTCCCTGCTGGAGGATATTTCCCTGTAGATGTACCTAGATTTTGAATACTCATCGTGCTCAAAACAATTTAGTTCTAGTCCCTGTTGCACATTCATAGTCTGTTCCCCTAGTGTCTACGAATGGCACCACCACCCATCAGGTGCTCAGGCCAGTAACCTGGCAACTGTCACCAGGTCCTCCCAAATATCTTTGATATCTACCTTCTGCCTTAGTAATGCAGATGCTGAGTTCAGCCTGCATCATTTCATCATTTCTCCACTGCCAATGTGCTCTCCGGTCCTGTCCTCACAGCAGCCAGAGTAATGCAATGTGATCATGTCATTTCTCTACCTTAAATCCTTTATTCACACCCCACAGACCAGGAAAACCCAAGTGCTGAGCGTATAATGCTCTTTGTAGCCTCCTCTCTTGCCACTCTCCCTACACATATGCTAAGCCTTAGCTCTGTTGAATTAAATTGAATACCCTTGTTTCTTTGCCTTCACGTCTTTGCATGCATTGTCTTTCTGCCTGGTACACACATCCCCCCTTTCCCATCAGACTTAATTTTACTTGTCCTGCAAGATTCGGCCTGGCTATCTGCTCTTCTTGGAACCCTTCACTAAGCGCCAGAATGATCACGCAGTTTATAACCTATACAGGATTGCATTTTCTCTCTTCTCCACTAGGTGTGAGTTCTTTGAGGGTGGTGAAATAAGTCTTTAATCTTTGTAGCCATAATGTTTTAGTGACTAGCATAGAGTAGGCTTCCCTCATGGGCATGCTAAATATGAAAATGGCTTAGAATTAAAATAAATGGCTTTGGTTCTATAGCTTTGTATCATCAAGATTTTGAGGAAGTTATTTTTCTGAGCCTCAGTTTTCTCATTTTTAAAATGGGGCATAACGATGCCCCTTATCGTTATGAGGATTAAGTGAAGAGTGAATGCAAAAGTATTCTGTAATCTGTGTAGCAGTGCGCACGAATCATTATTATAATCAATGCGAACTCACATGGCCCATGCATGCACAGATTTTCATATCATACATGTACTTAATGTGTACATATTATGTGCATGTGCGTCCATGTACCTGTGTTTGCGCACCTACATGGTTACATGGAAAAGCAGTTTTCAAATATACCTTTCTCTAGATCCCACCCTTTAAAAGGCATGCTGAGATTGGTGGATAAATAATTACTTTTGATAACTAGTCTGGGTTCTAGATAAAAGTTTGCAGCAGCATCCTCCAATTAACAGTCATTCTGCTAGTCCATCCATATGCACAAATACAAACGGCACAAATTTATAGAGCACTGAGAAGGTAATTATAGCCTATTACAATTTTTACTACTGTTACTCTACCTTCCTACTAAAATGGTAATGTTGAAAGCACTTTCCTGCCAGGCTTTCCATTTTATTTTCACATCGGTCACTTGGAGCCGTTATTGAAGGCAATGCTTCCCCATTTTGCGTGCGAACAAACCGAGGCCCAGGGGATTCTTTTAACAATCAGCGTCCGTTCCAGGGTTGCAATCAAGTGGAAAGCGCGGGCCCCTCTTCCCTCTCCTCTGCCTCCTGCCTCCGGTTCTCCTTTGAGAAGCCAGGTGGCGCCAGCTCTCAACCCCTGCTGGAGCTGGAGGAGCATCCTGCAGCGCAGAGCGGGGCGCAGCACAGCGGTGAAAGGCAGAGCACAGGCTCGGGCCGGCGCTCCCTCTGCGCCCTTGGCCCTTTGGAAATAAAGCTTGGCTTTTTTCTTCTGCACCCCTCGTAGGAAAACGGCAAGCCTAAAGGGAAACGAGATGTCCTGTATGCCACATGGAGCTCGGGGGAATTGAAATAATTAAAGCCATGAGGTTTCCTGGCTCTTCGCAGTGCTTACGGTGGGTTTTGATTTGGGGAGGGAGAGCGAGGAAAGGTGAAGGCCGGTTCCAATCTGCCAGCATCCTGTGTCTGTCTGTGCTGCAGATGACCGTGTGGGGCCGGCAGCGCACGCGCCGCCTCGGTTGCGCACAGCTATGGGTACAGGCTCAGGTCTCCTGGTGTCGTGTGCCGTGGCCTACCTATTCCTAAGTGACAGAGTAGGTGAATGGTTATAAAGAGGCAGAGAGCTGTGAAAGGAGGGCTTGGAGGTTCCTTCCCGTGACGGCTGAGGGTCTGAATCTAATATGGAGGCACGCGTTTCAGTTTTCAAACCTCATTTTTTATCCTTGAAATGTTTCCAGTCTTTGAACTACTGTTATGTCGTAGGGAGAAGGAAGGGACTCCATTATGCAATTATATTGATTATATCGGTTTACTAGATTTAAACCAAACTTCACTGAACAAAAATGTTTGTTAAATCTGGTAAAGAAAATTCAGCCATCCACATGTGCTGCTGTTGTAAATCATCACCAAATTTGAAGCTCAGATGAATTCAATAAAAGTAATTTTTTTCTTTTTTTCCTCACTGGAATACTAAAAGAATAGAGTTGATATTATGGACTGTACCGATTTTAAGATTTTAATTGAAAGGACAGTAACACAGAGCATTCGGCCACCTCAGTGTGCTGCGTTTTATATGGTGGTGCCCGTGGTATGTTTGTTACAGCGTGCGCTTTAGAGCAGTGTTTTTCATACTGCAGATTTTCAACCATTAGTAACCCTTGAAATCACTAATGTGGGATTTGACTGGCATTTTTTTTAAAAGAAATAGAAAATAGAAAATATCAGGATGGCAAGGATATTCTTTCATAAATTTTTCGTATATACATACATGCATATACTAGGTCACAATGTAAAATGTATTTCTTATCATGAATTACATTAAAAAGAAGTATGAAAGCTATGTGTTGAGAAAAATCCATGTTTCTCCAACAAGCATCCCATCGGTGCTTATGCTCTTCGGGTTTGGGGCGCCAGTCTGAGGCCCTGCTGCCTCCTTATGTACTACTACATTGAGCTACCATGAGTGTGCACCCCTGGCAGACTTGGCACTGTGCATGATCACCCCCTACACCCCAGCTTCAGAGACCGGTGGCAGTAGGAGGATTAGAACAGGAACCCCGGAGCGAAGACCAAAGCAGAAGCCCGCTTATCCAGCCTGGGTATTGGGGGTGGGAGGAGGAATTCTGGAGTCAGAAACTTTGGAACGGGGTCTCACTACCTTAACAGGGAAACGTGGAATAGTCTTGAGAACCATAGGAAGCAATTTGGGAGCTTGGAGATTGTTGCCGGGGGAGAAGAAGGCTTCTGTTCATCCTCTTCCTCTCTGTCCCATTTCCTAAGAAGAGCAGATACTACTTTTATTGTTCAAGTTTCAGGACACTAATTAAAACATTTACTAGAGGGCAGGTCATTTTGTGTTAAAAGGTGATGGCTCTCTTTCTCTTTCAAATATTTCCTAGTAAGTGAACCTGCCCTAGGGAATGTCAACTTTCTCTCTCTTTTTTTCACCCCAGCTGCTAGGCTTGGTTAGCTGAGCCAAGGCCTTTCTTGGGTATGGCCTTCCCTCTTTCTCTTCTCCGAAAACATGTTGGCCATGGGTTTGGGTTACCATACCATGTGGTCAGTCAGAGGGACTCAGAGATGCAGATTGGAACTTTGGGGGAGATTGGACCTAGCTGCAGGCTGTGTGCAGGTATTGCCCTAGTAATCAAGTGGGCATTGTTTCCTGTTTTCTATTGTTCCAGAAATATCTAATTCCCTTCAGCAGTTGTTCTTAAACTTCAGGGTGTGGCAGAATCACCTGGAGAGCTTGGTAAGGCAGAGATTGCTGGGCTTCACCCCTTCTTTTGACTCTCCAGGTCCGGGGTGGGGCTTGATAATTTGCATTGGTAATAGGTTCCCAAGCACAGCCGATACTGCTGACCCAGGACCAGACCCCGACAACCAGCGCCCTGTAAAATGTTGAGAGGGGTGTGGTGTGGGAAGGCAACTGGCAGGGCACGACGGAAGTGCTCCTGAGTTCTTGGCCTTAGTACCATCTTAATTCCATGAACCCTGCTCCCCACCAAGCCAATCCCCTAACACACAAGGCTGCCAGGGGATCAGATCTGGGGGAGGGTGACTCTATCAATAACGCCAGCTCTCAGTGGTTAAGTTTGGGGACTCCCCATCTTGAGGGGAACCCAGGAGAATACAGGTTCTGGTACACCTTATACTTGGACAGACTGTTGTGAGATATGCCTGCAGTCCTGGCAGGATGCCTGGTGCTGGAGCAACAAGGTCACACACTACAGGGAGGGTGCACACGCCTTACCTATTCTGGGACTTCTTGCTCTAGGCACAAAGATAAGAAGAGGGAGTAGCTGATACGGTGGTGGCCTTGAGGCTGAATTTGGGAGTTGACTGTAATCTGTAATTACTAATCTGATTGTAACTAATAATAACAACAAAGCCAGCTCTGTGTGAGAGAGAATAAAAAGCCATGGAGACAGGGCTGGGGAAGCTAGCATTGCCATTCATCCCCCCTGCCTTATCCAAGTTAGTTAATGCATTTCCAGACTCCAACTCTTCTACCTAACCGTCTCCGCAACACAGACCAGTAAGGACTGTGATTCATTGCAAAGTCCCAGTAGGAAAGCAGTGCTAGTTAATTGTCTGCCTCGCTTGGCACGCCTGGGTTCCCACCACCTTGTATTGCAGGGTCTGGAAGTTTAAGAACTATCATTTCCATGCACCTCTGCAGCAAGAGTTCAGAATGCAGTTCAGGTTTTGCTAGTGAAATGTAGTCATGTTGGATTTGAAAGGCAGAGAAGAGGAGGAAACTCTTTGTATAGCTGTGTAGGTGCAGAAGAGGGCTCTGGAAGGCAGGAGTGTGGGCAGTGACTGAATCCCATGCTTCACTGACTACCAGCCTCGTAGGTGTGGGGACACTGATGGCTGCCCATGACTCGACAGCTCCAGCCCTTCCACTGGATAACTTGTATTGAATCTCACTGAGCTCGAAAGATCTAGATCTCTTTCCCGTATTGAACCTTGGCTGGTACCGGGAACAAGGCTCTGTGAGTGCTTCACGGCTGATTCGTGTAGGCTCGGAGTCCTGTAGACGCCCCAGGTGGTGAGGTGACTGTCCTCAGCTGGGGGAAACTTGGGGGTGGTGAGCCTGACGCAGGAGAGCTGCCCTGCTACCCACAAATCATAGGCCAAAGGGATGAGTGTGCTGGATCACGCTCCTCTTCGTCTACCTCTCTCGCCACAAAGCCTCACTTCTACTTGCTTCCCTTTGGATTTTCACAGCAAAGCAGGAAGAACAGCAACTTTGGAAGGAGTGCGGGCGAAGATTTTTGCTGGGGCTCAGTGACCATCCGTTCTGCCCTGCTGATGCTTTGCATGCTGTCTGTATCGTGCTCGAACTTCTGGACATGCACTGTCCAATGAGGGTTAAGGGAAGATAGTAAGTTTTCAGTTTCCAACCTGAGTCCACTTTACTCAGTGTGAACCGAGATCTAAATTGACATTGCAAATCTGCGTTGCTGCAGCAGACGGTAGGTAGGGCCCTGTCCTCTGTCCACCTTGCTGCCTAAACCCCACCGTAATGCCCTGAACCCCGCGGATATTATTCTGGAACTAATTCTTTGGCTCATCCATTCTTTCTGAACAGAGGCGACACTGAATATATGTCACTTAACTAATTTTTGTCCAGAAAGAGTTGATGGCTCTAGTAACAATGTCATTGTTTACAAATGCACGGTACCCTTCTCTACAGGAGTACGCATCCCCACTCTATGGCACTCGGTTGTGACCACATGACTGCCTCTGGCCAATGAAGTGTGATTGGAAATGACTGCCCTTGATCTTTGGTCCTAATCACATATCAGCAATGATGCAGATAGAGGGAGCTCCGCAGCCCCGGCCCCAGAGTGAAGAATGTGGAGCAGGGTTGCAGCAATCCAGGATGGATACGTGGCTAAAACTTTTCTTAAAAATATTAATTCTGTGTTAGTTAATTTACTTCTGTGAAGTGGTTGGGATTCTAGAGGCCTAATGAATTACACCTGTCATCCTGGGCACAGTTTAGTCCAAAAGGGCCAGACTGGGCAGACCCAGGCTCTTTTTCCAAATGCACCAGTCAGGCAGCCCCTCCTCCCTGGGTGGGGAGGGAAGGGATGCAAAGGAGGGCCCGCCCCCTGAAAACTTTAAGCGATGAAGTAGAGGTTTCTGAAGAGATTTCGTTACTATGGAATTATATCACTCTACGTACTTATCTAAGGAGAATTTGCCAGAAATAGAAATATTAAGAGAGGCCATAAAAACATTAATTCTGTCTCGCTTTTATTCTTGCATTATTGAAAGCCTAGGGGAAACATTCAAATAACAGATCAAGACATTGAAAGTTTAAGCAATGGTAATCCTAACCATTATCATTAAATAAAAGTAATTTATTAGCACATTGCTGCAATAGGGCAGTAACTCCTCTGTAAATGGGAATTGAGGCCCGGACATTATTATGACTGACTTTCTGCCAAGACGGCCCTTGCCCCGAGGTCCTGGCTCATTGTTAACTGATGCCCTGTGGCTCTCAGCACAGTGCTCAGCTCTGGCTGCTGGGCCTGAGGGAAATGGGGTTGCTTTGAAACCCAGAGTTCTTAATGAAGCAGTTCCTGACCTTGAAATGTGTGAGAAAATAACCTAAAAAGTGTGATGAAAAACTAGTCTGTTGGAAAGTTAGTGACCCTGGAAGGGTTGATTTTAAAATAATAGATTGCTTTATTTTGGTAAATGATTTAATAAAACATAACAACGTCAAAGAAATTATGCAGTGTGTTTCATGTCCTGCAGCCTGGAATATCTAAACTACATACTTGCAAATGAGCATCCTTATTAGTGAAATTTTATTGCAAAATTTGTCATGGACTATTTTGGAGTGTCAGACTTACAGGCGCTATCATAGAATTGGCAAGATTTAAGGGATTGTTACTGATTTAATAACATTTTTCTTTATTGTCCCCATAATCACCTGCTTTATAAACTGTGGCTAGAGCTGATGTTGCAACTGGTAATTTTCTTAAAACCCAAATGCATTTACATTTTTCCATCTTTTGAGTTCCATCATTTCTGGGAATTGTTAGTAGATGAAATAAAAAGAGAATACATTATAAACAATTCAAAACACCGAAAACAAAATTCTTTGGACCTTTTACAGATACCACACATGCAAATAAATGTTGCTTTGCATTCCAATGACATTCGAGTGGGGATGACATTTTTCTCATTAACCCCTTTCTTACCCAAACAGTATTGTTTTTCAAGCCCATTTTATCGAAATCAAGTTTGACATTTTAAATTAATTCACACTGATTCAGTTCAAATGAAGAGGTACAATGTCTTCTTTCAATCCCAGTCATTTGTGCAATCCTGGTTGAATTGTACCTTAGCAGGAATGCCTACTGGTTTCGGATGAAATCAGGAGATTGATTATATTGCGCACAAAACCCTAACGTTTGAAGTACTAAGTATGTTTCTTCCTGCACTACTAAAAAAAGAGGTGGAAAAAGCAATGAAAATCCTAACCATTGTCATAAAATGAAAGTAAGTTATTAGCACATTGTTGCAATAAGGCGGTAACTCCATAGTAAATGGGAACTGAGGCCCGAACATTATTGTGACTGACTTTCTGCCAACACGGCCCTTGCTCTGAGGGCCCAGCTCCTTGATGTACACCTGAGACCTGAACATTCTTGCCTTCCAATGGCAAAACATTTATAAAATGAACACACTGTTTTCATTCGGTCATAACCAATAATTCCTCTGCTAATATGTGACCCTTAATTTGAAGCAATGAGAATCTTTTTTCTCCAGGAAAGTCAACATAATTGTTTAGAAAGACTGTATAATTTTGGTAGGAGTTAGAAATGCAACGTGATTTCTTCTTCTTCTTTTTTTTTTTTAGCTTCTGTAAACACTCGTGCATGGATCTGCCATTTTTGCCCTAATGCGGAACAAAAGAATATGCTATTTTCAGTGTTGATATTTGGCAGTGGATAAGGAAACAGTTGTGTGTATTTAGGTATGTCTATCTGAGTAAAATAAAAAAGACATTAAAATCATTCTCAGTCTAGGGTGAGAATTAAGTCTACCAATTTAGGAAACTCTGGATCCATTGTCTTCACTCAGCTGTGAACTGTCTTGTTTCGTCAGTTATTATTTTTCATTCCACCATCTTTTCATGCATTATTTTCAGACTCCTGTAACCTCAGCTCAGGTCGACGTGAGAGCATTGGAGAGAGAACCAACACTAGTTTCCTTAGTGTTCAGTTTCAGAACACACTCTTTAATGTTATTTGACACCATTTTCTACATGCGTTTTCTTTAGAAAGTAGAAAATTACCTTACTGAGAGTTTGTCAACTGAAACCATATTGCAAAACATTTTCAATACTAAAATATTGACAAAAATGCATGTGATTCCAAAAGGGCCTGCGTGATTGAAAGCAGTTGCAGTATTTTGACATGAGAATATTGCTTATCCTTTCTGTTGTCTCTCTGTTTTCAGATTCCTGCAGACATACCTCTGGACTTCTACTGCCCCCAGATAGCAGTTTCTATACAGCCAACTCAGAACAGATGAGAGCTAGAGTTTTAGAATACTGTATGCCTTTTATTCCTTGAGTAAGCATTGACTGTTCTCCCATGGTCATGTGTTAAGCCATCAGAGGCTGAAATCCCCCTGCATGCCTAGAGTGTATAACAGCACCTACCAAATTGCGTCATCACGCCCGTCCGTCCGTTCCCAGCACGTGCCATGTGATTGCCGAGGTGCAGCCAGGCTCTCGGTAGGTCATTCAGAGAGATGCTCGATCCAAGTCATGGCACTTCAGGATTGATTTGCCGTTTACTCTTAAGTGTCCCGGTTTGGCTGACACTTAGCTTACCTCTGAGAATAACACCAAAATCAGCTCTGCCTCTAACCAAGAATAAAGCCACTTCTATTGCGAAAGGAGAACACCCTCATAGAAAATTACATTTGCATACTTTGTGCAAATTAACATTTTATTCTAAATTAACATTTAGAATTAAAAAGTTTTTAAAGCCCACATGTGTGATGTGTATGATGTGTGGTGAACGATAACTTTTCAAAAATCTAATGTATTTGACATCTCAATTTCCTTTTGACTAACAACATCCTGAAAACTGACCAAAGGAGAAAAAAAAATTTTTTTTCATTTAAATATACTTCCTTTGTCAAATTACTCTCTTTACTACTACTAATAAGAAAAACCATTAAGAGCAATGTAATTCATCTTTATTTGGAATTTCAGAAAAACAAATATCCCAAACTGTCTTTTGAACTTCTCAGTGAACTTCTGGCTGTCTAGCTTCAACTTGTTTAAAGATATTAGAGCTGTGTTGAGATTAATATCAAAATCAGAAAGTATATCACGGTTCCGATTGTTGTTATCCTATTTAGACAATTAGAACTAGATTGTCTGTGTAGAAACTTAACGGACTAGAGACGAGAAGCATTCAAAATCTTCACGATGGGGCCATCAACTATCAGGCATCTGCCAGCTGTCTCATTTTCTAGACTCAGAACACCTGACAAATCCATGATTTGCTTCAGTTAGCGTTCTCAGCCCTGGCCGTACATTAGAATAATCCCAGAATTAAAAGTAATTGATAGGCAGGCTCCACTTATTCTAATTAAAGAAGGTAGAGCCCCAGACATTTTTTAAAGTTCCCCAAAGTGATTTGCATGTGTAGCCAGGTTAGGAATCGCTAACCCACATGATAATTTCATCTTTCAGAAGGGAGAGGAAGTAAGGAGGAGGATTAGCACCCTGCTTCTAATTCTGGCCAACTCAGAGGCCCCGAATGGAAAATCAGAAGTGACAGGAATCCTGAAAGAGGGCCATCTGACCATCAGAACATTTGAGGGATGTGATCACTGCCAGACACACACTTGATTAGTTTGAGTTTTAAATATCTCAGGAAATTATAAAAGCCTGACTTTGACCTCCCAGTCTGAGATTCCAAAAAGAAGCGGGGGAGACTACTTAAAATAAAATTCTGATGCTACTATTGTACGTGGTCCAAAGCATGGGGGAGGGGGGCGGGTGGAAAAGTAAAGAAAATGGAAGGTAGCCGAAAAGGTTTACTGTCTTCCTGCAGGAAGTTGTCTGCTAAGGTCAGATATATTTTTAAATGATGTATGTAAAATGCGAAAGTTGATCTAGAAAAACGAGTATAGATACAAAAAAAAAAATCTGTCAGGAATACGTGAGAAAAGAGTCAGGAAGACTAAACCCAGAAGGAGGCTAACATGAAGATGTTAGATGGTTGTTTGAAACCAAAGCAAGTATGGAATCCCTGTAGGACTATGCTGGCATTTTGTCAATATTATGTCAACCGGGAAGATACAGATGGCCACACCCTTAGACTCTGTTTCACTCTTTAGCTTAGAAAGCATGGAGCAAAGTTTGGTAAGAGGGGATTGAAGACTAAGATCACTTAGAAGCAAATGCTAGCCATCCTAAACAAGATCAAACAACTTAACAAACCAGAATATTAATAAAATTTTCAGATGAAATCGCTTTAATCTTTAAAAAATGTGGAGAATGAATGAAAGAGGTGCCTGAACACTGTTCACATTTTTTTTTCAAGAAGAAAGTAGAAAAAGTCTTTGAACTACAGATTCAAAAACCTGCTGATTCTTCTGTTCAAAAATCTAGAGTTTACTTTATAAAGTGAAGTTGGAATGCAAGGTTTGCCAAATTAAATATAAACTGTGGCATAGCTTATGAAGAAAGTAGAGATAAGTGATCCTAAAATTTTAAATAATTCAAATTCAGTAATTCATTACCTTTGAGAATTAGATAAAAGCTCACTACATTCTTGAAGTATTTAGGTATTGTGATTCAATCAACTATCCCCAGATTTAGTGGCTTAAAATAGTGACCATTAATTTGCTCAGCATTCTGCAATTTGTGCTAGGCCCAGCTGGGAGGTTCTTCTGCTGGTTTTGTCCGTGATCATTTAGGCAGCTTCAGTCATCTGATAGCTTTGCTGAGGCTACCTTGTCCAAAACAGCCTGTCACATGTTTAGTGGCTTTTGCTGGCTGTCAGCTGAGCCACTTGTCTCCAGCAAGAGAGCCAGTGCTAATTTAGATAGCGGGAGCAGCGTTCGAAAGAACGGCAGCAGACACTTCAAGGCCAAGGCTTGGAAGTCACATAACATCACGTTTCCCTCCTGTTGGTCAGAGCAAGTCACAGGGCCAGCCCCCAGATCAAGGAATGGGGAAATAGTCAATACCTTTTGATGAGAGTTGCCACAACTACCATATGTAATCTGTCAAACTTCTCTTCATAAAAATGCTTCTACACTAACACACATGAACTGCGGCCATGCACCACTTAACAACGTTTTGATCAATGACAGACGACATATACAATAGTGTCCCACAAGATAGTGGAGCTAAAAAATTCCTATCGCTTAGTGACATCGCAGCTGTAATAACATTGTAGTGCAACATGTTACTCCCGTGTTTGTGGTGATGAGGGTGTAAACAAACCTACTGTATTGTTGGTCTTAGAAAAGTAAAACATCCAGTTACGTACAGTATGTACTACTTAATTATAATAATAAATGACTACATCACTGGTTTGTGTAATTTACTATACTATTACTTTTTATTGTTATTTTAGAGTATACTCTTTCTACTTAAAAATAATTGCTGTAAAACTATGTCATGTTATACCAGCAGCCTTCTACATCTCGTGTTTACCATGTCTTTTGATCGCATCTTTTTCTCTTGTGCTAGATTTAATCTCATGTTGCTTTGTACAGTAACATGCTGTTTAGGCTTGTAACCCAGGTGCAATAGGCTACATATACCATATGTGGGTGTGCAGTAGGCTATACCATCCAGGTTTGTGTAAGTGCACTCTATGATGTTTGTACAATGACAAAAGCACCTAATGATGCCTTTCTTAGAATGCATCCCTATCATTAAATGCATGACTGTATTTTAATTTCAGGGGATTCATGAATCCTTCCAACCCAAGTTAAGAGCCTTTATTCCAACCACTGGCATATTTAAATAAGGAAATTAAAGCCCAAAGAAGCTAAAGTCTGGCCCAAAGTCAAACTGATCTTTATTTAGTATACAAGCATAGAAGCATGGTCTATCATGTTGCTTTCATAGCTATCAGTCCTGTGCCATTTTCATTATGCCCAATTGATAATCACTTTGTTATTAGAGAAAGTGAATTTCAGCAATTTCGTAAATCGACATTTGACTACCAAATCGGGCCAATTTAAGTCAAACATATGCAGTAAAATATAAATATTTTATTTAATTAGCATATACGGCACATCTATCTAGTTAGGAAAGTGGACTAATTAAAACAGATGTGATCACCACAATAAAAAAAACAATAAATAAATAAGTAAATAAATAAAATAAATGAAAAAAATAGATGTGGGGAGTAAATTATTTTATCGATTTGCAAACTGGCACAATTATTCACAAATTATGGGCAGTTCTCTAAGACTAGTTGTCTTTTTCTGCCAGGTCCTCTCTACGCTTCAACTCAGAGTTGGTTATAACAGATTACAACATTGGAAAATTGATTACAATAGATAATTTACAATTAGCAAAACAGTTTTCACTTTTAGCCATCTACTTAAAAAATCATTCATTGACCAGAACTGCAAATAATCAATTTTACTCATTTTAGCTTACATAAATCCAGGCAGTTACCTCTTCAAGATTTTGTTTTTTCTTCATAAGATAAAGATCATTAAAGGGAAATTGATGAGGTTAAGCTTAATTTTTGCCTTTCTGTTGTTTTTGCCAGTGGATGACTTTTGATGCGAGTGCTGCATGTTCTATGTAGTTTTTTTTTTTTTAATTATTAGTAATCTATTTATTTATTTGTTTATTTTTATTTTTTTTGGTGAATTCAGCAGGTTAATCAGGTCCAAATGGATGAAGAGAAACTAATTAGTTTTGAGACATCCAATTTTCAGAACTTACGTAATTAAGGTAAGGTTTTTAAAAACATTTTATTATAAAAATGTTCAAATATGTACAGAAATAGAAAAAAAAAAAACAACAGTACAATGAACACCCATAACCCAATACCTTTAATTAAAAATTACCCTTTTGCCATCTTTGCTTCATCTGCCTACCTATATTTTGTTATTGTCAAATCATTTTAAAGTTACTCACCCCCAAGCACTTCAGCATACTTCCTCTTACAGAACCTAATTCCAATATATCCCACTTAATAAATGAATATTAATTCCCTAGTATCATGTAATATCATATGGCCATCTTAACTATGTTGATTCTTCTAATCCATGAACACTAAATATCTTTCCATTTCTTTGTGTCTTCCTCAATTTCTTTTGATAATGTCTTGTAGTCTTCAATATAGATCCTTCACATGCTTTGTTAAGTTTATTCCTAAGCATTTTATTCTTTTTGTTACAATCACAATAGGAATTGTTTCTTTTTCATTTCTTTTTCTGAAATTTCATTGTTAGTATATAGGAATTCTATAGATTTTTGTACATTGATTTTGTATCCTGCAACTTGAGTATAGTATTTGTTTATTGTTTCTAATAGTTTTTGGTTTTATAGTTTTCTTTCCTATTTAGAATCCAGTTGAGGTACACTTGTAACATTACAGTTGATTCTTGAACAATACAGGTTTGAACTGTGCGGGTCCACTTACCTTTTTTTTTTTCAATAAATATACAATCGGCCCTCCATATCCTTGGGTTTCACAACCACAGATTCAACCAACCAAAGTAAAAACAGTATTTTCCAAGGTTTGGAATCTGGGAATATGGAGGGCAGACTCTGCATTGTTTTACACCCTGTTCCGCAGGGGACTTGAGCTTCTGTGGATTTAGGTGTGCAGGAACCAGTCCCCTGTGGACACTGAAGCTCATCCGGGAGTCAAAAGTTGTATGTAGATTTTTGAATGTGCAGGGATCGGTGCCCTGCATTGTTCAAGGGTCAACTGTATTATGTCTTCTATTTTTTTTTTTTTACTCATTTAGAATAGGATGGCATGTGTGTGTTCACGTGCACACGCACGCACACACACACACATGCACACCCTTTTCCATGCTTTTGACTTTTTAAAGAGGCCAGACCAGTTGTCTTATACAATGCTCCAATTCTGGACTTTTGGATCCTTTTTTTGTGGTGCTTTAACTTGTTCCTCCATCTTCTACATATCCTTCAGAATTTAGATCTAAAGTCTTGATGAGAATCAGCCGACATATTTTGAAGAATACTCCATACATGAAACCGTCTACTACATAGAGAGTGACATCAGTAAGCCTGGTTGTCTTACTCTTGGTGATGCCAAGTTTGATCCCTGAGTTAAAGTAGTGGCAATCGCCACTCTCTTTACTGGAGAGATGCATCTTCCCTTTGTTAATTAGCAGGTTATCAGTGGGGTGATAATTTGGTGCAATGGAAAATATCCAGTTCCCTACAGTTAGTTTTTTAAAAAAACATAACTTGTCGTGCTTTTGATTTTCATAAAGAATTACATTCAGTTTTTCAAAGCTTTCATCAAGCTGTGTATATCCAGCCTAAACTTATGAAAACAAACCAATGTCTGCATTAAGCTGTTAGAGTTTTATTCGTTCTCTGCTCATACCTTTGTCATTTTGAGTACTGTTCTAGTTTATAGCCGTCATTCATACCTGGGCTAGTAAACTGGGCATTAGTGGGTTCCCAGAGCTGTGTGTCACGGTTCCCTAATCCACTCATCTAATTTTATGACTATTATGTGCCAAGTTCAGAAATGAAGCAAGGTAGAATGCTGTGGAGTGAATGCCACATTGTCACGAGTAAGAGTAATGAAAGATCCCAGCAGCACACAATGTACCAAGAAGCCAGGTGTTTCTGTGGTATGGTGTAGTTCTTACCGTGAACTATTGTGCCACACAATGCAACTGAAATGTGGGTGCCTTGAAGTGACTTCACGATTTCCTTTTTTAAGAAGGTCAAAAGATATGAGTGAAATCACACCAGTAACCAAACATGGTGGTGTCAAGCCTAATTAGGAATAGAAAATCATTTATAAAATCGGTATCTGTTCATTTTCTTTATTTCATTTGTTTTTGTTTCACCCTCATCTGTGACTCATTTGCCTTTCGTCATCTCTGCAATGGCTTCTGCAAGAATATCAGTCTTGAAATGTACAACATGGCTCGTACCCACTTCAAACGTTGTTTAAAATCTCATTTATTATTTTGGACTGTGGTCTCACTTAAAAGCCAGTGTTAATGACACTGCAGAGGACATACCTTTAATTCCCAGGGTGAAAGGGGAAAGAGAGAGAAAGAGCCAACGAAAGGGAGAGCTGAAACAGTGAGTTGCTCCCCAACAGACCTGTGAGGAAAACAAGAATATTCAGAAGTTTTAGAGGCGGCTGAAGTCTCTAGACACAAGAACACTGGAAACTGCCCAAACCTGGGCTTGGTAGAGTGTAGAAATGTGATGAAGACCAGGATTGGTATTTTTTTTCCCAACAAAAGGTTAGTTACTTAAGGACTACATTCCCAGGATGACAAGGATATGGCTGCAGAATGGGGTACACTTATCTGCAGTAGAATTAGTGAAATGGAGAGATTGGATTCCGTGTGAGCCACCTGTTACATGAGACTATATTTGGAACTTGAAATTAACATTGGGAAAAATTATATTAAATTGATATCAGCTGATAAAGGCTATATTAAGTAGGAATTATGTTTTTCTAATTAGCTTAAAATTTCAGATACTGAAATCCAGGTGTTTGGGGGGCCAAACTCAGCCACCAGGCTTCAGAATCATTCCTTTAAAGAAAAGCAGAAACAAGGCCATGTGCTGAACATCTCAAGCCAGGAGCTTAATCATATTCACTCGCCTTCCTTCCTTCACACCCAAATAGAAAATAGTCACCTGCAGTGGAAAACTGCTTCTGTGTGGGCTCTGCTGCCCTGGCGGGAGTGTCACAGGGTGCGTTCCACCGAGGCGCCTCCACCGACACTGTGCAGAAGCGTTCTGTGAACGACAGGAGAAAAGCATTTTTACCTAATAGGGAAGAGAGACGGGAAGGAAACTTTCCTGGTGTAGTGAGTATTTCCTCACTTCCCCCTTTTTCTAAGAAAGCCGAAAGCCACACCTTTATAAGGAGCTCAACTTTCAGACCACACATGTGTTTCAGGCAATTGTTTGTTTACTCAGTGGCTCATTGCAGCAGGGCCTCCTCCCTCTGGAAGCTGCATGTATACGACATAAAATAAGTGACAGGCATTGAACTACAATTTTCATTCCTCTTGCTGAAGAGAGCTTAGCTGGGAGAGCCATAGGAGGCAGTGTCCACCTTTTATCTACTTGTTCATTTGAATAAACTTACATGCAGCGTTGGCTATTTATAACTTTAAATTCTTACAGATTGGAAAGTCAATGTCTTCGTTTTATTCCAGGTAAAATAAAGAACCAGTAGATAAGCCGTCACGCAATGATGCCAATTGAAGTCGATAGTGATGGAAGATCTCATACAAGTGAACAATTAGCATGGAATGTTATTATGAAGGCCCCAAGTGGCTGGAAAGGAATGTAAGGATGGCTTTGGATATCAGGCTGGAGATTCAGGGTGCAAGAAATGTCACTTTTCTTAAAAAATTAATTTTTTTTTAATGGTGACATTGGGTAGCGGAATCCAATAAGTTTCAGCTGTACACTTTAACATTAAGGCATATATATATCTACGCTGTGTGTTCACCTCCCACAGTTAGATTTCTTTATGTCACCGCATATTTGACCCATTTTACCCCATCTACCTCTCATCTCTCCCCACCCCTACCCTCTGGTAACCACTAGTCTATAGTCCATGAGTCTCTGTTTGTCCTGTTCCTTTGTTGCTTTTAGGATTATATCCCACATATAAGTGCTATCATGCAATTTTCAACTTTTTCTGTCTGGCTTTTTTCGCTTAGCATGATTATCTCAAGGTCCATCGATGTTGTCACAAATGGCAGTATTCTGTCTCTTTTTATGGCTGAGTAATATTCCACAGTATATGTATATATATATACCACAGCTTCTTTAGCCAATCATCTATCATAGGAAACTTCAGTTGCTTCCATGTCCTGGCCACTGTGAATAATGCTGCTATGAACATCAGTGTGAAAATATCTTTTTGGATATTGGTTTTCAAGTTTTTGGGGTAAATACCTACTAGAGGGATTGCTGGATCATATGGTACATCAATTCTTGGTTTTTTGAGTAACGTCCATACTGTTTTCCATAGTGGCTATACCAATTTGCAGCCCCACGAGCAGCGTATGAGGGTTCCTTTAAGAAATGTAACTTTATGATGCAACTATAATTTCAGTTCAAGCTTTCATTCAGTCACCTTTCTCTGTTCCTGCTATCACATGCGAATCCTGGAGTGGCTGCACAGAGCCAAGGCCCTGCAGAGGATCACTGGTTCTCCTTGTTGTCTGTCTGCTCAGGAGACACTGAGTTTCCCATTATTCTGGGTAGTCCCTGGTCATAAATTCAATTTGGGTGAGGTTCCCTTCAGTTTCCATCTGCCTGCCCTTCAGTTCCCGTGCCTCTTTCTCCACCGCTTCTCCACCACTCTTGGGCACACAGCAATTATTGTGCTGCCCTTATACCCACTGGAGCCTGGGGATTCTGTGAGGCTAAGTAAGACCTGGATGGCCAAGACATAGCACAGAGCCATAGTTTTGCCATTCTCCAACGTTAATGAGAAAGTGAGGGCCAAGTTCTCCCTATCTTAGATCTATGAAGAGCTATGCCCATTCCCCCAGAGCAGGGTGCAGGACTCTTTCTCAAGAACCCATCATTGTCTGCCTCTTATTCTTGACTCCCTTGTTTTTTCTTGTCCCAGTCTGAGGGAACCTTTTTTTGGTACTAAGGGTTTAGAGTATCGAAAGACTTGCTTTCAACGTCAGGCTGCCTTTACCACTGAGTTTTGTTTTTTTAACTGACAACGTAAAATTTACCACTTTAACAATTTTTAGTGTCATTTTTCAGTGGCATTAAGCACATTTTCATTGTTGTGTGACCATCGCCACTATCCATCTCCAGAACTTTTTCATCTTCCCAGACTGAAACTCTTTCCTCGTTAAACACTAGCTGTTCATTCTTCCCTTCCCCCGGCTCCTGGCAACCATCATTCTACTTTTTGTCTCTATGACTTTAAATATTCTATGTACCTCATGTAAGGGAAGTTATACAGTATTTGTCCTTTTGTGACTGGCTTATTTCACTTAGCATAATGTCTTCAAGATTCATCCATGCTGTAGCATGTGTCAGAATTTCTTTCCTTTTTAAGACTTTCCTTATTTCATCTTAACTTGTACCCTTTGATCTTTGGGGGAAAATGTGTTTAAAGTTTATTGCTCACAGAGGATTTTTTAAAATGCCTTTACTAGAATCCACTGATATTTCCTGAGATCTGTTCATTTTAGTCACCTTTTAGTACTCAACTTTGAACATATCTAACTTTCAAAAACTATTAAATAAAATCTACATTCCATTGCTATTAGTTAGGATGATTGTGCTTCTAAAAGTTTCCACAATGCTAAAAATGTCATATAAAATGAAAACTCATTTTAATAAGTAAATGTTCGTATGAAGTACATTTAAAACAGAAAATGGTAAATGATCCAATTTGGGTCTTCATTATTTAATTTGCTTTGGTGGAAGGCTGCTTTCTGTTTCTGTTTTTGTTTTTTCACAGTCTATATGACCACTTGCCCAGCAACCAAACACTATTTGACAAACCAATATGACTGAAACACCCAGTCACCTGTGAGCTGATCCAGTCATTTAGACTGTAAACTCCAAGTGGGAGGAATTATATTTCATTCATTTTGCATCTCCCTTATGACTTGCATGACAGATTGCATATAAGAGATGCCCAATATAGGTTTCTGTGCCAATTTAAAGCCTTATTGCCTTCTGTTCTTATAATAACTTGTGCCACCTGGTAAACATATTTGGAAGTGCTTACCAATGATAAGTAGGAAAAAACAGAAGAGGGAAAAAAGATAAAAGGGGAGCAGATTACTATTATGAATGTAACCCTTGTTCCCAACTCTGCCTGGGTTCTCTACCTGGGCTGGTCAGATGCTCAGCCTCCCAAGGCTCCCAAATGATAGCCTTTCTGGGAAGATAAGACTCCCCAGAAAGGCTATCATTTATTTAATGGAGAAATGTGCCTGCGTGCGCACGCACACACGAACGCACGCACGCACACACAGATCCTGAGGTATGTGACAGTATGTGCCCCTAACAGGGGACTCAGTGTCCTTGTGTAGACAATAAAGCCAGCGATAATAAGCCTCCCTGATGTGGCCATAAACTCTGAAGGAGCTGGAAAGGGATTCTTCTCTGAAGGGGAGAAGCCATAAATGGGAGGATGGTGTCCTTTTCCTCCCTGTGGGTTGTTTTGTTGGTGTCTTATGTTAACAGAAGTATTCGGCAGATAAAAATTTATTATTTACTCTTATTTATGTACCATTTCCCCTCCACTTATAAGAAAACTGTTGCTCACATTCAAAAACATTTAATTCCAGTAGGGAGTTTATAGAATTTGCTTCCCACCAAAGCAAAATCCTGAGTACATGAAACCTGAGTACTTGCCAATTTAATGGGTTCCTAATAATTTTTAAATAGCGTGTATTATTTTAATGCTTTACACAGTTGGAAGGTTATTGAGGGATAAATTGGCAGAGTCTCTATTTTCTTTTGAAAAAACTAATTCATAAAAATGAAGTATTCAACATTTATTTTATATTATTATTTTGGCAGTTTCATTTTTATGACAAAGTTCTGAGTCAATTATATTGTCTGAATTCCAAAACGATTCGATTATAGAAAAATTTATTTTAAAAATTTGCTTTGCCATTTTTTTTCCTCTGGATAATTCCTGAGTTTTTTATACTTACTATTTAAAGGACTTAATTTATTTTTCATGGCCCATCACCAATATCCAAGATAGTATCTAATTTCTTAATTCTGAACTCCGCCTTGAGTGACTTCCAAACTAAATGAAATAAAAATACCTCGGGCAGACTTTGTTTCTACACAGTGGCAAAATTAACTTTAAGTTACATGGATCACTGCAGTGGGGCGACTTCTGAGCCTCTACTGTGTATGCCCCAATGCAGAAGCCTTCTCCTTTCACTTTAGATAAAACAAGGCTTGAGCACCTAGTTTGAGCAAAACACTGTGCTGAAAACACAATGGTGAATCAAGCTGAGTCCCTCATCCGATGGTCCTTGTTGGAACGGGTTCTTGAACTATGGAGTGCCAGTTTCTGAGAATGGGACTTCTAAACGGCCACAGGGTACTTTTTTTCATTTTCATTACATATCAAGTGTTGTCTAATACTCAAATATGTGCTTGGCACATAGTAAACATGCAACAAGAGCTTTCCTCAGTGATTGGATAAGTGGGTGGATTTCATGAGCATATTTGGGCTAAAATATGTAGTGAGCCACTGTCTGACTTAATATTTAGACGTCATTCTATGATATTTTTCATAATTCTATTTTTGCAAAGCCTCATTTCCATGGGTCCAATTACTTAGGAGAAATCTCCTCACTCTCCACCACCTTCTTATAATTAAAAAGTATGTTCTTTTTAGATTATTTCAAAGTACTCTCCTCCGTCAATTCCTAAAGCTTGCCGGCTTGACCGACTCAATGTGACTCAACATCACTGGAATATAACAACACGTGTAGATTTAGAATTCAGGTGAAGTGGAACTGGGAGCAGATTCTGTCAGCCTAGAGATACTAAACCTCAGAGGAGCAGTTTAACACGAGTGTTTTAATGCTAATAGTTAGCTCCAGCTGGGAGGGGTTATAAGAGTTAGAGGCAAATGTCCAAGTTATCATCTTTTCTAAATTGTCAGAGAAATTGTCCCAAAACAACCCAAGGCAAAGAAGCTGGTCTTGGGTGACTAGCAATTTTTGTCAACAAAATCAGTCTTTCCTACCCTCCTCACATTCACATGAACCCAAAGGGCAACAGTTAGTGTGTCAGGGGTCAACTGTTCTGTGCCTGTGCTTGTTTGTCTCCTGGGTAGATTCATTTACTTCTAATCTAGTGCATCGACTAGTTACTTAGGTTAAATTCTTGTGATTCTATTTGCATAATATAAAAGATGTCTAGATTCTAGACCAAGGCCAAAAACTAGATGATGTGATTCTTTAGTACAATAAGAAAATGCCTTTTGTCAGTAGACTATTTACTCACATCCAAACAAGGAAGAATAGAGGAAATTAACATGATAAATTATAATTAAGAAAAATACATTTTTTTTTAAAAAAAATACTGCCTCAATTCATTGTATATTCCATGAGAAATTTTTTGTTAATGCAAATGATTCAGAAATTTCCAGTTTCCTACTTTTCATGTATAGATATATATATCCTTAGACGTACTAATATTAGGCTCAAATTTAGAAGAAGGTGAGAACTTAGAACTGATAACATTCAGAAGCTAGAGGAACTGATGTATAGCCAAGTTCATTTTTTTTCCTTTGGATATTCATGAGTAAGGTGGCTGTATCAGGTTTGTCAAGAATATTAGCATGTTTCCCCTCAAATGAAGTAAATCCCCATAATAACATTTTGGAATTATAAAATTTTACATTTCAATCTATTGTAGCCTTCAAATTGACATTTAGTTTTATAATTTGCTATACTTTTGCAGTTTTTAGTATTAATTCCATTTGTCAAATAATATATGGCTGAATGCTAAAATTTCCTTATTAGACCATCCATTTATTTCAGGTACTAGGGAAAGAGACTGGGTTAAGCATTTGGACCTTTTAAGTCTGTGTCAAATATTTATCAGGTCTGACTTATTATTTTTTCCATTCTCCCTAAGTGAAGGTCTTATACGAATCCCAGCATTGCCTTCTGATTGAAACCTTGGTCTCCCCTAACGCCCACACTGTGATGGTTCCAAAGCTCCATATAAGGTTCCAATCTTCATTTTCCCAGTTGACTGTGTCTCCCTAACTGGAAGATCATGGAAAAATGTTGTGAACATGAACGAAAGGACTTTGAGGCTTTCACTCTCTGTAGATGGAACAATCGTTTGTTGGGAATTGTTCACTTGGATCCCCTTACGAGGATGGAATGTAACATATTCCAGCTGACGCTATTCAAGGCAAGAAAATATATCATGATTAACTTGACAAATGACTCCAAACCCAGCACCACAGCTTGGGAATTTTCCCTTTGAGGGCATTGCTTAGGACAAGTTTATATACCAAATAAAAAAGAAACTTTGTTCCATTTAACTGCAAGTATAAGCCCTCTGAAGTTTCACAAGAATTTTCTTCTCTTCCTTCTCCTCCCCCTTTTTCCTCTTCTTTTTGAGTCTGTCTCACCTCCCACCCCCACCACCTTTTTTTTTCTCCTTCAGAGTGGCCATTTCCTCCATAAATGTTCTTTAAACCAAGGAGAAGTAGGCCTGTCTCTAAGCTAGTGCCAACTGTTCCCTATTGCTTGTTTTCCTCTCTGTTCAAAGGGAGGCTTGAGAAAAACAAAATGACAGTCCTTTCACACCTGGAAAGACATGTCACTTGCTCTGTGAACAAAAAAAGTAAGGTCAAGACATTGTCCGTACTGTCTACGTATGCGCGCGCGTGCGCACACACACACACACACACACACAAATTGTGGTAAAGTTTGTATCACATAACATAGTTAATATATTCACTGCTTTTGAGTGTATAGCTCAGTGGCATTAAATGCATTCACATTGTCATGCACCTGTCCATTTCTAGAACTTTTTTATCTTCCCAAAATGAAACTCTGTATCCATTATTAAACAATAACTCCCCACTCCCTTCTCCCTCCAGCCCCTGGTAACCAATATTCTACTTTCTGTCTCTATGAATTTGACTATTCTGTATAGTTCATGTAAATGGAATCATATATTTATTCCTCGCATCTGGCACATGTCACTTAGCATAATATTTTCAAGGTTCATCCATGTCGCAGCATGTATGTGAATTTAATTCGTCTTAGAGACCGAAGAATATTCCACTGTAGGTAGACACCACATTTTGTGAAGCTGTTCATCTGTTGATGGACACTTGGGTTGTTTCCATCTTTTGGCTATTGTGAATAATACTGCTATGAAATTCGGTGTACGAGTACCTGTTTGAGTCCCTGCTTTCAGATCTTTTGGGTATAAGGTACCTAAGAGTGGAATTCCTGGACCACCTGGTAATTCCATGTTTGACGTTCTGAGAAATCGCCAAACTGCTTTCACAGCAGCTGCACCATTTTAATTCTTCTGAGCAATGCATGAGTCTTCCGATTTCTCTACATCCTTGCCAACATTTAACATTTCCCTTTTTTTTTTTTTTTTGATAAGAGCCATCCTAAGGGATGTATGTCCACTCACATATTTTTAACATTTTGAAAATGATACTTGGACAAAAGAGAGATACTGTTCTGGCATTGTTTCTTTACAACCACAATTTTTGGTTAATTTGGTGGTTAATTTGTTCATGGAGAGATGGTATTCTGGGAATGGAAGTTGGTGGCATCGCTCAGGATCCAGGAAGTGTCCTCGACCCCATCCCTCTATCCCAGGGCTGATACTCGTGCCTTTCCCAGGGCTGGGTGTAGAATCCGTTGAGGCAAAGGGAAAGATCAGCCTTGCCCAGAATCAGGCAGCCTGAAAAATTGTTTGCTTGATATCTCGTTTTTTCTTCACATCACTTCTTACTAGCAGTAATTACTGTCTATTCTTATTTGCTTACTAACTTATTGCCCAGGTCAGACACTAGGATGTAAAGTCCTGGAGAGTAGGAATCTTGTTCACTAAGGTCACAAATGTCACATCCCAAGTATCTCAAACAGCGTTGGCTGAATGAAAAACCACAAATAGATCATGTACATACTCCAGGACAACAGGTTGCTCAACTGTTAAGAACCACTTCATTGAGGAGAGAAAGCCACAGAATTGACAGATTTAGTCACTGACTAAACCTTTGCCAGCTGACATAGTAGCCACTAGCTAGTCTCACATGGTTATAGAGCTCTTGAAAGGTGGCTAGTCTGAATTAAACTGTGCTCTAAGTGTAAAATACACACCACGTTTTGAAGATCTGGTATAAAAAATGTAATCTATCTCACGAATAATTTTATACTGGTTATATATTGAAATAATCACATTTAACTATACTGGGTTAAATAAAACATAATATTAAAATGAATTTCACCCATTTCTTTTCAGTATTTTTTATATGGCTACAAAAACATTTAAAGTTACATGTGTGACTTACATTATAGTTATATTATATTATTATATTCATTATATTATATTATGTTATGTTATGTTATATTATAATCATTACTAATCTGAATTTTCACCTAACTGAACTTAAATTCCCTGAGATAGTATCAGGATGGCTGGACTCCCTCTCATGGACCCCAGGCCCCTAATGGCCCCATTAGGTGCATGTTCAACCCCTGAGTTCACTTCATCTCGATCCGTCCTGGCTGTCCTAAGGGCAGTCAGGGATCTTGAGATTCCCATTCCCATTTAGGGAACTCAGAGGACGTTCCATTAACAGCCCAGCAAAGGCCTGTCCTGAGTGTCCTTGTGTCCTGCCAGGTACTCTAGAACCCACAGCAACCCATGGTCCCCTGGATTTAGAAACATGGACAGACCTCATACAATGGAATGCTTTCCCTCAGGGAACAGGATTCTTTTAAGGAAACAGGGAAAAGATGCTGGGGGTGGAGCTGGGGTGGGGTGAAAGGGGGGTGAAAGAAGAGGGAAAACAGGGTGCAAACACAGGACGAGCAGAACTTATGAATCAAACTATCCAGGTAGTATAGGTATAACATTCACACACTGCTTAGCTACAAGATTGCGATTACTTTTTTAGCATGCATGCATGCATGCATGCCTAAAATACCACAAATGGTAAGTCTTGTAGATAAAGCCTGAGTTAAAAGTAGACTTACAAAGGAGTATCGAGTTACAAGTTTCAAGGAGATTGCACAGTCCTGAGTGCAAGCCTTGCTGGCCCAGATCCAGAAGGACAGACACCTCACTGGAAAGTGGGTAGGGGACTGTCTGCGGACTGGGCCCCAAGGATCGACTATACTTTTAATGACTAAGGATGGTTACCCAATGTTTTGACCCTCGTGGAAAACAGATAAACTCAAGTCAAAAGCAAAAATTATATGTGTTTTTTTTTCTTATAACAACAAAGAGGCATAAGAAATTGGCTCCAATCCCCAAGTCTTCCTAAATATGGGAGAATACTCTTGTTCTTGTTGTGCCATCATAAGCCTTATCAGCATCCAAACAAAATGCCATATGTGTGTCTTTCTGTCTTCAGAATGTGCTGATCTTTTAACAGAGTTCTCTTCTCCGTCCTCTATAGTAGTGCGGGCCGTGGCCTGGGCGTGGTGGTGAGCCCTCTGCATCCTGCTACTCCTTTGTCTGCAGAAGGCTTTTCTAAGCAACATGAGTAATGGCAGAGCTGAGGCTGCCCTGGCCTTGGCACATTCAGATGCTAGTTTGGGTGAGAAGGAAACAAATCGATTGGCTCCTAACTCTCCTCTACATCTCTGGCCTCCTGTGTAGAGATGGAAGAAAGAGCCTTCCTGAGCCCCTTTCACAGCACCTCTGACATGCAGGGTCAACTGTTCACCATAGGGCAACCAAGACTAACCGCCAGGCAGAGAGCCCCTGGAAAGTGGGGACCCCGACACCTACTCCTCACTGCTACCCCGATGAGGCACAAGAAAGGGAAGTTATCTGTTATGACACCAAACAAAAACCCTTCTGTTTTCTTTGGAGCACTACAACTTTTCCCACTCTTACTATTTTTCCTAAACCTTTATAGTTATTTTCTCCAAGTCTAATTCTGTACATATTCTTAGCTGTTGAACATACACACCCATTTGCCTTGCCAATGCTGGAAATACAGTGTTTCCACCTGCGGCCCATGTAATTTTTAATAGATGTTTACAAATGAGTGGACATTATATAAAACAAAAAGTATGTTTTTTAAAATATACCAAAGCAACTCAAAATGTTAATTATAGCAATATTTATATGTGTCGTGTCCACAAGTGCATGTTCTAAATGACGACAGACCACCGAATGAAATGCTGCTACTCGAAAAGGGAACTTTGCAGGAGAAAGCTCGGAGTGTGACCCAATTAGAACTTCAGAGTCACTGAGACAAAATCAGCTCACACAATTATCTATAACTGAATGTAAAATTATACTTTGGGATGATTCCTATTCATTCCTGTGAATTTCATTACCACACAAATTTTAATTCATTGAGTCAAAGTTGTGAAGTTTTCACAAGGATATGCTGCTTCCGATTCAAGTTCCTGTACACAGAATCATAAAAGCCTGGGGGCAAAACTGACTTAAAGACACTTCGTTCAATGATCAGGGGTTGGAGTCCTTCTGCAATATTCTTCTGATATGGGTGTGCAGTCAGGGCTTCAGTATCTCAAATGACGGACTCAGTCTCTCCCAAGCTGCCCAGTCCATTTTTGAAGAGCTCTATCTTCGAAAGGGCTCTGCACTCACCCCCTTTTTCAGCTTAAGTCTGTCTTCATGGTCTCCACCCTTTATTTCTGGTTTCTACCTCCCCTGCCCTTGGGAGACCCTTCCCCTTGACAGCCTTCAGAGTATTGGGTCCTCCCAATTCTTCTCCTGTCCACATACATCCTTTTTCTTTGACTGTTCCTAATGTGTCATGGTTTTATGTCTCCTTGTCAACCTAGTTGAATGTATCTCCTCTGAATGCATCACATTTTTTGGTTTATATCCCTTTTGAAGTGTGCTATCTGTAGTCAGACACAGTCCATTGAGTGTGGTACTTTCCCATCAATAATGTGGCACTTGGATGGCTTTCTTTCCTTATGACAGATTGCTTTTCTCGACATGAGCCCTGACCATTCACTCCAGTTCTCCTAGAAGGTTTACACTGGTCACTGGCTATGAAAACTTTCAGGCTTACTTTCAGGGAACAGTTTAATAATGGGTCTGAGTAAGGACATATGGGTAGTGTTCCTTTGCTAAGCACAGGGGTTCCCAACCAGTGGCTTTATACACCACAGGTGGCCAATAATGATCAGGGGACTTCCCATTAAAAGATTGCCAACCATGACTCTGCGTCAATGCTAGAAACTTAGTGCACTTGAGATCTGCAAAACAACATCAGCTTTCTCATTAGGTAAGTGTTATTTATTCCCTTCTGGAAGGCCTACTGTAGGTTTATGTTCCATGACAAGTGTAATGTGTTTATAAGCATGTACATAATAAATTATTGGAAATAGCTGTGTTTTTTAATACTCCCTTAATATATAAAGTTTGACTCCTGTCAGCCGTGGGCTCTATTAAAAATATTTAGGAGTTGGCTTACACGGTGGTCTGCCAAAGCCTTAGATGATGATCTAGTGGTCTCACTACAAAACTACTGAGGACCCAGGATTGTGGGAGGCCCCTGGAGCATGATGGGAGCCCAGGAACATGTAAGGTTTCACTTCATTCATTTGTGGAGAGGCAGGTGTGAGACTTGCTCACGTTTCTTACAACAAAGTCATAGAGCCAAGGCTATTACAGAAGAATAATAAGAAACCACAACAGGACGTTTCAATCTCCAATCTTAGGGTTAAAGACACAATGTTTAGAATTCATTTTGTCAGGGGCTCCCCTCTATTCCAGCCACTTGTTTGTTAGTACCCTGTGTTTTGGGGGGAATATGTCCTTTGCACTAGTTTTCTCACTTTGAGAGCTGAAATGGTAACTGGTCGCCCATGCACAATATGTATCACTTCTGTCCATCTGCCCCCTCCCCCAAAGCTCTCCCTTATCCTGGCGAGGAATAATCCCCTGAGGTCCTTTAGGGATACCTTCAGAGAATGGCCTGATCCCAAAATGCACGAGAAAATTCAGCACTAAACACACCTGGATGACACCCTCTTGAGAAAGTCTATGACAGTGCCACTTAAGGTAATAGTTTTTTAAGGATGCTATAAATCAATCTTTAGACATACAAAATTACCTAGAATGTTTACCTTTGGTACTCTACTGTAAAGAAAACTAAATTGAAAAAAATACAGGTATGTTTTCCTGTCATGTAAAAAAAAATTCAAGTATTCAATACTTTATTCCCAGATCATTGCAATAACCTTCGAGTCGTCTCTTTGCCTTGCCTCTCTTCACCTCCACTCTGGCCCGCCCTATGCTGTGCTGCCAGTTAGCATCGTCCCTGTCCTTCCTCATTAATGTAGGGAAGTTTCTTAGGCATGCCAGGCCCTCCAGAGATCAGGCCCAACCTCTTGTACAGCTTTCCTAAATACATTTGCCCTTCAACCAAACTTGTCTGTTGTAGATTTACAAAAGCATCATCACGTTCCTGTCTCCATACCAGTCTGCATGAGTAGAAGGTCTCTCCTCTTTCTTGGTCCAAGTTCTCTCTTTCCTTCGAAGTCCAGCTGCTTTCTCACACTGCTCAGCCTCTGGTGCTCGCTTCTCATTCCTAAGGGGAATGGCTGTGATATTTAGTGTTTCTGGTACTTGTGCAGCACATGGTACGTACTGCCTTGTATCTATCGGGAGGCAATTTTCCATGGGTCTCTCACATTTCTGGATATCTTACAAGCAGAGACACTGACTGCCTTTATTCTGGACTATCTTGATAAGGATGTTTCTATAGTGTATAGCCTTGAAATACAGTTGACCCATGAACAACCTGGGGGTTAGGGGTGCTGTCCCCCACACAGTCAAAAATCCACAACTTTGACTCCTCCAAAACTTAACTACTTACTAATAGCCTACTGTTGACTGGCAACCTTACCAATAGTGTAAAGTCAATTAACACGTATTTTGTATGTTATTTGTATTATATACTGTATTCTTATAATAAAGTAAGCTAGAAAAATGTTATGAAGAAAATCATGAAAAAGACAAAACATATTTATAGTACTGTACTGTATTTACCAATCCCATAAGTTTGTATCATCTGTTTATAAGATCAATTGTTGGTCAGTACCTACATAAGTATTATTTTACATGGTACAAAACACTGTAGATGTTATAAGTATCATTAACACTGGCTATCAAAAATGAAAAGATAACATGAAAAATAAATTCATATTTATTTACAAGTATAACAATTCATGTATTGATAATGAAGAAGCAGCAATATGATTACTGTATGGTAGCACAGTGTAATCGATACAATTGATTCACAGTAGTAAGAAAAGCTCCAAAAATTTTTCCAACATATTAATTGAAAAAAATCTACACATAAGTGGACCCACACAGTTTAAACTCCTGTTGTTCAAGGGTCAACTGTTCTGAGACAGAATTAGAAGTAAACTCAGGGAGCTCTCTGAATTGAGCTAACTTGTGGACCTGCTCACCTCTGGCAGATGAGTATCAGTTTAGATTCTATCTTTGTTACTCAACGCTTGCATGATCCTGGTGCAATAACTGAACTTTAGTTTTCTCATCTATTTAAGTGTAATAGCAAAACAGGCCTCCTTACTCTCAGTCCCATTCCTCTTATTTCCTTAAAAAAAAAAACACAAAACAAAACAAAATAAAACAAAAACCTAGGATAACTAGAGGATCAAAGACTTCCTCCAATAATTTAAGTCTTGGGGAATCTGTGCCCCACTTCTAGCATCCTTGGAAGATTGAGAATAGCTTAAAGCCAACTCAGAGACATTTCTTGGAGAAGCAACTTCAAAAATTGTGTCAGATGGGACTATACTGTTGGCTGATCTCACATCAAAGAGAGGCAAAAGTGTGAAGTAGGCAAAGTATGTTTTCAGTTCCTTCCCCCGCCTAATTTCAGGCCCCTTTTCTCTCCTGATAAAATGTCCTTTTTTGGACACCCAGTATCCCTTTGCTAGCCATAGATGCTTTGAGTGAAGTCTTTCCCCTCTGGGACAGCCCGAGGACCCAGGCTGAGTCTGAGCTCTCATCCCTCTAATTGCTCTACTAGCCTCATTGAAACCTTCTTTTGCATGAAGCTATCCTCAGTTCAGACTCTTCCGGAAGATCTGAAAAGGTGATTCACTCAAGGGTTTCGCTATCCAAGACAATTTGCAGTTTTCATATAGAAAATTTTAAGACTAAGGCACCATCAAGAAGCCCTTTTATTTTCCTTCCTAAGCCCCATCCTGAAACCATGTGTAAAAAGATTTTTATTTGCCAAGAGGCAAAGTAATGAACAGCCAAACAGTGCTTGCTGTCAGTGTGAGATAACCAGTGTTGTCTCTGACCTGCCCCAAGCAAGTCGCCTGAACAGCCAGCATAGGAAAGCTTTCCGAGATATTTACAATGGCTTGTGAATGCACCCATTATGAGGCGTCAGAGATGATGCTTTAGAAATTTCTAGCTTTAGAATTTTTTTTGAGTATAGGGTGGTGTGAAAACATTTCTTTAAGGCAACAGACTGTTTAAGCATCTACCTAGTCTACCTGGAGGAAAGGCATACCTTTGCCAAAAGCATTTCCTCTGCTTCTTCTTGTTCTAAGACAGGCAACACTGACAAAGGGATGGAGGTGGGGGTGGCAAACTCTCTCAATTCCCCTAAGGTCTTTATGGTTGAAAACAGTCAATTTTCAGGTGGCAAAATAAAATCACCAGTAAACAAAGTTATTGAAGAATACGGCCCACCCCAAAGTGATCTGCTCACAAGTCAGAGTGTAGAAAAGAGGCTGCCACTAGTCTGCCTGGCCAGCCTTGGCATGGGAGATAGCAAGCAGACAAAGTAGGAGGTATGATTGTCACATGACCCCAGGGGAAAGACGTTCAAGCAATGGAGACATTTGTGGAATGCTGGAACCAAGAGGCATCGACCAGAGCAGCTGGGTCTGCTGCGGCAGAGACACAAAGATGACTTTGTGACAGGCAAGCTTTGTGCTGGGAAGCCAACAGACACAAACCAAAAAAAGGTTCTCCACGCACACTCTGCAGAAAGGCTTTATCATCTGTCACACTTGGGTATTTTCAGCCACACTTGTATACAGGGATAACCACGGTGTCAACAGTATCATCCCTGACTACAAAGGACAACAGTGACAAATCTCAGGACCCTTTGAATTTGAAGATAGCATTGTTAACGACTGTGAATGCCAGATTTTCTATTGTCAACAGAGCTTCTCAAGTTATTTATGTTGCAATGGCTTGTATTAGATCACCCCCCTCTTTTAGCTGCTTCCCTGTGACATGTCACAATGAAAGTGAGACTGTTGTCAGCAGTAACATGTCCTACATTGCCTGAACAACCAGTGAAACCGGAGTTCCCAAACGTAAGCTCAAGACCTCTCACTCTGTTAACCACTCCACTTTAGCCTGTCTCTCTGATTCCCCTGGGAACTTATCAATGGCACAAAATGATATCTCATTCTTCATTCTGGAAAGTTTGAAAAGCTTCCAAAAGAATAAATCACTCTATGAGACTCCTTAAATGCTCAGTCCAAACCATGCCTGCAAGGATTTTTGAAGAACCTGCACAAGGAAGCTATTGTATGTATATACAAATAAATGACACAATTCAATGGTTTAATACTATCTGCCAAGTTAAACTACTGTGGAACAGCTGTGCACATTTAAAATGATGCCTGGCAGAACTGAAGATCCATAAATCAGCAGCAGCATACTTTCGTCCAATTAAGAGAGTTAAATAAGAAAAAAATCCACAAATTAAGATGTGTCTAGGACATGGATGACATCATCATTCCTCTCTGAATGCAAAAATAAATAAAAATAAAAATAAGTCTTTATTTTACTGATGGGTTTCTTTCCTAGGGACACAAGTGTTCCAATAGGTCAAATCCTGGCATAAAACTTTGTTCTTAGGAGGGTCATTTTAGGCTCTTGGGTTTGTCTTTCTATAAATAGCAGGGGAAAATAGAAGAGATGACTCGACCTGAAATGCAGTCATTCTTCAAAGGGAGTGGATGGGGAAGCAACTATGTTATAAGTTTGGGGTCCTGTCTCTCTGCAGGACAAAGACATGCCAGCAGCAGATCTGATGGACAGGCCAACAGATGCTTCCATTCAGCCGAGGCTGGTCTTGGGCTTATATGTTTGGCTCGAGAAGCCAGGCCAAACTAAAACAAAGAAAAGTTACATTATTATCAAGTTAGGTCACTGCAGTAGAGAGAGGCCAACCATCCAGTTTGTCTGAGTCTGAAAGGGTTCCTGTGATGTGTGAATTTTAGTGCTAAAACCAGAAAAATCCTGGACAAATTGGGATGAATTAGTCACCCTAGTAGAAAACAAAGTTTTAGTCTATCCATTGGTCTACAGAAGCTGATAACTCTAAGCTTCTCTTTAGCGGAATAAGTCAATATAAACGCTCTAGGCCCCAACAGCACTACGTACAATGTCATAGATGCCCTATTGATATCTATTAATTGAGCCTTTGCTTTGTGTTCAGCATTGTGCTATGTACAGAGTAGGAATAAAAAGGGAAATGCAATGAATTCCTTTCTTGTAATTCACCGTTATAGAGAACAGCCAAGTAAACCTCTGCTAGCTACTAGAGGCTTACAATCCACAAATAGAAGTGCTTTTATTTAGAGTCCGAGAGGCTCCTCCCCTGCAAGTGGCCCCATGGCCCTCCCTAACAACTCTCAAGGTCAGTATCAACAACCACACAGACTGCCAGCTTAAGCTGGCAGAGGATGGAGAGAAAGAGAATGCTGTATCTTTATAAAAATATAAGATTATATCTTTATATAATCTCACTGCAGAGAATTCTTCAACCAGGATTCCAAGAAACATTTGAATAAGCATATTCAAAGGAACTTCTAGAAACAAACTCATTTGATTTGGGGAAGCTTTTTATTTAAAAATCTTATTGTCTTATAGTCAATATATTCTTATACATGACTAATAAAAGGAAAACAATGTTCTTTTGATGACTACCACAATAAGGCAAATGTATGATTTGTGGCTGGAATTGAAATTTAATTCTTCTTGATTATAAAAGCAAAACTTTTTATAAATTTAAATATTTTTATTTTTTAATTAAAAATGTTTTATTGTAGAAAACTTGGAAAATCAATGAAAATTAAATAAAACTTGAATTATTTAAATTATTATTACTTTGTAGTATTTCATAATATTCCTTTTGTGTGTACCTATATTGTTTACATAACTGAAATCACTGTATATCCATTTTAATATTCTGCTTTTTACCCCTTGACATTGTATTTCCAATATTTTCATGTGTCATTAAGTATTGTTCTAAATCACTGTTTGGTTCTGGACTCTTTTACAGTCTTAAAGATTACTGGGTACACGCAAGTTTTGTTTATGTTAGTAATATCTATTTATCTTAACCATATTAGAAATTAAAATGAAAAAATTTTAAATACATATTTACTATTCATATCATGTTAACAATAATGAAAAATAACTATGCTTTTAAAGAAATCAGGGAGAACAGTAGCATTGTTTTAACACTTTTGCAAATTTCTTTACTGTCTGATTTAACAGGAGACAGTTGGATTCTCCTATCTTCTCCTGTAATCAATCAATCCGCTATGGTAAAAATAATGACGCAAATGCTCATCTCACAGACAACCACTGGACTTTGGTATATAGCAAAAGCGCTTAATGTGAGTGTTCCTTCTGGTTTTACAGGCTATTAGAACATGAATGAATACTCAGGGTTGAGATTTGATCAATGTACCCATTTTTAATGATTCTTCAACAACATTACTAGTTGAAACTTGCTATTTTTTGTTCCTGTGAGTGAAGCACTGAAGAATACAATAACTTCTAATATATTTAGTGCCACAACCCTGTTTCATGCTGAGATACCAGCAGTTTTACCCACCATTTATTTTGCAAACATGAATGCAGTGAAAAAGGCAAATAATGTCTTGTTATTGTTATAAAAATTGCTTTGACCTCCTAGACCACCTGAAAATAATGCTTATTTTTGCTATAGGCAATCACACACAAGAAAATAAATACTAGCATCCTCAGGGGCATTCAGGGGAATTATTAGTTTTGATTCTGTATTATCCGAATTTAAAAAAATGATCCTCTAAGACTTTTGGAGTTACTAAAATGAAAAATAAATAAACAGGCGTAGAAATGTCCCCATTTAAAATGTGGAATGAGCTTTAAGAATATCTCAAGAATTTATCACATGGTCCTAAATTTCCTTAAAGTTTCTTCAAAGTCTTATAAAAATGTTTCCTAAAAGTCTTACTGGACTCTGTGACTTGCATGAGTGTTTTTTATATTTTCTTTAGTAAGCACATTGTAGGAATTATGGAGATGTGAGATAAAAACTTCATATAATATACACTTTTAAAGTATGTGAATTCTCCCCTAAAATACCTACACAGAATGCTGGGTGGGCTGAGCAGACCACAGCTTTTCTCAGCTTTCTCGTGTTTTGGCATTCACTCTGGGAAGACAGGTGAGCAGCATGTGAAGGTCTGCTCTAGCATTTCCCACTCATGGATACTAGTATTACATGCCTGTAAAGGAATCCCCCTCGGCTTCCTTATCTCATTAGCCTTAATCATTACATAATGCCAGAGTTGATTCTAAATAAAAAGGTTGTCCATCTTTGTTGCTACAAGCCCCGTATCATTTCCCTCCTATTCTGTGGTACTTTTCTCTTGTTCTCGCCTATTAGAATGTATTACAAGGGATCTGAAAGCATGCATGGTAAGGAGTAAAACTAGAAGCCTCAGCAGGCAAGAGGATTTACATTGAAAGGGATTAGAAAATCCTTGAGCTAAACTAGAAAGAAATCTGTGACACTTCTTATTATCCTCAAAACTACCATTTTTCGGTACTTTCCTAACCGGATACTTCGAATGTGCATTATTATGTGCCAAGCATTGTGCTAAAAGACAAATATTAAAAGGATATAAGAATTTGGAGATACATCCTTCAAATTCTTATCCCATCTGTCCTACAGGACTCCTCAGAACACTAAGTTTGAAGTTTAGGTGATGACTTCCAATTTGTCATGAGTTTCATGAGGTGAAAACTAGATGGGAAGCAGTCATAACAATTTGAAGAAAAAAGCAGTCACAGAAGTATTTGCCCCAGCAGTGACTCTCAGCCATCAGCAGGAAGCTCTGAGAGACACATCTGAGCAATGGTTGCTCATAGGAAGTAGCATAAAACTTGTGAGATTCACAACGAAAATGAGACAAGGTGGCAAGGATCCCCGCAAAGTTAAGTACTGCATTTCAAAGCTGACAATGACTCACAGGCTTAAGGAATTAAGTACATTTTAAAGATCTGGGCAGGCAAGGGCCCAGAGTCCAGGTCTCAGGAAGTTTAAGATTAGAAATAATTCCTTCTGTCCTATAATATTTAAGCTCTCTTATTCAATCCAGTAAGTATTTCTTGAGTAATTATTGTGTGCCAGAGATTTTATATATTACTTATGTTTCTTTTGTCCTACTAGATTAGATGGTTGACTTTTTGAAGACAGGACACATATTGTATTTATCTTTTTAATCTTCTCCATATTTAGCACAGTGGTTTGCACACCATTAACACACAAAAAAGTCTGTGTAATGAATGAGTGAATTTGTGAATAACTGAATGAAGTTAGTTCTGTTTTTAATAGGTGTTATTTTACGCTTTCTTATGAATGAAGATAGTCCTAGATCCAAAATCAGAAGAAAATGAGAGGTCTACAAGTGTTCCACGTTCGCAGTTGGAATAAGGCCAAAGGGGCTGGGATTACAGAGAGATTCTTGCACCAGGAAGTGTGAATGTGATAAATATTTAGCACATAGCCTCTAAACATTTCACAGCTGAGAATAAAGTAGTATTGCCTGGACTAGAGCAGTGAAAGAGGCATTGCTGTGGGGAGAGATAAAGTAAATATTTGAGATTGAACCTCATCTTAATTAAAATAGTAACACAATAAAATTTTCTGTGTAGAAAGGCATTTTTAAATTTGCTTTATACGGTATCACACATATTTAGGTGACAAGCCATCTTATTTCTATTTTAACTTTCATTCACCCGTCAAGATGCAGCTCAGTTATCATCTCCTCTTGAAAACATCCTTTGATCATCTTTCTGACTTGCCCTCGTCTGGGTTAGAAACCTATACTGGTTTGAACAGTGTCCCCTCAAAAGTTCTGTTCCCCTGGGACAGAACTTATTTAGAAATAAGTTCTCTCAAACACGGTCAAGTTAAGATGAGGTCACACAACATGTGGATGGGTCTTCGAACTAATATGACTGATGGGTGTCCTTATAAGGAGAAAAATAGTTTGGACTCAGACCCAGCGGGCCATAAAAAGATGGAGACAGAGATTAGGGTGATGCATCTACAAGCCAAAGGATGCCATGTATTATCAGCAAATACCAGAAGCTAGAAGAAGCAACAAAGGATTCCACCTGAGAGTCTTCTGAGGGAAGGCTTGCTGGCACCTTGATTTTGGAGTTCCAGTCCCCAGAACTGTGAGAGAATAAACTTCTGTCATTTTAAGCCATACGGCTTGTGGTAATTTGTTCCAGCAGCCCTAGGAAATTAATGAAGTGCCCTTTTCCTTTTAAATCCACTTACACACCACACCGCAGCACACATTTTAGATGTGTCTTTTCACGTATGTCTCCCTTTCTAGATCATGATTTCTTGGAGACAAAAGTTTATCTTACTTATTTCTGTGTTCTTAGCACCTCACACACTATCTGGCAAAAATAGATGTTATTAAAGGAAACTGACGCAAACATGACCAACAATTCTAAATGTCCAACCCAAATCCAAATTTCCATGCCTGCCAAGATCCAAAACTTCCAAAACCCTATGTCAAATCCATGCCCATTCCCCTAGTAGTGGTCCTACCCGACTCTGCCACTTTTTCCAGGGTGAGGAATAGAAGAGAAGAAACAAAATATGGAAAAGCAAATTTATTACCACTTAATAAAAGCCTTTAGTGGATTTGAAATCTTCCAATCTACACAGATACTGTAGAGGGCAAAAGTTAGAAAAGGAATTTTCTATGGTAAACATGTTAAAAACCACTGGCCCACACAATAGAGTGTAAACAAACAAACAAATGAACACAAAACCTGTAGAAACCAGGAAGCAAAAATAAGAATAAAATATGAAATTTGTTTGGTTCTCCTTAATTCCCAAACCTTCTAATTTTGACAGAAATATTACAATATTTCTGCAGGATCATTGCTAACATCTCAGAAATACATCTCTGAAACTTCACTTAGAGATGTTCACGTATTGATTAGTTGAATTCAGAGCCATATAAGCATTCACATGAGAACCTAAGAGGAAAATCAGTTCTGTGGAGATGAGCTCACATGTCCTTAATCAAAACAAAGAAACAAGAATAAGCGGATTACTTTCTGTCAAAAGCCCAAGCAAGAGCAGCTGATTGGCTGGGGGAGAGCTACATGCCTATGCTCTTTCTACTGGGAGGAGGGACAAAAATTATCTATCCAACTTTAGCTATGGTGGCAGGATGAAGACCTGTTTCCACATATTTGCTACAAATAAGAAAACTTTTATATGCTGGAGTACTTCCTGTATTTTATAGTGATATGTATATGTATGTATGTGTGTGTGTGTGTATAGTGTGTATGTATATGTATGTCACACATAGACAAGTATATATATTAATCTCTAACACTCACAAAAATTTATCCCTTGATCACATAAACAGGCACTCCTGACCAATGGGAAGTGTTCTTTCAAGTAGTAATTTTGGGGACTCGGGTTCCTTCTCTCTTGTGACTCTGCCATTTTTAGAATATGGTTTCTAAGGGCCCTGCACTCATTTGAATCTAATGTAGCAGAATAGGAAAGGAAGAGCGTAGAGAAGCAATCATGGGGGACTGTTAGGGGGACAGACTCAGAAGCATCCATATCATTCTACACACATCCCATCAGCTCAAGACTCAGTCTCGTGGCCACATCTAATTGCAATGGGGCCTTGGAAATCATATGTGTGCCCAGGAAGAAGAGGAATCTGGTTTTGTTAACAACCAACCATCTCTGTCTGATTATCTATAATTACTGTCCACCACATCCCAAAAAATTTTTAAAGTCTCAAATCAAAAGGAGCAAAGTATCATAATCAAGTCTTACGAAAGTTAGATAAATCTATTAAATCCAAAAAGCAATAATTGAAAGAGAAAATTGTATTAAAAAAGATTCATTGAAAAATGTGAACTGTCACATAAACAGGGTCTGTGGATATTTAGAATCTGTCAATCAAAAATCTGGATGATGTTTATCTAACATCTGGAGGTTTTATTATTAAGAAGCTAAAATTAATGTTAGTCATTGATTAATCAATATATTACTCATATTCCATTATTTTAGGGGGAAAAAAAACTCCCTATCTCTAAAGTTTAGAATTTAAAATAATGTAACACATGACAGCTATTTTAATGTGGGATTTAGTTGTAAACTGCAGATTCCCTTACAAAAATCTTAATTGTCTACTTTTGATTACCTATTTTTTCCAAGAATAGCTAGGTCTACACAACTACAATTTTGACCCAACCCACTGAACTTTCTGATAGGTAACCCCACAAAGTTTCGGTGTGTCTTGGAATGACATGGTATGGCAGGCCTTATGGATGAAACGAAGTTAAGTTTAGCACAATGTTTAGACCTGTTCTTTCCTTAGGTAATTGGCATGGCCTGTTTTTTAGTTTGTTTGCTTAATTGTCTGTGTTTCACATTGTCTTTTCCTGGATTAAGATCAAGGTAGCCAGGTAGGAGCTATGTGTAAGTTACTTATCTTTAGTATGTAAAAAGACAGATTGCCATAGCCTACTTAAAAAATATCAGATCCCAACTCAAACAAGACAAGCCTTTGGTAATTCCTATCTTCTACCATAGATTTCCTTTTTTTCTTTTCTTTTCCTTTTTTTTTTTTTTTTCCTTTTTCAGCTAGTGTATGACCCAACAAATTACCACCCTAATTGGGTATTATTCAGTCAATTCAAAAATAGAGTTAAAAAGGAAGGCAAATGAACTAATAAAGCCCTTTGTTTTTCTTAAGAGCTTTCTTAAAATCTAAATGTTAAATAATAGGCCATTATTAAAAACCTTCCCTTATTTGATGACATCTGTGGCTAAATGTTAAGGCCTTTTGGGGGGGTTTAAGTTATTGCATTAAATACTGCCAGACAAAATAAGTTAGTGTATGTTTTATTAAGTATATTATTGAGTGAATGAGGTTTAAAAACGAGGAAAGGATGCCCGGACTGTTTTGTGTTTTGTTCTGACATAGTGTGTGTGTGTGTGTGTGTGTGTGTGTGTGTGTGTGTGTGTGTGTGAGTTGTTTTGTTCTGAATGTCTTGCATAGTAAATTGTTCTAAGATTGCTCAACAGGATTGCATGCTCTCCGAAGCTTGGGTAATGTTTGCTTCTTTTCTAAAGTAAGTCAGCAGAGAGCGTACAGTAGAAAGAAGACGATGAAAGCAGGAGTTGATGGCAACATAAAGACAGCCTGCCTTTTATGTCTTCCTGGACTCCACAGAGAGGAACCTCAACCTCATTACTGAGCAATGACTGTTTCCGGTTAATATGGGTGTGTGGGTAAAAACAGGGGGAGAGGGGAAAGCCAGCAGCAGGCTTGGGCTGCTAACTAATCTATCACAGTCTTTGGAGATGCTTAAATGAGTGAAGCAATTAAAATCTACACGCCTGGGAGGCTGGGAAGAAAAGTGGAGAAGAGTAATTAATGAAAATCCAAGCATATAAGCAGTTGCAGTGTTTACATGAAGCCTGTGAAGGTGGTGGTTCACCAGGCATCAAGGAATCTTTTAAGCCCTAGCATAACAGCCAGATGCTCACATATACAGAAAAACAGACAGACATGCCCACGTGCAATTTGTATACAGATGTGCACACAGCTTCAAGTTTACCCGTCACACATACACAAATAGTTGATGTACTTTTAAGGGCAGTATGTATGTTGATACAAAAAAAGATTGCATAGAGAACGATTGTTTTGCTTTGGTGTAGAGGTGAACTTTGATGGAACTTAGTAAAACACAGAGCATTTATTACCATGATGAATGGCTCTCTGGGGAGTCATTTCCCTGCCCTCCCAGCTGGAGTATAGGGCTGCAGTGACAGCGCTGGGTAAGAAAGGGACGGAACAATAGGTTCTGTGACTTCGAGAAGCTGAGCTTGCCCTCCCTGAGTGGGTGGTATGAGCATCGGTCCTGCGCAGCACATAATTCAGAGGGGTGACGGGTTCTCATGGAAGGTGGAATTAACAAAGGGAGTAAAATGAGAAGGAACTATGAAAGGGCATTTGAATCACCCAGTGTGCTAAGGATTTTTTTGTGTCAACAGATTCCACTTTTGAAAAGCGACACTCCTGGTGAATTTCCGATCAAATCCAGGACCACACTAAGTAACCCAGCGACACTGCCCAAACAGGGCGATCGGCCGACTGCAGCGACTAGAACACAGGTAGCTTTTCCACCCTTTAAACAATTTTTTTCTTTATGTTTGTTGGTTTGAATTTTTTAATTTTTAATACAATTAAACCAGTCAGTGTGTCTGGTTCGTTTCGGCTCCCAGGGCAGGGACGGCCTCGTGTCAGTGCAGGCCAGGGCTGAGGGCGTCTGCTGCACTCAGCTTTCAACTTCGAGTTACCCTTAGTTTTCTTGATCCTAACAGCTTTGGCATCCTCTATACCAGACTCTGAGTGGGAAGTTCTCCATCTCCTTAGTTTCACAGACATGATGCAAGGAGGCGCACAGGGAAAGGACAGGTGCAGCCGAGAGTCACCATTTTCGCCAGAGTTTTAAAAACAGTACTGAGGCTCTGCTCTGTGTTTCATTTGCAAGGGCACAAAGCAAGAAAACTGACCCTGGCTAAAGTTAAGTGAGACTCTTTCTTGCTGCTGACATGGGCTACGCTCTTCCATTTATCTCATTTCCATTTTCTTGATAAGCTCCTGGCAGTGCCTGTGGATGTACGTGGATCTCTAAGTTGGACGCCTGGTCACTACTGCAGACTGTAACGAAGGAAGCAGCCTGGAAACATCTCTGCACTGATCGCGACTGGCCCACTGACTATGTAAATCCCAGCAGCCCGACAGCAGGCGGCCCTCAGGGGTCCAGCGCATGGTCAGAGGTGGTGTCGCCGCGTGGAGTCAGCACCTGTCAGAGCTGCCGCACTCAGGTCCAGGCTCACCTTGATGCTGGGTGGAGAGGGTCGGAAGCCCTTCAGAGGCGGACTCTGAGGAACGCTCCACCATCTTTTCTGCCTTCCAGACCAGTGTTTCCCCATTGCCCCCTGTCAGGGAAGAAACTGTAGGCACCTCCGCATTCCCAGCTTAGAGCTTTCACGGAAACAACAACAACAACAACAACAACAACACAAAAACAAAAACAAAAACACGAAACACTGAATTCTGAATCAAAGTTCTAAAAAAAAAATCAAAAAGTTTTTATTCTATATAATAATAGATCCTAAACCTGTTATTCATCAGAATCCCTTGATCACATGAGGTTGTCTAAAAAATACCAGTTCTAGGGTTCCAACCCAGGAGAGTCTGACTCCCTGGTCCTGGGGTCAAACTCAGCAATTCGTCATTTTAATGCTCCCTCAGATGATTCTAATGATCAGTCATATTTGAGAACCAGAGATTTGATTTAATTACTCTTTTAAACCAAATATTTTAAAAGGTATCTTTGGAGATTCCTTCCGGAACATATTGTTTGCATTTTACTCCCGATTTTAATACTCTCCCAAGTCACGCTGTCTCCTTCCACAGTCTTCGAACGGCCACTGCGTTTATCGTTGTGGCAAAGAGTTCCGCAGAAGGATACCGTTTCCTCCCATTTCTACTAAAATTGCTGAGTAACGTGAGTCGATAGATGAGCAAAGATTTTATAATTCTATTTTTATAACACCTCACAATGTCTCCTATTACCTCGAGGGAGGTTATAAAATTTTCAAAATGAAATTCCTTTGAGTTTGCTTCAATTTCTAAGGGTTGAAAAACACTGCTTTAGATTCAAAGAAAGAATTCAAAGCCTTTCCTCCCCTGCCTCCTCCACCGGCTCTCCCACCCCGCCTCGGCTGTCTGTGTCAGAGAAGCTCTCGCAGGCCGTCTTTCTGCATGGAGGCTGACTGAGGAAAACAGACACCACGCTGGGTATTTTAACAGAGGGAACTTGACGTGGGAAAGTTGTTACAGATATTGGAGGGCTGAAAAAGCAAAAAGGAACGCTGAGATAACAGAGATAGGCAGGATTCAACTTCTACTCTTAGGAAAGAGGTTGGAGTTACCAGAATTAGAAGTTGGGCTAGGGCCACATGGAGCTGGGACCTAGGTCTCGGGGTGGGGCAGTGCCAAGCCACTGCTGGTACCTTGGGAATTTGGAGGCGAGGCCTCTTGGACCCAGAGTTCTGACCCACGAGACAGGCACTCCCTGGAGCCACGGCTATCTCAGACAGACTGCAGTGAGGTTCTGGGAGCATCGGGAGAAGCCGGAGGCAGCAACTGACTATTGCTGCCCATTGATAGGATGAGACCTAGAAACAGTGAACAAAGAGGAAGACGGAAAATTCCTCTTGCCCCTGCTGCCAGGCCCCTCCTGAGTATCCCAATAGGATTCCAGCTGACCAAAGCAAAATGTGGTTTCTAGAGTCTCGGCACCTGCATCACAAAGCAGAGCGCAGAAGGGAGTATTTGGAGCTGGGCGACAGTACATTAATTAAGCACCGCATCAGACTCTCCTTTGGGTCAAGAGAGCAGTGAAACTTGCACCGGCAGGAACAAAGTTCAAAGCTTTTGTTTCCACGACTACGCTCTTTTGATGGTCAAATGAATTTCAGAAAACTGTATTTATAATCCACTCTTTAAGTGTCACAATGCCCGTTAGCATAGTAAAGGATCTGAAAAGTCATGCAGTAAAGGAACCTGCCTTATTTTGTTTAATTAACTATTTCTACAAATTTTTAGTGTGAATTCCTTATTTTTTTTTTCAGCTATAGTATTCCTCAGAACATGCAAACCGTGTTGTAAATGCTGTTCTAAAATAAAGGTATGACAAGTCTAAATTGCTTTTTTTTTTTTAACCTGTTAGTGTCTAAAGCTGGAAAAAAAAAGAACAAATCCAAGTGAAATAGGAAGATATCTGTTAAAGGGACATTCTCTTCTGCCGTTTACCATGTCATTTGGAAAAGAATTCCTCGCTCAATCCCCAGAAGAATCACTAACCACGACCTATCACAAAGACCACCAGCTTCAACAAATCTGAGAGAAACAGGAGAGCGGTCCACGAAACTATGTGAATCGTCCTGCACACCCTGGATGCCAAGCTGCCCTGAACACACTGGGAGATTGAAAATTATCCCACAGGGCAGAATGGCTCTATCTTTATGTAAGGAGATAAAAAAGAAACTCTACTCTTTATCTTTCTAAAACTTTTAGGATATGATTATTTCTACACTCCCGTGCCTGCCTCAGGCTGGAGGAAGCATCTATCTGATTGTAACACCTGACACAGACTAAAACACAGAGTGAAGCACAGAAAAACTTGGGGAGTGGGGCTGAGGCCACCATGTGGTAGCTGCAGATGGGTGGGCACAAAAGGCTGTCTGCAAAGGCAGATGCGGAGACAAAAAGGAAAAACCAGGGTGAAGAGAGAGGGGGGAGGAGAGGAAGAGGAAAGAGGAGAAGGACGGAAAGGGGAGGAGAAGGAAGGAAGGGAGGAAGAGAGGGAGGGAGGAAAAAAGAAAAGATAACTGCCTGAAGATTTTCCCGCTCCCTTGGGGACTGGCTCTAAGTTATTCCTATTTAATGAGAATGTTTCATTTTATAACACCACAATGTCCTACTAATATAACCGTCCCTATTGTGTTATGCTAATCTGGCTTTTACTTTTCGGCTGGATTTTGTTCATAAAGACAACTGATTCCTATTTGGAAATCTGGAAATTTCTTAAGCGGAAGTCATTTGAATTGATTTAATTTATCTATTTGTTCTATTTCTAATTCTAAAAACAGGTACCAAAAAGTTCCAAACAATTGAATGTAGATGAAAGTAACCATCACATGACTTCAGCATCCTTCCTTTCACCATGATGTGCTACCAGCAGACCTGACAGGATACTAAATTTATACTAAAGTATTAAGACAGAAGTCTAGTTCTGAAAAATTTCTCTGTTTCATTCATTTAGGAGCTGATCGGCCAAGGCAGAAGACTTGTAGTTTTGTCTCCAATACCCACAAAACAAAGGAGAGACGTTCCTGGGGCAGAGACAGGAGAAACTAAGTCCAGTTAAATATGTATAGTTTCAGGGATTAAAATCTTCTATTAACATCCTAGCAGATACAGTCTCTTTCTGACATTAGATTTCTTTCACTGGATCTGGCTTCACTTCACAGTCAAAACACTTCTGAATGTTACCCACGCCAGCTCCCAGCCTCCTTTGAAGGTGACTTGTAGGTGGTTGCTTCCATTTGTGTTCTTTTGCCGTAAGTAACATCACATCCTTCACCTAAATTCACTGGTTTTGTCTTGCTCCTCTTTCGTTTGGTTCTCTCTCTTTCTATCCTTTTGGAACTAATCGGTTTGCTTTCCAAATTTGACTTCAGCTGGAATACAGATTCAAAAGTCCCTTTGCTCAGTGGCCTACAATTGAAGGCCAGCACCTGTGGCCATTCCCGTGTTTAGTTCTGCTCACAGAACCTATTTGTAATGCAAGATTGGGTGGGCTGAAAATAGCGAGGAGTGTTCTTTTGTCCATAAGCAGAACTCTGACCTGTTATTTCATAAGTAAAAGTACCTATGGGAGAGCATACCAATTCGCCCTTTCATAGACCTGAAAAATTGTTCTTAATAAATATTTCAGCAGTGTTTGCTTTTTCTCTTTAACAATTTTAAACATACTCATTTGACAATCGTATTTGCTGATGACTCTGGATTTTTTTTCTTCATATATTTTGTAATTTAGAATTGTGAGTTCATGTTGGGTGGGATTTTAACTATGAGAATACTGTGCAGGGTTGAAAATATGTCTTTCTAGAGAAGTTTTAATTACTTTTATTAAGGGCACCAGTATTATTATTGGCCTGAGACTACTTTCCATGCTATTTTGTTGGAGGATCTAGGCCCTCTAAACAGTGTAAATTCAAACCCTAAACTTGAATGAGGACAGCCTGAGGTTCTTAGGTTTTTTCACATTCTCAGGTGTTTTTTCCCCTTTCCTCTTCCCCAATCGATCGGGCTAACTAAAAGAGTTTTCTATAATTCCCTTTGGAAGAAGGGGTTAAAATTTTTCAGTTCTCCCCTTTCACAGATGTATTTAAGGTTCTTTATTTGAGAGTCTTAAATCAAAACTTCTGCCTTTCATGGCCCTAATTTTGTCTCCTGTATTTTCATAGCCATTAAAACACAAACTCATTGGTAATCAGAGTGGCAGAAAAAAAAATCCAGAAGAGTCAAAAGATCAGTTTCTGGGGTATTTCTTTTACTTTCTTATTAGTACTTAAAAGCACACTTGTCATATTTTTATTCAGTATTTATAAGCAATTTTTAGTAAGAGAGTTTTCAGATTAGTCAGCAATATTGCTAGAAATGAAAGTCCTGTTGTTATTTCTATTTCTATTCTTAGCATATCTGTTCTTGCTATCTGTCAAGATTCCTTTGTATATGAAGTCACTTCTGAAAATGGACTTACTTGGTAACGACTTTTGATTCCTTATAGACTTACATTGAAAATATCTTCTTAGGCAAAGTGAAAAGGTCTGTGCAATTATCGTCAGCCTCACTGAACAGAAACAATCGACATGGAGAGTGCGGCACTGCCTTTCTGTTCACCTCTCACAACCACAGTGCAAAAGTTTCTGGTTTTCTCCAAAACAGAACAGAGATTATGAATGCTTCCTTATGAGAAAGGTTCTTTGGAATTAGCTTTGGAAAGGAAGGGAGGGAGAGAGGGAGGGAGGGAGGAAGGGAGGGAGGGAAGGAGGAAGAAAAGAGAGAGAAAGGAAGGAAGGAAGGAAGGAAGGAAGGAAGGAAGGAAGGAAGGAAGGAAGGAAGGAAGGAAGGAAGGAAAAAAGGAAGGAAGGAAGAGCCCCATCCTTGAAGAAATCTAGGTCTCTGTGGGAAAATCAGGATTTAGGCCTTAAATCTGTTATTTAAAACTCTCTCCATTTTCAGTTTTTCTTTGGCTTGATTTAACAGAAATCTTTGAGGGGGAAATAAGGCCGCACTTTTATAACATTAATGTTAATTTTCAATTAGATCAATTTCATCAAACTCAGCCATCCAGTCTTTTAAAATATATTATTATTTAATTGAGTTAAGTAATAATAATCAGAAGAATTACTCAGAAAAGAGAGCGATATTGGAAAACTGGGTAGGGTAATACAAATCTCATATGCTGGATAGAATATTCATAAGGTCTTATGGTTTTGAAAACTATTAACAATGCAATCTCTATTATAATTTTACATGTCTTCTTAGTAACGGTATTTCTTAGCCTCTCTTTTATTTTACTGCTTACCAATACAGAGAGTATTTGGATCTAGCCTAAATTCTTCTGCAAATCAAACATATTTCCTCTTTTTGTATTCCTAATGGAGACCAGATTCTTACATAATAACCTTTCATCTTCCTGAAGACCCACCCACTCAGCCATGCATTCCATTGCATTGTCTTAGTTACCCAGCCACCATAGAGGATATCCTGAAGGGAAAAGTTCAAGATCAAACGAGATGTCTCTCTTCATGAACTAACAAATATAATTTCCTCCTTTCTAGTTTTATTAACAATGAGAATTTCTCTTCAAGTAACACCCTGGAAGCAAAGGTGCCACAGAAAATGCATCACTTTTAAATACCACAAAGCCTTGAAAATGTTACTCTATTAAACATTTTCTGAGTAATGGTGTTTGTGCAATAATTATAGCTTGAGGATTTCTGTCATCAGAATCAAGTGGCTGATTTCCTAATGACCCCTTTTGCTCTAAAAACACAATGATTCTGATTGTTTCTGGCACAAATTATGTCGTTCAAAGGTAGACTTTGATTCTTCTCTATCTCTCTTTGACTCTGTTTTCAAAGTGAAGTAAAATGGAGTGTTAATTAATTCAAAATCAGTCAATCTGTATAGTTAAATTCTATCACCTCTATTTGCCATCGTTCTTTCCTTCCCAAAACCTCTATAAGCATAATGTCTTTTATTCTCCATAACTGATTCTTATGTCTGACATTTTCTGGATATTGACACATTTTTCCCACATAGACCCTCTCTCTATACATATATGTATGTCCATTAATTCCAGAGAGTAACCACGTACTCATAAGATCATTACAGAAGAGAAAAACATTAAGCAGTTCTTATAACCCAGAATTTCTGTTAAGTGCCTTTTAGCAGCCTGTTATGAGTTGAATTGTGTGTTTCGAAAAAAAAATATGTTGGAGTCCTAACTCTCAGCATCCCAAAGTGTGACCTTATTGGAAAAGAGGTACTTTACAGAGGTAATTAGGTTAAAGTGAGGTCATTAGGGTATACTCTATTCCAATATGATTGGTGTCCTTGTAAAAAGGAGAAATTTGGGCATAAGGACATATATATAAGTCTACGTCCATGCCACCATGAACAAGCCCAATCCCAATTGATCTCAAAAGCTAAGCTTGAATGGGAGACCACTTAGGAAGACCAGGTGCTGTAGGCATAAAAAATAAAAAATAAGGGATTGTAACTGACAAGGTCCTTGCAATCCGTGAGGCCAACCAAGGGTTGCTTCACACACACACACACACACACACACACACACACACACACACACGCATACATATATATGTAGGGAGAAGACTATGTGAATATAAAGACAGCTGTCTATGATCCAAGGAGAGAGGCCTGCAACAAATCCTTCCCTCATAGCCCTCGAAAGGAACCAACTCTGCTGAGACTTTGATTTCAAACTTCTAGTCTCTCGAACTGTGAGGTAATAAATTTTTGTTGTTTAAGCCACTCACTTTGTGGCACTTTATTATAGGAGCCCTAGAAAATGAATGCACAAATCTATAATTTGGGTCTTAGTCTCTTTTTATAAACAAAGAAACTGAGGCATTGAAAGATCAAAAACCTTACCCAGGATCATATTGGTAGTAGGCGGTAGGACTGTCTTTTAATGCAGATCTGATTTAGTTCTAAAGCCTAGGTGTTTTCCACCGTATCATGCTGCCTCCAAACTTAAGTTGTTAGTTATTTTTTTCAACTCGAAGATCACTTCTCTGTGTTTTGGGAGTGTGTTATCACAGAAAGTTCAAGAATTAGGTAGAGCAATTGACCTGGTCTGAGAAAGACAATGTTATTCACTGGTGCCAAGGGAAAAGGGAAACCAGACATGAGTGGCAGGGGCTTAGGAAGTTGGGAGACTATGTGCTTGTCTACCTGATTGAGGCTGGATGGGAAATGGAAGGAAATCTTTGAGTCATTTTCCTGAAAGAGGATCTCAGCTCAAGATGAGAGAGAGGTAGTAAGACACCCAGAGAGCAGGTGATAAAAACAAACGAACAAACAAACAAACAAGCAATGAAAACAAAGACCCAAGAGAAAAGAAAGATTTCCCAACTTTTAACAAAATTCTAGCCCAAGGGCCAGCCATGCCAAGAAAGGAGTCATCACCTACAAAGGTGTGGATTGTTCGCTCCATGAAGGTGCCTGGCCAGGGTGGCAAATGGGGCTATGGCTCAGCCTGCATTCCCCCTACCGAGTTGTGTGCCATGAAGCTGCACCATGCCTGGTCAGCAAAAGTGCCTCTTTTTCTAATTCGTACAAAGGTATCTGTGGTCCTGACCAAGAAATAATTATCTCAAGATTGGGGCATTTGTATCAGACCTTTAGATCATTTCTCTGTTCTGTGGAATAGAACAGAGCGTGTTGATTATTGTAGGATCAGAAAGCAGTACTTTATAAACATGATTGTTTTATGCTTTTGAGATTTTCCTCGGTACTTTCTGTTACTATTCTTGGGGAGTCCCTTTTGTTGAACTAATTAAGTAAAGAAATGCAATTTATGTTTTTTGCTTTATTCAGTTGGAACTAAAGTTTCAAGAAAAAAGACACACTAGGAGTCCTGTATGAGCTGCTTGCTAGACAGCAGACAGGCAGAAGTAAGCAGTAATGAAGTTCTGGGGCTCACCAGTTAGTGAGATCTACATATGTGGCCAAGCTCTGCTGTGTAAATTGAGCAATTAACTTCCTAAGTCTCATTTTCCTCACTGTGAAATGAGAGCGTGTTCATTCATCTAAGAAATATTTACTAGGTGTCTGCCATGTGCCTGGTATTGTTTCAGTATTCCTGGGGCAAGTCCATGTTCTTGTAGATTGGGGCAAGAGAAAAGGAAAAAGAGAGACAATAAGCTAAAATACATGTATAAATCAGTGAATGAAATCCCTCTCCCCACGAGTACATCAATAGACATTACTCTTTTGCATTTCTTGGTATCCTGTTAGCCAGAGCCGTCTATCTGCCAAGGAATGGGGAAGGGGATACAGTAATGCAGTAGGAATGCAAAATGATTTAAACATTTAATATTTAGTTGCTGACATCCAAATAAGATTTCCAAGTCAACATCAAGATAGTAAACCTTGAAATCCAGGTTTTTTTGAGCAAACCCAATGAAAAGGCCTGGCTGACTAGATCACGGAGTTTTAAGCATACCTGGTACAGAGAGAAGAAGGATATGAGGTAGATAGAGGAAGGTAAAATTCAAGAAGTGGGGGAAGGGAAAAGAGGAAGTTATACACCAGTGCCTTGTTCTCTGCCCCACTTCCTTGGGCCCAGCCTCAAACATCTGGATGGATGTGGAGAAGGCCGAGGACAGCACAGTTATGGATCACTTCCTTGTGCAGCACAGGAAGGCTCCCAGATAGGGCTGCCAGAGAAACTATAGAAAGACCAATTAGGTTTGAATTTCAGATAACAAATAATTTTTAACATACTTACCTCCCATGTAATACTCGAGACATACTTACATTAATTTTTTCCTATTGTTTATCTGTAATTCCAAGTTAACTGAACTGCCTATATATTTTGTTGTTTGTTGTTGTTGTTGTTGTTGTTGTTGTTAAATCTGGCAACCCTATCCTCGGGAAACTTTTAACTTGGGGCCCCAGCCACTAATAGCATGGGAATGATGGCATCGGAGTGACAGCAGGAGTGTTGATAGCTAGGTCTAAGGAAGCGCTCTTGCTCTTCGATGGTAAAATTCTTAACATTATCTTAGATTGTCTGGTCTATAGTTAATGCTCAACAAATATTACCTATTACTATCATTATAGCAATTGTGAAACACCCTCTTAGATCCCTGGAAAAGATATAGGGATCGAGGAATATAGCAGGGATGAAGAGAAGAAATAGGGCTACTATTAGCATTCCAAGGGTAGAATGGCACTGGAGAGGCTTATGTAAGGTAGAAGATTGGTGAGGCACGCTGGTTTAAGAAATGAACATTCTCAACCCAGCCCTCTTGTAGGCCTCAATAGGTCTTGAGCCAATAGAATAAAAGAATACAGGGTTCTAACAGCACAAAGAACTATAGGCTGGGAAATACAGTAGCCAATCATACTTCTCCATTGGGGAAACAAGAACAGATTCAGTAGATGCGTGAGAGACACAGAAATGAATGTCTTTTAAATTAAGTGGAGTGAAATAGTAATAACTGCACTGGAAAACTTCTGGAAAGCCAGCTACCAATTAAAACAACCAGAAAATTCCTTGCTGTTGAATGAAACTCAAGAAAAGCAATCTTTTTGAACAGCTTTGCTTTCTGAATTTATGGCTAAACCTTCCTAATTAGTAATGAGTAATCTTTTGGAAAATGAAAAGAACGTCTTAAGACCAAAAAAAATTAAGTCAAAACGGTGGTAACAAAATTGGCAACTTACTGATAACTTTGCTTTTTTTTTCCTTAAAAATATACTTTTACTTCTGGTTTTACTCAGCCTTAAAATTTTCAAGTGATGTTACAGAGCCATGAAAGTGTTTCCACAGCAGCAAATTCTTGTCAACTGAGAAATCGTAAAGTGTATATGTATTTTCTTTCTGATGATTGGCAGGGGAACTTGGAAAATAGGCAGAAATAGGTGATGACTGACAATTTCTACATAGCATCTTGCTTGATTTGGCTTGTAAAATCACTCAGTGTGATGAGCTTCACACAGGCTCAGCGTATATAGAAAGCAGCCTTGCATATTGATGGACCAGAAGGTTACTCCTTTGTGCCAGTCAGATACATTCTGACCTGACACGTCCAGAGTTTGCTTTATTTGCTTTAGTGAGGCTATTGTGAATTAGCGGAAGAAGCAGCAAACAATATTTTTTAATTTTCAGTGACATGTTGACACAAAATGGAGATATCTCTTTGCAGCAGAGTGAACTCTTTACATCACTGTTCAGCCTTTGAAAAAGATACTATTTTATTTTGTTAAGAAACGAAACATAAAACCAAACAGCTAACTGCTAAAGGCATGAAACACCTTAAAGGACAGCTAAACGAGCAGTTTATGCTGTCCTCAGATCTCTAAAGTTTTTGTGGTCTCCTCAGGTACTTTTCTAAGAGCATCTCCCAATATGAACTAATTGTGTGTTAAGTTTCCATCAGAGGGATTATATTCCCAGAAAAAATCTATCCGGAAACTGTTACCAAAAGAGGAATAAAGAGAAATACACTATGTGAAAATATTTATTCATGTTAAAGGAGAATACAAATATAAGGTTTTCTTGTGAATAATTTGAACTAAATTTCAAATGTAGAATAATTTTCCAAAATTGCCTCAAGTTTAACACTTTTAGCAAATTTTTTTTCATCAACTATATAAGTTAATGTGCTATACTGATTAGGGAAGACTAGTTAAAGTACTGAAAAGGTTAAGCAACTCTTCTGGGGAACATTGCTTCGTTTCAATTAAAAAAACTGATTGGCCTAGTTAGGTTATTGACCTCTAGGAGAATGATGATGACTTGGACATCTAGACTATGTAGGAACTTAGATTTGCACATCTTAGATCAAGTCTTATCTTTACACTAGAAACATCTTCAAGGGACTTGTAATAGGCAACAATGTTGGTGTCATGTCAAGTGTGTTATTTAAAATATTAATATATTAAAATATTCAATATAGGAAATCAGCTTTTAAAAATAAAGTACCCAATTAGTACTTGAATAATTCAGATTATTTTTTTCTTTCCAACCAATCTAACATCATGAGGTTCATAACAGTTTCTCCTTAATCTTTTGTGAAGTAAACCAGGATCATGCACATCTCCTTAGGCAGCCGAAACAAACACAGCACCAAAGGAAAAACATGCTCATCTGAGCCTGCTCCTTATAAAACAAGGTAAATTCTGACCCAACACAGATAATATGCACGTTAGGTCATGATGAGATCTCTGACAAGCAATTTTTAATGGACTGTACAGAGTTGTAATTATGGTGAATGGATTTGACTTTTAAAATATAAAATGAAAAGCCAAGATATTGATAATGATCTGCGTTAAAACGGTCGTATTTATGATGAAACATTATCAATTCAAGTCACTACATAAAGCAAAACGTCAGCCTTCTGTCACTTATCAAATGGTTTTTGATATCAGATATTTGGCCCATAATATAGAATGCTACTATATGGAGGTGAATTATTTAACAATTTAGAAGCATTGTTTTTCTTCATTATCCCTATGATAATTCCCCTTTGACCTTTTCATTTCTAAAGCTGTGTTCTCTAATGGTGATAAATGGAAAGAGGTAAAATTTAAATTAACACTTATACTCATGGCAATTCTGGCAAAACTATGAATGGGAAAAGGAGTGAAGTTATTGGTTCCAATTAGAACCAAGTGTATGACCCTGAACATAGTAACTTCTTAGTGAATTCAATTAATTAATTGATTAGGGACTTGATCAATTTTTGCCTTCTGGCCATTATCACATCTAAATTGGAAGGTGGTTATAATTACAAAACCATATAAAACTACCAGCAATCATAAGTTATATTTTAAAAAATCAATGGGAGAATTAATGCTGACTCTAAATGCACATGTGCTTATTATTCGAGTCTCACAAAGCATTTGAAAACCACAGCTGTTGATAATGCTTTTGATTTGCCAGATCCTGTAACAGTCCACTTACTTTGCCTTGAACATGGCATTTGTACCACATTAAAGTTTGGCAAGCTTAATCTTTGCTAACCACTGGCAAATGTGAACATGCTATAAAATATAAAAATATATTTCAGCCAAAGCCATTATCAGGTATATATTTGTTTGGATTTGACTAAAAACTTCTAATTTGTTCATGAACACTTGGCATCTTTGCATTCTGTGTGGTGGCTTTGCTTGCAATGAAGATATTACATGCATAATAGTCAACTAAAGCTCTAAGTGCCATAGAAGAGGAAAGAGAGGAGAGGAAGAAAGTCCTATTTTACTTCAGAAGTAAAATGAACCTTCATAATGAACCTTCATAAAACTCTTAGAGAGAACTCTTCCGATGTCCACTCTGCCCCATCCTCCCCCCCGAGCTGCCCCAAACTAAAAATACTTTTAAATAGTTTGTTTATTCTCTTTCCTATCATCACATGAGAGAACCCACCCTAGCATTTACAAGCTTCATAATAGATTAAAATTATACTATCTGGCTATTTACCAACACAAAGCTCGAGAAAACCATTATCTCTAATATTCTCTCACCACGGAGTTCTTCAGTCTAAGAGTCTACAGCACCCAGAGAAGCAGAATAGGTGGAGGTGGCATATGATGTGGAAACTGTTGTTCTGTTTTGTTCGTCCACTCATTTAGACAAAGACAGCCAAAGCAATGAGTGTTACAGGATGGAGTTTGTAATTTAGTCCTACTTCCTCTCCAAGGGGCATCATATAAAACTTTTCATTAACCCATTTATTACCCAACTTTCTCATCTAATCACCCCAAAGCCTTTCAAATATAGCATCTCATATGTATCTCATGACATGTCATAAAGGTGAAAGGGTAAGAATTATGTAATTATTATGTTCCTTGAACAAAATCGAAGGGAAGGTCGATTTCACAGCAGCATCAGAATCACTATCCGCTCGTCTTAGCTTTCCACCCATACTTACCTTTCAATCTCATGACAGGATCCACATTCTATGCAGTTTTTAGTGCCCAGAAAATGGACACATGTAATGAATAAAGAACACTGAACATAAATGTACCTGTGTTTCAGGTTTAAGTAAAATTTAATTCTATCAAGGAAATATAACAGATCAACCCCCTCAAATAAACTGAACAAAACAAAGACACAGATCCTTTCCCTAACATCATTTACTCACTCACTCATTCATTTATTCAGTAATTACTGAGCTTCTACTAAGTTCTAGGTGTTGTCTTTGACCTTGTACACTTTAGAGAGTGAGTGAGATAACATGTAAAACTACTTATCACAGTGCCTGATATATGGGAGGCAATTAATAAATTCAAAATTCTTTCTTGAATTTCTATGTTTGAACTAGTCAATCAATCAAAACCAATATTCGATCTTAAGAAAACGATTTGCTTCTCACCCAGTGTCATTGTTCCTTTAAATCCTCCCTCTATGTAGTTATACACTATGAATTTAGGCATGAGCTATTGAGCCAGGGAGAATAAACCACACTCAGGCCAAATGATGGCTCGTGAATCATGGCTTGCCATTTTTTTTTTTTTTTTTTTGCTGTTGTTGTTGTAAAAGAGGAGAGAAAAAGATCAGTCAAGAGTCCCAGTATTATAGGCTGTATCTGTAAACACACACATACACATACACACTTATGGTAGATTGTGTTGTTAATCTAAGCAAATAACTTTACAATTAATTGAAAATAATCATTTACTATCTTCTCTGGTTGTTTGACTAAATTTAACTTATTTATAAGCAACTTATATAAATAGACACATTCCTAAAGCCAGCATTTCTGCCCCATCTTGCTTCCTATTTTCTATATCTATTTGCCTTTTTTCTTTGCTTGGCTCTCAAGACTAGGGCACATGTAAAGGAGAAATCAATCAGAGATATGATCAATTTTTATCTTCTAGCAGAGTTTTCATGATCTATCCTAATTGCCACCATCAAATTGACCATGTGGCCATCCACACTAATCCCTATGATAGCCAGAGTAAATAGATCCTTCTATAAACACAGACGTAAAAATAGTTGCATGCCAAGTTATTTAAAGAACTCATCTATGACCTCTACTGGTCACATTATTAAAATACAACAGCTACTATTCTTTCAGAAGTGTTTTCATATTTTCATTCTTTCATTTAACAAATATTTTTAAGGACCTATTATGTGTCAGGCACTATTTTAAGTGATGACAGTAAACAAAACAGACAGAAAACCCCAACTTTCTCAAAATTCAGCTGGGGAGACACTTGAACTAAAAGCATTAAAATAGTTAATTGTAAAGTATGTTGAAAGGTAATAAACTCTTTTAAAAAGAGAAAAAGTAAATCAAGGCAAAGGAAATTGAAAGTAATGAGAGGGCATTGCTAGAGAAGCAGGTTGCATAATTAAATTGGATGTTCAGGACAAGTTTCCATGAGAAAGTAGAATTAAACAAAGACTTGAAGGAGGTGAGAACCTCAGCGACTTAAGACCTAGCATATAGGTTCTGAATTAGTTAAATTAGACATCATCCTGGGAGCAGGTGTCTTTTTTACAGAGATTTTCCAGAGAGCTTTTGGAGTCAGACTTGTGTTCAAACTCTGTATTGGTCAGCTTTTGCTGGAGCAACAAACAATCCCAAATTCTCAGTGGCGTAAAAAACGACTAATTTTTTGTTCACATTTCAGGAGGACTTGTATGAGGGTCAGGGTGTGACTCTGATGGGTACAGCTCAGCTGCTTTCAGCTAGATCCGTGTGTCATCTCATTCCAGAAGCCAAGGTTGAAAGAACAACCACTCTCAAAGGCATGCTATTCTAAGGGAGAAGGTCAGAACTGAAGTGTACCTAATCAAACCACACGATATAAAGCTTTGCTCTAATGTGGCGTATATCAAGTCCATTCACATTTGATTGACCAAAGAAAGTTGAATTGATCAAGCCCAAAGTCACTGAAGGCAGGGAGAATATATCTGGTCCATATACAGAAGTACGACAAGAAGGAGGAAATGAACAATTGTGCATAGTAATAAATATAACTGTAATGAGTTACCTAACCTTTCTGAATCTTACTTGCCCATCTGTGAAACAGAAATTAAAAAAAAAAAATTACCTGTGAAGAATATAAGTGAGACGTTTGTAAATGTATTTAGCACAACAACTGGCTAATAAGGGACCAGTAAACGTTAGTATCCTTGTTTTGTCTTTTTCCAAAAGTGGCGTCATCACTCTGGCCCAATTCCTTTGGAGGCTTAAGCATCTATGGGGATGTGTTGGAAAATCGAGAAGTCTGGAATTCAAGAAATCTAGATTCAGTTTTTCCTCTAAATCCTGGTTAAATTACTAATCTATAAAATGAGGTGGCTATCTAAATGATCTCTAAGGTTCCTTTCTTGCGCTAAAAGATCCTCAATTTGGGGATAAAACATTGAAAGTAGGTTCTTGCTTTCTCTCCAGAGCCACTGTTCAGTTTTAACACCAGGTGGCGCAAGAAAACAACTTAAAGGAAGAGGGCAAGTCTTTTTCTGTGGTAGAGACTGGAGAGTTCTAGGATGTTATTTTGTTATTACAGATTGTTATGAAACAACGCTTGCATCTGATAGTTCCTCAGAAAGCACCACTTTGAGGAAATCGCCCACAAAAATATAAAATAAGCACTCTAGTCCTGGAACCTCATACTTTGGGAGAGAACCCTAGGAAACTGGTGACTGTCCCAGGCAATTTCTAGGGTTTGACTTTGGAATTTGGGGACTTCCCTCTTTTGAACAGAAGTAGGAGATAACTGGAGCTGTGCTTTAGGATGATATATCTAGTTGCCATGTGATGGGAGCCAGGAGTGTCTGGCAAGGAAGGAAATTGTTTAGGAGGCTCTTATGACAGACCGGAGTCCACATACAAGGGTCTGAAACTGAGTGGTGGGAGTGGGCACAGGAAGGCACAAGAATGCTGCAGTGACAGAATCTCGAGATGTTGGGAACTATTTACATAAAAAAGCTTCAAGTAGGATAAGTCATTATGAAATATGACTCCTGGGTCATTAGGCAAATGTTAGGGCCACTGAAAGAAAGTGGCAAAAAGACTTTGGAATGACAGTATTCCAGTTATTTGTGGTCTTCTCATATGCACTGAGAAGAAACCAAGAGTGTTTCTGCTCTCTTAGGTACTGAGACCACCCCCTTGTATACAAATGCTAGTCCTAAAAGGGCCAGACCTACTTACCTGCTGGACTTGCTGCTGTGGAGAATATTGAAATGATTCAATATAATGATTAGTCCTTTCTCAAAAAATGTTTTTGTACACATAATTTTAATGGTGGTAGTTTAAAATCCTGTGGATAATGGGAGAAGCTATGCATTGTGGGGACAGGGTTTATATAGGAAATCTCTGTACTTTTCACTCAATTCTGTGAACCTAAAACTACTCTAAAAAGATGATATCTATTTTTTAAAATCCTGGGGGATTCTGGGAAGATGGTGGAGTAGGAAGCACTAAGAATCCCTCTCCCCCAATAGACAACAATTGCACTAGCAGAATATGTCTGATGTAACTATTTTGGAACTCTGAACAGTTTATTGAAGGCTTGCAACTTCCAGGGGTAGACTTGGACAGTTAACTTTGGTCTATTTTGGCTTTCAGCACAGTAGCAGTTAGCCATTCCTCACCCCCAGCCATGAGGCAGGCAGCTGTGCATATGTCCTGGAGCAGCTTGCATACAGCTTGCAGGAGCCAGGGTGGGCAAAAAGGACCCTGTCCTCCAAATATCACAGATCTATGCTCTGATCACTGAATGCTGCTTCTGATCACAGAGGTGAAGACAATGAGGTAGGCAGCCATTGTTGTTGCACCTCCCCCCATTAATGCAAGTCCTGCCCCATCTGGCTGAAGTAACATCCAACAGATTTAAAGGGCCAGTGCCTCCCTCCCCCCTCCCCTCCCCCCCCCGCCCTTTTACTCCATTCATTTTTCTTTGTTCCTTTTGGGTAGTCAAACATTAAAGACTAGAACATTAAAAAACAATTTCATATATGGAAAATGTTACAAAGCGACTTGGTAGGTCCAAGGAAAGACTCAGAAAAGATCTAAGGGGACCTTAAGTTTTACACCTGAGGCTGACCCTTGGCACAGAGACAGCAATAAAATAAGAAACAAAACAAAAACAAAAAATAAAAACAAATAAACCAAACACAAAAACAAAAACAACAAACCATGGGAAAGGAGGAGAATCTGATTTACAGTTACCACATTATTAGATTCAAATGTTCAGTTTTCAACAAGAAAAATCACAAGGCATATAAAAAAATAGAAAAGTTTGATCCATTCAAAGAAAAATAATAGATCAACAGCAACTGTCCCAGAAAAAGATCTGATGGCAGAAATATTAGACAAAGACTTTAAAACAGCTGTCTTAGAGATAGATGTTCAAAGAACTAAAGGAAGATGTGGAGTAAAATCAAGAAAGCAATGTATGAATAAGACGGAATTAACAGCAAGGAGATAGAAAATTTAAAAAGAAACCAAAAAGAAATTCTGGAGCTGAAAAATACAATAACTGAAAAAAAAATCTCTAGAGGGATTCAAAGGCAGATTTGAATAGGCAAAAGAAAAAAAAAATCGGCAAACTTGAAGAAAGGCCAATGGAAATTATTGAGTCTCAAAAACAGAAAGAAAACAGATTGAGGTGAACAAAGCCTTAGGGACCTGTGGGATATCATTAAATAGACCAACATATACATTGTGGGCGTCTCAGGGGAGAAGAGAAAGAGGTAGAGAGAATATCTGAAGAAAAAATGGCTGAAAACCTCCCAAACTTGATGAAAGATATGAATATAAACATCCAAGAATTTCAACAAAGTACAAGTAAGATAAACTCACAGAGACCCACAGCAAGGCACATAATCAAACCTTAAAAAGCTAACAACAGAGATCATTTTAAAAACAGCGAGAGAAGCAATAATCATACACAAGGATATTCAATAAGATTTTCAGCAGAGTTCTCATCAGAAACTTTGGAGGACAGAAAGCAGTGGCCTGATATAGTCAAAGTGTTAAAAGAAAAATTTTGTCAACCAAGAATCTTATCTCCCCGTCAAAGCTGTCTCTTTAACAGTAAGAAATAAATGAATGCATTCCAACATAAACCAGGGTGAGGGAATTTGTTACCACTGGACCTGCCATGCAAGAAATGCTCAAGGGAGTCCTGTAAGGTGAAATGAAAGGACACCTGTACTATAACTGTAACTGAAAGCTTTATGAATTAATAAAGATCTCAATTAAATATTACTCAATTAAAGATCACTACAAAGCTACAGTAATCATGTAAATAGATGGAAAATTATAAAAACTAACATTATTTTAACAATGGTTTGTAACTGCACTTTTTGTTTTCTATATGATTCGAGAGACATTTAAACAAGTAGTCTAAAAGCTAGTATTATTATAACTTTGGTTTGTAACTGTAAATCTTGCTTTCTACATTGTTTGAGACTAATGCATTTAAAAGAATTAGTAGTTTATGTTTTGGAGCACACAATATACAAAGATGTAATTTTATGACATCGACAGCTGAAAGGAGTCGAGATGAAGATGTAAAGGGTAAGAGTTTTTGTATGTTATTAAAGTTAGCTTGATATAAATTCAAATTATAGTGTATAACTAAGTAATTTAATGTAATTCCCATGGTAACCATAAAGGAAATAGAGTAAACACAAAGGGAAATGGTAAAGAAATTTAAACATTTCACTAAAAAAAAATCAATTATAATACAAGAGAAGATAATAATCCAGGAAATGAGGGATAAAAAAGCTATAAGGCATTTAGAAAACAGACAGCAAAATGACGGAAGCAAACCTCTCCACATCAGTAATTACTTTATATGTAAATGGATTAAACTCTCCAATCAAAAGACAGATTGGCAGAAAGAATGAAACACATGATTCAACTATACGCTGTCCACAAGAAATTTAGTTTAAATCCGAAGACACAAATAGACTGAAAGAGAATGGATGGAGAAAGATATTTCATGCAATAGCAGCCAAAAGATAGCATGGGTGTATGTATCTACTAACATCAGATAAAATAGACTTTAAATTGAAAAAGTTCACAAGAGTCAAAGAAGGACATCATATATTAACAAGCTGAAAAGGAAGTTACAAAAACAATTCCATTTATAATATAGCATGAAAAGAAATAAAATACTTAGGAAAATGAAAGACTTTCACAATGAAAACTATAAAACATTGCTGAAAAAAATTTAAAAAATAAATAAATAAATGAAACACATCCTTGATCCTGGATTGGAAGACTCTATATTATCAAAGTTTTAATACTACCCAAGTGATTTACAGATTAAATGCAATCCCTATCAAAATCTCAATGATAATATTTGCAGAAAAAAAAAATTCTAAAATTATACAGAATCTCAAGGGACCATGAATAGACAAAACAATCTTGGGGAATAAAAGAACAAAACTGAAGGACTCACACTTCCTGACTTCAAAGATTATTACAAAGCTACAGTGATCAAAACAGTGTGGTACTAGCATAAAAACAGACAGCAACTGACTATTGCTGCTCATTGATAGGGTGACATGCAGAAATAGTGAACAAAAAGGAAAAAGGAAAAATCTGCCAAGTCCCCTCACGGGTACCCCAATAGGGAATCAGCTGACCAAAGCAAAACGTGGTTTCCAGAGTCGTGGCACCTGCATCACAAAGCAGCGCAGAGAAGGGAGCATTTGGGGCTGGGCGATAGTATATTAACTAAGCAGAGCATCAGGCTATCCTTTGGGTCAAGAGAGAAGTAGCCAATAAGTTTGTGAAAAGATGCTCAACACCACTAATCATTACAGAAACGCAAATTCAAACTACAATAAGATACCACCTCACATCCATTAAGATGGCTACTATAAAAAAAAAAAGTGTTGGCAAAGATGTAGAGAAATTAGTACCCTTGTGTATTGTTGGTGGGAATATAAAATGGTACAGCCGCTATAGAAACAGAATGAAGGTTGCTCAAGAAATTAAAAATAAAATTACCATGTGATCCAGCAATACTACTTCTGGGTATATACCCGAAAGAATTGAAAGCAGGGTATCAAAAAAAAGCACATTTATTTGTACACTCATGTTCACAGCAGCATTATTCACAATAGATAAAACATGGAAGCAACACAAGTGTCCATAGACAAGTGAATGGATAAGCAAAATGTGGTATGCACATACATGGAACAGTGTTCAGTCTTAAAAATGAAGAAAATTCTGCAATCTACTACAACATGCATGAACTTTGAGGACATTATGCCAAAATAAGGTAGTCACAAAAAGACAAATAATTCTACTTATATGAGGTACTTAGAATAGTCAAATTCAGAGAGACAGAAAGGGGGACAGCGGTTGCCAGGGACCGTGGGGGAGGGAAGAATGAGCAATTATTGTTATATATGTTATGCGATTTTTACCACAATCTTAAAAATTGGGAAAAAAAATGCAGAGCAGAAAAACAGAAAAAAAAAAAAAAAAAAGGAAGGAAGAAATGATGGAAGGAAAAATCCAGTGGCATTTTCTAGCTTCTCGTATGTTAATGTGGTGATGTTGTTACATGGTACAATGGAAGGAGCGGCTCTGGGGTCAGATAGGCCTAGGTTTAAATCCGAAAATCCAGCCCTGCAGTATTATCACCTCATCACTCATATATAAACCTGACCAGAAGAAGGCATGTTTGTTTTAGGCTGCTAAAATATTCTATTGCTTTGAGCAAGTTACTTAATGTCTCAGTCCCATACATAATATAGAAGAAATAATATAAATCTCATAGATTTGCCATGAGAAATAAAGGTAGTATGGCTATAGGGTAAGTAATCAGTAAATGTCAATTCTCTTTTTCTTTAAAAAAGAAAAAAAGGCTATTAGTATGCCCTCATGTGAAAGTGTCAGACAAACTCAACATCAGCACAGAGACAGATATAATAGTCTTTGTTATCTATGGCCACTTTTTTTTGTAAGAAATGCTGACTGAGCTCTCATGAAGCCAGATACTCAAAAATTTAATCTATTAAGCTGGCCTATAGCTTGAGACAGGATGTCTCAACAAAGGGGAAGAAGGAATTGCACAATGCATCTCTGTTCTCATTACTCAATCTCTACCCAACTGAAACCTTGCTTCAGAAGAGATTAGCCGCAACCTCTGAGAGCAATAAACATCCTGAATTGCAAACCCCATTTTGCCACCTCACAGAACCATTATAAATCTCAGTTGCAGTAAATATATTTCTTATTTTATTTATGGAATGCCTATTTAGAGAGAAATTTTACAATAGTCATTACCAGTCTTTCAGCCAACTCTTCAAATTGGGGGAAGAAGAAATTAACATGCAATATTAATTTTTCTATTTTGCATTAAAGGGAAGGATAGTTTGCTCTTTTCAAGGGACACGAGGCAATTTCTGGGATATAAGGCTAGCAGATAATTTCCACAGTTGGGTCATTTTTACTTCCATCTCATTCTAGAGATGGGTAAAAATGATCGGTCACCAAAAGATCAATGGACAAATGCCCTACAGCAAACAACAAGTGTGCAGTATGCTCCAAGAGGTGTCAACAATTTACTACTTAGGAAAGAGATAACTAAGCAAGAGCACGAGATGGTACTTCACCTTCATAACAGTGAGGGATGAGAACATCAGGGCAAGTCATAGAAGCATATATTCTCTGATGGTGGTGGCGGTGGCACGGGGCAATGGGCAACGCTCTGCACCATCCCACAGCTACAGTGAGCACAGCTGACAGAATGAACTATCATTCTAGTTCTACTCTTGTAGATGAGAACACTCTACCTTTCTTCATTTAACCTAAATCACTCTCTGTTTGAAGTTATTTGATCAAGGGGCACAAAGGGTTTGGGTAAGAACTGATTGGTAGTATAATTCTTCCTTTCCCACCCCTTGCTGAAGAACCTCAATACACCATCACATGGCCTCATCATGGCCCACCCTCTCAAGATGAACAGGACAGCAAGGACCACAAGAAGCTATAAGTTTACGTGGTGAAACTATATGGTCACAGTGTGATTACAGATAATGCAATGTGTTTCCTAAGGTTCGGGGGTATAACACATTATGATGCATTGCAGAGAAGATAATTTAGAACTATCCTAGGCTGATTTTAAAGAAACGAGTAGGGAGATGACTTTTTACAAGGGTTTATGCTAAATTTAAAGAGGGGCAGGGACGTTGGGGAAGCAGGTGCAGGGCTGCTTGGGTGGAGCCCCACAGGATGGCAGTACAAAGGCGTGGTCACAGTGTTCTGAGTTCTGGCACCCAGCTGCACAGGTCTGAATGGATTTTGTCTGTACTGCTGAGCAATTAGTTTGCAGGAGGAACCTATGCTAACCAAATCCTCAAAAGATTGACATATCAAACAAAACGCAAATGTATTTATTTGTAACAGTATTTTTTTGTAATAATAAATATTTTCAGCGATTTCCATACTTCATTTCCTCAATCCTAACCATTATCAAGATAGCTGGGAGACCAAACTCATCATCAGCTTGTTTGTTGAACAAAGATTCAGAATAAAAAGAGATGAATAAATTTAAGGAGTATTTCGTTGTGGGTAATGGAAAGCCTTCTGAGTGGAATATGCTTTCCAGGTGATCTGAACACTAGCTCTCTCTTCTCTGGAAAGTGTTAGATATCATCGGCAACAAATCCTCACTGCCTAGTCTCCCCTTTTTAAACAAATGCAGACAGATTATCTGTCTACCACGTCTCCAACCACACTAATCCCAGTTTTCTTCAGATGGAGCACAATACAATTCACACTGCTCTGTTTTCTATTCAGTTATTTTCCTGAACCTATAGCTGGCTCATCCTAACTATCCCAATCTTTTCAGTCCCTCATTACCAGCTCTCAGAAAGGGTTACTGATAATTGGTCTCTTCAGTTATGTATTGGTTCTTGGTACTTCCTCTGATGAAATGATTTTCAACTTCTGGAGGCGCTTTAATATGTATATGACAAGTTCCACAGCCTGCCCGGAGGCACAAAGATGCCTCCCATAGGCTTGTTCAGCACCAATTATTCTGTTCATCTGTGGAATGTGTTTGTAACGTGTTTTATTTATTTTGCCTCCACATATTCCTGCCTTGCTAGAGGAAGAGGTGAATAAACCACCCTGCCTCTCCCTGCAAGAAAGTAATTTTTTCACCTTAGGTGGGCCATCTGTTTCTCCTAACACAGCTCTGCTTTGACTTGGATTGAATACATCTTGTCCCAGGCATTTTGCCAGCTGTAGGCTCCAGGAAATGGAGCAACTAGAAGTGGTTTCCTTGTGATGTCAGATCTTTTTTTTTTTTTTTTTAATGCAGCTTATGGAATTAACCTAAAGGAAATTGTACATCACTATTCACAGGAGTGGTTCACAGAGTGGCAAGAGCTCCCACGTCACAACCAAACTGCATATGAACTTCCTAAGAAATCCCATTGAGGCAAGTTGGTAGATCCAACAGTGGGCCTGACAAATGAAGAGATAAATTGTGTACTTGCTTTTGACTCAAAACAGACCCCTGAGCTGAGGGTTCTCAACTCTTGATGCAGATTCAATTCACCTGTGGAGTTTTCAGTCTTCACGCCTTGGTCCCACTCGGCTAGCTGCTTCTGATGAGAAGCCACGCTGAGAACAACTCACCTAAACCTTTGGGGACCAGAGACCTCTTCTTAAGCTCCCAAGCTATTGGGGGAAAAAATTACCCAAGAGAAAAAGTGTCAAAAGGTACAGGCTGCATAGTAAAAGAAATGATCAACAAAATGAAAAGATAACCTACAGAATAGAAAAAATATTTGCAAATCATGTATCTGATAAAGGGTTAATATCTCAAATATATAAACAACTCATACAACTCAGTAGCACAAAAGCAAATAATACAATTAAAAAATGGACAAAGTTCTATTTTTATTTCTTTAAAAATAGAACTACCATATGATCAAGCAATTCCACTTCTGGGTACATAACTGAAGGAAAACACCATGTTGAAGCGATATCTGCATTCCCATTCATAGCGGCATAATTTACAATATAGCCAAGACATGGAAACAACCTAAGTGCCCATCAATGGGTGAAGGGATTAAGAAGTTGAGGTAAATTAATACAAGAGAATATTCAGCCACGAAAAGGAAGGAAATACTGCCATTTGTGACATGGATGAAACCTGAGGGTAGTATGCTGAATGAAATGAGTCAGACAAAGACAAACACTGCATGATCCCACTTATATGTGGAATCTCAAAGATTAAAAAAAAAAAAAACTCGTAGGAAAAAAGATCAGACTGGTGGTTACTGGAGGTGGTGGGCTGTGGTGGGGAGTGGGGGAATTGGATAAAGGTGGTCAAACAGTACGAGCTTCCAGGCTCATGATTAACAAGCACTAGTGATGTGATGTATGACGTGATAACTGTGGTTAATGGGGCCCTGTGAGGACTTTACATGTTGCTTAAGAGAGTAGATTCTAAGAGCTATCACAAAGAAAAAAACATTTTTTCCCTTGTATCTAAATGAGATGATGGATGTTAACTAAACACATTGGGGTGGTCATTTCTTAATATATGTAGGTCAAAATATTATGCTGTATACCTTATACAGTGCTGTATGTCAATTGCGCCACAATAAAACTAAAAAAAAAGAAAAGTATGGGCTTAATCTGAAAAATGATGAGCTGTGAGATGCAACGGTAAATTGAGGGCGGTGTGATGCTTAGGTTGTTTTCTGATATTGTTATTCAGAGACTCGGGGTTGTGGCAAGGAGTAAGTTACAAAGAGAATAAGGCAGCCTTAGCTTGGCAACTATGGGACGCTCAGGCCAATGGAGGGAATTTTCTCCTGCTTTAGCTCAGAAATAGAGCATCGGCAAGGGCAACAATCCTCAAATGACTTTAAGAGATAAAGCAAAATCAGTAGCTGCTTCCAGGAATCAACAAATAAATATGGGAGCCATTTTATGGAGGTGAGAGATAGAAGAAGAAATGGCAAATATCATGAGACAGAAAAAAAGCATTCATGCCTTATTCTAACATATGTTGGAGAAGACTCTGAGTCTTTCTGAACTATTCAAAAGGGATCAGGCCATGACTGATAGTCAGGCAACACGTAGGTTAAAATATAGAAATACTGCCCTCATGGTCAGTAAATAGCTTAAGTTAGACCATATGCCACAAAATGACATCATCCAATGGCCATTGCGTAGGTGGTAATGGGACTTGGGACTGGTACTTCTTGACTTTGCGGTATAAGCCGAGCTGAAGGGAACACAGTTCCTGCCTGCTGCTCAGGAGGCGCCCAGGATTTGCAGGAGTGGTGGGACAGGCCCAGCTGGTGGCAGCATTGTAGGTGGGGGCAGAAGTAGAGACCCTCCAGGTACAGGCTATGTGAGAAGCGCTAGCATCCAGAACACGAGGGACAGGCCACCCAGTCATTCTGCCACTGCGTGCCTAGTCCAGATCTAATGACCACGGATTTAATGGGGAAGTCATGGAAGAATGTGGTGCAGTTTCCTCCATAAAACTGTAGCTTAGAGACAGGCCCACTTAGTTTCGTGAGAGCTCATCAAACATAAGACTACATCAGTCATTTCTACAAGTCAATAATGATTTAGAAATTACTTGAGTGATTTGATGATCATTTTACCTTTTATCACATGGTGGTTTCATGACATATAGTTTAGTTTAGAGGATAAGAAATATTTTAAATTTTTATTTATATACCAATTATTTATATATTGATTATATTTATTTTTAAAACTTACAATGACATACGGGTTGTTAAAGACCATCCTTAGATTAGGCAATGTGGAACTGGGGGGACAGCAATTCACCTAGTAGGATCTGAAATGGCTTCACTGTAGCCCTGCCCCCATCCCAAGTTGGTCTAACTTGGGTAATCATGGGTTTCATTTGATTTACAAATAAAACGTTATTTTCCATTTGTTGGTGAGGTTCAGTCCTGTCAAACCTCATCAAGATTTCCCTGTCATTAGTTTTCTCTGATTTCCTGAATCTTCAGAAGGATCTGCTCTGCAGTCACAAGATACAAACTAGGCAAACGAAAAGTCCAGGTTAGGTTTTTAGTTAACTCTGCCAGGGCGGTGAAGGCCTGAAGTTCATGCACTGAACAAATAGCTACTGAGCACCTAAACTGTGCTGGGCACCGTGCTGGGCACTAAGGATACATAACAGAATGAAACAGACAAAAACCCCTACTCATGGAGCCAACAAGTGATTGCAGGTAGTGTGGTCTTTATTCAAAGACAAAGTAACGATGGAACCAAGGAGAAAGCTCTGATCTGATTTCAGCGCCCTCTCCTGTGCACTCTGCCTCTCTTGGGTTAGGCACTGGAACACTGGGATTGACACCACAGAACTGTGGAGCGAGCCTACTCTGAGACAGTTAAGCAATCATGTGGGCGGAAACCAGGAAAAGCCTCCTGTTCCAAATTTACTGCTGCTTTGTCATGACTTAGTACCTAAAGTTCTGCCACTCGAGGAGGATTTTCCAACAAGTGTTCCTTGGAATCTAGTCACTCAGAATGCTTATTTAAAAAAAAAAAAAAAAGTGTTCAGTGGTCAAAATAATTTGGTGAACACTTTAGCTTTGGAAGATTCACAATGAACTGGTGTATTAAATAGAATCTGTATGACTTCCATTGGTTTTGGATTCAAAATTTGGGCATCTGTTTTTCAAATTACTTGCCTAAGCCTCCATTCCTCCATATTGCAGGTAACTCGGTATCTTTCTTTTATGGACTCCTCATTCCCCAAATTGCTCAGGAACCCTGGGAATTTACTTAGTCCATAGGGAGCAGTCTTGTTTCAGAGTTCCATGTGGAAAGAACTGATCGGTCCATCAAAAGTTCTGATTTTAATCACTTGTACATAGTGTCACTGTTGAAAACTGGTTCCAATAGGCTCCAATGAGTCCTTGTCCAGCACTGAGGACATAGACTCCCAAGATGACAGTTTATTGAATTTACATTCACACAATCAGCCACCGTTCCTCAAACACAACAGCTTTGCTCAGGTGACCAGGTATAATTGGGTTTCTAGCCACAGCTACACACTGTATGTAGAACATGCTGTCTTCCACATAACTCTAGGCCCTAGTGTTGAGCCTAAGTCACTGAGCCAAACTCCTTTTTCCTTGGGGGAACTTTAATGTTTTTTCTACCAGGCGACCTCCATCAGGGCTATCTCAGCCCTTCGAAAAACTATAATGAAGTTGAATCTCAAAAGGGGAAAAGGGGAAGAGATTGGGTCTTAATCCTTTTCCTCCTGGAGGATTCTTGGCCCTAGGTAAGTTCAATTTGGCATATGAGGGGGGATACTGGGAAGAAACATATTTGTAAATATTCTCCACAGAGACATGTATATGGACTCACCTTATGTTAGCATAATTAGGGGTATACAGGAAACTATCAAAGAAGATTCAGGGGGTCAGTGTCTTACTCTGTCAGGTCTCTTCTCCAGCTACCTAAACATATTAAGTTTGAAATCACCACAAATGTTTCTGGGAAGTTGGAATCCTTGAAAATCATTGGTTATGAATAATTTGGCCCAAATTGTTTATCTGATTTCTTCCGATTTGAGAGGTAGCTAAAAGCTGGAAGGATATAGAACATAACACTTAAAAAGTTTCATGGGAGCAAAGGATAGAAAGAGATTCTAGGATATTTTAGGCAATTAAGCATCTGAACGGCCCCTGTCACATGGAGACGGAAGGGCGATGAAAAAAAAAAATAGAGGAAGATTTTTATCTGTTATTTTGGGGAGGGAGGCAGGTAAAGGAAATATGTGTTCTTTGTTCTATGTTTATTCTTACAACTCTTCTGTGAGTTTGAAATTATTTTCAAATAAAAAGTTAAGAAAAGGAAGAAAGGAAGGAAGGAAGAGAGGAAGAAATAATCCTCATTATAATTTTTGTATATTAAAAGGGGCATTGCCTATTTGCAGAAGCTCCAATCTAATACATTATAAGGTATGTTCTCCTTCAGAGAGAATTAGACTCCAAGAATTCTCTCCTGAATTCCTTCCCCTGAACTAAAAAGCCCTAAAACCCTCTGGGGTTCTTGGCAAGCCAGTCTTCATCTCTCAGCAAATTGGGCTCCTTCCTAATGGAGAAATATCATGGCCTTTTAGGTCAGGGGAAAAATTCCAAGCATTTGCCAACATGGCTTTAAACTCATTAATTTTCTGACATTCAAAAGGCCATAATTTCTATGGAGAAGACTAGCATTATATTCTTCATTTTCTCAAATATTTTATATCAAGTGACAAGTAAGATACAAGAAAAAACATAGCATACACTGTTAAAGTTTTCTTGACACTAGGATATTTTATACTCAGCCTTAATAGGCCAATCAATACAAGTCACCTGGAAACTCTGGGAAAATGCAATGAGAATTCTGTAAGGTGGTAACAATGTGGGGGCAATATTTATTAACTCGTCTCCGAAGAAGGAACCTCTTTGGAATACTAGAATTAAAGGCAAAGACTAAGTTCCCATTTGATAGAAGATAGTGTTATAAAAAGGTCTTTATTTTTGTAAAATTGTTATCATGTTTTAGACTTTTAGTGAACATATTTGCCTCTTACTCTAATGTATACCCATATTCAAAACATAACAAATTATGTTTTAATAGGATTATACTGTACATAAAACATATCGCATGCTTGGAGATGAAATATCCAGGGAAAATATTTCCATTGTTTACTATTTCTTGGCATTTCATGTGTCCTATCTGATGTGTATTCGCATAAGGGGAGCTGGTTTTAGTTATCTAATACTGTGTTATATTTATTACTTCAACTTACAAATGCTTTTATTTGGATTTCCAAACATGTAATTTTTAACATGTTTTATTAGTGAGAGAGCAATAAGGGAACAATTCTGCAGCTAATTTAACACCTATAAATTTCCCTGTTTGTACTGTAAAAGAAGTGGCCTCAGCAGACCACAGGTCAGCTCATATTTCAAAGAATATCAAATGTAAATATTTCAAAATTGCCCTATATTTTAAGTTCTCTTAGTCCATAAAATATTTATGGGTTCATTGTTTATACTTTTATAACAAATGGTACCTGATTCTGAACAGATTTATTATATGAAAGTGTTTATTATTTTTTAAATAGCTATATTTGAGAGGCCATATAAAAGCTAGGTGATTTCAAATCAATAATTACAATTAACATGAACACTAAATGTTAAAAAAAAATAGTGATTAACTTATTTGAAAACTTATGTCCACACAAAACCCACACTCAGATACTTATAGCACTTTTAGTCATAATTGCAAAAACTGTAAGCAGCCAAGATGTCCTTCAGCACGTGAGACGAAAGAAAAAACTATGCTATATCTCTGTAATGGAATATTATTTAGTGATAAAAATAAATAAACTGTCATGGCACAAAAATACATGGATGATTCTTAAACACATATTGCTTAGTGAAAGAAGCCAGTCTATACAGACTACATACTATGTGGTTCCAATTATATGGCAATCTGGAAGAGGTAAAACTATAGAAATAGTAAAAAAAGATTGATGGTTACCAGGAGTTCCAGGCAGGGGGAGGGCTGAACAGGTTGAGCACAGGAGATATTTTAGGGCAGTGACACTTCTGTACCATTAAATAATAGTGGATATATATATGCATTTACCAAAACCCATAGACCTTCACAGCACAAAGACTGAAGCTTAACATATGCAAATTAAAAATATATATATATATTTATATATTTAAGAGGTCGGGTATCCCTGAATGGAATGCAGAAGATGACAAAATGATCTAACTGTATTACGAATTAATGAAACTACCTCACTGAAGGGCATGGTGGAGAGAAAGGTGCTGACTTAAGTAACGTTGAAAACAGAGTCTATAAAACTGAAGTGAAAAAATACTGCACATAAACACTGTACTCTAGTTGATAAAATTATTTATCAAAGGATATGGGTTAACAATTCTGAACTTGCCATTGAACAACTAATTAAATGGCAGATGGTAGGAGATAGCTTCTCACTGTTGGGGTGGTAGGTTACAGATAAGAAAGGGGGGAGGCTAGAACCTTTCACGTAGGGTTAGAGCTGGAGACATCAGTAAACTCGTGTTTAACTTGGTATAGACACGAATGGTTACATAGAGAACTATGCATAGATATGTGTACATATACAGATTAGTATAAACATATATATTTCCTTGGTCTGTCAGCTGAGAGGACCTAGAAGTTATGACACAACAGTTGCAATGAGCCCACCTAGTGCCTGGATCTTGGTTTCTAATCAACTCTCCAATAAAAGAAAATGCTCCTTGGAGAAATGATTGATTCTAGGACTGAGACAGGATATATATAAGATAAGCTTGGAGCATCCTGTAGTGCCAGAAAGTAAGAAACTGTTAGGAAAACAAAACAAAACAAAACAAAACAAAACAAAACAAAACAAAACACCTGATGAGAGTATATATCAAAAGGGCACAGGAGACAACTGAAAGAGCTTCTAACGGCCAAAGCTGGAACAACTTAAGCAACAGTGATACTGGATTATAATCGAAAGTATAAAGTAAATATCCATGAGTTCATACTGATGCACATAAATTAATGAGGGAAAATAGACAAATCTCATGTGCAGAAGAATTCCAAAAAAGTTATGTAGATACATACTCAAGGAGGTGGAGCATAACTCCCTGGTCCTTAAGAGTGAGCTGCGCAGGATGACTTCCTTCCAAAGAGTGCAGTGCAGAAAGGGGGAGAAAAAGCGTAACTTATACTGGAGGAGACTGCCAGACTGTACCTCAGTCAGGTGGTCAAGGTTCATATCAATAGCGATGAGTCAAGGTTATACTATGTACCCTTGATAAGATGGGATGAAAATAGCACTTTAACGCTCTTTTTCCCAAAAAACACATAACCCAAGCTTCATCATAAGATAAATAATAGACAAATCTCAACTGAGGAACATTCTACAAAACACTTAACCAGTTCTCCTCAAAACTTATCAAGGTCATCAAAAACAAAAAGAGTCTAAAATCTGTCACAGTCAAGAGAATCTAGAGCCATAACAAGTAAATGTCATAACATGGTGTCCTAGAGGGGGTCCTTGAATAAGAAAAGGCCACTTATTTCTTAGTAAAAGCTAAGAAAATGGACAAATTATGGACTTTAGTTAATAGTAATGTATTAATAATGGTTCATTAACTGTTAACAAAGGTACCACAGTGATGTAAGATGTTAAGTAATAGAGGAAGCCATGTGTAGGGTATATAGGAAGTTTCTGTACTGTTAGCAATTTTTTCTATAAATCTAAAACTATTCTAAAATTTCAAAGTTTATTTTAAAGAGATATTGAAAACCATACATTCATAAAAAATGGGAAATAGAAGGGACTACAAAAATCATTAATTAAACCCTTTATTTTACAAGGGAGAAAACTGAGGGTTAATAGGATTCAGTAGCGTGCACTTCAGAGGGGACCTTGAGAAGACAGTGGTGGCTAGCTGCTAACTTTGTCCTCAGTGACACTAAACATCAATCACGGTACATAGTAGACACTTGAAAATTACTGAATGGTGAATAATTCCCCCAAACCTACCTTCTATCCAAATATTTCAATCATTCACTTATTTATTTATTAACTCATTCATTTATTTAACAAATATTTACTGAGTGGCACTACAATTTTACTTCTAGAATTATAATCATTTAGAAACTCTGTCCAAACGAATGACATTGTAGGAAACTCTATCTCGCTGACTCAAATTTATGTGTCCAAGGAAGAAATGTTTCAAGCCAAGTATTAAGAGAAAATAGATTGGGGAGACACATTAAGAGTGATGGCTTCATGAGTCATAGAGAGTATGTACAGTTCATTTACACACAAATTATGGGCTATGACCTTTGTGAACAGTATTGCTATTTCGGATTCTCCAGTCTCTCATTCTACTTTTACTATTTATAGAGGCAATAGGCTAAGAGCATAGTTTTGTCTTATTTTCCAGTTTCAGTTCCACAATCTTGGCCAAGTTGCCTAATCTTTTTGAGTCTCAGTTCCCTGATATGAAAAATCACCTTATAAAAAAATGTTGCTTAGATTAAATAAGCCAACATTTATAAAGTGTTTAAAACACTTGCAGTGACATTATTATTACTAGTATCATTACGATTATTGTTATCATTACCAACCAACCAGATGCTTGTACCTGTGAAACAATTTTGGGAAGCTTAGGCCAATAACTCAGGTTCTATAAAAGAATACACATTGGCACACTTAATAGATCTTTTGATCTTTTTAGGTTTGATAAACCCCAAAATTATCACTGGGTTCTGGGCTATGATTCTATTTATTGTCAGTCTAATGCCTCTCTTTCTAAAGGGGTTTTTTTCAAATTCCTTTCCTTCTTGACTTCTTTTCCTACTAAAGTTTATTTTCACATTAACATTATCATTCATTCTAAATCTTCCATAGGCTCCTAAAACAAGACAGTTTTCCTTACCATGCTTCTCTCCTGATGTTCATTTTTATGACTTTATTTCTACCACATTTAAAGATCATGTTACTCAGGGTGTTCACAACCTCTCTGTATAAAAGCTGTGAAAAGGTCCATTACTCCCATTGGGCGCCTTCCTCTTTGTCCCCATGTGAGAGAGGTCTTGTGTCTGTTATTCTGACTAAATATTTCTGAGCAAGAAGACTCCCCCACAGTTGTCATTACAGCCAAGGCTGCCTGTTTGGAAACCCTAGCAGTTCCCAAGTACCTTATACCTTTGAAACTGCACTTCGAAATCAATGCCTCTAGCAAGCAGTACTCTCGTGGTAGTTGTAGCAGCATCAGCTCAACATCTTACACAACAGCTCCTTGTTAATTCTGCTCTCCCCTGAAGAGCCTCGCTTTAGACTCCTTGATAGAGTCTATTTTCATAAGTTTCATCTTAGTGGCAAGAAGCTAAGTTTGGGTAATAGAGGTTGAAAAAACCATTCTCAGCACAAATGTTTCAAGTTCAGAGGAAATCTCAAGGGAAACTTTAAACAGTTTTAATCAAAAAGAATACTCTTCTACCGAGTTCAAAAATAATTAAGTTAATAAAACAGGTTAATTGTTTCTTTTAAACTGAATTTTAAAAGGTAATTTTATCTGTAGCTCATTATTATTTCAACAAACATACTGTGAATTAGTGTTCAATTAGCGTAATTATCAGAAACTCCTTTTGTCAAGGATACTCACATAAAGCAGATCCTACCTCTCTCCTGGGAGGAATGCGTTAAGGCTGAAACCAGCTGCTGCTTCTCCCCACACTGCCACTCTCAATGACTCCAGAAGGATTTAAGCCTGAGGGAAATGAAAGTGGTCAGTTCCAGAACAGAGGAGTCACAGATTCTAAATCAGGTCATATGCATGAGCTCTCAGGTGGAAATCAGAGGAAGAGTGTCTGTGTTCCATTTTTTTACAAGCTTAAGATGTCCAACGTCTAAAATTATTTATACCTAAGACATCTCCTGAAACTTCATCTGATTGGAAGAATTTTGTTGTTATTATTGTTGGTTTGTTATTTTTAGGAAATACTAATCGGCTCATTTTTCAAATTTAATATGAATACTTTTAACATAATTGCTTAAGTTCTATATCAAATGTTTCTCCACTCATGAATTGGCTCTATCGCTAATTTGTGGCGATTTTCTATTTGTAACAAACCTGATCAGACATAAGAATGATAACATATACCTATATAAATAAAACACACACATACATGTGTGTATACACACACACACACACACAGAGAGAGAGAGAGAGAGAGAGAATCAGATGAAAATATTTTTTAGCAATCTGGACAGAATGTCTGAATGGCCTTACTTACCCCATATAAAAGCTTTATTTTGGGGGGCTCCAGAGGCTGTCTCAAAGAGACAGTTGGTCTCCAGAGCAACATAAAGCAGAGTTCAACAAAAAGTCTGAGTAACAAGCCATCAGGAGAGAAAACAAAACAAAACAAAATTCTCGAGTTTCCATATACAAGAAAACAAATAGTGGTTTCAGATTTGAGCCCCAAATTAACAGTCCCAAGGGCAGCCTCTCCAACTGCAGGCCTTGGTTTGCAATTCAGCTGCTTCTCGAATGAGCAACTCTGTGTAATGGCTATCAGGATGAAGAGCAGCAGGCATTTTTAAATTTAACAATGTTCAACAATTTTCCCTTAAAATGATGGGAAGCCCAGCTAGCAAAGTAAATGTCTGAAATACAACAAGGGGCTGGGAAGCCAAGATAAGATCCAAATATACTCTTAGGGGAACTCTTTTCTAAGCTATTAGGAATGTGATCCAGAGGCACTAGACAGTTACCATAGAGCTGTTGTGTACCACTTGAAGCACTCATGCAAGAAACACAGTGCCAGATATATAGTATGGATCTGAATATTGCTGAATATAAAAATGATCCACTATTTTGAACAGCTATGGATTAAATATAAGGAAACAAAATAAGCAGTGAAATGAAGGAAACAAAAAAAGAATTAGACATACAGGAAAATAATGGTAAGACAAGAGGGAAAGAGAGAATCCATCCACAGGAAAGCTGATTTGTTTTGGCACCATACTTCTGGCCTAAATCAATGTGGAGTAAGTAAGATGGATAGCTCTTAAGATAGAGTGAACGCTGAAGAATCTCCACTTTCCTCCTCATACTCACATATTTCTACACATTTAAATTATACAAATAAATTAATCCTATCTGTGGCATAATCTTTATTTAGTAAATATCACAGGAAACTGATTTATAAATAAGCAAAGGAAAGGTGGAATCGATTGCACGTATACCTCTCACCTCTTTTCTTGAATTCTGTATCACTTGCTCTAGCACAGCCAATGCTCCCTAAGATTCTGATCTTGGCTCTATTCTCTTCTCACTCTGTAATCCATTCTAAGAGTCACAATGATGAAGAGCCTAGACACTAGAACCATTTTCCAGAGTCTCATCACTCTCTGGCCATGTGTGTGTGTGTATGTGTGTTTGTGATCTTGGGAGGTTACCTATCACCTCTGAGGTTTGCTCACTTATGAAGTGGGACGAATATCTACTTCATGGGGTCATAAGGAGGAGTGAATGAGTTGAGACACGTGAAGTTCCTGGCACACAGTAAGTGCTCAGTAATTTTTAAGTAGTGTAGCCATGGCTTCCACTATTATTTAGTTGAATAATTTGATTAGTTACTTAGTTGATATGTAGTTGATGAGTTGATAAACTCTAATTCTCTAAACCATACTACTTTTCTGAGCTATAAGTTCATTTAACCAACTGCCTACTTAACATTCCTAATTGCATCTAGGGCTCCTTAAATTCAACATTCACGATCTAATTCACTTCTATCTCCCCACTCCTGCCTCAGCCAAAACTGCTCTTCTTTTTGTATTCTTCCTCCAAGATGAACAGCATCATCCTTGCAAGGGGCCAAGTCTTTGAAAATTAGTGAAGTCTACTACCCTTCTCTCAATTACCTCTACCCTGAATGTAGAAACCTAATTAGTCACCAAATCTTTTCAGTTTTGCTTCCTAACTCTCTCCTCTCCTGAATTACTGCAAGGGCCTCTCTTTGCCTGTCTCTAGTCCTTTTCCTCCCACACCATCCTTTTTCACACTGCAGTCAGGGGTTCAGCCTTTTAAATATTTTTCATCATCTTTCCATTCACCTTTAGGGTAAAATCCAAAATTTTCAGCATAGTATAATGAAGTACTTCATGAACTTATCTCTCTTTATCCCTCTAATTTTATCTTACACCATGCCTAGTTCCAGGTCACAAAACTACCTGTAATCCCCAAACTTGTTATCCTTTCTTTCACCTTCATACCTTTGTTAATACAACCTAGAATGATCTTCCCTTCATTCTCTATCTAGAAAATCCCTTTTCTATTATATTTCCAGTTCCAGCAACGCTACTCCGAATCGAACTTAAAAAACAACAACAACAACAACAAAAACAAAACAAAACAAAACAAAACAAAAAACCTAAGAACGGAAGGATTGTTAGGTATTATACTTCCAGTATAGTTTGCTCAACACAGAGTGAAATTCCTTTTGCACCTTTATTTCTGAGACACAGAATAAATTTCTTTTCTACTCATTTTATTTTTTGTTTTCCTTTGGCTAGTAATGACTCTTTGGGTGGGGAGCTGGATAGTCGGAATATACATTCAACCAAAATGTTATATACTAAGAGATAGAGATGGTGTGAAAAACTTGGTGAAAAAACATAAACAAACTGTGAAAGAAGAAGAGGTGCTCAGCTATTTTCCCAGGTCATATTAGCCATTTCTCCTCCTCTTCCTCGCCTCCCTCCTTCCTTCTCCCTAGCTCTGTCTCTCTGTTCCTACCTTTCTGTCTCAGTGTCTCTCTGTCTCACACACACACACATGCATTTCTCTTAAGGTAAAAAATCACTCTCTGTGTGTTCCTTTTAAATCCCTTGGGTTTTATATTTTGTTACTCCAAGTCTGCCTCCCCGACATTCTTGTATAGACTCATTATTTTTCTCTGTAAAGAAGCTGTTTAGTTAGTCCTCGCTTGGTTTGTAAGTACCCAAGGCAGCCAGTTCCTGCAGCCCAGTGCAGCCCAGTCTACTTCTCCGCCCCCCACCCCACCACCCCCGCCTGTCTTGGCTGGAGCAGCAGGTCTGTCAATTCCAGGAGAGAGACAAGGCAGACAAAGGTTCATTTGTGAAGAACCTCCTTCCAGCACCTCCTCTCTTCTCCTTTTGCCCAAACTTACCCAGTGAGTTGGAGCATTTTAAAAGATTCTTCTGCCAAGAAGACCAAAAGGAAAGAAGAAAAGGGTATGTAATTTTTTTTCTTAAAAATCTTTTTATGTCATTTATTCTATCCCAAACTACTGTTATAGATTAGAGCAAATGTGTTTATGTGTTCAGCCATGAGAGAAAGAGATGATGGATGTACTTTGAAAAAGAAGATGCTTCTTAGGATAAAGGATAAAGGAAAGGAGTCAGATCAAAGGAGAATAGGAACTGTACATTCCTTAACTGGGAGAGTCACTTAATCGAAGTTTTAAAAAGAGGCAGCTTCCTCTCTGTTATTTCTTATTAATGCACACATCCACTCTGAATCTAGTCCGATGTAACAAGGCTTTATTATGCTGCCTCTCAATACTAGGTGAGGAGGATGAAGTATGTAATTTTTTAAATGTAGTAGCTATATCTCTATAATACCTTCTCTACATGAAGTTAACGGCAATGTCTAAGAAAGCTAATGTTTTTTGCTTTTTTTTTTTTAAAAAACCTGATTCCTAAAAAGAAGCTAGTATAAATGTGCGCTACAAAAAACGAATTCATTGAATTCATCCTTGGTGTCCCCACCGTGAAACACAGTGCAGTATCTGTACTGCTGAGCTGCTGAGATATAGGGGGCTTATAAAAATTCCTCTTTTAAATTCCTTAACTTAGTTACACAGTCTGTGAAAAGCTCTCCCAAATGCTGGTCTTTTTCTCCATGATGATGGTCTATTGTGGTAAGAAAAACTGTTAGAATAATGTAAGACTGAATATTAACATCATCTTCTAGCATTCTCTGACAGGCTTGAGGGCAGATCACCTTCGGGGAGGATGCAGACTTTGTTTTTTCACTGATAAAGGTCTCTTGGGTATTTGGGCTGATCATATCTGTTTTAATGCTATTTGAAAGGTTTACTCACTTTCTAATATCACTTCAATTCCTTTAATGTACACTTTAAGAAGTTTCACTTCAAGATTCAGTCATTCTAACACAAACTTCTTCTCACACAGTTAGTAAAGAGAGAGAACTTTTAAAATAACAGTGAATTTCATCCTCCAAGAAAGATGATGGAAAACATTACAGACTGGACGGCAATTTTAATCTCTTCCAATTTTGATATTTTAAATGTCAAGTTCTGGGCTGTAATTTTCATTTGCTTTTGCAGCTTTTGCTTCTCTCTAGTTGTTTTGAAAGAAATCTGAAAATGAACTGCCTTTTCTGTCTAATTCATCAACTCTGTTTCATTCCACTTCTTTTAATATCAGTTCCCAGAACTGACATCATGTGCCTACATAAGCACTGCACCATAAATGTCTCAACACTTAAACTATGTAGCCCTGTTAGGTTTGGCCTGTTAGGTTTAGCCCTGTTAATTTTTCTTTTTAAGTCTCCATTTAACTCCAACCATTCAAAAGCTTGGTAGTGCCAAATACCCTCACACAATCAAGATTTGCAGTTCCCTACCTATATGATGGTGGCAATGCTTCATTGCTTAATTGGAAACATCTTACCCATAATTCTGTATCCTCTACTTTGATCTTTTAAATATTATGCCACTATTAGGATATGAATGGTATAAATTAGGCACAATATTAATTATATAAAATTGAATCCAAAAACAAAACCAATGAATAACTATCTGTGGATTTCTTGCTTACTTTTTCAGATATTCAGTTTTTAGCTTTGTTTTCTTTTGTAATTTGGATGTACTCCATAGGAATTTTAAGTGCATGTATGTCAACTGAAAGAGAGAAAAAAAAAAGAGAGCAATTTGCTTCAAATTTGCCAAAGGCATTTCATCTTGTTGGAACTTGAAAATACATGGTCTTAATGGATTGTCAAGGATTAAGGTTGGTGTCTTCTAATGAAAAAAACTAACCAATGTATCACAGGAACAAACTAGTTCAGACATTTTCCACTTGCTAAATAAGAGTTTAAGCTATTTATCGACACTTAAGTAAAGGAAGAAGAGAAGACTTCAGTTCAAATATGTAATTTCTAAAGTGTTAAAAAAAAAAAAACCAGCAAATGCTGCCGAGTGTGGAACTTTCCATCGTAGTATGTGACTGAGACTGTGACAGAAACACTGTTTTATGCTCTGGCACTAACATAGTCATAAGAGGTGCATGGTATGGCAACATACCCACTTTTCCAGCAACTTATTTTTCATTTCCTTAGTGAATGTTTTTTGAACACATACTGTGAGCCCAGCATTGAAGCGGGCTCTTTCAGAGATGCAAAAAAAAGTAGAAGTTACAGTCCTTGCCTTTATGATGCTGGCAATCTCCTCTTCCAGTCCTTTCAATGTTGGCTCACCCTAGACTTCAGTCCTTTGCCTCTTCTCTTCTCAATCTATCCTCACTACTATTATTGACAGTCCCATAACTACAAATACTATCAATTAATATCCTGATGACTCTCAAATTTGTATTTCTAGCACTAACCTTCAGATTCATATTCAACTGTCTATTCTGCATCTTTACTTGGATGCCTAGTATACATCTCAAACTTAGTCCAAAGATTTACTCTTGAATTTCCCCCAAATTGACTGCATCCAATTCTTTCTCAGCTCAATAAATATCAATAGCATTAAGGTCAAAACCTAAGAGTCATCCTTGGTTCTTTCCCTACTGCATCGTATCTTGCATCAGCTTCCACTGATAACCTCTTCTATTTCCAATTTTATCCCACCACGACACATCTTCATAGAGTAAAAACAAAAGATGATTTTTCAAAAGAAATAAATCAGATCACGTTACTATTCTGTCAAAATCTTGCAATGGTTTCCCAATATATTTAATAAAATCTAAAGTCCTTATCATGTCCTATAAGGCCCTTTATAATCTTCATCAATCCTCCTTCCCGGTTCTAGGTAAATTCACAAAATGACTATCACTAAATGGCCACATGGTTTTCAGTGTGTTTCCCACTCCCAACTGTAGGCATATTCAACATATTGCTTACTGGCTTATGAAAAATATTGACAATGACAAGGCATTACTTAGTCAAATTCACAGTTCTTGTAGTACAGATCATAATATAAGTACTATGGGAACGAAGAGCAAGGGAGCTGTTAAGAGTGCGGCCTGGATCAGGGAGGGCTTCTTAGAACATAGGAGTTTGAAATTTGTCCTTAATGGATGGTTGGGTCAGAATTTAACAAAAGGGAAGAGATGAGAGGGAACAAGGCAAAGACACATGTGAAGGACTGAAGAGGTGACTGGTCTGACTGTCTATTAGCTCAGCGGTAGTAAATGATGCATGTGAAGGGAAAGTGGAAGAAAGATCTGAGGATTAGTCCTAAGAAGTTCATTCTTTTAGATAACACGAAACCTCTGTAGGCTGTTGCTCAGGATTAAACATGTGTTTTCAGAGAAGCAGTCATTTAATACTATAAATATGGGCCAGGCATTGTATTAACCACTGGCTATGTGGTGGTGAACAAAATAGACTGTCTTCATGGAGCTTTCTGTTGAATGGGAATGCTAGACATGAAATGAGTAAACTCACAAATACACAACTTAAATTGTGATAAATATTATTAGGGAGAAGAACAGGACACTATGAAAGAATCAGGTTGAAACTACTTCAGATTGGCTGGTTTAGAAAAGACTTTGAAGAAATGGCATTTAAACTGAGACTTGAAAGTTAAGAAGCCAGTCAAGTAAAAAGCATTTCCGGCAGAGAGGGCAGCATATAGAAAGACCCTAATGGAGGATGAAAGATTTCTTTTCAGTTATAAGGAAATAGTCTATACATCTTTATTGAGTATTTTTTTAAATGGGTGATATGGACTATTTTCTAACAAAATATAATTAATCAAGATTGTCAAGAAGTATAAACTATGTAGTATTTGTGACATATTTATACTAAAAAGTATTCATTGTTTATCTAAAATTCAAATTTAGCTAGGTAGCTCATATCTTATCTGGCAACCTTATATTTTAACAATATCAAATATCATTGTCTGAGTGGCGATATCATGTATATCAGAGACACAGGACTGTAGAAAAGGTCAGAGAGTGCTAGTATGCGGATTTTGAATTCATCTACCTTTATGTAGCAGAGTCTAATGGAAACACTCTGAGGAATAAACATGAGGCAAGACCAGTCTTCAAGATGAGTTTGTCCAAACATGCCTCAGGCTTCCACTCTTTTACCCTTCCTCCTTTTGTTATTATCTTATGTCCCTGTACTTCCTTCTTAGTCTCCTTCGCTGGCTTATAACCTCTTTCTCTGATTAATCTTCCACCCAGTCCAGAAATGTTAGAGTTTCCCAGTGCCCTGTCGCTGGCCATGTCAATTTGTCCTTCTCAGCATCCTCACTTACGCGTACCAAAAAAGAAACACATCAAAATGTTAACAGCAGTTCTCTCTTCACTGAAGCTCCAGTTGAATTTTATTCTATCTATACTTTTCTGTATTCCCTATGTTTTGCATTGGGTATTATTACATTTTTGAGAAAAATATTTCTTAAAAAATATCTAATCAGTCTTATGACTTTAATTAGAATCATCTAATGGAAAGAAAACTTAGTTAATAGTCATGAACAAGCTCAGGAACAAACTATATGCAGGAAATATAAGAAGGGTAACGAGCCCAAGTTGGCTAAATGTATAACTTTATCCAAAGCCATAAAAATTAGACAAATAAACTAGATTACCAAAGATAAGAATAACATTACTGCATAATAAAAAACTAGAAAAATCAAAGCTGTAAGATATAAAAAATGCCAAAGACCTAAAAATAATAAAAAAATTCATCAAACTGATTAGGAAAAAAATTAAAGAGAATTTACAGCTTTCCCTCAGAATAAATGCTAGTTGTGACCCCCCCCAAAAGGAAACAAAATAGAAATTGGGAAGTACAATTAAGTTAGACTATTTATATATATAAAAAAATACAATTAAATTAAAACGGTAGTATCTGCTGACATGCAAATTTAAGGATTTGACAGCTCACTAACCTTTCAGGAATAAATAGTTCTCTGAAACTAGACATTGAGTTTAGCAATCTGAGAAACTCCTCTTTGACTATAAGTATTTAGAGATTATGATATAGCATTTATTCTTTCACTAATGTGCCACGCACTGTTTCAGGTGTTTGGGATACACATCAGACCAAATACTGCCTTCCTGGAGCTTAAAGTCTGGGAAGACATAATAAGAATATTTTAAAATAAATTAGAGGTTCATAAATGCCATTGAAAAGCAGAGCAAATAAGGCAGACTGAGAATATGTGAGGGGAGATATAATTTTAAATAGGATAGTAGAGGAATAAAATGAACAAAGACATGAAGAAGGTAGGGGAGTCAGACATGCAGATACCTGGTGGAAGAGCTTTCCAAGCAGAGGAAATAATGAGTGCAAAGGCCCTAAAGCAAAAATATATCTGGTATTTTGAGGAATAGCTGGAACAGAATGAGTAAAAGAAAAGGTAGATGATTTCAGAGAGGTAATGGGAAGCCAGATTGCCATGGAGGCCATTACAGTGACTATAGCTTTTGCTCAAAGAAACTGGAGTTATTGGAAGGGGATAGATTTAGTCATTGATTGATATTTTCCTTAATTCCTTTAGTATTCCTGATACTTAGGATAGTACCTGGCATAAAGGAAACACTAAAAAAAAAAAAAAAGTTTGTTATCTTGAACCAAATTAAACCAGCTTGCTCCTGTTTTCCTCTCTCTCACGTAATTACTTAATCACGTTATCAGTGAGCCCCACATCAGCGCTATTCTCTGACTTCGTCACTTTCCCAATAGTGGCTGCTTTTCTCCTGAATACCCTTGCCAGTTTGGTCTTGGCATGGGAGAAAGGATTCTAAGTCATCTGAGGAAGTATATGATGATTTGGGTTGAAGATAAGAGAATGATTCTAGGCTATTTTTCAACAGCTTATTTCATCTAGAAGAAGATATACAAGACTCATTCCAGAAGTAGGAAGAGCAGCCTAAATGGCTCGTTACGTAAACCATAATGGGTCTTATTTTGGGACCCAATAGCTATTTACCCTATTCAAGAGATATGGGAGTCAGAGTAACTACAATTCAACTTGGGAAAAGGAGTAGAAGAAGGTAGAAACATAGTTCTGAGAATTTGGCTTACTTATTAAAATTACCAGCATATCACACAGTCATTTTTAGACTTTATAAGATTTGGGTATCTAGACTTCATATTCCTTCCCAAATGGAGTAACAAGAACCAGGTTTATCCATTCCCTTGAAACGACAATGAAAAAAAACTAGACAAAATACATGAAACGACCTTGGCCAAAACACTGATTTTAAGCAAGGAAGGACGACAGTGAGCCCTAAGAGATGGGAAGCAAGTGAGGTGAGACCTACAATTTCCCTCAATCTGCTGCCTTTGCAGATGTATCTAATCACTGAAAACTTCATATTAAAATTTCCTTTCGACAATACCGTTTTCTTTCAAAGTACAATAAACATATCTGTCTGCCTCTCTTTTTAATCATTCACAGTAAGAAAGACACTTTGGCACCTGTCAACAAGATGAAATCTGAATGGCTGCAGATTCTGATTCTGGTTCCTCTCCTATCTTACTAGTCTTCTTTTACTAAAATAGCCTCCATTCTTTTCATGTCTGATATGAAACACAGAGAAGCCTGATTAAATAGATGATTGATATTCCATAGCTCTATGTAAATACTGCATTTAAAGAGTTATCTCTGGGAAGAGAATTAGACTTGTTTGGTACAACTCCAAGAGTTCAAACTTCATGGATAGTAGCTACAGAAAAATATTTTACAGTAAGGGAAACATCAGAACTATATCAGTGGGATATATTGACTTAGTCAATAATGAATTTTCCATCATGGTACTGTGTAAGAATGAGCTATATGTTTATTAGGGGGAATTCAAGTCTCTATTTTCAACTGATGCTGAAACGAAGTAATCTATGAAGAAATAAAAGTTCACAATATGACTAAAAATTTATAACAAAAATAGGTCCCAAAAATAATTATGGAAGGTTTTTAAAACTTAATTGAACTATAAATATATCTGCAGAATATCTTTTGTCAATGTCAGGGTGGGACCCAAGTTTTTTGACAATGTTGTTAATATAGGCAAAGTCAAGAACCACTATACTTAATGATGCAATTTGTTCTAGAAATTTAAAAGAGTTTTGCCACCTCACAAAGCAGTTTTTCTCTACTAATATACAAAGCTAAATATATAAAAAAAATTACTTTGGGTTCTTAAAAATGCAAATTATATACCTTATCACCCCAGCATTTCTCATGCAGTATTTCTTTGTGGAGCCTAGGCACTTAATTTTTATCAAATATTCTAAGCGATTGTTATTACATGCGATCTTAAAACTACACTTGGAGAAACACAAGATCAACCCTTATTCTTTCTATCTAAGAGTTTATGAGAATGCTACAGAACTTTATGTTTAGATGAATTTCATCTTTAAAAAAAAAAACAACACTAACACATTTTGGATTTTTTTTCTATCTCAGGGCCAAAAGCCAAAATGAAATTTATAGTACTTGCTGCCACCGTTGGGTTAACTTTGCTGCTAGGAGTCCAAACCATGCCTACAAATCGCCTCTCTTGCTACAGAAAGACAGTAAAAGATCGCAACTGTCACAACCTTTCAGAAGGAGTAGCTGACCTGACAAAGATTGATGTAAATGTCCACGAACATTTCTGGAAGGGAAAGGGATGTGAGATGATCTGTTACTGCAACTTCAGGGAATTGTTCTGCTGCCCAAAGTAAGGAAATACAATCATAAAATATATTGTTATTAAATGTATGCATAACAATTCTTTTTTAAGACACCTTTTCAAATCTCAGCTATTTTGTAGAATCATCACCATTGCATATGAAACTAAATGTTTGACAGATTTCAATAAAACTAAATGAAATCAAGAAAATTAATAAGACTCTAATCTATTAAATTCTAAATTCCCTATCCGATTTATAAAACAAAATAATCTATCAGTAGCAGAGGTCAACTTCAAGGTTGATACTTTAAATCAATATGAAAACTAATAAAAGTCTTTAGATAAGAGTCCAGTGAACAAGGTCAAGTAATTAACTGGACAAAGCTTGGTAATGGTCAAAGAAGAAATTTTTAGCACTGAGTTAACCTGAAATGGACTAAATAAAAGTTATCCGTTAACTTGGAAAGTAGACATATTTTAAGTATAATACATTAGTAGATAAACCAATAAACATTTTTGGCTCTTAATTTTAAAATCATCTTCCCCTGGTTACTGAGGAATCTTTCAAATGCTATGATCTTGGCTATTTCATAATAAAATTAATTTTTTCTAATTACTTTTAACATGTCATAATATTTTTATTTTTCTAAGAAACCTATGAGGCAGATATATCCATCTTATCAAGAAAAGGCACAGAGGTAAATTGACCAGCACCATCCCACCTAACTAGTTAATATCAGCACTGACTCTAGAATTCAGGTCTGATTTGGACCAGATATTTTTCTTCTACCAACCCAGTTGGTTCTTAATATGTGCTTCCCAGAACAGCAGCATCAATGTCACCTGAGTTCTTGTTAAAAATGCATATCTATCATTGGTCCCCAGACGACAGCTACTAAATCAGGAATGCTGGAGGTGAGGCATAGTAATTATGGCTTAAAGGTCTCTATATGAGTCTGATGCATGATAGTTTGAAAAACACAGTACTAAATGATGATATCAACAACTTGAGTTAACTGACTCCACAAAACGACTTAATTTTTACCAGACTACATAAATGAAATACTGTCCAATATTAAAATATCATGTTTTCTTGTTTGTAACTGTAAGGCTTGAATCCAATTTATAGAAATGTACTTGTATTTATTTTACAATATACTTTTGTGATTAGCTGTGCTAATGGATAAGAATAGTATGAATATATGAAAGTAATTTCTATCTGATTTTGAGTCATCTTTTTCCCAGTAGCAACGAATTTACTTTGCTAAGCATATTTCTTTTTTTTTTTTGCCTATAAACACAAATTTTAATTTCCCATCCTATTTTTCATTGCTATCGAGATATAATTGACATACAGCACTGTATAAGTTTATGGTATATAGCATGACTTGACAAACATATATTGCAAAATGATTACTTTAAAAGTTCATAGTTAATATCTATTACCTTATACAGTTACCAATTTTTTTTTTCCTTGCAATGAGAGCTTTTAGGATTTACTCTCCTCGCAAATTTCAAATATACTATACGGCAGTGCTAACTATAGTTATGTTATACATTATATACTAAGTATATTTCTAAGAATTCATAATTCTATATACAATTTTATATTATTTCATGCATTTTATACATTACCTATGTGATATTTATAATATGTGTGAAATAGCTTAATATTTCTCCTTCCCTATAAAAGCTAGTAATTTATTTATTGACTTTCTGGGAAATTTTTAATCCGGTGTCTTATCTTTTAAACTTCATGGTCCATCCCACTCATATCAAAGGAATGAGTTTTTTTGGTATGATTATAAGATTTTTAAATCAACTAATCTTTTTTTTTTAAATAATAAATGATAACATAATATCAGTGGCAAATGGGGGGAAAGTAGAAGAATGGATTAGTTTACCTTCTTAGTCTTTGCGGCTCCTGTAGCAAGTCCTCTCACTCATTCTTTTCGTTCTTTATACTTTATTCACCTAAAAAAAATAGTCATATCTGAAATCCTATAAATCACTGTCCATTTTTATCCCAGAAAAGACTAAATATATATCTTGGCTTTCAGCTAAATTTAACTAATGTTCTATTTTCTTTCAGAAATACCTTCTTTGGACCAAAGATCTCTTTTGTGATTCCTTGCAACAATAATTGAGAATCATTGTGTATTTTGAAGAATACCATCCCTAATTTCCTCCAAACTGCTCTATATCAGTGTAATTGTAATTGTAGTTTCAATCCAGTACAATAAAACACAGACTCTATAAATTTTTACTTGTCTAGGACAAGTAAAGTGTTAAATAAGTAGCAATAAAAATTAATTAAATTTAATTTTTCTCTGTGGACATTGTTGACATTGGTTAAAATTTTGGGCTAGAAAAATTTTCATCTGAGGTGTTCACTATGCTCAGTAGAACAATGCTGTCCTCCAGATGAAGAGCCATATCCTGACTCGAAAACTAATAATTTTCTTCGTTATTGACCATCTAATAATACTGAAGGAATTAGATATAAACTGGGGTTCTTAGGAGGGAAACTAGAAGTTTTCTAGTAAAAATGGACAAGGGAGCCAATATTTGAGTATATATTAAGCATGTCAACAATTTTAAGTACATTTTCATTTTACTCTCTTAAAAATAATAAGAAAAACCTCCAAGGTAAGTATTCATAAGCCCATTTTTCAGATGCTAACCGAAATGTAAGATATTTGCTAAAACTCGAGGCAAGAATTTGAAAAGTCCTAATTCCAAAGCTCATATATTACACTCAAATACACAACTGTACCCTTAAAACTATGATATATATGCCCAACGTATCAACTTTTTTGAGAATAACAAAACACATATAAAAAAATGGATAAAAATTAAGGTCACATGAATTTTAAAAGTAAATAAAACAGATGCCTTAAAAGATATTTTCTGATTGTTGGAGACCGCTTTAGACTATGCCCCCATCATAGGGCAAAAGAGGTTATTTCAGAAAGTCCTTCAAGCTATAAAAATTTATTAAATGCTCGCTAAGTGCCAGCTATTAATGAGATTTGGGGATGTAGTAAAGAATAAGATGTACTTGTACTCTCGGAACTTGGATTCTAATAAAGTGTAATAATTACAAATAATTATTTATAAATGTGAAGACTGTAACAGAGAAGGTATAGGGTGTTATATATTGTTGTGGGAAAAAATTTAAGAAGCACCATGCCTGCAGTAAATCAAAAAGATATCATTTTGAGAAAAAAAGTGACCTTATTTAATTGAAATAGATCCTTGTGAAGACACATCTAGGACAGTATCTGGTATCTATCTATTCAGTGTTCAATAAGTGTTACCGGGATGGACCAAACAATTCTGAGGTAGTCAGAATTCAGTACCTGTTAAAATCTGCACAAACATAAGAACGTGTTTCCAAACAGTATGACTGCCTACAAAAGTGCATGAGATAAAATTGTTTTAAAAAATCAGATTCGTTGTTTTATCAGTATAATGTGATTTGACTGAACTTTTTTCTTCACTGAATAAACTGGTACTAAAATGGGACTAACTCAGTAATAAAACTCTTAAATCCTTTCTAGAACAGTGCGTAGAATAAGTAAATAAAGAAAAGCATTACTAACCTGTTTCATTTTCTATTCAGTATACACTATCTTTAAGGGAGAAAAAGTGGTATTCAGTATCTCTATAAATGACACATCACTGTGAGAGCATATGCGAGGCAGCAATGGCTTTTGAATAAATGTTCTCTTATTACTGCAATCAAAACCTAATAAGAAAAAGTCTTTGAAAAAAGCTCAATATTTAATAGATGAAATTGTATAGATTATGATGATTATTCTTCATCACATTCTCTCCCTTCTGAAAATAACTTTGTAATATGAAATTCATGTATGTCCTTTTATAAATGAATGTATTATAAAAGCACATATTCTTTATACTACCAAATAAATGTAAAACCATGAATGTTCACACAACATACCTTATGCAACATTTTCTGACTAGGTCAGTATGTTTTTAAAAGCCAAATTTCATTCAGTCATATTAACCAATAGATTCTTTATTTTTTCAATAGCTTTTAACTACAAGACAACTAAGCTTTTATTAAAAACTTACTATTCTTCTAAGCACTATCTACAACTGAATTAGGTAGATACCGTCATGATCCCTGCTTTATGGCCAAATTGCCAAGGTTTGGAGAGATTAAGTAGCTTGTTTAAAGTTACATTATTAGGGCATTCAGAGCCAGGTTTTAAATATGGTCAGTTGTACTCTAGCATCTAGAGTCTTAACAACTACATTATTTAATAACATCGACTAATCTGTTTGTTTGTTAAGGAAAGCAACCCTTTACTTGTAAAAGACACATGATTATACATTTTGGATAGCTCATATGTACTAAATGCTTACTGAATAATACTTTCTGTATTTTTCTTTGATTTTCTATATCCTTGTTCTTACTATGAATCCTATGGTCCTGAGCACAAATTTGACAATAATACTAATAGCTCATGTCTTCTCGATAAAATTTCTCTTTTCCTCATCATAATACATAGGGATTCCTTCAATATTTTTGTTTACTAGGATTAGTTATTAATCCTAAAGGATTATTAGAGAATTGGAAGCAACACAGAGAAACAAAAAATGAGCAACTATTGGAGAAAGACAGATAAGAACATTCACAGATCACTTTGCAACTATAACTTCCTTATAATTGCCAACAGGTACACATGAGTTCTTTCCACAATAAATCATTTTGTAAAATATTGTGGCAGGTATTTTTAAATGTAAATAATCCTATCGCTAAAGCACTATAGGCTACAGACTTTAAAATAATCTTCCCAAAAGGAAAAAATGATCAAAATCATACATTTATAAATCATCTTAACAACCTAAACCTAAACTTTTCTCTCAAATAGTTTGAAGAGAAACTGATATTAGAAAATTATAGTAAATCAATACTAAATTAGCTTTCTCAGTTTAATTCTATAAATGGTAGCACCATATGTGCTCGTCTTTGTAGAGTGGTATACCTGGAGAGAAATATTTGGCATATATGTAGCCCATATATTCTAAAAATTGTACAATTCTACAGTAAATTTTCAATAAAAGAGTATGCGTGATCTAATTTCCGGAGGTTTAGAAGTCAAAAAATAAGTCTATTGGGTATTATGTGTACAAAACTGACTTGATATATTAAGTATACATTAAAGGGAATACATACATACACGTATATGTATATAATATGTATCTATTCACATACGATAATATAGTAGCAATTAATACAACTATTATTTGAGGACTATAGTAGACAATATAGACTATCAATGCAACTAGGACATGACATATAAAGTTCATAGCATCAACTTTCAGCTAGAAAGAAATATAAAGAATTCCAAAATCTTAAAGGAATGAATTCTAGAGTAAACAGTACTTACACATAAAAATAAGTATATAAGTAAGATGTTGCTTGACATTTTAACTAACTCTACAAATGAATATGCAATATCACGACAAATATTTTTGAACCACCATCACTTGCCTAGATATCATAATTTGAATTTTGCTATATAAATTTTATATAAATCCATGTAAATAGTACCCAAGAGACCTGGATGGCTACACTAATATCAGACAAAATAGATTTTAAATAAAAAATTGTTATAAGACACAAAAAAAGACAATTTTATACTTTGAAAGGCTCAATTCACAAGATAAAAAAGTTATAAATGTATAGGCATCAAACAAGAGCCAGAAAATATGAAACAAATACTGACAGACCTGAAGGAAGAAAATAGTTCTAGAATAATAGTTGGAGACCTCAATACTTTACCTTAAACAAGAGACATCTAGACAGAAGATTAAAAAGGAAACAGAGGATGTGAACAGCACTATAAACCACTAGACCTAATAGACATATAACACTCCAATCAACAAAAGCTAAATACACAATCTTTTCAAGTGTACATAGAACATTCATTAGAACAGTGGTCACCAACCTTTTTGGCACCACGGACTGGTGCTCCTATGAGAATCTAATGCCTGATGATCTGAGGTGGAGCTGAGGTGGTGATGCTAGCACTGGGGAGCGGCTGCAAACACACACGAAGCTTTGCCTGCTCTCCTGGCGCTCACCTCCTGCTGTGCAGCTCAGTTCCTAACAGGCCACAGACTAGTACCAGTCAGTGGCCTGGAGACTGGGGAACCCTGCTTTAAGATATGTTAGTCATAAAACAATTCTCCATAAATTTGGAAAAATTTTAATCATACAAACTATCTTCTCTAACCATGGTGGAATAAAGCTAGAAATCATTAACACAATAAAAACTGGAATATCTGCTAATATGTAGAAATTAAACAGTACATCCTTAACAACCAATGAATCAAAGAAGAAATCACAGAGAAATTAGAAAATATCTTTAGGTGAATGAAAATAAAAACAAAATGTACCAAAATTTATCAAATAAGGTGAAAAGAAGTACTCAGAGAGAACTTCATAGCTGTAAACACTTACATTAAAAAAGAAGAAAGTTCTCAAATCAGCAACCAAACTTTACATCTTAAGAAACCAGGAAAAGAGCAAATTTAATCCAAAACCAGCAGAAAGAAGGAAATAATAAAGATTAGAGCAAAGATAAAAGACAGAGAATAAAAAAAAAAAAACAATGGAATCAATGAAACCAAATAAAAGATCATAACAAAATTGACAAACCCTCAGCTAGACTACAAAGAAAAAAAGATAGTCATGGACTGCTTAATAAGGACATATTCTAAGAAATGTGTCATTAGGCAATTTTGTTGTTATGTGAACATCAGAGCTCGCTCATGCAAACACAGAGAGTATCACCTACTACATAACTAGGTATATGGTATAGCCTATTGCTCCTAGGCTATACACCTGTACAGCGTGTTACTATACAGAACACAAGATTAAATCAAGCACAAGAGAGATGATGCAATCAAGACACATGATAAACACACAATATATGAGACTTCTGCAAGTGTAATGCACCATGTTTTACAATAAACTTTTATAAGTAGAAAGAGTACACTCTAAAATAACAATAAAAAGTATAGTAAATATATAAACCAGTAAGAGTTATTTAATATCATTATCAAGTATATGTACTGTACATAATTAGGAAATTTCCAGCTCTATTATAATTTTATGGGACCACTGTCATATATATAGTTTGTTGTGGACTGAAATGTCATTATGCAGGGAATGACTATAACTACAATTAGAACTAAAAGTAGGGACATTAGTACTGACTTTACAGAAATTAAATACTATAAGAGAATGCTACAAACAATGGTATGACAATGAATTAGATAATTTAGATAAAATGAACAAATTTCCAGAAACACACAAATTACCAAAGCCGACTCAAGAAGAAACAGAAAATTTCAACAGTACTATAACAAGAAGACATTAAACCAGTAATCGAAAATTTTCCATCAAAGAAACATCCAGATAAAAGCAACAAATGAACAGGACGAACAGAGACTCATGGACATGGACTATAGACTAGTGGTTACCAGAGGGTAAGGGGTAGTAGAAAGAGGGAGGTAGACAGGATAAAGGAGGTCAAATATGTGGTGACAGAAAGAAATCTAACTATAGGAGGTGAACACAGAGTGTAAATATATATATACGCCTTACTGTTAAAGTGTACAGCTGAAACATTAGATTTTGTTAACCAATGTCACCATAAAAAATAATTAATTAAAACAATTAAAATTAAAAAAAAAAGAAATATCCTGAACCAGATGGCTTTACTATTAATTCAATTAAACATTTAAAGATAAATTAACATCAATCTACCTTTAATTTTTCCAAAAAATAAAAGAGGAGGAAATACTTCTAACCCTGATGTGATACCAGGTTCAGAGATAGTACAGGAAATCTCCAACCCAATACCCCTTATAAATATAGACACAAAATCTTCAACAAAATATTAACAAACCAACCTAACAGTACATTAAAAGGATTAAACACCATGACCAAGCGAGATTTATCCCAGGAATGCAAGGGTGGCTCAACATAAGAAAATCATTTGATGTTACACACTATATTAACAGAACAAAGGTGTGGTGGTAGGGGCGGGGGAGTAGGGGACTATGATCATCTCAATAGTTACAGAAAAAATATATGACAAAATTTGACATCCTTTCATGATAAAAACACTCAACAAACTAGGAACAGAAGGGAACTTCTTTAACATGACAAAAAGCACTTATGAAAAATCCACACCTAACATCATCCTCAAAGATTAACATCATACTAAAACTCTCCTCCAAAAAAAAGAATAAGGATGGTTGCTTTTACCATTTCTATTCAACATTACACTGAAAGGCTTAACCAGAGAAATTTGGCTGGAAAAATAAATAAAAGGTGTCCAAATTGGAAAGAAAGAGTATCATAATCTCTATTTACAGATAACACAATTTTATATAGAGAAAATCTCATAGAACACACAAAAATACTATTAGATAGAGCTAATAAGCAAATTCAACAGTTGTCAGGTTAACATACAAAAATCAGTTGTTTCTATATGGTAGCAATGAAAAATCCAAAAAAGAAATGAAAACAATTCCATTTACAATAGCATCAAAAAGAACAAAATATCAGGAATAAATTTAACTAAAGAGGTGAAAGACTTGTACACTGCAAACTACAAAACACTATGGAAAGCAATTAAAGAAGCCTTAAATAAATGAAAAGATATCCCATGTTCATGGATTAAAATACTTAACGTTGTTAATATGGCAATCTTAAAATGATCTACAGATTCAATACAATCATCATTAAAATTCTAATGGTCTTTTGGCTGAGAGAGAAAAATCAATATTCAACTCATATGGAACTGCAAGGGAGCCCAAATAACCTAAACAATATTGAAGAAAAAAAAAGGAGGACTCAGACTTCCTGATTTTAAAACTTAATACAAGGCTACAGCAGTTCAGAGTATAGTACTGACATAAGAAAAGAAATATAGACCAATGGAATAGAATTGAGAATATTGAAATAAACCTAAACATCTATGACAAAAAGATTTTTGACAAAGGTGCCAAAACCATTCAGTAGAGAAGGAATAGCCTCTTCAACAAATGGTGCTGGGAGAACTAAATAACTACATGCAAAAAAATGAAGTTGGACCTTTAGCTCACTCCATATATAAAAATTGACTCAAAATGAGTCAATGATCTTAAGATCTAAAACTATAAAATTCATAGAAGAAAACATAGGGGTTAATTTTCATAACCTCAGATTTGGCAATGGATTCTTAGATCTGACACCAAAAGTATGAGCAATAATAACAAAAAGAAAAACAAGTTAGACTACATAAAAACTAAAAACTCTTATACATCAAAGATCATTATCAAGAATGTGAAAAGGCAATCTACAGAATGGAAGAAAATATTTGCAAATTGTATGTCAGATGTGGATTTAACATGCAGAATAATATCCAGAATAAAGAACTTCTACAACTCGGCACAACAAATAAATAAATAAACAATAAAATAAAAAATGAACAAAGGACTTGAATAGACATTTCTTCAAAGATATACAAGTGGCCAACAAGCATATGAAGAGTCAAAATCATTGGTCATTAAGAAAACGCAAATCGAAATCACAATGAAATAACACTTCGCACCCAGTAGAATGGTTTTAATTTTTTTTAAAATGGAAACACAAGTATTAGTGATTTGGAAAAATAGGAACACTTGTACATTGCTGGTGGGAATGTAAAAAGGTACAGCCATTGTTGTAAAGTTTGGAGTTTCCTCAAAACATTAAAAAAAGAATTACTGTGTGACTCAACAATTCCACTCCTAGGTATATGCCCAAGAGAAATGAAACATGTCCACAAAGAAATTTGTACATGAATGTTTACAGCAGCATTATTCATAATAGACAAAGGTGGAAACCCAAATGTCCAGCAATAAATGAATGGGAAACAAAATGTGATATACACACACATATACATACTCACACATGTGTATATATATAAAATTCAGCTATAAAAATAACCAAGTACTTATATATGCTTCAATTTAGATGAATCTTGAAAATATTACACTAAATGAAAAAACCTAGACACAAAAGGACGTAATAGAGTTGACCCTTGAACAAAATTGGTTTGAACTGTGTGGGCCCACTTGAACACAGATTTCTTTCAATAAATACTGTGAATGTATTCTCTTCCTTATGATTTTCTTAGCACTTTTTCTCTAGCTTACTTTATTATAAAAATAAAGTACATAATACACATAACATACAAAATATGTTAATCACTATGGTTTCCAGTCAACAGTAGGCTATTAGCAGCTAAGTATTTGGAGAGTCAAAAGTTACATAGATTTTTGACTGCAAGGAGTATCAGTGCCCTTATCTTGCATTTTGCAAGAGTCAACTGTACTATATGATTTCCTCTATATTATATGTAATAGGCAAATCCAGAGATAGAAAGCAGATTAGAGGATACCAGGGGATGGGAGAAGAGAGGAATTGGGAGTGATTATTTATGAGTGTTTTTATGGAGTGATGAAAAATTTTGAAATTAGAGTTGGTGGTTGCACATTGTAAATACATTAAATTCCACTAAAATTCTACACTTTAAAATGATTGTGTATTATGTAAATTTTACCTCAAAAAGACTTTACGTAGAAATAAGAGCTTGTGTCCTTAAATAAATACATTTCAGGTATTAATTTTTAGCCTTTTCAGAAAAGGTCATTACCAAATAACTTATTTCTTGAACTCGTTTTCTTTCTTCCAACTCAAAGACAATTTTCAATTCTCTTGATGCCCTGACATTAAAAGTAACCTCTACCCCTCTAGAGATGTTTTCAGTGACTTTTTGTTTTGATATAAAGATTTCTAGTGAATTCACAATTTTTGAAACCCAACAGCAAAGAAATAAAAATTTTATATAATACTTTTTCATTAGTTTCTTGAGTTCCCCAGCTTTGATGAGGTTCTCAATTTTTCATGTTTTAAATTGCTCTAAAGAGATTTAAATTCACTAATCAATACCAATTCTTATTCACTTCTTATCCAGCTACATTTTATGCAAATAATTAGTGATATGAAACTAATCTTTCTAGTCCAAGGTTATATTCATATACTTTAATGTAAGCAAATAATGTCAAGCTTTTTTTTTCTCAAGAATGAATTGTTTTTATAGGAAAAAGTAAGCCTATAGTCAAGTTTTTATTAAAAAATTGTGTAAGTTTTGGTAAAAATATAAAATTTGGAAGTAATGCTTTCTTCAAATAAACCGCACCTTGTTGCTATGTGGTTTATTTTTATATAACTAAGATAAAAGTTCTTACAGAGATTCCTAGATGCCAGGCTAGAGGATTCTATAATACCAATTATCATAGTTTATGCATATCAATAAAGAAGTAAATCTTTAAATGGTGATAGCAAAAACAAAGGTCTTGTCATTCACCATGTTTTTTAGCTGCCAACAAACTCAGAACACTTATAAATAGATTCACCTTCTAATGAACCAGTACTTTAGATTTAGCTGCATTAGTGGTTCTTAACTAGGGGTAATTTTGCCCCCCATGAAATGTTTGGCAATGATGAACAATATTTTTGGCTGTTATACCACCAGAGTGCTATTGGTACTAGCGTGTGGACTCCAGTGATACTGCTAAACCTATAAAACACAGGACAGCCTCTCATAATAAAGAATCCTCAGACACAAATGTCAATTTTGAGAAATCCTGTGCTTCATTATTAGTCTCCTCCATTTCCAGCCTAAAATCTGAACCATGATCTCAGAACTTCACCGAAGCTGTTTTGTTTAGATGCCACAAGATATAAATTCGATTTGTAATTATAAGAACTTGGATAAGCAATACAATTTCAGGAAAAGCAGAGATTAAAAATATTCAATAGAAACTGAGAATGAATGAAATATAAAAGGGAATAAAATAAATCAAGTCACAGCTATGTATGATCAAAATTTAAAGATCTTAGATTTTTAGATCTCTCCAACTTACTAGTTTTAATTTGCAATGTAAACAGTACAGAACATGACGGAAAGTTAAGAGGCATCGCAGAAGTTCTTTCTATATTCATGCCATAAAAATACCTTTTCTATAAGGCAAAGTTTTAAGAATTTAATTCTATGTTCTTATTTGAACTGTTAGCACTGAGCTTATCTTTGCTGGCACATTAAGTCTTCTTTGGAAAGAGATAGGCATTAAATTAAACTATTTTTCTTTCTTATACTTCAAGCGATAATAAAATAAGAAATAAAAAAGAAGTTGCATCCCAATGGAAGTCTATTTTTTAAACTTGTTAGCACTAAAAGCACCTTACAAAATAATGCTATTTAGGATATCTTTAATTCCAAATCAGATGGTCCCAGAGAAAGCAAAAATGCTACATTTGCTAATTCTTAGAAATTAAAAAAAAAAAGGTGGGCGTAACAAAATGATCTTTATATTAAAATCTCAATATTGGTCCTTGAAAGTCAGTTTAAAATAAAGTTTCACAAAATAAATACACTGAAGCAACTATAATAGTATTAACCTTTATTTAAAATATTTGTTAATCTAGGAAAGCTCATTTTACATGAGTTTCCAACTAATTATTAGAGTCAGAAACAAACAAAATAAAACCAGAGAAAATCCTCTGTAGAAAAAATACACAAGAAACATTTATTTCTACATGTGAAAAAACAGTAAACAGTCTTAACATCTGAATATACAAGTCTTAGTCTCAATTCCATTTCTCCTAGTGAACACCACTATCAACCTTGAGATCTGATTTGTTCTTGTCATTCTTCACTGAGTAGATGAAATATGTTAAGGTGTCTTTTTCATTCACTGGAATAGACCTAAAGTGGCAACCAACTATCTACAAAGAAAAAAAAATTGAGGATATTAAATTATAGATATGAACAGATTTTAAAACTAGATAAAAAATACTTTCATCAAAAGAAAAAGTGTTATGTGCTAAGGCTATTTTAAAAAAAAAAAAAATAAATTGTACTTAACAAAATACCCCAGGGTAAAAAGCATATAAGAATGTTATATGAAAAAGAGAGTGTGATTTCAAAGGACCCTCAGCCCACTCAATTAAATATACATTAATTAGAATGTGTATTTCCTTTTATTTATTTTAAATTTTATAACTGAAATCTAGATTAGGAAGTCAATATTTTTAGACTTTAAATATCAGTGAAATAAAACAGACTGTGAGTCCACATGCATCATGTAATGGTTTAGACCCTACTCAAAGAAAAAAGATAAATATAGAGTTGAGAAAGTTCTGGTACTACAAACCATAAAATAGCTTACAAATATGTTTGCTACAACTTATGTTAATTTATTTTTGGCAGTATTCTTTGTTAAGGTTTCTCGAATGTTTTTCTGAATAAAGATTATAGGTGGAAAATGAGAGGAGGGGAGAGAGAGGTGATCACTGAAAAATGTTTACCTGCTTTCTTGCCTTTTCATCATGCTAATCTATCATGTGCACCGCAATTATCAACAGAAGTACAACAGACTAAACTAGGGTGCTCATATGCTTATTTAGATTCTAGAAGACAAAACTTCTTAAAGAAAAGTTATCCAAATGATGAGACTTAAGGTGGATAGTTATCCAACTCTGGAATCACTTATAAATAACTGTATTTCTAAATAAACTACAACTCTCATGGCTATTTGGATTATGGTTATTTCTCATTTCTAAAGAAGAAAATTGCCCTAGAAATAATATAAAATTTTTAAAAATATCAGATTATCAAACACTTCAGTTTTGGTTTATGTATTTAAAAAATATGTACATTTAAATGTAACATTTAAAATAATCAGGTCTTTGGTTCTTATTTGTCACAAAACAAAAGTACTTGCACTCAATTAGTATCTGTATATATCAATATAGGTTAATAATAGTAGGCAATTTCTACATTTATGCTACAGTAATCTGCTATACAATCCAAAAGGACTAGATCTTTTAAATCAGATTTAAAGAAAATTTGAATTTTTGCTGCTTAGGCAAGAAGAAAGAAGTAATTCTGGCTAAAAAGTTACTATATTGGATCTCAATGTGAAAAAGTATTCTGCCAAAGAACTGTACCTTCTATTCATCTTTTATCTCATTCAGTATGCACATTTTAGAAAATGCTGGATTACTAAATTCAAGCTAAAGAATATGAGAAAAGTAATTTATATACATACATATTTCTATTTTGTCAAGCAGGCTAACCATTTTCATTTTAAATATGATTAAAATATAAATATACAAATCAATAAGCATCTTAATATGATGCAAAACAAAGATTTCTTGGTTCTATTATTTCCTGAGAACACACACACACTCGACTTTTTAAAATTCGCTTAAGGACTAGAAGTCCTATATGAAAGCAAACTATTTAAGTAAAAGTTTGGATACAAGTCTGCATCTTCTAGATATGAAGAAAATATGGATGCCAAAAATAAGACAAACATAAACAAGGACAAATTCTGGAATGGTTAAATCAGAAAGTTATAGGAACACTGCTTAGGGACTTACCTCTAAGACCTATTCCATCAGAAACTTAAAAGAGATAAGTTCCAATAAAGACATCAAAGCTTATTAATTTATTTTGTTGTGCCTCAATTAGGTGTTCAATAAATATTTACTGAGTAAATAGAACTTTAAAACAGATTTCTAGAATGAGAAAAAATTCTCACTCAAAAGAGCCAAAAAATTTGAAGAGGAATAAAAATGGAGGAATTTATTTTATCAAACCTGTTATAAAACTATAATAATTAAGATAGTATGGTCTTGGTACAGAAATAAAATTAAAGCAATGAAAAAAATTCAATATTTCTGCAATTCTCACTCAATACTTCTCAATATTCAGTATTAGATGATGCTTGGAAAACTGCATACAATCCATTGAATAATCATTACATAAAGAAATATCGTAAGAGGCAGACAAACATTTCTAGGTAACCAGATTCTTTCACAATAGATTTTTATTAACTTCGGTCTTTCTAACTAAAAGATACTGTTATACACACTATGTTAACAATTACATTAGCATTTAATGACTCTTTTTCGTATGAGCACGCTCATTTAAAGTTTTAAATAGCTTAAAACTCATAAATACCTCAACAAGTTGTGCTTTATTAAGTCCTGGTCTGGTTGGTAGTTTGAAGTGTCTTTTGTATCTCCTAAGTGTATTTACTTGTAACTGGTATAAATCGACCTAGAAAATATTAACATATCTCAATTAGTTCATGCAATTTGTTAAAAACATCTTTGATAGGGATTATAGCATTTTGACTGCAGCACAATAAAAACTTCATTCCATTATTAAAAAGCATTGTATATAATTGAAACTATAAATGAATTAAACTTTAATTATTTTAGAATAAATACTAAAAATCAGAGGGAAAAGTTATAAGGCAAAGAACTATAAGAATTGCCATTGAAAAAAGAACAAACCAAACTGTGGAACTGCATGTTAATTAGCTATATTTATTTTTGCTTTCATTTTCAATTGTTTCAAATGTTTCAAGTATTTTAAAAATTTGTTCATATCTTTTTATCAAATTTTCAGAGTAGACTACCTAGGATTTACATTTAACATATAAAAACTTTCCTCTACCTCTGGAGTATCAATATCTTGAACAGGTGAATCTCCTCCATCATCATCACTCCCTTTTCTCTTTCTTCTGTTTCGAACACTCTGAATCAAGTTTTTATGATAATCACAAATGTAAAGATGCCTTACCTGAAAAAGAAAAGTTTCACAGACTACTTATGATTATAGTAAAATTTGCCAATATATTAGTAAAGTATATAGGCCACAGTGAATTACTAAAAATAAAAAAGTCAAAACAGGCCATTGTTAAGACAAGGGCATGTTTCTAAAGTCTTGCATCCAGTTAAAACATACCATATCTGGAAATACTGTTGAGAGGATTACGAAGTGAAGTGAGGAGGGTGGTAGTAGAAATGAAAGGTAGAGAAGGAAAATAACAAGGTCCAACCCTCTGGATTTGAGTCATCAAATTGCAGTGAGGGTAAACTAGATGAGTTAGGTCATGCTGTTTTTCTAACAAGGGGAATGATGATGTTTGCCCACAATTTTGCTGTTTGAGAGTATTTTCTCTACTAAAGAGCATATGTTTGTAACAATATATACTTCCTAATTTTTCTTTCTAATTGAATACCCAAATTATAATCTACATACAAAACTATTCACTTTAACAAATATGCTATTGATTTAAATTTGAAATTATGAATTTTTCTGAGTATTAAATGAATGTACTTATCTGTAAAACATTTTAACACATTTTCCCAACCAAAGCTATGTGCAATTATTCAGGTTTACCTGAAAACTTTCTCATGAACATGTCTGAAGAACTGTATAAAAACGAAGAAAGTATCACGAACTTTACAAAAACTTTAATTACATATATATAGTCTTTGGAGCTGTATAGTAACAAGTGAAATATTGAGCTTCATATAATAACAGTTACTCCCTAAAAAAAAAGAATAATTAAGGACTGACTGAGCTAACAGTCAATTAACTTCTAAACTAAGTGCAAGGTAAAAATAAGCAGGACGAGTGAAAGGTTCTGACATCTTGTTATTCATTTACTGGCAGCCCGAGCTCGGAAAAATGGCAATGGTTGTTTCTAAAAGCCTCGTAGATTGTCAAAAGAACAGACGTGTAAAATGACGGAAAAAGAAATCCTGATGGCTGCCAAACGGATGGCAAAGCCGCAGAGACTACATGCTCCCCACGCTCGGAGCAGCTGTCCCTAGAAGCTGACATCGCCGTCACCGTTCACAGCCCAGGCTCTCTGCAAGGCCCAGGGGGAGCTCGCCTTCCCTCTCACTCCGTACTAAGGAAACCAGGAACGAGATCTTTCCCGACTGCGATGTCAGGTCCTTGCAGGATTCCACTTTTCATAGACCAGAGGGGCTACTCCCTGGGACAAAAGGCCAGTTTGGGCAGCAAAACAAAGAAGGCGCCTTCATTCCATAAGTAGCTGCTGGGCTACAAGAAAACTACTCCCGGCTCTCTGTGAGCCTGTTCTCTTTGTTTTGTTCCCTGATCTCAGCCAAGGAGGAAGGGGGAAGGAAGACTGAGCGGGAGGGACGCAGGGGTGGGGGGAGGAGGGAAGGAAACCACAGCATGCAAGTTATGTGTCTGCTGCGGGTGGCGGTGGGAGTTGCTGCGACTTTGCTGTTTGCTTCTTACTGGAGTCGCCACAACAGGTTTGAAGCCAGGTCTGGGAAGAGGGGTAACCCCTGAACACCCTGCCTAACAACCCCTCCCGGATCCTTAAGGAGGTGGGCAGTGCAGGGCCGTCCCGCCGTCACTTACGCTCTTATCCAGCTCGATCTTAACCTTCTTCTGGGAGATGCTTTTCTGTATTCTCTTGCTGAAGCTGGCGTTGCCTGCCGCCCTGCCGCACCGCTCACCGTCCTCCCGCAAACAGCACAGTTGCCCGGGGCCCGGCCCAGCCGCTCCTGGGGGCCCAGCCGCAGAGACGGCGACGGCGCCGGGCACCTCAGCCCCGGCACCCGCCGCGGCTCCGTTCCCCGCAGAAGCGGCGGCGGCGGCGGCGGCGGCGACCACAGCGGCCACTGCCGCTGCCGCGTCCCCGCCGCGGCTCATCTCCTCAGGCGTGAAGCCGTTCATGACTCCGCGCTCGATGGCGCCAATGCTGACAGAAATCTCCGATCGCCTCGCAGCTCTGCCGATTTCGGAGACGCCGGGGTCTCGGCGGAGTCCCTCAGGCACCTGCCGCCGCGACAATTCGCTCTGCACCCCAAGTCCTCTGGCGGCACAGCTAAACCAAAAGCGTCCCCCGCCTGCTCGTGTCTGCGGGATCCTGGACAGTGAATAGTGCTAGGGGTCGGGAACCACAGTCGAGCGGCGCCTGGAGCTGGAAACCAGCTCACTGTCACATGGAGACTTTAGCAGTTGGACCGCTGCACCTCCTCCTCCCTCCGGCCCCTCGATCTGCGCAAGCACGACGCGCCCTCTCGGGTTCCGCCCCTTCCATTCTGCCGCTGGGCACGACGGGAATTGTGGTACTCTTCGGGGGACGTCTACCTGAGCTGCGGCCTAACCCTGCGCCTCGCGGGTCGGAGGAACTACTCGTCCTAGCATGCATCGCGCGGCAACAGGCTGGGCTATTTTTTTTTTTTTTTTTTTTTTTAAGCCCGGGGAAAACAGAGGCGTGTGGTTGGCTGGGTTGCTGTTTTCTCGCTTATCTTTGCAGGGATATTGGTTGGTTGGTGTTTAGCTCCTGGGATTTTGCAGAGTTGGCATTCTAGATGAAGAGGTCACTCAACTCACCAGGCGAAGCGCAAAACTCAGGGGGCGGGGTAGGAGGGGAGTAAAGGTTCTGGGAAAAAAAGTTTGGGGGCCGTTTTCGTATCTGTGATGAGAGTTTTTGGTGTGACCACGCTTTTGTGGGAAACCCAAACCAAGGAAAACTCAGGCGAGCTGGCGCTTTGCGGGTCCTAGAGGTCCTGCAGCGAACACCGCGGCTCGAGAGCAGGTCCATTCATTGATGCACTAAACTGTTAATAAGAGCGTCTGCTTAGGGGAAAACGTCCAACCCGACCTCCGGACTGTGACAGGACCGCCTCACGAATGCCTCAGCTGAAGGCCGTTTCTAAATCCTTTTCTGTTCCTGCAGAGAACCCGTTTAATTCTTTGGTGCACAAAGACAGTCTACTGCTTCCTGAGGTGGAGCTACGGACTAGTTGACTATATAATAAGGCTTCTTTCGCCGTCACCCCTGTTCTTTTTTCATTTCTTCTGGAATGAACCTGGAGAAGGGCGGAGTCTAATATTGTTTAAAAGGGGCCGCGGAACCCCTTCAATACCGTTAGCGTGAGTGCTGTTAGAAATTGAGAAGTAAACCGAGTTTCTTAGGTCGCCTGCACACACATGTGCGCCTGTTTTCCGTATGAATCACTGGCTGCATAGAACAATACTTGTTTAACAGTATTATTACTTTATTTTTCTGACACAAGGCCAAAGGAAGATGGCTCCTAGTATTCCTTCCGTAGTTCAACAACGTCGGGGTTGGCATTTATGATTGTCTTGCTTTTCCCTGCTACTCAGCGTAGCATTCTCATGATTGGTTTGACCCAGAAATAATCTATCAATACCCTATTTATAATCAATGTAGTTTTTCAAGTAAGGAGGAAGGAATAATTATTGTATAAGCAATTGACCGTTATCTATAATGATCTAGATTTGGGAAATGCGATACAAGTAATAAGACCACGCTACTTAAAATTCTTGAAACATAAATAAGTTCAGAAGTTAGCAAAAACGAGTTATTGATTTTAAGGAAAGTTTAAAAATAATTCTACCTTTGTAAACCTAGAAAATAATATATTCAGATATTGACAAATTCACTCAGTAAATATCTGAGCCTCTAATATATGTATAGCTAGGTCCTGTGAGATATAACATGATACACATTCCCTGCCTTCAAGAAACTTCTAAACAGTAATTCTTTGTATTACATTTTCTATTTTATAAAATTCACAGGTATTATTTCTTTGCAAATCATAACTCTGTGGAGAGGAAATTTTATCTGATTTGAATAGTGGGCCCTGTAGATCCTTGCCCATACCACTCTGGCTTTTACCCCAGCAGTGTTCTCAGAAAGATTTCCTGGGGCCAGTAAGCTGCATCTCTGCCTGAGGGCTTTCTCTCAAATTTAGAAGAAGCTTGTGTAGTGAAAGGCAATTGGTTAAGTGCTTGAGAATTAATCAACCTCCCATCTCAAGCAGCCTTTAGGCAAATATCATATGGATATCCCAGCTCCTTTGCCCCTCACATGGGTAATTTTGAGGCATGTAATTCATACCATTACCCTGAATTTTCCCATGGGTTTATGCGCAAGTCATTACTAGTGGTATCTGGTTTGAAAAAGCACCCTTTATTTACTGCCTTCCCTTCTTTGTCTCACTTCTCCACCTACTACAGGAGTTTCCTGAATCCTCTAGATAAACTACCTGTACTCAAATCCTCCTCTCAGGATTATAGTGGACATTTCCACTAGGTTATTTCCCCAATACCTACCACTCAGCTATGTTGGTTCACTGGGTGGGCACATGATTCAAGCCAAGCCAGTTGGAATCCTTCCCAGGCAACTTCGTTCAACCTAAAAGGGGTAGAAAAGAGCTCTCATTCCTCATTTATTATCTCCCTGTCATTGTATTTCCAGTAGAACAGTACCTAGCACAAAGTAGCGAATTGAATATTTGTAGGATATTCAATGAATACAATTCCTACAATATTTCTGCTGCCAATCTGCATTTATATAATTAGACATTAATTTTTAAATGCATGAAATACTCTTGTTAGAGTATATCATAGTGTCAAAGCATCATCTGCAGCAGTTAAGAAGAGCACAGCCTCAGGAGCCAGGATGAGATTTAAATTCTGCTGCTTGCCAGTTGTTAGACAAATAGCTTTGTTGGTTATTTCTCTGTTGCCTTTCAGCTCCTTTCTCCTACTCTCTCCTTTGTATTGCAAGGGTACTGGAATCCTAAAAAAGCATTTCCCAGACTCACTTGCCAGTTGGTTTCTACTTAGGTTCTGCTAATAGAAGATTAAAAGGCAAAAGGATAGAGGGCACTTTTTCTCATTTGGTCTCCAGCAGCCTCAGAAGCATGGTGCTTCTCTATCTGGCTCCAGGATTGGGGTCTTATTGTAGGAAGTAAGCTGACTTCCTACAAGGCAGCTAGCAGAGGTAGTTCTAACCATATGCAAGTTTTGTCCCAAAAGCCTCAGCAACAGCAACAGCACTTGTAGGTGCTGGATAACACTTTTTTTTTTGTTCCCCCAGTGCTAGGATGGTAGCTCTTTTTATAGTTACCTCTACATAACAATACCTTCCCCACCCCCTTTTGCTCCTCCAGCTCCTCCTAAAAAATTCCCTCGATAATAAAGGTAATAAATAGTATTCCCTCTGAAATACCCAAAGTGATTTTTCTTTTTCTGACTTGATACTGATGGTTAGATACTGTGACTGTGCCTCAGTGACTTCTCTCATGAAATGAAAATAATATATATCTCTATCATTGGTATTATTAGGATTAAATGAGTTAATATTTTGAGTACTTAGTGCCTGGCAAAAAGCAATCACTATGTTAAGTCAATGGTATTGTTTCATACTCTATTGTTAAGTACATATGGCATTAGCCATACAGTTTGTAAAATCTAATGTCCTGCTCCTTATACTTATCCCTTTGTGCAACCTGTACCATAATCTTCCCTTGTCATTACTGCTTATCACTATCCCTTACCTTTCATGCCTGTCTTCTCCTTTGCTCATCTCTTCTAAAACAGCGTATATATTTTTCATTGTCTTTTTCTCTTACTTGCTTTGGACATAATATAGACATTTTGGAAGTCTGTAGGATTCAATGTTTTAATGAAATTATTGTATTTTAGAATACTGCGGTGGTGAGAGGCGCCTGCAGGTGGTGGGAAGCAGCACTGTAAATGGAAGGCAAACGGGTTTTATTAGAACCTGAAGATGAATCTAGAATCTTCAGAGTAGGATGTCAGGGACCTCATGTAGGAGAAAGGCTTAAGAAATACAGATTCTTTCGGTTAAATCTTGTTTACATACATTAGCATGGAGTTATTTCAATGACTTCTGTTTTGGGATATTGAACATAGACTTGTTTTTGATCTCATACTCAGATTCTAGGGTTACATTTACTTCATTCCCAAGATTCTGGGAATCCTTTCTATTCACCTCCTCCCCCCGCCCCCCCCCCCAAAAAAAAACAACACACACACACACACAAAACAGTGGGAATGAGATAGGCCTAGAGGTTATTGAATAGGCAGAATTTTACTGTGTCTGCATAAGGGTTAATCATTATCCACAGAATTGATTACAGAAATTCCTAGAATCTCTGTCTTGAAATTTTCAACAAAGATTACTACTTAAATTTTTACTGTCCTTTAATCTTTCAGCTTGTCCTACAAGGTGTAAATACTTTTTTCTATATTAATTAGTCCAAAATCCCACTATCTATATGTGCATTTTTTAGTCTAATAGAATTCTAAATTTTAAATTTAGATAGATTTTTTTTAAGTACATCTGAAAATCTGGTATTGTTTGTGAATGTATTTTTAAATACAAACTACTAAGCATAATAACAAAATTATTTAGGGAACAAAGTTGTAAATAAGTCACCTTTATATTTATGAATATTTATATAAGAACTTGCAATGTTTAGTCATTACCAAACTTAAAACTATCATTGGCGACATATAGCATCAGCATAGTATTCATATATCACAATTTTTCTTTAACTGGAAACATATAAAAGCAGATATTTTCAAAAAATATACAAAAAAATTATTTTCCTATTGTATGAAATATTCAGCTAAATATTGGCCAAATTAACAATTCCATTACAATTCAAGAGATGCTGACACTCTTAACTACCATTTTCTTAAAATAGATTAGTTGTATTCACTTCTCAAATTATTCCTTTATTTTCATATTGTATTCTGCAACCCTAAATTGTTCTTGATTATTTTGAATGCAGTGCTCTGAAAGAGAAAAAAAAAGTCATTGGTCTTTCTTTAAAAACACAAAAAAAACAGCATCCAAGGGTTTTTGGGGGCGGGGGGGTGGCACATGGGTTTTCATTTCTCTTGGGTAGATGCCTAGGAGTGGAATTGCTAGGTAAATGTCTGTTTAAATTTTGAGAAATTATCACACTGTTTTCTATAGTAACTGCACTATTTTGCATTCCCACCAGTGATGAATGAGTGTTGCAATTTTACCACATTTGCTATTTTCTTCTCAATATAGCCATCCTAGTGGATGCGAAGTGATATCTTATTGTAGTTTTGATGCATTTCCCTAATGATTAGTGATGTTAAACATTTTCACATGCTTAATATCCATTAGTCACTGGCTTTTTAGCAGACTAATTTAAGACCTGATATCCTATGAATAGTAGGATGAAGTTTTTCACATGCACACATTTACATATATATGTATATATACATATACTTATGTAACTAGCACCCCAAATTATAATATGCTAGGCATTACAGTTGACTACAAATTATTATTTTTATCACTTTCTGAATAATCAAAAACCTTTACAATTTAACTCCACTATCCCTGTTATTTTTTGTGCTATTGTTATATATTGTATTTCCACATGTTATAAAAACACACAGAAAATCATTATTATTGCTCTTTGAAGCAAATAATATTCTTAAAAATGTACATAATTACTCTTGCCTGTATTCTTTTTCTCCTCCTGAGGATTTAGGGTCATTTTTCTTAAGCAGGGCTGTTGACAATAAATTCTCTCAGCTTTTGTCCGAAAACACCTTAATTTTTTCCCTGGATATAGAACTTGAGGTTAGCAGTTTTTTTCTTCAGTAATTTAAAGATGTCTTTTAATGGTTTTCTGGGCTTCCTAGTTCTGTTAAGGAGTCAGTATTCAGACTTAAAAGTTTACTGTGTCTTTTCCCGCTGGTTCCTAAGATTTTCTTTGTGTTTATTTTTCAAATTGTTTATGATGATGATCTCCAGATGATCTCTTCCACTAGAGATCTGATCTTTCCTCTGTTAGGCAGAAGCAACCCTCCAATAGGTAGAAGGATAAAAGATGGATATCTCAATCCAGTGAAGGATTGAGCTTTATGTATCCAGGCTGAGTTATAAAGTTCTAGTAAAACCCAGTTCACCTTTGATCCTCAGACATTATCACATGGGCTTTTGATTGACGTTTGGCAGTCTCTGTCTCCTTAGACCTGAAATGCTATGGAAGATTCATTTCTGTTCTTTGGGAGTTTTGAGCTTGTCTCTCCACGTTCCTGCCAACAATACTTCAAAATATGACAAATGTCTTCAGGGAGAGACCAGTCCTGTGCCTGTGGCAGACTGCCTCCTTTGAGCCAGACTTTTGTCCATAAAGGATCAATAAATTCTAGATTTTACTTGGTCTTTTAGAAGTTTCTGACACAACTCTCTACCTTCCCGTACCACCTGAGAATTCGACTCATCTGTGTGGAAAATGTATCATTATGTATATTTAGGGGTCCTCTAGTTTTCAACTGATTGTGTTAACTCCACACAACTGCCCAAAACTTGCTAGATTCTCTTTTCCTTAGTAAAAGTCCTTATTTTGGGACCAAGTCAGATTGCTTCTCAGTTCCACTCCTAAAATCTACAAATTATTCCTCCAAATCATCAGCATACCTAGCAAGAGGTCTTCCCTGTCTGGAATTCTAGTTTGAACTATTTTCTGATTGCTTTGACAGATCTCCAATGTGTTTAGAAACATGATTTTTGCAATTTGTCCTTTTTTCCCCCTAATTGTGGCAGCGAAGTCTTTTAGGACGTAAATAACTTTTTGGTGGACAAAAACAGTTAATAGTTTTTTTTTTTTTTTTTAAGAAAAATTTCTTACAATTTTTCATTGAAAATAATAGCATCAGGATGAGAGGTTTTTTTCTTAACCTGTATTTTCATTTTTTCAAAAATATATTGTTTAACTATATCACTAAATTGAATCTCTGGAATGAGTATACAGTTAAGCCTCAGAAGGAGTGATCTCCCTATAAGTGGATGTGCCTGTTTGGTAATACTTCAGTGTGCTTATCCTTCCCCTCTCATTGCCTTTAACACAACTTGAAAACATTAAACTCCAATATTTCATCTTTGAGAAATTAATACATGTACAGAATAAATGGCTTTCAGTTTTTTACATTAACTATGCAACTTGAGAGAATAATTATTTTATGTGCAAGTAATCTTATATAAAGCAACTGATGTTATGTAATTTTGGCTAACTATGAGTTAATCAATAAATGATAAGGAACTGTTATTGAAAACTTATTTTCTGCTTTGCACAAAATGTATATAATATTTTTTCCCTCAGGATTTTGCAATCTGGTTGATGATCAAATTATGAAAAAGTCCAAATTCTTAAAATAACTGACCAAATAAATTATAGGAATTTCAGTAGCTAGCACAACCCAGATAATTGCTATACAGTCCTACCAGGTTGATACTGCTATAGATAAATTCCAGTTTACCTACAGAAAATCTATTTATACTGTAGGGTAGGGAACCTACTTTGGAAATAGCTTCAAGCCTAATTCAATTAGTTTACTGCTTAATTTATATTGTTATGATTTATGAGATGCTGAACTAAGGCAAATAAAGTGATATATTTGTATCATCCAGCAGGGAAAAACCCTGACAAGATCATTTTACTATAAGATTAAAAGGACTGAACAATATTGTGTAATCTGAAGTCTATATAGTATATTACATTTGGGCAGCTATAAACTTTTACTTCATCAAATACTGTTTTGATGTAACTGGGCTCACAACTAACCTAGAACCTGGGTTTTTTTTTTTTTTCAAGTTATCTTTTTAAATTTTAACTATAATCTTTTGACCACCTAACAATTGCAAAAGTTAAAACATTAATTTCCCTACATTATGATCGCATATTCACAAAATTAGAGAATCATGACTTAAGAGCTGAATGGTACCTTAAGAGATTATCCCCCAAATGTCATTTTACAGTTTGTCAATCAAAAGCCTAGAAATATTAAGTGTACTGTTCAAAATGGCAAATGCTTGCTAAATTTTAATTTATACATATACTTTTATGAAGGATGTAAACACTTGCATTTTCATCATCTTTTAGAAACATGCATCATTCTATTAAAAACAAATTTGGAATATTATTTTTAGAGTATATTTGAAATTAATGTGTTTCTGAAAAGAAATGGCTTTAAAGTTGTTTTAGAAATATATTATTATTTTCCCATTTAGAACCATAACAAGATTAGAAACACGATGAGAAACACCTTTACTATTACCTCTTTATAGGACATTTCAGTTTTCTGACAGTCATAATAGTATGCCAAAGTAATTCATAATAATGAACTAGGCCTCTGGTGTACTTAATCCATATATTCAGAACTACATTTAGGACCAGACTTTTTTGTGTGTGCTACCAGATTCTTTATGTAGTTTTTACTAAAAAATAGGAAGTTGTTTTGTACCAGCAACTCTCTATTTCTCCCTTAAACCTTATATCATCTATCACTTCACTGTGTATTTCAATGTTACTTCTGGGTCAGGAACCATAGCATGACAGTGAAGTCTTGGCATCAATGGTAAAAGTAGATTAGCTTGTAGATGATCACTCTCTCCATGTGTCTTTTCATATCACCTTACTTCTATGTCTGTCTCTCTTTAAATTTTCCTTTCATGAGGACACCAGTAGCAATGGATTAGGGACCCATTCAGCTGCAGTATGACCTTATCTTAACTAATAACATCTGCAATGACCCTATTCTCAAATAAGGTTAATTACAACTGTGCTATAAAAGCACACAGAAATGCAAATAGACAAAATAAATCATACATTATTCAAATAGCAACAAACAGATGATGCGTTATACCTTTCATATTTATTTTAAAATTCAGTGGCATTAAGTACTTGCATAATGCTGTGGAACATTATCCATTTCCAAGGAAAATATGTTTTAAAAAACCCAAATAAGTCTAGATAAATAGCTGCTAGTTCTGAGGTTCTATTGAATATGATCAGCATACACAAACCACAGGAGCACACACTCTAACAAACACCAGAGAACTTACTGGGAAAACAAGACAATTTAAAACTGTCAATGCAACACATGGGCCAACAGGAAAAAACAGCCTCCAAAACTAAATACAACACAGAAATAGTATACTGTAAGCGAAAGTCCTCCTGCGCTAGGAAAAGCAGTTTGTGACGCCGGTAAGCATCAAGTTAAAGTAGTTTTGGTGCGTTCTCTGTGGCCACTAAAACGAAGTTAACCTGGGCTTGAAGGAGTCCGTAAAAGCTGCTGCATGCAGTCTAGTGAATTTACGCAATAGGGAGCGGGGAGCACCCACATTGCTTTTATAGGAGTCTTAAATTAATCTTTGACAATGAAAACTTACAAAAAATTAACCTATCACATAGAGAGAGACAAGACAGAGACTAACAAGGTGACAGCTAGGCCAATAAAAGTGGGGAGGTCGCCGGGACTCCGACCTCTCCCGCGCAGCGCTTGGGTGGAGGGAGGCCCAGCCAGTCGGTCGCAGCCCGGAATCCCGACTCGATAGAGTGGGTGGGGCCATGGGAGAGGCCGCTCGCCTCCGCCCCTTCGAGACCCCGAAGGCGCCCTTGTTTACCTCACGGTATTTGACACCCGAGACAAAGGGGCAAGGGAGGAGGGACCTCCCGAGGGAAACTACACAGGCGGAAAGCGCCTTACTTCAAGGTCGGTTTGTAACACCCCTCGAGAGGCGGGAAGAGCCCCCCTCCCACACCCCGCGCGCCCTTTCCCAGGTTCCCTGCAACCTCTTGTCTTCCTTGGATTCCACCCCAACCTCAGCGACAACAGGCGGAGCGGTGCAATCGGTCTGCGGGGCAAGCTCCTCAGTCTCTCCCCATTTATTATTCTTCAGATGGGGCAGAGGAGAAACAGGACCTGAACAGTAGTGAGAGCAGAGGTAGGGCAGGCTGCTTCTGATATCTCCGCGCCAGCAAACCCTGTCGCCGCCGCCAACCCCTAGAAAACGACCCTGAGTCTCGCGACTTGTATTTTTTTTAAATCTGGCGGGGCTTTTCCTTTCGGGCCAACCACTCCCCCCGTTTACTGTCCTAACCAGTCAGCGTCAGGCCCGCCATTTTTCAAACCCTCTTCCTGCTGCCAATCAGGATCGAGCAGTACATTCCTCTCCTGACCGGTTCTAACGGGTCTGGGAGTTAACGACCTGGGCGACCCACCGAACCTGCTAGGCTGTGGGTGGGGGGACGGGCCAGGAGAGACGCCGGCCAATCGGAAGCCCCCATAGGGAGGGGGCGGAGCCTCTTGGAGTTTGAATAATCACCACAACCAATCAGAGAGGTGGGGTGTGGCCTGTGGGTCGGCTCGTCAAGTTGCCGTGGCGCGGAGAACTCTGCAAAACAAGAGGCGGAGGATTGCGTTAGCGATAAACCAGTTCACTCCGGAGCCCTGCGGAGGAAGCTTCTCGTCCGTCCGGCAGCTCCGCGGGACTCTGAGGAAAAGCTACCACCAGGCAAGATTCCCCTTCACCCCCTCGGGGTCGTGGGCCTGCCGTTCCCTCTTCCCTCATAGCCACTTGGCCGAACTGAGCGCTGTGGTTCTCGGGGTCCGCCCTGGCAAGCAGAATCGGGTGCGGGCCGGACAGGGCCGGGGGCTGTGGAGGGCGGGTGTGGGGAAGCTCGCCCCAGCCCGGTTCTGGTAGTTTTTTTGAATGTCGGTCGCGAGGCGACAACTCTAGGGCTCGCGACGTAGAAGCCGGGGGAGGTTTCTGTCAGGAAAGGGGTTCCCGAGGGCGCTCGCGGCGTTCCCTTCCTCCACCCGGGGTGGGGGGCGGGCGGCGGTGCCGGCCTCCGGGAGGGACGTGGTGATCGCGCGTGAGGAGAGTCGGCCGGGACTGCGCGGGTTGGGCCTGGAGGAGCGTGTGCGCGGAGGCGGCGTCGCCGTGGCCCCGGGGCGGGCGGGCCGGGGGGAGCCGGGCTCTGGGCCGCCCTCGCGGGGGGGGGGGGCGGGCGGGCGCGCATTTGGGCGGGAAGCCGAGTCCCGCCGGCGCCCACCCACCGGCTTTCGCCCCACCAGGTGGACGCCGTCTGTCACCATGGGTAAAGGAGACCCCAACAAGCCCAGGGGCAAAATGTCCTCGTATGCCTTCTTCGTGCAAACCTGCCGGGAAGAGCACAAGAAGAAACACCCAGATTCTTCCGTCAATTTTGCCGAATTCTCCAAAAAATGTTCGGAGAGATGGAAGGTGAGAGGAATGCAGAGTTAAGGGTTTTCAGGTGTGTTTTGGGGCCAGGACAGGTGACTAGCAGGCAGGTGACTTGTAACTTTCAACTCCTACGCTGATGACTCGCTCAAGTAAATATTTTAGAGTTTTAAGCAGACTACTTTAGGTTTTTGTTTTTAAGACTACTAAAACTATGCTACTAGCTAAGGAAAATGCGGCCCTTAAATATTATCTACATCATCTTAGATGTATATAGCTTACAGTTTTGCTGTATTTTTACTGCTCCTTTCATGCCCACAGACCATGTCTGCAAAGGAAAAGTCAAAGTTCGAAGACATGGCAAAAAGCGACAAAGCTCGCTATGACAGGGAGATGAAAAATTATGTTCCTCCCAAAGGTGATAAGAAAGGAAAGAAAAAAGATCCCAATGCTCCTAAAAGGCCTCCGTAAGTTTTTTTCTTTTTTTTTTTTTTTATCACTCAAGTTGCCCCCTGATTTTTCATTCAGTTTATTAACTCTGTTGCTTCCTTTCAGATCTGCCTTCTTCCTGTTTTGCTCTGAACATCGCCCAAAGATCAAAAGCGAACACCCTGGCCTATCCATTGGGGATACTGCAAAAAAATTGGGTGAAATGTGGTCTGAACAATCAGCCAAAGATAAGCAACCATATGAACAGAAAGCAGCTAAGCTAAAGGAGAAATATGAAAAGGTACACCGTCTTACGTTTTAAAGCCATGGTTGAAATTAGGTAGATGTTGTCTAATTATGTTAGGAGTTAGATGAAAACTATAGAAAGTTGAGAAGTTTAGACAATCTTGTATTAATGGTTGTCAGCTGTAATTTGAAAAAGGCCTAATGAAAATTAAATACTTAAGCAACAGCAGCTAATTGAAACCTTACTTTTGACTGAAACCAGTATTTGTAGCATTGGTAGGTTCTTGCATGTAGATTTCTTTGTGGTTATATAGGTCTCTTAGTTTGGAAAAATGGAGGGCCAGATGTATTTTTAGGTATATCAAAAATGTGAACTTAAGAGGGGGTGCCAAGTGAGGTAAATGGATGTTGGTAGTGAAAGTACTGACATTGATACCACCCCATCATTTTAACACCCTTAGCTTTCAAAAGCCTGAGGGAACAAATGCTTTCAAAACTGAGTTCGACTCTGAATCAAACTTTAGACAGTCACCAGGGTTATTGGTCAATAATCTTAGATTGTTTACAGCTTAGTGGTTTTCACAGTTGAGAAATGACACCGGATGTTGATTTTATATTCTTGACAACATTTCAGGATATTGCTGCATACCGTGCCAAGGGCAAAAGTGAAGCGGGAAAGAAGGGCCCTGGCAGGCCAACAGGCTCGAAGAAGAAGAATGAACCAGAAGATGAGGAGGAGGAGGAAGAAGAGGAAGATGATGATGAGGAGGAAGAGGATGAAGATGAAGAATAAATGGCTATCCTGTAATGTGTGTGGAGTGTGCATGTGTGCTCAGGCAATTGTTTTGCTAAGAATGTGAATTCAAGTGCAGCTCAATATTAGCTTCAGTATAAAAACTGTACAGATTTTTGTATAGCTGATAAGATTCTTTGTAGAGAAAATACTTTTTTAAAAATGCAGGTTGTAGCTTTTTGAGAGGCTACTACATACAGTTAGATTTTAAGGCTTCTGATGTTAAAATGTTTCTAAATATTTAATGGTTTAATTTCTTGTGTATGGTAGCACAGCAAACTCATAGGAATTAGTATCAATAGTAAATTTTGGGTTTTTTAGAATGTTGAATTTTGTTTTTTAAAAAATTTTGTAATAAAATTATGTATATTATTTCTATTGTCTTCGTCTTAATATGCTAAATTGGATGTTAAAAAACTGGGTCTGGGACCATGTCAACATTTTTTTTAGACAACCGATTTAGTAAAATTTTTGGTTAAAAAGTCATATCTGTCCATATTCATGTTTACAAAATGTTATAAAAAGTTAGATTTGGAATTTAATGAACTTTAAAAATTTGTTTTACAAATGAATGAGTTTTATTTACATTTCTGTTTGTTGGCAAATGTCCCTCAGGTTTTTAAACTGACACTATGGAGGGAAACTAATAGGAGGGCAGAGAAACTAGTACAGTGAATCTATCTAAAAACAAACAAGAGCATTGTAACAAGCTTTAAATTTGCGAGTGAATTTTGAGTTAAATCTTTTAAAAATTAGTGTGGTCTTAACCTTTAGAATTTGGGATAACCAAAGAAAGCATTTGAGGTGATTATTGGGATCTCCCATGACTAATTAGTTTCACTAGAATTTATATTTCGGGGGAAGCAATTATTTGGGAAATGCTCATTTGAGGAAGCAGCTTATATTTGAATCTAGATAACTCGTGTAGTTAGGCTATTAGGAAGTTTACCGTCTGCTAAATAATCGAAGAAAACTTTCATCGATAGTTTTATAGTTAAACCTGACAATTTTGGTTATCTATGAAGTTTTAAAATAGAAGCCAAAATTCTTATTACCCAACCATGGGAGCCTTGGTTGTCTCTTATTATTTGAAATGTTGGGTAAGGATTGTTTCATTTCTTAAGTAGGAAATACAAAGTTTTGTCAATTGGAAGTCAGGTATTAGCATAATTATCAGAGTGAATGGACTCAGGTGAAATCTTCAAACTTCTTTATGATCTGTTAATCATCCCAGTGGTTGCAGGTTTAAATGTGGGGCTTTTTTGTTGATCGTAAGATAAAAACATGTTTTAATATTTTCTGGTGTTAACTTAAACATTAAAAAATTGGGAGTAGTGTATTTTAGACATACCCTATGTCTGTCTGGATCCCAGTTCCCCAGTTCTACCGAATATCTGGCTGCATGAACTTGACCTCAGCTTATTTTTCCCCATTTGTAATATGGGGTTGGTACCTATTTCACAGTGTTGTAATGATTAAATGAAAGTAATAGCGCAGAGGATATGTTCAGTAGGAGTTTCTGAAATTGAAAGAAACGATTTCTAAATCTACAAATTAGACCAATAAGACCTATCAGGTGCTATATCACCTTTATCTTTGAGAATGTTCCTGCTTTCAAGACTACATGATTTCAAGGAGTAGTTGGAAAGCATTGAAATTGGGGTAGAAATTAGGTTCTATTCCAGACCAGCCAGTACTTTTAGGTATGTTTATGAAATTCCCTTATTTTCTTTTAAAAAATAGGTCATAATGGTACAAAATGTGAAAGGGCTCTGTAGTGGACAGTTTACAGCCTTGCTTCCCAATTAACCTGGATCTCCCAGGATGCGACCTCCAAAATGCAATAATCTACCCATGAAGAGAGACGAGCGTAATCATACATGTATGTGTATTTAAATTTCATACAAGGAAGCTTACTATATAGATCCTGCTTATTATTTTAGAGATTGTTCTTAGTACAGCAGAGCTGCCACATTCATTTAGCTACCTGCATAGTATCTGCATATGTTGAACATAATTTAACCAGTTCCCTAAAGATTGTATTTTTTTGGGGGGGGGGGCGGATAAGAACCATATTGCCGTGAATATCCTTGTATGTAATTTCAAATAATTAAAAAAAAAATGAAGTTACACATCTTAAAATTTGCTAATTATAATAACAAACCTGTACTTGGTATATATGCTAGAAACTTCTTGTGTTTTAACTTACTGAAGCCTGCCAAAATTTCTCAGAAGTTGCACTAATATATACTCCATAGCAATAAGTGTTTTAGAGTGCCTATTTCTTCATCTCAACATTAATAGTTCTCAAACTTCTCGATCTTTGCTATTCTATTAAAAATTATTATTCTGAGTAGCATGATGAAATCTCTTGACCCCTGATCCATTACACCCAGACCTGAATCATGCCTTTGTTTAGTATGTCCATTCTATGTGCTACGTGCCCATTAGTCACTTAGTAGTGGTCTCAGTTATCAGACTGGTTATACACTTGTTATAATTGTTCTTATTGTTAATCTCTACTGTGCCTAATATATAAATCAAACTATCATAGGTAGGTATGTATGTATGTATGTATGTATGTATGTATGTATGTATGTATAGGAAACATCAGTATTTATAGGGTTCCACTGGGCGTCTTGGAATGTATCCCCCATGGATAAGGGGACTACTGTGCTACATTTTACCTAGTGCCAGAAACAAATATTTGTAGACATAAATGCCCAAGATAGAGGGAACAGCAACTATTTAGCTCAGTCCTGTTGTTTGTATGGAAACGGATCTAGGATTCCTAAATCTCATAAATTTTCAAGTGGAACTAGAAATCTGGATTTTAAAAATAATATGTGAATTATAAATTTGGCAATGAATTCCAATGTCCAGCCAAAACATGTCTATAGGTTAAGATTATGCCTGTAGGTCACCAGTTTGCCACTTCTATAAATTAAATGGTATAGGTGAATATAAAATTGTTAATAATATTAACATGAGTTAGGGCTGTTCAGAAAAGTTTATGTATACCTTCTAGCTAAGCATAGTTTTTATAATTGTCTAAGAAACCCCTCTTGCCCTGATTGGAAACTCATCTACCCTCTTATCCTGTAGTAAATGTAAATACAGGTATTATTTTTGAGGTTGTAATGGAATTTCATTGTGCTCCTGGGCCTTTGTTCTTCAGGACTTACCAGTGCAGACTTCTCTCTTAGCCTCATTCTAGGAGTTATAGCTGTAGAATAGTGGCTCAGGAGCACAATTATGTTATCGCATTAAAAGGAAAGAAAAGTAACATGCAATATGTAGCATCAAACTTCAGAACTGAAAATAAGCTTTACATCCATTGGTCCAGTCTCCTATCTACAGTAAGACATGGTGGTTAACAAGGACAATGTCCTAGGCAACCAACAAGAGATGGTAAAACATTAATTCATTCACATTATGTATTATTCTTTGATTCTCCACATTTTTTCCAATAAAGACAAGATGGGCAATTACAAAGAAATTAAAATACAAACATACAAAAGGAAAAACAAGGTTATAAAAGAAATTAAGAGTGAGCTGATAAGCTTACACTTGGGAATCAGATCAGTGTTGGGCTCTGTTTCTTATTGGTTTAGTAACATCAGGCAAGTCCTGTGACCTTTCAGTTTCTTCATCTGTAAAATTGGAAAATTTTTTGAGGGTAATGCATTTAATGACTCCAATACTAAATTTGTGAGTTTGGACAAGCTTTACAACCTCTTTATCACATATAAATGTATAACTTACTCTGTGTTTAATTTTAGTTGCTTTTGATTTTACAGAAAGCGTGTGCTGAATGAAGTCTTTTGGGAATTGCCTTTCCCTCATCAGTATCCTACTTACTTGTTTACAACTAATTCATTCATGTTCATCGCTGTGTAACATTCCATCATATGATTATACCGTAATTTATCCATTCTCTTGTTGATGGGTGTTTAGGTTGTTCCTGGGGTTTTCATTATTCTAAATGGCAATGCTATAAAAATTTCTGCACAGGTTTCCTGGAATTCAAGTGCATGCCCCTCCCGTAACCTGCCTTGTAAATTCCAGCCATCTCAGCAGCCTCAGACTCCCATTCTCTGCCTCTTCAGAGAGATAACCACTGAGCTTAACCTTCCTGTACCATGGCCAGGAAAGTTCTCCCAGGCAGACAGACATGGTGAACCTGAGGTTCACCTTGTGTTTCCTTTCTCTCAATCATCACCATCTGCTTTGCCAGTTATGCAACTCCTGAAAACAGTTGCCCCATATATTTTGTCTGGTTTTATAGTTGTTTAGGACAGTGGGATAAGTCCAATACTAATTACTATGTCATGGTCCGATGTGGAAACCTAATCTCTATTTTCTACTGAAAGTTTTAGTTTTGAGCATTTAATCATTAACATAGCCTGTTAATTTGCTCATATCAAAAGCCCAAGAGAAATTTCATTTAAAGATAATTTAGATACACTATCTTAAATATTCTTCGAGATGCACTTAGTTCTATCCAGGGTTAAATTGGACCACTGAAAACTATATTCTGCATATGCTATATGAATGGTTTGAGGTAGATAATTTATTCCCTTATGGATAACCATTTCACCCCCAGCTTATGAAGTTTAACTTCTGAACTTCATTTCCTCACTTGTAAAGTGGAGGTAATGATATCATATTTGAAGCACAGGTACACACACACATAGCCTTTAGAGAGGGTCTGCAGTGTAGCTGTCTTAATTCTGAATAAAGAATGATTTTAAGACTTTGAAACCAGGTAATAGCTGACATATTACTCTGACTATATGCAGGAATTATTCTAAGTTAATGTTAACTAATTCAATCCTAGTAACAATCCTATGAAATAGCCACTCCTCTTTTCTCCATTTTACAAAAGGGAAAACTGAGGCATAAAGGTCAAATAACTTATCCAAGGTCACACCAGTAATTTGTTGTGGAATAGGCATTCTAATACAGACAAGTCTACACTTACACCACTATTCAGATGAGCAGACTGTAACATCATTCTATTATAAAAACTATAGAGCCTTTCACCCCACCTCTGTTCATATGTGGGCCCCACTCCTGATTCACTTAGAAAATCACCAACTGATATCCACCAACCTCAATTGTGGGCATTGCAATATTCTTAAAATGAGAATTGCAAAGCAATTATTGAATTTAGAGACAGTCTTTCTTTTAATCTCTAATTCCAGGGATAGTGGTCTTCTAAAATCATTCAGACTTTTGTCTATTTTCTTGCAACAGATTGATTCTAATGAATGATATGCATTTTCATAGTGCTCAATACCTTTTTAAAGTGCTTTCACATGAATTAATTTTCACATGCCCAAACTACTGGCCTACTAGGTAGTTGTCATGTTTTCCACTGAATTATAAGTGATTTTTCCCCCCTAATTACATTCTGTCCCAAAATGAAACTTATTCCAAGATCCCTGGGAGAGACTATCTTAAGAAATAAGTATGCCCCCAGATACTCCAGTCTGGAGCTAGGTCACATTTTCATATTTCTTAGGCAAAGCAGCTGAGAATTAGAAGACAAGAGCCAAGTTAGTTGAGAGTAAGTTTCTCAAATCAAGCCAGCCACTTACTGTAATGTTTATAGTCATATCTTCTCTTGAGACGCCACATTTTGGGCCACAAGGTCGTATGGCCAATTTTTAACTTCGTTTTGGTAGGCTTTCTTTCTTTCCACTTAGTTGGTCAGGTTGTAAAGAATTTTGACTTAAAGAAATTTTTGCTTTCAATAGGCAATTATGTTGTAGAATATACTGTCAAGAAAGATATGTTGCTGGGATTGCTTTTTATAATTGGATAAGTGACTTAAAAAATTGCTGTACGTAGGCAACCAGAGATAAAAATAAATCTTTGTTTCCTTCCTACAGAAAGGTAAGCTCTGAGTATTCTAAGCACACTCTAAGTAGAATTCTAACCAACACTCAAGCACATACTCAACATGTAACTATGGTTTATAATAGTTTAGCTATTATGTTAATCTTATAAACAATAAAATCATGTAATTACTTAAACATGCAGTGTTTTGATTTAGAAATGATTACAAGCACTGAAAAAAACCCATGAATTAAAATACAGTATTTTATTTTTTCTCACCTAAAAAACAAGCAACCCAGAATTAAGATATACATAAACTCTCAAATTTATCCCTAATAAAATTTTGAATATTTATACAATTTCTACAGAAACATACAGTGTATCAAAATCTGCACAAATCAAATTTATAAAATGTGTAGAAATGCATAGTGATATTATCAACTTACAAAGCAAGGAATATGGGAATTATTTCCAAAGCAGCCAACAGTAGAAAATAGTCATTATGGCAGCAGCTTCTGATGTTTTTTGTGTTTGATAAAGTTTCTGATTTCAATAGAAGATAGATTTCAGAGAGGATCTTAATGAACTGCACAAAATATCCGTTTAAAATTTACATGCACAGTTTATGTGCCACCTTTCTTAGGCCTATGCATAGTTAACAAGGTTATAATATATTCAACAAGGAAAATGGAGCCTATTTGAAAACACACAAGTAATTAAAGTACCAATTCTCTTGGTTTCTTTTTTATAGTTGATTTATTTTGCAATTATATAAGCATAAAAATGTATTCCTTTTTAAACATCTCTAAAGATGAAGTTAAAATGGTTGATCATAGATCAGTAGCAAAATACAAATTGACGATTCAAAATTATAAATAAAATTCTGTTTATGATGTTTAACTGACTCCAAATTTAAGAACTGGAAGAAACAAATTTGTAGACTTTTAAACAAATGTAGATTTTTTTCTTTTCTTTTTTGAACGTTGATTAAAAATATTTCCCTCTGGCAGTAGTAGTTTGTGAATTTTCACTGTAATGATATCATGATTACAGGATCAAAAATGCTTAATTTATTTGCCATTCCTGACCTCATTATGTTTCCCAACCCCCGCTCAACATAGTATTTTAAACTTATTTAGAAATTAAAATCTAATTGACCCTTTGTGGTATTTGGTTTTCCTATACTGTCTTAATAAAAGTTTAAATCTAAACAAGTCTTTTCACTGGAAAAATACTACTAGAAATATGCTTCCTAAAAAAAAAAAATACGAAACACTAGGAAACTAATGCCTAATTTAACAGAAAGTTCAAATTTATTAATGAATTGTTTTTTAATAGCTTTTATTTTAAAAATGTATAGGGAATTTCACTTAGATGAAGAGAAAAATGAAACATTCATTCACTCTTGGCTTGAAAGGTTGCACAGCTTAGGTTATAATGCACAGGAGTTTTTGTAAGGCTTAATCTAACAAGGGCTTGGAACTTCTTAACTCAGTCAGAATGAACCTTTGATATGTTTATAGTGGTGTTTTGTTGTTTTTGTTAGCCCCATTTTGAGGTTTCAAACTGATAATTATTTATAGTTTTCTATAGTGACAGGTATTGAGGAAAAGCAAATCCCAAATGTCAGCGGACAATTTTTCTCTAGTTGGCAGACACTTTTGCTCTCTCTCTTAGGAGTTGGTATCGACAGAGGGCATTGGGAATGCCAGCGATCAAGGGGGTTAATGCCATACAATCTTCAATCCATATGAAAGAGCCTTGGGATGTTTCACACTGTCATTTCTTTTTCAAGCCATACAACATTCAATTTCAGAGCAAACGGGAGCACATAAATTCATTTCTGAGTAATACAAGTATTCCTCATACCGGTGACAATTCCATCATTACCATCCTATAAATTTCATCGAAAGCTCTTAAAATAGATACTGAGAAATGAAAGAGGCACTAAATGTGTTGAAATTCACCTTTCAAAAAAGCAGCATGACTGTGAAGGAAGGCCACGTTGGCTAATAACCTGTGGCAGTGCTTCAAAAAGATGTAAAATTAAATAAAGGACACAATAGGTTGATAATCACCAAGTTATATATGAAAGTCTGGTCACTCCAACCTTTTTTCAAGTGTGTTAAAAAAAAAAAAAAAATCAAACTGCCTTTCAGACCCCTGAGTGTAATCCCAAAGAAGACAACAATGCTTTTAACTCTGTTGTAAACAAAACAGAGTTAAGTGCACAAATTACCAACATCATCTTAAAACGAAACAAAACAAAAGATGTAAACATCTACAAAGTTTAAGGTAAAAGCAGTTTTGTAAACAGTAACTGCAGATGATAACGTTATTGTAAAATCACAGTTTATTAATGTCCTTCAAACTTATCAGGAGGTTCTGGGTTCGATGCTGTACAGAATTAACAATAGTTGCAGCAGGTTTCAGGCGTTTTTCAGTCCTGTGAAAATTTACGTGTCAGCAGGTAGGTTATTGGTTTCTTTTATTCTTTCTAAACACTATGGATGTTATTCATTTCCCACTTTTGAGTCATTTTACTAGAGTCACAACTGGAGAGGAACACTTGATGTAGGACTTCGGAGCGGTCTAAGCACTTTCCAGATGGAATGTGAGTAAATTTGTTCAGGTTCTGGAAAACACAGGAAAAAGAGGTTTTAAATTTGTACATTTTTTGATGTCACTGACAGCAGAAGAAGTCATCGCTTGGCTTTCATAAGAAGATAATTCAAATCAGTAGGCTGTCATCTCGTTTTGTTGATGATTTCCTTTACTTTACAAAACCTTTTTAGTTTAGTGTAGTCTCATTATTTTTTCTTTTGTTTCCCTTGCCCAAGGAAACATATCCAAAAAAATATTACTAAGAACAATGTCAGAGAAGAAAGTTTACTGCCTATGTTTTCTTCCAGGAGTTTTATGATTTTGGTCTTACATTTAAGCCTTTAATCCATTTTGAGTTTATTTTTGTATATGGCATAAGAAATTGGTCTAGCTTCATTTTTTTTTTTTTTGCATGTATCTGTCCAGTTTCCTCAATACAATTCATTGAAGAGACCGTCTTTACCTTATTTCCCTTCCCCACTACATATGCCTTAGTTTAGCCCTCATCATCTGTTTGTTGTAGGTACCTTCAAGTAGCTCTGGGCTTCTCAGAGGGTGGTCCTTGAGCTACCTACAATTATATCTGTAAGATCAAAACTATTTTCATAATAATACAAAGACTCCATTTGCCCTTTTCACTGGATTGACATTTATACTAATGGCACAAAAGTAATGGTGGGTAAAAGTGCTAGTGTCTCAGTATAAATCAAGTAGTGACAAAAAAACTGTACTAGTAGTCACCTTCTTCATGGATATGCACTCACAGTTAAAAGAGAAAATGCCAATTTCATTTAAGAATGTCCTAGATGAAGCAGTTAAACTTATTAGTTTTATTAAATGACCCTTGGGTATACTTTTAAAAATATTCTGTAAGATGAAACGGGGAATATGCATAAAGCACTTCCATATAGTGAAGTACCATGTGTTATCTTGAGGGAAAACACGTGTGCAATTGTTTGACTTGAGAGTTCAAGTAGCTGCTTTTTTCAAGGAATGTCATTCTGACTTGAAAGGTCAACTAACAGACAAACTATGATTAGTCAAACTTGGGACTTTGTAGATATCTTCTTGAAGTGAGTCTGCCACTTCAAGGGAACAAAAATCCACAAATCTGATAGTATTTGTTGCCATTGGTAAAATTTGAGTTTTCAAGCAAAAATGAAGAATTTTGGAAAACTTATATCCACCACCACGAACTTGACAGCTTCCTAATACTTAAAGATGTTTCTGATGAAATTAGTGGTTATATTTTTTGACATTATACAATGAAATGTGTTAACATTTAGAAGATCATCATAACTTAGTGAATCAATATTTTCCAAATGAGCAATGCATGATATTAGAAAAGCTGACATGAGGAAAAATCCATTCAAAGTGTAAGACAGACCAATGGATTTTAGTGTAATGTAGGACAAAATGTTCACTTACATGGTTTCAGATTCTACACAGCAAATAACTTTTTAAGAAGCTACCACTTATGGAGTTGCAGTGTAGCATTAAAGAAGAATAGCCAAAATTATTTGGAAAGGCTATTAAATTATCCCTCCTTTTCCAACTGCATGTTTATGTGAAGCTGGATTTTCCTCATATACTTCAACTAAAATGACATATGACATTAAATTGAATGCAGAAGCGGTATGAGAATACAGCTGTCTTCTATTAAACCAGACATTAAAGGGATTTGTAAAACTATAAAACAATGCCATTCTTCTCACATTTTTGGAAAAAAAGTTAGTTTTCATTAAAAGTGTTAAAACATGTAATATGGTTTGTATTATTTTTACATAAATTAATACATGAGTACTTGCAAAATTTCTCGGACTGAATTTCTAATTTAGGATATATTGTTAGTTATAACATCCATAAACAAAATCTGTCTGAGGAGAGTCTCAATTATTTTTAAGAGCGTAAAAAGAACCCAGAGACCGGCAAGTTTGAGAACTCCTAACAAAGCTGATCTTGCTTTATCAGTCCATACTTCAGAATGTTTCCAGAATTATTTTCCTAAAAGTATCTGTTGTGTCCTATCACTGCATTCATCAAATAATATCAACTATTCTCCAAAACTTACAGAATGAAGATCAATGTTCTTTCATATGGAAGACAATTTAGGGATACCGAACTAAACATGATTCCTAGAATTTTCTACGCTTTTATGCCACACCTTTGCTTACCCAGTTTTATTTATCCTCCATGAAAAGCCTTTTTATACCTCAAGACCTGGTACAATGATGCTTCTTATGTGAAGCTCATCAGAAATAATTCTTTCTATTAATCTCTCTTTTGCTATCCGATGGCATTTTGCCTATTTTTATTTCGGCATCTTTTTTTCCTTCTCTGCTTTTGTAGTTAGTATGCTGTGTTTTAGCTATTTTTCGAAGCCACCGTATCATTGGGCCCCAGCTAACATTTAGTAATGTCTGAGGCACAAGTGTATATTCAGTGTTATGCCCTTTACTTTTTAATGGTAGTTCCTGGTCTGCTAGCCTTCTTTTACTATTTTACTAACATTGCTCTCACTGACCTCTATCATTTATTAATATTATTCATTTCTTTGTGTTAATCAATGCTTTATCCTTTAGAATTTATGCTAATATTCTCCTTCCTGACTTGTTATAAGAATCGGCAACTGACACATACTAACTACTTCATAGTAATTATCTATGAATGATAACTGGGAATTTTAAGCTGGGTCATTATAACATACCTACATAGCAAACAAGTACTTGCATGACAGATAGGTATGATAATGAACATTAAATAAGCAAATAAAGTTGAGGGTTGCCTCATTCTTTCAGTTTGGGGCAGCTTTCCCAAATTTATGTTTTATAGTAAATTGATTTATTTAAGCAAGTCAAGACTTTCAAAATTATACATAAATCCATTAATATGTTGGAATCCTCAACTTGGCACAGAACTTTTTTTTTTTGCTTTTTAAAAATTATTATTTTTTAATTATGGTGTCATTGGTTAAAGCACAGAACTTTGACATTCATAGCTAAAAGAGAAAAATTGCTCCCTCCTGCAGTGTCAACTGAATAGCTAAATATGACCTTTAAAGCAAGAAATAGGCAACATTTATCCTGTCGTATTTAGCAAAGGATAAGGAAGTTGTGAAGGCCGAGATTCCAAGTATTATTTGTCTGTCTCTATCTCCACCTACTGGACAACATGAAATATAAACAATATTTTGTATGTTATGTATATTTATCCTTCCAGTTACTGAAATTAGTGGGTCTTGTGGACATCTTGTGATAGCCTTACATGACAATATTGCACCAGAGAATAAAAGCGATGATTCATTATGGAACAATAAGTCACTCGGTGCTCAGGAAAACAAATGACTAAATGAGAGGGAAATGCAAGTCAATTTGAATATAAGTTTTAAGATTTATACATCTAATTCCACATGATAGGTGTTATTAAAATTAAAATAAAATAGCATATATTATTATTTCAGAAGTTGAAATGCAGAATACCTTAAAGTACTGCCATTCCTTAAATTCATTCAGATTACAGTGTGTAATCATAATTTTTGATCCATCAGGTCCCTTTGTCAAACACTGGTCATACTGCATAAGTTGATTAGCTTCATTGATTCGGAAAAGCTATAAAAAAAAAAGAGAAGCACTTTCTCTGCTGATATACATTAAACAAACAGACAATGCCTATAATTAAACTCAATGACTCTTATTTTTCTATAATTTTTCTGTGTGTTCAGAACTGTAAGTCCAAAGACACGAATTATAGTCATTTCAATATTAGCAAAGACCCAACTAACACTTAAAGGATTATATTCTTTAGCCTCTTAGATATATAAAATAAGTCATTAACACATATTTATCATGTACCAACAATGTGAAAAAATGAAAAAGTGGAAACATAATGTTTCACAATCTAAAGTAGAGGCAAGAAAAATACAGAAGGAAGTAATATATATATTAGTGAAATATGCATTACTGGCAATAACATCTCAGCTTATTAGGGCAAAATGTGGAATACTGAATAATATTTGCAAATAAAATTATTAGGGAGCGAGACTTACATAGTTATGTACTCACACAAGACTATATTCTAATCTCTTGTATCAGACATAAATCCCAGATTCTGACTGCTTATGTGAAAACCAGCACTACTATTACCCCTTTAAGTAAAAGTTTTACCATTGTTAGTTGTTTTACAGAATGTTTTACTTTGCCAACCAAACAAAATTACCAAATTGAAAACCAAAAGAAATGCCATGATCAATAAGCCTGACAGCTCTCACTGAAGAATCGGTTTAAATTGAAAGGGTGGTTATTTACCTGATTACCCCCCATCCTGTGGCAGGGTCCCAGCTCAGCAAAGCCTCCATTTGTTTTTCCCATGCTATCAATGCAGTAAACAGTTTCAAAGCCTCTGATCTAAAAAAAATGAACAAAGAACCAAAACTCAGGCAACTGTTTAGTTTTTAATAAGCACTAGTATCAGAGTAAAAGAGTTTCATGTTAAATGCTGCAGTTCACAGTGGAAATCTGGGTATGTGTAATGCCAGGTTCCTGCTGTACTGTCAGTCCTGGAGGGGTTTAGAGCATGGCAGTCATCTTGGAAATAATTTACAGTCTTGAAGTCAACACTGGAATGAGCTCATTCTAACAAAGTGCACTGGCCTATAGATTTTGATAAAATAGCGCAGAAGAAAAAATAAAAAGATACTATTAAGTACAATTTCAGATTCATGATAATTCATGTGAATGAGAAAGAAATGAGTAATGTTACCTAACCACAGTGGTATAAAACACTGGCCCTAGATGTCTAGATCAGAACTGAATTTGTAAGGTAACTTTCCCAAACGGCCATGTGGCACTTTTGGTAGCCAGCTCCAGGGAGCTAGGGGGCCAAGGATATGGCAAGTGGGCCAGGCAGTGAGACTTTTCTCTGACTATAGATAATGTAGGTGAGAAGCAAACACAGGTTTCCATCTTTGGCATGACATTTTATATAAAAATAACCTTTCCTTTTTGGAAACAATGAAATGACAACATAGATCAATACCTTATTTTCTGTTAGCATTAATTAATTCATTCACTTGATAAACACTGTCTGAGTGCCGATTGTATATGGGGTCTCTGTGTTAGACACGATGGCAAACAAGCACTTACAGACTGGCTGAAAGAGACAATTTTGAGCGTTATGAAAAACCATGGAAAGATCACAGGACTGAGTCTTTCTGATGGAGTGGGAAAGAATAACAAAGGCTTTTCAGTATTGGTGATCTCTTTTTTGAGAGCAGTAAGATAAGCTGGAATTAGCCACGAATGGGAGTTGGAGTGAGGGGCTGAGAAGTGGCAGGAGCCAGAGGGAGCAGACGGTGTCCCAGGCTAGAGCCCTGTGTGCCTAGACTGAGGGGAGGGAACACGAGGTCGGGTGGTCCAGGCAGTTGTAACTGTCTGGTAGAAAGGTGGGAGAGGTTATTAGACAGTTTTTACCCAAACTTTTCCCCAAGAATTTTTCTCTTTCAATCACACCTTTCCAACTCTCTCTGCCTTCTCCCAAACTCAGTCTCCAATTAATACACTTTGAGATCTGAATACCGGCTGATACTTACTTCTCCCCAGTCAACATTTTTGGGTGGCAAAGGGTAGTGTGAGGTGATATCATAAGCTATTTCTTCCATGAACCATTTGAAACTTTTGCAGTTGTGATCTTCTCGAAATTTTTTCAGCTCAGAGATGTCCCCATACGGTAACGCCTTTGATTCAGGACGGCTAGCATAGAAGTAGTCTTTATACTCATCCCACCAAACCTCTACAACTCTAACATAATTCTGTGAAAAAGAAAATAAGTGTCATTATGACAAAAATATTTATAATGTCATAAACAGCTTATCTTAGACATATGAAATATGACTAACATATAACAAACTTATTTCAAAAGGACCTATTATTTAATTCGACAACAAATGCAGCTGAGCTGATGACATTAATATGTTAATTGTCAAAGGTAAAAACATCAAACATATAAAAAGTGATAGACAGACTCTTAGCTGCAAGAGAATATGTGTTCTAAGATAATACAGTTACCCTGCTTCTAAAGGGAGAAATACAAACCTAGAGAGCATTTATGACAGGCCAGCTAACACTGGTATTCCTCCCAGAATCATCTCTTTCCATTAAACTATACTACTAGCATGCATATGAAAAAATCTCACTTCAGAAACCATTATGAAAAACAATAGCTCTATTTAATAAAACACATTTTTATAGGTTACTCGGTTACTCTTGTTACAACTATAACAGGACCATTTTACCCAGAATTAACAGGATATTTCCCCCAGTTGGTATACTTTAAAGAAAAGCAACTTAGGAACAATAAAATAAGTTGACATTGTGATAACCGACAAAAGTTTTACTAATTTCTAAGGTTTTATTGAACGAGAGGCACGAATACAGGTGAGAGATTTAGTACGTACTCAATCTAGTCCCTGGTATTCTGCATCATGTACCAGCAGACTTTTACTATAAACGGCCAAAGAGTAAGTATTTTTGGCTTAGTGGGCCGTAAAGCTTTTGCAGCTCCTCGACTCCACTGCTGTAGTGAGAAAGCCACCACGGACGACACGCAGGACGGCGGCTGTGGGCTGTGCTGCGGCAGGACGCTATTTACCAGAAAGGGCTGGGCTTGGCCTCTCAGCCACAGTCGCTGACCCCTATTTTACATCAGGGGTGGGAACACTGGTGATCAGATTAAATTTTCCAGGCTACGTGGCAACTATCAAAGGGTGAACATGCTCCTGTAGGCATGTTGTTGCAAGAGCCAGGACGGCTGGGTAAAAAAACAAAGTTTTAAGCAGCATATCCTAAAAAAAGCATGCAATGTTATTGCTAAATATTTTGAATCCTTGCAAATCTATCCAAAATTGGACACAGCCCATGTCTTCCAGATACTAATGAAAATACAGAATTAAGTACACACATGTAATGTTACAGCAAGGAAAAAAAAACAAAAAACATTTAATTGCTTGGGATGGACAGGGCCAGAGGAGTACCATGGAGAGGTACTGGATATCTCCATCTCGAAGGGGTAGTTATTAGGTGGGAATGGTATTAAGGGCAAAGAGAAATGCAAATAAAGTGTGACAAATCATGGTGTGTTTGGAGTCCTCCAGGTAGTTTACCATAACTGGAATGCAAGATTCACTGGGAGAAAACCTGCCTCGGTTTCTTCATTTTGAGATGAGAATAATTGTAGTCCTTAGAGTTTATTGTGAAAGTTTAAAAGTTAATCCATGTAAAACATTTTGATTTGTGTTTAGTACCTAGTAAGCACTCGAAACACGTGAGCTATTATTTTCATGGATCTTTTTTAAGGACTTTGAGTTTTATCCTTTACACGCGAGTCATCCAAAGGTTTTAAGTGGGTAACAGATATCAGGTTTAATTTTCAGATGAGTAACAGTGGTGGTGAGTGGAGAATGGATGAAGGGTGTTGAATGTGACAGTGAAGAGCCAAGCGGGAGGCTACTGCATATGCATGGGAGAGATCTGAAGACCTGCACGAAGCACAGAAAGCAATGGATTTAAGAGACAGGTATGAGGTGGGACCCTCAGGGTCTGAGAAGGTGAGAACTGAAGAGGACGACCCTATCAAGCTCCCTGTTTCATTCATGGGCAAATAGAGAATACAGGAAAAGGTACTGCTTTTGAGAAAAGGTTAAAAAGTTCAGCTTTGACTTCGCTGAGTTTGAAGTATCTAAGGGGATAATTCTGGAAAACAACTGACTATATAGGTCTGAAGCTCAGAGAAGACGTATGGGTCGGATAAACTGATGTGGGCCATTGGCACACTGGTGGCTGAAACTGGAGAAAAGAAAGGCCTGGCACACTGTAGGCATTTACTAAGAGTGTGCCGGACGTGACACTTAGTACCCTGGTAGTTTTTATGCTATCTACAGTTAATTTTGACAGTGGGCATTTCCCTCTCGTCTCTTGCCCTTTTCCTTGCAGCGAGATCTTGAATCAATTTGACTTTTCATTAATTCTTCGTGATTGTGGGTATGACTCCAAGGGCAGGTTCTCTTCCTGTAGTGGCAGTTAGGCCTGGTGTTAATTTGCTGCTATCTTTGTTTTATCATGGACGTTTTAATCTCATCCCCTGTTGTAGTGGGGGCTCCATTTTGCCATTTCTAAGGGAATTTGGCCACTTAGAAAGCTCTGTGTTGGTTCTTAGCCTAGCTGTTTCTGCTTCCGTTATCTGTTCCCCTTTTGGGAACTCTCTGGAGTTGTAGCTGCAGTCAAAATAAACCTCCTCCTGCCTCTGCCTTGGTGAGGGGCTCTGGAAAATGAAGGGCATCATTGTTAGAGTCTCTCAGAATTTATGACAGCAGCTCGGCCAAAGAAACTTCAAAGTTGTTGCCAAGGACCGAGGCCTTCGTCCTCCTAGCGGTGGGACATGTGGCCTCTGAGTTAAGTTTCCTGGGTTTGAGGGATGAAATGTATTAATCTTTTGCAAGTTCTGTTCAAAATTTGATTTTGTTTACTGTAAAAACTCCTATTAAAAAGCAGACAAAAATAATATTTTACTCATTGTGAATGAGGGAAGCTGGTATTTTCCCTTTCATTACTTTCCTATGGAATGTCAGTCCTTGACATTTAATATAGGAATCTTAATCCGAATGAGATACAATGAATAATCTTAAAGAACAATAACATATTTCATAGATAAGTCTAGCCTAACAAAAAGTGAGGACCCTGTGTGATTGCTTAAAAGATTTATCCCATTCAGTGAGTTGTCATTTACTTGACTACCATAGGATTTGGCACATAAATGTTAGTTCCCCAGCCTTCTCCACTTTCAGCCAAAAGACTTACCTTTAGAGTTGGAGAAGACCCAATATAAATGGGTGGAGGATTCCCTTGCCAGCCCTCAAGACGGTAGATGTGTCCAACACGAGAACAAGGGACAAACAGTAATTTGCCACCACATTGCCATATCTATCAAGGAAAAACACATGTGGAAGTTATTTCAAATGTCAAAATACATTAAAGCTGAAAATGTGTCTTGTAACTGTAAACCTGAAATCTTAATTAGATACAGTATCTTCAGAGAATTAATAAACTAAACAATCCTAAAACAATTCGCTTGTTTTTCAAACTCATGTAAAAACAAAGAAGGCAATAGAAAATGCAGTACTATACTGCTCCTAAGGGGCAGCTCCAAGCAATCTTTTCCCAGTGTAACCTTACCAAACCAAGCAGAATCTTCATTCCTAACATCATTCATCACTTCCATTGCTAATATATTTCCCACCTGGGTGATTATTATAATAACCTCCTGCCTGGCTTCTTCACCTATGCTTCTCCCTCCTCAATGCTGTCCTTCTTTATAGCAAGAGATTATTCTAGTGGAAGGGCAGATTTGGGCCATATTATTCTCTTGGTTAATATCTTCAATGGGTATCCACTACTTATCAAATTAAGTAAAAATCTCTTGGCTCAGCATGAAAGGCTCTCTCCAACATGTTCCCACCATACCTGTCCGTTTGTCTTCTTGGATGTCTGTCTTGCTCATGCCATAAGATTCTGTTAAACTGCATGCTTCACTGTTTCCTGAATACATTCTTCATGCTTCACCTTTGTACCTTTCCTCATTTTTTTTTTTTGCTTAGAAGTCCCCCCTTTCCCTTTATCTCTACTAATTAATATCACACCCATCCTTTCAGTTCTGTCTCAAATTCTACCTCCAGCATGATGCTGTTTCTTAATCACCCCAACCAAATGACATTATACATTCTTACTGTATTATGAATTTAAGTATAATTCTATTCTTATCGACCGTGAGTTCCTCGAGAGTGAGGACTGAGTTATTTGTCTCCTATCCCTCCCAGTGATAAGCACTGAACATTTAAGACAAGAGCTAATGAATATCTTATAACTCAAACTGTGAAAGAGTTCTTTCTTTTGGGAAATGGAGTTGCTGTTGGGGCACTGATGATATTACTGCTCAAGAATGGGGGTGCTGCAGGAAGGCAGCTCCACTGTCAGTCTGAGGACGCGAGGTCATTGGGGATCTGCCTCTGTCCCAAATCATCACGCCCTGTAGTAATAAAGTCAGGGAATGGTCAAATGTGGTCCCGACACATGCGGATTCTCCAAAGGTTCTGATGGTATGGAAAGGGTCGGGGTAGAGGGAAGAGGACGTATTTTTTATTTTTTATTTCTGAAGCTCGATGGCCTCAATTTTTAGCTGAGCCATGTAAATACCTGGTAAATTTAGAGCTTGTGTTTTGCTTTCTTTTCCCTAAAGGCACATACATTTTTGTTAGTCATTCCTCATAATTTAGAGAAATGCATTAGACAGTTTTTCCCAAAGAAACTAGCCTTTATCTGAAAGTCACAAAAGTCAGTCACTACTTAGTAAAACACCACTTGTTTAAATGAAATGTTACCTTGTACGAGATCTCAAAGTTCTCACCACCCCAAATCTGGAGACCTGGATCATAGAGACCCAGTTCAAAGAAGAACTCTCGTTCAATGGCAAATAATCCGCCAGCCATGGCTGGGGACCTAAGACAAAGAAACACTACAATAACTGTTAAAGACAAACCCTCTATTATCCCTTTAACCAACAGACAATAAGCCTTTTTGGAGTATAGTCCAACTAATGCACAGAAGAGATAAAACTGATGGCCAAACATTAGGAAATTATAATCTATTCCGAAACAATCTGTCCATAATTCCTTAATGAATTTATGCAATTTCTAACTGAAATCAAATTGTATAGTTCATTACAAATTAGAGCACTGCATCATTTTGCCACTAGAGGGAGTCTTGGTTCCTTCATTGATTTGAAAATTAAGCCTTTAGATTTGGTTAAAGTAGAATTCTCTTTCACTCCTGAAAATACTGAACCATATAGCCCTGGTCTGCTAATTGCACTCACAATGATTCATGAATCATTCTGGGATGAGCGAAACCATACAACCACGGAAACAGTCTGTCATTTTTTAAATTTTATAGCTCAGGGGCTTGCCAAATAAGGGTGTAAATTGTCTTAGAACAGTCACAGTTCATTCAGAGTCTGCAAATGTAGCAGAGAAATGACACAGGAGAATTAGACACAGCTATTTACTATGCCAGGTGGTAGGAATGCAAAGGTGATCTGTGGGGCTTCTTGAATGGAATCTCGAGTTGGGTACTTCTCAGGGAAAAGAGAAAAAAGATTTGGTAGCTTTTTAGGGATAAGTCACTCCTGTCATTGGAAGTGATAGAGGAATAATTTATATACTGTTTCCTGCCTGCCCCTTGAACAATTAATTATTAATGCATCATGATTCTTAAGTAGAATACCTTCTTCATCATCAGAATACCTTTTTCAACATCACAGCTAATTTTCAACCTATCACTAATTCCTATTGATTCTACCTTGAAAATATGTATTGAATCTGTCTATATCTTCCCAACTTCACTGCTACCATCATAGACTAAGCCACCACTGCTTCGACTGCTACAGCAACGCCCTAACTTGTGTCTTTTAGTCTATTCTGCCCCCATCCGAGCCTCATCACACAGCAGGCAGAGTGGACTCAACGCGGGCCTGCATGACGCCAGCATCTCTCTACTCTTGAAGCTTAGCTGGCTCCCTCCTGAGTTCTTCGCTGCCCTGACTGTGCCCTGAACATGCCCATTTCTCTTCTATCTCACAGCCTCCACTCAGGCTGCTCGCTCTCATGAAATGTTCTTCCTCCTTCTCCATGACTCCTCATCCTTCAGGCACTTGATCAGGGCGCCCATTCCAGATGCTCCAGCTGGACCAGGTTCTCCTTTCCATAAGCACCATGTATCCTGTGGTTTTTCTTCATACCACTTACTGTAGTTGCTGTTTCAGAGTTATTTGTGTAGTTTTCTGCCTAATTGCTGTCTCACCCGGTATATTCTGAGTGCTATGAGGGAACCTATCTTTTTTAAAAAAAATTTATCCTCAGAAAATAGTACCTGGCACATAGTAAGCACTCATTAAATATTTGTTGAGTGGATGAATAATGAATCAAGTGATATTTTTAATATTAAAGAAAAGTCACATCAGGGCAAAGTTATTCTCTTATGCCTTTTCTTAAAGTATACTGCCTAACTCACTAAACAGCACTACTACATTTTTGGTTATATTTTCATGTCACATTTATTTAACTGTTATTTAAAATTACTCTATTATAACGCTGCCTTTTTGACCTTTAAATACATTCCCATTGATCTCAGTATATGTTTGAAAATGCAACTTAACATAAAAAGCAATGAATTATTTAAAGGGAAACCACCCTTAAATTTTTCTTGCCCACTTCTAAAAACTTCTTTACTAGACCATGGAATTTGCAAAAATAAAAATGTAATCATGATCTCTTATTTTTTTCTCCCAGAACTGTTTGTTAGTCAAGTAAGCAGGTAAGCAGTATTAGGACTATTCTGAAAAAGAGCTTCAAAGGGAAATTTGAAAAATGTCAAATAGAGCCTAAAGTTCTATAATTTCCTTATGTTTGCCATTACAGAAGCTTGATATAGTGACATCACCAAATCCCACCAACATTTGCATGACATTGGAAATCCCTTTCCCAGCAGCATTCTAATATTATCAGCAGTGTAACAGGAAGAGAGAAAGACCAAAAGCAGAACCATAAGATCAGAAAAATAAAATTAGACATATTTAAAAGCCTTCACTAACATTTGAGCAAACATTTCATTTGGGGCCACTCTTTTGGAAGATAGTAAAATGTTCCAGTTAAAATACCCAAAAAGAATAGAGCAACATAAAGTGCCCTTTCTGTGAAGGAAGTAATAAAAGATTCTATATAACATTTTCCAAATCATGTATTTTATTTATCAGATTTAACTGGTACAAAACTAGTATCTAAGAGTTAGCATATGAAACAAAAGAAAGAAAAAAACAAACAAAAAAAACCTCTTGCTATTGCCTTTCATTGGAAACAGTACACCCAAGGCATCAAAATGGTTATAAAACTCGAACTGTAAGTTATTTATGTATGTAAATTTACAGAATGACATTATCATAAAAAGAATAAAATTTGATGTCTAGATTACTAGGACAGGATAGCAAAAATTTTTTTTTCACTTGTACTTGGAACTAATACCACATAACATTTCTCCCCCACAAAAGTGGAGCCTGCATTTAGGAAAAAGGTAATTATAAAGAAGCTAAAGTGAATCTGAACCTCTGAAATAGTGTAAGGAAAGAAGCGCTTTCAGAATCTAAAGCAGCATCTACAGTTTTAATAACAAATGTTTTAGCTTGGCGAGGAGTTAATAGGTTAGCAAAAGCTGGAGAAAAGAAAAACATGTAAGTGATTTAGTGATTACCGATATGGTTCAGTTTTTGTCTTTCTCATTCTCTTCTCTTGAGGGGTCAGAGGCACCCGTTTCCAGAGCATACTCCAATCCCATGCTCCTCGGGCATACCCATCTTCGTCACCACCCCCTTGGGGTACAATTTCATATGTGTTGCCATTTATGACATCTATAATCGGCACAGTGCAAATGGTTCTGTAGTGTGTTGATGATGGCAGCAAAGATGAAATGGAAGGGTGTGTACGGACCCACATATTTATATGCGTACATGGGGAAGGAAACAAAAAAGTACTTAGATAAGCATTCCACGGAAGAAAATAAAGTAGTAAGCTTTACCGATAAGGTTCAGTTTTATGTTTTCTTTTGGCCTTTTCCTTGTGGCTTAGAGGAATACGTTTCCATAGTAAACTCCAGTCCCAGGCCCCTCTGGCAAAACCATCTTCATCCCCACCTTGCTGTGGTTCAATGGAATAATCATTCCCATCTATGTAATCTATTAGAGGCACAGTACATGTAGTTCTGAAACATTTACAGAAAATGAAAAACATTTAAGAACCCAAAACTGACTAGGTTTAGCATGCCTAGCTATATTATCTCTTTTTATCATTGATTTGGTTTTGGGGATTTTTGTTTGTTATTTGTACTAGGGGACTTTGATATCTAAATGGGAAATGGAAGTCAATGAATGTCCTATCAAAGTCAAGGAGCCTGTTCTCGTTAGGGAAGGACAGAGGGGACTCACTCCTTGGCTTACAGACAGACGTCAAGAACAAAGAGCCATGTCTTTGAACTTACTTCACAGTGTTTTCTCATTTTCATTTTGGTTCTATGGGCAACTTTCTCTTGGTAATTTTGTATTATTTACAAGATTTTCCTGCTTGTTATTTTCCCACTTAATTCTCTATTAAAAAGTAAATGTGTGTGTGTGTGTGTGTGTGTGTGTGGTATGTGCATATGCACGTCAGTATAAAAAGATAATACCTGCTACATTTTTAGCAGTTCCCCCAATTCTTTGTTGCTTTCTATTTCTTTGGAAGCACTTATGAAAAATCTGTTTCTGTACTTTTCCTTGATATTGTTTTCCAACTCCTTTTTATTGCAAAAAACAGCTTTCGTTGCAAAAAAAAAAAAAAGAGTATTGTATTCCTGCTTTTTAAAGAAATGAGAAAAAAAATCCTTCAAAATCTGCTGAAGAACTTCTCAGAATTTGGAGGAAAAAAAATCCCTTGTATTTGACTTGCTAGTACTGTATGACTAATTCAAGTCAACTCTATAATTTGGTATGCTGATTGTTTCAGTGCTCATCTTATCAGAAAGGATTTTAAAATGCATTTCCTAAAATGGAGATTACAACTTTTCATAACCACGTTAAGGGACTTTTTAGATGTTTAGAAACCAAGTAAAAGGGGAAAACTTGTGGGGCTTAGAATTTCGATATGGTGGAGGTAGATCTGAGAAAGGTATGTTATTCCCTCTAGAATAACTGCCATGGGACAGTGGAGGGTCGCTGTGCGATTTGTGGGATTGCCACAGGACTTCAGGAAAACCAACTATCTCCTTACCTACTACCCCAGAGGACTGCTAGTTTTCACCTGGAGAGGTGAAGGTCTGTTTTCTTTCCTCACTTCTCATGTCTATCAGATTTCTTAATAAATAGTGAAGTGTAAGGTGTACCAAAGAGATTTCAGTTTGATAGTTTATTAGCTCTCTGATTGGAGGCAAATTAATGAACTTCTCTAAGCCTTAGTATCCTCTTCAGTACAATGGAGCTGATAATATCTATCTTGTAGGAATGCTGTGAGCATTAAATCAAGACAGCATGTGAAAAATGTTTATAATAGGCCTTCACATTAAATCCTCCGATGATTAAATCCTCCAAAATTCCTCCTTTGACTCATGTCGTTTGCCACAGGGCCCTAACTTATTTTCCTAGAGTCAGAGGCAGTCAGCAGCATTCTGGACCAAAATCAGGGAAGGTTTTTGGAACTAGAAGATTGATGTTGACTTTTATTGTTTTCAGATATTTCTGTAAATTTAATGGGGATCACATTTCCATGGAATAGCTGTCTATTTCTAAACTTTAAAGTTTCTATAGGAACCCACAGCCCTGACACAAGAAACAACTTGCCCTTAATATCTTGAGTAATAATTTAAAAGGGCATAAGAAAAACCAATAGGTATAATTTCAAAGCTTGCTCTTTCAAGTCTTTAGAATTGTTACCACACGTAGAAGGAGCAATTAGTATTACTCTTAGAGAAAGCTTCTAGAGCTGGAGGAAGTCTCTTCAATAACTAAACCACAGATGATCCTCAGATCAGATGCCCTAGGCTTATCCCAAATGCCTGGCTGCCTGCATTTGAATCAGTACAAAGTTATCAGTCTAGCTCCACCCCAGGAAACAACTAGCTGAGTGATAACACTTAAAACAGACATTTGATGTACTGAATGGAACTGGAAGTAGGAAGAATGAGAATTTTATTTGTCCTCTTAGGATGACAGGAAAGAAAAAGAGCAAGGTAATATTACCTGTCCTTAGATATGGGAGCTACAAGTGGTGCATACCAGTTAACTGCCACCTCACAGTGGGCATCAAGGTATATCAGAACCTTAAAAAAAAGAGACAGGGTGAAAGAACACTCATATATTATACATCATACATGATACACAATTTAAAATTAGATACTAATGTAAGTTAGCATTAGAGTCAATTTTGGCATATAAGTTTTATATGTTTAAGCCAGCATTTTCATTTCAATTAAAAAAAAAATAGGGTACTTAGTGCTAGGTGGGTACTAGACTTAACAGGGGGTCACTTTGTAAATTATATAAATGCCTAACCACTATACTGTATACCTGAAATTAATATAATATTATATTAAATGCCAACTATAATTGAAAAAAATTTTTAAAGTGTACTTAAAAATGCAGATGATCTTTTAGCAAAACCAAAATGTTGACACTGTAGATATCAAGAATAAAAATGTTTCCTACCTGTCCAAGTTTAGCCTTCTGGGCACCAATACTTCGTGCTTGAATTAAGCCTTCTCTTCTCTCATTTCTAAATACCTTTACTAGGCCATTCCACAGCTTAATATAGTCATCTAGTTTTTCTTTTAAGTGTTCTGTGAATAAAAGAATTCAGTCAACATAAATTATATTTATTTATATAAACCATTTAAACTATTATTTTTCTCAAGAAACGGGGATAGGCAAAAGGTACTGTAAGCAGTCAATAATTTTACACAGACCAGATTGAATGTTTAGTCTACAGAAAAGCAAGGTAAAGTATTATTTGAGTTAAATTTTGAGCTTAATATGCCTTCAGAGAACTGGTTGGCCTGAGAATGATCAAACATCTCTCTAAGCATTAAATAAATGATGACTATGCCAACTGAAAAGAAAACTTAAAAATTTTTAAAATTAAAAGAATCAAAAATTGAAAAAATTCACGTTAGTGTCATATTTAAAAGCTTTCGGGCAAATATCTGTTTGCTTTCTACAGAAGCAATGGCTCAGGATTTCAGAAGATACACCGCCTACAAATAACATTATATGACTTCTTTGGAATCTGCACAGGGTACAGGTAGACATTTGTTTTGGAGCCATCTTTCTCCAAGTATAATCAGTATCCAAGGTTGTAGTCTCAGTGTAATGAATATAGTTGCCGTCAAGTTGGCAAATAACAATTGAGAGATCCCATTTTTTCTGCATTTTAAGCATCAACGGTGAATGTATGTATATACGTATATATGAATGGATGTGTGTACAGATATATATATATATTTACAAATAAATATTTACACATTTCTATAATAAATAAACCATATATATGGGATTCGGTAGAGGAAATTTTGTGTTATAAAAACAAGATATATTTGTCAACGTTTCCATCTTGACCTCCCAGTTGCAAGGAACAGCTTTTGTTTGTATCACAACAAGCCCATGAAATTGGCTCTTTACAGCCACAACTAGCTCCTGGATCCTTCAGGGCATTTTTTGTCGACACAAAAATTTATTTTTAAATTGTTTAAAATTTTGGCCCATGCATATGAAAACAGACAAAAACATAGCTGTATTTAGTGATAAGCTAGTGGTTAAATGGGCAAATCAGACTGAATACTTAACTCATTTTTAGAGAGCTTATAATTAATTACCAAGACACCCACATATGGATATTCAAATTTGAGAAGAAATAAAATTTCCCCTTTTCTATTTTGGCATCTGGTTTCAATGGCAATTATAAACAAAATTCTCATGGTGAATTATATTTTTTTCCCCAGAAAAATCTAGGTAATTTTCCTTGCAATTTAAATATTTTTAAAGAGCTTTTACTTTTTTTTTTCAGCCTAGTATAAGCCTGTTTGTTTGTTTTTGTTTTTAAGCCCCTTCTAAATTGCATTAGGTGTTTTTTTGGAAATGCAATCTAAAGAAATCTAAAATAAATTTTTTATGCCAGAAATGAGGTGATGGCCAGTTCTTTAAATTTAGATTCTTAGTGAAGATGGCTCAAAACAGTAGTCGGTGAATCAAATGACTTCTGGCTTCTTTGGGACCTTGCATTATGGCACACTGTACTGGATTAATGTTCAAAGTATTCACCGTCTCTCCTTGGGGGGTGATTATCCTCCCCAAACCCCTGATGTCGGGCTGGGCCATGTGACTTGCTATGGCCAATGAGATGGGGTTAGAAATGACAATGAAGTACTTCTAAGCAGAACTGTCAAAACCCCTCTAGTCTTTTCTTTCCCTCTGCCCTTAGGCAGGCAATGTCTGAGATCAGGCAGCTTCGGCAGCCAAGGCTCTGCAGTGAGGACATGGGGACGAGCAGGGCTGACCCACAGGGAACATGCCGCATGAACATAAACGAGAGAACAGCATTATAACCCTTCATTGTTACAAGCCACTGAGGGTGTGGGGTTGCCTTTGATCTTGACCTGACGCAGCCCCGCAGCCCTGGCTGGCTGATGCACATGTGGAAAGGTTCGTGCTCTACTTAAAGGCCCCAAATCTTGTTTTGAGAGGATACTGTAACTTTTAGAAACTCAAGTGTTATGAGCAGCCAGGTCCTTCGTGAGGTTTTATATTAGTATTTTGTCTTAAAAACAAACAAACAAAAAACTTACAACTCAAAGTTCTATTTTCTGAATCTATTGAAGAAAGAACAAACCCAAATTTTCACTCCAATCAGATGTATCAAAGACTATATAATTTTATCAAGGATAAAGTTAAAGACCTCTGTACTTCTGTTCAAGGGTAGCTGCAACAAAGTCTGCATGCTCTAAGCTAAGCAGGCCCTGCATGTGATTGCTTTTAAAAGGTGTTACAAGAGACTGTATTAGAGGTTTATAACAAAAGAAGCACTGACCATACAAAAAAAAAATTTAAAGTAGAAAAAACTTAAGTCCAAAATTTCATTCTCCTTTTCCGGGGTCGAGTAGTTATTTTAGGATGGCAAACATCTTTGGGTGTATCTTCACATTTTTTTATTTTTAGGATATGCTAAGATTTTACTTGTATTAATAACACGGGGCTTCTTAAAATCAGAATAATCATAGTCATGGGATTTCCCAAAGTTATTTTTGTAGATTTAGTTTTAGATATTGATACCAACAATATCACTTTAAAACATATTTTCAAATATTTATCTTGAGACAGGAATAATATTTTTAATGAAAACATTTGTCATTGAAAATTGCAACCAAGGTAAGATGTCTAAGCTAAAGTCATTTGATGTGACTATAAATGTTAAAGTTATACATTCCCTAGCATAATGAAAAATAATTGTTCGAAAAAAGTGATCAGTTGCACAGAGATGAGAGGAAAAGGAAATAGGCTATATTTCTGTTCTTCTCTATGCTAACGTATGTGTACAAGGTCAAGGCTCTGGTCATGGCCTTGCATAAACGGTACAGGTTTATCCAGACTGCAAGAGTTTCAAGCTAAGTTTTTGAGGAAGCTTTTGTAAAGCCATTATGAATGGCACTTTTGTGCTACCCATGTTCCGTCTTTACTTCTGACATTATAGTCAGCAGTATTACTACTGTACGAGAAAACCGTCTGCAAAATTTATTTGCCAAAAAGCAAATACCCTGCTGCTACTGAGTAGTTCGATTTCTTTGGTCAAGTTTCAAAGGCTTCAATTCAGTTTTGTCACAAAAAAAGAAAAATAAATAAATACTCGGATCTGGGTTTCAGCAGCACCATTGCATTTTTCATTTGGCGTGATGATTTGGGGTCTGAGCTATAGCATTATCTATCTTTTGTTATTTATGTCATTAAGAAGATACATTTGGCTTACAATAATGGATCTATTTAAAGAAAAAATTGTTAACTTCAACCCACTTATCTGGAAAATCAATGCTCAATCTCTCTCTTGCCAAGATGAACCAAGACTAACCAATGTCTCCTCTCCAAATGCTATAAAAGCTGGCTTCATATAAAGAATAAAAAAATACTTTCTATTATTAATAAAATAGTCCATGGTTTCTGGTCAAATTCAATGTTGTATCATCATTAATTTGCAAAATACAGGCTCTTATATAGGTATATGGATTTCAGTTTGACAACTATGGATGGAGCATCAGGTGGTGTTACAATATACATGCAATAACATTTTTCAGTCTTTCAATAAATTACTTGTGACTAACTTTTTGCAAAATCCAATGTCCAATGAATTGGTATCATATAGAGTAGTGGTTAAACACACAGACTTATGAACCTGTAGATTTGATTCCAGCTGTTAATTACCACCTCTGTGATTGCTGGCAAGTTACTTAACATATATGAGCCTCATGTGTAAAATGGAGATAATAACAATATCCATCATAAGGATTACAGTCAAGATTAAACAAAATGATTTATATACAATGCTTGGTACAGTGCCAACTTATTGATAAGAGATGCTAACAGCAGACATTAAGTATTGATTTTTAAAGAGTAATTATTTTGAAATCACATTTTTCCATAATTAACTTATTTCATAGATAAAAATGACAATTCCATAGCTATTACCTTTATTACTGAAATCATCAATTAACACAATTTCTGCTAAATATTTCCTTGGAGTCCTTTTAATTACACTGTGGACTGTTCTCATGAGGGTTGACCATCCTTCATTATGGAAGACAATGACAACACTGGAAGTGAGCAGATTTTCATCATAATGCCAATATTTGCATCTGCAAGAGGAAATTTTCATCATATTTATTTTGAGGTAATCTATAATGCTTGCTTCCAAACTTATCATGATTATGTTTTCTGACTAGATTGAATATTATTGACTTAAAGTAAATGAAATACAACTTTTTATATTTTAACAGAAACACAAGATAGAAGAGAGACGCTATTATGAGATGAAGTTACTCATAGACAAAGCTGCTTCCTAACCAACTGGCATTTTTTATATGATAGAGAACTAATTTGTAAATTTATACTGCCCAGCTGGAATGCTTAAGATATTATTTACAGCTTTCAGGTTTTTTTTTTTCATAACTCAGATCTCGGTTTATTTCCTCTTTAAAACTTGAGCTTCTGGTACAGGGATTTATATCACTTGCTGTGAATAAACCCCTATATAACTGCATTTGAAATCTATCCTATTCTAATATGACTCAAATATTAAGAAAAAAATTTTTAAGGCTGAACTGTGACATGTGCGGCAGGCATTCAAAAATTAACTGCTGCATGAATGAACAAAGTTCTAATATTGTTTAGAATCACTAGATTGGCTAAAGAAGGATCTTCAGCTATTTAACATAAAACTATTCGAAACTGTTGCAGGAGTAAAGTTGTCAGGAGCCTTTTTCTGATTGGAAGAAAACTAAAAACAGGGCCTGATAAAGATTCAAGGAGCCAGAGGAGGTTCAGTGAATTTGACAGAAGTATGATATGCATGTGTATGTGTGTGTGTGTGTGTGTGTGTGCGCGCACGCGCGTGTGCGTGCGCGTGTGTACATACATATTACATTTTTTTTCTGTTTGATTATGGGAGAACAAGATAGTTAAGAACAAAATAGACTAATGAGAATGACATGAGACCCATGTTCTTTTGCAGGAGTTAGTTTTCAGAACTAGCATTTCTAGCCTATTATGTTCTCCTTGATAAGTGAAAGGGAAAGCTTTTTGTTTTTCCCCCACAGCTTTTCACGAACTAGTAGAGAACCTTGTTCCCAAGTATAATGTGAAACCATGAAAGCAATAATTAACTTTATCAGTTTAATAACCTATACCAGCATTTAGAATAGTAACTGTTCTCTAACACAGGGCCTGCCCCAGTACAGTCAGAAACAACCTTTTTTCCAGGTGTTTATTTTCCTTTCAAACTTGTTCTGCATTGTCTTTGTTCTTAGAGGTTATTTTAATAGAAATGCAGACTGAGTTTGGTAATCCATGCAGTCTTGTTTCTTATATCTGCATTTTCTCATTAAATGAGTCAGCGGTAAGTACCTACCATGCCCAAGCTCTGAGCCAGCCACTGGAGCTACAGCACGTATGAAGACATACGTGGTGTCTGACCTTATAAAGACATGGAGCAAATATCTGTACTTTCCATGAGTGTGTTGGTTGGAAAACCAGGGTGCAAATGACAGGTGGACCTCACTTGGCCTCAAGACATGTGGTCAGGAAGGCCTCTGGCAGCCAGTAATGTGAGGGCGAAACCGAAAGGATGTTGAGAAAAAACTACTGAGACCAAGAAGTAGTGAGGCAGTGGGGAAGAAAAGATAAAAAGCGCAGGAATGAAGTGTGTGCGCATGATTCAGATATTATGAGATCTTGAAAAATGAACAGATGGTAGATCTGTATCTTTGGGCAATACAATTAAATTATGAAAATAAACATGAGTTAAAAAGGAAAAGGGCATTTGCAGTATAATAGCAAATAACGGCATATACGTATTATGTGCCAGGCACTACTCTATTTGTTTTCACTTTTATTAACTTCTTTAACCTGCCAACACCACTATGAGGTTAGTATTATTAATGTCCCCATTAATAATAGATGAGGAAACTGAGGCTTATAGACAAATGATTTGTCTAAGATCACACAGCTAGTTAAGTTATGAAGCCAGGAAATAAACCAAAATTATCTCAAGATAATAAGCAATCTTGTTTAACATAAACAAAAGGAACAGGAAAAAATATTAGCTATTTCTATGTATGAATGGCTAAGAACTAATCTAGGATCTAAGAACTGAATTTGACATTGAATTTCAATTCAGTACAGGGCCCCCGTACAGCTTATTGCTACGTAATGGGAGCGCTCTTCCCTCCACTTCCTCCCTGAGGTTTTGTTTTTTTTTTTTTTTGGCCAGGAGATAACCCCAGGAATAGGGAAGAAGTGGTGGGGCCTGTCCTCCTTCGACAGTCAGCTAAATGAAGAGGGATTTCCAAAGCTGAGAGGGGCCAAATGCTCTTGCAGAAGAACAAGCTCTTTGGGTGGTGAGCACACAATGTAATATACATGTAATATATTATTGAATTGTACATGTGAAACCTATTTGATTTTATTAACCAATGTCACCTCAATAATTTTAACAAATAAAAAAATATAGCAGAGGTGGAATGCAGATCTTGAAAGAAGATAAGTGTTTCTAGAGAAACTAATCCATGCAGAGCAAAGGGTATCTGATTTTAGGTGGGTAGGGATAATAATTGCCCCCCCCCAAAAAAAATCAAACTAATTCAAATGGAGCCTCGGGCAACATTTTTATTCCTCAAATTCTAACCACTGGGTTTAACACAGCAGAACTGGATAGGAAAGACAGCAGTTCTGCTTCAACAGACACTAGAACTGAAAATAGTTAAGATATGAAAGGAGATTTGGGACTTGCTGATTTCTAAGGCAAAAGATGACAACTTGGGAAACAAGCCAGACAGGGACTTTAAATGGAGACAGAAATGAACTGAAAACAAAGAAAGACTGAAGGAGGAGAACAAGAGGGTAGAGTGAAGATAAGAGAGGGGGTCCACGAGGGGGACCTTCACCGTCCTGGGGAACTCCAGGGGTCTGGACATGGCGTCTAACGTCCTTACACAGGACGAGGGGACAAGAGAGTTGGGAGAGAGTGTGTTGTCTGACTTTCCCATTTCCTCTCACCTATGTACAGTTTGGAAATAACTCCAAACATGTAAACTAGATTGTGTGCTAGTAACAACTTTCAGTGTGTATTTGTCCTATTTTCTTTGTCTTAAAAATTACAAAAATAATACACAGCCTGATGTACAAAATTTTAAAAAATATATAAGCTTATAAAGTAAAGGAGAAAGTTCCTACCCCTCCAAATCTCCCCAACTATGTCAAATCTCACCTTTTGGGGAAATCGTTAATAGTTGATAGTATATTTTTTAGTTTTTTAAAGACTCGTGCAGGCAAATTAATGTATATACAACATAGTCAACATATATTCAGATGAGTATGTATCGATTCTTCTTCCATGTGAGTAGGTACAGATTTATCGTATCTAATTATTTTTAATGCTGCATAATACTTCTTATTGACAGACATTTCAGTTGAGTCTACAAATAATGTTATAATAATCATCCTTATGCATATATCTCTGTGCTCGTGCCTAGGACGCTGTCCTACAAAATGCTCAAGCCTGTAAACTTGTTAAGGAGAGAACCTCATCTGTCTCGCTTACCACCATCTAACATGTAGTAGCTGCTCCATATTTATGGAATTGCTTTGGGTGCATTTTTGAAATGCCTCTTGATGTATTTTCTACTCACAGTAATGTCCACTCTCCACCCCACAACCCTGCTATTTTAAGATATTCTCAAGAATAGCTAAACCCATATGACAGGTGGAAGGGAGAAAAGGGAAGTAGAAGCTCTTCTAGTGGAGAGAAGAAAATCTGGCGGGAACAGGATGATGTAACATAATAAAAGCAAACACGGAGGGAACTGTGGCCGGCTTCCATTTCTGAACTCTAGGAGGAGGATACCCAACGCCGGGCGGCTGCAGCGCAGAACAGAAATGATGCTGAGGTGTACTCAGGCTGGGAGAGGTCAAGGTAATTCCCTTTCCTATCTCTTTTTTGCAGTTTCCCTTGTTCTAGGATGGAGCTAGAGAGCCTAGAAATTTCCACACGCTTTTGGTGGAAATATGGAAAGGAGCTGAGAGTGAAGATCCGGCCGCCTGCCAGGAATCACCACACTAAGGGGTAAGATGACACAGGTGGCGAAGCCATGGGGTAGAGGGCGTAAGCCACGAACTGGCCCCTGGGGTTCAGAGGACCCATAGTATCCGTGAAAGGCTAAGTAGAAATGAGTCCCCAAAGTGCAGCACGCATGGAAAAGGACCATCCGTCCTAAATGCAAAGGGAGATCGACCAGAAGTTACTACAGCAGGGGCTCGTTGAGCAGCAAGGAGGTCGCTACACCTGAATAGACAGGGTACAACTCACTCAGGGCCAGGAGGGGGCAGCAGAGAGGGAGGTGAGCAGACCAGGACCTTCCGCACTGCCTCAAGGATATATGACTCTCTGTCACTGGGATACTAAAGAAAGACGAGAGATCTCTGCAGCACAGAAACGGCCCAGATGGGGGAGGAGTTTGTACTTCAGCCTGATCAGACACCAGCCCAAAGGGGACCTTTACGCCAACACAGACTGGGTTACCTTTCATTTGCCACCATCGGCCCAAATGCAGATCATGAGAAAGTTTAGCTATTTGGCAGTTTTCTTATTTTCCACTGTGAGATGAAGCCATGAGGTAGAGTACACAGAAGTAGAGCTTATACTAAACAAAGCCTCGATATTAAGGCTTAGTATTAAAAGAAGCACCCATGGCATTGAGGTAAAAACTCTTATTTTGTATCCTTTTTCTCACCACTGGAGTAGAGTATGTTCTAGCTTCTAACAAGAAGGAAGACCAACTGAAACAAGTAAGCCACATTTAAATGGATGGGTTTTGTTACAGGCTTTTGACTAATTTCTGCTCTCTGGCACTTCATTTTCCAAGATTGCTTTAAGACTCTAACATCAAGGACAGCAGTGTCTTAGTTTTATCACAAAACAGCTCTGGTTACAAATATTCACGTTCAGATCATAGACTCGCAATGATTAAAGCTATGGAGTTATTCTGAAAGTAATTCAACAGAATATTTTCTTGGTAGCTGTGTAGGCCAGGTGCTTGGTATCGGAAGAAAAGATGAGAATGAAGAATTTTCATACTGACTTTTCTATAACTTAAAAAAGATTTCAAAACAAAAAATGAAATGCCAGTGAATAATTTACTTGCATTCTCTGTACGAGCTATGTTTTTTTAGCATCTGTAGTTTGATATAAAGCTTTGCCGGATTTCTATTTTATCAATAAATAATGTCTAATTCAGCAGATTATGAAAAACTCAACATTTTGAGGCTGCAAGTTTCTGCAAGTTCCGTATGTACTATAATTAATCTACAGTAGTATGTATGTGTGTGCATGCTTGTGTATTTATGTGTGGATCTTGCCCCTTATCAAGGTTGTATATTGCTTCTAGATCATTTCCTGAGAGTCTCAATAAAAGGAGTCATTTTGGATTCTCTTCCTTTAATTCTGCAAGCGCCCTGAATCTAATAGAGAAGATTCTTCAGGCATAGGAAACAATTCCTCAATTTCAGAAACACTGGTTTTTAAAAACTATCTGCTTTTACTTTTAAATAAATTGAGAATCTTTCCTGTCTCCATCTAAAACCTGTTGCCCACTCCTATGATGACAGAGGTGGAAAAATGCTTAGAATTTACACTTAACAGTGTGAACACCCAACAGATCAATAAATTAGTAATGTAGAATTTAAAATTTAACTTAGCATTCAGAAACCAATATATATTTTCAATGAAGGGAGAATTATCACTGTTAAACCCATTCACTCAAACTCAGATGACTGAGGGGAATGGATTTTTCCCAAGTATTCGGTTTCTATACACTCTGACTGGAATGATACAAAGTGAGCTCCTCGAGAATGTGCTGTGGGAGATTATATTCCTTACTGTTTATTACACATAGCAAAACCAAGAATTTAAGCATCAGAGAACTTTATAATTAACCCTGATCATGTGGATTTTGTCAGTGTATTTCCCAGAAAAGGTTGTTATAATGATGCAGATGTGGACTAGCCAACATAAGGGCGATATTACAACCCTCAATCTGTACATAATTCCTTTAAACATGTCATTTAAAATTACATTGGCACTTTTTTTTTTTTTTGCAACCATATCATATTGCTAGCTTACAAGTCCTTAAAACTTATCTCTTCAATGTTGCTCATTCTGTATTTTTGCAGCGGAACTCAGTATAAAGTGCCATGTTTACATTTACTGAATTTTATATTGTTGGTTTAGCTGCTTGCTCCAGCAGGTTCTGCTCTTTGATGATTTTGTCAATTGGCATATATAACCATCTGTCCCAGTTTTCTGTGTTGTAAATTAGATTAGTAAGATTGCTATCTCTGTATCTACTGTTTATGTGGATGACTATGAGAAGGTCAAATACAGTGTTTTAAAGCTATGTGTAATCTTTGGGCAGTTCTATCACTCCATTCATCAATTTCACCTGACTGCACGATCATTCACACTGCGTTTCTTTATCTGCCCACAGGGATCTGAAGCCTTTACTCAACTATCCTGCTAAATTAAGATGCATTAGGTATCACAATCTCCTGGTCCACTTGTGTTACGTTCATGTCTTTTTTAAGATACAGTTACTGGTTTGGTCTGAATTCTTTTCAGAGACTCACCCTGGCACCTAGTGACCTTTTAAGTACGTATAAGTGATCTCTCCTGGGATCTTAGGGCATCAACGTCAAGTTTCCAGAGCCAAACTTTCTCCCCTTTGGAAATACAAGGCGATATTTCACCACCTTCACTTTCCTAAAAGCGCTTGTCTTCTCCACATTACCTCTGGATTATGGACAGCACTTCCTCTCAAAGTCGTCTGGTAAATTCCTCAGCATCTAGTGCTATAAGAGGTTGTAAAGACCTCAACAAAGTTAAAGTACTCAGGCGCTTTCTTATTCTATGCTCAGTATCTTTGAATTTAATTCCCTCTTAACGTGTTGGCTATAAAACTTTCAGTATGGACACTACTCCTGCAGAGAGCTAAGACACAAAAGTATTGCACATATCTGTTTTCGATCATATGTTAAAATCATATAATATGCACTGATAATATGCCTTCTCTGCCTTTATTTTACTCCAAACATTTTTAAATTATCATCATCATCATTATTAGTTATATCTTTGGCAGATACCACTTGGGATATAGGTCTGGAATGTCTCCTGCTTCTCTGAAAGCTTCCTTTCACTCACTGTCCTGCCCAGGTCACACCTTCTTTCAGACCCTTTACACAGCTGCTACTGAGTACAAGAGATCACATGTTGTCTGTCATCCCTAGTCCAGTAGGAATGCCTAGCCATGAAAACTTGTCCAAGCTGGGCCAATTAGAGGCTCTCTCCCTGGACTTTGGGCTTCTGAGACTCTAGTTGGTTTTATTAGGCTCTCAAAATGATCCCATGAGGCAAACAAGGGCTGGGCAGCAGTTTCATGGAGAAGCAGAGACAAGAGTTCATGAACCCTCAGAGAAAGAGCATATAATCTTGATTCTTGGTTTTTCCTTTCCTGGTTCAGTATGGTGTACTTCCTGACCTTAGGTTCTATGACACACTTTTATATCTTTTCAATTAGCTACTCGTCCCCCTTCACCACCACCACCCCTTTTTTTTTTAGTTTAAGCTACCTGAGTAAATTTGATTCCGGCAAATAATCCATGTCCTACATGCTACTCTTGACATTTTTATAAACTTAAGTTCATTGTGTATATGTCATCACAGAATTAAACTTAGAGGTTCTTACTATCTTTTAATTGATCAATTTCTTAAATGTTGAAATTATTGAACATCTCTCTCTATGGTCATTGAGCTAGAGATGGTTATTACTTGGCAGGTGCTGAAAATGATTTTTATGAATGTATAAAACTGATTAAGCTTAAGAGAATTACGTATGCTATTCAAACAGGAGGCTGATCTTTAAAATATTAATTTCAAATGAGAAAAAAAACCACAAAATTTTCACATAGCCTAGTTATCACTAGAAAATCTGCCTGAAAATTCTGTTTATAATCAGAAGGTTGCCTAGTGAACATAGAATCGGACTGTCTTACTGCTTCTGACAGCTCCATTCACCCTTCCATGACAGAGTTTGCCAAACAGACTAGATTCAGATCATTGACTCAAGCCTCCTCTCCCATGGATAACTGGGGTTATGGTGATCACATCTTTCCTTTGGCTTTTCTATTCTCACCTCCATGTAGACGCCTTCTTTCTTGATATATATTCTTTCTTTTGATGAGACACAATAAAAATGAGGTTATAGTTTATTTTTTATTTAATCCTTTTCTCAAAACTATCTTGATGCCTTGAAGGGTTTGTATTCCTTTCCTTGATTACTAGACGCACTAAGATGATCTAGTTACTTTGGCTCAATATTTTTATCAATTCTTACCCATCAAGTCCTCCCTCAAAGGTCAAAATTAAATCTGTAATACCAGACAGAACTGAATCTGCCTTAACTATCTAAACGAGATGAAAACATCAACAAAATTAACCATCCTAAGTTCTGCTCTTAGCCAGAACACCATTATCATGTATTGTTAATACTCAATACATACTAGTTGATTTGATTTAAAAATTTTTCTAGGAATACTCCTTTTCTCAATGTTATACTAGATCACAGAATACCATCCATTTTCTTCATTAATTATTAAGTATTAATGAAAAGGAGAATAACAAATCCTTAAGTTCTGCTCTCTTGAGATTGAAAGTCAAAATTAATAAACAGAGACTTAATGGTTGGGTCTGTAAAAGTTTTTCAGGTATACATACAGCTTTTAGGATAAAACTAGATAATTGAGAAAGTATAGCTGTTTGCCAGCCTTGTTTGGAATGCACTGTGTGGTGCCATAATTGGAAGGTAGGAAGCCAGAATGAATATGAAGGTAGGGACAATGGGTGGTTTTCGCTTGTCATACCCATAAACTATTTGAAGTCCGCCCTTCCAATCAGCTCAATCTCAGTGTAAAAAAAAAAAAAAAAAAAAAAAAATGCTTGCCACGTGTGCGAGGTTTTAAGACCAGTACCCCCAGTTCCAACCGGGTAACTGTACTTAAACTTCTAGGGTGGATTTCATTTTATGAGGCAGAGAGCTGAGGCTGACAAGTTTATTTCATGTCCAAATGATCAATATGTTGGAAGAATGAAAGAAATTCTTAGCAGAGCAGAATGGCCAGGATCAGAAGCTCTCTAGCTCATCATGGCTGATCGCTAAGGCAAGAAACCACAAAACATGCAGGTAAAAACCAATGCTTTACACAGCTGATGTAATAAAGAACAGCACCATTGTCTGTCTGGACCACTTGTGGCCTCCTGTAACCGAGGACTCTCTTTATGTGTCTGTACTTCTTCCACTTTCTCTAAAAAGGTCACCAGTTTCCTGAAGCCACCCCAGTTCCTGGGAGACATCGTCAGCCATGACAGCTCAGCTGTCAATGATCCTTAAACACAGTCATTGAATGGTTAGACAGCGCAGCTCCAAAACAGACAGAGCCTCCCTAAAGGTCACATCATCACTGGACCATGGGGCTTGCGGCCTTGGCAGCACCTTAAATAATGTGCACAAACTGTGGGGCAGAAACCTTCGAACACGGCTGCAGAGAGCACCTCCATCTCAGCCATCCCGCTGACGTTCCTCATTCAGCATCCTGCCAAGCCAACCAGGTGTGAAGGGCAAATGACCCTTTGGTGAGAACGTTGGTGGCATCAGGGGCCGCAAGGATTTAGTGAGCACTGGCTGTGTAAGCAGCAGCTGAAAGTCCCCTGCAGTGAGCCACAGAGGAGGAACACAAATGCCCACCCGTGAGAAATCCAAGCGGATGCATTCCCAAGCACGAGCCGGCAATCCCAGCTGACTCCCAGAAGTAGCTGGGGGAGATTTGGGGGAGCTAAAATTCTAGCACTGTGGAGCCAAATAAATGGGGTTTTGCTGTTAGTTACTATGATCTCATTTTATCCCAGACTGGGAAATGCAGTTCCAACTGCTCTTGCAGTTTCCAAAGCACTTTCAGACACATCCCAGTTTCACTGTGACCCCATGAGGTGGGTGGATCCGGCATTAGTATTCTTTAACTTATACATAAAAAGACTGCGGTTCCATTAGCTTACACGGTTTGCTCTAAGCCACAGTGACAGAGACGAGATTTAAAAACAAATCCTTTGACTCTAAATTTCTTCCCTCTAAACCACTGATTTACTCAGAATTACTCGCAAATCTGTGCTTAAAGAAAACAGGAAAGTGAATTCCTTATTTCCACTCAATACTCAGGGAATACTGGGCCACTAACAAAATGAATGCACAGAGCTCTGTGGACTTCTGCCTCATTTTAAGGGCTGAGGATACTAAATACCTGGGGGCAAACTAAGAATGTTCAGCTCTGTCACTGGGTAGCTGTCTTCAGGTATTCTTTCTTTTGAAAAGGAAAACATACTCAGACAGATGTGTCCACTTAGCGATCTGAAATGTCAAACCACATTTAGGAAAAAATTCTGGCAGGGAATCCTAGGACTGGACATATGTTCTTGTACATTTTTTTGAAACTCCCTGAGAAAGGAAAAAGAACATTTCACAGTGTGAGCCATATGTTTATAGCTATATTGGACTCTCATTTCAAATATGAGCTTGCATACCATGGTCTGATTTAACAGAAGCATCAGCTTACCAAACACCAATAAATCGGAGCTGAAACAACCACCACTAACAGGAGTAGGGATCAAGACTGGGTGCCACAGCATGGGTATGATGACCTGAGCAGCACGGACCAACACAGGAGGGAACCTAAGACTTAGTTATTTATACTGCACCTTATTCCACAAAAGACTTTCGGCAGTTTATGATAACATGGAGAATGCAACAGTATTATAAAAATTAAAATTAGGAGGGGAAAAGATAGATAAAGATGAAGAAAAAAAGGAGGAATCAAGAATGAGGTATTAAAAGCGCATACCAGAGGGCCAAGGGCTCCTGTGAGCACAATTCTGGGACACCCTGAGCTGGGCCACATGGCGGCCTCGGGTGCCTCCTGCCCCCATATTTATTATGGGTGGGCCACAATTTGGCTTGGATTTTCTAGCAGGAAACCTGGTCAGGACTGTGTTTAAAACAAAAACACACACAAAAAAACAGTTGTTCAGAAGAAGTACGATATTCTCGGTACGAAGACCAGATTTTTTTGCAGGGGGCTTCCTTATGGTAAGTGCAGTAATGAGTTCCACTGGGTGGTTTTTCATGGAGGCTGTCGATGGAGACCAATGGCATTATACCAAAATACAAGTCAGTAAAACACAGTTGTGCAGGGACCACGTTGGGAATTTAAGTTCAACACAGATTTGAAAATCACACTTTGCAAACATTTCTTAAAATGTTTATTGAGTCATCTCCTATTCCATGTTTCATCACTCAGTGAGTGATTATATGCCTTCTCGATGTATTCTAATTACAATACAGAAATCATATCAACCATATGGAGGACTTGTATGCAAATTTTGACTTTTGAAGAAAAGGTATACGCTTACAGCGGTAGTGTGGTAACTTTAGGTTGAAGTTAGCAAATAATTTCTCAACAGAGAAGTGTTAAGATATGAAAGGAGTTATCAACATAAGCTGTATAATATTAACTTACGGAAGTCTTAAACATTGATTGATACTAATGTTTCTACAGTAAAATGAGGAGATGCCCTAGATCATTTTTTGAAGACTCTCAGCTGTAAAACTCTAAATATAGGTGTGGAAAAGAGTACAAATGTATAATAGTTAGCTTATTAATTCACAGAACAGGCTATTTCTGGGGCTAATAGACTATATTAACTACATTATGTAATTTATCTTATTAAAGATGTTAGCAAGCCAAGTTGTTCATTTAGCATGTAACATAATTGATACATATGAGATATTTAATAAAGTGGAGAAGAAATCTGGTAATACCATTTCAAGAAATCATTAGTCTACCTCTTTTCCTGAATTAACTGAATTATCTTTACTTCTCTCTTACATCTTTGCTTCACTGTAATTTTCCAGAAAATCGAATCCTCTTGAGACTATAATGAGTCACCAAAAGTGAACTGAAGTTATTTATCAAAAGGTTTATGGCTCAAAGACAGGGAGGAATTATAAGGCAAGAACTGAAAGAGTATGTTAATTCTCACCCCAAAGAAAGCACATGCCAAGAAATGTCAAACCGCAACTTTGGAAAACATTTTAGTTCATTAAAATTTAGCAAGGAACACAAGGATGAAACATGTGAACATTACAAGCGAGGTAACAGTCAACCGTCACCTCAAGCATTTGTTGTTACCCTCTCTCCAGACTCCCTGTGTTTCTAGATAGGCCATATGCAAGGGAGACTAATACAAAAAAAGAAAAAGCAAGATAAAAGAAAAGATAAAAGAAAAAGGGCAGAACCAATCTGTTCCATGTGAGGTGAAAGCTGATAGAGCAGTGTAGACCAGGGGCATGGCAGACAGTGAAGGAGAGACTCCAAAGTGGTAAAAATATTACCAATTAAAAGAAAGCAGTTACTGATACATCGACCTAGCGATTCCACTAGAAATCAAGACCCAATGAAAGAATGAGTGCTGGCCTCAAAGATGGAGCCACAAGCTTGTTCGTTGCAGCATTGTTTATGACAGTGAGGAACTGGAAACAACCCAAACATCCTTAAATAAAAGACTAAATAAAAGACCAGTGAAATCGACTGTGGTTATCCGTGCAATGATATCTATGTAAGGGGGGAAAGCATTCCTATTTGGGTGGCAGGTGATTTTCATTTTCTTCTTTAAAATCCTCTGTTAAACATATAAACTTTCCTTTTTCAAAAACATTTAAAAAATGCTACTCAAGGCTGCTACAAGCGAACAGAACATTACTTAGAAGCTTCATAATGAGCAAGCCCCTTGGCAACTGGGTCTATCCTGGTAGCTCATTTCTTATTAAAACTATTAGTTAGGCCTGCCCTTGAACTAGAGCTCCACCTTACTAAACAGAATTAGACTAAACTTTGGGGCATTCGCTTGGCAGCTGGCTTTGCTGGAAGGCATCTATTCTAAGAAGCAAGGGCACATTTTTTAAAAAACATTAATATTTATTCCCATTCTCATTTTGATTCAATAGCAGGATATTTGACAGCTTTGCAAATTAAGGTGCCTCTGTGTTTCATGCCTCAGTTTTTTTCCTCTTGACACTAGCTCGTTCTTCCATCTAATTATGTGACCCTTCCAGACAGTTGCCATCGTGTCACACTGATAAAGCGGGAGCCTGCACAGAACACAGCTGCCAGGAAGACTACTGTTTCACAGAGTGCGGGAGCAGCTAGGAGCAAAGATACATGTGCTTAACTGGGAAAGCTCTGCTGGAAGAAATCTCTTATGAGGGCCAGGTGCGAACTTTTGGAGGTTTATGAATCCAAATAGAAAAGCCAGTCTTCTGAGTTCCAGTATAATGTTTCAAATATTACTAAGTATGTTTAATTATCACCATGTTAGAAATAAAGTATTTCATGTGGTGGAAGAATTATATCTCTTCAAAATTCACCAAAAGCTGCAGGAATCCTGGATATTCTGAAGCAGTTTTTTAAAATTCTAGATATTCTGACGAAATTGAGATATGTTCAATTATGTAACTCAGGAGTAAGAAAGTTTAATTTCTTTAGCTATAAGCGGACATCACTTCGTGATCATCTTAAAACTATATAGATGTAATACATTAACTGATTTTCAGTTCCTCTGCTCCCTGAGTGCCCCTTTGACATGCCAGCCATGTGCTGACAGCTTGCTTGTGAGCATCTGACTGCCCCGGGTTAGCCTCACACCAATGACTTCCAAGGCGACCTTTTATATTAAAGGCTTCCTTGAAAGAAAGGAAGCTGCAGCTTCCTCACTGCCTGAGATAGTAGAATGAAGAACACTAATTTTTCCCCTAAAATTTTCCATTTGTCAACAAAACGAAAAAAAAAAAAAAGGCATTAAAAAAAAAAACCAAGTTGCCAAACTCAAGACCTCAGGAGCAATTTAATTGAATCCCTTGGCTACCTAAAGTCTCATTTTCTGAAGCTGATATCAATCTGTTAAATCTTTATCTGGGGAGCACAGACAACTATTGGGGTTACTGTTACAGTTTAAAGGAAAAGAAAGTTTGCCTATAGTTACCTCTGAATTATTCTCACCTTTGTTTTAAAGATTTCTCCATGATATTATCTATATCCTTACATATTGCCAGTAACAGCAGCTCTGTGCCTCTGCGGAACTGTTAAAATTGTGGCTATACTCCAAAGTACATTTCATTAGCATTTTATATTTCCAGGTTCTAGAAATATGCACATATTTGTATTATCTTGCTCTTTTCTTCACAGGACTTTTTGAAATAATTTCTCCGCCATCAGCTGGGGGGTGAGGTATCTAGTTTTACCGGGTCTCGAGGGTATGTGAAACTCCTGGCGTCATGCCCGCCCCTTTTTTTTCAAACACTGTTCGTTTCTCTTCCTGTATCATTACAATTGGACTTTGTGTCCCTGGTATACTAGACTTTGGTGCATATTTCTTTGAGATCAAAATTGCAGTACAAAACAAGTGTGATATTCTTTTGTTTACGTGCCACCTGGACAGAATTTAAATCACTTCTCTTGAAGAGAGGAGATACAATCTAAAATTAGTAAGTATTTCTGATAAAAGTCTAGGCTCGTTACTAGGGAATTAAACAGATTCACCACGGACTCTAACCCTTTCGGTAAGGTGATGGACCTGGGGGCTGAGAGCATTTACATCGGCATCAGTACCTTCGACACTCGGATTAGGTCTGCTCATCAACAGAGACTGTGTCAGCACTAGGCCTGATAAATATTCCAACAGAGCACAGAACTTCCTGCATTGCACTGGGTACGCCACAGACTGTAGCAGCCCCTGTTCAGCACATCTCGGCACGATTACAACACCCTTCCCAGGCCCTTTCTAGGAGTAAAACATAGGAAAGAAGGTGGGAGGAGGGAGGAAATGGGGAAGGAGAAAAGAAAATTGAATTATGGGGGTACGTTGAATAGTAACTAGGGTAATTATTTCTGTTCTCTGAATAGAAAAACTTAATATTCTATGCTTTGGGGTCTTGACATTTCTAAAAGCCATTATCAGATTTTCATTTTGGCATAAATTAACAGGTGAAAAAAATTGGCCCATTAGAATTACTATTTTCAGTGTTACTGAGATCTGCACTTACTATAATGGTGTAGCCAGCATATATTAACTGTATTTGTGATTAATCTGCATTCCGTATTCAAATATACAAAAATGCAGTGGACCCTTATTATACATGGATTCTGTATTTGTTCATTTGCTTACTCCCTAAAAGTTATTTGCAATCCCAGAATCAATACTCGGGGCACTTCCGCAGGCTTTCGAGAGTGTACATACAGAACAGTGAGAAATGCGAACCACAATCCGAGTGGCAAACACGCAGGTACAAAAGGAGGCCCTGACTTTGTGTTCCACGCCGGTTCTAAAAACAGTGTCCATGTCGTAGTCTCTTCAGTGCCATGCGTTTCTCATTTTTGTGCTTTTTGTTGGTGATTTCAGTTTAAAGGGCTCCCAAGAGTAGTGCTGAAGTGCTGTCTAGTGTCCCTGAGAGCAAGAAGGCTGCGAAAGGCTTTATGGAGAAAATAACGTGTGTGAACTAGGCTTCGTTTAAACATGAGTTCTAGTGCTGCTGGCCAAGAGTTCAATGTTATGATTCAAACGTATATGCTAAACAGAAACACACATAAAACAAGGTGATGTCTTGATCAGTTGATGAAAATGTGACCAGAGACTCACAGGAACCTAATCTTCTATTTCCCCTGGGAGCAATGCTTCTGTGTTCCCAATCCTGTGTTCATGGTGACTTTATAGAACATAGCCAGCTCAACAAGAAGAATTGACTGCATATCAAAATGCACATGCAACTTTGAAATTGAAATACATTTCACCAATAAGGAGACAGTTACAAAAAGTCAGCTACAGAGTGTGTCACCCTTTTGGACTGCCCACTGTACAGGGAAGCATGCTAGGTGGATGGATTTCTATGCTACGGGAAAACACTTCCAGCCGCCAAAGTGGCCTGTAAGATGTAAGAGACAGAGACAGTCACATTCTCTCAACTAACACAATTTTTATTCCAGAATGTAGAACTTTAATCAGTAAGGTCATAAAAAGCCAGTCAGGAAAATTCTGTAAAATATTCAGGGATGACTTATCTAAAAATGTGTCCTGAAAACTCTAGGAAGTTGTAAACAAACAAACAAACAAAAAAACGAAAAAACAGTGTGAGAGAGAGAGCCAGCCACAGAGAAATGAGCCCCATTTCCCTGACAAATCTACCCTTTAAAGGACAATGCGGTCTCTTGCTTAGGTGACAGTCGGGGGGCTACAAAGATACTTGGAGTTAGGAGAAATATAGGGTTAAATTGGAAGACAGATTTTTATTTTTAGAAATGACAAAAATATGTATTATTATGAAGTGTTTATTTACATTCTAAACCCCACATCCCCGATGTATTTTAATTTTTTCTTCTCCTGTCTTAATGATGCAAATTACACACTCAGTCACCCAGCACTTTCAAGCAAGCAGTTATCTGTAGGATGCTGACATTAAGGATGCCTTTGTGTTTTCACAATGTCTTTAGGACTACTCCTCCTGCTACATGGTAGGACGGCAGGATGAAAGACAGCAATGAAAGTAATATATTCTAAAGATGAGGCTCAATCCTGTACCCCTAGCATGGTGAGAGACCCGTATCGGAGAAGGAGCTTCTGCGGGGTTCTCTACACCTCACCGGGGCTGAGGGGGGCTTCCGACCACTGTGACCTCCTACCAGTGGGGCTCACATTCCCTACTGCGCTATATGCCGTTTATGTTCTTTATCACATTTAATCTTCACAATAACTTTATGAGGCAAATATTATTACCCGCATTTGCCAGAAAATGCAAGAAAGCTCTCTAAATGTTAGGCATCGTTCTCTTTTCAACTCTGTTTGGGATCCCCAAGGTATACTCATGCGCACTCATGAACTTGGTACCTCAGGCACCATATGCTGCCCCCACTTTCCCTCTAGCTCAGGCTCGCTGCGGTGGTACCCTGCTGTGAGGGGCCTGTGCCATTGGGCTCCCCGCTGGGCTGACTCCAAGGCAAGGCCGCTGCCAAAGATGCTTGCCAGCCTGTGCCAAGGCCGGTTTCCTGTCGCTGCAGAACCCACTGGATATGCTGATCTGCCCCAGGCTTCGAGGTACCCTCAAGAGAGGGAAACTGACATCCCAGAGTTCTAGAGACATTTTAGTGAAAAGCTCTTCCATAGCATCTCCTTGGCATTCAGGTAAGAGTTTCTGGGGCCAGGCCAGAGGGGGATCTAAGTGACAGGGGTTGTACCGCAATAAGATGTGCCCACTCCCTTAGCGCTGATCCCCTTCTCTGGAACCACACCCAGGTGCCTTTTGCTCTCTCCTTAGGATGGTTCCTTCCAACTTAAGAGTTAAGCAGTGGCCCTTGTTAAAAATAACGGGATTTTAAATGGTCAGATTTAAAGAGGGAGACACTTTGGGACTGATAAACATACTTGCCCTGCTCCTACATAAAATTTCTATTACCAAGAAAATGTTTCAAAAATGCATTTCACAAACATTACATTTAAGACAACAGACTTTCCTTATCCTTTACTTGGTATGGTGGGAGGCCCTAGAAGACAAGGATTCACTCCTGGCAGTCATATAATCCTGGACAGTCACTACGCTTTGGACTTTAGGTTCCTTATCTGCAGAATAAAGCAGGACCAAGTGACCTCTCTGGCCTCCTTTAGCTCCATAAATCTATGAAATATTTAATACACTATGAGCGAGGTTTGAAGTGTCTAAGATATTCCCATTAAAGCTGCCATACAACTCCTAAGTGCAGTCTTGTGCCTCCCGTTCCCATTCATTCTGATCAGTGCTTTCTCTGGGCCATTTGAGGAGCGAGATGAACGCAAAGAACTGGACTCAGAGGACGGCAGTGGAAAAGGCAACGGCTAGGAATGAGAGTGTGGAAGGAATTCAAGACTATCTTAGATCGTCTGAGGGAGGAAGCAGGAGAGGAGAAGTGAGAGGTGCCCATGCCACCGTTACTACGACTCTAAACAGCCGGCACGTACTGCCTGCTTACCGGGGGCCAGCAGAGGGCTAACCACGCCACAGCCTTCTAGAGCATTTACAACAGGGAACACATTTTTATGTTCTAAAAACCATGAACATGTGTATATAAATGTATGGGGAAAGCACAAGACGAATATTTACCAAACAGTAGCTGCCCCTGGAAAGGGCGAAAGGGGACTTTCACTTCTTGGGCAATGGGGCCAAATGGGTTTCCTCCACCCCCCGCAGCTGACACATACAAAGGTTAACAGGAAGAGACGTCCTCCTACCAGGATTATATCCTGGAGATGCTAGCAGGGTTGCGCTTGGCAATACAAAATGACTAATTGTCTTCTGGCTAATCCATCCTGGTCCCTTTCCTGCTTCTGAGAAACCAAAGAAGGCAGAGCCGGGTATCCTGGCAGCCAGCCTGGTGTTCGCTCTGCCAGATCAGGCACAGGGTTCCGGGGCTGGACACCAAGTGCCAGTTTTGCCAAACAGTGCGTATTGCAAAAGTGCTGGAATCAAAGCCAGGCTTGCGCGCCTCTGCCCGGACACTACAGAGCTAAGTTAACAGACGACAATATCTATTGTTACTTTCCAAGAAGAGCTGTCACATCTGGCACATCTGGCACAGGCCCAGAGACTGCCGAGCCCCTCAGCCCTTCCGGGAAGCGGGAAGAGGCCAAACCGAAGCAGAGAGCACCCCGCTCCCCTGAGCCAGAGAGAGGGGCAACAGCTGCGCACCGCTGCTGGCCGGCCGGGTCCGTTCACCTTCCGTGTCCAGAGGAACACCGTGGAAGACACAGAAAAAACAAGTCTTAAAATGGAAGAGGCCTTGGAAGACATCTGGTCGTGGCTTCCCAACCGGGCTGGGAAATCCGTGGGTGTCAAGGAAGTGCAAGGCACCAAAGCACAGAGTCACCCAGGAAGTCATTTGAAGAAATGATTCTGGCGACTCTGTGGCTGACACAAGTTAAAAACACTGACAACTCCCTTTTCTCCGTCCCCCCCCCCCCACCCAGTGCTAGAAACCCCACTTTTGTTATTTATGTTAAGTCCCCTCCCCACCAACATCACTCCGACTGGCCTCTCAGAGCAATGCTTCCTAATCAGGGTTGAGTTTGCCCCACAGGGGGCATGTGGCATAGTCTGGTGACATTTTGGTTGTCACAACCAGGGATGGGGAGGGAGTGTGTTCCTGGCATCAGTGAGTAGATTCTAGAGACGCTGCTAAACAACCTACGATGCACAGGACAGCCCCCAGGGCAAAGTATGTCAACAATGCTGAGATTGAGAAACTCTGTCTTAGAGGCAGGAAAAAATCCTGCAATAATGACATATAAAGCCTATGCCTTTTACTGTTTTTTAATGTTCCTCATTTTTCTCTTTTAAAAAGTTAACGTACTGTAGTGTACTGTAACGTACCCCCTTGGCCATTAGTTTAGCATCACTAAGAAGGCAATGTGGTATAGGAACCCCATTTAAATCCCAGTGCTCCCATCTTCCAGTTACATGACCTTCAAGTTATCTACTTCTCTGAGCCTCAATTCCATCACCTAAAAATAATGTGATTTTTATATGTGTGTGTGTGTGTGTGTCTTCAGTATAGCTGTAAGGACTGGAGACAGTGTATTAAAGAACCTAGCAGGACGTACAATATGTGCTTAGTAAATGGACAATGATGCAGTTGATCCTTACTGTCCTTTACTGAGGACATTCTGCCTCAAGGGAACGAAGCAGCATCACAGTGACAGAGTCAATCACGTGGGACTGGAAGACAGCTTATACCTCATCTGAAGTGAGAAATCCTTCCACGAAACCATATAGACAAGCGTAAAACAATGCCCTGGTGCTGGGACCTGCTTGTCCGTGTTATTCCGCATTGACAGTGTATGTTCTCCAGCACGTCCTTAATCCCAGCCCTTCCTCTCCCCAGCCCCAATGCCTGGCACACGGCCGTGGATACAGATTAGAGCCATAATGACAGAATGTGACATAAGGTCAAGGACCAGTCAACCTCTGATCTAGGTTGTTTCACTGTGTGCTGAGACAGCAGATTCCTCTTTGATTTAAATAAGAATACCCGATGCTACCTTCCTAATAAGTTGTGGTTCACACAGATTTCGACAACATCTTTTAGAAAAGGGTTTCTTTCCCATCTCTCTGAGAAAAAAAAAACAAAAACAAAAACAAAACAAACTGTTGAAATCTTCCCGGGGCAGGCCCAGGCCAGCAGCTGGAGGGAGCTCCCGCCTCGCAGAGGAGGAAACGGTGGCTGGTTGTTCACAGCCTCTTTTACTGAAGACTTTACAGCTTTTCCCTTTATAGCGACAGTTGTACATCTCCAGGTCTTAAGAACGTGTAGTTTAGATTCTCAAATCTTTCTCCAGAGCCCTTTATCCTGGTTTTTGATTTGCTCACTGGGACTTGCTATTCTGGAGAATGTACAGATAGTTTTCTTTTGATTAAAATGGCAGTGCTCGTTCTAAAATAAGTTACTAACTTATTAAAAATGTGATTTTCCTCCTACACATTAACTACATTCTGGAGGGTGGAATCTCCCCCAAGATTCAGTGAAGAGGAAAGTGAAACTGTGCCATTTCCCAGTAATACACAAGATATTACGGCACTATTCTTATATAATTTTAATTCATGTAATTATCTTGGCTTGTTACTTTTTAGCATGTTCACCTGATATGTCATAAAAATGATTAAAGAGTCATTCTATTTAAAATATACTAAATACGTATTTTTTACATATTTGGTTTTATATGAGAAAAGATAATTAACTTATAAGTGCATTCAAGATAAATTATTCATATTATACTTCCACAATCCTTGCATAAGGAAAAAAAAATTGGTACTGATGACCCAGCTTTACAGCTCTCTCCAAGGACTGGCCTTTACCCCGGGGGAGCCATCGGCACTGCCACACAGACAGAGGAGTGGATGTCAGCTTGGCAGGCAGGCTTTGACCCGGTTCAACCACTCTTAAAGATTGTCTTCTCTCTCCGCCACATCCTACTTTTTGCTTCTCTCCCAACTGGCCTTTTCACCAGACACTCCAGAGGTAAAGAGCTACACGTGTACACGTGGAAAGGGTGAGGCGGTCACCGTGGGCTTTTGCAGCCTATCACAGCAGTAATGAGACCTGGCTCCAGGCAGGTCAGTTTCCCCCGAATGTGAGGCCCTGCGCGAGTGCTCCCCCACTGAGTGCTATCTGTCTTGTGGAATGGTTGCTGTGCTTCTAGAGTACATGGGAAGGTCGGGGTTCTTCTCTTTCTTAAATATTGGGTTACACTTGGCTTAACAGCTAACCAGTCCCACGTAATTTACTAATTTTCAATGTGGAAAACGCCTTAGATTATGATCCTGTAGCCACACTATGGTCCGATGTCCAACAGTTTGACTGTGACTACCCTTTGGTAGTCACAATACAGACACCTCTGTTACAATGCCACATGTATTTTTGTTCCTGGTAAACCTTTGGTTTTGTAAAATCGTGACTTAAAAAAAAAGAAAGAAAAAAAATTGGAATGAAAGAAAAACAGGGATAGAACCAGGCTACTCAAAACTTAGGGAACTCTGGGACCGGAGCCCTAAGGAAAATCGATCAGCACAATTAAAAATTGCCACGGACCTTCACATTTTGCGTGACAGTCCATCCTGTGCAGCCTTTAAACCCATAGGCTTGTGTTTTCCTTTTCGTAGGTCCTTGGAGACATTCGCTTCTAATACAGAGCTACTTTACCAAAATTAAGAGCATGATCCAGGGAGAGCCTTTTCCATCCATCAGTTTTCCTCTCGGCTCCTCTGGAAGCGCTGGCAGCTCCCCAGACAGCTTAGCATAAGTGGCAAGTGTAGTGCATCTTGAAGCCACTAGACTCTCCATTTCTTGCACTAAAGAAATACTTCTGCAGGGTTGTCAGCTTTTTTCTTAGTCTTCATAAATACCTTGTTATGGAGGTCACTTTAACTGTAAGAAACCTTGCTCCTGATCACTTCCAAACATTAACGGGCCTGAGGAAATCTAGGAACCACCAGGACTTCCACACTGAATTGACGTGATTTCCCTATTTACCAAACACATGAGAGCCAAAGTGCATCATGGAAACACACATCAGAGGAACAGGCTGTGTCTAGTGGCCTCGCCTGCATCTACCAGTCTGAGCTGCTAAGTCACCAGAGGGGGGTCATGGCGACCCTCTGCGGGAGGGGCTTATGTTCTGACATGCACTCTGGAATGTCTGGGTCTGTTGGCAGAGGTTTTCTTTGGTGAGGAATTAATAACCTTTCAGCAGAAGATAATGATTAAATACCTTGAAATGACTGTTAGTTCCCAAACTGAGATGCTACAGTAGGAGAAGTTACCAAAAAAAACCCCAAAAAACAACAACAAAAAACACTCCTTAATCTCCTGTGTCAGTGTTCCTGACGGGTAGGAAACTTAGCCTGAAAAAAGTCCAGGCTGTCCTGAAATTGTCTGTCATGGGTGTGGGATGTTACGGCATATCTAGTGGTGCCTCCATAAATCTTTTTCTAACTACCCCCAGGGAACTTATGTTAAATTCCTGGTTGGGGATGGAGGGAGGACTATAATAAAACAAAAACAAGCAACTTTGAGTTTATAAATTTTTTTTTTTTATCAAGCATACCTCATATTTTTGTGACATTGGTGGTGGGCGTTTGGGGGGGGCGAGATGAGTGGAGGGAAAATGAAGCTAAGTTCCATTTTAATAGAGTAAACTGAGCAAACGACTAGAGAAGGGAAGGACCTCATCCACCAGTGAGGTCTCGGCTGTAGGTTTCCACCGAGGGGGTGAGGCGCCCAGCACGCTATCGGGGGTGGGGCAGGGGTCAAGATTGCTGCTGCTCTGCTAATGCTGGCTCATGGCAACAACACGCCTCTACCTCCAGCTTTCGTAAGCGCACTCTACAAATGTGGTACCCTAGAAAACCGCTGTGGAAATCGAGGTGACATAAGCTATCCCTGATCACTATAATAATTCCAACTGGGCTAAATATATCTCCTATCATCAGCCAGGACCTTAAACAAATATCAGCTCTGCCATCATAATTAAGAAAATTCCAAAGTGCAATGTGTATGTGTCTATATGTGTGCTTAGAAGAAAGAAGAAACCAGGCAGCAGAACATAATTTTTCTTTAAAGTTAATCTGGAAAACCTCTGAACTTACAAAAAGTAGCTTCCAAGAGTAAATATTTTCAAGCCACTTAGAAAGTAATAATTTTTGGACATAAAGGAAGCAACGTGTCCATCACGGTCATCTGAAATCAATTTTAAATGTGCTTCCTACGGTTTAGATCGAAGGCTGCCAAATTGTAGTTTGAAAAATGAGACATATTTTGGGCACTCTATGAGAGAAAAGGATCACATGTTAATAACTGTGACCAGTATAGTTTGGATCGGGTCATACAGAACTACTACATATTCTGATAATAGAAACTGAGATAAAGTACTGAAATATAGATGCATATATATGTGATTCACATATATGTGCCTGTATATGATTTATATATTATTCTAATAATTTGTTTCAACCTCTCTGAGCTGCTCCTTAGAGTTTCAGTTAGTTCTAACTAAAACCCACAGGTCATACGTAGAAACTGAAATGTAAAAAGAATCTATAGCATTTCAACTAAATCAGGGTTTCGAAAATAGCATCTACTCTATAAATTACGGCACTGTATTCTGAACAAAGGTATTAAACAGATCCTTTAACATAGACAAAGAAAAAAGCTCATGACTACAACCCACCTTACATAAAATGAGAGTATAAAAATCAGCATTTTGGAATTAGGTAAAAAGAAAATTAGCTGTCGTATAAGGCATGAGTATAAATGTAAAATACCTTTTTTAAAAAAACCTCCATTTCCCACAGACAAGCTTAAGACAGTTATTAATAATCATATTAACATTTGCATATCTCTTAGAATTTTCAAAGCACCTTAATGTCTATTATTTCACTTTGTAAATGCAACTAAGATAGCTTTCTACAAAATAGAAGTGCAATAGGTGTGTAGGTGGGAGGAAAGGTTAAATATTAGAAGCACATGAATTTGTTCAACAAGTCAAAATATTTAATACATTTGTTTGAAACAAAATTGCTTGGATTATATACTCTGATTGCCTTCTTGGGCTGAAAAAGGGCAAGAATAATTTCCATGTATTTGCATCAGTGGTGAGTTCACAGTGAAGGAAATGAAACCCCAAACTTGATTAGAAGAAAATCTAATATATTCACAAATAGAGCTTTCCACCTCTTCCCACTAACAGGCTCCTCACCTTGACAGGCTCTGCGTGAATTTACCTAAAGCCAGAGAGCAGACTTTGGGCAGAGCAGCTTGTTCTATTCCACCCGCCCTGTTTCTGTAATGGCACCATTCTTGTTTTGAAGCCTGAATTTATCTTTAATTCCTCCTGCCACTTGATCAGCTGCTAAGTCCCACTGATTCGAACTCTTCTGTTCTCTTACATTGAGTCTCCTTTTTGGTTCTGTACCCATTACTGAAGTTCCTACTCTCATGCTACTAATAGTCTAACATGTCCCTACCAGTCTAATACCCCTAAAGTTCTCCAGCGGGTCTTCCTTGACTACCAGATTCAGTGCAGGCTTTGTAAATGGTACTGTGGTTTTCTAACCGTGACCTTGCCTGTCACCTTTGTCTCTCTACACATACTTCCTGATCCAAGTAGACGATACCACTTGCTTTCCTACTAGACAATGCCCATCTTCACGTGTAACCTCTTCCTAGGGGAGCACTACTCATCCTTCAGGGTCTGTCCCTAGAGTCCCCTCCACGAATCCTTTTCTGACACTCCTGTAACTCGACGTGGCTTCCCACTCCTCTGAACCATGCCATTTTGCTCACGGCTTTCCTGTGGCTCTTATATTCTGGTATTCTTTCTCTCCTCCCCAGAGGCAGACGGCGAGCCCCTTCAAGGCAGGGACTGTATTTTCTTTGTTGCATTCCCTGATGGACTAGCACAGCACCTTGTTTATTGGAACTACTCAGTATCTGTTGAGCTGTGAAGAAAATCATATAGGTTTTTCTTAATAGAAAATATGTGTGGAGGCAGGTGAAGTCATTCTTGGCTCAAATCTTTAAAAAGAAGTAGGGCTCCAGTTCACTCAAAATACTGTTACTCATTCTTTTAACAAGTAATCAACAGCCAGTAAATTACTCAGCCAGAGACTGTAATTCAAAGCTGTAACATACATAAGTATGAGTCATGCTGGCAGCTGGGCAGTTCTGTCCTGCTTGTAAGGTAGAAAACACTCATCTGAAAGACTATAGAACAGCCACAAAAACGAACACGTTAACCGCAGTGTCAGATGTCACAGCTGGACAAACTGCCCAAAGCTTGGTTTCTAAGCCTGGTCTCTCAGCTCGGCAGCTGGCTCATTTTTATGTCTGACAGAGGCAAGAGAACAAGGCTGATAAGGCCTATATTCTAAAGCCACAGAAAGTCAGCAACACCAAGCCAATCTCTGATGGATGCTCCGTGAGGGGTGTGCATGAGGATGGTGTATGCGTGCGATATAGATTTATGTCTTGTTTTTAATACATTGCCAGGGAAGGCAGAAAAATGCTAATCTGTATAGTATATAATGTGTAAAACCTAAAGGTGTTTTCTTTGTTGTGGCCTTTTTATTTTAGAGAAAATTCTTAAAACTGTCTACATTCTAATTTATGAATAACTCTACTTAGAAATTATTTATTACTCTACATTGAACTTTAACTGTTCAAAGAAGAATGAAGCCTATCTCGTTTTTTAAAAAGTGTAAGAATGACATTCAAAAAATAATCCAGATTCAATTTTATAAAAGTTTCTAGGGGTTGTTATGTTTGAGTATTTTGAAGTATATAAAAAAAGTTTTCTCACTAGCATAGACTTTTAAAGAGGACTTTAGTAGCATTTGCTAAGGTAGTCTTGGGTTCCTTTATTTGATTGGAGACACAATACTTACAGGAATGATACACAGAAACATGCAAAAATCCTCTTTCTAGGTACTGCTCCAGTTGTGCAAGAGAAAAGAACATGGGGGATAATTGGTAAGGGAGAAGGAAGGAGATAAGAGGAAAGAAGAAAGAAAGGAAGGAAGGAGGGAGGGGGGTAGGGAAGGAAGAAGGGAGAGAGAGAGAGAAAGAACGACAGAAAGGAAGGACATTGCGGGAGAGCAAGGCGGACTCAGAGAGGTGGGAGGTTCAGGTGGCAGTTGCTATGTTTGAAATTATCGAAGAAGGGATGAAGGCTTTGCCATTGTGGAAGGTACAAGTAGAAGCAAGATGATGTAGATAAGGCAGTATGTGACATCTACATTTTCCCAAAAACAACAGAGAACCTCAAAGTTAAACAGTAACTGAAAACGTTCAAATGAGACAAGATATGGGACCTGAAGAACGTGCCACAGACAATAAAAACAGCCAATGATACTTAAGTTTCTAACCACCAGGCTTATGATAAAAGACTTTTAGTCTGTTATGTCATTTAATTCTAATGCCAATCCTGAGAGGCAGGTGTGGTTCGAACTATTTTAAAGATTAAGTAATTGAGGGTTAGAAAGTTTAAGTAACTGGTCTAGGATGAGAATTAAATAAGATAACTTACAGTAAGTCCTGGCATGTAGTGGAAAGTTAATAAATGTTAGACTTTCCCCACTCCCTTCCATCTTCCCTGTTACAGTGATGAGAATGCCATCGATAGGTTCTCAAAGAACATTCTGTAACTATGATAGAGTGTTATGTTTTAGACACACCCCAGGGGAGGGGCTGCGGATCCTGTTACAGGTCCTGAAGGTACTTGCATGGCAGTTCTAGCTCTGTACCTATCCTCATCCCCTGCCCAGAAGTGTTGCCAAATAAAACATAGGACATCCAGTTAAATTTGGACTTAAGATAAATAATACATGTTTTAAAAGTATAAGTATGTCCCATACACTATTTGGGAGATAATTATAAATGGTTTTTGGTTATCATCTGAAATTGGAATTGAACTGAGCATCCCCTATTTTTATTTGCTAAATCTTGCCAACCTTATGACAAGGCAAGCCTGTATTTTGATTAGGAATAAACTATCCCAAGATGCTTCCTTGAGATGTCCTCTCTGAATAAGAGGTTATGTCTCGCGCCATCATGGCTGCATCCTTTGACTCCTTCCACTTTCTTTGCATATTTCATTCACCTCCCTCACTCTTACCAATAAAAAACATATGAATCCAAAGTCTATTGACTAGCACTATATTAGGTACAGAATTTTACTTAGTGGTCGTAAAGAATGCTGCTGTGTGCGTGTGTGCACGTGCTGTGTTAACCTTTTAAAATGAAGATTATGTTAATAATGCATCATCGGAAATACATTTTGAGAGTTTTCTAGTAGCAGTGAATTAAGTATGCATCCACATGAAATGGAAGCTATTCAGATCCTACAGAAGTAGAATTGGTTATTGAATAAACTGAAAGAGAAAAGCTTTGAGTTCATTCAGTAATCGCCATCTATCAAAAGTTAAGAGTTGGAAATCCTTTATTTTAAATCAAACTATGTGAAAAGAATTTGAAAGTTGAGGCCATAGTTATATCTGTCTGAGTGCTCCTTTTGCATACTCAGGAGCTTCTATGTTCACTTTTAGTGCTGAGGAAAAAAATTAAAAGCAACATAAATATCTAGTTAATTATATGAGACATCTAGAGCAGAGTTACTATTTGTTATTGTTCTATAACAAGAAGCTTGATCCAGAATGAAAAGCAACACAGCAAGAAAGTTTTGTTATTAAAAAATTTTCAGTTGAACTAAACAAAGTATTTAATAGTTGTTTTACATCTGGTGCAAGCTCATTTTCTCACTGTGGACGAGTAACAAAATTTCACAGACCAGGGCCAGTCTGGGGACCAAATATTGAGTAGGATTAATGCATATGACCCCAGAATTTTATATGTCAGACCCTCAATATCATGGCATAAATGGAGAGATCTCCTTCTTTTGGCCATTTTGTAGATAGAACAAAGAACCTCTTATTTCCTTGAAATAAAGGTATAAATACTTTCTCCGTTCTAGCATCTAACTAAAATCTATCAAAACCATAGTTGCCCCACTTTTAGAAAGAAGAGGATGTGTGCTTACTCTTCTTGTCGTAAGTCATTGACGCTGCGGTCCAGTGAGATCATGTCACTTGCCACCATGTTAAATCCAAACTCTTTAATGCTGGCTTGAACTGCATGTTTGAATTCGGGTCCCAGAACCAATGGCTTGGCTTTCTCTCCAGGGCCACCAACCACTCCGTGAGGCTCAGGTTCTTTGGGTTCAAAGTTACCAAGGATCCCTGGGCGTAGCACAGGATCACGGTAGGTGAAAGTCTGAGGCTTAAATGTGAGATACTGCCTCTGCATTATGTCTTTCTGGTTCTCTCCTCCAGCATGGCGCTCTTGTTCATTTTTGGCCTTGTTTTTTCTTCTAATAGACTCTAAGTCCACTTCTACTCCTTCGACATGAGGCCATGGCACCACAGGTTTGAATCTGTCATCCCCGGGAACTAACCCATCGCCTCCTCGGTTAGGCATGGGGTTGACATCTCTGTCTTCCTACACAAAAGGGAGGGGGATATACAATGAGTACATGCAGGCAAACCATAGCAGCGTTTATGATACCAGTTTTCATGTTTGAAAAAAGGCTGAGGCAACAATTAAACGGTTTAAAGCGTGAAACAGAAGCAGGCCATTAATTTGGGCTAACCGTTAGAAGATACTTTCGGGGAAGGGGGTGGGGAGTAGGGGGGGGGAGGGTGGAAGGACATGCCAAGAACCAGACTATTTCCTTGCCTTACTATTCCAAAACAAATGAATGGATGCATTTTTTACTTCTCCCCTTTTAAACTTTACTCTCTATCAAAGATCTCTTAATAAAGCACCTTGTTATGGGTTAGATCAATGAGGTTCTAAGGCCTTTGATAAAAACAGGCCCATAATAGGTTATGTTGTACAGTATGTGGTTTTCCCAGTTGGCTGGTGTATGATAAATATAGCTTTGTGTCAGTAATATAGCCATATGGTGGCAGTGGTATTAGCTGTCACCCATCACTAGGCTGGCTTCATGCCCCTTAATGGCAGAGGAGAAAGGCGGGGAGATGCACTCGACAGTCCCATTTTGGTATTTTCTACTCAGTGAGGCTTTAGTAGAATTGAGGACTTTTTTTAAAAAAAGCTCTAATAACTAACCAAGGCAGTTTGGGCTTTTAAATCACACCCAATACCTAATTTGCCCCATTCCAGAGGCAGCCCAGGTAAAATGAGATTGTGCACATAAGGATACTCAGTAAGGGCTGTCCCCCCTTCCTCTCCAAACCCTCCTCATCACTTATGCATCACTGTGAGAGATCCTGAGCGCTTCTGCTCCTGGCCTTCACATGTGGAGTTTTTGCTAAACCAGTCCCATTCTTTGCACAAAACACTGTTCTCAACATGAGCATCACCTCAGTGGCTTTAAATTATACTGATGTCTGTGTCCCAACCCCAGACTTTGTGATTTAATTGGGCCGGACATTCAGATTTCTAAAAGCTCCCCGGGTGATTCTACCACATAGCCAGGCTTGAGAACCTCTAGCTCAGAGGGAGAACGGTTGCCTATGATTAGACAAGGGAACTCCTGAGGATGCATAGCTGGGGGAGAGGCAAGGTGAATTCAGAACAACTGCAAAACAGGCTGCCTGGTCTGCCACCTCGCTCCACACCAAGATTATGTGACCCTTTGACAGGTTCAAATAGAATTAGTACAATCTGACCAAAATGCTTCTGCAGTGTTAGAGCTATCCTGGAAAGTTAAAAACTTTGCCTTAAGGAGTACAGGAGTAAGGCGCTAGGTATGATGTTGATGTGTAGGTTGCTATCTACTGGTAGTTTACATTTAGAGATAAGGAATTTAAAAAATTCATCTATTCGTATAGGTAATACAAGGATACGATACAAAATTCAAAAGAGCATATGGTTAAAAGCAAGCTTTCCTGCCTCCCCTTATGCAGAGGTTGTCAGAGCCAGCGGTGTCTTGTGCCTCTTTCTAGAGATGTTATATGTATGTATAAACTTACGTGTGTATATATAACAATCTTTTTGAACATGGGATATGAATTTTAACTGACTCATTAATTAAAAAGGGAATCTGTGAGATGTTAAACTGGCTTGAAGGTAAACCCAAAGAACAGACACATACATAAATATCAGGAACACTGCGAAGAGGGAATGTTTCTAACCACTGCCGCTACCCGACTGGAAAGGATTTTGCTCAAGTAAACTCGAAAATAAAAAGATACTGCAAAGAATTTACAAATAGATGCAAAACTGGTAAATCTGGTTAATATCCAGAGAGCAAAAACCAATTGCATTCCATAGTACACAATTCCTTTTTCAACGGACAAGAGCCTTGTGCATTACTATCAGTTTTCTATGATTTACAGGATTGTAAAATAGCTCAAAGATAATGAAAGGGTGAGATGACCTAGAAAGTTGAGTCAGATAGTATACCCAGTAATCTTTTCAGTCCATTTCAAAGTTGTTCCACAATTTTCCTTCTATAACACAAAACTAAACATAAAATGCAACACTCAGCCTGATTCTATAAATATGATGCTTTCTTCAGGTATGTGTTATAGGTAGATAAGACTTCTGCATCAGGCTTTTCTTTTTTAAAAAATTTCTTCTATTTATTTTTTATTTTTTTTATTTTTTTTAGGCAAGGCAGCCCTTGGTTGATCTCACAGATTGCAAAGACCTTGTCAGTTTATGATCCTTTATTTTTTTTATTTTTTATTTTTTACACCTACAGCACCTGGTCTTCCTAGGTGGTCTCCCATCCAGGTACTAACCAGGCCTGACCCTGCTTAGCTTCTGAGATCAGATGGGATCAGGCTTGTTCAGGGTAGCATAGCCATTGACTTACAACAGGCTTTTCTTATCATCACACATCTGAACAGCAGGGACTCAACTGAAGCATGACCTGTAGGCCCTACCAAGGGTCAGAGGTGAATAGGTAGCAGGCAGTCCTGCAGGAAACCTCGTATTCATGAAAGACTGGGTTCTCGCGGGAATTAACTCATACCAAGGAGAGGAAGCCAAGCATGAATCTGTAACAGAGAGGTCGGCACTAAAGCTGGGAATCACTTGTGGCAATTTGTTGCAAACAAATTAAAATAGAGAAATTATTCTAAAGCTCTAAGATGTTGGACCCGAGTGGTTGATGTCAAATCAAATATAACACAAAAAAGGAGAAACACATTCTCCTCTTTAGATTTTTACATTAAGGCTCCAGTGAATCACTAACTGGGGAGGTAAAAAATGAGGGGAAAGAAATGCCAATAAATATAGGAAAGTAGATTGAAAAATCCATCAGATGTGAACATCCATGGCTATAGAATCCACTTGTTTTCCAATATTCCATGGGAGGAAACTGCATATTGGAAGAATGGGCAATATAATAGTACATGAAATCAAGACAGCCAAATTGTGAAATATGTGGTATGGTTTAGACTGGTCTGTGCTAATACAAAAATTGCAAATTTAAATATTTCTCAAATTCAGCCACCTCAACAAAAGAATATTTAATGTATTCAAAATTCATGCTTATCTTCCTTCAAAAAGTTGTTTTGATCTTTTCTCTGATTTAAGGATTCTTTATCTAAATTTTAACTGTTGGTGTTCTTCATAGTTGTTAGAAGTCTACCTGTCATTCCACCCTCATTCTGGATTATCTCACTCTCCTCCAAGCTAGGTGACCAGATTTATACTGATGGCTCCTATATCTATGTCCTCAGCCCACATCACAGCTCTGATCTCTGGACCTTATAGTCAACTGCTTCCTCAACAGTCCTACTTACATTAATCTGGTACATAAATTTAAGATACCTCAAACTGAACTGATCACTGATCCCACATCACAAAACTGTTTTTGATTCCCATCTTTTCTACTTTGGGGACTTAATCCACCATTCATTCAACCGATCAAGTCCGAAACCTGCATTTGCATCTTCGACTTTCAGTTCTCTTTCATTGACCCTGCTGACATTCCCAACAATTCTATCACCTATGTAGCTGCTGACTCTGGCCATTTCTCTCCACCACTGTCATTGCCACAGCCTTAGTTCAGGCCACCCTCACCTCTTAACAGAATTACTATACTAGCAATGATAGCGATGATTGCAAACACTATGTTCTAAGTGCTTCACGTATATTAACTTATTTAATCCCAAGAGTTAGGTTCTGTGATTACCATTCCCATTTTACAGACAGGAAATCTGACAGAGAAGTTACTTAATGTCAGAATCATTATGTGGTAGGGCCGAAATTTGAATCCGGGTGGTCCGACTCAAGAGCCCATGCTCTTCACTATGCTTTAGTGCTTGTCATTCCAACACAGGCACTTACTGTCTCTCTTCATTATTTTTTCTACACAGCAGCCAGAGTGACTTTCCTAGAATTCAAATACAAACACGTTACTTTCCCTGCTTACAACATTCCACCACTGGCCCACTTTATCCTTGACAAGTTCGATAATCTCTTCGGGCTCCAGCCTGCACTTATTTCTCCACCATTTTTGGCTTTGCAGACAGTAGGGTCTCTATTACAATTATTCTAGCCAGCTATTATAGTGCAAGAGCAGCCACAGACTATATGTAAATGAATGGGCATGGCTGTCTCCAAATAATATTTTATTTACAAAGCCAGGCAATGGGAACATTTCACTCCGCAACCCCTGTGAAAGGGTACGGGCCACGTCTTTCACCACTGCATTCCTTAGCTTGGTATGTAATTCTGCAATAAGTATTTACTGAATAAATAAGTAAATCCTAAAATTTCTGCTTTGGTTATGAGACTCTGAGAAGAAAAGGCAGGAGAGAACAAAGAATACGGAATGGGAAAGTGGGGTTTGGATCAGAACCTTTCTGGCAGTACTTCATGAATTCGGCAAGAGAATGGATGTAACTTTATATTCTCTGCACAGTATTGTATTCTTAATAATGCTACGTAATATCCACCGGCAAAATTGAATTTGCTCACTTCTCAAAGCCTGTATGTCATTAAATCTGAAGGCAAAACCAAATATGAAAATTGTCCGTCTAGTCCCAAGCCAATTAAGAATAATCATGTCAAATCTTTATGTTATGCGATTCAAAGAATGGATATAAAGCAGTGTAATCGCTCAACTCCCCATGAGAAGGAAAACTACACGCTTCTGCCTGAGAGCGAATGAGAACCAGCAGATGCCTTTGTGAGTCTGTGAGACCCGGGACTGGTTCTGCGAGACCTTCACGAGCACCAGCTGATTTACTGTACGGTCAAACTCAATGAATCGCTGTTGACTAGAAATGGAAAAGAGAATCGGTAGGTAATCTTCTAAGATCAGGAAGTTCATAAAAGTGGAAACGTACTGAAAAATATAATCACTTATCACCATATGGTAATAAAAGATTATCAGAAATCAGGTCAGACTATTCATTGTATACTTTGAAATTTACAAAGTTCCTCTCTCATTCCTAAATCCTATGCATGTGTGATATTTTTCCAACATGGCCATGCCTTGGTAGAAATGATATGACTATGAATGGATTTATAAAACTGATCTTTAGAGCAAATGCAAGTAAAATAGGCTTGTTTAGATTTGAAATTACAGGAGAATCCTGGAAAACCAAGCTCTTAATGATGAGCTTCTGCAGTCACATGATCTCTTGAAAAATTACAATTTAGCTTTAGCAAGTGGCCACTGCTAACAAGACACACACTATTTGGTTGCCATTCTGCATGAGCCGCAGAACTTGAAAACATGACAAGTCAAATATAATTCTATGATTTAAAAACCATCTTTAAGTAGGAAAATCACATCAGCGTTCTTTCTCTAGCTGCACTTACCTTAAAGGAGCAGAAGAGACAGGGGCAAAGAGAATAGGAAGGAGGTTTTAAAAACAAAGAGGTGCTGGAGTTCATAAGAAACAGGGTGTGCTCGCAGGCTGCGTCTCCCCAGACTCTCACCAGCGTGCGGTAGGATGTGCGTGGGGGTGTGGGGCACCCCAGTGTCTGTACCTTTGTTTCTCTCCAGTTACCTAAAACTGACTCTAAGCTAAATTGTCTCCCACTAACATTTTGTGCTGAAAAATGAAGCCCATCCAGTCTTGCTCCTTTCAGAGGACTGAGCATTGACTGCACTGGGAGTCAGTGGCCCTGCTGGGCATGTGACGAGGGGCAGCATCAAGCAATTTGCCTTGGCTTAACCAGGTTAAAATGGATAAACCCTAGACTAGACAGAGAATTTACCAGTCCTTGAATAGTTAGGATATCCTCCCTTACGGAAAAGGATCCCATTCTAAGTACACTTTAAGACCTCAAACTAGGAGATCTGAGGTCAATGACGATGACTCTGTTGGCAACTAGGGCAGAACTGGAAATGGAGAAGGATGTGGCTCATCAGTAAGAAAAAGTATTACATTCTGATAGAAGAACTGTCTCTTGGAAGAAATAGACTTACTTAAGAGACACTCCTTTTCTTTCTCGCTCTCTCTCTCTCTCTCTCTCTCTACCCGCCCCCCCCCTTTCTTTTTTCTTTTTTTCTAAGTACCAGGCCAGAATATAAACCATAATGGAGAGAACTGCACAGTTGATGTCACCGTAACTGCTCCACCAAAAGAAATCTGGTCGATGACTCTAGTGCTCTACGTCACTACGTTAGACGCCGGCAGGGCGACCACTAGTCCAAGGCTAAGTACTGTGCAGGTTCCAGTCTCACCCAGGCTTCCTCTAGGGACTGAAACACCGAGATGGGACTGCGGAGAGCTGCTATTACGTAATATCTAACAATTGCTCTTTTTATTCTCTCTCAAAACGAACAAGGAACACTATGACAACCACAGTGACAAATGAGTAAGTTAGTGCTGCATTTTAAACCACCTTCTTGGAAAGATTTTACCACGTTCGTACAAAGGCATTTTAAGTAAATTAAATGCCACCCCTCCTAAGTCTAATAAGCAAAATATAAAATACAAACTATAATACAGATTTATCCTGTACTATTGCGAAAAATACTAAAATTCTAAATGTCTTCCTGAAAAGTTGGCTATATATCATTTCCGAATACTCAGTCATCTTAATAAAAGGGAGATTTCCTTTATAAAAGATCTTCCCAATAAATCTCATAGTTGTACAACTAGTTAGTCAGCATTTGCAGATTTGAATTTTCATGCGTATCGTACGGTATTCTCAAAGCAACATCCATCTGCACCGGCACGATAATTTTCTGAAGTCTCTGTGCATCTTGTAGAATAATCATACTCAATTACAGAATATCTAGATATGGCAAATTTTAAGTCTTGGGCTCTTTTCTCCCATCTTAAACACAATTTCTTTCTCATAATTAGGATGAGACAAGAGAGTTTGTAATTTGCCTGAATTAAGTAATGAGAAAACTAAAAGTGTTGAAAATAATTATATTTTCAGTAGAAAAATACAAACCATTCTTGGGCAATCAACTATTTCAGTTATTGAAGATAATCTCCTGCAGTTTATCTAAAATTATCTACATTTTTGGATGGTTGGAATGAGCCCCCTTGTGGGTCCACTCCCTTTGGAGGTTATGAATTCCCTTTTTAAGCAGAAGGCAAAGGCATGCAGTCAGCCCAGTGGTTTCCAATCCCCTCAAGGCTTTTTCTTCCAGGTAAACGTGAAATCTGGATGCTTAAAGTAGAAAACTCTGATTCCTTCTAAGTATTTAAAATCATCTAAGAATCCCAACAAAGGTTAAACAGGTTTCTTCCCATCAGTTGGTTTATTTTAATTTAGTATTGATAAAAATATTGAAACATCAGTTTTAAATGTTCCATCTTTGGATAATAATTGTGCACTGATGGTATCTCAAATTATCAATTAGTGAGTGTCCAATTTCTTTGGTCATCTCTATTTCAAGTACATAGATATTTCAGTAGGTTTTTGATATTTAATATCACTCATATCATTGGATATTATATGTGAGTACACTTTTCTTTTTTTATCTCTATGAAGAGGTACCTCTTCATTCAGAATTTAGGAAAATCACTCTTCAACTGACAAGAATATTACCTTTATTTCACTAAAATCCAAACTTAATGAACAAGTATGAAGTTCTTTATAGGACATACATTTATCTAAAATGCTTCAGATGTGAGAGGCCATATTAAAGAGAAAAACTTATGAAATATAAAAATATTCTTATGTTTGATCTTTTATATTCTAGATTACATGAGTAGGTCTAGTTTATTGGCCTTGATGGTGGTATTAGTAAGCATGGGTAATAAAACCCATTCAATTTCCTCAGAAGTAACAGTTCAATTTAAAACAAAATTTAGTTCAACTAAATAAGTGATCAAATTGCTTAAAATTAGGATAAAATTGACTTTTTTAAAAACCATGTCAATGCACTGCATTTTTAAAGGTATGGAGGGAGACTGCAAATTCCTTAGGAATAAAAGCTGTCAATTTTCAATGTATAAATTCACATTACAACCAGAAAAAGGGAGATATCACACAAAACCTATCTCTGTATTAACACTATAATCTTTAATGTTCTATTATGTAAATGAGACATTACCGTTTAAGTACCCACTGGTTCAAGCCAGCAGCAGTTCTAAACTCAGGAAGGGGCTCCAGGTAACCTTCCTGTGTCCTCCTCAGTCCTGCGGATGTTTCTAGCACTGCTCTCCTGGTGCTGCCTCAGTGTCTGTTTACATATTTCTTCCCAATCAGACTGAGGGCTCTTTGAGGATCGTGAGAGTATTATTTATCTTTGCGTCCCCAGCTGGAGCAGACAGTAGGTACTCAAGTGTGTTTCTTCACAGACTAAGGAAATGGAGAGCTAGCTGGAGGTCATCTATTATTTCCTTGCTAGAAATAACAGATCCCTGTTTTACTCCAGCCACTGCTTGGCTTGGTTTAATCTAGCATTTTGGGACTCCAAATAAGATAACTAAAAAACATTACTTTCTCTACAAGTCTAAAATTTGAATAATCTTTTTTTTTTTTTTTTTTTTAGTTTCTTCTCTTTTAGATTTGGATAAATCATCCATGTCTGCAAGCGAAATTTGGTACTTTATGGAAAATGAGCACTTTATTTAAACACAAGAAAGTAAATCTGTGGGGGTGTTAGTCCTAGTCCTCTGGGCCAATTTATCTTGCAAATGGCTTCCCACTAAATTTGGTCCTTGTAAAACAGTGTTAGGATAGCGATTCTAAGTCAGGTCAGGAAAATATCAGGTAAAACTCAAGGAGGAATAAAGTAAAAGAAGAAATGGACAGTTAAAGGACCAAATTACAGGTTAATGTCCACAGTAGGAGAAAGAAACCCAACACATTGTTTATCTTTTTACAAAAACTTTTATTTGTAAGATTGTGTAAATGGCTCAGATCAAAGGCACATAGACAACTAACCAAGAAGACTATGAAGACATGAAAGTTAAATATATTTATGAAATCCAAGGAATTTTTATTTTTTTAGAGGTCTTAATAAAATTTCTTGCCTCAGGTCATGAACTGAATCATGTATATACCTCAAAGGTTGAAAAAAGTCTTTCTTATTGCAAATATTTACTATTAAATCTTCAGCTGATTTTAAGTGAATTTTAAGAATCAAACATGATTATGAAGCAAATGATCAATAAATCATTTTGTAGTATATTTCAAAAGGTGACGAAGCTGTATTTGTCAAATTTATGTCATTATTTCAGTGGTAAGAACACAAACGTCAAGACTGGACTATATACACAAGGTACACCAATGTCATTTAAAAGCTCCATCTCCCCCAGGTAGTAAAAGGCATGCTATAATATCTCTTAAAATGTATAAAATATATTTAAAAATACGACATTTAAAAATATATCATAAAATGATATAGTAGGTAGATTTTAACTGTTTGGAAGCTAAGAAATTACTGAATTTTAAAAAGAAAGCTCCTAAGTGGTATTTACATTCTAAAGAAACAAAAATTACACAAAATATTTTAATAAAATTATCAATATTTTATAATATATATCCTACTGTTATTTCTACAAAGCGACCTGTCTAAAAACAAGAAAGTTAAAGGGAGAATGAGTGAGGAGAAAAAAAATGAAAGCAAAGCAATGCGAGAAAGATTATAAAATAAAACTTGTGAAGATTTTTAAAGACATAAATTATTCATGTATGCATATATATTATGTATGCATATGGAGACAGAAAATATACATTTTAAAACCAAAGAGTTGAGTAGGATAAGAAATAAGAAATTAACCCTGCTGAATAAGACCCTTCAAAGGAACAATTTTGGCATTTCATCAGGTGGAGAAAGGAGGAACTACTTAAAAGCTGAATTGATGGAAAATGAGGACCCATCTGCTTCTCTTCTGCCCACTCACGTACTGCGGAACTTTAAGCTTGTGCCCATCAACTCTACTTTCTCACCTAGAAAAGCTAAGGATCTCTTTTCACTCTCTTTTCTAGATCATATTTAAATCATTTTAACATCAGTCTTTGACTGCTAACGTCTTTTTTTGAAACCAGGACACTGCCTACTACTTAGTCTTATCCTTTGATTCTCATTTCTGGGAACAAAGTACTTCATGATCCAATCAATACTGGCCAAAGCTAAACAGTTTAATTCTAATTCTCCAGTTCTCCTTCACATCTGGCAACCCCAGTGAAAGCGTATGATTTCCAAACCTTCTGGAAAACTTTATCAGAAGTTACATCATTAACGGAATTCATCAATAATTCTTACGATAGTAAGGAAAAACACTTTACTGAGTGAGAGCAGAAGGAGGTCAAATGTGGCATTCGTGTTGGGAGCGAATTGTTTGCAATACTCTTTCGAAAGCTGAAAAAGCAATGTCCTATTATCCCTCTAGGGGAGAAATTCTAGAATGAACACATCACTCCCACTTGAAATGTTACTACTTTTTGCAGCTGGAAATGCATAAAATAGCTTTTCTTCCAGTGCTTCCTTGCTTTGCCCTGAAGCCTGGCTTTCATAACAGCTCATAAAAAAGTATTGCAATGTGGGGCTTTAGAACACACACATTTTGATTGGTGTAAAAATATTCTCTTGCAAATCTAAAAAGAAAAAAATCATCTCAAGAAAGAAAACTCCTCCAAGTTCTCAGGGCAGATACATCAACTTGAAGTGTGGAGCAACATTTTACTACCATGTCATGATTAGAAATCCATTTTAGGAGGGTGTGACAAGGAAATATAATTATGTGAGACAGAAAATAATACATTCAAAGTAGACCAAGGCTATTTATGCAATAAACTTGACATTTTACTGTTCAAATATCAACAGGCCTGATCTCAGGAGAGAATGCTTAGCCAGCAATACTCTAGTTTGTTATGTGGCATAGGAGTTAGTATTTATATGCATCATTAAAAGAATTGTCCTTTTAATTATCCAAATATTTATTACAGGTCTAATATCTGCCAGGCACTCTCTAAAGCACTATGTTATAGAAAAAGGCCCTACTTCTGAGGGTGTCATACATAGCCTTGGAGAAGGAACACCCGAGAAGGCTATAAGTGACATGATCTATGTTCCAAAAACGGTGGACACTCCCCTGCACAAGGACGGTGGGAACAGCTTGGCTGGTTAGGGCACGGGGGTAGGGAGGATTGGCAGCCACTCCAGATTGAGGCAAAGGCCCAAAGCATAAAAAAGCATGGATTTTTCAGGGCACTCCAAATGGTTTGGTGTAACAAGTGCAGGGGACATATGGGGGAGGTGGCAGGAGATGAGACTGAAGATACTGGCAGTGCCTCAGAGTGCTTCTTAAGAAATGCCAAGAGGTTCAGACTTTATTCTCTTAGAAATGGAGCCACGAGAGGGGAGCCTGCCAGGTTGGAGCTGAGTTCCGGAACGCATACTCTGAGGGAGCAAATGAACGAGGAGAGGAGCTGAGATGTTTTCAGAGGGACAAGAAAAATATTTAGAAATAAAATACTGGAAAAAGCAACATGGGAGAGAATTTCAAGGAAGGAGTGGTCACCAGGGCTAAAAACTGCAGGCAAGATGTTAAAATACTAAGAATTCCAAGGCTTGAAGGGTAGGCAAGGGAAGTATTTCAGTCTCAGTTCTGCAACATGACTCACTCGCCAGTTCTGTGACACATAACACTGGCAGTGGCCCCAGAAGTGGGGACCTAGAGGGCCCTCAGGACTGCTTATAATTACCCCCTGACCAGCTGCAAAGAAATGCTCTATTTTCTGTCATCTAGAGGGCTAGAGGTGTTTCCGTGACCCTCTTGCTTTTCTGCCCTAGACATTCTTTTGAAATGTCTAACTGATGGATTGACAAATACGTACTGAGTACCTACTCTGTACTAGGATAGGCTACTCAGATATAAGGATGAGCAAACACGTTCCCTGTGCAGTGTGTGTGTGTGTGTGTGTGTATGTGTGTGTGTGTGTGTGTGTGGTGGGGGAGGGAGGACATATAATCAAATAACCACACAGATACGGTGCTGTGAAGGCATTTCAGGAGGGCTGATCTGACGTGGGAAGTTGGGTGGGCCTCCTTGAGAATGAACAGTTCCTGAAGGTGAGGAGAACCTAACTAGGTAAAGAGAGGAGGGAAGATATTCTAGGTAGAGAATATTTGGGGCAAAGTCCTGACAGCGAGAAGGCCTGTGGTCAGTAAGACGGACTAAATGTGGCTGGAGTGCAAAGAGTCAGGGGGGGCCTGGTGCCCAACGAGGCTGAAGACGGACAGTGGCCAGACCAAACAGGGTCTGGTGTCCATGGGAATAAGCGTGGTCTTAATATGAGAGCAATGAAAAGTCAGTTGACAGTGTTAATGCTCCTGGAAGAAACGGGAGCATTTTTAAAAGAGCCCACTGCCTGAGGAGTAAGAGAGCATGCTGGAAGGAGGCTAGAGTGCGTGAGGGCTAATTACGAAATGGAGAGATTTCATGACAGACTAGACCTGTCTGGTGAAGAGACGGAGGTGTCAGAGACCGCTTTCAGGTTTCCAACTTGTATAAGTGGACGCTATGCATAGAAAGAGGAAACAAAAAAGACTGAAAATGAAAACGACAAATTCCTTTTTGGATATGTTGAGTTTGAAGTGCTTCTGAAACGGTCAAGAGAAGGCAGAAACAGAACATGTACTTCAGTGAAGAGATCTGGACCGGAGAATAGAAATCTGACAGCTATCTTTACACAGGCAATAACTGACATAAGGACCTGGATGGATTTATTTATGGAGAGATGATCGAGTGAGAAGAGGAAAAGGCCTTGCCCCCTGCCTTGATCAAACCCTTGAAAGACTGGTGGAGGCGGGTGAGACCACCACGGAGACAGAGGACTGGCCAGGTATGCAGGAAGAAAGCCAGAACAAAGACAGTGCGTCCAGGACGGAGGGAACGGTCAACAGTGTTAGGCGCTGTTTAAAAACCAAGCGACATGAAGATGGGAGTTGGTGAGGGGAGGTCGACTGATAACTTTAGCGAGAGCCATTCTAGGGGTGTAATGGGGTCAAGAGCCTAACAGGAGTGAGTTGAAGTGTGGAGTTAGAGGGTGTGGAAATCGTGTGAGCAAAAACAGACAGCATTTGTGAAAAGTTTGCCTGTGAGGGAAAGAACAGAAATGAAGAGGTAACTGGAGAAAACAAGGTGGAGTGAGGGTTTTTGGTTTGTTTCGTTGTGTTTTTAATGGGAAAGTACTGATTCTTTTTAAAGAAAGGCAAGGGTGACGTGTTAAAGTACATATGAGATGGTGGCCAGGACATGAAAGCAACCGAAGTGTCCTACGATAGATGATTGGATAAAGAAGCTGTGGTACGTATATATAATGGAATATTACTCAGCCATAAAAGAAGATGAAATACTGCCATTTGCAACAACAGAGATGGATCTGGGGATAGTCATGCAATGTGACATAAGTCACAAAAAGTTGAAACTACATGATTTCACTCAAATGTGGGATATAAAACTGAAAGCAACAAACATGACAAACAGAGATTCATGGACGTGGACAGGGGATGAGTGGGTTACCAGAGGGAAGGGGGCGGGAGGGGTGGTGGTGGGAGGTAGATGGGGGAGAAGGGGGTCAAATATTTGGTGACAGAAGGAAATTTAACTTTGGGTGGTGAACATGAGATACAGTAATACATAGTGCTGAATTGTACACTCAAAACTTACTTGATTTTATCAACCAATGTCACTGCAATTCTTTTAATTAAAAAAAAAAAATACATGTGAGAGAAGGAGTAATCAAGAATAGAAAGTTCCTGAGAATGTGGGAGGAGTGGGGGCCGAAGCAGAGGCAGGAGCGGCCTGGTCAGGAGGCGGCGGCCCCTCTCCTGCAAGAGGAAGGACGAACGGTGCGGCCCCTGGCGCCGTTCTCTCCCCTGGGACCCACGTGCCCCCGCTGCTGTCTGAATTACTTCACCGGGCTCCCTGTTTAATCTACTCGACATACTGCTCAGACTTACCTGTGTTAAACAGTGCTCTGACCACGCATGGTAGCTTTCTTTCTAAAAACTGAAAAGTCTCTGCTTTTTTTTTTTTTTAACATACCAGATTCAAAATCCTTTGCCTGGCCCTTCTAATGTTACCCATTTTTACTCATTCAAGCTGTTCTCAGGACTCATTAGCTCATCATTTAGGTCCCTTCAGGAGACCATAAAAAAGCATTCTCAGTTTGGTCATGCTGTCAGCCTGAGCCTGCGGCACTGCCCTGGTTTCCTCTTCTTTCTTCCTAAGTTCAATTCCAATTCCACTTATAAAGATACAGCCCCTCCCATCTATTCTACTTTCAGTGATATTTCCCCCTCTCATGAGTTTCTGCTCCCTAGTACTTTTATAATCCTCTAACTATCCCAGGTGTTAGTTTTTTCTCCCCCAACCAGACTACAAACTCCAAACGAAGAGTCTTCTACTCCTTTTGCACACTGAGTTTCTATTACTTATCTTCTTTTCTCCTAAATTCTCTGCCATTTTGGTTTCCCTCATTCCGACGCCCATATACAAAATAATAATATCGATCCAATAGAAAACATGCTATCTCCCGGGCCCCATATTTCTAAAGGAGGGTTCGCTTTATATTTTTTAGATGGGTCTTGGTGGGGACAGCAATGAAAAGTGTTACTTAAAAAAAAATAAAATAACAGGACACTGTCAAGTACATTACACATTCTAGTCCCCCACAACAATCCTATGACAGGTCCTGCAATTTCATTCTCACATCTTATAGGTGAGGAAGTCAAAGATTAGGGAGAAGAAATAACATGTGTGATGCCACGCAATTACTAAGTGACGAATCCAGGATTCGAACCCTGGTCTGTGTGACTCCTAACCCTGAGCGTTTAGCCACAATGCTAAGCTATTTTACCAGAATGCTTGATGATGACTTCTATTTTCTAGAAATTTACAAAAAAAAATTTAAAAAAATTAACTTGAGGAACTTTTAAAAATATGCAATTAATGTACACTTTAAGGGCTCTTTATTCTGCTTTTACATCATATTTTAAAGTCTCATCTTTGGCAACTACTTCTACCAGAGAAACGGCTAATACTGACACTCGAAACAATGTCATGTCTTGTCAAATGTTTTTCGCTCCTTCACTGTATTAGGTTATGATTTACCCCGACATGCGAAATAAGGGAAAAACATTTTGAACTAACTTTATACAAAAAAATTAATGAGTTTCTCTCATAAGTAAAAGTAGGAATAAAGTGGTTTTTGTCCTACGTCAAGCCGACTCTCTCAATGATATAGCAGCACTGTGAATTCTGAGCTGTTCAAACTCTCACTTAACAATACTCTTGCCTTTTTGTAACCAAAATTATTGCTGCAGCCGTGGAATAAAACCAAATTATTCCTGATCAAGTCCATGACTATGTTCTCACTGATATTCTACTCTAACCAAAAACTTATCAAATGGTTCCATGATGACTGCAGACGATAATTAGATCATCACAGAGGAACTTACTCCGTTTCTCAGACGCGTGGCCGTATACAAGGCTAGAGCTCTATTTTTTGCCTTCCATCTTGTAAGAGGTATCATTTAGGGAACAGGAAGAAAAAAAAAAAACCCTCAGAATATGTATCCATAAATACTACTGTCTGTTTTTTAGTATACATAATGATGTTCACGATGAAATGCAAAGGAGGATCAGGAGTAGCATATCAAGACACTGCTTTCACAGAGAATAATACAGGGTGTTTTCCTAATTTATTCTCTGATTTATCATGTAGTAAAGGGATTATATTTATATGAGAACGTTAAAAATATGATGCAGTTAACTTAAAATTAATTTTCCATTTCTTTCCAGTTCCATTTCTTTTTGCTCTGACTCATTCCACCCTCGGTCATACAAAAGCTATCGGATGGTACAGCTGAAATCTGATATCCCTTTGTGACTAAAGATGAAATTCTGGCAAATATTATGCACAGTACTTGGAACCGTCAAGTCTAATCAAACAGCTCCATTTTATTTTGCCATCATCTTCTGATGACCTTAAGTCATTCGAGTTTTTCATTTTTCTATTAAAAAGATTTCCTTCTCTTACCTTGTACAACAATGTTAAGTGACACATTTATCGTGGTGTCTATGAATGAATGGACAGGGAGGCTGCCATTACTACGGCGCACACCGAGGACAGCCTGCCCGGGTGTCAGTCAAGGCATAAAGTTAGCAAAGTAAGCATAGAATATCCAAAGGCTTGACAAGAAACATGGAAGAGATTAAAAACAAAAATAAAAACCAGGTAAATCAACTCATCACTGACAGTGCTTCACTGAATGCTGATTTCCAAGGTGATGACCTCTATGACGACGACGATGACGGGGTGAGGCAGAGGTAGAACACTTACGAGGTAACAAGCACTATTCCAAGTGCATCACACCTCTTTTCATTCTTGCAAAAACCGTTTGAGCTGGGTACCATTCTGCCGATAAGAAAACCAAGGCACAGAATTAATTGCTGAAAGCCATACAGCGGGGAGGTGACAGAGGCAGAATTCAAAATCCAGCGTCTCGGACTCCAGAGCCCGTGTTTTTAACAGCTTTACTCTCTCCAGGGAGCAAGGCATCCACAAGTTTTTCATAACTTTTGACTACATAAACTGATATGTATCCTTGAGATTTTTAACATACAAAAACCTAAACATATTCTTTATAATCACTGCTAATTTCAGTAAGTTCATTCAATAAAAATTCCCTTTATTTTCAAACCAATACAATGCTATTAACTAGAATTTGTAATAAAATACTTCAGAAAAGGCTAGCAATAAAATAGTTCAGTAATAAAATAGTTCAGAAAGGGCTAAACTTCTGAAACTACTAAACTTCCAATTAGTACTTCAAAAAGTAGTAATAACCTACTATGAGGCCCACTAGCCTAGGTGACTATCAGGCCGTAGGAAAATGTAATATACCTTAGAGTGGTATATTCATCTCATGTGATTTTATTTTTACAGAGAAAAAGAGAAAGCAGTTATTTTCAGTTAGTCACTCTGGCACATAAGAACATGAAACTGAGCTGCTAGGATTGCTATTCTGATTTCACAGAAACATGGAATGGTTTTCAAAAATCTATTTTTCTGCCACTGACAAATAAATATGAAGTAAACAAAACGCAGTTTCTCAAGCTGACACTAAGAAAGAGTCATCACCACTCTCGCAGCCCGAGGCACATCGGTTTTCCTGAGGGGCATCCTCGGGTGTGATGGCACATCATGGCATGTCAGTCTTACCAAGACCACAGTCTCAACAAGTTTCTCACACGTCTACTTTAGCCCATGCTTGCTGCTAGGCTTCTGGAAAGCCAAAAGACAGGATGGTCTCAAGAAATAAACTCTCTTTTATAAACATACATCAGTGGTTCTTAATCTTTTTAGGGTGACAAAGATCTTGGACCTTCTCCTAGTGGGGGAAAAAAAGTCCAAACAGTATAATGTCGGTAGAGTTCTTTGTACAACCATCTGCCTGTGTGTATAAAAATCTTTAAAAGCATTCATTCCTTCACATTACAAAATTTTGAAACTGGGAGCATATTCTAGGGAGATCATTCTAATTAAGAAAAGACATTATGCAAAAATGTTCACTGCAGTATATACCAGCAAATATACTAGAAACAAACAGAATGTCTGTAATGAGAGAATAATCAAGAAAATTAAGCTGTACTTAAACAACTGAATAGTACATAACTGTGAAAATGTTCAAGAAAAATAATTCTTGTGGAAAATCCTTATGATATAATGCTAGTTTTTAAAAAGGAGGATACATACATTGACTATACATATTGGTTACACCGTATGATCTCAAATATGCAAAAAAGGCATAGACATGACCAGAAGGAAAGGAAGTTAAAAGCAGTATTTATCTCTGGTGGTGAGATTTTCGATAACTTTTCTTATCTCATAATTTTCCTCATTTCCTATGTTGAGCATATGTTTGTATAAAGTTTTTAAAAATTGTTAAGCTTCCTCTTAAACTTGTTTTAAAAATTATTTTTTGATCTTTGAAGCTAAGCAGGGTCAGGCCTGGTTAGTACGTAGATGGGGATCCACCTAGAATGATCAGGTGCTGTAGGTGTAAAAAGTAAAAAAAATAAGGGATTGTAAGCTAACAAGGCCCTTGCAATCTGTGAGGTCAACCAAGGGTTGCCTCGCCTAAAAAAATAATTTAATGGTAAAACAAAGAGGGAATTCATAACAAGAATAGTTAAGAAAAGACTCAGAGAAAAATAATACCTATGGCCACAAACGGATTAAGCTGAAGGCTCACACACAAGACACAGCTAGAAATATTTTTCATTTGAGGACATAACCAAACTTTAGGTAACATTAAAAATAAAAAACAAAATAAAAACACCCAGCTTTATTAATTTTCTTTAAAAGCACAAAAAACAGAATGCAGTGGATTCAATTATTAATCACTTAATCATCAATTATCAATCACTTTAAAGCAAAGAAGAGAGAATTATGCCACAATTTTCTAAAATGAGACATTCACGCGGTGGAAACCCACTCCTACACTGCCCAGTGCGTCATGTGAAGATGTATATGTCTTTTTAAAAAAGAACACCTTTATTACACTTGGTTCACTCCCAGTTCATCTTGAAGATAATTCTTTAAAAGAAGTTAAATTTAAAAAAATTTTAAATTTAAAACAAAGTTAATTAAGTTTAAAAAATTAAAGCGGTTAAATTAAAAGTCCTCGTCTTGATTTCTCTTCAAAGCAGTAGACATATATGGTAAACTGAAAGAATTAAAAGGAATGGCTAGACTTTTAGCATTAATTTTGAGGTCATTTTTTTATTATATTGTCTTTTAACTACACATATTAAAGTATATTTGACATGTGCATAATTTTAAAGCACTTAATTTCCAGTTTAAAATTATTGTAAAGCAAAGAAATTATGTTTCTGGGTGTCAAAATTCAGTGCACGGAGAAGTGATTAAGTTTTAAAAACCATAAAAAGATATATTGAAAGTATTTCAAGAGCCTCCAATAAAAATGAACACCAAGGGAAACCTCTAAAGCAAAAAAGATAACATGCAGTACCTTAGCAGTGTATGAGCCTGACCTAATTCATATTAAAAAATCCGGTATTTCTTTTGCTGAGAGGACTCACTTCCCCACCCAAGGGAGGACATACAGCAGGAGCAGGTATGTGGCAGGCAGCTGTCAGTGACACTGCATTTCAGCCCTTGAATCCGCAGGTCCAGATGAACAGGTGGAAGTGGATCTCTGAACCGGGGTTGACAGAGCAGGCAGCCCTTCTGCCTCCAACTTCGTACACAGGACAGGCTATTGTAACAGATGGGGAGGGCGCTAAAAAAGCAAGCACTATTCTTCATCAGAAATCATGGGATGAAGGATGGATGTTGCGTGTTAAAAGAGTGTTCAGTGGTTCCTGGAACTGATTTAAAGAAGTGCTGAGGTTAGGATGGGTTTTTGTTTTATTTTGTTTTGCTTTGTTTTGTTTTTTTAAGGGTGATTCTCACTGTGAGAAAAATTATATTACTATTGCCTAAAAGATCCAGAGCCAGAAACTAGCGGTCTGGTGCTTTGACCTTAGTTGCAATTTTATTTAAAACACTGATGGAGGTCAATGATAGAAGGGGATCGATCTCAGCTCTAAAATAGGAGTCAGGAATTCTAGTTTCTAGCCATGTCTTCCACTAATCAGCTATATTATCTCAGGTAAATAAATCACAGTTATTTCATTGGTAAAATGGGAAGTAATCAGTGTGCAACCTCACAGAGCTGTAAAGAGGCTCAAACTAGATAACGGCTGGGACAGCAGGTTACAGAGCAGGTTAAGGAAAAGTCCTATTTAAATGTAGTAGATTAAGGGGGAGGAGTCGTTTAAAATTTCTAAAGAAGTGTGTAGCATGCAAAATTTTTAACTGTTTCATATCCAAACTAAAAAAAAAAAAAAACCCTGATTTTTAAACAGATCAATACCAAACGTAAGTACAAGGTATAGATTATTACAATAATGTTGAGATCTTCTCTGTGCAACAAACGCTCCATCCATGTGAGCGTCTGCTGAGGGACTGAGAAGCAGGGTTGACGCCACAGAACAGACTGACTACAGAAGCGTGTTATGGATTCATAGGAGGGAGGCACAGAAGTTAAAAGGCAGCATTCAGAAACTTTAAAGCAATCTGATAACTTAGTTTTATGTCCTCTGAACATAGTTAGGGCTTGTATTTTGTAAGTGTTTAAATTTTTCATTCTTCTATTAGCTTACTTGTATAGAGGTATTGACTTGTGACTGGATAGGAATAAAAAACTAAACAAAAAATCGAATGTGGTGCTTCAGCATAGATAGTTGGAAGAATGGTATATAAAATGATTAAAACAAAGTATCTGGCCCTTTAATGACATGCTAAAATTTACGTATCTCTCTCACTAGAGCAATCTTTTTGATCAGCAGTAATTAAAGAGTGAGTAGAGTTAAATAAATCTGAATGGCACCATTGAGGTAACTGGAATTAATTAATATCTTTGCCTATATAATAAAATCTGATGTGACAGCAAAACTTGCCAATATTTGAGTCAGAGATGGACTTTAATGCTGGTATCTGCCTTTCACCTTTTTCAAACAAAGTTAAAATAGTCAATTTAATAACTATTTAATAGTTAACACTACTGAATTATTATTGAAATATTAAGTTCTCAATAAATACAATGCGAAAGAATCTCCCAAGTCTGAGTCTAGCAACTGCTATTTTAGAATGCAGTTTTGTTACCTCTCTTGGTGGTTCTATAACTTCAAGTAGTCTCTGTAAAAAATACCCTCAATTAAAAAAATAGGCTAAAGACCTTAACAGGGTCATCACCAAAGAAGATACATAGATGGCAAATGAAAGCACATGAAAAGATACTCCACATCAAATGTCATCAGGGAAACGCAAATTAAAACAGAGAGATACCACTACGCACCTATTAGAAAGATCAGAATCCAAAACACTGACACCACCAAAGGCTGGTCAAGATATGGAATAACAGGAACTCTCACTCATTGTTGGTGGGAATGCAAAATGGTACAGCCACTTGGCAGTTTTTTACACAACTAAACATATTCTTACCCTATGATCCAAGAATCATACTCCTTGGTATTTACCCAGCGCAGCTAAAAACTTACATCTACACAAAACCCTGTGCATAGATATTTATAGAAGCTATATTTATAATAACTGCCAAATCTCAGAAGCAACCAAGATGCCCTTCATAAGTGAAGGGATAAATAAACTATGGTACATCTAGACAATGGAATATTACTCAGCATTAAAGAGAAATTAGCTATCAAGCTGTGAAAGCACTTGGAGGAATCTTAAATGCAGATTACCAAGTGACAGTAGCCAGTTGGAAAACGCTATATACTTTATGATTCTAACAATATGACACTTTGGAAAAGGCAAAACCACAGGGACAGTGAAAAGGTTGCCGGGGGGAGAAAGGGATGAATAAGTGGAACACAGAGGATTTTTAGGGCAGTATTTTATAAATCATAGAAATATCATATAAATATTTTATATGATATTTTATACGGATAGACAGGTATCATTATACATTTGTCCAAACCCACAGAATATATCGCACCAAGAGTGAACCCTCATGTAAACCATGGATTTGGGGTGATAATATGTCACTATAGGTTCATCGACTGCAACAAATGCCCCACTCTGGGGAGGGATGTTCATAACGCGGGAGGCTGCGCACGTGTGGGGTCACGAGGGATGTGGGAAATCTCCGTCCCTTTCTCTCAATTCTGCTGTGAACCTAAAACTGCTCTTAAAATACAGTCTTTAAAAAAAAAAACTGTAATTTTATGGCATATATTAATTAGCCTCTCACCAAAGGATTATGACTCTGTACTAACTCTCTATTTGAAAAGTTTAGCTCAGTATTGGTTGCTTTTTTACTTTATTCACGTTGACTTTTATTACTGGGCTGGAGAATAACTCCATAAAGAAAAAGACTATTCCTGTTTTGTTTTGTTTTTACTGCTATATACCCAGGACCTAGCAGATCTGCAGGAAGACAGATATTGATGAAAAGAATTAAAAAATAAAACCACCAAAATGACCAAGCATTTGAAAGCTGATGGCTCCTTAAGGGAGCGACCATGACTCATTCATCTTTGCCTACTGAGCATTTAGCACAGCGCTAGAAACAGCATGGGTCAGTGTCTGCTTGTTGGATAAAATGAATGAATGAATGAATGAATGAACAGGAGCACTGGGCAACAGCCGCAATTTAGAAGTACTCATATGCTTTTCACTCTTTACTTAAAATATTTTAATATTTACAATGAACTCTGAGCAGAAATATTATTTTACTATTATTATTTGTACTGAATCCTACCAATCTTTCTACATCAACACAATATGACTAGTAATGCTCAAACTAAAAAGAAAAAGGAAATCTAAGTGGCCGAGAGACTTGCTTAAATTGCTATTTTTTAGAATATTACTCAGTATTTCCTTCAAATAGTCATCCATTAACACACACACACACACACACACACACACACACACACACACCCTTCCCCCCTTCTCGATGGCCACTGATGGATTTTATTTTTATAACAAAAGAAAAAAATATTAAGGGAGAATTTTTGGTAATTTGATACGATGGTATTCATTAAAAAAAAAACTCTCAAATTTAGGATAAAGCTTTTTAGATTTCAGAAAACCTTTCTTACGTGTATTCTGTTAGAGAAGTGGTAAGAATAAAACTACTCACCCAACTCCCAATTTCCAACAATCACTTCTAAGCCTGCAGCAATTGAGTAAGATTCATTTTTTTAAATATCAGAAGCCATATTTCATTCACAAATGAAATGACTTCTAATCTACAGAAGACATCTATGCTAAGATTTGAGCATAAACCAGAATCTGTAATCTATCTTTATTGTCATTTAAACTTTTTAAGAAACTCTGCCAAGCCCAATGAATAGCATAAGGTATTGGAATTTAATTTGTCTTCCTGCCCTGTCTCCAGAAGCCAGGAGAAAATTTAATGAAGTGATTCAGTCAGAGAAATTAAGGTTATTATGAAATTTAATCAGAGAACTCTCTGGAGCCTGATGGCTTCACGATGGTATTTTATAAACAACTGTCACCACTCGTAGCATTTTTTTCCCCTTTAAGACAGAGCATCTAATATTAAGGATGATCTTCTAGCTGCAAGTTATCAGCAAAATCTTTAGTGACAAAATGAAGTCAGGCTGCAAAATATCTGTGCCTCATCAAATCTGCACAGAAGTTCAATGCGTATTAAATTTCATTCTCACTGTGGGTCTTTAAAGTACATATGGATAAATATGGGTATGAAGGTTTAAGAAAAAATACAAATAGCAAAAACCCTATTATTTAGGCAAAGAAATGTGGACGACTCTAACACCTGAATCTTTGGGAAACTTAAATATGAAAGATATGCTGTTTTTTTTGTTTTGTTTTGTTTTTTGTTTTGCAGAAAATTGTTTTAAAAAGCATAACCTAAAACATGCTTTTTCCCTCAACCTTTCGTTTATATACATGTCAAGTTATTAGTAGGGCAAATTAATGGACTATTGCCACAGGAAATAAAATGTTGATTAATTATAAAGTTTAAGTCTACCTTTGCACTTTTTTATAAAGTATTTGCTAACATACATCAGTGATTGAAAAACTATTATGAAGGAAAAGTTAACACATTGAACCATCTTACATAGAAACAACATATAGACATCATTCTCAATAATCATTAAAACCAGTCTCAAAGAACTAAATATTCATAAAAGTGCAGTTGATATTATCTAGCCCAATCCTAATCACTACAATTGTTTCGAAATAACTGTTAGAAAGAACTGCAGTTTTTATATGGTTCTATAATTCTAACGTTTCACTGACTAGAAATAAGTGCCTTAGTTAACGCAAAAAAATAAAGTTTTACTGTATCACATACCTGAAGAAGTCTTGAGATTGGCATCCTATCGATGACAGTTAAACCCAAAGTACTATTAAATTTTCTATAATTAAATGACCTTGCTTCCTGAATTTTTCATATCTATTTCATTTTCATGTAATTTTATCCTTCTCATAAATGAAGACTTAGGCGTGTTTGAATTTTATGCCTTTGTAAGATTGTCCAGAGAAATAGAGTCACACAAGTTTTCTTTTTTCTTTTTTTTTTTTTTTGGTGGTGGCGAGTTGTTTTGTTTTTGTTTTAAATATATGATACTATCTTTACAGGTAGAAAACAATACTAATATCCCTGTTGCTAGAATTGTAATCGCAGCCCTAAGACCAACTCTCAAACTTCGTTTAGGAGCCCGAGGGTTGAGTGCCCAAGAGATTGTCAGAAAGCTCCTTGAAAGGACCTTGAGCCCACTGAGGTTCCACATCCAGGACTTCTCAGGTGTCGGGTCGGCAGGGGGCCATCCCCCAGCTAGTAGCTCTGATCCTTACTCAATTCGGTTACCCTAGGACCCAAGGGTATTAAAAACAGAAAAAAAGAGATTTCAGGGGCTAATCTAAAACCTCTTGTATAGCTAGATTTGCTCCTTCAACTAATCTTCTTTGTACACTCACCATGTCACTGGCAGACTCAGCTCTGGAAGTAACAGAGATAAAAGTCATAGCATCTGCCTTCTAGGAGCTTAGATTATGGTGGAGAGAAAAAAGCAGGCAATTGTGATAGGGTTACAGGAAGAAATGGGTCCACGTGTCCAAACCACAACTTGGCTACACTGACTGGCATCTGGCCATCACCGCGGCAGCCAGTGTTTTCCTGAAGTACGACCATGGGCTACATGCCAGGATGTGCTGGTACTGCCTCTGGTATTAGAGAGGTGTTAAATAACATTTTGGAAAATGCTGTCCAACTACTGGGGCTGGAAGGAATGTAATGAAAAAAAAATCCGTAAAACTGTAAGTTTGGGAGCAAATGAAAGGCAAGGGCAACTATTTGATTTGGTCAAGGCATTCTACACTCTCAGCTGCCAAGTGCCAGTAATCTGATCTCTCTACCAGTCTAGAGAAGCTGACTTGGATTCTTGGTTGGAATGGTTCTCCTGAGAGTGTACATAATGTGTACAAGTCCCAGGCATGTCACTTTTCCTGAGGGTTCATCTGGGTCTCTCTGCCCTTTTTCTGTTTGAAGAATTCTTAAAATCGAGTGTTTTCTTACTGACCTCAGTCCCCTGTAGACTCGATTTAATCACACTGAGATCTTGCTCTTTCTCTTGGAACACATTTTGTGTCCCAAGAGGCAGGCTAGTTAGAGATAAGCCTGAAGCTACTATGACCTTACGGAGTGATCTGGGTCAAACCACAGGTTAATGACTTCTCAAAATAAAGCTTCTTAGGTTATCAAAACCCGAAGAGTTTTAAAGAGCTTTATATTTACCTGCCGTTTGGACTGAACTTTATTGTTTAAAGAAAACACTTAAACTTCAATTAAAACATCAAGATTAAAGGATATAGTCTAATGATCACATCTTACATTATGTCTTAAAAAATAATAATAATATTGGGTTGTATGTTGTTTTCAGAGGTATCCTAATCATTTTTGGCTAACCAGAGATTATTTGAGCTTTACCAAATTTGCCTGGAGCAAGAGAAAAGCCCCTCTATTAACTTTATAAAATCAAATATACAACACTAGTAACATTCAGGGGTCACCATGTAACATATAGCGAAAGAATCCATTTCAACTTATCTAAAAGTTGTCAGTCTACAATCAAAGTTGCTATAAAAAATTATGAAGAATCCTCTTTAGTAATAATAGAAAAGCATGTTCATGTAATTCATTTATGGAGAAAGATTTTTACAGCTAAAGTCGGTAAAAACAACTAGATCAATGTGCTACATGCTTATCAGTGTTTTAATATTTATTGGAACAGCTGCATTTCTGTAATTTACTCTTAACTTCATATGACTGAATTTTATTACAAATTTTCTGGTTGGCAAATTTTCAAAAACTACTAAGAAATAGTAGTTACAAAATTATAGTTGTCAAATTATAGTTTTCAGGATATGTGCAAAGAGGCTCCTTCGATTGTAAAGTGTAGAACATAATAAAAATATTAATTTGGAACTCTTCTAAAACAATGTATGATTATTTCATATTTGTCTATCATAGCTCAATTGTTTTATAGACACACTACTGCTCATTGCCTGACCAGTTTTACAAACATTGCCAGAGAAATCATAACTCTTTTTCTTGCTAGCTTTCAGCCTAGTCGTCCTTAACGTTCTCAGATAGCAATTGCTTAGCTTCTAACTCCCTCCCCCTGGTTTATGGGGAGCAGTTACTATGTAGGGAAACCTGAATGGAGTTAAGGATCAGTTTTATCAGTTTTAATTCTGCAATAAAAACATTGTGCAGCATACAAAGAAAAATGCCACTAGATAGGAAGAAAATGTAAAAAAAATTTTCTTGTTTAGATTAAAGATCTTGAATACTGAGACTATATCAGAGCATTCCAAGTAAGGAGGCTTCTGTTTATTATTTGGTCAATTTAAAATTATTAATACATATGTTTTTCTCAAATACTTAATATATTAGAAGTCAATTAAAGTAACCCATACTTACCAGTGTATTATATATATTATATGTAATATATTCTATTCTATATTCTATATAATATGTATATGATTAGATACATTTACCTAAAGAGGAATTTTTCCTGATGTGATCAAGTATGTTGAAAGGGAAACACAGAGTTGTAGTCCCAAGTTTTAGTATTTTCTGTAAAAGTTATGTTAAAATTTTGACTCTTTTAATTGGTGATAATAAACCTATCTTTGAAAAATAATCATTGTCTATTTAATGTCCAATGGTAGATAGACTTAAATACCAATGGAACTTGAAAACATTGAAGTCATGCTGCTATTGTCTTTATACTACTGTATTTATGAATTCAATAGATGGATCTCAAAATATCTTTAATCATTTTGTTATAGCCAATTACGTCTTAATATGCTATTACATTCTAACACACAAAAAAAGTCACCATAGCCAAAGAAGTCAGTGGCATGAGTCAGAGGATGGTGGCTTACCAGAAGGGATCTCTGCGTGACCTGGAGTTAATCCCTTGATCTCCCTGGATCTCAGTCTGAATTTTTCACTTGTAAGAAAAGAATCTCAGGCAAGACTGTGAAGACTGTAAAAAGACCAGTGGCTGCCAGGGGTGGAAGGGGTGAATACAGGTGGAACATAGAGGATTTTTAGGGTACTGAAAATACTCTGTATGCCACTATCATGATAGATACATGTCATTATATATTTATCCAAAGCTGTAGAATGTGTGACACCGAGAGTGAATCCTAATGTACACCATGGACTTTGGGTGACAGGGTATGTCAGTGAAAATTGTAACGAATGCACCAGTCTGGTGGGCGGGGCATGTTGGTAATGTGGGAGGTGGCGCATCTGTGGGGACGACGGGGTAAGGGCGGGAAATCTCTGCACCGTCCTCTCAATTTTGCTCTGAACCTAAAACTGCTCTAAAACAATAGTCTTAAAAACAGAATCTAGATAATCTAAACTCAAGATTCTTTCGACTGGGAAGCATACAACTATCCCCGTTACTGTTAAAAATCTGTTTAAGTAGTCTGAAACTATAAAATGTTTTTTAAAAGTTTAGTAGTTATTTGAAGGGCACTATGGATACCATTATTTTATTTAATAGGCCTTGTTAACTACTTGGAATTCCTGTAGACCTAAGCCAATTTTTAATAAGCAAAGAATAGCAATTAAAGAACCATGAAATACTTAATTATTAAATTCACTTGCCTTAAATAAAACTGTTTCGTAATCTTTTTAAGTTTAGTCACTTTATACAAAATATGTGTTAAAAAGCAAACATTTTTCTCCATATCCTCAACTCACCTAAAATAATCCTGGCATTACCTCTGGATGACCTCTCTGGATTTATTATCTTTCAGTACAGCACGTATGCTGCCCTTGTCAGCTGTATGTGAAAGAAAGAGAAGCTAGCGGCTGTGACTCACCCTATAAAGAATCCCCATGGAATTACAGAGTAGTCAGCCACACAGCCTGCTGATATCTGGCAGTCTTTTCATTAGTTTAAAGATATGAAATACTAACCTGACAACTCAAGAGTTGAATGTATTTTCCACACTTTGAAAATTGATAGGCTGAAGAACTTTTATACTAGGTTCATGATGTCCAGAGAGGCATTAAAATAATTACAATAGACCAAGCTGCAATTTTCATTCAGATTTTTTGAAGCAGTTTCAAAATACTCTATAACGTTATAGATTAATGCTGATGTCTAAAAGACATCAAGAGAATGGACGTACATCTAACATCCACACAGGCATGCCCATCATAATGAAACTTCAATTAACAAGAGTATTTAGATATTGTATATGTGTGTGCATGCTCTTGCATGCATACCATTATGGTATTTTACACATTCATTTCCAGGTAATCTAAAGTTTAGTCTGAAAATCCCTTTTGTTGCTAGTTCCTTTGTGGTTATTGAAATCTATGTGCAATATTAGTATGCTTTTTTATCCAGTATGTTAGCAATGACGAGAAGCGTGATATAGCAAAAGGATTCCGGATGTGCTATTGGAAGATCTCTATCATTATTCTCCATTACCGGACATGCTTAGTCACAGGTTAAAAAAAAAAAAAAAATTGAACTAGGTCAGTGGTTTTTAATTAAAGGCACTTGTCAGAATTACCTATACATTTTTTAAAAACACACATGCCCAGGCTCACACACACAGACTTTTACCTCAGTAGGGGGGATTCAGACAGGAATGTACATTTTGAAAAAGTTTCCAGGTGGTTCTAGACAAGCACTCCTAGAATTAAGAACTCCTAGAAATGGTTATTTTCAATACAAGGACAACATAAAATAATTCAAAATCTAGAATTAAGATGATCTTACAGGTGGCTACTGAACACCCGAAATGTGACTAGTCCAAACTGAGGTGTGCTCCAAGTGTAAAATACACACCAGACAAAGAAAGCAAAGAATTTAAATTATTTCAATATTTTTTATATTGACTATATAAGATATATTACTTTAGCTACATTGGGTTAAATGTGCTAAAATTAATTCACCTGAGTTTTTAAAACTTTTTAATGTAGCTATTAGAAATTTTAAATGATATATGTGACCTGCATTTATTTTTCTGTTGGATAGCACCAGAATAGAATTCCAATAAAGTATCTTCTACAGAATACATTAATTTTTAACATTTTAATTTTTTGTTGAAGAATTAAAAAGGACAGGACTAACAGAGCAAATATAAAAGGAATAAGTATGAGTGATTTTCTGCTCTCCTTAGCTTCTGATAGAGATTTGTGCAAAAGTGGCCGTTTTTCATTTTGCTGTAAGTGTGTTTACGAAAGAGTCAATGAAGGTGAGTTTCCGATGGCTGAGATCCTATCTACCTCAAACACAGGCTCCATGCCCAGAGACTCCAAAGCACAGGCTTCCTGGCATCCTTCCTGCCAGGAAGCAAGTACTCATTCTTCTGGGTGGAATGAGACAAGTCTATGCTGCAATGTTTCTGGGTAAGCATAATTAAATAAGTATTTCTTGCATTGCTAGGTGTCCAGCTCCGCCTGAACAGAGAGGACAAGAACTTTCTGTGCTGACACCCTGGGAGGGAAGGCCAAGGTGGCAGATGGGGTGGAAAAAGAACCTGATGAAATGACCTGAAGGTCATCTACACATTCCTGAAGGAGGCAGTGATGGGGAGATTGCCAGAGGTAGTTAGGGCAGATTAGGTGCTAGAAGATCCTGCAGGTACCAGGTACTGAAAACACACCTGCAATGTTGATAATGAAATGTGGCGTAAGTGACCACTTTCCTTTTGGCTCCAGGTTGCCACACAAAAATGTCAGTGAAGGTGACTATTCACAGAATCAGAGAGGGCAATGCCCTGCAGTTTTCAATCCTAGTCTTCGGAGTGAGTGAGAACAAAACCTAGGTGGGACAGGGAACTAGTGTAACACAGAGGTTCTACTACTCCTGCCCAGCTGGAAAAAAAAATATATTGAAGAAGAGCTAAGAGCTGGGCTATCCGCTGAGACCCCATTCAAAATGTGTAATAATACAGAGAGCTTTTCTTTTTGCCAAAGAGAAGAGAGAATACAACGTCAGCTAAGAATATTTTGAAAAACAATAATGATGGGCAGTGGGGGAGAGACTTGCCCTTCGGATATTAAAATCAATTCTGAAATCACAGCAATTAAAAGTTTGCAATCGGTATAGGTAAGTGACAGATTAATGAAACAAAGTTCAGAAACAGACTCAAATATATGTGAGAATCTATTATTTAATAAAAGATGTTACTTCAAATTTTTGAATTATTTAAAAAATGATATTGGAACAATTGGCTAACCATTTGGACAAAAAGATCTCTAAATTATTCCGCCCACCAAAATAAATTCTGCAAATTAATAAAGATTTAAATGTGAGAAAGAATTTATAAAGAAAAATATCTTAAATTAAAGAATGGCTTTCTAAACATGGCACCAAAGGTAGAAGACAAAATAAATCATTTGTAGGTTTGATTACAGAAAAATTTTTAAAAATTCTATACAACCAAAGCCACCATAAGGTTAGTTTCAGATGGCAGGCTAGGCACATTTCCCTTTCATCTTCCTGAGAACCCACTTTAAAGACAGAGATACAAGGAGGATAACCTGAAACAGAGAAGAGGAAGGCAGAAGGCAGCAAGGGGTTTTCCTGGAAGGCAGGAAGCAGATGAAAGTGGGTAGGGAGATGAACCAGGATGAAGAGTTGCAGTGGAGATGGATACTAGTCCTGTGTAAATGACAGGGGAGAGGGAAGCTTCTGGAAAAGCTCTGGGCTCAGCATCCCCAGGTGTAGATGGGTGAAAGAGATAAAAGGGGCAGAAAGGGTAAAGGTGCTAATATTCTTATTTTATAAAGTGGGGAGTCAAGAGATGATGTTGAATGGGAATGAAATAAAGAATTAGGTGCATTATTTCAAGTCATAAAAGTAAACAAGAGAACTTTTAAAAAATTTTAAATATTAGTAGAATGAGAGGTGAACAGAAAAGGGTAGGCCAAATTTACATATTTTATATCAAGGAATAAATAGAAAATTTTTATTGTCAAATCAATTGAAAGAATTGCCTATTTCCAAACTATAGCATAGACTGTAGTTTTTCTTTTTTGGTCTTTTAAATCTTCTTTAACCACAAATAACAATTTAAAATACCACAAATAAGACAAAAAACTGAGGGAAATATTCATAATGTATATGGCAACCCAAGTATTAATATTCTTAAATTTCAGCTCCCTCACCTCTTATAAATAGGAAAAAATAAACACATTGATGAAAAAAATGGAAAAAACTATCAATTGACAAAATAATATTCATATGGTCAATAAGTCAATAAAAAAGATACTTGACGTCACTAGTAATTTAAAAAATACAAATTAAAAACAATTAGATTCCTTTCTTTACCTGTAAAATTGACAAAATCTGAAATAGTATCTAGTGTCAGTGAGGTTTTCAGTTACTGCTAAGAACATAAACTTACATAACTTTTCCAAAAGGCAAATGACTTATTAGAATTCCACATATCCTTTGACCCAACAATTAAAATTCTAGAAACTCAGTCTGAGGAAATCATGAGGCTTAGATGTGGGGGTGGAGAGAACCTGGTTACTCCTCTCATGTACATACATTACTTTAACAATAAAAAAAAGAAACCAGGAAAAAAGGGGGGAAATACAGTCATTCAAAAGGTACACAAAGAATTAGTTATTGCTCATCACAGAACTGTTTACAACAGTAGAGATGGGAAACAACCTAAACAGAGGTTTTGCTTAACAATCTCAGTACTAAGTGATGTAGAAAGTATCTAATGGTATGGGAGATAGTATTCAGAGAAAGAGTCAGACTGCTAAACTATAGGTATAAAGTTAGCCCTCTCTTTTAAAACAAAAGGTATTTATGTAGTCTGTGTGAAAAATACACACAGACGTGGGAAAATGTTGGGAGTAATATATACCAAAATGTATCAGGTTATCTTGGGTCATAATTCTTATTTTATTCATTTTTGTATTTTCCACAAAAATTTACTAGTTTTGAATTAAGAAAAAATATTTATAACAGGGCACTCTCATGGCAGGGTCACTGACATTTTGGGGTAACACACGCATGGACAGCTCCAGTGACAAGGGCAACAGGACTTTTTTTTTTTGGAGAAAATTCTAGAGACCACTACACAGTCCTAGGTACTGAAAAAAGTTTCAATTGGGACAGCAGTGAGAAAGATGATGAGGAAAGGGTGAATGATCACATTCCAAACTCAAGTCAACATGTGAAGCAAGACAGACAAAGATGGCTGACGTGGAGTCCACTTACTGGAGAGTAAACCGCAGCGGATATGAACAGGAATGTCAGTGGAGAAGCTGGTGATGGTCTAAGTGATGGACAGGCAAGCATTCTCTCCTACAGAGGGCCCCGGTAGCGATAGCAGCAGTTTCCAAAGACGGCAGCAGCCAGAGGCAGGGGCACATCTCGGCTGCAAGCCAAGTTTTCAAAACCCAGGACCACTCCGGTGGGAGGAAGAATTTGGACAGAGCACTAAGGACACTCTCTTCCCAGGCCCCCAAATCAACATCCAGGGGAGAGTGCCCAGCGTTAGGATGTGAGAACAATTCCCCCTTACCCTTTAGTGTTCCTTTCTACTTCTCATTTCTCAGAAAATAAGACAGGGAGAAAACCAGTTTGAGGGTCCAGACCCACACAGTGACCTCCTCAGTTTGAAACTTGGCTGTACAACTTCACAGTCTGTGACTGGCAAGAGATTTAATCTTTCTGAGTCTCAGTTTCTGACTCTGTAAATCTGAGATAATAATAGTACCTACCCTTCAAGGGGACGCTGTGAAATGAAAACGCGCTCCTCGTAACTTTAATATAAAAGCTCCTATACAGCTTTTATTAGGAAATACCAGACACTATCCAATCAAGGGCCAGAATATGTGTTGAAACAAATGCTGTCTATGGCCAGGAAAAGAAGAAATCTGAGAGCTGCAATGAGCAGGCAAGGCTTCCTGAAGGGGGAAGGGAATTTGAACTAGACTTTGATAGCTAGATGAGGACTGAAAAAGCAGAGCTGAAAAGTGAAGAGGGTAAAGCCAAGAAAAGGCAACTAACTGCATGATCAAAGGCAGGAAGAGACCCAGTTCCTCTTTAAGTGACCTCTCAGGCTCTAGCCTCTACAGACCTACACCAGGAATCAATGCAGAGGCTCTCCTTCCTCCAGTGTCCACCAGGCTCAGGGAGAAGTTGGAGTCAGTGGTTTCTGACTTCTGGAATGTCTGATGCAGGGCTGGATCCACAACGATCTGTCCTTCTCTCTCAGAGGACTCCATTTACCCTGGACGTCTCCGCAGCCTCCTTCAGTACCATGCCATACAACGTGGAAGACAACCCAGGAAAAGCACTTGAAATAGCATTTGCTTCTCAAGTTTCCAGAAATACAGAAGTGTTGCCCTTTGGCAAAATAAAAACAATTGATATCATACAATATCAATATTGCTCTGAAATAGCAGTAATCATGATCGGAAAGAAAAAAAATCAATGAATATTATGAATTTGAAAATTAGACTTCCTAGTAAACAAATCATAAGAGTAGGTTCTGCTGTGTTTTCTTTTATAAAGATTTCCCTCTCTTTAGAAGTATAAGACCAGGCATCCATTTACAACAAGACTGTCACTGTTCTCAAACTTCAAAAGCCACTAGGGACATAGAAAGTTCTCTGCCCTTCTATTAAGGAAAGGCCACAAAATGGCATCCTAACAGATGTTGACAAAAAGGTGTCCGTAGGGTCTGGACAACCTGGCCGAAGCATTACTAGGGGCTCGAAGCCAACTGACACGGAAGGTTGTGGGGCACAATCCGAAATTAATAGAACAGGGTGCCTCTTCTAAGCTGTTGTCTCTAATATCGCTTATCATCTGCCTGAATGGTGCTGGCAACTTCATTAAGTTAATACAATGTTAACCTGAATCCTATAGACTGAAATGACTTTCTAGTTCGGCTTAATATAGAAACAGAACATAACCTAGTTCTCTTTGCTCAAAATAGATTGTATTCCAGTCATACAAACAGCTGTGAACTCATTCAAAGCGCTTAAATTTTTTTCTCTATTTTTATCTAGATTCCATAAGGCAAGGTGCATTGGGAACAGCAAGTACTTTGCAATTAATCATATTTGAGTTTGTATTAATATTCAGCTCTTATATTTCCTACCTGTGTGACTTTGGCCAAGTCTGTAATGAGTTAATTCATTAATTTAATAAGTCTACCTAATACTGAAGAAGATATGAGATGGTTTATCTAAAAACTTACTGTAAAAATAAAGAAATTTAAATATCAGGCAGAAAAGAGAAATGAAGGCAGGGATGTGGGGGGGAGATAAATACAAAATTCATTTTAAAAGGTATTATACAGTTGCTAAAAGTAAGAAATTTGGCTCTGAACTTTAAAGGCAATAAAACAAAGTCAAAACAATAATTTTATAGAACCATAGGCAACACATAATCTGAACTAATTTATTTGAGATGGATAATATCACAGATATTAAAGGTTAATTGTAAGTATGAGACCCTCTGTGAAAACACCTAGTGTAATCTCTAGTACACAGTAGCTATCCCACAATGTTTTCTTTCCTTTCTCTTAAGCTTTTCTGTGATACATCCCTATTATAAGCCGAGGCTCAAAAGTGATATTTGAGAAATGCTACTCTAATCCTTTCTCATTTAGAATACTACTTTTGTTTCACTAAAATAAAAAGCAACATTCAATACACTCTACAATTGAGATTTTCAGGATTATGGAATCTTTGTACTAAAAAAAAATGGAAATAACTGCATCCTACAAAATTGCTTTGACATTCTTTATGAGAACATATTCACCTCCCATTTCTTAGCATACTCAAAAGACCAGATACAAAGCGAGGAAGTGGCAGAGCAGAACTTCATAAATAAAAAAAGAACAATAAAACTGCTATTACCAAGCCGTGGAGAATATATGCTATTCAAACTAGGATAACGTAGTCTTCCACACGGAGTCCTAAAATGACATGTAGGAGGCTGTCAGCTTTCTGATATTAGTGTGTTAATTAGGATTCCCCAGAACAAAATAATATGTCAAGTGAGATCTTCATATATTTTTTCTTTTATTAAAAGAGTAGAAACCTATAGATTTGGAAAAGTGATATCTAAGAACAAAGAGGTCTTAGAACATGGCAGCAAGTATGACACATCAGGATAATGAAAAATAGTTTTAAAGCAAATTAACCTGAGTAGCTTCATTTCTGCCTTAAATAATCAAGGGGAAATCTCTGTGATGGAAGGACCTGATGTTTTTGTTTTCTTGGCATGAGATGGACGTGTTACAAAGGGTGAGTGACTTCCGGTGGAATGCAATTAGATGATTCTAAGGTGCTGCGACACAGCTGAGATGTGGAATTGGTTGGCCAGATGGCTTTCTCTATACCAAACAGAATTTTAATAATTTCTTCAGCTTTGTAAAGATCTCTCAGCTATCATTATGGTTAGAAAATGAGTTCTTTGGGTTTTCGATGTTTGTAGCAGCTGACTCTCCTAGTCCATATGTGGGTTGCCAATTTTCTAAGAATTAGAAATCAATAAAAAGCTAAAACTATTCCAGATTCATTTAAACTTTAGTTGATTCAGAAGGAACACAGTAAATCTTTTAGTGCCTTGAGATCACTTGGGATAATCCGTTATTATTACAGATCTATGATTCTCATCTAACCTAATCCTTCCAGCAAGTGGCTAACTGCAGGGTCTGATTTGGCCCATCCCATCCTCAATACTATTAGCACCTCTCTCTCCTTGTCCCAAACAGAAGACGACCAGACTTAAGACTTATAGGTCCTCAAAAACTTTGGGGCGGCGAGGGGGAGGACTTAAAAAGTTAACTTGGGTAGAAAACAGATGAAGCAAGTTTAATTACCTTTGCTGCATAAGAATTGTGCCTACATGGTAGGTGATGATGGACTCCCATGGGCAAGCCTGGGTCCCACTAGGAGGGGATGAAGGATGTTCAGGTACCTGGGCTATGCCATGGCACTGGGCAGTCTTCAGTGATGTAGATGACAACGATCTCGCCATTACCTTCTGATGATGGTGACAATGACCATGATGACGACTGTGATAGTAGTATCATACCAGCATCATCTATTTTAGCAAATGGTGCCTGTGTTCCAGGCACTGTTCTTAGTACTTTGCACATACTAACAATCCACAGAAAGAGGCACTATCAGCTTCCCTGATATTCAGTCACGGAGGTTCAGTAACTTGCCTACAGTTACAAAGCGAGGAAGTGGCAGAGCAGAACTTCAGCGGTCTGGGTCTAGCCTCAACCACTACAATACACTACCTCTATCATACAGCTTGCCACCTGTCCCGGAAACGTTGAATCTTTCTCCTTTGAATTATTCTAGTCTTTAAAATATAACTGTGTTTTCTGTGTCTGTAGCACTTAGTACTTAGCAAATAATGCTCAAAAAGATTAACCACATATTATATATACAAAATTTGGACTAGGAAATACTTCTTATACATATGCGCTTAGCCTATAGTTACCACAAATTCCTTTTTTGTTCTTCTCTCTGCTTACAAGTTTCTACCCTCCAAGATTTTTGCAAGTCCAGCTCACTTGCATTATTCCAGTTGGCACTCAGATTCCGGCACGGATGTTACCTTTTCTGGATGGCTCCAGTTATCACCTTTTATGACTATCCAATGAAAACAAGTCTCACCTCTCATAGATCTCCACGTCATTCACACTGATTTATGAAATTAAAAGTGTTCATCATTATCTGAAATCACCATTTCAATCTTTTTACTTGTCTCTCGCTTCCCCAGCCCTCATGGAGGCAGCCAATGACAGTCTCTATGGCACAGAGGAACTTCTCAAACATTATCTACTGAAATCACAGGGTTAAAGTAAAACGAATTTCTTCAAGACTTTTCAGATTTGTGACTCTTTAAGGAGGGTGTGTAGGGGTGTGAGTGTGAGTGGAAGTGCAACAAACAGTTTTTGCCAAACTTATCTGGCCATGGGAATTTCTTTTATTTCTAATGGAGCCCCTCACAGGAGGACACTCTGAGAAGGGACCCATAGAGATGTATCTAGTCTATGAGAGATTCCGTGGACACTTCTTTGAGAAGTGGCCTTCTCCCCAAGCCTTTCTTTGCTAAAGAAACAGATTCAGTAAGATCATTGAAGCAAGTCAACAGCAGTGTTAGGAAGAGAATTTAGGGCCACAAAGCTGAGTGTTCAGTTAACTTATTTGCATGTCTCTCTTTTTCACATTTTTATTAGTCTGAAATCTCAAAACCAAGCAAAGACAGGAGTACTTTTCCTTTAGATATTTGTCTGAACGTGGAGAACAAATAATAGCCAAATGCAAGAAAGAGTATTCTACTCTGAACTAAAAGGACTGGCTTGTATATGCCACTTTCTTCACTGTATTATTTTCCACAGTTGTGACGTTATAGAAATTAGGGTTTTTAAGTGAGGGTTTCTTGCTTTCCTCCTTCCTCCCTCACATGCACAGAGCCCCAGGCTTCTGCTACAACAAACTACGTCTGCTTCCTCCTTCCCTTCAGCACTCCCCGGAATGCAACAGGGGTGCGGGAACCCAGGAGTGTAACACATCAACCATTCCTCAAGCTACGTTTATCTTCTTGGCAGCCCTGTGAGGGTGGTACAATCTTCGTTTTACAGATCGGGAGGGCAAGCCTCTGGAAGATAAAGCAATATGCCCCAATTCACGTAAGAACCAAGAGGGCAGATCAGAACTCAAATGCCGAAATCTCTGGCTCCAAAGCCTGTCCACCTCCCACCACGGCACTTTCCACCCCCTCGCGTCCCATCTTGTCTCCAACCAGAGCCGGGACCTCCCTGGGTCTGGGCGTTGGGATGACCCTGAGTGAGGCGTGGCTAGCCAAGCCGGAGCAGGAGCAGAGAACACATTTCCCCCTGGCCTACTTGTGCTGCCACTGCTGCTGGTACAATTCCGAGACAAGAAGAAAATAACTGCGGAGAGGTTTTTTTGTTGTTTGTTGTTGTTGTTGTTGTTTTAATATTCAAGAACATCAGGTACTATGGAATCTAAGCTTGAAACAAATAAGAACATTTCTGATGACTAGTAGTACAATCATTTTTCATCCCTTTACAGGAAAGATCTGAAAAAGAAGAGGAAAATCTTTTTCACATTTCTGAGTTGATTAGGAAATGAATTATTTTTATCATAAATATCTGGTCCAGGGTTTTTCGAAGCAAAGCCATCTCTATACTTCCTTTTCCCTTCATAAACATGAAATGTCTTTACTATTCTAAGAGAACATGTTATATAGGTTCCAGATACAATATAAATTTGCTAAAGTTTAGTTACAGAAGTCTCGCATAGCAGTACTATTCGGTTTAAGCCAGGAATATAATTTCAGTGAGAAGAGTCTAAAACTCTGGGGTTACTTTCCAGAGCTTGCAAAAAAAAAAAAAAAAAAGGCATTCATGGAATTAATTCTCTACTACCCATATCTTGAGTAATCCTGAATGATAAAGTTCCTTCTGTTGACCTACAACAATAAAACAAAATAAGAGGATTTAAAATTTCACCTTCTCTGAAACACAAACACCTCTCAAATGTACCTCTTCATATCTGGGCAAAGAACCCAATTTTAATATGCATCAATCTGATATTTAAACAACAGGAATGAATAATGATAACATTAGGAAGCAAAGCAAAGTCCAAATATGGAAAGGCCTCTGAGGTTAGGCCATTATTATACTATTGCACCATAATCGCCAAACTAATTTGTTTTCATGACAACCGAACAACAATCTTCATATTACCAACAAATAGTAGCTATCCCTGCTCCAAATTCCAAGCTGTTTTTAGAAGGTCTTGTAGAACACATGCCATGCTTTCATTTTAAACAACTCAAACACATTCCAACTGCAGAGTCTCTCTATTATAAAAAGGTGAACTAGGAAACTATAATGTAATTTTATGTAATGCATTGCCCAATAATTCATTTTTTTCCTATTAATTAAGGCATTATCAAATAACGATAAGTATCTCATTCATATCTGAAAGCAAATAAAATAACCAGTTTGGTTATTGGTAATTTCCATATTAACTTGAAGGCAGCTACTTTTTTGACTGTCTAACATTAATAAGAGGCACATTTTAGTTTTAGGGTTTAAATTAAAATGTCAATAGAAGCCACGTGGTGATGTATATTTTTCCTCATTATTAAATCCCACGTGACATTTTTGAAAGCTTCTTTGGATTCCATGCCAGATCTAGCGCCTGCTGTCTACGAGACTACATATCTGAGTAAATCGAGCATAAGTTCCTTCTCCTATCTCATCCGAGTCATCAACTCATTCAAATAGCTGTTTAAGAGGAACAACATTCACAGTAAGCATGGAATAGAAAACAAATTCTTAACAGTCATTACAGACTGTGCAAAGAGATTTGTCATGGCAAAGACAACTCTGCTCCTACATTGAGAAATTATCTTCAGGATCTAGTGTTCCTACAGAAGAAAATATGTTTCTGAGGGTACACTGAGCTACTGAAGGCACCAGAAAGTAAAGGGGATGTTTTTATGCCACTTTTATTTCTTTGAAGAATGATCTTAAGATCCTGGGGATGTTACCAAGTTTTCTCCAGAGAAGATGGAGAACCAGCTCAAGCACTTTAAGGTCTTCAGGAATGGAAAGGCGTTAGATTCAGAAAACTGTTACAAGTATGCAACTCACTTCGAATTTAGCCTAGAACTAGAGTCAGTCACTCAGATGCCCTTCTATCTTTGGTAGATTGTTCTACCTACCTGTTTTTTTGTTGTTTGAGTATCCTTTAAGACATAAATAAATTTAGTCATAAATGCTTAAAGAGGCAAGTCCGAAAGGCAGACTTTGTATTTTTGTCTTGAAATTAAAGGAAGGAAATGGCTTTATAAATACTTTATGTGTTTGTGAAACCAAATCTTATGAACAAATTGAGTTTTTATTATTAAACCAGCACTGAAATTTTAACATCTGCCATTTAACCACTGGTTCTAGGTTGAAATTTAGCTAAGGAAATCTAAGCCAGAAGTTCCCAGGCTTGCAAAACTTTTCATCAATCTCTTCAATAGCAACAAAAGGTGGAGCGGACATTCTCAAGACTCAGTCTGGATGCTCCTACGATTAAAAGCCAGATTACATTTATCTCCTATTAAGATAAAAACCTAATCAAAAAGTCACATGAAACCACCACCAAAAAAAAGTTGAGACCCAAAACCTGCTATCGGTTTCATTTTGTTATCAGTAGACATCATCTCTTCCTTGTTTCAGAACATAATGAATTCTTAAATTTACATTCAAAGCCACAAAATATTACTGTGATTGTGAAAGTGTTGGCAAAGAAAGTTCCTGACAGTTCTCCAAACACTTTTTTAAAAGTTGCAATATGGTTTATATACTAACCCTCTGGCAGTAAGATAGACTTCTTAAGTTGATAACTAAATTGCTTTCTTTAAATTTAAATTGTCCCTTTAAACAACCCAACATATATACAAAACATACTTCTATAAATACTTTGTTAGCATGTTATATGAAATCTGACAATAAGAGCTCCAATTAGTTTACATCATTAGCCTCCTTACCTTTCTATGATCTCTCAATGCTTTTAACACTCTGAACCCTAAGAAAATACTGTAAAATAAAGTCATAAAGTAAGGAGCTGAATTATTAAAGAAATATTTAGTTGGTTCCTAGACTATCAAAATATACTAATAGGAAAGTTGAAAACTAACTCTAATTGCTTTCATTATACAATTCTATAACTTCATAAACACATATAACACGGCAATAAATTATAAGTATTGTTAACAATTGAATGTTTAGCTTCTTTTAAAAGCTTAATAGTCTATAGTTTTTGGTGCAATGACCTATTTTATAAGCCACTCGGAAAATTCCCTGTAAATGCCAGATTTCCAACTAATTAAATTCATATTCTTTAGAAACCAAGTTAAAATGATACTTTTTCTTAACCAGAAAAAAATTTTTAAGCTTTGGGTTTTGGGTTAAAGCAAATGCACTACTCATTAGCAATATTTATGAAATGCCAACAGTTTGGGAGGTTAGTACTCCTTTTTCTATTTAGTTGCCTTCTGTTATTCATTTACACAGAAATTTCTACAAATTTCATTTTTTATATACTATATGAAGTCATATAATATATCAGTTAATGATGCGTTATTGTCACAAAAGATCAACAAAAATCCAGTTATCGAAAACATTTCTTAGTCTTGTACAAAACGGGGTTCATCTTCCTGATTACTGTACCTTGAAAACAAAGTTGAGGACAGGGAAGACATAAGACAGATAGTGATAGAGACACAGGCCCTGGGCAGCAAACTTCTGTACGTGATTTGAAGATTCTGCTCAAAAATCTTCCTCTCTGGCTTATACATGAAATTTCCATGATAGCAATCCCTTTACAATAAAGCAGGAGACTATTTCTCTGAGTGTAAGTTACAGAAATCCATTTAAGATGACTGGTATTTACATAAAGATTCAGACCAATGTCACATAACCTAATCTGCAGGAAGAACAGGTCGGTCTCACAGAAATTAGAAGGTCTCCAGGCAGAAGCAGAATCTTTTTGTCTGTCCCTCCCCATAATATCTTTTATCTCTGCTTCTGGAGAGAAAGTCTACTTTACTCCTTTCTCTGAACCTTTGGTCTGCTCTTCCTGTATTTCCCCAGGTTAGGCTGGGATAGTGGTGAAAATCATCTGTTTCCCAGTAGGTACCATACGAAGATTTCCAGAGGTGTTGTGCACACTGAATACGGAGTGGAAACTGCTCACAAGACAGATGATGTTAATTTTGTACATAGAAGTCCTCAGAGCAAAGGAGGAACACCCATGGTTACTGCGGGGTTTCCAAAAGAAAAGGTGGTGTGTCCAGTGCAAACTTTATTAGACTCATATTTCAAGAAGCTTCATTCAATCTGACCTGTGCGGAAAAAACATTATCTACATAACATACATGATATGGATTTGGTTTTATGTGTCTGCAAAATGTTTGTAAAAGCACTCATTTGGTTTGGGAAACCTGTTTTGATATTTTTATCATATAAAATGAGTTTCTAGTACTGAAACATAATTTATATACTGGACAACTATCTATTTCTATATGAATAATAATCTAATAGCTAGTAAAGCCTTTCGTCTCTCAACTAAAGTCAAAGAACTACTTCTGCTGGGATTCTCTGTGACAAGAGAAAAATTCTGAGATGTCCTACAATAAACTACAGTGGAGAGGGGAATGAGAGGAAGAGACAAGAGTAGTTAACCAGGTAATAGCTGCGAGCCAGCTAACAACAGACTGCTCACGTTCCTGCGGGTGCGCTGGAGCTTTGAATCAACTTCTAAACAGCCACCCGAGAAGGGGCTGATCTCCAGATGCCACCACATCCCGTCTAAGCAAGAACTTTCAAGATGGTGGCTGCAGCCAACCAAAGTAGAAAATATTTCTTCCTTAAGGGCTGTGCATCTATCCTAGGACTGTCCCCCACTTTGCCTTTTCCCACTCCCCCTTATCTGTGGTCAATGTAAATTTTTTCAGAACAACTTAAATCTTTCTTCCCCAAAACACAATGAATAAAATGTAATGATCCCATCAACTCCAGGGCAGCAGACATGCTGCCTTCTCCATCTGGCCCTCCTGCTGGTGGTTTAGACCTCATGCCCCAGGTCCTGGTCTGTTTCTGGCTAGCATTTGGCTCAATAAACGTTTTCTTTCGGAAAAAGCTTTCAGCAGTGCAAGTTTTTTGTTTAACACCTGTCTAAAAGAAATTCCTAAATATAAATACTTAACAAATAATACAGCAAGATCAGTGAGGTGTGTCCCATTGGAAAGGAATCTGCGGAGCATGACTGCCAATGTCAGTGTAAAATGATTACAGGAGTTCCTCAAGTCCTAAGGTTAAGAATGAAATGCACAATAATATTATAATAACTAAGTATAATGCCAGGTGGGCACTAGGCTAATTGGGGGGATCACTTCATAAATTATATAAGTGTCTAACTTGAAACTAATATGATACTGAATGTCAACTAATGAAAAGATAAAAAGTTTTTTAAAATCAGCAAAAAAAAGGGGGGAGGGATGAAGTGCAGTTCTCACTGGAGGTCATGACCAGGAGAAAATCAGTATTTGTCAACTAAACAATAACCACTAGAACATCTTGGACCTCTCTTCTTGAAAACAGTAAGACCAGAAGCTAATCGGCAGGGCACCAAGGAATGGTATAAGACAAGGCCTGTCCTCCAGGAACTTAGGGACCAGCTGGGAAGCAGCCCGGTGTTAGAGGACATTATAGTCATTTATAATCAAGTACACAATAAGGAACCTTTCTGAGACTGGAGACATCCGTGCGGTCTGAAGAGGTTAAAGCTAGCTTCTGCAGTATTGACACGCTATAGAACTGTACGCTTGAAACTTAAATACTGTTATTAACCAGTGTCACTGCAATACATTTAACTTTAAACAAGGAAAAAAAGCTTGGGAGGAGAGCTCGAAGTTGGATGAATCAGCACACTAGAGTTCTTCTGAAACTAAATCGGTTTGGGAAAGATGAACTAAAATCTTAAAGTTTATTCTCTGTAGAACTTTTCAGAGCTTTTAACATACCAATGTGCACTGTGCGCATTTGAGGGGTTGATACGACATGCAACGTTTCTCAACCTTATTGGCCCAAGAATGCTTTTTAAAGTAACTCTTGCTAATACATCTTAGTTCACAGAACTGCGGATGAAAAGGGGGCCACACACTAAACCTGATAAGCTCAGGGGAGGCCAGCATAGCAGGTCCTACAAACCACATAGGATAGTTTGAACATAAAAATTCCGAATAAAAACAGGTCGCGGTGGATAGTCACATCCTAGGCCTGTAGCTGCCTTGACAAAGTTAATCTTTACCTTAAGTGAGGCCTAATATCTTTTTGCATCTAAAATAACATACCTTTACAATAGCGGAATAATCCCCTTTTTCCAGATCCCTCAGGGCACAGCCCACTGAACCAGAGCAGGAAACCACCTTTACGTGTAAATGTTAATTATTAACTATCCTGAACTCACCAATATAAAAGAAGCATGTGTCTCTCCATTTTATTTCTATCTAATCCCAAAGATTTCCCTGCTTTGCTTTTTCCAGCCCCCTTAATCCACCACCAATGATTTCAAGTAACCCTCCTTAGGGCTCCTCCTTTGTTTCTAATGTATAAAATAAGCTGCAAAACTGCCATTCTCTGGAGCAGTTTCTCAATCTGTTGAGATTTTACTTCCTGGCAATTGTCATCAGTTTGGCTCACATAAACTCATAAAAGTTCTCTACAGGTTAGGATGTTTCTTACATTGACAGAAGACAGCTCAGAAAGGGCTCTTGGGGTACCGAACCCTGCGCGAGAGGGCAGCCTCTACAGGCAGCATGGGTTTGATCACTGGTTCCATCATCACCTACAAGGCCAAGTGATCTCAGACAAAGAGTTTAACTTCTCTAAGGTGCAAATTTCCTCATCTGTAAAATGTCAGAGTATTAAATTGCGAATGTAAACATGCCTAGCAGACGGCACAGTAAGAATTCAATACAAGTTCCTTACTAGTATTTAATGTCCACCAATCAATTTTCAGACTAGAATTCAGCTCCCTTCATGGATGGGAAGAGACAGTGCTGACCTGTTATATCACTATACATAAGTATAAATAAATGTGCAAACAAAGTGTGTGTGTATGTGTGTGTAAACGTAAGACTCAAGGACATAGAAAAGGGAAGTCCTGTCATTATCTTGTGAAACAGGTGTAGCCCAATAATGCGGCGACTAAAAGGGCATAATTTTCATTTTTAAATTTTCATAACATGGGGAAAAAAACCCGAGAAAATCCAGAAGTGGCTGAGTTCAATCAGTAGAAAGAAAAACTATTCTTCACAGCACAGAGATAATAGGTACAAGGTTAATAAAAAAAAAATTACAACGTATTTACTGAGCCTCATAATTAACTCTATGGCAGTGACTTGGATTTATTAATACTCATGAAGCAGAAGTTTAAAAGCTTTAGAGTGTTCGTATCCACAACTTAAAATTGAGTTGTGGACTATGCTAGAGAGAAGAATAGGAAAAGAGTGAAATAAGTTAACTGCAAAGAATAATTGCTCTTCTGGTTTTGTTCTCCCTCGGATCACTTGTTTTTCTGTACTTGTTGACTTAGCTAAGAATAGCTGAAATTAGTTTAAAGAGCACCTTTTATAACCATCTTATAAAACTCAGAATCATACCTGTACTTTTTTTTAAGGAGTAGTTTCAGTGAAAAGCAATTTTGTAAATGCCGTATACACAGCAGTTTATGATCTGTGTTCTCAGGGCACTAGTTATTTCTTCTTTAATCCTTAAATGTTAAAATTCCCAGATATTAAAATATCGGTTTACAACAGTATATATCTTAGAAAAAATATACATATTAAAATATTTCTACAATAAAATAAAAAAGGCAATCCACAAAGTAATATATGTGGTTTGTGACTACATATACTTAAATTTGGGCAAGGGATACAACAAACACATCATGATAATTAGCTGTAAATAGGATGAGTTATAGGTGATTTTTAGTTTCTTATTTGCTTTCACTTTTTTATATTTTTTACAATGAACATCAGGAGAAAAGACAATACTCAACCCCTTTCACTTATAAATCAAAATAATGAATTCATAACAAATTTGCATAACTTAATTATTTTCATTCTTTTAACCACTTGAAACTATGTATAAATTATTACAGTCATTCAAGAAAGAAGAGAAAGGAAGGGAAATGTTTAAAACTGCAAGTTAGACACTGTCCTAGGAGCTCCAAAAAACTTAACCTTGAGAGGAGCACAAGAACATTGCTATGAAGCAGATTTTACGTCTAGTTTACAGATAAGGAAAAGGAGGCTTAGAGACCTTAAGTCAATAAGTGAAGCTCACTAGAGCTATTAACAGTGTTTACACCGGGAATTTAATCATGTCAGAGTCCATTTGAACTTTAACTATATAATGATATCAGCTTTTATTTTTAATTCACCATGTTGTCTTTGGGGAACCATATATTCCCCAGTAAGGTAAATTAAACATCAATATAATTTTCCCAGGATATTAAGTATTTGTGGGGATTAAGTATTCGTGGGGATTAATATTCATAGTTATCAACACAATTATTTTTAAAAAGAAAAAACATGTATGTGGTTTAGATGTCTTCATCCTTCCTCCTCCCCACCCCTAACGCAAATGGCCGCACAATAGCAAAGTCCTTCCTCCTTTTAGGCAGCACGCCCTTCTTTCTACATTCAAGCCCTGGAAAGGAATACCGTAATAAATTTGCGTGTACCATCTCTAAAAATCTTTTTTATTAATTATAGACTTAGTTGGTTTTTCAAAATCTCAATGAGACAGTGACAAGAAAACACCACTAAATATCAGATTATTCCAAAACCATGAGACTGCTGAATCTCTTGAACTTAAAGGGTTTGCCTTTTACTTGACCAGTAGCATACAGTTTCTTATATAACCACAGAAACTGTTACAGTCATACAATAGCAGCAGAAGCAGGAGACTGGTAGGCTCCAAGGCTCACATAGGAAACAAAAACTAGCCTGGCAGTACAGACTTGACCACTACTTCTTGGCAACGAACCTACAGTACAAAATCCTAAATTTAGTATTCCTGAGCTGTAGCCTGTGCTATATATCCAATACATTTTAATTCATTACACTGACTGGGCCAGGAAGCATTTAATCAGTATTATAAAATCATCTGAATGTAGTACTTGTATTCTTAGAAGATCAGGGAATTCTTTCGAGTGAAGTAACTCTAGTCATCCAAGTCCTAAATTATACTAGCTTTCCCTCCCCAAAATGAATTTTTCCACTTTTCTCTTTACAAATTATTGATCTTCACTTCTGGCAGTTAAGTTAGGCATCTAAATGATACTGTCCTTTTAAGATTCCAAGTGCCACTGAATGCACCATTCACTCTTCAAACATATTTAAAGAAGTCATTCCCACTGCTACATACACTCACTGAGCAACGAAGACAGTTCAACCAACCTGTCTTCTCTGCACAAGAAGTTGTGTTCCAAATGGTAACAAGCAGATTGAAACAACAAATTTCTCATGCTTTTTGCTTCCCTACAAACCAGCTGAAGCATAGTGGGTTTCGTTGTCTGTTGTTTTACTTCTTTTTAATATAAGTCATCTATTACGAATATATTTTTTAAATGTACGCTTGTGATAACCTAAATGAAAATGGCTTAAGTATCAGTCCTGGCCCATGCATTTAGTTAATAAGTAATCAAATATATAGCTAAATGAAAGGCACTAGAACTAAATCAGGCACCTGACTTAATTAGGCACTGTCTATCTTCTTATCATTTTTACCACTTAACTTTGAGAAGTAAACCAATGTTTATAGTCATCTGATGAGAGTGGTAGAAATGGAAAGCAGATTGAAACTTCAACTTTCAGAATATTAACATATCTAAGTAACAACACTGTTCTAAACTGTTATTCATTTTTTTTAATTATCAGAAAAATGTTCCATTTAGTAATTTAAATTTGATTTGCTTTTCATCACTGCATATATGAGGCAATTTTAAATTAAGCCCATGCCAATGAAGGAAAACCTGCATTCTTTTGACAAAAGGACTCTCCTGCAAGAAAACTAAATCTCTAATTTTTCTTCCATAACAACTAGTCAATATTTCACAGGATTCAAGAGCTTCTTAAAGCATTTTGTTTAAAAAGTGAGGCATGTGAGAATTGTAGGGAGGAAGTGCATAGATATTACAGAAAGAGCATAAAGTTTTTAAAAAGTTAATTGTCTCTAATTTTAGAAATAAAATATTTTTTTCATTAGGACTGACTCATCCTAAGAGTTATGGCTGTGATAGAAGACTGTGAGACTTCTGTTATCTTTAATTAAAAAGAATTGTGCATGTTCAGAAAAATGCAATCTCTGTATGTGTCAGAAAATTATGAGTAAACTGCCAGCCTCGTCATTCAAAGGTTACATGCTGTGTGCCCAAATGGCAGGCTTGGTTTATCTAGCTACTCAGGGTCAACAGATTACATGACTGACATTTCTAACCTTGAAGAAACCATTCTCACATTTAGCACTCACTGAGACCCAAAGAAACTGACTGACCACTCAACAAATGTCCACAATAAAAGAAAGAAATCCTCTGTCCCAAGTAAGAAAAAAAAATAGTTAAATTGCAGTTATTTTCACGAAGAACTGAAGGTATTCCAGGAGAGGTATCACAATTCATCGGAAAACAAAAATACTGAACAAATATCTATATATTACCTTTGCATTTTCCTTAAATTTCTGCTTTTCTATAACATTAAAAATCTATTCCTTATTGTCACGACAATTTCCTTTTAGCTACTCTTTGTGTATTTTATCAGCCCTAAGTCATAAATCATAACACAAGACATGTTTACTTTTAAAGTACCTGTGCTTAAGATAAAGTAGTACCTGCAAATCAGAATCCATGTTTCGAGCCATTCATGTTATCGTCAGGGAGTGATCTTTGCCAACATACAACAAAGATTTTAAAATTGATCTTTCTCTTAGTGTTACCAGTTAATTCAGCACAGGTCTTATAAAACGTGATTGTACCACTGTGAAGCTATTTATTAGACTCTGGTTGCGTCATCTTCGATGTAGTCACAGGTAGAGGATGCTCAAATAAGAGTAGCTGGCACTTTCCTGCAGTAGTAATTCATGGAAAGTGAAATGAAGCCACATTCATTAAAACATTCTTCAGATTTCTAAGAGGATGAGAGAAAAATAATCTGAGCATATCCATGTAGCATATATATATTTTGACCCATACCTCAGATGAAGCCAGCAGTTCTTTCTCGAGGCCAGGACCTGGGAAAAGGTATGGTGTTTGGAGCTCTGCTGTGTTAGCAGGTTTGATACAGCTCTTCAAAAATTTCAAAGTTAACAACTGTGCTACATTTATTTTAAAATATGTGCCATGGTCTTTTTTTAGAGTCTAAATGTTAACTATGAAAAGAAGAGTAAGAGTTATCTTAATTTCATACAGAAAATGTATTATGAAATACCAAGGTATTTGGAAATCACCCTCTTTTAGCACATTTTTAGAATACTTAATTTTAGAAAACTATTTGCTAAAAGTATTTTTCTCCTTACCACCTTCTAGGCTCTCCCTGGACTGTAAGCAAATTTATTTTAATTGACCCTCACAATAAAACACTCTCCTCTAACCTTTTACAAATACTGGATTTCAAATTTCATCTGAAGCCATCATGCAGAGAGCAACAGTTAATGAAACTGCATGCCTTTATTTCTCAATTCTTTGCTTAAATGTTGAAATGTAATTATACATTTTAAGAGATCAAAATTTCCAATCTCGACAGCGATCTTTTACCTTAAAAAATGAAACAACCCACCATAGTAGAAAAAATCGGCATGTGTAAAGTAATAAGATTTCAGTCATTTCCAGGCCATTACATTAAAAAGCGCTTTGTAGTCATTTATTCTGTACCATAATTGAGAGCTTATTTGCCAAAAATCTAATGACTTTTTTATTCATTTTAAATCACCCTGGCAAGAGTTAGCAGACTTTTGAATAGGAGTTTTAAACATTTTCTTTCAAAAGAAAAGATGTAAAACCCTGAAAACAAATTGTGAAGGTAATAAAACACTAAGTCTTACATGGGATACCTTGCTGTGTTAGAGATTAAAAGACTAATTTTGTTGGATTGAATTTTAAGAAATACAATGATCAGATTGTCTGATAAGAATCGCCAGAAGACCAACAGATATATAAAAAGATGTTCACCTTCACTAGCTATTAGAGAAATGCAAATCAAAATCACAATGAGATTCTTACTGCCTCACACCTGTTAGAATGGCTATTATCAACAAGACTAGGACTAACAAGTGTTGGAGAGGACCTGGGGGAGAAAGAAACCATAACGCTGCCCCTGGGAATGTAAATTGGTATGGCAGTGCCTCAAAAAATTAAGAATTACCATATGACGCAGCAATCTCTCTTTTGAGTATCTACCCCAAAATTTTGAAAACATTTATCCATAAAAATATATACACTCTTATGTTCACTGCAGCATTATTCACCGTGGCCAAGACAAGGAAAAACCAAAGGTCGTATAAATGATTAAAGAAAGATGTGGTACACATATATGATGGAATATTACTCACAATAAGAAAAGATGAAATACTGCCATTTGTGACAACGTGGATGGATCTCGAGACTATTATGCTAAGCAAAATAAGTCACAGAAAAAGTTGAGAATCATATGAATTGGCTCATATGTGAGATACAACACTGAAAGCAACAAATGAATGAAGAAGACAAACTAACAGAGTCTCATCAACACAGACAACAGTTTAGTGGTTACCAGAAAGAAAGTGAGGTTCGGGGAGATAAATAAAGGTAAAGGGGGTCAAATATATGGTGACAGGGGGAGATCTGACTTTGGATGGTGAAAACACAATGCAATATATAGATGATATATTATAGAATCGTACACTTGAAACTTATATAATTTTATTAACCAATGTCACTCCAATAAATTTAATTTTAAAAATAAATTAAAATAACTGCCAGAAGAAATAATGGGGGGAAAGGGTTGGATTTAAGCCGCTCCAAATAAGTGTAATTTAAACCTATACCTAATATGCCAAATGCTTCAGAAAACGTCTAAGACAAGTTTTGAAGTGGCTATATAAAGTGGACCTTCAATTTCATAGGTACAGGAGCTGATATTGACAAAGAACTCCAGTATAAATATTACTTGGTAAATTTTTCTAGGCAAACATTTCCCGTCACAAATACCTATTTTTCATAGCAGCATTAAACAATCAAGCAAATAAAAAAATCTTAATTGATTTAACTACACTAGATTGTTCCTGAGCCATTTTTGAAATGTTTATACAAATGACTAATAATAACTGTAAATCTAAATAGAAATAGAATTATATATCATGTTCTTCCCTTTCCATTTTTTTATATCTGAACATCCCGTTGATCCCAAGAAAGAAGACAGCTACCAAGAAAGTCTCTCCTGGTGTCTAAGTGGGCTCAAATTTAAAAACAGAGCCTAGCGGCTATTTCTTAAATAGGGGCCTCTCATGCAAATGGAGCTTCAGGGTGAAGCCTGCATAAAGTTGCCTGCTTCCCGAACTGAACTGCCTGTACTGTGTTCCTGCTGTCTGAGATAGGCCTTACAAAAGAATTCCCGCAACTGTATTTCAACCAATAGGAATGAGATCGTCCCAGTTCAGCCTGAGCCATGGAGCTATATCATTAATGTCTTCACTGACCAAAGTGGCTCCATTTTGATCAAGCAGAACAGTGTCTTTTGGACCAATCAAATTGTGAGGAATCCTCATCTGCATGAGAGCAGACCAATCATGGGCCAGGGACAAAGACTTCTCACTATATAAGTTGGCTCCCCTCTAGCTGGGAGAAAGCACTATGCTTTTCCACTGAGGAATGAGGACTGTTTTCTAGGGTTGCAGTGCAAGACTTCTCACCAGAGTAAAGCAAGCAGAGCAGAAGCAGGGCAGAGTAGAGCCTTCCCCTAGGGCCACCTCACAGCCATGCTCTTTCATAACTATAACACTACTGAGCTGCTCCCAAGACATGCTGTTCCACAGCCGAACTGTATCATGATTGAGCTATTTGCAATGAATAAAGTTTTCTTCTTCGTCGCACTCCAAATTGGAGATTCCTGTTAGCATTCAATTGGCACCAACGCCCATTGGTTGACTATCTAGATATTTTTGCTGTACTCTGGCAAAATGAAACTTGCATGACTCACTTAAGCATAGTAATCATTTTGTTTTGTTCTAGGGTTATAAGGGAACTACTTTTTCAATAATAAATGTTAATAAAATATATATGAGATATCTACTTCAAATTCAACAGAATAAAGTTATTTAAAGTCCAACAGTAAATGATGAAAAGTAATGAACCTCTAGAGCACTTCAAACATCATGGCTTAGGGACTTTATTGTTCTATAAAGAATTTATCAGAAATTCTCAGGCATAAAGATTGTGCACTGCTGTTATAATATCACTTCTTAACAAGTGTTCGTTCTTAAAATTCTGTAAAACTGTTCAAAAGTGTCTCATACTACATTAAGAACCTGAGACTGTTTCACTTCAATAGCTAGACTCAATGAGTTAGATTTAAAACAAGGGTTCCAGCAGCAGAAGGGTTAGGCATCCACACAGTTGTAAAAGCTACTTGCAAACCTTTCTCACATTAAAGAGATTATATTATCACAGGTTTGTTTGGTTTTGGTTTTTTTTTGGTGTTTTCATTAAAAAGAAAATCAAGAGTCAAAGGATAATTACAGAAACTTTAATAAACAGAAATGCTGACATATCCACCTTCTCATAAAAGTGACAAAAAAAAAGTCTGGCAGTTTCTCAGTTAATGTCTATTAAAAACATACTCGTTCTTTAATTAATATCAACTCTTTTTATAAGATGTACACATTACTAGTGAATATAGTTTCCTAGTAAGTACCTCAATGCTTCAACCCTAAATTATATTATAAATTATTTTATAAAAGTAAAAACTAAAAATGCTAAAATTATGTTTAAGCCAAATAATCAAGAAGCATGTAAGTTTACTATTGAAGAGAGCAGCACACTTCTTGAGGTCTAAATGTATTTTTAAGCCCAGAGACACAATAAAAGAATAAAGATGAAAAAATTATTAAGTCATCTCTCTTCTCTTCTACTCTACTCTATTCTATTCTACTCTATTCTATTCTGTTCTCATACAGAATTGTCCCAATGGTATGTGATTTAATTTTAATTCACCCAGTTTAAAATATACTCGGTAATAACAAATTCCAATTGCTTTGCTTGGAAGCCTATTAGAGACTAGTTGGTATTGATATAATACTTCAGTTAATTGTAGCTTCTAGGTTTGGGAAACCAGGGTGCTCTGCAGCAAGTCCATAAACCTAATTAGGTAATGCAAAGTTAATTTTTCTTCAAGTTTCAGTGTACCAGTTCTTACACTCAGTGAACTAAATCAGGTCTCCCTGTTGGCTTGTTTAAATCCTTCTCAGGAGCAATGCTCAAAAATGCAACAAAGGCTGGGAAGCTCAGAAGAGAATTTATAATGGAACGGAAATGAGAACATTTTTCATTTTGAAATATTCAGAATTCTTAGCAACTGAAAGTTCTTCCTTCTCCAAAAAAGACTTCAGCCTTGGGTAACTACAACCCCAGTTGTCTGAGTGTTGCTTTTGGGATCATAGGTTGAACTAGAATTAAAGGGTAGATCTCATTCGTAAAAACTAACATTGCTGAAACACTAAGCATACAGTTTTGCTTTTCTGTTTTTTCTTTAATATACATATCAGCCAAATTAATGTATTAAAAAATTAAGAAATGCCTAATCTTTTCAGGATAAAATTTCTTTTTTAACTTCAAATATTAAAATGTTGTTCTAGTCACAGCTTTACAAATCACCAGATTTCAGACTAAAAGAGTACAAAGAATGTCCTACTGTGTATGATATTTTAACATAATGTCTCATATTACATATAGAATATATATTTTCGCAACTACATGATTACGGTTCAACTTAAAATACACACATGTACACACACACAGTGGTGGGAGGGGGAGGCACAGGCAGAACAGATACAACTCTGAATGGGGTAAATTCCTCTCCAATAGTTACAGTTCTCTAATAAAACCCTTCCTTTACCACTTGAACATCTTTTTCATTTGAGCCAGTTTTTCTGGGTCATCCCATTTACCGAGATGCCAACAAAGATGATACTGCAGTCCCACTCTAGACCCAAATACCGTTGGTTAGTATAGCAGGCATGTAAACACGCTTCCACAGCCACTGGCTGCATCCTTAATTGATGTCAGATCTTGCTCAAATATTGTAGCATTTGAAATTGTCGATGGTTCCGCCCTTAAATAATCATTGCCTATGTTTTCTACGAGGCAGTATTCTCTAAAGGATTTTACTTCCGCCTGTGCCTTCTTTCACATCTCCCCTTCCCAGCACCTAAAACAAGGCATTTTCCGTGTTTCTTATTCCCTACCCACATTCTCTTTTCCATCCACACATACTCTTAATCTACCAATCCGCTCCCTGAGCTTCAGACATCATGTTTCTGCCAATGAACTGCACTCTTTGCATCCAGTACTAATTTCTATTCTGAGTTCCATCTACCTGGTAAACACCTTCTCCTGACTGATCGATCATAATCTATAAAATACCACATCCTCAAACAAGAGAGATTTTTTTGTTTTGTTTTACAGCCCCCAAAACTACATATTCTCTACATCAGTGCTTCTCGGAGTGTGGCCTTGAACCACGAGCATCAGCGTCACCTAGGAACTAGTTTAACATGCAAATCATCTGCCCCACCCCAGAGGTATGGAATCAGAAATTCTGGGCGTGAGTAACCTGTGTTTTAACACACCCTCTGATGCCTGGCGAGGGCTGAGAACCGCTGCTTAAGACTGCTTAAGACAGCTTTCATCCTCCCAAAGGCATCGGCATCCTTCCTTTCCTATTCCATCCAGTTCGATTCTTCCTCCCACCAGTTACACTGGGTAATTCTACTTTCATAAGATCTCTCCCTTCATATTCTTTACCCTGTTCCCTCTCCTGGTTTAGGTCTCATCATGTCCTACAGAGACATTTCTCTCCTCAGTGAAACCTAGCCTGCATTTGTTTCCAGATTATTCTGTATAGCTCAGCTTTAACCAGTCACGGTGATCAATCTCTTAGGGTTCAGATTCTATGTATCTTTCTAGAGTTCTCTCTTCCATTCCTCCCCTCCCCAACCCAACCTTCCAGCCATGTAGTCCCCAGGACTCACTGCAACCTTTCACGCTTTTGCACACTGTTCCTCTGCCCCGGTGTACTCATCCCTCCACATGCCCTTTCTAAGACGAGCTCTCTGACAGCTCCCAGCCCCACAGACTAGATGCTGCTTTCTCTGTGATCCCGCAAGAGATCCCAATAGACTTACGGTTTTTGTCTCTATCACTGCAATTGTCTGGACCACGAGTCTGTGGCCAAAAAAGATTTTTACTTTTTTTTTTTTTTAAATCTAGGACCATATGTAGTGAGATAACCATACAATTTATCATCCAACTCAGAGACCTGTCTACATCTGCGAGCTTATCAAGTACTGTACTCCCACCAAACTCACCATGCTCCAGTCACATTGGTCTTCTTTTTAGTCCTAGAACATTCCAGCCTCATTCCAACCTCAGGGGCTTCATACTTCCTATTCTCTCTGCCTGGAATGCTCTTCCTCGGAATTGCATTACCCTTTAAGCCTCAGCTCAGCCATTACCTTCCCCGAGCGGTCCTCTCTGCCCTTTTTTCTTTCATACTATTCTGTACTGCTTTCACAGTGTTTATTGCTATTTGAAATGACCTATTGCCTCTATGTCTCCCTTTTAATGTAGTTCACAGGGTTTTGTCTCTGTTGTTAAAATCCACTGGGTAGCATCAAAAAGCCAAACTCTGAAGTCAACACCTGGGGTTAATTCTGGCTCTACGACTTTCTAGGTAAATACCCTTGGGCAAAGAGTTCACTTCTGTGTAACTCAGTGGCCTCACTTATAAGGTGGGGATTACATCAGACTTTAATTAAAGGGTTATTGTTACAATTAAACAACATAATCCGTGTAGAAGGCTTACCTGACACATACCTGACACATAGGATTCAAAGTATGTTATCTATTATGTTGCTAAGAGTATGTACCACACTATGGTATCTTTAATGCCTAGAGCAATAGATGGTACTTAGTAGACATTCAACATTTAAAATATTTGTTGAGTGAATTTGGTGCATCAAGAGTTGACAAATAAATAAATGTCACTACTCCTCTTCAAAACTTCCAAAAAGCTTCTCTAACAGTGCTGAATAAAACGCCAACCCTTCCCTACCACTTAATTCCCTGCAAAACGTGGCCCAAACTTACTTTTCCAATTTTAAATTCCACCACTTTTCACCAGCAAACCAGACTCTGGTCTCACCATATTCCTTTAGTCAAGAATGTTTTTTCTTCATCTCTACCTGTCCAAATCCCCCTGACGCTCCAGGTGTGGCCAAATGCCATGCTCTTCGCTCCTGCCTCTGAACATTCCTCCTACAGCTGTGTGAGAATCTCCTTTTCTATGACTGTTACATATTCATACTGTTATCTCACTTCTGAGAGATTGGAGTCTGTGTTTTTGCGTCTCCAGCACCCAGTCCAGCACCTTGCAGGGAGAAAGTCCTCAGTGCATTATTTTGGGTGGATGAATGGTTGGAGGTTGGGAGGTACTGTAAAAAGGCCTATGTACCAAAAGAAAATTGCTATTATTATAGACACAACACTTACTTGTGGTTATTAGGTCAAGATCTGAGTAACACCACTATGATGTCAAAAGTTGCTGTATGGTATAGCATCTCCCATGCCTATAGCAATGGATGGCAATTGAGTAAATTCTCAATAAATATTTGAAATATTTGTGACATGAATGAGTCCATGTTTATAGCTCCCAATTCTTACAGAGAATTCTGTCCATAGTTAATATACATTCCACCTCCTCACTTTTCTCCCTCTTTCATCGTACATAATCTAACTATAAATTCGTGTCTTTTAAAGCCTCAAGCTATGCCCATTTTATTCTAGAAACTTTAAATTCTATATTTAATTACTTTTCTCCTTCTGTAAGACTGTACATTCATTCCTCAGGAATGAAAATCAGAATTCAGAATGTGAACAAAAACAATGATCTCAGTTAAAGTTGAATGATCACAATCATTTTCCTACTTTCATTTCCTACATTCATGGCTATACAAATCTTGCCGACCAATACAAATATTCTGTTTACAAATGGCCCAAGCTCAGAATTTGGATTTTCATTTATGATACATTATTTTCTCTCACTTTTGTCTTCAATTTACTATTGAACGATCTAATGCGGCTTATACTAAACCCAAATGGTGGCCCACACCTTATCTCCCATTCCATGCAGCTAGCCTAATTCACAAAAGTTATTAAAATTCAACTGTCAGACAGTTTTTATTCTTTCTTTACTAATGTCTGCACTCTCCCTGAATGGCTTTTCTAAATCAATGGCTGCTAATAAAACATATCCCTGTGGTAGCTTTCATACTGTTTCCTTATAGTGCTTGGATGAAGGAAGAGGGGAAGGAACCCGGGCTGCACGGAGTATTGTTGCATGTTTTTCTTCAGCTAGGATGTGATCCCTTGAGGGCAGGGACTGTTAATTCAGGTATTCCTAGTATTTTCCAATGGAGTCTTACTGGTGGGTCGGGTGGTATGGTGGTAACAGAATTGATGCCTAACCTTCAACCACTAAGTGGGAAAGATTTCCAGAGAATTGAGAGCCAGTAATTCTTAGAAACGTGTGCATTTCTAGGATGTCCTGACCTACAGGGGAGTCATAATTGAATGGTTCAGTACCTCAGGAGATGGAGATACTCCATCAGCAGGAAACGTGAATCCCACCTCCAAAGGACTCAGTTGGTGGTTTACAGGCACCTTTAAGGAACATGAAGACTTCTAATTCCTGATCCAGAAGCATAAATACTTACCCAAAAGTCTGAATTTTAAGAGGTCTATAAAACCCAGCATTCTTAGACTTAGTAATGAGAGAGTTTCTTGTCGTGAGTGGGGAAGGACAGCAAAACAGAAGTCAGTGGCATTTCACCCAGGGAACTGAGACAGCAGTGACCATTTAAGACTTCAGATACAACACACTTTTGCTAAGTGATAGTTTCATCCATAACAGTATAAATGGAGCTTCCATTTGACATAAAATCTCACGGTCAAGGGAAGAGTTTTTCAGGTTGTAACCAATCAGCTCTCGGATAAAATGGCTTTGGTAAGGTGGAACTTGACTGTGACAGAGTAATCAGTCGTTCGTCCTCATTTAAAGGATACTCTTTTCAACCGGTCGTAGCTTGATTATCACACAAAACTTCTCTTCCTAGAAATGGTTCCTGAATTAGTCCTACTATGTATGCTCTGAATCTAAGTGGCTGTGATGGTTTGATTAAAGCAGCAACTGTACAGAGAATCATCAGTTTACATGCAGCTTCTCACCAGCACTGAATTTGCCGTAAGAGAACCACTGAAGATCTTTGAACATTCCCATTACAATCTTTATTTTTAGGGGCTTATGATTGAACTTTAAACACTCACTCAGGGATAAACCTGGGAGAAACTATAATTTATTTAAAGGAACTTTTTGTACTTTGCCAAGTGCTAAACAAACGGTCTTAATAAATGCTGACCTTAAGATATCCAGAGGACAAAGCCTAAAAAAAATAAGCTTTGCCATAACCACAAAATATAACATAAGAATGTATGAAATTCGTCTTCAGAACTTTCAGTAACAAATAACCTTTCACCCTAAATCTCCCGACACCTTCTTCTTCACTCCCACACCCAGTCACCTATTCCTGATGCCTTTGCGTCTTTATAGCTCTTGAATCAATTCACTTTTCTCCACTTCCACTGTCACCACGCCACTCCAAGCAACATCAAGTCCCACCTAATCTACTGTAACCTCCAACAGGACTCCTACTGTCTGTTCTTGCTCTAAACCAGTTCATACTTTCTGCGGGCAGCCAGCGTGATCTTTTCAAAACACAAATCTGATCACAGTCCTTTCCTACTTAAAACTCCCTTAACAGCTTTACCACTGCTCGAAAGACCTAATTTTAAGCCTGGTGTACAAGACCCGTACTTACCTTTGCATCTTCACTCTACCTCTCCTCTCACTCTCCATATTCTAATTATACTGATCTTCCAGTTCCTCAGTTCACCATGCTGCTTCATACCTCAGGACCTTTGCACATACTTCTCCTGCTCGGGAATGCCCCCCCCCAAACCCCATTTCAACAACTACTCTTCTTGAAATCTTCAGATTTCGACTCAAAAGTTGTATCTTCAGGTAAGGCTTTAAAGACCAAGCTCTCCATTTTCTTACCCACCCTCTCCACCACATGGATTTTCTTAATAGAATGTAGTACAATTTTTATTTATTTTTTCGTGCCTTCTTGATTGTGTTTGTGTGTGTATGTTTCACTAGACTGCAAGATCCATAAGGTTAGGAGCAAGAGTGTTTCAACAACTAGCACTAGTACATAGTAGGCACTCAAAAATGTTTGTTGAATAAATAAAACTGTATACAACACACTATGATTTGAACAGTAAAATCACTTTTCACACCATTCACCTCAGAGAAATAGCAAGAGACCCAGAGAGAGAAGGGAGATAAGAAATGTGTTTCTCTTGTCCTGACCATGGATAATGCATTTTGCAATACTGCCTGGACTGATCTAAAGCAAGGAAGTGGTCCAGGTGAAAAAAGGACCAGGTTTCAACAGCCTTCAGTGCCTGGAACACTGCAAGTACAAGAAATGAAGTGGCTGAGGGTGGAACCATGAGTATAAGCTTGCTAGTGTAGAGGTAGAACCTATATTTGATAAACGAGATTTTTCTAGCCTATCTCAGGCCATTTACAGGGATCCAAAAAAAAAAAAAAAGTCCCTATGTGGATCAGCATTATAGGAGACAGGTGTCTCACAGGGGGTGGTGGTGTCTGCAATCACAGTCAAAGAATCAGAGGGCTAAGGGAGACTGGGGAGTCAGAATCTACCAGTCAGAATCTTTCCTAAAGATGTTTTAGTGCTTTTTATCAGAATCTCTTAGGTTAGTTTTCAATGAAAAGAGACAATGGTCCCTTTATTTACACTCTGATAATTTATAAGCTATACCTTAGTTACTACTTGCCTGTGAAGTTAATAAAAGGGTTTGGCTTTCCTGATCCATAAGCATTCTTTTTAATGTTAAGTATGTTTGAAAGTCTTAAAGTTAGCTTGTCTTTGGCAAATGACAGAAGCTACACTGAATCCACTGACAAACTATCAAATAGTCATGCTTAATGACTAATGAGAATACCTTCTGAGAAATTCTTAAGCAATTTCACCATTGTACCAACATTACAGGTTACACTTACACAAACTTAGATGGCCTAGCCTACTACACACCTAGGTATATGCTAAAGCCAATGGCTCCTAGACTACAAGCCTGTACAGCATGTTACTGTACAAAACATGATATTAAATCAAGCACAAGAGAAAACAGTGTAATCAAGAGACTTGGTAAACAGAAGACTATAAGGCCGCTGTCAGTATAACACAACATACTGTTTCACAGCAAACTTTTTTATTTATAAGTAGAAAGAATACACTCTAAAATAATGATAAGCAGTATAATATAAAACCAGTAGGTTTTTATTATCAAGTATTATGTACTATCCATAATTGTATGGGCTATACTTTCTTAAGACTGGCAGTGCAATAGGTTTATTTACACCAGCATCACCACAAACATGGAATGTGTTGCATTGTGACACATCATTAGGTGACAAAAATTTTTCAATTCCATTATAATCTCATGGGACAGCCATCATATACATGATCCCTGCTTGACCAAAATGTCGTTATGCAGCACATGACTGTAAGTCAGGCCAAAAATCAAGATTAACACCACCTCCTACAGCTATTACATGGGCATTGTGGCTTGGTACTTATTTATCGGCACAAATAAAATGTGTCAGGAGTTGGGTATTGATGCCGATGCTCGACAACCTCTTTAGAAGACTTGTCATCTGAACTGTGGAACGTTCTGAACATGGCTAGTTTTGTCTGTTGTCCTCAACTTCTCCCAGATAATGCAGTTTAAACATTCCTGGCTCTTTGTAAAGCACCATTTGACTTAAAACAACTACTGTCTCCAACATTTGCACAATATTCAGTTGTCTTCTGTCAGTAAGGCACTTTGCAAGTAAAAATCATAAAAAGGTCACCACCACTCCATGAGAATCAAGCAGCTTAAAACCACACACACTGAAAAGGAAAATTTGGTACTTTTTTATGATCTTTAACTTAGATGACTTGGATGGGAATCCACCCCAAATATTATAAAGAGACTCCACTGCAGTGTACTTCAAACACTAGAACTTGCGAAAAGGCAGGAAATGATAAGGAAGTCTCTTCCTAGGATTCTTATTCAGGATTCTTATTCTCACTCAGTTTCCTGATACTAATTTTCCAAAAGATAAGTTAAAGGAGATCACACAGATGCACTGCAGATAATTTACAATAGGCAATTTACAACAGGGCATAAGTCCTACCACGGCCTGAACTTCTCACGCCCTCCCTTCCCAGGGGCAGTCGGCCTGGGAAGAGATCCCGGGCTCTGGGATTAGGAAGGAGCGGGGTGCACAGGTCCCCCGAGGTCCGGCAGGAGGCCGAGGCCGGGCTGGGTCCGGGAAGCCGCCGTCGCCGCGGCCCCTCCCGGAGCGGCTCCCGGTAACTAATGTTCCGAGGCGCCTGACTAAGCCCTCCGAAGCAAGGGAGTGTCAAAGCCAACACCCGAGCCTTGGGTGGCAGACAGATGCGTCCCAGCGGAGGCGCCGGGCGCTGGCGACCCCACCCCCACCGCCGGCGTCGGGCCGAGCGAGCAGCCGGCCGGCGAGGAGAGGCAGGGCGCGGGCGCAAGTTAGTTTTCCGGCCGAGCAGCCCCGCCGCCGCCCGGGGAGAAGGGGATTCCCTGGAGTAGCGGGGACGCGGCCGCGGGCCGGGCGGCGACGCCCCGCCGCCGCCCCTCCCCTCGCCGGGGAAGCGAGAGGACGCGCCGGTCCCACGCGAGGCCTCGGCCGCACGTCGCGCCCCGTCCCCCGGCCACCGGAGTTGGCGGGGAGGCGGCGCTCTCCGCGAGGGCGAGAGGCGGGGCGCCATCGCCCTCCAGCTCGCAGGCGGGCGGGCCGGCTGGGGGCGCCCCGAGCTGCGGGCGCCCCCGGACGGCGCGGCGGCGGGAGGGAAGGCGGACCGAGGGGCCTGGCCCGGACCAGTGATGGCAGCGGCGGCATCTCGCCTCCTCCAGGCCTGCCCGCGCCGCAGGCCGCAGCCCGGACCCGCCCGCACCCCCGGGCCGCCAGCGCGGCGGTCCCAGCATGGAGGGGCCGCGGGCTGAACGGCCGCGCCGCCGCCTCGCACCGGTGCCGCGCGCTCCCCCCGCTCCGCCCAGCAGCCCCCGCGGGGAGCGCGGCCGCCGCAGCCGCAGCCGCAGCGCGGGGAGCGGCGGCGGGGCCCGGGGCGGGGAAGCGCGGGAGGAAGGGGCGGCGAGGGGGCGGGCCGGCAGCAGGCGGCGGGGACAGAGGGAGCGCGGGGCTCGGCGCCCCCGACCGGCCCCCGCGGCGCCGGCGCCACCTGCGGAGCTGCGGCGCCAACGCCGCGCCCGACCCCGGCGCCCCCGGCTCCCGCCACTCGCGCGCGCGAACAAAACAAGTTGCAGGTCGCCGCCGCCGGAGGGGGCGGGCGGGTCACTCACCCTCATTCCGATCAGCGGGCTCGGGTCGTCCAGCCGCGGGGACAGGGAAGACCAGAGGACCACCAGCCCCACGAAGCTTCCCACCGCCAGCAAACTGCGTAAGATGAACCCAATCTTCAGCCTCATCTTCCTCCGGCGACGAGAGACACACCGCCGGGCGCAGCCGCCGCCACAGCTCTCCCCTCCCTCCTTCCCCCTCCTCTGGCTCTCCTCCTCCCTCCCCCACCCCTGCCGCTTCGGCTGCCGCCCTCTCCGCTGCCTGCCCTTTCCAGCTCCAGATCCGGAACTCCCCTCGGCTCTACCTTCCTCCCGGCTCTCCCCCCCGCCCCCTCCTCGCGGCCCGCGGGCTCGGACCGCGCTCCGGCGCCCGGGCAGCCCCCGTCCTCCGGCGGCCTTCGCAGAGCTCCAACCTACTCGTGCGCCTCGCTCTCTAAGCTTCCTTTCTGTCTACCTGCCCCCTTCCAGATCCGCAGTCCCCTTCTCTCCCCCACTGTCCACACGAACCTCCTTCGCAGTCCCGTTACCTTGTAACTAACTTACACTTTTCCCAGGTCTGGTCCTTAGCCTTAGCCTTTGCCCCACAGCTCGGCTCTTAAAGCTTCTAGATTCCCAAACTTTTATTGCAATTATGGGCCATAACTCTGTCCTTACACCCGTGCTTTCCAGGGTCACCTGGCCCGTAGCCCTCTCCTGCGGACCTGGAGCGGCTCTGGCCCCTTCTTCCTTTCTTACACCCACTGCCCGAGCCCCCCGCCGCTAGGCTTGCAGAAAGCAAACCAGGAAGTCAGGGCTACCGCCGCCGCAGCAGCAGCAGCTCCACGTGGCTGATTTATAGCTGGGAGGATTTTTTTTCTTATTGATTGTACTTGCTTTTTCACACGGCTCCTTAAGGAGGTGGATTTGTAACCGAAAGGCCCAGGTGAGATGTGCAAATATCACTGGACAGAAGGAGCTCACTTAGAAAGCCAGCTCACTTTCTCTTAAGCTAATTAGAAGAAAGCCAGCCTTACGCCAATAAGTAATATCAACCTTGTGCATGGGTTGGTAAATTTCTATTCCGAGGACCTGATTTTTGCTACTTGATGGAGGCTGCTTGAGTTCTGTTTTTCAAACGCCTTTTCTGCTAGTGACATTGTACAGGAAAGGATATTGACAAACGTTTAGCCAAATGCCACACCCAGAGAAAATGATTTTTGTGCCCTATCTCCCAATAAAGATGTCAATTACTTTACCGAAGTGTATGTAATTACGTTGTCAGTGCACCATATCCTACAATGCCTAAGTTGAACAGGGTCTTTAATATCCTAAGTTTTAGGATGGTGAAAGTTGATCCTTTTTCCTAATGTCATTTGCAAGTACCAAGTAAAATCTGGTTATTTGAAGTTTTAGAATGAAATAGAGAATTTGAATCATTAAGATAAAGAATAGTACCAAACTAACTTCATGTGCTTCATTGTTTGGGTTACACTACCTGGAATATTGGGGCATTCCATAAGTACTATAATTTCGGAATTTCCACAAAATATTTGAAGTGGTATCCTGGTGAACAACATGAGGAAATGTAGACTGGATGACAGTGTAGTTAACTATAGTCTTGATTGGCTGAATACACAGTATTTTGTAAAAGCCCGCGCGATAGAGCACCTTGAGGAGGGGGTATCAGGTGTCTTAACACATCACTACTGAGCATTTTTATCAACCACTTAAGTTAAAAACCAGTTGCTTTTAGTATAAAATAAAGGAGACTGCCGAAGAACTTTTTTGGTGAGAAAAAAATACTTAACTAATAAACTGTTGAACCTGATGGATAATATAGAAAGCTAATTCCGTACTCCTGAGTGATGATCCAGGTCAATGTTGGGACCTAGGAATCACCTGTTAAGAAGTACTCTGGTGGTTCTGACCCAGGTAATCTGGGCACCACCTTCGAAGAGACCCTGAAAGGAAAGGTTGCTTCAGGAAAGATTTATATAAATAACTTCGGAAGGCAAGAATAAAATCATTTGTGGACCCCACTTGAGCTGTGTAGAAATGAAGAGGACTCCTTTGCAAAGTAGACAGTCTCCTAGACTGAGACTGGGCTTGAAACCAGTGACCACCAAGAGGTCTTACTTGATCGTATGAGGGAGTAATTCCAGTTGAAACCAGGGGAAGTTCACCAGAAGTAATTAAACCTTTCATTTGTGCTCTAATTCAGTCAGAAGAAACAGGTTTTTATTACTAAGAAAATAGGAAGCTCTATTTTTACTCAGCATGGTTGGGCAGGTATGAAAATTGAAAGTAGTACTTATCACTAAAGTGATTGGAATGATTTTCTGGCATAAATAGTATTTTGAGAAGATTCTGCCACACCCCTTTAGTTCTAGACATAGAGAATTTAAAATATGTGTGATAGGACACAAAGTTAGAGGTTGAGAAATGGGTGTATTGTTGTAAAAGTCCATGTTTCTCTGAGTCCTAACAATGCTTAAAAGAAACAAAGTATAACAATATATGCCAGTTGCAAGATTTGCAGATCTGTAGAGTTGACATAACTCTAGAAAATGAGGAGCTACTTCAAAGCTTAGGTCAGGGTCAATCACTCAACTTCTTTGAACCAAGGCCTCAACCGCAAAGTAGTGATTACAATATTTACCTCAAAAGGAAAAATGGAAGTCAAGTACATATGCAAATATAAAGTATAGATAATGCGATGAGTAAGCCTCAGTTGCTATGGGTATAATCTTTTTTTTTTTTTTTAAATGAATGCTATAGTTATCATATGACAGGGATTGTTATGCTGGAATACTTTTGAGTTTGTCTAACCCATGGTTCACTGAGGAAGAAGGTAGAGACTGAATTAAAGAGACATAGCTGATGGCCAGGCGAACGCTGTCCTCTGCCAGGTTATGGGGTCACATGTGGTGGATAGCGACATGATACCTTCAATGAGGAGGTCAGCTGGGGGCTCAGAAGCAAGGTAATGGGAGGGAAGAGAGTTTTTTGAGTATGTACAAGATGCTTCACATTTATTATTTCATTTAATCTATACACTATCAGAGTTCGATTGGTATTAGTGTTTTTAAGCTGAGATTCAAAGCAGGTCTTTATAACCTCAGAATTCTTGCCACTAGGTACAAACTCCTGTCAAGCTGTATTGGCCTTTGGGCCTTGAGTATGATGAATACGGCTTCTTAGACAGTATGCAAAAGATCAGGGCCAAAAGATTTGTTAGTTTTTTATTCTTCCCCGTGCCTGCTCCATTAAAGGGAACCCCACCAAAAGGAATTGCACCCATTCTCGGGCTGCAGTGTGAAAGTGTAGTGCACTCCCTGGGGACCTCACCACTTCCTTTCTTTATGCCACAGCCAAGCTGAACTTCTGAGTTTCTAAATGTATCTTGAACTCCCTTTCCTCCAGGCTTTTGTACGGGGAGTTCTTTTTGCCTGAAATGACATCTTAACAAAAAGCTTTCCCAACACACCCTCCCATGTCCCGGCCCCCGCATCCCTCCCCAGTGAAGTACTGGGGTAGATATCCCTCCGGGCACTTCCATTGCACCTCTACTTCTTTCCTAATAAGTAATGCAACGTTGCAATTGCTTAATTTCTTATTTCCACTCTCAGGTAAAAAAATGTACTTGAGGGTGGAGCTTTATCTATGCAGTTCATCAGTGTATCCCTATGTCTAGTGTGAAGAAAGGGTTCAATAAGTATTTTTTGGTAAAATGCTGAACGAATAATTGAATTGAGAATATAAAGGGAAAATAAGACTTAGAAGAGGGGACAATACTGTTTCAACTACTATGCCTCCTTACCTGGGAATTTTACTTAATTGAAAAGTGACTATTTTACATGACTTCATCATTATTAGCTGGTAGACTATAGTTTCCTCCTTACTCTGCATGCTACTAAGGCTACTCAGGACTAAGAAGAAAGCGATAGTCTTAAATTCGGATTTTTGTATCTACTGAGATTTCAAAGCAAATAAATTAAATTGTTTTGAAATAAGAACATGTGACCATGGGCAATTACTATCTGCAACCAAATTTCAATTTTAACTTTGGTTGCCAAGAACTCTGGTTAAATTAGAATCAGTTACCCATAAACTATCCCTTAAATATTCTATTACCCATTCTGAAAACCATTTAATTCCATCTTTTCAAAGAACCTCAATGGTAGTATTTTTAAGTTAAGGATATATTTTATTGTTTAGAAAATTACTATTTAGATATTTTTTAAGTATAGTTTAAATTTGTTAAAAATATGCTGATTTTGTGTTGTATTTCTTATCTCTAACTGAATAACTACCCCAAAATTTAGCACCGTAAAAAAAAAAAAAAAAAAAAAAAAAACACTTATTATTTCACATAGTTTCTGGAGGTCTGGAGTTAAGGAGTGGCTTGCTGGCCGTTCTAGCTCAGGCGAAAGTCAGACTTGAGGGAGGGCGGGCAGAGGAAGGGGAGCGGAGAGAGCAAAGCCACAGTCCTGTACAGTGTGGGAGGGGACCACGCAAGAGGCAGGAGTCGTTGGAGACCATTTCGGAGGCTTAAGAACAGCACCAGAAATCAAACATCTGGGTCAGGATACTAGTTTTTTCCATTAGTATTTATAGTAATTCGGTTACCATTATGCTATGAAGTCTATCAGTAAGGATCCAGATCTTAAATAATTGCTTATTGCTGATTCTCTTGCAAAGAAAAATACTTTCTATACTGTCTTCATCTTTAAAATGAGAGTTGGACCAAATGATCTTTAATATCCCTTTCAACACTGAAACTCTGAGATTGCCCTGTGATATTAATATGTGGTTGGGACTTTTAAATTTGTACTCGTGTGGAATACGACAAAGTCAGATTGCGCCTTTGTACTTTTTTTTCTGACATTGATGACTTTCTATCATAAGCTTAAGAGATGGATAACTCCCAAGTTGTGCTCATCTGGAATAAAAGACTGTTCCATTTGATGAGGTAACTGGTCTCCTACAGTGTTTTGAAGGACAAAATGCTCATTTAAAAGTCCTCTTAAACACTGTGGAACACTACCTCTTCATAATTCAGTATTGTTTTCAGACCCCCGCAATTCAGAAGTGCTTTTTTGACATGATCAGTTGTTTAAGAGGTGATTGAAACAAATTTTATCTCTTATCACTCTTGTTTGGAACCTCTTCAACAGCTTCCCATTGCTCTTAAAATTAAGCCTAAACTCCTCAATTTATTACAGAGAGCTTTGTGAGCTTGCCTCTGCTTACCTCCACAGCTTCATGGCTGGTCAATTCTCTACCCTTTTCCAATTTCAACTACATCTATGTTGACCTTCTCTTCATATCTGGAACAGGCCAAGTTCTCTCTCACTTCTGGGTCTCCACACATGTTGCAGTCATGCACTGTGGAACCACATGCAGGCAAAGTGTATAGTAGGGTACACCTCCCAGATTTGCCTAAGTGTATCCCCTGATGTTCACACAAAGACAAAATCACCTAACAGTGCATTTCTCAGAACGTATCCTCCTGTCATTAAGTGGCACAAACTGCCTTCCCTTACCTGGAACGCACTTAGTTTCGGCACTGGCACCCTCCTACTAAACTCCTGGTCATCCTTCAGATTTCAATTTATATGTCAATTCTTTCAGAAACCTCTTGTTCTCTTCAGACCCCACCCCTTGCTAATCTAAGAGCCCCCACTTCACACTCAGAACACCCTGTATATCTGCTTTCATGGCCTGTAGAGCTCTACTTGGTACTTGCTGATTCAATGGTTTGTCACCCCCATTGGACCAACTTTTTTAAGGGCCAGGATCCTGTCCTTCTCATTCGGCATTGTGTCCCTAAATGTTTAACAGCCTGCTAATATGTGAGAGTGAACGAATGAAAGTATATTTCATATGTTCACTCCATGTTTTAAGCATAGACAAACTGGAAGCATTGTGTAATCGAAGATATATCTCACATATGTGTACATAAAGAGAAAATGTACTTTTTCATTGCTCTGCTGTTAGAAAATAACTAAAGAAAAGATGAAAGTTCCAGGCATCAGTAAGATGTAGTATGACATAGTTGGAAAATAAGAGTTTTGGAATTATCAGATATCTACTCCCTGTCCAGCCTCTAATTCCTAGGTCATTTAAGATAACCTCTCTGCATATTTCTCTATGGTTTGTACCTCAGTTTCTTTATTTGTATGCAGCTCTGCTTATCTCCTCTGAAATGTCTAAAAAGTCTTCTAGGCATAGTCCATTACTAAAAATAACCCAACCTTTTTTATAGCTAATCAAAAAATGTCACGTCCTGTCACTAAAAAATAAAAATCTTAGGAACTAAGGCTCCCTTCTCGCTACACACTTGCCCTCACTTCACCCCAGCTATGAAATTCTTTACTTTAGTTTTCTCTAATCTTTATGAGTTTCAGTGCCTTTATACCACTTGATAATGAGTATGGAAATGGAAATACTTTTTCTTCCCCACGCCTTTCTAATTTCAAACTAACAAATCTTAAAGGGTGGTAATATCTAAATATTTGCAGAAGTATTTTAGAGGCACGTGTGTAAATAAGGGGCCGGGAAAGGAGGGTACACTGTATACATTTTGAGCTGACCAAAATGAGTACTGTTGATTCCTAGATAACAAACCGAGAGCTGTTTGAAACTACCTATCTGCTCATTGAAGCAGAGGTTTATATGCACAAACTGCAATAGGGTTTATAGTAATGCCTTGATGAATTTCAGTTATGAAGACTTTATCATTTGTCATTTAACCACACTACTGAGAACTTGAGTCTTCAGTGAATTTAATACCTTAATTTCATGAAATTTTAGCACTTGAAGGGAAATTATAAATTAAAGTCTAGCCAAATCTCTCATTTGACAAATGGCAGGTTGGGGTCTTTGTCCCTTTTGTTGACATAGTTTCTCTCCACCGTACCCCTAATATGTCAAAGTTATGCTCTAAGATGATCAGTATTAACCAAACAGGCTAGTTTGTTTTGAAGGTATTAAGTTCCCACATAAAAGAATGTGAGATTCTGAATGATGCCTTTTGCTGAATCTCTGGCATGACCACATGAATGTAGCTGGATAAACGGGATCTCTGGAGGGATGTGACGATGTGTGGACCAGGAGAAAGGAGCCAGGGAGGAGGGACATTCTTCTGTTTGTCCAAGGCAAATTTTTAGGCATAAAAGACACATGATGAGAACAACAGAAGTTCTTTGCATATCTTCTGAATGTTTTTGATTAGTTATAAATAAGATTGGGTTATTTTTAGTGATGGGTTATTTTTAGGAATACCTAGAAGACCTTTCAGACATTTTAAAGGAGATAAGCAGCATTGCATACAAACAAAGAAACTGAGAGAGATGCAGAGAGGTTATCCTAAGTAATTCAGGTTTAGAGGCTAGACAGGGAATAGGTATCTGCTCATTTCAAACTTTAAATTTTCCAACTATGTCATACTACATCTTGCTGATGCCCAGAAATTTCATATTTTCTATAGCTATTTTCTAACAGCTGAACAATGAACAAGTGCATTTTCTCTTTTTTGAATGTGTGACCGTGTTAAATGACTATCTGGAGAGTTACACCAAGGAGATGTGAGCCAAGCTGAACTTCAGAGGAGCTCAAAATACTGTCATTTAGATAAACGTACCTTTTGGCATATTGCAAAGAATTTTGAAATTTGAATTTTAATTACACCTTTTTTTTGGAGAATGGTCTTTGAGGATTTGATCTTATAGGATGGCTTCTATTTCTCAAACCATTTAAAATGATTCTAATAAATTTAATTATTTTCTATGATCTTTTATTGTATATATTCACCATATTTTTTTTTAGGATGTATCATGTGCTAGCTATTGTTCTGTATGGTGGCATATAGCACTACACTAAAAGAGCAGAAATCCCTGTCCTCCTGAAGTCAGACCATAAACAAGATAGGTAAATTATGTTATTGAATAAATAGGTATATCGCTTACGTGCCAACCATTGTACTAATATAGTGTAATGGAAGATAAATGCTATGGAGTGAAATAAAGCAGGGATGTGGGCTATGTAATGCTGGATGGAAGTGAAGATAGGTTTCAATTGTAAATAGCCCGAGAAGGTATCATTGAGAAGACAGTATTTGAACAGGACCAGAAGGGGTGAGGGAATAAGCCAAATGGATTGCCGAGAGAAGAGGCTCCAAGCAGAAGGGGCAGCAAGAGCAAAGGGTTTAAGGAAGAATGGTTCCTGCTTGTTTTAGGAAAAGCAGGTGTGTAGGAAAGCTATAGGTGAGAAAGTGAGGGGAGAGCGTTGGGGCATAGTAAGGCCTATGACTTTAGTTTAAAGTGAGGTGGGAAGCTGTCGACAGTGCAGAGGGGTGGCATATCCTAACACATCTAAACAGCAGCACGGCCTCTGGCTTTAGGTCTGCTATGGAAAGGAACAAAGATAAAAAGTTTCAGGAGCCTATTTTATTTTATTTTTCATTTTCAAATTTATTTTTTTATGGTGACATTGGTTAAAGAAATCCAATAAGTTTCAGCTGTACACTTTAACAGTAAGGCATATATATATTTACACTGTGTGTTCACCTCCCGTAGTTATATTTCTTTCTGTCACCACATATTTGACTTCCTTTACCCCATCTACTTCCCCCTCACCCTCACCCTCTGGTAACCACTAGTCTATAGTCCATGCAGGAGCCTATTTTAATAGTCCAGATGGGCAATCGTGGTAGCATGGACCGTGGCTATGACAGTGGAGGTGGTTAGAATTGTCCGGAATATGGATGTATTTTGATCATTCTTCAACCATTATGGTCCGAATGCACTTTTTGTTTTGCTGCCACACTCTATAAGTAATTAAATTAACAGCCTATAAAATGAACGCTTCAAATGTCCTTATTATTTTTAGAAATGGTGCAGCACATATTATCTTAAGAAATGCTATAAGGGATTATTCAGCAATTTGATACACACACACACACACACACGTTTTCAGATGGAACAACCATGCAACAATGGCAGTGTAGATGCCAGGAACCACTGATCTAATGAAAACAATGGAAAATGTCAGGTAAATTTTTTAAAAATCTTTCCGAATTCATCCATGGCTAACCAGAAAATACAGAATTGTAATGCCAAAAGACTGAGGTACCTGAGGATCATTTATATTCAGAGTTCAAGGATTTAGGAACAAAACAAATTCAGGGCCCACCCCCAAGTAGGAAGTCTGATGGGACCTAAAAAATTAGGATCCCTAAAGGGCTCCATCCCAAGGTGAAAGAACAAATTTAGCCCAGTCCTCTTATCCCCTGAAGAGAAACCTCCCTCTACACGTACTCCACACCATCCATCTAAGAAATGAGTAATCAGAAATTAGCCTTCATGCTGGTTTGCAGCAGAATTCATACAACCCGGATGGCTAGAAAAACCTCAGACCAAGAATTTAGTTTAAAGTGGTCCCAGACCAATAATGTCACATCTGAAAAGCAAATACAAATCCTTTTTGAAAGAACCCTCTGCGCCTCATGCTTTGAAAAATGTTCTGTTCTTGTAGGTCCCTAAGAAAATGAGTCACTCACAGCTGAAATTTACTGAACACCCAAAGCCCCGGGAGGGAGGGCCAGCAGAAAGAATATACTGCAAAGTACACAGCATAAAAAATTTAGCAGTTAGAATGATCAAACGCAGAATGTAAAATAATTATGGCTAACATGTTCCAAGATGTGAAAAGAGAGCTCTGAAAAAAAATATATAAGTAAAAAGACCTAATTTTCAGAAATAAAAAATATAAATAAAAATTTTAAGTTAATGGATGGGTTAAACACATGAGAATTGTTACTGAAATTTTCTCATCTCTTGGCTCTTATGCTCTTGGTTCTTTTCCTGTCTTTCAGGCTACTGATTCTCAGTCCGGGTCACTGTTTCTATTATCAAAAAGACAGCATCGTTTAGAATTCAGTTCTAGTTCTTTTTCTCTCCCTCAGTTTTAAATCTTTGTCTGGATTAATCCGTTCACAAGGTTTTGACGATTAGTAATCGCCACACTTAAACGTTCAACGCGGACTCGTTTTTTGAGCGTTAGGCCACAGGTCGTATCCTACTTGGATGTTCATTAGTACGTTAAAAATCAGCATTTCAAGAGTAGAATTCATGTATTTCCCCATCAAGTCTTCTATTCTTCCTAGGCTCCTGATTTAGCTAATGATACTTTAAAAAGGAATTTCTACAATATCTTCCATGATTTCTTCCACTTTTTCCTTCCAGATTTAGTTATTAACAAGTCGGGACCACTCTATCATTGATATTTCCCTTCGCATCTATTCTCACTGCCATGCTTCAGAATCTTTCAGTTTCTTCATCACATTCCCACCTTCTAACCTGTGCTTTAAAACCATTCCTCTTACCACTACTAGAATAATTTTTTTAAAGAATACAAACTCCATCATATCACTCATGGAGCAAACGGCTTTAGTGGGTCGCCCTTAATGGTGGTAATGTGTTGCATCCTGGAAAGTATAATTCCCTCAAATAAAGCACTAAAGCATATGGTCAGTGACCTGGTTGGGTTCACCCTAAAGGTGTAGGTTTCATGGACTTTCCAATACAGAATGTTAGAAAACTAGATGGGTGGTAGAGAAGGAGAAGATCCTGCAGGATCTTATTGAGTAAGTTCCTTTTTTTTTTTTTTTTTTTTTTTAGGCAAGGAAACCCTTGGTTGACCTCACAGATGGCAAGGACCTTGTCAGCTTACAATCCCTTATTTTTCCTTATTTTTTTATTTTTTACACCTACAGCACCTGGTCTTCCTAGGTGGTCTCCTATCCATGTATTAACCAGGCCTGGCCCTGCTTAGCTTCTGAGATCAGATGGCATTGGGCTCGTTCAGGGTGGCATAGCCGTAGTAGATAAGTTCTTGACTCATCTATTTGACTTATCTAGATAGAAAATTTGTCTTATAGGACAAAACCATGAACAGCAACCATCTCCTGCTTTGAATTTGAGAAATGGTAGTAAGTGATTTCACTTACTGCCACGAGATAAATGACTTCATTCTAGAGTAAGTAAAGTGAAAAGGTGCTACAAAACAAGGGAACAGGAACTTGGAAGTTTTTAAGACTTGAAGGAAGAACATAAATGAATTTAGGGTAGGTAACCAGTATGACAAAGAACTCTAAGATTTCAGGGCCTTAGCCAGTTTCTTCCTCAATGTGGGTTGGTTGAAGGAGGGGGTAGAGACTCTGCCCCACGCAGCCCTTTAGGGACCCAGGATCTTCTCATTCAGTGGGTCTGCTGTCCTTTGAGGAATCCACATCTTCCACTGGATTCTTTGCAACTACCTGGCAATTTAGCTGGGGCAGGGTGGGGGGAGGCCGGCGGGGGCAGGGGACGGGGGGGGGGGGTGCGGACGGTGGGGGCAGGGAGTGGAAGCATTGTGTAGGATCCCCAGGAGGTGTTTTAAGAGCCACGCCTGGGAGCAGTGAACATCCCTTCTGCATAATTTTATTGGTTAGAACTCAGCCACATGTCTATTGGTAGGTGAATAGTTCATTGATATACTTGGTCCTTCAGATCATGTTTTAGAAAATATTTAGTAAAATTGGGAAATGGAAAGAATAGAATATTGAGTGGGGAAAATATGACCCAAAAGTAAATGTACTCTAGTTATAACTCAGTTAAAAGAAATAATACAGTCTCATTTTTAAAAACTCATAAGGAAATAACTCATTAACATTTTGATCTCTAGCTGAATAGTGAGATTATTGGGAATCTTCTCAAAATTTTTGTCTAATCTAAATTATTAATAAAGTGCTACTTTTTAAAATGAGCAATAGCAAAAGTTTTTTAAAGAAAGAAATCGGCGTGTCTTTAAAATTGGAATTCTATATCCCTGGAAATTACTTATCAGAGGCCTTGTACAGAATAGATATTTAATACATATTCATTGATTGAACCATAGGACTGATTAATCAAAAAAAATCTTAAGAACAAAATATTAAGAAACTGTTATTTCCCTAGCGATGCTATTTAAATGTGGCACTGATGAGCCAAAATACCACATTTAATTTTTATAATACCTTGATTTCAGTTTCACAACATTAAATCTTATAGTAGATGTGATAACTGGGTTAGTGTTTCCTGAACTTTACTCATCTTCGTACTATTTATACCATTTTTAGTCATACCTAGATTAGAACATTTATTATTACTTTAATATTTTTCAGTGAAATTATGTATGTTTATAAACTTAAATTTAGCTTTGTATTAAACAATTATACCAGTAAAATCAGAAGATTGTGGTATTGATTTTTATACACATATTAAAACAAATACATAATTATCAAAATCAAAAGTACTTGTGATCTACTTAAGTATCTCTTTTAACCCCAAGTTTACTACACTTCAGAAATAATTGACCTATTACATGTTATATTTACCTATTTAATGTTTTGGTTTCAAGCTTCTCTTTTTGAGGACCATAAACTATACAGGTTTTGCCTACCTGACAGAATATCCAGTTTTGTGATTTATGATCTAGTTTTGTAATTTATGTTCATATATAGGACTCAAAAAGAATGTTTAACAGATGAGGTGCTATATATAAACTTATTTTTTTAACAATTAAAAGATAATACTATATCTCCCCCACACCCATCCATTTTCAATGGAAGCCCACTAATATGACATGGAATGTTTCTATGGCAAAACATAATAAGTTAGTTAATATATGAAACTTTTTTTAAAGACTATGCTTTGGTTTGCATATGGTTCAAATGAGTAAAATAGAGTGGTATTCACTGTTTTTTAAGATCATAATCCCAGAGATGATAAGCAACAAGGACAATAACAACAAAGCTGGCCATTAATTTCACATTTTAGATGAAGGTTTCTTTTTGAGTGACAAGAAAAGGATAAACTTTGGGTTTTATGACACTTAAGTAAAACACACAGAGAAAGTTGCAGAATCTACATCTGGAGAAATCCTTAGGCTAGAGACCTTTTGGGGATGATTTATGTGTTGTTTAAAAGTAGGGGTGTGGTTCCTTGGTTATTTCTGGCTTCATGGTTGTTATTATTAAGTCTCATTTTTTTAAAGCCAAGTATTAAGAGAGGTGTGGGAACAAGGCAAGACAGGATGAAGTCAGCAAAATAATTGAGAGCCAGAGCCAAATGGAATGAATTAACAGGCTACATTAGGTAGGTTAGAGTTAAAAACCTACAAGATTTTCTTTTCCTGTGTTTTTAAAAGAAAACCAAAATCTTCAGAATAAATACCATCTACAAAAACTCTGGGTAATCTCGCTGAACAGCAGCTGATCGATGAATATTAGCATCCCTTATGAGGCGCTGACTTTTGGAATAAGCCTTTTCCTGAATACCGATGACCATAAACACATTAGCTGAGCTATTTTTTATTATTACAAATTACATGTGACTGAATTTCCATTACATGTACTCATTCCATCATGTGATTCAACCATTGGGTGGATTTTAATTATTGAACCAAGAAATGAATAATTGGAAAGGAGGACACCTAAAAAGAAATACCAGTCCTTCTGCACTGTCCTACTAGTGAGGAGCTATGATTGCTTTTTGTCCTTTTTGATATCTAAAAAGAGATATTTGTACCTCTACATGATTAAGGCAAAGAGCAATAAAATAGAGGAATGAAATAACCCGATTAAGGGCCCGTAGTAAATGTCCTAATGACCCCACGTTTGACTTACTTCAATTTAACTCCCATTATATGTAGCCTCGGTGCTCCAATGTCCCAGTATACTGTTCTCCCTTTCCTCTCAGAGTATCTGATCTTTTCTTAATAGATATGATTTAAACAGACTGTTTTAAGTGTTACTCTAAATTGCCTTATCTTTTTTTGAAGTTGGATATAAACTATAAATAATAAATGGTGAATTTGGTCCCAGTTTTGACTCTCCTCATTAGACTTAATTGGGAATCATAGAGACCCACGAATGTACATTTCAGTTGTTTTGGTGCCGGGAAATAATGGCGATAGTTCATAAATAAAAAAATAAAAATGATTCTCTCTTGCATGGACTGCCGGAGAAATGACAGACAGCTGTTCCCTTTGGCTCACTCTGGTCAGCAAGCTGGAGAAATCACTGGGCTGAGCATCCCCAAGAGGCAGAGCTGCCGACCAGCCTGTTAACCCTGTGACAATTCCAGCTGCACATCCAAGGACGGTCCTCACTCTGCTCTGTGGGATAGACTATTGTTTGATTGCTGGTCTTTGCAGCCACATTGCATAAATAACAGTCAACCTCAGGGGCACCAAAGTTTCTCTTCTCAATTTATCATAGTGCAACACTCTCTTAGCTTCATAAACTGTGATATGAGCAAACTAAATTAAGCTGTTTGCTCGTGTTGTTGGAAGAGGGGAACCAGGACAAAGTAGCTCGCCTGACTGCACACTGAGCTGGTAATAGGATTTGAACCTATTTCTACCCAGTCTCAGTCTAGGTTTTTCTTGACTCAATGAAAGCTACTATTTCAAGTTGAAGACATGATTCATTTGTGCAGTGTCATTAAGTCATCGTAAATTGGGCATGGGCGAAGGGGATACAGTGGTGGACAAGAGAGAAAAATCCTCTGCTTTCACAAAGCTTATCGGCCCAGAGGGAAGGTAAATATTAAGTTATATAATGTGTATTATGATAAGAGACACTTCAGATCCAGTACACAATGCTATGGAGGCACCTAATGATACCTAATATAGTTGATCAAAAAAATGTCTCCTGAAAGAAGTGGTGTTTAAAAGGACACTGACAGATGAAGAGCTATTATCCAATTAAGAAAATAGGTGAGAAGGAGACTGAGCAGAATGCCTGAGATGAGATGAGTGTTCCAGGTGGACAATTGCTAAACCAAGGATTTAGAAGTAATCCTAGGGAGGGAAACAGACGCTCAATGGGTACGATTTGAGAGCCAGACAGCATTAGCATTAGCTAAACACCCCAGAGGACACATGGTTCAGCTTAGAGTCTCTCACCTCATCTTATCTAATGGTCAGAACACACATATTTATTTTCCTAAAAGTAGACTGGAGGAAAAAGAAGCCACTGCTCTCCTACTTGATGCTATCCTTCAATTTATTCGATATATGTCAATTGAAGAGCTGCTGTATTCAATGACATACAACACCTTGTAGTAGGCACTATTGAATATTAGTCAAGCAAGTAAATATGTAATGTGTGTCTGTTTACTCATTACACTCAGGGGGTGTGGTTATTGGAGGGCCTCTCCTACAGTAATCTGATGGGAAGATAGGACAAAACAAAATGAAACAATTGGGCCTGTCTACACACAGATATTATGCAGGCTACTTAATGTTTAAATAAACAAGTAGGTTGAGATCAGGATTATATCTAAAGATAAGGGAATTTTTGGTTTATGTTTTTAAGAAAGGATTAAGAACAAATTTCAGTTTTACACAACCAAATTACTTTTTGCTTAAAAATATGAGTGCATGTCATATGCTAGACGTCATACCAGGGATGCAAAACTGAGGACATTATTCCTGGCCACTGAAGAGCTTACAAATCTGTGAAAGCTACAGATATATGGGCAAATACATTGTTAGATGTACTTTAGAAAAGGAGCTAAAGTAATATAGGCAACATCATAAACCTGTTTAATTTGTTTCCTCACACTACAAAAATGAGAGGAATACTTTGCCTGAATTTTTTTTTTTGCCGACACAATTTTAAATAAAATGGTCGAAATCCAACACATTCCTGTTTCCTTCTAAAATTTTCTAAATAGAATTAGATGTCTAATAAAATTATAAAAGTGATCAACTATTTCCCATTTGGGGATTTAATTTTTTGTTAGTCAGAAAAGGAATAGGTAGCAAATTGTGTTCCAAAAATAAATTTTAATCATAAGGAGACATATTCAGTGTATTAGACAGTTTTCTATCAGCATAGATTAAAGAAAATCAAGAAAAGGACTAGGCTCTGGAAAACTTTATTAGAATATATTTGGTTTGCTTTCTTTTCTTTAAATAACCCATTTAAAAACATTTGTATAGCTTTCTTCTTATATGTTATAGACCAATTTTCATATCTCAACACGAAAAGGTTTTTGTTTGTATTTGAAACATGCAAAGATGTCATAAGTCTCACCATTCATAAATGATTTCATTGAAGTACTCATTTAACTCAAATATTGTGTGACTAATTGTGCCAGACTGAGGAGACAAAGTCCTGCTCTTAAAGAGCGTACGGTCTGGAAAATCTGAATGGAATGGTTAATGGTTAAAAGTGTCTCTATTGCTTAGCCATTCTTCTCCCTACTACCTTTAATAAGAAAAATTTAAGGTTATATTTTATAAATATTTCCAAATATCCTTTTTTTTTTTCCCCTATTAGAATTGTGTGAAAACTCAGTTGTGTGAAGCACTCTTTTTCTGAGTATTTTTCATTTAGCATTAGGCCATAATGGCTCGTGTTATTATTTATGAAGGAGATACATTAGCACAGCTCACCCTAGTTAATTCCTTATGTTTGAAAAGGAAGAAAGGGAGGGAGGAAGGAAGGAAGGAAGGAAGAGAAGAAGGGAGACAGGGAGGGAGGGAAGGAGGAAGGGAAGGATAGAGGAAAGAAAGAGGAAATGTTAATGGGCATAGTTACCCATGACATGCTTTATGGATAATATATAATAAGAAAAGAAAAAAAATTAAGCAAAAAAAAAATTGGGAGCAGCAATTTGGCAGCACAAAAAGAAGGAAAAGTGAAATATAGATAGAATTGTACAAAAATTAGAATTTTTTTAACCAAAGTTGGTAACATGGGAGGTTAATAATCTATCAATGTAATCTAAGGAAAATCCTCAATTGCATAAGCTAAGGATTGAGAAGATCTTAAATTGGGTATGTTATCAAGAGGAAGTAATTTATTACAATTCCTTAATTCAGAATTGAATAAAATCTCTGCCACAAATTGCCTCTGTTAAGTCTACCAAGTGACTAGAACTATGTCTTGCAGAGAAATAGTGCAATTAAATAAGTGATTGCAAAGGAATATGTGATGTTAGATTTCATGAGTCATTTACTGCTTAATAACGAAAACAAATCAATCAAGGGCAAAAATAGTTGAAATCTGTTGAATTTGAGATTTTAAATTTACTTTGATTCTCTAATTTTGAAATTTCAGTGTTAGAAATTATAATTTTTAAAATTATTTCTCTTCATTCTCAAATGACAAATTATTGAATTCACTATATCATATATGTAAATTTTAAAGTGCCAATTGTCTTTACTCCTTAGGTTTTCTTTAATGGTGATTGCACAGATAAAAGGTGCTATGACTAAGAATTCACACCTGCTACAACTAGGCAGTTTTTAAAACTACATCATTTTAAATATGCATTCTCATACTTTAGGATCTGTGAGTTAGAAGAGAAACTTTACCATTTGGAGTTTCCATCAACTTGCACCTATTTAATCACCCAGAGTTTGAGCACAAGTGGTTTTAATAATACCACAACCTCACTTGGTAATTCACAGCAGCTCCAAACCAGTCCTTTGCCTTTATTGGGAGCCTACTGTCTACCTCCCAGCTCAAGCTTATTGGGTAGCTTTAAGATTCAGAAGAGTTCCTTCTTATATCTATAAATTTAAAAAATAACTGTTTCAAAACATAAAATACAAGAAAATTACAAATTGAAGGACTAAATACCAGAGTTTTGTGGGAGCGTTTTCACAGATCATACATTTAAATCCCCCAAGGAGAGTAATGGGGGTTCAATGTAGAGACTACTGCGTGTTCACCAAACTCCATCCTTTTTTCTTCCTAGATGTACAGCTTTAGTACATTTCCTAAATTCTCTCATTCGGGTCAAGTGGCTGAATTCTGGCCAATGGAAATTACGTACATCACTTGCAAGCCTGGATCCTAAATACCATTTTGCACAGGCCTTCGAGTTCTGTCTTTTCTTTAATCATCAGATGTACAGAATTCAAGGAAAGACTGAGGTTGAGGAGACAGCAGAGTCACTCTGAGGAAGAGTATGGAATAGTTTCTTCCCTCTTTCTTGAACTGCATTTACATCAGACTGTGACTTGAGTGGGAAATTAACCCGTACTGCATTACACCCCTGAGGTTTGGGTTGTTTATCATAGCAGCAGTTAATACATGATGAATAATAATACAGCAGGTAAAGGGAGATGGTGAGTAGGAGAATTAGGACGCAAATATCCTTGCTTTATAGTTTGCCACCAATGCCATTTTACTCTGTGAATATGACAATAGCAAAACCACTTGGTAAAAGTGCTAGACATAAACAAGAAGTTACCAAACTGATGTGTCAAGGTTCAAGTACAGTCGAGTACCTTGCCATCATCCAAATTTTCTTCAAACAAGTTCTGCATATCTTTCTCCAAACGTATACCTGCTGACTTGCCCTTGGGAACCAATTTTTCATTTCTTCCACTCAATATTTTCCCCTTGATTATATAGCTTCATTATCCTCCATTCCTTTTGCAAGTTGTTAAATTGTTTTGTTTTTTGTAAATTGTCGATAACCACTTTTTTCGAAATTAATGAATTTACAAAGAGAAGAAGATAGACTCAATTATTTCAGCACAGAAATAAAAGCCAGTTTTAAAATATTATAATTTTGGTATTGCTAAAAATGAATATTTCCTTCTGATTTTTTTCCTACCAGATACAGGAATATGTTACAATACTATGGTACTCAAAACCAGACTAGCACTGATGCCGCCATAGACAGATCGATGGACTGAAATACGAGACCCAGAAGTATATTCATGTATATATAAGTACCACTCATTGTATACTATGTTTATATATGTGTGTGTGTGTGTGTGTGTATGTCAATATGTTATGAGCCTTCTATTTGAGTGAAGATCTCCCTATATTGTGTTTTATCCCCTTTTCTTTTCTATATTCTTCTTTTTTTTTTTTTTTGAATGCTATAAGTGTGATAGTGAAGCCTCCAAAATGGCTTTCAATGTTCCCCACTTCCTTGTTCACACCCTGTGTAGTCTCCTCCCACTTTGCCAGTAATAGAACAGAGCAAAAGTAACGGTCTGTTATTATATTATAAAGACCGTGGTTTCCATCTCAGGCACTCACCCTCTTTCTCTCTTGAATCACTTGCTCTGGGGAAGCAAGCTGTCATGTGAGAGGACGCTCAAGTAGTTTCTGGAGAGGCCCATGGAACAAGGAACTGCAGGCTGCAGCCATCAGCCAACAAGTAACTAAGGTCTGCAACAGCCACGTAGGTGAACTTGGAAGTGGACCTTCCACAGGTGAGTCTTGGGATGACTGTAGTTCAAATAACAGCTGAGCCGAAAACACCTAGCTATGCCACTTACAGAGTCCTGAGTCTCAGAAATCATGTGAGATAATAAATGTTCATTGTTTTAAGTTGCTCTGCTAAGTTTTAGAGTAATTTGTTACACAGTAGAGAATTAAAACATATCAGAGAAATAAAATCAATAAAAATAATATGATGATTAGTAAATGATGAGTACATGAGATGATTTGACAAGTGCTGAGACCTCTGTTTCATTTGAATCGTTTTCCTCAAAATTAATTCCCATGGTAAAACATGTTAAGAGTAGTTACCAACAGGACATTAGAAAAAGTAACAATTAGCTTTGGGAACTAGAGTGTAACCATAGCATTATTTTCTGTTTTATTAAACTCATTAAACAGTATTACAGGGTATTTGTTTCTATTAAAAAATATGATATTGGACCCTTTGGACTCAAACTAGTCCAAAAACTAACATTTCTTTCTAGCAATGTGTAATAATAAATGCTTAGAAGTTCCTATAAGATGGATTGACTTTAAGATATATTTAAGCATAATATTATAAACAAAAAAGTTCTTTTATAGTACTTGAAGATAGTTCCCCCCCCCCACAGAAACATCATTATTCTTGGTATAAAACTAAACTTCAATAGAGTATCTGTGTGAATTCTAACAATTTCTGAATTAGTGAAGCCCTAAATAATGAAGCTTTATTATGTGTAAAAGAAATGAAATGGCTAAAATCTCAAACTATGAGTCAAGGCAATAGTTCCAAGCAGCTAGTTTCCCCGTCAGAATCACACCACCAGTATTCTCCATGCTTCACTGAGGTTCGAATCCAGCTTTTGGTACTACATTGTCTCAATCTTGGCCATACTGGTAATTGCACTTTCTCATTCATATTCCCTCAACTAAAATGACTAGGGACATTTGATTGTTCCACATAGAAAAAGAATGAAAATGGGTCCCTACTTCACAATATTAAAAAAACAAAATCCCAGATGAGTCAGGGGCTTATATATGAATGGCACAACTTTTTAAAGAATTTTAGATGCAGAAGTAGAAGTTATCTTTATGACCTTGGAAGAATTTCTTCATCAAAACACGAAACTTGCAAATCACAAAAGGTTAGAATATTTGACTACGTCTGTGAAATTCTTTCTTTTGTTCTTAAAGATTATAATACTAATAATTTTTAGGGAAAGCAATGTGATTTAATAAGCTTCATTATTTTTGCTAATTTGATACACATCTTATAACACAGAGCCAATGTTCTGGCTTCAAAATCCATTTTTGTGTGTGTGTGATTCTTGGTTTTATTGGCTGTCATAGCCTTATTTTTCTCATTCTGAATTTTCTCATCCTGAATTTTCTCAATTATTATTTTCTTTTTGCACTGTAGTATGTTTGTAAGTCACATCAAAACTAATGGAGTAGGGAATAAATAAATAAGTTGAACAAACCATTAGATTCGGTTTATGCTCCCAACGAATAAGCATTTGTAAACTGAAGCCTTCAAAAATCATAAAAATTTTATAAAAACAATGGATAATTTATGGAGACATTATGGCAGTAATGAATTCAAATATGGGTAAATCTTCCCCAACTACCTCAGTTCTGGAATATCTAAACATTCAACAATCTCAGAGACAGAAAACAAAATCTATCAGTAAGAGATAACATTTTCTAGTTATCTAAGGATTCAATTTATTAAATTATCTTAATAATTTATATCAGATTGTGTCTTATATCACACTGGTTAAATCAAAAGAATAACATACTCGGACTTTACCTGAGCTTCCTGTAGGCCTTCTCTGAGTACAAAGGAGGATAAGGGACTAGCTTTTGTTCTTCACAATTCAATTTTGTTATATGATACAGAAGTTACAAAGCTTTCATCAACAATTACTGACTACTTTCATTGTCGTCCCCATGTGGGAGTTCTGAAAGACTGTTTGAAATTCGTTCAAGCAACAGAGGAGAATGCACAGTGCAGCCTTGTGTACTAAACAAAGAAATAAGAGAAAAATATTCACTTCTATCAAAGGTACAAGCAATAGAGCATCAAGACAAAACAGGCACGAGCAGAAAGTCTGTCGGAAACCAGGGGAAGAAGATCAAAATCAGGTTCTTTAGAGGTAAATGGGATAAAGAAAATACGATGTTATTTGCAACAGAATTTTTCTAAAAGACAGACAAGCCTGAATAGACTGCCAGCCAGACACTTCACAAACCGAGTTCCAGACAGTGGTTTAACTTTCAAGTTCTCCAATCTTGCCATGTACAACATGGAGCAGAAGAGTTCACAAAAGCCTCTGCCACTGTCGTGTTCGGGCCAACCCAAACCATCCACAACAAATACATTCCTAAACTTTATTTATTGAAAAACTATGAGTGTCTCATAGTTTTCCCATAAAAATATGGAGGAGATGGATTATGGATGAAGGTATATGAGAAAAATTCCAAAGATCGCTGAATAATCACTTGTTGCAATTAAGTAATATCATTTTAGCAGTTGAGAAAATTTCAGCCCATGCCCACAACATTCTTAGACTTCTTCTTGTCTCTCAGAGGCCTAAGTATTTTATGTCAATATCACCCTCTTACAAACGCATAAAACGATTTACTACTTTGACTCTAAAAAAGTAAAATGTCTAATTACAGAATATATACCAGATTTATGATGACATAATATAAGAACTTTCTAAATTTGATGCACTACTATAAGTTGTACCAACTAATCACATTAGTATAAAGGTCAAAATAAAATTCTGAACACTTGAAAGTAATATTATTTGGGGAGGGGAGAATATAATTAGTAAATAGTGCTCCCGCGGTAGTCATTATGGTGGTTTGCAGATTCTCTTTCTTAGCACATGGTAGGGTTGTAGTTCCCTGTGCACTCGGAATTCGGTGTGGCAAGTAATTTCTCTGGCTAGAAAAAGTGAAAGCTCTAAGAGGCAGTGTCACCATCACCATATCTGTTTTCCCTCTGGCTCTGTGACTGACAATATTTAAGATGGCAGCTCTACTGCCAGCTGGGACACCCAGGGGTTTATCAAAGGCAGGCACCTACTTCCAACCTGCAATAGAAATATAACTTAAGCAAAAGTAAGTAAAATGTGTACCTTCAGCCACTGAGATTTTGGACTTTGTCATATGTCACAACCTAGCCTATTCTGTCACAATACCGTATACGAAAGTATTCAAGAATAGATCTTTGGACATCATCCTTAAGAGTGAAATACAGATAGATTTTCAGCCTCAATTCTTCTTCTTCTTTTTTTTAATCGAAAGAACCACCAGTAGTTGCTACTGGAAAGATATCCCAGATTGCGTCGATTTATTTGCATATTACAATGATGTGGCTGCTGAAGTAGGGAGCTAGGTGGTGCATGTTATAATACATAATAGCTGAAATAATGCTAACCATGTCAGACAGCCTATTGTGCACTCTTTTGCCTTTATTTTATATTAAATGAATAGGAAAAATATTACATTTTTTCCCCCCTGTGGACCATAGTGATAAGCACATTTTTTAATGGATGTATTTAGGATAGAAGGGACGGCTAGAAGGGAGAGGAGGCAGGGAGGCGAATGTATTATGTACAAAGAGGAATGACAGGGACCACTTAAAGGGGGTGTTTTTTAAAAGTAATGTATTCTCATTCCTCTAATATATATCCTCCTGACCAGAAATGAGTCAGGGCAGCAACTTTGGAGTCTTTTATGAAATTTATTTTTCAAATTCAAATTATATTATAGATATCGCTGACTTTATTTAAAGTTTATTATTATTTTAATTTTAAAAGGGAAGGAATCTTCATGATGTTGTTCAAAGCTATGTCCTGAGTACCTAGAATAGTGCACAAAGTAGACCAACAATATTTTTTGAATTAATCAATAAATGAATCTATATTTTTGTTAGAAATTTTCATCAATTGCAAGGTCAATGTTAGTTAACAGTCTGATGTGGCTCTTCCAAAACACAAATGCCATTTTTAACTAAAAATAGATGTATCAGATGTAGGACATGAAGACTATAATTCATTCTACTCTTCTTAGCCTTCTGGAATATAATGTTTATTTAATTCTAGTACCACACAACATTAATAAATTCTATTGTAATGTCTACCTAATTTTTTAGACCATGGTAACTCCAGAAAGTAATATTTGTAGCATATAAGTAGGTTAAAAAAAAAAACAACTTGCTGGGCCACTCTTAGGACTGAGTTATTAAAACACTATCAAGAACTATCACGGTTCTCTTAGAAAATCCTTTCCTTCTAACAAAAGTTGCTGTTTAAATGCTGTTAATGAAAGAATATTTCTATGACAAGGGAGAGAAACATTTTTTTTTTTACTCTAAAAAACTGCTGCAGTGCACAGGAGAGAACATAAAAAAGAACGTGGTGCTTTTTCTCACATACGTATCAAGGCCATGACACCCACAGAAAAAGATAATTTGACACACTTGTAACAAACTGTTTGTAAAACTCTGCTCTGTTGTGTCAGGAGAAAAACAACTGGGATGGAATTGGGAACTGAAAGCCACAGTGTTAATAATTATACTAGTCACAATTAATTCAGCACCTCCAATGTCAGGCACTTTGCATACACTGAGCTACTTTAATCCATGTAACAAACAATTATGTGGACAGGTGTTTTTTCTTCTACTTTTTCGTTAAGAAAACTGGGGCTCAGAGGCATTTAATATGATCTCCGGTCAGTGTTAGTTGTATGGCAGAGGCAGGTTTTGAATCCAGAACTGAGCCCAATCCCCTGCTCTTTCCTCTGTAAAAAGGAAGACACGAAGTGCTTACGCATACATGTTCAAGGACCTTTATGTGGCAGATAGTGAAAACTTCTAACGCTCCAAGAGGTCAACTGGCACCTATGAATAGAAACATGAAGGAAGACAGATTTCATTTTTGAATAAGGAAGAAACAGTTATCTAATGAAGGTAGAATGTCCACCCCAGATAGTATTTAGCAAATGATTACTTCTTAGGGAATTTTAGAGGAGGCTTCTGTTTGGGTGATCTCTGCTTTGCTTCCAACTTCAAGAACTACGTTATAATTATATTATTATAGTATGAAAAAGCATGAGAAGATTTCGTTAGAAATAGTTTCCCTTACACAAATTATTTAGGAGGGATTTGTATTTTAGTCTGACTAACTACATGTGGATAAAGAGCCCATTTCCAAAGAGAAGTTGCAATAGTTCTCAAAGAGTTTACAAGTGCCTTTCTTAGAAGACTGTGCTATTGGTTTGAAGCTTCCAGGACCTGTTCAGAAATACATTCATTCTGAAAAATCAAGCCTCCACCATCAGCAAGATTGGAACAGAATAAAGAGGATTCATTACTTTCCTTAATCCTTCCCAAAGAAGTGAATGGACATCAGTTAAAGAGAAATCTTAGATCTATAGGTTGTCCTACTCTGGGAAATGGCTTAAGTAATTTTAATGTGATCTCGGGTGTGTGTGTGTGTGTGTGTGTGTGTGTGTGTGTGTGTGTAAGAGAAAACACTGTATTTATTTTCAGATTTCCTCTTCTGTTTTAAATACACTTCCATTTTCTGCTTTAGAACGAGAAACTACTGATATAAGTCAAGATTCCCTAAGAATATTTTTTTGTCCTTGAGCGAACACACAAAGAGCAACATAAAGCTTTTGCCACTGACTAACAGAGAAATCGTAGAGTCAGGCGGTATTCTCTCCCACTGCTGTCCACCGCTGTCGTTCTCTCTGCCTTTGCCCCTTCTCTCTTCTCCTCTTCGCTTCCTTTAAGTAAGGGCAGTTGATGCCCCCACTGAACTTCGAGTCCTATGAGGAATCGGAGATAATTCTGGAACTGCAGCTGTTTTCTCCTTGATTTTTCATTTCCCAAACTGAAGGTGATTCAGAGACAAACCTAAACCATCACAGCGGAAGAAATTCTAGATAGGAATGTGAGCTTTTAATCACTTGCAAACGATCCCCTTCTTTCTTGGTTAAATATATGTTTCATTATAAGGAACAAAGAACGATTGGAGGCAGAAGGAAAGTCTAGTGGATCTGGATTCCAGATAATTAATTATTTGTTAAATGAAGATGAGAACATAAATATCAACAAGATTTGTGGAAAGAGGTCTACCTAGATAAAATATAAGTATAATTTATCTCCCACCCCATCCTTCCTACTATTTTTAAAAAGCCAGATAAATATACAGTAAGTGATCAACAAATGCTTGTCGAATAAAAAAAATGGTATAGTATGATTGAGAGATAATGGTGGTACAAATCATTGTAATTTCATAATCTTTGATATCTATATTTTGAGACAACTGCTCGATAGGTGAAACTATCTTAAAACGGAAATCCTTTCAATTCAGTAGATCCATTGGTAAGGACCCAAGACAGACTCAACACAGACTTAATTTCACTTCATAACAATAGGGCCAGTGAAAGTCTCTTCTTTGATGAACCCAGACAATAACAAAGTGTTTAAGAGTACACATTCAGGACTCAGACTGCTGGACTCCAGCTAAATCATTTACTAGCTTTATCACATTGAACCCATTTTAATCTAGGTTCCCTCATCTATACTAGGCTCTCTCATCTGTATTAGATTTGCTCATCTTTCAGACAGGGATAACTCACAGGACTGTTGGGAGGACTAAATGGAATAAATATTATAAAGTGTTTAGCATAGTGCCTGACACATAGTAAGCATTAAATGAATTTTAACCATTACCATTATCATTAATATATCAGTCTATAAAATAAAGGGAACTACATACATAGGGAATTATAACACTAATAAATAATTTGGCTGCCTTTCCTAGCTCTGAACTTAATTTCTTTCTGAGATTTTTAGATTAATACATATTATTTTTTATATTTGTACATGCTTCAATAAACTAATACTACCACTCTATGGAAATACAAAATGATTGAATGCTTTGTAAAATAGCGAAGCTAAGGTTATTAAATTTTTTCTCTTTCAAAGTAAATTTTATGTGTCAAAGACATATATCATCTTTAAAGAGTGCAGTCACTATCTTTTATTCAGTACTGGAACCTCTTATTGATGTCTACAGACAAAATGCCATTGAAGTTTTTAAATGGATTGACAAGTGCTTCTAAGAAACAAGGACAGAGATCAGAATATTCTCCTAGAAGGTAAAGAAGAACACTATGTAAATAGAGTTGGAAATCCCTTTATGTTGAGCTGACAGTTCAATACCTTAACAATAACAATCTTCCACACACTAAAATTATTCAACTTCAAGACAATTCTTGATGAATTAGTTCAATTAGCATGTGGGTCGAAGAGCAAGGATACATACGTACATCCTCATTGAGAGAGTGATGTTATTTTTTATTAGTTTTCAGACTCCTTCAGTTAGATTTCCACTGGGGGTTTTTTTTTTTTTTAACAACATTTAAATTTAATTTCTTGTTCACCTTTCTTGCTACTTGTTTTTGTCTAGCATGATTTTTATGCCTTCAGGTGCATATGAATTATTTATGCATCCATATGATTTTCTTCCTACATCTCCATGCTGTGTTTTAAGTGAAAAGTTATGAAGTAATATTAAAGAAGATAGGAGCAAAACCAAGGAAAATGCAATACAGTTATGTGTGTACTAATAATGCCAATCGTCAAGTATTACTGGACTCAGTTGGGAAAAAAAAAACAAATATGAGATATTCTGTAACTGCCTTCACCAGTTGCTCATTTCATATCACCTTCGGGCAAGATTATTTCCTAGAAGACATCACTCTGCAATATAACCTTTTCTCATCTCTAATCTCCCTAGACCCTGCTCCAAATACTAGGTGCTTTTACTAAATCATAATACATTTTGTTAGCAGTATGGGGAACAGAACTAAATGAATGTTGGATCATCTATTATGCCAGTGGATAAATTGCAAAATGCCATTTCTCCAAATCAAATGCATTTGCAAATCGAACCCAGTAGCTGCAAAAAAGCAGACATTGCTAGACTCATATTTTACATTCGTTTTAAGTCATAAATCTTTAGAGTGCCTTTTAAGTCCACAGATACAATTATATGTCTCTTTCCCTGCTGTTCACAGAGAGTAGAAGAATTTGCCACACTTGCACTATTCTATTGTAACAATTCATATTTTTAGCAGGGCTTTCTCAAAGACCCATCTTACCCTTAATCTTCCCCAAAAGCCATAAAACACATGCATTTTTCTATGTTGGACAGACAGTTTTAGTCTAAAATCGCCAACTTTGCATTTTTGTCTTTGAAATCTCCTCTTTGAAGGGAGTAAACCCCTTTCTTGGCATTCAAGTCAGAAAAAAATGAAAACGATGTTTCAAGTCTAACCTGATCTTATATCTTTATATTACTCAACACCTGTTTCTTCTATGCTCACAGTCTGCATACGATTTTTGTGTTAAAAATTATACCTCATCCATCACTGAGTTAGAGATCAGAAAAGTGCCTATCAAGGCTGTTGTGAAAGAAACCATCTGCTGACTCTCAACTGGCTTCCAAGAAGGTGCAAAGTAATACGTTTTAGTAGTTTGTAGCATTAAGAAAACAAGACCATAGGGCATTAAGTCAACTATAGCAAACAATAAGTGGTTTTCTCCTCCCTCTCCGATCTAAACCTACTCCTATATATCTAGTGGAATCTTTTATCTCTTTTTCTTTGGCAATGAAAGAGAACACACTCTCATGTCAAATAGCCTCTAAAACAGCTGGGCAGGGATGTGGTTAGAATGGTGTGCTTAGAGTCTGAAAATCTAGAATGGTCGTGCTGTGTAATCTTTAATAATTCTCTTATCCTCTTGGTATCCTGTGAGTTGATTTCTCTTTCTGTAAAATGTAAACTACCTCTTATTTACTGTGGTAAGAATAGAAAAAGAATTTGAGACCTCCCAGTTTAGTGCTTTCGTGCATAAAAATTTGAGAGTTTTTTTTTTTAAAGATCACAAGTTTATTCACTTTCCAATATCAGCTGTGCCGTGGCTACATTTTTCAGTTCCTCTGTATCCACGATTTTAGCCACTGACATTCTTCCGTAGTATTTTTTGTTCCCCATACTTAAAAAATTAGATCCTGAATAGCCATTGCAGGTCTTTATGCTTTTCTTTAATGTAATATCTCTATTAAGCAGTTTAATTTCTTTCTTTTCTAGATTGTTCATGTTGGAAAGTATACTTTCTAAACTCTTTTTCAGTGATGACAAAATGGACTAGAGTTGACAAATCTTTCTATGTACAGGTTTCCAACCTTTATTGATCTGCTGTGCTTTCATGTTAAAGAAAGAATTCAAACATCAGCTCTAAAGCAAGATCACTTTGGCTCCAGGGCTGAGAAGGCCAGCTAGCCGCTGGGTAGTTTTGATATCCTTCTGATATCAAAACCTTCCCTCCGCGGATGATCAGTTACACATCCACACTGGGACAACAACATGAGGTGATAACCAGCCTGGAATGGATGGAACTGTGCGGGTCCTCCAGGTCAGTCTGGCTAAAGAATAATAGTTATTCTCACAGAAGGGCTGTCACAAGCCCCATGGGCTTGTGACACTGACCCAGTGGTCAGAGTAAAGGCATTTTTTTTTTTTGTCTCTCCAGAGACCAGCAAGAGAGAAAAACTAAAAGTTGAGTGTGTGTCGATACCCATCTCCATCCTGATACACGTATTTTTAATACATTGAATAGGAATGAGTTACTCTGAGCTACCGACAAAGAATATTTTGGCTTTTGACAACTGAGGCTCTATGGTTAGATCCCATAAACCTCCGCTTCAATCAGTAGAGATCAAAATATTTCTGTAAATTCTCTGCATAAGTTCAGTTTAAACCTGTTCAGATAAGGACCGCTGTTATTTTTAGAGAATGCGCAGGAGTGTGGGAGTGTGAAAAGGTGATTATCGACAACTTTCTTTTTACAAACTGCCTGCCAGGTAGCGTGGGGTAGGGATGAGATGAGCAGACATGGGCAGAAAAGCAGCTTGCTTCTGCTTCCAGTGGCCCCATTTTTCAAAATTTCTCAGCCTCTATGTTCCAGTCTTTTTATGGGCCATGAGGTTGAGCTGGAAGTGGGTTTGGCCTCAGAAGTGATGTTGAGAAGCAGGCTTTTTAGGAGGCGTGGAGGGCATAGTGTCTACTGACGTAAACCTTCCCTGGCAGAAAATTGCCCATGTGAAAAATGTTGCTTTCTTCTCTCATCAAGGCTTGAATGAAATCGCCTGCGGATTGACTGCAGGTGTTTCTTTGTTATTGTTTTTGCTTTGTTTTTACAATTTTTAACCTTCAAGCTCAAAGACAGTCTCATCTTGTACATCACAATGAGATTATTCCTATTGTTTTGTATGTGTGTTTAAAATGTTTCGTAACAAATGGATACATGCAATTGACAGAAGTAATAGCCTCATTTTACATTTATGTTAAGTCTGTTAATACTAACAGTAAATGCAAAACAGGTGCTGAAAAAAGCCTAAAGCAATCATAGCAGGGATGACACACCAGTGGGTGTCATAATGGCTTAACGAGTAAGGGATTGCGAAGCATCTCGTTGAACTCAGGAGCTTGCTCGGAGCCACCACCACGTGGAAGTGCGACAGTCAACCTGGCTCGCTTCGCCATGTTGTTGTCCGGAACTAAAAACGCCGCCCGAATCCACGTTTTTCATTCTCAGCCTGCTCATTTCACCAAATGACATGATTATGTGACTCTGCTAAGTTCTGACTCGCCTTCTCTCAAGAGGTTTATTTTTATGTGTTTTGTTTTAAACGCCCTTTGCCCCTAGCTTAAGCCGTCAATGCAATTATGCATTTCTGTAAACTATGCTCAAGTCACTGAGGTCTTTTTTTCGTGAAGTTATATTGACTATATCTACTACAACCCTTTTTATTATCAACAGTGAAATACAATTTGGGGGGAAGTTAACAAAACAGACTCAAAATCAGTTAAAAATTTTCTCGAAGACTCAAAATGCCAAGCTAATTTTTACCAATATCAATTTATAGAAAGGTAGAAGTTAAATTTAATTTCTCCTTCCAAAAGCTAAAATTCCAGTTCACTTCTTTTATGCTTTCCTCCCCACCTTTAAGAAAATTTGCCTTGGATATGATTTCAGTTCCACGTGTACTATTCCTGCTTTCGGTTAAAGGCTATAATTAAGTCTTTTGTTTGTTCTGACTGCAGTTCATTCCTGGCACTGGATAAGAGCTAAGATACTGCTTCTGCAGGTTCTTCCCATAATAAAAATGAAGGTAACAGCAGAATGATTACTAGCTTTTCTAATATGAATTTATAATACACATGACAAAACAAATTCACCTTAATATAAAATGGGATGTAGAATTTTATTTCATCAGCCACCTGTCAAGCTAACCCACTTATAAATAGTGAGATAGTTTTTGATCTCTACATTAATGTTTCTTTCCATTTCTGTTCTCAAAAACACATCAAATTCCGAATGACAGTCTCTTTCTGGGGTTTCTGTATATTTTCACTTTTTTAAAAAGCAATTAATAGACCATATTAAAGTACTGCTTCATTTCTTCCAGTCTGATTTCTTAAGGTCAGAATTACCACTCGATTCAGCATATTGTAGAGCTAGGTGCTGGGAAAAAACACCCTTCTTTCTGTTTATTCTCATGCAATGTCGAGTCATCTTTACTGTGAAGGAGTACATTAGTCATTGGAAAAAATAAAACTGACCTCATAATTTTAGGCTTAGTACAAGATTATCTAAAAATCCTTCACCATCTGAAAAACAACAAAGATCTTTATTTTTAGATGAGTCTTACTTATTACCTACTCCTCTGCAATTACACAACTGAGACCTAAAATCTGAGAAGATTTTAAGATTATAAAATAGGTCAGGAAATGGGAATAAAAGCCAGCTTTCAGACTCTTTGTTCTGTTTCATTAGCGAGGCGGTATAGCTTTTATCTTCTAAAGGATACAGTCTCTCCATTCGGTTTTCTGGGATCGATCCCACAGACTTCACAGTTCTCTGCCTACTGTTGAAGACCTGCTGCAATGTGACCTTTTCTTATTTGAACCAATTTACTCATAAATGCCTCCATTTCAGTCCGACCTTTCATGAACGCACACGCACACACTGCGTATTGCTGCTTCTATGCTTATAATCCTCCCTTTTTCCCATATAACGCTGTCCATAATTCTGCTTCTCACAATTTGCCTTTCCTTCCCTTAGAGCTCAGCTAACATTAACCTCTCCCTCCTCTGAACTCTGAAACTTATATCTATGCTATTTGCAATTTTTATTTTGTTTGTATATGACTTTACAGGACATGCTCCTTTTGAACTCTATTTCATACTTTTTATAGCCAGCACCAGCAACACAATAGTTTATAGATCTTATTTAATAGAACCGAAGGGTCAAAAATTGTCAATTGGCTCCTTGTGTTCCTCTGCCCATCACCCCAGTTCTGGTGATTCGAATTGGAGACTAAGTGATCTGGACTGAAAGTTCGTGTGTCCTCCCACCCCATTCATATGTTGAAGCCCTAATCCACAATGATGATATTTGAAGTGGGATTTATGGGAGGTAAATAGGCCATGAGGGTGGAGCCCTCAGAATGGGATTAGTGCTTTTATTAAAAAAAAAAAAAATGAGAGAGATGATGTTTCTCTCTGCCATGTGAGGATGCGGCAGGAAGGCTGCTGTCTATAAACCGGTAAGAGGGCTCGCACCAGGAACCTGACCACTCTGGCCCTCTGATCTCAGACTTTCAGGCTCCGAAAGTATGAGAAATAAATATTTGTTGTTTAAGCCCCCCGGTCTATGGTATTTTTGTTATAGCAGCCCAAACTGACTAAGATACTAAGCAAATGAATGCGTTCAGTCAGAGAACCCAAAGTAGGTGGCTTAATAGAAATGATTTAATGTGGGGAACTGTTTACAAAGGCGTTGGAAGGGTGAAAAGGGCAAACAGAAAATGGAGAAGTCAGATGGTAGTGACAGTAAGAAGTTGCCAGCGCCTCCAGGGCTGAAGGGACAAAAGGAGGAGGTGATTTCACCAGAGCTTAGGAGCTAGGGTTGCCAAGGGCAGGGCTGCCTGGGAGACACTGGGACCACGTAGAAAATACCACTGCCAGAAATACTGTCCACAGCGAGAAAAGGAGGGGCATACTCTGGCTTCTCCCCACCTCCCACACTCCAAACTCCTGCCAATGCCTCTTCTTGGCCAAACTAGCCAAAAGCCATTTGGCAAAGAAGCCTGGGCAAAGCGTTTTGCAAGAATCAACCCGCAGTGGTACAAAATGGAGCAGGGGGAGCAGATGAGAGAGATCTAAGAGCAAACAGGCAACGAAAGCACATTGATGGCCCAGCATTGAACCAATTCAAAGCTGTTCTCTGTGTGGGGAAACTACAAATAGCTCAAAACAATTCACAAGTAGCTTGTTTCCAATAGCTTTACTAAGAGACTGTTTCTAAATGATCATAATTTAATAATTTAGACCTCTTAAATAATAATTTATAATTCCTTTTATTTTATTATAAATTATAAAAGAAATATCAAGTCTTCACACTATTTTTGGCCCGTTTCAAAAGGATTGCAACTATTCTGGCATCTGTCACCCTGAAAAATTAAGTTCTAAAATGTATCTATCTCCTAGCATAATCTAGTCCTCTGAATTCTAGCTTCTCTTTCACTTATATATATTTAATAATTTTTCTGTTAACATACCAAAAACTAATCTCATTCTTGTTAGCAGAGACTTTTTTTTTTAATTCAAAAGTAATGGAAATGCAATTCGAACTAGCAACCAGCTTAAGCAAAGTAGGAAATGTGTTGGTTTAATATAATTGGGAAATCTGAACCCTGTATTTCAGGCATACCTGGATCCAGGAGCTTAAATGAGATCACTTAACTTCTGTCTGTCTGTCTGTCTGTCTGTCTCTCTCTCGGACAGGCCACATGTGTGACCTGTGTTGAATTACAAGAAGAGCTCTGATTGGTCTGTTTGGATCATGTACCCACCCAGCAGGTCAGGAAAGTTATCACTTGAGGGTGTGATCTTCCCTACCCAAGCCACATTACAGTCTGAGGAGGAGGCTGTTTCTAAAGAGATACTGACAAGATAAAAACACATTCAGTACACTCTTCCTTTCTCCTGCTACCAATTTCTTTAAAACTTTTTGGTTTTGCTATGATAATTTTACCAGTCGTGCAAGTTATAAAACTCCTGCTCCCTGTCTCTTGCTTCCAGACCCAATCAATCATCAACTCCTGTCACTTCTTCCTTGAAAATCTATTATCTGTCATTTACTTTTATTTTCACTGCCACTACCTTAATTTAGACCAGATTTTCTCAACCGTGGCACAATTGATAATGTGGACTGGATGATTCTTTGTTGTGTGGTATTCTTCTATGCATCGTAGGAAATTTACAGCATACCTGGTCTCTACCCCGTGGATGCCAGAAGCGCTCACACTGTGACAGCCAAAATGTCTCCAGACATTGCAATGTCTCCTGGGGGCAAAATATCCCCTGGCTGATAATTTTTGATTCAGGCATTAGGTATTTCACACTTGGGCTATTGTGATAGGCTTTTAACTAGGGTTCCTACTCCCATTGCCTATCCTTTCATTTTTCTTTCCATACGCTATTGTCACAGTGGTATTATTAAAGTACCATGTTGGTCATAAATATCTTTTAATAAAATTTCTGTCAATTTTTCTCAACTGCCCACTGAATAATGACCAGATTCTTTAATCTGGCATCTCTATTAAAATCTATAACTTATTCTACTCAGTTAAACATAAGGTAATGTTTGTCACCCACCGCTCTGCTTGTATTCGCCGGGTCATTGGTTCTGCTGCTTTGTAGGCCAGCAGCGTCTTCTCTCAACTCACCTGCGAAACTCTCAAACTCCTACGCATTCTCTAAGGCCCAGCTCCAGTGCCACCTCCCCTTCTTCTCTAGGAAGTCTTCTTCGTATTTTCCTCCTTTGCTCTCAGTACATTCCTATCCCCATCTGCTCTCGCTTTTTACGATACTCTCATTACATTTAGCTCTTGTCACCCGTTTGACTCGTAGCACATACATCTCGCATTGACATCGTTCATGTTAATATGTTGTCATTCTTATTGGAGGAAAGAGATGGAATATGTGATACTAACCCTGCTATTACCACTTAGATGTGTCCTAGGCAAGTTATAAATTTTCCTGCGTGTTGGTCTCTGATCAGTTTAATGGAGGGAGTCACGTTCTTCCTGTCTGTCTCACTTGTTTTTTGAAAATAAAATAAGTAAGGTAAATTCATCTCATAGAGAAACTACAAAGGACAGTTCTTATTTGAATCCTCGTTATATTCACTGTAATTTGCTATATAGTTGGTCAGCATATATTTAGGAATGGGTGGCGAAGTGAGAATTATTTGTAGATGTGACTGGCATAGAGACAACCCAGTATTTTGCATTTTTACTTAGATACTAAGTTGATTACCATAGTTACAAAGATGGTAAAAAAAAATAAAGGAGTCATGGGAATATAAAATGGCAAAGCCACTTTGGGAAACAGACTGTAGTTTCTCAAGTAGTTAAGCATAGATTGACCATTTGATCTAGGTATTTACCCAAGTTTTGTCCATACAAAACTTGTATATGAATGTTTACAGAAGTATTATTCATCTTAGCCAAAATGTGGAAACAACCCAAATGTTTACTATCTGATGAATGGTTAAATAAAATGTGGTATATCCTTTCAGCAAAAAATTATTCTACCATGGAAAGGGATGAAGCTTTGATATATGTGTCAACATAAACTTTGAAAATGTTATGCTAAGTGAGAGGAGACAGTCATGATAGATCTCATATTATATTGTTCTAGCTACATGACATAGACCGAATACGTAAAGGTAAATCCATATAGACAGAAAACACATTAGTGGTTGTTTATGGCTGGGAAAGGAGGAAGATAGGGGACAAAGCAATAATAGCTCCAGGGTACAGGGTACCTTTTGAGGTGATGAAAATATTCTAAAATTGACTGTAGCGATGGTTGTCCCTAAGTGTAAATATACTACAAAATCACTGACTTGTATACTTTAAATAGCTGTATGGTATATAAATTATATTTCACTAAAGTTATTATTTAGAAAAAAAAATACAAGCTCCAGAAAAGAGGGGCCAACAACCTACCAATGTTTGTTCAAGTTTTTTGAATGAAAACAGGTAAGATAATCGAAGACTAACTGTTAAGCCCAGGACTGTGTCATGAGTGTGTTTGGTGTTAGTCCTTTAGTTTGCTCCCAATTCATTCTTATTCCCCTGACAGAAATTGTGTTCTGCTTTTCTGCATCCACCTCCTTATGCTGAACTTATCGACTCATGGATCCACAGAATGCTATTAACTTGCTGATACTAATTCTTCTTTTTAATTTAGCTATGTCAGGTTGTCTAAACAGGAAGTTTTACTCTAAAGGATTATAGTTTGGGAACTATAGGGAACACTTGAATGACATCCATTTTTGCTGATGCACTGAGATTGAGGCTCAACAGTTACATAAAAAAAGTTTTGCAGACCATGACCTTTTGTCATCGTCAGAGGTATCCTGTCTTCTTCATGCTCTCAGACACATGCAAAGACCATCACAGAACTGCTGATGAGTTTTCATTTATCTGTGTAATGCAGAGATTGTTCTATACAAATTAATTTCATTTTTCTGCTCTGTTTCTTCTTATAAGTATAGCAGGGATGTGTGAGACTCCCAACCCTTCCCTGGGCGTGGATGTTTTAACCTACATGAGTCAAGAAGTTTGCTTTACTACCTCTTTTGCAAATATCCTCTCTGCGGTCTCTGACATTCTGGGTATCTGCCATGATGGCCTCTGTGTCTTAGCTCATCCCGTGATCTGACTCCTTTTTCCTGGTGCCAGAGAGAATGGGAAGACTCCTTTACTCTTCCTCCTGTACCCCTGACCCTTTAGCTTCTTCAGTAGGAAAACATCAGATGATATGGCATATATAATATTTATCAAAACACAGCAAAAGCGATAACTGGAAAATTAATATTAACATTTACTGAGCACTTTACTATCCACCCTACACTATGTTGGATGCTTCTGTGAATCTCAACAACTCTATGAATTTGCACTATTTTTGTTCCTGACTTACAGGCGAGTAAACCAAATCTTTGAGAGATGAAGGCACTTGCCCCAGATGACATGGTGCATTAACGATAGAGCTAGAATTTTAACCTGGGAACTATGCTCAACTATGCTTCTAACCATGGCCAAGATTCAAGTTCTAAGTAGTCTGGAATTTTCTTTATACATTTGAAGGAAACGACCATACATGATGTGGACTTTCACGGCACGAGTGCCCATGTGCTGAACATTTTCTGTGTGTCTTGGGGCCTCTACTCTGCTTCATGCACCCCAAGATTTATTGTGGATTACATCAATGGCTCTCTTACCCTTTGGCCCCAAGGGGAGCATTAGCAGGGGACTGGAGGGAGGAAGGGGAGAGAGGTCAGCTTCCTCCTGCCTTGTCACTGCCCACTGCTCAAGCTCCTGTCAAATGGCTCTCTCCACTCAGCACTGTCTGTCTCTGGGTTCTGGTGACCATCCCCTGCTTTCGCTTGAGGTGGTAACACCTGCTGTACCAGCGCTAGCACTAATCCCTTGTGGTTTCTCTACACCTGGCCCACACCTTTGCAAATAGAGCCTTTGTTAAACTCTTTTTGAATATCCCTGTCATGAGTATGCCATTTGTTTCCTGCTGGGACTCTAACGAATCCAATCCCTATGGGTGTTCCCCCATCCCTGACCTGGTTCTACCTTCAGTTAACATCCCTGCCTCACGTGGCCCTTGGGTGAACTCAGCTCCCTTCCATGAAAGGAGAATGTTCAACTTTGGTTCTTTCCTGAATACTGCAGTTTCAACAAGTAGGCCTTGTGGCGGGGGGGGGGGGGGGGGGGGGGGGGGGGGGAGGGGCGGGGCGGGGGGGGCAGGAGTGGGGTAGGGGTAGGATGGGGGGCGGGGAGGAGTGGGAGGGGTGGGAGGGGACCTTGGAGGCAGGGGAAGGTCCACAAAGCTCCTCCAGTTCCGGTTCGGTCTCAGCACCTGGGAGGGCTCTGGGTCTGCTGGTGCCTTATTAACTAATTACGACTCTCAAGGACATAGCATAATTATTGTTTCAGAGACAACATGGCATGACCTAATCCGAAAAAAAAATTTCTCTTATTATCAGGGCTGTGGCCTAGACCTGCAGAAACAGTGGGTCTTCATTATTGTGCCTGAAATCATCAGATTCAGATTCTTTTCTGCTCTGCTTGGGGCCCTAGAAACATGAACAGAAGCCTATAATAGCTTTTAGTGGCTCCCTGGAGAATGTTACCAACTGTGATAAAATTATTTTGATTCAGATTTGGAAGTGGGAATTTAGAAAGATGCTCACCAGTTCTTCATTCATAAATACATTGAGATGAGCAATTTTGCTTCTTTGGAAATGTCTTCTGCTTCACCCCTCCCCCCTACCCCCCAATTTTTAACGTAAGAATAAATGGGGTACTAGCAAAGACCATCAGAGATGTACCTAACTCAGTTTTTGAAGGGTCGAGAGGTCTTCTTGCAGGAAGTTATAGGTGTTGGTCAAAGATTTTTCTAGAGGTGGGGTACAGTTTGTGCAAGGACACAGAAAAAGGAAAAGGCATGGAAAATCCGGAGAACTGAACACAGGACTGTGTAATTCCCAGGGTTTGTGCAGTTCGAACATCTTCAGCATCGAGGATGAGGGATCAGATAGGGAGGGCGCCAGTAAGGCCACGTGATGTATAGTTGATGTCTATTCTGGTTGGTTAGTGCTCTTGCACAGGGTGATCAAACATCCCAGTTACCCAGAACTGCCCCACAAAAGTCCCCTGTTCCAGGAAATCCCTTAGTTCCAAACAAACTGAGACAGTTGATTACCCTACACAGCTACAGAAGTTGGTAAATATTTTGGACATCACTCCTACATTAATAGATATGCACACACCATATATTATATTCTGTGTAGGTATTTGTATTCTTGAATCCTTGCTTTACAAGATTGTGTCTTTAATAGTACTCTTGCTCTTTTAGTTTTGAATAACCTCTAACTCGATTACCATATTCTCATGTGTCATCTAAGATGACCTCCTCTCCTCTTGACAGTCTGAAGTATTTTTCCACACATGTCACCTCTAAGGCATCTTGAACTTTTCCTTTCCTGCTATCAGAACAAGTTTCCCTCAAGGATCTTTGAAGAAGTCTCTTCAGAATTTTCTGCTTAGAGGAAACTCCTTTTGAGCCGCAGAAGATGGCTGGCTGTATTAAACAAAGTGCTGGGATGTCTGAAGACTGTTCCACTTTGTTTCATTTTAGCTTTAATTTTAGCCCTTGAATTACGTGTTTAATATAGACTGATTTGCGAGAGCAGCAGATATCCCAGCTGACTTCTGCAGTGGGCTGAAGTGTTCTTCCTGTATCTGCTGCTCTCCGAGCCACACAGCTGTGCTTTGAATCTGCTCAGCAGGCAGCTGCCGTGCGCTGCAGCCCTGCCGAACCCTCTCCTGCTCGGATGCCCCACCTGGAAGCCCAGAATGTCACTGGACGAGCCAAACTAGACGATGCATACCACAGAAATTCTGTCATTGCCCCTTCCTATACACACCTGAAACTCAGACGTCTGTAAATGATTTGCCAAAATAAGAATGTCTCTGTTGAGTTAGAGGTCTGAGATATGCCTGCTTAATGTAAAGACATATTCCTGTCTGGAAAATTTTTTTCTTTCTTATAGGCCAAAATAGCCTTCTAGAACTCTACGAGGACTGGTAATTATCTCCAAGCTTGCAGTGCTGTTGTCATCATCGTCATCATTGCCGTCATTGTTATTCTCATTTTGCTGGAAATTCAGCTTTGTAAACACAGCAGGATGAACCACTGCCCAGGTTCATGTCCCGAGGAGTGCCTTTCATGCTCCACGCTTGTCCCCAGGGTCATATTTTCTATGTCTCAGCTTTTGCCAAATGCTTACCGATAGAAAAAAAGATAGAAGATTCCCTTCGCCCTGGCTTATTGTGCCTGCTAGGCATTAATTAGTTACTTTAAAAAATATGCACTGTGCCCATCCCGTGTGCCAGATACTGGCGATGAGATCCTGCCTCTGTTGTCTGATTCTTGGCCACACTTTCAGACCAGCTTGGGAGGGATTTTGGAGAAGGTGCTGGTCAACCCACATTACATATTTGCAAGTTTATCCTAATTTTTCAGTGATTTGAGGAGAATACTTTTATAGCACTTAGAGTCATGAAAAAAAATAGCTACCTTCTTTCCATGGAGCTGTATACTTTAGGGGGTTGAATGGGGTTTAGCAATCCCTTGTTCATACTCCCTCAAGGGTGTATTTTCATTCATCCCCACTGGCTTTACATATCTGTTATCTGTCCTTTGGCCTTTCCCCTTCACATCGTGAACTCCTGGAGAATGGGCTGGGACATATTCATTACAGTATTCCCAACATTTGGTTTAGTGTCGGTTGTGCTGTAAGTGCTCAAAATTGATTGATAAATGATTGCATGAAGGAACAGTTTCTCCAGAGACATGAGTGGCTGGCTCAAGCTCAAAGATTGGTGGCAGATCTGAGAACCAGATTTAGATTCCTTGTCTAGTAGAATCCAGTACTCTATTTCATTATTTGTATTGAGCTTAGAAACTGTGCGGAGCTAGTGTGAGAGCTTGCTTTGAAAGAGATTGGAGAAGGTAAGATGGATGACGGGTGGAGGGTAGTTAGGGGAGCAGGTAATAGAATAAAAGTAAAACAACAGCCACACAAAATGATGTACTTTACACTTGAAAGATTCCAATTTAGAGACTAGGCTTCATTGTACCTAAGTTTCATAGATATTTGGTTTTTCCTGCATGCTAGGTACTAGAGATAATTATGCTGCTTTTAATTTTCTCATCATTTTCAGTAATTTCCAAGATGAGATATCTGATTAACTGTGATTTTCTATTAATTATCTATTAAATAATTCTTGTTCTCTACCCTTCTACTGAAAGCTTCTGGGGAATATTCTCAGGGTCCTAGCACTATTGGGAGCACAATTTGAAAGTTTCTGATGTTGTCCACCCAATCAGTCATTGATCAAGAAACAGATCCAGAGATCACTGTGATGAAGATTGTGGGAAACAGACCCTGGATTTGGACACCAGCTAAGTTCTCTTTCTACAAATCTTAAAATACTGCTTAAAGACAGTTACTATGCAATTTCTGTGTGTATCTCATTAATACATAGTTAGGACAACTTAAACCCATTAATAAGAAAGTCCAAAGGGTGAGAGGCCTGAGTCAGACAGGGAGACAGGCCCAGATGGAGCAGCTGAGTCACTGTGAATTATTGCCTTCTCGTAATAAAAGCTTCTGACAAATCGAGGATTTATGGGTGGTATAGAATAAAATTAAAAACAAATGCCTGGTATAATCTGGAAAAGAAGCATAAGGAATTTTGGGAAAAAAAACAAAACTAATGTTCTAAATTTTTTGATGAGAAATTTAGGAAAAGGAATCTTGCTAATCTGATGGAAAATTTTCCTGTTATGATACCCTTTTTGCAGAAAAATTAAAGACACACACAATAAATTGTAAAAGAGTATATATAGTGAATTCTTAATTGCCTTAAGGGGATGAAAGTATGCCCCACTTTTGTTTACTATTTTTTATTTCTGTTAATTTTAATTTATTATTAAAAATAATTTAATGCCAAAAAGTGATAGATTTATCTACTTTGTAATTTTGTTTGAGACATCTTAAAAATAATTAAAATTTTACAGGCATCATATCTAAGCAAACACTTATTTCACCATCTATTATGAGCGTAAAGTCAGTACAGTGTATGAAGGAGAGCTGTCAAAAATTGTGATGCATAAAATTGTGCTGTGAGAATGTATGTAGGGAAGGAATGGGATGGGCTTAGTGATGGCTTTAAGCAAAAGGTGACATTGGAGCAAATTCTTGCAGCATATGGAGGATTTCCTTAAGAAGCAAATGTGGAAGATTTTTCCTTCCAGGTTGAGAGAACAGCATGAGCTCCATGAAAATGTGACAGCACACAGTTTTTCTGGAACAAGATAATAGATTTGTGTGAATGAAGCACATTCTCTGGAGTGAGGAAAGGAGTGTTTGATGTAAAGAGCTTTGAATGTTATGCTAAAAAAGCATGGCTATTCTGCAGGCCGTAGGAGGCTATAGGAAGCTTTGTGATGAAGAAAGTCATGCAATTTTACTTACATGTTTGAACATTTAAAAAAATTATGTACTGTTGTGTAATAATTCCCCTCTCCCCCACTTATTAACATTTGTGAACATCTTTGCATATCAATACATATAAATGTACATTATTTTAAATTATAATGTTATATAAAAGAACTGTAATTTCACCAAATCCTATTGATGAATGTTTTAATTAGTTCAAATATTTAGATTTATACACAACACTAGCACAGCATCAGTTCAAATACATCATTGTTTTCTGGTATAATTATTTTTTTGAACTACTTTTTAGATGTGTACTTGTCAGTTCCTTTCTAAGGTTTCAGGTTTTTCTTTAATGTTTCAGAAATTTTTTCCCCAACTCCAAGATTCAATGTTCACTTTTATTAATGTTTAATGTTGGATATTTTCACTTTCTGTATTTAAATCTTCTTATACAGAATTTAAATTTATTTTGGTATACACGAATGGGGCATCTAACTTAATTTAAAAAATAGTTTCCCAGTTATTTTGCTATTAAAGAATCTGTTCTTCCAAAAAACTATTATAACTGATATATGAATTCAGTAAAGTAGCAGGTAACAATATTAACATTCAGAAATTGTTTGCATTTTTATACACCAATAACAAACTATCAGAAAGAGAAATTAAGAAAGCAATCCTGTTTACAAATGCATGAAAAAAGAAAAACTAGGAATACATTTAACCAAGGCAGTAAAAGACTTATAGTCAGAAAATTATAAGATATTGCAGAAAGAAACTGAAGAGGATATAAATCAATGGAAGCATATACTGTGCTCACGGATAAGAAGAATTATCATGGTTAAAATGTCTATACTACCCAAAGCAATCTATAGAATCAATGCAATCCTTATCAAAATACCAATATTATATTTTATAAAACTAGAACAAATAATCCTAAAATTTACAAGGAATCATAAAAGACCCCTAACATCCAAAGAAATCTTGAGAAAGAACAAAGTTGGAGGTATCAGGCTACCTGATATCAAACTACGGTACAAGGCTGTAGTCATCAAAACAGCATGGTACTAGCATAAAACCAGACATATAGATCAATGAAACAGATCAGAGAACCCAGAAATAAACCCACACCTTTTTGGTCAATTAACCTATGATGAAAGTGGCAAAATATACACAATGGGGATAAAGATAGCGTCTTCACTAAATGCCGTTGGGGAATCTGGACAGATACATGCACAAAATGAAACCAGATCACTTTCTTATACCATATACAAGAATAAATTCAAAATAGATTAAAGGCTTAAATGTAAGACCTAAACCCATAAAACTCTTAGAAGAAAACATAAGCAGTAAACTCTCTGATATTGCTCTTAGTAATATTTTTTCTGATATATCTCCTCGAGGGAAACAAAAGAAAAAAAAAATCAAACTAAAAAGTTTTTGCGCTGCAAAAGAAACCATCAACAAAACAAAAAGACAACATATGGAATGGAAGAAGATATTCGCCAATAATGTATCTGATTAGGGGTTAATATCCAAAATACATAAGGAACTCACATAACTTAACACTAAAAAAGACAATTTGGTTAAAAAATGAACAGAGGACCTGAATAGACGTTTCTTTAAAGAGGACATACAAATGGCCGACAAGACATATAAAAAGATTCTCAACATCACTGATCATCACAGAAATGCAAATTAAAACCACAATGAGGTATCACCTCACACCTGTCAGAATGGCAATCAAGGAACCACAAGTGTTGGGGAGGATGTGGAGAAAAGAGAACCCTCGGGCCCTTTTGTCAAGATTGCAAATTGATGCAGCTATAGTGGAAAACTATATAAAGTTTCCTCAAAAAGTTAGAAATAGAACTTCTATATGACTCAGCAATCCCACTTCTGGGTATTTATCCAAAAAATCCAAAACACTAATTTGAAAAGATATACACATCCTTATGTTTATTGCAACATTATTTACAGTGGCCAAGATGTGGAAGTAACCTAAGTGTTCGTCGATAGATGAATGAATAAAGAAGAGATGGTACTTGGCCATAAAAAAGAATGAAATCTTACCATTTGTGACAACATGGATGAACCTGGAGGGTATTGTGCTAAGTGAAATAAGTCAGACAGAGAAAGACAAGTATCATATGATTTCACTTGGACATGGAATCTAAAAAACAAAATAAATGAACGAACAAAGCAAAAACAAACTCATAGATACAGAGAACAAACTGATGGTTGCCAGCTGGGAGGGGTGAAAAAGGTAAAGGGATTAAGATGTGCAAATTGCCCCTTTTAAAAATAGTCATGAGGATTTAAAGAACAGCATAAGGAATGATGTCAATAATATTGTAGTGACTGTGTATGGTGTCAGATGGGTACTAAATTTATCGAGGAGATCACATTATATAAATGTCTAACCACCATGCTGAACAGCTGAAACTAATGTGACAGTGAATGTCAATTATAATTGAAAAATAAAAAATATATATTAGAAATTTAAAAATAAAAATAATAGAGTCTGTTCCTTCCCTATTGTTTTGGACTACTTTTAAAATAACATACTAAATTCTAATGTTGGATTTAATATTAAGTTGGATTTAATTCTTAGATGTAGTATTTATTCCATTCATCTATTCTGGATACAGTACCCCAATGCTTTAATTTTTTGTAGCTTTACAATAAACAATAAAAAATAGGAAATCTCTCCTTATTCTATCTTGGTTTAGGTAGTTTCATGTACGTGTTATAGTAATTCTTGTAAATACTTTTCACTAAAAGTCTTGACTTTTAGTGAAAATGTTCACACTTCACAGCCTTATTTTAGTGATACTCTCAAGGATGATGGGATTTGGGCATCAGCTTTAAAGAAGATGGTGCCTAAAGTAGGGAGCTATATTTAAAAGTAAATGATCAAGGAAAGGGTGGAATATTTTAAGAAGTTGAAGAAGACATTATTTTTACTTTAAAGGAAAGGGAATCCAGATGATTGTGGACACTGAAGACCCAAAGCGTATATATTGTTGTGGTGTGTTCAAATTTGAGACCCATGGAGCCAATTGAGATTAATTATGAGCCTTTATTAGCCGGCCGGTGACTGACTCTCCCCACTAGAGAATCAGCCCCGACCTTTCAGAGGAAGTGGCTTATAAAGCCTATAATTGCATTAAGCAAGCAAGCAGGTTTACAGTAGCAGAAGTTAGCCATTAGCATATCTTTGCACAGGATAACTACACCCTTAACATTAGCATATCTTTGCACAGGATAACTACACCCTTAACATTAGCATATCTTTGCACAGATTATCTCCTAGAACTACACCCTAGTTAAACATTAAACAAGCAAGCAGAAGGTGGTCATTTGAAAATTTTCCTCCCTTAACGATATAATGTATCTTATGTACATATAAAATATATCTGTTTATTTTTAATAAAGTGGTGTCATGCTGTAATTACGATTTTATATTCTGCTTTCTACAAACTTAACATTGTTAAGTGTAGAAGCATTTTAGAGGCATTCTGTCTAAAGATATACTTTTATCCTTTATACATTTTCTTTTTTATTGGTTGCATAATATTCCATGTGCTGGATGTCACATAATGTCATGATGCTTTGTAAAGTTGCATGAGAATACTACGTATTACTAACGTCTCATCCAAGTCAACTACAGAGGATTAATTTGGAAGCATTAAAACAATAGAAAGTGTCAGAAAAAGATATTTCTTTCTGTGCCTGGAAAATAGTGTTTGACCTAAATGGTTCTCAGATTCACCTGGCCTTTCCTAGATTCACTCTGGACTAATATACAAGTCCACTCTAGTTACTGACCTTCTATAACAACTTTGTATCAACATATTGTAAGTAATGTTTGATTCTTATCCTCTCTCTACTCCAGAAAACTTGATATTTTGTTAAACTGGTAGGAGTGACCCTACACATTTGACTTAGGAGATACTTTCATCATTATATAGATGTTTATTTAAAACATTTAACTTTATGATCCTTGATGGGAGCATTAGGGAAAAAAAATCATCTCCATTCTCTGAAATCTAATTTTTCATCACTTTTTTTTTTTTAAGATGGAAGGGGTTTTAAAAATTAACATTTCCACAAGAGTACAGGTCTTCTTGCTCTTAGTTTAATGATTATTTTTCTCAAATTCCCCTTTAGAGTAGTGAATTATTCTGGCATTCTTTGTATAAACCCCATTTATGCATAAAAGGATGGATTTTATACGCTAATATCTTATTTGTGATGTTTATTAGTGGTATTTACAAGTGATACTGGCCTACATTTTTATTCATATTATGTTTTTCAGCTTTGGTCTCAAAATTAGCTGCCAAGGTTTTCATGTCACTCTAGGTTTATGTAGCGCAGAAATGATCTGTTCTTTATTTGGCAGATTCGCCTGAGAAACCTCCTGCCCCTGGTATAATTTTAGCGGTATTTTTCGTTTTATCTTTTAATTTTTCATGTGTTTTTTGATATGTTATTGTTTTATCTGGTTTTGAGTCAGTTTTTCCCCCACTTGGAAATTATTTCTGTGACCTAGATTTTCAGACTTATTGGAGCGAAATTATACTTTACATTCTCTTATAATTAAAAAATAAATATTGTCTACATCCATGGCATGCTACATTCTAATTTCTAATGCTATCTATTTCATGTCTTTTATTTTCTTATCAAAAGTTTGCTTATTTTATTGTTCTTTCCAAAGTATCAGAAATGCTTCTGATTGCTGTATCAGCTTCTTTTGGTTAGTTTTATTAGGTTCTCTGCTTCCTGAGTTTGGCGATCCTCTCACAGGTATCATCGGTTTTCTTCAAGTGATTACAATTCTTGTTTGTATCCCTGTTTTGCCGGTGCTTATTGTTGGGGAGGGGTGACATGTTGCTGAGGAGAGGCAGCCACATGTCCTTGGTGTAGGGCCACTTATTGTCCCCACCAGTAGCCACTATCAGTCCTGCTTTGCTGGCATGACCCCCAGCCTCTGCTGTAACAGGTAAAGGCCACAGCTGCCTGCTACTTGGCACCAGTGGGGTGGGGGAAAGGCACAGGAACATGGGAGAGTGGTCATCACCGCCCAGATGTTCTAAGACAGCTGCCTAGTTAATCGCCAGACCTCCTCGCCCTCTCAACTCTGAACTCCCCATCCCCTCTGCCCCTGGCCCACCACATGCCACTTTTCTTTGATAGGATAATCCTTTCCCTGAACTGCGTCTGCCCTAGAGACATTTTCTTCTGCATGTGACAAGATTTGTAGTTTTCTCTTGTATTGTTGCTTTGGGTATCTGATCCAGTTTCTTTCTGTTTCTCAGAAATGTCTTGATTTTTTTTTTTTTTTCTGCTAATGGTGCTGTGATTGAAAAAGGGGCCACAAACTAAACCTGACAAGCTCAGGGGAGGCCAGCATGGCAGGCCCTACAAATTCAGAGAATGTAAGTAACAACCCAGGATGGTCTGAGCATAAAAATTTCTAACTTAAAGCACGTCATAGTGAGCAGTCATATCCTAGCCCTGCAGTTTCCTTGACAAAGATCAGTCTTTACCTTAGGTAAGCCTGTCTAATGCCTTTTTGCATCTAAGATAACATACCCTTGGAATGTCAGAGTAACCTCCTCTTTCCCAGTGCCTCAAGGCACACCCACTCTCCAGAGCAGGAGAGCACAGAACCCCTTTTTGTTCTCTTGTTCCCCACATACCGTCTCTATGTGCTGTACAGGTTAATTAACAACTCTCTTTTAACTACCAATGTAAAAGAAGTATGTGTTTCTCCATTACACTTTTTATCCAATCCCAGAGGTTACCCCGCTTGGCTTTTTCCCATCCCCTTAATCTACCACCAATGGGTTTTACGGAACCCTCTTCCCATCTCCATCTTTGATTCCAATGTATAAGTTGAGCAGCAAAGCTGCCATTCTCAGGAGCATTTTCTCAATCCGTTGAGATTTTGCTTCCTGGCAGTTGTCATCAGTTTGGCTCAAATAAACTCATAAAAATCCTTTATAGCTTTGGATGTTTCTTACGTCAATGGTACTCTTATGTTTTGGGGCTCCTCTGGATTTATTCTTTTTAAATTAGGAGTTCTCAAACTTTAGCCTGCATCAGAGTCATCTAGAAGTCTTGTTTATACATAGATTTCTGGGTGTGCTTTTCTGTGTTTCAGTCGCTATGGGAAGAAGCTGGAGAGATTTGCCTTTCTAATAAGTTGCAAGTGATGCTCCTGCTGCTGGTCCAGAGAACACACTTCGAGATTCACTGCTTTTGAATATATCTTTCATTTAATAAACCTTCGGAAAAGGTTTGTGTATGGTTAATTTACTGTATTGATCCAATCTCAGAATTTTGGGTCCTTTTAAACAAATTTTGTTTTCTAAACCACAGGATTTTGGTAACTGGGTATTCAAAGCTGAGGGGAACACTAACAAAAATATTAGTCTTAAGTTTTAAATACCCCATGCTTCTTATCCTTTTAAAATTATTCCATATCTTTCTATTCCTCTGGAGTGATCTTATATTCCTGGTTGCCTCCCAGAATGCAATGTTTTCACATACTTCAAAATTTGAGTGAAGAAAGAAAAGTGTGGTGAGCATGTGGGGAGCCTCGGTTGGTATCTTTGCATGTAGAAATATGTAGTATTTATGGATGGAGAAGAATTTGAATATCTAAACACTGTTTCAGAAATCTACATTTCTACAAGAGTAAAAGGCCCCAAAATGCTGTGTAATAGGCACATTCAACTTCATTGCCTAAAACTGACTTAAATAATTTAATCATCTCTTGAAGCCAAACCACTCACGGTTTTCCCAAAGTAGCCACTGTTACCTAAGAAATCCAGACAGAAGTGGGAGGCTAAATATATATCGTGTCCTTTTGTCTCATAATGTTTCTCTTTTCTTCCTTGGAATTTATTTTCAGGCCCAGCTACATGAGCACATGCTAGTTTTTGAGATTAAATGCTTAGAAGAATTATTTGTATGCATGTATCTAGACCATTAATATACAAAACATAGTACACATATTAATCTGTATGGCTTATTTTAACCTTGAGGCTTCTCTCTTACCTTATAAACTTCCTCTGAGTCTCCTTAACTTAAATATTTGAATGTGTTCTGAGGTTATCTTATTTCCCCTCCCTGTCATTGAGTGCTGAGCTCACACACTGTGCATTTTTAGCTCTAACTACTTTAATTAAAATTTGCAGGTAATTATTATCCCCTTGCATTTGAAATGCACATTTCTTTAAGTGTAACAATCACACTCAAGTGAATCGACTTATGTATAAATATAAACAACCTTAGAGTAAAATAAATCTAAATTAACCAATCTTGTATTAGCTGTAATCTGAACATATCACACATCTATTTAAGGCTGCAACATTTCTACTATAACCTAACAACTAAAAATACGACCTGTGTGCTTGAGGGTGAGTTATGACTGTCATAAGAACCATACTTTTGAACTTGATATTTGTGGGCATAAATCTCAGCTCTGTTTCTGCCACAACTTAAGCAGAGAAAATGTTTTGGAGGCTTCTTTGCATAACGTAATGATAGCATTTGACCTGACTCTAAGCTATTGAAGTCGCCATCTAATTTTTTTCAGATATAGCTGTGTACGAAGATGACCTAACATAAGACACCAACTAGATGTAGCTGCTCTTCAGCACAAGCCTTGTCAGAATGCAGTGTAAATACACAGAGAAAGACAGTTCAAATGCTCTTTGATGAATGGGAATTTTCTAGGTGAAAGAAATGAAGAAAGAAAAGGAATAACTTCTTGGAGGTCTTTGTGCTCTATTTGTATAAAAATAGTATTTGTCTTGAGAACAATTATGAGCATAAGCAGTGACGGTTTTTGGTTCTGTTTTGTTTGGAAAATTTAGAGTCTCTAACTCTGGCCCTGCAAAAGGGGTTCAATCTCTCAGAACACAGTGTCGTGACTGTGAAGTGAAGGCAATAATACCTTTTAGGGTTTTTGCGAAGATTGAATGAAATAACAGGAGTAAGATGCTTAGCACACACTTGTGCATGTCACATGTAGGTACTTCATAAAAAAAATGGTTAGTGTTGTCAAATAAACTGAATCAAAGCAAGAGATTAATAATTACAAAAGTAAATATGGTCCATGTTTGGGCTGATTCCATGTGCGTGTTCTAATAGACAATGCTCTAAAGAATGATTTCTAGGCAAAAATCACATTAAAAATATAACTGAGGAGAGAGAAAGAATGACATTTATTCAAGCAATCACTTTGTGTTAAGCACTATCTACGTATATTAGCTATCTGCTGTTGCGAAACAAAGTACCACAAAACTTAGTGGCTTAAAACACACTCATATTTCACATTTTCTGTGGGCTGGGATTCTGGGCACAGTAAGGTAGATCCTCTGCTTTGGGATCTATAAGCTGCAATGAAAGAGTAGGCTGGGGTCGGGGTCTCAGGTAAAGGCTTGACTGGGAAGGAGTTACTTGCAAGCTCATATGATTGTTGAAAGAATTCAATTCCTAGTGGGTTGCTGGACTGAGGACCTCAGTTCTCAGCAGTTGTTGGTTGGGACTGCCCTCAATTCTTTGTCACATGGGCCTCTCCAATGTGGCAGCTTGCTTCATTAACACATGCAAGCCATCAAGGCAGTAGAGAAAGTCTGCTAGCAAGACAGATATCTCAATTTTATGTAACCTAATCAGAAGAGTGACATCCATCACCTTTCCTATACTTTCTTGGTTAGAAGCAACTCACAGGTCCCAGTTACACTCAAGGGGAAGAGAATACACAAGGGTGTGAATACCAGGAAGTGAGGATCATTGGAAAGCACCCTGGAGTCTGCTTGCCGTAGTAGCTAACATGTAAATAATAGAAATTGTAATTATAGCAAAAACTAACATAGCACCGACTATGTGCCATGCACTTCTCTAAGCATTTACACTTGTTATTCATTAATCTCCTGACAATCTTATGAAATAGAAGTTATTATTATCCCTGTTTTCATAATGAGGATACTAAAGCACAGGGAGACTAAGCGGCTTGTCTAAGGTACACGCTAGTAAGTGGTAGAGCTTGGGTTTGAACTTGACATTCTAATTCCAGTGTTCTTATTCTTAACCATTACTCTAGATTGCATATACTATAAGCTTTATAACACAGAAATGATAATAATAATTTACTGACATATGTGGTAGATTTGTCTATTTCTTATTTTCTATATTAAAGGAATTGTCTATTACTAATCTTACATGAAATTAAAATGTTCTGAGTAGGCGAGATAATGTTTGTGCTGCTCTGTCTGTGTTAGTTTCTTTCCCTTGTTTTGGCAGCTGAGATGGGCACCGCAGAATTAGGGTAGCATTCCACAGGGAAGTCTGTGAATGAGTCAAGATTTAACTATGTTTCCATATTACTAGCTGCCTGAGGACCAAAAACGCTCAGAAATTCTTACTGAGAGCAGAACAATACCCTTGAAATCCTGAGACAATACTAGAATTTTTGTGTTCAGAGTGGCACCCAAACAGCATTTGAATAAGTCATTGGCTTTGGGTGAATGGATTTCAGTGGCAGAGCTGAGCTGCATTTGTTGAGAGAGGGATTGTTTAGTTCCTATTAAAGCTTAGTTATAATTCTCTGAGCGGCATGGTAAATTTGATGTATTTAAATTGAGCTCTCTCTGCATCCTATAAGGAGTTCCCTTAGTTTTCTGCCAGGTCTACTCACTTCTGCTACTTTGAGTCCATTTTCATGCTTTTTGGTCTGTTACCCTTTCCCTTACCTAATAAAACAGGATGGAGCTAACATGTGACCCTAACAGAATATCTCTTCCTGCCCGATTAAAAATGTGTGTGTCTATATAGAAAGACTTGGTAAAGTTATATTTTAGGTCCTCTAAATTGCACTGTTTATTCCTGTAGGACACTTGATTACTGGACTAGAGTAGTTGTAGTAATAATTTTCATTTTCAGGTAATCCGAATATCCATTTTACATCTTCAAGAGTATGGATAATTGAGAATTGATTACACATGACCCTATATTCTACACATGTACACGTATGAAAATATTAGTCATGAAGAAGAAAAATTAATTCATTAATTATTCTTATTGAAGTCATTAATAATTCTAGACTATTAATGACCATTAGTAAGTAAAATAATGTACACTATACTTAAAAATTAAACTCAGGTATCATTTTACATGGCATAGTAGATACCTTTTGAGATGATGCTATGGGCTGAATTGTATTTCTCTAAAATTCATATATTGAAGATCTAACCCCCTATATGTGGAAATAGGGCCTTTAAGGAAATAATTAGGGTTCACTGAAGTTATAAGGATGGGGCCTCAATCAGGTACTACAGGTATCTTTGTAAGCAGAGAAAGAGGCAACAGAGATTCCTTGCCAAGAGCACACGGTGGAAAGTCCATGTGAGGACCCAGCAAGAAGGTGGCTGTCTGTAAGCCAGGAAGAGAGATGTTACCTGAAACCACTCTGGTTGCGCCTTAATCTTGGACTTTTAGCCTCTGGAACTGATCTTGGACTTCTAGCCTCCAGAACTGAGAATATACATTTTTGTTCTTTAAGCCATCCAGTCAGTAGTATTCTGTTATGGCAGCCTTAACAGACTAATACAGATGCTTACCCAATTAAACTTCCCGTCACCTATAGTCCTATCCTCATTGCCCATTTCCTTCTAGCAAGTGAGATCCTGGCTAAGTTGGTTGCAAGTGGGCCATGTAGCCCTGGCCCCTGAGCACAGCCATATCCCAGCTGTTCACACTTGATCTGAGCTTGTCCAACACATTCACTCTTGTTGGGATTTGAAACAGAGATTCAGAAACTCTAGTTAGTTTTGATGAGATGCCTTAACAGAGAGAGTATCTGAGGCCTGGGTCGTGGTGACCTTGTTATGCATGCTGACCTAGAAAAAGTAGAGGTTTTTTTTTGGGAAAAGACTAAAGCAGATGTGCAGACATGCAGAGAGGAAAGTAGAATCTGAGAATCAGAGGGATTGATGGAGTGACCTTGACTATGGACTTTCTAGGTTTGTGTTTCAGTCTCTAGAGAGTCCCTGCTCAAGTTTTGTACTTGATTTCCATGAAACACCTCTGATTCTTTATAAAAATTCCTCTTTACTCGAGCTATCTCTAGGCAGCTTCTGTTTCTTGCAACCTAAGGATTTTTTAATAAGATGTATGGAAACATGTATAATTAAGGCCCAAAGCATGAATTAAGTAGAAATCCCATAATAAACAGAAGGTTAATTCATGAATTCGTTAATCATTCTCCCTTGCTGTGGAAATAATGGAAATTTTATTTTTAACCCGTGGCAGTTATAGATCTCTATTTAGTTCAGTTATTTTGACGTCTTGTTCATAATCTATCTACATTATAAGTTTTTCTGAGGAAGAGCCTATGATCTATAATAAGAATAGGAGAAATATATTCCATTCATTCGTTTTTAAAATTATTGAGTATGTACTTTGGAGAAGTTCTGAACTTACTCTTGGGCAAACAAATTTGAATTAGACTGTATTTCTGTCTCAAGTATTTCATGTTAACTGGTGGAGAGAGACACAAAGCATCCAGGTATGGCTGTCAGACTGTTCATCAGTAACTCCAACGGGCACATTCAAGATTACTATGAACAATGCTCCCTGGGGTGTGTAATACACACCATTCATCACTGAATGTGGAGCTCGGAAAGAGCTAAGCATAAGGCTACGTGATTACTGCTATAAACTCATGTGCGGCATAATTAATTCTGCCTGGGAGGGGAAGAAGAAAAAGAGGTCAGCGAAGGCCACGCTGGGGATAAGACATTTAACATCCAAATACAGCATAAGCAGAGGACAAGGACATCCCTAGCATCAGGAATAACAAGAATAAAGGCACAATGACATCGAAAACCTGCATGGAGGAAATGGTGGAATAAGAACTTTCAAAAATCTGCTCATTCCTAAAAGCAATAAGAACATTAGTCAAAACTGTCAAATCAACTTTTTCAGAACTTTTGAAATTAAGTAAAAGCTTGTAACAACCCAAGAAGCATTTATTCAATAAAATGGCAGAATCTCAAGAAAACAGCAAGGCTTGTGACATTTTAACTTGCCTCATTCCATTGCTCACTCTAAGGTCTGCCGTAGCCTTGAAAACCAACAGCTTCACAACTATGGTCGCTGCAAAAACCAGCAAACTAGCAACCACTGGAGGAGGCGGACCGCTTTGGAGCTCCTTGAAATCTCCATCCCTAGAATTTTGTCCTTACTTGAATTGTCCGGCAGATCACTAAAGAGCTCCATTCTCAGGGCTTGTTTTTATTTGGTCTGACTCAGAACACTCTCTGTGTGACAATTCCTACCAGCAAGGCAAGTTCAGGTTACAGGATAAAAAGCAGTCAGTAGACATATAAAGATGATGTCTTTATATGGAATACAACTAAGCCATAAAAGATGCAATATTGCGACCATCCTGATGGACCTTCATAATATTATGCTAAGCGAAATAAGTCAGATGGAAAAAGACAAGAACCATATGATTTCACTCGCATGTAGGATATAAAACAGAAAGCAACAAATGAACAAACGAAACAAACAAAAAACTCATAGACACGGACAACACTATGGTGGTTACCAGAGGGGAAGGAGGGTGGGAAGAGGTAGAAAAAGGTAAAGTGGGGTCAAATATATGGTGACAAAAGCAGACTTGACTGTAGGTGGTGGACACACAACGTAATAGACAGATGATGTATTATAGAATTGTACACTTGAAACTTATATAATCTTATTAACAAATGTCACATCAATAAATTTAAGGAACATTTTTTAAAAAGCAGTCCGTAGAAACTGCCACTCAGGAAATCCAGATGTTGTTCTTACTAGACAAATACTTTAAATTACCCATTATAAATATGTTCAAAGAACAGCCTTCATTTAGGATATTACAAATTATTGCGAGAAACGAAATAGGTCAAAAATATTGAAGAAATGAAGTGTTGAAAAATTTAGGTACTGCAGGATATGTCAGTACCTTTCCTGTGCTAACAGACATTGTGATTATCCAACAGTGGCACATTGCAGGCATTTTCCAAACTCCTGACTACAGAAAAAAAGTCAGAAAATATAACTTATGGGAACGATAATGATTCTTTACACACAGACTAGGAAATATAGGCCTAGACTATAATCTCCTGTAGTAGGGTAACTACTTAGGTAGGAACTGTCTTATGTAATTTGCACGTTGCTGGTATAAAGTCCTGTGCATCCACGTGCTCTGTGATTGTTTACTGAAGGAATAAATATAAGAAGAAAAGCTAGAGGAAAGAAACAAGTTAGAGGAAACATAATAGCCACAAAGTAGGACAACGATTCCTGCCTGCCAGCCTCTTCTCCATACCCACTCACGTTCCTGCACTTGTATTATTTGCCGCATTCTTCTCATTCTTCTCACCTCAAGACCCGACCCAGGGCTCAAAAAAGGTCTTCGTCATCACATTTCCTGTCTTTTCCTGTTCCCTAAGGCAAGCCCAGATTAACTTTCAACCAGGATCTGATACACCGATATCTCAATTCAGGTTTCCAGTTCTTTGCTAATCTCACTCCTGGAATATCACCCCCAAGATGCCTGTTTCCCTCCACTTCTCTCCTGCTGTGGTACATCAGATAAAGAGGAATTACTGTGATTGTGCAATTCAAGGTATACCACAGAAAACCCGTCTCAGCCTGATTTGAATAGATATTTCAGAGAAAGCTTCCTGGATTATCCTGCCATAGATAATCTCTCTTTCAAATACTTGTAGAGTTCACTGTTGAACAATGTGGGGGTTGGGGCACTGACACCCCTCACTCAGTCAAAACTCTGCATGTTATTTTGACTCCCCCAAAACTTTACTAATAGCCTCCTGTTGACCAAAACACTTATTGATATCAAACAGTCTATTAGCATATATTTTGTATGTTATATGTGCTACATGCTGTATTCTTATAAGAGAAAGGAAAATGTTATTAAGAAAATCATAGGAAGGAGAAAATACCTTTATAGTATTTATTAAAAAAGAATCTATGTATAAGTGGACCTGCACAGTTCTAAGCCATGTTGTGTACGGGTGAATTGTACTCCCAAGCCAAGTTTCTTTGCTTTGTTTGAGTCTATACCCCTCTTCCTTCTTCCACTCTCCTACGCTGCGGAAGGTTAAACTAAAAGTAGAAGAGAGGGAACCTTTTGAAAAAGAATGTTTACTATGAGTAGGATGAGACTAGTAATGGAAGACATACTAGCTAGACAAGGGCACCCTCTAGTCCTAAAAACAACGCAATATTATCTGCTGAAGGCTTTACCAAGTGGAGAGTGCTGAGGTTTTATAGAATGTAGTGAAAAGAAAAGGTTAAGAAACTAATACTAAAAAGGAAAAAATAAAGGCATTGAAAGTACAATAGTTGTGATGCAAATTAATCTTATGTAAATGTAGAAACTTGCTAGGAGTTCTTTAGAGCTCTCTGATAAATATGCATTTAAGCAACAATAGTCAATTTTCCAGGAAACGTCTTGATAGCATATTTTGATGTGGACCTTTTGAATAAAGCAATCAAAAATGTTTGTTCTCATAATGAACAGTAACACTGCAACTTGCAGGAACCAGCAATTGCAAGGGAGCAGCTTGACCAAATATGAAGGTAAACAGAATTCCAACTGTTTGCCTTCGCTGCCAGAGTATCTGGCGCATTTTAAGGGCTCTGTCAGAAGAGTTATTCTTGAATTTTAATTAAAGTTCCAAAGATGTGCCCATATTTTTTGGCTTTTTAAGAGAAACCTTGAAGGTCCAGGGAGTCTTCAGAGTGAGGTCACCGTATAAGAGTGAAAAGCCATCAGGACGACAGACAGGTCAGACAGCCCCTTTTATCAGGCGGCGGTGGCTGTTGGCTGTTATTTGCCCTTCTGAGAAATGGGACAAAAGTGACAAACTGCAGGGGTTAAAAAATACACTTCACAGAAAAATAAAGCATACGGAGGATCTCAAAACTCAGAGCTAGGGAAGGTGCCAACAATACTGAGGCAATAATCACAACATAGTGAAGCGTAAGCAAGCTTTGGTTAGGAAGGGTGGGGACAAAATAAAATAAACTGTATCTGTGACAGAAGGCGGAAAAGCTGAAGAAAGACACAATCATCATACGTGTGAATATAGATACATAATATGCAATTTCTATTTTTGCATGTAAATATCAAGTATGACTGCTATTTATTGAACAGAAACTCAGTAAGAGATGTATACATCTGAAGGACGTGAGGCTACCAACATCCACCATATATGAGTTTAAGGTTATAGCTATGCCTTACTGAACCTGTCTGCTTATATCTGTGTAGGATTTTGAACCTTAAGGACTTACATTTGATTATCATAGGGTTATTAAATTCAACACATTTACATTTCTTTTCCCAACACCAAACGAAACAACATGATTTACACCTTGTTTCTGCTAAGTCTAAATCTGTGAAGGGTCTAAGCTTTTACTTTTCTTGTATGACAAGTTAGCCTGCTCCAGCTTTATATACATCTACTGACAAGAGGATGCAAGACCCCTGCATCAGAAAAAAAGACCATTTGTTACAGCAAAAACAGCAGCCAGAGCATCATTACGTATTGGTTCCCACATCTCATCCCCATATGGTGATGTGATGAGGGTCAGATATCATCTGTACGGGCAATGAGAGTGTATCACAGGAGAGGAATCCCCAAGTTAGGAGACTCTGAGATAAATGGAGTTGGTGGGACATCTTCCCATTCTCCTCCCTGGAAAGAGAGAGATTCATTATCCTGGAATGTAAGCAAATGTCGCTGGGTAGAAAAGCAAATGTCCCTGGAATGTCTCTAGTGACATGCATCTTTAAATCTCTCCTGATGATCATCCTACTGTAGCTTCTAGGCCATTCATTGCTCAAACTTGCCCTTCATTCAGAAGGCTTAGGCCATGCAGGAATGCAAGAGATCTATGGGGAACTGCCTCCCAACGGTAACTAGATAAATAAACCTACATACAGTTTCAGCTTCTCAATAATTTAACTTAATTTTTTTCTTTTGAAAAATGTAATTTTCTTAATTTCTGTTTCTTGAAATTTTACCATTTTTGACAAATTCTTCTTTCTCTGCTTAATAGGCTTTCATAGTTCTATCATATAGGAAAGTCTTCACCCGACTGATTTTTTTGTGTGTTCTTTGGTTTCATTATTTACTCAATATTAAACATTATATGGGTTATACATGATGTCATAAAAAATTCAACCAGTACAAAACTATATAAAATATCCTTTAAAATCCTATCATCCCACAATAACTAGATAAATAAACCTACATACAGAGATATGTTATATGTTAATGAGGTCAATAACCTACTGTTTTGAAATCTTTCATTATTTCATTGACTTATTTTCATGTTAATATTATTCTAAATATATATGCATATATATGTGTGTATATATATGTGTGTGTATGTATATGTGTGTGTGTGTGTGTGTGTGTGTATAAAACGACAGCATGCTTTCAATGTCTGAATTTAACCTGCCATTGATTGAGACAACACACTCTTTTAATGGAGGAGAAAGCTGGCTCCAGAAATTGCTTCTTCAGTCTATACTTATTTTCTCATTATAGGTTACCCACCCTTCTTTAAGAGTGTCTCCAAACCAGGTCTTCTATAAAACCTGCTATGTCTCCCAGGCTAACATTGGAGACCCTTCCTCTTTAAAGGGCTTAAGCATAAACTGATACTAAGGACCTGAATTTCACCAGGACCTTCCTTTCACCTCTCATCTCTGCTCCTCCTGATGAAACATGGCTGCTCACTGCTCATGGGTTAAGATATCCCTCTGGTATATAACACAGACCCTGCCCTATCTTAGTTCTCTTAAGTCACTAAGAGCTTTGCTTCATCATTCATGGCACAGCATTGTACCTTGTACATAATCTTTCTACCATACACACCAGGCTTCATAATATGATTTATATAAGAAATATATCAACAGTGTTAATGGCCTCAAGTACTAATTGTCTTTCTCTCTTTAACACTTTATTTATAATGTACTTATTTCTTTAAACTATTGACTTTTCCTATATGTGACATCAAAAACCAAAAATTTTCTCAGATAATTCTTGAAGTTTCAAAGAACAAAGCAGTGAGGATATAAACCCATAAGTTCTTCCCCTGCTTAGCATCTTATTCTTACCACATGTTCTAGATTGAATGCGTTCCCCCAGATTTCATGTGTAGAAAAACTACTTCCCAATATGATGCTATTTTGCGGTGGGATCTTTGGTCAGTAATTAGGTCATGAAGGCAGAACCCTTGTGGATGGATGAGTGTCTTTGTAAAAGAGGCCTGAGCCAGCTCCCTCGCCACTTCCCATGTGAGGTTTCAGTGAGATGTTATTTATGAGGAAGCTGGTCCTCACCAGACAGCAAATCTGTGGCATCTTGGTTATCGACTTTTCAGCCTCCGAAACTATGAAAAATCAATTTCTGTTGTCTATAAGCTACCCAGTTTATGGCATTTTGTTACAGCAGCCTGAGTGGACTAAGACACAACTCATTTTTAAGGTCTCCCATAAATTTATTCATATAAATGAATCATCTTCCTTCACAAGTTGGATTCCCTGGGACGTAGACTCTGAGATGGAGTGCAGTGGGTCAAATGATTAATCAAGGAATGTTTTTAGTATCAACACTTAAGAAAGAGAAAGAAGGAGATTACGGTAGATGAAGAAGTCAAGCTGTGATGCTGACCTAAGGACAGCCCCCTCCACGCCCATGGAAAACTCTGGAACTAGAACAGCCCTTCAGTGTTGTCCTGAGTTGTGCTAAGGTGGCTGGGCCTTTCTACCCCCATGCTGAACCAATCATTGGATGTGGGTTGTCCTGGGATGGGCGTGACCTGGGGTGAGGCTCTCTTTCTAGCTGAGGCGGTGCCTGAAGGAGCAGTCAGGGGAAGGCACCGGGCACTCCCAGCAGCTGAGGCAGCTTCCCTGGCTGCAGGGTACTCAGCTTATCACAGGACCCATCAAGGGACCCACCACGGCTCCCTTAGAGTTAGTTCTGTCTCTATACCCTGTTCTGGAAACAATTCTATGCAATGCTCCTTTTAAAGATCATTTCTTTTCTTTTCTTCTGGCTAAACTTCAATCTATTTTTAGTTCCTAAGTCTAATGTCACCTTTTATTCTTTTCTTGCATACTTAAAATGTGCGTAGAAAATGTCTTTAATCTTGCTTGATTTTTTTTCTTCTCTTATCATTCTTGACTCTGTTGACAGAATTATCTCTTGGATGTTGTCTTTTGATATTTTACTCCAGTATTTTACTTTTTTTTTTTTTTTTCCCCTAGCTGGTACTCGATGAATATTCTAACAGTTGGGAATATTTACTTTGCTCTTTAAAATCTTTGGCTTTGTGCTTTCTGTTGAGAGTTTTCTATGTATATTGTGTTTTAATAGATTCCCTGTTTTCTGACACATCGAAAGGACAGAGTCTCACTCCTTTAGATCATTCCCCTTACATTTTTCAATTTATTTCAGTCCTGACAAGAAAATTCTTGTTTTTCATTGCAGAAGCTTCCATTTCAGAAAGTTTACTAAATAAATGAAAAAGAGTTCCCTATTCGAATACATTTTGGGATTCAGACAAGTCTGAACTCATAGACCGGGTTGTAAGAAGTTTATCTGTATGACGTGAGGTAAAGGCATTTTGCCCTGTGCCCTCTGGAAAGGGAGGAATGGAGGAACCCACCGATGGATGAATCTTAGAGAGGCTCCAAAAGGAATCTAAGAGACCTGCAATCAGAGGGCCACTGCAATATAGGGATACCAGTGGCCCTGCTCTGGGGCCAAGGTGTCAAATGTGACCTAGTGCGAAGCGAGGACTCTGTCTTCTTCAGAAAACTGTCTCCAGCTCATGGAGGGCTGCAGAAAACACAGATTTGTTCAGTAGCTTCCAGATTTGCCAGACATCAGGAGGCAGTAACCTTGGCACAGACACCTGGTGGCAAACTCTTCCAAAGAACTCTTAATAGCAGGAGAGCCGATGTGTGATTTTAAGTTGCTCACTGTGTGCCCCCTATGTGTCCCATCTCTCTCCCCTCCAATGACCTTCAGAGCTTAAGTAACACCCGCTACCTTTACAAATACTTGGTGAGTGAGGCTCTTGTTTATTTTGTATTACTTTAATGGATAACCAGGAAGTAGGGTACATCGTACTTCCGGGTCGCTGCAGTGCAGGATGGGGAATGCATGACTGCAGGAGCCACGAACCAGAGTTGGCCTTGACGGCGACAGTACAGCGACAGTATAAGCCCCCAGGGGAACCACGGATGTATTGAGGAGCGGTTAAAAACCCTCTGGGCATGAACGAGGGTCCAACATAATTATATTTAAATTACAAGGGGCAGAAGGCCCTAGATGACATCTGGGTTACACAGAAATCCCCCTGTTGCTTGACACTCTGCTGGCAGAACTGTCGACCACTGTTAGGGATTGAATTGTGCCCTCCCCAAATTCATACGTTGACGTCCTAACTCCCAGTTCTTCAGAATGTGACCTTATGTAAAAAAAGGGTCACTGCGGATGATATTGGTTAAGTTAGGATGAGGTCATCTTGGAGGAGGGTGGTTTTTCTAATCCAGTATGACTGGGTGCCTTGGACACGGACAGACACACAGGGAAAACTCCACATGGGGACGCAGAGAGGATGTTTATCTACAAGCCAAGGAGAGGGGCCTGAAACAGCTCCTTCTCTTCCAGCCCTCAGAAGGAACCAACCCTGCCAACACCTGGGTCTCAGACTTTCAGCTTCCACACTGTGAAATGATAAATTTCTATTGTTCAAGTGGCTCGGTCTGTGTTCCTTTACTAGGCCGGTCCCCACAGACTAACACAACCATGAGATGAGCCTTGATGCCAGTCACCTCACGCTTTATCTTTTCATAGTCGAGGCAATGGTTTTTAAAAATTAGTTTAAAAAAGTGTACCTTGAGCTTCCCAGTCTTCTCTCACCATCTACCTACTTGTATGTGCTATTTCAGTCTCTTTCCCAGAAGTCTTGCTTTCTCCATGGTCGTGTGACACTGTCACAATTGCTGGACTTCCTGTGGACTCCCCTTAGTCCTTCCCACTTCGACTTCTCAGATTCTGCCTTTTCATTTTATCTGATACTTTTATTTCTATTCCCCAATTTACACCCTTTCTCCTCTTGATAAGTTCATCCACTGCAGACATAGGATTCTTATTTTCTCTGTTTCATTTTTCTCCATGATTTTTCAGAATGTTCTCATCTCGTGTCATTCCTCTTCTAGCAGTTGCAAAGGTATTTCTTTTGAAGCAAATATGATTTTATTACTTTTGATATACATAGTGCTTGTTCATCCTTACCTTCTTTATTTCTTTTCACCCTTTCATAATCTGAAGTCCATTTTAAAAATTGTGAATAATCTACATGTCCTCTGGAAATAATTCCCTTCTTGGGGCCTCCTTTCCTCGGACCCTTTTTATTTTCATTCTCACCCTCAAAGGTAAGAGAATTATGCCTGAGCTCCTCCATGTCCCTTACCGCTCGCCTTTTTAATGATAAATTTTTCAGTATTTGGCACAGAGATGTCTTCTTGGTGATCAAAGTTTCTCATGAATATTTTTCTTGCACTATTTCCCTCAAAAAACCTAGTGAAAACAAATAGGCAAAACCCAGTAAAACTACATGTCTTCCGGGGGCAATCTCACAGTTATTTCAATTTTTCACTTTTCATTGAGTAGTGTTGGTTTAACGCCAACACAGACCGTAAAGAAAATCATACTGATAAGCCATAAATGCCACATAGTAAAAACATAATATTTAGAGTTTATTCTTTTTCAGTATGGTACAATAACATTTTTAAAAGTATTGCTAAGTTCATTGCTTCAATATTTACCTCGAGAGAAGCTCATGATGGCCTTTTATTGTTAGTATTTTCCTTATTTTAAAGAATGTTGAAACCACAGTAGGAAGAGTAGCTTTAAAAGCTTCTTTTTGAGTCAGCATTCATTTTAATGATCTTAAACTTGTATGAAAGTATTCCAGGTACCACAATAAAAAGCAAAACCCTTAGGAGGCTATTAATAATTTAGAGTCTCAAGTTCATGTGGGAATGTTAATTCCACTTACCAAAGAAGAGTTCGTTATGACTCATGATTAAGACCTTGTAACTGTGGAGGTGTGGAAGTATGCTATTACAGACGTATTGAGAATCAAATCCAAATATACCAACTGAATAAATCGTGAATATGAGTCTCTGAGAATTTCCCTTGAAAGTTTTACTTTGCAAGTTAAACTTAGATTTAGACTTTTAAAAAAAGTGGAATGGTATCCAAATTTGCTTCTGAGGTGATCTTGTTAGGTCTGTAATAGCTGCCTTAACTGTCTTAGAGTTGAGCTAGTTAAACAACAAATGTAATCTTTCCAATAGTAAATTGAATTTATATTTTTAAAGACACGATTACGTTATTTCAGAGGCTTTTGACAGAGAGAAGTGATATTTTAGAAGGACGAGGGAAGCTAAGACTTTGGGGCTATCTGGGGGTGGGGCTCTGGGGAGGAGGAGAAGGTCATTCACTTTTTTTTATACCTTTTGTGCCTCTGGGATTAGAAACAGGGTAGGAGTCTTCCTTGATCTTCATTGCTATTTCTGTATAACTTCCGCAGTTTTGTTTAAAATCATGCTTCACCGAAGCACATGTCCTCTGGTTTTACCAACCCCTCTTCATTCTCATTATCAGGACCACCCCCCTCACCCGCATCGCTCTCCACTCATTTATTCTTGAGTTCTCCATTGGTCTAAAGTGCTCCTCTCATCTCAATTTCTGCTATTACATGTAAATATATGACCCATTCCATACCTTGCTGCCTATTTTCTTGACTTCCTCTCTCCAATGACTTTCTCCTCTACTTCACCTCTACCCACTCATGATCACATGCTGGAGCTGAAAACACCCAACAGTTCTCTACTTCTGAATCACAGTCGTGACATCCTCTCCGATTAAAGCCTCTTATCTTTCCAGATTTCTAGTTCAATTACTTCAAACTCATGTGAGCACTGACTCTATTGACAGCTCTGGTTTCTCTCTGCTCATTACTCTATTTTATCTTTACTTTCTTCCGTATCTAACTTAGATTCTATGGACCACCATTTCAATGCAGTCCTAAGATTCCAAAGTACCTCATTACTTCTGTCTTTGTCATAGTACTCAGAGGAAACTTCAACTCCAGTTGTCCATTTTCTCTGTTTCTATTCCCGGGTAGTTGAATAATGGTTGAAGAAAATCTTACATGGGGCAGATCTTAACCATCGCAAATTCATAATTGGACAACTTCAACTGGTCTTTCAGCATTCTTTGGAATTCTATCAGTGCTGCTCTGATTAACTTGTTTTCCCATTCCTTGCATTGACTATTTAAGACCACCATTCTGAAATTTCCACTTCTTGAATCCCATCTCTTTTTATTTGCTCTGGGGGTAAACTTGCCCTTGACTTTATGAAAATAGAACCCATCAAAGGGAATGTTCTCAACTTCCTTCTTTCTTCCTCTCTAAGGTCAGTCCTTATACAAGTGGTGAGGATCTCATCTTCTGCGGATTCAGAAAAGTTATGATTTCTGTATTCTATGCTCTTCTTTGTATCTTAAGCCTTTTTCTCTTCAATGGGCCCCTATGTTCAGCATTGAGGTACGTTTGTCTTATCTATTTAGATTTTTTTATGGACATATCCCAGTTTCACTTTTCTCTCCAGTACTCATCTTCCCTTTACAGCCAACTTCTTAAAAGATTTACTGTCTAAATTTACCTGATTTATTGACCCTCTGACTCCTGAATCAACATACTTTGAGTTTCTGCTCTTTTGCAGACACGATTCTTTTTACTGTCAAAAATAACCTTCACATCACTAATCCAGCAGGCATATTTTAATCCTCTGTGAAACCTTGGGCCTCTGTGAAGGTACTCTGCTTGTGTTCCTCCTATCTCTCTATTTTCTTTCTCTCTTTTGTCTCTGTCTTCTTCCCCAAAGCATCATTCCACATTCTCTCCCTAGATAATCTCATCCATTCTTCTATTTTCACCACTCATATTCCAATTCAATATCTTTATCCCATATTTTCCACCTGTGGGATAAATATGCAACTTCCTAACCAATTTATACACCTGATATCTCCAAAGCACCTCAAATTCAACATTTCTAAGCTAAACACATTTTTTTCCCACCACCATCACCCAACCAGGCCTATTGGTATTGGGGTTTTTCCTCAGTGAATATCGTCACTATCCATTTGTTTATAGAAAGAAGCTCAAAACGAAGTACTCATATTTGACACCTCTGTCTCCTTTATCATCTGTAATTTAATTTATGATTAAGTTTGTTAATTTCATGTCTATTTTCCTCCACTCTATTGCTACCATCCTCAGTCTAAACTACCATTATCTTCCCCCTAAGCTGTTAGTGTGGCCCCCTAACAATTTCCCTGCATCTACTTTTGCTCCTCTTTAATCTCTTCTCCAAGTTGCAGAGAATGTGATCTTTTAAAGAAGTACATCTGTTATTATTATTTTGCTGCTACATATCCTTCGATGACTACTGCTTAGAGGAAAAAGCTCGAAATCATTAACGTGATCTTTTCTTTAAAGCCCTATGGCATCTGGCACCTCTTTGGCCTCATCTCTACCACTCATCCTCTTAGTCCCCCGGCTCCAGCCGCAGTGACTTTTCTTCAGATCCTCATATTCACAGTCATCCTCAACCTCAAGGCCTTTTCGTGTATATTTCTTGTTTCTTAAGTATTCTTCCCCATTCCTCATTCTAGTCTCCTTCACCAATTACTCATTTTGTGTGTGCGTGGGAAATATATCTCAGAATGACCCTTTTATAGACCTGAAAGCCTTCAGTCTCTGCTATCAAGGATGTTTCCTTCTTATGGAAAACAGATGGAATCCAAAGTATCCATTGTCTATTTCTCTTGAGCAAGTTATACCAACATCTGGGATTCCTTTCCCAGGAAGAGAAAATATAATACTGGCAGAATGTCTTGTACAAAGACATTATTGTATGTTCTTGTTTTGTTTTGTTCTGTTTAGAGATTAGAGATTATATTTGCTTGCCTTTTGTTAGAGAAGGAAATAAAAAGAATCAAAATGTCTTTCACATCCTTCCTTTGTACAATAATAGCCCACCAGCACTGCAGAAGTGAAGGCATTGGTAGTGATATCCAGAATCTTAAAAATGTTGGAAGAATCCCACCTTCAGATAGCTGAAAGAGGCGAGAGTAATATTTTTGTTTGGAGGGTACAAAGGGACAGTGAAACCCTTTTGACTGGTCTCTCTCTCTCTCTCTAAGGGCCTTGATGCTTCTATCACCTTATGTTAAAACAATAACAACAACAACAAATAACACACAACACACACCTAAAATCATCTTAAACTGGCAGGTCCTAGAAACACTTCTACACATCTTTTGGCACTCAGATAAAATGTCATTTCTTCAAGAAAACCTTTCTTGAGTCCGTAGACAAGATCAGGTCCTCCACTGCATGCTCCCATGGCATGCAGTGGTTTTTCTTTACTTTATAGTTATTCCATTTGTAGTTTTGAAATGGTGAGAGTGATTGATATCTGACTTCTCTATCATAATGTTAGCTCCAAGAGGGCAGGAACCACATCTGCATGGTTGACAGCTGTGCTTCCAGAAGCCTGATAAACTATTGGTTGAATGAATGAATAAATGAGTAAATTAACGTAAAAGTGAGGCAGGATAGGGCAAATTCCCGCAAGCATAAGAAAGAATTCAAACACATGGCAAAGTTAGAGCGAAAAGGAAAGTTTATTAGAGAAAGGGTAACAACACTTCATAGACAGAGCGTAGTCTCCTTTTAGAGGCAGAGTGAGAGAACCTAAAAGAGACTCAGAGGGACAGAGACAATAGAGAAAGATGAGGATAGTGAGACCCTAAAAGCATAGAGAAGGACAGAGTAAAGACACTAATTCAATTTATATGTCATTCTCTAGTTCCTGTGAGTTACAGTTTAAAGACTTTATTTATCCACTTTCCTTTGATATGGACATACAGTGAGGAAGGATCAGAGTACTTAGCGTGAGAAGGTAAGAATATGTCGCGTGAAAAGGCCTGCTGGCAATTAACAGCCTTTGATCCATAGGTTTCTCATCGTTTTAGCCATAAGGAATGAACGATTTTATTTTGTGTAGGGAGCCACTTAAAGACCCTGTTTTTCCTGTTTTCCCTTCCGGGTGTGGGGAAAGGTTTGTCTTCAGTCCCAGCAGAAACCTTCCTTTGTCCCACAGGTTCGGTCTGGCTGCAGGGCTGATCAGCATAGTGTGACTATAGCTTGATTTAAGATTTTAGTTCTCTTGCCTCTTCCCTATATTAAAAGTAGAAAAAGTCTTTTGTTCATTATTTATCTGTCAAGTTAGTAGCCTTAGAAAGGTAGAACCATAACCTGAAAATTCTATGATAATTTCTTGATAATAGCTGATTTATATTTACACATTTTTAATTCAAATTTTGGGGACATTTGCCCAAAAAGAGAAAATGGCATTAAAATCAGAGATAATTTATTTATAGCTATAAAGCATAATTATTAAAAGATGCTCTTTCTCCTTGACTTCCTTGCTGTGATATCCATTAAATCAATTTTTGTGTGTGAATGTGTGCATGTGCATGCGTGCGTGCGTGTGTGTGTGTGTGGGTGTGTGCGTGCGTGCGTGCATGCGTTTGTGTGTGTGTGTTTCATGCAGTCCTTTCCAGAGTCCATCTGTAATATGTCCTGAGCTTGGTTGGCTGTGCTCACTGTTTGAAAACCTGCTGTTCTACGTCTTTTTTTCTCTCTTCTCCTGACACGCATCCCCTGTATTCACAATGACTCACTTTCTCCCAGGTGCTGCTATTACTTCTCAGCAGGTCGTGGTTATTGCCACATGGCCTGATTTTGTGCTCTTAATGTTTCTTCTGTGGCTCCTGCTCGCTCTCCGCTCTTTGCATGACAAATGCCCGCTCTGCGGGCCTCCCCTGACAAAGTGGGCTGCCCAAAGCACGACAGCAGGACTTCTGAACGATCTGCATTCCAGACAGATGCGGAAGATCTTGCCCTCCCATCTGCTTTAGGGAAGAAAAGTTGCAAATGTAGAGCTGACCTTGAATTCCTAAGTGGCATTTTGGGAGTAAACAAAATGACTAGGTATTTCCGCAGCACATTAGCTCTCACCAATGCCACACAGTGCACTCTAACAGGCCATTTATTTAATGAGCTTTTACATCATCCAGTCCCACTTTGCGCCTTTACCCCATTTATGCCACACCTAGCACCCCACCTACATGGTGAGGAATTCACTTTGGCTAGTTTTAAACTGTGCCTTACCATCTGTTTCTGCTTATTATTCCTGGATCTTTTCCTTTAAAAAAATTTTTTTTTTCTTTTCACTTTTAGCCTCTGAACTTGACACACCTGTTTTTGTTATTCTTGCACTAACAACTTGGATTGCCTCTTTTGGAGACTCGCTTTTGTTTATGCTGCTTTCATCTGTGCTGGGCAATTGATTTCCTTAGTGACCTGCTTAGCTGCTGAAACTTCCCCTTCTGTACAGACTCCACTGACCGCTGTCCCCACTGGCTGCCACCCAGTCCCATCTAGATCGATCAGGAGGATCTAGACAATGATTCGGCCAAATTAAGTTTGTTTTTTTTTTTCCAAGAAATTTGAAACAAAATGTTCCTGGGCATTGACGTAGTTTGGGATGAATAAGTTTTGAGTATGAGTAAATTTGGGACATTTGCTGTATAGTGAAAGGCTTTGATCTATCATTTTATTTTTTAGAACAAGAAGTTCAATATTTCAAATTAGAAACTGCATATTTAAACATTTATATGAATTTTTTTTTTTTAGGAAGGTATTTCGTTTGTTATTTAAGTAGATTGGTGACAACATATTTAAATTACTATGGGTGCTTGAACTGTTAAGTGACCACCTAAGATGTTGAAGGTCCAATGTAACCTCACCTATGACCTGTGTGTTGCTGCTGATGACTGGGGTGTAATCTCTCGACTATCTTCCCCTACTCCTGGTTATGGTAAGGTGTGTGCAGTGACAACTAATCTCTTTATTTCACCCTTTAATACAGCCTTCTTCCTACTTTCCTCCTCATGGTACTATTCCTGTCATCATTAGGGTCTATTGAAGTAGAGGTTGTTTTCTAACGAGCAGAATCTATACGTGATTGAGGCTATTTTGTTACCTAGTAATATGTGAAATAGTCTCATAATTTTCCTGAAGTGCCCTAATTTTTGTCCTTCAGAGCCAATAAATAATCAGACATGAGCTGTTTCAGCCAACACATTGGTCTCATGAATTGTCGAATTGTTCAGTTGCAGCCCTGTGGAGACCAGGATACCATTTTTCTTTTTCTGCTACAGAATTTTTAATTTATCGTGTGAAATTAAGGAAGTACCCATTAAAACTATTCACCACAGAACATTTAAGTTTTACTGTGAAGTACCATGTACAAATGCATTGAGACATTTCACAGTTTCAGGCTAGGATTAGTGGCTCCCCTTAATCAGGCACAGTTTAGTTGTGCAAAACAGGATGGTGGCTATCCAGAAGTCTTAGTCCATGGTCCTCTCGATGCAATTAACATTCAACTCCGCCTTGAAAGAGCCTTTAGATTGTATAACTATAAACATTTTCAGGCATCTTGTTTGAATTCAGTGAGGTTAGAGCTACAGAAAAATTGCAACATTTTTACTCTTTAATTAATTCAGAAACTGCATATTCTAAGTTCCTCTGGAGAGTTAATTAAATATTCTGTTATTTTAAAATTGGATCGTTGAAGGGAAAATTGTGATTAAATACCAATTTTGCTAAAAGAGACGCTCCAAAACCTCAGTCTAGAATATGAGACGTAGGAGGAAGTGCAACAAACAGTCTCTCACCTTCAGGTTTCTGAGTTTCTCCAGATGTCTCCTGTGCTCATTTTTCCCCTGGTAATTATATTAGTGTTTGGAACAGATGATCTGGTGACGAAGATCTAGAGATTTAGTCAGTGTGATGACCCTGTCAGAGAGTGGAGACTTTACAGATGAGACTTTTAATCTGACCCTTCAAGATGTTGCTGTGTGACCTCTGTTGACAGCTTGCTTTCTCAGTGCCCTAGTTTGCATCTGCTAAGTGGCTACCTTTGGATAAAGGGTAGTGACTTATGAGAAGAAACAGAATCCTGATAATCTATTGGACTAGACCAGTAAATTTTCTACAAAAAGAATCTACGTAGAAAGTATTCATATATAGAAATGCTTAGAATTTTCTCATTCTATTTGATATTGTACGTCTGTATTATTTTTCCCACGTAATTCATTAAAGAGAATGTGTGTGTGTGTGTCTGTGTGTGTATTTGCATTAATTAGGTTTAAAATGCATAATTTTACTGTTAATAGGATGCTAAGTAGGTACCCAATTAATGTATTTATTGAGTAGTCTTGTTTATTAAGTATGTAGACTAAAGGAAAAATCTGTTTTTGATTTCATTTCTTGCCTGAACATACTGGCTCTTATCTAAGAATGTACTTCGGCAACAAATAATGACTTGGATTTTAAGGTATTTAGTCTATGTCAGACTCTGGACTAACTGCTTTAAATACTTATCCCATTTCATCCCGAGAAGCTCCTAAAACCCATTTTACAACTGAGCTAACATGTTTGGCCTCATGAGGGTTCTCTATGATGACTTAAATGAGGAGGAAGAAGTTTGAGCTTGACTTAGTCCTCTGAATCCCAGGCCGGCGTGAGTGAGAAGTAAATGGAGTGCTGGGCAACTGTTGCCCGACTCAGCCTGGCCTGACGGGGTGATGAAGGTCTGAGCAGCACCCATTTTCCGTCTCTTAAGTCTGGAAAGGAGAAGACCTATGTAAGGTTTTGCACATGTCATGAACAGTGAATAATGGGTTGGCCGATGACTGGATTCCTGATAACTGTGGATTTACAGAAGACCCTACATGTAGTATGCCACACAACTTTGTTTCTGACCAAGAACTCACTTAGTGAATTAACAAAAGCAATGGGTTTGTGCTCAATTATTTGTCGATCTTTACATGTTCCCCATCATCCAGAAGCAGCTGGGTTTATTAAAAGGCCTACTGAGGATTAACTTGTGGTGCCAGATAGGATAAACATCTTACAAGTACTCTCTGCTACCTTTCGACTCTATGCTCTCGGTCCAATTTATGGTGCACTTCCCCACTGGAAAACATGGATCTTGGAACCAAGGAATATAATTACACCCAGTGATCAATTCAACATTTTTGCTTCTAGTCCTACGACCCTAGGTGCTATTGGTTAGAGCCTTGTGTACTCGAGGGATGAATGTGTCTGTCAGTAAGCAAACAATGGTTGCACTGAATTGGGAACTGAGACTAACAACTGACCATGTTGATGTCCTCATGCCATTTGAATTGAGGGCTTTGGTGTTGACTATGGTGATTGATCCTGAGTATCAAAGTGAAAGTGGCTGCTACTAGAGGTAACATTGAATGGAGAGCTACTGCAATTCCATATGGGTAAGACACTCAAGGACATAGATCTCTCAGGAATAAAGATTTTGGTGACCTTACCAGGAGAAGAACCCTGAGCAACAAATGGTCTATGGAAGAGGAAATAAAATTTTAACCATGGTCTAATAACCAGTTATAGATATAATGACCACGGAGTTTCTTCTTACATGGATTTCTTTGTTTGCTGTGAAACACATATGTAACATCTCTCGCTCTCTAAACTCGGAATCTGGTAGACTTGGGTTAGACAGATACTCGCCTGTTTCCTTTCTCCCACCTCTCTCTTTCTACTACTGCAGGGTAGAGATGTTTATGTTGCAATTTCTCACTGGTTTCAGGATACTACTTTTGGGAGACCGTTTGTGAATTTTTGACTATGTGAAGGCAGTTGCATTTTGTTGCATAGGAATTTTGGGGGAATCTTAATTAGAAGAAAAAAAATCTGGGCAAAGTTAGGCAGACAATGAGGTGAACTGGAATAGACATTTGTCCCTTTTGGGCTCCCCAGCATGCAGATCTGCTTTCTAATTTGGGGCAATCCCTCACTGTCTGAATCTGTGCGGGAGGCTGAGTCCTGCCTCCCATTCAAGAAGACAAAGAGCATCAGTTGCTCCCTTTTTGCCCTCTCTGGCAGCTATGGTATAGGCACGTGACCTTGGTTTGGCCAATGACATGCTCCCAGCGGAGAATTAGAATCTTTTACAATCCACCTCATGATTGCTATGCACAGAGCCGATGGCGGCAGCATCCAGTGTCCAGTGGCGGCAGAGTCTGGCAGTGTGTGGTCCAGGAGCAGTGGTGGCAGCAATTCATGTAGTGATAACCTAGTAAGACAACTGTGGCATAGCATTGCCCAAGGCTTGGAGCAACTCACCTCCCTTAGTTCATTTTCTCACCTGGTTCTATTATTGATTCTCTGAGCTCTGTAATATCCTCCCAATAAGTTTCTTTTCTGCTTAAGTTTTTCTGTGTAATTCTTGCAGCCAAAAACACTGGCTGCTAGAGGTAGGTATGGTCATCCCATCTTGAGCTGAGAGGGTCATCGAAAAGTTATACTGCTTGGCCAGTGGTCACACAGTAGATATCAGAGCTGAAATCTGAACCCAGATCGGCTTGATGCCAAGCTCATACTTTGAGACATGGCTCTTGTTAGTTAAAAAGGAGAAAAAATATTGCAAAGACTAGCTTACTATAGCTTTTGGAGAATTACTCCTTAGCTAAAGGATACAAAGGATTCATTTGGTAGGTTGTCACCAGGTGTTGAGGCTACTGCTAGGGAAAATCAAGTCATGTTGACATACTAAAGAAGATGTCCGTGTCCTTACTTTCAATGCGTAACCACTGTCGAAGCTCGTTGCTGGTAATAGGTCCACCGCTGTCTGTTTGAAAAGTCTAGACAGGGTTTGCTTCCTACCACTTCTCTGCTTACCAATGACCTGCCTTTCCCATGCATTCTGCTTTTATCTCGCTTTCTGTGTTGATTTCTACCATAGACTCTTTCTTTTCTGAGGAAAATTTTAGACAATTATTTTCTCCAAAAATAGAATCCTGCTCTTTCGCGAGGGGCTTTTCCAATCCAAAGGACTAGAAAAATCGGTTCACGGTGAAGTCTGACACTTAAAGCCTCCTGAGAAGATGCCTCATGGTTATCCCCAGAGAGATGTTTCACTATCTGGCAGCCCTGTTCATCACAGACATTAGGTTTAAATTTCTCTTTCCTGAATTTCACCCCAATTTATTCCTTCTATTCAGCTCAGTAATGACTGACTGTTGTTTACACTCTGTGGACACTTTCAGTGACAATCACAACTTCTCTTAGGTGCTACTCAGCAGAGCTGAGCATTTCAGAATTCTTTAATCATTTCTTTTCATGCGTCAGTCTCTTTGCTCTCTGAGTTGGATTTGTGCTCTCCTCTCATCTTTCTTCAGTTTTAGCCCAATTAGAAGTACCATTAGCATATGGATTTTTCCTGCTTCCCGCAAGGATTTTACAAGTGTTTGCAAAAAGAAACTATAAGAATTTTAGATGACCCAAGGTCTAACTTACCAAATTCCACTATTGCGTGGGCCAATATTCTTCTTCAAAACCCCTTTTACACCAAATTTGCTTCGGATAATGGGAAGTAATGGCTTTGATACAAAATTCAGATGTAGTTCATATTTGTGCAGCTCTTTTCCTTAGGCTGTGAATCTTGAATGATAACCTAGAATCATTTTTTTTTTTCAGTTATCTTACTGTGCTCAACTTCAGGCAGTGTTGCTTATCTTAAAATTGATTGCTTTAAATGTATCTGCGGTGGCTTATTGCTCTTTTAATAACCATTGCTATTTGTAACATGTATCTTTCTTGCCAGAGATAACGTCTGTGATTCTGAAATGCCAATCTCCTCTGGGATCTAATGTTAATTTTTGCAGCTGTCTTGTTATCCAGTGGTGGCCTTTGTTTTGCTTTAAGGCAACCACATGAGAGTATTTATCAAGTACTACACAGTTTAACTGCCCATAAAGATCAGGCCTAGGATATTTACTTACTGGGTTGGTACAAAATGGCAATGGGATAATAGGCTTCCTTTTGCAATGGCTGGTACAACTGGCCCATTTCCTTCCCGGCTGGAAAATATCAGTGAACTCATGCTTGTTCCATGTCTCTTTTAAGAGAAATTCAAAGCAGTGAATGAAAAATGCAAGCCTACTTAGTGTTGATAGAGTGACTGCCTCCTAGTTAACATTTGATAATTAAGAGTTTGAATCTGGCTTTATCAAAAGTATTTGCCTGAGCAAACTTTGTCTTAACTTTGTTTGCTTTTTTTTTTTTTCTCCTATCACCATATTGGAACAGAATGATTGGCCTCGCAGTTCCAATAGGCTGTGTGCAGTTTTCTTAGGACTTTCCTTGGAAGGAAACTTAACCTGTCTCTCCCTAGACCTCTACTCTATCATTCGAGCTCAGAGGGTCTAAGAAGTAAAGAAAGGAAGGGCTGGTGACAAAATTCATGAGACTCTCCAGGAGGCACCTCTTCTCCATCCTTCTGCTGTTGCAATAGTGATGGACTTAACATGCCCCAATGTTTTCTCATAGTCAGAATCAGAATTATCCTCGATTCTCAGGGCTAACTCACTGTAACTGTACCTTTTTGTCATGCTGTTGAGAAAGCATATCAGAGTACAAGTAAGAATGATGCTGGTTTAGGAAAATTTTCAGATTCCTTTAAATCTAACAATTTTAGAAACTTTGGAGCTTTATATGTTATTATTAAATGTGATACACCTAGTAACTGATGAAAATACACCAACAGACCCAACAAAGAGTTGAGAACTGCTCTCTTTTTTAGGCTCCCTCATCAGGATTTCAAGGCTGAAAAAACACTCTTTTATTACCAGAGGGCAATATTTAAGAAAAGGAAGGAGAGATGTTTTCTACTCCTAAGGACATGGAATTCCTAGTTTCCTCCCTATACCGAAGATAACTGTATATTTTTATTTTATTAAAGACTTTGAAAGTACTCAATATCATCTTATCTTATTCTTTGAGAACTCTCTAATTGTTTACTAAAAACAATAGTAAAGGAGAGTAAAATTACTATAAAGAATGGTTTTCCTTTAAACATTACATCTGGCTATAGTTTTGTAATCCCATAAGCAGATTTTCAGCTGTAAACCTGCTGGCAAGGTTTATAGAGTATTTGACTAGCCTCTCTGTGAATTTGATTATTTAAACAGCTTCTTAGGAGAAAGCTTTGCCATGAAGCATTATTACAGGTTTTCGAGAATTCTTGTAATTAGTATGTACCATTTGGTCACGCTCTGTAAATGTTGGATGAATGAATGGATCAATAGCTGATAGAATACATTGCCAGCCACTTGTAATATTAAGAGTGGCCTATAATTAATCATCTCATTTTTATATGGTATGTAGGTAGATAAAGTTACCTTGTTCAACCTAACATTGCCAGCGATTATCCTCATCCCAGCACTCCAAATGAGGGAAAATACATTCCATGTTCTCCAGATTAGATTCTTATAGCTTACCATGGTTCCCGTTTTTACTTTATTTTTATTATAAAATCACAAAGTTTTTCTTTCATAAGGGACTTATGGATACAGCACAATTTAGGAATGAATAGTCCAAATTGTAGATATCGGGTCATTTACCCATGGTTATACAGCTAATGAGCAGAGAAGTTTAACTTCAATAAAATTAGGTTTGGTGACCTTAAGAATTAAAAAGAAAAACAACAACGGCTTTGCTATGTGTATGGTAAGCCTGGTTTCTCTTATGGCGATTTAGAAGAATAAGCACAGTTGATCAAATGCAATGTGCCTTACAGAGGTTTAAGATATTAATTTGCATCAGGTCAAAGCATCGACCATTAAAAAGTAATTACCACATCCATTGCTTTTGATTATTTTCCATTTGTGTGATTCATTAGTATAAGCAAAATGAGGTAAAGTTTGCAGGTCAAGAATAGTCAGTAAACCTTCTTAAGATACTTCTGAAACCTTCACCGACTGTGTGATAGCCCAATGTCTGCTTTAGACTTGTCTTTTTCCTCCGTTTCGTGTGTTTCTTGTGGCTTAATGAGTTTTAGAAATCAATGTCACTACCCTGGAAAGCTTTCAAATGACGGATTCCTGCTTACAACATACTTATATGGCTTCCACTGTTTCTGCCCCTCCCTGAGCTCCTGGTGGCCCAGAGATCCCTGGAAAGGGTCAGTACTCATTTCAGCATCACAGTGAAGAGGCTGAACACTATTACACAATGGGATCTTTCTGTCTTAACTTTACTGGAGTCTAAGCCAATAAAATTAACATCTCTCTCAAGGGATTCAATACAGTCATGTGTCTCTTAATGACCAGAATGTGCTCTGAGAAATGTGTCATTAGGTGATTTTATCATTGTGTGAACATCAGAGTGCACTTACACACACCTAGATGGCATAGTCTCCTACACACCTGGGTTGTGTGGGATAGCCTGTTGTTCCAAGGCTATATAAGTCTGTACAGCATGTTACTGTTACAAAGCAGCATGAGATTGAATTAAGCACAGAGGAAAATGATGCAATCGAGATGTGATAAACAGGAGATAAATGAGGCTGCTGCCAGCATAGCAGAGCATGAGGTTTTACAGCAAACTTGTTTTAATAAGTAGAAAGACTATGCTTTAAAATAATGATTGAAAGTGTTTTATAACACAGATGTACAATAGACATATGGAAAGATGCTCAACATCACTAATCATCAGGGAACTGCGAATTAAAACCACACTGAGATATCACCTCACGCCTGTCAGAATGGCTGTCATCAAGAAATCAACAAACAACAAGCGTTGCTGAGGATGTGGGAAAAGAGAGAACTCTTGTACACTGTTGGTGGGATTGCAAATTGGTATAGACACTATGAAAACCAGTATGGAAGTTCCTCAAAAAATTAAAAATAGAACTACTTTTTGACCCAGTAATTCCACTTCTGGATATTTAAACAAAGAAATCCAAAACACTAATTCAAAAACATATATGCAGCCTTGTGTTTATTGCAGCATTATTTACAATAGCCAAGATGTGGAAGCAACCTAAGTGTCTATTGATAGATGAACGGATAAAGAAGAGGTAGTACATATATACAATAGAATATTACTCAGCTATAAAAAAGGATGAAATCTTGCCATTTGTGACAACATGGACAAACCCAGAGGGCATTGTGCTAAGTGAAATAAGTCAGACAGAGAAGGGCAAATACCATATGGTTTCACTTACACGTGGAATCTAAAAAGCAATAAATGAACAACAACAAAGAAAAACAGCAAGAAACTCATAGATACAGAGAACAAATAGGTGATTGCTAGCTTGGACAGTGGTTGATGGGATCGGTTGAAAAGATAAAAGAATTAAGATGTACGAATTGACAGTTATAAAAACAGTTACGGCAATATCATGTATAGAATATAAAGTATAGTTAATAATATTATAATAACTGTATATGGTGTCAGATAAGTACTAGATTTATTGGAGTGATCACTTTTTAAGTTGTCTAATTATTATTTTGTTCATCTGAAACTATATAATATTGTATGTCAACTGTAATTGAAAAATAAAAAAATAAAAGATGTAAGAAAAAAAGATAGTATAGTAAATACATAAACCAGTAACATATTTGTTTACTGTCATTATCAAGCATTTTGCACATAATCGTACCGTTACACTTTTATACCACGGGCAGCGCAGTAGGTTTGTTTACACTGCATCACCGCAAACACATGAGTAATGTATTTGCCTCACAACCTTACTATGGCTACAGTGTCACTGGGCGATAGAAAACTTTCAGCTTCGTTATAATCCTGATGGGACCATCATATACGTGGTCTGTCATTGACTGAAACATCATTATGTGGCACAGGACTGTATAACTTATTTAGATTTGCCACTTCCACCAATAAATAGGAACACCATATGTAATTTGTATACTTGTCAGCTTGTCGTGGATCTTTTTCTTTTTCTCAGATTCCTTTCTCTAACTACCAAAAACCCCTAGTGAATATCATTACTTTATATGTTTAGAAAGGGGTAAAATCTTCAGCAGGAGGTGGGAAAAGAAGCGGGTAGTGGTAGTGTCTCTATGATCTGTGCTCCTTCCAGTGGGGGAGCCACACAGGGAGAGTTAAAGCAGCTTAGATTGTTAGAGACTCACTGTAGACAGGGACTTGTGCTTTTTCTATGGAGACTGTTTTCTGTCCACTACCTAAGGGCCTATTTTGATTGTGCCTCATTTTTTTTCCCTTGGGGCAGCAACTATAAAACAACCAAATCAATCAAAATTTCCAGTGAAGGTATATATCTTACGCTTTAGAGTGTGGGCTTCCATTTATATAACTTATTTCCCTCTCCCGGTCTCTCTTGTTCTCTTACTCTCTAGCTTTTTCATTCTTTCTGCTCTCCATTTTCAAGGTTGAGTTATGGAACATATTGACAGTCGTACAGAGAAGTAGGCATTATTCCTGCCAACCACCCATTCCTCCATTCAACAAAAATTTAAACATCTAAAATTTGCATATTTTCAATAAACTGATTTTGGTCTCCATAGGTCTATTGTTGGAATAGCATTTAGGAGCCTTATATTTGTTTGTTTTGATTTTTTGCTTGTTTTGTGTTGGTTGGTTAGTTTGGTTATAAACCAGATGATTTGTTTTCTTCTTATTTTTGCTGGGGCTGCAATCTAGCTTGTCGGGAACAAACTCTGTAGAAAATAACTTTATTTCATAGCAGCCTTTTCCTAATTTCATTTGTCTCGGGATGCAGTAAAATTGAACAAACACAGCTCATCCCACATTCTGAAGATGGGACACATTTATCAGGTAAATCCGTTGGCATTATTACCCCATTTTGATAGAGGAATTAGCCCTGGTGCAATGTAAAACCAAAAAAGTAAATTAGCATTAAAAACTTAATGTTTTATTGTTGAATTCCCTGACAAGCTGTCTCTTTCCAAAATCCTCATTCAACAAGACAACACAATTCTATTGGCAATCTACACAAAGCGAAATACAAAATAGTGATTTTAATATTGTGGGAGGTACTTACTAATTCAATTACTTTATGAGTTCAAATTTCTTTTTTTTAAATTATGTACTATTGCATATCAAAACAGAAGAGAAGACTATATTTTCTTTTTAAAGCACATGATATATGAGATTTTTGCTTATTTTCTCTAAATTAAGCTGGTTATTATGATGGTATTTTGATACCCTGATTTGATTAATAAAGATTTTAGGGGCATTTTCAAGCAGTAAATAGCCTAGACATTATAATCTAGCTACAATGGCACATGAACAATTTTATTTTAGATAATACTTCATGCTCAAACTCAAAAACAGCAAATAGAACCACATCACTTATATGATTTCAAAAAACTTTCCAATAAGAGAATTTAACTACTAAAACCCAAATTCACTTTGTGAACTCTAAGGGGATCAGGATATGCCACCCCAAATATACCATTTTGGCATAAGAATTATTTTGAGCGAAAGCATTTGAGTACTTGAAATTCTTTATCTGCCTAAAAGAACTCAATCGTCATAAATCTACATCCCTGGAAGAATTCTACCCTTCTTTTCCTGGAGGCAGAAGTCTGCACCACACCCAGACAGACATTGTTACAGCCATTATATATCCCCTCTATTCTCCTAAAGGCCAAAGTCATTCTCAAAGTCATTTGTTTTCCCAGAAGTACTGCTCTGCCGCTCTTTATTCCCTGTTCTGATGGGGTATAAGCCCCAAATTCTAACTGCCTCTTTGAGTTACTTTCTTTGTGAACTCCTTGTGCCTAAGCAAATAATTAAATCTGTTTTTCTCTCTTGCTAATCTGTCTTTCATCAGTTTAATTGGCAGGTCCTAAGAGGGTAGAGAAAAAGTATTTTTTTCCCCTCTCCAACAATCCCTAAATGTTGACTGCGTGGGTTCCACCTTAATATATTTTCTTACCCATAAATCCTTTGTTAGTGTCTTTAAGAAGAGAATGGCCATATGCTGCAGTTTCCCTAGCCTTGGTTTTCATCTGTTTTTCCTCCATAGTTATTAATAACAACTCATTTCACTCTAAAAAATTATCTGGTTTGGATAATAAATTATATGGTCATTGTATCTAAGCATTGCTTTGCTAAATTGTAAGCTGCTAGAGGACAGATTTCCTTTAAATACTAACACGTTTCCATTTTGTTTGCAGGTTACATAAAAATTTTTTTTTATTATCATATTTCATCATTAGCACAATCCTTCAAGGAAGACTCATCCAGTTAAAGATTTAGCCAGTTTTTTCCAACAGATATATGAAAAGGCGCTCAACTTCACCAGCTGTAAGAGATATGCAAGTCAAAACCACATTATTAACAAGGAATAACAAGTGTTGAAGAGGATGTTGAAAATAAGGAACACTCATACACTGTTGGCGGGAATGTAAGTTGGTACAGACACTGTGGAAAACAGTACAAGAGGGTCCTCAAAAAAAATAAGAATAGAGCTACCACATAATCTAGCAATCCTTCTTCTGAGCATCTACCCTTAGAATGTGAATACATTTATTTATAAATATATATGCACGCCTATGCCTATGTCTATTGCAGCATTATTCAGTGGCCAAGACATTAAAACAACCAAAGTGTTCTTTGATAGACAGTTGGATAAAGAAGATGTGGTACATATGTACAATGGAATATTACTCAGCCATAAGAAGAGATGAAATACTGTCATTGTGACGACATGGGTGGACCTAGAGTGTATTACACTAAGTGAAATAAGACAAATTTTTGGAAAAGGACAAGAACCATATGATTTCACTCACATGTGCGATATAAAACAGAAAGCAACAATGAACAAACAAAACGAACAAACAAACAAAAAACCCTCATAGACACAGACAGTATTATCGTGGTTACCAGAGGAGAAAGGAGGTAGGGGGAGGTTGAACTGGGTAAAGGGGTCAAATATACAGTGACAGAAGGAGATTTGACTGTGTGGTGAGCATCATCAGTACACAGACAATGTGGGATAGAACTGTACACCTGAAACTTATATAATGTTATTATCTGATGTCACCCTAATACATTTAATTAAAAGAAAAAAGATTTAGCCTGTTTCAGATGGGAAAGGAGGGCTGCAGCTAAGGCAAGAACATAATTTTTCGACAACATTTTTTCCTAGTTCTTTGTACCGTTGGCCTAATGCGAAGTCTCACTCTTGTAGTTACTCAGCCAACATTTATTGAATTAAATTTAGAGACAGCATCGAGTCCTCAGAGAAAAGAACCAGCCTGCTGACATCGCCTGAAACAGTTTTTCCTAGTTAGGGTGAAGAGACATAAAAAATGATGAGAAGGAAGACTGGGGATTTTGCTGTTCTAACATTTCTCTTGACCCCAGCAAGAAAGATGCTCTGACTTCCTCAAGTCACCAAAGGAATCACACTGATCTGATGTTCTAACTTTTTTTTTTTTTTTTTGGAAGAAGCTTACTCAGGATTGCTAGAAATAAGGAAGAATTTATGAAAGAAACGCGAAGAAGAATTTCTCAAGGAGCCTTGCTGATGTCTCCGCATCTGGACCAGTGGCTCTGCTCTGGCGGCCCAGGGCGCAAAGTGTGTTGCTGGGCTCCGTGGCGAAGACATTCGTCAACATCTCAAGAAGCTGCCACCCTAGCTGCAGCTCATTTTTTCCTGTAGCCTGTCTCCCTGGCCATTTTAAACCATCACTGCCTCAACCCTACGGGCGGTTTTCTGGCAGCCGACTGATGTCTGAGGAATATAGAAAATAAGGTCATTAGCTCTCCTCCAGTTAAGTCATGCCTGTCATTTGCAGTAAGAGAACCTCAACTCCATGTCCTTGCTCAAGCAGAGGCATTTATTATCCAGACGAATTGCCCCAGAGATTGTTTTATTTTAAACATTTCGGGGACTCTGCATAGTTACTTCATACTTGTGTGCGCTCCCATTCTGTATAAATCCTCGTCTTCTGATGGAAAGCTGCCTGGGAGGATGAGTGTGCGCATGCGTCTGACCCTCACCACTTGCTGGCAGGTGGATGTTAATGAGAAGTGGCTCCCTGCTTCCGGAGCAGCTTTTCTTTTGTGACATTATTTCTCTGACATCTCAGTCTTTCCAACACTTCCCTGCTGCTTCCTCCAGGACATTAAAAACAATTATCTTAAGAAAAATAAAGCACGGCCGTTCCCTTTCTCTCTCTCAAGCTCACCCCACGGGTGCTTCAGTCCTCTAGGCCTGTCTTTTCTGAGGCAGCGGAGTATGATGCAGGGCTTCAATGTCTTTGCTTCTGACTAATTTCAGCAAGGGTTGTAAATCCCGATGATAGAAGTTTATCCTTTTGATTCGAGATACATGTCTAAAGTTGGGCCCTCAGAGGAGTTTTTGCATCTACTGCATTTTCTTTCTCCACAAAATCTGAACACAAGTGGCTTGGATTATTGACTCATGACCACATTAGAAATTCCTTAACATATAATTTCCTGGGTGTTAGAAATTTGAATAGCAAGCAAAACACTTTTCACATACAATATCTTTCATGCATCCTTAGTGCACACACACACCCATCCATCCACCACCACCACCACATCACACACACACAGCTCAGAATGTATTTGGGGGAAAAAAGTAACTTGGAGCGTTTACTACATACGCCCTTTGAGGCTGAAATTTAAATAAACTAAAAAAAAAAATCTTTCTTTCATTTTTGAAGACAGAGAACAAGGGAGAAATAACCTTTAAAAAAAAAATCTCATGATTTTTTTCAATGAAAGGAAGATTACAAATCTGAGAGAATCAGAGTTCCAACATGGTAGAAATACTAAGCTTTACTTCCTGCAACTATTTCTAATGAAGTAACTGAACTGCGTTGCATGTGGTGAAATACTGTTCCACTCAAAAAAACTTTTAGTTAAACTTGCAGCATTTTTCAAAGATGAGAGGAACCATAGCTCAGTTTGCACAATGTGTTTGAAACGAGGTTGGTTAGCCAGGTATTTGCCACCAAAAAGCGATGTTTGTTTTCTTAAGAGAGAACTTGAGAAAAAACACGATCTGGGCTAGGAGGGCCAATACACTAAAAAACATTGTTACATAAATTATTTAATCATGCTATACTTTCCTTTGATTTTTAATACTATTTTATAGTAGTATGAAGTTCATTAACGGCTCAGAGGAAGGAACAATAATAATTAAATTATTAATGTGATGCTCAATGCCTAGCATTTCGCTACACTTTAATTGAGAAATGTCATTGATTCAAAAGATGTTTACTATGATACCATCATCTCACCTGTTAATGGTCTTTCAGCTCTGTGATCCTGATTTAAAGAGTTTTAAAAGAAACTTTTTTTTTTTTGACCATAAATATTCATTGAACTAAGTTACACTCATGTGGATTTTGAGTGAGTTAAGGTTTTAGCATTTCTAATAGATGGCTTTACTAAATGGTTCCTAAACACATTGTACATTAACAGGACTATCTTTAAAAAGATATTTTCAAAATGTTGAGACTCTCAATCTAAGCCAAAGTGTGGATCCCAGACCATCGGGATCAGCATCCCCTAGAAACTTATTAGAAATGTAAATTCTTGGGCCCCATCCCAGACTGAATGAATCAGAAACTGGGGGTGTGAGGCACAGAGTTTTAACTGTCTGTGTTTTAACTCTCCCTTCATGTCCTTAAATGCTAAAATGAATAGCCCCGGGCCTACTCAAAGCTAGAAGACTTTTGAAATAAAATGTTCTTGGGTATGTGTCTGTCAGTGTAAGTTTGGCTCTGGATTACAACTGACGATATTCTTTCAGACATCTGCAGTCCATATATATGAGCGAGATGACCATGTCAAAGAATTAACTTGGATTTATTAGTAGTAAGACGTTCGGAATGAAACACAAAGCAATTTATTCCCTCTTCAGCTGTAGAATTATTTGTGCCTAGTAGCCTTACTCAGAAATTGGGAGTTAGTAGACTAGGGATAGGGTCTCGTGATCTACATGTTTAGCAAGTACCCCCAAAAGAGATAAACTGCCACAGAGAGGACTCACACCAGTGCATTTAGAGTCTCAAATAGCTAAGAGATGAATGAGGACAGAACAGAATACAGAAATAAGAAAATTGAAAGAGAGTCAATTTGGAGCCTTATCACAAAGTAAGTGCAAAATCCTTGCTTGGTGGCTGTTTTCCCCGCTGAGGGCTGACGCCATTAATAATCACAAAGCACACAATATTTGCTCACACAATATTCATCGTCCAGAGCTATGCAAATAGCTTTAGTTGATCTTTTCTTCAAAGTACCCTAGAAATCTCATTAAGAGGAACTAATCCTGAATTCAGTTTGGTGTTCTAACTTTAATAAGCTTGTGTAAAAACAATAAAAACATACCGGTACAGAGAAGAGCAAACATAATTAGGGGTTAACAACACAGGACCCCAAGGAATGATCGTTCACACTATTTTGCAGTCATTCACTACCTCTCATATTTGGTTTTGCTGTGGACCAATGACTCTCTAGTGAGGTGTGCAGTGACATGGAGAGTGGGAGGGGCCAAGAACAAAGCATCAGCAGACCCGAGTTCTAGTCCTGGCTAGAATGTTAATTTGCTTTATGACCTTGACCTGGCAAGCCTCTTGACTCTGAGTCTTCCAGTTTTTTCATAAAGATAGTAATGTTATCTACCTTGGAGGTAGTTTCATGGGTGGAATGAGGTAAACGTAAAATTGCTTTGAAAAACAAAAGCAATAATGCAAACAAAATGTTTGTGTCTGTCTGTCTATCTAACATTTATCTATTTATCATTTATCATCTATCTATATCATCTATTGCTAATTCTTACCATAATATTGAGAGGATCTACTGTTTTTAGCTTGAAAAGATATAAAATGACAAGTGATTTAAAATAAGTTTTTTTAAATTGTGAAAAAAAACATTTAAATGAGAATCGTCTTAATTCAGCAACAAAATTTAGGTGGGAATAAGAATTCTTACTGAAAAGATTCCATTAAGCAACTTGTAGAGAACCGTGTGAATGCAAAAGACAATCACCAGACAGAACTGGTTTTCATCTGGCACTGTTTTTATGGGATGGAATGAGATTAGTTGATTTTTTGTAGACTATAGACATTAATAAGTAAAGGACATTTTAACTTTCCCTAGAGGAGCCATGAAGTAAATAGGGAGGTGAATTATACATAGAGGGACCATATAACTTGCTATCCAAACTAGGACACTTTTAAGAGTAAAAAGGGGCACTATTAATAATTACACAGGACAGCAGGCATAAACCAGGACTGCCCCTGGTACACCGGGACCTATGTCACTGAGTTATAAACACCCCTCCCCGAGGTGAGTAAAATGTCAGAATAAAATCATCCACAATAAAATTCTGAAATGCAGACAGTTTTTTTTTTGTACCAAGGTCAGTCGTACCAGCACTGGACTGAGCAAACGTGAGAGTGGAGGACTGTGGAAACCCGAGGGGTGCGCTGAAGGGGGCAACTTCAGGCAGGAGGGACAGAAGTGCTCCCGGGTTTCTCTGAAGTGAAGTATCAAGCATGTGCCTGAGCGGCTGTCTGCTGAGAAGTCACCGTACCAGACGCACCAGCCTGGTGTGTCAAGTGTGGAGATGAGTGACTGTGAATAGAGCTTCAGGCCAATGTCAAGTCTACCAAATAGAGTTGCAAACAGCTCCCAGTCCTGCAAGCAAAAACTACAGACATAAATCAAAGAGCAATCTTCCAATGCCGGCAGTGTGGGAAAGACTGGCCACTTGTCACGCTTCGGTGTTCTCGCCCGTTTCGCACGTGGAGAGTAATCACAGTTAGTGGTGTCATCTGAGAGTTAAGATGGCAAGGGCAGAACTTGTCAGTGAGGTAAACGGAGAGAATTACATGCACCCCCATCTAGAGATACAATTTACCTCTCGCCATTTATATTAATCCCAGAAGCATAAGGAATTACTTAAAAATATCTTCTCTTTGAGGTGTTCTTTCTCAGGATTTCTAAAAAATGCCTTATTTCCATGCCTTCTTTCCTTATCTTCAGCACCTGTTTATGAGAACATATCACAACCTTATTCCTGCCAGGCTAAGAAGAGATTTTACTAAAGGGATAAATCAGGTTCACGGTAATCACATATTATAGGGATGGTTCTAAATTTTGCATAACATATAACCTGGCAACACTTGAAGGCCAGGGGAACTGCCCGCTCCTGGGAAAGGTGGGAAGTCAAAAGCAGGAGATGCGGCACAGTGTTGCCGTCAACTTCATCCTGGTCCTCAGGTAAGTGAAGTCGGGGGCAGGAGTGGCGTGCAGTGGTGGGCGTGGCCTTCCATGGCTGGACCGTTGGCTTTATCATCTGTCATTGGTTCTTTCGATGTGTCTGATATAAATTTTATAGTGTCAGTCTTTCCAATAAAAAATTCCTTTTTGTTATTTCCTTATGGAGATAGTTATAGAGTAATTGAGAAAGAAGTTTTTCATGTGAGGGCAAGAAGCACAAAATATATATTTATATACCTTTATTTATGTTTTGGCTTTTTTTTTTTTTTTAGCCATATAATTGCCCCTGAAGGAAATGGTGTCAAATGTTGGCATTTGTTTTATGTTGTTACAAGAACATGAATAGAATAGGCCTAACATTTCCTTTCGTTGACTATAAATCCATTTTCATTATGTGTTATACATTTATTGTATAAAGTTCTATATGATCAATTCACAAAATAATGCTGCAACTTGCATTATTACTAAGCCCTCTGACATAATGAATACATTTAAAAACAGTCATGTGATATTAATATTTTTAACTAAATAGCAGTAGACACAGAAGCCAGGGCATTGTTATCGCCAGGGCACTAATCCAGTCTTGGAACAAAGTATAAATCCCACAATTAGCTCACAACTGTTTTCCAGCACAGCCTTTCTCAGTAAATACATTAAAAGGATTTTAAAACAGCTATTTTTCAACTTCTGGCCAAACCATTTCTTCTTATGGAGAAAGAGCAATTTCCGCAGCCGGGTGAACTTTATGATATTTTCCCCTCCCATTCTGATAAAACGGCTGGTCAGCATTCCACTGTTCAATTTCTAAATCATGTTATTTCCAGAAAAGAGTTTTCTTTCTGAAAACCATTCAGTCCTCTTTGCCAAATAAATATACCCACATATATATTTTCCTATTTTTCAGGATGGTAACAGTAGTACTTGCGGTGAGCGGGCCGGCCTTGGGCGGTCCGGGAAAGGCCTCAGGCTGTGCCCGCGGGCGGCGCCTCATTGGTTGGCGCGGGGGTAGGTTCTCTGCGCTTCGTCGTATTCTCCTCAGATGGTCCCCACTTGCACACATTTGACAATTGCTTGGCAGTTTGAAGTTTTATTTTGGCTTTGATGTCTCAAGCTTCTCTTGTTATTTTTTTTTTAATTTCAATTTTTTAATTTTATATCCTTTCATTCAAAGGTGAGGTTACATCCATGAGATAAGCCCCTCTGAAGTCAGAAAACTAATCTCTCTTGATCCTGGGTGTTGCATGAAAATAACGCAGTATTTAGGCTTCTTCAGAGGACATTGCCAAACATGCCATGGCTAGATTCCCATGAATAGAGCATCCTAATATCTGGCAGATCCTGGCTTTCCAGGGTACAGAACCCACAGCTAGGTCTTTGAAGGAAATGTAAAAAACGGTCAACTGTTTAAGGACATAATGCGAATTTTTATAGGCTCATCTAATTCTAAAACTAGACTGCTCTCTGAACGCTCGGGTTAAAGCTTCACTCACTTGGAATCGTTTCACACACAGGTTAATTTCTCACTATTGATTTTCTCCACTATACAACTTGAAAGCTTCAAGATCTCTTGACCGCCACACAAAAAAATCTCCGTCAGTTTAAAAAGAATAATCCTTCAAAAGAATGCTTGAAAAATCAGTAAAGATAACAAAATAGTTCTTTCCCAACTATCAGTGGGGCAGTTTAACTGGACATTTTGATTAAGTTTTGAGGAGAGAACAAAATCATGAACATTTACAAGAAGAGGCTTCGTATGTTAAAGCTTCTGAATGCGAATGCAGCTCTGGTAGGCATCCCCAGGGAGTCACAGTATTCTCATCTAGTGACTGAAGATTTCAGATCAAATCAGAGGAATAATGGGAACCATCTTGGGTATCTGAATGAGGTACCACAGAACAGGAAGAATAGCACTGGATGAGGGTCAGATGACCCACCTGCCCTGCCAGGAAGTAGGACTACGCTCTCTGGGCTTATTATTCATCTGCAAAAACAAAAGTATTGGGTTCTAACAGTCTACCCAGTTCTAAAATTCCAGGCTTCTATACCCAAGATGATACACACATTTTTTTTTATTAACAGGAAAACCAAATTAAAACGAGAGCAAAATAAAAACTTCTTTCTACTTGAAAAAACTTGAGAAATTAAATATGACTCTTTTCTCTAGAGAATTCTCTCCCATTCCCATTATTTCTCTCCCATTCCTATTATTATTGAAAAGTACAAAAATTCTTTTAAGGATTAAATGTTCCATTTAGTTTTTTAATCTTTTTTCATCCCTGAAATATTGTCCCATTTACAGAAAATGGTGTTAGAGCACTTTATTAATGGAAATTCCTCCTGTGTACTTCCAAGTAAAACAAAAACGTTATTAATATCAATAATATAAAACAAAACAAATTCAAAACCAAACAAATAAAACCTCTTCTACGTCCTGAGGACTGATTAAACAGAATCGAAGTGAACCAAGACATTGTCACATATTACTTGGAGTGTAGATTTATTTGAGTTTAAGAATCTCCTTAAACAATTGCATCGACCTCACTCCATTTCCTTCCTTAATAAAAATTATGACTGGACAAACATCAGACTTTGAAAATTCTAAAAATAATAGAAAAGTAAAAATAGATTTCCTAGGAAAACCCCTCCCCTAAACCTTACGGTTTCGCTGCTTCTGTGAAATCTTTCTCTTTGGAGTAACTTGGTAGCATGGTGTTTTGTTTTTATTTTTAAATTGGATTCATACAATGGCACTGAATTAGAACTTCAGTTGATTGGTGGAGCATAAACTCTTATGAACAATAAGTTACTTCTGCTCTAAAAGGAGAATGGCAAATGCCAAGAATGGAAACAGTGGAAGTTCATTTCGTGATGTAATGTAAGATTTACATTAGATAGCACACCCTCATTCAAAAATAAAACAAGAAAACGGAATGGTATAAGCACTCTAAAATCATCTGCAGCACTTTTAAGGGTTAAACCTGCTTAACCCATTCTTAGTCAGAGAATGGCACCGGAGAGTACAGCTCCCCCCACTCAGTGTGGCTAGTGCTACACCTGCGGTGTGTCCTCGGGTTCTCAGAGCAGTCATGCACCCCCTCCCACCCGAATGATAGGATCCATTCATAGCTACTCACTACTGCAGGATTTGACCTGAGAAATGCGAAGATTATTAACTCAGCAGTTGTTTTGAAAACTTCCTAAATAATCTTTGCCCTTGGCCAGCAAGGGAACTGCTAGTCTCAAGTTCTCAGAAGCAGCTGGTGAGGTTCTCGGCCAAGTCCTTCAGATGCAGGAAGTTCTTTGGGACAACCTACTTTGACCGACAGATCTTGAAACCAGGCTTTCCAGATCTACGTAATGTTATTCCTGACTCCTTCGACCCAGATGCTGGCAAAAATTTAGTTTTTATAACTGTAGGTAATCACATTTTCTTCCTTTCCGTGTTCTTTTTCCTTTTTTCCTAGGAGCTGGCATGGTGGTTAAATTTTTCTAAAACAGTCATATTAATATGTTCAAAAATCCACTGCTGAGTCTCAGACAGAGGGTCACATCTGGCCATGAAAATCTTCTTCTCTGCAGGGTTGCAATCCATGCAGCTGTTGCTCACAGGATGGAATAATGTTCTGTCCTGGAGAGATCAAAAAGAAACGACTGACATAGTATATGGTGAACGGTTAGAACCCAAAATATACAGAGGAAGTAAAGCCTCCCTGTTTACACTTCAGTTTCTACCCACAGTGTGAAAAACAGACCATGTCCCAAATCAAATCGAACAATAGCAGATTGAGTTGCGCACGGAACGGTTTCCTGAGATCCACTGGTACTACATAGGGCCTCCAAGCAGGTTTGGTCAGGAACAAAGAATTCATTCGTTCATTGATTTTTTTTTTTTTTAAGAGTTCATTCATTTCTTACTCTGTGGTAGGCATTTTGCCATATGCTTGGGTTTTGAAGATAATAAGTGCGTGAGGTTGCTTGTGAAGCAGTTAAAAATCTAGCTATTTGGGAGAGGCGTGTACACAGAAACAGTTATTCTGTCCACAAACAACAACCACCACCACAACAACAACACACACACACCCACAACCAGAAGAGTTCTAATTTTTTCTGTCCTTGTACGGAGCCTCTAATGGGAAGGAGAAATACAAAACAGGAAAGAAACAAGCTAGGTGCTCAGGTGCCCTAATCGGAAGATGACTATGGGGAAGGGAATAAATGACACACAGGTAACGTCTCAATACACAAACTCCAATTCGTGAGCACTTGAACTTTAGTCTCTTCTCAACCCCTTTATTGCCATTATAGATCTTCTTATGGTGTAATTCTCATTGCTTTCTGTAAAATGGAGGAAGCAGTGTTCACTTTTTTTTTTAAGTTGCTAAGTACATAATAAAGATAACAACTCTGTGAATGAAAGGTACAACCAGGGCACAAAGTGTAAGTGGTGTGAGCAAGCCCACTATCTGAATAGGCTTTATTAACACACACTCCTTTTTATTGTGCTAATAGGGAAAAGGAAGTTAATGCTAAGAGAAAAAGGATCCTTTGTTAACTAGTAATTAACTTTTGTCTCATAATGTCTATCTATGCTAAAAAAAAAAATGCCAATAATGTGGAAAACCTTCCCCAAATCACTGCTTAAAATTTAGAATTAAATAATGTTTTATTATTTACTTTAGAAAATGTTTACTAGAGGTTCTGATTATTTTCTTTACTGGGGAATATTAGATTTACCATGCTTTTAGAATGTAAGAGTTTCTCAGACACCCTGTGTAAACATTTCTGGATTGCTCTTGAATGCTGACTCCACCAAACAATATTTAACATTCGTTTAGGACCAGGATGTTTGCATAGTTAGGCACTGGGTGAAGAAAGGAAGAGCAAGAAAGGAGAAAGGCAGCTGCCTGCAATTTCATTTCCATGTTTCTATTTTCAGTGTAAACAAAGAGCTATGCCTAAGACAAAGGCTCAGTTTTCTGTTCCCCTGAACATTTCCTGAGTTTATTGTAGATTTGACTTTCCTCACACAAAGAGGGCTCCTGAGGCCTCCCTCCCATTTCTTCACCCTCTGCTTCACTAACTCAGCTGCTGTTTGGCCCCAGAAAAGCTCTGAGGAACTCTCTCCTACTCTGGGTGAAGGGAGCAGACTCCAGGTGGAAGGAGAGAGCTCCGCAGCTCCTCCACACCCCTCTCTCTGGGGGTCCCTTCCTGCCAGCACAGATCCCTTCTCCCAGCCACTGTGGCTTCTTGGGCAACAGTCTCCTTCACTCCCGTGTTCTAATCTCTCCTAGCATCACACATGCTCAGTCTCCTACCCCCACCTTCTACCAGGTTAGCTGCATAGGCCTCACGTATTTAGATCAGTTTTTCAAAGAGCCATTTTTAAGTGGTTATATTCATGAAAATTCAATCTGACCTGCTAAGTCCAAGTCCTAATTCACTCTGTTCCAGGTTCGTGTACTTCTTTTCCTGCTTAACTATCTGTATTTCTTCCTATTGTTACCCTTATCAATAGCTCAAGGGGGCTCTCCATATGTTCACAGTTTCTTCCCCGAAGCACATATTCCCATTAAAGCTGAAAACACACACACACACACACACACACACACACACACACACACACACACACACACACACACACTGAGAAAAGGAGAAGAAAATGTTTCTATTCTCTTCCCTTCACTGGCTTGCGTGCCTCAGTGCAATGCAAGGCCAAACCAGATTTTCCAAACATTTAATTTTCCTGAACGCTGTTTTCTGAGCCATAAGGTGATCAGATTTTTCCAAATCTCAAATTGGAACACACGCTCTGATAATTACAGGTATATTCACAGGGACAACCAGGCAGATATGCAAATTAAGCACTATTCTGAAAAATCGAGAATGTATTTTCTGTCAATGGACTTCATGTTCTCATAAAAGTTGAAATCCCTACATCTATCTATGTCTGAGAAGCTTCATCAGTAAAACGAGGGGGTGGAGAAGATCCATCTCTAGGGTGTCTCCCAGCCATAAAATTGAATGCACATTTTGTTCCAAAGTTCACTTATGACAGAGACAAACAACAGGACATCAAACTAGAGACTATCAGCGTATGCAATGAACCAACAGATTGTTTTCTGCTTATAGCCTGAGCCCTGCTCACCCTTTTCTTTGGGACATCTGGTAGGTCCTAGAGGTGAAACTTCTGGAAGCATCTTCAGCCTTTCCCAGAGCATGCACTTTTCTACTTTTTGACCTTGCGGGCTACATAACTGCCATATTTATGTTTCTACTCAGCTAAGATTTTGGATTACTAAATGTCTTTACTGGTGCTTTTCCTGGCTGGAATTAAGTCAGTGGCTCGAGTGAATATTATCATTCGTGAATATTATCTCTCGTTCTATGACAGCTCTTTACTCATCTACTCGTCATCTCCTAAGTCACGACAAGAGTTGGCTTTTTTTTTTTTTCCCTTTAGAATAGACTTCTGAGCGCTTTGGCAAGTCTGCTGTTCCATAATGCTCTTTAAAGGGCGCTTTTAACTGGACTGTTCTTTGTTCAGTCCTGTGTGTCTTGTACTCCCCCATCTTCCCTGATGGCTTCCTTCCTTGTTTTTACTGTATTTGTTTTTGTCTAAGGAATTGGAAGTCCTTGAGCAGGAAAGGAAAACGTTGGGATCCAGGTTTATGGAACTGCCCTTCATAATTAAATCAGGCCAAGCGTAGTGCTGGGTGCTGGCCAATGGGTCCGTGTTGCGAAAGGTGTGGTTGGGGCTTTTCAAGTGGCTCATTGAGAGGGACGCCTCTTCCAAGAAGGCCTGCAATTGGGTTGGCATGTGCGTGACACTTTGCGGCATTCACAGACCAGCATTAAATTTTATTTGATTTCATACTTCTGTAAGGTCCGAACTTTGAAGAATGAGTACGTTGGAGAAAACATTTCACACTGTGTTCAGGGAAGTAAAAGAACCAATAAGATCGGTGGGTAAGTTCATAATGTATAGGAAGATGATTCTGAGACTAAAACTCCCACACCGTAGGAGGGGAGGCAATCTAGTGCTGGGTAAAGGGCTGGGATTTTGTTCCACAGGATCTTTGGGTCAAATTCCAGTCATGGCCCTTATTTATGGTATGACCTTGGACAGTTATTTAATTCTCTGAACCTTAGCTTCCTCATCTGTATAGACGTAATATCTGCCTCACAAGTTCGTTGTGAGGATAAGTTAAAATATGTAACATAGCTGGCACGATGTCCTGCATAACGAGTAACTAAGTAATAGTGGTTCTGCTCCTCCCTCCTCTCTATTTTTACTCAGGGAGCATCCCCAATTTTAAAAATCAGAATGCACTAACCATCTGGTCTAAGACTAGCTATTCAAGACCAAATTGCATTTTCTGAAATACTGGCAAAACATAATTTGCAAAAATTAGCACCTGCCTTAACCAGTTATCCAATTTGACACTCCAGTACCTTCTGCGTTAAGCAAAAGGATTTATGGAACAAAGGCCATTGAAGGCTCTGGAATGAGCTTTTCTGTGTCATTTGGTCAGAGTTTGCATATAACCCAGGCATTTAGGCCCTTTGCCTAAAATACAACATTCTTCACATCAGTTGAGTTCAAAAAAACTTTTATTAAGTGCCTTTTATTTTCTGGTATGTCTTGGGAGATAGGCATAGAAATAACGTAAGATGCATCTCCTGACCCAAGAAGTGGGGCAGACCGATAAGTAGATAAGAAATATTTGGCAAAAAAGTGAGTCAACAAGACTGTAGATGAGGGGAATAGGAAGATTTAGGGTATTTCGGATATTGGGAAGAACATGTGAAAAGAGAGATGTGAAGTAATAGGTACATTTATGTATTCAATTCATTCAACGAAAATTTATTTGGCACCTACTATGTATCGGGCACTGTTTTAGGTGGTTAGACTATATCAATGAGTTAATAAGCACAAATAAAAACCCCTGCCTTCTGAGCTTACACGTTAGAGGGACGGGGTAGGGCAGTAGGGCACAGACAATAAGTGAGGAGAGTAATAGGTAAAATACACAACCAGTGTGCGAATGTAAGTAGGACGGCAAGAGCAAACCTTATTAAGAAGGTGACCTTTGGGTAGTCTTAAAGAAAGTGAGGGAATTAGCCATGCAACTCTCTGGGGCAAGAGGGATCCAGGCAGAGGGAACAGCCAGTGCAAAGGCCCTAAGTGGGAAGGCACCGTGGTGGGTTAGGGAAACAGCGAGGGGGCCAGAGTGAGGGAGAGTGGTGAGAGATGATGACAGCAGAGGCAGTCGGGTGCTAGAGCATGTGCTGGGGCCCAGCAGTCATGTGGTATGGCTGGAGCGCAAGGAGCCACGGGGAGAAGTCTAGGCAATGATATCGCAAAAAGGTATCACGAAGAGACTGGGGTACAACGCTAAGACTTGGTTTTCCATGCGAGTGTTGGGAGATGGTCACTGGAGGATTTAAAACAGTGGAGCTACAATAGCTGTAGTTTGGGTGGATCATGCTAGTGGCAGAGAGAGGATGAAGTGGGGGAAGGAAGGTATTGGACGATAGCCAAGAGAACGTCCGAGGCTATTGCAATCATCCAGATTGAAGCTGAAGCAAAAGCAAAAGCAATGGGGGATGAGTAGGGGGTGATCCAAGAAACGATGTGAGCCGTATTTGAGGAGTAAATGCATAGGGCCTATGATTGATGGGATGTGGGGATTAAGGCAGAGTGGAGAAGTGGATGACTGGAAGAAACGCAGTAGTGAGGCAAGAAATACGGAAAAGGGAACAGAATTGGAGGTGTCGATGTTAATGATCTCTGTTTGAGGAATAACGATTTGGAGATATTTATGGAACGTTTAGATTTAGGTGCCCAGTAAGCAGCCGAATACAGACCGGACCTCAGGATAGCTCCTCTTTATAAACTGGGGAGAACGGAGTTATTCCCTCCTATCGACCATTCATTTCTGTGTACCATAAATTGAAAGAGAATGCTTTTGTGAGCAAGAACTCCTTCATGGCCAATGCCTTTGTGTCTAGTATGGATATGAGAGAAAAGATTTGGAATTATGAGACTATTTTTTAATCCTGGTTTTACCTCTGACATTAATCTTTGATGGACACTTAATTTGTCAGCGATTTAGGTTTTTATCTGCAAAATGAATGAGGTGGAGAGGAGGAGAGTGGCATGAGATAAGGGATAAAATTATCCGCCTTCCCACACCTTAGTGTCGTGGAGAAGAACAGGTTAATACGTGAATGTCCTTTGAATTCTGGAAGAAAGACAAACTCGGTAGATTTTTTTCTGTCTATTTTTACTGTTGGCATCTGGGAAAGTGCAAATAACCCTTTGCTAGGAGTAAAGGGGACAAAGCAGTCTTACCATCTATCCTTTTCCATTTTTTTCTTTGACAGGTAGAATTCCTCACAGGAGGAGAAAATTGGTCCTTTTGCATCAGTGACTACTTTGGTCAATCAGAAATAATGCTTCTGAATGCCCAACAGAGTTCCTCGGTGTGTGTGCAGAGGCCGTGGCAGCTGCGGCAGGCTGTCCATACCTCCTGCTCCCCTCACTGGCTTTTCTGGGCTGTAGGCAAGTGATGTGCATGAGTGTATCCTTAATTCTCCTCAGAGCAGCCAGAATCATTTAAAAAACTCTATTCTGATTTGTTAGATTCCTGCTTTTTAAACCATTCAAAGATGTCTCAGTTCCTTGGCTACATTCTTAGCAAGCCCACCAAGGTCTTTTATAATCCTGCCCTTGGTGAGATGTCTGGTTTTCTAGTTCATCATTTTCCCTTACACTCACTCCTTTCAACTGGACTCTCTGTGTTCTTCCAAGAAAACCAAGGTCTTACCTACCTCAGGGCCTTTGCACACACACACACACTAAAATACTAATACCCAGGTCTCACCTTCTAGAGAACCTCAGCCAGCCTACCCTTAGGCCAACAGCACACTGCCTTCAGAAATGTGCTTTGTCATGTCTTAGTACCTGGTGCTTTCATAGCGTTTGATACTTGTTCTTTTTTTTTTTTCCTTTAATATTTACTTGGTTAATCTTGGCCCTTTTGTTTCCATGTAAATTTCAGAATCAATTTATCAGTTTGCACAAATCAACCTGCTGGGATTGGATCGGTTTTGCATTAAGTGTATACAACCATAAGAGAACTGATACCTTCACGATGATGTCTTATTATCCTTGAACATGATTTATTTTTCTATATTAAAAAAAATTTCCTCTTAGTGATGTTTTATAGTTTTCTGTATAAAGGTCTTGCAAATCTGTTGTGAGATTTATTCCTAGTTATTTGATGCTTTTCATGGTGATCAAATGGAATCATTTTTGAATTTCATTTTCTATTTTTTGTTGCTAGTATAGACAATTGATTTTCTTATGTTTACCTTGTACCCAGGACTATGCTAAATAAACTTATTAATTTTAATAGTTTAGATTTATAACTTTTTGGGTTTTTTATATACCCACTATGTCCTCTGCGACTAGAGTGTTTTATTTTTTCCTTTCCAACTCTTATACATTTCAATATCTTTACCTTGCTCGATTGTCCTTGTTAGGCTATCCTGTACATGATGAATAAAAGTGTTGATAACAGACATCATATTTTATCTCTAGTCTTTGGAGGAAAACTTTAACATTTCACTACAAGAGTGACGGCTGTTGTGGGTTTTTGGTGCTACCACTTATTAGATTAAGTTAGTTTATTTCTATTGGTTTACTTTCTATATGGCTAAGGCTATTTATTCAGATGGGAAAAACTTGAGGATTCATAAACAGACTCATATATATAAGGCCCCTTGACTTATGACAAATGTGACACTTCTGTGCAGTGGGAAAAAATGGTCTTTTTAATAAATGATGATTGATCAATTGGATATAAATATGAAAAAGAAGCAACTCTCTCTCTCTCTTACATTGTACACAAAATATTCCATGGAATTATATGCCAAAATGTAGAATATTAAACAATAAAACTTCTAAAGATGACTTAGAAGTCTATTTTCTTAGTAAAGATTTCCAAAACAGGACACAAAAAACCCTAAATCATAAAGAATAGCTTTTCATCAAGAAACTCTACAAAAGAGAAAAAGAAAGACACCAACTAGAGTAGGAGATTTATAATACATATATCCAACAAAGCACTTGTATCTAGATATATGTTTTTTTAAAAAGCTCCCCCAAAATATGTAAGAGAAACCCATGTTAAAAATGATCAAATGACCTAACAGCTCCTTCACAAAGATATCCAAAACAGCTAACGAACATATAATATCACTTTACAACCACAGAGTGAGAAGAAGAAAAGAAAAAGAAATTGGCAATGCCAAGTGTTGGCAAGAATTATGGAACAACTAGATTCTCATGCAGTACTTGTACCGAGCCCATAGTTCTGGGGGCCTCACCAGTTCGGTGCTTGCTGGCCCAACTTCCAGCAGTTGGCCACTGTTTCTGATTTCCTAAGAGCTTTCTCTGGTCTCAAGAATAGTTCTATCTGTAAGAGCAGCAGCCCAGAGGCATCAGAGAATAAACTCGGCTTTCCTTAGAAGTGATCCTATGGAGGACCAAGTGGAGTGGTGTAGAAATACCCCAACTCCCTTGCTCTCTGAGGTGTGTTCAATGCCATTCCCAGAGATTTTCAGTAAGCTGGAGCTCTAGTTGCCCGTGGTGGTAATCCCTTGATATTGTACACTTTATTGACTTCTAGCTCTTCCCCATTTCACTTCCCCACTTCCTACCAAGACTTTTTGGGACCATCTCCTAATCAAATCACTTGCACTCAAATCCTCATTTCAGGGAAAATACATCTGGGGACACCCAATAAAAACATTTGTTTTAACAGAAAAAGACATGGGAGATAGCTCTGAATTTGGAGAGGGCGTAACAAGAGTAAATATTACTTCGGAGAGAGAAATTGCTGTAGTGACGCAGTGTATATCAGGATATCCCTCACCACTGCTGTCAGCGTAAAAAGTGCATTTGTTACATGGATGGAAATTTGATCATGTGGTCAGAAATTGTGCTAGAAATTTTATTTGGTTTATCTCACTTAATTATCCTCCTTATAATGTTGATGAGGCAGTTGAAAATCACACATGTAAAATAACTTATTCGAGATAACATTATAGTTTGAATCAGGATGAGTTAGGTCTGACAGGCAACCATTATGTTGACCAGATAACGAAGAGTCAGGATGAGAAGTGGGAGGTGGAGGCCCTTTATTTTCTACTCAATGACAAACCAAGTAAAGTTGTAAAACACAAGAATGCAATAACCAGATTTTACAGGATCTCCATTTGACTTCAGGGTGGGAGATGGATTAGAGCCGGGAAAAGACAGAAGGCAGTGTAACCCTTCAAGTCGCTATTGCAAAAGTCCAGGTGTAAGATGGAAAGGGCTGGAACTAGGGCAGGGGCTACAGAAACAGCAAAGAGAAGATGGATCTTCGAGATGTTGGCCAGGGCAGAGGACAGATAAGTGTTAGTGACCAGTAAGACATAGGGGTTGAAGAAAAGGGAAGGCAGTTTCTTGTTTCAAATGTTGGTTGATTTGAATATTTTTACTGAGGTTGCTTGAATAAGTCACTGTTCTTGTAACAGGGGTCCCCCTGGTGGTAACAGAAAACCCAGAATGGGATTCCTTATCCTGGGTACCTGCTATTATGGGACAAAGCTGTGCAACTAAACCTAGTTAACAAAAGACCACGTCACAGAAATTCCTTTTTTTTTTTTTTTTTTTTTGGTGGCGGAGTATGATATCTGAAAAGAATTGACAGAAAGTTGGGGGTGGGGGTGAGGTGAGAGTCATGAGCGAAGGTGGTCATAAGGTACAAACTTCCGGTTATAAGATGAATGAGTTCTGGGGATGTAACGTACAGCATGGTGACTATCATTGACAATACTGTATTCTACACTTCAAACCTGCTAAGAGAGTCAATCTTAACAGTAACTATCTGAGGTGATGGATGCCTTAACTAAACTTACTGTGGTAATCATTTTGCAACATATACATATATCAAATCATCATGTTGTACACTTTAAACGTATATAACATATACAATATATCTCAGTAAAGCTGGGGGAAAAATCTTCCCGAATAAACCACAACACCTAACAGCTGCAGATGGATCAGAGAGTGGGGCCTGACAACAACCTTCACCCCCTTGAGCCTCCAACCACCTTCCCTCTCAAAGAAACTTCCATAGCCCGGAGGGGGCTCGGCTGCTATCTGTGCTGCTGAATCCAACAGGCATTGGTAACTCTCGATATTGGTCTGATTTCTTAAGAGCAGGACAGTGGAAAGAGTCGAGACTTTGAAGCCAGGTGAGCCTAAGCTTGAATGTTGGTTCTGCCACAAACCTGCTGCTACAGTTTCTTCTGTGAGTTATACCTGACAGTACCTCGAAGATTGTGACACTTGAGAGAAAGTGTGTAAAGCATTAGCCCAATGCTCCCTTTACAGTTGTAGGTGAAGATGATGATTACCTTAGGAGCTTAAGAGATGACCCACTGAGGTCCTTTAGGCAATTAGTAGGGTCTTCAGGATCCTGTTGCTTCATGAATATGCTAATAAAAATCAGGACAGCCAAAGCTGTCTCAAAATATTGCTAAGCTTTTCGGAAGCCTCCAGGCCCAACTAGTGCATCTAAACGAACAAGGTAGCAACCCGGAGGGACTTCACTCTGTGCTTTTTCTCTTAAGGCCTTGGGGACAGCCCTTGAAATAGACGAGAGAAATTCTCTAAAGCAGGTACATTTGAATAGGCCTGAGCCATTGACTAAGATGAGATATTTCAGAAACTTTTCATTTTGAGCTTCTGGCTTGTTCCCGATTATGTATAAATACCTTGCTTGTTATATAAATACACAGCAAGCGTAACCTTTTGCTAAGCAATACAAAGCCAACAGCTACGCAAAGATCTGAGAAAAGAGCCACAGCACAATGGCATCTGGTGGTTCCCTTCACAGATCCCTGAGGATACTGGAAAGGATTAAGGTGTTAAAGCTGTACGTTACCTCTTGAAATCACAGCAGCCGTTTTTTTTCTCCCCAGGAGCTCTGTGTGCACATGTATTAGTTGGTCTTATCCATCTGCAAGCTTTTGTAGGCTTGCTAATGAAAACAACCATATTTTCTGGGCTTAATTGCACATTATTGAGTGTTCTGTCTCTCATGCTATAAACATACAGTAATGTGAAGTGGTCTGTTCATTAGCGGCCACCAGCATAGGAGGCAAATGGCAAATCAGGTATTTCATTGAGGTGCCCAGAAAACAACTTCTTAAAGGTTAGGCTATAACCATAAAAAACCCAAACCAAACCAAAACAAAAAATTTCCATATTGCACCACACACAGACTGTAATCATATTGAATAGCGAAAGGGTTTGACAAGATCAATTGTATATGATGAATTTCATAAGGTAAACAGCGATCCCCCCATATTACATCTGATGCCGTTCTTGTTAGATCTTTTGATTTTAAATTGTTTTGTAGAAGGATATAATAACTGAAATTACACCTTTTTTTCTGGACACATAAGCATAATCTGACAGAGGTGGGGATTCTAATATTGTGAGGATAATTCTAGGGGCCCATCTCTGACAGACAGATAGTTATCACAGGGAACGGGCATCAAAACCATGGTCCCCCTTTAACTTCCTTCCCTCTAACTTTCTGTAATTTCAGGGGATACTGACTTTACGTCGTCACCCACAGGCTAGCCAAAGCTCATGGTTAAAGTGATGAGTATGACATTTTCCTTATAGTCTAGAGTAAGGCTGAATTATGCAAACATAAAGTACAAAGGCAAACAGAAGGCATCTTCCAGCTGGCTGGAAAGTGCCCTGGCAGTTCTGTGAGCTCGAGGGAGCAGGGTGCAGCTTATGAAGTACTTGCTAATTGGCGTCCAAGTCTAGCCTTAAAAAAACAAAGAACTTCAAAAAAAAAATTGTATAATATTCTAAAAAGTTAACAAAAGATAACTTAATGAAAATATTTCAAAATAAAAATTTTATTGCTTTTTATCACACAATGTGTTTCATCTTTGTTTTTGAACTATTTTTTTCTGTCATTAACTGTTAACTTTATCATTCTTTAAACTTAAATTCCCCAAATAAGTTCCCCTTTGGTCTACCTGGGCAGGATTTTGGCCAGATTACAAATGAATCACTTTCTGTATAAGGTGTAAGGGTTGCAATAATTACATCTACATGAATGTATAAATAGTCACATAAATGTAGTTATCTTAACCCAGACAGCTCACAAACAAATGAGCCTGAGATGTATAGTAAATGAATAAATGTGTTAATCTCCTTCCTTCTCTCTCTCTTTTTCGCTCTCTCTCTCTGTGCAAATTGGGGATCTTAAAAAGCATACACATGTTCATTTGTTTATTGGGTTTGTGGTCCCTCCGTTTGGGAGCTGTCTGGGTTACAACTTGTCCCTTCCCCATAGGGCCAGTGTTCTGGTTCAAAGTCACCTTTCAGTCATAACTGGCTCTGATGGGTGCACACGTGACAAGCAAAAAACCAAATCGTGCCACTTCCCACACACTCTGTCTTGCCTCTGACCTTCGCTGGTGGTCCCCAAGTGTGTGAGCCAAATGCATATACACGTGTCCAGGTAACGATTTGCGTCAAACAGTGTGTTCGAGAAGAAAACTTTGGGTTAGAATACCTTTAGCCTGGCAGCTCGAGAATGCTCGTGGGGAGCTGTCTCTTACCTTCCGGTATCCCCAGAGCTGGTTCCCCTTCATGCCATGACAGTCATAGAGAGTGACCGGGCTGCTGTGTGAGATCGCATCGAAGCAGAATTTTCGCGTGTGCAGTGGTTCGCCAGGCCGAATATCTTCTCTCCATCCAAAAGTAAAGAGCTAACAAAGCGACAATAGCAGAAATGCTGCAGTGAGTTTAATCTAAAGGGATTTGAGAGCAGGGGGAGGCGTGACTTTCAGCAATTCAGATGTTTTGTGATTTATAAGAAAGAACCACGTCCTGGCATAACTGAGGTGTGGGAGCAGGAATGGATCATAAAGCGCTTGCTTGTAGCAGTGACAGGGGCACCTTTGGCCCAGGGTGCCAAAAAATGCAAATGAAGAACTTCCAGTTAGGTATGGGAAAAATAACAGAGGGTTCAGTGTGGGGGGGGGGGAGCAGGGAGGGGGAGGAAAAAGCAAAAGAGAGGGAGAGGTGGGAGGAAGAAGAAACTCTTTAATGAAGCTCTTTATTTAGATAAAATGTTACTGGTTCAAATGGCCCACAGTCAACTAAGTAAGCAGATTAACTGAAAAAAAAAAAAAAAAGACCAGGAGTAGGGTTAAACTGGATTGAGGCTCGCAACTTGAAAAAAATGATTTAAATGAAAGCTAAGCTCGATGAAGTAAAAAACAGGCAGATTAATTTCCTGGGGTTGGTAAGAGCCATTCTGCAGGGCGATGTAGAAAGTTTTGTTAACTCACAGTAAGAAATAGTTTATACACACATACGCACATGAGTATGCATACACACACACACACACACACACACACATACACACACAAACAGTGAGAGAGAGAGAGAGAGAGAGAGAGAGACTCCCCATCCTTAAACTGAAAAAGAAATTTCATGAACCGATATTTATGCTTACTGCACTTAATAGACTCTCATATTCCATCCAAACCTATTGATCCTAGTCTATCCCATCCTATTCATCCCCTTCTATTATTTAAAAAACGCTGCTTATGATGCACAAAATCAATTTTACAATGCATTAATTTTTTTTTTTTTTTTTAAATCACACACGCTTTTACAGGGGAAAGGTATTTTCTTGAGTCTGACCTGGAGAACTATTGGAGGGTGCAGTAGGAAAGGTCTCTAAGTGGGAAAATTGACTAGATGAGCCCTATGATTTGTTCCGATTCTAAAATTTCAGTAAGGTGATATGATTCTTACTCCAGGATTTAAGGCAGGTCTGTCTGTGTGAAGCCAAACTGTGAACTGCAAAATAAAGAGGTGTCAAGGAGCCCTGCTGGTATAAAAGCAAGCACAGTCTAGATAATGTGCTTAGCCCCTCTGCTGACCAGGCTCAGAGTGTATTTTAGTTTTTAAGTCCTACCCAGGAAATAAAATGTAGAGAATCTGGTAAAATTCCAGAAATAGCTAACAAGAACAGTTAAATAGTGAGGAAACTGCAGAAACTTGAAAGAACTGGGGTAAGTGGTCTGAATAAAATAAGGAAGAAAAGATCTAAATCAAACGTCTGAAAATTGATTGAGTCATGGTGAGTGACTATATTCTATTTCCCTGGAAGACAGGACAAAAGAGAATGCTTTAAATAGAAAGTCAGGGGATATTAGGTTAGACATTTGAATAGAGTCATGAAGAATTGAATAGTTCCTTTTCCTAGCTTTTTTTTTTTTTTTTTTTTAATGATTGTGAACTGAGACATTTTTAGATTCATTCAAATCCTGTGCAGGGGAGTGACTTCTCAGGGAAAAAGCTCTATCTGGCATTTCTGACTTTGAGCGCTCTCATCAACTCAGAACTCATTACTCCATTGGCTTTTGAAACACTGAGCTCCCGTTGCCCTGTAACTATGTGTCGCCCGTGTCCATCTTTCACCCGTCTCTTCGCCAGGGGTGCTGCTCTGGGTTCTCCCCTGCACCCTGTGTCCTCGCACCTTCTCTTGAACCTGCTCAGTTCAACTCTTGCCAATATGTTGATAACTCATGATCCAAGTAATGTTCACCTCTATGTAGAATTTCCCAGCTGCATGTCCCATGGACTTCTCGAATTCAACATATCCCAAATTCCATTGATTTTCTTCCCTTCTAAGCCTGTTCCTACCTCTATATTTTGTTTTAGTTGATGGTCAGATTATTCGACGTGCCAACAAGGGCGTCTTTTGTCTTGAACCCTTTTGTCTCTCTTACCGTCTTCATCTACCACCTGCCAAGTCTTGCCATTTTCGTCTCCTAAATACTGCTGGCAGTCCCTAACTCTCTCCACTACCACTGCTCTCAACATTTCCTGTCTGGATTACTGAAATGATCTCTTAATTAGTTTCTTTCCCACCTTCCTTTTTAGATTCCTTTCTATCTGTCCTCCTCAGCCTCCAGAGAAGTCAGATCGAGATGCTTATTTAACCATGTTGCTTCTCAATCTAAAATCCCCCAATATTTTCATGTAACGCTTAGAGTAACATTCAAACTCTTTAACATACAAACAACTCTCCGCAATCTGGCTCTTGCTGTTTTTTTTTTTTCCCCAGCTGCATTTCTTCCCTTTATTTTATGTTCGTTCCAGCAATAATAAAACATTTGCAGTCCCTTGTACTGATCAAGCTATATCTTCCCTTCTGCGTCTTTGTCCATGAAGGTCCCTCTGGGGGGAAGGCCAGCACTCCCCGGCCAACCTAGTGAGTGCTCGTCAGTGCTTTGATTCCGTTCAGCTGTTCACCATCCAAACAGCCTTCCTCTTTGACCCCCTCGCCCCTTCCCATCCCCTGTCTTCTCTCATCATGATTGTACATTTGTGTTTCTGTATCTCTTACTAGACAGCGAGATCCTTAATGGCAGGAATTATATATTTTTTATCTTTGTGTTTCTAGCACCCAGAACAATTCATAAAACATAATAAATGTCCAATAAAATCACTACCAAATAAATGAAAACTTGCACTTATTGTATTAACAGAAAGTATGTCAAGATGAATGAATCAGTCTTTTAAATCCCTTAAATAAACTTATGTTGTTTGTGTCTGATTTCAACAATGTTAACCATAGCTCTTATTTGTCGAATTTTCACTTCGGTGATTCTAGGCTCAGTTACCTATTATTGGAAAAGAAATTTCCTGGCAGATAAGCCTGCCTTTGGCATCGATTAAATATTTATTTTATTTAAATATGAAATTTCCTTGGTAGGACGAGCGGCCCGACCCACACGAGAGCCAGTGGGCTTTGCTGGTTTCTCCATTTCCCTCTCCGTCTGTCTTTTGGCCGCCGTCTGTCTCTCATTTTGGTTTTTATACAGTAATTCTTTACTTCACGTAGTCAATAGGTTCTGTGACTTTAAGTAAAACGACACATAATGAAACCAGTTTACCAAAGGCTAATCGATATGGACAATGGTGAATTTCCCATGGCATCTCATCAATGTTATAAGGACACTGAATGAAACAATGTTATTTGAGGACCTGCTGTGCTCTGTGAGGCCAGAGCCGAGCGCTGTCTCTTACCAAGCGGTCGGGGCAAATCGGGCCCCCAGGGGTTAAGTGTCTTGACTGACAGTTTTTCCTTACTTATTACCTTCTAACGTTTTACTTGTCTTACTTTTTAGTAAATGGATTTTTAGGTTGAGAAGACTATGTGTGCTATAGCAAATTTGTCTCTTGGATGGATTTATTCATGTATTGTCACAATTATATCTCAGGGCTTCCTGAGGTGACTTTTATTTCTTGTTTCTAGATTTGTTATTATAGTAAAACAATCATTCTTGATTGCTAGCTTATAGTCTTCAGTGTTTGAGGTGTTGTTGTTGTTATTGTTACCTGGTGATTATTTTCCTGCATCCGATGTGATGCATCTTCAGATTATATCCATTTTTATTCCTCTGTATCTATCGTTAGTTAAAATTTTTCTCTCTTATGTTTTTGAAATGCTTTCTGTTGCCATTTATCTTATCGTAATGGCCATATCAAACCAATCGGGCGTTGAGTGTTTCATTCATTAGACACACTTTTGTGTGTGCAATCTTGACAAAGCAGAAACAAGCAGACATGAAAGCACTGTCATTGTGAGCACTGGGTGATATTATTGTGACATGCTTAGTTTGTCTCCTACCCTGGGTGTGTTCTCTACTGACAGAAAAATGTAGATTTCACTTAGGTTTCCTGGACAATAATGCTTGATTTTTTTTAACCTCAAATCTCTCAATTTTAGAGTAAATTGATGTTAATTTCTCTACTTTCTCCTTTTAAGCGATACTTTAAAATATAGATTCGGAATGATACATAACACGGACTTCTTGCTTTAATCGTAACATGGTACGTGTAATGTTGCCTGCATCTGTATGGTATAAATAAGCTCACTAGTTTTGGTAATACAAATATACGTATTATCTTAATCTTGCTACCTGATTTGAGACTGAAAATATTTTTCTCTCTGTGGATAGCGATGTTCCATTTCATTGTTACATGGCTGGCAGAAATCTGAGATACTGCACGTTCCTCCTTGTATCTGTACCCATCAGTGTTCTGTGTCCTGAGAGTGAGACGATATGTCCCAGAATCCGTCCTTTGCAGGTCTCGGAAAGGGGGCGTTTGCTTCCTCAGCAGGATGAGGCCTGTTCTGAGGCTGTGCTTCCTCTCCAGAATGAGATCAGGGCCTGCTGCCCGGCCAAACAGCCACAGGGGCCTCCTCCCCTCCCCTCCCCTCCTCCCGGGACTGGGACTCATATTAGCAGTCGGGGAGGATGCTTTCCAGACCTACGTCTTACTATGGCCTAATTTTAGTTTTCTTTCTTGGTTCCTAAAGAAAACTGAAAGCCTGCACACAATACTGTAGTGATATCAAACAGCTAAATACACTGCCGTGAAAAAGGGAATCGCACATTTCCTCCTTCATAGAAACTAAATTAGTCATCACCGGTGTTGTGCAACAAAAGGCATTTTCTTCAATGGCCGCTCCGTTATTTCCCAGGTAACTATTGTGTTTATTCATTTCTGTTTTATTTTTGCCATTTTTAAATAAAAAGGATCATTTCAACTCTAATAAGTGTCCCTTTTGTGTTCTTTGAATACCTTTGAATCAGAAAGAATACATATAATTTTCCTGTCCTGATATACTTCTTTTCTCATTCAGAAATTTTAATCTAAATGTGGAAGAATAAGTCCTAATTCTTATAAGTCACAGAGTAATATACTGAATAAAGCTTGCAGTTAATTACTAGAAAACAAAACAGCTTGTAATGTTTTAACCTCCACGTTAATATATGGTGATACATATTTCAAATAGGATTCATTTTTCACCTCCTGTCGACCTTGTTTAATCTTCCTGTAGCTCCGTTTTCAGAGTCTCTATAGAATGGAAATGTTTTTAAAGATATTTTTTAACTGGTCTCTTTAGTGCCTCTTACGTAGTTGTCTGCTTGTCTAGTGCTGCCCTCTGCTGACTGTCTCTTGAATTACATGCCATAGATTTTTGCAGTTTTGCTTGGGGAGGGGAAACGAACGAACAATTTTTAAAATGCATGCCATATAGTTGGATTTATATGTATTCATTTTCAGCTGTCAAATAAAATCTGAATTTCAGAGAATATCACGTTCTAGGACATTCCAGGGGATAGAAATACTAAAGCTGATTCAGACATGCGGGTACGCATACTTCATACTAACCAGCTGGCTAGGTGTATTTCCTGGTCGGGCTGAACAGAGGTGGTAGAGAAAAATTTAGCCCTACAGACATAGTTTTTTCTTTTGTCATGTCTTGTTTTCTTTTTTCTTTTTAAAGATCATCTTTTCCTCTATAGATGCCTATCTTACGGGGAGGCCTCTGAAGCCTTCTCTTTTGCTCCCAGGCAGAAATCAGAATTGCTTCTTGGAGTAAGAGGCCAGCACTATGTTTCACATCTCTGCTAACACTTCTGTGGTCTTATAGGAAGAGATAGAGGAAGGAGGAGATGAGTCAGCTTTTACTGACACTTCATTCCTATCAGAAAATCCTGGAGCTTCAGGCTTCTTTAAAACCCATCTGATAAGTGTGCACACACTGCACGATGTATCTGAGTGAAATGATAAATCCTGTTTAGTGCTTGGCAGTTACTGGGGGCTTGAGAGAAGTTTCTAATACAATATAAAGTGCTCTAGGGGGAGAAGTTGTGAGAAGGCAGAAGCAAAAGTATATTTACTCTGCACCTATGTGCAAGAATATCACTGACATTATTTCTTCTCATAACAACCCGTATATGAGGTGGATATTATTGTCCCTTAAAGACTTAATAACTTTATAAAGACGCACAGGCTAAACTCGCTGAAATCCAGGCTGGCCTGACTGCAAGGCTCAGTTTCCTTCTAGAACACCATGAGGTTGTGGGATAAGAGTTACCAGTGGGGCAGGGGGCACTGTTGGTTCAGTGAACGAATTAATTTTGGACCTTGCGTGGACTTGGCCCGCTGTTGCTCTCCTAAGTGTTGCTGCCCTGCACGCAGTGCAGGCTGGATTCGGGGCAGAGGATGACAGTGGTCAGGGAGGTGCCACCGTGCTGAATCTCTGCACACCCGACCACTTGCAAGAGCCCAGGGTGGGTACGGTGGGTCTTCACTGATTTAATAAACAAGATAGACGTTTGAGGACTTTAGCTCACGGAACATTGGAATAGAACAGAACTAATGCCTTACTGACAACTGCTTGTCTGCTTTTTTGGTTTTCATAAGAGAAGCATTAAGGACAACTCTTGGAAACAGAGAGCACAGTCAGGACATACTACCCTGAATATGGAAAATGTCCTTTTGCAGAGGGAGAGAGCAAAGGGACTTCAACTGTCTCTGTAATATGGCGAGAGCTTTACATACTTGTTAAATTTGCACGATGAGTACACAAATGTCCGCTATCATATTTTTATAGTTTCCTATTTGGCATATTTTATAATTAAAGATGAAAGCATTAAAAAGAGGCAGACACAATTCTATCCACTATCTTTTTTCTTTTACAGGCGACATGGTGTGAGGAAAACCCCTCACAAGGTCTGTCAAGTTGCAAAGCGGGTCAGAGATTACAGTTCACTTCATAAACTGAGTTGCACTGAAATATTTTTTAATCAAAAGCAATAAATTGTTTTGATGTATTTCACGAAGTCCATATCGAGGTGTTACTGCCTCAAAGTTATCCTTCATGTGTAAGATCACAAACTACTACAACGAGAAGTGTACGTAAAGTACTCTTTTCAATATACAGCCAAAGGGGAAAAATAAGATTAAACAGTCGCACAAACTTATAGAAGAACAAGGAGTCTTTCACTAAAACCATGAAACTTAGTTGCAGGGGTTCCATAGCCCTCTACAGGCTTTTCGTGGTTCGAAAACTGTCATTCGGGGAAAGGAAATACAAAACTAGGGTTACAGTCACCATGTCTACCATCCTTTCTATTATATAAAGTGCATTTTTATATATTATTTCACTTATCACAACTGCTCTGAGAAGAAACAGCAACAAAGAAGTTAAGTGATTCACTTAACTACAGAGCTGGTGGGTGACAGAACCAGAACCAGGACCCGGGTCCCAATATCCCAACTAGAGATTTGCTCCCACTGGATCCCTCCACGCCTGCCTCAACTCCCATCCCCCCGCGACTTCCGGGCGCTGACGCACCTGTTCGTGAGACCATGTCCTTTCTGAACCGTCCTTGACACAGATGTCCAGCCTTAGCTCAGTCCCTGTGGCTCCATGCTTGCTGTCCACACAGAGATTGGCTGCCACGTTTCGAATCTGTGGAAAGAAGGACGGATGAGCTTGAGACTCTTTTATTTTACCTCTAGACCCTGACAATTCTGGTATAGATTCGGTAGTTTATTTTTATTGTTGTTGTTACATGATTATTAAATGATACCTGAAATTTGTGTGCAATTTATGGAGAAAAAGCAGGGAAGTAAATGTAACATGGTCAGTTTACACGTAGAAGAACATGAGATGGTCGAACAGCAAAACTGCAGCTGGCGGCGGCAAAGGAATGTGTGACGAGCAACTAGGGAGCAGCGTAGGGCTCAGGCCTTCTGTAAAATGAGAGACTTTCCCTTTTCAGGTAGTTCTGAACTTGGAATTTGTCATCTTCGTGCTCAAAAGCATCTTCTACCGTGACCACCTCAGCTGAGAGCGCGCGATCTAATGTGAGGCGGGGGCCGCGGGAGAAGTGCATGACGGGAGAGCGCGAGTCACCGAGCGCTGCCTGGTTCTGTGCAGGACACGGGACTTTACGTTCCAGGGCGCCTGGATGGCCAGCTTGGTCTACACCTGGGTGATAAATTGAAAATTTCACTCTAGAGTATTAGTAAGGTAGGAAAGATAGTACTATTGGTGCAATATTATCCTAACTGAAGATTCTCTATGTAAGGTCTGAACTTTGAAAAGTTGCAGAATGAGAAAAAAAGACTGATAATTCTTTACAATTATTATATTATCACTGATAGAAGGAACTGTTAGGGGTGGGAAAAGGGCAGACTATGGAAAGTATCAACAGCAGAAACAGCAACCAGAAAGCTTGGACCTGGCCCTTTGTCAAATCTTCCTGCCTGAAGATCTCACCAATCTCTTGTTAGCATCAGAACCACTTCCCGTGGCAGAGTTGGATATTGTTTATAGTTTGTTACTTAGGTGTGGATGCTTAGATAAGCTCAATGATCTCAATCCTTTTTATGTCTTTATATAGTCCTGGATTATAATAATCTCCTTCAGTACTATTAAGAATAGAAACAGAACAGGATGTACTCAGCCGATCATCTTAGTCAAGGTTCTTTTTCCCAGAATGAGTAGGTAAGCTAAGGAGTCTCTTCGCGGCAGAAGGATGCAACCTGAGCCTCTTCCTGTTGGAGTGGGCGGTGAGGCAGAGAGGAGGCTGGTAGGAAACATACTGGGTAACATGAAAGAAATAAGCGATGCTCAGAAGAGATGGTGGTGGATGGAGCTATTTCACACTTGACTTACTTTAAGAGTAGAGGTTGGTACGATGTCCTTCAGGAGGGAATCGGTGTGGTGGGTACCACTTCCTTATTCAGGGAATTTGGCAAAAGCTTGGATTCATCTTGTACCATTGGGCCTCTACTTTCAGGGTTTCTGTCCCTGATGACAGGGAATGTGAAACAACGCAGGATACAGGGCAATCGTTTTGAACCTAGTCTGGCTTACAGACCTCTCAGAGATTCTAAGGAAAGCTATGGACACTTTTTCAAAAACAAATGCACTGTAAGTAAACACCTGCAAGCACTTTAGCATTCATTTTCCCAGCACGCATAGACTCCACATTTGAACCCCAAATTAGAAAATGCTTGACTCTCACCCTTGTAAACTAATTGCATTTCCACGTAGTAGTGTGGGAGATCCTGAAAGACAGGAACTGAACTTGGCTGGCATTGAAGTGCCCTGATTCACTCTCACGGCTTTTACCTTTTCTCCACCTTGTTTAAACAAGTGCACAGGAAGAACTTTACTATGGAATTTGGGGAGCCAAGCTTAAAATGCGCCTTTTGTAAAAATCAATGCCTTGCTGTGTGAAAGAGTTTCTTTGGTGAAACAGAAACACCCAGAAGGTCAAAAGTTTGATTTTGCTGTTACTGTCTTGAGCCTGGCACACTCTGTAACGCTCTCATTTGATCTCCTTATCTGAGTGCAGGGTTTTGGTTTCTAAAGCTGCCTTTAACCTGCACTCCGCCTGCGCTCCGCCTCACAGAACCCTGGGCAGGGCTGCCCTTTCATTCTTGGGCCAATTAACTCACAGCCACACTCTTAGAGAACCAGGGTCATTGACATCTTCAGGGCGCTATTGCTTCCTCCACTTGAACTCAGAATTACATTTAGGAAAAAAGCAGCTGCTTATGGGTTTATGGCCACTTGGTCACAGAAGAAGTTTGCCCTCGTCTGTCAGCTGGCATGGTGCTCACTCACTGGCGGGGCTCTCTCTGCTCTTGGAAAAGGAGGATATGGGGAAGAAAAGGACATTCACAAGCCAGGGACAAAGGCAAAGCTGCCAAATCTGCCTGTGGATTCACACCAAAGCCTATCAGAAAGGCTTGTTTAGTTTCTAAACACTGTGAGCTCGAAAAGGCCCTGGCAGGAATGGAGCAGACCCATTTTCTAAGCTCTTGAAATTTCTAAATTCTCACTTAAATGGCATCTGGGTAGACAATGGGATAAGCTGCTCTGGAAGCCAAATTTCAAGTTTTACAGGCTTAATTGTCTACATCTGTGTAAATTCCAGCAACTAGTGGTACCAGAGAGAAAATGACGAGAGTTCAAGATCGGGTATATTCTTGGATACAGGTTAATATCAGGCCATTCTCCCTTGCTTCTCTCTCCCTTTTCTTTTTATTCCCATCTCTTCGGCTCATATTCATACCCTGTCCTCTTGCTCACAAACACAACTCCATTATAATAGGCAAATAAAATTCCAATAGAGCCGATCATCATATTTATGTATTCATTTGAATAAAGTTTTAAAAAATGTAGACAAGGAAATTTACAAATGATATATACTTTTTCAACAGGGGCTCAGTGTCTGTGGTGGAAGGTAGGACAGTTTGCACACATACACGCACTCCGAATCTAGGACACAGGATAAGGACCAGGTCTACGGCAGCATAGATCATTTTTATGCTTTATTCCTTTGATGTCCAGCTTCAGGCTTTAGCATCATTAAAATTGTGTCAAGGAGTCCTGAGTGACACTGAACTTGATTAGGAAGTGAGGTGGTGCTTAATGAGGAATGGGAGGGGAGGAGAAAAATAGGGGAAAAGGGAATCACCTGTGTGACAGGATTACAGAGATAATCTCCTTTTGGGCACGGATTAGGAAAAGGCCTAACAGAGAGTAAAGGATTTCTTAGGTATGCAAGAGAAGTCGGGTTCAGCTTGAACATTTCTCCCCCTCCCCCAAACACAGGATGTTTTGTAAAAGAGGTACAAGAGAAGGGGAGAGTGGTATAAAAGTCAGTGTGGCCAGTAAGGTGTAGGGATGGATAATTCAGTTGGTTGTTAGAGACAAGCCCCGGTTTAATAAATAAGAGAACATTGTTTCTCATTTCCTCCCTAGCCTCGGGGTCTTTTAAGTAAGAACTAGTGGGATAGTGATTCACTTAACAAATATTTGAGTATCTGCTTTGGCCCAGGAACTCTGCTTGATACTGGGTATACAGTGGTGGGGCGGGGTGGGGTGGGGTGGAGGGAATAAAGAATTAGTTCTCTCCATGCAGTTTTTAGTCCAGTGAGGGTATTAGAGAACATACCTGAGACTCCCAGTATTTCTGGCCATGAATTTTTAAGGTGGCAAAGGAATCAAGATGCTCCCCTTTTAAGGACTGTGATCGGTTTCAGAATGCAAATTGACATGCAGAGCCAGAAAGAAGATGCTGGTGTGATATGGAGAGAGAACTGAATGGAGACAGAGCAGGTCCGGGTTCACCAGGCACAGATGAGTTTCCCTTATAATCTTAGCCGTGCACTCCTCCTCAGAGCTTAGTTTATCCATTTATAGAAAGTCGGCATTTAAAGAGTGGTTCTGAATGAAAGGCACTTTGAGTTGTACTGATAAAGATTCAAAGACAAATTAAAAACAGCTTCTACTCTCAAGAAGTCCACAGTCTTACTGGGGGGACATCACTTTGGAGGCATGTTATTAGATTACTAAATGCTAAGTGAGGACTGAAGAGAAACAATCAATTCTGAGCGAGACAGCTTAGAACACTTTGTAGAACTAATGACTTTGGAAGGGGCTCTGGAGGACGAGTAGAATTGAATCTAGAGAATAAAATGACAGGACATTGCAGCCTTAGGGATCGGAGATGTACATAAATATGGAGATTTGACAGTGTGAGGCGTTTTTTAGGGAATGGCTCATACTTGGTATGGCTCAGCATAAGGTTTGTAAAATGAGGACGATCTTGCCTCAAAGGGTAGCTGTGAAGATTAAACTGATAGATGCGAAGTGCTCGCACAGTGTCTGATGCGCGGTAGGTGGTCAGTAAATGTTAGCTACTATTCATTTGTTTACTTTTTCAGCTGACTCGACTATAATGATAAATGGGGCGATGTCACAGTCAGATCACATTTCTATTATACTATGAGATGTCCCACAGGCACTTCAAATACAAAGAGGTCACAACTGAACAAGCCATGGCTATCACGCCAGACCTATTTTTCAGTCTGGACCACCTGTTAATCTGGGTAATGCCAAAAACGGCCACCCAAGACCTCAGTCTGGTAACTTGGGTGTCACCCTAGATTCACCCATATTCCCTCCTCCCCCACCCCAACCAATTAGCTGTCTCTGTTGATTCTCGCCCTTAATCCTGAAGGCCTCACTCTTTTTCTCTCCTTTCCAGTCTCATGGACTTTCAATATTTCCTTATGGGCTTAAAAAAAAATGTAGTAAAATACATGTAATCTGAATTTGCTCATTTTAACCATTTTTAAGTTTAAAATTCAACGGCATTAAGTACATTTAGAATTCTGGGTAACCATTATCACTGTTCCCATTGCCCAAAATAGCAACTCTGTAACCATTAAGTGATGACCTCCCCACGTCCCCCACACCTGGTACCCTCTATTCTACCGACTCTATGAATTTGCCGATTGTAGACGCCTCAGCCAAGTGGACCTGTAACGTGTTCGCCCTCTGTGTCCTGCTTATTTCACTTAGCATGATGTTTTCCAGATTTATCCATATTGCAGCGCATATCAGAACTTTGTACCTGTTTAAGGCTGAATAATAGTTTATTGTATGTAATATCCATCTCTTTCTACATCTATATCTAGCTCTCTATCTATCTATCGATCACGTTTTGTTTATGCATTTATTCATCGACAGACACTTAGGTTGTTGCCACATTTGGCTATTGTGAATAACGGCACTGCAAACATTGGTATACAAATATCTGCTTGTGTACTCGTTTTTAGTTCTTTTGGGTATATACCTAGAAGTAGTATTACTGGATGATATGATAATTCTATGCTTATCCTGTTGAGGAACCATCATCCTGTTTTCCATAACGGCTATACCATTTTACACTCCTACCAGCAATATTCAATGGTTCCAATTTCTTTACATCTCTATCAACACTTGTTGTTTTCTGTTTTCTTTATTAATTAATTTTTTTTATTAATTAAAAAAATTTTTATTAACCATCCTAGTGAGTAGGAAGTAGTTTCTCATTATGGTTTTGATATACATTTCTCTAATGACTAATGATGCTGAACACCTTTTCATATGTTTATTGGATATCTGTACATTTTCCAGGGAAACTTTCTATTCCAGTCCTTTGCCCATTTTTATTTTGAGTGTTTTTATTTTGTTGTTAAATTGTAAGAGTCCTCTATATAGTCTAGATATTAATTGCTTATCAGATATAGTTGCAAATATTTTCTCCTATTTTGTAGGTTTCTTTTTCACTCTGTGAATAGTGTCTTGATACACAAAAGTTTTTATTTTTAATCAAGTTCAATTTATTTATTTTTTCTTTTGCTGCCTGTTTTTGGCATCACATTTCAGAAACCACTGCCAAATCCAATGCCACAAAGATTCCTTCCTGCTTTATTTTAAAGATTTTGTAATTTTAGCCCTTGTGTTTAGGTCTCTGAATTATTTTGAACCATTATATATAAACATAGAGTCTGGAATTAGACTGCCCAGGTTTAGAGCTTTATTTCACCACTGACTGGGTATTTGGCTTTAGGCAAGTCTCTTACCTTCTTTTTTCCTCATTTTCCTCTTCTATAAAATGAAGATAATAATACTTGCCCAATATATTTGATGTTAGGATTAACTGAGAGTATACATACAAGGTGCTAACATTGGTGTCTGGTCCATATTAAGTACTCAATACACGTTAGCTTCATAGTAGTACTAGTTGTGGTAGTTTTAGCTTGCAGTGAGAAAAGACACTTGGGAGATAGATTGGTGCCATTTTGTGAAGGGTCTTGAATATTGAGATAAGGAATGTAGACTTTGTTCTGTTAGCAAAGGAAATTATTAGAGTTTTGGTAATAAAAAAGTTGTTTTAGACAGTAAATTCTGGTGTTAATGGGTAAGACAGATGCTTATGGAATTGTGAGCATGGCACTGGTACTAACAGAAAATGAGAATCTGAACTACAGTAATGGTAGTGATAGAACATATCCAAAGAATTATGTATTCAAAGGAAGGGATGAACTCCAGATGCATTGTTCAGATAGCATTTACAAGTCTTGACATCTATTTGCATGTGGATAATGAAGAAGACATGCTGAACTCCAGGTGTCTTTGTGATATCTATATACGGACATGCAGAAGTCTGGAGCTTGGAAAAGAGGTCAAGGTAAAAAATGCAGATTTGGAAGTTATCTGCTGTGCCGATTATTAAGATAACTGTCTCTCAACTCCAAACCCATCCCCCTTTGCCTTGCTTTGTGATACTCAAGATGGACCCTGTAGACAGTTTTCCTTGTCAAGAGCTACAAGTTGAGACTTTACCAATAGAGGCTGCTGGAGGGACACTGGAAGGACAGAGCAGGAGGCAGGGCCCTCCCTCTTTAGTGTGTGTGCTATTTTTCCATGTGATAGTCAGCAAACTGGCGTGTGGGGTGAAAGGAGCTCTCATCCAAGCGGCTTTCACAGGTCAGCATTGGCTGCTGCCTCCTGCAAGTTTCTTCACCACCACTAGGCTGCATGTTTGCAGCAGCCAAGTCATGTCATATCGTGAAGCCTGAATTGCTACCATGGTGGGGAAAGAGGTTGGGAGGTCTTTTCCAAGTTTCTAAGCTCCTGCCTTGCTCACATACCCTCGGGCCTAAAGGTCGTTACCGCTTTCTGAAGTTGCTGTCCTGTAATCTTTAGAGTCCTTTTCTGACCCTTCTAAAAGTTAACAACTTTTTTTACATTAAAATGTTTCTATTCAAATGACTGATGTGATTTCCGTCTTATACTGGGCCCTCATTGATGTGACCACATATGAGTGATAACTGAAGTCACAGCGGAATGTAACATCATACAAGCAAAGACTGTGACGAAGATAGAGGATGGAATCCTGGGGGATGCTTCCATTGAAAAGTGGGCAAAGAAAGTAGCTAGGGAAAGAAAGGGAACGTGAGAGGAGAATCAGAAAAAAGAAAGAGAAGAATTACAAAATGTGTGTGCGGGCAGGTCAACAGTGTTGAATTTCATAGAGTGGTCAAGTAGCAGGAGGACTGGAAGAAGTTTGTGGGCCTGGCAGTTAGGAAGTCACTGGTAGCCTTTTCAAGGACAATTTCTGTGAAGTGGTAAATGAAGGCAGAAGACAGAATGCCAAGTGGACTGGGGAAAACTGGGAGGTGACAGTTAAGAACCAACAATTGGAAGCTTCTCTTTCAAGAAACTTGATGGTGATGGGAAAGATAGATACAAGGGTAAGGCAGATTTAAAAAGAAATGACATTTTTGGGATGGAAAGACTTGAGGACAGAGTCTTCAAGCCCTGCCCTAATTCATTTGAGACTCAAAATTTTTTCGAAGTGTTTTTAGAAATTAAAAACAGTATACAAATACAAAGCAATAAAAATGTTTTCAGTGTCCTTACAGGACACTTCATTTTTGAAGGTTCTGCCTCTTGGCCTCACATCATGTTTGTTTGGACAGATCCATTCTATCTCTAACTGCTCCATGCTAGGGGTGCCCAGTGACTGCATTGGTAGAGACCAACTACTGACTTTCTTTGAAATTATGCCCACAAAAATTTTCTTCCTATCTTATGCACATTTTTCCCTTCTGAATTTACCATAAATGTAATTGCTTTGGCATCTCTCTTGCTGTGGGACTTACTAGAACAACTCATTTCAGAAGCCTGGCTTACATTATGCAAAAAAAAAAAAAAAATAAGGTAAGTCTGTGGCAGAAATATTACAGGGCTTTTCAAATTTATATGTGTTCTATTTCTGATAGTCTTTTTCTAAAACTATGTCCTGCAACTCGAAGTTAAGTATTGTGAGTATTGTGTGTGCAACATATCCTATGTCAGAATAGAATTTTTCAGTTAAGGATGGTTTGCAGAAAACAATTTGATTTTCGCAAACAGATACAGAGGAAGGTATGTATAAATAAGCCACTTCTTATTGGGATTAAGATAAACGACTCTTCTCTGATACAAAGAAATGAAAGTAGAGAACCTACTTTGAACTAAACTGGGCGCTTTCAAGCCATCGTTTCACCTTTTCATTTGCACCACCGCTGTGCTGTGCATTCATTCACATTTGCAACTGGGGCTCTGGGAAAGTGGATGGTTCGTCCAAGATCATACAACCGAAAGAGAGTGGAAAGGATTTGTATCCATGTCTCTGAGTCCTAGATCCTGCTTTCTTTACTCTATTATGGTAATGCTTATAATTAATTCACCAGAAAAGTATGATTTTCAGTGCTAATTCTATGTCAAATGCTTTACTGAGATCAAAGGATTATATGGAGATTGAAGAAGGCTATGAGTCCTTGGGCTCAGAGAAGAAATCATCCTAGTCTAAAACTGGGTTAGTGTCTGATTTAGATAGAGAGGTTGAAACAGAGTTAGAAATAAAGTCGCTTCAATGGTCAGGGAACTTTGGTGAAGCCTTGGCTAAGCCAAGGGATGGAGACGTGACTACCAAGTCACTGAGGCCCAAGACTGAAGGGGACTAGGAAGTTGCCCACGGTGGCTGGACTCTGGAGGAGAACGTGGGGTTAAGGAGAAGCATCTGGGAGATTAAGAGGAGGAACCAGATCTTGACCTTTGCCTGAGACTCTAGATTTTGAATATAGATTTTTTTTTTTTTTTATAAAGAAGAATTCCATTTTATGGAAAGAAAATTTAGAAAATGGCAGAAGAGTGGTGACTTTATCTTGACCCATTCAGTTGACTAGAAAATACCTCCTTTTTCATTCAATAGCCAAGTATATACTTTGCAAAGCAGAGACTATGAAACAATTTTGATCTCTCAAAATTGAATGAGAATATAAATTTAAACTCTTAGTAATTTTTTTTTTTAAGTTTGGATCTTTTTCCCCTGAGCCTTGGTGCTGTAAATTCACAAAGTCATGGAAGGAAATATTTTAGTCTGCATTCTCTCACGAGTGCGCTGCTGGGACAGAGCCATGGTCTGGCGGGAGAGCGACCAACAGGCTTGGCTGAGCAAAGGTTTTCTGAAAGCTCAGGTGACAATTATTCATATTTTGGTATGAGTTATACACACATGTATAATGAGACAAAACTTATTGCGGGTCAGAAACATGAAGGAAGACATTTTTTAAAAAGTTGGAAGGAGTAGGTTTGGAGATGAACAGATTTACCTGCGTCCTTCTTTTCTCCCTGTGATTTACAAAACTCCAACGAGTAAATTAAAGTGGTGCAGGAGGAGGGGAAATGAGATCTGAAGAAAGATTTTGGAGCGAGAGTTCAAGAATATCTACAGGAAAACCTGTCAAAAGAGTATCTGAAAATCAGAAAAGGCATTTTAAGTCAGAAGTTAATATGAGTTTTCCAGCATTCTGTGAGAGATGGAATCTACAGGAAGAGCTGTTGCTATGCTATTAATAACACTAACTGCACTTGTGTCAAGAGATCTAAAAGCAGGAATGCTGCTTTGAAGGCCAATACGAGCCATGGGAGAAGCTGGCTCGTGTGCTGTGGAGGCGGCGTGGCCCCACTTCAGCCACAGATTGTGGGGAGAAACCCCAGAGTGCACTGCAGGCCGGAAACGATTGGTCATCACACCTTCTGCGCTATCACTCAGGAAATGGCATGGCGCCATCTGCTCAGACTGAGCCACATTGCTGGGCAAACACCACATCTTTTAACTAACGTCTTGACATCTAAAATTCCTGTCATTTTTCTCCTGGAGTGCTACTTTATGAATATAAACACTCTCCCGATGGTTAGATTCACCTATGAATTGCCAATAAATCTAAGATTTGCTCCGGTTCCAGCATAATCATGAAAAGCCACTTTCAATATTATCCTCAAAGCCAAGGTCAACAGCCCCAGGCATTAAAAATAAAACAACTTTTTAGTATACTTGAAAAACTGCTCGTACAACACAGTTTCTAGATAAAATAATTCTTCTTTTGAGTTCAGGTCAGATTATTGAAATGTGAGCAGGTTTAAAAGCTTGTCTAATATAGAGATGTTAAGCTCATGTGTAAAATTCAGGACCATTTAGTTAATGAAGATATGCAATCAAAATTATAGGGTTGATTCTGAGAAGGATGTGACCTTCTGACCCTGGACATGATTGCAGCAAAATCTCTGAGATACATGATAATTGGTGGGCTTTTAAAGTTCTGCAGAAAAGTAGATTTTCTTGAACTCATTCTTGAGTTTAATAGCCATCTCTCTAAGGAAGGTCAGCAAATTGTCTTTATTTTCAAGTAAGATAACGCAGGGTCTCAGTTTTTAATTGTAAATTTCATCACTTAAGCATAGTCAGCATATTAAAAAGAGGTGAATTGGTTTTTTAAGGGATGTGCCAAACTGCATTTGGGATACTAAACTGTAATGTAACACTTATAAAATATTTCATGGTGTAACTACCTCCCTGAATTATTTCTCTGTGGGCGTCAGGTTACAAAGCCATATCATTTCTGATTTGTAGAGGACAAAACAGAATAGTGGTAAAAAATATTTCTACCCTTCTTCTTACCTCCTGCCACAAAATCAAACAAATAGGAACAGAAACAATGAGTTTTGAAGGCCTAGCGTTAAAATTCTGAGTCACGCTGACCAGCATGCCATCATTGTGTCCTGTAGCAAGGGAATTTCATGCAAAACTAATAGGGAACACTGACTAATATTTTCTATAAAAAAAGCAAATGTACTCCCTTGAAATCAGTGAGAATAGAAATTCCGCCCTGAGGCACTACCGTCTGCAGAGTTAGTGTAATAATCTCGAAATGCTTAAATGCTCATCAGCTTTCTAAACAATAATCTCACATCTACTTCTAATCTAAGCATTTTATATAATTCCCTCCTCTCAAATTTCTTAACTGTGAATATAGTTAATCATGCCAGACTCGATGGGTGGATAGTTCTGAGAATAAACTGGCTAGGATTTGATGAGATTGTGATGTACATGGTGGGTGTCAAAAGCCAAGAATTATGCCTTCTCCGGGAAAGAGTGAGATTTTATGTCTCCCTGAAAATAGAGTAGAACGGAACAAAAACCAAAACGAAAAAGTGGGACAAAAAGAGTTCTTAAAGAAAGTCGACGTTAGTCTAGTTTTAGTTTAGTAAATCTGGGTACATGTACAAGCTAAACAGCCAGTCCAGGTAAGTTCACGTGGAAATTGGCAGGCCCACCTTAGTGTCAGGTGCTTTGGGGAGGCTGAGGGCTGGACTCTGTTTCTGGCAGGGTCCTGCAGTGTTACCTTAAGCCACAGAGCCTTTCTGGGGCAGAAACTATGCCTTATTCATTTCTGTAATTCCAGCACCTGGCATAGTTTTTGGTATATAACGTATTTGTTTTGCTAGGGCTTCCATAGCAAAATATCATAGCCTGGGTGGCTTAAGCAACAGAAATTTATTTCTCATCTCTGGAGGCTAGAAGTCCAAGCTGAAGGTATCAGCAGGTTTGGCTTCCTTTAAAGCCTTCCTCCTTGGCATGAAGGTGACAGCCTTGCCACTGCATCCTCACATGGCCCTTTCTCCGTGCATTCATGTGCCCGGTGTCTCTTCCTTTTACGACAAGGAGGCCAGTCATATTGGGTTAGGGCTCCATCTTCATGACCTCATTCAACTTTAATCACCTCCTTAAAGGCCTTATCTCCAAATGTAATTATGCTGCTGAAAGGTTAGGGTTTCAACATATGAACTTTGGGGGAACAAAATTCAGTCTATAACATATCCTACTTACTCAATAATTGCCTTTTAAATAAAGTTTTACTGTTTTTCTAGTTGGTTTCTCTGCTGATGAATGAGAGAGGTCACAATGACAGATATTTATTATTATTCTTGCATCTGGTCTTAGGGTTTTACAAAGAAGCCTCACAAACACTGAATTTTTTGAATGATTAAAGAAAAATTATTGCCAGGCTGTTTTGTTGGATATGTTTAATAATCATTTCTGTTACTACACACATACTAAGCCTATTCGGGAGACTGCTAGAGTCTCAAAATCACTTGCTTGCATTCGTCTCTCAAACCTCTCACCCAAATCCTGACTCATCTCCTCTTATTGCTAGAATTAGGTCATGGGCAAAGCTCCAGCAATGACTTTTTGAGCCACAGGTGGCCCTCCAGCTGAATGTGATGCCTGTCTGGTTTATATTTTGAGCCTGGTCTTAATTTTTTCATTCAAGGTTGTCAGTATCATTTTATGTAAGTGATTTTTAACTTCTTTTGGGTCACAGACTGTCTTTGAAAATCAGATGAAAGCTAAAGACTCTCCAGACAAATATTCGTATATACAGATGCAAAATATTCTTGCTTTCTATATCTGGTAGTCCATAAGACTGTTTCTCGAGTTCATTATATATTTAGCTTTGACTCCCACGCCTCCAACACATAGACACACAGGAGCTTAGAAATTTACTCTTTGGAACACATGATGTGATACTTTCCCTACACCCATCGGCACTGGTAGACAAGAAAATGGCTATAGTTTTTGCCTAAAAACAAAACAAAACAAAACAAATAACTAAGAGGTGTCTCATGCAAAAGCAATTATTCTCCTGAACCTTTTGTATGATTTAGGTAATGTGTGGCCTCCTCCATCCATTTGTAATGCAATTCAGGGTTTCCACAGCAGTAAAAAATGATAACCAACATTTTATGGAAAGCCTGCTGTATTAGGCCCTATGCTCATGTTCTTCATGGATTATTTCATTTAATTATTGCAACAATTCTATGAGATAGGTACTATTGTATTCTTATTTTGTAATGATGAAACCAAGGTGTATTAGTTTCCTGTAGCTGCTGTAACAAATTACCACAAACCTTGTGGCTTGAAGCAAATGAAATGTATTAATGTATTCTTTCACAGTTTTGGAGGCCAGAAGTCCAAAATCAAGGTGTTGGCTGGACTGTGCTCCTTTTGAAGGCTCTAGGGGAGATTTCATTCCTTGCTTCTTCCAGCTTCTGGTGGATGCTGACATGCTTTAGCTTGTGGCTAACTTCGATCTCTCACATGGCCTTCTCCTCTTCCCTATGTGTCTCTTCTCTGTGTATCTCTTATGAGGACGCTTATCATTGGATTTAGAGTACACCTAAATTGTCCCTAATGATCTCATCTTGAGGTTCTTAATTTCATCAGCAAAGACCCTTTTTCCAAATAAAGTCATTATTCACGGGCTCTCGGAATTAGGATGTGGACACGTTTTTTGCCAGCCATCATTCAACCTGCTACACAAGGCATAGGTAGGTGATAGTAAGTCAGTGGTGAACCTGGGATTCCAAATCTTATGTTAGGGTCTTAAGACCCTGTAACATCCTCACATGCTGTACCTGTCCCTCCTCTTGGCTCAGAGGGACAGTTGTACCGTGTGCTAACCGACTGCTTGCTGAGAGGTCAGGATTCGGTTTGGTATCAGTCTCAGTTCTAGAGGAACTATGAATCTAACTCATACAAAGAGATAAAGAGGCAGAGGCCAGGACAGTAGAGCCAAATATTGCTTCAGGGGTAGAGTGTCGACCTTTAGTGTGTCTCCTTGCATTCTAGGGTGAGATATTCCGTGGGGACAGAAGAGAAAGGGCTTGGGGGAGTCTGGGAAGCCTGCTGAGCTATAGCTGGGACCTGTTTGAGCAGGAACGCAGTGCTCTTGTGGAAACACTTTGCTAAACTATTATGCATGTTGAAAGAACTTAAAGAAAAAAATGATAAATTGGACTTCATCAAAATGAAAATTTTTTGTGTATCAAAGGACACTATCAGCAGAGTATAAATGCATATAATGAGAAGAAAATGTTTGTAAACTGCACAATGAAAACATAGATGAAACTTGAAGACATGCTAAGTGAAATAAGTCAGGCCCCAAAGGACAAATGTTGTATGACTCTTTTTATATGAGGTACTTGGAACAGTCAAATTCTTAGAAACAGAAAATAAAATAGAGGTTACCAGAGGCCTGAAGAAGGGAAGAATGGGAGTTACTTAATGAGTACAGAGTTTCAGCTGGGGGTGATGAAAGTTCTGGAGATGGATATTGGCAACAGTTACACAACAGTGTGAATGTACTCAGTGCCACTGAACTGTACACTTAAAAATGGTTAACAAGGTAACTTTTATGTTATGTATATTTTACCATAACTAAAATGCAGTGATTATTTGATGGCGATTGGAGCAGTCGCTTTTGCTTTCTGTAAATCCAAGCTGTGGGGTTTGGAGGGGAGCAGCAAGTCATGAAAGCAGAACCTGATTCCTTTGCTTTAGGGTGGATGCTAGAAGAGACTTGTCTCAATGGGGCTTCTGAGTGAAGGCAATTTTCTCAGTGTATTCAGAACTTATCACATCTCATACCAAAAATGTATTTCGCCCCCATTTCACCTATATCTCATATTTTAATTTGAAAGTTGTTGCAACGAGGCATTTTGTGGATTCATTTTTATGCACTTACATCAGGTAGCCTATTAATACACAGGGATGAATTGGGAATTTGCATTTTTTTGAGGCGGTTCCTAGGCCCTGGGAATAATGAAGAACAATCTGTCCCAACTCTGTCAAGGCCTGCCATGACGTGGCCATGGAGGTGCGGTCTCAGCCGAAGTCGTTCTGCACACTGCAGAGGGTTTCAAGAACTCTAGCATTTAGTCAGTATCCTTCCAGCGAGGTGTTCTGTTCCTCAAAGTGATGAAAACAGCTATTCCTTGTTATCGTTCACTAGTGCTAGAACCACATGGAATAAAAAATCTCAGGTGCTCCCCGTTCATCCTTTGTGGTGAGCACTGTGCCTGGCTCATTAATGTGTGCCGAATGTAAGAAAAAATGAATGAAAATGAACACTTGATAGGCCAGGTAATAGCTATGTAAGGTCACTTGACAGAGATAGGATGGCCAGCTAAACTCTACAACAACCCTCTCAGTGGCTCAGCATAGACACAAGAAAGAATGTGTTGATTAGAAAGTGTTGTTAGTAATGAATGGACAAAGTGACTGAGAAACAAATGTTGACAGTGCCATCCCAATGCTCCCCTGGGTAACCTCCTACTGCAGATAGTCCCCGTTTCAACGGCAGGGCTGTCTTTAGGATGGAGCTGGTGGTGGGAGGTTGTCGCCTTCAAACTTCGAGTGTTATTCTTTCTGGCGAATCAAACCCACTGGCATCTCTGATGCTGTTAAATATTCTCTTTGTCTTTGTTTTGCTTTCATGTTTGTCAAACAACTTTTTGACTCCTACCTAGTCTGCTTACATGAAGAGAAATGTGTTGATAATACAAATTTCAGATTTTTCTCTTCCCCTTGACAGTGATTTATCATACAAAAACAAGAGAGAGATTTCCAATGAACATCTGGTGCATACAGAGCACTCTGAGGCCAAATGTACTGGGTTTTTCCACACATGGATTTCTGAGCTTTGTGGCAGTTGTACTTTTCATTGATGATTAATAATGGACATTTTGGTATTGTTCTCAGTCCCCTGCGCATTTGAGTTGGGGAGAGTGTCTCTTGTGATCTGATTATTGTAAGTGTCAGAAAAAAGTAAGTTTCTAGACCTTCAAAGAGGAGAATCTGTTTTATGTATCCAACCTCTTCCTTAGGCTGGTGCTTCTTACACCTTTCCACATGGGACGAGGCAGACGACGAGCGAATATGTATCTGGAAAGTCAGCAATTTTGGATCGAAGTTCATTTTCTTGAAGTATTCTCTTTATTTAAAAAAAGTTACTGTTATACATCCTATTCTGTAAAATACCCATTTTGTATCAATCTTATTTTCCTATTAACCTTTTAGTAACGTCGACACTCTGGGAAGATATGCGGTGGTTTTCCGTGGCTCCAGGTGCTGCCGGGCACATGGCTGTGACTCTCACAGGCATGGTTCTGCACATTAGAGAAGCCCTACTTTAGACATCTGCCTAACATTAATAGCATTGTGATTTCTCTGTCTTAGGGTTTTTTATTTTATAACCTTTATCTACTATACTTCCACTAAATAGGATTACTTCTTTCTGCCAGAAAATGAACTGATTATTTTGACTCATAATGATTAATTCAGATTGCTGCATCATAATTTTGGTTGTAGAACCTCTGGCGTGTGGTCTCTATTGTTATCCAGTTAAGTAATGAATAATTATGTATGTTTGGAGGATTAAACCAATTACAGTGAGCATTTTGGAAATGAGCTACTCTATACATTTTACTAAGCATAGTATAATTTCGAAAGCTAATTTTATTTTACTGGTGAGGAAGACATCTAGACAGTTAGTAACCAGTGGTCCAAACTTTAGACAAAAGAGGGAGAGGGAGAGGGATAAGGACAGGAACCGAAAGATTCAGGCAGACAAAAAGGTGCCATCTGTTCACGTGTTATACAGTATCTTGCGTTATGTTATTCCATGTCAGTTCTAGGATAGAGCTAATATAAATGTCAATACAAAACTCGAGTAAAATATTATATTCTTGAGACGTTATGCCATTCGAACATCACAGGATATGCTGATAGGGTTCGATATAGTGGTTTTATCTCTAGGGTGCAAGCAAAATAAACATCCCGATGTCTAGTTGAGGCTTCAGCATCACTAAAATGTGCGTTCATGCCTTCCCTTCCCCTGTCGTTATCATGTTCATGCATACCCGCAAGGGCAATGCATCGAAAAAACTATTATAAAAATTTCTATGCACAAAACACCCATCTTTGAAAACGATCAGCATTTTGACATACTATGTTCATCTATTTTTGCTGGAGAATTCTAAAACAACCCCCACAAATCTTCTCATTTCAACCCTAAATAGTTTTCTAAGCTCCAGGAGGGAAAGGGAAGGAGGAGAAGGGAGGGGAGGGAAAGAGAAAACATTTTTCACAGATCTACAAATTAGCAATAATTAGTGTCGTCTAATACTTAGCCCATATTCGAATTCCTTTGACCGTCTAAAATGTCTGCCGCGCCCCCCGCCCCCCCCCCACCGTTAGTTCATTCTGTTCAGCATCCAAACAAGCTTCATTTGATTGTGTTTGGTTGTTAAGCTATGAGGGTTTTGTAATCTAGAATGATTCCTCTCTTCCTCTGCTCTTCCTGCTATGTACTTATTGAAGAAATTAGTTCTTAAATTCTGGATTTGGCTTGAGATGTTGTTCAGCTTTTTCTTCTACTCTCTGAATTTCCTATAGACTGAAGTTAGATTTAAAGTCTTGATTAAATTTAGATTTAGTTTTGTTGTTTTCTTTCTTTTTTTTTCTTTAAGGTTTTCAGTGATGGTTGTTGATTTTCCAGCTTGTCTAAAATGCTTTCATATTGCTTCATATCAGCATAATTCACTTTTAATGATACTAAAATTAATTAGTGGGCTCAGGTGACATCTCATGATTTTACCATCCGATGATGACCATTGACTGAATCTGCTATTGCATTAGTGGATGCAAATGTTGATTTTTCTAATTCTATCTTTTCATTTGAATTTATTATCTGAGAATCTTTATAAAAAAACCTTCAAGCACCAGGATTCTTTGGACATCCTGAAATATATAGTATACAGAAAAGCAAGAAAAACGCTTGTTTTCTTTTAAAATGTCAGTTTTCGGAGTAATGATTTGGTGTCCTAGCAACTGCCAGTATTGTGCAGTGGCTTTTATTTTGTTTCTCTTTCTCTCCCCTCCCTGCCTTTTAAAGCATCATTATAAATTTACAGGGTTTTTTTTTGTATATTTAATACATTTTAATTAATTGGCTCATTTTTTTTGATGTTCTCATTGTTTCATCTGTGACGAGTGGGCACCTCTTCTGGCTAACTCCTGCGTCCTTTGACATGACCCCTGCTAGCCTCTAACAGCTTCTTTTCCTTCCTTCCTTTCTGGAGCAACAAAATGTCCCAGCTCAGTTTTCTAAATTTCCTGCCCCAGATCTGAAATTATGCATTTCTTCAAAGATCCTTAGTTCTATTTCATAGAGAATCCTATTTAGAGACCACAGTTAAGAGTTAGATGTGCTCATTGAGATGAGATTGAAATTGTTCTAAGGCTTTCTCAGTGCACATGGCTAGAAAATTTGTATTTCTAGAAAATGAGAAAAAATTGAATTTATGTTGACATATTCAATTCAAATTCAAGATAAGAGTGTTTATTTTGTTGATTTTATACTTGGATCTTCTTACATATGCTGTAAATTTTGTTTCTTTATAACATTAACATACTTTAACTTTGTGTACATAAAAAAGGTAGATTAAAAAAATCTTTCAGAGTTAAATAAGTCTATTAGATCTACATTATTGATTACATGTTTTAGATTAGCATATAAATCCTTATTAATTCTGGTCTACCTGTTACGTCTTGGACTGAGGGAGGTGTGTTAACCTGTCCTATTATTGGTGTTTCTGTGAGTTTCTCCCTGAATTTTCAGAAGTTTTTATATTATGAAAGTTGTTTTTCTATAGATTGCAGTCTTTGGTAATTATAATGTCTTTTTTGGCTTTAAAAATTTTTTTTTAGCTTTTAAAAAAAACTCCGTTTTACCTTGTTTCGTATTAAAATCTCAATCTTTACTTATGTATTACTCGAATTTGCCTGTTATGTCTGTGCTTATTCTTTAATCTTAATGTTTCTGTATAATTTTGATTTGGGTATGTCTCATATACAATAGAGTGTTAGAGTTTATTGGTCAATATGAATTTTTTCCTTTAGTAGATTTCTTTATATGTTTGATCTCAGCTCTGACATATCAATTTATTATGTATTTACTGTATGTAGAAAGTTATCCTCTATATAATCTCTTTTTTTCTTTGTAATATTTGGTATTTAATATGGTTGGTATTTTTGTTCTACTGGTTATCTTTACAATAATATTGTATATAATATCTGAAGCCCCCCCCCCCCCTTTTTTTAGGTAATGCCAAGCTCTACTCTTCTCTAAGCAATACTGGTTAGTTATAATCTTTTCCTCTTTCCTTTCCTCCAGTGTCTAAACATAGGTCATACTCTTTTCATCCTAGTAAATGCCTGTGGGACAATCAGTGAGCTTATTCTGCTTTCCACTTTTTCCCTTATTTGTTAGCTGCATTATTTCTATACTGTCAGAGCATATAAAATTTGCATATTCTTTTATCATTATAGCTAGACCTCAGGCCAAGCTTCTCTAAATATATCTTGGTTTTCTGATGCTCATTCTCTAGTAGATATCTCAGAAAGTCACTTGAAAAAGGTAATCCCTGAGTTCTTAAATGTTCATAACTTTTTTGATGGCCTTCATACTTAAAGCATAGTTTGGTTAGATATAAAATCTTTGGCTCATATTTTATTTTCCGGAGCATCTTTACAATTTATACCATTGTCTTCTGGCACAAGATGTTCTTTAAAGTCTGACTTAGTTTTTAGGTTTTTTTTTTATGCATAAAATTGTTTTTCTTCATTTAAAAAATATAACTGTTTTACTAGAAATGTTTCAATGTCGATGGTTCTCAGTTGAATTTTTTCAGATACAGCCATTTTAATATGTAGATTCAAATCTTTTATTTTATGAAGGCTGCCTGAATATAGTTTTACATATTTGTTGTCATTTATTTTAGGGGGGACATTTTTCTTTGGGAATTTATGTTGAATCTTTAACTCTGTATTATTTCAATTTTTTTTTTTTGTAGAATCCTCTTATCCTTTTTCTTTATTTCTGCTTTATTAATTTCATTCTCATTCCTTCTAGCCTCAATTTCACTTACTGTGCCTTCCATGGTCTCTATTTGCTTCTTTATCACTTTTAATTTAGCCTTCATTTCTGAAATAGTTTTTCTTCTCTTTTCTTTCAATTTCTGAGTTGTCAGCTCTCTTTTCCTATCATCATGTTTCATATCATTTTAGCCATCTCCGTTCTGAGCTGTTCCGATTCTGATTTATATGATTCTTTACAGCTTTGACTAAAAGATTCTTTTAGTTCATCTTGAAATCTTATGTAGTAATGTTCATCTTCTTTGTGGCCACATTTATATTATGTTTTCATTATCTGTTGAAACTATTTGGTTCATTTTTATCTTTATCTTGTTATATCTCTGTATGGAGTTTTATTGTCATCTATTTTTTATAAATTAAATAGTTTTCTTGGATGACTAGAGGAAAGTTTCTCTATAGAGGTCTCTTTTCTGCTGCTACTGTGACATATTAAAAACTATGGCCTCTTTCTATATCACTTCTCTGTCTCTTAGGGTTATGGCTAATTGACAAAAGCTTCCTGCCTCTAACTCTGTGTTATGGAGAGTTCTAAGAGTCTTTCTTCCAAAGCAGTATCGTTACCCTTAAATGTGTTTGTTGCTCAGAACTTTCTGGGCTCTATCTCAGACACCTCCTTCTCTGATATTAGAAGCTTTTGTCTCCATGGGATCTGCAATGTTTCCTTTTGGATCCAACTATCAGTGCTTTTTTTCTTTTTTCCTTATTTTAGTGAGAGTGAAGGAAGGGAAGGGGAAAGAATGAGTTGCTGTCTTTCAAAGAGGGTGCATTTTGGAGTGTTTTCGAGATACATGCAGGCGAAGCCTGCTTCAGTATTGTTTAAATTCCCAAGCCTCCTTACCGGTTTCCTCTCTTTCTTTGTATTTGTCCTCAGCTTGCACCCTACGAGGAAGTCTTTGAATTTCACTGGTAATTTTCAGATTTAATTGCTTCAGTTCCTGTCTGAAAAGGACCATGTCCTTTTGGGGGTGGATATTTGTTGATTTGTGTTGCAGCTGGTAGAGCCGTCACCACTCTCCTCTTTTTTCCTACCGACTCCTCATCTCAGCTGATTCTACACAAGACCCGCCGCTGTCTGGTGTTTAGGTTCTACTAACCCATATTCTGGAGTTCTTGGGAGATCCATCTTGTGTGTGTGTGTGTGTGTGTGTGTGTGTGTGTGTGTGTGTGTGTGTTTACTAACTTATACATTTTATCTGGTTTTAATAATTAAACAAAACTATGCTGCTTTTAGCATGTTTTTAGCATTGGCAATCTCAGTATATTTTTCAGCAAGAATATTGTAGAAAATTTGTTTTTATTTCTGACATCACCTCTTGGTTTTTCATTATTTCCAATAGAATGACAGTATTTGAATGTTAGGATCTGGGGGGAAAAAACGATTTGCTGCAAACTTGTATGCAACTCTGCTGAAAAAGCATAGGCAAAGAGCTTGGACATGTGTAACTGGTTCTGGATGACTTGGGTTAAGAACCAGACTGGAAAAAACTAATTTGTCTTTCCTGTTTTAGGGACTGGTCCAGAAAGTTAAACTCCTCCTGAGATTATCTTGTTGCGTTATTTCTCTTTATAATGGATTTAAAGGATAGGCCATCTTATTTAAACATTGGCCAACTAACAGGCATCACATTGGGCAATAGAGGCTCAGCAGAAAGAGCTATGCATGTTACCATGAAAACAGAAAGATCTAAGGCGAGAGCTGGTTTGCGGATCACTGGGTTGTGGATCAGACAAAAATAGAATTTCGGAAATCTAAGCTGGTCACAGTTAATTCCTATATCTCAAAATTGATAGGAAAAACTCTAATCAAGTGGATAAAAAAACTAAAGAGACAATTGTGACAAAATAAGGTGTAGAGAAAGAATTTAGACATGGAGGCTGCAGGAGAGCACAGGAGTACTTGTTCGTCACCTCCCAAACTAAGACAGAGACTGACAGTAAGGGACTGTTTACCTTTTAGCAGTGGGGTCACTGTACTTCCCAGAGTTTGGGATAAGGCAAGCCAAGACCGGCTGCTGATAGACAGCTCAGTACACTTAGAGAAATGTTGCTTTTGTTTTTAACGACTGCCTGCTTTTTAATGATTAAAACCAAACTCTAAGCCCAGTAACATACTGAGATCAGTCTGGCTCACTTAGAATTGACTCCCGGTATTTTCTCGCTTTTATGCAAAGACCTCAAGAATCTTTTCTATTTTTTACTGCGTTTATTCTTGTCCTCCACCGATCTGTGGGTGGTCACTGATTTTTTAAGGCAAGTTGAAAGCAGCTGCCACTGCAGAGACTACTCTTAGCTTTCACAGAAGCCAACTTGGTACTTTGTTAAAGAATGGGAAGCTGGAGGTAGTCCTCTGTCCATGAGCAGAAAAATTATATGGAAAATTTTCCATCGGTGCCAACTCTCTGATGCTGTGGATTGGAAATTCTGCTGTAATAATTAAAAAATCCTCAAATTCTATTATTTTTATATCATTCTTGAAGGTAGAAAGGTGCCAACTATCACTGAAAATTAAACATAAAAATGAATTCATGATTAGGCTGACATACTCTTAAATTTCATGTACTTCTGTCACATGAACCCCAAAAGGTAAAATTTATATATATAAACATGTCAGTATGAATACATATATTTTAAGAAAGAACAAAATAAATAGAAAGAAAAGACAGAAAATTTTGTTAGGTATATATGTGTAAGAGAAGAAAAAATATCTGTTAGATCTGAAACACCTCTGATTTTATTATAACTTGGGTCAAACTGCCACTGTTGAGAAGATGTCCAGTTTGCTCAACTGGGAATCAGGAAGTAAAATATGTTTATTATAAGACACTTAAGTTTGTCTTCAACTGTCTCAACTGCTGAGAACTCAGGAAACACATAGTAAAATCTGAAAGGATAATGTGATTCTTTATATGTTCTTACATTTTTCTCAACCTCATTGTTGCGCTCCAGAGAGATGTTTTAGCATAGTGTACCGCGGCATTGCCTCTGCCGGAGAAAACAAATGACGGATCAAGTCAACTTTAATACACTCGGAGAATAACAAATGTCTCTGAAGGAGCGCTTAATTTATAAATTTGGTTTAGATATACAGCAGTTGAATGGGAGGGGCTACCCGTGCCAGAGGAGGAACAGACAATCTTACTTTGTAGCTTTCCCAGTTGCAAGACTAGGTTGCAGGGGAAGGTGGGAGAGCTGGCCATGGATCTCCCAAGAGAATGTGAGAACCTCATTCACTGTGCACAGAGTGCTTGCTGGCTTTGACCTCTGCATTCAATAGCAGCAGCACTTACACAGAATTTCTTTGAAAGAGACAAGATCACATCTTCAGATGGTCTTTCGAAAAATGCACCTCCTAGTGTCAAACTTACTTTCATGTAAACTGATATGGAGAAACTTGATAAGCCTTTCTGCTGTGAGTACATTAGAATAAAGAGGAAGAAAGTCAGCAAATTACAAGAAGTCAAGAGTTGCCCAAAGCAGAAGAGACCTGGAATTATTTAGGATGCCTTTGTGCATGTTCTGTAATTCAGGGTGACATTATTCTTGAGGAAGGAATTTAAATAGCAACCGAAGTAGTTCAGCATTGAGATGAATTTTTAAAATAAAGGTTTAAAAAAAGTTTTGCACAATTGCAAGATGACAAACGAATGGGCCAAGATTGGCACATTGAGGACAATAAGCAGACGCTTCTTAAAAGAATTTATGGCACTGGTTGGAAAAGACAGGTTTGTCTATTTTACATCTTTTATTTGCTTTTTACATGGTATTTGGGATTCTGTAGAACTCTTCTTTCGGGCTATAAAAGAGTACTATAAATGACTTTAGCAAATTCATGAATTCTAAGGAAGGGAAGGAGTAAAAAGGAGAAAAATAATAGGAGATTCTGTTTCTTTCATTTAGTATCTTGACACAAAAAAACACTCCAGGTGTGCATGATTTAAGAAGAGTTTTCAACTTTAAACCCTTTGTTACCCTATCTAACACAGCAATGTGGAAAAGCACATTGCTTCCATTTAAATAGCCCTCAGGAGTGTTCAACTTATGACACAGCTCAAAATCCCATTTATTTTCTCTGGGCCCCCTATCTCCCCTACTCCACCTACATCCACCTTGCACATCAGAGGAAAGAATGACTTCTGGAAACTACTTCCTTATCGGATATGACTTTAATATCTTCTTACCCTTTGAATAGGTTGCTGGCAGGGAAAGTTTAGAAACTGCCAAACAGAGAATTCTCACTCTGGGAATTTTTCCTTTTTCTTCTTAGGATATCAGAAGAGAGTATTTCGTATCCTGTTTGACTATCATATGGACCGTCCATTAGAATTGGTTACTCAAGATGCATTACTCGAACTGTCTTTCTGGATAAGGTTTCCTGTGAGGTGGACTTTACGTGGCCAAGGAGGGGATGGCAGAGAGACACTTTCCTTATGTGGCAAAGAGGACTGAGAGCTCAGCGTGCCCACTCTTTGGAGCTGCGTGGGAAGAGCAGTGAATGGTAAGAAGAACAACAGTGAACCATGATCCTCCACTTATTCATTCATTCAACAAGTATTTATTGAGCACCTACTATATGCCAAACACTTTTTCTGGCTGTTGAAGAGCAGTAGTAATGTCACAAATTAACAAAATCCTCGTGTCATGGAGCTGGCTTTCTAGTGGGGAAGATAGATGAGAAATACAATAAAGAAACACATCCCATAGTGATGGATGCTGAGGAGAAAAACAAAGCACGGAAGGGGGACTGGAAGTGCATAAATATAAGGGTATGTGTATTTGTGAATTGTTTCACACATGGAAGATGATTTTTTTGAGTAAGAGACTGAAGGTAGTGAGGGAAGAAGCCATAGGCTTTCTGGGGCTGGAGGATTCTAAGCAGAAAGAAATAGCAAGTGCAAAGGCCTTGAGGCAGGATTGGCTCTGGCCAGTCTGAGGAACCGAGGTGAGGCCAGTTGCCTAGAGAAGAGAAAGTCAGGGGGTCAATAGTAAGAGATGAGGCTGGAGGGCGTGCAACAGGAGTCTGATCATTTAGCGTATAAGTCAAGACTTTGATTTTCGTTCTGAGAAAGATGGTAGCTATTGAAGGATTCTGAATGCAGGAGGGGCCTCATCTCCCCTTTTAAGTGGACTGTGTTGAGAATAAACTGAATTCTCAGAAGGGCAGAAGCAGGGAGATAAGTTAGGAGACAAATGCAATAATGCAGCCGAATTTGTCACGGAAATGAGTAGCAATTTAGAGGCTGTTTAAGGTCTGTGATATATCCTTTACAAAATGAGTTCCAACTACCAGAGCCAAAAATTGCCTAAGCACGTCTTTGTTTACCCAGAACCAGGCTGGCACAGAAAAGCCGGTGGAAAACCGTTCCAAGTACAAGTGCATAAAACAGCAAGTTACCCAGCTCCTTGGCACGGGCCTCCCATAAAGGATTCTTATGTTTACATTGCTAGAAATTTGTGGTTACTTTGTATAATTGCTTTAAAAAAAACCCCACAGTCTGCATTTCCTTTTTCACTTTCTTACTAAAACAGCAATTGACGTTTATTTAGGATCTTTGCCCATTCTAACAATTAAATTTTATAGAAAATTTAAACAGGTCTCTCATAGACTAGATTGGATCCTGGAACAGAAAAGGAGCATTAGTAAAAAACAAAACAAAACAAAACATCTGGTGAAATCCGAATACAGTCTGTAGTTCAGATAACAGTAGTTTACCGATGTTAGTTACTTAATTCAAATGTACTATGGTTAATGCGGCAAACGTACTACACTAATGTTAGAAGTGGGGTGAAGGGTATATGTGAACTTTCTGCACTATCTTTGCAACTTTTCTGTAAATTCAAAATTTTTCCAAAATACCAAAATAATAATAATAATAATAAAATTAAAAAACAATCCTCTCAAAGGAAAAATAGTGAAAATTTTGAATTTTTTTTTGTAGATAAAATGGTCTACAGATGTATTCTGCACTTTTAGTAATTTTTATCTACTACGAAGGAGCAGGTTGCTATTACCCAATGTATAGAGGGACAATAGTCTTTCTTTTTCGACGTTTCATTTCGATTAAGCTGCATTTCAAGCCCTTCACTTGCCTCTTGAATTACATGCATTATATTCATTCTCAGGGATCCACTCTGCTTGGAAAATAGATATTTTTCAAAAACAATCTTCTAGCCCAAATCCTTGTCTCCTGTGGATTTCCTTTCTTCCTGCCTTTCTCCAGTCTCTGCCTTCATTCTCGCCCTGCCCACACCTTCAGCGAACGAAAGCAAATGAATATAATGGGCCTTGACCTAGATCCCCATTTTCTCTCCCGAAACCTAAATATGAATTTTCTTTTTTTGCTGTTCTGAAGCTCTAAGGAAAGAAATTTACCATCATGTTCAAAAACAAAATCTGATCTTCTTGATGTCTGATTGTTTAGACCAGTACCGAAGAATGTGAATGCAGGCCAGGCAGCCCCGTGAGAGGTGTAAGGCAGTCAGGAGGCGTGGATAAAACATGCTGGCACGGCCTACCTGAACCTAAGATGGCTCTTATCTTGATTATCTCTGGGAAGTTGTGTCTTTCCTAGAACCTCAGTGGAAGCTCAAACCTGTTTCCAAGCAAGGTACTTTGTAAATACTGGTTATAATTTAATCAAGGAAAACATGGCCAGTTGCAGTTTGAAGCAGTAAACAGCTAGGAATAAAAATTTATGTTACCATATAAGAGAGGTGAGATTTTAATCCAGCTGCTGATCACTTGGCGATACTGAGGTCTTCAAGAGTATTTCTTAGTCATTAAGGCAAGACTGTATTTAAATTGTCATAGAAAGATGGCATGTATAACCCTAACCAGAAAAGCTCTAGGAAGGAACGCACAGGCTCATAGGATAACAAACTGCTATGTCTTACAATGCATTAGCCTAAGCAAGTTCTTTCTGGAGTGTACTAAAAATTTCCACTGCTGTAATTTAAGTCCATTGTAGATAGCTAAAACTAATACCAGTGGGCTAATGTTACTAATATTCTAGGGAAGCTTCAATGAAATGTTTAAGAGACAAAGGATTAGACCAAATTGCTAACTGACTCAAGCAGCCAGTATCAGGACCACGTGCACACACAAAGACATTAGGAGATGGAGCGTGCGGTGATGACCATGACTCTTCTCTTCATGCTTGGGGTATCTGGCACAGGTTAAGAACAGCTTTTTGGACCTTTTTGGCAAAGCAAGCAGTGCACAAGTAACCTGCTGAATACATTTTCTATAGGAATTGGGGCGGCTCACCTAAGAATGCTGCCTCAGTACCCTGGTGTCCCCTATAACACCCTGGAGTGACCTGTTTTCAAAGCTCTGCCAAGCCACAGACACTGACCAGACAAAGGCGTGCCATCCCCCACGTCACAAAACCAAGGACAGTGATGCAAAAAGTCCTCCACAGTGCGAGACAGTCAACTCCTGGCTTCGGAAAGCCCTGAGAACTGGGGTGGGACTGGCATCCCGCCCGGCCTGCACTTCCCCGTGAGAGCCTCCTGCTAAAAGCAGGTTAAATGGTTCGGATAAATTCACCCCATCCAATTTCAGTTCTTATTTCAGCATACCCTTTTCCATGGAGAAAAGACTATAGCAACGGGATTGCATGGAACTGAACCAGCACAATAGTCCTTTATATGTCAAAGATGGATGTTTAAAGTTCGGAGCTGGGGCTATTCAGCTCTTCGCACTTTAGATCATGAAGTCAAATTATAAAGACGTGTTCAGAGGTGGAAAGGTTAGTGCTTATTTAAGGAATCGATGTGGCTCCTGCACGTGCCACAATTCTGGGTGTTATGGAAATGCACTTCCTCATGATTCTGCATAGCACACCCTAGTTAGGAAACCAGCCAGGCTCCTCTGTTACCCTGTCCAGGCATGTACAAACAGCAACAGGCTATATGCATGGAGGGCAATGAGGGATTTATCATGGACATCAGGTCACCTTTATTGACACAGCAGCAGGACATGTATTTTCATTCCCTTGTGTAGTAATTTCACTAATTTCAAACAAAAATATTTTCCAGGTATATTTAAAAAATCCATCTGGGGTGTCAACAGTGGCCAAGAGTTCTGGGTGGGGCTGTGAAGGCTAAGGCCTGAATGCTCGCTGCTAGCATTGTCTTAAAAGAGGTCGAACATTCATTTAGGTGAGATGATTTAAGCTAAAATGACTTGGCTGCTGGGCAAAGGAGTGGAAGGTTTGAGTGGTCCCTCCCACCTCCGGTGGCGGGGAGGGATGGGCGCAGTAAAGTCAGAGCAGGGTTCCCGCAGGCTCTCCTCACCTCTCCCCAGGCGGCAGGTGGGGGCTCCACGGGCGGGTAGAACTTAGGCACATCCCAGGCCACTGCAGCCATGAACCACTTGAAGTCCTTGCACTTGAGCTGTTTGCGCAGCTCCTTCTGGGCAGAGATGTCCCCCGTGGAGAGGTGCCTGTACTCTGGGCGTCGCTGGTAAATGTACTCGGCAAATTCATCCATCCAGGTCTCAGCCACACGCTTCAGGTTCTGTGCAGCAGAAAAAAATGGTCATTGATTGGTCTATGCATTCAAAAGGTGATTTTAGTTGCACTAGAAATTGAAAAAAAGAAAACGAAACCAGACCATCTCAGGCAGCTTTGGTTGGTGGTTTCTTAACAATATGAGTTTTCATAGCGGCGAGGGGTGTGATGTGATCAGCCCAAGGCTTTGCACACTTTCTGCTTCTGGCATGGGGGTCGGTTGCCAATCAGATAATGAATTTATTTGAGCCACTAAAAAGTCAATTTACAATTATAGCAACTTTCTCATCCTTCTTGTTATTTCATTATAAATTCTTTATTTTTCACATAAAACTAAAGGCGTTGAAACTGTAGATAATGAAGTCCCTCTTATACCTCAAATTGCTTAAACCATTTCAAGGAGCAGTCAGAGATCTAGGAAAGAATGAGGATGAACGGGCTGATATTCTCCCCCTCCCCTCCCCACTTATTATAGAGAGAACCCAGCATTGCTAAATTCAAGTCCTTGTGTTCTGATGATGCTTTGTACATGCGACATGGATCCCAGGCAGACTTCAGTAATTTTACAATAAGCAGGTGACGGGCAGCGCCGAGCAGCCAGTCTTCTCTGCAGATGTCTCCATGGGGGGAAGGAGGCGGAAGGCTGACGGCAGGAAAACAAGCACACTTCTCGTGGGCAGGAGAGTGTGTGGGTTCGGAGTCGGAAGCTCAGCCATTGCATCAGTTTTGAGACCAAGCAAGTAATTGACTCATTCTAGGCCTCAGATTCCTCCCTGGAAGGAAGTACATACAGTAATCTGTGCCTCAGTTGCTATTTTCACACACTAGACATACTGATACTTAAAAATTATTTGTCCGTCTGAAATTCAAACAAGGCATCCTGTATTTTTCTTGGCTCAATCGGGCAACTCTATTTCCAAAATACATAAAATGTATATAGTATGCACCCCATGAATGTTTTCGAATTCATTACCTGACTGTATATGCGGAAGCTGGCATATCTTCATGCTACTGCCAATACACAATGAATGTTTTGCTTCTGTGGAAATTATTCCGGAGAAGTTTCAAGCTCTCTGCTGAGAAGTCAGCTATTATGCACAGTTAATCTAAACACGCAGTCCAATCCCTTTTCTGTTTCTAGCAGGTGGGATCCTGCTCGCCCCTACCTGTGAGGCAAGCAGGGAGGAAGCCACATAGCTCAAGATAACAGCAGGGCTAATTATTAGCTAGAGGTGAGGGCACAGCATGGCTAGAAGGGACAATTTAGGGCTTATTGTTAACCTCAGTCTGAAAATAGGTAGTTAAAGGTTTTCTGTCTCCACACATCTGGGCTGGGTTCCATCCAGACTCTGAGTGTAGTGTGGTCAAGGAAGATTGGGGGAGAGGGCCTGATTCCATTCAAGGATCCAGGGGTTACCTGCTGGGGTTATACCCAGCATAGAAATCATGTAACGGTTTGAGAAAGAGAGCTACTGGAGCTCAGGAATGTATATATACATATATAAAAATATATATGTTTATATATATACACACACGCATATGTATATATAAATATATATATTTATATATAAATAAATATATATATTCAGTGTAGAAAGCAAATGAAGAATTTCTCTATTTCTCTCTTTTTAAAAGCTGCAGACCTTCATATTTTTTGAATGATAAGTAAAATAAAAACTGTTATTCTGAACACCTTCTATGTACGAGACATTGATAACGTCCCCTATTTTTACGTCACCCATCTGTGATTCCTTGTGTATCACAACATATTCCCCTATTCAACCCACACTGGTATTGATCTCTCCTTCTCTGTGTTGCTCAAGGATTTATTAACACACTTAACACATTCAGCTTTATATTAGCAGTCTTTAGAATTCAAGTCTTGTTTTTCTCTGCACTATTCAACCCTAAATCTTTTCTTAATTCTAATAATCATTGGGTCTTTGAATTGATATTTTACTAGGAACATTAAATCACATTTCTCCTTCAGTTCATAAGAACAGATTTCCAGCTCTGACTGATTGTCTTTATTGTGCAGTATGAGGAAAAGAGATAGTTCCATTATACCTGCTGGTTCATGAAACCACATCAATCTACCCACTAATTACTATTATTTTTTTTTGTCAGCAACATTTTAGATCCTATCGTTCGATTATTTTAAAAATACAATCCTTATTCAGTTTCTTGGAATATGATTTGGGAGTCGATCGTTTCTCAGGCTACAGGGTTGTTCCATGCCTATGTATTATCTGGGCCATCTCACCTTAGTAGCGTGTTGCTATTTCTTTGTGCAGGGTGCGATCATTACATTTGCACTGCCATGACCCCAATCCCCATGCCTGTGTGTTTGTGTCAATATTAAGCTATTGTATTATGGTGGAATTAGGAAAAGATTTCTCTTTCTTCAGCTATCTTTTTTTTTTTCCCTCCGTGATTTCGCCCTCCAGATACTGCTGATAACTAGCAAAGCCAATCTCACACAGAAACAATTTCTTATTTGTCAGTCACTCCTCCAGCAAGAAACTGCATCACTCTCCCATGACTTTAAAAATTCTGCTTTGATTTAAATGCATTTCTTTGCTCCTCTTTGAAGTTTAAGTGTGCTTTAGTAGCTCTGGAGTCCCACCCCAAAGCCCTCTTATCATTGATAATGTGATAATGTCATCATGGATACAGCTCAAAAGAGAATCTCTTTAGGAGAGCCTCCACCTCACTGTGATTATTCAGTTTAGCGCCACCCTTCTCTGATCTGAAGACTTCTTTGAAGTCAGTGGGAAGCCTTTAGCAAAAGGAGAGGATGTCTAATCCAGTGCTAAAAAGAGAGGCTTCCTTGACAGGCAATTTTCTCTCCCTTCTTCCTTAAGCCTATGTGAGCTATTTGTAAGTGGTCACCTGTTCTTGGCTATTTTGATATAATTTAATGATATCTCTATTATATTTTTGGTTGAATATTTTGGATATTTTTAATAGTGTTTCTGATAGCATTAAAATGTAGCCAAATTATTTAACTACATATCTTATTTAACAAATGTGTATCAGCCTAATTTTAAACGGTTTTTTTTTTTTTTGAGGCATAATGATACACAAGCCATTGGGTTTTTGACCATTTCTCAGTCTACAGAGTATCACTATCAAGTGGAACTGTTTTCTCCACCTTAAATAACATTGAAAAGGAGATATACCTGGTATGGATTGAAAATGGAATTCTCGCCAGGAACTAATAAACTATTAGGAACAAAGGTGATTAGAATAGAAATGAAATAGCAGAGGCGTCAAGCACAGTGTCACTGAGCATTTACACACCTCACCGCAAGGTGCTTATTCTCCATGCTAATTCTCCAAAACGAGTCCTTCGTACCCAGGTTCCCCTGTGGCTTCATCATCCAACTGGGGTGCTGTAAAGCAGAGTTATAAAGCGACCAGAACTTCTCCCTCTCGGAAGAGCTGCATTTTTGGTTATTGAGATTATGACATGCTAAAATATTTTAATTTGCTTATGTTTCAGCAACTTAATTTTGTAGCAGCAGGGACCTATTTTGTCTAAAAAAATCTGTCTCTAGTGGGGTTAGGAGTGCAGGAAAATGTTCATTTCTAAAGGGGGTAATGATAAAAACGCAATTATAATTCCCCTAGCCCACAAATAGAGCTCACCATGTAGTCCGTTGCTCAAAAGTGCTTTGAAAAAAGAAAGCTATATAAATGCTAAATAACAACATAAAGTGCTAAGGTGCTCCAGGTAGGGAGAAAGTAACCAAAAGCAGACTGGAAAAGGTACCATAGGAAAGAAAAAAAATCCCATTTTAATTTCATTAAGAATGGAAAAGAAAAAGTAATGATTAATCATGGCAGCTAATTACCGTGTAAATACCTCAGATCACCATTTAAATATTGCATATACTCTATAAAATTTTCCAATGGGCTTAACAAAACACTAATGTGAAACGTTGGTCCTCACTAGATAGTCAGGGAAGTGTTGAAGCCTGTCCCCATAGCTTGGGAATTACCTGACTCAGTTGAAAGCTCCATTTTGCATACTAGAAAGCATCAGCTAATTGATTCACAAGTCACAGCTGAGCTGAAACTTGGGTAAGCTCTGAGGAATATTGAAACAATTAAATTGAGCAAAACCTTTTAATGTTTGGAAGAAGACAGCATCTGTGGGAAGTTTTTTTGGGGGGAGCAGGAAGCAAATAAATAGGAATAAACCAAACTAAAAGTAAGTTTGAGAAGTTTCATGGGAAATTGCTAAATTTTAAAATGATGTTGTCTTAAGCTGCATATTTTTTTCATGATACTTCCAAGTGACTAGAGACTGCACCTGTCAGCAATTTGCTGTTTTACTTTCTTTTTCACTGTCTATGTTTGGTCTAAAAATTCTATGCTTTTTACCCCCATATTGTTTAAAAATTTAAAAGACAATGTGCGATTCTGTTATTTGTTAAACAGACAAAATAATATATGGAGACATATTTTAGCAAATTCTGATACCACTGCGTTAGAAATGAAGGGAGCAAGTGAGGGTCACGCAGTGGGAAACAGATTTGTGGTTCATGTTTCTTTCATCTCTTTTCTCTAGGTCCTTGGTAGAGAGAAGAGTTTCATTTTGCTTTGTTTTCTCACATGCAAAACAAACACAAAATACCCAGTGTTCAAAAAAAGAACATTATTTAAGGGTCAGTATGAGTGCTCTGCCGGAGTTGTCACAAAACTTATCTCCTATGTGGGGAATATCCTTGGGTGAGGTGACATTCTATTACAAAGGGTGGCTTGATCTAATCCGAAAGGCCCAATGCTATTGGCTTAGGATGTGTAGCGAGACTCATGCATTTCTGCCTGGCATATAGTAGGTGCTTGATAAATATCTACTGAAGAATTTTTCCATCCCAAACCTTCGTTGAGGATAGAGATGATCTTTAGCTTCAAAACGTGCAATGGACTCATCATATCATCATGATTTTTTAGGGAGGCTCTCACGAAGAATAATAAAATATTAATGGAAGATGCCTGCGTTTCTTAAATAAAAACGTTCCATCCAAACAGAAGATATTATATTTTAAAATATGGCCAAGAGGGGAGAGAAACAAAAACGTGATTGCAGTGTGTGAATCCTCTTTTGTTCTTGCCTCAAATACTGGACAGCCCTTACTGCCTTTGAAGGGGTTCAGGACAGGCCTCCTCAAGATACGACACTTTGGCACATGGATTATTTTGAGCTGCAGGCGATTGAGACTGCAAGCTCATGAGAAACTTCTGCCTCTTCCTTAAAGATTTCAAACTAGGGAACTAGCCCAAGACCAGAGTTAACACCCCAAATTACTTTTTATGACTGATCTAAAGGGCAGGGAAAACTTTTAATTACTGAACGAACATCTGCTATTCTTTTCATCCTGAGAATGACCTTTTGAAGCCCTAAGGTGTCTTACCATATCCTAAGCTCTGAATGCCATGTATACCTCGTTTGTCCTTTCTGTCTCTGAACTCCTTACGTATGTGAGGATCGCTGACTCTCTCAAGTATGTGGGGCTTCATACATACGTATGTAATAAAATAGTTATTTTCTCTTGTTTATCTGTGTCATGTAGATTTAATTATTAGACCAGCCAAAAGAATCTTGAAGGGTAGAGGAAAGTTTCCTCTTCCCCTACATCTCTGTTGTTATATTATAAGGCAGAACTAGAAATAGTTATTGTTTTTAGAGGAATTGCTTCTGCACAGAAGTCCTAGCCATTTATGCAGGCTAAGTCTTTGGGGAAGAATTGATCATTTCCTGCTTTTTGGGAGAAAGCCCATGATAGGCCACTGTGTCCCTGAACTCAATGATAGTTTCAAATAAAGCATCTGAACTCTACCGTTTTAAGAGCAGCAGAAAGAAGAGCTGGGTGCCACTGACGGCTAAGGTTGTTATGCTACAGCTCTTATTTGCCAGGCGGTTTTATGAGAGTAAACTGATTTACAGTCATCAGGGGAGAAAGGTCAATTTGTAGGGTGTAGATTTTCCATTCATCATCACACTTTATAGCCTTCTTGGTGATTTTATTTTCTGATATCAAACTAGTCATTTTGGTCTTGTTAATGCTTTTCCTCAACTGATATATTTTTCTGACATAAACAAGGGAGAGCTGCATGTATCAGATATTGCATTCTTCCATTTCAGCTACTTCGGACTGGGGTAGCCGGCACTCACAGTGAACAATGAGGAGGTGCTCATTAATCAACTTGGGGTGGTCTGGCTTTGACATCGAAATGCTCTGCCTCCTCCTCCCTACATCTCCTCCCACTCTCACTAATTTCAAGAATCTGAGATGATCCATGAAGTCAGTGGGGCCGAATGCCACCAGGGATATGACTGGGAGAAAGGCACCTTGGGAAATATGTTAGGAAGTAATTTCATAGCTGACAGAGGTAAAACAACCATTCTCCTCTTCAGATATCAGATTTAACCTTCATATCCATGAAATACAATAACCGTAGGAAAACTTCAAAGGTCATCTCATTCTGCTAAGAAATCTTAAGTAAATATAAAAGTCAAAACCAATTATAACTTCTGTATATATTACAGTGCAGCCTATAGGATCATTAAATATAACCTGTTAATATAGAACATATATCATTATATATATTAAATAATACTATATGTTATCTATGAGATGGACTTCCTTTTCTGTTAAATCATAATCTCAATGATAACATAATCTATATAAATAGTTTATAAATAAGTAAACTATATAAGATACAGGTCTAATTTCACAGTGAGTTTGATTTTTATTTAACCCTTCTCTCAGGCTCATGATGTTCAGATTGTCGTATCTCAATTGCTGGACTAAGTGGACTCTACCTTACTGTCATAGTCAGGGCCATTAGCTAGGAGAAGTTAAAGCTTATGTTTATCTTGTTCATCATTTATATATCCAGAGCCTAGCACAGTGGCATGGTAAATATTTTCTTCAGAAATAAGAATTTATTGGTAAAGAAAATCTGGAAAAATTTGTTTTTTTTTGTGAGCTCTCAGAATTCTAGACAGAAAGTCTGTGTGTGTCTCCCAGCTCTAGCTCTCCTGCACCCATGTAAAGCTGTCACTTATAACCCACCTTATCTGAAACCAATCTTAGCAGCTTCTTTCTGTTTCATCGTGCACCCATTTTGGTTCTGACACTATTTTCTCAGACACTGTGATGAAAACCTCATAGTCACATTTGACCTCTTTCTCCATGCACAGTGTGGCAAATCAATAAAACTCTTTTAGGAAATTTTCTTTACAACTGCTTCTTGCATTCAAAATGTTACTTTCTTTAGTCTTTCTCCCCTTTAATGTTTACTTATCAGTTGATCTTTCCATTTTGCCCCTTCTATTTTTATCCTGGCACTTCCTGTTCAAAAGCCATGAGTCCCTCACTATGGTCTGTAAGAAAGAGGCATGCACCCTAGTCTGCATACAAGGTCCAGAGTCAGCCTCCAGTGCACAGTCCTGGGTTAACCCCAGAGGTTGCAAACACAATCTTTTGCCACTCTCTGTGCCTGCTCCTTTCTACCTGGAACTTTGCTCATGCTGGAGCCCCTGCCATGACTGCCTCAGCCACCTCGTATGGGGCAATATGGCAGGAGGGTTTGCCTTTGGACAGACAGGCCTCAGTTCACAGTTTCAGCTCTACTTGCTTGACGTTTAACCTCTATGCTTGTTAATGAGTTACATTTTCAAGTATTATAGACCATCCTATGTGATTGGGTTCTTATGGGGTTTGATTTCTTTGATTTTATAGCTCTCATCCTGACACTTGGATAAGGGTTGCCATAAAATACAAGACAAAATTTTATTTCGATACTATGTCAGTGGCAAAATACCGAAGGATACAGTCCCCTGACTTGCATTCTCTGGTGCTTCTTACAGACTTGGGATGAGGGCTGGTTCCAGCTTCCTCTCCTATGCAACTGTCCCCTCGGAGCGAGTGTGAGCTTCCAAGACTGCTTCACTTACAGTCTGCAAGGCTGTCCTCTGCTGACATGGGACCCTCCTGGGGAAACTCTCATGGGCCAAGTTGCTTCCATGGGGACTGCTGTTCTGCTACAATCTGCTGGTGTGGCTTGCCATGGGGTGACTGCTCTGCACCTCTGTGATGTCCATGGTTCACTTGTCTCCGGTCCAATGGCTTTGACTGTCCCCAAACAATGGCATGCACAAAGAAGTCCGTGAGGTGCCAGTAATTGCTGCTCCTTCGGCAGAGCGCTTGGCTTCCTTTGCAACCTATGGGAGTCTTCCAACCATCTGCCGCTCAGACACCTCTGGCTGTGCAAAGACTCAGTGTACCTTTTGCTAAGTAGCTGCTCACTCTTCTGTGATAAAGTACAGTCAGTCCTTTCCCAAAATGAAGGACTGTCACTTCAGGCCCTGGAGCTTTCTAATTTCCCTGGAACTCTAGGGGTGAGTACCCTTCCCTCAAGGCTGACTGTTTGCTCCTGGTAATAAGACACCACAATTGGGCCCAGTACTGATATTGGACCCTCAGCCGACTCAGTAAAATATTTAGTTTTATTCATGATGAGTGAATACTCTGATTCCCAGATGAAGCTGAATTGTAAGTCACTGAGTCTCAGATTTTTACATTTTGTGGGAATTGACATAAGGATATAAATATTTATTTTTGCCAAGTAGGGCATTAATAAAAAAATATATAGTTTGTATTTTCTCATAAAACAGAAAAAAAAGCCTATAATCACTGCACTAAAAACCGTTATTAAATTGAATAGATTTAGTTTTCAGATTCTTATTTTTCTCAATTCACTGAGGCTGGGTGAAAACTGAGCTATGAACTGGCTCTGGTCACTGGTCATGAGTTTTGCAATCACTATTCTGTGAACCTTGTTCATTTAATTAAGTATTGCTGAAGGTCCTCTTTCAATTCAACAGCTATGGTATCCTTCTTCCTCCTCTTCCTTCTACCTATCCAGATCTGTATAATACATTTGAACAATTGTTCATTGTCTTGTATTGTCCTCTAATGGTTTTATTTATGAATATCTTCTCTCTTCCAACCAGACTGTACTGCTAAAAAAATAGAACTTATTATTTGGATTTATTTCTATAATACATACTGGTATGTTATTTAGAGGACTGAAGGCTATTCACACATACATGTGTGTGTGTATCTGCACATATTGGAATTGTGCTAGAATCCTCAGTTTACAGAGATACATAAATGAAAGGTATACATTTTTTGAAGACTTGAATGAGCTTTGTAAAATAAGAAAATGAGCCTTGGAGTCAAGTCTCCATCTTTGCCTCCATTTCCCAGTGAGGCTGGAAAGATTGAGTCTACATGGCCCTACCTTTGAGGTATCTTTAAAATCTCTCATTATTTCTGATGATTTAGTAATAATGTAGAGCATAGCTGGTAGTTGAGATTTTCCCACAAAATATCAGAATTGTTTTTCATTTTCATATATTTTTTATTTTAAAAAATTATAGAGTGACAGTTGAACTCCAATATTTATGGCTTTCTGATCGCTTTAGCCATTTAGGAAAAAAAAATGAGTCCTTAAATAAAGTTTAAGTAGAAAAGATTAAAATTCAGGATTATGGACTTTTTTTTTTCAGTTGAATGAATTGAATATTCACTTTTTGCTGGACATTTTATGTTCCAGCCCTAGTTTCCCTATATTTGATAGTCCTTAAAAAAGTACCTAATTTGTTTCTTGAACATATCTGAATACTGTTACTATTTGAAGATAAACCCTCTTGGATCAGCGCATCTTTCTCCCTTGAGTTTTATTCTACTTTTCACTACAGACAAAACACACATACCATCCATCTTGCAAATGAATGATTTAGTTTGGGGCACAAGCTAGAGAACATACGAGAGCGAAAGGGATAAGTGACAGAAAGAACATCATTATCTTTGGGATATTTTTAACTGCTATGATTTGTGATATTTCCTTGGCTGATTTGTGATATGTGCTCAAAGCTGTTCAATCATTTACCTTTTGTGAATTCTCGTTGTTTTCCTGAATGAGTTTTCAGATTCACATGTCTTAAGTCTTCTGACTAAATTAAATCATATTTCCTTATCCAAGATGCAGCTCTTTGATCACTTTATAATTTTGTGATAGTATATTTCTGCAGCTACTTAGTGTATATTTGTTAGTGTATATTTGGCATCAGAGCAGTAGCAGGTACATATTGTGGTGAATAAAACTGACTCGGCTATGAAGAAAGTAGCATGGAAAACAGAAATTGTCAGGATTGTTTTGAGAAGGTATTGTGACTATGTTCTCTCGAACATGTATAAAAACATTCTAAAATGCTGAAGTGAAAATCATTCTTGCACTTGATCTAAGGGTTTATTCAAAACAGTGTATGAAAAAAAATCTTGGACTTGACCAATTTTGGAACTTTGAGGATGGTATAAAACTTTAGGCAGAGCTGGTCTTAGCTACAAAGGAGAAGAAGGCAGCTTTTGGACATCCACCTTCCCCCATCTTCTATTTACCCTTTTCTCTATTTGACTTAAACATACCCTATGAAACTCTGTATGGGAGGAAAGTACTGGGCCTTCATTCCAAAGGTATATAGACTTAATCTCCTCCTCTGTTATCTATCCTTCACATGAGCATGAACAAGCCACTTTGCTAAGCCTCAGTTTTCTCATTCACAAGATAAAGATAACAATATCAACCACAGAAGAGAATGGCGAAGATGAAATAGAATGTATGTGAAAGTGCTTTGAAACAATTAATAACAAGAATTGGCATAATAGTTAACATTTCCTTAAGGAAAGGCAATAAAACTCTGAGAAACACAGACTCTCCATATACCAAAGCCAGCCAAAAGGAATGGCAAGTGGTGGAGTTTTTATCATTTAGATGTTACTGTCAGACTGAAACATATCATGTGTGAGGCTACTTACTCTGCCTACAAAAAGCCATATCGAGTCCAACTTATTCTGATCCCCAGTTACTCACTCTTGCCAGGCTGGTCCCAGATGGAACTTTATAAGGGACGTACTTCCTGTAGATATGGCCGACTCTAGAACATGGGACATCGAACATTTCTCCTCCACACATCCAAACCTATAGAGAGAAAATTTAAAAGTGTGACAAAAAAGGAACAGAAAATGTTGTCTAAAAAAGGAATTATTAGCAAGTCAAAAAAGTCTTAAAATCTCCTAAAGTCTCTAAGTTAATAAATTCTGTTTATTATAAATGGTTAACCAAGAAAGAAAACCCCATTTTTAAAAATCTAGATTCATAAGAGTATAGAACCAAAATACTAGTTCAGTAAAATCTAATTTCCATAGACAATATGTTGGCATTATTTTTATTCTAGTAGAATTTTATCACAAATATTATATTTAACTGAAATTTAATGCTCAGACAACTTCTTATCTATGTAGATATTTGATTTGACAGTCGTGAAATCATTTGAAGAAGTAACATTGAAATTTAAATGCCAATTAAAATTAAAATATAAAAAAAGAGAATTTCTAAAATAGATGAATGAATTAAGGAACACAGATATATTCATATTTGAAGCTATATCTACATTCTTAAACTTGCTGTAGAGCTCATCTTAAAAATCATAGCTGCATTCTAATTTCTTCCACCCTTGATTTTTATTTTTAGGCAGAGAAAATAACTAATTAGTGATGTGGGCCCAAGAAATATTACACTTGAGGCATGTGTTAAAATGCTGTACTTACATATGGTAACAAAATTAATTGGTTAGATTTTATCATTGGTTATATTTTACCATTTAGATACACAATTAATCATGGTCTTATATAACAGACTACTTACTATAAAAGGATGAATTATTAAAAAAAAAAATCCAGGCTTTATATAGGCTAGATTTTTAGCTATTTTTATTACAAGAAAAAGATTAAAAAGAATGAGATGCCATCATGGTTAGTTTTATATGTCAACATGGCTGCACTACAGTGCCCAAGTAGTTGGTCAGACATTCTGGATGTTTCTATAGGGATATTTTTTGAGGAGATTAACATTTATATTGGTGGACTTTGAGTCAAGCAGATTTCCTTCCATAATGGCGATGGATCTCATTCAAATGGTTGAAGGCCTTAATATAACAAAGACTAACCTCCTGCAAGCAAGAAAGAATTCTGCCAGCTGACAGCTCTTTGAACTTGAACTACAGCCCTTCCCTGGGTCTTCAACCCACCAGCCTACCTTACAGATTTTGGACTTACTAAGCCTCCTCAAATGTGTGAACTGATTCATTAAAAGACATCTCTTTCTCTTTATATATACATATCCTGTTGGCTCTGTTTCTCTGGAGAATCCTGACTAATACAGATACACAGCTTGTTTTAAAGTATAACATTGATAGAAAGAAAGAAAAATGTTTACGTGTCAACTTAACTTTTGCTTCCAACTTCTATCACTAAGAGGAATGATACTCCATGGAAGACTGAAGAACAAACAGTGATTAGAGTGAAAAGAAGTCCAAGGAGAAGGTAATTCAATTTCTAAAACAATGCTCAGTTGTTGTAAATGAGTTCAGGATTACCCATGGTATCAATTTCAACTTGATGGGATATTTATTAATGTTTTGGATCAAGACATCAAAAGTATGCATGGATGATATAAAGCCGGCAGGGTCAGTGAACATTCTAAATTATAGTACAAACATCTAGGAAGATCTTGAGAGGCTAGAGCTATGTGAGATTAAACATAAAAAGGGTAAATATAAGGACCTCTCCCAGATCTAAAAGAATCAACTGTTCTAGAGCAACATTAGGTGGATATAGACTGAGTAACATAAAATACATATCACTAGCATAACGTAGAGAGTTTAGGGAGTAAGTGGCTTGATCTGTCTGCCTGAAGTTGTGTTAATTTCTGAGTAAATGCTTTATATTCTCTTCTACAGAGAATTACCAGAGTGAGAAAGGGATGCGAACTGTGTTTTGGGAGAAACAACTAAAATAACTGGAGATGTATAGTTTTGGTAAATTAAACTTGACAGAAACTTTTTTCGTATATTTGAAGAACCTAATATTTGGAAGAGATGTTCTGTAGAACCTCAAGGAGATAGACAGGATTAATGGGAAAGAGCTATAGAGAGACTGCAACTCAGTGAAAAGAAGAATTTTTTAATAGACAGAATGATAAAGATGAAATGGGCTTCCTGCCTCACCATATTGTTAAAATCTATAGTAGATGATACTTTGGAGACAAGCATATAACTTTGGATGGACAGTTGATCTAGCTAATATTTTAAGGTGATTCTGATAATAAGAATTAGCATTTATAAATGCTTACTATGCCCTTTTTCTTTTTAAAAAAATTTTAACTAAGTTTATTGGGTAACATTGGTTAATATAATTATATAATTTTCAGGTGTACATTATCATTTGACATCTGTATATTCTATTGTGTGTTTGTCACCCAAAGTCCAGTATCCTTCAGTTACCATATATTTGATCCCCTTTACCCACTTCGCCCTCCCCCTAAACCTTATATTTGACTCCCTTTATCCCACCCCACTGGTAACCTCTAGTCTATAGTCCTCTGGTAACCACTAGCCTATAGTCCATGTCCATGAGTCTCTGTTTGTTTGTCCTGCTCATTTGTTGCTTTTAGGTTTATATCCTACATATAAGTGATATCATGTGATTTTCAGCTTTTTCTGTCTGGCTTATTTTGCTTAGCATGATTATCTTGAGGTCCATCCATGTTGCCATAAATGGCAGTATTTCATCTCTTCTTATGGCTGAGTAATATTCCATTGTATATATGTACCACAGCTTCTTTGTCCAATTATCTATCGTGGGACACTTCACTTGCTTCTATGTCCTGGCCACTGTCAATAATGCTGCTATGAACATCAGTGTGAAAATATCTTTTTGGATATGGGTTTTCAAGTCTTTGGGGTAAATACTCAGTAGAGGGATTGCTGGATCATATTGTAGATCAATTCTTAGTTTTTTGAGGAAATTCCATACTGTTTCACATAGCGGCTGTACCAATTTGCAGTCCCAACAGCAGTGAATGAGGGTTCCTATTTCTCTGCATCCTCTCCAACATTTGTTATTATTTGTCCTGTTGATTACTTGTCCTGATTAGCTATTCTAACAGGTGTGAGATAGTATCTCATTGTAATTTTGATTTGCATTTCCCTAATAGCTAGTGATGTTGAGCATTTTTTCATATATTTGTTCGCCATTTGTGTGTCCTCTAGGGAGAAGTGTCTGTTCAAGTCCTCTGCCCATTTTTTGATGGGATCATTTTGTTGTCATTGTTGTTATTATTGAGTTGTATGAGTTCTTTGTATATTTTGGATATTAGGCCCTCATCAAAGGTGTTGCTCGCAAATATATTTTTCCATTCGGATAGTTCTCTCTTTACCTTGCTGACAATTTCTTTTGCTGAGTAGAAGCTTTTTAGTTTGAGGTAGTCTCATTCATTTATTTTAGCTTTTACTTCACTTGCTTTTGAGGTCAAATTTATAAAATCCTCTTTAAGTCCAAGGGTCTTTGAGGTTCATTCCTATGTTTTCTTCTATGTATTTTATTGTTTCAGTTTTTATATTTAGGCCTTTAACCCATTTTGAGTTAATTTTGGTATGTGGTGATAGACAACAGTCTAGTTTAATTCTTTTGCAGGTGACTTTCCAGTTTTTCCAGCACCATTTATTGAAGAGGCTTTCCTTTCTCCACTGTATGTTTTTGGCTTCTTTGTTGAAAATTATCTGCCCATATAAATATGCTTTTACTTCTGAACCCTCTATTCTTTTCCACTGGTCCGTGTGTCTGTTTTGCTGCCAATATCATGCTTTGTAGTAGAATTTGAAGTCTGGCAGAATGATGCCTCCAGCCTCATTCTTTTTTCTCAGGATGGCTTTGGGATTCAGGGTCTTCTGTGCTTCCATACAAATCTGATGTTTTTTGTTCTATTTCTTTAAAAAATGCTGATGAGATTTTGATAGGGATTGCATTAAATATGTATAATGTTTTAGGTAATATGGTCATTTTAACTATGTTGATTCTTCAATTCAAGAACACAGAATATCTTTCCATTTCTTTATATCTTCTTTGATTTCTTTTAATAGGCCTTATAGTTTTCATTATACAAGTCCTTCACTTGTTTCGTTAAATTTATTCATAGGTATTTTATTCTTTTTGTTGCGATTGCAAAAGGAATTATTGTTTCCACTTCTTTTTCTGACACTTCGATATTTGAGTGTAGGAACACTATGGATTTTTGAACGTTGTTTTTGTATCTGGAGACTTTACTGTATTTGCTTATTGATTTTAGTAGTGTTCTTGTGGAGTCTTTAGGGTTTTCTATGTAGAGAATCATGTCATCTTCAAATAGTGACAGCTTGACTTCTTTGTTTCCTATTTGGTTGCTTTTTATATCTTTCTCTTGTCTGATTGCATTTGCTAGGACCTCCAATGTTATACTGAATAACAGTGGTGATAGTGGACAGGCTTGTCTTGTTCCTGATCTTAGAGGGAAGGTTTTTAGTTTTTCACCATTAAATATAATGTTTGCTGAGGTTTTGTCATATATGGCCTTTATTATGTTAAGATACTTTCCTTCTATACCAATTTTGTTACTATGCCCTTTTTCATTTAATGCTCATGATTTAGTGGTAGACTTTATTTCTTCCCTAAATATATTGGTGGGAAAATGGCAGTCTAGTGGCTGAGTAACTCTCCCAAGTTACTCAAGGCCACACAGCTGGCCATCTCCAAAATGAAGATTTGAATCCTAGTAGTCTAAATCCAGTGCTCACATGCTTAATGAATATTCTATATTCTATCCACAGAGTCAGCATACTTTGTCTGTAGCAGGCAGGTAGTAAATATTTTAGACTCTACAGATTATATGGCCTCTCTTGCAACTGGGTAACTCTGTTAAAAAAAAAAAAAAGGTATGGCTGTATTTAACTAAAACTTCGTTTACAAAAATAGAAAGTGGGCCATAGTCTGCTGGCCCCTGTTCTTCGAGGTACAAAGTCCTTTCAAACACTAAAATTCAGTAATTCTAAGATAATGTATGTGGGAGATTGTGCTTTCTAAAGTTGACCACTACACTATTTCCTATTGCTCGTGCTCCTTTACAATGTGACTTTGGTACCCTCCCAATGGGATGGTACATTTCTTCTTCTTGAATTTGAGCGGGCTTGTGAATTCTTAGACTAGCAGTAGAGTATAGCAAAAGTGACTGGGGCTAGGTCACGAAAGGCAACGTAGCTTCCACCTGTTCACTGGAGTGCCTGTTTTTGTAAGTCTGAGCTGTCATGTAGGAAGTTTGATCCCTTGAGGCCACCCCATTGTGAGAAAGTCTGGATCACATGAGAGGCCATGTGTAGGTGCTTGGGTCAATAGCCTCCATTGTTTTAATTCCATAGCCAGCATTGACTGCCAAACATGTAAATGAAGATTTCTCTAAATGATTTCAGCTCCTAGCTGTTAAGTCACACTCAACTGAGACCCCATATAGCACGCAGCAGAAATGAGCTATCCCTTTTCAGCTTCTCTAAATTTAGGATCCACAGAACCCATGAGCTTAATAAAATGGTTGTTTTATACTGTTAAATTTTGAGGTGCTTTGTTTTGCAGCAATAGTAACTAGAACTATGTATTTACAAATTTATGATGGAGGTGAACTGCCAACACAGATAATCCAAAATTATGGATTGCCCAACAATTTCTTTTTATCTTACTGTGGAAGATATAGCTTTAGTACTCACTAATTTCCACGTTCACTTCTTCTTGGGTTATAACAATCTCGCTGCCAGGTTATAATTTCCAGTTCCTTTGTATTTAGATGGGGCCATATGATTATTTCTTGCTAGTGGAATGTGAACAGAAGTGAATCATTTCTGAGCCAAAGAAATTAAGAGTGGATTCCCTTTTCTACCTTATTCATGATTTCTTTTTTACTTTCAGAGCCGACAAATCACAAAAGATCCAGAGGAGTCTGACACTTTGTCAGATGGTGGCATCACTAAATAAATGGGGCCTGGACCCCTGTAAAACTGGAGGGAGCAGAGTATGCTCTTCTCCTAACCTGGGCCAATTGTGACAGGAGACAGAGGAACTTCGCTGATGTTAAGTTATCAAGATTTTGGGATCATTACAGCAATTGGTCTACTCTAATAATTTTTTTTAAATCAAACATGGTGAATGCAATTATTTGAGAAATTATTTTCTTTTATTATTTCTGCATTTTAAAGAGGTAAAACTTTAAAGCAATTTGACAACAGATGAAGGGGTAGGCAATAACAGGGCAGAGAATGTTAGATAGCTCTTTGTACAATCAAATGTCAACTCTTATTGGTCAAAGGTAAGTAAATGTCAAGGCGAAGAAGGATTCTTATCACCTGCAGCTAGGAGACAGTGATTTGTTGGAAGCGGCATTTATTTTTCATGAAAAAGGTGACCGTATTACTCTCCTTAGTTGGTGGGGGTGGTGAATCTCTCCTGCAGGACTAGGGGGTGGTGACAAATAAGGGCAGGATGTGGGGCGAAGGCCTAGTGCAACACCTTACATTTTCTGGTCTTAATCTATTTTTGTATTTGTTCGTTTATGTGGTCTCCTAGAATACTTAGAAAGTAGCCAGAAGTGGACTAAATACTTCTTATGAGAGATTTCCCCAGGGTGAGAACTGCCATAACAGAAAGTTGAACAAATCATGATTGCCTTCCTTTCTAACATATGACAAATGAGCTAATAGACACACAGAAATTTAAACTAATTCTTTTCCGTGGATCATTCTAATACAGCCTTTAAACATCTCTGCGTCGGTTTTCTGTTGTTGTGTAACAAATTACCACAAATTAATGGCTTTAAACAAAACCCATTTATGATTTTACAGCTCTATAGTCAGAAGTCCATGTGGGCTTAGCTGGGTTCTCGGCCTAGAGTGTCACAAGACCAGAGTCTAGGTGGCAGGTGGGCTGCGATCTTATTTGAATCCCCGGGGAAGAACCTACTTCCGGGCTCGTTTAGATTACCTGCAGAATCCTGTGCCCTGCAGTTGTAGGACTGGGACACCATTTTCTTGCTGGCTGAAGACCAGGCTCCTGGAACCCATACTTAGTTCCCTGCCCCATGAACCCTCCATCTTAGTAATGGTTAACCTCCCTCACCGAGAATCCTTATTTACATTTCAAACTCTATGACTTCTGTTACCAATCGGAGAAATCTCTTTGCCTTTAAAGGGCTCCTGTGGTTAGGGTAAGCCCACCGGGATCACAGTTCCATCTTAAAGAGAACTGATTAGTAAGCTAATTATACTTGTCGAGTCTATTTTGCCCTGCGATGTGACATAATCATGGCAGTTAACCTAGGAATAGGATCATCGTAGAATTCTGCCTACCACAATCTCCAATGAATCAAATTTGATGTCTTCTATTGATAACCTGCTTCTAACACTTAAAATTATTCCCATCGGAAATTTTTCTTTGCAGCCAAGACAAATTCAAGAACTTATATCCAAATTTTTTAAATGCTAAATTCAGTGTTAAAAGAACTATAGAATCCTAGGATTTCTCTGTAGTGCCAGTATGATCACTTAAGAACATAAATCTGAGTATCGCCTTCACTTTAAACCCTTCGGAGGCTTTCCGTTGCTATCTGTGTCTCTCAGTCACTCTCCTGTCCCTAACCACCCGCCTTCACCCACCCCCTCCCCAACCCCCCGGGGCTAGTTTTACTTCCTTAGGAAACACCAAATTTCCTTCCTCAGGGCATGCTGCCATAAATTGTTCTCCCTAAAGGAAATTCTCACCTCTCTCTCTCCCTTTTCCTTTCTTTCCTATCTTTTTTCCTATTTACTTTCCAGATCTCAGCTTCACCATCACAATTGAACCCCTAGATTTGGTTAGGACCACTGTTTTATACTTCCTTTCCAGCCCATGCTTCTCTTTCATTTAATTGAGTCAACAAATATGTAGCGAGCACATACTATGCGCTAGGGATTATTCACTGTGCTGAAGCTAAAATGTGTGACTAATTCAAAGTTTTCAGCACATGGAGCTTTCTTTCAAGCAGAGACAATACTTATGACAACTGTAACTAAGTGATTTGTGTGTACAACAATTCGCTTAGTGTTTGTCTCTCCTCCCTAGGCTATAATTTCCATGACTATTTTATTTATTATTCTGTCTCTAGCTACTAGTGAACAGCTTAGCCCATAATAGATACTCAATAAATATTTGCTGAGTAGTTGAGTATGATCACCTCTTGTTTCAATCGTACTTATATTCCCACTATGCAAAGTTCCTATGGACTTCTCAATTTAGTGTTACTTCCAATAACCTCAGGAGCCATAACCATAAGCACACCAAATCAATCGTCACTAATCACAGGATTATTTTTCTTTATGTACCACGGATATCACCATAGATGTCTTTTTTTTTTTTTTTCCAGTGTTCCAATAACAACGGCCATTTTGGTAGAAGCATCTATATTTGACATACTCGCGAGATGTGTTAGGGTAACAGTGTCAGGACACTGTTCTCCAGGAAAGCACAACTATAGTGGCATTTACTGAATCCTACGTTTATTTTGAACAATGTGGTTTATAGTTTTAAAAGACATTTCTTGAACATCAATGGCATTCTCATACTTAAGTATTCAATTCTTGGAGAAATGTTTTAGATTTACTAATAAAATGACATTTTTTGATAATGTAAATATTTTAAAGCAATGCTATTTTACTCATGATTGAACACAGAACATTTTTTTCATTCTCTAGTTCAAATTGACTGAATAATTGAATGCTTGCCTTATTTTTTTAATCACTTTCGAGATCAGCCCAAAACTGGAATTTAGACATAGAGAATGTTAAATTGAATGGAATCATACAATTATACTGGTCACACAGAATATGACAGTTTAGTAAAAAATTAATCGTCAGGAAGATAATAAGAAACATCATTATCAGGGAGAAGATGAAGTGTAATATACCATATGAAAACGGCGATCTAAATTCTCAAAAGAAATTTATTAATTCATTTAGTTGGCATACCTGCCGTCTCTCTAATCTTATCCCTTACTTCTCTCTCCCTCCCTCCTTCTGCTCAAGCTGTTCTGGCTTCTTTTCTGTTTCTCCAATATGCCAGATACTCTCCAACCTTAGGACGTTTGTACTGGCTGTTCCTTCTGTATGGGGTTCGCTTCTAGACACATGGCTAATTCCCTCATCTCCTTCACGTCTTTGCTCCAAGTCCTTTTGCCACAAATACCCTTTCATCTTGCACTCTCAGACCTCATCACCTACTTTGAGAGACTACTTAAGACTAGATAATCAGCCACTGTACCATCTACCTAGAAATTAAGATATTAATAATTAACCTAAAAAGCTTTGGTCTGTGGGCATTAAAAAGGGCCATGTCTGTCATTAAACTACTTAGGCTAGATGTAATAAAAGTTACGTTTTACCCTAATTTGATCTAAAAAGGGTAACAATAGGAAGTTACACCCACACATCAGTGTTTTGCTTTATTCTTAGAAACCAGATTATTCTTTGAGACCAGGAGAAAAAAAGAAAAGTTTATTTTGACCTTTTCTGACTCCCTTTTTTATCTGTTGATGGGCACATACTAAAAGCAGAAATTGAGAAACGCATCTACAGTCTCTAAGAAGGAGATGGTAGTTTCTAGTCTCAGGGCAAAGCTCTTGCCATCTGCTTAGGATTTTTTCAAAGTAAGAAATGCTCTGTTATGTCAGTATATAAAAAAATCATGCCCAAACTATCTTGCATTTAATGAGCTTCAAGAAGTCTGAGTGGGAATAGCAGGGCTTCAGAGCAGACATTATCCGATGATCACTACTTTTAAGATTCAGTGTTCATATTTGCAGCAACACTAAGCAGTCTTAAAAACAGTGATTTTAAAACAGTGATTACAGTGGGGACTGGAACAGCAAAAACAGATATATCATTTAGTGGTCTCAGGGAGGAAAAAATCGATTTGAACTTTTAAGAGTGCTTCTTTAGGTAAAATATTATGGTTAAGAATATAACCCCTCATTTCTCTTAATCCATTATTTTACAGTTTAGAAGGTACAATTAGAGGCAAAATGTTTGCTTTTTACCTTTATTTCCATATGTCTCCAGATTTTGTGCCTAATTGCTTACATTTCTGGATTTGCCATCTGTTCAAAATAAATAAAAATTCTTTAAAAACTTTTAAAAGTCGCCTTTCTGTATTGGAACCACAACTTCCTTTCTTTAGGGAAATATGCAAACGTGATTCTCCTTTGTCCCTATGCTGGGTCGTCAATCACACTAATGGCAGGAGCGGCACCATGACTCAGGCAAGGCTGACCGAAGTCTTTCTTTGAGATTTCATTAAAGCTACCTGTGTGGTGCTGAAGCGGAAAATGAAAGCCCGAGAGCCTTCAGCGGCCATTCCTGAGCGGCGGGAGGAGAGTCTGCCGGTTGGAAGCTCACACAGAAAGAGGCAGAGGGGAGCGATTCATAGAAAGGATCCTAGTAGCATCTGAGGCCCCGTTTCCCAGCCTCCCAGAGGCTCACTCACTTCCTTGACTTTTCAGTTTACGTGAACATCCCGTCCAATTTTCCCTTTCCTTTAAGTTAGGCAGAATTGGGTTTCTGTCTTCCAGTAAGCTAAGGAATCTACATTTAAAAGACTCTCGTCTGAACAGTGAGGGTTTGAGTGTGGAGGAATGCCAAGGCTGCACTTTGAAACAAGCATGTCAGACAAAAGTACTCAGATAAATAGCATTACAATGGAAACTTTAAAGAAGCCAAAGGTTTTCTAAACTTCAGCTGATAGGCAATTAATTTTTAAAATACGTGATTTAAAGAAATTTCATCAAAATAAAATATGTGAGAACTTTTAAAGGTTCATAATGCCATTTGCATGTTATTTTATTTTATTTTATTTTATTTTATTTTATTTTATTATTTTTATCTAGAGGAGAAGATGGTATACTTTTATGATATGGAAAAACAGAAAGAACACTTTGGACCAGGGTTTGAATCAAGCAGGTTATTATCTTTTTCTGATTCTCATTTTCATCTTCTGTAAAGTTGTAGTAACGAATCTTGTTCATAAAGTGGTTGAAAAGACTAAGTAATACACAGAGCACCCTTACATGCCATGTAGTAGGCGCTCAAACCCGGTGGTCATATGATATAGTCTACCCAGGGGGGAATTTCCATTCTTCTGGTATGCTGGAGGCTCTGGGTTGGTTGCTGTGTATTCACATGTTGGCCTCTGTGACAGGGGTCAGGCTATATGACAACATGCAAGTTTGTGAGTGTGCGTGTCAGAAATGCAGGGATTGTATTCTCGACTGTCGACTCTCACAGTTTGGGGAGAAGGAGGGAGTTGGGGGGTCAACTTATGTCGGCCTGGTATGTTGTAGGTTGTTGACTTTGATGCGTACCAATCAAATACTTATACTGCTACAGTTGACACGTTCACACACCGAGGTTCTCTACAATGTTGTCTCGGGGATGTGGATGGAGGGCTTGAGAGCTATATGGAGAGTTTTTAGTAACTTTCTATGCTAATATCTTTTGCGCTGGAGGGCAGGCTGACTTGCTTTATATAGATTTACATAAGAAGCATTAGAGTGATTACAGTACATTTCATTTTTCTTGTTAGGGAAAAATGGCAATTAGAAAAAATATAAATATTTGAAAAAAATCTCCATGTTAGGAAAGGATCGCAATAGGAAATCAAATTGACCTTAACACAGATACTGAATGCTGTGTAAATTGTTATATCTTGCTTACTTTACAACTATCTATAAAAGCAACAATAAAATTAAACAGGGAATTAGGAAAATGTCATCAGACATAAAGGAAGTAACAACTGGGAGGAATTCAGACTTGCCTCTAGGCTTAAATCTAATGGACGTAAAATTTAACTTGAAACTGCTCTGTTACACCTGAGGTACCCTTTGTTGGGTAATTGAAATGAATCTCAGACTGGCTGGTGAGACATTTAGCAGCTGTTTCTGTTTATCTTTGAGTTTCTGAATGAGTTTAGTGTCATTTTAATATTTTCTTTGGAAGATCAATTCTGGGCATGTTGAATTAAAATAGTTATTTTTATGTCACCTAGACTAAATATTGTAGGAAAAAAAGCCCCAATGGAACAACTCCAGATATTTCTTTATGTGTCTGAAGGTATGTGGTGTGCCATTAAAAGGCTTCTGTCATATTTTAGATACAAGCAACTACATTTTGAGGTACTTTGCAGGCTCAAAAGTAAGGAGAGGTCTCTAATATGGCTGTCTCATAAAAGCAATGAGAAGGTATATAAAATATTTTAGAATCATCCTTGGCATAGAAAGGATTTCTAATGAGCACGTTTTATAAGGCTGAATTTATTTCTAACAAAATCATTTGTACAAAGCATCATCATGATAGTTTAGAAGGAGATGACTTAAGGGGAAAATAGTATACTTGTAGAATGAGATTGAGTTGTCCCATTCTAGGGCAGCGAATAAGCTATTTTAGGAGTACAAATTAAACACCGCAGGAGGTTTTTATATTTTCAGATGATGGAAAGAGTGGGAAATGCTTATTAATTCAAACGTATTATTCTAGTTATCTGTTTTGCCTATGAACTTGAAGCACTTTGTCTAGCTCTCCTCCACCCTGCATTTCATGTCGTCACTTTTATTGAGATTGCATTAAATTTATGAGTATGCTTAGGGAGGATTATCTTTATGAGTTTTCATGTGCTCGAGTCTTTTTGTGTGTCCCTCAGTAGCATTATAACTGTTCTTCATGAAAACGAGGACATTTCTCAAATTTATTCCTGGTTGTTTTTTTTCCTACTGTTGTAAATGGTGTCTTCCTCTGGGGTTGCTATCTGTATATATAAAGCCTATTGCTTTCTATATACTTATACACACACACACACACACACACACACACACACACACTCCACACTTACCCGGGCAACTTACTGAATTTCTTAATATTTATAGTAGTTTTTCAGATGGTTCCCCTGCATTGTTCAGGTAGATGATATTATTTGCAGTTAATGAAAAAATTTCCTCCTCTTTTCCAATTTTTATATCTTACATTAACTTTTGTCTAACTAAATTGCCTACTATTTCCAGAATAATATTAAATAATATTAAGTAATAATTTAATGGGAACATTTCTAGAGTTTTCTCATTAAGCTAGCTGATAGCTTTTGAGTTGAGAGCTAGCCACTGCACAAATATATATATTAATATTTTAATCATGCTAAATATTAAGTATTTTGTTCAAAGTAGATTGAAAAGTTTATCAAATGCCTTTTTGTTACCTATGGAGGTGACCATAACTTTTAAAATTTACTATTAAAGTGAATTAGGTTAATATGTTATGTAATATATCTCAATATTAAAACATATCCATGAAAGCTGCACATTTTGGGTGTATTAACCTTTGAATAGTTACTCTAGTGTGTAACCTTTTATTATTATTTTTAATATGAGTATAAGTAAAATATATTTGTATTTTTTAAAAATCTTTTTTCGTGGCTAGAATTTGCTAATAATATGCTAGATTTAAAACCAATTTAAAAGACTTTTTTCTTTTTTGATATTAGAGATAGTTTTTGAAATACTTTGCAATATGTGTTTTTTAAAGGTTTGCAAAAAACTAATTAGGTCTGGTACTATATTTTTTGGGGGGGGGGAATATCTTTTTGACAATTCTCTTTATTTCTTGTACGGTCACCTAGCAGTAGCAGTATGCCCAGATGGGCCCCAAATTTGCACACGATGGTGTACATGCCCTGGTATAATCTCTTCCCTTTGAGTGTGGAAGGGACTATAAATCTGTTGAATCTCATATCTGTGAAATTAGGTGACAAAGGTGAAGGGATTATGAAGATATAATTATGGTCCTAGCTTAGTTGGCTTTGAGTTAATCAGAAGGGATAATATCTTGGAAAGGTCTAACTTAACAGGTATGTTCTAAAAAGGAACTTGGCCCTTCCTGAATGGAGAGAGATGATTAGAAGTGTGAGAGTAATTCTGGCCTTGAAGAAGTAAGCTGCCATGCTTGAGAGGGCCACCAGGGGGCCCAAGAGAAGCTTGAGTTGCTGAGAGTGGTTGCCGGCAAGAGAAAGCAGGGTTCAGTCCCACAACCACAAAGAGATGGCTTCTGCCAACAACCTGAGGAACTTGGAAGCAGATCTCTCACTGGTTGAGCCTCCAAATAAGAACAGAGCTGGCTGAAAGTTTGACTTCAGCCTTGTGAAATCCTTAGCAAAGGCCCTGGTGAAACTGAAATTTTATGTTGTTTTAAGGCACTAAGTTTGTAATAATTGTGTAACGGTAAAAAACACTCAGAGTCAGTTTAGATATATATATTTTTAAATCTTACTAATTATTTATTTTTGGCTGTAAAGAACCACCAGTTTTTGCACTACTAGTTTTCGGTTTTCTAAATCATTAACTTCTCTTTTAACTTTATTAATCTTTTATCCTTATTTTCTTAGGTTTATTTTATTTTTCACTTGCAAACTGGATTTGAATGTTTAGTTTGCTTATTCTTTCTTTTTTTGTTGATGTAAGAACTTAAGAATTTAAATCTTTTAAAAAAGTCTATTTAAGTATAGTCGCTATACAATCTTGTTTTGTTTATTTTAGTCTCAAGTGTACAATATAATGATTTGACATTTTTACACCTCATCATGTGATCACCCCATAATTCTAGTAATCATCTATTACCACGTAAACACATCACAATATTATTGACTATATTCCCTTCTCTTTTTCACCCATCCTCACCCACATCTTCTTCTGAACACTGTATCTCCTGGTTTAGCTGTATCTCCCGGTTTTGATATATGTATTTTTAATTTTAATTTTTCCCTTGGGAACACTAACATGGGTTCCTTTACGTTCCACATCATTTCACTCTATTACTTTTTAACTTCGTTCATTATAATTTCATTTTGTGCCTTTTTTCAACCATTTTTTTATGTCCCTATATATTTTTAGAATATGCCTTCTCCTTAATGTTGCTTTCAATATGACCTTCATTTCCATGATAGTTATCTGTTTCTTTTTCATTATCTTCTATGCTATTTCTTGCTTCTATGTTTCTTTTTCATCTCTTTGTCTTGTCCTTTGATGTTTTGCCTAATCTCCTAAAACTCAGCATTGATGTTTTGCCTAATCTCCTAAAACTCAGCATTTAATACTGTTTTACAGAGCCTGTGACTTCATTAATATTATCTCCTTAGTCCTTTCTTCTTTTTTTTTTCAGAAGTATTTTTATAGGCTACATTCATGAAAAAATTATTATTATTCATCCTTGAATAGGGTGAATTCTTTTTACCAATTGCAGTACGTAGTCACTTTACGACAAAAAATTTGTGTGTGAGATAATTAGTTTACCCTTCATTTGTCTGCATCCAACAGAAATTGGCTGCTGCAGGGCTGCTCATAATAGCAAGTGTCTCTCCTCCATTTTGCCTCATGAACAGCCTGCTTCCTGTAGATATGGCTGGTCTGTTTAATACTTTTTTTGGAACCGAAGTCAGCCTCCCATTTGCTGCTTCTTTTGTGTGCCAAACTCAATCCAGGGAAGCTCTGGCTATCAGCAGCCGTGCCCATTGCTATTATTTCAAACAAGTGATTGCTGTTTTTTTTCTCTTAGCACATGCCAATAACTTTTGAAAATGGAGATCTGCTGACTTCAGGCTGCGATCATTCCGTCTTCCCCTGCCCCTATTGTAACATCATTGAATTTACTTTTACTGCAGATGATATTGTTGTTGGGGATAAGATATCTGATAATTTGTCAAGGATAAAGTTAAGTTTTTTTGTTCCTGTTTCTTGTTCTTTTTTTTTGAGTGATCTCTAAGAGTTCTTTCTTTTCCATTTTAAAACTATAAATATATTGTAATTTAACATTCAATTGTTAAACTATAAGTATATCTAAATATTTTTGATGACTACTATGTGCTATGTAGGAAACTTTAAATTTAATTTTGTAGACTTGTTAATGATTTTAAATTAACTTTATTGGAGTAACATTGGTTTTAAGTTTCAGGTGTACTATTTTATAATACATCATCTGTATATTCCATTATGTGCCCATTAATTTTGATTAATAAATAAATAAATAAAGTACAAATAAATAAAGTCCCTGTTTTTCTTGAGAAGCTCCAGAATGATGTTAAGCTCTAGAGGACATGGTTTACTAAGCTATGGCAATCTTAAATTAATGGCTGTTTTCTTGTTTAAGAATTGAACATTCTATATTCAATGATTAGTCCTTATCATATATATTCAATTCTTTTTAAGTAATAAATATATTTTGAAGATAGTAAAAATTAAATTTTACATTAAATCATAACAAGAGTTGTCAGCCCTCATATTTAATAAAAATCAGACAGGAAGAAACTACATTTCTTTTTAAAAGTGGTTTCAGAGAGTGACAGCGGCCACTATTCTACCAAGGGCATAAAGTCTTCTATTTTCCTAGCAAAGAGAAATTAGCCTAATGGTTTTGAGAGCACACCTGAATTCTAATTGCTGCTTTGATATTGACTAAGTAAAAGCCCGTCTTTGCAATTATAAAATAGAAGTTATATTTTTACTTCTCATTAGTGTCGAATGGGGTAAGAAATTAAATTCAATGACCTTTAAGTGTTAACTCATTACTTTTTCTTGTTAAGGAACCAAGTAATAGAATAGAGTGGCCAGAACTTTGGGACATATGTAGCTTCATGTAAAGATTTTGTTATTAAAGGATACAAATAAACATATGCTGTCTATTAAAATCTCAGACACATTTTAGTCCCTTTAAAATGTATAGGCTTATTTGCGTGTGGCCAGATTATAACTTGAAGTATTCATTTTGCCATGTTCAGTAGTTCGCACCTTCCGTTTTTTTCTCCAGGAGCATTTTCTTCCCTAGCTACACACCAAAGTAAAAGCAACAATTCAAAGAAACCCCAGAGGCTTATCTTAGGACTGATTTTTGTTTGTTTGTTTGTTTTTACTTTAGAGACTACACAAGATTGGGCCTGGGAAAAGGAAAAAGACGTGACATTGAAAAATCAGGAGAAAGAAGCAGTCCGTAGGACCAGGGTGTAGAGCGGGAGAAACAAGGGTAAGGGCACCGAGCTAACTCTCCTGGGGCTCATCTCTGTAAGACACTGGCTGTTCAAAACCTGGGTATCTGTGAGCCCCCTGGACAAAGGTCAGGGGACCAGGACACCTGGGTAAGGATGAGGACTGGGAGGGAGAGCCTCATCCCAGACCTGATCTGAACGAGTGGGAAGTTCGCCTCCTTCCAAAGGCATCAGGGCTCACACCTCTGAGATTTTTCTGTCTCTCATTAGGCTGAAAGTTTTTGACAACAAGGAAAGAATCTCTGTTCAATCAATTTAATTTATTAACCATCGCTCTCTATTTCTTCTGTAAACATGTTGAATGGCATTCATATGATAGAAAAGCTATGCTGAATAAGGGCTGTGTTAAATACACTTAGAGCCTTTTGCTCCCAATAGTTAAGTTACGTGCTTACTTCAAAGGCAGTGCTTTCCTTCCCAAATGTGATTATGCTGATTTTAAAAAATTGTAATTGTGTAATTAAATTAAATACCACTTAAACTGATGAAATAGTTATGGAAAGAGAAAGAATCATTGCTCATGTCAAAACTAATTCGAGGCATTTGAAAGGGTTGAATTGTTAAAAAAGTGCTGTCAAATTAGACGTGGGTGAAGTAACAATAAAAGATTGGGTAAAATCATAAAAAAAAAATCAGAAGGATTCTATTACTGCATTAAGATAACTTCAAAGTGTCATTAGGATCTCATTCTAATTTAAAAGATCCCAAACTGGAACTCACAGAGAATGCAGTGCGGGTGTGGTTTATGCACCCTTACTTTCACTCCAATAAGTGGGCCCATATTTCAAAAGAAAAGCTTTAGTTCTTGTGCATTAGAACACTGGTGAATAAAAGTACATTTACATGTTTTACTTTAGAGGAAATTCTTAATATAGTTTTTTTTTTTTTTGGCTTTAATTGGCATTTATGTTTAATGGGCAAAATACTCAATTGTACTTGATCCAGTGGGCTTCCTTTGCTTTTTTCTGCAGAGTCTAGCTTGCATGATACATGGACTCATGGTGAAAGTTACCGATTAATATTTGTAGAGAGGATAAATACATTTTTCAGGAAAGAACAGTCTGACTGGTTAGTTAAAGTCTCTGCAACAAATAGGCACAGATATGGAAGGGTAGCTGCCTATCTTCTGGGAAGGAAAGGAAGACACTAGTCACGCTGGTTTGCAGTGTACATTGAAACAAGCAGATAATTGATAGAAAGTGCATGGTTTATGATTCAGTTTGTTCATTTGATTTGTGTGGTAATTATGGGCAAATGGGAACATTTAGGAGGAGAAAGCAAGGTAACTGAAAGAATAAATGAAATGTGGAGATAGGTTGAAAGAGAAGAAAGAAGAGAGGAAAGGAGACCAGCGAAGAGGCTATCGTGTATTTCCCAAATTACTACTATGAATATGAAAATAAAATATATTCCAAACAATTCTGAGGATGAGTAATTGCAGCAAATTAATTCTCATGCTGCTACTAAAGAGTAAGCTCCTCTACAGTGAGAATCTTCTCGTATTTATCTTTGACTCTCAAGAGCTTGGCCCAGAGTTGGCACATTGTAGTCAATAAATAAATGTCTATTGAATGAATTAATGACTGATAAGGTCTGAAAGATTGTGAGGCATAAGTTAAAGTTTTCTTAACTGTCTGAATCTTAAGCTCAATACATGAGAACGATGACAGTACAAAACAAAGGTGATTGCGTAAGAGTATAATAATCCATTAAGAGTGGCTTCTGAAATAGGCTGTGTGTCACCCCAGATTTGGTAGGTTCACTCTAGGACATATGGTTCCCATAGTCATCTCACCTGGAATCATGGATATTTCTGTACAGCTAAGGCTAGTGATCAAGAGCTCTTCCTGGCCTATAGATGGCCCAAGAAATATTGGATCAATGTGGGGCTATGTTGATAAGTTCTCGAGGCTGAGAAAGGGCAGCCCAAACCACATTTAATGCTCTTCTACCTGAATCTAAACTTTATGTCTGTGTCAGAAAATTTTGTGGAATAGAGAGTCAGTTAGTCCCCAGGCTTTATTCTAAACCTTGTGGTGCCTAATTAGTGTTTATTGCTCACTCGATTTTCTCAGAAGAGTTTTCTGCAATTGAAGGACAGATCATATGAAAATGCAAACATTTGGACTTTCATCTTTTGGAAATAGATGTAAAAATGCACTCTGGAAAATCAGAGACTCAACGGTTTTAATATGATTTCAGGAACTTAAATGGTAGACAACATTTAAAGAGGCGGGATATGCCACACTGGGCAGTCTGTCGTGGTCTCCCCTTTGTTTCCAGCTATAACTCCAAATCGAGGACCTAGAACAATGACTGACATAAATTAGATGTTCAATAAAAGCGTGGTGAATGGCTGACTAAACACGGCTTTCTCTTCCCAAGCAGCTGCTGACCTAGCAACACTCGAAGGATGGCTGGATGATTCTAGGCCTAGTAGGAGTTCAGATTCCTACTAAAATGTACTAAAGACTGAGCACAGAGCAGACGGATCATTTCTCTGGAGAGATCTTTTCCTTTACTGACTCTTGAAAATTACACTATGTTGGCTTCTATGTTATAGCATTAAATCTACTCATCTCATCAGATGCTAGAGAAAAGAAGGAGGGTGGTGAACACACAATGCACTATATGGATGATGTGTTATCGAATGATACACTTGAAACCTATGTAATTTTATTAACCAAGGCCACCTGATAAATTTGATTTGAAAATTTAAAAAAAGATAAAGGAAGGAAAGATGTTTACAGAGAAAAAGAATCAAGGAACACTCTTAACCAGGTATTGTTTGACTAAAAACTACATCCTTCATCCAAAGCAGAGCTTTCTGGAAATATTTTCATTCAGAGATGAAATCTCAACATTAACTTTGCTGACATGATTCTTTGGTTGAAAAGTAAAAGGCTAGCAAAGATGCCTGATAATCATAGATAGAAATCTTTTGAATTAGAGATTTTAAGTTCTAGACTTAAAACAATTTCTATATTATGGTATGAAATAGACCAGTGAACTCTCAGTTATTCATACAAATTTCCCAAACCTTAAGTGCCAACCACTGTAGAATTAATTTTACACTGTAGAATGAATTGCAATTTATGGCATATGTCCCCAATATTTTATTTTTAATTTTATTTTTTCTTTTGTTTCAAATAGTTTTATATAATATCATTTAGCTAAGCTATTTGTGTACAACTCTTTTGATTCTTTTCACATGGAGACAATTCTTCTTGCTTCAGTGCAAATTCTATCAAAGCCTATTTAAGTCTGTCCCCCTCATGTTACAAATACTAATAAGGAGGACAGAAACCCCAAAGTCATCACACAATAGCTAGAAGAATGAAGGGATATGTCTGAAATGGGACCCTGTAAGACAGCTGTTGCTAAAGAATCTGTCATTCTAACCAAACAACCTAGGGCAATTTAGTCCTGAACTCACAGCGCTGTTGCCATGGTTTCTAGATGAAGCTGACAGGTCTGCATCCCAATTATATCCTTCAGAATGACAGATAAGTAAAAAATTGGAAACGGGGTAATAAAATCACAGGTCATCTAGAAGAGATGCGATAGATACCAGTGACAGAGAAGTGAGAGATGTAAGTTTATGTTGGTCTTAATCACTTTTGTGATTTAGAATGCAAATGTATATTCTGCAAACTCTCCAGATATTCAATAACAATTTTATCCATCATCCAGTTCATTATTCAAAAGAAGTATTCTCCTGCTTAATTGAAATTTTCATAATAATATTTTAAAGAATTTATGAATTAAGAGAAAAAAACTCTTGAATGGTGAAAGGTAAAGGGCATTCCTTGAATTCTGATGATAGTGCAAATATAGCAATGCTATTTTTATCTTTAATGCTGGGGTCAAATGTAACATTCTGTTCTTCAAGTCGAAGATAAACTTTGCACCCAGCTTTGGGCAATATCTAATCATCACCGCTATTTTGTCCAGGGTCTGCAGCAAGTTTGCTGCTTTGTTATTAGACTATAATGAAGATACTTGCCTCTGTTCAGTGAGGGGAACTATTATATAGAGATCAGTGAACTCTAGAATGAGTTGGTAGATATGACTTGGGTGTCAGATTAATTCATATTTCTGCATCTCTGCAATTAAGCAGAAATGGAGCATTTTAATCCTTAAGTGACAAACTGATGATCGCCAGGTGGGAATTGGTATTGGGGGCTGGGTGAAAAAAGTGAAGGGATTAAGAAGTACAAATTGGTAGTTATAAAATAGTCATGGGGATGTAAAGTACAGGATAAGGAATATAGTCAATAATATTGTAATAACTATGTATGGTGTCAGATGGGTACTGGAGGGGATCACTTTGTACATTATATAGATGTCTAACCACTATCCTGTACACCTGAAACTAATATAAAATAATATCGAATGTCAACTGTAATTGAAAACAACTTAAAAAATTTTAATTGAAAATCTTTAAAACTTTCTCTTAATTTCTTCATTTATAAAATGAAATAACACCCACCTCTTAGAGTTGTGACTTTAAATTATATAATGCATATAAAGCTCAGCATCTGGCTCATACTGCTAGGTAAATGTAGTAGATGCTATTTATATTATTATTACTTATATTATTATTACCTTCTGCCATATATAATATGACAAGTGTGTAGCCATAACGGAGGAAACCAAAGACATGGGTAAATTCAAGGATTTTAAACCATGTATTTATAAAAAGGCTAAGAAAAAAAAGTACCTTAGATGTGATATTATATGTGTCTGAATAATGGTTAAAAAATAAGCATTAATCTAGTAAATGGTATTTCAAGGGTTACTGCTTGCATAAGTGAGATGTAAAATTCTACGTGTCCTGAAGCCTTCATTCATGCCCCCTGAGTATCTCTTTGGGAATATTTATTTTATGACATTTTGAGGACAACATATCAGTTCTGTTAACACATTGACTATAGCTGTTACAGTTCTATAAAAATCAGTTTTTATCATTTTCCTTTTATACATCAATTAAAAAAATTTGGCTGGATTCTTAAGTTTGACTTTTATTATTCAGGATATATATTTTTTTCTCTCAGTAACAATTGGTTTGATTTCATAATGGAAGCAATTAGGAAAAGCTGATTTATTTAATAAGAGATTTCTATATGATAAATTTTGCAAGAATCAATCTATCTTCTAATAGTGACAATGATAAGGTAAAAAAAGAAAATGACTATTTTTCTTTTATGAGATTTTTTTTTTAAAAAAACATCTTGGAGGTTTGGAGTACAACCTTTAGTACAGTTTATTTTGCTTTGTTTATATAGTCTTCACATGTTGCAGTAGTTTTTAATTTATAAATCCTAAAATTTGATATTCTATCATATGTACACATACAATAAAGTATATAATTTTACTGAGTATTTACAGTCAAAGCAAGTAGAGAGATGGGGAATTTCATATGAAAAAATATTTAAAATTTTGATTATTTTGGAATTGTATAATTTGTCATTTACATTTTAAAATTTCTATTATTGAAATTTTGAAATAACTGGTTATGATCGAAATGTGAACTACTGTTTCTAGAATAAAATACAAAGGAAAAAAGCCCTAATAAACTCAATTTTTTTCATCTTTATATGAAAAAAATTCATCTCCTGTTTATATATTTTAATTACTTCAGAAGGAATGCACTTCTCAGGGGGGCAGTAGGTCTTCTCTGCACACCAAGTTTCCTGCCTGCAGACAGGATTTGAATTGTGACTTGTATGCATTTCTTTTACGGCATGGCTACATCTCCCTGCACCATCAGAAGGAAGTTGCTTCTCTCATCCAAAAGCTGACGTGGGAAGGTGACATGTCTATTTTTGTTAAGCCTTCTCACAACATAGATCACAAAACAAAAGGATGGCATTCTATAAGAATCATCAACATTATGTAGACATAGTGTGAAGAGGGTCTCGGTGGCTTACCTTAAAAGAGATTTCGTACTGCTCTCCTCCCCAGATCTCTAAACCTGGATCATAGCCACCTAACTCCCAAAACCATTTTCGATTCACAGCAAAGAGACCTCCAGCCATAACAGGAGACCTGTGAAATGAACAAAATAATATTTAAAGGACAGTGAACATCAGGGACAATGGCATTTTGCTTGGAAAAAAAAAAAAGAAAGAAAGAAGCAAATTCAAGGTATTTTCAGTGGCCACTTGCATGGAACTCTTTAGCTGCAGTTTTCTCTAAGTGGATATAAGGTTCTCATCCGGCCTTGGCATTCTCATAAGCTTTAAACTTTGCAGTTTAGGTTCTAATGTCACTGCACCAGTGCCCCATAGAGCCACATTGGCTCCATATGTTGATCATTAGAGAGAAATACATGGCCATTAGTAACTGATATGTTGAGAAATAGCTCTCTATTTTATGGCTTTTCCTCAAAGTGAAAAGGATCTTATCACATCAGATAAAAATACAGAAAACACTGCTGTAGACAATATCTTTGATTGAATCTCTCAGGACATATTTACTGAGCATCTACCATTTCCAGGTCATGTCTATTTTACAGACCATGGACAGACTACAATAAGCAACAGAATTGGTTATGTAATTACCATGGCAAAGTTGGAATTTAAACTAGGTCTTTTCACTTTAATTATATTATTCTTTGGCTAAGAGTTTTACCCCACTCCCCTGATTAATCTTCACAGCAACTCTACCTACAAATGTCATCCTTATGTAATATTTGAAGAAACAGGCAGAGAGAGGTCAGGAACAGTCCCCGGCTGCTGTGTGACGGTGCCGAAGCTCAGGTGCTCTGATTTCAAAGCCCTGAGCTCTATGCCACACTGTTTCTCTTTCAGTGTTTGGGGGTGAAAAGAAGCAATTACATAAATGTGGGTATAAAATCATTAGAGAATACCCTTATGCAGACAAAGCAGATCTGTAAACACACTCATTGTCAGCATAGTTTTTGTGACAGTTTTGAAAAACTTTTTGAAACAAAAAATATTTAGAAATAAAGGTACAAAGCATTAAATGTTGAAGATACACATTTAAAAGTATGTATAAATGTATTAGACACACTAATTCACAGATAAACCAAAGACGTGCTCTTGGTAAATTTTTACGAGGCATTTGAGCAACATAAACCTGAATTTAAGTGTATTACATGTTACAAAGACTTTACAGGTTAAGATGGTACTTGGCCTAATTACTTTAAGAATGTTTTTTAATGTGTAGACTCTGTGTAAATGGAAAGATTACAAGGCAGGAAGAGGGACTTATTTCTCCCTCTGAGAAAGTGAGCAAGAATCAGAAAAAAAACCCCCAAAACATAAAGAATCTCATGTAATTTTCAATTTTGTTTGAAATAAAAGTCCTAGACCTAGATGCACCTTACTTTATTCCTCTCTCCAGCAGCCTAATCTTTTCTCATTTTCCACACACTGAATTTCAGAGTGGAATTACAGCTGTAGCTGGAACAAATTAGTACTGTAACATGTATTGGGTGCAGCTCCCAATGAACAAATTACCATAGTGTAACCTTTGCTTCTGTAGGGTTTGGACATAAATTCTCAGTCCTGCTCAATCTGAATCACAAATAGAAAGATCTTAAGTCATACAAATATATTCTTATTCAATTGTGTAAAACATAAGACAAAAGGACCTCAAAATTTGCACTGTGCAGAATGAATCTTAAAACTAGAATTACCATAGATATAGAATTAATACAGATATTGGGCAAGAGAAAGTCCTATATTGATTTTTTGATTGTCTAAGTAAGTTGTTGGAAACATACTTGTTTTCTAAATGCATTTCTAAAATAACAAATTATGTAGTCCATTTTAGGTTAATTTTAGGCAAAATAAAATTAATACAAATTGATCTTCTTTATCTTCATTGGTATTTTTACTAAGGCCCAAATAAATTAGTGTTTCTTCGATTAGTGTGAATGACTGGTAATAAACAAACCTTTGATTTATTTACGTATTTATTCATATTTGTTCATTAATCTTTTAAACAGCTTGATTGAGATATAGTTGACATAAATGAATTGCATATGTTTTAAAATGTATAATTTGATAAGTTTTGACATAGGTGTGTATACCCCTGTGCACCTTTATTCAAGAAAATGAACATATTCATCATTCCCCAAAAGTTTCTTCATTGTCATCCCTCCCTCCTGACCCTCTCTTCATTCCCTTCCTCTAGGCAAACATCGGTCGGCTTCCTGTCACTATAGATTAGTTTGTATTTTCTAGAATTTCATATAAAAGGAATCATATAGGATGTACTCTTTTCTGTTCTGCCTTCTTCTGTTTGGCATCATTGAGATGCATCGATGTAGCATGTATTAATAGTTCATTCTTTTTTAATGCTGAATGGACTCTATTTGCAGTTTGATTATCCATTTTACCTATTGATGAACATTTGGGTTGTTTCCAGTTTTGGATTATTACACATAAAGCTGCTATTAATTTTGTGTACTACTCTTTGTGTGAACGTATGCTTTCATTTCTCCTGAGGAAATGCCCACTAGTGGAATGACTAGAACAGAAATGTTTAACCTTTTAAGAAACTGCCACGCTGTTTTCCAAAGTGTCCGTATCATTTTATATTCCCACAGCAGTGTTCGAGTTTCAGTTGTTTCACGTCCTCATCAATAGTTGATATAGACAGTTGTTAGAAGTTTAGTATTATAATGGGAGTATAATGGTATCTTCTATGGGTTTATTTTGCATTTCTATAATGATTAATGCTGTTGAGCAGATTTTTGTCATTTCTCTTTTTTTCCCCCTAGTCAGTCTGGCTAGAGATTTATCGATTTTATTGATTTGTTTAAAGAAGTAGCTTTTGGTTTTTCTGTTTTGTATTTCATTGATTTCTCTTTGGTCTGTATTGTTGTAATTCATCTACTTTGTATCTAATTTGCTCTTTTTTTTCTAGTTGCTTAAGGTGGAAGCTGAGATTACTGAGTTGAGACTTTTCCTTTTTTCTAATATAGATATTTAGAACTATAAATCTCCCCTAAGTACTGCTTTAGCAGAATCCCCCACAAAAACCTAATGTGTAGTATTCCTATTTTCATTATGTTCAAAAATAATTCCTGACTTCTCTCACTTTTTGATCTATTGGTTATAAAGAAGTATATAATTTAGTTCCCAAATATTTGGGGATATTTTTTGAGCTATCGATTTTCATTTAATTCCACTGTGGTCAGAGAATATACTTTGTATGACTTGAATCCTTTTATAATTGACTTTTTAATGGCTCAGAATATGGTCTATTTTGGTAAATGTTTCATGTGTATTTGAAAAGAATATATTTTTGTTGCTGCTGAGTGAGTGGTCTATAAAGGTTTATTAGGGAAAGTTGGTTGATAGTGTTCAAGTCTTCTATATTCTAATTGATTTTCTGTCTCCTCATTCTATCAGTTATTGAGAGAGAAATATTGAAGTCTACGACTATAATTTTGGATTTATTTCTTCTTGCTGTTCTATCAGATTTTTGCTTCATGTATTTTGTAGCTCTGTTAGTAGATTCATAAATGTTTAGGATTTTTATTTGCTCTTGATTAATTGACCTCATTATCATTATAAAAGACTTTCCTCACCCTGGTAACATCCTTTGCTCTGACACCTATTTTGTCTGATATTAATATAGCCACTTTCACTTTCTTTAGATTTGTATTATCTAAAAGCTAGTATTTATAACGTTTTTTATCCTTATACTTTAGTTTTAAAACTCTTTGTGTCTTTCTATTTGAAGTGGTTTTCTTCTAGGCAGTATATCTTTTTTCCTTGCTTTTTTACAATCTCTGCCTTTGGGTTATTTAGATCACTTACTTTTCATATAGTTATTCCAATGCCTAGGTTTAAATCTATCATCTTCTTTGGTTTCTATTTGGCCCATTTGCTGTTTCTTTTTCCCTCTTTTTCTGTCTTCTTTTGGTCAATTGAATATTTTTCATGGTTCCATTTAGCATCTTTTTTTTGACCTAACAAAACTCCTCGTTTTGTTATTTTTGTGGTTGCTGTAGGGTTTAAGACATACATCTCTCTTTTTACCACAGTTTACCTTCCAGTGATGTTATACAACTGAACATATATCATAAGAACCTTTTGATAGTATGCATTCATTTCTCTCCCCTCAGCTTTTGTACTTTGTTTTTATACATTTTACTTTTGTATATAAATCCCACATTAAATTATTTTGTTTAAGCAATCATCTTTTGAAAACATTTAAACAATAAAATTTATATATATGTAATTACAGTATGAACACCATTTCTCTTTCTTAATTCTTTTGTTTAGATCCAGATTTCCATTTGGAATTATTATTTTCCTTCTGCCCAAAACCCTTCCTTTAACATTTCTTGTAGTGGGAGTGTGCTGGCGATGAGGTTTTTAATCTTTGGCATATCTGAAGGCAGCATTTTTCATCTATACTCTTTAAAGATACCTTTGTTGCTATTACTAAGTTAACAGCTTTTTTCTTTCAATCCTCTGAAGATGTTGCCCACTCACTTCTCACTTGTATTGTTTCCCATGAGAAATGTGTTGTTAGTTTTATCTTTGTTTTTCTGTACGTAATAAGTCTTTTGTCCTTTGGCTGTTTCTATTATCTTCTTTAAATTATTGAATTTTATTATGACATGACTTGGTATAGTTTCTTCGGCTTGGAATTATTTGAGTTTCTCGGATCTGTAGGTACAGTTTTCATGACATTTGGACAATTTTTGACCATTTTTTCTTTTAATATTCTTTCTGTTCCTACCATTCTTTCATATCTTCCAGAGACTCCAATTATATTTTGTTTATTTTTAAAAATTCACTTTTTGTGTTTCATTTTGGATAGTTTTTATTGCTGTATCTTCATGTTCGCTAATCTTTTTCTTTTTTTTTAATGTCTAACCTAATAATCCCGTCCAATACATTTTTCATCTCACACATTAATAAAACCTCTAGGGATTTTATTTTGGTCTTTTTACATTTTTCATGTCTCTACTTAATTTTTTGAACATATAGAATACTGTTATAATTAAAGTTTTAATATTCTTGCCTGTTAATTCTTAGTTTCAATTGATTTAATTATCTACTCACTATAAGCCATATATTGCTGCTTCTTTGCATGCCTGGAAATTTTTTCACTGGATTCTAGAATGTTCATATTTTTCGGTCCTGGATATTTTGGTGGACTTTTAACCATTTTCGAGCTTTGTTCTGGGATGCAGTTACATTACCCGGAAATAGTTTAACCCTTTTGGGTTTTGCTCTTAAGATTTATTAAGCAGGACTGGAGCAGTGCACAATCTAGGGCAAATTATTCACTACCCTTAAGGTAAGATCCTTCTGTGTCTTCTATTCAATATCTTGCAAACCATCAGGTTTTTTCAGTCTAGCTGGTAGGACCAGACACTACCCCCCACCTTGTGTGCATTCTGTACACTGTTACTTCTAATTGTCTTGAGTGCTTCTTTTTTTTAATCCTGGGTAGTTTCTTCGCACATGTGCTCTTATCAGTGCTCTGCTGAACATTCTAGGGGTACCCTGCGTGGCTCTCCAGAGTTCTCTCTGCATAGCTCTCTTCTTGCGGTATCCTGCCATTGAAATTCTAGCTGCCCTGTTCTCCTCAGACTCTCAGTTCCATATCAGTTCAGGCTGGGCCCCACCACGGTTTCCCTTCCATATATCACAACCTAGATACTCTCTAGAGTCAGTAAGCTGCTGCGATTATAGGCCTCACCTTATTTCACATCACTCAGGGATCAATGCCCCTCATTGCCAGATGCTGAGTGTCTTAAAAACCACTGTTTTATATATTTCATTCTATTTTTCAGGTGACAAGGTAAATCTGGCCCATATTACACCATTTTATTCAGATATGGAAGTCTAACAGATTTATCCATTAATTTTTATTTTAAAACATTTAAAAGTATTTATTTATTTTAATAGATTATACAGTCATGTTTATAAAAAATTCTTGCTTCTCTCTCTATCCTTCACCACCCTATTTCTGTTATCACAAGGAACCATCGTTATTTCTTGAACATCCTTCCAGAGATATTTTATGCTCATATTAGCAAATGCAAATATATCTTCTTTTTCTTCCTTTTCCATACAAATGATTGCATGTTATATACAGTGCTCTTTACCTAATTAAAAAATTTACCTAATTTAAAAAAACTATATAATATATTTTAATGATCATACCATATTGAAAAGAGCTCCATGTTCTATTTTTTAAGATCTGCTCATTATTTCATTATGCATATATAGCTCTCTCTCTCGCTCTCTCTCTCTCTCTCTCTCTCTGTGTATGATGTCTATACAATAAATAGTTTTGTATAGACATCATTTTTACATGTGTGTGAGTATATCTTTAGGATAAATTCTTAGAATTTGTTATCCTAGTTTGTTATAAATAGTAAAAGTATAAAAATTGATTTACTTTTCCACTTCTGGAAGTTAAAAGTTCATTGTAAATTGTGTCTTAACCTAAGTTTTTGTTCATATTTCATACCAGTCCAAGCCCAATGATTTGGGGCCTGATAAAATAATACAAGAGCTAGAAAAAGCAGCAATCCTACTGAGCAGTTATGGATTATCATAAAATATTAGTATCCTTCAGTCTACAGAAACAATTGCCAAGGACATGTCATTCCATGACAATATTTAGAGATGAATTGTTGAAAAGTTTCACAAGGTAAGTGATTTTAAAAATCGGAAAGAAAGGAGACTAAAGGATGGATTTGAAGCTAAGGAAGATGGCATACCAAGGTCCTGAGCTGAGAAGGAGAATAGTAACAAGAAATTGAAGGGGAGGATGCATGTCCACACAGAGTGGGTGCTAAAAATTCCTACTAGTACATGAAATAGGCAATGTCAGCATAACAAAAAATTATTGATAAGTTAATCACTATTCGTGCTTTCTCTTTGATGGCCACCACCCTTCTCATTTCAAGCCAAAGCAAGCCAGGACATAAACTTCAGTGATTTTTTGTGGTTTGGCAAAGGAAGCTGCTAAAAGGCTGATGAAAGCTGTTCCTTCTATTTTTAGGCGTGCCTAAGCAGCCTGAAGGGATCATGCGAGATGTCCCAGGGAGGAAAGAGAAAGACTCCCCAACCAGACACTGTTGAGTCGAGGAGTGATGGAGGCCACCACCCTGGACTGTGGAGGTGCCCTGATGGCAAGACCTCCTGTGTGGAACACATGGGAGACCACACTCCATGCACTGGGGCTCTTGGAGTTGACAAACTTTATTTTTATGAGACAGGCAGAATTGCTGGATTTGAAACAACCAAGTAGCTTGGACAGTAAGAGTCTTGGTGGCAACCACTATGAACTGGCAACTATGATAGAATGACAACTCTGATAATTTGGTCTGAGGTAAGATTCGAGAACCATTGCCTTTCCTGGGGAATTGCCATGAGAGGAGAGACTATTTTAGTGAAGGGAACTCACTGTTGGATTTAAGCAGCACCGAAGAAAATTTAACGTTGTGAAATATCATGTATGACTAAGCTTATGGACTGAAATTCCTAACCCACCATACAAACATGAGTTAGCTGTTGGGTACTGTTGCACTAAAGTCAAGAGAAGAAGGTGGCTGTATTTCTCATATATCAAAGGAAAAGGATGCAAATGGTCACATTATTTTCTCTTCAGAGGAAATTAAGAGGAGCAATTTATTATTTTCAGCATGTTCTTCTGCTTTCTGTTTTCCATTTTAAATATAATACTAATTCCTTGAAACTCTCTCCACTGTAGTTCCACATTTGTTTATTTCCTGTAGTTCCACATTTGTTTATTTTCATATTCCTTTTTTTTTACCCCAAAATATTCTTGCTGAATTTATTGCTCTGAGAATGTTAATACACTGTAGACATATTTAACTTTGGCTTGGTGTCCATAAAACTTTCAGCATATTAATGTACTGTATGAGTATTGCTCATAATATTACAAATCAGGTTTTGAGTTTTTATTAAAAAATACCTGTCATTCTGAGGATGCCTTTTAAAATTAATGCAACTATGAAGCAACAAGTTCCTATGGAAGATTCTTTATTATTCGGGCCATAGAAATATAATTTTTCTAATATTTAATGGAAATCAATTTTCTATTTTATATTAAGTCTATTAAATAGGGTAATAAATATGCTTTCCTTTTTACTTATGGTTGACTAGTTTACTTTTCTACATCAATTTTTATATTCTAAACTTTGCTGACTTTAAAGTCATGAGGCTATAATGTACAAGTATACTAGAACTATTCTTTATTTGGTACTAGTGAAACACTCTTTATGTTCTCATTTGCAAATGCGTTTTTCAAAGGGTGTAGTTGGTTGTCTTCCCTAAATCAAGATGTAGTTTGTAATGCTTGTAGCCTAACTCTAATTCTCACAGCATTCTAAGGAGTTGCTGATCTTCTGAATATTCTCTATGTCACGTACTGACTCTTTTTTCCATATGTAAAAAAAATGGTAGCATTCAAAACTTTCTCCAGATTTTTGCCACTTTCTCGCATTTTTCAGACAAAAAGTGGTATTTCAAATTTTAATACATTGCATGTGTTCTTTGGGGGTTAGAATAACAACAAAAAAATCATACTGAAAGATAGATATATATAAAAATGTATTTTAAAAATTGACTAACAATGAAAACTTAGGTCCAGAAATATAAAAGAAACTTCAATTTGACCTCTTAGAAAATAATTTGGCTCTCAATTTCCATTCATTTTAGTGGTACATAGACAATTATAGACATGTGAGTCACAAAGTAAATTTGATCAGAAATGAGATGGCACAATTTTTCTCAGGGCTCAGTTAACCCAAGTCAATTAACAGAGAGGTGAACCACATAATTTTCAATTATGTAACTAGCAATTTTTAGTTGGCCTCTGACTCTGAACAATTACTGCTAAAATATAATCATTTTCAACTAGGATTCAATTGATTAAATAATATTTCACATTAAAGTACAGCATTTTTTCCTAAGAATCTTGTTCTTTCAAATCACTATTTAGTTAGAATTTTGAAAAGAGTAGGTAAATAACTACTGATAAATTCACTTATATCATTTATCTTTAAAAAATTACTTTTCTTTTTGGTATAATCTTCTTACTTTTTATTGTATAATGAGGAATATAGAGATGAGGGAAGAATGCGGCCTTTCTCTTATGCAAGGAGGTGGTCCCTCTCGGGGCAAAGAATGAAGTAGGTTCTGGGTTGGGAGAAAGGAGTCTTCTTTGGAAGGTCAGATGCAGAAGAGGAGAAAAATTTCAATTTCAATCATAGAAAGCTGTGCTGTGGGACTGTGGATGCAATAATGGGAAAAATGGCTCTGATCATGTAAAATGAGAAGAACTGTGTAAGTAAAGAGGTTTAACAGCTCCCCGGCCTATGTCTAGAGCCAGCAGTGCTGAATAAGCTGAGGCTTCCTCTCTCTGCTCTCTGCTTTCCGATGACATCCTACTGGACAAGTGACTGGGAATCTGTGCTTAGCATCATTGCACTTCTTACTTTTTCCACTAGACTGCACTAAACTGCTTTTTTTTTCTTTGAATGGGAACAAGCGGCAACAGCTCCAAAAATAGCAACAGAGGTTTTTCTGCTTTTCTTTCTGAGAGACAATAGCTGCTTGGACTGTATCCTAGGAATGAGGGGTTCTTTGACTGACTTTGTAGAAGGTGAACTTTAAAAGTAACACAGTGAACAAAATGAGGATCTCAGATTTATTAAGTTTAGATATGAAATGTTATGTGACCTACTAGACTGTTACAATAATGGTCCCAGTGAATCATGGCTTCTTGTGTCCACACATTTGTGCTGTACACTCCCACGTTGACTTCCTTGGCCATGTGACTTTGTCTAATGTCAACAAATGTGGTGCAAGCAGAGCCTTGTCCACTGGGGCTTGCGCCCTCTCCTACTTCTTCTAGAAGCTGGCTACCATGTGAAGAAGCCCGGGCTAGCCTATTGGAGGCGCATGGTCCAGCTGAAAATCAGCACCAACCATAAGACACATAAGTGAGACTTAGGCCATCTGGCTCTAGGTGAGCCACCGGATGACTACAGCCACAGATGTGACCCAGGCATAGGGTGACCAACTGTCTTATTTCCCTTGAGAGTGATGGGACATTCAGTGATAAAACTGAAAAGGCCCAGGTAAGACCAGCAGAAGAACCATTCAATGGAGCTTTGTCTAAATTTCTGATGCTTAGAATCACAAACCAACAATATGGTTGCTATTTTAAGCCACTAAATTGTTTATTAAGCACCTATAGTTAGCTGATAATGGATCTTGTTTTGAATTCCAAGCTCTAGAAAAGGATGTGTTAGCAATTCCATTATGTTACTGGTAAATGGTAATATTCCTTAATAGAGACAGGATTTTAGGTTAGTTTCCTAATTTCTAAGGTTTGTTTGACATAGGTTTATTTTCTCTGGGTTTATTTTTTTTAAAGCTATCCCCACTAGCACCATAGGGTATATTGCAATGCATATCTGGTTTCTGAGCTGCTCAGAAAAAAAGTGAAAGCCTTTTCTTAAAAAAAATTCTATTTTTAAATATTTACAAATGCAAATGTTCATGTTTAGAAAAGCGTTTGTAGAAATGGAACAAGGGCCAACTAGTTATCCAAAAGCAGGTGGCACAATTATGACTTTTCAGTTTTTTGGATAAAGGAAGAGGAAAACAAAACTATAAATCATATTACAAATTTTGTACTATTTTGTGCCATGATTTATAATTTTGTTTTTAATCACAAACACAAACACATATAATATATAATATAATGTAGTGGTTTAAAAGGTTTTATAAAATTGAATATGCTTTTTGCTGCTTAGTTTATATTTAGCATTGTAGACTCCCCTGTGAAAGGATATAAAATGTCAACAGAGGAAGAAATCTTGTGGATGTCAGTACAAATTATATGGGGCATTAAACTAGACAATAGCCATAAAAAGAGCGTGATGGCCTTGGTTTGATGTTCAATTAAGCTAGTGGTTGTGAAGTTTCTAGGAATACTGCCGCTTCATGTCTTCCGTGGTTGGCAGCTATCTAATGTGAGGTAAAATCGAAAGCTCTGGATGTCAAAGGCTATGCCAATAACTGTTTTAGCAGGTGCAGACAAGAATGGATAAAACTTGCCAAATAGTCTTTCAGTCTTCTTCTTCTGTTATGTGATCAACATGCTGTGTCCCTCAACTACTCTTTTGTGGCCTAAAATAGTGTGTGTGTGTGTGTGTATGTGTGTGTGCGTGCATGCGCATGTGTGTGTTTATGTCTATGCAAGTGGAGCAGCTACCAAGAATGGGGACCAGATTGATTGGTTCCAAGATACCTTTCCTCACTCCGACAGTGAGTAGATGGATGGACTCACCTGTGTGGATACAGCTGCTATTTCCTGGTAGCCCTGCTCTTTAAACATATGCATGCTAAACAACACACCAGAAACATTCATACATCACCCCTCAAAGTGAAGACTACACATGGTCTCCCCCAGTGAAATCTCTTCAAAGATGTCTGGGGGAACACCAAGTATAAAAGTGATGGCTTACTTTCCGAAGTCACTCCAAGAAGATATAACCCTTATAAACATTGATGCACCCAACATAGGAGGACCTAAATAAAGCAACTATTGACCGACATGCAGGGAGAGAGAGACCATAATATACTCACAGTGGGGGATTTTAAGACTCTATTGACATTAATGGACTGATCTTCCAGACAGAAAAGCAACTAGAAAACAGCAGTATTCAATGACAAACTAGACCAGATAGACTGTATTTTTAGAGCATTTCACCCTAAAGTAGTAGAATATACATTCTTATCAAACACACATGGAACATTTTCCAGAAAAGACTACACATTAGGCCACAAAAAAAGTCTCAAGAAATTTAAGGAGACTGAAATCACATCAAGAGTCTTCTCCAACTACAATGGTATGAAACTAGAAATCAATACAAGAAAAAAAGTACACACAAACAAATGGATGCCAAATAAGATGCTACTAAACAATGAATAGGCTAACAAGATCAAGGAAGAAACCAAAAGATACCTTGAGACAAATGAAAACACAATGACCCATAATCTACAGGACACACTGAAAACAATCTAAAGAGGGAAATTCACAGCAATACGGGCTTACCTTAGGAAACAAGAAATGTCTTAAAAGCTATCTAACCTTATACTTAAAGGAACCAAAAAGAAGAACAAAGAACGGAAATACAATGAATCATTAATAAATACTTAGAACAATTATAGGCCAACGAATTCAACAGTCTATAAGAAATGGATCTATTTCCAGAAGCGGGTAACCTTCTAAGAGTAAAACAAGAAGACACAGAAAATCTAAACAGACTAATTACTACCAATGAAATTGAAGCAGTCATCAAAACCTTCTTACAAATAAAAGTCCAGAATCAAATGGTTTCACAGGTAAAGTCTATCAAACATTTAAAGAATTAATACCTATTTTTCTTAAACTATTTCAAAAAATTGAAGAAAGAGGAACTCTTCCAAACTCATTTTACAAAATGAGCATTGTTCTGATACCAATACCAAACAAACATCTTAGAAAAAAAGAAACCTACATGTCGATATTCTTGATGAACATGCATGCAACATTTCTCAACAAAATATTGGCACACTAGATTCAACAATACATTACAGGATTATACTCTATGACCAAGTGAGATCTATGGCAGGAATACAAGGATGGTTCAACATCCATAAACCAGTCAATGTGATACATCCAAGAATGAAGGATAAAAAATGTATCTCAGAAAAAGCTCAACGCCTTTGACAAAAATCATCCTTTCATGATAGAATCTCTCAACAAAGTGAGTATAGAGGACATACCTTAACGTGATAAAGGCTACATATTACAAACCCACAGATAACACCTTCAATCGTGAAAAGCTGACTTTCCTCTAAGATCACGAACAAGACAGGTACATCCACAATCACCACTTCTATTTAACGCAGTACTGGGAGTCCTAAGCATGACAGAAAACAAGTAATTGAAGGCATCCAAATCAGAAAAGAAGAAGTACAGCTACTATTTGCAGATGATGGGATACTACGTATAGGATACTCTATAGACTCCACTGAAATAACGATCAGTACTGATCGATGAATTCACTAATTTTCAGGATACAAAATCGATAGACAGAGATCTGTTGTATTTCTCTACACCAATAAGAAACTATCAGAAGGAGGAGTTAAAACAATCCCATTTACAGTTGCATCAAAAAGCATAAAATACTTAGGAATAAATTTAAACCAATCAAAGGCCTGAACCCTGAAAGCTGTAAGATGCTGAAGGCATTGAAGAGGATACAAATAAATGGAAGAATATACCATACTCGTCGATTGGAAGGATTAATACTGTTCAAAAGTCCTTACCACCCAAAGCGATATACAGGTTCAGTGCAGTTCCTACAAAATAACAATAGCTTTCTTCTCAGAACTAAAACAACTAATCCTAAAATTTATATGGAACCACAAAAGGCCCTGAATAGCCAAGGAAACCTCAAGAAAGAAAGAATGAGATATCACACTCTCGAATTTCAAACCACATGACAAAACTACAAGCACCAAAATAGTACGGTAATGGCATAAAAACAGATAGCCCAGAATATCTCAATGTAATAATATAGCCCCAAAATAAACCCACACCTATATGGTCCATCAATCTGACAAAGGAAGCAAGAACATACAATGTATATTGTAAAGAGACAGTAAAGACAGCCTCTTCTATAAGAGATACTGGGAAAAAGGGGCAGACGCATGTAAGAAAACCCCCCCAAAACAAAATTAAACCGACTTCTTACAGTATATACAAAAACAAATTTAAAGTGGATTGAAGACTTAAATTTAAGACCTGAAACCACAAAACTCGTAGAATAAAACACAGGTTATAAACTCTTTAGCATTAGTCTGAGCAACATCTTTCTGGATATGTCTCTATGGGCAAAGGCAATAAAGGAAACAAAAGAAACAGAGGACTCCATCAAACTGAAAAGCTCCACACAGCGAAGAAACCATCAACAACATGAAAGACAACTTGCAAGCTGAGATAGTCTACTTCTTTGCAGTTCAATGCAAAAAACAATTATCGACAATCTTTGTTCAATGTACTGAATACAGGATGCAAAAATGAGTGATAGTCTTTCTGTCTCTGTGGTGCTTTGGGTTAGTGGGGATGACCAACAGAATCAACACAAGGTGGTATGGGAAATGACTGCGTGTACGAAATCGGTGTATGCCGCACTTTATGGCACCGCTGAGGGTTATGTATCTTAACCTGGGTGAGACAGTGAGATGGGCAGGGGTGGGCTAGGGCCAGGAGAGGGAAGAAGTACATTTCAGGCAGAGAAAATAGAACAGACAAAAGTACATAGAGAGGAATAGCATGATGTGTTCCCAGTGGGGTTTGGAGAGTGTGGTGTATGGGTATATGATGTTGTGCGTAAACATAAGCATTTGGTTAAAGCTGGGAGATAGAATGCAAGGTAAGTCTTATGGTGGGTGAGGCTAGAGAAGGTGGCAGGGGTCAAAATGCGAGGGTCTTGAGACCATATTATTGAGCACGAATTTGCTTTGGAGCTTTCCATTCTTATTTTTTTCTAGGTCATGGAAACTGATGAAAGCTGTATGGAGTTTTTTTTTTTTTTTTTTTTTTTTTTCTGAACAAATGCACATCCACTCGAAATTTTACATAAAGATTCAAGGGGAATTATAGATATTTCCAGAAGGCCAAACCAAAAAGTTTTATGACTCCCAAGTCAATAATCTTATTAAAGGACTAGGTACCACCAAAGAATTTTAATAGGGCAGTAATACGTTAAGATCTTATTCGGATTTTTGATAGAGCACTCCGATGGCAGTGTAGAGAGTAGGTTTGAGTATGACAACATCAAGGTGGGAACCCAGTAGAGTGTGACAGCTGTTCAGGTGAGCTGTGATGAAGCACTTGTGCTAATGCTGTGGAAACAGTGACATGTGGGATACATATTTAACAGGTAAATTTGGCAGGACTTAGTGACTGGAGGACGTGGTGAGCAGGGGTGGGATGGGCAAACGTCCAGTTACGAAATAAAAGAGGAAGAGAAAGTTTAGAAGAAACATAAAAAAGTCAAGCTAACATTACAGTTTTGGATCACAAAGTAGGATCTGATTACAAAGAAGTGAGACATTGTTTCTTGATGCTTAAACAGACTCTAAAAGCAACCCGAGAAAATGAGTTCTAAAAGTATTTCTTGTAGTTACTTACTCTTTGGAATATCTTCTGAGGCTAAACATGTGCTATCCTTTTTTTGAAAGATGACTTCTTTGGATGGATATTTCTGCATTTTCGTTTCTTTAAGGAATCACTACTATGTAATTAATCCTTGCCTTATAAGGGAGGATATATTTATAGTGAGATTCAAGCACTTATTTAGAAATCACCCTTAAAGTGGATAACGCTTAAAATGATTGAGATGAACAGAAGGCAATTAGAATAAATTCTTACTAATTTGCACTAATTAAGGAGATCAGTCAAAATTCATTAAAAACCAGAAGTCTAGAAGGTTATTTTCAGTCATATTTTTATCCTAAAAATAACCTGAAGAAAAAAAATATTTTATTTTTTCTGCTATCTCATAATTGCTTCCTATTTTTGCTTTGCAAATTAGCATGGAGGATACGTGCAATCAAAACGATATTTAATTTCCTAGGACCACTATTGATAAAAAAAAAAAAAGCAGTATTGCTATGGCAGAAACAAATCACTGAATATCTCTATATCTTTTCATTTAGAAAATATTGAGTGTTATCAGCCATCTTTAACTGGCCATTGAGACAGAACTGTATCACCTGCTTTGAGGTACACTTTTGACCATCACTTCCCAAGTTTTATATGCACAATATCACAGACACACACACACATTGAGAGACAGAAGAAGCAGAGACAATAGGTCCTACTGTTCCCTCTACTGGGATAGAGATTATGAACATGAAGTCCGGACTGTACATATGTGAAGCCCACGACATGTTCCTCATTGATAAAATATGGTAAAAGAATGAAGGAAGATGAATCAGTATAACCAAGTCTAGAAACCCTCTGTGTCGGGTTCATTTCCTGCTTGGGAAGACAGAGACTTAGGGTGACAAGCTCCAGGAGGGCGCATTACCTATTCCTGTCAGGGTATGCCCATCACTCACAGTGGAGTTTCTTGAACCAGGTAAGTATGAGTTCAACTGATTGACAGGTCATTTGGAATGTTCAGGAGCCTGGGGGAAGTCAGATGAAGGTCATCATCTCCAGAAGAAGGGATAAAAGCCTGGAGTCAGAGGGCTGAGTAGAGAAAGTGTCTTAGAAGGCCTAGCTGTGGCTATGGTCTGGTACCAGAGGAATGAGGGTGTGCGGCAAGAAGCTTCATGAAGAGAGACAAAGGTGTCCCTTTCCCCAACATTTTTTGATATTTGTAGTTGTAGCCTCCTAACTCTGTGAGGCAGCAAACGAAACACTCTGGGCCTGAATAGAAAATGTTTGGAAATTATTTGTAGAAATATTCAAATTTAATGCCAATATCAAAACATCCCCAATTGTACTCGTAGCTTTTGCAATTTGGTTTTAATGGGCCCAGAGAATACTGTATTTCTTTGCATGGAACTTATTCCTGATCCTTTCTGAGAAAGCGTTTTCTTGTTTTAATTTTGGCCACACTTCCCTATTCACCTTGAGATGAATTTATCATGTGCTTTTAATCAGGTTAAAGATTTATCATCAGTAAACCAGATATTTTTATCACAGGCTGGTCGGAGTGGTTTAATTATCTCCACAATCAGAGCAGGACCTCACTTATTCTATAGCTTAAACTGTCTTGTGACCTGTTCTATTTCATAGAAAATTTGGGGGGAACAAAATTTCCGTTCTGCATCAAACAATTGCCTATAAAACTATCCTCATAAAAGGGACCGAAGAGCGAAGGCACACAGGCGCAGGGCCAAATGAAGGGATACTACCGAAATAGTCTGGTGCTGTAAAATACAGAAGAAATGAGTTCTTTACCCTGATATAATAAACATACTAGAAAGTTTAAAATCTTTCTATAAAAAAAATGTTCAATTTTACAAGTTATGAGACAACGTAGATATTGATCCAAGCAGTAGGGCCTCTCTTCGACTGCTCAGGTTTTTATGCTTCAGTTTACCTCTGGTTCCCAGGGGAGAGGGATTGGGGTCACTGGGACTTCTGTCTTTTTGGACAAGTGATTATGATGACAGGGAAGATCACTTGGACCTGCATAGTTCAGAACAAATACCGAAGTGTGTGGACTGAGGGCATGGGGAAGGGAATTAGAAAATAAAAGAAGGTATAAATAATACACTTTGCTTCACGAGTGGTCCATTTGTCTATCTTTGTCTATCTGGATGAGTCTATTTAGAGCCTATGAGGGAATGACTACCACTGTGAATATATTGATTATGCATGGGTTGACGGCTCCAGACCCAGAGCAGAGAGTAGAATCAGTTTCATAGAACCATATAGAATGAGAATGGAGGAGGAAGTCACTCCTACAGAGAAATCACAGTGTGGTTGCCCAAATGGTAAATGGATGTTAGCTGGCATATAAACACACACGTGACAGGGCCTTTCCTCACATATAATTGAAACTTAATTGGACATAAGTTTGAACTCTGTTGAGACTGAATGGTAAGAATGAAGTACAGAGTAATGGTAAAGACCCTGCATTCACATGGGAGCCAGAATGCACGGGTTCGAGTTCTTCCTATGTAACTTACCTTGGGCAAGTGACTTCTTGTCTCTGACTCAGCTTCCTTATCTGTAAAATGAGGCTGATAGTAATACATAGCACCTTCGTAGTGAGTGTGAGCTCGCGTAAAGCACCCAGAATGTGCTTCTTGCACGATAAGCTCTCAGTGAACTCTGGCTATTGTTATAGGCTAACAGTTTGTGGAGATATGAGGATAGGTAAAATTTTCAAAGCTCAGAGGATTAGTTCACATGAAATAAATTTTTTGTTTCTACTTAACTGCAAAAGCAGAATTTGAAAAATTCTGTAACTTTTAAAAAACAAATTTATTTATTTAAATTAGCTTCAAGTATACAGTACATTGGTTAGACATCTATATTGTTCATAAAACGATCCCCCCTATTTCTCCCTCCCTCCTCTGGCCCTCTACTTAGTTATCATGTTAATGCTAACTGCTTTCCCTCTGGCGTGCTCCCCATCTCTTTCTTTTTGAGGGAAGTATTTTTCATAGATGACTTTTATTCATTTTAAAGTCGTAAACATCACCAGATTTCTCAAACTAGGCATAGCTGGTCTTTACTTAACACTCACCAACAACCTGGTTGGACCTGGGCTCCTTCACGTCCAGAGTGACACTTCAATGATGGGCTTAAGCCAATGGGATTTTGTCCTAAGCTCTTGCAATTTGTTTCAGTTCCTTTTATTTTTCACTGAAAGGCTCACATTCTTCTTTAGGTTTTGGCATAAATTCATGAATTGATTCAAGATGATTCAAAGCATTATACATGCTTTCCATAGTGGATGCATATTTAATTACGGTATAGTTCTTTAGATTAGTGTAGTTGCACTTAGCCTGTTTTCTGTGATGAGATAAATACCCAGCCTCATACCCTTCCAAGAATCACAACTCATTTTAGGAGATGAGATTCTATTCCATTCCATGCTGCTCCATTCCTTTCCATTTCATTCATTCAGGAAACACTAAATTCACAGTACGCCATAAGGTCTGGTGGAAATTAAAAGATAATCAAGGCAGAGAGGAGTTTATAATGTAGTTTCAGATTTGGAATTTGGTTAGCAAACAGTAGAGATTTTGAAAAGTGCATAATGTTAGCTCATCAGTGGTCTTTACAATTGTAATAAAACAGCCAACACGATTTCACTCCCGGAAGCTGCTGGCCCCTCAGCAGATCTCCCTTTTCTGCTGGAACACGCATTCCCCAGTCACTGCAAGTGTTTCGAAACAGCCCACAGCTACTTCTCCTCTGCAAACTGTCTTTGGCTGAAGGCAGCTGCCTTACCCAGAGAAGCCTTAGAGAAAACACCCCCTTCCGTGGGTTTCCCCCAGGAGTGGCCACTGATAGGCTGACATGGGGGTGAAGAAGCCCAGCCTCCTTATCTCACGGAGGGTCAGCTGTGTGGGGGCGATTTATGCTCCAGACGCATCGGGATCAGGCCGCACTCTTCTTGGCTCTTTCCCCTGCTACCTTGTAAGTCTTTCCTGAAGCAACTTCTATAAGATATAAAATGTACCCAAATCCTTGTCTCAAGCTCTGCTCCCACAAAAACTCCACCTCAATCAGTTTTCTTACTATTTATTGTTTAGTTTAGGGATTCATTATATTAAACTTCTTAGAGATTTTGTATTTCAAACTTATTTGTGGCTAGAAATTTTTCGCACTAGGGGAAAATTCTTCTCTCCCCTTGACTGAAATCAATTTTATTATCCACATCTTCTGATTTTTAAGACAGCTCTGTGCCTTTCCACATAGAATACGATCAGATAAACCGAAGAAATCAATGCGCTCCACTTGGAATCAGGTCCAATACTAAATGCCCACAGTCGGTGGAATGCCAAGGTATTCCTACGAATGAATGGGTTGTCATATAGCATATCAAGTGGATAGGTTACGATGTTTATGAGATAATAGGCAGAATAAATTTTAGAAGGAAGAGTTGTATTTCTCGAATTTACTTGTTACAATGTCCTCAGGTCTCAGGATTAAAAAAAAGCACTCGGTGTTTTAGACATGTGTATTGCTCCACAGATGGTCGAGCCTCCCTCTAGACATGCTCTCGCCTGATGCACTGAAGGGTGAGGAGGCACGCAGTGTTGCTCTCAGATAGACCTGCCCCCCGCCACCCCCCCCCCCTCGCCCCCGAGCGCCCAGCACGAGATGTCTCAGAGACAGGACCTGACGCGGGCTGCCTGAGTCTCAGCTTGGTGCTCCTTTTACATTCCATCAGGGAAACAGTGAGATAAAATCACATTTCTACTTCACCTCATAATTCTTAGAATTTGAAGAGCTACCAAAGACCCACGAATACATGGTTCTGAAGTAATATGCATCTTAAAACCAGGATTTCTCTCTTATAAAATGGCAGACAAATTAACATTTGACTGCCTTGAATCTCTCATCTGATATTTTTATATGATATATTCATAGCCTCTTTTTTTTTTTTTTTTTTATCTCCCTAAGTGTAATCTTTTCCTCTCTCTCGCTCACAAAGATGCTGAGAAGATGAAGTGTTGAAAGCATCTTCCAAGTGCTTTGACCTGCTTCGGGCGGCTTTTCTATTTTAGCTGGGGGGGGGGGTATTATTTCTCAGAGCCTGTGATTACTGTGTAGTGTTGCTATGGAATTTCCCAGATTTGAATCATTTATCTATTTATACATCCCCTCAGGGATTGTAAATTGCAGTTACCGGGTCACCACTGGCTTCTAAATATTAAGTTTTGGCTAAAAATAGAACAGAAAACTGCCTGCAGCCTATTCTAGTCACCATTATGTTCTGATAGTACAAAAAAGAGCTTGGAGGTCCTTTCTGGCCTTTGTAATATGACATTTGTCAGACGACCCTGTGGGATATTAAATAATACAGTGTGTGTGTAAAAGAAAGGGCTCTACCCCTAATTCCGGATGTGTACCTATTTCTACCAAGTACTGGTTATCCTTAACTGTGTGTTTCAGAAATCATCACTCTGTTATCACTCCAATTGTATGGTTCAGATTGCCATATTCTGAGCATATGCTTACCTCCCTGTGTGGTCATCATGTTCTCTGGAGCTGAAAAAGAGAAAGCTATTTATCTTGCAGGATGTCATGGGTCACAGGTACATCTGTCTGTGGTACAAAGATAGGGAAATTTGGCTATCCAACAAGGCCTGATAGAGTCCGGAGTCTTAAAGCTTTGCTGACAGGCCTTAAATAGCAGATGAGGTGCTCAGAAGCCAGGCACTCTACTCCCTTCGGTGCCCATCACACTTTACAGGTGACGTGGGCTGAGAATTATATGGACATATCAACGGAACCACAGAAGGAATGTCTAACACGATGGCTGTTTAGGAAGCTCCTCTCCCTTTCCTCATTCTGCTCCCTGCTGCTGTGTTCCTGAGGGCCTGATGCATAAGACAGGCTCTTCTCCTTGGCCTGGAGATGCTCAGCCTTCTGTGATGTTCTGTCTTCTGAGGAATACTACCTCTGTCTTCTAAAATTCATGAACTCCAGGCATTCAGCAAACAATCATGCTCCCCTACAAAGCTTTGTTAGGAACTGCGCTCTTGAGTGTGGTCACTTCCATCTATAACACGGGAGGCAGACATGGTTATCTGTGCATAGGGTGATGTTATGTCCCATTTGTTTTAGATAGTCCTAGTTTACGTCTATTGCTCGTGGTGGTCATTAATAGCACCTATTTTTATTCTTAAGAGTGTCTTTATTTGAACACTGAAGTAATATATGTCAATACAATAGTATACTGAGAAGATTCTGGAAATTCCATTTCTTTCAGATAGCTATCTCAGAGCCCAAAAGACAGGATTAGATGCCCCTTCCACCTGTTCCCGTGAAGCCTGGAAACACACACCTGCCACAGCATTCGCTATTCCACCGCAGCCTGCAAGCTCCTGAGGGCAAGATCTGCAATCTCAGACATCACTTTTTTCTCAATTGGCTTATGGCTGACACAAATAAGACACTCAATTTTTGATCAAAATGGTTATTAAATATGTAGCACAGGCCTGTAATCCAGATGGAGGCGTGGGCTAGGGAAAGTGGTCCAGAGCAAGAAATGCCTGATCAGAGCCTTGCAGGGTGAGCAGGAGTTGGCCAGGAACAGAAGCACACAGGGCAAGGCATTTCAGACAGATTGGTGGCTTATTAACGGCAGGAGGTATAATAAATCACAGTACTTTCGTTGACACAGCAGAACCCTAGAGTGTGAAGGGTTTGGCCAAAGATGGGCTGGGAGAGAGTAAGTGCAGACTGGGTGAGGGGGTGGTCTGTAAATAATACTGAGGTGTTTGGACTTTGTCAGGTAAGAACACCAGTAATTATCATTGATCAAACAGTTATATGCCAGACACTAGGTTCAGTTCTTTGAATGCTTTATCTCAATTTGTCCTCACAATTCCCCTAGGAGTTAGGTAGAGTTGTTGTCCCCATTTATCATATGAGAAGACCCAGGCTGGAGAGAGTTTACTGAGCTGATTGACGTCACAAGGTTGATTGTGGATTTGAACCAAGAGAGTTTGACACCAAAGCCCAGCATATTCTTTTTCCTTCTTTCTCCCCTTCTTGTCTTCTTTTTATCTCCCTCAAACATATAAATGCACACATACTAACCTAGAGTCTATGAGGAACCATTGAGGGACTTCAAGTTGAAAAACAACATGATTGGACTTCAGTTTAGGCAGGAATTTGAGCCTGGAAGTTTGGAGTTGCATACTAGGAGTAGGAACGTCCTGCTAGAAAGTTCGAACTGCTAGGAGGCTGTTCCAGGCTTCCAGGTGGGAAGGATGCGAACCTGATCCAAGGCAGAAGCAGTGGAGGTACTGAAGAGAGAATAGATCCAAGAGGTTCTGAGGACATAGAATTAACAGCATTTGAAAGGGAAGCTGAAAAGTGCGGTTTCACTTTCAAGCATTGTGTCTTTGGAAATCAGCGAGTCCAATTCCCTAAAATCGAGAACCAGATTTTTAAACAGGTTAGAAGATGAGTTCAGTTTGGGACATGTTTGGGTTGAGTTGTCTGTGCAATATCGAAATGGATTTATTAAATAGGCAATAGAATATGCAGGACTGAGACTCAAGAAAAAGCCCTGGGATAGCGGTATAGATGTAGGACTCATCACCATGAAATCAGATAAGATGACCTAAGACAGACAGAAAGAGAGAGAGAGAGAGAGAGAGAAGGGTCCAGGATGTGAGAATACGTTCTAGAGGCTCCTGTGAAGAGGTCTAAGAAGAAGAGAGGAGAGAGGCGGGAGGAAAATCAGGATAAAACCATGTCATAAAAACCAAGGGAGGAGAGAGATCAAAGAGAGGAAGATGATGAACGAAGATAAAAGGTGGAAAGCGACCAACATAATCTAGTATTTATAAAAGTGGGTAATGTATGTCTTACAAAACAATGAACTAGGTTTTCATGAGTACATTTGGAAACATTACAAAGCTAAGTTGATACTTAAACGGTAAGAATTATAGTTGCTACTCAGTTCATCAATCAAGTCTAATAGTATCTGACTGTTACCATGTACCTTAATTTAAACCTAGTAGTCCCATTGATACAAAGTTTTTGCCTTTGGGAGGCAGAAAGACTTTGGCCAAAACTTCTGGAAATGCCATCAGACTGGATGCCACTTTTGACTCTACTAAGTGAAATTCTGAATATTATTGAGAATATAGACTTGCAGTGCTGTGCGTTGGGGCTTTCTGAGCAAATAGCGTTTATCTTGATGCCATAACCCCAGTTCATCTGGATGAAATAGTACTACAGTGTTGGCATTTTCATGGAATGGGTCACTAGATCCAGATGAAGAAAAATTGAAGTTATTGTGCCCTAGTGTACCAGTCCTTTCTCCATGACAGCAGTTCTGTCCTTGTCCTTGATATAGATATTTAAAACACTCAAGTCTAATGAATTTTCTACTCTCTCTGGATATGTTTCCTTGGCAGAACATGGCAAACTTGAAAAAATATTGCAAAAGTCATCAAAAGTTAATAGTTCTCAACTTTCTTTTTTTCAAGGCAGATAACAAAACCCAAATCCTTTCAGGAAAGGAGATCCAATAATATCACTTTAATTATAACAATGATACTATACAGGTATTGTCCCATTTATAATTTGCCTTTACATAACAGTTTTATCTATTTTTATTGATACTAATCTCCTTCTAAAATTACTTAAAATATTTTTAAATAAGGGGCAAAAATACAAATATAGTTAAAATAGAAATAGAACATCAAAGGGAAAAAGGAAGTAAATATTCCATAAACTCAACCTAATATATGTGATATGGCTTAACATCACACGTAACTTTGATATTTCTAATAGATTAAAATAAACTTTCCTCTGAGTATGCGAAAGTATTATGGATTGATATTTTCTCATTAGCTCTGTAAAGTAAATAGATGACTTTGATGTATTTCATAGCCGAAACTGAAGTAGAGATACCATGGCTTTTCCAAGGGAATAATGGACCCTTGCAGAAGTTACTTAAGCCACCTTCTAAATATGAACAGCACATTCTCATTTAATTTTACAAATTATTCTAGTGTTTCTCAAGCGGTTCTATTCCTTCCTTCTTCCTTAGGGTTCCTCCAATCCTGTACGCCATTCTTCGGCTTACTGAGTGAGCTCCATTCTACTTATTTATGGTTCTGGCTGCTATGGTATGAATGTCCCTGCTCCATCTTCCCCCAAATTCATATGTTGAAATCCTAATCCTAACCTCTAAAAGAAGATGGCATTACGAAGTGGGGCCTCGGGGGTAGGGGGGTAAAGTCATGAGGGTGGAACTGTCATGAGTGGGATTAGTACCTCATGAAAGCAGCTCCAGAGAGACCCCTGTCCTTCCACTGTGTGAGGACAGAGAGGTGTTCTGGCTCTCACTAGAAGGTGATCATGTTGGCACCTTGACCTTGGACTTTCCGGCTTCCACAGAACTGTGAGGAACACATTTCTACTGTTTATAAGCTACCCAGTCTGGGGTGTTTTGTTATAGTAGTCCAAGCTGACTAAGACACTGGCTAAGAGAGGGCAGAGAGTCTTGACAGAATAAAATGGCCGAATCACTATGTGCTTTTAGGAAGTGGGTAAAGAACAGGCAAAGTGGTAGAACCAGCGAAGGAAGCCTGTGGGAGTATTTCTAGGCTAGAAAGGGGCAGCTTGTTGGTGGCACTGAACAAAAGTTCAAAAACCAGGGCAGACGTGCCACCAGGTTAACTCTCCCATGTGATCTTTGTCTTGCCTCTCTTCCCACACAATTTGAACATGACGCTGATCTCATCATGATTATCGTGGTTGGCTTATTCAAGTACTTGTGAACTATAACTGGAACCATCCAGGAAATGAAAGGCTCTGTTGAATAGATGCCTTGAAATGAGCTTGAGCGACAGAAAACACACACACGGAAACAAAAGCCAAGCCCGTGCAGTGCCCTCATTGGGTGCAGCTTGTCAGAGTTCCAGAAACAGATGAGTTTAGGAGTATGCTACAGATGAGACATAAAGTATATTTCTCACCAGCTTCTCCTTAAATTTCTCTCAGTGCATTTCAGCGGATTCTAGAATGTTTCCTCTACTTAACGAAGTTTTTAAATATTCGTCTATATGTCCTATCCATCATTTTGAAGGACATAGTTTCCATTTCTCATGAGAAAAGAAATAACATCCAAGTGTCTCTTCTGCAAGCTAAACACAATGTCTTGAGCTATGAATAGTTTTTCCTGATGTTCTCAATACTGTCGATAGGAAGAATGACATTAATATATGAAGAGGTCATATAGGATTCTGTATTCAATTAAGCACCGTACTTATTAAGCAAAAAAAAAAAAAAATCAAAATTATCAGAGAAAGATTATTTCCAAGTTGGTAAGCAACTATTGCTAAATAACTGTAAAAATCACATATGAATACATAAACAGCTGAGTAGAATACCAGTGATTCAGGCCTCACTAATATGATTTGGTTTTAACTGCTATATTTTAATAACAATTTTAGGCATCATTGATATATCTCCTTTCCTCATAAGAATAATTTAGAAATACCTTCCCTTACTTTATTTATAAACTCTGGAATAAAATAGTGTTTATCTCCCATGTAATATTTATTAATTTTCTTAGTTTCCAAAGCACCTCTCTATTGAACATCTGGTTGTTTAGCAAATACATTATGATATGTCTCCACATGACATTTTCTTTTGACACAAAGAACAGATGTTCCAAATCACACAGGCTGAATTTTTAATTTTTTTTTAGGTAAAAGGTTGGGGAAATTTATACTGAGTAAATGTGCTTTTTCATTGTGAAATAAAGACTGACAAGGTCCAATTGTAGTCCATCACTAATGGATTTCATCATGATGTATTTGAAAGCAATTAGATGCTAGTTTTTTGTCATTATTCTTCTACTAGGTTTTTAAAAACAAACAAAAGCTGTCCAATTTCACAGCTCTTGAACAAAATAAAAATACTAATGCTACATTACTGAGTATAATATGCCCCAGTTCATGAGCATCTGAGAAAAACATCATCTCTGGCCTCGAAATAGTTACAACTTTACAAGTGAACAAGATATGTACAAACAGAAATTTGTACAGAACCTATACAGAAGTGCCTAATAGAATATGTATGCTGTAAGGGGCAGCATGAGCTCTGTGATATTTAAAGCTGGTCTATTTCAAAGTATACCTTTCGAGATAATAACACATTTTCATTATCTTTATCATTACGATTTTATCCATTCATAATATTTAATGACAATAAAAATAAGTGATAACATTTATTAAATTATTCAAGCCTCAGATACTGTTCCACTGCCTTACACGTTTTATTTTATTTAATCCTCATAATAACCCCAGGAGGAATGCGAAGCCCAGAGTGCTTTCATAGTAAGGAGCGGGACTGGGGACCACATGCAGGCCCAGTCTGTTTCTGGAGCCACTGTTCTTAACAGCTCTGCTACTTAAAGATGGCAAAGCCTAAAGTCATCACTGAAAAGACCAACTATGCACATGCCCAATTCGTCAACTGCATATATTGTATGTGTGTGGTTTCTGTATATCAATTACACTTCAATAACGCAGCTAAAAATCTTTAAAAATAAAAAGTAAAAGAAGGAAGGATCGTCTTCTCAGACTTGTTCAGATATTTCGTTTTCATGTGACGTTCCTCTGAGGCTCCACAGCTGTTTTAGGGCTAACGTTCCTTAGAGTGCCCTTGATCTTATACGTGTCTGATGATGTGGTCAGATAACTTGGATAATTCAAGTACTCGTGTAATTCTTTTTTTATCTCAAATAATCAGATTAGTTATCGACGTCATCCCAGCCTCCTTGTATTGTGTGAAACAGCCATGAGGATGTTGTTTCTGTTACACACACATCACCCATGTCTCCTGCTTTCTCTCCTTGCTTGTTCCTTCAACTTTTTTTAATAGTAAAAAATATAATTAAAAGTTACAAGTATTTCTTTTTCCTGCCACATTGCAATTTGAAATAGCAGCAGGTGAAAAGTAGTTACGTAGACTGGTCTCTGCTTTCTCTTTAAGTTTTGCAATCAGATCAGCCCAGCAGCTCACTATAGTTCCCGTGTGGCTCAGGTGAGTGAGTATGTGAAACAAATTGGCTTATTATAAGTGGACCTGATTTGAATAGCAAACTAAAAATAATAATAGATAAGGTGTCAGTACTGCTTCTTTCTAGAATCCTGTGTCATCAAGGAGTGTGTTGACCATTTTTATGATAAAACACCTTTATTGAGGTACACGGAGAAATATTGTTCAGGCTACAGCATTGCTGTTCATTATTGTTGGAGGATGTTAACTAAAAAAAATTCTACACCATCTTCACTTGGATACATCACTGTCTATTTCTACTCTGACTTGCCCTTTGCCATACTTGCCCCAGATCAAATACTATTGGAATGGCTGTTGGGATCTAGAGAAAGTATAGAAAAACACCTTTATTAAGCTTACTTTTTTATGTTGAAGAACTTGAAAGCAAATTACAGGTATCTTCCAATTTTATTCTCAAATATCTAAGTCTACATTTTGAAAAGAAAAAAAATTCCTACAAAGTAAAAATAGCATTCTAATTCCTAACAAAATTAATAATTCTTTAATAGAATCTAATATCCTGTCCGTATTCGAATATCCACACTTGTCCTCAAAATATCTTGAATAGCTGATTCACTCGAACCAGGATTTAATCTAGTACCACACTTTGCATCCGGCAGTTACATTTCTTAATTTTTTTCTTTTTAATAGAATACTTCCTTTGTCATTACACTGACATGCTGAAGAGAGTGGATCTTTTGTCCTACAGAATTCACTACATACTGTTTGCCTGATTGCAGCCTATTGATATTGTTTAGCATGTTTCTCTGTTCCCTGGAAATTAGATTTTAAAAATTGAGTATATTACATTTAAACATTTTCAGTTATAATACCCTCTATGTACGTCTCACTGCATCATATGAGGAGACGCATGCTACTTGATTGTCCTCCAAGCTCAGTTTGACCGCTGTGTTAGAGAAGGGACAGCATGAGCCTTTAATTGAAGAGTTATGCTTCCCCTTCGTGAGCAGAAAGGCATCTGTGTAGTGTTCCTCCAGCATCAAATAAATAACCAGTTTTCCATCAGTCATTCACCTGATAGTTGAGCACCAAATGAAAATTCTTGCTTGACTCGATAATTTCTTTGGGGTTACAAAACGACTTTCTCAAGAGGCCCCAGTCCATGCCTTTATTCTGTCTTAATTAGCTGATTACAGTCACCTCCTAACTGGTCTTCCCATGTTCTTCCCGACTCTAACAACTTATTGTCCCCATGGCAACCAGAGGACATCCTGGAACGTCAATCAGATCATGTCACTTTTCTGCTCAAATCCTCCGGTGGGCTCTCATGTCACTCACAGAAAGCCCACAGCCCTCATCCCAGCCTACGAGTTTCTTTACGTCCCGGATGCCAGCGCACTCGCTGATTCCATCTGCTACCACCTCCCTTTTCTCCTCACGTGCTCTGCCCCGGCCACCCTGGCCTCTATGCTGTTTCTAGAACACTCGAACCTGTTCCAGCCAAAGGTTCCTTTTGAAATTGCTCTATCCTCTGTTATTTGCATGGCTTGATTCATTTATTCAGGTTTCTTCTCAAATGATATCATACGAGAGAGGACTTTCTGACCACCCTATTGAAGATAACTCCCCATCGCCTCTGTCTACACTCTTTATCCCCATACCTTGCTTTGTATCTCCTAACAGCACTTACATCTTTGACATGTTGCATTTACCTCTCTGGATAGCTCCCTCCTGGAGTACAGGCTCCGTGAGGCAGACACGGTGCCCATTACATTTATTCCTGTGTCCCCAGCTCTGAGCACAATGCCAAGTTGGCACACGATAAATAGTTACTGAATGAACAAGTGACTGAATACTCAGTGAAAGTAGCCTTTTAAAATTGAGAGAGAATAGTTGTTTCTTTTTTGGAGGAGTCGCCTGGCTAAAAGAATTCACCTTTTTTTTTTTTCCCCATCATGCTTTTTTGCTGAGCCACTGAAAGATCCATTTGGGGAAATTATATAATTCCCATAAAATACAACTCAAAAGATACTTCTAAAGGACAGGGACTCTTGTCCCAGCTTAGAACTCTTCAGGAGAGAAACAGAAATTAAGTGAACTCCATTCTTATTATATTTTCTTCCTCAAAGTCAAGATTTGCCTTATTAGGGATTATTTTTATACTTCTTAACAGGCTCATGAGCAGAACTTAAATTCATAGAATTGCTTTTATCCCATGCGCTAAAGAATCATTGGATTTTAAAAGCCCTTTCTAAAAGCCGTGAGAACTGTAGCCCTAACCTCATGAACCCTTTTAAAAATTCAGGTCACTTTTAGGCATCTCAATTAAATGACCTCCAATGAAATTGTCTCAAAAAAGAGAAACAATGAGCTTTTTTTTTTTGGATAGTGTGAAAATGCCCATTATCTCTTTAAGCTGTGTTCACCTGTCCCTTTCCTTCAGATAAATCCTTTCAAATTCCGATGCCGTGTGTGTGTGTGTGTGTGTGTGTGTGTGTGTGTGTGTGTGTGTATTAACAGGCCTTTTCTCCAGGATCCCTCCCTCCGACATGTCCCACAGTAATCTGATTTAAACAGACGGAGGCCTTACACTTTGGTAAGTGAATGAGACATGTGGCTAATGATGTGGCTTGTGCACAGCCAAAGCTGGGGATGAGACCAACTATTTCCCTTTGATCAGACCCCCAGTAACAGTCTTAGTGACAGTCACCCTCTTCTTTTCTTTGGACACACACTGCCCTAATCCAGGCTTCAGGGGAAAGGGAATAAAAGGTAATTATAATATTTCATTTGCTTTCTGCCTACGGGGATTAACATGGAAGTCCAATGCAATTACATGGTGACAGTGATGAAGACTGAAGCCAATGGAACTGCCTGTCTCTGCTACATAAAGCAGGTCATCCAGTTACCTCCAGACAGCAATTTCCAGAAAATCCTGTAATTAGGTTGTGAAATGGTGGCAAATAGGATGAACTGAAGAGGCAGATGTGTGGCCCAAAGTAATTTGGTTTCCACTAAAATGTGCTGCAACCCACATCTTTCCTATTTATTAAAGCCCTATAATCTGCCATGTTATGCTATTATGGAGGGTAATGGGGAGTCAGGCACTTAACTATAATGAAATTAGATTCCCCCTCGCCTGTACCAGAGGCACAGTGGCATTTTCTTATAAAAGCTGTGAAGGTGGTTTCTCAAAAATAGACTTGACAAAAAAAAAAAATAAATAAATAAAAAGAAAGAAAAGAAAGAAAACACTGGAATCCACTTCACCATAAAGTATAAAAGAGCTAACAGCTGATGAAATTGGACACTTTATTGGCCCTCTAGTACCTGCTCTTAATTTGAAGCTGTTGTAAAGCCAGACGGGTAGAGGAGGAGAAAACATAGTCAATGAAACTTCACATTTTATTGGTCTGCAGAGGGAAAGTGAACGACGGCAAACAATAATGGTCCTGCCTTGCAATTATCGTCCTGACTTCTGATGTTTTCTTGAATGTACATCACCATTCCTTATGTCCTTTCAAAGCATGAATACAGAAAGGAAAAATGTAAGAAGACTGAAAAATAAGCACCTATAGAACTAATGTGATATTTTAAGTACTTTGAAAGTTTGTGAGGATATACGGTCTTTGTGTTAGGTTATACTAAAACAACTGATTGCCTTGTTTCGCACCATTGTTATTTCCCAGTTTGTTTGATCTGTCTGGTATTTTCGAGCTGTATCTGATTTCAGATATGAGTTGGTCTAATCACTCACAGAGTAAAGCAACAATGTCAGGAATCATCAAGTGGTCAGAAGAAGGATAATACATAATCATTTATTTAAGAATCAGCGGGAAGGACAGAATACGTTGATTAGAAATTGACAATAAGTGAGCATAACAATGCAGTTGATGAAGCAGTTTTCAGTAAATGAAGCCAAATACAGCATTGTTTTAGAAACCATAGCCCTTGGAGAGAGAGATCAACGTCCTTGGCGAGTGATGCTGCACAGAGCTTCCTGCAGGGCCCCTGGGAAAGAAATGCTCATCTGGACCTGACCCACCAGAGACAGAGACTGAAAACAAATTGATGCATCATAATTGCACCTTAGACAGTGGGAAGTTTGCTGCAAATCAAGACTCAGGCCTCTCAAAAGAAGAAGAGAGGCACTTTAGCAATAACAAAGAAGCTTAATCACTCAAGCTGCAGAGCACAGCGTGAGACAGTGGCCTTGGAAAAGCAGAGCTGCATAAAAGCGAAACGGTACAGGTGGAAGAAATTCGGGGGTGTTGGTAGAAATTGCATTCATGTGACTAGTCATATAATGCATTCTTTTAAAAAGCAAAAACCCTTGAGAAAGATTTATGACCACATTCCGAGACCCTTAGAAAGTGGCCTAAGATCAGACGGTGGAACTGAGGCATCAGGAGTTCCAACGTGAGTTCACGACCTGGAGTCCAGTTAGGGCGAGGGACAGGTCATTGTTTCTGAAGCTGCAATCACTCGCAGTCTTCGCACGACTTCTCTTACGCCCCTTATTATTTGAACTGTTTGTTATTTACTTATTGTTTTTTAAGTTTTAACTTTCATTGTGCCTGATTCTAAGTAAAACTACCCTTAAAATTGGCAACTATGTTGTACAACATCATTGGAAGTTACTGAGGAAAGAATAAAACAAAACATGAAGACACACAGCTAGAGAGGATATTAGAGGTCACTGAAACTTCTCCCCTCGTTTTATGGAGAGGTTAAATGACTTTGCCAATGCTATAGAGGGCATTTGGCACAGTCTGCTTTAGAAGGCAGGTTTCCATAAAGCAAAAACATAAAAATTATATTAGGAATATAAATCCATCATAATTTTTTCTCATAATACCCTTTCACAGTACAAATATATTACTTGAGTGGCAGAATAAGCTATTAGCTCTATTTAGTTTATTTCATTAGTTAGTCACCTTGTAAGGTCTTAATATTTAGCAATTAGGTGAGCGGTTGGGGAGAATTAAAGCCTGCAAATGAGAGTTGCTTGCCTGGGAGATCAGATGTTTCTGACTGTGGTCAGACATGACACGATTTTCAGAACTGGCAGAGAAGCCCTGGATATTCAGAGAGAAACTCAAAAGAGGAGGTAGGGGCGAAAGCCTACAGACAATTTTGTCATACTGTGTGGTGATAATACGGTTGTCTGGTCAATCAGATTGGATCTTAATCCCTGTCTTGTTATTTACAAAAGGCATAGCAATACAAATTAGTTGACTTTTTCAACCTTTATTGAGATTTTTCTTCGGTACACTGGGAATAGTTATGCAGGATTACCTAGTGTGGCAGGTGGAGTCTGAGGTGGCACCTGTGATTCCTGCTCCTGGACTTCACACCCTGTGTGAGCCCCTCCCCTGAGTGCGGCAGGATCAGTATATTAGTCTTCTCAGGTGCTGTAACAAAATACCGCAGACTGGGTGGCTTAAACAGCAGGCATTAATTTCTCACAGTTCTACACAGCAGTAGATAATGAATATACCTAGCATAGTCCTTAACTGAAAGTAATTGCTCAATAAGTGTTAACTTTTCTCTTTGTTCTCTTATATTTACAGCATTTAGGAATTGGAGCAATGCAATGCAAGTGTCATGGTACGTGTGACCCTGACTGCCCAGGTCAGAGTCCTGAGATGACTTAAAGATATCTCAAGAGAAGAAGCCAAATGGCAGTTGGGTAGATCAATTTAATCCAAAGAAATCTAGTCTAAAATAGAAATCTGGAGCAATATACAAATGTGGGTGTCACCTTTAGATACATGCTAATTAAAGCCACGAGACATGCATGATAAAACTGCCTAAGAGGACAGTGAGGTGTCAGTAGATAGAGGGTCTCTCAGACCGAGCTTTGAGTAGCTCTCACCCTTACTGGCTGCTGAAGAAAGCTTGAGAATGTGAAAACCTAATTCTAAGTTCTCTCGTCAGGCATCCTCCCTGGGAGCCTAGAGAGCTCCCATGCTTTGTAGTTGGGAAATCAGTTTCTACGGATGTCCTTATAGACTTACAAAAGGTGAAGAGAATATGAAATAATATTTGGGTGAAAGTCAAGTTAAAGTCCATCTTCTTCACTAGATTGACAATTCAATGAAGGCAGAGAATGTCTCATTTGCTCATCCAACTAATACTTAGTATAATGCCTGGCCTATATAGGAACTCAAAAAATAAATATTTAGTAAAAAAAAAAATCCATTCATCACAACCTCTGGGAATAATATAGCAATTCAAATAGTTGAAGTGGAATTAAGTGTCTCAGTGAAGGGAGGTACTTAGAATATAATAATCATAATACATAGATCCAAATACATGTACACAAACACACATATACACAGCAAATTTATCTTCCATTCACGGAAAGTTAAATAAGCACAAATTTTCTCATCGGCTCATATATCTTTACTGTGTCTACCTGGGCTGGCAGAAATATTAAAATGGGAGAGCTCTATAATGGAACAGAAAGTATTTCTAGATCCACAGAGGAAAAAAGAAAGGCAAAGCACACATCTGAGGCCAGGGTAGTTGGTAAGAACTCAAATAAGCTTGATATATTTATCTGAAATAAATTCCTCCAGAGAGATGCAATAGCATGTTTACCCTCGAAAGGACAAACTCCTGAGATAAAATTTGGTTTGTGGATGCTAAATGTCAAGGGACTGCTGTAAAGCTATAGGCAAAAGAAAACGGAATCCCTATGTTACTGCCCTTCCATGCCAATGGGTTAAAAGGTGCTTGTGACTTATATTCGTGGGAATGTTTTCAGTGTATAGTTATCAGAAACCTAGCCAGGAGCAATATGAAAAGTGAGAGAAAGAAAAAAAGGAAGGAAGGAAAGAAGGGGGGCGGGGGAGAGAGAAAGAGAAGGAAGGAAAGAAATTCAATATACTACTATAAAACCAAAAAAGGATTACTTCGAGTATCATACTAAGGTAATGATTATATAAGCAGCATAAAGCACCTAAAAAGTGGTGTAGTGAGAATTACATTTGTGATTAGACTTATTGGAAATATTGGTTCAAATTTCTGATTCTTCAATTATTGAATCTCCACAGTGTGTATGGCATTATTATAGGCAAGTGTGTTGTGTTGTATTATTTACCTATAAATTAGCAATGATGATGGTACTAATTTTAACTCCTTCACTATAAATAAAAGGTTCATTGCAGAGGTACACTCATGCTACTAGATTAGTGATTTCACGTGACTGTTACTAAAACAACAAACTGAAATTCACTATATAGAATGAGCTCACTTTCCTTTTCCATATAGCAAAAAAATCTATTGCTATTATCCCTGCATAATACTCTTTGAGGATTAAATTAACACTTGTTTTAATTATTTTATGAGTTTCAGAATGTGAGTATTTATCTTAGAAATTCTATAGCAGAGGACAGATAATAAACTAATTATGTTCCTAATCTCTGTTTGCCAGTTGTTTAGATCTCAAAATATGTTTTTTCATGAATAATTATAATATTATCAGATTTGCTGATGTTGACATAGCACTATTATATTTCTGAAGTTTATGTCCTTGTTAAAGTTTTAAGGGTTGTGTTAAATAGGCTTCTAGTAGTTGACCTGGGAACACATTGACTATAATAATTTTTTTCTCCAGGAAAATGCATTCCAAATTTAAACCAGAGCTACCAGGGACACATGCTCTCCTGTTCCTCGTAGCTGCTCCTTCAGTGTTGGCACTGGGGGCCAGGACCTCGCTGAGGGGGACATCAGAGGAGCTTGAGCATTTATACTGGATAACCCTTTTTACATGCACAAGAGAAAAATATCCTTTGGGGAAGTTTCTCTCCGGGTTTTCTGTTTGGGGGGACAGAGAGCCTTTCCCCCCATGGGCAGTGAAGGCTTCTGCTGGCAGCCTCACACACGGCTCCCAGGGGTCCCCACCTGCTGGCATTCATGCTGTTGTGGGATCCCTCCCCCTGAGTGACAGCTTGATTTAGTCAATGACTTAATGACTAGATATGGTAGAAGTAATGGAATGTTCCACTCGAGATTAGGTAACAATGAGATTGCGTCTGCTCTCTTGGGTGCCTTCTCTCTCTGGCTTCTTCTGAGGGAAGCCAGCTGCCATATTATGAGATGACAAAAATAAAGAAGCAACATTTTCTCTTCATTTTTTAGTGTACTAAGGAGTAAATCTGTATCTAGTCTATATTACATCAAAGTTTTCTTTTTAAGAAAATTACTTATAACATTATAAAAAGATACTTTCCACTGTGGGAAATCTGAAAAATATAAAAATCTGAAAAATAGTTTCACAGTCTCATCTCCTAAAGATAATAGTTTTTGTTTTAATACTTTTGAGTATTCTTTTCTATTCTCTTTATCTAGGGTTTTTTGTTGTTGTTGTTGTTAAACTAATTGAGAAGTAATAATATAGATAAGGTAATTTTAAAGATAACTTTCTATAAAAAGCATTTTTCCATAATATGTTAAACTCTTATAAGATGCAAGAGATGTATCTTAATTGACTTCCATATCTGTGAACATTTAGCCTGCTCCCCAAATTTTACTATTATAAACATATTTGTTTATAAATCTTCTCGTACATATGTCATTAGTGTAGAACCTGTATTACTAAGCCTAGGACCATGATCATTTTGAAAACCTTTAGTATAAATTTCCAGGTTACTTTATAGAACGATTGAAATATTACAAAAAATTACATTCTACAGGTAATATATAAACTTGCATACCCCTCTCGCGCTGAAAATTAACATAAAAACAAATTCTTTGCTAATTTGATGCTCAAAAAACCCCTCACATTTTCCACGAACCATGTTTTAAAATAGGCTAAGAGGTTCATTTCAGTCCACAGAAGGTCTCTGTTAATGAGGTTTTATTGTAGCTACAAACAATAAGAGGCATCAACCTGAAAGCTGGTGAAATGATCAGCCACTAAGTCATTCTCATTCTCAATGATTTTTGAAGGCAGAATTTAATCATAAATAACTGCTAACCGTGCTCGCATTCAAAGGGCAACATTTGTCTCTTTTCAAATCTCACTTCCTCCCGCCCAGTCGGACTTGTTTCTGAATGTGGCTGGGGAGCCGTCTACGTGAGAACGGCACAAAATCAGTGTTTCCGGAAGACCTATTGGATTACTATCTCGGGGGCCTGGGAAATCTGATGTTTTTTAAAAAATGTTTGATTCTTATATGCATGTGACTAAGGTTACTTGTTTTTTTTATTTTCTCTTTGCTTCAAATTTTACTTTCTATGAATGAGGATATTATTTTTTGTTTTATTTTCATGCAAAACTTTTAACTCTTCCCAGAGGTTAATAACTCTCTGGTGAATCTAATATAAACTGGTGATCAGGAGCTGCCTATGAAATACTTACATAACTGGCCTGTGGTAGGTAGTGAGAACGCCGCCACATTTGGCATCTTTTTAATTTAAACGCTGCTAAATTAACTTTCATTTAAAACAATGTCAGTTCTTATACACTGACACCCACATAGTCACCTTTTTTGTCTGACAAAGAGAACTTCTCATTTTAGACAGTTTTAAAAAAGCAGACTTAAGATAACCTAGGACAAATTAATTTTAACTTGAAACCCTCACAGAACTTGATATGCCACTAGAATCCAGTGCAGAGGCTAACGAACACACTAGCTTCAGAAGAAGATTTGAGTATGAGTTCTAGGGCTGCCACTTGCTAGCCATCGGCGACTAGGAAATAACGGGACGTCTCGGAGACTCAGTTTTTCCTCTCTGAAATGGGGACATTAACAACCTCACAAGGCTGTTGTGAAGATCAACTAAGATAACATCGGTGTATATGATTTTGAGCCTCAGCTATTCCAATGCCCGGATCAGCTGCTGCCTTTCCCAGGGTTCCCGCCATGGAATCGTGACTCTCCCAGGCAGAAAGTCAAGTCTTATATGGCTCAGCGCGCACAGTGTGAATGAATCGAGACCTTAGTTTGTAGCATTTAAGCCATCCCTTTTCTGTCATTTGTCTCTTCCCCATTCAAGCTAACGACCATTATTTTTAAGTGGCTATTACAATGCATCATTAGAAGCTACTTCAAGGAGGCTGTCATTTCTCTTGTGATGCATTCCATGATTTTTATTACTTTGGAGTTTTTGAAAAGCAGGGCTGCTGTCATCGTGGTTTCTTTGTTTTAACTCTCCGGAGAATGCCAAATGACTGCAATTTTTAAAACGCCAGGTCACAGTAGAGAGCGTTGGATGAGTAAACCTGACTTTCCCAAGAAAGGAAAAGTAAACACTTTATGCCTCTCAGCAGTCACGCTTTCCTTTGCCACTGCTCAGGAGGCCGTCAGCTGCCGCCGAAAGCAGAGTAAATGGACAATGAGGCAACACTTTGCAGGGTTTGTACACGTTCATTAGGCATTGTTCATGGAAAGTCTTACAGCTGCCGTTACTCAGGCTCCTTTCAAAGACCACAGCAGTGGGTTGGGATTCTGCAGTCGCAGAAAAGGGCGATGTTGGAAAGAGATGGAATGGAAGTGAGGAGAGTGGGAAGTGAGACACAGCAGACATTGGCCCGTAATCAAGAACCTCCGTGTATAATGGCATTCCCCTCTCCCCCGACCTTAACCTGCCCTTGGAGGGAAGAAAGTAATAAAGTGAAAATGAAGTGCCCCCGAGGGGCCTGCAGGTGGAGGAGAGGGGTGTCAGCCACAGTGGACCTTTGACAATGATCTCAGTCATTTATATTTGAACCCATTCTCAGGGGCTGAGCTCGCCTTTCTCTGCTTGGAACAACTGTCAGGCAGCAAATAATAGAGACAAAGAGCGAGTGCATTTCCAGGGTCAAGGAGTGAGCCTGGCAGGAGTTGTTATTCTCTGTCCATTTGTTCCTGTTGCCAAAAAGCGGGCATTGTCCATTTATATCACATGAGAGCTCTTCATCCCCAACAGCTCACTTTGGTTATAGGAAATGATTCAAAAGTCCTTTTATTTTCCTTTCTGGTCAGGAGGACTTTATAACTCTGTACTTCCCCAGGTAACAAATCCATGTAATTCCATTGCCAATGAAAAAAATACATAAAGGAAAACCTCTTACACCCCTTCATCCCCAAAAGCTCCCCAATCTTAGCTACCAGAGAGACTGCTGCTTGCTGAATTTAATTGATTATCCATTGACTAAAGGCCTTAATAATTTCTTAGGAATTAAATATATCGTAGAAGAGCAGATGATGACATCATGCATTATAAACAGGTTTCTTAGAATTTGTATCAAGACTCTAAAAGTTGATTCAAACATATAATGCAATTCACTCATAACATGTAGGCTAAAAACGGAAGAATATCATCTCTTTATTTGGGTAGAAGCTCTCATACACCCTCAGGAGCTCTCTAAAAAGATACAGGAAGAATGAGTCTGTTCAGACATCTAGGTTAATAAAAGAAAATCCCAGATTATAGCTATAGCTGTGTTAATAATGGTCAGATGCTGTTTTCCACATTTCTGGGATTTTGGAGAGTGTCTAATGTGGTAAAATTAAAAATGATGGTGACTTCACTTATTTCAGATTAAGTTAAACTCATAGTTTCTAGATTAAACATAGTTTAGATAAATCTAAGTGCCTAAGTTAACTTCGAGATCACTTGTTTTGGAAACAGAAATTCTGCATTTAAGAACATGTCTGCTTTGTGTGAACTCTGACTTCGGGTGAGTCTCATAATTATTAGGAACCTGTTTTCTTATTGGTAAAATAGAGATATCCAAACCTGGCCTAACTCATTATGACAAATGTTAAAGCTATGAAGGGCCTATAACAGTGCTGGCATATGATATGGGCAATGAATGGTAGGTGTTATTTATTATCTAAAAGTGCTTCTAACATGTAATTCCACTGTAGTTACTAATGATGCCATGAAACTTAAGACACCAGAGAATTAGAAAAACGGTATGGGATAGTGGTTAAGAGACCACTAGTAGGTGTGTGACTTTGAGCAAGATATTTGACCTCCCTGCCATTCTCTTAATCATCAACTGAAATGGATTAATAATAGCATTCACTTATAGTCACTATAGTGAGGATTAAATGAGCCGATAAGTAGAGAGAGAACCCTTGAAATTATGCTTGGCATAGGGTAAACCTTAGGTCAATCTTTGCTATTATTATTATCATCATCATCATCATCATCATCATCATTGTTATTCTTTTTTTTTCTATTTAATGCAGCAGTCTTCAGTAGTATATTTCTGAGGATCACATTTCAGCACAAGAAAGCTAGGGCTGTGATTTATTTCAAAAATTTATGCAAGGTATGTTACCAGTTGGGATTCTCCAGGAAGCAGATACTGACAACATGGTTTTAAAGAAGTGTCCTTAGAATCAACCCTAGAGAGGGGAAGTATAGAAAGCAGGATTGAGTAGAGAGGGAACCGGTGTCCGGATGCTAAAGGACGGGGAATCAGAATGATGTCCGTGGAACATGGAGTTGGGCATGATTGGCCCCATCTTTACTTAGTCATTGGATGTGGGCCACCCTGGGAAGGGCATGGCTTGAGCAAGGATGTCAAGGCAGTCTCTGAAGGGAGGATAGCTGAGGGGCATCCCTCTACAGTTCTCCTAGCAGCTGGAGCAACAAGTCTTTCCTTGAGGGCAGTCGGGACAGCACACATCCTTGTCTATCACAGAAATATTTATTTTCCAGGACTGAGACAGTTATATTGTACTATATAGTAAAACATCTGTATTTATGTGTAATCTGTAATTCCGTACATGTGGTCCTTCTGCATTTATTGATCCTCAATGGATTCTAAGCTGCCAAGGGTAGGTACTGTGTTTTAATACATCTTTGCCTTCCAACTACCTAAAATAGTGCTCAGCGCATAGTATTTACTCAATAAACTTTGCCACATGAATAAGCAAGTAAATGAATAAATGGCGAGGGCATAAAGAAAGATTCAGAGAAAAAACTGGTGGATCATAGAAGAGAATGATACAAATTGTCTTACCTTATATGAGAACTAAGGTATGATGTAGGACAATTGAGGGGAGGGTGAGGGCTGAAAAGCCTTGATGTTTGAGAATAAGGGCTTAAAATGGATTCAATTTATGGGTGTAAAACTAAGCTTAAAGAAGAACTTGAACTCAGTGTTTAGAGACTTTCCAGGTAATGACCATCTGACTAAGAATAAAGAAGTGTCTTAAAATAGTCAACAAAAATTTTGGGATAAAATATATCATTAACCATACTTTTTCATAAATAGAAGCATTATGTACAATAAACAGAAATATTTGCTGTGATGCTTTTAGATTTGTTATAGGTTGTCTGTATAGCTCGCTTATTGATATGTTCATTTTTTACTGCTAAGACTATTAAAAAATCTGAAAGTATTTTCAAGCATTTACCTCTGACATTGGTACTTGAATTAGACACATACCTAGAAAGGCTAAGAAATTAGTCTTCAGAAATTTGACTGTTAATATTATATATCTCTTGTTTAAAATCATCTTGAAAATTATGAATGTTCACATAAAAAGCATCTTTGTTTTTCAGGTCTGATCCAAAAGGATCTCTTGCTACCTGTCAAGAAATTAACCATTCTAATTTAAGAAAGGGAAGGATCAGTTTTCTCTAGTTAGGAGTTTCAAATTTTGTTATGTGTAGACCATTCTCTCTCTGCTTCAAAAGTGATTCAACATTTTGAAACAGATATTGTACTTTCAGGACTAGCTAAGCATGCCAAAACTTTCATTGACACATCAATTATATCTTTTATAAGGACTGGTAGTATATCAATTTTTCAGTCTAAAAACAGCTTGAACAATGATGAAAATCTATCAGATCACAACATCTTTAAAAAACTGTACTGAAATAGTTTTTAGAAAATAATTTTAAGTTACATCTTAGATATTTTATACACACACACACACATCACTATCTTCATTCCTCTATGCTTCTATAACTCTATCATGGCTTATAATTTAATCAAGACTCTTAAGAACATAAGAATATTTTTATTTAAATTAGGTTCTTAGCAGAAGGTCTTAGGGATTTTCAAGCACTAAATGCATAATATCTTACAGTTCTATACCGTCATTGGCATTACATAAACTTAATTTGTCTGAAAAATAGATTAGCAACTTCAGGTAGCTCCTGATTCTTCATTATTTCTGTCCTCCGTGAAATAGCAGGAGTAATCACTCTGGCCGTGACTATGCTACACCTGCTATGTCTCAGCTAGAACCGTGACCTTGGATCCCTGCTGAAGGGAGTATGTTGCAGACTTTCCACCTCAGTGCATTCACACCTTTCCCTCAAAGAAAAACATGAACTTTTATCTGCAATATACTCTTTATTAAGAACTCTCTGGCCATCACAACACTCTGTAATAACTACTTCAAAATGAAAAAGCCAGTTGATCTTTTTATAGTATATATGGTGAAGCAAACTCGACATCAGTTAAGCTTCCCTCCTTTATTGACAGATTTTCTGGTTGGATAATCTAATTTGACATTCTTACCCGCTTCCCTCCACCCCCCATTTGATTTATTTTCTCTGGAGATGGATTAATATGATTACCTATAAATTCCTCTTAATCCCAAATTTAATGACTATTTTTACAATTATAATTAGGCTGGCAGAGATATTCTTCAAAAGTGTAAATAGGCATCTAGTGGAGTCTTTGGTGATTATGGTTATTTATATACATTGGTGATTATAGTAAAGTTATTTATACAAACTGATACATAAATATGGGAAAGCACTGTAAGTAGAGTAAGATATAAGAAAAAGGAAGCTATTTCCAAACACTTGGGTCTAGTTTTTATATTTGAAATTGCCTCACTTCCCAGAAAATTACACTTTTTAAAAAATTGTATTTTATGCTCCTTATAAACCAGGGACTTTGGTTGCAAACAAAAGGAACCATTTTGCCTAAGGAATTTCGTTAGAATACCCTCAGGTAGCTCACAGAATTGGCCGGGCGTCGAAAAGGGCTGGGAACCTGAGTACAGTCATGGCCGAGGCCCCGCTGGCGCACAGGAACAGTCTGCAAAGTACAGAGCCCGGGGGGACGTCCCGGAGAACACGCGCTGGGTGCCGCTCTCTGCCCACCTACACTTTGCTGCCGTGTTGTAGGCGCCCGACTCCAACCGCACTGCTGCTGCCACTGTCTGTCCCCGAGGGCATACTCCTTTCTATCAAAATTCAGAATCCCTGATTGACCTCAACTGGATCACCAGTACAGACTGGAAGGTGGGAGGGGAGGACGCAGAACTGAGGACCTGCTACCCCTCCCCACCGGCCCCCCACTCTCCGCTTTGAGATTTCCGAATATAAAAAGTGTGTTTCCGTGCTGTGCAAACACACACTGACGGATGTCTGCTAGGCTGAGACTCCATTTTGGAGCCATTCCTCTCAAAGCCCAAAGCCGGTTGCAGAAATAAAGCGCAGATACACTGAGACACGCTAGCGTTGCACTCCGTTCTGGAGTCAACATTGGTCCTGAGAATCTATTTAAAACTACAATTTCAAAGAGAGTGTTGATAATAATAATAGTTCTAGGGGGTGAAATACTCAGAGTTTCTTGTTGTTTTGAATTAGCAAACCCCATGAAGGTAGTTTTTAGCAATTGAAGATTGATTATTCTATCAGAGAATTGTCCTTTCCTCATTTATTTTTTCCCTGGCTGTCATTAATCCAGAAATTTTACACTTAGAATTATCTTTGTCAGAGGGAGTTAGATTAGAACAGGAAGAAGAATTAAATTTCATAACGAGTAAATGTTGCTCCTTTTTATTGGCAGTGTGGGCAAAAACGTTGGTTCCAAGTTGGAAATTAAAAAATTTTTTCTTTTTATCACCTCATTACCACCAAAAGATATTTGTGAAATTCCTTCTCTATGTATGTAGGGAAATATTCTTTAAGTTTTTTCCATTTCCATCTAGTGACCTTTAGGTTTGTATTGTTCATTTGCTTGTCCTCTCCTTCATTATATTTTTTCACTTTGGTATTTTGGGTAAAATAGTATAAATACAATAATAACAATAGATTATCGAAGCCACAAATGACCTATGGATATAGCATCAATTTATCATCTGTTTTGTATGTTCAAGGCACTGAGTTTGGCATCATGGGGATATAAAAATGATAAAATCTGATCCTGGACTACAACATGTTAATATTTAAAGGAAATTGAAGCAACTCTTTATAATAAACTCTAGGCAAAAATCTACCTCATAATCCTCCATTAAGTTGGTCAGGCTGTGCCCCTTGTAATTATTTTGCATGTTGCCTTTGGCATGTGCGCCCTAGACAATTGAGACTGATACAAAATTTTATATTCTTCCTATGAAAATCAAATGTGTAATAAGTTAGAGGGTTTTTCCACATCCTGATGATTGGTAAAAGTCTTTTTCACAAGGGTAACTTTACTAAGTAAAGTAATCAAAGCACATGATTTGATAATTGATGCATGGGGAAGTGCTTTAATGAATTATTGAAGAGCTTGGCTCAGGTGTTGAGTCTCCCAGGGACAGAATACAGAATTACTGCTTAGCAATTAGACCATCAATGTTTCTACCCAGTTGACCATAATTAAAATAATTTTATTCTTCGTTTGATATTGGGAATTAAAACTCACACCTCAGTTATCTGGTAAAAGGCTAATGGCATGAGACATGAAGGTTTTAAAATGTCAACCTGTGTTCTTCTGAATATAGAATTCCTCAATCATTCATGTCTGATTAAAGTTGCATTTGACTAATTGATAATGACTTTTCAATTAGGTAAAAGCATATTTTATTTAGAAATTACATTTATTTACATTGATTTTTCTCCTCTTCAGGATGTCTGGGCTTTTATATCCAATTTGATCTAACTGCCAAAACTCATAGGAAATTTTTTCAAGGGTAACTGACAGTCATTCTCCAAACACAGGCTGATATAGTCAGCCTTTGGAGAAAGGCAGGGCATAAAATTGCGGTATTATTTTGAAGAATATACAGAAAACTCCTCCAGTTCCCATAGGGGTATCCATGGAGACCTTTAACTGGGTGTGAACAGGAAAATTAGAGCTGACGGCCTGTGAGATATGCTCTTTTCTGGATGTGGTGGTCATAAGAATTTCTCCAGGTGAGGGAAAATATATCACAAGTGACATCCATCTTCAAGACTTTTCTTTTCTGTCCACTATTGCAGAAGCAATAAAGAGCCGTGCTGAATTGAAATGGGCAGACAGATGAGCTGGGGCAGCCTCCTACTGCCTGTCTACAGTAGGGATTGAAGTAGACATCCTCTCCAGTTCTTTTGGGAGCTCAAGGAAGGAGACAGAGCTGTTTATGCCACTGTCCCATTAGCCCTGAGGGAACAGCATCCCCAGTTGCCAAGGCATTATTATCAGGTAGAAGCTGACTCTTTATCACTCCAGCTGAGCTTTGGGGAATCAGTGGGGCTCTCTGTGGTCCCTAGGTTTCAAGAATGAAGTGATTTCTGTGGACGTCTTGTAGGCTATATTTCTAGAACTGCAATCATATACTGATGGAGACAAGCTTATGCAGGGAAGTAATGATCAGTCCTGTCTATCTTTATCATTAACATTATCTCTTGACTCTCTTATTTTTACCATTTCCATTCATAATTTGTCTCATTATTTACATTCGATCAATCTAAGTGCATTTAGTTTCTTTCAACTCCAACTATTCTGGACTTTGTACCCTGTTGCCAGAGTTACTTTTCTAAAAATGCAGATAGGACTATATAGCCTGCTGCTCGATAATCTCCTACAGTTTTATTTTAACAACGAAATTCAGAATTTTAAAATTAGATTTAAACATACCATATATGGACTCCACATGACATTTCTGGTTTTAACACTGACAATAATTCCCCATGGAGCCAGCACTCCAGTCAAATTAGGTCTTTCATCTTTGCTTGGACCAATCTCCATGGTTCTACTCATAATATTGCGATGGCTGGAATGGCTTCATCTTTCTTCTCCATCTTTCCAAGAATATCCTAGTCCTTCAAGGTCCAAATCAAATACCAACAATCCTCAGCTGGAGTTTTCTAGTAAAAGGTTATGTAAAGTAGTTGTTATCACATATCATTTTGTGAGTAATCAATAAGTCTCCCACTTGCTCATTCTGCTATAAATTCCTTCATCAAGAGAAAAGCCTTTCACTGCATAATTAAAGATGAAATGTGGCATAGGTAGTTTATTGGTCAAAGTGAACTTGGTAAGGGACAACCAGGAAATGTCCTTATTACTCTCCTGTCACTGCCTTCAAATACTTCTTGCCATCTTACCCTTCCCTGTCCCTTGTGGTGTCTTCCACATTTTTAGCTACATGAATTTAGCCAGAAGAACTGGTATTTTTTTAGGCATTAAACAAATCTCGTTCAATTAGAAATAAAAACTAAACTTTTCTTCCAATTCAAAGCTTCTCCCTCAACACAGATCTCACTCGTGGTTCTGAAACAAGCCATGAAGAAGGTAGACAGTAGTGTCTTTTCTTTCCCTTGTCTGTTTAATTTTCTCTCTTCACTTTCCTTCCAGCTCCTCAGGGTTGGAGAAGGAGGGATCGGAGGAAAGGGGCCAACGATCATTTTACTTAGCTGTGTTGTTCGTAGATCTCTCTTTGCTGTTGGATTTCTTTTATCATAGTAGCTGCCCAAACACTGACTCTCTCTTGATCAGGTGTGTGTGTGTGCGTGTGTGTGCGTGTGTGTGTGTGTGTGTGTAGAGGGTGTTACCCATTAGGACGGGGGTGCTCTTTGGACATCACTGATGTATTCTCTAGGTGATCTCTTGGGGCCACTCCCTTCAACTCTTGTCCTAGAAATGCAACACACCTCTTTCTTTCTTTGGCAGGAAGTTCTCCAAGACAGAGTGCTTTGAAGAAACTGCAAGCCTGGTTGTCTACCCACTTGGCTCATGGGGCGTCTCCCTATCCTCGCCTGGACAAATGGAAAGCAGCAAAGCACAGGTTCTCCTTCAGGTGCCCGTTCCTCTCTTGCTGTCATGGGTTGTCAATACAAGAGCGGATACCAGTCTGTACACTCTTCTCCAGCCTGTATGCTCCTGGGCCATGTGGTGCCCTCTGGAAAACTCTTACTTGTCAATCCAGAGGTGACCTAGAATGGGCAGATGCTTTTTTGTAACCCAGCAGGCTAAATCGAGAGCAAAATGCCTCTCTTCTTGTAATCCATCTCCTCAGTGCCTTCAAGGACTTTTCTGGGGGTCTTTTTTTCTTAAAATGAGAGTTTGGAAAGAAGACTCCTTCCTTCTCTCATAGCTATTTAGCACCTCTCTATAGAAAGGGGAAGTTTTCAGTATCTATTTATAATAATAATAATTTTAAAAAAGCCTCCAGTTTTGAGCTATTTCCATAATTCCTAGAAATCAGGAAAAGTCCTTTGTAACATTGTTACTGCAGAATGGAATTAGTATTAGAATTCTTCAGGGGAGAGAAGGGTGACCTAAAGTCACACTGGTTATACATGACTGGTATCTGATCACATCAGTCCTTCTGACAAATCTTGACAGGGCTCATGTGTGAGGAGATGAAGAGCCTGCGAGGGGCCGGAGGGCTGAGGATGAGAGCAGAGGGGAAGAGGGCTGCCTGCAGTGATTCGGGTTACAAAGGCAGAGTTCGTCTAACTCTGGTTTCCTGAGCCCATCTTGTGCAGGGCAGTACCGGGTGACGAGAGAAGATGCCTTCTCTGGTTTGTTTACAATGTAAGGGCTCCATGGATACCCACTGAGAGCATTATCTTCAGAATGATGAAAGGTTATCATTTCTCCTTTAAATTACATTCTCCCTCCCCCAACAAACTGTCAACCTAAGGTTTCCAGAATATTGAGAAAAGAAAATATTGGGCACTGTAATTTAAATATGTGACCAACTGAGGAACTTGTATAAGCTGGATGTTATATACCCAGCTTAGGGTCTGGTCTTGTGGCCAAGCACGCAGATATTTATTATTATGTCAGCCCAGAAGAGCACCCCTGTTCTGGTGGGTAACATCCTCCCCACCCCCCATGCACACTTGTCCTGTGGTTCTATGGGGCTGCCAATCACAGCTTCTCTCATCCTGGCAGGAATGACTGTGGCAGGAGCTGCTGTGATCCAGGCTGGGACAAGTCAAGTGTTTTGTAGGGCGGTGAGACGAGCACCTGTGACCATGGTTCCTTCCTGTCTAGCAGCCACCCAGGTGAAAGGAGAGACCAGAGACAGAAGTGAGTCTAGACAGTCTTCAGGGTTCAGATGCAGCCGTCCTAATAGTGAGGTCTTTTACGTTCCTATAATGGGGTCACGTGAGTCCACATGGTCCCCTTTTTACATTGGCTGGCCTGATTGTATTTTGGTCACATGAAATGGACAGGTCCTAAACTAAGCACACAGGATGCTGAGTTGGTTAGAAGGTGACTTTGGCTGCAACCCATTTTCCTGATTTTTCTGGCTTCAAACAACATATTTCACCTTCTAATTCTCCTGTTTTCTTTTTTAGAACATTTGTTAAATAGCATTTCCCACGAATGAAAAGTACTCAGAGTGAGAAGTTCTGGGGTTAGGTTCTGCTTTAACGTCTTGTTGACCAGGCGACTTTGAATAAGACACTGAAATACCTGTTTCCTCATGTGAAAAGTGAATATTATAATACTTAAGAAGGTAGCTCACAGAATTGTTAGATCAAATAGAAAAACTACATGAAATTGCTTTATAAACTGTAAACTGCTAGTCACATATAAGACAGCATTAATAATGGCAACAGTACTTTCAATACTATTTTGAAGTAAAATTTGGCATTTCATTTGGTAGTATTTAAGGAAAACATTTTGACTTGGAGAAAATACCTATAGAAACACACATATCTTCTCTACACTTCTTGATATGCCAAGGGAGATTCAATTGGGTAATTTAAGTGTTCAGGTTTTAGATGGTAAAGGGTTCCTTTAGAGATAGATATTTTAGTACGAATTGATTTAAATGGAAAAAAAATTAACATCAAATGCATATTTGATGCATTTAGTGTTACTGTATTAAAGAATTGGGAGTTTTCAGGGAGGAGGAGAAGGTGACCCCACAATGCAGACATTTGATGAGGTGTGACACAGGCCTGTGCTTCAGAGAACACCTGGGGTTTCATTTGCCAGGATATTGTTGGTTGTTTGATAGTTTGGGAACGGAGAAAACAGGACGTGGGAAGTGAATAAGGAAGAGGAAGTGTCTCCTTAGTATCCTGGCTAAGGGCTGGTCTTCTCTCCTTCAAGAGACCTATAAGAGATGGTTTCTATGGAAACGAGGTTCCAGATAAAGTCCCATTCTAACCATCATCCAGCCTTGGGAGCAGAACTGGTAGGATGAAAGTATATCAAGGAGGCCTGAGTTATATGCCTGCTGAGGAGGGCAGGGACCGGCCCGCAGGACTGGCCCAAGGTTAGCTCTGTTCAGCAAATGTAACCTCTTTGGAGACTGGTTTTGCACTTGCACAGTCTCACGTCTTTGCAGCTTAGAGAGATTTGTGGTAATTTAAGCTTTATCACAGACTCAGACCATTAAGTCAAGGTTTGTTCCTGGTAGAGGTAACCAAAAGTGTCAAACCATAGAACCCTTTAGAGTCTCTGAAAGCATTTGGATGGTCCAATTTAAAATATTTAAAAATACTAGAAATACAGTGAATGTGTGTTTATGGATCTACATTCTGTGTCTGTTTAAAATTCTAGTTCAGCTTTGTTGAAGACCTAGGAGTAAGTAATTAACTTCCCACATTCCCACATATAATATTGATTTCATATTACAAATAGGTATTATGTGTCTGAGAGGTACCCCACTGCATAGAGAGTGGGGTTGGACAGACCTAGGTGTGAATCTGAGTACTGCCACTTAATTGTGTGACCTTGAACAAGTTATTTAAGTTCCATGAACCTTCAATTCTCATCAGTTAAATGAGGGAAATAATTATAAGTTAGAGGATTGTTGTGAGAATTAAAGTCAATAAAAGTAAACATCTAGGGCAGTAACTGGCAGTTTCAGGAGGCTCAGTAAATGACAGAAGCCATTATTATAATTATAGTCAGTGATTTTTTTGGCCTTTGACTGGGGTTTCAGTTGTGGGCTCTAAAATTTGAGAGATGGACACATTAACACCTCTGACCTGCACCTCGTCCCTCAGAGGTGAACAGGTGACTTAAAAGACGGCCTCACAAGTCACTTCAGACTATTTTTGTGCTCAAATCTGCACCTCAGCAAAATGGCTTTAGGATGTTAGCAGCCGTCAAGGTCAACACCACTGTTTTACTGAGGAGGAGCCCAAGGTTGAGGGAAGTAATTTTCCAGGATTACCAATGAAGCCATCGGCCAGCCTCGCCGAAGCCTGGATGGCGCCCCTCCGCCCTTCCCAGCTGGCGAGCCCGCCCCTGCATGCCCATTTCCCATCTATTTCCTTTTAGTGCTTTTACACAGTTTCCTCTTCCTGGAAGCCATTTGTTCTCCTTTCTTTCCCTGACTCTCTCCCACCACCTTTCTCTTTTGGTGCTAAGTTTGGAAGGTGCAGCCCAGATCGCTCCCAATTCCCTTTGGGAGATTAACTCAGAACAGTGTGGACAAGCACCCACTGTGGGACGAATCCCAGTGTGCTGTCGGTGTTTGTTTGTGTCTCTGTCTTCACCAGAAGACAAGCACAGAGAGCGTAGACGTGGACAGGACTTCATTTATCTCTTACGGTCTGGGTTCTAGATCAGAATGAATTAATCGCAGCCACCAGGCTCGCCCAGCGAGCGCTCCTTATTCCTACAGCAAATCAACGGACACAGGCCGTTTGATTCCGGCTTTTGTTTCTACCTTTAGTGCCAGCCATTTATCACTTTGTACCTCCCTAAAGTGCCCTTGAGAATCTTGCAGATCTATCTTTTTTTCTGTCTCATTCTTTCAGAATGATTTTGTCACTATATCTACTCGCCTATAAATGATACCACAGGGTGGCTACAATCAAGGTTTGTTTGTCCTCACTTACTTTGGGACACTTTGGACATTTGCCCCGGAAGCTGTTTGACTTAATTTGCAATATGCATTACCTTTAAGAGTCAAAACCTCTGCAAAAAAGATTTTAACTGTCAGTCAATGCTTTCTCTTACAACGATTTACCTTTACCTGACAGCAGGTGGCAGTATAACACAAACAATAGCCTGAGCAAACTGCAGTTTTGACTGTTTTAGGTCCATTTAAGCATCACAGCAACAGGAATCTCATTCTAGGTTAGATTTCTATAATAATTCTGAAATTAAAAGATTGGGTCTTTCTAAAGATTTGATCTATCAGCTGTCTTTTCACTGCCAATCATTCTCATTTATTTCCTCAAGAAGGAAAATTTAGCCCTCATTACATCCTTTATATCTGGCACTTGAAAATATAAAACAAAAGAGCATACCAGGAAAAATTCTCTTTAACTATTTTAGCATATGCATTAGTTTTAATGGATTTTTTGTTATATTTAATTCACTATATTATGTTAGCTGAGGGAAAATTATTTGGGCCATGATATGTGTGACCTCAGTTGAAAAAAATAGTTTTTCTGTAAAATTTATTTGAGTTTTGAAATTTATTTATTGAGTATATAAATTCTAGGTAACGTACGTATAACATAAATAAATACATATATTGACTGGGGCACGTGTCTTTCACAGAGTTATTTCAGCAGCCCAAAATTACAGTTTATTTTATAGACTCAGCACAGTTTATCGAATTAGATTTTTTTAGTTTATCGGATTTTTTTTTTTTAGTTATCCATAACTTCTAGGGAATTTCTTGAATAAAACTAGAAGGAAATATTCAACAGACCAAGATGAACTACATGTCAGAGGAGCCAAGAAATTGTTTTCAGATGATGCCTAGTTAAAATTTTGGATACCAAGAAGCAAAGATTAGAAGCACATCAGCAAGTCAGAAATCTATTACTTAAAGGGTATATCTATTATTTATTATTCTCTGAAAAGACAAAGAGTAGAAAATTACTCAATTGTGATTTATAAATAGTCATTGTATGTGGTATTTCAATTCGCTTGTGTGTAAATACACATTTAAACGTCTTTAGTGAGTTTTCTCCTTCTAGAGGCAAAAAAAAAAAATCTTTCTTTTGTGGATCCAGCCCTTGTATCCCATTTACTGTTTCATAAATATTTTAACTTCTATTTCCATTGTGCTGATCAGAATGTAGGCAACAGACAGGAGAGTCTGAGTAGCAATGAGGCCTCAAGGGATAAATGGAAGGACAGATCTGGCACAGAGGATCCCTGCAAATACCAAGTCTTCACTCATTTCTTCATATAACAAATACTTATTTGGTGCCTAATATTAGCAGTCACAGTGTGAAGTGGTAAGGACGCAGCCTGCCAGCAAGGCAGACACACTCCGTGGCTCGAGCCCTTGCTCTCTCCCTCTCCCTTTCCTCCTCCTCCCCCTCTCCCTTCCCCACCCCCCTCTAATATCGGTTTGCTGCTTGTAATACTGCATTTGGATGGACAGTGAATGTCTTGGATTCGTCTTTTATCCTGTAGCATTTCTCTCCTGGGTTCCATCTCACACACATACAGAGGGAAGTCAGTTGAAGATGCATAGAACACCATGTGAAGATGAAGGACCAGAGGGGCTCATCCACAAGCTAAGGAGCACTGGGGGCTTTCAGAAACTAGGAGAGAGGCTTGGACCAACATAATGCAGCTTATTAGAATGAATGAGTGGTATGGCATGGTTAGTTAGACTAGGGGCATGACATGAGGCCTCCCAGGTCCCCATAGCCTGTACAGATGTGGAGGAGAACCAGATGCTGCATGTCTGTGTGGAGGACAAGTGGTAGGTGGGTGAGAGTTAAGATCTAGAAGGCTAGACAGGGATACCCACGATATAGGGTGCAAGGTCCCATCTCCGCGGTTTGGGGCTGGACGGACCAAAACTAGGGGTTAGTTAAAGCATGCGACATGGTCTCCAGGACTAGTGCTTAGCAAGAACTTAGGCAGGGTTGAGTGAGAGGGACGGCGGCCACACCATGCCAAGAGGCCAGACAGAGATGTGACAGTGTGGACGCTACAGCAAGGGCAGTAGTGAGGACAGAGCCTCTTTTTAAAGAGCTGCTACATTCAGTCTGAATCTGGTGGCAGCTGGCTGAAAAAGAGAGGCTTCAGATGACCCCCTTCCCCTATCACGACTCAATCCAGTATCAACGTGCCATCCTGAAAAGGAGGAGACTGGAAGAAATTTGTGTGGAGCAATGTGGATAGGAAAACAATCCTGATATGGACTTTGATTTTAGAATGTACTGACTTCGAATTGAGAATTGCCTGAGAATTTACCTGTTACAGACTGAGTCCTGGATCAGAAGGAATTTACTTGGCGAGATCAAGGGCTCATTGCTGTCCAGTGACCTTGAACCCAGGAAAGAGGTCCTTTGCTCTGATCAACTTTCGAAGTTCCCCTCCCCACAGGGTGGGCGGTCCTTGGAGCTAAAGGAATGTGTCTATTAGACACTGCACACCCCTTATTAACTGGGTACTAGAGTTTGCAATGATTCCCCACACAAGTGACTCTACGCCTGCTTCTCAGGCCTTCAGTATTCTCTTCTTTGACTCTCTTTCCCGTGGCTGCCCTCCTGTGGCTCAGAGCTTTTACATTAGGGCTGAGAGGTGCTCAGAGGTTGGTTCCTTTTTGGAGAGTGTAGGACATGTGAGCTCTGATGTCTCCCTGCACATGTTCATGGGCTGTTGAGGCGCTGGCCAGACAAACAGGAAGAGACAGGTTGGCCATGGGCTGACGCATTGCTGCACTGTAGAACTTTAAGGAAGAATTCTAGAGGCAAGCCTGGCCTTCCAGGTTGATTTGAAAGTGTACTTATCAATGTAAGAGAATAGAACAAAAGGCTGTAGTTTAATAGTTCGATTTATAACTTCTACATGTTTAGACATAACCCGCCTGGGCCTTCATGTGCACGGCTGCCCTGGGCCCTGCGGGTGTTAGAAGCTCTCAAGGAAACCGCACTCGGTTATGAGGAAGGTTGCATTGTGGCACATTTAGTTGGCAGTGTATGTTTGAAACCTGCTACATAAGCTAGAATTATTGTCTATGAGGTGATTTCTATTACCCCAAAAAGTTAATTTTAATTTGTAGAGTAGTGTTAAGCAAAGGAGAAATATTTGGTGAGCGCACGTTCTTCTCTAACTTTTAAATGGGTGGAGTTGAGAGGGATAGATGGTAGGAAATACTGCCTGCTCCCACATGGCACTGTGTAAGCACAGACACCAATTTTATCTTGCTTGTCACAGCCCTTCCGCTAAACTGTCTGCCTCTATTTATACACTATTTAGGCCTAGTTCCTCTTTTCTGGCTTGTGATGTAATTCTTTCTTTCTCTCATTTACACTTCTGACATCCTTCTTTACTCAATTTCTTCCTCCAGGTACCACTTCTGGAAGCCTGGGTGAGCTTCCTTCCCTGTCCAGTGCAGCTGGGAAACCCTCTGGCCTCATGGGTATCCTGTTTCCGGCCCTGGCTCACCAGAATCTATGAGCAGGATCCGGGCCCAGTGCACCTTCTTTGTCTTCTAGTTCCTACGGATGGAAGAATAAGCCAAAATGTGGGAGAAAGGCGACAAACATCTTGGTGTTGCCACAAGGTTCTGCAACTGAAGAAGGTTTGCGATACAAAGGACCCTTGAGGTCGTTTTTGGGTCAGAATCTGCAGCTCGGAGACATGAGGTCTCGACCACCCAGCCAGCACGAGGCCTTCCAGCCTGACAGGTGGCCGGGACCTTTGCCTTTCCAGTGAATTAGGCCAAGTAATCTCCTTCCTTCTGGAGGTCATTTTGTCCAATTTTTACTGGCACTCCGAGAACCCAAAACAGACATTCTTTCTCCTTAACATATTTCTAGATGGCTGTTTCCCATACTTATTATTCTTATCTACTCTCCACCTGTAAGACCATAATCTCCACCAAGTCCACCGGCCCCTCACAGCCCTGGCTCAACAAGACCTTTTTGGCAGCTGCTTCGCAGTACGCTGCTCCATTTGGGTTCTAGTGGGCGTCTAGAATCCAGAGAGCCCTAGATTCTTAGAGCATCTTGATGTTTGCTAGAAATGGACAGAACTGAAAGATCAATATCATTACCTTATTAAAAACGGCCTCTTTGTTAAAGACGTTCTCTCCCAGATTGCGGTTTTAAAAATGTTTTTACTTGTCATTCATAATGTAAATGATTCCAGGAAGGCCTTCTGCTATCAGGTTTTTCTAAAACATTCCTTTATCATCTCTCTTCCTTTTACATGCAAAGGCCTTCTGAAGTTTGGTCTCAACCACAATTTAGTTATTTTTCTTTATTTTCTTTCATTCCCCTTCAAGAATCTCTGCTGTAACTATACTCATCTGTGGGTGAAACCCTACAAATACTGTGCTTTGCAAATATTGTGCCATTGAGTTTTTCTTAGCTAGTATCCTTTCCTGAAAAACTGTCACCTTGTCTTCAAATATACCTCATTACTGGACCATTTTCTCTCCTGAACTTAATATTTATTTCGTCCATTCAATAAATATTTACTGAGTGTCTGTTATGTGCAGGTACTAGGTACCAGTGATACGGTGATGAATAAATTGAACACAGCAGGCATCCCTGACCCCATGGAGCTTCCATTCTAGTATCAATGTTAGCAACGATGATAGGGAAATAAAAAGGAGTTGTTGACTTAAGGGAAATAAAAGGATAGCAGAAGTTGAGCAGAAGTTTCAGGTGAGAAAATAAAGCTGACTAACCTAGCAGCAGTGAAGCAAGACCAGAAATGACAGTTGGAAACCCAGGGTTCAAGAGGAGATGTTATAAGGAAACAGGATGGAGGCAAACGTCACGATAAGGTTGTTCCAGAATTCTCCTGGGACCGTGGTCCTGAATGATGGGCAGACAGGGACAAAAATATATCTTAGGATGGAGGACTAGGTTTTACATCCTTTCAAAATAATATAACTTACCAGGTCTCCCGTGATTGAATGACCATCAAAGAAAGTGGTGGCAGAAACGAGAGGTTTGAAAGTCCAAACACATGGTCTGACATCAGAAAGAGGGCACCTAAAAACCAAGGTCACCCCAGGAACCCAGAGAACTCAGGAGAGCAAGGACCAAGGAAAGGGGAGCAGTGCAGCATCCGCGGAATAATGGCAGTGACTGTTAATTTAGGAATTAAATTTGCTAATGTTATTTTAGATGCTAAAAAAAAAGAAAAAGTAATAAGGAGCATCTTTTTGAGGTAAAGATCATTCTTATTGGGAGAGGGAAGAAAAAACAAAACAATCATTTCTTGAAAGCAGCTTCTGATAAGTCTTCCCATGACCTCTTGGTGGAAACCGTTTATCAGATGGCACTAGGGACAGGGGCACCCAAGAGCCTGGCGAGCCAGCGGTGAGGAGGGATCTTCGAAGAGGAGAGATAGGTAACTATCAAGTTTGCTTTGGAAATTCTCTGTTTATGTTGTGTGTTTAACTCAAAAATATATTCAGGGGGGTTTCATTTTGGGCTTTTGAGGGAGGTTGATGGTTTTCAATGTTTTGATTAGTTTAGAAGACTCTTGAGCTAGTTCTGTTATTCTTACCCTCTGTAGATTAGGACACAGTTTAGAAATTTGACAGTATTTTTCCTTAAACATTTTATCCTTTTGTGGTTGTCAAATATTGAATCAGATCTTGTTATAAACAGACGAGAGGCTGGCATTGTTGACATTTCCCTTCATTAGGAAGAAACTGGAAGCTGACATTTTCAACCGATCGGTTCTACCGATAACAACACAGTATGAAGAACGAGGCAATCTGCTTCCTTCCTTGCTCTTATTACAGACTCACTAATGAAACATTAATTGATAAAAGGACTTCTCTTAATGGGTGCCTGAGTTTCTCTTCAAAGGAGAGGAAAAGAAAAGTATTGATTAACTCTAGGATGTAAAGTCTGAATGAGTGAAAGCAGGCATTGATTGGAATGTAATGAGATTATTGATTAAACCTAAGATTTGAAATCTGAATGAGTGAATGAAGATGTTCATTTGAGTCCTGATTTTTGCCTCTTGTTAGTTAATTTCCTTGGTTCTCACTTTGTTTATCTGCAATTCGGAAAAATAACTCTAGCTACTTTACCTACACCAAAGGATTATTACAAGGGGTCAAGTAGATAATGTAGTGAAGGGCTTTACATACTGTGATGTGCTAGACAAATGTTGGGTCTTACATTACATGCTACATAGGCTTAATAAAATAGGTTGTTTGGTTAGAAAAATTGCGAGACTTTTAGAATAATGTGAAGTTTAGGTGAGATCTGTGATCGGGGTTTTGGGGAGCTGAAGTCCTAGTTCACTCTCCTGGAACTCATCACTAGACTAAATTGATGAATGTATTTTCTAATTACCTCAAAAGTTTGAAACATGCTTTCAAAATCTTAATCACAGAGAATTATCTGGCTGGAGGCTGAGGTCAAGGCAGCTGATATTATGGTAGTTTGTATGTATCAATTTGATTTTTTGGAGGAAAAGGGGGAAAATTTTGGAAGCAATAGCTTGAAAATCACAGCATAATTTGTGAAAATGATGTAGCTTGAGAAGTAGAGTACGAACTAAATTCTCCCACTCTATCAAACTGATATTCTAGGCTTTAGAGGTGGCTCAATAGAGGTTAGACAGGAAAAAAGGGAAAATGAACAATATTTAATTCAATTCAAGAGGTGAATGTGAAGAAGACCTCTAAAGTTACCCTTATTTCTTTATATCCTACATTAAATTCATAGTTTGACTAGTCCCCTTTTCCATGGGGAACCGGTTTCATTCCTTACCAATTTTGATTAAATTCAGGATGACCAATATTAGGTCAAAACCCAAATGTAAAAAGTTTTGAGTTAAAGAGATTACTTTCAAATTCTGAGTAAACTAAGGTACAGGTCAATTCCCATTGGAATTTACCTAAGTAGGATGTTAAAATTTTGATGTCAATTAATGCAATCAATAAGGTGCTGACCAAAGCTAGTCATTCATTCTAGGCATCAGATAACTTGATCCTCAATCCGTTGTTCTCTTCTTTGCATTAATATGATAAAGTTTCCATGCCTACCAAGGAGAAAGAGCCCTTCTTTCTCCAGGCTGATTAACCCAAAGCTGGGGAGATAATCTCCTGAGCAGGGGACCAGCCTCGCCTGCACCATTCTACCAGGCACCCCTGGGCAAGCATATTCTATCACAGGATGCTTTGCAATATCCATTTACTAGTGTAATTGCTGTATTTGGAGAAGTCACTGCATTCTCTAAAAATATTTTTTTTCTACTTGAACATGATTATTTCTTAAGTACTAGAGAATGTATCTTCTCTATGAGTAGAGAAGGAGGTGGAAATTTCCATGGAATTGTGGGAATCCTTAGGTCTGAGTCCTTATTCCAATTTCTTGTGTAAACGTTGAAAAATTGCTTAACTTCTTTGAGCCTCAATTATCTCGTTTGTAAAGTTTCAGACAGTATTATTTATTTTATAGACTTGAGACATGTAAATTCCCAAGCCCCATGCGTGACTCACAGTAGCAGACATTTAACAGCTCTTAATTTTCTCCCCACCACTCTGGTGTGGAAGATAAAGAAATTAGCACAAAGTGGTGAGAAAGCAACCCCAGATTCGAGTGACAGCTGTTAAATTTATTAACTGTGATACCGGATAAGTCATTTAGACTCTGTAGATAGGCTTGCTTTATAAAAATGAGACATTAAATTATCTCTAAGGTTTCTTCTAGCTTGATAAACATGATTATTTGTACATTTTTCTGATTCAATTCTATTCTAACCTCACATTTAGCACATTATATTTGTTACCCAAGAAGCATCGACTTCCCTACGGCGTTGGCCATCAATATTTTCTCACACTCCTATAGAGAAAAGAGAGGCCAGCAAGTTCCCAGGGATCTGTCTGCTCTCTGTCCCTTGGAAGAACAAAGGAAGATAGTGTCAGTAAATCTTTAGAAGGTATTCTACTTCCATGTAACAGTGATACAACTCTGTAACAGAGAGATTGAATTTTATCCATTTCAGCATGGGCTATGCTTCTTACTTCTGGGTTACGGAATCACCAACAAGGATTCTACATCTGGCCCTTAGGCTCTCTCAGGGGATCTTAGGTATCTAATGTGCCAATGTTTAGATGCCTTGCAAGAGGTCATGGCCATTGCTATCCATGTCCTGGGATAATTCTGGGCTAGGTAACTGGACTAGATGAGGAGTCGCTGAATTCAAAGTGCTATGTCTATGGACATAGGGGTTTCTGAGAGAATAAATGGATATCTGTAGCCTATATAGATATCCTTATTTTTAAAATTTTGGAAATTGGTGGTATATATAGGCAGAAAACAGAGAATGTTAGTCCCTGCTAATGATTATAAGAATTCCACCCATGATGATTAAAGCTCTAAGTTTTAGAAGTTTTTAAAGAATTATGAAACTCTGAGGAGGGATGACAGAGTAAAAGTGATTTCTCTGCGACTCAATGAGAGGATAGAGGTAAATTCTGAAAAATACATTGAACCTGCAAAATTAAATGGACTGCTGAGTTGACTGTGAATACTTTGCAAAAGGAAGCATGATCTCCAGGAATCAGTGCAAATTTCTAACAGGTTTATTTTTATGATTGACAGACTCATATATTAGGGCCTGGGTATCCTATATATTGGATTTCACCCTATGCTTGTGTACAAGTTGGGGAAACATGAATGAGATCACCATAGTCAAGTGAATTTACATGGATCAAACAGTTACACCAATGAGCATGACCTTTCACAAGATTCTGGAGGACCTGGAAGACATGAGGATAAAACGGGAGATATTTAGCTTGGGAAAGAAACAAATCTCTTTGTGTTTCCCTCTTGGATGAATAGACAGAGTAGCTGTTTTCAAAAATTTTAACTGCTTTATCATCAAGCATTCCTTGTGTTTTGAGTTGGACAGTTTGGGATTGAGGAGGCAAAATTTTTTTAATACAAGGGAAAAGGTTTCTGTCAACCAGTCTAATGGAATGGGCCATCTTTGAAGTAGTGAATATTACTTCTCTGATGAGTTCAAGAAGGGGCCGTTCATCTGTCTTAGACATTGTCTAGTGACTGCTTGCATTAAAAGGAAGTTGGACAAAGTAATTTCTTATGGTCCTTTCTAAACTTTTAGATGCTGAGATAATGCTGGAGAAGTAAGTTAGGGGTCAGAATGCAAATGAACATCTTTTCCTTTGTCATGACAACTAAAGGAACATATTATGTTTTGTCACACAGAAAAGGCTTACATTCCTAAGTGCCCTACATGAGAGATAAACCAGGAATAAGGAAACCTTCTTAAAGCCACGAATAACAAGAATTTCCTAAAAGCATTACATCATGATATGTCACCAGAAAAAGAGAATATTTTTTTAAAAGACAAGAACATTTATCGAATGTATCCATTCCCATCAGAATTGTGTCTGCCATATGCTAATTTGAAGTATGAACACCACATTTTCACTCATATTGCAAGAGCAGTTTGTCTGAAAATCAGAGCCCTTTACAAATATAAACAAATCTTTTCTTGGTGTCTAAAGCTATCTATGAGCTTTCTTTTTTCTTCCTAATTGGATTGTTGAAGGCCTTGATTTCCAGTTTAGAAAGTCAGTAGATTTTGGACTCTTTCAATGAACCATATTAAGAAGTATGGTTTATATCATGACTCAGGATCATATGTGCATTACAATTGAAATCAAATAATTGAGAAATAATGTTTATATTTACACATTAGCATAATACTCTGAAACTTTTAATTCACTTCAATTCATTAATATCTGCTGTTCATGCCCCACTCATTTCACAGGCTTTGCAGGTTGAAAAACACTAATATAGTCAACAGTCACTGAAAAACTCAAATAATGGCAGAATAAATGAGAGAGTTCAGGTCTTGTCATTGAGGACATTTGATCAAGTAGCTGTAGAAAGGTAATGTTCACATATATATTGTTTGAGAAGTCTCAGGGCTCCCAATACATGTGTATGCTACTCTTTAGTTCTGTTCTTATCTTTTCAGTCTCCTCCCCCTCCTCCCACAGGAGACCACACACCCCTTGAAGAAGCCGCCTGAAACGTTAAACACGATGAGAACTATACAGATTGCATTCTTTCTGTGTTTCTCAAAGCTTTACGTCCAGAGGAGCAAGCTTTAGCCTGAAGCATGTCTGTGTGTGAGCACATTCAGGTGACTTCTGATAATGGAATTGCTGATACACTGCTCATAGCTGTTTGGGTAACCATTCTTTTATTATCGGGAAGGCAAATACAGTTTCTAAGATCAAAGTGGACACCTCCTGGAAGCTACATTTAATATAAAAGGCTAAAGTGTCCATATTCATAGGAATCAAAGGGACTCAAAGCAGAAAGGCAGTAGGATGTAATTTTAGATAGGACAGCAGCCACGTCAGTAGGTGACAGAAACAAGAGGTAATTTAATTCTGAGAGGTACCGGCTCTGCCACCTCTGGGGTTAAGCAAGTTGCCTGATATTATGATAGTCACAGCTCGGTTCTGCCTGACAAAAATTTCAACTTTTAGTGCAGGGAATAAGAATAATTTTACAATTTTCATCATTTGAGATTCCTTTGGTAGTGTTTTGAACCCATTTCTGCAGAAAGAAGGAGCCTCATTCTGCTATTGCGGCGGAAGCAAAGCCTATTTAGAGGGACATTATTAGCCAGTCGCTATTATAGTATTTGGACAGTCATCATGGATGAATTCTAGCCCTTAAAACATGGCAACCTTGTAAAGTAACAACTGGACTGTGGCTAGTCCACCGTCAGCTGCCATCTAATACCCGTTCGATCATGTTTAGTGACCTTTTGTATCCCTCAACCCCCAACCTGGCTTTACATCTCCCATAAGCTCCTTTGCCAGGAAGTCTGAAGAGTATCTCTCAGCTGAACCTGCTTGTAATGTTTACAAGAAACTCCTCCACTTAGATCACTAAAGAACTTTTCTAGTGGTTTTGAACATCCTTGAAACCTTGGCCAAAAAATTTGAAAGAGTAACATAGGGCCTTCCTTATTTCTTCTCAAAAACTCTCCAGCAATTTGAGAGCCTGAAGAGGCCTCACCTTCAAAAATTCTGAATACTTAATGAATGGACTTCATATTACAAAGTAAACAAAAAAATGATGTCTCTCCCTTTTTTTGAGTCTAATGTCTTCTGAAACTCCCTTTGCTTTCCCAAGAGTTTCTCTCTCTAGACACTAGACTTGGAGGAAACATTTTCCTGATGTTTATCAAATGTTTATTGTAATTTGAAGCATTAGCGTCGCAGAAGGGGCTTCAGTGTGGCAAAGTAGCTTTGTACCTGGTGGGTTTCCTACTGCAAACTTTTACAGCCTGTATTATTAATGAAAATACAATATTGATTTTAATGTATTCTAAACAGACTCTTAGAGAGTGTTGCAAAGGCTTGATCACTGACGTTTTTCCTATACTAAGAAAAATATGTAACAGTTTTAAAATTATAAAGATTTTAATGAGATCAAAAAGGGTGTAGTATAAAGAACAGACAAAAATATGCCTTGGGTAATCTCTGGGTTAACTTTTGGAAAAAGTTCATCTTTCACCATTAATGGTCCTAATAGTTTGTCAAACTAAGCTATATTTTGTGTTTTCTTTTTCTTTCTCTTGACATGCACAATTTTCATGTCCATACTGAGAGAAAAACCACTTGGTTCTGTAGAAATCAGTAGATTACTATAAATTCTAATTTATATAGAACTTTAATTACTGGCAGAGTTTTAGAAGATTATTTACTTTGGATGTATCATTTGAATTGAATTCTCCAAGTTCAAGTTATGGGAGCAGCTACTCAGGAGCACTGTCTTTCCTCATGAGGAGGCAGTTCCCAACAGGGTGTAGAACAGAGGCTTAGATTCTGGGTCATATTTTATAGCATTTCCCAATCAAAGAAAAGTAAATAACAAATTTAAATAATCCTTTAGGAAAAAGTAAAAAGAATAGAAAAAACTGAAAATAAGAAGAAAATATCTAAGAGAGCATCTAAAGGAAGAATATTCATTCCTTTTCCAGGCATTTTTCGTTAGCCCTGAATTTTCCTGATTTCAGATCTGCACACTTATTCTCATGCTTAGTAAACTTTGAAAAGGGGCGATCCATGTATTTAGCGCAGCTTGTAATTTTTCCACAGCTTCTAGGTATGACCTTTCTCCAATGTCTTTTGCATTGTTGCTCTCTGTTTTATGCCATTTTGTTAGAGATAATTTTTTCTCATGGGTCGGGTCCCAAGTTGACGCCCTGGAATGAGTCACCTGCCCTCTCTCCCTTGGCCCCTCCCTCGGCTGCTACTCACTCAAAAGGGTCGCTGGGATCTGCCCTCTGGAGCTCTGGAGGGATGGGGATTCTTTTGTAGTACATTTCCCAGTCGAAGGCGCCTCGCATGGCATCCCCGGCTTGCGCCTCATACCCAAAGTGATTGTGGTCAATGACATCGATCATGGGGCACACGATGGTTTTGTGGTTTAGTGCAATTTGGTCTGAAAAATGAAAGCACAAAATAGGAAATGACATGCCTGCCTAGGTCATCTATCATTTTTCAGCAAACAGATCCCTCCTAATGCATAGTGCTTGCAGCCTGGTTCCCTGTTGTCGTTAGAGCACTTTGTGGAATCTCTGTTTGAATGCTGGACTTAACGTGATGGGACAGTGATTAGGTACAATTAGTTTCTTGTATTTTCTTATAAGAAAGTTATGTCCCAGAGAGACTTGCAGAAGTCCATTTAGCTCTACTTCTGTCACAATTTGCTCTGGCCTGTCCCCAATCTGTCATTCTATAGTGCATCCAACATGCGTGGAGTATAAACAGTACTTGTGTTCCTTCAAGCATACAGCTTGAAAGAGCCTGCCGAGAAAATATTGGCCCGCTTTCTAGAAGTTCCAAAATGTAAATATTTTAACTTCACGGTCTTTTTAGCATCTAATCTTATAATGGCCATAATGGCTGTTGCATTCTAAATGCTGACAGATCACATACAGCATTCTTCGCTCTCAGGCTTATCAGAGATTTTGCCAAGTCCTGTTTTGCTCCTGTTCTTTGATATAGACTCTGTTTATCAAAGCTATACATTTTTATCTCCTCCCATCATATCTAAAACTACATTAGATGGCCAGATGCTACTTCTATTATTCCTGCTACTATTAAATTCTTGAGCAACTATTAAGTGATTCGAACTCATGCTATTTCTGATCCTCCTAGCAACTCTATCAGGTGGCTATTATTAACATTCCCAATTTATGTACGAGGAAACTATGCTTGAAAAAGTTAAAAAACTTGTCCAAGCACATTCATCTTTTGAGAGCAAGAATCAGGATGCAACTTCTGCTTAATGGTGTAACCCTAAAATCTGCGATCTTTCCTGTTTGCCATGGTGCTCATGCAGCAGAAAGGTGGGATCTTTTTCAGTTCCAGCTCCTTCCTTTTCCATGTAGATATTCTTGCTGGGTGATTTTTAATAGCCCGTACAGGGAGCTGGCATTTACACGCTTTGCTCACCTAGAATAGCTCCATGGGAAGGATTTTTCTTCCCAAGAAGGTACATTTAATCATGTTTTATTATAACAAACGAATACTGTCTGACAAGCAGAACTTTTAAGTATGACCTGCTTTCTGGTTATTTGGAAGACCTGATGGGGCACATGGAACAAAACACATTTAATATCTTTTAAAAACCCCATATTGTTTAGAAATAATGAGGTGGGTTATTTCAATATAATTATTTTGATGACACTGATGAGGCAGGGCGTGGAAACCACAGAATCCTGTGGAAGATCTCCCCTCCAGATCTACATGCCTTTTCATCCATTGGTTCATTTATTCATTCAAATTCAACAACTATTTATTGAATAGAAACTATGTGCCTGTCACCATAGTGAGTAACCACAAAAACCCCTGTCTTCAGAAATGGAACAGAGACAATCAATATACATAAAAAAATAACTAAATTATATGTATGGTAAAAGGTGATAAATGTGACAGAAAATAAAACAGGAGAAGGGGAGCGTGGAACGCAGGTATGCAGAAAGGGTTGCAGTTTTAGATAATAGGCCCCGGAAGGCCTCAGAGAGCCCGGGGGGTCACCTTCATGTTATTTTAGCTAATTAGTAGACAGAGAGACTGCCCTCCCTCCCCCCCAGCACTATTTTAAATTAATCTCCACTAAAAGCCCTATGAGTATCCATTTTCACCTGGGCATGCTTCATAATGGGTTTAATCTCTATCTAAATGGTTTTTCCTCATAGGTGTCTTTGAGAGAGGAGATCATCATTGCTGTGTCAAAAATATTTTTTCTATCACCCTGGTATGTATTTTAGTATTAAGGTTTCAGTGACTTCCTTCAATCAAATACAGAATCAAGTTGATTTACAAGTTTTTTGACCAACGAGGAGTCCCAAGGTGACCCAAAGAGAATGAGTCTGTCAAATTAACTGTCAATTTTCCCTTCAAATTTCCTTTCAGCCCTCATCCAGCTGTACTAGCTTAGAGTGAAAGCAGCATGACTAATTTTTCATCTAAGGCTTATGCCTACATTTCAATTTCCAGGGATCAAACAAACAGACTCTTAATGGGAAATTGAAATTCAGGTATAATCCCAAGGTGAAAAATGAACCAAGAATCTGTGTGACTCCACCTGTTTTTTTCATTTTGGATGATATGTCAAGACACTGATAGAGGAAAATAAAAAAAGATAGTGATCCTGAGCTTGAATCATTTCTTATCCATCAGGCCTACAGGAAATGAAATACTTTAATGAGAAAAAGTGGGTTTCTCTTTTTTTGCTTTTCTTTTCCCATCTTTTTTCTTTTCTTGTTAGATTCATATGAACAATCAGAGGCTTGATAATTGGCATTTAGGAATTGCTTTGGTTCATAAATAAACTGGGCCTTTTGCTGACTTTCTTGAGTATTCAACTCCATATAGGTCAAATTCAGTTCGAGGGACTCTCACTGTTGCTGATGAAACTCTAAATTGCTATGTCCTTGGACAAGGTACTTTTAATTAAAAGCTCAGAGGAGTCTTTGGCTATAGAAGCGACGAAACATTCCTGTTGATTAGGATGGCTGGGCAGTCGTCTGTGTAGGAGTGTGTGGATCAGGTGAGGTGATAGGCATGCCTTGCTGGTTGTTTCCTGTTCTTAACCCTTTACAGTTTCGATTGATTCGCCACCCTCCCCTCCCCATCTTTCACTAACATCTCTTTGCTGGTTTTAGCTGAAATCCCGCACAGAAGCCAATAGCAAATCATTCTTTCTGAAGCAGCTACTGTGAAAGCAGTTGTTACTAGCTTTAACTCCAAGGCCAGAGCCATATTTACAAAAAAAGTTGAATTAGTGAAACCTGGAAAAATAGGAAGGAGTACAATATGTGCCCACCAGGAATTTTTATAAGCATTTTTTCTTCAGGCTTACGATTTGTTTCTTATCCACTACTGGATTTTACATCGGACTTCACTGGGAAATAAAAAATAGTTAAGCTCAAACCGAGCCATACATTTGCTCTATACTTTGAATGACTTCCATTTTTTTTTTTCCTGTTTCTAATAGTTCAGATACAATGTGATAGAGCCTTTGTCCTTCTTCTTAATCATATTGAGAGCATTTAAGATGTATGATCTGGATAACGGCTCTGAGTATTTGAGGAGGTTCCACTTAAACATGGGGAATTATTTATTTTGGTGCTGGCCGTGGAAAGAACTGGCATTATAAATCCTAGACAATGTCAGGGCACTTACAATTCAACTGCACTCTGGGGCTGAATAATTTTCTTTCTTCTTTCTTAATAATCCTATAAAAATTGTTAAACTATGTGTGTGTGTGTGTGTATGTGTACGTGTATGTACATTTTAATCTTACTGTAGTTGCATGTAATACTATGGAATATTTTTTTCTTTTAGCATTTACCCAGTAAATACAACTTCAGTAAAGGAGAACATCTAAGATAAATGGAACCTTTTCAAACCTTAAGTTAGATTACAATTGGTATTATCTAAAATGTCAATTTGAATACAGTTTTCTAGTTACCTATTTGTCCTCAGCAGTGGTTAAGGTAGAATTGAGGCTCCTCCTACAAAAACTCTTGAAGAGGTCTCTAGCTTTTAAAGATTGCAAACTAAATAGAAGCAAACCACACACTCCGTCCAAAATAAGGCATCCCCGCCCCCCCCCCCAAGCAGGTCACTGTGAAGCTGCCTACTGTGTACTCACTAAGGAGTGGGGGCAGCCAGTTCACGTTGACCTCGCAGTGAGAGTCAAGGAAAGTCAGGACTTCTCCTCTCGCCATAGATGCCCCCAGGAGTCGGGTCCGGATGAGTCCTTCCCTTTTCTTGGTGCGAACAATCCTTACTTTGGAAAATCGGGCCATATATTCTTCTAACTTATCCTTTAAGTGTTCTAGGAAGGAAGTAGAGAATGCACAGAAAGAACACAGTACATTAGCTGCAGTGGAATTACTCATGGGTGTTTATGCACAGAGGCTTTGTGAATGATGAACCTGAGCTTGTATCCATTTTTCTCCTCGCTTCATCTCGAGGAGTGATACTAAGATTTTATGCCTAGAGGGTTTTCTACTTTATACTTTCCAAAACGCTTTATAAACTACACACACTGTCCTTTGTTTGAAAACTGTACAAGACAATGACACTCCAGAGCTCTCCCCACACAGTTACTGTTGGGCAGCTGCCACCATGCTTAATCCTGGCCAGCACATGCCAAGAAGGGCACTGGCCCCCGTTTCCTGCGGTGTGAAGTCAGATGAACATTCCAGCATATGGGCTCTTCTCAGTGAGATGGTTCTTTCCAGCAAGTCTTTGTCTAGTATTCTCTGTGTTGAAAATAATGCATGTAAAACCACGAGACAGAAACATAGCTCTCAAGTTAACAAGAATCGAACAGCTTTTTACCCCCTCACAAGGTAATAGCAAACCGGTAAGCAAGCTCAGCATCTGGCTTATGATTTAAAGTGAAACAGTGTTGACTCGCTGTTAAATTAGAAAGGGTGAGGCGGATGAGATACTACAGAGTCGTTTTGAACTTAGCTATTTAAGATTAGAAAATAAAAATTTGGAAGTTTGTCTTTGCCTAATTAAAAACAAACACTGGGAACAAAATCAAATCAGATAACTTATTTATAGAATAAAACATTTCCTACTGGCTGTGAAAAAAATGCATCAATCTTTCAGTTCTTTTTGTGCCAAATCAGTGCATTTGCTGGCTTTCTGTGGGGTATGTGCTCATATAATTGATATCTGCTTTCACTCTCTCATATATAAGACATTAGGAGGGTTTCACTGGAGTTTCTAACAAGTATAGTCTCATAGTCACTGAAATGAAATCTTAGTGCAGTATGTTCTGTAGTTTTTACTTTCAAACTTTCTCTGCATATTTACAATTCAAGGCAATATTATTATTGTCTCCTCCTATGATCTGTAGCAACAGGGATTCCTATAAGGATCTATGATCTCTTCCCTACTATCCAATTTAATAAATGTTAGAATTACTCTGCATTTGGAGTTTCTCTGTATATAAGGGTTCATTTTTGTTCTTCTTGCTTCTTCTTATTAGTGTGGTGTTGAAAAAAATCTCAATTTCATTTTTTTCTTGACTGCCCTATAACTATATATTATAAATAGATCAAGTAAAAAAATATATATTTAGCTTTCTCATTTTCACTGTAAAAGGATACTGGTGGGATCTTTCATAAGAGCATTTAGCTCAAAATATGTTCCCCTCTATTTTGTTCTTCCTGTAATGAACAGAGGCAGGGAGATCAGACTATAGAAAACAAAGTTAATAGGATGTGGAGTCAGAACAAACTTGAGTGGCAGGTCTGTGACAGTGAAATACATGAGTAGGTCACGGAAACTCTCTAAGCCTGAATGTCCTCGCCTATGAAATATAAAATTTGGATGGTTTATTTTTCCCTCTTAGAGTGTGATGGAGGGTCAGGCTTTGGTTACAGACTTGACAGTGCTCATACAAGAAACATTTTTTAAGTCAATAATTGGAGACCCCAGTAAGTCGCTCGTTTTATGATGAAAGACAGCATTTCTAGCATAAGAAATAACTTTGAATGCTTTGCCTGAAAAATGAAAAATAATGAATTTTCTATTTCTTGGTGAGATTTTGATAATTATCATATTCTATTTATTGCAAATTCAAAGAAAAAAGGTTTTGACCAGCAATAAGCAAACATATATGACTTTATATAGCCATATCGCAGTATCTCAACTAACAGGTTGGCTCCCCCTTGTCTCTCTCTGCCTTGTAACAGATGTGCTGTGCACACGGCTTACCTCCTGCCCCCTCCCTTTTGCTCACATCTTTCCTGCTTTCCTCCGTGCAAGCTGCAAAGAAAGATTCCAAAAGGCTACACAACACAGTGCCATCTGTGACTATGACTGCAGCTGTACTATCTTGTTAGGGAAATAAAGCAGAGACTGGCCATCTACTCGCTTAGTCAAAGGCAATGACCAAGTGATAACTGATCGGTACCAGAGCTCTGTCTGTGCCAGTCTAGAAAGGCCCGTGTTCTGTCGGGACCCCCTGCGATAATAAATGTTTTAAAAAACCTTTATAATCTTATTACTGTAATTTACTCAGGCACTGCAATCCTTCTCTGTCACCAATGTACGAATGAGTGTCATTCTATAAGTTTATTTATAAATTGTTGTTTGGGCCACAGGAAGTATTGTCTCATGAACACAGCATTGTGACAGTTATTGGGGACTGAAAATAGATCATGAATATTTGGTAAACCCAATAATACAGTCTGTCTGTCTTGTCTTTTCTTCTTTTCCTCTCCTTCCTTCCTTCCTTCCTTCCTTCCTTCCTTCCTTCCTTCCTTCCTTCCTTCCTTCCTTCCTTCCTTCCCCTCCTCTTTCAATTTTATTGTTCTTTTTTCATAGGTACCACTATGAGCACCACCTCGTCAGTCTGGGCCCATTGCTTCTTCCTCCCTGACCCCAAAGGACTAACAAGGTCTCTCTCAGGAGAGGGGAGGAGTAATTCTCTGGAGCTGCATAAAAGAAAGTTGCTCCATTGATAGTCACTCCCCAGGTGTTCTAAATCCAGAATCGAAGTGTTCTTGGTCACATGCAAAGGGTTGTCCCAACTTTGGATTAGACTTCCACACGTTTTAGTTTGTAGGAAAGTCTGAAACTCAGTGGGGACTATCTCCACGTGTTCTTTTCCATCTGTGCACATTTTCTGATTCAGTGTACTTTTCTTTTATCAAAGCCCACTCTAATGTACTAAAAGGATTGCATGGTATGAATTCACTAAGCACAAGAGTTTTGACCCCAAACAAAGTCCAATAAATGTTCAGATCAATTCCAGTTTGAATTTTTTGGTAATAATAATTAGGTTGCTTTTCCTCAGAATACTGACCTAGCCGGCTGCTCCTCTGAGCAGTCCATTCTCTCTTAGTAGTTCAGTTGTAACATCTAATTATCTATAACTCACAGTGAAGACAGGTATCATCAGTCTAATTAGCAAATTAGACTCTCATACAAAGGAGTTAATGGGGATGGTGCAGATGGCTTTTCTGAAAAACATTTTGCATTTATTTCTTCTGAATAATTTTTGATTCACTTCTAAAATATTAGTAAAATAATTTAAAGCATTATTTTATATTATTTTAATTCAAGCCCAGCAGTTTTGAAGATTCCTTCTAAACTCATTTAACTAAAAAAACAACAAAAACATGAATTTATGGTATTTTTTTATAAAATAGATTTCTTCAGTGACTTTATATTAATATTTTTGGGTTGGTGGTTGCAGATACTGGTAGATGCATCACTGTTAAAATCCACCGAGTGGTATTCTGATGACCTGGACAAATGAGCATGACTTCAAATATGCCAGGTTTTGCTACGCTTTATTGTATCACTGTAAGGCAATAAGGAAAAAAGAAGTTGTACTCAATATCTTGGTGTCTTGTTACTGTGAATACTAAATTTAGCAGTTTTCTGAATATATTTTCCTCTTTTTCGAGTTATATGGAGAATATATCATTCATTAGTATTTTTAGTGTTTAGTTGCTACCCTAAACACTAAATATACTAATGAATATATTTTCCTCTTTTTCTAGTTATATGGAGAATATATCATTCATTAGTATATTTAGTGTTTAGGGTAGCAACTAAACACTAAAAAAATCCCCTGTGATGATTTGCACAGTCAAGAGTCAAAAACACAAGTTCCAGACCTGTTGCTGACTGGCCGCGTGCTTATGGGTCACTTCCCACCATTCAATCTCATTTTTCTCAGCTATAATGCGAAGAGAATGTAACTGGTTGATCTTAAATATTCCTTCTAGTTCCACAATTCTACGAATTCCCTAATGAAGTTTTATTTATAAAGTAGATCTAGTCCTATTAACTACTAAGTTTTTCCTAAAAAGCATCCTAATGTTATGGTATTTTGGTATTTCTTTGGGCTGTGTCTCATTTTTGAAAGCAAAAGTCAAGTCAAAATAAAGCTAACATGTCTCGTCTCATCAGTTTAGCCAAAAAGCCAACTCCAGGGTATTTTCTTTGGTGAAAACATCATCTGTCTAATCTTCTGCAGTTCACTGTCTATAAGACTGTCACTGATGTCAAGATAATAATTTTGAAGCACTGTAAGTTCATCAAAGATTTAAGTCTGTTCAATAAGTTATGTCTATTATGTCAGAAAAATATAGTAACAGAGGTTAGACCTCTTTCTAGTTTACTTTTGATGAATCATTCCCAAGGGGACAGATAATCTAGTGACCATTAGTATTATAGAGCATGGCCAGGGTGTCCCAGTAAACCCATGAAATGCCAGACAAGCAGCTGCCCCAGCTCAGCAGCTAGGACTGAGGCCCAGCAACTTGTCACCCAGTTCCTTCCATCTCCTTGGAATTCCCTAATTTACATCTGAAGGAGAGAGCAGGAGAGGCCTGGAGACACTATTGACCTGGTGATGGGGATTTCTATGTTTAAGTACATACCTGTGGAGATGAAAATTCTTTGATGTTTATGCTTTGGCATTGGCAGAATATAGTAGAACATGGGCTTAGAATAGTGTTAGTCATTATAGGTGATGCCTAATTCTGAAATGTAATGGATTACAAATAAACAGAAACATACATATCTTAAATTTTTTATGGTTATTCCTTAGCCAACAAGAATATATTATTAAGCACATATCAAAGTATTTTGGATAAATTGAGATTTTATAACAGTGACAAGAAGTAGCCCATAATTAGAGACTGTAAGATATTCTTCCATTTCTTAATCTACTTGGCATACGTCAAATGTATATTTTAACCTAAAGTGGTAATATTAAGAATAATTGTCTACACAGTAGGGCCTGTAGAGACTTTTTTATATTCTTTACACAGGAGAAATATGCAGATTTTATCTCTAGTTGAACTACGGAAAACCGTTTTATATCCTGGTTGACCACATTAAGCCTGTCTCTTTTGACAACATTCAAATATACACATTTCACATTATCTCTAGAGCACAAAAAATGTCAACCAAGAAAGCAATAGAATTTCTGAAACTATACTCATTTGCTTCTATTTCTGAATGTCTTATATTTTATTCTTTTAATATGCAGGCGTCTAAAGTCATTTGGGAAATAGCTTAAATAAATAACTGAATAGACAAAATGCATTCCCGTTAATATTTAAAAAAAGATAGAATGTCACCCCTTAGCAACACTTAATGAACAGATAGAGCCGTCAGAGGCCGCTAACAGAGGGAGGAAGCATCACCTGTGCTGTGCCTCTTGTTGAAAGAATACATCGCTGTCTGTAAAGTATACTGGCCGAAAGCATTGAATCTGAACCTGATCACGCCTTTAGATCTAACTCCCACTTATAGAAATTAAGAACTGAAAAATATGTTAAGTGGCACATCAGGAAGATAATCAGCAAAATCCATTCTGGACGAATGGCTTGATTTCTTTATCAAATAGAAGGAAAAAGAAAAGAAAAGGAAACAGAATCTTAAAGATTAAAAGACGCTTAAGAAATATATCAACCGGTAACAATGGGGAGACCTAATATGGATCCTACTTCAAAGAGATAGTTGAGAAAAGAAAAAAAGGAGTCCCTGATGTCTGGGTACCGGTCTGACACTCACGGAGAGGCCGTCTTGTTCTGTTGGGTGTAACAGCCTCACAGATTAACACACAACAAGGTCACTCTGAGACCACGATAAAGCAAGACAAAACAAGTTCACTGTGAAAAATCACAGTATACTAAATATTCCCCTCTCTTTGCTACACTTAGCAACTGCTACTTTTTACCAATTATATTTCTATTCCCCACGAGACTCCTCAATTCCATACAATCGCGGGAGAAAAGAATTAGATGACATTCTTCATGGGTTTTTGGCATTTCTTCATGTTTTGTGAACGACTGTCATTTGTTCCAGATTATCTTTTCAAGGATGTTTATACAGCAAACAGATGTAGAAGACAAAGATCATGTCTCTTGAAGGAACAAAAGGGAGGTTTATTTATAGCCTTGGAAGGTAGAGATACTGTCTCCCTCTGAGTGCTTGCTGCCCACTACAAAAGATTTGAGTTCTGTTAAGTTTGAGATTCCTTCTGTATAGCACAACATCTTGCTTGTGCAGGCATCCATCTGGGTGCGCCTGCTTTGTACCCATGAGACTTGGGTGCCAGGGGGCAACTAACACAGGCATTCTGATCCTCATACTGCTTGCCATGCTGTGAGTCCTAAAGGTCATTGTCTCAGACTCAGATCTCATGTCTTCTGCCTGCATCCATTAGACAGTGGCAGACAAACTTGTTAGCTTCCAAGTAGAGTAAAATCTCAGATTTTTCACGCATTTTTACAGAGAAGGGGGAAAAGTCACTGACGAAGGATTCCTAATTCCTCCACGGCCATTTTGTAGTTTTTCTGACCAGGTCATGGGGAGAAATTTAGGGGGAGTAGATGCTAGTAATTATAGATGATGGACTATTCAGTTCCTACCCCTAACAGAGCCTAGCTCTGGCTCAACAAGCTCCGCTTCATCACTCTCCTCTTGCCATTTTCTCCTCCGGTTAAATCCTTTTAGTATCTGAAAATATCTCTGTCAGCACACAAATATTTTGTAGGCAGACACAGTGAGCTATGTTGACCTGGAGAATTCTGATAATTTTCTATGATCAGCTCTGAGGACCCCATATTTCTACATAGAAAATAGGAAATGATACATCTTCCATCAGAAGAAATGATATAAAGAAAAAAATTTCAAATTACAGTAAATTTCATGTTACCTGACTTATAGAAAATATAAAATTCTCATTCTAGTTTCCCGTAAACAATAATTACAAACTTATATAAATTATATTCATATAATTTTCTCTTGGCAAATCAGGTAAACCTGGACACTATACAGATTCCTTAGGGTTGAGGGGAAGCAGAGCTTGTCACTTCAAATATACTTTTTGAGATATTGATTATTTTAAGCTGGCTATTTTTAAGAAACAAAAGACTGACAAAGAGCCTCTGACTCTCCCCCTTATCTGTCTAACAAAATTCAGATAGGAAAATCTGCTTAACAAAAGGAAGCTATCACCTAAGCATCATAATGTGGACCCAGCATGACAGGGAGAAACCCAGCGGCATCTGTTTTTAGATTCCACTCTGGGTCCCGTTGTTTGTGGGTGACTCAGCAAGCTTTGTTTACCAATTGTTTCCTTCTCTTCATCTACCTATGAATTTCCCTTAGAAGTCCCAGGCCCGTGCATCTCTCACCTTAGCTCAAGATGGCATATAAACTTTATCTGCCCAATTTGTCCTCAGGTCCCATATTCTTAGGGAGCCCTTGTATGTACATACATAATATATTTAGTTATTCTCTCTTGTTAATCTCATTTCAATTTGATTATTTGTCCAGCCAGAAGAACTTAGAAGGGGAGAGGAAAGTTATATATTTTTTGCCCCCACGGGGTCCTCTCTCATTCTCTTTTTGTTTTACCTTTTGCTTAAAGGACAACTGAATTATATATACTTTCAGAGTAGTTTTGAATGTGTAATATATTCGGAACAACACAAAATAAACAAAATGCCATAGATCTAGTGCCTAGCATCACTCAGGGAATACTTCCTTCTCCATGTTTAACACTATAAGTGGGTTTAAAGTCTCTCTGTGAAATGCTCTTATATCAAGGTTTATTTGTATGATATCTTATAAAGGCCCTAAAGTGAAAAAAATATATCGGTGCCACCATAAGTAAAAGGATTAAGCTTTTCTAGAAAAAACAATGTGTAGGAGGGAGAGAAAGAGAGATCCATAGATAAAATTTTTGTTATCCTTTATGTTTATAGTGTATATAATCTTAGACTAGATTTGCTAGAAGGCAAATAACATTACTTCATACAAAATATTTTGGCATTTTGGTAATAGCTTAAAAATTGCCTTACAAATGTATACATATGCAAATGCCTATACAAAAGTAGCATATCTATGATGCAGTTTTTATTTCAGTTAATTTATGATAACTTTGATTTGTACATTCATTATTTATTTCAATGTTGAGGCAATATTTAGTTATATTTAGTTATAAATATATTTAGTTATAACATAACTAACATATATTTAGTTTTAACATAAATACTTGAATTCCATTTTTCTTTTCCACAGTATTTTCTTAAGAACTATGTAAAAATTAATCAAGAACACATTATATGAAAACGTCCTAGCTTCCAGTCTAAATATGTCTTGTGATTTTAGAGTTACCAGCATCTGATTTACATATATCTGAGTTAATTTCTCTCTACAAGCCTCATCTCCTTTTACCTTATGTGTGTGGCCTGCAGGCTGTATTTGGTGACCAGGAGGTCTCTGCCCTCTCTTAGCCTTCCTTCTTCATTATCAATTATATCAGGGAGCTAAATGGCACTTTGTAATTAATTAGTTTAGTTAAATAATCCCCCATAGAAACCAGTATATCTCCTCCTCGCTCACTCTTCCAAGAAAACTCATTTCTTACCCTTCAATGGTTCTTCTCTTAATCTCTAAGAGTATCAAAAATGAACACTGTATAAGGTAACTTGTCCTGAGATATAAGAGCTAACTACTTTAAAAAACAAGTTTAATAAAGGAAAAAGACATCAAAAGAACCAGTATATTAATGTTTTTAGCCCCTGAAGTCCCTAAGGGTAAAAATCCTATTCATAAATTTCACATTTCTCCAGCTATTGCAACGTCTTAGTGTATTTTGCTGAACACTAGGTTATATGATTTTTAAACTGATTGCTTTTGTGTTCTAGCATTAATGCTACTATTAATTGTCGATTTAGTTGTCCCTGTATGCACATTCATAGCTTGGATAAGTAGCATTTTGTGAGCCGGTTTGACTCTTAATGATCAGCTCTAAAAATTGGGACTGAGTAAGTTTTTCCCATAAAAATTGTTAATAATTTTCTGTAACTTGTTTTCTTAAGACAAAATCAAAATGAGAAATGAAAACTTGGGGCCTAAACAATTAGGAAGTAATCTGAGCCACACCAGCAAGGATATTAACAAGGTGAAGTCGCAGCCTCCCAGTGAACCAAACACTGCATGTATCAAATCAGCAATCTACACAGAATCCACCTAAAGGATTCATAAATTCATTTAAGCAATTAAAAAAACCTCGAAGTGAAAAAAAAAAAAACCAAAAACCAAAGCTAGGATGCTTGAGAAGGGGTGAAATTGATCTTTAGCATGAGAAAAAGCATAATACTCAGGTAGAACAAAGATCAAAACCAAATACAAATGAATGCTGAACACCATATACCAGCTCAGATACCAAACGGGAGCAATAACATCTCTGCCCTTTTGAAAGTACTTTTAGTTCTGCATTTCTTTCCAGTTGAAAAAAATCTTAGTGTAAATCGTGCATATATACTAAAAGCCATTTTGTTTTTCTTGTTTCCTCAAAAGCATCAACTGGAATCACTGGGCAGAAATGTTATGTGGGTACAGTTATAGTCACCAAAATTCTAAATTAGTATGTGTGTGAGTGATTGAATAATTTCACCGATAACTGCCAAAACAGCCATAAAGACTTCTGGGGTTTGACTTGACTTCACCATAAATAAAGACAAATGGGAAAGAGTTCCTCTAAACAGTTAGTGTGAGAAAAATGCTATGTCAAAATTTCAATTTAGATGAGACTAGAACTAAATTAAATATCTGAGATTTGGTCCTGTTCCCAAGGCCACTGAAACTCCCAGTTCCTAATAATATCCTTGTGTGTAATATTGGAGGAGGCATGCTAGAAATGGGCTGTCTGCCTTTGTTGAGGAAACTTGACCTGCTAGAGGTATGTTCTATTAAAGAATTGCTTCATTTCTTGACAATGCTATTAAAAAGTGAAAAGGAAAGGAGCCATGTAAGATATTGCCTTGGTTTAATATTGAAACAGAAAATATTATGAGAACTGAAAGTGTCTCATGTTTTTTGAGTGAAAAAAACAATATAATAAGCAGCAAAATATGATGAAGTAATATATAAATGTAATACTGATGATCATCTATATTTATTGAGTGCTTATAATACCTATTCTAAGATATAATCATATATCAATTTATTAGGTCATTTAACAGATGAGAAAAATGATGCTCATTGACAAATGAGGAAAAGGAGGGTTAGAAAGGTTAAAAAAATTTCCTTAAGACGGTACAGTATGAGAGCACCTGGAATATTGTAAATACTCAATAGATGTCAGGGATGTTATGTCAGGAGAAGAAAAAGCTTGAACTCAATTGCATTTTCCAAGAATCTTTTAAGTTTTGAAAGGGAATTTAATATAGAGAATTAGAAATGTTTCTTTTTTCCTTATGGTTGATTCCAATTATTTACATGATTATAGTTATTACTATTATAAATAATATATAATGAACATTTTGGTGAATAAGTGTTTTCCAAATCTATAACTTTCCTTAGGAGAGAGTTCAAGATCTGAAACTAGTGCCTCATAGGGTGTGAAACCGAAACATAGGGTGTGAACGTGAAAGGGCTGTATAAATTATCTAATTAGAAGAGACTGAGAACCTGTCTTCATTTGCTATGGAAGTCAAAGACTTCTGAGTGGTCGAGGAGACTTTCATGGCTTCCATTATTTTCTTTATCATAAGAGAGCGGAGACCACCCTCACACCACCAAGCTGCCTAACCCTTGGCTCCTCTCCTCATATGCTCTTCCTTCTCTCCTGATAATGGAATGAACTATCTGAGCACCCACACGAGGCTACCTGCTCATTTGTGCACCTCATCCCCTCTTTTCTCATCTGCTCAAGAACATGGCTCCTACGGCATCGCATCTCTTTCCTGTACCCTCATTTTCGGCTTTCTACTGAGTCCTTCCATCTTCAAGCAAGACTATTATATTACAATGTCCCTTTTCTTAAAAAGCGAACCTTCTTTGACCCATGCCTTCCTCCGGCTTCTGCCCCACTCATCTGCTCCATTTCTCAGCAGTATTTTGTGAAGCAGTTGCTTGACTGGAACTTTCCTCTTCTTATCCTTCCATTCTCTCTGGAATCCACGCCTTTCATTTATTCCTTCAGGCTGGTCCTAGAGATCTGTACGAATAACATGAGCTAGATATCACAGTCATTTGCCTTTGGAAGTAGGTCGAGATATTGTTTCAGAGCAATTCCTCTGCCCAGACATGAAAAGGCTGTATAAATTATCTAATTAGAAGAGACTGAGAACCTGTCTTCATTTGCTATGGAAGTCAAAGAATTTGTTTAGACTCAGAGTAAAGGGATGTGATGGGAAAACTGAATGTGGAACTAAAGTAGGAAAGGATGAAGGGAGTTATTACCAAGACAATTTTGAAGTTCACTGACAGAGAAGAGAAAATGAGTTCAGAAGCAGACAGGTCTAATAGTGAGCACAAAGTACTTTTCTGGTCACCTGCAGGGTGAATTGTGACTAAGATTCATATTTTGCCAATATATTCGGGACGGTGGGGGTCACGAAGAAAGATATAGGTCCTAGAAAATGTCTACAGTGGTGAAAGCCCCTTGCTTGAGTAATTGAAAGCTAAACTGGACTGAGCACTATGAAATATAATTTGGCTCTCTTCTCCAGGGAATGGAGAAAATGATCTAATAGGTCTTTTCCATTTCTGCTTCCTGTGACCTCTGGCTGTTAACATCACTTTTCCTCGTTATGTCAAAATGAATTGCCTATTTACCACTGAACTCTAGAAAGCATTTTTTTCCTCCCTAGGTAAGACAATAACCTAGCATTTGTAACATGCACTTCATTTCAACTTAATCAATGTGCCAAGGAGCCATTTTAAAGTGGGTATTTTTATTTCCAGGAAATTTAGCTGGGTACATGGTTCCCCTTCACTGTCAAGTCAGAGCTCTCCTAAATTTTAGAAGAAAATCCCAAGGAAACGTAAAATATATTTGCAAAATGGGAAGCAAAATGAAGTGATATGGCTTCTAAATTGCCAATAACCTCCACAGCAGGGTCATTTATTAGTACTGGAATCTGCTCAGGCTGATTTTTTTCTATGGCAGTACGAACTGAAAAACACTGATATAGAATGACTGTATTTATATAGCATTGAATAAATTTCTCCTTCTTGGGCAGGCATAAAGAATAGAAATCATTTAAATATCTAACCAAGAAATAGTATGTTTTGGAAAATATATATATATATGTGTGTATACACACACACATATGCACATACACACATATACACACACACACATATATAATATATATACACATACAAACATAGATACATATGTGTATATATCAGTTCTATCACTAAGAATAAATGAAAGGTGTCTCATTTGTCATTTATTTTAAAAAATCATTATTTCCTGCACAGTCTTGATTAAATGAGGCAATAAATCATATGTTTAAAACATGCCAAACATCTGCCAAAACAAAAGTTGGCTCAGAAAGCGATGAGAACAGAATTGTGGAGCAGGAGGCATTTTATAGTCTGTCACTGGTGTGACAAGTAATGACAAAGGGCAGCATTATGTCTCTTCTATTGCTAGTCCAGCTACATATTTTCCACTGTAATTCTTTTGTTTGGCCCGCTTTATCTTCATTTAAATGGGCTGCATCTCCTTAGAGCTTCAGCAAATATATATATATTTTCCCTGCTAATGATGTGTCTCTCATGGTCCAAGGTCTATTTTCACACTTGATGAAGTTCTTCTGTGGATGGAGCCACAATCAGTCAGTGTGCTCCGAATGGAGCTGGACATGACGTTGATTTTTTTCCATTCTCTGTGGACAGACAAGCCCTGCATTGCTAGCGTTTTACTGAGGCTTCACTCCCAGGAGAGATTTGTTTCCCCCCATGACTTTATAAAGATCATTTAGCCTATAAATTCTGTCTTTCAAAATTTGTGTCAGACTAAATCCCTATTTTTAAATCTGAGACTACCCTTTCTGCTTATCTCATTAAGATGAGACTAAACAAATACAAATGAAAATCTATTAAACATGAATTAATAAGACTAAAACATAACATGTTTAGGTCATTTCTGGAAATGCAGTGCCTCTCTTTGAATACTCCAGGAACAAATGAAATATAATACAAATGTGGTACAAGACAGTAATATAATGAATGTTGGGAAGCAGGGTACTAGATTCAGAATTTTATAATTTATAAACTTGGCAGGGATTACAATAAACTTTCAGATGGGAATATAATTAATACCTCGAAATAGGGCTTATTTATTCAAGGTGCTCACTATAGATAATATAAAGATTCTTCAGAAAAGGAGGATCCTGGACCTTGAATTAGATGAGTAAGATTTATATAGATGAAGAGGAGGAAGGAAAGGTAAAGTCTTGAAAGTGAAGGAATAAAAAGGAAGAAAATAAGCAGTCCTGAGATGGCCCCTTATTCTAAAGACAGAACAAAAAATCCTGAAACAACTGATCAACCAATCACCAAACAACGATGGCTGCTTGGGTAACCGCCGCACAAAAATGCTGAAATGCTAAACTATGCAATTAATGTGAATTCAAAGAAAACCAATGACACTAAAACAAGCTGTGATCTCCATCTCCTCCTTTTTCCCCTTAGTGACTATAATTTTTCTCTTTTTTGGTTCGTTATTTCTTTATCAGTCGGGCTGTCGGGAGGGCGCGTGTCGGGAAGTAAGGAGGGTAAGTAAAGGAAGGAAGGGTAAGGACGGAAGGCAGGAGAAGGCTGGAAATGGATAGCGAGTAAAAGATCCAAATCTGCTGCGTGGGCTTCGTTGGAGGGATGAGGAGTCTATTATTCTTCTTCTTCGTCTTATTTTATTCTTTCTTTTCTTTTCTTCTTTCTTCTTTCTTCTTCTTTTCTTCTTCTCTTCTTCTTCTTCTTCTTCTTCTTCTTCGTCTTTTGTCTTCTTCGTCTTCTCGTCTTCTTCGTCTTCTTCGTCTTCTTCTCTTGCTTCGTCTTCCTGTCGTCTTCTCGTCTTTCTTCGTCTTCTTCGTCGTCATCTCCATCCTCTCTACCTTCCTCATTTTCCTCTCCTTTCTTTTCCTTGCTTTTATTGAGCCTTGACACCCCTCCCCCCCACTTTTTTTTTTTTTTTTTTTGGCCGCAGGGGGCTTTCCTTTAGTTTGGTATGCAGCCACATCTTGTTTGTATTTTTCCTTCAGCTGAGCAGCCTTCTTTTCACAGGGCTGCTTGTCATCCACAGCAGGGTTATTTCACATCTCTCCCGGCTTCACCAATGGGAAGGCCGGGATGCTGAAGGACACCTCTTGGGTACACTGGGATCCTTGAACTTCACTTTTGTTTCCCCTCTAGGAAGAATATAAGTTTTTGTTTCTCTTTCATAAGGGGCCTTGTCTGCTTTTGCCATGTCTTCAAATTTTCCTTTCTCTTTAACAGACATGGTTTCTACCTCTCTGAGCACTTCTTAGAAAACTCTGAGAAGCTGACTGAGTATCTGAGTGCTTCTCATGCTCCTCCCCGCAAGCTTGCACCAAGAACGCGTGTGATAACTTTTTGCTTCTTGGCTTCTTAGAGGCTCCTTTGCCCATGTTTATTTACTTTTCCTCGGAGAGCACAGAGTTGCCCAGTGCCTGTCCAACTTATGTGGCGCTGCCTCTGTGGAGCTCAATGTACTGCAATCTGTAATCCTTTACATTTCATTTTTATATTGTTATTTTTGGGAGCTAGGTAATACGTGCACAGGCAAAATATTTAATACGAAAGGGTACATATTGAAAATTAGTACTCCATTTTTTTCCTTACCAGAAGTAACCCCCTTTACTAGTTTCTTATCTATATTCTTAGGATATTTTAGGCATATGGAATTATATATATGTATATTTATATATAGTAGAAATTTATTTATAAATATCACATTTTTATATAATATATATAAATATATTTAGAAAATTCATTTTTTCATTATAAGATATATTGTAATAAATGATATATATCACTTATATATTATAAAATTCAATTATATATAAAATAGTCCTTTATATCTACTATATGTAAATTAATTTCTACTATCTATACACACATACACACAAATACACACATATATAATTCTACATGCCTAAAATATTATTTATATACATATATAAATGAATTTCTACCATAATCTTTTAAACTCTAGGGGGATTTCTTTTGAAAATCTGGTACTATATTATATTCCTGGCTATAGAAATATGCTTCATTTATTTATGCTCACTTTATTTATACTAGGAAATAACTTCATTTTTTTTACTGTATGGTTCTGGTAAATTATCATAAACTCTAATGGAAAATCATCATTAAAAGAATCATGAAATGTCTCAAATGGTCTAGTATTGTCAAGCTGTCCTGGGAGAGGCACCAACTTGGAAAGGCCAAATCAGCCCATAGCTCTAAGAACTTGAGCCATGAGATCCTTGGACCAAAATCACACAGACAGGAGCTTGCCATGGTTTCTCACAAAAATCAGCTCAGTAAAATTTACAGAGTAGATACTGGTATAGCAGAATCCAAAGTGCCTTTTTATTTTTTAGAGTCCAGAGCTAAATCTGAATGAGGGCAAAAAAGACAACTCATAAAGTGTTGAATTCAAATACTATGTCCATGTTGTATGAAATGACATGTTCAGAAGGATGCCTGAATGTTACCAAAGGCAGTTTTTTTCTTCTGACAAGGAGTTTAGAATAAACTTTAGGGTCACAATTAGATATTAGCTTTTTTTTTTTTGTTAAGGAACAAAAAATACTGAAACGAGTTCAAGTTTCATGGAACCCAAAAGCAGGAGGGTAGCTGGGTTGCCCTAAAATTTATCTTCATTTTACAAATTAGGAAACTAGGAATTATAGAAAATAAATGACTCTTCCAAGGTTTTAGTCTATGTAGAAGTCTATATATATATATTTTTTTTGTTGCATACACTGAGGCAGAATAAAACAAAGGACAAGTTTCCTTTGTTGAAAACACTCTCCTTGGCCAAACAGCATTGTATTTCTCCAACATGTAATGAGTAGCACTTCTCAAATTCCTGCATTTTAATGGTGTTTCAAAACAAACAGACAAACAATTCTTGATCTCGTCCCTGCTCCACTTACCTCTACTTAAGCACTGCTCTTGCCATATGCTATTTGCTAGTTTAGAAAAAATTGTTGAGTGGTTCACATTTACAGTATATTGGTGGTTTATGAGTCTGTCACTCCCAACTAGTCTGAGTACTTAGTATAGTTCCATGGCATATAGTAGTAGGTACTTGGAAGACAATTGTTAATTGAAGTAAAATTGAATCACAGTAACCCCTTTTACATGTGAGGCAAATATATATTTTTTGTCTTAGTTAAGATATGGAAAGACATGATCTAAAAGGACAGTTTAAAAAACAATGTTTAGACTTGTATTTCTAGTGGTTCCTTGTTAATTAGGGGTTAGTTTGAAAAGAAGTCTAGGGTGAGATTGTGGTAGACACTGAATGGCAGGTTAAGTAAGGAATTTATCTAGTGGATAATAGGGACTCAAAGATGAGTTCTAAGCAATATGCTATTCGTAGGCGTGCAGATAAAAGGTGATAAAAGGTAATTAGGGTAGTAAACATTTTAAAGAAGAAATCAACAAATGTAGTGAATCAGAGAATTTTTGTTCATAATTTTTGCTGTTCCATCATTTTTAGTAAGGTTAATGAGGCCCAGAGAGAACGAGAAACTTGTCTATAATCTTGTAACCAGAAGTAGAATAAGGATTTTAATTCCTTTCCTTATCTAGGTACCTCAGTGTTAAATTGAAGAGTCTGAAATAGTCCCCCTCCTAGAATAAGGTCCTCATCCTTGCTCTAAGGACCAAAATAGCTCTGTCCAGAGAAGAGTGCCCATTCACCGCTGTAACCTTGTGATATCCCTCTGCACATCTCTGGCTAGTCATTGTCTGGTCTTCAGGCAAGTTCTGATACCAAAACAACTTGTGTCCATCAATTCCACTATACTTGTCATTCGCATATGATCTGTGGTCACTGAACAATACATACATACATACCCAAATATATTCTACCTACCATCTCTCCATCCTTCAGCTACTTAAAATGTGTATTGACCTGTGTTCTACTCTTGAAACTTCTCTTCCCCAGTCTTTCAATTGTACCCTTAAAGCCATTACTCTACCATGAATATATCTCCATTTAACTTTACAAGAAACCCCTCTCTCTTCTTTCTCTTTCTCCCTTCCAGAGGACACAACTAAAAGTCACCCTTGAAGACTTCCTCTGAAGAAGCCACTCAGACATTTCACATTTCATATCTTTGGGGACTAAGAAAGGAACACCTTTTCTACTGCTTTTAGGTGATCATGTCTTAGATCAGGCTGCTACCACAAAATACTGTTAATTGGGTGGGTTAAACAACAGAAATTTATTTCTCACAGTTCTGGAGGCTAAGAAGTTCAAGATTCTGGCTGATTCTGTTTCCGGGCAGGCTCTCTTCTTGGCTTGCAGACAGCCACCTTCTCGCTGTGTCCTCACATGATAGAGAAAGAGCTCCCATAATGGAGTCCCACACTTAGAAACTAATCTATGTCTAATTACTTCCCAAAGGTCCCGCCTCCAAATATTATCACATTGGGGGTTAAGGATTCAACTATTTTGGAAGGACACAAACATTCAGTCTTCAACATGTCATAAATCAAACCAAACCAAACCAAATAACTCACTGGCCATTGATACTTAGCTTGCTCTGCTGTATCTCTATCACTGTTATTCATCAGTTTATGGGTTACTCCTTCCCAACTGATAACATACAGTACTTTAATGATTTAAAATCTGTCTAGATAATTCATTTTACAACTTTGTCCTCTTGACTTCGGTAAACTGACTTTTATCATACTTCAGTCACCTATTTTCGGGACCGCATTTTGTGTCTTGCCCTCATCCTAAGCTGCTCTCTTACACAGGAAGAATTCTAGTGTCTCAAACCATAGTTACCCATCATCTGCATCTTTCTGTTTCTTGATCTGCTTTTATTCCATTGTATTTTCAATTTTCTTTCCACATAATGTTTTTCCCCCGGTACTTATTCCTTTTCTTGAATTCCATGCTTGAATTCCATGGTTTAACACCTGAACAAGTGCTGTCGATACCTTCGACCCCACGTTTCCTCTACACACTTTGCTTCTCTAGATCATACTGCTGTGTGCTTTGTTCTTCCTAAACCCAGGTAGTAGAGTTCATGCTGAAGAAAATATATAATATCTGTGTTTGTGGGCACCATAACAAATTGACATGCTTCAATTTCAGCTGGGCCCTCAGAACCAAAAGTCTGACCTCTCTCTTATTGGTGAGCTTCTTTTCCAATCCCCTTTGATGAATAACCTGCTCCTCCCTCCTCAAGCTTTTACTTGGTTGCTACTCTTCACTCTACCAGTCAAAGATTTTGACTCCTAGTTTTCAGTGAAGGTTAAAATTGATTTTGGCCTCTCATTAGACTGTGAACTCCCTGAGGACAGGGACGACGTTTTGTTCAATTTTATATCCTTAAGATAGTGCTTGGCTAAGTTAGACACTCAGTAAATATTGAATAAAGAAATTTACCTTTTCCTGTGCAAAAACCAATTGCCATCTATACCCAAACTTACCTAGTCTAAGAGGATGTGTTTTTCTGACTCACAGAACCAAACTATTTGCTTGTGCCCCAGACCTCATCTCTTGTTCGCTGCTAGGGACTTTGATTCATTAGTTATCACCTGTGTCTTATGTATTCAAATTCTTCCTCTATTGGATCCTTCTTTATAGCTATAAATATTTTCAAGTTTCTCTAATACTAGATAAACTAATAAAAATATTTCTTTAAAATCTGAATTTTTTTCTAATTAATACAAAATGTTCTATTTTGCATCATCTCTAAAATCATTGAAAAAATTGTCTTTACTCCTTAAAGCACCACAATCTGACTTCACCTTAGACCTCTGTCTGGAAATTATTACAATGATCTCCAGTTGTCAAAAGAAACACACTTTAAAGTCCTTGCCTCAGTGAACTTCACCACATCTTCCAAAACTTTTTCCTTGGCTTTTATGATCCTATGTTTTAAATCACTTCTTAGCTTCCAGATAAGCTCCTCTTCTGCTTGTCGACCTGTAAATGCCAGTGTTCCCTGGACACCTGTCCTTGGCCCTCTCTTCTCCCTCATCTTCCTGGTGATTTCAGCTTACTCTGAACTCTATCTAGTAAGAGAAGACTTTATATTACATCACACTGCCTCTGTGAACTAAGGTGTGGATAGTGGGGACTTTTGCTTTAAAGCATGAGACCAAGTGACCACTAGATTTTGAGATGATCTATTTTAGAGTTTCTTAGTGTATTTGGCATTTTATGTTTGATAAGCCTTTGTTATGGGGGCTGTTGTAAATGTTTACTTCGCAAATAAATCATCACTGGCCTTTACTCACTAGCTGCTACTAGTACTCCCATGTTGTGTGATAAGCAAAATTTCTCCAGACATTGACAACTGTCTGCTGCAGGGCAAAACTGCCCCACTGATTTATGGAAAGTGGCTAATAACAATGAGAAAAAGAGGAATGACTAACTTTAGTATTAGGTTCCAAAAATGAGCTCTGATTTCCAACCAATCTGATGATGTTTTAAATGAGATCGTTATGCTGGAAATTTGCACTCCTCTTTACCCTTACCACTCCAATGGACTTGGCTACTTGGCAACGTTTCCTGGAAATTAATTCCACCCCCCAACCCCTTTTGTTCTGTTATTTACTTTCCCTCGAATAAAGGTTGAACAGCAGTAGCAGTGGTGGGAAACCTTCACAGCAGCCGAAGACTGGCCCTTGTGGAGGTAGAAGTGGGGATTGCTGATAACTAACTGTTCATAAAAGAAGGAAAATAAAACTTTTCAGGGGAAGAATTCAAATTGTATCCAATTTACTTTTTGACAAATTACTGAAACTTGCAATGGCTTGGTCTCTTTATGCACAAGAATTCAGCTAATATGAAAACAGAAATTATCCTAGTACATGTTTGAGACTTCATTACTTTTGATTTATATCTTTTTAGATTAAATGCAAATTTAAGTCTTTCCCATATTAACAGACTGTGCACATTTCACGAGAACGTACACTTCTAGAACATGTCGGCAAGAGGACCTCCTTCTAGCTGTTTTTCAGTTTGCTTCAGGGTGAACCAGTCATTGAGAGTAGGGACATGCCTGTGACGGTTTTGGAAAGAATTGATATCTTCGGAGTCGATGTGTAGATTGAAGAGTTTGCTAATTTAGTTTGAGTAGACCAAAACAAAATAAAATAAAAATAAAAACAAAATATGTAATCTCGGCCAAATATTTGTTAAAGAATCTTATAAATTAAATGCAAGAAAATCCTTTCTCTTTCATGACATGATACCTAAGTAGATTAACCATGTTTTAAAAACAGAAAGGAAGAAAAATACTGTACTCAGTGGACCAACAAAACGAATGGTGACAATTATATCTTACTTGAAATCTGAATAAAACTTCACATTTTGCAAACCTGTACATGGAGTACTTTAGACAACCAAAAGGGAAATATTCACTTTTGATAAATAGTTTGAGCTTCTCATTTGTTAAGAGCTTATATTTTCTGAGGTTTCTTCAAGTCGCTCAGTTGCCATGGCTGGCAGCAGCCAGCTGAGTAGAGAGAATTAGAGTTCGGGTTTTCTTTTCTTTCTTTTCTTTGTTTTCATTGGTGTCTCTCATTTGCCCTATTTTGGAGTCACTGGCTTTTTCTTCCTAGAAAATTCAAGACATGCAATTCCTCCTTTCCATTCAACTATGAAACTGTTAACTGGGCAACAGTGGAATGAGGTTCCCCTTAAATGATTCCGACATTCATCAGAAGTAAGACCATTGATCACCTTTTATCTTAATGGATTGGAACTAATTTTTGAAGACCTAGAGTTTCTTCAACCAGAAAGGAAATAAATTATAGGAAACACCAACAAAAACCCACATGCAGTAAACATAAGCTCCAGAGACTAAAAGTCATCTCTTAACCAAACAGATGATCAGTGATGATTAATACCTTCTGCACAAATTTCTCTCTGGAAAACTACCTAGGAATTCTTCGTGTGTAACTTACACGAATTCATCCTTAAAAAGGTACTCTCTTTCCCATCATTCTCTGTTCTCTGCCTACTTTATTTTTTGTATTAATTCTTATGACTATCTGATATATTATACCATAACATTTTTACTTTGTACACTCTAATTTTTTAAACTTTTCAATGTTTTTGTAATAACACTCAAAACAAACACATTAAAATATTATATAAATATGGAGAGAGATGCTCCCAGCTGGCTGGATGAAGTCAATGATCATGTTGAGGAGGCCCATAAGGGAAGGAACTTTAAGCGGCCTCTGGGTACTGTGATGGTCAGCAAAAAGCTGAGGCCTTAAGGCCAACAGCTAGAAGGCAGTGAATTTTGCCAACTACCTGAGTAAGCCTGAAAGCAGATTCATCCCCAGTCAAACCTCCAGGTAAGAATTTAGCCTGTATACTGGTGCAATCAGTATAGAAGATGGTATGGAGGTTCCTCAGAAAATTAAAACTAGAACTATCATATGACTTAGCAATTTCACTTCTGGGTATTTATCCAAAGACATTGAAAACACTAATTTGAAAAGATATATGTATCCTTACTTATAATAGCCAAGATATGAAAGCAACCTAGTTGTCCATTGATAGATGAATGTATAAAAGAAGATGTGATATATATATATGTGTGTGTGTGTATGTGTATGTATGTATGCATGTTACATATATATAATATATACACACACACACTCATATGATACACACACGCACACACACACATGCATGCACACACTGGAATATTACTCAGCCATAAAAAAGAATAAAATCTTGCCAATCTTGTTAACTATAATGACACAGATGGACCTAGAGGGTATTATACTAAGTGAAATAAGTCAGAAAAAAAAACTGTATGGTTTCACTTATATGTAGAATCTAAAAAAATAAAATGAACAAACAAAACAGAAACAAACTCATAGATACAGAGAACAAATTGATGACTGTCAGAGGGGAGGAGGTTCGGAGATGGGCAATAAAAGTGAAGAGAACTAACAAGTAGAAATTGTCCGTTATAAAATGTCACAGGGATATAATGTACAGTATATGGCATGTAGTCAATAGTATCATAAAAACTGTATACAGTGACAGTTGCTAGATTTATTGTGGTGATTACTTCGTAAGGTATAGAAATGTCTAATCGCTATGTCGTACACTTGAAACTAATATGATATTGTATTTAAACTACAATTAAAAAATAAAAATGAAGTAATAAATAAATTAAATATCGAAAAAAAAAAAAAGAGTTTGGCCTGGTCGATATCTTGATTGCAGCCATGTGGGACCCTGAGCATAAGACCCGGCTAAGCTGTGCTCTGATTTTTGAACCATGAAAACTGTGACATAGTTTATGTATATTGCTTTAAGCTACTCAGTTTAGGGAAATTCATTATGCATCAGCAGAAGCTAATATAAGAATTTTAACATATCAAGTTAAAGAACTATTTTTTTTTTTTTTTTTAAATTTCAGAGTTCGGGAGTTTCCGGGTATTTTTACTCCCCTGCTCCTGCCAGGCATCGAGGGAAGAGGCACCCTGGGCTGTGAGATAGCCTGAGATTGGCTCTACACGCCAAACGCAGCAACGTCCGCACCTGCTGCTCGAGGCCCTATGTTTCTTCTGTTACAGCTTAAAAGACAAGCGTCCAGTGGTGTGCTGCACTGACTAGCTAAACGGGGTGAAACAGAACTCGCTTGTTAGGGCCCAGTTAACATTCATTATACAGACTTTTTTTTTTCAGACCATCTGTTTTCTGCAGTTTGGCTCTCTATTTGTTGTTGATAGGCATTTGACAGATTAATCTGAGGAAAGCATTATATTTGATCACAAGGGGTATTTAAAAGATGTTATGGTCTTAAGCGGACAGTAAAACAAATAAACATACAACAGAGGAATAAAGAAGAAATGTGAGGCCAGAGGGATTTTAGAGATTACCTGCTGCTAAGGCGCCTGCAAATTAATTTGTGCTCTGTTGCACTTGTTTCTCATTCTTTCCTCTGCTGCTTTTGGATTTCACTCGGTGAGTGATCCCAAATGTAAACCACCAGTAGTAGTCGGACAGATTTAGGTTTATTTCCTTGCTGTCCCATCACTCTTCCTTTGAGGTTCTGTTTCTCCAATTATACATTGCATAGATGTTTTTATTATAGTGGATTGTAGTATATATTGAAGAAAAAAAACCTAAGAAATCACAATCCAAAGAAGAGTAAAAATAAAAATGTCCCCCTCCCCAAATATCTGGGAATAGAGTGGATAGCCTTTATGGACATGGGCAAATTGTATGCAAATATGTGTTTCATTATAATTATCCCATTCTGCTAATTGCTCAAGGATTAGAAAATCAAAGAATGATTTAGGGAGTTTGTAACAGCATCTAAAAAATTACTTGCATTTTATTACAAACACACACTCTAGTTCTTTTTTTTTTTTTTTTTTTTTTGTGCCATTACCTGTTTGACCTGAGATATATCAGGTCAAACTAGATAGGTCTGGGTCTCAGTCTCCTAATCTATACATTAAGGCACTAAAAACCAATTGCCATGAATTGTGGTTCCATTGTGATCATAATGCACAGCTCATAGAGTTGTTTGAAGGCTGAAATGAGAAAAGAGACTTTCCATTGTGTCTGACCTATGGTAGGTGCAAGGTAAATTCATATAATAATTTTTTTCCTTTTCCTTTCTCTTGCCTTCTAGTTTAAGTTTCTATCTATGATTTGATAGGGAGGCAGCAAAAACTAGACATTATTTGAGAATAAGTTGGGACTTCCTAAGAAGAAAGTGAAATTTCTCTCACAACTGAGTAATTACATTTAATATATTTGTTTACAAATGGCTCTGTCTCAATCTGAACATTATACCCATAATTACAACATTCAGGCAGTGATACTCCTACACAGGTTAATTCCCGGGACTGTACATTACATTGAATTCAGTTGGGACTTCGAATACACACGTATGCTATGGCGAGTTCTCTTTATTTTCTAGGTTATGGCAATGACAGGATTGTTTATTGCTTTCTATTGTCCTGTTTTTTATTGTCACAACAATAAGCATAAAGCCACTTTGTAATTATGTAGCAGAAGAGCTTAGGGAAAGGCATTGCATGAATACAAATTAGATTTCTCATATAAATTGTTTCCAACAGTAAGTGGCATTGACCACTGATATGTTCATTTTATTGCATTCTGAGTGGGATTACCTGTTAGTATCTAGGCATTGCTTATTTAATAGAGACATCCTTTCTGTATTATGAGTCATTTACATAATTTTAACAAACTGTCAAGCACATTCAAATGTGTACTGAAAGATAAGTGGCCCAATGACATCTACCACACAACACAGACTTATTTATTCTACCTGCCATAAATATTATGTGAAGACTGAATAATAAACTGTAGCTCTTGTAATTGAGGGACATATGATTCGAGCCTGGAGGTGGAATAAGCCACATGTAACCACGACGTGTTCATGACACACGATGGCTAAATTAGTGGTTGAGACTGTAAGTTCTGTTTGTGTTGAGAGGAGGTGAATTAATGATTAAATAGAGCTAGAATAACAGTGTTTCATGGGGAAGCAGAATGTTAAAGAATTTGTTTTTTCATAAGCAGAATAAAGTGCCAGTGTGCAAAATATTTCTGAATGTGACTTTTAACATTGCCAAGGCATAGTTAAGTTCCTGGCAATTTGTAAAAATCTAGCAGCAAAATAAAAATTTAGGGGGAAGGCAACTGCCACCACCAAAATTAGATAACTTCAGTGTGTTGCAGGAGAGTAAAACTAAGTTATTTCTCTCTATGCTACTGGCTGCAAAAGGACTGAAGGTGCCAGGTATACTCCCTTCTCTAACCCTCCTGCTTCCTCCAGGCCTCGGTTCATATTTTCAGAGACTACCTTTCAGACACTACTTCCTGTAAAATGGCAATCCCTGTTCCTGCCCCGCCACCTGACCTAGCTCTGGTACTTCTTGTTTACCTTGTACTACTTAATTGTTCTACCAAGACCTTATCATCGTAATGCACACACGCTTCCAATTATCTGTTCCTCTCCTGGAATGTGAGCTCTACAAGGACAAATATTTTTATTTTTCATTCACTTGCTATTAAATACCCAGAGCCTAGAGGAGCACCTAGGGCGTAGCAAGTTACTCAAGAAATATTTGTTTAGTGGGTGAATACAGCACTGAAGTAAGTATCACTGCATCAAACTGCAAAGATGTCCTGTGCTAGAACATGGCGATTTGTACATATTGACACCTTTATTCATGCTCTTCAGATAACTGAAACCACCTTCTAACATGTGGGACGTCTGAACTTGCATGAGTGCCAGGCGTACACACATTGTTGCCCGGGCACCACCAGCGTAATTATTGACAGAGGGGGAGTTTCTGTCCATCTGGCAGTGTAGGTGGACAGACATCAAGTTCAGGGCTTCCATTAATGGCAGGGGAAAATATGGCAGGTTGTATATGGCTGAAGCGAGATCTCTGGGCTCACTGTAACCCCATTCAAATGTCCCTTTCTTAACAATATGAGACTAGGCAACCAATCAAACGCAAATCCCATAGTTCTCTAACTGCTGTTGCCAGCATTGCGAAAGGCGAAGTGTATTTTTTTTTAATGGTTACAATAGACAGACTCATAGTCCAACAATGGGTTAAAGCTTCTGAAAGCCCACCTGTAAAAAGCTACAATTACTAAGATTTACTGACAGCAATCGTGACAATAGAGAACGATTTTCTTAAAGCTAATTCGAACAATCTTTGGAGCGGTCATTTGCAGCAGTAAATAGTTTGCTGCTGCAGTAGATTTAAAGAGACTTTTTTTTTTCCCACTGTGGAGCTAAACCAAACACATACTGCAGCTTCCTTGGAAAAGAAGGAAAGGAAATGTGGGAAACACATATATCTTATTAAAAGGCATTCATTTGTCTGTTCTCAAACTAATGTGCCATGCCATTACTTAACTACATAATGAGTGAAACATCAGAGCATAATTAGGCATCACCTATGACAGCATGAGCTGTTAATCAAACAACAATTTTAAGGGTTGTCATGGAAGGGAGGTTCAGGTTTATTCTTGGATTTTTTTTTTTTTTTTAAGTAGTACAAGCTGCTAGGTGAAGCTCTGAAAAAAGAAAAATCAAGACTGAAATATCAGAATCTTTCTCTTTAACTGAAATAATATATGTCTATTTATCCTTAGGGGTTGTCATTTCTATTTGGAATTGCCTTCAAGATTCTCTTTTGGGCTTCTCATTGCTGAAAGTATTTTAGTCTACTGAAAAGACACAAATGAAGTTAGGAACTTCAAGTTCTTGGTTAAATTTGGTTAAAATTTTGGACAGGTAAATTTCATTGCTTTATGTTTATCTCTCCCTTATCATAATTCACATGAAGATTAAATGCACCGAAGCCATTTTTATACAGTATTAAAATAGCTTGCAGATTTAAAAAAATTTAACCTTGTTAATTTACTTAGAAACAAATGAGACTTGCCTAGTTTAATTGTTTTGCAACTTATTTCCTTGAAATTACTAAAATTTACTGCAGTCTGTAGACTTTTCCTTAGCTGCTTCTCTAGATGCTTTAAAACTTTTATTCATTATGTTAGTGGATGATTGCAATATCTATTTTACCCATACCGACGAAGTACCACTCCCATGAAGCCTTGGAACCTATAATTTTAGTTCTCCGTTTCGTTGGCTTGAAGAGTGAAATGTGACTGCTCAATTGAGTTTTGAAGTTTCTCTGCGTTTGAAAGAAGCCCAGCTGCTCTGCTTGACATGGCCACGGAGACGTCTGCGCTCCCCAAACACATTTGCTCCTTGGGCTGTGCCTATCAGAGCTACAATACTGCTCACACCAGAGGACAGCTGATTTCTTCCCGCAGTACAACTTTATTCCCCCAGGACGGCTAATGATCAATAGTCATATCTTCTAAGAAGATGCCATTTGTCTGTAGGAAGACAGCTAACGGGAGCCTCGAGAGCACTAAATGGAGAAAAATAAGTTTTATTTCCGTTCGTGATGAGGTTGGTAGGCAGTTCAGCAAATGAAACAAGAAAGGCTGAACTAAAAGTCCATAGGGTGGGAAAGTCAGCCTGACTACTTTATAGAAACAACAGAGCAGCTACAGGCAATAATCGCAGCACCTTAGAAGCAACCTAGAAATTGACTGCAGTCTGGCATCTGATCAAAAAATGAAAAGAAGACCATTATGATACTTTTAAATGAAGGCAGATCTATGAAGTAGGGGTTTTGAAAAGGGAGTAAATACAAATTTTCAGCAGGGTATGGATCTTAGACAATTAATTCAGACTACTGAAATTAAAGCTAAAATAAAACCAAACAAAAATTAAAGTGATATCGTGTCCCAATTACAGCTGAAAATAAAGGGAAATAAGTGTGACGTCCATATTGGTCCATTTTTGCAAAAAAAACCCCCAAACCCTCTTAGATAATTAATTTTATAACATTATATAATATTATGATATTTATGGGTTGACATACTACACTTCCCCTTTCTCTTAGGAACGAACACCAGATACAGAAGACGCCAGATGAGGACATGATTCTTACTTTGGAGGATTGTTGATCAGTTAAGAGCAAATGCCATGAGATGTGCATCTCAAACGTTCTATGTTGCCACAAATAGCCTTCTGGCATTCTTGAGTGATTTATCTTTCTAAATACTTTTTAATCTTGGGAATGAGAGAGGAAATCAGCAATAGTTGTTGCCTTCAGAGAGGGAAACTGAGGGATTGGAAGATGGCAGAGGGAAAGAAACTTTTTCACCATATGAACCTTTGTACCTTTTGAAATTTGATTCATGGGTATGTATTATTTGTTCAAGTGTATATTTTAAAATAGACATTTTCAAATTCCTATATATTCAATTATTTAAATTACATATTTGAAATACGTAATTAATCACTTTTCAATACTTAATATCACTCCCTCTCTCGGGCTTGAGTTTTTGGGATGTGCTTGCTTCTCCAGTCCCTAATAAATTCCAGGACTTAACATAAAGGTGAAATTATGTACCTCCAAAGACCCAGTCACTTGAGTATAGCCATCTCTCACTTCTTCCTTATTTTTAACCCACCTTGCCTTAACATTAGGACACTTTAAAAGAGATTCTTTTTACTTTCATAATCGCTCACGAGAAATATTGACAGGGGCAAACACTCATACATACACATATGCATAAATACTGATAGGTAATAATAGGTGTATATTAAATCTTGAATTTTCTTTTGAGAAAAGAATGCTTTAGCCTCTGGAAGAAAGTCAAATACAAACCGAATGTAGGGCTGTGAATAATTCAGGAGGGAGTTCGACGCAGAACAGATTCTATTGGTCTTTTGCTACCTGGCACCCCTGGAACTTGGCTAGAAAACATCTTCTGGCGACTTTCCTGTCTTTTTCATAGGAGAGATGTTATCAATTCAATAGGTGTGTATAAAAAAGGAGAGGAAGTCCTTCCGCTAGAAGCACACACGCTTGAGATCGGGGCTATCTTATCCGCAGGATCTCTCTCTCCCCATTTTCCCACTTTCCTATGTCCTCTCAGCATTCTAAAAGTAAAAAGGTAAACATTAAAAAACTATTTTGGGGGGCTCAAAATCCAGGTCTAGGTACACTTACCCCAATTTTCATGGGTTCAAATTAGCCTTCCTACTAGTTCACTTGTTAAATTGTCGCCAGAAAGAGTATAATACAGAAGAAAGCAAAAAGCAATCTTCCAACTGTGGAAATTGAGGGAAAGTGTGTACTTAACAAGAAAGAAGAGCAGTACTTACCCATTATTGTGATTTCAGAGAAAAACAGTACCGTAATGAAGCACAATTACTTTTTGAAGTGCTTGTTATGCATGAACTAGAAAAAAATGTCACAAGCTTTTCCCAGGACAGAACCCAAGATCCTGGGTAATTGGCAGTTACAAATTAGTGGTGATCAGTTAAAGTATGCCTTATTGCTGAGAAGCCACCTCATTTTAAACATCTCCAATCACTTGCACCACTCTTGAAACTTAATCACCGAGGCTTTTCTGAATCGGAGCTGCCATGTCAGCCTTGGAGCCATTCTATAGACCTATAATAGGAATTGATGATATACTGTTCATCTTCTGCCCCAATAAGACCTGAATCAGACACTAACATAAAAGATTTCAGCTGAGTGGGTTTAAAGAGATGATAAAACAAGTATAGAATATTCAGGAAACTAGAATTATTTGTAAATTTCTCATTACCTAGGGGGAAAAATTCTTTACAGTCTTTTAATCTTTAATTTCTGTCCTCATTGAGCTTTATTAAGAGAGAGCTTTGGATGTCAGTATGCAAAGTCAACATAAAAACTGATTTCATTTGTATAATTAGCAAAAAAATTGGAAAATTAGATAATCAAATTCTATTTATAATAGTAGCAAAACATCAGATACTTAGGAATAAATTTAGTGAGGGCTGTGTATAACCTATACACTGAAGACTAAGAAACATTGCTCAGAAAAACTAAAGAGGACTTATACAAGTAGAGAGAGATGTCTAAGGACTGGAAGACTTATTGTTAAGAATCGATTGTTCCCCAATGGATCTACAGATTCAATACGATCCCAATCAAATAAGCTTTTAAAAAAATTAGAGTCTTATTGCTGCTGTGCCTCTTAATGGCTTAAAATAATGCAGTTTCTTATAGTTCTAGAAGCCAAAAGTTTGAAATGAGGTTAACATCAGAGTTGTCAGGGCTGGTTCCTACTAGAGGTGCCAGGGGCTACCCTGCTCTTTGCTTCTTCGTTCAGCTTCCATTGGCTTCCAGCATTCTTTGCCTTGTGGCTATATCACTCCAATCTCTGTCCCTCTGTCATATTGCTTTTCTCTCTTCTCTTCTGTAGTCAGATTTCTCTCTGCCTGCCTCTTTTAAGGATACTCATGATTATATTTATGTCCAACTTGGATAATACATGATAATCTCCCCGCTCAAGATCTTTATTAAATCTTCAAAGTCTCTTTTGTCATATAAAGTAACATTTCCAGGTTCCAGGGACCTGAATATCTTTGAGGACCATTATTATGAAATTTGTATAGAAATACAAAGAAGGTAAAACAGAATATACATCCTGGAGAAGAAGAACCAAGTTGGAGGACTGATGCTACTTGGTCTCAGTGAATATCGCAAAGCCCCAGCAATCAAGTCAGTAGTTTTGGTACAAGGATAGATGAAAGGCCGGTGTAACTACTGGGAAATAACACTTTTTCAAATCTCTCAGTGCTCCTTTATACGGTCCTGGCTGTCTGAGCCGTATTGCCGTAAAGATAACGTTTGCTTTCACTTCCTCTAGAAACGTTTTCACATGCCACAAGAATTGGATCTATAACTTAAAAACAACAACAACAACAGCAACAACAACAACAACAACAACAACAAACAACAACAACTTGTCATCCCCAAAGCCAAATGGCTACACGCTAGGTACCTAGAGTAGCTCCAAAGGTGGCAGAGAGACTAGAGTATTAGAGTTTTAGGCATTGACATTTCAAATAATCCAAATTTCTGCATAAGTAATGCTGAATTTTCTGATTCCTTGTAAATAAAAACTGATTCTTTTTGCCAAAAGAAGTTGAACTCCCTCTTCCCTTCTCTCAGTCTATAGAGCATTGATGATGATAAAACTTCAGTGTATGTAGGATTCACCCTGAGATTCCTAAACTGAACCTGTAGAAATTTATTTACAGTATGTCTGGGAAGGGCCCAGAAATCTATCTTTTTAACAAACATCCAAAGAATTTCTTATGCAGGTAAGTCTAAGGGCCACTCTTTAAGGAACATGGCCATTTTCTCTCCAGAGAAAATGACCATTCAAAAATACTTGGTGAAACAGACAGGCAGCAATTTTCAAATCACCACAGAGGAAAACAAAGTCTTCCATGGAAGTCAATTAGCAACATGAGGGAAATAAAGTGGGGCACGGAAAAGGCATCACAATGGACTAACGTATTCCTAATACTAGTCCTAGTGATTAAAGTCCCCAAAGAGGAGGACCTAGGAACGATATCACGAGTTCATTGTTTTATCATCTTTATTGAGTTCCATTAAAGAGTAGTTTTCATTTTATAAGTACCATTAAATGATTATTTACTGGTGACAGGAACTCTCCTATTTAGATTCTCTCTCTCTCTCTCTCTCTCTCTCTCTCTCTCTCTCTCTCTCTCTCTCTCTCTCTCTCTCTCTCTCTCATCTATCTGTATTTTCTTATTCAATCCCTGCAAAAGGGGTATATATTATGTTATCTTCAGTTTTTAGATGGGGAAACTAAATAAATGGCAGAGCCATATCAAACCCAGGCTGTTTGACTCCATTGCCTGTGTTCTTAACCCAATATGCATTGTTACATATAACAGTATTTAGAGAAATAGTTTTGTAAATAGAAATCTGGATGAGCTGGCTCCTAAGTGACTATTAGATACAAATTTGTTATGCAGAGTGAGCGTAACCAATAGGCAACAGCTTTTTTTTAAGGCAGATGTGAAGTGCATTTGGTAAATGGTCTAGTTTAGAGGTGCTCAAGGGAAATTTAGTTAAGTAAATGGGTGACAAGGTAAGCCGGGGCTGTATTGGAAACAGGGAGGTTTGTGCTCCATTCAGAGCAGGATATCTGGGAACCCTTGGAGATGTGACATAATGCAAGGTTTGAGAAGACTAGTTTGACAATACTCTCTAATACAAGGTGGGATGTAAATTAGAAATTAGAGGTGAGGTGATCAGTTTTGAGGAAAAGAAGTAATAAATTCAGATATTTGTAGGGTATACTGACATTCTCAGAACCTTAGAGAAGACCTAGTTCCTGTGGCCTTTATCAAAGCTTTTTCACTTTGGTTTCAAATTACTGAACTTCTTAATTATGAAAACCACTGCTATTTCTTCTTTCATTAGATTATCTCGGGCTAGTTTTTAAGTTGGGTAAATAGAGTTCATGCCAGGTAATTATGTATGTCAGGGTTTGGAAGAAATTTGATATGTTTGGAAATAAACTGTGCAGTTGCTCACTTCAACTAACCTTTCAGTCCATTTTAGTTTCTTTTGGAAATGCATATAACTGAGTTTTCAAAACTGCCTCTTTCTTTGAATATGTAAGCTTTCCCCTTGTCCTACATTGCAGCTAAGCTTTGCAGAATTTTATTACGAATACAACAAAGTCAGCGAAAGTTTTCCATCTCTTCTGTCAGTGTCAATATTGTATACAGTCACGTGCTGCGTAATGATGAGATACATTCTGAGAAATGTGTCTTTAAGTGATTTCATTGTGCAAACGTCATAAAGTGCACTTGCACAAACCTAGATGGTATAGCCTACTACTGTCATTGTAATGTGCTAAACTTTCATACAACTGGAAGTACAGTAGGTTTGTTTACACCAGCATTTCCACAAACACATGAATAATGCATTGTGCTATGACCTTCTGATGGCTATGGCATCACTAAGTGATAGAAAAGTTTTAGCTCCATTATAATCACATGGGACCACCACCTATATGATGGTTTGTTACCATCTAACCATTTATGTGGTTCATTATTGACTGAAAGGTCATTATGTGGCACACTTAGAATCATTTGAGCATCAGAACACTGGAGTTAAACTGCATCATTAGATGACTGTCTGTGGCAGGGTAAAAGTCTTAGTCTTGTTAGCGAGTGTGGACTGCTACAATTTACTGCTGAAAATAGTCCTGTATCCCAGTAATTAAAACAAAATTGATGATTCTACTTAGCTTACTTTGGAAATGATAGGAATTTTATTCATGGAAGCTATTTGATACATCTTCATGGTGCCAGTACAAATGGCAAATTCAGTATAAAAGTTAATCAAACATTTATTTGCAATTTGATAAATGAAAAACTGACTGATTTCCTCACATCTGCTTTCGTACTAGTTGTTTGGTTCATATAGACCCTTAACTTTTCTTAATTAAGAAAATATATCAAATATAAGTAGTTCCTTACTGGATAGAATAGCCTGAAAATTCAACTACACTTAGATTTTTACTTATTATTATTAATGACTAAAGCAAAAAACCTCAACAGTAGAAGAATAAGAGCAGCAGCAATCATTTAGTGAGCAACTAATATGTGGCAGGTACTATGCATATCTTTTCTTTGTAAATGGTCATATATTTTCATTACAATCTTATGAGCTTATGTTAATAGGAAAGAAAACTACAAATCAAAAAGTTAAATAATTGTGTAAGAAGTCACAGAGCCTATAAGAGAAAAATCGGGATTTGAATCTAAATTGGTCTAATCTCAAAGCCTGATGATCCTTCTTCACATGATACTGTTCCCCATAATAGTAACATGAAAAGTATAATAAATATATTAAACTGCTATTTTAATATAAGAAGTACAAAGACAGATTGTGGAGTAAACCTTCTTTTTTCATTTGTAAGATGAATCGGCATCTTGTTAAGGATCAGTGAAATATAAATGTAAAGACAGAGTGCAAAACAAAGCTTTGGCTCCCTCTTTTTTAAGCAGGTAACCCTCAAATCTCTATCTCTTGCTCTGACATTTTTCAGCTCCTCAAACTCAAAATGTCACCAACTGAGCGCATTACCTTTCCTCTCATGTTTATTTCCTGATTCTTTTCTGCCAGTGGCTCTATCATCAGTAAGCTACATGGCTTAAATACTGGTGGCAGTTCTGAGTTCTTCCTTTCTCTTCCACCCTACATTACTCAATAGCCAGGTCCTGTTGGCTCTTCTTTATAAATTTCCCTCTTCTATGACTTCACTGTTACTACTCTAGTTCAGGCTGCTTTTATTCTTTCCAGAAATATCTTTTACCTCAAACCAGTCTATTGCTGGTTCCATGGCAATATTTCTGAATCATTGCCTTGATTGTGTTACTAAAATACTCCAAAAACCTTCAGTGGTTCCGCTTAGCCTATATTATTGGGTTGTCAAATAAACTGCAGGATTCTCAGTTATATTTGAATTTAAAAGTTGTATGGGACCTACTTATAGTAAAAAAAAGTATTTCCTTACAATTTAAATTTACTGGGTATCTTGTATCTTTATTAGCAAATTCTGGAAACCCTAATGAATATAAACTCTTTAGTCAGCTGTCAATAAAGGATTCCTGCCAGTGGCTCAAGTTTTATCTATCACTTCTGTTCTTCCTACAGTCCATCCTCCAGTCAAATAATATTGCTCACTGGTCCCGCACATGAGTTATCCTGCTACTATAGACTGAATGTTTGTGTCCCTCCCAAATTAATATGTTAAAACCCAATGTGATGACATTTGGAAGTGGGGTCTCTGGGAGGTGATTAGGTTATGAGAGGGTGCCCTCAATGGGATGAGGGCCCTTATTAAAGAGAACCTAGAAAACCCCTTCTGCAATGTGAGGACATAGTGAGAAAATGGCTGTCTGTGAAATAGGAAGCCAGATCTCACCAGACATCGAATCTGCTGTCACCTTGATTTTAGATGTCCTAGCCTCCAGAAATGAGAGAAATAAATATTTGTTGTTTCAGCCACCTCGTCTATGGTATTTTTGTTACCATAGCCCAAAAAGACCAAGATATCTTCCTTGTGCCTTTGCTGAACCACCTGTCTGTGTGGCCCAGCAAAAATGTTACTCCTTGAAGAAATCTGTGATTCCTCTGAGGACTCCATGGCTCTTGATTTGTATTGGTCTTACTCTACTTATTCAGTCCTAACTTGCTTAATTGTAAGTAGTCTACCTCTTCTCTCTAGTTACTTGTAAGTTCCTTATTTTCACATATCTCCAATTCTAACATTGTTCTTTACACATATTGAATACTCAGTATTTGTTGAAAGAACAAATGAAATAGTAGGAAAGACTTTGAACTCCTGAAAGTAATGATCTTTTCTCATACAAGTAGCACCTATTCCCACAAAGAGAAAAAAAAAAACTTGATGGGGGCATGTGTGAAATGTGTAAATATTCCTCTGCTTTATGGATACTTCACTACAGTCTATTAAAATTGACCAGTTCTTGGGTATTCCCAAGGGGAAAAGGAGCATAAAACTTCTTTCTTGTCCTTTTTTGTGGGACTGATATGTTTCTAGTTTTTACCATAACTCTAAACTACCTTAGATAACCTAGCAATATTTTTGAGACACATATTTCTTATTCATTAGGCAAAGAAAAAGTGACATCACCAGGAGTAATAGAGTCACGTAAAAGGCTAAGTTGGGGTCTGAGAGAGATGCACAGCTTGGACAAGTGAGAAGCTGCTTGCAAACACAGTTAAGATCTGGATGTTGTGGACATGGATTTTCATTTCTACAAAACCTGCATTTTACATCCCTTTCTTATGCACCTTGATATACCAAACAGTTGTTTTTGGAAAGCATCTGTCCTCGATGATACGTTTTCATTCATTTTTCCATCAGTTTATGTTGAGTATTCTGGTAAGTGTCAGGTCTACTGCACTCTTATCGCAACAGATAAATTACATCATTCTGGTTGTTTCTGATCTGACATAAATAAAAAGCTGAAAGACAGCCCAGTTTAGCAATTTGTGGACAAATTTTACATGGCTTTGAGATTCTTTGGATCTGATTTATAAACTATTTTTCAAGAACATATTCACAAGCTCTACCTAGGAACACAGTTTTGGGCTCTCTTGGCCTCATCACTATGTAAATCATCAAGTGGAATACAAATGCCTCACTGCCAAAATAGTCAGAATGACATTCCCACCACTGCATATGGATGAAGCCATGGCTGATAAATTCCTTCTCCATATACACTCTCTTGCTGCATTATTTATGGACTTTGAAAATGCAGGTTGGCTCCTGCAGTGATTTTTTGGCACTATTCTCTTCTTAGTAGGGGCCGTGAGCTGTAACCTGATCCTGGGATGAAAAGCGTTTATCCTTTCCTGACAGCAAAATTGTTACTCTAGAACAACAACGATTATGTTTAAAAAAATGTTTTTTAAGCCTTTACAGCCATAGAAGTTGAAAGGACAATTGAAGATTTCCCTGCTTTGGCTGACCTTATATATCTAGAAAAATATTTTATGTGCTTCTACATAGTCCTTTTTAATTAGAATTGGAGCTTGGATTTTTAAGGCATGTTGTGTTAGCTGAGCGTTTAAATAAATACGCTCAATACTGTTTAGTTCAAATTTTTCTTCCTTTAAGACTCCTTTTCTTTCTTCATTGTGTTAGAGCTATTGGAAGCATCCACAGAGACAGCAAAACTTGTTAAGCAAATTTAATGTAAAGTACAGGTTTTTTTTTTTTTAGGGAGCCACAAAAGGGAAAAGGCCTTTTTGCAACATAGATGTAAAATGAATAAAACACTTCAAATGAGTGAAATAGTTTTCAGGGCAGAAGGGCCTGTCTATAAAATATGTAAAAATTTCACCCGGCAATGAATGCTTTCCCCCTCTAAAACCTGACATTTCCCTTATAGCAACTGCACATATTAAAATAAGCCCAGGGACTGAAAGAATGTGCTCAAGCCAAGGAAATATTTAATAAGCGTGTAAGAAACAGAGATGGGGAGAGGAGAGGTGACAAAGGAACAGGAAGAGAAACTGTCTTCCTTTTCTTTTAAAAAATCTCTATCGTTTCATCTGCCCCGACTTTTTAATGAGCTCTTCTGCTTCTTCATTCTATCTATTCCTATCTGCCATCAAGTTACACGTGAAGGCTGCTTGTTAGTATCTCCCTGAATGATTTTTCTTTTTTTTCCCCTTTGAGGTCATTACTGAAACATAACTCTAAAATATGCGTTTGAAACATGCTACCTTTTCTCTTTTCCACAGTTATTTTTATATTTTTTGTGTTTTGCTTTTTGAGCAAACACAGATTTGTTGGGAAAGTGTGAGTTTGGTTTGAAGATCACCCGGATCCTCTTTTCTTGATGTGTTTTGGATGAGTATAGAAGAATGTCTAGAAGCATCTTGTGTTCTCAGGTGAGTTGTGTGGGGGAAGACTGAGCAGGTAAAATGGAAGCAGGTATTTTGTCAGCAGATAAATATTAATGCAAAGCTGTCAACATCCAACTCACCAAAAGGCTATAGTAGAATACATAAAGTTTCACCATCCATCTATTTTTCTGGTACTATTGGTATTTCATGTTGTAATGAGATTTCATAATATGAGGTAATTTTAGAACAAGTAGTGAGAAAATGACTAGATTCCTTCAGTGTATGGAGAATAATTTAATAAATGATATTGGGGCAGAAAACCCAGCATTGTGTGCTCTGTGTTTACTCATCTCAGTTTAATAAGCAGCGAATTCCATGAGAGCTATTTACTCAATAAGGACTCAGATGGGTCATAGGGTGTTTTCCTCTAAGAAATTTCATTCATTTAGATGCTGAAAGACAATATAAACATGGAACTAAAATTTTATTTTCCAATATACCACTTAAAATGTCAAAGTCAAACTTTAGAAATATTTGTATGACTCATTCTATATTTTGGGAACATTAATTTTCTTTGAGTCTCTATAGTTGATATTTCTGTATTCACTATGTAATATAAATATATTTCTATGTGCATTTCTGGCTTAATTTTTAAAATAATTTCCCCATTAGCATATCTTTTGAATCGAAGTTTACCACTATATGATATGTAGTTGCAAATCCAGCTGCTATTCCTACAAATCAGCACTCAAAGAAACCATGGGGTAATGCATTCCTGGATTGTTATTATGCTTCTATCCCAGAAAATGGGAAATTGTTCCACAAGAATCATCTTTTTCTTGAATATATGTTCTTTAGTGAATGAAAACTGTTTTCGTAAAGTCCTTCCTAAAATTCTCAATAATATTCTTTAGAATATAAACTCATTTCAAGATAACGTGTGCAGTTGCTGTTGAGTTACTTTCAGTAGTCTATATAAGATAAACTATCTCTAAGTTTACTTTCTTATATGACCTTACTTGAAAGGGAATACATATAAGATACTTTGGAAAACAATAAGAGGAAAATAGCAGAAGAAAATCAGATATGGCTCTATTGTCCAGAAAGAACCAACATTCCCATTTCACTTATTTCCTTCCAGATACATATACAAAAACAGTATAAAATTATACTTTTTGACCAAAGAATTGAACATTTATCCATTTTATAATGATTCTCCAAAAGGATCATTTTAAGTATTATTATGTATTATAAGGTTATAGAATATTTATTTCACCATTCTTTGGTTTAATTTTTCAAATATATTTTTGTTATTAAAAATAACTTCACAATGAACATTATTATACATTATTGTTTTAGCTGATTATTTCTTTTAGATTCCTGTATAATAATTATGCACAAACACATTTAAAAACTCCCCCAACTTTGACGTTTCCAAATAGTTTTTCAAAAACATTTTAACAATTGATTTTTTTACCTTGTGAAATCAATTGTTTTCCCTCAATTTGTTAGGAAAAAATCATATATTGTTTGAAATTGCTTTTCTTTGACTATTAGCATTTCTATTATTAGTCATTTCTATTTGTTCATCAGTCTTTTCTATTTCTTTGTGCATTTTCTGTTAGTGTAGCTTATATTTTTAAAATATTAAAATGCTGAGCACAACTTTCAGTTTTTTACTTTAATTCTAGGGATATACAAAAGAGTTCACACATATTATGTTTTATAGAAAAATTAAGCCTCTTATTTAAGCACGACTATTTCTCTGATTCCAGAAGTCTGGTGAGACCACTGTTCTCATTATAAGCATTTGTCAGATGCCTGTGAATCTCCATGCTCAGTGCTAAACAAACTTAATAGCTGAATTCCTTTACTTTAGGCATTTAAGATAACAAATGTAAAAGGTTCAAAAAGATTTTAATAATATAATTAGTCATCTACTTATTCTTATGTAACTGTCTCTTTTAAGAAATTTTAACAGAAAAACTGGAATTTGAAAATAAATTACAATTCAATAAGTTTCAAACAGTTTTCCTTCATTTCAGTCTATGACCCAAAGCATTTAAATATCTGAAAGAGTACAGGTCTTCTCTCTCTTTGGTTAAATGATGTAAAAGCTATAGGACATTGAAGAAAGATACTAAAAGAGATACAAATGAATGGAAGGATATACCTTGCTCACAGATTGGAAAGATTAATGTTGTTAAAACATCTTTACTACCTTAAGTAATACACAGATTCAATATAGTCCCTATTAAAATATCAATGACTCTTTCCTCAGAATTAGAATAATCCTAAAATTTATATGAAACCACAAAAGATCCCAAATAATCAAAGAAACCTTGAGAAAGAACAAAGCGGGAGGTATCATGCTCCCTGATATCAAACTATACTACAAACTACAATAACCAAAACAGTATGATACTGGCACAAAAACAGACACATAGATCAATGAAATGGAACAGAGAACCCAGAAATAAATCTTCATTTATATGCTCAATTAAATTTATGACAAAGGAGGCAAGGATATACAATGGTGTAAAGACAGTCTCTTCCACAAGTGATATTGACAAAACTAGACAGATACATGCCCACCCACAAAAAAAGAAAAAAGAAAAAAAAAAGAAAAAAAAAGAAAAAGAAAAGAAATTGGGCCACTTTCTTACATTACACACACAAAAAATCAAAATGGATTAAAAACATAAGTGTAAGACCTGAAACCATAAAATTCCTAGAAGAAAACATAAGCAGTAAACTCTTTGAATTTGCTCTTAGCAATGTCTTTCTTGATACATCTTGAGCAAGGGAAACAAAAGAAAATAAATAAATAAATGGGACTACATCAAACTAAAATGTTTTTGCAAAACAAAGGGAACCAGAAGCAAAATGAAAAGACAGCCTACTAAATGGGAGAAGATATTCATAAATGATACATCCAATAAAAGGTTACTATCCAAAGCGTATAAAGAACTCATACATTAACACTAAAAAAGGGGAGAGAACTTGAATAGACATTTCTCCCAAGATGACATCTAGATGGTCAACAGAATATAAGACGCTCAACATCACTAATTATCAGGGAAAAGCAAACTAAAACCACAATGAGATATCGTCTCGCACCTGTCAGAATAGCTAATATTAATAAATCAACAAATAAAATGTGGTGAGGATGTGAAAAAAAGGTAACCCTCATACACTGCTGGTGGGATTGTAAATTAGTGCAGCCACTATGGAAAACATTATGAAGATTCCTCAAAAAATTAAAAATAGAGCTGCCATAAAATTTAGCAATTCCATTTCTAGGTATTTATCTAATGAAAACAAAAACACTAATTAAAAAAGATACATATACCTTTATTTTCATTCAGCATTACTAGTAAGAGCCAAGATATGGAAGTAACCTAGATGTCCATCAATCATCAATAGATGAATGAAAAAAGATGTGTACACACACACGCACGCGCGCGCGCGCACACACACACACACGCGAATATTCAGCAATAATAAGGAATGAAATCTTACCATTTGTGAAAATACAGATGGATTTAGAGGTTATTATGCTAAGTGAAATAAGCTAGATGAAGACAATTATCATATGATCTCAATTATATGTGGAATTAAAAAAACAAAATAACCAAATAAACAAAACAAAACAGAAACATAGATATAGAGAACAAACTGGTGGTTGCCAAAGAGCAAGGGGTAGGGAAATAGGAATAAAAAAATTAAAAAGAAATGAAAAATGACAATGGGGAAATAATCTTTAGAATTTATCAACTATTACATGTGAAAGTGAGTATGGAATAGAAGATGGAATATGGTTAGTAGATTTTTAAAATTTTTATTTCATTGTTTTAGGTGAGGCAACCCTTGGTTGACCTCACAGATTGCAAGGACCTTTTCAGCTTACAATCCCTTATTTTTTTTATTTTTATTTTTTATGCCTACAGTACCTGGTCTTCCTAGGTGGTGGTCTCCCATCTAAGTACTAACCAGGCGCCACCCTGCTTAGCTTCCAAGATCTGACGGGATCTTGCTTGTTCAGGGTGGCATGGCTGTAGACAGAGTTTTAAAAATATAATATATATATGTTTTATTTAAAAAAAGACATTGGGGTTGTATAAAGATTATGTTGGTGAGAGCTCTTACGTGTCTACCCTTCTAAAATCAAGAGAAAGGGGATGTGTGGTGTCTACTTAAAGAGCCGAACAGATATTTGTGGTAGTTGAAGATGGGGAGACATGGTGGACTGATACCTGACAATCACCAGAGAAATCTAAAAGATGAGAAATAGATGCCATTTAAGACAAACAAAGCAAAGAAGAGCTGGCACTGCTTGGGTCAACTTGAAAGAAAGAAAGAGAGAGAGAGAGAGAGAGAGAGAGAGAGAGAGAGAGAGAGAGAGAGAGAGAGAGAGACACAAAGAAACAAAGAAACAAAGAAACGAAGAAACGAAGAAACGAAGAAACGAAGAAAGAAAAGAAAGTGTCCAGTCTACTGGGATAGTCAAAGAAAGGGAATATGCCAAGGTGATCACAATGCAATAAGTAAATAATAGGGGAGCACAGGCGCAATCCCCTTCTTGTGAATCGGGGAAGGCTTCCTGGAGAAATGATGACTAAACTGGGATACAGAAGGTGAAAGAAAAGTATTGTAAGCTCAAATATCTGAAAGAGATAGAAAATGAAGTTATTTTAAGTCCTCTTTTAATCATCAGGTAGAAAATGTATATAAAACAGGGACCTTTTAATACAAGAAAACACCAGGTGTAGATGAATAATCCGGATCCTAGGCTTGATATATCCTTTGTTTCACATTCCCTGATTAAATTTAAACATTACCAGTGCAATTGCTTTTGTTTTCTAGTTTAAAAAAAATCCATGGCACATGTACATTTTCACTATCTTTACATTGTAAGTCACTCAGCTATAATGATTTTCCTTTTTCCATTATATCACCCCTCTGTTTCCCAGTGTAGACAGACCTTGGTGCTTGTTAGTGGTGCCTGACTAATGAGCTACTTAAGGGGAACATTCAGATAATTCATTTTTTGGGAGCAATTATGTCACTGGCAGCTGTCAAATGGCAGATTTGAGAGTTTTTTTGTTTGTTTGTTTGTTTAAGGGGAATATTAAAGTGTGAAACTCTTCTAATGTTTTACTAAATATTTATCTTCCTTAAAGGGAAAGTTTGTTTTTCTGATGTTTAAATCTTTCAAATACTTAGATAAAAGCATAAATAGATAGTACATTTATTATTATTTTTTGATTGAGTCTGCTTTTTGAAGGATAATTTCATCTAAGCTGGTCTAATGTTTCTTCTCCTTTAAGAGTTAACTGGTATTATTTGCAATACACATTATTATGCAGCAATGATTCTATATAATTGCTTAATCATGATTAATATCACCAGGTGAATTCAGAATGTCATGTTGAGGAAAATTCCATAATTTGAATCAGCCCAAAAGAGAGCTAATAATGAGATGTGTAGGGGAGAGGCAGCGATAAAGCAGACTACAGAAGGCGAGGAAGTAAGCTGGAAATGGTCCAGTGACAGGCTCATGTAGTTTCGTATCAGCATTTTTTTTTTAAAAAAAGATCTGACATTGTCATTTTTCTTTGGCATGGTTATTATTATTTTAGTCCCCTTTCACTGGCAATTATTGAACAGCATTCTGAATAAAAGCTAAATAAAATGACGTAAAGCCTGTTTTATTAATGGAAGAACATTTATACAGCTCAAGCCCCCAAGAATTGAGTATTTAAATTTGTAAACTCCCTGTATTTGACTTTTCCCTCATGGATTTCTGCAGCTGAATGAGCTGAAGCATCACCAGTGTTCAAATAAGCTTTTCCAGGCTATTAAAAAGTAGATCTACAAAGTAAGAATGCTTCAATTTTGCTCTTCAATATGGTTAGCAGATATTTTTTAAAAATTATGTAAATTACTTGTGGGCAGGGAGAATTTTTCAGTTTTGAAAAGTAAATATGATCGGTGACTATTGCCCTCTCATTGATCTGGGATAGTTTATACTCTGGTCATGTGCTTACACTTAAAGACAGGCCACTTTATACTTGATACTGGCTAGCTTGGTTAGGTGGGAAATTCCAATGAGTTTTCTGGGAAATGAGAACAGTGGAAGAGCATATAGACATCAATATTATCCTTGAAAAAAAAGATACAAATGTCTTCTCTCATCAGCTTATCCTAAATAACACTGTCTGCAATTTTCTGGATTCCACTCCTGAATTTGGAATACTACGCTCAATTAAAGGATGGTTCCTAAGGGTTCCACTCCTTCATGTGAATGTGTAGAATCATCCAGCAATCCCCCATGAGGCTTCCTTTAATTCAGAGTCAAGGTCGACGAAACAATTTTTTGAGATTTATTAAGTGGTCTAGCTATAGATTCCCCAACTCGTGACCCCTAATTTTTCCTTTCTGAAAAACAGGAATGGTACCTCTGGGAACAGGCTGTAGAGGGGACAATGTTATTCTACAGTCCTGCCTATTCTTAACTTATCTAGCCAGGCCCAATCTGTTCCCCTACTTTTACCTTCGCACATGTTTGCTTCACTATAAGCAGTGAAGAGTCCAGCCGGAGAACTGCTCCCATTTTAATTCTTTTTTGGTCTACACATTATTTGAGCTTTATTTTCTTACTTGCATCTTTCCTGCTTTCTACATTAATTACTGATGTTGGTCACTGCAGTTAGGGAACTGTGAGTTCCTTTGTTTTCTCACTTCTTTGGGCTCCTTAGAACCCACCGACCATTAGGGGTGCTAAAGTATGAGAGGTACCTCTGCCTTCTCTCCATTCAGACCTACATTGAGGTTGAGGTATGGGGCTCAGACCACCCTGCAAAAGAGCAGTCTTAGCATCCAGCAGTGAGTAGAGCTGTGAGGCAGATCAGCGTGACCAGTATCCTCAACCCTCTGCTTTGTTAGTTGATCGGGGGAGTAGGCAGAAAGGAGCAGGGTGAGGGAAGTTATTTCTGGGGAAGCTGTGGGGAAGCAGGCCGTCAATGTTCTTGAGAATAGAGAACTCTACTCGGCAGAGGGGGATCATCACAGCAAAATCAGCATCTCGAGGGAAGGTGGGAAGATAGAAGCAGAAGAGCCAGAGAGACCTGTGTTGGAGAAGTTTTATAAAAAGAATCTTAAAAATACTAATACTAATTATAACCATTAGGTTACCCGATGACCCAAGAATTTCACTTCTAGGTATATTCTAGAGAAATTCTGGCACATCAGTACACGCAAATACACTCAAGAATTCTCACAGCAGCCTAGTGTACAGAGCAAAATGGTTTTAGGTTCAGTATGTTTCTTTCGTCCCAGCCAAGGCTGAAGGCTGAGGACCACAGGAGAGGTTCTGAGAACCACCACAGTGGTTGGATCCAGTCACCTTCCTACAGGGTTGACTGAGGGATTCCAGTTTACATAGCTGACCCTTTCTTTACCCTCTCCACAATCATCAGAAGAAGCCTGAGGGGTAAGAAAGACTACAAACACTTCAGAGACTGTAGGATTTGTGAAGAAAACCTATTCAATCTCTCTGAAATGTCCCAGGAGAGTCACTCCCACAGTTTATGGGCGCCTGGGAGACAGAGAAGCCAGCATTTCACTTCACGGTGGGACGTGCATGGTGGGTGCTTCAGGAAGAGATGGCACAGTGGGCACTGCAAGGCGCAGACTTCCAAACCAGCCTGCCCCCGTGTGGCTGGGGCAGGAGACCTGATAGGGTGGGTGAAATTGTTGACCGCAGTCTTACCTGAGTGACAGGAGACATGACTTCCAGAACAATTCAATATGACAGCCAGTTTTGTATCAGTGGGAATATTTGATTGGATCTTGCAAAGGACTGACATGTCCAAAGGAACCAGATTGTTTACATGGATTTAATAGGTAATAAGCCAAGGTGGTCTGTTTCTTCCAGTTTGAAAAATTTAATGGCTTCCATCTCATTGGCCAGAATAATCCTTAGCCATACCTCCCTTGAAGAGGGCAGGGAGTTTCACCCCCTATGTACCCAGCAGCAGAGAAGAAGTGTTAGCCATCATTGATAATTTTTGATACATCTTCCCTATTACCTGCACAGATGAAGTTTTTGGATGAATCTAGACTAGTGGAGTTCCGGGACATTGCTTTTATATTCTGTCCCCTTCCTTTTGCTGTGATTATTGGACAAGCAGGTAGACAAGTGAGGCAGATGAAGGTAAATTCCAATGTTATTGACACTTAATTTTACTGCAATGAGTCAAACCTCCCTGATTAATTGGTTATATGTATAATAGAAATCAAGAAAAGTCTCAATATCCATCAGGGAGGGAATGAATTACATGAATATATTGTAATAGTTATAAAGCAATTAATTTTCATATATAGGAACATGGATAAATCTCAATTGTAATGTTAAATAAAAAACATTACATAATAGTAAGTACTGTATAACATCATTTATGTAGAATACAAACATATACAACATTCTAGCCTATACTTTTCAGTGATATACAGCTGTGTATGTCTGTATATGTGTATGTGTGTGTAAACATCAAGATACACCAGAGGTATATACCACATTTATGATATTGGTCAACTCTTGAATGAGAAGGAAAGAAATAGAAGTTGCGGGTAAGAGGGAGCCGAATGATACTTCAACTTTACATGTAATGTTTACTTACTCGTTAATCTAAAAATGTCTATGTAAGCATGACATAATCTTTGCAATTATCAACAATTACAAAGGTAGAAAGATGTGCATTTGTTCAATTATGCACTTCACCTTTTCCTGCTTTTATGATTTATCAAAAATTATAAAAACCACAATGAAAAAACAAACAGAAAAAATATAAAGGAACTATAAGCTCAATACAGTTTTAGTTTGAGGGGACAGATTCCATATATGTTCAGTTGTCTGTGTAGGAAATATCACCAGAATATTTATGGAATGTTTCTCATATGTTATGTGACACATTACTTGGTATTTTCTAATTAGTTCATGAACATCCTGATTTACATGTAGTTTGCATAATTCTGCAAGATGATGTTAAATTCAACTGATGTTTCTACTTTGGAGGTGATTGGAGTTTAGAGGTTGTAGCTGGAGAGTTCAAATTCTCAGTTTAATGCTTCCTAGTTGTATGACCTTAGGCAAGTCTCATCATCTATTTGAGCCTCAGTTCCTCACCAATAAAATGGGGGAAATGACTTATGTTTCACTTCTCAGGCTGTTGCTAAATCATATTACCTGTGTGAAAACATTTTAAAGCCTAGGTGGCACCATAATACATTAATTTCTGAATCTGAATTTTATTAATTAAAGAAATAGATTGTTAAGGGAAGGAGCAGTGAAGTGGGGAGACAGGAACATGAATTTTCTATTTCAGCATAGCACCTGCTTGCAAAACCTCAAGACCAACAAAAACGGAATTTTCATTTTCTTTTCTGTTTCTGAAGAATGGCCTGTAAGACTATGCATTAGATTTACACAGGGTGAAGGTGAGCCAAGGCCTGACGTATACCAGATGCTTAATCAGTAGAAGCACTGTAATTAATTATTATCTCTACATATTTACATAGTTATAGGGTTAAGTAAAAGTTAATGGGAAAAGAAGATGAAATTGGAACCCCTTCAGGATTTTTGCTAAGAAAACAATATCAGATAACACACAGATATAGTCCTGCACTCCGGAATTATTTCAAAAAAGATCAACTTAATCTTTCAAAAAATACTTTTGAAACATAGTTTTAAAGTGAAAGTTTGTCAGTTTTATAATGTATGATATCTATATCCAGATGAAAATAAATCTATCTCAATATTTTGCAAATGAGTTTTTAATGCAAATGACTTTGAAACAGAGGTCAACCTTATAAAGTCAACCTATTTTAGTTCCTAGAGTAAATGTACAAACGTGTCTTTCTTTTAAAGGATGCATTAATTTTTTAATAATCCTACAGCCTTGTTATTGAATTTTTATAATTTACATAAAAGAAACTCCTGAAACAACTGTTAATCTTTCTTATTTTTTATACCTGCAATAGAAAACCACCAGTGTTTCAAATAATATAGTCCCATGAATATTTTTTTTAAATGTACATATTTACAGAAACTTTAACAACTTGAAAGGTATTAGAACTTTTAGTAAATCAGAAACTTCTGTTATTGTTTTAGCTTTAGTACACTCAGGCGTCAATTTTCCTTTCTACGACTGTGAAAACTCTGGAATTAGGTGGATACAGTAACTGCCTTCAAAAGCGCTTACATTTCTGTGTTACTAGAATTATGGGTGGTGACTGTCTTATTTTTTTACTACCTCTTCAATTTTATATATTAATATTTGGCTTCATAGCCATTAATAGTTAACAAAATAAGTGCTTACATTGATGATCTAAATTATGAATGCTTTTGCTATCTCATTGATACAAAACCAAAGGGAGATTTATATATGCTGTATCACACACTAGTTAATAGAAGATGGAATTAAATATCACTAAGCAGTTTATGAATAGAACATTAAGAAAATTATAATGAAAATGGTTAATGCCAATCACAGGAAGACTATGTCACAGAAAAATTAAGATGGAGGATACGTAGTAAAAATAAAAGTTTACCAAAGGCAACTCAGTTTAATTTAAATAAAAGTTGTAGTGTAATGTCCTGAAGGCCGCAAAGTTTAAACTAAAAATATAAATGCTTTTGTATGTTGCATCTTTAAAAAAATATCTGATAAAAGAGTGAAATTAAAAAGTAATTTTATTGGGAATTTGAGGCGATATTTTAAAAATAAGACAAATTACAATTTTGTTATTTATTAAATCCAAAATAAAAATTTCTCCTGGCTTCCAGCCCTGTGCACCAGCCATGCCCAAACTGCTTGAATGGTGCTGATTCTTCAGGGCAGTTAAAGCAGCAGGGATTTCATCACTTTAGCTGATGCTCATGATGCAGCCTCATTTTTATAGTTCTTACAGAAATCTCAGTCATATGTTTACTTCTCAGAGAACTTGGGTTGAGTAAATAATATTCATCAAGTGAAGTTTTTTTTTTCAATTTAGAAGTTCCAAGTGAGCATTTTATAAATAAGTATCTATCTATCTATCTATCTATCTATCTATCTATCTATCTATCTATCTATCTATTTCTCTCTCATCTATCATGTATCATTTATCTGTCTTATATTTTATGGTTTTCTAGTGGCTCCTGACAATCCTCCACAACATTCTTTAATGATATAGGAGAATCTGAAAATAAGCAGTGTACTATATGATTCAGAGCTAACCTAATGGAATGAAAATAAGATAAAATGTAAACTAGGACAACTGGGATTCGGTGCAACCTCAGCAACCTTCAGGTGTTTTTCTAAAAAAACATTGGTGAGCTGGTAGTTAGTTTTTGTGTTCTCTGATGATACAAGGTTTAAACATTGCCGCTTAGCGGCCACAAAGGATCTTGCCTTTTTCTCTAATCCCTCCCCCTTCCCATTGAAAGCTTTTAGTTGTTTTCATATTTGCTTTGTGTGTGTGGTAGGTGGGGGAGGAAATGAGGCTCCTTTACCTTTTGCTGTGAATATTGCAGTAAAATTCACAATTCTATTCTAAATTGTGGAAGAGTTGTACTACCATTATTAGTTTGCTAAAGAATTCTAAATATTTAAAACTGTTCATCTAGAAAAACAGCCTAATTTTGTATTTTAAAGTTAAAATAGGAGATGCTGTCGATAACTTAATATATACAAATATTCATTTGGTCATCAAGATCAAATATCTATTTTATATTCTCTCTCTCTCTTTTGCTCTCTCTCCCCCTTATCTATGTGTGTGTAACACAAAATGAAGATTATTGATGACTGTCAGAATTAAAATATCCAGAATATGATGGGAGTTTGATTGATTAAAAAAACTCTATAACTCAAAAATATTTTCCCCAATCAGATCCCTCGAATTTTAGTGTTAAGTGTTTTATACCTTAACCTTATGCTTAAATCATTATTTAATGAATATTACTTGATTCCATTTTTGGTATAACATTCCACACACTCACATAATAAAAAGTCTTACTAGATTCAGTCTAAATCTCTGCTTCTCCTGGTTCTACCTCTGTCTTGTTACTAGTACTGGAGAACTGCTCATTGTCATTTTCATAGATTAGGACCTTACTGAATCCCCCACGTCTTTTTTTCTGATTTAAACAAACATCATTCTTTTTAAAAAATTACAGCACAAACTAAATCTTGCAATATTTCTGTTTACCTTCTCTAGAAATTAAACTGATCCAGAGAACTTATTCTGATAAAAAAAATATGACACGATTGTGATTTATTCTATAATAGACTCAATATATTTTCAAAGAGTAATCATCAAAGACTTTGGAAGTCCAAAGTGATAACACTTTCTTTGTGTATTTCAAATGTAATGTTGCACCTCAGAAGAAACAGTTTTGAAAAATAAATTGGTAAACAAAACCAATAGTCTTAAAATGTTGGTATTCCAATTAAAAAACTCTAAGACCTTTTTCTCAAGTGATGTCAAAGATTTATGTGAGCAAAATGTTCATCACATAATTTTATGTAACTGAAAATGCTACAAAATAACCTAAGTATCCAATGATAATAAAGTGAATATAAACATACTGTATTCATATGTAGAATTGGTAATTAAATTTTATTTTAAAATTTTTCTTTCTACTATATTAGTAAGTTTTATAATAATAAAAATTATAGAACATAGATGACTAAATTAAAGTGTTTTTATAATCCTAATTTTGGGGAAAAACATATCTTCACAAAAAAATACAAGATGATATGTGCCAAAATATTAAAAATGTTGAATTTGTGGGTTAGAAATTCTTTTCATAGTTCATAAAAAATAAACTCATTAAAAATGAGCACGAATGGCTTTATAATCAGAAAAATTATTAAAAATAAATTACGCAATATATATAATTTTTAAAAAATCTTTATAATATTGAACACAGTAATTCTACTTCTAGAAATATTTCTAAATCAAATCACTCAACATATGGAAGAAATTATATTAATGGAGCACTGCATTAAACATTCTACAAACATAATTGAAGAATTAAAAAAAAAATTTAGATCCAAAATTAAAGAATGGTGAAGTAAGTTATGTTACATTTGTTGAATGAACATTTTAGCCATTAAATAATGATTACTAGGATTACGTATCTATGTGAGATGTTTACTTTTTAATGCTAAGTAAACCTACGGAGTGAAATCGAATGTATGGTACTTTGGGGAAAAATTAAGGTAGTGTGCTAAAATGTCAACCATATTGCTTTAGTAGGATGAATATTTTTACTACTTCTCTCTTTTCTATTTTTTTTATTGTATTACTTTTATAATAACATTCAGTTTTATCAATAAACCTCACAAACATTCAAGCTTCTTGTATAGCCTGATAATTAGTTATTTCCTCAATAAGACAGAAAATGCTTAATATATATTAGATTTTTTAGCAAACATCTATTAAACAAGCTTTCCAAAAAATTAATGTATTATTTACATCATTCACAGTAGGGTTTTGGCAAATTCTCATTTGTGGGCTTTTTTTTTTTTTTAGGTTGAGTCGACATGGCTTGCTTAACATAATTACTTATTCCTCTTAGGGCCACCACACAGTCCATTAATCTAATAATGCTGGTTTTCCACGTTGATTTTTTAATGAAAGTTCCTACAGGGTCATGAGAAGTACAAGCACGTATGACTGTACATTCTCAGTGAAACTCAGACAGAATAATTTAACCAGCTGAAGAGATACTTGTTAGCGAAGTCAGCAGACACAGCTGTCCAGACTAGAGGTGCTGTTATTACTTGCTCTGGTTGCTTTTTGCAGTGATTCAGAGAAACTAGAAATCACAGACAGTGCATCAACCAGAGCACTGACCTTTGTATCTTATGGATGTGACCAATGGTTGTCAACTGGCTAGCAACGTGCTATGAAGTCTGAAAATGAGGGTTCAGTCTAGACTGTTTTTATGACTTCAAAAGTCTCAAGACTATCACTCTAGCTTGTGGCATCCCTTCCTAAAATTGTCACTGCCTTCTTTGTGGTTCACTCAGGATGCAAGGATTCTAAGGAATGCCTGGCTCTGGAATCATTTTGTCCTTTTCAGTATCTGATACAATGACAGGAAAAAATTAGTAAAATAGTTACTGCTGTCTTTAAGATCAATATTTTCTTCAATTAGGATGTGATTTTTTTTTTTTTCCTAGCACAACTAAAGGACATAAATACCTACTACTTTAATATAAACATTTAACTCTGAGCCTCAACTCCATTTGGTCTTTGATTGAAACACCTACACTTAAAATCACAATTCATTTTGTTTATGATTTCAAAAATACTTGAAAGACCGAAGTGTCAATAGCCTTTGAAAAGTGAGCTAGCAACGTTTTCACATCCTGTTATTTCATTCTTAGTGAAGTAGTGGTCTAATTCAACTTCTAGGACTTGAATATGGTTAAAAGGTAAAATCCTAGTAAAATCACATACCAAAAACCAGCATGTGACAACATGTGCATTACAACCTACAATCAATGGACCAGGTTATTTCTAAACAAAGCCCTTCCTAATTCAGGATGCTTAAAAAATAAGAAGTGTAAGTTCTGGCGTCATTAATCACCACTTCAGACAGCTCCACTTCACGATTTCCTTGATCACAACTCACATAAAGATTTGTAGTTGAAAGGTGATTCGTTTTTGGAGGTATGTTCCTAGGCAATGGACTACTTAGATGACACGTAAGCTCCAGACTCAACTAAGAGAATTTGTTGGCAGCAGACCTACCCTAAAAGGACAGCTAAAATACTTTCCTAAACAGAAAGAAAATGCTAAAAGAAGGAACCTTGGAACATCACAGAAGAAGAAAGACAAAAGAAAGAGCAAAACGTGGAAAAATACAATGGACTTTTCTTAATTTTTCAAAAACATCTTTGAAAGTTGAAGAAAAAATTATAACACAGTCTACTGTGGTCCTCAAAGTATAAAAAGAAAATATTTAAGACAACATATTATAAATGGGAGAAGGCAAAGAAATGTAAAAGGAAGAGTTACAGATTTGCAAAAGTGAAGCAAATGGCTCAGCACAACTATCCTGATATGGGCATACAGTGAGAGTGTGTCCCTCTAGGAGTCCAGTCTTGATAAAAGTATCAGGGTAGGAATTAGCCCTTAGCAGGGTTACGATGTCTCCTGAGAGGACCTGCCAACCACTTCTGGAAAATAACATTGGCATTATTTGAGATGGCAGACTGAGTGCCTGCTTTCCGATTTATTTGGATGAGTAGTTGAGCAAAAGGAAGGAAGGAATTGTTGATTAGACAGACAACTTCATTTGGGAACCACAAACTTTGACGAATAATATCTTGCATGTAATTTGATCCACATATATCTTGGGTATCTTGATCCATATGTATTCCTTAAAAAGTTTGTATCTTTTGCAGTAAAATCTTGTTGAGAGTCATGTTATTGGGGAGTGAACCGAGATGAATATGTGGAAATATTATTTAATGGCATTTTGTACCAGAAATCTTAAGACCTATGGCAGATTTAAAATTCTAACTCTTGTTATGAATTTTGAAAGACTGTGAAATTATCAAATGCACATGAATCAGGGAACACCACCTAAATTATTGTATAACGCATACAGAATTTCGTAGATCGATCAATAAGAAAAATAAAAGTTTTTTTTTTTTTTTTTAAAGGCTCACAATATTTGTTTAAGGTTAGTTGAAAAAGAAAAGAATCTGGTCACAGAATGGCAAACATTTACCAAGGAATAACCTAAGTAGAAGGTTATCTCTAAGTAAAAGGTTATATCTAAGTAAATCTCAGAAATATGGGAATTATAAAAGACATGAAAAAGTATAACATGTCTATGTAGGAAAGATTAAATAATACTAAGATGTTAATTCTTCTCAAATTAAAAGCTACGAAGCCAACCAAAATTTAACTGCAAATTGGATATTATTTCAGAACTCAGTAAAATAATTGAAAATTTACTTCAAAATAAATAGAACGAATGCTATCTAAAGAAAGTTTGAAAAAGAAGGATTTAGGGGAAGTTAGAGACATGGAATTTGACCTCCCAGACACTTAAAATGTAACAATTTTTTTGAAATGTGAGATTTCATAATTGTCAAAACCAAGTTGCATGTCCAGAAATACATCATAGTATAAAACTTAGTATTTAATAAAAGGATAATCACAAATAAATTTGAAATAGGATAGATATTTTTAAAATAATGGTATTGAGAAAATTGGTTAGTTAAACAAAATTAAACAAAAAAATTTCACCTCATATGATGCAATAACCTAAATTTCACATGGTTTAAATATTCTAGCTAACAAATTATGACTAACATAAGAATATAGAGGATATTGTATGTTTATATAAACAACAATGCTTTAAGCATAAAAATAAGATACAAAGGAAAACATGAATAGGTACAATTAAATATGTAAAAAAATCCATCTGTGTCCATGAAAACTCATCATAAAGAAAACTAAAAGGTTGAAAAGTTGATAGATAAGAACTGGAAAATATTAACTATTATAAACAAAAAAAGAAACATTTTTTATAAAATTAGTAACAAACTAAGACCCTTATAAAGGTGAAGAAAGAGGCCATTTACTTCTTACACTATAAAAAGAGAATATATCCAATAAAAATATAAAATTTTTCAGTGAACTTGATAAACATGGACATTTTAACATTTATTTTAATCTTTATACTTAAAAAAATGTTTATACTAATGAGCTTGAACGGATTACATCAGTGATAATGATGATGAAGAATTGACACAAATCGACATCATTGGAATAATGACTACCGTGGAGCAGGCATTGGACTATGTGATATCTCGTTTAATGCTCAATTTAATTTTGGGTGGTAGATTTTGTTAAATTTATTTCATTAGAAAGCCCTGAGGCATTGAGACATCGATCAGCTTGCCTGACTTCACATTGTAGGCAATAATAATAATGATGATGAATAACTTTGATATCTTAGATGTATTACAGGTTTACTAACTACTTGGTAACTGCTTTACATATATTGTTTCCATTATTCAACCAATGTTACTGGCGGATATTATTATTTTTATCCTCACTTTGTTAATGAGAAACTGAAGATGAGAGAAGTATTTGTCCCATGGTTTTTGTAACATGATGGGTAAGTGGCAGCATTAGGATTTAAACCCAGGAATGTCTTAGTCTAAAGCCTGTGAACTCTCAGCTCTGCAGTACTCTCTCCATTTCTCCACCCAACTACTGATGATTCCACATTGAAATTTCTTATCTACCTGTAGCTCACATGCCTAAAACTGCATTTCTCATCTACCTTCCTTGGGTGATCTTGGTGAAAGGCATAGTTATCTAACCGTCATAGTTATTTAACCATTGCTCAAGTCAGAAAGCTCTCCTTCCTCCCTCGTCTTGGCTTCCATCCTCTGCCGCTGCTCCAATCAACCATCTTTACTTTTAGATTTACCTCTTAAATATTCACTCCCCTCTTCCTATCGTGACTACCTGTGCTTGGTTTAGGTCATAATAATTTCTTGTTCAGGCTAAAAAGATCGACCCTAACTAGCTTCTGTAACTCTTAACTTTCCAGGGAGCTCTTCCTCCAGCCCATTCTCTACACTGCTGGTAAGATGATTCTTTTCGTTCCTACGATTTTATAGTATACTTTTACAATTATAAAAATAATAAAAGATATATTTAGAAATTTTGAAAAAAGAAGTCATTTTTATTCTCTGCGATCCTGTCCAGTTACCACCGCTAACGCTTCGACGCGCTGCGTAGGTCTGTGCATCGCTGGTGTGCTCATCTCTCCATTCCCCGTCCGGCAAGTGCGCAGCGAAACTTGCTCTTTAATTCCTGTCCAGATCCTCAGACCGTAACCTTTATTTTTAATTAACAGAGAAACTTTACATCTACTATCTTTACCTTCTGGTTTTCCTTTCCACTCCTCTTCGTCCTTGCTATTGTTGCAGGGAAAAAAATGTCCCCCCTTCTGTTCAGTGCAAATTATTTCCTTGTTCTAAATCTAATTTTCTCTCCTATTCTTTCAAACCTAGTTCCTTCAGTAATCACTTCCAACTATTTTTGGTATATAAACATGGTTAATCATTATACTGAAATTAAATAACACGTGTAACAATGCTGACTGGCATAGGTAAGTGTTCCCTAATACAGGTTGCATGAAACAGAAAGATAAAAATTTGTTTGAATGTTATGATCTCAAATACACATATACACATTAAAACAAACAACAAAGACTACCCTTTTGTACTTTGGTTGAAATGGAACCTTTGAGATTGGCTTCTCAAAATCAATAGGGATGATGTGATTCTAGAATGGCCAAAGCCAAGTGTAATTCCTTAACTACCAGAGAGAGGTGCAGGCCATCACCATAACTGTATAAGGGGTAAATAGATATCAGAATGTCGTGATGCCCAGAAATTTTGAGAAGTCGCTAATCGTCCTTAGAAATGAAATAAATGGGTAGCCTACTTTATACAGAAAAAAATTCTCTATACCTGGTGGCTGACTTGAGTCATCACAGTGGGGAGTTTCAGTCTCTTACCTATTTGCTAGGCTTGAATTGGTACACAGACCTGTAACCCCTTGATTGAAGGGGATTCTAATTCCTCTTGAGAAAGAATTGTGCACCACTGCCATAAGTATATGTTGTAAGACTTCCTCTGAGTCTTTCCTAAAATAGACCTGTAGCCATTTATTATGATGACACGCACTTAGGAAAGGAAAAGTACCAGACCTTTTATTGATATCCAGTCACCAGCTCTGAGGTGACCTTAATTTCTGGGGACCCAAAATGCCACTATGGCCATCAATCGAAATAGGTTTTCATAGAGGTCAAAGGATAAATGGAATTTTAACCTATGTCTATTTAACAGACAATTCAGAAGATCTATAGACCGAGGCTTCTGAATGTGTAATTGAAATATGCATAATCAGCAATAGGCAAAATCTTCACATTGACTCTCAGACCTGTGAAAGGAGGGTCATAATCATATGAAAGGCTGCGTGGAAGCCTCTAGAGCTTTCCTTCATACTAGGGTAATAATCCAAAAACAATACTATGTTCCTTTTGGAACTGCAGAGATGAGTACCATGTTAAAGATTTGAAAGATGTAGGGTGGTGAACTCTACCAAATTCCCACTTATCCTGTTTTGTTTGTGCAGAAGCATGTTGAAAAAATGATCATGGATTATCATAATCTGAATCATATCAACACAACTGCTGGTATCTGATATATAGTTATTTTTCTGGAAACTATTTTTTTCCATTTCAATTTGTAAGGACCCCCAGAAACAGTTTGCTTTCTCCTGATAAGGATGGTAGCATGTCTTTAGCACCTTGATCTCTGTTGTAATTTATTTTAGACAGATCTGGATCACGTGATGCTGAATTTCATACTGCTCCACTAAATTGATGACATCATGATAATTTTTTTCTGATGAGCCAGAATCTGGAAGTTACTTTATATATCTTAGTGAAACACAGGTAGGCCAGAGGGTGGGAGATAAACTCCACAGAATTCAGGGACATCCTCTTGGCAAAGTTCCTGGGGGAGTTTATTGATCTGTACATGTCAGAATATCTTTACAGTGAAAAATAAGGAAAAGGATCTTATACATCTACCACTAAAAACAGGCATAATTCTCGGTGGGCCTCTTTTGACGTTGAAACAACATATACTATATGGAAATATGATGTTCTGACTCACTTTGTGAGTAATCCACACAGTTGACAGTTTGGAGCAGAATCACAGAGGGAAACAAAAGATTGTGCAACATGTCAAGGCTGCGTTATAATCTATCCTTTCCCTTTCACTTGGGCCTATGACCCACCAGATCCAATGATATTCAAAGTGCCTAAGGCAAACAGAAATGCTATATGGGGTTCTGACAAGCCTTGGTAGGACAATTACAACACACTCCATGGGGAAAAACCATATCCTCACCTGCACATAACTGGTTCACTTTTGAGAAACAGCTCATGACTGGCTCTCAGACTTGTTAAAGACTGAATGCCGAATGATGGGACACCAAATGACTGCGTGATCTGAGCTGACCATCACGAGCTGGTAGTTATTTGACCCATTAAGCCATGCATCTGGCATGCATAACTAACTAATCACCGAGCAAAAGCAGGTCTATAAACTAGAAGTAACTTGTATAAAGAGGTGTTCCAGAGCTCTTACTGGCTCTTACCTAGACACATGTCTGCAGATGGTTTTACATAATATATTAACTCCAGCTAGAAGTAGACTACTGCAGCATCGAAGCCTCGAAAAAATAGTGTCCTAGAATAATGGCAGTAAAGGAAGATCTTACCAGTTAGCAGTCCTTGAGAAGTTTTGTTGTTCACTGACCTTGACTGAAAAATTGCCAAAGGTGTAAACGTACGCTAATTCATGAACAGTAACTCATAGTTTGCCTGGATAATCAGGGACTTGGAAGAATTGCAATGAAAGATTGGTGACAAGTTCCAGGGTAAAGATATGTGGACAACTCTCTTAGAATGGCATTTAATTTGAAACTCTCTATATTCCATCTGAAAGCTCAGATGGAATCTGTAAATAGGGTGGTGGTAGGTTAATTATATTGGACTTTTCTATTACAGGGCATAAAATGAGTTTTTCCTCACTGGAATATACATGTATCTGATTTTTCTTTTCTTTCTATAATGATTCTGCCAGCCCTATCACCCTTATACTTATAAAATACCTTAACCATTATCAAGGAATTCTGCAGATATTAAAACAAAGAATTTCTTTTATAGCAAAGGAAGTGTGGCAATGGTAGAATGACTAACCATACTGATTTGCCTGAGACTAAGTGGTTTCTGATGATAGGAGACTTTTGGTGTAAAAACCAGAATGGGCCTGAGCAGACTGGGACAGTTGGTCATCCTCGATGGACACATTCCAATGGAATTAACTGGGCCTACCTGTATTGCAAGGCCCAGAAGTAAAGGGACTTCAAATGCCCTGCTTAAACAGGAAAATGTCTTACTGAAGCCTCATTTGTGATGAACTTGGCTGACAATACCCAGAAGGCTGGGGTCCTATATTAGAGGATGCAGTACATGTAGTGAATCAACAAAATATGTATGAACTGCTTCTCACATAGTTAGAATAGATGGGTCCTGAAATGAAGGTATTTTAGTGGAAGTGGCTCCTTTCATTTTTACCTGCCTGTTAATTTTTTACTTCTCCATCTCTACAACTTTGGGCCATGTTAATTTGAAGATATTGGTTTCTAAGTGAGAATTGTTTTAACTGGAAGACATGACGATGATTTTATTCAGGTAGAAATTACGATTATATCTGACCACTCTGCACTTTTTATGTCACAGATCTAGCACGCAAAGAAGGGAGTTACTCTTCTGACTGGGATAATCGATCCTGATCGCCAAGAAAAATTGTATTGCTGTCACATATTGGGGGTAGAGGGCATGTTTAAGATACAGAGGATTCTATGTGGTGCTTCATAGTACCTTGTATTCAATAATAAAATTTAATGGAGAACTAAACTACCAAAACAAGACAAAAAAAGCAGATCCACCAAAGATTCTTACCCTTTAAGAAGAAAAGTTTACATCATCTCATTAGCTTAACTGGCTGAACATTAAGACAAAGAAAACATATTCCTTTTTATTTCTCTTTGCTGTTTTAGATAAGATTATTATTGGTTAAATTTCAATTTATTCTTTAGACTACAAAATATTTAGATGGAATTTTGTCTGATTTAGGGGAACAATTATCATTGCCCAGAACTGTGACTTCTCAAAGATGGCTATGGCGATAGCTGGGACCTCATGTCCTTCTTCATTTCTTCCTCCTCGTCCCTCTTCCTCCCCTTCTCCCTCTCTCCCTCCCTCTCTCCCTCCCTCTTTTCCTTCCTTCCTTCCTTCCTTCCCTCCCTCCCTCCCTCCTTCCTTTTTCTTTCATCAGTTAAGTATTTCTCTTTCAAATTTCTGTTCTTTGTATGATGTGTATAGACTACCTAGAAGCTCATAGGAAAGAGTAGGTATGGGGGGCATTCTCAAACTTATTTCTAGTATGTCTCCTCTTATTGGTGAGAAAATGAGAGTGTTTGTTTTTCTCATATAGAAGTTCAAATATATGTAGCAGGATATATATGGATATTGAGAAGCCAAAAACTGTGAACTAAACTGCTTAGTAAGCTAGTATCTCTCAGATCCAAGTACACTCTCTATGCTGTGCTGGGCTTTAACACTGTAAATTAATATATATGTATAATATTAATTAATATATATATTAATTTAAAAAGCCAGCTGGCTTTTAAAAAATATATAAATTAATATATATTAATATACATTATATTTATATATTTCCAGCTGGCTTTTAGATATATTTTGCCAATAAGGATATTAAAGTAAGGTTGGAAGGCAGAAGGGAAGAGGGAATTCTTCTCTTTGCTTGCTATTTCAGTCAGGACTTCCCCTCAGTGACACTTTGCACTAGCAGCAATTGGTTCTAGCTTCCAGCTTCATCTAGTACCTTTAGTAGCAGCCTCATAGGCCCCTTAGAGGTACTGGGAGGCATCTGCTGCCCTGAGTTCTGAGCACCAGCTCCACTGGGCACCCTTTCAAGATTCTAGATTCAGATAAGCCTAAGTGACTCCCATTTTTTCCTCAGCATAAGAGGGAGGAAAAAACCCACCAGCTTCTTGAAGCCATTATCTGGATTACTTCATTGTCTTCTTTTTTCTTGTTAAGTCCTCCAATATTTGTGTAACTAATTTCTTATATTAAATTCCTTAAGCTGAAATATCTAATGAGGTTTCTGCTTTTCTAGCTGGTCTCTGACCAATATGAAGGTGATGAAATAAATCATGAGGGCTGAAGAAAGTGTCAGTAAAAGTGAACTATGTAGGTATTTTTGAGGAAAGAAAACATAAGATGTGGCCAGAGTATAAATAGTATCTAGATCTAGCAGAGCTTCAAAGGCTCCATAAAGCCTTTGGCTTTTGTCATGAGTAAGCTGGGGAGCCATTAGAATATTATATATATCATTTGTGTAGCCTCTTAAAATTAAAATATGTAGCCATCCTTATTTTTTTTAAACACCATTTCTTGAACTTCTCTGCCCTTTTTCAAAGTCTTTTCCTTCTTATTTCTAACTTTCCTCTCTTGTCTCCAATCTTTCCCCCATCGCAAGCTTATTAAAGTAAGTACTTTTTTTTTTTTTTTTTTTTTTTTTTTTTGTAGCTACAGCTACTGTCTACAACTTATTACTGCTCTGTCATTTCTCAGCAGGATCTAAAGAAACTTCTGAGTATATCATAAAACTCTGAAAATTGTGTTTTTTTTTTTTGTTCTGAATAGAGACTTGCTGAGATAGTAGATCTAAAATGAACTACTTTCAGATTCTTAGCGCTATTGCTAAAGTTTTCGAGTTATGTTTTATTCCAAGCTAGGTACGAATAGACTAGTTTTGGAAAATTTACGTAGAATTATTCTGGCTTAGTGATTGGAACAAGATCATATAAAATTATCTAGTATTCTAGATCTTTTCTTTAATTAAGGCTAAAAAACCCCATGAACCTACCTACCCACCAAACAAACAAAAAACAGACAGTGACAATTATAACTCTGTATTATCTTTCCTCCTTAACTTCCTGTACTATGATGGAATCTTAAAAACTGAATGAGTCTGAACTTCTATCCTGATGACAGGATATAGGTCCTGAGGTTTCACAGTGGTTCTATCCCATCAGAGTTCTTGTTAGGCCTTGTAAATCTAACTACAAAATGCATTGTATCAAGTTTAATAATTAAGTCAAAAGCAAATCTTATTTGGATTATTTTTATAATTTTTTTTTTACAAAATTTCACAAGAATTTTCCAAATAATGGGAAATGGCAAAGAAAAGCAGGCATCCACAATCTCATTGATTTATTAAATATGTGCTCTATTTCTTCCCAGAATGTATTTAATAATGTTTCACATATAATCATGTATTCTGCATTAAAAAATCACTTAGCATAATATTTCTACCTCAAACATTTTTTGGAATAAAGTGGAGCATAAAAATATATTAAGAATTGTTCATATTTTAGTAGTTAAATAATATGTCATAATTTGTTAACAATTCTCTCACTGTTGACATTTAAATTATTTTCTATTCTTATTAATATACATAATGGTGTGACTAACATTTTTATGTACACGCTTTTGTTCAAAATTAAAATAGAGTCCAACAAATTGGGTTACTAGGTCAAAAAAATATAAAAAAGTTAATAGCATATGATATGCTTTGTAAGATTTCTTCCTTAAAGGCCAATTAACACTGAAGTCAGCAACATGAGATTACCAATTTAACTTCTTCCTTGACAGTTCCTTGTATAAAAACAAAATTTATTTGTACTGATTTGTTAGGTAAAAAGTTCTACAGTTTACCAGTGTTTTAATTTAAATTCGTTTGTTGGTGAGGCTGAACATTTGATATAATTATTACTAGATTATTTTCTAGTTTGCAAATAATTTCCCTTTCTTTAAATTTGGCAGCTCTTGAATGGGGCTAGAATAGTAGACAGTAGCTGTGTGATTTCAACCAAATGACTTTTTGCAGACTAATTTAGATGAAAGAGACTCAAGAATTACTACAAATTGTTTCTTAAAACAGCAGAGTGGCCAGGTTTTTCTTTGAGAACACAGGAAACTTGGGTCAAAAGTCTTAAATTGCAATGACACAGAATGGCATCTGAGAGATAAGAGCTTTATTATTAAAAAAAGAAATGTTCTTTGTGATTTAAATACTTTTAACCTCATTTTCTATATGTTTTGTAATTTTCCTTGGTTTATCAAGTTTTAAACTGTATGCCAGTGGGATTTCTTTCTCCTTTGATAGACTCACTAATGCTTGTTTATGGAAAGTTTATCTCTCGTGGAAATGATTTCACCAAATGAATGTTGATATAGATGCTAAAAAATTATTTTTAATGAAGACAACCTGATATTTGATCATTGCTTGACATCTCAGTTAAGTTCACAGAAGCAGGGGTTATTACAGATAGAACAGGGACCTTCTATAGCACATAAGAAACATTATTTTGTAACACCTCTAGGTTTCCACCCACCCCAGCCCGCCAATCACTTCTGTATTTCAAACACCTAGAACAGTGCTTGGCATATAATAGGCTCTTGATAAATAGATGTTGAATTGGATGAATCAAGATAAGCTTCCATTATTTTTATCCCTAGGTGTCAAGAACTTTCCTATCATTTGCTTCATTATTCTACTTTGATGATGTGCTCTTATCAGGCTATAATATTCTAATATCATCATCATCACCATCATCATCATCATCATCATCATCATCATCATCATCATCATCAAAGTTCTACAGTATACCAGTGTTCTAACAGTATTTCATGCATTTTATAATTTAATTTTCACAATAACATTATAATGTATAATTATTATCCCTACAAATACCTAAATTCTACTAGAGTAAGCATTTGATCTCCTTGTTTACTGTTGTATCCGCATGTTTAGAATATTGTGTGGCACATTGTAGACATACAATAAATATTAGTAGAATGAATGAATGAATGTTTTTTTCACTGACGAGAAAACTGATGTTTATTACCCATCAACCAATCCCAGACAGCTTCAAGGCAGAATACAAGATCTTTAAACATTTGTCAAGAAGCTCTATCTTTGTGTATATTTTCAACCTAACTTTATCTTAAACTAAGGATATAATCTATCAGGAGTTTTGGCTTAATTAGGAAAATGTTTACTGTTTATAACCTTGATCATCTTTGATATAGTGTGGCTTCAATTATATTAATAGCTCTTTTGATTTGTTGTGAATATCATTGTTGGATTTAGATATGCAAAATGAACTTAGAGCTAAGTTTAAGAGTAGTAATTTTTTACCTGATGTGCTTAGGGAAATGTGGATTTCTTAAACTAGAAGATCTTGTGGAATGTGAGATATAGTAGAAACTGAAAAAGTTTAGGGGTGCAATGAAGGGCTCAAAGACTTAGAACCATGGGTATTTAATATTCAGTTGAAAGTTACTTTTATTTTCTATAATTAAATCCTTATTAGTCCCCATAGATATGTCTACAGTATATTCTGAAAACCAGAGGAAGGGCATGGGAGTTACATTAAGTTGTTATATAGTGTAAAGAAATAATCCATGACCCAAATTAATTTAGTACAAAAACAAAAACAAAAAACTTGGAGATGGAGAAAAATTCTTCAGAAAAATCTGAAAATTTCTGGCTGTGGGAGGAGATTAGGACTTTCAAAGAGTGTGGAATGTGGTTTGAATCAGTGGTTAAAGTGATAAAATAAGGAGACCATTAGACTTAGGCGGCTCTAATGCCTTAGTTTACAGTAAGCAAACCAAAACCTTAGCTATAGGCAATGCACTCAAATTCAAGGAAATGAAACTTACAAATCACCAATCACAGCCAACTAGGCTTTCCCAAATAAGGCAACTTCTTAAGCTATAGCCAATCAAATAAATTCATTGTTTTGCATCCATGTCCTCCTATAAAAAACCTCTCTTCTTGTTCATGTTGAGAACAACTGCTTGGAAGGCACCCTGATGATTGGCATGTGTCTTCAGTTTCTTGCCCTTTATCCTTTGGCCTTACCCTTCTTCTTGCCTAAAGTGTGATTGGAATGCCTGTAAGTGTAGCTATCATTTTGTAATATGAAGAGAAAAGCCATTCAATAAAGATGGGGGAACAGGAAAGTTGAAAGATACGGAATCTTTGATAATCTTTGGCTGCTCATTAGTCCTGAACTTTATCACATCCAAATTTTATGTAACATGAAGAAAATAAACTCTTATTTTGTTTAAGCCAATGTTGATTGGACTTCCTGTTATTTAGGTTTAACACAATTCCAAATGATACTTTGAGTAATAGAGAATAATAGAGAAATAGAGGAGTAATAATGTGTGTGTGTGGGCGGGGGGGGGGGGAGGAGAACAGAGAGGAAGAATTTAAATCGAGAGTCATTTCTAAATAGCACTGAAAGTGATTTATTTCATAGGGGGAAGTGAATTTGAGTGACAGAGAACCTGATTAGGAGATTTAGGAGAGGTGTCATTCACCCTATAAGAGACATAGCAGATTGCTCTCACATGACATATGACCTTAACCAGGTCTAATCTTCCTCTTCAGTGTTTTAAAAGGTTGCTTGTCCTGGCATTTGGCCAGACTCAGAGCTTTGTTTAGAAAATGTTTGATCCTGTTCACAGGTACTTTTGTTGTTCAAAAAATATGAGTCTTTTTATGGAAGAAAAATTTATGCTAGGCTACTTATTTTTCACAAAAAGAATATTAAACCTGCCACTTCACTCTTTGATATCTAAAGTGGATGAATTTTTCTATTATCAGTAATACATAATCTTGACACCTTGGACATGTACCAGGGAGCTGAAGCATAATTGATTGTTATTTAGCATCTGCCAAAAATGTGGTTGAGGCAATGGGTATTTAAGAGAAGCAGTCTATGAAACACATTAACCTTCCATTCTCCAAGGCACTCTAAAAATTCACTACTGATGTCAAGTTAAATAATCTGAAAAAGTGTACTGGGAATATATATAAGCTTAGACCCTAGAATAAAGTTTAATTTTATCCTATTAGCTCTTTTCAAGAATTGATAAGGATCAACAAAAACAACAATCCCAAGATTTACTGAGTTCTGTGATAGGTATTTGATATAACCATTTTACGCAGTAATGTCTTAGATTCCATATTATAATTTCCTATTACTAGATGAGGAAACTGAGTCTCTTGAGATTAAATAATTTCCCCAAGGCCATGTAACTAGTAACTGTGAGAGGCAGTATTCAAACCCAGTTCTGGGATTTGAGATCTTCTGTTTTTTTCTGTTGTTGTTGTTTTTGTTTGTTTGTTTTGTTTGTTTTGTTTTAATTTTATCATACTGTGGTCAAGAGAATACTGGCCACCCAAAGATGTCAACATTCTCAACCCCAGCACCGTGAATATGTGTGTTTGCATGATTAAATTAAGGATATTGAGGTGAATAAAATATCCTGGATTATTTGGTAGGCCCAATCTAGTCACATGGGTCTTTAAAAGAGGATAAATCTGTCCTGACTGTGGAGAGAGGGAAATGTGACTATGGAAGAGTGGTCAGGCAAATACAACATTGTTGGCTTTGAAGTCAAGGGAAGAGATACATGAGTCAAAGGATGTCCATCGCCTTTAGAAGTTGTAAAGGGAAGGAAAGGGACTCCTTTAGAGTCCCTATAAGGCACATATCTCTGCTGATACCTTGATTTTAGCCCAGAGAGACCCAGGTCAGCTTTCTAACCTATGGAACTGAAAGATAATACATTTGTATTGTTTTAAGCCACTAAATTTGTGGTGATTAATTATGGCAGCAATAGAAAACTGATGTACATGCTGACTTTCAATACAGTTGATAGATTTCTCCTTGCTTTTAGTTCTGAGAAAAGTCTATATTCACTCAAATTGGCATGACATTTATTCAAAGAACAACGATGTTTTCTTTTTGCCTTGGCTGACCAGAAGGCCAGAACCTATTTTACAGTTTAATTATAGTTATGATATAGGTAAAAAATATTTTCTCATTTTTTATGTGGTTTCTGATCTCTTCCTACATCTTTTTTGCATTTTTCTGTCTATATTAACACATGTGTTTTTATATGAATATGTTAGAGAGAGAGAGAAAATAAGACAGATGTAGCGGGGGTAGGAGAGAGAAAGGGGATTCACTTAAGTCGTCTTATGAAAGAGGAGAGGTGATTTTTATACTGAGGTGTCTCAGTGGTATCATGGGACATATTTAACTGATTGCTTTTAAAACTAGAGGAAAAAACAAGTTTCCTAAAGTTTTGTCCAACTTTATAAATGCTTATTTTGGAAAGATATTACCCTATCATTGGTATTTATTGCTCATATGTACTTATCAAATCTGTTTATTTTTAGTACTTGGAAACTTCATTTCAGAAATGCAGCCCCCCTTTTTATAAGGGCTTCTATACAATTAAACCTGAATAGTGGAATTGTGATGATACTGCTTTCAATTCTAGTGGGGAGACTGATGACAATATAAGAAAGTTAAATCCACTGAAGACAAAGATTTCTAACACAAATGAAATTTGGTTTGCACCTTGCTGGGTGTAAGAAGTTAGGCCAACCACACTGTCAGCCAGGAGCCGAATCATTAACCAGAGCTCTGTTCCTGCAGGACTGGGAGCGACTTAGGGAGTCATGATTTCACAAAAAGAAAAATAGCCTTCTGCCACCTCTATTGCAATATTTGTGTTACTAAGCAACAAAATTCTCCTATTTAGCAAAGCCCTAATGAGGCTGGTGGTACAGTCTTAGAATAACGCTTAATACGTCATTATTCTCACCATTGCAGCCTCATTGCACATGCGGTGACTGATTAGGGATAACGAGAAGGAGAGGGAGTGCTGTTTGGTGCACCTGCATGTAAAAGACCAAATAAAGTATTGATTTGGGCGAATCTAATGATGGTCATTTAGCGTGTTTATCTACTCACAGCATTCATTTGAGCTGACAAAGAACGCAGCACAACCCACTGTTAAATGTGTTCTAGAATTGTAAAGCCATAATGATTCTGTTCTGCCAGGTCACAAAGACACAAATATCATGACTCTGGATGTTACCAACTCTACTGACACCTGGTTATGATCTTTCTCTAAGGAAGATTTTGAGGAAAGATGACTAAAATCGCCTCATGGTTTTCTATATATCTTTTGAAACTTATAAAAACCTCCTTTGTGCTTTAAGATCTCTATTACTTCTGCAGAAATCGAATTTTAATATGTAGGAAAGTTTGTTTCTTCTTTCCTGGTTTCCATGCTGAGAAATTACTTCAAAGGATACGAGTACTTTTGCAGATATTCTCTTCTTTTTTTTAAGTTTCCTCCCCATTCCCTTTTCTTTACCCTTGCCCTCACTTCCAAGTACGTGGCTTCTAAGGGTTATCATTGTGAAGCAGATGTTAAAGGGACATGTGCCAAGAGTCAAATCCACATTCATCTTGGGTCAAATCTTTTGAACAAATTATTATGGACTAATAAGTGATTTTTATGCCACAGAATTTTAAGTTCATAAAGCAATTTAGAAGTATCCTTCTATTTTTCAAGCTTTTTATCCATCTCTATTACTGGATGCATTTTTATGCCTGAACATAGAGACATAAAGAAGGAGAAATATTTAATACTTCCTTCTGCCATTTCTATGACATACAACATTTAGAGAGCATAGCACTAGACAATTCTAATTCTATTAGATTTAAAATAAAATTAAAATAGAAAAAAATGAAAAACATAGCTTCTTTAGAGATGAAAGGTAGAGTACATGGAGGTAATATTCTCATTGAGAATGGCTAGCAGTGAGAGGTAAAATCCTTTTCCAGTACCAATAAAGAGAAACACACTGAATCAGGCCATTAAGATCCTCCATGACTATCTGTACCCTCAATTAATTGGATAAAAAAATTAATGTGGTCAGCCATATTTATTTTTCTTTATATTAATTTCATGGAAGTTTCCATTTCACAATTATTTTTATTTTCCAGAAGGAAACATAGATTTTTTTCTTTGTGTGGATTTAGCAAACTGCTCTCACCAAACCACTCCCTGCCCCCACCACTTCCCGGGTCAAGTATGCTATTCCAATTGTCCACCTACATGAGAAGCTGTGAAATCCTCATAACAATTTGTTCTGGTAGCCGTAAGGAAAGAAGAAAAGAAAGAAAGTTTTTTGTTGTTGTTGTTTGTTTGTTTGTTTGTTTTTTAAATGTGTGCTCGCTGTTGGCCTAGGTGCATTTATGTGCCTTGTTTCAATTACCTTCCACTTACAAAAGTGTCATTTTCTCCACTTTACAAATGAGAACACTGAAGGTCAAAGGAATATTGTAGGTGGTTCTAGATAACTCAGCTAAAGAGCAGGGTACAGACTGAAACTCAAGCTTTCTGGCTTTAAAAAGTGTTTCTACTATGCCTGCATTTTGTTGAATTCTTGCTTGTGTCTGAGTTTTAGGCATTCAGACAAATCTTCATTTCGAATATGTCTCCTTTTTATGAAAGCAGAGAGGGCTAATTTGATTACTAATTTCTCTTCTAAATTATGCTCAACTGTATTTTAAACATATATATTATTAAGCAATCATCCAAAAATTAAACCACAAGGGCAACTCTTGTTGATTCCTTTCAAAGAAGAGAATTCTGGCCATCTGTCCATTAAGATGTTATATTTTAAACTTAATACAAATTGAAGAGTGTTCTCACTGAATTGCTAATTTTGGAACACTGCATATGTGATTGCCTTAATTGTGTAGAATTTCATCTTTTAAAGATTCTCTTATTCCTAAAACTTAGAATCTACAGCAATAATAAAAAGACAATGTTCCTTAAAATGATCATCTGATGCCTAAATCCTGATGACTCTGATTCTGATGCATCACAAGGTAATACTCAGGGTATACCTGGCATGCTGACTTCGAAAACAAATATGGGGATTTCTGGTCAAGATAATGGAGTAGATAAATGCTGTGCTTGCCTCCTCTCACAACCACACCAAAATTACAACTAAACTACAAAACAACTATCATTGAGAATTGCCTGAAGTCTAGCTAAACAAGTCCTACAACTAAGTACATACAGAAGATATCACCTCATGACTGGAAGGAGGAGTGAAGATGCAGATCAGTCTGGTCCCACACTCATGTGTGGTGCTTAAAAATCGGGAGGAATATATTGGCTGCAGGAGTCCACCACAAAGGAGCGAGGGGACCCAGACCCACTCTGACCCCTCTCCCCCCACCCCAAGTCCAGGGTTCCAGAACTGGGGAGACAAGTCCCCAGAACTTCTAGCTGTGAAAACCAGCAGAGATTGTGACTGAGTGAGATGGAAGACTCCCAGAGTCCCACGCATTCCTGTTAAAGGGCCCACACATGTATTTACTCGCTGATGGAGTCACTTGCTCTGAGCTCCAGCTCTGTGGCAGCAGCTTGAAAGGTTCTAGGGTCAGTGGGGAGGAACTGAGTTGTCTGGCTTCAGGGTAAGTGCTGGAGGGTCAGCTTATTCCGAGACAGAAGTGCCGTCAGAATCCCTCGTTCCTTTGTTGAGCCCTCCCCCTTCCCAGCGTGCAGATACATGCAGGCGGCCACCATCTCTGAGTCTCCATCAACCTGTTAACACTGGTTGCTCCACCCATGTGATTCCTTGAGACTCCACCCCACCCAACTTGTGGACCACCCAAGCTACCTCCAGTGGCTTTTCTTTACAAACGGCCTGTTTCAGCTCATGCTGCAGACTTTCCTAAAATTTCTCAAAGGTTCACAAACTCCAAAGAAGCAGCGTCTAGCCTCAGCATGCCCTGCACCTTTTGCGGAGCAGTCCCAAGCCTGGCACTAGCGGCAGCCGGCCTTGGGTTGCAGTTTGGCCGGTCAAGGCACCTCTAAACCCAGCATGGGTGGTGGCCAACTACAGATTGCTTGTAAACCAAGTAGCCCCAGGATGAACACAGGCTGCACTGAACTTGATCTGTGGCGGGGTCTCTCCCAGGAGGCCCCCAGGGGCCAGCGCACACAGTGTCTGACTTCCAACTCAGGTAGGGCACCACCTGGGGCCACATCTGAGGATGACACACCCAAAAAGCAGACTGGCAGGCACCAGAGCCCTGCTAAAGTGAATCCGTAGGGTCAGGGCCTGCACAACAGCTCTTCCACTGTAGTCAGCAGCCAGTCCGCCCAACCAACCAGTTTGAGGGTCAGTCCCTCCCATTGACGTGCAACAGCCACCAGGGCTCAACGACAACAGAAGGGCACACACACAGCCCATACAAGGGACACACCTGGAGCACCTGGCTCGGGTGGAGACTGCACCACTGGGCCCCACAGGACACCTACTGCATAAAGCTACTCAACTAAGACTAGGAGACATAGCAGCCTTACCTAATTCATAGACACAAATGCAGAGAGGCAGCCATGGGGAGACGAAGAAACATGTTCCGAATGAAAGAAGAGAGCAAAGCTTCAGAAAAAGAACTAAACGAAATGAAGACAATCTACCACATACAGAGGGGAAGGGATTAAAAAGTACAAACTGATAGTTATAAACTATTCATGAAGATGGAGAGTATAGCATAAGGAATATAGTCAATAATATTATAATAACTATGTTTGGTATCAGATGGGTGCTAGATTTATCAGGGAGATCACTCTGTAAGTAGTTTCTCTTTAAGCATCGGCACAACATACCTGCAGTTATTCAACTGCTAATAGGCTTAATCTTTCTTCTCAACTAAAATTTGAACAGATATATATAAAACAAGTTATTCTACCACTTAGTTTTTAGTAGATGTAAACATTCTTAATATTACACGCCAGCAATGTTGCTTACCTTCGTCATCTTGAATTATGGTTGTATAAATCTAAAAGTTTTCATAAGTGAGCAACTGATGACATTCACTTATGATGAAATGGCAAATCAATTGTTGGAACAAAAAATGAACAATATATGTACACACATACAGAGAGATATACCTAGCCTCTGGAGAAGACTATACTGTGATTTATTTGTTTTGAGGCTTTCCTGCATTAGGTATATTCTTGGGGATCCATTAAGACTTTTAGGAAAACGTATTTATTTTTCAAGTCAGCAGGATATCATTTAGGAAATACATAGCTTATGGCATTAGTTCTAAGGCTTCATATATTCATTCAATACATGTGTCCATGTGTGTTAGGCAGTGGTGGTGGTACTTGTTTTAGTAGTAATCTGCTATATCGTTTCATTCAATTGGGATTTCCAAATGTATTTAAATTATAAAAATAAGCATTCCTTTTTCCCTCCTAAGAACCCGTCAATTGGTGCTCATCTGGCATCTTTATTAATTCTATACAACTTTCTAGCAGTATTCATTTTGACCAATATATGCTGGGTTGTAGATAGACTGTCTTTAGCACATTGAACATCTGATGTTTTTTCACTAGGAAATGCCTTTGTTCCAATTTAAAGAGAATAAAATTTGAGTCAGGTGCAGAGCTTTTCTCATGGTGCCATAATTAACTAGAAAATTTAAGTGGTAAGCTCTTTGCTAGAATGGTGCCTATTGGTATAAGTCTGATGTTTGTGGTTATTGGACTATTTCAGGAGATGGTTTAAAATTATAAATTATTTTGGATGAGGCTTTATTTTGGCTACTGCAAATTAAATAATATTGAATTTCTTGTAGTTTAGTAATATATTCTCGTATAATGGGTCATTATCATTTAATGCTGGTAGGATATCATTTGTGCCAAGACTGAAGGATTTAATTACTACAAATAATATATGGAGGCATTCACAGAATTTTACATTTAGTGTCTACTTAAAACCATGACTTTGTAATCTGTTATATTGGCACATATTTATCAGGTGCCTTTTAATACATGAAAATACAAAGCATATGAAAAATTAGATGCAAAGTATTAATCCTTTGGAAACAATTTATGAAATAATTATGGAAGACTCAAAAGATAATAAACTAAATTTTCTTAAATTGCCTTTTCCAAAGTGCAACTAAGTAAAATGTCTGCACTTGCAAAATCCGAAAAACATGGCAAACATTTAAAAAATTGTACAAGTCAAAGTTACTTGAAAGAGAAGTAGCCATGGTAAAACGTAATTTCTGGTTGGGTAAGCCTAAGGCTATTTGAAATCTTCGTTCCTCGATGTGGTGCAGAGAAGAGTTAGGTTGGGGAGGCACTTCTCTGCAGCCTTGGAAAGTGATATTGCTATGTGTCCAGGGAACCATCCCTGAAAAATCATGGGCCAGCTTACGGGAATGAGCACCTGACCAAAAGGAGCTAATGAGAACTTTTAGCTTGAAGCAAGGCTACCCAAAGTACCAGTTATCGAGAAGATAAGATGCTTGTATAGGAATGTAAAGCAATGCATTGTTTCCCTAATCAAGAAAGTCTTAGTATAAAAAATGTCAGCTAAAATGCTCTGTGACATATAGTTGATTTACATTCTGGTGCAAGCTCATAATCTTGTTATGGATCTGTTTTAGGGGACTGGCAGCTGGTCCATGAACCACACTTTGAGTAGCACTGGCCTAGAGCAGGGCTTTTCGGCATAGGCATTATTCACCTTTCAGACCACCTAGTCCAAACTACTTTGATGTGGGCAGGATGGTTACCAGCATTCTTTGGCCTCTACTGACCAGCTGTCACTAGCATTTCCCCTAGTTAGTTGTGACAATCAAAAGTTTCTCTGAAGATTGGAAGATAGCTAGTGTCCTGTAAGTGGGGAGGCGGGGAAACTGCTCCAGATGTGAGCCACTGGCCCAGCGTCTTTCTTCATTTCCATGTGAGGTCTCTATTGATACCATTCATAGCATCTTAATGACAACCTACAGATAAAGTACTAAGTATCAGGAATTATTTGGGGTGTTTTAACTCAATTTGCCATTAAATAATTACTTTATAAAGCAATGCAGTATACTTAGTTTTAGAGTAACTCATAGTCATATGGAGTTAATCATGTTTTTTTCTATAGGTTGTTCAAGTCTTATTACCAGGACAGAGCCTGATCCATCTATCACTGAAAATGGTTCTAAGAGTCACATAGGACTATTTAGTTGTTTTTGCCATTATAAAAAGTAACAAATAAATTAAGCCCTGGCATTGAAATAGAATTATTAATTAAAAACGTCTTTTTTATAATGAAATTAATTATTTACTGAAATGTTAGAAAAATACATGCTTGACCAAATGGTCTCTGAATACAAAGGACATATGTTTGCTTTCTTCTGGTTATTTATAAATAATAGCAGTAATAACAACAACAACATAGTAGTACTACTTCCTTACATTTGGAGGGTATGTTGTACTCAAAATGCTTTCACAGACCTTATTTCCTTTCATCCCTAGTTTAGCATTTCTGTCTGCTGTTTGCAGAATCTGTACTCTTTGTGCTGGCCTTTCTCATTCTAATAGAAAGTAGAGATAAAGATCATAGTAACATAATAACATTGGTTCTTCTATACACACAGACTAATGTTGCTTTTCTCACTACCTTCATAAAGAACAATGTCTGTATGAATTTTTATGAATTCTGGCTGATAAAAGAGCCAGTCTAAATCACAGCAGAGCCTAAAAAACTAAATAAAAAATCTGGCTTCAAATAATGAATCTGCAAATCTTTTTTGGTTGAAATAATTGGTTGAAATAATTAAAGAGTCTGCATAAAGTCTGAAACTAAGTGTTAATGAATTTTACTGACCTGTTATATAGAATTTGGTTAATTTTCCCCCTTTGTTGGGGCAAATGTCAGATGTGGAGTTCTCAGGTTTATTAGCAGTGCAAAAAATATTATTGGGAATCAGAAATTTCAAGAGCACACCTAAATGTTCAGGTCTTTCAGATACACAAAATTTCACATTTGAATCATAAGTTTTTACTGTGTTAAAATGCATGATGTGGAAACTCTTTATTGTAATGTATTTCAAGATGTTACGGTCCTTACATTTGCTCATTGCTATCAGTAGCCTTTACATCCTTTCTCCCTATCTACCTTGCTGCTTTCCTGATACTGAATTTCAAACAAGCTATTTATAAAGGCCTCTGTACTGACTGAAGTGTCCTGACTGTAAACCACTGAACTGTAGCCAAATTCATTGAATTTGCATGGTTGCACTGGCTAGGTGGTTTTCAAAACAGTTGATTTTGTCTTTACCTAAGTTTCCCAGTTCTGTATCTTCTCTCTTCATTTTGTTCATCCTACTTTCCATCTGAACACCTTTTCTTTTATTCCTACTTTGGTAAATTAAAACTTTTGTATTCGATTAGAAACAATGATGGAAAAGAAATTCAGAATATACCAATTCAAAACCCAGCATAAAACAGTGATTAATATCTGAGTAGGCAAGTATTTCAAGTGTTCTATGCTTTATGAAGCTGCATCTCGCTTGCTATATTTGGGGGTGTCTTTAACACAGCAGAGTCTGATTTTGTTCCAGAACTTTCACATTGCCGTGTGGCAGAGAGCAGACTGCTCGCTGTAAGTATCAGGCACCAGAATGGTGACATGCCTACCCTTCGTGGGGATTCCTCACTGGCTGCTTCCACTGCTCCCCTGAGAAGCAGAAAGGGGACAGACAGCACCCTGCATGAGCCCTGGAGGGGCTGCAGACTGAGAAAAAGATGTAATGAATGCAGTCCGCACCCATATGCAATTGAAAACACACTCCTCATTTCCAATCTTCCTTTATTTTATGTTTGTTTGAAAACAAATGGTGGTGCAGTGTGAAGCAAGACACACAACATTACTGGTGTTCGATAGGCTGGTGCTCACTCCGCTGCTTGTGTAATTAACATTCTGGTTTTTCTTTAATGAGTATATATTTAACAGTCAACAGAAAAATTCCAGGCCTTTTTAAGAAAATCAATACGAATATATTTTATGTTTTTTAAAATGCAGTTCTGGATTTCAAAGTTCATGTTTTTTGTATGTCGACTAAAACCTTATGTATTAACTTATACATATTTTCATTTATATTCAAGTAATACTATTTGATGAAGGAAAGAAGGAGGAAAGGTACTAACATATATTTGGAAACTACTATGAACAAGGCATGGATCAAATGCACTATATGGATATTTTGCTCAAATGGGGCAGCAGATTACAGTAGGCAGGCAGAGTTCCCATTGTCAACCGCCCATGTGATTGGCTCCCTTTGAAGTTATGTGATACTCGGTCTGTATGGCCAAACGTGGCTGCCTGTATCAAGTCCTTCCTACCCTGACATGTAGGTATGACTATCATTATGATTCTCATTTTGTAGATAAGGCTAAAATCAGTGAAGTTACTTGCCCAAGAGCAAATATTTAAGTAATAGAACCTGAATTAGCAAACAGTGTGTGTGTGTGCGTGCGGGCGTGTGTGTATCTGTGACCAAAATCTCTGGTTTATCGCCAACCATTGTGTCTCCCTGTATTCCTGCAGTTAGACAAAGGTTACTAGTGGCTTTTAAATGCTTGACCCTGAGCTAAGAGCCAAGGGAAATATGCGATTGTCTTTGACTTATGGGAACTTAGAATCTTAGCAAAGAGATCAGATTTACAAAACGGCTAGTTATGTGAAAAAAGACAGCTTTTATTTTTAAGCAGTTGGCACCACATGTAGCCCTAAGATAAAATGATCTCTTCTCATTTAGAAATATTGTACCACGCATGTAGAGCTGGAAGAGAAAGCCAAGCGGAGCTTTTCACTCTATGGGTCGAGAGAAGAAATACTTGAAGCATGCATGCTTGATCCAAATAAAAGAACTGAGACGGAGAGAGGAAGATGGCAGGAGGAAGAGGAGAAGAGAAGGGAAGAGGGTAAGGATGGTTTTGACAAAACATGGTCTTTGTCTCTCAGTCTGTCTTCTGGAATAACTCTCCACACTCAGACTCGAGTCTCACCGGAAAGAGATCCGCAGTTTAAAAAGCTGACACTGCTGCGTTAGTAATGATAAGAGATGATGAGAGGTTTAACTAAGATGACAGTGACAGCGGGGTTGGAATGGATGTGAGATCCATTTAAAAGGACCACATGCCAGCCTTGGTGACTGATGAGAGGTAATGGGTTGAGGCAGAGTTTCCGGTTTCTGGCTCACGGCAATTTTATGATTTGGTAAGCATATTTCTATATTACTTTCCTATAAAAAAGAGATATGATGGTTAATATTATGTGTTAACTTGGCTAAGTCACAGGACTTAGGTATATGGTTAAACATTTTTCTGGGTGTTTCTGTGAGGGTATCTTTTGGATGAGAGTAACATTTAAATTGGTGGACTCTGAGTAAAGTGGATTCTTTCATATGTGGTGTGTCTTTCAATGTGGTGTGTCTCATCCAATTAGATGAAAGCCTAAATAGAATGAAAGACAGACCTCCCCCAGCAAGAGGACATTTTGCCAGCAGACAGCCTTTAGGCTTGAACGATAACGTTAACCACTCCCTGGGTCTCCAGCCTGCCAACCTTTCCTGAGGAGTTTGGACCTGCCAGCCTCCACAACTGCGTAAACCAATTCCTTGAAATAAATCACCCTTTCTATACACACACAAACACACACACCCGCACACACACATTGCATCCTATTACTGTTCTCAAGAGAGAACAGTATTAAATTTCTTATAAAGTTACCGAAAAGGAAAAAACCTATAACTAAAATACATATATACATATATATCAAAATAGTTAAGTTTTCAAACATAAATTCTTATAAATAAAGATAGAGAAACACTGTACCTCTCCTAAGACACACATGTACTCTGAAGATCCCAACATATCAGTCAAACAGGTATTTTACAGTTAATTTACAGATAGAGAAATCCAGCCAGAGTGTATGCTGCACTCCAGATCTTGATGCCAGCAAATGACAGAAATGGGATTTACATTCAGATCTGTTCTGCTTTAAAATCTATGTTTTTAAAACATTTTACTTCAGGAGCTTCTCTTTCAAAGTTTTGCTGTTTATAACTTTTAACAAATAATAACGTTGGTTACACTTATGCAATGCTTATGGAGTTCTAGGCACTGTTCTAAAAGCTATATACACACACACATACACACACACACTCATATATAGATAGATTAAATGAGTTCATACATATATGGTGAACTCATTTAATCCCCACAACAATCCCGTTTTACCAATGGAACAGACACATAAGATATGTGAGATACATCTTAACCTGTTAACTGGTTTTATCATTTACTTCTAAATGGGGCTATTTTATAAAGGAAGAATGGAGAAAAGGAGCTCATGTTTCTTCAGAGACCCCTTGAAGCTTCACTCTTTCCACTAAGCTTTTTGCTTTCTAAATATAAAAAGTGGTATTCAAGATGTATAGTTGGAAAGAAGGGAAAATCAATAACATGGAACTGATGAGCAAATCTACTTAGCTTTTGAAAACAACTTATAATACATCTGTTCAGACATTATTTTGTTATAGTTCTACTTAAAACATGTTTTTCCTACTTACAAATAGTACATGTCCAACTACTGTTAAGATTTTGATTTATATACTTCTAATTACACACCCACCCAAACACCCATCCGCACATACCTACACAGACATCCTCATGGAAAAATATTGATTGTTAAACCTAACGGTTACTCTTAATCCTTGTCTTTATGGACAGAGTTGATCTCTGTCTCCTCTGGAGACACTGTCCTGCCTTCCCACAGGTCACACACTCTGGTTTCCCATCTGCTTTCCTTACTGCTCCTGCTCCATACTTTCTCCTCATCAAGGTGACCTCTAACCGTAAAACTGTCCAAGGGCTGAGTCTTGGACTCCTCTCTTCTCCACTCATTCTTCAATGAATTCATCCACGTTAATGGCCTTAAACACCATTTATATGTTTTATATGGCATAAATCTCTGGCTCTGATCTTGCCCTTGAAGTCCAGTATCAATCATACTTGTATATTTAATTGCTTACTCATGTTCGAAATAAACTCCCTTCCAAACCTGCTTTTCCTCAGGAAATAGCAACTCCGCCGTCCCTGTTGCTCAGGTCAAAACCCTTGGAATCATCCCTGGATATTACCCTTTTTTTCCAGCATACATCCAAGTTTGCCTCCCTTCATTTTGTATTGAACCCAAAAGCCAGATGGATCTCTTTAAAATGCAAGTCTACTGAGTTAGGGCCACGACTCAGCTCAGAATCTTTTAAGGGCTCCCATTTCATCCACGGTGAAAGAAAAATTCCTTTCCGAGGGCTCCAAAGCTCAAGAGGATCTGAATATCCTCCTATGCCCTCATTGATTCAGCTCTCGTCACAGTGGCCTCCATGTTGTGTGTGGAACGCATCAGAAAACTCTCATAAAAGGCATTTGTGCATGCTGTTCCATCGGCCTGGAATGCTTTTCCCTAGACCAAAGGGCTCACTCTCTCACAAACACACAGCCATTAGGTCTTTCATCAAATGGGCTATAAGCATTTTCTGTGACCCATTTTAAATTCAATCACATTCTCCTTCATACACACAATCTGCTTCTCTTCTCTGACTTATTTTTCTCCATAGTGCTCACAAAATTTGATATACTCTTATTTTATGCATCTGTCTATTAATGAGAGTTTCTGTCTCTACAGGTTACAAGCTCAGTGAGAACAGATATTTTAGTTTTTTCCTCCTCTCCCACTCCATTTATCCCCTGTATCTGTAAGAGTATCTGAAATATAATAGGGCTTAATAAGTGTTCATTGAATATTCAATGTTATTGAATAAATGTGTAACATAATTAGAATTGTACCATAAATATAGATTTTTTCAAATCTTGTTTTTCTTATTGTATTGGTATAGAGAAATGTCTAATTACCTCACGTCAATAAATAAACTATGGGAAAAGAATTTTATTTTATAAAAATTGTCAATTTAATAAATTCTATTAAAAAGTGTATATTAAATCAATCCAATACTTATCTCATGTGCCAAATTGAAAGTGTTTTTTTCCTAGAAGCAAATTACAAAAATAATAAAATACTCCCCCAAATCCGAATCATATTTTATAAGTTTAGAATCAAGGCAGGGGAAATAGTTAATTTTAATTTATCAAGGTAAAATAGCTTGGATCGTTCATATCTACACTAAAGGTATTTTATTTTATTTTTTTGAGTGTCAAAATACCATTTCACTGTTGACACTGAGTGGGGAAACATGATGTATAATATCTCCAAGGTAACCCATCATATATGAAACATAATGTACTTTAATTTCCTTTTTTCCTTAGACATTTTGTGATTTGCAACTTTTTACTATATAAATAAAACTTTGATGAAAATTCTTATGCTTTTTTTTTTTTTACACATCTCTGATTTCCGCATGATGAATAGATGTGAACCGAAATATAAGAACATTTTGATACTGTTGCAGCATCTTGCCAAATTGCTTTTCAAATAATTTACTCTAATTTTCACCCCCAGGCAGAGAAGTAGAGAGCTTCTTTCCCTCACGCCCTGCCATCAATAGGAATTATCTTAGAAAAGCAATTATTACCGAATTTATGGGTTATAATGTGTTTGCTAAAGTAACTTACACTCTAATTGTTACTGAAGTTTAATGCTTTTCCTTTGTTTATTATTTAAAATTTTCATTTCTGAATTGCCAGCTTTTCCTTTACCTCTTGGTGTTTGTCACTTTTATTCAGGTACAAAACTCCTTTAATAACAAGCATTTTAATGCTTTGTCATATGTGGTGCAGCATTTCTTTTCTGGTCAATATCACTTAAATTTTTCTCCCGCCTTAAACTGTATATATCAAATCTATCAATCTGCTTTATGATTTCTTGGTTGACTTTCTCAGTTTTGTTTTTCTAATTGTTCTATTGCCTTATTTCTTCTTTTTTAACATTTAACTCCATAATACATCCGATTTTATTTGGTCATTGTACAATGGCATTGTATAAAATCATTACAGTCTCTAAGTTGTCCAAATACCTATTTGGGACTCTACCGCCAGGGAGGGAGAGCCTTTCCCTGTGCTGGGGGTGGGGGTGGGCTCAGTGGGCTGAGTGGCTTGAGGGCCCTGGCAGTACAGGCACTTAAGAGAATTAACACATCAAAAACAAAGCTCCCCTTCCTGGAGTCTCTGAGCTGTTTGTTTTATCGCAGACTGAGTGCAGCCTCAGCTATTTCGCTTATGGGGCTTCTTTGTTGTGCAGTTATTAAAGGAAGATCACAGAAAATTAGGCTGGTGAGAATGAGGACTTGTCTTTGAAAGCAGCATTCTGAACTAGAGGACGTGCAATAGATTGTTTGACTGGCTTTTAAAAGGCACTGTGTTCTGTGACTTCTTTTGTACTCACTGACATTGTTCTTTGTCACCTTCCCCTTTTCTTCATTGGTTGTGCCCCAACTGAGCACTGTGTCCATTCTTGTTCCATCAGGGAAGTCAGAATCACTGAGCCCTGGCAGGCCTGGGACCCTGCACTTGTAACAGTGTAAAAAAATGCGTTTCAATAACATCTTCCTTGTTCACATCTTCCCTCTTTATTCCGGCCGTGACTACTTTGGAAAATATGTTGTTATAGTTATTGGTATGAAGTCCTCAGTAAGTCAGCCCCAAGCACAGGGCAGAGAGTGATATCTCCAGGCGCCAGCTGCCTAGGAAAAAATAGCTCCAAGGCTCCCAAGAAGAACAATAAAACAATATTGCTGCCAGGGTACAGATAACAAAACTAACCGCCAACATCTGCTTCTGTAATCTGCTTGTCTGCATAATCAAAGCCCACCAATACATAGTTTTAGGCTCTATAAGCTGCCTCCTCTGGAGGCTCGGGGCTGATTCTCTAGTGGGGAGAATCAGTCCCCGGCTGGCTAATAAAGGCTCATAATTAATCTCAGTTGGCTCCATGGGTCTTAGATTTGAATACACCACAGCACGCTGTACCAGGTGGGAACAGGAGCCACGAAGGCAGGTCTGAGAGACAACTGCAGGCGACTATCACTACTGACCAGGACAAAGGACCAGCCATGCATGAGGGCATGAAAACACCAGCATAAAACATAAAATGAAGGAGTAACAAACATAAAAGCCAAAAGATGATAGGAAAAATTATATTCAAAAGAATGCTTTTGGAAGAGCTCAGAATTTCCTGCCCTCCCACCGAAAAAAATGCCTTAAAAACCCACTTTGGGTGGAAGGCAAGATCCCTAAGTTATACTCTATAACAAAGATGGTCCCTAAATGTCCTTGCAGAATAATGAGGTAAAGAACTTGAAAGAGAACTGGCTTTGAAGAAAGTGAAGTTGGATGTAGATTTTTCAGAGAACTGTTACCTGCTTTGTGCTATCCAACAGAAGCTATAAAATTATAATATGCTCAGAGTTCGAAGTTTTCACTGAAACTAGTAAAGGAAGGAATTTTAACCAAAAGCTTAAAGTAAGCTTAAAGGTTGATTAAGGAAAGTGATCAAAAATTTAAAAAATACTAATGGCTGAGATCATGTTGGGATCATTATGCAGAGAGCACCATGCAGTGAGCACTCTTCCAGATCCTAAACATGTAATTGTAAGGTTCGGCCGCCGCTCAACAGAGTCTGACTCATGATTAACAAGCATCCTTTATTGAAAGGCAAGCGGTCCTGAGCAAGGTTCACTGGTCCTGGGGAGAGGGGCCAGAGAAGTCGCACCCAGGTAGGGTCGGGGCGGGGTTTTAAGGGTCGCGGCTAGAAAGGAGAAGATTCAAAAAAGGCAAAAAGCATAGCGTGGGGCTCTTTCGTTGGTGCAGCGGTGTGGTGCCACGAGTGTAGTCCGGGCACCCGCGGATTGGTCCATGGGCCTCAGGTGGCCAGCAGGTGGGAGCTAGGGGCGGGGACCTGACGTCCTTGGGGCCTTTTCCAGGAGCGCTGGCCTTACAGTAATAACTCATTTATCCTCCCTCCCCGCACCCCCCCCCTTAAGTGGATATTGTTACTCTTTCAAGTTGGCAGACAAGGAACCTGAGCCAGAGTCGAGTTAAGTCATTTGCCAGTGTCATTCAGCTAGTATGTGGCAGAACCAGAATTTGAAACTAGGCATTTGTTTGGTTTCGGAGTTGCTCTTAACCACAAATCCTACAGAATCAATCACTGCTTAGATGTCAGGAGGGAAATGTCCAGCTGTCACCTGGACTATAAATATTATAAACACTTCGATTGGAAGCTACATTTTCTACTATGGGAAGAATAACATTATATATCAAGCGCAAGCCGGATTCTCTTCTTGGACAACCTTTAGTCATGCTCCTCTGAGTACTCTTCTAGATTAGGCCGTGACCTTGGTCCCTGTCCTTGCTGGGCCTGCACAGTCCACTTGTAGCCCAAATCCTGCGAAATCACTTTATTGAGATCATCCCCACCCTTGATATGTGATTACCCTGGTTAAGTAGGTCTGATAATAATTCCCTACCCTTGATGTCTCCTCTTAGCACTTTTCCATCCATTAATCCCTTCACCCAGCTCTTTAGTTATAGATCCCAGCTGTCTGCTGTATTCAGCGTTGAGCCCAATGTCTCTCCCTATGGCCACAGTCTTGACAACTACGGCAACACTCCTGAATAAAGTCTTCCTTACTGTTTGAACAAGTGTCAGAATAATTTTGTCTTGAATGCCAGTTAACTAAAATGTTTTGTGAATGACCATTATGATTGGTTCATTGAGACTAGATCTCCTAAGCAACGCATTTCTTTTGGTTTTCACCTGTGTGCGTTATTGCAGCTATGCCCTGACAAGCGTGCTAGTTATGAATTAATCCTGTTCTTTTCTAGGGATTGAAGAAAAGCAGCAAGTCAGCACCAGGACTATCCAAGTGATTTCAAGAGCTGTGGAACAAAGCAGAGCCTTGTGACTACTGAATTGCATTCGTTTGCTGCCATTGGAATAAATGCTCCATGCCTACCTGGCAGGATCTTCTGAGCACGTTTTTAAAGTTGGGGAAGTTTTTGAAAAATCTTTACCCACTGAAGAAGCTAGAAAGATTTTTGTTCTAAGGCATGTGAGCAAATTCAGTGTTGGGACAGGGTTGGAGAAGTGAGGACTAAGAGAATTTGATTCTATCTTACTTTAATCATAGCTCTTCATTTGCATTGCCCATTTTAGCATTAGATAATGCTGGGGAAAAGCTTTACTGTTTCAGTATTACTCAATTATGACCCCAGCTTTTAGGTTATATTTTATGGTATAAAATTGTTTTGCTTGGAGTTTGTGGTATACATTCAAATAATTGCCTTAAATAAATATTACTATTATTATTCACAATGACAATTTTTTAAGTTATTTGTCACATGTTCTGACTTGCACTTATTTATATTATCTTTTTTCCCCAATAAACAACTGAAATAAATATTATTACTTAACTTTTGCAAATAAGAAAACAAACTCAGAGAGGGTAAACAACATTTTAATGTCACCAAACCTAATATTTATATCAAGTCTATCTCTTGTTAAGGGTGGAAAATTTAAACCAGCATTAAGGATTTACTCTCATTCTGTTAACCAGGGTGTGGTAATCTGCTCAAAGTTATGCTAATGGCCAACTTCTGATTCTGTAATCTGCTTACATATTTTGATGTTAACCAGGGTGTGGTAATCTGTTTACTTGTTAACCAGGGTGTGGTTCTAGGCTTTATAAACTGCCTCTTTTGGGAACTCAGGGATGATATCCTCTAACACTGAGTGGTAGAGAGTCAGTTGCTGGCCGGCTAATAAAGGCTCACAATTCATCTCAATTGGCTCCATGTGTCTTAGATTTGCGTGAACCACAATGCTCTTAACTTGTGACAATGCTCTTACTTGTGGTAATGCATTACCACTTGTTGAATCCTTACTATTAGCCACTTTCCTAAAAGCTTTAAATTCATGAAATCATTTAATTTAATTAAAAATAACATATCTGTAAAAAAGGCAAAGGTTAGTCAAGGTCTACCAAACAACAAAATAATTTTTTTTAAATGACCCGAATCATCTTTGGATTTTATTTTGAAAAATTCCTATTGTTTCAATGTGGAACCATATGAAAAACAATATTATACTCTTTAAAAGATGATATTCATAATCAGGTGTGGCCCAAAGCACAACAAGATCATTTTGAAGCTTGAGCTTCAAACTTTGAAGATCATTTGAGACCATCTATAAGCTGGTGATGCCTATATCTTTAGCTCGGACCTTTCTCCTGAACCCTAGATTCATATATTTTACTTAACATCCACATCTGGATATTTAGTAGAGATTGCAGGCTCAACATGTCGAAAGTAAACTTTCTGCCTTCCCTCAAAAAGTGGTTCTGTATCAAGATTTTCCCAATTCAATGGATGGGACACCATTCTCCTACCCATACAGGTTCCAGATCTGGGAGTTATCCTCCTTGACTCTTATTTTTTCCCCTCATATTCCACACCCAACCTATCGAGAAAAGCTATTGCTCTATGTCGTAGGCAGCCTCGAAGTGTGTTGGCAGGAAATTACTGCTTGGCTATTGCCCATGGAAACATAGGCTATCACCCATAGGAACATAACATTCTAACAATAAGCTTTCTGCTTCTGTACCCCTGCTTGCACACCTCACTTGTAGGTTGACAGGTAGTGAATAGAAGAAAATAGACCTTTGTGTTCAGACGGAATGAAGAATGGGGTTTAGGGCTTAAAAGCCCTGTACCTCTACATTTCAGGGCTGATTAATTTGGGGTCTGTGTACCCCTGGCAGATCCAGCTGGCTGAATAAAGAGTGTGTTTCCTATAGCTCACTGAGTTCTGGTGGTCCGTGTGTCTTTTGGGGGCTGGCAGCTACAACAGAAGATGTCCCTTAGTGACTCCTGCCTCCTGGTACTCATGACTTTGTGTAATCTCTGCCCTGAATGTAGACTGGAGTTACTGACTTGTTTCTAATGAATGAATATGACAGCAGTGACGGGATGTTGCTTCTGAGGTTAGGTTAGAAAGACTGGGGCTTTCATCTTGAGTGTTTTCTCATGTTCTCTTTTGGTTCACAGACTCTGGCAGAGGACAGCTGCCATGTTGTCAAACAGCCCTGTGGAGCAGCATGTGGATGCACTTGGAAGCGGATCACCTGATGCCTGGTAGCCACGCACGAGAGCTCAGAGTCTATCAACAGCTCCTGCTCACACATTAACAGTAATCTTGTGAGAGATCTCGAGCCACAACAGCCAAGATAAGGTGCTCCAAGATTCCTAACCCCTAGAAACTGTGAGATAATAAATGTTTGTTGTTTTCAGCCCCTAAATTTTCAAGTTATTTGTTAACATAGCAATAGATAATAATTACAGCCTTGAAAATATATCCAGAATCAGATGAATTGTTACCATTTTCACAAATACTACTCGGCTTCACTATATCTTGCCTGTATTATTGCAATATCCTTTATAACAGGTCTCACTGCTTCTTATCACTTACTGTCATCAACATATAAGCTCAATACCTCTACTCAGAACCCTTCAATGACTCATCATTCCAATCAGGGTAAAAGCCCTATGAAACCTTTCACATCTGGTCCCCAGTTATGCCTCCTGCCTCATCTCTAGCTCTTCTTCCCCCTTCACTCTGCTCTAACCTCTCTGACCTCACTGCTCTCCTGAGCACACACCAGGCATGTTATGACCTTGGGCCTTTGTACTGCCAGGTCCCTGTCCTTGGAATACTCATCACAAAATATCTTTCTCTTATCTCCATCGAGTTTTTGCTCACTTTTTTTTACCTTATCAGTGAGTCCCACTGTATTTAAAATTGAAGCCATTGTCAACCTCCACACTCACTTTCTCTTCTCTAAATTTTAAGCACTAAGAATTTGTCCAATACTACATATTTATTATAATTATTTATGATAATAATTCTACCCACCCCATATTAGAATGTGAACTCTATGAGAACTAGGATCTTTGTTATGTTCACTGATAAGTGTAGTGCCTAGCACATTGTAGATCTTTAATACTTGTTGCCTAAATGAACCAGTGTACCTGGCATGTTAGAAGATAATTTATATGTCTCTATTCTAATTGGAATATAAGATATTGATAACAAATGTTAACTTTGGTCCCACTTCCATTATAATGAATAACTAGGATCTCAGAGATTTTCTGGCTCAAAAACAGCTAAGACCCAAATGGCTCCCTCTTTGGATCATACCTGGTTCTAAAAGGCAGAGGGAGCTTTAGAAACCAGTCCTCAAACATAGAAACAAACCATTAAACATAAAAACACGAGGTAGCCTTAAGCCTGGTTAGGGACAACCCAGAACCAAGGCAACAGATGTGATGAGTAAGAACTTGAGCAGTGGGGGGAAGAACAGCAGAAGCCTGTATGGCAGGAACGCGGCCTGCAACTTTGCACAGTGGGATGATGAAATCGCCCAAAGGTGGGCATCTTACAGCAGCATTACAAGGATACCAAAACTTGGAACAACAGTGAAGTAGGAATTACATCTGGGCTTCCCTCTCTGAGCCTACACCTTCTAGGATTTCAGAAGTGCTCTGGAGCTGGATTGTTCCTCGGCTATTAGCAGAAATAGAATGAAATTTTCTTTGGAGGAAAGCTCCCTGGATTAGGTCCACTGGCCTTCTGGAGGTTAAGCAATAAACTTACAACAGGGATAACCATACAGATGTCTACCATCTACAGATGTCAAAATGCTTAGGTAGTGAATGCTAAGTAGTTCTGTATTGAACACTCAAAGAACAAAAAGATACAAGAAAAAACTTTTAGAAATGCTAAGAGATTTCTTTTTAAAACGTAGAATATTAAGATGTGAGAAATACAGTTGCTGACAGTAATAAATTTATATATAGGTAAAATAGCATGATGGACACTGTTGAAAGGGAATAAGTGAACAGGAAGAAATACCTGTAGAACTTACCCACAGTGCTGCAATGAAAGATAAGGAGATGGAAATCATTAAAGAAGGATTAAAAGATATGAAGGATAAAATGAGAAAGCATAACTTACATCCAATTTGAGACCCAGAGGAAAATAAATGTGAGAAAAGAGGAACTTTATTTTGAAAGGTAATGGCAGAGATATTTCAAGAAAATCATGTACCCACAGATCTGGGGAGCACTATGCATTTCAAAGAGAAGAAACAAAAAGGAATGCATGCCTAGACACATAGCGGTGAAATTGCAGAATGCCAAAGCCAAAAGATTTTAAATAGACACAGAGAATAACAAATCATCAACAAAAATAAAGGCAAAAGACATTAGAATGAAAGGATATTCAGAACAGAAAACTTAGAAGCCATAAGATGGTAGAATAATATCTTTAAAATATTGATTGAAAATAAATGTCAGATTATAATTTATATCTGCAGAACAACCTTTTAAAAATGAGGAATAAGAAATTTTATAGAAAAAAAGTTAAAATCCTAATGGAATATATCAGCTAGAGACCTATTCTAAATAACATTTTGTGAAGTAGAAAAATGATCCACCAAAGATAATTTCTTATGCAAGGAGAAATGGTAAATAAATAATATAAATGGCAAATATATAATCTAAATCTAAGCGAAAGGTCTCTCTGAAATAATGAATAGTGGGAATTAAAAAAAGACAGAATGGAAATATCAGACAAAAATAGTAGGTGAATTGAAGAGTGATTAAAGCTAAAAGCTTAAAATTTTGTTTTCATTGAGAGAGGTCAAAATTGTTTAATTCAGACTTTATTAACTTAATATAATATTGATATTTCACAGATAAGCACTAAAGGAACAAAAATAAAATGTATAAATTCAAAACCATATGGAGAAAAAATAAACATACAATCCAACAACTTAAAAAACATTCAAAAAGAGAAAATAAGCAATGTAGACAAAGCAGTAGAAATGAAGAAAAATATATAATGAAAGAAATAAGTTTATATGTATCAATAATCACAATGAGCACAAATTGATTAAACTTGCCATTTAAAGTATAGAAATCATCAGATCAGATCTAAAAATTGGCCAGAGGCTGTCTATAACCGATATACCTAAAATATAAGCACAAAATAATTGAAAATGAAGAGTGGAAAAAGGGATATCAATCGAATACATTCCCCATCCCCACAAAAAATGTACTGGTATATTTAAATTACTATTAGTCAAAGTGTAAGACAGTGGCAGTTACTGCCTGATGATAAAAGTTTCAACATACCTTGAAGATATATAAATTTTGAATATTTTCATATTAATGAAATAATCTCAAAATACAAAAACAAGTGTTTGATTAAAGTACAGGGAGAAGTTTACAATAACATTATTATAGAAGGAAATTTCACTACAATCATCAGTTTTTGATAAATGAAGCAGAGAAAAAATTAGAGTATTGAGTAGCACAACTGTCACCTAAATATATGATTATAAAACTTATTTTTGTATATTTCACTTTTTTATATATTTCTTGAAGAAATGTAGAATACACATCTTAATTAAAAAATAAACAGATACAATACTATTGAATAAATCAAGGTTTAATAAACTTAAAAGAATAGGGTCATATGCATCACATTCTCTGATCTCAAGAGTAGTTAAAAGTGATTATAAATCAATCGATAAATTTTCATACATTTAGAAACTAAAAAATGCATTTTAAAATAAGTCATCTGTGTTTTATTAAATTTTGATATATTTTATATCTAAAAAAATAAAATAAAATAAGTCATCAGTTGAAGATGAAATCATAATAGAAATTTTAAAGACATAACTAAAGAAAATAAAGGCATTACATATGAAAACTTTTGGGATCAACAAAAGTGGAACTTCCATGGAAATTTATTGTTTTAAATGACTATGTTAGAAAAGAACAAAAACTGAAAATCAATGCGATTAATGTCCAACTCTCAGCTCTTAAAAGAAATAAAAATAACCTAAAAAAATATAATCATATAATAATAATGAAAGAAAATAGACCAGAGCAATAATGTCTGAAGTTTGTTTCTAAATGGCTAAGAAATGTAGAAATCTTAGGTAAGATTGATTGTTCAGGAGGGAAGGAGGAAGAAGGAAAGAGAGAGGGAGAGAAGAAAGTTGTCTGCTTTCAGGATGTGGGCAAATTCTTAGAAAAAGAATAACTTTTCATAACTAGCTCAAGAAGGAATAGAGTTCTAATAGTCCTATAACTATTAAAAAACATTTGCAAATAAAACATCTGTCATGGGGCATTTCAAGAGCGAATTCAGCCTTATTTTCAAAGAATCTCATAATTTGCCATTCCAAAGAGATGAGTTGAAAAAATTTATTTTAATCATTAAAATACATGCAAGTTTCTTATACAAAAATATTTACGATCTAAACCTAAAAGTATATAAATTGGTGATACATTATAACCAAACTGAGTTTGTCCCAAGAACCTTAAGTATAAGGTTAATTTTGTAAATTCTACCATTTTTTAATCACCACATTGATTAAACACTAAAAATTGTATGATCATTTCAAAAGATATAGAAAAAGCATGCAATAAAATTCAATGCTCATTCATGATTTAAAAAAATAAGCTTGAAATATAAACCAATTTTCTTAACCTGGTAATGTTTACAAACGTTATTCTGAATAGCAAACTGTAAGAAGCATTCTTTTTAAAATTCAGAATAAGATGAAGATACTTTCACTGATTTATTGCTTTTGACATTGTCTTATATTTTGTCAGTGTAATAGTCTAGTCTGTGCAATAAAAATAAAGTGTAAGATTTTAAAAAGAGGAAATAAAACTGCAGTTCTTTGAAAATGACTTGGTTGTGTCCATAAAACCCCCAAGACTATACAGACAAATAACTGGGACTGAGAGAATTTAGCCAGATGGTTAACTATATGAAAGTCCATTGCATGTCTATACACAAGTAACAAGCATTCGGAAAAAACGATTTAAAGAAAAGACACCATTTATGAAGGTAACACAAAATACAAAGTGCCTTAGGAATAAATCCAACATTTTGCAGGGGCCATTGCACAGAAAAGTATAAACATTATGGAAACATATTAAAAATGACTTTAAATGGAGAGGTAGAACCAATAGGATGAAATGGGATGGGAAGAGATGTGAGAGGGAGGATGTTCATGAGTAAGAAAAATAAATTACTACATAAATGTTGAATCTCCTGAAAATGATCTATAGGTTCAATACAATTTCAATAAAAGTTTCAACAGGTTTTGTGTGTGTGTGTGTGTGTGTGTGTGTGAGAGAGAGAGAGAGAGACTTTAAAAAACCGATTCTAACATTGGTATGAAATAACTAAAAACCTGCAATAGCTAAGACAAACTTGTAGTAGTGTGTGTGGGGTGTCTGGATTAGGAGAATTTTCTGAGTGCTTGGTCACCTCATTATTTATCATATTGTTATCCAGAAGCAAAAATAAATAAATTTCCTAAGTATTCAAAATATATCTGCTCAGTGTTGGATTTTTCTCTCTGCTCTTAAGGATAACATTTAAATTTTATTTTTATACCTCAGATTTATAATATGATATTAATCATAATTGTTAATTCATAACACACTGTTAACAGTGGTTTGTGCATAGCTTTCCTTCATTTTATTTCTTCTCTTACACAACCAAAAATAAATACCTGTGAATCCATCACCCAATCTAAGAATTAAACTGTTATTAATGTACAATAATCAAACTAGAAATGTAGTGAACTCATTTTGAAGTGTACATTTTGTAGTGGGTGTCAGTTATTATAGCTTGCTTAATGTTCATTGTCCTTCTGGGAAAGAGACCTGGCAATAGTTTTCCTTTGTAGCCCCTTCATTCTTTGTGGTCCTAATCAGGTTGTCAGTTATTGATTGCTACCGGCCCCTACCATATCTAAATGGTGAAGTACTCAAGTACTTCCAATCATATTTTCTTTCTCAGGAATTTGAACTTGGGAAGAGTTATCTAAAGACAGAAGGCCAACCTGATGGCAGGACTCTGAAGATACTGCCCACCATTTCCTGTTAATCAGGGTTCCGGATGTGACTTGGTTCCTGCCTACTGTAGGCTTGGATGCTTTATTCTTCCTTAAGCTCTGTGAGAAACTCAATATCCTTTTAAGAAATCAGGTTCTTTTCCTTAAGTTACCTTGAATCAATTTCAGTTGTTTGTCTGCTACCAAGAATTATAGCAACTACTCTCTCTATTGAGTGTAAGTGTCTATATGACTAATGACTCTGCTTTATAGATATGTGAATATTCGAAATCTAAGTTTGGGCTCATCAAGCTTAGCCACTGTTCTATGACACAATACCCCACCAAGAAAAACTCCATACTACTGAAAAGTCAATTTATTCAACCTGAATCAATGAACATGCCTTTAATCTTTTAAAAAAATTTATCAATAAGTAAGATGAATGATGTGAGAAAAAGACACCCATGGTATCTCTAAAAGAAAATAAAATTTACTTACATAAGCCATATTGCTAAATTTCTATTTCTTAGCTAAAGCTTTTGAGACGTGTTATGAGGCCTTTGGCTTTTTGAGCCCCATTTTTTCCTTTTTATGGAAAAGCAGATGAGATTAACGGGCTGTAATGTTGTCTGATAAAAGGAAGCACTGCCCCTCTATTTCCATAGAAAGACTGCTTGTCTGCATGCAGCAAGGGAGGAGACCATATCATATCTTTAATATATTTAAAATTACTCTTTGTTTAGAAATCATTCTTATTTGTTTTGTAGGCCTTTGTAAATCATTAGAGAGAAATCTTGCTCTTACAGGGATGAGAGGGATGACTAGAGGTCTTAGCTAAAAATTTTTACAGGGAACAAAGTAATAAGTAATGGAGAAATTAAAATATCTCCTTGCCTCTTCCTTTGGGAATAGTTACCTGGTTGTCCCCTAAAGGTCTAACTGTGGAACACAGGCCAGCGGTCCCCAGGAAGTCAGTCCAGTCCTCTCAGGAGTTATCCTCTCATCCCGGGAAAGGAGGTATTATTTCTACCCTCATCACCAGGTAAACCATATCAGCCCTGGAGTCCCGGACTGACTAGAGGAGGAATCCTACCTTCAGTGGAAAACTACCAACAATGCATTTAGTACATGCTCATTAAATAAATAAATGATCTCTCTCTGATTACATCCATTCAAATCAACACCTTGGGTCATTTGTCACACGACCAATTACAAATCCTCTTTATTTTATCAATATCTTTCAACATCCTTTTATGTTGATTTTAAGAATATTATTAAATATTTGTCTTGTTGAGATCTAGAAATGCCTATTGCATTTTTGATCAGCTGTAATTATAGGTATATTTAAAGAAGAAATCAAATTACTTTGTCCTAAATTAATTCAGTGAGGCCGTGTTGACTCCTTTCGGTTACTAATTTCCTTACAATATAGTTAAAAACCATTCTTTTAATAATGTATATTAAAATCAATAATGACCAATGTTTGGTAGGTTTTTAAGGACTTCACTTATTAACTGAAGTTCCTTGATATCAACTGTAAATTTGCTCAGTAATCTTCTATGCAATTTATTTCAAAAGTCTTGGCCTTATGTAGAATCTACATGCCTGCAATCTATTGTAGGCCTTGACTTCTTTTTATTAGCATTTGGTTTAACTTTTTCAGGAAAAAAACAAAACAAAACAACAAACCTCTTTACTGAGAAAAAAAATTAAAAGTTATTTTTTTTCTCTTTGAATTACATCAGTATTTTACCACTAGCCCAAAGCACTAAGCTTATCCATAAGAACATAATTAAAAATGCCCTTTACATGTGCATGGCAAATCTATTGCTATATAACTCTTTGTAGCTGTGCTTGCTTTCCTGATTACAATATCTGCTGATATTGCTCCTTTAAATCAGTGAGGATTTGAGGATGTGGCATTTTACCCCTTCACATAAGGCTCTTACATGAGTTCTTTCTTTTAGCCTGTTTTTATTGGGGATTTATTTCTAGGAGAAACTTGCTGCTTTTTTCTTCCCTGTTAAAGAGTCTGAGAGAAAGTGTATCTATCATAAGATGAGCTCATTTCTCTTCCTTAACCACATAGCTGTGAAAGTCACAACGATGGACAGACATTCTGTGTATGTGTATGTGTGTGTATATATTAAGTGCTTATCTGATTCTGTGTTTAGTCAAACTATGTACATATGTGTGTATATATATATTTAACAGATGTATTAATATGTATATTTACATGTACATACCATGATCTTGAAATGAAGTGTTAGTTGAAGTGTCAAATAGTCTCTTGCAGAACTTGTAAAAAAGAAGTTGAGGAAAACTGGTTAGATGACTTTATACTTCTTATCCATATTGATGGCATGAAAATATCAGGAACTGGAAATTATGGAAGGAAACTTGAAGGTTACTTTGGAATGAGTTGTCCTCCATTTTAGGGAAGAGGGGTGGTAGGATAACTCCTGAGAGAACTATATTTTCTGGGGACCACTGGAGAATGTGATATGTAACCCCCATTCTCATTTCCCAAACACACATGGTTTGGGTGACTCAGTAAACTTGTGTGAGTTGCTTTTGAGACTTCCAAAACTTGAGAGTTAACTGGGTCTGCCCATGGCAGCAAAGTTTAGGACTGCATTGTGGTAAATAATAAAGCTCTCAGAATTTGTCAAGGGAAAGGAAGAGATATGGCCATGTGGGAGGCAAAGCCCATAATAGGACATCTTAGATTCTATCCAAGAGACTGACTAGAGGGGAGATATGACATCAGATAAAGAAAGTTACCAGTGGCCTTCTAAAGCTCAGAGGCTGCAGGAGCAAGAGAAGCCACAGCTACCTGGAACACTGACATAACTCCCCATGTCAGGGAATGCAGGTGGAGGTCTCCAACCATGGTAGGGTTTCAGGGAACTCAAGATAGTGTTATGACAGAAAGAGACACCTCTGAATTCCAGCCAAGCCCACTTCAACTAGTCAAAACCACCTAGAGGAGCATAAAATCTCTGTCTTCGTGATGGGGAGGAGTTTCTCAGGTATAGAGAAGGAGAAACAATAGACTAAATACTGTTTCCTTATTTGCAGGTGTTCCTTCTCCAATAGGTTCGCACTGGTAAGAATTCATCCTCAAATATACTAGAGTCTTGATTGTCATATGGGAGTGGACAGCTCAATTACAGAGTCGAACCTATGATTCACAACTTAGTGAGACTACAGGACTTTTTATTGCTTTCAAGTGACCACACTGTTATAGGATGGATTTTTACCCAGATGCCTGGGAAGAACTAGGTCACTGAACAAACTTGTAACAACAGTCGTCAAAAAAATAAACTTACTTTATGATTGCTCTTTTTGAGTCATGTTTGTCATTCAGGAAAACCATTAAGACACGTGTACCATGTGCATCCTGTTATATGCCTAACTGCCTGCTATTTTAAGCAAGTTATAATAACATAGTATATTTGTGGTTGTCTCATTCTTCTCCTAATTATCTTACAAGTATTGCTTTCCATTCTTGGCTTTACATTTCTCTGTGTAGAAAACCTGAAGTGATATTCGAGTTCTTTACATTTTAACTAAGCCCTTCATCCAACGACTATTATTTCCTTCATCATCTACTTGTCCCCCTATCTAATTCTTTCTTCCAATTATCCACTTACGTTTTAAATAGAGATTTTGCTTTTTAAAAAAACTTTATAATTATTACTTAAGTTTCCATTATACACTTAAACTGTCTTACCTTGAACTAATACATTCGACTGCGCTACAGTAAAACATAATTTTTATTTAGCATTTTTGTTTACTCAGAGATCAATGTCTCCATTTCTTGTGATCCACCAGATTTAACATGATATTGGTTGTATTTAGGGGTTAGTCATGAGTGTAGTGGGAGGGTATGTCTTTGGCATATGAGACCAATATTTCTCTGATCTTGATTTTTTCACATCCAAACTTGCAATAAGCCCATTGTTGATTGCCTTTTATGATCACTTCGTTCTACCTAGCTTATTACCACCTGCCAAAAAAGATGCCATGTGGCTTATTTATTTAAGGCGCTCTCAGAAAATATTTTGAAAGGCAAAGCAGAATGCTGAGGAACATTATCTGAAATTCATGCTTTATGAAAAAAAAAAAGGCAGTTCTAATCTAGCAGTTCTTAAGAGTAATCAGGGTTTGTGAGGTCAAAATTGTCTTCATAAAAATACTAAAATGTTTGTTGCTTTTACCTTCTCATTCTTTCATTAGTATAAATAGTGATTTCCAAAGGCTAGATGATGTGACGATGCTATCGCACCAAAAGTTAGTGGAATGTGTGCTTGTGTTCCTCTGTTTTTAAATGCTCATTCAAAAACTTCAGTTAGGTAAATTTTGATAGATGATACCCACATAAACAAAAGCTCTTTGGGGTCCTTAGACAAGGACATAAAGGGATTCCTGAGACCTAAGAGTTTGAGAACCTCTATTCTAAACTGTTTTTTTTTTTTAAATTTAATATATAAGGAATTATAAAATTGAGAATATGGAGTAAAACTAGCCTAACTAAATATATAATAGAGAACTAAATGTATGTATGTATGTACATACGTATGTACATAATGGTTAGAGTCCTCAGAAATTCTTGGGTGGGCCCACATTATTTCTGAGGAGGGCTCATACTATTATAAATAAGTATCTTATTTATATAGTTTGCTATGGAACAAGCTATTTGGAAAATCTTAATTTTCATGATAATCACTTAACCAAGAAGATCAGAGCTACACTTTTGACGATTTAGTGTCCTGACATAAATATTTTTGAAGAATCATTGTTTAGTATTTTAAGTAATTGGATATAGATCTACTTTTAAATTGTGTAGTCCAGAGGAAGCAAATGAAAAGTATAATTACTGAATATATGATGTGGCAAATTAATATATAAGAGAAACTCATTTTTTTCTAGTTACTATGAGAATAATTAACGACAAGTATGACCTCTTATTTTTTTTATTTTTTTGTGAAAACTAAAATGCATTTACAGGAGTGGAGCTTTTCTCTTTGAATCTGTTGTGTAGAAAGCCATAAGGGAAAAACAAAAAACTTGGAGTGCCTAGAGGCCGACAAATTTCTCTCTCTTTTATGCAAATAAAATTTTAAATTCAAATATTTAAAATGATATGAAACAATGAAAGAAAAACACCCTTTAAGACTTGAAAATGTAGGATAGAAAAAATTAAGGATGACTAGCCCCATTGTTGAGTGACTTGTAAAGAGAAAAATTAAAGCCCAAAATACGAAATACCTTGTGAAGTCTTGCACTATGAAAAATAGGAAGACATCTTAATTAGTGATTGGGGAAACATTAGGCAATTGGAAGCTTAGAAGTATAATTAGGAAAGTTATACAAAGAGTTTTCTTAGTATTGATTGAGTCACACGCATTATCATTGACCAAGGAACAACAAATGAATAATACATTATTTAGATGACAAAGGAATGTTAATGCCCAGGGAAGGAACCTTAAAAAAATATAATGACTTGGAAAAATTGTCCAAGATTTCAATACTGTGAAAAAAAAAGTACTTAGAATAAAAATAAATTAGAAAGAAAATTTACACTATCAAGTATGAAAAATGGAATTAAAAAGAGAAGAATCTCTGGGGGTTAAAAAAAAATAAACCTCTGACAAGGAGGAATTAATAAAATCAGACTTCACTATCAAACTGTGAGAGGGACGTATTTGTTGGTACTTTTAAACATATTTATGTCATTGCTAAAAATTATTTTCCTTTCCATTTGATCACAAGATCTACAATAGGAAGAATAAAATAATTTAAAATATCATAATAGACAGAATAACATCAAGGAAAGAAAAGTTTCTGTGGTCAGGAAGTCGTTAAATCTTGGCATTTATGAGATAACGATTAATCTAGACATAAGAATCAGTTACACAAAAGATATCCTATATTCATTTCTATCATTGTTTACTTATCTTTCCTAGTTGTTTTTGGCTTCAATAAAGTTAGTTGTTAGATCTTTCTTTTGTCTAGTGTTCTGATTTTTTAAGCCTTTGACTTTCTCTTTTTTCATATCTACGTTGTAAAAGGAGATGAGTAAGGGGGCTGACATTTATAAGGTTTCATCTGTACCCTAGGAACTGTGATGGGCACTTTATATGATATCATTTAATCTTTACAAAAATTTGTGGGGTACATAGAATTATCTGTATTTTCCAGATGATGAATTGCAAGCGTAATTTGTCAAAGGTTATACAGCTGGTGAATGACCAAGCTCAGTTAGTATTCTTTCCAGTATACTATAGCGATTTCAAAGTAATTGGTATTCATTATTATGAATATAGAACATTTTGGAATCATCAAAGAAAGATTAAGTAATATTTAGTGTGTAATATTAGTTAAGTTTCAAAGAAGGAGAAATAACTCTTTCCTTCATACTCAACCCACTTGATTTTATCACTGGTGGTACAAATAATACAAAATGCCCACGGGTGTATAAGGAAGCATCTCTCTTTGGTGGGTTTTTCCCTCTAGGAAAAACTTCAAACCAACTCTTAGGTCTCAGCTATGGAGAAAATACTTATTTTTCCTTGTGTTGTTCCATTCTCTGCCTAGAGATATGGTACTCTCTGGCTTTCTCCGGGCTGCTGGCTCCATAGATTGCTGGCTTTCACTCACTTATGCTTAATACCGAGACGTCTTTTACAGAAATAATACAGTTGCTTACAGATGGGCTTTCTCTGACTGTTCGAATACACTAATACTTCTTAGCACTCACTACACAGTGAAATTTTGTTAAAAGGGTTATTGTTCCCATAGGAATTGTTGAACAATATTTCTGTGTCACAATTATTTTAAATAGGGGAGCTCAAATGAGACATCTCTGCCATGATGATTTGCATATATGGGCAGTCAGTGCATTATAAATGAATACAAAGCGATTCCATTCAGAGGCATGGAGAGGTTGTCATTCAAGGCAAAGAGAACAGTAAACCACCAGGTGCACAGTGGAATCAGCTTTAAGATATGCAGATTTTAGTATAAGAATTCAGTTTTTTAATGGCTCCCCTAAGCCTTCCAATACAAAAGATGAACTATTTTGGATAATCCCTGGGAGGAAATGAAAAAGCTCCCATGTGAGTGGAACACTGTGAGTGCAGAAGAGTTGATGATTTGAGGCTGGAAAGTGGGGAAGAGACAGATTGGGGAGGGCCCCCTATACAAGGTCAAGGTGTTATACTTGATCCAGGAGGCAGTAGGGAGCACAAGGCACAAGGCACAAGGCATTTGACTTGTGCTTTTAAAAGAACACTCTCAGAATAGAGAGCCCAGAAATATAACCATGAATATATGTTCAACTAATTTATGACAAAGGGGCCAAGAATATACAACGGGGAAAGGACAGTCCCTTTAATAAATAGTGTTGGAAAATCTGAACACATGCAAAAGAATGAAACTGGACCACTAGCTCACAGCATACAAAAAAATTAACTCAAATGGACTAAAGATTTGAATATAAGACCTGAAACCATAAAAGTCTTAAAAGAAAACACTGGCAGTAAGCTCCTTGACATCAGTCTTGGTGATGATTTTTTGGATTTGACAGCAAAGACAATAAAAGCAAAAACAATGATTAGGGCTACATCAGATTAAAATGCTTCTCACGGCAAAGGAAACCATCAACAGATGAAGCGGTAACCTACTGAATGAAAGAGAATATTTGTAAATAATATATAAGGGGTTAATATTCAAACTATGTAAAGAATTCATAGATCTCAATTGCAAATAAAACCAAACAATCTGATTAAAAAATTGACAGAAGATCTGAACAGACATTTTTCTAAAGAAGACATACAGGTGGCAAACAGGAACATGAAAATGTACTCAATATTACTAATCAGCAGGGAAATGCAAATAAAAACCACAATGAGATGCCATCTTACATCTGTTAGAATTGCTATTATAAAAAAGGCAAGAAATAGCAAGTATTGGCAAGGATGTGGAGGAAAGGGAACCCTTGTGTATTGTTGGTAGAAATATACATTGGTAAAGGCACTATGGAAAACAGTATGCAGGTATCTCGAAGATTTAAAAATTCCATTTCTGGGTATTTATCTGAAGGAAACAAAAACACTAACTCAAAAAGATATATGCACCCCCTTGTTCACTGTGGCATTATTTAAATAGCCAAGACATAGAAGCAACCTAAGGGCCCATTTGTGGAAGAATGGATAAAGAAAATGTGGTATAGTTATAAATAGAATATCATTCAGCCATAAAAAGAAGAAAATTTTGACATTTGCAACAACATGGTAGCATTCAAAGGCACTATGTTAATTAAGCGAAATAAGTCATACAGAGAAAGACAAATACTGAATGATCTCACTATTATATAAATCTAAAACAAAATACAAAAACAAACGGAGCTCAGGGACACAGAGAGTAGATGGTAGTTGTCAGAGGTAAGGGCTGAAGGTTGGGCAAAATGGGTGAAAGTGGTCAAAAGGTACAAACTTTGAGCTATAAAATAAGTAAGTCATGAGGATGTAATCCACAGCATGGTGACTATAGTTAATAATAATACTGTACTGCATATTTGAAATGTGCTAAGAGAGTAGATCTTAAAAGTTCTCAACACAAGAAATTTTTTTTTTTCAACCATGATAACAGATGTTCACTGGACTTATTGTGGTGATCAAAAACATATGAAGATCACTGTCTAGAATGTGGTGACTATATTGCTGGGGCCAATAGTAGAGTCAGAGAACCAGCTAAGAGGTGAGTGTGTGGGTTCAGATGAAGAGAATGATGGTCTTTTTGATTAGCACAGCACCAGTGGTGTGGGCGATGGTGGTAAATAAAGGGATTTGTGAGATATTTGAAAGATAGAATTTAATGACTTATAAGTGGGACGAGGGAATGGAATGAACAGGTTGCATTTCCAAATCCCAACGGATAATAGTTTAACAATTTCAGGACTGAAATTTTAGATATTTCATAAATTAGATAGGTAGTGTTGGAACTTTGCACTCTAAAATAGAGAATCGTGGAATGTGTTCTATTTTTAATTATCTAGAGAGATATTCTGCAATTTTATGCATACTATATCTTAGTGTAAACAACCCTTACTGACCATTATTTCTAAGCTTAATCTCTCATATTACGATTAGAGTTTATTTAATTTTCTCCTGTTTTTGTTTTACACAGAGTGGTTTAACTAGCATCCTTGACTTTTGATGTGTCATTCTGGGTCACCACCATAATTCGCTCACAGACTCCCAATGAATCCAAAGGTGGAGAGCTACAGATGTTACCTGGAACATGTCGATTTTAGAGTTTTAGGGTTATGTACCAGACAACTCTAACTTCCATTTAATAATTTATTTAGGATTTTGCAATATTCTCATTATTAAAAACTTACATATCCTGGCTTGTTTTTATATAACATAATAGTAAGAGAGGGAAGGAGTTTATTAGGCTTTCTACTTCTCAGAAAAAGTGAATAAAGATATAAAAAGATAATTTATAAAAGAAGTAAACTACTTGGTGCTAAAGTATTTAAAAAATAATTCAACTTCATACCTTATAACAAAAGGAATTCAGGTTTAAACAATGACATACAATTTCCACACAATATTGGAAAATAATTTAAAAATAAGAATATTTGAATCCAGCAAAACTACTATAAAATGGATACATTAGTATAAGCTTTATGGAAAGTAATTCAAATAATCCTCTACTTTGACCCAATAATTCCACCTGTGAAGAAATAATCCAAAAATACTTAATAACATATTTAATTTCAGAGCTAATTACAATTGCAAAAATCTAGAAAAAGTTAAAATGCCCGAAATGGAAAATATTTGATATAAGAAATTGAAAATGCAGAATATAAAATTATAGAATATGAATAGAGATAGGCAAACATTAATATAGAAAGTATGAATAGTGATAATTTTGGAGTTAAATATATAGTTTTTCCCCCTTTTCCCTGTATGTTTCTGTATATTCCATATAATTAGCAATAATAAATACATGTTACTTTTATTTCTAAAAATGTGTTTGCGTAAAATAGTTAAGTTATACAATTTTGGATTTCGAAGAAAATATTTTCTTTGCCATATATTTTTTTTGATAATTTATATAGATATCAGTTTTCATCTTAAGATTGACAGCTATTTATTTTCAAACTTCATCAAGTTGAGTGAATCTAGTGATTTTGGTTGTCTTGCTCAATATCCATTCTAGCTGCCTTTCCCTTCTGATTTCTACATTACTGAGGTTAGAAGGCTAACATTATATTCTCAGATTCTCTTGTGGCTATGGTACAGGTAAGTGACCTAGGTTCCTCCATCAGATGCACCTGATGAGATGGGGAAGAGGAAGTGGTGGCCTTCAGCAGTGAGTTGGGGTTCTTTGGTGAGCCTGGTGGCAGAGGCATCAGGTTGTCTGAATCAACTCTGATGGCACTTCAAACATCCAGCCTCGGCATCACAGGTGCTGAGCCATTAGCAGTGACAGCAGCAGTTTTCACTAGAAGAGCTCTATGTTACTGAAGAAGCACTTTCCATGGCACTCCTGAAGAGTCTGGGTCACCTAACATTTAAAAACAAATCTCTTCCTTTAAAATACCTAGACATAGATCTTGCTGCTTTCAATAAAGACTTGATCCAATACTTAATCACGCCCATGCTGGCAAATATTCTCATCAGGTCTGCTAGACCACTGTAGAGGACACTTGTTTCCCATGATAGTAAATGGAATTTGTCTGACAGTTTCTCAACTTGGCTTCCTTAATCTTATTCATCTTCTTTTTCTACTAATCACTCTTTGTACCCTTTGTCCAGACATTCATGTTTTCCCTTGTTCGGTGAGCCTTCTCTTTGTATTCCAAGCTCTGTGTCTTTGTCCAGGTTACCCTGGCTTGGGCTTACCCTTTCTATGCTCTTCTTATTCCAACCACCTTTCAAGGCTTAGTTGTAAACTTGCCTTTTTTCATGGAAACCTTGAATCTGTCAGTGCTCACTGATTATCCAGCTTCTAAATATTTTCAGCCCTTCATTCAACCAAAATGCTTAGTCCCTAATGTTGACTAGTTTTGTACTATGGCCATACTGAATATGGCTACAGTCTAATCTCTCTCAGAGCACTGCATTTTTACAATACACGTTCCACAACCTGTCTCTTAGAGTTCTGATTCACGGCAAGGACAGTGCTAGGCCCATTTCAATAAACTATTATAATAAATATCACTGATTAACTCACTCAACAAATATTCTAGGAGAGATTATGTTAACCGGAAGTTTTGGGAAATGCTATGGCCTGGTTAATTAAAATTTCAGGTTAGCTAAGAGATATGTGAGCATCCTTTTTCTACCTAAATGGGAAGAGTTCTCTCAAGTACATTTGCTCTGTTTCCTGCCTAAGGAAAGGCATGGGAGTTATGTATGGCACCGTACGTACTACTTTAGGATCATTATATGAAAACTGCCATATTTGTTTTTTTTCTTGTATCTTCATTAGGCACATTTAAACCTATCAATTATAAATTTGTCTTGATGCAGAAATGGCTTTTCCTTTTTTAACTTTTATATTTCTCACTGGGCCTAGCATAGTGTCATGAATACAGGAGGGATTAAAATACTAATTAAACAGAGATTCAAAGACTACAAAAAGTCATCATTTTAAATATCAGAACCAGGGATTTTTTTTAAAGAGTGTATAAAACTTGAGGTTAAATTTGTAGTGTCACCAAGACAAATCAACAAGAAGTTAATTTTTACATTAAAATTTCATTATGAATTTAAAATTATTTGATGATCTTCCTTAGAATAATATGATAAATTAAATGTATTTCAAAGTTTTTTTTCCCTCTGACAGATTTTTACCATATTTCTAAACCTTCCACTGTAACAAAAACATGACTATTATTTTAATTTTAGTATTTTGCCACTGTTAATTTTTACATTGAGCTTTCTTTTATTATTATTATTATTATTATTATTATTATTAGTTTCAAGTATACATTACATTGGTTAGACTTTTATATAGTTTATAAAATGATCCCCTTACTTGCTCTTTCTCTCCTCTGGCTCTCCACCTACCCATTACATTAATGCTAACTGAATGCCCTATGCCGTGCTCCCCATCCCCACGACCATCTTATCAACCACTAATCTGTACTTCTTTAAGCCTTCACCCCTTTCTCCCTACTGCCAGCCCCTCATCCCTAGCTGTTGTCAGATTGTCCTCCATATTTATGAGTCTGTTTTTGATTAGTTTTTCTTTTTATTCTTTAGATTTTACATATAATTGAAATCATATAGTATTTATCTTTGTCTGATTTACTTCACTCAGTATAATAACCTCTAGGTCCATCCATGTCATTGCTAATGGTAGGATCTCATTTTTTTAATGGCTGAGTAATTTTCCATCATATATATGAATCAAAGAACAAGTGTTGATGAGGATGTGGAAAAAAGAGAACTGTCCTACACTGTTCTTGGGATTGCAAATTGGTATAGCCACTATGGAAATCAGTCTGGAGATTTCTCAAAAAATTAAAAATGGATATAACTTTTGACTTGGCAATTGCACTTCTGGGAATTTATTCAAAGAAAACCAAAACAATAATTCATAAAGATGAATGCACCCTTATGTTCAGGGCAACACAATTTACAATAGCCAAGATATGGAAGCAACCTAAATGCTCATCAACAGACAATTAGATAAAGGAGTTATGAACTTTCTTAAAATTATTCACAGTATACTTTATATGAAGACAATTTATAAAATATATTTTTCTCAAATCTGGATACCTTAAAACCTTTGTATACTTTGCATACTGAATTTTATTGTTTTTGAAAGCATGAGCTTTAGTGGATAGATGTGGTGTCTAGATAAACTACCATTTAGTTTCCTTTAATATTAAAAACTACAAAGAAAATGTAAATTTGAAGTGACATATTGTACATTTCTTGGGATGGTTTTATACTCCTCACTCTTCTTTTCAGGACACCAAGAAATATTTGGTGTGATAAACATGATAAAGAATTAAAAAACATGGCAAGAACCCCCAGCAGAAGAGTGTGGATGGCTGTGTTATCAATGAGCACACATCCCAAGGGAAAAGTAGTAGGAATCAGAAGATCATGCCCCTTCCTGACAGTATGTGAAATGTCAATAATATCAGTCTCCCATGTCACGAATTTGTGATTAAAGAATAAGAGATGTGACATACTTGAAAATGTTAAAGTACCATATAAGAAAGCAATTTGACACTTAAAATTTCATTTTTTTTGAAATGTTTTCACAGATGCTAGCACATTTAAGTCATAAGACGATGCTCTGAGGTAGCTTGAGTATGCTTTATAATTTTCGTTTTATCAATGTAGAGTCAGTTAAATGGTTCATCCAAGTTTGCTTGGAAATAGAAATCCAAAGAATAGAAAAGTATTTTAATTCCTTATCTAATTCTCTTTTCACTATTCACACAGTTTACCTTTTTCATACAAATAATAATTCTATTAGGAATAAGCATAAATAGTTCAAACCACTTCAGCCATAACCACATCCTGGTCAGCTGCTCATTACAGAGTAAGTGGAGTGGAGAGTACTGAATAGCAGAAGTGAGGATAACTATAGTCACCGTGTTGTACATTGGATCTTCAGAATTTTTCACCTTTTACCTAAAAGTTTATACCATTTGACCAAATTGTCCTTAATTCTCCTATGTCCCAGCCCTTGGCAACTACCATTCTGCTCTCTGAGTAGAATGAGTTTCTATGAGTTTGATTTTTTTTTTTTTGGATTCATGTATAAATGACACCAAACAGTATTTGTCTTTCTCTGCCTGGCTTGTGTCTCTTAGCATAATGCCATCAATTCCATCCATGCCACAAATGGCAGGATTTCCTCCTTTTTTACGGTCAAATAATATTTCACAGTATATATGCACACCATATTTTCTTGTCCATTCATCCATTGTGGACACTGAACTTGTTTCCACATCTTGGCTATTGTGAATGATACTGCAATGAACATGGGCGTGCAGATATCCCTTTGGGATACTGATTTCCTTCAGGTATATACCCAGAAGTGTATATTTTATTTTTTGAGAAACCTCCATACTGTTTTCTATAGTGGCTGTACTGATTTACATTCTTACCGACAGTGCATCCTTGCCAGTACTTATCTCGTTTTCTTGATAAAAGCCATACTGTGAGGTAATAGCTCAAAGAAGTGCATTTTCAGTTAGCATGGTATATCCGTTGAAGAATTCGATATAAATTCCCTGTTTAGAAAATGGACTTTCTGGGTTGTTCAGAGGTAAAGTTACAATTCTTTGAGAGGAGGCTCAAGTCACACCAATGATGGTGATTTCTTCCCTTTTCCAGAAGACAATCTGAGTTCAGGGTGAGAGGTATGGCATTATGAACATCGTGTTCTATATTGAGTGCTGTCTTCCCAGTCGGCACCAGCGCAAGCTTGTTACCTTGCTCAGGTAGAGTAAGGTAAGATGTACCTCTCACAGTCACTGTGAGGATGACGCTGCATGTGAAACATTTAGCCCAGTGTCCATCACAGTTGAGATCGTGGTACCTCATTCATACTAAGTCTAAGAATTCTAGTAAGAAATTCTAAGATATTTCTGCTCAAATGATGGTAGATGCTGAAAATCAATTCATTTTTAATACCTGCAATTTACTTCCATAGTTTCTGGCTTCTCACTTTGGATTACAGAAAGGAATCTATTGCTAAATTCATTAAAATAGAAACATTCTAAACTTGGGCAAAGTAATAGAATTACACATGCTATCTAGTTATTAATGATTTAAGAAAGGTATAAACTTAAAAGTTATTCCTTAGTTTGCCAAATGGATTATCTATGGGGTTTTCCCCTTTGATGGACTATGTTTGTTATATTAATTTTTAATAAAGTTGTGAAATTTTGTAAGACATTCTTAAAGTCAGGTGAATAAAAAGAGAAAGAACTCTAGGAAACAGTATTATCATGTACTCTATTTCTAGGAACATATTTATTGTTCATTCTGTCTAACATATAGCAAAATGATTTAAAGGAGGATAGGCAGGATATGTCACATATCTAGTTTCTCTAAGTTAACTTAGAGCTTTTTTATTGCTGTAAAATTCTACATTTTCCGCCTTTAAAGAAGAAGCCAGGAATTGAATATTTATGATCCTGACACTGCCCCACACTTTTTTTTTTTGTTTTCCTCAGGGTTTTTACCCAGCCCAAAGAGAAAATGGGAACTGACATTCTCTGTAATCTTCCAAGTGCTAAAACTATTTTCCCCAAAATGCTGTCAAAAATTATCTTAGCATTAAAATGCATAAAGTGGAGGGATTGTGAAAGAAAAAGTTCAGTAGCTTCAAGGAATTATTAACAGGCCTAAGTCTCTATTCACTGGCTTTTACCTGAAAGCACCCACTCATGCACGTATAGCACCTTGTTATCAAATAAATTGCATGTGGAAATTTCAGATACAAGTGCTCAGGAGTTGAGTATTATTTTCTCTTTCTTTTTTCCTTTTGTAGACTAAAAACACAACCTATGAAATACAGATTCTTTTAAAAGAAGTTTCTACTTTAGCAGATTCTATGAGTTAGTAGGGAATAAACCATATTTATACATTGAGTTAGAATCAGCAAAACAGGTTTTAAGGATGGGGTTTGTCATTTATGTACTGGCTTCATGACCTTGGCCTGGTCGGTCCTCAGATTTCAGAACCTCAGCCTGTTACCTAGAAATGAGGGTTGTGATGTCTGTCACCTGCACTACAGAGTTGTAAGAACCAAATGATAATATGACCACCTGAAGTTCTTGTAAGGAATTGACATATGTTTTTATTATGTGTGTGAGACTGAATTTGAAACAAAACACAAAAGAACATTATCTTGACAAGAGAGGAGAGAGGCCCAGAAATAAACAAAATATAGATGATTTGAAGTGCACTGAATGTACATATATGATGGAATTCTTTGAAGAAAAAGCTCATTACTACAGGAGCATAGAAACTGAATGGATAGCACAAGACAATAGGTGTAATTCGGTCACTCAATCCTTTGATGCATGAGGCTTTAATAAAGTTAAAAAGGAAATAAGCCCACTTTTGTAGTGTCTACCTCTAGTTCTCTCAAGTTTCCTCTATAGAAATTTGCTTGTACGGATGGTTTGATTAAAATAACCATGTAGGTAACTTGCATTCTTTCATTTCTAACAGATATGTTGTCAGAATCTCATCTTTGTGAGTACATTCCCTTGGAGGAAAAAGAGAGCATCACAGAACAAAGCTGCACAGACCAGAACCACGTGTCTCATATTTCAATGTGCATATGAATCACTTGGGCGCCCAGCTAAAATGAGGGTTCTGATTTAGTCGGTCTGGGGTGGGATCTGAGGTTAGCTCAGGTGCTGCTGAAGGACCACAGAGGATGGGATCCTACATGGTCCATCCATCTTAGTGGGGGAGAAGGCAAGTGGTGTGCCGCAGAGGCTGATAGACGGTGGATTTGGCAGTGGGTCCATGAGAACAGGGGCTTGATGGACTGCCCTACATTCCTTAGTGAGGAGGATTAATTTGCTCACTAAAACTTAATCTCCACTGGCTTATTTTTAAAATAGAGTGGCCTAATTATTTCCAGTATTAACCAAGTGCCTAGCATGGACTTTGAGTTAGATTACTCTCAAATAATCTCTTTGGTGAAACCTAAGCAAGGATATTATATTTAATGCATAACTCTGACAGATGGCAAGGAGCATCTGGAGCCTCAGGGCAGACAGACTACCTGTTGACTTCCTGAATCTCTAACTGGCCTAGAGACGAAGGGATGAAGAAAAATATGATGCCAGGAATAGACTCCCCCACCCCAAATCCCCTTAACTCTTACATGCTATGAAAGAAGCAGTTTTTTTTTTTTTAGGTGATAAGCTGTAGTTATAGAAAGGATTAATTTTTATTTAGTTGTAGTCTGAAAAAGAGAATTCATCTGGCCTAGTATTTTAAAATATGGAGCAGGGGCAGGTGGAAGATGGGTGGATAGGAAGCTTATAGAAAAATTAGTCTGAGAATGCAAAAGAAAGTGAATGAGAAATAGATGTTTAGTTCCTTTGTCAGGACAGTGGGGCATTCTGCACAGTACAGCTGAGTCTTTATATTTTGGTTTCTCGGGTAACAATTCCCACTTAGTCTTTCTTTGTGTCTTTGGATATCAAACTAATAGATTCTACTATAAGCATGAGTGAACATATAAATGGATAAAGAGGCTGAAATGATACCAAATTTTCTGTAGATCTGTACTGTGAGCCATATTGGCTCAGGCTATAATTTTTAGCAATTAAGAAATCTTTATAATTGAGTAGAAATGCCCATGAAAAATAAGTGAACAAATGCCAGTGATTAGTCAAATTTTAAATTGATGAACTGGATTTACTAAATGGTATTTCATTACCCAGATTTTTTTTTTAAACTGCACCTATATTAATCTTGTGGAATATTTTGTTTCCATTCTGCCCTTCCACATTTCTCCCCTCTCCTGCCCATTTATGGTAATTTCCCCCAATATTTTCATTTACGCATCTGAAACTTTTGAGAACTCAATTACTAGATTGCTTAGTATGTTCAAGAAAATTTCTTAAGTGCTGTAGGAGCTAAAAATTTAGTCAGGGAGATGTAACACACGCACGGGGAACTACGATATTAATGAATAAATATCCTGAGCTTAATAATTTGTCCTTTGAGCAAAAAGGAATTAACATCAACCTAGAATGAGCAAGTCTCATAGAGTCACTGGCATGTTAATGGTAAATGAAGAAAATGGGTAGGGTTAGGAAATGTGCAGATTAAAGAGAAAGATCTTTTCAGGTGGAGGCAGCAGTGTGAGCAAAGGCATAGAAGGTGGAAAATGAAATGTATGTCGGGAGGTAAAAAGCAGTTCACTGTCACTGAAGCTTAGCACATTCCTAAGAAGAGATTGACAAAGCAGGCTAGGGACTATTTCTGGAAAGCCTAAATGCCTGTTAAAAAAAAATCACACAGTATTTGGTAGATTCCTCTAATGTTGCATGAGCTGGATTTGCAAATTTGGGGGCTAGACTGCATGATTTCTATTTGTGGCAGATGAGTGAATCTGTGATTTTGAGAATGAGCCATTCTCTGAAGGTCACAAGAATGACCTCTGTGTCATGTATATAGTTTAAATTGCTAACAAAAAAGAAACTAACCCTTGCTTCCAACTATTTGTTTTTAAAATGAAGAATAATGCTTTCCTAAGTAAACTGGTAATTTTGTGTAAAAAATCATCCACTCTGATTGTGGTCAGTGTTTCACTAACTGCTTCATTCTGTGTAATTTACGTGTCAGTGGCTCAGCAGCTAACAAGATTCTTAAAAAATGGAATTAAAACGTGACATTTTCCCTTTCTATTTCTGACTGTCATATCTTTGGTTGAAAGTTGTTATGTACTGTGTAGTTATAACCAATTGACAAAAAAAGATCTGTATCTTCTCTAGTAAAGGTATGAGATTACTTTTTATAGATTTCCAACAAAAATAAATATAAAACCTTTTTCGAGGGTCAGGGTAAAAAGAACCCTTAGTTAAAAGACTTAAAAGAATGATCGAAAACACTTTGGCACCTTGATTTAAACAAGTAAAATAGTCGTACTGGATGAAAACATTTCCAATTGCTGAAATATTTTAATATTGCCTTACAATGACATAATGAACCATTTTTTATTATCAAGTAAAACACATGTATATAAAAGAGAAGAAATGTATCTGCTAGCTTTGGACATTTAAGAAATGTGGATATATATGACCATAGATCATTATGATTCAAGAAATAAAACTGTCCCTTTGAGGACAGGGCAATCACGACAGCCTTTTACTTGGAGTCGTGTTTCTTTGGCTCTGAGAGTATTTGGCTAGAGTAGATCTTTCTTTGGCCAGAATGTCTCAATAAACCCTCAAATTTCTAATGGACGCTAGGCTAATGAGAGGAATGAGCATAGGAAACAGGTTCATAACCCTGTTTCACACTTTGGAAAATCTATTTTCTCTCAGAACCTCATTTTCCTCATCTGTATAATGGGTTAGAAATAGCTATCATATAGGCAGGTATGTTATAACAATTCAAGGCAATATAATGACTATACACTCTATTGTATAGAAGCAGCTCAGATTTTGTTTTTCTGATTTCCTTCTCTTCAGGCAAGATACCAAATTAAAATCTCTATTTGCAAAACTTCACAGAATTGACCAGGTTAAAATTATTTTAAATGTCACAATCACAAAACCATCAAGAAAGGCTTTTCCAAGTGGGGAGAAAATACACACTAAACATCATTTTCCCTAAGGTATTGCTTTGTATATTCTTCACTATTTTGTTTTCAATTCATCTTGAATAAAGCAATCTAAAACATGTCACATGAGTTACTTTTTTCATCTATTAAATAAGTAAAATATGATTTTCAGAAGAAAGTGAAATAACAAGGCTAAGAATCCCAGAGACTTAAAAAACACTGTTTACTCTTTTGGCAGAAAAGAGAACAAATCCAGTAAGGTTTCATTATTTACCAGGCATTAACAATTGATTAATTTTGCTTGATTACTTGCCATTACCCTTCATGAGCTATATTGGCAGAAGGCAAGCCTCCATTCAGCACATGGAGAAAGGGCACCCACGGATCTCTTCAATCAGAAGAGATGCTGCAGAGACGAGAGAGAGGCTAAAAGTTCCCGTCAATAAGATGGAAACTGTTTCTCTGTCTACTACACGCTCCAGCCTCTTTCATTCTGTTTGTGACTCTGTCGTGAAGGAGACTAGACATGGCTGATTATAATTCTGAAGTGAAATGCATTTACTCATCTCCAATCCTTGTCTCGACTGATTACTGTTTTGTAACCTTTGCATTCTACAGGGAATCATACATTTCAATCCATGCTAGACATAAAATATCTGTTTTGACAGTCTTTGATTGTACTTAAATAGTACAGATTTTAAATAATCAAAGAGGGCTTATATAATAAAGTTTGAGGTCTCAGAAGTGCTTTTCTGTCAGTAAGGATGAGAAGAAAAGGGGAGGTTTTTTAAAAAATGGGATCATGAAATTATAGAACGAAATCTCATGGTGATCATCTAGACTCAAGGACTCAGTTGACAGATGGCAAAAGGAAAACAGAGAAGATAAAAGAAGCTAAAGTAACTTGCTAAACCAACTTACACAGTTAGTTAAAAACTATAATTTAGATTTCTTAAGTCCTGATGAATTTTTCTCTCCACTACAACTTTTAAAGCTTTTAAATTCCCTCTCTCCCTCCCTCCCCTCCATATTACTATTATTATATATTCTTGTTATTTTATCTTATTAGCTTAATAAAGTATAGGTTTGGAGTCAGATTGCCTGTATTCAAGTTCTGGCTCTTATTACCTGTGGAATCTTAGACAAGCTGTGTAGTTTCTCTATTATTTAATTTTCTCACCTATAAAATGTAGACAATAATTCATTTCATTTTGTAGGGATAATGAAGATTAATATTAAAGATATAAAGATGTAAAGACTCTTTACTGAGTCTTTATGATTGTCATTATGATTGTTATTAATCCAATTAATTTAGTGTAGATTTTAAGTATTGAACTATAAAGTTAAATATGCTATTTGATTTTTAAATTCTACATATCATAATGATTTAAGTCACTACATATCTATAATGGGAAAATAAAATTAGATAAGAATGATCAGAATTCAGCTCTAAAGGTCCTTGTAAGCAGTGAAAATGAAAAAAAAACAACAAAAAAGTAATCATAAATATCTATATTTAAGGGAAAACTGGAAAAGAATAAAATCATTGGGAGAAGATATGGAAGCCATCCACATTTTTTCAAGCAAACAGATATTCAATGCTTGGATTCGAATCCTGCACCTGCCACTTAAAAATGGTGTAATCTTGGGCCAATTCCTTAACTCTCTGTCTTGGTGTTCTTTATTCCTCCGTGTTTTTGAGATATCATTGACAAATAAACATTGTATACATTTAAGGTATACGACATGATAATACAATATATGTAGACATTGTAAAATAATTACCATAATCGAGCTAATGAACATATCCATCATCTCCTGTAGTTATCGTTTTTTGGGTGAGAACACTTAAAATCTACTCTCAGCAAATTTTAAATATATGATATCATTTTATTAACTATTCTCTGTTGGTTTTCCTGTCTATGCTGCATAGGATAGCTGTTAAGATTAAATAAGGCAACATATATAAACTATGCAGAGTAGATAATAAAGATGATGACAATAATAGACTGAGTGATAGAGGTGGAATAATTAATAATAGTAACAAGGGCAGCATCTAATGGAAGAAAAAAAAAGATATAGGCATAGAGATAGTAATGCTTTTGAAGCACTATGTGCAACTGGTCGGCCCTGTCAACATTTTAGGCCAGGGATTGGCAAACTCTAGGCTGTAGGCCAAATCCTGTCCCTATGACCCACAAATTTGGAAAGGATTTTACATTTTTAAGTGGTTAAAAAAATCAAAAGATAAATAATATTTTATAATCTGTAAATATTATACAAAATTCAAATTTTAGTGTTTATAGCTAAAGTTCACTTGGAACACTGCCATCCTCATTAATTTCATTATTCATGGCTGCATCCGTGTTATAACAGTAGAGCTGAGTAGTTGCGAAACAGCATATTTGGTCCACAAAGCCTACAATATTTACTATATGGCCTTTCCTGAAAACATTTTCTGACCCCTGTTTTAGATGATTAAATTACTCAGAGAGACTATATGCCCATTAGACCCAGAACCAGAGACCCCTCTCAGAAATGAATTCATTTGACTTGCAAGTAGAGAAGAGATATCACAGATGAACATGCAAGGAGGGAGGGGAGCCTTTCTAACATCTACAAATAAACTGAGATGGATCAGGAAAAAGTTAAGGACAGCTGTTTATGCCAATGTCTGCCCCCAATGTATGAAAAAGAGGATGGTGTAATAAAAACAGTCATTATGAAAGAATGGGGACATCCTTTAAAAGAAAAGGTCAACAAATGGACAAAGAATTTTTTTTTTTCTCAGAAAAAAAGTGTCACTGTGTCTTCATCATATCCTGCAGCTTAGGGTATTCTAGAGCCTCTACCCTAGAGGTTGAACCACACAGGGAAACAATCAGCTCACGGCCAATGTGCCCTGTAGTCATGGGCCCCAGATGAAACAAGCCATCTTTGGAAACTGTCTGAGGTTCTAGCATCATGAGATTAAACATGTCTATAAGAGGGCTTGGCTGCTCTAAGTTAAAAAATGCATGCGAACTAGAAATAAAACATACCATGAGACACACGTTACTCTCTTTTCCATATACCCTCTTTTATAGTAGTTCCGTAAATGCTCTGTGAACCTTCCCTTCCCAGTACATTTGTTCCAGCTGTTTCCTCAATCAGAATTTTTATCTTTCGCCATAAAAACCTTTTCCCGCCTTCAAAAACCCTTATAGAGTTCCTCCTTTTTGAGAACATTCTCCCTGTACTTCCAGTTAGAATCATTCCCTCCCTTTTCCATCTTTCCACAATTCATTAGATATGCTTCTGTTTCACTCTTTATTCTATTTTTTTCCTATTTTGATGGCTCATACGCATGACTCTAATCGTTATTGGACCATAGACTCCTGTTTGCTGCCCAACTTCATTAAGCCCAGGATTTTAAACAAGGTTGGGGGCACAGTGAGTAGTTGTCAAACTGAATTGCTAAGGGCACTTCTGCCTCTTTCACCTTTTACCTTTCTCCAAGGTGGAGATGTCTTTTTTAAAAAAAGTGGCAGGGAAAGTAATGAGTGCTATTAAAAATCAACTAATGAGTGCTATTAAAAATTGAACTGGGTCAGAGGTCAACATAATCACAATTCCACATATTAAAATATTGTACAATTAACTCCAAATGATTCTTAATATGGAAAGAGTAATTAGCACATACTGAACTATTCATTAAACATAAATATAGAAAATGTTTTTCTTCTGAATAGATGATAAGTTTCTTAAAGCAGTAAATGGACATATTTTTTAGTTATTTGTGAGAAAAGTCAGGATTTTTAGGGATAGAATGCTTAATTAGTTAGAGCTCCAGGAAAATAACAAGTTAATCCTGTGAGCCTAACCAAAACCTGTACAGATCATATTTAGCATTTCAGGTCTTTAATCTACTCTGAAACAGAATAAGAATAGGACTGACATTAAAAGCAAAAACATTGCATTTGCCATCATCCATAATACCTTTTAAATATTGGCTCTTTAAACTCAGAAATCTTCAAGAGCCCCCAAATTTCCTTATACCTTTAAATTTGAAATGAAGGGTCACATTGAAGAGCCTATTTTTGATGCAAGTAGACTTTTATGACTACATTTTAAGCAGTTGCTCAGATAGAAATCACTGAGGAGAAATCAGAAAGCAACTAAAGTTACGAAAAAAAAAAACGTGTGTGAATGTGTGAAATGAAGTAGGCAGCCACCTCATCCTGTCTGTTTCTGTCCGAGGGTGGCCATCAATTTTACGAGTCATGTGCAGAGCAGTTCCTGTTAAGATAATATATGAATGACCCATACTTCTAAGAGTATGCTCTGAGTTTTATATAATAAAGCAGAACCAAGTAGGAAATTACTTGCTCAGTTTGTAGGAAACTGAACTACAGTAGGATTCGGTTACCTGGGAGATGGCAATGTAACCCGAGAGCGGTACCCATTTAGTTCTGTGAAAGACTGTAGTCACGGACACTTGTATTTTCACATCCTTAGAGCAACAAATATTTATTACTGTGACCATTTTGTGTTGCTTTGTGAATATTTTTCCTAGAGGTACAGAAGTGAAAAGTCATTTTTTTCCTCTCTCAAAGAGAGAAGTATATAATTTAAAATAAGACTGAAAAAAAGTCTTCCAATTAGAAAGGAATTAAAGTTTGACTATGTTCCTTTTAGTCTCTTTCCACATTTTTATAAATGTCCTTGTATTCTTTTGTTAATTACTTGATTATGAAGTCTTTTCAAAAATCAAATACTTTACCATGGCTAAGTAGTAAAAGTTTAATTTAAAAGCATCAGACCATGACATAATTTTTACTTAAAATGAACCTCCTGGGCTAAGCAAATTATACTTTTTTTCTGGGTCACAAACTATCATATATACTTTTATATTTAAAAACATTACCTTAGGCAACATCTAAAATTATTTCAACTTTCTCATAGCTAAGTATCTAACTTTAAATTTTTAACTTTAACTGCTCTAAGGAGTCTAATTTGAGGATGCTCTTTCTGCTTTCTGAATGTGCATGCCTCAAGGGTTCAGAGATGATGTGAAGCACTAAATATTGACAAACAAGAGCTGAAAAAGGGTTTCTCCAAGGTACAGTGACTCTATTCATATTTGCCTCTACCCAGTACTGAGCACAGTGTCTTGTGGATAATGAAAACTCAGTAAATATCTGTTTAATTAAAACAAAATATATAGTAATTGAAGCATGTGCTTTTTATTAGCTGTGTAGCCTTAGGCCACACACTTAACCTCTTTGGACTTCAGTTTGATTTACATTTTTAATCTGTAAAATGATGATGTTTGAATTACATGATCTATCAAATTCCTCTAAGTTCTAACATTCTATAATTCCTCAATAATTTGGCCATAACAAAAAGAAATGACTGTTGAAGTGGCAAAAACAAACAAAAGCCTCAACTGGAAGGTTTATTTAAATTATTATGCCTTGTCTTCCTAAGCATCGATCTAAACCCACATGGACCTTGGCAGATCACCACTGTAGTGAGCCCTCTGTTCATTTACTTAGAAGAAATCCATTTATTGATATATCTTGAGATAGATTACTTTTGGTAGTTCTTGAGATGAATATTTTGGTTACATAAGGGAAAGTACCATTTTGGTAGATAAAAGTACTTTTGTTGGGTTAGCCTTAAAGAGCAGTTGAGAAATGAGTGTACCTTTCTGACATAAATTGTTATGCTTGCTAAATTACAGAGCTAAATTCAACATAAAATCAGGCAGCATGATTTTATATCTAAAATTACGCCCAGTCAATACTAACTTTCTTAAGGATTTTTTGGCTTTCTTGTCATCAGTTAAAGGCATAAAATAAATTTTACTATTTATTACCCTTACACATATATTTTGAGATTAATTAAAATAATATAAGTGAAACATAATAAAAGTAAAAACAAAAATAAAAACTATCATATTTTTTTTTTTTTTTTAGTTCTTACTCTGCCAAACTAGACACAGTAGAGATAGTACTTGTAATTCCTATGACGACCCTGAATGATAGGATAATATTGTCCCTAATATAAAACTTTGAGTTTTTGAGAGCTTTGGCCATTCATCGTTATGCAATCAGCAAGTTCTAGAGTCATGATTTGAACCAGGTCTTCCTGTAGGACACCAAATTCTGTACACAACTTTATTAAAATGAAAATAATTTCCTTTTTAATTACCTTCAGGACATGGAGTTTTTGGGAGATGACCGCCAGAAGCTTGATTTGCTACACAGAACTCTTTAGACAACTAGAACATAATCTGTTTAGGTCTGATAACTGAGGGTTCAGAATTGTCAACATCCTTTTCAGAGGCTAAAGTGAAAAGGCAAAATTATAAATTTTGTTGAAAATTTCTATCCTTCTTCATCATTTCACTAGAGTAAAAGGAAAGCTAAGCTCATTGCCATGAACTACATTTATGATACAATGGAGGTTAAATGAAGTAGAGGAAAGAAATCAGTGACCACCATTTTTTTAGCCTTATTCTCATAAAACATAACCATTCTCCACAATTTATACATAGCTAGGTGCTGATGACGTCAAGTTAATACCAGATAATCCAGTACCCCAAATGACAGATTTTGAAGTTAATATCTCAGAACGTCTTAACCTTCACCATCTATAATATAGAATTAAAGTTATACAATAAAACTGTTTCTCCCCGCCCCCCCCCCCAACATATTTTAGTGTTTAATGCCGCCACTTTCTGGGTTTAAGCGTTCTCAAATTCAGTACTTCGGTCCTATGTTGGCTGGGTTTCAACCTTCTCAGTTGCCCTGAACTTAATAAATGTAGCGTTTGCTGTTTGGAACTTCTTTCGCTGGAAAAACTGAGGCTCCACTTCTTGCATCTTTTTACTTCTCTTTGAATCATGTGATGAACCCCTTGAATTGGGGCCATTTGTAAGAAAGGATATAGAGCCTTTGAGTGGGAGCTTTTTCTGTTACTTTAGATGGGGAGTTATGCTAATACCAAAAGAGAGAGAAGAGGCTTTTATGTCTGAGAGAGGCCAATAGATTGTGAAGCTAATTTGAAGTACTGCTGCTGATTAGGAATAAAATAAGTCAAGCGGGAGAGAAATGCTCTTTTCATTACGAAGCAGGGCTCTGCCAGAGAGTGAAAGTACCCAAAGTCTCCTTATAATAATTATTAAAGGACTGTGATTTTGCTCTTAGCTTTTAAATTAAACCTCTTCATGGCCTAAATCCATCCTGGCTGCTTGATCTTTCTCTTTCCAGGACTCTCAGTTACAACACTCCCAGATTATGTGGCTTCTCTCTTTAGTGTTCTCAAAAACTATTTGAGACTTCAGTGTTATGAGTCAGTGTTATGAGGGTTAGCTAAACATGTAAGATCTATATAACCTTTAACATTTTAAATTTAGCTCTTGGATTCTTGTGAACTGTCATTTTCAATTCATTATTTTAAATAGAAACCATTCAGTTCCATTTCATTCAAATTCCTAGTAGAGGATATTAGTACAGCCATACCTCGGAGATCCTGTGTGTTCAGTTATAGACCTCTGAATTAAAGCAAGTATCGCAATAAAGAGAGTCCAGCAGTAACCTTTTTGTTAGTGGAGGGTCTTGCCTTCAATTTGTGAAAAGCATAACATCTCTGAAGCGCAGTAAAGGGAAGCGCAGTAAAGGGAAGCACAAGAAAATGAAGTCTGCCTGTACTGGAAACGTATCAATGCAATAATATTCAAGAGCAATACATTTTTTCTCACATGTTCCTCTTTGGTTTCTAGATAATGAATTGAACTCATGAACCCACCCTAACTCCCCAAATCTCATTTTATTTACCAAAGACACACTAGGGCAAAATAATCTATAGTTAAATCTTGGGCAAGAAGGAAGGCTCTCATTAATCAATCCCAATCTTTGAGGTATTTCTCTTTCAAAGGAAGCAATTGTGATTTCATCGGGGGAAACGCTGGTGAGAAATTCTCACCATATAATTCAGCACTGGCAAAGAGAGTTTCCTAAGACATAAGAAAAAGAGCTTCCTGAGGGAGTCACGAAATCTTCAAGTGATAAACAGAAGGATTGAGAGCAAGGGCCTATCTATAGTGGGTACCTGGCAGAGTAGGTCAAAATGAGAATTTGTAATTTCTTGCTGATGCCTATACATAAAGTAGCTGTAACCTCAGAGGATTTCTTCTCCCTGGTTATTCAATCAAATGCTAATCAAGGTCTTACTGTGAAGGCACTTTGCAGATGGAATTAGTGTTACTAAATCAGGTGACCTGGAAATAGGGAGGATATACTAGATGATCTAGTTTGGCCCAATGAAACCACCTGAGTTTTTTAAAAGCAGGAGAGTCTGTGCTCATGAATAGAAAAAATTAACATTGTTAAAATGTCCATACTACCCAAAGCAATCTATACATTTAATGTGATCTCTATCAAAGTACCAAAGGTATTTTTTAAAGAACTAGAACAACTAATTCTAAAATTTACAAGGAACCACAAAAGACCCCAAATCACCAGAGCAATCTTAAGAAAAAAGAACAAAGTGGAGGGATCACACTACCTGATATCAAATCATAATATAAGACTACAGTAATCAAAACAACATGGTGCTAGCATAAAATCAGACACATAGATCAATGGAACAGAACAGAGAATCCAAAAATAAACCTATACTTATATAATCAATTAATCTATGACAAAGGAGGCAAAAATATACAATTGGGGTAAAGACAGTTTCCTCAATAAGTGGTGTTGGGAAAGCTGAACAGATACATGCAAGAAATGAACCTAGATTACTTTCTTACACTGTATACGAGAATAAACTCAAAATGGATTAAAGACTTAAATGTAAGACCTGGAACCATAAAACACCTAGAGGAAAACATAGGCAGCAAACATTTGACATTGCTCTTAGTAATTTTTTTTTTTTTTTTTTTTTGCATATGTCTGCTTTGGCATGGGAAGCAAAAGAAAATATAAACAAATGGAATTATGTCAAACTAAAAAGTTTTTGCGCAGAGAAAGAAACCATTAAAAAAACAAAAAGACTACCTACTGAATGGAAGAAGGCATTCTTCGGTGATACATCCAATAAGGAGTTGATATCCAAAATATATAAAGAACTCATACAACTTAAGACTCCCTCCCACCCCAAATAATTTGATTAAAAAATGGGCAGAGGACATGAATAAGACATTTCTCCAGAGAGGATATATATATAGGCAATAGACACATGAAAAGATGCTCAATGTCACTAATAATCAGAGAAATGCAAATTAATACTACAATAAGGTATTGACAGGATAAGTAATAACAAATGTTGGTGAGGATGTGGAGAAAAGGGAATCTTTGTGCACTGTTGGTGGCATTGCAAATTTTTTCAGCCACTATAGAAAACAGTATGGAGGTTCCTCAAAAAATTAAAAATAAAAAATCATATGACCAAGCAATCCTACTTCTGGGTATTTATCCAAAGAAGTCCCAAACACTAATTTGAAAAAATATATGTACCCCTATGTTAACTGCAGAATTATTTACAACAGCCAAGATGTAGAAGCAAATTAAGTATTTACTGATAGACAACTGGATAAAGAAGAGGTGGTACATATATACAGTAAAATATTACTGGGCCATAAAAAAAGAATGAAATCACTATTGCAACAACATGGATGGATCTAGAGGGTGTTATGCTGAGTAAAATATGTCAGACAGAGAAAGATAAATACCATATGATTTCACTTACATGTTGAATCTAAAAAACATAGTAAATGAACAAACAAAACAGAAATAAACTCATAGACACAGAGAAAAGACTGATGATTGCCACATGAGAGGGGATTTAGGGGCTGGGTGAAAAAGGTGAAGGGACTAAGAAGTACAAATTGGCAGTTACAAAACAGCCACAGTAGTGTGAAATACAGCACAGGAAACATAGTCAATAATACTATATATATAGTGCCAGGTGGGTAATGACTTACTGGGGAGATCACTTTGTAAGTTACATAAGTGTCTAACCATTACGCTGTGTACCTAAGCCTAATATAATATTGAGGGTCAACTGTAATTGAAAAAAATTTTTAAAATTTTTGAAAAGTTAAGTTTGGACATGCAAGGTTTCAGAAACATGTCATACATTTACCACGTACTGTTTTCTAAAACAAAGTCCTTGAGGAAGTACTACAGTAAAGCAACAGATGCATCAGAAAACAGAGCTCAAAGGAGGAGGAGGAGATAATGAGGGGCAATAAATACATACAACTTGTAGTTAACTCTAATTTTGGTGATTTTGTCCATGTACATTTAATACACTAAGAATTCTTTCTAAAATTAAAATTCACAATGCAAAATAAAAGTAATAAAAATCTGGATATAAAATTCTAGTTATTAAAATAAAAATCAGCAAAACCTGAGTAAGTGGGAAGGCGTTGCTGGTTAAAAATTTGTATTTAAATTCTTATCATAGCCTGAGAAGTAAAGGGGAGCGGGTGATGTTTAATTCTTTATGCTGGTAGGTAAAATATAGATTCAAATGTTTGTGAAAAATATAAGGAAAATCATTAGTAGAAAAGAAATAGAAACTTTCAAATCACATGAAAATGAGACTCATTTATTTGTTCATTCATACAATAGTTATTGGCTGCACTTGGGTCCATGCAGTATACGCTATGATAAGCAAAACAGGCACAGTCTCTGTCCTCTAGGAGGTTCCCTTCCAGTATGAGTGAAGGCGTGAATTAGTAGTTGATTTTAGTCATCCTTAGCTACATTTGTCATGGTGCTAATAAGACAAAAAAATGAGCACAGTAAAGAACTGGGATGTTGGTAGGAAGAAAGAGAATCAAGAGAGTTTAAAATTGGGGGACTTTCAGGATGGAATTCCATCCCTTACAAGATAAAATTGTGAAGGTCTTTGAGGTGATACTCTTGCAACAAGTATGAAGTCAAGGGCATGACTGTCATATCCTCCATCAAAATCTGACTCAAAACAATTACCCAGTTAAGGTGTGGTACCCAAATCCTTTCATTGCACAACATGGCTTTCCCACCTACATTAGGTAGCCCAACATACCCCAGAGATGCCCAAAGAGGAAGCGACAAGAGATTTGGGTGTGAGAAGGCAAATGCAGCAAGTAGAAATATGTTGAGAAAAAAATGCGGATGTCGAAAGAAGTCAAAGAAGTTTTGGGCAGATTTGTACTGTCGAATAGATCACCAGCAGCGGCTGAAAGGAGCAGTGACTGAGACTTCAAAATACAGAATTATGGCTGGCAGGCAGTAGGCATGTTCTGTGTACTATAAATTGAAGTCAAAGGAGAATATTACCAATGAAAAAACCTCTGATACCCAGAAGTGAGATTGCTGTGTCATATGATAATTCTATTCTTAATTTTTAAGGAACCTTCATACTGTTTTCAGTTGTGGCCGTGCCGATTTACATTCCCACAGGCGGTGTAGGAGAGTAGTTCCTTTTCTTCTACAACCCCTCCACCACCTGTTATTACTTGTCCTGTTGATAACAGCCATTCTGACAGGTGTGAGGTGGTATCTCGCTGTAGTTTTCATTTGCATTTGCCTAACAGCTGGTGATGCTGAACTCAGTAATAAGGAAACAAACAAAAAAAAAACTCATTTAAAAAAAAATAGGCAGAAGATTTGATTAGACACTTTACCAAAGAAGGGATAAAGATGATAACTAAGTACTGGAAAAGAGGCTCAGCATCATTAGTCATTAGGGAAATAAAAATTAAAATCACAAGAAAATGTCAAAATTCTGACAAGAAAGGGTGAAGTTTTTTAAAGGTTGAAAATACCAGGCGTTGATGAGGATGTGGAGCCAGTAGAATTCTCAGGCACTGATGAAATTACCCTGGTGGAAATGTAACTTTCCTGCTGTAGCAACTTTGGAAAACAATTTGGCAGTTTCTTATTAAGTTAAACGTACCCTTATTTTGCAACTCAGATATCCTACTCCTGAGTATTTACCCAAAATAAATATACATTTATATATAAATATAATTTCATTGCCAAATTCCCAGAACCTGGATCAATGCTGTGCACCTTGTAGGCTTCAGTAAGTATTAGTTGAACGAATTGATTGATGATCCACTATTTCATTTAGGCAAAAACAAATCACCAGGGTATCTCGGGAACTTAGTGTGGCAAAGTGTATCACTTATTCAAGATACATGTTCATTCCATGTAAGTTACAGGTTCTGCTACAGATTCCCTGCTGATTGAGAAACTACCAACTCTACACTGATAATTAACCATGACACAGAGAAAAAAAGAATGGCAAACTACATAATGACTCTTGAAAATGCCACCCCAGAATGCCACCCCAAAATGACACAGGTTCATCCTAATCATATTTCACTAGCCAGAGCAAGTCACTTGGCCAGATCTAACTTCACAGGGACAGGAAAGGACAGTCCAATAAGGGGCCCAGGAAGAGACTTAAAAATATTTGGTTTTTAGCCATGATGATTGCTGCACAGTAATGAATCGTATTTTCTCTGCTTTTGAGGGCTCTACCCCTTCTGTCCAGATCTTAGCTGGAAGCTTCTGTCCACAGTAAGATAGGTCTTTTTATCCTTTAAGCCAGTTGCTTCTCAAATTTAATGCAAATATGACTTATCTGAGGGTCATATTCAACTGCAGGTCTGGGCGGGGCCTGAGATCCTGCATTTCTAACTAGTGCCCAGGTGGTGCTCATGCTGCTGGTTTGTGGCCCACACTCTGATTAGCCAGGTTTCAGTCTACTCTGGATGCCTGTTACACTCTCTCAAATGACTGGGTATCCTTCTTTATAGCATTAATCTTACTTTGTCATTAGACCTTTATTTGCATCATCATTAGAACAATAAACTATTTTTCCCTCAGATTCTGAGCTCCATGACGTGAGGGACTCTTCTGCTACTGTTCACCATCATCTCCCAGTGATGAACATTAGCTGGATTAATACATTGCTGGGTTCTAGATTTCTAGGGATTGTTCATATTTCTAGGTTAGTCCTGCTGGAGCTTGGCAGTTACTGGCCCTGAAATTTGTATGAACTCTTTGGAAGGTGCTCTGATCTGAAGGTTTGTGTCTTCCCAGAATTCATATGTTGAAACCTAATGAACGGTGTGATGATGTTAGGAGGTGGGGCCTTTGCCAGGTCTTTAGGTCATGAGAGCAGCACCCTCCCAAATGAGATTGGTGCCCTTATGAATGAGGCCCCAGAGAACTCCCTTGCTGCTTCCACCATGTGAGGACTGTGAGAAGCTGGCAGTCTGCAGCCCAGAAGAGGGTGTTCATGCCGGCACCCTGATCTTGCACTTCCAGCCTCTAGAATCGTGAGAAATAAATTTCTGTTGTTTATAAGCCACTTGGTCTGTGGTATTTTGCTACAGCATCCTAAATGGGCTAAGGCAGATGAGATACTTTTGGCTATGGGTACTCCATTGGTCCTTACCTATATGTTGAATATATATTAGTATCTACTGTAAGAATTATTCCTTTTTGGACTTGGGCTGAGCACTAAAATTTCACAATGTCAGCTAAGAATATTTAGTTAAAGCAGTAATTGGTCAATGAATGCAGATGGGTTCTTACTCACCTTTTATAGTCCTGAAGTTCATCTGGTTATTCCCAGTGTAGTCAATTTACTCACTATATGTCAAAGTTCTCCAGAGAAACAGACCACAAGAATGTGTGAGTGTGAGTGTGAGTGTGCGTGTGTATGTGAGTATGTGTGTGTCTATCTATGTCTGATTTATTTTAAGGAATTAGCTCATGTAATTGTGGAGGCTTGGTGATCTAAAATTTGATGGAGGTGGCCAGGAGGCTAGAGATTCAGAGAAGAGTTGCATTTGGAATCCAAAGGCAGACAGACCAATCTCCCCACAAAGCAAGAAGCAATCGGAGGGAGCTTGGTCTGCGCAACTGAGGTTTTCCTGTGATTGTGCAAGACCCACCCACATTATAGAGGGCAATCTGGTTTACTGAAAGTCCACCAATTTAAATGTCATCTCATTCTAAAAACACTTTTGCAGGAACATCCAGAATGTTTGACCAAATATCCGGGCACTAGGACCCAGCCATATTGACACATAAAATTAACCATCATAGTAACCTTTAATATACTTAAGAATGATTCAAATCTCCCTAGTAACAGTAACTACCTTAATAAACCAGTTATGAAATTTCTAAAGTAGGTCAGTTTAATATTCATTTGCAATTTGAGTTCATTTTAGCAGTTATTAGGATTTATTTTAAACAGCCAGAGCCAGCTCAGAGGGAAGAAGATAACTTAATTACCTTCTCATTTTAAGTAATATTCATATTTCTTCCTTCCTCTGTAGCTCCTTTTAATTTTCTGCTGTAATTTATAGCATTATAATTAGGAGTTCTGATGATATACTTGAGCAAAGTGTATGTTTATGGATAAGTGGGCCATTAATAGACCAGGAACTTGGGGTCTGATCTGTTTCCTTCACATGACTTTGAAAGGTACAGATGTTCAGCTTTTAATACATGAATGACAAGCAGCTGCTTTAACTCAGTCGCTATTACCCAGAACTGAAAAGGCCAGCTCACTGAAAAATGTTTTTGAAAATAAGGAGAAGGGCAAGCCAAACTTCTTCATTGAGGACAGTTTTCCCTCTGGCTTGGCATTTCACTTCCTTGAGGTATACTCCTCAGGTGACAGCTGTGAAGAGAAATGCTAATGATCATGTGAGGGCAGTAAAGTTGATGCCTTTTGCCTCTTGAGGGTAACGAAACAGATGCCTGTGTCTTCTTATGCTTTAGTGTTATGATCTAATTGAAGCTATTGTCCAGTATTAAATCTGGAGTATGCTCTAGTGGGTCTCACTGTCCTATGACATCCAGGGTGGGAAAGTAGTGTCAGTGCTATAGAACGGTGATTATGAAAGATGAGAAACAGGGATGGTTTTTATAATTCACGAAAATTACAGCTTTACTTTGTTGAGATTTACCCCAACTTTGTGATCATCTCTGAGCCAATTAAACATGCATTTGTTTCCCTTTCTAAAAAGCGACATATTTCTGCCCACTCTTAAATATATTGAAAGGAAGGAAGAAAAAAATGGTTAAGGCTCAAGTGGCTTAAGATGGAATAAATAGCCCATGGTGCAGTTCATGGACTTCATCTTTATACCCGTCAGGGTTCAACTGAAGAAGCAGAGCCAGGACGAATTTCTCTCTCTCTCTCTCTCTCCCTCTCCCTCCCGCCCTCCTTCTCTCTCTCTCTCCTCCCTCTCATCTACATCTGTATCTATAAAACTATATGCATATCTATAAAAATTAGATGTATTGCAAGGAATTGGCTTATGCAATTGTGAGATCTGGCTAGAAAAGTCCAAAATCTATAGAGCAGGCCATCAGGAAGGGCAGGGTCTAGAAACTCTTAGGGATGAGTCAAAGCTGCTACCAATATGTGAAATTTCTTCTCCAGGAAAACCTCAGCTCTACTATTAAGGCCTTTCAACTGATTGCATCAGTCCTACCTATATTACCCTGAATCACATCTACCAAATACTTTCACAGCAACATCTTAGATTAGTGTTTGATTGAATAAAAGAACTATAGTTTAGTCAAAGTGACACCTCAAAAAAATCAGTGTCCAAAAAGTCTGACCCTTTTTACTGTCTATAAAACTCATGCTTTGGTGCTTCTTCTTTCATAAAATGAGAAAATTATGGTGTGTACATCATTGGATATTTGTGTGGATGAGGTAGGATTAAATGATCCAGTACATATCTGCTACTCATAATAGAATCTGGCACAAAGAACCGCTCAACAAATATTTGCATCATTATTATTTGTTAAATGGTTTATACTTTTCCAAGCACTCTCATCTTAAATATTGAATTTCATGGTCACATCAACTCTTTAAATATGAGTTTCAGGTTTTTTTTTTTTTTTTTTTTTTAAGGTGAAAAACTGATGTAGGACTTAAATGATTTGTCACCAACATGTCAATTCAAGATAGCGCAGTCAGGACTGGAACTCTTGTTTGTTCTACTCTGTTGCTTTTTATGGCTGAGATGGCTGCGTCGCTATCCATTATTAGCATTGGTTTTTCAGAACTTTAAATCATGTATACATAGACCAAAATAAACAAAACCCAAGTCACTCCATTCTTTTAGATTTAAATGCAATTTGATTCAAACACTTATCAACCTACCCCTCCCCCCATCCCCCCAGGCACGGCCCCATATCATTGAAGTTCTTCTTGGGAGGCCATTTCTTGTCATTTCTGGCTTGGGCTTCTGCCTTCCTGTGTCCCCTTTCTGTGCCAAGATTTGAAATGCAGCTCTCTTTTCCTGATACCCACCAAAGAATCTTGAGTGCAGCCAACTTCATTGAATAGTAACAAAATGGTTACATACATGGCCTCCTTTTCCCTGAACCCTACTTCCCACAGACATTGATCTGGCATTGCTCTGTCAGACTCTCCCTTCTCACATGTGGCTTTGACTTTTTCTCTCCTCCTCTGCTCACCTCTCTTGCTGCTAGTCCACACCTCCGTATTCCAGTTAACATTTTTGTAGGGTTGTGATCATGTCTTTGAGTGAGGTCAGAGTTGTGTGGTAGGAGTGGGTTAACCCTCTTGCCAACCAAATACATACTAAGTTGCATAATGGTATATTTTCCAAGAAAAAAAAAAAAACAGTTCTCTTCCTAAAGTAATTTAATTCAAATAAATCCCCTATTATAAGGACACCAAGAGATTTGTTTTTAGATAATACCGATATTAAGATATGAATGTTTTCACTGTGCCTTTCAAAAGAAGAAGGAAGAAAAACCAAACAACTCACAAAGACTGATTGATAAAAAATAGGAAACGGCTATGGGCTTATTTTACTTCATGCTTCAACCCTTCACTGACCTTTAGAAGATAAATTTCTTCTATGCTGTGTAACCGCTGTTCTGTGGAGTCAGCATTAATTACCAGGAGCCACAAACAAAACCCGCCATGATGGATTATCTACAGGCCACAGTGTAATTACTGACTCTAATCATGACAGCTCTGGCATAGAAGTGCCAGATATCAGGACAGTGAGTGTTTTGTATGTATTCCAAGAAAATATCATGAAGCTTGAAGAAGAGAAAAGAGAAAGTTTATTAGCACTCGTGGAGCTCAGTGGCCTGTCAGAATGTGTTTTTCTGACTAATGGTTAATAAATCCACACTAAAATCGGCAATAGTCACAATCTTTCTTCCTCCCTCTCCCCCTCTTCTTCTTCCTTCTTTTTCTCTTCTTTAATGAAATGAGGTTATTACAATTTTTTCCCACACAATAAACCTTGAAACAAAATTCTTTGTCATGTGCTCATAACAGAGCAGAAAGGAAAAAAGAGAATGTTGTTTTTCATTTAGCTCAATAATATTATATTATGGATATATCTGCTCACATAGGTACTTCATTTTGGGTAAATACATTTTCCTCTCTCGTTCTATCTTTTCAAGTTTGTAAAACTTGATGGCAAACCATTTGCACATATCACATATATGTTATTTGTTAGAACTAAAGTAAAACTTTAAGGAATACTTAGGTCCCAGGGCTGATCTTAAGAGATCTCTTGTTTAAGAAAACTAATAGTTTGTTGGTCACTTCAGTGGCCCATATGTACTAAGCAGCTTAATAAAGTAGTAAGATATATGTCCTCCTTTTAGAGACAAAATAGCCTTTCTCTGTATACAGAAGTGCAGAGTGATGCTTAGGAAACTGGTAGGCTGGTATCCAGGAGAGGGATGTCTATGAATCTCATCTGCTCTCTGAAGAGCTCATTCACTTTACTAGCATCATTGGTATAGATATTGTTTACTCAGTTTCCATGAAGTAAAAGGTCTAAGTTTTAATAGTGTGCTGCTCATCATGTATGTTTTTGACTAGTGGATAACAAATATATAGTAAAATAAGCAATGATTATAAGCGTTCTTTCTTTTTTCTCTTTTTCTTCCCTCTTCTTTCCCACTTTTTAAACAAAATAATTTAAATTATTTCATCAAATAACATTTGGAAGCAAATTCTCTACCTAACATGAGAAAAATGTAGATGATGATACATTTAACTTGGAAAAATGTTTTTATGAGAATAAATGTTCAGAAGGTCTGTTGAAAAATGGCATTTTCAAGATATATTTTGGGGATCAAATTTGTTTCCAAGGAAATACCACCCTAAAATGGTAATGCAGAAGATTCGACAAACATATTTGAGATACCATTCTTAAAGCCACCTCTCTTTATAGGTAGGAGAAGAAATATACGTTTATGTGTTTGGGGACAGAAGACATTAGGTTTTGTAGTGTCAGCTATGCCTTTTGTGTGTAATCTGGAAAAGCTACCTACTCTAAGCCTCATCTGTAAAATCAGGATAATAAATATGGTTAATCAATGGATACGTGTGAGGATGAGGATCACATAAAGTGCTTATTTCAGTGCCTGATGGATAGCAGGCACCGAGAAATGCTCACTCTTAATATTCTGACGGGAATAGCTTAAAGTAGAAAGAGTCATTGGATTTGATGGCTATGAGCATCAAATTAATAAGTATAAAATAAACATATTGCTGTTAAAAAGTCATTGTCTTAAAGATACAAATGCACTCACACGCATGCACAAAACAACCGCCATCACCACCATCAACACCCTACCCCCTCCCCCCCGCCCCGAAACCTATCAGCATAGTTAAAACTAGCTAAGGGTTTTTAAAACCAGTGGAAAGGAATAAATAAAAACAAATCTAAATATGATTTTCTTCAAATTTCTATTACTAAATAAAATAAAATAATATAAAATCTATGATCTGAAAAACACTTACTATAGAATTATATTTACCATCTAGCATTGTGAAAGTATGGGCTTTTAAACTTAGTCTGAGTTCACGGTCTGCCTCTTACTAGCTGTTTTACTTGGGCAAATTGCCTGACCTTTCAATATCTCTTTTTCTTCATCTTTAAAATAGGTATAATTATAGTATCTACTGCATAGAATTGTTATGAAGGTTAAATGGTTACTAACTATACAGTATTTACAATAGTAAAACACTCAATAAATGTTGTTGTTATTGTTAACTATAATTCTAAGTTTTGCTTCATCATCGTAGGCCAAAGAAGGAAAAAACGTTGTGATTTTTATTCTCTACTTTTCTTCAGAAACAAAATGATTGAAGGGTTTGCTTGTTTTCCTAAAGTAAATGACAGCACTGCTTGCCATAGTTGGCTGATCAGAAGAGTAAGACAGTGGTGACAGCTCACATTTGCGGGAAGTTCAGCATGCAGTTCAGAATATTTTATTGCCAGATTGCCCATGGAATTTTTAAAGTTCAAGATAAATGACACTAGAGACTCTGCAAGAGAAATTTATCATGTAATTCAATATTAGTAGAAAAATTTTATATCAATGAAATTCCACCGAAAAAAATACTCTAGTAACACAGTATCTAAGGGAAAAACTAACTAGAGCAGCGGGAGCGTCCTGGAAAAAATTAGTGAACTGAAGTTCAGGTTGATTTCAGCACAAGACATAGAACTTCAGGGTTTTTTTTTTTTTTTTTTTTTTTTGGAGGGGGTTGCTTTCTGCAAGAAGATAATGGTTCATTTGAAAACAAGTATTTAAACCTGAAAATTAAACATAATTATGTCTACCACCATAGCACTACTGTGTAAACCAGAATAAAGCTGAGATTAAGCAATCTGACACTCCCCTTTGAAAAATGTGTATTTATTTTTGAATTGTTGTTTTGATCTTTATAATTTATACTGAGTAAAGTCCACTCATCTTAAGGTTAATTTTCCTTGGTTAATTTTAAAATATTTTCAATAAAAATGGTTTGACGATGAATAGAAGCACTAGGAATATAAACATCTGGGGTGTGTGTGTGTGTGTGTGTGTGTAGAGAGAGAGAGAGAGAGAGAGAGAGAAGTGTGTATGTGCATGTGTTTACTTAACATAATAAACTTATGCCAGAACAATTACGCATATTAAAAACATTTGCTAAGTACCTACTTTGTGGTTGAAAACAAGGTGCCAAGTGCTGTGGATACAATGATGAATGATGCGCAATCTGATCCTCAAAAAGCATGCAGGTTAGTGAGGAAACATTTAGTGAGTAATTACACATCTTACAACCACTCTTGACAATCATAGAATTTCTATATCATTTTCCAAATGTTTTATTCAGGACCACAGAAATGAAGTAGAACATGATGGAAGAGGGTAAGAGAAAAGTAACTTCTTTTTGTGAAGAGGGAGAGCAAGGTAATTAGTTTAATTTTTGTCTTATAGGAGACAGAAATGTAGAATGTTGAAATAAGACCGCAAAATGGAAGGAAAAGGGGAGCAAGACCATAAAAGAGAGGGAGGAAAAAGAGATAGAGAAAGATAACAGGAAAGTGCATGTCTTAGCAAACAAAGGGCAGAATAGTTGAATAAAGTAGTGAAAGGTGGTCAACAACATAAAATTTAAAGCAAGTGGAAGATTGTGGGAGATGACATGAGAAAAAGTCATTTGACCCGATAGGGAAGAAGTGGATTCCTATCATTCATGAGCTGGTAATTTCTGAAGCATTTTTAAACCAGATGAAAGCTGTCAGGGATTAAGACGAGATTGAATAGGCATGGGACTTGGCAGAATGGGTACAGACCAAATATTTGAAAATTTCGGTAAGTAAAAACAAAGAATTCATGGAAGTTCACAGGAATGGGAGCTGAATCAAGAAAAAAATTATGATTAGGGAACAGGAAACCTTTTAATACGCGAAGGAAAAGAGATGATATCTGTTGAATGGAATTAACAGAACTATTGACCATAACTGTAAAGTGAAATTCTGGAGTAAAAGGAAAAAAAAAAAAAAGGTGTGCTAAAATTGAGTTAAATATCCATATTAGAACAAAGAGAAAACAATGACCCAGAGATTAAAAGGAAAGATGTGAAGATATGTTGAAAGCCATTGAAATCCAATAACGACTCTTTCCTCATTTAAATCCAGGCTCTGGTCTACAGCCATGCCACCTTGAACAAGGCCGATTCTGTCTAATCTTGGAAGCTAAGCAGGATCAAGCCTGGTTAGTACTTGGATGGGAGACCACCTAGGGAGACCAGGTGCTGTTAGGCTTAAAAAAAATAAAAAATAAGGGATTGTAAACTGACAATGCCCGCCCTTGCCATCTGTGAGGTCAACCAAGGGTTGCCTCGCCTAAAAAACAAACAAACAAATAATAAATCATTGCTCTGGGTATACAGCCCAAGGCTCTTAACCAAATCTAAATAATTTCTTGCCTCATCTGGTGCAGGCTTCGTCCACGGACTCTTCCTGCAGTGTTACCTCTCTTGCTCCTTATGCTATAAATACCACGGCTCTCTTTAAGCTACTTGGAACGATCATGCTTTTCTCACCTCAGGGCACTCACATATGCTCTCATCTTTCCCAGAAATATTTTTGTTCCTTTACCTCCACCTAACGTAACACCTAAAGTCTCGGCAGAAATATCCTATTTTAGGAGTCATCTTTCTTAATTCAGTGACCCAGGTTAGGTTCTTCTATTTTACTGTTAAGTGTCCTGTTATTTTTTGACAAAGAGTTTTGGAATTATAATTGACCTCCATGACTCTGAAAAAATTTAGGGGTTGAGATTGACTATTGTAAAATGCGTATGACTGGTTACAAATGGACTTTGGTGACAAAATGAAAAATACTCCTCAATCTGAGTTCAATGGCTTTCCTTAAACATAACCTAGATGACTTTTCCAATAGTACTGTGAAATATATAGAAATGTACTCAATTCTGCATTTCATGGGTTCTAAGATTTATAATATATTTGCATCTCTATTTTATAGTTGCTCTGGATCTGGACTGAAGTTGAATTCTTCCGGACAGAATTTGCACCTATTTCTGCCACTCCCATCTGAGACCTCCATGTCTCTGAGGTCTCTGGGGCCATACTGGTGTTGTAAGCATTCTTTGTGGTTCAAATTATCAGAAGAAATTTGTTTCCTTCCTCTGTCCAGTGACAAAATTAAGACATCGAATTTAATTTTGTACATTTCTGGGTGGTAGTTTTATTTCTCATTATTTTTACACTCTGTTTTCCAATTTTACCTGGAAAGATTTCCTAATAGATTCCCCAAACTTATTGTTTTTTGTATGTGAAATAGTAATGTGTCACAAGCAGTGGCAATTTATAATCGATAGGTGTTAGATGTGATGAATTTAAGGTGTGATGAGTTAAGAATTATTCTTTTTTCTTCTTGTTCATAAAGGCTACTTGTAGAAAATTAGCTAATCTATTAGTCAGAAAGAAGAATTCTCCTTTACTTATTTACCAGAGAAAATTATTTTTTGAGTGGCAAATATATGCTAGCACTATTCTAGACACTGTGGATTGATAAATGATTAAAGGCGCAAATGCCTGTTCTCAAGAAGTTTAATTATAGTTCCTAAGCAATATTCTGAAACTTGAAGTTGTTTGACTTGCAATAAAATTGCATTTGTACCATTAATTACCAATGTGAACTAATTAATTCCTATTTCAATATAATTTCTCTTTTATAGAACTCATTGCAAGTATAAATAAGTAAAATTTTGGTAATTTCTTTAATGTTTGTCCTCACTATAAACTTTGTGGGTTTAGGTAACATCTTTCTTGTTTGGTCCTGTATTTCTTGCACCTAAATCAAGGGTGATACTGGTATGCAGGCAATACATATGAATTAACGAGTAAAGTATACTTGCTAGAACATTTGCCTAAAAATCAACTAAGTTCTATAGCAGGTAAATGTCTTCATCGATTTTTATACTCAAAGGTGTCACATAGAAGACTTAAAGCTCTTATTTTTCCCTCTTCTTCATGAAAAAGTACTTAACTGATAATTCGCATCAAGAATTATGATGCCATGCTTTCTTCTAGGCTGAAGTCTTCAAAGAAGCTTTTCAGTTTAATATGTTCGATGTTTTAGATGCTATCAGAACTAACTTGCTTAATGTAGCCCATTTTATTTTATTTTACATTTTGATTATTATGTCTCATTCTTTTGTTTCTTCGGCAATACTGTTATTCAAAGCCAGTTCTCTCCATTGTGTTCTAAATGTCCATTATCACCTGTGACTTTAGCAGACATCTCTTTCCATTCCCTCCACGTTCTAGGAATGTATTTAGATTTACTTTCTATAGCGCCCCAATATAGTAGAGCCAGCTTTTGAGGGCTTACAATGATTGACTTTTTATTTGTTCTATTGAGGTTTTAGTTCTTGGAACTTTCTGTTTATCCTCACCTATTCTTGTTTGATAGATGTAATGACATCCTTGATCTCATTAAAGATAAGTATAAATTCTCTATTATTTTCTACTTCATTACAAAAATACTTTTTTTTTTTTTTTTGAGGAATAAGATCTTTTAGGCTCTTAGATATCTTAGATATATTTTTTCTTTTTTTGTTTTTTAGTAGTAGACACTGTGGCTTCTTGTGTTTGTTTATATATTTAGTTGATATTTATTCTGAGAAACCTCAAGGAACTGCTGAATAAAGTAACCCACATGGTCTTTTTGAAAGCAGAGCACCTTCCTGGGCCCTGGCAGGCTGAGGGGAGAAGCTATCCCTAACTAGGTTCTTCCTGGTCTGAACACTGGCTGGTTATGCAAACAGATTCAAGGGTGGAGCCCAGGAAGACAGCCTTTTTCTATTGAGTGAAAGTTGCAGGCAAGTTTGAGATATAATCATGGGAATTTTAAGATTTCTATGATAAGCTTTCTTCTTTCTATTGAATTCCTCTACATAGAAGACATTTACTGAAATACAAATGCTCTAGAAATATTATGACCTCTCTGGTATGTCTTAGGCCAAGTAACATAAGATATGCCCAAATGCTTTGTACTAAATAAAATCTGTGCTTAGTAAAGCACTTTAACTATATTGCTTTAATTTATAAAATAAAAAATATATATACTACACTTAAATATAAGGTCATTCTGATACTAAGACAATCCAGTTTTGTCAAATGTTTTATTTTGTTAATTTGACAACATAAATTTTTAGCAATAAATGTAAAATAATCACAATCTACTCAGTATTTAATTTACTTATTATATATGTATAAAACACTTATTATATAAAGTGATATTTTAGAAGAATTGCTTTGTTTCTGATACCAGAAAACAATTTCATAGAAATTCTTCATGTACACATTTGACTTCAGTTTATCATCTCTAAGACCCATTTGTGAGTTTTTTTTTTTTAACAGAGAACACATTTTCACCGGATAATTAACTCAGTCATTTTTTTTGACAGTTTTCTTTGTAAAATTCATTCTGTGAATGTCTGTTTCTTCAACATAATCAGTTAGTGTAACACTTTGAATGTTGCCTTTAAAGGTTTTATTTACAATAGCATTTAACACTTGGAGTTGAGAGGTTGTACACCCAGGGATAATGACTATAATCCGTGTGATTTGTTTTCCTCCCCCTCTTTTTCTTAAACAAATTTCTTTAGGTGATATCTGAGCATCCCAAACTGCCATTGACTGAAAATGTTTCAGGCTAATATGCTTCTCCTGTTTGCTCAAAATAAACTAAATGGAGAATGTGGCTTGTAAATAAAAACTGTGGGGATTTGAATATATGTTAACTCCTATAAAGTTTTTTTTTTGGGGGGGGGGAATTTCACCTTATATTAAAGTACAGGGTAAAAATAAATTTAGTTGGTATGCCTCAAAAATGGGTGCCAAATTACTCTTACAAAAATTGTCAGCTATTAAATTAGAACTTGAAGCTACAATTTTAATCACCTTTGGCCATCTGAACTAAGTGCAGTTGTCAAATGTAAACCTGATTTTTCTGATGTGAGATGAAGAGTAAGGCTGAGCCCTAATAACAGACACAAGGTTAATGACTTTGGTGAAGTATTGGACAGAGGGCTTAGAAGAGAATGATCTAATCCAGTGTTAATTATTTGCCAGAGCACATTCTAAAGTAGGCAAGAGAAAAGGTGCAGAATGCGAATATCCACAAAAGATAGCAAGGGTGTTAACTGGAGAAGGACAGGGATTTTTGGTGCTGTGTACACATTGATGTTCTCAGTGCCTACAGTTATGCTCCCATGATGAGGACTCAGAGTGTACCTTACTATTCAGGCTTTGTCTAAATCCTGATTCTTTTGGAGTTAAAATTGCTTTGAATTCTAGTTCTAAAGGTCTCATCTAATCCTAGTTCTAAACTGTTTTGAATTCTTGTGTGAATTCTAATCCTAGTATTATGAGTCCTGTGACCTTGGGCAAGCTAAATTCTAGTTTTCTCATGTATAAAATGGAAATTCTAATAATTCATATTCTTAAAGGATTTTGTGAAAAGTAAATTATATGGCATACACAAATGAAATATAACTTTTAGTACCATGAGGATAAAAGGTTCCTGCGTTCCTAGGAAAAGTAATCACTAGAAACAGTTTTAAACCCATCTTCAATGATAAATGACAACTTGCTTTAATAACTAAACTTCTGAAACTCAGCCAATCATTGGTAGCATTATGCTTCCAAATATCAATTAGCAGCAACTAATAACCTAAGTTAACTCAGCTCATAAAAATCAGTGAATCGGCCAGTCTAGTGCTAGTAACCCACCTACACAGCTGACTTAGGTCCACCAATCCCTACACATGCACATTTCCAAAAACCCACCCACCTCGGAGCCACGTGTTCCCCAAAGTCAATAAGATGAGCTCTCTGCTTTGCTCATAGAGACAATCTTACATAGTTCTTCCTTGCATGGTAAGCAATAAACTCAGCCTTTATTTTTTGTTGCAGATATTGAATAGTGGGTATTTCCTTGACAAGTGTCTGACATATGGGAAACAATAAATTTAATAATATTGTTGCTGCTGCTTCCACAGTTATTACTATTAATAAAGGCATTAATGTAACAGTGCATCCAGTTTGTTCTGCCCTTCTCAGTAATCAGGAAATAGTACTTATTTAAAAAGGAAAAAAGGATTAGGAAGAAGTAATTTGGGATTCTTTGTCAGTCCATTTGGAACTTTTGTTATGTAATTTAGAACTATGGTGGGAGAAGGGGTGCTCAGTATTATTAGTTTTCAGGAAAAGGATTCAAAGTTATATAGTTAGGAGGACTAGGAAGCTCTAGATAGACCAAATAGGGGTTTTGAGAAATTCATGTGTAAAGTATGAGAATTGATTGACTATTAACAAATTAGGAGAGTGAGCCTCCTCTGGCATAGAAGACCCCACCACGTTTACTCTGGGCTGGAATAAGTTTTATATACACCCACTCCTCCTACTCTGCTCAAACCTACCCCAACTCCTCAGCAACTAAGTGAAGAGGAATATTAGATATTCAAGTGACCTTTGCTTTGCACTTTTATTCCAAGTGACATCATAAATGGAGACTCATGAGTCACTTTGTAATTGAAACTGGGATTTATCTCTGATCTGCTTCCTTCGCATTGCCTTTTAGGGTGCATACCGAAAAGCCATATATAATTTCTGATTTTGTTTTACCCTGTGAAGCCCCTCATCAGACACTAGTCTTCTAAAGCCCTGTTGGAACTTTAGATCTGGGTGAAAGGAGGTGGGGGGTGACAATGTAATTGACAAGAATGAACTGACCCTGAAGGCCCAGCATCTTCCCTGAGGATGCCTTGCGTTGTGATTAAACAACTTGACTCTACCAGGTTGACCTCTGCAGGGTGGGTTTAGATCTCTGACTTCAACTTTACATATAATTGTGCTATTTTGTACTATTAAGAGATTACTCAAAATTCTGATATGCATTGTTGTCCTTACTGCCAAAGAGACAAATTAACTAAATTAATTTAAATGCTTACGAAGAATCATTTTTCTTTGTAATTTTCTAATGTCAAAATCTGTATTAACTAAAAAAATTCTTTTTCTAGAAATCTAAAATGGCAATTTGAATTTCTAAATATTAACAGCATGCTTTTAAATAACATGATTGACTGAAGCTATCAACATAGTATTTCACAGCTTTACTTGAAAAGCAATTTTAAGAATTCCTTTTTATTCTAAAAATAGTTGTTCTGATACCTGAAAGTCTGTAAAAAATTTGTAAAACAAAACTATTCTATTACAAGCATGTTAATGTATGTTTAGTAAAATCATCTTTAAATTAAATATTTTATTATATAAAATTATGTATAAAGAATACATAGCACTTATCATAATTAAAAACAAGGGCTGGATATAAGGATAATATATAAAAGCCTATTGTATTTCTACACAGTAGCAATAAACAAATAGAAAATAAAAACAAACACCATTCATAATATTGTTAAAATATAATTAAATACCTAGGAATAAATCTACGAAAGTTGTGAAGCCCTCTACACTCACAACTATAAAACACTGCAGAGAAAAAGAAGACGTAAATATATGCATAGACTGGAGAAGCACACTATGTTCATAGATTGGAAAACTCAATATTGTTAAAATGCCAGGTATCCTGCAAACTATCTATAGATTTAACACAATGCCAGTCAAAATCCTAGTCTTTTTCTATTTTGTGGAAAATAAAAGGGTGATTCTAAAATTTATATGGTAATATAAAATACCTACAGTGGCCATGGCGATCTTGAAGAATGAGAACACTACACTACAAAACAGACTTTTTATGAAGCTATTGTTATCAAGACTATGTCATTAGAGTAAAGAAATATTCCAATGGAATACATTACAGTCCAAAACTACTTCACATATACGTAGTCACCCAATTTTCAAAAACAGGTGCTAATGCAACTCAGTGGAGAAAAAAATAACTTCTCAATAAATGTCCCTGGATCAATTAGATATTTTTATAGAAAAAAATGAACCTTGATTTCTACTTTTTATCTTACACAAACATTATTTACAGATCATAGTCCTGAATATTAAAGGAAAAATAATGAAGCTTCTAGATGAAAACATAAGACTTTATCTTCATGATGTTTGGTTAACGTTTTTTTTTTTTTTCTTAAAAAGAGACAGTAAACAGCATTAACTATAAAATAAAATATGCATAAATTCACCTTTATCAATATTAATTAATACCTTCTGTTTATCAAAAGACACTATTAAGAGGATGAAAAGAAAAGCCACAGACTAGGAGAAGATATTTGTAATACACACATCAAACAGAGGACAGGACTTGTACCTAGAATGTATAAGAACTCCTACAAATCAATGATAAGCTCAATTAAAAATGGTCAAAAGACTTGAACAGACACATTTCACCATGATATCTAAATATGCAGAAAGCATATGAAAAGTTGTTTGATATCATTAGTCATCATGAAATGCAAATAAGAATGTGATACTAGCATACACTCCCTGCAATGGTTACTGCAATGCTGGCGAGCTCATGGAGTAACTGGAACACTCGTACATTGATGGTGGGAGTATAATTGACAAAGATTCTGTGAATAACTGGCTAACATATTCCTACCATATGACCTAGCAATTTCTAGAAATGATTACAAGAGACATGTCCAAAAATATTCACTGCAACTTCACTCAATTCAAATATCCATCAATAGTAGACTGGACAAGTATATGGTAGTCTATTTATATATTGTAATATTTAAAAGCAATAAAAAGAACATACTGCTGCATGTAATACACAGATGACTCTCGCAGACACAAAACACTATGATTCTCTTTATCTGAAGTTAAAGAACAAGAAAAACTCATTTATAGAAAGAAATGTTGTGACCTCTTGGATGTAATTACCTGGAAAGGAGCAAGAGAAATCTTTCTGTGGGGCTGGATATGTGCTACATCTTGATCTAGACGGTGGTTACCATTGGGGTGTGTGTGTGTGTGTGTCTGTAAATTCATCAAGCTCAATAAATGTGTGTGCTTTACTGTATACATGCTATAACTCAATTTCAAAACCACACAAATACATAGAAATCAAATCAATATATCATTACACATACTCCAGAAAAAATTAAAATGAAGAATACGGACAACGTTAAGGGTTGAAGAAGGCGAGGAACAATTATATCTTATACTGAGGGTAAGAGTATAAATTAGGACAATTCCTTTAGGAAAATATTTAGTGATATTTACTAACACTGAACATAAGCATACCTATTATCAGCAATAACAACTTTAAGATATACATTCAAGAGAAATGTTCACCTAATGACATATCCAAGAATGTTTAGAGCAACATTATCTGTTACAGTTATAAACGGAAAACAACCAAAATGTCCATCAACAGTACGAAAATAAACTGGTATATCCATATAGTGTATTATTACAGATCAAAGAGAATTAAAGAACTGTATATCTAATGATGTGAATAAATATTACAAAAATGTTGAACAAAAAATGCCAGACACTAAATAGTGTACACTATATATGATTACATTTATAAAAAAACTCACAGACAAAACTAATCTATGGGATTAGAAGTCAGAATAATGGCTATTGTTAGGTATGGGGGAGGCAGTAGCAAGACAGGACATTAGGGAGATGTCTGGTATATTGGTAATATTCTTGTTCTGGATCTGAGTAATAGTTACATGGATATATTTATTTTGCGAAAATTCATCAAGCAGTAAGTATACAATTTGTACATTTTTTTGTATGTATGTATCTTTTAAAAAATATTTTCTTAAAAAAAGGGAAGGTCTTCTAAGTTACCATGTTCTATTTAAATTCTGTTCTGATTTTAACTTGATTAATGCAACAGATGCGCCCCTATAATTAATTAAATCATAGTTGCAATCAAAGTCATTTGCTCATTGATTTATGTGATCATTTTCAAGGTATTTTATCTTCATTTGCCATTGACCTTCAATTGACAGAGACCTACAACATCTCAGTGTGGGTGCCTATTCTTCTCCATTTCTGCATCGCGAGACTCCTGATGAACAAATAGTAATGCATCATCGGTACTTTGTTTTTTAAATAGAAATTTTCTAAAATAAAAATTTAAAAATAAAATTTTTTTAAATCTTTCAAAAAAATCTTTTAAAAAACCAAAATTATCTACTGGGTAAAGTTGAATGACTATATATTAATTTTTTTTCTAAGCAAGATCTATAAAATCACAAAATGAAATATGCTGGTTGGAGCAGACAATAGAAGTTATGTAATTTACCTTTGTATTAAGAAATAAATGATCTGACCCTTAAGAAAATAAATAACGTGCATGAGGCTTGTTATTCATTAATCCATTTGCTCATATATTCAAATGTTTATTGAGCACCTATACAGTCCCAGACACTGCCTTAGGCACTTTGGATATATCAGTGAAGATGAATAAAGATCTTTGCATTTGGGAACTTACATTTCAATTTGGAAGACAACCAATAAAGAATAAATGTAATTAATAAGTAAATTAATTTGATATGCTAAGTGGTAATTAATGTCACAGTGGGATCCCCATAAAAGGTGACAGGGTGGGGTCAGCAGAGGGTAGGAGCACTATCACAAAAGATTGTCAGTAAAGATCTGATTAACTTGATGGGATTGAAAAAAGAGAGGGAGCCAGCCATGCAGATATCTGAGAGAAAAGCCTTCCAGACAGAGAGCAGCCAATAGGAAGGCACTAAAGACAGGTTATTTGGTGCTGTCTAAAAGGTCTGTGATATTTGGGACTGTCCAATATATCCGTAGAGACATTTTGTCCACACTGAAAAGACCTTCAGACTATTGAGGTGAGAAGGGTTCTTATTGGCAACACAGCCACAACATAATTATTAGACTTATGAAACATGAGGGTATTTTTTATGTATCTGTAAGTCAACAGTAGAATGAAAGGTTATGGAGAATTTGAACCCAGGGACATCTTCTAAGTGTGAACATTTTTAACAGGACCAAATATCAAAGACCATTTGAATGGACCAAATATGCTCATGGATGTTTTTCATAGGACCAAATTTCAAGGACCTTTTGTGGTGAACCAAATGTTTCTGTGGACCTTTTGGATGAGACCAAATTTCAAGAAACTTTTCACACACGCACATGCAAAAAGGTCAGTACTCTTCGAAAGTGGTAAGCAAAAAAAAATCAAAGAATGAAGAGTTGTCCTAAATTAGGAGAAAGATGACAACTAAATGAATTATGAGATTCTGGATTAAATCCTAGTAAAAAAATAATAATAATATTAGTGAGATATTTCAGTGAAATTTGAATAAGATTTGTAGGTTAGTCAATAGTATTATGTCAATCTTAATTTTCTGGTTTTGACTGGTCGTGCTCCAGTTGTGTAAGATGTTAACATTTGAGGAAGCTAGGTGAAAGCTAAATGGGAATTGTTTTACTATTTTTACAACTTTTCACAAGTCTGAAATTATTTCAAAATAAATGGTTAAAAACCCCGAAGAGTCCTTGGTTGAGGTACCAGAGGAAGTGTGCTGGAAAGATAGGGGCTGGCAGTCAGAGAGTAGAATGCAAGCAGCAGCGAGTTGCTCAAGAAGCTTATCCAGCTTCAATTCCAGGGCCCCTCTCTTCTAGGGGCTGATCTTTTTCCCGGGAGGGTCTAGAAATATGTTCATAGGGACATACACTTTTGCAATATTTGCAAAGTAAACTATTTTGGCCACCATTAGTTAGGACCACTGTCTGCCAATCTAATTTCCTGTCTGCCACACTTGCCCTTTCATTGGACGGCAGTGGAGTAGCCACAGGCATTTCTAAGATCTGACCAAGTGAAGCTGAGTCAAGGATACACTGAGTTTGGGTTTAGTGATTTTACACAGGCTTTTGTGTGGCTTTCCGTCACTCCTGTGTATAGCTAAGTTATTGCTAAAACGGTTGTGGGAGACTAAAAGAGCCATGACAAGGAAAACCAGGGAAAACCATGTTATGCTAGAGCAAGAAAGTAAAGGGAATAGTTAGAAATTAATTTGAGGATATACAGTTTTCGCTGATGCTGGACTCTGAGTGAGACAACAGAAGGTTTCAGGAATTGGGGCGGGGATGATATAAAGGACAAAGAAAAGTATGATAGGGTCCTATAAGACATTAAGAGGGTGGAAAACTGAGTGATTTGCGAGTCCTTGTGTTGACTGTGAAACAATAAGAAATATGTGTGTGTGTATTATATATTATAATACGTTATATATAATACATCTGACTGACACAGGCCTCCTGATGCCCTCGTAGCTTCCTAAGTGACAGGAGCACTAAGAGCATCTTTCATTCTAATATTTAGTCTTTGACTCCATCTCTGACAAAGAACTTCTAAATTTCTTGGAATTACCTGGGTAAAAGGAATGTCTTCTGTTCGAATCAGGTGCCTCTTGGTGGGCTCCTAGGTGGGAGCTAGTGACCAGAGAGCAAAAGCCATGATTAGAAGCTTGAAAATTTCAACCCCATCCTCGATTCTCCGTAAAGAGGAGAGGGGCTGCAATGGAGTTAATATTATCCCTCCACGAGGAAGCCTCCATAAAATCCTAAGGTATGGGGCTTGGAGAGCTTCCAGGTGGGTGAATGCATCAACGTGTTGGGATTGTGATGCACACCATTCCATGGGGATAGAAGCTACTATTGTAATACTCCCACACCTCATTCTATGTATCTCTTCAATTGGCTGTTCATTTGTATCCTTTAGCGTGCCCTTCAATAAACTGGTAAATGTAAGTAAATGTTTCCCTAAGTTCTGTGGGTTGTTCTAACAGATAATCACATACAGGAGGGAGGAGGTCATGGGGACCTCCAACCGGTATACAAGTCAGGCATAAGTTGTGGGTAACCTGAGGACCTACTACCTGCAGTTGGTATCTGAAATGGAGGACAGTCTTGTGGGACTGAGCCGTTAACCTGTGAGGTCTGATGCTATCTAGATAGTGCCAGAATTGAGTTAAATTGTAGGACACCCTGGTGGTATTGGAGAAATGCTTGGCATGTGGGCCTCCCAACTCCCCACTCAGATATGGTATTGGAAGTGCTGTATGTATGGTAATAGTGTGAGAGTCAAGGAGAAAGACAGGAAAAAGAACTGAGCTTTCTCCTATACAGTGACATAAACAGGAATAAGGCCACAATTAGATTATTTCCAGTGGATTTAAGGAGTGTTTTTAGTGACAGCCAGATGTAGAACTTAAGGCTTCTGACTATACAGTAAATCACCTCGCTTCTTGATCTATCCTTGAGATTAATAATTATTCAGTCCATGGGGATGTTCAATTATGTTAATGATTTTATTGTTTCACCACACTTTGTGGAATTTATGGTTTTGTTTTTAATTTGACAAGCGGTCTTATTGAATACTTGGGAAAAAGGAATATTTATGCTTTCATTAATAAACTAGAAATTGCTTAAGGATAATCAATGTGATTAATATTTTTGACTAGTGATGCAGTCACATTCATGCTAATGAAAGGTAAACACGCCGATTCTGTCTGATTTCACAAATCAATTTCATTTAATAAAGCCTAATAATTCCAGGAAATAAATGGTTGAAACATCTAAGTTAATGCTTTTCTATTTATGTCTAAAGCAGTCTATGGTCATTTAGAAATATATTAGCTCTACATATAAAGTCTTAAATTTCTCATAGAGTTTTATGCTGTTTTCTAAACATCTCAGTTATGTGATCCTTATTTGACATCAACCTATTATTGTAAACAAAATTTTAAATCCTTTATCGTTACCAAAATTCAATAAATCCAAGGGTTGCCATTTAAGAAGAGTTAATAATAATATAATAAATATTTCAGAATATTTATTTAATATTTAATCAATATTTAATTAATGAATTAACAATTAATGAGGAGAATGAGTCTTTTTAAGAACATTTCAGACTGATCATATACTCAATTTTTTGGTATTAGGAACTCATAATTGTTTTGATATATCATATTTTACTAGTTCAAGTACCCTTGGCAAATATGGAGAAAATTATACTTGTAATACTAATTTCTTACTGTATAATACATATAAAGTGTACTGGGGTTGGAAAAAGTAAAAATACTGAAGCGACTATTAGGAAGAAGAAAAAAATCTTGTGTTCTCTAAGAACTATCTTTCATAATAAGTAGAAGTTGTATTTCATTCAACCTCTAGGAAAGTCTATTAAACGAACACATTTATTTATTTTTTTAACCAGGAGCATTTGGCTAAGAAGTATGTTAGTTTCCTCTGGCTGCTATGACAAATTACCACAAATATAGTGTCTTAAAGTAACACAAATTTATTTCCTACAGTTCTAGAAGTCGGCAATGCCAAGTAGGTTGGCAGAGCTGTGTTCCTTCTAGAGGCTCTAGGGTAGAATCTATTTCCTTGCCTGTTCCAGCTCTTAGAGGCCGCCTGGATCTTTTTCTTCGATTTTTTCCTGTCTTGTGGCTCCACATTACTCTGACCTCTGCTTCCACTATCGCAGTGCCTTCACTGACTCTGATCCTTTCTCCTCCCTCCTACAAGAACTGCTGTGACTGATTACATGGGGCCTACCTGAGTAATCTATTGCTTCATCTTAAGATCCTTAAATATATAACACCTGTAAAGTCCCTTTTGCCAGGTAAGGTATCATATTCACAGCCTCCAGTGATTAGGACATGAATACCTTTGGCATGGGGCATTATTCAGTCTCTCACAAATTTTAACACACTTCTATTTTCAATGATTTCCTGGTTAAAATGGTGTACAGTTATCAACAAAATAGATGTCGACATGTCATTATTTAGATTTTTCTCTTTGATGTCAGACAAGATCATTATCTGTCACTTCTAACAATAGGGCAATTTCTGCAAAGCGAACTTAATTTTGTACTAAGATAATATCTTCAAGTTCTATGTTAGAGCAAATGATTGGGTGATCAGTTTATAATTCTAGGACTCCTTAGTCTATATCCTGAAGAAGATTGAGTACCGAGTACATGTTGTACTAGATTCAGACAGTGCTGAAAAAGTGGGGTAAAAAAATTCCTTTCGAGAGATGTGAAATTCAAGGTTTTTACATTAATGCTGCTGTTAGAAATATAGTTTTCTCATATGTACACAATTATTTTCTAATTATATAGCATATCTATCATATCTAATCATTCTCTTCTGAGTGCTATATTTTACAGGGGGCATTTACAAAATGGAGGGGACATTCAGGAAGGAGGATGGCATAAAAATAAAGTACTCAAGTCATATGAATGACCAAAGAATATTTTCTTGTATAGAAAATTATTGAATAATTAATTATTATTGAGGAAAATACGCTAGTTCTTTTCAAATATTTGAAATTTGAAATTTTATTAGGAAATGGTTAAAGGGCAAAGACAGATTAATGGGTCAAATTAAAGGGGGGGTGAATTTTGCTTTTATTAAAGAAACCCCAAAACTAGAGCTCAGATTTGTCTTCAGATCGACATGAGTTTGAATTGTAGTAATAATTCCTCAAGTTACCTTTAAGTTCTAGAAATTTAAACTGAGGCAGTTCAAAATAATTCTTGGAGTAAATCTTAAATAAACAAGCTGCAATATATTTAAAAAATATTCTGAAACATTGAGAGCTGTAATAACTGATTTATGTAACATCTATCAAATAGGACATTTAACCCAAACATCCAAGATATTTATTTGAGATAGGCAGATAAATAATAAGTTAGAAATAAAGAAGCTTTAACTATATTCTAAAGTGTGGAATTGATTTCTTAGTGTTTTATGATAACTGAGGCAGACATTTTACAATTCGTGAAAAATTACAATTATGACTTCTAGGAGTTTGCATCCTAAAATAAAGACATGGATGTTTATAATATTCTGGTAAAAATAAAATTAATATAGGCCTTTAAATCTGTTAGCAGTTTATTAATAATGTTTATGACGAAGTTAGCTCTTCAAAAGCAATACATCTAACGGGCAGAGATTTTCCTTTACTACCTTGGGTGTACACTTGTTATTGCATGGCATTATAATAATAATTGTTTAGAGTTATAATATATTTCTCTATACTATAAACTCTTCTCTTTATCTACATTCCCTTATTGCATGCTTGGTACAAAACAGGATTCAAGGAATAATAAGTTATAGTAATAACAATAATTTATAACAGACAAATTTGGGTTGATGTCATGTAGATTAAATAGTACTGTCACTAAGGATGTTGAGACTTTCCCCCCTGAATACACATTCTACTCTGTGCTATTAGAACTTCATTCCTTATGTCAGAAATAAAAAGTTGGAATGCCTGCAGTGATCTGGCTAATAAATAGGAAGAGATGAAAACTGGACTATACCAAGGAGCACATACCCTGTGTCCCACCCAAAGGGTCCCATTGCCACTCAGCTCCAGCCAACAGTTGCCACAAATGACAGTGTAATCATGTATTCTCAGTTTTCAAGTGAAGATATGGATTTTTATATAAAAATTCCCAATCTTTAAATATTGGCTACTATTTAAATATTTTTAAAAATAATATTTAAATATTTAAATAATATTTAAATATTCCTATCTTTAAATGTGTGGCTTGTAAAAAAATATGTCTTCAAGCCATGTTTCACTTGTAGGTAGCCTTTTCATCTCTGCTTTCAAATCTTGAAGACTTCTTTATTGGCTGAAAGGACAATATTCCAGATGAGAGACAGAAAGTGAATAAAGGGAGTGGAATGAAGTCTCAAGCAGCGGTCCCCAGCCTTTTTAGCACCAGCGACCGGTGCTCTTATAAGAATCTAATGCCTGATGATCTGAGGTGGAGCTGAGGCAGTGATGCTAGTGCTGGGGAGTAGCTGCAAATGCAGATGAAGCTTTGCTCCCCAGCCCACTGCTGACCTCCTGCTGTGTGGCCGGGTTCCTAACAGACCACCAACCAGTACTTGCCTGCAGCTTAGGGATTGGGGACCCCTGGTCCCAAGTACTAAGAACAGATGCATTTCTTTTTGAAATGGAAGGGTCCTGTCAGAAAGAACTGGAGGCGAATCTGGAATATTGTTAGTAGCCACAATGGCAAGTGCTATGCTAGACAAACTATCAGGTTTAGGTATAGCTTGCCTGAGAAAAGAACTGGAATTGAATGATTTAACACATGAAGGAGTAGCTGAAGCTGCTTGGCTTAACCAAGAAAAAGATGAGGACCATGCGAAAGGAAAGAGGAATGATAGCTATTCAATGAGAATATAATGATGGGCAGGAGATGGCTTCAGAGAGGTTAGCCCTGGAGTCAGAGAGGAACAGGCAAGGACTCAGCTGCTCTTTCGGCAGGCAGGTGGATTGTGGCCACAGCAGGCTTTGCCATTAGACTCCAAGAAAGGGCTTGGGGCATGTTATAAAAGCCATGGTAATCATGGAGGTGAATTCAAGGGCAATTCTCCAGTGAAATTGATGCTATTGAGGTATAAGGAAACAAATCAGTTGAATGGCTGCTGGAACAAGTATAAATAACTAAAAAAATAAAAATTCATCACAAGGAAAATGTCATAAACCCTTTCACTAGAGTAGTCACAAAAGTATATTGCAGAAGTACCAGCAAGATGAGTAAATGCCAAGCTACTGGGTGGCATTCTGGATTCCTTGGATACCCCAGCCAAGAATAGGATTGGCTAAGCCTGCAGGTCTGGGTAAGATGACCCACAACTTTCTAATGGATGGCTGCTCTGGTCTAGAAGATAAGTAGGCTATTAAACATTTCTATTTTCTAGGAAATGCCTTTTATGTACACTGATGGTGATGATATTTTGAACTAAGCAACAGCTTTGGAACTCCAGTACAGTTTGGGATGACTGCTGGAGACACAAAACTTGACATTTTGGCATTAATGGATGATGATCAGTGCAGCGACAGGTTATCAAAATATCCTTTGTTCATATAAAGTCATGTTTATACCATTATTATATTTATAGCATAATAATATTATTTTTATCAACCATTTGACAAGAGGGTTCTTTAATACTTCATATGTTTGCAACTGTATATACAATTCACCTTCACAACCCGCAGAACACGTTTATGAAAAAACATTAGCAAATTAAAGCAGTAGCTCACAAAGGTTAGAGGCTATAGCAATGGGAGGACATTATTGCTGAATGTTGTATGTGTATACAGCTGTCAGCAAGGTCTCCTGCTCATGATAATGCCACCGTAAGAAAGATGCTGTCATTTTTGTTGTTCAGGCAATTTTCCTTTGAGAAATTTCAGCTGCAGAATGCAGCTAGTCAGCCATGTTGAAGGCTGAAAGTGAACTATTAAAGAAAGAGTTAGGAAAATACATCTTTTCACAACTTTTCCCCCTCCAACATTTTGCAAACTAGATTCTCCTGGAAATCACATAGTGTGTAAGCTTTATGTTATTGAAAAAAAATTCTATCAGTGTAGAAATATCATTTGAGTATTTTTCTTCCTCAAGATGGTTACGAGTATTTACACAAAAAAATTACATCGGCTTGAGGGTGTTAGACAGGTTTTAATAACTCATTACCTATGAGATATGCTTTGCGTATCTTGATCTTAAAATATAGGACCAAATTGAACAAATAAAACTCTATACGGAACTATTCATTCATTCATTCATTCATTCATTCATTCATTCATTCATTATTTCTTCATCAAAAATAGGAAATGCTTAGCTTAAGTATAGGATAAATAATGCAATACTAAAAAGTTAATTAAAACAATTATTAAGATTGTGTAATGCTAAAAGGAAAACTACATGACAAAAAGCACTAATTCTAGGATAATGATTACAACTAGATAACACAATGGAGAGGGTATACACCAAAAGGCTGTTAATGTCTCTATTGGGGTAGTGGCATAAGGGATGGTTCCTTTCCTTTTGCTCTAAAAAACGTTTATTGATTTTTAAATGATTAGAATTAAAAACCACCCACTGTAGAAATTTTGGAAATTAGAGAAACATACAAACGAGAAAAAAAATCACCCGAAAGCCAGAGAAAACCATTCCCACAATTTGGTATATTTCCTTCCAGTACTGTTTTGCTTTTTCCAGCTTGCTCACAGGTGTGTGTGTGTGTGTGCATGTGCATGTGTGTGTGTCTCACAATAACAACACTGGGAACCCAGAGCATTTGTGCTTACATACTAGTTTTTAGTGCACGGACACAAACGACACTTTTATGTCACTAAATACCTTTAACACTTAAATGTTAATGGATACACAATTTCATCATTTGAATGCCCTATATTTCTGGATACTTAAAACCTTTAAAGCATTGATTTAGATTTATAGTGGAAGTCAAATGAATCCAGATATGTTTGGCCTCATCATTTGTGATGAACTTTTCAGTTTTTTTTTTAAAAGATGTATTTTCTCCTCAAATTACCTATACTTTCAATATTCAGGCACACACTTTATTTGTATGACACAAATAACAGAAACAGATTTCACTGGAGATCAAGTAAGGGAATTTTGCAAGCAAATCACACTCATTTTGCTTCACAAAAGCATTACCTACACATGAGTTTTAGAAGAAGAATTTTTCTGTAATTCTACTTTGAATGATTGAATAGATATGTCTAATTCTACTTTGAATGATTGAATAGATATGTCTAATTCTACTTTGAATGATTGAATAGATATGTCTTCTTCTCAGCAGAATATTAAGGACTATATTGTCTACAGAAGAAAAGAAAGTAGTTAAACAATGACATCAACTCTTAGAGAAACATAGGTCTGATAGTAGAATGGGCAATTTTCTTTTTTCACATATCTTCAAAACATGAGAAAATACTACACATTAAAAAAGTGAAAAACTCTGTTTGTTGAAATCAGTACTTGTTAGATGCCTAAAGAATTTTATGTTTTCCATTGGTTGATGTTTCATGCATGTAATGACTCTATGCAAACATTATATTTTGCATACTAGTTTTATCTACATTGCCTATGTTATTGCACATTTTTGTGATAAGTACTTGTTAGTTTTCTAAATAATTTTGATTTCTGTTGGTCAATGGTTTTTATATAATTATTCAAAAATGAATTATATTTTCTATGATATAGATACACACATGCACACACATCCACATACTATATACATATTTCCACACACATTTCTACAGTAATATCTTGTTTCTGTATAATTAGATGAAACTCGTCTTACCGAGTTGGGAAAATAAAGGAAAAACAATGAAAGAAAATACTTTACAAAATAGAGTTATCAAATTATAAAAATAAACTTTAAAAAAATGAAGATTGGGTGGCTGTCTTAAACTCAGATTGCCATGGAGATAATGACTGTTTCACATGCTCAGAGGCAGAACTATTGTGAAGCTGAGTTTTTTCCCCAGGTTCTGTGGCAATGTGATTGGCAGAGATGCAGGTGCATTATCAGCTTGATGATACTGCCCCAGAGCGACTGATGGATATAATTATGATTTTTAGTAAGAAAAGTGCTCTAGAGATGATCTGTTATGGAAAGATAAAATGTTTATTTATGTTCTTATATAATATGACCTTGGTTTTGAATTTCAGATTTCTAAGATATGTTAAAATAAAATGGGCACCAGGCCTCAAATTCCCCCAAGCAACAAAATCATTTAAGCCATGTAAGCAAAACTAAATTGAGCTCATTTCAAGAACATAAAAAAAATCTTAGGTTATTTCTTATAAATGCCTCTGACAGTTATAAACAAAACTTAAATTATCTTCCTAAACTGATACAAGATAATCATTTCTAACCAATGTCCGTCATCTGGAAAGCCCTATTGAAATAACCAATCATAGTAAAGATTAAATGACTTTCTCATTTTCACTTTGTAAGGCCAGCCTGTAATGTCACGCCTCTGAACTTTGTACCAGTCTTCCTGTTTGTGAACTGTTTGTTTCTCACTGAATACAATTTTCATATCAAGTAAAGCTCTCTGAATTTTTGTTTTGACAGTTATTTTCACAGGAAAGCTCCACTGTGACTTCAGTTCTTTCGCCTCAGGTCCCAGACTTTGATTTTTTATTTTACTTTGTTGAATCTTTTTAGCTATTTAACTGTCGCACTTTCTCTTTGTAGATGTGCTGAAAACACTGCAGAAGACTGACAGTAGGTAAACTGGATTGAGACAAATTGAAGATGTTTGCAGATTAAAAAAAGAAAACCAACTCTCTGTGTAGGGGAGGATTTCAGTGACAAAACAACTTATGTCTCAGGAAGATGCCCCAACAGTAATAATGTTCTTACACACTAAATTCTCTAGTTAAGTGCAGAAAACCATGTGCTAAGTAAAGATAGGGTGGTCAAAGAAGGAAGTTTTTCAGTATATTGCTGATAGTCCCTGAGAGGAGTAATTTTAAATGATCTCTTAATGTACATTTTTAATGATTTTCTAATCCTGAATCCATAAAACAGAAGTCACAGAGTGTCACAATAAATACAGGCTGAGCTCAAATTTGATTTCCCAGGTGCACAGGGTTGTATTTAATAGGAAGTGTTTTATAGCATCATCAAAATTCCCACTGCTCATGCTTCACTTATATTCATACCTGTGGGGAACAAAAACAATCTCTTCACTGATATGATAATCCATCACGGCATTGATTGTCTCTAAGCAGCAGGGACTTTAATGGTAAAATGCCCCACGTTTAATACCGATAACTGTTGTTTTTTAAATTTTGTACTTTTTATCACAAAAATAATTAGAAACTATAATTAGATAGAAAGGTAATAAAAGTTGGTTGTCACATAGACAGTAAAGTTTCATAGTACATTTTAGTTTAATACTCTTCTATTAATACTTATTTTTAAGAATATTAATAATTGTGATCTCATATCTAAACCTAATTCAGCTGCTTATATTAGAAAGTCGGTATAGTCACAAAACTAATGAAATCTGTTCTTTTTTTAGTGATAAACAATGCTTGCCCATAAATGGTAACTTGACTTTTTTAGGACTCTTCAGAAATCCTTTAAATTTGACTCTTGTAGAAAAGTAAATGAGTTATTTTTGCCCCTGTGCTGAATAATTTGCTTCTTGTGGCTCACTGTAAGTTAAAACACAACAAAATATACACACTCTCACACACAGAACTATACTAATGGTGTTGTTGTACATAAAGCAGTGATTTTGGGGGTGCTGGGTGGGTGTTTGTGTGTGTTGGGGAAGGACTGGGTAGATCAAAAGGGCCATGGTTCCCAAAGTGTGTATAAGAATCTTTCTGGAATATGTGAAGTTAGGGGGAACATATCTTTTTATGCTCTAGATCAGTGATACCAGAAAACTGGATTAAACAAAGTAATTTTTTTTAAATGGAAGGATTTAACAAACCCTTTAATATTTACTAAAAATTAGCAAGAAAGGTTTATAGTCTCTGCTTAGAAAGTTGACTTAGTGATATTTATTTCTTAAAAATGAAGATACGAAAGTTTCCAAAAGCCTTACTTTGTAAGCACTACCTACAACAAGGAACAATTACAAGGGTGAAACATTGCATAGCAGTGTTCACAGAGAGGCACTGGAGATACACATACTCAGGAGTAGACGGCTTTTGCCTCGCCAGCAGCTATGAAGACCATCGACTGTCTCACAAAGAAACCTCAGTTTGGTTAAAGAAAGGTTCCAGGCAAGGAATCAAGTTTTTGTTATGTCTTCTCTAACAGAATACATTGGTTGTGTATATTTGAAACAGAAGAGGCATCTAAGTTTGATGATTCTGAATTATCTCCGTAGGGAGGTTGGAGTGTTTTCAAATTTTTTATTAAATGGTCAGCTGCCTGAAGATGGACTCAGGGTCTTGCTTAGCATGCTGTGTTTACAGTATGGTTAGTATGATTTCTGGACCATAGCAGGTATTGCACGATCATTTCTGAAGTGATAAATGGACAGTTGGCAATCATATTCAAATTCATGTGGAAAATGAGGACTTAAGAGTATCAACTTAGAAACTGCTGACATGTATAAAAAGTCAGCATAAAATCAGATGAGATTTGATAATCGCTTTTATGAAATCCAGGTATCTTTCACCAAGTTTGTATCTGTATTAGCACGCTCATGAGCACACACACCATACACACACACTCACAATGACAACCAAATAACCTCCCTCCCCCCACCAAATTTCCTTAATTGCTAACTCCATTTTATACATATTTACAAAGTCAGTATTTTAAAAATGAAAGTTCAACCTTGCCACTCCATTCCTTAAAATACTGCAATGGCTTCCTTTTCATTAGAATAAAATCTAGATTCCCACTCTGACTTAACAGAAATCAACCCCCTGCCTACTTCTCCTCTCTTATCTCTATGCATCTCTGTCACACCCCAGCTACGTAGGACTTCTTTAGTTTCCATAACATGCAAGCTACTTTCTATTCTAACACAGGGCCTTTTTGCCTGGCTTTTGTCTAACTTTGTTTTCTGGATGGAAGGCTTTCTTTTGATCTCCACATAGTTGGTCCATTCTTGTTATCATTATTCAGTTCTCATTATTCAGAAGTGACATTTAATCACTCTGTAAAACATTATACTATTTAATTCTCAGCATAGAACATATCCTTCTCTATTTTATCATTTATTTGCTTTGTTTGTTCGCTGATTTGCTGTTGCTCTTCCTCACCACTGTAATATAAGTTCCATGAAACACAAATCTCGTCTCTGCTCTTTCTCTGGCTTTCAAAATGGTGCCTTGCGCATATTAGATACTTGAATATTTTGAATAAATGAAGTAGGAGGAGATTTATAAGAGGCAATATAAAAATTAGAGGAATGAGTCAAGAAGTGTTTTATTGGGAAACAATTCCACAATGTATCAGAATAAATTAGAATATAACTAGAAAACTACTTTATGGCAAAAGTGATAGGTATGTGACTACTTCTTTTGTACTATAAGTTTTAATTTTTTTCAACATGAAAAATAAAATGGAAATATATATATATAAATGATTCCTGGTGTTGATATAATTATAATAATAAACCAAATAAACAAATCACAACAAAGTGGTTAAAAGATCAGGGTAGTAAAAGAAAAAGAAATCAAAGCTTGTACCCGGTGGATTTCGGACCCAAACTGGGTCAGATGCTCTCTCCTAGGAATTTGATATTGGGATTCCTAGAAGAAATTACTCTAAACAGACCCCTTGTACACAGGCAGTTAAAAGAAACTGTAGGAGTGGGAAAATTAGTTGTTTTTTTCCCCATAGAAAGAGAAATAAAAGAGCTCAATAAAATCATACTAACTGGATAAAGTACAAAACATGACCTTAAATTTATTTTTTCTACTAATTACATTATATTATTTATGGATCCTGCTTGAAACCTTCAACATTAAAATTCGTATTATTTGATAAAAACATTGCCATTCTTTCTTCCAGATAGTTTCTATTTCCTCTTATCTCTTTATACTATTCTCCTCCTCTCCTCAGCTTTCCTCTTCCTTTTCTTCTTCTCATCTTTTTTCTGTTTTTATTTTTATCATAATCATATATACATGTAGCTAAACTATATATGCATGTAGTTTAAAGAGCAAATAGTTTCATAACGTTGGTTAAGAAAAACATCTTTCAGAGGCTCTCCATTTCCTTTCCCCTGAAGCAATTCTTTTGAACTCTTAGTCAATTCTTTGCATATCTACCTCCACAGCCCAATATAATGTGTTTGCATTGTTACATTTTGATTTTTTAGTTTTGTATATTGATTTTTGACTACAAAGAATAAGAGTTTAGCTTTTAACTTTCTTGTCTCTCCTCCCCCATTCTACATATTTCTCATTCCATCATCTTTTTAAATTAAGTTGTAACATGATTTTAGTTGTAGCCCTGAGTGTTTACATCATTTTCATTATGATGTAAATTAAGTCTTGCAGTAAACTAGGATTACTTTTCCTTTCTTCCAAAATCTTTTTTTTCTCTTCTCTTCTCTTCTCTTCTCTTCTCTTCTCTTCTCTTCTCTTCTCTTCTTTCTCTTCTCTTCTCTCTTTATTTTTTTCTCAATAACAATTAAGTCCTAGGGTTCACTCTCCTTCATATGCTCTGGGGAGACAGAGATGGCTTGGTGATGACCGGTAACTGGGAAGTTATGTAGACCTGGGTGAGTAGAATGAATGAGTAGAAGGGAAAAATCAAGGGAAAATGAAAACAAACAAAAACTCAAAGCTGAAACTGGATGCAAGCTAAATGAACAAGATTGTACATTTATTTTCTGCCTATTCTAAGTTGAGGATAGAGAAATAAAGCATAATTTTGACATCTTGGCTTTAGAAGGTAGATTCTCTGACTTAAATTAACAAAATACTTAATAATACAAAACTAGGCAAAGAATGGCCAGAATATTTGCTTGAGGTTGCATTTTCTCAGAATGCTCTCCAAATCGCAAAATAATTTAAAAATTTTATTTATTAATAAGAAATAAACCAAAACGAAATCCTGTATTTTCCTCTATCCTAAATCTTCTTAATCTATGCCTTTGTAACCATATTTTCTCTTAAAGAGCATTTTCAACAAATGGAAAGACCGGCCCCTCGGTTCGTGAATAAGCCTCTCCTGACAACGGGTATCATAACAAAGTTAGACAAGGAGAAGAGTGTTTTCTGCCTGAAGCTATGTTTCTACAAATATCAGTCATGAAGCTGAATAGAGTCTTATGAAAACCCTCAAAGGGTTCAGAGCTTGATTCAGGGACCCAAAGTAGAGGACTTAGTCTTCAGATAAAAGGAATAAGGACTGTGGACAGGTCCTGAAGAGACACTGATAGTAGCAGCTGACTTCAACTTGCAAACATCTTAGGAATGTGTATGGAATTTTTGTTTAAAGGGCCAAATGTGAGAGAAACCCTCATTTCAACATTCAAGTCTTTAATTTGGTCCCATTATGGAACTATTGAGAAAGAGTTAGGAGAAGAGGAAATTTTTTTAGCTTCTATTAACAACTTTTAAAGTAATATTAAAGTTATGTTTACTGAATAAAGTCAACAATATCATTCTCTGTCTTTAGCACTGAAAAATGTGTATGTGCATAGGGGTGTATTTGTACCCTGTGTTAGCATAAACAAAATGTGCAGATTTGTTACTTGCTAAGTAAAGCGGTATAACCAGAAAACGTATAATGTGAGCTATCAAGAGCAAAACAAAATGAATAAAGTAATAGAAACATTTTTTACAAATTCACAGAGTTCTGTGCAGATAATTTATTTAAAACAATCTCTTCCTTCTTATTTCATTATTCTTTTCTTTAGAATTTTAAGATGTATTCTCTTGGCAACTTTCAAATATGCAATAAAGTATTAATAACCATAGTTGCCATGCTATACATTATATTTATTTATTTTATAACTGAAAGTTTGTAACTTTTGACCTTCTTCACCCATTTTGCCTACTCTGGTTTCCCTGGCTCTGGCGTTCCCTCTACGAGCTCATTTTTTTTTTTTTTTGATTCTATGTCTACGTGAGATCATAACAGTATTTGTCTTTTTCTGTCTGACCTATTTCACTTAGCATAAAGCCCTCAAGTTCAATCCATGTTGTTGCAAATGGCAAGATTTCATTCTTTTCTATGACTGAATAATATTCTATTGTATGTGTGTACCTCATTTTCTTTATCCATTCATTCATTGATGGGCACTTAGGTTGCCTCCATGTCTTGGCTATTGCAAATAATGCTGCAATGAACATGGGGGTGTATATATCTTCATCCTTTTAAAACATATTATAAGTATCTCTAAGTGTTTAAATGAATTTGTTCTATACATATTGAACAGCTACAAGCAAGATTCATTTTAATGAATCACTTCACATTAGAAACAAAACAAAACAAACCCTATTTATATTGGGATTTCCCTTTCCTTTTCTTTTCTATAATTATCTCCATGTGTTGCACATACATTATTATATTATGTTAGTTAATTTTAGCAAACTTTACATGAACTATGAAAAGTCCTAATAACTTTATTCAGTAAATGTAGGCTAAAAACATGAAGAATATTATAGCTCCTTTGGGAAAAAAATAGATCCACAGTAATGGTATATCATTATGAAAGAAAAGGTAACTTTGAAGAGGCATATGAAATGTTTGCAACTACAGTTCAGACATGTTTTTTGGAAAGCAGTAATAATTGCCTACACATGGAAGAAAGGTTTCTTTGTTGTTTCAATAACACAGACATGTGGAGAAAATATTTCCTTTGACATATGCATTTCATAGTACTGAAAAATAAAAAAAGAAAGGTGAAATTTGCAAGTCTTATTCAAAGTACATTCACACACAAATGCACACTCACACACACATATTCTCGGATATTGTTAGGTTATCTGACAAGTCAAATCTCAACACTTCACTTTAGGGATCAAATAACTAGAGACTTAAAAAGCAAAGCTGACAGAAAGTACTAGAAGCAACCTCAAGAAGGTCATGCCTCAATAACTAGTTTAAGTTTTTTGAGCTATTATACTGTTGCATTAGACTTAGATCTGAAACTTATGTATTTTGAAACAATATAGCAAAGTTCTAAATCAGCGATTCTTGCCAGAGCTCTGGTATATTGCAAAAGATGTAAAATTGGTTTATTGGTCTGAAAAATGTGGCGAACAGATTGTAAATCAATATTAACCACAAAAGTCATATTATTGGGAAAAAACTCTTCTTTTGTTATTTTAGAAAGTAATTAGATTGGCAGAAATGAAAAGACAGTTATTTTTGCAAATTACTGATGAAGATAAATAGTAAAGCCTTTGAAGACAGTGCTGCATGTAGACTCATGCATATTTTCATCTATAACTCATAAGGGGATTGACATGCTGCCCATCAGCCTGGCATCACGGGTAGATAGAAGACACAAGCACAAGGCACAAGCACTCAGGAATCTTTTCTTACTGATTGGGCTATTAAACAGGGAAACTGCTGTTACGATTTGGTCTCAATTCATGTCTATCTGTAAGTCCTCTTACAATTTTTAATATCTTTAAATAATAACTTTTCTCTCAGTCTTTCTTTCCTTGGCTCCTTATTTACGTGAGAGAGGGAGGGTGGGGTACTTGTTGGGCTTTCAAAGAGGAAACAATTGATGATCTTGATATTATTAAGTAACATGGATCAAAATGGAGCATCTCTTAGAGGGAGAATATGGGGAAAAAAAAACCCAACAGAATGTATAGATGCAAATGATAACGTTTCTAAGAATTCTATCTAATTGTGTTAAGTGATATCCTGGTGACTCAGGGGGGCCATTCACCATGATTTTCACTGTCTTAGAGAGGAAATCTAGAGGGGATGAATTCTTCTTCACTAAATTTATTATCAAAGAAACCTTCAGTGAGTGGTTCCACGCAGTGTCACTAGGCAGTGAAACGTTACTGAAAAGAATATAGAGAGTTTTTATGGAGGCAAACTGTGCCTTGATTCCTTGGCACCTTTTCTTTAAAATCACCTTTCTTCACCGTCAGATAGATATATGGTATTATCAGGCCTTTACCTGTCATATCACTGGAGAAAATTACAAAATTTCCAAGGCATTCAGCATCAATGAAGAAGACTGCTGTCAGCTCCACATGACCAGCCTGGGGGTACCAACTCCAAGTCCAACACTTTTGCTAAAAGGACTGAAAGGATCAATATTTCCTTATATTTGCAACCCTTTCCAACTCCACTTCTGGGGCAAAGGAAAGCAGAAAGTAGACTGCCTAATCCACAAAGAGACTACATTAAGATTTGGTACAAGTGCCTTATAGCAATAAAGAATTTTAGTTTATTCTTTTTGTTTATCCATTTGCCCGGCTTCATTCTCTGTGTATATGCCTTATTTTGCAATCTTTGGAGAAGGAGGTTCAGATATATGACCCTCTTCCAGATGGAAGAATGAATAATTTATTCTAGTAACATACGTAGAAATGATTGATTCAGATGATGTACATCCTCACATGACAGTAGCAGTGAAGGGGTAGTTATGTAAAGATGAAATTATGAACTTCTTTTGGTAGCTTGTATTTGCTTGATTGCTTATTTATTATTAAAAGATGCCTTAGTAATTTGATTGATCTCCTGAAAATTGCACCCTCTTTGGGGTTTTATTTTAATACAAATTAACAAATCAATCAATCAATCAATCAAGGATGAATTACACAGTTACCTTGGCTTTTAAGTCCCACTCTATAGTAGCCTTATTAGCTTATTTCTTTCATTATTAAGCTGCTACTATAAAGGATTTCTTTTTAAAGATATGCATTATTTTTTTTTTACTGTCTCTTCATCAAGGACAGAATTCATACACACATGAATACACACATACACCCAAACTGCCATATAATTACACCTATCTATCTATCTATCTATCTATCTATCTATCTATCATCTATTATCATCATCTATCTGTCTATCCTACATACCAACCTACCTTACTATGAAGAAGAACCCAGTCCAGAATCTAACTGTGTCTCAGTTTTTGACTGTAGTTTCATCAGAAAGAATAAGAAAAATTTTACCTTTCCTTCAACTAAAAAACCAAGAGCTTTGAAACCTGGAGTCCTGGATTACTCTTTACCTGGGAATAAATATTGAGTTCTCTTCACTGATATATGAGACTCTTCGAGAGGAAAGTGAATTTATGGCAGAGTGGTATTTTCCTGAAAAGCTGTGTTCTGCTCCTTGAAAAGAAATATTAGAGGAACCAGGCCAGTGAGGGATGTAGAACCTGGATGTCAAGTGACTAACTAGACTCCAGGAATCTCTGTCCGAGGTGTACGAGAAAGCTTCCTTCATGACTGTGTTTGGCTTAGAACACCATATCGTGATTTTAGGGCTGCCCACCTTTGAATGAATATTCAGGTTTTGATAAGGACAAGTGAGAATGAGAAACATGTTGGACTAAAGACCAGACTATTCTTTTTCCAATCTCTCTAAACTTTGTTATTTTCTAGCTCTAATATACTTCAAAGAGCAAGAGGAAAAGGAAGATTTTCAAAAAAGGATGAAGACTAGATTTCCTGCCAATTGTGCTACTTGAGAGTTGCGCTAAGTCAAACTGAATTGGAAAAATAAAGAAATTTGATTCTTCTCATACCAAAGTGTCATGAAACAAACGTGTACCAACTGGACAAACATACACATGTATGTAATAGAAATGGCTCAAGTTCTATGTAGAATGTCAGCAACATTATTAATAAGTCAGTCAGGATTAAGGAAAAAGAAAAAGAAATGCATGTTATTAAAAAGAAAAAAAAAACCAGCTTCTGCTTGGTTACAAGAAACAGGATTGTATCCGGTTAAATAAGGAACATTTTTTCTTCACTGACTGTAATTAAATGAGATTTATTGTGCACTGTCTTGAGGCTCATATCCAAATTTCCAGATTTTTCTGAAAGGCCAAAAGTAGACGTTACCAGTTTTGGGCAGAGGATGGTAGCAGAGAGCTCTTTTTACATTTACAATTTGATACACATTAAGCCAAAATTTCAGGCACTTCGTACTTTTTTAAGCTGTTTCTTAAAAGCTTCTTTTCTATAATCACATATTTTTAAGCATTTATTTATTTATTTAAAGAAATTAATGCAAGAGGCTCAAGTGTCAGCTAGTGGTATTGTATGGCTGTATTAAAGGATCAGGAAATGTCTGATTTTACGAAACTATGAGTAATTATCTTACTTTTGGGAAACTGATTAGTTTAGATACTCAAATATAATTAAAAGTCCTGTAAAAATGAATTTGAATGTAAGAGGTTAAATAGTTTTGCAATAGAGATTATAAGTCGTACTCAGTTTATATATATATTATTTTCAATTCCACTCAAAGGATTCATAACCATTGCTAGACATGTAAGAGTTATAGATTGGGTTTATAGTATGTACATCCTTGCCATATACCATAAAACTAATTGTAAAGTACAGTGTAATAAATAGAGTGAAGCTCATTACTTTCATTTTGAGAAGAAAATAATGGACAGAAGGGGCATCTTCAGTTTATAAAATTTGCTTAATTTGTGCAGAGGGATTAATTTAGGGGAATAAGCAGGACTGTGGTTTAAAAAAACTATGATCTCATTTTAGCAAATACAGCAAAATCTTTTTCCAGTGTGTTGCTTCAGCTTTTCTTCATGAATGCATTGAGGAGGGCTACTACAGAAGAGAGGTAAAAATGCATTCTTGAAAACAGCAAATGAGGTTAATTTTTCATGAAAGAGTAAAAACAGTGAGTAAAAAGAACAGCATGTTTTACCTTCTCTAGGACAGAGAAGAATTTTGGCCACCGTGAGATATTAGCCAAGTATTTTGTTTATTTGGTTTCGTTTTCAGTTTATTTAGTTTAGGGTGCTCTGCTTTGCCTAGACTAACACAAGTTCAGCAGTTGGCTTATAGCCTAGCCTCAGAGGTCATGTGCCCTGTGGCTGAAAGGTACTGAAACAGGGTGGCTAAAAGGCTCTCCCAGGTCCTCTCAGTGAGAATGGGCTGTTGCATTGATAAAACACGCCCGAGGAATAAACTCATTTGCAATTTGTAAAGCATGCGTTCCCTCTGGAATAAACTTTTTAAAAAAAATTTCTGCTCACGGTTCACCTCACCTTCTTTTGTTTAACCAAACCCATTAATCAAACACATCCCAGAGGTGGCTAATGATCTTTCAGAATTCTGATAGAAGCAGAAAGTCAAGGACAGTACAAATTGATCCACATCACCCACCTTATTAGGTTTACAATGCTGGCAGTGCTTTCCTCATCTTTTAAGACTAACAGCCTATCTGGTTAGCTGAGGTTTGATGTTTTAACAATAAGGATTTTATGTACCTGTCTACAGGTTCAATAAAATTGGCTCTGCATTTCCTAGAAAGTAATATGATGCAAATCTTTTGTGAATAGGTTATCATCAAATTTCCTTTCCATTGTTTGAAAATCCTTATACACATCAAACTACATGACACATATATTATTGTGAAAAATACAGTTTTGCAAGACATCGATTATTAAAAATTCATGTCTCTTTTCCATATTGAGTTTTTATATGGCAATTATTAACTAAAACACAGGAAAAATAACAAAAATATAAATGATTAGAAGCGAATGGTGAATATCTGAACTGCTCTGATGAACCACTGACCTTAGTTCAAGCTTTGTAGTTCTGTATTTTGAACCGTAGACTCTAGCTCTTTAATAGATTAATAAAAGATAAATATATCTTTTATTAAGATATTTTTTTCCTATAGAAGATTTTATTGAGGTCTCTGTAGTCTACATATCATTTCATTAAACAAACAGTTAAATAAATAGTTGAATAGGAATATGAGAGGAGAGAGAGAGTGAGAAAAGAAAGAGAGAGAGAGAGAGAGAGAGAGAGAGAGAGAATTAATGAACGCATATGGTTGTGCTCTGGGAGGAGAAAAAGGTTCAATGGTCTTACAGGAATAGGCTACCTAGGTTTCTGCCCAATATGGGAAATTTACTTTCAGTTTAATCATAATCCAAGGGTAATTCTAGGGAGAAATCATACATTCTTTGCAATTGGAACAAAATTCCTTTAGAAAGAGTCCAGCTCAGTTGAGAATAATCTCTGATAAACATACTGCAGGGACAAATTGGTCTTAGGACGAATACCAGTTTTCCAGTAGAAGGGAGACGTTACCATGTACAATAAAAATGGCAGAGAAAAAAGAATGGGATCAACATGAAGCTTACTGCTGTCCAGGGCTACATCATGGCATTTTTTTGGCATAATGTTTAAGTATTCTAAATATATAAAGCTCCCAACCTCAAGGATGGCATAACTTCGAATTCTAAAAACATATTTTGTCAAAATATTAATCATAGGCTTTGCCTTTTTCCCTACATTTCTGTGATCTTATTAAAATGTAAATTAGATCATGTCTTAGGCTTCTTTTCAAAATTCCCTCCTGAGGCCTTTTATGACAGCTAGAATAAAATGCAAGACTTCCTGTGTTTTCGAAGGCCTTGTAGAGCCTGGCCTTTGTCTCTCAAACATGTCTCATCACTCCTGCTTTCAGGTGTTTTCACTTGTTCTTTTTTTTTGATAAGACCTCCCCATCCCCTACGCTTCACACACTACCTTCCTATTCTCCACGTCTCTGCTTTACAAAGGACTTCTTCCATTATTACTATGTCTAAAACATGCTCTCTTATTACACTTTATCTGTGAGCCTCGGTTCTTTTCCTTTAAAGAAATTATTCAACTTTGAGATGATTTCATTCATTTTTCAATTTATTTATCTTCCCCCTCCCCCGCCAGCCCCCATATATGTCTTTTATTCTGGAAAATAAGCCTTAAATACATAGGGATTTCAACTGTCCTTTAAGTTGATTTCAGAGACTAGCACAGTGCCTGGCATACGTGGAAGGTCAATGACCGTTTGTCGACCAGCACAAGGGCTACGTTCTAGGCAGCACTGGAGGTGGTACTACAGCATCTTCAGTGCTGGGTGGAGAGGGACAGTGCCGGACAGTGGAAGGCAAGGCGGTATATGTCGGTAAGGGCTCTGGGGCCTCCTGCCCTTCTTCTGGAGAAGTTTTGTTCTTTTTTATTTTACATATTGGACTTCTTTGTAACATTTCAACTAAATAAAGTATCCCGAAGCTTAAAAATGTTTGAAAGCTACTGAAATAGATCAAAGATCCCCTTTTGCATTTGATTAGGCCTTCATAACAACTGTCACCTTATTATAAGTATATCCTTGACTAAGGGAAGAACTGAAGAAGGACAATTAAATTTTGGGACAAATATTTACATCAGGAGTCTCCTATATGACTGTGAAATACTCTTCATACTGGCTACTCAATAGCCATGGCCAAGTCATTTCTCATGTGGCCAAAAAACTGAGGTTATTCTTTTCCCCAGATTCCTCTGCATGTAGGAATGATGACAGGCCTAGTTCTGCCCAATGTGACTCCAGAGTAGGTTTGCAGGGGGAGCTTCTGCTCTCCTGGCTTAACTTATGTGAACCTTTCCTTCTGCTTTTAATGTTATTCTGATGCTCATGTCCTGGGTTTCTCGTGCTCCAACATGATCCTTGTACTTCTTACTTCCATATGTCATATATGTGAGATAAATGAAATTTTTCTTAAGTCGCTGTTAAGCAGACCCTCTGCATTCTGACATAAATTTACACATAGACACAATATTTATTTCCCCAATGCTGTACTTTTGATATCATTTTTAAAAAATTTACTGATAGAGAAAACCGAAGCCTGAAGGAGTTAAAAGATTTTTGATGACCTCTTCATCTTTCCTGTTATCTTCCCTTGACATAACCATCATTGGAGAGAGCCTATCATTTATCGACCAGGCATTTTATATACATTCTACATTCTGGATAAGGCATGCTTTATCCTGTTTTTTTTTTTTTGTTTTTTTTTTTTTTTTTAAACATATAATAAGACTTAAATTTAGGGAGATTATGCAATTTTACCAAAATCTTTCTACTGGTAAAAAATGAAGTCAAGCTTTGAATTCCAGACACCTAAACAGACATACTTTGCATCTAATTGCATGTGCCTCACAGATTAGGAGTTAAAACATACACACTGGTGTGAACTATATTCGCCTACACTGTTTGTGGGCAACCAGGAGCCCCATCCCTTCCACATATACAGTTGAAAACTTCCTGGGGAAAGAGGGATAATAAGAGACCTTCAGAAGATAAAAATGGATTAATTAAAGAATAGGTACATGAACCAGTTGTTAATATTCCAAATAGTTCTTTGCTATTTTTCTCTGGGCACTCAGAAATAAGACTGCAAATGCCATATATAGGCTGATGTTTCTTGAGTCTCAATCTCTAGGCATGCTTTATCTCCACAGCTACAGACCCATACATTCCAATGATTATTTGATACCTTCACCAAAGAAGCCTCCGCTTTCTCAAATTCAATGAACACAAATCTGTGTTCTACTTAAATTTACTCCTCTACTGACATTTTCCAAAGGAACAAATAACATCATAATTATACTGTTGCCAAAGCTTAAGTTCTTTTCCAACCTCTAAAAATGATCAGTTCTATCAAAAGTCTCTTCCGAAACCCGATTCTCCTTTTTAATCAACAATATTGCCAATTATTCAGACCCTTGTCACCTGTCACCATTCCTCATAATGGTAAATAGCCACTCTTTTCCGTATCCATGTTCTGCTCACTGTTTCCCCTCTGCACTCTTATCACAGATTAGGAGTTAAAACATACACACTGAGCTATTTTTCTAAACTCTCTAAAACTATCATATCTTACCTTAAAAATTATGGTGATATCCCATTTTTTATATGTTCATAGTTTTATTACAGCTCACAAGGCCCATCGTAACCTGGCCTTTCCCAGTCTCACCTGAATTCTCTTTCCCCTTGACAGCTTATATCCCGGCCATACCGCATCTCATGCCTTTTCCTGGCCTTTTTCCTGGCTCTCCCTTTTCTCTACCTGTGCCTTGGCACAGGTTATTTTCTCTGCCTGGAACGTCCTGTGCTTTCTTTTCTATCTGGAGACCTCCCATGCAGTTCAAAATACTCCCCTCACACCATTCAGATTTTTTTTTTTTTATAGCATTTTGTTATCTTTTGTTATGGTGCCTTATTCATTCTGTTTTAAATATGTATATATTTATCCACTTACCTTCCTGCATCTGCCTTCCCCATTAGCCTGACTCTTTTGTAGGTAATGCCATTGTCTTCTTTGTTATCTACACAAAATGACCATCATTATGAATATTACAAGACAGATAATCAATAAAGGTTTGTAGAGTATCAGGCAAGAATATATGGGATGATGAATGTTTAAAGAGACGCATAAGGCATAGGATGGCCACACTTGCCCTATATTCTAGCAGCATGTTTTGCAAACCCACGTTCAAGTTCACCATGGATAGAACCAGAAAGGCAACTAACTGTTAAAGGTCGACCCATGGATACTGAGGTTACGGTCAATAGCTTTGATATGATCCATTCTGTCTATAAAATGCTTTTATCCAATTTTCTCAAATTCGCCCATGGTACTTTTTATTGTTTGAAGTTTTTTAAAAATGCCAATCATTGTACTTTTACAGTCACAAAGTATAACATTGTGCTTGCTCACTGTCTGCCACTATTTCCTGAAGAGAATTATTTGGAAACAAAGAGAAGAAAGTGTTCCTGCTCTGTGGTCACACTGGGAGCACTCCAGAAAGAGCAAAACCTGCCCGCTTCTCTGAAACCACAAATGAAGATTAATGTATGAGGTCTACAGTGGAAATGTTATTTTAACTTTGAGAGTTCTCAACAACTACAGCTATTCACTCACATGGGTACTGAAGCTTTTAAGGACTCACAAATCCTAAAGATGAGGAAAAGATTCTGAGTTATTAAGCTAGAGTGTAGGAAAACTGAGGAAAATCTTCACTAGAAAATGACCAAAAACTATTTGTCAGAAAAACTGTTCTAATTTTCAAAGGTAGAGTATATGCAGCTGATATTTAATCATATTTTAATTTTGTTAGCTCTAAATTTAAAATCTAGATATTACCATGCAATAAAGGAACTTCCAGTTTCAAAGGCCCTAGTGATCAGTATTTACTCATAACACAATTTTTCTTTATGTACGTTTGGCAAATGTCCATCTTACATTTGCTTAAATTCTTCTGAGATTATGGAGTTTGTTCCATTAGCCTATCCAAGTCTATTTCCTTCTTGGGTAGCTCTAATTAGTATTTCATTTTTAACTAGTAAGCCTAAATATTCCTCTTTGACACTTCCACATCTTTTTTTCTAATTCCTTTTGTTATATATATATCCACACACACACACACACACACACACACATTTATGTATATTTGTATATATGTACATATATATGTATATGTTGTATAGATATATATCATATATATGCTTATTGATATATAATTATATATATTTAAGCCACTTAAAGTTAGTCTGTTCCTTTTTCTACAGCCCTTAGACTTTTGAAAGAACTTTTTTCTATCTATCATTAATCTTCACTTTTCTAGTTTACACATCTTTTATCCCAAAGCAGCATAAGAATGATAAAAATAATAATATGGTAATCTTTTTTGACATGATGTTACTAATTTGCCACTCTGCAGGGCCAGAATTTTGCTTTTATTTATAGCACTAATGAAGCACTTATCCTGATCATCTACAACATCTGCTTATTCCTTCAAAAATGGTATATATTTATAAAATTTTCAGTTAGTATGACAAGCTCTTTGCACTTGTAGAATACAGAAAAATTAGATGATGCAAAATAGTTGAAGCCTGCCTCTTCTCTTTATTCACTTTCCTGGTGTGTTCTCATAGGCAATCTAAGTCATCACTATGTATGCTAAATAGAAGGAGGTAAATAATGAGTAATGCCATCAGGATTAACTTGTTCAGTATGGAATCAAGCACCAATATTTAGAAATCAGACAAAAATGGTAAAAATTATATTTTTTGCAGTAAGATGACAAAGAAGGAAAGGTTCAATATGAGTAGTGTACAGGAAGACAAAAATCTTATACTTTTTTTTTTTAATACTATAAATTAATTGACAATTCTTTTTGTTCCTAAAGTGAAGATCCTCCCCTGGTATTTTAAAATATGTTTTTGTTATTGTTTGCTGATTACTTATTATTTTCTAGGTCTCTTCTTAACAACAGCCAGTATTATCCAAAAGGAAATGATTGTTTTTAATAGCGATTATTACTGATTTGGGCAAATGTTTTCTCTCAATAGCCTTAGTATACAAGGTTAGGCAGGCACGTGGATACTTTTAAGAGAAAATTTTCCAGATCTTCAGATTCTATATGAACTTATTTTCCAAAATCAACATGCTTAGGGATGTCCTGCAGTTGGCAGGTGGCTTCCCTTTCAAAAGTATCACTTTTCTACTTTACAAAAAAATGGCATGCTTCTCATTCCTCCCTAATCTTACTATGATACCTTGTCCTGGAATAGGAAACAATTATGCTACATTAGAAAAAAAAGAAAACAAAACAACCATGTACAATTTGAAATACTGATAAAGTGAAGGATGTTAGTTACTTGCTAATAATACATTTATGTTGCAGATAATAGGATAAACAATAAGGCTTATAAGCAAAATATATTTTATAAGGATATTGGATTCAAAGTATAAGTTCAAGGAGAAGAAATATTGTAAAATTGCTCACTAGTTAGAAAAGAATTTGTTCATGTGTTTATTTTTTAAATGAATGCTGTCAAATTATATTATTTAAAACTATTTAAACCCATCATGAAACTGTAGATATAAACTTATATTTGTAGAGCAAATACATGCCTAAAGGTGCAGAAGGGAGAGTGTTTTCTTCTTAATTATTCACTTCTATTGCTCTTACAGTTGGAACTGCCAAACTGGCACTGGGCGCTACTAACTGGTCTGCTGGCTATTTATGGACATAATCAAGAGCTTGGCATGCACTGATACTGATGCTAATGGCATGTTTCTAATGGCAGTTACCTTGCAGATCCTCATTACAGTTTGCGTTTGTATATGAGCCATTCGGCATTTGGGAAGCAATAAATAATTACAAGAGATGGAGAGAGGTCACTTGTTTCAAACTGCTAAAGAAAAAAAGACAGGTTCTCTAGTTGATTTTCTAAGAAAAACATGACCACAGTCAATATGTTTGGACCATGCATTTTAGGGCTTTGCTGTTTTTCAGATATTGCCACTTACTTTACTTAGCCAAGGCGGATGGTCCTTTTATAAAAAAGAAGCCTTTTGTTGTTGTTGTTTAAATCATATGTGTGTAGCTATAGAGCATATATATATGTATTTTCATGCGGCTAGGTCAGGGAATTTGCCTTATGTTCCTAAATACCAAAGGTGGTGATGTCATGACAGATTCAATTATTTTATAATGGAAAATAAGGCTGTGGGGAGAGAACATCTGAAGCAGCAAAATTTTCTCCAACATTTACCATTGAAATCTGACCCAAACAACCCACCTTAAAAAAAAAAAAAAAAAAAAAGGCAGCAGCATTCAAACTAAGACGCTGCCTGGGGCTTTTTTAAGTTTTGTGGAGGAAGGAATATAGAAAAATACAGAGTAGTCAGATATCTTTTGTGTGATTTAATTAATATCCCTACACTGAAACAATCTTATTGACATTGTGGGTGTTTTCTGAATACATGCTGGAAGTTTTCAAAAGGCCCATGCTAATGCTATGGTGACAACAAATTAAACTTGACTGAATGTGGACATTTTCTCATTGTGAAGTCTCTAAGAATATGGAATGCTAGTCACTGGTCTATTTAGACTATTAAATCCTACCTGATTGGAATTTCATTTCTTAGAAATCCTAAACTTCAGCATTTACTGTAATTGCTACATAGTTTTCCCCAAAGCAAAATAATGTAGGCTCCTTTTCACATCTGGCAATGAACAAATAACTATTATTTAATGGCACAAAAGACGCTGAGCCTGAAGTGTTTCCTAATGTATTTCTTGAGCAGTTAGTAAGAAACAAGATGAATAATTATCTATATTAAACCAAGTACAGAGATAACAAGAATTTTAATTAGCGAGGGTATCATATCACAGGCTTCAGTATAGTAATTTGATGTAATGTAATTTGTGATTCTGAATGAAAAATAATCACATTATAATAAAGACGATTGGAGAGGGGTGTGCAGAGCGCTGAGGCAGTGTCGTGCCCAACCCATGTCCCTGAGTGGTAACTTCATTGCTTTTGCGACTGTAGCCTATGAGCATGCTTGCTACTGCAGCAACTCTTGACATTAACTATGCCTGGCGATGTTTAGGTACTTAATATTCTCATTGATACTGTTAAAATATAGGATTTACTCAACAAATTAATTTTTAGGGTTTTTACATAAGGTTAAAGGAGGATAATTTTATAATTTGTAAATTTCCCTGAAATTGCTGTATTTCAATTTTATAAAATAACCATTTCAGTGTTAAAAGCCATGATTTACTGATAAATATATAAATTTCTCCTCATGTAGAATTATTCAAATAAAAAAATTCTACATAAGGAAGTTTGAATAATGATATAATCTATATATGTTCACTTGCTTTTTCCTAAACCTAACACTTGGAATTTTGATGGAATGTAGAAAAAATAATTTCATGTTGAAATTACTCATCACTAAAGACATATATAAATTTTGCTTTGCAACCTTTCTTTCATTTATTCTATTAATTAACCTAAATATATATTCTAAATATAACATTATGTAATACTTTTCTCATTAACAATGTATTCTCTCTATTGGTCTGGATTAGAAGAATGTATAGATGGGAAGTATGTAGGTAAATTTTTTTTACTGTGGTTTCTTTTAACACTAATTTTGTTCAGTGACCCCCAAGTATAAACTAAGAGTGTAAGGCTACGGTACCCAAAAATTGCAGGTAGAAGAAGCAGTGGGCATAGTTTGTAATGACTCAAGTCTCTCAAAATGCTAATTTAAAAGGTATAAAAATAGGTGTTTCTAATACTATCTATATTTTCAAAGCACTCTCCTTAGAATATTTTTTCACACAAATTGTTTAAAAAAATTTTCTCCAGTGGCATGAACTATAATTTTTAAAATTTGGATAACATCAATACATACTACAAGAGATTGTTTTAAAAAATAATCATGCTTTGAGATCCTTTGTCAAACAAAAATTATTAATACGTAAGAAGATATACTTAGTAGAGTAGAATAGTAGAAAAGACATAAAATTGAAATTTATAAAATTTGGAAGCTTATATGTGATAAATATTTATTTAATAATGTTAAAATATAACTATAATTTAACACTTTACACTTAAAAAACTTTTTTTGAGCTAAAGGAAAGGGTTACAATGTTGAGTTTCCCAGGCCTAAGGAAGCACTGCTATAAGAGTGATAAAATGTATATTGTCTGAGTGAAATAAATCAGACAGAGAAAGATAAATATGTGAATCTAAAGAATAAAAGAAATGAGCAAAATAAATGAAAACAGGCTCACAGATACAGAGAAATAACTGGTGATTGCCAGAGCGAAGGGGACCTGGGGGGCTGGGTGGAAAAGGTCAAAGGATGAGGAAGTACAAATTAGTAGCTACAAAACAGTCATGAGGAAGTATAGTATTGCACAGGAAATAAAGACAATGTATAAATGTATCATAGAGGAATGAAAATACATGGAGACAGATATAGAAATGATTATTGGTTTAAGTTAAAATGTCTGATTTTCAATATTAAAGGCTTAATGTTTTTTCATGGAGGAAAATTAAGTGTTTTACCAAATACCTTTTGGTGCCATAGTAGAAGGGGTATCTGCCTAATCCAATATGGTGTTTCTTCGGCTTTTTCTAATGATATCTGTCTCAAGGGCAGGAGAATAAAGGAAGTAATGCTTAGTGAGTAACCAATGTGTCTGCCTTTTGATAAAAAATGTAAGTTAATATTTGACGAAAGCCCCACAATAGATTAATGTTCAGGTATGTTATGTAATACCCAAAGTGAATTCTGACCATCAATAGAGTGGTCAGTGAATAAAGAATTTTTTCCTTCCATATTTGTCATCGGTAAAATTTAGGTGGCATCATTGATAATTCTAATATTCCAATGCATATTCCATATATCTTAGCTTGTGGACACAGAGAATATACCCAATTGGAGAAACTATTGATCTAAGAGCTAATATATGTATATGCTTCCTGATAAGAAAAAATAAACCATTTAATAATAGAGAACAGGCTGTGTTGATGTTGATAGAATTGACGAATTTAGAAAATAATATATGAAGATGACGAACGACATTAGGAAGAAATAAAAGAATAAAATTCTATTGCATATTATGTTTGAGATGTCTGTAAATGACCTAAATGATAATAACAGAGATATCCAGCAGATCAGAAAGGAAAGAAAAAAAGAAAGACATTTTCTATTACTCTGCTTTTTAGAATATAAACACCCTATGAGTGAGGGGTTGTCTTTTCTCCAATTTAATACCATTCATCACATAACCCAGGGGCAAGCACTTAATGAGTATTATTTTAATTAGAATTGAATTAGACTCAAGATGCTCATATTTCAATTCTCCAGATAAAAAGCTGGCCATAAAAATGAAAAATAGTTCTGTGGCAATTTGTCATTCATTTATTTTACCAAAGGAAATGCATAGGAAATTAGACATACATGCTCATTTATATTTATCATAAAGAAATATCAAAATGTCAAACTCAATAGCAAACAAATCTCCTTTAGATGTTTCATTAGCTTTGGAATAGGTCAAAATTAGTATGAGGGAATCTCAGGAGATAGAGAGAGAGAGAGACAAATAGATTATTATCTGTCTGTCTTCTGTCTATCTATCTATTATCTATCTATCTATCTATCTATCTATCTATCTATCTATCTATCTATCATCATCATCATCATCTCCATCCATCCATCCACCCATCCACCCATCCATCCATCATCTATCTATCCAGACTTTATTTTTTTAGAGTAGTTTTAGATTCATAGAAAAATTGAGCAAAAAGTTCAGAGTTCCCATAAAATATTTTTTAAATGTCTTATCATTTAAAAAAATATTACATGCCCCTGACTTTGGTTTTAGGGGCAGGAGTGGTAGGAACAGGTGGAGATAGGGAACAACCTGTTGATTTCTTTCCATTTCTAGAAAAAAAATTAACTTCACTACTAGGGTGCTATGAACAGGTGCTATTATTCTAATTTAATAGAGGATTAAATGAAATAGCTACGACACCAAACTAATCCAAAACAAGCAGGAAACCAAGGTTTGAGGGTCAAATTGAGGAGGAGGAGTGGGGTTGTGTTGGGGACCAAGGGACTGCCTACAGAGGTGCCAGTTTCCATTGGACTGTGGGCCAAGCTTTGCCCTTCCAAGGGAAGTCTTCTAGGAGGCTGGACATGGGGAAGAATTGAAGCCGAAGCTACAGAGACCAAATGTGTCGAGAGTGACATTTTATATACAAGGAAACACACATACACAAAACAACAACAATTGAGATCCAAAGTGCCAGTAGGGAGTCTGAATAGTTCCCTGACTGAAAGAATGGCTGCGATAGGACTTTCTAGTGACGTCCCTAGAAGGCAAGCAAGGACTCTATTCTGGAGAGTAAAAGCAAAGTCACAGGGACAGGAAGATGAATCAGCAGCAAAGTTATAGACCAAAGAAGGAAGAAATTAGGACCTAACTTGGTCATTTCTGATGCTGTCTGTCCTCCCAGCTCACAAAATTTCCATTGTTCCCCAGTGTCTTCGAAATAAAATCTAATTCCATGACATGATTATGGATGAGCTTGATGATCTGGTCCCAACATACCTTCTGGAATGTATATTTTACTATTCACTTAGCATGATTCCTCACCCCATTTATTTGCTAAGCAAGAGACAAACTCAAATCAAACTGGACTGCTTACGATTCTCTAATCCATCTCTGAGCTTTTCTATATCTTTTCCCTCTATCTAAACTATCCTTCCTTCCATCTTCCCCTGTCAAAGAAACCTTCTCCATAAACAATCTCAAATACTACTTTGTCCTGGAAACACCCACCTCCAGCCAAAAATACTTTTTACAACATTACTCTACGACCACAGCAGTTGTTTCTACCTTGATGGCCTTGTATTGTAATCATCTGGACGTGTCTTCTATCCCTCTCCACCTAGATTACAATTCTCTTGACAGCTGGAGACAAGCCCTCTTTATTTTAGAATTCTGAACCCTTGCTTAAAACAGAGACTTACATATGAATAGTTATTGAATTCAGGCTTCCGACATTAGCTCAGGCTACTTTTCACTCTGTGAGATGGAAATTTGAATATTTTAACCATTTCTTATGAAATGGTTCTCAAATTTGAGTGCTCCTAAGAATAGCAAAAGAGCTTGTTAAAATTAAAAATCCTTGGTCCTTTCCCCCTAACATTCTGATTTAGTATATCGGATGTGGGCCCAGAAATAGGAGGACAGGCAAGCCCTTCGGCGGGACGTAGTGCACATGGAGACCCACTTGGAGAAGCAGTGCTCCCCGCTGCCTGCGCATTGCATGAGGCCCAGTGGCCTCCAGAGATCTTTGATCCTTCCGTGCAGTGCAGGGTTTTCTAGGAATCAGTTGCCCAGCCAGAGAATACATTTCTGAGGCCTCTCGCATCTGCACCTACACAGGGCCATCTGATGACTATTCAATAACAAATAAGAGTGAAGTGCCTTGTATTATTTCCAGGCCAAAGAGTTAAGAAATGATATATAATGAAGGTGATGGAGTCCCAAGATGGAAGCAACTCTGGTTCCAATAAACAAGATATCTGTCACTAACTAGTAAGTTTTCTGCCAACCAGGAAAACCTGTTTGGGACTTTCTATGAATGAGAAATAAAATTCTATCAGTTTAGCTATTATATATTTGTAGATTTTTAAACAATGGTAAATACTGTTACTCTAAATAGCATATTCATCTTTTAAGTGCTAAAAGGGAAATATTTAAACAAAAGAGGTTAGAGGTTGATGGCTTTGTTATATTAGATAGGTAGAACCATACTTTCAATCAAAATCTGTGAAATAATAATACTTGTGGGCTTCTGAGAAAAACCTACCACTGGTGACATACCTCGGTGAGTGTGAGGGCTAGTAACTCCTAATGAAGGCATGACAGGTTGTTTGAAAACTCTACCATAACATTTTATTTACAGACCTAGCAATGTTTAACTTTTGTACATTAATAATAATTTACAGAAAGTTCTGTGAGAGTGTAAGTGATCCTTTATGAAATCATGAACTGAGAATAACTTCCTAAAAGCAAAGTAAACTTAAATTTCTCCAAGTTAAACAAATAAACATATGAACAAAGAACAAGGCTAAATTCTGGCATAAAACTACTTTAGCAGAGGTATACCTGCACCTTGGTACTCTATGAGTGGCAATGAAAGCTAACTTTGTCTGAAATCATGTTTAGTTTCTTAAGTCTGTTAGCTGTTCCTATAAATGGAGGCATTCTAAAATCGTGATAGCTGATTGTTTTCAAAATACTGTGCTAATTTGGATCTCCTCTCTTTCCTCAAATTCATGAAGCATTTTATAATGCAGTCATAACAAACAAGAGACCACAGATTTCCCCATACACGTATCACGCACTATTGGATCAAACATCATTTATAATATTATTGGATTCTACAGAAGCTATTATTACTCTCTTTTGTCAGAAAAGTGTTGAATTTTACCAAGCAGAAATAAGTCTTGTAGCTCTTCATTTGCATTTCAGAAGCTTCATTTCCAGGCATTTACTCTTTGTAAGTAAACAGATGGATTTTAAATATTAAAAACCCATTTGGTATGACTGAAAACTTAACCGCCTACATTCCCCCATTACGGAATCTTTGGGTGTGAAATTGAAAAGTAAATTATACTATGTTCACTCTGAACAGAGTTCATTTAGAGCTTTGTCTTCGTTAAATTGAGGGGGAGATTTATTTATGGACAAAGGCTGCAAAAGGAACTGCTGGCTGGCTGGATCCTGACCCCAACCTACCAGGATGTAACTGCGGTGTATTTAAAAGGTACAATTTGGTAGATCTGAGATAATGCCTTTCTTTTTAAATACCCAATAGATATACCACAGACAATAAAATGATAAGAATGTGGAGGAAAGAAGAGTGGGATTCGCTCTCATGAGGTCCCCCAGATTTACGCAACCATCTGCAGTCCATCTGCTAACATTTCACCCTGTTGTCATTTCCCCAAAAGTTTGTTCGGAAGCTTTTGATGGGAAGTCAGCCAATACTGATGCTTTATTGCCTTATTAAAAAGCAGCGCGTGGACAACTGGGTCGTAGTATTTCCCCCATAAACCAACTGTTATGCCGCCAAATGGAGACGGTTTGAGGTGAAGGAGAATAAGCAAGAGTTGAGGCAGGTTTTAAACAAAATATCTGTTTTGTGCAAAGATGCATTAATTAATAACTAACAGGAAAGACAAGTGCCATGGGACTCCAAATCCCCTTCTCCCACTGCTATTTGATTTAGAAAGGTAGACTTGATTGCTCCATTAGTCTGTAGACATTCCATCTAGAGTTACAGGGGGTAAAAAATTGGTCCATTACGTGAATTCTCAGAACTAGTAAATTTTCCAAAAGAGACAGTACCATGAGAGAGAGAGAACAGGAAACATAATGTTGCACTAAGACATTCCTTTATTTAAGTAATCTGCAAATTATTTGGAAAAATAGTAAGGAGATGTTGGAAAATGTTCTGTGCTGCAAACCACCAGAATCAAGAGTGGCATGCATTTAATTTTTAAGGCTGTAGAGTTTAGACTCTTGAATAAACAGCTGCTTTGCTGCTTTTCCAGTGATATCCAGTGTTGCTCTTTCTGGGAAGCAAAAGCTCAAACTATAACATTAAATCCACTGGTGGCTGGCTCAGTTTTTTTACCTCTCTATAATGATGCCTGCTTTCCTCCAAAAAAAGAAAAAAAAAAAAGAATTGTTGTGAATTATTTAAGAGGTACTGGGAACTCAATTAATGCTCAATATGTCTTTCCTAGTCATACACCAATAAAACATTCTCAAATTCAAAAGATAATTTTATGCTAGAAGTATCAAGCTCTTCAGTTTTAAAAAAATGAAAAAAATTACCTATATGAAAATGAAAAATATCTATTTCTAAGGTGTATCCACTTTATGATATTAAGACCTCAAATTATATTGACTTGTGTGATCTTGATAATTAGTAAAAAGGGATCCAATGGTTTCATAATAAAGATTTTTCTTAAATTAGGCCAAACAGAATGTATCACTTTTGCAAATTAGATAAAATAGCTAACTGTCTAGATATGATATTTAATTAACTAATTCAGTTATAAATAATATATATGTAAATTATGCACATAAATTATATTTGCTTAGGAATAATGGTTTTTCTACATCCATATTTCAATACAAATTTTTTCAAATTCATATACACCCTCTATGTCACTGTCTTCATTATATTAAAGCTATTTCTAGAGGTATCTAATAATTTTCCATATAAGAAGGTATCACTGGAAATTACATTTCAATATTTTGAAAAGCAGTCTTTTCCAATTTTTGGTAGCATTGTTTCATGGCTTACACATTATAATACTGAGTTGTTCTCTAGAGAGATCTCTGAGGAGATTGTTAGAATGACCTCCAACTTGAAGACAACTGTACAGTTTTTACTGATTTTATTAGTGGCCACTCTCAGGCATCCATAACTAGCCATGATTGGGAGGTACTTTTAATGTGTCTTTGACATATGATATTTTGTATTAAAATGAACGTAATTGAAAGATTGTGCTATAAAATCAGACCCTGGATGAGAACTAGACTATACATTAACTTCCTTTTTTCGGGAAGGGGGACAAAAGCTTTACATTTGGACATATAGGGTATCAGGGAACTTTAAAAACTTTTTTCTTCCTCCCATAATTACTTTCACTATGCTAGGTTGCTTTTTTGCCAAAGTCTATTAATCAACCCTATCTTTAATTCCTTAGTCAATTAGTCACTTAAATATCCAAGAAATATTTTTTGAGGACCTATTATGTGTGAAATGAACAAAACCTCAAGTGCTTATGATCTGCCAGGAAACAGAAAACTAAGTAATTACAATTTTAATAAAAAAAAAAATGCTACAGCTAGCCATGGGTTTGGGATGCTTGGGAATAGAATGCCATTTGTGTGTGTGTACGTGCATGCATACACACATATATGCACACTCCTGCACATGCTCACACACTAGTGTGGGTGGTGAGAGTGGTAGTGTTTCACAAAAAACTTCGTGGAAAAGGCATTGCTAGGGTTGAGCCATGAAAGAAATCGTAAGCTGGAGCAAAGCAGGCATGGAAGGTGCTGAGGCAAGGGGAAGCACAGGCTGTTTAGAAATGCAAGCAGTATTTTGTGATTGAGTGCGGGGTAAATATTGGGTGGTCATGAGAGGTTAAATTGGAAATGGTGGGAGACACACTGCAAAGAACCTTGCTTATGAGTTGAAGGATTTTTGATTGTATTCTGAAGGAAAATTCAGCCATCATTTTATGTGATATGACAAGGAGTGACATGATCAGACATATGCTGAACAAAGATCCCTCTGGCAACATCGTGAAGAAAAGATTGGAAGGGAATGAAACCAGAGACAAGAGATCACCTAATAGATGAGGAATATAATGTGGCTTTCAGTAATGGTGACCTGGACTCTTTTATTATTCTTCGTAGGAGTATTTTAAGCTTTATTTCCTATCTAGCATCTGTATAGCTCAGAGCAAGGCTCAGGAGTCTGAGAGTTCCTCCATATCTGTTGCTGCTCTTTCTTATGAAAACAAGGTACTGTGTAGCTTTTTCTGCACAATTTTCTTAGACCACAGCTATTTCCTCATGTGTACACACACATACATCCTTCTCTCTTATTTCTAAGCCTATGGATATCATAACTTTATTCTTGTAAGAAATAACCTTTTATCTCATCGAAATCAATAAATTACTCTGCTATACCTTACATTATAAAAGTACTTTGTTAATTTCCATACAAAATTTCGTGAAGTCTGTTTTCCAAATTATAAGGCCAGGTTTGGAGCAAGGAATCAGCAGACATTTTTAGGTCAACATTTGTTCTACTCCCCAAAGTGGAAGTCCATTTATACAATATAAGAGCAAGTTAGCTTTCATCTTCAAGTACTGTCTGTTATGAGAATCATAAAACATTCTGCAGAACAGCAAACACTACAAATACTCTCAAAACAATTATTAAACCTTAATAATACATGTTCCTTGTGTAAGCTAAGACTACAGAATGAATTTAAAAGTTTGAAGATTCTCTTGCACCAATCTTACTGATTTATTCACCATTTCTGACACCCAGATCCTAAATTTGTTTATGTCTTACTCCTTACCACCCTGAATGTCTTCCTAGCAGCCTCGTAAAGATTTCAGTCTGAAATACCCTATGTACTTGAACCCCAGAGAACATATTGTTGGTAAATACTCATTTGGCAATAAAGCATAAACTGGCTTGTGATTCCTTTTCTATTTTAGTCTTGAATTGCTGGGATCTAGAAGTAATAGCAACCACTATCACTTTTGTAGGATTTGCAATTTACAACTGTTTCATGTAAGTTATGATCCATAAAACTTCCTGTAAAATTAAAAAAAAAAAAAAGGAAAAAGGGATTCTCTCTCATTTATAGAGAAGGAAAATGAGACATTCTTTAATTAATTTATTCAACAGTGGCACTTGGGATATAGAGAATATGATGACATGTTTTATTTATTCAGGGAGATCCAAGTCTAGTTGGAGAGGCAGACAATGAAGAGCGTAAATTCCTCTCAGAAAATAAAACAGATTAGAAATAAGACCACCAAGCTTTAACCTATCCTTGTCTCCAGCAGACTTCATCAATTATATTCATATCGGTCTACTCAACAGTGTTTTTAAGTAGTTATCTTGCTGAGCTCTTGGCAGTGCTGGAAACCGTATTTTTGTGCCGTCACATTCTCTTGGATAAGTGCCTGTGTTGACGTCGGTACTGCTCAGGCCACGTTTCAGCACCTTCCTTCCTACCCCATCATTAAATGTTTGTGTTCCTCAGAATTCAGTCTACAACCCTCTTCTCATTTTACTCCATGCACTTCCCCTAGACAATCTCATTCACTTTCATGACTCGATTAACATACCAATGATAATAATTCTCAAACCTCTATTCACAGCCCAAATATACCTTCTGAACTCCTGAAGTATAAATCTAACTACAGACTTCACTTAAATGTTTTCTGTGCCTCAATCTCACCTTGTTCAAAACGAAATTTATCATGTATCCTCCCAAACCAGCTCCACTTCAATGCTCCCTACTTTAATAAACAGCTCCACATCAATCTATTATTAAAACCCTGAAAGCTGGCAGCTATTCTTGACAACTAATCCATTTAATCACAGAAAGTTTAATTTCTTAATGTTCCTTAAATCTATCCCCTTCTCTCCAAAGTAGCCACCACACTTTATGATCATTTCCTAATGACCTAAACAAGATGAAATTTCCTAATGGTGCATCTACAGAGCTCTCATGTTTTGTTGTTTTTATTTATATTTCATTGCAATTACTTATTTGTCCATATTATCCATTAGCTCTGTCTGTATTTTTATGGGTAATGTCTTGTATTCTCCTACATCCTAGTTCTTTACACTAACCAGATCTTCAACAGATCTGTATTAAATTAATAAACGAGTGACTGTTATTAAAATTTACTAAAATTGTTATAAGAAAGCAGATAGGGAGAATAATTTCTCTGTACTAATGACAATTTTCCAGAAAGAGATGCACCTAAACACAGATTAAAATAAAGTCTAGTATTTCAAAGCTGGATGAAAGGAATTAAGAAAATGATAGAAGATGTGGAGAACAACTTAGATCAGAATTATAGAGACTCATGAATGAGATCATCAGTGAAAGAGTTGAGGTAAAAAGAGAGGTAGCAGTACTCTGGAAAGAATTAGATGTTAAAAAAACTCATTTTGGATGCAAAGACTAAATTCGAAGAAAAATGGAATGAATAAACAAAGGAAATAGTTCCTCTAAATTTTTCTATGCATTGGTCTCTCTAGCTTACCTTTTGGGTGATTTCTTTCATTCTATTCTGCTATTTGCTTATTAATTTTTTTTAATTTCAATTCTTCAACTTGTTAAAAAGTTGTTTTTCTTCTGTTACAAATATATCTTGTCAATTTGACAGTTTCTAACTTTTTTAGGATCTCGATTGCTGATCTTATTTCTTTAACTATATTGAATATTTGTTTTATGTGCTGAACCTGAGAATTACATCTGGGGTCTTTATGGGCCTTGTTGGCACTTTACCATTTCCATTGATTTTGCTCATGTGGCTTGTTTACTGCATGTGTTGCATTATGAGGCCAAGTTCCTTGGAAATAGATCTGTCAGATATCTTTCAGGTATTTGTGTCAATTGTATTCATTAAGATATAATTATATTTACTTCTGCCAGGTTCTTGGGTGTCCTATCAACCTGGGATCATTTTCATATTAATCTATTTGATTTGAGGAATTTCAGGCCATATATGTCTATACATTTGGGTTAGGAATTGTCAGAGAAAATTGTTTATTTTTTTTTTTTCTCTTTGTACATCTGAAGTAGAGATGGTAAAATTTACTTTTATGGGATTAGTTCCTTTCTTCCATCTTCCTTCCCTCCTATCCATTCTTCTTCCCTCCATTCCTTCCTTTCTAGTCTAATCACTGAAATTATTGCCAGTCGAGGTTTCTGGAATCATAAAGATACCTCCACAACTGCTAGGGCTGTTGGACAATTGCTCTTAGTTATAGCAATTAATAACTTAATGACACATTAAGACTAAGGCTATAGGACAGAAATTCTCAAGGTGCTATTTCCATGTTTGTGAGTATTTGGAATCATGTGGAGTGATTTTTAATTGTTTAGTGACTAAGGAGCGTCGTGGGCACTTAACCTCTGGGAGAAAATGAGAGCCCTGATGCTAATGGAGCCTTTGGGGAGGCTCCAGTTCTAGAGACTTGACAAGACCATCAAAATCAGCAAATGCCCTTCAGGCAAATTCTGCCTCCAAAAAAAATCTTACTATATGGAAGTCTTACTTTACTTAATCAGCCATGATATGAAAAATGCATATAAATATTTTTAGCATTTTTATGTATTTTATACCAGCAGAGGTTTTTCTGAATGTTTAGTCTATCAGGAGATATGGTGGGGGAAAATAAAACTTGTTAAGTTGAACGCATTTTTATATAGAAGGAGGCTACATTATGTAAAATAACATAGTGTGAAGTTAACACTCAAATGTGTTAGTTGCCTCTAAATGGGAACTATCAGCAAAACTTGATGTCAGTGGACAAACACAGAATTCTGTCTCTACTGCATAGTACATAATTTGTTGATATTAAAATATTTTGTGTGAGGATGTTCTATTTTTCAATTAATATCTCAAAAAAACTAGTGTTAATTTTTATAAAATTGGATTGTCACCACTCAATTCAGCTGATTACCTAAAGCTGGATGTAAACTGACTCTCAGGAGCCTCCTAAAGAACATTAATGTAGGTTTGTGTCAGTTCCCTATTATTCAAAGAGATAACTTTATCACATTATTTCAACACCTTACTCATCATTTGCCTTAAATAAATACAGGCTCATGGAGATTTGAATCTCTTTGTCATTAATAGATATATCCATAGGAAGAAAGACAGGGGCTCACACAATATACATATTAGTTAAGTGAGAACATAAAAGTAGATTGGTTCTTAATATAATTTATTTAACACTTTTAGCTGAAAATCTGATGCTTGAGGGATTTTGTGAAACCATGGCACATTAGAGGAAAATAGACCATCAAATTGATCAATAAATGAACTTTTGTTCAGAATAAATGAACAAATCCTATAGAAATATTTCTTGTATAAACACAAGCCAAGTTATCTGGCCTGTTGAAAGAGTTGAGGAGATGGGTTTAAGGCAGTATCTGGAGACAGTCCTCCTCTTCAGAAATCTGTTCATTCAGTAATTAGTAAAGAGTAAAATAAACATATTAGCATTTAAATATATTGGCTGTTTTAATACCATATCATAAGCTGATTTTGAAGTCAAAAAATTTAGACTAAAGTACAAGTGTTCTGCGCTTTTCTCACATTATGTAATAGAAAGATTCTTTGCCTAAATCGGTCTGGCAAATTAGAAACGAAATGTGGTAAAAAGAGCTAATAATCTAGCAAGAATATGGAAATTTTTACTTTCATAAATAAAGAGGTACTAGCATTAAAATAATCTCTAGCCTTTGTGAGAAATTGTCCTTTTTTTTCCTTATCAAAGGCAAAATAAGCCATACTATGACTTGGAACAACAATTTTTACTACATACAGTATTGCACAATGGCAGAGAATTTCCTACACAAGTACTGTCTGTCTCAGTTTTAGTATCAGTCTTTTCTGGAAGTTTGTGTTCAAAGGAATATTATAAATGAGGGTACTTTGGAAAGTAAAAAGCTCCATAAAATTGCAAGCATTGTTATTATCATCATTATTATATCTATTCTACTTTCTTTTCCCAAGGCTCTAAGAAAGCAGTGTATTTTTTGTGATCTGGTAGGCTTGCTTATCGGTGGTTATGATATTTTTTGAGGGGACAATGATTTGAGAGAGCACACAGTAGAAAACAAGAGGAAGGCATTAGCTATTACAAAACTGAATGGTTGAAAGGAATGGTTTGGCGATCTCTCAGTCTAGAGAAAACATTTTTACGGTAATATTATGTAGATCAATTTTGTGAAAATATGAATAAATTAGTATAAAATGGCTTGCTATTCTGGACATGGGAGTAGAGACATAAAGAGAACAAACTAATAAAAAAGTAGTTTAACATATTTTGGATTTTGAGTCTCTGTCACTAAATTTTCTGATATCTTTATTCTCCGAAACCTATATTTAAAACTTTCATATAGTGAAAGCCACCCAAGACCATTATTACTGTGGCAGCAGTTCCATATTTGCTTGGGCAGAGATTTAAAAATATTCATTAAACATTTTTTTGTGGTTATCCAATTTATCCAAATCGCCCAGCTGTTTGGAAAGGCTGCTCTGGAGACCAGGGGAGTAAAGTTTCCTTCCTGCTGTGGACCCTCTGGTCCTGACTTCCTCTCTGGCCATCAACTACAGGTGGAGACTGATTCACAGTGCCAGCTCCAGGGATTGAGACTGTGATATAGATTCTTTGCTTTGCTCAAGATATGGTCTCAAATCCCACCCCTCACCAGTATATCCCCATAGCAGGAAACTTCTGATCTGCAAAACCCATACTGACAGCCAAACACTTTCCATTTCTATGTAAAAAACTTTTCTTCTGATTATTGTGTTGGTGGTCATCCTATACTTTTTAAAATCTCCTGGGACAACAGTTTCCTCATTAAGCTTTTTTCTTAGTAATGATATTTATACTAGAAACTGTTTACTAAGTCTAGAATGTATCAAGTGGTCTACTGAGTGCTTTATGTTTATTGTCTTCTCTCCTCAACAATTCTAGGAAGCAGATATTGTTACTCACATATTACAGAGAAGTGGGATAAAACTCAGAGAAGTGAGGAATCTATTCGAAATCAAATTGCTTAATAAATGGCAAAAGTCAAAGTCCCATCTACGCATTCCTGACTGCATGGTCTGTACGCCATTCCATTCATGAGTTTCCATGTTCAAACAACCCTTAATCCAAGCTCGCTCTGTCATTTATGAAATTTAAGACTCTTGGAAAATTATGTAAATCTTGGAGTCATTCTTTCCCCATTAAGGGATTTTTATGAGCAAGAATGTCATATCATATATGAAATGCCTAGGGAAGTCTATAGCAACTGGAAGGCACTTCAGAAATTGAAATGCCCCTTTGCAGATGAGTGCCTACCTATCTCTTTAGGTTCTGCATCCTTTCTTGTTCTGAGCACTTCATTCCATGATCGGCATGGACCAAGGTCATTAGAATGGGCAATGCCCACATCATGCAATTGATACCATCTTTATCATAGTTAAAAGTTTAGTGACCTATTGCTTCAAATAAAATTAAAATGGTTATTAATGTACATATAGAAAATAAGGGCTCTGATTAGAGGAAATGATATGCTATATAAATCTAAAAATATTTCAAAAATAGTTTTAAAATGCTTATCATGAGAGATGAAACAGTTATTGTGAGAACATCTAATTGACACAGAGCTTCCTGGCATGATATGGATTATCTAGATTAGCCGTATACACCAACCAAATTCAATGGATCATAGTGAAGCTTTTCCCTTTGTGGTAGTCCTTGGTTAGTCAAAAGTACATTGCGTCTAGGGGAACTCTTTACCTAAAATCACTATAGTAAGGCTCTAACATTTTTAAGATAGCAGAAAATGTCAAGGAGGTGGAAAAAAATTATACAGAGTAAAACTTCATAAAGGGAGAGCCAGAGCCAAAAGAAAAAATCTTTGGGGTGGGAGATAAGGGGGGAAGAACACTCGGCAGGTAACATGAGAATCGTCCAGAACCATCACTCTTCAATCTTAGCAACGGCAACATGAAGGAAGACGTTTATTCACCTTCTCAGGAGGTGGTAAAAGAAATAGCAAAAAACCGATGCTAAAAGAAATATTTGTCGGAAAGTTTCTCTAAAACATTAGATGGGTGAATAAAGTAACTGCCATACTCAATAGCCATTAACTATTACTTATGAGCAAAAATTTTAAACTAAGTTTTAAATTATTAAGACAAAGGTGAGTAAAAGTGTAATATTGGATGGCAGTTGATAAATTTCTGGGATAATGTCCTATTTTATTCTTCATGTCCATTCAGCTAGCTAATTTCTTTTTGGTTTCTGAAATATTAATGACAAATTAACTTCGAGAGTTGCTAAAACAAAGAACCAAGAAATATTCTGAAAAATATATGGCTACAAATTACCTCAGTAGATAAAATTGGAATTACTTGAGAGTATACTGCAATAAAAACAAACAAACAAACAAACAAACAAACAAACAAAAACTAACAATGTATTTCTGCAAGATATCAATTCTAGGAATCAGGTATTTTTTATAATCTAGATGCAAGATCATAAGATTACAGAGTTATTATAAATGGGAGAATAATTAATGAAGTAACTGACCAGTACTTCTTTCAAATCTTTTAAAGCAGGAATGCTTACTTAAATATCTAAGTAAAAATATCGACTTTGACTAGAACTACCAGTAAAGGACAGTGTACTTCCTAAACCTGTGTGTGTGTAGGTTTAGCATTTTAAACCAGGGAGTCTAGTTGTAGTCTATAGATTAATTGAACATTAATCAAAACAGACAAGCATTATTTAACAGAATTTACAGACCTGTGAAGCTTTGTTTACTCTGATTTAAGTCATTATGTAATTGATAATGACATATACTTGCTGAAGGAATACATGCGTGGTTAAGAAATATTAAAAATAGGTCAGCCTACCAAAGAATACTCGGTCCTGTGCCCAAGTCCTCGCCCTTGCTTAATCTAACTAAGGTAATATGCTTCTGGAACCACAAAATTCATCTCCAGTTGTTATACCTCATGTCAGCATTTTATGAACCTAGCTGTGTATTAGAAAAGAAAACCAGTTTTCTGAAATGGTGAAATAAAACAGAATGCCGTGCTGAGAGTGGAGACCACAAATGTCAGTAACTTTTTGTGAAGACTCTAACCAACAACACTGCATGGCCTTAAAACAAAGTTTTATAAGTACAATGACTTAAATGATAGAATCAACACATCTAACGAATCACAAGACTATAACTCAACAAAATCTGCAATGTTTCCAGAGGCAGTTTCTAAATCAAATATTGTCTTTCTGAGATAGGGTGGTAAGCCATGCCAACACTTAAATAGTTACAATAAATACCCAGCCAGAAATTCATTTCCGAAAACTATAAAATTAAAATAACAAATCAAAATTTGACAATGGTGATAATGCTGCAGCTGTAATATTAGAAAGAGAAATAGTTATTAAGGGTTTTTAAAAATATATCTTAAAACATCTAGATTTTATAGCAGGATGGGACCCTTCCACAGCAGCAGGGAGGCAGAAAGAATTTGTGGAAAGCTTATGGGTTTGTAGTCAGACAGATCTGTTTTCAAATATCTCTACCTCTTGCTAGTCAGGTGATGAAGGACAGTTTTCTTAGCTTCTCTTAGCTGGTATCCTTATCTGTACACATAGGGCCAACCAGAAAGGATTTTTGGTGGTAGATGTCAATTATCTGTATAGAATATATGCACTGGTCAAATTCTCTAAATAATAGTTGGACTTTTCACTACGATTATGAACTACTTGACAAATAATATAACAATAAAGATGAGGAATTATTACTAGAACAGTGGTTACAAGAAAAAAATATTAAAAATGGATAAACACTTGAAAATGAAAAAAGTAAAGGCTATGCTAAATTTAATGACAACTTCAAAAATATTTCTGGAGTTAATTCACAATAGCATATACAACACAGATAATAAACATATTATGAATGAAGAGTTATATTGGCAAGGCTAGGCCCCCACCGACCCTCTGAAGACTTTTTCCTCCTCACGTCCGAGTCGGCCCTTTTCATAAGTGACACCTGGATATAAACAGTGGTGATGGGCCCCGGCTCCAATATCTGTCCTCTCATATGTACAACTGACTGGAGAGCATATGAGCGTTTTGATTTAAATGCGTGCATGCGTGCATGTATGTGTGTACGGACTCACGCATCTTTAAGAATATATTTTATGTTTTGGAAAATGTAAATAGAGAGTAGTAGAAACAGAAATATGATATGAATAGTTTTGTATATTTTAGATAAAATGCAAAAGCGGTAGACGTGTTTAGGTATTATTCTCCCTGGCGTTCTGCTAGAACTTGTATCAGCTGGATCTAAACCAAGAATAAAGCTTGAACCTATAGACTTCAAGTTAATTTCTTTTTTTTAAAAAGATCTTTAAGTTTGGTTATTGTTTGTTTGCTTTTTTTTTTCTCCTTTACAGCCATAATTTTCCCTAATCTTATTATTACACATTCTGTTGGTTTATTAAAGACTCTCCTTTTTGTCTGTTATGAATTTTCTAATAAATAGGAAGTGCTGGTTATCTATTTTCTGACTCTCAGTACCCTTTTTAAAAATTAAAGTATAGTTGACATGCAATATTATATTAGTTTCGGATGTACAACATAGTGATTCAACATTTACATACCTACAATGTAACCACTATGATAAATCTAGTTATCTTCTATTTTTTTTTTTTAAGAACAGAGAGTGACAGATAAAGAGACAAAGACAGACAGAGGTAGAGAGACACAGAGAGAGATTTATGGTCTAAAAATCACACTACTGCATAAACTCTTTCGTGATATTTTTCCAATCACAGACTCTCTGCTAGTCAACTTTTCAGGCTTTGAAGGTGGGACTGCAGTTACAAAACTGATTTTAATTAATTTAAATGTCTCAAGATTGATGCATTAGTTTATATATATATATTTTTACATTTTCTTTAGCAATTGCTTCAAAAGTTCTCAGACTCTTACAGACTTGTTTCCCAATCAACCATATTTAAGTTACAATCTGTGATCACTAGAAGATGAAATATAAATGAAATCAAAAGAAAGAACAATAATATTTAAGTAAGAAAAACACATTTTTTTCAGGGCTAATTCTGATTATGAATGTGAAGTTCTGCAAAGTGAGTATGAGAGGTGGTGTTAATGGTGGGAAAGCATGAGAAACACACATTTCAGTGACCGAGAGGCTGTGTCTATCACTCGGGTCACTTAAACAAGTGGAATATTAATATCATTTCAACTAATCATATTGGTTTATCCACAAAAGGTATTATTGACAGAGGTCCTGAAATTGAGGTTGTTTTCACAGTGCTGAATCATGTACTCAATAAAAAATTTTATATTCTTGAAAATATAATGTATATAGACACAGCCCCCAGGTATCTTGAGTACATTGGGTTATCCATTTAAGAGTTTGTCCTGGATTTTCTGCAAAGGATCCACATGCCCTTTACCTTCTTCACTATCCTGAAGAAGAATAGACCAAGACTACAGTGAGAAGATTTATTATTATAATAAATTAACAGATAATTCTTTTAAATTCCACACATGCTTCAAGCCCTTAACAGTGAGAAATTTAGCAACAATTCTCTCTTCAATTGATAGAAATATGAATCTGTTTCTTCAACTATCTAATTGAATGTTTATGAGAATTATTCTATAGCTTTTTGATAAGTAGGAAAATCCAAACTTTCATTAAGCTCTAATGACCTTCATAAACTTTCTTGAAGAAAAATGAATCTTGACCTTAGCAACTAGCAAAACAATTAGAACATGCTCATTTTTTTGTTATTCCATTGTGTCAACAATAAGGCATAGCAGTTTGATGAATGTGCATTCATGCGGTATAGGGAAAAGGCCACATTTGCATGGAAATTCAATTTATAATTGTTTTTATTTTTTTATTGATGCTTAGTGAATTGGAACTAAATGAGCCAATTTTAAAAAGAGGAATCAAAAATGTATCTGGGTAAATACTTCCAGTATTTTAACAGTAATTACACTGGATTCTAGATAGTGATATTATGGGGGTGAAAAGAAAACATCAGGGTTTAACTTCAGTAATTCCAGGACATTTAGTAAATTAGGTGACAAGGGCTTATGTGTTAGAATCTGTTTTGCTCTTTAACAAGGGTTAGCATGAAATCCCATTAGAATGATTCAATTAAAAATATGGAACTTAATGTATTATCAGGGGAAAAGCAACAGGTACAGCATACCTTGACTTTGGCAAGATTTTTGATAACATAATTAAATTATTACCTATTAATCAAGTATGGCAACATCTAAAGTAACATATGAATTGTTCAGATGAAATATTGAGTAAAATCTGAAACAAGAGTATGCACAAGAGACCAGAAGCACAGAAACTAATAGATCATTTGGAAAATTGTAATTGGTTTGATATGGTTAGGACTTAGGTTATACAGAGGCAGGAGAATTCGAGAGGTGACTGGCAGGGCTTTGAGAGTTGCATGTAAGAAGCTTTTGCAGACCCGCTTTTCTAGAAAACCAATGACTATTTTCAGGAGTAAGTGGGAGAAAGTCTTTAGGATTTGGAGTCAGACTTGGGTATCAGATACATCAACTTGCTGTGTATTCCTGGGCAAGTCATGTAACTACCCTGAATCTTAGTTTCTTATCTGCAAAATAGGATTAATAATAGTTCTTTCCTCATTATATTTCAGTGTTAGCATAATAATCCATGTAAGCCTCTTAGCACAGATTCTGGGCATGTAGCATGCTAGCTATTATTATTATTACTATTAATTATTATTATATTACCTTTGAGAAATATCATTTGGAAGGAAGTGTGAAGACTAGGTACCTTGAGTTCACATCAGAGATTGTACAGAAAGAACAGACCCTGACAGTGAAATAAATGTAGAGAATAGTGGTGACAGACTTAACGGCATTAGGGGATCAAATGACTTGTTGGCAGGTCATAGTTAATAATTACCACGATCGTTATTTCAATTTAGGGAGATATGGGTGTTCACCAATTGAAAGACATGGCCAGTATTTTGGAGAACAGGATTAGAATTTACAGAAATTTTGACACTATGAGAGAAGAGCAAATTGCGGAGGATCAGGAAGGATGCCTGCAGGGAGAGCCAGGCTGCAGAAACAGTCAACAAGAAAACCAAAGACTGCAAACATATGGCTGAGAAAACAGAGTCTGTGGGCTAAATAAAGGATCTGGTATACTGCTTTGAAGAAACTGACGGTGACAGTATTTCATTAGAAACCATAGGGAACTGCTGCATACTTTTGCATATTGTTCTGAATTATTTAAAGTAGGCCTTCATAATTTATCAAAGATAGAAAGGGGTGGGCTTATTTTTTGTATTCAGTTCAACGATAATAATGGTTTCACTTCTTCCCCCAGTTATGTCGAATTTCTTGAAGTCTATGCAAAGTTTTTAAGACCAAGAGATTTAAATACTAAGAAGATACTGCTCTTCGAGGAGGCTTCTTCCTTCTGACCAGCTTTATAGCACCCCTGCCTTCTGTTAACGAGTATTTTTAAAACCTGTACTGGGAACATCTAGGCTGTCTTGGATCACATATTTTCCTTTGGAATCCTTGTAGTTGGACTCCCAGATTATCCAAAAGACAGCTATTCCAGATTTTTTTTTTAAAATAAATGTGGGTATATATGGGCTGTCTTTCCATTGGCTTTTTCTGTAGGGTCAAGAGCAAGTTCTGAAGGAACTGGTGTGACAAGAGCAGTACAGCAACAGCTAATGCCAAGGGACCAGAATAATTATAGAGCCACAGGCAGTAGCAGCACTTTGCTCTCCTTAATGTGTAGGAGTTCAGAGCAGGTGAGGTCAGGTAGAAAAAAAGCCCGAAACTTGTACAATTGATAACATAAAATTGTGAATAAAAACGAGAAAAAAATTTTTTTAAATGATGACAAGATTTAAACCCAGAAGATATTAGCAAGGATGGAGGTCTGTAGAGAGGGTGGAACAGGTTTCCAGTTCAATCAGCCAAAACAAGAGAGAGAGAGAGGAAGAAATAAGCTGATGGCACTTTGTCTTTGTCATACCTTCTTAAATCATCAAATTGCTGGGTCCTAAGACCATGATTTTATAGAGGATTATGTATTTTCTTTCATGTTTTTGATTATGATATGAATGAAAATTATATATATCATCATAAGACTTCCCACCAAAACCTTTTTCACATTGTTTTATGCAATTCCTTTTGGTATAGTTCTTTTTGCATATATGAGGGGGGCAGAGTCTTTTCACTAAACTGTCATCGGTATCCATGACTTTTTGCTTGTCTTATTCGTTCATTGCTTTGTTTTATATTCCACATATTAGTGAAATCATATGGTTCTCAACTTTTCCTGCCTGACCTTTTTTGCTTAGCATGTTTATCTCAAGATCCATAAGGGTAAAGGGGGTCAAACATATGGTGACAAAAGGATTTGACTCCGGGTGATGAACACACAATGTAATACACAGGTGATGTATTATAGAACTGTCCACTTGAAACTATGTAGTTTTATTTTGCAATGTCACCCCCAATAAATTTAATTAAAAATAAAAATAAAAGAGCTTCTTGTACCTTTATCTACTCAAAGAAGGCTGTCAAATGATATTATCAATTCCATGAGTGTATTCCTTGAGAGAGAATCCACCAGAGAAATCCCTATCTGATTTGATACAAAAAATACTTGTTCTGCACAACTGGTTTGATTTTGTCTTTGGTGATTAAGGACAATAGAATTGACCTGATTTCCCTTTATAGGTTTGCTGTTATCACATTATCAAGTTAAGACTTACTGGTAGCAAGCCTAAAGGTTGTCGCTGGAGTACACATTTCAACGGACCCCACTCTATTTGTTTTCTTTCTTCGTTCAACTTTTAATTTATACTAACTTGCTTATTTTAAATATCTTCATAATTTGCCTTAATATCCTTCTGGAAAATGTGGTGGCAAATTGAATAAACTTTAGAAAACAAATTCATTTAGAGTTCAGTTATTTGTATTTCTCCCTTCTCTGGTAGCCGCAGATGAGAAATTTTTTGGTCATTAGAAATAAAGTTATTTCTAACTCTATATCTTTTCTCCTCACCATAAATTGGGTGACTGGACTATATATAAGTTAAAATCAACCACTCAGAAATATAATAGAGATATTTTCTTTGAGAATATGGGGTTAATTCCTTATTTTAGTATTACATAGATTACCAACAGAACTCAACATTAAAGAAACAGAGAACTGTACAATTTTCTTAAAGAATAAAAATGTAATGAATACTTTAAAACATGGAAAGGTAATACCCAATGTGGCCTAATAACAGAAGATAAAACCTAATGAGGCAGAATTAAGTACTAGGAAATTTCAATATCACCAGAGAATAAGAAATAGATTATAATATTAAGAACAGGATTATAACATATTTGTAAGCATTAAGGAAATCTGAAATCAAGTGTGTCTGTAAAGCTTTGTTCATCTCATTTATCATTTGAAAAATGTAGGTTGCCTTCAATTTTTAAAGCGTCAAATAGGGATGAGGTCAATTAAATGAAGGGACAATATTTGTAGGAAAGTTCTTCCATACATATCTTCAACATCTATTAATGCTATGCTTAGAACTCTACGTCAGAAATTTAGGATTATATTTTCTTCAAAAGCATCAATAATGTAGGTCTGACTCCTATAGCGATCACTAGCTTAATACAGATAGCTACTTTGAGATTAAAACTAATAAGTTTATCTTAAATACATACTTTCAAAACTTCAATGCTATCTTTCTGGTGTATCAAATGCATTAAGCACTATCATGCTTAAGTACAGAAACTAAGGTAAAAGATAATAGTAAAAGGAAATTTTAAACACTTCAAAAATAACCAGAATATCTTGAGGGGTATATTAACTATAATATTTCTCAACATGTGAGAAGCATAAATTACAGTTAAATTTAAAAATTTAAAACTTTTAATATTTACTTTCTAGTACTTTAACACAAATGGCAATTAAGCCTAAAAAAGCTTCATGGTAGACCATCATCCTATATTTCTTATGGTGACTTATTTGTTAACATAAATAATTTGACTTTAATTTTCTTGGCAGTGACAGTTGTAGATTACATTTTCATTTTAGAAAGCTTATTCTAGAGTTATTTCTATATTACCTTCAACATTTGGTAAGTCAACAAATTTATTAATTCATTTATCATTTTTGATAGTTAATTCCTACTCCTGATATGCCACTGACTAAGTTTAGATTCTCGTCATCACTTCCTGGTTGATTGTAAGAACATCCAGTAAATATTTCAGTTTTCAGTCTTGCAGCATGACAACCCATCTCGGACTAAACTCTAGAATGACCAATTGATCATTTTGGGCTCTACATATCATGTACCAGTAGGTAAATAACAGGAACTACTGTGTGGTTAGGGTAGTTGATCCTGGTTATCTATGGGAAAATATATTTCTGCCACACAGTGGAGCAAGAAAGAGTATGTCTGGAATCCAAAATGTCTTTTGGGGTACCTCCTAGAACTGTTGTGTCTAGTAGTTAAAGCACTCAAGACTTGAACAACCTAATTCAGGTAGGATCATGGAATGAACCTCCTAGAAATAAAGGTTTGGGTCACCTCACAGAGATATGAACCCTAATCTGCTGAAGTGCCAGCTGTGAGCAATGAAAATCCAAAATGGATAGTGGAAGAATGAACTTACGAATATCAACTGTAGCTTCACGAAGAGGAATAAAGATAGGAACAGCCTTCTGTAATTTTCCCCCCATTGTTTTTTTTTATTCTTTGCCTCTCTATTTTTATTTTATATAAATAGTAATGTTGGTAGCAAACTCTGTGATTTACTCCAAACCTTGCAGTATATCAAAATATGTTTCTGACAGAAGTTGAAGAGAAATGAAGATGGATTTCAGATGGAGTCAGTGAATGATCAGTGATTACCAATCACTGAGCATTGTTTCTGGGAGCAGTCAGAATGACCTTTAGGCAAGATTTATATCTCACTCAGAGGAGAGATAAGAGATAAGAGATAAGAGGTCTGACAGAACTTAGTGCAGCTTCTTAGAGGACTATTCAGGACCAAATGACCCAGTCCTTTGACAAATGGGGTCTGATGTTTTGGGAAATAACACTAAAGTTCTATACTGAAAAATCCATCGAAAAGATATAGGGCAAGCTGGCCCTGGTGCACAGAGGCTAGTGGAGAGCTAGGCAGAAAGGTGGCCTGGTAAGGAACCTTAAGGTCAGGATGGGGCTTGTGAGCTCTGAATTTAAGAACACATAACAGCCATTGTTAAGTCAGTCTGTCACTTTGGAGCCTTCAATACATTCTTGTTGAATGTTGTAGCCTGTTCTCTGTGGTGCTATTATGAATTAAGAAGGAAAGCTTGCCTCGCATTTGAACTGGAGGCCAAATTGAGGCCAAGAGCAGGCATTGTCAGCAGAGGAAAGCACTTTTCAAATGAGTGATATCGCTAATTGGCAGTAGGGGCTGCTACTAGGGGGCAAGTAAAAGGGGCAAGAAGGGAGATGCATAGGAAACTTTTATTAAGCATGCATGAGAGGGCACCCTGCAAGAGATCAGGGATATTTTGATATCAGAAAGACATTAGGGATATTTTATCATGGGATCAAGCTTAATGGATACTTGAACACAGTAATTAACAGCAACAACTGCTGTAGTTCTAGGCCAGAGAAGGCAGATCATTTTGGCTTCGCATCAGTTTTCCCATTTAATTTTTACAAAGGTTCAACAAGGTAATAATTATCATACTCTCTTTACCGATCAGGAAATTGAGGTTCATAAGAGATAATTTTCCTAAAGTCACAAAGCTATGAAGGAGTAGAATCTAGATTTGAATCACAGTTTGATTGACCTCAATGCTAGGGAATCTTAGCAATTCCAATAATTTAACACTTATATTTCTCATTACCGTTCATGTTGGTAATTGGGCACTTGAGACTATTTTGGGCAATCTGCTAATTTAAAAAAATACTTAAACACTGGCTCTCAAAGTTTGCTGTGCACTGAATTTCCTGAGGAGCTTTAAAAAAATAGTGATGCAGAGTCTCACTCCAAGAGATTTTGATTTAATTGGTATGAAGTGCAGCCTGGACAGTGAAATTCTAAAGTACTTTTCAGGTGATTCTAAAATATGTCAAGTTTTCAGAATGAATGCACTAACATGATGACAAAGGAAACAGTAGTAGGATTTCTCTTCTAGAATGTTTTCTCACCCAGCATCATGACCATACTACCTGGAGAAGTGATCTAAACTGTCTAGAAGAATGAGCATGGTCTTATTGAAATTATTTCTTACTAATAATTACTAAATGATCAGAAGAAATGTTACTTGACACAAGATAGATGCTGCACAAGAAATGCTGGTTGAGTAAATTAATCAATGGTGGTAGAAATTTATAACATATGCACCTTAATGGATAAATAAAAATGAATCTAGTCAGAGAAAGGAGGATCCAGTGAGGACTCCAGATCTGGAATCAGGTTGCTTAGGTTCAGATCTGGCTTCTTCCATTATTAGCTCTGTGCACTTAAGCACTTTTTTTTTTAAGCTAATGTAATTAAATTTTCTCATCTATAAAATGAACATTGATAATAATAGTCTTACCTCCTGATGAGGTAACAAATAGTATTTACTTCATAAAATCATTGTGAGAATAAAAGAAGAATTTAGAAGACAGTGAAGAGCATCATATAGGTGCTTATTTCGTTTCAATTTTTACGTGTGAAATGTTTGGGCAGTTTTATTGACTTAAGAATTTAAAATCCATAAAGATATTTAAATCTCCTATTTTATTTTATCATCACTTGATTCTATCATGTGTGCAGTCCATTAAAAATCTTGCTAAGTATGCACACATTTAATAAAGTTGTTGTCTACATCACCCACTTTGAAACACTGGAATCTGAAATATTGAACGACAAATTTTATTATCACAAGACATCAACAGATAAGCTTTGAACAAGCTATTTTTCCCATCTCGTGGCTTAAATTATCTTGCTTTATAAGTATGTAAATTAATACAAATGCCTTTCCACTGATAAAATATCAAGAAATGATACATTTATTCAATCAAAAAGTATGAAACACTGCAAAAACATTGCAAAACCACTTTATAAGCAAAAAATTAAAACAAAGAAAAAGAAGTTGAAACTTTGAATATTTTATTTTCTTCCAATATTTTTAATGGAGAAAAAAATAAAAAACAAAAACAAAAACAAAGAAAACAATAATGAATTAACTCTGACTCCAGTTATCAAGGGATGTCTGAGAAGATTCTATGAATGAATTCTATATATATAGGGTGGCCAAAGGTAGATTTAAATTTTCTTAGCTCTGGTTCTCTTATCCATCTCACAGCCTCCTGCACGTGTTACTAATCAAAACTGGTTCTTTTAAAGCAAGACCTTCGGTGTCAGACTTATCTCTTCAGGATGTCACAGACCTACTGAACTGAGTCTTTAATTCTGATGACTGTCATTTCACATGCCTTATTACTTGTGTTTATTAACACAAAGTTTTGCTGATACCAGGATTTAGGTTGAATATTAATTGCAAATTGGGAAATATGGATTTGCTGATTCTGGATGAGTCTGGAATTCCTAATCATATATTTTGCATGTTTGAATATCAAAATTTCTTTCTTATGTGAAGCAAAAAATATTTTTGAGTCATTAACTTGTATCAACTAATATAATCTTATATGGGATTACTTTAGGAGTGGGTAAAGAAAAAAGGAAATAAATTGTTACCATTGTCATTATTGATATACTCATTAAAATCCAGCATGATTAAGTTTGGGTAGACTTTAAAAAATTAGATCACTTGTGACAATTGTTTTTAGCTGCTTTTTAAAAATCCTAATATTAAAATATCTCAAAGCATTTTAAATAACTAGGAGCCACTAGAATTAATAAGAATGAAGATCTCTAATTTTCTAGACAATATAAAAAATTTATTATTTCTATTTTTAATTATAAACTAAAGTAAAGAATCAAAGGAACACAGTTCATAGTCACAGATACACTATGGGACCTGATGGTAATATTGTAGAAGTTATAATCCAGATTGTAATATCCTCATGAGAAGAATAAAAATATTTCAGCATCTAAAAAAAAGTTGGATTTTGGTAAAGCAACAGAATTTGTCACCTATTTATCCCTTTGGAGATTTAGCAATGTCAACCGTGTGAAAGTAAGAGGCCTCTACAGAATTCTATAGCTTATTTATTACACGTGTCCTCAAACTGCTTTAAATTCCTCCTCCAATCGTCATTATCATTATCATAATCTAAGAGAATTGTATGTAATTTGTGTAGTTCTAGAATCTTGAATAAATTGTTTGAGATGACTCCATGGCAAAAGCATCGAACAGATAGATAGTACAAGATGGTCGAATTCAGGAGCATTTTCAACTCCCTCCTCAAATTCTGAATCTTATTATAATGTGGTACATGAATGTGTGCACTCATTTTGATCAAATTACATTTTTGGTAATTGAGACATGGCATTACAACTTCTATTTTCCATTTATTTTTACATTCAAATATATTTTACATGGAATGAGATCCCTGATTTTCTGTATAGGAGTTGATAAGTTTTGACAAATAGATACTATTATTTAACACACACCACTTTGGATATATATTTTCTTTACTCTGTAAAGTTCCTTCTCTTCCTTTTCCAGTCATTCCTCATACTTGCTTCACCAAAAGCCAACAGCTATTTGGTTTTCTTCTTTCATAATTTAGTTCTTGCCTTTTTCAGATCATCATGTGACTAAGTTTTTGCTTAGTATAATGTCTGTAAGATACATCCATATTATTTTGTGTTTCAGTAGTCCTCTCTTTCATATGGTCTAGTAGGATATGGTCTAGTAGGATTGCATTATGTAAACATATCATCATTTTTTTTTATCCATTCTTCTGTTGATGGATATTTGGGTTGTTTCCAGTTTAGAGTTTTATAATTAAAGCTGCTAAAAACATTATAGTATAAGTTTTTCTTCTTTCATGAAAATGCATTTATTTATTTTGATATATATCTAGAAGTTGCTTTCTGGGTCATAGAATTCTTTTTTAAAAAACTGCTATATTCTTTTTTTCAGTGTGGCTAAATTATTTCACACTCCCATCAGCAATATGGAAGATTGCCAATTGGTTCAAATCATTGTCAACAATCAATATCATAAATATGTTAAATATTTGCTGTTCTAGTATATGTGGCATTTCACTATTGTTTTAATTTGCAATTTCATAATTACTAGTGGTATTACACAAGTCTTTGGTCCATTATTCTTATTATTCTGATCTTTAAAAAAAATCTTTTATTATTGAGTTTAAGGATTTCATTATATATTCAATGTAAAAGTCTTTAGTCCAATATAAGTATTGTAAACATTTTCTCCCAGCCTGTGACTTGCATATTCTTTTTCTTAATGGTACCCTCTGATGAACAGGTGTGTTTATTTTTGATGAAACTCAACTTATCATTTTTTTCTCTCTTGATTAGTACTTCTATGTCATGTCTAAGATACATTTGCCAACCCTAAGTCTTCTACACTTTATCCTAAAAGATGTATAGTTTTACCTTATGAGGAAACTACTATAATTATAGTCCTTTGAAAATGGAGAAACTGAGGCAGATACTGGAGAAATCAACTGCCGTAGAACATTACTTGAACCAAGACTCAAACTCATGTAATTTTTACTTTTCAACACTATCTAGGCTCCCACTGATTTTGCCACAGCACGGAAAATGTAACCAAAGGATTATAATTTCTTTGACTTTTGAATACTTTTTAAAGGAGCATCTACTATTATATTATTGAATGTTTATGTTCTATGGAGTACAGTTTGGGAAATGAATGCTCAATAAATATTGACTAAACTAAATTTCTATAAGAGAAAAAGAAATGTAACATACTACTTCCTAATAGTCTTGTCAAGTGGCTTAGTATTTTGGAATCTGCTAGGGTATTCCATAGTACTTATAAATTTCTGTGTGTTTCCAGGTACAAGAAAGGTTTATTGTCTCTTTATTGTTCTGATTCTCTCCTTAAGTCATCTTTAGATCTAGTTATCAGTAAGGTGGTTTTTCCTACCTCTCCCAGGACTGACAGGCATCACTAACCCTAAAATGTGGTATTTATTGCTATAAGTACAATACAGAAAACATTTTAGGAGAGTTGTAGTAGGAGTTGACTTTATGTGTCCACATTCTTCTCTTCAGCTCTTTTGAAATGTGGGGTTGCCAGATAAAAATACAGATAGTCAGTTTCATTTGAATTTCAGGTAAATTTTAGTATGGAATATACTTATAACTAAAAAAGCGTTGCTTATCTGAAATTCAAATTTAACTGATGTCTTGTGAATGTGTTTGATAAATTTCACAACCTTATTAGAGGGCTAGGTATGTGTCTGGTATATGGGGAGAGAGTCTTAATATCTAAGACTTCTGAGAATTCTAGGTGTATCATAGAATATCTCCTCTGCTGGAGGATGATTACCAGTGTTATCAATTCTATAATCCATAAAAAAGAATTTCTACCTAAGAGAAAAACAGGGCATTCATAAAACTGTTTAAAGATGTTCTAAGTATATTTTGCACTCAAGTCTACTAGCAATGGTAAAGTGCCCTATTATACTATATTATTATTATAACTACCAGGAACAAAGAATGGAATAGAAGATGAAAATAACAAAATCTTTTACATTAGAGCACATTTAAGTTTAAAATCATGGGATGAAACTTAATTAAGTGCCAGAAGGTATACTAACATAATGTTGAGTTTGCAAATTTAAGTACACAAAAGCAAGGCAATCTAGACACTAAAAGTTCCCCAGGAACATTAACTCACCCACAACATGCACTGTGCATAATAAAGTTAACATTTAGCAACCAGAAGTGTCGTTCATAGTGCAAAATATGTAATACTCGAGGTCATTAACATTTCCATATTTTAAACTTATTTCAAAGGTTCAATATTCTCATTACACTAACATAAAATTACTCAATCTTAGAGTTAAAAATGATTTTTAAAACATATTTGTTTACCTCGGAATCTTTTATTGAAGTCATAATCAACTTGCACTGTATTTTGTTTCAGTAACAGAAAAAAAACCATTTTTACATTTAGAAAATGTTAAACATGGTATAAATCTTCAATTTGCACTTTCTATAATTTCTCAAACTTACTCTCTCTATAGTTAGTCTGAAAAATATATCGCTTTTTATTATTCTAGCATTATTTCTGATAGGTTAATAAAACTGGAGAGGCCTCATAGCATGGTGATCATTTACTGTGTGGCCACAGGCAAGTTATTTCATCTCCCTGTGCCTCAATATTTCCATTTGTAGAACTAAGATAATAATAGGGCACGATGAGATTTAAATCAGTTAATATCTGTAAAATACTTAGAGTAGTGCATGGCACATGGTAAAGAGCTAAAACTCATATGTGGGGTATAAAACTGAAAGCAACAAATGAACAAGACAAATAAAAACTCATAGACACAGACAACAGTTTAATGGTTACCAGAAGGAAAGGGGGTAAGGAAAGGTAGATAGGGGTATAGGGGTTCATATACATGGTGACAGAAGGAGCTCTGACTTTGGGTGGTGAACACACAACGTAATATATATATGACATATTATTGAATTGTCCACCTGAAAGCTATGTAATTTATTAAACAATCTCACTCCAATAAATTTAATAAAAATATTTCTTAGTGTTCATGAATAGCAAGAATCCAGATGTATAGGTACAAGGAAATTTTATATTATCTTTCTCAGACTTCTACAATTAGATTAGAATACTTGAAACAATTTTAGTGAGTCTATAATATTTCATTTTTTAAAGGCATCTTTTAACTTATAGATTTTTTTCAGGGTGCTATACTTTCTTGCAGGTGCTCTAGGAGAGAAAAAATAAGGTAGAAAGTTTTAAAAATCGATTATGAGTTCTTCTTTTGACTAATAAATATATGAAAAAGTTTTTAAACATTAGTAATCATTGAAAAAATAAACATGAAAATGATATTTTATTGGACACCTGCAAAAATAACTAAACTGAATAAGACTGGCAATGCCAAGTGCTGGTGAGGGTCTGGAGGACATGGAATTATCAAATATTGCTGGTGTAAATGTAAATTGCTACTACCATTTGGAATAACTATTTGGCAACTGTTACCTACTAAATTTGACACATGTATATCCTATAATTTAGCAATTTCAGAAATGCATGTGCTTGTGCACCAAAAGAAATTACAGGGTGATCATAGCAGCAGTATTCATAATAGCTAAGAACTGGAAACCACCCAAATGTCTATCAACAGTAGAACGAATTGAACAAATTGTGATATACTCACACAATGTATTACTCTAGAGCAATGAGAATGAAGGCATCTCACACTAAACATCATTTGTCAGAATCATCAACAACCTGGATGATTCTGACAAATGATGTTTAGTGTGAGATATAACAAAAGAGCATAAACAGTATGATTCCAATTGTATAAAGCTTAATATCAGGAACTTTGGCCCACAGTGTTATAAATGAAAGTAATTCTTTCTTTTGGGGAAAAGGAAGTCGTGTTTCTAGGGAGCTACTAACATTCTTTTCCTGGGTTCTGGCTACCACGTGACAACCCACTGAGCCGAACCCATATGACTTGGCCACTCTTCTATAAATGTAATACCGCAATTAAAATAAAATTTAAAAATTCAGTGAATTTCAGAAGCAAAAAGTGTTTTATGATTGTACTGCCGACTTTTTTAGCTTCCAATAGAATTTCTTTAGAAACTAATGTCCATACAGAAAGAAAAAAAGTAAGCCCAATCCACACCTTTACTGTATCGATTTGCTAAAATAATTCGTTAGAATTGGAGAAAAATATATGCACTGCTTTGATGAGAAATATACCAATGAGGGAAACCTAATCTTCAGTAGTTTCCAGTTTTAGAATGATATGATCCGAGGGTCAATCAGACCAGAGAGCTGAGAATTAGAATTGGGAAGTGACAGACTTGGGGGTGTGCTTGTTTGAAGCAATGGCATCTGGAACAAGAGTAGAGCAGAGATAAGATGCTGAGCTCAAGCTGGTCCCTGGACAACTAAAAATAAGACAAAAGCAAAATCTCTAAGGATATCTCATAGATATGTTGCAAAGTCTTTCCTACTGTGATTATTCCATTAAATATTATATTGCGTAGTCAGGAAATAATAGTTAATTTAATAAATGAAGAATCTACATATTTGAGGATCCCAAGAGACTTCTGTGAACAACTGGCAGCTAAAATGAGTCCAAAGCAGATAAGAGCTCCCATCTCTGTCACTATAAACAGTTCACCATATTGAGGGATCCCAAGACTGGCTTTGCTTACAAAGGTCCAGAGAGTACAGGCTCTATTTCTCCTGAGGCTGCTCAAACCAATCTGTAGAAGCTTAACATATTCCCATGTCCCAGAGACAAAAAGCATATTAATAACTCACATCCAAAACAAAAATAAGAGTTTAAACCATATAAAATTCTATTTTATAGGTCAAAAAGTCAAATATTGGAAATTTCATACGGTTTAACTTGATATATACATAAGCACACAGTAATTGCTAACCATCGAAAAGGATCAGAAAACAGCACATTGTGAATACAGATGATGGCGTTCCTCCCTCTGAGGACTGCTCTGAGGACAAATGACATGTGAGTTTGTAAAACCTACCTGCCCATCTACTTCACCAGTGCTGTGTATTTAATCTAACCAAAGATAATAAAACTTTAAGAAGAAGCTCCTTAATGATTTAAGGGCATCCACAAGGTACGAGGATATTTTTCTCATCACGCTTGTGACTGGTAACTCTCTGGGAAAAACAGTATGCTACAGTTATTCTTTTAACTTTTGAAAATTGACTTTTACTATGAATCCTGACATGTACATTTTTCAAATAGGGGTGCTTGGTACATTTAGAAATACAACTCGTGCATGAGCTAATACATGGTGCAGGCACATGCCAATTCTGTAAACTTATTTTGTCATTCAATATCGGTCTTTAAATACACAAACAAAACAATCATGAAATTAGGGCTTTATTATTTCTAGTTCTATAAACATCAGTATCTTCTAAAATAAAGATTGCATATAAAAGAGAATTTTCAGTATTAATTTTTCTTTTTCAAAACTATTTAAAGAATATTTCTTGCTCAGCAAAAAACAAAAAACAAAAAACAACAAAAAAACAAAAAAACATTTGCTTTGTCAACTCCAAAGCCATTGTTCTTTTAATAACAAAAATCTTGGGTTATAGAAATTAATTGTTTAACTATAAAAATTCTGAATAACAATTTCAGATCCATGAAAAATTCTTTGAATCTCTAGCTCAAGAAATTACATTTGGTTAAAAATGCATGAAAGATGTAACTGGGCATTGGTGACCAATTTCATTAAATGAGCTGTGACTACACTAAAGAAAAGGCAAGGCATGTGAGTATTGAGTTCCCAAGGGCTAGATTATTCAATGGAAATTTATTTCTGCTAGGATATCATAAGGGAAAATAGCTGGCTACATTAGTAAAATTCATGCTGGTGCACAATTCATTTATTCAATAATCACTTCTCTCTTTAGGAAAAGTATTTATATCATGAGATAATTTAATATAGGTTATAAGACTTCCTTATTTCACTTTTCATTTCTTTTTATACTCCTGATTTATCAGCTGAGGTTATTTAAACTCTTACACATTTGAATTTCTTCTTCCATTCCTAGATGTCGACTACCTTAAATCATGCAAAAAAAACAGCCAGGTTGTTCACCTTGTACATATTAACATCAACATCCTAGTATAGTTATTTGAAAATCCTAAGCTATCTGGCTGATAGTATGTATAAAGGGTTGGGAAAAAGAGCTTATATCCTGAGTTCAGCAGAAGCTGGTTCCCCATTGCACTATATTCTCTTGAACAATAGCATTCCTACGACTGAATTATTGTTACAGAGTGACACTGTCCTGTATCCTACAGAGTCTCCACAGAAAAGGATAAAAATGGAAATATCCTCTATGCTTGTTTTTCTTGAATTTGGTATTTAATTTTTAAGTTATATTTAGGTTGCAAAAATAAACATTCGGAATTCAAAGATTAACTGAACAGGTTTTCTTCAGGATATAATATCTTTCTTTGAATCAAAATAAGTTTAAAAATTTAGAGCTATATATTAGTTAAACAATCAAAGATTCCACATGAATTTTTAGGATACTTTTTTTAAAAAAAAAAAAACAAAATATATTACTTCGAAATAATATCGAAATGTTTACATTCACCTAATAAATGGGGTGGGTTCAATTTAAAATTAATTAAAACAGAATTAGATGGCTATTATTAAAATTAGATCTATATTATTAGATATGATTAGATCTGTATTATTAAAAATACAAAACTAAATGCATTTACAACCTCTCTAAAAATTATAAAAAGCATTAGAAGAAAATATGAGAGAGAAGAAAGTTTTATAATCTTAAGTAGAGAAAGTCTTCTTAAGCAAGAGCCAACCCTATAAATCCTCACTACTCAAAGTATGGACTGTAGACCAGTAGCATTCCCATCAGTATCGAGTCTCAGACTTCACCCCAGGATCTGTGCTTAGTAAGAGATCCTCAAACAATTTTTATGCACAGTAAGCAGTTCTTTCTAACTCTGTCTGTACCTTAGCATCGCCTGGGGGACTATGCTCCAATGTCGCCCCAACCAATTGAACCTGAATCTACGCATCTGGGGGCCTGAGCTACAGTCATTTCATAAAGGTTCCTCCACGATCCTAATGTGTAGCATGAATTCAGAAATCTTGTTCTTGAGAAAAACATAAGTAATTAACCCTTTGTTGCTTAAAAAGGTGAAGGTAGATCCAGAGAAAATATTTGTAACGTATAATAGCAAAGAGCAAATTTTCGCAAAAAGGAATCCTTCAAATGAATGTTGTAAAGATTCACGACCCAAGAACATAATCAGAGTCACTCACTGAGATCTGAATCTTCACAGAAGAGTACATACAAATCTCTAAAATACTTCTAACAGATGTTCAACATTACTAATAATGTGGGAGCTATAACTTGAAATAACAGTGGCATACTATATCCTCTCTATGTGACTGGCTAAAATGAAAAGAACTGATGACATCCTTTGTTGGGAAGGGTGTCGGAAAGTGGGAACTCTCATCGATGGAGGTATAATTAGGATTTCCCTTTTTGAAGGCAAATAGACAATACCTATTAAAATTTTATACACACAATTTACAACAACGATTTCATCTCTTGGAATCTTTACATCTATATACATATATATACACACACACACATATATACACATATATACACATATATATGTATGTGTGTATGTGTGTGTGTGTGTGTGTGTATATATGTATGTATGTATCTGTGATGGAGAAAAAGTTTGAGGCAAACTACATGTTCATCACTGCTCGAATATAATTATGGTAAAACTTTATTTTGGGAAACTATTCGATAGTTGAAAAAATGCTGTTTAAGCCTATGTTATTGATACAGAAAGATATTTTGGATAAATTGTTGAGTTAAAGGAGCAATTTATCGAGCTTTCCTTTTTTCTTCTTGCCTTTGTTTTTGTTTGTTTGTTTAAGAACTATATATATATATATATATATACAAAGCCCACAACACTCTTAAAATCAGTACCTTCCAGGGTGGGAGTTAAAAAGATGGGGCAGACCTCCTTTACTTTTAGCATTTACATGGAAGGATTTCTTTTTTCTAGTCTGCCTGCAATACTTTCGTACTTAAAAATACATAGACAATATTACTTAAAAAGTTGTTTACTCAGAATTAACCTGTGTACATTATTGTAAAAGGAACATATGGTAAGAAAAAAGAAAAAATGAGTAAAATTTTGTCATTTTTCTTTGCGCTGTAGTGGGCAATGAAAAAAAAATAACCTGTACAACTATATAAACTTCTAGACTTCCCTTTATAAATTAAACTAATAGATTTAAATACTTTAAAATATTAGCTATGTCACAATTCATCTCATATTAATGACGATGAACTTTCAGTGGTGTGCTGAAGGTAACACAAGTGAAATCAGGTCCTGAGGAATATGACAGTCAATAGAAAGTCTCCTGGGGAGACTAACGCGAGCAAGTTCAAACTGTATTACAATACAATGTGGTAAGAGATTTGGAAAAATGTAGGGTACAAGAATCATGTACATAATCACCTCTATGCACTTCCCAGTTCTGAAATCTACTGCTCACAACACTCATTTCAATTAGTGCACAAAAATGAAACTAGCAGTCGTCGCCAGGGACTGGACATTGAGAGAGAGAACTGACTACAAAGAGGCACGAAGTAACTTTTTGACATGATGAAAATACTTTATACTTTGATTTTGATGATGGTTATATGCCTGTGAGCATTTGTCCAAATTCATGGAAGTACCTAAAGAGAGAATTATACCTCAATTAACTTGGCTTAAAAATAAAGTGCATCATCAATAACAAAGAAAAGAAAAAAATCTACCTAGTAGCCCAGTATCTAGAAGGTTCAAATGGCCTGAGAGAATAGGACATTCAATTTTTATGGCATAAAACTGTATTTTAAAAACAGCCTGTATAAGTCCTCATCATCTTTAACATTTATTGCATGCTTTAACATTTATATATATATAAATGTTATAAATATATATATAACATTCATATATACACACACAGAGGAATCTTTAGATTTCCTTATTGTTTATAGAAGGGTCATTCTTTAATACTAGTTTCTGAAAACACTTGGCAAACTTAGTCTGAACCTAAACAGGAATATAAATCATATATATTGTGTTGTTTTTAAAATGTGTTCTTTGACTGTGTTAGCTGGCCAGTATGAACTTTGGATCAGATATTATAAATGTGAAGGCAGTTACTTGATTTTGATTTTTTGTTCATATTTATAGAGACCGAAATTACATTTTCCTGGATAATGGAGTCTCGAGTACAGCTAAAATGTAATTTAAACTTTAGATTACTCCAATGTTTACATAACTGAAATTAAACCATATACCATGTACCAAGGACATTAGCTTAAAACCATTTGTTAACAGTGACGATGCACATTCCCATGAAAATCTTGTTAAAAATCTTGTTGCCTTTCATTTTCTAAAATAAACAAGTGAATTCTTCCTCATATAGCCACATTTCATTATGTAAATGTGCAGTGATCTCCCCCAATAACCACATGTCATCTCAAGTGATGAAGGTCTTTACTTCAGATATTATGTTTATCTTTTACAAAATTTATTGCTAAAATCAAAGAGCTTCATAAAAAATAAAAATAAAATAATTCCCTAGGGAAGCACTGAGGTAGAGGCATAATTCTTTTGCCTCTTCACTGATATTGACACATTCAAAACCAAAACCAAAACTAAAATCATACACATGCACACGCACGCAAGCTTAGCTTCTAGAGCTTCCTTGATATTTGTTCGAATTAATTTTATTTGGGGTCCTCACATCCTCAACATGTTAATACAACAGCCACTTCTCCTTTGCTCTCCTGGGCAGACACACAAAGGCACCGTTTCCAAGGCACTAAGGCGAGCCCCAGACCACGCGGCTGTTACCCCTGTGTAACCTGCACAGCACAGGAACTCTGTACTGCTGGAGCATCAAACCGATTTCAGAAGCAAGGCCACTTGAGAATGACAGATTAGCTCCTGGGAAGGTTGACTTAGCACTGCGGGGAGCTGGCTTAAACACGAAGAGGCCGAGCAGAAATATAGATTCCCTGAATGAAAAGTTATTTTTCTATCAGCGATGTGAAGGAGAGAAAAATCTACAGGGTCACAGCCATTAGCACTTGCAATTTTTAGACCTAAGTTTAATAAAAAATGTCATCTAGAGATCAGATCACATCATTAGTTCTGGAGAAAAAGACAGGGAAAGTATGAGTGAGATTGTCTCCAGGGTGAAATAAGAAAAGATATAAAGATATCTGAGTTACTCCCAAACTTTTCATATAGTGTTGGAGCATAAAAAGAGAAATCAATAAATCAATGCATATACATATACATACATACATATATATATATATATATATATATATATATATATATATATATCCTGTGATTGACTTTGTAATTAAAATGTGCTCCCCTCCCCTAGACAGTTATTCTTTAGGGAGGTACCTGTGACCTAGAGAACAGCATAGGACCAGTATTTTGAAGAGCAAGCTGGATTATTCAAGAAAAATAAATTTAAAAGAGATGAACATCCAAAGAAGTGTCTTCTCTGTTCCCGCATAATGAAGAGAGAGTTTGGGTATGAATTTGAGTCTCAGTTCTATCGATATGGGTACTGAGTCAGAGTTTTGGTGCCATCATGATGGCATTAGGGTCAGGGACACACCCGCAAAGTCTATAACTGCCACTCCCACTCCGATCAACATGAGGCAATTGAATCCAAATGGGAAGCATGCAATGAAGTTGGCAAAGAGCCAAATAAACCTTCAGTGTTCACTAATTGATTCCTAGAGTAGTGAAATTCATAAAGACAGAAAATAGAATGGTGGTTGCCAGGAGCTGAGGGTAGAGGAAAATGCAGTTACTATTTAGTGAGTACAGTTTTAGTTTTTGAAAGAGAAAAAAAATAGTTCTAGAGATAGATGTGGTGATGGTTGCAGAAGGTAAATGTACGTAATCCCCTTGAACATTTAAAAATAATAAATTTTTATGTTATGCGTATTTTACTACAGTTAAGAAATAGCTAAAAAAAGTTGCACTGAAAAGTATATAAAGCACTGTGTCCAAACCCTCTTACCTTTAACACATTTAAATCTAAGACACTGACTTAGTTTTCCAAAACAAATTTTGTTGAATTTAGCAAAGTAGTGGTATGTGTGAAGGGAGCCGAAAAGAAAGAAATATGACTGAGATTTGCTGATAGAAGGCAGTCCTTGTCCAGGTTACTTATGGTGTGGACCAGAAAGGCACGGAGAAGAGACAATCACGGCACCCTAGTAATCTTCTGGAGGAAGAAATGCTACTGTTTTTTTCTGTCAACATTGTATCCCTTCGACCAGCATAGCTGCTGGTACTATGCTGGGACTATGTCCCACATCAATAAAAAATTGTTAAAAAATAAATAAGTAAACTTATCCCCTAGTAAAACACAGCTCTGTTAATGGCCTCTGACCTTACTAATTTGATAACATTAAAAATTCTCCTTGTCCTGAATGGTGATGTGGGAATAAGTTATTCATTTCTGGGAGACTCAATTTTATTCATAAAATGCAGACCCTGCCCCCACCTCTCGGGGTTGTGACCTTATATGTACGTGTATGTATGTGCTTGTGTGTACATATGCATTTATATATACACATATATTTAAAACATACATTTTAAATACTGCCTTACTTAGCATATTGTATGTATTTACTAGATAATAAGAACTATTATTTCTTCATTATTGTTATTATAATGTTTATTTTAAACAAGGGCGATACAGAGCTTGTCTAATTTGTTGGTTAGTTTGTGATAAAAAGAAAAACAGGTTGGTCCTTCTGCCATCAAGATATAGTCTACAGGTGAATTCCTGAGGCAAAACAACTTAGGAGCAAAGCTTTAGTTATGAACCTATCAGAGTTAATGCAAATCTATATCTATCTATCTATCTATCTATCTATCTATCTATCTATCTATCTATCTATCTATCATCTATCATCTATCTATCTATCTATCATCTATCTCTCTATAAATCTATAATACAAATGCAAATACAAAATACAAATATATATATATTATTAACAATTCACCATCCTTTTATCAAACACCTACTGTGTGCTGGGTACTATGCTAGGATCTAAAAAGGCCCCGCTTTCCAGGTATTTAAATAGAGAAAATGAACACAGAAGGGAATGATTTGGTGAAAGGCAATGCTGTAAGCTCTGGAATAAGGAGAAGGGTGAAGCTTTGGCAGGCTTCCCACTCCAGGCTTGCACAGGACCTCACTGCGCAGACTGCAGAAATCCACACAAGGTTTTGAGCTGCAGTACAATAGAACTACAGGGATTAATTAGGAAGATGATTTATTTCCAAGTGGAAGATGGAGAAGTTGGGGGATTTTAATTTCTATCTTCTGGCACAAGACTTATTAGCACTGGAATTCACTTACTTTCTCACACCCACATATTTTCACCCCTTTCCTTCACAGCTCTTATGGATTAGGTAAATTACTAAGTGGTGAACATAAAGGAATTTGCTAGAATGGTTGTAGCTATGCCATATTACCTAGCTGGGCCTTGGATACTCCCCCAGTTGTACATTTAGTAATGGCTGTGTTGTTCGTTTAACACCTATAACAAAAATTATAAGTCACATTACCAATATGCGAGAATTTAAAAAAATGTGCATTAGAGAAGTCAAGTATTGAAGATGAAAACATAAGTTCATTAAGTATACATCATCTGTATTTTACAGGAGAGCACGCAGACCTGCATAAATCTCTAGTCTCCCTCTGTGACTCTACATTTACTGATATAAGTGTTGGGAAAAATCTGGAGTACATTTTCACGAGTATAATTTGTGATTCAGTAAGCATAAATCAAAATCTCAGAAAAGCCAAAAAAAAAAAAAAATCTAGAATCCTTTAAGTGGCATAAAACAGATGGCTAGTTAGATTTCACAGGTCTCTATAGCTATGTGACCAGGAATTTATTTCTTCACACATACAGTTCAACAGTTATGTCTTACTTCCAAATTATACATATGGTAGACCTGAAATATTTGAAGACTCATTAAGATCATGTTAGGAAGGCAAATGTATTTCCATTTCTTTTAAAATACCAGCATATTTCAAAAAAATATAACAAAAGGGTACTCTGGGTAAAAAAGAAATGTGTTTTCCATTAATTCCCTTATTAGAAGAGAGCAATAATATGTATGTCTAGGAGGAGCAGAAAACCAATGTGAAGTGTTCCTTTGAAAGTGACCCTACTCACCAATTAACTCCTTCATCCCGCAGGCCTAGGCCCCGTTTACCGGGCAACAAGTGGGTCTGAACGAGGGCTATAGCGGTTGGTATGAACAGGTATATTTATAATGGGTGGGAAGTTTGGATTGGGAGAGCCAAGGAAAATGAAGAGAACACTCGAAAACTGGAACCCACATCAGAGATACAGAAACCAGAAATCAATGGTGTGTGGAAGGGTAACCTGAAAATAGTATATTGAGTTAGAATTGAGTTCTGTGATCAAGAAAACCAGAGAGGACAGAAAGAGCAAGAGGCAAAGAGACATGCGGATGGATCTCAGTCTGGTTTCAGAAAACCTCCCATATTCGTCTGTGGAGAAGAAAGCAACCCTGGCCGCTCACTGTGAGCCACGTGGCACAGCAGCTTCCTGTAGCGACCAGAGAAGGTGGCAACTATGGATGCAGCTCATGGGAGCTGAGCAAACTGCCTCCTTGAGTTGCACTCCTGGCTCCACATCTTGGACATGTTTCTACTTCTCTGAATCTGCTTTTGTATAATAATGGAAATAAAAAACTATCAGAAACAAGGCAGTTTTACCTTTTTCATGGGGTAAGCCTTCCTGAAGAGAGCATTTATTGTTGTAGGACTCCAATAAATTTATACATACTAGCAGATTGGAAAATGCATAGTCCTTTAGAAATGCAAAGTGATAGTATTATCCAGACAATGCATTATCATCATCAATAACTTCATTTATATTTATTTTTGACAGAAGGGCAAAGCAGGTACCATCCTCATGTATAACTTTTCCATTTCCAGGATTGGCAATACAGATAGTGAAAGGGCACATACAGGTGACAAATAAAAAGAAATTTAATCCTCTCCTTGAAGATAAGGGAGGAGACTCTCCCACAGCTGCCTCCCACCCCGGCTCCATTTTCTTAGAGCATTTACTTTAGAAAACTTGTAAGTTTCTTCTCCGTCTCTTTGAAATGTATTCAAAAATTTTTAAAAAGCTAAATAAGCCTCTTGTCAGCTTAAACCTAGGAATGTTTTTGTCAAGGACCTGGGAAGAAAGTCTTTAAAATGTAATCAGACCGAGCCCCTACCTCCAGCGTCGGCAGCAGGATCGAAACCTAACTGATGGATTCCTCACTCTGAAACCACCTCCCATGAGAAAGATATGAAAAGCTGATTTGCATAAAGCCAATTAGCCAATACTGATGGTCACCTTAATCATCATGTAAATTTAGGATAAACTATGTGTGACAAATAGTTCTGTCAAGTCCTCTTGAAAACCATTGTTTATCCTGAGAACAATGTAAATAATGAGTTGTATCTGCTTGACTATATAAAAGGGTGAGATTTCTCACTTGGAATCTTAAGAATTGCCTGTGAACACATCACATTCTGGTTTAATGGTTATTCAATAACAAAACTCTATTTCCCTTCTACCTTTGTGGAGAAGTTTTCTGGATTGGGAGATTCTATCTATCATCTATCTATCTATCTATCATCTATCTATCTATCTGTCTGTCTGTCTGTCCGTCCGTCCGTCCATCCATCCATCCATCCATCCATCTATCTATCATCTATCTATAAACTTTAAGCAAAAACTGCACTAATTACTTATTTCTTAAATTATTCCACTGTCATTTCAAAATTACCTTAAGAGGTGTCCCTACCTTTCTTTCATCCCTTGCTTCATATTGTTCTCCTTCTGAGAAAGTGGCATCTTCTGCTGACTGTGGTTTGAAATCTTATGCTACACTTTATTTTGTTCCTCTTTTCTGATGTCTAAATATAGTCAGTGATAAAATCTTAATCATTTTTCCTTGATTAAGGTCTATGACTTTCACATTTTTTTTCTCTCTTCACCGCTATTGCTGCCACTCTGATCTTGGTGGTCAATAATTTATCTCTTAGAAAAGTCTTATTTGTTTCCTTGACTTAATCCTTTCCAGCTCCAAACTAGTTCATATAGTATTTTCTAACCAATTGTTTTGCTGACACATTCTATAAAATAGTATATGAAGCGGGCAGTGGTAACTTATTGCTTACTTATGATCCCTTTGTGTTACTTGTTAAGGTCTTCTATTATCTTGGTTTCACTAGATTTATATAATCTGATTTCCATTGTTTTCTAAGATACAACATTCTCAATATATTCAAACTATTTATTTTTCTTTTTTAGAGCTCTTCAATAAATGTTGATTATTACTAATCGCAAATCTCACATGGCAACAGCAACAAAAAACAACAAAAATACACAACCTATCACTAGTATATGAAATTGTAACCTCATTGATTGGTCAAAATTTAACCATTTTGTAGGGCTCAGCCTGAATGTCACCTCTTCTATGAAGCCACCTATGAATGTTGAAGCTTTCTAAGAACATTCTATGAAGTACTTCATGAACTATTCCTTTCTTATCCTTTCCTGAGTTTAGTCTTTGATGATATGTTACTATACAATAACACATTCAAAAAATGGATGTACTCAAATGTGCGTATCTTACTGTATACTATCTTCTCTCAAACAGTCCATGAAACTGGACTTCAACGATGTAGCCATTGTTTAAAAGCTTGCTCTTTTCAATATTGTCAGTGATGAAAAAATCATCTTGAGAAGGGATTGGATTTTTGGCCACAATGAAAAGTAATTCATAGTTAAGTCTGTGGAAAATAGATGATCAATCTGGGTAATGCAATTTCGCAGTGCAAAACAGTGTGACTCTGAAGCAATGAGTTTATCTATTTATTTACTTATTTTTTGCAGAAATTTTAGGCCACTTTTAAAGATGAATTCTGAATAGGAGAATCACTGTAATAAATAAACTGTGTTTTCATATTACTGATTTCTTTGGTTGGCAGCATCAATGAGCATTTTGTGAGTGACTTGGCAGGGATGGACTTCTCACCACCCCAGATCCAGGTACTGAGTGCGTCTTGGTGTGGAGGTTGTGGGCCTTAGGAGCCATCCATCCACTAGTTCCTGGTGGCGAGCCACGGGAAGGGGAGAAGACTGGCTTGACTCATTCTCACTCACTGGGTCATGGTGACTCAGTCTACTAGCTGACAGCTGGCAAGAGAATCAGGTGGGAGGATTTGTCAGCCAGCGGGTGGCAAGTGCCAAGTTATGGAGTAGGAGCCCCGGGACCTGGGAGAGCCTGTACTTGTTTAGAAAGTATCCCTATGCCTGAGGGCTATAAATACCACGTTTGAAAACCACTATATTGCAAGTGGAAAGAGGCTGTGGAAGAAAGGAAAAGTTTTGTGTTTTAATTTTGAAAAGTGTTTTTAAGGGCACTTTTTCTCCTGCTGTTTGAACAAGGAGCCCTACATTTTTATTTTGCACTGTGTGGGACAAATGAGCTAGCTGGTTCTGCTTTTGGTCATTACTTCTCATTACTTAGTGGTTATCCAGGAATCCATTTCTGCTTCGTTTTGCTCTTTTTTTGTTTTTCACCCCATTTGGACAGAATTCTAATCTGCTTGCTCTTATTCTTGGCTCTCAGTTAAACACTTGATTACTGATGGTAACATTTAAAACAATTACATAGAATAGAAACAATACAAAATTAGAAAAAATAAAAAACGAAACAAAACAACTGATAGTGCAGGAAAATATACTGTAGTAAGTGAATAGACTTAAATTTAGATTATCACTCTTAGTAAGGTTTGCTTAAACTGTGTTAGTTGTCAGGAATAACTGAGAATGACCTCTGAAAAGTGAGCAAATAAACAGGTTGCTTAATGATAATAAAGATGTTTATCTACGGACTAGATAGAAGGTCTAGTAGGTAGAAAGATCCTTAAATCTTTGAAAAAAATATCTTGTTGCAGAGATTTTAAGAATCCTTTTATGCCAATAGTGTTAAAGAACTCTATTATATTGACTAAGAAAAAAGTAGACAGCCACAGACTCTCATAAGTTTGAGCGGCTGTCAAACTAAAGTTACATTTCCGCTCCAGTTTTCAGTCAATTTCCTATTCACTTGATTTTTTTTAGTGAAATAAAATAAGAAGGCAATTTAATTTATATAGGGCCATTAAAATATTTTTAAAGTTAAAATAATCTATCAGGTTATTTGTCCTTATAGACAATGGACTACTCAGAAATCTTGAAGAGACTACAGTTTCAGTAGTTCGAGGTTCCTTTAGCAAGTAGGGTTTCCTGATACTTTGTAGTCCTCTAGATCTGAAAGAAGTCACATGGCTCTTTAAGCCCTACACCTGCTAATGACAGCATGGAGGAAATTCTAGTTTTTAATTCCGTACGGCACTCTTTCATATCTTTTGAGACAGCCCAAGCAGATTGCTCTAAGCCTTTTCATTTACTCTTGTACGACCCACTTTTTGCTGCACGCTATAGTTCCACACTCATCTAAAGAATGCATTAGCCACAGACAATTGCAATAAGTAGTTTTCCTGAGAAACATTTAGAGCTCTCACTGAAATATAATGAATTGTCTAAAGATCTATCAAGGTCATATACCATTCCTGGGCTCTTCCAGTATTTCAACAGTACTGATGATGGTCATTGATATCATCTAAATACAAAACAGTTCAAGTGCCTGATGCAGACAAACCAAGAGCTTCCTACATCTGAAAATTTATGAAATCTTTGACATTATAGAACTTATATTCAGGTGATTCTCGTTTATGTCACACAGAAAATGTGATTACAGATGTCTAGACTTTCTGCAAACATTGTTTACATTCAGAATAATTTCAGTAAGTTTTCTAACATTACTCTTCTTTGAAAAGCTAAACATTGTCATGACAATAAAAAGTATTTTTATAAAATTGTCGATGTTATTTCTATTCATATGTAGCAAAGCTGTCAAAATTTTTCTTATGCTCTCATATCATTTACTCTTAAAAAAGAAAATAAAGTATCATGGCTATTGCGAGAATAAGATTATAATCAACAACAAGAAGTTACTCATTCTTTATAATTAAAAAAATTTAAGAGTACCTTAAATATTATTTAACCTTCTGATAACTTTATGAGGGAACACTAATGTCTTTATTTACAAAAAATTGATTCAGAGAGGTAAAGTACTTTGTCAATGAATGTAGGAATAATGAGTGTTATAGCAGAATTTACAACATCTTTTTCCTTTTAAAAATTAAGAATTGATTAATTAGATCAATTAACAGTAATAAAAGTAAGGTTATATTCGAATGCTACAGATAAAATCAAAAATGCGTGAGGATCGCAAAGAGTAGACAGATAACTTTTCTCCCTACTGCCTGTATTGAATATTTTGCTAAAAAGAGAGAAGAATTTTATATGTAGGTGACCTGAAAAGGGCCGAGTCTTTGAAGATGAATTTTGAGAGGAGGCATATCTTGGACTGGGTGCTTTTGCCTGCAAAGTTGTTTTTAATTCTGGAATATCAATTAGGACATGGACGGAAGACAGTTCTCAAGGCCAGCGGCTTAGAATTTACAGAGAGCTCTAGGCTTATAGAAGAATTTTAAGTGGGAAAACCAAACTTCCTTCTAGCTTCTCTAATCCAGTAACCTGAGGTATAAAATGAATTTGGAATTCTAATTTTGAATTCATGCTATATCTTCTTCCTGATACAATATATGCCGAAGGGAGGGAAGAAGAAGGTGGGAAAAGAGAAAGTGAGATAGAGAGAGAGAGTAGTCCTTGAATCTCTTATGATATAGGTATATATTTTAGAAAGCTAATTACATATTGGAGGGTATAGTCTTCAAGAAAAATGCTGCCAGAAGATTCTGTTATCTCTTTCTCTCTCTCACACATATATCTCATTTGAAAACTAATAAGCATCACGGATTAGAAAGGAAAACAATACTATCATCAATAGGTCTTATATTACTGATTATTATTCAGCAGTTTCAGGATCTAGAATAATATAGGGAATAACTTAACATTTATTAACCAATCAACACAGAAGAGTCTATTAGAAATATATAAACTAAATCAGTATAATGTAATACCAGGTACATATGAAATCATTTAATTTAGAAATGCTGTTGATTTAGATTACTGATATTTTCAGGTAGGATATAATTTTATCTTTCCATATCTTTACTCAGTGTCTGGCATACAGTAGTCACTTAAGAAATACTTTTTGACTTCAGTAGCAGTTATCCACATTAATATTCAAACGTAATATTGTTAAAAGGTCATTGGACTTAAAACTTTAAATATTGGTTCAAATCCTACCTCTACTCTTTGCTATACATGAACCTTTAGGCAAACATTTAAAATCTCTGAGTCACAATCTTCCCATTTACAAATTGAGAATAAAAGAATATTTAGAATTCTGGGTTCTTGTGATGATTAAATATTATTATCTAATATTTGTGAAAGTGCCCAGCATAGTACATGAACCATAACAGAATTTGTATAAATCTTTATGAAGAAGAGCATTGTAAACTAATGAAATAAACAAAAAAAATTAAGAGTGAAAAAAGTCTTAAATTACAAAAACATTTTTTTAATTCTAGAAACATTTCAGCTTCCAAATATGACTTGATTGTTTAGCAAATTCTTAAATAAAAAATAGGAAGTGGTTACCTTGTCTTCCTAGTTAATATGGTAGATTTTATATTGTGTCATCTTTTTACTTTTTCATATTGTCAAACTAGCAACTAAAAGCTGAATCCTGGAAATTATACAAGTTTAAGTTCAATTTTTTCAAAGTGCTGGTCAAAGAGCAGAAGTGTTTTTGCTCTTTTTGAACTGTGAAATTAAAAAGTTTCTAATAAAGAAGGTCTAGACCTCTGAATATTGCAGCTGATGAATACTTTGCACTTTCAGAGTTAGGTATTATCTTTAAAATATTTAAATAATATGTTCAAGTTTAGTTTAAATTAACATCGACAATTAAAATTATATAATTACAGGGAAACTCTATAAATCTTAGTAACTAGAAGTTTGATTTTTTTTTTTTATTAACTGCAACTCTATGAATACTGAATTCCAAGCTAAAGTCTTGACAACAGAGATAGATATCAATCCTGCCACCTAATGGGCTGACATATCTAATTTGTGGAGTATAACAAAAGTATAATGTCTTGGCCTAATTGGAAAAGCCTGAAACTTGGTCATACATACTGAAAAGTTATAAGTGAAATAGGATAGAAGCAGTAAATTCTGTTTTGGGTTTGCCACAGCATTATAACTTACTAAATCAGATATAGACATGCATTAATCTTAGGTGCCCAAGACCAAAGCATTGCCATGGGTTCCTAAAGGCAAAAAAACTCTTAAAAGCAACATGAAACTGTTTATATGGAAAGAAGTTTAAAACAACCATTGACAAAATAACATTGCATAAGCATCATATGTATGAGAAGGTGTAAGGGATACTTCACAGAGGACATTCAGAATCACCATGAAGTTGCTATCACTCACTTGGCTAAGCAAGAATCTATAATCTTCTCCTAGGATATAGCTACACATCTTTTATGGCCAACTAGCTGTCTTTCAAACTTTTCCAAGTCAATTATGTAAATGTAATTTAGGAGAATTTTAAGCAACTCTGTCAACATCCTGGCGGCATCAACATATTCTCTTTTTTCCAGGTCACTTAGGGTCAGTGTCCATAATCAGCCATTCCATCAGATGAAGGAAAAGCCTCTCCTTAGGATCAGAATTCTAAATGAAGTGTTTCCAGCAAAATCTACATTAGTTGCAAAGTATTTCTGTTGAGATGTTATAATCATTCTTCCCTTTGCCTCAAATACAAAGAAATTACTTTAAATTACTTAATTTACCTTGCCTGTTGTTCTCATGATGTTGTTATCTAGTTTTGTGGTTATTTTGTATGTATTTACAAAGTAGTAAAAAGAAGGGCTAGACTGCCATCAAAACTTTGTGAAATAACTAAAATGAAATAAATTCTCCTTCTAGTGACCACACCTACCCAGGAGCCATCATTGTCAATATAATGCAGAACTTGCTCTGGTTTTGGGTAACATTCCCCAGTAAAGTAAAGCTAAATATCTTTCCTTGTCAGGTCAGCTTATAAACATCATAGCTAGTACATATAAATAAGGTGGTAGCGTGAGTGTGTTGGGGTGATTCTCGTTGAGTAGAGGGTAGGGATTAAAGAAGAAAGTGAGAGGTGCTAAGGAAACTGATTTCCTTGAACATGACAAAGGCAGGTATATAAAGAGTAAAGGGTTTAAAAAATAGGGCTCTGGACAAAACCACTTTGTTAAAATTCTGCTCAATTTTCACACTGGCCACAGCTTTTATCTCACCACATGATGGCATGGAGTTTGGTTAAAAACCTCTCCTGGTGGATATGGAGAAAAAGGAACCCTCATACACTGCTGGTAGGACTGCAAATTGGTACAGCCACTATGGAAAATGGTACAGAGGTTCCTCAAAAAACTAAGAATTGATCTACCACGATCCAGCAATCCCTCTATTGGGTATTTACCCCAAAGACTTGAAAACCCATATCCGAAAAGATATTTGCACACTGATGTTTATAGCAGCATTATTCACAGTAGCAATGGAAGCAACTGAAGTGTCCTACGATAGATGATTGGCTAAAGAAGCTGTGGTACATATATACAATGGAATACTACTCAGCCATAAGAGTTGAAATACTGCAATTTGTGAAAACATGGATGGACCTCAAGATAATCTTCCTAAGAGAAATAAGCCAGAGAGAAAAAGTTGAAAATCACATGATATCACTTATATGTGGGATATAAACCTAAAAGCAACAAATTAGCGGGACAAACAAACAGAGACTCATGGACATGGGCTATAAACTAGTGGTTATCAGAGGGTAGAGGTTGGGTGGAAGAGGGAGGTAGATGGGGTAAAGAGGGTCAAATATGTGATGACAGACAGAAATCTAACTATAGGAGGTGAACACACAGTGTGTGTGTGTGTGTGTGTGTGTGTGTGTGTGTGTGTAAAATGCCTTACTGTTAAAGTGTAGAGCTGAAACTTACTGGATTTCATTAACCAATGTCACCATAAAAACAAAACAAAACAAAAAAACCTCTCCTGTGAAAGCCAAAAGATAGGTTTAAAACAATTTAAAGCAATATTTACTAATATAATATTTTTACACAGTATTACATAGTTTACTTAGTATTTTTATGTGAATATATAAATGTTGTATCTAAATATAAAGTGGAAGATTTAAAAAATCATAATGGTTAAAAGAAAGAATCCTGGAGTTGCCAGGCCTTGGCTCATGCTCCACTACTTACAACTATGAACTTGAGGATATTTTTAGACTTTTTGGAGTCACAATTTCATCAATTAGGCTTTATTTGTAAGATGAGATTATTAAAATTTTTATCTCATGAAGTTTTAGTAAAGAGAGACCCAATAATAAGTAATATTGAATCTATCAATTACTTGGTGAGTTCATCAGGATTTCATTTAGAAAAAAAGTAAATAAGTAAATATGATGTTTCTTATAAATCAAAGATATGGCACAACTGATGCCTTTTACATAACTAAAAATACAAACAGATAGCTGCTATTTATTTAAGATCAAATTATAACTTCCTAATAAAAATAAGTAGTTATTGAGCAGCTAGTTTCTTCAAGGCAGAGAACACAACCATTAAAATAACACTTCTGTTTACTATTGTACTACAGTTCCTAGGTAGTATAACAAATTTAAGAAAAATAAATGAAATATATAAGAACTTGAAAGGAACAAATATTATTTTAATTATTAATAGATGGTATAATTATGTAAGTAAAAAATCCCAAACAATCCACAGATAAATTACTAAAAACATTAGAAGTAATATGCTGGATATAAGCTCAATAGATAAAAATCAATTACCTGTTTGTATTTTAGAGACAAAGAACTAATTAATTTAAAACTACACCATTAACAACAGCATCAAATCTAGCAAAAGAAGTGTAAGAACTCTACATCTCACATTTAAAAATAAAGAAGATATTTACATAGATGAATACCATGTTTACTGATTGGGAGATTCTATGTTATAAAGATGTCAAGTCTCTCCAAATAGGTTTTGTGGAACTTGACAATCTGATCCTAAAGTATTTGTATGGAAATGTAAATGGTATCTTTATAGCTAACACAGTCCAAAAGAATGAAAAATAAAAGATGAGAGGACTTGTTCTACCAAATAGCAACATTTATTATAAAATTATAATGATGAAAATAGTGTGCCATTAGTACAAAGAAAGGCAAATGTAACAATGAAATAGAATAAAGAATTTCGAAGCGAGAAATTGATTTATGTAACTGAAAATCAGTGGTGGAAAATAGCCTTTTAAGGAATGATTCCAGAAAATTTTTATATTTATATTTTAAAAAATGACTCTTGCTTCCTAACCTCATATCTTACTCAAATGTTAACTGCAGATAAATTGTGGATCTAAAAGGTAAAACATAAAAGCTTATGAAGCTGAACATAAAAAATTATTTTCTTGATATCAGGGCAGGATCATTCAATGGGGAAAATAAAAAAAATACTGGTCATAGAGGAAATGACAGTTATTTAACCACATTGAAATTTAATTTTTTTAAACCAAAATAAACTGTCAAGAGAGGGCCAAGAGAAGATGGAGATGGAAAGAGATATTTGCACCATATACAATCAACAAAGATTCCTATCCAGGATATATGATGAATTCCTACAAAATAATGAGCACATCAGAAATGTGTATTTCTGTGTACAAGAGACTTGTACAAGTATATTTGGAGTAGTGCTATTTATAATATTTCCAAACTGGGACATATACAAATGTTTATCAATAGAAGAACAAATAAATTGTCATATATTCCTACCATGGATTGTTATGCAGTAATAAGAATGAATGAAATATAGCTAATCACAAAACAAAACAAAACAAAACAAAACAAAAACAACAACAACAACAAAAAAAACAAAGGTAAATCTCACAAGCACACAGTGAGCAAAAATATCCACACAGAGTGGAGGACTTACTGTTATTTCCCTTATATAAAGTTTTAAAAAGACAAAATTAAATTATAGATTATAGGCATGTATGCTTAGCTGGTAAAATCACAAATAAAATTAGGATGTAATTACCACTGAACTCAAGTTGCTTTTGGGGAGAGTGAGGGTTAGCTAGAGATCTGAAGCCATCATTAGTGGGCTTTCACGGTGCTGACAAGGTCCTGATTTTTGACCTAGGTGATGTTTATCTTTATAACAAATTATGGAATAATGTCTCTTTTTTTTCTTTGAACACTGTTCTGTATGTACATTATATTTTCTAATAATAAAAACTAAAAAAAAAAAAAAAGACAGAAAGACAAGTTATGTCCCACTTGGAATGTGCAAGGAGAAGAGCTGGAGGATGCTACAGACTGCACTGCATTCCGTCCCCCACTCATATGTTGAAGTCCTAACTTCCTAATACCTAATGTGATGGTATTTGGAAAGGGATAAGGTTGTCAGGGTGGGGCCCTCATGACAGGATTAGTGCCCTTATAAGAAAAGATACCAAAGAGCTTGCTGCCCTTATTCTCTGCCATGTGAAGACACACTGAGAAAGTGGCAATCTGCAAGCCAGGAAGAGAGCTCTCACCAGAAACCCTGCAGGAACCTTGATCTTAGACTTTCCAGCTTCCAGACTGGGAAAATCAATTTCTTTTATTTTAGCCTCCCAATCTATGCATTTTGCTGTGGCAGCCCAAGCTGACTAACACAGAATATGAGAAGATAATTGCAATACTTAGAACTTAAAAAGGCTTGAATTCAAATATACGAAGAATCTTTACAATATCAATAAAAAGAAAAAATGATAAAACAGTAGGTACTAGAGTAAAGAGGCACTTCAAAAAAGGGAATCTATGGGCAGCCAATGAATGTGGAATAACTCTTAAGCTGATCATTAATCATGGAAAAATAAATTAAAATTGCAATGTTACAGCACTGTACATCGATTAGGATGGCTAAAATAAAAAGTGTTTGCAAGGATGGAGAACAATAGAACCACTAATAAATTACTATAGTGGGCATGTACCTTCAAATGCTTTTTAATGACTTGACATTATATTCCTATCTTGCTTCCTATTTTATGACCCTGCAATTCTAACTTAGATATATATCCAACAGATAAATGTTTACATGTGCAAAAAAAAAAAAAAAAAAAAAAAGATAAGCGCAGGATTACTTTCAATGGCATTATTTACAATAACCCCAAGTTGTAAACAACCTGCATACCCATTACATTTGTGTGGTCTGGATCAAGAATAAATATGGAGGGAACACACATCTCATGTCTAAAAAATTAAAAGCTAAAATCAAGATCAACTGTATTTATTTTTCCATTGCTGTGAAAAAAATTACTCCCAAATTAGTGACTAAAAATAAAACAGTTCACAGTTATGTAGGTCAGAAGTCTGGAATGGTGTGGCTGGATTCTCTGCTCTTAGTCTTACTGGCCTAAAATCAAGATGTTCTCTGGGATTACGTTTCTCGTCTGGGGATCAGAGTTTTCAAAATTCACTGTTGTGGGCAAAATTTATTTTTGTGCAGTTTAAGGACTGAGGTCCTGTTTCTTTTCTAATTCTCATTATCTAGATAGAGATTACCACTTTCCTTACTACATGGCCCTCTCCATTTTCTCCATTTTCACGTACTACTTGTGTTTTGAATCTCTGACTTTTTTTTTTTTTTTTTTTGATACAAGCCAGAGAAAACTCTCTGCTTTTAAAGGCTTATGTGATTAGATCAGGCCAACCTGATTCATTTCTTAGTCTTAAGGTCAAGTGTGTGATGCAACATAAACTAGCTTCAGCAGTCGAATCCATATTCACAGCCCCAGGGCATGTACACCAGAGAGGAGGGAGATAGAGAGAACATCTTAGAATTCTGCCTACTGCAGTTTGCCCTCTGGCTCCCAAAGACTCATATACCTTCCAAATGTAAAATTTAATCACTACATCTCAAGAATACCCATGTTTTTATCCTATTGAAGGATCAGTTCAAGTCTAAAATCTCGTCAGTCTAAAATATGAATTTCTAAATCATTTAAACCAGGTGTGGATTAGGCTCCTGGGTATAATCTATTATATTAACTACAACTCTTGGGACACAATTACTCTTCATCTTGGGATCTACAAAACTAAAGAGATAACTTATTTCCACAATATCCTCAATCTACAATGGTAGGACTGAAATAGTTAAAAAGGGGGAAATGAATCAGTAAAAGGTAACAAAAATTCATTGGTCCAAACCAGTTTTAAAATGCAGCCTGGCGAACTCTAGCCATGGTTCCTTGATTAGGTTTCAAGGCCTGGGGGTAATTCTCTGTGGCTCTGTGCTCTGTCATTTTGGCTTCATTCTTAGGCTCTTGATTTGATCCTCTGAGTCATTCTTCCATTTCCATGAAAGGCAGCCTGTGTTTGCAGCTGAGTCATTTCATTAACCTCTTTCTTGATACTTCCTCTGTCTTTTTGAGTTCAAGTTTGTCGATTTTTCTACTAATATAATATTCTTTAGAACTTTGTGAACCTCACATCCATCAATGTCAATGGGATTTATTCCATTAAGCAAATACATAGCTACAGATATTTTCAAGACAATTCTGTCTCTACCTTAAGTTTCTGCTGAGATATCTGAGAAACAAGGACCTTAAGAAGACACCTTCCAGTTTCTGTCTCTAGATCTGTGAGAAAGACACTTACTCTCTTGAAAGAGCAGAATGTATGACTGAGTTCTCTGATCTTTTGATTTTTCTCGAGTCTGAGTGAAAGGTCTACAGCCATAACCTCAGCCTTTTCTCTACACCAGGTTTTCTGAATCTTTCTCATAGTTTCTGTGTCTTTTCCTATCTGAATAGATTAGGTTTTCCCATATCATCAAGTCTCCCTATATGGTTAATTGTTCTATAACCTGATTATGAGAGTAAAATCCATCACAGTCACATTTGCAAGGATTATGTCAGGTATGTACACTTGGAGAAGATGGGAAATTCTGGGAAGATCTTAGAATTTTGATTATCAAATAAAATGTTAAAAACCATATTCTTCTGTCCTTTGACTTTGTTCCCACTGGCTCTACACAGCGTGAGGCGAGCCAGAAGAGTCCACCTAAAACATAGAGCCAGGGCAGGCAGCATTCCTGGTTTACAGGTGTGCTGGACAGTAGAACGCATGAATACACTGTCATATATCCATAATGAAACATTAAACGACAATGAAAATGAATGAAGTAAAGTATATCATGGATCTCACAAACAGCGTTGAACAAAAACAATATAAATTCCATTTATATGAATTCACAAAGAGAAAATACATGCTTAGGTATTGAAAGCAAGAATTTATTATAAACATCAGGGTAATAGTTCCTCTATGAAGTGAGGAGAGGTTTGGTTATTGGGAGCCATCATGAGAGGGATTCAGAATGCTGTCAAGTTCAAGTTCTATACCTAGATAGTAGTTATACAAATATTTGATTTGCAATAAACTGTTTAGCTGAACACAGAATAAAACTTTTACACTGTTCAGTAAATGCATTATGTCATAATAAGAGAGGTTAAATAATATGATTAATTAAGAAAATACTCTGTAAATGACAAATGATTTGGTAATGGATCCACACAGAATTAAAAGTCTCATTCTCCTAATTAAATTGATCACAGTAAAACATACTTTATAGCTGGTAACTAGAGAATGGAGGAAAAGATAAATCTCTAAAGATGATAACAAATTAAGAGAATGCTACTTCTAAAGTATTCTGATAGATTGAAATTTGTTTTTAATAATTACTTGTATTATGAAAATTAATTTATATGTACTTTTCTTAGTGTTTCTTTAAAGATCTTTTTTTAAAGAAATATATTAGATATGGTTTTAATCATCTTTCGTGATATATTTAATCAAAATTTCAATTGTGGCACAGAGGATTGAATTTTTTCCCCTCTGAAAAGTCTGTTTTATTTTACAAGGAATCACAATCTATGTTGGGTCCGATTGAATATATGAGTGATCTGAATTAAAGTAACATTTACAAGTGAGTCTCTGGGAAACTATATTTGAGTCCTTTTGGGGAGATATTAATGAAATGAAGTGCCAGTTTTAAAATCCAGTTACATAGCACATGATATAATTGTCCTCCTATAAAATGCTAATGAAAAAGATCAGATAGAAAGAATTTCAGTGGAATATTTTATCTTCTATTACACTGACTGCTTCATATAATTTAATTTCACTTTATTTCAGTTCTACATAAAATGAAGAATTCCATTGTCTGCCTACTGCCGCTTCTTTTGATATTTAAAATATATTTAATTAGACAAGGTCACATCTGAAGAGATAAACTCTCTGGAGAGAATGTAAATGAACTTTCCACTATCAGATCACTTATGAATTCTTTATTACCCTAGAATTACATGATATTATCCTAAAATGACATGAAATGTCTTACTTCTGGTCTTGTGCATTCCTGGAATGAAATTGAAATATTAAAGAAAACTAATGGTTCTGAGAACTGGCTGCTCCAAAGGGTGTACTTTTTTGTTACTCATGCTTTGTAATTGGTAAGCCACAGCAGGAAGAGCAGTAAGAATAAGCTGGTCACATTTAGAGAACGAAGTTACATATTTTTTTTTATGATGAGGTACTAAAAACAATGGCAAATTGTAACATCTGTTTGCAATGTGTTAGAGATGACAAAGTTCTGTTTACGGTAAAATGTCTTATACCAACCGTTAATTAAAAGAATTTATCTATCACTCAAGTTCTGACAGGCTATTTGCAGGTCGTCTTTGAAGAATGAAGCAATGATCTTACGCAACGAAACAGAAGCTCTCTCAAAGCTTAGTATTCCATTTTAAATAGTCTGTGCCACATGGTTTTATAATCTTATTCCAGATATTATAATCTATATTTCTATATTCTTAGTAAACATCTATCTTGATATTATGTGGACTGTAAGAAATTACATTCTTAGAAATAAGAAACACCTTTTCAGTTTTTCCTCCAAACTCCATAGCTTTTAATTTTTCACACTTGTTTGAGGGAAAATATCTTGATGCAACTGTCACTCAAAGTGACATCTTTGAAAGTAGCATTTTGCTGCTTTCGAGTGTATACATTTGTGTTTTTGTAGATATAGGTAAATGGTACATCTATAAAATATTCCTATTCAACAGTAAGTTTGACTATTTTACAATAAAAAGGATAGTAAGTGGACCTATAACATGATCAAGTGTGAGAATATGGTAGTTGACTTTCTAGATTAGAAAACTGAACATTTATTCACCAAAGTAGTTCTTATTACCAAGGAAAAAGCTTAATTTTGAAATCAATATGAAACTCTGATTATACATCTACATTCCTTAAAGTAGAATAAGAAATGCTTTATATGGCAATAACTCTTTACATATAGTCAAATATTTTTAATCCAGTTGAAAAGGTTTTTAACTCAAAATGTATAGCCAAAGAGTAAAAAAAAAAAAAAAAAAAAAAAAAGGAATAAACAAGTGAACAAACAAAAAATAATCTGGGCTACAGACTTTAGCAGACATCTCACCAAAAAAGATAGATAGATGGCAAATAAGCCCATGAAAGATGCTGCACATCATATGCCATCAAAGAAATGCAAATTAAATAAGATACCACTACATACCTATTAGAATAGCCAAAATCTGGAATGCTGTCAAGAATGTTGAACAACAGTAACTCTTATTCATTGCTGGCAGGAACCCAAAATGATACTTTGGAAGACAGTTTTGAGGTTTCTTACAAAACTAAACATATTCTTACCATACGATCTAGCAATCACACACCTTGATATTTAGTCAAATGAGTTGAAAACTTACATCAACACAAAAATATGCACACGAATGTTCATAGCAGCTAAGTTGCCAAAATTTGGAAGAAACCTAAATGCATACTGTATTATAAAATAAAATAAACCAATCTGAAAAGGTTATAATCTATATGATTCTAACTATGTGACATACTGGAGAAGGCAAGTAAGGGAAATAATAAAAAGATCAATAGCTGCCAGGAGTTGAGGTGGGGTGAGGTGGAGGAAGGAATGAACAGGCAGAACATAGAGGACTTACAGGGCAGTGAAAATACTCTGCATAGTACTATAATGATGGATACACGTCATGATACATTTATTCAAACTCGTAGAATGAACAATGCCAAGAGTGAACCCTAATGTAAACTATGGACTTTGGGTGATAATGATGTGTCAGTGTAGGTTCATCAGTTGTAACAAATACACCCTCTGGTGGGGGATGTTGATCACAGAGGGGGCTGTGTGTGGGGGGAGGGGAAGGCAGGGGAAATCTCTGTATCTCTCCCTCGGTTTTGCTATGAACCTAAAATTGCTCTAAAAAAGTAAAATCTTGACAACAATTACAACAACAATACCCCTGGATTGTGGGTAGTATAATGTTCACAATATACAATCAGTTTATTTGATATTAAATGGAAGTAAGCAATAATTTAAAGTTTAATGGTATTCATAATAATTTCCATGAATAGTCCAGAAAGGACTGTGTATAAAAAGAAAAAATAAAACAGATATCAAATGAAATAAAAGAAATTTATTTTGTTCATTACGATTATTTCAAAATATAAGATACAATGCGACTAACAATGCAGCTTGGCACTGGGAAGAGCAGTAGACTGTATGTGAAGAGACTGGCTGGTGTTCAGGTCTTCACTGTGGCATTGACATGCTAATGTGAACTTTTTGTAATATTGGATTCTTTATCTGAAAAGGAGAATAATAAAGCCTGCCACATAGGGTTGTTCTATGGTTTAAATGGAGTGATGTTTTTATTGTATTCCACACTTATATAAAACATTATTAATAATAGCTCACTTTAAAAAATGAAATATTCCTTCAGAGGGTTATAATTTAAGTCTGTATGAGTTCACACTGTGATTATCAGCTAAAATCCTCATTGGAAAGTTTGGTTCAAGGAGAAGTCTTACCCTTTGTGTTCTTATGATAACATTGTAATTTAGGGAGACTATTAAAGTTAAGTTTCTGTTTTCTAAGATGTGACATTTTCTAAAGTTAATAGATTTATTAGTTTGTTTCACAGGTCATCAAGAACTGAAATGTGTAAAATTCACGACTAAGCAGGAAAAAAGTACTGATAACTGAATATTCAAGATTGTCAAGGAACTCAAATCAGTTTAGTTCAGTCTCTTTTACCCAATACTTCTTTAAAAAATATTTTAAATATAGTTTTGCTATTTCAATTAAATAAAATGTAGACCAAGACAGAGACCCAAAATATCTCTATAAATGAAAGAAACCATGCAATGCACAGTTAACTGTAGACTCTGTGTGTGTGTGTGTGTGTGTGTGTGTGTGTGAGAGAGAGAGAGAGAGAGAGAGAGAGAGGGGGGAGGGAGAGAGAGCGCGCGCGCGCATGCGCATGCGCATGCGGAAGGGAGGGAGGGGAGAGAGAGAGAAAGAAAACATTCATTATTTATTAAAGGCTAATTCATTTTCTTGTAAGAAGGCACCAGCATTATTTAGTAATAAATTTTCTACACTGATGGTCAAGAGTACTGGTTAATTACTAGTTAGGGAACTGGTGATACAGGACTTTATTCTTAGCTCTGCTGCTTTCTTGCTTGTTAGAACCTATATTATCCCTGCTTACTCATCACTGCTGCAAGGAAAGTGGCTATAACTTTTTTTTTTTATAACATGAAGTTACATTATCGAAAAACATCAAGTTAAAGTTGTGAGAGGCCCTGATAACTTGCTTACATTTTGCCATAGTCAGCACTAGGTTTCAGTTGAGTTTATAGGTTCTCTGCACACATTCTAAACACTTTTCAATTGCCTTTCCCTAACAACATCAGTTTATAGACAGAAAAATTGTTTAGAGAATAAAGACTATTTTTGTTTTATTTTGCTATATTTGAACTCACTTTTTAGGTAATGAGATAACATATCTGAAACACTGTAAGCATACCAGAATGAATGTACGTTAATTACTTAATCTCTTATTATATTAGCCACTTAAATAGTAATTGCATTAATTTCTCTATATGTTAATATTTATGTCTCTTTCAAAAGACTTGAGAAGTTGTTGAGGCAATTACTTTGAAATTTTATCTTTTAGAAGTTATGATGAGTTATCAATTAAAAAATATATTTCATGGCTAAATATCTGGCCTGAAAATCTGAGACCAAAAAATCAAAAGAATGTCCCAAGCATAAGTCATTATAATTAGAAAGAGAATGCTTTAGACTCTGTAGAAATGGCAGATAATCTTTTCATTTCACTTTTACCATTCTCCAATATTAAGAACATGAAGAAGTTTTGCATTACATATGAGAACAAATCTAGTCCAAAAAAAGAATGAGTAATAAACAATATATGCTTTTTTCCCTTAAAAATAGGAGATGCTTAAGAATTTAGTAAATTCAGGCCCACATATCTCATTTAAAGCTAATTAATTTATCTAGGAATGGTTCCTTCAGCTTTTTCACTTTGGTTTGCTGTCTTTTATACATTTATAAAACCTTTCCTAAGAATTAAGAAAAAATAGATAAAAATAAAATAGTTATTTTATTTTATTTTTATTAGCAAGTTTTCCTGTTTACCATAATTTCCCCCAAGATTTTGTGATCCTGTAGGCTAGAAAATATTTAATAAATTTCTAGGATCTTTTTGGTAACCCTAAATTTATTATTTAAAAAAACAACATGCACAGTCTCACAAGCCTTTATGTGCATACTGGGACAAAATATTTGATATTGAAACTGTTCTTAAAAATTTAATAATTGTGGCTGCCTGTAGGGAATAGCTTATAAAACCCATGACTATGCATATGTTTTTTAAAAGGGCATATAAGCTACCAAGCTATTTAAACTTGGTATACTTTTAGATCAATAAAAAGATTGAAATGGTTGTCAAAAGTAGGGCTTTAGATAACTGGTGAATTTAATTTTTCATGCTCTCCCTACTCTACTTTAGCCTGAAAAATTGATTATATTATTAATAAAAATTGTTATTAAAGAAAAATTCCTTTGTAATCTATTTGCTCCCTCAGAAATTTCTAATCTCAGGAGCAAGTGTTAAGAAATAAACTGTTTTGGTATGACAGTCATTTCAACTAGGAGGGGAGAGATGACACATTTTGATCTAATCGCCCACAAATTGCCAGTGCTCCTTGATTAGTGTTTGTCTAGTATGTTTATTGAGAAGCACTATTGTATATTTACTGTTTTATCATCACACTTCTTCACAAAGGATTTTTCTATACTTACTGCTTCCATTTTGTTTTATCCTAAACATTTCTCTACTAGTAGAAATCAGATTTGTGGCCAGGAGTGACTTTTAAAATATATGGGTAAGGACTCCAGCCTGGGTCATAGTGGCTTATATTGGTTATGTATCAGTCCTGATTATTCCTCAATTTGCCGAAAATGTAGTCTCTGAGATCACCAATGATCAACTAGTTATTTATCGAGCACAAATAGTGCTTCATCATTTTCTTAGATTCTTTAGTATGATGTGGCTTCAATACTGATTTGATTAACACATCTAATAGCACATAAGGCCAAATCTCTGACCCCACTCAGAAATGTTCTCCACGTACTGTTGCTCTTATAAAATAAACTGACTTCTCACATCTATCCTTCACTTTTCCAAGTCTACTTTAATTGTAGTTTAAATTTTCATTACTTCATCCGGGACTATCACAATAATTTTACAATTGCTTCCCTAACTATATATTTTTAAAATTCTTAAAATAATACTTTTAATTTGTTCACTTATTCAGCAAATATTTATTGAGCATCCACTATATACTGAGCACTTTTTTGCTGCTAAAGAAACAATGAAGAACAAATGGACAATGACCTTGCTTTTGCGGAGCGTGCATTTTAGTTAGAGGAATTATCATTTAACCAACTAAAAATGTAGATATATAATTATAAGAGCCACGCAGAAAGTTAAAATAGTGACTTAGCAACTACTTTAGGTGGATAAATAGAGAAGGTGGGATATAAAAGTTAAGCTGAGATCCGAAAGAAGAGAATCTGGCCATGCTCTGCAGGGAGAGTGCCACCAGAAGGGATGGCTCGGGCGAAGGATGAATACGCTTGGCACATGTAAAGAACAAGAAGGCTCGTGAGCGAGGGTGAGAAGGAGAGGGGGCAGGATTTGGTCAGAGGCGAAGGAGGAGCTGGATAATGAAGTGGCCTAGTGGTATAATAAGAGCTTAGGTTTTAAGCGTAATGATAAGTTATTGGATTGTTTTAGGCAAAATTACTATTAAAAAGGATAATTCTGGCTGCTACGTGGAGAACTGGTTGTAGAAAGGCATTCGGGGAAGCAGAGCTGGCCAGGAATCTGTCAGTCATCCAGGATAGAGATGTGACTTGGAATAATGATTGTGATGGGACTAACGGAAGGAACATTTAGGAATTTCTGGATAGAGTCAACAAGAATTACTGATAACTTTAAAGCATAGCCTTAAACTTGTCTCCTCCTACTATACTTTCATTATGTTACCCAGTCCCTCTACTGTCTGGTCAGATATTTGTTTAAACCTTAACTTGAGTTGTCTTGTAACACTGCACTTCTCAAAATCTCTCTTGGGTTGTTATCCTTAGAATCCAAACTCTTGAAGGTCAGGACCACAGCCTTTTCCCTGTAGTTCAAAGTATGTTGAAATATATACAGTATGGATAAGGACTCTAATTCTAGATTAGAGGAAGACAAGTAAGGTGAAATAAAGCTGACTGGGCAGCAGAGTATTTTAAAGATTCCATGGTCTAACCTGGAAATAATTTCATTATCAGAGGAAAGTAACTTTACGTCAAAGAAAATTTTAAATATAGAATAATTATAAAGTTAAGAAAGACTGTTGCTTTGACAGGTCAGAAGGAATGAACTAGACATTTCTGCATCAAAACAAAAATCCCTGAGTAATGTCTGCAGTTATATCCTCATTTTGCCAAAGTCTCTCTGTAGAGTGACATTGGTTAAAACAATCCTGGTCTAGGCAGAGGTGAGTTTTTAATGAGCTGTTTCTAATTCCAGGGGGTGTGTCTGAATTATTCCTCTCTATAAAGCAAAGAAGCAAATCGTCATGTTTTCATGGAGCAAGGAACCTGGGTGGCTGCTGTGCCTGGGCTCTGGAAATCCTAACGATTCATTATTGTGAAGTCACAACTGAAAGCATTGAAACGCTCATTTAGCCATCGCTTGCTCTAACCAAAGTTTCAGGTTATTAGAATTATTTTTCAAATTACTCATAAATTTGAGATATGATTAGTAAGTTATTGAATTAACCTGACATAAAGTCTGAAATGATGTTATAATCATTTAGAAAGAATTTTATCTTTCATATCTTTTCCAGGACTCTCATTCCCAGCACATCCTCAGTTGAAATTTATGCCAGTTCTTATTTAGCAAGATTAGTTTAAAAAATAGAAGTAAAATAAAATTAAAATCTCCATAAATTCAATCATTAAACTTATATGGTTATCAGATGGTCATATGTTCAAAATCTCTGTATTCTGTTTGAATATACACATTTATAAGGCAAATACAATGGAATAAAATCTTACTTTAGTGAATGTCACTTGAATGATGTGTGTAAAGCTCTCAGCCAAGTGCCGTGTGTTGGAAATTGTAAGGGCACATAGAAATAAAAAGTAAGAGGGTAGGTAATTCTCTCTCTTTTCCATGTAAGTCTCTGAAATATATGCAAAGCTTTTTAAAAACTAAACAAGCTTCTTTTTGGTTTTCTGACCCAGTAAAGTCTTTCTTAAAAACCTGGGAACCGTATCTTTGAACGTAATCATCAAGGAAGATAGGACCCCTATTTTTCAATTTCTGTGAGAAGACAGGAGACTAAGTTTGATGGGTACCTTGTTCCAAAGCTACCTTCCACAAACTATATAATAGAGACAGACCACTTTGCAGGTCACAACTATGTGCTGCTATTCCAAGGGTATGTGCTGTTAGGACTTAACTGTAAAATTCTGTGTTAGTTCAAAAATGAGTTGATGAATAGGATATGTTAGAATAAGACAAATTAATCTACATATTACCTATCTCCCAGAGAAGGACCAATACTGACAAGTAATGAGTAAGTTTTATAATTGTAACAATTTTGCTTTCCTTACTTCATTTTATTATGAACTGTATGTTTCTTTTATTTAATACAAACTTTATTGCACTGCTTTCTTATTTATTCTTCCTTTAAAATTTTGTGCAGCAAAATTTTAACTCTGTGCAGAAAAATTTTAAGACCTCAGGTTTGTATCATTGTATATTTCAAGCAGAATGAAACAGATGAGATTTAGAAAGGTTCGTATCTGTGCTTGGACTTCAGTGTGATGTCTTTAAACCTGTTTCCTCATTAACAACAGAATTTTTCTTGGCCATTACTTGTCCATTCTGATACAAATGTTGTTGCCTCCAGCACTTATTTAAAGCTGTCTGTTGGTGCTTTTCTATTCAGAATACTATTTTTGTATTGTTAAAGATATGGATAGAGTGTGCCTGTGTACAGATTATTGAATTCACTTTTGAGATATTTTGGTAAATTCCATAATAGTGCAGGTCTTTTAAAGTATCTATTCTAATTTCGCACCTTAAAAATTGTATAATGTGCCAACCAGAAGCACAGGTGTTCTCACACAGAAATAATGTATAGAGTTTGAGGATGTCCATAGAGCAGTTTGTAATTCGGGTTGCAAAAATCATAATCAGAACTTTTGACTCACTCTGCCAGAGACTTAAGGTTTATTTGTCTGTCATTGTTTGACAATGACATTCCATGATCTTGGTGTAAGTGTGCTATATTCTCTAGTTATATCTTTTATTCTTTATGGAACATTTAATTTCTTATGAACTTCTAAGTCATTTATATAAATTATAAATGTAGAAAAATTATAGTTCTGCAGTCAGATTCAGGTACTCTAAAGGAAACCCTTTAGGCTCCATTACCTCCACCCTACTGCTACCACCGCCATTTTTTCTGCTACATATTTGACTCAAAGGCAGTGAGGAATTTCTGCAGAAGCTATCTGTATTTTCCATGGCTAACTATATCCTTTTCTTTTAATCTGCTCTATTGACTGCCATGTTTTATAGCATGCTAGAATAGTATTTTATCATTTATTAGTTCTTAAGAACTCTTGGTCCTGTATCGTTAATATTGGAAAATTATTTAAGAAAAAATATTTTATGTTAAAACAATTGTTTCAGAAAAATAAAAAAAGAACCAAAGTCAAGATGACCTTAATTGAGGTAAATGACTATAAGTGTTATGGTGAGTTAAGTGGATTAGCTTCTATAATTAGATTATTTAAATTAAGCAAAACATGAATCATGTTTCTCAATATTGAACAGGATATTTTGCTTCCATAGATTTTACTTTAAGACTAATGACCATTAATTTTTCTTATAGTTAATCTAGTAAATAAATAAGAACTTTGTAATGAAGAGCCGTTCTAGTGACAGTTTTAGCAGTTTTTGATTAACTCTTCCTTCACAAGTTACTTTAATGCCACATAATGACAAAGTGATCCAGGAACCTTTTTTATTCCTTCAACTTTTTATTGCATCGTCTCCCATCTCTGGGATCCAAGCAGCCTTTTTTGGGGGTCGGTTCCATTTGAGTAGGTGGAAATATTGAACTTTTAAATATTATCCAGAATTTCTGTAATTTTTAGTTTTCCGTTACTTCATGAATATTTAGAAGCTTTCTCCGTTAAATCCTTTCCTCTAAGATTAATCATGGGTACAGACTGAAAGAGTAGAAAGGCCATGCTGTCCCTCACCATGACAGGACTCCTGCTGTGGTCTGGAGCAAGTGACTTAACCTCTGCCTGAGTTTCAGTTTGTAAAATATGATGCCAACATGTACTTGACCCCAAACATGTTGAGTTCTCATAGAACACTGTGTAAGTGCGTACTAGTTGTTTATGTCTTTATTAAAACTAGTTTTTCTTCATTAAACTGACCTGACTTCTGGAAAGTCACAGTGTTTAAAATCTCAGGACTTCTCATTCTTTAATATATAAAGCTTAGCCCACATTAATGGTGCTTCAGGCCAGACAGTTTGCCTTGACCCATGGCCCAGCGTATTAAAGGCATACTTCCGATCTGTTTCATCATCTCTTGAATGAAGAGTCAGCCATATGAGCTAAAGTGTCTTCATTTAAGACTTTAAAGTTGAGATTTGACAAATGGCCTATTTTAATCAATGCTCATCTAATTACAATTTGATGTTGAAATACACCAAACATGGACTTCATTCAACTAGTAAAGTGAAGGTTCATGAAAACTGTCAGAGCACTGGAATAAATTTCTTGCCTTTTTCACTTCCCAGTATTTCCTCAATCTTTAAGGCACTCATAAAATAATATTAAGATTTTTGAAAGATGTATTTAAATAAAGTAGGTTTAGTAATAGTAAAATTGGAGCTGTGAAGACTTTTGGATTATTTGAGTTTAACAAAGTAGCCCACATCACAAGGGATTTATATGAAGTTACAATTTATAATACAAATAGTTTCACCAACTCCATAGAGTAAATAGTAAGAAGGGACATGCATGTGGTCTGTTTACAAGGTGTTCATTACATTATATTGTGCTGCTGATTTAAACACATGTGTTTATTCATGATTCCCATAAAATAAATATATTTTAAAAAGTAGAATTACTTTTAATAAGAAATTATGGCTTATTAGTCATTTGAAAATAAAAGCATTTATATTATTTACTATGTTGGTATTCTAAAAATATCATTTTAGAGGTCAAGCATGAATATTAGAAAAATTTACAGCAAAATAACCATCATAGTTCTTAGCGCATATGATTTACATATGAATGGATTTTTTTTCATGAAAAACTGCCTTTTCTATGTTAAAAATTTTGAGGCACACAGCCTTGAAAACCTATTCATCATGAATCGATTAAGGAATTAAATTTAAAAAATGTGGGTTAGTTAATATGTTTCCATTAAGCTACAGTAGGTCATATAATTATTCAATTCTCATCTTCAATTATTTTCTAGCTTTTCAGTTAATATGAATTGATAAGTAGTTGCTAGGGAAATCTAAAACTAAGATACACCCCAAGTCTCAAATAGAATTAAAACTGGATAAATCATTGAACATATTCATCTATAAATGACTATATTCTCTTTGTAAGGCACGAAATTAAAAAATTATGCATGAAAATGAGAAATTATGGAAAATAAATGACATTTACATAGTATTATAGAATATAAATTTCACAAAAGTAATTAAAATAATTACCTTTATAAATATATTTGTAAGCCAATACAACTTTAAGATGAGCAGTTTACTTGATGTAGGATAGATATTATTAAAACCAGAATGAGACATGACTTCACTCTGTAATGTCTGTAATACCTAATGTAAGCATATATAGCTATATATTTGCTATCTAGAAATGTACATATGCTTTATTACAGCTTTTCCAGGTTGGAAAATTTTTCATAAATTCTGTGAGCATCTTCTTATCAAAATTAAGAGAACTTAGGTCTTCCTTCATAAACCACAAAGGCGACCACTTAGAACATGAAACGTATTCCTTCCTTTGGCTTTCTTATACATTTTAATTCCAGAGAATTAGTAATTACTAAAAGTAATTACTAAAGAAGGATTTTTCAGTTTCAAAGCAAAATTAGGGTTTTAGAAAAGTAATTTATAATGTGCCCAGAGATTTTTTGAATAATCCTGAAATCCTAACATTACTTAGTCACTGTGCCCAACTGAAAAATCTGTTTTATGGGAAGATGTGCAATAGAGACCTAACAGGATTGACACTCCTCATCAAACTTCATGGAAAAAATAGAATAGCATGAAAGATGATGGTGGGAATGGCAAATTAAACAACATATTAGAAAGTTTTACAAATTTTTTCGTGTATCTGAATTTCCAAGTGGTCTCCTAACCCACTAAACCAGACTCCATTAGGGGTAAAGGTATCTGCTACCTGCATTTTTAACAAAATCATCAGGTGATTTTGATGCACAAAGAATTTGCCTCATTTTATAAGAATGAAATAAACATATTTAGCATTATAAATCAGGGCATGAAGTCACTATATGGTCTCAGAAATTATAAAAAACTATCACCAAACCCTTACTATTCGCTGAACCCGATCATTATGTTTTTATATTTATTAATTAACTGTTCTATTTCAGACTTAGGATTTTATATTTTCTACTTTAACTCCTTTTGAGGATTAACCTATAAAAGAATTGACAGCTTGAGTAAACTGTTCAGAATTTATCAGATGCAGTTGCCTTGCTGGAGAAAATTTGGAAGATTGATTGAAAAACATTTTATGTTTTAGTTAGGCATTATATTTAAAGATGTCCTTGTGATTTTACATTATACTCTCAAACTACATTTTCAAACTGAAAATAAATTGGACATGCTTTGAGAATTCTTTTTGATATTTAAATAATGGCAGAGTTATAATACTGGAAGGAATCATGGAAACCAAAGCTATTGTTTTACACGTGAGGAAACTGAAGCCCAGACAGGCTATTTTCCCAAAGTCTGAGAGCTAGCAATGGCAGAAATGAAATTTAGACCTGGTTTTCTTTTTCTTTTTCTTTTCCTCTTTCCTCTTTCTCCTTTCCTTCCTTCCTTCCTTCCTTCCTTCCTTCCTTCCTTCCTTCCTTCCTTCCTTCCTTCCTTCTTCCTTCTTTCTTTCTTTCTTTCTTTCTTTCTTTCTTTCTTTCTCTCTCTCTCTCTCTCTCTCTCTCTCTCTCTCTCTCTCTCTCTCTCTCTCTCTTTCTTTCTTTTTTAGCGTAAGTTGAGCAGTATTGCTACCATACTGAGTTATTTTTTCATTAGATATATTATCTAAAATATTTTCTGTACCATTAAATAAAACAAAAAATTAATAAAAAAACTCAAAAGAAAAATAAAATTTACATCCAGAAATCCAAAAGACAGAATTTACTCTTTAGCCATCTTTTCAGAAATTTATTTATTTTGCAAAACATGTTAATCCTAGTCCTGCTATGGACTTTATGTAAAATTTTCTATGCTAAGTGCTTCAAAGCACATTTTGGAAGTGGGTAGAATAATAATTTTTAAAGAGGATGTTAGGAGTACAGAATATTTGGTTTTCAAATGTTAGCTTTCTATACTTCCTCCTAAATTTTCTTATTAAAGATAAAAATCATACATTAAAAGTGCAGGTATGGTAAAAGAAATCAAGCTCCAAAAAAATAATATACTTATTCAAATTTCTATGAGTTGCTGTATAACAAATATAAACAAACTATTGTCTAATTATGTTTTAAAAAACTTTTTAGGTTCCTGGAGTGTTAAAATAAGGCATAATTACTTCCACAAAGCTAACTTAAAGAGAAAGTGTATGTCGCCACAATATTTTGAATTAGAAGTAGAAACTTCTTTCAGTTTGTTTTCTCTTATTTTTGAAACTCCAAGTCTGGTGACTCAAAATGTAGTTTGCAAAACAGCAGTCCTTTATTTTAATAGAAGACGACTAGCTGGTAAGTCTACACATTAATATTTGGAAAACAGTTTTAGGGGCATTTTCCCACCACCCCTCCTCCACTTTTAAGATCTGAAGCTCCACTTTTTCGTGAGGCAGAACTAAATATTGTAGAAAGTGCCAGATAAACCACACAGGAGACCATGTCTGCCAGAGGACATGGGGGTGCGGGGTCAGGGGTTACAGGGACCAAAAGATGTGGTGGATGGGAGAAAGAGCATTGGGGAGGATTCATGGCCTTGCATGGTGTACAATTCCATTTATTGAGCTGGAAAGTGTTGTTAACCAACCAATGGCAAAGTTGTTTTTGGTGCTGATTATGCTTCCTCACTTTGGTGATGAGGAGGGTATGTAGAGCTGGAGTAACACCTTCCCATCAGTACAAAGTTCTCCCCAAGCAACCATCTTGCCTTTTGACCAATGATCCTTGCAACTTTTCTTTGTGTTTCTTTTATTCTGGCTTCTCTACCGATTTATCATTGTCTCACTTTTGCCTTTTCTTGATTTCTGACTCTAACTCTTCAGATGTAAGCATGCTCAGTCTTTTATACTGTAAAAACCCGTGATTCCTCTCCTTCTTTTTAGCTGGGTTTCTTAAGGGTTGTCTGAATTCCATGTCTTCATTTGATATTTACTCCCAGGCTGCCTAGCTACTGGATCCCTTCATAAGTGATGTTGGGCAAGGGTGTAAAGAGAGAATGCTGGGAAGAGTTGGTTAATTGTCTCAACATCATGCTGTCAAAGGAAAATATAATTTAGAACATGGCAGAGAAAATTTGGGTTGTATCCTGACCCTATTAATCATAATTTTGTGTTTGCTGTCTAATTTATTCAAATCTCAACTTTTATTGCCATATAGCAAGGCTGAAAATATCTTCATGAGAAATATAGCAATAAAGGCAATATATTTCAAGGGCTTTGTATGGTACAGGTAAAAAGGGTGACCGATTTAATTTGTGCTCCCTAATTCCTTGGTGTATACAAAGAATAGTACTTGGAATAAAAGATAAAATAAATATTTTTCCTGTTAAACAGCTGTGTAAGAACTATATACAAGGTATACAGGTTAAAAAAAAATACAGAGAGACCTAAATCCTAACTTTGGAAGAAGGAAGAAATTTTGAGATGATTCACACAGTACACTGCATCTTAAAACAAGAGTATGTATTTGTCAAGAGAACTGAGGTTAGATGAAAACAGTGTGAGGAAACAAGTCTTGCTCTGAGAGACTGAAATTTAATTTAGAACTCGCTGCCTAAAAAGCTATTATGGACCCTTAACACAGATTCTACGATGAATAATTACATTTCTGGCAGCACTTCCATGCAGCTTTCGAAACAGGGGATGTTTCTTATCAACATGCACCACAGAAACCACTGTCTATTCAGCTAAACTTGCTGATAAGCCCCTTCTGAAAAGGGTCATGGACTTATTTCAGGAAGTTTTCGCTAAGGTCAGTTAAGTTTGTGTATGATATCTAGCCATATATCATCACATACGCCACATTTTAGAATTAGGGATACTAATCACAGAACAAGTGGGCAATTTTTCCAAGGCTGCATAGTTAATAAAATGCAGATCAGGAATGAAAACAGTCTTTTACCCCAAAGGCTTAACTCTGAACATTATATGATGAGCATATATTTGAATTTTTTGATTTTGAAAATTTATTCCCAATATCCTTTTAAATGTATTGAGAAATTAACTGAAAAAGTCTCTTCAAATTGTCAGCATTTTGGTTTACAAAAAAGTGACATTTAAGACTATCGTGTGTAACAGGATTCATAGCTCTCTCCAAGTAGCTGAAGCCAAAATAAAATACAGAGATAAATTATTTTTGATAAAAGCGTGAGTCATCATCTATAATCGCTGCTTTTATTTATTTATTCCTTCAAAAAAAATCTCACTGGCATTACTGATTGCCTTTATAAGACAATAATAGCAATACATACTTTGGAATGTTATTTATAAAAGTCAGTATCACATTAATGTATTTTATATATCAGGGTTCCATATAAAATAGTGTTCTGTGAATTAAAAAAATAAATTTGTTATCAGCTTAACCACCATTATTGAATAAATTGTATAAGGAAGTAGCTAGAATGCTAATTTCATTGGTGAACAGACTGTGTCTGTATTTCCCTATTATTATACCCCTAGAGCCTGGCCAGTGCCTGGCATATTGTAGGCACTCAGTGGAGGTTTGCAAAATAAATGAAATGAAATTTCAGCCTTCTATAATAAAATACATTTTGCTCCTGACATTTGAGTACGAATGTTCTAACATTGAAACACGTGCTCTAATATATGGATATTATCTTCAATTTCCACATCCCTTTGGAAGGGCACCAATGCCACGTTATGTTGCCTCTGTGACTCCTTGTTGATACTGGTACAAGTGTGGATATAGGACCTTTTTCTTAACAATTTTAAGGCAGTGGAAATATATATTTTTTGTCTTTAAAGTAAAGGGTGTTGAAAGAAAAATAAATTCAGTGTTTATAAGACAATCCTTATTCTTCCATCTTCCAAGCTCCATCCAGCCTTAGTCATCTTCTAGTTTGCAGGCATCTTCTTTGTCTGACTGCTCAGAAGCCTATGTCTAGAGATCCACCTTCCTGATAAAATGTCATGCTCATGAGGGCAGCCAGAGGTGCCTTCCTTCTAACCTTTCTCCAGTGTTCCCAGTTCTAGTCTCAGAAACTTTTCTTACTCAAATTATCAATACCAGGAATATGCTAACCCATCAGGTGAGTTTGCCATATCTACACATAGGTGTATAGATTCACTCTACAAGTGATAGCAAAAAACAATCATCCCAGTGCCACACAAGTCATGCCAGGCAGGAAGAAGACACTTTCCATGACAGACTGATTGTATGTGTGTGCGCATGGGTCGGTGTTTTGTGGTGAAATCAGTCTTTCTGCCTTGAGAAGATCGTCAGTTACGATTATCAATTTTTAAGAATTAGTCCTTAAAAATGAGTTCTAAAGTTAAATTAGTATTTAAATTTACTCTTTGCATAGGCAGTGCTCGGTATGGTTAAAATTAGTGTTCTATTTTTGTTCTTTTTTGCAAGAGTCTCTTTTTGCTCTTTCTGAAACAGTCCCTTAGGAATTGTTAAAATATTTTGAGTGTGATACGTTTTTGAGTCTTTTTCTTTAGTGATTCACATTGAAATATTTACAGAGAAAATCACATGTTGTCTGGGATATGTTTAAAAATAATACGAGGAGAGGAGTGTATAACAATATAGATTAGACTATGTAATAATAAGTATTGAATTGAATGATGAATAAATGAGGAATTGTTCTACTTTTGTACATATTTAAAATTTTCCTTAATAAAGAAATTAACATCAGAAGCTCTCTTGGCAAGTAACAAAAACGTTTCCTCTGTCCACTTGTGGTCATCGTATTTGCTCTCACTGCAGAGATACTGTTAAGGGAACCTCAGGTCATTTTCCTTCTCTGCTGTCCAGCTTTTGGAATTGAGTGTTAGATTATTAGTGAGGATTTCAATGTTTGGCTGTGAGGTATCTTATTTAGGGAAAGGTGGTTCCTTTTCTCAGGTTCAAAACAAAGATCCTAAAATTTCTAATTCCTTTTAAAATGGTATTTTATAAAAAAGAAATGTATCTAATTTTTGACTATTGCAAATTGAATAAGATAGAACTTGGAGAAGCAACAGCAAATGTCCATATTAGTCCCGGACTTTATTTTAACCTCTTAATCCAAATGATTTTTTTTTTTTTTGTAGAAATTACAATTAGTCATCAATAATGTACTTATTTTCATTTTGCTGCATCGGTATTTACCTCCCCCCTTTCTTGTTTTTACTCATTAAATAAATTATTAAAACTAGGCAAGGAATAAATGGAAGGGCAGACCGTGGATAATTTACACATTTTATTTCATAGCCTAATTTGAAGGCAACCAGATTTTTAATTGTTTAATTAATAAAAATTAAGTGATAATTCTTATTAAATAATAATAATTTGATTATTAGTGGAAGAGTATTAAACTACCCTAGGAATTAAGAGAATCGAGTTTGACTTTGTCCACGCTAATGTTAACATTTTCCACTTCTGTTTTTTTATGTGTAACACAGTAGCTTAGTTAACTTCATCGGGGAGATTTTTTTTTGATTATATAAGGTTTCAAACTACATGGGCCCTGGGATAACTCCTGCCTTGCTTGCTGCTGTATCCTCAGCTTTCATTTTAGTACTCGGCATATGGGAGATACATGTGCTTCACAAACATTTATGAAAGAATGAATGAATGAATGAATGAATGAGATACTGAAGTTCTTAGAAGGTACTCTTCAGGCATCTTATTAACTTTTTGTACTGTCTAACTTTACCAGAAGACGCACACAAGGTAGATTTTGCAAGTCTCACAAAAGACATTGGACTGCCTAGGCCTGGTATGAATTCTTAGGTCTGTTTCTCTGACTTTCGGTTTTCTTGCCAATTAAATGAAAATAATAATGTCATGCCATGGAGTACTGTGAAAATGAAGCAAAACAATGTATCTGAATATCTCATTGTAACCTAGGGCGGACAAAGCTTCCATGTACACAGTCTTGCTCTTAGTTTTGTAATTATTATACAAAAACATGTGATCATAGCAGTGAGGTAGAACAGAATGAATAGAATCCAGCTTCCACTCTGTTTACAGTTGTTTGTGGGCAATTCATTAAGCTCTTCAGGCCCCAGAACCTAATATGGAATATGAAGAATCTGAAATGGATAATCTACAAGATACTCTAAGATATTCTAGGGCTTTAACATGCAGCGCATTTCTTCCTTTCATTTAATATTATAATACTTATACAAACCATTTTCAAGTATAAATTTAGAGATCAAATCTCCTCTCGCACCCTTTTTCTTCCAGACTCAGGAAAAGGCAGAAGCTAACAGTGTTTGTCCCGCACTATTCCTTACAGCTAACTACATATGTAAACACAAAAGACTTTAGTTCAAATTTCAAATTATTTCATTTTTAGTTCAACTCAAATAGACTATTTCTTTTTAATGTTGTTTCAGCCTCTCTTGGTGGGAAGTCATGGAGTTTATATATTATTCATCCATTTAAAAATGCTGAGGCAAGACCCCCATGGAGAGTGCTCAGTAATTGGTCTCCAGATGCTGCTTGTACGAGGCACTCTCAAAGTCCTTAAATGTCCCCCAAACACAATTCCATCTGCTTCACTAGTTGCATATGTTGGAAGCAATAGCAGATTGCTTCCCCACATTTTTACTTCTTTCCTCAGTATCTAATTATTTTGTATCTAATATGCAGCATGGTAAAATATATGTAAATGAATAGAATAACATCTTGCAACACTGGCAATTACCGTATTATTTAATGAAAGTACGGTATAACCAAATGTTCCAAATACAAAATCAGTGAGTGCTAGCAATAAGATGGCCAATGGTTTTAATTCTCTGAAAAACATATTCCTGGTTGAGTAGCAAGTACTTAGAATACATAGGTGTGACTCTGCATTGAAATAGATATTCATTAAGTTTAGTCTATGTTATATATAAAAAAAATAATTCTGGAAAATATACTAAAATGAACACATAAGTGTACACAAATTAATAAATAATGAAATGTGTATTTAATCAAAAGTGCTTACCAATAATAAAATAACTTCTGAATGAGTATAAAATGAATCATGGGAAAATTTCTTTTTTATTTTGCATAGTCATAGGTATCCCTCTGTGTGTATATATATATATATGCACACACATATGCACACTTATAATATGCAGGTTCATGTATCCATATCTATGTGTGTGTCCATATATATGTGATCCTATGTAATACATGCATAAAACATATATATTTATTTACATACACACAAACATAAACCAATTTCAAATGAAGTAACTACTCCTCCTCTGAAATTCTGTGGTCTGTTTTCCTCAAATGTTATTTATACTTACTCTTTGTATAAGTGCTTGTTTAATTGTTTTTATACATCTGTTTATGTATGTGCCTACATACATGAATATTACAAAGACACTGGTAATTTCAACAGCTTTTGGGAGCTGTACTCCCAAAGTGGGCCAATCAGGGTAAATTCTGGATAAATTGCAAGGCCTTGGAACGCTGGCGTTAAGATTCTTAAAGAGAAGGACATAAAGCATCCTAGAGAGTTGATATATCAGTTAACTATTGGATATAACAGGATGTGCTTGGCTATAAATGTAAATGGAAAAGTTACACATATGATTTCACATTTCATTTTAAATTCTCTACAACCATTTCTAATTTTGTTGTCTTGAGTAGAAGAATGGGATAGACAGGGGATTAGGAATATTCAGAAATGGCATTCTTGTTAGACCATGTCCTAAACTTATAATCTTGTGGAACAGAATGCCGCCTCTTTCTCTCTATTCACAGAGCTAGTACTCAGCTCTGTCGGAACTGCATTCAAAAGACATGACACAATTCTCTGGCACCCGAGGTATGGAGGGCCTACCTGCTCTGGTAGTTTTTAAATGTGTTTATAAATTCTTTGACACAGCTTTTATAAAATGGTGGGGTTTATGTCTCCTTCTCTTGAAGCCAGGTCAAGTTGTGACTGCCTCAGGCAGTAAAGTACAAGGGAAGAGATGCTGTTTGATGTAGGAAGGTAATGAAATAAAGGTGCGGTAGCTTCTTCCAGGTATCCTTGGACACTTGCCTTTGGATTCCTGAGCTGCCAGGGAAGATGTTGGACTACCCTGAGCTTGCCATGTGATGATGCTAGGTCCCAGGATAAGCCACGCTATTTGCTCTAGACAAAAGCCAGTAACCAACCCATATGTATGAAAGAAAATGTCTGCTAAGGCATTCTGCTAGTTTCCAAGTCACTCCCAGCCACTATCACACTAAATGAGGTCCTAGACATCACGTAGCAGAGAAAAGCCATCCTTACTGAGCTTGGTGTGAATTTCTGATTCACAGAATCCACGAGTATAATAAAATATGTTTTGAGGAGGCTTGTTTTGCAGCAGTACCAAAAACACACTAGCCTTTGTGTTAATGAAAGTTATCTTTTCTAAGTCTGTGACAGTGTAAAACGAATTCCTTTGATAAGACAATTCCCACAATGTGCTAGCGACGTAAGTGCCCTGAGAAGACCTCCGGACTGCTCCACAGCTTCATACTCTGTCTTGCTCTACAGTCTTAGATTCTGAATGTGTATTTTAATAACTCTGAGGATACAATAATAGTTTGCATCATTATCTGAAACAGTAATTAAAGATGAGAACTTGGGACTGAGCCGGGGGAATGCTTCCACACGGTGGCCTTATGCTGCTTTCTGTTGTGTTTCTCAAATAATTCTATGTAACACCTAATTCTCCTGAACCTTAGGGTGAGGATGTTTCAGCGACGTAGGCCTCAGACATGAACACTTTACAAGTAATCATGGCCGAGTCACCAAATTAAAAGAAAGCACTGCTGAAGATCTCAGCTTTTATCTTCTACTATCTTCTTTTGTATTTATTTTCAAGCTTAAATTTTTTTTTTTGCTATTATACTTGAACTAGTCTATCTACTTATGACCTTTTAATTGAAAATTTATTACTTCCTCTAGACTCAGCTTCTTAGGAATGCAACTGGACTTTACTTGCTCATTGATATGGGGACCAGTTTTGCATTAAATTAGAAATACACAGATAGACTTATATAAATTTTATGCTCTTAATTATTTGTAGAAATAGATAATTTATTCAGCTTTTCAATCTCATGAAAAATTTATATTTGAACACACTGCTTTATATAGCTTGAAACAAGTCTTCTTACTCTATTGGGGTATTTTATTTATCCATGAGCATGTTGAATTTAAGAAAGTTGGAATTACTTTACTAAACATGTAGATGATTTTGAGAGGAAAAATTGGGGCATCTCTTTTTTATGCATAAGAGCATCTTAGCAGGTCCTCAGCAAGAAAGCAGAGGCTACTATTAAAGGAAAGATTGTGCGTGACAGAGGACATATGGGGAGAATATATAAACTGTTTTGAATACAAAATCAGTCTAGCAGACAGGAAAAGAAGTATGGGCTTGTCTACAAGGTCATTATAAAAGTGATCTAAGCTGAAACTAGAAGCACTCCAATAGTTTCCTGTAGAATGACACACGGTAGCAAGATTGGCATTTATGAACATTTCTAATGCACTTTTATACTTCTTGAGACAACAAAATTGGAAGCGGTTTTAAAGAACTTGAAAATAACATGCTAAGTGACATAAGTATAACTTTTCCATTTCATATTTATACCCAAACATAACTTACCCAGTAGTTTCCTCATGTCTCAATTCTCTAAGAGGCTTACTAAATTACCTGAAGTTCAAGGAGACCACCCCATCACCATCCCCTCGGTAAACACTTCCTTGTCTTTTTCACTCCTCTAGACTTAGCTTCCTTGCTTTTTAGCTTATAGAACATTTCCTCATACACTAATCTGCACAAATACAACAAAGTGATTCTATATATAAGCTATATTCTCCCCTTACTGCTACAAGCCTTCTTTTTATTCCCTATAAACCAAAGTGAAAACATACAGAGAAATAAATTAAAATATTCCAGTCTCCTCTACTAGACTGAAATTTCCAGAGCACACAACGTATACTTACCATCTTGTTTCCTAGCACTTAATAATTGCTAGAACTCCTGGTTTCTTGTTCTGATTGTAAGGCACTTGAGTAAAGAGCTATCCAGACTGAAAAATAAACAACTCTTCTTGTACCATAAGAAAGGGAAGGACACAGGGCAAACTGCCATCCCCGAGACAGGACAGACAGGCAAATACAGGGAGTCATTGCTCCTGAAGTAGGGGCTCATGTGTGGAAACCGTCACAAGAATCAGTGCTGGGGCAGGACAACCAGAAACGTAATTGCAATATTGCAGGAGGCTCAGTGTGGATAATTCTGAGAGGTAAAAACTCCAGGAGGACCCAGTCATAGGGGGCGTTGCACAATATTGTGTGATTTACCTCCAGAAGCCCCATCAGGGCTTCACGGTAAATATCTGAAAAAAGAAAAAAAAAAAAAAATGTCCGCCGCCTTCTAGCAGGAGGAGGGGGAAAGAAATCATTTGAAGATACACTAGAGTTCTCTGTTCTTCTTAACAAGGTTTGCCCTTGGGAAATTAATTAACCAGAGTCTCACTTACTGGTGGTATTATCAAAGCCTAACTGACAGAGGAAGGGACATATCCAGCCCTAGCTCACTTGAGCCATTCTGTCCCAGCTAAGGAGGTAAAACAAACAAACAAACAAACAAACAAATAAAAAACTGTGTTGAAAATTTAGAGTCCAGAGGCAAAGGCTAATGAAAAGACTACTACCTAATCATAGAACTAGTGAACGCTTCACCTGATCCCACACCTTACCGTTGTATTACTAAAGGCCTATTTACAGAACTCCCTTTTACCCAGCATATCATGTCCAGTTATTAGAAAAAAAATTGCAAGGCATACCAAAAGGAAGAAAACATCGCCTGAAAGAACAGAGAGCAAGCATCAGAACCACACATGGCAGGGATGCTGGGACTTCAGACATGGAATTTAAGAGAACTATGATTAATATGCTAAGGACACTAATGGATAAAGTAGACCACATGCAGGAACAGATGGGCAACATAAGCACAGAAATAGAAATCCTAAGAAAGAACCGAAAAGAAATGCTAGAGATAAAATACACCTTAACAGAAATGAAGAATGCCTTAGATGGGCTTATTGTTTCACTAGACATGGCTGAGGAAAGAATCCCTAAGTTTAAGGATATTTCCATTCAAACCTCCAAAACTTAAAAGCAAAGAGAACAGAGACTAAAACACACAAAACAGAATATTTAAGGATTGTGGAATGATTATAAAAGCTTAACACATGCATAATGAAAATATCAGATGGAGAATAAAGAGAGAAACAGAAGAAATATTTGTAACAATAATGACTGAGAATTTCCTCAAATTAATGTCAGACACCAAACCACAGATTCAGGAAGCTCAAAGAACATCAAGCAGAATAAATCCTCCACCCCCTCCCCCCCAAAAAAATCACCAAGTCATAAAATTTTCAAATTATAGAAAATCAAAGATTAAAAAAAACTCCTGAAAGAAGTCAGAGGGGGCGGGGGTGGGGGGAGGAATCACCTTACCTGTAGAGAACAAAGAACAACTTCTCTTCAGAAACCATGCAAGCAAGAAGAGAGTGGAGTAGAACATTTAAAGTGCTATGAGAAAAAAACTTTAAAAACTCCTTTTTTAAAGTTAATAAACTCTGAATTTTTTTTTAAATTCACAGAAATCTCAAAAGCATTTTCCTTGCTTATTTGGATATGTAAAAATTGAATACGCAGGGAGACACTATTATCCACACATTCTAATGCACACACAGACAAATCTGCAGCCAGATATAACAAGCTTCAAGTGCATCACATCCTCTGAACTGTTCACCGGCCAGCCCAAGCAGCTTAAGATGATCACCAATCCAGAATTCTATACTCTGAGAAATTAGCCTCAAAAGTAAAAAAGAAATAAAGACTTCTCCAAATAAAAATTGAGAAAATTTGTTGTTAGCAGGCCTGCTTTACAAGAAATTCTGAAAGAAATTTCTGTAGGAAGAAGAAAAATAATATAGGTTAGAATTTTGGATATATATGAAGAAATGAAGAGCACCGAAGAAGGAATAAGAAGGTAAAATAAAGCCTTTTTATTTTCTTATTCTTATTTGATCCAAAAGATAATTTATTCAAAATAATAATCACAGCATTATATATATGTATATACACACACATATATATGCTTATATATAAGTGAAATAAATTACAACTATCAAGGACAAGATAGAGGAATCAATACTATTTTGTTATTATAAGGTACTCATACTATTTGAGAAATGGTATAATGTTATTTAAAAGTGAACTTGATTTTATTATAAATGTATATTGCAAATTCTATAGGACAACCACTGTCAAAAGTAAAAAAAAAAAAAGGAGTATAACTAAAATGCTAGGAAAGCAGAGAAAATGAAATCATATAGAATGCTTCATTAAAACCACAAAAGGCAAGAAAAGAGCGGAGGACAAAAATGGAGACACAGAATAAGGGCAACTAATAGAAAATAGTAATGACTATGACAGACATTTATTGAATTATATCAGTAATTACTTTGACTATCAGTGATCTAACTGCACCAATTAAACACAGAAGCTGTCAGAGTAGATCAAAAAACAAGGCCCTGTTATATGTTGTCACTTTAAATATTAAGACACATATAGATTAAAAGTAAATGGATGGAGGAAAATATACAATGCTAACACTAATCAAAAGCAAGCAGGAATAGCTATATCAATTTCAGTAGAAGCAGACTTTGAAGTAAGTAAAGTTATCAGAGATAAAGAAGGGCATTATATAATGATAAAGGGGTTAAGTCTCTAAGAAGATAAATGAGTTTATTGTACATGTTTCTACAAATAGTGAGACTAATATCTCCCAAAGTTATGAATAAATTCTCAACAAAGTATTAGCAAATCAAATAAAACAACGTATAAAAAGAATTATAACTCATTACTAAGTGAAATTTATCCCAGGTATGCAAGGCTAGTTCAAGATTTGAAAATCAGTTAATGTAATCCATTACATCAACAGACTAAAAAGGAAAATCACATGATCATATCAATAGATGCAGAGAAAGCATTTGACAAAATCTAACATCTAGTCATGTAAAAACTCTGTCAAGATGTCAGTTCTTTCCAACTTGATCTATAGCTTGAATGTAACCCCAATCAAAATTCCAGCTAGTTTGTGTGAGTGTGAGTGTGAGTGTGAGTGTGTGTGTGTGTTGACAAAGTGATTCTATGGACAGGCAACAGATCCAGAATAGCCAACTCAATAGAAGAAGAGCAGAGTTGGATGACTGACACTACTTACTACTTCATATAAAGCTATAGTAACTGAGATAATGTGGCATTCGTGAAAGATAAATAGATCAATGGAACTGAAAAGAGTGCCCAGAAGGAGACTCTCTCTCTCTCTCTATATATATATATATATTCAACTTTCTTTGACAAAGGAATAAGTGGTTCTGGAACTACTGGACATCCACATACCCAAAAAAGAAAAAAAAAAAGAAAAAAAGAGAAGACTCTAGACACAGACCTTACACCCTTCACATCAGTTAACTCAAAATTGTCAGAGACCTAAACATAAAAATTAAAACTATAAATTTCCCAGAATGTAACATAGAAGAAAATCTAGATGATGCTGGGTATGATGATGACTTTTTAGATACAATACCAAAGGCATAACTCATAAAAAAAATTGATAAATTGTAATTTATTACAATTAATAACTTCTGCTCTGCGAGTGACAATGTGAAGAGAACAAAAACAAGCCACAGACTGGGAGAAAATATTTGCAAAAGACATAACTGATAAAGGATTGTTATGCAAAATATACAAAAGCACTTTTAAAATTCAACAATAAGAAAACAACTTGATTTAAAAATGGGTTAAAGACATGAACCAACATCTCATCAAACAAGATAAAAACTGGTAAATAAAACTATGAAAAAGATGCTCCACATTGTATGCCATCAGGGTAATGCAAGTTAAAGAAACAATGAGATACTATTACACGCATTATTTGAATGGCCAAAATATAGAACACTAACAGCAATGAATGGCTGTTGTGGAGCTGCAGGAACTCTCGTTCATTGCTGGTGGAAGTGCAAAATGGTAGTCACTTTGGAAGACACTTGGTGGTTTATAAAAAAGTAAAGATACTTTTGCCATACTCTCTAGCAATATTGATTCATGGTATTTACCCAAAGGAGTTGAAAACTTATATTTACACAAAAAACCTGCACTTAAACATTTATAGCAACTTCATTCATTATTGTCAAAACTTGGAAACAACCAAGATGTCCTTCAGTAGGTGAATGGATAAACTGTGATATGTCCAGACAATGAAACTTTATTCAGCACTAAAAAAAGATGAGCTATCAAGCTATGACAAGATATGGAAGAACTTTAAATACATATTACTAAATAAAAAAAGCCAATCTGAAAATGTTATGTACTGTATGATTCCAACTATAAGACATCCAGAAAAGGTAAAACTATGGAGACAGTAAAAAGACCTGTGGTTGCCAGATGTTGCTGTCTGTGGGGCATGAACAGGAAGAGCACAGAGGATTTTTAGGGAAGTGAAAATACTGCGCATGATACCATAATGATGCATACATGCCATTACACATTTGTCCAAATATACAGAATAGACAAAACCAATAGTGAAGTCTCAAGTAAAATATGGACTTTGGGCGATTATCATGTGTCAATTTAGGTTCGTCCATTTTAACAAATGTACCACTCTGGTGGAGAATGGAGGAGGCTATGCATAGGTGTGGGTAGAGTATATATTGGAAATCTCTGTACCTTCCTATTGTTTTGTGTGTGTGTGTGTGTGTGTGTGTGTGTGTGTGTGTGTGTGTGTGTGTGAAATTTAAACAGCTTTTAAAATACCTTAATAAATTGAAGAAAACTGTAATCGATGGAGAATGTAAGACAGAGGCAGTGCAGAACCATCCACAGGTGTGTTTCCTCGCCCCTCTGATGGAGGTTATTACATTGTGGCAAGACACACAAGCTAGGGCCTGGCTTCAATGGTAACTCTTTTACTGCTTTAAAACGTTACTTTTAACGCACAAAATTTTAGAGACAATTCTGACATGAAATAAATTATAGCAGCATACAGTTTAAAACTATAAAAGAAACAAAATGCTCTTATTAAACAACAATGCTCCAGCACACATTCATTTTTTAAGTTCTCATTTTTTGGTATGTATCTTTCCATGAATGTCAACTCATTTATAGCAGAGGTAAGTGATATTCTTTTGGGTGGTTAATTTTCCGAACATAGCAAGTGCTTAATAAATATTCGATCAATTAATTAAAAACTGATTTGCAGTGGTGAAATAATTTACAATATAAATCTCTGAATATATCAGTAGTTATGACACCATTGATTAAAAAAATACATGTAACAATGAGACAGAACACCTCTACATATATGTGTGGAACATTTAATAAAACGAAACCTAGTCACATTATGTGACATGCACTCTGGTATGCATTTGTTCTACTTTATTCTGTTATTACCTTTAAAAAATTCTGATCCTGGATGACAAAGTTGATTCATGGGTCGTGAACCACGATTTGAAAAACATGGTTCTAGACAGTCAAAAGCACTACTTGGTGAATAAATAGAGTGAACAGCTTAATCGAAAAGAGAAAAAAAGAAAAAAAGAAAAAGAAAAAAGGGCAGAAGACAAGGAGACAATACAGCAACCTGAAGTTAGCCTTCATTGTTTTATGTAGAACAAAAATGCTTATTTTTCCATTTGTGCATGTGCTGCACAAGATTTTTATCACTACTGACAATCATTTAGCATGCTATTTATCCTAAGTAAAAATATTAAAAAGTCAAAAGTTTCATATTTCTTTCTTAATTATGCCATTTCATATTAAAAATGAGATCCTTTTAGAAATAACACCAACTAATTTTAAAGATAAATTTATTAATAAAACATAGCCTTTAAAACCATATGTATATGCTTTTAAAAAATTCAATTCCATATATATATATATGCAATTTTATATAACACAAGTTGTAAAGCACAATTATATTTTCCCTCCAAAACAAGCTTATATTGTGTTCCATTTATAATTCTGTCACTAACTAAAAATATCTTCAGAGAAAAACTTTGTGTTTGTTTTCTTTTATGTAAACAGACAATAATTCCTATTATTTTTATAAAATGATAACATGTAATCGCTAATAACTTTTCAGAGAAAGCTTTATCAGAAATATTTACTTCTTTATGTGGTGTACTTAATAATGTGCTATTGCTATTGACATTTCAATAGCCCATTCCAAGCAATATAAAATCAATTTGAGTCACCTTCTCATCAGTGTTAATTATTCAACAATCTGGAAAAAAAAATCATTAAATAATAATCAGCAGCACCAACAATGTTTCCAACCAACACTTTCTATCTATAGCACACTATTAACCATTCCCGAAATATACTTCCTGTTACACTAGTACCTTTACTATAATTCCGAATTGGTGTTATTTCTCTTAGAAAAACCAATCACAACCTAATAATGTAAAGCATTGTGTGCTTAAATTCTCTCTCCTACACCTCATCCTAGGCCAGCCTATTGGAGGACAAAGATCAAAGGAGGAAAGTCTAGATATTGAGCCAAGGCCAACCTAAACTACAGCTAGCCACTCTCCTAAATCATGTGATAGAGTCAGCCAAACCAGCCAACTGCCTCCTGACTTGCATCTGACCACAGATACATAAGTGATCCCAGAAACACCAAGCCACAGAGTTTTGGTATGAGTTACTGTACAGTAACTGCTAATTAATACTCCCTATAAAATCACCAGGCAGTATAGGACAGGGTTTCTATTTTACTCATTCTTGTTTATTTGGGTAATCTCCACACATAGTGTTTTACATCATAATTAAATAAGCTTAATTGATCTTAGTTATGAAAGGATTTGACCATAAGTCTAATAAGAACAGCTTCTAAAAGAGCAATAGTTTAAGTCTAAATGAAGCCAGAATTTACATTGAAGATGCCACTGAGGAAATTATGAGCGAGAATGAAATAAGGCAATGAGCAGTTCTCTGGCCAAGATGGTCAAATAGGTAACAGCAATGGGGAGCGCCTTTCCAAGAGAGCCCCCACCCCTCTTGTTTTTAATACGTATTTTTTAGAGCAGTTTTAGGTTCACATAAAATTGAAAGAAAGGTACAGAGATTTCAAATACATCTCCTGGCCCCATACAACCTCTGCCTCCCACATTATCCACATCCACCACCAGAGTGGTCCTTTGTTACCAATGGGTGAACCTACATTGACACATCATTATCGCCCAAAGTAACAGTTGACATTGGGGTTTACTCTTGGTATTGGACATTTTATGAGCTTGGAAAAATGCATAATGACATGTATCCACCATTACAGTATCATACAGAAGTTCCACTGTCCTAAAAATCCTGTGTTCCACTTACTCATCCCTTCCTCCTTCCTGATCCCTGACAACCACTCATCTTTCTACTATCGCCAGGATTTGTTAGTTGGAATCATAGAATATGAAGCCTTTTCAGGTTGACTTCTGTGCCTCTCTTTGTATGTATCTCAGATAAAATGCTCAGTAAACCAACATTTTCAAGTTAAAAAATTTTATCAAACTCTATGGGGCTTGATATCTATATCTATACTTTTTTATTTGTAAAAAGTATACAAGCACTTTGTAACTCTCCAATATGACTCAAATTTTTAGGTGTATTTTGTTAAAGTGGGTCATACAAATAAATATACAAAAAGGTGAGAGAAGCTGGTTCTAAGCACATCTGCTTCTTGCCTTATGGATGCCTCAGGTGGGGATGCCCTGCAGCAGAGACCACGCAGTCACGACACAGGCAGCTGCTAACCTGCAGGTCACTGTCTTCTGGGCTAATGCGTGAAGCACAATAACTCAAAGGAAATAGAGTGCAGAGTTTGTTTTCCATAAGACCAGGTATTCCTTCCTTTTCCCTACTGGATATTCTATTTCTAGAGTAAGAAACTTTAAGGGGAGCATTCATCCCTGATTTGCCTATGCCGGCGAAAGAGCCAAATACATTCTCCCTTTATATAAGCTTGATTTTTACAGATACTCGGTTTATAATAAACCTCCACATTTAAGTTAAAAATATAACAAGTCACTCTCTTGTTTTGAAATCAGGTGAATAATAAAATGTGAATTTGAACTTCCTTGAGGTGTGTCCCTAAGTAGGCAGAGGGAAAGGAAGGTAAAGGGCACGGGAGAGTGGGAAATAACCAGCCAGTTTAGTTTTTCACTGTCTTTTACATTGTCCTGCTTCTGGTTGAATTTCTATTGTAACATAAAGAAAATAATCAAATACAACTACACAGAAACTATCTGCTAGAATTTTCTTTCTTTTATTTCTCTACAGTTAATTTTCTCTTTTACCTTTCATAGACAGGCAGTCTCCTACTTTGTTTTACCTTTTATAATGCTCTTAGGAGTGTTCTCTCTCTCCTAAGATTTTCTATTTTATTTTTAAATTTTTTTGACATGCAATATTATATTATTTTCAGGTGTACATCACAGTGATTAGATATCTATACAACTTATGAAGTGATCATCATGGTAGGTCTAGTACCCATCTGGTGTTATACATAGTTATTACAGTATTATTGACTATATTCCCTATGCTGTACATTACATTCCTGTGACTAATTTTATAACTGGCAGTTTGTACTTCTTAATCCCCCTCATGTTTTTCGCCCATTTCCTACCCCCTTTCCATCTGGCAACCATTTGTTCTCTGTGTGAGTTTGTTTCTGTTTTGTTTTGTTTACTTTGTTTTTCAGATTCTTCCTTTAAGTGAAATCATATACTATGTATCTTTCTTTGAGATTTTTTATTTTAAATCTTTAAATCTCTTAAACCATATTTTCTTTACATATTTAAAAATCATAAAAACAGCACTATTTTTTAAAATTTGGGCATTTTACCAGTTGGAAAAAAATATTCTACCTTGTTAATTAAGTTATACAGTGATATTTTTCTGTTTCTTTCTAATGGGAAAATCCAAGAATACATTTTCTGCTTGGTGGACATCTCAAAGACTTCTCCAGTTTTTACCTTTAGGGTGCCAAATTCATGGTGAATTTTTCAGCACTCCGAGAGACACATAGGACACACAGTATCTGGTTGTTCATATATTGATGACCAAGTTGTGTATAGGGTGACAGAAAAAGTGTATCCAACAAAGTTATTTTAGAAGCAGTACATCAGTAAAGATAGGGAAGTTTCTCCCTAATGTAGAAAGCTTCAAGCCTGAGGCTGTCAGTTATATTTATATTTAATATATACATATATATTATATTGAATTCCCAATTCCACTGCATGTCATATAGGTTCAGTCTAAGGAAATACCACGAGCTGCTGCCATCACCTTTGGTAATGCAGTTATGTTTTTAATTCACTGAAAGGAAATCATTGTATGTCTTGGGTACAAAGAGCAAACTGGCATGGAGGAATATTTTCTTATAAAATACTCTCTTAATAGACTAAACCTAAGGATTAACTGCACATATTACACAGAAGTCATTAACTGAAATTGTTCTAAATGAATCCTTTGATAGAGACATGATGTTATTTCATTGTCTAGAGTTATCTCAACTTTGATTTTCACTAATGACTAGTTGGGCTCTAAACTTAACACAGAATCTAAAATACTAAGTTTAAGCAAGTTCCCATGAACCAAGTAATTAAAGAAAATATATAAATATATTTGTTTCTAAATTGAAAATGCAGAAAAAGCAAACTTTACTTACCATACTTTACAACTCTCCGGAAAAATACCTGCCTGATTGTATTTTTGGATGTCCAATACTCTACCTGTCAACTGTTTTTGTTGTTGTTGCCAAGTCTGCCTCTGACTCAATTGCTCTACTTGAGAAATTAAAACTTATGGGAATAAAGACTGGAGGGAATTGTGAGATACTTTCAATTATGTGATCCTATCTTAAATAATTTACCATGAGTTATAACATATAAACTAAGGGAACTTTTTTTTTCATGGAAAGTAGGAAAACATTATAGAGAATTGGTCTGAAAGTTATTTCCCAAATAAAAACACTGTCTGAAAATACATTAAGGACAAATAAGCAATTTTGTAGGTGTGCAGAGAGATGTGACACATTCTTTCTATTAATAAATCACAACAGCTTGATTTAACCGTTCCCCTTTTTGCCCTTCACCAACTCTAGAATGAAAGAAATCAATAAATAAGATTACACTCAGCGCCTCACACAATTTTTTACCAGTTGGGGGCACAGCTATCCAATTATGGTTTGAGATTTGCTGAACATTTATTACCATTTTTCCCAATTTATTCAGAGGAAACTTTGGGAGGCTTATTTGGTAGAGGCAATCAGTAGTGCATTAATGTAAATCAGTATTGATTGTGCTATGAAATGCACTAAGGAATACAGTGCACAAAACAGAATAGCTACTTTTTAATTTTTTATTTAATGACAGACAGATGACCTAAAAGAGAAAATTTCATTCATTTCATGAGAACCAAGAGAACAATGTAAAACATGAACTACTTATGAAAAAGTCCATAATTGCCATATTCTTATTCCAATAAATAATTTCAATTATTTTTATTAGGTGATATTAAAAAAGTAAGTATGTATAAACTGTGGAAATGCCTATAGGAAAGAGTCCTATAACAAATTGTAGGACTCTTCACTTGTATATTTGATGAAAATAAAAAAGCTTCTTAATATCAGTATTAATATTCAGAAATTCAGATATCGCTGATTATAGTTCCTCCATTCGACAAATGTTATCTGTGCATTTAGAATATGCCAGGATCTGGACATATACCGAGATATATCAATGGGCAAAATGGTCTAGGGACATTGACCTTGAAGACCTTACATTTTAACACAGGGAGATAGGGGGAGAAATAGAATTTAATAAACAATTAAAATACATAGTAGATTAACTTGTTATGGCAAAAAGGAAATGTAGAGCAGGAAATTAGGGTTAGGGGGTCATGGCTGAGGAGGCAGCTGATAGTATTAAAACGGTGTCCAGTGAAGGCCTTACTGAATCAGTAAGAGCAGAGTGAAGATTCGAGAGAGTCAGCCAAGCAAATATCTGAGAAAAGAGCATTCTGGACTGAGAAAAGAGCCAGAGGAAAGCACTACATTGGGAGGATGGAAGACTCATTTGAGGAATAGTAAACCAGTATGCAGGAAGAGCATCAATTATGGGTGGAGATCATGACAGATGAGCTCAGACTGGACGAATTTGTAGACCATTTCTAAGATTTCAGCTTTTACATTGAGTCAAATGGAAAGCCACCTCAGGGCTTGCGTAGAGTAGCGGCATGATCTGACTTACATTAAAGGATCACTCTGGGTACTATGTCTCAAATAGATTAGAAGGACACAGCAACAGGAGAAGCAGTTGATGCATGAATCTAGAGTTTAGGAGAGAAATTGAGTGTGGAGAGATCAGTTTGGGAGCTATCAGCATATGTATATGGAACTGGATGAGATCAGGAAGGCACTATTTTAAACAGAGAAGAAAAGAAGGTGAGGCTTGAATCCTGAGGAACTTCAACGTGAAAAGGTGTAGAAGAGGAGAAAGTAAGTAGCAAGAGACCAAGAAGCAACTAATGACAGAGGAGAAAAACTAAAATGGTTTGGTACTCTGGAAACCCTATATCTTGGAGAATACAGTCGTGACTGTATATGTCACGACTATGACCGTCAATAAAGTTAGAGGCCCTAGGTGGGCCTGATGGAGGAGCTTCATTTGAGTGGCGAGATAGCAGTAGTTTTAAGAAGGAATAGTAGTAATTGAAGTAATTTTAGGAAGAGGAATTCAAGTCAATAAATATAACATACTATAATATATAACTCTTGAGCTGCTTTCTGCAAAAGGGAAAAAAAGAGATGAAGCAGTGGTTGGCACAAAAAGTGGTGTAAAAAGCAGTTTGTTCGCTCTTTTTAAATAGGGGAAAATAACAGCATCTTTTTAAGCTGAGAGAACCAGTGGAGGGCAAACAAATGATGGTGTAAAAAAAGGAGAAATGTTATAGTCAAGTCCTTGACTAGTCAAGATGACACGAGACCTAGAAGATAAGCTTTAAACAACAGCGTGTAGAGCTTATATATGTAACAGATGATGCAGATGTTAGATGTGGTAAGAGGCTGTGACTGAACATGGAAAAAGATAGAGATTAAAGACGTAGACATTACACGATTCTATTTGGGCAATTAAGAATAATCCAAGAGTTGTGTTTATTTATCAATATCAGTAATTTGGTACTTATCACTTATTAAACCATGATAACCTTTAGCAAAAATCCTAACAATCTATACTATCCCAGGTCAGCAAAACAAAGTGCCATAAAATGGGTGGCTCAGAAAAACAGAAATTTATTCTCACAGAGTTCTGAAAATCGAAGCCCAAAATCAAGGTGTTGGCAAGGTCATGTCTTCTCCGAAGACTCTACGGGAGGATTCTTCCTTGCCTCTTCCAGCCTTGGGTAGCCCCATGCATTTCTTGTTTTGTGGTAGCATACATTTAATTTCTGCCTCTGTCATCACATGGCAACTTCCCTCTCTGTGTCCAAATTTCCCTTTTGGTTTAAGAGCACTAGTCATATTAGAATAGGGGCCCACCATACTCCAGTATGATCTTAACTTATTACACAGCAATAATCCTATTTCCAAATGAAGTCACATTTAGAAGTATGAGGGAGGGTAATTAAACTTTGACATATCTTTTTGAAGGTCACGATTCAACCCATAATGTGACCTAACCTAGTTTCCTCTTCTATAAAAACTGCAAAATACTACCTGTTTAATGGGAATTAAATGTGTAGTGTGCTGATTAAGAGTTCAACTTCAGAAGTCGAAGTCTCTCTGTTGCTTTCAGAGTGGACTTGGGGAAATCGGTGAACTTCTTCAAGTCTCAATTTCCTTCCATGAAATGGAAATAGTAATAGTTCCCACTCCATAAGGAATCAAATTAGATAATCCATATAACATATTTAGAGACTTATGTGACACTTTTTCCTGTGCCTGACACATAGTTTTTACTCAATAAATGTGAAAATTGTTATTATTATCCTTCTGACTGCTTCCTTTTCTGGAAACTCTAAGAGTTTGTAATAGTATATATAGCATAGAAATGCTATATATATTATTATGTTGGATGATATCAATCTAATGGATCAACATACTAAACTACTTTATAAATTATCATATGTATAATTCCCCATCCCTTCTAAAATTTCACGCAATTTCTTAATTAATAGTTTATAATTGTGACATTGTGATTTATGTTAAGATATGTATATTTGTTCTTCACATTTCTGGCACAGCGCTCCTAAAATGGTTGTAATTTCCTGAGAAGAGGACAATAAAGGTGTCTCTTTTTATGTTAATGAGGTAACTTTTGAAAGCACCTAGGGATGGGGGCTGGTTGCCTGAAGAACCTACCATGTGACTACAGGGGTATAGCTTTCAGTCCCATCCCCAGACTTCCAGGGAGTGGAAAGGGGTTGAAGGTTGAATCAGTGATCAATGATTCGATCAGTTTTGCCTGTGTAATGAAGTCTCCATAAAAACCTCAAAAGATGGGGTTCCAAGAGCTTTCAGGTTGGTGAACATACAGAGATTCGAGAGAGAGCATGGAAGCTCCATGCATTTCCCACATCTTGCCCTATGCATTTCTTCTACCTCGCTGTTTTTGAGTTATGCCCGTTTGTAACAAACTGGTGATCTAGTAATTAAAATGTTTCTCTGAGTTCTGTGAGCTGCTCTAGAAAATCAGGCAAACCCAAAGAGGGGCTCATGGGAACCTCTGCTGTATAGCGAGTTGGTCAGAAGCATGGATGACAGCCTGGACTTGTGACTGGCAGCCAAAGTTGGGGGTGGTCTGAAATCATGACCTGTGAGATTGATGCTATCTCCAGGCAGATAGTGTCAGAATTGAATTGAGTTATAGGATGTCTCGTTGGTGTCAGAGAACTGCTTTGTATGAGAAAAATCCTTCCACACATTGTATCTGGAGGCAGAACCTGAATAACCAATGTTAGACGTAGTTGTCGAATGTAAAATTGTGACCAGGTATCTTTGTAACCTATGCTTTTGAATATTTACAGTCTGCTAAAAATAAGCAGGTAGTCAGATGGACCAGTTCTGAATTGCTTCATCACTATTCCATTTCCCTAAAAGTATGAATGACACATAGTTGGTTAGGGAGAGAGAAGAGGAATAATTAGGGTTATTTGAGTAAATGAGTGATGTTCGAATTAAATGAGGCAAGTGAAATTTAGGCTATTTTCAGCATTTTTGAAAACTGCATGAATGCACTTAATGACAGACCATAATAAATAGTGAGCTATTACAAATACTTAGATTCTGAGCACTGTACACAAAACTTTATCATTACATATCAAGTTAATTTTTCTTGAATCATCATTAAATTTTCAGAGCTTCAATAAATATTTGAAATAATATGCAGAAAAGGAAAAATAATTTAGGCATGCAAGTCATTCAACTATGACTATAAGGTATAATTTGCAGATCATCACACGGTTGTTAGAGAAAGAGCTGTCATAAAGAAAAAAAACAAAAAGAAGAGTAATAGTTAAAAAGAATTGGAAAAACACAGAAGGGGAGGATAAAACATTTAAAAGTAATGTGAAACAGAAGAGGATTGGAATTACAGTAGCATCAATAAACTCTGCCATGAAGCAGAGAAAATATTACAACATGAAAAGGCCTAGTAAAAAAGAATTAAGCATCTGTGGGAGCAGGAGAAAGGTTATCTTTAAATATCTAAGGCTAGTGCTTTGCAGCACTGATGAAGAACTCTATCTGAATTGCTATAAAATGCTAACATTTAAGCAAGGAAGGAGGTCAAAAAAGGAAGAACGCTGGATTTGGGTCTGGAGACCTGGGCTTTAGTCAGGCCTTAGCCAGGGGTGACATAAAACATATTGCTCAACCTGAGTGCACGAGCAGCGCTCAAGGGCCTTCTGCTGTACCGTGGGCTCACTCTTTAGATGCTCGATCCAGGCATCTTGGATTAAAAACTATGGGAAACTGGCTGCGTGCAGGGTGTTTTGGAGTCCTTCAGGAGGCTAGAGGCGGTAGTTATGGTTACACACTAAGCTGCCTCAAAGAATTTTTTTAACAGGTATGTCCAAAGTGGTGCATACCATCGGGATACCAGTGGAGCCATGAACTAGCTGGGTGAAATGCAAAACGGAGGCAGCTGGACTGACGGTTCCAGCAGCCCTTTTCAGCTGAGACGGTCTATGAGTCTGCGTATGTGTATGTATATGTGTGTGCAGGCACGTGCAGATGAATCTGTGCATATGTTTTGATTTTTAGATTGACCTAAATTGTGAAGTCAGTAGTCCCAATTAAGGAAAAAAATATCTTTTAGTACAATTAATTGTAAGAAGCAGAATATTCTTTTTTTACAAGTAGTAAGGCTCTTCCAAAAGCATGGAAGCATGATTCTCAAAATTCACATGGCTTGCAATACCTTGTGTTGTGCTATTTATCAAAAGTTAAAGCAATATACTGGCACTGCTTATAGCCCGTTCTCATCAATTTTCAGTATCTTAATCGATTTTGAAAGTTCCTTGTACTTAAAGCATTATTTGTCTTTGTTTTTGAGTAGATTTGCTATAGTGTGCTCAGTGTCTATGGCAGATAATGTAAAACACCCATTCTGTAAGGGGAGAGCAAGCCTTCTCTTTCTGCATATGTGCATTGTTACTTTTTCAGTGGATTTTAATTAAGCCCTTCCTAGTAGAGCACACTAGTTAAGAGGGAGCTCTGGAGTCTATGGTTGTGAATATAGACATTACCGAATCTCACGGCCTCTATTTCCTCTCTGTGACATGGAAGCAAGGATACTCCTCTCTCATAAGACCATCGTGATGACCGAATTAAACATTCCACACAATATCCTGCTCAAATTGCAGGACACTTAGTAAATATTTATTAAATGTTAGCTATTCCTTTTATGTGCTGAGCACTGTGTTACACCTAGGTCTCCCTGTGGTCCTGTGTGGCTTTGCATTTCTTTATATAGAGTAATCTCATTTGTCCTCATTACAGCCTGCTGTTTTTTTAAAGACACCATTCTCTAGTATTTTGCAGCTGTGCTATACTTCTCAAAGGTGAGCCTTGAAAAGTCTGACAATACAGTCAGTTCAGCTCTCCTCATCCGCTGGCAGGTGCCTGGGTAGCTGGTGCTCATCAGTCTACCATTCATATCACTCCAGTAAAATTTAAAATCAGGGATTGAATTAGGTTTTATCTGTTGTTATGAAAATTATTTTTTTAAGAAAGAAATAGAATACACGATAAGCAGTTTAAATCTAAGCAAGCATTATAGAATCACCAATTATATCTGTTCTTTAAACAGAAATGGTGACTTGTTTGTGATCATCATTAACGAAGTAGACATATGAACTGAAATTTCATACATTTCTTTACTATAACGGCGTGGCAGTGTTTGTCAAGGCAGCAATTCTGCCAGACTTCTAAGTTCGTCTATCTTTATATTCAAGCTTCTTTTCGACTACTCCTTAACCATATGCCTTCCATTTAAATTAGTCCGGTTCTGTAATCATTTCCTTCAATCTTCTCAAGCGTATTCCTGTCCTCATTTCCTCAGACTCTCCTTCAGTTTTCATCGGAGTCCTGTCCTTTTTCAGGAGAAGGTCGGAGGTGAACAGTATTGATCGGCAGAGCAAAGGCTAAGCAATTAGTTCCCTGCCATTCTTAGGGTGAAGTCTTAGGGAAAAAAAAAAAAAAAGAAGTTCTTAAGTTCTTCCTAAAACAATGGACAGTCTAGTGTTAACTAAGAATGCTCATTGCCTGCTCATTCCCATCAGCAACTGACTGATCCCAGATCAGTTATTAGAGTTCAGACCATGTAATAAAGTTTTATGTAGATACAAAGACGACTAGGTAAAAGAAGAGATTAAAGGGGTCTAAGCTATCAACTAACTGTAAGGCACACTGTGTACCTGAGAACAAAATTCTCGGGAGACTCCAGCTTGTCGCAACCCTATGAATGGGTGATGTCCACAATATCCTGTACTCAATATACCTGCTCAGCTCCTATAGGCTTTGCTTATGGTTTTCATGGAGTCAGTCCATCTTATACTTCATCTTTCTCTTTCCTGCTGATTTCTATTTTTCCCAGCATTACTGTATTTTCCAAAGAGCCCTCCCTTCTCATGATGTGCCCCAAATAGCATAGCTTGGTTTTGTCACTTTTAGGAAGCTCATCTCTTCCTTCTCCTGAGACTTCACACCTCATCTAGTGCCTCCTATGGACCAAGTCTAACATAGAATCAACTGTAAAGGAAAATGGTTGTGTAGAGTCTCAACTCTAATATCTCAAAGCCAAGTTTAAAAAGGTCCGCTTGGAACAGAGAGGGATCAGTTTGACAATTGGCAAGACTGCCATGAGCTCTCAAGGCCCTTCCCGGTCCCACCTTCTCAGTGAGTTTTCGCTAACAATGCTTGCTCAAATGTTTTTCTCCTGACTCTGATTCCTTTTGTACTTCCTGTTTGCCTTACATCCTTACATTTTACGGGAATTACGATGTTCTCAAGTTATATCATGAAATGCAGGACTATCATAGGAAGAACACGTTTGTATAAAATACATAAATACATATGAAAGATTTATTTCTTAGCTAATTGATGAGTTCACATACTCAGAATCTTGTGCCTTCAAAATGAATATAATTCCCTTGTATGCAGGACAATTATATTCACTTCATTCAAACTGATTAGATTATATAATAATACCAGCCATAAAGTAGTTATCTGAAAAAAGTTATTGAAATTATTTTTCCAAACCATCTATTTCTGATAGTGAAACAAAATACAGTCCCATTAGATGACTCTTTATTTTAAATTATCCAGAAATCCTATAAGTGTAGACACAAATAGAACTTTGGATGAGTATTCATTGATAGTTTGTAAAAATGACCCAGCAGAATTGTCACGGTAAGGTATATTTCAATCATTTGTCTCAAATCACAGTGGCATAAAATCTAAGACGTCTGTCTGTGAGAAGCATTCAGAAAGTATAACATCATCGTGAAGGACTGATTGCAAAAACAACTTCAATTCTTCATTTCACATTCACATTACAACCCTTTTCCACATAGGAAAAAAGTGCAGCTTGTTGCCTGCGTTGATTTAACTTCACATAAACATGCTCCTTGAGGCAGAAGCAAATCTGACTGGTTTTCAACATGAAAATAAAATATAAAACCTGTTCTTGGAGTTATTTCTGAACAGAACTTGTCTCTAATCCTGATTTAATAGAAATGTATACATAAGTTGGACTCATCAAACAAATCTTAAGCTAACTACTGCTCAAGAACAATGTTAATATCACATGTAGGAATGCTACATTTTCTAGGATTTGATATGCCTAGTGATCAAGAATTACTCTATTTTGTAAATAGAAATACCATTACTAAAAACAGAATGCTATAGATAGAATGATGTCATTTGTTTACAAAGATTATCGATATACCAGAGCAATGAGAAAATAATAATAAAAATGAGATATTTTGTGGCAAACTTTGGAGGTGAGGTTAGGACTGTAATCTGTGAGTCATCTAGGGGTAAACACTGCAGCCACAAGCGCTGCTGGTGAGTATTCTCGGGGCAAATGGGAAATGAGTTAAAGGCCATGGATCTAAAGAGGAGTTAAGCTGATTTACCCACCCCTTTAACGGGCTGGTTTTATGACTTGCTTTGGCCAAGAGAATGTTGTAGAAGTAAGAATGTGCCAGTATCAGCAAACATCTCAAATTCTGTGCCTTTCCTTCCTTCTTTCCTTCCTTCCTTCCTTCCTTCCTTCCTTCCTTCCTTCCTTCCTTCCTTCCTTCCTTCCTTCCTTCCTTCCTTCCTTCGTTTTCCTTCTCTCCCTCTCTTCTTCTCTCTCTCCCTCCCTCCCCCACCCCTCTCACTCACTCTCCACCTTCTCCCCTCCCCACTCCCACCCCTGCTGGTCTCAATTTCTCTGAATCTTGCCACTGCCATGTGACACATCTGGAGCTAACCTGTTGAAGAATGTGAGACTCCATGTGGGAGGGCCGAGGTGCCCCAACTGACAGCCAGAACAGTCTCTTAGGAGACTCTTGATTGCATGAGGTAAACCAGGCGAGGCCAGAAGAACCATTCTCTGAGCTCTGCTCAAATTACGAACAGAATCATGTGCTAAACAAATGGTGATATTTTAAACTACTACATGTTGAGGTTGTCATGCAATAGCTAACTGATACAGTCATGCTAATGGACAGTCAGGCTAATGGTTTTAGAACAACCTGAAGTAGATTCAGTCCAACTGTGGCCTGAAATCTGATGATTTTAGTTATCTTTGTCTTCATATATTGCTATTTTTTCTTCTCCTTAGCTTAGAAATAATGTTTATTATTTTGCTATATCACTTTCAAGTTTCCATGCCCTGAGAGTCTCTTGTATGGTTAATAAGGCATTTTAGTGACAGAGTAGTCCAGTTGAATTCTAGACATTCTCCCAGACAATTAACAACACCAAGTCAAAGCTAGTAAGCAAAAATCAGCTACAAAATTACTAAGAAGCACGCATGCAATTTGCAAAAAAGTAAGACATAGTGCAGATTGCATAAAATTCAAGATCTTTTGGAGGTCTATAAACATACTGAGATGGGAAAAAGCAACACAACACAACAATAGATGTTTGACACCAGCTCACAGGAAAATTTTAAAGGACAATTCCTTAGACAATGTTATTTGGATTTTCTTCTGGCTTTGTCAACATTCTGAAAACACTGCATTGTCCGATCCAAGCTCCTGTTACATGACAGGAGCTTGATTTTTCTTCAAATGTACTAACTGATAAATCACTGATATTTATAAGTACGGGCTTAATTTGATAATAGTGTGCTTTTTCTTTTTTAAAAAATTTACCTCTGAAAGAAGTGTAAAATAAAAAGCAAAGGCCAATGCTTTTTACAAAGTGCCTATGTTTATTTCTAACCTTTGCATTCAATAAACCTCAATTAACAGTGTGTCGTACTTGTCAGCTTCAGCCTCCCTGCAAATCATGAGATGTAAGACTATAAAAAAGAAAAATGTAATAAAAATACAGTATTTCATTTGTTAGGTATTGACTTTTCCAGAAATTAAAACTTTACCACTAATATAGCAGCTGTTTTAAATAACTAGTGGAGTTTATGGAATCATGTTATACAATTCAACCATCACCTTACTTTTATATATTTTCAGAAATAAATTCTAAGTTAACTCATATATTATTTTTCTCAAAATAAATACTTTTTAGGATATAGTGTTTTGATTTTGTTTCAGCTGTAGATTAATTGTTGGCATCTTTGGTGAGATTATCCTAAACTAGTAAAGGAATTAGTAAAGAAAAAGTAGTAATTTCATTGTTCTTTCAAGATGTTACTAAATTCATTAAAGGTGTCTTTTATGAAGTAATCTTGTAGTGAAAGTACACTCAATGATTTTAATTCTTGTTATAAAAGAATTTCAAGAAATAAAGAAGACACTTGAATCGGGATCATTTTTAAAAGGCTGACTTGTAAGATGGCAAATCAATCTGCATAAAATTGGAAAGTATAATTTTGAGGAAAAGCAGCAAAGTATTTGATAAAATTATACTAAGAACTATTATGTATTACTAAATGCAATTACTGGATATTTTACATAAAAGGTATTGATATGATTCAGAAAAACTTATGTTTTTATTGAAGGTTGTTTGATAAACTGAGTACTTACGGTTTTCTTAAGCTCAGGACAAAAATTTATATCATAAATACCAGATGTGTAAGTTTATTCTGTTTTAATTAGAAATATACGTCAAGTACTTAGATGACACCACTGGACTTTATTACTTTTAATTGTTTCTTACATTTATGCCAGATTCTTATTTAATTTGGCTAGAGAAGGACATTAATGTAGAAACATGTAGATTTAAAAAATCTCACAAATGATTAAACACCAAATGCTATTATTTTAATTGTAGCATCCACATTGTATGGAGATGCCTAGATAGCCACCACCATTGAAACACTGTCAGCGTGTTGAATGCTCAATAATAGTAAAGAGATGTCAAGAATCACACTAACAACATGTCAAGCCATAGAACCTTCACAGAGGAGATGAAAACAAGTATTGTTTTCTTGATTACAATGCCTCTTAATGTAAATGCCTTTAAGTGTAAAAAAAAACAAACAAAAAAATAGTATGATAGGGTTTATCAGAGGATCATCATGCAACCACCGTGAAATAATCATCCATAGATTGCTTACATATCCAAATGTTAATCTCTTCAGGGAAGCCTTTCCCAATTTTGTAGATTAAGTCAGGGCCTTCCAGTTAAACATTCCAACAGCACCCTGTAATTCCCCTTCATAGCCATTGAATAGTTAATTGCATAATTATTTATTGTGTGCCTCTGCTCATTAGAGGGAGAACTTTGTGAGATGAGGGACCACAACTGCCTGCTGTGTCCCTATAACCTAGTACAGTGCACAGCACAGAGTGGTCGAACATATGAAGAGATGAATGAAATAGGAACATACATTTGCAAAGCACAGTGGGTTTTTGCTTTTATTCGAAGTATATTCCACGCTTTCTTATGCTGTCTACATACCAGCATAGGCATTATATTTATAAATAACCTTGTCACATTCTTTAAAATGTCTGCCTACTAGCCTTCCTTCAGGTTTTTGTCAGGGATTTATTTTTCTTCTCTCTTCCTGAATAAGTTATTATTATAATTTTTTTTTTAGTGTAGTCTAATTCTACCTTGGGAAGAGGTTTGTTTGGTTTTCCCCTTCCTGCTCCAGAAACAGCAATTAATTATATTTTACACTTATTTTTCCACTTCAATCAATAACTGCACTTACAATTCTTTTAAGCTCTTCTGGTTTTTTTTTTTTAAAATAGCTCTTATTATTTATTTTCCTGCATAGACAGTATAAAACAAACCGTAAGGAAAATAAACTAACTGTAACTACATAAGATTTTAGATTTCTTGAGCTGATATAGTAGGATAGTATAACAAGACTGGTGTGCACGGTCAGTCCTAAAATTTTGTACATATGACACAGACAAGATTATTCTCAAACCGGGTCCATGATGCCCCCAAACCTTCCTGGACTGAAGGTGCTTTCCTTATCTGGAGTCTCCTCACTCTAAATTTCTGCCTCCTGAAATCCTAGCCAGTATTTAAGGCTAAAAAATACCTACTTGACTTTTTCTTCTTTCCCATTCATATTTTATATACAATTCCAATTCATTCAACCAGTCATCAAATATTTCTTGAGTATCAGTTTCCAGATACTGTACAGAGCTTTCGCGACATGGTGATGAATGAGACAGAGTCCAGTCAGTACTTATGAAGCTTGCAACATAGAGATTGCATGATACATTAAATATGTTATTTTCAAAAAAGAACCATTGTTGATGGACCTGCATAGGTAAAATCATGCGTCTGGCACACTGGCTGAATAGCAAAAACTCTATTGAAGATGACATTGTAGTTTACTTAATTATTAAGAGAAGATTCCTCAGAGGGAAAAAATAAAATTTGGAGAGTCTGGATATATGACCCAAGGAACTCTCTGTCCTTGGAAATGACATCTTTCTCTTGCAGGTAGACAGTGATTTGAAAAGCAGGGGCTCGCCCAAGGCCGCTGGAAGCAGTACTAGTCCTTTGGGCCTAGAGTTCGTTTCACCTCCCTACCTTGGAATAGTGCCCAAGAGGCCTGGCAAATAAGCTAGGTAGTAATTCTGACCTGATTCGCCAAAACATTCAATCTTAATGTACTTTATGTAGTAATTTCTCATTGGTTCTCCCTTTGAAAAAGCCTGTCAAAAGTACTAGCTTCTCTTAAAGAGAACTAAGGGAAATGATTTTTATCCTTTTTAGGCGCCACAGTGAAATACCGAGCCTATTGAAACAATGTAAGAGGAGCAGCATCTATATGAGGGGGAAATAGAAACTCAGATGGGTAAAGATAAGGATCCTTAGCAAGCTGCCAAGTCTAACTAGATATTTCTGAGCTAAATCTTGCACATTTTAAATCTTATGTTAGTGATAAATATTGCCTTCCCTTATGACAGGAGGAAAACATATAAACTGTTGCCACCAATGAAAAAGGATTTCTGGTTTCCACTTGGCTCAGTGTGGCAGGGTCTGGGAGCTAGTGAAGGAGCTGGAGAGCCACACGGGGAAGCCTGCATCCACACGGGACATGGCACTTTGCGAACTAGACCGAGGAACTAAATATCCAGGATGAAACAAGGTACCGTGTCTCAAGCTCTGGTGTGACTTTGACAAATGTTGGTGTCAGAAATTGGAATGGTGGATGGACAAGATTTTGCAGCTGTAAGTTGATTCAATATGGACACTTGGTCACCGGTTAGATCTGATAAACCCATCTACAAAGAGCTGAAGCTTGCCTAGTCGACTACAAGCACAGGGGAGAGAACTCAGTTTCAGAGAAAGAGTTTGGCAAGAGCCCAGAAGGATATAAAGGTCCCTGCCCAAATATCTAACACACTGTGGGATAGAATCCAGAGTGACATCTAGTTTTTGAACTGGACCAATTCGAGCAACTGAGAGATAAGAACTCTAGAGAACCATTTACCCAGGTTTGACTGGATTTGGGATTTAGGAAAAAGCCATTTTTCCTCAAATAGAACTGGCTAACTTATGTTTTAGCAGAAAGTGGGTAGGACTAAGGCTGGAGGTAGGAGATTATCAGCACATGTAAATTAAAAAAAAATGGGGGCAGTTTTCCTAATGTTCTCCATTAGCAATAATAACTCCCTTTTTCCGACTTCCTGCAGCTCCTTGCTTTCTCATGAAGTATATACCATTGGGACTTGAATAGAATTTTATACTTCTATTTTCCCCCATTATAACATTATATATGTACGTGGGGCAGAAACAAGTTTGTGTGGTATGGGTATAATAACTGCATTTAGGAAGGTCTCAGTAATGAAAGTAAATGAAATAATCCAATCAGTAAATGAAGTGGATTAAGTCCTTGGTAGTATTTTTTTTTTTACTATATATCTTTTTTCAGCCGAACCTGGACAATCTTATTTATTTTACTAGTGGGACATGTTTTCAGGATGGAACTAGCAGTGTATATTATGTTTTGTACTCTGGACTCATCTGCTTTGCTCCTAAGGGTGCTGTCATGGGCTGTCATTTAGAGAAAAAAAAAAAGTAAATGCATTCAGGTTCTTTACTGGAACAAGAATAAAAAGGAACTACTTTATTAAGTCCTTAAATCTCAGTTTAGCATTCCGCATCCTTCCTTTTCCAATGCTGAAAACTTCAAATTTTAATCATGACCTTTTGTATAGCTCCTGACGAATTTTAGATGGCAAAAAGCAGTCAAGCAAAGAGATTAAGTAGACTCTCAATACATTTTGTTGATCAGAGTTGTACATGCATCTCTTTTCCTTTCCTCTTAAGTCAGCCATGGAGTTATCATTTAAAACTCATTTAATGAGCAGTAACTCTCAGTAAATCAGCTTTAAACGCAAAAGGCTTCGAGAAGTCAGCTGCATGATTTAGAGTTAAAATAATCACTATTTCAAGCACAGTAGTTCATTAATGATAAGTCCAAATTCCCCCCATACATTTCTTTTTAAATTCTCTGCCTTCTTTCTAGACTAATTTTATGTTTCTCAACTAAAGACATGCCTTCATTAGGTTGATTAGCAGTCATAGGAGGCAATGATTTGGTAGTGCTAATCGTCCCATATCTCACATCTCAAATTACATAATCATCTAATTTCTGAGGAAAACTTAGCTGTCAGTGTCTTTCTTAATATCCTTTTTCTTATAGAAATTTTGGGCTTATTAACAAAGACAATAGATTACACATTTACATATATAAAGTTTTAGAGAAGATATTTGTACTAACCCATTAGGAATTATTATGCATTAGTAGCTACGCTGCATGTAATAAAACTTATTTTCTTAATAGAACTTATTTAAATAAAGCTTATCATTATATTTAAAATACAAGTTCAGTTATTTAGAGAAATGTACTCACTCACCTGTTTTTAAAACTCATGAACAACTTTGTCTGAGCATCCTAAGTATAGAGAATGATTTTATTTTACTGCAGAAGATATTCGACCAAAGATTCTTCTTGGTAACACAGAACATCAACTTTTTTGTTAGGCAGCTTATAAAACATACAGTGGAGACATCATGTATTAAATTATAGGACATGGAAGCCCAGAGAGTTAGTTGGTAATACATCCCTGGAAACACAGCTTTTTAGGGGCAGAGCTGAGAATTGGATATTCAATCAATCTGGACTTTTAATTTTTTGTTTGTTTGTTTTCACCTTGTCTTTAAAATACATGTCTTTGTTATTTAACTATATGAATTGATTTATTTTTCCTAATGATAGGCTTTTCAATTTCCCCTTTCCTCCCCAATCATGGTCTCTTTAGTGTAGTTGCTAGAACATTGGATTCTAATTACATTTTTGGGCACATGGACAGTCATATCAGCAAATCATGCATTCATGGAGTATGTTTGCAGATTTAGTTCTCCAGTACTCTGGATCCAAAAAGCTTATGCTTATATGTTTTTAAGTCAATTGCTGATGACTTTTTCCCAAGATATATGATAATTATATCAACATTGTATGATATATATCACACATATGACATGATAGATTATATATGTGTGTATGTGTGTGTATATATATATATATAATATTATGATGTCATATCCTTCGTTTGACTACTTTCTCTGACACAGTGCTGTAGGAGTCTCTGACACATCTTGTACTTTTATAAGCTAAAGAAGTCAAATCTCTAGCCTCTTCCTCCTTATTACTCTGGTCCTTGAGTCAGTCCTTATTGCTTCTTATGGATCTCCAAATTCTTTGTCTGGGATCCATCCTTTATAAAATTTTTTGTCCATTCAGAGATCTAAGAGGTCTTGCCTATGAAGGTTAAATAGGTCTTTGTTCCTATTACCTTCCCGTAAGTGCCAGTAACTATTATAAATAACTTGATACATGAACATTTCTTTTTGAATTAGTGACTGCTCTGGGAAAGTTGTAGTCAAGTTCTTAGTAAAAATTTTCACATCTCTCAGTAACATTCAAAATATAAGAAACAAATTGAATTAGCAAATTGTGTCTATTATATCAGAGTAAGAGCTCTATGTACATTTCCCAGAAGATAATGTTTAAATAACACATAAAATAGAATGTGCAATGCTGGCTAAATTGCCATGAGAAATCTTTCTAGACATGCTTGCTTGCTGATTTAATATTGTCGATAGAGAATAGTGACCTGACTTTATAATCTGCTATAAACCTTCACTGCGTGCTGACTATATGCCAAGCAGAGTCTAAGCGCTGGGAATGCTGTGGTAAATAGAGTCTGTGACATTCAGAATGCACATCATCACAGGGGAAGGGGAAGACAGGTGATAAGCACATAAACAAATAAATACAGAAAGTAGCTTTAGGTACTAATAAATGCTATATAAGAAAGAAAAAAGTATTAACATGAAAGAGAAGGAGTAAAGACTATTTTAGCTAGGAAAATCTCTCCAAGAAGATGCATAAATTGGGACTTGAACCATAAAAAGGAGGCAGCCATGAAGACATCTCCGGGAAGAGTGTTCCAGGTAAAATGATCACAAAGTTTTCAATCTGAGGCAATAATGAACTTGATTTGTCCAAAAGAGAAAAAGGAGGCCAACATGTCAGGCAACACTCACGGTAATGGAGAGAGGTAGAATGAGGCTGAAAAGGAAGGCAAGAAATTGACAGGCAATGGCCCGTCTTTACACTTTAATCACGTTACAGCACAGCTGACGTGACCTGATGAGTGTGTTAGAAACATCATGTGGCTCCTGAATACAGGGCTGAAATGGAAGGGGCTTTAAATAAAGGAGTTATATTGTGAAGGTAGTACAGTAATTAAATGGAATATAGAAGTAGCTTGGAGATGGTGAGAAATGAGGAGGCTTACTGATGGACCACAAAGTGAGGAAAGGAAAGAATGAGATCCAGGACTACTCTTTATTATTTGATCTCAGCAATTAGATGGTTGGTGGTTCCATTTAATTGATTGAGGAAGATTTGGGCACAGGAAGAGATTTAAGAGGTGGCTGTTGAAATAAATGATTTAATCTTTGCCATATTAGGTTTCAGTGCCTATTGGACACTCAAGCTGGTACATTAACTAGACAGTTATACAGGCCCAGAATGTCAGAGAGTATTCCAGAGGGCTGAAAAGAGAGAAGAAAAGAAGGAAAACCAAGGAAAAAAGCCAGTGAGGTAGAAGGAAAACAAAGAGATTGAAATTTCATGGAGCCTTGATGATAAAAAAAGTTTCTGAAATTTAAGAGTTAGCCAACCATGTCAAGTAGTGTTCAAGTACATCAAGGATAGAAAATTGGCCATTGACTTTGGCAAGACACAGGTCATAGATAACCCTGAAGAAGGTATTCTAGTTAAGGTGATGAAAATGGGAACTTGCTTGGAGTTAGATTGATGGAAGGTGAAGAGGTGTAATTTGCTAGTGTTACTAACTTTTTCAGGAAATTTTGCTATAAAGGTGAGATCTATGGCTTCAATATAGTGGTATTTGTAGTTGTACACTTCAGTATTTTTAATTAGTTGGATTAAGACATGTTCAGTGTATGGATGGAATGACCTGGTAGAAGGGAAGAGATATTGGTGGTAGAAGAGCAGTGCTGTAGGGCCTTTCTTCCAAAAGACAAAAGGAGTAGCATCCTGAGAACAGGTGAAAGGATGGGGCAAGGCCAGTCTTCCATCTCCATAAGAAAGAAGGCCAAGTATTCAGATATCAATGCACCTCAGGTTGTAGTATTAATGGTGGCAAGATGATGTGGTAATCCTCTGACTAATAAGTTTCTCTATGAAAAATTAATAAATTGAGAGGTGAAGGATTAAGAGGGCGAAAACAAAATTTAAGGAATAAAGAGAAAGTATGACATCTCCTAAGAGGGAAAGTGAGATCAGATTTCCAGATATTGATAAATTAATAGAAGCATGACTAGAAGCTGTTATCCCTAACCATTTCTGTCCTGGAAGAGGAAATACAGAAGGTAGGAAAAAGTCTCACTTTTAAGTAGTTACTGATGTAACTTGCCACTTCCTGGTGAGTTGTACACAAACCCCTTCATATGTGCTCCCCTAAACCAAATGAACTATGCCAGCTCAGATGGTTCTTAGATTACTCAGAGTTTCAGAATAATTCTATACTTAGAGAAGGCTAGAAAAACACATAAGTAACATCTGAACTTTCTGTAGCATTCCCTGGAAGAGAATAGAGGTGACAGCAGAATCCATGGATCTTAATTTTCCAGAACATTTTTCTTGTTCTTATTTTAAGTTGAAATAAGCCTAGTTTAGAAATGTAAATAACCTCTGATGTAGAATATCCTACAACAATGAACACTGTGTACATTGATTAAAGATGATAGAATGAACATATTAAAGGACAGCTTACTACCTAAAGAAGTCACAAGTGGGTCACCTTCTGAAGAAAATCTTAGAGACAGTCCAGAGGATGAGACTAAATTCCAAGGTAAGTATGACAATAAAACAATTGTTGAGAAGCAATACTTCTACATCCTTATGGACAAACCACAGAACATGTTTAAGATATGAGCTACTGGATATAACAAGTGGATTTTCCAGACTTTGCCACTCATGGCATCACATAGAACTGCCAGAGCCATCATTTGTAGATGTCAGTCCAGGGGTTTCTTTCTGAACTAAAGAATCAACAACGTTGGCCATTGTTGTCCCTGTGTAACAATAGTTATGCATACGCCTGGGCGCAGTAGTAATAAGGTAATGATTACGGTAAATTAATCTATTATTCATGTTTTAGACAATTACAAAAAATTAATCCTACTTTAAACACATAATGTCAACATCAGGTTTTATCTTTAAAATATCATCATTTATAATAATATCACTGCAAGTAAATACGATTTAATTTCAAAATACCTAATTTACGATTTGAACTTCTAGAAGACAACCTATTCCTAAGTATAAGCTTGCCTTTAACATAAAATGTATTTCTTTCTAAAAAACGTGAACTATTTATTTATCCCATCCCCAGTAATAAAATAGTATGCGCGCTTTACATGAAGTGTAGTCTCTGCCCCACATTAAGCAGTATATACTTTTCCTGTTTTTTTTTTAATCAAGAATAATCTATAAAATTACTTATAAGGCTTTCTGAACTCAAGACCGCACAATGTATAGGATCATTTTCATTGAACTCTTGACACTGACCATAAATGCATCAGTCTATCCATTTACTTCATAAAACTATCATTTACATTTATATTATGCTTTTAAAAGATATTTGTTATAATAAATGGACTTCTTTCTTGCTAGTTTTAGGCCATACATATTGCTCTTTCACCTTCTCTCTCACTGTGGGAAATGTAAAATTTACACCTACGACAGATGCCAAATACCATGGCTACTTCAGAAGTCGAATTAAACTTATAAAGACATATCATTTTAAATTGCAAAGCCACACAGCCCCAGAGTGACACTTGATTCAGTTCAGCAGTTCAGAGCAGGGTATATGTAAGTGGTAAATTGATACTAAAATCAGTTGCTCTGAGGGGAGCCAAAGTAGGAACACCATAGAAAAGCGCAACTTAAAGAACAGTAGAAAAAACATTTCTGTGTAACAGTGTCTCAAACGTGGTCTCTTATGGAAAACCTTTTTCTGCTCTTTGAACCACATTTGACCTTTGTCATATAGATTGATTTTCATACTGCTATTTACAGTGCATTCAGCATTATGTTGGCATAATTTATTCACATTTCTTTCTATTCCTCAGAACTATAAGGTTCTCTGAGTTTGAAGACTAAATCTCAATCATCTTTTTGTTTCCAAGATTTCTTGTAGAGAACAATACATAGTGTGAATTCAATAAGTGTCAAATGAGTGTATTAAAAATGCCACTTCAGGCAAAATGATATTGTAGAGAAAAATAACAGCAGGTGGACTCAAGCTATCTTTTTTTGGCATAGTTTTAGGATAAAATGAGATTATGCATGTGAAACATATATAAGTATGGATAAATTCCTGGTACATACAAATTCAAATGTTAGTTGTACTACTATCCCTGTTCTTATTTTATGACAGGATGTATCATATTGCATTATAATTTTGACTTACTTAATTTCTTCTACATTGAATGCGAGGGTAGGGATAATGTCTTAATTCATTTTATATCCTATTGTCCAGTTGATGCTATGACACGACATATGACGGGCACTCAAAAGCTTTAGCTGATTTAGCGAACACATTAAAATAATAATACTAAACATTCACTTAGTCTTCTTCATCTATTTTTCTAATATTTGTTTTTATGCCTCTAGTGATCAAAAAATATTTAGTATCTTCTCTACCGTTAACAAAGGTGGAAGAGAAAAAATGCACTTGTGCTTTCAAATAATTTACAATTTACTAAGGAAAGAATAAGAAACTAGCTATATTCAGCTTTCAGTAAAAATGATCATTTTAGAAAGGGAAAGGGGAAGAAAGCAAGGACATCTAAAGAAATCTCTCAACCACAAGCATTTTAGGAAAGAAAAAGTATTTATTTCATAAGGCAATCTTTCCAGACAGATAGAAGGCCCATAGAATAAAACAAGTCAGCTTTTCAGTTTTATCTATTCAATTGATCTTTTCTCCTATAAAGATGGCTTTATGCTAATGAGCTTATGTGTGTGACTATGGTTTCTTAAAAGAATATTTTACTTCACTAGCAAGTGTGAAACATAAGATGGTTGAATGTATTTACATTTAGAATGTACTGTTTTGAATAAATAACGTGATAAAGTTTTGTTCTCATTTGCAGTTTTTCTTTTTAATTCTTGGGTTGCTAAACTTAAAGCCACTAGGAAAGATGAATCATTTAAACTACTTAGAAATAGAAACCTTCTGTAATGGGTTAGCCTTAGACATAAATGAGCCAATTAAAATGAACTCTAGCTACAGCTGTTGCTACTTCAGTGGAGAGGAACCAGTGAATAGGAGGTTCTGACTTCTAATATCTCAATAGGGACAAAAATTTCTGTGAGGGAATGTGCCCTGATTACAAGTGGGGGCGTCTCCAGTTTGCATTCTGTTCATTTGGGTGATGTTTTATGACTGACTCGACTTGTTGGCTTTTTCCTAAATTGGTAGCTCAAGGGCAGTTACAGCCATGGCTCAGTTCTCAATCACATCTATCTTGAGGTCAGAGTCTAGGACATCAAGTGTATCCTGGCTTGGGACCAAGGATGAAAGTTAAGAAGATGGACTCTTGGTGCCCTTCCTTCATTTTTTGTTCTAAGGCTTTCCTAATAAATATGTTCAGAATTTAAGTACACAGCAGCCATTAAAGATTCAATTTGCTGATGTGAGTGGATTAGGAAGGTTTGGGATGGAGGTTTTTTTCCTGCCTAAATTCTTGAGCTGAAAAACAATATGGACTAGCTTATTATCCCAGTGTTTTCTACTTATACATTTTCAACAAGATTTTTCTATAATGATTCATCTAGGACATACAACTAATAGCATCGCACAGCAACTTTACAAAAAAAAAAAAATATTAGAGCCATAGGTACCATTCTTGGTCTTCTTCCCCCAAAATAGCAAGAACTAAGGCATAAATATATATTTATTTTACATGTGGTTTGCTACGTTGTAAATCACATGCTGTAAAATAGATTTCTCATCAAAACAGACTTTCCAGTTTCAAAACAACCAATTTATAAAAAGTTGCCTGTACATCCTCAAGCTTGTAGACAGTGTGGCAGGGCCACAGCCACAGTCTTACCATAGGTAATTACCGGCAGCAACAGAGTTGAAAACAAGGGAATCGTGAAGGAGCACAATAAAAAGAGCACTTGATGCTGATGTGAGCATTTGGGCTGACAAGTAGTGTTCTCATCTCGGGGAACATAGACTGTTACATCACGTAGAACTGAGAAGTCAGAAACCCAAAGAGTCAAGCATTTAGCATTTCACAAATCACTTTCAAGCACTCAGATAAAGTGTGTTAAAGACTTTCACTTATATAAAATAGTCCTCACATGTTTCCCCCTCACCATCTCCACTGCCACTTCTTAATTCAGTGATTGTCTCATACAGTTTCTTGCCCCAGCTACTGAACCAGTCTTCTAGCTGCCAAAGTGATCTATCTGCTCAAAATTGGAAAAAAAATTATTAAAGACTTAAATTTAAAATCAGAAACTGTGAAACTTTGAAGAAAACATAAGAGGTAAGCTCCTGGACATTGGTTTTGGCAAGGAGTTTTTGTTTGTTTGTTTTGTTTTTTGTTTTTTGTTCTTGACACCAAAAGCAAGAGGATAAAAGCAAAAATGAACAAGAGAAATACATTGAGCTAAGAGGTTTCTGTACTGCAAATACATTAATATCTCCATCAACAAAATAAAAGGCAGTTTACAAAATGAGAGAAAATGTTTGCAAATAGACCACAGAAAGCATATCTGCTTACAGTATGAGAAAGTGCCTTGTTGGACCTCAGGAAGGAGAAGGATGATTTGCACTTTCCACAGCTCTGCACATATGTATATTTGTATCACATATGATGCAAAACCACCCTGAGCGTTGATTTAGAATTACAAATAAGTTTTAGTGAGTAGATGAATTCATAAATATGGAATCCCCAAATAATAAAGATCAGCTGTATATTCTCTTGATTAATATGAACACAAAAATAGATAGCTTACAGCATTTTTCTATTGCATACTTGTTTGTGTTTCTTATCTGTGAGAACAGTAGCCCAGAGTATATCTAATAATGGTAGTTGATGCTTACTACATGCCATTATGCCAAATTACTGAAATATAGTATTTAACTGATTCCAAAGAACAAATGTTATAAGATTACTATAATTTTACCCTCGTTTCATAGGTATAAAAGAGGCTCAGAGTTTAAAGACTTTACTCAAAAGTACATAGTGAGGAAATGGTCAATCTGATTTAGAAAACAGGTTAAAAATAACCCGGAGTAAGCACTTTACATATTTTTATGTTTTAAGAGGTTCTATTTAGAATATTGGATATGAAGAACATTATCCATTAGGGAGGAAAGGCAAGTAATTCTTCACCTATCACTTTAACTGAAATAACATTAAGTCCTCATACTTTTGGGGTTGTTAAAATGTGAAAAGTTGATCTTAAAGTCATTCAGAAAATGTACTAGCTAAATTACTTCTGACAATTTTGAACACAAATGATGAGTGCATACAAGCTGTCCAAGATATTGAAAGGCTATGTTAATTAATACAATATATCATTGATTCATGAGTGATATTACAGTTCAGAAACTAACCAGTGTGCATGGAGATGATGGTAAAGGTAATGTTTCTAATAAGTGGAGAAAAAAAATGAATAAATGATATTGGCTTAGTTGGGTAGCTGCTTGAAGCAAAAATAAATTTGGATCCTGACATAACCTACATAAAAATAAATCAGAATTGAACAGATATTTACTTTTTAATAAACAAAGTATAAAATATAAGAAAAAATTTGGAAGAATTTTTGGAATTTTTAGATCTTAGAATGGGAAGTCACTTGTAAGTATGATTCCAAACCCCAAAACTATTAAATAAATTGATAAATTCAACTAAGATAAAAATCCACGCATTAACGTAATTCAAATGAGATAAAAAAATATTTTAATTCATAGCATACAAAGGCCAATTTTAATACAAAAGCCAATATAAATCAGTAAAAAATAAATCAATAACATAATATTTTTAAAGAATATGGATACTTGACAGTTCGCTTAAAATATAATTCACTCAACATAAAATTGTGCTCATAAGACTCATATTAAGGAAAATATAAATTAGAACAAGTTGGTACTTTTTAAAAGTCTGTCTTGCTAAAGATCTCATATTGAAGAGCTTGTATTGCTGGTGGGTCTAAATGTTGATTTTTCTAGATGCCAAAGATATAGCATAAAAAGAATTCTATAAAAAACTCTTATCTTCTTGAACTTAGTATTTAAAGGCTCTGACAACTAAAAAGATCAGTATGTCTGATATATTACAAATTTGATAGTCAAAAGTAAAGTGGAGAAAAATCAAGTTAGAAAAGAGAGTATAAAGTGTTAAGAGGGAATGTTATATATTTAAATAGATGAAAATACAGGCCTCACTGAAATGATAACTTTTAATAAAAGCCCTGAAAGTGATGAGGGAGAAAGCCACATGGATGGCAGAAGAGGGTTTAAGCAGAAGAAACAGTAAGTGCAAATGGCCTGGGAAGTTTATTTAGCGTAGTAAGGGACTACACAGGAGGCTGGTGTAGCTAGTGTTGAGTGAATATAGGGAGATTATTAAAAGATACTCTCAGACACACGATCAGATAGTCATAAAAAGTTTAATAACTTTGCAAAGCTGAGAAAATGTATTAGGGCACTGAGAAAGGACTTACTCTACCTTTTATTTAAAAATTTATCACTTTGGCCATAGGAGAGTCAAGGACAAAGCAGCAAGGTCTGTTTTAGTAAGCTGTTGTGATGATAGTCCACATGGGAGAGGACCATGGCTTAGCCCAGGGAGACTGAGGTGGAGGTGGAGAGTAGTGGTCCAATCTCAGATATATTTTGAAAGTGAAGCTGACAGAACTCCTGTCAAATCAAATATGGATTTAAAAGAGAGACACCTCACCAAAGAAGATATATGGATGGCAAATAAACACATGAAAAGATGCTTAAGATCATATATCGTTGGGGAATTGCAAATTAAGTCAATAACGAGATACAACTACACACCTATTATTAGAATGGCCAAAATCCAAAGTGCTGACAATGCCAATGACAAGAGGATGAGGCACAGGAGCTCTCATTCGTTCCTGGTGGGAATGCAGCATGGCTCGGCCACTTTGGAAGACAGTTTGGCAGTTTCTTACAAAACTAAACATGGTTGTACCTTGTAATCCAGCAATTGTGCTCCTTGGTATTTACCAAAAATATTAAAAAAAAAATTATGTTCACACAAAAACCTACATGTAGATATTCATATCAGCTTTATTCATAATTGCCAAGATATGGAAACAGCCAAGATGCCCTTCAGGAGCTGAGGAAAACATTCATAAGGAGAGAGAGAACAGGTTTTCAGTTCAATGTTCTTGAGAGTTTAAAGGGAAGGGCTTGGTCTCGTAGCAGAGACAGTAAAGTAAACGAGCATGGATTTAGGTAGGTGGGTGGATGTGAGAGCATGCAGAAATTCTTTACTTATTCTCTTAGCTTTTTCAGTGAATTAAGAAGCAAGTCTATGACCTGAGAGTAAGTATAAGGAAAGTATAGTAGTATGAGGAGAGAAGAGAAGCTATAAAGTGGTGGGAAAGGAAAACAAGGGAGTGATTACCTAATGCCAGGTGGCACTAATGTCCCATTTAAGGTTAGGGATCATGAATTTAAAATGAGACTTGTCAACATGGTTGTAAGTTTTTCTCTAGCCACTTTTTGCTGCACTGACAGAGGTGCAGCGTAAGGAAAAATTGCATTTAACAAGTGTTGGGGTTTTATCAAGGGAATACATTATTAATTGAGAGAATATAGTCATTGAGAATGCATAAGGACAAAAACATATAATGATGGTGACTGTCCAAAGAATTTAAACAGGGAAATAAGGGAGTGGGGATATAATTAGGGTAGGGATTATGAGAAAGTGTTAGAATCAATGAATACTAGGTTTTAGGATGGACGAAACATTATTGGAATTAGTGGACTATAGAAAGTGACCTAAAAAGTAGGGGTAGGATGGTTGAAAGTGAGTTTGCATGGGATCTGCAGTTACAGATAATGACAAGGTCTATACCAAAAGTATGGGTATAAGAGTGAGTTAGCCAAGGGGTAGTGGAGGTCATGGTCACCTGGAAGGCAAGGCGTTAGCCGACTTAGAGACTAGGACATTAAAATAAATTAAAAAGACTATCCTTGCAGATACTGAAATGACCAGAAAATCTGGCATTGTCAGTAAGTCGTAAGCTAAAATGTCTCAGGAAAGAAACAAGTGATTTCAAGGCCAAAGAAGACCACAGTGAATAGAGCAAGTGGGAAATCTTTTGTCAATGTAACATTCATTGCTGAGGGCTTCTATGAAGTAATGGAGGGGGAATAATATGGAAGCTGTGTCTCTCGAGTATTGTGGCTCAGGTCATTCTTTTAACAAAGACTGGTAAAAGGAGGTGGGGAAGGAAATAAGATATGCAATGCCATCCTTTCTGTTATTTGCATGTTTATCATACATAATGGCACTTGAGTCCATCAGATGGAAAACAAACTGTGGTGTTTAATGAGAATCTTGGATTTAGACCAAGGTTAACAGGCAATGGAAGAAGGTACTGAGAGATGTCATAGAATTCTAAAACCTAGAAATGAGAAATCCTGGACAAATTCAGATAAGGGTCTGTTTGATTTAATGTGATTATTACATGCTATCCAGAGATTGAACCATTTTAAGACTTTAAGTTTCTGTAGTAGGAAAAGTATGGTATGACTACGAAAAATGAGAGGAGGTCTGAACTTCCTGGAACACAGGGACCGAAGCAAGGTTTTGGGCTAATGGGGCGAAAAGACAGATTTTGTTTGGAAAACACTACAGTTTATTATTATTTTTTTCTTTTTCTTTACCTTTTAAATTGCCTTTGAACATCTTTTGGGGAGAAAGGAAAGTCCCTCTCTAGTTTGGTCCCTATCATTTTCCATTATCATACACCATCGATCCTCACAACTACACGGGTTCACATGTTCACGTTACATGACTGCAAAGCTTTGCATGATAACTCCTGCCCACTGCAAAGGAAGCGTGGATCCATTGTTGTGCAAGTTTCAGAACTCAGCCTGCACCTTGTGTTCAGCCATAAGTCCCACGCTTTAATGATCTCGAGTAAACTTAAAAAGCATTACATTCAGGAAGAGACCAGACACAAACGAGGATAAATTGTGTGATGTCATTGTTATGAAATGTCAGCAGAGGAGTTTTAATAATGATTCATTCCCCTTGGGGAAGGAGGTGTATACTGACTGCAAAGCCACAAGGAACTATCTGGGTTGATGAAACTGCTCCATATCATGATTTGAGTGGTAGTTCCATAAGTATGTACATATGCAGAAAGTCATGAAGCTGTACAAATAAAATTTTTATAGTTTACTGTATATAGATAATGTACCGCAAAAAATTTAAGCAGATGAAAAACTGGGAAGGAGGACAACTAGACCGCAATTGGACCAAATAAAATACACCCACTTCCCATCACTTCCACACAAGATGAATAAGTGCTAGTTGAAAAAAAAAAAAAAAAAGGAGCCTGGGGAAAATAAACTGAGAGCTGATTCTTTGGGGGAACATAGTAACAACTCTTCAAATATTTAAACAACCACAAAGCAGTCGTGAGGAGAGAGTAAGCCTGTTTTTCCTTATGTCCTCTGGAATAGAAGTAAAATTGGTGGGTGGAAGCCAGAGACAAAGATTCCACCTCATTATAAGGAAGAATGTCCTTAACATAGTAACTGTCCATGGATAAAGTAGTTTTTCACTTGAACATTGATTTTCAGCTATTTCTCTAATAAATTTTCAGAACTATTTGTTTAAGTGAAGACTTACATAGAAGTTCAATTTGTAAAACTAGGTATCTGCTGTGGCTGAAGTGGGTTCTAGAGACTTGGCTACTTTCCCTCCCCAATATGACTCCTGGACAATGGCACCGAAGAGCCGAAACTTGCAAATGTTCACTAAAATGTTACAATCAGATGTTTCTTAAAGTCTATTTATCTCATATTCTATGAATTTAGAATTTGAAGATTAAAGGCTTTTGACTAGGTCAAAGCATCTGGGGTCAATTTTTTGTTTTGGTGTGTATTTGTATTTTATAGAGTATTAAAAGATGCAATAAGCTTCTAACTCATAATGCTCACTTTGAAGAGAATGGGAAAATTATAAATTTGCATATGGTTTTAAACTTACTAGTAACTGCAGAGACATGACAGAAAGAAATTATATTTAACTGAACACATGGCAAATTGATAAAATGTAGGTAAGGAGAAAGACTGGCAGGATCACAGCCCAGCTGCCCCGGTTAAACAGTCTGGTACTAAGGCTGGAACTCCAGGTGTTCTTACACAAATCAAAGAAGAACTTCAATTTCACACGTGAAAGGATGGAAGAATAATCCTTAAGCCAAATATCAAGTTTAGATGAAAACTTTGGTACAACCATAATTTACTTTTACAGACAGTTCAGTTTCCTAAAACTCATACTGCTCTTATTTCTAGTTTCTTTAAAAAAAAAAAAATTGAATAGGGCATTGCGTAGCTGCATTATACGCTCTTCTGTCCAAGTTAAAAAGAATGATACTAGTTATACTGCACATAACGTAAATATGTTATAACAAAAATAATAATTATAAGTGACACATGTTCTTGTGTTTGTACTAGGTACTGAGATAGACTCATTAGCTTTATGACAGAATATGATAGAGCTATAATGATCTCATTCAGGCCCCATAGCTTTAATTACCTACTATTTGTTGATGGTCCCCATTTTCTCTCTATTATAACTCATTCATGGATGACTCACAGATTCTACTCCGGCACTGAAATTCTGTCTGGATTTTTGACAGCATCTTCAAGAAGCATATCTTAACTAAGCTTATGCTCTTTTGTTTCCCCATCTGCTCCTTGGGAAATTTGTTAATTTTTTTTTGGCTTGTTTTATTTCTTAATTGATGAATGATACCAGCAAATACTCGTGCCAGGCATCTAGGTATACTGTGGGTGCCCGGGAGTCACCAAAGAGTTTTGAGTAGGAGAGAATTTGAAACTAGGGAATAGATCTAACTGTGGAATCCAGCTCTTATGTAGATGTAAAATAGAGGTAGAGATCAATCAGGAATCTATTTCTAAAAATTGATGTAATTTTAGCAAATGTCAGGGAACAAGAGGAGTTGCCTAATGCAAAGATCCAGTAATTAATTAAATATTGCTCTCTTTTTATGAAGGAGCAAATGTATAAAGAAAATACTTATTACATTCATAAAGAATATTTCTAGAGATGTGGTAAGGCAATGCTCCTTGGTATTTACCAGAAGAGTTAAAGACAGACATTGCATATAAAGCTCTATTATGATGAATAGTTAATGCTTCAAAAGTGAACAGAACAATAGATAATTTGGAAGAGGAAAAAATAAAAGTGAAAATTAAGGACCAGGGGATATGATGACATAAAAATGAGAGAAATTATACAGAGAAGAACAGTGAAATTCACTGTATTAAACCATTGGTACAACTTATCTCTTATGTGTTTGGCTCTGTTATTTCAGAAAGATTTTGTTATTAATAACTCTGTGTGTGCGTGTGTGTGTGTGTGTGCGCGCGTGTGACTTTAGATGTTTCCTAAAACAGGAAGGCAAATTGTTTTCAATGTTGCTGAATTAGGCAGGGGAAAAGAAAAAATAACATTTATTGCTCACCAAAACGTTATCTCTACACACAGGAAATCCTACTTTTATTACATATGTCATTTAGTCTTTCAAGAGTATATTAATTTGTTTAATAATTCAAATCTAAATTTCAAGTAGTTTAGCCTATACCAGTAGGTAATTTAACTCTAACGAAGTATGCTCGGTTTGAAGGGAGAAGGGTGATATACCACTATACTCATAGAGACAACAATTGGTAATAAATAACTAAGGTGTTGACCATATCACTTTTTGATTACTGATATACTTTTGACAGTAAAAAAATGTCTAATTATGCCAGACAATAAGTCAAACCAAAACTCTCCAGGCAAAGAGAACCTGTCATCATATAACACATTTTCAAAGCACTATTACATTTTAATCATAAATTGATAAAGGATATAAGAGAAGCTAAGAAAATTTGCTGAAATAGATGTTCAGCCTACTTTATGAAGGCTACATTACAAACAATAATATATTAATAAATTAGAGATAATAGGCTACTGCTAGAAAATCCTATGCTTAAAATTCCTGAATGAAAAACTAAAATGAAGATTATAGATTCACACATGAGTGAAATGACATGGTTTTTATCCTTTTTTGTCTTATTTCATTTAGCATAATACTCTCAAGGACCATCTATGTTGTCGTAAATTACAATATTTCTTTGTCATTATATATTTTTTCCGCTCACATTTTATAGCTGAGAAAACTGAGTTCCAGAATAGTCTAATTGAGAAAATAATAATTGAGAAAAATTTCTAAATTTTGTATACAACTGGCAGAATACGGGCTGCAAACCAGATCCTGGTCTAGCTTTCTTTGCAGTCCTGGCCCGCACTCATAGAACTCTCCCATGAGACTCAGCTTCCTCATTAAAACTTAAGATGTTTAAAGGATAATCTTCCTAGTCTATTCAGTTTCAATGCCTCGATTTAAACTTATCTGTTTCATATCTATTAACTCAAAGACTTCTTTACAGGTAAGATAGAGACAGATGTGAATGCTTAGTTCAGTCACAATATGCCCAGACGGTAAATGCCACTTTGTAAAAAACAAACAAAAAAAAATCACATTATTATATGTGTAAAGGCAACCCTACTTCCTGTGTATTCTTTTTTTTTCTTTTTACAATCGACACAGTAAAATGGCCTTATCACCTAAAGCATTATACAGATTTAATGCATTCCCTCCAAATATACCCACCAAAGGCATAGTGCTGCCTGATAACCCAGGCAGTGCCTCATATAGTAGTCATGATAAATGTAGTGTAATCCTTACAAGAAAAGAAGCACATGCAGGAGTGTTATAAAATTCTCTCGGAAATTAATAAAAAATCTGTTTAGTTGGAGAATCATTTTTAGAAATGTAATATTCAAATCAATATATGAGCTACTAAATGTTATTCAGCAATTCATCTAAATTTTTAGCATAATCATAATTTCATTAGCATTATTATCATACATAGTACATATCTATATTTATGTATATACGAATATATGTTTATATGCTGATACAATTTTTTTCTAATTAGGTGGTTTAAATAGTCATTTTGTAATACAAAAAAAGATAATGATTGAATACAATATATCAAAAGTAAAGAATAATTGCATAAATAATTATTTGATTAAATGAAATAGCATCTTCAATTTAAAATTCCAGAAAACTTTTCATTACTGTTAATATTAGTGATATTTCTGATTGGAATGCATCATAAATAATGGCTCAATTCATCAGTCATTGTTATATTTAAACTATAAAAATCTATTCAAGGTGGATCTAGCAACATTTGAAGTATACAGAAGTGTGCAGAGTGTGATTTTAAAGCACCCCAACCCTTAGTGATTAATGGCAGGATTTAATTTTATTTTATCAACTTTGCAATCTAAACTTCAAATCAGAAGCAAAAAAGAAGATAGGTAAAATGCAATAGCTTCTTTTATAAAAAAATATTTTATACACAAACATATTATATTTTTTTCTCAAGACTCTAGGATGGTTTTCCACATTTCTTCATAAAGCTATTTAATTAAATTTACTTTCTAGGAGCATAAGATTGTGCTAGAGTAGTTTAACATTATAAGGTAAATTTTAATAACAAAGCTCTAGTTGTATTACTTCTTCCTGTTTCAACTCAAAAAAATTATTCCTTTTAATTTTTTTAAAGTCGCTAGTTTCAATATTACTAAAATTTAAAGATATTGAGGTATGCTGACATTCATATATTATAACATAAAAAATGTGAACTGATTAATTTATTCTCTTGAGTCTTCTGATCAGTATAGGAATTCAGATTACCGTTGAATTAGTTTCTTTCTTTTTTGAAACTTAGAAATAAAACTTTTATAACTTGATTTTGGGGTGTGGACTGTTATTTCACCATAATCTCTGTTTCTCCCTCTCTCCCTCCCTTCTCTCTCTCCTCCCTATAATGCTACACTGTCTTTGTCTTTGACACTTGGAATAGTTTTCTGTGTCAGATTCACAAGACAAATTCCTTTCTCAGTGCCAACTTCCAGGAACTAGCTTCATAAAAGGATCATTTTATCATCAGCCTCCTTTAATATTTCTCTCCTCTCACTTTTCAGACCCATTTTTTTCTCAGGAAAATCATATTCATATTAAGTTGTAAGAAAATTTATAAAATAAAATTACATGTCTACCAGTTTTTTCACTAATGCCTTGCTTGTTTAAAAAATATCTTAAGCAGTTAAGCAAATGGCATAGGTTTATGTGATAAGGAAATGTATGCTACCCATCTAACCCATTTGCAGTATTTGTGGGCAATTTATTATTTAATCATATATTTAAAAAATATAGTGTTCTTGTCAAGTATACTTTATACTGCTCTTAGCTTTACTAATTTACTGTAGATTATACTATTTTCAAACTTTATTAATCTAATGGGTTTATTCTCTTTTCCTTTGGCTTTCTCTTCTTCTTCCTCCTCCTCTTCCTTCTTAATAAGGCTAAGGTAAAAACAAAACAAAACAAGACAACAAAAAAACCCTACCCATTAGCATGGATCACAATATAAAACTCTAAGTTAAGCAAATTCCAGGGGAATTTGTTCAAGTGATTCTGCTATAAAGACTGCATGCAGTCATAAAAAGTCAAACCACTGAATCTAAGAGACCATGATCTAATTCTACTGATGCTGTCATAAATGGATTTTAGTTTTCATTTACTGATGATAGTATACTTTGGGGGGAAATTGTACTGAATTCTCAGTCTTTGGTACTATCTTTGTATCTCCATTGCAGTTTTTCAAAATAAAATGAGGGCAGTTTCTGCAGAGTCTGCAATATTTAAAATACATTGTGAGAATAAAGGGAGGTAAAATGATGCAAATACACTTCAAAAAAGATAAAATGACACATACATTTTCCAGAATCAATGGAACAGATAGTCCTCTAAGAGATTAGACTGTTATTAGCCTCCGCTTGCCCTTTGGTGGCAAATATTTGTGGACTGATTGTAATGCATATATGGGTAGATGTTATTTTGTTAGTAGGTTTGTAATAATGACAGTAAATTCCTTAATCTTTCATTTTATTTCTATTTTATATTCTAACCTCCACCAATTTAAAAGAGAATTTATAGGCTACTTAAGTGAATAATCTTCAGTACCTAAGGCTTTTTACTTTTTGTATTTTTATACACATTTATATACACTAATTTTAGCAATTAGCTGGTGATTTTCATAAAAAGATCTATTGACCTAATATACATGTTTTTTAATTCTGATTTTTAACTAAAGCCATTCAGAAAACTGTGGAAACATAGAAGAGTTTTCACATATTGATGTCTCAAAAAGTAATTATATTAATTATTTGATTTTAATAATCTATAATAACTGAAATCATCATCATATCATAAATGATGTATAAGTAATTTACCACAAAGCATTTATCTGAAGGACTTTCTCAACTTCTTTATTGTGCCTTTTCCAAATCATGACAAGACAAAAAATAGATATTGCAGGATAAATGGGTTTTGCTTTCTACTTTCTTGATCAAAACATCCACTTTCCTCTTTTCAGAAGATCCTGGACTTATTGGTAGATAAAAATTTTTTCTCACAAAACACGCATAAAAAGCACACCATATTACCTTTTCTTGAGAGTATTTATCTGTTAAGGTACATCGTTCTCTTTAATTCCAAATATAGACATAATATGTTAATAACAAGTAAAAGGAATAGCAGTGTCACAGTATAAATGTTAAGATGTAGAGAAGTCTGAATATTCAACATAATTGTGAAACTATACTCTTCTAATTAATTCTGAGACTTTAACTTTAGCAAACAGCTCTTTAAAAATGGGCTTATAAGCCCTTTTCATTATCAAGACTTGTGAAAGCTTAATAAATGATTCTTTAGAATTCATGATATTTTTGAACATTGTTGAGCATCACTTATGTGTTTGACACACAAATGTTTTCTTCCCTTTCTTCCTCTCTCACTCCCTCATCCTTCTCTCTCTATCCCTTCCTGTCTTTCTCTCCCTTCCTTTATTATATCTTTAAAACTGTGTATTTTATGAATTTAAAAAAATTAGTTGAGAATGTCTTATCCCAAACTATGGAATGAGAATGATACAAAATTCAGATATTCAGATAATTTATGCTTAGCTATATACAACAAGTTATACATAAAAATACAATATTTGATACACAACTTATTTAACCAATAGGTTATAAAGTAATGTCTTTAGATCCAAATTTCTCATACTAGTCTAATCTTTCTTTAGCTTCCTTACCTAGGTTCTTCTAATTCTCTGGGTCCCCCTACTTTTCTTTCTTCTTCCCAGTTGCACTGGAAGGTTGTTTCCATTATTTAGGACTTTGGTATTATTTGTAGAGGAAAATCCGGTCTCTATATTAGCAATAGATTGATGTTCAATAGAAAGCTGGACTGTACCTTAGCTACATAGTCAAGGAAGCTATACTTTCCTTCTGTGCTTTGTAAACAGCAGTGAGCTTGTCATAAATTATAAAAATTTATTTTTTTCCTATTTGCATAGATCTGAAGATCTGTTCAGTATCTCTCTTACTCAGATGCATCCATGTATTGTCTCTATATTTTTCATGTTTTACTTTCCCTCCAAATCATGATAAAGGGATGAGATTTTAAAATTCACCCTGGGGATACCATATAGATACTGGATCCAAGCTGAAAAGCAGTTTGCGATGTGGCTGCCATTACAGGCCTGGTGTAACATTGTTGCATTCTGGGCCAGAGTACACAGGCATCTATTGTTTTAGCATTTTGAACACACTCTGCTGTGAACTAAAGTTTTATCAATATTATTGCAAATAAGTATTTTAACAATTAACTGTGATATTATTATCTTCATTTAATTGTTAAAGAAAGTATATCTCAGAGAAGCTTTGTCACATTTCTAGTTGTTACAAAACCACTCTGTATGAGATATCAAAATAGAGATGAAAAAGACATGATTCCTCAGGGAACAGACTTTGAGTACAGTTTTCTATTATAAGACTTTTTCTATTATAACACTTTTAAAGGAGGTGAAAAAGTGTTGTTTATTCTACAGTTTTTTTAATAACACAAGCCACTGTGTAATAAACATAAAACCCAATACTCCCTTTAAAGTCATTTAAAATTCAAAATAAAATATATTTAATAATTAAAAGCCAATCAGAGCAAAAAGAATAGCATGCCACTTTGTTTCTATATTATGTGTTTTCAGAAGTCTGAAAATTCATTTTAGAGTCACAATTTTCTCATTTCCAGAGTATTTTTATTTTAGACTTTCATCTCATGTATCATAGAATGGTCTTATGACCAAGATTACTTTTTAGTAGAATTGTGTTATTTTCAACTTATTTTTTTTACATTATATGTAACATGATTTCATTTCATTTAGAAACTACTTAATTGATTTGGTCATATTTCGAAGAAGTTATGTTCTGTGATAGAACCTCAGGTGTACTTGTTCAAATTACACACACACACACACACACCATCTTTTCTCCATAATCTTACACAGCAGAAGGGCCAAGGGAGCTTTCCTGGGCCTCTTTTTGTAATAACACTAAACTCATTTATAAGAGCTCCATTCTCAAGGCCTAGTCAACTCCCAAAGGCCCTACCTCCTCCTTGGGGGTTAGGATTTCAAGACATGAAGCTATGGCATATATCCAAGCACATAACTACACTTATTTTCATACCTTCTCTGTTAGCATGTGAGGAGAAACTTATGAGTCCTAAATTACTCCCTATGCTTCAAACTAGAATTTGCTCAGCTTTTTTTTTTTTTTTTTTTTTTTTTTTTTTTTTTTTTTTATTCTACCAATCCAGTGAAGAAAAGCATGGAATACGATATTCATTATATACCTTTATGTGATTTGTACCATAGACACTCTCTGTCTACATAGATAATAGAGATGTATTATTCACATATATCATTAGGAAAGGCTCTAGCTCTATCTAAAATGTGTAATATATTGTCGTACTCATCACTTAAAATATGGACAATGTTAAACCATTATATTTGATATCTTGGATACCTTTCAACTGTATTATTGATATAAATTCACATTCCAAAAAAGTCAGTACTGAAACAAAATGATCCAAATGCAATAAAGCCTATAAGAAAAGCAGTAATTACATTTTCCTTATTAAGCTTTAGAATTTTCTACACTGGCTTTGGGATGGTAAGCTTACATATCTTTCAGTGACTGTAGTTGCTAGTCATTGAAAACAAATTTCATTTTTTTTTTCTTTTTGAACACATACTTTGAGTACATTTCACAGTCTCTCTTGCATTTAGACATAGCCATGAGACTGAGTGCTGGCCGATGGATGTGAGCTAAGATAATGTGTCACTTCTAATCCTGAACCATAAAAACCTCCAGCAAATGTTCCCTTATGTTTTCTTTTCTCTTCTTCTAGCTTGATATTAATGTCAGGATTACCTTGGAGGTCTGAAGATGTGAGAGTCTGCACCAACTTGACCCATAAATGACCATATAGAGCGACTTCCTACATCCATACCCACTGCCTTTGTTGTTATGTAAAAAATAACTTTCTATTATATTTGAATTATCCTTGTAATTTGAGCCCATTTAATATAACAGCTCTCCCTGAATAAAACACTTCTATTAGTTTTAAGAGAAAAAAAATTATGTATATTAATGCACCATTGTTTGGTCATTGCAGAATATTACATTGATGAAGAGTTGAAATGTAGAAAATGTAGAACCATTACATTATAAAATTCTAGCAATTGATCAATATTATCAAAAACTGATGTCATGAAAGAAAAGCTCATGATACATAAAACACTCAATAACATAATTAAAAATCAATACAGTTAAATAGTCTTACTATGTGGTACACAGCATTAGTGCTGCATTTAGAAATCAAAAGTATTTATTCCCTCTTACTGAGAAGTCACATAAAATAACTTGTTCCAAGCTCAGTTTTGCTTTTCTTTTAATAATTATAGTAGACAATGGTTTACTTTAAATCCAGCTATTCCTTATTGCACCTAATCCATTAATTTAACAAATATTTCTTGCTTGGCTACTATGTACCATGCACTGTTCTAAGCACTTATTGTACGTGAGTGACTAAAACGGACAGAGATGTCTACCCTTACAGAGCATATAATTTAGCAGAAGAGATAAGGGGAAAAATGCATAATTAACAAGTTAATATATGATATGTTGAGCAGTGACAAATGCTACTAAAAAAAGTAGAGGATGATGGTATTGTTTGGGATGCAAATTAAATAGATGGATAGGATAGATTTTTGAGGAGGTGTTGAACAATCATTATAAGGTTATCTGTGGGAAGTGCATTCCAGATAGCTAGAACAGCCAGTTCAGCAAATCAAGAATGTAACTGATAGGTTCAAGGAACAGGAAGGGGCCAATATAGCCAAGAAGGCAAGAGTAATAGAGGAATTATAAGAGAAAAGTTCAGAGAGTTAATAAGAGGATGGAGTAAATCCTATAAGGCCACCATGAGCACTTTGGCTTTCGTTAGAAATGAGGCATCACTGCAAGGATTTTAAAGGAGTAATAATATGATGTAACTTATATTTTATATTACTGCTTTGATCACCAGAACGGACTAGAGAGGAAAAAGAGTGGAAGTTCAGAGATGAGATAAAATGCTACTGTGTAATCCAGATGAGAGAACGATATAGCTTGGACTATAGTGCAGATAGTGGAGCAGGTGAGAAATAGTGAGGTTTTGTATTATGAAGGTGGAAACAAACTAAGTTTCTCACAAGTTAGATGTGGAATATATAAAGAGGAAAAGGAAGATTAGTTTAAGGTTTTTTACATGACAAACTAGAAGATGGAGTTGACAAGAATCAAGATGGGAAAGGCTGTGGTGAAATAGGTTTTAGAAGAAATATCAGGAATCTAGCTTGAGGTGTATTGAGTTTGAAATGTCCATTATTCATATAATCGGAAGTAAGTAAGTCATTGCACATATGAATGTGGATTTGGGGAGAAGATCTGAGCCAGAGATAAAATTTGGGATCCTCTGCCATGCAAATGACATTCAAAGCCAGCAGACTGGATTAGATCACCATGGCAGTGAGTGTAGATAAATGTTAGACTACCAAGAACAGAGTCTTGAGCATATTAACAAACAGAAGTTCTGGAAAGAAATAGCAGACTTAAATGACACATCAGACCAGATGGATTTAATTGATATTTTAAAAGTACTTCACCCCAAAGCAGCAGAATATACATTCGTGTATACACAAAACATTTTCTAAGACAGAAAACTTGTTAGTCCACAATACAAGTCACAATAAATTTAAGAAGATTGAAATCATATCAAGCATCTTTTCCAACTACAATAGTATGAAACTAAAAATCAATTACGAGAAAAAAGCTGAAAAACACACAAACATATGGAGTCTAAATAACATGCTGCTAAACAATGTATGGGTTAACAATGAGATCAAGAAAGAAATCAAAAGATACTTTGAGACAAATGAAAATAAAATTACAATGACTCAAAATCTATGGGACACAGTGAAAGTAGTCCAAGAAGGAAAATTTATAGCAATACAGACATGCCTCAAATAAACGATTTAACTTTATGCCTAAAGGAACTAGAAAAAGAACAGCCAACAAAGCCCAAAATAAATAGAAGGAAGGAAATAATAAAGATCAGAGAGGAAATAAACAAAATAGAGTCTAAAAAACAATACACAAGAGAAATAAAACTAAGAGCTATTTCTTTAAAAAGATAAACAAAATTGATATACCTTTAAGTAGACTCATCAAGAAAAAAGATAAAGCACCCAAATAAATAAAATGAGAAATAAAAGAGGGAAAGTGACAACTGACACCACAGAAATAAAAAAGATTATAAGAAAATTCTACAAACAATCGCATGCTAAAAAATTGGACAATCTTGAAGAAATGGATAAATTCTTAGAAACTTACAATGTTCCAAGACTAAATCAAGAAGAAATGTAAAATCTGAACAGATCGATTACTACTAACAAAATTGAATTGGTAATCCAAAAAGTCCCAACAAACAAAAGTCTTAGACCAGATGACTTCACAGGTGAATTTTACCAAACATACAAAGAAGAAATAATACTTATCATTCTCAAGCTATTCCAAAATATTCAAGAAATGGAGGGTTCTCAACCTCATTACTCTAATTCCAAAGCCAGACAAAGACATTACAAAGAAAGAAAATTATAGGCTGATATCCCTGATGAATTTAGATGCAAAAATTTTCAACAAAGTGTTAGAAACTGAATTTAGCAAGATCATACACCATAATCAAGTGGGATTTATTCTTGGGACACAAAGCTGGTTCAATATATGCAAATAAATTAACATGACACACCACATAAACAAAATGAAGGATAAAAATCATATGGTCATATTAATAGATGTAGAAAACAATGTCTGACAAAATCAAGCATTTATTTATGATCAAAACTCTCAGCAAAGTAGGAACACAGGAAACATAGCTCTACATAATTAAGACAATATAAAACAAACCCACAGCTAACATCATACTCAATAGTAAAAAGCTAAAAGCATTTTTCTTAAGATCAGGAACAAGTCAAGGATGTCCACTTTCACCATTTTTATTTAACATAGTATTGGAATTCCTAGCCACAGAAATCAGTCAAAAAATAAATTAATTAATTAGTTAAAGGCATCTGAATAGAAAAGGAAGTAAAAATGTTTTCATTTTCAGATGACATGATATTATATAAATAGAACTCTAAAGATTCCACCAAAAAACTCTTAAAACTAATAAATTCAGTAAAGTTGCAGGGTACAAACTCAATATTTGGAAATCAGTTGCATTTTTATATACCAAAAATTAATTATCAGAAAGGGAACTTAAGAAAACAATCCCATTTAAAATTACATTAAAAAATAAAATATCTATGAATCAATTTAAAAAAGGAGGTAAAAGATTTGATCTCAGAAAATTATACGAAATTAAAGAAACTGAATATGATACAAATAAAAGGAAAGTATGTACCATGCTCATGAATAGGAACTCTGTTAAATGTCCGTACAATCCAAAGCAATCTATATATTCAATCTGTATCAAAATACCAATGGCATTTTCACATAACTAGAATAAATATTCCTAAAGTGTATATGAAACTTCACAAGACCCTGAATAGTCACAGCAATCTTGAGAAAGAAGAAAAAAGTTGGAGGTGTCACAATATCTGATATCAGATTATACCACGATGCTATAGTAATCAAATCAGCATGGTACTGGCATAAAAACAAACACATATATCAATGGAACAGAATAGAAAGCCCAGAAATAAACCCACACCTATGTGATCAATTATCTATGACAAAGGAGGCAGGAATATACAATGTAGTAATGACACTCTATTCAACAAATGGTGTTGGGAAAACTGTACAGAATCATGCAAAAAAAAAAAAAAAAGAAACTAGACTACCTTATTATACCTATACCATATACAAGAATCAAATTAAAATGGATTAAAAACTTAAATATAAGACCAGAAACCATAAAACTAGAGAAAAACATGAGACATAAACTCTTTGACATTGCTCTTAGTATCATTTTTTTCTTTCGTGTCACTTCAGACAAGGGAAATAAAATAAAAATAAATAAATAAATGGGACTACATCAAACTGAAATTTTTTTGCATAGCAAAAGAAACCATTAACAAAATGAAAAGACAATGGGAGAAGATATTTGCCAATGATACATCCAGTAAGAGGTTAATATCCAAAATTTATGAAGAACTCATACAACTCAACACCAAAAATCTAACAATCCAATTAAAAAGTGGGCAGAGGACCTGGATAGACCTTTCTCCAAAGAGAGTATACAGATGGCCAAGAGACATATGAAAAAATGCTCAATGTCACTAATCATCAGAGAGATGCAAATTAAAGCTACAATGAGATATCACCTCACACCTGTCAGAATGGACATATTAATACATCAATAAAAAACAAATGTTGGTGAGGATGTGGAGAAAAGAAACCCTCATGCACTGTTTGTAGGATTTCAATTGGTCCAGCCATTAAGAAGTTTCCTCAAAAATGTAAAACTAGAACTATCTTATGTCCCAGAAATTCCACTTTTGGCTATTTGTCCAAAGAAATCCAAAACAATAATTCAAAAAGATATATGTATCCTATGTCCATTGCAGCATTATTTATAATAGCTAAGATATAGAAACAATCTGAATGCCCATTAATAGATGATTAGATAAAAAAGAAGTGGTACATATGTACAATGGAATATTACTCAGCTATAAAAAAGAATAAAATCTTACCATTTGTGACAACATGAATGGACCTGAAATGTATTATGCTAAGTGAAATGAGTCAAACAGAGAAAGACAAATACCATATGATCTCACTTCTATGTAGAACCTAAAGAAAAAAAATACATGAACAAATAAAAGAAAAACAGACTTATAGATCCAGAGAACAAACTGATGGTTGCAAGATGGAAGGGGTTTGGGAGAATGAGTGAAAAAGTTGAAGGGATTAAGAAGGAAAAATTGGTAGTCACAAAATGGTCATGGGAATGTGAAGTACATCATAGGGAATATAGTCAATAATATTGTAGTAACTATAGGGATGGGTACTAGGCTTATTGAAGGGGATCACTTTGTATATAAATGCCTAACCACTATGCTGAATAGCTGAAACTAATGTAATATTGAATGTTAACTGTAATTAATAATAAAAAATAAATGAAAAGAGAAGTTGGGGGAAGAAGGAGGAACCAGAAAAACACAGGAGAAGAAAAAAGCATCAGGAACATGTGGTATTTTTGCAACCAAAGGAGAAAAAGCTATTAATCAAATAATATTGACAGGAGAACTGAATCAAACAAAGAATTATCATGGGATTTAGCAAATTAAGATCCCTGTTTCTTGGGCAAGAGCAAATGAAAGTTTTGTGAGAGTAAAGTGGAGGGAAGGAGAAAAATTAGAGAGAATATAGACAAATTTTTGATAAAGTTGATAGAAAAATTAGCAAAGATGAGACAGTAGCTGGTGAGGAAATAAATTATTACTTTATTAGTTTATTATTGCAGAGGAAGGGCTGATTTAGAAAGACTAAGGAAATGCAAAGTAGTTAAGCAAAATGCATGAAGTATTAACACAATATTTCATGATATTAAGTTGTTTCTCAGTAGAGACTAGTGAATGGACAGCAATGGCAGGGATGTGTTCGAAGTCATCTAATTTTAAAAATTATATTAAAAACATACCTTTTCAAGTGTGAAAGTGAGAAAAAACTAAAATAGTTTTTTACTCTATTTTGTCTCTGCCTTTGAAATAACAACAAGGATTTATCAACATAACAATTATTTTATACATGACTAGGGGTAAAAATTCAAAAACCGTGGGAAACAATATAGCTCATTCCTGTTTTTTGGAGATTAAATGTCAGAAACAGATGTTGGTTCTTCATTATTATTATAACAGAATTTTACTGCTAATCTTTCATTGAGAACTATCTAAAACATCCTTGAGAATTTTTAAAAAAACATTCCTTATGAAGAGCTATTTAAAATTTTATTGGTATATAATATAAGCAAATTTTAAAAGAACTTGTTAGACATTTTTCTCTAAAATATTATGTTTATGTTATATGTTATATGTTATATCTATAAATGATAAACATATAAATATAAATTTACTTTTGAATATTTTCTTATCATTTTTTCTATATCTCTTGTTTTTCTCTCAGGTATTAAAAAGTTTTTAGAATGCTTCTAGAAACAATATACTTTTATTCATTATTAAGTATCCAGTATATTCTATTGCACAGAACAGTTTTAAGACCAATGTTTATAGATAGCATTAATTACTGTGTACTTATGTGCCAGTAACTATTTTAATATATATTAATTATCTATTTAATTACATTTAATCTTCATAAAAACTTCTGTGGTAAGAACTATAATTATTTTCATTTTGCAAATGAGGAAACAAATTTAGAGATAAATAACTCACTCACTGTGGTACAGTAACAGAGCCATCCTTTGAACAAAAAGGTGTAGAGATACCCTGCCATTTTGAAAACCAACAAAATTTCATTTTGACATTGACTAGACTCATATACTCTAAAGAGTAATATATTTTAAACAGAAATAACTACCTATGAAATATTTATTATATTATATAATTGGTCTACATATTTTCTGTATTACATGCTAATATAGTTATTTCTTCCCATATAAAACATTTTACAAAATTTAGCTTGCAAGGTTTACTATTTTCTTCTTCTAATCTGAGCCATTTTGAATGTAGTTTACATGAGTCATTCAAATTCATTATCATGGTGAGACTCATTAAAAATATCACTGGAAGTATATACAGCTAATTCAACCTCTTTAAAAGTTGTTTTGCCAGTGTATGTGGTTACATTTATACTGTATGACTTACAAAGCACATTGTCCTGTAACTTCATTCTGTGAATCCTACCCTGTAGAGTTTGTGTAGAATATTCCATACTGTAAAGTGACTGCCAGTGATGACTGGGAGTTACTGCTTCCACTATCTTTTTTTAAATTTTTTTTTTTTATGGAGTTGTGCTGTATGTGCTATAGTCCTGCACTATGGAATACCCATTTTCAGTTATGACCCAAAGTGGGAAGTGAATCTTCTTGTCAACATAAGCTTAAATGATGCTCCTAGCATACATTCATACTGAGTTTTTTCCAGAAAAATATCTCACTCATCACAAAGAGCCTAGACAGTAAAAACTCAATAGAAAGAGAAAATTACACGAGTTCCATCCTACTATCTAGTAAAACAGACAGCCCACTTTTAAACAGATTATTGTAAATAAGTATAGACTTTCATAAACAAGTGTATAATGGTACAAGAGCTGCAGTTTATGTTTTAATGAATGACACGTTAATATCCACATCTCTCTGTTTATCACACAAAATTGTCAACTTCTTAAAAGCAGACCCCCATTCTCATTCTTACGAATGTCTGGGATCAAGTAGAATCACACAATAAGTGTTTTCTTAAAAAAATTCTAAAACTTTTTGCAGTTAGTTATGAAATAAACAAACACATAAAATTCAGAGGCAACACAAACATGCCATAGAAAATAAACAAACAAACGTTGATGCAAGAAACAGATGTCTCAGTTTAAGATCACAGTTGATCTGGACAAAGAACTGTCTTTAGCCACACTACTAAGACCTCATGTATAGAAAGAAAGGAGTAGATAGAAAATTCCCTTAATATTTTGTTTTTTTTTTGTAGCATAATAATGTCTATTAAAATGTATATAGTGTTTATTTCTAAATGTAATTTCAGTTACACTATGAACTCTTGTTCTGTTCACTCATAAAGCCTTAGTGCAAGAGCCACCAGAAATTTTTACACACAGCAACTTAAATTTATGGAAACTTCACATTATTATAAGAAGTCAGGATTGCAAGCCTAATATTATATAAAGTTGCGAAGATATTACAAAATACATGATGTCTTTAAAATAAAAAATCTTAAATAGCCAATAAATCACAACTAAAATCATATTTAATTTGGCAATTCCTGCATGCCAGGCATTGTGCTCATTGCCTCACATACGTGATCACATTTCATCCTTACAACAAACTTTTGAGCTAAGTGTCAAGATCACCAAATTAGGCAGCTGGAAAAAGCTGAGGCTAGGATTGGATCCTAGGGCTGCCTGATTTCAAAGCCTGATCTTTAATTAATAGACTATCAGATAAAATATTAGGGTTTAAAAAAAAATCATCATTGAGTTCATCTGTCTCTGGAGAACATGCATAACCACAGTTATAAGAAATACACCTACATCCAAATACACAAGTAGAGTTTGGATGTATACATATACCAACCTCACCAAACCTACATCAGCAACCAAATCCTCAAAGCAGATAAGGAAAATTGATTTCATAGTAAAACCTATGACACGGGAATAAATCTGGTAACAATTTTTTTCTATTGATGATTAATCTCATAGAAAACTGCAACTTGTCTTTTTATTTTAATAATCCTTTCAGCCTATTTTAATAACTCTTTTGGCCATTAAATTGGACACTATCATAAAAAAAAATCACTCTGAATTCAAAATGCTTATAATTCTAGATAATGATGTTAGTTAGGAACTGGAAACCACTGTCTTGTCCATATCCTATTGTTGACATAATTTTCCTCCTTTTGTCACATGGATAAATTTCTCTAATCCATGCATCACATTATAATAAACACATTCAATAATTATTTTAGAATTGGTATAGTGGAAATTTTATTATGGGGTCATAACTACTGTTGTCCTTAACCACTAGATGTAAAGAGATTTAGACAATTGTAAACTATACAATTGTTGGGTAGAGAAGGATTAATGATAATCAGTCAAGTTAAACTGCTGACTACATCTGAAAATTGTCGATGTATTATAAAGTATCATCAACAAATGAAACGGGCTAAAAACAATTATGCCATTTCTCACTTCAAGCCTCAGATTTCAATGAAGTGTCAATGAAGACCTTTCTCTTTGTGGATCAAAGGCAGGAATATTATTATTGCTTCGGCATTATGCAGTAAAAGAACAGTAACTGCGAGAAAGAAAATAGAGTAAGTTTCCACTTGATCCTTTTTTCCCCAAAGGATGGAGAAATCACGTACAGAAAGGCAGGGATAACTGTCAAGTGTCAGACAAACTCAATGGCTCATCTTGTGGAAATCAAAACAGCAGGATTGAACTGTATGAACTGCATTCAAATGTCTCTGATAGTGCTTGAGTATATAATATCTAGTATAATACCTGAAATAGTCCTATTCCCAGTATATATCTACATCTCACATTTTTCCCTATACAGAACATTGTCAATACATCATGGTTAGTGCATGATCATTCTCTTAAGAAGTCATCTTGGCAGCAGAAAAAAGTGAAGGGGTGTGTCCTGCCTATAATCTCCATGTAAAATGGGTAACAGATATTTTTCAAATAAACTTTTAAGAGAAGATAGTTTTTAAAGAAATAATAACCTCTAAAGTGAATCTAAAACTTACAAACATTATTAAAATTGAGGTATGCTTAATAAAAAAATGTCCTTGGGGCTTGAAAATATGCTTTTTTTCCCCTGTACATGGGATTTTATTATTTTTAATTTGATTTATTGTGATTTTTTACATATTTTTAGTTACATTTCTGCTCAATTTGAAACTGTTCTTTAGCTCCTGTGCACAAAAAAATGGTGTCACAATTATTGACTGCCATTTTATACTTATATTTTTAACTTATTCTATCTTTCGGTATGAATCTTTGTAGGCTAATTTATCTCATTTTTGGAGTATAGCAAAAACATAATTTAAATATTGAGTAATTTAGAATCCTGGTTATTGTGGGGGGAAAAAGGTTTAGAGATTCTTATTTAGAGGTGAGGAAATTGAGAACAGACCCATCAGTTTACACATTTGAGGAGTAGATACATGTTAGAAAAATCTAACACATGAACCCAGATTTTCAGACTTGAATTTTACTGTTTTTTAACCTTAGTAAAATATGTGTTAGCTTCTCCCTTGCAGAAATTTTTCAAAATGTAATTTCCATCATAATGAATATATACTCAATCTCATTATTCAAAGCACTTTTTTCTGAAACTCAAATTAAATGTACACACTAAAATTAAATAACAATATTTAAACATTTTCATAGGTAGAATTAAAGCACATGGTTTAGAAGATTCTCAGAAACCTCTTTAATTTGACACCCTGATTCTACTCTTTTGAGGTAAGAAAGCTATATGAAAATACTTTCTTGTGTTATTGGAATAACATCAGCTTATAGAAGCGAACTGAATTTATGAAACTGGGAAATCAGTTAGTAGCCTAGAAATAGGAGACTCGTACAGACACAATTTAAGTGGTCAAAGCTGTCCAAAATCTTGGAAACGAGAGTGGAGGGATTAGGTTGTGGGCTAGTAAAGAGAAAACATATGAACCAATCATAGTTTGAAAGTTTAGGCAGTTCTTGAGGTTCTGCATGAGTAGTATGCCTCTAATCCAACGATCTAAGTAACAGAGATCAAGACTCTAGACAAAGACTAGATCTCAGAAGAAGAGGCATTATCTATTTTAACAAGTATAATATATTGGAATCAAGAAAATGTCTTTATATTAAAAAAAAAATAACCAGGGAACTAGCAATGAGCTGAAATCTTATGCCTAAAATTTGCACGTGTTTTTCCTTAAAAAATGAGGGCTACACATGGCTTTCACTGGATAGTCAAGTGGGTCTTTAAAACAAATAAAATTAACTGCTACATTAGAAAAAAAAATCCATTAGGAGAGGAGATTGGTTCACAAAAATGTAACAGAAGGAGAATCATACTCAAACAGAAATGACCAAGTTTTTAGGCATTATTTCCAAGGTTTCCAGCTTTGTCATATACTTCGAATAGAAATCCAATTATAATAAAAGTTAGATTTACACTTGTTTTCCTATTGATTGATGACATGCAGCTATTTTTATTCATGAAATTACATCATTGTAGTAAACAATTATAAGCTTATAAACCATGGATTGAGAGCTTTAAGGGAGAATATAAAACAGAAGCTTATGAATTTTTAGAAAACAATTATCTTGTTTTCACAGAAGTCTTTAATTTTAGTGAAATAAGACAATGAGAAAAAGAAATTAAATGTGGAAGGAGACTCATTTCTAAATTAAATGTTTTATGTCTCAGGTGGCATCAGCTGCTCTTTGGACCACATTTATATTCTTATAATGATTTCTACTTTTAAAAGTTTATTACCTTAATCACAGTATTCATTAGAAGGAAAAATGCTCATTCAAAGTCAAATTTTGCACAAACTTTTTACATATTTAAATCTGATATGAATTAAAATTCTTTTCACGTATACCAATAAAAACTATCAGTAAAAAGAAATTTGAACTGTGCTTGATCATATCAATGTCCTTGATTTTAGTTATTCTTATAAAAAACTTTGGGACTTTTTACTCGGTTTACAAATATGTGTTCTTAGGTATACAAGGAGTGAAAAATTGAATACAATAATGATTATTATGTTAGTTTATCTTTCCTAAAAACACATTAAATCAAAGTCTTACTGCACTATTTTTATATAGCACATATGGCAGAAACACATGTCTATATGTAAACTGAATTCATTGAGAAGTTAGATTCCATTTGAATCAGTTTTGAAGACTTACTCTTTGACAGTTCAGAAGTCCAATGGTCTTGTCCTGATTTTAAATTCGTTAAAAATAGAGGTGCTAGGGGATCCTAATTTAATCAAGATCATTTCTTCACTTATATCTAATGTTATTATCTGAAACTTTATTCTAAACATCAGAAAATCTTTTACAACAAAAATTCCTTGAGATTTAACAGAATCATATTTCTGTATATTTGCAGAGACTCAGGCAAATGGTGATTTTGGTGAGTGTAGCAAAGACAAAAGTGCTCACAAAATATTTTTTCTATGGATGTCCCTTTCTTTAACAGAGTACCTTTAATACTTGGGCCAAATAACCAGTTCTGAGCAATGAGATGTGAGCATTTAAGGCAGAAGCCACATAGCATCACGAGATGGCAGAGTTTCCGTCAGACTCGATCCCTGTGGAGTATCTGGAGTAGAATCCTTCCCTGGACTGTCCTGGACATGACACATCAAGAGGAAATAAATTTCTAGTGTGATATGCTACTGAGATTTGGGGGCTAATAGTGTAATTGGTACTGGAACCAGTTCTAAGAGTAAAGTAATAACCTAACAAAATTCCTCAACAATATTGCATTGCCTTAGGAGCTGGGCCATGGATGTGAATAAATTGATTTTATATTCTGAAAAGTTAGTGAGTTATGTGATCCAATAGCAAATAATTGGTCCGACTGTTATCTGTAATAACTTTGAAGGTGGAATGTTCATTTTTGGGGAAAAGGCTAGGAATAGAATCTTAGTGTTTTATAAAAGTTGTTACTGATAATGTTTTTCAAGGTATTTATAAGAAAGAATTGAATAGTCAATAAACCTATGTGAAAAAAAAAATAGATCAGAAAATTAGGATCTTGCAAAGTTGGAAAAGGGATAAATTTTAAAAGCTTCAATGGACAAAGCCCAATAATACCTTAACATTTAAGCATATCTGAAGAGGTAAGTTTCAATGCCGAGGTACGTAGCTTTTAAAAACCTCTCAACTGATTAAAATGCCTCAGGGTAAAATCAGATTATGGGTAATGTTTTCCTGCCTAAACCTGAGAACTTCACTGGAGCTTCAGTAAGTGAGAGAGTTCGATTTCAAGAAACAAAGAAATGAAGATTAGAAAACTTCTAAGAAAGGACTTTGGCTGTGGTTACTGGCAATTAGGCTTGTCTAAAATCAAATGAATTGGAAGTCTACCGAGTTTCTGAGCAATGTATCATGCAGAGAAACCAAGAAGCAGGACAAAAAAGACAATGACTATGCCTACCCTTCTATGGGCCAACTCAGGGCTGAGAACTCCAACACCAATCTCTTGTGATCAAGGAGTAAATTAAAACATGGAGCCTCACCTAGCATGTGGAGACACGGGCCATGAAGAATACTGAGCATAGAACTTCATCCCAGGGAGCAAAATTAGGGGTTAATCCAAATTTTTCACCACTCCAGAGAAGGTGATCTCCACAGTGTCTCATCGGTAGGATTTCAATGTTTGTACAGATCAGAAACTAACATCTCTCTCATTATCCTTCTTTCTATTAGAGCACTTATTCAGTTATCCTCTCTTGTTCTCACCATTGCATGCTTTGTGTTTGTGTGTGAGTGTGTATGTATTTGAGTGCGGATGATAATTTGTCTTTAATTCTTAGTACTCTCTACCAGGAGGAGCAATATCTAAACCTAGTGGAGAAATGATAACATACTAAACACAGACCTTAAACTTTGAGCTAGGTGTAGCCATTGGGCATTTGTTTAGAATACCTTCTTTGGGGAGACACTGAGAGCTTTCCACATGTGGGAGAATAGGAGTGCCTTAATATTTATTACATAAAAGGGTAAATTATGGCAGAAATAGAAGTGCTTACCAAATATTCCTTGGGTTTTCCTATAGTTTTTAGCTTACCATGAGGACAGGTGGGATAATATTTAAAGGTTTAAGACTCCAAAAGCATAATGTAAAAGAAAACCTTTTCTCTATTCATCTCTCCTGAATTCTTGCTTTATTATTCACAGATACTCTATTGTATCTTGGAATATGAATTTGAAGGGGGTTATATTTTTCTTTTCCATGCTCCTTTCTGCAATTTTGCCAGTCACTCTCAAGCTGGCAAAGAAGATGGCTCTCCAGGTAGATGTGCCTAAATTGGATATGAAACCTGCATGATCAGGCAATGTTTTCTTATTTTCATTATGGGAGTCAATTTTCTGTAGTTTTCTAGTTTTTATAAAGCTATCACGTTTTCCAAATAGTTTAGCATGCTGCCTACACTAGAAAATAAACCTACGGATCAATCTTGTGCATAAAATACAATGGAAAACCTTAACCAAATGTATTTTATTCTATATTGAAAAAAATCTATAATAAATATTTAGCATCCCCAGGTCAAAATCTTTTATTATATGGAATATACTAGATTTAAAGATATAATTATATATAATTTTATAATTATATCAAATATGCATACTTATACACATATAAATTGGAAATATATACAATTTGGGAAATGTATTGACATATTTTAGATAATGTGATTCTGTGAGCAAAATAGGGAAAATGCATTATCCTTATCTTTACAAGTAAGAAAGTTGAGGTCCAGAAACTTTAAAAGACTTTCTAAGTTTAAAGAGGTCATAAATGACAAATCCATTATTAAATATATACTATATATAATAGCAGTTGGCTTCTATTATATCAGTATATCTTACTTTGAGATCAGGGAAAAAATTGGATGTAAATAATAAACATGTTAAAATACCTTACAAATTAACTTATTTTTTTTTTTCATGAGATACAGTGTCTAAACAAACAGGTTCATAAAGTTCCTTCACAACTCAAGAAATTTATAGAGATAAAGTCTCTATCTTTTGAATGAGAAATGGAAAGAAAAGACTTACTGTTTATATTGTTAGACAATTGTAGAAAGAGCAGGAAATAAAGATAAATGGAAAGAGGATCTTAAAAAATAGACTGGTGAAATTTTTCTGATGTCCAACAAACCAACAGCAATTTAAAGCATATAATTTACTGAGCTTTTTGAAAACATAAAGCACTTTTTCTTTTCAAGTAATCTATAGAATCTCTACATGGGATAGAAATGTTATTCCAGTTTCACAGAGAGCAAGAAAAACTAATGCAAAGAAGATAAATTACTCCTTTGACTGGCAGGTAGAGTTACCGGCACATCATTTTTGGTCAGAGTAAAGATCTTAATTCCTATCCCTAATCTTTGTTCTTGCTGCCACATGGAAATACACTTGGCTGTAAAACAGCTCCATCTGCATCTTTCATTTTTTTTTTCTCTGAAAACCTACAGGGGAATATTTGTTATCATGGCATATGCTAAGAACAATTGCTTTCAAGTGTTACACATTGCTAGACCCAATTTTTACGTTCAGTTAGAATTGCCTCTAGAGAAATGTTAAAATATTAGTTGCCAGTGTGTAAATGCAATTTAAAATCAAGATGCTGCGATCAAACGTGCAGCTACATCTGTTGTAGAGTATCTACTTGTGGTGGATATTCATCATTGCCTAGCCAGTATCTTCTTTTCTCCTTTTCTGTAGTACAACACACCATACTCTTATTTGGGGTGGCATAAACCCTATCCTGGGTGTTGAACTCTGTTTAAGTTGGTTGAGATTTCCCTGCTCTTTGTTTTCCCAGCCTCAGTTCTGAATAGCTATGTAACTCATTCTTGGCTAATGATTTAAGTGGAAAAACTCAGCTGAGGCTGGGGATGGAGAAACTTATGAAAAATATTTCTGTCCTGATAAAAGATTTTAAATGACAGGCACTACTGCTTTCTTACCCATTTTCTTGCAGTGACTGTGACTCTCTTTCTAGAACTGTAAGGGCCATTTTGTGACCTTGAGACAGCCAGCATTAGAAAAGGCCAGAAGAATCTAGAGATAACAACTTAACATTATTGGTCCACTTACCTTCTGATTTTGTTACAGGAACAAGAAACAGAAAATCATAAAATAATCGATTTATAGAATTTCACAAATGACAAATAATTTTCTGGCTAATAATGAACATTTATTTAAATGATTATAACATAGACTCGTGTTGTATTATTATGATTAATTTTACATTGTATCACATATGACTTCATTCTGGGAAAATTTAGCTGTTAAAATTCTTTACAAATATGGTGTGGAAAATCACCACAAAGCTCCTTAACTAAGGGTCTTAACTAAGAATATTTTTAGATTTTACTATATCATAATTTCCTAAGATTACATATTTTTGTAGTAATTTAAAATGTATCACATTCTGAATAACTTCAATGACTCCTTTATAATGGACTACATTTCAAAGCCTGTGCTCGCATTTCTTTTTAGAATTAAGACATATCTAGTAATGTTGTTAAATGGTATCATTTAACTTTTGATGTGTTAGCAAACATGTCTGGTTGCCTTTAGACTAGCATGTCTTAATGTCAAAATGGTATGTTTCTGCTGCTTTGTTCACATCTAATTTACTTTACCTTCTTATAAAGAACAACTTATTTGAACGTATTTCTTCATCAAAAGACAATTTCATAAAACGAGTGACACAAACCATGTAATATGGCACGAAGAAACTGCCCCAAAACTGTATGTGACATCTTTCAGATTGGGCAGATGCTATTTTGATAGCTACTAACCTTGTCACAATTTATTAATAATAAAGATAACAGAGATCATAACACATTATTAACAATCCCACTGTTAATTTGCAATTAGCTTGGGTCTTACAACTGAGTCTTACAGATATAGGCAGGAGAGATGTATGCCATTTCTAAGCCTGGTCCACCAAAATACATTTTCTGATCTCTTTCTCCATTCTTTGTCTTCCATTAGTCTTCCATTGTTAACATCAGGTAACTTTAAAGCCACAAGATGGTGGTGTCACTAGATGTAAGTAGCTTGAATCCTTGAGTCACCATGTGGGCCACAGCTACCCAGGAGCTGCCCAACCAGAAATGTATCCATAATGAACATTGTGTGAGTGAGGAACAAACTTTTTATATGTGATTCCACTGGGACTGAAGGTTGATTTTTTCAGTAACTAATTGTATTAGGTATCTCTTGCTGCATAATACATTATCCCAAAACTTAGAAGTTCAAAGCATATTAATTATCTCCTATGTCAATAACCTGGGAATGGGTTAGCTGAGTATATCTGGCTGAGTGGTTCATATGGTTGGAACCAAAATGGCATTTGGGAATGCAGTCATCAGAAGCTTGCCTGGGGGTAAAAGGATGCACTTCCAAACCCCCCTATATGCCTATTGGCTGGGCCTCAGTTTCCCACCAAGTGGGCCACAACTTAGGGCTGCTCCCAACATGCAGTCTGAGTTCTCTCAGAGCAAAGGATGAGAGGGAGGGAGGGTAAGAGGGAGGGATCATGAAGGTGCACAGACATCCATGATGGAAGCCACTATCTTTATAATTTTATTTTTGAAGAGACACATTATAACATCTGCTTTATACTTTTGGTCACACAGACCAATCCTGGTATAAAGTGGTGGGATATCATACAAGGGTATAAATTTCAGAAGCAAGAATTATTGGGGTCCATTTTGGAGACTGATATGAAAAACTCAGACTACTATATCAAAAAGAAAGAAAGAAAGAGAAAGAAGAAAGAAAGAAAGAGAGAGAAGAAAGAAAGAGAGAGAGAGAGAGAGAGAGAGAGAGAGAGGAGAGAGAGGAAGAAGAGAGAGAGAGAGAGAGAGAAAGAGAGAGAGAGAGAGAAAGAGAGAAAGAAAAAAGAAAACGGAAAAAACTTAAGCTTATCATGGAACAAGGTAGTATGGCTGATGATCTATTATCATAATACAATCAAATATTGTAATATTTTGTCATTATTTTCTAGCTTAATTTTTAGTAAAATTAGTATCTCAAATTTTAATTTTAAATAAGTTTGAAAATGTGATATGATTCTTAAGGCAATTTATTAAACTTCATCAGAACTGCAAAATATCTCAGATTCAGTTCACATTTATTAAGTGCCTACTACATATGTAACTTGAATATTTCTCTAAATAATTTGGCATGTAAATTATACATTCAGATCTCAAAAGATCTCACATACGATACTAGCACACTCATCTACTCAGACTAGGAGGGAGATGCAGTCCAAGTCCTCTATCCTCACCTTGTTCTTTCTCTTGCTTTGTCCAGGAACATCTGGAGGCTTCCTGGCATGTGACTGGAGTCAGTCATGCTAACTTTTGCCTCATGGCATTAAAGCTGTAATCAAATGCTGAAGTAAGACATTTTCCCCCAGTGCCACTTCAAGTACCGTTCATTTGGATATGGCCTTGATGTGCTCCATCCATGAGGGAATTTGGTATGGGCTCTGCTCACCACCACTGTCCAGACTGAAGCACCTTTCCGGAAAAGACTGTCATACTTCCCACGTCTGTGTTTTATCAGCTTAGCTCTATGGTAACCCTGGCCTAGCTTACAAAAGCAATGGCTCTTTAGATTCACTCACTGTAGCAACTTTGCAGAATCATTAAGCATTATTTATGTTCAACATGACATGCTTGGGCGATGATTTCTGTTTTTTCAGCTCCTTCCTTAAGTGGTGTTTTGGGATAAAAGTCACACTTAGTTTTGTCATGATTAACCACAAGAAGGCTATGCAAAATTGGGCCTGATATCTCAGTATTTCGCTTCTCAGAGTACAAAGTTTAAAGCTGGAGGGCCAGATAGATTTTAGTGTTGTAAGGCTCACAGACACAAATACGAGCTTTTTCTGATTGTTTTACCTCTGCAGACAGTGCAGAAGTCATTTCATTCCCCATGTCTTGTTCTGTGGTCAGAATAATTATTTAGGGAATTTGTTATCCTACCACGTCCCTGGATCTTGGTTGAGTTAGTTGATCTACACTAACGGATTGAATCGTCTGGATGCAGCTGAGGGTTCTCAGTCTTATATCTCCTTTAGGTACATGACTTCTAGAGAAAAGATTCAATTTTGTCCATCTACCCTGAAAAGGTATTAGAAAGTTATTTTCAAAATCAGAGGTAAAAAAAAAACCTCAAAAAAACAAACCCTCTCTTTTCTTTTATATTCTTTCATATTATTCTTTTGTTTCCTTAGATATAATTAGATGTTGGTAAATTTTTACTGAAAAAAATTAATATACTCTAAGACTCCCTCAGAGAACACTACATAGAGCTTGCATTCACAATGTTCTTTCACAAAACCGGTCTGACAGATGGTCAGCCATTTTACTTCCTCCAAGTTTTACTGAAAAGGTTATTTATCCGTGAGGCCTTCCCTGATCTCATAATATAAAACGTATTTCAAATTCTCCATTCTTTCTATTTTGCTTTTTTAAAATAGTGTCACTATTTAACACGCTCTATTTTCCTTATTTAACTTATTTACTTTCTATCTCCTCCTCAGAATAAAAACTCCAGGGGGGCAGGAGTTTTGTCTCCTTTTTTTCACCATTATATCCTTAGAAGGCAATTAGCACATAGCAGGCATTTAGAAGCATATGTTGAATGAATAGGTGAATACTATATGTATTTCAGAGTTTCTCAATCCGTGTCCTATAGCCATTGGTGTGTCCCAGGAAGGTTTCAGGTGAGCCAAGATTTTGTCCCTTTAGCTCTCACGATGATTAGTCTCTACCTGAAAAATAAGCCTCTTCTGTACACTCTGGAATGCTGTGCATTTTTTTTTTTTTCAATATGTGCCACAATGTAAAAAAGGTTAGGAAACACTGGTAAATTTTTTTAGCTTATTATCATTTACTTTCAAACCTCTACTGTTATATGGAATATATGAAAGACAATTTCAGTGAAAACCTTTTGTAGGTGGGGGAACTGAGTAAGGATTATCCTTACTCAAGGGCAAATAAATGACTCACTTGGAGTTTAATTCAAAGGCCCAAACCAGAGTCCAACAGCATACTAATGTTCTAATTGCATTAGCAGCTTCCTCTGATATTTATAAACTACTCATACTCTGCATTAGTGGGTTATGACATCAGCAATACCATTTGATTTAATCATGGATTTTTCTTCTTTAGTAAAGAATAATGTATCATCCTCCATAGTAAGAGCATACCCTATAGTGTGCCTATACAAATCCTCGCCAGTTCTGCTTTAATTAAAATTCCTGTGGTCTTAATGTAACTACTTCATCAGCAGATACACATTCATGTTTGCTGATTAAATGTATTAATCTTCACATATTAAAGATGAATAATTAAAATTCAGAAAAAATTAAAACAGGCTTTCCTTTAATTATAGAAATTTTTAGGATGACATAGTTTAGTTAATCAGGAATTATTTAGTGAATTTACACAATCTGCAACCTTTCAAACCTCAGGGTCTCTGCAAATGTGACTCTCTTTGTCTAAAATAAAAAGCCACTCTTTAGTTTATCTAGTTCTATGGTAAATGGAATGGATGCTGTGCCATTATATAATAAAATGTATTTTATTTCCTATAGACTTTATCGGTATGAAAGCAACCCAGAAAATAAAGTGAGAAATAAAAGAGCCAATTAAAAAAAACCCATACAATTAACTAATGCTTGAGTTTACATACATACAAAAGTAAACTTAAAAACAAGATGCTTTTGTTTTTTTTTTCTTTTTTTTTTTGAGATCACTTTGGATAACCAAACAAGAAAATTTAAATTTTGAATAACTTTTCATTAAGAAATGATTTCATTGAATAATTTTTCAGACAATAAGACATGGCACTTTCAGACCTGAAGGCAGTTAGTTAGCTAATGAGTAAGTCAGATTTTCTAATGCCGATGCCACAAACTATATCTTCCTACAGTGTGTAGTGCTATTGTGTCACTTGCCTCACCTAAAAACTACAATATATTAAGAGACATTTTTAGGAGGAATCAAGTGTTTATTTGTGCCTGTTTCATTTTTCAAACTTATGTCTATTCAGGTATTGAATTAAAAACTTGCATAATAGAGTTATGAAGATTAGTTGCATAAAAATGTGCATATACTTAACACTCCTGAATTGTACACTTAAAAATGGTTAAGATGGCCAAATGTATATTATATACATTATACAACAATTGAAAAAATAAAGTTTTAGAGGTGCAATTAGTAATTATTTAATATTAAACAAAAAGTACAAAGATGTTGCTATTGAAAATAAAAAATTAATGAAGAAAAATTTTATTTTACTTCTGAAAGTTATTGGATTTTGCTTGTTTTTAATGAATAAATATTTATTCTTATGAGTACTATAGAATAATTAGCCTAATATGTAAAAGAAATTTTTGGAAATTTTATATCTGCAAGTTTATGAACTTTTTTTTCTTGTACAAGATATAAAATCTTTATAAGTTTGGTTTCTACCTATTTTATAGGTGTGTGGATTCATCAAGATAATCTATAAACAAGAGCTTATAGCACAGTGCTTAGCACATAATACATGCTCAATAAATGTAAATGTCCTTTTCAGTTAAAAGTCAGACATGGTCATCCTGAATTAATAACAAAAGGGTAATAATGGTTGAAGGTTAGGCTATTGAATATAAACACATTTAAATATATTAATCGATTTACTATATCCAAAAAAGTCATTAATCGCTCTTAGTTTTTAAATACCAATATCAGAAAATATGTATGGAAATATGAAACACACCTTTAAATAAGATTTTTGACTTTATATTTTATAGTAATTTTTTCTTACTAAAATATTCTCAGTAGTATTTAATCTGAGAACTCCTATATTTTGATATCAAAGAGATCAGAGCTATTCAAATTTAGAATTGCATGACTTGTAATTATAAATTTATTACAGTAACTTCCAATACCAACTCATGTATAAATAGTAGCAAAATAATAAAGAGGTTAATAATGTACAAAATCCAACTATTGCTTGATGCAAGCAGCATACAAGTGTGTTTGGAAAAATAAATTAGACATTTTATGATCAAGTTTAATAATTATTTCTATTTAAGTTTTTTGAGGCATAAATTGATAATGAGGACCCTATAAAATTATTACTAAACTTTCTGTAACTGTCGACTATTGTGGTTAATGGTAGCATCTATAATAACTGTCTTTAAATTAGTTTGTCTCAGTTGGGATCTAAATTGCCATTTATCTACATCAACATTGGCTTAATCTTCAACTGAAAGACATTATTTTTTGAAAAGTATTACTGAGAATTTTATCTGATAATCACATATGTGAAGTATTTATGACCGTTGGTATTTTCACATATTATTTTCTTTTCAACTAGAGGTACCAGGATTTAAAGATTCCTTCTCTTAAAAATACTCAACACCTTTTTAAATTTAAAAGAAAAAAGACAATACTATTGAAGAACCAAGTACAGTACATAATAAGCAATTTAGAAACACAGTTATGTTTCTTATTACAAATGCAATGTTTGTCTCTGAGCATTCTCTTTGATGAATATAAACTTCTGAATCAGAGAAATTTTCAGTGTGTACCTTATATAGAATCATACCCTAACAGAGCTGAAACAATAGGGGCTAAGGACAACAAACAGACAGTAACAGTCAGCAGGATGCCGGAACAACAGTTTCTATCAACTCATCCTGCCCATGTTTCCACTACAGCAACACAGAGAAGTATTTCCTCTCCTACTCATACCACCAATTTAATTCAAAGATAGGCTAGCATTTGCCTCAAGCATTTTATGGTTTCAGGTTAAGTAATAGAGGTGCAATCTGTTAAAATGAGAAGAAAAGCAGAAGGAAGGAAAAATAATATGTGTGTAGAGTATAGAAGACTTTTATTTTGAATACATAATGTGTATATTTTTATACATTTTATATTTGTAAATCACATACATACATAAATACATTATAAAATGTTTCTAATTGCATATACACATATACATACATATTTTTAAATTTATTTTGCTTATACGTTAAGTTTGGTTGGGACTCATTTAAATCCCAAACGGAGGACTTTTTTATTTTCTACCTTTCTATATTATGCCATACGCTATATCTGTATCCATATAGGAATAAGTATAGGTGCAGCTATAGAAAAAACAGACTAAGTGTACTATCATTCTTATTTTAGGTAAAAATTCACAGAGAAGACAAATGATGGGACTCAAATGGATTCTGAATACAGTTTTTGTTCCAATGGAATACATTTCCACTATTCACACATAATAATATTTTATGATAGACTTTCAAGTTCATGGTTTAATAAAAATTAGGGATGGCAAGAAACATTTTCAAAGTGGTGTTTTACCTAAATCCCCAAGTGCTGTGACAAAAAGAAAAAAAAATGGCTACAATTGATGTCTTAGCAGCAAGAAGCAGATTTCCTAACTTGGCTTCCTATATATTTTACACAGTTTCTGTAATCCTTTTAAAAATGTTTAGCAAAATAATATTTTCGCAAATTATTGTTCACAGAATAACGACTCAATCCTTTATTCTACATAGTAATCTTGAAAAAGAATCACATTCTTATGCTACCTGCTACTGGTAAACTATAGGATAGGAAAGCTATTGTATAGAATTTGCCTAAACATTCCATTCCATTTTCCCTTTATTGAGATGAATTTTTATGTTGAACAAATGCAGTACACGTTTTAATGATGGATACAGTTACTTTAGACTCTTAATAAAGTAAAGTATAATCATTCAACCCACAAAGTCGATGGACTTTGTGTCTGAATCATCAAATAAAACAAATATTCATTTTATATTTGTTGTGTAGACAATCCAAAATTCATTGTATAATGAATTCATGATCGATCCTTCTCCCCAATGTGAAGTTCAATATCTACAAAGAGTTATTCAAATAGATTCTAAACAAATCAAAACAGTGAAGCATTGATATATGTAATGACAGTAACGTCCATGAAAGAAATACTACATTTGCACATAGTAGACATTAATATAAGTTTGTGGCATTGTTGCCATAGAATCTGTCATATGCCTGAATAATTTTGCATCTTTATGAACTTTTTATCACTTAGTTCAGCTTACTGAACTGTCATGATTTTTGAATAAATGTTGTTTTCTTTGTGGACCAAAGCATTAATCATTGGTCTACCATCATTCATTTCTTCTGCTCATACTCTAACTTGGAATATTGATCTTATAAATTCATACTGGATAATATTATAAGTAATCATTACTGGGAAAATTAAAAGGCTGACTAGAAGCCTGACTATGGAGCAATGACAATGTGTGATTACAAACAGAATGAGCCTTAAAACTGTAGAAGCAAATTACATACATTTCTGATGACCCTGAAAGATCTTGAAAATGCCACAAATTTTGCTGTAACGGATGTGCAATATTAAAATTTTATACACTCAATTATAAATAAAAATGACTTATTTAAAGTGATTTTTAGTAAAGATAACGATAAATATCAGATAATTCTGTAATTAGCTACTGGGAAGGGATAGAGGACAAGATAAATTGGGATGTTCATCCACATATACAGACTCAAAAGCTATTTAATTTGCATCTCATCTCAAAAACTCTTGAAAAAATGAACAAACTTTTTAAATTTAAAGAACATGAAAATATTTTTTGATATAAAATTTGAAAAGTATTGATGTCTATTGTAGTAATAATTTACCATTTAAAATTTAACAGGGGCCACAAATATGACAAACTGAGCTTAGTAAACTAAGGGTAGTGGGCTGGCAGTAAGAAAATAAATATTTCCAGTTATGCTCTGCCATTGATAAGTTGCAAGAACTTGGGCAGCTAACTTTTCTTACTTGTGCCTCAGTTTCATCATTTATATGACTTTCTAAGGTTTTTGAGCTAAAATTTTAAAAAAGGAAAAACTTTTTACAGTTAACACTTTAGGAATTTGGAATGGGTATCTGGTATTTACTGAATTTTCTTATTTTTTTTCTCTTAAAGACTATGTTTTTGTGTTTCCAATGAAATAACATCTTTAGTTCCCAAACTGAATGGGAAAAATAAGTATGATTTAAATTTGTATATATGAAAACCATTTGTATTCATGTTTTACCTAAATTTTCAAGGTAGTATGCATACACATTTTTTTCTTTTTTACAATTTATCTACTAAAATCTATTTCTGACACAATTGCTTAAGTCTTTAAAAATATGTATTCTTATTAAGGTACCCATACCAACTAGCCTACATTTAAAACTGCATTTATTCATGATTTTGTTCATTAGAAAACAGAATAAAAGTGTTTGGAGATAAATAAGATTTGTTGAGGAGTTTAGAAAAAGCAACTTAAAATACAGTAACATCAATTTAGAAAATGTATGTGACAGTGCTTTAAAAATTAACAAATAATGTGACTTATAGACACAGTACTATCCTTATCTTTAGGAGGAGGATTGTCCATGAATGTCATACTAAAAGTTCCTGAAGTAATGTACTCAACTGCTGGTGATTAAAGAAAAGTCAGCAACTTAAAGCTCTACTTTAGAATAGGAACGAAAAAAGAAAACTTTGTAATAATCAATGAAATCAATAGAAGGAAGAGATGAATGAGCAGTTTGGGGTATTCTGAAGGTGAAGGTGTTCTGAGATTGTGGAAATTACAGAATGACCATCTTAAGACCAGTCCACCCAATGGAACAAGCTAATTTTATAACATCAAGTTGCATGGGGTGGGGCTGTTTCAAAACATAGGTTTAAGTATTTCTATCTCTGTTTGAAGAAAAAAACATGTCTAGACACAAGGATACAAGATAATACGGGCTATCTATAGTTACTGAGTGTTGTTTTATTTACCTTGAAAGAGCCTCATTTATTTGTATCACTTTAGTACAAGGGAAGGAAATATGTATATATATACACACATATGTGTATCTGTGTATGTGTGTGTATAATTTCTAAAGGCAGAGATTCCATTTGGACCATGAAATGTCAGAATTCAGTTGTCAAGAATGGCCTAGCATCTGAGAAAGCTTCTTGCTAAATGAGATTTGAAATTTCCAGGGCACACCTGGTATAATGAACCACACATTAAGGCTGACAAGAAGGCTTTCCAAACCATTTCTGATTTGCTCTAAAAATGTCTTTTAGTACTTTTTAAAAGTTTGCCAAAACTTAAATCAAACACCATTTTCTTTGTAATTATATGCTGAAGGATGTAATCATTTCAGCCTCTGAAACTGAGAGACCAGTAGCCTTGCTCTGGGCACTCTTCCACAGTTGCTTTTGTTAATGTACTAATGAGCCATTGTCAATGGAGCCAACCTGGCATTAGCACTTACAATAAATTTGCTGCAAGAACACTGCTGTTTGTAATTAGCTCTTCATTACACAATCAGACTGATTTAGAGAAACTCTCATATGATTTGCTCGGCAAATGAAGCAATATAATTACACCTCACTTGAAATCAACAAATTAGACTGCTGTTTGCAATAGGCTGTATTATGTACTATTAGTGCCCCAGCAATTGCAGGCCTGTTGCTTCCTTTAACACTTAGGTAAAGTAAGTCTAATTAAAACACTGAATATTTTGTATATGTAAGATTAGGTACATAATGGTCACAATTTTTATAATTAAAGAGGGAACCCAAAATTTTTGCTTAAAATATTCTATATTAAATTCAAGCATTGGCTACTTAAGTTTCTTAGATAGAAATTAGAAACTAAAAACATAACATGACAGATTGAAACATTTGTTTTTGAACCAAAATATTTCCTAGTAGGGCACATGAAAATTTATTAAGATTCAAATTAGGTTAAGGCAGAGTAATGAGTTATACATTCACTTGTGTTTCTCAGCGCTAGATGTTTAGTATCTGTCAGCTATAATAACAGTGTATGTCGTATACTCCTGCCATTAGGTTTTTGACTCTGAAGCACTTTACTTGCTAGTTGTAGTAATCATTGAGAGAAGTAGTTAGTAGGAGTTTCAGAGAAGGATCGACAGATTTTGCAAATAAAATACAATACAGTTTGGGCATCCTGTATTTTATCTGGAAATTTAATTTAAGATATTTAGGATATCATGGCAGTCAGGAAAAAAATGGTAGTAATCTACAAAAGAAACCCTACTGGATTATCATCAGACTTTTTAGCTGAAACCCAACAGGCCAAAAGACAATGGAATAATATATTCAAATATTAAAAGATGAAAACCACTAGCCAGGAATAATATATCCAGCAAATGTAACCTGTAGTTATAATTATGAAGGAGAAGTAATAGTTTTCACAGACATACAAAAGATGAAGGAATTTACTACCACAAGACTTGCATTACAAGAAATGTTGAAAGCAGCTCTTCTTCCTGAAACACAAAAGTACATACAACTTTCAGGAAGTTGACAGAAGCAGAAAACTGCAACTCTATTTCAGAATAGTGTGTTAAACATTTATATTATACAGGTTAAAGGAAACAAAGCATCAAAAACAACTATTGCTACTGCAATTTGGTAACAAATGCACAAAATAAACTGTCACAATAAAAACATAAAAAGAGGGGCAAACACATGACAAAATTTATATTGGTAAATGAAGACAAGGTTGCTATCAGAAGAAAAAGGACTACTTTATCTATAAAACATTCTGTGAAAATCTCATGATAACCACAACACAAAAATCCAGAACTGAGTCACAAAACAATAAAAAGAGGAAATAGAAAAACATAAAAAACCACCAAACTAAAATAGCAGACAGAAACACAAGGGAAATGGAAAAATGCAAATATAGAACAATCAGAAAAAAAAAAAGATAATATGGCAGTAATAAGTCCTCATATGTCGATAACCACACTAAATGTAAAGTGACTGAACTCGCCAATCAAAAGGCACAACGTTGGGTAGATTTAAAGACAAGACCCAATTATATGAAGCCTTGAGGAGACCCATCTTAGCAACAAAGAAAGACATAGGCTCAAAGTAAAGGGGTAGAATATATTATTCCAAGCAAGTGATATCCAGAGAAAATAGAATGTAGCCATACATATAGCAGACAAAAGAGATTTCAATATAAAAAAAATGAAATAAGAGACAAAGATGGACATTTTATAATGATAAAGAGATAATCCATCAAGATCAAATTTTTAAAAATATATATGCACCAACCTAAGGCATTAAAGTATTTAAAGCTATTATTAACAGATCTAAAAGGAGAAATGAACAGCACCACAGAACAGTAGGAGCCTTTAACACCCCATTTACATCAATAGAGAGACCACACAGAAAGTCAACAAGGAAAGATCAGCCTTAAAGGACACATGAGACCACTGGCTTTAGTAGGTATTTATAGAACTTTCCATCCTTGAACAACAGAATACATATTTCTATGAATGCATGTAGCTTTTTAAAAGTGGAGTGAGTGTGTGTGTGTGTGTGTGTGTGTGTGTGTGTCCAATTAATATATATTTTAACCTACTAAGGAATGGTAAATATTGTGGATTCATGATATTCAGTTCTACTGTAGTTTTATAAACTCTAGTTGTTTCAAGACAATTTTTGGTTAAAATTAGGAAAAGATTTCTAAATTCTTGCCAAGTCATGAATGAATTATTTTATTTTTTTTTTAATTGTGTTTGTTCAGGTAGTTCATGAGATATTTAGAACTCCTTATATGTGTTCAAGGAGTTCTAGTCATGGTGAATATGATCACATGTATCTGTGTTCTATCCCATCTATTGCCTGCACTGTTCTTTCCCAAGGGAGCAACTGTGAATAAGATTAATAGTTTATATGGGCCCATGGCCAATGTTTCAGAATCAGGGCTCATGTTGAGTTGGAACAGGGAGACCCCACCCTCTTGTTTTTTTGATGCCATTTCCTTTGAAGTGATGAGAAAGTTGGGAAGTCCATTCAGATCATAAGACCACCCTGGGAACGTGCTGGTTCTGAGATGTGCTCCCTGATCAGACACTGTAGGATGCGCAATGCCAGGTCTATGGGCAACTTACTAGACTTTAGCTTCATAATTTTTATTTTGAAGAGTATTGCATTGTCTGATTCCATTTCGCAAATTACTTAAAGATGTTGACGTTAAAGAGTTAATTCTAGAAAACAAGTGTCTGAGTTTAAATCTTGGAGAATTAGGTTATAGTATGAAGTATAATGATGACCTGACATATTTTCTAAATCCGCTGATCTGAGGTTATTTTTCTACATAGTAAAAATCACATACTTGTATTTTAGATTTGTTGATCTCTCCCCTCAATTTCTGCATTTAAAAAGACTATTAACAACAATTGTTAGTGGACATCTTCCAATAATTTGTTAAAAGAAATGAGACTCTGTAATATTCTTCAAAATAAAAATTATAAAGCTAAATTTCATAAGTTGCTCATTTGAACATTATTGCATCAATTAAAATGACCAAGAAGTTTATGTTAGTGAATGTGTTTCTTTTGCTTTAAAAAAGATTTTGTGTTCATCTGTATTCTGACTCTGTATGAAGTGATTTTTTTTTCCCCATGAGGTCAATCAAGAAATCTTTTTTATAACAATTAAAAAGAGCTGTCTTGTTGAAATCCTTCTTACCTATTCCTCTCCAGTGTAATAGTAGTGTTTTACTGAAGAAGCTTGGTAACATTTAGAATGGAATATTTCTCTTTAAAGATTACATTTTTTACATTCCAACAATGACAGTTAACTGCTTTGGATTTTAAATTATGCTCTAAGTGTATTTTGATAGTGGAAATTACGTTACTGAAAGGTAGCAGTAGCGTTGACCTCGTTGAGAGATTTTCCATGTTATCTTTTAAAATGACAGGTTTATAAATCATTCTGTAGAGAGTGCTGAGCCTACCAGTTGAACATATATTCAATTTCAAGAAAATCATTTCAGTAATCACAGGGACATCACAGTGTTAAGTACGCTGCACTGAGTCAGACAAACAACACAGAACAAAGACTGAAGCTCCCCAAATGGAAGAGAGAAAAAAAATGTGTTATCCTTTCCATAGACCTAGAGACTTCAACGAAACAGCACATTTTATGAACATTCCATGGGAAATATGTGTCATTGAAAATATTTTTCTTAAACTAGGTAAAAAGTACGGTGAACAGAAATTTTGATATTTGGGAATTCAGGGGGTAACTAGGTGGGTCCTGTGTCTGTTAATAAGAATGGTTCTCTCTCATCCTTCTACCCCACTCACTGAGGAAAGTGTACTGCTAATACTAAATAACTTAAAAATGTTCTTAACTAGATTTTACCTTCACAACTAAATAAAAATTTTAGCTTCATATCATTTTCTTTTCCGTGGATCTGTTTCTAGAGTTTACTTGTCATATCCACAGTATAATTTAATTCAGACATAAATGTAATAACACAACTTGTAAGAAGCACAATTTTTGTGTCAAAGTGTGTTAAAAGAATAACAAGCAGGTGATAAGTTTATAGGAAGACACCGAAAGATAAAATTGACTTCAAAGTTATTTTCAAAATGGACAGAAAGTGTAAAAGAGAAATAATTTTTTTTTCTAATTTAAAAACATTTTCAGTGAGTGGAAAATTTAATGTACTGAGAAATAATACTTTGGGGGATTAAAACAAAGTATGATTTAGCTCCTATAGAGATGATCACTGCAAAGACTTGAAGGTTAGATTCTGAATGCCACGTAGAATACAAAACTTAGCTTTATTTTTCCCTTTTTGGAATTAAAAATTAGCTTTAAAAATAAAATCAGTACATATAATTCACTAATTGTGTGGATTTTGAGAAGCAAACTATACAGAAGCCAAAATTATGTCTAAGAGAAGGATAAAGCTGTATGTGGTTGTTATACATTTTCTTTGTGTGTATACAACATACATGTGAGTGTGCATGCTTTCTATGTAATTCATTGTTCACGTGATAGAAACAGAAATGAAAGAATATGAGAGTTAATATGAAATATGGAAATTAAAATATAAACTTTGCAAAAAGACAAGAAAATTACACTGAGCAGAATTATCTTTCTGTATGTGTCTAACACGAGAAAAAGATAGACTGAGTTTACTCTCTTTCTATCTTCTTTATTTGTGCCAGACAGTTTTGTCCCCGATTGTCTCATTCATCATTTATAGTGAAATGTTTTGCACTTTCGTGTCACTTCACAAAAAAGAATAGCTCTCCTGTGAAATGTATGTCTGTCACTCCTACTAAACAGAAACGTACAATCAAGAATGTTGATAGTAGTATGGATATGCCTAGCAGACACGCTCGCTAAAGGCCTGACTTCACCGGGCCATTCCTCCAGAAGCAGACGTCGTCGGTCTCCTGTGCTCCTCGTTCATGTAATCTTTCTTCCCTAACCTTCCTACCGAGCACTAACCTCCTCTTGTCCTTCCTCCGGGCCTTGCTATCTTCTCATGTCTGCACCTTTGTTTATGCTGCTGCTCCATTTAGGGCCTGCCTACAGGCTGCACCTTCTAAGTGCGACGTAGCCTTCAAGGAGGTTTTATTATAAATTCTAGGTATCACACAAAGTCTTTTACCTCCTCAATTATGGTTCTAGAATCTCCTGTGATGTATACAGTCTGACATTATATATTTTTTAAATATTTCCTATTGCTGGGTTTTGCTCATCAACAAGATGACATATAACTTGGGGATAATAGGCTTTTATCCTCTACTTATCATTATATAATGCTAGAGACCCATTATTTATCAATACATATTCTTATTTCTTAGATTTGTGTTCATATTGATAAAATTATGGTAGCAAATCTATTTTTAAAAATCAAAATGGGCTTGAATTCATTCTCCTGAAAGGTTACTAATAGTATATTAATTGAAATACTATGTAAGTGCCAGAAAACTTCAGCTGAACATTGAGCTTTACCTATAACTTACTAATTCTACCAATACTTGCCAAAGCATCATAACATATATATTTGTTAGACTCAAAAATACAAAAAAAGTAGGTGATAATTGAGGACTGGGAGTTCTAATTAGTGCAACTGATATTTTTTTCTAAAGTTTTAAAAGGATATAGATCTAGGGTTTTTAAAAATCTGTTGTGATACTGTGGAGGCTTTTAGAATTTTCAGAAAAAGTAAATGGCTGGCCCTTTCTACTGGTTTATTCTTATAAATCTGATAACAAATGGCATAGGCATAAGGGAGAGAAACAAAATTTTTAAATACCTATATGCAGATAAAAGAAAATTTTCTTGGTCAAAGTAAATAAAATGTCATTGTAAATAGATTTAGGATGAATTTGTAAAGCAAGTGGAATAAAATAAATTTTGATTTAAGTATCATTATTTTAAGTATCTTTTATTTTTCAGTGACAATCTAGGATCTTTTACTGGTGAATGAGAAAAGGTCATTGATTTAGCACAAAAGTTTTACTTTTTTGCAAAGTAAATAAAGTAAGATAACATTTCACATAGAGAAGACACACCAAGGTTTCCTTCCATGTGAAGCAGAAGTAGACAAAAAGAATAATACTTATTTAAAAATGCTTTAAGAAAAATAAATTTATTTAAATTAGATTTTTAGGATGTATTGTAGAGATCTAAAAATGATCTCTTGGGTCTCTGAGTTGCTAATATGAACATATAGTACTCAGTGGCTTCTGGAAAATTTATGAAATTAGGGAAGAATATAAGATTCTTGAGACTAAGGTTACATTAATGAAGATTCAGCTTGTACTAAAAGCCTACATCACAAAAACCAAAGTGTTCTTTGTTTATTCCACATGTAAAGTTATTATCTCAATAAAAATATAGATTAATATAAATATCTTTTTATAAAATAGAGCCCAAAATAAAAACTCATAGAATCCTTTGACCAGAGTTAAATACTATTAACTTTTTATAACATATACTTATAGTTATGTATATAATATATAATATGTAAAGTATAAAAATAATGCATATTTTTATGGTTTACCATATGTAAATATATACATGCATAGATATTTTATTGCTAAAATTGATTTCATTTGTGATGATATAAATAATTATTCCATATTAATTTCACATGGAAAACAATATCTGCTTCATATACTCTACTACTCAGGAGGCAGATTAACCATATGTTCAAGTAATTTTAAAAGTAATGTTAAGAAAAAATATATATTTTTAAGAATTGATATTTGTTTTCAAAAAAAGCAAGGAAACTATCACCATGAGACAATGTGAAACTTGGATTTTCTTATACTAATTTTAGTATTGCTCATTTTAAATAGATAGGATACCATATCTTTTCAGTACTTAAATTTTCTAAACAGGTCAATTCAGCTTTTCAATAAATAAAAACAGAAAAGCTGGCAATGGCAGGGCATTGATATAAAAATCTCAAAACAAATATTTATCCATGTTGACAAATAAACAGAGACTCGTGCACATGGACAATAGACTAGTGGTTACCAGAGAGTGGGTCCGGGGGAGGTAGATGGAGTAAAGTAGACATTAAAGAATTAAAAAAAAAACATTAAAAAAAATAGAAGCTAAAAAAAGAGTAACCAACAGCCACATCTATGTCTATATGTTTATATGTAAATATATATGTATCTGTGAAAAAAAATTTACAAAACCAAGCCCTTAAATGCATATTAACATGATTCTAGTTCTATACCATTGGATATACATCTCATAATTATTTTTAAGGATTTAATACACTTATGAACTTGATGTATCATGGTTTATTTAACCAGTCTCTTAGTGTTGGGATTCAGGTTGTTTTCGATCATCGTTGTTATATTCTTTTTTATGGTTTATTACAATAAAGAATAAAGAATCTTTGCCTTTCTACTGTCAGTTCTTTCATCTCAACACATAATTCAAGTAATAAACAGATTACTAAAGGCTAATCTCATTTTGAAAAGGACAGTGCCAGCCTCTAATGGATCAAATCTAATAATGCTTCCCCCACATTGGATGAAGATACTCTGAATGGGATATGAAAAAAAAATAGTTCTCAATTCATCATCTGCCATTTCTTTCATAAATGTCATCTAAACATTTATCCATTTTATTAATAAAGTATCAGGACCCCTGATATCTTGTATATTTGACAACTCGTTTTAACATTAGTCAGTCAGGGTCACTTCTTAAGTAGACATTGACTAATTATTTTTAATAAGCATAACTTCTTTTGCTCCTGTTCTACCATCATAACCTAAGAATATTTAATTATTTTCTTAAATCTCTCTCCAGAAACAAATGAAATGCTAACAGCTAGAAATTGTTTTTACATGGAATTATTTTGTTATCATGCTAGAGTAGTATGTGGTGAAAAAAAATTCACAAAGTATATACCGCTTTAGAAATAAAATAGAAAAGACAATTTGCTAATGGTTGACATACAGTTAGAGGAGACAGTAGAAAGAGTTAAGGATAATGAAGAACCCACAGAAGAGAACAATCCCAAAGTAAAATGAAAGAACGATAGCCTATGCTGTACTATTACAATCATATTTGGGAAAGAAAAGAAAGAATAAAAAGTACTTATTTTTAGAGCAGTCGATTCACTTTTATTCCAACTACAAATGTAGAGCTCAAATGGGGCGAATCATTTAAACACTTATATGCATATAACTACTCAAAAGTTCCCTGAACTTGTAAGAAATGGGCATGTGGCTTCCAGTGTTTCAAAGATTATGCACCTTAATGTTATAATTAAGGGGAAAATAGGACTTTCTGAATCATGCCCTTAAATTTCAGTAATGTTTTTAGTGCCTTAACCCCTTCATAGATGTTGAGGAGATCAACTAATTTCTATGACATCTAATGTGAACTCTAATGTAAAGGTATTAACATTAATACATAAAAATGAGCTCATATGTGCTATGGTCTGAAGGTTTGTGCCCTCTCAAAGTTTATATGTTCAAAACTGAATGCCCATGGTTATGGCATTGGGAAGGGAGGCCTTTGGGAGATGATTAGGTCTTGAGGGCTGTGCCCTCATGAATGGAATTACTGCTCTTTTAAAAAAGGACTGGGAGAGCTAGCTCGTTACTTCTGCCTGTGAGCACACGATAAGTCTATAACTTGGAAAAGGTCCCTCACTCAATCTTGCTGGCATCCTGATCTCAGACTTTTCAGCCTCTAGAACTCTTAGAAATAAATCTCAGTGGTTTATAAGCCACTCAGTTAATGTTTTCGTGTGTTATAGCAGCCCGAACAGACTAATAAATACATAAATATGAAGAATTCTAAAGAGTTTGTTAACTATCACAAACTTATTGAATGCAATAATTTTTAATGATCACACTCATCTATAGAATCTCTCTCACACATGGACACACAGACGCATAAATACACTTATGTGTAGTCCCATCACACCTTAATTCTATCATAAATTTTATATCTTCCTGCCTCCCAAACATTTTTGACTTTGTGAGCAACTGCATAATAGATATCATGGAAGAAGAAAAGTCAGCATTAAAATTATGTTGTGAAAGACAAACTATGCATTTTTTTAGAATAAAGAACATTTATAAATTTCAAGTGATGGATCTTATATTACTGATTCAGAATGTAAGCAGACAAAATTCACTGGGTTGCAAATTTAACTATTGTATTATAAAATGCTCAAGGTTAAAATGTTCTTTTAATTTAAACAAACAGATAATTATATAAAAATAAAGTAGCATTCATGCAATTCTATGAATTCTCTCTATTTTTCATTTAAGTATTGACAATATAATCCCACTGAAAAGCCTCACATTTCCTAGAAGTTGGGACCACAGTTTTGCTGAAACAAAGCTGTGATTATAATTAAAGTTGTTATAAACATAATTATTCAGGTGGGTGGTTTTATTGAGAATTAGTTTTAAGAATGGAAAAAATTATCATTAGGTTTGGGCTGTGAATGAAAACCATCTCTTATTTTTAAAAAGTCCTCATCTGGTTTGTAGCTCTATATAAACGATTAGAGGCTACAGCTATTCTCTAGGATTGTTGATCATGAAAAAAAAAAAAAAACAGTGTAAACTCAAAAATAGCAAATCAAAATCAATAGGATATGGAGGCTTGGGACTAGATTTTTTAAAAAGTAATTATAGTTATACAGGCTTTAGATGGAGAGAAGGCAGATTTCCTAGCTATATGAAATAATCACTTAGAAAAGACCTTTGGTTGCTCAGCTTGAATAAAGGAGGATTAGGGTCAAGGAGGAAGTGGAAGCTGATGCCAGTGTTTTATAGTTAGCACAAAATAAAACATACATATTCAAGATACACAATTTTTGGCTATTAGAGCAGGAGCCTTCTCTGAGGCTGGTAAAGGTGGGTGTGCCTGAGTGTTTCCTGCAGCCTTTTAGACTGCTGAGAGGAGTTCTAGGACAATTTAACCACCTTCCCTTCTGTAAAGGTTGATCTAGCTACTGCAGCTGGTTGACTGACCTCTATGTGAAGTCAGGAAACAAAGCCCTCAGTTTCCAATGTTATAGACTCGTTTGTTTTCATATCAGAGAAGTGGTTGCAGTTTGTGTATCAACAATTGTTGATGTAGGCTGATTTGCAGGAAAATTATATTAATGATTAAATCTTTTAAAAAACTGCCAGTTTCACAGGAAACTGTGCTATCTACTCCTCTTTAAATCTATACTACTTCATCTCTTATATCAATTATTATCTTGGGAATTTGGGACAAGCAGATATTATTGTTTATTATTTATTAGCTACATTAAGGCATGTTGCTTATCCTTCTACAGGAAACAATATACATGGTCATCATTGTTTTCAAAGGTTTGATATATTAGAATATATTTAACTTTAGGAAAAAAGTCTAAAATTGTTAAATGTCTTTGATGCTAATAATTTAAAGAGTAATATGTTCAAGAGAAAATTGCATATTGCCAAGAGTAAGATAGGATTTTACTAAAAGTTACATTCTAACAATAAAAATATAATATTAATTTATATTTAAAGAATTCTGATTAAAATTAAAAACAAAAATACAAAAAGATAAATAAGTTATAAATTTTCTGTTTATCCTTATTAAGTAAAATTGAGTTATTTTTTCAATCTTTACACATTCTTTATAAATCTGTTATATGACAGATTTTTAACCCTACAAAGCATCATGGTATTTGTAACTATTGTATTAAACTTTGCATTATGAAAATGTGAGGACTTAAGAATCTAAGTATTAACTAAGATATGGTGGTGATGGCCTCTTTGACATACATTAACTATCACTTTAATTATAAATATAAAATGCTTCCAAAGATAATGATAGCCTGTCAGTATGAGTTTCTTTTGAGAAGACTCTAATGTCAGTTGCTTTGTAGTATCAATAATTTCAATAATACAAATTTAAATCATTTAAAGTTGGGAGAAAACTGCTGTGTATTCTAATACCTTCTTATATATTAAAAGAAGAAACTTTAAATATAGATGATGGATACAACCTAAGTGTCTTTCAATAGATGACTGGATAAAGAGGTGATACATATATAAAATGGAATATTACTCGGCCATAAGAAAAGATGAAATACTGCCATTTCAAACAACATGGATGGATCTTGAGATTATCAGGCTAAACAAAATAATTCAGACAGAAAAAATTTAACATATGTGGGACATAAAAATGAAAGTAACAAATGAACAAGACATACAATCAAACAAAAACTCATAAACAGACAATAGTGGTTACCGGGGGGAAAGGTTGAGGCAGAGGTAGATATGGGTAAAACGGGTCAAATATGTTACAATGGAAGATTTAACTTTGGGTGGTGAACACACAATGCAATATACAGATGATGTTTTATTGAATTGTACGCTTGAAACCTATATAATTTTATTAACCAATGTCACCCTAATAAATTTAATAAAAAATAATTTTATTCAGTTATAGATGGACTCTTTTAATCCAAGTTGGTTGAGCTTTTTTAAAACAAATTAATTCTGAAGTATATGATGTTTTATTCTGCATCTGTTAAAAAATAACTTATAATTTGAAAAAACCACAGATGATGAGTTCACTTTAAAATATAAATATTAATAGCTGTAATTTCAATGTGGCAGGCACTATATGAACAGTCAAAACAGACCAAACATACTCTGCCAAAATCATTTCATACATAAGTATTCTCTGTTGGTAATACCATTAGTGTGTTTGTCAGAAAAGCATCATTAGCATGCTCAGAAGCAAGTGCACCTGGTTCACCCTTCTTTCTTTCCCAAGTGGTAAAAAGAGAACGTAGATTACAGGCCTACCTCTAATTTCCACATATCTTGTCTTTAAAAAAATTGGGAACAGATGTATTTATGTCACATAAACTCTATGGCTATCACATTATCCTATGTGAATAAAAAAGTAATTTTTATACTTATAATTCACTTTCATGAAAACATTTGAAAATACTTTTCCATGAAAATAAAAATATGAAAAATGAAAGTAATGTTAACTAATTATAAAGTTAGCATAAAACTGTGGCAAAATTTAGAAATTTTTAGACTTCTGAAAATTAGCAGAGGAGGCAATTTTTGAGTCTTGGGATAGATTTGTGGATGAATAATTTGCCCAGTTCTTGAAGTGCTTATCATGTTCTCACTTTTCTCAAGTTTTTTCTCCTAGGGGCCAGACACTTTACATGTTGATTACAAAACCATCATAATAATCTTCATAAGAAACATGAGAAAAAAGAAGTGGAGAAAACTTTTGTCTCTTCCTAAAGGTCACAAAGTCATAAACCAAAAAAGTAGAGATTCAAATCCACATAATCTGACACTAGAGCCAGGGCTATTTCAAGTATATAATTATGTCACTATAAGAGCTGGGAACACAGATTTTTACACAAATCCCTTCATTATCCAGGTATGGTTTTCTCTCCCAGAAAAACTTTCAGCCGAAGCAACACTTTTATTCTTTAAATATTTCTAAGGGACTTTACCACCTCTTTCCTGACAGAAATTGAGGATCTGAAGTTTCACATATTTTCCGTTCTTAATATGTTTTCAGAGTATAATTGGAATGTCCCTTGATATAGAAAAAGAAGAATTTTTAATTAGAACTGTTTTTAAATTTTTAAGATAAAATATTTATTGATTAGTGATATTTTAGTTTATTTCTCCCATCTGCATGTCCTTTTCATCAACACTGGAAATCATTTGGTGAGGGAATTCATTTTAGTTCCTTTGAGACTTTGTTGGGTAAGATTCTTGAACTCATTGTATATTTCATTTTTTGAGCAATGTGCACTATCCAATGACTCAGTATAAAGTCTCTCTTACTTTTCCATGTGGTTGGCAATACAGAGTTACAAGTAAGGCAAAAGTAGGAGCTTTTAAAATATATTTGTCAGATATATTCCCATTGTACACCAGTAGCTCCTTAGTTGTCCATAGCAACTTCAACATCAAGCCTATTAAAATTTTAGGAACAGGATGGTTCGTATTCATCTAGTCTATAAGTTAGTCTTTTTAGCATTGTTATAATTTAATGTGTTGAAAAATTTTAAGTAACATTGACTTATTTTAAAACAATTAACTACTCCTCTCTATTTCTCCATTAAAGTCTTTTACCTTACTTTATGGATTTTAACTTTTCATTATGACTTATTAGAGAAAGCCAAGATTTCTGGTTTACATGCTCTATTTGTAATCAAAACTCCTACAAGCCTCAGTGTAAAATGTTTTGGCATTCCCTGTTTCTCCTTGTTAATTTAACACAACTAATTAACCTTTCTACTTTATGCCTCTCACTTGAACAAAGTATAACATTTTAAGTCATCATTAGTTACATTTATGCCTTTTCCTAAATACCGTTTTTGTTCTGGTAACTCAATTCTAAACAGTTTGTAGTTGCTTTTTTTCACATATAATCCATGAAAATCTAAGAGTATGTTAAAGGAGACAGAAATACTACTAAGTTAGAAAAATAACTTAAATTTCAAAATAATAGATTGCAGCCTTAAAAAGTATGTCATGTTATTTTTCTATGGTTAAAATATATTGTAAACTTTATTTTGCTAAAACAAATTTAACTAATAAGAAAAATAAAATTTAAAAAAGAAAAAATGCTTTTATCAGCAGTTTTTAGAATTGAACCACAATACACGTTAGAAAGTATATCATTAGCCACTTCCAAGCAATTCATCACACAACGTGAAGTTGTCAGTAACTTAAATTCAAGTGGTGAAATGGGAACATAGAAAGCAATAACTTTAAAAAGAAAACTGACGTTTCATTTTTTTAAAGGGTAAACTATAGGGCTTTTTTTTGGTAATAACTTAATTTTAATGCTTTCTAACAACTCTTTACTCAATTAAATTCATGTTATTATAATAAATTGTAATGCATAAACATAGCCATATATCCACCATCTTGCTTTGTCAATCAATACCTTTAACTTAAGGCACAAATATTTTTATTTTTTAAGAAATAAAACTTTTGAGTTTAAGGTGAAAATTGCCATATAATTTTCAGTGATATCAACTACACCCTCCTCTCCTCAGAATTAGCCAAACACTTGGTTGGATTTCAGCATTAACTTATGTGTTATTTACGTCTATTCATTTTATTTTGATTGCTCCATAAACAGAAGTTATTAGTTTTCTACTTTATTTTTATTTATATTGCCTATTTAATTTCTAACCTTTTAATAAATATGCATACTCTTCATTTTTGCAATAAATCTAAGGAAAATTTTCCTATTATTAGTCTTTTTATTTTTATTTTTTTTTAAATGAAGCAACCCTTGGTTGACCTCACAGATTGCAATGAACTTGTCAGCTTACAATCTCTTGTTTTTTATATTTTATGCCTACAGCACCTGGTCTTCCTAGGTGGTCTCTATCCAAGTACTAACCGGGCCTGACAGACCCTGCTTAGCTTCCGAGATAAGATGGGATCGGGCCTACTATTAGTCTTTAAAACAAAACAAAACAATTATTGTTTTGCTAAAATGCATCATTATATACTTTTTATTATTTTAATGATTTCTACTGTTTTAATTATATTCCTTTTACTCTTTTTTTTCCTGTTGTTATTTTTTAAACATTTTGGATTGAATACAAGTAATTAATTTCATCCTAGTTGAGAAACTTCTAAATATTTTTTTATTAATTTTTATTATTAATAGTGTTAGGAAAATTTTAAACATATTAAAATGTCCATAAATTAGGCACAAATATCTTATCTCACATTATTCTAAAGGATTTTATATGAACACAAATATAGGCCATGGCTCCTGATATTATGTCCAATATAATCACATATTTCTGAATTTTGAATTTGGAGGGTGATTAAACAGTAAGCCATTATGGATTAGGATAACCAAAGAAAGAAAATTCACAAAAAAATTTACATATTTTGCGAAAGCTTTCTGGTTGCTTACTTTTAAATAGCTAATTCTACAGATAATGATTTCTTTTTCCGTGTTGTGTGTCACTTATGTATGATACAATTGATTTTTTTTCCCTACAGCAGCTAGATAACACTATATCTCGTGTTTGTAAAATTAATTAGATGTCCTATATGAGATGCGAGTGAGTGTCTCACAAATTGTTTCAGTCAAAATAATGGTCATATTACTAAGACAAGAACACCTCTTCTAATAAGCTGTACATGAATTGCAGAAAGTACTCAATATAGCAAAACTAATATAGCAAATTGGATTTCAGGCCGAAGCAGATAAAATGCTAAGACCACATCTCGTTAAAATAAACTAGCTTCCATTTGGCATGATTTCCTTTTGAACATGTAATGTCTTATGTGTTTAAGTAATTGCTTCATAAAGAAGTTACTTTCAATTAATATTTTACATACAACTTTCTTAATAAATGTTTTATTCTTTCACAAACAAATCTTCTTGTAGCTCATATATTTATATAAACTTACATATGTACCTTATATTATAAAGAATCACCAAAATGGAGCTCTACCAATTTTGAAATGTAAACAAGAATTGATTCAATATCAAAGATAAAGTATATTCTTTCAGTCGGGAAAGGAAAAAAAATAAAAGGCATTCAGATTGAAAAGGAAGAAGTAAAATAATTTCTAACTGCAGATGACATGTTCTTGTATATAGAAAATCCTGAGAAATTCACACACAAAAAATCAAAGTCAATATTCATTTTCTGTAACGTTGTAGTATATGTCAATACACAAAATAAAATTCATTCAACACACTAACAACAAACAATAGGAAAGAAAAATTTTTAAAAATTCCATTTCTATACCATCAAAAAGAATAAAAGACTTCAAAATAAATTTCACAAAAGTTGAAGACTTATACTCTGAAAACTATAAAACATTGTTGAAGATATTAAAGAAAACTAAATTAATGGGAAGACACCCCATGTTCATGGATTGGAAGACTTAATGCTGTTTAGATGGCAGTGCCTTCTAATTTGATCTAAAAATTCAGTGAAACATCTACCAAAAATTCAGCTGTCTTTTTTAGAAACTTACAAGGTAATCTTAAAATATATGAGATATAATGGATCCAGAATAGCCAAAATAATAATTAAAAATATCAAAGTTGGAAGACTCACACTTCCTAATGTCAAAATTTATATAAAACCACAGTAATCTCTACAGTGTATAATATACAAGGATAAACAAACAGATCAATGACATTTATAGTCATTTGGTTTTAGACATGGATGCCTAGAGCATTCAATGAGGAAAGAGTATTCTTTTCAAAAAATTCTACTGGGACAACTGGGTAGCCACTTGGAAATAATTAATCTGGACTCCTACCTCACACAGTATGCAAAAATTAACACAAATGAGTCAAAATATAAATGTAAAAACTAAAGTATAAAACTTTTTGAAAAACACAGGAGTAACTTTCTATAACCTTCTGTTAGGCAATGAGTTTTTAGATATGACACAAAAAGCACAAACAAGAGACAAAAACAAACAGAAAGATAAACTGAATTCCACCAAAATTAAAAACTTGGTGTTTCAAAGGACACATTATGAAAGTGAAAAATCAATCTACACAATGAGAGCATACACTTGTAAATCATATATTTGATATGATAAATTCAGAATATATAAAAATACATTGCATCTCGACAATAAACAGACCAAATTAAAAAACAGGCATGGGATTTGAGTATATAACTCTCCAAAAATGCAAATAGAAGGCAAACAAGCCATGAAAAGATGCTCGACATTATTATTCATTAGAAAAATGCAAATTGAAATCTCGGTAAGAAACTAGGTCATGCCTAGCAAAATGACTTAAAAAAAAAGATTTTAACTATTGTGGGTGAGCATGTGGAGAAATGGAAATGCTCACAACTTACTTATAGATTGGAAGGGGATGCAGCCATAGTGGTTTCATAGCTCCTCAAAAGGTTAAACATACATATGGCTAAGCAACTTGACTTCTGGGTATATATCCAAAGTAATGAAAACATGTTCTCATAATAGCTTGTACAAGAATGTTCAGAGTTGACTTACTGATAATAGTGAAAAAGCAAAAACAATTTAAATGTCCATCCACTGATGTGTCAACAAATACAATGGGATATACCAATTTATGGCGTATTAATTCATAAAAAGAAATAAATTATTGATTTATGCTCTGGCATAGATAAAACTCAAAACTATGCTAAAGCCAGTTACAAAAAAACACATTGTATTATTCTATTTATATAAAATGTCCAGTAAAGGCCAATACAAAGAGGCCGAAAGTAGATTAGTGGTTACCAGAAGCTGGGAAAGAGAGGAGCAGGGAGCGACAGTTATTGGGTACCAGTTTTCTTTCTGGGGTGCTGAAAATATTCAAAAATTGGATAGTGCTGATGGTTTCACAAGTCTGTGAATACGGTAAAAAACAAAATTGTATACTTTAATATGGTAAATTTTATAGTATGTCAATTACATATCGATAAAATTTTCATTAGAAAAAGAAAATATTTTTAAGGAAAACAACCAATCATATTTTACCCAAAGCACAGATCTCAGCTTCTTTGCCCAAAATTCTTAGAGAAAATGACAAATGCTAAAAATAAGGAATAATCCTTATAGGAATATTTAGAGGTTTACGGGCATACCTCATTTTATTGTGCTTTGCTTTATTGTACTTCACAGATGCTGCATGTTTTACAAATTGAAGATTTGTCTCAACCCTGCATAAAGCAAGCCTGCTGGCACCATTTTTCCAACATTTGCTCACTTTGTGTCTTTGTGTCATACTTTGGTAATTCTCATAATATTTCAAACTTTTTCATTATTATATTTGTCATCGTAATCTATGATCAGTGTTCTTCGATGTTATTATTGTAATTGTTTTGAAGCACAGTGAACCACACTCCTTTAAGAGGGTTACCTTAAATCGATAAATGTCGTGTATGTTCTGACAGCTCCACCAAACAGCCATTCCCCTGTCTCTCTCTCCTCAAATCTCCCTATTTCCTGAGATATGACAATATCAAAATGGGGCCAATTAATAAGCTTATAATAGCCTCTAAGAGTTCAAGTGAAAGAAAGAGTTGCATGTCTCTTACTTTAAATCGGAAGCTGGAAATGATTAAGTTTAGTGAGAAATGCATGTCAAAAGCCAAGACAGGCTGAAAGATAGGGCTCTTGCACCAGTTAGCCAAGTTGTCAATGCAAAGTTAAAGTTCTTGAAAGAGATTAAAAGTGCTACTCCAGCAAACACATGAATGATAAGAAAGTGAAACAGCTTTAGTGCTGATATGGCGAAGTTTTAGTGGTTAAGAGATCAAACCAGTCACAATATTCCCTGAAGCCAGAGCATAAACCAGAGCAAAGCTCTAACTCGCTTCAATTCTATGAAGGCTGAGTGAGGTGAGTAAGCTGCAGAAGAACAGTTTGACATTAGCAGAGGCTGGTTTGTGAGGTTTAAGGAGTTGTCTCCATACCATAAAAGTGCAAGGCAAAGCAACAAGTGCTGAAGTAGAAGCTGCAGCAAGTTACCCAGACTTAGCTAAGATAATAACGAAGGTGGCTACATTAAACAGCAGATTTTCAATATAGAAGAAACAGTCTTACCTTGAAAGAAGATGCCATCTAGGACTTTTATTACCACTAGAGAGAAGTCAATTCCTGGCTTCAAAGCTTTAAATGACATGACAACTGTCTTGTTAGGGGCTAACACAGCTGGTGACTTTAATTTGAAGTCAGTGCTCATTTACCATTCCCAAAATCCTAGGACCCTTAAGAACTATGCTAAATCTACTCTGCTTGTGTCTTATAAATAAAACAAAGCCTAGATGACAGCACATCTGTTTACAATATGGTTTACTGAATATTTTAAGCTCATTGTTGAGACCTACTTCTCAGAAAAAAAAGATTCCTTTCAAAAAATGAACGCTCATTGACAATGCACCTGGTCACCCAAGAGCACTGATGGAGATGTACAATGAGATTCATGTTGTTTTCATGCCATTCTGTGGCCCATTTTGAAGTGTTATTATTTAAGAAATATATTTCATAAGGCTACAAGTCTACAAGAGATGTACAATGAGATTCATGTTGTTTTCATGCCATTTTGATTTTGAAGTGTTATTATTTAAGAAATATATTTCATAAGGCTACAAGTCTCATAGATCCTGATTTTTCTCATGGATCTGAGCAAAGTAAATTATAAACCTTCTGGAAGGGATTCACTATTCCAGATGCCATTGAGAACACCCATGAATCCTGGAAAGAGGTCAAAATACCAACATTAACAGGAGTTTGGAAGATGTTGATTCCAGCTCACATGGATGACTTTGAGGGGCACAAAATTTCCGCAGAGGAAGTAACTGCAGATGTCATAGAAATAGCCAGAGAACAAGAATTAGAAGTGGAGCCTAAAGATGTGAATGAATTGCTATAACCTCACAATCAAACTTGAATGGATGAGTTGCTTCTTATGGATGAGCAAAGAAAATGGTTTCTCAAGATGGAATTTACTTCTGGTGAAGATCCTATGAAGGTCGTTGAAATGACAACAAAGGGTTTAGAATATTATAAAAACTTAGTGGCAGATTTGAGAGGATTGACTAGTTTTGAAAGAAGTTCATCTGTGGACAAAATGCTATCAAAAAGCATTGTGTGCTACAGAGAGATCGTTCATGAGAGAGAGAGTCAATCAGTGCAGCAAACTTCATTATTGTCTTATTTTAAGAAATTGCCACAGCCACCCTAATCTTCAACAACCTCCTTCCTGATCAATCAGCAGCTATCAACACTGAGGTGAGAACCCCCACCAGCAAAAAGATTACAACTCCCTGAAAGCTCAGATGATGATTAGCATTTTTTATCAATATAGTATTTTTAAATAAAGGCATGTATACTGTTTTTTTTTAAAAAAAATTATAATGCTATTACATACATAATAGATTACATTATAGTGTAAACATAACTTTTAAATGCACTGGGAAACCCTAAGATTCATGTGACTTACTTTATCGCAATATTCACTTTATTGCAGTGGTTTGGAGCCAAACCCACAAGATCTCTGAACTATGCCTGTATTCAACTTCCCTTTATATTACTGTTTGTGTTAGAATGCTTTTAGCGAATTGAATGAATTCATATATTTTGCCTAACAGAGGGCAGTTAAATAAAATATACAGTTGAAAGTACAACAGGGGTACACACTGTTAAGATAATGTTCAGATTTGCTGTAGTATCACTTAAATTTAACTGTTATAAAAATGAATTTATTTTCACACAAAACAAAATTTATTCTCATTAACATTCTACTGCAGATAAGAAAAGAAATAAACAATTTGACAAGTTGAAAATTAACAAAGAAACTGAAATTACTTTAGAATGAGATGTTCTAAATGCTTTCATTGTGAAAAAACAAACAAAAAATTGAAATGTGACCATATTTAGATCGTCACTTAATTTTCTTTCATGGCAAATTATATGGAATATGTTTTACAGCTTCCAATTGTATTTTAAAAAACTTTAAGGGAATAGCTTTTCTTTGTACTGAAATCCCATTAAAATAGATTACTTATGTTAATTATTGCATATTAGTGTCAAAGTTTTTATTATTTTCTACAAAAGTTAAGTATATATCTTTGTACACTAAGAAAATAAATAAAAGAATATATAAACTATAGGTAAAATTCCACTAGAATAACATTCTGGAGTTGAATATTAAAAGAGTTAGGTAAAAATCATCAAAAAAGAGCAACATAAAATATTTAATAAAATGATCTTTTAAAATCATAATCATGTAAATAAAAGACAAGCATTAATTTCATCTAGTTCATAATGCAGTCTCTCAGATATAAATTTTTTAAAAATTTGGCAGATAGTATATATACTTTATAAGTCAATGTGTATGTACTTTATTCACTTTGTATATCATAAAATTCATAATTTATGTTATTAAGCATTAGGAATCTATGATAAACCTATGATAGAGTAGCTACTAAAATTATGGTAGTTTTTAACTATTTAAGTGTAAACTGAGAAATAACCACCAATTTATTTTTAATTTATTTCAAAAAGTATTAATTTGACTTCCATCGAATCACTGACTATTTTTATATAATATTTTATGTAATTGTATGTAATATTTTTATATAATATTTTAAGGTAAATACACAATTGATATTATTTAATCGACTAACATTTATCTTGTACCCAAAGTTTACAAACTAAACAGGTGATCTTTCATCTTCTCTGCAACCCTCGAATGCTGTGTGCATTATTATATTTACTTTTGAGGCTGATAAAATAGATGTCGAGTCGAGGTCTCTTTCTCATTCTACTTAGCTGCTTCCAAGCATTGTTATCTAGTCCTAAGAATGGTACTCAAGCTCTGGAACTGCCAAGTGTTTCTTTTACATGCAATAAAGAATTATTTAAGGACCATAAATTCAATATTGGAACTTTATCTCAGAATATATAGCATATAACTCATGTGGCTCTTTGGTTAAGGGTGACTGAAAAAGTTATTCCAGAATCAAAGCACTTACAATATCCTTGCTCTTCTAGAAGGACTATATAATCACCATTATAAAACTATTTCTAGACCTGTTTCTATGGAAGGTAAGTAGTACCTGAAGTTGACATAAGGTATTTAATACTTACTTATTGGTATATTGAAAAACCAAAGCTGTCTCCTGATAATATTATACCAATATTATTTATAGATATACTTTCCTAGTATATTTTTCAGTTTTGTAATAAAAGATAACAGGATTTCTCAGGCACATTTTAACTATCATTTTTTTGTCCTTAGTTAATACTGAAAAAAAAAAAAATAGAATCTTTTCCATTTTGTAGAGCATTAATGGTGTTGACAAAAAAGTTAAAAAGTTCAGAGTTTTATAAATTTACATTGTTTCTGAGCTGCATTAATGAGACATATACATATTTCAATTTATTAATTTAAATTTCTTAGGAAGAAAACATGTATGCATTAAGATTTGTATGGTATAACTAAACCACTAATTCAAGGAGACTGTTCATTCATAGAAGTAAAAAATGGAACATGACTGCATTATTAATATGTCCATGTAAACAAAAGATTTAGTATAATCCCTACCCTAATTTCTTGTACATAAGTCAGAACATGGCGATATTTTTTTTAAAAAACTAGAACTGAATGAAATTAAAATATACTTAACAACATATAGGACCAGAATTCTTTTACATAGTTTAAAGCAGTTTTTTTAAAAACATATATCACATGCGGGCATATGAATAGGAACAACATTACACTCTTAACAGTATCACCTCCAGAAAACTTGTCCATCTAGTGGCCTTATGGGACAATTCATGATTTGGTAAATTTGCCAAAGTCTAGTATGACTGAACTGTGCAACTTCTGAAACCCAGTTCTGTCAGCAGATCTCAGCAAAAGCTCAAATTAATTATGAATAAGAGTAAGCACATAGAAATGAAAATACATCCTCATAAGCAGGCCTTTTCTTTCTTTCAATAAGGCCAGTATGAGAAGAAAATAACAATCCTGCTTGTTAGTCAACAAACGGAAACAAATACTAGAAGAAGCAAAACACTAGATATCCATGGGAGCTGAACTCCCTCTCTTGCCTTTATTCTCTCTTGCAATACAATAAGACGTATCCAAAGGGTGGGGGGAAGGCCCAGCCATCTAGTTGCAGTCAGATCTCAGAGGTTTGGGGAGGGTCATGACTCTTTTAAGGGGCTTTGCATCTCTCTATTGGAATGCATGAGGTGTTAATTTTAAAGCTTAAATCTCAGAAACTAATTCTAATTCTGGAGTGCCTTCATGTATTCCTGAGTGCCTTCTTGACAACTTTCATGTGTCTACAATTCATCTACGTATAGTAATCAATTAATCAGCATCTGGCAAAGTGTTAATAATTTTTTTTTAATCCTAAGAAAAGCAGAAAGAGTATTATATGTCTTATAAAAGGACTACTATAAAATATGTCATTTACATTAATATGGCAGTTACCAACAAAATTATTTTTTCACATTCCTAAATTTAATGAATTTAAATGGTTGTAACCACTTTTGTAATTTGTATCTATACACAAATTTGCCAGATTTAGCCACCAGAAAAGGAGGACACCAGTTAGAATTTGCCAGATTTAGCCACCAGAATAGGAGGACACCAGTTAGATTTGAAGTTTTATCTAAAATTCAAATTAAACCGATATATTGTTTTATATGTTAACCAGATCTATACAAAAACAGTCAACAGAAAGCCACACACACACACACACACACACACACAGATACACACATATAGTTTCTATATAACCTTAAGTAATATGGATATGAAATAAGATGTTTAGTAATAAAAAGTGAGAGAAAATAAACATTAGAAAGTCCCTCCTGAATCCTAACAATCACCAAAACACATGCTGTCAAATCATCTATTTCAAATCCTCGATAATCTTGTTTCAATTTGAAATGAATGCAGATGAATTGCTGCTTTTTTCACAGTGATATAAGGCTTAGTTTTTTGACATGGCCTGTGTATAACAAAGCTCTTAATGGAAGCTGAAATTGTCTTCAATTGTACCCTGTGTATAAAGGTGGGTCAGCCAGGCTTTTTAAGCTCTTAAAATGTCTCCGAGTTTTGTCAGGGTTATAAAAATAATAGGACTCCATGAACTTTTGTTCTTACTTAAAAGTTAAAACTTGGAGGAATGAGCTACATACATTATGATTTTCTTAGATTCTGATTTACTATATTAGGTTTGGAGTTTACAGCAAAAAAGAATCTGAAGAAGAGCAAGAAAAGGATGGAAACTGAGGTGTTGTTGGCACTGTGGGCCCTAAGGGAGTTAGTTCATTTACTGTGAAAATGTAGGGAACTTTTTCATTTACAATTTATTAATTAATTTAATAAATATTAATTAAACACCTACTGTTCTGTATTCTAGGCACTGGGGATACAGCAGTGATAAAAACAGGCAACGCATATGCCCTCATGGAGCTGATAGTCTCAGGTGGGGAACTGGGCCGTACATATACTACTTTAATTTGAATAAAAATTATTTTAAATTTTTTTAATCATATATATGAATTATTATTTTATATATAATATATATGTTATATATAACAATATCTATATATGAATTTATCTTACTCTTTCCATTAGTTGAGCATTCTTATTGTATATTTTTAGTTTCATTTTGATTAGGGATAATCAGGTATGAAACATATTCCTCAGCACACTTTTTATTTAAAATTCTAAATCTTTGTATATAATATTGGGTAAAATGTATTCAACAAATATTTCTTTTCCCATCCCATACCATCCTGCCACTGAGACTCAACGTTAAAGAAATGTTATCTTTTTTCAACTGTTAATGGAGTCATGCTTTTGGAATTAAAAATTCCTAGAGATCAAAGAGTTTTTCAATCAAAATAAATAAAATTTATTTTGTTTAATATAAAACTCTTTTGACATTGATTATGAATAAATTCTGATCCTAATTTAATTACATCTACTATTTCTTGAAATTATCTTTTCCTGGAAAAATCAAATAACATGCTTAAAATAATTAATACCTTACTCTATATTACTTACAACCTCTCTCAGATGGGGTAACCTAATAGATCATGAGCTTGTAACATTAAGAAATAACTGTTGCAAAGAAGTGTACTTTGTTCCCGGAAGTTCCATTTTCACTGACATATGTCATTATTATGCACTGCCAAAATTTTCTATTTTGTGGAACCTCTCATCCACTTTAATTAATTAAAGGAACTGGAGAAACAAACTCTAATAGCTAAAACCTATTTTTATACATTTAATTTCGAAGAAGTGAATGATTTCTACTTTCAGGATGAGTAAATGAGTAAATATACAGATTGGTTCAATTCACAGTGATTTTTTTGACTATGATCCAGAATCAGAAAAAAAAAAATGATGATCCTCTTCTTCAAAGAGCTCATTGGCTGGTAGTGGGAGGATAGATAGAAACTCACATCCAAACAATGTGGAAATTGCAGTGATATTGAGTCAGTACCGTGGTAGTAAATAAAAAATAATTCCAAAGGTTTATGAGTTTCTATGGGCTGTCTACTGCCCAAGCACATTATACACGTTTAGTTTAATACTTAATAACCATCTTATGAGATTGGCACCATTATTATCCCCATTTTACTGTTGGGGGGAATTTAGTCACAGGTTTTTGTTGTTGTTGTTGTTGTTATTGTTATTGTTTTAATGTAACCTTTTCAAGGCCTCACAGTTAGTAAGTGGCGTAACCTGGGAGGGTATACAGGAAAGTGGGCTGAAGGTGTTATATTAGTCTTAAAGATTAGTTAGAATAAGGGGCACAGAAAAAAAGAGAAGTGTTATAGAGATAAGTTTCAGGTAGAGAAAACAGGATTTAAAAAAACACAGGACTGTCTATGGCCATGCCACCCTGAATAAGCCCGATCCCGTCTGATCTCGGAAGCTAAGAAGGGTTGGGCCTGGTTAGTACTCGAATGGGAGACCACTTAGGAAGACAAGGTGCAGAAGTATTACGTACTTTAGTATTACTAACGTATTACATACTTTAAATAAATTATTTTTATTTCCTAAATCATCTATTTAATGAAAATAAATTATGAATTATTTACTTAAGCTAAGAAGTTAATAAACCCTCATATAAAGGGCTCACCAGATTTTGTAATACTCAGAGTTACAATTTTTAATGGTAGTTTCACAAGTTCAGAAGGAACTTTACAACATCATACGGACACCGGAGGTCTCTAAAGATAGTGTGTTTGTTCTTTGTAAAGGTAAAGGGGTCTTCCTACCACTCTGCAACTATACAAAGGCAATAGTCCTTAAACAAATAAACTATTATTTGTTTCATAATTTTTATAACCTATAAAGCTTAGAAACTAATATGAACTCAAAGTTCTCAGAGATAAAATTAGAGGTCAGCTAGTTCAATTTCAGCTCTTTATATCAAGTACAAAAATGGCCAAAATGTATTGAGTGCTTACCTTGAACTCAGTCACTCCCCCTTTGTTCCCAGACCAGTTTCTCTCCGTCCCAGATCGACTGTCATTATCTGCGGAGATTTTACACCAGAGTGGCCCTGGACAATCTAAAAAGTGTCTTGTTTTCTGTGAAATGAAGCAGCCTTCTAAGGCTGCCTAACTCTGGAATGATACATCCAGAATAAAGACAGAATCAGGTGACCTACACAGGGCCAGCCTAAGTTCTATTCACTTCAATAAATTTTACTTTACATGAGCATGTAAAGCTGCATGAACATATTTAACTATGTTTTATGACCAATTTTATTATTTTGTGTCTTTCAGAAAGTTAGAAACCTTGTTTGCTCTAGGAAAAAGGCTCTGATTGGCCCCCTGCTGTCTTAGAAGGCCATTATGGATACTGGAATCAAGTTTTTATAATTCTCATGAATCTTCTATTCCCATCTTCTATTCACTGTTATACACAGTGAAATGATGGTTTCTATTTCAATCCTGATCCTAAGACAAAAAACGGGTAATAAATTAGATTCAATTATCTAGAGTGTCTATATAATCGTATCATGGTTTTACTAAATTCAAGACAGTTATCAGAACGGTTTCAGTTTCTCAGAATTAGATGTCTGAAAAAACTACAGAGAAGGGGAAACATGCATCTCTAGCATAAAAAGTCATAAATTTTATTTAAGCATGTAAAATTGACCTAGTGTGTTACTGAGGAGGTTACCTTTTACTAATCTATAAAATCTTACAAATGTACGATGTCACCTATAAATGCCTCATCTTAAAGATACTATCTACTATTCTATTGTGGAATTGTTACCCACTTGACAGAAAATATTTAATTCTTTTAAGAAACATCTTGTTAAAATATATTTCATAAACAGAAGAATTCGATGATTAAAATGACAGCTCATCAAAAATCTTGACTGATGAGAGACTGATAATTTTCTAAGTGTTATAATTCAGGATAAAGAAGAAAATATTTGTGTTTTTTGCAGTGTCGATGCAATTATTTTTTTTAATTAAGAGAATATGGATATTTAGACATCAAAAAGAGCTGCCTGAAATACTGAACACTGTATTATTAATGCTCACAGCTGAGGTTTGCTGACATGAGGAATAATCATAAAACATAACCTTTCATTTCATCAGAGAAAGTTATGCCTGTCTAAGATCTGAAGCCCAACATCCATAAAATGGTTCGTTCAAGTGACACCCTACTCAAAACAGCTGTCTGCAAGGAAAATAAATGGAATTTAATCTGCCATAAAATAAAATGCACAATTTATTTTTCTTGAGGAAGTCATGCCCTTGTGGCATTGGTGAACTGTAACAGTTTTGCTTTGAAAAGAAGCATCTCCTTCTATGCTAAACCCATATTAATTCAACCATGTGAAATTTTTCTTTAGAGAAGGCAACTGGAACGCTCAATTAGCGTATCTACCACCTGATGATGGGGGCTACCATGCTCTGTCTTTAAAAGGACCGATTTAAAATACGAGCCCTAAATCATTATTGTATCCAAAGATAAATAGGTTTTAGGATGCTTGTTATGAAGGAAGAAATATATGAAATTGCCACTCATCCATTTAATGTCCTATGAAAAATCAATTTCACATGCTTCAAATCAATATGTAAGCAGCGAACTAAACAGCAAATGAGCAAAATATTAGTTAGAAAAAGGACAATTAGATGAGACTTATCATCTCTTTAAAAAAATATATTAGAAAAAACACTTTAGAAGCAACTTTATTGGGCAAACATAAATATTTTAAACACCATTTGACTGACTACTCTATACAGGCAGTTTTAAAAAACACCTCACAAAAGAGGTACGGTACATTTTAATTTGTTGATTTTATTCATTTAAGTACAAAATATTTTTTTAAGAAAAAAGGAAAAGAGAATAATAAAATTTTCCAACTTTGAAATTTGCTCTAATATTATACATGACATCTAATGTACAGGCCAACTAGACACTGGAACTTAGGCTCTGCCTCTTCAGTCTATTACAAGTTTTACAAAATACTTATTTTTGTGTTCAAAATTTGCCTAAAGGCATTTCATTTTGGTGGCTACATTCTCTCAAACTACGTATTCACACTCTGTATTAGAACATTTAAAAGGAGTTTTTACTAAAACTAACTACATAAAAATGTCTTTGTGTGGAAGTTTCAACAAATGTATCTTTATAATTTAAATATAAATCCCACTGAATCTTAACTGAACCTGAAATTAATTTTATGGACTTTATATATAATTACTTTCTTTAGAAGACAGAAGAATAAAATTTCCATAAGAATGTTTTTGGCAGTGTTCTGAAACTATCAGTGCCAGTATAATAAAGGCTAATTTAAAACACAATTCATTCTGAATACACATACCTTTATGTCAAGATCCTCTATACTAAGTAGTAAAATAAGCGCCAACTTAAAAAAGGTTTGTACTGGACTAAATAAAGCATTCTAGTAGTAATCATGAGGATTGTAAATGTGTGTGCAACCCTCAGTAACACTTCAAAATTGGAGATATTACTCACATTAGCTCTGTAGAGGAAACCGATAATATAACAGAATGCTACTCCAAACATTAGGGCAAAGGGAAAGCTCAACAAGGATCCATAACTCTCAAGATTTTTGTCAGATAAATTCTTTGGTTTACATAAACATCTATACCATGTGAGATTCAAATTTTAATTTAAAAATAGAGGGGGAGAAATTATGAAAGAGTTTTGTCTTCTGAGACAGATCCTACTTGAAATGTATTCTGCAACTGATGGTTATATTTTATGAATGCAAAGAGACTTTTTATGAGTTAACGTCATAACTTCCAAAACTTACTTGTGTAGGTGGTAGGCTTGTTTTTCTCTGACCTTGAGAATACACTACTGTTTTAAATTCATATTTATGACCCTAGGAAACAGTGTCACTCTGTGTCTTAGACTCCCATTTGACTGCAAATGCTAAACTAATTGGTAAAATAGAACTATTTTATTAAAATGACACATTTGACCATTATGCAACATGATATATGAATTTATTATCAGAAAAAAGGAACAGCTTTCTTTCAATTCTTTAGCAGATGATGCTAAATTACTAAATAGAAAAGTACTCAGTTGTCTTTTATAATATTTTCTTAGTTTCTGCTATTAGTTTTTAATGTTATCTTGATTTTAAAATACAATTATCCTTAGAATTTAAAATATGTATGAATAATAAATCTAAACAATTCTAAGATTCATTTACGGTGACTAGCTCTCAATAAATCCAAGACATAAAAATTGCTCGTCTCATAGTCTAGTGGAATATCTGATAGAATACCAGCACTAAAACATTTTTGTTGACTGTCATCTCAGAATTTTTATGTGCACTCTAGTGTTAGTATTTTATCATACAAAATAAAAATGCACTACCATTCTTCACCTATTTTACAACCTTTTCACACTGATGATATCTTCCAACTCTGAATGGTTATAAAACTTGTGCTGATTTGTCTGCTTATGAAAACTTTCCTTAATATATACTTGTAGACTATTTGAGTAAAATAGAACCTGAAACTCAAGACTCAGATCATTTGTGAATTGATTTAAAAGATTTTAAAGATTTATACACACTCAACCATGTAAAGAGTTTAAGATTTTTTTATGGTAAGTAACATGGACCTTTAAAGAAATCGCTTTACACACACCCACACACCCACACGCACTTCTCTTTTTCAACTTGGCATGATATTTATTGAATGATTCCAAAGCAAAATAGATCTATAAAATGTTGGAAGGTATTTGTATAACAAAGAAGGAAATTGGCGAGGGAGGGAGTAATGCCAGTAACTTGAAATTACATATAAAATGCTATAAAATGAGTTCATAAAAAGGCAGTACAAATGTCCACAAATTTGATTCCAATCTTTACAGATTTATAAATGCAATATCGATTATGCAATAAACAGCATCAATTACATAAAAAAACAAATAGAAAAAAGTTATTTCATAATAACAAGTATAAGAAACAGGAGTTTTTTGAAGTTATGCTATTTATGCATCCATATTACTCACTGAAGCTTCAACTCCAATTTGAAACATATTCTGAAACTTTGATTTACATAAAAATTACACATAGATCTGGTTAAAATGATGATTGTGATATATCTGGATGGGGTCTGAAATTCTGAATTTCTAATAAGCTTTAATGTGATGCTGATGCTGCTAGTTTGTGGACCACACTTTAGGCAGCAAAGATCTATGCTATAGGCAGAAAAGTAAACTGATTTTTTTTTAAGTTAGTGGATTTTCTAGATTGGGAGGATAGTTTCAAGTCTCTAATTTTTTCTCTAACTAGTACATGGAGCATAATAGGTCTTTGTGAACTTAAAAACTCGATTACTTACTTTTCTTGACTGGGAAGTTTAAAACAATCAGGGCAAGAGTGAGTGAGTGTGTGTGAGTGTGAGTGTGTGTGTATGTGTGTACCCAGTGCATGACAATACCTCCATACTTGCATTTCGGAGAATGTGTCAGCAACTCTCCTGTGATGATCCTTAATTTGAACTTGCATTCATCTGGGTATACAGAGTTTAGAGAATTGTCAGGTTCAAATATATCCTATCTCTGAGGTTAAGTCCCAGCTTATTTCACACATTTCAACATTTTCCATGTGGATGCTGTTAAGGTTGCCTGGAGTTCGGAGATAAGTCCAGGATTAGCTCTGCTTTAAAGTCATCTTAAAGCCTTGTTATAGTCCTCAAGTTAAGTTGTTAAATGTATTTCTGAGAGCTTACTAAAAATATATAACCACATTCACTACCTTTGGTATTCTTTGGATAGCAAAAAACATAGTGCTGTTGTTGGAAACTTACTTGCAGGCCTGTACCTTCACGTTTTTTTATAGACAGTAGAATTATGTTCTGAGGCTAAAACAAAAGTCTGTTTATCAAGCTTGGTTGAGGAAGAATATCTAAACTGAGAACTGCTAGATGGGGTAGTTACTTTTTTTTCCTCCCCTCAAGCATTTTGATAACTGGGTCAAACCTATTCAAGCAGATTTTTAAAAATCATCACTGCAATATTTATAGTTATTCAATTATAAATTATTTTTGTATTTTCTTTCTCTATTCCTACCAACTTCTATAGAAGTTCCCAGTCATTATAATGTTTACATTTTTGAAACTATGAATTCCAGGTGATAAAAACCTTGTGTCATTAACATGGCTAACATGTTGACCTGAAGGATATAAAATATAAGGCAGTAATATTTGATTAAGTCTTGTCAAAATTTTATTGCCCTTGGCCAAAGGATACTGCAGAATATCCAGGAGAATTATAGTGCAAAGACGTTAAGATGCATACTGAACAGACTTTGGATTGGAATATATTTGTGAAAATAAAGTGTAACATTTCAGAAATAATTTCCTAAAGGAAGCTAAAATAAAAACTGCATTTTCTTTTGTAGTTTAAAATTTGTCTGACCTAGTCAATTTGATTTTTAAAGAATTGTTACAGGCTTACAGTTTCTGGGTTATACAAAAAAAAAAGATATAAGTACACTTTAAAGTATGAGGGATAGTAGTTTTTAAGAGCATGCTTATAGATAATATCAGAATAAAAGGGGCAGGAAAAACTTCCATTTCTGTCTTAGACACCCTGTAAACAGGAGATGCCTTGCAATGCTTTTCTTTTCTTATAACAGTGAAAATAACCTTAAAAGGAATTTTGATAAACACTTCGTATATGTAGCAAATTACCTGCTTATTGGTAAAATTTGAGATTTTAAAAATATGAATGCAGTCATGATTTTCCAACATGTCATGAATTACCATTATTTGTCTTCATATGCACTCTGACTGTTGTTGCTTCTGAAGACAGATAGGTGGTAGATAGATAGATAGATGGTAGATAGATAGATAGATACAGACAGATAGACAGACAGACAGATAAATTCTTGTGAACTAGATCTAATTAAATTGAGAGCATCTCCTCAGTTATGGAGGTTATTTATAATATACTGATAGGGGAGTATTTGGTGAGTAGAAATCAGTAGTTGATAGCAATTACTCTCCTGAGTAGTTCACAACTCACTCAACCATCCAAAGCAGCTCTCCATCATAACCTCTCTATGAGGAGTTGCTTAAATAATTAAGGAGTTTACTTATCCCTATTCGATTAAAAAAATATAAGGCATAGGGAAGTTAATTTACCCAGTGTCATACAGTTAATAATTGGTGTTGGGTTTCTAACCTGCATTTCTCATATTAATTTTCTATATTTTCCATTATTCAGAAAGCAGGAGTGATAGCTCTTAGTCCATCTGTATCCTAATATTGTATCAGATGAGTTTTTGTAATCTGAGACAAAAATTTGGAAGAAGGGTCTTTCCTATTCCATGTACAATTTAGAATTACAATGTATTCTAAAAGATAATAGAAGTATTTTTATCACTTATTTTTTTCAAAGTTTACTTTTACACATATCGACGCATCAACATAATGAAAAGCAATATTTAAAAAATTAATTTTTTGAAAATTTAATGATTATATAATAATCCTTTCAACTTGAGAGTTCATAGAAATAGAATATCTAAGATTTACCAAAGCCTTAAAATAATTATTATTCTTAAGAATGTCCAATAGGAAAGCAAAATACTATCCCAAATAATTCTTTCCCTTTTATACTATGAAACTAACACTAATGACATTGATGGTCTCCGGAAGACACTTCTCAGGTAACATATGTAGAAGGACGGTACATCAGAGTTACCACTGTAGAAAAGATGACAGTGATCTGAAGTCACAACAAATGTAGATGCCACTATTTTTCTTTCTCTTTAAAGACTTTCAATCGAAAACACCTCTGAGAAACATTCAGCGAAAAATGTTCTACAAAGCAGTTTTATGCTACCAAGCGTTTCCTACTATGTTATCCCTAGGTCAGAATTCTGCTGTAATCAATAGTTTACCATGACAAAGTTAATTATGTAGAAAATTCTCCACAGATACACTGTCTGATTTCTCTTGGTATCAGTCAACCAAAGAAGACTGTTTATTTGGCAATATGCAGCCCGAGATCTTTAGTCTCTTTTTCATTCTTTTATTTAAAAACAAAATTTTAGCCTTAACAATTTAAATGCCTGTTTGTAGCCTGAGGTAATAATGACTACTCAGTTGAAATAAAAAATAAATCAACATGTTATATAAATTTGTTTTTAAATAATAAATATCAATTTGAGATACTGGCTTATATTCTTTGAACACATCTTCCTAAGCAACATAAGGCAAAAACTGTTTTGAAATCAACCTAAATCACCAAGTTGGTAGTTTACTATTTTAACAGAATGATGTTAGACAACATTACTTTTGTCAGATAAACTTCAACACATATTAATATTAGGCAAACCTTGAATCAGTATTTGAAGTGAATCATTGAAGACTAGAACTCTCTCTTAAAGAAAACTCAACACAAACACACTAAACAGTTTTATTTTTACAGAATTTCTGAATACTATGAAGCAAATGACATTTTTGCTGCAAACAAAAATTTCACAACTTCAATTAACTCAGATGATTTCAAATGTATTCTCCTGTGAGGCGTAAGAATAATACGCAATCAAACCATTTTACTGCCATTCTTTCTTACAGATACACAGCACTATAAAGCAGAGATTCTTTATGCAGTGAAATATAAGGTAGAAAATTATATTCCCAAACACATGAAAATCATTAGAAAAGGTTTCCTCCTCTCCACTCACACCAGCCAAGAAAGAGCAACTTTATCTTCCCTGCAATATCAATAGTTCCCACATTCAAATCAAATATAATTAATGATGTCCTAATCTTAGGAAACTTTCTATTTTATCCTCATATTAGAAAACCAATTGTGTTTATCAGAATGCTAAATTATTAAAACTTATGTCAAATTTTCTAAAACACTGTTACACCAGATTTTTTGTTACTGTTCAGATATGATAGAATTGCTAGAACTGCAAAGTTAAAATATTTATTTGTGTTACTTATAATTTCTAGTATTTATGAAGTAACACAAGCACAGCCTGAAGAATGCATTATACTTGTAAATAATAGATACTTTTCATAAACAGAAACAGATTTTACAGTTCTACTAGAATATTTCACCACTTATATGTACTTATGATAACATATTTTGCAGTGTTTGCCCTGAAGCTGAAAGCAGAATTTGAGGCATCTTGCCAACACTTGTCTAATTTACAACAGGAGTGTGATACAAATTCTCGTAGCTCCTCAAACGACACCAATAACTTCTCATTCGGTTTCTTTTAGATTTGGCCAATATTTTATGAAATCACAACAGACAAAACTTCATAATCACTTTTCAGATAGAATCAGAAAGAAACATCACAATAATCCTCTGCCTCCTTGTAAAGCTGCAATGTTTATGTAAGTGATAACAGAATCAGATAAAGTATTATTAACTGCACCTTACCTCTATCACTGAAGTCATCTACTAGAATGATTTCTGCTATCAGACTCTCCGGGGTTCGATTAATTATACTGTGTATGGTACGCAGCAGTGAAGTCCAACCTTCATTATGAAATGGGATAATGATGCTGGTGTTTGGCAGTCTTTCCAGGTACATCTTGTGCTTACAACTGGAGATAGTAAAGGAAGAAAGAAGCCAGGTCAAATTCAAAACTGAAGTATATCTTATATTACTATTTCTGCATTATGTTATCAGACAAATATGAAAACTAGACTCTATTTAATACTCTCCCAACCAGAGCTTGTATATCATAATAGTTATGCTACTCATTCATGTAATTAATTAATAATCTCCTTTTACACTCCTTCTTAAAAGAAAGAATTATTTATCCTCTTTTGTAGCAAGGGCTCAAATACTGGGTAAGAATTGCATCGAAATGTTGTGTTCTTGTTAACTTAAAAATTTCCTATTGTTATCTAATAGTAATAAGGCTAAATTTTATGCATTAAAATTGTTTAAGTTAAGGTTTAGATGAGTTTCCTTGGAAAGTTTTGGAAGTTCAATTTCTTTAATAACTATGTTTAATCAGTTTTGGTTGTGATATGTTTCAATGGTTGCGTAACACATAGCTCTGGGGGGAAACAGTCTTACAATGAAATACATGAAAATTTAATCTTAAATAACCACATACTGGTACAACCACATAATAAGATTATATTAAGATCCAAACCAAGACATTATCATCCCTAATGGAAATTTTAAAAAGAAATTTTGATTTCCTCGTCATGAAACAAACTGATTCCAAAAAAAGAAGTGGGCTTTAACTTTAGATGTAGTTAAAAGCAGTTTAATACATGTAATTGCTATTTTTGCATATCTGTGATTAATTTATAATTCACACGAGGGCAGGGACCTTGTCTCAAATCTTATTTAATTACTATCTCAGCATTGGGCATAGTTACCCAAAGTTTATTAAGGCACACGAATTTATTTAAGTTTGTGAAATCTCTGAGCTACTTCAAAACTAAAATAGGGTAAAATTTTAATCGATTATCAAATTCTGCATTTTTCCTGGTATGGAAACAAAAATGAGAGTGGAAATCTAGAAACAGAGTTTCTATTTTAATGTAGGAACATGTAATGCTTCATCTTTTGTCAGAACACAGGCTACCATTTAGCCTAGGTGAGAAAACAAAACATAGCAGGATATTAAAAGGTGATATATTCTACCAAGATACATAGAAATGTGGCAGAATATTCAAAACATTACTTGAAATGTTTTTGCAGTCATTTCAATACTTAATTTTACTATGATCTCAGTAGGATATATTAAATATTGCTGTGGATCTAAATCAAGAGATATTGCCTTACAGCTTGGGAAGATATGACGAAATATAATTAAAGCCAAAAATCTTAACCATCATAGAAGATGAAATAAAATTAAATATTTTAGACAAATTATTTAAGTATACAAATATAAACATTTTATTTTTTATCCTGTCCTTTTATCAATTATTTAATCTTAGGAGTTTTTATTTGTAACAATATTTATAAAACAGATTTTGAAGTTTGCAAAGACAATGAAGAGTTGGGAAAACCATCAAAATGATACCATGAAATGAACATGAAATTCTAGAAAAAAACCTGAAGTTCATTTTAGCATAACATAAAATGGTAAAAAAAAAAAAAAAAAAAAAAGAAAAGAAAAGAGAAGAAAGGTAATACATGAACCAGATCTGTCAGTGATTTCCAAGGCAGCGTAGTGACATAGATGCTTTCACATATAATGCACAGATCTGGAAAAGAGTGCCAAAGTAATTCAGCACATCTGCCAGACTTATATGGAGCCATTCATTCTTCTCACCAAAACCAAAGGCCCATGATAATTGTGCTTCCCTATACCAATATCAGGATAACTGCACCAGCTTCTGCAAACCATCATTCCCGATCATGCTCTGGGAATATAACTGATATTCCCAAGAAGGCAAGTTATTTTTTAAACATTAAGATAAGACATTGTACATGTCACTTGCATATTAATTAAGTAAGAACTGCATTCAGAGTAATATCCCATAAGCAATCATTAGGCTTATGACTTTAAAGTTTAACAGCTTTATGTGATCCATTCAGAAAAAAGGCAGACATAAAAGGAGGCAAGACTGATGACTCATAAAAATGTTTTCAATAATTTCAATAATTTCTATCTATGTAAGCTTAAATTACTACCACAGATGAGATGTAAAAGTAACCCTTCATTACCTCAGGTCAAGGATAGTTGGAGAACAAACAGTCCTATAGTGGGATAAGTCTATGCTCTTCCATATGGTTTCCCAGAGCTTCCCAGCAAGATTGAGCCTTGGTTGCCCAACAGGGGTAAACATCTTGACAATGCACTGCTGCTGGTTACTTTTCCTTCCTTGTCTTATTACTTCTTCACCCTGCCTCCCCAGATACTTTCTGTGATTCCTCCTCAAAACTATTGCAGTTAAGATTTTGTCTGCTTCTAGAGTTAACCAATCTTAGATGTAGGCATAGGGGTTGTATTTCACTCGGCAAGAACAGTCTCTTGAATACAAAGCGATGGTCAAAAATCTTTAAGACACTATTATTTTTGTTGAGTCAAGAAAGGCGCAGTTTGTTATACCTCTCTAAGTGCTCTTTCTTTCAACTTTTTAGTTATTATTGATGCTTTGTTCAGTCTCCTCTACGCCTAAGAAGTACAACTATCAGGACTTTACACAGTATACATAGAAAAATGGTCTTATCCTAATTAGTAGACTACTAGGAAGTAGTAGACTACTTACCTTCTATACATGTCTATAATTTATTTTTTTAAACAGACCACATTGAAAACTGACTGATAGCTTGTCCTGATAATACTCAGATATTGAAAAATCACACTTTATACATTAAACCACAAAGGTTCAAATGATGGTTTTGCCCCTTACTACCCTGTGACAATGGCAAGTTATTTAACTTCTATGAAAATAGACTAGTTTTCTCATGTGGAGCATTTTGGGAGGGGGGGAACCTTTTCATAATGTTAATAAGGTAACTAAGGTAATTAAATTAGGTAATCTATGTAAAACGCCGTGCAGTATTACATCTGATAATAGTAAGGGTTTGATAAATACTGTCATTATTGTTTTGCTATGATGTTGTTGTTTCGTTATTATTTTACCTGTCAAGTCCTCCATGGAAGGAGGTAAGAAACTAGGAGAGACAGGAACTGCAGAGGCGAAAGTCAGAGACACTTAGGATACAATGATGAATGAACTAAGGTTTCTTCCCTTAAGGATTCACAGACCAGTGGACAGATACATAAAATGATTAGACTCAAATGAGACAAGTGACATAATAAATGGCACAGAGGCAACGAGAGCCCAAAGGAAGTATGACTAACTTTGTCTGAAAGAATTAGGGAAGTCTTTAGAGATGAGTCTGTATGTTGAGAACAGATCATGTAGGATCTTGAAAGCGATTCTAAGGAATTTGGAAGTTAGCCTGCAGTCAACGTGAAGTATTTCATATATTGTTAATGATGAGGAAGACAGGACCATGTTTACATATTCCTCTGGCAGAAGGGCAGACGATGCACTGAAGACAAAAGGAACTATAGGCAGAAAGAAGAGAGACTGTAATAGTTCTGGCAAAAAATAATGAGGGTGTTTTTACTTTAAAAAAAACCAGACTTTTTGTGACAGTATTTAATCTGATCCAATTATATTATATGGAATGACTATTCTATCACTTATTCCCAAACTCAGCCTTTGGTTTCATGAAGTTGTGGTACAGATTACTGCTTCTCAGTATTACTAGAAATCCTGAAGTATATCTAGGGCTTTATTAAGAATCTGACGCATGTGTATTTTAGGTTTAATATCAAATCAGATTGAGAATGGAAATTGGGTAAATGTGAGAACAATGTAACAACATCGAACTATGTTGAAGAAATGAGTAAAATAAACTAAAACAATTTATGTTTATGGTTACAGATATGCAACAAAGTTAAAAAGAGAAAATTGGGACAGGTTAAAATGTGCACTGCCTTAAGTTTATAGAAGTTGAATAAAAATGCCTGTAATTATTTCATTTCATATTGCTGTGTTATTTTAAAATAAGCATTTGCATGAAATTAGCTTAGAGTTTAGGAATGGCTCGGAGATGAAGATACCTCTTTGTTAAATAATAATTTAACTAAATGGATAAAAAAGTACTTCAAACTTTAAATGAACCAGAGAGACAAAATAGTTTATATTCTTAAAAAAGTTAGAGGGAAATGACAAATCACGAAGGCATTTTAAAAGTTGACCAAAAAAATTGGTCTGCAAACATTCTGCTAAACCATTAATAATAATGAAAATAAATTTCAATAGAAAATTTCTCATACTTTTTTTTGTCTCAAACAGAATGCACACACATTTTCTGATATTCTCTGTTGGTATTTGCTAAACTGAGAGATTTAAAAAATATATATTTAACAGTATTTTTTATTTTAAACATATTTGTTTTTCACCCTTTTCATAGTTATATTAATTTATCTTTATAATGTCATTAGTTTCAGAAAAGATAGGTAGGTGGTTTTTTCAACAATAGGAATAGGTCAAAATAAATTTTAATTACAGATATATAAAATTATTTACATTTTTAATTACAGATATATATATATATATAAAGTACCAGACTTATTTATGATATATTGATATTTCTTTTGTCTAAAGAGACATTTTATTATTCATAGAATGATGTCAAAATTTATACTGTGGACATTTAGGTAAACTTGTGTCTGAGATTCTTAAGACTTTCATATTCTTACCGTAAGCTAAACATTTTTTCTTATTCAAAGACTGAAGGTGAGTTTTAAATACAAATTCAAAATCTACATTTTAAAAATTAAAACTCTTGGATTGAAAGATTTGAGCAAAATGTTTGGATGGGAGTATTTGCATATTTTAATCCTTACATTATTCTGTTAGCTTATTGAATGTATGGCTTTATTTTTTTGTTTGAGTGAATTTTTTCCTTATCTACTTAAGTATATCAGTCAGGATGTTATATTGTGCTCATAAACTATGACAAATGGCTCAAAATCCCAATGGCTCAAAACAATGAATAGTCTGGTTTTTTTGACTCTTCTACTTGTTCATCACTGGTTGGCAGGAGGGTCTCTTCACTGTAGTCAGTCCAAACAGCCAATATTTTGCCTTGTCAGTCACTCTGCCAGTGGTAAATGAGAAAACTACTGGGTTTGAAGCTGGTAATTAAGTAGTCTATCTCTAAACTGACATATTGCTTTCTGCTTAAAAGTTGGTCAGAATTAGTTACACAATGGATGGCCCAAGAAATCCTATCCTATGTGATCCAGAAAAAAAATCATCAGAAATATTTGGCACATAAAACTAGTGAATGCAGCCATTTTTAGCCTTCTGCTTTCTTTCAAATAAAAAAGGAAAAGGAAAACTTCCTGTTAGAACACATTTAATGAAAAACTAACAAGATTCAATTTTAATTATAAAATTTAAATTTTATAAAATTATAAAATTTAAAATTCTACATCTATAGTTAATTTCTTTGCATAGAGATCAATTGAACAAGAGGACAAAACAAAATATTTATGCTCCTAATAACAGAATTTCCAAATATATAAAGCGAAAGCTGATAGAACTGCAAGGAAATAATGATAATTTCACAATTATAGCACGGAATTGACTCTTTGCATTTATTTTGCTCTTCTTTTTCCAGTTTATTAAGGTAAAGGCTTAGATTATTGATTTGAGGTCTTTTTTAAAAATAAGTATTAGATGATAGATTTGAATGATTTCATTCTAGAATTGCTTGAAATACATCACAAATTTAAATATTTATCTTTATTTTTGTCCATATCAAAATATTTTAAAATTTCTCTTGAATCTTCCTCTTGACACATTGATTACTGAAAGATATGTTTTTAATTTCCAAGTGTTTAGAGATTTTATTTTCTGTTAATATTTAATTTAATTGTATTACAGTCAGAGGATACACTTTGTAAGATTTCAATTTTTTAATACTCATAGTATTTGTTTTATAATCCAGGGAAAGGTCTGTCTTGATGAATGTTTCATGCATAATTGGAAAGAATATGTATTCTGCTATTGTTGGGTGAAGTATTCTGTGTGTTTTCTCTCTTTTTTTTTTTAAATGTTTCTCTTTTTCTTAATTCTTTGGGTTATTTATATATTTTTTATTATTCTATTTCAGTGTATCCATTTTGTTTTTGATGATATCTTTCCATAATATTTTGGTGTTTGCTTTAGGGATTACAAATTTGAATATTTTTTCCAGTATATATTATTAATATTGTATGACTTCACTAGTAATACAGAAATCTTATTACTAGATAGGTCCCTTTACACTTTCTCTCTGCTATTATAATTGTCTTATATGTCCATGTACATTGAAAACCACATCGGAAAACATTTTTGCTTTCAACCATCTAACATGCTTTAAGGAACACGAAAACTCAGCATTCTTGCAGTGCTATTTTGAATTCTTATGCCCATCCCTCCTCCATCTATTGTTATTTTTCAGAATTCTAAGTTAACATCTGTCTAGCTTTTATAGTTGAGTTCAGTGCAATGAGAGTGGCATATATTTATCCCATTTTACCCAGAAACGAGAATGCTGCCTGTAGGCTTTAAATTGCAAATTTTATAGCTCTGGGGATATTCAGATTTTCTGCTTCATTTTGCGACAGTGTCAGTTTGATTTTAAGGAAAATTTTATATTTTGTTTCAGTGTCAAATTTTTGCCATGATGATGTTTATAATAAGTCTTCATTATGATTTAAATGTCTTTTGGAAGTTTAATGATATTTACTCTTTCATGTTGATAATAGTAATTGGTGGTTTCTTTCTCTTTGTTTATCCTTAGAAATATTTACTTGGGCTTTAGTAATATTATTAATTCAAACAAAATACTAAATTTTGATTTTATAATTTTAAAAATCTTTTTGACCAAGTCGTTAATTTATTAATTTCCATTTTTATGCTTATTTTTACCTAAGTAATTAATTTGATGATTTTTCTTGCCTAATTTCAAAATTTAAAGCTATGTGTTGCCTATAAGATCTGCTTTGTATGTAAAGATTATAAACAAGCTTTGGGATGTATTTTCATTATCTCCACTTAAAATATATATATTTTTAGTTTAACATTTGACCTGTGGGTTATTCATATGTTATTTATTTTATAAATATTTGCATCTTTTCTGTACATATTATTTTTATTGATTTCTAATTTAATTCGAGTTTAGTTAGAGAACATACTCAGTATTAATTCAATCCAATGAAGTTTATTGAGAGTTGTTTATATACCAGCACACTGTCTACTTGGGTAAATATTCCATGTGCAGTTAAAAAAAAGGTTTATTATGCAATTATTGAATATAATATTTAATAAATGTAAATAAACACAAATGAAGCCAATTTACTGATAATTTTGTTTAAATCTTCTATATCTCAATTAAATTTTTTGGTCCTCTTTAATCATTTACTGAGAAAGGACTGTTAAAATACCCAAAAAGTACATTTATTTAAAGCCACTTTTTCAAAAAGTAAAATTTAAGCTTAGTATTTAGGGTCACTATGTTGAGAGGCCTCAAAATTAAGTGAATCCATGTCTTACTTTTCCCATTTAAAGTAATATCAAAAAAAGAAACATCTTTCATTTATATGATTTGACAAATATATATTCTTAATATTTGTAAATAGGTTTAAATAATATTAACATTTGCAACAACATTACTCACTATACCTTTGCTGATGAAATAATCTAAAGAATGAAGTGGTAGTATGCTTTTAAAGATTGCTTAATTATATTAACATATTTCAGACTACAATGAGAAATAAGTACATGTACATATATAAATGTATCTCATACGAAACATATGAAACTTGGGCCATATTTCAGATAATACTAACTGTGTTAAAATGCCATTACACAGTAATAATGATAATAAACAGGCAGGGGATTATATTTTAAGCTTGCATTAGAGCCCACATTCTAAATGGTTATGATTTTGCACCATTTTGTAATGATGATGATAATTCTCTAAACTGGTGATAGAGTGCCAATTCAGTTTCAGTCAGTTTCATTAGAATCAGTCAGTTTTATTAGAGTATATGTGGGAGGGAAACCAATTCAAAATACTATGGTTTGTTTGTCTTCGTGGCTACAGCAAAAATGGTATTTGGGGGTATGTTCTGACTACCTTTTGATACATTTACAAGTGCTAGTGTCAGTTGGACACTCCCCCAATTAATTAATTAACTAAGTAACGAATTTATTGCTTTTAGTCTATCAAAAGCCTGATAAAGTGGCTATACTAATAGTTCAGGTAATAAGAATTTTGTGAAGTCCCTTCTAAAAAGATTTCCTAAAAAGATTATCAGAATAGGTAAGTATATTATAGTTAGTGAATAAAAAAATAATTTTTGTTCCTCTTCTCAAGGGAACCACTAATGTTCAGAAAAGAGAGAAAATTATTTTCTTCTAATTTTTTGTCATTATATGATTTCTTGCAAAACCTTTTTGGTTTGGCTAAAGTTCTCTTGGCCCCATTCTCAAAAGCAGCAGAATAAAATGTCAACTTGGCATCTTGCTAGTGACAAGCATACTATAGAGCTTATCTGTATAAGTTATTTCCAAGCACCAATTTACATAGTAATTGTTTTAATGTCAGCTCATTCAATTTTCAATGGCTGGTTTTAGTCACACTGTTTTTCTGTTCTAATCTTGCCATGTCAGTTGGATTTGATAAATCAGTGATAACTGGTAATTTATTTTGCTTTGACAGGCCTGAAAAATTAGTTTGGACTGCTGAGCATATGTGTGTTTGAGTGTGTGCTGCATGTTGGGGTGGGGGTGGGGTAATTGCCATTATTTATTTATTTATTTGGTTACCTAGTACATAGGAAGTTACTGGTAAATTAATATTTCATATGGTGATATGATTAACACTTTAATGCAATATGATATTTTATGTCTGTATGAAAGAACGAGAATGCGTTGTATTCACGCAGCTGTGGCAGAAACATGGTGAACACAGGGAAGATCAAGAGGAGACGGAGTTAGGCAGGGATCAGATGTACATGGACATCTTGGTTGGTGTTTTCTGAGGTATTATTTTTAATGCAGCAAGTAGTCTTTTAAGTATTTTAAATGGTGGGGGGATGTAATGACCTGCCTTAGTTCTTCAGGCTCACTGTCACTCACTCTACTGACTATACTGCACGGGAGCGAGATGGATTGTGGGAGGTCTAATATTGAGGTTCATCTAAAATTCCAGTTAAGAGATGAAAGTGGATATAGTTGAGATTAAGGGAGATGCATGCATTCGAAACACATTTTGATACTACATTTTAGAGATAGAATTACTAAAAGGGGAGAAAGAGAGGCCTTAGAAACAGGATAATGTACAAATGTCTATACTAATCTGCATAAACTAGCTCACGGCAACTACTGAAGGGTATCATTTGAATAACAATTTTGAAAGATTATTTCTTACCTGTTCCTGATTATCCCTCCCCAAATCTACTGCTTATGATATAACTGTTTTCCTTTTTTCAGTCATATTTGGACATACCCTAGGCTAAAATTAGCATTTGAAAAAGAAACTTTTTCTATTTCCCTCTGTGGCAGTATTCACATTTAATTGGAGTACATGACAGTCATTTTAGCTTAATTTGCTCCAAAGTTCACTTGTAAACTTGGTGAAAGATGATACTTCATCAACTTCACAGGTAAATAATAAAAATAACATGAAAGGAAGCCATTGCCTTCCAAATTTCTATGTAGCTTCTGAAATTGAGAAATAAAATAACTTTATCCGTGCACATGTTTGGATGGTTAAACTCTAACATTTCTGTGAATGTGTCCTAGCATTAAATAGACAAAGAGTCAAAACAGTTAACTAACACTTTTCTATTTCACATAAAATTAAAATGAATATCATTTCCGACATACTAATTCATAGTTAAAAGAAAGTAGACACACAATTATTTTTCCTTGAACTCAAAATTGACTAAAAAATTTGTTTTTACAATTTAAAATGTAGAATTAAATTTCACTTGATCTACTTATAATTTATGTCTTCATGATATAATTGGAAAAGAAGAAAGGAAAAATTAACTGAACAAGTCATGCTGTAGCTATGTGATAAACTTGGCCTCAACTCTAATAATCTCAATACATGAGGAGAGGCAAAGAAAGTTGCATTCACCTTCAAAGTAGGTTAACAGGAATTCAAAAACAACAAAATGACTTGTTCAACACTATAGTGCTAGTCATGGAAGTCAACTTTTCAACTTCATATTCAACATAATTTCCAGAAGATGGGAATATTTAGACTCTAAGGCATTGAAAATTTTAAAATTTACTCAAAAGTCTGTGTATGTTGAAAAATTGCCTTTTATCCTCATGTACAAATTAGATATTATGCACTATTCGTCTAGAGAGCAGACTTTTGTCCTTTCAATATATGCTCCTATGTAGGGGAACAGCCATTATTAGATTAATACTCTTAGGTTCTCACTATCTTCTCATACATTCTTTCCAGGAGAAACAAAGATATGCAATTGATGAATTTGAGTTATGGAGCTTACCATGCTTGGTTGAGCTCCTCCTTCAATTTTCTGCTTTGGAATCTGCTTGCTTGCAAAGATCAGACAACTAACTCTACCTTCTATCCCTTGTTATACATCCTGGAGTTCATCATTAGAAATCACATTTAAATCATACCCATCAATATAATCTTATCAATAATAAAGATAATTTTTAAATTCCAAACCAATCCGGGATAATCTCCCATTTGGCTCTGAAATTAAACATGGGGCAGGGTTGTGATAAACAGTTGACCATCAAACGACACAGGTTTCAACTGTGCAGGTCCACTTATATATGGACTTTTTTTCAGTAGAGATATACAGTACTATAAATGTATTTTCCCTTCCTTATGATTTTCTTAATAATATCTTTTCCTCTAGCATATTTTACTGTAAGAGTGGAGTGTATAATACATAGAACATAAAAAGATATGTTAATTGTCTTTATATTATCTGTAAGATCTTAAGGTTTCCGGTAAACAGTAAACTATTAGTAGTTAAGTTTGGAGAGAGTCAGAAGTTATATGTGTATTTTTGACTGTGCAGAGGGTGAGTGCCCCTAATTCCTCCATTGTTCAAGGGTCAACTCTATTAGTCTAATATAACTATAACACTACTGAAAGCAATCATATAATCCAAGAGAATGCAAAGATTCTCCTATATTTTCTCGAGTTGAGATATTACAAAAATTTCTCTTAACATTAATATCTTATTTCTTGCCAAAGTCATAGAGTAAACTATCCCTATCTTGGGACTATAATTGAAATGTAAAGGAAAAGTTAAATTAAAAAGAAAAGCCACAATTCAGAGTAGACTTATTTTAATTAAAGAAATCCCAGCTACTGAGCCACCACATAAATGCATCTAATTAATGTGCATGTGCATCAATTTGTATCTGTATAAACATGTATTTTTTTATAACAGCAAAAAACATGAACTTCATATCACTGATGAATTTATGAATCCTCTGCAAAGCTCACATCAACTCTTTTTTACACATGACTATGTCGTGTCCTAATCTCAGGCATTTCCTCTTTTAATAGAGACAATTTCATCTTACACACATAATTATACCATGTATTTAAGTATATATGTGATAACACTAATTAATTTATTCTTATCTAGGGAGTAATACTTGCTCAGTAATCATCTTGCTAACAATATATTCATGCATAAACATTAGTTTCTTTACTATCTATCTATCCTTCATGGTTTTATATTTTCTTATTTTATAATTATTTTGTATTCTAAATATAAGCTTTATATTTTTCATCTTAAATTGGAGGTAAAAATAGGATGTTTTATAGCATACAAAGATGCGGCATCCCAGATGGCTGACTGAATACAAAGAAAATGCAGAATGAATATAAAAGTGGGAAAAAAATTGAAGAGTGGTAAAATAAACCCAGGCCAGCTAGATATCTACTGACTGGACATTTGTTATACACAAGTTCTCACCATAAAATTTTTATCAACATCAAATTAAATAAAATTTAAAGATAATATGTTCTACGAACATATCTCAGCATAAGCCTAGGTCCTATAGATATAGACATAATTAGGTAATAACCTAAAAAGGAGTATTTAAAATATGTAGATATGTCTTCAAAAAAAAAATGCAAAAGTCAACAAAAAGTGTAGGGCTATGACCATGGAAGAAGAGGTGAAATATTTGACAATGCCACCACACAGATAGAGTGAAAAACTAAAATATAATACACATAATTGAGAGATGCCAAAAATATTTGAAAAACTATAAGAAATTTTAAAACAAATGAAAAGCTTGGAATTTATTATTGGGATGTAAGTAAGAATGATTAAATTATTGCACACATGCCAACTGACTTTCCTTCATCTATGACTCCTACTTAATGGGAATCTATTCGTGACTCAATGAAATACTAAAGCCAAAAAAAAAAAAATAGCAGTACATTTTTATGCTAGTGCAGAAGAAAGGACAAGTAAAAAAAAAATGCTTACTGGATTGGGACTTTTGAAAATTCTTTACAGTGAACTGGCAGGGATGTGCACTATGCATATCAAAAGACTTAAAACTATATATATATATATATATATATATATATATATATATATATATATATATATATATTTGGAAAAAGTGAAGATATGAATAAATAGAGAGCACTTGCAAGCCATACAAATTTTGCATTCTTTTCCATGGATACCATCAATATGACCAAGCTATGGTCAACTATATACAGTCTACTTGAAATGATAATACTAGAATAGGTGTCAAGTTGCTTTTATAATTTCAAGTACTACTTACACAGATATACACAGTCTCGTAGTTATCTGTGCCTGCATTTGGATAACCACAGAAGAGGTCAAAAGTGTAGAGCTTTAAACAGTGGAATCTCTGTAAGACTTTCTTTAGCTCTTGGTTTTCTGCTGGTAGGACTTTGACAAAATCAGAGGCTACATTGGATAGCTTTACATCAATGAGAGTCAGATACTGGACTAACCAGGGTAAAGTATCATTCTGGTAGTCTCATACTTAATGCTTTGCTGTTGCCCATCTCCGATCCTCTGTTAAGGTTTCCTTTTTTTTTTTTTTTCCAGTACTATTCTACTAGGTGACTATTTGTGCTACTAGACATCCAGCTTCAGTGAATAAGAATATAGCCACAGACCATATTTTAGCCACATTTTTCTTCCCTAACATTTAGAATACTGCCTTCTGATATTGTAAATTCCGTGATTCTAATAAAGTTTTCAAAGTATTTTTCTTTCCATCTTTAAATTTTCTTTTCCATTGTTGCCTCAGAATATCTTTTCTCAAAAGGTAGTAGTTACACTAAAAATACTCTGAGAAAAATGGGAATATCGACTGTCTTTTGACTTCAGTAATTTTCTTCATTGTCTTCAACTGCAATACTTTCCACTTGAACACACATTAAAAGATTGGAAGTGTGAGGGTGGGAGAGGAAATGGATGGAAATTATTATCTGAGCACATTTATTATGCCAACAATGCAATTTAATGCATCTTTGATGGTGTGCAATTAGGTATTAAAATTTCTCATAACTAGAAATGTTCTTGGTCAGTGGGAATTACTATAGATAATTTCAAGTAACCTGGGAATAATTTGGCTAGCTAGAAGACCTAGACCGGTATATAAAGCATTCAATTTAAGGAAAAATTGATTTGTTCTTCATATTAATCCTCTGTTTAACTACACTGGGAAATGCAAGTTTACATTAAACCTGAGGAAAAAAACAGGAATTCTTTTATATTTTAAAATAAATTTATAAAGGCACAATAGGGCAAATAAATCAGAATTTACTAATTTTTTTCTAAAGGGTTAATATTTTTGCACAAAATTAAGTTTTATTTATTGTACATTACTGGTTTAATTTAGATTCTTAGTCCTATTTTGATTAGTTGCCCTTATTTTCTCTGATTTTCTTTCTCTCATATGTGTTTCCAAAAGAAGAGTAAGGTGAAGAGGAGTAAACGTTTTAGTATAGTCGGATAGACTTCTAAAATACGCATGCCAATTTTACAACTTCAAATTCTGATCACGTTATATGTTCTTGCCATACTTTTGGCATTGCATATGCTAACAAGGAAACCATAACAGACTAGGGAAACAGCGCATTAAGCAATGCTAGGAATAGAGAAGAGAGGAATTTCCGGTAACTAAATGTAATATTATTCTTGTTTCTATTTACACTGTAATATTTAGCTATAATTTAGTTAAAACTGAACTCACTGTCAAAACTTATTGTCAATTAACAAGAAATTCATAATGTAAGAGAAAAGTGAGAAACCTCCATTACCTTTGGCTTATAAATGCATTCATTTTAGACATGCTTCATGGAAGATATATCTATAATAGCACTGACTCTGGCTGGTGTGTTAAGTTGGTAAAGCATTTAAATGTAGACATTGTAATAGCACTAATTACCATAAAAAAGTTTGCTTTACAATCTATATGATCAAATGCAAACATATGGATATAAAAGATTTCATTTTAAATGGGAAAAATATAGTCAACTCAATAAAAATGTATATTAAGTTTTAGAAAGTGGCTATTATTTTTACTTTTTTTATGTAGTTATCTTTATTATAAAATAAATACATCAGAAATGGACATCTTTAAAAGGAACCTAGGTTCTCGTGGGCCTCTGCTTTCTGTTATGCAGTTAGAAAACCCCGTTTACTTGATAATAGTAAAAAAGACAAAGTAACATCTTAGTTTCATTATGACAATTTTTCACTTCACAAACATTCTGAAAGGGTCTCTGAATCTCCCAGGTTCAAGGACTATACTGTCGTAACAGAGCTGCCCATGATCAGTACCTTCTGCAATTATAAATTTCAATGGGACACTTGGCCAATGTAACATTCCATCATTGCCAGTTTTGGGAGTCTGGGCCATGCCTAAATTTATATTTCTATTTTCCTATTACCCTTTGATTTAAAGGGCAGTTACATGTATCTTCCAAAAATAGTTTTATCAACAATCCTTGCCAAATAAAGGACCCCCCCAAACATTGTCAATTGCCAAAGCTCCTCTTCTCTCCCCAAATCAAGTTATTTGTAATCTCGCGCAAATGCAAACTACACAAAAACATAGCAAAAACTCTTCCTCCATAAGCAGTTATTCTTTTAGAATTTTAAAAGTTATTCCAATTAAAATCAAACATTTAAAACTACAGAACATAAAAGTTTTTAATAAAATTATTAGGGCAAAATTTTTAGTTACTTATCTCACTGTAATATGCATTAAATATAACAAAATAAAACGGACAGACAAAACAAAACTACTCTGCACATGGGGCTTGATGATACTCACTTTGCATGGCGAATATCTGGCAGGGATCTCTCTAGAGCAATATTGTTGCTGACAAAAATATTGAAACCATTTTCCCTGTAAGCTGAGTCATCATGATCCTCTTCAGTGAGGGGATAAGGTTTCCCATGTTCACCTTTCCCTAGCAGGAGAAAACAAAACGGAATTATCATCTGTATAGAAACTATTCCATCTTCTAAACACCCCCCCCCACCCACAAAAGACTTGAAAGTTGTATTTCTTTAGTCACCTGTTAGTTAGCTCTTGCAATAATATTTTATTATCTTATATTAATGATTTCATTAAAAAAGAAATATACTCATGATAAAAAGCAACACACAAAGTACAATCTCACCTTTCAGAGAACCATTAAGATTGTAAGTATATGTTTCCTAACATTTGTATGCAGATTCTAATATACAAACTGCTTTATAATTTACTCAATATAATTATATAAAAAGCCACTTTATTTATTTCCAATGGTTGATATTATTTTATTATATCTCATTTTACACTATTTCACTGAAGATGTTTTTATTTCTAAGTTTCCCTAATTTTGCCCTAATAATTTTGTCCTAAAAACAATATTGAAATGAACATCTCTGCTTATATATTCCTAGTTATGTGTTTTTGGAAAGAGGAGGATAATTACTACAAATAGAATTGCTAGAATATCTTTAGAGTAAGTATAATAGTTTTCATACATCCTCAGGAGCATTGGATACTTTAATATTTACTGGTGAAATAGCTTTATTCATACTTTACTTTCTCTTGATTACTAATGAAATTAATAACTCCATATACATTTATCACTTGTATTACATTGCAAAATGATTGTTCTGAGTTCTTAAAAATTATTTTTATATTTTAAAAAAATTTACGTGCTACATTTATTAAAGTTTTACTAATTATACATGTTGTAAATATTTTCTAAATTTACTTCATTTAAATCTAAGACTTGTACTTTCCATTCCTGTATGCCAAGAAGCTTGCCACTCTATCCTGACAACAAATAAAAAGCTGAACAGACTCAAAAATCAACTCTTCTTAAACCTGCAAGAGAGGAGAGGATACAGGGCAAACTGCTGCCCACAAGATTGGAAAGACAAGAGAATACAGGGAGTTGAGGCTTACCAGAGCAGGAACTCACGAGTGAAAACCACTTGGGAACCAGTGCAGGGAGAGGAAAACCTGACTTGTTAATTGACAAATTGCTGGAAGCAGAATGCAGACAAGTTTCAGAGTTAAAAACTCCAAGGGGAGGGACCTAATCACAGGGAAGCTCCAAAATTTTGTGAGATTTACCTCCAGAAGCTCAACTAGGTTCCCAGAGTAAATATCAAAGAAAATCCTCTTGTGCTTCCAGCAAGGGAAGGAGAAAAGGAGCCATTTTGAAATACATCAGAGCACACTGCAATTCTTAATAAGATCCATTGTCAAGGGAAACTAGTTAATCAGAGCCTCACCTGCTGGGGTATTCCCAGAGCCTAATGGAGCTGGGGGAAGGGAAATACCCAACTCCAGCCTACTCTAGCCATCCAATATAACCAAAGAAGAAAGAAAAATAACCTGAGAAAATGTTTTGAAATTCAGAGTCCAGAGATAGGAAAGATAAGAAAGATGGAAATGCTGTGAAAGAACAAAAAAATGCTATTGGTAAAAATATCGTGACAGAAATGAAGAATGTCTTTAATGGGCTTGTTAGTAGATTGGACACAGCTGCGTAATTAACCTCAGAGCTTGAGGCTATATCAATACATAGCTTCAAAAACAAACAAAAAATAAACAGAAGAAACACTGAAAAAAGTGGAACGACATATCCAAGGACTGTAGGATAACTACAAAAGATGCAACCTACACATAATGGGAATAACAGAAGGGGAAGAAAGAGAAGAAATATTGGAACAACGCTTAGAATTTATCCACATAAATGTCAGACACCAAACCACAGATCGAAGAAGCTTAAACACCAAGTACGATAAATGCCAAACAACAACATAACAAACAGCAGGCATATCATTTTCAAATGAAAGAAAATCAAAAATAAAGAAGAAATTCTGAAAGATGCAAAAGGAGAAAACATCTTATCTATAGAGGAACAAATATAAGAATTATATCCAACCTCTCCTCAGAAACATGCAAGCAAGAGAAGAGTGAATTGAAATATTTAAATAGTTGAGAGAAAGAAACCACTAACCTAGAATTCTGTACCTTGCAAAAGTATTCTTCAAAAGTATTCTTCAAAAATCAAGGAGAAATCAAACCTTTTGTAGATAAACAAATATTGAGAGAATTTGTTGTTAGTAGACATACTATGTAAGAAATGTTAAATGAAGTTCTTTAAAGAGAAGAGAAATGATATTGGTCAGAATCTTGGATCTGCATAAAGAAGGTAAAGCATACAGAAGGTATAAGGGAAGGTAAAATACAAATGAAACTTTTTAAGTTATTCTTAATTGTCATAACTGTTCAAAATGTAATACCAACAATATACTAGAATATGTATGCTTATGTACATATCATATGTATACATGCACTTACACATGCTTATATAAAAGTGAAGTGAATGACAGCAATGATACAAGGAATGGGAAAAAGGAAATGGGGCGGTTTTTAAATGTAAGGTACTTATGCTACCTGTGTAGTTATGTGACTTTATATAAAAAGGACAAGAACTTAAAAAAGAAAAAAAGTAATTGATATGCAAAGAAAGGATAGAAAATAGAATTGTATAAAATGCTCAATTAAAACTGTAAAAGTCAGAAAAAAAGTGAAAAAAAATGGAACAAAGAACAAGGCAACAAGTAGAAAACAGTAACAAAATATAATAGATATTAATAATATCAATAGTCACTTTGAATGTGAATGGTATAAGTGCACCAATTAAAAGACAGAAGTTGTTAGAGTTGACCAAAATAAATCTAATTTAAAATGTTTTCCTTTCAAATGGTTTTCTTTTTCTTTTCATAATTTCATATTTATTTATGTTTTATTTAAAAATAAATTTATTTTGTTTCAATATTATATTTTAAAATTCATTCATAAATTTAGAGTTTTACTAACATTTTACTTTTGTTTTATCCATTAAAATTTTCAAACATCCTGAACTTGTTTTGGTGAGAAATGAGGAAAGTATCATATTTATTTTTTTCACAAATGGTGAGGTAGTTGTAGGAGTGGCACTTAATGAAAAATATCTTTTTCTTTCCTGCTTTGAAATGCCACATAAAAAATTTTGCACATTTCTGTGCATTTTTAAGTACATCCATACTGTTCCTCTGTTCTCTCAATTCTTGCATTGTAACACTGTGGCAGTAACACATTTTAATATTTGGCATAGTGATTTTTTACCCACCATATTCTTTTGTAGACTAATATTGCATGTTTATTTTTCTATGTGAACTTTAGACTCATTTTATTATGTAATAAAATGGACATTTTGGATTTTGTTTTGTGATTATATCAGTTCTTCCTTGGAGATGTGATATTTTCATATATCTTAATTTTGCAAGGCTTCTTCCCTTAGATGTTAGTAAAATTTACACAATTTTCTTTATTTTAGTCCTATGCATTTTTGGTTAAGTTTTTCTAAGCATGTGTTTTTTTTCACTGTACTATAAGTAGTATCCTTTCTTCCACTGTTTTTTCTAAATGGTATACATTAAAATTATTGATTTTTATACTTATTTGTTAGCTAGTCACCTTACTGAACTTATCTTTTTCTAAAAAATATATATTTTTATCTCAGGTGGTTTCAGGGTGCATATCACTTTATTTCAAGTAATAGTACTTACTTCCACCTTTTACTGTCTTCTTCATGGGTACCTTGTATTAGATTTCTTGTTTAATTATAAAGTTAACATTAAGTAACATTGGTGTAGACAGATTTTAATCAGGTAATCATTCCATTGCCGCTAAACATTGCAATGTAAACTGAGTATGAGATATGTTTCTGAGTTTGTGTATGCATGTGTGTGTTTATAATTTATCATATTAATAATCATTTTAGTACCTGTTAACTAAAGATGATTTTCCATGAATAGAATATTAAAGTTTACCAAATACTTTTTCAAAATTTTGAGAATTTTTATAGTGTTCACCTTATTAACCTTTAGTTTTGCAATATTTTATTTGTTTTTAATTGCTGGAATTCATTTTCTTGTTAGGAAATTTGGCTTTCATGTAAGTACTTTCTCATATAAACAAAAACTTTTTTTTTCAGCTTTTAGCTTCTGCCCTAATGACATTAACTTCAATAAAGCTGACAGACAAGATTAGAATTGGTAAGGAATTATATGCTCCAGAACCAATTTTAATGGAAAGAAACAAAAAATAATTTAAATGTTTCACTTTGGGCATAAAAAAAAGAAAACAATGGATCTTGCTTGTTTTCTTGTTTTGTTTTCTTAGAAGAAAATGCCTCTCTTTTTTTCCATTCAAATGGAAAATAAATCAGTGAGAAATTTTATTTGTATTACAACTATTGTTGAGCATCCACTGTATACAAAATACCATGTTAAATCATTTTATAAGCACTTTGCTCAACACTATAAAATAAACACTATTATACCACTGTTAAAAGTAAGTAAACAAAAGAGAGACTAACATTTCAATAAATGTTTCCACAATCATCACCTGGCTATCAAACCTGGAAAACTTTTAAAGATCTAAATCTCTCTCCAATGAGTGGCCAAATCAACTAGAAAATATCTTTTGTCCTTATAAAATCTCTGGTGTAAACTGGAATTATAGGTCACTTCAGAATCCTATTTGAGAGAAAAATCATAATGCATAGTAGTCTTTACTTCCTTTAAGAAATTTTTATTTTTAAATTTATTCATCTTTAGTATGTACAGCATAAGGGTCTATATGGTTTGATATTTCTTTTGTAAAAAAGCAAAATAAATCAAAGCAAAAAACTTAAAAATAAATAAAAAGTGGATGTTGAAAAATAATATTATTTGAAGGTCTTTAGAGTGATTATTAGTCTACAGATTAACCTATTTAACATTTTAAAAATTCTAATATACCTTATTGTTACCAATTTTAGATTTAAATTAGTCCTTTAAGAAATAGTGTACTGTCTGCTATATTAAAATAGTATGAGAATAGCAAAATATTTTAAAGAATCAAAATATAAAAATTAAATGTCATATCTAAATATATAGATATTAAAGAGATAATTGCTAAGTCTTACAAATATGTCTCTCACACTATATATATTCAAGACATACAGTTGAATTTAACATGGAAATTACATTAATTTTCTCATAGTGCACCTATTATTTATTCTGCAGATAAAATGATATTTTATCTAGTCTGGCACTTTTATAGATTGGTACAACTCTCATTTTTTTTTAAATGTATATTGATTACTTACTATGTGCGCTACCGTATAATAAAAGTAAAATGTATGTAGTATGACCCTAGGACTGAAAAAGCTAAAAATATACTCTGAATAAGAATATATAGAATGCTTTAGAATGACTATTTGTGTCCCTGCAAAATTCACATGTTGAAATTTTAACTCTCAATGTGAGGGCATTTGGAAGTGGGAGCTTTTGGAAGCGACTAGGCCATGAGGGATTAGAACTCATGGATGAAATAGCATCCTCATAAAAGAGACCCCAGAAAGCTCCCCGTGAGGAAGTAGTAAGAGGACAGTGGTCTATGAATCAGGAAATGGGCCCTTATCAGATATCACATCTACCAGTGCCTTGATCTTGGACTCCTCAGTCTCCAGAGCTAAGAAAAAATACAATTCTGTTGTTTATTAATCACCTAGTCTATGGTATTTTGTTATGGCAGCCCAAACGGACTAAGACAGGGCAAACCTGCAAAACAGTTGTGCAAAGGATACATGGTATCTGTGGAAGTAAATGAACTGAATAAACCCTATAAAAGGTTCAAAATCATGTCAAACTAAGGACGTTTGTAGGCTTAAAAACTCCAGCTAGAAAAAATGAATCTTCAACTCAACCTTGAAGGATAGTGGAGGATTTACATTGTTTTAGAATGTCTAGGGCTGGAGAAACTAAATCAAAAAGAATTAGGTGAATGAATTTGTGTAGATAAGAATCTTGAAACATGCTATTTGGAAAATAATTAATAAACCTATCTACATAGATTGAGATCTCAAAAAACAGTTTTTGTCAGAGGAAAAATAAATTATAGTGACTGACAGTTTAAGGTAATTAAACTTTCTTATAAGTAATTAGTGTATAAAAATAATAGAAAGAAATCAGTGTTTTAAATCTTTTCCTGAGGGTTCATGAGTATAAGCAAATGGAATACTCGAGAATGTATATAGTCAGGACTTTGCCCAACTATAATTTTCCTGGAGAGATTTTTTTTTTATAATTAACCCATCTTAAACCAGCAAGCCCAGCATTCCATGCTCTCTCTATTTCTCAAATCCACTTCATTTTTACCATCTATTCCTTACAATTCTAAGTTTACATTTTTACCCATTAATTAACTATCTTCTCATTTAGAAGTAAGCTCCCTGAAGGCAGGAGCTTTTTGCTTTTCCTCATAATATCCTCAGAACCTAAAAGAGTACCCACCATAGAGCAGACACTTAATACTTTAATGCAATAATAGGATTTGGGCTTATTACCCAAAGGAAATAAAGATATTTATTTATTTATTCAAATCCACATATTAAGCATCTACTCTGAGACACGGGGTCTGGGAATTAAATGATAAATATCACAGTTACTGCCTTTGAAGAAAAAAAATTGAGAACGGGTCTTTATGATTTAAAACATGCGTATAATAATCTATATGATCATTGAGGGATGAGACAGTGTCTTTGTATCTTTGAGTCAAGAACCATTAATATATTACTTATCACATGAGTTATCACCCAAAGTACCCATGAAATGAATATCTCACTGAATAACTCATGGTCAGCTTAGACTGTCTTTTTGCACAGGCCTCTTTGAGAGTGAATCTTTGCCAGGTGTGTGCCAGCCCTCAGGAGCTACAGCTTTTCAGGTCATTTTAAGTCAGTTTTGAGGATGTCAAAATAATAGGTTTTGGAGATGTCAATCATTTCATAATTCACATATAAGTTCTTTCCAAAACAATTATTGTCACAAAGAAAGCAATGTGCTATGAGAAAAATATCTTTTTAAAAATGTCAGGATGGCAAATAGTGATAATTACTAGATATTATGAAATAACAAAATAATAATTAAAACACTATGATATTTTCAAATGTGAGGAGGAAATGATCCTCAAAAGAGAAACTCATTAGAGAAGGTTGCTTACAGTGTAGTTTGAAGCAATTAAAGAACGAGGAGGAAAAGTTCACCACAATATCAGTGCATAATGAGAGAATGAGTCTATCAAAGGAAACAAAAAACTTAGAAGACAAGAATCTTCACTTTTCTTCATAACACATCTTATTCTATTGTCAACCTAATTTTGATTTTCCAATTTTAATTAGTGGTTGAAAGAAAAATCATCAAAAACAATAAAACCATGCACGCATAGAAGCATTTTTTTCCAAAGCACCCTATACATGGCAATATTTTTACACAGATATAGTAATTTAAACATTCATGAAGGGTAATTATGGGACTGTTACAGGATAACTAAAGCCTCTGCCTTTGGAAAGTTTGTAAATAGTGCATATGGAAAATTATTCCCCCAGAGGTAGTGAACAGAATACAGAAAATGAAATGCAAATAGAATTGAAGTGGGCATTTTAATTGTAGGTGATATAATCCTTGGAGTTTTATAACCTGACCAATTAATATTTGACCAATATTTTTTATGTGAATTCTATGTCTAATTTAGCCAATCCTTGAGTTATAATTTATTATCAAAAAACATGAGTCTCAAAGAATGTTCTGAGGTAAAGTGTTCATAGATCAATTCTTTCATTTAATAAATATTTATTACATGCCTTTCATGTGCTGGAAACTGTATTAGGGCATGGAAAACAGACATAAAAAAATACATGGTTCCAGCCCTCATGGATATTACAGAGCTAGGGAAATAGAAGAAGGTAAAGTTTTCGGGTAATAAGATTTCTAATTAAATAATTCTTCCCTCTTCTAAAAATTTTAAAATATTTTATCTTTTATCTGGGTAATTTATTATTTCTTTATTTACTTTAACCAGAAAATAGTCATCTTTTTTTCTTTAAAAGAAGTAGTTCTCTCAAGCTTCATTATCACATGTACATCAGGAAAGAGCAGAATAATGCAGGGTCTAGTGTTTCTTCTATTTCTGACTCAGCTGTGAGTTGTGAGGTCAGAAAAAAGGAGAAACACTAGTTCCCGAATTATCCTGAGGCCATTTCAGTGCCCTGAGAGCAAACCCACTTGCTCGTATAAGACTGGACCAGTGAGGTTTCCCTGCCTGCAGTGCTTGGGAATGCCGATCCTTTGGGTTTTTACAGTTCTTCATTCCCCAAGGTTTTAGAAGCTTCCATATACTTCTCAAGCTCAAAACTCATTCCCACTACAAGGAAGTTCCGCATGACGTGTGTGCCTTACTCCATCTCCTGGCTCACACTCAGGCCCTTTTAGGTTTCATTAGGATCAGTTATCATTCTAACTCTTCTAGGGAAGAGACTTAATCTAAACACAATTAGCAGAATAACTAGGCGTTTAAGGTTTTGAAAGTACTTTTTCCTTTATTACTGTAGTAGTTATTTCTTAGGTTAATAAGGCATCCTTGTAGCAGCTATTTTTTGTAACAATTTTGTTATGAATTATAATGTGTATTTATATCCATAGCTATTGGTACCGATAACTGTCTATTTTGTAGATCTCCTCAGGCAATCGGTCAGGTATTTACTTAGTAAAAGTGGTTTTAATTGATGGTTCAAGTTAGAAGTTTTGAAGCCCATCTACTGTGGGCATGCACTCAACATGAGGCCTGTTAGCTGTGGTCAGCAGCCCTGGTTTTATGGGCCAGTGGCCAGGGAGAGCTGGGGCAGACTTCTAGATTTTGTCAGGTTTTCATCCAAAGAGCCAGATGGCAATTATTCCTCTACCATTTTGTAGTCAGAAAATGTAAGTTCTTCTAATTCAAAATAACAGAGAGGAAAATGAAGCATTTTTTAAACAGCATCACATTATCACCATTTAAAAATATCCATTCTGAAGAAAAGAGACTGAGCAAGAAAGCCAGATAAGCTTTATCTCAACATAATGGTAGCGACTAAAGAAAGACTGCTCTGCGTATGGTGCTCTGACTCCCAAGGTGACCAGCCCGATGGCATCAAGGCTCTGTCAAGCAGGCAGCGTCTCCTGGATAAATTCAGTGAATAAAAAAAGCAGCAGTGGTTTGAGGTCACCCCCAACTCTGCGGGCTCAGAAATACCCAGATGCCTGGCCTCCTTCCAACTTGCAGTTGGATCTGGTGAGGTCTGAGTGTTTAGAAATGCTGCTAAGGCTGATCCACCAAACCCTCAGGTCTTCAGGAAAATGATAGATCCCTCTTACCCTCATTTCACTCTGTGCTTCTACTCCCCTGACTCTGAAAACCACCTGCCCTTTCATTTCAGATTATTCTCATTGGATCTCTCACATCATCATTAACAGAATTCCCTACAGCTTCATCCTCTTCACTGCGCCATTAAAATCTCTTTATCCTCTGAATATGCAGCTTTATTGACAGCAATCGGAGGCAGACGCTGATCTTCTTTTCAATCTCTAGAAATCTCTGGACAGAAAATGAATTTTTGCACACCTTATACAATCTGCTACTGCCCACAAACTTTGGCTGTAAAATATTCTTGCCCTTGTTGCTGTCATCTTTTTTATCTCAATTTTAAATCCCAATAATAGATATTTTAGCACACAACATAGAGTTTCCCAGTCCACTATAGTCCTGCCATTATCCTTTGTGATTTCATTTTCCACATGGATAGCTCATCAATGTCCTGTTCTTTCTACATGACCTTCGTATTCTATCTCAGTCATCAGCTCATGGTCACATGTTGGCATTGCTCTTATCCAAAACTAATCCGCCACCGATCACCACTAGAATAAAATCTCCTATCCTTCAAGTTTACTCATATGCTTATTTCCCTTATGTCTGTCCTTGAACCGCATTAAAACCCTCAGTGCACTGACACTCTTCCCTTCTTCTTATCCATTATCTCCCTCCTGTTCTTACTTTATTCTCTCTGCCTTTCCAAACTGTAAAAGTATTATAAACAGAGCCGCTTCAAAATGGGATTGAAGCTGCCATCACAGAGGAACTGTCTTGCAGGCCTGAACTCCTCAAACCTTTGGAATGTTAAAACTGGGGAAAATAACCTTTGGACTAGGCCTAAAGCAGCACTGTATTCCATACAACTGTTTGTAAAGCTAACAGGGAAGCAGATCCTATGACTACCTGACTGAAAATTAAAGACATTTTTAGAATAAGCATCACTATGTTAACTTATCTGTACCTATGGAAAGATCTTCCTGAGCTTATTGTTATTCACAGAAATTCCTTCCATCTACTCATGTAATTATTCCCCTTCCCTTTCTCATAAACACCCCTTGCCTTGACCTCCTAAAGGGAACACAATTTGGGCTTCCAGGTGAATCACTGCTTCCAGAATAGCTTTCTTTTAAACTTCAAATAAATGTTTGTTTGCCTCTCACTTTGGCCTTTTATTTTTAGGTTAGCAAAACTAGCATTTGATCCCTCTCCTTCCATTTTGTCCCTTAACAACCACACCTTAACGCTCCGCTGTCCGGCTTGCATTTTCTATATTTACTGAGTCTGCTTTCACCAATGTTATGGACAGTCATCCCGGACCTCTTCATATGATAGGTTTATTTGAATACTTATCTTGCTTTGACTCTTGACCATATTTGAGTTGACCTACGTTTCTTTCTTTCTTTCCTTCTCCTTTCCTTCCTCCCTACCTTCCTCAGGCTCTCTCCCTCTCTCTCCTGTCTGCCTGCCTGCCTTCCTTCCTTCCTTCCTTCCTTCCTTCCTTCCTTCCTTCCTTCCTTCTCTCTCTCTCTCTCTCTTTCTTTTTTCTCCCCACCCCCTCCACCAAGCCCTCTCTCTCTTTTACTGCTTCTTCTCTAGCTTTCTTTAAAATCAAAACTCTTTCAGCTATTGGATTATCGATTTAAAGAAACTGCTTTCTCCTTGACATGCCCTCTCACTGAACCAGATTCCAACTATACGTAATAGGGGTAAGAAATATAAACCAAAGGCAGACAAAAAGTCAGTTCATCAAAGTAAGTAGAAAGACAAAAGTTATGAGCCATATAGTACATTAAATTTCTTCCCATCTTGATAAGTGGACAAATCAGATTATTCTCCCAATGGCTCAACCTCACAAATTAGAACATACCTTTACTCTTCCTGTTTTTTTTTTTTTCCCCACAACTCCTGGCCCCCAAATAACTTATCATTAATTTTATTTGCCTCTAATATATTTGAATCCATCTGGTTTTTTCCAGTTCCATCACCATATTCTAATCCTCTTTGTTATAGATTGCTAAAACAATCATATTATTCACATATTATAAGAAATACACATATACACATGATCTGTTGAACAGCTATATAATACTGAACAACTATATAATACTATTTAATAAAGAAAGGCTATATAATACTCTTCATTGGTGCTAAAAAGCATGCTGTAGGAAACAAAAGTTATTGCTCATTTATTTAATTTTGTGTATGACAAAATCAAATAAGAATGTAGGAGACTTCATCTATTTATTTTACTTAAGCATTTAGAATCCATTTCAAAGACTAAATACTTTGAAATTCAAGAACTACTCTAAAAATACTTTGGATATTTGCTTTTAATTTAAAATCATAAAATGTGACTAGAATAAGGTTGTTTTAATTTATTCTGTAAATATGATATAATGAAAAGAAAAAACTTCGATATTATATTACTAAAATGTCAGCCAAGGTATGTGTTTAAAGAATAACTCTAAAGAAAAAAAAATTATTTCAGAAGTTTTTTTACTTAAAGTTAGTACGTTACAGGGGAATAAAAATGCCTACAATGAATTTAAATGATAAGATGACATACTTTAAGGGCAAATTTCAAATTCTTATCTATTCGAGGGATAGATAATACCATATGTAAAGAATGGTTAGCACTTAATGTTTTCCCTAGCATTTGGAGATAAAAACAATCCTCATATTAACTGTTTTATTAACAGACATATTGATTATAAAATATTTCAATCTGTGATGCAAATACATTTTAAATTCACTTGTTAAATAATTGCTTTTAAAAGTTCATACATGATATCAAATAAAATAATCATTTGAAGCTCAGAACTCTGGGTGGTTCACAAGTCTGGATATGACTCTCTAGGATCAAAGAACTAATAACTAAAAAATGATTTGTCTCTCTCACACAATATGTACTCTATAATAAAAAGAAATAAGAGTCAATGCACATGCACATTTGAAGAAGAAAAGAAATGGAGAAGTCAAAAAAGTCCTATGTCTTTAGAGACTGGGAAATAACATTAGACCCACCTTGCAAATGTGCCCTCATTTTTGGACTCTCTTTTCTTTTACATTTCTATTTGAAAATCAAGCAATGCCCCGTGAGCTCAGTTCATGTCCACCATACAACCAGCTGGAGCCAACACACAAACACTCAGATTCTTATGAGATGTCTTCCTTCCAAGTTAACCAAATATTATCAAACATTTACCTCTCCATAACAGCTGTCATCCACTGTCCCATTTCCAGTACCAGATTCCTCAAATCCACCCCATAACTACTAAGCCAATGCTCTCTTGTCTCTCCTTTTATTTTATTGTTTTAAAGATTTTTTTTTTTTAGATATTTTTTTCTTTGGGGGGGGGTGGGTGGGTATGGTAATCATATCCTTGTACTTGTTCAGAATTCTACAGGAGAAGAGAAATCGCTTTAAGAGTTTCTGGCAAGAAAAAACAATATAGAGTGCCAATTGCTTATAAAGCCTCTGGAAAAAATTAAAGTGGAAGAACTCATAAAAACACCATTGAAGATCTCTGCTTTCTACAGCGCCAAAGTCCATGAATGGCAGGAGCATACCCAGGTGATGTCCTAAAAACTCACAGCTGCCCTCTGCTGAAGCTCCTGTGCCTTCCTGCAAATGTGGAGTAGATAATGCTTCTGGCTCTCTTCTGCCTTCTTGGTCTGGCAGAAGTCCTTTTCTTTGATGGAATCTAAACCAGATCTGTGGACAAGTGTGTTTGGGAAACACAAATTTTAGGCGTCCAGTCTCCATACAGAGAAGAGCTAAGAAGTTCAGGGATGGGGCTAAGTACCAACAGAAGGCATAAGGCACATGTACAAAACATGGACTATCAGAATAACTTTGGACTTCTTAAAAGTAATACTGGAGGTAAACGATTATACTAATAATGACAGTACAGCTAACATTTAAATGGAAAATGCTGTGTGTTTCAGGAAAAGGTTTATGCACATTCTAACTTATTAAACTGAGTATTGTCTTTAGAATATATTTTGCATTTAAAAAATCAACTGTGGAAAAATACACATAACACAAAATTTACCATCTTAACCATTTTTTAAATGTGCAGTTCAGTGGTGTTAATTACAGCCACAATGTTGTGCAACCAAACTCCAGAACTTTTTTCATCTTGCAAAACAAACCCTATTCTCATTAATAACTTCCCATATTCATCTACCCCCAGGCCCTTGGCAACCAACATTCTACTTTTTGTTTCTATGAATTTGATTGCTCTAGATAACTTATATAAGTAGAATTGCACAGTATTTGACTTTTTGTGACTAGCCTATTTCATTTAGCAAAATGTTCTCAAGGGTCATCCATTCTGTACTATGCAACAGGATTTCGTTTCTTTTTATGCTGAATAATATTTCAATGTAGGTACATATCACACTTTCTTTATCCATTTATCTATGGAAAAATGTCTATGGACATCTGTGTCATTTCACCTTGTGTGAGGAACGCTGTTAAAATCATGAGTGTACAAATATCTCTTTGAGACTCTGCTTTGAATTTTTTTGGATATATACTCAGAGGTGAAATTGCTGGATCATGTGGTAATTCTATTTTTAATTATTTGATGCACAGAAGCTTTTAATTTTATATAATCCTATTTATTTATTTTTACTTTTGTTGCCTATGCTTTTGGTGTCATAGCCAAGAAATTATTTTCAAATACAACATCGTGAAGCTTTCCCCTATGTGTTATTTTAATATTTTAATTGGTTTAAGTCTTACATTTCAGTCCTGCTACATTCTGAGTTAATATTTGTATATAGTATAAGGTAAGGGTACAACATCATTGTTTTGCATGTAGATATAGCTTCCCCAAAACCATTTGTTGAAAAGACTTTCCTTTCTCCATTGAATAGTCTTGGCACCTTGTTATAAATAATTTGATCATGTATATTCCATTGTCTGTCTTTATGCCAGTACCATACTGATTTGATTACTACAGATTTGTAATAAGTTTTGAGGTTATCAAGTGTGAGACTTCCAATTTATTCTTCTTTTCCAAGACCGATTGGCTATTCAGGGCCAGACTATTTTTAACACAGAATTCCACTCTCAAGCAATCAAAGGTAAGCATAAAAATATTTTTAGATAAAACTTCAAAAATTTACCTCTCATTCTCAAGAAGTTACTAGAAAAGTTCCCTAACCAAAAAGGGAGTAAACAAAAGTATAAGACAGAATCCAGGGGACCCTTGGTCTAACAGAGGTAAAGGGAATCCTAAGAATGATAATAAAGGGGAGACCCCAGATAATATAGCAGGTTTAAAGATAGTTAGATCATATTAGAAATGGATGACAAGAGGAAAAGAAATGGAACACAGATCATCAGACAAGATGGATAGGTTGAAGTTATTTTGATGGGCAATTTATAGTTATTAAAAATGGTATGTGAAGATTTACCCAGAGAAGCATAGAAAACTAAACAAATGAAAACCAAAGAGGCCCTTATTAAGTCTAGGTCAAACACAAATTTTCACAAAAAGGGAAATACTACCTTATTAAACCATTTGTCTCTACTTAAAAAATCAAATCATTATAACAATAAAAAATTGTAATAAAAATAGAAAATAGAAGATGAAAAGAGAGGACATAAGAGAGATAAAAATACAATCTGCAATAATAAGTTAATGGATGATAATATAAATCAATGAATCAAAATATAGCAGTATTCATTGTTTTTTTTTTTTAAATGGGGAGATAAATTTCAACAGAAATAGTTAAATGTTACATCTATAATACTGAGAAAGGAAGAAAGTGGTATCGAGTTCTGTTTCAATGTTAAATATTTATTACCATTTTTATATTCTAATTATGTACTTCTACCGATTTACAATTAGAGAACCTTAAAATATTTTAAATTTGCTCTTCTATATTTAAAAGCTAAAATTAATGAGGACTGATAAAAGCAGCACATGCAAGTAGGGTTTAACAGATCCACAACATTTAAGGGTAGAATTCTATTTTTCTGCATTCAGAAAATATGACAGCTTACCAAGGAAACAGACCAAACACCATATTGACTTAGCTCTAGGCAGGTGCAGCCATACAGAGCAAACATTAACATTTGTCAGGGTGGAGAATGATGCAAATAAGACTTGGCTGAATTAGTTGTTGGTAATATTATTATGAGATTTTTTTAAAAAAAGCAGTTCTCAATTTTTGACATTCCATATTCTCTGCAAGTCTAAATTATTTGAAAACAAGTGATGCTTACTTGTGGACTTCAGATTATCCCACTGTTTCTATGCTCTTTATTTTTTTTTTGGTTGTTATTTTTTCCCCTAATGTTCAGGGAAAAAGTCATGTGAAACTATTTATGGGGCTACCAAGTATAACTAGGATTGAACTTGCTTCCATAGCAACAGATGCATTATCAGGACAGTTCCTAAGCACAGGTAACAATGACTTCAACCCATTAAATGGGAATCTGCAGGCAGAATTTCACATAAACTTCCACTGTTGCAGGATATTTGTGTTTATTTTGTCAAGTTTTATTTTTAATCCTCAGGAAACATGAATTCAGGCTCTTGCATCATTCATGTTTCTCACTGATAATAAAGTAGTTCATGTAAATGCCCTGAAGATTAATTTAAGCAATCGATGTGGTGAAAATAGAAAGTTACATAAAACCTCATACATCCATCCTTTCATAGCCATTGTTGTTTGGTCATCTTAAAGATCTCACTAAAGTTTAGTATATTGGTTGCCCAGTCTCTATTTATAAACAGTTTTACTTTAAATTTCTATGTCCATATTAAGAAAAATAAATTTTAAATCCATTAAATGTTGGATTTAATATTGTGGAATATACATATGACATGTCATTGGATTGTACACTTGAAACCTATTTTATTTTATTAACCAATAAAAGTAAGTAAGTAAATAAATAAATGTTTTAGTTCAAAATGTTTATCAGATTCTTAAGGTGTGGGAGAATGAGAGATCTTAATTCCTATAAAGTAAAAAAAAAAAAGGTAATATCTACTATTTATTGAACAACTACTATGTGCCATAAGCTATTATATAGGTTAACTTGAAATATTCATAATGTGTGAATTATTATTCCCATTTTAAGAGAAGCAAATTGGAAATTTTTGACTCAGCTGGAGGAGGATTGTGGATAGGCTGAGATCTTACACTGTCTTTACTACATTTGGGCATAGATTATTAAAATAATTCATAAATAGAAAATAGTAAAGAATTTAAAATTGCTATAAAATTGAAGTAGCTAAGTAATCTTAAAATCATTTTTATATTTATTGTGATAATATTTATATCTGTTTTAGAAAACAGGCATTAATTCATAATAGGCAAACTAGTATTTAATGTATATTAGCATATTTTAATGAATGTTTCACAGCTACGTTTATAGCTATTTTACTTAGGCATAATATAATAAGAATGATTTCATCTACTTATAAATAGTCTCCACTCTTTAGTCAATTTTCAAGTTGCTGAAATACAAGCAGAATCAACTTACTATATAAACCACACCTTCAGTGAGTTCTAAGTCGTAAACCTGAGGGAATTTAGAGCCACGTATTTATAACTTGAAGCATTAATTTCCTCAGGCAAATCTCCCAAATGCTTTGTAAAGAGCATTCAAACAAGCAACCTGAGAACTGTAGTAGGTCTTCCTCCAGCTACCTGTATCCCCAAGGCAGCCTTCTCAGGCTGAGAAATCACGCTCTATTCCACCCCTTCTCTCACCTGCTCGGGCTTCAGAACCCACGCGGTTCTGCTCGCAACCGTAACAAGTATCTGCGGGTCTTAATCCAACTAGAGTGAAATTATCTGGAGAACGTTTAAAATCATATCAATACTTGGTCTTCACTCAGCGATTCTGCTTTATCTGCTCTAGGGCGAAAGCTAAACCCCATTTTCATTGTTATTTTTCAAGCTCTCCCAAATGATTCTAAAGTGTGGCCATTAGCAGAAAGAGAAATTTTAAGGTAGAGAACAATATACATATATAAAAAAAAATGTTTTATCTTACTTTAGAAGTTCACAAACCCCCAAGACAATCCCGAGCACTAAGTCACAACATAGTCTCTAATATACCTGAATAGTCTCTGGTCTGGAGAAGAAATCTGAATATACTAAGTTTTGATTAACTGATTTGGTATTCTAAAATTTCAATCTGCTTTTGTATGCTACTACAGTGGTTATGAAGTCTATGTGTTTGTCTCTCAAGGTTTGGGAAAAAATGAAGTATCTTTCTTTAGACGAATTTCTACAGGTTATGAATTCTAGGCAACATGCCATAAAAGTTTTGTTTAATGACATTAGAACTTTCTGTTTTGGTCTTAGATCAGTGAGGTGGGACAAGACAATGTGAAGATGAATTCTTAAACTATGTGAAAACAGTACTCAGTATTTTCTACGTGGAAATATTCTTTAATAAATATTTTAATTTATGTAGTAGTCTGATAAACCTATTTTGATACTATTCTTCCATTTTCTCCTTTCTGCTCTCAAATTAAAAACCAGCAGCTCACTTTGGAGTGTCAAAATAGACTTCCTTCTCCTTCGACTGATTATTAGGCCAATAAGAAACAAAAAATGGAGCATTAATTTTTTTGTCAAATTCTGTATTGTGTAATCTTATTTTTGTAACATCTCTCATATGCTGTCATGTTTATTTATAATTATAGAGTTCCTGTTGTTCCTTGAAATACAGCCTATATGTCTCCATTTCTTCTTAAATTTTAAAGTTATGGAAGCAACTGAAGCACCTCTTGAGACCAGCAATATACTATGGGAACTGTTTGCTTGTTTGTTTGTTTGTTTGTTTGTTTATTGGGCTGCTAAAAGTGGCAGTTCCCTGTTTTCAAAAAACAATAGGCAGGAATTATCATTAATAACAATGTCAGCTTTTTGGTATTAGTCTGTTTTGGTATTGCATCTGGATGTTGTCTGATGATCAGAGTTGTAGCTCCCATTTCCCTTTTCTGGTTGCACTGTATAAATTTGGTGATGGAACCAGGGAAACTATCAAGCATTTTCAGGTATACCCAGCATTTTTTTTTTTTTTTTAACGTGCAGCTTAGATTTAATGTTATAGAAATTCTAAGGGCCAAAATGGAGGAAACTGAAAGAAGACTAGCAAACTTCTGCAGTTGTCAGAGTGGTGGTTGAGGGGTAATATGTAGTTGAGTTTTAAACAGTAGATGAGACTTTGGGCTCAAGAAGTGGGAGTAGAAATGAGACTCCTGCATGAAGCTGAGACCCATAGAGTCAAGACCTTTGAGGAAGGGTGAAGAGGAAGAAAAAGTCTTTCCAGATTCCAAGAGAATGACAAGAATCTTTTTTGGTCTTAGTCTTAGGAATGGTGGTGTAAAAATGTCTCCCCTGATTTTTCACATTCCCAGGCATTTTCTGTTTCTCTCTTAGCTGGATCCACATTTATATTTCTAACGTGGACTGAGAAATACAAAGCAAGAGATTAACGTAAAAGATCTGGCGCCATTGCTTCCCCATGGCCACCCTGCAGAAGCAAAAGTAAAATTGGTTTGGAGATATATATTATTATTTTCAGCTCATCTTTCATAGGGGTCTCACAGATAAAGCCCCCACCAAACAAGAGCTCACAGCCCAAAATTACAAACCAAGGGAGAAGTATTTCGCCATGAGCAGAGGCAGTGCATATGTGGGCTCAAGCACAGATACACACACACACACACACACACACACACACAACACACAACACACAACACACATACACACACAAAGATTAGACTCCTAAGAAATTCAGTTAATAGAATTTTCAATAGAGGCTGTCAAATAAAAAAACAAAATTATGAGTCATTTAACTAAGGAATTTAAATGTGAGCAAGAAGAAACACTATATAAACATGAATAATGAATATTTGGGAAAAAATAGAACTTCTAGAAATAGAAATTCTCATTGAAATTGAAATTTAAGTAGATAAGTTGAAAAGCAGTTTTTGAACAGCTTATGAATCTACTTATAAGACAAAATATATGTAAATTGAAATTCCAGAAGAGAATGGGAGATGTTCAAAGTGGTAACAAGTGAATTTTCTAGAATTATGAAAAATATAATCTTCAATTCAGGAACACTAGCTCAGAAGAAGAGATAAATCTGTATCTATACCTAGATACATCTGGGTAGAATTTTGCAATCCAAACAGAGAATGTGACAAATATCCTATCAAAGAACTTCTAACAGCAACAAAACAAAGAAAAGACAAATTTGCTTTTGGCATCATGGATAATTCTAGGCATAGTGTCAAACATGTCTTTTGAATAAAGATGCCCTTAAAAAGCTACATATTAAGTCAATAAGAAATTTTAAAGTTACTTTTTGTCCAAGATATTCTTGAAACAAAAAGTGTACATTAATTCAGAGCTAGAATAATTTTAAGGTTTCAACTTCAAGCTTCTTGAAGGTAGAAACTGCCTTATTCACAATTGAATACTGAGGCTGTTGCACAGGGCCTCGATTTAGGAAAGTGATCAGCAAATATTTGCAAAGTAAATGAATATATGAATGGATAATGTAAAAACTATATGAATGTATTTCACATGAGGCATGATCTTATTAGACAATCAATAGTGCACATATAAATGATCTCAGATATGTTCTAATTCACACTTCATTGTATATAAATTAGTACATCATAATGTCTAGAAGAGAAGGTTTTCTGCTAGGCTATATATTTCAGGCTGAATGAAAGATATTTTCTGTTTTATCATTTTTTATGACCTATACTAAACTCCAAACATCGTACAAATGAACACTATTAAATATAAACGATTTCTGCTCTAAAGGCAAACATACATTACCAATATCTTTGTTGTCTGCAAAACTACTCAATAAAATAATAGAGGGAAACAGGGGTGCAAAAGACTACTCAAAACCCATGGAATTTTGTAACCAGGGCCCCAACAAAAGAATAACAATCCTAATAAAAACACTGTCACAGTAAAATCACCACTCTGTGTGCACCTAGAAACAGTCAATTCTTAGAAGACTTTAATTCTGGAACTCACGCTTCCTCCTTCAAGGTGTATAGTCTTAAAGACAGTCACTATAATAAAGACTAATTTCGCAGAAACTAAGAATCTGAATAAGAGCATAAACATTTTTCATTCATCATTTTTAAGGTTGGAGAATGGGAAACAGTGATGTATTTGCTGCCGGTTCGTCTACATTCTCTCAGATGGTAAACGGAATGCAAAGCATAACAAATCTCTATGCCACTGAACAAACCACTTCTTAAAATAAAGGAGGGATATTTCTTCAGAATATTATTTATTAATTAATTAAGGACTTCAGATATTGGCTGGAATTTCTTTTATTTTGAGAAAGCTCGCCCTGATCAATTAAAGTATTAATCTCCTGGGGATGAGGATGTGAATAAACTGACAACTTCTGCATTATACTGACATCATTTCCCTCTTTACCAACTGCAAGTGAGCTAATTTGTGTTAAGAAAAACAAAACATTAAAATTTGGCAGCATAGCAAAACAGACTGCTTGGGAATGTTTCCTCAACCGCAGCAAAAGAACAGCTATTTTTCCCCTGGGAATACAGAGGTGAATGAACCAATAAAGCACAACTTTCACAGAATTTACATTCTAGTGTGAATAAAGAAACAACCAATCTAATCTATCTCTGAATGAATGTCTACTAGAAAAGTATCAAGTGGCAACATGTCCTCTAGAGAATTAATGTGACAGTGACATTTTGGCTAGCAATTGAATGACAAGACATAGCCAGATGGGAAGACTGAGGGGAAATATTCTGGGTGAAAACTCCTACTGAAAAAGATCATAAATTGAGAAAGAACATGGAGAATTTTAAGAAGTAGAACGGGTCTGTTTAGCTAGAATTTAGTGTCATGGGGTAGAAAGAGGATAAGGTAATACAGGTGATAAGAAAAAAACACATAGCCAAATTTTATGAGCCAGGTTAAGTTTGGATTTTATATACATTTATATACAGTTATATACCAATTACATGCTAATTGAAAAGATTTGAGCGGAGAAATGACACCGTTTAATTTACGGTTAAAAAATAACTCTCTGGTTACTGCAGGAATAATGAATTGTAAAGGAAAGAGTGAAATATATGAAGCCAGTTAGGAGGCTACTTTAGGAATTCAGATGCACGATGATGGAAGTTTGGACCTGGGAAGAAGTTAGGACTAGTGGAGGTAAAGGGAAATGAACAGATTCATAAATAGAGGTAGGGATGACAGTCACTGCTGATGGAGTGAATTTGCAGAAGAAATAGTGAATGAAAGAGTGAAATCAAGAGTAACTTTTAAGTTTAGGCTTGAGAAGGCAGAGAGAAGATGGTGCCTTTTACTAGAATGGAAGACTTTGGCATCTGTGAAACATTTAGTAAAATGGGCAAATTTATCACAATATATTGTTAACTCAAAGCACTTTTAGACTGCAAGGGCCTTGTCAGCTTATGATCCCCCCCTTTTCTTTTTCCACCTACAGCACCTGGTCTTCTTAGGTGGTCTCCCATCCAAGTACTAACCAGGCCCGACCCTACTTAGCTTCCGAGATCAGAAAGAATCGGGTTTATTCAGGGTGGCATGGCCATAGACTAAAAGCACTTTTAAATCAACATATACTTTATAATCTCAATGCTTTTGTAATAATATTCCACTTATATGCATATGCATAGAACTGGAAGACCGTGCACTAAAAGTGTCTACACATAGTAGTTATAAATAGCATATAACAGCTGATATATTAGTTAAATGAGTGAATATTATTAATTCGCTTCACTTTTTAAAAATCGTTTACCCAGTTTCCCATTTTCTTCATTATCTTTTTAAAAAATAATTAAACAATATATTTATAATTTTAATTAGAAAAGCAAAACATAGTTGTCACAGAATACCTGAAAAAATATCAAAGCACAAAGAATAAACTAAAAATTACTCATATCCCACAATCACCTAGATATACTTATGTACACATGTATGTATATATGCATGCATTTATTTAGAATAGAAATTAGATCATGATGTATACCAGGTTTGTAGGTAGAAAGAGAAAGATAAAAGAAAAGAGGCATTAATTATTAGAGATATTGAGAAGTAACTAATTTCTTTTGTGGAATAAAGGCCCAAATTATGGTCTCCTTGGAGGTCAATAGCATTAACTTTCCACTATTAAAAATAACATACATTTGAAAATATTTACTTTCTACCTTTACTCTACTAGCAAACCACTATTATCTTTAGCTCTTTCATCTAACTGAACAGGCTTCATAATGATTTCACCATTTACTTCAGTATAGTGATGTAAAAAGTAAGTGCCAATGAAATCACCTTCATGAATTTACACATCAAATTATGATAACTCTAATGACTTGAAGAATTGGAAGGCTGTCCAGTCAGTGAGAAAGAAATTAAGCAATACTCTAACATTTTTTTCAGAGTCTAACAAAATGTCTAACACTTTGTCTATTTGCAGAAAAATTGTGACTCAAATATAAACTCTGAGGAAAACACATTTCACATCCTCTGTGACATTAAACAATTGTTGAAAATATAAAATTACCTCTTTAAGAAATAAGACCCTATAGCTGTTTGGAGATGTCTTATAAAAACAAATTAAACAAATTTCTATTATGTTTAAATTTCTATAAATTACTTTCACCATAATATATTTTGACAAATTTTATTAAATGGCTAACTCTCAAACCAATCAAGAATATGGGCATATAAAAAAAAGCACAGTTAATATAAAATCCTATCTAAACAGGATAAAGTCCAAACTGGAAGTAGATATAAGTAAATATCTTACTTGATAATTAAGCCGTTTGACTAACTTCAGACAAGCCAGATTTATATGAAGTTGGTAATATTTATCTCTTCTCTTGTTGGAATTAAAAATAAGAGTACTCTGAAATATATGGTTATTGAAAAATAAACTAGTAGAATAAATAGTTTAAATGCTTTATACCATGGTTATTCCTATTCTGAATTTTTAATTATTCTTCTATTCTCCATAAGAGGGTATAAAATATTGTTCACATGAAACATTATTTTTTTACTTCATGGGAGAGGTGAGAATATTTAGTGGGTGATTAAAAATTTCTAGGTTGTGTGTGGGTAAACTTCTAAAAAGCTGAGAGGAAAAAAGTTATCTGTCCCATAACAGAGTGTGAACAGAGGACCAGACAAAGCAAAACTACATTTGTATCATTAGAATTTCAAATGCAGAAGTGAGTTAAAAGACAGTGTCACTAATATTTAATTTATAAGACATAATATTTTGTATTTCTAGCATATTGAGGAATTTAGACTCATTTTACTTTAGGATAAAATGTTCTAAGTTTGGCATTTCTTGACTGGATATTTTTTCAATACAAATGAAAGAGGTGCCTCGTCAAGAGTTGGCATTCCCTTCTGTGGGAATACAGCCAAGATCTTCTATGAATTAATAGAAGCTATTTTAAAGCAGAATGTTGATTTCTTGTCATAAAGAAGTCTCACAGCATTTGTAGTAGTAAATAAGGTTCTTGATTATCCATTGTTTTGCAATTATAATCATTGACTATTTTGAATGATAGGTTATTTAAAAGCTTCAGGTAGGTAATGCATAGATTCAGTCATATATTAAGGTGCCCATCAATGTTTTGCTTCTGGGTTTATCAATAAAGACTTATTCAAATAATTACAGTTTTCTTCACAAATAATACATATTTTCATTTTAATGTCTATAAAAATCCTCTCTACCAGTTTCTACAATGAGCAAATTCAAAGGAAGCCAGAAAATAATATGTTCAGTAACATGTATTTCATCAGTAACTATGCTTCATGAAAATGACATATTTGAAACAGATATGTCGATGTATTAATCTGTTGTATTCTAAGAAAAAGTGAATTGATGTGAACATCTATTATGATCACAATGTGACCTCCCAGTCACACGAAAGCTTGCAGAATGGGCAATGATGTCTTACATGGAAATGCTACCTACTGTACCATTTGATATTCAGTACAATCTTAGTTATGTTTAAAAGAATAGCATGGTTTAAGCACTACAGTCATTACTTCTTTTTAGACTGCCTAAATGCCTAAATGGGCTAGCTCAGTTTAAACCAGATTTCTATATGCCAATCACACGTTTTATGAGCCTAAGACATTCATCTGTTTTCACTTGGGGCATGACATTCTTATGACAATCAATTCCAAAATTTAAAATGTGTTTCTCTTTTTTTGTTAGGTCTCTTTCCTCACCACCCAACAAGGATTTTTTTTTTTCCTTCTAGTCAACTTTCATGGCTTAATTTAATTTCCATCTCTCTTTCTGATGCTTTCTTTGTCCGATCATTCTACATCACATTGATTTCTTCACTTTTTGTAACTTCTATAACACACTCTGTAAGGTCCACATTGTTTTGCATTTCTAATTTAAAATGTAAAACACAGTATCTTTATTCTGATCATATAAATAAAATAATGCTTATTATTTTATTAGGAATATGTCTTTAACATTCCAAACTTTTTGTCAAATTCTATTTTCGTAAATGAACATCAAGCTGAATATTAGTAAATTTCTGCCTCTGTATATTAAAAATATTTGGATAGCATCAACTTCATATAGTTTCAAAATAATATTAAGTATAATTTTATCTTTCATCAGTACATGATCTTCCTTGTTATATAATCTAGTGGTTTCCTCTCTAATTTTTCATTACTAAACCATTTGTGGCGCTCTTATTCATATGCCTACTTCTCTACTATTACATGAAAACAAGACACCAAATACTTCCTGTCACCATGGCACTGTTTCTAATAAGTTATGACCTTTAGAAACCTTGTACTTTCTCCACACTCATCTTTTTCCCTAAGGGACCTTTAGAACATTATTACTCTCTGAAAACTACTCCATCCCCGGTAAATTGGCATGCTATTTTAAACTAAATATTTTTATTTTTTTCTTGAATATGCCATTTTTAAAACTGCATATTTGGAAAAAAATAAAGTTTATGTAGTGCTCTCTTTACCTGGATATTTTTATTTTCTCTGTATAGGGCCCACAATGATTTTCTTTATTTTTCCCTATTTTGAAAATTTTATTCTTATTTATTTCTTTCTTGGTTAGAATTGTTTCTAGATGATTTTATTCAGAATGGGTATGTGGATAACATATTCTCTCAAACTACATATATTGAGTGTTGAATTTATCTAATAATATAGACTATATTATATATTATATATATATATTATGTAGGCATTTAATAATACAGACAGGTAGATAATATACTCTTCTAATTTCCAGAGTTGTAGATGAAGATATTAATGCCAGCTTAATTACCTTTCCTTTATATGTAACTTCTTATTTTTGCAGGAGCCTTTGGAAAAGATGATCCTTACCCTGAGTTCTGAAATTTTACTAACATCTGTTTAGGTGTGTCTTTTTTTCTTATCAGTGCTTTCTGCTGTGCCTTCAATCTTTGAACTTAAATATTTCTTGACATCCATGACCTTTTCTTTTAATACATGTTTAATTATTGTCTCTTTTTCATTTGTTTAAATTCATGCATCTATTCATAGCTTTAATCTTTCTTCTTATAATTTCTGTTTTCTAATTTTTGTTGTTTTGATATACTTTTATATTTAATCTTCTTGTCCACTACTCTGTGTCTTAAAATCATCATCCATTCCTTGTACACTGCATTATATGTTTTAACTTGAAAGTCACATTTTTAGTTCCAGAAAGTCTTCCTATGGTTTAATTGATCCCCTGTGAATGCTCTTTTGCTATAGTTGTTCAATTGTTTTTTTTCTTTTTCAGGCTATCTTCTTTCCTCACCTAGAATTCTATTTAACTAGATTTCAATTCTTCTGTTGAAGTGTCCATCTTTTGTTCCTTTCTCTGGCTGTTGGCCCCCTTAGGGGACTATTATGCTCCTTTTCACTCTTAGTTTTTCTGTCTCTTGAAATCCAGGTTCACCTGTTCTCTATTGGTAGCCATACTTGAACTGGTGAAAGGTCATTAAATCACCTGTCCTTTGTCAAGGTATCTAAGAAGAGTCAAGAAAGAGTCTCTATTTCTAGAATTGTCAATTGTAAGGGCTTGTCCTCTCTCAGTACAGGGTGTCGGAAGGAACAGTTCACTTGTCCAGGACCTGCCAGCCTAGTCTGTAGACTTTTCCTGGCCCATATAGCATTAATCACTGTGTCCATTCAGAGCAGAGCCTTGTGCTGGTTAATTTTATGTGTCAACATGGCTGGGTTCTAGTCCTCGGATATTTGCTCTGAAGTTATTCTGGATGTTTTTGGATGACATTTTTATTTTGAATGAGATTAATATCTAAATGGTGGACTTCCATTTAATCTATGACAAAGGAGGTAAGGATATACAAAGATGAAAAAACAGCCTCTTAAATAAGTGGTGTTGGTAAAATGGGAGATATATGTAAAAAATGAAATTGGACTACTTTCTTCTACCAAATACAAAGATAAACTCAAAAATGGATTAAGGACATAAATGTAAAATCTGAAACCATAAAGCTCCTAGAAGAAAATGTAGACAGTAAACTCTTTCACATTCCACTTAATATCTTTTTGGATATGTCTTTCTGGGCAAAGGCAACAAAAGCAAAAATAAAATAATGAGACTAATCAAATTAAAAATGTTCTGCACATGAAAAAAAGCAATCAATGAAATGATAAGACAACCTACTGAAAGGCAGAAAATATTCTCAAATGATGCATCTGATAAAGAGTTAATATTCAAAGGATAAAGGAACTCAGTTTAACATCAGAACAACAATCTAATTAAAAAATGGGCAGAGGGCCTAAATAGATGTTTTTCCAAAGATGATATACAGATGGCTAAGAGACATATTAAAAAATGCTCAACATCACTAATCATCAGGCAAATGCAAACAAAACCCACAATGAGATACTACATCTTACATCTGTCAGAATGACTATCACCAGAAAATCAACAAATAACAAGCACTGGTGAGATCGTGGAGAAAAGGGAACCCTCACGCTCTGTTGGTGGGCTTGCAAATGGATGCAACCACTATGGAAAACAACATGGAGACTCCTCGAAAAATTAAAAATGGAGCTGCCATATGACTCAGCAATCCTGCTTCTAGGTATTGGTCCAAAGAAACAAAAAACACTCATTCGAAAAGATAAATGCACCCCTATGTTTATTGCATCATTATTTATAATAGCTGAGGTATGGAAACAACCTAGGTCATCAATATTTAAAAGGATAAAGGCAATGCAAGATACACAGACACACACACACACACAAATGGAATATTACTCAGCAATAAAAATAATAGAAATTTGCCATTTGCAACAACATGGATGGACCTAGAGGGTATCAGTGCTAAGTAAAATGAGTCAGACAGAGAAAGACAGATACTGTGTAATTTCACTTATATGTCGAATCTAAAAAGAACAAAAAATGACAAATGAAAAAACAAAACAGAAACAAACCTATAGATACAGAAAACAAACTGATGGTTGCCAAAGGGGAGAGATGTGAGGAATAGAGAGAAAAAAGATAGCGTTAATTTCTCTTTTCTTACTTATAGCCCCAAATCATGGCTAATACATGCCCTCCCTAGCATTCCCACAGACAATTCTGCAGAATGGCTATGGTTGCAAGGAGCATAGTTTAAAACGTGCTGCCTTATGATAAATCCCTTGGAATGGAATTAAGGGACAAAGTACAAAAAGTTTAACTATTTCCAAAGAGCATTCCAAATGTAATGTGTAAATAAAATGGTGAGTAAAGAATACCTGTCAAATGTGAGTGATACTTGACCAATCAGTTGAAGGCCTTAATGGAACAAAGGTGACCTCTGGCAATAAGAAGGAATTCTTCCAGTGGACTGCCTTTGGACTCAAACTGCAATTCTTTCCTGAATCTCTGCCTGGCAGCCTTCCCCATCTGCTTTTGAGCTCACCAGTTTCCCCAAATTATGTGAACCAAATCCTTAAAATAGATTTCTGTCCACACACATACACAAACAAACACATACACATAAATACACATTCTGTTAACTCTGTTTCTCTGGAGAATCTTAATACAAGGCTTGATCACATCATCCTAGCCTCAATGTCTCTTTATTTCAGGAGATGTCATGTTATTTAGAATTAGAAGAACATAAAAATTGTCTGTATTGCACAGTATGCTACAAATATCTATGTTTATTGATCATTTCTGAATAACGACCAAAAATGATTCATAAAGCAAGACTTGCTGTATTTTATACAAATTCCTATTTCACTCTAGTCACAGGTTTTCAACTATGGCTTAATGTCCAAACCAAATGAAATTGCCTTACGCCAAACTGTCCTGCTACATTTGAGAAAGCATCTCGGTGATGAGCTAAACCACCTACTGACTGCTCTAACCAGTCATATCCTCACTCTTAGGGAATTTTAGCCTGAAGATAAAATGAGAGAGTTAGCTTTAGAACAGAAGCACTAGAAGTGGAGTAATATTCAAGACAGAGCTCCCATGCTAGGCAGGAAGAAGGAGCACTTCTCAGGGCCTGACCTTGCCGTGCATCTACAAGATGCTGGGAGGTTACTAACACTACAATGTCACCTGCTCGACTTTCACATATCCTAAAGTTAAGGCAGGTTGCTAATAAAAGTATTTTCTGCTTTTCAGCACTTTCATGTTTATCGTTTAAAAATTTTTTCCATTAAGCTGATCAAAGTAACCTGTCTGTGTGTCCATTACTTTCCATATTAAAAAAACATGATTGTATTTAAAATAAATATTAAATTATTAACTAATATTAAAATTTAGAAAATACTGTATTTAAAGAATTATTTAGAACTATTTAGAACTATTTTAAACAGTGCAAAAACCTTATGGGAGTGTATATTTTAATTTGAAAATTTAAAAAGTATTGTTCATTGTCAAATACATTTTGTTGATTGTTAAAAAAATTAACATCTCTTTCATAAAAAGAGGTAGCTTTGTTCTTTTTTAGCAGTTAAAAAACATTTTCCATAACATTGTTTTTGAACTTGAAAAGTCATTCCTCAACATTGGTTTACTAACACTTTTATAATATTAGTTTTGATTAAAAATAAGTTAAATACAATTTACAATGGGTTAGACTGCTGACTAGTTTATGCATGCCTGCTTATTTTAACAGAAAAGTGTATTTAAAAGAAAAATAGGAAGAATCATATAACTTTATGATTCTTCCTATTTTTCTTTTAAATATTTGTATTTACTGGGGTGGGGTGGGGTGGGGTGAGGAGTCCCAGCTCCGGTCTGGTTGTTCCAAGTGGTGAGATTTAATTCATCTGATGAACCAGCCTAGAGGCATCTGCTGGTTTAAATTTATTTTCCTGAGGGTTTTCACAGATTTGCAATGTTCTCAGGTAAGCAGTGGATCGGGGGGGGGGGGGGGGAAGTGCGTAGAACAGCCAGTTGTTGTCTACCTGATATCAGTTCCTGGTTCAATTTTAGAAACTTATAGCTGAGTTCTTGTTACAGAACTGTTTTAAAGAGCTGTTTTGTATGAAGACCTCTTTGAGAGTGTGAATTGCAATTTAGCTGTAATAGTACATGGATAAAAAGTACAAGACAGTAAAGGAAGCAAGGTGTTCTCCCTACCCACTTCCGTAGGGAATCTTCAGGTAGAGGGCTGTGAAAATGCAGGAGGATGCCTTAAGGACATGATGATGTGCTTCTTTGGGAGCACTGGAGATAGGATCCCAGTGCTGATGGCAGTGAGATGCTGACGTGGAGTAACTGTTGACCATCAGTTGGTAAACTTGCAGACTTCCAAACATCGCGGAAGTATGATTATGAGTTATAGAAAGGAGACTAGGGGGTCTCTATATAGTGGAGAGCAGGTCAGAGAAACTGAGTTATTACTATTAATATGGTGTCCGTTATACACACAGGTGGATAAAGTACAGCGCAATCCAGGTTACATGTGTTACAAATGGCAATTAGTCAAAGAAAAGTCAAGAAAGAGATAAGAATAAGAATGTACAAAGACAGGGTTGTCTCAGAATTCACTGAAGTTATGGTATTAATTTGAGCATATATATGTGTGAGCATGTGGATATAATCACTTGATATACATATATATTATATATATGTGTACATTCATAAAGCTCACATGAATAAAATCACACAAATCACATGTAGAACTACTTTTCTAAATCTGTATCTTTGTTTTAAAATATTATTAATAATATTTGACCATCCTTACTTTATAGGGTTTTTATGAAAAACATTGAGACAATGTACAAAAAGATCACTGTACTTATGTTAAAGCACTATGCATATGGACAGAATGGAATGAGGGAAAATGTGGCATAAAGGAAAGAATGATATAAAATTTATAGTAAAAAGTACTACTAAGTCTTTGTCACAAGTATGACATTGACTTTCCAAATTTAGATAATATATTTAATGTCTTTGTTCTGGTTATAAAGATATTTACAGGGTATGTGCCAGAGGTTTATAAAATATTGTATTAAGTTATATGCAAATATTTCTTTTATTATAAAACATAAGAACTAAAAATGATTGTAAATCCAATAATGTCTTTGTTAATAAGACATTTGCTTTAATTTCAAAAGTTATTCCTTAATAATTATTATTCCTTAAAACAAGATAAAATAATTATATATTATGAGTGGATTCTACTACCAATATATATATTAATTTATGGATACTACTAAATTCTATTAATTTGTTATCTAGGTCAATATCTATTAAGTTACTTTAGTCATTCTAGTTCAGTATTGAACTTCTATCCCTAAGGCTCCATTGGTCACCATGGAAATTTAAATCATTTTTAAATGCCAGACAATATTAATTCCCTTGTGCTCTCTGGCCACTTCTTGTTAGTAAACATAACACTGTAATAAATTAAATTCCTTATATATTAAATTTTACTTTTCAATTGTTATAATGTCTATGTTTTATAAATAATGCAAGTTTCTTATATACATTTGTGAGCAGAGATATCTTCCTTGCTAAGCTTCTAGTATTCCTGAGAATAACTTATGTCATGTGTCTGTGACTGCAAAGTATCAGAAGGGACAACTGCTTTCCTCTGGAATGAAGACTGCTCAAAAACCACTGTGACTCACTCGAAGAGAGTTAAATCAATGCATTTTGGGTTTTGAAGTCTGTGTCTGGGAAGCATTGCCATCGGTGTCTGGTTCTGGCACTTTTCCTTCCCTAGTGGGCAAACACACACATTACCTCTATAGCACACACCAGGTAATGGAGCCAAGATGGCTCAGAACTCGTTACTAATAAACTTGTGCCAGATCCTGAATATGAATTTTGGAGGAGGTTCAAATAATCATTTGCATTACTGTGAATTATGCCCAAGATACAAAGCCTTAATGATAATTGGGCTCAAATGAATTACAGTCCCCCAAATCATGGGAAACTCTCAGTCATCACAGCATTAGCGTGTGCCAAAAACTTTCTTAATATCATTATGGTGGCATCAGAGTTGCAAGTCATCAAAATGTATTCTCTATTTTTAGTTCTTATACTCTTCTTCCTAAAACTTATATAGGCTACGCAAGTACCTAAATTGTGTAACACTAAATGCAAGAATGGCTTTAATTCTAACTAAGAAGCAAAGCCACAGCAAAAATAGCAAATCTAACTTCATGGAGTTTCAAAATCAGAGCTACGATTAGCAGAAAGATTGCCATTGATGTCGAGCTACAAATATTAAATATAGTGGCTATTAGAGTTTTTTGTGTGGCAAGCTGCTAGAAGATGCAGTTTCATACTTCACACTTACTTAACATCTGGAAATGGTTAAAACTGGAAAGAACAAAATTAGGTATAAAACTTCAAGAAAATGAATGGCAGGCAGAAAGTCAATTTAATCTTAGTTTACTTGATCCATTTAGAGTCAACTCTTGCTTTACTCAGTGTTTCTCATCTTTTCTTTCTTGGTTCTTATCTTATATCTTTGCTCAGCAGAACATTTTCCTAATTTTTTCATGATCGAGAGTTATCTATTCATAGGACTCCTCCTAAATGTGGGACATTTATAATCAGAAAAAAAATATTGAAAATCACAGTTAACATATAAAAGGGATTTTTTAACAAAAAATAAATACAATACTTAGAGAAAAACAGTTTTGGGGCAGATGCTCACAAAATGTTTGTTTTGTAATAATGAATTCTAAAGTAAAGACAGTTAGCTCTACTTGAAGTACAAGTAAATATAAAACCCCTAGTGAAAAATACTGAGAGAATTAGTGTCAACCGGCTAGATTTGAAGGTATGACAAAACTTTGCCAGGTGATTGAAGTTATTATCATATAGACATAGGGACCAGGGTTATGTGACTATACAAATAACTATTTATTGAGCATATATCACAGCTCAGATAGTTTAATTATGTAATTTATTTAACACTTAAAATAACTCTGCATGATAGATGTTATCATTAAACCACATTTTACTGGTGAGAAAAGTAATGCTAATTAATCTCATGTAAACTTGCCCACAGGAAGTTGATATTTCTAGAGGGAGGTATTCCAAGTTTTACAACACATAGTTAAATTAAATCATTTTAAAATTAAGCTTACCTTATTTTTGAATAAAAGCTGATTTAAATCTGAGATATTTCAACACTTCTATTTTCATACTGTAATACTGAAGAGATTATTTTCTAGACGATTGTCATCCCATTCAGTTTTGGCTAAATTTTGTTTTATTGTTAAACATATGATATACCTTAACAGAATGCTCAAAATCTTTTCATTTCCATTTTACATTTTATTACTATATAATGACTGTCAAAGGAAATATTTCATTAAAAGTTAATTCTAATCTAGTGAATAATAATGAATGTTATTATTTGGTAATACTTCCCAAAGTTGACCACCTCCCAACAAATCTCATTATAAAATTTATTGAGAGCACATTATAGATGTGTAAATTGTACTGAACTAATAGCAATAAATAATGTTCATTGTTGGTAGTAATGAAAAAAGCTTCCAGATACTATTTTTAAGAGACATGAGGCATTGATAAAAGGGGACCAGGAGCCATTATAGTTAGAGTAAAACAGCCATTTTTTCACTTTCTGAAAGCAAAGTAGTTACGGTTTCTCCCAAATGGAGCACATTTCTGTTTCCCATTCTGTTTGGTTGGCAACCTTATTCAATTATGTAGAATAACGACATTTAAGAGCAAAATGGGTCCCTGATCAGCACTAAAGAGAGCTGTTGTTTAAGGAACTTATGATAGCATACTGCTAATCATTTTAAAAATAGTACATTCCTACCTCTCAAATCACGTTTTGATTCATACCCGTTAGATGTTTTGCTATGGAAATTAACAGCAATTAGTGTGAACCCTTAGCAACTTGGATCATGAGGTTTAAGAGGGCCTGGGAAGCAATCTCAGAAAAGAAAAATAGCAACCATATTGTGTCGGGTTTTCACAATACTTTCCTAATACAGCAGTGCCATTATTCAAAAGCCCAATTCAAATGATTCATGATAATGTAGTGACATAGAGCCCTTGGGCAAGAGATTATATTTCAGGGAATCATAAAATTTTTAACCCATTAAATAAATACCTATGTATATACATATAGACAGAAAAATAATTGCTATAAAAACTAAATACAGTATTGCTGGATGGGAAGAAGGTTGGGGGTTGGGAGGCTGGGTGAAAACGAAAAAATTAAGAAGCACAAATTGTCAGTAAAAAAAAAAGCTAAGCAGGGTAAAGAGATAGAGTGAATGAAAGCAGCTATATTTGTATACAATAATATTGTGATTGACAGGCACAACTAAGAAGGTTTGGTGATTTTAATGAAGGGGAGAGTGGATTGTGAAGATATGGATTACAAATATTCCAGGCAGCTAGTGAAACATACTGGGGCCTGTTTAGCATACTTGAGGGCAAACAAAGAAGACAGTGTGTCCAGTGGAGAAACTGAACATTAATCAGTAGATGATGAGGACAGAGACATGTGTCAGGGGTAGACCATGCGGGATTGCAAAACCATGGAATGGAATTAACTTTTAATATAATGACCAGCCTTTGTAGGGCTTTGAGCAGAGGAGTGAAGAGATCTGATGTTTATTTTTAGAAGATCATTATGGTAGCTATTTGGACAGCTGACTATGTGGCAAGGAGATCAGTTAGGAGGCTACTGAAATTCTTTAGGCTAGAAAGATTGTGATTTAGATCCAAATGACTATGGCATCATTAACAGTGACAGTTCCTCCAACAATGCTGCACGCTTTTCAAGAGGCCCTGTACTTCATTTATGTCTATTTTTCTTCCAGATTTTAGAGCAGTATTTGAATTATAGTGGCATTTAAAATATTTGTTGAATAAGTGAGTAATAAATGAATAAAATGACAAGTCTCAATAAAAACCTTAGATATCTAAAATTATGAGTATGATTAACTAAGACAAATGGAAGTAATGGAAAGTTAGTTATAAATTTGTAGGATTCCTGAAATTCATAGTGGAATACATGAATTAATTATAATTATATGAGAATATAACCTATTTCAAAGAAATAAATCAAATACAACAGTTCGAAACTACTTTTTTTTTTTTTATATCAAGTTGACCCACATTGAAATCTAAAACCAGTGATAAACACACCAGAAATCTTCTGAGTTAGAATAAAAGGAAGGGTTGAAAACAAATTTTCAAATTTCAAAACTAAAAATAAGTGTTTCCTAGAAATATAGATCAGTGGTCTTAATTATTTCATAAATCACGTGTGCATATGTGCATATGTGCATATGGTATACACATCTGTACCACTCTAAATGGATGACTTAAAATTTTTCACAAATATAGCTGCCTTCATTCACTCTATCTCTTTACCCTGCTTAGTTTTTACCACTTAGAAACGGATTTTATGAGAATTAGAGAACATCACATGTTAAGACAGAGCTACCTAAGCTAATGGCATTTTCTTCTTAACATGCAGCACAAGTTATTATATCCATAGGTCAGGAAAATGCCACAGGCAGAGTTTATCATTATTTCAGAAATATATTGGCATTTTTTTTCAAATGGTATATAGAGAAATGTCAGCTGGATGGCTCTTTAGCTGCTTGCTGTCGCAATTATATTCAATGTATATTGAATAATAGATCAATATCAATTTATACATTGTTTTTCATATTACATCAAAGAAACCCATAATTTAGTTCTTTCCATCGAATTTTTTATATATAATTTGAATCATCATTATAAATTTTGTGATTTATAATTTCAAACCATTAAAACCTGAAATCTAGTGTAAGTTCGCATATGACATGAAACTAACTAAATGAAATGTAATGGGATCACATACATAAAAATATCTCTCATATATGATTGTGTTAGTGACAACTTATGAGAAAGAGAAATCATAGAATTAATTGGAAGAAAATAAAAGGTTATCTAATATCAGGATATGCTTTTGTCCTTGAAAATTTGGTTTACCTCTTCCAGGAAATCCTCCTGACCCTGAAACAGTATATTGGATACTCTTCCTCTGTAGGTAAATTGGTTTGGTTAATGTTAATCCCCAACAAAGAAGTATAAGATTATGAAATAATAAAAATTCTGGGTTTCTTCGATTATCAGTTAGAATTCTTCTAACAAATGAAAAGAATCCCTTTAATTTGCTCTAACTGTAAAGGCACAGATGTACTGAAACAAACAAACAAACAAACAAACAAAAAACCCATAATGCTACACCTAAGGTCATGGTTGCTCTTTTTCAATTTACTTAATTCAAAAAATCTCCATTTACTCAAGGATAGAATCGATATCTTCTTTTCTTCATTACTCACCTGCCCCCTTTCCCCCTACATACCACTTACTTATTTAAAAAATTATTTCAGATACCTGATATTCCAAAATTACCAAATATACCATAAAGATGCAATTGCCAGAACAAAATGTGAAATGTCAATATTAATAAAACCACTAACAAACCATTTAATAAAATACATGCTGCTTTTTATGCAAATATACTTTTATAAAGGTTGTTGAGATTTCATTAGAAGGCAGTTTCTAGATTTTCATATTTTTACGATAATTTCACTATTAAGAAGGCCGGACAATTTAAAACACAACTAAAAATTAAAATAATAAAAATTAACAAACGAATATAAAACATTGGACCACAGAGCAATATAATATACTTAAAGTGGCACTTGGAGAGAATTTAGGGCCCTAAATGCTTATTCTATAGTAGAAAAGATTGGATTTAAGACACTATGAATCAATTTTTAAAATTTAAAAGAAACATGGTGAAAATCAGAAAAAAGAAATAGTGAATATAAAACTAAATCAATGAGAAAAAATATAGAAATGAACCAAGTCATAAATTGGGTTTTGAAATGATATAAAGTTGACAAATTTCTAGTGCAATAGATTAAGAAAAATGAAAAAAGACACAACTAAACAACATTAAGTATTGTAGACATTATGAAATCTTTAAGTGGACATTATGAATAAATTTTTAAATAAATATGAGCATTTTAACTCAGTATTTAAAAATCTTTGCCCCAAGAAAAGTCCAAGTTCAGATAGTTCACCCAGAAGATTTCCATAATTATTAATAAATGATTCTAATATACAACTAGTAATTACAAATTGTGGAAAATAGGAAGTATTACTCAAGTCATTTTATGAAGCTATCATTACATCGTCACTAAAACTTGACAAGAAGCCCATGAGGGAAAAAAAATATTCATGGCCTATATTTATTAATAAGTAAATATTCAAAATACAAAACAAAATATTAGCAAGCTAGATCCAGTAATAAATAAAAAGACATTAAATTCAGAATTGCAAAAGTCTGATTTCCATTAGAAAATCAATAGATAAAATTTACTTAACTAACAGGTCAAAAAATATATATCTTATCTATTTCAATAGATGCAAACAAAAAACCTTTAATAAACATTCATTTAGGTTAAAAAAATAAAGTCACAAACTCTCACCAAACGAGATCCAGGAGGCCTAGCAAACATGATAAAGTGCATTATTTTCATTAAATAGAGAAAATCTTAACACAAGTGTCTAATTTTATATTGTCAGAATCATAACAAGTCAAGAGTAGCCACTAATACCCGCTGTTCAAGATTATACTGGAGTTCCTAGCAAGCACAGTAGCAGAGCAAAAACATTAAAATTATAAGGTCTAGAAAGGAAATAAAAGTATTTATAAAACACTGTCATTACTTGTAGATCTTACAAGATAGATATCACAATGTAGATATCTATTTGCAAATCCAAAATAATCTATAGGTAAATAATTATAATACATAAAGTTTAGCAAGTTTTCTAAATTAAAATCAATATTAAAAATTATTAACATTTCCATATACCAGCTACAAATAATGTAGAATTTCAATAAAAATTAATAACATGTACAACACCTGCATAATATTAATTTTCTAGGAATAACATTAAAAAGTCTGATAATAAAATTACAGACACATCCTTAATGATAATGAATACGCAGCAAATAAATATAATGTATATCATGAAATGGATGATTTTAATACTGAAAAAAGTCAGTTAACCCTTAATTTAGGAATACAATAATTTTAAAATTCCAAAATTTTGTGTATCTGCACATGTGTATATGAAATCTGACAAGCCAACTGAAAAATTTAAAGAAAGCCATAATGTTAAGAATAGTAGTACATTTTCAAGGAAGAAGAGAAAAGAAAGTAGAATGAACTTTACTAGATATCAATAATTATTATAAAGATATAGTACATAAGATATTATGGTATTAGCTCAGAGATTTTTACTCACAGAACAGAACTGAGAAACCAGAAAGAGAACATACAAATATGGAAACTTGACATGTAATAGAGTCAACACTGATGAGTGATGGAGGAAAAAAATAAATTTTCCATTAAATGGAGCTGGGAATTGGTTATCTAAAGGGATGAAAACTAAATAAATATTTGATCTCTATTTCACATGAGATGAAAATGAAGACTAGTTGGATTTAAAACCTAAATGTAAAAGGTAAAATGCTATAGCTTTAAAAGGATAATATAGAACATCAGTATGACCTATTCTTTAAAAAAAAAAAAATGATTTCCAATTTTGACTACATCAAAATGAAGAACTTCTATTATTAAACAGCACATAAATATTTTTTAAAATATAGTCTACAAAACATGGTATAAGATATATTCACCATATATAGCCATGAAAGGATATTATTTATAATAAATTAAGAGCACTGTGTAGATCAGTAACAAAGAAAATAAACTCAAAAACCAAAAATTAAAATAGGGATATTAACAAAAAATGACACAAACAGCCCATAAGCATAAGGAACATAACAACTACATTAGAAATTAGGATAATTCAAAGTTAAGTGATGAGAGATGATATAATACAACCCAATTAGGAAAAAAAACAAAAAGTTGGACAATATCAAGTGTTCACTAGGACACAGAACATTGGGAATTCCATCCAGTATTTATTGGAGTGAAATCAGTATATTAACTTTGGAAAACAGTTTGTCATGAGCTACATGACCCATTTGAAATGTGTAATTCTTTAGACATACAAAATTTACTATTAAAGAGGTACCCTAAGAAAATATTGTCTTTATGCTAAAACCATGCACAAGAATGCTTATAACAATGTAATATATAATTACCCAAACCTGAGAACTTCCCAAATGTCCACGAAGAGGATAATGTTATAAAAAACTAAACAGTAGAAATAAATTAATTAGAATTATACACATTGACATGAATAAATCTCAAAAGTAATTTTAAAGAAAAAATCATGCAGTATGATTCAATTTTCAGATAAATTCCAATTACAGACAAAATATAACTACTACAGAGGAAAATAAGACTAAACACACATTTTAAGACTTGGAGGGGACAGAACAGCACACGTGATCCTTTTTTTTTTGGGCCTAGATTTTGGGAACAAAAAAGATTATTTTATTTTGACTCTTTACCTACATGTGTGTTTGCATGTGTTTACTGCTTTTACTTTCATAATGTTTAAAATGATAAATTATAGTTCATTGTATTTGTCATGTATTGTCCATATATCATACTAGTATTTAAAAAGCTTTTTAATCCCACAAAATTCGCACTTTAGAAAATCTGTTACATTACAATTTATTTTGACCCAACTGAGAATGAGGATATAAAAGACATGTATCCAGGAGGCAGAAAGGGTAGTATGAAGCATAAATAAATGTGATGTTCTGGATTTTGTAACCAAAACTGATCAGTAGAAGCAAAGAGTAGGCATACCAAGCCAAGTGAAAGTAACTTTGATGAATTAACAATGACAGTTATTTTTAGTTGAGTTTATAATATGTCCAGATATTTGGCCAATTACTTAAGGTATATGATCTTTAATCCTTATAGCAATTCTGCAAAGTAGAATATCAGAAAGATAAACTGATCTTTCCCTTAACCCAGCTCAAATATAGAAAAGCTAGAGTATGATCCCACGTGTGTCTCTCTCGCATATGTGACCTTGTCATTTTTTTATGTTGCCCAAATATTATTACGTAACGTCCAAGACTGAGGTATAATGGAGCACGATAAGACCTAGCTTTTAATCTAGCTCTGAAAATTATTAGCTGTTTGACTTTGGATAAAATTTAATAGATAAATTTTTAAAGATTTAGTGGATTAAAAAAACTTATCAGAGTCATTATGAGGCTTAAAAGAAATACATATGTAAAACACTAGTACAAAGCATCTATTCAATAAATTTTAGCTTATTTTATTATCACTATTATTAACACTTGGCAGCTTCAGTTATTTAGATTATGTAAACATCTTCAAAATATTTTAGCATCCTGAGGTTAGAAAGAGGAACAGATGGTTTGATTAATATAGGGTTGATCAAGTAAATAGAGAAAAAAGATAAGAGGGCCCCCAAAGTGAGGATGCTGTTTCGTAACTGTTCGTGGGGTCAGGCCAAGGTAGCAAGACAATGAAACCTGGAAGAGAATGATTCTCTGAGGAATAGAGAACATCCTTGGGAAGAGGAGCTTGAATGACATCAGGGGAAGAGGTGGCATGATTTAGAAAAAAGGAATAAGAGAAGAAAATGAAAGAAGGCTGTGATTATATCAACCACACCTGACTCAGGGCTCAGACCGTTTCACAGCCTGGAACAATCTCAGGACTGTTAAAATGCCCTCACTCCCGTTTTTCTGACAGAACGAGTTACGAAGAAGGCTGACCAGCAGGATCTCGCACTGTGGCTGGTTGTAGTTCTGCTGCTGATTTCACCTGGAATGCAGTGTCTCGGGGCTGCTCAGATGTCTCTACCAAACACACCTTCTCTATTTCTGTGACATCCTCACAACGGAAAAAAAAAAAAAAAAAAAAAAAGAACTAGATCTCCTTTGGTCAATTAATATTACATGGACTTCCTATCATATGGTATTGGCTCTCATTCAATTTCTACTTATTCAATTTTCTGAATCCTGTTTCCAGCAACCTAATTCTTCAGTACTTCTAGAAAATTTTGCTTTTTCCTGTTAATTTTTTCCAAGAAGTAAAATGCTTCCTCCATCTCTAACTCAAGATGAGAATTTTACTACACACATACAGACCTACTTCACTGTGTTTAACTGCTTGTCTGTTTGCCCAAGTAACACCAACCTTGGGTCCCTGGCTCCCGTTTTACAGCAACCTGTTGTATCCCTGCCGATGTCTAGGACATGGTCCCCTTTTAGTACTTTGTACTGCTGGTTAAACCCGCCCCAGGCCTAATGAGTGAATCTAGTTTAAGATAATATGCCTACTAAGTCAAGTCTCATGGATAAATCCCAAGATACCTCCAGAAATTATTAAAAAGCAGATTCAAAATACAAAGTACTATAGCTTTCTAAAACTTTAATGACCTCTTCTTCAGCTAATATTGTAAAGGCTATTTATCGTGTTTCTCTCTGAATTTTGAAATTGTTTTAGTTCTGTCCAATGTTGACCTCCAGTATCCCCATAAGACATACCTTACTGTGTGCAGAAGAAACACTAATTAGAGACCCTTTAAGTGACAAATGAGACACTGCAGTAAGTAAAGTAGCACTTTGGCTTACGCTGAACTCCATACCTGCGCGCATAGCCTCTTTTTGAATGCTTTCATAGTCATGCCAGTCTTTTCTTCTCAAACCATCTGTCCATGCATAGAATTGCCCATCTCCCAGGCCCAGTGGAAATGTCTGTGGAAAAGGAAAGTATTCAGAGCATAAAAAGGAGGTATTTCCTTTTGCATGGTAGGTAAACACAGCCAGGCACATAATTGGCAATCAAAGAATATTTGTTAAATAAATGATTCTTCCAACTATACTGAAAAGAAAGCTATTGCTAGTGACCAGACTAATATACACTTGAAAAACTTTTTTCTCAGCTTTTAAAATAAGAGCATGTGTTACCCACAATCCCTACCACTTCCTATTGTATTTTATTTGGGGACGGTAATAATTCAGTATATCACCTCCCAAAGTTTAAATACTCGTAATGCTACCAACTTTGATATTAAATGGAATTAATTTTGTTTGCGATTTGTAAAGTTTCGTTAATTTTGATCGAGTATATTTGAATGGCCCGATAATAACATTAGCAACCATTCATTGAATGCTCACTATGTGCCAGGTACTACGTTAAATACTCTGTATATAAAAGATTGTTCAATTTTTATGATAGTCTTCGGTTGTAAACTTCCATTTTTCTGCCAATTAAACTAAGGCCCGGAGAATTAAAATAATGAATTAAACCACAGTGGCAAAGTCAAGTCTTGGACCCATTCTATTAAGACCAAAATTATAGTTTTAAAAACTAGTAAATACTGTCTTCAATCTAAATTTTTGTTAAAGTATGGTACCTGGTTATGCTTACAGTTGAAACTATCACCCATTCAACAACTGTAGTCACAACATATGTTTTACGCTTTGGTAAAACCCAGTATATTCTAATGTCAACTTGAAAATTTCTTCTGTGTACATTGCTGAAGCTACTTTTTTTCAAAGTATTTATTTTTGATAATAAAAAATGGTTTAAATGAAATTTATTTTCACAATCTTAATGGTCAAGAAAATGTAAAATAAATTTTTTCATATTCACATATTATTTTTTTATTTGGTTCATTTCTGCAAATAAATAATACAGCTATAGAATAAGGTAAAAACCCATTTTTTAAAGTTTTAATTTAGGTAAAACAAAAGATAAATAATTTCAGTGAGGAAATTTTATTCTGTGAGCCCTTCCAAAGCAAATGAAATACCATATTTGTTAGTTTGAAATAGCACAACTATTGTGCTTATAAAAAATTACCTTCGGTCCATATGTATAGCTTTTAAAGGATCTACTTATTTTGAAAGAATGAAGATGGAATTGTTATTTAAAAAAAAAAAAGTCATTAAAATCACGGGAGAGATTTTCCAAAACAGGTGACTATTGCCTATATATTTGAAGGAATTTCTTTATAACAGTAATGTGTTCAGAAAAAAGAACAAAGAAATAAATATTCACGGATGATGATGAGTTTATACAATATTAAGAATAATAAAGATAAAATTTAAAAGGAAGATAAGAAAGAAAAACTATGGAAAAATAACAGAAAAGAATAAAGTAAAAATAGAAGAAAATAGGAGAAACAATTTTGAGAGTATAATAGCAAACATTAGATGAATGAATATGCATACTTTCTAATTGATAATGATTCTATAATTAGAAATTTTACCAAAATTCAGTTATATGAAGTTTTAAATAGTCAAATAACTTTAAAATGTAAAACCTGTTTTGTCTCAGGCATGCATTTGTAACAATAAGTACTGAGCAGTAACAAAAATCTCTTTCACTGATTTAGATAATATCAATTTATAAACATCACTTTTAGATTAAAATAATTTAAAAATAAGTTTTGACATGAAACATGGAGATATTGTTGTGTAAATTCCAAATAATTAAGCTCTCTCTGGTTACCTAGTGGTTCGCAAACTGATCCGACACACAGAGGGCAGGGAGAGACCAAAGAAACACACAGATCACTCTAGATTGGTAGGTGGCACGTTTAATAAACAAAAGAACTTGAACACAAAGCTTATCTTGTTAGGTCATGAGGCAAGTAGATCTCCATACCCACCTGCCAGAATCTTAAAAGTTTATGCAGAGGCCTTTACTGGGTTCAGTCACTATTCAGTCCAGATGGTCAAACAACACCTTACTTTCTCAAGGCAATGTCCTTGGAAACAGTTCCTAGTGTGGGAATGGTGAGTGGGGCATACAGTCCAAGGTCAAGGGGAGGGAGTGAGGAGCCTCTGATTGTCTGGAGTCCGACCAGAGGTCACATCCTCTTGATGACTTCCTCCAACACTTTGCCCCTCCACCAGCTCTTACAAACCTACAAATTCCCACACCCCATCCTCCTCAACACACCCTGCATAATCAGCAAGGGGTTTTATTCACATGGAGGTGGCTCTTTGGTGGCTATCTGACTGCGATTTAGGCGCATGTAAGAGAAACACAGATTAAGATAATGATTCTCAAATTAAGTAACATTTTTGTCTACCAGGAACCCCATGATCCAAATAATTGATTTACAAAGTGTCCTAGGCTGAGTGTCAGTTCAGTCAGGGCATTTACTTATATCTTCATGTTGATTAATAAAGATGACACATTAGCAGACTCTTTAGGTACGGAGATAAAAGATTCTTTTTAGATAATGGCACAGGTGCTTTCTTTCGAGATAGTAGTTATGTCTGTGGACATTCTATTTTAGAGGACAGCTTTCTCATTAAGGACATTTCAGAGTTCAGTAAAGTCAAGCTTTGCTGGCTATCATTCAAAGCTTGCTGGGTGAATTAAGTAAGGGCTTCTATATGTCTGATAGTGTCCTCCAGGCAATGGAGGTGACAAAGATGTCGGCCAAATGATTGCACTGGTGAGAAACCAAATGTGCCCACCTGGCCTTGAAGAAAGGGGGTTCGGGGCTTTTAGGAGCTTGACTTGGTTGTGCACACCACCATGTTGGATGAGGAGGCAGCACTGTCAAGCGTGAAGAGATGCATTGTGGGTAGGACATGCCAGACCAGGACTCCCACATTCTCCTTTCTCTCAATGGCATGTGTTCCATTTCCAGTCAAATGCATTGTAATATGTCTGGTTTGCAGCAGAACAATAGGGTCCTACTGGAGATTGAGTAGTTCCCTCTTACCCAGGGGTACAAAGTAACTCGCCCATCCCTGTGGGGTGTCTCAGTGCAAATTCCAGTAGACAATGTCTTTCCCAGGCACAACAGGACTCGGTGCTCTCAGCAACATGGAACATTGCTCAATGATGAAGTCTTCTTTGACTTCTATACTTCCCAGGTCTTGGGTGTATTGACAGGGTCCTCAGTCTGGCATACGGGGCAACCAGCCCTACTGGCTGGTTATTCTAATGTTTTAAAGCCTGGGATAGTACTTTAGTCCAGCCAACCAAAGGATTTTGCCTTGAAAGTAATTCAATCTGCTGTTTTAATATTCCATTTTTCCTTTCTACCAAACCTGCTGCTTGCAGGTTATAGGGGAGATAAGACCTCTATTCAAAGTCAGGTTCTTTTACCCAGTCTTGCACATCACGACCTTTGAAATGTGATCCTCAACCACTGTCTATTTGATGAAAGCATGTACCCATACATGGTACTCAGCTTTCTGACCCTTACTGGTGGCAGCCTGGTTTGCATAACCACAGGGAAAGCTCGTGTTAGGCCAGTGTCCTCACAAACAGAGGCATATTTAGAACCCTCACTCAGAAGGAGGGGGACAATATAATCATTTGCCAACCTGTTGAGAACTTTAGTGAATGGCCCCGGACACCTTTGGCAGTTGCCTCGCGCATTGTTTAGAAAACATAAAACACACCATTAGTGCATTAACCTCATCACCATTTCAAGGGCCATGTAGCATCCGTGGCAATGTGCCATCCCACCTGGGCACTGCTAAGCACCCACTCTGCTGTATCTACTGAAGGGTCAGTAGCTAGGGCTCATGCAAGAGCTAAGACTTTAGCTTTCCAATCACAAGGCAATGTCAGCGTCTTATAAGCCTGGACTTGAAAGACAGTGAGAACTGCTACGGGCACTTTCAAGGCAATCCCCAAAGTCTTTCCACATATCCTGATTCTGCAAGGCTTATTCATAATCATCTACCCCTCGGCTTCCCATTGTCCAAGCAAGAGGATTCATCCCTTTAGAACAGCCTGACTGTCAGTACAAAGGGAGTGATCACCAGCCAAACCACTCTGAGTTCAACCCACTGGAAGCTGCAGGTGATTCCTGTTTATATCCCAGTGATGTCAGTGTTGAGCTGAATAGCGACTGCAGTTCATGTGGGCAGGCTGCCCTGACTACAGCCATCTTAGTTTGCAGTAGTACAACTACTGTGCTTTTAAAAATTATATATAAGGCTGCCTCCATAGCTTGTTTCGAAAGAATGAAAATGGAGCTAATATCAGTGAGAATGTCCCCCACTTCCTCTCTACAGGCTGCAGGGACAGCCACAAGACAGCATTTGGGGGACCTAAATACCCCACAGGGCCTAGAATCTGGAAACAGTGGGCTGGCAGACGGTGTTTCTTTGCTGCAAACAGGCATGCCACTTAGGCAACATGGGATTTTGAGCCATGGCAATGGTGGGTCGATGGAACCTATTCTCAACCCACCCCTAACAGGAAGGCAAGTTCTTTCCATGATATGCTGTGCCTCCGGGAGAATCTCTACCTAGAGGAGCAGTGTGTACACTGCTAGGAGCTGTTGCTCCTGAGAGTCTGTTGGGTTTCTACTTTCTTCCAAAGCTGGGAATAAAATCCTAGGGGCACTCTCTCCTTCTGTTGTCTCTACCACAGTGCCCAACTCATACTTAATGAAATCAAAGGTCATCTAATTCAGATGGTAGCCCTGCTTGGGAGGTGCCCAGAGCTTTAATCTGTTTCACTAGTATCTTTGTCTTCTCAAAGGTGGCTTGCTGCTCTGATCACCAGTCCTGCTTGTACCTTTTCTTTACCAGGTGGTATAAGGGATGGAGGCACTGTACCTGACGGGGAATAAAAGTCTTCCAAAACCCCAAAGTCCCAACAGAGATTTGTACTTCTTTTACATTCTTAGGTGTTGCATATGTTTGCAACTTATCTTGGGCTTCTTGGACAACTTGGGTCCTATTCAACCAAAACACTCTCAAAAGCTTGATAGCAGTGCCTGGGCTTCAAATTTTCTGTGGGTTCACGCCTATCTTTTGCCTCGCAGATGTTCCAGCAAAGCCTGCAGGGTCCTGCGGCAGATGCAAACCCTCACATGTTAATATCGTGTCATCAACGTAATGGACTCATGTATATTCCAGGGACAGGTCAGGGTGTAAGGAGCCTCTGACTGCCTGAGTCCAGCTCACAGGTCAACCAGAGGTCATGTCCTCCCGATGACCTCCTCCAACATTAGTAGCACATTCTATTTTCCTTATTTTGGTAAGTTTCTTTTAGAGAATTCGTAGCAACTTTTAATATATAGCAGACTGCACAAGAGTTAATCTTCACTTTCTCCAGAAACCCTATGAAAATTACACTAAAGCATCAGATGAATCAAGAAAGCAGGCAGTTGAACTGATATAAACTTTTGTAAATGGCTGAGAATTGGCTGAGAATGGCTGGGTGAAAACACACTTTTTAATGCTATTGAACTTTAAAATTACTTAAAATTGGAGGCATCAGGTATTCCTGAAGGTAGCGTTAAAGGTGAAAACAAAAAGACTGACTTTTTTTTTTTATATGGGGCAGTTAATAATCTCCTGGGTTCTTTACTCAATTCCCATCACCAGATGATTTCTATAGCTCATCCACTGTGCTCCCTGCCTCTAGAGGACTGGAGTTTAAATGAGAGAAGTATGTTTTCAGGCTACTAAAAACAGGTAAAAACAAAGATGTCAAGCTGTAGCAAAAATTAGAATTACACATGAGTTTATATACCAAGTATTATTAACCAAAGCTATTTTCCCTCACGAGGCCACCAGAAAGCTGCTGGCCTATGATACACCCCTTATACCTTAGACAAAAGATAGATGAATTTCTGTCTGAAGAATTAGAATAAATAAGAAATATACGGGAACTGACTCCAAGGTTCACACCAGTAACTGCGTGGGAAGTCCACCTCTACACATAGAACTTCAGAGCAGTAATTTCATTACTTCACTCAGTAAGTATGATCAAGTAGCCAAGGGTTGTAAGACATTTGAGAGAGTTTTTAACATAAAATTCAGAGGCCAAAAAAAAAAAAGTTACAATAAATTTGAAGAGAACAGAGGCAATGTAAGGCTCACAAGAAAACTTCCTTCAAGCTTTTAGTCAAGATGGTGGGGTAAGGTTAATGCTACGCTCGTCTCTCCCATGACCTTGTCAAAATTGCAACTAAACTACAGAACAACCATCAGCGAGAATAGTCGGAATTCTAGCTACTAAAGATATACAGAAGAAGCCACTGACATGCCAACAGCAATCAAGGCTCAACTATGACAGGAGGGCACGTACAACCCATACAAGGGTCACACCTAGAGCACCCAGCTTAGGTGACCAGGGAGTCTGTGCCACTCAACCCCACAGGATACCTACTACATAAGGCCATTCTACCAATTATTAGGTAGAGACATAGTAGCTCTACTTAATACATAGAAACAAACACAGGGAGGGAGTCAAAATGAGGAGACAAAGAAACATGTCCCAAATGAAAGGACAGAACAAAGCTACAGAAAAAGAATTAAAAAAAAAAAATGGAGATGAGCAATCTACCAGATGCGGAGTTCAAATGAATGGCTATAAGGATGTGCAATAATTTCAGTGAGAACAAAGACAAAGAAAACATAAAAATGGGGATAAAAAATATAAAAAAGGACTAGCCAGAAATAAAGAATACAATATCACTTTAGATTGAAAGGCGTATACAGACTGAAATCAAAGAAATGGAAAAAGATATTGCATAAAAATAGAAAAAAAAAAAGCTGGGATAGCGATACTTATCCCAGACAGAATAGACTTTAGAACAAAAGTTACAACAGGAGACAAAGAAGGATCCAGTAATTCCACTTCTGGGTATTTATTCAAAAAAACCCAAAACACTAATTTGAAAAGGTATACATCCATAGGTTCATTGCAGCAGTATTTACAATAGCCAAGATATGGAAGCAACCTAAGTGTATATCAATGAATGAATGGATAAAGATGAAGTGGCACATATATACAATGGAATATTACTCAGCCATAAAAAATAATAAAATCTTGCCATCTGCAGCAACATGGAGGGACCCAGAGTATTATGCTAAGTGAAAGTCAGACAGAGAAAGACAAATACCATATGATTTCACTTCCATGTGGAATCTAAACAAAATAAACAAACAAAACAGAAATAAATTCATAGATACAAAGAATATTTTGATGGTTGCCAGATTGGCGGGAAGTTGGAGGAATGGGTAAAAAAGGGGAAAGAATTAAGAAGAATAAACTGGTAGTTATAAAATAGTCATGTGGATGTAATATATGGCATAGGGAATATAGTTAATATTATTGTAATAATTATGTATGGTATCAAATGGGAACTAGATTTGTCAAGATAATCACTTGATAAATCATATAAATGTCTAATAAATAAATATGTTGTGCTCTTAAAACTAATATAGTATTGTATGTCAACTATAATCGAAAAATTTTTTAAAAATCTATTAAATAAAGAAAACTTTCTTCCGAGATTTAAACTTATTTTCTCAAAAGAACTTAAAAGAAAAAAGTTCATTTATAGAAACAAAAATTTATAAAGAAACATTTAAAGAACAGAGAAAAAGCTCTTGGAAAGTAAAATTGGGATGTCAGGCATAGAATAATTAAGAGAAAATGAAGGTCAAAGGAACCCTAGTATAAATAGAACAAAGGGAAAAAAAGAGAGTCAGAGGTAAAATGATATAACATTGAAGGGAGGTAATGAATGAGACGGCCTAAAAGTCACCTAGTCCTTAACGCACAAGGGGAACACAAATCAGCTCCAGAAAGGATGTCTCTGTGAAGAAAAATAAAAAACAGGAAAACAAACTTATTTTTGTCTATTAAAAAAACATATTGAAAGGAGAGTTATAATTCTTCCAAAGAGATTAAGATGAATCAGTGCTGCATATATAAAAATTTAAGCAAATGTGAAGTGGGACAATTCATAAGACTTGAGAAAAAAATGAAAGAAAGTGTAAGTACAGCACACTATTTGATTGAGATATGAATACTCTTATCTAAATATTAGTTTAATGAAAATTGGTGCCATAACTATATTGAAGGCTGAGAGAAAGAATGGAATAAGATTATTAAATACACACTTTATATAATAGGAAAAAGAATAGATAAAACCAAAATGGAAAAAAAAAATAGAGAATAGTAATACATACATGCTACCTACAAATATGGGATTCCATAACAGAATAAAAGTAAAAAATTGGCATGCTTGTGTCTGGATATCAGAAATTGCAAGTAGTATAACATGGGCCAAGTGATTGCTGGTTATCATCTGAAACTGTTAAGGCAGACCATCTGAAACTGTACTTCAATAAAGCCTACCTGAGGATTTACTACATTAATACCTCTTCTTATGTATGTCAGTACTACTCACAGACCAGGAGCCTCAGCATTGCCTGGAAATTTGTTAGAAATATAATTCCTTGGTCTTAACTCATACCTGTTAAATCAGTAACTTTGAAAAAAAAAAAGACATAGAAATTTGTTTTAACAAGTTCTCCAGGTGACTCTGAGGCTTACTAAAGTTTAAGAACCACTAAGTCATATGAATAGGAAAGTGACACTATTGTCACATTAATAAAACAGGTCAGACTCATCGGCAAAAAATGTGCCATGACCTACTGAAGAATCTTTTCACACTGAAGGCTGATGACCAATATAAAAATTAGGTTGTTTGCATTCTTTTTATCTGCTAGAAAGGTGAGTGAGTAAACGTAAATTAATCCCAGTCTGTTTGTATAGAACTACCTTGGTTCTGAAAGCTTAACCACTTAGTAAATGACTCATCAGTATTCTGACCTTTCCTTTCACATGAGCAATCTCCAGGGCTCAGATCCATTTGCTTCTCTCCTGGGTTATAACATGTGTCCTCTGTATGATTACAGTAGTACAGATCCATTATCTATGACCTTGTAAAAAGAGTATTGTACCTTCATGAGGCATATATTTCATAGCCATCATTAGGTTGGCCTTTTATTTGTAAGTACCCTTCCTATTTTTCATCTTGTAGACTTTTTATTCATTGTAATGTCACTACAAATAATTAACTTGAAAAAATATCAGGGATGGAAGAGACAGAATCCATTAAGTAGAAATCATATGTAAAAGCCAAATCCCAGAGCCCTTCAAAAAATAATATACTTGAGAATGGGTTATAAGGAAAAGTTTCCAAAGATAAAACATTCCTTGCAGACAATGTGTTTACCAGAGGTCTAACTCAAATATCTTCTGAGGTCAGAGATGTGACATAAATGGGTGAAAAACTAAGATATACCACTCTAGGAAGTGATAAACTCTTGGGCTACCTGATCACTCTGATTAACTTTTGAATAATGCTAAAACACCTCCTGGGAGCTGTCCGTCTGCAAACCCCTGGTGATTAAAAATACCTGCCCATTTAAATTAGAGCAGCTTTATTTATAACAGTCTTTAGTACAGATGCTGATGACATTGAAAAGATATGTTTGTGAATCTCTATGAAGGAAAAAAAAATCATGTGCATTCTAAAACCTATCTTAAGTTCTATAAATCAATAACTAACGGGTTTTTATACTCACAGTCAACCATGTACCTACTACTATATCCATTCCTTAAGAGACAATATGATTCAGTGAAAGCACTCTGGATCCAGGACTAGAAGACATAAATTAAGGTTTTAACCAAATGCGGGAAATATACATTTCTGCTAGGTTCCCTCAGTTAACTCATATATGAAGTTAAAGTAATAAAAATAACACCTACCATATCCACCTCACAAGGATTTTTGAGTAGTAAAATCAGATAAAGTATGTGAAAGCCTTTGGCTTATCATAAAGTGATATATAAATGCAGTTGTTTTCACCATTTCTGCTATTTTTACATATATTTGAGTTATTTTCATTGTCCTTGAAAAGTTATAACATAGTTGCAGAGACAAAACATATATATTAAACAAATAAATTATGTGATTCAACCTCTATGAGAGTTGATGTTAATAGGATATAGTAGTGATGAATTCTCATATTGGGTGTGATTAAGTTTCTTTTATACTGAAACCACTTGGGAGATGTTCTGAGCAAATAGAACACTACTGAAAAAGCAACATAATGGATAACTTTGGTGGAAAAAAGAAGGTGACTAACATTTATTCTTATATAATAAGAGCTAGATGATGAACGAGAATTCTGAAATGTTAAGGTTGCATAATGAATAGTCTTCAAGACCACATAACTATTAAGTAGCAAACTAGAATTTGAAATAAGTTGATCTGGCTTTAAATCTTACGAATTACTAAAAACAAACATGAAAACTTTTTATGATTCTTTCATTATTCATATTCAAACTCTATAAAGTCATATTTTTAAATGTTAGAGAAAGAAACCAAAGAGATAAGATGAAGCCAAAAAAAAAAAAAGAAAAAATCATACAGAGGACTTTAGACTCTATCCACTGATCAATAAGGAATCTCTACAGGCTCTCGAACTAGAAAGCAATATATTAAATGTCATGCAGAAGTTAGTTTTGCTGTCGCTGTTGTTGTTCTAACATCCTTTTCCTTCCTCTTTTGAATGCAACTATGGAGCACACGATGAGCCTAGAGAAAGCTAAAAAGAAGGTTCTGCGTTTGTATATTCCCAAAACATATTAATAATTTAATGTCAGAACGTTAAATCCCTTTTTTAGTGAATAGAATTGACTTGTTCTTTACGTTCTGCATAAATTCTCAGATATGACATTGCTAACAAAATAAAATAAAATAAAATAAAATAATAAATAAAATAAAATAAAATAAAATAAAATAAGCCCTGAGCTGGTATTGATCACTTAAACCTCCAGTCCATCCTCTTGACTTGTGAGCACGGTATCGGAAAAAGGTATCCGATATATGAAACAGGCAGGATGCTGCCATGAGGAGTTTGGCTCTCATTTTAAGATGTCAAAAAGTTTCAATGGAATCTGGGTTGCTATATAAACTATCTTGATTTTACCATTTGAAAAAATTCAAATATTTATAAAACATATTGTAGGATCATGTCTTTCGAATACCAAGGCTGAGGTCATCATTCCTAAACTGGAGCCCAGGCTTATGCCACAATCTCAATGATTCACTCAACCTGCCACAGATATTGATGGTTTTGTCTTTTGTCTGGTGTAAACTTGACTGAGATTACCAAAACCTTGAGTTTACAAATTTATCTCCTGTATTTGTCTTAGAATCTTGAGTCCTGAGAGCACAGAATGATTTTTCATATATCATTTTATTGAATCTCATATAGCATCTCCACAAGGTGGCTGTGTAGATCATTATAACTAGTTAAAGACCAACAGTGAGGCAGTATTGGTGAGGTCTGCAAAAGTGAGAATCAGAGGAAGACTCGGTTCTGGTATTAACTAGATGGTGCTTCGGTTTTTATTTCAAGTACCAAAAAGACAAAACAATTGACTGGACTGATGTTCAAAATCCCAGAAAAACAGATCATTTGTTTCTGACGACACAGTTATCTTGACCGCATACTTGCAGGATGAAATCTTGTCATATAGTGCTAGTTACTTTTATTATATATCTCTCTCTCTATGGGACTTATTTGCACACAAAAAAGGCTGCTATCATACTCATGTTATGACAATACCATTTTATTTTAAATGACCATATTCACGTAATACAAGGAACACACAATTTGAGAGTTCTATTGATAGTTTTTGCTTTCTGTTCCAATCTCTCTGAAACTATTTAAACACTATATGTTTGTATAGACAAAGGTCATATGACCCTCATTTTATGATTTCTGGGGTGTTTGTGAAGAATTTCTGAAGATTTCTTTCTGTTTACATCAGACACATGTCTGGGTGGCTGAAAAGAAAGAAAGAAAAAACACATTGTTTTAACTGTTTTTTTCTATATTGCTACTTCATAAATTTCTTTAACATTGTAACCAGAATTACTGTTAGTAAACAGAAACTTCTGTTAGTAAGTAATCAGCGAATTATTATCTTATGAATAAAGGACAACATTATTAAGAGTAAGTTTTAGTTAAATACAATTGACTAAAAGCACCTGGTAAAAAGCCACCCTGATATTAAATTGAGTTAAGAACTCAGCAGTAGCCATAATCCAGATGGCATACTATATTTTCACATAAGCATATGATGTAGGATAGTTATTGACCCTCAAAATTACTATAATTTTTACTTTTTTACATCACAATGGAAACTTGTTAACTCAGCAGGAAAGCCCTCTACATCCTTGATTACTATGCAGCAGCATACCTTGTAGAAATGTTCAGGAGATCAGCATGTTACAAAAATGACAAATTTTTTGTATTGTGTTCCCATCTTATTCTCTTTGTGACTCCTAAATGGAAAAATCCAAAACAATAAAGAAAAGTTAGTATAGAAATAGATAGCATTTTTGTGAAAATTTAAAAGCTAAGAAAGATCATGTCAAAAAAAATCATATTATATTAACCTTCAAGAATCACTGGGCCCTCTCGAGATGAAGAATCCAGACTCTTGCAGTGCTCTGGGTGTAATAGGATTGGGTTTCCTGACCCCCCCTGAAACTTTCTTCAGAAGGACATCAATATGGTGCCTCTAGAATTCCACCCTATCAATTCTTCAAGGAAAAAAACATAGCATCCTCAGTCATTCTCCAGAATCAATATTATCTTAAAATGTGGTCCTATTTTCTTATTAATCTGAGCTCACTGTGCTATGTCTAACGGAAAACATATAACACAGAAAGATGAAATGAAGATCTGAGAGAAAAAGCAAAGATGTCATATGTACGATAGTGACAAAGAAACCAAACCGAGTGTCAGTTCTTTCTCCAAGTTGTATGTCATCCAGGTGCTTTTATGTATCTATGAACAAAATAAATAATATAATAGCTCTAGACCCAGGATTATAGCTGAGGATATAAAATTAGTTTATGATTAAAAAATGATTAGAGTAAAGCATGGCTTAGTTATAGGTTTCAAACTCCTAAAACATCACAGTAGAGCATATGCTCAGTTTGGTTATAATTATTATCATTTTCACAATAACTACAATCATCGTTGCATCGGCCATATGCATACAAATGCAGATGAGACCTTAATATTACCTTTGATGAGACTTTTCTACTTTTAGTATTGTTAGAATTTTAAATGGCTTTAAAATTTACATTTTTTATCTGCAGGAAATTGTCCTAAAGAGTGAAAGACAATTGAAAATGCAAACTTCATACTTGGAAGGCTGAAAGGAAATGCTTTTTAGCTTGCCTTTCTTAATAGCTGAATTTGTTTTAAGCTAATTCAATCTTCAGAAAAATTTAGTGAAAAGGTAACAGAGTCAATGTAACTCATCAGAAATTTAACAAATATTTATTTTCGGGAGTATCATAACTTAAGCAAATTCATGTAAAATGGATCCCTGGTAATTCAGATATATTGCTTAGAGATAGAGAGCAGGGGGTATTTATACCATGTTTCCCTTCTCCTATCAATATTTTAATTCTGCTATTACTTTATTTGATTCATCATTCAACTGATCTGCCACCAGGTATTTATTGAATGCCTGCTCTTATACTAGAATTATAACTGACAGGCAGACAAATTTGAAGCCCTCAGGGACTTTATATTCTAGAAGAAAGAGACATCCATTCACTGAATCAATATTAATTGAGCACCTACTATGTGCCTGGCACTGTTCTAGGTACTTGGGATTTATCAGTGAATAATACAGAGAAAGATTCATGCCCTTGAGGAGCTTACATTTTAGAAATGTGAAATTACAAATATGCAATAAACAAGTAAACTATATAATATTACCTTCAATCGGATCCTTTTACTTTATTATTTTAGGTATTGTGGTGGGGGGAAAGTGGGGCAGAGGTGAGTTGAATTTGAAACACACTGAATTTAAGTTTCCTAAGACCTAGAAGAAGGGCCTACTAAGTTACTAAATTTACTGGATGAATGAGCAATAACACCTTTCCCACTAAAAACTTAAAAAAATTTTAAAAAATTACTTACACAAAGTTTTTTATCTGAACACGAAGACCTGTTCTTATGCGAGCAAACAAATATCTTTTCAGGCAGAGGTGCCAATGTTTTTGACAATCCAAACCAGGCCGCTTTTAATAGTATTGATTATCTAGCATAAATATAATTTGTCTACAGTGTTCGTGGGGAGGAGGCACATCTCCACTCCTTTAAATACAAAATGATAAAATGTCAACACTTGACAAGTGGGAGAGAAAGCACTTAAATTCTAAATCTTAAAAGGGTCTTAGACCATGACTTTCACAGCTAATTATTTCAAACTCCAGCAAAGATGTTTTCTAAGCTCCTAATTTAGAGTATCTTGTTCAACAAATTATAGACATAAAAGACAAAAGATCATTGTGTTTTCCTGGTATTTACTCTGTACTTCGAAAATAATTTACTTACGGGAAAGTAACTTTGATTATTATAATTATAGCTAACGGTCCAAAAGTATTTAAAATTAGAACTAAGTTTAAAACACTATAGTTTATAGAACATAGATATGAGATTGAATAGCATATTATTAATGTCAAAAAAGAATTCTCTGCATTTGGTTGTGACATGAAACAAATAAAGATCTATGTAGTATTTATCGTTTCTATGTTGAGGATGTCAACTGCACAACAATGCAATTTATTCTACTTTACTGCCTTTGGTATCTTGAAAAGTATCAATGAATGAGATATTTCATATTAATAATAAACAGAAATGTCGAGGTGTAAAGATACAACAAAATATTTTACTTTTATAATCGGAGTTACTCTTTTATCTACATGCTTTAAGGACAGGTGTCCATGACATACTTGTATAATCTGAGATGTTATTTCAGATTGCATAGTGATCTAATTTATACATTTGACTTTGCCTAAACTCGAATAGATATGTTTCTACCGTCCCAAATATTTGAAATGGATAGGAAATTTCTTATTCTTTAGAGCAGCAAAATAATTAGTGGTTAAGAGTACAAATATTAATGTCTCACTTTCTTAATCTATAAAATAGGAATAATAGAATTTATCTCACATAGTTTTAAGATGAGAATAGGATTTACCTGTAAAACATCCATTATAGTACTTAGTGCACAGTGAATGTACATTAATACACACACATATATATTCAACTGATCGAGAATTTAACTATATTTTCAATTTTAATACAACCTAACAATCACAGATTTTAAAGCTAATACCTTGCGAAACATAAATATTTTATAGAAGAGCAATTTCTGTAAAAAAAAAAAAAAAGTAACCATATAGACCTAAGAGAATAAATCATTTCAGAGTCTTGAATATTCTGGCTTTCCAATTGCTATGAGCATTCAGACTTTTGAAGTTTTTCTAATATAACTATTTTAGAAATGTGTTGTAAAAAAAGGACCATAAATAATTTGTTTTCACCTTCAGTCTATAAAGTTTCAGTTGTCAGTTTTGCCTTTACAGCAAAAATAAAGGTGACCAGAGTGAAAATCCACCACTTTTCTTGGATCCATCAAAGAACTGAGGTTGCATAGGAAACCATTAATCAGAAATCCAGAGAGTTCTCAGGGATGCCCAAAAGCAGAAGAGAGACCAAGATAGGAACATTAGAAAAACCTGGAAGTTTCTGCTATGTACAGCTATAGCAGACATTAAACACAGCTCAATTCCTAGTCAGATTATCACAAACCCTAAAGTAGAGGTCTGTTTATCACAGTTCTTATTACCTAATACATCATAACTAGCTTTCAACAACAAAAAATTACCTCATGCTTACATGCAATAAAATAACATAAAAAATAAAAAACAACAACAAAAAAGTCACTGTCATCTGGAAAGAGAAAGCAAACATGAAAACCGTATTCAGATATAACATATATTTTGGAATTTATCACATAAAATTATCATTTTAAGGGGGTCTAACAGAAAAGCTAGACAATAAGTCAGACTATATGGAAAATATAAGTAAAGCCAGGGAGAGGTTAAAAAGTAAAAAACAAAAACAAAAACAAAAAACAAAAAAAAACACTAATAGAACAAAAATTACCTCATTCAATTGAACTTCATCAATAGAATGAACACAGTCAAAAAAAGAATCAGTGGGCTTAACGGTAAACTAATATAAACTTCCCAAATTGAAATTCAAAAAGAAAAATCATTTAAAAAAAGAAAAAGTAAAGGAACTTACAAGAACTATGGGAGAATTTTTTAAAATTAATGATAGACATCAAACCAAAGATCTAAGAAGTACAGAGAATAATAAGCAGGAAAAACAGTAACAACAAAAATCTACATCTAGGTATATCATATTCAAACTTCAGAAAACCAAAGACAACAGAAAAATTTTGAAAGAAGCCAGAGCAAGAATGAAGGGTAATGGTTTGCATGCAATTCCAATATGTAGAAGTTTCCCCACACACCATCAAGCAATTATTTGACGCAATCTGAGTGTCTTGCAATTCAACTCAATTTTGATACTATCTACTTGGAAATAGCATCAGATTCCATAGGTTAAGTGCTTAATCCTACAAGACCGTCATTCATTTCAGATGCCAGTTGCAAGCCCAGGTGCTTGTGACTGACTGGTTATAACTCATATGTTCCCATAACCACCTCCTTGGGTTCAATTAACTTGCTAGAGTGGCTCAGAGAACTCATGAAATCCCTTTACTCATCAGTTTGCAAATTTATTACAAAAGATATTAAAGTATGTAAAACAACAGCCAGATGAAGAGATACATAGGGTGAGGTCCCAGACAAAGGAGCTTCTATTTTTGTGGAGTTTGGGAAGCTCGGCACAGTGGCAACTGAAGCATTCTGGTTCACTACCCTGGAAGCTTTTTGAATGTTTGGAGGCTTCATTACATCGGCAGGAGTGATTAAATCATGGGCGAGTGGTGATTGATTCAACCTCCAGCCCCTCCTTTCTGGCAAATCAGGGGTTGAGACTTAAATTTCTAACCCTCTACCCATGGCTGGTTCCACTGGCAACCAGCCCCCATCTTTAGAGGATTTCCACAAATCACCTCATTAATATCAACTGAGTGGTTGAAAGGGCCTAGTTATGAATAACAAGGTACTCCTTTTACCTTTATGGCTCTGATATAATTTTAGAAGCCGAGAATAAGAGATGAAATATAACAAAAGATGCTCTTATTGCTCTTATCACTCAGGAAGTTCCAAGGCGTTTAGGAGCTGTGAGCCAGAAACAATGGATGAAAACCAAATATATATATGAGAAATTTTATTTTTCAGAAATAAAGAAGAAATAATGACATTTCCAGATAAACAAAAACTGAGGGGATTCACTGCAAGCAGACCGGGCTAGCAAGAAATGTTAAAAGAAGTTCTTCAGAGAGAAAAAAGAAGTTCTTCAGAGAGAAGGAAAATGATATAGTTCAGAAACTTGGTTTTACATAAAGAAAGGAAGAACATCAGAGTAAGAATAAAACAGGGTAAAAAACCTCTACTTTTAAACATCCTTAATTAAGCTAAAATATAATGGTTTATTTAAAATAATAGTAATGTATTGGGTAAATATAGCATATAGTAAGTGAAACAAATAGCAGCAATATCATAAAGAGAAAGAAGGGAGAATTGGGAATAGTCTGTTATAAGGATCCTGCAGTACATGCAGAGCAGTATACTGTTACTTAAAGGTGGACAGACATTAAAAATTAATAATGCAAACTGTAGGACAACTAATAAAAATATAAAAAGAAATAGAATTCATACCTAAGAGATGAAACAAATGGAATCATATAAAATGATCCATTAAAACTATAGAAGATAGAAAGAGAAGGGAAAAAGGAACCTGACATTATCACAATAGATAGGAAACAGTTACGAACATGGTAAATGTTTCAACAATCACTTTAAATATGAATGGTCTGCATGCACCAATTAAATGACAGAGATTGTTAGACTAGGAAATCTCTGTACCTTCTTGTCAATTTTGCTGTGATCTAAAACTACTATAAAAGAATAAGGCCTGCGAATGAATGAATGAATAAATGCACAATTGAGTGAATAAATGCATGGGTAAATAAATCAATTAAACAAACAATAATCAACAGCAAATACCCATCATGGTCGGGATAGTTCAAAGGGACATGAGAACCAACTGAAAAAGACTTCTCAAACAGCCAAGCTGGAACAATTTGAACAACAAACTAAAGATAATAGTAGATTATAACACAATTTATTAAGCAAATGTTCATGAGACCATACTAATAAATGACTGAATAAATAAATAAGTAGGAAGAGAAAAATATTTTGTATAAAAGAATTTCAAATAGTTTATGTAGATATACCACCCTTTAGGTAGAATTTATTTACTCCTTAAGTGCTGGCATAGCAATTTTGTTCCAAAGAGTATGATATGAAATGAGGTGGAGAAACCTGACAAACAAGATCTTAGCCAGATGATCAAGATCAACATCAATATTGATAAATCATGATGCTATTACGTAATCTTGATATGATGTCATGAAAGTAGCACTTTACCGTAGTGGTCTTCCTCTCCCAAAATCCATAATCCCAGTCTGTTCTTGAGAAAAACAGTGTACAAATATCAACAGAGGGGTATTTTACAAACCAGTACTCCTCAGAACTGTCAAAGTCATCAATAACAAGGGAAATGTAAGAAAGCCAGAGGAGCCTAAGGTGACATGATGACTAAATGTAATGCTGTATTCTAGAACGCATGCAGCAACAGAAAAAAAGGCATTAGGTAAGAATTAAGGAAATATTAATACAGTATGGACTTTAGTTAATAACAATACATCGATATTGCTTCGTTAACTGTAACAAATGAATCCTGCTCACGTAAGATGTGAATAACAGGAGAAACTGCTCTGGGTTTATGAGAACTCCTTGCGATATTTCTGTAAATGTAAAACTGTTATAAAAATAAAGTTTATTTAAAAATAACCATAAGTTTCTTTAGCAATAATTTTGGAGTTTTAACAATATTTATACTTTTTAATATTATTGCATCTATCCATAAGCTTAGATCCAAACTTGTCTTTTCAGTTCACAGATCTGTGGTCAGTGTTTCACATCCTTTACTATGATGTATGTTTACATTATTAATACCTTTGAGGTAAATAATGGGGAAAGATGGCATTGGCTTTCCCTGTGTAGTACTAGTTTGTATTTAGAGGATGATAAAACTATTCATTTTAATTATTTTAATTTACTTACTTGTCTTGATAACATTTAAAATTCTAATGCACTAAGAAGTCTCTCTGCCAGCTTGACCAGGAAATATAAATCCATTCAGCAAAATGAATTTGTGGTAGGGCAAACGTAAATTTGAATAAAATGAAAATTAAGCTCTAACCTCAGTTCATTAAATCTATAAATAAGTAAATGAATCAGTCTTACTAATATAATTCCTTATTTTGATCCTGTTATTATGCCTATAAAAAAAGAGAGTGAAGTATGTTTATTTCGTTGAGTTACAATTATAGTCATCTATTAAAAGATTGAAGGTTGATGTCAGTTTGTCCTTGTTTTTCTTCATATGTATACACTTGTTATAAATCAATAAAATGTAGTATTAAAATGATAAAGACATTCTTTTTTAAATATTTAGTTTTCTAGGACTATTTCAGTTTTTAAACCAATGACCTTAGATCCTTCTTCCTTAGTAAAATAGTCAGAATGCATAATTTTTCAAATTTAATTTCTCTTAAATTACATCGCACTGATGCTTTGAGGGAGATGAATAAGATCAATCTCTCAATAGATTAATGTATCGCCTATATACACTGAGCTTATGGTAGACAGTTTTCAGAATGCTGCAATATCCCGTAGTTAACTTTGTGAGAAATTGCTTAGATCAGAATTTATTTGTGCAATTTTGCAACATATAAGATTATGAGATTATTTGTGAATTTTGAGATGTGTGTAAGAAAGTGAAATCACTTCAAAAACTTGAGAAAATATTCTCCTTTGTATTTAGACTTCATTGTAACAAGCCTTCTTATAGAATAGATAGTTGAATCAAAAAAAAAAGCAGAAAAAAAGAACTTGAATTTCTTCTAACTCTTCACATGTATTTTGAGCAATTATTTATGCTTGAAAAATCCTTTCTTTTCATGTCGTACTATAATTTTCATCTATATCTAAAAATACTAAATCTGTTCTTTCACATAACAACCCTCTAATTACTTAGAGGTAATGGTTCTTCTGTTTCTCATTCAAACATGATTATTAGAGATATCATCATCTTTCTCAGGCTCCCCATGTTAACAACCATCCTCATCTGTGATGTCCAGATAGTGTTCAACCAGGAAAAGGCAATTTTACTCTCTTGTTCTTGACCAATATTTCTACTAAAGTAGTCACCCAAAACACTCTATGTTCTCACCTATAAAATCTGTTTTGTTTTTAAATATATAATTCTGTTTTGTTGGTTTATAGGTGATATAATTCACAAAGCCTCCCAGCTTTGTGGAGTGTAAACAACAGAGAATCAAAATTTTCATTGTTTTTTTTTTTTAGAAAAATATTGAAAAATACAAATGTGAGAAGGCCCCTTCAGCAGGTTGAAATGATTTTGCTTCATCTAGTTATGCTTTAGAAACTTAGTATTTTTATTAATACCAGAGTTGTATATCAATTTTTTGCATCCTAAAAATTCTAGTTCTAATAATTGTTATTTAACATTTAAAGTGATAATTGATTCACAAAATTAATTAAAAGTGGAAAGAAAGGAAAAGAATATAAGGAAATACTTTTAATAACCTTAAACTTACTGGGAAAAAAAAGTATAATTTTAAGATGAGGAATCTTTGATGACAACTTGACTTCCAACATGAGCAGGTCAGGGGTCCTACTTTGTAGAGCTCTTGAGTTCACTGCATGACTTCCAAACGGTATTAGTAGGGATTCCATAAAGAACTAAACTGTCATAATTCAACTGTCTAATTATAGCCTTCCACAAATACTTGGTTTCTCACTCTTCTTTTATTCACTTAAGAAGTAATTGTCCCTTTTAATAATTGGAGAAAGCTCTTAACAAGCATAGCAAGCAGAAAAAATATAATGAATATGTATTCTAAAATGGTGGATTTTAAAAGAAAACACTCTAGTTTAGGAATAATCAAAAGAAAATTAATGTGTATCATGCACTTACTATGTGCCCATCCCTATTATAAAGGCTTTATATTAATTTACTTAATTTTTGAAAACTCTATTACAGAGAATACCATAACATCCTCTCTTTTATTTAAGGAAACTATAGCACAGAGAATTCAAGTAAGTGTTCAAGGTTACACAGCTAATAGGCAGAGTTGGAGTTTATATGCCAGCAGGCTGGATCCGGAGCCTGCTTTTAACGGCTTTATAACACAGCTCCTGAGAAGGAGATGTTGTATTGGCTCTGGACAAAGGTTTATTCAGGAAAAAAAAAAAGCAAATATTTAACCTCATCAGAAAAGGTTGCCTAAATTGGGATTAAAACTTACATTTTTAAACGAAGCTTCCCCCAATTTTCTAGAATCAATTTCCTCCTGGTTTTTCAGGAAAGGGCATTATCATCCCTCCAACTCCTTCACTGTCTCTCCTGAGAGCGGCAAAGGCGTCCCCACTTGGCTACCCTGTGGTCCTTCTAGTCCTTCTGGAATCCCTTCTCCACAAAGATCCAAAGCAGTCTCTTCAAAACATAACTCAAATCTGCAATTTTTACTTAAAGCCACTTAGAGAATTAATTCATTACATTTGCTCAATGTGCTTCCCACAGTTTAGGAGACCCTATATAATTCAGCTTAGCCCGCTCCTATGACCTGGCTTTGTAAGACTCCACCACTTATTAAAATGTGTTTTGTTTGCTCTGAGGTACATTCTGTTCCACAAACATACAATGCTTCTCCTGGCCCCGGGCGTCTTTGCTTGCTACCCCTCTATCTGGAATGCTCCTTTCCCAACTGTTCATATGACTGCCTGTGGCTCTTTCTCATCATTGAGGTCTTATTCAAACGTCAGTTATTCAAAAATGCCTATCTACCCCCAACCTTCTCCAAAGTAGCCTCTCTCAGTTACCATTATCATATTACTCTTTAATCTTTTTTCTGTCATATGTCACTATCTGAAACAGCTTCTCTTCCTGGTATTTGCAGTGTCAATGCAAATTATTAATACAGTTCTAAGGAAAATACATATAGCCACTCATCAAGGATTGCTGAAAACATTTGCTTTAAGTGAACATGTTTTTATTGTTAAACACCTTGAGCATCTGGGGAGCACCTGATCTTGTCTTTTCCTCACTGTGTGCTCCTTTCATTATGTCTGTGATCTCCTACTATCTCTACTACAGTTTTTTCTCAGATCACCACTGCTGACAAGCTGAACAAATGCAACTGTCCTTGTGCAGGGCTAGAGTATTTACATGAGCTCATCTAGGCAGAATTAGAATGTACCTCTGCTGACACCCGGCTGGAACAGTAAAGGATGCTTAAATGTTCTCCCATTCGAAATTCGGTTTCACTTTTTTCTCTTTATGTAACAAATCTTTGGATGCTTTTTATTTTGTTTTGTTTTGTTTTGCTCTGGATATAACAGTTATAGCCCTATATATGTAGATGAGAAACGAAAATGCATTATTTTTTACCTATCTTACAATTTTAATCCACTGATGGTAGACTTGGTGGAGGTGCAAAAGGATCAAGATGCAGGGCTGCCGAGAGCCCCTAAGGAGAATATGAGAAGAAATTTGTAGAACAAAGATGGCCACATAATGAACAAACATCAAGGAGGCAGAGTAACTTCTCTGATAACATTGCGTAAACCCTTCAGAGTGCGCTTCTGAATTTGGGCATAGGACTAGAAGTAGGAAGAGATAAGAAACAAAGAATGAGAATCTTCCTTTTGTCAGAATGGTCCTTTGATCCAGCTTCAATATCCTCAATCTCAGGATACTGTGATACTGTGGAGATTACTAAAACGCCATTCTGTGAGTTGGGTCAGCCCCTGCCATCTTTTAAGTCATTCAGGACATCAAAATCCATAACTATGCCCCAAAAGTAGTATCCAGCATAAGTATCAGTTTATGTTAAATTCATCTTGTTTCCATGTTATTATGTATCATACTGCTAGCTAAGCCTTAATCTGGAAACTTCCACACTATGTCTGCTATTATGTAATTTTTCTGATTAATTTTTCACATCCTCAATATTTTTCATTGACTTTATTATTTACCATTCACATATTCATTCATTAACAATGTATAATGTGTTATGCTTTATACTTGTTACTAAAGATACAAGAACAAAAAATAAATTATGAGCTTAAGGAGCTCGATTCTAGTGTTAGGTATATAAGCCAGCAATGTGGTGTGCCCAGGTGTTCTTAGCTAGCTGGATATGTGATTTAGGGGTTAGGAAAAAATATACCTGAATTTCTAGAAAACTGAAAGTTAGCATTTCCTTCAAGAATGGATGTAGGCCATAAGCTACAAAATTAGTAGGACTTGCAAATTCTTCATCAATAGAAATTGCAAATATTTTTATCTCACGTTATAGGTAATGCAGTTATTTAAAAATATTCTTTGATCATCCCTTCTTCAAATTACAGTAGTTGCTAAATGCATCACTAGATCTTGATATTTAATGAGTTAGTAAAGGAGCACAATAATTACCATATCGCAAACTTGATTTTTAAATATATTTTGATAACTTTATTTTAATGTTCGCTTTCCTTTGTAATTTTATATATTTTATGTTACGCATTTTAGAACATTATTCTAAAAAGGATACATAAGTTTTACCAGACCACCATGTCTTTTTAAAATGAGGGAATAGTAATAATTTCCCTTTTACAAAATAATAATTACTAATTAACATATTAGTATAACTATTAATAATTATGGAATAGCTAAGATGATTAAGATATTTTTGGAGTTCATCAATCTTCACTTCAAAATAAGTAATAATCACAATTATACTAAAAAGCATTGATACCAACCGACAAACAGGAATAATTAGAAATAGTCATATGTGTGAATAGGGAGACCACTATGCACTCTGTACGCAGCCTACCATCTGTTCCTCCCTTGAGTATTTGGTAGGTTGGGTCAATGTGGTATCACTCCCTGCTTAACTGTAGACCAGAGGATCACATCTTTACCATGCATTGCACACTCTAATCAACCTTCAATTATTACAATGGTGTAATTTATAAAAGGGTTATTGTATATAAATATACATTTTTTTGTATTTTTTACTTTGATCCTTTTTTAGGTTTATATTTCAGAACAAACATAGCCTACATTATATAGAAAACAACCCACATTAAACTTCACAATTTCTAAACTCTGATTACATGAAACTTTATATGATTTTTAATAGATGGATATACTGCAGAATGTTCAAATTAACTTAGTTAAAAAATAATTTTAAAATTTCAGAGAGGAGAGAAGAGCGTATACTGTTTGAATCACACGGGTCTGGGAGTCATATGCCAACGATGCCACATATTATCTGTAAGGTCTTGGGAAAACGATGTAAATATTTGGATCTGATTCTCTCCTGCCTATCCCAGGTTAAACATGGAGGAATGCTTAGGAGAATTCAATGACATATTGTAGAATAATTCCTTAGACTTCTGTCTAACTTTTATGAGATTGATATCCTATTACAAGGGTCTATAATAATTATTCTTAATTTCCCTAATATTTTAAAAAACACGACTATTATTTCTTAGTTCTTGCTCAAACTTTAGAGATTCTTTCCTTTTATCTCCTCCACCAAATTTATTAAGTATTTATACTTCTTTCTTGACAAGGCTCATAGATTCTTCCTTTTTTATTTTGCATTTCCCAGACCACACAAATACAAATGGTCATATATCATAAATTATTACGAACGGTTCCCAATATATCTTCTATCATTACAACATATCTAAAATAACTGTATGTCCACATTTTAATATTCTTATTATATCATTTAAAAATGTATTGCCTTTATTCTTTATCACAAATTAATGCTATTCAATCTGACCTTCAGATCTTAACATCAACTTTACTTATTTCTCATCTAGTTAAACTTACAAATTTTACTACTGAAAAACTAAATTGCAAACTCTACACAGGGCTTCTTTCTGTTATATGTTCCATTGCTGTTAATTTAATTCAACTTAAACCTATTGTTTTCCTCTCAGCCCAATTTTGATTTTGCTATCTACGAAAACCAAAGTCTTCTTCAATTGGCCTTATTCAAATCATTTTCATGCAAAACCCACCAATTTTTATGGAATTTTTTACAAGATATATGTGTGGTTGATGATAGTATGTAATAGTTAATATTTGTGATATATGCATCAAGAAAATGGGTTGATTTGGCTTAATAAGCCCCCTTTGATTCTCCATTGGCACTAAGTTTTTGCAATTCAAGGGCATGGCCACTAGATGGTAATCACAGACCACACTGATTCAAAGTAAAGTATCTAAATAGCTATTTCAGGGATAATGTACCACATTAAGCTATTTTTAAAGGTTTCTACTCAAAATATTTATCTATCTGTGTATTTATCATGAGTATAAATCATATCAATATGTAAATCACATATATTCATCTATATATACATATATATTTGGATATTATAAAATATATAAAAGTATTATTTCAATATTTCAATACTAATATGATTATATCATTTCAAAAGGAGAAAGAGACAATAAATTATGTTGAAATAGTCCTATTTTCCATTCCTTTTTAATAAAAAAATACTCACTGTACTAATTTTTGGCTTTTTCTATTTAATTTATTTGCTTTAATCTTGGGGTGCAATCTCAAATGAAACTGTTCATCCTATCTGCAGACCCAGCAAAGTCCATACAATTACAAAGACTTTGGAAAATTCTTAACCACTGGTCTTGCTGCCAATGATGCTTTGAAAAGCTGTAAGTTTCAGAAGCATGAAAGCTTTTTGTAAGCGAGACAGTTACATTACACAAGAGATGGTATTTCTCACTAACACCGCACTCTTGTCATGGTTCAAATTAAATTAAGGAATTCTCCCATATGACAGTTGCCACGCTTTTACATTCTAGAAAGAGAGGCAAGGCACCAAAGTTTGGTTTCACCAAGTCTGCCACTTTTTCCTTCATTCCTTGGAACACAATTTGTTTTTCTAGCCAAGGCTGAATTGGCACTGAGTGAGAACTGGCCACATCCCTCTGCTTTTGCAGGAGAGTTCTGGCTGACAGTCAAAAAACCAGTCTGAAATAGTGGCTTATTACCCACTGCTTTTTGATAATTGACAATAAATTAGGATAATTAATGTCATAATTTCTTTCACTGCAATTGTCATTTCATGCACATTATATTATTGTTCAACCAGTTTTCAAATTCCACAACAGATATTCTATCTTCTGGCTCATGTAGCAACTGGCTGAATGTGTAACAGAGTTCATCTGTGTCTTGTTTAATAACGAGGATATCAGTAGAGACTTTTACACGGGCCAACCAATTATCCTTAAGTTTTTTAAAATGAAGTAAACCATTACGAGTTCATTTTGTCCACCTATTTTTCAAAAAAAAAAAAAAATCTTAGTTTCTCACATTCTCCATAATTTACAGAAGGTTTTTTTTCATATATATATATATATGTATATGTATATATACACACATACTTTTTTTTTCTTTTTTTTTTGAAGAAAAAATGTAATGAGACTTAAAGCAGGCAATGGTCAACTTCTCTTTCATAAAGTGTGTTATTGATTTGCATCAACACAGCTTGCTTTTTATTAGTAAAGGAGAAAATAACTATCATTCGATGAGCGCACACTAAGTGTCCAGCGTTGTCAAGCCCTTTACATGTAAGACCATGTTTAATGCAACAACACTTTGGAGTTCGTATTATGATTACAGATTACTGACTTTTAAATGTTCCTTTCTCAGCAACAATTTTAGTGGTACTGTTGATATCATTCTCTTCTCACAGAGAGAAAAAAAATTAAGAAGAATCATTTAAATACTGTGATAGCCTGGCAAAACAAACAGATAAATAAGTTAGATGTTATCCTATAGTTACATTGTGTTTATGTGTCTATGCAGATCTAGTTCTCTGAAATAAAATGAAGCAAACGAAATTATATTATTTAGTACATAATGCCCAAACTCACTATGTTGCCATCTGCATCAATGCACAATTTCAAATGGCATAACATTATGAAGGACACAATGGATTATGCAAGCAATTGTAAAATATTTTCTAGTACCATTTGTTTGTGCCATTCCCCAACTTGCTTTTCATATTGATGACATTTGCATTCACATATTTAAAAAAGCACAAGCACAATTCATGATTTACAATTATGTGTAAATGATTCAAGGTAACTGGATTTCCTTAATGCAAGAGAAATCAATGTGCAGCCATGAGCAACAGTTCTAAACTCTAGCTTTAAATTAGAGATAATTAAACTGGAATTTTTTAACAACATGGGGAAGAAGTTCAAGTTTGGGTGAGATTTTGTTGTGTTCATTGCAACACATGTTAGTGAAACATCAATATAGCTGAATATAATTAAAGGAGGCATTCAATCAAGCCCCTACTGCATCTAGAATATATTGAATTGATAGTTTCATCTAAATTACTGATACTTTTGATGACATTAACTATATGGGTAAATAGCTAGTGATTAAATTTCCCCACACCCTTTATTGCCTTAGCATTTCAAAGTTGCTTAACTTCTCAATGTTTTTTATTCTTCATATGTAAATAAAGAGGGGTTAGACTGGTGCTTTTTAAGGTCTTTTTAGATTCTTAAAATTTTATTATCATCTGAGTTCCTGAAAGAGGAATCCATTTGGAAGCATATGGCTAGTTTCTTTAGACACTAAAGGAATAGTCTTTCTCAGTATGTCAACACAGCCTAAAAATACAGTTTTATTTCACAATGCATTAGAACTTTTCTACTGTTTAAAACAAGATGACAAACAAACCAAAATAGTCTCTTTCTCTCAAAGTAAATATAACCTATTTACAGAGTTTTTTCTCATTAAAAATTATTGGGGTATCATTGATTAATAAAATCAAATAAGTTTCAAGTGTACGATTCAACAGTATGTTGTATATATATTGCATTGTTTATTCACTCCCAGGGGGAAGTAGATAGCGATAAAAGGGGTAAAATATTTGGTGACAGAAGGAAATTTACCAAGAGTTTTTTTAAAAAGTCACTATCAAATCTCTTTAGCAGAACTCTCAAAATTAGGTTTCTTCAGTCTTTCATTTTCATTAAATATAAGACATTCTATTTTACTCAGTGTCCATGTTATGCCAATCACTAGATATCTCATGATGACTGAGATGTGACCCTGTTGTCAAGAGATTCACAATTTATTTGGGGAGATTGAATTTTTTACAACTAATTATATAGTACAAGTCAAATGATAAGAGCATTATCAAATACAGGAATGCAAAATGTTAGGGAAAATAAATATGACTAAAAGCAATCAGGAAAAAAAATTCACAAGGGGATCACATTATGTATTTGATCTAAGTATGGAGAAGAATAATTGATAAAATTTATTGAATCTGTCTTTTTGTCAAGGAATATACCAAACATTTTTTGTACACTGTACTACATTCATTAATTCCTATAAGATACTATTAAGTAAATATAATTCTTATTTTACCTATCTGATAATGAAGAAACAGAAAAGATACTGTGGAAATAAACATGATAAAAATAATAAGTTTATTCATTTATTCAACAAATATTTATTAAATATGTATTATAGGCTAGGGGCTCTTCTAGGGGCTGATGATCAAGTGGTGACTACCATATTTTGCTCTTAAGAAGCTCATTGTAGGAGGTGGTGTTTAATTGGTGTTATGATAAGGAATGAAAGAAGAGTGACTTCAGTAGAAAAAATGAGGGTTTCCTGGAAGAAGTGATGCCCAAGGATCCGAAAAACGATTAGGAGTAGAAAGAGAAGTACTAGAAGCTGTAAAGTAAGAAAGAGTGTCATACAATTGTACACTCGAAACATGTATAATTTTATTTATCAATGTCATCCCAGTAAATTTAATAAAATATGAAATTAATTTGCACTGAATTGGATATTCAAATAAAATGTCTAACAGGCATTTGTAAATTTTGGTCTGCAAAATGAAAGATGATGAGAGCAGAGAAAGGGAGATAACATCCACTTCAGGCATTTTATGTACTGATGGTTTCTTTTTCTTTTCACCTCATTCCTAAAAATTGTCTATATGCCATGCCAACATATAGTCTCTCTTTCATGGACAACTGGAGGCTGATCTACCTTATAAACACATACTAAATTTGCTATTTATGGATTCAAGACTAGGGAAATTAAGTGTTTTGAAATTTATATTTAATTGACAATGTTACCAGATCTGTGGAGTTGGGATTTATACTGAGGTCAATGTAAAAACATTAAAGAATTTTTATTTTTATTTATTTACTTTTATTGAAGTGTTATTGACTTATAACATACTAGTTTCAAATGTACAATATAATGATTTGATGCTTGTATACTTTGTGAAATTATCACCACAATAAGTCTAGTTACCATCTGTCACCATGCAAAATAACAAAATTATTTTCTTGTGATAAGAATTTTTAAAATCTACTCTTATAGCAACTTTCAAATATGCAATGCAATATTATTACTATAGTCACCATGTTGTACATTGCATCCCCCGACTTACTTATTTTATGACTGGAAGATCATAGCTCTTGATTCTCTTCACCCATTACGCTCCCTCCGACCCCCACCACCCAAAAAGATTTTTTAAATAATCACTCTGTCAACAGTGTGGTCACTGGATAGAGAGGATCTAATAGTTTAAGAGATCGGTGATAAAAGACATCATTAAGATAGAGGGAACAGAAAGAAAGGAATACATTGATGACATTTAGAAGGTAGTATCAATAGAAAACACTGCGAGGGAGCGAGAAGGATGTGCTTTTGCACCCAAGATTGTCTCCACAGACTAGAATGTGACCCATGGCCTTCTGGGCTTACGTGCTGTTGGTAAATAGTCCACTTAAAAGCAGGAGGGGGATGTCATAATTATCTCTGCTTTCTAACTCATAGTTCAGAGTTTTCAGCTGCAAACAAATATTTTTAATATTTTCAATTTAATAAACATTTCCTGAACATTTATTATTTGCTTGACTCAGTAGCTGGAAATGGTGATATGTATTCAAAATTATTGTGTATATATGTCTTTTTTAAATCAGAAATTAATTAAAATGTCATTTCTTACTTGAAAAAATATTTATTGTATAGCTAAATGTGTTAGGTATTAATGAAAACAGAGCTGATATAATGCTGAGTAATACAGACATAACCTTCAGAATCTCGTGGCTTATGACTTCTGGAGAATAAACATAAGTGAGTAAACAAATGCCATATGTGAGAAAATCAGAATTTCAAGCATTAGGAAAGCCTTTCTGGGGCCAGCTGTGGGGGTGATGTCTATACTGAGATCTGAAAGTCTAGGCTAGCAGTCTTAGAGAAAGTTTTTGAAAGAGTGTGATAAACAACAGGAACAATTTATGTCAAGGGCAAAGATTTGAAAGAATGCTATATATCTGGGAACATAAAGTCATTAGTTTCAGTATGACTAATGTATGGATTATGGGTGACAAAAGATATGACTGAACAGGTCTTGGAAGACCCTTCTGATGGGTTAAGAAGTTTAGGTTCTATGGCAGAGGCAGTTGTCAAAAGCCTTAAACAGAGAAGAGCTAATGGATTTCTTCATTCTTCATCCATGAAGACTCCATCTTATGGCTGCCACTCACAGAACAGTTTCTAGAGGGCAGTGGTGAGGAGAGTATGTTATCTGATATGTCAGCTGGGAACAGTTACTTACAATGAAAACTGAAGGAAGTGGAACACTTGAAAAGAGAATCAATCAGGGAGTGGAATGGATGATACAGGTGATTGATTAGATATGTGGGAGGAGTGATTTCAAGAATAATTCTGGTTTATGTGAACAATGAAGTCATTAGAACAATGTCCGAAAAATCATTGACTTTGAGGGGAAGTATGTGGTTCAGTTTTGAACATACTGTATCTGAAGTGCCTGGGAAAGACATTTCTTCTGGGCATATACTTCTCACAGTCATCAGCACATCAGGGGAAGATGAAGCCACAAGATAAGTGAAATCTTTGAGACAGTGAGTAGAATGACAATAGAAACAGTTCTATGAAAGAATCAAGAGGAAGACAAACACTGTGTCCCAGTCAGATTGAGAGTGAAATGTTCCCTTTGGATTTCATAAAGAGAAGTTAGCCAATTTCCTAGGCAAAGGCTGTTGCAGAGGAGAGTAAAGGCTATATCCCCACCTGCCAAACAATCTTTCTACGTGGTGTGTACCAAGTTATTGTTTAACAATGCAAATATAATCATGCTCCCAGGTTTCTTAAAATGCATAAGCAAAGCTTCTTATTGCATTGGAGAATAAGACAAAAATGCCTAACCTGGTCTATGAATTTCAATATACTACTGTAGACCCCTGTCCTTCCATGTCTCAACATTAACTATCCACATCTTCGTCCTATGTACCTTCCATGTTTACTTGTCATTAGTTTCTTCTTCAAATAAACCTTCTTTTGTCTGCTAAGTTAACTTATATTTTATATTCAGGGCTCTTCCTCACTGATGACACCTCTTAAATTCCTGATAGGTCAAATACCACTACTGTAACTGAAAACCTTTACTGTCTTCCCTGTAATGACATTTGATATCCACTGTCGCCATCAGATGGAGTTTTTGGGAACAGGCAACATATTTGACTTTACTCACCACTGAATCTTCAGCACATGGTAAATTAAGAAGGTTCCATTAAATTTTTAAATGAATTAATGGATGAATTACAAGAGATATTAAAGAGTAAGAAAGGTGAGAAACCGAAAGAGCCTTTTTAATACTTTTTTTTTTTCAGGAAATGTGGCTGTAATGGGGAATATGGAGAAAGGGAAGTAGCAGAGAGAAACGGGGCTGAGAATTTTTTAAGGTAGGTGAGATTCAATATGTTTAAGGATGAGGATGAGGCCAGAGAATTTACCGTAAGGATTGCGCGCGCGCGCGCACACACACACACACACACACACACACACACATACGGCTGACCCTGATCTAGGAAATGTTGCCAAACGTCATCTCCCAGCTTCCGTTTTCTTACTTGTATTCTTTAAAAATAGTAGATTTATTTTAATCATTGTTGAATTGACTACAAATGGCCACAAATTCTATATGCATAACATCTTTTCACTGTGCTGTCTTTCTCAACTTTTCAATATAATGGTTTGTTGCTCTCGAGATAATAGCTTGAAAAATCGTACAAGCTGTTGGAATATTTGCATAGTGATTATATGCTGAATAGCAGCTTGAATTTTCTATTTCCATCTGGTTCGACTTAGTAAGAGTAAGAGGTATTATTATTATTATTATTATTATCATCATCATTATCATCGAGTTATCTGAATTCCAAATTAGGAAACAAACTACACATAATCTTTAGCTAGATAAAAATAACTTTGCTAAAAGGAAAATTTTGTTGTATATAATAAAGTCTTTTGAATTCAATTCTCTTCTCAATTTTAAAAGGGCAAGTTTATTCAAGTGTAAATAATATGCTCATGTCTGTGACTAATGAAACCATTTAAAAATAATAAATTAGTCTGCAAAGCTTTCGGCATGTATTCTTTTTAACATTTTACCCTTCGATCTCCTTGAACAATGAAGGTAACCCTGTCTCTGCTTATAATCAGCAGTTATTTCCAAGGACAGGAATACTTCACTGATCTGAAACTCCTCTATTTGTTACAGGGCTAGAAACCACTACCGAAGGAACTAGTGAGTTTGACAATCTAAAGATTTAATAAAATGCAAGCAATTGGCCTCTTAGATTCACAGTGCGTTTTGGTTTTCCATGGGATCTGTATATTCTTTACTTATGCATTATGTGGTACAATTGGTGCTTCTGACTCATTAGATTTTAATGTAACTGCACTGAGAATTTAGGTAACTGTTTATGTGTTTAAATTTAGTTCAGGGATGTTTTCTTTGTGCATCGTTGCCTCTTTCTTTAAGATATCCATTAAAAAGTCTGTTTTATCATATTAATCTTTTGTAAGGTAAGTGTATAAATGATATTTTATTCCAAAATGAATAAAATTATAAAGTATTTTTAACTGAGGAAACCCTCAGCCATCCTGAAAATGTGGTTAACAAGACGACTTTGATCAGCTTTGGCCCTAATACTGCCAACTCGAATCTGTGCATTTACGTCAAACTTCTGCTGAGATTTAAAGCTAGATCTATGAATATTAAAATGTAATTTTCGAAAGCTTAGAACCTTTTAACTTCTTAAGCTCCCATGCACTGCTTGTGTCCTGTCTTGTGTCGTGTCACTCACTACCCTCCAAGGATGGCGCTTTCTATCATTTCCTCAAGAGGACTTCCAAACTGCAAGCACGTTCACTAGAGGTCATGCCCACTGCTCTTCCTCCTCTTCGGGGAATGCTGTTTACCATCTTCCTCCTGAGTCCCGTTTACCCCTCAATTAGCTACTTAGCTATTATTTGCTCAGAGAAGTCTTCCCAGATTTTGTAACCTAAATTAGAGCTCCATGGATACTGTCTTATCGCACCCTTTAATTTGCCTTCGGATCATTTCAAGCATCTTATGTATTTATCAGCACTATTCAATGCAAATAGTGTTCAACGTCTCTCTCCTCATTTCCCCTTAAGCTCCAAGAGGGTTTTGTCTCTTGTTCTTCTCCACTGTATCCCCACTGCTGAGGACTGGGCTTGTGGCCAAGTAGTTGCTCAACACACATTCACTGAATAAATAAATGATCAAATATGAGAATGAATGTTTTTCATGGTGGAATTTTTTGTGCAGGATGGACAAGTATTTAATGACCTTGCCCTTTACAAATATTTAACTTTTCTTATTGTATTTTTAAGTGTTAGGGAACTTATAGTCTTCTCTTAGAAATCATGAAAGAATTTTTGAATATGAGGCTTCATGTCGTTGCATGGATTTCTGAATTTGTATGCCTTACTTCTTTTAAGCTGCAGTCCCTGACTCATAATAGGCCCTTGCCAATACTTCTCCCATAAACGCTCAAGGATTTAAGTTGTATCACCTAGAACTTAGGTTGTATCAGTCCCAGAACCCAGCACACACCTTGCTGATCATGAATTAAAAAATAAAAACTTTATGTTTTGAAGGATGAACTAGCCTAAATCATCAGCCCATCCTTATCATGACTTGTATAATGAGGAAGAAAACATAGAATCAATGTGTTCTAAAGAATAGCAGTGAAAAAAAATACTCAAAGTATCTTATCTTGGTAGAGTAAAAAATAGCTTAATATCAAAAAATTTCACCAAAATAAGTAGGCAAAACAGGACAAACATAATCTTTAACTTTCAGAAGAGCATACTTTAAAAGTTAAAATTTGTCATCCAAGTTAAATAAATAGCAAAAGTATTTAGTGATTCATCATTCATATTAGTGTCACATAATTATCAAAGGCCATCAGTGATATCCATTATTCTTAGTGAATATGTCAAAAATGAACTTTTAGCCTCTAAATTGTGCCTGAGCAAGACATATAAAGGTTATTTTTTTCATTTGAAATTGTCACTATAAAGGTTAAAGGGGATTGACAATGTAAACCTTTGATAGCAACTCTCTTATCAAAAGCAGAATTTCTTATGAGACAAATGTCCCAAATGTCCTTAAATCAGGAATTCAAATCTTTTCAGAGATGATTGGTGTGTATTGAAAAATCTGTCTCAATACACATGAATTTGAGTCATTTTGATTACTTGTCTTGAAAGAACAGTTGAATAATTAAATATTTATTATTTGCAAAAAGCTCTCTTTTTTTTTTTTTTTTTTTTTTAAAGCAATAGTTCTTCAGTGGAACAGACTAAGTGGACCTGGAGCATGAAATTTCAATATAATTTTGAAATATATGTCCTTTCACTCAGATTTAAAAACAGACACTCCAAAATACCCTTTCCAACAAGCATTTACCTGAAAAATATTGAAATCTTATGTTTCACACTGGATCTTTTCCTTCAATAGTATGAATATAAACATAGGAACATATTATCATAAAATGTTTATTTTTTCCTGAAAGGTTATAAATTAAAACTATGTTAAGAGATCTATAATCAGTAACTAAGCATTTTACATGATAAATGTTGTAATATCCAGCTACATCTGATTTGTAAAGATATAATACGTTAAAAGAAGTTATAAGCTACATGTGTATGCTAGTGAATATTCTAATTGCTGATAATGTGTCATTTTTTAAAACAATTCTCAAACTTAATATTTTTATTGAGATAAATTGTACTCAACATAAAATTAGCAATTTTAAAGTAAACAATTCAGTGGCATTTTGTGCATTTACGATGTTATACAACTACCCCCTCTAGTTCCAAAACATGTTTATCACCCAAAAAGGAAACCTGTACCTATTAATATTTTACTCCCCATTTCTCCACCACCACCCACCAGCCCCTGGCAATCACCAATGTGCATTCTGACTCTGAGGATTTACTTATTCTGAATACTGCGTTTAAATGGAACCATATAATATGTGACCTTCTGTTCTGGTTTATTTCACTTAGCATATTATCCTAGAGGCTTATCCACATAGAAGCCTGTATTAGTACTACATTCCTTTTTAAAGATGAATAATATTCCATTGTATGTATACACCAATATTCCTTTAGACATTCATCTGACTGTGGTCATTTGGGCTGTTTTCACTTTGGGGCTATTGTGATTAATGCTGCTGTTAACACAGTGTACATGTATTTATTTGAGTGCTCATTTTCAATTTTCTTGGGCATACACCTAGGAGTGGAACTGTTGGGTCATATGGTAACTTCAAGTTTAACTTTCTGAGGGTTAGCTAAACTTTTTCTACAGTGACTGAAACATAAGGCATTCTCAACAATGTACAAAAGTTCAAATTTCCCCACATCTTTGCTAACACTTGTTATTTTCCACCAAAAAAATAAATAAAATAAATCCATCCTTGTGGATGTGAAATATCATCTCATTACGGTTTTGATTTGCATTTCCCTAATCAACATCTTTCTATATCTTTTTGGAGACATGTACCAATTTTTAATTGTTACAAAATTTTGCTCTTGCCTTTATATTAGGCAGTAATTTTAATTCTCTAGTAGGCCATTACTTATAACATCTTATGCCATTCCAAAAGGATGTAAGAGAAACAAACAGATAGTTTTGCATCTTAATTTCATCTAATTCAAGACTCAGACAGAATCCTTCTTTCTGGGAAGTTTCAGTGTTTGTCATGTGCTACTTAGCATTAGCACAGATGAGAAAGTTCTGTAACTCTGGCCAACATGTTAACAGTTCCCTATAATGTTACTTTGTCATGTAGTAAATTTAAACGTTAAGTATCATATTGATTTTCAACATTCTCAAGAAAATCTTCTGGTGTTTACTAAAGTCAGTTGGTAATAAAAAATAAATGAAGAATGTGATTTAGTAATTATTTTAATTAATTTACTTACATTGTGATATTCATATATTGTTTTAGCAGACATTTTTAAAATTTATTAAAAACAAAAAATAATAATCTGAACTTATACTTAAGCACTAGTACAAATCTAATTATAAAAATGATTTATCAAAAAGGGGAAATAGTATCTTTTTGCCAATTCTGAAAGCTGAAGGAGATTTTATTGTCCCCCCCCCCCCCCCGTGGCTAGAAAAATCTTAAAAAACAACAAGGAATTAACTGCATAAAATGAAATACACACAGATATGATATAGGTGCTACAGATATTAAAATAGCAGAATCAAGTTTTAGAGTATAACAATCAGCGTAATTCCTTAAAACTGGCTTAGGATACACAGAAGAGCATGCTTTTTTGGGACTGTCTCACCAGCCATATAACTGTCATGGTAAAAGGGCCTTAACTCCCACATTTTTCTTATATAAAATCTTTCTTGATACCATCATTATGTGGATATGAAACTGTAGCCTAATATGTTATGTGAGTCTCCAAATTCTAATCCACTCTTCTTCAAACTACTGAATAATAGAACTATAGTCTCAGAATTGGCCTCACCTCAAGGTCTGGGGCTGCGTTTAATCATGGTCCGTTCTTATTGCTGGCAATTGGTTTGGGAATAACATGTAACCCAACTTTGTCTAATTTCCTGAGAGAAGTTTGCTAAGAATGTTTTTAGAATCTGAAAAGAACTGCAAAAGGTCTGAGATCTTACTCTACTTACAATATAAAAGTTAGCCTGCCACAGCTTTTTTTTTTTTTTTTCAGATGTTGCTAGAAGACGCGGAGACCCCCTAGGCCAGAGGCAAAGGACTTCATTACGTATGAAGCGGCAGACTGTATAAGCTTCCTGTTCCTATCTGTTTCTCTTGCATACTAAACTTTATGGAGGAGATGTGGAGCTGGTCTCAGGTGAATGCCACACACACAGTGGGTCTGTGTCACAGCTAAGAAATGCCGATTTCAGGAAACCCATAATCTTATTAAGGAACCACCAGCAATCTTGCACCATCTTTGCCTTGGTAGGAAATATTATCTTTGTTACCTTGGGTCCGGAGACAAATCACCCCCTTGCTCAGAAAGACGCAGTCTCTATCTAGCAACGCCGTTTGCTATACAAATAACGCTGATTTTTTTTTTTTTTTACAAACAACAAAATAACTATTTATGCCTTTTTTTCCTTCCAGAAAATGTGCAAAAACATGAGAGACTCGTGGAGAATCGTCTTTCGACAGGTATTCACTCATCACTATTGAGAGGTAGGGGCAGTCTTGCACCGCTGTGAGATTTCATCAAGGCTCGGGCAGCTCTAAAGGCTCCTGGAAGTAGCCTTATGGCACCAGAATGAAGTAGATGCTGCTGCCGATCACTGAACAAGAGGGTGGAGATGACCAGAGTCCTTACTTACACTGTTGAACCAGTGACTCCACCAATCCTGAAGCCCACCTTTAATTTGGACCCCAACTACATAAGGAAGACATTATATATTATTTAAATCAATTTGACTTAGTCACGTCAAATAGCCTTCTCTCTGATAGATTCTGACAGCTAAATTTACTGTTTCCTCTCTACATGTCTCTGGGGATGTCCTCATATCCATAAACAATACCTTAGGAATGGTTCTGAAAAAGACAGGGATATGGTGGGACTATAATACTTTTTATTATTTTTTATGCCTATTGCTGTCTTTTAAAGTTGGAGGAAAAAAAGGTAGATAAAATAGAAAAACAAGCTGGGAACTTTCTAAAGCTGGACTACTTTTGTTTGATGATAAGAATTTTTAGAATATCCTGATGGAGACATTGTGGTTGTCATGAAACAAACTAAAACAAATAACTATTAAATAAATATTATCTTTTAGAGGACTAGGTTCTATAGTAAATCAGATTACCATTTATCAATAAGAATCAATAAAATAGACCTTAAGCATATCTTCTCTGAATTTCATAGAATCTTTTAGTTTACTTACAGAACACCTAGTATTAAAAGAGTGAGAAAAGGCCTAAGATATGTTTAATTTTACAAGCTAGTGATGGGTATATTTTGTAAAAATCTAATATATAAATCTGTAGTTTGTCATAATACAATTTTTGGTATTTAAAATAAAAGCACATTTCAAAAATATATTTGTGCAAGTCAACAGATATCATAGTTTTTTGGGACTTGCTTTTCCTCACTTTTCTCACCATGAAATTGGTTGATCTAGACTACTGAGTAGATAGATATTCTCTTTCTGTTATCATTTCAGGTATTTTGCCATTGGGAACTATTTAAATGATCTGTTAATATTGATCAGTCTCCTGCAGATGAATTAAATCTGAGGCTTTGGACTTACATATCTGAGGAAGATTAACTCTGTCTGAACCTTACCAAGTTACTAGGTTCTCATGGGGCTTAGCCTGGAGAAGCTCACATACTTCTTTACCAGATCGTTTTCTAGCGCACGGTTTCTAAAGCCCTCCCACCTCAAGAAATTCTGAGTGGATGTGATAACAGTGGTTCCCTGGATACATCTAAAGAAAACAGAACTCAAATAGCAAGCATTTATGTAATGCCTATGATGTATCTGTCAAGCATGCTACATAGACTATTATCTTTAATCCTCATAACAATTTTGTAAGTTAAGTTCTGCTTTTTTTCATTAATAGATGAGGAAACCAAGGCTCACAGCCAAATGCCACAAGGCTAAAAAGTCACAGTGCTGGGTTAAGCCTTTTTGCTCCAAAGCCTATTCACTTTCCATTATACCAACTAATATCTCAACAGAAATCAATTTTTAAAAGCTCAGCATCAAATTCTTTTTAGTACTAATGTAGTAATTTATATCATTTATTAACATAGTCATGATGATTTCAGAGGGCACTCTGAAGGTCTCTCAAATGAAATGTGAAAGTCATTTGAAAGAAACATTTTCTTTGTAACTAGTATTAGTCTTGGTGTTATGTGAAAATAAAAATATTTATATCTAGTTAAAAATATAAAATTAAATCCATTTTTACTCTCACTATACTCAGTGGAACTAGTAAACAAACTAAGTGACCAGTAATTGAATGTGTCGTTCAACTAAGAAAGACAAATAATCATTCTCATCTGTTCAAATAATGTGCTGCCCATGTGTAAGCACAGACATAGAACAGCTATCCCTTAGGGGGACTAAAATATTTATGTCAAAAAAAAAAATAGACAGGACATCAGAAACTTGGCGGAGTGAGAGATGTCCCCAGATCTCTCCCCTTGAAATAACAATAAGCTGAACATCTAAAACTCAACAAAAAACACCCAAACTACACACCAGCACATCTGAGCATGGGATCTGTGCATAAGAGCTACCAAAATCATGGTTTGGAAGATGCTGTCATGCTGTCTTATGTACAAATTCCAGGGAAAGCAGAGAGGAGAAGTTAAAATTCTCATTCAGCTGAGGTAGATGAAAAAGTCAAGTGAGATGGATTACGTTCCCTACTTTACACTACTGTAGATTTCTAGCATGTGAAACTTGATCTAGAGCAAAAATTCCTTCTGTGGAAAGAAATATTTAACTGCCCAGGGCAAAGGGAACAGAGTTACCCCAAGTCTATGCAGTGTATAGTGGACAAACTCAATCTATCTCCTCTCTGAACCTAGGGGCTCTCGAGAGGCTGTGGGAAGTATGTCATTCACAGCCAAAGGTCAGGTTCTTAGAAATGTGGGCTTGTAGTGGGCTGAATAGTGGTCTTTCTACCCTACAAAGACATATTCATTGGAACCTATGAATGTTGGAAATGGGGCCTTTGCAGATGTAATTAAGGATCTCAGGATGGGATCATCTCATCTTGGGTTATCTAGTCAGGCACTAAATCCAATGATAAGGATTCCTATAAGAGAAAAGGCAGATGGGAATTTGGGCAAAGATAGAAGACCATGTGAAGATAGATGCAGAGGTTGGAATTATGTGGCCACAAACCACAAACTCCTGGATCCATCAGAAACTGGAAGAGGCCAGGAAGGATTCTCCCCTAAGAGCCTTCCTTGGGAGTTCAGTCCTGGTGACACCTGGATTTTGGACCCCTAGCCTCCAGAACTATGGGAGAATAAATCCCTATTGTTTTAAAGCAGGAAAACAACAACAACAATAACAACAAACTTCTTAAAATGTTCCTTATAAAGGAGTCAGTAATTTAACACAAATCGTTTCTTCTATCTAAAGGTAGTATCAATTTATTTTCTATGGAAAATTCTAGAAATGGTTCAATCTGATTCTCTATCAGTAATCATAAATCACTCTACATATATGACTATACACAAATTTTTATTACATTTTCATTTCGAAGTAGTATATTTGCTTAATAATTATCAAAGCATTATAAATACATTTATTTCCTATTATATAAAAGCAAATTTCTCAGCCCACAAGCGTATTTGGACTCTCAGTATTTACTAACTCTTTTTCTATATTCTGACTACTTTTCTCCTTTTGCCTCAGGATTTATAGAGGTAGAAAATAGAAATTGAATTACAACTTGGGGAGTCTAGACAATATGTGGATTCTAGAAGTTGCTTAATGATAGCTCTTAAGATTTCATCCAGGACTTCTAGATTGAGAATCAGAAATGAAAATAGTATATCAACATTTGGCAAGGAAAGTATTAAGAAAAAAATGTATAGAAAATTTATGATCAATAAGCTCTATGGAGACTATTAGTCAGGAGCAGACAGGAAAAGAAAGAAAAGATGCAACTGGACTTCCCAATAGCAAAAAAATTACTACATTATTTTATCTGCTCTTCATTTTTCAAATAATCCATCTACCAAGTTACCTAGTTTTATATATATATATATATATATATACACACATATATATATTATTTTTAATTATTTAATAAATATGCCATATATACTTTTGTATATCCTTTCTAGTTTGCTGTATGTTACATTAATTCTTTTAAGTCTTATAGCTGCTGCTTTAAAACAAAAGTCAATCCATTACTTATTCAAATTGATTTCTATATCATCTATAATTATTCAACTATATTGAGTTTATCTCACTCCTAATCTTTTATTCTAAAGTTTATGTCTGAAACAACAGAGAAAGACAAGAGAAAGAGCACATAAGTAAAAAAGATGTTACAAGATTATGGTTAGAACAATAGAAAACTGGAAGATAGAAAATGAACACACAATGCAATATACATATGATGTATTATTAAATTGTACACTTGAAACTTATATAACTTTATTAACCAATGTCACCCTAATAAATTTAGAAAAAAAAAGAAAATGTGTGCAAGAGGTAGAAAACAAGGAAATATCCATTTATGATGTATAATCACTGGGAAAAGAAAAGCTTCGAAAAATGTTCTGAATTGCTCTATAATGAGTCTTTATTGCATATAGCATAGGACCAAAGTTTTTTCTTTACGTTAATGTTCTCTATACCTGGACACATTTTTTTTTCACCATGGTCCAGCCAAAATTGAACTTATAATCTAAACATAACCACTTTTTAAATTTTAAGTCATCACTCATCATCTTTTTACCTCTCCTCTCCCTTATCTTCATCTAATATTCACACAAGTACCTATGTGCTTTGTCAAATGCTAACCCCTCTATTTAAGCATCTAGTTTGTCTGCATTTTGGCTCCTTTGCATATCAATGACAGTTCCCACTCTCTTAGGATTTGTGCTTCTCTGCATTGCATGTTCCATATCTACTGTGTATCTTTCTCGAGATGTTTCCTAGAGTGCGAGAACTCTCCTGCCTTAGACTGAGACCCTTCAATACAGGCAATTAGAAATCCATGGTGGCTTAGGAAACTTAGTTGCTTTATGGTTATAAAATATATCTATGAAAACTCTAATAAAACATGAAGTAGTGATGCTTTGAGTAATGTTATTCTTTTCTCTCATTATTTATTGAATTGGCAGGACCATCACACCAATGGAGTCATTTCCCATTTTTTATAGTTTATATGAAAGGCATATGTCATCCTTTTTTTCATTTCAACTACTTTTGGATAGTGAAGGGACGGCAAAGCACACGGTGCCTGGTGAAGCCACAACCGTGCCCTGCATATCAAAGATTTTCACAAATTCTAAAACCAAAACCAAAAAAAAAAAAAAAAAATCTGCATTTTACTAAGATGAGCCCATTTCAGTAAATGACACCAATTCATAAATCGTTCAAGCAAGAAAGCTGGTTTAAATACTTATCTTCTCTTTTCCTCACCTCTTCGTTTCTTCACAAAAACATCACAGAAACTTTTGATTATTCTACTTCTAAATTGGTCTTGAATCCATCCATTTTTATCTATCTCCACTGCTGCAATCAGAATTCAAGCTATCGTTATATCTCTCAGCAGACGACTAAGTAGCTTCTTAACTGGTCTCTCAATTGTCATTCCCCAAAACTTTCAATTCGTTTTTCATATTGTCAGCTAGAGAGATTTTTTAAAAGAAAAAAAAAATCATGTTTCTTCCCTACTAAAAATCCTTCAATAACGTGCACTTTAAATAAAATCCAAGCACAAGGCCGTGCCCATCTTCCCACCCACCGGAACCTGCACCTTGTTCCCTGTTCTCTGGACACACAGGCTGGTTTCAGCAGCTTGTGCGGATCAAGCTTTTCTTTCCCAGTTGCTCCTCCTGTCTCACATACGTAAGCTGGCTTTTAACAGAAGATAATTTCACTAATATCTAAAGTTTGTACACGAAACTTTTGTGCCAAATTGTTTTCCTCAAAGAATATTTTAATATAAAATTGTTACTTTTTAGTGTGTGGGGTATGATTTATAATATGCAAAGATCCAGTTTTACCAACTTTTAAAAACATTCAAAAAGTTATGCAAAATAGAAAGAGAAGATAATTGTAAAGCATAACTAAGTTTCCTATTGTTGTATGTGATACAATGTCCCTCTTATGTTTTGCCCTGTGACAGGACCTTCACAGTCAAAGTGAAAGGGAAGAGCCATCGTCTTCATCTCAACCATCACCATTACCGTCATCAGCATCATCATATAATCATATTTAACATCATCTGCACATGAATAGTCAAACTCAGTGTCCAGTGAGAACAGCTAAATAATTTAAAGAAATTTTAGTAAGACTATTTTTATATTTGAAATGTTGGGTCTCTTTATATGTCTTTAAATGGTACCTTGAAATTTTCATCAGTTTGACCAAATAAAAATAATGCACAGAGGCTTGAAACTAATTAAGATTGGCTTGTATATTGCAGATACTTTTCAGATGACAGCTAACAGAGTTCTCATCAAATGTGAAAAAAATATACTTCATTAAGTAGAATTTACTGGAAGAGCACCAATGAAGCAGAATCATTGGATTTGGCCTCATAAATATTTCTTGTTTATTTCACACAATAAGTCAGGAGAGTAATTGGAAAAACTCACTTAAAAAGTGTAATTTTTGCTTCATTTGAAGGAGACATATATTTGTTATATGTTGACATATGGATTGTTCTTTCTATATCAGGTAATACTTTCATCATCAAGTTAAATCCTTTACATTTTACATGTATTTTATAATGATTCATCAAAATGACACCTTTAATCTCAGCAGGTAAGCATCAAATCTTAAAGACTTTTGTTTTAATAAGCTTCTTTTAGTTGACATGTGCTATGGATGGAACAGTAATTAAGAATCGTTATACCATCTTCAAAATTGTTTCTTATGCCTTTGGGCACTCAGAATTCTTATAGGCTTGGTCTAACCTCACTCAGGAACATCAAAAATAATCTCTAAAAACAATGGTTTTTAATCAAGCCCGAACACAGAATTACCTAAGATTTTATTTTATTTTATTTTTTTTATAAACCATAGCATTACTCCCAAATTTTAATTCTTATTTCTTGTATCTAAAGTGTGGCAGGCATTAGGAGTTTTTAAAAGCTTCTTAAGTAACATATAGTCAAGTAACATACAACAAGGATTGAGAACAGACATGATCCTTTGAAAGTTAAAGCCAAGAAAACTGAAGTGCTATGAGATTAAATATCTTTCCTTGGGACACAAACTATTTATTGATGAGAGCCATGTCTTAAACCTAGGAGGACTGATTCCTACACCAATATTCTTTTCACAATGGTATGTTACTTTCTCAAATAATGATGAAGAATGGAAACCAATATAATAAGGTCATATCTCTAATAAACCATGATAGAAGCATAAATATCATAAATTGAGGTAATTTATCTTATTTGTATTAGAATATAAAAAATAAAATTTGATGCAGACAATGTACATATTGAAATAACTCACTATCTAGGAGACAAAGAGAAGATTAAACAAAGAATTGGTTTGGAAAACCTCACAGCTTAAGGAAGATCAAGGTAAATTGTTGCTTTGTAGGAACGTGGAGACTCTGGTAAGAATTTGATTACTCTACACCAAAGTAGGTGTACATCCTTGTTTCAGGTCATATTATTTGACCTATCCTTTTAATTCGTTTTCATTCTTTTAATTACCAGGTTTCAATTGCTATATTTATGTGATTGAATGATGTTATTTAATAATGTCCCATAAAAATTTTAAGTAATTTTTGCTTTTTATCACAATCTTGTTTTCTCATGAGTAAGTCAGTGAAGTACATATTTGTGTTCACACAGAAACTGGATTTTGGATCTTCTCTGATGACGTGAGACTTTATTTAATTTGGGGTATTTTATTCTAGTTGATTTATTAACTTTCATAGAATTTGTGATTGTTTTCATGTAGTCAGGATTTGTGTGTATGTATATATGTATGTATGTATTTAATTTCTTTATTTCTAAAGCTTCACATTGTGCTCAGGTGGGTCCCACTGACCTACCCACAGTTTCTTTCCATGATCCAATATTTAGATCATTCTTAAAGAGCAGCATGTGTTTATTAGCAATAAGATTAATAGAATATATTTGTGTTGACATTATTTTTTTAACCTAATGATTATTTTCAGATGGCATTTCAAAAAGTTAATATTGTTAGAGACATGATGTTTCAGTCTCTGTTTATTATTTTATGTCCATGAATATTTAAGTGTTTCCTTTTAGATATGAATGTCACAAGTAATAACCTTGGCATATATCCAGGCAACAGAATTCCAATTTGGATTCACAATACACAAACCATAAAATAGTAAAACAAAGCAGCAATTCTATGTTTAAATTATGTTTGTAAAGAAAATATATTTGCATTTTTAACTTATCATGTAGGTCATTCTCTCATTTAAATTACAAAGTGAATGTCTTCTTATCCCAAAGACATTGGGAAGTCTTTTGAGAATAGCTATGCTGAAATGGGAATAAAACAGGACCTGAAATTAAAAAAAAAATAATTCTGTGTTCCTGCTTCTATTCTATGACTGTACGGTGGTAGACGACTTTCTGCCTCTCTCAGCTTCAGTTTTGCTTGCATAAAGTTGTCGAAGCTATTCCTTGACCATATGTCCATCATCTCAATATCATAATTGCTTGCTGGGAGGATGAATTGAGAAAAAGTATATAAACTATATTGTAAACAACAAAATAAAATGCAAATGAAGTATAAAATAAAAACGATGCCTCAATCAAGAGATTAGCAAAAAGAATTACACAAAATTTAGAACACAAACTATTCTACCATAAAAAAATAGGATATTTGGAATTATATTTTGAAAAACTGACAAGTAATCCATAATTTCCTTAACTTTCTTGAAATTCTGCTTGGCAGCGAGAGTTACAGACTGCATTGGTGACTAAGGTGAGCATGTGAATACTAATGAGCTCCCTACGTGGAGCACAGTACAAACCACATTCCTTGCTGAACTACAGATATGTACTAGAGTATTTATTTTTCCATCTTTTCTTGGAGGGTTCTTCTGGTAGAGCCTAACTAACAATAGTAACTAATATTTGCATAACACTTCACAATTTACAGAATGCTTGCACAATAATTATAAGAAGAATGAAAACTCAATAATTTGGAAATCTATAAATATTCTCAGTAATTTTGTCAAGTACTTGGACAGAGTTTAATTTTTGGGACATGTAACTTAAAATACTTAACTCATCTATTTCACAGAGTACTGAGGATCAAATAAAGAATAATAATAATTATAATAATGGCAAGGTAATAGTCCATATCTATATCTAGATATATTTTTAAATAGCATACTTAAAAATTAATAAAACACATTAAAAATTTATTTGAAAACCATAATTTTCAATTTCAGAAGTCAAAGGTTTTTATTTTCTGGATTATTAACATTTTATAAAATCTATAAAATATATCATAATGATAAAAAATTAACTAATTTCTATTTATTTATTTTAAATATTATTCATTTATTATTTTAACTGATATTTAGTCTTAGAAATATTTTTGATTAAATTGTATGAAGAGGCAATTTTGGAAATAAGCAAATGGGTAGATTGCTCATTTAACATTTTTTACCATTCATTGTATCTTATAGCTCCAGGTGGCCTGTTTTTTGTTTGACACAGAAATTCAAAAGCAATGAAGGTGAGTGCAAATATCTTTGTACTTTTAAACAGCAATCACTTATTCCTATTTAAAAAGCTATTCCTTGGCCATATGTTTATCATCTTGTTTCATGACACAGAATTCCCTGTTCATCCTTCCTCATCACTAGTTCCTGCCATAAACTTCCATTTCTTGAAGTTCCTTACTCTGAAATAAGTAATGTTAAATCCTTGAAGTGATTTTAATGAGTAAAATTTTCACTAATAATCAATATTAATAGACCAGGTATACATATGTGACTAAACAAAATATTGGTCCTATATATTTTTATAGGTGTATGTGTGCATGTGTGAGTGTGCGTGCGTGCATGTGTGTGTGAGTGTATGTATGTGTGTTATCTGTCATTAATCAAAGATCTGGGGAATTTCTGAAAATGAACAATTTCCACTAAGGCTTACATTTCTGAATTTATAGCTACAGATGGCTCTCAACAGATGTATGTTAACCTGAGAGATTATGCTTGATTGGTTTACAAAATTTAATGTAAAAACACCCCTTTCTTTCTATAACGTACATATAATAAATAAATATAGAAAAAGGTAAAGGGGATCAAATATATAGTGAAAGAAAGAGGTTTGACTCTGAGTGGTGAATCTACAATCCAATATATAGATGATATATTATAGAATTGCATCCTGGAAACCTATATAATTTTATTAACCAATCTCATCCCAATAAATTTAATATAACTTTTTTTTCTAAAAATATATATAATATATGAGAATCTGTGCAATAAAATAAATAAATAAATGTCTATATTTTTTATAAACATATAACAACTAACATATTAGGCAAAATGATGAGGACCTGTAGTGAAACAAATAACTTTTAATTACTTTGAAGAAAACTATTTCTCGGAATAAGAATTGTATTTTAAGCTCATTAAGTGCCAATTTCTTGGTTTTTTTCCCCCCAAACCTTATGTAACATAGACTACTATTATTTACCTACTACATACACAGTAAAATGAAGAAAAACTCTGATTAACTGAGTTATCTATATTTAAATGGTATATCATAAGGAAAATGGGAAAAACCTTCAAGATAAAATAAGTAAACCATAGTTTTATAAATTTCTAAATTGAGGCATCCAACATGAAAAAAGCTAGTAAATTTAATCAGCTTAATTGCATTTAAAACTAGAGGGGAAAGAGTCATTTCTAAGAAAACAAACAAACAAAAACATGTGCAAGGCATTTCTCAAAATTTATATGTTATAGATTAATTTTCATAGATGTAACTAAATAATTCTGAAATTTATATAACAGCTGCAATATTAATAAAGTCAGACCTTGCACAGATAGCTCAACAAAGCAAGGCTAGATGGAAATGGACGTAAAATTTTCATCAGGACTATCCCGAGAGATATGATTTCTGTGGCTCTGTGCTGACTGGCAGACATGTCTTCCAAATGGTTCAACTACTTTATTCTCCATGGTCACTCATTGCAGTATTGTACAGAATATTGTACTGAACATTGATTATCTTTAATGTGTTCTCAGATATAGAATTTTATTAGGTGCCAGCATAATTAAAAGTCATACTTCTTATTCGATATAGGCTACTAATTTATTTTTGACATCTTACTATTTACTAATTCTTTTTGAAGAATTGTCAGAAGTAGAAAAAGCCAATGTACTTGGCTACTTTTTAACCACTGCTTTTTAATATCTTAAAAAAAAAGAAAAATAAGAGCCAGAAAATAGTCTCAAAATGAGAATATAATCTGTGAAAATATATATAGCTACAGGACCTTTTCAAATTTACCCCCCTGCCTTCCGATCTCATTAAAACTTGACCTTTTTAAAAATTTTCTTTGCAGATGTTTTCCTCTTTTCCTCTCTCACTCAGTGAATACTCCTGTCTGGAAGTTTCTCAATGAAACATTTAGAACACTGACACGCCTTTACTTCATGACTGAGTGCTTTCTCAACTGTTTCTTTGAGAAACATACCCTGAAGTAATGGAATGCTAACATCTTTCTTTTACTAATGCTCTAGAAGTTTCTGGAATCTTGTGAAGTCTCACAGTCCTGCTGTTAACCCCATTACTGCTAATTCCATAGGTAAGACTGATGTCCCTGTGGGCAGTCTCACCCCTTGGTCCCTCAGTTTTGTCATTTTTCTTTAGCAAAAACTTCTCTCATTATCCCAGCTATGACTCTTTACCATGGACCATGTCTTGCGATGACCCTCTTTCTTTCTCCTCTTTGTTAAAATGGAAGAAGGACTCCTCTTTGTGACAAAAGCCTGGCTTTCCTTATAGATTCTGAGTCTTCCTTTGTCAGGATTTCAGAGATGTCCTTTCATTTTTTTCTCTTGCATTTAAATACATCTGTCTATACTGGATCTCCCCATTAATCTAGTCCAAGTAAGTGAATGGTGATTTAATTCTAGCCTGTGCACTGCTTGCTAGCACTGCTTCCTGGTACAGGACTATAACCTCCTGGACACGTACTTTGTTCTAGTTTGCACAAAGGTACGAACTATATGGACTAAGATCGCCCTTACAGAGAATCAATAAATGATGGCTGAAGTAAAGAATTTACATGTGGCAACAATAAAAAATAACCGCATTCGAAGAAATTAAATTAAAAATCTTTTAAATTATTTTGTTGTGTAACAATTACTCTAATTATTGGCAGTATCTGAACAAATAATTTCAGTTGTATTCACACTAATTAATTTGTGTGCCTGAAAGTTTTTCTTAATTGTAAAAATGTTAATAACAATATAAAAGGTAATTGCTTTGTCTGACTTAGAGATAATTCTGTTTCATAGCTTTTGTGGAGAAACAACTCTCATTTTAAAAATGGTCATAAAATAATTAATTGCTCATTTGACATATTATGCTATCTACTCAAGTTATCTACTTGGCACAAATTGGACTTCATAAAGTCTTTTACATGAATGGGCCCGGTTTTACTTTGCTTCTTGGTCTGAGCATTTGTTTCATAAAAAAACTGTTAATGATGATAAGAATACAAGAAAGTATCTGAGTGGATCAGTGACCGTAAATTAAAAATACATCTTACAACATATCTCTAACCAACAGATTGGCAGAAATATCATATTTAAATAAAAGGTCAGTAATACATCATCAATAATCTAGCACAAAACTATGGCATTAGATGGGAAAGTAGAAGGCTGTTAGCTTTTTCTTTAATGTGAGTAGCATCCCAGAATATAGAGGAAAAGGTATGATGCAGGAAAACAGTTAGGCACAGAAAGAGGGTGTTTGATTATCTTAACTTACATTTTTAAAATATGTTTTTTGTTAGAACTATCTTAAATAAGAAACTATTCCACAATACAAAATCGTGCCCAATACAGTAGTCTGGAGTAGGGCGGGGCTGGTGGTGGGTCAGGGAACCAGATCTTTATTGTTAGGCTCATTAATTGATGGGAAGTGCTGCCACGTTGAGATATCAAAATATTTGATAGATATATGTCTCAGCAACAGATTTGTAATTCCTAGGAAAGCAAACCCAGAGAGGTCCATCTGCTGGTGCTGATTACTTTCTCAGCAGAACCACATATCTAAGGTGAATCGAATCTGGTCAACAGCGTATTGAGGTCAATTTTCAATAAACTTCAGTTTTTTCTGGATGAACCTGAGGTTGCCACAGATGACCAAGGTCATTCCTCCATCTGTTTCTGGTGAAAGTTTTCTGTTCACTGTGGTTGGGATGCAACGTGACTCATTTACAAGCAAAAGATCATGCTGCAAAGGCCACAATATGCTCAATTAATTTAATGTACCTGAGGAGAAGTGTTAGCAAACTTTCTATTTGGTAGCATGTTGATGCAACAATCTAATCATATAAAACATTTAAAATCTCAGGAGATGCCTTTTGCAAAAACTGAAAAAGTTATAATGGTGAACTCAATTTAGAAAACTGAAGTCATTTTTTTAAATGACTCATCACACACATTAAAATCTATCTTATATCCTATCTTATAAATATTGTTCATAGCAACAAAAGTATTTTGAAAACAAAAGATTTTTATGACAATGGCACTTAAAGACTATGGGAGTGAACATACTAAATCCAATTAAGTACAGGAAAATAAGTATCTTGAAAACTGACTTTTCTAATCTCGTGTTCATGAATAGATTAATACCACTGTAACAGGTTAATTTTGGTAATGAGTACACCATAATATTAACTAACATATATTAAACAATTGATGTAGGCTGATTCCCAAACCGAAGATGCAGATTCAGGAAATCATAAGGAAAATTAAGGATGTAGTAAAGGGAATATGTACCTAGAAAAATTGGAAAGAGCTAGAAATGATAGTTCCAAATGCATTCTATTGTATAATATCAATAACAGAAAATTTTAAATTTCTAGTTACTGCTGAATCTTAGTTAGACTAGTTTCATCTTCTGAGACTCAGCATGGTCTTCTATTTTGCTGTATGGATATTACCTACAGACAAGCAGTGAAGGTAACACTCTTTATTCTTCTTCTATACCTCCAAACTGAAATGTGGCTATGATAATGTTCAAAAGATACTACTGGCTTAGACCTTGGGCTTCTGCAATAAAAATCTATGAAGCCACTTGCATTGAAATTTGGCTTCCCACTACATTAGTATGTTAGCACTTGAGCTGTCAACAAGATTCTTCACTCCTTTAAGAACAATGTTTAGTGTTTGTCTTCTCTAGAACATTTGATATAATTTTAAACACAAAATAAGATTTCAAGAAAAGTTTATTGATTTATTGATAAAGAGAAGATGTATAGAATATGCATATTTGTGAAGAAATAGAGAACATCCAGGCTAGGAGTTAGTATTACAGAAAATCTGAGAGCTTGTCCAATTATGGGTCATGATCATGATCTTTAACACTATCTGGAGGAATTTCCCTGCCCTCTTTTCTTGTATGATCCATCCCAATTGATCTAAATATTCTACAGTTTTCTAGAGGAAACTCAATGCAGAATCAAATCAGAATTAAACAGAAAATGTTTACATACATAACAATTTTAAATGATAGTTTTTTCCCCAGATATTTCAAAGACAAAACAACTTTTTAAAATCTAAATATTAACTTTCTAAAAATGTATGCTCACTTGTCTATTTGGGACTTATTATTTCAGCTTGTAAGTGTATTGGATAAGAACAAAGGGAGAATAAAAAGAAAAGGAAGTTAAAAATTGAGAGGTGTGGTCAAGATCCAATTTACATTTTATAGTAGAAAATTCAGTGAAAATAAGTGAATAATAAAAGGTTTCAATAATCTGAACTCTGATTTAATGAGCTATATTAATTTCTCCATCTGGCAGACTTCCATAACAAATAAAGATAGTTATTAAATGCTGTTTATAGAAAAACTTAAAAATCTATTCCATAAATAGTACTAATATTGGTCAATGTTTAATTTTAATGCAAATAGTTTGCATTTTAAGTAGTAGTCATTAAAAATCTGAGGCAATATTTGTAAATATAGATGATCATATATTCAGAATCATATTAAACCTTTACTGACTTACAGATACTATTAAAAATTCATTCTCAAAATATTCTAGCTTTGGACTAGATCATTCAAGATATATTAATACTTCATGTTATAAATGCCTAGTGACTGGTACCTGCAGAGTCCTATCATTTTAGTTTTTTTTTTATAAGTAGAATCACTCATCAATAAACTGTATAGAATATATCAGAGAAAGCATATTCATTTCATGTACCATGGTGTTAGGCAAAGAGAAAAGAAAAGTTTGCTTTGGAGAAACAAAACACTCTACAAACAAGCAAGTTATCATTTAAAAGAGTATTAAAGCACAGTAAGGGTTAATTCCCTTTATCGGGTTCATTTTAGCTATGGTAAATGAATAAATCTTTTAATAGAAGTAATTTTTCATGTACATTGAATATGACTACTTAAAACATAAGAAGCAGTGAATAGTAATTTTTTAACGGTAATAAAGTACTCTGAAAATAAAAAAAAGAAAAATGCTACTTAATTGCTTAGTGTCAGATAATAAAGAAATGACCTCATATCGTCAGGGTATTTCTGCCTCAGAATGTCCATTTATATGTTAGTTGGCAGCCTCAGCCTCCCTTTGGCAATGCTTGCATGAAGGGTCAACAGGCCTGATGGTGCAGTATTGCACTTTGATGAGTCTGCACGCGTTGTTTGATGATTATGTTTAATTCCTAGGTCATGCAATATCCTTGGGAACTTTTTTTTGGTCAGCATTTGCTACATCTGAATTTAGTTACTGTGAATATGAGACCATATGTTTTATATTCTTCAAGAATATTAAATTCACAAATATGTCAACCTCTACTATCTATGAGAACAATATGCAACAATCAACAGCACCAAGATACACCAGCATAGCAATTTTGGTAAAATTGAGAGTAAATATGTCATTACGAATCAAATTTTAATAACATTTTTTTCACAAAAATGGTTTTAAAATTAGCATTTTATTAATGGGTACTCTTCAGTGAGAGAACACTAACTTTATTTATTTTTTGGAGGTTGCATTTGCCTGTAATCTAAATTCAAAATAAAATGCCTAATACTCAGACCATTGGCTTAGCAATATAATTTCCTTTAATTATTCATTTTTGAATAAAGTTTTTATTTATTCCCAATAATTTTCTTTGAGTAAAGGAATACAACTTTATAGTTAATGTAAATGATCATGAAGAGCCTTCTTAAAATTAATGAGGTAAAACGGCAAAGTCATTTTTACTATTGGTTTCCTCTCTTCTTTGTAAAACCTCTGCAAACATTGAAATTTTATATTCTTGAAAGTTTTAAAATAAAGTCTATATACAATGATGAAAATTGTCAGCATAATGTTTATGGGTTGGGGCTGATAAGTAGGACATGAGCTAGAGTTATAAACTGATAAACGTTAAATTTCATACATAGCTTTTACAGACCATTTTTTTTGTGGTCAAATGATCTTGTTTTAACACATTTCACTCACTTTAATGTTTCCATTCTTTAATCCCCACTCCCTGATAATCCTTATCTGACTGTTTCTCCATTAATCTTTATTATATTAAGAATGAACTTCTTGCAGTTTCTTTACTGAACTACTTTCCCTTCATTACCAAGAGAAGGAAAAACATCCTGTGTACATGAAAATGAACTCAAAATATTTAACACAAATATGGCAAGTGTCATCTCATTCATGAATGCCGATGTCTCCCAAGTTGTCACTAATGTACGCCTGTGGGCACAACTGTGAAATCACTGTAAGATACTTGTAAAAAGCTCAATAAATGTACATGAACTATATGGAAATGATTTTAGCGTTTTAACACTAAAAAGATCCCTTGTCCAACAAAAATTATGCATTAATTACTCTTCAATTTTTTAAAAAAGAAATAGCTTGTAAGTATTAGAGATAGCTTCAACTAAGTATGGTAGAAACAGCAGCCTCGGCGCCACCTGGGAGCTCTTTGGAGACACAGAATCTCAGGCTCTGCCCAGCCATATAGAATCAGAATTTGCTTTTAACAAGATCTCAAGGTGATTCTTAAGGACTTTAAAGCATGAAAACATTGCTCTAGAAGTACAAGCTACCCTCCCTGTTTTTTTGAAAATACTTTTTCAAAGACTTTTTCATTGTTTCAAATATCTCTCTATAGTACGGTATGGTTTTACATTTGATTCTAAGAAATTATTTTTAAATCATAAAGAAAAAAGGCCAAAAAACCCCCCAAACAAAACTGAACAGCCAATGCAATATCGAAGCAAAGAACAAAGCTGGAGGACTGACACTACCCTACATCAAGACTTACTATAAAGCTACAGTAATCAAGACAGTGTGGTATTAGTGAGATAAAAGATGAATAGATTAACAGAACAGAATAAAGAGCCCAGAAGTAGACCCACATAACTATAATCAACTGATCTTTGACAAAAGAACAAAAGCAGTATGATAGAAAAAGACAGTCTTTTCAATGTATGGTTCTGGGGCAACTGAACATCTACATGCAAAAAATAAATCTAGACACTAACCTTACACCCTTCACAAAAAAATAACTCAGAATAGATCACAGAACAAAACACAAAATACAAACTATAAAACTCCTAGAAGATATCATAGGAGAAAACCTAGACAAATCTAGAGTAAAGCAAATTACTTTTTAGATATAACACCAAAGGTACATTTTTTAAAGAAATAATTGAATAAATGTATTTCATTAAAATTAATAACTAGTCTGAGAAAGACAATGTCAAGAGAATGAGAAGACAAGCCATAGACTGGGAGAATATATTTTCAAAAGACATATCTGATAAAAAAAAAACAAATAAACAAACAAACAAATAAATAAATAAATTTAAAAAAACTGTTATGCCAAATATACGAAGAACTACTAAGTCTCAACAATAAGAAAAAAAAAAAAAAAAAAAAAAACAAAGCAATTAAAAATGGGCCAAAGACCTTGACAGACATCTCACCAAAAAAAAAATATATAGATGGCAAATGAGCATATGAAAATGCACATCACGCCTATGTCATCATACCAGGGAAATATAAATTAAAACAAAAATGAGGTACCCCAATGCACCTAAGAGAATGGCCAAAATCCAAAACATTGATAACAGCACACATGCTGACAAAATCTGGAGCAACAAGAAGTCTCACTCATTGCTTGTGGAAATGCAAAACGGTGCAACCACTTTGGAAGACAGTTTGGCAATTTCTCACAAAATTAAAAACAATCAGCATATAATCCAGCAATTGGGATCCCTGGTATTTATCCAAAGTAGCTGAAAACATATTCACACTAAAACGTGCACACAATATTTATAGCAGCTTTACTCACACTTGCCAGTACCTGGAAATTATGGGCAAGCAAGGATGTCCCTCAGTAGGTGAATGGATAAATTGTGGTACATCCAGACAATGGACCGTTATTCAGCACTAAAATCCCACCGAGGTATAAAAAGACATGGAGAAACCTAAAATGCATATTATTGAGTAAAAGGAGTCAATCTGAAAGGGCTAATTACTGTGTGATTCCAACTGTATGGAATTCTAGAAAGAACAAAATTACGAAGACAGTAAAAAGATCAGTGATTGCCAGGGGTTGGGGGACAGGAGAAGGATGGATGAATAGGCAGAGCACAGAGGATTTTTCTGTCAGTGTAAGTACTCTGTATGATACTATAATGATGGATATGGGTTATCATACATTTGCCCAAACCGTGGCATAGGCATTATCCAGAGTGAACTGTAATGCAAACTATGGACTTAGGGTGAACATGATGTATTGATGTAGGTTATCTATTGCAACAAATGTACCACTCTGGTGGGAGATGTTGATAATGGGTGAGGCCGTGTATGTGTCAGAAGGGAGCAGGGAGATCTCAATACCTTCCCCTCCATTTTGCTGTGATGCTAGGACTGCTTTAAAAAATATAAAGTCTTAATTAAAAATATTCATGGATAAATAGAGTTAAAATATCTTCTTCCAATTATGATATACCTTTTTGTTATGACATACACCTTCACTGACACTCCTCTTTAGTGCCCACGGACCAACTTCACTGAATTCCACTGTGCCCTTTCACTCACTTTGCTTTAGCTATTTATGTATTATTTTAATTATTTAAAAAGCCGGCAGTTTTATTGCATTCACAGACATTAACAGACTATTTACTTTATCTGGAAAATCTTTGCTTTACTCTTTACTTACTAAAAGTGTCTTGACTCAAAACAAACAAACTAAACACACACGCTTTCTCAAAGAAGTCTTCTCTACTTCTGCTGAAAATCTGCAGTAGTCTCTCTACTACCATTCTTTGCATGGAAACCACATTTTTTTTTTTTCAGTCACAGTGCTTATCAGAATTTGCAATGAAAATAATTTTACACTACGGTGATAAACTTTACAAGTCAATCTCTGGTTTATTCATCACTGATTAAAGAACCCCATCTCTTAGAGAATGCCATGGCAACTACACATGTATACCACAATTAGAACTCCATAAAAGTAATGTTGTTTGTAGCAGACATCATGTATATTGATTGGCACCTCCTCTCTTCAAGATCAATATCTACTGATTTATACAGGAACTGAGGAAAAATCTTAAAAGCAACATTCAAGAGAGCTGACTAATGGGGATTTATACGTATGAAGACATGCAGGTGGGTTTGTACTGAGTGGTGAGCTTCACAAAGGTATGGGGGTGAGGGCTATAGGGAAAAAAAGATTCTGAAATGATACTTTAATCATGGGACCAGGATCAGAGAGCTTTATGCAAGAAATAGTTCTGTTTATTGTGTATGGAAGCTTCCTGTTTTGTTCAGCCCATAAATATACCCATATTCATGTAATATCTATATCAATATTTGAGGGAAAAAAATTACATGTACCCTCTTTTAAACTGAGGTATACTTGACATATAACATTATATTAGTTTCAAATGAACAGCAGATGGTTCAATATTTGCATACACTGTGAAATGATCATAATACGTCTAGTTATCATCATTAAAACTATAAATTTTTTTTTTTTTTGTGATGAGAACTTTTGAGACTTACTCTCTTATCAACTTGGAGTGAAATCTATGGTCCATAAATACAGTAGGAACAGCTGTATTCTTTCAGATTAATGGAAGTGAGTACAGTTCTTGGAGCAGTGAAAGTGTTGGCTGGTGACCTGTCGCAAGCAGCATCCTTGTGAGTTATGCAGAGGTAATCCCATGAGCAAGTTTAAGAGGCAGATCTGAGACTCCAGAGTGAAACACTTACAGAAGGAATAAGGGGAGCAGACGTGGTTGCCTGATGCATACCCAGATGACTTGGGTGAAAACGAGAATTTTGCAGTGGCAGTAGCTGAAACATTACACAACACGGAAGCTCAAATATAGGTGACGTTGGTGCAAAAGAGTAGATGTGAGAAAAGCACATTGGAATGGTTTGTAAATGCAGTGACACATCTCTGAAGGAGCTCCATGAAACCAGAGGAGAGAAGGGACCTCCAGAGAGGGAAGATTCATTCCAGAGATCATGGCTGGGATATTTTGATTATGGAAAAGTAGTGTACAACCAGGGTACCACTCCTGTTACACACATTTCTAAACACCCACAGGCTGAGTCATCCAGTGGATGTGTGGGTTAGTGGGTACCAATTAGATAATATCTATGGAAAAAACTGGTCAGGTATGTCTATAATACTGAGAAACAGATATTACATGAATATGAGTATATTTATGTATTTATTTTGTTAATAATTTCTTTTGAAATATGTAGTTCTCAAAATAATAAATATTTCTGTTTATATCTAATACAATTTAGAAATGTAGACTAGCATGGGCTCATGTTTTTCACTATTTTATCAACCAGTTCTATCACATACGTAGCGGCTGGGATGAGGGGTATAGTAGATAAATGGGAATGAAGATGTTGACTATCACTGAATAAGGCTTGACTGTAGAGACATCATTGTGTTAATTAACAATCACATTATGGCCATATAAATAGAAAAAAAATCATTATTTAAAATGCCTGTTATAACAACCTCTAGCAGGGGTGTGTATCATAGCCTTTTAGATAATTACTATTAAGTGGTGATAATAAAATATAAGAAAGCATCAGCAAAGCACCTTGATGGGATGGAAGAATCAAGAGAAATTAGAATAGTCAGTGTGGTATTATTTATGTGAGAGAATCGTTCTGTGAAATCCAAGAGTTCTTTTGTTAGAAATTAAGGCATTAGGATTGACGACAATCTATAGGTTTAGACATTTTGGATTAGTGCAAAGGATAAAACTATATCATTTAGGACAGGTGAGATATAACGAGTATGGGAAATTTATAAAAACATCTAAGTAGTTGACAGGCTATTTAATAAGGTTTGTAAAATTCTTAGGGACCAAGATTTGCTTTGAGGAATGTCTGCCTTATGCTTTCATTTATTCGACGCCCTTTTCAGGCTGCTAAACAACTTTTTTTTTTTTTTACTAAATTGAAGTTGCTGAATTGTGCTTAGTATTAAATTTTTGCTTTCTATTAATGTCTTAATCTGATTTCTAAGTCATCATTTAAGATTTTCCCAGAAATATCACCTGTCAATTTGAGTACCGTTTTCAAAACAGATGGAACAAAAAGACATAATGGTTTTCTAAAGTTTAATATCGAAATGCCTATAAAAGTGAACAAATAGAGAATACCTTCCTACATGTTAGTAAATTAAGAAATTCCTCAGTAGAAAAATTAAATATATCATTTTACAAGATAGAGTATATTTCATCATGATAATAAGAAAATCAATAACTTTCAAAAACAGTATAAATTGTCAACCTGATTTATACTTTAATATAATAATATTGTTTCCAAGAGGTAGCTTGTGATCCTTTGAGTCATACTCTATTATAATGTAGAGGAAACTACACTTTTAGTTAATGTGTTCATTATGAAAAACATATGCACACATAGATAAATTCATGATTTTTGTAACGAATAAAATTAAAATTTGACCTTCAGCCAGTAGATGGAGAAGTTGATCTTATAGTAGATTCACAGTGCTATTAAAAGTCTCTTTGTAACTTGCAGGAGCACAGACTAAAATTGCTGCTGATTCAGGTATTTGGGGATTGTTTTCATGGTTATTTTCTGGCTGCTCTGCAAAAACAGCTCCTCTAGTTACTCTCTGGCATCACCCAAGGGATAGGTATTGTTTTTCAGAGACTATCCTGCACAATCCTTATGTGCTTTGTTTATAGGCACATTTTTTTACTGTCTATTCTATTTTCAAACAAGCTGGAAATGTTTCTTTTCTTCATAAATTATTGCTGAAAGTTTGTATAGTACAGCTTTTTAGGAACCACAAAATGTTTATGAGTAAAGGCACTGAGCGATAGCATCAGCACCTCTCAAAGCAGGAAGAAAATTTAAATTCTTTTTAGGATAAACTGGTTTTCTGAAAAAGGCAACACACATGACATATTCCAGCATGCTTTAAGAAATTATGTGCGCTCACATCCACCTTGAATGAGCTAATAAATAAATAAGTCGATGTACAAATTATCTTGAACAAATTCTAAGATCAAACCCTTAGTCATTTGTTTAGCATATTGGCAGTTTTTCTATATCCGAAAAGATATTAAGAATCCTGAAAATTCTGCATAAATGGGTTTTGGATGTTGTTTCTTTACGCTAGCATTTTGCTTGTAAAAATGTTCATGTGTAGACAGCTAACTATGCATAATAAAGCAATACATGAAAAAGCAAGAAAACTACATGAGATTGTAGCTGACTAAGCTTTATATTTAGAAAAGTGAGTTAATGTTTTAATAAAATTGATAATAATAAGTAAATGCTAAGATAATGGAAATACAGGACATGGATACTATAATAAAATTACTTTCTTTAAGCCAAATGACAATTTGAAAATACATGTACTCTATTAGAGATGTCAAAATAACTATTATCTATCACTTTGTTTTGACAGTTCAACAATTCCCATTGTCTAAAAATACATGCTTAATCTTTGCTATGTTTAAATGCATTAAAACTCCATATAGGCAAAACTAGAGATAATTTTTGAGAGAATTGGTTGTGGCTAATATGTACTCATTTATTAAAAATATAGTTCCTTTTTTACTTTACATAACTTATTTGAATCCCAAATTATTTTAATATATCATTTATATTATTCGATTTAACAAATATTTATTGAAAGCCTACAATTTGCCATTAGTGAAAAAGATGCACCATCTCCCTGCTCTGAAAGAACTTTCCTTTTTTGTGAATAAGATAGATAACAAACCAAAAAATATAGACCCAAATCATTACAGATTACAAAAGAAAATATAATAAAGTGATGATGCAGGGGTGGGAAAGTCTTAGGATATTATTAAAAAAAAAAAACTCTCAACAGTACATTCGCTATGTTGCCATTTGAGAAATAATTGTATAGAAAAATAGGCATACACATTTATACACAAATTCACATACATGCTTAGTCTTCATACAAATAAATGGATATCTCTTTAAAGAAAGCAAATGTGATAATCTCTGAACATAACAGTGATTTATGGATGGGTCTTTTGTTCTTGTCTGTTTTATTTCCTTTTGCTTTCCTATTGTGCACGCTTTTGAAACTGACATTGTAAAAGTTTTATGTTGAAAAAGTCATACCCATCTATAAAGAAAAGCAGAAGAATTAACTGAGTTGAAGCAGTTAAAAAGTCAGTATTACTGTCCCTGGACTATTGTTCATTACTGGGATCTAAGAAAAAAAAAGTATTTAGCATGAAAGCATTAATGATAAGTGCTTTTAATTTTTTTTTTTTTTGTGATTCTCGATAGATTCTGGTAAAATATAGTCTTTTACAGAATGGTAGACTACAGGAGAAAAAAAGGAGTTAGATTCAGAAACACTTCACATACGTTTAAAAATACATATTTCCATAAGACCTAAATCTGCTAAGGAAATGCTTATAAAATATTGGAGTGCCATTTAACACAAATTGGAAATTATTTACATAGTTCTTACAATAAATAGGAATTTCACTGTATGTAATCAAATTGGTAAATATAATCATACAAATGCATTCATAATTACAATCTAGGGTATGTCTAAGATGGGAAACGATAGTACAAAGACAAGACCATTATATTAGTTTAGAAAAGATAAAGTTCTAGTCTTGACTTTTTCTCTAAAGCTATATGAACAGATCCTTTGACTTCATAGAACTTCACAACATTCATCTATTAAAAGAGACTTGGATAAGATGACCTTTAGTTCCCTTCTATGTGAAAGCCTATGATTTTATCATGTAAATATAATAGATGAAAAAGTATTTCAATTTTTTCTTGTATTTTTAGATACAATTTTAATCCCCTATGTTTTTAAAGCTTGCAGATTCAAATAGAAGTAAACTTAGTCCACGCTCTTATTTTATGGACAAGGATACTAGTGCTCAGAAACATTAGGTAAGTCAGCCAAGATTTCAGAGTTATGTAGTGGTAAAGACTAAACTTGAACTTAGTTTTAGTAAACTGTCAGGCTGCAAGTTTGATAGAATTCCATGATAGAGGCAACCAAATCCAAGTGCACTGTTTTATTTTATTTCATTTCTTTCTATTTACAATGTATTTTGAATTAAGATGAAAGACTTGTAGGAACCAACTTACATTAGAAATCTTATATTGCTAATAATGTTGAACAATAATAAGATTCTCCTAACGACTGTGAGAGAAGACGAGCTCCCGATATTTGGAAGAGAAACCCTCCATCTTCTGGCTCGTGTTCCCCTAAAGTCAAAGGAGGAATCCTAGCCATCCTAGTCATGAGAGATCACATGCATAGGAGAAAGGACTGGAGGAATACAACAAGCTGGGGTCAATCAGAGCTGCTTTGGTTATTGCCATAGTTAATTTTCTCTAGGGAACTACAGAAAATTGATTAACAAAACAAATAAATAAAATCACAGTTCCTCTGAAAAGGGAAAAATATAAACTACTCTAAGTATAAATCCCCAACCATAGGCATATTGGAGAACCAAGGACAACAACTTGTGTTGAAGATAAAATAATACAAATGATAAACCAATTGAGGAAATGAACTACTATGAGGAAATTAAGAGGAAAAAAAAAGTATCAACTGCAAAAAATAAGATGATTCATGGTAAGCAAACGAAGGGGAATGAAAATACTAGATCAGACCCTTGTGAGTCTGACCCTCATGAGGTCAGCCAGTAACAACAACAGTCAAAATGCTCATGGTCTTGCATTGTTTGGAGGCAGGTAAAAACACTGATTACTTTAGACTCTTTAGATATGCTTTGTAAAACTATAATACTAAGCATTACAAGGATAGAAAAAGAACATTCAACTTCTAAGTTTGAATAGTTCAGAAAGGTAAAAGGAAAACTCAAATCTACAACAGGCATAGATGAAGGAAAAAAAATGGGGAAAATTCTTATAGTCGAGTTAATGAAGATAAGTAAAGAGGAAACAAAATTAAATAAAAAGCTTAAGATATCATTTCAAAGTCCAATTAGTTAAATATAAAAATTAAAATATATTTTCATTTTTAAAAAAGGGATTAACAGATTTCTAGTAAAAACATAAAAACCATAAACTTTTTATATGAAGTATACTTAATTTAAAATTACTAAAAAACTGAAAATACAGTAAAGAAAAATAAATATGCTAAGGATATAGTAACAGTCACTAACCAACTATGTAAGTAGATATAAGGCACTTGCTAAAAGTATCCTGAACACAGACACTTGGTTTTATTTTCTTGCTATTTTCCACTACCTAACATACAGTAAAGAGCCAACAAATATTTGTTGAATAAGTCAATAGATAAATAATAGGACAATAAATACATAAATATCTGAATTAGATGTTTATACACCTAATTCATGAAAATAGTTGTTTCTGAGAAGAGAGAGCAAGACAACAGTAGGAAAAGAAAACTCCATAATTTTCAGTGACTTTTATATTAAAAAATATCGAAATCCATTATCTTAGATATCCCACTTCTTGTCATTTCAAATAATTATTATTAAGAGTAGTAAAGGATATGAACTCATGGTTATCTCCTTATTGTGTTCTTAAGTACATTAACACTGAAATTCCAGAAATGTGAGTGGACGAGTTTTTCAAAAGTATTCCTCATTTGCATGAGTAATGCAAGAGATGTCTGGGAAACCATGTCCTGAAAATAGTTTCCCAAACAAGTTATCTTCAAAGGAGTTTTAATTCTGGTACAGTTTAGCATCAACTATGTAATTCAGATTCAAATTGAACATAAAAAAATTAAAATTTGTCTTCAATGGGCCAATGACCATAGATGCATCACAGAGCTATGCTAGAAGAGCCAATGAAACATTTGACATTTTATAATTAGACTGGTTCTAACAAGCTGATTGCAATAAAGTGCAATATGGTGGAGGAAGTAGTGACTTTTATGTTTATTAAATCCTTTATCATATATTATGACTTGCATGCAGGCCTTTGTAAGATGAGAAAGTCTGAATGTTTAAGGATTGCACAGAACTGCAAATTATGCAGCAGGAAGTGTACTCAATGTGGTCATATGCTTAAGCTATTCCTCGTCAAATAAAGCACTTTGTATTTTATATTTATATATTTAATTTAAATAATAAAGGTCTTTTAAAAGGCAGATAGAAGAATTATTTCTTATTAAAATATGACTTTTTATAACATAGCATATGAACAGTAAAAAGCAATGATATATTGACAACTATAGAAAGATATCCCTCATTCTAGATTTTCTGAGGAATAAATCTACTAGGTGTGTCACTAGAAATAGTAAAATAAAATAAAATTTTTTCCATTTACATTGATTCTTTCAGCATATCAATGAAGTTGTATTTCTAACAGCTTTGCTTTGTTTATCCTGTCCTTATTTCAGGCTAGCACGCGCACGTGTGTGCATGTGTGCGTCTTCATGTCCTTAGCCCCAACAGCCATCATTTATTCTCAGCTATCAAATAGAAGTGTTAAATAGCAAGTTATTACTTCCTTGCTCTGAACGTTCTGTACCAAAGTCTCAATTCACACATGTTGTCTTCACTTGGCTTCATTTAAGTCATACTTTTCATTCTTTTTTTTCTTCCAACTTCTACTGACTTCTGATTAGCTCTGGGATTCAATTCTGCCAGTCTCTTTTGTTGTATTTTTATACTAGAACACTTCTTTTTTTAGTTTAGCAATTTTTTAAATTGGCAATGAGCTTAAAATATTGACATTAAAATTATTCTCATTTAGTTAAGTAGATATTTATTTTACTTATATTTACTTGTTTTAAACTAATTATTACATATCATATGCTTAAAATAATCCAACTTATTAAAATAAAGTATGAATCAAGGCAAGCGTTTCACTGAATTTGTACTAATACCATCTGACAAGTGACAGATTGGGCACACAGAATATATATCACGTTGTACTGTAAATGTTATTTTTGTATTTTGACTGCCTTACTTACTAGATTGAGAAATACTTGAAAGAAACAGGTTGATGTGTACGTTATTTCTGCTTCTCAGCAGCTATAATGGTGCTTCCTTCAAACTGATGGAAAGCTGAGAACCAGAATGGGTGCCCGTGCTGACCCTCAAGTACTTACCACATGTGCATGTGAGAAATGCATTTCCGCCCTCTGTTCTTCTATCTCTCCGTATCCTGCCTCAGCAGTACGGCATCAAAGTAACACCCTTTAAGATCATTTTTCTTTGGTTCCCTAAAGCTAATTTATTTACACGAGGGAAAAAGATTAATCAAATTAAAGTTATGAATAGTTTTGTAATAAATGGTGCATAACGGATGTAGAAGCCAGAAGCACTTTTATCCCGCACCTTTATCCTTTCACAACTCTAAAGAAGGTGACTAGACATCTTTTATACAGTTAACAAAGACTTAGAGTATTTAAAACTTATTTTTCATTATTATTGCTTTTCTTCTTTCAATACTGAAGGTCAGCGATTCCTGACAGAAAACAAGCAAACCGATTTCAACTCCATACTTCTTGCCAAATAAACTTCTTTCTCTTTAAATTTTCACCTCTGATGGTCTTTGCTCCTGATTCAACTTCTTGTCTTTATGCAGTAAATGTTCAATCTACTGAATGAATGTAAAATTTGAGGGCAGGCTCTTAACACGGTTTTAGGATTAGTGAAACCAGAAGAGCAGTTGAGAGCATAAATTCTGGCGGCAGCTTGCCTAGACTTGAATCCTGGAACTGCCACTTACTAATCTTGAGAAACGTATTTAACCATGCTTAGGTTCAGCATCCCTACCCATAAAATAGAGAAAATAGTGGCACCTGTGTCATTGGATTGTATGATGGTTAAATTAGTTGCTATTTATAATATTCCTAGAATAATGACTGGTACAGAGTAAATGCTATATAAATGTTTGTTTTCAAAATAAATAAAACTTATGTGCGCTGGTAGAGTTCCTGGTATTATCTGCAAGATTAATTTAATAATATACTACACTTCCAGATGTCTTAATAAATACCATATAGCTGTTCCCCAGAGTATATTTTATAAATTCATTTTGGTTTAATGCAGCCTGAAAGTAAAACTTGACTCTGTCCACGACTTCTTTTCCTGCAACCTGTAGCTTTTGAAAGCTAAGTAATTTTAAGTTTGGAAATATTCAGGAATAAAGAAATGTAACAAATTTTCTGATATTACTCTTATTTTGAGTTAAGAAATTCAGATAGGGTCATTGGGATTGTGAGTGTAGAAATTTGTGCTAAACACCCTCAGAATACATACAATAGCACAAACACCCTATTCTCTGAGTTTATAATTTCAGTAAAAAATATAAATAATTAAAAAACCACTAATCAATATTAAAAAGTACTTGTTGAACACCTAATATATATTTATGAAATACATGAACACTTTTAAAAGATTCAATAGAAAAAGGCCATAATTATAATAATAAGGAAATATAATGTTTCTGAGTTATCAGAATGAAAGCAAAATGGCTTTAAAAAATTGAGTCTGACGGAAGAATATTTAACTTTGGGTGATAAACACACAATGCAATATACTTGAGACATATTATTGAATTGTATACTTAAAGTCATGTAATTTTATTAAGCAATGTCACCCCAATAAATTTAATACAATTTAAAAAACTGTGTCTTGGAAATGCCTGTTGAAAAAAATGGATGAAAACATATTCATAGAGAGAACAGGGTAGTTGGCTCTTTGGATGGAATAAGATCTACTTCTAAAGGAACAGAATTGGATCCTATGAGGCAATATACTTATTGAAATTTTCTACTTCACATGTAAGGTATGATATGCCCTTCCTGGCCTATTGGGAGAGAGTGTTGTTGCAGATTGTTCAACTTTCAGTTTATACACTTTACAGTTTCACTTGAACAATTATATTCTAGAAAAGGGAAGATTTAACCCTGGGTCATGATTAGATAACAACGGCTGAGGTTATATGAAGGTACACACTCTTTTAGGTTAAAGTATTTTGCCCCCTTAGCTGTGCAAAATTCCTTCTCTTCCCTGACTGGTTTAAGCTGTGGTTTTTCAACAATTTTGTTGAAATTTTGGAGTTCTTAAACATTCAGGTGTTTGCCAGATTACTTTATGAGGTTTACATTTTAAAGAAAAATGCATGAGTTGAAGTTTTATTTTTTCCACCCATTAATAAAAAGGTTAATTATTTCAAATACCCTTTTTCCTTTAAAAGATAAACACTTGAAAGTTTTCCAGGATGTCGGCAGTGAGCAATCATAAAATTCAAACTACCATATCTATAAGATTGCACGTGATCTAGCCCCAGTGTGACTTTCTGCATGTATTCTATGTCTTTCTCTACCTGCCCAAGAAGTTATAGTCGCATTGGACTTTTTCAGTTCCCAGAACACATCGGCTTGTCCTCAGTAAATGACATTTAACTTTTCTGTTCCTTCTGTCTGTGACATTTTCCCTTTAATTTATCGTTGAAATTATTTATTATTCATTTGATCACTTTAGTATAGAAAGAAATAATTTCTAAAATTTTCTTATAAAAATTGGAGGCAACATAGAAATTAAGTATAAAATAACAGAGTAGGAGGAAAGAGATTGGATAATTTAAAATAAAGAAAACCAATCTAATTAATACATTCCAATACAAAATTTGATTCTGAGATAGTGGTGAAAGAACAAAAAAGAAAATTAAGAAAAGCATTAGACTAACGAACTACAATAAAATAGAAAAAATAATTCAACTGAATGCAAAAGGGAGTAATATAATAATACATAACATCCAAAACATCAAGTATGATAAAAGCATTCAGAGATTGATTTGAAAATTCCTGTGGGTCTATGCTATTTACAATAACCTGTATTGTAAACCATTAAGCTTCATTTTATAAATCAAATATAAAGAGAACAGAATTGGAAAAGTCATAACTTTTTCAATCAATCACAATTCAGTTCATTTGGGAGACTTCAGAATGGTTTGTGCTGCCAAAGCAGATATTTTCAAATGCTTTTTTGGAACCTATTTCATCAACATCATATTGCAAAATATGTAATCATCTTTATCAAGACTATGCAGCAGCTCTCATGCTCATAGCAACACCCCCAAATCACTACAAGTTGGCTTCTTCCCGGTTGCCAAGGCTTTTAGTAATCACTACCCTGTGAGAATGCAGCTGGCTTACCATTTGGTAGCCTAAAGAAAAACAATTCAAGCCTTTGCCCAATCATTGGGTTTCCTATTCTATGACATATTGATTTCAAAAACCACATTCTTTCATAACTCGCACCTGCGTCTTTGCTCTTGCAACGGCACAAATTTATAGTCAATTCAAATGAGGGGTAGATTCGCACCCAGGTAGGGGGAAAAATATCACAGGAAGAGCTCAAGTATCTAACAACACAGTTAATACTTTGTGCTTTCTTACCTATCCCTTCATCTGTTTGCCTGTATTTTTTTTTTTAATTTTCAAATCTTTCACTAACATGAATATTGTATTCCTTGCATTCTGCAGATCCTCTCTCATTAGATCTATTAAATTTTATTCTTCTGATTTCTTCCCTAAATATAGGTCATGGTATGGCTCAGGCACAACCTCTGCAGAGTAACATTCAGTCATTTTCTCTGTTCACTGATGAGAGTAGGAAACTATTATCATATTTCAACTGCATATACTTTCGTGAGATTACATTTACAGGCAATATCATTTACCATATACTTAAATAAAAATTCCTTTGAATTTATTAAACTGTAAACTGTACTACATAGGTTCAAAATGGAATTTTAAAATACTAAACAAATTTCTTCTCTCAGAGTCAGAATCTTTCTTTTACAAAATTATAAGAAAATATAATTGCAATCAAAAGTCTCTTAAAGTGATATAAGAGGTAATTAATTACTCCTAATATGTATCAACAATAAAAAATAATAATATCCAATATTGATATATGACTTGTTACTTTCAAGTTCAGTTATCTAGAAATCTAAGCATCTACCTATAAACTCACTTTGAATGAGATCGCTAAATGGATCAAAGGAACTTCTGCTAATCATCCATAGTAAGATTCTGTATCAATCAAAGTGGAGGCAAGTGAGATTTAGAGAACTCTAGAAAGAAAACAAAGACAATTCCATGGCTAATGGGAAAATTTGGAATAAAGCAGGCTTCATTTTTTAAGAACTGATTATTTACATTTACTTGCTTTGGCGTTTTGCAGTATCATGTACTAAACATTGTGATTAGACCCTATTTCTTTTCATAATTGGTATTTTTAGTAAATGTTTTATTGAGTGAAATGATTGAAACTATTATAAAATGATTTTAAAATTCCACAATCATTTATTTTGTATCATCTATATATAAAGAAATGTACATACTTATATTCAAGTATTCTATATGATCATAAGTTACTCCACAATTATATAAAACTTAAAATAAATTAAGTTAACCTTTTCAACATTTAAATGGATGTATTACTACAAAATCTGATGCAATCATGCTGGAAACAAAACATTTGAAACAAACACATTTTAGTATTTTTCTGATTTTAGACCAATTTGAGGATCATGGAAAAAGAACAAATATTGAATTATGAATTTTTAGGGTAAAGAGATCATTGAGACTATAAAGCCCAGACTGTATTTTTGGATATTATGAGAAAACTAATTCTCAGGAAAAATTTTAAAAAATTGAATGGAGTCAAATAGCCAATAAGTAACTTATGGTAAAAATAAAGGAAGAAAGAAGACAAATCACCAAATTTCTTTTTTTCCTATTTTTAAAGGAGTATAAAACTATTGATCACTGTTTACCAGTATTTACAATATAGTAAACAATATACAGCTTGAAAACATTCTGATTACTACAAAGTTATTATTTTTCCTGGCTTCTGCTAAACCAGTAACCCAAATACTGAGTTGAGCCTACATGAAAGAAATGGGTTGGGGTAAAGGAAAAACATGCAGGTCAAGAGTTTAGATTACAAAAGTTCATTCACCCATTTATTCCTGAAGATCCTAAATTGCCAAGTCTCAACCAGTTCTATTCTTCATTCCATGAACGAAGTCCTATATATTCCATGAATTCTGACTTTTTTGTGAAAAATAGCACAAGGATTTCAACTTCTTGTAAATAAATGGTTCATTAAAAGGAACCTTTAAATAAATCTTACTTGCCTAATTGAAACACGTCAGGATTTGCCTAGTTTTCTTATTTGGGTGGGAAGTTTGTTGGTAGTGAAAAATTATGCTTTAAGGAGTTTTTCAAATAAACTGACATTTATATGACTGTAGAATGTATATCTACAGTCATATGGAGTTTGAGATGACTGCTTTCAAATTGTCCAATTTTAACTGCTTACAATATATTTAATTGCTCAATTAATTACATATTATTTATTTAATTTCAAAAATTAAATCTTCAGGAAAAAAATTTAAGTTTAACTCGAAGCGAGTTATTTCTTAGGTTGTTGAAAATGATGGCGTCCCAGAAACATGGGCTTATCCATTGTCATGAAATGCTGTCTTTGTTTTGTTAAATATTAAAAAAGGAAAGAAGAAAAGAAAAGAAAGAAAAAAGAAAAAGAAAAAGAAAAAGACAAGACAAGACAAGACAAGACAAGACAAGACAAGACAAGAAAAGAAAAAAGGAGGGGAGGGGAGGGGTGGGGAGGGGAGGGGAGGGGAGGGGAGAGGAGAGGAGAGGAGAGGAGAGGAGAGAAGAGAAGAGAAGAGAAGAGAAGAGAAAAGAGAAGAGGAAAAGAAAAAAGATTCAAACAAAATCCCCAAAAACTCTCCCAATACTACTGCAAAACAAACATATCAAACTTGATTTTCATTATAATGTAGCTATTTCTTCATGCTAATAAATTTAAAAACCAAGGCCTAGATTATCTATCTATCTATCTATCTATCTATCTATCTATCTATCTATCTATCTATTTATCTATCTATCTATCATCTATCTATCTAATCTATCATCTATCTAATCTAGTTTCTCTCCTAAAAGCAATAATAGTCTCTCTTCATATAAAGCAGTTATAATTTAAAGACACTTAATATTTGCCTCTTTGCCAGCACCAAATCTGTCTCATCTGAATCTTTCCATTCAATGAGAAACATTAATTCTCCACTGCTGTCTGTGGTACCAATTATTAAACTTCTAGCACACACTCTTGATTTATCAGTAGCATCTCTTTTCTTCTTTGATTTGCTATCATTATACATTGTCAGAAAAGATTTTCTTTTTTGTACCATCTTTTTCTTTACCATCTTCTTGAGAATTAAAAAAATGCTTCCATTAACCCTGTACAATTTAAATTTTCTTCAGGTTCCCACGTATTGCCAGCATCTGTGAATTCCTTTTTCCACTTCAGGAAAGACTCCACCTTACCATTTATTTGGTCCATCAGTTCAGTACTTTTTCCGCCACAAATTCTTCACTTCCTGTCTCTTCAACTTTTTTACTTTTAGCATTCTGTTTCTTTCTCTCTCTCTCTCTCTCTTTTTTTTTTTTTGGCAATGTACTTTTATTGGGGATCATTTTTTATTGCAGACTTGAAGAGCTGTTATTCACGAACTCCGAGCTGCCCGAGGTCTCATGTCTGTGGTGTCTCCCCATTTATTTGTTAATGGAAGGAATTTTTCAATGTGATCTAGATTCGAAACAATTATACAAAGTCTTATATCCAGTCTGAATTGTCAACTCTTTTCAGATTAACCAGCTAAAAGTAATATTGAATCTACTAACTTCAATGATGTGAAGTCTGTTACAATTATAAAAGGAACAAGCTAAACTATGACATTTATTTCCTACTCATAGTGCTCAATGACATATCCTTTAATAAAACTTCTGCATGAATCTGAGTACATATAATAGGAACTTAAATTCTTTCCTAATTAAAGACAAAAAAATAGCCTTTGCAAAGTCCTCAATCCATCTGAGATTGCTTTCATCATTTTATAATAGAAACTGGAATGTTCCTTTTAAATTTTTTTTGAAGAAAAACAGAATAAATGACTTCAACTTACATAATTAAGCTAGTTTTCAACATCTGTTTCTCTCTCACTCATACACGTACAAACATACCCTGATTCAAAACATCACACTCTTCCTACACTCAGAGCACATATGTTTTAGATGTGACAGAGAATACAATAAATAGGAAGGATTTTCTCTTAACTCACAGGTTTTATGTAAGAAAATATTTACTGTATTCTTTACAACATAAAAACTTCACATTTAAAAAGTATATATTTATTTGTTAATTCTGTAGAATCATTACCCAAGAATACAAAATATTAAATTGCCTTAGTCATTTTCATTTGGCAATTTTCTATATACCTGAGTAGTCCATTAACTCTTCATTTATACCAACTTTTATGTGGTCCAATTACTACAAATTCAGAGTAACTCCTACCTGCCATACTGTTGGCCTCCTTATCTACAAATATAATTATTGCCTTCTTATCTCTCTTTATACACACACCTTTGATGCTATACCAAAAGCTTTGAGGAGATACACAAAACTCTGTAGACTGATTTTCAGAGCTGTTCAAGTCACACCCCAATTTATAACTCTAGTCTTAATAACAATGGCTAAAACTGTGTGTGTGTATGTGTGCGTGCGTGTGCATGTGCACAATTAATATATGTATGTGTACCATTTATATAATCTTCTCAATAATCCAATAACGGAGATACTGTTAATATACCTAATATCCCTATTTTAGATATAAGAACACTAATGCCTAGAAAAGTTAGGTTCACCTTTGAAGGTCACAAAGAAAATGCCAGAATTAGAAACTGGGTTGTCTGACCCTTAGAGGTCATTTTGTGTTATTATTACATTGCTTACTTGAGCAGGCCAATAGATTCGCTCTACTGAAAAGATAACATTTTTATCCTCTTTTCATACATTTTCCTATTCTAAAAAGCCATCTCTTATTCATTGATTGTATAAATCCTTCATATAGTCTTTGCCAGTTGAAACTTATTCTCTTTTTTCTGAAGCTCTTTGGTACTGTGGTCATCAAACTGAGCTGTGCATGTCTAAGGAGGGTAAAAAAGATTATTCATTGGAAAAAGAGAATAAAATATTTAAAAGTCTAATTATATTTAATTATCTTTCATCCTTTTAAATTTGTTTTTAAAATAAGTATGATTAGTTTAATACTACATGGACATGTTATATAAATATAAATCCATGTATTGGAGAGGTATGGTTCAATATGTTAGTATTCAGTGTGCTTGATTGAAAAGTTTACAGATCACTGACCAATATTATTAACAAATTTTTTCACACATGATTTTTATTGTATTTTTACTATTTTGTAATTTGTAATCTATCCATGTAAATGATTTGTTCCTTGAGGACAGAAATTATGTTTTAAATTTCTTTTTAAATTACCTGTATCATTGAAATGACCTTACATATGTGACCCAACTGTCAGGGAAAACCTTGATATTTGCAGACTCTGTACCATAAAACATTTACATACATAAAATGGGAAATAATTGCAAGTCAACTGAAACACTGAAGAATGCTAGGTATAAATTAGTGGAAATATGCTGACTTCAATTAGTAAAGGAGAATTTATTATTGATTTGATTTCAGCTTGGCAAAGGTTAAACAGTAATTTTTTTTTTTTTTAAGTACAGAGTTTCTATTATAGCTTCTGGGTGTGCTCTATCAGTGTCTTCAGGATGAATGCAGCCCAGCACCCTGGGCCAGAGGCTCTGTGTATTGAAAGGAATCTCATTGCTCTATACAATTAATTTCTTCAATTTTCAAGAATACATAATGAAGTGGAAAATTTGTTAATCAGAAGACTGAGTAGCTTAAAAATAAAAACAGATATATTAGAATAAGGAAAATTTAAAAATATTTAAGTTATTTTAAATTAAGTTATAAAAGCTCCCCAATACCTGTATTTTCTTTCCAGAATGGCTCATACTTAGAAATACTATCACAACATAATGACTGTTGGGAAACAGTGTGTGGTAAATTAGAAAAGTCTGCAGAGGTCACATCATACATAGATGACTTCATTCTTTAGTAAGAAAATGGGCAGAAATCTAGACTACATTTTCCAGGTCCTTTGTGGTTGGGTGTGACCATATAACTGGGATGTGAGCAAATGTGATTCTCCAACATGCTTTTTGTATTATTTCCCCCCAACTCTTGACCACATAGAGGAGAGTTAAAGGTATAGAGGAAAGACAAGTCACAGGATGAAATATGGGGGCTATTTGTTATAGCAGTTAGTCTATATTGATTAATATAGTTGTTAAATCTCTGTTTCTAATCACTCTAACTCCAATACACTAAATTACAATTTTTCTTGAATGTGTCATATATTTCAAATTCAACATGTCCAAAGTTTATTTTCTCATCACTTACAAATCTCCTTTCTAATCATATATTTCTTATTTGGTATCAAGAGTAAAATTACTCTATAATCATCTATTTTCCTCATGTCCTTTATCCAATAGTTCATCAATACTAATAAACCATGAATATTTTCATAATCTAGCTTAATCTTTCAGTGTTCACTATCATTATTATAATCTATGTCCTCATAATTGTTTATAGTAGATTAACACAATTTCTTAATTTGAATCTTATTCTTCAGTTAACAAATTTTCCAAAATCTTGTCAAAAATGTCTTTCTTAAAAACAAAACTAGATATGTCATTACTTTCTTTAGAGTTGCTGACTGTCTCTATATTTCCTTTCAGAAAACTCTGAATCTGTTAGTAGAGACTAAAATCGTTTATGATGTGACCTTCAAGAATTTTTCTAAATATATTCCTCTCTGCTTCTCAACAGTCACTGTATATGGTTATAATTTCTCTTATATGCCATGCCTTTCTGTGCTCCTGCAACTTCGAACATGTTCATTTTATGAACTAGGTATCACTTTTGCTGTAAAGACACTTTCACACACTTGCTCTAACCTCATACAAATCAGGTCTGAGTAGGTGTGATGTTTTTATATTTGCTGGCCATCCATTGTATTATAATCAAAAACAAAAGTCTATCATAGATATATATGATGTATTACTGAATTGTACACTTGAAACTCATGTAATTTTATTAACCAATGTCACCACAATAAATTTAATTTAAAAAGAATATGGCTTATATCTAATAAAACACCATTACAGCTTTTACTTTTGTTTATTAGACAAATTCAACAGGAAATAATCACATATATTTCAGTAATTGATGTGGGAGAAAGAAAAAACACATATGTAAACATATACACAGAGAAACACACACATACCACAAATTCAAGGTCTCTGAAATTACCAAGAAATAAGCATATTTAAGAGAAACGACCAAGAGATTAAACTGATGAAGTGCTTTTGATCTCACAGTTTAAATGCTATAGGAAGAAAAGGTTGTTTGGTGGTGGAAACAAAATGCCTTTTTTTATCCTTTTGAAAATTAAATACTTATATTTTCAAAATATATAAAAAGTAAAGATATTACTAAATTGGTTGTTTTAAAACTGTATCACATTACCGATGTAAGGAAAAATTAAATCATGGCCAAGGAAATTAAATATTAACATTTAGCATTGCAAATCTCAAAATTTCAAACAATTAAGAAACTGCTGTTTTTTCTATAATCAGGTGGACAAGTTAATCTGGTATACATTAAATTTAAAATAAAAGATCTGTTCCAAGATTTCTGGGTTACTCCCTTAAAAAGCATCTTTTCCTTTTCCTTTTCTAATTGTCTCAAAGAAAATGTAAGTGCTCAATTAGCCCTCTCAAAAATAATGTATATTATTTTATAAGAGGTTCGCTTTACAAAACAGGAGAACTATCACATTGATACCTCACCAGGAGATAAAAAGCATCTATCCATCAGTCATAATATCTGCTATTGACATTACATGGTCGATATAGATTAAAATGAACATAAATTTAAGCTTCTAGTGTGCATAAATAATCAGTGCAATAGCCAGTGCTCTTGAGAGGCATCAGAACTGTTCACATTCTTTCCTCTCAGGGCATTCATAATTGACTCTGGAAGACAGCATAGTAAAATGAAATAAAAGAATCAACAACTAAATATAATATCACTGTGACACAGATGAAATCTAAGGTTCTGTGGTAAAAATAAATGAGACTTGTGAACTCTATAGTCAGAAAAATTTTGAAGGGCAGAAGAAATGAACAGACAGAGTATCCCAGTATCCCTGAATAAAAGCAGGGAGTAGTGATCACTTAGGGATGAAGAGACCTGTCTCGATTTAGGGGAGCAGTGAAAATAAAACGGATATACAGTGGTCTTTTCTTTCATCAAGCTTTATTGAAATATAATTGACATACAATATTGTGTACATTTAAGATGTATACAACTGGTTGATTTGATATACTTATAGATTGGCTTTTTTAGATTCTACATATAAGTAATATCATATAGTATTTGTCTTTTGCTATCTGACTAATTTCACTTAGCATAATCCCCTCAAAGCCCACCCATGTTTTTGCAAACAGCAGATTCCCTTATGTTTCATGGCTGAATAATATTCTGTTGTACATATAAACCGTATCTTTATTCATTCATCTCACAAGCATGCTTGATAGAAACTTAAGTTGTTTCCATATCTTGGCTATTTTGAATAATGTTGCAATGAACATGGATGTATAGGTATCTTTTTGAGATCCTGTTTGCCTTTCCTTGGAATATATACACACACACATACATACACACATATACATATACATACATACATATTCTTCAGAAGTAAGACTGCTGGATAACATGGTAGTTCTACTTTTAATTTTTTGAGGAAACTTCATGCTGTTTTCCATAGTGACTGCACGACTTTACATCCCCACCGACAGTGAAAAGGGTTCCTTTATCCCATATCCTCACTAACACTTTTCTCTTGTCTTTTTGATGATAGCTATTCTAACAGGTGTGAGGTGATATATTTCATTGTGGTTTTTATTTGTGTTTCCTTGATTAGTGAAGTTGAGTGTCTTTTGATGTATACAAATGGTCTTAATATATAAAAGTGGCCTTAATACCTAGCTGATTAGCTTAACGAAATTTGATAGAAAACTTTTATTCCAATGAATTGACTGTGTCAAATGATGGGGTAACTGAAGACATGAGATTTGATGAAAGACTTCGATTTAAGCAATAAAGATAAGACTTATTGATAATTAAAGGATATCTGGAATAAAGGAATACCTGCATTTACTGAGGCCTGACAGACCCTTGTGCTACCGTTCTGGAGACCTGGTGAGAAGCAGTCAGATATTGAAAAACTAAAAATGTAATAGTTGAAACTCCGAATGTGGATGTACTATCTCAGATCAACAGCAAGAGTTAGAAGAAATGCAATATCAGTTTTCTGTAAAATTTATTTTGGTTCTATTTATCTCAAATTTGAGTAAAATATGCATCTTCTCTTACTTTCATAACCAGAATAATAAACTAAAATACACTGTAATGTTTTAAAAAGACTAAGAATAGTTCTGCTGTAATATAAAAATATATTAGGAAAGACTTGGCAAAATGAGGAGGAGGAATCTATTTAAACAAAATGAATCATAAGTAAATACCAGTTCTATTTTAAATATAGTCCTCATCTTTCCTGTCAATCAGTTGAATCTTTTACTATACTAGACACAATTTTTCACAGAAAAGAAAACGTTCATGTTTGTTTTAATATGATGCCAGTACCTAGGCATATTTTCCTGAAAATTAAATTTTTTTTTTGACAAATCCTAAAGACTACTAAAACAATTGTTTCTATAGTGAAATAGAACATTTGATAGAATTAACAAATGAAAAAAATCTACTGATCTCCAAGATCTCAAGACAAAATAAGCAGTGGAGTATCGACATAAAATATTAAATAAAGCATGCTCATTGAAGGAAGTAGATATATAAATAGTACATAGATATATAAAGATAGTATCAGAATATTCACATATGCTACATTTATGCCAAATACATAATAAAATATCTCTTTATAGAGTTCGATGTCTTGAATAGTTTTCTAAATCTAATTATATTACCTTTCGATTTGGGAATAATTTGTTTTAGAAAAAAATAACTAAATGCATTTATTTTGTGTTTTAAATTTCTCTCTTATAAAACTACAGTTATATTTATGTTAATAATGATATGATTAAGTTTATTTTAAAACCAACAGCTTCTAAAAAGATAGAGCACAATTTACATTCATATTGCCAATTCTTGGGCTAAAATAACAGCTTGTTAATTTTGTATGTTAACTTCTAAAATGTTTTCTAAGTTACGTTTGATTATTTTAGAATTTCATTGTAGAGAAGAATGTTTTGAAATCAGAAACCAATATATTAGAGATTTTGATTCTATGTCATTTCTTTTTATATATTTGCTATTATTATTATCTTAAGCTATAAATTTCATTGATGAAACCATTATGAAAAAAAAGCATTTTTACTTATCTTCCTAAAGATTAACTGGAAAACTAGAAAATAATTCTTGGCCTAAATTATGAAGTAAAATGATATGATGGTATTAAAATTAAATGATAGATGAAAAGACTATATATATAATATTTGAAATATGCGATTATGTCAATATCTGGCAGTATGGTTTTTTTATAATTGAGTTTTTATTTTTGACAGTGCTATATAGGCACATGTTTATAGAGTCAAATAGTCCTATAGGCAGAAATATAAATTTCGTCCACCATTTCCATATCTAGAGGTACCCACAATCAAATTTTTTAGTGCCCTAAATAATGTGTTTATAAGGCGGTTTTCTCGATATATATTTTTTTCTAACTGTAGGTGTTATCCACTAGCTTCACATTTTGAAAGATGAGGTTTTAGCTGTCTCGGATCATCTCTTCACTGCCCTTTTCTACATATACTTTTCCTGTCTCCTACTATTGGGTTAGGTCAATAACAGTTTTGACCTTAGAATACCATAAACACTGTTCACAGCTGAGCCAGAGAGTAGTCTATGAGCATTTTTCCTTTCCTGTCAGATTTCTTGTTTTCCCTGGAGTCAGTAATTCTCTACTTTTCCATTTTTTAGTTCTCTAATTATTTACGCATTAATTTTACCTTAGTTGTCTAAATCTGTCAGGAAAACTGAAAGATGTCAGATATTCTATCAAGGTCACCCTCATCACTGACCTTCTGTGGGAGCCTCTGACCAGCTCACCTGCACACAGCTGATGGCCTGGGGTCTCCTGGCAGTCTGTTTTTTTTAGTTGATAATCTTTCACTTTGGGGTTTTCTCTTTTAGAAAATATACTAATTGTCGATATTAGCATTATTTGTCAAGCTCAAGACACAATGTGCTTTCTGAACTTAAACATAAATTTCATTTGTCTTTCATTATAATTTTACATATGTTTCTTCCTGATTCTCGCTATTGTCTTCTTATAAAAACTATATTAAATGTGTATTGGATCCTACAATGTTTATTCTTTAATCTCATTTTCATATTTTCCTTTTTTTTAAATGTGACTAAACTTCAATCTAAGTAATGTTCTCAGATTTATTTTTCAACTTACTAATTCTCTTCAGCAAATTCTTAAAATATTTGTTGCTTTTTAATTTTTAATATTATCGTTATTTTTTATTTTTGGACTTTTAGAACTACTTCTGGGGATCTTATCTGATGATACATGATTTCATTTTGTTTATAAGTCTATATTTTAAACATTTATTTTATAGTCTATATCAGATCATTGTATTATCTAAAAATCTTGAAGCTCCTTTCTTTTACATATTGTTTCTGCTGATTTTATTTAATACAGAATTATTTTCTCATATGAATTTGTTATACTGAGTTCATCCTAAAGATGATTTAATTTTAAGAACATATTTAATGCAATTGAGGACGTTTCTCTCCATATTGGTTTTATATTTGTTTCTGTTAATCACTCCAAGAACAAATTTTCACTAAATGTTTTCAGTTTGGTAGGTTGATTCTATATTTTTTTCAGTTGGGGGTAGTTAGATTTTTTTCTGGTTCAAATTTGAACTCCAGTCCTCTGTGGGTGCAGATCTGTGGTTATATATACTCAGTGAAGATTATTTTTTTCTTTCCCTCCCAGAATTGAGTCCAAAATACAAACAAGACAAAATCTTTGTTCTTTCACTTTACTAGTAAAAAGTATTTGTTTTCATAGTTCATCCTTTCACTAAAAATATAGCCTTGCAAGGATATCAACTAACTGTTGATGCCCCTTTTTGAGCTTCATATTTAAGAAACTCCCAAGACCTATCTTCGTAATGCCACATCTAGAATTCTACAAACCACATTTCTGCTTTGAAAATTGACTTTTTGTTTGGCTTTGCCAAGATGGGAAACTAGAGGGAGAGTGTAAGGTGAAAGGAGGAGGTGTCTGCTCTCTCTTTTTTACCTACGTTTTTGATTTTGCATTTTGGTTTTTCTTTCTGTATCCTGATCCTATTAACAATATTTCTTTGTCCTACTGAGAAGCAATTCATAACAATAGCAGTTCAAAGTTGACTCAATTTTGCAATTTTTTCAGCCTTGCTGGGTCCCCTTAGCAACATACACACGAGGAAGTGAGCTTTCTCTTGCCAGAGCTGTGAATCCCTACGACTAAGCTCTACCATGAACTAAGAGAAAACAGAACCAGCTTTTTCAGACAGAGCTCAGTGTCCTAGCTCTACAGGGCCTTTCTGCCAGGCTTTTGAGTTGTGATCATTTCAACCTCTTCCCTTTGTTCTACCACTGCTAGGGAGGGAGCTGCCCCCTGCAGTTTCTAACTTCGTGATATTTTATTTATTTATTTATTTATTTATTTTTTACTTTTTCAATTCTTTCACACTTAACATTTAAAAAAATATTACATTATTTTTGTTCAAATAAGTGTGTAGTTTCTGCCTCTTGACTGGGCCTTAGCTGCTACATTTCCTACAGAAGGATCCATCAGTATGGATTGGTCAAGGACAGGATATTTTTTTGGACCAAATGTTATGAGCATTTTATTTTAATCTATGTTTCATCTCTTTGAAACTTTAGATGCTGTTCTTTTCTTCTCAAGAGCTGACACAGTAACACAGGCCTGGGGCAATTTCACATGGGAAATCTTTTTTTCTCTAGAAACATTAGAAGTGAACTAAAGTCAAACTACTAAAGGGTTAGAGAGAACCCAAGAATTTCTCCCACTACACTTTGGCCTTCTTTGTCAAAAACCTTGCATCTTAATTAGAGTACTAAAATTCGGAGAGCTAAAGTACAATGTAGGCTTATGGGGAAAGTTGTTAAAATGTTCATTTGCCCATGTCATAATTGACAACTTAGTCCTGCCTATAGCTGAAGTAAAGGAATCTCTAATTTAGCCAGGCTTATCTCACTAGGGTACCATTTGGTCAGGTCTATGCAAAACTTCCCAGGAAAAAAAGAATGCCTAATGCCCTTTGGGGGTCCAAAAAGGTTTTAACTTTGGCAAGGAAGGTTTCAGGATTCTGTACCCTATCAATCTCTCTCCACTGAAAACTCAATTTATATTTTGCTGTCTTGCTAGTGTTTTATGTGCTAGGATGAATAATGGCACTCAAGGGTGACCATGGCCTTGTCTCCAGAACCTGGGAATATGTTACCTTACATGGTAAAAGGGATTTAACAGATAGGATCGAGTTCCGGACCTTGAGATGAAGAAATTATCCTAGATTATCCAGATGTGCCAAATATATTTACAAAAGATCCTTATAAAGGAAAGGCAGATGGAAGGAGAAGGATAAAAGGTAATGTGATATGGAGGTCTGATTCAAAGTATGACAGCCTCTTCATCCTGACAAAGTCAAGGAACAGATTCTCTCCTCGAGCCTTTAGAAGGAATTCATGCTGCTGACACCTCAGTTTCAATCCTTAATTCAGACTTTAGGCCTCTAGAACTGTAAGACAACAAATTTGTATTGTTTGAAGCTACTAAGATTGTGAATATTTGTTACAGCAGCAATAGGAATCTAACACATCATAAAATGCTTTTGAAAACTGAGTGTGTATCTATATATTAAATTTCTCATATATTTTTCTGCTTGATTAAAGGGTGCAAAGCAGGAATGGGAAGATACTAGAGTTCTTAGAGCAATAGAAATTGAGGTGCAGAATGTTACATTTACATAGCTAAATTAAGATAGAGAACTAGTTTAAAACTCAAATTCTTGGTCTCCACACCATATCCAGTGAATCGGAATCTCTAATTTCCAATATTTTAAAAGAATTTTATTAAAATATAGTTTGCATACAATATTATATTAGTTTCACAAGTACACCATAGTTAGTCAATGTTTATATTCCAACAAAGTGATCACTGTTAAGTATAGCAACCGTCTAACACTGTATGATACTATCATAATATTATCGACTGTATTCCCTATGCTGTACACCACCACATCCCCATGACTTATTTTATACCTGGAAATTTAAACCTCTTATTACCCTTCACCTTTCCCCCCCTTTTTAAAACTTTTCAATTACAACTGGCATTCAATATTATTTTATATTAGTTTCAGGTATATGGCATAGCAGTTAGACACATAATTTACAAAGTGACCCTCCTCCCCCTGACTAGTCTAGTACCCATCTGACACTATACGTGGTTATTACCACATTATTGACTCTATTCCCTATGCTTTACTAATCAGTGGTCCCAAACTTTTTGGCACAGGGACCAGTGCTCCTATGAGAATCTAATGCCTGATGATCTGAGGTGGAGCTGAGGCGGTGATGCTGGTGCTGGGGAGCGGCTGCAAACACAGATGAAGTGTTGCTCCCTCCTGGCAGCTCACATCCTGCTGTGCAGCCCGGTTCCTAACAGGTACTCGTCTGCGGCCTAGGGGCTGGGGACACCTGTTTTACTTTACATTCCCATGCCAATTTTGTAACTACTAATTTGTACCTCTTAATCCCTATCAGCTTGTTCCCTACATCTATGAGTCTGTTTCTGTTTGTTCATTTGATTTGTTGTTGAGTTCCCGCATATAAGTGGAATCATATGGTATTTGTCTTTCTCTGCCTGAATTATTTCACTTAGCATAATACCTTCCAGGTCCATCCATGTCGTTGCAAATGATAAGATTTCATTCTTTTTTTTTTTTTATGGCTGAGTAATATTTCATTTTATATATGTATAGCACTTTCTTTACCCAATTGCCTATCGATGGGCATTTAGGTTGCTTCCATATCTTGGCTATTGTTAAGTAATGTTGCAATGTACATAGGGGTGCCTATATGGTTCATTAATCTATGACAAAAAAAGGCAAGAATATACAATGGGATAAACACAGTCTATTTAATAAATGATATTGGAACAACTGGACAGACATATGCAAAAATAAATAAATAAATAAAACTAGACCATCTTCTTATACCATTATGAGAATGAAGAGAAAATGAATTAAACACTTAAGTATAAGACCTAAAACTATAAAAATCCTAGAAAAAAAAACAGGCAATAAACTCTTTGACGTTGCTCTTAGTAGTTTTTTCTGATGCGTAACCTCAGGCAAGGGAAATAAAAGGAAAAATAAACAAATGGGACTGTGTCAAACTAAAAGTTTTGGCACAGCAAAGAAAATCATCAACAAAATGGAAATACAGCATTCTGAGTGGGAGAAGATAATGACCAATGATACATCCAGTAAAGAGTTAACATCCACAATTTATAAACAACTCATACAACCTAACACCAAACAAACAATCCAATTAAAAACTGGGCAGAAGACCTGAATAGCCATTTCTCCAAAGAGGAAATACAGATGGTCAATAGACATATGAAAAGATGGTCAAAGTCATTAATCATCAGAGAAATGCGAATTAAAATCACACTGAGATATCACTTCACACCTGTTAGAATAGCCATCATCAATTAATCAAAAAACAAATGTTGGCGAGGATGTGAAGAAAAGGGAACTCTTGTGTACTGTTGATGGGACTGCAAATTGGTGCAGCCACTAGGGAAAACTGTATGGAGGTTCCTCAAAAAATTATGACCCAGCAATTCTACTTCTGAGTATTTATCCAAAGAAATCCAAAACACTAATTTGAAAGAAATATGCACTTCTACGGGAGATTTTTACACACACTGGTGTTTGAGTAGCACTAATCTAGAGCAGAGGTTGACACACTACAGCCTTCAGGTTGATTTTGTAAAGTTCTTGGAACACAGCCATGCCCTTTCCTTTATGTACTGTCTATGAGTACTTTTGTTACAATGACCAAGCTGAGTAGATGCTATAGAGACTTTAAGACTTACAAAGCTTAGAACATTTATTTTTCTGACCTTGTGCAGTGATTATTTGCTGGGCTCTAGCTAAAATACAACAGCCCAAAACTGGGTGCTTAAATAGATGATTCTGTGGTTTTCCAGGATGATACGACAAATGGCCAAGAAAATGGTTATAAAATAGCTAATACATTAGCCAACTATTTGTTTCAAAATATGTCCCTCTCTCCTATATTTCCGAATGTACTGGAGTACATTCCGTGGAAACACATTGGAATTCAGAATTAGAACTTGAGAATAACCAAATAATGAGTCCATTTAGCTTTCTAAAATGTGTTAGAATAAAACCGCATTTCTGTTACTATTATTAGTACACTGAAATAAATCTGAAATGCAAAGTTAGAATGAGATAAATCTTTTTTATGGAGAAAAATACAGCTTTTATAGCTTTAAACAGATATGAGCCACAAATGCCCAATTGAAATGACCCTACACATTATTTTAGCTCTTTTTAGGGATACATTGTAAATGATATTTTTTCAAGCATTATCAAGAAATGCAATACTTTAATATTGAAATCAGTATTCACATACTACTTACACAATGCACACTGTGCTTTCATAACACAATTCTTATTAAGGCCACACACCTACCGTGAAAATGACTTTATTGTGAATAGGAGATTCAATAAGATCATTATTAAAAAAAAAAAAAGACTTTTATTGATGGACCACACACACAAAGGAAATTGCCATTCAAGCAAGAGTCAAAAAGTTTGCAGTAAAGCTAGAAACATTGTCTGTTTCTCATTTCAGATGTAGGCTCTGTTCAGAAAAGGAAAAAAACAAAAAAAAAATCACTCCTTGTTGGAACTTTACAATCAAGAAAAACCTCTCCTCCGTCATCACTCTCACCTCTCAAAGTATTCCCTGAAGCTAATTTTACCCAAGTTTTTATTTCCTTCCCATAATCTAAGTCTTCATACTTATGATTATTAGGAAGCATTATTTCCATTTTATCCAATTTTGGTACCAATGTGCTAAAGCCTTAGAGAAAGCACTTTATTAGGCATATTTTTAGTTTTATATTATGAAAAAATTCTAATATATACAAATAAATTGGAATAGAAAAATGAACCTCCATATATCCATCACTCAAATTCAGCTGTTATCCACTCATGCATCATTTATACCTCCGTCCCAAATTACTGCTGTAATTACTCAATTTACAGTTCTTTTTCTTTAGGTAAAATAATATACATTTTAGTGCAGAAAACTTAGCCTTAGAATTCTGACAAATGGATACACTCAGATAGTCAATACCCCTATCATGACACAATTCCTTTTCACCAGAATATTCCCATATTTCCATTCCAGTCAACTTCCACCATTCCTCACCCAACCCCTAATCCTCCAGAGGCAACCACTGTTCTAGTTTCTTTGTTTTTAAAATTTTAGATGAATTTTGTCTCTTTTAAAACTTTATTATTTTAAGTATACAATATAGTCTTTTCTACATCTGCCTTCTTTTGCCCTGCCAAAGTGTAATTTGTCCATGTAATGCATTCGATTGGGCATTTTTATGGTCAAGAAATATTCTAGCGCAGGAATATGCTGAAATTTGTTTTTCCATTCTCTTGTTGTTTCAGAATATAATTTTGAAATAAAAAACTTACATTGATTCAGAATTATTCTTGGAAGCTGGCAAAATAAACAACAATAATAAAATAAATTTATGGCAGTCTCAAAAGTAGTATATTATAAAATTAACTTAGATGTGCTCGGATTCCTCACCTTACTAGTAGGAGAAGAGTAATAGTTCTACTTCATAGGCCAGTTATGAGGATTAAGTGAGTTAAACACATACAGCTCTTATGACAGTACCTTTTTTTATACTAAGGTCTTAGTGGATGCTAGTTTTCATTGTCGTTATTACTAGTAATAGAAAAGCATAATGGAAACAATCTAAAATGACTTAATCAAATAAAACTTCAGGCCGTGTGCTATTATCTTGGGCCATAATACTGTTAATTTAATTATCTATTAGTCTTCAGCTGGAAGAGAAAACATGGCTGAGAATTAGGGATTGCAGGTAGGATACCTATATGCGTATGGAAGTGGGGATTAGAGACGGGTCATAATGACATCGCTGTGCTACTTTGTTACATTGCTTATTGCTCTATTATGTTTGCTTTAAAATTAAGTTTAGTTTTTAAGTATTATTATTTATTCATAATAATAGCTCAATTGTTGCATATCAATAGAAACAATTTCTTTAGAAAAAATAAATTATATAAGAAGTTATATTTGCACATATATATATATGTTACCTTAAAATAATAAAACAGAAAAATCCTCAGGAAAAATAGTCAGATTTGTTTAACTCTTTTTAAAATAATTTGATACTTGGGTCGATTTAAAAAATACTAAAGCACTACTTTAAAACTATTTTAAGATATATTTCTCCCTGTTTAAATCACATATTTGTTTTATTAGCGATAACTAAAAATTAAAATGAGAAAATCCTGTTACATTTTTAAACATTTTCTCTTTTGACTTAATTTAGAATATAAAACTATATTCTGCAGTTAGAAAATAAAGATGTGCTTTGAACTATCATTATACCTGGAAATCACTTTCAAAATACATTTGTTCATATGTTGGTCTGAGACATTGTTTTTAACTTTTTCCCCATCCTTACCATCCTCAAACTCTCAGAGGAATAGTATAAGAAACACGAATTTATTTTAAAATTTTTATAATACTAGATGCCAGTAATATTAAACAAACTAATATTTCAGGAGAGAACAAGTTGAAAAAATGAACAAATATCTCAAAAATTCTCATATAGACATGAAAAGTTGCCTGCACCCTAGATAAAATAAAGCTCCAGCAGACACCTATGTACAGGCATGTCCCTTAGGCAATGATGACTTTGGAAATGTTCTATTTTAAGCACGTCTCTGATATGACAGGGTCTTTTTCTTAGCCAACAACAGCCATGAGTTCATTTGTATCCCACCGACAGGCACTAACAGTACTGGTTCACATTAAAAGCAGATGCGGATGTCCCAAGAGGAATTGCATGCCTATGACACAGAAAAGAAACCATTGCTGGGTAGTGACTGCATGATTACTGTGTCTGCCGTTTCTCATAATCTGGAATTTTCAATGCCAGTAGTGACATGAATGGCGATGCATACATTTACACTAAAGACATCTCAACTCCCAAAGGTGAAGAAATATAGATTCCCCTCACCAGCTATATATGAGTAATACTGAAACAGGCAGTATGGAAAATAAGCCACTAATAAGCAGAAAAATAAAATGATCTCACACTCCCCCTACTGTACCCTAAAACAGGTTTATTGTAAGAAACCTCCCCACACAATGCCCTGGCAAATGGAAAAGGGTGGAAGTTAGAAAATCTCTTATTTGTATCTTCAAGGAAATCAATTGAATATTTCGTTTCTGAGAAAGGAATCAATCGAAAACCAGAGAAGAAATGATTTTGTATTAGTGTTGTCCAATAGAAATATAATGTAAGCCATGTATATAATTTAAAACTTTCAAGTTGTCACACAAAAAGGTAAAAAGTAACAAGTAATTGTATATATAATCCAATCTGCACTCAATACTATAATCACAAAATGTAATTAATGTTAAACCATTAATATTTTACTATATGTATTTTTGCACTGTCTTCAAAATCCAATATGTATTTTATAGTTACAGTACATCTCAATTTGGAAGAGCTAGAAGTCAAGTGTTCAATAGTTACATGTGGCCAGAGACTGCCATATCAGACAATGCAATTTTAGAATAGTTCCCAGTGTAACTTTACAATGTAAAATAGTTCCCAGTGTAATTTTACAATGTAAAACACATAAATCTATAACTCATAGTTATTAAATTCACAAATAAGTTGGTGGAGTTGTTTTTTTTTTTTTTTTTTTTTTTTTTTTTGGAAAAACTGGTGAGAATGAGCCACCTTGATTGAGAGAAGCATGTCCTCAGTAAACTGGAAATCACAGAAATGCTGAGACAGCCCCTCAATCATAATATGCCGTGAAATTAGTGGTCTAAAAAAAGGTTATTCAAATCCCCAGCAGGCAAGTTCCATCTAACACCTAAGTGATATACTGGTTATACAATAATAATAAAAAAAAACATATTCTTATGTTTAAAAATTGAAGAATCTATGCATTATTTCTTTAAATTTCTTAGAGAATTATCTATCTATTATGCATTTACCTTCTTTTTAAAACAAATGCTACTAATGCCAGTTAAATTATCCATCTCTTGGTCTGTGCAGAGATGTAGTATAACTGGCATTTTTCTTCTGATACTCAAAAGCTCTAAGCTCTTTGTGGTTCTAATAACTATGTCTCAATAATTAATAGACTGAGTATTTTATAGATCAAAAAAACTATTAGCCACTTGGCTATAGAAAAATATAATCAAGTTGCTTCAATCTCAACATGTGGGCACCTGTTTATCATAAAAACTTTGTGCTAGAGCACTTCAAAAAGAGAGGGCTTTATATGGATCCTATCAGTTTTGGCTGCTTACTTGTTTGAAATGAGCTTCATGAAGAGTTTAGGCATAAGCATGTAGACATTACGTCTTTGCAAGAGGTTTTCTATGGCAAACTGTTACAAGTTAACATGTATAAATATCTCTTCAATGTTTATTGAAATATCTAATTCAAAGCAGCATTCACAGCTCTGGGAAAAATATCAAATGTTTAAGAAAAAAGTAATAGACATTTCTATGATCATCTTAACATTTTTTATGGTTATTGGACTGTCTATATAAAGAGGGAGAAATGAAATGCTTGATTTTTAAGAACTATTTTTCTCTAGTACTACATTTTCTTTTTCATACAACATGTCTATTATGCAAAAATTGCTCATGTGGTTATGATTTCATATATGATTTTCACCAAGTATATATGCTTTGTGCTACTGACATCAAGTAAATAAGATAAATGCCACTCGCAGAATTACCAAAGGCAAAAATGATTTTTGTATGTTTGGAAACCATGAACTTTAAGAGAAAGAAATTATCTAAGAATAAACGTCACATTAAGAAACAGAAGTAAGTTTCAGAAAAATTTTAGGTAACATACTCAATAAGATTAAATAAAATCCTACATATATAGTGCTGCAGCATAAATTCATTAAGTGAGAAAAATGAGATCAGAATGTAAGTCTAGTGGAAAAAATATGCTTGCTGAATCTAAAGCCATGCTTGGATGCACTACATAGCAGATCTATTCATACTCGAGTGAAACAAAAGACAATCCTAAAAATGCCAAGACCTTTAAAAACAAATCACTCATATATATATTCTAGGTAAAAGATAAATCAAAATAAAGAATTCAAGTATATATAAATAATGGAATAAAAAATAGACAGTGCAGAAATTCTAAAACACAAAATCATCCTCAAAATATCTTGTTGAATTTAGAATGCAATTTCAAAATAATTATTATTAAAATAAAATTTAAAAATGTATAGTGTTTCAGTAACATGAATCTAAAATCTCAAATTATATATTAGAGTAAAAATCATAGCAAGATAAGGGTAAAATGCTCTATTTTTCAGTGTTAGACAGAAAAATAATGAAGTTTTTATTAAATTAAATTCATGTTTTCTTTATTCTTTCATGTTTAATCAAATTTTTAAAATGAATTAAAACTAAAAACAATCCATTGTAAATTTTAAAATAATAATATTTTGATTTCTAAAGATATATATTTTACTTAATCATGTGGTTTTGACATCAATGTAGAGGCTACTTGCATCATTTGTACTTTTGGTATTGTAGATTTTTAAGATCAAGCTGATTGGCCCACTTTGGTTTATTACTGAGAAGTGAAAAAAAGTTCTTACAAAGATTTCTAGGAAGATAAATAAAAATGTGACACAACGCAATTTATTTTACTCCAAAAGTCTCCAAAGTAGTTTTTCTTGGAAATTTCTTTGGCCACTAAATCAAAATACTTTTAAGTGAGCATCTAATGAAGCTCATTCCTTGTGAGAAGTGGGCTCTTTAGGCTTCCAAATGGGATTGCCAGCCATGATGGAGGAAACGTAGTCCGTGAATTCACCCCACTCATGATTAGGAGACATTATTACTCCCAGTGAAAATTTAAAAAAATTGTATTACTGAAAATGTCAAGGTTAGAAAATAGTTTGTTAGTCCCATTTCCTTTTCGATGTGTTCGGCCCAGATGGTTATTGGTTGCATCATAATGAACAGAGGTCCTGATGTTTTCCTTTAGGATTTACAGATGTCAGTGCATTCAGAGATTCGAATGACTCAGACAGATTTGCAAAATTTTATGGTAAGCAATCATTTCTATAAGTCTGCAGTAATCAGCAAAAATAAGCATAACCCCTTTTTATCAAACATCGAATTTAGGGTAGAAGCATTTGGTAATCTGGCATTAATTCTGTACAATCGAAGGTTAAATTTAAATTTAAACCACTGTTTTATAAATAATTGGCAGCTCTGGAAGGGTTGGATTGCTCTTATAGCACTCTAGGAAGATTTTTTTGGCAGAAAATACTTGTTGACTCATGTAGCTTATCCTGAAATAGATACAGTTTTTTCTCAATTTTTTAAAAAATGTTAGTGACTAAATATTTTGAAAGTACCATCATTGCTTTCTACAAACAATTTTTATCTTCTCTGATGAATTTCGATACATCAATTAAAATGGCAGCTCTATTGACTTCCAATAATTTTCCAACTACTTTTTATTCTCTTAACTGAATATGATTAACTGTTGAGCTCAATTTATTTCTTCAGTAGATTGTTCAAAAGAAAGAAAATAAAATCTTACATGTTTATTCTTAGCATAGTCCTATCCAACACTGATTGAATCACATCACATAGCTTAAAAATGGTGTATGTTATTAAAAGCCTGGCATTCCAAAAATAACCAGAAAAGGGAAAATAAGAGGAATTTCCTGAAGATTCTGCATTTTGAAACAAGCCATGGAAAAGAGGAAACATTCAACATCAAGATCATCTAAGCAATCGATGGTAAAATTTGAACTACCAATGTGTCTTTTTTCTCTTTATTTGACCAGTTCTTTCTTTCAAAAGTCTTCAACGAAAGTAAAAATTAAAAAAAAAATTATCAAACTAAAATATTTATGAGTTTCATTTTTCTTGTAATCCTTTTCTTGAGATCACACCAAGATTTGTATACGTGGTCTCACCCAGAGAAGCCTTGAGAGCTTAGGCCTTCTGAACAGGACAGTAGGCCTCAGCCACCTGAAGGCCAGTCCAGTCAACCAGCAAATTGAGTCTTTACTCTTTCTGATTCTGAGCCATTTGATCCATTTCAGTCTCACAGTTTGAATTGTTTCTGTTCAGAGCTACTTAGTCTTCACTACTGAGAGGCACTTGCTGAGAGGTTGATATCCATCTCTCTTAAGTGGTTTGTCTGCAAGATTAAAAAGATTTTGAGCAAGACAGGTACCTGCTACTTCAGAACTAGGTCACTAGACTGCTGTTTGCAAGGTTTTAGCCACATTTCAGCTGAAAGGTTTCAAGTCGCCCAGTGTTACATACTGTGCTGTGATAGCATCTTGATTCATCTGTTGAAGACATCTTCGTATTCTCTTCTTTGTGTGTGTTCTTTCTCATACAGCTCTGGGGACTACCGATGCTAGGACCAGTCCTGGCCTCTTCCTCAAATCTGGCCATTACACATATATTCTTCTGATCACGATACTTATTGTATTTGGTCAAATGAAATGCTTTCATTCAAAAATGATCCAAGTTTATGCTGGCCTGTGATCTATATTTCTTAGAGGTAGCTTTCCATTTTTTGCTTGGAGGTTTCAACAATACATTCCAAATATAATGCCCCAAGACTTCATAGACTCTTACTTTATTTCTGTTATTGTTCAATATTGACTTAACGATTTAAATTTTTCAGGAGGCTCAGCATCATCCAGTAAATAGATAATGTGCTATTATATTCACTAGATTTAGTTAGTTCTCAAGAGGAGAACTTGACATATTAGTTCCAATAGGGCATAAAATAGCAAAGACAAAATTTTGCGAGAAAAAAAAATCCTTTATTTAGGAAATTGATTACCATTTGATATATTGACACATCTCTTACATGGGTTGAAAAGATTCAGAAATATCTAATACCTAATTGCAAAGCAATATTTTCCTGGATGCCTGGGATAACAGAATTTTGTAGGTCACTGCTACATAAAATTACTAAATTCTCAATTCCAAAACTCCTCCCCTGGAAATTTGAAGATTTAAAAATTTTGACCCGTAATCTTGCCTTTCAGAAGGTTCCAACTCTAGGCATATCAAATTATACCAAGCTCTATTTTCACTGGTGAATAAAACTGAAAAGTGACCTTGGGACCTGCCTCAGAAAACATGAAATCATTGATAATTACTGCTAACTTAATTATTTCTCTGGAGTCTTTTGCTAAATCACTTCCACTTGTACAGAAAATGGAAAGGTTTCCATTTTTAACAATTTAAAATGAATATTTCTTTATTATATTTATGTCAATTTATTTGTTTGTTTGTTTGTTTACTTATTATTAAATCTGTATTTAGTTAGTGGTATCATCACTGATATCATTCTTCAAGAAAGAAGTAATTTTAACACATTATTCACTATCCTTATATGGCTTATTTTCTTTCAATCATAAATAGAATGTTTTTGATAGAAAATTTTGTAAATGCATACATATAAAATGAGAAAAAAACATTTTAAAGGTTTCTTATGCACATATATGTTCAACTCCTATATAGACAAGAAATGCCATTGCAAATTTGAAAGGTATATACATCTTTGACTTTACTATTGCCAATTGTTCCCTAGAGTATCAGTGTCAACTTTCATTTTCAAAAGTAACCCTGCTTTATTTTCATATCTTAGCAAATTTTAAAATTTTGCAACTGATACTTTTTTAGCTTTACCAAATACCAAATATTTAAAAAAATCTTTTGCTTATTCTTTTTTGTTTATTATTGAGACATGAAGATTCAATTGCGTGTCATTTACTTCAAAACATATTGCACAATATGTTTTTGTAGTCTCAAGGAAATTATTTCATATGAATGAGTTTTTCTCAAATAATTGACAACTAACAATTATTTAATTCAGCAATTTTAAGGTATTATTTCATTATATATTTAAAGATTTATTGTTTACTAATAAAAAAATAGATAACCCTTTGTTGACATTTGGTAGATAATCTATCTTTTCTCTCTAAAAGCTGTTAAATTTTCTCATTATTATTGATGTTATTTTAATTTTACTAAGAGGTATCAATACATGACTGCTTTTGTTTATCCTTTTTGAGACATAGTGGTTTTTCTGAACCTAAGATTTTGTTAGTTTCTTAAATGAAAAACAATTATTCTACATCATATTTTAAAATATTTTCTCACTCTCATTTGTAATAATGTTTTCTTAAACTCTTACGAGAGGCGTTTTTGGAACATCTCTTTTATTCCTTTTTATGTTTAACTTCTAATTTATGTTTTTCATACCTTTTTCTCTTTATTCTATAATTCTTATAGATCTGTCTTCCACTTCACTAATTATGTCATCTACAATATCCAGTCTAATGTTGAACCCTTTTAATGTTCTTTTATTTGTTTAAATTTCAAAGATCATATTCTTATTTCTAGAATTCTTTTCTGATTCTATTTGTAATCTGATTATTCAATGGTTAAATCTTACCATTCAGTATTTTATCCTTCATTTTCCTCTTTAACCATTTAAATCTCATTTAACCAGCAGTCTATTTGTATTTTTCTGTTATATAATGGCAATGTATGTCTGATTTGTTTCATATGTTGATTCTTTCTCAAGGCAATTTATTTTCATATGAGCTTTGTACTTTTAGGATATCTATAGTAGAAGCTGTGATATACAGAATTCGTCAGTTGTGGAGGTATTCCTAGGAACAATTTTGCATCTGTATTTACTAGGGTTCTTTGGTTTTCACTATTCTGGGTCTATTTATATTAAATTTTCACCTTGGGATTCCTACATTTCAAGGTGGTCTAAATTTGCATGGGCAGGATAAGCATTCTGATTTCTCACAGAGGAGTTTTTCACTCATTAGTCAGGATTATCAACCAGCTTCTGTGATTAATATCTGTCAACATTTACAAACTATATGCAGAGTTTCCATTCAGATAAGGTTGAGAATCATAGATATAAAATTCAGATAACAATAGAACACATTCAGATACAGATAAAGATTATTCGAAGTCTACCTATTTGGAATTGTCTGAAGAGTACATATAATATGAAACAAGGCCATAAACACGAGTTTATTTTTTTGTAATATGAATATGAGGAGTGTGTCTTTTTTGACAATTATGCTGTTATTTCTTGCTACCTTATGACTAAATTCCTATCTATTGTATGACTTCGTTTCCTAGTCTTCAATTTAATACAACCTTGTTTCTTTCCAGATTTCCAGCTTCTCTACTTTTGATTTATCCCTTCAACTTTCTCAAGCAAGTTTTGTTATTCAATTTAGGTCGATGTTTCTTAAATTAACTACCAGGTACTTTTAACGTCCCTGGTTAGGTAAGTCCTCATATTACATTCTGGATTAAACATTCTCAGGAAATTTCTCCACCAATGGCCCTGCTGGTATTTCCAAGAATCTGTCCCCATTCCTTGGTCTTGTCCCCAGATGTATGCTTTTGGATAACTGGAATATGGAAGCCCGAGGGAGGATGAGGCTAAGGAAAGTCTCTCTTCTGGAAATGACAACCAAGATAGCGCAGGATAATTCTAAATACTGTTGCTCTCAGCAAAAGAGATTCCCTGTCCTCTTACACAGGTATTACAAAGGTGTTGCTAAGCCACATGTTGCCCAGGAACTCTACGCCTCTATGAAGGGCATCTGAATCCTGCTGGTTCTCAAGGTGAGGATAGAATCATACACAGTTCTCTAGTTGGTTGCAGGAAAAAGTAGAAGTGACTATATGTGTATTGTATGTATATTCCAAATAACTGCAACAGGACTTCTTCAGGGGAATGGCTAAAATAACTGGGAAAAAGGCAATGAGTAAATATAGATCCTTTAGTAACTATAAAATACTATTTTATATATATATGTATATATATATACATATATATATAGTTCCATTATGATAACATTAATCATAACAGGCTTGTGATTAATGAATATCTTTAGACTTGCATAATAACTTATAGTAACCCATCTTCTTTAACACATGCATAAATAATTCAGATCAGGTCTTAGATTAACAGGATATATAATCTTTTGCCTCAGCAAGTAACAGCAGTAGCTTCTTCCTGAGGAGTCTAGCTTCTCATTAAAAACCTACATGTGATTTTTCAAGTCTGACCACGGGCAAAGCCTTTACCTGGCAGGCCTCACAGAGGACAGCTGCCTTCCCAACACCAGGCACAGTACACTAGTGCTGAGCATTGTCCAATCTGAGAGGAGCTGTAGTCAAGGACTCGGGCATCCCTGGCCAGCCAAGCCGCTATGAGTATGTATTCCTAGCCCAGATGTCTTCATTCTTAGGTCTCTTGTGTGGGGAAAGTAGATGGAGTTAACGGGGTTAAATGTATGGTGACAGAAAGAAATCTAACTATGGGCAGTGAACACACAACGCTATATATATATATGCCTTATTGTTGAATTATACACCTGAAACTTATCGGATTTTGTTAACCAATGTCACCATAATTAAAATTAAATGACAACAACAAACAAAAACAAAGACTAGGTCTCTTTATTGAAGCCTTCGGCAGAAGTTTTCTTCAAGTGTCCTGCTGAGGCTTCCTTACTGAGGGGAGGCGGGAGAATCCTAAAGACACTTTTCCCCGCTCTGACTCAATGCTCAGTACTTTTCCACTCCTAGCCTTGCCCCTTTTCTCTGCTCTTGGCCTTCATAAAACTGCTGGAAATTTTTGGGGTTCCCCTAACACAGAGATGATTAGCCCAACCCGTGAACAAAAACATCATTCAGTGGAGGAAAAATTGAACAGGAAGAGTGTTTATTGTTTCTCCAGTTTGATAGCATCTTAAATATTTTATTGCTGTTTTAGTCTTCACTGTTCCATGCATTTCAGCTCTTGTTGCTTTAACTGACTACACCCAAATCCAGCAGATCATTTCTGTCCACAGATCAGCTATGTGTCCAGCTCAGGCTCCTGACACTTCTGTGATGCTGAATGCTTAGCAGCGTTATTAGGTTTAGGAGTAATTCTCCCCTGTTCCTATCAGCCAGCTGCTCTCAGTAAAACACCTGACATCATCCTTAATTAATCCGAAATGTTATGGCCAGATATTCTTCAGAATTAAGATGGACAATCGGAGTAACTTTATTTGAGTGTCATCACTCTTGGCCTAAGAAACTAGCTAAACAAACAGCTCTTCTTTTATCTGAACTATTCTCATGTATAAAGTCATGTCAACTGGATTTTTCATGTCTGGACTATACTAACTTATAATTAAAATTGTTGTTATCTGAGGATGAAATTAGAGAGTTAATGAGCTTCTGTGGCTATGAAAAGCTGCTAGTGAAAAACTACACTAGTTTGCTATTTTTTTCATAAACTATATTAGAATGAATTCAGTAAATCTCCACTGTGATACATATTCCCAAAGACCATCTAGAAACTCTTTCTTAATTATTTTGAAAACCACTGCCTACAGCCAAAATTGTCACTAAGTAGATATTCCATTAACAGTTTTCAGAGTCAGAATTTTTTTCAACTTCTGAAAGATAAATGTATTTCTTTTAATTAAACAACAAGAAATGTATAGTTTATAATACTTCTTCTTTTATCATGACTTCTAGGAAACCCAGAGACAAATATTTCTTTAATAGTGTTTATTCTTTTTAAATAGATATTTTAAATTTTAAACACACTTGATTTTTGTGTCTTTTCTCAACTCACTTTAAATATTATTTTAAAGTAAGCACGGTGTAAAAACAATCAATAAAGTAAATTGTTGATATTTAATCATCAGTTAATAAAACTTATTGATTTGATTTAAAATAAAAATGATATTCAAATAACTATTGCAAATTAAAACAAAGTCTATTTCTAAATAATGCCAACATGATTATAAAGGAGAAGAAAAATACATAGTTTTATTAATTGGCAGGCCCTTATTGATTAGATTCAAATACATCCGCTGTTGACTTTGGAGAAGTATAGATTTTGGATAAATGTAGAATGCGATACTAGTAGACTCCCTAACAAATGTTTGATAATCAAAAAAGTAGATCATGACAAAGGCTAGATTTATCGTGTACTCTATAGTTATAGATTTGAAAGTGGATAGAGAGAGATTAAATTACACAAGCAAGATTCCTGGGGTCAAGATGAAAGTAACTTGGGTTGGAGTTGTGAGGAAGGAAAATGAGGCGTTTCCTTGGAGTAGAAAGGGAGAGAGTGAAGAGGAGAAAATGTAATCTCCATGGAAGCAACAATCTGAGGAGGTAGATTAGCCACTGGAGATTGCAGAGGATTAATCCAGAAGGCAGGCGAGGACACGAAGAGCATCTCTTCCCGTTCCAAAAAGCATATCAGTCTGCTTTAACTGAGCTGCTGGCCTAGATTTTCTCAGCAAAAGCTGGTTGCGTATCTTTCATAGATTGTCCAGCTTAAGGACAATCACTTGTACACTGAGATTTTAATGAGTCCCTTCAAACTGCCATGAATTTATATCCACACTTAAAAGTTCTTGGAAAAAGAGGATGGGTCTCTGACTCATTTAGATGAGGTTATACGGAAGGGTAAGTCCAAAATGACTTGGAAATAATAAAACTTATTTTTATTACATATGATGTTTAACTTTCTCAACCTATCTTCTTATTTATAAAATGGAGATAATAATGCCAATCTAAAAGATTGTTGAGGGTGTTTCAGTTATAGAAATCACATTGTGCTATGGTTAGAACACAAGGGACATTCAATTAACTATAGCTAATAATTACTTTTATTTACTAGTATAGAACTTTGCATGGCTTTATCATTTTTATTTTGGCATAATGGTTATGCTATAACCTAAAAATTATTCATTATTTAAAAATACCTATAAAACTATTATATATTCATGTATTCTATATCTTATATCTTTGATTTTCTTTTTAACATTATCTTTCTGTCTTTTGCTTCCATCTTGGAAAATATTAAGTTCAGAGATTGAAGGGCTCTAATAAAAATGAGAGAAAAATGAATTTATGGTCTCTTTAAAAATTAAACTAAACACAGGTACTAAACTTATGGACCTTGGTCTTAGAAAGGATTTTATAAATTTGACCTCAAAAAAAAGGGAAGTAAAAGTAAAAATAAGTGAATGGGACTATATCAAACTAAATAGTTTTCTACCTGACAAAAGAAATCATTAACAAAACAAAAAGGCAACCAACCAAATTGGAAAAGATGTTTGCAAACAACATCTCTGATAAGGGCTAGTATCCAAAATTTATAAAGAAATTCTATAATTCAACAACAAAAATAAACAAACAATCCAATTTAAAAATGGGCAGAGGACCTGAAAAGACACTTCTCTCAAAAGACATACAATGGCCGACAGATATATGAAAGATGTTCAACTTCATTCACTATTAAGAAAATGCAAATCAAAACCACATAAGATACCACCTCACACCTGTTAGAATGGTTATCATCAACAAGACAAGTAACAACAGGTGTTGGAGAGGTTAGAAAAAGGAACCCTCATATACTGCTAGTGGGAATGTAAATATTGGTACAGATAGTATGAAACACAGTATAGAGGTTCCTCAAAATATTAAGAATAGACACAGCATATGACCGAGCAATCCCTCTTCTGGGTATCTATCTGAAAAATTTGAAATCATTTATTCGTAAAGATATATGCCCCCTTATGTTTGTTTCAGCAACAGTCGCGGTACCCAAGACATGAAAACAACCGAAGCGTCCTTTAATAAATAATTGAATAAAGAAGATGTGGTACATACGTACAATGGATTACTACTCGGCCATAAGAAAAGATAAAATATTGCCATTTGCAACAACATGGACGAATCTCGAGAATACCATGCTATGCAAAATAAGTCAGAAAAAGTTGAGAACCATGTGATTTCACTCACATGTGGGATATAAAACTGAAAGCAATAAACTAACAAGAGAAACAAACAGATTCATGGACATAGACAACAATTTAGTGGTTACCAGAAGAAAAGGGGGTGGTGGGAGGTAGATAAGAGTAAAGGGGGTCAAATATATAGTGACAGAAGGAGATTTGATGTCAGGTAGTGAAAACACAATGTTACATACATATAATGTATTATTGAACTGCATACCTGGAACCTATATAATTTTATTAACCAATGTCACCCCAATAAATGTAACTAAAAATACAATAGAATACTACCTGGCCATAGGAAAAAAAAAGAAACATTCACAAGGGCGAATCTTAAAAGTATCATGCTAAGTGAAACAAAGAAGATTAGGCTACATATCCTGCCCCACACTTGTTGCCATCATAAAGACACATTTCTAACTGGTTTGTTATGAGACCATTATTCCCAAGGAGCACCTGCGAAGAACCTGTGCACACAACCTTTATGAAATTAAAAGCAACCCTCTTCAAAGCTGAAGGGTACCATTGTAAGAATTCAGCTATTACCATTCCTGGGTTACAAAGCTCATCTTCAGAATCTCAGAGATCTTCGGTCTGGCCCTAATCAGGGTGCAGGTGGGGTATGAGCAGGGGAGAGGGAGCCAAATAATAACCGTTGCAAGATTTGATCCTATTTTTCTGATCAACCTCAAAAATAAAATCAGAAATTTCACTTCTGAAGAGTCAGATTCAAATCTCACTTTAAGTGACTTTTCTTTAATCTTGGTTTTGACCACTTCCCCAAGAAAGAACCATGAGTAAAGTAGCAGAATCAGGTTTTCCTTGCATGTATTAATGACAGATTATAGTTTTGCACTAACTCTGAATGATTTAAAAAAGGAGGGATTTAGGGATATTTGCTGATTCAATAAAAGTCCGGGACCTGGGAAAGCAATGCAAGAATGCCCTCAAAGAAGTTAAGACATTTGGAATAAGGAGAATGCTTATTTGAACCAGGATCAATCCCAGATTTCCTTTCTGGCTGTCTATATCTGCTTATCTTTATCCACAATGGACTTTTCAAAAGAATGGCTTAGATATAGACCATTTAATAACCTGTTTCATGAAAAGTCAGGTTTTATTGATGCTAACAAGAGAGTTCATTGATATGATGAACTTGAAGTTAAAACAAGCCTTGCGAGTTTGTGCTAAGCAGAAACTCCTTACCAAAGCAGAATCAGTAACAGTTTGATATTGGGTGAAATGATTTATTAAATAGTAAACACTCCAGGGAGGAGAATTTGATTGAAGACAATAGATTATATACTTTGTAATATTTTATGAAAAATCACATAAAATATGGGGTGGGGGAAAATGGGTGAAGGTGGTCAAAAGGTACAAACTTCTAGACATGGAATAAGTAAGTCCTGGGGATGTAACGTGCAGCATGGCGACTATAGTCAATAATACTATATTGCATTTTTGGAAGTTGCTAAGAGAGATCTTACAAGTTCTCATCACAAGAAAAAAAAAAACAATAACTAGATTCAATGATAGATGTTAACTAGACTTCGCCAGCATCATTCTTCTTATTATGAATAATTGCACACGCCCTTAACAATTCTGAGGAAACAGGGAGTTCCTTGCGCAGTTCTGAAGGTTGTCCAGCTACTATTTCTCATCTTCAAAGCCACCATTTTATGCTCTGTTTTAAGATGCTGGGGCCAGGAATCTGCAACCCACATTTCTCCCTGGCCAACTGACTTCTCTTTAAGCAATCATAATGCTAGAGGAAGACTAAAATACTGAACACAAACACGGCTTTTCAAACTTTTAATGTTCTTATCAGCATTTCTCCAACAATACTTTTTTCTTCCGTAATATCAGTTGCCTCGTGTTTGAATTTTTTCTACCACTTTCTGAATCAGTTTTATGGTACCTCTCAAAGACGCCACTCACTAACTGGCTGGCCTTCTCCCAAGTTCCCAACACCTGGGTCTATGAAGCTCAGATTTCCTGAGTTGCTCCGTGTGCATCCCTTGCTTCTCCAAACCTAGTGGTGGTAGCTGCTTGATGATGTTACTCCCTCTGTCGTAACACCTCTGTCTTGGTGTTCCTTTTTCGCTTCTTTTGTTTTGTAAAATATGGTGAGTTTCTTCATATTATTATTTTGTAAAATAACTAATAGGACTTCTTTCTACTGTTTGGATCCTCAATGACACAACCACCAAACTGATTTCTAAGTCTAAGAACAAATTGGTAAAACTTTAAAAGAACGGAGCTCTGACAATTTTACTGCCTATGTGTCTCTTCTGGGAAAACAAATGGAAAATGCAAGAAAAAAAACTTCAAAATTCCAGAAATAGTGGAATTAATATAGGAATGCCCCAATTTTTTTTATTGTATTATACATTCTTATGTTCTCAAAATACTTATATAGAAAAGATTTACAATAAAAATTTAACCACCGCTTTTGTCTCCATTGGTTATTTTTTCCGTTAACTCTGAGTAACCACTTTTTTATATTCTTGAGGGGTATCTACAGGAAATGGTTGGGAAAAAATAAGCAAGTATAAATATCTATATTATTTTTCTCATTTCCATAATGGTGCATACAATATATCCTTTCTTGTACCTTCCTTTCTTTTACTTCGTAACATATCATGGGGCTGTTTTACTCTTACTATATACATTTCTACCCTATTTACATAAGATACATAGTGTTCCATTTTGCATATGTGTCACAGTTTATTTCATTTTTGAGAGAGACATCTGGGTTGTTTCTAGCATCCATTACTAACAATGCTATAATACAAGGATTACAATAACTTGGAATACAAGGAATTTCCCAGGCTAGAAAGGGGGAACTGGAAGGTAGTGGGAAAGGGAAGGACATCACTGTGCCCATCTTACAGACACTGTGTCAAGCAACATTGGGGCATTTAATAAAACAAGGGCAACTCCATTTATTAATATTTAAGAAGTAAAATTTTGGCATATTATTTTAAGTTAAATAGGTAACCATAAGCTGCACAATTATTACAAATTTAGAAATGGATACAAAAGAACAATAGGGTAGTATGAGTGATATGGGAGTATGAGTTAATTAGTTCCTAATTTACATAGGGGGAAGTCAACAGGGATGTCAACTTGATAAATCACTAGACAGAAAAAATATGTTATTTAGAATAATGAAGATCACCATCAGAAGAGCTGAAAATATTAGAAGTTATTCTTCTCATGAACAATTAGTTACTTCTCTGGGATATGACCAAATTGTAAATCGACCCATCCCTTATTCCATTTTAATCTCAACACTCTTCTCTCTCTCTCTCTCTCTCTCTCTCTCTCAATCTCTCTCTCTCTCTCTCTCTCTCTCTCTCTCTCTCTCTCTCTCTCTCTCTCTCTCCCCCCTCCCTCCTCTCTCTGTATGTGTGCATGTGTACTAGAGCATGAAAAAATAAATTTTATAATAAAAATAATTAAAATTATTTTAGAATTAAATGTAGAGCCAAAATATTTAAAGCTTTTCAACAAAGATGGTTTGCATAGGAATAAGATTGAACCATGTAAGTAATTCTTGAAAATAGTTATCTTTTGAACACAGGGAAGTTAGCCTTAGTGAAGTAACTAGAAAACTAATGTTTCAGACAAGATGTTTTTTCTTAACATATTAATATGAACATTTTGCAAAACAGATACTCAAGTATAATTATATTACTCATCAAAAATATCAGTGTTAACTTCCCCAGTATAATTATAGCTAATGTGTACATCTAATCAGAAATGTTAATAAATTATTATCTCTACTATTTGACCTTACTAAATCCCTCAGGACAATTCATTCAAGTAGTGATGCCAGCAGAGAGAATATTAATGCTTCTCTCCATCAGAACTGATAGAATTCTGGTTGATGTAAACAAAGGAAAACTGTCTGTGGCAGTGTGAGTAGTAACTAGCAGAGGGTAACTGAGTTTATGGACAAAGGCTGCAGTGTTTGCAGAGTATGCATTAAGTTAGGCTAAAGGTATCTGTAAAGGGCTCCAGAGTGCAAAGCACTAATCTAGATACTTCAGTGTGAGGTCAAGTCAGTCAGGCTAGAGAAGCCATAAAATGAAAACTGTGACATAGCACAAAATTAAGGAATTATGAAGCTGAAAGTGACTCTAGGTGTTTTAGACTATTTTTTTGGAAGAAACTTAACTTTATCCAAAAAGACAATATTTTCTTGTTCCCAATATCCAATATTATAGAAACATTTAAAGAGTATTTACATTTATAACTATGCTCAGATTTTAAAATAATTTTAATATATACTTAAAATAATTTTATTTTCATACAAAATAAATTACTTTTAAATTTAAAATGTTATTAATGTTTTCCACCAAACTTGTAGCTATTTCACTCCAAACATATGACTCTTAGAATTCCTTTCATTTCCCATTATAAGCATATAAATATATATATGCTTTATTGAGCTATAATTGGCATGTAAAAGCTGTAAATATTTAATATACACAACTATAGAACTCAATGAGTTTGAAAATAAGTATATGCACATGAAAACATCACTACTGTTAAGGTAATAGACATATCCATCAACTCCCAAAGTTTCCTCTTGCCCCTTTATGATTATGATGATGATGTAGGTGATGATAATGATGATAATGATGATGATGATGATGATGATGATGATGATGATGCATGTGTGTCTAGTGGGAACATTTAACATGAGATCTAGCTTCTTAGCAAATCTTAATCTTAAGTATGCCAGCTATAAACTACAGGCACTATGCTGGGTAGATCTCTAGAACTTGTTTACCCTGTATAACTATTACTTTGTACACTTTGACCATCATCTCTCATTTCTCCCTCCCTTCAGACCCTAGCAACCACTATTCTACTCTCTGCTTCTATGAGTTCGACTATTTTAGATTCAATATATAAATGAGATGATCCAGTATTTGTCTTTCTGTGTCTCGTTTATTTCACCTGATAAAATGTTCACTCTATTCACCCATGTTGTTGCATATTGCAGACTTTTTTTTCTTTTTTAAAACTGAATCGTATCCCATTGTATGAATATTTCACATTTTCTTTACCCATTCACGTGTCAACAGACAGATTGTTTCCATATCTTAGTTACGGTGAATTATATTGTAAAGAACATCGAGGAGCAGGTATCTCTTAGATTCTGATTTCAATTTTTCCCATTACATATTTTTAATCACATGATTCTTATATGGAATCTCGACCATTTATTTTGCACCAAAATGTTTTGGAAAGATTACGTTACCTCACTACTTTCCCTTTCCTTCAAAAATCTGACCATTTTTATCTTTCTTGAATGTATTCCTCTAATGTTCTTCTGTTCAGGAGCATCAACAACTTATGGCTACTTTCAATAACTGAGTATACAAAAATTAAGTATTCACACAATTTTTACTGAATCACAGTTTGCATTTTACACTAGCTACTGTATATCTAGATTTCTTTAGTTTTACCTATGTATATACATTTTTTATTTACTTATGACCTTTTATTAAAATTTTCTACATAAAAAGGATGCCCTAATCATTTTTGGTGATTTCACTTCATAGGCTTCGCAGCTTCATTAAAATTCAGTACTCCCTGATACCTTGTTGAAATTCTAAAATTACTGGCTGACTTTTCAGGAAAAATACTGGTAAATTATTTTACATGAGAATGAATGCAATCTACTTTAATGATTCTGCTCCTGGCTATTCTACTGTTCATTCTCATATTTTAGTAAATATAGGTTTTACCTGACAATCATCACCTGTATGATTCATTATATGGGAGAAATAAAATTAAGAGTTATTGATGAAGAAATTCAATGACTGGTATGTCAAATTGCCTGATCCAGTATCTATACATTCAGAGGTCAGTTTAACAAGTAAAATTTCTAGACACATGTTGGGCTAACCTGTGTAAGATATTCCACTTAACAAAAACAGAACAACGACAAAGAAAATTTTAATAGCTAAGTTCATTTCAAAATTAGAAATATGAATAAACTTGGGATGATTTGGTTTTTGGAGTAACCACCCTGGAAACTTGCACGAGGATTTACAGGCTATATACTGGAGTGCACAAAAATACACAATAATACTTTTTTAAATTGGGGAAAACACAGGAGAGGGTGCTGGCTGAGATTGAAAAGCGTTAGCACAGGATTCAGTCCCAGAAGTTGATTTGATTTACAGTATTGGAAGTGCTGGCTACAGATATCCAAACAAACCAGATCTTCTGGAAGAAGCTGGAAATAAAACTGAAATGCTGTTCATCGTGCCATTGGACCGAATGCTCGTGAGATGCTCCTGCTTGATTTCCTTTTTGAAAAATAACCACTACTACTAATCTGTTTATGTACATAAACTGGGCTCAGACCTACTATTTAAGTAAATCAAATAATTAAATAACTAAAAAAATCAAATAACTAAAACCTAGATAATTTCTTAGGTATTCTCAAAGAAGCATAAAAATAAGAAGGAAGCAGTGCAGTAACAAAAAAATACACTCTTACAAATATAAAAAGGCAAGGGCAAGTCATCCCACTTGGCTAAATTATATATAGAGTTCATGAATATATAAAATTTCCTTGTATATATAGTTCTTTTTTTAATCACAGAGTAATGTTTTATTGTATAATTTTATTGTATATTCTCATTCTCCTTTTGTTGGGCATTTATGTTGTTTATTCCTTCCTTCTTTTCTTCCTTCCTTTTCTCTATTATTAATGATTTATCAATAAATATAATGTCTCCCTAGTCAGATATATAATCATTCCTCTTGTAGGACAGGTATCCCTACTATTTTCACAACACGGACCACATAAAAAGTAACCTAGATACTGTGCAATGCTGTACCCATATTGATCTGCTCTTGACTGAAGGGAACTGGTCTGAGCTAGGAGAAACACTTCCCGCACTGCAATCCATCTGCAGAATAGCAGTAGTACCGTGATCTGTTTCGCGACACAAGAAGTTGGGTTATAATATGGTCATTTATTTCTTCTCCCAGTTATATCACTCAGTTCCTACTTAAGAGCAAGAATAAATAAAATTAAAAAAATTTTCTCCTTTGGCCATGAATTCTCTGCTTATTATCATTCTGTCTTTCCTCCACTGTTTTCTTCATTTTCTCATGTTTCATTTTCTTCTCAACCTACTGTAATCTAGTTCCCATACTTACATGCTTATATTTAACCAACTATTCTATAAGCAGTTCTTTTCAAGGTCATCAATCATCTCTTATCAAACAAATCCCTAGATAATTATTTGGTTCTCATTTACTTTAATTTATTACAGACTTTGGCATAAATGACCACTCTGTGATCCTCAAACTTCTTGTTTTCTATGACATAAATCTCTGCAGCTATTCTTTAAACCTTCTGCTTACTCACTGATTTCTTTTATTAGACCCTGTTCTTTAGCCACTGCTTAAATGGGAGGCTTCCGCGGGTTCTACACTTAGCCTTTTACTCTCACTTTGTATTTCTTTTGAGTGTGTCCATCTCCGCAGCTTTCTTCATTTCATCAGTAAATACTAAATGAGCACCTACAATGTATGAGGTACTGTTCTAGTTATTAGAGATAAAACAGTGATAAAAATCAGTTAATAATGTCTTCCCTACTGTAGCTTATGCTATGATGGAGAGTGGCATTCTGTACGAACTCAAATGAGTAAAGTAAAGATACAATACATCACATGATAGGTGTCGTGCAGATAAAAGAAGACGAATAAGGAATGTAGTGGGGTTGGGGAGAAGGAGAGAAGATTTTGGTTTAGAACAATCTTATCTGGCAAGGTCTCACTGATAAGATGACATTTGAGCAACCACCAGAAAGGGATATGTAGGTGAGCCATGCAAATATCTAGGAGAAATTTGTTTCTGACAGAAAATATAGCAGGTGAAAAAGCCCTGAGCTAAGAATGTTCTTGGAGTGTGGCTTTGTGTTTGAGGAACAGCGAGAACAATGACCCTGGAGCTGAGTCAGTGATCCTGCAGGATTTTGAATTCATCGTAGAGACTTTGACTTTTACTCTAAGTAAGCTAAGGTATCAGTAGAAGGTTTAATGCATCTAAGTTATAGGATCTAACATATGCATTAAAAGGATCAATTTGGCTGCGTTGAGAAGTGAATTGGGGTTGGGCAAGAGCAGAGAAGCAAGATAACATGGTAAGATCTTGAAATTATTTGGATAAAGTATGAAAAAATCTTGGGCCAGAGAGTTTTCTGTGGGAGTGATGAAAACACTCTCATTCTGAATACATTTTGAAGACAGAGCTAACACAATATTTACTCACAAATTCTTCGTGAGGCAAGGGAGAAGAGGTGAATTAAAGATGCCACTAAGTTTTCTGAACTTCCAAATTATTGTGAGATGTTATGGAGATAACTACAGAGGGAAAACCCTTTGAGAAATCTTTAGTTTTAGACATTAAATCTAAACACCAAAAGAGACAGCACAGATAAAGAAGTAATGAGATCAACAGTCATGAGAAGGACCCAGCAAATAAATCAATCCCTCTTCCTCCATTGATGGTAAGATTTTTTTAAAGCACTGCCATTACTCATCGCTGTCTCCTTTTCTCATCTTTCATTCCATCATCAACCCAAACTAGCTCGGGTTCATCCAGATTCATCACTCCTCCGGTGTGTCACTCGCTGAAATCACATGTGACTTCTATTACGTTGACTACAGTGCGATAGTTTCTGCATTTTTTTCTACTTCACTTCTTAGCAAAACCCAAGAATGATGATCAGTCCCTAGTTCTTCTAATATTCTTTTCACTTAGCTTCACTGACACAATCTTCTCTTAGTTTTCCTCTTTATTTTGGATACTCATTCTCATTCAGCTGGTAAATCTCAAGTCTTCACCCCTTTTCTTTCTCACTCTTACTCTCTCCTTTGGTTAACCTCATCTACAAACACAAGTCCAAAAGCCACCTCACAGGTTTCATCTTCTGCCCAGTCATGTCCTCTGGGCTTCAACTGCCTACTTGACTTCTTTGGACATCTGAAAGGCACTTCAAATTCAATCTGTTTTGAACCACATGTATTTCTCTCCCCAGAACCTGGTTTCTGATATTTAGTTTTATAAGTTACAGAAGAGAGCTTATTTAAAAAAAAAAAAATGCCTAGGGTCCTTCCATTTTATTCTCTTTCCATATTTAATTCCTCATTAATATCACGGCTTTACTGTGAAAATATCTCTTGAATTTGTTCATGTATCTCCATCTACCACCATTTAGTCTAATGTCTCACTGCCTCCTGCCTGAGGCCTCGTGGCTGCCCCCTAGCTGTTGTATCTGCAACAGCACCACCATCTCTCACAAGCCCCCAGAATCCTATTTCCCCACTCCAAGTATTTTAACAACACCCTTCTTACAGATGGAATTTTACATGTATTTGTATGAGTGACTAATGTATGTTTCTCCCACTAAAGATTCTATAATCCCCCAATCCTGTACAGAGTTAAAATCAATTTAAAATGAATATGAAAATATGTTTTTATAGGTTCTGAGCATCCATTTTATAAGTTCCAAATATTAATATTTTTCTTATCTATTTCATAGAGTTGCGTTGTCAGTAAGGTACAAAGATAATTTTATTTGTTCATTAACCTAGATTTTTCTTGACATTTTGATTTTTAGGATTTGTAATAATAACTACTTTTCACTTAGAACCTTATGTATTCCGGCTTTTTGCTTGAAACTTTAAAATGTAGGTTTTAAAATTTAAGAATATTTAAATGAGAGGATTTCCATTTACTTGTGACACATAAGAAAACTGAGACTCAAACAATATTCTCAAGGCCGTGCAGTTTCTATGTGGCAAAGTAATGATACTAATCCAGGTCTTACTAAGTACAAAGCCTCTGTTTATTTCATTACATCCTGAAAAACCATGTGGACATTTAACAAATAATAAAAGCACATACATTTGCTAAGATGAATCGAATCCATAGGTCAATTCAGTAGCTTCTCTTCGAGAAACAACATAAGAGGAGAACACGCCCGGTAGATCCTACATTAGCGACAACCTCCGAGGCATCCAGTTGTTTCATGATAATGATAAACTCACTTTACAATCTTGCTAGTCAATTGTTCTGGAAAAACCATGGATCATGATGCGGAAGACAAATAACATGAAAAAGCATGCATGTCACATATATGAAAGCTTACATATTAAAAGTTTACCCTAAAATGTTAATATATGGTTTTGTGCCATATTAATTTTGGGGCTTAGCAATATAGAAATACAAATGAAAGCAATAAAGAGATACTGACATTTTACCTACTAGCGTGGCAAAATTTTAGTTGCAATATAATCTGTATTATGAAAAAGTGGTAGGGATATAAACGGGATGACATTTCTGGAGACAAGTGAGTAATATGTATAAATATGTTTAACTATTTTAAATGTGCATACTTTATAACTAATCAATAAATCAAAATTAGTGGAAGGCAGCTGAAATAATAAGCCAAGTAATCACAGATATAAATAAAGGCATTGTTCTAATAGTAAAGTTTCTTAAATAATCTATATAATCAATAAGGCCAGCTTAAATAGTATAAAATACCATACCACAGAATACTGTGTAGTTGGCAAAATAATGATCTAGATCTATCTATTCATAATATATCTTACACACACATGGATACACTATCTTTTGTGGGTCTAATGACTGAAAAAATACCTATGACATATTGGTCTATAAAAAAGTTAGGATCTTATCAGAGTCTCAGTTTTGATAGATATATAATTTAACATAGATGCTGATGTAGATAGTTATATCATTTTTGAGTAAAGACATAGTTATAGATGCAAAATGTAAATATATATGTCTAATTATATATTTCTGTGCATATGTATGTATGCAAACATTTGCAGATGAGAATCTTAAATCAGTAATAATGCTGTTGAAACAGCAATATGAGCACACTTGAGTTGTCACCAGTGGGTCTGTAATATTTTCAATGAATGTATAATTAAATAAAACCTCAATGTATTTGATGAGATTTTTAAATTTAGATTTATTATCACTACACTTTAAAGGTACAATCTAAAGTACACACAAAATTGGAGACATTTAAGTCAGTTCCCTATAAAAGTATATAAATAAGCACTTTTCCCTCGAAGACAATAAAGTGACCATGCATCCACATGGACTCTACTAGTTTATTATACCAAGACAGTGCTGAATCTAAAATCCTAGTTCTATATATGGCTCCTCGAGTTTACTCTAAGTAACTTGAAGCAGCCTATTCATTTTTTTTCCCTTTTAATACTCACAATATTTCCATGAATATCATTAATACTTAATAAAAGCTGGTTGAATTTAATTTATTAGCTATCAAAAGGTATAGCATATCAGTAAATTAGTTGCTGGCCTTCTATTTAAATTTGTGTGTAATCCCTCAATATTATATGTAAAACTTGACATTTTCACAGATAACGAGATATCACAGGAAGGCATTTTAGGAATATACCTTAAACTCTTTTTATGAGCTTCAGTTAAATGGAACATAAATGAACAATAGGAAAATATGAATATAAAATGCATAGCAATACTTTGAGTAGTTTGTGGACTGGTTTATAAGAAGCATGCTTTTTGTCTCATTTGTCTTGCAATTACTCTTGGTGACAGTACAGACACAGTGATTCCGTGGAATACTAAATTTTTCTAAAAATTTCCTTGGCACCTAAGTTAAATGTGATGTTTGCTTTTCATAATAAATTTATGTCTTTTCTTTGTTTCATTTGTACTTTGGGCAAGACAATTCAGTACAACTATTACCATTATTAAATTGAAAGAATGTTATTATCACATCAGCGTTATGAAGGTTGGCATATGAAATGAAAGCAGGAGTGCAACATCTTTACCCTCCTGATGGGCGAGATGCAGAAGTCATGCTATTTTCTAATTATGTAGATTGCGTTCTGTGAAAAGAGATGCTGAATAGGACCAGCAGCAATAAAGCGGCATTAGCTATCAATGTTTAATATGCAGCAGAGGCTAATTTAGCAAATAAAAGCCACCAGAGGAACATAAATTCTCAATAATGAAGACTTTCTTGGGCATCTAGGTCAATTCCCAAAATGGTAGTGCTATTAGGGGGAAAAAACACACAACCTGGTGCATGTCGATTACAAAGGTTCATTTTCACCCAAAGGAATTTTTCCCTCTGCCAAACATGCCCCTTTGCAAAGAGCCTAGACAATTAAGCCAAAGTCAATGATCTGTATAAACAGATCAAATAGCTTTCTGGCGCACTATAATTCAAATGTCTTAGAAACTTAAGAATGCACAATGTATTTTTAAAGTATACATCACTCACCAGGATAAAGAATATTTCAGGGATAATTAACTAGCTCAGTCCTGTGACTTCCATATTGCCCACTTTTTTAGCAAGTTAGTGCTCCTGAATGCTTCTCTCTCTCTCTCTCTCTCTCTCTCTCTCTCTCTCTCTCTCTCTCTCTCTCTCACACACACACACACACACACACACACTTCTGACAATGTATAAGAACAAAAAGAAGATGTGAGGGTTATTTTGACTGTTGTGAAAGCTATAGGCAATACTACACATTATTTTTCCTCAAGTAAGATACAAGTTAGACTTTAAAAAAAATCTTAGCAAAGATAATATAAATAACTTCAATTGAGAAAGTATATTCCATAGCATTCAACTAAAAAGAAATCAGATACAAAAGCTTAAAGGTAATTTTATTATGTCGGAATTTAAATGGACAGGTAGCAATTAAATTACTTGAAATGCTTATTTAAAGCTCATAGTCAGATAAACAAAAAGAAAACAATACAAGATTTTTTAAACATAAACATGACAGAAATCAAATACGGTCTTTAAAAAATAATGTCATCATATAATACTCCTAAAATGCAAAAACTAATTGAAACGCTTATAATAGTGATAGTGAAAAATAAGATAGAAACCATTCAGGATTGTCTAATAATATGACTATTATTATTCCATAATATGAACAAAATGTTTTAAGAGTAGTTTTTGATTAGATAATAACTATTAAAAATGGAAAAGAAAGTTCTCAAAAATGACATAGAATATTTGAAAAGTTAGCATTTATGCAAAGTAAAACTCCTCCTACATCCTCCTAGTTAAAAAATAGTCTCCCTAGTGTACTTAATCATGAGAAATAGCTTATCCTTTGGCTCACTTGCCACAATTATAATGCCAGTCTTTGCATTTCGAAAATGTCATTTGCTTAATTTAAGCCTTGTCTTCTTTGCTGCATTGTATACTTTATAGGACGAGTAGGGACACTGTCTGTGTTTATCAGGAGACTATCCCCACAGCACTGCACAGTGAATGGATGCATGACTTAAATTTTCTAATCCTACATATCATCATAGTTATATGACTGTTTATAACCAATCTTTTTTTAAACCTTCTTAACGCTTAAATTTTAAAGAAGACCCCATAAAGACAAATGTGAATAATGGAAATCCACTTGTGACACTATGACGTGAGAAGTCACTGAGCTGACTCAAACTGATAAGCCAAATGTTTTGTTTGTTTGTTTCATTAACTGCCCCATGAATACATGATTTTATGCATTTACAGGTTAACAAAATAACCTTTTGATGGAGATCTTACATATTTGGTTGCAACAATCAATGACACCTGGTTTTTAAATGGTAAGGTAGTATAGAGATTATAGAATTTGGAATGAATATTCTTAACGAACTTTAATTTTTCTTGGTTAAAATGTAACATACAATTAGGTGCTAATAAGCATTTTACTTAAAGAAGAAAAAAAACACACACACATTTAAGTTTGGTTCCTAAAATGCATAGAGTATTTTATGGTTTAGAAAGCCTGTCAAATTATTCTATTTAGTCACAATAAACCATGAGTCAGATGTTATTATCCCGCAGATGGGTGAGGGAATAGAGGCTCACTTAAGAAATGAAAACTTGAGACTCTGAGTCTAATTTTTTGATGTCGAAATCAATGCTCTTTTAACCATACCAAAATTACATCCTAACATAAGCCCTGATTCCATTGGCAAGTGCTCCAACTAATACAGTCTCTACCTGTCCTCAGTTGTTACTGTCTAATCAAAGAGCTCATCCCTCAGCTAAAGTTTACAACTCTTTAAAAGCCGTTTGTAGTTTAGAGTTATGATGCTTCTCACCAGTCTCTAGTCCTGCTGCTATGCTCTAGCTCAGGCGATGGATTATTTGTACTTAAGTTTCAGTTCCTTAATTAATTATTGCCGCTTCAGAACGGCTAGTCAATGGCAGAATCAATAAAAATTCCTTGACCTTTGTTTATTTCCCCAGGTGAAACTCTAGAGGGAAAGAAGTATCTATAGTTCTCTCCTTTTCCCTGATGACCCATGAATGTTTTACAGGCAATGAAAATCATAGCGCCATTGTTGTCTACCCTTCCATGTTCCAAAGAAAACAGAAGACCTCTTCTCTTTCACCATTTTCATTTTTAGCCCTATTCCAGCTTTAGTTTACTTTAATAAATCAGCAAATATTTATTCAGTATTTGCTATGATCCCGGTAACTGTTCTCAGTTCTGCGGCTATGTTAATGGATCAAAAAAAAATGGATTCATTGTCTCAAGGAGCTTATATCTCGTGGAGAAATCGTTTCAAGGGCTTGTGAGTATTATGATAAATGTATAAGAGGATAATGTGATAGAGAATGTCTAGGAATCTCTTATAGCTAGGAAAGGCCTCTTTGAAAGATGATGTTTGAATGTAGACATCAAGATAAAAAGCAGCTTTGTGAACACCTGAGGAAAGAAGCCTTCAAGCTCAAAAAACAGCAGGTTGCCAGGGCGCTGGCACATGACTCATTAGGTACGTGAGAGAATCATATTTAGTAAAAAACAGGAGAGAGGAGGGTCTGCGACGCCTAAGAGTCGGGCAGGAATAAAATCACGTAGGGTCACAGGCCAGAGGGAGGATCGCGTCTTCTCATGTGAAATTGGAAGTAGAGGAGTTATGATATTTTATACTTTAAGGAAGAAAATAAAATCCTTGGGCTGTGTAAAAAATGGACTGTATAGGGGAAAGAATCAGAAAAGCAGATGAGTTAGGAGGCTACTGGTAGTCAAAAAACTGTAGTGCTTTAGACTACCATTTCATTGGCAGAAATGTCAAGATTTGTTTGGATATGGACTATTTTTTGAAGATAAAACTGATAGTACTTACTGAGAGGCTGAATATGGGATATGAAAAAAGAATAATAAAAGGCTCCTAGGTACTGGTCTGACAACTGAGTGAATAGAAGTGTAATACATTGAGATGTTTCTACAAACTGAACTGTGTCCTCCCCATCCCAAATTTATATGTCGAAGTCCTAACCCCAATGTGATGGTATTTAAACATGGGGCTAATCACCCACATAAGTTTGAAGCCCAGTGGGGACTTCAGTAGCTCTTTTGGGAATTAATTAGGCGTAGATGAGGTAATGAGGTTGGGAGTCCTCATGATGGTATTAGTGCCCTAATAAGAAGAATAGAGAGAAATTACTCTTTCTGTCTACCCACATACATTCTCAGGAACGGCCATGTGAGCACACAGCAAGGAGGCAGTCTGCAAGCCAGGGAGAGGGCTCTCACCAGAACCCAACTGTGCTGGCACCCTGGTCTGCAAAAAGATGAATTTCTGTTGCTTAACCTAGTCTATGGCATTTTGTTATGGCAGGCCACGCTAAGACAGGTGTCTAAGGATCGGAGGACATTGTTATACAGATCTGAAGAGTTCTGTTGTGTCCTTAGAAGTTTGATATGCTTTCTAGATATGAGAGTGGAGATGTCAAGAAATCAGGTGCATTTTACAAATATGTAGTTCAGGGGGAGGTGTTATTTGAAGACATAATTTTGAGAGTCATTAGTGTACAGAATGCATGTGAAACTAGATAACTTGCTGGGGAAAGAATTTAGAGAATGGGGAAGAAATGAGAATAGAGAGGAGAGGAGAGAACAGAAGAGAAGAGAAAAAGAAAATCTGACAAATGTTTCATCACTGTGAAATTCAGAGATACAGTAGAATATGGACCAAAAAGGCAAACTGAGATGCAGCCACTAGCTGGATAGTAATTAATTAAACCAGCCAAGTGTGGTATCAGAGAAGCCCAGGAGAACAAATCGCTTTTTAAGGATAAAGGGGTGGTAAGATTTAAGTTCCTATAGCACCTCATCACTCTTATAATGAAACAAATTGAATATAACAATGTTATTTGAGGGCCTATTCACCTCAAATAATAGGGAAGGCAGAAATAAGGGGCAGGGGGAACAAAGTTATGGAACCAAGTGAGGTAAGAAGAATACCAAATAGGCTCTCTATCTAGAAGAAATTGCCATACCTGATGATGACCTTCAGCTTTGTAAAAATTTTTTGTGATATCATTGGGTAGGGGGAACAGGAGGCAATCTAAATTTCAGTTGGCATAAGCATCCTAATAGGCATCTTTTAATAAAGATGATATACTTCATCATTAATGTAGAACTGAGCTATAATTAAATTTATCTTCTAGAACACAGCAAAGAAAAATGCTTGTCTTTGATGAGGCCTTTTGATGAGTGTAAAGGTTTTGAGGACTAGAGCATACCTGGAAAGGTACACATTGAAGATGACAAAGGCGACCAACCCCTGCCCCTGACCCACTCATGTCCCCCACCATTATCCTTGGTACCCCTATGGCTCCATGTTACCAAGTCCCCCATTATCATCAAGCCATTGCATTTTGGAGCCTCTTTTTTTTTTTTTTTTTTTTTTTTAACTGCAGTCTTCACCCTCTTTAGGTAGTCTTTACCTCATTACAACAGATTTGACTTTCTCATTTCTAATGCAATTGCTTTCTAAATGTATTTCCTAAACAAACAAACAAAAATCTGTGAATAAGTAAGTTTCTATGATTCTGGGATCAACATAACTGAGTATCTCCTATATAGGTCTTCTCATGTACTTGGATATTCTACAGTATCTAAGACAAAGCATATATTAAACTTATTTTCCCCTAGAATATTTTTGCAAGGACATTACCACAGGACTAGTATTTTCAGTAATAAACTTTTTAAAGTCTATTTTGTACTTTCTAGAAAACAGTGAATTAATCACACGTTTTTAATCTCTTCCTTGATTTCCTATCTCTTTCCAATAAGTAGCCCACAAATTTCCAAATCTAAGTTGTCAGTAAGGCACTATGAAAAATAGTATGGTCTGAAAACAAAATTGCTATCTCATCTCTTTGTTCCAGACAAAGCTTCCTTTCTGTTTTTCTACATCGCTCTTCAAATAGCAAGACTGTGCATTCACTATTTCTCCTTCCAGGACCACTCCTCCCTGGCGACCTCCCATCCTGCATCTTCAAGCCTTCGTGTCCATGCCACCCTGTCTAAGAGGCTGGCAAAGCAACCTGTTGAGAATATAATTCTGTTCTCATCTAGCTATTGTCTCCTCACCAAGCTGACTTTCCTTCACAAGGCTTAGCATCGCAGAATGAACGTAAATGTACTCATCTATTTCCTTATTGTCTTTTCTCCCCACACATAAGAATGTATGCTCAGGAAAGCAGGCGTGTTTTCTTTTCTGTTCATGTTATCGTCCAGCACCCAGAATTGGGTCTGACACTCAGTAGGTTTTCAGCTAATATTTGTAGAATGATTAAATCAGTCAGGGCAAGTTAAAAATCCCCTATGTGGGATTTTGTGGGTAAGGTGTCCTAGATATAGCACTACTTATGGCTTTCTTGTTCCTGCTGAAGATACACATTCATTTGAGTACTATATACAGGGAAATTTAAGAGCAATATATATGTAAAGATGGTGTATATTTATGATTAATTTGTTAATTCTGAAGAATCTCTTTTATGCTGAATAGTGGCTGAATGAATTCTAGTGCCACTATTAACTTTGAATTTAAGAATTCTTCTTGAATGCTGATGGGATACAGCTGACATTAATCATCTGTACTGACCTAGATTATAAACCACATAGAAAGTAATCTGCATATTCAGGATATAAGTCCAACTCTGTAGTAATAATATTGGGGGAGATTTCTCCTTATATTCAAGCATCTTCTCCAGTCTCCAGCTGGAAAGCGAAATTTCTGCAGCATCTCTTTAGGAGGCCCATTAGCCCATCTGTGTGTGCTCATATAAATAAAAATCTGTGGATGGCAACCAAACCAATCCTGACATTTGTGCACAAGGAGGCTAGGGAGCCCTTGTCACTGGTTTGTACTGCCAAGTGGGATGAATGAACAAAGTCAGAACAAGAATGCAGGTGCCAAAATGCTTTCGCAGCTCACTAGAAGATGCTGCTCATAAAATATCCATGATAAAGAATAAGTTAGGAAGCTTAAATAAGGCCTACATGTTCCTGGTAAAGCAATTTCATTTGTTCTTTCACAAAAGAATCTTTACTAATGTGAAACATGGTGAGCAAGACTAGCGAAGCCACTGCTCCCGTGAAGGTTATATTCTAAAGGAAAGGGGAAAATTATTAAATGCATTCACATTGTAACTAATAATATGTAAAAAAAGAATGAACTATAATAATGGGAAAACCAGTGACTAGAGGAAGAGAACTATTGAGAATTATGGGTGGAAAGTCCTTTCCCAGGAAGTGATAGACTTTTACAGGACTTAAAAGACACAAAGAAACAGTTTAATCTGGAGAAAGGGAGCAGCGAGTTCAGAAGCCAATGTGCAGGGGCCTGTTTATCATGACCTACATAACAACAGAAAGACTATATGTCAGTTTTGTATATTCTATAAGGAGGTAATTAGGACAAACAAATTGAGAGGGAAGTCAGTTTGAGATCACAGATAGTAGGTATGAGGCGGATCATGTAGCAAAGCACAGTGTTTAAAACTCATTCTGAGAGTAGTAGAACGTGCTTGGGGTGTATGAAGCAGGGAAGCTACTATAGTTCGGTAACGAGCTGTTAGAGAAGACTGAGCAATAGAGATTGGTTGAGCTAAGGTGGTGAAAGTAGAGAGAACGACCAGTGGACACTTCCAGAATCTGTGCCCGAGGTGGTGTTGCTTAGACTTAAGTTAGCTATTTAGGTAAGGGACATGTGCAAGATCAAAATTAAAAATGATTCCTATATTTTTGGCCTGAACAACTTTGGTAGGGACAATAGGGATGGGGCGGAGATCAAGGCATCTGCTTTCGAGATGCTAATTTTTAATGTGAATTAGATTTCCAAGTGTAGATGTCAAGTAGATTGAATATAAGTATCTGGAGTTCTGCCGAGAAAGATCAGCAACGAATTCGAATTTGAGAGTAATTTCATACAGACAAAATTTGTAGGTAATGAATTAAAAAAAAAAAAAAGCACTCAGAGGGCACAGAGAGAGAGAATACTGAGGAACGAGAAAAGCGAAAGAAGAAGAGCAATGGCGAGAAGTGGGCTGTGAAGAGAGTCTTGGGCACTGCGCCATTTAGAAGTCTGACAAAGAAGAATGGACCAGGACAAGAGACTGAAGGGCAGCAGTTGTGTATTTATTGCCAACATCCATTGCTTGTCTTATTCTGCCTTTTAAAGCAGAGAGTACTAGAGATGGGAATAGTCTAGGATGTAGGATCTTACTGCTGAAGTGGGAGAAAGGAAATAATTACAAGAGCAAAATCCTTAAGTAGACAAAGGTGGGATAAGAACCAAGGCAAAAAGTGGGGCGATTAGCTGCTGACAGGTTCCGAGACACTTCATTCTTCGTAAGGGGAAGGAAGGCAGTGGCGTGGGCACGTGGAAATGCACATATATAGGTCGGGAAGGGACACGGCCGAGGAACTTTTATTCAATTGCTTCTCTCCTCTGTGACATATGAGGCAGGTCATGAGCCAAGAACGTAAATGTTAGGGAGACGGTGATGGTTTGCATTTGGGAGAGTGTGTAAGTGAATGGAAGAAAGCAGAAACGGTGAAATGGTTATTTAGAAGAAACCAACCAGAAATGTATTGTAGGGGTCATTAGACAATGAGAAGGGCCCAAATGTCATGCTCTGTCACAATGATCAGTGTGGTCTTCAGGGGCAATGAGGTGACACTGTAGGTGATTCCAGAGAACTGAGGCTCTGCCGCTCGACAGAGAAATCTTAAGGGATCAGTTCACTTATTACCAAAATTCAGAACAGCTCTTGACCAATCCTGTGGCTGAGCAGCTCCTCCACAGTGGGCTAAATTCCTAGAAACATACTCTTCTAAGCTGAACAAGGAAGAAACAGAAAATCTCAACAAACCACTTTCTAGAAGCAAAATTGAATCAGTAATCGAAAAACTCCCAACAAACAAAAGTCCAGGACCGGATGGCTTCACAGGTGAATTCTACTAAATATTCAGAGAACTAATACATATTCTTCTTAGACTGCTCCAAAAAACTGAAGAGAAGGGAAAGCTTCCAAACTCATTTTATGAGGACAATATTACCCTGATACCAAACCAGACAAAGACATTCCATAAATAAATAAATAAATAAATAAATAAATAAATAAATAAATAGGAAAATTACGGGTCAATATCCCTGATGAACATAGAAATAATATATTACATGACATATATTTAAAAAGAACAATTTTTCCCGTGACCAGGGTAAAAAGGTCAGATGCTGACGGGATGACTCTGACCTGAGGGGAATGGGACACATGGTTTGGTTTTGTCCTGGATTGTTAAATTAATCACTGTGGCAAGAAGTGATTAATTGAAACTTCATGAGGTTTCTAACTATGTCTCAGGGTTGGAGAGGTAGGTGGTATCGGTCCCACCCAGACTGAGCGGCAGTGGACAAACAGCTCCATATGCACATACTGTAATTTCCCACTTGAGTTTAAGTTGTAACAATTGTGTTTTACCCACTTCTCACTCATTTCTGAACATCTTACCCATTGTAGGTAAGATGATTGCTCTTGAAATTCTAAAACATATTTGACAGTACCAGTAACCACACCGACCCATGCCTCCAAAGTATGAAAAGGGGAAGGATAATGTACAGACCATCAAAATTGTTTCCACTGACGATGACCTAGAATACATTTTAGAGAAGCAATTTGCCTCAAAGGTCTAAAGTGTTTAACTTCAAGTTTACACTAATCAGTCATTAACTATAATGGTTCAGTCAAAGTTGGTTCGAACATGAAGGCTGAAGGCACAGTCAGCCAAATAATCATAATTTTGACATGGCTGTCATTGTCTTTAAACAATTGAGGGAAAGAAAAATCTGACTGAGGACAATGCAATTAGCATAACATGTTCTTGAACGATTTGATGAAATGCCTACAAAATTTAATACAACAATTATTTGGGTCTAGAGTTAGTATTTAGCATTTTATATTAACAAGTTTCCCGTAATACATTTGAGTTAATAATACGTGTTTCAAAAAGAATCGAGTTCATTTGGAGAGAACAAACTTTGATATAACAGAGAAAATGAAACAATGCTATAGGAAAAGGTTTTGCAAAGCTGACCACTCATTCAACATGAATACCCAGTGGAACACTTCAGGCAAAGGACACATAAGGACTCTTATTTGGATGTATAATAGAGCTATCACATAAACATAAAGGAGATTATATTTTCAAAAAAGTACTGTGTGAAATTCTCAGTAACATATTTTAAAAATGTTTTGTTATATTGGAGAGAGTCCAAACAATGACAATGGAAACGATACAAAGTTGAGAAAACTCAGCCTATAAGTAGGGCTGACAAACCTGCACTCGGGCCTCCCAGGGAGAACCCCGAGCGCCATACGAAGTGCAGCCTGTACAGAGATCACTCAGACGGGGGGCCGAGGGACCGGCTCTCAGTAGCCATTTTGGGGCAGTAAAGCATTGTCTATAACGACAAAGCAGGAATTGAGGCTTGTTTAATTGGAACACAGGGGTGTGCAAATTGCTTTGTTCAGAGTCATACATGTTTAGAAAACAAAACAATATAGAAAATATGTGGTTATAAGAAAAAGCTGAAAATAACCCCATTTTAGGGGAAAAGCTGTGATATTTCATGAACATTTTAAATGTGGGTATCTTTAAATTAGAAAGAACAAAGAAATCTGCTGTAGTTGGCTAATTATGATTTCCTTTAATTTCATAAGACTGATGAAATATACTATATTGAAACAGTAAATAAAAGATTATATATTGAGACACTACTTCGCCTCGGACTTCTGGAAGCTCGTTTAGGAACTCGAAGGGGAGAGTGGTGTTTGCGCTGTCATCCACAGATTTCCAGCTACCTCGTCCTTTCCTGCAGAGCTCCCCAGGGGGAAGTTGCTAAGATGCATCAAAGAACTTCCCAGCAGTGTAAATGTGAAGCAAGATGAAATTTTGGCTACTGAAGAACTTCTTAAACTTATGCTGGTGCCAACAACTATTAGGCAGGAGTTTGGTATTACATAGCTCCTAGTAATCGAAAGCACTTTACAAGGCCCCCTGCCAGGATCCATACAGACGGGGGGAAAAATAACTTTTATCCAACTTATTGTATTTCACATTGCTTCTCCCCAGCAGCAAAGGAAGCCGAAAGGGGACAGAGTGATGAATTATGGTCCCAGACAGGGACGGGTTATTCATGGTCTCTGTGATAGCTGGAGTTGGCAGGAGAAGCAGAAGCTCAGAACGGGCTTGCATTTTTTCCACTCTCCATACACATCTGCACTGCCTTGCGAAGCACAGGGCAAAAGGCCAAGAGATTTCAGTTCTATGAAAAACGTGGCTGTCTTCTAGAAATGCATTTTTAAAATGTGTGGCATGTTTTGTGGAAATGTATTTGGGAATGCTGACTTTGGATGTAGCCACAATAGGTTATTTATTGCTTTGAAAATTTATCGACAGCTTTTAATTCATAGCCAAACTTCTTTTGTGATATTTCTTTAGTTTTCAGAGTTATGACTTTTTACCAAGGGAGAAAATAAATATGTGTGTTTGGGAGCATGATGGAGTATAGATAAGGCAGTAAAATACAATAGTTATATAAATTAACTTACTTTGTAACAAAACAATCCTGGTTGGTCAGTATTTTTTAATGGTTTAGTGGATAGGCGTTTGAGAGAGACAGATGTGAGTCTGATTTGTGTTTGGGCCACTTACAGGTGTATGACATTAAGCGAATTGTTAAATTTCTCTTACAGTGTTGTCAACTGCAAAATAGAAATAGAATAGAAAGTTCAAAGGTTAGGAATGAGCATGAAACGACAGGGTGCAAAGCACTTGCAGCGCAATGCTTGGCACATGGTAAGTCCTCAAGAAATGTTAACTGTATGTTATTATCATTATTGGTATATTATTATCATTTACAATTAAAGACTGTTCAAGGTACGTGCCTCTGGAATCAGGAAGTTCATTAATTCCAGTGTTTTGAGAGATCCCAAATAAATCAGGTTATCTTTTAAAGAAATCTAACTTAAAACCATAGAGTAGGTTTGTTAGAGAACTTCATATACAACATTTAAGTAACAGAAAAAACAAACAAGCAAACAAATGTTATACATATTAACTAGCAAATACATTCTAATGTATTAAAAATTAAATAACTAACACAAATACGTTTTGGACTTCCTCTGAAGATTCTGGTGTCTTTTATGAAGATTTGTAGGCTGCCAAGCAGATTTTTTCAGATCACATGATCCGAAATAATCATTATCTTTTATTTGACAAGTAAATGATATTGACCAGAACGACAAGTCCGAACCGCGCCGTCAGAGCAAAAGGGGCTGCTCAGAGGGCCACCCTCAGTGGAAACGACACGCTGGGACTTCTCAGCAGGGTCCATGTTCCTCTCAAGAGCCACTGCCTTCTGTGCTTAAGGAGGACAATGGGACAATGTTTAAAACAGTATTTGCTGATATTGAAGGGGGGGGGGGTTATGAGAGAGAGAGAGAGAGAGAGAGAGAGAGAGAGATCGAGCGAGCGCGCGAGCGCGCGCATGGGGGGAGGAGGGGAGGAAGGTAAAGTTCTCATAACTTTGTAAAGTATTAAAAATAGCCCTTCAAAAAATAAAAAAGCTTTTTTTCTAGTTATATACATTTGTGAAATAACTGATTTCAAGTAGTTCTCAGTTTCAATTAATCACCTCTTCCTAGCATATTCATATACATGTGCATTTCCCTCATGGTTAACTTGGAACATTCATTTATTTCTCCCCACATTTGTATCAAAATGCTTTTAATGAAGGCAAAATACATAGTGATTTGCATTTGTCTTTATCCTTAAGGCCCAAGTGATATGGTGTTAACTTTTATTTACATAATAGAATAATTTACACAAAAATTAACCTGAAGACCTTGCAAATCTTTGTAAAATAAGTCTGTTCTCTAGTACACATCAGCAACTCATCCATAGGCTCTGAGAGAAAATCTGTTTCTACAAAGTCAAACAAAATGAGAAGCCTAGGAGTGTGACTACCTAATGTCTCAAATGTCTGCCCGAAATGGTAGGAAGCGCACTTGGACGGCCTTGTATATGTAGAAAACTACCTCAGTTCTGTAACTAAATGTGTCTATATGACTTTCTCTAAAATAAAATGAGATATACACATTTTGATTCCAAAATACTACATAACCCTCTTTTGTTCTAAAATTCTTTTGTCTTCTTAGGCAAATATAATTTTTCAATTATTTATGCAAGTTCAGTTAATATAGGGTTATCACTGATAAATCAGAGGCTGAACATGATTGAACTTTTAGAGGAAACCTGGAACCTCTCTATGAGGCATGTCCCAGGAAGTCCTTTGGCTCCCAGAACCAGCTGGAAGATGTAGGCTTCAACCAACACTACAACTGCTTCCTCTTGTTGTATGAATCAGGGGGAACGGCCAGCCTCTCACGGCAGAGCACTCAGTAAAAGGGAAGGAGCATCCCTGTCCTTTCTCTGAAGGATTCCTTCTCCAAGGACGGTTTACGTCTCCTATAGGCAATCCGTGGTTCATTTTACTTGCACAGTTTTTCTAGATAGAGATAATTCTTTTCAAGATTTCGGGTTCTTGATCCTCTCTCAATTGAAGGAAATTATGTGCTGACACCTGCGCCCTCTCTCTGAAGCCTCCTCTCGATAGAAGATTTGAGTTATTTTGGTGGCACGGATACAAAACTAGCGAATTAGAAGGGAGAAAAAAGGTCAAAAACTAATGCTTAAGTTACCATCTTCTTCTCTGGACTTAGAAATATCGTCATAGCATGCGGGAGGTCCCAAGATATCTGGGAAAAGGAAGGGATTTAAGACTGCCATTTGATTATTAAACTACAAAAAAAACCAATTAAAACTAAATGACTTCAAATAAACAGAATAACAATAAGGCAGTGGTAACTATGTGAAAAGAATAAAACTACTGTTACTGGAAAATTATACAAAAAATTTTAGAGAATAAACTAGAAAAAATAAGATTAAATAAAACATGCACACGTGCAAGTGCATTCACACACAAACACAAACACATACAACTATTCTTATGTGTAAAGAAAAATTAACTTTAAAATATAACCAAGATAACTATAAAACCTTACTAAAATAAATGAAAGAAAAACTGAATGAAAAGAGATAAGTATACTCTTGCTGGATAAGAAGCATGTCTAAATATGTTAAATGTCAGAGTTAGAAAGAAAATTTTATTTGACTCTAGAAGTCAAACTTTATTTAAATATTTATAAACTTATATTATTTATTTCCCTCAGCTTTTAAAATATTCTTACAATATTATGTTTTTTTTTTTGTATGCACATATGCTCGATTTTTGAAACTCATACTTTGTGATTATGTTAATTTGCATTTAGCCCATGGATACATTTTATTTATTATAAAGCTTTAGAATTTCAAAGGTAAAATTTTAAAAAAAGGTCTTATCTCTGTTTCCTGTCCCCGTGGAAAATGGCCTAAGTGGATGTTTGAGCACATGGACATACACAGAGACGGAGAGACAGACAGACAGACAGACACACTCACACTCACACTCACACAGAACCAGGCCATCGGTTCTATTCTGATTCGTGAACAACTATAGAATTCTCTCCCAACAGTTAAGAGACTATTTTGATATTAATATAATGCTTGGCTCGCAGTGGGGTAAATGTGGAGGTACTTTAAAACCCTTTGTTTCTCTGCCAAAAACACATGTTCTTGTCTTTTTCATCAGTCCACTCAGAAAAGAATTAATTCCAAGCAGCAACTCATGCCAACACCACGGGCACTAAATGAAGCAGCTTTCAAGAGAATGGCTACCTCTAGCCTCATCTTAATGATCTTCCTTTCGAATCGACGTTCATCTATTTTGGATGTCTCTGCGAAGAGTGTTTATTAAGCAGACTGCAGTGATGGGAGATAGCACCTACTTGGTCTGTTGATCACCTGTATTAATGTGCTAAAACACCATCTCTGGTTTCAAAAAGATCTTCAAAGAGCTTTCAACGTAAAATATAACTTGGAAATTGCCAGATTCACATCACTAAGATTTTGTTTTGAGATTCTCATTCCAGGTGCAAATTTCTTTAGGTTGCTCATGAAATGGTAATTAGGCTTGAGTTGATTTATCTTAAAAATTTGCCTTAATTTTATTTATTTTTACTTTTTATTTTATTTTTGTCCTATTTCCATGTCAATGCATTGAGAATTATTTAAATATTTATAAACTTATATTGAGTCTGAGTATTGTTTTATAAAGGTAGTGAAGTTTCTTTCACTGTGCTTTCTGGTACCCATTCCCCTCTTCCTAATTTCCAGGCATTAACAATAGCCTGATATAAGCATTGTTTTTAAGAAAAACGTAGTATAGCTAGACTTAAAAAAAACAAGGACACATAAAAATGAGTGTGTTTGCATGTGTGTTTGTGAATGTGTGTGTGTTTTAGCAGACAATTAAATGAGTGAACTTTATGAGAAAAAGGATTTTCTGAATACCAAAAGTTTGCTTTTAAATATGAACAGTTAAAACCCTGCAGGAAGCTGGGGCTGAATAAATTTAAAGTACAAGGTGATAGAAAAGCTGGCGTTGCATACATTGGGTGAAAGTGGACACAGAGAGATGACAGTGGGAGTGTGTCACTCTGCCTCATCAGTCTTTATCAAGCATACACAATACAAACTGACCTATTTTGTCCTAGTCATCTTTGCTGCCACATACTTTTTGTGAGATATCTGGTAAACCAGTTCAGGCGCTGTATGTTCTTCTGCCCTGATACCTGGACCCCTAAGGTGACCTAGCTCTCTCTCTCTGAGCTTCTGTTCCTCTCTGGTTGGGGAAGACAGCACATCCAAAGTTTACGATTACTATTAAGGATGTTGAGGTATGCATTAATATTTCAGGATGTGCCCAAGCCCATTTCTAAAAAAGCTCAGCATGTCCTTGAGCTCTCCCGAGGAACGTGGAGCACATATCCTATATCCTCTCTGTTTTGGAGCACTAAACAATGTAAAATCTTGAATGCTCAATTTCCATGACTGGGACCTAAGATCAGGGTTAGGGCCATGCTAAAGTAGTGCTTCTCAAAATATACATGGCGACTCAGTTCACAAATTTTAATTAATTAATTAATTAATTAATTAATTTTTAATGTCTAATCAGTCACAAGTGTATACGTATGTAAAATAAAAGTGAGTTATTAGTAATATAATATTAATGGATGACTGACATCTCACAGAGACCTACAGAAAAGTCAGGATCACCAAAGTAACCTCTCTATGATACTAATAAGAGAGATGCTGGACGTGTGTGCGTGTAGCTCATAGAGCCCAACTGTGTGTGAGGGGTCGACGTCCATCTGCATCCCTCTGCCTGAGGGCTTTCTCTGTTCTGCTAGTTTCTCTGTCAGAGAACTAACACACCTTCTGCCCGGTGGTTTAATCAAAGGTAGATTATAGCTAATGCATCATAAATACTCCCTTTGTTTTAGGAGGAAACATCGGAAGTGCACTGTTACAATTCCCAGAATTCCCAAGCAGGTATAAATCTATTACCTATAACAGTGATCTGCTTGATAACCACATTTTATTGACTATCTTTCTTTCCCCGTCTTAGTACTCGGCCAATATTTCCTAGGTTCCTTTTCCAGATAAACATTTTTGCTTAGATCATCACCTCAAGTACTGATTTTGAGGAAACAAAACCCAAGATATCAATATTAAAGGTAAAACTTCCATCTAGAAATATGAAAGAAAGTAAGAGTGAGAGAAATCTCTACATTTGACTGAGAATATACTCAATAGAGCATGCACTTATGATTGGAAATACCTATGCAGTCTTGACTTGAAAGATTACATTCTTTACCTTTGAAAGGAAACATAATCTTGAGAGCCTAAGTAAAATAACATTGAACCTTTCCACTCATGATTATGTAAGTGGTACAAACTTCTGTGCACCATTCTATCATTATAGAGTTGTTACTGATAAATTAAGCTTTATATTTAATAACTTAAACAAGACTATCCAAGGGAGACAAATAAAAAGGGAAATGTAAAGGCACTGGCAATTTGATTTTGTATCAGGTAAAAAGGATAATCTAATAGCAAGTGAGCAGGCATTCAATGAAGATAAGAAATGGGCAAAACCTCTCTTCTGCTTTGCCTCTTTCCTCACTAATCTCCCTCCAGTCAAGTGTGTGCAGGGAAAGAAGCCAACAAAGAGAACAAAGTTAACTGAAGTTAAATTCTTACTAATTCTTTGTTAAAAAATAAAATCTTGTTTCACGAAGTCTCAGTATTTTATATATAAAATTAGGCCTGCAAAGACATATAATTTATGATGGCACATAAATAGTGAAATAACCTAAAAGTACTCCAGCATTTGCAGAAAGGTAGAAAAGATGAATTCTCCAAAATAATCACTGCTATATCTGCCCACAAGGTACACTCCCATCTCTTTAAGATACAAATTATACTATTGCTAGAGCTGGTACAATATCAGCAGAAACAACTCTATCAGTCTTCCTATTATAAACTATAATTCTAGGCTTTATAGTTTGGCTTTTTCAAAGTAAAGTATGTTGGGCAGAGCCTAAGCATACAAATTGCCAGCCAAAATACATTAAATCTGGTTGAGCTGTCCTTTTTTGGAGAATGCAAATTGGAGCATTCTGCTCTGCATGCAGTTAATATTTGGCATGGACCTACAAGAATGCCTTCTGGTATTGTGACCAAAAATAAAAAAAAAAGTTTATAAGTGGCCAATTTTGAAACAAATAGGTTATTACCTCAAAATGTATATATTTTAAGCAGTTATAGTTAAGAAGGATCTTAGTTCACTAAAATATATTTTATTTAACACCATGTAACATAATACACATAATACATTTACTCCAAGCTTATGGAAAAATGTCCTTGTGATTAGAGCACTGGAAGGAATCACTGATTCATGGATGTGCTCATGTGGTTACTGTCTTCTGTGGTAACTGAGTGAAAATGGCTTAGATTAGCAGACACCTCATATCTAAAAGATCTGCTTATGATCTTGCTTCAAAGCTGCAGTAACAGAATAAAGAATTCAACCTGAAAGAGTTCTGGACATATCAGCAAGTTTAAGTTTTGCCCTTTGGTTGTCCTATATCAACAAATTCCTCTTAAAAAGTTCATGGAGGTCTATCTTTTTTGTTTCTTTAGCACTGCAGCAGCAAAATAGAAATGGGTCATTATAGTAACAGGTATTATTCTAAGGTAGTTGTCGGTACACTCGAGAATACTGGTCAGTTGACGACTCAGTCTTTTCAAAATTACATTAAACCTTGCCAATCCTTCATTCATTCAAGAACATTTGCTGAATTTCCTTTGTACGCCAGGCACTACAGAAGTAAGAAGAAGATGAAAAAAGGTTCTTTGTGGAGCTGGTATAAAGAGTTTGCAATTATATTAGCAAAACTTCTGCTGTCTTGCAGACGGCTTCAAGGACCTGAAGAACAACTTTAAAAAGTATAAATTGGTAAACTCGGGTGGAAAATGTTTCACTCATCCTTGTCTCGCTTTAAAATCTTATTTTAATACTATTTCTGTAGTATATTTCTTAGATGAACATTTCACCTTTTTTTTACACAATCTATCTTTTAGTAACTATAGAAAACTTTTTTTAAGTTGACTATGGATTCCTCGTTCTTTGATATTTGTTTATGAGTAAACTATTTCCTCAAATATAAAACTACCCAAACTTTGTCCTTACTCTAATATCATATTTGGGAATTCATGATAAATTTGTTTCTCCACTGGCTAACAATGATGTTGACTGCTAAAAATCAATAAACATGAAAAGTCACGACCTCTAACAATTTACTTTTATTAGAACTGCAGAGAGTTTTGATATCATTTACCCTGCAACTCTGTCTTCAACTTTATTTTATTTTGCTTTTCTAATCACTACCTTGCCTTTTTCTCAGGTGGAAAACGAAGAGGAAAGCAAGGCAAAATTCAACTAATGCATCATTTTGACACACTCGTTGTTTGGTCAGTGGTGTGCAGTCTGCTATTTCTGATATAATAAATGTTTATGGTACTTCTAGTTTAATGAATGCCCTAGGCTCCGGGACTTGTCTGTGTACTTCCATGGCATATATCTTTAGTGAGAAAGAGATGGTGTTGTCTTTTTAAACTAATAGAAAGTAAAGCTGAATGGAAAAATTAGATTCAAGAGCACCTGCCTCAATGCAGCTTTCCCAAAGAATCAATACAGAGCTGCAGGGAGCGTGTCAAGGCTGGAGTGGCAGCTGTGGAGTCAATTAAAACAAAGGAAGTGGGGAGAAGGATTTCAAGGAAAACAGGTTTCATTGTGAGTCAGTTAGAGTCATTCTTTCTATTCCTAATAATTTTCCTCTTTAATTTGCAAGAACTAAATGGGAATTTTCTCAAAGAAAGTCTAATAATGTAGCACCTCATTCTCTACCTACCACAGGAGACATGTCTCAGACAAGATTAACAATGGCATATGTGGCAAAAAAAAAAACAAAACCCAAAACATGTATAACACAAAATAGAGGGTTCAGGTAAAAAATATAATCAATATAGCATCCTTCTTTTTTTTTTAAGACATTCTTAAAAATGAACTGAAAATCTAGGAAGTATTTCGATCTAAAATAGATTCATTATTGTAAATAATTTTAGGTAAACTTTCCCCTGAAACCCTTTCTTCACTTGTTCTGTATATATTGTGGGTGGTTGTAATCTAATCAGGCAGATTTCATGCCTGAGACCTGTGTAAATAAGACTTTTGAAATAAGAGTTTTCCATTGCCGTGCTAAGTAAATATGGAAATGAAATCTGAGCGCACATCTCAGTGACTCCATATGCAGCCTGTCCTCCAAACCACTGCTCCTTAATGCCTTCTAGGCTAAATGCTGGCAGTGCTAGCATTGCATCTCACAAAATCCAATACTCATTATTATAATAAGTCCTTAAAGACTGGTACATGTATCTGTATGTATAAAATAATACTTCCTCAAGCTTAAAAGTATATCATAAACAGAAAGCAATTTTCATATTTAAAATGAAAAGTCATTTTTATTACACAGGATAAGGTTGCCCCATTATAGCTACTGCTATATATTATTTAGAAAATGTTCTGTAAAATTCAAACTTTGACCAACTGCCTCCTTGCTGAGTCAGTTTCTTCTTAAGGTCCAAGGATTCCTACCAGCTGGTCATTTAAAGTTCCTGCTCTACTCCTTAATCACTATTATTATTACTATTGTTATTATTATTATTATTATTTCTCTTGCCAAGGCTCATTCTTGCTTGTGCTTTTGTCTCTTTTCTACAAAAAGCTCTTATAGAAAGATCTTATTCAGCCTCAAGCTTTTCAGTACCATATATATGCTAATAGCTCTCCAACTAAAAACTCTAGTTTTTACTTCCCCTTGAGTTCCAGGCTTTTTTTTTTTTTTTTCAAATGTAGGTTATCATCTTGACTTAGATGTCTAAAGGGAAATCAAAATTGATATAAATTAACATGCAAAAATCCTCTTGATCCCGTAACTTCACCAAACAAACAAAAAGGAACAAAAACAGACAAAAAAACACACATGAGCACAACTCTCAACCAAACCAACCAACTGTGATTTGTTCATTCCCTCGGCTAAGGAAACAGACACCTTTTCCTACCCAGAATAGAGGACTATTTTGACTCCATTCTAGCTAATTATCACTCTCCCACCTCCAACATCTAATCTATCAACAATATTGACTCCACAATCTATCTTAGCTTTATCTACTTTCAAACTCCACTGACGTAACCCAAATGAAAACTTTTCATCCCTCATTTAGGTTCTATGATAGTCATTTGAATGGTTTCTGTTTATAGTTTTGCTTCTTACAATCCATTTTCCTCACCGTGTACAGAATTATTATTATTATATTTACATTATATAATATGATGTATTATATTTATATATTTATTATATTTGCATTACATAACATAATGTAAAGAATGTACATTATATAATGTACATAAAATTCCATCAACTTTTCTTAAAATTTTCTATGAATTACCTATTGCATTAGAATGAAATCTAAATGCATTCTGTAAAGCCATGCATGATCAGAGCCCCTGTCTACTGGGCCAGATCAAAATTTAGTCCAATCTACTTCTACTATTCTTTATTTTATTTTCAAAAATATATTCCAGGTCTTCTTATGACTTCTTTACGATGCTGAATCTTTCTTTAAACATGAGCTTAAATATTTTAAAAAAGAGAATGTGTAAGTAAATCAGTTATATACAAGTCATGAAATATAATGTAGCTATACAAATACTATTTAAATGTGTCTAATATTAATGAAATTTATAATAAAATCAACAAAATCAAAAGATTATAGTCATCATTATATTATTATTACAAATATATTGAATTTTATTAAGAAATATGTATAACATATCCAGGAAGATAAGTCAAAAATTTTCAGTGGTTATTTTTATTGGGGGAGGGGGGCAAGAATAATGAATACTAATTTCCTTTTTACATTTTATAATATTTAAAATTTCCTTCAATAATTATGCATATTCAGAATGCTGCTAAGCTTAAGATTTATTTATTAAATTACATCATATTTAAAATTTAATACAAATCTCCAAATAACCTGCATTTGATTTATTAAGTGACTGTTAATATGGAGGCTTTTTTCTGTTGAAAAAAATGTCAAATATCAATGCACTTGCTTAAATGAACGGTAGTTTTATATCTTGTAAAATATCTGTTTTTATATAAATACTTAAGTATGGGGTATTTGGAAAACATTTAATACTTGGTAGCAACAGAAATTTATTTTTAATCTTGTGCTTTGACACCCTGAAATGATCTCAAAAACCCCAGAAGCTGACTCATAATATTGTTTCAGATTAAATTAGAAAAAACTCAAAAGACTTTAACCTTGGGAAGAATATATATTGCTTTTTAATCCACAAATTCTTAAACACTGTAATCAACAGGAATATTTCCCACATAAAATGTGAATAAATTCTGTGGATTACTTATTTCATTAGAATGAAATTCAAACCCATCTGTTCCACTCTACAAAGTAGTTGTATGACTTTGAAAATAATATGTTGAATGAAGGTAAAATGTAGGCTAATTAGTATATACCATAAATAATAACAATACAATATTGTGTGGAAATAAATGGTCATATTTGAGTAACAGTTGCTTATATATAGCAGAGTTTAATGAGCAGCTATATCTGACAGGAAATTAAAGTTTTATTCAAGAAGCATCGAGGTGTACCCACTGGGTGATATTATTTAGAAGTAATTGAACAATAACTTTATAGGTTCTAGTACTTTATGTGAAACATCTAACTCTTTAGCTCTAATAGATTTTCAAAGCTATGCAAACGAAGTTTGCTAGCTATGGCTTTTTTGAATTTATCAAATTTCAAAGGCAAGTATCTGATTTTAGAATTAAACTCTATTTCAAAAGATTAATAACTAAAGAATCTAAATAACCAGTTACCTTTAAAAAAAGCAAAATTAATCTCATCTATCTTGCAATGTTATTATACAATTGTGATATTTATCAGCATTTATAAGGATAAAATAAGAAGAAAAACTGTTACAATATTAGAACAATACAATATTTCTAAAACTAGGTTTTAATGAGTAATTAAATTAATATCAAAATCAATTAAATTAAGGAAACTAAGCAAAGATAAAAGAATTTCCTGAAAGCAATTTCAAAGTAAGTGACTTGGTGTTATTTTTATATTTTACTTAAGGTCCTCAAGTCTGTAGAATTTTCTCTATGTAAAGCACATATATCTGAAGATAAAATTTACATTGTCAGGAAAAGTTAGACTTTTGTTTTCATGATCTTCACTATGTGCTTGAACTGTTAACACCAAAAATAAAAGTAAATGATGGTCCAAATATTTCAGTTTGCCTCTAGTGACACAGATTATTTTAATGACTGACCAAATAACACTAACCATTTTTTTATCACATAGTGGCTTTCCATTCACAGCAAGTCGCCAGAAGAAATTTAGACAATAAAGTGATTATAACATTGTAGAATGTTAGAGTAGAGAGAAACTTAGAACTGATCTATTCTTACCTCTTAATTTTGTATGTAAAGGAGCCCAGTGTTTTGGTCAAGATACTAGGGCTACATGGAAACCTTAACGTGCACCTTTATTTTTTATTTTCCTTACACTGCTACAAAGAAACTGATTCTGTGTTAAATTAGATTAACAAATCTTTTTAAAACTTGCTCTCCATATCTATAAATACTAGTCACACTTTCCTGATTTATATGCATATTATAAAATTGTAACTTTTACAATAAAAGCAGAGCACAAAATGAAATGAGGGCCTCCTTGTAATCCTGGATGAAAAGCTATACTATTCAAAGTTGAAAATAATCTGTGTTTAAAACTTTTCTTCCCTGGTGATTCATGAGACTTCTTCAGACAAAGAACAGGTAGAGAACACTTCACCTTATGCTATAGTTCATAAGATCCTAGGTCCCAGAACATTGCCTGGATAGTAAGGTAATAAGCAAACGTATGCTGTAGCTAGTTAGCTTCTAACCCCATAACTAAATTCCTTGAAAGAACTATATATATAACTATATTTATATATATTATGTAATAAAACTATATGTCTGTATATGTGTGTGTGTGTGTGTATATATGCTATTTGTAATATAATATAAAATACTTAGTCTTTGTTTGTTTCTTAGCAGAGTCCCTAAAACCCTTTGAATTTCCTGAGATGAGAAGAATAAAGGTATTTTTTTGTTATGGTAATGAAGTAAGTTTTAGAAGGCACCCAAGGATAGGGGCTAGTTGTCAGAGAACTTGATTAGAGCTTAGGATCTTCTAGTCCTACACCTTGACCTCCAGGGCAGGGAGAAAAGGGATAGAGATTTAATTAATCACCAGTGGCCAACGATTTAATCAATCATGCCAGTGTAATGAAACCTCCATAAAAACCCAAAAGGAGAGGGTTCAGAGAGCTTCCTGTCTGGGGAACATGTGGAGATTTGGGGAAAGTACCATGCTTAGAGAGAGCATGGAAGATTCTGGCCCTTTTCCTATACTTTGCCCTATACATCTTTTCCACATTACATCCTTTTATTATAAACAGATGATCTAATGAGTAAAAAGGCTTCTTGAGTTCTGTGAGTCATAATAGCAAATTAATCAAACATGTAGGGGGAACCTCTGATTTATAGACAGTTGGTCAGAAGTACCAGTAACAATTTGGGCTTGCAACTGACATAGAAGCAGAGGTGAGAGGGTATGGGGTTGGGGGAGGCAGTCTTGTAGGACTTAACCTTTCACCTGTAGAGTTTACTTGGAGATAGTGTCAGAATTGAGTTGAATTGCAGGACACCCAGTTGGTGTCTGGAGAATTGCCTGATGGTGGGACCAAATCGACCCCACCAAAATTGGTATTTGATGGGTAAAACACAAAAGAACACACACACACACACACACACACACACACACACACACACACACACGGATATATACGGATAGCACAGACTTTTGGGAAATAAAGTCCTTTAATAAAATCCGTCCTTTCCAATATTGTGTTTATATTACATGTTACCAGTTTTTTCTCTCCTTTCCTTACTGGTTTCTGTTTCTGACCCTCTCTATGTCATAGCGTTAAATAATACAAATGGTAATAATAACACAGAAAAGAAATCTATTATATTTTGTGGGTTTCATAAAGAAGATAATGTTAAAAGAGATCTAATTTAAGAAATTTTAATCAAAAAGCATTCTCCAGAGGAAGAGATGTTTCTCTAAAAGCCTAAATGAGTGCTAGGTAACTCAGAGTTTGTACAAAGGGTAACAGGACATATAAGTCCCTATGATAAGAAGAGACATAGAGTACTTTAAAAATAGGCCAAAGTTGTGTGTGGTTGAAGTGTGATAATCAAACAATGATGCTGGCTCATCATTGACCTGGAAGGGTTGGCAAAGGCCAGATAATGGAGAGTCCTGGAGACCATGTTTAGGGTTATAAAGTTTTTCCTACTGAACTTGTTAAATAGTTTTAAACATGGCAGTGATTACCACATTTTTATTTTTTAAAAAATATTCCTTTGATCTAGCAGCATGAAAGATTGAAGTAGGACAAAAGTGCATTCACCAAGCAAAATGTATTCAGCAACATGAGTTCGGAGGCTATCGGAATAATAGAGAAGATGATGGTGATTTAATAAAGGGGGTAGTACTAGAGGAAAAAGAGAGGTGAGGAAAAATGAGCTATTTTTTATATAGAAGGAGCAGAATTTCTAGACAATGAAAAAGGAAGCATACATGATGACTAACGTTTTGCTTGTGGAAATAAGTAGATGGAATACTATTTCCCAAGACAGAAAACATAGGACAGGGAGCAGGCTTTGAGAGGATATGAAAAGTTTGGACATATGAGCTTGAAGTATTATAAAAAACTTAAGAGGAGATGTTTTACAGTAAGCAATTGTATAGATGCTTATATACGGGCCTCACAAGAGAAACCTTGGCTTGAAATATAACTTACAGAGTTCTAGGCTTATTATTTCATGAGCCACATACAGTTATCGAAAAGGTAGGGTCATTGTCTCATTAATAACAACAATATGATATACATTATCATTTTCTTTATTACAAAAGAAGCTTTAAACAGTTTAAACAGCTCTCCCAACACCACATATCAGGTAGGTAGCAGAGTCTCCAAAGATCATAACTTCAGTTATCTATTGCTGCAAAACAAACTACCCAAAATATTTAATGGCTTAAAAAATTCTGTTATTATTATATTTTATTACTTTGGGATCAAGAATGTGGACAGGACATGCTGGAGAAAACTCATCTTTCCCTATAGTTTCCAGGGGATCAGCTGAGGTAAACTGAATAGCTGAGTGACTCAGCTGATTACCTTTTGTTCTCTCCACGTGGCCTTTCCAAGTGGCTTTTCCAAAACTCTAATATTGGGTTCTATACAGATAGGTGCTTCACAATACCTAAACTTCATACCTGGAGCTCAGGGTTCCAAAAGGAAGAATGCATCAACTAGCCCTCTCCAAACCTAGATCTGGCAATGACATAGCCTCTTTCTCACCACATTTTATTTTTCAAAACAGTCAAATAGTGGACCAAATTCAAAGGAAGAGGACAAAACTTCATCCATCAATGCAAAGAAAGTGACTGTATTTGTGGCCATCTTTAATCTATCACATCTACAACTGAAGTACTTCATAGTTACTCTACGCTACTGTACATTCCTATAAAGCACACCTGCGGCAAAGTGGCAGACATATAGCAGGTGATCAAGAAATGTTTCTTGAATAAAAAATGTTAATGTGAGGATTAAGTTTTGTTAATCATAAAACAAACATGCCATTTTAGATGTTACATCATTTCGGATAAAAATACTACGGCATTTAGGATTCCGTCAAAGAAGAGTACTCTTGAATTCTAGTAGTAGATTACAAATGTCTGTGAATTGCTCAAGCTGAGGCTCACAATGAAAGGTCTTTCATTCTCTGCTTGAAGGTTATAATTTTGGATATGTCCTCTTGCAAATATTCTCATTGACCGAATGTATTAGGGTAGTGTGCAGAGCTTTTCCTTAATGTAATGGATAGCTTGTTGGCCACTGAATGTTAAGAAACTCAGCAGTAAAATGACTTCAAAGAAAAGGTCACATGCTGCCTTTGGCAAAGAGGAAACTCCATATAGAGAATAACTCCATTCTAAGTTAACCACTTCCTCTGCTCTTTTGATTGACAGTGTTCCAATTCACAAGGATGAATAAATCAAATCGAAAATAGTCTCAACTCACGCAATCACTGATACTAAGTAAAACAATGAAATGGCTCTGATTAGCGATCAGAAATATCAAACAATCAGATATCGGGCTTTAATTTTCCTTTTACCTATCAGAACTTTTAAGAATAACATTTTATACTGTTTAAGTTCCTTATAAGTAATTTTATAAAGAATGAATACTTATGTTGAATTAGTATATATACCAACACTACCAGTTAAAAAAAAATAATAATGTGAGTATTGAATTATAGTTGATTCTTATAGAATTACAACATACATTTGCAAGTCATCGATAGACATGCAACAACTTACTAAAAGAGATTGATAGTTTAGTTATTCTAATGTATTAAATAATATTGTGCATAGTGAGGAAATACTGCACATGAAAAGGGTGCAGGCAAGTCACTCAATCTCTCTGAGTCTTAGTTTCTCAGCTGTAAATTAAAGAACTTGTCACTCATATTAAAGAGTTTGCATAAGGATTAACCAAAATTATGAAATCACATAGTATATTACAATAGCTAGCTATTATTTTTATAATTATTAATTGTCATTAATCTCGAAGTAGAAGCTCAACCAGAAAGAAAATTTTTCTCACTTAAATATTTACTCTGAAGTATGTGAAAGAGAGAATAAGAGTATTGGGTGATTAAACGATAAGAAAAATAAAAGATGAGACTGAGAAAAATCTTTCCAGGGAAATGCTTTGATATCAATACAAAATATTTTAAGTATTTAAGTTATTCAATACTAATATAAATTATGTCCTTTGTGGGCAAGATTCTGTAAATGTAATAGTTCTTAATGCCTTATTTTTTTTAACTCTCCATTCATTCTCACTTCCAATATGCCATTTCTATAGACATGAAACATCTCAGAGATCTTGAGAGAGCTCGTCTGTATGTTTCTTTAATTTTGCTCATAATAGCTATACTACCATTTCTTAGACATATGTTCTCCAAAAGACTGATTTTTTTTTGCTCACTTAATCAAATTTATAGTTTGCAAATCTTTTTATTGTTTGAAATCCAAACTAGGATTTCTTTGTAGCCACGAAATTGTCAAGAATAAGCATATAAATTAACTTCATCTCAATGAAATTACTTTGGAATACGATATGTTGAGATTAGAGACAACTTAATTATTTTCATAGAGTGAGTTGTCCTTAGGGGTACCACCCACTCCATATTTAACTTAAAAAAAAAAATGTCCTCAGCTGCTAAAGCAGATCTTCCTTTCTCCTTGTCTTCTGCCTTTATGTCTGGGCGTCTCAGGGGGCTAGTCTCTCTTCCCTGGTCTCATTTGTCTCTCTTGAGATATTCTCTTAGCTACACTGTTATGTACTGTCTTTTGTAGACTTCTGCCTTCACTGCATAGAACCCTCATGATAGTCACCTGCTGGAGAAGCTACTTGGTGGTAGGAGCCTCCCCTCGGTGACTGTTGCTAATGTACTCAAAGCCTCAGGAAAAATATCACAAATATGTAATCCAGTTTTCTACCCTTCTCATTTGTCTCTTGGATACCAAAGGATGCTATTTGTCCCATATTTCTAAGACTTCCTCATGAAAACACTTGCCAGCTCCTGTCATTTTTCCCCCCCTCTTTTTAGGTCATAAAAACTAAGATCAAGAGGTCTCAAAATGTAAAAAAGATAATATTCTGTCCATCCTATTGAAAATTTCTTTGAATGAGGTAACCAAACCCTCTGTACTCCTGGAAATTGATCCTTGGTAGCCCTACCAAAGAGTTCACATGTATGTGTAAGTACTTTTAAATCTTGCTTGGAGCTACAGTAGACTTGCTATGATCTGGCCATTAATTTTTCATTTGAAAATACAAAACTCTAAAACTAGAATCTCATTTACCCTCTTAATTAAAAAAAAATGAATATCATACATTCTATGTAGTTTTTGCTTCTGTCTAAAAAATTGAGTCAAATATAATTATTAAGCCTATAGCAAGTGTGTGTAAATGCTATCTTTGGAAAAAAGCAAGTATTAGCAGTTAAATAAATATTGATGCTTTCTATATGAAATTATGAAAAGAATTGTCGCTAAATCTAACAAAAACACAGCTTTGTTTTTGCTAATTTAATCTTGTTGCAAAATACTGAACTAAAAAGATGATTATCATTTTTGTTATCTAAGTTAAATGAGAAAAGACTGAATACTAATAGTCAACTACCTAATTATTGTACACATAATCTTACAGAATAATTATTACTCTAATTAATTATATGCTTTTATTTTACTTGTACATAATGAAGCTTAGCAATCATTTTATGAAAGTATTTATAAAGCTGTAAAATAATAAAGGTGAATATCAGTAATGCATTTATACCTATAGGTATGACTTATAAGTGGCAAGCATCACATATTCAACAAAATGAAAACATTTAATTTCATGCCTTAAATCAAAATACTATAATATTTTATAGTATGAAGTATGTATTAGTTTTGTGCCTTTATGTAAAATTCATGTTTTCCTAAATTGGGCTGATTATATACTTATAGGATTTATTAATTCAACAAATATTTATTAAGAATCTTCTGTATGCCAGATAATGATGTCTAGCTGAGTGTTCGAAATGAAATATGCTATGAGATTGTTTACATGAGGTACTTTAATAAAACCTGGGGTATTCAAGATGTCTTCCTACAAAAATATTACCTATAAGAGAAGATCTATAGGATAATAGCAATATAGCAATTAGTCAAACAAAAGAAAGTTCCAGGCAGAGAAAACAATGTGTTACAGTGTTTTGAGACAAGATAAAAAAAATGAAATAACTAAGAGTTAAATGCATAGTATAATAGAGAGTAGTTAGAGATGAAGCTTGACATTTAAAAATATAAAGTGCAAGAGAGCTTACTGCTTATAGTAATGAACAAGTAAGCTATTACTGACAGACGAACACCATAAAATCTGTCCAAAATGCAACAAAAACACAATGAAAGATGAAATACTGCCATTTGAGACAATGTGGATGGATCTTGAGATTATCATGGAAAGCAAATCAAGTCAGACGGAAAAAGTTGAGAACCATATGATTTAACTCACATGTGGGATATAAAATTGAAAGCAATGAATGAACAACACAAATGAACAGAGACTTGTGGGCATGGACAACAGTGTAGTGGTTACCAGAGGGGATGGGGAGGGAGGTATATTTGGCTAGAGGGTCAAATACATGGTGATGGAAGGAAATTTAACTTTGGATGAACACACAATGCAATATACATATGATGTATTATTGAATTGTACACTTGAAACCTATTTGATTTTATTATCCAATGTCACTCAAATAAATTTAATTTAAAAATGCAGCAAAATAAAACAACAACAACAACAACAACAACAACGACAACAACAACTAGAGAGTGATCAAAGGGAATGGCACTGGGTGAGTTTTCTTTTATCAAAACTTCTGCAACATATAGGAGTTAAGACACTGGTAGAAAACCACAGCCATTCGAGCCAGAAGAAGCAGAGAAGAGAGCAACCGGAAGCTTGTTTTTGTCATTCATAGCCACAGGAAGTTGAGGGGACATTGCCAGATGAAGGTTAGAGAGTAGAAGCTCCAAATTCTATGTATAAACTTGGCCATTAGAGAAACACAAATCAATTTCCAGCTAAAACAAAGGAAAAATCAACACTCTTTGAGAATGTAACAGCATCTCCAACATAACATTCATAATATCCAAGATAAAATTAAAAAAAAAAGTATTGGATATATAAAGTACAAAAGAAATCTGACCCATATTTAATAGAAAGGGACATTAGTGGATCCTGACCATGAGACATCTCAGATGTTAAAAGGAACAGAAAAAAAACGTAAGCAGCTTTTATAACCAAGCTCAATAATATGAGGAAAATATACTTATAGTGAATGAAAAGAAAAACTATCTCAGCAGAGAAATGTCTTAAGTCACTCAGACCGGAGAGGTACCAATATTCCCGGGTCAGCTCTTTCTTCTAAAACTCCATTTTATATTCCATTTAAATTTCACTTCAGTATAAAAGGCTTTCTATTTCTTTACTGCTCTTTTATTTTTCTTAACCAATTCTGTTTTGATTATCCTTTTTTTTTTTTGTAAACTATCACAGAGATTTATTACTGGGAGACAAGAAAGAAACACAACTATAGACTTTGTTGATTGTGTGTGAACTGGATAACAAATGCACAGTGAACAACTGTCAATCATCTGTAAAAGAAGTGATGCAATTGGTCACTGATCATGATGCAATGTATTATTTACATAGTGATTTATGAACTAAAGAGCTAGCAGCAAAATTTGTACGTCATGTAATTACAGTTAATATGTTGAGGTAACTGACATTTGAATGGTATTGTTAGGGATTTTGTATTATTTAATTAAACTATGGTAACTGAAATATATATATATGTATACATATATATGTGGAAATATATGTATGTGTATGTGTGTGTGTGTATATATATACACACACACCATGCAAAGAAAGGACTGCTTAAATATATTAAACCGGAAGATAGAAGATATAAACTCTCTTTAGTGATTGACCTTGGTTTGGAGAAAAGAGAAGACAATTAACTGAGAAGAAAAAATTACTTAAAACAAAACCCTGAAGAATACCAATATTAAATATTATATTTCACTCATTTGTGTGACATAAAACCAAAAGCAACAAACAAACATGACAAACAAACAGAGAATGATGGATACAAACAATGGATTAGTGGTTACCAGAGGGAAGCAGGGAGGGAGATAGATAGGGATTAAGGGGGTCAAATATTTGGGTGGAAAGAAATTTAACTTTGGGTGGAGAATACAAAATGCAATATACATATAATGTATTATTGAATTGTTTACCTGAAACATTTGATTTTATTAACCAATGTCATCACAAGAATTTTAATAAAAAACGATGTCTAAAAGAGAATGGAAATAAAAAGCCAGGAAAAGTATGAGTGTGTATTGAGGGGGAAAAAAAAAAGAAAAAGGAAAAAAAAAAGGAGTGTTTCAAGAGAGACAGTCAAAATTTGCAAATAAAGCTAAAATGATGGGTAAGAGAAGTATATGACTATGTATAGAATTAAAAAAAATCAGTGAAGTCATTGGTGCCTTTATGATTACTTTCAGAAATTAAATAATTTTGAGAATATATTGGGCGGTAAAGTGGATATAGCAATGTAGCTCATGATTCCAAGATGATGAGAGGTTTGTTTGTTATTTCAGCATAGTCTACCCTATGTTAAATGATATAAAGGTCTGAAAATGTAGAAGAGAAAAAAAAGATAACTACTACTACTACTATGATTTTGAGGAAGTAGGATGAGGTAGCATTCAGAGCGCAGGCAGAATTATTAAGTTTTACAGCATAACAGTAGGCAAGAAGAGTTATCACCTCTTTGTTTCTAGTTTCCCTGTGAAGTAATAAGCATGAATATCTGAAAAAAGTGATGGGAAGAAAGATGATTTTATTTTTTGGAAAATAATGTCCCAGTACATACCATGGAAAATGAGAGGAAGAGCTGAGGTTCAGTAGAATTCTGTTAGTTACAGTCTCAATTTGGGTTATTTTTTTTAAACAATCTTAAACAACTCATATATAAACACAGAGAAGATAAACTGTTATATTGATCCACGTAAAGTCATAGCACATATACTCAAAGAAAAGTAAGGTGGTGGTCTGGAGTCCATTTTCTCAGCAAACTTAAAAACTAACAATTAGACTTTTTAAATTTTTATACATATATATTCAATAGTCAAATACTAGCTATTAGGAAGTTCACATTTCTCTAAATGTATGATTCAAACTCGAACCATCATTCCATCTGCTGCCTCTATTGCTTCTATTGCCTGTTTGAATGTGCATAACTTAGAAAAGCAGAAAAATAAATTCATGTTATCCTAAGGAAAACTTTTAGTATTAAAAGAATAAAATCACAAAAACAAATATTATTTCAATGAAGTAAAGGTACCAGTTAGTAAGAATGACCCTCATGTGAATAATGAAGAGCAACGACACCAGGCAGGAATGTGACTCATTGCAGTTAAACTTCTGATGATTTAGGGTTTTGTTGGAGCCCAAGCTGTAGGGCAAAGACTGCCTATCTCCTCATCATGGTTCCCCTATTTCCTAGAAGTGAAATATGGTATAAGTTACTTAATCTGTTTCATCTACAAAAGAGGTTAATAATAGTACCTAAATTAATTAAGCTAACATATATAAAGTACTTAGAAGAGTGCCTGGTAGGTAATGAGTATTTAATAACCGTTAAAAATTATTATCAATTCAATGGTGGTTATGCTACTGGTTCTTCCAACTCATGAGAGTTATGGAGAATACAATGAGGTAACATAAATAATAAATTCTTATAAAGTTGGTTGAGTTTGTTTATAATTTACTCAATGTATTATTGATACTTGACATCATGTGAAAATTTCATATGCATTTTAAGAGCAATGAATTCTATTTCATGGGTAAATTTTAATTTTATTTTTATTTCTAGTGTGCAAAATGCTAAGAAGTGACTCAAGAACCAGAATCTAAAACCTTGAGGCTAAAGAGAAATTCTATAATTCTTTTTTTTTTCCCTAGACTGAGCTACTTAGTACATTTTTCAATTATATATTTAAAAAATATATATAAATTCTCCACATAGATGTGTGATTTATACTGTAATGACTTGTACTCTAGAGAACTTTTCGGATACTTACTGGGCTATGTTTTTTAAAAATAGCTCAATTAGTATATATCTGGAGTTAACAGCATTTTCTAGAATACTAAGTATATATCCAAATAAGATTAGAAAATGTCTTACTGTTCCATAAAGGATTTTATATCTATATCATTTTCATAAAAGATAGCTCTGCAAAGAACACCTTTAAAATAGAATGCATATGTGAATGACTACATGATTTTATATGTGTGCCGGAAATCGTTAAGTCAGATTCTTTCTTGATGAAGCTATTTCTTTAGTTGACAACTGTCAAAGCCATCTCAAAAACCCATGAATATTAAAGCACTGTTCACTGGCACATTTGGCATTTTGAAGTCGGGCAAATAGAACTCATGAAATATGAAAGGAGTGCTCCATATCGCTTTGTAGAAAATGTTACCATTAAGATGATGTATGAGGAAATTCACGCCTTCATCTGCTAGGCGTGCTCAACTGTATTCTCGATCAACTGCATTACTTTGGTTTGATAGTGTGTTACCATTGAATTATATTCTCCTTTGCTCTGATTTAGAAGCTCTCAAAGCTAGGATTAAGTAGGGAATTTTAAATTATTTGCATGTATAACGTATGTTTTAAAAACAAATGCATTGTTTCATTACTTGTATTATAACAAGTGATAGATTCTAAAGTCTTCCTATTTCAGCTAGTAGTATTAGGTCAGCAATGTTCCTGGGCACAACACCCTCTGATGATTTTTATTCCTGTTTTATTAGAAAGTTGCAATGTGTTTCTTTCATATTCACATTCTAGCCTCAGAAAACTTGTCCTTCCTACAGTTTTACATGCTGAGTGATGTTATAGTCTTGTCTATTAACTGTAAAACTAAACCTTTCTCCTGCCATAAGAATTTTTATTTTGGAATTATTTAGAACAAAAGAATAATTTAATTTTAACTAATCTGCACTATTTTGCAACAAAGATGAAAAGAGTTTGCATTCATTCTAAAGAAAGAACAGATGTAAATTTACCACAGACATACTAAAAATCTTAAAAGTTAATTTTTTGTTAAACTTGAAAATTAATGTGCATCAATATTTTGCTATATATTATATATATTTTATATCTATGTATAATATAGATATATATCTATATTATATCTATATATCTATATTATACATAGATATAAAAAAATATATCACTACAAAAATATTGATAGTGCGGTAGTTTAGGAATTATACATATTGCACTGATACATAAAGATATTTTGCATTGCATTTTCTGTGGAGATTCATTCTGCAACTCTTTACCTTTAGCAGCATGAAGTCTTAAAATTACTTTTCTTATAATATAGAACATGTTCTTGATTCTTATTCCACAAAAAATACACATAATTATAGAATCTACATCTTCTGTTAACTCTCACTTTTTATCATGTTCTACAGGATCACTACTCTTTTTTTTTGCATAGTTAATTATGTATAATTAATGATTTTCTGAACATAACATTTTATTGCAATTTTACATACATAGTTTCCTAAAATAAAAGCGATTTAGCAACCTTTTCCTTGCTTGTAAATCATTAGTTTGTGAAGTCATAATGGCTGGGCAAATATAAGATGGCTTTAAAAGAATTTACATGTAAAATCGAGGAGTCTAGCTTTTAAAAGAAAATTAAGCTCAATATACAATCGAAGTACATTGTTTAATATTCTCATACATATGTTGATATTTCGTGTTTCTATTAATTTCCCAACTGCACACACACATGGACACAGAAAATTTCTCTTAGGGAATGCTAAGTACCCAGATCTGTTCCTGAATGAAGGTTTATTTGCCTGCTCCTATGGTTTATACAAAAACATATGAAAAGGAAATCATGGCTGTAGTGAAGTTTTCCAGGTGTCTTACAGCCCAGAGAGTATAGCAGGCTAAACAGTACTCTGAGAGCCATGACCTCTCAGGCCAGAGGTAGTTAGTTTAGGGGTATGTTAGAGGTTAGGCATTATGTAATATCTTGTATAAATGTATTACATTATATATATATATATAGCTTGATAGGACAGTAAAACATCTTCCTAGGGCTCTGGCAATAATATTGGATAGTCCACCTGATAATCTTATTAGATTACAGTAATTCATAGAGTTGATAGGCTTAAGCTGGTAGTAGTAAAATCAGGAAGTTCTCAGGATGGAGGCAGAGAAGTCTCCCCTGGAAGACTTACCCGTGGCCTTTGGAAAAGATCAGCAAACGTTTTCTGTAAAGGGCCAGATAATATAGACTCTGTCACAACTATTCAACTCTGTCTTACAGCAGGAAAGCAGTCTTAGAAAACACATAAATAAAAAAGTGTGGCTGTGTTGCAGTAAAACTCCATTATGAAAAATTTTAATTTAATATAATATTCTCATGTCATTTAATATCAATGATTTAATTTTTTTCAGTTATCTAAAAAATGCAAAAATCATTCTTAGTTCATGGACCAAACAAAAACAGGTGATGGGCCACAATTTGCCGATCTCTGGGCTAAGACAAGTTTTCCTGAGAATAACAACTCCTTAGATCCTTCTAATACATGTAGCAGGTGACTTGGTTTGATTTGAGAATCCAGACATTTTATTTATTTGGTTAAAGGATAAATGAGTTACAGAAACTCTGAAATATAACCTCTCCTCAGATATTTATATAGACTATGCCCTGATACATACCTGTCCTCTCCAAAGTAAGGGAAAACTTAAAAATATTTATATTTATAGGATTTCTTGATATCATTACATAACATAAGCATTTTGACAAGTGTGCTTTTGAAGGTCACATATAGATGCTACTTTTAGAAATACACGCACATGTGCACAAAACAGACAACTGTGATTTTTGATATATAAATGTAATATAGTTTTTTAGGAATGACTTAAATTCTAAAAGAGACTAAATAAGCCATTAGAAGATGATAGCAACTTTACAGATTATAAGCTTACACAGTAAGAGAGGACTGAAGCAACTCATACTAGTTAGAGAGAACCTAACTGTAATTTTCACATAGTCACTTTACAGAAGGTCCGGTAGTTAACATCTAGTTAGTTAGAGGTGAGCATATGGGTTGTTCACAATTTTTACAAATTACATATAATAATAAAGTATTTTTATAATTCCTTGGTTTCCTCAATTAGATTTTAAAAAGAAAATTAGAGGACAATTCAAACTCTGCGGAAAATGGTGATGATTTAATGGTGATTAAAGCCCACAGTAAAATTAAACAAACAAACAAAAATAAAACAAAACCAACCCTTTCTGCCACAAGTAGACATTATTTGTTTTCTTCTCAATTGATACCATGTATATCATCATTTATTTTATTTCGTTTTTCAGGAGAAAATCAAATACAGCACTTCCAAAAGCTATGATCTGAGGATGAAGCAGTAATTCTAAGTCAACACTTTAATACACTATAAGCATTAAAAGATAGTCTGCTGTTTATACCCACAGAACACCTAGCACAGAATTTAGGAGTATGCATAAGTTAAGAAAGTTTTGTTTCTTAAATATGTTTATGTAGGGGGATTTTGTCCGCAACAACATAGATAAGCATTAAATATCCACTTAGTTCTTCACCCTTCACCCCAGTTATATTATAATCAATGATAATATTCTCATCAGGTCCTTTAGCATTATGTGATGAAATGTAATAGGTCCTCTTTTATCTTCCCCCCAAGAAAACTAACACAATTTCAATGATTCTTAATTTATTATCAGTAACACTCACTTCATAGATCTCCTAATACATTGATAGGTTGATAGTTGACTATCTACTTTGTCTCTTTAAAATTATAAATAAGAAGTTTGTACTTAATTTTAATTCAAATTTCTGTCACCATATTGACTTTTCTTCAGGCTGTTTGTGTTTAAGCTAATATAACATATAAAACTGTATGAACTCAAATGCTTTCTTCTATATTTATTTTAATTGGTTTACATAATTAAAATAAAGTATTTTATACTCACCTAACTTTGCTAAATATTTTGCTCATTTATTGGTTTTTATGACAGAAAAATCTTTTCATTTGAGTGTGGAGTAATGTTGACCTAGTTACTACATTGGTAAAAGATGGTAGTTTTATAGGACTAAAGGACAGGATATACGGTTACATTAAGTGATTTAGCTCTATATTTTGGCATCGAAAAGCTCTAATACCATTTTCAGATAAAATAAGTCTTCAAGTTATTATATCCAATATAAACATCCATCTGTGGTACTTTATAAATTATTTCTCTGAAAAGAACTGAAATTAAGATTTCAACTTGTTTGAACAGAATCTCATTTCCTTCAAATACAGTAGGAGCAGTATTTCAAGAAATAAGATTCATTTTCACACGGAGGCAGAGGACTTCACTGCCAGAGAACTTGGCTGCTCACCGAATACCAGAGATAGCTTGATATCTACAAAATATTAAAGGGAGCAGACATTCTTACAGAAATAATGACTTTTTTAATACTTCTCTGCCACTCAAGAAAGATAACCTAGACTAACTCAATGTGTTAAGATTTTATCTTACTAGCCACAAAGAAGTGACAAAGGCCTTCATTAATTTTAAGCAGTATATTCTTAAAATTATACAGATGGTATATTTTTACTCAGCACTATCAACAATAAATTTCTTTTTAGACACACTTTGCATGTTGAATCTAAAACCTTTTGACTCCATTTGGAGTTCATTTTTAATTCCTTCCTATAAGCATTTTAAACAATGTTGAACATTTGTTCAGAGACCATATTGGTCTTTGGTGTGAAAAAGTAGTAAACATGTTTCATATCATTTTTGTTTGGCATTTCTCAGATGTTTCAGGCACAGAGAATTGCATGTGGATTCCCTCCCATCAGATAAGATTTCTCAATTTGTCATGCTGATGCATGGTTGGAACCATAGATGAACCAGAGTCTTGGAGGTAAATCAGGCATTTTCGTGATGATCTTGGACATGATTACAGCTTTTGCCTTCATGAGGCTTGGCAACCAAATGGGGGACATAAATCTGAGACTGCTCAAATAGGTCTTTTCACAACATTGCTTTAACAAGGTGATCCTCCGCTTGTCATCAACAGGAAATTTTCAGACTGCCAATGTTGATATAAACTATATTTCTAGGTAATATAAAAATAAAACACCTGTATGAATTGCAATGTGTATATATAATACATGACATATATGCACTGTGTGAATTATATATAGTATATTATATAATGTGCATTGTACATATATATATATATTTTTTATATATAATCCTCCATTTTTTTTTCTTTACAATATTCCTTTAATCCCAGCCTAGAAGGATACTAAGAGACTCTCATGCTGCCCATGGTTGCTTGGCATGCATCATGTTCTATACCAAGAGTAAGAAAATAAGTAGTATATTTATTTGTCAATCCAGAGTTATGGTATATTTTCTAAATTGTATTGGAGTAGTTTAGTAAAATGTTTTGCATTTTTTAAAATTTACCTGATTTCAGTAAAACAATTTCATCAATTCTTCTTTAACTGATGAGAGAAAACTTATTTTTATTTGTTAAAGATAGTTCTTAATATTGTCCACTTTATAATCTTTAAACATGTGTACACACAGTTTTACATTTAGTACTGCCACAGTAAATATATTTTTCATAAATTTTGTGACATAACTACATCAATATCTACATGGTGTAATAGTTAAAATCAAATGCGGTCTTACTAAAATGATAAAATTTTATTTGTCTTATGTTTTAAAATTTAAAATTTAACTTAAATTAAAAAATTAATTTCTGAGTTGAACTAAACACATTTTAACCATCCAGGAGCCACATGTAAATACTGGCTATTACACTGATATAGATAATTTGAACCTATGTCTTTCTGACTCCAAAACCAGTAATCTTTTCACTATATAGTGCTTAAAAATCTGTCAGGAGAATATCCAGGTATTATTGATGGCATCAAAGTAAGAGACTTGAGGAAGGTAGAGGTAACTGTTTCATAAAAATTATATATATTATTTGTTCTTTTGAAGGCATAAGAAGAGATAAACTTTAAAAAAAATCAATAAAATTCCTGAATTTATAAATCCTAGTTTGAGGGTCTTAATTGTAATATGTGCAATACTATCCATGATAAGTTAAATACGGATTCTATTAAGTGAGTGCGCAAATGATCCAACTCATGGATTCTTTATTTAAAAACATAGTCTAGAAAAAGTATTATACAATTTCTTATTATATTGAATATTTCTTTTACTGAAGGCTAAGAAATTTAGTTGTCTATTCTCTCTTTTAATCTCATCTAAATTTAAATCTCACACTGTTCTCACTACCTCTGACTCTGAAACTTTTGTTCTTGGCCTAGATGACAGAATCAAGTCAAAATTCTACTCTAGAAGAATTTAATTAATAGGAGACTAATCTGTGGGGGGGGGGCGGGAGGGAGGGAGGAAGGGTGGAAGGGAAGGGAAGGGAAGGGAAGGAAGGGAATGAAGGGAAGGAAGGTACTTTCCGTTCACTTTCCATGTCCTTCCGTCCGTTCCTTGCCGTTCCTTCCTTTCCTTCCTTTCCTTTCTCTCTCTCTCTCTCTCTCTCTCTCTCTCTCTCTTTCTTTCTTCTTCTTCTTCTTTCTTCTTCTTCTTCTTCTTTTTTACAGTTCCTCTCCTGAAATTTTTAAATGCCTTCCTGAAACTTTTGCAATAGTCCACACACACACACACACACACACACACACACCCATTTTTCCTATTTAGGATAATTCTGTTGTGATTCTGCATAAATCAAGGTTTCACAGCCCAATAAAAAGGTAATATATTGAAACAACATTTAGCAGTAAGGGTATTAAATTCTTACTTCTCAACTAGTATATTGATTTCAAACAGACAAGAAATGAAAACACAAAATTTTAAACTTCATGTTAAAAATAAGTTTAAAATAAAACCTTTATGGGCTAGTCTGGTCACAATCATTGTCATGTTTTCTATGATGAAACACTCTATAATAAATATTTTCACGTCCCTCTATCTTTTAATATTTCCCTTTGAAAAGCCAGCAATAGCTCCAGGCAGTCATCTACCAAGATTAATGACAGAAGCAGTGGCCTTTGTGTTCCAATGTTGTACTGCTACTCCAAGTTTTCAAGGTCACTATTTCCTTCTAAAAAGTTAAAAGTAAGCTAAATATTCATAAAACAAGACCTGATTTTATGAGAGGTGCCATACTTGTTTTATGACAGCCTATTTTAATGAAAAGGAATGAAAAAAAAATTCCTTCGAAGTACTTGACATCCTATTCAACTGGGAATGCTATTGAAATGCTTTTTATGACAGGAAAATAAAACACATTCTTCAGAAGCTCTTTATTATAGAAACATTATTTCCTTCACTAACAGTAGGTGTAAAAGTCAGAAGTCTCTTAACCTATCTAAATGATAGCCTACTGGTATCTGATGTACTAATAAAAATCAAGCCATGAAACATTGACGGTCACTTTAAGTGAATGCTTTAGTTGCCATCCCAAGTTAATGGATCCCGTTTATTAAAAAGATTCATCCTAGATGGAGAATATTTTGTTCTCAGACTCTACTTGGTAGTAATTTGATGGATATCAAGGGATAGGACTGGGTGGGAGAGAGGGAGGGAGGGAGGGAGGAAGGAAGGAAGGAAGGAAGGAAGGAAGGAAGGAAGGAAGGAAGGAAGGAAGGAAGGAAGGAAGGAAGGAAGGATATGAAGGAAAAAAGATAGCATCTCTATGTTTTTCATCATATCTATTCTGATGTTTTCCCTCCATTTATTTGCTACCATAGCCTACATCTGATGTACTTCCAAATATTTCTAACATTGTAATTATCATTTCAAATGACAAAAGCTCACTAAACAATTTTGTGGTAAAATGCTATCCTATATAATATAATAGAAAAGTAATTGGTACTAATTACTCTGCATTTGATTAAAATTCAGTTAATGCTAATGGAATTTCATTCAAAAGTTATATAATCCAAGCATTTTTCTTTTTTTCATAAACTGAAAATGAAGAGTTGTCTTATCTCTGTATCTAATTCCTCTTTGATAATACCCCTTTTAATAGGCAACATTTGCCAATTTCTTTATAATGTACTCTTCCCTTTCCTCTGTCACACTATTACTATTCCACAAAGGATCACTTAAATATAACTGGACATTTTATAATTTAAATTAAGCCTAGAGACAAGTCTTTTAAAACAATTATAATTCCTTTGAGGCAATAGAAATGTATGTGTGTACTCAACAATATAAGCATAAGAAAGATAAAGTATGGCCCTTATCTTTAGGGAAAGTATTTTTGGTACGTATATATGTAAACAATTACAGGATACGGAAGTATTTTCTCTTGTTACAATAAATTAAACAAAGTTTAATGGAAGTATAAAGGAAGAATAGAAAAAAATTTAATAAAATGAAGAATTCATGCATACATTGGCATTTACTATTGGCACAAAAATCTAAGCAGAATGGAATAGGGTATTTAGAATAGTGGAAAAACAATAGGTATATTAGGAGCTGAGTTTAGACCAGTAGTTCAATTATACTTTTATATGAGTAGATTATACTAGTAAGGGATAAAAGAGTTTCTTAGAAAACATAAATGCCTTGAAATTGTCACCACCATTCTAAGGGGGTTGATCTTTATAATGTTATCCAATTGGAAGTCACCAAGGGTTTTCAGCCAAGAGTGCTGCAAGCACAATTGCATTATGATATGAAAAATTCCTTGGGTTTACATGTTTCACCAAGGAGACATGTAGAAATATATAACTTACCAAGATTTATAGAATGGTCCAAACTACCTTTAAAACATCTATCTGCCACATATGAGACTCAACAGAACTTATATCAAGCATGTGTATGAGCATGATTTTACTTACCAAAGAACATTGATTGCTATAGGTGAATTTTAAAAACTTATAGTTAGGTCATACTAAGGAGAAGAGAAATGTACTGAATGAGTGAATGTGACATCTAAAGAGTAAGACTTGAAAGAGTTGAAATAGGAAAGGTAATTAACAATTTAGATTTAGAATAAGAAACAAACACTAGTATAAGTTAGGGAAGTTGGGTTTGATTTTTTAGTTCTTTTGGTTAGGTTTTAACAAAAAGATACCTAACGTGAAAAATTCTTACTTCTTTTCCTTGATAATTGCATAGCAATTATGGAGAAAGTAAATATGAGTATAGGTAAAAAGATTTTTGAGTTATTTATAGTAGAAGCATTATCTTACATAAGGCTATCATAACATTCAATAACTGTGAATGTTATGATAGGTTTACATAAGCCTATAAAATATAAGTATATAGTCAATAAAAATATAAAGATATATTTGATAAAATGTATCAGAAGGCATAAATAATAGTAAAGCCATTTTGTCTTTTATTCGTATTTAATACACCCAGCCTATGCCAATGTAGGAAGTTAGAGGATAAAAAATAAACTATTTATTGAGTGCTTATTATGTGCTAGTCATACTTTTCATTTATAATTTTGTTTAAATTATAAAATGCTTGTAGCAAATCCATGAGTCATTCAAAAGTAATTTTTTATCTTATTATTTTTATTATTTTTTGTGCTTTCTTTGAATTAACTGTTTTTGGTAGAGCAATGAGCAGGCTAGATATGGTAATTTCATGAAGCTTACTTTCTAGTAGGAAGAAAAACATTATATAAATAATAAACGATATTTCATGTTGTAGGAACAGGAAGCCCTAATCTGGAGCAGGGTCCAGGAATCCTGAAATAAGTAATATTCATTCTGAGACGTGAAAGATGAATGGGGATAAGTTTAGCAAAGGGGCACATGAAGAAAAGGAAGGAAAGATGATTTTAGTAGAGAGGCAAAGAGATTAAAAACTAGCAAGCTCCAAACCTGGAGAAGAGAATGAAACAAGCCCATGGTGCCTGGGACACAGCATTCAAGGTTAAGAATGGCTGAGACTGAGACTAAAGAGGTTGGGTAGAGAAAAATCACAGGGATGTCATCTCTGTCATGTCAAAAGCTGTAAACACTGACAAGATTTTGGACATCATTTCAAAAGTTCAATCTAAGTAAAGTGCAGAAATCAACTGGATGAGGATAAGAATGGATGATAGGAGACAATTTCAGAAGCTACAAAATAATTTACCAAAATGATGAGATTGTCTTAGAGTGCTGGTAATAGAATTAGAGTATATTGAGTGTATGTGTCTCAAGTAAATTTAATTTTTTTTTTTATTGGTTAGATGTACAAAGTAAAGAAAAAGAAGTAATACATGATACTCAAGTTTTTGGCTCGAAAAATGCTGGGTACTTACAATATATGCTGAGATGTAAAAGACTTGGAAAGAACTCAATTTTGGGTTTTGGTGAGAAGATGAGAGATAATGAGTTTGTTATATATATATTGAGTTAGTTGTGATAGTGGACATTTATCATAGAGTTTTCACAAGCCAATTATATACAGGAGTCTAGTGCTCAAGGGAGAGAATTAGGCAGAAAATAAAAAATTATAGTTGTTATAATATAGATGATTATTGTAGGCAATAGCTTAGGTAAAATCTTCTTAAGAAAGAATGTAGGCAGAATAGAGGAAACAGCTAAACATACAGTCCTTGTATTGGAACATCCACATTTGAAATAGGGGTAGAAACAATGAACAGACAATAGTAGGGTTAAACAAGAAAATGTAATTTTATGAAAAATAATAGAAGAAAAGATTTCTTTAGGAAGGAGTGGATATTATTGTCAAACACTCTCAGGAGATTAAGCAAATTAAAAACTATAATACCCATTATAACTAGAAACCTTAAGGACAGTGGAAGGTGCAGTTTTGGTAGAACTTTGGAAACAGAAGAAAAAACAGAATAGTTTTAACAACCAGGGACAGTTAAGGACGTACAGTGAAAATTTCACTAACAATGAGAAAGGAGATATACCAGGTCTAGAAAAGTTTACCGTTTGTTTGTTTTCTGATTGATTGGCTGGCTAGTTAGTTATTTGGTTGGTTTTTAAGTTGGAGGAGAAACAACCAAGTTTAAGTGTTCTCTGGGGCTTAAGTGATCCCTTGAAATTATCCTTCAATAAGATAAGGGGCAACTCTTTAATTGAAGAGAAGAGTAGCGGAAAGAAAGAAAGATTTAAAAGAGTATATAGGTTGTTGTATTTGGTAGTAGATAGTGGAATGACTTTATGTGTGAAGATACTTTATTCTCCATAAGGTAGAAAGCTATCTAAAGTCAGTGAGTGAATACAGAGGGAGGCAATGGTTTAAAAAGTTTAGAGCAGATTTAGAATACGATTATGGAAAATGGGAAAACGAAGTAGCTCATTGGGTTTTTGGTTTTGCTAATAAACCTATTTGAGGTTTCTGGCTATGAATTCATAGGGGTGTCAGGTTGTCTGATTTTTCCAGTAGTACTCAGCAGCCTGTGACTAGGCACAGTTGGGGTGGGGAGACAGACTCCTGGATTGACCAAGGACTGAAGATTTTTACCCCCAAACAAGGCTTCAGAAATACAATCAGACAAAGTACTGTAGGATTCTGACAAGATATAAGATGACATGATGTACCATGGTAAATAGGGATGGAAATGATGACTGGAAAGACCAATGACAGGGAAAAAGCTGAGGCATAGTAGTGACCAGCAGTCAAAGATGACAAAATATTGATGGAATCGTGTTACTGAAACAGATGCTAATATGGTTGGAGTCAAAAAGTAACTGGCCACATTGGTGATTTCTAGTGAAACAGTTTTCAGAGAAGACAAGATATGGTCTTACAAATGCCTGACTGACGTAGATGGGAATAATATTCACTGGTAATGGGGAAGCAAAGATCGTAATGCAATCCAAGATGTTGAAAAGGCCAGTGTAGAGAAAGGCACTAGCCTGTTAGCTAAAATTGTCAATTACTGTGAGGAACTGATTCGAAATGCCATCAGAGACAGACATGGCAGTAGAGGAGATAAATGGCATCACATCCAAATGGCAAGAATCCCTTAATTTAAAATGAACGAAAAAGAGATCCAATCATAGCAACAGGAAGTAAAGAAGACAGAGACCTGTACCAGCCCATGCCAAAGGCTCGGTGTTGGAGGCAAGCTGCCTCTTCTTGGGGTGGGCAAACCTCAGAAGAAAACCAGTTTCCAGTTGCTTCCCAAATGCATTGGGATATTTCACTAAAGAAACCGAAAGCTAAAAATGTTCATTTATCACAGAATAGGAATTTCTGTGATAAATGGGTAAAAGTGGATGACATTCAGACAGAGTAGATTAAGGTATAATAGTAGAAAAGAAGGTAGAAAATATAGAGAGGGGGATTTTATACTAGAAAACCAGTGGCATGGGCATGATGGTGTGGACAGGAAACCCTGGAAGTTGGAGTACACTTAAGCCATTCAGAATTCAGGTAGAATAAAAAGGGAGCTCTCAGGTTGCGAGGGATGTTATTTTTCTCTTATATGTTTCCATGATATCTTGTGCCTACAGCAACAGACAAACGAGCAAGTCCCAGTGGTGACTGTGCTGGGTGTCATAGAGCAGCAACCTTTATGGTTCTAAATCAGGGTAGTTCTGCAGTTTAGGGACCTGGGAATTACTGAGTTCATATAACCTAATAAAAGCAACATAGCTATAGATAATGCTCTTTTTATCTTTGTTATCCACCTGCCAAGGTGTATCAGTAAACGAAGGCTGAAGATACAAAGCCTTTCCATTAATTTTTTTTAAAATTACTTAGCAAGACCTCACTTCACAATTAAATGTATCATCTCTCCGACTCTGTTGCACTGTGGAAAATTCATTTATTCTTTGATGTCCAATATAAAGTCATTTATCTTCTCGATATTATCTCTGTTCCCAAAGTAAGATTTAATGTTTTCCTTATATTTTAGAATAATTTTCTTATACTTCTATTGTAGAAAGTATTTTATTCCTTATAATGACATAAATACTAAATTCTAATAATGACATCTTGTATTATAGAATAAAATAAATTTTTTTTTTTGTAAATAGTGGTTTTAGGGGGCAAATATGTGTGCGTGTGTTGTAATAAGAATTTCAACACTTGTGAAATTTCTCAGACTTGAATAATTATATGATTTGTGAAATAAAAGTTCCTTATAATCTATGTTCATCACAAGATAGGTCTGCATTTACTTGTTGGATCAAATTTACCCTCTGTTAAGTGTAATGCTTATTCTTAAGGATTATTAAAATAAGAAGCAAGTTAGTCTTTCTAAATGGTACTTGCATTTGAAAGAAATAAAAAAAAATAAATTGAAAAATTATAGACTTTCAGGACACATCTACACCCCCTTACACATCCCCTGTGTACCTGTTATGTATTATCAAACCTTAATTATTTCAAGTTAGTAATTAAAGACATCCACAACCTGGTCCCCCAAAACTTGCTTTCACCACAAACTTCAGTATCCAGACCAATCCTCAGGTTTTCCTTTCGAGGCAGTACATCATCCTGTGTAACAGTTTGGAGTCAGAAAGTTATGGTTCAGTCTTCAATACTCAATAATTTGAAGTGTGACCTTACCAAGTTCAAGGGCACTGTCTTTATCTCTCATATGTATACTGGAGGTAATAACAGTAAATATCCTGTATATTTGTTGTGTGGATTAAAATATCTCATTGTGGTATTTATTCAACAATAATTTGAATTCTGACCGAGTGTTAAGCTCTGGATTGCAATTTCTCTATTAGTCAATGTTTTCATTATTCTGTTCACAGTATGGGAGTCTGTCCCAATTTCTAAGAACCATCTAAATCTTAGTTCCTCTCTGAAAAATGGCCATTATAACCCTTGTCAGATTATTTCTGAACTCTTAGAAGGTGTTACCTGTGTCATTAGTTTTCATCAAGTATCTATCTAATGCAGCTAAGTGTCAGTGCACATGTATGAGTCTCATCTCATTACTATGTTGACTAGTAGGAGGTCTTGATGGTGTTTTCCTTTCCTTGAACACCATGCTCTTACCTATTGATTTGTAGATAACAGAAGCTAGTAAGCATTTGTTGAAATATAGAGTAGTTATTTGATTTGGAAGATCTAGAAAGAGTGTACTTTTTTCAGTATTTTAGAAATTTTATTATAAGTCAGTCTGCTTTTATGGAAAGTCTTAGGTAGCACATTCCATTTAGCAAATGCATTTCTACCAGGCTCTTTTTAAATCTTATGTATTAGTCGGAAGTATACAGCATTTGGACAGCTGAAATAAGGGGGTATATATCTCTTAAAGGATATAAAAGCACTCTCCCCTTCCATGTTCCTCTATTTTCTCTAATTTACAGTAGAAGTATTCAAAGGCAATAGCTAATGTGGCTTTCCTCTAACTTATGTAAGAAAGCATGTCTATATCTATTTACAGCCCCACGTAGTGTTTTGGGTTAAGGAAAAACCTATGTTTTAATGAACACTTTTCTTAGAAAATACAACAAATGTACTCGTAGTACTCACTGACTAGCTTCAGCTGTCTCAAATGGCAGCTGGTGCTTTTATTACTGTATAAAATATCTGACTGCTCTTGTAATAAAGAAGCTAAAGATCCCACCGCTCTCTTTCCCTTCTTAGGCAAAGGGAGCAATAAAAATGTCATTTAGTAAACTCTATCCTTTCTAGTTAATAAAATATACCATGTTGGAAGCGAAAGAATCAGAGTTGATTTGGTCCTCGGAGTCTTCTAAAAAAAAAAACCCAGAAAAACTGTGTTGTCTCCCTAATTGTATACCTTCCAGAATAGAAAATGATTCATCCACAGCTCTCATCTTTACCATTGCAGGATGCATATGGTGCATTTGCAATGAACTAGAGTAATGTCTGCACCGGTTTGTGAAGTTGCTCAGGCTGTAGGAGATCTTCAATTGTGAAATACCTGAGTCAACGGTATGGTTATTTAATTCCCTATTTGAATTCTAGAGATATGTATCAAACGCTCTCCAAGACCGGGGAAATACACCACATAGTTACCTATCCAAGACTTAAACAGATCATAACAGGGCAAAAGAAATCAGTACTTTAATAAAGGCAAGAATGTAAAACAATTTAATATATCACAAAAACACATTTGTTTGTTTGGTCATCACCTATTTGGGATGTATTGTAACTTACACAGGGCTTAAAGTGAAGTTTCTTTGCACTCTTTTTCAGAAAAAGGTTTGCTAAGTAAATGAGAAACATAATCAAGGATTCAGATTTTTAACAGACAAATGTCAAAAGGTCAGTTTTCGCAAAACAAATAACAACTGCCACAGGCAGACAAAGAGGGGACACTATTTAAAGCCTTTGTTGTAGAAGTTATATGCCAGATCTTGGAAATATCTCTTTAGCACCAGGCCAAGGTTGCAGCAACATCCCACAGCCATTTGAGCTGCGGTAATAAGAATGTGCCCTCTGGAATTAGACCCCCTGGGTGCTAATCATAAAACCATTCTTGCCCACCAGGCAAAGACAGACAATTCCCTTAATTACCCCATCTGTAAAAAGGAATAATGGAACCTATTTTATACATTTAAATGATGTTTAAAGAAAACAAGTAATCACTATATGTAACAAGTACTTGATATTTAGGGTGTGTGTGTGTGTGTGTGTGTGTGTGTGTGTGTGTATAAAGAGAGAGAGAGAGAAAGAGAGAGAGAGAGCGCATTACTATATTCCAGCCATTCAAAGTTCTAAGAGAAAAATATATATATATTTCTACCCACACACATATGTTGTGTACATTATTTAAATATACATAAATATATGTATATATGTATTTTTTTTCTATTAGGACTTTAAATGGTTGGACTGCAGTAATAATTAAATATATTTTGTATATATTTAAATAATTCTGTCTTTCCATCACCAAAAGATGTCATAATAATTTAATGCATTTGTCTACCTTTTACCTCCTCTCATATGGTGCCCAATATCATTTTGATTTCAAGGGAAACTAAGAAGCGGTCTAGTAGATACAGCCTTGTGCTTCCTAACACAAATGAACTAATGAAAAGCAGCAGAAAATAGTAAGATTTAGTAGATACCAAACATGTCAAAAATTGTAGTGTCATAAATACTTTAAAGGATATGCATAATATTGAATTAACAAGCAAATACATCTGAGCATTTGTGGTATTTAATATTTCTAGTGAAGACAGATATGCCAGAAATATGCTCAGTTCTTATTTCTTCCTTCCCCTCCCTCTCTTCCCTCCTTTCTTTTTTGGTAGAGAGTTAAAGCACATTATTAATCTTCATGTAACTTTCTGTTTATTTTTTTTAAATGCACCACCTTCTCACCTCTACTACTATTCAGAGACACAGCAACCAGTGCCTTCTAAGGGATGGATGTAGATTTGCAAGGTTGGAGGTCGAAGCTGAAACTGGGCTTAATTGTTCTTCATAAGAACATAGAAAATGTCCCAAGACTGGTGGAGGAATGGACTGAGAAACTAGGTAGTAGGTGGAGGTGTCTAGAGCCCAAGAGGCAAGACAGTGAGAGGAAAGAGGGCTGGAAAAAAGATCCCTTGCTGTGCCTTACAGCCAGAAGGCCTCTGTAGGAAAAAAGTACTTTTGAAGATGATCACTAGTTTGTTCTGGTGGTTCGATGTAAAATCTTCTCCCACTGAAGTAAAATCTGAATCTACATGACTCACTAATATTTTTGGAGTGAATGGCTAATTTTCTTTTAATATGAAAAGAAGTGCTGATTTTGAAGTAAGGCAAAAATAACCCCTTAAAACAAACACTTGAAACTAATTTAAATAAATACATTTATTTAAAGAATAAAAACAAAACAAAACAAACAAACAAACAAAAAGTGGACACAGAAACAAATCAAACCAATCATTAGAGACCTAATGTGAAAGACTCAAGGGCCATGCACTAGAGTAGTTTTCCCTTTACAAATAATAAAACTTCTACAGTTCTTGACTTTTAAAGATGTACAAGAAAGAGTTAAATCAGTTCATAGGAGCTGCTGCACACCCATGTGCAAACACATGCAGATAATTTGAAACCATGCAACTAGATTAAAATTATTCAGGATATGTGATTGTTTTAGTTTACATTTTAAATAGTTTGAATTTCATTAGAAAATTTAAACCATTATTGTTTGTGATGTGTGTGTGTGTGTGTGTGTGTGTGTGTGTGCATGTATCTACTTGTGTGAAAGAGAGTAGAATGTATTCACCCAGAGGATACTTTAAATAACCAATTTAAAATATAACTTGATTTTTCATAATAGAAACAGCTGAAAATTGGTCACAAAAAATAATTATTCTGTTTTATAAAGCCTAATTTTATGACTATATGGCAAAGAATGATTTAAGAAGGTCTAGCTACAGCAGAAAAAATAATCTTAGTTTAGGTACAAGGAACTGGTAGAAGTCCAAAGCTCTAGCATTTTGAAAAGAAGCTAATAAAAAAAATCAGAGTTACAATTTGACCTTATTTATTAAAAAAGCTGCTATCTCTGATCCACCTGGGCAGGAGGGCAGCATTTAATTTAATTTAAGAACAGAAAAAGGGAGATATCCTAAAACGATCAAAGAAATGCCAGTGCTTTTGCCGGATGGGCTATGTGTTCATTAATAATATTTAATAGCCTACATTTAAATACCTAGAATAGAGGTTTCATAAGGTCAATGTTTCACTGAAATTTTAATTGAATAATTGGCCTAAATTCTAAACTAGGTCCTAAAATGATGATCTTCTTTAAACGGAATTACCGAGGGCATTGGATGATTTTTAATTAGATTGTTAACTGATTTTTCTTTTTAATTTTTATGAATAATTGATTATAGTACATTCAATTGGAATAGATGTTAATTCCTGCTATGACTTGGTTCCATACACTGAAGTTCATTTCCTTTCTATGCTATTTTCCTATTTACTTCCATCATTGCTGATAGTTGTTATACTACATTACTCAGTTGTGTTAGTTCTGATTAACTGCTTCATCTAAACTAAATGTTTCTCCATGTGTCAGTTATACTTTGTGATCTTCTTAAATCTCACATAGCTTTTAATAGATAATTTAACAAATTTCACAAACACATGACATACTTTTGATTATTCTTGTTAGCAAAGAAAAATATACTCTTCACGAATTTTATGGAAATAGTGTAATGCAAATATAATAGCTGATATCAATGAGTTAATTACATGTTCTCAGACTTTCTCTATGGGGTGCTCTTATCTTCAGCCAAACAGACACGAAATATGATGGTGTTTAAGGAAGTGAACATACCACAGTGGCAACTGATTTATCTTCTATCATTGGAAAATGAAAGGTTGTCCTTAAAGTTTTCACACATAGATGTATTTTTCCAGAAAACTGAATTTCATGCTCTTAAATACTAACTTTAAAGTTTATAACTGGCTTTATGGATATTTAAATAAACTGTTTCATCCACTTGTTTGCCCTTTTAACCAGGGAACACTGAACATAATTTAAACTCTTCTTGATGGCTAAGGGTCAAAAAATGAATACGAATTATTTTAACCTCCTGCAATTAAATGACCTCAGAGGCTAGAAAGTCTTAGATTGTTTATGCTGTGATGAACTTGGCTGTAAAGCTAAGGAACTTATGATCAATGGCTATACCACAGTTAAAGAACTGGGGATTCAGATCTGCCCTCCCTTCTCCCCCTCCGCCCTGGGCTTCAGTTTTTAATTCAATTATTACAGCAAGTTTTGATTGTGAAAGTCATTAAAGCCCAAAGCACATTAGAGGAATGAGCATTTGAATGTAGGGAAACTGCTTAGACTTCCTAAATGTAGTAGAGGCTTACAAAGCCCAGGTCAGAGCAATGATTGTAAGCAATACTCAGAGAACGTTTGCATCCAATAGAGTCTGCTTTACAGAAGCTCTCAAACCTCATGGGTTAAAGAAATAGGAAGAGATATAGCACGACAAGTAGAAGGGCTGATGTTAAATTCAAATTGTTGCAGAAAGCTTCTGGGTCTTTAAACAATTGCCGCCAGATGGCCTGGATTCTCTCTGTAATTAAAATAAAGGATCTGATCATCAAAAGTTAATAGGATTCGTGGAAGCAAATCAGTATATTTCAGAGGCATGGGTCCTATGGCAGATAGAGCCATAAAAATAAAGAAATATATACCAGATCATTGCTGGCCCTTCAACAGTCATTTAAGCAAAGGCTTTCACTAATACCTTAGTGATAGGAATTCAAATGAAACAGTAGAGGTATAATTTATGTCTTTATGTTTCTTATAATTCACCCCCCTATATAATAATCACATGTAGTAATCCCACGCTTACATTTCCTGGAAGAATACAAATTTCATCGATTTTACTATGTTGCGATATCTCAGGATAGAACATGTCCCCTGTTTGAGAATTTAAAAAATACTATCAGACATGTATGTGGGTATGTATATGCACATGCATATTTCATTATATATATGACATGATGTGGGTGTGTGTTTGTACCATGTGTTAGTAAATGTTATCTCGTTCATTCTGTAGTGTGGACTTTGGTGGATCTCACCTTATTAATTTCCTCTTTTTAATATATCTACTTAAAAGTGTCCCTTGAAGAATTTTTCAGAAAAACTATTTCTTAAAGTATTTTATAAAGAAAGAACTCCATCTAAGTAGTAAATTAAAAGTACCATTTGTGGTTGCATAATTACTTTATAATATATTGATTAGTTTTCAGACGAATGTGTTTTATATGTGAAGAAATCTCTTTTTTTCTCCACTTTCTTTATTAAATGATTTTTCTTAGACTGTCATCTGCATTAGCTTCCAAGAATCTCTCTGCTTCATCAAACTACAATTTCTTTCTACATCCCACCTTTAAGGTGATCATTCCTCCTCTTTCTGGAAATATGCATTTCTGTCTTTTTTAGTTATGTACTGGCTCAGTGCCTGACATGATTTATTTCAACTATAAAATATTCTTCCTATTGCAATCTTCTATACCAAAAGCAGATGTATCATATGACTAAGCACACTGTTTTATGAAAAAAAAAATTATGAGAATTTATGTAAGAAATAAATCTGATTACAAATATAAATTAGCTATCTAGAAATAATTAAATTCAGGGTTCTGAACTTCTTTACTGTTTTATTATTGTTGTTTTGTCCAAGAAAATACTAAGTAAATCTGACAGATTCAAATTAAGAAATCTTGGGAGAAGAGAGTGATTTCTAAGGTGATTTCAAAGTGATTTCTAAAATCCACTTTAACAATGCTTTAGGTATTTTATTGGACATAAGAACTTTGTTTCATATTTCCAAAAATTATTGGTAACACTTTATTGCTCCTAAAGTTTTAACTAGATATTTTTACTATAATCTCCCTTTAGGACATAAAAATTAGAGCTATTTTATAGATTAATGTAAATGCATCTTTTTCCTTGCTTTATTTAATTTTTCCACTTATGTTCTTATGTGAGCTGGATTTCTTAAAAATATTTTGAACAATTTTTGGTTTAAATAACATAAGTAATTAGTACAATTGAGCAAACCAAATAATTAATCGAAAGTGCTTCATCCAATGGATCAAACATAGGTGATGTAGATGGTAGAATTTGAGAGGCTCCAGGAAGATAGAAATAGAGCAGTTTAAAATTCCTCAAGAAATAGCAATGCCAATAACTAAAGAATTTTTAGAATTTCCATTACTTTAATGATATTTAATAATATTTAGTGTATTTATTTGACTAGCTCTGGAAAGAGCTGCACAAGATACAACAACAGATTCATATTCTCTGATGACTCGTAGTAATTACACTCAAAGACCAGAAATTGACCAAAGATAGTTTTGTAAGTTTGGTGCTGGAGTAATTACCTTTAGAAATACTAATTTAAATTGTTTTGGTTTGTATTTTTCTTTCAATGCAAGTACCTATGATACCGAAATTAGTAGACTTGGTTAGAATTATATAACCTTAACAATATGATGGGAATTGTACAAATCCCCTAAGCCCAGAAATAGAAAGAGAGCTGAAGGCATCATGCCTGAAACTATTAACTGAGGATGTGTGACCATGTTAGAAACGGATTCATTTGTTAAAGGGGGGGATGAAATAAAAACAAGCAACTGTATGTAAAATCTTAAAAAAAAATGGATTAAAGATTGAATGAGCATTATTTTTGAGACACTGATAGCTTTTGAATATATGAAAGCTTAAAAAATAAAAGTGCCTGTGATTAAAACCGAGAGAATATTAAAAGTGTATGAATATTACCATTAGAGAATATAATTAAGAGAAAGATGTGAGGGATGGGATTATGACTTACAGCACACTTGGAATGGTCAAAGATTATATATAAATTTATAAAAGAACCAAAATTATCATTCTATTATAACAAAGTATTGAAGTTTATGTAAAATAATTTCGCAATGTTCTTATTTTTCCTTTTTGGATGATCCTAGAACTGCAAAGACAGAATCTTCTGAAGAAATAAAACCTTGATATATGTGTGTAATAATTCGAAAGACAAAGTAGAAGAATGAAGATAAGAGGAGAGTGGTGGGTAGCCTGGTGCTGAAGGACATGAAGACCAGGAAGGTCTGGGTGCTGGAAACTGACCAAGACAGGACAGAGCACCTGAGTACAGGACTAAGAGCTCCTTGGGAATGGAACATGCTTGTGGCTACAAACAAAAACAAAAATAAAACCAAAAAGCACTGCCAGACTTACAACTCTTAAGAAGTGTCTTCTGGGGAGAGGGGGAGGTGGTAAAATAGTTGAGGCTCAGTCAACCATGATTCCCTGCTGGGCGGCTGAGGCAACAGGGCAAGAGCGGAAACGGGAGACAGAGTCACAGTGTTTGGGTGGGTAGAAGGATAACATTATTTTATTTTATTTATTTTATTTTATTTTATTTTATTTTATTTTATTTTATTTTATTATTTTTTTATTTTATTTATTTTATTTTATTTTATTTTATTATTTTATTTTATTTTATTTTATTATTTTATTTTATTTTATTTTATTTATTTTATTTTATTTTATTTTATTTTATTTATTTATTTATTTACCAGACTTATTGTGAGGCTTTTGCTGAGTCTGTTCCTTTGTGTGATCTATGGGTATTCTTCGGGCAAATTCAGTTTATCTGTGAACAGAAAGATGCTGACCAAGAAAAACTCATTTTCCATACTGCCAGGCCTAATTGGCCATAATTGTCAAACTAGATATCATTTTTTAAATATATTATTAAGAACTCAACAATGTGGTTTTCCCATTCTATGGCTCTGTAAGGAATATATTGAAGACTCTGAGCGTCCAGGTTAAATCACTAAATGCTAGGATATCTTCTGGGTTGCTGTTTTCTGTTCTCTTCCACAAGTCATCAATACTTATTGCTCTAAACTCATCGCTTAAACATTCACACTCCGTAGCTACTAACACAGCCACAGGTGTAAGACCATCACAATGCAAATAATGCCCCCAAAGAAAGATTTATCGTTCTCATCACATTTCATAAATAAGCAGTTTGTTCATATTATGATGAAAATACAAATCTATTACATATTAAGAATTTCAATGTTAAGGAATATTACTAATTGGAGAACTTTGAGGATATGCTCAAATGCGAAATTAAGAGCTGTATCTTTTGCTTCAAAACTACAAAAACTACAAAAACATTAGCAAAAATAATAAATGGTTTATAGCACAATTAAAGAGGACCTAACTATTGTTTATGATTAATTTTCACCTTTCTGAGAACTGTTATGTTTTTATCAGACATGTAAAAATCTGTAAAGTAAAAAATAAATCTAACATATTTGCTAGAAATGGGTGTCAATGCTTCCTAATTATAATGGCAGCAGAGATGAACACTTTAGATATGTTCAAGGCACTGGGAATGAAATTAAACTCTCATTGCTCTCAGTTAAAATGCAACTCTATATCCGATAAACAAACACTCCATGTCCAGGGAGCCGATATTTAACTAACTTATTTTCTTGCAGTTTCAAGATACTGGACCATTATCTAATATAGATGGCAAAACAAATATTAGTCCTTCGATGTCGACCTCTTCAACTTCTCCAGACACAGCACACGTTTGCAGAAAATTGCTATTTTCTCTATGCAAAATATTTAAGTCTTTACATGCTCTATTATAAACTGAGTTATTTTTCCTATTCTCAGGCAGTTATAGGGGTCATTATGGCTATCTCACAAATCTGTTCCACCTCTCTATCACTTAACGTTTTACAAATTTGGGAGAATGAGCATGATTGGATCTTAGAGCCGATCATTCATCAATACCTCATTTCTTTTTCCGGTGAATAATTCAGGAATCCAGTTAAGTTTATTGATGGACATGAAGGTTGCTTCAGGATAAGATATAAGTCAGACAAATGAAATCCCAAGATGTTTCCTAAGGGTTTCTGGGGCAAATTTCTTCATTTTTAAGAGAAGGCCTCAGAGAAGTATGCTCTTTTTCCTTTGGATATTATCACTTCAAAGCATGAGGCCGTAGCTAAGCTGTTTCAGGAAGAGGTCCTAGGACGAAGGCTGCATGCAGCAGCATGGGACAGATCGGACAGAATCACAGAATCAGAGCTGGGGCCATGGGATTAAGCCAACCCTCAAATCTCCCTGATGACCATTCTTCCAGTTTTATGACCCTCTATTACATGTTTTCATTTTAAAAAGTTTGTAAGACTTCTGTTTGTTTCTGTATTAGTTTTTCTAATTTGTGGTTAATAGCATGCTAGGCAGATATGGAAGTTTTGCTTGCATGATTCAGCATTACCTACAAATAATTCATTATAAAATAATATTTCAATAATAACTTAAAATAGAGAAACATAATTTTACTCTGTTTACTGGACTGTTAGGAGTTGAATTGTGTCCCCTCTAGTACCTCAGAATGTGGCTATAGTAGGAGATAGGGCCCTTCAAGGAGTAATTAAGTTAAAATGAGGGCGTTAGTGTGGGCCACAATCTAATCTGACTGGTGTCCTTAAAAGTAGAAGAAATTAAGACAAACAGAAAGACTCCAGGAGATGTATGCGTAAAGGATGACCACATGAAGAGGCAGCAAGAATGCAGACATCTGCAAGCCAAGGAGAGATTTCAGAGGAATCTCTTGCCAGCACCTTTATTTTTGATTTACCAAGCTTACACAATTGTGTTAACCAATTCTTTTAAATGAATTTCTCTCTTTCTAAATAAATTTTTCTATCATCTGTCTATGCATCCATCCATCCATCCACCCACCCACCCACCCATCCATCCATCATATCTATCATCTATCTACCTATTATCATCTATCTATCTATCAATCTATCTATCTATCTATCTATCTATCTATCTATCTATCTATCTATCTATCTTCTATCATATCTATCCATTCCTCCATCTCTCCAAGCATCTGTCTGTCCATCCATCCATCAATCCGTCCATCCATCCAGTATATCTGTCTATCCATCTATACATCCACCCATCTATCTGTCCATCCCTCCATCCTGCCACTCATATCTATCCGCTCATATATACTCACACATGCATCCTGTTGATTATACAAACTAACACATTTCTAGATGTACTTGAGCAGTTATTGAAGATACGAACATGTGGCCAGTAACCACTGAAGCATAACATTTTCATGATTCACTTTGTTTTGTTTTCGATTCATTCATTCACAGACAACATGTGAAAGACCTCCATTTATTATTTTTAATCTTTCTCATGAGGTTGAAGAGACATCCAGAAAGAATCCAGTGTTATACTATGATGTGGCCAGCCTCCTCTTCCTCCTCAAAAAAAAACACTTTTAATGACATCTTACTATAATTTAAACCTCATACAAAAATAAGAGCCTCTAATTTTGATTCATATTCCTGTGGGAGTTAAAGTCAGTATGGAAACATTTTCCTAACTTTTTCTCACTAAAGATTCTGCCCTACGATAAAGTCTAAGGGCTTAGAAAAATGGCCTTAATCTACCTGAATCTCTCTCTCTCTTTCTTTTTCCTTCCTGCCTTCCTTCCTCCCTCCCTCCTTCCCTTCTTCCCTACTTTCTCTTTCCTATTTTCTTTCCTTAAGATGCTATTTTCTTCATTTGATGGGCGATATCTGCTGTGTTCAACAAATTGTGAAGACTAGACTCTATAAAAGGGTAAAGCAGGGAAGTATGGAGGTAGGGAAGCTGCTTCTTCAGGGACTTCTGAAGCAGGTTATCAAAGTCTAGTCCCCTCTGCAGGTCTGCATTTCTCTGAAAACCATTTGCACACATGTTCAAATATGCTTTTTAAAGGGTATACTTAAATTCATTCAGTCTCCCTTATTTGCAGAGAAAATCAAGAGTAATCTGCAGATAAACACTACTTTGTTTCTGTTGCGCTTCCCCACCCCAGCCCTTGGATAGCCAAAGAACTGGAGTTATTTAGAGCCAGCAAGAAGTGATGCTTTGTCATGCTTTTTTCTAGCCAGAGACAAGCTTCTAAAACAAGTTGCCATTCTATAAACCACACTATTAATAACTCCAAGAAATGTATCCAGCTGTTTATTAAACAGAATATTATTACATCGAAGTATAAAATAAACATAATAAAACAGCATTGTTAATAACACTAACAGTAACAATAATCTCTTAATATTTTTTCCTTGAACACATAGTTTCGTTTTTAATTATAATCTTAGTACCTCTACTAGGAAACTATTATAAATGTACTGCACAATTAATAAAACTGAGCAGTAGTTGAGTGAAGGCACTAACATAACTTAGGTCCTAAATATGTTAGGAATCTGGCTTACAGAATAATGGCCCATGAAATATCACATCAATACAAAGCAAAGCAGATCAAGGACAAACAAAATTGTTATTGCTCAGGTTTAAAACTCAGAATAAATCTACTGTTTTGGAAATGCACATTATAATGTATGTATTTAGAAATTGCTTTTACTTTACAGAATTTTCCACATGTCAAATAAAACATAACATTAAAAGATAAATATCTTCTTATGTCCTAATAAAGTTGTGTATCACTGCTGCAAAGAAGCACCCACTTAATGGTAAAAGTACTGATTCAGGTACATGGGCTGTTAATTTTCTGTTTATGTAAGCAAGCAGGGCAGGGTGACAGCAGGAATGAGCTTGTAGGAGACCATTTAAAGGACCCATATAAAATGAATCTTAATAGAAAATAAAAATTTCATGCCCCACTTGCAGATAATATGCCTTTACTGGTTTTATTTGTCTTTTCTCTGTAAGGAAAAAAAAAAAAAAACTTATGATCATAAGTGCTATGTTTTCAATTCTTTCAACATTATTAAAGACATCTGAAAAAAATAATGTGTAGTACATCAGTTGTTCCCAACCTTTTTGGCACCAGGGACCAATGCTCCTATGAGAATCTAATGCCTGATGATCTGAGATGGAGCTGAGGCAGTGATGCTAGTGCTGGGGAGAGGCTGCAAATACAGGTGAAGCGTCATGGCTGGCCTGCAGCTCACCTCCTGCTGTGCAGCTTGGTTCCTAACAGGTCACAGACTGGTACCAGGGGTTGGAGAGTCTTGTAGTATATGCTACATAACTTTTCTAAACTGTTATCTTACTACTTTAAATAAGTTCATCAACTTTCATTTTTTGCGTCTTCATTTTTTTTCCAGATGGTAAGAGTAATAGAATGTTATTCAATACATTTAAAATAAATATTAAATTGAAGTTCCTTCATTTTCACATCTGCCAATGGAAATTGCTATAAAATCTACATATTACTGTATTTCTCTACTCATATACTAATAAATGATTTCTGAAAATGAGAGAGACTGCCTATATCCTTTTTCAACTGGCTTTTGCCACATGTTGGTTTATATTAGATATTTTGCTATGCCAGATTATTTAAAAACATATTGAACATGATTACATGGCAGGAATATGTCCATAGTTTACGTAAGTAATTTTCTACAGAATAACCCATTTTAGGTTTTCTTCACTTTGGGGCAAAATAAACAGTGCTCCATTGAACCTAATTAGACATCATCTTTTTCTCACTGGTGGACATGCTTTTAATTCCCAGGAGTGGAAATACCAGATCAAGATAAATAAATATTTCAACCTTTACATTGCAAAATTTCCATCCAGAAGTAGTATATGCTATAACTTGGCCTCTAAGCCAGGTACTCTCCTCAGTTGGTTCTGTTGCATTCTCTTTAAACATATACATTTCAGTTCCTATAAACAAGCTTTCTGATTACATTGTTATTAGTGCATGTAAGAATGAGTATTTTGATATACCTTTGACAAGGGTATTATCATTTTATAAAATTTTATTAATTTGGAAAAAAGTATTTTCTTAGTCTTTTTAATTTTTATTGAACCCCTAGAATTTCCGGAGAGTGAATTTTTGTTTCTGTCCATTTATAATTTTTAATTAAGTGATTGTTTAGCTTACCACTTTTTTATATTAGGTCATTATTATTATTATATTTTTCTTTTTTTTTTTAGGTAAGGCAACCCTTGGTTGGGCTCTCAGATTGCAAGGACCTTGTCAGGTTACAATTCCTTATTTTTTTTATTTTTTATGCTTACAGCACCTGGTCCTCCTACGTGGTCTCCTATCCAAGTATTAACCAGGCCCAACCCTTCTTAGGTTCCGAGATCAGATGAGGTTGGGTTTATTCAGGGTGTCATGGCCATAGAGAGGCTATTATTTTGAAAACATTTTTTTCCATGTAAATGTTCAGTTTCATTGCCAATGTTAATTTCTCTCATTGTAATTTTGTTTACTATAATTCTGTCTAATTCTAATTTATTTGCTTCCACTATATATTTGGCCTCTCCCTCCCCTCCTTAATTCTTTGGTTGTGAGTCAATCACTTTTGTTACTGATTTAGAAATCACTGTCTCCTTTTTTGGTTGTAGTAGCAACAGAACAACAAAAAGGAATAAGCTTTTTTAAGTAAGCTTGTGGACTGCCCAGGGCATTAGGATGCAGCCCTTACGTAGCCAGTAAGAGGATAAGATGCCCTCACTGCTCAGAGATAAACAGCTACTTAAATATTTATGATTTGTGTCATTTTTAGGCTGTCTCATTTACTTGCCAGTTGCCTTCTGCTCAAGCACTTAGCAATATTTGAGTGGCAACTCCATCATTCTGGATGTGGTTTAAGATTCCTGATGTATTGCAGTTGTTACTCTAGAATATCCTAGTCTGTCCTGATTGATACAGATAATTAGAATCATCACATATTTAAAAAAATCTATTTAGGAAAATAAAGGGACAATACACTTTTCATCTTCTAGTCAATCCATTGGAGAATTAAATAAAATAGTAGCATAAGGAACAAAAGAAATAGTTGATTTTTCTTCTTGATCTTGTTCCCTTGCTAGCATCCTCTGACCACCTACTAAAATTCCATGAGGCTTATATTATACAGTTTTCTCATCTAATCTAACAATATTTTAATTTAATGTTGCTTTCAATCTTCTTTTCTCCTGTTGTTTTATACATATACTTTATATGTATATTACATAATTATTTACATATATTATATACAGATATAATATATAAATTTATATAATTAAATATATCCAAGTTTTCTAAGTTTTCTATCCTCTTAATTACTTTCCTTTTAACCTTCTTTCATTTTGTAAGAGTCCAAATACTTTTCTCTTTTATAATGTTAGCTCTCACCCCTATGTGAATATACCCACATATACATTTCTAGCCAAAATAGTCTTTCTTATTTTCTAAACCTCTACCTTAAATTTATTGTTTTATCAACCCTAAATGGATGCTCCATTAACTACCTGGCTAGATATGGCAAAAAATGGCATGGATAGAATTAACCTATTCTGATCAAGTTATTCTTCTGCTTCGTAGGTATCCATAGAGAATAAGATACATTCCACATTACTAAGTGATTCATTAGCACTATACAGTTCCCTTTTACTTAATCTACTCATTCCTTCACCTGGAAGTTCTGTTTGGAAGTTCTTCATACTGTTGAACTAAAATTTGTACTCCCAGCATTGCCAACATATGGGTAAATTACTTTTTTACATAATCTTTAGGTGTTGGGAAAGGAACTTCACTTTCCATACTCTGACACTACACACACACACACTATACACACGCACACACACACACGTATATGTATACATATATATGTATATGTATATACACACACACATACCCATATATATATACCTACACGCACACACATACCTATTTTGATTCTCATTCATTCCATGTATATTTACCCATTACACAGTCTGAGTCCTGCAGTATAAAGCCTCAAGTGACAATGAAATGTTTTGTGTTGGGGGTGTGACGGGGACACACACAAAACACTATTATTCTCTTAAGGAGAATTTAGAGGCGGAATAGTCTATAAAGAAACTATAAGTGGGTCAGAACAATACCAAAAAGCAAGAAAGTGACCGTAGATAATTTAGTACTTGGAAAGACAATGACATGCCAGAAATAAACTGAAAATTAAAAGAAATGAATGCCTCAAGGCATGATATCAAACTGTTAGTCCTCCATCATTTTTGTGAGATACTCTTACAGAGATATTCACCAAATAGTCTATTAGAAAAGGCCATTTATAGTTACATAAATGAATTTCAACTATAAAACTCTAAGCTACAAAATGATATACTTTCTAGTTTCTAAAAAAAAAGAGTTTTCTCAAAAATACGATGTAAAATCCCTTAGGAAACTGTTACTTTCAGCAAGATTTTCTTTGAAAAAAAAATACTTGCCTTTTCAAAAATCATTTTAGTAGCTTAAAAGAAGCACAAATCTACATTACAAACTGAATCAGAATTCTACTTCTCCCTTTAACAACTGTCAGTTATACTAGACCCAGACAGAATAAGAGGTTCTTCTAAAAGAGGCAATAGGATTACAAGCATATGTATTCAAATATACTTATTATCTATTCTGCACTTGTCCCCTTAGAAGTTTATTGAGTTGGGACTTTAAAAAAAAGTGACTTTTATTCCTGTAAGTGTACATTACATGGATAGCATGAAGATAAATAACTAAAAATCCTCTATAATTTGGGAGTGAATAAAATCTTAATCTATGCCTTGTCAAAAAAATCTACTCAAGATTAGGGGACGCAAATTAGGATGAATAATAATAATAAAGCAACATTATAGATCTGATTCTTTTGTTAGAAAGTTGAATTGAAGCTTTTTAGGATTATTTCAGGAACATGCATGCAGATTGAAATAGCATCAATATAATTGGCAGCCAATTCACTGCTTTCCATTAGATAGATATCCAAGTCATGAATTATAATGAGAATTAAATTTGCTTTCAGAGCCAGTAATATCTGATCTAAAAAGCTCTAATGGGAAAAGTATAATTCTTGCCTACAAAAGAGAATTACTTTGTCATAATTGTTAATTTTTCACACTTCCTCAACCACTGAAGAGGTAGTTTTTTACTAGTTGATAATAAATGTTGCTTTTTTATGAATAGTGTTTTTCTTTGCCAATTACAGAATTGATACAAGACCACTAGTTTTTTCTTCATTTTTAATACCTTACACTCTCAAATACTAACTTAAATAAAAATTATAGTAGAAAGTTTTGCTCAAATGTGAAATACCAATGAAAAAAAATAAAAGAGCAAACCCAACTTTTAGTCTAGGAGCAAAAATAACTAGGTACTAATTCCCAGTCCCCTCACATACTATTTTCTCAGCTATTCTTTGGTCTCCATCTGGGCTTTGAAACGATGATCCAGTGACAAAAAATAGCCTCATTTTACACCAATGCTATATACTCTCTTAATTAGGATACTTTTATAAAGAGCCTTGATTTTTTTAGGTTATGTCACTTTTGTTTCTTAGATTTCCCTTGACTATTTTGTGCATGTGTACTGACTTACTCTTTGCTTATGGCATTTAAAATCAAATTTTAAATAGTCACGAATGAAAAAAATATCCTGATAAGAATTTAATTGGCACTATATTGAATAGTAGGATTTGGGGAAATTTTGAGAAATAATTTAGAGAACAAAGTTTGGAAAACTTAACCAAAACATTTTTGGTTTAACATCTTCTCACTCATACTTCACCTTTATTTGGTTATTTTTTCAGATATGTCAGTAATCTACATCGATTATGCACATCTCTTCCTTAAGGTCTATGATCATCTAAGATTATTGTTACTTTGTGATGAAATAAATCTTTCTAGTGCACATCTTAATCCTTCTGGGCTACTCTTTAGGAAGCTTATTCATTTTTGCACATGGCTCTTATATCTAGCAACACTGATGAAATTTCTTAGTTTTATGGTTACACATGAGAACTTTTTGGTTTTCTACAGAGATAATCATAGGGTTAACAAATACAAATCGTGCTGCTTCCTTTCCAATCCTTACATTTCTTCTTCTTTTTTATTTTTGCATAGGATAGATAAGACATCCAGTGGGTGTTGAACAGAAATTGTTTAAGTGATGCTCTTTTTAACATTTTCTGTCATATGTGCCTTAAAAATTTTAGTAGACATTATTTGTCAACTTTAGTGAATTCTCTTCTTAATTTCTCAGGTTTGTTTAATGTTAGATGCTTAATGAAATATCTATGGTTTTCTCTTTTTAATTTTTACCTGTATGAACTGTACTTCTTGATTTTTTGTGTGTATATATAATTATTGCAGTCTATTCTTTGACCTAGATTTTGTGTACCTATGTTTATAATTGAAAAAGTTCTTAATTTTATTTACTGTTAAGTATATTTATACGAGATAGCATTCTAGGTAAATTAAACACATAAGACAATTGGGATAGTTTTCTCTTTTCCTCTATTCTCTGAGAAGCAATTAAAGTGATTACAAGGTGGGAGAATAATAGATTAATATTGCAGCTCTGAAACTATTTGAGTTCAAATACTGGTTCTGTTTCTTATTATCTACATGACTGGATAGATTACTTAATTTCTCTGTAGTTCAGTTTCTTCATCTATAAAATAAAGATAATAAAGGTTCCAATCTCAATGTGTACTATAATAATCCAATGAGTTAATATATGTACTTAAAAGAATATCCAGAGCATGGTATACACTTAATACATTTTAGCTAATTTTTAAGCAAATGTTGGTCAACAAACCACATGAAGATTATAAACAAAGGGCAAATAAATGTATGGTCAGGGTAAGAGGTTTAAATTCTATGTAGATATGCTGTAAAAAATAGAAAGGTTATACTAGAGCAGAATAAAAAGTGAGTGATGGAAAGTTACATCTAAAGATAACAATGGAATATCCTGGTGACACACCATGATATTTCTGGTGACCGTGTTAAGAGGAGGCAGATGTTAGAAACAACTCATTCATAGAATTTGGGTATGTGAGGGACACATATATCTGGGAGGAATACACGATCAGCAAAGGTGTGTATTTTTTAAAATTTTAAAATGAGAGATACTTGATCATAAATGATGCTGACAGAGAACTTTTAGATTGAAAGATGGAAACTTTAAGACAGAGCATGGGTAGGGCAAGTAATCTGAAAGGTAGTTGGACATGTGATCCAGAGAAAAAGAAGAGGCATTTATAAATAGCAGGAAAAGATAAAACAATTGGGGAATATCAGAGAGGTTTGCAGGTTTAGCAGTAAACATTTTATTCACATTCTACTAATGACTCCTTCTTTAAAATTGTAAAGTGTCAGTTAAGATCAATTATCAAGACTAAGGGGAAAGGTCAGGGCCTAAATGTCTGCTATAAATGTAGATACATGTGATGCTTATTTTTAAAGTACCAATTTAATTTATATTTTTCCTTTCTGTCAAAATTCATCTAACCGCATGGCCCCACTGAAAGCTTGGGACTTGCAACAACAGCTTCTTAAGCATGTTTTTAAAACAGAAGTTCATGTCCACTTATTACACCAGACGTGCAGTTGAAAAAAATAAGATGCCACATTAAAATGACAAATCAGGTGTCACTATTCTAAATAATTTATCTTAGGCATTCTCATTAAAGCTGAGCACATGGCTTCAAATTCTTCATTTCTTTTAAGACCACCACATTTCCCTGCCTTACATCCAGAGCTACATATGCTAAGATGACTGGTTAATTAGATTGATCAGTTAAAGTTCAGCCAGAAAAACAGAACCCATGAAAGGTACTTTAATCAGGGAATTTAATAAGCAGTTGTCAGCAGATGAGGGATGGTGAAGGCAACTCAGAGATGAGCAGAAAGCCACTACTGCTCCCCCAAGTGTGGGGAACAAAAGCAGGGTCAGTATTAACAGAGCCCAGCCACTGTGACCACCAAGGAGAACCTGGGAACACAGCAGGCAGTGGGGCTAAAATCAGAGAGAAGACACCACTGCTGATAAAGATGTTTCCTGATACATAGAGAGACAAGAAGAAAACTCTAGCCTTTAACATTCTCCTTTTTTCCAATCTCTTATCAATGCCCCCAAATGGCCAAAACCAGCCACAAGATAATAGGCGGGTGGAGATCATGGAAAAATTAGCTTCTTGGGATACAGAGCTCAGCAGGTGAAGGGCCAAGAATAAATCTGATAGCAAATAGGCAAATGACCAGCACAATAGGAAGGTTCATGTTTGCTGTTAAAGAGAAATAGAATGAATTTTTATTGTTGAGTATTTACCTGCCTTCCTAAGTGAGACAATGTTCTGTCAGAAAACTAAGGGTGTAATTTTATTTTATGTTTTGCTCATTGTTTGGCAACTCATAGAACATCATCAAGCAAAGTAAGATATCATTAGCTAAAATTACTGAAATTCCTGCCACTACACCTCGCTATCTATCAATTTAGTTGATGTCTGTAAATTGACTGTCAAAAGGATAATATACAACAATGAGCCAAAATGACACATATAGATTTATTCATTTAAAAATATTTAGGTGAAAATATTTAATGGATTTGATGTATTTAGCAGATAATATATAAGTAGTTATTTTTTAAACCACTTAGGAAACATTTCTAAAAAACAAATCCTCCAGGGTATCTAAGAAACTATAAACTTAAAAAGAGAATAAACTCTCTCTTACATTTTATAATACTAATGTGTTAAATATAAATCAGTAAGAATTTATATGAAATATTTCGTTGTTTAAAATATTAGCTGGTATAGAAATATGATTATTCCTATTGATTTTATTTAAATTAAAAACAAAAATTAAAAATGGCCATTTTCTCACCTCATTCCAAAAATTATTTTAAAGCATAAAATTTCTACATTCCGTTGCATTATTTCTACACTAGTTATTTTAAATTCACAGATACCTTAAAAGAACAATTTCTGACTCATTTACAACTGATGCATTTTCGGTTTAGAAAATTAATTTTTCTGAATACAAATTAATCCATGATCAATTTATCTTGGTGAATTATGGAATTGCATGCATTTCATTGTAAATGTGAGCAAAAAAAAAAATGTAGTTCTGTTTTCCTTGATGTTAAGCCATAATTACAGCTATTGTGTTTGTTATAATAATTTGATGGCCAGAAATAAATATTTTCAACTATTTTAATTTGTTTTGCATTACATGTTACAATGTTGGCTTATAGCTAATAAAAATATTTTCGAGATTATAAATTGGATAAAACATGACAGATTTTAAAAAATTCTTGTTTATTTTTGATACCTTTGCTCAAAACATAGAATTCATTTCTGAACATTATGTGGCCAGTCAATTAATATGTAGCAAAAATTTCAGCATATTCATTAATCTTATTATTATTGTAAATATTTCTGTTTTCAAAAGTTGAATGTTTATTGTATGATTCTACAAAACTTTGAAAGGCAAATGCTGAAGCCTGTCTCGATTACCCTTGATTTACTGGGGGTTGTTGTGGGGACTGTGGGTGGAGGGCCTTGAATCAGCTCATTTGGAAGAGGCATGAGATTTTTCAAAAGAATTTTTAATTTTTTAAGTGATGGTCACTTTTATGACCTTTCTGAGCTTAAATTTTACATTAAGAACCTAGTCAAAATAGGGGCAGGAGAAAAAAATTGCAAATTAAAAATGGTTGAACTGACAAATATTCTTCTCATCATCTCAATATTAAGTCTAAAAATGAGGACATGTAAAGTTTCAAAAAATTCAATAAGGAAATTAAAAATAGCATAAAACAATTAGAGATTAGGGGTAATTTTTACTTCTCAAAAGACTGACTGCAACATTACAGTGCACCTTTATAATTTATATGTCTTTTCTCTCATGTAGATGATGATGATGAAGATATTGATGATGATATATATCCATTATACACACACACACACACACACACACACACACACACACACACTGGAATATTTCTCAGTCACAAGAAAAATTGAAACACTGCCATTTGTGACAATGTGGACGATTCTCGAGGTAATAATGCTAAGCAAAATAAGTCAGACAGAAGCAGTCAAGAACCATTTGATTTCACTTATATGTGGGATATAAAACTGAAAGCAACAAACAAATGAAAACTCACAGACACAGACAACAGTTTCAAGGTTACTAGAGGGAAGGAGGGAGTGTGGAGTTAGATAAGGGTAAATAAAGGTGGTCAAATATACGGTGACAGGAGGCTGAACTTCGGGAGGTAAACACAAAGCAATATACAGAAGATGTGTTATAGAATTGTATGCTAGAAACCTATGTAATTTTATTAATTAACGTCACCCCAATTCACTTAATTAAAAAAGGAAAAATTCATTATTTTAAAAAATTTTGCGTGGAATTGATAAACCAATGAATTGCCTGCTTGCCTCATGTGTTCTGGAATTATGTTTTGCAGACTCTTCTTGAGAAGGCATTTCCTTGTCCTTGTCCCTCCATTCCCTTTCCTTTACTCTGCCCTTCTCTCTTTAATGCTCCTTATCTAGATGTTCTATACTTTCTTCCAACCGTATTTCTTTTCTCATGTGTAAAATTACTATTTATCCCAGCAGACTGAAGATTCTATCCAACGGTGATTTTAGGAACACAGTTTATCTAGCTACTTGCCAGAGAAAGCCTTGTCCCTGAGCCTGGTTTTAAGGCTCTGTTTTTCCCGGTTTCAGGCTGTAACCTCCCACTGCTTCTGATCCACACTGTTGCCTCCGACTCCTCTTAATGTAGGCTGTAGCTTCCCAATCTTCCTGGTATAACTGCGGCCTCCCCCTCCAGAGACACCATCCATACCGGCAAGGCAGTGACCTATGCGACCTCCCTGCCGCAGGTTTTATTCCCTACCAGTAAACCTGACTCAGGTCTCCAAACGGACAGGAATTACATGTATATCCTGTTATTCTTGAGTACTGATTCCTAGATGCCTCAAATTTTCTTTTCTCCAGAGCCCTATAGACCCCCCCTCCCCCAAATTCAACTCTACTTGCTGAATTGTATTTTTATCCAGTTTCTGGCCTTTGGCGATGTCTACGTTATTTTTGGGTTAAGCTATGTCAATATCATTTTTTCATTTATATTTTGTCTATCATTGTGATATGTTTTGAAAGGGGCAGGTGGTAAAGTAATTATCCTCAAAGTATGTAATTACAATTTTTCTTATACCAAAGCCTTGAAGATTACAAGTGGGAAAATACTGAAGGTAAATTATTTGCTATAATGTTAAAGATGTTAATTAGGATTAAAGAAAAAAAACACCACCATTTATGTGAGTGGCCATGGCCCTTTGATATGGGTACAATTCAAATATTCTGACATTTGAATCACGTGTAAACCTTGTGACACTCTTATAGTTCTCTCCATTTCATAGTTGAAAAGCTAGGCAAAGTAAGCTTACGCGACCTGCGTGATGTGAAAACAAAATGATGAAGCAGAAATTTGAGGACCTACTTGATCCTAAAACTGACACATTTTATATTACACCACACTATCTCCCCAAGTGTTAATTAAAAACTAAAATATGTATATTGTAATAATATTTCAATGAAAAGATTCTTTATTTTGATTCTATGTATGTGTTCCAGATGTTGTTTTCTGAGCCCAGAAACTGCCCACCATTTTGCAATATGAAGTAGCTGGAAATTATTTTTGGTTTTATGCGTTTTTTATAATGTCTACTTATGCTACTGGAATCATGATTATTAAAATCAAGTTACAATTAAAGTTATCCCTCACTGTCAGAATGACTCTGGGAACTTAAAAATTTTTATTTTGTTGCAGTCGTTATTGTTGTTTCTTTGTTTAGTTTTGTTTTTCTGGCTTGAAATATTTTAGAAAACATTGTAATTAACAGTTTTTAGAGTTTGGCTAAAATTCAACTATGAACCCATCTGTAGCAGAGACCAACTAAATGCTCATGAAATTTGTTTTCTTCTCTTTGATGCACAGCTGAACTACCATAATCAGCCCCTAACATGGAGACGTGACCCTGTTTTATGCTTGGAATGTGAACTGAGCAGATAGGTGAGTTACTACTGAGGCAGTTTAGAGTTGATGTGCCTTCCCCACATACTCTTCCTGCTCCTTGACTGCTTGAAAATATCCAGGCGACAGAATAATGGAGACTGAATCTTTGAGCCAATTCTTGAAGGAGAAGCAAGCACAAAAGGAACTCAGTCAACTAAACCATCACTAAATTTCCTTCAGTGAGAGTAAAGTTCTTAGCCATTAAGATTTGTAGGAATATTGCAGCAGCAAATATTACTAATTAGCATATATGACTAATCACATATTTCTAGAATATTTTACCATGGTAAATATGTTACCATTTTTCAATGTTTTACACTAATTATCTATTTACAATTAAATGCATATTTTTCTATGAAAATAATCCATTTCCTGTAGGTTTTCTAAGTTGATGCCACAGATTTGCCAGCATAATATAGACTGCAAACCCTAATAAAATATATTCAAAACATAAAACAAAAGGCTAATTTTCTTTTAAATATAGATTTTAAAAAACTGTATTAGAATCCAGGAATATATCAATGGCTAAGCTGCATTTATTCCAGAAAATCAAAAGTAGTTTAATATCAGAAAATTTACTACTATGCGAAAGATGCATTGACTAAGACACGTGATAAAAATGCAACGTTTTACCTAATATGGACTGAGTCAGATACTGACTTTTTGGAGACAGGGTATTTAAAGAGGTAATTAAGTTAAAATGAGGTCATTAGGGTGAGCTCTAATCCAATATGACTGGTGTCTTTATAAGAAAAGACTAGGGTGTGTGCTCATTAGCACGACACACACACACAAACACACAGAAGGTAGACTATGTGACGACACATGAAGACAGCCATCTACAAACCATGGAGAGAGGTCTTATTAAAAAAAAAAAATCCTGCTGATACCTTGATCTTGGACTTCTAACCTCCAGGATTTTGAGATAACAAATTTCTGTTGTTTAAGCAGTCCAGTCTATAGTACTTTGTTGTGGCAGCCTGAGCAAACTAATACACTTCCCTCCCTTCTTTAATATTTATACATTCAGGGTGATAATTCCATAAAAAATTGGGCACACAATTAACTTTCCTGTTCATTCTTGAGTAATAAATTGTTCGACAATTACTTTAAGTCATAACACAAAGTCTGGATTAAATAATAAATCCGATGTATTAATCAACCTGCTTCCACTATCATTTGATGTAAAGACTTCCCCTCCCTCTGCTGCGTGCTTAGAGTCATAATTGTTGGCTGTCTTAATTAGGGAAAGGAAATGCAACTGGCTTCTGCTCTGTCCATCCCACCTATTTCTTTAATTCCTAGCTGTGATTTTAAACATTATGGGAAGCGTGTTAAGGTAATAAAGTACTTCTGACGTGGTTGGGTAAGTTTCATGCTCTTTGGTTCTGGGAGATGGTTAAAAGTGGTTTTTCTCTCATAAGGATTTTTCTTGTGTTTCTTGGAGATTTTTGTTCCTGGGCACTTTTCACCTACAACCTTCATGTTATAGATGAAACATTCCATTTTAGATGCCCTTGATTCATGTATAGGCCACATTACACTGTTTAAGTCTTTCCTAAATGACCCACATCTATTTCATAGAAAATATCCACACATTTCGTGTTCCCAAAAAAACCCAAGAGTGAAGACTTATCCCAATACAGTCACTGAATCCTGCTACTTAAATGGTGTACAGTTTAGTAAGTTTGAGAAATGCCGCATTTTAAATTCTCTTCTTGTGAATATCACCAATGTTCATTAGCATATTAAGAGGGTTAAGTAGAACCAACATATAAAAATGTATTTAACTTTTAAACACCTACCGCAAATATATTTTTACATGGAAATCCTTATATGCTTATCCTTTATTAATGTCCTATAGAAGTAGGATTGACAATGTAGCACAGATAGTAATCAATCTCTAAATAGTAATGTACTTTCAATTTATAATTCCCCTTGTAATTAGGTACGGCCAGTTTAGTCACTAGGTAGGTGATTAGTTTTGGTTTGATGGCTGTGAGCAGATGTGATGTGGGATACCTCTAATCCAAGTCATCTAATACTGGATGCACAAACCTTTCTTTCCTCCTCTGAGAAGCAGTGGAGAAATGAGTACAAACAGAGTCACAAAAATACCCTGGATCATTGAATTATTGCTTGGAAGTGATTTTATGTGAACGAGAAATTAATTTTTACTTATAAAAACTGAGGTTTTGATTCCAGCAAAACCTGGCTTTACCTGATCAGTACATAATTTAGGAAAATATATTGGTTTGTAAAATCTACTTCACCGCATATGCTGTGGCCTCTATTCTTACATCTTCTATAACAACCCATACATGAGAATTATGTAAGGATACTAATTTTCTGTTAAGTCCATTTTATAGGTGTTTGCTAACATTTTGCTACTTGTCTGTATTTCAAAGAAATTTTGTACATGGTAAACTGACAGCTCATTAACTTCCTTCAGTCTCCAAAAAAGTCAAAATTTTGATAATTTGAATTGTTACGAAAATACCTAAATTATCATAATTATAGTTACTAATACTTGTTTTCTATTGTATTGTGTGACAAATACTTCACCTAAATTAGAGTAAATCCTCTCCAGAAAGGTTTCTTTCATTCACTGAAACTTTCGATTGCTGCATCATTCTTTTCTTTTTTTTTCTCTAGTATGTCTTTCAAGTTCTCATTCAATAAAAATCTAGACCCAGTTCAGTCCATTCTCTTTAATAAATTCTCAGGATAAAATGCAGTATCTTTTCTTATATACTGCTTGTATGATTAATTTTAATAGTTTCATTTATACATACCTTCTCTTCCCCAAAGGAAAGGGCACAAAATTTTACTTCTTTTTTTAGGCCATTCAGTAATAAGCTCAGAGATGAGTATATAGTTGCCTCATAATAATTGTCTTATTATGTTAAGTTTAGTACAGTATAATTCTTAAAAGGAAATATTCTGGAGTCAGATGCCCTCCCTGGGTGTTAATCCCAGCCCCACTGTCTACTAGTGGTATGAGTCCTAGAACATTATTCACTGAGCCTTACAATACCCAAGAAGATACTAATAGTACCTATTAGGCTTACTGAGAAGAATAAATGGAGTAATATAAGCACAATACTTAACAGTGTTTACTATGTGTGGTTATCATCACCGCTCCAGGAAGAATCAGTGATTGTTATTGGCATTTCTCACTTAGTATTCTGTTTCCAAAGAATATAAACAAGCTAACTGGCCACTCAGAAAAACATCGATGGTAAAATGGACCCTTGTGATACTATAAATCCTACAAAAAATGCACACAGCAACCTGCAATAAGAGACAGCACAATTTTTAAAGTGTCATTAAGGAAGCATTATTGAGGAAGTTACTATTAAAACCATAATATTCTGTATAATTGTGTTGCTATTAAAATTAATAAATGAATGATGCAAAAATTATGTTTTCATTCTTTCCTTAATATATTACAAATTTAAAAGATCATTTATCTCTCACACACCTAATAAAATATTTTATTAATTAGGTTAAGTGTATGTTTAAATCATTATTTCCTATAATTGGATATTACAGCAAATTTTTAGTTTTATGAGTAAAATTTAAAGACTTGTTTATAATTCAGTGTTTTAAATTTTTTTTGTCAGAACATAAAAATTAAATTTAGAAATAACTAGCATGTGACCAATATGTGGCAAATCATTCTTTATACGTATCTCATTTATAAACTTTATCATTATCTGGGAATGCATTTTGCACTTTTGGGTTTATGGTACAACAAATTAGGAGAAATACGAAAAGGGACCAGTTGTAGTAATGTGGTAATTAAGGCTTGAACAGATGTCAGCATTAATAAGTTCCTCAAATGAAGTGTATGTAATAAATGGTAGCCTTCAGCTGCTATGGCAGGCCTGGTTTCACTGGTAATGGTATCTGGAACTGGTTTAATCTTTAATAATGAAGACACAAAAATGTTTAAATAAACTAAGAAATTTGTAAACTGCTGTAATATTTCGCAAGTCAAACTTTGTAGATATTGATTTTTAAGGATGCATGGCAGAATTAAAACAAAAAGGATACAATTACAAAAACAAAATGTCGAATTTAAGAATTTTTTAAAATCTAAAACAGAATCTGCTTATCAATGTATTATTGCTACAGGATATGATGGATTCTCAATTCAGTTCAATGAAATTAATATTTGTAAAGCATTTAAAGTAGAATGTGGTAAATCATAAGTACTATATCCATGTTTCCTATAATAGTAATAATAATTTGCATTTGTAAAATACTATATAATTTACACCATAAATACAAAATATATTATTTATTGAATTATCAATGATAATTAATTAAGGCAAAAACAGGGAAAATTTTTATCAGTGTTCTCCTTTAGGTCATGTTTTGGGCCTTACAAAAATATGCTGAAGTTCCAATCCTTGGTATCTGTGAATATGACCTTATTTGAAAATAAGGTCTTTGCAGATATAATTAGGTTAATATGAGGCCATTCTGGATTATAGTGGGCCCTCATCCAATATGACTGATGTCTTTATAAGAAGAAAATTTAAACGCAGACACACAAGGGCAATGGCCATGGGAAGATGGAGACAGAAATTGGAGACAAGATGTCACACCAAAAAAGCTGAGGGTCTACCAGGGGCTAGAAGTGGTATGGAAGGATCCTCCCCTAGAGGTCGGGCCCTGTCAACATTTCGACTTTAGACTTCTGGCTTTCAAAATTGTGCGAGAATAAATGTATTTTAGTCCCTCCAGTTTGTGGTACTTTGTTATGGCGGCCCTAGGAGAGTAACACACATGTCCCTCCCTTTTCCCCTAAAATAAGACATGTCAGGGAACATGTATGACTTAAGATAGAACAGTAGCAAATTACAAACCTAGAAACCCTAAATCTTATCCTCCTCCCACATACAACATATTTTCTCCTGTGGAAAATGTGAAACGGGCTAACCTCATCAAAAGTGTGTGTGGGAGGGGTGGGAGGAGATAGGAAACTGAATTAAGCATAACATTTGGTGAACACAGAATACTCTTTGATATTGTATAAATAGGTTTATATTTTATTAAATCATAGCATTATATTTCACTAATTTATAGTACATTTCATTATTCCGGTAAGAAAATCATCCCTTGTAGGAGTAAAGTTCAATAATGTTATTTTTCTACTGTGTAATTCAGAGAAATTCTATCCTCCAGAAGGCCTTTGTAGAGTGTTACTTCAATAAAATATAATTTATTTTCCCTGTATAAAAAAAATGAGGATCTAGAATTACATAATTTTGAGTGTTTCTAGATCAGTTTACAGTAATGCTCAGCCAAATGTTTCTAATTTTATAGATAATAATTTTGCAGTTATGAGAAATTAATTGTACTAACTCACTGCAAGTAAGTTCAATTCCAAGTATACCCAAATCTAAACTACTAAAACATTTTCCATCTATTGTGTGCCTTTTAAAATCTCAAGTCTGAAATAAATACATATTTTTTAATATAGTAAAGCTTATGTTTATATAGCTAGGTATAATTTGTAATCGTACTATTTCATATGCTTTGAATGGGTTTCAGGTTCTTTTCCTTAACCAAACAAACAAACAACTCTAATCATCTAAAAGGTAACTCAGCACAAAGTAACGAACATAGTGCTTTGCTATGTTGATAACTGTACTAACAAGTTAAAAGAATGATTTAATAATGAGATTTGATCATATTGCTACCCTATATTAACTTGTTATATAGCCTCAGAAGAAAGCAGGGTAAAATATTTTAGTGATTTTAAATACAAACACATCTCTCTTTCTACATTTGACTTCACTGTGTGGGCCCAAGTGTGCTGTATAATTTCCAAGTCTTGTAAGCAATAGGTCTGTGTCTTTTTAAAATTTCCTTATGGTTATTGTTGAAGGGCATCTTATAATCATAACAAGAACCTCAAAGGCTGGGTAGAGTCACAACATTTGTTCTTGATTGTCTGAGACCAATACAAAATAAATGTCATTCCCATTTTCCCAAATAGAGATATTACATGTTAGAGACCTTTGCACGTGTTTCAAGCACAGTTCAAACTTCTGAAACGTCAGTAACCTAATTGCCTAACTCCTCTGCTACCAGAAAATAAGAGCCTCAAACAGACTCATTCCTTATATGCAGAAGCTTATTTCAATTAACTGGCCCTCAGTTCAGTCTTTCTCAAAAGAGTTCTCAAATAATTGAGAAGTGGAGGTACAAAATTCGGTTTCATTTTTCTTTAATTTTATTTTGATCAGTTGAATTTTCTCTAAAATTTAAACATTTAATGTTAACTTCAACAAGTAGTTAATGTCTTGATCATTAGCTGACAAACTTTAAAAATAAATGTTATTTTGTAAGTTTTGTTTATGTTGTACTCTGTATTAAACCTTCTTTATCTTCCTTAAAGCCAAAGATTATATTTCAATAAATAGAATCTTATTATACATTTTGTGCTCATTTCTACAATTCTTCCTGAATCCAAAATAATCCAACAAATATTTTGAGTTTTTAAAAAAAATTTATAACTTTGTTTATAAGCATATAATAAGCAATTGTGACAGAAGCAAAAGTTTGGCTAGCTTATTCGAAACAGATAAAACAGTGGACTCATCCAACACCCTAGGTACAAAACTTGGAAGACACATATTGTTACCTTGTTTTAACTAAAAAAAAATAAAATAAAATAAGTAAAAGTTTTACCTTGAATACTGATATAAAATTCATGAAATATAGAATACATTCTTTCCACAGCACCCAGATTTCTAACACATGTTATTTAAGCAAATATTTAAGTACATTTAGAGACCCATCACTGATAGTCCTTTAAACCTGTGCGATGCCATCACTGAAGTACACAGTATTTATTTCCAACAGCTTATGATTAAGGAGAATTTTTCACAAAATTATCCCCCAGTCTCAAATATGAGCATCCTAATGGATAAGGTCAACTTCAAATTTACTCTAAGAATTACTCAAACTTATAATTTCTCTCTTGTTTATAGAATCATCAAATCTCCTGGCCATTGAGAGAGTTGATCTGGTGATTTGGGGCCATTCTTACAGGAATAAGGAATCAGTTGGGTTAAACAAAATACTTCTCCTCAAATTATATTCAAATCCAGGTTGAATTATTAATTTTCACTCATTCTTTAAAGGTTAGGTTGGGGATTCTTATTAATATATACTGCATGTTTATCACCATTAATGCCAAGTGGTATTAATATTTGTAAGGCAAAGGTGATGCTAGTCAATAATAGGCCTGACTTTTAATGGCAATTCTTGAAAATACAGTGCTATTTTTGTAATAAAATATTCTCAAAAAGCCATACCAAATCAAGAGTAAAAACACAAAACAAGTATTTCAATGTACAATTACTATAGCAACTACTCTTCAATAATTATGTACAAATAAATTGGTAAAACATTTCTCATACTATTTATGAAGAAAAAATAAAACTAAGCAGCATTGACTAGTTAATTAACTAATTAGCACATGACATGGTCTATGAACACATAGTAATATAATCCTTGCCATGACCTTTGTGGAGTCAAATCTAGTTCATTGACTATTATTTCCCAGTGTTTGCCATAGTGCCCAGAAGTGATAGATTACAAGATATGTACTCTGGAGGTAAGGTAGAGGATCAGCTGTCCTAAACAGTTTTACAGAATAATTAAGAAAGTGATTTTCAATCTGACATTGGAAGTTTGTAAGAAAATAATATGGCGAAAGGGGAGGAGAATAATGTGAAGGCTATGACAGGCACAGGCAAAGAGATAGTACCTGCAAAGGTGAAACATCATATCTAAAAGAAGTTTGACCACAGGCCAGAGTTCAGAGTTCAGCTGACTGAGAGAGGAGACTGGCAAGACGTGAATCTGGAAAAAAACAAAATTGTTTATCATCATGTGAAGCCTTCTAAACTATAATGAGAATTGTGGACTTCAACTTAAGACCAATGAGTGCTACAGATAGTAGAATAGTGTCTCCTAAAATTCATGTTCTCCTGGAATTCCAGGATGTGATCTTATTTGTAAATAATGTTTTTGCAGATGTAATTATAGATGTAATTAAGGTAAAGAATGAGATAAGAGCATACTAGATGATGGTGGACCCTAAATCTAGTGACATTGTCCTTATAAGAGACAGAAAAGAACACAAAGAAACACAGAGAAAATGGTGTTATGTAGATGGAAGCAGAGACTGGACTGATTAGTCAACAAAGGAAGACAAGAGTTGGTAGTCAACAGAAACTAGGAAAAAAGTATAGCGTGGCATCTTCTGTAGAGCTTCCAAAAGGAAATGGCCCTGCCAAATGTTGATTTTAGTTTGTTGGCATCCAGAACTAGGAGAGAACTAATTACTGTTGTTTTAAGCCACCAAGTCTGTAATAATCTATTACAGCAGCCCTAGAAATTTAATATAGACACCACTGAACTATTTTGAGCAGCAGAGTTCTGTCATTTAAAAAAAAGATTGATATGGTCAAAATGGTGAAAGTGGAAAGTTGATGGGAGGGAACATAATAATAAAAAATTTCTATATTAACCCTTGCTATAACTAATAATAATGATTAGAATCAGAAGCAGAGTAAGAAAATGGAGCAGAGCTATCCCCTTGGGAGGTAACTGGAAATGTGTGGAGACACTTCTAGTTGTCATAGTGACTAGGGGATGCTTTAGTTCTGTACTGCCTAGGACTCAGGATGCTATCATTCTACAAGTTGTTGACATATTCTGTACAACTAAAAGTTGCCTTGTGTATAATCTCAAGAGTACCTATAAAGAGAAACAGTGAGAAAAAATAAGTAAAGAATCAAGTATTGTGTACTTGTTTTGAGTACTTAAATGTTTCATTTAGCTGTTGACATCATGCTTTTATGTTATATGTTTGCTACTTTTAATAAGAAAAAAAAAAAGTAAATTCTGATTTTAGATGCCATAAGAAAAAGGTATCGTGTTGAAAAAATATTTTTCATATTTAAATATTAGTTTTTATATTATGAAAGAAATTAGTGTCTAACAAATAATAATTTAGACATAAGATTAATAGAATAATAATTATACAACAATCATTTCAAATAACTATGACTTTTTTCAACATATTTTCTCTAGGGATGAAGTGTATCTGATACATTTCTCAAATGCATCAGAGGAAAAAACACTTAAGGGAAAAATCTACAGACTCATAAAGCTGTTATTCTGGATGTTAAAGGCCAATGACTAAAGGCTCAGCTGGGAAAACAGATGACATAGAAGCTGAAAGATTAAAGAGTCTTTTTAATGGAAGGCCACGATCCATCATTTACCGCAAAGCCCAAACAAGAAACAAGTGTACCTGTTGACATTCAACAAGCATTCAATATGCCCAAGAGCACACACTTGTTTATAATCTAGTAGCATGTTATCAAACAGAAAACACAGTTTACAATATGGTGACTGTCATCCTTAGCGTTTCAGTGTTTCAAAGAGTGAAGAGAAAATATAAATGAGTAGGTGGTGGTTATTGTTGAAATACACTTAGAGCTTTTGGTACAACTCATTCTTTCTTGCATTCTCAGTTGTCATTTTTGTTTTTTAACTCCTATACTATCAAATTATTGCTGTAACATCTATTTTCGTGGAGCTGTTTGGGGTATCTTAGTCTAGGCTATTGTTATAAACTTCCTTAAAATTTTCAAGAGTAATTTTTCAATATTGATTTTTGAGAGGAAGCTTACAGTAGTCTCTACTGAAAGGGAAAATTGAAATCATTCTTTTTTTGGCTTTATACATTTAAATTCTACCACTCAGTTTTGCTACTTAAACCATTGGTATCATTCATAAAAGTAAAAGTTATGGTTAACAGATATTTTCCCTCTCTTTCTCTGAATTTATTTCTGCATTACCTTTCCTTAATTTATTTTAAACAAGTTGAGGGGTGTCTGCTGATACCACCTCCAGGGGCTCTGAGAATAAGTCGCACTCTCCTAAAGGGGATCTGGGTGGTCCCACAGGGCCACCACTACAAAACTGTTCAACTTTGTATAACTTAGAGTGTTCATGAAAGATCACAGATATGAGAGAAGATATAAGACGGTCATATATAGAAATGACAGATGGAAGGCCTTGTCGATGGAAAAATGAGATATGCTCAAGAGACAAAAAATAAAATTAAAAAGGCAGGTTTGTGCCACATGATAAAAAAGTTTTAATTTCTTGGTGAGAATCTATACTTAATTTAAAACCACTAGAGAGTTTTGTTAGATATATAATAAAACTGGATGTGTGCTTTATAAATATGAATCTGTTAGAAATGTACAGAATGAACTTTAGGTAATAAAAGATGATAATTTTAGGAACTGTTAGGGTCTGAGATTTTGCTCTATTTGCAGATTTACAAGTTAGTCTATCGCAGTTTCTCAGACACTGGCAGAAGACATTAAACTCTTGGGTTGGAGAAAAAAGTTATTTTTCACAGCAATAGCAATAGCCAGAATTATTATTTATGCCTGTTCCCTGAACTTAAATTCTCAGTGGATGAGAAAAGAGCCAAGTGACACCATAACCCTCAGAACATTACAAAAGGGGAAACCCAGGGTCAGGAAACCTGACTCTTTTTTAATGGGTCTAAGCCTGCCTGCCTTTGCCTTTGAGGGAGGCATTTTTTTTTTTTTTTTTTTTTTTTTTATTATAGTGGAACAAGATGCCCAAGCTATGGAACATCTTTGTAAAGATAGTCCAGAACAAGGGCAATGAGTACCTCTGCTCTCAAGATGTGCAGAAATATAAGAAAACCATGGAGAGTTTCCTCCCAATAGACAAATACTGTTGAATTTTCTCCTTACATAAAAATAATGTTTGACTGCAGATTTTCATGTCCTTCTGTCAATATAGATTTTTGAGTGTCATTGGTGCTAAAATTGGATCATCGAGATGGAGATAGATCCTGTTCAAGTAAAAAATAATTGATTTACAGTACTTTACCATTAGGTTGTCATTACTCCTTAAGATTAACTAAGGTGCCATCTTTAACTTTTTACTTAATACACACAAATAAACAGTTGTTAAAAATGACTTTACACTATAAAGTTAACTAAGTATATATATAAACAATTTATGTCATTCACATCTTTTTTCTTCCAATCTATTTTCCTTTTGGGATTAAGCAAATTGCACTATTTAAATCACTACATAAGCTGTTCTTTATACACTGGAAATGTAAATGAGAAAGGTCAGATCTTTTATATAATTTCAGTATAAATATAAAGACTATGTAAACTATTACTGAATTAAAAAAAAATACAGAAAAAAAAGTTCCATGACCTGGATCTACTTACTCCTAGCTACATCATTTACTATGTTGTTGGACATATCGGATGCCTACATCACGATAATAAGGTTCTAGTTTTTTTGATGTCTATTATCTTTCCCAAATTTCATAACCAATAGTCCTATGACTCAGGGAACAGAACTACAGGTGGTATACATCCTCAGTTGTCTCCAAATTTGTTTTTCTAAATAATTTCTCTGCTGAAAATGGAAAGACAAAAGCTACCAGATTAACACTGCCGGTTTCATGTATCTATACCCTAGGTGCTCTCATTGCTCGTGATACTTCGACGTCACATGCCCCATTTTTCTGAGATAATCTATTATTTACCATCTGAATGAGGTTCTAAAAATACTGCTGTTATACAACATTGCTTTTAAAAAAGCAGTCATTCCCTGCTTTTAAAATTCTTAAAAATTTAGGATATATTTTGTTTTCAAACAGAAAGTTCTCTTAAACTTGCTCATTAAAAAGCTACTCTATTCCAGTATATATATATATATATATATATATATATATATATATATATATATACACACATACACACACACACACACACATACATACTTGGTTCTAGGTTTTTTGGGTTTTTTTTTTTTTTGATGTTTATAGGTAGTTATAATGAGTAACCGAATTCAAAAATAGAGGACACAGATGAGAAGGCTATGACAAATGAAGAAAGACACCTACATAAAATCTGGTACTGCAGGTCTCCTTTATATATAAAATAATAAACTCATGTTATCTCGTTGAATCTATCATAAGGAGGGTAAGAAGAGGTAAGAAGACAAGGGAAAATATAACCAAACTTTTTAAACTGCAATTAAGAAAAAGATGAAATAGAAAGAGCTTCAAAAATGACTTTTATTTTTTCTTTTATTTTTTTATTTTTTTTTTTGAGGAGGGGGTGGCTATTTTTATTTTACTTCAGGAAAACAGGTGGCTCATTTTCATTTAAATGCCAGGAATCATCACTGGGGCATCTGTTTTCCTTAGGAATATATTTTGACCTCACATTGCTAATTGCTCTGCAGGATTTGATGATTACCATAAATAGATATATTTTTTAAAAATCTAAAAAAAGACACCCCTAATTAGCATAAAATATTAAATCTGAGAACTTATACCCATTAAAGTCAGTATAAGTCTAATGGAAAACTAAACAATAAAACAAATTTTAGAATTATTTTACAAAACTCTAATTTAAAATAGCAGTTCTAATGGCTGATAAATCTCTGAGATGATGAGACCTTTTAAATTCCATGGCTCAAGTTTAGTACCTTACTTTTGAGAACATTGTCTAATGATTAATTCACTAAAATGTTTGTATTCATATAAGGTAAGGGTTTCTCAAATGCATTACAATTTTGTCAAATGTTAGATCCTGTCTAATTTGTTATGCTTACTAAGCTATTAATTATAATGTTTGATCTTGAAAATCTTCCTTACCCTGAATATGATATTTTCTATTTATTAAGTTAAAAAATAATATCATATACATCCTAATTATTGTATATTTCCTAGTATAAGGCATATTTTACAAAATTCAGTCTTTCAAAATTAATTTAGACGCTGTGGATGAAAGAAGAACTTACAAGTTTCCCTAAAGGAAGAACAAACAGATTTTAGTATAAAATGTGTGAATATTTCCTTTAATTAGCACATTGTCCAGTAATTAAAATGTTGAAGATAATGAATTTTTTTTCAAAAGCTGAATATAAAATCACAATATAACTTGGAATCAAAGAAATACAAACAATGGGTTTTAGAATTACTGTAGAAAATAAAAATTTATCAACGTATCATATTGTCACCCTGTTTCTAGAATATATATTTCTACCAAAAAGTAGTAGATTAAGTTCACTATGCAATAGTAGTTAAAATGGAAGTAATGAAGGATATAACATTAGAATGCATCAAAAATATTTTCAATTAGTGGACAATTATCCTTGAATCTATACAAAATTGATCCATCTAATAATATTATAGAACTGACATTATTTTCAATGTCTTATTGTTTGTTATATGCAGGAAGAGTCCTATTTATTTCCTTATTTTAAAAATATATTTCTTGATACAGGCTATGAAAGTTGAAAAAATATTTTCCATGTAAAATTACTCTCAATGTGTATTCTGCTGTCTGAAAGCATTAACTCGGTTTTCGGATGATATATTCTATGACTTTAATACAAATAAAGTCCTCCCTTTATTTGTTTAGCTGCTTGTATCTTTCATTGTGGAATTATCAACATTATTCAATTTTTTTTCTCACCATCAACCTTTGATAGATGTGGATACTGCATAAAGGACTGTATTGCCTAATCAGACTCACATGAACCAGAGACCTTAGCCAGTTTCAGGCTTCCCTAATAATTTCAAGTACTCCAGTAATCACTGGGGATAGGTGAAGCAGGGAGAGGTCTGAAGTCTCCACATATCCCCACATTTTCATCTTGCAGCATTAGAATGTGCTCTGGCCCACATTACTATGTGGGGTCTCTAAGAGATTATAGATCATACCACTTGCATAGAAAATGCTTTATTCATCATAAAAATCATCATTTTATACTCAGATAGTTTTATTGTTTACATGACCTTTTATTAATAGACTCCTGGTTTGGTTATCATAAACAAGCTAATGCAATTATATTCATCTGGCTAAAAGTAAGAATGGCCACTAGGAAATCCGCTGGTTTTTGCCAAATATGTTAGTATCCTTAAAAAATATTTGGATCAGAAAGGTCACTTCGACCTCAGCTGATAAAGGAAATGACTAAGGCAGACAGAGGTTAAGATAAATTTGCATGATCTCACTTACATGTAGAATCTAAAATACTAAAACTCAAAAATAAAGAGCACAGTGGTGGTTACCAGGTGTTGAGGGAGTGGGAAGTGCGAAGATGTTGGTTAAGGGTTTGAAAGATGCTGAAGCCGTGTAGATGAATAAATTCTGGAGATCGAATATGACAATAGTTAACAATATTGTATGTACACCTGAAATGTGCTAAGAGAGACCTAAGAAATGGTACTGACGTTAGATGATTATATGTCAATTAGCTTGCTTGTGGTGAATATTTCACAATGTGTGTGCGTGTGTGTGTGCGTGCACGCGTGTATGTGTATGTGTGTATAATCACCAAGTTGTAGATCTTATTTTTTTATGTTCATTTACATTTTAAAAAATTTAATTTAATTTTTATTACATATATTGAGGTGAGAGTTAATAAAATTATATAGGTTTCAACTGTACAATTCAATATATATTCCATCTATATATTGCATTGTATGTTTACCACAATGCAATATAATCAATCTTCTGTCAACTATCCCTCAATAAAGCTTGGGGGAAAGAGAAATTTAGGAGTTACAATTCATAATTAATTTTAATAGAAATGCAGAGATTTCTTGATAATCATACAATGGCTTCCTGGTTACACCTGTGGAAATTAGAAAAGTAAACACATATTCCTTCCTGTATTTAATCAAGATGATACTTTCTTCTCATATTTATATAATTTCTTTTTTCATAACTGTCACCAGCGAAGTCAGCTGTAAATAAATTTTAGTTCCAAAAAAAACAAAGAGCATAGTTTTCATCAGGGACAAAAGTGAGTAATGTATGCTTGGGTTTCAAAGTTTTGCAGGCTGGAGTACAGAGTTATATAGATATAAACCACAGGTAGACAGACACAGAGATAGTAACATTTTGACCAAAATTGCTTATGAAAAAACTTATATTATAAAAGCTATAGTGGATTTTGTTATTCATTCATTTATTAATTCAACTAATATTTATTGATTTTCTACATGTCTATCACTACAATAAACCCTGGAGCTACAAAAATTAAAGGGCATCTCTTATCCAGTTTGTAAAGCCTTTATTTACTCTAATCTTTCCTAAGAAAACTATTTTGGGCAGAGATCTGAAAGATGAGCAAGAGTTACATATATAACAAAGTAGGAGACAGAGCATTCCAGGCAGTGAGAACATTCTGTTCAAAGACCTAAGAGCTAGGATGATTAAATCAGAGAGAGTGGTAAAGAGATAGGTAAGAAGTGAAGCTTGAGAATAGCTTAAGGTTTAAAACTTAAAGGGCCTTAAAGTCATGATTAGGGTTTTGGATTTTATCCGAATGTCAGTGTATAAATATTCCAAGGTTTTGTGTGAGATCTAAACAGAAATAAATGATAATGTTGTATGTGAGCAGATTATAAGCTATCAAGAAGGGTTATTTTGACAGTCCATGCAAAAGATTATAACTGCTTTACAAAAAGATGGGGGAAAATTCAAAATTTATTTGGAAGATAAAAACTGAAATAGGATTAGATGATTGACTGGTTATGAAGACTATGAGAACAAATGTCTGAAATGATGCATAAGAGTTTTTAGTTGCAAGAAACAGAAACTTAGTTTAGCTGATTTAAGCAGCAAATGGAATATAAAATTATAATAAGAAGCTAACAGAATCACTGAGAGATCTGAGAAACTCGAATCAGAAATGTTCTTGTAAAGAATGATCAGCTGTGGACCCCTGATGCAGCCACAGAAACACAAGCAAATGACTGTTGCTCCATCATTGCCATCTATTACTGCTTATAGTGCGTTCAAACCTGAGTTAATATGCTCAAAATTTAGCTGCAAGGGAGGGAAATTCAGAGAAAGATGAAACTTACTTTCCACCAAAGAGATACACATTTCAAACATCGGGAAAAATTAAAATGACTGCCACAAAAAAAAAAAAAAAAAAGAAAGAAAGAAAAAGAAAAAGAAAAAGAAAAAAGAAAAGAAAAAAGAAAAGTCTTCTAAAATTGCTGTAGTCAGTGGTCAGGATCAAAACAGAGATGTATGTAGTGGGCTAATACAAAAAAAAATGGTATAATCAACTTTTATTGTAAAATTTCTAAAATTTGAAGATACAGGGAATCTTAAGCAAGAAGATGAAAGACATGCTACCTTTATTGGTGCAGCAATAAGACTGATAGTTGATGTCTCAAAATTCATGGACATCAGAAGGGGATGGAATGGCATGTAATGTCGAAAGAAAACAACTCCCAACTATTTTTATACCCACATAGAGAAACTTCAAACTTTGAGAGATATTAAGATGCTATAAATGCCAATAAAATGAATAGGAATTAAAAGCTTAGTAAAAAAAAAAATAATAACACCAAATTAAGAGCAGAAGAGACAGAAACCTGAAAACTTCTACCTACTGAAACACTTTTTCTATTATTACACACCATTACACACACACACACACACACCTATCTTCACACACAATCCCTTCAAGCCCATGTCATTTTGTGGTCAGTTCCTCCAAATACTTAAGGAAAAAAATCTCAGTCCTTCAGAGAATAAGATAAAAGGGAACATGTCATAGCATGTTCATATTGATACATATGATCATATTGTTAGGTGAAGAAAAATCATTTGATGAAATAGAATATACAGTAATGATAAAAAAAACTACCAATAGAATAAATGTATCAACAGAAGTAAGAATAAAAGGTAATTTTTTCAACGTGCTACTATATCAATATGTTTAATTTTTGAGTGTTTCATATCTTTCCTAATGCTTACTTTTTCTGAGCTCTCAGTTGCTGAGAGTTATTTGTTAAAGTTTCTCATTTTATTGCTGGGTTTATCAATTTCTCTTCATAGTTATGTCAATGTTGACTTAACATAATTGGAACCACTTTATTATACTGTATGTCGCACGGCATACATTAGAATATTCGCATATTCCTAACTAATTTAAATATGTCATTACATTGTATTTAATGATATTACTAAATATCATTTTATTATAGTAATGCTTTTGTCCTAATGTCTGTTTCTCAAATATTAATATCTACAGCATTGTTCTTTCAGTTGTTATTTGTTTGGTATCTCTTTTTCTCCCCTCTTCTTTAAAGCTTTACATTATGTTTTAGGGTCCCTTCATAAGCAGTATACAACTGTTATGATTTTAAGTCTAATATAACAATCTGTCTCTTTAAATAGAGTTTGTTTTCCTAGTACGCTTAAGAGGCAGACTGATACTTTTGAATATGTTGCTATAAATTTATTTTATGCTTTCTATTTTTCCTACTTTTTCTAGGTTTTCTCTCTTTTTCTTCTTTCTTGATGTCTTTTAGGTTTTTCTTCCTTTTTGTTCCATTTTATTCCCCCTATAAGTTTGAAATTATGTATACTCTATCATTTAATGTGTTTTAGAAATATTAACATAATAATCTAGCTCAGTGAATCTAAAATAATTAATATATTATTTTCTCCTTTGAATGATCTAACTTCGATTACCCACCATTTTTAGTTCAGCATTTCAATTCTTTATTAACCCACAATGTACATATTACTGTGCATTTATACACTTGATACTTTTTTATAAACATATGTTCACCAATTTCTTTGCTCAGTATTTCTCATGTTTCAGGTAGTCCTTTTTCTATTTCCACAAGTATATTCTCTATAAATTTTAACATCAAAGTTCTCTTGCTTCTCTGAGATTTTTTTCAAAATAACTTTATGTCGAATTCGTACTTCACAAGTATTTTGATAAGTCTACAATTCTAAGTTGACAGTGATTAATAAACTTATAATGAAGATAATATTCCAAAAAAAGTCTAGCTTACCATCTTTAATGATGTGAAGTCAGCTCTGTTTAATTGTTGCCTCTTTGTAAGTATTTTCTTCAGATCTTTGCTATTTTGCTCTGTCATTCTGATGGTTCTAGTGGATTTCATTTTATTTTTCCAGTTTGTAAATCTTTGAATCTGTAGATTCTAATCTTTCATGACTTATCTCTTTTAATATTGCCTTTCCTCGACCCCTCTTTCTGTTTCTTTCCTTCTTATGCTTTGTTTTCTCTCCTTCTAGGTCTCTCTTTCTTCTACTTTTTTTTAACTCTCCATATTTATTTCTGGAAATTCCTTTAGATTTTTATTTCATTTTATTCAATCTCTCTTCAGCAGTTTTATATCAGTTATTTAAACCATTCATTGTGTTATTCATTCATTATATGTTCTGCTGTCATTTTTATAGAATATTTTTACTAACCCTTGTTTTGACACCTTCTTTTATTCCAAAAGTATATCAACCTTTTATTTTGTATCTGGGAATTCCAAAATCTGAGATATTTTTCAGTTTCAATCTAACTTCCTTTCCCCACACCCACACCATGCTTTTTATTCTCATGTACTTTATGATTTTTTTTCCATTGTTAATCATAATCGAAGGAATTTATCTGCTGGAAATCTCTGAGGCCTACATTCTAGTTGTTTTGTTTTTATTACTTCCCCTGGCTGGAACACAAGAACACTTAGGATATAAATTTCTAAATTAAGCATTTTTGGACCACTCAATTAAGAGCCAAGGTAATAATAGGCACTATTCCTTATTATCTCTCTATAAAATTTGCTGTTTTCTTAATTCGTCTTAAGGTGAATTGATGATAAAAACCCACTGGTGCTAAGGCTCTTCCACCCTGTTAGACAGAGTTTAGCCACTGTACACTGTCTCCTTCTTTCCTCAAGGCCATCCAAGTGAAAAATCAAGTTCATCAGGGATTAGCAGATGATTCCATCTGTGCTTATTTTCAGTGGGTCACTTTTCTGGATACTGCCAGCTAAGACATATACTAATAACATATAATTTAGTGTTGTTAGTTATTCCAAAATGAATGGTTTCCTAGTCTGCCTTGTTGTTAGAAAAACTACTTTCTGTATTATTCTAAAATTGAATTTCTTCTCATATATGGCAAATGCAAAATGCAAAGAAATTATTTGCTGGAGATCATTTGCTAAATTAAGTAAGTTGTATTGAGATATTGCATATTTTTCAGAAAAAAAATGTTAACTTTTTTTTACTACAATGGTTCAAAAATAACCAAAGATAAAAGAAAATACTTGGAATTTTGAAAGTGAGAAAGTATAATACTATCAACTTAATATCATATTAGCTTTAATACCAGAAATTGATAAAATCAAACTATTATGATTTAATATATTTTGTATTCTATAGATATGTGTGGTAATTATATATATTTATATGTATTTATTTAAAATGTTATTAATTAAAGAGGACAGAATATATTGACAGAGTATTCACACACACACACACACACGCACACATGAAACTCATTCTAAAACTTCAAATAAGTTAACAAAAACCCAAGAATATATAAAAGTTTCACCATTGACAAATTTATCCCAGCTTTATTTACTCACACAGTATGATATATACCTATGCTACAGCATATCTAAATTACTTTATATATTAGTTATTACAGTTTAGAATGGAAATTTCCCATATTGTCAGAGCTAATAAAACCTCGACATCAAGTCCTTTCATTCCTATAATAAGTACCACAGGCTCACATCCCAAAGTGGTTTTCTTCTCTGACAATGACTTCAAGAAATGAGCAGACGGTGTCATTCACTGTTATGTTTTTTTTTCCCCCCTGGAAATTGCATTTTCTTTTAAAAATGACTTTCTAAAATCCTTCTTAAGTGAATCAGGGAACAAAATGTTATGCTTTTGGTGCTGTTGTTTATGTATTACACGATATTACGTTATTTACTGTGTCCCATTATTATACAAATAAAGCCTAGTGCCTCAGCGAAATGAGTAGAATGCGGTGCCATAAAAAAAGAAGGGCAGAGCAGTAAATGACTTAATTGGTAATTAAGAAAGGAGCATAATTTTTGATGCTCATGGAAGTAGTGAAAATGAATGAGAATTTAAAGAATAAAGATGGGGAGGTAGGTTACACATATATACGTAAAAAAATATTCAACAAGGAGAACACTTCTGAAGAATAGAGACTGGAACAATCACCAGTTAGTCTTCATGAGTCCACCATTTCCATCTCCCTACATCTAATCCTCCACAGAGCAGTCGGAGCATTTATAGAAATATAAAAAAGACCTTTCACTTTCTTGCTTAGGAAGAGCTGTCGGTTCCCCCTGTATTTACTAAAATATCCTGACTGCTTACTATGGCCTCCCTGTCCCTGACTGACACTCTGTACTCATCCTAAATCATCTATCCTTGCCCTCTCTTCTGTCCCCCCAAATCTTGCTCCTGCCACAAAGTTTTCTCGTGACTTGCACAGCGCTCCCATCCAACTCCCAAGATTGAAGAGGTCTTCTGACCATTCTATCCGAGTAGGTTATCTTCTCAGTTTATTCCCCTCATGACATGTATCACGATCTGCAAAATTATTCCTCTCTCATTGTCTATCAGGTCTGTGCCTGGGAATAGAAGCTCTTTGAGGTTTCCTGAATGCTTACTCTATAAAACATTAGTCTTAAAGTTAAGAATAGAAATGTAACTAAGATACACCAAAATATTTGTGTCCCATGATGTGTATCTTCTGGAAAAGGAGAATTAGAAAACTCTACCCATAAAATGCTTATGAGAAACAAAATGCTGAGATCTTAAAAGTAATAGCTAGGCAGGGTACCCAATCAGTTCTGTTTGTTTGCACTTCCTGTTTTAGTTATTGTTCTAGCTATATACTTTTGTTTTATTTCTGAAAATATTCGTAAAAAGAAAATAATCTCTATCTCTCGTGACTCTTGACATTTTGATTTTATAAATATACATTGTTTGGATGTAGCGAGAATTCTGATCTCTAACAATTGAAGCAAATAACAGATATTAGGTTAGCTTTGACCTATTCTGAAATACTATTTGAACTACACTATTTTGCACTGACATTTTCCTACTTGGTAAATATATATTTTAAGCTTTGTAGATATATCACAACATCTTTCTATTATTAGGTTAATGCAAAATCATCTGTAATATTTTTTCAATAAGGTTTTATACACTTAATGTGAAATTACTAATGCCTTTATTTATGCCTTTATTTTCAGCATGATGTCCAATAACTTGTGATTGCCTCAAATTTATTGTAAGTATTTTAGATTTTAACAATAATGAAAAGTAAGTTTTATCAGTATATGCCTCCAAAAACAAAATATCTTTAAATCTAGAATCACATTTTGACCCAGAAATTACAAGTCAAACACAGAAACACTTAAATGTGGATTAAGTCTTTGTTTTCAAAGTTTTAAGTCTTTGCTTTAAGTCTTTGCTTTTCAGTCTTTGTTTTAAGTCTTTGCTTTTCATTGTGTTTAAAACAATATATTTATATATTATGGGCTTTCCCCCCAAAATCTAGGAACAAATATCATGTTATATATGTCATGCTATTAAGTCCTTTAAGAACAGAGAAGGAATGTATATGTCTGCTACTATGCCAATAAAATACTAATATCAGTATGATGTACTTAATAAAGAATGCATGGAAATGAATACATGGGTTAGTAGACACTGATTTTCAACTTTGATTTTATTTGCAACTTGAGAGTCATGTCAAGTTTGTATATTTTACAATACTCTTCAATCCATTGCTATTCCTCTTTTCAGCTTCGTCTAGCAACCATTAATTTTCTTCTCATATTTTAAAACCTTTGATGAAAAAATAAGAATTCTAAATAGATGAGAATATTCCCACAAGTAGCTGTTATTGGACATATAAATGCTTGAGTGCACACCCAAGAGTCATCTTTAATGCAAACTCTTAGCCAATTATATTACCAGCATCTGTTTCAATGATACTTTTGATATAAATTTTAGAATCTAAATATCAACATACTAAGTGTCTGGAGAGTTGGTTGTAAAGGAAAATTTTATATTCTTTAAACATTCTGTTCAAATAAACACTTATTTGACTTCAGCTACTTACTGAAATTTAATAGTTCAAATAAAAGAGCCCATTCTAGTCACCTTCTCAAGAGGCATTTACCAAGCTATTACATTTTATTCAGCAAACATTGTTCTGACACTAATATTCTCTAACTTTTCTTGTATTTCTGATTGAAAGAGAACCTTTAACAGGCTCTAGTGAAAAAAAAAATTCTCCAGAAACTAATCTAACAATTATTTATCAATTAATTTCATAGGACACAAATTATTAGGCACAGGTGAGATTGTAATTTTCTTAATATCCTTGTATGATGCAAGGCCAAATTTCCTTTGATGGTTAAAATTGATTATAACTTAGATCTTAGTGGAGAGATGGTTAAAGGATAGTTAAAAACCTATATGATGAGGCATTTTCCTTCTCATACTCAAAAGAAAACTTAAATGTAAGTCTCCTCCCTGTCTAAGAAAGATTAAAAATGTATTTCATGATTTTATTGAATCAATCAATATATTTAATAGCATGTCAATGTCACAAGCTTCTGACCAAGATGCAGGATTAAAGAATAATAGAAATTTCTCTCTGAAAATATAAATCATCTTATGGCAGGCATTTAATATTTTTGTTGAATAAATTTCTTCTAATTCCAACACAATATTTTATCTGAGTATTTTCCCTAAGAATTTAGAAGCTAAAATTAAGAATGAAGTAAATTACAAGTCATAAATATCTATGGATATCATCTATATTATAAGTAAAAAATTATGCATCCTTAAAGAGATGCTTTATTTTTTGTTTGGATATAATAAGATATTTTTCATAATTAAAAAAAAAACTTACTTCTACTTAGCATTTGATTGCCAGTATCATTGCCTATAAATTACATGTAGACTCCAGAAAATATTTCCATTTTACTAGTTTGTGTCCCATTATAATTCATTTTAGGTTAGAATATGTGATTATATAATTTCTAGAAATATTATGTTTAAACATGGAATTGAAGAAGAAATCTGATTTATTTAACAGATTCATGTAAAGAAAAGATATTGTACCACCTTTGCAACTTAGTGGTTATAAAAATAACAATATGTTAGAAAAACATTATTCTGATGAGCAGCTCCTAGTTTATTAACTACAAGGTCGCCAAAAGTAAAAGTCTACCTGTAAGAAGAAAATCTATAGAAATCCTGAGGGAAAAGTAAAATTAGATACTTAGATTTGAACTTCAGGTAAAACACTGACTCAGAAGTGATTCTCGCGTGTCTTTTAGCACTTAGATTCTTTTTCTGACTGTACAGTTTTCATTTACCTAAAAATAAAAATATAATGAGTGCTTGACTTTAAAGTGCTCCCCTACTGTTAAAGAGACAAAAAGATTTTCCTCTATATATCTGGCATGTTACATAATATTAAAACTCACTGGGCATAATAAGAGAAAGTACATCATATTTGATGGGAAGAATGTCTAGCAAGAATTGGCTTTATTGCAAGGTTAATGGTTTCCTCCTATCACATGAGCTAAATTTCCAAAAACAGAATGGAGTTTAAATAGTACTTGTGGGTCAACAAAATGCAACACCTGTTTGGCCAAGAGTTCTACAATGAACTCTTTCAACAAAGCCATACTTCCTTCGCAATACAGAGAGATTGCTGTGCATGCCCACTCCACTTAACCATCCCTGACACTTCTGCTCAAATCCATACAGGTTTCTTGGTTTTCATACAAACGTGTTATTAATTCTCTTATTATGATAATGTAAATATGGATTGCAATTTATCTTGAAGTGATTATATGTTATTAAGACTCCTAATAGTGACCTCAGAATGTTAATATTTTTCCTTTTTAATTTTCTGCTGTCATCAATCACTAAAAACTTTCTTGATTCTTTACTTTCTTAAAAAAATTATTATATTCTATAAGACAATATTCTAATTAAGTGATTATAAATTGTCTTATAATGCACAAATGATTGGGTTTAATGCAGTTGCACTATGGCTATTAGATTAGTTTCCCCTCTACTCTCATAATCTCCCATCTAATCCTGTTAGACGGCCTTTCCCTTTATCTGTACAGATCTTCTAGAGCTTGTTAATATCAATATTGCTTTGCCTCTGAAGATTAAATTTATATATTCGACCTAATTTCCTATTATTTTCCTGATGCATTTATTTGTATTTTTCATTCAACAACCACATTATCTACTATGAGGCAACGTGAGGTTCCAAAGATGAGTTAGATGTGAATACTCCCCCTCATGCCACAGACTTACGTCCATCTCCTCTCCATATCTACCCTCCCTTTGACTCTTAGTAGTTGTAAGAATTACTTTAAATGTTCTTCCTTTTCTTTTGCTTTTCCTGAGAATACTTTTTGATCTGTTTCTTCTAGGTTTGTTCATAATTAATCATGATACATGTCTATCGAACATACTGTATATGACCAGTAGTTATGCTTTTTATAAAATTGCTCAATCTGTTCTCATATAAACATGATAGGTTTTATAAAAAAAAATAACAATAATTTGGACAGGTAAAGTGACTTGTCTGAGACCAAATAAAAAATAAAGAAGCAAATCACGGACACATGCATGTGATTGTGTAACTATGAAATTCACAGCTTCCTACTGAATGTCTACTTAAAACTCTATTACGTGCTCTCACATTCATCTTGTTACAAGTAAATATGTCTTTCACATCTCTCTATCTATTGTTTCATGCATGTAAATTTACATCCTATTTAGATTTACAGATTCTTAATACTTATCCATACTCTGTATTATCTAGTTCAGATGTTAATAATGTTTTCCATTAAATATTTACATTTTCATTAATTAAGCAGAGTTTTCTTTTAAAAAATGATAATCCTAAATCTATACAATATGTAGTCCATTCATTTTCTTTTTTTTATCTTAATAATTCAGTGGTGTAGTAATTAAATATGGTTTTATGATGTTGGGCCTTACAAACAGAATATCTGTACCTAATTAATACAACTGAAAACAGACTGTCAATGTTTCACAAAATGCATTAAGTAGCACTGTAACAACTTTCTAAATACAATATTTAGCTAAACAATCAAAATCATAAATTTGCACGTTTTATATAGTGATGAGTAATAAAAGTGGATATGTACCTCTAATATACAAGAATAGCAGCCACTTTCTAATGGAACAATTCCTTTATCATAGAAACAAAAGTTACTGATGGCTCATCTAAAACAAAATCAATACATTAATCAGCACTTGGCAAAATAATCAATGCAAGAATCAATAGTTGATGCCAATGATGACAAATTGCCATTTATTATATAGATTTAATTATGAGTGGATTTTATAAAATTAAACAAGTCGATTAGCCACTCTAGAATTTATTTTGTTCAACTGGAATTACGGAGTTAGACTGAATTTTTATTAATCCTTTCGATTCTAAATAGCTAGTTCCCTGAGTGAGGGCAAGGGGGAAAAAGTTCATTTTTTTATGACTGAATTAAGATATTATCAAATTTGTTTGGAATCCATCGATTTGGTATATTTTTACTGAGATTGAGATCAATGTCAAATTAGGATACCCCACCTCCACATTATTGTAAAACAGCAAGCAGACTTCTGTGCAAATAATTTATTTACCTTTATCAATGAGTCGGCTTTCTTTAGGAACATAAAGGTGTAAAACTTTGATTAAAGATGTTATCAATTCACATTTTAGTTGCTAATCTGCAGCCTACATATCCATAAACCATAGATTTTCAAAGGTATTATGACTTTCACTTCTTCCTCCACTTTTATTACAAAAGATGGTAGCCCCAGCTTTCCCACATAGGAAACCCCACCGCTCCTTTCACTCTGATCAGTATGGATAGTATTTCATTTAATTGCTATTCATTTAATTGCCATTTCCCATTTCTTGAATCTAAGCACTGGTCTCAAGAGAAAGAGTGTGCCTTATCTTCAGCTTAGTCATAAACTCAGTTCTCACTTTTGAAATTAAATTATAATGCAATGTGCAGGTTGTATTTATTCAGCATTGCTTTTAATTCACACCCACGCAGAGGATTTCTTCTGTGAATTCCAAAGCAACAATCTTGTTGTCTCATACTGTATAAAAACCTGAACTGGTGTTTCTTAGACTTCTTATGCAAGCAACAGGATACCACAATTTCATGGGTGGCGGGGCACTGCCTAGAAATGTTCTGCAAGAAAATCCAGCAGGTGCAATCGGTGGCATTGGAGTACAGTGGAAAAGCTGGATCAAGTGTCAGCATTCCAAAGTAATGAGGCAGAGACTACAGAAACTCTGAATTCAGCAGCTGGTGTCAGAGGTGTGGCATGACAGGAGCCTGATATATTTCACACTCACATTGCTTTGGACTAGTGACTGAGGAATGACAAAGAAACTAGGAAATTTCTAAAGCACTGATCTTCGCTCATTATTAGAAGAAAATACGCAGGCTTCAAAAACTTAAACAATTGAGCAAAAACAAACCAAAAACAAAAATCCTTTCTTTTCTCAACATCTTTGATGATTTTGAATGTTCCATGTAAACAGTATCTTTTGTTCTGGGACTAATAACTAGGTTTGTAGACACATGGCACATAGCAGGACAGTGAGAAAAATACAGGTATCTGAAAGGAAACCTGCCAGAATTATCCATGAAAATGTGTCTATTTTAAAGATTCAGAAACATATTGTTGTTTAATAATTTCTGAGCCTTTTTAATCATTAAAAAAGTACATTCAATATTTTCCTATATTTAGTCATCAGAAAGTAACTGAAAGAAAACACTAAAATTGGGATCCTTCCTACTTGTCACTGAACAGAGGCAGAATTACATTTATTTTTTTTCCTTTTCATATACATAAATATCCATTCTTTATTTGGCCAAATTTCCTGGAAAACCTTTTGATCAAAAGTTTTTACACTGTTTCACCTGACTCTGATTTTCTACTTCTAATTTACTAATTTGGTGGGTAACTAATGAAAGCGATAGATAAACTAAGTAAGACAATCAAACTTTTTGATTTTCTAGAATAGTCTAATTTTTGCAATACATAATTTTTGCAGATACATAAGAGGAGTAATTACTGTATACACACACGCACACACATTCACACACACATGCACGCATGCATACACGAACCCATGCACCAATGAAACTTCTATAATCGCATACTCTTTATAGTCAAAGTTGTATAATTTTCCAGAAATCAATAGTTCATGGAGACTATATGTCCTTCTTGATACCTTTTATTTATTAATAAGTAAAAATTTTTGAGAAATAAGCTGTGTCATATAGAATTACCTAAATTGGAAAAATAGGTGAGCATGAAACTTTTGAGATTTAACTCTAAAACATTATGAAAAATAGCAACAGTGATCCTTATAAAAAATTCAATGTCATTTTATTGCACTCATTTTTAACACTGAATTGCTTTCCCTGAAACCAAATTCTTACACCAGAAATTAAGTTAAATTTTAATAATTTAACTGAATTTAGTAACCTTTTAACAATCTTTGAGGCAAATTTACTCCAGCGCCCTTCTTAAGTGTGACTCTTGAAATACAGTGGAGAAGAGGAAATTCTTCCCACCCATGGTATGTGAAGTAGTAGAGTTTTCCCTCCACAGTTGAGAAACCGAGTCTAGAAGGTGCTGGTGGTTGTTTGATAGTCTTATCAGGTACTTATATTGCGAAGTGTGATCGTTCAAGGTCAATGGCAAGGTTTCATCTGGCATTGTTAGAGATGTGGTATTAGGTTGGGACCGATATCTACTTTAGGATGCTAATGTAGTAGCTATTATTTTCTCAATGGTATTAGAAAATTAGAAGCTCGATATTTATTATTTATTCATCATTGGAATATGCTTTCTTCTTAAGTGCGAAATTGAAGAAACACAAGATCACTGAATTAAATGCTTCAGCAGATGACTCAATTAAATGCATGCTTTGCTTTGATATATTTTGGTTTTATATCGCTATAAGTTTTTAAATATTTATGTCATTTTATATAATTGTTCTGGATTTCCATAAATTTCAGTTCATAATAACCCTTCTATGGACAGGATAGCATTGTTAACAGGCAGGCATAAATGAATGTTTCACGTAGTGATTTATTACTACACCTGAGAATAATTTCCTGATACTAATTGATTTGTATTAAAAACTGTAAAATTTTTTCTTTGGGCATAAAAGGAAATGATTCACATTTCACGAAATTGTTCTTTGCCTCATAAAAGTCAAGTTCATATGAATTTTGCATTTTTAATTATAACAACCTAAGAGAAAAAAACAAATCAACTATCGAGGCAGAAAAAACTCAAAATTTAGCATCTAGGACACCTACAATTAAGTCAGTGAACCAACGCTTGCCATTTTGAACAGATGTTCCACACCTTTTCCAAGTATTGAACAGGTTTTTGTTTCTACTTGGTCTATTTATATTGTACTTGGCTTGTCTTCAAAATTCTATTAAATGACAGCTTTTGAACGAAAAGAGACATTTGGTTATGCCAACACCATGAGACACATTACTACACACATCACTTTGTTCATCAAAAAGTAAGCTCAGAACTAATCTAGGAAACCGGTTATTTAAACCTAGAGATCATAAGTAATAAGTAAAGTCTGACTTTTCTATGCAATAATACTAGATTATCCACAGATAAAACAATTCATGAGGATTAGCTGTGGCAAATTCTACTTTTATATTATTACTATTCATTTACTCTGTGACATGAAACATTTAGCATTTTATTTATTTTACTCCTGACTAGGTGTTGGCAAAATAAATAAATAAGAATTAAAAATAAAAACAAAAACCTCACTTTTCACTTACCAAGACAATAAAGCTGCAACATTGTTAGTCATAAAATTTATCTACACACCTGCGCAGGAATTTTTAAGCTAGCAGACTACAAATCTTATGGAGACACACTTATTTAGGATTCGACTTATGTTTCTCTCCAAAATGCTGATGCATAAGATAAAATATCATAAAAAAATAAAGAATCAGGTTGTTTCATCATTTGGCCTTCTACATGGAGTTTTATTATTTCATTTGAAATAACACTGAAGATTCTATTAGCCTCAAGTGGTCTGTTTGCACTAGCCCCTTGGTTTTCCCTGTCATTCCTCCTCTTGATCATTAATAATATATGACTTGTCTGTACTGCCACACAGGACCAGCTCTACACACTTACCATGGTTTAATTTGATAACACAACACTTAATAGACTGTGTTTAAAAATATCTACTCTTTGGTCTTACTAATATTTTGACAATAAAAGTTGGAGTTACAAATATAACCTGGAACCTCTCCTTCCACACTTTCCATATCAGTTCTCAAACAATATATTGCATTGATTATTGGCATCTCACAACTTGAAGAAAAGAGACATGGAGCTTTTGTCCCACACAAGAAAAAAAAAATGGCAACAATTTCTCTTTAGTATTGTGAGACCAGATGATGTTACAGGACTTAAGAGGATTTGCCAGAATTTGGGGCATTATGATACTGTGGGTATTTTTAGGAAGGAAATGTTAGGTAGAAAAAACACGAGGAAAATAAGTCAAATTTCAATGTGACAGTTTGGCACAGTTTCCACCAGGCAGTTTGAAAAATTGGTTATTATGAATAGGCAAAAGAAAGAAAAAAATTAAAATAAGCTGGTATCACGGTCTTTTTTATTGATAAAAATTTAAAAGAAGGTCTTTTTACTCATAGCCCCTTCCTGGTTTTACCAAAAAGAAAATAATAATAAATAATAATAATAATAATAATAATGATGATGATGTATCATTTGTCTCAAGTCTTCTGTCAATGTGCATTCATTTTATTTTTTTTAGTTTATTTTGAAATTCCTTTCTAGATGTTCTCTAAGTATTTACATCAATTTTTAGGCATTTCAATGATAAGTCACAGATCAGAACAATGTTGCAATCTCATTTTCATCTACCTTGCCACACCAACCGGCATTCAAGACACTGGAGTCATACTGTCTCTTGGTATGAGATACCCTATTATGTTTACCCTAATGGGTCTCTACATTCAGAGTACATAGAAATAAACTGAAGAGATTGTTAAAGTACAGATTCTTGTAACCCAATGAAGATTTAGCAAATTCTAATTTGAACTGGAGCCCAGAAAGGTGAATTTTTAAAAGCTCCCTGGTGATTCTAAATTTTAAAACCCCTACTTTAAAGAGATAAAATATAATAATCTCTAAAGAACCTTTGAGGTGTTCCAAAATTGTCTGACTGAAAGAATATTAAGTGAATCTTTCAAATGTAATTATCTATGTAATCTTGAGTTACTACTGTTAGTTAAAACTATTTCTAAAAATCATCAGTCCCGTGTTAAGGAATATGATGGAGAGACAAGACAGTAAATCTGATGTTTCCACATCATGAGGCTGCTTTTTGCCTATCCTGAGTCAAAGTTTATGGTGAGAAAAAAATTATTTGCAAAATACTCAAGGTAAAGTCTGCACTTTAACTTCAATTATAATTATCTGTTAACTATCCTAGTTGAGTCATTTTGTACCACCTTATTTAAAATAAAACAGTCTCAATTAACTCCTAATAAATTCAGCATCTAGCACAGTGCTTAATATGTGTATAGTCCATTAACACTTGTTAAATCAGTTAATAAAAATGATTTGATTATAACTATTTCTCATTTATAGATGCTTGACTAATTTCAATCTTTCTTTTCAACAGAAAAGAAAATAAACATTCATTCATATTTCTTTTATGAATTCTAATAATTAAAGTGTTTCATTAAAATCAGTTTGTTTTAGAGATCAGAAAGAAAGTATGACAGAACCCAAATCATTTTTATAAAGTTAAAAATTATACTCATTGGAAAAAGGAATATTCTTATTTCTATAAGTTTAAATTACTGTATTAAGAGTAGAAAATCTTTTAAAATCAAACAAGTGGCTATATGTAACAACGGAGTGAGATGAACATTAAAATAGATGGATGATCCAAGGAATTTTTTATCATTATACATATCATGCATATTTCTGCATTTGTCACTCACAAACATATTTATCATTTGTAAGCATATTCTTCGTAATAATTTAATACAGCATATACATCACACATGGGGAATCTTGCTAAAATGCAGGTTCTAATTCATAGGTCTATAAAGGGGTCTGAGATTCTGAATATCTAGCAAACAAGCAAGTGTTGCTGATGCTGCTGGTCTGCAGACCACATTCTGAGTGGCAAGGATCTAAAAAACTTGGAAAAGGTACTAAATATGAACCCTGGAAATTTGGAAACAAATTACAGGTCTCTGGTGATCTGTCTGTTATGATGCAATTTATTCGCCTGCTCTAGATATCTGTGCCCTTAGCTGTAAAACAAGAGGGTTGGTGTATGTTACCAATGTTTGTTTCCAGTTCTAAACTTAGATGTGTATAGTATTTTATTTCATTTTACTACATACTTGTCTTATTTCCCTTTACTAATTTTTAAAATAACATACACAAAGGAAATATGCCCATGAAACTGTGCCAAGAACTCTGGAAGGACTTTCTCTCTATAAAGTCCTTTGCCCATTCCTCCAAGAGCTATGCAGAGACCCCTGCTGTCTAGACAAGCCACCTCAGCCACTAGCTGCTTCCAACCTGGCTTCAAATGGCTTTAGTCTCAGAGAAGTGCTCAGCAAGCCCATGGCTTTCAGCTTCCCTGTGCAGCTGTTCACAGTTGATAATGAACAGAGTCAATAATCTCTCTCTCTCTCTCTCTCTTTCTCTCTCTCTTTTTTAAACACCCATTTTCCACAAAGCCCGATTCACCTTTTAGCTATTGATGTGGAAAAGAGATATGTACCATATTATATATTGCAACATCATTTGCAAAGCTTCAAAATTGGTGTAGGAAACTTAATAAACAGTAACTTGAAAGAACAGAACATAAATGCCATAAAAGGTACTATATGTACTAGTATTTATAGTACTAGTTTATATGTACTACTACCATAAAAGGTACTAGTATTTATGTATACTTTTTATATAATAGGAAGTAGGTGTAGTTTTCGCACATATAGCCATGCATTTCTTAAATATTATTTAGACTCACCCATACAGAAATATCTTTAATTATATTAAAGCATCCTCCATGAACTATTTCTATGCTGTGTTTTTCTGAATAAAACTTAAATGAAAAACAAGTCTATAATATATTTTATGAATAATTTATGAAAATAATTCTCATGAGGTGAAACAAGATCTCCTGTAACAAATGCGTTCAATTAAAAAGAATTCTATCAGCTATCATTTCCCATTTAATAATAAGAAAGCTGATAATTTTTAGAATGATAATATAAATAGACTTGTCTAAAATAGAGCTTTTTAAGTATAAAAATTTCATTAGCTAACAACATAAAACTGTGAATTGAATATTTTGGTTTTATTCACTATGTACTTTTTCAGGTTCACTCACTAAAGACATACTTATTCTTACTACATGTTCCTCTAATGCACTGAACAGATGGCAGCTACAATATGTCGTACACAGCAGGGAAGGAAATTAGGAATGGATAGGGCACAATTCTCCTTATCCTCTCCCTTTCCATTGTTTTATTATGTTCAGTTAAGATCAAATTTGAGTAACTCGAAAATGTACAAAATACCTGATAATTATTTTTATGTAAAACAATAATGAATGCAACCCTTAATCCTAATAGTAATATATAAAATTGGCTATTTAACAATAGATATGTAAAAATATTTTTAAATCAGCATTATAATGCTAGAAAATAAGACTGTGATTATCACATGAGATATCTATAAATTCACCTATAAATCCAAATTCTCAGTAAATTGAGTGTGACTGTCCAGAAGAATGTCCTGGAATACCTTCCTACATGAATGAAATTAAAGATAGTCAATGAAATTCTGCTGGGCTAGACCCATATTAAGAATGAAAATTGGCAGGATGTCCAGTCACTGTTAAATGGCAAGATGTAGTTGAATAACCACCTGCAGATAGAACTGAAGAAATTCTTTGTGAACACAATCTACTACCAGTTCAGACAAACTGGCATTGCTGAGGGATCCTGGGAAGAAATAAGAGCTAGCAGATCACTCTGACATGCCCTTCTCAAGAGACTCTCACTAAACACACAAGCAAAAACATCACCCCAAGAAATACTGACAAGCGTTGATAAAAAAAGCTTCTCTTGACCAAATCAAAGGCTGCCATCAGGGAAAATTTTGAATCTAATTGTGTATTTACTACATCTCTCCCTTTTCATCGTGAAAAGGATGTAATCCATATACTCTATATGTCAAAGATATACATAAAATTATTTCGAAATGGAAAGAATCAAAACCAGGGAAGTCTGTGCTGCAAATCTTTCTAGAGAAGATAGACTAACATTTCAAATGAGTTAACATTTCATTTTTTTTCGTATTTCATAAAGCACCTTATGTATTTATTTCATCAGAGGCACATATCAACCTACATATATATATAGGACATGCATTATTTATAGATAAGGAAAATCACGCTAAAATCTTATGACGCTACTGTAAAATCAGATCATCTGCTTCCACTATATTATCCTGCCTCTGAATATATGATGCAAGAGGAGAAATATTTGTCTGCAGTCTGCTACAAATAACAGGAGGAAGACCAACTATGCTAAAACGAGATAGATGTCTTCTTTGAGACAAATAGAATCTCAACCATAGGCTTGGATTTAGGGGCCTCAAAAGTATGTGTGTGTGTCAAAGGGGGAAGTGTCAGCAAAACCAAAGCTGATATTTTGTTAAATGAAAGTCAGGCCTACCATTTATATTTCTGTAAGTGGTAGTATCACTTTCTTATGCAAACAGAGTAAACGGAGCATTCATGGAAGAGGCGTAGAACGTGAGTTGGATTTTTAAAGACTGATAGAATTTGAATAAGTACAAGAGAAGTAGAATGGCAAAAGTCTTTCCAATGAGATAAAATATCTGAGTGAAGGCACAGGAGCTAAAATGTGAAAGACATGTTTCTGGAACAGTAAGGAGACTGGGTTGAATACAGAGAAGAAATGAGCTCTGGGGAATAAATGGACTGGCCAGGCAACATGAACTACAAATGAGAGAGGGTTTTAACGATATGCAAGGGAAGCTTAATGGTAACACAGAGAAATTACTGGTCGCAATACTACAGATTATTTTGTAAGCCAAAATATGCAGGAATGTAAGTAATAATTGGAGTTAAAACTAGTGAAAATATTGAATTAGTGTTATTATGCCACATAAGTTTGGTATAAAATGTGTAGAATAAATCTTAACACTTAAAATATTTTCTAACATTTTAAGCGTAAAATAAAATGGCAAATGATATATCCTGTGATAGTGAATTTTTTTTAAGATAATATAAGAGACTTTAAATTGTACAGTACCTTAATGATATATTTTATCAAAGATATAATTTTTCACATCATTTCTTTTATAAATTAAATTTAAAAGTAGAGTTAAAGGGATACAGAAAAGCTAGTTGTACATAAGCACATTTTGCTTATTTTGGAAAGCCTTCCTGTCTAAATTTTCTAGATGTTTCCTAATTTTGTTTCCTAGATCGAAGACCAGCAATCATTAAGACCACTCTTTCTGTTTCCCTGTACTGCAGGCTCTGAAAGCAGACTACAGTGACTCCACTGCATTCAAGTGACTCCACTTGTTGAATGACCAGGAGAAAATTTTTAAACTCCCTAACCTCAATGTTTCCATCTCTTAAAAAGAAATAGAATCATAATGACTACATTATCTGGTAAGGATTCAGTAAGTTACTAAATATAAAATTACTCAGAACATCACCTGAAATCAATTATATTTTCATTCTCCCATAATAATTAATTTTATAGCATCTAGTAGTTATTAGCATCTTTTAGTTATTCGGCAAATCCTGATGGAGTAGCAGCTACTCGGTCAGGTAGATATCGGGACTATTATCATGGACTAAAAATAGTGAGTGGTAATTACTCCAAAATAAAGAAAAATGTAATAAAAGGATAGAGAATGATAAAGAGTATCCTAATTTATATAAGGTGCTAAAAAGACATGAACACAGACCTACATATGACAGTGGCATTTGGGCTGAAATTTGAATGACATAAGAGAGACAGCTATGCTAAGATCAGTTTTTGGGGGTAGGAGTAATATTCCAAGCAAAGGGAATCACAGAATTTAAACTGCCTGAGACAGAAATGTGATTTTCATATTTCCCCACCAAGGAGACCAGTGTAGATGGAGCTAGAGGGCAGGAAGGAGAGTAGTAGGAAATGATTACAGAGAGGTGCCTAGGGCTAGATTATGCGCAGTCTAATAGAACAGGTAAGGGCTTTGGTGAAGTGAATGAAAGGCATGAGGGAAAAGAGTAGTCATGTATGATACCTAAATATTTACTCTAATTAGATATATGTAAAATATATCAGGTAACTGTAAAATGATATTGAAAAAACATGGAGGTGTAGTATATTCATTAATTAACTCAACTTTGTAGAGGGAGAAAATTTCTCTTTAAGTTCAAAATAATTCCAACCTAAATATACAAATGTTACTCTTAAAACTTAGCAAATTGTTTCCTTTTTTTAAAGTGCAAAAGTAGCCAACAGCAGCCTAGAAAATCTCAAATAATACAATAACACAGAAGAAGACATCTTATCAAATAGAATTCCTTGTTATAAACTTACAATTCTTAAAATATCATGATATTTATTTAATGAAAGAGAAAAGACTTGATACTTTTCCTATTTCATGGAAAAGCCTGTACTAGTATATTAATTTTGCTAAAATTGTTGGCTATTCTTTTTGATCAAAAGAAAATTTAGATGGCTCCCTTATATTCAATAGAATAAACAGTTATATTATACAGGTTAAAATCTAATTCTTCAAAAGAAAGAAATAAAAGGCATCCAAATTGGAAATGAAGAAGTCAAATTATCACTTTCATAGATGACATTATTCTTTATATTAAAAATCCTAAAGACTCCACCAAAAAAACTGTTAGAAACAATAAACAAATACAGTAAAATTGCAGGATATAAAATCAATTGTACAAAAATCCATTGTGTTCCTACATACTAATAGTGAAATTTCAGAAAAAGAAATAAATTGCTTTTGCACTTATAACAAAAAAAATAACTAGGAATAAACTTAACAAAGGATGTGAAAGACATACTGAAAACTATAAGATATTATTAAAAAAATTGAAGAAGACTCAAAGAAATGGAAAGATATTCCATGTTCATGAATTGGGAGAATCAACAAAGTTAAAATGGCCACATTACACAAAGCAATATACAGATTTAATGCAATCCCCTTCAAAATCCCAGTAGCATTCAACAACAACAACAACAAAAACCATCAGATTTGTATGGAACTACAAAAGATCCTGAATAGCCAAAGTAATTCTGAGAAAAAAAGAACAAAGACAGCAGAATCACAATCCCTGGCTTCAAATTATACTGCAAAGTGACAATAATCAAAACAGCATGGTGTTGGCAGAAACACAGACACATAGACCAATGATGGATGAGAACTGAGAGCCCAGAAATAAACCCACATATAAATGTGAAAACAGATTTTATTTCTTTCAATGAAGAAAGAATATGAAGTAAATAAAGCATGTTAGCACCTATTTAATCTTACTTATGGGCACACATGTGTCAGTGGTGTTATCGTGTATAAAATTTTTGATGATTCATAATTAAAATTTTAAAAAGTGTATGTTAAAAAAAAGGCATCTTTGACAACAAAAATGCTGGAGGTTTATTACATAAAAGCTATATCAAAAGTACTTTTACACAGCTATTCACCTAACTAATAGTTATCACATCTCTATAGAAAATATTTCTTTTAAAGTGAAAGTAGCCAGAAATTTCTCCCTTTTGTTACCTATATTAATGCAAAGAAAACCAAGATGCTTCTTTCACACTGATTTGTAATGTTTATATCTTCTGTGTTGACAATTGAAGTTCCAGATTAAGTAGGTTGCTACAAAAGGGATTTCCCCTACCCTAATCACAGCAGACCGTCCTAAAACAAAGCTACAGTAACACAAATTGGCATAAAGAAAACATCAAAATCAGAATAAAAATATTCCTATTCTGAGGCTGTCTCTTCAATTCACCACAGATTTAAGCCAGAAACCTGGAGGCAAGTCTTAGACACCTTGTTCCCCTAAATCCTAAATGCTATGAATCACCACACTGTGACCTGTTGTCACTGTTCCCTAAAGGTTAGTCCACGCTTTCCCCTTCTGTCATTCCCACTGCCCTTATCCTAATTCAGGCCATTATCTCTGACAGTATTAATGAACTGCCTTCTTAACTGGCCTTATTGACTCTAATTTTTACAAATGATCCCTTTTCATAATTTAGTCAATCTTCTATTTAAATAGCAAATCTCAGGAAATGCCACGTCCCCCAGTAAAATCCTTTCCCGCTTTCCAGCTCTTCAGCTGGTTCTTCATTACCGGGTCCCTCGCTTCTCCCCATTCCCTTGGAGCTCCTTGACATGCTCTTGTTCGTGCATGAGCATTTTTGTTTGAGCTTTTTTTCTCTTTGCTCACATGTCTTTAATTTCTTCTAGGAAATTTTCCCTAAACCCTTAGTCTGGGCTAAGATTTCCAAATTCTAAGATACAGTACACACAGGCGTCCCCCATGATTCCCACATCCTGCTGTTCATGCCTTTGTGGTTCAACCTGCAATTTGCTCTAACCAATAAAATATGGCAAAGGTGATGGGATGCCACTCCTTTAATAATGTTTTATCATACAAAAGATTTTTTTTTACTGGCAGATTCACTTTATCTCAATTACTAGCTTTGAAGAGGCAAGCTGCCATGAAGTTGGTGGGCATACTGGAGTAGCCCACCTAATAAGAAACTCTGGGTGTCCTGCAGATGCTGAAGGATGTCTCCAGAAGAAACTGACATCCTCGGTCCTATGACCAGAAGGAAACCAATTCTGCCACAAACTGAGGACACTTGGAAGTGAATATCTGGCTGAGCCTCTGATAAGACTGCAATCTCAGCCAACACCTGGACATAGCCTGGTTAGACCCTGAAGCAGAAAACCTGAGAATCAGTTCCCAGACTTCCAAGCTAGAGAAACAGTGAAATAACACAGTTGTACATACACATGTAGTAGTGGGCATCATGTAAGCTACTAAATATGTGGTGATTTGTTACTGTTGAAAGATAAACTGAGGCAAAGTAAAATGCTTAAGAGTTTATTTGAGCAAAAGTAAGTAGACTCTAATTGGACAGTGTCAAATCAGAAATGGTTAGAGATACTCCACTTACAGGAGCTAGGGGAAAAACATACACAGAAGGTGCAGAAGCAAATGAAGGAAATTGATTAGCTATAGCGTAAAACCTAGTTGACTGTTTGTGATTGGTTGTCCTTAGGTTTGACTTTGTATTATGAGGCATTTGTAGGCTTAGATTTTAGTTTCATGGCATTAGAACCATCTAAGTCTAATGGCCTTCTTGTTTAATTAATTTAACATTAGACAGCCATAGATAACCAATACACTATGGTATATGGAAGTTATAACGGTGTCTGTCTCCCTGTTTTACTAACCCCTTAAACTACATGAAAAGTACTCCCAGAACAGTTCCTGACATAGAATAGGTTTGTAATTGATACTCGTTGACTTAAAAAGTTGATTTCATGTCTAAGTTAAAATCTTAATGTCATAGCAAAATTTCAGTCTTTGAATGCCTTTTAGTTTACTCAGGAGATTGACGAGGAGGGGAAGATTGCTTCAGGCCTTCCAGAGATCTATGCGGGAGCTACTAAATTTTAGTGAAATCTCATCTGAAGAGCTTCTGCTATTTTATTTTTTCATAACACTCTACTTGTGTTCCCTTTTTCAATACATATGAATCTTCAATATTTTCTTCTCTCTCTCTCTCTCTCTCAAAATATTTGATGGTTGCAACTAAAGTTTTAGCCTTTCCAGTACCAGTTTTCACTTTAGTACTCAGTATATATTTTGAACTTAATGATGCTAGGAGAATAAATAATTGATTGATAGCTATTAGATTTCTGGTTCTCTAACTGCCCCAAAGGTCATTTAGTTTCTGGTTTTTCAGGTATGCAAAATCACCGGCACTCTGGCAAGTTCTCAGGATTCCTGGATTATCTCAGAATCGTTGGTCAGTGTGGTCAATAAAATTGCCAACACATATTTCCTGTATGTTCAATAAAAATTATGCTCTAAAACATCTGGAACCATAAGGATTCTAGTCCATACAGCCTCACTTAATAAGAATACACAATTATTCCCAGTCTTCACATTTCTACCCCTGATACAAGCCTTTTTAGCATTCATGCTACTTAACCCTTCTTCTATATCTAGTGGAATATTTGTAAAATTAAGTTGAATTGGCATAAAGAGTAAAAAAAAAATGAATAAAGTATAAAATAGTCACACTTTATGTGAGATAGGGCAACATGCTTAATTTTTTTTCTCTTTGTAGAACAGATATTCTTTAATATTATATATAATATGGTACATTTCCTTTCACTTGATAATTGCAGTAAGATTTTTCACATATTAGAAGGCAAATGTGGGAAAGGGAGATGATCGGAATTTCTTGATGGTCTTATTATAATTTGAGGTAAGCAGGGAAAAACCCTGACCTTACTTGATTCTTAACTCCATATTGCTTAAGCACGCTGAAAAAATACAACACAACCCCAGCCAGTTACACTTGAAAGCATTGTCTGAACACCTTTACACTGAAAATAAGTAGATTGGAAATGTTATCAAAGTGATGGTAATGCCATAAAGGCTACATTTTATTTTGACCAAAATTAGTATAATTAAAATTACCAACGAATCTACTGATAGGGAAAAGTTTCATTCTTAAAAAAAAGTCTGCATTAAGAATAAAAAGTCCATTTTTCAGAGATTTCATGTAAAACAAACCTGCTACCATGAATTTGTGAGTGTGGTAAGACAATTCTCATTAACAGTGAAGCTCATTTTTTTGAAGGTATAACACTGAAATTAAAACAAGGCAGTGTTATGTAAGGTCTTTTGACTATAATAAAAACAAATGCCATTGTAACTTAATCATAACAAGCATTGACAAAGTTAAACCCCAAACCCTAACGAGATTGAGCAAAATCAGAAGCTAAGTGAAAGCAGATCTCTCCCAACAATTTGCCTGTGCCATGGGAACAATGTGATTGAACTCATCAATGAACAATCATAGAGGAAAAAGGATAATTGCATTTTTTTTTTCAGAAAGCATTTTGTTTCAAAATAGGAAATGCAGTTAGCATTAATATGTTGGCTAGGTGGAGGGTCGGGGGGAGAGAAGGAGCAATTGAACTATATGGATGTCTAACCAATGTACTTTATATAGTTTATGAACTATATGGATGTCTAACCAATGTACTTTATACTTGAAACTGATTAAAATAAATAAATAAATTTAAAATACGTATTTTTTTCCAAGCTACATTGCTGAGAATTACGAAAACTTCTCTAACGGTGCAGTAAGTCCTGAGGCCCCTGAGGGGAGTCACAGAAGCACTTTTCCCACAATTTTGGATCAGTATATATTGTGCAATAACAAGTTAACAGGCTACCACAAATGCAGTGGATGAACTCTGATATAATCAATACAAAAATATTTTTTTCAAAACTAAACTTTGGGAAGATATTAGATACTGAGAGCTTTATGCAAGGAGCATGTCGATCTTGCTGCTTGGAGGCAACCAAGAAAGTGTAAACCAACGTGGACAAAGAAGCAATTGTGCGGGCCAGATATGCAGAACCTGGATGATGCTCTATGTTCGCACGTAGCAGACAGGCCCTTATTTATGCTCCATATTGTTCAGCCTTCAGAATTAGCCTACCCTTTTGTTTGTTTTTTGTTTTTGTTTTTTTGATTGATAGTATAGTTGCTGCCCTAGGATCAGAATCTGCTATACCTAAATGACAGAGGCGATAGTCTGTCCTACCTGAATGACTTTGTTATCTTTCTGGGTACACAGCTAAAGTATTTTTACTAGTATTCTCCAAAGCTATATGATTGGGTAGGATACAGGAGATGTTCCTATGTCTGATGTCTTTAATATCTTGAGCAATCCCCCATCCTTTGCTTTACTTTCCATTTACAGGTTGGATTTGGAAGACCATGGTATCCTGGACATATGTTTTGAAAGTAGCCAAACATCTCTCAGCCTGAGTCCTTAAATAACCATATGGAGCAAGACACTGCCACACTCAGTCCCACATAGTGGACTAAAAGATGTGTAAGAAACAAAGTCATATTGGATTAAGGTGCTGAGTTTTGAGGGTCATATGCCACAACAATGGACACAAGCTGTGCATTTCCACTGGCTTCTAAACAGTATCTTTAAGTTTGCACAGGCTGCATGACATCCTGAATGTAAACCATTACTTCTCTGAGAATCAAGGCCTCCTTTACTCCAATCAAGTTGACCAGGGCCCTATGTACATGTTCATATCTTCCCAGGTCACACTCCACAGGAGGACATTCTTTCAAAATAGATCCCTTTAATATAGAAACCCACATCTAGAAACTCCTGTCATTGTGCTTATAGTGGGTTAACTGATCGCCTCAAAAAATTATGTCATAATGTCCAGGATTTGTGAATATTACCTTACATGGTAAAAGAGTGAGTCACCTTATATGGCCAAGGATGTGGTTAAGAATCTTGAGGGAGGAGCTTATTCTGGATTTTCCAGACGGCTCTAAATGCAATCACATGTATCCTTCTAAGGGACAGACAGGGGGAGTTTTGGGACACAGACACACCAAAGAAAGACACAGAAAGAGGAGTTAGAGTGAATTTGGAGGCAGAGATTGGAGTGATGTGACCACATGCTAAGTCCCCAGGAGCTGGAAGAAGCAAGGAATAGATTCACCAGTAGAGCCTGCAGCCCTGCTAATACCTGAATTTCAGGCTTCTGGCCTCCATCTTTGGGAGAGAATATATTTTGCTTGTTTTAAGCCACCTACTTGGTGGTAATTTGTTACAGAAGCCATAGGAAACTAAACAGTGCACCTACCTAAAAATGCAATGTCCTTAGAAACAGGCATCACTTTATGTCTAGCTATGTTCCACTGAATGCTGCAATTTTGAATTTTCAAGATCTAAGTCCCACTTGAAGCCAAGAAAATACTTTTCATGAAACAGATACCATACCATATTCAGGTGGTACAAACATGAACAGTACTCAAGTATGCTTTTCCAGAACTCAAAAGTCAAAAGGGGAGATAGCACATACATAAACGATTGCATAGTACAATGTGATGTACTGTATGACCTGTAGAGTACTGATCTAGATAAATAATCACTCCCCTTGGGGCACCGAGGCCTCGGTGCTCTGCCCTGAACATGCCAGGCACAGTCCCACCACAGAGATTTTGCATTTGCCGTACAGCTGGCTCCCCTGTCTCCTGAAGTTTTTGCACAGATGTCACCATCTAAGCTAATCTCTCATGGACCACCCTATGCTATGGGAATCTGCACCTGTTCTTCCTTGGCCCTTTGAAAATTTTCATCTCCCTACTCTGATTTATTATTTTTTATAAAACTCATTATCACTTCATAAACTTCATATATATACATACACACATACATATATCTATATATATATCACTTCATAAACTTTATATATATACATATGTATATATATGTGTATGTGTATATATGTATATATATGCGTGTGTGTGTATATATATGTACACAAGTATACACACACACACACACACACACACACACACATTACACATGTAGCTGTCTATGTTCTGTGTTCTCCAGAGGCAAGTGCAGGGATCCTTTAACCATTTTTGTCCACTGTTCCATTCCTAGCACTTACAATCATTCCTGGTGAAAAGTATTCAATAAGTTATTTTCAACTAATACTTGTGTTGTGTTTAATAATAAAAAAATTCCTATTTAAATGAACTCCTTCAAGTATTGAGTGGATTCACATCATCTAACTATAATATCCTACTTCTCATATAGGTTAAACTAGATAAGCATTGTTTCAAATGAATTTGAGTACACTAATTCTTAAATTACCACAATTTATGAAAATTTAATATAAGCAAAAATTACTTAAAGAAAATAATAGAGCCATGATATTGCCCTGGTAGCTTAAGGCAGAAAAGTTGTAAATGGCTAGTGAGTTACAACTTCTAGTCAGCCTTATAAAAATGTCAGGGTCAACTGAAACACAGCTCAGTGGTTACAATATTAAGGTGAAACCCAGCCTTTTCTTATAGTCTGCAACACTATAACACGAATATTTTACTGACATGGTGCCATAGTACATTCTTCAGAACTGCAAATTAAGTCTTACTCTAGCCAGTAGCTAAGAAAAAGAATTTCTATGAAGCACTGCCGATAAAGGGAGTGGGGAAGTGGAGGAAAGGGAACCTTCTTCCAAGATAGCTTCCATCAACATTTTAAACTTGGTATTTCTTCCTGCCCACATGTTAACTGCCGTATGTTCTCTCTACTTTCCTTCCTGTCTTCTCTCTATATAAATATTTTATATTCATATAATTTCTTTATGCACTCTATGTCTTAAAGATTTTTAAACAATAATTGAATTTGAATAAAAAATAATTTGAGGTGTTGGAGTAAATTAATAAATATGATTATGGGCTCTGAGAAGATAAACAAATACTGGGTATGAGTTTCATGGTATTTTCTAGTACCATTTCTCTTGTTAATTGCAATAAATGTATAGTAATTAAAAGAATTTAAAAAGAGGTCTATATTAAAAAGTAAGATACAATATCAACAGCAGCTAATAAAAAATGCAAATGAAGAAAATAAATCATAAAGTCACACAACCAATGTTCAAAGACCTGAACTCTGTTTCACATATTCATGCGGTCCTTGTGTGAGCACAGTAGCAGGAGGGTAGTTAGGCCCTTAGCTGCCCGCCCCCAAATTATTCTGGAGTGAACCAAGAAAAAGAATTCAGAGGCAAAATTAAAATTAATAATTTAACATATAACTAAACTAATGCATCATTCAATAAAGAACAATGTGGAAAAAATAGACTCATGAATCCCTTAGCCATCACACACTTAGTGATAAACATTTTTTTTATTTTAGATTATGCAACCTGCATTTTCAAAAGGTAAAATACATCACCCTCAAGTTCAAGTGGCAATGATTCACTTTCTGAAGTTTACTACATAGGATAAAATCTTTTTCCAAACTTACACAAAAGAATTAGTAAAAAAAAAAAAAAAAAAAAAAACATAGAAATAGAGGATGTCAATGACAAATTATTGTAGAATAATAATTTATCAAAAAGTTAGCTATACTTGAACTTAAAATGTATATTATTATATTATTATTAGGCCTAGTAGCAATAAAGAAAAGGCAATATGTTAACTCAACTATCTTTTATTTAGGAATAAGAATCTTAAACTAATTGTTAAGAGTTATTGGCCCAGCCCCATGAGAGGGAATAAGGGAAAAACCAGTATGAATAAATATGCCACATCTAATTAATTTTCACATCACATACTCACACACTCACACACACACACACCCCATGAAACTATAATTTAAGTCATTGTCAAGTAAATGGCATGGGTAGTAAATGTTATAGCATTCAAAATATTTTTTAAAAATTTAAGTAAACTATAAAATTTTGCAGAATTTGAAATCCAGCTTTCCTTCTGAAAGAAAATGAACATTACAGTATTTTTATGTCCCTTTAATTTCTCCCATGTGTTTTCTAAATAAATAGCTTTAAAAATTCAGGGAGGTTTATATTTTAAGAGAATAATAATGAGAATAATATTTTAAGAGAATAATAATAATAATAATAATAATAGTAAAGTTTTTGTTTTTGTTTTTAATGAAAGATCCCACTAAGTGAATAAGTTAAAGCAATCAAAATATCCTAGAAAAACAGCCATACCAAGTGGTATTTTAAAGCTCCTGTGAAGTTGAGAGAATCTATAAATTTAATAAAATTAGAAATGTGAGTAATAATTAGTAATAAAAAAAAATTTCAAGAATAATTGGTAATCCGCCGAGGAATTTCATAGTTTAAAGCCGTTCGGGTTCCACGTTGCTGCAGTTATTCCCTAGAATATTCCTGAGACTATGATCATCTTTTAACATGTTTTTTTAACCAGGGTAATGATGTCACACATAGCACAGTTCCTATGTTCTGTGCAATCCAAGTGCATGAGTGACCATGTGCTGACATACACTGTTTACAGATAAGTGCAAGAATGAATAGAATAGATAGGATAGAAATGACAGATGTGTGTGTATGTGTAAATAAATATGATTAACAGACGTCACATTTTTATCCTATAAGAAAAATAAAATCATGGTGAAAAAATAATCATTAAATATTTATTTTAGGCACTGGTATTGATCGAATCATAAATTTTTTTTTCTGCTCTGAGATATTGGCTTTGGTTATTGGTTTATTGTTTGTTAATTTCAAACTGATGTCAATTCGTGTTTTAAAAGTTTTGCCAAAAATACACATGTAAGTATGAAAGCATAACTCCTATTATTTTTCACAACAGATATATTAGTATTTCTAATGACTATAAAACATTAGGTATATTCCGGTCATGACATTTTAGACATGACACAGATTAAAAAACAAAACATCTCAAAACTACTGTATAAGACACGTTGTGCAATAGCTATATATCAAATGGAAACACTGGTACATGTTGATTTTTGGGGGAGCTTTATTCAAGATTTTCTGTATTCCATAGTAATAAACTTGCAATGACATAAATATAGATAATTTTTCATATGTGTGATATCATATATTCATATAAAGTAGGTGTTACTTTAAAAAATATTTCAGTGTAAAATATGTAAGGAAATTAGATTATATTTAAATATCTAAAAACTACTTTTATTTTAAGTCACCATTACATTGAGCTTCAAATACAAACTTAACATTCTATTAGTATGGGTTAGTACACACAATTGTACACACAATTATCAAGGAATTATACATTCATTCTAATATTTTTTTTTCTAGAATTAGTGTACAATATTGTCAAGTGCCTTTGGAATAGTTAATAATATGATTTATTGAATATTTATCAAGTTCATCACATGATATATTTTTAAATTTATTGTATTCCTGGAATAAAATCCCATGGTTATATTGTTATATTATTTTGCTATATTGCTGAATTAATTCTACTAATATTAGAACTTTTACACTTTTTATGTCGGCACCACATGCACAGCACAGTGGTAAACACTATTTCTTGCCTCCCTTGCCTAAATTCTTTCTAGTTCTCACAGAGAACAGCAGAAGAGTGAAGCAACATTCTGCACGGTGCTGATGTGAGAAGCTGCTCCTGTACTCACCTCCACCAAGAGCAATCATTACTTGCGCGCGCGCGTGTGTGTGTGACATTGCTATTCTGATTTTCTTTGGGGAGATGACTTTCACTCATGTTCTGCTTATGTAACCTAGATGAGGCTGAATCCCTCCTTCGAGATGTGCACTTATAACGCTCCAATCTCATGGTTCTCAAAGTATGGTCTCTGATCCCAACTTCGGCATCATCTAAGAAACTTTGAAATGCACATTACTGGGCCCTAGTCGACCTGTGGTCTTAAAGCCTGGTTCTATGTCTTTTAACAAGCATTTCTAGTAATTCTGAAGTCTACTAAAAGTATAAGAATCCTAGTTTAGAGTGATTATTTTAGAAATAGTCATTGAGAGTTAACCCTGAAACTTCAGAGGAAACTTATGGAAATGAATGCTCTTTATTCTCATGTGGCTGAACTACAAAAAACTGAAAGTCTCTAAGTTTGGAGCTGCTATGTGGCCATCTTGTCTTCGATTAAAAAGAATGTGCTTGGGAATAAAGCCAAACAGAGGAAATCAGAGCTAAAGGAAGTCAAAGATGTTTTATAATAATGTTTAAGCATCTGATTTCATTTAGTGTTTGAAGAAACACCACAGTTCTTTTATAATATGAAGGCTTTTTTTGTTTTTAAGCCAATCTGAGTTAGATTCCTGCATCATAATACTCCTCTATCCTTTGAAAATACAAGTTTGTTGCATTTTGTATGCTATCCAATGTATTTTTCCCTATGGGCCTAATTTAGGGCCTATGAAGTTGGAAATTAGAGAAACAAAACTATTGTCCGAGAATTGTTACAGGGAATCACACATAAAACAAATACAGGCAAACTCTTCTTAAAGGAACTACTGGATCCAGGCCATGAGGGCTTCACTATGACATAACGGAGTTTAAACATGTGAAAAGAAATAATATATCATCTAAAAAACAGCTTTGGTTGTCTACAGAGGCACAAGAAAAGGTGTTAAGGCAGCGAATATTGACAGGACCTAGGCAAGCAATCTCTGAGGAAAGGAACACTTGTATAGGGTACCAACCGTGCTGTCAGGTGGCAGATGTGTCTCTATGATAGGTATAGGTATAGCTGAATGAATGTAATGGCATTAATATATTTAAACCATATAATAAAGTCTGCTCCAGATAGAAAGTTAAATAGTGGGAGGGATGATCAGTAATATCTTCAAGAGAAATTTATGAAAAAGAAATAAGTAGCAGCTATCTCATAATCTTCAAACCTAACTTTTGTGTATTAGTATTACTAGGCTTATATGAAATATTAACATTACCCAAGCTGATAAGTGGCCCTTAGTAAATAAGGAATTCATCTAATTCACATAGTTTCACTGATATGTGTTTTATTAAAAAGCCTTAATTACATCTGAATTAAGGTCTATTATAGAGCCTTAATTATATATGAAAGTTCTATTATAATCCTTGGTTAATTAGCATTCCGTTAGGTCACTAGGGAACTACCTTCAAAGTCTGCCTTCTTTAATTGTTTTTTTGGTTAGCTTCTAGAACTACAGAAGTTGGTGGGTAGGAGAAAGATATAGTCTTGTCTAGAATAATGGAGAAACAGATATGTCTGTTATTACAGAATTTAAAGAATTTGCAACTATGTTATTCACGTATTCTCTCTGAGGAATTTGCTTCTGAAGAGGAAACTGTGATAGACTCAATCTGATTTGGATCAGAAATGCAAATCACAAAAATATAAAGACCTCAAAGGCTCTGTTGAGATTTTCTGAGTAGGAAAGCCATTATTCTCATTTCTCTCATCTCCCACATTAATCATCTTTCTTCCTTAGCAGTACTGGTTCTGATAACCTTAAGCACTCCCTGGGTGGATGGTATAGAAAGAAGACTTTTTTCCATTCTTTCACCCAAGCTTTGTCCAAGGGTTCTTTGGAGATCTGAAAAGCTTGGATATTGAGGGAGTATTGAGAGACCTGGGTCAGTAAAAAGGTGACTTTTTATTAAGAAAATGAGAAACTGAATTGTTAATCTAGAATACATTATCATCTTCTGATAATTGAAAAGCAAATTAAAACTATTCCTCCTAAAGTAATGTTCAAGTAAAAAGTTTGGCAATAAAAATATCTTCGAAATACATATGTACAAGTGCTAAACAGATTAACTTTCTTACGACTTTGACTTGGGGCTTAAGTTCCGGGTTTAAAATATTAAAGGGAGTCAGTAGTACAAAACATAGCAAAGATTTAATAAGATAAAAGTCAGGGTACAAGTCAAGTTCATATCTTAAAACTCCTATATTCGTGCTACTTTCATCATTCAAGGAGAATGATTGATTCCAATGCATTTCAACAGTTTAGATGAAAGAACATATAAACCTTTGAAGTTACTATTCTGCACAAATAGCTTTTCTAAAAATGAAGCTATGATAGCTTCTTCCCTGTCATGAGAAGTATTGCTATTATAATAGAAAAATACGACAGCTTCTATATAAAGTAGAGAAAATTTTAAAAATACAAATATCTGCAAATTATGTTTTTTCAGTATCTCCATTGAGTGTTTTCAAAATATTTTAGCCCTCTAAACTAATTAGTTTGTTTATATATAATCAATAAATACTCCTTTTTCAAAAAATAAAATATCACAAAAGTAAAACACCAATAAATCCTTGGAGATTGCTTGTTAATACATACGTACATACATATATATATATATATCCATTTTATTTTGTCTATAATCTTCTAAAGAGAAAAAAATATTTTTTTTCTTTATAGGTCTATTTTTTCCTGTAATTCATTATTTTTTTCATCAGTTATAATAGACACATCTGGTTTCAGGAATCAGGAAGCTTACGAGTATAAAAATTATGTAAAAACAGAAGTGCAAGTACCTTGAGAAATAGCAGATACTGGAATTCTTAGCACCCATTTTCAATAATCTATTATAAAGGATTTTTCCTCATCTGTGGAATATCAATGATGAAAAAAATAACTTGTTACTTTCAATGACACTAAACTATATAGAGCAAAAGTTGAAATGCTATATAAGTGCCTTTTGTTTTGAAAATACTTATTCACTTTAACACAGTCTTGTGGCACAGGTGCAGAAATACTAAAATAATACATCTAGGGAAAGAAAGTGTAATGAAAAATGTCCTTTGCTATATGTTGTTGATAGCCCTTGAGTATCGGACAAATGATCTAGTTTTCACTGAAGTGTTTATTTACAAATTGAGGGGAAAGATAAAAGATAAAAAGCATTTTGTTTAGAATCACTCCCTTTAGTATTCTCAGTACCACGTAGTCAGAGCAGGGCCAGAACATTCTATCTCTGTGCACAGGTGGATTCAGGGTCAACCATTCCAAAGTAGGCATATGCGGGATGAGGGTCACCTAAAGGGGTGAACTATAAACAATTATGCACACATGTATGCATTTATTTACTTGATAAGCCATGTCTAATCAGAAATCCTAGTTAATAGTGGGCAGGGATAAAGCTAGAGTCTCTCGTCTTCCAACGCTCAAATATCACATAAAATTATGCTGAGTTGTTAAATAATTATAGTAATAAGTAAGAAGCTATGTGAACATAAATTTTAGTGGAAAATTCATTTCAAAACAATTCAATTGTAAAGAATGCCCATGTTATTTTTTTTTATCTTTTAGTATCTGTATTGATATGTTATCAATGAAATTGTTGCAGTAAGTAACTTATAAACATAAATGTCCCGATAGATTGATAAATGTAGAAATATAAAAAGGTATTCATTGCACAATAATATTAAACATAGAAAAAAAGGGCAAGCAGTGAGCATGCTCAGTCTTCAGTTTACAAGTTGAAAATAAAAGACACTATCGGATCATGTAAAAATACTCTCACGCCTTGGGTAAAAGTTTTGGGTGAATCTCTAAAACCACAATTGTAGCTTTTTAAAAAAATAATTTCACTTTTCTAGCAGTTAGTGTATTAAGTGTTATATTGTTCACAATTACGAAAGTCTTGTCATTATCAAATAAATTTTCAGTATCTTCAGATTACACTGCAAATGCTATTAAAGTAGTTTCCCACTCTCCTGCTTTTTTTTTTTTATTGTGATTGGTTATTTGACAATGATTATTCCTCTCAATAGGTATAACATGGCCTTTTTTTCCTCCCCAAGAGGCAAATATTTCATATGGAATTATCAGAATATCTCAAAGGGAGATTTCTTGGTCTAACGATTATCTCTGACTGAGCACACAGTAAGTGGTCTTTTTACTATCTATCCCTGTTTACTTATGTCACATGTGTGCTACCATTAAAGTCTTGTGGTCCCTGGTGTTCTGATTATTTTGCCAGTGTTGGGTTTCTTCTGTTATTTTTATTATTTGCTTTGCATCTTATATACTTTTAAATTCTTTATAAGAATACCAAGGAGAAGAAATCTGAATTTAATACTTTTAATCATCTAAGGATTTAAATAATATGTATTGTTACATTTCAATTTCAAACTGTTCAAAAAAAAAAAAAAAGAAAGCCGAACCATTTATCAGCAATGTAATTCCTGAATATTGAAAATAAATTGCTAATGAAGAGGACATATCACATCATTAGCTTTTTTAATGTGTTCAATCCATACTTTTCAAAAATAATATGCATTATTTAATTAATTTATTATATAAACCAGGAATGTAGTCTCTGAAAAGATACTGCTTCAGTGACCGTAATGCTCAGATGTTTGTGGAAAGTAAAGTTCATCTATGTCTTCTGATATTGTTCAAAATTCCCCCCCCCATTTTCTTATATTGTGAAGTTTTTACTCTTTATTTTCATTTTTAAGAACCTATATAGAATTACATTACGAATGGCTTGTTATGACTATTTCTAAAGAATCAGTCAAGAGCATCAAAATTGTTCAGTGTGGCCTGTTATTAATTATATAATCATTAATTAGTTAGAAATATCTAAATACATTCGTAAAACGAGGAGCCTGGTTGTAGGAGGAAATATTGTTAACATATATTTGCATTATAGCCCATTGTCAGATCTGTAAGACACTTTCACTAGCTGAACTATGAAAATAATTATAATGCACATTTACAAAACCGTTTTCCTGCTATCTGCCTTGTCCAAATTAGACCTGGCCATTAGTGCTTCTTTCCAATATATTGGGTTGGATGCTCTGGATAGTTACACCTTCCCTTCTCTTTTCTGTCCACCTGAGTATAGTTTTAGTTCCTTTTAAGAAAACATATCTAGTTCCTCAATAGTTACTTTAATCTACTTCTAAACTTTACCTTATGCGTGTTAATGGCTTCCAATCATAATAGGAAAATGTGCCTGAGACATGAATGTACATCAAATATCACTTCTAACCTTACTAAAGAAAATATTTTACAACCTTTCAAATTAAAAGAAATGGGAAAAAGTCACACTCCTACTGCGAGAAAAATAACAAAAACGAATTTGACAAATGCTGTTTTAATTCCAGAAGAAATATAGTTCAGAACACCTAGAAGACCTCAGTGTATTAATACAAAGCATCTATTTTAGTAACTTATCACAAAAAAAAATTATATGATGAGTTCGTTTTTCATAGTTTCATGGAAAAGATATGCTTAGTCTAATATTTTAAGATGAAGCAGAAAGATTCAAAGTAGAATTAATAATCTCATCCAAAATAGATTTATCAAGAATCTATCTGGTGACTAATAAGAATTGGTTAAATTAAAATGATATATTCCTTTTCTCAGTTACCAATAATTTAAAATATCAAAGAATAAAACATTTTGAAGTATATGGATTTTTACATCAATCATCAAAGTAATCTTTACAAAACCAGTAAAATACCCAAAATAAATGTTTGAAAAATCAATGTTTGTATTATAACAATAATGGTTTCAGATTCCCCATGAAAAATAAAGTTTAAATGAAATATTTATCACTCTATATCACTATAGGGGAAGTGTTATCATGAGAAGCAATGTTGTTAACATATGTTTGCATTACAGCCCATTATCATATCTGTAAGACACTTTCACTAACTGAATTATGAAGGTAATTACAACAGACATTTACAAGACTGTTTTCCTGCTATCTGTGCATTCTATACTACAACAAAATGGCATATACATAGATCCTGTTAGTACTGAGATTAGGTAAGTCTATTTCAGATGCCTCTTAACTCTTTCCTTATCCTCTTTCCCCCATGACATCCCTGGATGTCAAAATAATTTTCTGGACTGGAATCAGCACACATACAGCAAACTCTATGTCTGACTTTAACTTCTTTTCTCTCTGTCTCATTGACATTTTCCTTCAAGGGTCTTATTTCTTCAGGATGAGAACTGAAGGGAATCTTAGTTCCTGATGCCCCAGGAGGACTGGAGGTAGCTTGATCCGTTTACTTCCTATTGTGATCAATGGCATTTTGTAGAAATGGCATTGCTTACTAAATGATAGAATTAGAGTAACTAAGATGATTTAATGGAAGTATTAGAGACTCAAATTGCACTCTTACTCTCTGAGCATTACCGGAATATATTATGAATGATCTGTTAAGGAATATCTGTGAACCAAGGACTTAAAAAATGGCTAAATGAAATTTTCAATCACTAAAATTATTTATAGAACTATAAAAGATAACAATTGGATAATTTTAGTACAAAATGTAACCTATAAAAAATTAACATGGCATATAGATATTAAAAATGGATGCCAATCTAGTGATTAAAAAACAATTCAATCATTCTAGTAAAATATATTACCCAAATGTTACAAATGTTACTCCAGTAAAAAATATCTAAATGTTACTGTAATTAATTAAGAAATCCACCAGAAGTTAGGATTGTTGTTAAACTATAAAAATGCATAAACAGGACCTCAGTGTTTAAATAAGTTTCCACTTTTTGCAAGCTCTGGCCTTATTAGTCCACTCAAAATATATAAAGTGGTGAATGGGAAAAAAATGAATATATATATATGGGCACTTTGTTTTTGAGTTGTCTTTATTTATTTTATTTTATTTTTATTCATTTTTAATTTATTTTTTAATTGAAGAAATGATTTAAATTTGTTTCCCTCTGTCTACCTTTGTTTTGTTTTTAGAATCTAAACTCCTGTCATTTAAAACTTGGATCTTTACCATTTAATTTTGCAAGGCGTTTCAAGCTAATCATGTTTTAATGTGGTTATTGAATAAATACTTTTGATGGTTAAACAGAGGACATTTCACAATATCCACAAATCAATTAATGTGATATACCACGTTAACAAATCAAAAGATAAAAACCATATAATCATATGGATAGATGTAGGGAAAGTGTTAGACAAAAGCCAGCATCCATTTATGACAAAGACTCAGTAAAGTGGAAACAGAGGGAACATACTTCAATGTAATAAAGGCCATGTATGAAAAACCTACAGCTAACATCATACTCAATGGGGAAAGGCTAAAAGCATTTTCCTTAAGATAAGGAACAAGACAAGGATGCCCACTTTCACCACTCCTCTTCAACACTGTATTGGAAGTCTTAGCCACAGCAGTAAGACAAGAAAGAGAAACAGAAGGCATCCAAATTGGAAAGGAAGAAGTAAAACTCTCCTTATTTGCCAATGACACGAGAGCACAAAGATAAATTATTTATATCTTATAGAGTCATTCTTTTAATTTTGTCTTTTTTTTAAAGTCATTATATTTTTTTCAACTTATTTGTCTGCATTTTATTTGACCATTTATACAGATTTTTTCCTCATACAAAACCGACTTGCAAAAAACACACTGAAAAATCTGTGCCAATGGGTCAAGTGAGCACAATTCAGCATATTAAAAAGAATAATAGAAAAATGGTAAAGAAAGGAAAGTAAGAAAAGGAATAGAAATAGCCTAAAAAAAAGCAGCATTTTTTGTTTGTTTTAGATGGGGTAATAAATGACTATAAAGCTTTAAGCTAGTCAATTGTTTCTAGGAAAGAATGTTACTTTAAAAGGGAAAAAAGCTATTGATTTATAATAAAGTTTACAGAAGACATTTATTTATGTATTTACATTTCTTTGTTTTCTATTGATAAATTAAGAAATTATCATAATTATGGTCAATATTCCAAAATTCAGAAGCCATTGCCAATATTTCAGAATCATAATTAAATAAAGTAGTCAAACTCTTTGTCTTTGATACATTATTCTTTTAATCTACAGCAAACAGTAGTCTGCTTCAATACTGAATACTTATAAGATAATGATTTGGCTTATAATGCAATCAATACTCATTAAAGATTTAACAAATAGAAAATATTTTAATATAATACATAATGTTATAAACGCATACATGTTAAGACCCTTCTAAAGAGATTTGCTTCAATTACTTGCTTTCCCACTCCTTTCCATTCCAAAATGTCTAATGCAAACCTTAAAGTCAAATATTTGTAAAATAACATTGGCAAGCTTCCTATGCATAGATTTTCCTTCTGTTCTCAGTTACATTAGGCCTTTGGGGTGCACAAAATGCTTAACAGTAATATATTTACTATGTTTTACAATATGTGCAAGAGCTTAGCAAGTAAACTCATTATGTTTACTTTTCATATTAGATGAAGCCATGAAAACAGAAGGTGATTTTTAAATATGATATATTTCAAGGTAAAAACCAGCACAAAATTATAGAGTATTTTATCACAAGACCCTATCTCTGATTTTCTATCTTTTCTAAACTGAGCCATCTATCATTTAAACAAGATACAGTGGTTTCAAAGTACGATTTCCTATCCCTTACAAACTTTTTCCAAACATCATAGTCATTAGACTTCTGGAAAAATTTCGCTTCTTAGTTTTCATCTCTCACTCTTTAGGAGAAAAGGATTTCATTAAGTTTCTAATTATTTAGTCAGAGTAGTAAGAGCTTCCATTGGATTATATTAGTCTTCCTGCTCATTTTTGATTGTGTGGACAGCTTTAATAATTGTAACACAGAATGACATAATATAGTTCATCTTCATGAATACTTTCTCTGCCCTATTTTGGGAAAAGATAAAATTCAGAACAAGAACATTAATTATATATGCCTTGATGTTAAGGTGTTAGAAGCAATTATTTTAAAACTATCCTATATATTGTTAGGTATTGTTTCCCCTGTGTGTTCTTCTAAAATAATTTAAATCATGTCCACATCTAGGTTAGCCATACTGTCTAGTTATGGCTTTCCTGCTGCAATATGACTAATAATCCTGTAATGGAGTATACGTTGAAACTAACCTGCCTACTTCCATTTCTTGTAACTTAGCTCACTTGCTATAATAGCAATTGCCAACTTGTCCTTTTCATTTCTCTTTCTACCCATTATCTGTCCTGATTCTTATGTCCATTCAAAATACCACTTGCTGATTCTCCTTGCTTTCAGCCTCAACCACCTTGATAAAATTACTGCATGTTCTCACCAATCATCAAGCCATCAGAGTTGCTTTTAGTCTCCTTTATATGATGAATCTGCTCTGGATGATGATGAATCCAGCATTCATCATTCTTCTTGACTTTACTACACTTCCAAATTTATAGACATCTGAATTCCTAACACTCCTCACTTCTTATTCTCTGGGATAATGTGCCCTCCCACATCTCTCTATATTTTATCTCTTGAATAAAAAGGGGTGCTGTTAGCATTTTGCTTATGATTCCACATATTTTTACTGCACATAACTCATTCTTCCTAAGGCTTCAACTAAGTAGACCATGGAAAGTAGATCTCCAGCCAACACCTCTCTGGCTTGAGTTATGTATTTCTCGCTACCTATAATAACACTGCCCCATGAAGTTCAGCCTATATTTTCAAACTTAAATAAAACTGAATTGGTCATATTCTGATTCATCTCTCTAAATTTTCGATAGCAATACAATCTTAGAGATTTATCAGAATCGTGAACTTGCAAGCATGTTTTTAATTTCGCTCACTTTTATTTTCAGAGTCCAATCCTTTACCTAGATTTTTTTTTCTTCTCAGAGTAGTTTGTTGAAGACTATAAAACTTTGGACAATATTATTTATTTTCTTACAAAATATAATTCCCATATTGTTATATCAAATCTCTCTTCTTTGATAATTAGCAGATATCTTGAATGGTATCTCGGAATCCAGTTTAGAATTGCAGAACAAATTCTAATTCAGGGAGTCCCTCTGCATCATCATGGGTCAAGCTGGGAGCTCCAGAGATCTGAGGAGGTTTGCTTATTCTGTGCTCTCCCACTCAGCACCTGGAAGAATTCAGAAGCGATGTACATCGTCTGGTCCTGAGATGCTTCCCGATTGTCCTGCTGTCCCCGATTGTCCAGGAATAACTGCTCTGATTATACAGGAGAGTAGTGGAAGAGAAAGAAGGTAAAATAGGTCTGTAATTAACTTAAGTTTTAGTCATCTCCTTGCTGGTTTCATGGCTTCTCTGGCTAGCGTCTCAGGGTTCAGAGGCTCGTTAGAGGCAGGAATCCAGTTTCTGGCTCCTGAGGAGTACTTGTGCATCCCACAGAAGATCCTAGCAGGGCCAACAAGTCTCAGTTCCATGATTTGGAAGGCAGCTCAGCCATTTTCTTTACATCCTGCCTCCTGTTCCGCATCCTACAAACTCTTGTCCACAGGATTTCTTCCGTATCTCTTCTTTTCAATCTTCCTAAATACAGTCTGTAAGATGAGTTGAATTTACTCATTTAAGTGGGATCGATAACACTTTTTAGTAGGCCAAGTACCGTCACTAGTTCTCCAAAGTTTTGTTGCTCCCTTGGCCCGACTTTAAGCCATAACTAACAATTTTATCATGGTTCATTACCCTTTAATGATAGTGTCTCAGAATTTGTTTATCTTTCCTTTGCTTTTTTCCAACCCTTCTGGCCTATTTCAGACATTTTGTACTGTGAAGCCCTGCCCCGTTGTTTTACTTTCCTTGTTATTAAATTCAATTATTTTCCACTGTATCCTTAATCAAGTCCATATTTTCTGAAACATATTCAAATCTTTCAATCATTAGCCTTTTTATGAATTATATACTCATGAAATTCTGATGAGATCATCTAACCTTGGAACACTCTTCCTATATTTTAAAACTCCTCAACTTCTTTGTAATTTCTAAATCAATTTCAGTCTCAACTGATTATTTTCTTGTATTACCCAAGGATGCATTTGCCTTTAATAATAACCTAATTATCTTCATATATAGTTCCCTATATCTTTAAACAAGTTATGAGATTCTCAAAAAAAAAATAAGTATGTTTTCTGATATTTCAGAATAGCACCAAGCATGAGACTTGAGGAATGGTTTTAAATAAGAGGAAGTTTTAGCATGAATTACATATTACCACAAACGATGAATTTCAAATTAAACTCAGATGATAGAATTTTGTTGTACTAAATGTGACGTGATGTGATTATTTGGAGAGTGAAAATATTCAATAATTATTGTTATGATACTACATTCCATAACCCTCATTTAGCCTAATGATTAGAAATGTCTGATATATTCAGAGTACAAATCGAAGAATTAAATGATCCACTGTTCTTCTTAAGCATCCACGTTACAAGAGCAGGCATGGGCTTATTAAATGATAAAGACATAAGAGGAAAGTGAGGTGTGGAAGAAAATATTTTTTGTTGTGAGAGGTAATAACAGAAATTGCTGAAGAAATTCTATCGAAAATAAAATTATTCAAAATAAATATCTTAATGAAGATGATGCAATAAATAAAATGATTTTTAGCATCAATTGTCCATATTTGTATAATGGGTTCCTTTTGAGTTTCTGAATAGAAAGAGGCCCAAATATTAGCAGATGTTTTTTTAAATAATAGAGTTCTCAAATTTAAATTCCTAGTATTTAGTTTTTCTTTTATATTCTGTATGTATATTATACATAAATACATGATTTAATAATGTGAATGCTGGCTGATGTGTTAATTCCTAAACGGTAAATTTCAGGAAAAATCTCTGAGCTACATTTTCCCAAAACAGAATTTGTAATATAAATTTTGCCATCTATTTTCATATCTGCAGAACTAGACTGTGATACATCAAATAAAGGATTTACCTGCTGCTAGGGAAATGGCAAGAGCCCTGACATCTCCACTTTTATTAGTTTTCTAATTTTATTTCCAGACTCATAGCTTATTTGATAGAAAGTAAGGTTTCTGGTTCAGTGATATAGGAAAAACTCTGTAAATACAGAGAGCCGTAATGTAACCAAAAGATTAAAAAAGTTTTGAACGAGGACAGAAATATTTTTTTTTCAATGCTTCTCTTCTTTAGGAGTATCTCACTTTGAAAGATTTTACCTAATGTTATTGGAAAATACAAAGAGTAACTTTTCACTGCTAATAACATTTGTAATTTTTGAAAAAAATGATTCATTTCTTGAATGATTTAAAACTTGTGTTCATCATGAAATAGAAATACACTTAATCATTACAAATATTTAAACACCATTAACAGAAAAAATGCAGTTTTCCTTTGTAAAAATATCAGAAATAAAATAATATAAATTCCTTCAATCTGTTCATTATATTTAAAGTGTTTGACTACACACAAAAAAATGTATATTAAAACTTATTTGTTTGCCTTCTTTGTGCCAAGACAGCGAGCGTTCCTGTACATAAAGCAATTACTCAGGAACAATTTTTTAATAACAGCTGATACAAAATCCAACCTACTACTATTTTGACTGTTGTGAAAAACAGATTCTAAGGGAATACATTTATTTTGTGGCTAAGTACATGATGCCAAGTGGTTATTATATTTGTAGTTTGACTGTATCTTTATTTGAAAATCTTTAAAATTATTAGGTGAAATGTAGAAATATATCAACAAAATGAGATCATATTGAAAAAAAAACAAGAATCAACAAAAAAATTCTGTAATCAAATGCTAAATGGCGAGAAATGAGTACCATTATTTTCTTTTTGAAACTTTCCTCTCTGCCGTCATTCCAGGTGCTCTAATAAACCATTTTATCACTGAAGAAAAATGTCCTGCACCCATCTAATCACTTTTCTCTTAAGAACTTATCCTTCATAATTTACTTTTCTTTCTTTTTTCCCACAGGTTTTTCGTTCATAGTTGATATAATGTATGTACGATAATATCTACTTTTAAGTGAACAGTTTGATGAGTTTTGGTAACTGTATATTATCATCTAACTACCGCTACAATTAAAATATTGAACATTTCTAGCACCCATGAAAAAATTCCTTTGTGTATTTTGTATTCAATTCCCTTTCTCAACTCTCAACTTCAAGCAAACATTGATTTGATTTCTTTATCAATAATTTTGCCTTTTCTAGGAATTTATATAAATGGAAACAATGTTTAATCTTTCTTCTCATTTCTTTACATAGAATAATCCTTTTGAGATATCTGTAAGTTGTCTATGTATCAAATTTTGTTCTTTTTTTATTGATTAGTATTCAACAATACAAATATAACAAAAACATTCTCATTCAATAGTTGATGGATATTCGACTCCAGTTGTTAGTTATTCATAATGGTTCTAGGGACATTCACATACATCTTTCTGTAGATATACATTTTCATTAATCTTGGGTAAAAACCTAGAAATAGGATTATTGGATGATATGGCAAGTGTATGTTTAACTGTGAAACTATTTTTCAATACGGCTCTATCAGTTTGGATTCCCATCACCAATATATGTGAATACGTTTTCTCTACATCCTCACCAGCACTCAGTATGGTCTTTTTATTTTGAGCAATTCTAGTGGATATATCACTGTGGTTTAAAATGCATTTATCTGACAAACAGTGATAGTGATCAGCCTTTCAGGTGTTTATTTGCCTTTCCGTATCTTCTTTTGTGCACTATCTGTTCAAAACTTTTTCCCATTTCTTAATCGGGTTGGTTTCTCATTACTGAGTTGCAAGCCTTGTTTATATATTTGAGAAAAAAAACTTTTGTCAGATATAGTTTTAAAAATACTTTTTCCTATTTTTTGACCTTTTTATTTATTTTTAGCTGAAAATTATCAAAGAATAATAATTTTTAACTGTGGTAATATCTTTTTAATCATTGCTCTTATGTTGTGTGTGTGTGTGTGCATGTGTTTATATTTTCTATCTGATTTTCCACTATGTCTTCTTAGAGCTTTACAGTTACAGTTTTTAATACTATAAACTATTTCGAGTTAATTTTTGTGTATGAACAAGATAAAGGTGAATTTCCTTATTTTCCATATGGATATGTTTTCTAATCACTATTTGTTGAAAAGACTATCCACACAGTACTGAAGTAACCTGGTACCTTCCATGAGAGTTAATTGGCTTTATAAGTCTGTAAAATATTTTTCCATTTTTCCTTTGTTCTCAATTCATTGATTTCTGCTTTTGTCTCTAATATCGTCATCCTTCTATTTAATTTATGTTTGATTTGCTAGCCTTATTCTAATTTCTTAAGACGGAAATGAGATTCAAACTTTTTAATTAGGGTCTCTAGTTAATAAATATCTAATGCAATTTTTTGTGAATGGATCTGGATCTATGTTTTATTATTTGTATTTGTCTCATTTTGGCTTCTGTTTCTCCTTTCTTGCCTATCTTTTATTTGTATAAGTTTTAGAATATAATTTTATTTTTTCTACTGTATTTTAATTTATACTGTGTTGTGTTAAGTACTATTGGTTGTTCTACACATGACAGAATGCATTCCTAATTTCACAGTCTACTTACAATTTATGTACTATCACTTCATATGAAGTATATAAATCTTGGCACCATATAGGTCAATATATCCTCCACCATCTTTGAGGCTAAGGTTGTTGCATGTGTTACACATACATGTGCTATAAATTCCCAGAAGACAATGGTTATAGTTTTGCTTTAAACAGTAATATGTGAATATAGGAATACAATTCTTATAATAAAATTAAGAAAGAATAAAATAACGAAATTAAAATAGGCTTTTATAATTACTAAGATATATATCATTTTAAATACACTGCATTTTTTTTTCCTGTGGATCTAAATGTTCGTGGCTGTAGAATTCTTAATATTTATGCAGCCTGGAATCTGTTCAGCCCCTTACATCTTTAAAAATACATATTTTTTTCACATTTTAGCAAATTTCAACCATGACATCTTGAAATATTATTACAATGTCCTGCTGAATATTCAATCATACTTATATTAGTTCATTTGATATTATCTAAGAAATACTAAAGGCTCTGTTCATTTACTTTCAATATTTTTTTTCCTTTGTTCTTCAGTTTGAACAACTTCTATTGATCTGTTTTCCAGTGTACTGATTCTCTCCTCTGTCGTCTCTATCCAGACATTAAATCTATTAATTTTTTAAATCGCTGCAATATTTTTGATCTAGATTCATTTGGTCTTTTTATCATTTCTAATTCTTTGCTGATATTTCCCTTCTTTTCGTGAAGTAAAAAAAAAAAAATATGTTTTATTTTACACCACTGAGAATAGTTTAAATGGCTACTTCAAATTCTTCTTTACTAATGCCAGCATCTAAGTCATTTCAGGGATGGTCTCATTTTGCTTTCATTTTCTTTTGAGAATGCATTGGTTCTCTTTAAGTCAGGTAAGACTGCATTTTATAATGGACATCATGCATGTTAAGCTGTGGAGACCAGGCTCTCTTCTTCATGGGTGATTCATTTTTCATTTTGTTTTGCTTTAATTAGTCACAAATCACATACTTTTTCTTGGACTTCAACACTGATCCAACTACAATCTTTGCCTTAGCTAAGCTGCTTTTAGTCTGATCTACATATACCTGATTCAGGGGTCTGCTGGAGATACAGGCAGATAAAATATGAGGATAATTCCTCTAGATAGTTCCCTTCTTAGATTGTTCCTTTTTCCAGAAACTACGGTTGCCCTGACTCAGTGTTTTGTTTCCCCAGATGAGAAAATCTGTGATGTTTTCCCACAAGAGATAGTACCATTCTATGTGCACACCAAAGGTACCTACTCCAAGGCTGAAAAGTGTAAAAACAAACATTTCACCTTCCAATAATGCTTTGAGCTAATATGGCCAGATTGTACAGTTGCTATCTATAAAGGTGTCTGCTGGAATTTACTCAATTATGACTAGAATCCCCAATGTCATATTTTTTAATTTAAATAATAAATAAAAAATAGGTCAATATGGTCACCATACTGTCAGTGTTCCAGGTAACTTCCTTCTCCACAACAATTTTCTTTTCCCTATTCATACCGTTGTATTCTTTATGCCGTACTTGATCTAAAATATCTATCCTATTCTTACGTCTTTTATCATTAGCTCTTAATTTATACACCCTAATTTATTCTTGAAATTTCCATGAAGATAATCAGTCTTTAGTAGATTCACTCTAAAGAAGAACACAAGTCCTTTGGAACTCTTTCAGCTCATGATCTGGCACTGTGCCCCTTTGTATTTATTTGAATAAGGTTTGTTAAATTGTTTAACTTAATGTATGCACTTAAAGTTATTTTGGATTAATCTTGTCCCAACTTTGTCACTTGAATCAATGAGCTTTGGTTTCTTCATATTTATGAAAGAGATTTGTGAGGATCTCTACAGTTACTTCTGCATTTTAATCTCACACTATACCATACATAAGAATAAACAATTTTCTCTGCCTATCAAAATTAGCCCTGCATGATTACTAAAAGGGATGTTTTTCCATTGCTCGGCATATTCTAAAAATTTATTATTAATCCTAATATTAGAAATGCGTACCAGCTTTCTCTCACCTCATTCACACCTGGGACATGAACACCCTCCTGACTAAGACCTCTGTGTAGCTCCACACAGTTGTTTATCAATTTCCCTAGAGTGACACTAAATCAAGTGGCAGCACATGGGAATGTAAATCACAGTCTAATTTAGTTGTCACTGTGTTGTGACACTTGGTTAAAAATGCTTTTTAATTGTGACTATAAATTATACATGAATAATTCTTAGTGACAGTCTTAATATACATCAGATCATTTCACTCAAGGGGGGTTAGCAAGCATCATCAACATTAAGCAAGTGCACATCTGAAACTTCTAAAAGAGTGACTTGGAGAAAGATAATGATGATGATATGTTCCGGTTTAGTTTCAACCCAAAACTCTTTGAGTAGAAAGGAAAAAAAGGGAAAGGGAGAGGGAAAGAGAGAGGGGAGAGAAAGTTGGAGGGAGAAAGATATACATATGTATATATGTGTGTGTGTGTGTGTGTGTGTAAATATAATATGTGTATATATATATATATGGAGAGAGAGAGAGACAGAGAGACAGAGAGACAGAGAGACAGAGAGATACAGAGATAGCAGACAGATGTCTCTTTGGAAATTTCTAGGCTATAAATTGTGAGACTATGGGTTTAAACACAGCATTTTCTTTTTGTTCTCCACAATATGGCCCCAAAGCATGATCGGAGATTTCTGTTTTAGTTTAGTAGTCTGCAAAAATGAGCTACTTAATCTTGGCAGGGAATCTTAGTATTAGAGAAAAAGTAAGTGGTCTGAAAAGAAAAGTGATTTTCTAAGGAACTATTTGGACTTTTGATTTCTTAAATATTTAAGTCTGTTTCTTCATTTTTAAAGCACTGTAGTTTAATTAAGTAGATTCCACCTGGTTGTGGCATGGCTAATATTCTATACCATCACATAATGAAAAGCAAAAATCATATAGGAACACAGATATCTGACATGACATTTGATGTATCAAAGTAAAATATAAATGAAGTCATAAAAATTATCCTAACTTAATTCTGATCTCCTTCTTTTGGAAACACAACCATATATTTTATGAAACATGAATGTGATTCTTTAGCACTGTTACACATTTTACTAAAAAAATAGATTTGCATTTTAATCTAGGCTTCAAAGTCTTGATTTCTTCTCTAAAAGTGAAAAAAATAAGGTCCGCGTCACATAATTATTTTGAAGTTCTAATGGAACAGCTTTTCCAAGTAGAGAGTACATTAGGTATGTTGTAACATTAAACAACTGTTAGGACCTCCTTCAACAGAAACAGCCTTCCTGTCCTTTATAGATGTGAATTCATTCTTGAAGCAGTGGGTATGCCCCCCAAACTTCAAATAGTTCTCGGATGCCCTAAAGGTCTTCCAAAGAAACTCTGGGCAACAGAGGCCTGACCTGTGACTCTAAATCACATTTCCTGGTAAGGCTCAGAAATTCAAAAACAATTAAGTTATAGGTGAAAAAGATGAGAAAAAGAGTATTCCCCATTTTTAGTAGTAAGAGTAAAGCAAATAAAGGTGTAATTACTCGTCAGTTCAAAAAAAGAACATAGTATTGCCTGTAAAAATAGCAGAATGAGAAAAATGTGGGGATGGCCTGGATGACTAAGGAAGACAAGAAATCTGTATCTTCTAACAAGGAATAGTGTAACTGAGAGGGCGCCAGCAGTATATGAACCACCCATATGAACAGACACATACTGATTGGTTGACCAAACATTTATCAACACACTTATTGAATATCTACTGTGTCAGTCACTCTCTTGGACTCCTAAGAAACAAAGATAAATGATGATCAGTCTTTCTTTCAGAGGCACTTACATGAAGGTGCTCCTCCAACGGGGAGCTAGAATGGTTCATGATAATACACACTATTGGTATGCAGGATGATCTTCTATCCTCAAACATTTGAAGCTGTATTAACAAATACTAATTACACTGTCCCCCCCCCCTTTATTTTGTTGTTATATTTTGCTATGGCTTACTAATTTTTCTGTGTAATAAAACATCCTGCTGGTGATTTGTGAGAATGTTTGCAGGATGATAAATCTGTATCAACCTAGTAGAGTTTCCAGTCAGAGATTTGCCTAAGGTTTTAAGGTCTTGGGTCAAGCAAAAATAAATATGAAATTATGATTATTGAGACTTTCCTATGCATGGCCCATCATTCTCCTTCCCTTAAATCTGAAAGATACAATCACATATAGGAGAGTTGCCAAATTAAGCCAAAAAAAAAAAAAAAATATATATATATATATATATATATGATGCCCAGTTATAGGATGCCCAGTTAAATTTTAGATGAACAAAGAATAATTTTTAGAATGTCCCAAATATTATAACAGACATGCTTATCTTAAAAATATTAATTGTTTATCTGAAATTTAAATTTAACTGGGTGTTCCGTATTTTACTTGACAATGCTAAACTATAGATAATCAAAAGATATTCTCAGAAATTCTCTGACATATTTATTAAACATTTATTAAACATTTCCAAAATATTAACTACAGCAAAAACTGACCACCAATGACCTACTAACATCTCTGAATTGATAGTTGAAGGACTTTGAAATAAGGCCCAATATGACAATACATCCTTTGCTTTTTTTTTTTTTTGCAGTGCATCTTTTCAAGTTTATTTTTTTATTATTTTTTTTACATGGAAAACTTTTATTTTCTAATTGCACTTTGTACACTTAAAAAACGTTACCATTAAACACATTAATTGAAATGGAGATGGACCGATGACTTAAAGTTTTAGAATTTAGGAGATTGTAGAGCTAGCCATTTAATGGCTCAATTAGTGACATAGAAACTTATTTGGGAGTGGATTCAGGAGTAAACTGAAGCCCTGGGTTCCAGAAAATGGCTCCCTGGGCTTTAGATGCCAAAACCTATTATGGAAAATCTCTGTCAGGAGAAAGCCAGAATGAAGTGATTGGTATGTGCCAATCTGGATGGCACCTAGCCTGTGATTAAGGGAGCAGACAGATGGAAATTGCTACTGGGCTGGTTGCTGCAATCACGCACAGGACCCAGGTGGAAGAGCAACCTGAGGAAGTCAAACATTTAGCGCGTTCAAAAAACCATTTTTCTAAATAGTTTGTAGGACGCTTTTCTCAAATAGTGCCTTTTCAAGTTTAAAGTCTTTTAAAGAATGCTGGCTGAAAACACTACATTGTCTATAAATGATCAACACCTCCAAATTAATAAAGAGCTCAAATTCGTTAAGAGATGGAATGGGATGTATAACAGGTGACAAGTTCTATTTTTTAATTAAAAGAGTAACATTCATTTTTTTGACATATAAGTAATATGTAATAAATACAAAAGAAAAAGTCACAATTCCTTTACATTCGCCACAACCATTAACACATTGGACATATTTTTCTTTTCTTTTTCAAGGGTGACTTGTTTTATTTGGGTCTTTGTTGAAAAAAGTGGTGGCGGGGGGGGGGGTGGCGGATTGAAATGGTGGCCAAAGGGTATAAACTTTTAGTTAGAAGTTGAGTAAATTTTGGAGATCTAATGCATAGCATTGTGATTAGTTAACAATACCGTATTATATACTTCAAAGTTGCCAAGACTCTAGATCTTAAATGTTTTCACCATGAAAAAGAAATAATAATTATGTGACATGATGGAGATTTACCTAAGACCACGGTAGTCAAATCAACCTACTGTGCACCTTAAAGTTATGCAACGTTAAAAGTCAATTATATCTTAATAAAAAAAATAATCTGTTGTGAGATAAATCTAAAAGAAGATTTATTTGAATAAAATATAACCAATAGTTAAAAAAATAAAAATATAGATATGCTTTCCTAATTTTTCTGGTATTTTGGTTGTCAAAGAAGCAATGATTCCTTCAAGCCCATTTCTTTTTCTTTCTACTTGTTTCCCCCCAAACATACTGACAGGGATTAATACAACCACACAAAGCCCATAAAAATGCTTGATAAAGTCCATCCTTTCTTTGAGATTCATAAACACTGAGTAACAGTTATGAAAATTAAACATGGCAGAGAGATTAAAGAACCCAGCCTCCAAGAACACCAGCTCCACTCACCCTGAAGGTAGCTGCCTTGGCTACCTCTAGAAATGTGCTTCCAGTGAGTGGAATGAAATGTTTCTAGGTACTGGAGTTAGAGGAACAATGTGCGAACTCCACCATGCCTTCATTCTCTGAGTAGGAAAAATAAATTAGGTCAGAGGCATCATAAATCTTTTGACTAAAATGTCCCCATCACAGAGGGGTTGAGGAGTGGGTTGCTATAAATTTGTAAATTACTTTTTGCTGAGTCAACAATGGAGGATAAAATAAATAGGCCTTAGGTAGGGGAAGGAATTCGGGAACAGAAGGCTAGAAGGACCTGGAGAATGTAACAGAATGTGAATTTTATAGTAATGAAGACATGTGAAGTTACTTAATAACAAAAATAACAATAGGAAGGGATGGGGCTAGTAGCATAATAAAAAAAAAAAGGAAAAAAAAAAGAAAGAAATCTGTATTTAATCACTTTTAACATATTAGTAGTGTTAAAATAAAACAGCAGACCCAAAATGGAGTCCCCTATGTTAAGTCTCATGCCACCAAACCAAGACTTAATTATAGCTACGGATCTTCCAGAAGGAAAATCTTAAATTAATCATTTAGGAACCAACTAATCAACACTAGTTAGGTAATCTGCCTGACAGAATGCAATAACCAACTTGCTTTTTTTGCCAAGTATAACATCCTTGTTCCTGCTCCATTCTGTCTATAAAAGTCTCCCATTTTATACTGCTCCTTGGAGCTCCTTTCTATCTGCTAGTTTGGATGCTGCTTGATTCAAACTGATTTTTGCTCAAATAAACTCTTTAAAAAATGAGTATGCCTCACTCTGTCTATTAGCAGTAATGATTTGGCATCATTTGTGACCTCAGCTTCTAATTATTCTCTAGCATCTGACATCACCTAGGTTAACAGAGAGTTTGACTATATATTACTTTGTTCAATGTTAAGTCCTTATGACAAAAGATGTTACATTTATAAGTAATAACAAGAAGTAATCTTAAAACTACTAATTAGAAGTAATTACTAAAGCCAAAGAATAGTTATATGAATAAGATCATAACTGGAACATCTTCTTTAAAATTTATTTTAATATTGGCAACAGTTTATCACATGGAAAATTTTCCCCATGCTTATTTTCATTCATCAATCATTTCATTTCATATCTTCCTAGAAAAGTTAGCATTTAACTTTATTTCTATTAAAACAAACAGAAAAATGGAAATGTAGAGTGTACATGTCACTTACCCAAAGCATTAGGAACTAAATTGTATAAAAATCATAGTATTAACATTGTTAATGTTAAAATATTTGAATATGACAAATATTATTCTTTAGAATTTAAAAAATAAAGAACATAACATTTTTATTTTCTCCTAAATTAGCATAATTAAAGGAGAGAATTTAAACAGTTAATTAAAAGTATGGTTTTTGCAACCATCATACGACTTTGCAGGCCCTGAAAATTATGATATGTAGAGAGATAAAATCTAGACAATTACATCCAGGCAGTTAATAGTGATTACTTCTGAAAAAGGGACATGGTATTAGAGCTGAACAAGAAGAAGATGAACACAGAGACTTTAACTTTTACTTTAGACTAGTTCCGCCTTTCTATAATTTTTAAAATAACAATCATACATTACTTTTGAAATTAGTTTTAAATGAATCAAAGTCTTTCTCCTGGACTTCCCACTGGCATTAACAGTTGGGTGCTATATGCTAGCTGTCAAAATATTGGAAAGCATTTAGTACATTCATTCTTCTACGTTGCCAAGTGTGGTAGAATATTTGCAAAACACATCGTATGTGAGTAACAGAAAATGATTTGACTTTTACATCACACCTGTTCACTGCAACTGCTCTGCTACAAACTTTCATGATCATAACTTATTTGAAATCATTATTGGAAACATAGGAGGATCTTCTTCCCCACCTTGTTAATATATCAACATTGCACTGAGACCAGAAGCAAGTTTATGATTTTTTCCTTCATTGTGATTCATTTTTTTCTCACATCTTTAGATATCCAAATATAGTGGCAGCAATACCTAAATTATTATAATAAGGCAATATCAGAATAACATGATTCTTCAGTATGATGGGCATCCAGATATAGCAATTTAGTAATCTAATCTTAAAAAAAAAATTCATTCAGTGGGATGATTTTCTTGTAGACTCAGTCTAGATTAATTTGATATATACCATTATCTGCATGAAAGTACATAACCTCCCAGGTTCTTTGCTAATCTTTTTAATTTGCACAGTTACCATAAATACACAATTTCCTGAAAAATAATGATATATATCCAAAGATGAAAAATTGATTATTCTACACCTTGGTCAACAAGAAACCAAAGCAATGCTTACCACAACTTGTCTTTCAGGCTAGATACTTCTTATTTATTTTTAGATTGACTTCATGATCTCAAATACTTTCTTAACTTCAAATTATTTTATAAACAGGAAAACTGTCATTAGTAAGTTAGCTGTGAAAAAAAATTCATACTTCTTATCATGTAAATCAAAGTCTATATATTTTTTTAATAATATTTCTTAGGTTGCTTAATAACTGATAGTCTACTGCTGATATCTATTAAAATTTAACACCTGCAAAATTCAAAGACCCAATTAAATTTCGGCCTCTCTTTTTTTTTTTTTGATTACTGAAGTACTAAGGCTTTGAAGTATGAATCTAGAAGAAATTTCTTTGTTTAATACTTCAGACTACATAACTTTTTTCTTGGCAAATAACTATATAATAAACCACAGTATTTGTCTGATCTAAAACATAAAGTATTGGCATATTTTAGCGCAAATAAATTTCTTGACAAAGGAGTGAAGAATATCTATGGTCATTTTCACAGACATGCATGCACTTATTGGTAGGTACTCAGTTTGTATTGAGTTTTGTTTCTTTTCATGATTATCTGGCATCCGTGTTTTCCTTTTCAAAAGGAGGGCTGGACTTTTTTAGTACACTGCATAAATCGTCTTTACTCAGCTTTATTTAGATTTGAGGGAGGTTCCACTGGTTTTGGTGCAGCTCGATTGGATTATGCCAATTGGCACTTCCCATCCACTGGTTCCACCTTAGTCCTCATTGACAGATTTAAGGAGGGGACAATTAACCTAACTAGTTTTTGAAATCTAAAATGCTTGACAAGCTTCCAAGAAAGAGCTGAGCTGGGAGGTCTTCTTCCTCTGAGTTAGGCTGTGTCTTAATATGATTATTAAAAGTGCTGCAACCATTTGATGACAATAAGGGGTTCCTGTGCAACTATGCGGGGAGATGAAGAGGCATCCAGTTCTCAGAATGTGAATCACTGAATGAAGACTGAAGCTATCATGTCACTGAACCATTATGTATACTTCAGTTTTCTACTGATTTTTTTTGTTTCCCTCTTTACTAAATTATAAAGTCCATCAAAGAGAGAGACTCAGTCTTTTATCTATGTATTCTTTGGTTCTAGAACTATGCCTAAAATATAGAAGATGCTAAATGACTATTTTTCCAACATCTTTGGCTTAATGGAATCTGCGTATTCTTGGAGAAAATGATATCTCTATGACTTTCCTGTCGCTTACAATGCACAAGGAAGGATCATGGCATCTGCATTCTCCTAGATTTTGCATAGAGAATTTCACATGGCTCTATAACTGTAGCTTCTTTTCTTTTAGCCATTGGTATTTTCTAACAATTCTTGAGTGGAATTAATTTATTACATCCTCTTTGTGGACAAATTGGGTCTTGGGTCTCTTTACCAAAACAACACCTGCTCTAGTTTATCTAGACCCCAAAAGTTGTATAACAATGCCAATAGCCTAACTTAAAGTGTCCATATCACCCAATATCACAAATGTAATATATTTCCAAAATATAAAGATGGTAAAATTACCTACACATTGCCATAAGAAATACAAAACTCTTTTTGATGTATAACTTTAAATGCACTGATTTTTATATAATCAATATAGGTTTGAGAAAATTCATACATTTCCCCAATTCTTTATCTGTAATTAATTTTATCTGTCATATTGAAACGGTAAATTCACTAGTTTGTCATTATTATAGCAAAGTGAACTAAATTGACTAGTTATTTTGATGTAATAGTAACACAGATAAAAAAGCATAATTTACAATGACCAGAAAGTTTTTGGAAATGCTTTGGTTTGAACGTCTTTTTAAAAATGTCTTTGTTTACTACAAATTTAATTATTCAATTTATTATTTGTTTTGAATTTTTGAAAGTGTCTAATTTTCTACCTTAAAACAGCTGACGAACAATTCGATGGTGGCAATTAAGAAAAATCATATTGACATCTTATATTTTAACAACTTTATGTGTTTACGAAGAAGATATTTGAATGAAAGCATATCTACAATTCCTTCTGGTTCTGCAAGCTTGTTATTTAACTTGACCACAACTCTATACTATAGTGAATCTATAGAAATAAGTTTATTTCCACAGAAGTAAATCTGAAATCCACAAATATGTCATCAGTATTCCCGAAATTTACTAAGGACTACTCAGAAGCATTTAAAACAGTATCAAAGTCAGCAACACAAATGTAAAGACATCTATAATGTTAATCTGGAAAAAAATAAAATAAAACAAGAATACTCCTTTAAAAATATCCATATGAAATTTAGATCAGTAAGCATTTTCAACTAAAGAACAGTTCCCTTGGTATTTATATTCAAAAATACCGAGATTAATTCTGTAGAAAAAAAATAAAAATGTTTTCCTACTCTCACGTATTGGTTTGTAAGAAATACATATCAACAAGGTGTCATGGCAAATTAGAAGGTCTAGTGGAGGCCAAGGGACACAATACCAATATATAAAAACAAAAGAAAATATAAGAACTTAAAGAGGTAAGATTTAAAAAAAAAACATAGCCGAGACAGTGATTAATATCTATATCAGTATTTCCATTATTTGGTTAGGAGACCCTATGTTGGGCCACCCAGTTATAAACAGAGGTCCTCAAATCTGATTTTATTTTTAAAATAAATAATTCATACATTTTTGTACAGATAAATTTTTCTATTTATAAATGCATGTAGCTGCCTTTTATCATTAACAAACTGTTTTCCTAGTTACCATATATGATTAGAAAGGTTCTTTGCTGTCTGCAGTTGTATATGTAAACTACATCTTCAATTCAAATTATTTGTCTCCACCACTTACACACTACATAACCCTGAGCATGTCACTTAACTTTTCTGCATCTCAGTGTCCTCTTATATAAAATGAAAATAACAACGATATCTAATATTATTTAATCCATCAGATTGTTTTTGAAAATCAAGTGAACTGATGCATGTGAAGAACTTAAAAGAATGTCTGCAACATAGTAACAAATACTAGCTTTAGATCATTCTTCCTATTTAAAATTTTGAATGAGGGAGTGAAATCTTTCTATGCTTCAGAAAGGATATTTTCACCATAAAATATAAGAAGGCTTAGTGAACTGAAAGAAAAAAAGACACAAATATTTGGTAACGTAGGAGGTTGCTTTTGGCCTCACAGAGAATATTTCAGTTGAAAAGATAGGGAGGAATCCACCTATTAAAGAAATAACTGCAAATAAAACCAACCGCAACTCCTCAAGGGAGAAAATGGTTTGTGAAATATATTACTATAACAAATAATACTCATTATAAATGAAAATGGATTTATAAATGTTTGAATATTTTTATGAGAGACTGAACACTGATGGCTATTAAGAGCAGTACATATAGTATACAGTATTCACAATAAAATATCTGAAAAAGAAATAAAGAAAACACTCTTATTCACAATAGTATCAAAAACAATAAAATATTTAGAAACGAATTCAACCAAGGAAGAGAAAGATCTGTACAATGAAAACTATAAGTCTTTGAAGAAAGAAATGAAGAAGACACAAACAAATAGAAAGATATTCCATGTTCATTATTCTGGAAAATTAATATTGTTAAAATGTCCATATCCCCTAAAGCCATTTACAAATTCAATGTAACTTCTTTCAAAATTTTAATGGCATTTTTCATAAAAACAGAAAAAAAATCATAAAATTTTTATGAAACCACAACAGAGCCTAAACAGTTGAAGCAATATGGAAAAAGAACAAAGCTAGGGGCATCACACTTCTTGATTTCAAATTATACTGTAAAGATATATCAATAAAAACAATATGGTACCAGCCTAAAAGTAGACACATAGACCAATGGGATAGAATCAAGAGCCCTGAAATAAACCCCCACATGCAGGATTGAACTACTATCTGACAATGAAACCATGAAGACTTAATGGAAAAAGGAAAGTCTCTTTAATAAAGTGTTGGGAAAACTGGGTAACCACATGCAGAAGAAATTGGACCCTAATGCATACTACTCACAGAAATTACCCCCAAATGGATTAAAGAGTTAAACAGAAGACCCGAAACCATAAGCAACCATACAGGACAAAATAGAAAAAATGTTCCTTGACATTGATCTTGGCAACAATTTTCTGTATGTGGTACCAAAGTATAAGCACCGGAAGCAAAATTAACAAATGAGACTTAAACTAAAAAGTTGCTGCATGGAAAAAAAATCAATTTACAAAATGAAATGGCGATGCGCTGTATGGAAGAAAATATTTGCAAATATATATAAAGAATTCATACAACTAAAAAAAAATTAAAAATCCAATTAAAAAATGGGCAGACAACTTGGTGACATTTTTCCAAAGACAGAGGAATGTGCAACTGACCAGTACTTGGAAAGGTTTTCAATGTCACTAATCACCAGGGAAATACGAATCAAAGCAACAATAAGATATCACCTCACAGCTGTTACAATGGCCATCATCAAAAAGATAAGTGATAAAAAGTGTTAGGGAGGATATAGAGAAAAGGGAAACCTGTGTGCTGCTGGTGGGAATGTCAATTGGTGCAGCCATTATAGAAAACAGTAAGGAGCGTCCTCAAAGAATTGAAATTAGGACCTTCTTGTGATCCAAAAATTCTACTTCAAACGTCCGGGTAGGCAAACCCTGAAATAAATGCACCAGGCTGGCTACTGGCTAGTGAGTAGGACAAGGAAAAGACAGCACTTCAATGAGCTGAGCAAACAAACGAACAAACAAACAAACAAAAAGTATGCTCCCTCAAAGGCATTAAAATGTACTTTGAAAGTTTTTTTGTTGTTGTTGTTTTGTTTTTTAAAGTATAAGACAGTTTAAAGAAAACACATCAAGGATTAAAATTCACCTACGAGACAGAAAGTTGGCATTCTAGGACTAATTCCAAAACTAACGCTTTTGCAAACTGGTAAAAGCCATGACCAAGTTATTCTTAGGATACCATTGTCCATTCCTTGAAGCTCCTTCTATAAGCAGCAGACTACCTGAGACAATTTTATTTCCTATAGTCTCCCTTATCCACATATTAGTCCTACTTTGATTATTAGTCCTATTTGATTAAAAGTGAGTGTGAGGTCAGACTAAGCATACTGTAAATAATAATCAAAATGTGAGAATCCAAGAATATGGCAAAGAGAGAAAACTGTGGGCAGAATTCCATATTCATAGAATTTGAATATATGGAAATAACATTACATTTATTTATTGAGGCTCAGCAAAAGCACCCAAGGAAATATATTTAACACATTCTAATAAAAGAGAAGAAGTCAAAGGGGAAAACAAAAAACAAAAACAAAAAATATCAACAGATGGTATTAAGAGAACAAGAGGGTAAAACAAAGGAGATTAGGGAAAGTAATTCTCAAAGGTCAGATTTATATTGTTAGGGATTTGTTATCCAGAGAAAGAAAGCAATTACAGAAAGCATTTGCATTTATTACTTTTTGCTCCACATATGGACCTAGTGAATGTGATTATATATAATACAAAACAAATACTTTTTCTGGCCTTAATTTAGGTTCCTTTCAGCTATTTCTAGGATGAAACCATGAAGTATTTTGCCTTATGAAAGGAAAAAATGGAACAAAAGAGACCACTAGTAAATTTGGCAACATTAAGCTAATTTTCTTGACTTCTTTAACAATAGAAAAGCCTGGAAAGAGAGGTGTTGTTCATAGAATAAAAGTATTTTCTAAATTCCTTAAGCATCTATTTAATACATGTACAGTTTAACCTCGTAGCTCATAGGTCATTTTCCACAAGGTTTGGGCCTTCCTCCTAGTTACATTGTTTAATTTTGACGGATGTCCAAGATGAAGAAGAAGAATGCAAAGGAGATAGAGATGGAATCTTACTCCCCACTAAGGAATTGGGGTAACAGGGAGGGAGAAGTTAGAGAGACAGGAAGAGTCATGAGTATTGATTTCTCTCAAATTCACTTTGCAATTTTGGGGGTGTGTGCATGTACGTGTGTGCGTGTGCATGTGTGTGTAAGTTTAGATTAGTTACGTTTTAAATCTATATTTAAAAGTAATTCATATATTTCATTTTCTTTATCTGCCAAACCCTCATGCTGCTGTTTTCACCAAAATATGTTCACTCTTGTATCTTTGATTTCATTCAGGATGCTAGGCTATTCTTTCTTCTTACTGCCATATATCCTAATTAAAGTCTTCAATGCACAACTTTCAGTTTAGTATTTTCATCAATTTCGCCCTGACCAATACAATCCCCATTGATATCCCTTTCTTCTGACTTAATAGGGTTTAATGTATAAGCTACAAAAGTTTCTAAGGACCTACTGCCTTGTGTTATTTGTAACTGCTGTTTAGTACCTTCCTATATTAATCGTAAACTCCAAATACAGACATCATAGCTTATACCTTTGTGTTATTAACCTAATAAACCTAAGGAAAATCATTCAATCGGTGAAATTTTATGGCTATAACTTATTAAATTCCTTGACCTTGTTATTAGTAAGGCATTTTTATCAATATGAAAATGAGGAATGGATATCCCTTGTCAATACAATGACATCATATTCTTTAAAAACTAAATTTAGATTATTTAAAACACAAACGTCTCATTTTAAGTTATCCATATAAAAAATTCAAAATAAAAAACTATGTTCCTTCCATTTATAATTGTTTGGGTCAGCCGTTTAGAGGTGGTGTCAATGATATCATATTGGATTCTTTCTCCTCATGGGCGGATTCCTTTGCAGAGAAACTATCACGACCAAGACTGTTAGCATGCAAGGTTGATAATATCAGTCAGGAGGAAAACTGTGAAAGAATGTAGATTGTTTACAACTATAAACAACTACAAAGATATTTGAAAGTTCTTAGATGCTCAGTTTGTAAACATGCAGAATTATGTGGGCTTGTTTGAACTGTTTACTTGAGATAGAAAAAAAAAAATTAAGAACAAGAGCCTCAGTTATTGCGTGGCACAGGGCACTTTTGACAATCTGATCCATGCGGACTTAAAAGTACATTTTAATAATGCTGTTAAATTTGACAAAAGCACTTAGAACTATTGTGAGTTTTTTCTTTCTTAGGTAACAAATAGCTATTTATTTTCTCCTTGAGTGAGGGGTGGAATATTTTTCTACTCCTTATTAGTAATTTCTTATGCTAACCCTGTATTTGTCTCTATCTGGGTTCCATAAATAACCTATTCTGTTGGGACCGACTTTTCGTTTCTGTTTGCCCTTCCCAAATCTACTTTCATCTGAATCTCTTCCCACACTATATTTTGTCATCTTCCTTATCTTGTTATTTTGTGCCTGCTTCAGCATAATTTCTGAATTTAAACACACAATGTTCTCACTGTTCCAATTAACTGGCCTACTGACCCTTTAAGTGGTCGGATGTGTTAACACCCCTTCCTCCCAAATGTTTCTTAACACTTAATGATAGAATGGGAACAGAATTGGAGTCACAAACATCTGATTCTTAAGGTGTGAAGATGGGTATGTGGTAATCCTCTGCCACCTCACCCATGACGTTTCGGGGAACAGCAACAAACACAACTCTGTGATCTAGGCTGCACCACTGGCAGTCCTCAGAGATCTACTTAGAGGAGGTATCTATCTGGTTATTTATACAAACCTTGTTTTAGTACACTAATAAACAGGGTATAACAAAGAAAGAACAGAGAAGGCAGAATGACAGAGGTTCACAGTCAATGATCAAAATCCAATCCAAATCCAATGATCTGAGGTAATCAAGAGAAATGTCAATGACAAGAATGCTTTAGATCTGATCTAAAGGAAGTGGCTGAGCCTTTCTATTTTATGATTTCCATCCTAGATGGACGGTATCCACAATCTGACCGTGGCTTTGGAAGGTGCTACTAATTCCTTTCTATGATAACAAGTTCCTAACAAATGTACCACTGTATGAACAGAGCTCAATAGCCTTTGCCAATTATTACTATGGGATAAGTACAAAATAAGAATACATTAATATTTCTTTGGGATGAAATAACACTTGACATTAAAAAAATATGACAAAATATTTGTCTGCAAACAATATGTTCTTCCATGTTAAGTTGAGATTTCAGGTAAAATTTGTTATTTTTTCTTGAGTTGTCAAAGCTTGTGTACTTAGGTTCCCTTATGCATTCTTATTAACTGAAATAGATGCAATTGTTTTTTAAGTTCCTCAGAAAGCCGGATTGAAGCCAGCCTTTAAGACAGATAACTTCCCATATTGCTTCATCAACTTGTGAGTTCTATGTAATAGGAAACCTAGTTTACTAAATTGTACATATTAGTTGATTATTGAAAAATAAATATTTTATTTGACTTATTGATAAATTTTCTAATTATGTTCTAGTGTGCTATAATAATTTGTTCATGTTCCACTTGTAATCTATAGTTTAATTGACATATTTATAACATAATTATGTTCAAGGTTATTTTCATACTAATTTGAGTTGTTATGCCAGCCCAATTTTATTTTTTTAGAGGAAGCTATATAGGACATACGGACAACTTATACAAAGATGTAGAAAATGCAGTCGTAAGAAGCAGAACCCAGTTTTATATTCCAGTGCTACTTCTGAAAAACCTACCATCATGGGCAAAAAAAAATTTTTTGACTTCAGTTTTTTTGTAAGACATTTGTGATAATACATACCTATTTCAAAGCATCATTTTGAGAACTAAATGAGAAACATACATACAAGCTCTAAGCTTAGTGCATACACATAATAATTCTCAAGAAGTATTAAGTTTGTTAATCAACTCTCTGCCCTGCAATAATTTTCTTCATGAACCATTAGCCATTTTTTTATGTATGTGAATCAATACCTCACTGGAATCAACATTTATAAAAGCAAGCAGAGACATATCCTAGAAAACATTTTTGTTTCTATATTGATAAAGGTATATTGCAATATAAAAATCTTATAATATATATATTTGAATGAGTTTTTTTATGTTTTTGGCATAAAAAAAGACAGGACTATTTAAAATGAAGGTTTTAATACTCAAAAGACTCCAAATTCTGAAATTTGATAATAGAAGGCAAAAAAAGTAATAGAACATGTAAAGAGACAGGGTGGAAACTTCAGACTGTCTTTGAAGTTCTATAATTGTTAGCATCCTTATATTAATTTAAAAAAAATAACAAAACAGTTAAAACACAAGTAGCTAAATACAATAAAGTCTCATTATACAATGCTTTACAATGCTGGAACCATCTGTTCTAGTTTATTCAGGATACTCCAGGGTTATTCCTGTTACCCCACCTACTCACAAGCAGTATCCTCTTTCACTCTCAAAGTGTCCTGGTTTGAATGATGAACTATAGGGTTACTTACTCAGGGACAGCATAGCTTGAAATCATAACCTAGTAGCAAAGACATATGTGACTTATATATTTACCCTATATTATACTTCCTCGTCCTACTACAAACAGCAGATAAGAATTTTAAATAGTTTTACTGTATGTCACTGCTTCACATATAAAGTAGTTTAATTTGATGGATATCACACGAATGCAAAAAGATGAAGGCGATGGATTTGAGCATTTTATTTTGAAACTAAGACAGATGTCTCATTTTGCTTGTTTATCTTGTCTTACAATGTCTAATTTGCAGTAGTTTTATTAGTGCATTTCCAACATCAAAAAGTTTTATGCAAAATTAGCTTAGTGTTTAATCATTATTTTGTTCTCCTTTAAAATTAGTTCTGCCTGATTCATTATCCTTTGCTTTTTACAAAAAAAAAAAGAAGAAAGAGGTCAAGCAGTTTTGTTTGTAGAAAAGCATCACCACTACTAACATAGTACTTAAAAGGCAGCCAAAGTGAGTTAAGATTTATTTAGTGGGTTATCCTGATTATTTCACTTGACTCATACATTATGCAATTTAAAGAATCTCTGTTTCTACTCTATGAAAGAAAGTAAAAAAGCAAAGCAAAGCAAAACAAAACATGTTTTAACTCTACCACAGTTCGGAAACTAGCGGGTGTAGCAGTGAGGGGGCTGCCTGCTACGGCTTTTCACTTTCTGGGAGGGTCTGTCACAAAGTGATTCATGCTTGACACACTGCACCTCACTTAACATCCTATGGTAGTTGATACATGCTATACAATGAAATATGTTCTGCTGTTCCCAAGTCCATATTCTACATTAGTCCATTTCTTCAATGACATTTATGACAGTGCAGCTTCTCTGTTCAGAAGGAAGGCTAAAAAGGTCCATTTAATTTTTATGTCGATTATCAAAGAAAGGTGTAATTTGTAGTCACCCCAGACAAGTTCCCTGAGAATCTTGCCTCCACAAGGAGTCCAAGCATCCCTGGGAGAGAGGGTGAAGGAAATGGAATGCATGAAGGGCAACCTCTACGAACAGTGGCCTTAACATTTTGAAAGTAGAGAAAGAGCGGTAGCTCCGTGCGAGATGGCAACTACATTGTAAACAAATAAAAGATCTCAGCCAATGAGGGCACACGAGTGAATTACTGAGAAGACTAATGAGAAATGGAAGAGACTGGGGGCTATTTTGGACGATCCTTCCAAATTCAGCTGAAACTTGGAATCTAATCACATTGTAATCGTCACGCAAGCTTTTAGATGCTTCCAAAGGCCTTTGGGCCTGAGGAAATACATGAGTCACAAAAGCCATCCTCTGCTTGCTGAATGAAAATGTGTTTATTGATACCAGATGTTAACAAGGACAGTGTTATTTACAGCTCAGAAAATATATGCTGTTTTGCATTAAATTACATAATTTTAACTAAAGTTACTATCCAAGTGGACTCTGTGAGGCTAGATATCGTCTCAGTAATAAATGATTCTGCCCATGACTTCAAGTTAGGCTTTCACTGACCATGTAACTTTTTTGGTGTTGGATTGCTTGTTTCTGTATATACTAACTTTAGTTTTTGACACATAAGCTACTAAGGCTAATCAAACATTTCCCAATATAAAGAAATCTGTGATAATGTTAAAATAAATCATTAAAAGTAATTATCGAGTTAATTCAGACTAATGTAGATGAGACTTGTTATTAATCTTTTACTTCAATTTATAATATTTATTTAGATTTTTGTAATAATTCTATATTTTATTTTGCTTCCATATAGCTTTGGTATAGCTCGAAATAACTCATATTATCTTATTCACTAAGAATTTTCACAAAATTGGTTTTGAGACATATTTCTGCAACATCGAACTGACTTAACCAAAATATCGAAATCTGTTTTATAGCACAGGATTCATTAACAAATTTCTATTCCAGTCTACTTTTAAAATGACTAGCAGAGAATCACAAACTTTGCTAAGAAGCCCTTAATTAATCTGAAAATCAAAAAAAATTCTGAAAACTATTTTCCATCTATATATCTATATCTATATCTACATCTATATCTATCCTTCTCTAAAATTAGTATTATGTCCTTTTTTTTATTAGAAATACTAAAATGTAGTGTTAAACTATTTTTCTACTCTTAATCTGTCTCAGTACCTGCAAGCTTTTTTGGATAACTTATTGTTGTCATGGTTTCTGACCCCTAACTTTTTGTCTATGACTAATCGTCTTTATCAAAAAAGTGGTACCCATCCCTAAAGGCTCAAATTGAAGACTACCTTCCCCATAAAACCTTCCATGTTTATCCTATAACATATATGATTCTCTTTGCTTTGAATCCATCTAATATTTTATTTGTAACTCTTCTAGTATCTTACACATTTAGTCTCTGAATTATATTAGATTCAAGCTTGGATTCAATTCTAGTCTCACATTTGATAGTTTTAGGAAACTTAGCAGATCACTTAAATTTTCTGGGTGTTAGTTTTGTTCTTATAAGATAGCTTTAAAAAATATGTTTCAGCCGAGCTAGTCTAAGGAATTGAGAGGAAATATCCTTGGGACACTGCAGATATTCGATAACTATGTTGCTTTTCTCCCTTACCACAATCTCTCAAAAGGTAGTATGTTGTCTGAGGTTAGGGGCTGTGGTATTTAGTGTTTTTTTAAATGAGGTCTTAATTCAAGGCCTTTTGCATGTAAGCTATTTCTAACAATTTAGTTTTTTGTTTATTTCTGAGGCAGTCATCTATGATTTTGGTTCTCAGTTCCTTTTTTCCTTTGGAAGAAGAAGAGAATGATTTTTTTCCTCTTCCAAATAACTGTTCTAATAATCTCACACGGCTATGCCAGGACTCATTATAACTTTACATGACCATACAGTCAATGGAGCAGGAGTAAATTCCTGGCCGAATTCTGGTCGATGAAAGTTTTTCTCTAGGATGATTTTTCCCTAAGGAATTTGTAAAACAGAAAATAAAAAATTAGAGTCAGTCTTTACTTTGTTTTTGATAAAAATTGTGAAAGGTTAGTGCAAAAAGCTGCTATCATAAATACTTCATATTTGAACATATTTATCACGTACTGGAATAGTCTTTCATTTCCTTAACTTCTCCCCACCCCCAAATAATTATGAGCATCTAGATTACAGGGACCAGTTCTCACAGTTTGATCACACTCAGAACCTAAATCTGCGATATAAACTTATGTTATTCAGCAGGCAATTACTTCTTTAAGAGAAAAGTTGTTAAGTATGATCATAAGAGTAAGAATTATCAAGAATACTTTTATAAAATTTTATATTTTTGCAAGTAATCAATAAAACTTATTGCATGGTAGATATTTAAGTGCCTTATCCCAGAAATATAATATTTTTTTCTATTATTTAATACATGTACCTTGTCCTACTTGGAATTTTTACTTTGGGGAACTTAATCAGATGTGTAAATTTAATAATTTATTTAAACTAATGATGAATATCATGTTACGTGTTAAATTTAATAATCTATTAAAGCTCTTACAGAAACTAGAAAACAACCAATGCAATATATTATTTTGGTACAGAATTACAGAAAGATGAAGCAGATTACCAAGAAGGTAATGAGAACAGATCAAAAAGTAGATTAAAAAATTTGAAGGCAAAAATAGAGCCAGACTATCTTAGTTATTTTAAAGAAAACAGGGAGGCTATTACCAAGAATACATGAACTGAAGTTATCTTCTTTCAGAAATACTAAATCCTTTCTTTTATTTATAAAAACACCACTCTTCAAGCCTCTCTCTGTAAAATAACAGAAAACCATATAGCTGGTTTTCTAAAGTTGAACACAGAGGCCTACAATAAATTTCAAAATGGCAATTAACATTGATCACAAAAAGATATTCTTATTGATTAGTTGTTCTGCAGTCAGCTAAGTAAAAAGGAATGTTCCATATTTATCAAGACATTTAACAGTAGTGCCCTATAACCCTTACAGGGATGATAGTTCACTCAATTTTCAAGTGATTGTAGTTCCAATGAACTTCAAGTCTTCCTTGAACTAAATCTATAATCCAGTGGTAGATACTTTAAAGTAAACTAGATAGCTAGCTTTCCTAGTTACAAAATTCTTTAAAAGTTTTTAAAGTAAATTATCTGTTCTTTCAGATGACACATTACTGCATATTTTTACTGCAAAATATATTTCTGCTGTTTACAATATCCATTTTTTGATAGTTCCACTAACTTTAAAAAAACTCAAATCATGTTTAGATTAATAGAAGCAAATGGTACTCATATATTTAAGACCTTTTAGGTTATCTATCATATTTGGTTACTTGACTTGATTCATACCATTGACAAAATATAACTTAATAAAATATTTAAGAAGAAAAAAATTCGGTATTACTTCTCAAAATCAAGATATTTGAAATTTCATTATTACATAGAATGTGACATTCTTTATAAATCCTTTTAATAAAACATGATCTCAATTTATTAAGTCACTTGCTTTCAGAAATCCTTGGTTTGGTGTATTAATCTCATTTATTCTTATGTAAAATGTTAATTTCTGCTTACTTATATTCTCAAATATATAATTAAATATGCTTTCCAAATTCTAAAAATAATACATTTTATACCTTATGAATTTAATAAATTAAATTATTTTTGGAATATTTCAGACTTTGGATATATTTTATTAATAAATAATTAATCAGATGTTTATTTCCTGTGAAATTTTGTTTTTCTAAGCATCTGTAAAATCCCATCAGAAATCAATAGTGTGATAATGCTTTTCCCTAAAGAGTGAGAAATTAAGCTCAAAGAAAAGTCACCTTCATTCTATTCTCTTCTTCAATAATTCCACATAAATGAATGTGCCAAAAATGGAACATGACATTTCAAAAACTACCTCTCAAATAAAATTCTAATTTGTCTCTGTAGACCTCTGACTGCTACATAAATCACCATAGTATTGCATTAGTCAATTGCAATGGAAAACTGTAGGTTGAAATGGTGGTTCTACCACTGACATGCTGTCAAGTTACTTATTAACAAGTTTCTTTACCTATTGCTTACTTAGTATGTCTCAAATCTATAATAGAGAACATACCACCCACCACATAAGGCCATTGGAAAAAATGCATGGAATAATTCAAACAAAACTTTTAATAAAGTTGATTATACTAAGCGCTCACAGTAGTTAGAAAACCATATAGCTAGCCACTACTAACAATGCTAATGGTTAAGTAGTAGTGTCAGGCAATAATACACTCTATTTTGTAAATTGTATGAAAAAATACCATAAATGCTTTACTTTGGTCTCAGAAACTAAATAAGATTACACTACTAGAAGAGAGGTAAAAAAAGTATCCCTAAAAAGATATGCTTAAATCCCTAGAAGGATATGCTTAAATGCACAGAGTTTCAAAAGTGTTCGAGAAATGGAAAACACACTGGGTTTCTGTGAATGGAGTAAATATGTAAATATCAGGAAAGCAAACTGATATCTAATTGTGAAAGGTTACAAATGTCAATTACATTATTTTATTCGATTTCTAATTCTAGCACTGGCAGAATAACTGTTACTAGACTGGCCTTCCAAGAGTAACTGATGGTAAAACTGGACCAATTATATGGGTATAATTTTTAAAGCACTGAACAAGAAACAATGTCACTTTGTGATCCTTGAGGGAAAGAAAACTGAGGAGATAAATCCTACCTTAATCCTGGCTTCCTATCTGGGAGCACCCTTCAGAAAATGGGAACTTTATGTGTGCTCAACATCACAGAGCTGACAGGGTTTAGACTGGAATTTGAATCTGCAAAAATGAATGGAATTTGTAGAATAGGATATTGGAGAAAAGGGTTGCCCAGAAGTCTTCAAGGGGGTTCCATAAGAGGAGAAATTAACTGAATATGTTCAGAAGGATACCGTGTGAAGTCTAATATAGAATTATGGCTACAAGCTGGAAGCTCAATGGAAGAGGCACCGGAGGCTTCATCAGTGAAGGACACTGAAGACTCGGCTCAGCGGATTGGAGAGACCTCACTGGGTCACATCAGACACTCACCAGAAGTGTCAGAAAGGTTCACATGATGTGAGAAAGACTATATCCTGAATTAAGGACCATATCCTAGAACAAAGAGCAAAATCAAAATAGATCCATCCTAATGATGGTAAGACTAAGCATCAGAGTAACAACAGTACCTACCCATAATTTTTCTGATTGGTGAAAAAAAAACCCAAAAACTCAACATTAAATACTACAGTAAATACTCGCTATGTGTTGTCTTTAATGTTCAGCATACATTAAAAACTATTAAACATGTAAGAGACAGTTTAAAAGGACTAAGAAATTTTAAAGTAGAGCCTTTTATTTTCGGTTGCCATTTTCTCCTTGGTACAATGATTATTCAAAGTCTAGAGGAATGATGATTAAAGGCAGGTGACAGGGGGCTTAAACCAAAGCAGTGATGATATATACTTCGGTCCTTGACTCCTGTTCCCATTTTTCTACAGGACATTTCTCCTGTACACTACAAAAGCCTAATTTTCTCAAGTGTTTGATAGATGGAATAGTGGAAATCACAGGATATAAAATCAGGACTTTGTTTGAATACCAGCTCTGGTACTTACTAGCCATGTGGTATAGGGGAGTTAAATTAGCTGTCTGACTCTCATCCTCATCCGTAAATGGGTTTAATATTGTTTTTGTTGAGGAAAAAATATGGTAATGTTTCAATAGGGCTTGACACATCCTATGGGCCCAATAAGTGGTGAGAATTGTTGCTGTGGATTATTTAAATGTTCTTTTATTCATTTACATTATAATACAAATAATGATATAAGAATATTATAGACTACCTGGATGACCACCATACCGCCCTAGAGTGTGAGGGCATGTTTGCACTTATGCTACCATCTGTTGAAGCTACTAGCACTCTTGTAATCCTATAGGATAAGAAAAGAAAAGAAAAATAGAACATGGAAAGATACAGCAGCCAGCCCTGTGCTGATAACTAAGCAGATAACTAAAAATGAAGGTTCTTGAGTAAAAACAAATTACAAAATATTAGTATTTACATGGAAAAATTTTAAAGCTTACAGGTAATATATATTTCATTTTATAAGTGAAGATATAATTTCAACACATTTTGGTTTTATTCTTAACATTAAATGTTTATTTTAATGTTATTGATATTATTTGGTATTAACTTTATACATTCATTTGATTTTATAGTTGTGTAAAAGAAGTATAGAGTTTATACTGAGTTTATATGTAAATAGTATGATATTATTAATTTTATTCACTATTTGGAATCTGTAAAAAATATGTTTTATGCTTCTCAAAAGAGTTGCATATTCCCAAGTTTAAGAAACTTGAGATGGAAAATATGTTTATGTTTGGGAATTGTGAAAAAAGTAGTACTTAAAAAAGAGTATATGGGTTCTTGTTTTTTTTTTATTCTTTATTATGTACAAAATATTTAAAAAGTTTTAATTTTAAAGTAAATGTTGGGTACTTTTTTAGGCAGCAAATTGTGCATAAAACTAGTTTTAAGTTGCTAGGAGTCCTTGAGCAATTTTCTTTTTAATTCTATAGGTCTCAAATTTCTCACCTAAAAATAAAAATGTGTCTATTAACACATACTTCATAAGATAGCTGTGTAGGATTAATCAGAAAATTATGTAATAAGAATAATCATAGACCTTGTGATCTAAAAAGCACCCAGTAATTGTTTCCCCTATTTCTTCTTTTTCCCGAGAACCTCAGTATTTTGGGAATTTTCTACTTCAAAAATAAATTCAACAGTCAATAGATAAATTATTCAAAACACCTTTGTTAGTGGTTTCTAGATTTAACATTGTATGAAAACTAATAATTGATATATATTTTATTTTATAACATATTTTATATATTTAAAATAATATATTTTATTTCTTGAAGATAATTGTCTATACTTTAAAATGGTCATAGAATTTAGTCTACATTTACATAAGTTTTTTGCAATGCATAATTTGGAGGAAATATCTATCTTTAATATTTTATGTGTATTGCTTTCTCATGCCTAGAATTCAACACTAACAGAAAACAAACAAAAAAAAAAAACTGCAGTATTTCTAGTAGTTGAAAGGAGACATTGGAATGCCATAAACATCACTGTATTTTCCAGCTTATATAATTGATCTATGCATAGCTGTATTTCAATGATTGTAATTGGCAGCTGAAGGCATTAACCTGAGCTCTGAACCAGATGAAACACAGGTGTAGTCCACCAATTTCTGATACGATGCAATGTAATTGGGGTTCCCTATGCTCCCATTCTCTTCCGGAATACATGTATTTCCTCTGCTTCATCAAATTAAATATGGTAACCATATAGTACTTCATTTGCAATGTACCGTAACCTTAGATTACCAAATGAACAAAATTGCCTTGTCATCAACTTCCAAAATAACAGCCTCATCAAATCTTGCCTGTCTACTTCTCTACACCTTACAAAAAAAGACAAATTTATCTTTATTCCTATAATCATATCATTAATAATTTAATTCTTCTCTCATTTTGATGACATTTATGCTCCAGGACTTGCCAGTGTATTAATTAGCCCAACGCCAGCTTTCCCTACGTTAAATCTTAACATCATTAAAATGGCCCTCTGCCTGTTGTCAAGTCCTATCGGCCCACTCCGTATGGCTTTCCTGTCACTTAAGGCTAAGCTTCTCTCTGTTAAGACTACCGCCATCACATTTGAACATTTGCTCTTACCCTACATTCTTATGAATGACCTTCCCACTATTTTGCTCTATAAAAATCTCTTCTGACCATTCATTCTACGGTGAACATTTTTCTGGGTAATATCTCACACTGATGTGTCTCAACATTCTTTTTGAATAAAATAGTGAGAAATCAAGGACTAGAATTGGGGAAAAAAAAGATATTAGTGTTCATTATAAAATTGGGGTTTGGTAAAATATTTTTTGCTGATTATAGTCATAAAACTTAGATTTTCCACTTTCATATACACACGACTATATGTACATGCATGTTTTATTATATACTAACATTCAATCGGGAGCTTTATAATATGCAATATGCTTCTACTTATTTATTTTTATGCATGTATTTATTAATTAAGCATCAAAGATCTATGTGATTATGCACATATAGAATACTCATTAGACGATAAAATTCCATGAGTTCACGATTTTTATCTATTCTAATCACTGCTCTATCCACAGAAGGATATATACTGAGCACTCAAATATTTATCAGAAAAAAAGTCAAGATTGAAGAAGAACAAATCAGAGGGCTGATACTAACAAACTCCAAGACTTGCTATAAAATTATAGTAATCAAGATAATGTGTATTAACATAAGAATAGGCAAATCCATTAATGGAACAGAAGACAAATTCTAGAAATAAACCCACACAAATATAGTCAACTGATCTCTGACAAAGAAGCAAAGGTAATCCAATAAAAAAAAAATAAAAAATAAAGATACCTTTCAACAAATAGTACTTGAACAAATGAAAATTCTAATGCAAAGAAATAAAAAAAATGAATCTAGACACTTTACACCTTTCACAACATTATCTTAAAATGGATTATAGACCTAAATGTAAAATGCAAAACAATAAATCTCCTATAAATAACACAAGAGAGAATTAGATGACTCGGTTTAGTGATGACTTTCTAGATACAACACCAAAAGCGTGATCCATGAAAGACAAAGTTCATAACTTGGATGCCATTAAAATTAAAAACTGGTTCTCTGTGAAAGACACTATAAAGGGAATAAAAAGAGAAGCCAGAGACAAGGATAAAATATTTGCAAAACAAATACCTGATAAGGGCTAGTATCCAAAATATTTAAAGTACGCTGAAAACTCAAATACAAGAAAACAACTCGATTAAAATATGGACAAAAGATCTGAACAGAAACTTCACTGAAAAACACGTACGGATTGCAAATATATGTCAAAAAATGCTCAACATCATTTGCCATCGGCGAATTGAAAATTAAAACAAGATACCACTACATACCTATTAGAATGGCTAAAATTCAAAACACTGACAACAACAAATGCTGACAAAGATGTGGAGCAACAGGAATTCTCATTAATTGCTTGTGAGAAATACAAAATGGTACCCTCTGGAAGGCAGTTTGGAAATTTCCTAAAAATTTATACATATTCTTATGCTATAATTCAGCAATCAGACTCCTTGATATTTACCAAATGAGTTGAAAATTTACATCCACTCAAAAATCTAGACAAGAATATTTATAGCAGCTTTATTCATAATTGTCATAACCTGGAAGCAACCAAGATGTCTTTCAGTCTATGAATGGATAAAAAACTGTGATATGTCCATTAAGCAGATTGTTATTCGTCAGCAGAAAGAAATGAGTTATCAAGTCACAATAAGACATGGAGGAACCTTAGACTCATACTGCTAAATGAAAGAAGCCAATCTGAAAATGCTACATACATACTGTATGATTGCAGTATAAAATTCTGGAAAAGGAGAACTATGGAGACGGCATGAAGATCAGTAGTTGCCTGGGTCAGAGGGGAGGGAAGAAAGAATGAATAAATGGAGCATAGTTGATTCTTAGGGCAGCAAAACAATTCTGTATGATTCTGTACAGGCAGATGTGTTTTATTGTGCATTTATCAAAACCCATAGAATGTACAACAAAAGAGTGATACCTAATGTAAAGTACAGAGTTTAGTCAATAATAGTGTATCAATATTGGCTCATTAGTAGTAACTAATGTACAATACTAATGCAAGATGATAATAATAAGAGAAACTTGGGGAGAAAATTACTAGTAGAGAAATAGGAACTCACTGTACTTTCCACTCAATTTTTCACTCAAAACTGCTAAAAAATTTAAATAATATTAATGCTTTAAAAAAAATTGAAAATGTATTGTAGACTTCCTGAAATAGCTTTACTGGGAAAAATCACACCCATTTCAAAGACCTCTTTGAGGCTTTCTCTTACCAATCCTCTTTTGTATCATGTTTAATTTATTTATTCAACACATCACAGGTGACTGATTTGGAGTGCCGTCGGAGGGGTGCTCCAGAAGGAGAATCTGACCTGGAAGCAGAGGCTGGAGTGGAGTGCAGTCCTCTTAAGGAAAGAAATGAGGGGAGCAGGATAGGGCAGGGGAAGAAGCAAAGCAAGGATGGGGTCTCGGTTGGAGGACAGCTTAAGTCTGATCCCACAGAAAGCTGGATGTCTCCGTCAAATGTCATTCACTTTCTATATCGACAGCTTACATCTAATACCCACGTAAGAAGAAAGACCACAGCGACAAGTGTCCATAAACAAATAGCAGATCCTTATAATTAAGTTAATTTGTGAAATTTGATACATGGAAATTGACAACTGAAATTGATAGAGGCATTTCTCCTGTTCAACACACAACCTTTTACCTGACTTTGACCCTGGAATCCCCTTGAGACCATTATTTGGAGGGTATAACCACCAGCATTTGGCCCAGGGCAGTCTTCCTGACAATGAGGCAGGCAACACTCATCCCAGGGGAGGGGACACGGGCAGTGGACTAGCCACGGGGATCCCAGCAGGTTGAGAACAGTGCCTACAGCATCGTGTTGGGCATTGCAGACAGCAAGGTTATAGAGATGAATAAAACCCAATATCTGTCTTCCAGGAGCCCTTCAAAAAGTACTCGATTTTTTTTTTTTTTTTTGCATTGAATAATTATTTGTAACTTTGTCCTCCATTTTCCTAAAAATTCCTTTAAAGACAGGAACTATCTTACTTTTTCTACATTTCCAGTGCTTCATGTGTAGACTCCATGTGTAAAGGAAAAATGAAAAGAAAGAAAAGGGACAAAACAGGTTGCTAAAAAAAAAAAAAATTAAAAGAAAACACATGGTAAAAAAATGGAAATAAAAAACAAAGGAAAGACAGATGGAAAGCGAAAAGAAGAAATAAAAAAGGAAAGAACTGGAAATAATAAAGGATAAGGAAAGAAAGTAAATAAGAAATACAAAGCAAAAAGGAAGAAAAATAAGGAAGTGGCAGGAAAGATACAGAAAGAAAAGGAAGAAAAAGAAAGATGGTAAAAAAAAAGAAAAAAGGCAAGAAGGATGGTAAAAGGAGGTAAGCAGACATACAAAGGAGAGTGAGAGGGGGAAGAATGAGAGGGAAGGGCTGAGGGCAAATGTACCAGCAGATAAATACTCACATGAGTTTTAAACAAAACTGTTTCTGTATTTTAATAAATAAGGTACCTTTGCCATTCTAGCTACCTTAAGGAATAATGTAATATTTTTGAGAGAAAAGGTATCTAAGGGAGACAGAAAAGAATATATTTTAACCTCCTAGATTTCCTATAGATGTTTCCTGAAAGTGTAAGTTTTTTTCTTAGATGACTATGAAGTTCATAAACTATGAGGAAAATAATGATATGTTCCAGAAGATAATTTACTGTTTTCTCCACCCACATTAATAACCAGATCATATGGACACTAATATAATATTAATTTGTAATTGATATCTGGCAATACTTCCCCAAATCACTATACATGTGTTTCCTTAATTTAAGGAGCTACAATATAAAAAAATTGACTTTGTTACTTTCTCTACAAAATCCTTCTTTGCTAAAAGTTTATATATTTTATAAATTAAGAAATCTGATGTCCCAATTAAATCTATGATAAATGCTGTTAAAAATGATTGAAGACAATTTAGGTATGTTAAAAACAAGATGACAGGCCCAAAACGGAGTCATTTATGTTAAGCTCCACATCACCAACCTGAGGCTTAACGATCGTTCTGGTTCTTCCAGAAATGTAATCATAAAACATTCAATTAGAAATTGTCTGATTAGCACAAGTAAAGTAATCTGCCTGATTGACCCTTTCACTCCCTAAAGGAAAGTAAGCTCGCAATAACCAATCTGCGTTTTGCCTAGTGTAAATAACTTCCTTGTTCCCGCTCCCTTCTGCCTGTAAAAGTCTGTCATTGTGTACAGCACTTTGGAGGTCCTTTCTATCTGCTAGAATGAATGTTGCTTGACTTGAATTAATTTTTGCTCAGATAAACTCTTAAAATGTTTAATACGCCTCAGTTTATTTTGAAGAGGTGATACAAACAAACTTTATTAAACACTTCATGAAATGGGCATTTTCTATTCCCAAGGGTCAGAGAACTGCAAAATGGCCCAGAGTCAGGAAGCTCTCATAGAACAAAGAATAAGGAAGGAGGAAGAGAAAAGCAGAAAATTAATAAAAAGCAGGGAGATAAAAATAGACCCATAGTTAGTGTGGCGTTGGGCACTGGCTGCCTGGAAATACTATGTTTCTGGTCAGCAGGAGCACCTGCAGGGACATGAACGTTATCTAAGGTTTGGACGCAACCTGACATCCCAAGCAGGAGTGGCTCCATCTTGGTCCTAGATTTACTTAATTAATGCCTTGAACAACAAATGGTATTTTACACCTTAGTATGTATCGCATAGTTTTCGTATTTCCTAAATTTGAATATTTAGTTTTCAACTTTCTTTAAGCAACACAAACCTGACTACCAGGGCCACCCTCCTCCCAGCTAACTTCTCACTTTGTTACCATGGCATCAGCTCCAGAATAGCTGCCAATTATATATGCAAATGAGGGGCATCAGCTGTTTTGAATAAGAACCAAGTATCCATCAATAGAATGCAGATCATAGTGATAAAATGAGACTAGTGAAAGTGGTGCAGAGTAGACAACTAAAAGAGAAACAGATTTTTTTTTATTCAATGAAATGTAACTTGTAACACTCTAATTCTGTATGCATTTAATTCCAATAATTTCAGTACTTTTAGATATTTTCTAATATACTACTACTCAATATTTTAAAATGTTCTTTACTTTTGTGTGTCCGGTCACTGGAAAATAATCAATACTATATTCTAATTTTGCTTGTCAACGCTAACTTACTTTGAAAGGCAAAACAAAAACTGTTGAGTGAAATCCTCTGCTTACCTTTGTCCCCCCAATATACTTTCAAATGAATCCAAATGAAATACAGTCAAGAGTACACACTCTAAATTTTTAACTTTGAAGATGGCTTGACATTTTAAGCTCTTTAGGAATATCTATTAATACAGAAAGCAAAACAATGGTCTTGATCAATTTTATTTCAAAAAATTAAATTAAAATGGTCTTTCTGATCCTTAAAAAGTTCACATATATCATTAATTAAAAGAGCCGATGCATCAATAGGCCCAAAACATGTAGTTATTTTTTCCTATGCTAATTCTGAAGAAATCTGTCTAAAATAAAGAATAGGACAGCCGCTTCTAATAGAAAGTAATAATTCAGCTCACACTAAAATTCTGAGCTCTATGAAAGTGTTATTGCTTCTTTTCATACTGCAGTCTAAGTTAAAAGAGATTGGCTGGCTCTAAAAACAAACATAATATATACCTATCTCTCAGGCATTGTCAAAAGCAATATGGAAAGACTAATGACAGGTCTTCTACAGAGTTTTAATAGAACTTTTTGCTTGATTCAGTCCTGATATCACTTATTTTTAAAGCAATTGGTCACATCTTTCTGCTAGGATTATAGTCTTCTGACTGATTTTGCCAAAAATATAGAACAATAAGGAATGACAAGAAATCCAAGCCAGCAGCCAGTGATGAGCAAAGTTTGTAGGCAGCTAAAAATGGGACAGAAAAGTGAAGTAGAGTATGAACTTAGTTCTATAATTTAAAATACTTATTACATTGAGGATCAAAGAGAAAGAATGAATAAATAAAAATGCTCTTACTTTTACGTTCAAGTTTGTTTTCATCTTTTACTTCAATTTTCAGGCGAACCTTATGAATTATACACTACCAGAAATGCCTTGCACCTGTATTAAAAGGCTAATACTGCTCACAAACATAGAAATGTGAAATTAAAGTTCTGTGATATACGCATTCACTAGCATTGCACTGTTTGAGAATACCCCCTAACCAACAGGGTTACTAAGAAACTTAGACCTAACTCGTGAAGCTTCTGAAATGGTTTCTGGCACTCAGCGGAAGTGACAAACATAATTATTATTTTCACTCTCTCAATATAAATTTACCTATTTTGAATTAAATTTATATATGTAAAATTATGTTTTGATGACATTTCATGATATTTACAATTTTCTCAAGAATGGTTTGCAAGATTTTCTCTGCCTCTTTTTAAAATGTATATGGCTTAAAGTGGTTTAAAGATGAAATTGGAATGCCATGAAGATGGAAAACATTTACCCTCTCTGTGAAAGAACAAGGGATCATCCCTGTATCTTTACTCTCAGGCTCTACATAAATAACAAATAACGTTCCCCATTTTACCTATTTCTTTTTTCCTCTTAGACCCTTACCTACAGCAAATTTTCCCACATCTTTTGGTATTATTCTCATTTTATCACCCCATAATTGGATTTTATTTAGAAAATAAAATTAAGTCATCTTAACACTAAATGACAAATAAAAACATCATTGTATTCCCAAAACAGTTTTGTTGGTGAGTGTACTTAATTAATTAATTAATTAATGCTATATTGAGCATCCAAATTTGCTCACATATTCAATGTACATCATATCTTGATTTATTAAAGTCAACTGACATTCTGCTTAGCATTTATGGTTCTTTTTTTAATGTTATTTTATGTGAGTGCAACATCAATTATATCCCCCACCATATCATTGAAATAACAAGAAAAGTTTTTTTTAAATATGAGATTTCTTTTTTTACTGTCACAAATTTTTCCTAGAGATCTGACACTAGAATGGTGAGAAACTAAATTCAGAAAGAAAAACGGTGATTCTTGAAGTACAAAGGTGTTTTTAATGACTCTTGATTGATTACATCTAAGTTAATTTTTGAAAGCAAATTATGGATTTGTTCTGAGTCATCCACACTCAGTCTTTAAACTTAGGTGTATGCCTGGAGTAATAAAACTGCTTATGAAAATCTTGCTTACTGAAAAGTACCCACCACTGCTTGATAAAAGTGATAAGCTTTGAAGCAATTCTTCCCCATTAATCTCTTCACCAAAAAGATTTGAAATTATATCTTAACATCCTTATGTGCCAGGAATTATGCCAGGAGCCAGGAAATAAGAAGCACAGCCCTAACAACAAGCGGACTTTTTAATGTTTATGTAATACGTGCCATGACGAGAGCTCAGTGGAGGCTGTCCTGCCGGGGATGAGGCTTGAGCCAGCCCCCGAAGAATAAGTAGAAACTAACCAGGTGAAGAAGGAACACAGAAAGCACCACACACACACACACACACACACACACACACACACACACGCACACACTCACACTTTGAAGGTTACGTTTTATCTTTTAAATTATAATATTCACATTATTAGTTCAACATAAGATCAATAATTATTAAAATCATTAACTAATTAATGTTTCGATTTTGATTTTTAGTTATAGTAATTCAAAGAACAAATCAACACACACACCAACAGAAACTAAGGAAAAAAGAATACACAGTCAATTCTCCTCATCTGATGAAGTTATATTCTAGAAAGTTCCTGTGAATGCTGAATTAGCAGCACTGAACCATTGCTCCTAGGGGCAGAAAAGTTAACTGACCTGTCTGAGGCCACTCCACCCTAAGGCACTAGCATTGAGCTTCCAACCCACTTGGCCTCAGGAGATTTTGGCCTGCACTACACTGCCCCCTACTGCCTACACCTTTGGTCATCTCTGTAGCGGCTGAAAGAGGAAAATAGAGTGTCACCTTGCTCCACGTCAGCTGGGAACATGTGAATCACATAAATCAAAGTGTCATCGACTTTGCACATGTCTGAAAATGACTCTGAAAGCCTTGCAAGTATTGATTTTGAGATTTTACAAACAAATTTTAGTGAGTAGGTGAATCTTCAAATGTGAAATCCATGAGTAATGAAGATCGACTATACTATTGAAGGTCAAGCTGCACTGAAATAATGGAAAATATCATGAAATAATCAAAGAATAAATGACAAATAATTAAGAGCTTTAAGAACATTAAATTTATTATAAAACGAATGGGAAATGTATTATGAAGAGTATCAAATAGTGTATTGGAAAGTGAAGAAAGGAGAATAGAAAGTGTACTGAAACAATACCACGCAATGACAGCGGACTCCTGTAAAACATTAGGCAAAAGAATATCATTACTATTGAGCAGCTAGGATACTGCGTCCACATTGTATTGGAGATGAATTACAGTGAGATACTCTTCGTACATTAATGAGGATATTAAGAGCTGGTTTCACAAATAAACCTCAAATGCTAGTTGTTTACATGGATACAAGTTTCATTAACATAACAGTGCAAAGGAGGTGTTCTGCTTGATGGGGGATTTCCTTTTTACAAGAATTCAGACTTGGGCCCTTTCATCTAGTGATACTACCATTCCTTAGGACCTTGTGGTCCTCTCTATCCCACTGACTGAAGAGGAAAAGAGATTTCAGAGAGCACATATATGTCCTAAAATCTCTGGTCAGGAATTATATTTGGGACTTGTGCTCACATTCCACTAGTAAGAACCAGCTCATGATTACCTGTAAATTTGAGAGAGTTGAAAAATGAATCGTTAGTCAGGGCAGCCACTTCCCAATACCAACATAATGACATGGAAAAGGAAGTCTCAATTTTGATTTGAACATTGACAATAAAATAGACATGAAAATAATATCTAAATAAGTCCATAGTTAAATATTCTTAACAACATTTTAATTTTTTTTCTGGTCCAGAATCCCAATCTGGAATCTAATCAGAGTCTATAGCCATGCCACCCCGAATGTGCCCGATCTCAACTGATCTCTCAGAAGCTAAGCAGGATCGGGCCTGGTTAGTACTTAGATGGGAGACCACCTAGGAATACCAGGTGCTGTAGGCATTTTTTAAAAAATGCATAACAGAATCAATCACAGTCATCATATTCTTATAATAACATTTTAATCTAGAAGTTGTTAGTTTGTCTCTATCAGATTTTCTCTCAAAACAGAGAGATTAATATTTTGTCTTTTAGGTGCAAATTAGCCAAACAGGATAATTTTGGATGGAAAAATGCAAACAATTAAGAAACATCAGTTCCCTACACAAATAGAAGTATATCAAAATGCCTCCATTTTATTTAATAGTTATTGCTAGGTAAATGAATTCATTAACACATGAACCCATTAGCAACTGAATAAGTATGTGGGTAAGTAATTTCAACATGTGGATACTGAAGGTTATCAAGTATTATTCACAGAATGGAGAATAGAAGATTAACGTCTACAGCTTGGAGATAAGAAAGCTTGCAGATATTCAGGTTACACAATTTCATGCTGATTGTAATGGAGCAAAGAAAGGCAGTAGACTGCAGAGATCTCGATCAGCTGAAAACAAGTAACTCCAAAGAAAATCTGTGCCACAGCAACCATTTCAGACTAAATTGGTTGTTATCTTTACAAAGCAACCTTCCTGGTGCCATTTATTTATGTGTTTCCTATTACGCTGAGCACAATTTTCAATGTTATATCTCTTCTCAGGGCATCATTTTTGCTAAACAGTAATCAGTACTTTCTCCAATCTTATGTTGTCACAGCCCGACACCTAGCACCCACAGTGCGAAGTGCTCTGGATGATATCTGCAGCTTCGTTTTTATAACTCATCATACTGATACATTGTTACAAGACATTAGCCTAATTAATCTTAAGCTCCTCCAAACCCCATGTCTTAAAACAAAACCTACAATAAAAACTCACAATTTAAAAGGGAAAATGAAATTCAAAATATTGCAAAGTTCTATCTATTCAGAAACTGGGCAGGTGTCAAAACAGCCAAGGTTTTCCAAGAAGATAATATTGGTGCCCATCATCGTGAACACAAAAGTGGCAATGAAGGGAATCTCGTTTATCAAGGAAAGACATAGGGCTCAGATATAAATGACAAAGGGTAGCAACATTAACCAAAAAATGAAGATGAGGGTAAAGTGAACACTTTCTGTTCTTCATTCTCCAAGCTGAGGACTGACTCTGACCATTTCAACCAACGCACGAATAGAGAAAGAGTGATGATATTCCACCCCCAGAATTTAAGAGGTAACATCAATCTTATTAATGGACATAAAGTTACCTCTTCCTCTGAATACCTGAAATTGCATCACCTCATTGCACTAGAACGTGTGCTAGTACAGGACTGTTTGTACAAATACAAAGCTTGTTTTTATCATATGTATTTCGAAGTAGCATTTTTTAATATTAAATTCTAAAAGAAATTTAGAAAAAGGTGTTTCCTACTTCTCCTAGATGTATAATTTCTCCATAAATATCAACTACTATTGTTTTAATCACTAATAGAAAATCAGAACTAATTCTATTATTGATTTTCAAAGGATCAAAAAGTATTCTGATAACTGCCAGGCATCTTTAGAACATGTTCCGTAAATTAAAAAAAAAAAAAAATCTAGATTCCTCTTTGTTTTACTCAGCGAATTTTCATGCACAATATCTTCATCCTCTTCCAGCAACATATAGTGCACATACATATAAGCACATGCACACACACACGCTCATGCATGTACATCATGGGCAGGGCCTAGCCTCCTTGAATAGCTCAATGCCACAATAAATACCAAGTTTACTCATGAGTGATTACAAATACAGAATTCTAAGAGCTGAGTAAACTATAAAAAATTTATGAAAGCCTCTGCTAGGGATGTAGCTATTGGTATTATTAATAAAATTTGCACAGAAATAGATATTTTCTGAAATGAGCCATCAATTTTACATACTAACTTAACCATTATACATAGTATAACTAATACTTTTCATAAAATATTATAAGATACTTTAATTTGTTCATAAACTTACTATTACTTATATCATAATTCATACCATCTTTAGAGAAATATCTGGTTTCACACAGTATTTCCTAACTTCTATCAAAATCCTTAAAGCTGAAATTTTATGATAACAGCTAAAAAAGAACAGTAGTATGTTCAATTGATTTAAATTTCTCTTCAGTCAAGACTATGTCTTGGGACCTGGCAGAACGGCTCTCGAAAAGAAGGGTGGCGAGAAGAAGGGCCGTCCTGCTGTCAATGAGGTAGTGACCGCAGAGTGCACTGGGAACATTCACCAGCAGGTCCCTGGAGTGGGTTTCACGGAGCTGCCCATCGTCACTCAAAGGGATCGGAGATTTGCTATGAAGGAAATGGAACCTCAGATGGGCACACTGGCCCCAGACTCAACAAAGCTGTGTGGGCCAAAGGAATAAGGAATGTCCTGTGCTGTGCCCGCATGCATTTGTCATAAAACATAGTGAGCATGATGCTTCACCCAATAAGCTCTATACGCTGGTTCCCTGCATACCTGTCGCCACCTTCAAAAGTCTATAAATAGTTAATGTGGATGAGAACTGCTGAATGTCAAGCAAAGATAAAACTGCAAAAAAAAAAAAAAAAGGCTATAGTTTGACCTAATTAGAAATTAGTCTAAAAACTAGTAGGTTTATTATTTGTGAATCTTCGTAGTCATATTCATATGTTTTTATTTTCTTGCTGATTCCATTAATATTTTATTAGGATATATCATTTTTATAATGTATTTTACATTGTTGTTTACTATTCAGAAATATTATTTTTTAAAGTTTTTAATTCTTTTTAGCCAATCTTAGATCAGTTTGAGATTTTATGCTACTATTATTAATAATAAGCTGCAATTCTATTAGGCCAGCAGAAATTCAAAATTAATTTAGTGTCTGCTCCAAAACATCATCACTCATTCTTTATAGCTTACAGTCACTAGTCCTAATATGTGTCTGAGAGTGGTTGTTAAATCAAGTTTAATACGCCCTTCATCAAGATGTAGCACTCTTGGAGCACATCAAAAAATGTATGTAGAATTTGAATTGTTTCAAATAATGCCACTGGTGCAGACAGAGTTGAAGCTGAGTTTCCTAGTAATAAATTCACACTGTGCATCACAATTGGAACAAAGAACATATCTGAAATGGCCTAAAAATATGGCTTGTACACATTTTTCTTTATCAACATATTAGTGCTATTTTCACAAGTGTCTAATAATTTTTTAAACTAACAAATGAAATTGAAAATCGTTCTATTAGAGATTCACTTAAGCCAAGTTACACTTATTATAAAATAATACAAACAGGCATTAATTCCAACTTCTTTGTTTTCTGTATTTTATATATATATATGTATATATATATATAAAATTTAATTGTTCAACATAACTTTTGTCACTGACACAAACTGAACTAAATGATATTCACTTTGATAATCTCATTTTATGTTCTTTTCTCACTTTTCAACCAATAAGTAATAATCTTGCTTAATTCTTTATCCTGTTTCATTGTTTTTAACTTTCTTATATGTTCAGACTATTGAAATGGGCAAGATCTGGAGAAGGAAAGAGTGTTCTTTATAACTGATATATGGTAGGGGAGCCGGCCAGCAAAGAAATTAATTTCAAAGATTCAGCAGAGAAGAAATCATCCAAGAGCTTGGTGGTTGAAGTCACTCCGAGGACAAGTAGCGGAGGTTCTTGAAAGAGAATCCACAGAGTTTCAAGCATTCCGGCAGGGAAGTTTTCACGAGAACATGATATGGGTTGCCATGATCATGAATGAAGGGGCCCTTGCATTTCTGATAGTTATTTCTCCATAACTCTATTTTAAGTCAAGATCATACAGACTTTTCCAGTTGGGGCAAATGGGGCCAGAGGAAGGGGAATATTATGATGAAAGAAGGACTCGAGATATTTCAGAAACATACAACGTTTTAGGGTATGAAATGCATATGATGAGAAACAAGAAAAGAGATAGATGCTTGGCTAACCATTCCTGTATGATTTTTGTTACACAAAACTCTGTTGCATTTATAAGAAGATTCATTCATGAGAAGAAAAAAAAAACATTTGCAGAAAATATGTAAGGAGTTAATAAATTATATTTTCTCTCAAATAAGTGTTCTTCCATTCGTCAGGTTTCTCCACACTTCTAAGCAATGTCTGTTGCAAAACTCAGCAGCACAAACCACCAGATGTCCCAGCCTTAACGTCAGGACCGTTTGTTGGAAAGACACAGGCAGATGTGGGGGAGCTTTTCACTAAGGCTCGAATGGTGAGGGTCACAAGACTGAATGTGTAGTGCTCCGGATCTGGCTTCGGCCAGCACCAAATATTGGGTTCCAAGTGATAAAAGTTCCCATGTTTTCCTTAATACACGTGTGTGTGTGTGTGTGTGTGTGTGTGTGTGTGTGTGTGTGTGTAATTGTGAGATACACTGCCCTTAAGTAGGGAGTCTAGGTTTGAGGATCTCCTAGTTACACATTTTTTCAAACATACCATTAACAGTTAAGATGAAGTCAGTCAATCATAGTAAAAAATTAAGATTAGATATAGCCTATGATAAGGTCAAGATTGTAAATACATTTTCCCTCTTAATAAAATTTGTTTGTAACTCTTATAGAATATATTTTAAACTAGCCAGCCAGTTACTTTGTGTGGCATGTGGTTAAACAAGAGAGTAAAAGCTTACTGCCATCAAAATAAATATCCCTGACTGATACTACTTCAGTAATTTACCTAGCCTAGGGTCATTCTAAAGCAGTTTAAATGCATCATTAATCCACAATCCTCTAAAATACTAAAATACTTAAATAAATTACAATGGAGTAGGATGAGCCTGAAGAGAGGAAAAAAACTGTCAAGATCATGATACATTTAAATGAAGCCAAAAAAGTATCTAAGACTTATGAATAAATTATTGCTAAAATGAAAGGCATAATAAGGACCCTAAAGGACATGAGACATCCAGTTTTATTTGGTCCAAAAAGATTAAGAAAATGAATCTTGGATTTCAGCTTTCTGCTTGTGAATTTTCATTCACTGAGTTTTAACCTTGGTAATTCAAAATTTTCAAGTTTGCTGTTATTACATCCTTTTTCTTATTCCAATCTTTTTATTCCTTTGATTGCTGTATTTTTATTATTAGTAATTTGTGGTAAACATCAATCATTCCTGTGTGAGTGTGCATGTGTGTATGTGTGTGTGTGTTTTGGAAGTGGGGGATGAGTGAAATTAACATGATCGAAATGGACATACATGTAGAAATTTAAAAGAAGATAGTAAATTGGAGATATAAACTGGTGAAATATAATTTAGGTCACTGAGGACTTTATTTTTCTTTAAATAAGTAGATATCCTTGAAACATCTTATAATATCTTGTCTGCCAGATAAATTCCTGACCAAACAGTAAGGCAGTTTTAAAAAGAAAAAGAAAAATTGTAGAATCGTATGCAAATTTCTGAACACGCTAAAAAACTCATTAAGGTATGGATTCTGAGGAAGCTAATTTTAACAGAACTGGAAACATGCAGTACTGAAAGCTCTTCTTTTTACTTATTCTTGATATGATAATGTCATGACTGGCAGCTTGTTCCTTTGTTACATGTGTCTCCTCCACACATCCCCAGACCTTAAAGCCTTCTTATTAACTGTTATCTGAACTACATGAAAAAAATAAAAATTGTACTTTTATTTCTTATTTTGAAGGTTCGTCACTTACATGTTAGGTTGTGGCCTAGGCTTCCAAAGGCCACAATACTTGATATAGAGCAGGGAGACCCGAGCCTGAGAAAAAATTATGGCTTTAGGTGGCAGAGCGTGGATCCTGGAGTACTGATGCAGCTCCACCCAGAACAGCAGTTAAACACGCCAATGCGGTAGGTGGTGGTGGTTGCCAGGGGCCAGGGTAAGAGAAGATGGAGAGCTGTTATTCAACTGGTATAGGATTTGTTTTGCAAGACGATCTGCGGTACAATATAGTGCCGACAGTTAACATTGCTTTATTGTGCACTTAAAACATTTAAGAGGATAGGTCTCATGATAAGTGTTCTTACAATAATGATAATAACAACAACAATAATAATAATAATAAAGTAATTGTGACTGCAATTTCTTTACTCCTGTCTCATAGCATATTCTTTACTGTTAACCACCAAATTCTGGGGTTCCCTGTAAAAACTAGAGATCAAGGGCATGTGTCCATTCTACGTGCATTTCATGTTTATCCTTTATATTGACAATCTTCCAAATTGGACTATCACTTTGTCGCCTAGCCTAACTCCTTTATACGTTATGAAGTTGGAAAAAATATGCACAAATGAAAGCCTCACCTATAACTAGTGTTAAAAACTCATGTTTCGAACATATATTCATAAATGCATATATTCATGTGACTTTGCCTCAAGATAAGACAGTATATTTATTTAACTCAAGCCATTTATTCAATATCTATGATGTATATGACACTGGAGGAAGAGAAGAAGGAAAAAAGGAAAAACAACAACAATATATTTATTGTTAAATGCCTTTATAGCTTATTTAGCAGAAAGAATATTGAAATAAAGATAAGAACAATACATTTGATGCTTGTTAAACCACAATAAAAACAAAGAGATGATAAAAGACTGCAGAGATAAACCATACAAAAAACTCCTATTAAGAAAGTTTACCAAAAAAAAATTATATTATTTTGAAATAAACTTCAGAATAGTTGCAAGTACTTTACAATGGTTATTTTTTTTTCTGAACCATTTGATAATAAGTTTTGGGCATGATGTCCCATCACCTTGAATATTGACATTCTCCTATATAACCACGACACAACTATCAAAATCATGACACTAATACTGATTCATTATCATCATTTAAACTTCATAGCCCATTAAATTTTACCAACTGTCCTCAAAAATATCCTTTATAGATAAGGGATCTAGTCTCAAAACCATGCATTGCATTTAGCTGCCATGTTTCTCTACCTCTTTCAGTCTGAATTACACTTTCCTTGATTTTTATGATGTTGACTCTTCTGAAGGTCATAGGCCAGTTATCTCATTTATCAATCTGGATTTCTCTGATGTTAATATGATTCAGGTTATGCTTCTTTGGCAGGAATATCAAGAATATATTCTTTTTATATCTGTATTATAAAACATGAGTTCGCATTGATATCTCCAATTCTAACCTAACATCTCAGGATTCCTTCTAGTTTTTTTTTTTTTCCCCTTTCCATATGACTTCTTTAACTTAGCTTCTTAGCTTCTCTTTTTCATAATAGGCTTATTTGATTTTTTTTATTTTTATTTAAAAAATCTTTCATCACATCCTCTACCCAACACTCCTATGAAGATGCTTCCATCACCTCATCAAGGCCCTGACACGCTAAGCCAGGTGGTCCCGAGAATGGATATTCCCCTCTTTTGCTTGGGCTTTGACATCCTACAGGAGCTACAACACCCTTTATTGGGCCACACCCCAACCTGGGAGAATGCCTCCTTCATGCCTCTTGGAATCTAACACCCTGTGCCTAACCATAGGCGTGGGCATCCTCCTTACCCTGGTAAGGCTCTAAAGTCCCACTGTGCACACTGCTGCTTTCCTCTACCTCGATGTAGGTGCCTACCATATCAGGCCCTGCCAATGTCTAGGCCCAAATTCTTTGGGAAGAGAAAGAGGAAAGGAAGGAGGGGAGAGCTTATTAGGATTTTGAATAAATTATGAAGATGTTCTATTTTTGTTCTTTTTTATTATAGTTTAACCTCAGTAAATTTTAAGGGTATAGTATTATATATTATATACTCAAGAGTCCCAGAGTGATGTGATCTAAGTGTATCCCTTACTGGTTGTGGAAAAAAACGAAACAAAACAAAACAAAAACCGTCTTTTGTTCTCTGTACATGGGATGCAGCCTCCAAACTTATGAACTTTCTCAAGTGATAGAAGTGTCTTTATTATTCATGGTGAGCCTTGATAGTTTATGTTAACTAGGTGACTCATGGGGCCCTTAGTTTAAACTAAGGGGGTGACTCAGGGTGGATACTGGTCATACCAGAGAAACCCCATGTGATTTAAGACTTTGAGACACATGCCACTAGCCTGACATTTTGGGGAGGGAGTGGGGTGCGAAATTGAATTCGGCCTCAAGATCTTGGCCTGGTGGCCAATGATTCAGTCAATCATTTCTATGTGATGAAAACTCAGTGAAACCTCTGGACACCAAGCTTGGGCGAGCCTCCTTGGTTCCTAATACTCTGCCCACTGATGGGCCGACAGGACGATGTGTCCTGAATCCGTGAGGAGAACACAGCAGAAGCACATTTCACGAACCCTCCCAGAGCCCACACTACGTGACCTTCCTTTAGCCAGTTCTGATTTTTGTACTTTTGCTATAATAAAACTGTAATCATAACTCTTTCCTGAGTTCCTTGAGACATTCTTATAAATTATCAAAACTTAGGGGATAGCAGGAATCCCTCAACTTCTAATTAGCTGGCTTGAAATGAGGTAGCCTGGGGACCACTGACCTTGCAGCTGCAGGTATAGGAAGAGCAGTTTTGTGGTAGATTGTGCCCTTAATTTGTGAAGTTTGGCCGATGTCAGGGTAGTTGGTATGAGAAGTCATTTCACTAGTGGTGTGAATAAACTTTATAGGATTCAGTGAAAATATAGTTTTTTTTCCCCCTCAGAATGTGCTCATCTCATAAGAGCTACCTAAGTAGATCATTTAAAAATAGCAAATTAACAAAAAATTTTAAACATAAAGAACAATCACTGCACTGATATATTCACTTCTCGTATGAATACATATGTATGTAGACTAGACCAGAGGTCCTCAACCTTTTTGGCACCAGGGACCAGTGTTCCTCTGAGAATCTAATGCTTGATGATCTGAGGTGGAGCTGAGGCAGTGATGCTAGTGCTGGGGAGTGGCTGAAAATACAGATGAAGCTTCCCTCACTGGCCTGCCGCTCACTTCCTTCTATGCAGCCCAGTTCCTAACAGGCCACGAACCTGTACTGGTCCACGGACAGGGGGTTGGGGACCCCTGAACTAGATCACAGTAGGTTGTGAAGTCCATGGGGATGCATTAACTATGTAGGTCTTTTTGTTCAAATTTCTTAATATTGCCTTGTTTATTTAGCAATTGGCTTTACAGATTACAGAGATGCGAAATAAACCTATGACTTCTTACAAACTTCACTGAAAGTTTTGGAATTAATATGGTTTGCAAGTGTTTTTTGGGAACAGAGTCCGGTATAGGTTTGGGAACTGCTGTATATGACATACGGAGTTGCCTGATAGCTCTAAGGCAATAATTCTCGACCCTGAGTGCAACTTAGAATGACCTTGGGAATTAAAAAAAAAAAAAATGCCACTGACAACATCCTACTCCTAGATATTCTAAACTGATGGATCCAAGTGAGGCCCTGGACATTGCTGTTCTTTAAACAGTTCCCTAGGTGATTGTCATGTACTCACAGAATTGAGAGGCATTGCTCTACAGAAGAATACTTTCTATAATTTGTATTTGATAATTATTATAATAGCAAAATTATCTTTGTTAGGGCTCATGTACCATCATAGCCTATCTACGGACTAGCGATTAAATGCTAAATCCATTATTTTGTAGGCACCAGATTAATTCTTTAAGTATATGAATAACCTGGAGGGGCTAGAAAAGAAGCAGAAAAGTGATAAGAACTAGGCAGTCAGACCTGTAAAAAGATATAAAGGTCCAGGATAATACAGATCTAATAAGGGAATGAATAGAACAAAATGGAAGGATAATGAGCTAATAATCTGAAAACTATCAAAAATGTTTTTTTATGAATTCCATCAAAATTAGAAACCTTTTATATTATAAGGAATTAATTATGACACAATTATCCTAGGTTTGCATTTCAATTCAACTTATCTGTGGACTATTAATAATATCTTTTATACAGAACTTTCATTTAATAAAATACTGGACTAGTTGCTTTTATTACAGAATAACAAGTCCTATGTTTGATCCAGTAGATGCATTACGTTGACACTATCATTTAAGTTGAAGGTAAAATTTACATGAATCTCAAATTTGATTCAATGGCTAAAAGAATAATCTATATTATAAGGGAGATTCTTTATTTCTAGATAAATACACGTGCACACATAGATACATATATAAATTATAGCATTTTGGTTAAATATTAAAATAATTATAAGAGATCTCTGGAATCTCATGACTATAATATTAAAGTGTTTTTATGGAAGTATGTAGTATAATTTCTAAAATTTGCTTTTTATTCTTGGAGAAATGTAAGTAGAAAACCATGGAAAAATAAAAATTGTGCTTATGACCTAACAAACCCTTTCAAATTTACTCCTACTCTCTAAGTATTGTGTTTATCAATGTTTTTTCCCCTCAAAATCTGAAAACAGAGGAAAGATGCTAAGAGGAACATGCAAAAATGTTCTTTAAGTAGTAAATCTAGGTGGTATCAATAAGTGATAAAAATAGGTGTTGCCTTTAGTTCTGATGACTCTCATTCTCTTTGTTAACTATGATATGAATATTGCAACTGGTAGCTAAAGGTCTTCTCTACAAGGCTCTTTAATTGAAATAACTCTACTGCCACACTCTGCTGGAAACATCAAAATAAACCAACAACAAAGCAGTCCTTCCCCCAGGCTCATCGATTTCCTCTGTAGACAACAGACCTGAATTCTTTATCTAAACACCCAAACACGTTCCTCTTATGCCTCTTGTCCTCACCCTCTCTTGTCTGTGTCAATAACAGAGGAGATACTTTCCATGATTTTCTAGGGACACATCTCTAAAGAGTACATCAGCACCTTCCCAGCACTAGTATTTCCTCTCTCTTCCTAAAATCTATTAAACATCACATATTGTAAATGTGTGTAAACTCTAAAATCTATTAACCACTACTTATATGCTCTCAATAAGTGGCATATAAATGAAAACCCTATATATCTTAATTATGGGTGTTTTTTTTTTCTACAAAAGAAGGACTTTGGAGAGTTTATTAGGGTCAGTATCCTAAATTTACCAAAGCAATTGATCTCAGGTTCGAGTGTGACATTTCCAAAGAACTAACAACACACAGTCACTACTTAACAGTGCTATTAGAAGGAAAACTTCATTAACCTCAGGAAAATGAATACTTAAATTAAGCCCAGGATTGAGTGATAACTCATTGTGGGGTTTTAGCAAACAACTGTTTAATTTCATCACCTTATTTATGAAAAAGTTAGAGTCAAGATTATTTTTATCCCTCTTGAAATGACAATCAATCATATTTGGCAGGTGGAAAAACAATATTTGGTTTAAAATACTTATACTCAGAATCAAAGAATTCTCTGGCATATGAACATTAACTTTTTGCCCTATAGAACCTGCTTACAAACTAGTTCCAAGTGTTACCCTAAAGTCAGAAAAGATGAAGACATATCTGAAAAAAAAGAGGTAATTTAATATGCATTTAATGTACCACAAATTAAAAAAGATAACAGAGTGGAGATTCCTCAAAAAAACGAAAAATAGATATATCATATTACCCAGCAATTCTACTTCTAAGTATTTATCCAAAGAAAATGAGAATACTAATTAGAAAAGACACATGCACCCCTATGTTCACTGTAGCATTATTTACAATAGCTAAGATTTGGAGGCAACCTAAGCACATAACAATAGATGAACGAATAAGGATGTTACATATACTCACACACCCATACTCACACATTTAATGGACTATTTAATGGACTATTAATGGACTATTACACAGCAATAAAAATAATGATGAAATCTTGCCATTTGTAACAACATGGATGGATCTAGGGGGTATTATGCTAAGTGAAATAAGTCAGATGGAAAGACAAATACAGTATTGTTTCATTTATGTGTAAAATCTAAAACAAAACAAATCAAATGAATAAACAAAACAAAAATAAAATCATAGAAACAGAAATCAAAGAAATCTTTATCAGAAAGGAGGGAGTGGAGGATGAGTGAAAAGGGGAAGGGGAATAGAGTTAATACTACAGTAAGTTTGCATGGTGACAGAGGATTACTAGAATTAATGAGATGACCTCATCATAAAGTATAAAAATGTTGAATCACTATTTTTTCACTTGAAACTAACATAACCAATATAATATTATATACCAACTATACCTAAATTAAAAAAAATAATGTTGCATATTTTGCTCAGCATTTTCAAATAGTTGAAATAATTTTGTCAGAGCAGTGTGCTTTTAAAAAATAAAGATCAGCATGGGATAAAGAATCATAGTTTATGTGACAGAGAAAATAAATAAATAAATATATAAACATGTTCTAAAATACTTTATTTAATGGAATATATTTCTCTTCTACAGTGGACCTTGTATTTACTCAAAACGTCAAAGTCTGTTCTAATATAAATCCATACATCAAGGCTACTTTAACAACAGAGAAATCTGATGTTACATCAGAACGTAAAAAGTACTATTAAGCAAACAATAGAGGTGAAGATGAAAAATACAACTTCTCCTTACCATTGTATATAATTTACTAAAGTTACGTAACGTTCGAAGCATGGTGACATACTTAAAACAAACAAAAATAAACTGCAATGTGAAAAATATGAAGAAACCACTATAGGCACACCTTGGAGTAGTTTTGAGTTCAGTTCCAGACCACTCTAATAAAGCAAATATTGCCATGATTCGAGTAGCATTTTTTTTTTTGGTTTATCAGTGCATATAAAAATTACATTTACATTATGCTATAGTCTATTAATTGTGAAATAGCATTATGTTTAAAAAGTGTACATACTTTAAATAAAAAAAAAACCCTTATTGCTAAAAATGTTTGACATTGTCTGAGCCATCAGCAAGTCATAATCTTTTTGCTGGTGGCAGAGAGGTCTTGCCTCATTGTTGACAGCTGCTGATTGATCAGGGTGGTGGTTGTTAAAGGTTGGGGTGGCTGTGACAGTTTCTTAAAATAAGGCAGTGAAGTTTGATGCACTGATTGACTCTCCATCTCATGAACTATTTCTCTGTAGCACACAATGCTGTTTGATAGCATTATGTCCACAGATGAACTTCTTTCAAAACTGGAGTTAATCCTCTCCAACTCTGCTGTTATTTTACCAACTAAGTTTATATAGTATGCTAAACCCTTTGTTGTCATTTCAACAATCTTCACAGGATCTTCACCAGAAATAAATTCCATCTCAAGAAACTACTTTCTTCACTCATCCATAAGAAGTGACTTATACAGTCAAGTTTGATCATGAGATTACAGCAATTAAATCACATCTTCAGGCTCCACTTCTAATTCTAGTTCTCTTGCTATTTCTACCAAATCTACACTTACTTCCTCCACTGAAGAACTGAATCCCTCAAAGTCATCCATGAGAGCTGAAATCAACTTCTTCCAAACTCTTGTTAATGTTGGTATTTTGACATCTTTCCAGGAATCACGCATGCTCTCAATGGCATCTGGAATGGTGAATCCCTTCCAGAAGGTTTACAATTTACTTTGCCCAGATCCATCAGAAGAATCAGGATCTATGGCAGCAATAGCCTTATGGAGTATATTTCTTAAATAAGAAGACTTAAAAGTCCAATTACTCCTTGCTCCATGGGCTGTAGAATGGATGTTGTGCTAGTGGGCATGAAGACAGCATGAATCTTGTATGTCTCCATCAGAGCTCTTGGGCGACTGGGTGCATTGTCAATGAACAGTAACATTTTGGAAGAGATCTTTTTTCTGGGCAGCAGGTCTCAAGAGTGGGCTGAAAATATTCAGTAAACCATGTTGCAAATAGATGTGCTGTCATCCAGCTTTGGAGTTCCATTTATAGAGCACAGGGCAGAGTAGATTTAGCCTAGTTCTTAAGGGCCCTAGGATTTGTAGAATGGTAAATGAGCACTGACTTCAACTTAAAGTCACAGCTGCATTAGCCCCTAACAACACATCAGCATGTCCTTTAAAGCTTTGATGCCAGGCATTGACTTTTCATCTTTAGCTATAAAAGTCCAAGATGGCATCTTCTTCCAATACGAGGCTGTTTCATCTACATTGAAAAGCTGTTGTTTAATGTAGTCACCTTCATTAATTATCTTAGCTAGGTCCCATGAATAATTTGCTGCAGTTTCTGAATCAGCACTTGCTCATTGGCACTTGCTGCTTCGCCTTGCACTTTTAAAAAAAACTTTTTAAAATTAAATTTATTGGGGTGACATTGGTTAATAAAATTATATAGGTTTCAAGTGTAAAATTCTATAATGCATCATCTTTATATTGTATCGCTTGACCACCAAAGTCAAATCTCATTTCGTCACCATATATTTGACCCCCTTTACCTGTTCCTACCTCACCCTCTGTCCCTTTATCCTCTGGTAAATGTTATCTGTGTTTATGAGTTTTTGTTTGTTTGTGTTTGTTGTTTTCAGTATTATATCCCACACATGAATGAAATCATATGGTTCTCCACTTTATCTGTCTAACTTATTTCACTTAGTATGATATTCTCAAGATCTGTCCAAATATTGTCACAAATGACAATATTTCACTTTTTCTTATGGGTGAGCAATATTCCATTGTATATATGTACTACATCTTCTTTATCCAATCATCTATCAAAGGGCACTTTGCCATGTCTTGGCCATCGTGAATTATGCTGCAATGAACATCGGGGTCATCTTGCACTTTTATGTTATGGAGATGGCTCCTTTCCTTAGACCTCAATCACCAACCTCTGATAGCTGTGAAGTTTTCTTCTGCAGCTTCCTCACCCCCACTCGCCTTCATAGACCTGAAGAAAGCTAGGGCCTCACTCTGGGTTAGGCTGGTTTGATCTCCTATCCAGATCACTAAAACTTCCTCCCTACCAACAATAAAGTAGTTTTACTCTCTCTTTTTTTTTTTTTGTATCATCCATGTGTTCACTGAAATAGCACTTTTAATTTTCTTCAAGAACTGTTCCTTTGCATTCACAACCTGGCTGTTTAGAGAAAGGGGCTAGTTTTCAGCCTATCTTGGCTTTCAACACAACTTTCTCACTAAGCTTAATCATTTCTAGTTTTTCATTTAAAATGAGAGACATTCAACTCTCCTTTTCACTTGAAATATTAGGGACATTGTAGGGTTATTAATTGATATAATTTCAATGCTGTTCTGTCTCAGGGAATAGGGAGGCCCAAAGAGAGGGGGAGAAACTGGGAAATGGCCAGTTGGTGGAGCAATCAGAACACTCACATTTATCAACTAACTTTACCACCTTACATGGGCGTGGCTCATGGCTCTCCAAAAACAATTATAATAGTAACGTCGAAGATCACTGATCACAGATAACCATAACAAATACAATAATGAAAAAGTGTGAAATTTTGTGATATTTCCCAAAATGTGACACAAAGTCATGTACTTGAAAAATACTGTTGGAAAAATGGCATCCATAGTCTCCTCAATGCGGGGTTACCAAAAACCTTCAATTTGTAAAAGACACGATGTCTGTGAAGCAACATAAAGCTAAAGGCAACAATATGAGGTATGACTGTATTAGAAAAGAAAGTGACCACAATTTCCAAAGTTAAAATTATAATAGTTTATGGCAGAGGAAATTTTTTTTTCCAATTCTATTTTGTTCTTTATAATGGCAGTTTCGACAAACCCTGGCTAAATATAATACATATTTAACAAATTAATTAAAATTGGAATAAGATATTCCTTGAAAACTCTAAGATTCCATTCATAGATAACATTTATAATTAGCAATATGTATTTTTAATAAACGGAACATAAATTTATAAAAAATTTCAGTCACCAGGCAATAGCGACTAAGTGTACATCCATTGTACACTGTGATAAAGAATTTATTCTGTATTTCACATTCATATATAAGGAACGCCGTTTTTAATATTACACCCTAGATCTCACATACTATGTTGTATGATTGCCTACTCCTAATACTGCTCAGTATGTCACTATTCAGGCTATATGAAATAGGCTTTAGGGGGGAATTATCACAGTCAGATTTGGAGTGTCCTGTTGTATTTTATATTGATTAAAGTTAGCATTTAGGGCAATCTTAAACATTGGAAAGTATCCCCAAACCTATAACTTCAGGAATGTGTACTGAAATGATGATGTGATCGTAGACATTTTGCTTTGGCAATGGTAGGACTTGGAAATTTACTGCATGTTTATGTTTGTCTAGGAATACATATATATCAGCCTCAAATATTCACCACCAGCTGGTGAAGAGATCAACTTACGTTTACAGTTTATGCTTTAATTTTACCATTCTTTCACCTGGGCCCTGATAGAAAAGAATAAAATCATCTTTATTCACTATCAGTGATGTTTCTGATAGTCATAGGTCAGTTTTTTATATTTACTCAAACACAATAAATCAAGGAACTAAATGGCACTTGCTAAAATGAGAAATGAAATATTATTCAATATGTCCTCACAATATGCTCATATGTCTATCAATCCTGACAAGAAAAGAATTCATATATATGTGAAAGCACATATGTATATGAATGTATATTCATATATACACAATGTCACACATGTTGGAAGAGAAATACTATCTAAAACCAGGTATGAATAAGAAAATAAAAAGTAGATGTGGAATATATAAGAAATTAAATGAATTGATTTTTAAGTATAAATTAATAGGGTTATTCTACTCGATTTAAAAACTGAGTTTCAAAAAACTAATAAAAAGGATGACAAGACTAACAAACATATACAAACTAATATTTTACATTTAAAAAGGGGGAAATATCTTATTGCTATACCTGGATTAAAATATATTAAAAATGAATTTGTTAAAAAAAAGATTTCCTCAGAATCATACACTGCATCAATAAAATAAAAATAAAACTCTACTTCATGTGAAAATACCACAGAAAATTAGTGTATACATATATATGTGTATATGTATATATATATGATTGAGATCTGACAAATCAGAGTAAATACATTACCATAAGATCGCTGACAAAGATGAAATGTGTCTTAAATATTTAGAAATATGTAACTGAAGATATTTAAAGAAGTGGTGTAAAATCATATAGTGTAAATAGGAAAAATACCTTTAGTTTTCAAGTCAGACAAGTTGCTTAAAAATGTATGCACATAGTTTCCCATAATTATTAAGACATCATCCATGGACGTATTTTTGTTAGGTGACAGCACCTCGAAAGTTGTATTTTAGAACCTAAATATTATGACAAAAGAGCAGTAACAGGTATTATTTTTGTTCATTTATAGAACATTTTACAATGGTGTGATAATAGATGCCATCGTAATGATAATATTAAGAGGAAAGACTCGATTTAAACAACTCCCTCTACTATTTCTGCATATATTTTAAAAGCTTAATACAGCCAATAAACTTTCTTTTATCAAACATCATGTTAATACATGATGAACACAAAAGTAACTGAAATGAAAAAAGGCCAAAATTAGGTGACTAGTAGACACAAAGTTCAGATTGAAAAGTTCATACTCCAAAGCTGACCGTAGTATAGTAAAACAAGAGGAAATAAAATTCATGTGCTTGAATTACTTTAGCATTATGAAGAATGTGGAACCACCTCATCAAACACAACGCTATTTAATTATCATAAGAGTATGACATTTTCCCCCAAGACACTGAATTAAACATGCCTCTAACCACGTAAAGCTTGTATATCTTTTCTAGCTCATAATTTTTTCCTAATCTCTTTTCATAAGTTTTACCCTTGAATTTTCACCCTTTCTCTCCCCTCTTCAGAATCCCCACTATACAACTATAATTTGTGTACAATTAAAATGAAAATGGATAAATCAAGATAGACTTTTTCAAAGAGAGAGATGTTCAAAAAAGAACCTGTGCTAGAGAATCAGACTAACAGAAGTCTTAAGGTCAGAAGCATTCAAATAAACCCTTGAAATATATCAACCTATACTTTCAAAATGACTTATTTTGTGAATTGTGCTGGTTAGTGCTCCCTTGTAGGTTGTACCAACTCAACTACAAACATTTTTTTTTTTTAAATAAATTGTAAGGTTTTGAAAACAAGCCTCTTCTAAGTCAACACAGTAGCTACTTGAACATGGTCACATACTGTGCCTAGATATCATACTAGTGAAAGTTATACCAAAGGTATTGACAATATTAGAGTAGATTCAAAGATTACATGTTGTTCCTTATCTTATTGGCTTGTTTGAACATGACTATCTTCTTTTTGTTAAAGTTACTGAAGTCATACATGTCTTCTAGAGCATATTTGGATGGCTACATGTTCGACGAAATCTCACTGTAATTTTCAGCATCAGAATCAGTTAAGTCCTGCTTAATGACATATCTACTCAGGGCAAGAATTATGGAACCAACAGATATTAATGTAATTTTAACTTACAACTATGATAATAGTTTACCTTTTATGTAAGGAAAATAATAGTTTGCCTATTATATTTATAGTTGTTAATACCTACATGATATTTAAGTATATATACTGGGTTGTACATACTGCTATTTTTGTATAGATATAGTACAGCTCAAATAAGTTCAATATACAGAAAATGAATCATATTTATCACTCTTCAGTCTTTCAAGAAACATCTATTGAGTGTCTAATTTGTGGTCAGGTAATGCTAAGCACTGGAATTAAAAAGTGTATAAAGATAGACATTTCCTAACTGAATTAGCTTCCTGGGTCTACCACAATAAATTACCATAAACTAAGTGGCTCAAAACAACAGAATTTATTTTCTCACAGTTCTAGAGGCCAGAAACCCAAAATCAAAGTGTTGGCAAGACTGCACTACCTCTGGAGGCTCCAGAGGAGAATTCTTCCTTGCCCATTGCAGCTCCTGGTGGCCACTGGCATGCCTTGGCTTCCTTGGCTTATGGCCACATTACTCCAATCTCTGCTTCCAACTTCTCATTGCATTTTCTTCTTTCATCTGTGTCTTCTTCTTTCTGTTCATCAAATCTCCCCTGTGTGTCTCTTATAAGAACACCTGTCATTGGACTTATGGTCTAGCAGGGTAATCCAGAATGATCTCTGCACCTCAAGTTCCTTTATTAAATCTGCAAAATCCCCTTTTACAAATAGAGTAACATTCAGAAGTTTGAGGTATTACCATATGGACATATATTTTGGGGGGGGAGGGGCTGCCATTTGATGTATTACTAAATTTAAGGAACTTATTGATCACTAGTAAATAAACTACCTAAACAGGTAGTTAATACACACATGGGTAAATTCTGCAAAATTTGGAAATACTTAAGTAAGGCGCCAAACCCAAGCATGGATGATCAGGGCAGTTTTTCTAGAGAGCGAGCTTGATGGAAAGCAGAAATTATCCAGGCAAAACTGAAGATTGAATATATGCAAATTCCTGAAGGAGAAAGAATATGATATTCTCAGGAACCTAAAAGAAGTTCAAAGTGGTTGGAGCTTGGGGAGTTTAGAAAGTGAAGTAGTGAGCAGTCAGGCTTATCAAGAGATGAGCTTAATGATAAAGCCATATTAAAGGATTTGAACTTCAATCTAAAGGTGTGGGAGGCCAATGAATAGATTTACAAATGGCAGTGGGCTGTTCAGTGAAGTGCTTTGAATAATAAAATCTGGTTGCTGTGCGGGTGGAGACAGGAGTATAGAGTTGAGGGTCTCCTGCACACACCCAGTGAAGTGTTATTGCTTGTCCCAAATAGGCTAGTAGATAAGGATGATAAAGAGATATGGATGAATTCAAGAGAGATGTTTTAGAAGAATCGCTAATGCTTAGTAATCAATTAAATTTGATAGTAAAGATAACGAAGGTACCAATTATAATGAACATCCGGGTAGATGGTGGTGTACTTCGTTTAGATAAGAGAAGTAAAAGGACAGGTGGAGGCAGTGGAAGGGAAAGATGAAATATCTGTTTCTAGCTTTCAGATTGGTATGTAGATCATAGGCTCAAAGGAAAATGTGGATTAGACATATTGATGTGGGAGTCATCGACTTAATCTGACAGCTGAAACAATGAGAGGCTGGGTGAGATGCCCCCGTAGAGGGTACAGAACAAAAAGTAATTATGCAGACCTCAAAGTATACAATAATTTAAGGAAAAGGACAGAAGTAGGAATCTATAAAGGACACTGGTAAGTGTATTTGTGTCTAGGTGGTAGAGGGGACGCACAGTGGGGATACGAGAATTAAAACAGGAGTTTGCAGTCGGAATCACTCTGTTTTCGTATTTGACCTTCTTTCCTTTTTTTCCGAAGTTGCTTTTTCAAACCTCTTCTCTCCTCAAGTCTCTGAACCCACCACCTCTCTGCAGATGAACACTGTTTCAGGTAAGAGAGAGTGTTTAGTTAAATTTTATCAAGTAATATGACTAATGAGAATCGCTTTTGGGATGAACTGCCAAAAGATTTCCGATGACACCGGCGAAAGATGCTGAGATTAGAGGAGTTGGATTCAGCCCGAGGTTCGCAGAAGTGGCGAGTCAGGCACTGGATACATTGAGTGTGGTTATCAAGAGAAGAAGAGAGATGGGGAAGCAGCGAAAGGACTGTGTGGCACTGAGCGACACTGTTCTTTGGCTTTGCTCTTCCTCCTGCAAACTTCTGATAGTGAAGAAATCTGAGCGATTTTAAATAGTGATGTGAAGGGTGGATCAGAATGGAAAAGCCTGAAAATCAATGAATGAGTACCAAAAAAAAAAAAAAAAATCAATATGTAAAATTCCTAAAAAAAAAAACGTTGTGATCCATTGTCTGGATACAAGTTCCATACTTATCCTAAAACTAGGGTTATTTTTCCATAGTAACAGAAGGCAAGTAGAGAACTGGGAAATAAATACAAGTACTTTTTCTGATTTTATAGCCTGAAGTCTTGGCTCTCATAATATGAAAATTCTATACTCTCAGTGAAGAATAAGACCAGGCTATCTACTGAGCATGGTAAGGGAAGTGGTAGCAAAGGCGATTTGAAGAGAGAAGAGAAAGTTGGAAAAAGTAGCCTTGAAAAACATGGAAGGGAGCTAAATAGAAAAGTAGAATAATATTTTACTGGTAGTTTTGCCTTCACTGTGCCAGTTTTTACTTTTAACTTACAAAAGATTGCTTCCCTTGAGGTGACAAAACTAAGCAATACTTACTTTCTGATTGCATAGTTTAAAATAAGGTGGCAGCTTCCAGTATTACAAACATAACAATAGCAACAGACCAACAGCAGGAGCCTTGAGCTAAAAAACATTTCTCCTATTATACATATTTCAATTACTGGAAATGCATTTAGGTTCAACAGAACCTTTTTTATAATGCAAAAGACCCAAGTTTTTAAAGCGTTTCAAGTCTTTCATCCATTCTTCGGGCCAATAATTGATTAAATCAATTCCTACATGAAATGTTTCTTTAATGAAAATTTCAAAGAGAAAAAGGAGAGAAGGCTCTGGGCAGGAAAAAGCAGAGAAGTGGGGCTAAAGTGACAGAGTGGCTTATATTTCTACCCTTTCTCAATTATTATCCCTTTGACCTCCTTGATGCTTATTTCTCTCTGTATTTCATATAGTATTTTAGAACTTAACATCTTCACCTCAGAATTCTGAGGATCTTGGAGAAAAAATAATTTCCTTCTGTATGTGAAAAACAAGCCACAAGTTTCTACAGAAGTTAAGTGGGGAGGACAATCCTGATAAAAGTCGTTAATCTGACGTCCTTGTGTTAGGCTATCTAAAAAATGACAAAATTCACCCATCTAGGGAATTAAAGCATTTTTATCTCCCCCCACCACCTAGTTTTACACAATTTTCCATCCCTCTGCCTTTCCAGCCAGTTCTTTGCCTGGAAGCACTAGAAGAGGAAGCGTGGTAGCTCTTACTTCGACATCTACTCTCATCTCTCACAGCATCATTCTTGATTTTACCAATTCTCCTTACTGTCAGAAGCAACCAGAATAAAAATGTTAAAATCCAAGTCACATAAAATAAGAAAATAAAATAGTCAACCCTGAAGAGATTTTCAGATAATCTTCTTTGGAAGTTTAGACTGACTTAATGAAATAATTTATAAGATGTATTTTATCCCTTGAGGGCAAAATACACAATGAGAAATCAACACCGTGTGGAGAGAACAGCACAAAAAATATGGAGGGAAAGGTCACCATAACAATATAGGCTGCTAGGGGCAGACGCTGGGTAAAACTAAATTCTCTGTTGAAATCTAGTGTGCTTCCGATATGTAGGGGCCCTGGGTTCAATTTATGAAAACTTTATAACTTACTACTACGTTATTTTCATATTGGCTACTAAGAATAAAAAGTTAAAAAAGAAACATTAAAGGTGCTTCAAACATTTTTGTAACCTTTTAAAAATACAAAACTTTGTATATAGACACATGATAGGTCTCTGAATGAAATGATGTAAGAACATAATTCTTCCTTTTATTCAATCTCAATGCTTTAGAATTTTAACAGATAATAAAAGCCAACACATAAAATTGCTTTCTATGTACAATCTAGTTTCCCAAGCATTTTATGCACATTACCTTATTTAACTATTACATCAACTGAACAAAGTAGGCACTATTTATATATTCATTTTAGAAATGGGAACTCTAAGGCACAGAGAAGGTGAGTAACTTGTCCAGTATCAACACAGCAAGTAAAAACCAGAACTAAAACTAGACAGCCTGGCTCAGTACCTACTCCCTCAAATGCCATGCACATATCCTTTTATAGCTGAGTTAACATACCATTTTCGGGGCTGCTATGGTCTAGTATATTTCCAATATAGTTTATTATATGGTAAGTTATATAGAGTACAGCACTTTGATATTGATAGACTCACCATTGTATGATTCTGACAAATTTTGGAAAAAAAAAACAAACTTAGTTTTTGCAATATGGAATAGTAATATTGCATATTACCATGGAATACCATGAATTGCTCGTGACTTTAAAAACAGGTCGACATGGTTCTGGCACATGGTAAGAAAAAGTAAATTTTGCCTTAACTTTATTATTAATATATTGCCTTTTATTATTACTTTTATTTTTATGGTTTTATAATAATAATTACTTTTATTATTCATATATTACCTTGAAATTCTTGGCAACTTAACACTGCTCTCTCCTTATCCCTTTAATAAATACTTCTTCACCTCCCCCATCCACTACCTATACTTAACCAATTAATTTTTCCTTCGCTCTATGTATCTGGTCATTGTCTAAATTTATTCTGATAGGTACATTGTTTTCTTTTCGCTAAGTCACCACATGGTTTCTTGACATCCCTATTCAGTAATGTAGTCTTCAGTCCTTACTATAGGATTATACAAACTATTGGAAACATCTAATTACCTATCACTCATCTACCTACATATTATATCCATAATATACCTATATTGTTTCACACATTATAGAACATTCCACAAATGTTCAATTACCTCTCCAAATTAGTAAGGTAATTGAATAGGAAAAATCTCAGACCTCTCTGCCAGGGGGACAAAAATTATTCAAAGTACGGGCTCTAAATTTACCTTTTAGATCACGATGATCATTTCCACTTCTCTCCTCTGCTTTCCCTCCTACCCCCTTAAGTACCGAGCCCTCATTCTCTCATTGCATCAGCCTTCTTCTAGCTTCTCTTGTCTCCTAACAACCAGGACCCCAGAGTCAGCCATTTATGTTAATGCCAACCCTTACCTGTCTTAAAATATAAAATATTTTAGTTGTATATTTAGACTTTCCATTTAATCTTTTACAATTTTTGTTTACACTTCTACAGCTGTGTGTAACTATAATCAAGAAAATACCTGGGACTAGTTATCAAACCCAATGAACTTTTGAGTCTTCACTTGACTTTAACTATGTGCCTATTAACACTGTTCATCATTTTCTCTTCTTATGAACGCAGAGTGTATTGACTCAAATTGTCTTTGTGCCTTATTTAACTGTGACTTGAGTTATCTAGAAGAACCTATCTCAATGAACTGTTGGAGGATTAAATCAGTAAATGTACGGGACACATTTAGGCCCACATAAATATCACACAACTGATGTTTTCTCCGTGTCTTCCAAACTCTAAACAATTAGAGCATGTATTTCTTATAAAAACAATTTAATCCAGCCCTATGTTTTAAGTGTGTATATGCTTTTTCTTAATTAAAAGATTTTAAAATAATTGAAAACAAATTTACCTCTTTATCACTTATTTGCTTCAGCCCAGTATTATGAACTTATTCAATATCTATTTTATCAATAATAAACAAATTGATACTGGCATGTTTTATATGTTTTATTATGTCTCTATTAGGGTTATGCAACATTAAGCTCATTTACTGTTTTAAATGAATCTTCTAAAAATTGAGAAAAAGATAGCAATACTATTTGTTAAGCTTTCCTTAATTATTTACTGTGTACCTGGTAATTTATGTATATTAATCCAATTAGTTCTATCTGCTATCCTTTTACTAAGCAATATCTGTATTAATAAATGAATAACTGAGACTCAAAGATGTTCAATGATTTGCCCAAGATGATGTATTTCAGTAAGTAGTGAACCAACAAATGAACCTGAAGTATCTTCCCTTCCCTCAGCCAATCGCAACCCTGTCTAATTTTGGTAACAAGATGCAGCTCAATATGCACCTCCTGTAAGAATGAAGCCTTGTGTAATGAGTCCAGAGACCATTTGATTATCTTTCTTTTCTAAATGCCGATGACACAAACAGAACTTTCTACTATGCAGTGCTTGCTTCTTTGTTTTATGAATACCAATTTTCTCCCTCTAATTCACTAGTTAGAAAATTAAGAATGGGCGAAATGCAATATACTTTTTCTGTATCTCCTAACCCTACTGAAAGGAGTAGTAATTATGTAAAGTAGCTTAATGATTTTGATAATTTCTACTTTGCTTTTTAACTTTTTTTCTTCAGAATAATCCCTGTTGTGACTAAGGTTTAAACAACAAAAATAGTTCTCAAGCACTTGCTTGTAATTAATGTAGAGAAAAAATGCCTACGTGTGAACCGTGGGATTTATTTGAAACAGTAAATGAGGATGGTCACTATAAAGAAATAGGGCTCTCTTAAAAAATTCTTCTATTAAAAACTTCAATTTTTGAATAACTTTGAATGCAATAGAGCAAAAAAGTCATTTTTTGCAATACATGATTATATAAAAAGAATTAACAACCTGTCAAGGATCGGACCAAAAAAATTACAAAACAAAACACCTTTTTTTTTTTCTAGACCCTATTTATTTGTTTACTCAACAGTCTTTCCTCTCAGATTTAACACAACAATGGCGATCCTGTAACATATTCATTGTTCTGCTGTGCTGTCTTGACATTGCCTTGCAAAGAGAAGCCATCTGTAAATATTAAACAAACACTAATTGCCTTGCTACAAGAAATGATTGCTTATACTTTGTATAACAGTCTATATCCATTAACTCTTATTATATGCTGTTTAAGATACTAAGCACTTATAGTCCTCACTATAACACTACAAGAAAGGTATTATCATCTCCATTTGACTTTAGAGAAAACTGATCCAGGAAGATCAATGACTTGCTAAATAAATGTCACAATGTGCTAAATGCTGGAACCAGAATTTGAACCCTGATAATTTGATTCTGCAGCATACACCCTTACATACTAAAAGAGAACAAGCCAGTATGAAAATTCTGATATTTCTCGTCAAGTTAAGTTCAATTAGATTCTTTTGCTAGAAGACATACCAAAAATAAGAAAAAAGGAATGCCCAATTCACTCAAACTTCCATGGCAGCCCTGATAATTAGTCATTTTTAATATGATAAAAAATTTCAAAATGATTTATAATAATATGCCCTATCTGGCTTCCTAGACTTTAAGCACTGAGATAACATTCTACGAGTATTTGAGTACTTGGAATAAATTCAAAATCAGTCTTCTCAGCCCTCACTACCACTCTTTGCAACAAATTACAGACAGCCACCTGCTGATAGTCTAAGGCAACCCAAACTCTATTGATTGTATTACCAGACTACAATGACTTACCCTATTTATAACCCGTGCAACTCTAACAGGATAAATCCTTATTGTAATTCTCACACATGCTAAAGAGATATAAGTACTTCTAGAGACAGATGCATTTTCTTTAACTCCATACTTTCCTAGAATTTTATTAGCAACATTTAAATGATGCTTTAAGCTCAATTGACTAACAGCTTTTTATGGATTCAAAGCAATGGAATAAGCAAAAAGTTACAAGATTAAAAAAAAACGTAGAAAATGAAACAGTTGGATGGATTTATTTTTTCTTTGTAAGTGAGATCATGTATGTGGAAGTATGTGTGTGAGCATGTGTGTTACTAAATCAATACATTTAATTTGAGAATACCACTAATCCAGTCCACCTTTCTTTCTCATTGCACTGTAAGCAGAAAAGTTGGAAAAAACACTGATGAAATTTATCTTTAACTCTAAATATACCTTTATTTTTCATTCTCCTCTGGCCGCCTAGGTTGAGTTTGGTAGTAATAGACATCAACAGCATATTAGTGAGAAATAGCAGCAGTAAGCATGTCTTAAATGTTTGTGGATGCCCTGTGCCTTTTTCAAATAAACCCAGTATATATATTTTTTGTACCTGTCTAAATACATATTCTTAGTGGCACCCTTGTTTTTTATTTGTTCCTTTTTTGTTGTTCATTCAAGCATTACAAGTACATTTTGAGATAATTTAAGAATTGCTGGTTTTATGGTGTGACAGCTGAAGATCACAAGGACAAGTATCTAGTTTATGAACATGTGACTTTATTGTCATTTTCAGAACTTTCTGTTTCTTTGCACATTTGCACCTTTGATTCTGTAAAGGTTTTTTTTTTATAAACACATATGTAAATATGAAGGAAAGAGAAGAACATGGTCATGTCATATGGTTTTAAGACTGAAGTATGCGGTACTTAACTCTTAATCATAGGCAAGCCATACACACGAGAAATGAGAGTGACTGCTAGATGAAACATATCCAAACCTGACACTATATGCTACTCACATTGCATAATATCTTTCCATTATTTTAGTTATTATCTCTTCCTTTAAGGTAGTTCTGGATGTACCTTAATGGCTTTCATCTGTATACAAGTGTTACAAGGGGAGACATAATTGAAAACTTCCTTCAAGGTCTTCATGGCTACTCTTGACAAACCTTAAAGTCACCAAACAAAACTCAATTATCTTCTCTATATCACTTAAATTGTCCAAACTTTCTCACTCCTTTTCCTATATATTCCACCCTTGATTTGGTTTCTTTTATAGAAAAAACACATAGGAGGTTAATTGATTCAGCACAGCTTGTCCAACTCAGCAATGAGCAGGGAAAAAAAAAAAATCTCATTTTTTGCCAGATTGTGAATGGAAGAATCTTTCACACTGTCTCCCATGGGGCAAGGTGATGAACTAATCATGCTGCATCTACTAGGTCACAGCAAATAATTAAGACACTTGTTACAGCCGTCTGTGTGGTGCAATCCTGTAAAAGTCAGAATGGATTTTCCATAAATTCAAGAAAAGGTCTTTAAAACCATAATTTAATATCTACATTTTAGCTAATTAAGGACAGCATGGATCAAATTAATGGATTATTCCACATCTAGTGTGTTGATAATGTACCATCCTGAATGCAGGAGAGAAAACCTTAATTTTTTTTTCTTCTTTCCTTAGTTCTTCCCAAATCTAAGGTGTTTGCTAAAAAAGAAACAGATACATTCTACAACTTTAGTGATCAGCACGAAAAAGAAAGGCATTTTTGCATATACTGGGTACCAATTATAAGACATTTTCCCATCATAAAGCAAGTTTAAAATGCCACATAAAAACGCTCTCAGTCAAAAGGATGAATTCCCCTGAAGTGTGGAGCTGTGGAGCTGGCCAACATTAGAAGTGTTAGACAAAAATGCTGAGAAGTTTCTTTCAAGACAGATTTTCTTTTCTTTGATTTTAATGGAGGTTATGTCTCACATCTGACATATACAGCTTACATGTGGATCTGACTAAAAACAAAATATTATCTCACAATAATTTCCATATTCAAGAATCTAAGATGTGATCTCAGGGTTTTATGTGCCTTCTTACCTGGCAAGCTTGATTATCTCTATTTTATAAGCAGGAATTCTGAGGTATAAAGAAATAAGAAGGTTCTACAATTTAAAAGTCACTTGAGTGTCTAGTTTTTGTTTGTTTGTTTGTTATTAATGTGGTAAAAATACAGGCCTAATATGAATTTCTAAAATCATTCTAAATAATTCTGAAAATGTCTGATTTAAAATTATGAAATATTGTTCCTAGTTTTTATTTCAAAAATTGTTAAAAATCTCATCATATCCTGAATATTCTTCAGTTATTTCCACAGGTCATATTATTTGCAACTTAGATGCTAACCTATTTTACAGCTACGTTTTTTTATTAATCTCTTTAATGTATTTAAGAAAAGAGAGTGTTTTGGAGTAGCTTTTATTTACTTATACTTGCATACTGAGTAAAGTAGTTTTGCTCTAAAATATTGCTTTGTTCTAGTTATCATCTTAATGCACAGCTTAATTAAGATATAAATATATAACTTTAAATCAATTGCAGCTGAACCCAAAGAGTAGCTACTCAATTTTTTTAATTAAAAATTATAAAATTAAGAATTACTATATAATAATCATATAGTAATCACATTCAAGTAAATATCATATTCATTATAAATAGCTTATTAATATAGGTATATATTTCTAAACAACATAAAAGAAATAATATATCATCCTAATAACAAAAAAGTAACAAAATTAATTCAATTGAAAATAACATGACAATTATGATTGATAATTTAATATCTGAACAAAAACTATCAAAACTATCAACTATTTTTAAATTTTATGAAATCTTAAAATATCACAAAACCTTAATCTTCATTTCAGTAACATGATTCAAGTTTTGCAGAGCACAAACAATAAAATAAACCTTTTAATTATTGCATGATTGAGGCTACTTTTTCAATTCTCTTCGGTTATATAAAAGAAAAAAATTTAGATATATAACTTGGGATTTTTATTTCATAATTCTTTTCTGTATCACAAATGGGACATATGTTTAAATGTCATGGGGTATATATCCCTTTTAATGTGAAGCAATAATAAATATAAACAATTAATTTATAATAGTATAGATGAGAAAAATATGTAAAATACTAAACACAATGAAAATCAATATACACAGTTTTGGTCACTGTTTTCTGTTTTACCTACCTTTAATTGACCTCAGATTATATAAGAAACACTATTTACACTGTATAGTAAGTAGGTAGACTCTATTAGTGGTATGTTCTGGTAAAATATACATTAAAGTATTTCAAAAGTATTAGCCATTCTATGATTTTGAATTCCCACAAATTTAAGTATTTCCCTGAAACTCACTGTAATAATTAAACTACTTAAAATAGTGAAAATTTTCAACTCCTGTGACCACTGGCATGCCACACATAACTGCTATAAAAATACTCTGTTCGTTTGGGCACGTGACTTATTTCGAACAGTTTCAGTGCTTATTGCTGTCAATGACTCAATCAGTATGTGATCCTTAATCTCAGCAGTTTACAACTTGGTGATAAATATAGTAAAAGATAGCTTCTGAAGAACATTTAGCAGTTAACCAAGAAAATGTATTTTTTAAAATAAATTGCTAAATTTAAATAACACATAACCCAATAGTCATATTATATGCTTCAATTAAAAACCTTTATACCTAGCTCACTTACTACCACTAAAATAGAGATACATTAGCAAATATTACATCACTCTATTAAGCATGTTTAATTCATCACTGCAAGTCACTTTTTATTTGGTCATGTACATATACACACACATGTGTGTATGTATAAACTTAACTCTTATCTGATACTTGTATAATGATGTCAACATATACTAATTTTATTTCCAATTATATTTAATAATGGAATAAAACCAATAAAAGCTTATTTTTTCCAGTTTTACAATAAATTTTATTTTTCATTTAGCAATTAATTAATTTCTACCCTTTAAACTTTATTTTGTATCCATAAGAAAGTATTAATTTTAAAACTACTATTTAGGCTAAAAAATACTAAAGTACATGATTGACATTCATTTTATGACATATTACTACTACCCTTTCTTTATTCTTGGTTTCGAAGCTGTTACACAGGATTAGTAAACTGCAATGTCACAAAATTTCCATCAATCTGAGTTACTTACTCTACAGCATATGAAACTGAGAAACAGCTCCTTCTCTTACCACTTCATACCTTTCATACCCATTAATTTATCACCTGATGTTAAGCATCATTTTCTGCAGAATAACCAGAAACAAGGAAACTGTTCTTGGAGACTATAAGGATAAGTCAAAAAGTTGATTTGCCATATCTGATATTCTTATGCTATTGAAAATACAAATTACTCATTAAGGGTCAAAATCAATAGAGCCAGTAGGAAAGTTGTAAAGGTCTCATTAATAAGATTAATTAGTGTTTAATGTTAGCTATGCCAGCAAATATTTCATATGGTTATTGTTAACTGAATTAGCAAAATTCAAGAAAAATTATTTCACTTTTGTTATTTTATCAATATTGGAATGGAAATTTTACATAATACTGTATTAACTACTCATGTTAATAAAATCTCATTTCATATTAAGGGTTGGAGAAATTAGTGATCTAAACAGGAAAAAAAGTTTCACAACCAAAATACCCATCTCCTTTATCATAATGACAAAACAGAATATACTTTAAGTCAGAGTTACGTCCCATTAGAAATAACGACGGAGATCAACACTAAATGTTAGCATTTTCTTTCAAAATTCCAATTCGTCAAAAATCCATAAGCAACTTGTTATCATCATTAAAGTTTATCAACTGGTAATGGTTACTTATCACAATGGAAATGCAGATTACTTCCATATATTTCACAACTAACCACTCACTGTGTAAGAAGAAATTAAACTTTAAGTATAAGAGTAAATATTTAATTGCCACTAGTATATATTGCTGCTGTCCACAGTGGACTACTTAAACATGTTCTAAATGTAGAAGGTACAGAGTGTACACAGGTGATGACCCTTGAAATTAAAATTAAAAATATTAATATTCCGAAGCGATACACGGGACTAGATGAAAAAGTGGTATATCAATATCATGAAAAAGGCTGCATTCTATAGCTAAAAGTTTAATTACAGAAGCAGTTTAATTTGTTAATAAACAAGGAATCCCATCAATATTTTGTGAAGGATGTTTTGCATTATTGCTCACTAAGAAAGATAGTTATTTTGATCCATGTTGTCATGAGTGATACACATACTAATGGATTACATGTGCATACTAAGGAAAAAGAAAACATACCACACTACTTTGTGTTTCAGACACTAAAGGAAGCTTTTAGCAACAAACTGCTATCACCAGACTGTGAACAGTCGTGCTTAATAACTGCCTGTACACCCCAAACACCACCTTAGCAACGGGGGAGAAGAAACAGAGACTTCAACTTTCCACGGGGTAAAAAGCTGTTGCTAAGCAAAAATAACAACCAAAAATATATTTTAAAAAACTGTAGCTTGTTTTTTGATAAGTACTTCACAATTTTAATGACTTAATTGGCCCAATTCAATAGACACACCCAAACCAGATAAAAGGCAAAAATAAATCTCCGTGATGAACTTGTACCAAACACATTCCCTCCCACATACCACAAATAAGCAGTTACCTTTCGCCCACCTCAAGTCGAAATCAACCCAAAGACCAATTGTGAAAGATTATCTTCTTGGCTACTCTTATCCTACTTTTCTAGTTTACTTTACATTTTACAATGTCATTGACTAAGATCTTAAAACAACTACTTGCTTAAACCCTATAGTCTCTAGAGTCTTGCAATATCATGTCTGTAGGGACTTGGGAGCAAACCCAAACTTGCCCCCCACCTGCTTCTTCTGTCCCCGCCGGTCCGGTCGCATGCCTTACCGGTTCTCCTGCGATCGTTCTCTAGGTGGCACTTACCTGCTGCTCCCCGGGCTCCGTGGATTTCACCAGGTGCTTATCCTTGTACAGAGACCAGAGACCAATGTTGGGCAGGAATATTAAAGCCACCATGAATAACAAAGTCATCTGCAGAAATCTCTTCTGTTTCCTCTTCATTGCAAATGATAACAGAGAAGAAAAGTTAAAGGAGATGGTTCCCTGACTGCTTCTTGTGTTTAATGCAAAAGTCTTTTCCTCTCCCCTGCGAAGCACCAGAAACAGAAGAAGCTAAAAACTTTTGTTGCGTGCTCAGCACCAATCTGCACGATTCAGAGGGAGTTGGGCATCTGCAGAACAAACGCACAGTTACTTTCCCCCCAGAAAACTATGACGAAGACATTACCTATTGGCTTAGAAGTAAAGGACTGAGAAAATCATTAAGTCTATCGACTTCCATTAATATAAAACAATCGAGTAAATATGATCATTTCACTAACTAATCATAAGTTATGAAAAGTCAGTAGCATGCTACATACTTAAGAGAAGGGGAGTTTTGGTGGTTTACTCCCCCTTAAGTGTGGAGGGCTGGGTTGGGGAGGAGCGGGTAAGTAGCAATAACTGCTTGGGAGGAAGCGGCTCAGCCCCAGCAAGTGTCAGGAAGAAAAGTGTCCGCTTTTGACATTGCAACATCACCTTCCTCATCTTCCCTGAACATCTCCTGCTGTTTCTCCCTTGGGATAACCTACCTGAACTCAAGTTCAACTCCCTCCGAAGCCAGCGTGCTGGTGGGTTCAATGGGGATGCAGGGACACGGGCTCCGGGAAGAACTGTTTGGATAGAGGTCCGCAAACTCCTGGATGCTCACGCGCTGTCTAAACGCTCCTCCGCAGGCAGAGGCTCTGCGCCCTGGGAAGCTGGGAGGAAGGAGGCTACAGATGTCAGCGGAGCCCAGCCAGGAGGCGTAGGCGCGGACGTTTCTCCAGCGCAGTCCTCGGAATGCGATCCTCTGCGAAGTAAGCGCTCTGCCCATCAATCTCTTCCCTTCGTCTGGTGACGCTCTCACGCTCCGCTGTTCATGTTACCATTCTTTTCCGGCAACTGAAGGAACCAAAAGAAACGTCACCAGCACCTAAAGCGCACTGTCTTCAATCTCCCCTCCAGGGAAGGGGACGGAAGGCGGCCAAACAGTCTGAGCTGGGATTGCAGAGAGTGAGGGCGCTGGGGAGGGCAAGCAGATAGCAAAGATGCGCCCGCTCGCCCGGCCTCCCACTCCTCTCCGGAGGTCGCCTGCCTGCTGCCGAGATGATGCTGGTGTCGACCACGACCACGTGCGGGAGCCCAGAGCCCGGGACGGGAGGGCGGGCCGCCTGAACGGGGTGGGCAGTTCTTCTTAGCTGCCAGATCCTATATAAACAAACCCTGGGCGAGGAAGAGGAGGAGGCAAAGACGCTTGCAGGAGGAGGACTTGCAGCTCCCAGCCTACGCGGATACTCTCTTTCTCTGCCAGGGCTTTTGGGAGCAACTTCGGACCCGCAGAGATTCCAGCTCCCCTGCTCATCTCACCCAAAAGACGCCAGGCCAGAGATGCCGGAGGAAAAGTCGCCAGCTGCTCTCGGGTTTGCTCCTGTTTCCTGCATTGTGCTGGTGAGAGCGCTTCCAGCTGGGGAGAGGTGGTGGCGGTGGGAGGCAGAGGCGAACCGAGGCTGGACAGGTCCCGCTGAGAGGATACCCGGGGCTGGGTACCCCACCGCTCAGGCCAGGTACGCGGTGGGGAACGAGGAGGAAGAGGATCCCGAAGCGAGGCAGGGCTGAGGCGCAGGGTTCTCAGGCAGCAGCTTCTCAAGTGACACCGTGGAGACCCGGGGCGGCTGTACTTGGGTCTGTAAACACCCAGAGCCAGTTAAAAATTGGCAGTGCCACCGGGCTCCTCCCCCGCCCTGCTTGTCCGCACCCTGCGCTCCTTATCGCTGACAGAGCTACCTGTCCCTCTGACCTCGTACACTCCTCTTGCGATACCCAGAAAATGTAGGGATTGAGGTAAGACTGGCAGAAGGAACTCCTCCCTCTCCCCAACACATAGCTGCACCAACGCCCCTGACCACACGCGCTCGAACCTGTGGCAGCCTCTCCAAGAGACCTGCACGCCTAGCACCATGCACTGGGTCCTCTCGGGATCCAGGAGCTCAGAACTCCAGAAGGAATGGGGACTTAAATGAGGCGACACACATGCGTGCAGTGCCCACTGTATCAGCCTGTACAGAATCAAAAAGAAATGCCATGGTCATCTCTTTGTTATTACCTAGATGTGATGCTCACAAGCTCAGGATAGATGAGACTGTGGGCTCCAGAATGGTATTTTCTCTCTTGTTCCTCCCTGTCTTCTTCATCTCTCACTCCTTCTTTGAATCCTCCCCCTCTCTCTGCCTCCCACTTCTACTCTCTCTCCGTGTCTCACTTGAGAGAAACATAGATTTGAGTGTGAAGAGTTATGCCTGCAACTTCTCTCATTATAATTTTAAAATGTATTTGAACAATATTAACGACAGTATGACTGCATAAATAAAGCTTTGTGCGGAAATAATTTTTTGTGAATCACTTGCATTTAGAAACTAAACGCATTTTTTAAAAATGTTTTTGAATATATCCTTTATCTAAAGACCAATTATCTTTTAATTTTACACAAGTGAACTGTCAGAATCTAGAGAGCAAGAACCATAATTCCTCAACACCTGCGCACACGCGCGTGCACACACACACACACAAACACACACACACTGCCATTTGTACTCTACATTCTTTTCTAACCTCTTATTTCTCTCTTAGTAAGTGCAGTTCTGAAACTGAAATATGAGTTCCGAAAACAGAAATATGAATTCTGGGAAGCAACATAGCAGGAAGAGGTTTGCTAGGATTCTCTGGTCCTCAAAGAAAGGTTTTTGAAGAATTGTTTAACTATATTGGATATATTCTCTCTTAGAGATAGTTGCTAATTAAAAAGTAAAAGAACTCAAACATGCACTTAGAATTCAAAAATTAAAAATCCCTCACATTTTAATAATACCAGTTTCTTTATACCTTAAAAACAAAAGTCCTGGATCACAATTAGACATATTATCATTGTACTTAATCCAGAATTCTAACTTGAATTGTGCTTCATTACTGTAACACTATAAATGGTCTTCCAAACAATATGCAGTCCCAGAAAATTAGTTACAATAAATTATTTGTTATAATAACTGTTACATCCTATATCAAGTACATGTAGAATATATGTTAGAAACTGGAGGAAGGAAATTACTATATTCATCCCTGCTTTTACAGAGTAGTTTCAGATAATCACTTTTGTTTTCTTAATAACTGTTATATTTATGTATCTATTTGATTAAGATCACAATTTTCCTTCAATCTGGTCTTCTTTTACAATTCCACACATAAATTTCCAACAGATTACAATATTCCTAACTAAAATTGATATTTTAGGTTGAGTTTACAATTAAAAAAAAAAAAAAAACCTCTAAATCAGTGATCCCAATATTTTTGGCACCAGAGACTGGTGCTCCTCTGAGAATCTAATGCCTGATGATCTGAGTTGGAGATGAGGTGGAAATGCTAGCACTGGGGATCAGCTACAAATAACAGATGAAGCTTCTCTCACTTGCCTGACACTCACCTCCTGCTGTGTGGCCTGGTTCCTAATAGGCTATGGACCAGTATAGGTCCATGGCTGGGGATTGGGGACCCCTGATCTAAATGACAGTTAATTCCATTGTTTGGATATACTGATTAAATGCATATATATTAAAAGAATACATACACTTACTCTTAAAATTCGTTATGGATATTGGTTTAAATCAAAATCCTCATAGCTTTACAATTTCTTATAACCAAAGATCCATTTTTTACCCCCATTTGCACCTTCATTTTGTTATGATTCTATGGGCTACCCCAGGTAATGAGTCCCATGTGCCTATCACTGTGTTAACAGTTACAGGGACACATAAAAAGAAAATAGAGCAATGTCTGTGACCTTGAATAACTTACAGTCCACTTGAAAATCCAACATAGGCAGACAGAATGAAGTACAAAAGCATAGCTGTTTGTCCCAAACTTTAACTGCGCCAGTCTAAGCATTACCTTGAAAGAAGTAGGATATTGGTTTAGTTATCACTCTACTTCAAATGTCATGAGTTAAAACAACTATATGACTATCTCTTATGATTCTGTGAATTTGGATGGGCTCTGCTGGGTGGTTTTGCTTCATGTGGTATAGGCTGGGGCCTGGGGATTTGATCTGGGTGGACAAAGAAGGCTCCTTCAGGTGCGGGCAGGTGGCACAAACTGTCAGCTGTGAGATCATCTGGGGCAGTCAGTTGATGCCTTCAGGTTTCCTTCACATGGCCTTTCCTCATAGCCCTACGCTTCTCACATGTGGTGGTTGGGATCCAAAAAGGAACTTCCCAAGAAAGTGTGTTCTAAGAGGGAGAGAATAAAAACTGCCAAGTCCTTTTTAAAGCTCAGAATTTGTACATCCTCACTTCTGCAATAGTCACAGGACCAGCCCAGATTCAAAGTTCAGGCTGGAGTATCAAATAAATTTAACATCTCAATGAGAGGTTTGAGTGTGGCCATCTTTAATCTATTATGAATATTGAAAGGCACGTAGGTAGGAATTCATAAGGAAGGATTAACCAGATTAGATGATGGATGATGCAGAGCAATGGAGAAAGGTTTTTATGTACTGAGTCATAAAAACAGGTTTGTCATTTTATTTTTCAGTTGTAACATAAATAAGTACTAGCCATGTAACATACAACATGATGACTGTGCCTAACACAGCTATATAACATGTAAAAAACATTGTTAAGAGCATACATCCTAAGAGTTCTCATCATAGGAACATTTTTTTCCTTTTACTTTCTGTTCTATGTATATGAGATGATGGATGTTAACTAAAACTATTGTGGTAATCATTTTACAACATATGTAAATCAAACTATCACCATGTACAACTTAAACTTATGCAGTTATGGTTGTCAATTATTTCTCAATAAAATCAAGAGAATAGGTTTATTACCTCATTTAAAAAAAACCTGACATGATTGGAACTTAATTTGAAAGAAAAACATTCACTTGTGACTTCCATATTAACAAATATTTTAAAATTTACTAGTTTAAAGCTTTACATCTGAAAATATAATACCTACAGAAAGTCTGTTGTTTCATAAACCAAAGAAGGGTCATTGGCAATAATCTTTGAGGTTTGTGTTTTTACTGAAATAGTATAGAGTCACAAGCTAATAAGCATTTGTTATTAAATATAATAAGACTATAAGAGAAAATTAAAAATTAATTATTTTAAGGTTATATAAGTACATTAGCTACATCTTTAAGAAGCTATATTGAAATTTCTCAGTAAAACAATATTTTGGCCTATCTTGAATTTTAATACAGAGGACTTTATTTTCATTTAGATATGAGTTTCTTTCAAGTTTTTATCAGAAGGTACAGATAATAGAGCAGAAACATAATGTGTCTAGAAATAGAGCTATATTTCATTCTTCCTTTATCCAATAATGATGTTAGAATGTGAAAAATCTTGAAAGTTCTCAATCTGAATAAACTACTATGATACTTTGTTATTAGTCTATCTTTGGCTAAGTTATCTCAGTTTTTGAAAAATAAGTGATTCTGGAATGAAAACTGGGAGATGAATGTATTATATAGCAATTTTATTAAAAATAAATTTAAATTATACAATTCATGTAATTAAATAGAGACACAGATTATGGAATTTCCCTTTAGCCTTTTTTTTTTTTTTTTTTTTTTTTTTAGAATTTCAGAGTTTGCCAATACACAATAGGGAGGAATGTATCAACTTAGATATTAAAATGTGATATTACCTAGTCCCTGTCATTGTTGAAATTATGCACCATAAAAACTCTGAGTCAGTCTGTGTCAAGGGCTTTTAGGCAGAGAATATGTAGATGAAAATTCTTACAGGATTTTTAACACCATAAGGGAGTTAAAAGGTGTTCATAATTAAATGTGGCATAAAGTTAAAAGTAACAAATGCTGAAAGAAAAAGGAAAAGGTTATTTATTCTTGGACTAAATATTTTCTAACGAGTATTTATTTAGTACTTACTATATGCTAGACATTTATATAAGAATTTCTTAAGCACTGTCGCTTAATTTTAAAAATAATTTTATTACATATGTTCTATTATTATCTCCAATTAACACTACAGAAAACTAAGGAAAGGAATTAGTAAGCATCTTGCCCAAGTTAGTGCCAGTAAATACTAGGGCAAGAATTAAAACCATTTTGCTTCAGATTCCATGATCTTAACCACTACACCATATTTCCCTAAAATATTACTTTTTTCCTGACAAAGATGTTAATTTTCTCTTTCTCCCTCTATCTCCTTTTCCCTCCTCCTTTTTCTCATATTTTATTTTTACTTTGTGAAAAAATCAAAGGAACTAAATAAAAAAGTTGTTTTAGAGTTTAATAACCTTGAAGGTTTTATGTTCATTTTTTTGTGTGTTTTAGGAGTATAAAAAGGAGGTCATTCTAAAGGTAAAATTACACAATCAACTATTTCTTTATATTTTACACATTATATAAATATAAATATATTTTTAGTTTGTATGACTATAATTTTATACAGATCACACATCAGATTGCTAGCTTAGAATTGACTTTTATCCTATCGTATACACTATTTGCACCTTACACCTTTTTAAAAAGAGTCTTTACCCATACTATGCTTTTAATATATCAGTGTTGAACAAATAAACTACATCCATTTATTTCAGTAAAAAGTCTAAATTATATTTGGAATGATGAAATCAAGCGGTAATAAGGTTATTATATTTGAAGGAAAGATTTTCCATTATAGCTCAATACAAAATGAAAATACAATATGTTAAGTGAAGCCAGTAAAAAATGCTTGAGAAGCCACTGAATGGTAGATAGCACATTCCACATTTTTCTTTTTGAGAAAGAGAAACAAAGGAGGTCATATACATACTATGTGTTGAATATCAACATTTGCTTCTGACACATTTATGTATGTAAAATAAATATATTAATTTTTTTTAATTATTACATTTCAAAATATACTGATATCAATGGACAGACCCTATATGACCCAGGCACTGGGGACATAATGGTGAACATGACAGGCAAAAATCTATGCCTTCAGAAAATCAACAATAGAAACAAGGTAAGTGGAGAGTCTGATGATTAAAAATTAAGACATGGAGAAAAATAACACAAGGAAGAGGAATAAAGAATGCCAGGTACAATTTCAAATGGAGCCTACAGTAACATTTGAACAAATATCTGAAGAAAGCAAGGAAGTGAGACTTGGATATCACAGGAGATGGAATTTCAAATGAGAAAATAGCGAGTGAACGACCTTTGCATGGGAGTCCGTCTGGGATGTTAGAGAACAGCAAAGAGGACAAAGAGCATTGAGGAGAGAAGTGGGGAGCCAGATATGATATTATGATCTAGTATAGAGATTTAATCTACAATAGAAACTTGGCTTTTAATCTGTGTGAGATGGGAAGCCATTGAAAGGACTTCAGTAAAGCTTTACATGACTTAGCTTATTTCATGGGGTAAGATCATAGGGTAAGTAGCAGAGGAGAGACTAGTTACAGTAATCCATTTTTTGTATCACAGTGATAGCGGTGGACATGATGAGAAGTGGTTAGACTCAGAATATTCTGTATCCTATAAATAGCTATTGGAATGAATGTAGGGTATATGAGAGAGATTCCAAGATACTCATTTGGTCTGAGCTTTTGTAAGACAGGATTTGCCTTTTACTGAGATAGGAAACCTTAGGAGAAATGAGCTGGAGGGGGAAAATCAAGTGGTTGGTTAGACTTACTAAATTGACATGGCTAATGGTAGAAATGTTGAATAAGTGTTTGGATATAAGACTTTGGAATCTGACAGAAGCGGAGGGGTGTGGAATCTAAGTTGGAGGAATAAATATAGAATTCCATGGAGCATTTAAAGCCATTAAGTGTTATGAGATTACCCAGGGAGTAGCGCAGACACATAATAGAACAAGCAAAACTGCTCTGACAATAAGAGCTTGAGAAGATGAACAGAAGCCAGCAAAAGGCCTTGAGAGAGTGGTCAGTGAGGTTTGAGGAAAACCAGAATAGTCGAATAAAGAAATTGTCTCAAGAGAAAAGTCATCAACTTCATTAAATGAAACTGATAAGTCTAAAAAGATAGAGTTGGATTTAACAATTGTAAAATTTCCTTATACCATGAGAAGTTGGAAAGGTAGCAGCATCAAGTACAGCCAAAAGTAGTAGTTTAGATACTAGAAATGATGATCTCAACAGAAAATCTGATAAAGTTTAATTAACACAATTACATTAAGCATTTAATGACCAAAGGAGGGAATGCATTTAATTTTGTGCTATATAAATGTATTTATCTCCAAAAGTAATTATCAAAAGAAAATAAAATAATTCCAAACATTACTAGTTTATAAGAATTTTAATTATTTTCTTCCAGATTGTGAAACTAAGACACAATGTATTTTAAACTCACTATATATAATCCTCTCTAACTTCTAATCATAACATTACAACAAGGCCCAAAAGTCATTGGCTTAGTCACTCTTGCCTTCTGAATCTCTCTAATTAACTTGAAGGTTGATAGTTAGCCAATTATTAGTATGCTCAACAAGTTTTATTGCAAAATTACTCTTCCCAAAACCTGTGCTGGACCATTTTCTTATCATTCAAACAAATCCAGGTCTTGCAAGAATTTAGGACTCATGTATTTCCACCCCCTTATATTCTGGAAGTCTGAAGATCTAAATTAATGCTACATGCATACAATTTCTAACAGCATAAATCCACAGCAAAAATTTTAATTTTATTAGAATAACACTTTATCAAATAAAAGAAAGAGCTGTTATGACACATGATTAGATATACTGAAGTATCCTTGGGGTAGGGAGAGGGAGAAGGAGAGAGATAGACAGAAAGACACTAACTAGAAATAAATGCAAATTGACTTGTAGTGCATCGCAATATAAAATTTATATTTTATAAAATCATCACTGTATATCACTATCAAATTCTATTCAGTAGCCACTCTTCACTTTTTCCCTATTCAATATATGATTCTGTCTGGACAATTTCAGTTTATTTATCTACTTATCATCTATCTATTGAAAAAAGCCGTCAAAGTAAAAGAGGGCTGATATCAATTAGGTCTGTTATGCTTATGAATTAGATCAATGACTCTGGCATCCTGAATTATTGGTAACCACACCAGTTTGGATTGGCAATTTCATCTCTGGATAAGTAAATACATTTCTGAGATCTCCCTTTGAGAAGCTCTAAGAGATATCTTGTGGCAGTGAAAAGAGCAAAGAAGACAAAGAAAGTCTTGTGTTAAACCCCATTCACATTACTAATCATCTTGAAAAGACATTTAACTATCCTGAGTGCCATCTTTTAAAACTGTGAAATGAGAAAATTATAGCTATTTCAAGGATTATTGTGATGATCAAAACATAACATATGCACAAAGGTACAAGGACAGAATAGAATCAATATAAGCATACAAATAATGGAATTTTATTTAAAAGTTAATCTCTTATCATGACATTTCTCTTTCCTTAGTAAATTGTAGTAGGAATTGCATTTAATTAAACGGTCTACCTCTCAAAGAGAGGAACCTTCCCTGACTTACTGTAGGCTAAACTTCACAGTTCTTGATCAGGACAAGGAACCTTTTAATACACTACTAAGTAGCTAATGATTAAAGTTTTAATAATAACATATTATTGTTATTATTAAAATATCATAAAAATTTATCATTAATTATGCTATTAATAATCCTGTTTGGTAAGTGCTTTCTATGTGTCAGGAAAAATGTTTAGCAAATTTTACATTTACTATTTAATTCAATACCTAGAAAACCTTTGTTTCATTGTTATTATTAGTAAGAAATGTCCTCATTTTAAAATAAGGTAAACCAACACTCGGGAAGATAAAGGAACTTAGAAAAAGACCTAGTGTCTGTCCAGTATCAGTCCAATCCCTTTTTCACATGACACTTCAATATTTAATGATGTTCTGTTTAGTAAAAATCATCCACAGAGAGTCTGTAATGTATTTTATAATATTTTTGGTATATTTTAATTTTGTTTCACAGAAGATTAATTAGCTTACTTTTTATTAATATACCAAAATAATTTTTGAATCAGACTAATATGTCCTCAGGTACATAATATGTGGCCATTAATCTGGTGATATATTTTTCTATCCTCATCAGAAACAAAAAAGGAGCAGAAGTTCACATTCACATGAGTAGCATAATAGTACACATTTACTTTCTTGCCTCAGAGCTATGTTAAATCTCCCATGCTTTGTGATAATATAGTCCAAAGCAAACTGTCCCATCCAGATTCCCTCAGAACATTACCTTGGTCCACTTGACTGTAGCAGCAACATTACACTGATATGAATAAGCAAGGGGCTAGCTCATTGAAGACATTATAAAACATATGCCTTTCAGAAGGTAGGAGGAAAAAATTCTGTGATGGTTCAAGGGCCCACAGTATTAATTAGATTCTTAAGGATCAATGTTCTGGGGATGTCAGGATAAAGAGCTAATTATTATATATCACACACTCAGAGTAAATAGCAAATGATTAGATCTCATATCTCTCACTATTGTAAAGGAAGCACAATGTCTAGTAGGCTTCCATGGATTCTAGAGATAGTATATCTCCCTTGGGAATACTGAGCCAATCATGTAAATGGGTTGCCAGCTTTGGATGGCGCCCAAAGCAAGAACTGGCTCTACAGAAGGTCTTGGCAATGGTGCAAGCAGTCCTGTCATTCAGGCCATGGAATGTGGTGGATGCTATAGCATAAGAAGTAGGCCTGATGGGAAAAATGGTGTCTGGCATTCATGACAAGTCCTGTAGAGGACTCACAACAAAGCTCCCGGGCTTCTGGAGGAAAGCCATGCAATCCGAAGAATGTTCCTCTTGAAACACATTCCTGGTGGCTAGTCGGTCCTAATAGAGACAGCACGTGAGCATAGAACAACAAGTGACCACGCTGCCAGGGCTTCCCAAGATAATCTAGACTTTGTCAGATGAGATGACTTTGGTGACCTTCAAAGTGTGTAAATGCTACATCTAGGATTGGACACAAGCAAGTTAAGGATCAAGGACACAGGTAAACGGCACAAACACTGGCCAAGACGAGACATCCATACCATCCACCATTGTTGCACCAATACCTTCATACCTATGGCTGCACCTATCTGATGGATGAGGCAAAGTCCAAGAGTGGTTTTTGGATAGGCCAGTTTGGAATGTGAGTGACAGACAAAACTGGACAGTTTTTATGCACTCGGGGACAAGTCTAAAAATTCAGCAGTGAGGAGAAACATCCTCAATCAGTATAACCTTGAGCACTGAAACTGGTCATCCAATTTGTATGAAAAGGGTAGCCTGAGGTAAATAAATAAATTACACACACATATATATACATACATCACACACACACACACACACACAACATATTATCAGTAGAAAATGGTTTAGCTATTAAGGGCTCAGGAGAAATATTGGAAGATAAAGGATAGAGTTTTCTAGAGAAGAGACACATGAATGGACTAATAAGTGTAAAAACAAAGTTGTAAATATATTTGTATAGCACATCAATGTCCATCAAAAAGCATTCACTATGAAATCAGCATGATTCACTTAGCAGATCAAAAGACCTGATCAATTGACATCAGCCAGAGGCTATCTTTGGTTAGCCCAGCACTGGCATCAGGGGGTAATTTAGTGGAGTAGCTATGGTTGTATGGAGTCTATGCATAAGCTTCCTTTCAGCAATGCTGAGCTAGGTACTGTCACTGCCAAATGTCCAACCTATCAGCAACAAAGATTTAGAAATACATTAATTACCCTGGACTCCTTCCACCCTGGAAGGAACAGCAGTGAGTTTTGTCTGGAATCGTTCCAACTATGGATTTGCCTTCCTCGCTCGTAACACCTCAACTGGCATCACTATCTGAGGCTTAGAGTGACCCTAGAATTTAGTCAATCAACACGTCATCCCACGTAGCATCCTACTGTTCTTAAAGATTCACTTTAAACAGAAGGAGAGTGGCAATGCCTCATGAACGTGGGATCCACCTAGCCTATTACCTTCTACTACACTATCTACGAGCTACTGTCTAGTAGAGCAATGGAATGACCTTTTAGAGAAAAATTTGAGGGGCGTCACCTTGGAGATGACATATTATGAGGGTTGGGTACGATTATTAAAATAATTAGAATGCATGGGTCTGGAAAACAAGTGCTGAAAATAGGAGTGACCCAGTTGAGGAATGTGTGATCCTTGTCCCTACACCTCTAGTTTCTGCAAGTCTAGAAGACCTGGTTCTCAGAAGGAAATAATTTCAACAGAGAGTATGTGAAACTTTAAGCTGTTGCCATTACCCAGTCATTTTGTAGTTCTTGGGCCAGTCAAGGAAAGAATTAACAATTCTTCAGGTAATTGACCCTGATCATCAGAATCAGGAGGAATACTTTTGGCATCCTGGTAATTCACAGGAGGATTTCTTAATATTCCTCTGTCCAGTCGTGACAGTGAATGAACATGAGCACCAGTCATAGCCTGAAAAGTGCACCATGACCAGGGCTCAGACCCCTTAAGGATGAGGTCTAGATAACTCTTCCACGTGAGGCCATTTAGACAAGCAGGGGTGCTTGCCAAGGATGAGGGAAGTCTGAAATAGGTGGTGAAGAAGGAAGGTAACAAGTGCTACATTTGGCCACAAAACTGGCAGCAGTATCATGAGGCTTAGTCTGTCCCACTAATGTTCTTCTTGTATTTTTCCTCTGGAAAAGGGAACAACCTAAACAACGGGTGAGTTATTTGCACATGGGTAAACTCACTATTTTATAGGTGCACTGTGGTGAGCTGTGGTGCGTCTCCCAGATCCCACTTCAGACTAAAACTCTCATATCTCCAGCTGTCAGGAGTATTGGCTACTAGTGGGACACAACTAAATCCCTCTCCGAGAATTGCCCTTGGCCAAAGGAAGCTGTCTGCTGTAAGGTTATGCATGTGATCCATACCACCACCCACCCCCAGTCTACAACCAATAGTTAAATGTAGAAAGAGTACAAAGTCTTGGCTCCCTTGACTCAATGGAGACAATTCTGAAGAACAATAATAGTTCTAGAGCTGTTCACAGGATTAGTTGAAATCTCTCTTGCAACTCATCAGATTTCAACTCCTTCTCTTCCCCTTTGCTAAGGCAATTTCCTATAGCACTCTCTATTAAACCTTCCATATCTAAGATGCAGTAACTAAATTTGCTTTTAATTATGATATATTCTCAACTCAGAATGTGTAGAATCATTTGTTCTGTACTCCTCTGTTTTATTCTACAGCAACTATGGTATTTTCTTCAGATTACAAGCATATATTAAGTAGTATTATAAAACTGCTTTGAAGACAGTTTCTAAAAATGACTTAAGGACTTTTTATGGTCCCTGTTTAATTAACATTTATAACATACTTTATAGAAAGGATTACTTGGGGAAGAATAAAAACAATTTATTCAACAGCTATAATGACTGCTTTTAATGCCAAAACAGTGAAATAAAATCCCCTTAATATTAAGTCTATATTATTAAAACCTCATATATTACCATTAAGTCAGCAGTGGAATGATGGCCTTTTCCCAATATTCATTTGGATAATCTGGCAAAAGGTGAGCCAGGAAAGGATAGTCTTAACAGTTAAAAGCATGTAGTTCAGATTCACAGTAGGTTCAAATTCACAGTACAAGCGACATCAAAAAAAAAAAATAATAATATTCTTTCTTATTTTAGATTTCCTTTAACCTGATTTTTTTGCTAGGTAAGACATATCTTGTCAAGATAATGGCCCACTGTCTGTCACTCACCTATCATGTTAGAGGGTGGACTTAAGAAAGCTGACAGTTTCCATGAATAACAATCACACATCCAAAGATGTCTTGAGAAAAGGGCATTTTATTGATGTAAAAGAGAGACGAGCTTTTTACCTTTTCCCCTTGCTTGCCCTCAAGAAAGACACAGTATAGATGAGATTATGCTCACTTTCAACTGCCTTCCTCACTGTTCAGGGGGTATCAGATCAGACCAGAAATCCATGAGTCTTTGTGTGAATTGAATATTTTCTGAGATAGAGTTAGATTTTGCTATTTCCTCGAAAAAATTGCAAACATTCCCTAAAAAACAAAGATGGACTTATGTATAATAATAATTTATTATTATAATCATTATTATTTGTTGACTACATCTTCGCCTTAGGATTTCCTAAAATAACTATATATTAAATTAATTTCAAAATACTCTGCATCAAGGTAAAAACCTAGTTATAAAATCCTACTCCATTCCCCAAGTCTCTAAAGGTTAATGAAGACCCCTATACATGATGTGAGAGATTAATGTGGCCATTTTATTAAAATAGATAAAGACATCTATTTATTTTAACTAAAACGATCATTCTGTCATTCATTTCATATAATTATAAGGCTTCTAACATGTGTAAGCCAATCTGTTAGGCAATGTGGATACAGCTATAAACAAAATAAAGTACTCTGTTGTCATGGATCTTACATTCTATTGTGGTGAGAGAGAAAACAAAACAATATATAGTAAACAACATAGGTAGAATAGAGTGACTAGTACAGCAGAGAAAAAAAAATACAGAATGGAACAGGATTTTGGAGTGCTAGGGGCATCGCATTCAGAAATAGAGTGGGTAGGCAAGGCCTCATTGAGAAGACGACAATTAGGCAGTCTTGGAAGGAGGAGAGATAATTAGGAATATATGTACGGAAAAACATTTGAAGCGAAGGGAACAGTAAATGGAAATGCCTTGAGGTAGGATGATGCCTGATCTTTTAACTAGGAACAATATTTTAAATAATTATTCTTCTTTTAGATGAGTTATTTCTTCCTTCTCCCATGAACAAATATTTTACATTTGGTTAACTATTTTCAGTTAAATAGTAACTATGGTAAGAAGTAGAATAACTGACAATTGTTTTCTCTGGTGGAAAAATCAATTTCCCTATGCAGATATATTTATTTAAATTGATATGTGCATATATACATTTAGATATTATTTATTTTCTGTATCTACAAACATATATATGTATATCTATATATGCAAATACCTGCTCTTATATAAATGGTGGTGAAAAATATTGTATTAAATACATTTTCTTGATTTCCTTTTCAAAGTGGTGGATAGCAGCGATTTCTATAGGCATGGTAAAAATATGAGAATAATGACAGTAACAGCATACATTTTAAAAGAGCTTGCTATAAGCCAGGCACTCCTCTAAATGAAATATACATGTTTACACATTTAATTTTTATAACTACCCTATTATCTTCATTTTTATGATTAGGAGCTGAGTCAAAGGAAAGTTAAGTAATTTGTACTACATACTGTAGGAAGTTACTCATCCAGTATTTCACACAGCTAGAAACTGTCCATTTGCTTGAGTAATACACATCATTCTTTCAAATTATAAACTATTTTGCCTAAGTGGACACATCCATACATGTTACACTTGAGAGTATTAAGAGGATAAGTTCCACTGCTGGAACCATTTTCAAATCCACTCTGTACGTGCTGCAAGTCCCCGTTTCTACCCCTGTTTCAGATATCATAAATCAATTGCTTTTGCTAGCTAATTCTGGAAACTACTCACAATTATTTTCCATATAACACTACAGGCAAGCTGAACTATAAACTGGAATTGGCAGTTATTATGGAAATCATTTGCCATCCTGCAAGTAACCAACATTGAGCCACCTAAAAACATCAAAGATGAAACTTACATATATATTGGTATATTTAGGAGAATTCCTATGTCAGTGTATGGAGTACTGCTTGCATCATGAAAACTAAAAATAAAGATACCAATCAGGAGGCTATTGAATAATTAGGTTATAAGATGATGAGATCTTGGGTTAAGATATTAGCAGCAAGAATGAAAAAGAGTAGCCAGAGAAAGTACAAGTTGTAAAGGAGGAGTTGATATTTGGTAACAACTGAGTATTATGTAGGGAAAGGAGTTAAATAAAAATGGTCCTTGCCTTATACTTTCATCTTACCCTTAGCTTTGACTCTACAGTATACAAGTTACACACTGAAGTTCAACCATTTTCATCTTTAGGGAGAAAGGACTATTAGCAATGTAGGCAGAGAACAGATTAAACAAACGAACAAAAAAGTCATTGGTGTACTATAATCACTACTTAGAAGAGGAAAATTAAATTCCTACAATCTAAGGAGGAAGCTCTTTCGTATTTTATTTTTAGAGCATGACATGATGGACAAATAGGTTCCAAAGAGAGTGAGGCAGCATCCGTACCAGAATTTCACAGGGTATGCAAAAGAAAAGGAAAAGGGAGGGGGAAAAAAAAAAAAAGGAAACAACCAAGTTGATCTGTAGATAACTCTTTACTCTTTCTCTGGCTAAATAAATACATGCATCTTGAAATAAACACACATACACAATTCTTTATTTCTTTAAATAATATCAAATTAATATCGTCAATTCTGTATGATAAAATTATATGTAAGTTTTATATGCAAATATTAATGCAATTGAGCCATCATTTGTTCAGCACATAATACATAACCTTTTAGGTGTATATCAAAAAAAGGGGAAAAAATCTAAATCATATTTATCCATATTTTTATAGTCCCGTGAACAATTCATGGAGATAAATGTTGAATTAAAATGTAATAAAATCAGTTGAGCTCAGTCGAATTGAATATGCTACGTGGCAAAATCACTGCTGCCAGGTTTTCTGATTCCCCAAGTTGGAAATTTGTGCTGATTCAGAATGAAAAGTTGTGGTTTGGAAATTATATGTAGACTCTTTATGTTTCTTTTTTTTTTTAACATAAATTATTTCAGACTTACAAAATATAAATAAAGTAATCCCATGAACACCTGTCTTGCTACCATCTCAGTTATCAAGTGAGTTATCAATATTGTCGAAGCGCTCTATCTTATGTGCTGTTTCTGAAGTTGCTAGGCCTAACCTGGGAACACACATTTTTGAGATTGGCACTGCCGATGAAACATTAAGACATATTTGTTGCAACTATAATTATAAAAATATTTATAATTCTGCCCTTGTCACGTAACACATTGTTATTATGCAAATTTACAGGGCCGAATTACTTATTAACTGGAGCTATATGGAAACAATATTCATATTGATTACAAATATCATAGAGGTAAACAATGCATCTAGTTATTTATTTAGCTAACATATTTTGTACATGCTGAATGTTTGAAGGTGATGATGACAATGATTATAATAATGTTGGTGATCACTGTTTGCTTTAATGAATAATTAAGTCCTGTTTCTCTCATTTAAATTCAACAATATTTATTGAGTGCCTTTTGAGTCAGATACTGATAGATAGATGTCAAAAAATACAAATCATAATAAGAATAGCACCAATAATCTCAATCTTATTTTAACTACACATGCCACTGTGCCGGGCCATCTACTAAGATTTATAAACATTCGGTCATTTAATTTTAGTCAAAACCCTGTTTACAGATGAAGCAGATGTCACATATTTTGTTGAAAGTTACAGAGCTAGTAAGTAGAAGAGCAGGACTGAAATACCAACTAAATGGCTATATACATTTGCCCATATCACAACATTGAAGAAAAAGATAGTGATTTCTTTCTGAGTGTTGGGAAGAGTAGATGGGGAGCAGTTTTGAGCGAAGGGATCTGGTTGCCATTTCATAGGTGGGCAGTAGAAAATAAGTGTAAACTGTGGAAGTGAGAGCTAGAAAGAAAATGAAGGCCTGAACTAAGTTAGGAATGATGCAAGATAAATCGAGAGAGCAGATATGAGGAATATCTGGAACTTAGAATGGATGAGACTAGGTGACCAGTTGAAAATGTGGTAGATAAAAAGAGAGAAGAGGTAAGAATTGTGTAACTGAGCACATTTTGTTTACTTAACTAAGAAAGGACCGATATAGCAGAAGCAGGCTTTTGGAGGGAAAGTCATTCAGATTTTTCAGTCATTCTTCAACACGAAATAATGAAGAGTCCCCAGAGTTGACTGACTCCCAATTTTGGCTTTTATAATATTAATAAATATTTAACTTGTTATGAATTTATATTGTTATTATTATTGAATACATAAGGGATGTCATTATATCTTAATTGCCATTTTTTTGAGTCTTATAAGATGTAGCATACTATTTCTTTCCCTGAATCGTCTGAATACAGAGAACTGATGGACTATCTTCTATGTGGTGTCAGAATTCAGAACAAAGTAAAAAAATAAAATCAAGTAATTATCTATTTCTCTAGTTTGTTGGAACCCAATATTTCAAAAACATAAAATATCTCAATGATTGAATTTTCCAAGTTTTTAAGTTTAATAGTACCCAAATACATATGAAGTTAATTATCAAGTGTACATGATGCTAACCAAAATAGTACTTTGTAACTGTCATAATAAGTCACTATGAACTAGTAAGTTAGAGTCCAAGGGTACAGAATTTTAGTAATAAGATGGATAAATTCTGAAGGCTTAATGTATACCATGGTGGCTATAGTTAATAAGAAAGTACTATATACTTGAAATTCACTAAGAGAGTAGAGGACATCTCAAGTGTTTTTACCACACACACACACAGGAAATGGTAACTATATGAAGTGATGAATATGTTAATTATATTGATTGTGGTAATATTTTCGCAAGTATACATATATCAAAATATCACATTAAACACCTTAAATATATAGTAATTTCAGTTGTCAATCATTCCTCAACAAAATTCAGAGGAAAAAAGCACTGTAGTTCACTCCTATAAGTAGGTTGATTTGTTTTAAAGATACTTCTATACAAGCCATACAGAAAATATAACCGCCCAAAAATAGTACAAATAAAAATATCGTTTATATTAAGAAGAAAGGTTAAGAGATTTTTTTTTTAAGTAGTCAAATTTGTAAAATCAGTAATTCATGTCTTTTCATCTTTGATGATCAACATTTAAGTTCTTACAGTAAATGTGTAAATGTAAGAATACTCAATCTAGTTACGAAGTTAATAGTAAATTTTTATTTCGTTGTCGCCACAGAATATTCATTTTGTTAATTTTGCAGATAGTCATAAAGTTATTTCTTTTTATGTAACTTGCATTAAAAATAAGGTTGCTTGACAAAGTTTACTGTTACTATTTAGATTAAATGATTTTAAACTTCACTGTTCCTTGGGAGGTATATGAAAGAAATGTTTTTTCATAGATTAAAAACTACTTAAGCACAGAATAATTCTTTGAGATTCAATGATGTTAAAAAACAAGAGTTTATAGAAATATTTTCCAAATAGTTTTTTAAAAATCCAATATTAAAATAAATGGGTAGCTCTGCGTTATTCTACCAATTCATCCCTCCTTTTCTCCTGATTTTTTTGAAATAAAATCTAAAGACAAACTTCAAAAAATAGCATGCCTTTTGAAGAGATACATGCTTGTATTTTCTGTTTATCATATTGTTATAAATATTGCTTTGCAGATGTATTGGCAAGAGAAAAACTATAAATTAGGCTATTCTTTCTAATTGGATTCATATTACGTAAGACATCAATTCTAAAGCTTGCAGTTACTTGTCTCAGCTCCATGGTGGAGCCAAAAGCATAATCTTCACATTTTCCTTTGAACTGAAAGCAGCATCTATATAAATCTTGATAACTTGTACTTAATCTTAATAGTTAATATTTCATAAAATATGTTTAGAAATAATGCATTTCTCCTGCAAACCAATTATTAATGGAGTGAAAATTTAGAGGATCACAATTTGATTTACCATTTGGTTACTTTATTAATGTCATCAGCTATATTACAATGATGCTGCAAAGTACACAGACTGGAAATAGAGGAAATAAAAGAAAAACACTTATGAAAAACATTTTCATAAAATTTTAAGTCACATTCTTTGTTAAACAAAAAGAAATGCATAGTTTTTTGCAAACATTTTAAAGACAGGATGGAAAAGATTTAGAAAAGAGACTTCAAAAGAAAGAAAAAGAAAGAAAAAAAAGAAAGAACCTGTAATTTAGTATTTATTCAAGAGTTACTAGACATTTTTAAAGTAAAAGAAAATTGCTGAATCTGGCATTCACTGATTAATAATACTTCGCAATTAAATGGGACCTTTCACGCTGAAAGTGCTTTTCAAGTATAAACTAATTAAGTCTCAAAATACTACATGGAGGCCAATCAACCCTCTTTTCAGAAACAGCAAAACTGAGGCTGGATGGTTATACAGGATTTGATGTATATATGTTTTATCCTGTCCATACAAATACAGAATTCATAAATTATTAGAGGCTTTATCTGAAAATAAATCAGTCTGAGTACACAGAGGACAGGCCCAGAGGTAAGATCTTTGATTTGTGGATGGATAGATGCAGTCAAATCTTTAATAATGGATCTGGATGTTGATTTATCAAATCTCCAAGAAATTAAACAATGGGATTATTTAATTCTCAGAAATCTAAATCCATGTAGCGAGAGCTAATGTCTTCAGAAAAGGAATAGCTCAGATGTCTCAGGTATGATTCAAAATAGGCACTTACTTTAATGTCAGGTAAACTACACAAAATGATGTCCAGGATCATTGCTTTGATTCTTGTGCTTGTGCTAGGTTTTCATTCCCATGAAGCCCTCCCTAATCTAAGAACTGAGACTTTCCCACCCAGATCATTCTATTTTTCTCTCAGATTTATCCACATCTGAAACACCATTCCTGGGAGTATTGATGATTCATGCAAAACTGTGGCTGTGAGTGGTATACATCCAATTTTAATTACCAAGGCTTCATACGCTCTGGGTGTGTGACCGTAGCAAGTGCCTGACCTGTCATGTCATTTTTATGACAGTGTGTGATGGCTGCCATCATTTGTAATTACCTTGTAAATACAATGTAGTCCTCAAGATAGCACAGAAATCCGTTATATTACACAAACTATGAACATATGAAAATATTGCAATTGCTTAAACAGTTTTTAAGAATACAGTGAATTATCTCTAAAAACAAAACACAATAAACAAAAAACAAACTGTCTCTATTTAAGCTATTTGTTGTGTGAGAATTAAAGGTAAATAACAATAAATATTACTTAATCGGTCAATAATATCTTTGTAATGAAAGAACCATTATTGTATACAAAGAGATAAGCTTTCCAGCTTCCTTGCACTGTGCAGTGTATTAGTCATGAATGTTAACTTGGGAAGCATAGGTATATGAAGCTGAAAGATTTTCAATTTTAAAAATATTTACTTCTGTCAAAATTGCTTATAGCACAATGTAATTTTCAAACTAAAGACTAAATTATTATATGCAGCCAGATGTAAAATTCAAAATTAATGATCTGAATGAATACTGACTCATAATAATTATTAATTGTTCTGTATGTGAATTTACATCAGAGTTTGGAACATATAAGCTTCTCTCACTTAGAACGCATTAAGGTCAGCAAGAACAGAAATTGGCTATTCCTTTTTTGTATATTTTTGATTCTCTTATGTTTCAAGCATAGGAAAAAATGTGCAAAGTTGTTTCTGTGTACAGGAATAAAAAAATTTAAGAGAAAAGAGTTTCAGTTGAAGAAAACTTGTAATTATCATGCAACTTGCTGTAAATATCTTTGATAACTTATGAAAAAAGTCCTTATTAATTTGATTGCTTTTAAATTTCAGTGCTCATTATTAATATCAAGAGGGCTTCCATTGTATTCCAATTATAAACTTAATTATGTTAAGATGCAATAATATATGAAAACCACATTAAAAATACTAACTAAATAAAAAGTGAAATAATGCTTACGACAATGATTTAAGCTAATGTTTCATGTGCATATATACTGAACAAAGACGCACATACAAAATAAAAACTCAAACAAAAGCAAAACAAACACAAAAGGTACTGTAACCATTCTTTGCCAACAAACTATTATTTTTCTAATCTGTTCCTGAAATTAGTCAGCTTAGCATTCAACTACATATATTACTAGTATATAAACATACAAAAAAAAAATCAGGTTCTAACTCTCAAATGATTGAGAACCAGTTTGATCCAATTTTGGAGGTATAAAGCATTGCTATTAGATCATTTAATGGAAATATCAAGGAGAATGTGATGGGTATGATTGTTAGCTGAAATGGTATTAGAAGAATCAGACTATAAACTTATATAGTCAGGCTTAGGGGGAGCAGACATTAACTTGGGGTATATTTTTCTTCTCAGATATGGTCATTTTCAGATTTCATCTCTACATTTTGCTTTTCAAATTCCATTATATCACTGAAACATGACTGTTAACTTTACTATTATATTATTGTTTGGGGCAACACTGAAGTATTTGAGAGAGCCCAAAACCTTAATAATTTATAACTTGGGAGGGTGGATTACTACATGTGATAAATATAAACTTATATACATATACATGGTGCTGATATATAAGGTACCATTTTATCAGATATTTAAATATTAGAATTAAAATAATATTTACGGCTAAAAAAATCATGGGAAAGAGCCAATCTTCAGTAAAAGCTGGTTGCTATAAATATTAGCAATTTCCTAATGTATTTATTGCTGATTCTTAGAATAATTTATTAGGACATTCTCTAGGCTAGGCACTGGGCTAAAAGTTGCCAGTCTCTCTAAAGTTAAATTTTAATTAAAATATGATGTTAACTAGGGAGTCTCAACAAATGTTTCAGATGCTCAAAGGAGAAATTAATAGATGAAAGCTAGAATTTTGAGGGCACTTCATAAAGATTACAAGGCAAGCTTTGAGAGGTCAGAGTTTACACCAGGGCTTGCTGATCCCTGATATAAGCCCATCAAAAACAAAGTACTAACTTCTTACAATGATTTTTGATAACTACTCAGAGTTAGCCCAAACTTCACAGATGAAAAGCACAGTCTTCCCCAAGACTGCCCTCATTTCAGACACCAGCTGGAAGTTCAGAGATCTCTAGTCCACCTTTACTTATGAGCAGTTGACTACATATTTGGGGGGTTCTCACCTCTCCCTCATATTCAATAATTTTCCGGAATGTCTTAGAGAACTATACGTACAATGACAGTTTTATTTTAACAAAAAGATGCAAATCAGAACCAGCCAAAGGGAGAGACATATAGGGTGATGTCTGAGAGGATACAAAAAGCTGAGTTTCTATTGTTCTCTCCTGGTGAATTCAGGATGGCTTACCTCCTGGCACACTGATGTACAACAATATGCAGAGTACTAACAACCTGGGAAGCTCACCTGAGCTTTGGTTTCCATAGTTTTTTATTGGGACTTATTTATGTAGGCATGGTTGACTGAACTATTGGCAATGTGAATCAAACTCCATCCCTGGAGTTCAGGCTAATATTACCACCTCATGGCTCAAATCTCAACCCTTTAATCACACCTGGTTGGTCTTTCTGGCATGACCAGACCTAATCCTGAATTATCTCATTAGCATAAACTAACTAAGTTCCTAGCATGAGTTACCTGTTATTATACACTATTAGTGTGGTCTTATAGTGGAAAAGGGGGGTCACCATTAATAACAAAGATCTCCCTATCACTCAGAAAATTCTAAGATTTTGGAAGGTTACCTACCACCCCTACCAGTAAATGGGGCCAACACTAGTCATGTTTTGTTTGTTTGTTTGTTTAATATGCAATTTCTGTATTTTTTCCTGTTTCCTTTATACTGGAAAAAAAAAATTGACTAGTTTTTCAAACTAGGTGAGCCTTTACAATTTAGTTAAAGAAAGACTAGTGTTCCTTTTGTTGTTTGGAAAAAGGCTCTAGGTTTCTCTAATTAACAGTGTCACTAATATAATAATACTAGTAGAAATTGGTTCTAATAATTTGCTTGCATGGAATGATCAGGAGAGAGTAGAGGGCTGGGAAAGGAATGAGGTGAGTGATACCATGGCTTCGATTGCAAAATTTTAGAGGACACCAAAAAACTCAATAATCAAAATAAATCATAGTTCAATTTGATATTTTAAAATCAAAATTGATGCAAAGAAATCTATAATGAATAAAATATCACAATTTTAAAATAAGAGCAGTATTATCATTTTTTTTTTTTCCTTTTTGCCTCTGGCACCAATATGGCTTGGCACGGCACTGTGTCCCCGGTTACTTAGGAAATTTGCAGGTGCCCAAAGCAGTCAATTCACACTGCCTAGATGATTTAGAAATGTAATTAATGCCAGATTCTACCAAGTAAAGACAGGACTCCTAACACATCTGTTATCTCTGCCATGATGGGCCCAAGACTTGGGCAGGTGAGTTAGCAAGCTCTGGTCCTCGTGACATCAGGAGGTCAAATTAGGGAAGACGGCCTTTTCTAAGAGGATAGTGCATCTTCTCAGAAGACGGGCCTCTGGGTGAATATCAAACCCAATCCACTAAAACAACGTTCTCCCTCTAGATTCTGAGAAGACCTGTTAGTGACAGTAAGTTGTCACGTGCCAGACTCACCAAATCCTTCACTGTCCAGAATTGCTCCTTAATTCTAATATTTTCACTATTGACCTTCCTGTCTTTTCTTCTCTCTTTTATTGGAATTTAACAATTCCTCACTTCTTTTTTCTGGTCCATTTTGTCCCCTACTATCATATTATTTCAATGCTTCTAATTCAAAATCTATCACTTCAATTCTATCTCTGTTCTCTCCTATTACTACCCCTGTGTATCTCACTCTCCCACATTTCCCTTAATTTACATTTTCTTCTCCTACTCAGTCATAACTTTTTACTTTTCAGTACAAATTAACACAAGCAAGCATATACATGGAAATGTATGCTATATCTTTCCTGCTCTAAATTAAAAAGCACAGACAAAATACCTCTCTGTATCCATCTATTTCACCTTGAAGAATAAAAAATTTAAAAGACACCTATGCCTTAGAATTAGAAAAAGAAAAATTTATACAGGAGTTTAAATTCTTAAAACATATAGTGCTAGAAATACTTTTATAAATGCAACTAACTTTTAGTATCTTTTCTCACTTTACTAGTTCTAGTAAGTATCCATCTTCCTTGATATTATGGTCTATTTTAATAAACATCATCAAACAAAACACTGATATTCAGTATGCTAAAAGATAATGGACTCACATCACCAACTTTAAGACTACTTTTCCACCCACCTCCCTCCATATGTTTGTCTTACTTATGTGTTTTTGTTTGAAATGCCTTTAATTAGAAATAAAGCTTTTCACTACAAAATAAAGAATAACATTTTCAAAAACACAAACACTTAAGGTAGCTAATATATAGCATTCTTAGTAAAATAAGATCAGATAAAAATTAAGCACATGCTAAGAACTAAAATAATTTGAGGTAACTTACTGATTTAAAAAAAAGCAATTAAAAACACCTCTATTAAGAATGCCATGTCTGAGATATTACAAGTAAAATTTAAAAATAAAGTCTTGTCAGAAATATTTTAACTTTTGAATCACTGTCAAAAATAAATCTTAAAAGTTTCCTCCACCGTGAAGCCTGTATGAGCTTACTGATATATTTAATCATTCTGAAATTATTTGTATGAAGTTAGGTTTTATATGAGGTGATATTGTAAACTGCAAATAATAAAGGCAGAATATAGAAAGACAGAAGGCTTCCATAATTTTATCCTGTTTAGATAATGCAATGACGTTCTAAAAGTTTCAGGCTAAGAGGATAATTTTAATTAATTAAAATAATTATTGCCATAATTTTGTTAAAGGTACAAGCTGCCTTTGTTCTGCACTGTACTGTGCTAACAGGAACTCCTGCATTTCAGTACTGTGTCCTCTTCTTTGTACTTTTTATCATACATGCGGATTTCTGTTAACCTGGTATCATGCGAAGTGAGGACAGACATTACTCTAAATATAGTGTTCTAGAGAAACAGAGTACTTTCAACACCAGTTTAACAACAAAAAATATTTATGTATTTGCTTTTTTTACCCCAAACACACAGTTTTATCTTTTTTTCAATTTACTAAAAATGTTATAACTCTGACTTCTAGTATATAAAAAAATGCTATATTTTTGAACTACTGAAAAGCCTGAGTTCCTTTAATAGATATTATCTCATTATTTTTTAGCATTTTTATTTGGTCAAAGTGTTACCTATGGGGCTTTCAGCTTTATGGAACAAGTAAGAATGTTTTGTCTTAGAACATTAAAATTCCAAAGTAAATAAATCTGGGTCTTACTTATATTAAAAGTATGTATTTTATAGCAAATGAATACTTCCAAAATAATTTTAAAGTATAATTTTTAAAGGCACAGTACCCTGTGTGTTGTAAATAAATCCACGTCAATGAATAAAGTATCTGACTACATCTTCATCTGTCTACACAAATATTTCTTTTCTTCACCTAAAAACTTAGGTATCTAACATCTCATTGAGTGAATGTTGACTGATTCCAAAGTAATAAATCTAAGAGTTTTAGGTTTAAAAAATATACATGGATATTAATCTTCTTTCAAAGATATTTGTCTGAAAATATCTTCTCCTGTTCAGATGGTTGTTTCTTTGTATTGCTGATGGTTTCTTTTGCTGAGCAGAAGCTTTTTAGTTTGATGTAGTCCCATTCATTTATTTTTGCTTTTACTCCCTTCGCCTTTGAGGTCAAATTCATAAAATACTCTCTCAATCCAAGGTCCATGAATTTGGTGCCTATGCTTTCTTCTATGTTATTTATTGCTTCAGGTATTATATTCAGGTTCTTGATCCATTCATGACAATATGGATGGATCTTGAGATTATCATGCTAAGTGAAATAAGTCAGAAAAAGTTGAGAACCATATGATTTCACTCACATGTGGGATATAAAACTGAAAGCAACAAAAGAACAAGACAAACAAGCAAAGACTCACAGACACAGACAATATTTTACTGGTTACCAATTATATAGTGGTATGGCTATAAACAAAACATTTTTATTATAAGCTAGATCAGATTTCAAACATTATAAATCCATAGTAGCTAATTGTAGCTACTCCTTATCAGATTTGAAAATAAATTCTGATTCATTTAAATAATTAGACGTTATTAGTTCTGTGTTTATATAAAACGGAAATCAACAACATTAAATGTGCTCCAATAAGGACACGTTACAAATAATTTATCTTCCTTAACAATTTAACATACATAGCCACTTTCAAATATCTAAGTATTTAAAGATTACATATAAATCGGTGCTATTGTTTTAATAGAATGCCATTTTATAAAACTTAATTTCACTTTAAATTAATAATAGGTATATTATAAAGTATCTATTAAACTGCCATTACTAATTTGAGTAGCCTTAGTTGGCACGCTAAATGTTAATGATGCATTTAACATAAAGAAAACAGAAGGAGAATGTGTAGAAAGTCATTTACCTTTTTCCAACGAGTGCTTATGTTATGTTTTGATAAAAATATATTGAGCACAAATCATTAAAGTCTTCTCAAAGAAAAACGAACCAACAAAAAACTAAGAAAAACAAAAACAAATACAAAAAAAGTAAAATGGCCATTCTAAATATTTTTATGTTTTATTTATTAATAATGGCGAACTTAAAAATATTCAACTATTTGGGTCGAGAATTGGCCATAAGTGTAATAGAGAACAGAGAAGCACAAAGGAGTCTGCTATGAACACTGCAAATAATACATACCTGACAGTGTGGTCGACAGTTCTAAGTGGTGCGTATCAATCTTTTGTTTACTGCTGAGACAGTGTAGATCTTAATTAGTTAGTGTTTGAAAACCAAGCCTTAGTTAAAACGCTCAAATGATTACAGCAATATAACATTATATCTGCTCAAAACATTTCTCAGCAGATGAGGTATGTCGTCCTTAGTTTTGCTGATCCCTGTGTCATTCCTGATTACAGCTCTCTGCTTTTATGTCTACAACTGGTCTACTCCCTTTTCTGTTCTGGAGCTGATGTATGTCTAGAGCATTCTGTTTCTTATAATATTGTGTTTCATATTAAATTAAAATTAAATTTTATGTATTTAAATTTTACCTCTGTCGCAAATAATTTATTTTAAAATTAAATATTCAGATAAATTTCAGATTTGATAGTAGTAGTATATATATGAGTAGTATTAGAAAGCAATGGGAATGGCAAGTTTTTTTAGACAAATGTCAAAAATAAAGGTAAATAATTTACAATAATATTTTAAAAACATGTTAAAATTAAAACAGAAATATAGATATTCTATTAGAGTTATAGAAGTAAATAGTTAAGGATTGTAAAGACCTCTATTTTTGCTCCCTTATTACATCAATCCTTATTAATATAGGGTTAGTAGGATAACATATAGCATCTCCAAATTTCTGTAATAGTGGTCTTCGACCTGGGATCCTAATTTCCCTGATGGCATAGAAAGATATTCAGGGGAAGGATAGAAATAATTTTAAGAGAATCAATTTACAGATCCTCGTCTTCTATATGTATATTCTAAAATAGACTTTCATAAATGTGTCATTGACTTTTTCAGTTTACAAATAAAAAACAAAACAAAAAACAAAATCACCCATACCTTACATATCACAAATGTTTACTCCAGTGCATTGCCCTGAAATGGGAAAATCTCCAGGGCACAGAAGAAAGTGAAGCCTTTCTTAGAAATCAATCAACATACCATTAAGCCCATAGATTCCTTTTTTCTTTTCTTATGCATATTTCTGTGAAGAATAATGTATCCTTTTAGAATGTTTTCTAAATTCATGTAACCTGAAGTCATGCACATGGAGAACAATACTGGCTGAATACTGGAGTATTTTTTAATTACTTCTCTTTAGAGCAATGACATATACCGTACAGGAAAAATCTGTAACTCCTTGGGTTACTATTTTAATTCACTTTAGATTCAAATGAAATCTGATTTCTTCAGGAAGTTATTAAGATTTTTTCCCAGTTTATAAATTTACAGAAAAGTTCTTTATAACATTATTATTTCCAGGCAGTAGAGTTTTACCACCATTTAAAAACAGAAAGTAAAAATTAGTTGACTGCTCGGTGAAGTTATAATTTTAATAATGTAGTACATAAAGCTAATAGAGATGCCTGTTTGTAATGAATGAGTTATTTATGGATCATGGAAGAACTTTTTTACCAGAGGCATAGCAAACTAGAACAGTACTGCTATTTTACCATTTAATGAGTAAAAATTGATTTCGCCTTCAAATACTATTATATCTGCTTCCAAGTATCTGCTATGATTTCTAAAAGATACATTCATTTCCAATGGTGATATATTCAATCTAACTATAGATATAGCAGAGAAATTTTTAAAAAGTCAAAACACTTAAAAAAAAACAGCCCCAATGCCATGTAATTTCATAAGTATATGGCATATAAAAGAAAGTTATCGTAATACCAACTGGGTTTTCGAACTATGTTTTGTCCTTTTAGTATGTCTTGCCGAATTTTCTTGATTGTTGGGCATGACGTACCGGGTAAGTGGAAACTGATGTAAATATGCCTTTAGGAATGTGTTGGCAAGGTGTGGGTGGAGGGGCAGCCTTCTATAGTCCTATGCTTAGGTCTCACTCCCTGACTGTGCCTATGCCTCTGGACTGTGAGCTTCACATGTGCTCCGCAGTCCTCCCACCCTCCTGGGAAGGACAGAATGACTGGAATTGGCTGTAGTTGGATAGTTAGTTCCCTTCCTCCATGTGGAAAGCCAGAGTAGGCTGGAGTTGGATAGTCCCCACCTTCTTTCTGGTAGAAGACCAGAGCCACCTGGTGTTGGTTATTTCCTTTCCCCTATTTGTTTTATACTCTGATAAACTCCAACTAGTTGGACTCTGGTTAAGTAGTTTCACCCAAAGGGCACAATTTAAGAGAATAGGATGCTCTAGTGTATTTCAAAAGGGTTCCTTCTCTCCTCCCCCTACTGGAAGTACAGGGGATTGTTCTCCTGTGTTCACTGTGAGAAACTGATACAACTTTTGATATAAAACTCACAAAAGTGTAGAGGCCCCTCAATGACTGGTCCCCTTGCCAATACTGACTACCTAGCAGTTTGTCGATTATAGCGCCAATTTTCCTACTTTGGTACTGTTTCCCACAGATGCTTCTGCTCTGACGGGATGGAATTATCTGTCTTCACTATTAGTCTTTCCAAGTTGGGGGCAGCTGTTTGCCCTTTTAACTCACTTTTAGGGTTCTAAGAAGAGTTGTTGATTTTTCATTTCAGCTTTTTACTTGTTAGACTCTAGTGGCAACTTCCAAGCTCCTTACATGCCATCCTGAAAACTGGAAATCTATATACCTTTTTAAAAATAATTCAATTATAATATCCATTCTGTTTAGAAATCTACTGAGCACTCAATAATATACGTTAAACTGACGAGGTGGATTTTGTCCATTTAGACAAGCTCATAGATATTGTTGCACAAAAGTCAGTGGTTGAAAAGAATAATGGATAGCATTTCTATTTAACATCTAAAATATGATTCGTGTTAATAGTGAAATTACATATGAGAAAAGGGAGGGTGTGATTTTCAGAATGTCTTTCAAATCATTACTAGAGGATCCCCAAGATATTATCTGAGGCCTGATAGAGATTTCTGATGCACATTTGTTATTAGAATCTAGAAAGTTCTCCATAGACAAAAGTAAGAGCATCATTTTCATTTCTAGGGTGTGTATATCTCTGAGCAAAAGTACAAAGAAGTGGTATAATAAGTTTAATAAAATTGATTCTCTTTTGCCACCACAAATCTACAACATGATACAAGCAACACCAACCTCAGAATTATTTGTCTTAAGTTCTGATGATTTTATATCCAGTGTGAATCAGTCATTCTACCAGAACTTTTTGAGACAGTGTTTTTAGATTTCAACATACATTCGTCATCCACCTCTCCTTCTCTCTTTAACTCTTTCTCATAGTGTTTCTTCTGCTTTTATATCCAGAGACTATCGCTGGTATTGTTCAATCTCCATAGAAAACACAAAGGAGGAAAACAGGAAGAGACAATAAAGCAGAATCTTCTTTACCTCATAGAGAAAGTAGAAAAGCTAGAAACACTCATTTACCACTACTACTTACAATATAGAAAATCGAATAGCAGAATGCACATATTAAGCTGCTAGAAATAGAGACAAAAACAATATATAGTTGGTTTGTCATAGTTTCTGATCACTTTTCTGAGACGAGAATATGCTTTGCATATTTTAATCATGAGTACTCAGTTAATAAAATTTTCTATTTTTAGCAAATGCAATGAACAGTTTTATGACCCTCTCCAAGTAAGATTTGCTCTTGCATCCTTATTTTTTATAATTAGATGTGTACAAGATGGCAAATATCAATCAATCACTGTGAAATGAAACTTTACTTTAATTTGAAACTGGAAAGCCACTAGAAGACTCTATATAATAAACTAATCTGTCTCACTTTTAAGCAAAAAGTAAATGCATACCTGTCCTATTTTATTGAAGCCTATGAAATATTTTGAGATGAAAACCGCAGGCTTTTTTCCATATTAAAGCTTTATTTAACACCCTTAAACTCCTTTAATGTATTAGGCACCCTTAAAAATGGCTGCTATTCATAAAAAGAATTAAGTATTTTCTTTACAAGAAGCACACAATTCAGTGCATGTAATACTCTGATAAAATGATGTAAAAAGAAAACAATGAAGAAAATTTATTTGGGGACATCGTTTTAGCTTTTATCATCAGGTGTCATTCTTTAGAAAATAATTTGAAATCATGTACCTTATTAATCAGAATTCCAAAAGAAAAGCAATTTGTGGGCAGTTAAGTAATAATGCCTTACATTTTTAGATGCTATAGTGGCTATGTGTCCTGTTAATAAAAAATATCATAAAGAGGAATGGCCTCCAGGGTTATAAACAATGAGAGTATGAATTTCAGATCAGTGACAAGCATTTTCATCTACAGTTTTTTATTACTTTAGTTGTATGTGAATAATTTATTTTGGTCATTTTTTACAGTAATTTTTTGGAAGCAGACGTACGCCTATGGCTTTTCCTTACACTGTGCCTTCTCATGATACATCTTGAGGACAAAGAAGTGTTTCAAGTGCATTCATCCCAAAGGCAATGGTCACACTGTTTGCACTGCATCTTTGCACTTTGTTTCCAAGCCTCTTTTCCCGGTGTTCTTTCTATTCTGTGAAGACTATCTCTCAATAAATTTATTTTTTCTCAATTTGGATCAGCTTCTGCTGCTGGTAATCAACGAGCCCTAATTAATGAAAGGTAATTAGGAGACCAAAAATTTTGAAAAGAAAATAAATCCTGAAAAACAAAACGCATTGTTTCAGATTGATAGAGGTAACCAAAACATACTTAGATAAAACTGCAATAAAAAATGGGTGAGTTCTGGGGAATGCTGAATTCTGAGGCAACAGATAAGAAAGCTCTAAGAAGCTCTAATGACAACCATCTGGGCATTGTTTGAAAAACCACATTTGTAGGATGTATTGCAACACAAGAGTTAAACAGAATCAGTTGATTCCTGAAAATGTTATGTGAAGTGGAAAAAAATGCTTTATCTAGGCAAATGAAGACATATATATACATTAAATAAGGTCAAGAAGAGGTCTCAAAAAATGTCAGTTTTAGTCACTGCTTTATTCCCAGAACCAAGAACAGTGCATGGCACTTAAATACTCTCAATAAATGTTTGTCGAATGCTATTAAAATGAGTCTACACATAATTATTTAATTTCAATTACAATTTGTATTAAATATCCAGTGCTATGAGTTGATCTAACAGGTGAACTAAACACAACCTGAGTCTCAGAGTAGGCTTCCCTGAAAATTGACATAAAATAAGATAACTACATGTGATTTGTTGTTAACGAAGAGAGAGAAAGTTGGGGACAGAGATGGAGTCAAAGGCTTGCAATTGTGAGAAATGGAAAGACAAACAGGAATATTGAAAGGATATTTTTTTTGAAACTGGATTGGTGGTATGCTGGTAAGAATTTATAACTGGCTTTCTGTGGAAAAAAGCCCTAATCTATATGCTAATTTTATAGTATATGCTAATTTTCTGAGGCAAAAATTCTTCTACCATGATTTCAAGCCACCAGTGTAATATAAGCTCTAGCTAGAACTTACCTAACCCAAGTCTTCTTAAACACCATGACAACTTCTATCAGTAAATTATAAGTGCCAATGCATCAGGACTCAGTAAACCCTTCTCTCTTGAAACACCAATACATTTATCTGCAGTCATCATTAGAAAGTCCTTGGAAAGCAGATCTATACCGTGTTTCTGGTGCCATCCTGTTGCCTTTTTCTTATATTAAGTTTTAGGGGAACACACTCTGTGGAAATTCCTATTTAGCAGGTAGGGGTTTATAGTTGGGTGTCACATGTCAAGCATCTAATGACATTTCATTAGGGACCAAGATACACAACTACTCTGTATGTGTCTATCCGAAGTTATAGAATACGAAAATTTCAACTAGAAAATATTCACATATACAGTTTTTGGTCTCTTTAACATATCCTCAGGTGTTGGTAATGTATTTTAAATTCAAGGGGGAAATTTGTGAATATATTTGCCATTTTAAGAATGCATAAAAGAATGAGAATCATTTTTTAATTTCCTTTCTATTTTGTATATACTTCAAGGCACCCAGAGATAATCCTTCTACACTACAAAGTAACTTAGCCAACATGTTTCAACCTTCTTTCCCAATAAACACTTTTTGCATTTTCTATCCCATCTAGTAAAACACTTATTTTGCAAACCACCTTCAGATTTACCTTCCAAAATCACTCGGATCCATTTAAAAAACTCAAGTATTTTTTAAAGGTCAGGCCTTTACTTTTTGTTCAGTTTGCTCATGTACAGACATAAAATAAACAAGATTAAATATATAATTTGTTCATAAAATATAAATTCACTTAATAGTCTTACCATTTAATTTTATGCTATGGATAAAACATTTCAAATAAATCTTAAACTCTGGAACAAAATTCTAAACTGGAAATTGACAGCCTTTGGAATGTAATCACACATGACTTTCTAAATTACTGAATTACTGTTCTTAACTGATTGTTACTGGCTAAAAAATAAAATGGGAGTATAGTTACTGATCTTAGGTACAGTTACTTATCTTAAAGTTCTCTGTTCAAGATTATTCACAATTATGAACGGTTTTATGACATTTTACTTATTGTTATGGCCATTTAATTTTGGGAAAATATATGAATGAAAACTTTTTTATTACATGCTTCTAAAAGGGTTTGGCCTTCTAGTTAAATTAGATGATACACTTTTTAACTTTTGAAAATGGCCTTGTTTTATAATTTGTATATAGGAATAAAGTCATGTAATTATAAATAATAAATTAAGAAGTACATCACCTACATATATAGAATATGACTTTTGACATATTGGGAAAGAACTTTCTCTGATTCCTTGAAATTCTCGCTGTCCCGTGACTGACTCACTAGCTCTCTCTGAACACCGATACATGCACCTAAACATGCACACATGGGACTTCTTTGTACCTTTTTCTCATTTTTTTCTCTTTTCTCATACCTATTTTTTTCACTCAGATAAGGGTTTGACAATTCATGACCAAATATAGATATAAATATATTATATATGTGTAAATAATATATATATATTTTTCATATATCTACTGGGGTTAAAGAATAATTACAAATACATACATTATTTACTGTGTTAGGCAAATCTTTAAAACAGAAACAGAAAAACATGACATAGCTAAAATATGCTATTTCTCTTATAGCAGAGTAAAATATAGTCATTCTCATTTTGCTGTTATAACCTAATTTTAAATCACATAGTTTTCAGTTTTCATAGTTAAAAAATACTTTCCTAGATTGTGAAGAAACACTTCAGAAAATTAATAAAAGACCTGAATTCAATCTTTAGTTGTGATATATACTATTTTTTTCTCATCACAAATTACTGTATTCTAACTTTGATTAACTGCTTCAAACTAATTTGGTCACAGAGAAAACTGAATGAAAAACTGCCTGATCATGCAAATAAGTGCTTCAGTATCAAAAAACAAGAGTAACATGTAATGCTATCAGACAGTTCAGACTGATTCTTAAAACCTGGATCCTAATTCTACTTTGGCTCATAAAAAAGCTGTGCAAAGACAACTAGCTAGCTAGCTTCATAAAACTACATGTAAGTACATAGCCTACATCATTATGTAAAACTTATCTAAGCCTCTGTTTTATTTGTAGGATGAGATAATACAGTAGTCTTCCCTTACCCACTGAGGATAGTTCCAAGACCCCAGTGAAAGCCCAAAACTGCTGATGGTACTGAACTCTATATATACTGTTTTAAGTTTTTTCCCCCTATACATGCATACCTATGATAAAGTTTAATTTAAAAAGCAGGCACAGTAAGAGGCTATCACCAATAACTAATAATAAAATAGAAGTTATAACAATATAATGTAGTAAAATTTATGTGAATATGGTTACTCACACTCTGTCTCCCTTTCTCTCAAAATATCTTCTGTACCGTATTCACCCTTCTTCTTGTGATGCATCATTGGTGGAACCAATCCATAAATGAGATGGCTCTCATCCACGCTTTCTGATTATGTTGCCACGACACAGGCAGATAATTTTTTTTGTTTTCGAGAGAGCCTGAGTTCTTTGCTCTGCACACTATGCCTGGCTTTATCAGATTCTTCACTGACAGACAAAACTTCTGTAGCATTTTTTTAATATTTTCCAGTCCAAACCTATTTATGAATCTCTGTAATCATCCCTTGCAGTAAATGGCTTGGTGTCACTCATTTCAGAAGCTCCCTCGTTGAAGTCTTCTTATAGGCTCGTTGCTTTCTGGTGCAACATGTTACCCTCAGTTGCAACACTTTTTCTGTTCATGTCTTCCATCCACAAACTTAATGCTTTTTCCATCTAAACTACTAAGCACTTATCATATACTGTGGCTGTAACTCTTGCAGTTGGAGGTGCAAATTTCTTTTTCCCTCTTCACAATTTCACAAAGAGAAGAAAGATATGTTCTTAATGTAGATCTTAGCAATCTCAGCCGACGATTTTTTCCCTTTCTTTATTAAGTAGAGAACTTCTACCTTTTTTACTTAAAGGAAGCACTTAACAGCTTCTTTTTGGCGTATTCGAATTGCCAGCATCACTCCTCTTTCAACTAACTCCCGGTGGGGTGGGGAGCATCTCAGGTATGGAGATGCTGGAGGAAAAAATGAGTCACACCTGGGGCAGTACTGAGCAGGGCTCGCGAGATTTCACTGTGGTCCTCAGAAGAACACGAAAAGTAAAATTGTGAATAAGGGGGAACAACCTACAACTGGATGACCAAAGGGCCTTTCCATTCCTGCTTGTATGTAAAAAAGCAACCTAACACAATTTTTTTTCATATCTTAAAATATATCATTTCACATCTAAAAATAATGTTTGAAACTGCCTTTCCATTCTTAGTTTTAAAATAATTTCGAGTTAAATGTAGTATTCTTAATGAGAATTAGCCAGTTTATTCATTTTTAATTCTTAAAAAAATACATTATATCATTTTTCATATCAGTATTTTTAGTATTAATTCAGCCATTCAGCCAACTGAAAAAATGTATTAATTAATTAATACAGTCATACCATGGATTATTACTATAATAGCAGAAATTAAAATACCATTTACAAAGATGCTGATTATGATATTCATGGTAATTATCATAATGATGATAGTCTTCAAGACAGTTACTTAGTAAATTAGTTTCTGAGAAAGGAGGAAAGATGTACATATTTCTATAAGTTACAATTCAAAGGTTAAAAGTAAGAGAGAGCTGTGATCTCCCCTAAAAAATGCTGGGTTATGTGAAAAAATAATTTACTTGACTAGCTCATTCAGCGATGTCACCGGATTAATGTATTTTTTGCAGTTTCTAACTACCAAATTCATTTATACTTAGGGAGAGTCCCACTCCAATTGTCCTTTGCACAACTCCTTCCTATTTTTAAGAAGATAGAGTTCCCCGTATGGGTTAAAAAATAAGAAAAAAAAGATATGCAAAATTTCCATTCGTGGAGTTCCTACATATAAAATGATATAGAAGGTATGGAAGTATGTATCCATGTTCACTTCTTATTTGTCTTTCCAAATAGCTTTAGATTCATGTGTGAAATTTCTAATTTATTTCTTCTGAAGAGTCTTCTTTTTTTAAAAACCAGTTTGAAAAACAAATTATTATAGTGTACATAAATACATTTAAATAAATATTATATTTATACTGAAAATTAATAGACTTTTATTGCTTAATTCCTTCATTTACTTTTTTACCATTGGAATTCTATTATATTGAATGTTTAAGAATCAACTTTTGGTACATATTCATTTCAAAAATCTCTTTTATTATGTTTTCTTAGTGAAATTATAGAGTGAAACTAACTTGTATTTGTAAGTATAGTCTGTTAAAAAATTTAAAAATATTTTAAAAATAAATTATATTAATGATACATAGGAATCAACATGTATAAATGAAAATTACTCTTTAAAAGATGACTGTGGCTATCATATAAATAACACCTAAAGTGTTATCCATGTTTTTCTAACAATGTAATTGAAGTAATATCTGTAGGTATGAGAGATATAAGGTTTCATTTTCAAATAAAAATCTGAAAAGTTCCATAACTGCAAAATATTTTTCATTATTCAGAAAGAAATGTTTTTATTTCTAAAATATCCACTTGAAAATGAGACAGTACAGCTCTAAATAAAAAGGTAAAGATTTGAATTTGATGTATTTAATTTTAAGAGCAACCACATCTCCTCTTGGGATTTAATCTTTTTGCAGTTTCCCTGGGTTGATGCTATGGGCTTGGTTAACAAAGCTGCTATGAGCAGGGATCATGTTGGGTTACATGGAGTGGATTTGTTAAGTGTGAAAAAGATTAAGATCAGTTTTTCTAAGTAATGAGCCTGGCTCTATAGGAGGAAAACAACACACCCAACCTCATTAGACATTGGGACGTCCCCCCATCCCAGACCGTCTCTTCACCAGGAGGACAGTGACTGGTGACTGTCAGGCTCCAGGCCAAGCGGGGAAAATGACTCCTGTGGATTGATCCTAAGGACTCTCTATAAGGTACTATATTTTTGAAATAGTTAACTGCTTGCCTCACGAACCTTGCCTCTATCAAAATACTTACAAAACTGTTGTTTCCTGCTGACTATTTAGCAGCACTAAATATCATTTCACATTCCGGCAAGTGAAACAATTACCCTGAACCATTTTAGCCACAATAAAATGCCCCTAGCTTGACCTGCCTAAACCACATGGTCAAAGACCTCTCAGTGCTGTGTTTGCTGCTCAACAAACCAGATCACAATTTTTGCTTTCTACCCAATGCATCCGTGACGGAGCCCACTTCCTTCATTATTTTAACCCCAGCACCTCTTCCATACCCGAAAATGCCATCTCTACTCCTCTCATCCACAAGCCCTTCACTGTTGTACAGCACAACCCTGCCCCACACCTCAATCAAGTGGGCCATATCCGATTATGACAAATATACTCAAACAAACCTCCAAGGCAGTGAGTGGTCCAGCCCTTGCAAGTAAAACGATGTTGACTTTGTTACTATGCAGGGCCAGACCCCTGTTGCTATCTATCCCATAGCCATTCCTAGTGATCTGGTCCTTGTGCTAATTCCCTCCAAAAGACCAGAAGCCTCATTTAGGATGGAGTAAACCCCTAATCGAGGCCCCAAACAGAGCACCCTGAGGATAAGCATCAAAATAGCTTACCTCCCATCTCACTACTTCCTAAAAGCTAGCAATTATACTTGAATACAAGGGCCGGACCTCATTGTATATCATTGCCACTTAATTATGAATGATACCGCATTTGGATTCTATTGTAGACCTGATTCAAGGGCAGAGCAGGTCCACCTGACACTGTCCAAGCTACAAGAGATGATCTCTATTAGTACAACATTGTAACCTTTAATATTTCAGCCACCCTTTCCTCTCCCAGCATCTCTCTGCTAGTGATGTCCTGGTCGAGTACCAAAACAGTCATTCCCATCCTTTTTCCGGTGGGACTGCCTATCACCACTCAGCTACAGGCATGGGGACAGGTGTTGCCACTCTAGCTCAACAAGATCAAATATTAAAAGCCACCCAGCAATGGTCAGCCACCCTAACCAACCACATGCAGACACTATACCAAATTCTGAATCTAATATAACAGTATGGCTCACTAGTGCAAACAGTGATGGACGGCCAACTGGAATTCCATTTCCTAGTGGTTGAGTAGGATGGAATCTGTTCTGTACAAGGTACCTTTTACTGATGCATATTAACAACTCTGGACAGAGACAGGCCACCTTCCAAGATACACAGGTCATATGAATAACTAAAATGTTGCAACAAGTTCCAGTACTCCTCAAGGACCCTGACCTGTTCTCATGTCTCTTACCACCCACTTGGGGACAGTGGCTAAGACATGGATTCCAAACAGCAGGGAGTTTATTCATCATAGGTGTCATTACTGCCTTGGTTAAATGTGTTTTACAGTGGTTTCAGAAAATGATACCTATGTTCTTTAAGATATCTGTAACACAAGTAATTGCCATTTCTGATGCCGAGGCATCACAGGATAGCTTGATGAGAGTTTAGCTAAGCTACTCCATGGTATTGTGGTCTTGGTATTCATTTTCTTTGGCCAAGTAAGTGGTCTACAGGGACCTTAAACTGACACTAGTTCCCACATGTAAACACATGGTCTTGTTAGCAGCTTACAAGGTCATAAACAGATATATATTCCTGATATGACTCCCCCAACAGCCCTTGTGATCAACAGTTCCCCCTGCCTCCTACTGCTTTCCCATGGGTTCCCCCTAGATAAGACTACCGTGGGACTTACCGAAACCCCACTCGTTTAGTCTGAATTGCCCAATCTGCCCTTAGCCCGGGAACCCTAAGGCACTCCACCCACAGACCCGAATAAAAGCATATGACCCATATTCTGCCATTCTCCTTCTGTACTCTGCCTTGACTTCCCCTTGTGGCCCCTTGAGGTGTGCCGTGTACTTCCTCCAGGACCTGTGAGTAATAAATTTCTCTTTCAGTTCCTCTTGTGACCTGTTTTTGAACCACGGCACACCTGGAATCTATTTAATAATAGTTATTACTTTAATAAACTAATAACAGAAAGATTGCACTAACATGTTTTATCTCATCCCATTTTCCCCCAACTATTTTTAAATTTCATAGAGAATAGTGTTAGAATAGTATTATTTACTTCTTATATTAGAATAGTATTTATTTCTGATTTTCTATCATATCACAATCTGTTATAAATCCAGGCTATTTAAAGGGGAGAAAGATAATTGTTCTTTTGTAAAATTTAAAGGCAGCATTGATCTATAGAAAAATATCAAAGCTTTTAAAGTTGTCAAAGATATTTTTCTAAATTCCAAGCTGTCAAGAGATTTGTGATAGACTCAACCTTTCCTTTCAAATATCTTGAAGATCAATTCTTATTTGAGGTTCTGGTGACCATGTGGTTATCTGCACCAATCATTAACATGGTCATGAGGAACAAGTAAAACACGTGGGAGCTATTTCACTGTCTCTGTGATTTAGAGTAATTATATGTGTATCAATCATCGTATAAATGCCAAAAGCTGCCATTACAAGCACAAGTCATATTTTAATAATATTATGTGCAGTTTTAAATCTTCACCACCAAATATTTAGATTATCTTTGGTAACTATGATTGTAACTAAAATAAAATAAATTTGCCTAAAATCAAAAAGAAGCCAGTGATGGAACGAGAAACTTAAAAATTGTGACACAAATTCTCAAATATTATTTACAAGTATATAGAAACATTTACCAAAAAGAAAAAAAAGGATCTTACATGCTTAACATCAAAATAACGTTACCTATCACAAACACGTATGGAAGGTTTGGAGTAGAGAGAGAGAAAGAAGGAGAGAGGAAAACTGTGGTGAAATCACATTTGTTGACACAATATCTGGACAATTTTTATTTTGTGTGCTAGCCTTATCCTTTAATAAAATCATTCTGAGATTTTCCCTTGTGATATGTATAAAATAGATGGCATCCATATATCCATATGGGACATATGTTCATGTGTATCTCTGGGTTATGTAAAATTATTTAACTTACATGTGTTCTTCAAAATAACATTACAGAATGAAAATGGGAAAGAAGGCAATATTTTTCTAAACATAGTTAGTATCCAATTCACTGCAACAAAAATCCTTATAATTTGTCCGTAGTCAAAAGTGACATTCCATCAGATGAATTTGAAGAGTGTAATTCTGTAGTTAAATAATCTAACTGTGGTGCTCCTGTCAGTTTCTCATTTTTATTACCATACTCTCTATGCTTATCCTTTAGAGCTGTATGACAGAGTAAGAAAAATGCAGGTCAGCAATGAATTAGCATGGATTATGTTGTCAATCACATTAGATACAAAACTAGAGAGGAAAAGACACTAGAATGTTGAAAACAGAAAGAGCAGACGGCAACAGCTTTGTCTACAACTTTGTGTCAAGTATAGTCCCAGGAGTTCACTTCAGTATCATTACGAGGCATTGCGGAGAAGGTGTTGTATTGGAGGAAGATGAAGGGAGCCCATATGAGAATGAGAAAGCCACTGAAATGACTGTGAGCACAGTTGATTTAAAGTGATATCAGACTAATTGATACTTTAGAACTGCAGAATATTTATAAACACCTTTAGCTTTTTGCAGCATAAAAATGCAAATCGTAACATTTTAAGGTTTACTGCTTTTCAACTGCAGTTATTTATTTATTCTTATTTTTAGCACATTTTTTCTTGTTTGGGTCATTTATACACAATCTGGAAAGTCATGCCCACACACAAGAGTTATCCCTATTTTCTTTCTCTCCAGATTATATAGACTTGTGACTCATATCTGCAAATATAAAGACCAAAAATAAAGGAGAAGATTTAAAAGAATGTAGATGTAAACCTTCCTATTTCTCACAAACAAGTCATGCAAATCTGGCATGTTTCCCTACATTGCAAAATATAAATGGGTTTTACTCAAGTTAAAAAAAAAATAAATAAAACAAAGATATCACACCATAGTTTTACACTTGTTGAAAATAAACTCCTCTTGCATTTCCAAAGAAATGCTCTTTGAAGTTCTGGAGACAATAACATCAAATCACAATTTAAAGTTTTTATATAACATGACCTGAATAAAAGAAGTTAAAGCTTTTGTCTTTGAATATAGTAAAATCAGGAAAAAAAAATAATGAATCGTTATCTTTAAAACAATTTTTTAATCTCAAATTAATAATCTTATTTTCTGGCTGAATAAAGAGGAACATGTGCCCATGGAGCTCCGTTCCCTATGGGACACCTGAGGTAGCTAACGTCTACCTACCAGAGCAGAGCATGACTGGCATTGTTTAGGTGACAATTCTCTCTTCCGAGTTAGGTGGAGATTGAAGAAGTGAAAAATATTAAATCTGTTTTCTTCTCCTCTTCAACCCAATGAACCATACACATATATACATACACACCAATCACAACAGAAGAAATACTTTTGAATGAAGAAACAAGGCTTATTTTCTTTTCATCATTATCCACCTGTCATATACAGTTGACTCTTGAATAATTCAAGGAGCAGGGACAATGATCCCACCCCCAGATGAAAATCTGAGTATAACTTTTGACTTCCCCAAAACGTTACAGTCAACCCTTCACATCTGGGTATTCGACCCACTGCTGATTGGGAGAGGGTAAAGTCTAGGATGCTAGGGATGAAGGAGAGAACTCGATGCTCAAACCATTCCACACACAGTTTAGCCACTCAATTCTCAGTCTCATGCTCTACCCCTACTTTCCATGGCATGTGTGCACTGACACTTCAACATATCAAGGACATTGTGGGGAAATTTGGTTAATTTCTAATTGGCATTCCTCCAACAGGCACCATAAGTTTTTATTTTGTCCACTCTGTTAAATAAGCTAATACTTCCCCTTTGAATTTATATCCTTCAAAAAGTATAGCATACTCATTTTCCAGACTAAAAGTCCCACCAATTCCAGGCTTGAAAGTATCTCTTACTGCAAATTGGTATAGCCACTATGGAAAACAGTATGGACATTCCTCAAAAAGCTAAGAATTGATCTACCATCTGACCCAGCAATCCCTCTATTGGAAATTTACCCCAAAGACTTGAAAACTCATATTTGAAAACACATTTGCACACCAATATTCATAGCAGCAGTATTCGCAGTGGCCAGGACATGGAAGCAACCAAAGTGTCCTACAATTGGCTAAAGAAGCTGTGGTACATATATACAATGGAGTATTACACAGCCATAAGAAGAGATGAAATACTACCATTTGCAACAACATGGATGGACCTTGAGATAATCATGCTAAGCAAAATAAGCCAGACAGAAAAAGTTGAAAGTCACATGATATCACCTATATGTAGGATATAAACCTAAAAGCAACCCATGAACAGAGACTCATGGGCATGGACAATAGACTAGTAGTTACCAGAGGGTAAGGGGGAGGGGTAATGGGATAGATAGACAGGGTAAAGGGAGTCAAATATGTGGTGACAGAAAGAAATCTAACTATGGGAGGTGAACACACAGTGTAAACATAAATATGTCTCACTATTAACGTGTACAGCTGAAACTTATTGAATTTCATTGACCAACGTCACCATAAAAATTAATTTAAAAAATAAAATGAATAAAATAAATAATACAAAAATTAAAAAAATAAATAAAGTACCCTTAGTGATTAGGATGCAACTTGAACAGTTTGATAGTTTTTGTTTACTTAGCCATAAGGTGAGTCCGAAGAGAAATGAGAAAAGCTACATCATTAAAATCCTTGAATGACACTAATCCCAGGCAGAAGTGGTCATATCATCAGAGAATGAACAGAACTATATAGTAAGCCAATTTATCTTTCATGCTCCTCTACTAATCAAACATTTCTCCCCAATTTTAAAACCATTCTAATCTATCACATGTCCTTAGCTATTTCTAGCTTGGAGGAGGAGGATGACCTTGCATAATAGTACTTCGCACAGTTTACGTGGATCTTCACGCCCCCGGATTCTGACCTTCTATTTCCTATGCCCATGTTTCCCAAATGTAAAAGTCAATTAACATAAAACAAATGACAAATGGAAGAAAAAAATGACACATCTTCTTTTGTAATGTATTAGGTATGTTGTTATGTTGTTTTCTTCTAACTAACAAGAAGTGGGTTAATCTGATAAATGAGTCCCTTTTTCTAATGTTAAATAATGAATTAACTTTCTTTAGAAAAACAAAAATTAAATTGGGTGAAATGTCTGTATATATCATAATAAGTCCATTAATGACCATAAGTCCATTAAACAAAGAACATTTAACATAACAAGTAAGCAATGAACACAAATTTTAACTTTTTAAATGTAACTATTAATGATGAAACTACAATAAATGATATACTATCAGTAAAGAGCCATAAGTAATTTTTGTTTTTACAAGATTTTAGGAAAACAACTGGTAATTTAAATTAATAACTCTTTAAAACATTCATACACTTTGATTCACCTCTCTTTCTTCTAAGACTCTTTCCTAAGGTAAGGATAGGAAATGAAAACAAACATACAGATTTTTAGACATTCTTTGAGGTATTACTTATAATTAGAGCAACCTAAATATGTAGTGATAGGGTGAGATTAAATATGGTAAACCTATAAAATAAAATATTATATAGCAATCAGTTATGTTTAAGACAGGAAGTAGAAATAAACAGAAGACATCTGTATATACAATTTCTAGCAAATCGATTAACATAAATAGAAGATTTTCATCTTTAAATTGTCTTTATGTTATCCATTTCTTCAAGGAATCTTCATATCTTGACAATAAAAATAACTTTTAAAAAGGGAGAAACGAATGGTAGGATAAATATAAAACTATTACCTCTAGGGGACGGATGAGTTACTAAAGAAAGCCATTTCCTATCTTACGTAACACATTTATTGATTTATTTGGTCATTTATTATTTATTATTGCGGTAAGAATACAACATAGCATCTACCCTTACAAAAATTTCAGAACACAGTAGAGCACTGTTAACTCTAGACAGAAAGTTGTACGTATTTGCCTTGTATAACTGAGACTTTATACCTGCTGAAAATCTCCCCATTCTCCTCACTCCAAGTCCTTGGAAACCAACATTCTGCTTTCTGTTTCTATGAATTTGATCTCTTAGATTCCTAATATAATCAGAATCATGACCTTCTGTGGCTGGCTTATTCAATTTAGCATAACATCTTCCAGGTTCATCATGCTGTCACATATGGAAGGGCATCCTTTGTTTTTAAGACTAGCTACCATTCCATCGTATGTATATAGCACATTTTCCTTATCCATTTCTCTGTCAATAGATATTTCAATTGTTCCTGAATCTTGGCTATTGTTTATAATGCTGCAATGAACATAGAAGTCCATATATCTGTTTGAGATCTTTGTTTCAATTCTCTCGTAATATATATATATATATATATATATATATAGAGAGAGAGAGAGAGAGAGAGAGAGAGAGAGAGAGAGAGAGAGAGAGAAATGTGATTGCTGAATAATTCTTTTTTATTTTTTTGTTGAGTCACCATGCTGCTTTCCAAAATGGCTGAATCGTTTTGACATTCAACAATGTACAAGATTCCAATTTGTCCAAATCCTTGCCAACACCAGCATTTAAAAAAAATAATAATTATAATAGCCACCCTAACAGGTGTGAGGTCACATCCGACTGTGGTTTCGATTTGCATTTCCATATAATTACCACTATTAAAAAACATAACTTGTTGGTCATTTGTATGTCTTCTTAGGAGAAATATTTATTCAAGTCTTTGCCTATTTTTAGTTAAATTATTTATTTGCTGTTGAGTTTAGAAATTCCTAATATATTTTGGATATTAATTCCTTATCAGGTATATAGTTTGCAAATACTTTCTCCCGTTCTTTAGGTTGCCTTTTATTCTGCTGTTTCCTTTGTCGGGTAGAAGATTTTTAGTTAGATATAATTCCTCTTGTCCAATTTTGTTTTTCTTGTTTTGCTTTTAATGCCATACCCAAAAAATCATTGCCAAGCCCAAGTCATAAAGCTTTCCTGTTTTCTTTTTTCAGGAAGTTTTACAATTTCAAAACATATGCTTAAAACTTTAATTCATTTTGAGTTGATTTAAATGTATGGTATAAGGGAATAATTTTATTTTTTTGAATATGTATATTGTTTTCCAGCAACATTTGTTGAAGAGATTGTTCACCCCCTGCTGTGTATTCTGAGCACCCTTGATGAAGATCAGTTACCATACATGTATGAGATTATTTCCGGATTCTTCATTCTGCTCCATAATGACTATATGTTTGTTTTCATGCCGGTACCATACTGTTTTAATTACTATAGCTTTGTAGTGTATTTTGAAATCAAGAAGTGAGATGCCTCCGGTTTGGTTCTTCTTCCTCGAGATTTCTTTGGCTATTTAGGGTCTTTTGTGGTTTCATACAAATTTTAGAATTTTTTTTCTATTTCTCTAAAAAATGCCACTAGAATTTGACCCCAATCTCTTTCTCCTATACCAGAGCCAGCTTTGGGGAGAGGTTGATGCGGTTAAAATTAAACTGCTCTCTTTACCTGTCTCAGTGATGCTATCTCAGCGCTGTGTTTGTCTGGGGTACTGCAAATTCTTAATTGGATTATGGATTTCTCATAAAGGTATTTTGTTATTAAATCATTATTAAATCTGTGCTTCTATGGGAGAATGAGGGCTAGAACATTCCATTCTATCATCTTGCTGATACCCCTATATATATATAATGAATATATATATAATGAGAATGCATTTGTTATTTGTGTTATTAATTTTTAAATAAAAAAGTTTATAGATTTTGTAAAGATAATGTAAAATTTCTTCACTCGTTTCATTCAAATATATTTTATATGAGTATTTTTTTCATGTATATCACATATTTGGTACATCTTCATATTTTGAGGCTGAGTTAAATATAATTGTTCTATGCATGAGAAATCATTTATTTCTACTTTCAAAGAAGCCTCCCTGTGAATACTGAATATCTTATTAATTAAATGAACTTAATTCTCTGAGGTCTGGAGTAAAGTCAGAGATAGTAAAAGATGATTATATTAATCTTATGTTTTGAAAGATTCAAAAGACAAACCATGAATATAAAATGTTTAATCTTCATACATCTCAAACTACTCTTAATAAGAGGAGTAAGGGCACGAATAGATAATTTTAAAAGATTAAATAATTTATGAAAAAAAAATCTTGTACTTAAAACAATCTTTGATGAATATACGGGCATACTTTATGAATTGATTCATCAAATTTTGGAACTTCTAAAGTCAGCGTCATGTGCATGAGAAGTTGTTGAGTTTCACATTTCTTGTTTACCCATCTCTTCCAATCCACATGAAGCACTGCCTCCAGAGGCTCAGTCATGTTCAAAACTGAATTTACTTTAATCCATCTAATCCATTAATCTAATTATTCTCCAATCCATTTATCTCATTTTCAATCCCAATGTTCTATCATTCTATCTTGAATTCCCATTCTTGTCTTAAGGACATCTCATTGACTCCACCATTTGTCCTTATTCCTCTATATTCTATATACATTTCGGTTCTTAATCATGTTAGAACCAATGGGCTATAACCTCAAGTTATCTTTTACAAAAGCCTTGAAAACTCAAACTTAACCAGTCGTGGACAAGTCTGACTCTCATCTTCTCAATGTTTGTACCTCGGTTGCTGATCCAAGTGGAGAAAATGACTCGAAAGGGCAGAACAATTAACCCTTCATTCTTAGTCACTAACATCCACAAGTCTTAATTCTCAGCATATCTTATTTATCTTTTCTGTGTAGTACATGGCACAGTTGCTGGATCACAGTAAGTTCTCACTTATTCAATAAATATTTTGAGTACTTATGTTCTGGGCTCTGTGCTATGCATTGGCAATACAGCTGTGAATAAGACGGACATTATATATTTTCATAACACTTGTGATAATCAGATAACGATCTGTTAGTTAAGAGGGACATTGGGTAAATATTAAAAGTGCTCTATATAACAAAGAAGGAGAGTGAGGTCCCATGTGAGCAAATCATAGACAACTTGTTTTGGAAATCATATTTAAATTGAGCCCTGATGAATGTACAGAGGCTGCTCAGTTCAAAAGAGGAAAAACCATTCCACATATTGGGAGCATCTTGTGCAACAAGAAGCAGGAAAAAGCACAGCGTATTTAAAGAAACATTCTTCTCTTCCCTCCATCTAGTAATTGATATCCATTTATTCCTAATATCTATTTATCACAAAAAGTTTCATGCACTATTACTTCAAATAGAGTTATTTCTCATTTGTAATACTTGTCACAGTTACATATTTACTTTGATATACATGATAGTTGTTATTAAAAACTGTTTTATTTGCTATATTCTAATTTCCATAATGGTAAGAACAAGGTCTATTCTTATTCATCATCATATCTCCAGTATTTAATACGGTACCTGGCATGTAATAGCTTCAGGTTAATATTGTTTAGATGAGGAAAGGAAAAAAGGTAGCAAAGGTGTGATATTATATGGTGTGGAGCTGGGGAAGTGGGGCAGATCGGGGTCATGCAGGTTCTGGTTAGGGCAGATCGGGGTCATGCAGGTTCTGGTTAGGGCAGATCGGGGTCATGCAGGTTCTGGTTAGGGCAGATTGGGGTCATGCAGGTTCTGGTTAGGGCAGATCGGGGTCATGCAGGTTCTGGTTAGGGCAGATCGGGGTCATGCAGGTTCTGGTTAGGGCGGATCAGGGTCATGCAGGTTCTGGTTGGCCCCATTAAAAATGTTAGCTTCTTTTTTTTCAGGGCGATTGAACAAACAAACAAAAAATATTAAGCAGTGAGATGACAAGATCAAGTTTACTCAGTACATTATGTAATATGAATAAAACATAATATGGTCAGAAGAGAAACAGCTAATAGGTGAACATTATAGTCTAGGATAAAGATAATGGAAACAGGAGAGAGTGGCTGAATTTGACATCTCTTTAGAAAAGAGATTTGGTAATTAGGTTGAAATGAGTTAAGGAGTATGAGAAAGAAAAATGTCAAGAATAATTGACAGATTGCTCACTTTAATACTAAGTGAAGCATGGCAGGCCCATCCTAGGTAGTGTGAGCCTCAGCAAAATAAATTTTGTGAGTATCCTGTCTATATAAACAATGTGATTTAAAAATCTAATATAAAATTCACAACCCCATGTGATTAATAGATTTAGAATAATGTGCAGAGAAAAAGTACTTTTTCCTTTATTTATTGTGTAGTCAGTGCAGAGGAAGCCTGCGTAGTGTCCAGGTATCATCTCTGGTTGTTCAGCTCTAGGAATTATTCATTCATTCATTTATTCATTCTTGCCTAATGTGTCACTACTGGCTTATTTTATATCTCCTACTCTTAGTGGCAGCACCACTGTTACGATGCGTTGTTACATGTCATGGCTCTTTAGAACCTGGTTTCATTGAAAACCACAAAACTGTGCGCCTCTGGAATTCCCCCACACTGTCTATTTACTGCTGCTCGTCACCTCGTTACTCTTGACACTGCATCATTTATCCTGCCGCCTGTGAACAACGTCTAATGACCCGTCACAGGTTCTTACTGTGCTTCTATTATGGTGGCCACAAATGCAAATCTTACCCAGGGTAAATAAGACAATGTAAACAATAATTAGTTTTCTGAGCATATGAAATTTACCATTCAGAATTTATAGCACAAACAAGAAAGAGCACATCTAACAGTATCTTCTCTTGAACTCTTTGGCCTGACATTACTACAGAGCCACAAAAACGTGAAATGTTATTTTCTTTGAAAATGTTGATAGTGCTTTAGGATGGCTTTGGGAAAATGTTAGCATAGTCTTTCCTCTAATAATATTTTAGTATTAATAGAAGGGATAGATTTTATTTTTATTTCTCTAGTCCATTACAGCATTCTATGTAATTTGGAAACCTGAACGGTAATACTATATATTATATAATTATATGTGTGGATTTGCACATAGAAAATGCATTTTAGTAAACAAGGAAAATATAGTCCCTTCATTCCCCTCACATATATAACTTTGGAATATAATTTTACAGTATAGGTTCTAAACTAGATATTGAGAACTTAAGAAAAAATTAACATACTTATAGTAAGAACAGGACTATTTGTCCAAAATAATACCACACTAGATTTAAATCTTTAATGATGAACCATTGTTCAAGCTCTGTTAGGAATTACAGAATATAATTGGAAAGCATATTTCAAAATAGAAATTGTTTATACACACATACACATTTTACGTCCAAATGTGATGTGTGTTCTAAATGAGACACTATATCTTCTTCTTCGTTTTTGATATACTACATATTCTAAAGGAACTCTTTATAGTGCAATTTTAAGAATTGATGAGGTTTTAGAAAACATATAGACACTGAACTTTGCTATCAAACATCCACCACTTTTACATTTATTTTTTTCCATATGCAAACATTCACAATTATTTGAAAATAAACATTTAAGCTCAAACCCCATGAGAGTTTAGCTTGTATACCTAGCTTAGGGAATATAAGGGATAATGCTCAGAATTTACTTTTAGATGTATTCCTATGGGACTTTGCTGAGAATGAGGAATATGCAGAGGTTTTTGGAGCTTAAAAAAAAAAAATCTACATCTAGATTTGAAAAATCTGGAGGAAGTAATTGCTTCTATCCAAGAACCCTAGAAATAAATTTATCCATCTACCCACCCATCCATCCATTAATTCATCTATGCATGCATCCATTCATCCATCCACCCATCCAACGATTCATACATCTATCCATGCAACCTAAATATTTACTCTTAACCATGGGAAGAATAATCAAATGCAAGCCAGTTGCTGGGAGGGAAAGATGCAGCTACAAATGTGGCACTGTGAGGCGATAGAATATCCACTTTCCTAAAGGAAATCAAAATAATTCAAAATTACTTTTAACAACTGGCATCATCTTAGTTACCACACCAGAGTTAATGGCCCTTTTTATTATCTGTCTTCTAGAAATAGAACAGATATGGCAGGGCAGCACTAAATTGCCCATCAACTAAATTAATCCAGGATTTAGTTGTGAAAGGGAGGAATAGGAAAGACTCTGTAAGAAATATCCACTTAAAAAAAAAATGCTGTGACGATTCTGTCATATGGACACTAGAATTTCTTATTTAATATATTTGTCACTGAAGAGCAAGAACAATTGCCCAAAAGGAAAAACTCATGGCATATTGAGCCAGCTCTAGAGATTTTAAATGTCACTTCAATATTCACAATTTAACATAGAGCTGGAAACAAGATAATTTTTTTTAATTCTTTCTGTTGATTCTAATAAAGATATTAGTGGTAGTTCCCTGTTAGAAGTATTCCTCATGATTGCTTTCTGTACCAGCCTATTTCATCACTTGCAATGACTCTATTTGTTGATGGCTTCTGCTTTCCGTGGTAATTCTGAGTACACTGGTTCCTATTAGTAGCTTCTCTATGAAATACAGGGTATAAAAATGTGTCAACTTTGGGATCATTTACTCACAATACTATTTTGTCACTCAATGTATTTCCTGAGAGCCTAAAATATGTAAGCAATATTATGTATTAGCTAAAGTGGTTAAAAATCATCTACATTAAAGCCTTATGGAGTTATTACTTAATGAATGAAGAGAGAGAAGTAAAGATATATATACCCAACGTAATTCAAAACAACATAAGAGTCAGAAAGTGAGTGACTGAAGACAGGAGCTATTAGTTTAGACAGGATGGCATTTCACAGAGACCTTTTTGAAGAGGATGCTAGTAAAAATGTGCTAGGCAAACTGAATTGAAAGTGCCCAGGCCTAGCAACAGGGTGAACATGGCATGCACAGGAACTGAGAAGGCCACAGTGACTGGGACAGTGGAAGAGAGGGCTGGAGATATCAGAGTTGAGGCCGGAGTGGTAGGGAAGGTGTTGGTCATACTGGAACTTGGAATGTTTTTTCCTAAGTGTGATGTAAAATTATTGGAGGGTTCTGCTTTACAGTGAATTACCAAATTCATTTAGAATATCATCCCTTTATTCCTAGCAGTATTCAAATCTGGCAAAAGCTACCTATTTATCTGTGAATGCTTTGATTTCCCAAAAGTAGAGGGGCACTATGCAAATTAAGTCCAAGAAAGACCTTAGATGTTCCTTATTTAGGCAACTTAGGTTTGCAAACAAAATATGAGTGTTTACCTTAAATTATACCAACTACTTTACTGATATTTTAATTGGAACAACTTTAAGACATAAAAGACATAATGAAAAAATAAGAGAAAGAATGTCATATATTCATTGTCACAGTATTAAAAAAACCTCTTGGTAACTTTCTATCATTACTAATTACAGAGTTTAGAATACTTCAGAGTTAATCACCAGTTTGGATTTAATTCCATTTATATAGAGTTCTAGAACAAGAAATATGAAAATGTGGAAAACAAAGAGCGAAACTATAGCCTAAAACCACACAATCAATCATTACATTAATTATGAATGAATAAAACTAATTAAAGTAAAAATTTATGAAAATAGGTAAAAAAAGCAAGACCGATTATATGTTTTTATTGGAAACGGACTCTAAATATAAGACTATAAAAGAAGGTAAAAGTTAGAAAAGGATACCATGACAAATGTAATGAAATCTGGTGTGACTGTAATCATACACGGAAAGTAGGCTTTAGACAAAAAAATATATATATATAGTTAGACACAAAGAGGACTTTTTTATAATGATAAAGAATCAAGTTAACAGAAAGGTAAATACAAATATTTATGCATCTGATAACACTGTTGGAAAAAAATATAAAGCAAAATTTTACAATAGGAGAAACAGATAAATTTACAATCATAGTTATAGATTTTAAGACACCTGTCTTAACTACTGATAAAAAAGATGACATTTAAATATCAAAAGTAATTTTCTTACTATAAAAGTTATTTAAATAGTAACCATGTAAAACCAAAATGCCAATATGCCAATAATGTTATTTGGAGGTAAATTTATATTATATATATATATATATATATATATATATATAACCTCAAATAATATAGTAAGATAAATTACAGAAAAATCTGTAGTTAATAACATTGTAAGATAAACGTAAGCATCATGAAATAATTGATTATATTTATCCCTGGTGATAAAGTGATTATAAGCACAATAAATATATTCAATTATCTAAGTAATATAAAATTTACAGAGTAGTTTATAATTTTTATTGAGGTATAATTAACATATAACATTGTATAAGCTTAAGTTGTATGGCATGATGATTTGATATACATAGTTAATGGAAAATGATTACCACAATTAGGTTAATTAACTGATCCATTACCTCACATAATTACTTTTTTATGCATGTGTGGGGTGAGAATATATAAGGTCTACTCTCTCAGCTACTTTTAAGTATATAATAAAGTATTAACTGTAGTTACCATGCTGTGTATTAGATCCCCAGAACTTACTCATCTTATATCTGGAACTCTGTACCATTGACAAACATCTCCCCATTTCCCCCAGCTCGTAGCCCCTAGTAACCACTATTCCACACTATGTTTTTATCAGATCAACTTCTTTAGATTCTATATGTGAGATCATACAATATTTCATTTACATTTCCCTGATGATTGATGGCATCGAGCACCTTTTTCATATACTTGTTGGCCATTTACATGTAATCATTAGAAAAATGTCTATTCACTTACTCTGCTCATTTTCATGGGATTGTTTTGCTTTTTTACCATTGAGTTATATAAATTTCTTATGTATTTTGAATGTTGACACTTTTCAGGTGTATGGTTTGCAAATATTGTTTCTCGTTCCATAGGTTTCCTTTCATTTTGCTGATTGGTTCTTTTATTGTACAGAAGCTTATAGTTTGAAGTAGTCACACTTACTTTTTTTGTTTTAGTTGTTTGTGCTTCTGTTGTTATATTCAAAATTATCATCTCTTAGGAGTTTTATAGTTTCAAGTCTTAAATTTAAGACCTTAAGTCATTTTAAGTTAATTTTGTGAACGTTATAAGACAGGAGTTTAATTTCTTTCATTTGCATGTAAAATCTAGTTTTCCCAACACCATTTATGGAAGAGACTCCTTTCCCAGTAAATATTCTAGGTTCACTTGTCAATTTCTGGTTGATCATATTATGCATGGTTTTATTTTTGGGCTCTCGATTCTGTTCCATTTATGCATATGTCTGTTTTTACTGTTTTTATGCCAGTATCATACCATTTTCATTACCATAGCTTTGTAATACAGTTTGAAAGCAGGAAGTGTGATGTATCTAGCTTTGTTCTTTCTCAAAATTGCTTTGGCTATTTGGGGTCTTTTGTGGTTCTAGAAAAACTTTAGGATATTTTTTTCTATTTTTGTGAAAAATGTCATTGAAATTTTGATAATTGCATTGAATTTATAGATGGCTTTGGGGTGCTCATTATCAGTAATTTTATTAATATTAACTCTTCTGATCCATGGGATATCTATTTGTGTTCTTTCAACTTCTCTCATCAGTATCTTTTAGTTTTCAGTGTATAAATTTTTAACTACTTTAGTTAAGTTTATTCCTAAGTATTTAATTATTTTTTGAAACTATTGTAAATGAAATTGTCTTTTTTTTTTTTCAGATAGTTCATACTTAAAGAATAGAAATGTGACTGATTTCTGTATGTTGATTTTGTATCCTGAAAATTTACTAAATTCATTGATTAGTTCTAAAAGGTTTTGGTGAAGTCTTTAGGATTTTCTCTATGTAAGGTCATGTCATCTGTGAAATCAGACAATTTTACTTCTATCTTTCCAATTCTGATGCCTTTCATTTATTTTTCTTGCCCTATTTTTCAGTTATGACTTCCAGTAGTATGGGAATAGGGGTAGCAAAAGTGAGCATTTGATGAAGCATTCATCTCTTTCAGATGTTATGAACTGATTTTGGTAAGAAAAGCCTTTTTTTAGAAAGATGAGTCTTGCACTTTTAATGCAGAAATATTCTTTTTAAACATCATATTTCCTGATTATAATAATACTTGTTCAATATAAAACAGTTGTATGAAGAAAAATACAAAAATGAAAGTAAAACATCTATCATCATATTATACTGACAGAAAACAATTACTCTCTATGAACGATTTTTGTGTGTGTGTGTCTTTTTTCTTTTCTTACTTCTGTATCTGTATGGCCATGAGTTAATCTTCTTTGGTAACTGCTGCTTTTCATTGAATCTTATAAAATATATCTTGTATTTCTAAACTATAATTTTGAATAACTATACGTTAATTTCTTATATTTCTAACATGGAATTTGATAACACAACACCTATTATTGAGAATCTATACTGTTCCCTTATTGAGAATCTACATCGTTCCATTTTGTCACCACTGACTGGCACTTTTAAATGCTTTGACTGATTAATTCCTTACAATGAATTTCCAGTAAAAAAATAATAATAATAATCGGGTTAAAAGAATGAATACTTTTAAAGCTTTCAATTCTCTGCTGATCATTTCCAATAGCATTTTGTTATTTATACATTCTCATTATCAATTTGAAGAGAGGGATATCCAAATTGTGACTACAAATATCAATTTGGTTACAGAAATGAAGTTAGTCAAGGAGGCCAAATATACTGAATTACCAGTTGCTGAATTTAATTAAAGATGATAGATTGGATGTGTCCTTCTCCATTATGACCGATTTATTTGACCATCAGTATATCAGAAACACTTTATATGTGTGTCTGCTTCTTGATGCACAGAAATACGGCTCATTCATACAGTTTATTTAAATGAATGAGTGAATAAATAGACAAATAAAGGCATGGGAAAGTGGCTATAATTAATAACCTCTCTTCTCCTTCCCCTCTTCTTTGCATATACAATCCCATCACAAGGCATATCCTGGGGATTTCACAGGCTACTCCATGGCTACATTTGGTGTCATACTATAACCAACCTACATTAGCATAAGCAGTAAGAGCATGTGCTATCACATAGGACACAGCAGTTCTAGACTAACTAAACATCCATACAGAAAATAGCTAGGAAGAAGAAAAACACCAACGTAAAAAAGCAATGGGCTTTCTTACATGTATCACTTTAAGGATGAGAAATCCTTATCTAGAGGTTTGCCAGCAGACGTCCACGTGTCTTTCATTAACTATATTTGTGATAAGCCCTTGCCCAAACCGATTTTCAGCAAGGGCATAAGTTATGATTTGTTTAGATCATCTCATATCTTCCTTTCAAGGATATATATGAGGTCAGCTTTCTCTAAGGCATGTGGATGTGGGCATTAAAAAATGAATGACTACATAGGGTTTAGCATTTGAGGAAATGAGGAGGAAAGGGAAAGTTATGTGTTGAGTGGCAACATCTGCCTGCTTTATCCTACTTTGCAAATTGGTTCTTTGTAGAATAAAAGAAGAACAGATTCTTTTTGTTCCTATTGTCTTGTAGTGGTGAAACTGACAACTGATAATGAGTGGAACTTTTATCCTCTTGACAGGAATTCCAACCATAATGTATATGAGTTGTGAAATACAGGTAGGATTTAGAAATTTGTTTTACATATAAATAACACCATAATTCTTTTTGACTTTAACTTGTGGAATCATACTTGGTAGATCCTTAGGTTGTGTCCATTCCCACAACCAATCTTACTTACAATCAGCATCTATTGTGTCAATCATTGTTGCACATACACATAACTGTAGAATTTATAAACTGTTAGTGAAGTAATTTGCTTTCATTCCATCACCTATCTTTATCAAAAATATTTTTATCCAAATTCAGGTACCCTGAAATTCTGGCAGGTTCTGTCCTGCGTTATGAGATAAAAGAAAATTGAATACAACTGAATAGAAACAAAAACGACTCTAAGTGTGAGGGCTGGAATTCGACCCAGCTTCTCCTTGCAACTTTTCAGTTTTCTCATTGCTCTGTTTCTTAATTTTAATTTGCATTTTACTGAGTCTAAGAAATTTTAAGAACTTCTAGAAAAAGTGTCAAATTTGAGTTGCTATAAAACTATAATAGTTCTGACCCTTTTATTTCACCTCTCAAAAAATAAAGCAAAACAAAATAAAAAAATAGTGCAATGAAATGACACTTCACTTAGCATACATTTTTATCTCATTTACTTTTACAGCCATTTTTTAAAACCCTTTAAAGTTTATGGAGCAATTAAACTATGTTCCCAGTCAGATAAAACACACATATACATAAAAGAGCAATAAGCTAAGTACTAATTTCCAGATACCAGGCTCATTTTTACTACTACTTATTCAAGTTGAGTATTTGTTATGTAAAATAGGCAGTCCCACTTGCAAATGAAAATTTGTTTTTGTTTCTCAAAGACATGTTAATATTTTTGTTATGTCAGAGAACCACAGAACAGCCTTATCAAATCAATCAATAAATTAATCAACAATTTAAATGATCCTTTTTATTGCTCCTCATTTGAATTGCTACTGATTTTGCAGCATAGAACACTAAATTAAATTCAATAAAATATACTGATATTAACATAATCTTTTAATGATGACATAACATTATCTAAGGAACCTAATCAAATACTGAGCCTGTTGAAATTGATTTTGTTTGGGGATGTACTTGAGAAAATCTTCAAAGATTATAAAGTAGACGAAAGTATTTAAAAATTCTTCCAATTTATCAGTGAAACATAAAAGTACAGAATTTATAAATATAAGCTTTGACATTTATATGAATCTTGCACATTTTCACTGAATTTTATTTAAAAATCATCAAAACTATATAAATTATAAATTTTAAATCATTTTATAGAAATAAATAAACCAAGACTAAAATTATGACCTACAGAAACATTCAACTCTCCTTGAAAATCAATGAGAATGATGTCATTATGAATATTCTTTGTCAAAATACTTATGTTTGAGGCTAGAGAGGAAACTAGTGAAGATTTCCTTTATACATAAAGGACATAAGAACTTATTTTCTGATTTTTCTTTTTAGAATGCTTCACTTTTATATGTGAAGTACAATGAATAGGGTGTAAAGCTGTTTTGATGATCAAAAGTCACTACTATAACTACTATAATCATGATACAATTACAGATAATGTCTGATAAAAGTGTACTCTCTCTCAAACAAGTTGCACTGGAAAACTACCTAATAAAATTTTCCTTGAAAGACATTTAGCCAGAAGATAGGAGGAATTATTGTGTAATACTCTAGTGAGACATATACTCTTAGTTTTTTTTTAAATAACATTATTATAATAAAATAAAATATTAACAAAGTTTAATAAGTATCAAAGTTACAAATGAAAGATATTTTTTTCTTTAAAAATCTCACTGCAACTACCAGCCTCACTCTCAGAGCTATTATATATACACACATATATATATATATATATATATATATATATATATATTCCATTTGTAGTCTTATGAATGGTTGACCCCATAACTATAAATAATATATTTATAGAGATATCCTTTGACTTATCAACTTAAAGAAATGTTTTTTTTTCTATAAAAGAAAGTAAATTATCTCAATATCTTCATTTTCTTTTGTCTCCTTCCAACATTTGTTTATAAAATATTCCATTAATTTCTTTTTAAACCTTAATTTCTAGACGTAGATCACTGTTTCTGTTCCATAGAATTCCCTAACTTCATTTCCCCTAACTTCTTTAGACTAACAAATTCACAGTTGCCCTCTCCTCCCCATCTACTTCTGAGTGGCAGCAACTCCTAAAGTTTTACATTGTCGAAGTCTATAGTGTTTGCAATCCTATAATTTTTCATACTTTGTCTAGTTGGTGATTAAGGATACCTTAAGAATGAAAAAAAAATGTATAATTATGCTTAGGTAAATATTTTCCTTTCAGAATCAATCAGTCTAATTATACATATACAGTAGGAAATATAATGAGATTTTTCCTCCAAATCAAAAAGGGTTCAAGAAGAGAAAGACTAGTAGTTCAGGAAATAATGGTAAGAACACCGAAAGCTTGGAAAGAAATTCCAAGATTACCATAGGACAGTGTCCCTACCTTAAGTTGTATTTTTTAATATCAGACCTATTTCTTCTGTCAATATGAAAGAATAAAGAAATTTAAAAAAAAATCACTTTTATGAAAAACAGGAACTTGTATTATAAAGCCACTGTCCAAAATTGAGCAGAGTATAACTAACTATTTAAAAAGAATTTGAGAATTCTAAGGAATTCACTATATGTAGGATGGAACAGCCTTCTCCTAAAAGGTTGTCATATTCTAAAGAAAAGATTATTTACTTTTCCAAAGGCTCTTCCATGACTCATTAGCAATTTTGTTCTAAGTCAGATCTCTGCATCGTAAACCCAATGTGACACAGCACCTTGCTGCAGGCTTTTACTCATGTTTCTCTTATACATTCATTCAATTTCTTTATAGAATACAAGGAGAGATTTCTCATACTATTGTAAATATTAAGTTGTTTTAGAAATGTTTTGCAAATAATCCTTAATATTTTTTTTAGGTAAAATATCATGTCACAAGTTACCTTAAACTTTAATAGTTACCTCAAAACAAATTAAGGCCAAAAGTACCTCCAAAATTCATTTGAAGTCTTTCATTCTGTTTTAATGAATTAACAATCTTTATAAATATGTAACTTTTCCTATACTAAATAACGGCCTTCTCCATTGGTTAAATCAGAGTTAAATTTGAGAAGAAAGGAACACATACCACTAGCTTTTGCTTTGTCAGACTAAGGTGATTATGATAGCACAATATTATTGTCTGTTGGTCTTTGAATCACAAATATTGTGTGTGCCTTATATGTAGTATATTGACATATGCACTGAAACCAGACATTTGGTTCACCAACATTAGGGTAGAATGTGGGGAAAATAACCCAGACGTGATGATTTTAAAGGTTTTACAAGGTGGCAGAGAACAAAAAATACAGGTAGAAATATAGAGGTTGATTTAAAAAAAAAAAACTGCACAATTGATAAAGCTTACACTTTTATATTTACTATCTAGCTTTGTTATAGCATTTCTCACTTTAAAAAGCCAAAGGGGAAAAAAAAAGTTAAGAAAAATACAATTTATTCAATTAACTTTGCTCAGTTCATATTGGATCTTTGCTTGTTTTGAATTTTGAAGGTTTTGATGAAACTCATTGTGTTCAAATTTAATTGTGTTCTGAATTAATTATACGTATAGCATGAACGTTTAGCTAAAAATGACTAACGACTTGACCCGAAATGATTAGTAAGACTTATCTATTTTTATATTTTTACATATAAATTATATTTATGCATCTATATATCTGTACATTTACAGTCCTGCCTATATATTTATATATCTTCATCTATCTATTTATCTCTAAACCCATGCATCTATATTTATCTATATAATTTATCTCTATTACTATGCTAACGTGTCTACAAGCTCCATCTCTATCTCTAGTTCTTTATAGTAGCTTATTTTCCCCAAAACATAACTACTTGGGGACATACGTTAGGCCAAAATAATAATAATAAATCAAATCTGTATTTCTTTTGTTCTAACTGTACCCAACCCACAAGAACTCCAGCTTTTGCAAATTTCTCTGGATTAGCTTGAAGAGCCCTTGGGGCGTATATTTACACAGGAATGCACCTTTGATGACAGTGGCATTTGTGATTTTGTTCTTCCAGAGCTATAAAGAAATATCTCTTATTGCTAGTGCTCTTTTTGCCGTGCCTTAAAGACATCTTCGAAATCAATTTTATTGAGGAATAATTTGCATTTAATAAGATACTCCTATCTTTGATGAGTTTTGGCAGCTACATAAACCCACAGGTATTAGTTTGCTGGGGCTGCCATAACAAATACCACAGACCGGGTGGCTTAAACAATAGACATTTATTTCTCACAGTTTTGTAGGCTAGAAGTCCAAAGTTTCGTTTCTCCCGAGCCCTCATCTTCTCTCTGTGTCCTAACATGGCCTTTTCTCTGCATGTGCATCCCCTTAGAATCTCTTTGCCTTTTAAGGACACCAGTCCTATCAGATTAGAGCCCACCATTATGACCTCATTTAACCTTAATAACTGCTTTAAAGACACTCTTTCCAAATAGAGACTCATCGGGAGTTATGGCTTCAATGTAGAAATTTTAGGAGAACAAAATTCAGTCCACAATACCATACAACAACCATCAAAACCCAAAGAATAGTTCTGTCAACTTTATAAGATTTTTACTCAGATTTGTACTTATTTCCACCTACATCTATATATATTATATATATATGATGTATATACATCTATACACACACACACACACACACACACACACACAAATATGCCAAGATTTATCTCTTGACCTGTTGATATTTGGGTAGTTTCCAGATTTTGACTAATATGAATGAAATATCAATGGATATTTATGTATAAGCCTTTGTATAGATAACGTTTTCATGTCTCTTGAATAAATACTTAAGGTTTGTGGGTCATATGGTTAGTATATGTTTAATGTATGGCTAATATATATTCAGTATATATTAATACATATTTTAAACATATATATATTTATATAAGCTGCCAAATGTTTTTTAAAGCTTTCGTACAATTTGCCTATTTTTTTTTAAGACTATCATTTCTCCATAAAATTTACTTGGCATAGTTGTTAAAAATTAATTGACCACTAATGTGTTAATTTATCTATCACCACAATTTTTTTTGAGTGATCTACATATCTATTTTATGCCAATACTTAAAAGGCTCAATTATTATTATAATTTTTGTGATGTATAAGTTCTCTATATTTTTTCTTATTCAAAAATATTCTGACTATTCTGAATCATTTGTATTACCACAGAAAAGCTAGATTCAGATTGTCCATTTCTATTTTAAAAGCCTAGAGACAATTTTCATTTGAATTATGTTAAATATATAGATGAATCTGGGGGAATAATTTCCATCTAAAGAATCGTATCATCCAATACAGAAAAGAAAAAGAGAGGAGCATTTTAATAGCCTTATTAGGTAATTATGGCTGTGTTTCTTTGCTACTACGCCCAAGCTGGGTAAGTGATAGTTACTTAAAAGTTTAGTTGCAAGGTGTAATTTGAAAACATTGAAATTAACCTTTATACTGTTACATTAAAATCCATTGATCTATTTTGCACTTTGAATAGATTTTTTTTTAACCCATGCATAATTATGTAACATCATGCCTTAGTCACTGAGAAAATGTTGATTCACTACATAATACACATTGCATTACATAATATTATAGGGAGATCTGCTATAGACGTTTTGCACTCAGACATACTATACTGAGTGTGCAAGAATTTCGAGGCTGTGACTTCAAGTTCTATAATGAAAGCCACTTCTGAGGATTATTTGTGGAGGTGGAAATAGCAAGGTGAAGTAAATTATAATAGCAATGTATTACATAGGATTGCATAGTATCACATAATATTCAAGAGATGTATCACAGGAGACTCCATAAGCTCTTGTAGTGGACTGAATGTATGTGCAGGCTCCCTCTTAATCACCCTCTGGGATTTGGAGCACAAGAAACAAGTACGACTATGCTGATATTCCTACTACTGATGTGATAGAGTCTATTGTGTTTAAGTCAGTAGTCACATGTCTTCCGTTAACATCCATGGAGTGTAACTTATTAGCTAACTTGTTAGCTTATACAGTTATTTTGGTAAGAAATCTGCTTCTTTTTGCATTGTTAAACTTACTAAAATCGAGTAAAATCCATATATTTCTGACCAGGAGGATATTCTGACAATGGTGACGTAAACATGACCTTCTGTGAAGGACAAGTGTAGATACCTCAGGCTGCTCAGTAGGTTTTAAAAGAAACCCCTGGAAAACAGTAGGCAATCAATAGTCCTCTAGTTTTTTTGCCTGTGATTGAAGAGGAACTGGGGATATGGTTTTAAGAAAATATTAGAAGGTAAACTCAGAGACAGTTGCCAAGGCTTACCCTACTGAAATGAAGAAAATACTCTAAATTACTTTCTATAAATTTGCTCAATTACAAGGCCTCTTAACCTGGGATCAGTTGGTTCAGAGGAAATTTATGGATGAACTTCATGGGCTATGAATCCCTGAAATTACATATAAAATTGTCCGATGTTCCTTTTCTTGATTGAATACAATCCATAAATTTTATGAGATTAGCAAAAGGATCCGTGATCTCAAGAAGATTCAACAGGCCAGTAGGATAATTTGCAGCACTTTTATGGATATACTTTAAAACTGATTAACCTCATTGGAGAGTATCGCCTTAACCTGTGAAAACAAAGACACACAGACACACAAAAACCCTCTTCCTCTATTTCAATTTCATTCTCACAAGTCACTAAGGTGATAACACAGTTTCTGCCCTTAATCTAGTCATTATAAAGAATGGCGAGATATCAGAATGATTAAGTAGTTTGTTAAGTATATAGACATCACTAAAAGACTGTCGCTTTCAATTTTTTTTTTCTTGTTAAAGAACTTTCCCAAACGATCATCAACCTAAAAATGGGTAAAGCTGGAGTGAGAGTTTCATAGTCATGGTAGCTTCTAGGAGGGGCATCACCTCTAGGAGGTTATATATGCTCCCCAGACGGTTTAACGACCTCTATGTGACAGGAGCACAAATGCAAAGGAAGTAATTTTAAAACTTGGGCAGAAAAAAATGCTGACATGAAAAAAAATCCTAGAGTCTTCGACCCTTATAGTAGCCATTTATTCTTATCTCTCTATATTCACTATTGTGAATCTCTCACTTTCATTAAATTTATTATTTAATATTCTGTTTTTGTCCTAATGCCATCTAATTGAGACACATCTCTGATATAACATCGGGCTTAATTTTGATGAATAATGAGCAGTCACACAATGGATTGTATCTCTGGTCAGTATTAGACCCTTAAAGATTGAATATAAAAAGGGCTGAGAGCAGTGGAATATTATTCAGCCTTATAAAAGAAAATCCTTTTCTCTGCAACAACATAGATGAATCCGGAAGATATGCTCAGTGAAATAAGCCAGACACAAAATGACAAATATTGCATGATTTTACTTATATGTGTCACTTAAAAAAGATGAACTAATAGTAACAGAGAGAAGAATAGTGGTCAGCAGAGGTTATGGGGCAGGAGAAAAGGAGAGATATTGATCAAAGGAAACAGATTTTCAGTTGTAAGATGAATAAGCTCTGGAGACTAAATGTACAGCATGGTGACTATAGGCAATGACAATGCATTGTATACCTGAAACTTGCTAAGAGAATATATCTCAGGTATTCTTACACCACACACACACACACACACACACATACACACACACACAAACTATGTGAGGTGTTGGATATGTTAATTAACTTGATTGTAGTAATCATTTTACAATGCATACATATATCAAAACTTCATATGGTGCACCTTAAGTGTATATAATTTTTATTTTTCAGTCATAATTCATTAAAGCTGGAAAATGCTAGAGCTTTATTTCATAATTTTTTAATAAAAAATAAAATGGGCTGAGATAAATTGTACTAAGTAGTAAAGAGTAGGAAGAGAAAATATATGTAGAACTTCAAGTGTGTTTAGACTAAGATAAATAAACGGTAGCTTATATTCGAAATAATTTAAAATGTTTAAGTTGATTTTTAAGATAAAAATACTGCACACAATTCCATATGTTTCAAATGAAATTTCTCTGTGTTTGCAGATATTTGAATATTTTGATGAAAATATTCTAAGTACATTTTCATCAAGATTGTGAAGTACCAATTTTGGTCACTTTCTCCACAGTTCGTGACTGAGATCTGCAGAAGTTATTTAGATCCAATCCATTTTTGTTTGTGGATCCAGTTGGCAGACCATTTGCTCTCTGAATTTATGGTGCTAATGCAACTGAATAAAGAACCAGCCCCTGTGCAAAGCTAGTCAGTACCTTTCAGCGGGACACAAGAAAGCCATGTGAGATCTTGATAGAATGAGAGCGATCAGGTGCCTGCTTCCCTATATGCTGTCAGAGCAACCTCTCACCCAAGGTGTATTTACTATTTGGAGAAGCAGGAATTTCCCATGGGGTATTGTAACATTCCAGGAAGCCTGTAAAAAAGGGCCTTTAATTTTGATCCGTGTGTTTCATAATTCCTGTACTAACGTATCTTGCATTGTTTTGTTTGCTTTTATTTTGTCACGTGCAATTTTTCTGAGATTTAGCATAATTCAACATATGCTGGTTCCCATATGCTACCATCAGAAATTCTATCATTATTATCCTTCAAACCATTGGACTCATTATTTTCTAGGTATTAAAGAAATTTTGCTCAACATATCGATAAAATATCCAACATATTATTATTATAGATTAAAACTGCCTTTGCATCCATGATACATTTACCCATCAAAATAAGCTGTCATGGGTATGAATCTGACAGAATATGTTACTTTGGCCCAAATAAAGCATCTCAATGTTAAAATTAGAGTCGTGCATGTTGAAAGTGACATCCTGGCAGCTTCTTCAGACCCCCCACTAAAATACCTATAAAGACGTCAAATGTTAAAAATTAATAATGTCATAGAGAACTAAGATTTAGTAAAAACACTAACACCAGAGTGTGAAAACTTTCATTACTTTCAAGCTGATAAAATAGAATCAGGGAGATCAATCTGGAAACCACCATACTATGGCCATTCCCCAATCAGTGAGTTTTTAAAAAAATGTTCCTCTAGCCATTTTGAGAATTAAGCTCTTATTCATCATTTGACAAAATTATTGCCTTCTAAGTGCTAGGCACTGTAGGAGTAAGTTCCATTCAGGAGTAAAAGCCCTTTTGCAATACATTCAGGAGCATGTAGCAACTACAAATAAAATGACATGGGCAGTGTAGAAAAGTCTTACCTGCAGCGAATCATATGAATTAGAGATTTTCTCATATACCCACGTTAGGAGTAAAGGAAATAACAATGGTTAAGATGATCTTACTTCAGGACTGCCGAATAAACTAGATGAAAGAGTGTTTTTCACTGGGCTTAGCTAGGAGCTGGAAACTTCATTGGTATTTGAGATAAAGATCTAAACAGTCAATTATACCAGCCTCTAAACTGCTGGAGGAGGATGCGGGAACTGTGTTAGTAGGAACTGACATGATGTGCTTACACTAAATCAAAAATGAAATAAAAAACAATAAAAGGATGTGAAGTACAAATTTGGCAAGTACTAAGATTTCAAAAGAAAGCAGATTTTAAAGTATGTATATATATTTGCAAATTATACCATAATAAAATTCATCATATTACTAAATCTAGTTATTCCAGTTAACATAATTTTCTTTGATTTTAAAAATCCTTCCTGATTGTTATTTGTATTTATCCATATTTTGAAATATTACAAATGTTACTCTTGATTGAATTCTAGTTCCCTTCTTAGTTCTAAAATCTTGAAAGCATTTATTCTATTTAATGGACATTTAATAAAGAAAGCTATATATCTAGCTTTAGAAATATTAAGTAATATAATCTTTATAACAATGATTTAAATATTTTCCTATTTACCTATTAAGAAACTGAGGCACACAGCGGTTGAAGGGCAGAGCCTGGTTCCACCTCCAGGCTCTTGGCCATATTACTACACTGCCTGTTATACTGATCTGTCTCATAGAGGCCATGTGGGGATTAAAAGAGAAAACCTCATAGCTTCTTAGGAGTATAGCTGGTATACTGTTGATTTGCAATAAATACTAGCTTTAAAAATAAGCACGTTACAAAATAAAAACTAATATAACTAAAAAGTCAGTCTAACATTTCACAAGTCATAGATTAAATTTACAAAAGTGTATCTACAGTGAAATAATTAAATGAAATATATCACAATATGAGTGGCAGGACTTTAGATACAAATGGATATCACATGTGTGTATGTGATTTGTTTTCCTTCTAGATTTGTAACAAATTAAACAGTGAGATCTTGACTATTAAATAAAAATGCACTTGACACTCAGTCTCTGTATATTCTTTTCTATGTTTAATTAATTGAGATACTAAGAATTATTGTTTAAAATATGTAAAGTAACAAAAGAATTGAAACTCCTCTGTTCATATTTAGTCTATCATCTATCTAATTATCTATCATCTATTATCTATAAAATAGACTTAAGAGTCTTTGCTGAACAATGTAAGATATAGAAAAATAGATTGATACAGGAATGAAAATATAAATGTATGTATTGATGAATGGGAGGGTGGATAAACTGACTTGAATTATAAATTATAAGTTCTGTGCCATGTCTTAAGAAATATTAAAATAAACTGAAAGACTTTCAAATGCAAATTGCATTTCTAAAAATATAAAATTATTTTGTAAGATTAATGCTAAAGGAGGGAAGACTTGGAAATATTCTTGGACTATTCATGTAAAAAAATGATTCTTAGGATGTTCCCATAAGAACTCAGTAAGATAGAAACTAAAAACAGTTAAGATTCTATGCATTATTAGGAAGATATTTGAGTTTCTATACCCGGAATTTAGACATTCATTAAAGAATGGCTTCTTTCCATGAATATGGTAGAAGAGATTCACACATCTGACAGATACTTGTACTGGGTAAATTTTAAATTCCCTTTAAATGTCATCATTCTCCGGTTCTGTAAGGAAATTGAGAGGGTTAGAAAGCACATTCTGGTGATTCATGGGTTCACTATCCTTCACTTCTGTAGTCTGGCAAAAATTCCAAAACCTTAAACTTGTAATACAATGTTGGGATTATTCAATCTAAACACTTTATTTGAATTTGAATTTCTGGTTCTGGCAGCACAAGGTAGCATTTAGAAAGATAAATGTTATTGTCAAGGTCAATTAGCTAGTGGCCAAATCATAACTGGAAAACACATCTTCTATTCTGTGGCTATTATTTTCATTCAGCTATGCTTCTGGCTAAAAGTGAGCCATGTTGCTGACTCTGTTCATGACATCTTCGTGTGATACCTAGAAGTGCCACAGCTATCTTGGGACCTTAAAAGGTAATAGCCTAAGAGGACAAAACAACATTTTCAGGTTGTCAGAGTAGAATAAGGGAAGAATGTACAACCTTCCAAATACTACAAAATCTCTGATTTAACTGACCCCGAAGCCTCTCTACATCGGACTCACTTGCTCTGTTAAAGAAGAAACAGCATAATGTGTTTTAGAAGGTTTGCCTTTCATCTGAAACCATCCTGAGTCAGAGAGAGAAAGACAACAAATAGAAGAAAACAGGAAAATAAGGTAGCAGATATTCGATGGTCTATTAAAATATGCTACGCATTAAATTTTATACTATGTAATAGAGAGCAAATAGTCCTAAGAAGATGAGTAAAATGTTATATTTACATTTTAGTTATTGCTCCACTCCAGTAAAAACTGAAGGGTTGACTTGTAGGGAGGTAGGAGGTCACTGCCATAGATAAGATGCAAAATGACGGAAGCTTTATGTAGTAGAGGTGAAAAGAGAAGAAAAATTAACAATATATGTAACATATAAAATCAGTAGTACATGGTTTAATAATTATGAGACAAAGAAAGACTGAAGCATTATTCAAATTTTTGGTTGGGGTAGTGAAATTTAGGATTGAAAGAATAATAGACGAAATTAGAGTGAGAGAAAATATCTTAGAAATAGATGGGGATGGTCATTCAGGATGTGTTAAGTTTAATATATACTTGGAAAAATTCAAATTGAGTCAGCATGTTGCCATTGAAATAAATAAATTTGAAATTCATGTTGGAAAACTAGCGAATGGAGTTAAGTATATTGAGCAAAACTATAGATCTGGATGTGATCACTCCAGAAAAACAGTAAGAAAGGAGAATAAGAGTAGACTGAATACCTGCTGCTGGGGGCAGGAAGAAGAATCTCCCCATTGTTGATGTTTCCCTCCTGGTGGAAGAAATTCATCTATCATAGCATTCCTGTCCCTTTCTGTCTTTTATTACAGGGATCCCCAACCCCCGGGCTGTAGATAGACATCACTCCAAGGTCTGTTAGGAACTGAGCTACACAGCAGATGAGTGGTGGGCGAGCAAGAGAAGTTTCATCCGTATTTGCAGCCACTCCCATCACTACCATCACTGCTTCAGTTCCACTGCAGATCATCAGGCATTAGATTCCCAGGAGTACTGGTCCCTGGTGCCAAAATGCTTGGGGACCACTGTTCTACTAATCCCTTCTCCATCAAACTGGTTACCACTGGAAGGAGAAGTGAGCATTCATGTTTTGGACATGTGGGTCACTTTCTCTCTTCCTTTTGGGTGCTAGCCTATCTGTAGAGAACATATGCTTGCTTTGCTCTGTTCTGTGCCGGGGATGACAGAGTCCTGACTCTACAGGGGGCATGTACAAAGCAAAGCTGCATCTTCTGTGACCAATTTTAACAGAACTAACTGAACAAGCAAAAAATAAAATGTAATTCTTAAATTCTTATACGCGCTTATTTATTTTTATTTTTTGCAATTATTTTTGCCATAAATTACAGAATTTAATGAAGGATTATTTATCGGGTTCCTGCAAACCCACAATGAAAACTAACTTATCAGGAATAGGCATAAGAGCCAGGGCCCGTGAAGCAGATTGGAAAATTATTGTTACAGAGCGAGCGCTATAGGATCCTCTGTTGTGGGAGCAGTGTCTTGGGATGGGGAAGTCAGAGGACATACAATAATTACTTTTGCCTCCTAAACGCCAACAAATCTACTAGGAAGGCTGTGCCTTCCAATTAAGAGGCGATCTTTTCAGAACTTACATGTTACAACAATGGGTATAGTTTCTTAAAACAGACAGCCACCGATTTTCTTGTTGGCATATACAGAATCCTGTTTAGTTTCTGCAAACTCATCAAGCAGGAACCTATTAATTTTGTATGACTGTGCTTGGACAAATATGTCTTAATTAATTGTTTTAATAAAAGCTGATGCCTTCTATATATCAGGCGGTGTTCTAGGTATTGGATGAACCAATGAAGATGCTCATGTACTCCAGTTTCATAAGATACATGAAATGGCAAGTAGCTTTTTGATGTATTTATATCTATTCTTTCTATGAGATCAATAAAAACTTTGTTACAAGCCGTACCCCCAGGTGAAAAGAGAATGGACTAGCAATTGACATCTAATATTGGATAGTCACTTACAAGATTAAGACAGCTATTATTTTTCTTTTCTGCAATTATTATATGTCTAATATAGAAGAAGGTCAGGGTCCCATAATACATCTGAAATTATAGTTCTCTTTATCTTACTATAATAATTTAAATGCCACTATACATAGCCGAAGGTCAGACCTTTTCTCTTTGGGAGTAAAGACATGGAACTCTAATTTTTCTTTCCCCTGAAAGTAAGGGCGATGCACTTTAATGAAGCAAATCCTACATCAGAGCATGTTTACTTCAATAACAGTGCAGTCCATGGATAGTGTGCAAGACATGCACACTAACCCAAAACCCTAGAAGCCCTGAAATGTCTATAATATTTCTTTTCAAGATGAGTTAATACAACATAATACCAAGGAAAACAATATGCAGAAGTTATCCTGAGCTGGAAAAAGCACATTAATTATTTCATACTTATATTAATAGTTCTCTCTTCAAGATTTCAGCACTTCATTACCTTCTAGATTCTATTACTGCAGACAATAAGATCTTGCTTCTCATAGAAAAGATATAGTCATCTCTTTATAAACAGAGAGATAAACAGGTAAAAGAATGGAATGTTCGAGACTGTCAAACATTTCAGATAGGTCAAGTAAGACTAAATTTAGCAAAATCATTTTCAATAATGAACTTATTCCGCTCTATTGGTAGAGACCAAAGCTTATTCTGAATATGTCAATGAGACAAGGGAAAGAAAATAACTTGGGACAGTGAGTATAGAACATTATTTTAGGTAATTTTGCTGTTATGTGAGGTCAAAGAATGAACTAGCTGGAGGGAAATATTGAGTCCAGGTATTTCTTTATGAGTATAGAGATATCACATTATATTTGTGTTATGATAAGAACAATCGAGAGGAAGAAATTGATAAGACAAAAAGAGAATGTGGAACCGCTGAAGCCACATAACTGAGGACATGAAAATGGATGGGACCCAGTTCACAAAGGAAAAGGGAGGTTGCTTCTGTCTATGAGGATGCAGACGGTTCATCCACAACCACTGTCTATGAGGATGCAGACGGTTCATCCACAACCACAGAGACACAAAGTAGGTAGGCTCAGATGGGGGTGGGTCGACCTATGTGCTGCTGAGAGTATTTGAAAATTCTTTTTCTTCTCTTAATAAAACAAGAAAATAATTCATCAGCTGAGAGTGAGGAGGGGAGATAGGGTGTTAGTTATTCCAGAAGAGACACGACATGACAAGTCATCTAGGAAAGCAGGAAGGTAAAACAACTAAGGAAATGGAGTAGGATTGCTAGGCAGCATTAAGAGCCTAATTAAGGTAAGTAATTGTGACATTGCAATGAGACTATTCAGTTTCATTGTTTTTTTTTTATTCAGCTACATTAAGCAATGCAGGCGAGTTATAGAATAGCTGGAAGTTGGATTACACAAGATGAGGTGTTTGTCAGCTAATATTAAAAAGGGCAAGAGAGGTAAGGGGGTTGGTTAAGTATGCAAAGGAGTGATAAAAATAGACTGTAAAAACTAAATCAAAAAAAAAGAAAGAAAATGGGATGAGAGATAAAAATTACTTCATAGGATTAATTTTATTACAGGATCTAAGAGATCGAAGAAATTTTGGAGTTGTAGTCAAAAGATACAGGTGGAAAACAGAGATCAGGATGCTTGAAATTGAGTCAGATGTGGTTTTGGTAATGACAGGATTTTAAGATGAACGTGAAAGTGGGATAAAAATTAGTGAGATAGCGAATTATGGAGAAAATACATTAAACACATACAAGCTGCTGAAAGGCGAGGATAGTGGAGTGATTATCACAATTTCATTGTAGCTCTGATAAAATGGTCTGGGGTCATTTACTTCTTGGTTTTAAACAGTATAAATTTCTACCTCAAAGACTCATTTTTCAGTCCATAGGGATAATTATTTCAAATTATAATGCCCTAGATGTTAGGGTGATTTCAAAAGAAACTTTGAAAAGTATTTTCCTCCAACAATTACAAAGGGAGATCTGGCTTGCTTTTTAAATAAAAAGTTATGAACAGAGTATCCAACATTACATAGTTTTAATACACATATTTCAAACCCGCGTTATTATTTCAGTTACAATCTACTCCCTAAATTGTATCAACTTTTAGTCACTATAATATGCAAAGGAATGAAATATCTTTTCTGCATCTTAAAAAGTGATATTTCTGTCTTCATAGATACTGAAGCCTGAAGAAGATTGTTCCAAAAATAAAACTAAAGATCAATTTCACTCATGAATATCTACATAATAACCTTAAATAAAATATTAGCAAACAGAATCCAAGAGCAGATTTAAAAACGATGCATCATACTGGGTGGAATTTATATCAGAAATGCAAGAATGCTTCAACATTAGGAAATATTTTTAAATAATTTATTATATTAATTGTTCTAATTCAGTGGGATTTATTATTAACACCACATGCTAAAAAGGCAATTGACATAATTTAATACACATTCATAACAAAACCACTCAAGAAAATGGATAACGGATAATTCCATCATAGGACTAATTTGTGTGTTTATCAACATAAGAGCTAACACTATATTTAATGAGGCACGCTCGCTAAATTTAGTAAAATAAAATATTCTTTGCTACAGTATTGGAGATATTAGCTATTGAGTCAGAGATTTGATTTGATAGTATTTATGAGCTAATAAATTAGTCTGCTACTTCGTGTAATCTTCAGGCTCCTCCTGACAATCCCTTCGAGTCTGACCTCAACGTCGATACACCCCTTCATCATTGTCTTCTTCCAACTTGTACCAGATCATCAATCTGCATGTCAGCACACTTCCTCTGCTCAGGTTCAAATGCCTTCCCAGGTGGCCCTCCCATGGAGACATCCTTTCTACTTTTCTGGACTCCAATAAACGATTATGGGCCATCCTACCTTCATCCAACCAGGTATGGATGCTAACCTTGCTATGACCCATTAAACAGCTTTGAGACCCAAGTCTTCAGGAAGGAAAGAGAAATAAACAGAGAATCAGGGGCAGAGGAGGAAGAAGATGAGGACGAATTTGCAATGTCAAAAATAAATGCACTGTGGTGTCTTCTACTTACATAGACATTGATTCTTTTTATTTTAAAAATTAAAATTTCCAAATCCTGCCTCATACTATTTTAGAATTCTGCCCAAGCAATGGCTTCAGAAATAGACTTCAGTTCATATATCATGCCAATTACTCCGATATAGGGATGCTTCTTGGGATATTATTACCAAACTAGTCATGCTAATCATTCACAGAGAAATGTTTTTACAGTTTCTTTCATTTTCTGTTCTTTCATCTCTTTCTCAGACTTCAAGTAACTGTTTCAACTATTCTGATTCCCTACTTCACACACCAAAAATTGTATTAGGTTTACTTTACCTTTAAAAGTTATCTAACATATAAAACTAGTGTTAACTGTTCTTATTGAAGTATCAATGTATTGACACAACAATTTGAAGGCCAAGAGTAAACTAGCCTAAGGAATTCCAAAACCTCCAAGTAAGTACATCTGTTATATTGAGCGTGAAGTGAGTCTCTGCTGATTCTATAGGTACAGCTATTTGAGAGAAATTTAAGAAAATCAATCGAGAGAAACAAGTAAATCACTTCACTTTCTTAGAAGTGTTTGTTTAAATAGATATTGAAGAACTCTTCAAAGCACATTAGTTTTCTACTTAGAAAGTGAGTTGATTGTTTGTAAATGTGGGGGTTATATTCTTTTAGCAACACAACCTTTCTGGATTATATGGTTGTGTTGTAAACAGTAAAAGTCAAAATGTTTGTCTACAATTTATTCAAGTAAGTATAAGTTGTATTGCATATAGTTGAGCACTGTTAGCAGACAAATTCCCACTCAGAACTTTGAAGGAGTATTTGGAGGATATTAGAGAAAAACGAACAAACAAGCAAACAAAAAATAACGAATGGAAAGTTTTAAAATTCGTATCTAAGGCACATAGTAAACTGGGCCAGAGATTAACCACTTGGCTTCTTTATAATTTTACCCTTACAGTTGACCCAAGTGATGTCTCGTTCTGACTTTTTTATTCCTTATTATATGAAATTTGAAGTTAACCTTTTAAAAAATAAAAAAAAAAATATTTCGTATATATAAATATTAATGTCCCTATAAAACTTGTATCAGAGCTGGATTAAGTTCAATAAAGTTTAAACTACTCCTCTATGAACTCTTTCTACTTACCTCACAGGATATACTAAGTATATGTATACACTTAAAGAAGTGCTGGGGCACAACAAGCACCTCATAAGTATATCTATCACTACCTTCGACATCAAAACAATTAATTTCTGCAACTCATTTTATTTCACTCCTTCTGCAAAATATAAATATTCTAGCTAGCTTACAGGACAGCTGCCCCTACTCTATGGGTTCTTAAAACAATAACATTTAGAATAAATTCTTAAAACGTGAAAGGATAAATAATGTATTGTTGCTCTGTAGAATAATTTGAAGTCAAGAAGTGTGACACCTCCAGCCTTGTTCTTTTTTCTCAGTATCGCTTTCGCTATTCAGGGTTTTTTGTTCTATTTCTTTAAAAAAAAATGCCATTGGAATTCTGATGGGAATTGCATTAAATTTGTGATGATATGGCCATTTTAACTATGTTGAGTCTTCCAAACCATTAACATGGAGTATCTTTCCATTTCTTTGTGTCTTCTTTAAGTTCTTTTAATAATGTCTTAAAGTTTTCAGTGTATAGGTCCTTCACATGCTTCATTAAGCATTATTCATGTTGGCCTACCCACTGAAACAACCGAAGTGCTCTTTGATAGATGATTGGATAAAAAAGATGGGGCACATCTGTACAATGGAATACTCTTCAGGCACAAGAAAAATGAATCTTGAGATTGTCATGCTAAGCAAAATAAGTCAGACAGAAAACATTGAGAACCACATGATTTCACTGATGTGTGGGATATAAAACCAGAAGCAACAAACGAACAAGACAAACAGACAGAGACTCATGGACATGGACAACAGTTTGGTGGTTACCAGAGGGAAAGTGGGGGAGTGGGGAGGCAAAAAAGGGTAAAAGGGGTCAAATATGTGGTCACAAAGGGAGATTTGACTTTGGGTGGTAAAAAAAGCAATGCAATATAGAGATGAGATACTATAGAATTGCACACTTGAAACATTTATAATTTTATTAACCAATGTCGCCCCAATAAATTTAATTCAAAAATTAAAAAAACAGAAAGTATAAACAATGTAGAAAACTAAAGAGGGTAATTTAATAAAGATGCTGACGTTCAAAGACTTGGATAGTAAATGTAAAGCTGATATGCATAGGTGTAGTTCTTTTAACATTTATCCTGCTTGGGGTTCTCTGAGCCTCCTGGACATTAATTTGGGGAAATGCTCAGTCATCACTCTGTCAAATATTTATCCAGTAGAATGCAAAACTATAAAACTCCTAAAAATAACATAGTTGAAAATATAACCTAAGTTAGCTCTTATATGTATACATTTTGTTTGGATTTCTTTATCTAGAAAAGGTAGCAGTTGTCCTAGATAATTCTGAAGCCCTCTTCCCACTTTGGAATCCTATGTGATCATAAACACACTGGAATTATAACTATCACTTAGCAATGAAGACAGTAAATTTTGTTCTGAAGCTGAAAATGAATGTAATTATTACAAGTAAGGTGGTCATAATTTAAGAAAAAAAAAATCTTTCTCTTTATAAAAAGTTATAAGTTAGATGACAAAAGAATAAAAGATTAACTTTTAAGAAATCTTAATACTGATCTTCCCCACTCATTTTAAATAAGAAATTTTTGAATAATTTTAAATAAGCATATTTGAAAGCAGGCATTTTAAAAGAAAATATGCTTCTCTTAATTAATGATAAAGTTAAACATTATTCCATTTCCCATCATACTGAGATGATTAAAATCATAGGGCAATGACATTAAATGCAAATTTGTTTTGATTATTTTGTAATTTAAAAATTACTAACTGAAAACTCTAAGGGAAAATTGTAACTTTAGTTCCCCATCGAATCTAATTTTATATGTCTTGTATATCCAGAGAGCTCTTCATGGTTTAGCTAAGCAATTGTATGTGGAAAATAAACACTCAAAGTCAAGATGGAGAAAACAATAAAAACAATCCATTGCTATTTACTTATGATATGCATTTAACTCCTTCACATCTTTTCATAGATTGATAGCTCATTTTCTTTTATTGTTGTATAATACTCCATTGTTCAAATCGACCACAGTTTGTCTATTTGACACCTGAAGTGCATTTTGCTTGCTTCAAAGTTTTGAGTTATGAATAAAGCTACTATAAACATCTACGTGCAGATTTTTTTTTTATGAACATAAGTTTCCAACTCCCTTAGCTGAATACCAAGGAGTGCAATTGCTGGATTGCATGGTAAGAGTATGTTTAGCTATGTAAGAAACTGCCAAGGTGTCTTCCAAAGTGGTGTACTATTTGCAATCCCACTAGCAATGAATGAGAGCTTCCATTGTTCTACACCCTTGTCAGCATTTGATTCTGTCAATATTGTAGATTTGGGCCATTTTGATAGGTAGGTACTGATATTTCATTGTTGTTTTAATTTACATTTTTGTGATGGCATAGGGTGTTGACCATCTTTTCATATGCTATTTGCCATCTATAAATCTTCTTTGGTGAGGTGTCAAGATTTAGCCACTTTTTAATCAGGAAATGATAAATGAGCTGGAATATTCTAACTCTAATTCCAAACTTCCCAGAGAAGGGGTTTCTAAGGCCAGCATTGAACATTTATCTATGTTTCAATCAAATATGTTTGAAGATGAAGTAATGCTTCACACTCATGACATTTAAAAGCTAGCTATATAAACTATAAGAGCATGATGACCCTGAAGGAATAAAGCTAAGGCCTGTGCTGTAATGCTTAAGGATTTCAAGTCAGTAGTTTACAAATATCAATACTTAAGTACCTGTGACTTAAAAAAGCACAAAGACATTTTTACTTATATAAACAAACTAAAGGATCACTAAAATTTAGGCAATATGCCATACAGCATAAGTATAAATGGTCAGAGAATAATCTGATGGTTGTCAGAGGAGAGCAGGTAGGTAGAAGGGTGAATAGGCAAAGGGGAATAGGAGGTACAAAATTACAGTTATAAAATAACTAAGTCACAAGGATATAATGTATAGCATAGGGAATATAGTCAGTGACATCGTAATAACTTCGTATGGTCACAGATGGTACTAGACTTACTGCAGTGATCATATCATAATGTATATAAATGTTTGGTTGTACACTTAAAACTAATATAAAATTGTATATTATTGTATAACATTGTATGTCAACTATAATTTAAAACAAATTATAAATAAATGGTCAGCATTCCTGAGTTATGCCTGATTCATATTAATAACATTCTGATATTTTAAGTTTATTTTCTATATTATATTTTCATTTCTTATTTTGCATTTCAACTGTAATCACTTGGCAAACCAATTGGCGCAAAAGGGTAAGGTGAGAGGTAGGTGTAAGAAAAGATGAAATATTGCCATTTGCAACATAGATATTGAGATTATCATGCTAAGCAAAACAAGTCAGACAGAAAAAGTTGAGAACTATATGATTTCACTCATATGTGGGATATAAAACTAAAAGTAACAAACAAACATGACAAGCAATCAGGAGACTCATGGACACAGACAGTGGATTAGTGGCTGTCAGAGGCAAGGGGGAAGAGGGGAAGAAAATAGGAATAAAGGGGGTCAAATATTTGGTGACAGAAGAAAATTTAACTTTGGGTGTTGAACACACAATGCAATATACACATGATATATTATTGAATCGTGCACTTGAAACCTATTTGGTTTTATTAACCAATGTCACTCCAATAATTTTAATAAAAAAGAATATTTAATATATGAAAATTTTATAATCACAAACTAACAGGAAGGAAAGAAGTCAAACATCTATTGTAGGCTTTCTGAATTCACAATAAGTTCTTTAGTAATCAAAAAAAGTCACTAGAATAACACTAGACAGAGACTTTCAAAGACTGTTGAGGAGATTTTATCAAAATATGAATCCTTCCATTGCTACCATCAGATTCAGATGTTATTGCCTTCCAGGGGCGTTTGTCCTGAGGTTAACAGCCACTACGGTTGCTAATAGGAGAATATAATATGCTTCAGATGTGTGGCGATTAAAAAAAAAAAAAAAGACTTTGGGGCTAGGAATGCTAGGGAACACTACAGTTTATTCTTGCTCCTATGATATACCTTAAACTTAACTGAAAAAAGAATTAGTAAACATGGTGCTTCATCCATATATACATATAAGAGCAAAACTATGCTAGTTCTTGATTAGAAAAGAACACAACAAATCATGAAATCAGTCATTTAAAGGAGGATTTTATAAGATTGGAACTTTACCTCATCTATGTTTCCACAAGGAGATATATTATGATTACTATTATCTGTAAAAAGAAATATCAGGCAAGAAAAGTAAAATCTGCTCATATAAACACTCCATGAACTCAGTGCCTAATGATGTTAGTGATCAATTTATCTCATGGTAAAATAAAAATATTTAGAACTCTAACACACACTATGTTAAAAGTCATTACTTGTCTTTGCTCCCTACTGGAAGAGATTCAGCATTTAAATGCACAGATTAAATAAGTTTGGCAAATAAATGTATGAAGCTAAGTGTTATTAAATGGCAGAAAAGAGTGAGAAGTGGCCAGATGATAAAACTGAGCAAAATTCCATTTCCTGAGTAAAGTAAAACCCAAGTATGCAGACACGTAGAGCGATATGCTTTTGTATTCAATTGAAGAAGAAATTCAGAAAGTTATATTTATTTCTCAGTTTTGCTCCTTATATACTTCATGTCAATGTTGGATCAGTGTCACTGGGTAGCAAGATTTAGTATATAGCCTTGTTTTAAATACGTAGAAATAATTGCATAGGAGAGCTAGTTTTCCTAAGCATTTCTTATTTGCTAATGTCCTAGTATTGGTTACTGGAGGAAAGTTAAGCATATAAAGAGAAAGCCTCATTGGAGAGAAATAAAAGGTCAAACTCTTAATCTTTTCCCATATTAGAGAAACAAATTATCTTTAGTTGATAAGGCCCAGGCAGGCAGTATGTACTATTTAAGAGTTCTGTTACTCTTTCTTTTTTTAGTGTTTCAAAATGATTTATTGAAAAGAAATCTTTGCCTTGATTTTTCAATCTTTATAAATTATAGCTCTGTTGTTGGGAAAATATTTAGTTATCTTCTTTTCTTTCAGGAATGAAATATTTCTACAATTCACTTTTATGTTTTTCAGTATCCTATTCTGAAATGTTTATGTAAAAGTATTCAAAATTCAGATAGGTTCTATCATAAAGGAATTCATAATATTCAGTCTTCTGTTATCAATCACAGTACCTTGGTATTCTAGTAGGAAGATTTCTGATTATAAATAACAGAACAAATAGGCACTAACTTTGCTTTATTCCAGAACAATATTTAACATCAGGATCCTTCAAAATTAATGGTGAATTGTTAAAGATTTATAAAATTATCTTAAAAAAATATAATGTGTCCCAGCTATTTGTTGATATGGGTCAATCGATAAGTTTATATTATATACACACACACATCCATATACACCCACACACGAGACAGAGAGACAGAGACACAGAAAGAACACAAAGAAACAGAGAAAAATGAGCATCTTGACTATAATACAGAAGGATGAACAAAAGGATAAAATTTGGTAAGAAATTTATTGCACAAAGGAAATATGATCATTTTTTGTCAAAAATCACAAAATGATCAAAAAATAATCGTCTTAGAGCCTATCTCGAATTTAAGATTTGATAAATTGTTTCAAAACATACAACTTGACAAATAAATTCAATTTGACTTGGATTTATGCACTGTAATAAATTAAGAAAACTGGATAGAGATATAAACAAATTATATTTGTAAATAAAGCACATAAGAGATAATGAAGACATTGCAGGAAATCACAAGTAACCTCTATTAGATCTCTCTTTCTCTTAAATGGGTATTAGAAGAGAACAATTCAAAGATTTTAGGTTTGCATGAGTTTTAAACAAGTAAATGTCTTAGAAGCAGCTTAAAGATTTCTTCACTCCCTGAAGTGCTGATAGAAATCATGACTTCTCAGAAGGGAAACTAAATTTTCTGTCTTGGCTTAGCTCAATTTGAGAATTGAGAATAACTTGTCCATAATTGCTGTTGCCATTGGCCTTGCTTTTATAGATTGCTGGCTTATTGGAAAGTGGGAGAGCGAGTCCACAGCAGCACAAATGAGGTAAATTTGTCAAGCGATAAACTTTGTTCTCGTTTTCTATTTTGTAACTTCTAATTCTAGCACAGGGAAAAACGTTGTAGATAAGTTTTACAGAGAGAAATCCTTAGTTTACTTTAAGATTATTCAGTGGGTAAAAATAAGTGCTTCGCTTTGCAGAAGCAGAAATAGAGAACTGGCTTTAGAGTTTATAAGGTTTTAGAGTTTATTCTGATTATACGTACTACTGTCGACTCTTGATAAAATGATGTGTTTCGTGGACAGAATGTACATCAACATTTACACTAGTGCTATGAAAATACAAGGATTAAAGGAATCCTGCAGTGTTGTTGAAGTTCATTACCATTAGTTATTAATGAAAGAAGCACACTTAGTTCTTTCTCATGCTAATAATTTTGCATTTTAATAATGAGACCAAAAGGAGATATCATACTTTTAAAATGAGAAACCAGGAATTATTACAGAATAGGCTTTGATGCCTACAAATGGAAAGTGCTCTCAATGTGTGGGATGTTCCTCCAACTTCATGTCCCCAAAGGGGTCTGCCACAGAGCAACCTTCTTAACTTCCTGACTTACTCCTGTGATCCCAGTCTTCTTCACTTCTCCCCACAGGAAAAAAAAAAAAAAGTCATCTGATTGTGGCAACATTCATTTGTCCCCATTTTTATTAGAAAGAAAATAATCTATAAAATCTCAGGTCACTGGTGCTTCATGCTTCTCTTTCCATTTCTTCTTTGGATATTATAAGGCAGATGTACTTAATACATGTATCTGTTAAGAAAAATCAAGGCTTCCCCAAGTTGGGCCACTCCAGCTTCAACACTGAGGACACCAAGGACAGTGTGTTGGCACTTTTGCCCACAGATTTAAAGTTACATTCTCCATTTGGTTTCAGTAAAGACGTTAATACTTTTGAGCTGATTTTTCTTCCTTCTGTGTCTTAGTTATCAATTGGCTCTAATTCTTAGAAGAAATAAATTTACTTTTTAGCTCCTAATATCTCAATGTATAATTTATACTGTTATTTTTACTTGTAAGAAAAAAAAAAAAAAGAAGCTACTATTATAGGAGTGTTCATATATTTGGCAATTTAGTTAATCAGAAAATTTGTCATGGTCTCTTTGTAATGTTAAAATATTTATTATTCAATATATGATCAAATGTATCATCTGATTATAATCTTTGTATATTAAGAATAATGCAAGTTTAATTAATTCCATAGTATGGAACAGCAATATAAAAAGTGGGATGTGTACACACCAAGGGCCAAAGGCAGTTTGTAGAGGTAAGGTAGGACACGGACTCTCCACTTACTTTTATCTTAAAGGTAAAATTGATTATGACTTATTAATATATAAATTGACCCTGGTATCCTCAGTTATTCCATTTGTCAGATAGTCTTCATTTGCTCATGTAAGGAAAGGGTAAGAGAGCCAAAAACTTGAGGGATTACAGAGATGTCTTCACTCCATTTATTTTTGGCCTATGGTTATGTATTATTTTTAAGTCATACTTGGTGAGATGGTTTTTCTGGGTATGGTATGTATGTTATCTTTATTATTATTTTTTTGTGTTTTAAAATTAAACAAATATGCACAAAATAGATGAGTGCAAGGAAATTATGGATTGAAGATAATACTAATAACAGTGAAAACAAAGATAATAACAGATCTAACACTTTTGCTATTTCTGGAATTTTAATCTGGAGGATTTTGTTAAATTCATTTAAATGAAATTTCTAATTAGCAAGTAATACATTTTTTTAAAAAAGATACTGACTTAATGAAGGAATCAGACTAGGGGCCATGAGGACATGAACCCTGGAAGCAGAAAGCTGTGGACCTCCATGATTCTGTAACAGCATTTGGTATAAGTGTTTAATTCTGTACCTTGGAACAGAGCTGACTAAGAATAATAGGGTTAGATAGTATAAATGGGAAGAAAATAAACAGGAGTTTGGCAGGTATTGGTGTGTTTGGCTTTCAGTATAGATCTGAATTAAAAAAAAATGAACATAGTTCTGAAGTGAACAGCAAGCAGAGGAGGAAAAAAAATACTTTGTTGAGGAAGGCCTCTGTCATCTTCAATTTCAGTTGACTGAGGGTCAGCTGAAAGATTGAAAAAAAAATGCTCCTGTACTCCAAATAAAATGTTCTCTAACAGATGTCAATGAAACTCTAGCCTTAGCAGGATATAAAGTTTCTGCCATAGGCCTTTTCAAAAAGCTCAGCTCCCCTTAAGACTTAACCTGCTGGTCAGAGGCCAGTATCACACCTGCTATTAAAATGATTGTATTTCCATCACTTAAGCTTTTGCTTACATTGCTTTAAAGCATAGGCAATTAAGCTAAAGACTTTGGGATTTTGCGAGGAAAACATTAGATAAAATGGAAGCCTTTAAAGACATGTCTAAGATATTTGGTTATAGCTGTTCATACAAAGAACTGACTGAAAGTAAATAAAATAGAAGCACTCTAAGTTTTTAAGACAATCATATTGCCAGAGCAATACCTAGCCAACCAGTATGTAATCTTTCCACAGAAGACCATCTCCAGTTGTGCAAATTTATGCCAACGAAATCTGGCCTGTGAAAGCTATTTAGCTACCAGGGAGTGCACATTCACTGTTCTGAGGAAGTCCCTCAAAGGACAAAAATAGTAACTGTGGAAGATAATGGATAAGGCAATGTTCCTAAAAATCAGCACCAGGAATGTACTCTTGCCCTGGAAGGGGGTCCTTACTATTCCACTCAGTGAGATTAAATAATTGTTTTGAAACAGTGACTGTTGTGTATATCCTGTTCTCTCTTTGCTGATACAGTTATATGTGGCTTTTCATCAGTGCCCGCAAAACCCATTGTTCAAGGGTCAACTGTATTTGAAGACAGAACTTTTAAAGAGGTAATTTAGACATAATATGGCCATATGGAAGGGCCCTAATCCAATATGCCTAGTATCTTTATAAAAAGAGATTAGGATACAGTTACAAAGAGAGATAAGGCCACGTGAAGACAAAGGAAGGTGACTGCACAAGCCAAGGAGAGAGGTTTTCAGAAGAAACTAATCCTTCTCACACCGTGATCTTGAACTTCTAACCTCCAAAACTCAGAGGAATAAATTTCTGTTGTTTAAGCCAGCCAATCTGTGGTACTTTGTTATAACAAATCTAGAATATTAACATATTTGCCTTTGTTTACAGGACCACCTTTGTCACTTCACTGTTTTTCATGCTGCATGGGACATGAGAGGAAACGGCGTCCTCACATGATGGCAGAATGAAAATGTGAAATTGAGTCTTTGGTGACAGGGAGAAGTTAAAACCTAAAGTGATACAGTTGGTAATGGAAACCAGAGCCAAAATGCCCAAGTATGAATCCTTGATCTTTCACTTACTAGATATGATCCATGTCAATTTACTTACCTCTTCCTGTGTCATGTATAAAACATAATATATACCTCATAAGGTTGAAATGGGGATTAAATAAGGCACACAGTGGAGCATGTTTAGGACAATGACTTGTATAGAGTAAGTCTATAAAGGTATTAGCTATTATACTTATTGTTATCTTTACCTTTCTCTCTGTAATTAACTCCTTATTCATGTTGTCTTATACAATCAATGAATACTAAGTACATTGAAAGCAATAAAAATTTAATTATGAAAAATACAATGGAACGAAGATAGTATTTTCAACATATAGTGCTGGAACAATTGGAAATACATATGCAAAAAAAAAAAAAAAATGAATCTGACCAGAAGCCTTAGACACTTCACAAAAATTAAATCAAGATAGATCAAGGACCAAAAAATGAAATGCAAAACTATAAAACTCCTAGAAGATAATATAAGAGAAAACTTAGGTGACTTTGGGTATGTAAATGACTTTTTAAATACAAAGCCAAAAGCATGATCCATAAAAGAATCAATAAACTATGTCAATATAGGTTCATCAATTGTAACAAGTGTAACTCTCCGGTGGGAGATGTTTAATGAAAGAAGCTGTGCATGCATGGGGTCAGGGGGGACATGAAAAACCTCTGTATCGTCCCCTCAATGTTACTGCTTAAAACTGCTCTAGAATGTAAAGTATTAAAAAAAGAAATGAGGTAACCAATGTTTCAAGTGAGGTTCAGAGAGGGGTAATGACTGAGTTGATCCAACTGTGTTGGGAACGTTTTCGGGTTTTGTTTTGTTTCTATTTTTTCATTCAAAGGACAATTGGAATTCAGAAGAAAACAAAATAAACAAGAATAAACTTCCCCAGTGTTGTTCTATTGGTCCCTCCATTTTTGTTCTTTAACCTCCTACCTGTCTTCTTCACTAGGAAGATAATTTCTATGACCTCAGTGACTGGACTCTTGTTTTCTAGTTTCTGTTTGGGTTTGGCAGTGGGCAGCCCCAATAATGTATAAGGTTAAGAAGATAAAGATTTCAGGTTGTTTTTCCCCTTTGTCCTTCTGAATGACTGTGATGTCTTTATTACAGACATTACGTGTGCCCAAGTCTCATGGGCCTACGAAACTATTTCCTCCCCTACCGTTTCAGACCTATGGGCGATAACGGCTTCCCACTCTCGCTCACCCCTGGGTGCTGCACCATCCTTTACCGTTTCCCTTAAACCTGTCCATACCAATTTTAACCATCATTCATAAAAATGTCTTTTTTTTTCACACCTGCAAATATGGTACCTGTTCACTGCCAAGACCCTGACTGCTGCAGGAACCATGAGACCACTGCGTTTCTGAGGGTGAAGGGGATCAAGATATGGTCGGTGTAGAGTATGAAGAAGAAGAAAAATAGAAAAGTGCTGAATATAAGCCTTACCCGGTCCAGATTTTGCTTCATCAACAATATTTTGTGAAGACTGTTTATAATAACTAATTATAAGGTCACGAAATTTTAAATTGCATGACTTTTTCCTCTACATAATATGGTATGGGAACAAAGTTTTAAAATGAACATGTTAAACATTTCAACATTTATGCCACATAAATAAACCTCTTGTTTTCTTCTTTTAAATTAAACATTTTTATATTGTACATTGCAGCTCAAAGCTATATTGAAGCGAAAGTGTTAAAACGCTTTCAAAGTAAAATTTTCTTTGAGCTCAGTTGCCATAACAACTTCCTTTATCTCTCAAATAATGTTGAATTAAATATGAAATAGCATATGCTTCATATAGGCACTGAAATCATAAGCACTGATATTTATAATAAAATATTAAAGAAAATATCTCTTACAGAGAAACATGATTTGAAGAACAAATTTTCACTGTAATAATTAACTCAAAATGTAACAATTCACATTTTTTTCTTTTGTATATAATTTTTTTTTCTCTTCATCAAAAGAAGATATTTCATTTTCTTGACCCATTCTTGAATGTACCTGAGAAAGTAGAACAGGTACCGGTTTCTCTCTATATTAAACAGAAAATATTTTTTCTGCTGTAGAAGTACATGATTATAAATTGTCTAAAAGGAAGTAGCATAATTTACACACCAATTAAAAAAAAATACAACATATAGGCATCTCACTTTCAAGTATAGATTTTGTCAAAGATATAAACAATATACTTATGCATTAGGCAAAACAGTGTGAATTTAAATTGTTTTCTAATTCAAACCTCTATATTCTAAAAGAAAGTACACACGTCCCTAAACTCTGCTCCATCCAGTCCTCATGGTTTAACATTCTTCCTGGTATAACACTATTAAAAATTCATCGACATGTTTCCTATAAACTTTGTGCTACAGATTGGTAAAAATATAGCAATTCCTTTTACATAAAAGTTATCTCCTCCCAGAACAAGCCTTTTACTTCTCAAGAAGACCAGCATTTGTGTCTACCTTTACCATGGGCTTGGGGAGAAAGAGAGTTGGAGATAGTGTGCCTGGAAAACATCCTACTGGGTGACACCGGTCCCAAGTGAAAGTACTGACAGTTCTCAGACAAGAGAAAGAACGTTAATGGGAACCGCTGCCAGCATTGTCAGCCGAGCCTCTGGGGGCCTTAAGGCTGAAAAATGTCAGTCTCTTTTCCATATATTCAAATGTAATCTGCTCATCCTCAAGAGTATGGATCTTAGCACAAGAGGCCTGTAAGGGAGGGGGTGGGGGGGAAGAGGCCTGTTGACATGGTAGATTCAGTTGATGCTCTTCTAATTGTAAAACCCTTAATATAGGTACTGGGCTAGACCTAAGAAGAAAGTATATTTCTTTAAAACCACAACTGAGGATTGTTGATTCTCCATATCCATGCTGGCAATTCAAATCTTTTGATTATTATTTGCGGCTTTTTTTTTTCTTTTTTAATTATGTCCAGAGCACTGGAATCAGCCTGGCTACCACACAGTGATAACTACCAAGCTCCACTAGTTAATTTATCACCCTGCCACTTTGACCTCAGTCTCTCCTCTTACCCACACCATCACTGATCAATTGTGATTCTACTGAATCCTATAAATTACCAGGAGCTCATTTCTCCCTCTAATCAAGAAAGCTACATGTGGACTCAAAAAATAGATGATAGATAGATAGACAGAAAGACAGATGATTGATAGATAGATAGATAGATAAACAGATAGATAGATAGATAGATAGATAGATAGATAGATAGATAGATAGAGATAGATAGATAGATAGATAGATAGATAGATAGATAGATAGATAATCCAACACCAGATTGTCAATTTGAGGTTGTGTGTCCTCAGATCCTTGGGATTACTTCTGGTAACAGTTACTATATCTTTCAGAAGTTTAGCTTGGAACAGCTCATATTAGGAACTTAATTTTAAAAAAGTTTAATGGAAGGACTATTTCAAGATGTGTAAGCAGAGGAAAGGGAAACAACAGATAGTGATGTACCTACAGTTTAGCAATACTGAAATCATTACAAGCTATTATAAGAATCTGATGAGAGCTACAGCTGTGCATGTGCTGATGACAAAGGTTGCAACCACAGTTAAGAAATTAAACCTCTTATCTTTAACCAGAGCTTTCCATTGGCCTTCATGAACTTCAGGAAAAGCCACATGCAAGAAAACCTGCATGGTGTAGCATACGGATATCAGCCTCCTGGGACATACGACAGACAGAACAGAGCGAAGCAGAGACTGGATCTGGAGAAGCAAATAGAATAACCCCTCTCTGAAGCACCGCAGCCCCCTCCTCCTCACCATCAGCACAGCATGGAACCTGTATAAACAAATCTATAATCACAACAGTGATGCTCTACTTTTCAGCTTATCTCCCACAAATACTGTGTTCTGCTCTACTTGGAAATGATTAGATGTACTAAATTTTCAGCGAGGAATAAAATCTAGGGCATTTGATTCCTAAATAAATATATAAATAAATGAAGTATAAGTAGTGATTCTGAAATTGAACAAACTGTAAAAAGTAATTTTATTTTCACTATTTCATCTACTGCTGCTTTACAGTATTAGAATGATGTTTATAAATCAAAAGGTTAATAAAGTATACTAACAATTTTGTGTAGAGGTGTGATGAGGCGGTTAAGGGATCAGAAGCAATGTTGTCCTGAATCATCAATATTCTCTATAGTACATTTGCTTATTTTGGCATCTTTTTAAAACCAAGGACAGTTATCTTTAAAAAAAAAATGGTTATGATAAGAATATAAAATAACTGAAGTATGTAAGCAACAGTGTGTATCAAGCAAAGCAAAACTGTAGGAAGCCAGGAAGTTCAAACCGCAGTCAAGAAAAGCAACTGCTATACATTCCGACATAGTAGAACTGATCATGTGCATTATATCAGTGTTCATATTTTTTAATTTTAAAATTTATATCTATATATGAATCAGTGTTGTTTTACACAATTGCAGTACAAGGACCCAAAACACGTGGTCTACAATCATCAGAGGGAACTTATTTGTGTATTTTTAAAAGGTGTGCCATGATTCTAACAATTCAGCAAGTCTCCGCACCCTGAGAATACATTTGGTGGTGAATGTCCACTCATCTTCTAGATCATTCATGAACAAGCCTGTGTTAGAATACCATTAAGGACAACAAAACTGAGCACCTATCCATGCTGATGTGCATGCTGATTTGTACTGGTGTTTGTAAACTGCAATTCAAACTGAGAAGCCAGATTAATTTTGCTTGTAAATATTTGCAATCTGTTACTTAGATAACTGTTACATCCACATTTGGGGGTATAATTTTAGGCTTCTAACAACATACACATGCTCACTTGCCACTTGCCATACTGCAATGAAAGAGGTTTATTTAAAGCCAACATTCAATGTAATAAAACAATCACTATATTAACTATAAGTTAACTTATTTTGAAGAATAATGTCATATGTTCATAACAAAATTTTTTGTGTCTTTGAACATGGTGAATGTTGGTTTGTTGAACTTATTTCTTATAGTGTATTTTTCTATTTTTCTGGCAAATTCCAGCCTTAAAAGTGAGATAGGAAATGCCTCCTCCTCTTTAAATTCTAGTTCTTATATATCTCCTAGAATTTATCAATGAAGCCATTTGGGCCTGTCATTGTCTTTATTGTTAGATTTATAACTATAAATACATTTTTTTAAATAAATAAGTATATTTTCTTTAATTCTTTTTAGTCAGATTTGCAGTTCGTGTTATTAAGATTTTTTTCTATTTCATCTAAGTCATTTGATTTATGGGCTTACAATTATTTATACTATTCCTTTACTATCCTTTAAAAGTCTTTAAAATATGTATTCATCTTCACTCTTATATCTGATATTGGTAAATTGGGTCTCTCTCACACATACACATACACAAATTTAGCCACTTAATTTTCCAGGTTAAAGAGCTAATTGATTTTCTCTAAGAAATACAGCTTGGTTTAAGTAAAAGATAATTTCATTTAACATATATGCTTTACAAGGTTAAATGGTTAAACTATGGTTTATGTTTTGCTTCTTCATATTATCAGTAAATATAAGGAAAGGATCTTTTAACTAAGAAAATATGCATAGTGGTATAATTTTATCTGAAAATAATTTTGTGTTTATCTGACTCCTGTTTTTAATTCTACCTCTAGGGTCATTAAGATAACAATTCTTCCTTAATTTTCTTCCTTAAATTTCTAGCTGACGGCATACTTTGAGATTATAAGAACTTTTATTAAATATTGTATAAATTATCTTTTTATATTTAAAATATGTCAAGAATTAAAGTCCGTAAGATCTGATTTTTGCAGCTGTAACGGAATACTGACTGTGCTGCCATAGATTAATTATGGCTTTAGGAGGTTACTTGTCAGATAAAATAATGAATACGCCCAACTAACGAGTTGAAACTAAGTATTATAAAGAAATGTTAGCAATGCACATTGCCATCACATGACATAAGGTAACTACTTTAAATATATTAGAGGACACAGGTCAGGGTGCAACCAAAGACATCCTGATTCAAATGGAAAGAAAGACATATCACCACAATACAGGCTCAGTCACTTCTACAAACAATGCTGATTTCTTTTTAGTAATTTAGAGTGTTCAATAAGCACAATTTAAAAACTAGAAAGAAATAATAGAGGTAACTTCCTCCCTACACCAAAAATACGTGTTTTACTTTCCTTCTACCATTCTGTTCATTATCGTGGAGAATTTTTTTTTCTCTCACTGAAGTTTAGTACAAGTATATGGTGTCTACATGATGTTAACCAACTCCAAGCCTCTCTGTAAAATATTCTATTTCGAATTGTAATGTAGTGGCCTGAGTTATTAAGTGCTTTTCTAATCTCTTCTAAAGGAAACAGATTGGATTTTTAGTTGACTAAACCCCCAGAGGCATTCATGATGCTCAAGGTGTTCCCTGAAGAATTTTTTTGAATTATCTTACTTTTATTTCATCTTGAAAAGTCATTCTTTTCAGGAGCTGTTTAGGGGCCCTATGATCCTGATTCTTTTTGTCATAAATCAATTTTCAGTAGCGTTATTGGGAAACCTTTGAGCATGTGATATTCCCCAATGTGTAGAATTTCTTCTCAGAAAAAAAAAAAAAATTAATTGAGAAATACCCTATACACTGTCACAGTTGCAATGCTTAATAAAATAAGCCCCTCTCTCTGGAGAATCTGTAGCTTTCTGACATTCCCTAGCTTTAGTTTATCTGAGTTAAATATATTGCTAGAAATGAAGCATGGCAATTTCATCAGGAAAATTACTTCTCAAATATAGAAATCTATTGCATTACATGTTGTTTTTGCTCTGTGCTACTTGATTTATATATAACTCTAACACAATAAATACCACATTTGTGCTTAAGCAATGTTAGTTGATCTTTATAAGAAAGCAACTTACATGAAGCTTAGAGGTTCCTAGCAATATGAGTTTTCCACGGAACAAATTTTTACTGTCTGCATTACAAATTGAGTGATACATTTTTCAATTAAATTAAATTTTCCAACAGAAGATATGAACTGTGCACTTGACATTTGGCTACATACAAATATAAAACCTGCTTTATTTTAGCCATGGCAGCATTTTTCTTTGACAGAAAAAAAAAAGTTTCATTCTTTCTTGTCAGAGGTAAGAGTAAATTTAAATAGTCGAGAAAGTTAGGTTTAGTCAGTCTGTCTGTCTGTCTATCTATAATCTATCTATCTATGATAGCTTGATTTAAATGATGATAATCACAGTCATTGGTTCAGGGCTTCCCTTCTCTTTTAAACTTTGTTTATTCTCCTCTTCCTCAAGGTCTTAAGTTTAATTGAACCAGCCAGCTCGAGTTTTTTCATATGGTAAAATAAGTAATGGTGGGGGATTATGGTTGTATGAGTGAGAACCAGCTGGTGGAGATAGTCAGGAATCACTGGCTCTGCATGGGACAAGCAGGTAAACATTGGCTCTTCTCTCTTCCTAGGACCTTAAGGATCCTGGTGCTCAGTGGGGCTCTCCAGTAGCCTCCTGGTACCAGCTACCATACAGAAGCATGATAAATGACTTCAACTCCTTTACACCAGAGGAAGGCAAAGACACAACTATATTGTAATCCCTAGGATCACTGGACAATCTTTTGGAAGTTAGCCCTGGCTCAGCTGTTGCTTCTACATTATACTTTAACTATGGCAAACCTAAGAATCTGTCTCAACAACTTAAACTTAAGAGAAACTGGGTGAAAGTCCAGCAATTTTCCATACCATTTTTCTATATTTCTATCATTATTGTATGTGAGTGTGTGAAATGACATTAAATATTTAAAAATATTATAGAGGTCTGGAGATCTAACACCATGGAACCATATTAAATTACAGTGTACTCTATCATTTGATGTTAATCTCTATATTTGAGACATATCTTAGTAACTCTTACTTGTAAATACATAGGAATTATTTTTCAGCAGAATGAAATACTAAACACAATTTGATATAAATAAAACATTTCAGTGCATTATTGTTCTCAAAAGAAAAAAGAGAGTCCACACTTACTTATACCACCTTCTCAAAAAAAAAAAAAAACACACATGGAAATATGAGCATGAAGACAGTGGCTAAGAGAAGTCATTAAACTGGAAGACCACAGGGTTCTGAGGGCAGACATCTTTATTAGCATTGCAGTTCTTCAGGAGCCTTGAGCCAGAAGCCCAGTGGAAAAACATAATCTTAGTCTCCCAGTTTAATCCAAGAATGCTCGAAGGACGTTAAAGAGTCTCAGGGTAGTAAATCCACTGACTTCCCAGTGGAAGACCTGAATCTCTTGTTGAAAATTAGACTCACAAAGTCCTCAAGGGTTAAAAGCAAGTAAATATGAATCCATTATTAAAAATCATCAAATACACAGGGACTGAGAGTCACAGAAAAATATATATTCAGAATCCTAAAGCTATTAGATTCTAAACCATATAAAATACATTTAAAATAAATATATGTAAATATTTATGGAGCAAAAAAGATGGGAATGATCAAGCAATAAGAGACTATTAAGATGTTTAGGCCTATGTAAGGAAAAGCATAACTTTCTTTTAAAAATTAATATGCACATTAAGACAAAAATTTAATTAATGGTTAAAAGAGCATGTTGAGTATAGCCGAAGAATTACTGACCTGGAAGATCTGAGAAATTATTCAGTATATAACTGAAATGCTGGTTAGATGTGTGGCCTACTAACATTAAAGAAGCCTGATTCAACTTGTCATTTTAAAATATTAGAACTGTATATAGCATGCAGGTGTAATAATACTACGCAGCAGTAACATATTTTATGATATTCATATATCACATAATATACAAATATTATGTAAGAATGAACAGTTTTTCTTTAGAGATATAAATCATTTTGAAATAAATGGGGAAATAGGTATAATATTAATTTGTAAAAATACACATATGCATGCTATTCAATAAAACAGTCAAGATTTTGAGAAGTGTTCCTCCCCCATCCTACTCTGCTTGAAGCAATTGAGGACATTTCCTTGCTGGGAGGATAAGAGAAGCAGCTTTCTGATGGAGACTTCCAGTTACATCATGTCTCTGATTTTCTTCAATCTTTTCAGAGATTAAGAGCTATAGACTTATAATGATGTGATGTTACACATATTCAACCGGATTTCGAGAGGAGAACAGCGTAATGAAGATGAGAGCTTATCTGGAGAAATAAAGGTTGAAAATGTCCCAGACCTACAAAACAAATTGAACCCCAGACAGAGGGAGTCCCACCCCTGCCGTACACTCCAGTTATTCAATCACACGCTAATTTAGGTGTGCTGTGAACGACTTTTGGAGATGTAATTAAGGTTCCGATTTAGTCGACCTTAAAATACGGTGATAATGCTGAATAAATCTAACCTAATTAGGTAACCTGAAAAGAGGGACTGGATTATTCTTGATACAGAGATTTGAAAAAGAGGACTTTGATGAGAAGATTCTCCATTGATGGTTTTGATAACAGCGGAAGACCTAACACAAAGAATGAGGGGGGCACCTAGCAGCAGAAACAGCCCCCAGATGACAACCGGGAAGGAAATGAGTACCTCTGTTGCAGGAAGCGACACAAGACGGAGGAAATTTGGATGTTCAGACAACTTCGTCAGAGGAAGGAGAATTTATTAGGCCTGCAGAGCCTGTGAGGCTCTACAAAAGCAAGAGCTTGTTCCGGTTAGATTTCTTACAGCTTAAATACCCCTGCAGTGTCCATGCAAGGGGCGCGAATTCCTTTGTCTGAAGATCTGCGTGCATTTCCTAACTCAGGATGGGCGGGGGAGTTTCAGGTTGGGGCTACAAGGCCATTCAGAGATCTATAGGGCGTGGTTAATCTACAACCAACTGTGTCAGTCCTGTCTACGAGACCTTCCTTTTGCATTTTTTGGATGCCTCTCCTCTTACCTCAGTCCTAAAACTAAAAGAAACTGAAGTCTGTTAACATCCTAAAGGAGTTGGGAAAATAGTTCTTCCACAGAGATTTCAGAAGGGAACTTAGCCTGGGCAATATCCCAGGTTTAGTGAGACTTGATGCGTGAACTCGATCATGCGGTACCTAGACCTCTGACCTACAGAAACTATGAGATGTTAATTTGTGTTGTTTTAAGGCACTAAGTTTATGGTGATTTGCTATACATCAGCCGAAAATGAATGCACTGTATTGATTATAGGGTAACTATAAAATATTAAAGATAGACAAACTACCTTAAAAGCTGAAGGTTGAAAATGTTCCAGAGAAAAAACATCATCTATAGGCAACATTGATGTTACGCTTCTATCGGCAATAAATGGAAGCCCGAAGAGAGTGAATGACATCTTCAAATTGCTGAGAGAAAATAATTTGCAACTGAGAATTATATACATAACACAACATTTCTTATTAGAACAAAACTAAAATAAACATATTCAGTTAAATTCAAACCTAAAAGCATTTTTAACTAAAAATTGTAAGGTAAACAAACGCATGACACACCGAGAGAAGTTTTAAAAGCAAGCCTTTATTGGGAGAGGGCTCCCGGGCGAGGTTCACTGGTCCTGAGAGGAGAGGGGCTAGAGAAGTCACACCCTGGGACAGGAGAGCATAGTTTTTATAAGATTATGTGGGGGTAGGGTATAGAATGGGGAATGTCAGCTGAACATCTGGATTAGGGTGGTGGCAGATTAGGGCAGGGGTGCCAAGGCTTTAGGGTGGGGCCCTTTTCCCGATTCCAATGTCAAACTGGGAGGTCTGGATTCTGATATCAAGCTGGGAAGCCTCCAGGCAGGTATCTGGCTGGCCCTTCCCCACCACCGACATAACAAAAATCTTTCACTTATGCAATTTTTAAGAGTCGATGTTTATTGACTGTCTAATATGTACCAGACACTGCATACCATTTAGAAGTTTTGCTGAACATTCAAAATAGCTCTAAAATAGATAGTATTATTATTCTCATTTTAAAGGAGAATAAAACAAAGCACAGAAAGGTGAAATGATTTGCCAAGTTTACCCGCCAAGTGGCAGATCTGAATTTCAGAACTGAGTAGATGAATTATAATGACTGTGCTTTTAACTCTTAAACATTGTGTCACCTCAGATAGACATCGTTAAACATAATTTAAAACATCATGCAAAGACATTTCTTATTCTTATGAAAAGAGAAAAAAACATTATTAATGAGATATTAAAAGACTTGGAAATAGGTTTCTTTCTCTTTTTTTTTTTTAAATGCCTACAGCACCTGGTATTCTCAGGTGGTCTCCCATCCAAGTACTAACTAGGCCCAACCCTGTTTAGATAGGTTTCTTAACAACCATCAACTGCAACTAAAGCAGTCTTTACTTTTTTCCAATCATTTGAGTTTTTAAAAACAGTATCTACCTATAACTAGAACAAACCAAATATCTAATGACAGTCACTATAATACTTTAAAGAGCATGATTATACATAACTGCATTTCACCCCTACTGCTGATACTTGAGTGACTGGTCCTGAGTCTTTGATTTTTATTTTAATGTTATGAAGTGGATGGATTAACAGTAAGACTCCACCTGTTAGTCACAGAATACAAGAACAAAATGAAAATATAACATTAAAAAATAAAGATTAAACCATGTATGGACCCTGTGGGCAAAATAAGCATATAAACTTCTTGAAGAGGATTCTGTTGTTTTATAGATTGAAGAAAAGCATAAAACTATTTTCTTTTTTAGTTTTCCATCATTATATAAAACCCTAAGGAAAATGTAAGCATCAAATTCATTACACAGTTGACCCTTGAACAACATAGGCTCGAACCACGTGGGTTCGCTATATGTGGATTTTTTTCAATAAATACATACAGTGCTGTAAATATATTTTTCTTATATTTTCTTAAGAGCATTTTCTTTGCTCTAGCCTACTTTATTGTTAGAATACAGTATATAATACATATCAGTACGGTTTCTGGTTAATTGTAGGCTATTAAGTTTTGGGGGAGTCAAAAGTTGTATTGGGACTTTCAACTGCATGGGGGGCTGATGCCACTAAAACCCCACATTATTCCAGAGTCAACTGTAATGTTCCAATTAAGAATGAATTTTCCAGATGTCTAATATAATGAAAGAAAAATAATAGCTCGTATTCATTTTTTCTATTCACATCTCTTCAGAATCAAAAATGGTAACTATTTCGTGTCAATTGTACCAATTTAAAACATTTATTTGAAGCAACAGAAAATATAACATTTATTAAATGTCTTCATTCCAGAAGCTTACTTTTAAGTTCCCGTTTTGGGGACGGAATGCCTAACCCTCATTATCTCTTAGAGGTGGAAGCTTGGACATAGAGTCTTCTTTAACAAGATATGTGTTCTCTAAAGGGCAAAAAAAATTTCTTAGTATGTATATTTCTCGTTTTAGATTCAGAGTAAAGTCAGAGTTTACTTTTGCAATATGCAAACTTTACTTATTTATTCATTCATTCACTTTTAATTATTGTTTTCATTTGCACTGACAGTAAGACACCAAGGAGGGCAGCCTCGATGCAGAAAATTAGAGAAGTTCTATCTGTAGAGATTTTGGAAGCAACAATAAAACATAATAGAGGTTCATCTCTTCTTCTTATTCTTATGAGTCGGTTCTTGACAACAATGTCAGTGATAAACGCTTGTCCCTGCCACACGGGCCACTTCTCTCTCCCCCACTCCCCACCGCACTGCCCCGCGTGCTGATGAAAGAGGGTCCTACGGTACATTTGGACTCAGTGGGCCTCTTGTTCTTTCAGTTTTATGTCAACAAAACTGCCACAAATTAAAACGTATAATAAAATGCAAGTAAATTAGAAGTAAAATTATGATGTAATTACTTACGTTGTGAATAAATAAAAGCATACTTTAAAAAAAAAATTCTAGGTCTAAAAAGAAAATTACAGTTAATGACCTATTGAATGAAACAGTCTACCAGTGATGATAGCTTCTCAAAGTAAGTGTGCTGTAAAATAGCTAAATATTCAGATAACTCAAAATCTGTATTATTCATTTGCTGTTCTATTTTTACATGTTTGCAGTGAATATTTCATTTCAAAAATGCAAATATATGCATTGCCACTTTACCATTCTGTGAATGGCTGTTTATATTTTGTAGCTACTTGGAATATTTTCAAAAACCTTTATCTTAGACTTTCAGAATATTCTGAAAGCTGGAATAAACTCCTGAAAGCCTAGGGCATCTAGGCCCTGTCTGAAAAGGAATTCCAAGATGAAGAATTTGCATGGACATTTTAAATTAATTACCATATAAAATGTAATTAAAAAGCACCACTTATCATTTGAATAGCAGTTGGCAGAAAATATGCTTGTAGCCCTTATACAGCTTCTCTCAAAGAGAAAAGGGAATTCCAGAGGCCAATGTTAGAAACTATCAGCACTTTTGAATTAGCTATTTCTAAATACCTGGCAGATTCGTTGGTGGTTAACTTCTTAACAGAAACTGATTTAATAACTTATCATAATCTGTTGCTAGTTTAGAATGACATCTGTCTTATTAAATTCTGTGCACAAAAATCGTTTTTATAGTTGTTATATTAAAAATTTCAACCGTAACTAGACAAAGATTGATATGGGCATTAGTGCCTTCAATCTGAACCAGAGAAATCTCTTCTTTATTTTAAGGTCACTGTAATGATTTCTGTGACATTATGCCATTTTAGTAGAAAAGTAGAATTAGAAATGACAACTATTTATTTTTCATTTATCACCTCACTGCTCAAATTTATAATTCTATATATCACTTTCTTCTGTAAAATCTCTTTATCTTTTCAATTTATTTTTAAAATATTTATCCAGTTTGCCTTTCTTTTTGCTTTCTGTGTATGTTTTATTCTTATATCGAGCTCCTTGTCTCTTTTCCTGGGATATTGGTAGATCAGAAAATAGACTAGGGTGAATGGACCTTAAACAAGTAGTTTAATTACATTTTTCACAAAAAAGGTGTAGAGCATATTTTCATGTTATTTGACCATTTGTGAAAAAGTATTTCATAGTCTCATGTTATTTGACCATTTGTGAAAAATGGTCAAATAACATGAAAATATGCTCTACACCTTTAGAAGTCACAAGGAAATTTTATTTTAAATATTTTAAAAGGCTGAAATATTTTAATTTAGATAATAATCTTTAATTATTAAGAAAAACAATTAACTTTTTTCTAAGCAGCCTATTCTGTTTTCTGTTTTATTTTTCGATGTTTTTTTTTTAATAGACGATTATTTTAAAGCAGTTTTAGATTCACAGCAAAATTAAGAAGAAGGTACATAGATCCCCGGATACCTCTTGCTACCACAGAAGCATACCCTCGTCCATTATCAGCATCCCCTACCAGAGCGGGAGATTTTTACAATAGATAAACATACAGTGACACTTCTTATTCACCCAAAGACCAGTTTCCGCTTAGATTCACTTTTTTCAATGCTGTGTATTCCATGGGTTTAGGCAAGTGTATAATGATATGCATCCATCATTATAGTATCACGCAGAGTCGCAGAGTATTTCATTGTCCTAAAAATCCTCTGCGCTCTGCCTCTTCATTCTATTCTCCCTCCCCACCCAACCCCTAATGACCAATGCTTTTTTTCATTGTCTCTATAGTTTTGCCTTTTCCAGAGTGTCATATAGTTGGAATCATACAATACATAGATTTTTTCAGATTGGCTCCTTTCACTCAGTAATATACATTTAAGTCTCCTCCATGTTATTTAATGGCTTGAAAACACATTTCTTTTTAGGGCTGAAAAGTATTTCATAGTCTCGTGAATGTAAAAGGGGATATACAGTAAACCTGATAAGCTCAGAAGGGCCTTATGGCAGGCCTGACAAGCTCAGTGACCAAAAGTAACCACACAGGATATTCTGATTACAAATCTCTAACTGGGCAGGTCATTGAGGGTAGTCACTTCCAAGGCCTACAGCTTCCTTAGCAAAGGTCAATCATTATCTTAAGTGAGTTCTGTCCATTTTTTTCTTATGTATCTTGGATAACATATTCTTGAAATGCCATAGTAATTTTCTTCTCCTATTCCTCGAAGGCATGACTGCTGCCACCAGAGTAGATGAGCACGAGACCACAGAACCCTTCATTGTTGTCCTGCTCCCCACATACCATCTCTATGTGCTGTAAATATTAAAGAACAATCTTGTACCCACCAATGTGAAAGAAAAATGTTTCTCCACTTTACCATCTTTCCAATCCGTACAGAGTTCCCGACTATGCTTTCTACTGCCTCCTTCATCTACTACCAATGGGTTTTATGTACCTTCCTTACATCTTCTCCTCCGATTCTAATGTATAAAAGAACCTGCAAAACTACCATTCTCCAGAGCATTTGAGATCTTGCTCCCTGGCATATGTTGTCTGTTTGGCTCAAATGAATTGATAAAAATTCTCTACAGGTTTGACATTTTTACACTGACAGTCTGAATGTACCACAGTTTATTTATCCAGTCATCAACTAAAGGGCATCTGGGTTGCTTCCAATTTTTGACAATTATAAGTAAAGCTAATGTAAACATTCCTGTACAAGTTTTTTGTGGACATAAATTGTCAACTCCTTTGAGTAAATACCAACAGGCATAATTGCTGTATCATGTGGTAACAGTATGTGCAGTTTTATAAGAAACCGACAAACTGCCTTCCAAAGTGGTTGTGCCATTTTTCATTCCTACCAGTAATGAATGAGAGTTCCTGTTGCTACATCTTCACCAGCATTTGATTTTGTCAGTATTGTGGAATTTGGCTAAATAGGCTTGTAGTGGCATCTTACTGTTTTAGTTTGTATTTTCCTGATGACATAAGGCATTAAGCATCTTTTCCTATGCTTATTTTCCATCTTTATATCTTAATTTGGTGAGGCATCTATTAAGGTCTTTGGACAATTTTTTAATCAGGTTGTTTGTTTTCTTATTAAATTTTAAGAGTTCTTAGTTTATCATGAATAAAAGTCCTTTATCAGATAGGTCTTTCAAAAATATTTTCTCCCAGTCTGTGGATATCTTCTCATTCTCTTGACAATGTCTCTTGCAAAATAACAAAAATAATTTGAATGAAGTCCATCTTGATCATAGTCACCACCATAACCAAGATCATCTAGATTTTTCTCCTATGTTATTTTCTAAGATTTTTGTAGCTCTGGGTTTTACATTTAAGTCTGTGATCCATTTTGAGTTTAATTTTGGGAAAGAGGTAAAGCCTCTGTGCGTGCGTATGTATGTACGTATGTATGAATTTTTTCATGAGAATGTCCTTTTATTTCAGCAATGTTTGTTGAAAAGACTATCTTTGCTCCATTGCATTGCCTTTGCTCCTTTGTCAAAGGTCATTTAACTGTACTAATGTGGGTCTGTTTCTGTTTCTGGGTTTCCTAATCTGCTCCATTGATCTGTTTGTTCTTTCAAACAAGAGGATCAGGATGGCATTGAATTCATAAATCAGGTTGGGAAGAAGTAACATCTTGAAAATACTGAATCTTCCTACCGATGAACAAGGAATACCTCTCCATTGTTTAGTCCTTTGATTTCATTTATCAGAATTTTGTAGTTTTTCTCATACAGATGTTGGACATATTTTGTTAAAGTTATAGCAAAAAAGCTTCATTTTGGAGAAGTGGTAATATAAATTATACTGTATGTTTTTAATTTCAAATTCTATTTGTTTATACTTTTGTATATAACAAAATCACAAAATGTTACCACAGGTTTACAAAGAGACAGGGAAGTAAATGTTGCAGAAACTCACCATCTCAACCTTGATCACATCTGCCTTGAAACCCAGCTTCAAACAGCTGTATTCAATGAGCATCTCTTGGAGCCTGCCAAATAGTAAAGGGCTCCTTTTCCCACTATACCATTTTCCCTCCCAGCACCATTCAAAGACTGACCTTATTTATTCCTCTTGCAGCAATGTTGAAATGGAGGTTTAGAGCAAGTTCTCTCCATTCTTTACTGTCATACTAGCGTTAACATAACTTTATGGTCACCTAGAGCATTTTATTGCAATCATTTGTTTATCTGTCAATGATTCCTAATCTACAGGGAAGAAACTTAGGCAATGTGTATGAAAGAGATTTCTTTCTAGCTTCTCACCATTAAACATGATGTCAGCTGTAGGTTTTTGTAGATAACCCTTATCAAGTTGAGGAGGTTCCCCTCTTCTGGTTTACTGATTTCAATACTTCTCAATCAAAGAAAAAACATGAATATCCTCAAAAGTAATTTTATAGTATACTATTAAAACAAGTATTACAAATAAAGAAAAACCTACTAAAAACCTAAAAGAAAAAAACTATTAAAAACCTAAACAAGCAAAAAAACTGTTATTTATTATATCCACTTTTGCCTCTCATAATACCGTTTTGTATCTATTTGTGTTTCTGTAATTTTGCAAATGGTTTGAGAATGGTTATCATTTAATGTAATTCTCTCATTCAAGTAGTACAGCCATCCAAAATTTGTTTGGAGTCCTTATAAAAGGCAAAGTAAATAAAGGTACATTTTATTTTTGTTTTAAAGTTTCATTTTTATAGTAACTTGAAAATAATATTACCAAGTAGTTATTTCTACACACTTTCTACATGTTAAATTTATCATTGCAGAAATATTATTTTAAAAAGGAATTACAACACATGATGAAGATAAAACTCCTGTTTAATCAATGAGTCTCATTATAGACAATAAATAATAAAATTACAGCTTAACAGGATGCATAGATTTCAAATGATACCCTTCATGTGTAGTGCGGCAGGAAAACTAGCCCAGAGGGATCACACTCCCCAGCTTATTAAGTTATTCTTAGCTAATTTCATATTTGGCTACAATTAGAGACAGTTTATTATTTCAGGTTTGCAACAGTCAGACATCTGTAAAACCTAAAATTTTATTTTAAAGTCTTTATAAATATAAACATGTGTTTCCCTAGTTGAAGTTGGGGGAAATGGCAAGATAGTCAGCACTTGCTGGAGGCCTACAAGGTACTATATCCTAGGCTAGTTCTCTTGTGTTATCTAACTCAATTTAACAAACACCTTTGGCAATGAGCAAATCTGCTCTCATATTTACAAGTGATGTCGATGAGGTAAGCATCACGAAATCTCATTCACATCTTACTATTAGCCGAAGTACTGCATATGAAAGTCAAATGCATTTTATCGTGTTTCGATTGTCCCATTTGATGATTATCTACTTATTTTGCTGTCTGTGAGGCAATGCAAATATTTATATAATCAACCTAATTTTTGATGATTCATAATAGAAGAAATATTATAGTACACTGGAAATTGGCTGGTCAGCCTTTTAAAAGTTGTGAATACTTTCACATATGAAAATCTCTCTTACACACAGTTTAGATTATCAGGATGAATATAATTGATTGATTATACCCAGTTGTTTTCTTTCTCTTTTAAAATTACAATAAAAAGTAAATAAATAAAATTACAATAAAATAACATTAAATCACTAAAAGTTATAAAACTATGGTAAACAAAACAGAAGACTGATCACATGAACAATTTTAATTGAACTGGACTATAGTAACTGGATAAGAGTAGTGAATAATTTACCAGGCAGTGCAAAAGTAGTCTAGAATGTTCCCAAAGCATGATGCAGCTTAGAAAAAAAGCTGATTTCCCCTGAAGAAAAACCAGAGTCTAAACATTCAAGGATGTCAAGTATGACTGAGGGTATGGAGATGAGACTAAAACATAGAGCTAAATTCAGAGAAATTAACTGAAAGTTTTCATTTGAATCGCATTCCTATCTCTAAGATTCACACCCTGCATGGTACTCCAGGGTTAACCCCCCAAGCAAGATAATTCAGAGTTCACTGCTGAAGAAAGTGAATGTTCCAAAGAAAAGTGGTATGAATGCTGGTATTTGACTGTCTCCCTTTCACCTTGCTCCTAGATCTGCCCACTAAACCAAAGATGAACAAGAAACAGACACACTTGCATAATTTAGGGCTGCCAACCACCTTTTTATATCTTTATTCTTACGTATGAATGGAGAGCAAAATGTCTCAACATTTTATAAGTTATCACCATGAACTCAAATAATTAGTGACAAAAAGAACAAAGGACAAAAAAATAAAGGCATTCTAATCTCAGAAATATTTAAGAGACAACGTAACCAAAAAAAATAATAAAGGACCAATCATGAAATAAATCAAAGATCTAGAAAATTATAAATAAATTTCCAAAATAAAACAAAATGAAGTTAAAAAAATTTCAGAGAGTTTGGAAAATGTAATCAAGAAAAGCTCTCCAAAAGTTAGAAGTCAAAGAAACCAGAAGTTATGAAAGATAAAAGATATTATCTTTATATGATGCTATATACCTGAATACTTAGTTCTAGAAAGATAAAAATTCAGCAAATTACCCATCCTTTTTACCACCAAATAGCAATACATTTCTCAAGAGCTGCAGTTCATTAGCATCTACTAGGCACCTGGTAAATGAATGAAAAATAAAACCATCAAAGTATATGACTAAAAATTTTGAAAATGCTGACCCTAAAGGAAAGAAACTAACACTTTAAGAGAAGAAAAAATAATTTAGAATGTTTAACAATAAAATTTTTAAAAAATGCAAGGATGTATAAAAGCTTTACCTCTTACAGCTAACCTTTTGGAAATTATCTAATCGTGTTTTCTTACAAAGTGTGGGAGAATCCCTACCCTTACCAAAAAACAAAACAAAACAAAACAAAAAATAGGACAGTTTAACCTAATAAGTAACTTCCCTAAAGCCACACAGCTGTCTGAGTCTTCATCAATTTTGGAGAATCACTTTCACTATTATTTTGGAAATATATCACCCATCGGCTCCTCAACTTCCTGTGCAGGGCCATAAGGCCAGTTAATGGGTTCATGTGTAGGCACTCATTAAGTTCAGCCAATCAGAATATTGCCCAGGTTGGACCCTAGTAAGATTCAAACTCAACACGTTTGCTATTTTTAAGCAACAAAGTATCAAGATGTTCACACTTGATTCCATATTCTGATTTGTTGTTTGGAAACAAATAAATCTAGTTGGCTGCATAAAAGAAGAATGAGACAAAAGCTCAGAAAGAAGAGGGATAGAAAAAAAGAAGAGAGAAATCTGGTAGTGAGTGACTCCCTGAGTCCAGTTTTTCCAGAGAACTAATTATACCCTGGGGCTTTGATTCTGTGAGATATTTTGATATGTCATTAATATCTTTGCTTTCTTCTTAAGTTGAATTTATTTGGATTATATGTGTGAAGTCATAAAAGAGTTATGAATTTTTAGACAACATAGCACTATTCCAGCATAACTTAATTCTTAAACATAGGCAGCAATTAATGTTACAAATGTTTTATATAATGAAAGTTCTTAAAGAATGGACAGTTTTTCCCCTAAGTGTCAGAAGCCTTAAAAGAGAAAATTCACAAACCTCTATAATTATTAATATTATTAATATTTTCCTTTTAATATATTTGTATGCAAGTGTATATTAATTAGTATTCTGTTTCTCAGTCATAGTTTGCTTCTTTGTATTAAAAGAAATGAACAAAATATATACATTCCATAAAATAATTAAAACTAGTCATGAGATTTCAGTCATTGACTATTGGCTTCAAATGCTCCAAATTACAAAACTAATTTGCCAAACCTGAGATGAAATGTCAAAGGGCATGACCAATTATCTGTGACATTTCATTTGTAGTTAAGGCTATAAATTGTTCATGATGAACTCTTGAAAAAGATGCTTAAATGTCAAATACTAGAGTTGTAAGTTCTACATTAATTGCTACTTTTCTAATCTATACTTTTTCACATTTGTAATCCTTCTACCATTTATCGTAATCTAGGTATATTTGACTCCTTACACTTTTAATTCATGTTTGGATACATAACAGAAAAATAATAATGAATGTAGTAGTAATTGACCAGAAAGAGTTAAAATGAATACATGATTTGATAACATTGACCATAACTTAATTCATAACTTAATTCATTCAAACTCATTGTCAAAGAAAATATGAAATAACCAACTAAGTTTCAAAATATATAATAAAAACAATTGTAGACATATTGTTAGACACAGTTGAACTGGAATCTGACTTTTACTTGTGCCTGTAGTTTACATGTTCCTCATGGAAGAGTGACATTTGACTTGATATATGATAAAATTTGGTAAAATTAATTGCTATTAACCTATTAACAATCTTGGACAATTACCATTTGATGTGTGTCTTAAACAAATTAGTATATCTTGCTAATTTTTGGAGAATCCTTTTATTAGGAGTACTGCTGTTAAGAATTTCCTCAGTTAAATTATAGGAAGGTTTATAATGTTTTATAATGAAAAGTTCCATTTTATGTTTTGACACCCTGCTAAATTTATCATAAATATTTAATTCAAAATCAATCATAATCTTATTTTGGAAGGTATTAACAAAATGATTTGTAAGTTTATATAGGAGAAAAAACATGAAATTATAATATATGTTAAAGGGATGTTTCAAGGTGTTTTAATGTTTACATAATAGGCTTTCCATTTTTTTTAAAAAAAGCTCATTTTATCACTTATACAGAATGATTTCCAAATAAAAACTCTTCCAAATATAAAAACAAAAAATATGAGAACACTCAGAATTGAGGAGTTATTTTAAAGCAAGAAAAGAAAACCAGAAGTTTTAAAGAAAAAGAATGACAACCTAGACTGCATAAATATTAGAAAATTTAGCATATTAAAGTCCATCCTAAGTAAAGTTAAAAGGCAAATGGTAAACTGCAGGAAAATATTTGCTTCGCATGGTGAATAAGAGAAACATAAAATCACCATGATACAAAGAAATTCTTCAAATTATTTAAAGACATATCCAATAAGAAAAAGCAAAGAAAAACCTAAAGAATTGTTCCTGCCATGGCACAGAAACTTTAAGCTTCAATTTCAAAATAAACATCTAAAATGCCAAATATTTTTAAATGCAGATATAAAATGTATACGGGTATATTTATTTCCTAGTATATTTTGCAATTTTCTTAGAGGTCTCAGATTTCACAACCTTCAGTTTCCTCTCCTTTTCTTCTACATCTCTTTTTCTTCCTTCTCGCTTTCATCTATTTCAGCATTGCAAATTCCCTTACTTAAGCAGCAGAGCAGAATATTATTAACTGACCTATGCTAATTCTTTTATAATTTCTTATTCTTATAAGGAACAGGTTAAGCTTTTTTATTGCATTAAATTATATAATCAACAGAAACTGAAATGATTTTATTTTAGATATCAGCATAACTGCTTTATAATAGTTCGCACAAGAGTAAATTATTATTATTTTTAATTGGGTATCAAATAATTGGAACTAAAGCATCTGGTAGAGATTTGAATTTATGAGAGACTCTATTAGTGCCCTCACACACACTTTGATACATGCGACCAGATTTGGAACACTTATCTGCTAGGAGAACTTGGTCAAATGAAAGGGAACCGTTAACTTTCCCTTATCTCTATTTCTTTCTTCTTCAAGATCTGTTCAACTCTGAGTTAGGGATGGGGTCAATTAGCTTGTTCAGACTTGACACTCTCTCTCTCTCTCTCTCTCACACACACACACACACATACACACACACACACACACATGCACACACACTTTCCTCAGAATAAGGTCATGCTTTCTGGCTAATTTATTCTCAATTCTACTTACGAACAAACTATTTATTATATTTGCAAATCTTTAAATAAGTAGAACGAACATGTATTTTTTATCTTGAATGTCTTTAAATGATTTTAATATGGATATAAACATGTAGCAAATTTCTCTAACAATTTATATAGCTTTATAGAATGCCTCAGGAATTTGAAAATTATATGCAAAAGTGTTAAAAAATATATTTACAGCACCTAACTTTAGGAAATGTGCTGAAGATGCATTAATAATTCTTGTAACTTTCTCAAATTTCTTTAGAAATGCTATCATCAGTTCTACTTTGAGGAGATACATTTTTAAAATAATTCAAAAGTATCATCAATCACATTAGCAACTTCAAATGTGTACCTTTAAGTTGGCCTAAGGTTCACTGGCTTTTTCAATTACTTGTATATTTTATACCTATGGCTATACCTTTCTTTCTGTTTCCACTTTGAAAAAAAAAAAAGTTGTTCAGGTATTTCTGAGGCATTTGTAAAATGTTAGATAGGATTCCAACACTATTTCTGTCAGAGACAAAAAGAAAAATATAAAACTTCAGAGGTAGATAAGACCCATGTTGAATTGCTTTCTTTCAGAAGGGTTTTAAATATGTTTCTCGATGCAATAAAACATGTATATGTTTTTGGATAGTAAAACCATCTCTTTTACCCTCTAGACACACACATGAACTTTATTTTTGCTATAAGATTCTTTTTAATCATTGCTGTAGAGTTATGCGTGATTTTTATCTATTTCTAAATTTTATGATATGCTCCTAGAAAGCTGAATGACAGTTCCAGATATATCTGTTTCTGCCCTTTTCTTTTCAGAAAATAAAAGTATTCATTACTTCTCTTTAGCGGGAAGGAGAAAGGAGAGAGAGGTTACAATTACGGTTCACTGAAATGCTGACCCAAAGCAAGGCTGTATGAACTATGAAACCAGAAGGACAGAGTAAATATGAAGTGTGTGAATAAGGCCGATGGGTTTTAAAGGGGTGGAACATATAGGCACAATTAAGGCTTGAGAGGCTAAACAAAGTTTGAAATTATAAAAATAAAGCAGTTTCAAGTGATAAAGTATTTCTGATGTGACAATGCTTTGCATCTTAGAAGAATATGAGAGATAATATTCCAGAATAAGACTCTGCACATAGACCAAAGGGCAAGAACATTTATTTTTAATCTTCATAGCTCCAGCAAGTTCATAAAGAGGGAAAGTAGGCAAATGTATTCATCATTTTATCCTCTGATATTAATTCCCTGAGGAAGAAGTATATTTGACCATAGTGTGGGCATGTTGTGAAAGAATTACTCATTCAGATCTGATCAGCTATCAACATCTTAGTGTGGTCACATTGTTTTAGAGATAAATTCCTAAAGGGCTTTAGGGAAAGGCTAAGCGTCAGTCTGGATCATCATATGAGTTGGTCTGGAATAATCTTAGATACATTTCTAAGATTCTTTGAGCCTGATCTGCCATAGGTCAATTTTCTCACTCACTTTCCTTTATATAAGAGGCATAAGTAGGCAGCTGTAACTTCCTGGTCCAGAAGATGATAAATGAACCTTTTTATTTTAAACTGCTTCCCCTGCACATCTTTTTAATGTAGCTAGATCAAACTAACAAGCAATGAAATTTTAAAGGCTTTCATGCACGCCAACTGCCCAGTGGTCACTGGGGTCTTCTTCACATTAGTTTGAATGCATTAATCTGTTTTAGTTCTCTCCCGGCACTGTTGAAATCCCACTTTGACTTCAGTGTACCCTTACGCTTTATTAGTAGGGCAGTGTGCATGCACAGATATGCAGCTGTACTATTTAATTCACAGTTAAAAATAACTATTATCATTTAAATTTTTGAAGGTTTTATGATAACATTTTCTAAAAAAACAATGGTTTGATTATTTGCAAACACACTGGACAAACATTAAGAGAAGGAATTATTTTTCTATATCAGAATTTGTATACTTTAAAGGGGGAAATTTTCATCTAAAGTAGATAAGAAGTAATTTATATGTGCTCATGTAAAGTTCATAGGAAAATATTTCTCAGAGTTATTTTTTTACAAATAAAAAAGACAGTGTAAAAAATTAATCGCGATTTAAAATTAATTTTAAATCTTTAGTTCTTTACTGTAAGCACTAATTATGTGTACAAAAATTGAAAAAAAATCCAGCTGACTTTAAAGCTTTTATACTTAAAATATTATGAGTTACTTAAATTAAGTCTAAGCAACACTTTAACATACTGTTAATCATATTTACCTTTAATTTAATACCTCAGAGTAATCTGACATTGCAAAATAAGAAAACAGATTGTATAACTGAATCAATACATTTTAATTATTTTTATGTTGAGCAATTGTTAACACCAATGTGAAGCACAAAACACCTTGGGAAGGTATTATTCATTTTCTTCATATACCCCTGCCAGTTTACTTCAGGACTCCAAATCTGTGCTGTGTGATAGTCATTTTCTAGCTCACCCTAATTTTGTTAGTGGGCTTCAATAGGTAGAGCAAGTACCACTATATTGGAAAGCAATTGCTTTGGTGTGGGGAAAAACGCCATGAAAAGAAAACTAGACTGCACTGAAGCATCAACGAGAAGCAATAACTGTTCAAACATGAGGAACTATAGAATGTATTATTAAATATGATTGTCATTTCCCCCTTAGTGTTTTTCTAAAAAGGATAAAGTTTCTGAGGTGGGAAGAGAAAATAAGTCCTCTAATGAGCTTGGTGCCTTTTATGCATATTTTAAAACATTTTATTTAAAAATAAAATATAGATTCAGAAAACTGCGCAAATAAATGTGTAGTTAAATTAATAACCAAAGAAAAGCACCCTTTTGGTTTTTAAAAAATATAATGGCCCCTTTCTTCCCCAGCCACCCAGATTAAGAAATAAAACTTTGAGAGCTATTCCAGACACTCTTCCATGTGGCCATTCCAATCATAAATCCCTCCTTCCCACTAAAGTAACTAATATCTCCATTTTTATAGCAGCCACTTTTTTGAGTTTCTTTATATTTTTACTGAAGTTATATCTCCACACACAATAGTTTAGTGTTTCCCTTTCATAAAATTTCATATATCTTTTAAGTTACTACAAATTATTTTCCATATATAAAATGAGATAGACATACTGGTTTGGATAGGATTTAGTCAGGTTACCAGATGCCAAAATCCCCAAAATAATGATGCCCTATGAAACATGTTTATTTGTCATACACAAAAAAGAGCTGGAGATAAATACCATCGACTCCTTTGACCTCACTGACTGCTTTCCCTTCCTAGATTATGGTCCAAGAGGGCTACTCAATTTCTGGCGATTGCATCTGCAATCCAGGAGCCCGAAGTTACAAGGACAAAAAAGTATGTCCTCCCCCGCTTTAGAAAGAATTCCCACACACTTCTCTTTGTAGAGTACTGGCTGGAACTTAGTCGTATTTCCACTTCTAATTGCAAATCATTCTGGATAATATAATTGGCATTCAGGAAGACTCTCCATGCTCATAAAAATTCTATTACAAAGGGCTACTAGAATTCCCTAAAGCTGACTGTACCTTGAGCTATATGCACACTATTTCTGCCACATAGGGAATCCCTCCGTGAAAAGAACCCACCAAAAATGTTTTCTAGTAACTCCATGCAGCTAAAATTAAGTATGTCTAAGTAAGTCCTGTTCATCAGGCCTAGAGAAATTATCTCCAGTCAATATATCATGTAAGAGTAAGGATAAAAAATCAGTAAAACAAATATTTTCCATTCAGAGAGGAAAGAATGGAAAATACATAGCCTTCATAAGTCAAGAGCTATTATGAAATATGCAGAGATGGGAAGAGTGAGGAATAGCTCTCTTGGTGATGTTCCTATGTTTCCCCACGTGCAGGGACCTGATCCTGCTCCCTGGGTGAAAGAAAATCTATTAACTGCCTTGACTGCTGGATTTGCATTTTGTGATTTTCTTCCTTGCCTTAAATTTTCCATGACCACACCTTTTAAGAGTCACTTCCTTCTTGCGCATCTATGGGATCCTAGATATTGCTTAAAAACATTGACAGACCAAACACTTTTCTTTCAGATATAATTCCCTCATAAGCTTCGCAGGCTTCAAGCTATTTCCTTCTGTGGAATTTCACTTCTATGTGAACACATTCAAAGACCTAATATGTAAATTGTTTTAAGCTTGAAAATGCTTGTGTTTCACTTACTAGACTGATCTTCGTCCATTTTTCTCTATCAACTTAGTGACCATTGCTTTATGGACACAATGGATTTTAGATGAATCCCTCAATCCAAATTCAGATATTAACGTGATTCTATAGAGATTCCTGGGATTAAATTTGGGGGAAAGCAGTGGGAATAGAGTAACATTTTGAAGACCTCATGCATACACTACCTAAATGAACAGTGGTTATTCATTTTCCTGATTGGATTTAAGCAATAGAAAGATATGGGATTGGTTCATATTTGGCTATAGAGTCTGTCTGCTGAGGTTCTGATATAATTACAAATGGGTTTAACTGCAATGAAGATGCTAAATTGATCTTACCATCTTCTGTGTACATGTTTTTTGGTAACAGCTCAAGAAGCAAACTGAGAAAAATTTGTTTTTCAATTATAAAATATAGATTAAAAGAAATACTCTCTCCCTGATGTTTAAGAAAATAGATCTCATCCAGGTTTTTGAGGGAAACTAAGAAACAAAGTTAGTTATTAACAATCTGCAGTTTGTCATAGGAAATATTTAAAATAAAATATAATACAAACTGCCTACTGTTTCCAAAAATTAAGTACAGAACACATAAATTTGAAGATATATTTTCTCCTGGGACAAGTTTTAGAATTAGAAGTCATAGAAACATAGATCTTAGCTGATTAACTGAGGCATTTTTCCTCCAAAATTATAATCCTAGGAAAATTGCCTTATAGGCCTTATGTAGACTTTATGTTTCTCTCAAGCTGGGACCTAATAATTCTGTCACATAACTAAATGTCTTTAGTGTAATAAAGTAATTGAGACAATATTTTAATAACCATCACTATTTAAAGTCTCTTTCTACAGGTACACAATACAATGCAAAATGATAAAGTAGTACCTTAGATCCTTTTTCTTTAAAAGAATTTAAAAGTTTTTGAAAGCTCTATACTTTCCTCCCTCATAATTCTAAAAGTATGGTATTTTTTCATACCCCTTCTAATATTTATAAGAGTGTATATGAAAGGAACTTTAGATTTTGACCTCTTGGCTAGTATTTAACCAAAACTAAAACCAACCTTGATTTTAATTTAGTTTGGAGAAGTGAAGATCAAGGGAAAAAATGATATCCAATTTTAAATAAGTAGAAAGAATCAGACAGAGAGTCACATACACGTGTGTGCATCCTCTCTCATATACACAGATGATTAAGTTCTTCTACGTAGCCTTGAAGGATAACGGTGACCTGGGATGACCAAGGTGACTAGATAACAAAACTGAGTGTGAATGCAAAAGCGAGTTATTTTGTGTTCAGTACAGTAAAGAACTCAAACAGCAAACAAATGTAAATACTGCTTTTTTCATCCAAATAGTTAAGTAAAAAAATAACGAAACCAATTTCAACCCTATAATGTAGTATTATAGTATATTATACTTCAGATATATACTTTGCAGTGATTATCTGATAGTCATTTTTACATGTGTACACTAATACTATATATTCATATCCTATCCTTTAGCATGTTTTTAATTTTAATAGCTAATATTTAAATATAAACTATTATGACTTGGACATATAGCTTATCTTATTCAACTATTCTCCTACCATTATTATAAATTTAGTGTATATGTAAAGCTGCCCTAATGAAGAAATAGGCCTAATGTAACTAAAACAAAGTAGAAAATAACACTATCTCATGTAACAGTTTAGAAAATACACAGGAGTTACAGGACAGGTTTGGAACCACGTTCTTATCTTGTTACTCAACTCTCCCTTACAGATTTATACTTATCTGCATGATTGAAGCTGTGTCAATTCTATAAATGAAGAAATGGAGGTGGAGGAAAGACAATTAGAGGGCATAAAATTTCCACCTAAACAAGGAGAATTTTGTCTCTAGTTTTCCTGCCATGGAGAAACTAAAGTTATCATTATAGATGAAGAAATCAGCAAATCTGGGGAAGATTCAATGGTTCTCTGCTATACTCTGTATCTTTATCATCAAATTATCTGTGCACACAGTTCTCACACAGAATACATGCACACCATCTCCATTGGCAGTAACCCATTGTCCCACAAATTCATACAGCTCAGACTTCAGTACTTCTGGCTGATGAACACACCCTCCATCAAGTCCAGACTGGGCCACCGTGACCTGGGTTACCATCAACAAAAAAGACAAGATATCTGCCCACCATACACACACACAGTAGGTAAAATGGTGGGTAGGAAAAGCAAAACGGCAATAATAATTTCCACATACTAAAGGGAAGAACAGGGGATACACAGTAGTGAGACCCAAGGAAATCCCTGACCAAACAATGAAGTGCCTTGGTTACACCTTTTTAAATCCCATGATTCTTCTCTTTGGATATAACTTCCTTGTTCTTTTCGTCTATGACTTAAGCACTGTCCACTTCTTGATTTTTTATTGTGCAGTTTCCCACATGGCCATCTCTGAGATGTGTGACTGTGAACCCCTTCTGAGTTTGCAAGATTTGCAAACAGTTTTTGGAAGTGTGGGTTTGAGGTCCAGGTAGTCCAGCCATTTGGTTTCTTTGATAATATTTTTAACACTCATTTTTTCACAGGAACAAACCTAAACTCACTATGATCTTTCTACTTATTTTCTCAAACTTTCCGTTTTATTTTACAACTTCTGTCTTCTCCTCTAGTTTACTAGCAGAAACCTCGAGGCCATCTGAAACAAGCCTAAGAAAATAACACCTGATTCTGACATTTTATGGTCCACAGGATCATCCACACACCCAGGATACATGGCCCTGTTTTTCAAAGCTGACATAGCTCCTCATTCTTAGAAAAGTGATAAGAGAAAAATGATAAGTAATTTCTTCTTAGATATGTAATGTGAAATATGTGAACATTGTTTCTGCTCATATTCTGTTAAAAAGAACTGACTCAAAAAGCAGATTTCATTTAAAAAGAAAGCTAGAAAATTTAGTCTCTACTTGGATGGCCTTGTACCCAGAAAAAAAAACGTAATATGATAATGGAAGAACAGATTTAGGGAAATATTAGATAGTATGTCTCAATTGGTATCTAAGTTATTTCTTTTTCACTTATTATCAATAATGCTATAATAAATTTATGAAATTAGTTTACTAAATATTTGAAGAAGATATTTTTAAAACAAAGCAGAAAAACATTTTGATGTTTTTAACATTATTTTTAAATTTCATATTAATATTTTTTCAACAGTCTTTGGCTTGGCAATATATCCATATCTATAAACGATAAAAGATGGGTCTTCATTAATGATCTAATTAGCAAACACTAGATTACTACTGAGATTACACATTTTTCATGTGTGTTAATTAATTGACTTAGAATATGTTGTTAGTATATTTCTTAAAGATGTGTGTGAGATATTCACATAGGATAGTTATTTTTATCAGTTTTCAATTATCCATTTTATGTTATTGGTTATATTTTATTTCCAATTGTGAAATTTGGCAGTTTTCCTTTACATTTTTTTTCTCTGTAACATTTAGATTAAAATGTTTTCTTCCCCCCCCCCCATTTGAGCTGCATTAATAATATCAAAGTCTGCTACATAACATATTCTATTTTGAAAGATTTACTGGATGGTGAACTAAATAGATATTATCTACAATTGTCAGTCGGTAACTATAATATCATGATTAATTTAATACATATTTGCCCACATAGGCATAGTGCCTACTATTTTATATTCAATTATCCAGGTAAGAATTGAAACCTTTGCAGGACTCAAGTTGAATCTTTGTCAGCATATGTTGTTTACGCTCAGCTTCTATACAGCTATCTTCTAAATGTGTTCAGGTACTAAAAACAAACAATCAAACAAACAAACAAACACCCTACCTCAGATACCATGTTAGAGGGCAGATGATGTATGCTGCTTTGAGTGAAGTTCCTAGTATTGGTTAGCTTTCCAAAATTCACTAGGGAGATTATAAGATTAGTGATTAGAATGGGAATAGAAGTTGGCCAACTTCTGAAATCTTGCCAGGATTTTAAAAACTTATGAAAGTAATATATATTTACTACAGAATGTAAGAAAATATAAAACCACAGTCAGAAAAACAAGGCATGGCAACATCTTGTAGAAGGTTGCTTCAAAGAGATTGTTTATTAACTGTAAGCTACTGAATATGTTCTTTAATGGCTAGTGGTCAGTTACCTTATCTTTTAAAAGTGGATATTAAGAGTAAGTTAATCTTGGATATCAGCCCCTTACCTGAGCCATTGTCTATAAATATCATTTCCCATTCAGTTGGTTGCCCCTTTGTTTTGTTGATGGTTTATTTTGCTGTGCAGAAGCTTTTTTGTTTGATATAGTCCCATTCATTTATTTTTCCTTTTATTTCTCTTGTCTTTAAGGTTAAATTCATAGAATCCTCTCTAAAACCAACGTTCATGAATTTAGTACCTATGTTTTTTCCTTTGCAATTTATTGTTTCAGGTCTTGTATTTAGTTTTGTGATCCATTTTGAATTAATTCTGGTTTATGGTGACAGAGAGTAGTCTAGTTTCATCCTTTTGTATGTGGCTTTCCAATTTTCCCAGCACCATTTATTGAAGAGGCTTTCTTTTCTCCATTATATATTTTTGGCTCCTTTGCCAAAAATAATTTGCCCATATGTATGTGGGTTTATTTCTGGGCTCTCGATTCTGTTCCATTGGTCTGTGTGTCTGTTTTCCTGTCAATACTATGCTGTTTTGATTATTGTTGCTTTGTAGTATAATTGAAGTCAGAAAGTGCGATACCTCCAATCTTGTCCTTTTTTTCTCAGGATTGCTTTGGCTATTCAGGGTCTTTTGTGATTTCATACAAAATTTGATGATTTTTTTTGTTCTAGTTTTTTAAAAAATGGCATTGAGATTTTCATAGGGATTGCATTAAATCTGTATATTGCCTTGGGTGATATGGCCATTTTAACTATGTAGATTCTTCCAATCCAATACACATGGAATATTTTTGCATTTTTTTGTGTATCTTCTTCAATTTCTTTAAATAATGTCTAGGGGCTAATATCCAAATTATATAAAGAACTCATAAAACTCAACGATAACAAGAAAACACCATCCGATTAAAAAATGAGCAGAGAACCTGAACAGAACTTCTCCCAAGAGGACATATGAATGCCCAACAGACATACAAAAAGATGCTCAACTTCACTAGCTATTAGGGAAACGCAAATCTAAACCATAATGAAATACCACCACACACTTATAGAATGACTATCAACAACAGGACAAGTAAAAACAAGTGTTGGAGAGAGGTTATTGGGGAAAAAGAGACCCTCATATACTGCTGTTAGAAATGTAAATTGGTACAGTCACTATGGAAAATAGTATAGAGGTTCCTCAAAATATTAGGAATAGAATTACCATATGATCCAGCAATTCCTCTTCTGGATATCTATCTAAAAAAATTAAAAACATTTATCCATAAAGATATATGCACCCCAATGTTTATAGCAGTGGCCAAGACATGGAAACAGACATGGGAATGTCCTTTGATAAATGATTAAAGAATATACGGTACATATATACATGGAATATTATTTAGCCATAAGAAGAGATGAGATACTGCCATTTGTGAAAACATGAATGGATCTTGAGATAATCATGCTATCCTATCCAAAATAAGTCAGATGGAACGTGTTGAGAACCATATGATTCCACTCATATGTGAGATACAAAACTGCAAGCAACAAAGGAACAAGACAAACAGAACACTCCTAGAGACAGAGAACGATGTAGTGGTTCCAGATGGAAAAGGGGGAGGTGGGGAGGTAGATAAGGGTAAATTGGGTCAAAGTATATGGTGATGGAAGACTTGACTTTGGGCAGTGAACGCACATGCAATATCCAGATGATGAATTATTGAATTGTACACTTGAAGCCTATATAATTTTATTAACTTGTCACCTCAATAAATTTAATTAAAAAAAAATAAGTTCATTTTGTGCTTTATGTAATAAATAAATATTAGTAAACTTTTTAAATTTTATCTGACATGTGTGCCAGTTTAAAAAAATCGGGCTTCACAAATTAGTTTATAAATCCCAGTCCTAACACCTGATAGACATGTGATTTTGGAAATCACTTAAACTGTCCATAGTTAACATTCATGAAAATATTATCCCAGAATACCATCTTCACGTGGCCATGAATATTTAGTAAGGGAATACCATACTTAGGACATTGTTTTAGGCACTAGGCACACATACAACTATGAGCTCATCAAACAATCTGCCTTCTTTCTGATTCTAATGGCATATTAGAAAGTGTTAAGTGTTATGAAAAAAAAAGTGATAAGGGTGTGCAAAGAATTGGAAAATTGTGTAAAATTTTAAATTTAAGGATCAGAGAAAGTCTCCATGAGAAGGTGTAATTTTAGTTGAGGGAGAGAGCACTATCTATATAGTTATAATGCAAAGAGAGCAGGTGTGAAGGCCCTGTCTTGCTTGACATATTTGAAGAAGGGCAACAAGAGAAGAATGTTGAGAGAAAGTAATAAGGAAGGAACTCAGGTGGAAAGAGAAAGCCAGACTGCGAGAAAAGACCTTGGCTTCAATTCTGAGTTGGGGCATGGCATTAAAGAGTCCTGAAAAGAGGATTCATATAATCTGACATGTTTTTAAAGGATCACTCCAGCTGCTTGAGAAAAGATGGTAAGCCAACAAATGTGTTAGCAGAGAGAAAATCTGAGAGATGTTAACGCAACCAAGGAATAACTGTGATTTAATCTGGGTTGGTAGGTGCTGCTTCTCTCAGTCCAGCCTGTTACAGTTATGGAGGCTGCCATTTTTTTTTTTTTTTCAGGCGAGGCAACCCTTGGTTGGCCTCACAGATTGCAAGGACCTTGTCAGCTTACAATTCCTTATTTTTTTTATTTTTTATATTTTACGCCTACAGCATCTGGTCTTCCTAGCTGTTCTCCCATCCAAGACTAACCAGTCCCGACCCTGCTTAGCAGCCAAGGTCAGATGGGATCAGGCTTGTTCAGGGTGGCACAGCTGTAGACTGCCATGTTCTTAAAACTCATCTCACCTCTGCCATCCTGGACACAGTTAATAGATCCAGGGGATAGCTATCCAATTCATATCAGAGCATTCTGAGAGTTTAACTGATTTTTTAAAAATTGTATCAGAAGAATATGCTAATACCTCTCTATCAATGATAGCTTCAAAACGGTGGCATATAAAATTTATAAGTTAATTGCATGAGCTTCACCATAAGAAAAAAAAAAAGTAGTTGATAATTGCACCTGCATTCCTTTTCTAGTATAAATGCTCTTTTCTAGCTCAATGTTAAGCCCATTTATTGTGATGAGGGACCTTCAGATTGTCCTATGCTTATACTGAGGATTTTAAAATCTGAAAACCAGGAGGAAAATAACATTGTTCTAGTCTTCCCTTCTTCCGTAGTCACCCATATTCCAGGATAAAGAAGATTTAGTCATCAGGAGACTTTTGGACTTGCAGAGACAACCAGGTCTGTTAACCTAGGCCTGTTGCTTATTCATAGCCTGTGTCATAAATTTGGCTCAGGAAGTAGTAAATGAGTGACTTAATTTCACACCACAATTTGTACAACTCCTTAATGTATTGTTATACTCATAATATAATTTAATATACCAACGTGGATGTTTCCCATTATTATGTTTTCTGGTACTTCAAAAAGTAATGGAGTTCCTATTATTCTATTTTACCAGATGTTCCCAAGGAATGACTTTATAATATTCAAGAAGAATATTCTTCAATAAGAGTAGGTGAAATTCCTGTGACAGCAGGGATTTTAAAAAATTAAAAATTCTAGATCATTTGGCAGGGATATTAAGGTAAAAATTAATAAATGAGATGCATGGTTGAAATATTATCTTTATTTTCAGAATCTGTCAAGATAAAATCAATGCTTTGCTCATAAGCTGCTTAAAATATTTTGTACTCAATATGTGCGACATGTACATTTATCATTAAGGTAAATAATGGCGAAAACCTGAGCATTCTTGATGGCGATTGAGACTTTGATGGGATCTACTGTATGCTTATTTTAGCTGATAAATATAAACTTTGCAATGGCCCTTACTGCAAATGGAATATGATGTTAGTGCACATTTCGCTTTTTCAAAAGAATCTTCTTTTCTACTGAATGGACGGACATTGGACAATCTGCAGTCAGTGACCAACACGCAACAAAACAGTGGATATCTCAAAAGAATAGCTTTACTTTAAAAATTAATGGCATTTGAATTATGCAGTGATAGCAATATTTAGTTTTAATACTAAAAGGTAAAGGGTCTCTATGTTTACGTATATTCCTTTTTAATTTTACCACTGTGCATTGGTTCACTTTTTCAGACCGAATTTGATTGGCTCAGAAAACAATATTTTATTGTTTTTACCATGCTAAGACACTTTCAAATGCCATTGAAATTTCTGTAACATTTTGGACCATTTTTAAACCAAAACCTGTGTGTGTGTGTGTGTGTGTGTGTGTGTGTGTGTGTGTGAATTCCCTTCTATTTGCTTCTTTTCTTTCTCGAATGGATATAGTTAAAAAATGTTATGAAAAAATAATTTTCTCATATTTTAAGGTCAAATCATATCATAACCCTTAAGTTTTTGAAGCAGGATTATCTGCTCTGTCAATGATAAGAAAAAGCATACTAGTGATTATGTTTTTCTTCATTATGAAGATATTGAGAAATCTCAAGAATGAAAAGGAAAAAAGAAGTTATCTCAGATTTCTCAGAACTAAAAGGCTGAAGACATCATCTTATAAATTAAATTGCAAACTCTTTAGAGTCAGAAACCTTATTATTCTACATATTTGCTAAGTACCATGACTTTTCAAAAGAAATAAATTATCCTGTAATAATGATAAAAACATTTCTTTAAAACAAAATGTGTCTTCATGAGATAAGCTTTATCTTTCTTCTTTGTTGATAAATTGACATAACCTTTCAAGATAACTCTATGAAATGTTTTGTTTTAGAATTACTTTGCAAATAATTAGTAAAATATCAACAAATTAATTCAGGAAGAAAGGTTCATTTCCAATATAATAATTCTATGAAGGAGTAATATGTTGGATAAAAGATGGGGATACTGTAAGATTGTTTATAGAGATAGAGAAATGTTGAACTCAAGAATAAAGATATACAGGTCATTTTGACCAATATCCTAAACCTTACCTTCTTTATTTTTTGTCTCTAAAAAAGACAAATAACATATATTAAGTATAAATCCTTTCAGACCCTTTCTATCTGCTTTGGTGAATTTCGATCCATTAATTTTATTGCAATATACTGAAGGTCTTACCATCACTTCTCAATAATCGAAGATGATTCTGTGTCTCATTGTTCCTCTTCAACCTATATCCAACCACAAACCTGCTTAACCTAACAGCCATGTTCTCTTTTTTAAAAATAATTATTTGCAGTGACATCTATTAACATAGCCATTTCATGGCCACATCCTAAGCTTTACTTCTAAACATTTCAAATCTAATATTTCACTCTCGTTTCCTTCAGAATACTCCTAAATTTGTTCTCAGTAAGTTTGATGACAATGATGATGATGACCATCAACATCACAATCAATTAAATTCCATCTGGACCTAAGCCCTGATCTTTGTACTGTGACTTTATTTATCAAGTGCATCCTGATTTCACTTCTGCAGAGGATGCGTCCCATGCTTCTCCTAGATCCCTAGTAACTCCTCATGGGCCATTCTCAACTCTTTGTGGATTTTACCACGGAAACTATGCTAGGGCTATTACAGCAGCTTTGCATGAAGAACTGGAAGTACCTGGGTGGGTACAGGATAGCCCTTTGCAAATTATTGGTGAAGGGCATGAAATCCAGCTCCCTTGCCTCAACGCCTGACAAAACCAGTAATAAAATTAATGCCCCAGAGCTTCCTATAGAAGTAGATGAAGAGTAGTTTCCACCTAAAACCATATTCTTGCTGGGCTATTACTCTCCCTCTATTTCCTCACCAGTTTCTCCTGAGTGCAATTAATTAATAGATCACTTGCATAGAATCCTTGTTTCAAAGTCTGCTTCCAGGGAAGTCTTATTCCAGAAATGATAAATTGCCTACATCATTTAAACCATTAATTTTCCCTTAAATCAGTTATCACTACTCGATACACATACATACACTCACCCATTTGCACATATGCACACTTGTCCATTTTGTTTGTTGTCTTGCTGCATGAGCAGTATTTCCCTTAAACCCAATGGCTGGCTTTTATGCAAACAGTGCCCTATTCTGACCCACTCTGGCAATGTCTTTCTTTATGAGATAAAAAATCCATGGAGTTAAAATGATTTGTCCATGCGAACCTTACGTCAATTATACATCATGTTCCAGATACTTGGGGCCTTGAAATTTCCTAATTATATGTGTAATCACCCAGTTCTGGTTCCAGAGCCCACATGGGCTTCTTCTCTGGGTCTCTTCTCTCAATGGCGGATTAGGCTCATGTTTTATACCCTCCAGTGGTGAAGCAGGGTGCACAGCTGCATCTGTTGGCAGAGGAGGTGGTGTATGGATAGGGCCTGACAACATGTTCATGAGACTTCTCTTAGTAACAAGATTAAGCACGGGTTAAGGAAAGAAAGGTCAAAGAACGGAGGATTCCATTTTGTCTTTTGCAGGAAGTGATGATTAATTCAAAATAAAGGGGAAAAAGTGAAACAAATTGAAAGGAGTTTATAAGGATATGGCCACTCTCACCTCCTCTCTAACATAATATTCAGTTGGGCACCAAATGTAAATCATCCTACTTTTACCATCTTTACCATGGAGTCAATCAATGAGTGAGTGTACGACAGATAGAGAGAGAGAGAGAGCTATCCACTAGGCTATTACAGATGCTGAGACTAGATTCATATCAAGCATTTCTGTTTAGCAAAGACAGGTTCCCTCTATCCAATGCAAATGACCAACCCAGTTCCAGATAGTAAAAAACTATCACTTCAGCTGCCTCCATGTTCTAATTTTTCTTTTACCCAGTAGACAAAGGTATAGGAAGTAAGTCCACTGGCATCAGAAGTCCAGTAACATATCTTTTTGCTACAATTAGCATTTACTGAAAGTTTGTGGAAGGCACCACTTCAGAAACACTGCAGTGTGTTTGTACATGTCACACACATATTTCTCTTTTAAAGTATTCATCCTTCGCAAATTGTTGTTAAACATTCTGACAATAATTTTATTTTGCCTCAATCTGCCAACAAAGAATAGACAAAGAGACCAAAAAAAGCTAAAAACCAAAACCCACAAACAAACAGATAAAAAACTATAGATATGGTATCCACTTCACTGTCTGTCTTAAAAGGTGAGACTTAGTCCCAAAATATACTCTTATTTCTTATTATATAAAAGTAGTTGTCACTCACAGTGCCTCCTAAGGAAGTTTAAAATGTGATGGCAACTCATTGATCTCCAAGATGCACTTGTTCTAGCTTCCCCTAACTAGTGTGACAGAATGGCACCAGGTGCCTTCCATTTAGGGTAAGGACAATTGGCTTTGAATTTACGTTCCCCTCTGTCTTCAAAATTATCCCATCTTTGGGCAAGAGAAGATGCTCCTACAGTCTGCTCCTGAAAAAGAGCCATAGCTGCCAAGGCAAGATGGAGGGACCTGCAGAGATTTAATTATAATATTCCTAAACATAAGCATTATTGACAATAGCCAAGGCATGTAAACAGTCTAAATGACCATCAATAGATGAACGAGTAAAGAAAATGTGGATACCATTCCACCATTACAAAGGAAGAAAATCCTGCCATTTGCAACAACTTGAATGGACCTTGAGAACACTATGTTAAGTAGAATTAGTCAGACAGAGGAAGGCAAATACTGTGACCTCATACTGTATATGGAATCTAAAAACAAACAAACAAAAAGACCTCACAAGTAGAGAGAACAGACTGGTAGTTGCCAGAGGTGGGAGGAGAAGGGGATGGGCAAAATAAGTGAAGGTGGCCTCAAGGTACAAATTTCTAGTCATAAAATAAATAGATGTTGGAAATTTAATGAACAGCATACTGACTATTGCTAACAATACTGTACTTTATATTTGAGAGTCACTAAGAGAGATTATATATCTAATCTATCGTTTATCTATCATGTCTACCTACCTATCTTACATATAAAATTGTATGTATAAAATCATTATATTGTACACTTAAAATTAATACAATGTTATATGTTTATTATATCTCAATAAAAAATATATATATATTCCTAACATTCTTTCTAATGGACCATCTCCTCAATTTGGGCCTTCTTTAAGTTCCTGAACATATGACTATCTTGATTTTCTATTCTCAACTATATCTAAAGGAGTAGATCATGTTATCATTGTTTTAATCGTGAATATATTTGAGCCAGTAAAAGTCAACTGACTTTGTAAAGTTTAAAATTAAATTAAATCTGCCAGACTATATACAATATCTATAGTTTTTTCCATCATGGTACAATACTAGAGATATAAAAAACAGAAAATTGGTAAAAAGAAGGATGACCACAAAGACAAAATGATTAACATTTTATTTTTTCCATTTTTTTGCCAATTTTTTTTTTATTAAAAATTATCGGGTGGCACGGATTAACAAAACCAAATAAGTTTCAACATATCATTCAACAGTAAGTTGTCTGCACATTACATTGTGTGTTCACCACCCAGAATTAGATTTCCTTCTGTTACCAAATATTTGACCCCTTTTACTCCTATTTACTCCCCTCTCCCCCCTTCCCTCTGGTAACTACTAATCCACTGTCTGTGTCCATGAGTTTGTGTCATTTTTGTTTGTTGCTTTCAGTTTTATATTACACATATGAGTGAGATCATGTGGTTTGCAACTTTTTCTGACTTACTTTGCTTAGCATGATTATCTCAAGATCCATCAATGATGTATTTCATCTTTTCTTATGGCTGAGTAATATTCCATTGTATATATGTACCACATTTTCTGTATCCAATCATCTATCATAGTATAACAACTACTAAATGGAATAGTATGATATTTCCCCCAAAAAAGTTGATTAGAAATTCTATTCATAGTTCTACATTTTTTTACAGGATATAAGTACATCATTATAAGTATATATAAAGCTTGAGAAAAAGGGATATACTCAGTGAAATATCTGGGAATGGCAAACTAGAATTTTCTCTAGCATTAATTTATTAATAGAAAATATTTTATCTCATGCTTCTGACAGCTTTCTGGTGAAAACTGCTTAAGATATAAAGTGTCACTGCCACTTTTGTAAAAATAAGCACTTTAACAAGGAAAAAGCATACTGCTTTAAGTGCATGAAACCAACACTTTCCAGAGAGATTTGAGATGTTTCTTAACAATTTGAAGCATGCCCTCTCCTTAAAAAACAAGAATTTCAAGTTTTTAAATCTCATTTATAATTAAATCTCATACGTTTTAGAGCTAATAAAGTGATAAAAAAAAAAAAGCTGTAGCACTATCTTGGAAAATTCTACATCGGTACATGAAGAACTTGAAACAATATTAAGGCTTGATATAATTCAAACAATAAAAAGTAAATCATCCATTATTTTAAAGAAATTTTTAAAAATAATAGTAACTAAAATGAACAAAATATTATTGCTATGCAATTATGATAATGAGAATAACAGATAATTTTTTCTAACAAGGCCACTGTTTGGGAATTTACCTACAATAATAGAAATATTATTTTAGGGAATTAGTTTCTAAAATTTTATCAACTGTGTAAATGTTTTTACTTGCTTTTTGTATTTTTTTGAAGAAATATACACTCACCTAGAAGAGGCGAAGGCATCCTATTAAATTTTAAAATTAATATTTATTTTCACAATGTTTGAATATGTATATGTTTTGACTCTAAATATGGATTTATCTGATTTTTTTTCCATGTAAAGAATTAACCAAGGCCTATCTTAGAAAGCTGTACTTCCCTTATAATATCCGGTTTTATGAAAATGATACAAATTATACAATGCCTTTACATTTAGACCAAGTCAATTTATCCATACACAAAATAATCTATAGACATTTAGAAGATTCTCTGTAAGGTAAATGTCCTGACTTATCCCTTTTCACCCTTTTCATTTCTCCAGCTCCAAATTCATTTCTATCGACATTTCCTGGTCTAATATTCAACCCAGGCTTTATGTTTTGCTATATTTAGAAAGTTTGTTGTAGAGATCCTTAAGCTTTCCTAGTGATTTCCATCCTGGATAGCAACCATATCAGTTTAAATTCAGGCCTTAGTGAGCCCACACAGATAAAAATCCACCCAATGGTACTTGTACCGGGACTGGCCAAACTAAGAAGTGAAACTCACGAGCTCAGTTATCCTTTCTCAAGCCTTGGTCATCTCAACGGAGCCCAGTGCTAATTTTGTGGATTCGAAAACTTAATACTATACACAATATGAGGCCTTTTTTTTTTTTTTTTAAGATGATAATATCGATTAAAAGTAACTCAGTAGCTCAAGGGCAGATTGATGATAATTCTTGATGACATATAATCATAATGTTATGCCTAAAAATATTGCACATTTAAGCTTAATTATAATAGCAATGACATGTTACTTATATTCATACATGTTAAAATAAGGTATAGGTAACAATGTTATATTAGATGAAATCTGTTAAGTGAACTAAAATTTACAGTAACATTTACCATAAAAGCTTAGTGTTAAATTGTTAAATGCACATAATTTCCTTTAAAACTAATTAATATTTCCAGCATTGATTATTCTAAATTATATACTAATATGCTCATATTTTAAGCCTGCATCATTTTTTTATGCATAATACATAAATTTGATACACATAGTAAAACACGGTTTTGATGTTTTTTCACATGTCTTAGGGAGAAGCAATCTCAGGCTTCAATTCTCATTTGTTGTAGACAGTGATGAGCAAAAAGAAGCAAACAGCTCTTTAACAAGAGTGTTTTATATTTATATTTTCTATAACTGTTCAAATGTCATTAAAAATCCTGAAAATATTTTTTAAGACTTCAGATAGATCCATAGATTAATCTAAACCATCACAGTGCAATCCAGTTGGTATATAATACACAGAGAGAATTTATGTCTTTCTCAGCTTTGCCATTATTGATTTATTTCTTTTTAGGTGGTGGTGAGTCTACCTTTTACTAAATGCTCTTCCATCTTTTGATGATTTTAGTTTTTCTGTTTCATGGTCTCACATAGTTGCATATACTCACGGGTATTTTCTTCTCATTAGTTCCACAGTATTGTAAGATTATCCATGGCATATGGTGGATATTTGGCTGATTTGAAATACCCTGTAACCTTATAATTTTTACATGTAATTTCATACTTCTAGTAACCAAAGTATGAGTTTATAACAAAATCAATTTTGATGTTTATCTTTGGCTTAAATAACAGTTTTTTTTCCTTTGATAATCTTATACCAGCTCTCTAACCCCTATCCTTACAACTCAGGTAGTATGCATTACCCACAGAGAGTGAGTGCAGTAGAGTAATTAATAGATTGATTTTTGAGGCAAAACTCCCAAGGCTCATACTTATTAGCTGACTTAATTTGTGCTGACCCTAATTCTTTTTATATCTGTTACTTATTAGTACAGGAAAGATACTAATACTTAGAAAACTTCTGGTAAATGTTAAGAGATGTATATCTTCTTTAAAACAATGCCTAGACCAGGCCCCTCCCGCCCCCGCCCGGTGCACACCGGAGAGTGTGAGTGTGGGAGGAGACACCTTGCCTTCAGAGATCCAGTTCTTAAGGGAAAATACGGCAACATCCATAGGTCAGGGGTGGAAGTGGGGTGGGAGGAATTAAAGAGAAGAAAACACAATCTTTTTAATATTAAAAATAGTTTAAAAAACAATGCCTAGATAAAATTATTATCTTCCTTTTTTATTTCTAACAGTGCTTAAAGGGAAAAATATTGCAACGATCACATAGGCACTTCAAAAGTTCTTTTATATAACCTTTGCGCTTCCTATAAGGTTATATTTTTCTTCAATAAACCCATTTTTTTTTAATCAATACAGATTAGTTGCATCGGCAATATACCAACCATCTGGCTATACTGTCATTATGCACTTTGACAAAAACATTAATTTAGTTTTCATTTGATTTTCAGTCTCATAAATGATTCTCAAAAGGGAGAGACTTGTCCTTCCCTGCAGCAGAATCTCCTAAGTTTGTTTTTAATTGTTGTTGCTGTTTGTTTCTTTTATTTTCATATTATACCATACTCTCAACTTACTTCGATCTGCTATTTTGATGTGAATATGCTCCACCATTCTCATGAATCACTCCCTTAGCATGCATTCTATTTTATTCCTCCTGCTAATCTCAACAAAAATTTGGGGATGAAATACATAAATTACCCACTAGAGGACTCTGAAGAACTAAGAAAATAAGACAGATTTAAAAAGGACCTTGAGTCTTAAGAGACAACTTGGTAGTGAGTTCCCTTTGGTTTTTTTCTCGCCTCAGACTTATCCTGGTCTGGACGCTAGAGAAGCCCACACCTTATAAATGCCAATGGACACAGACAAAAAATACCTGCCCTCCAAGTCTGTTCTCTCTAGCCAAAGGACTGCAATTTGATGGCCCAGAAGAGCAGAAACTTAACTACCCCCGCCCTAGTCAACGCCATGAAAAAGTCATGTATCTCCTCTATCGCAGTATATGGTACCACAGAAGAGTCTACGGGCCGAGCCTTGACATCCAACCCAATTGTGTAGTAAGAAAGGGGCAGTCATTTCTGAGTTGCTTGTGAGCAGTCCTGTCCTCCTCTGCCTGGTTCTTCTACGCTGACTCATTTGTATGAGCTAAATGATGTTAATGTATTTGCATTTCGCTTAAACGATAAGCAGGTGATACTAATAGATGGGCACAAATTAGGTATGCAGACTGTAATTCCTAGATCAGCCAGTAAAAAATCTATAAAAAGTGATACTCAACAACACTATATATAGATAAAAACAAAACAATAAAACATATTTAAGTAACTCACAGAAATACAGAAAAGATTCAGAAAAAAAAAGGGAAGAGATAGCAAATTCTAATATCGCAGACTTCATTTGTAAGATATTAATAATTACATTGATTGTAAATAGTCTAAGCACAATGAAAAGAAATTGGCCTAATAGAGTAAAAACCATGACTTAATTATATGATGGTTATAAGAAAGTAACTTCAGGTTGGTTAAAGGTAAAAGGTCAAAAAATATATATACTATAAAAAAAAAAGTGAGAGAGGCTAAAAAATATCAGATAAAGTACTCTTCAGGACAAATAAAATTATCAGAGACAAAGGACATTGTATATTGATCAAAGACTCAGTTCACCAAAAGACTTAACAATCTTAAATACCATGTGCCATAACTATAGTATTTTATAGGAAGCATAAACTGACAGTCTGAAAAGGAGAAACAGACAAATCCACAGGTATACTTAGAGACTTCCACACCCTTTATTTAGTAATTAATAAAACCACTTGACAAAAATTCAACAAGGATATAGAAAACCTAAGAAATATCATCAACTGGGGGATTCTAAATAATGTTCATAAAACACTCCACTGAACATCAGGGTAATGTACATTCTGTTCAAGACTGCATGGAACATTCACTAAAATAGATTATACAGTGAGTCATGATATAAACCAACAAATTTAAAATAATTGAAACCATACCAATATGTTCTCTAAAAATAAGGGGCTCTAATCGAAAATAAATAACACAAAGATAATGTAAAAATATTCAAACTCTTGGGTATTAAACAACATGCTTATATTCATGAGTCAAAAAGAAAGTCTCAAGTGGTAATAAAATACGTATACATGAAGCAGAATGCTGATGAAAGTACATATATCAATAGCTGTGGGAGTACGAAAAGCAAGGATTAGAGTGAAGGGTGTAACACTCAATATCTATATAGAAAAGAAGCAAGGTATCAACTCAGTAACCTAAGCTTCCACCTCCATGAACTAGGAAAAGAACAAAATAAATCAAAAGCAAGCAGAAGAAAAAAGATAAAGATAGAACCAGAAATTGATGAAGTTAAAAACAGAAAACCTATGGAGAAAACCAATAAAACTGATAACTCATTTTCGAATAGAGCAATAAAATAATACCGACAAAAAATAAAGAAAATAAATAAATTACCAATATTGGAATGTAAAGAGGGCTATTACTCTGTAGTGGAGACATTGAAAGGATAATAAGGGAATATTGCAAGCAGCTAGAGACAAAAATTTGACTACATAGCTGAAATTAAAGAATTTTTTGAAAACCATAAACTACCACAACTTATCCAAGGTAAAACAATTGAATTATCGTAAATTTATTAAAATTGAATTAATAATTAAACCCTTCCATAAAAGAAATCTCCAATATCAGATGATTTCACGTCTTGAATTTTACCAAATATTTACAAAAACGATAGCATCAATTCTAAATGTTAGCAAAAATTCTTCCAAGAAATAAAAAAGAGAGTATGCTGTAAATTGTAAAACTATGAAGCCGGCATTACCCTGATACCAATACCAGACAAATACAGTACAAAAATAATAATAGTAGTGATAATAATAATTTCAAAAAAACTACTAACCTATATTCTTCATGATCATAGCTTCAAAAATCTTCAGGAAAATACAGTCGAGACTTGAACAACACAGATTTGAACTACACTGGTCCAGATACAAGAAAAAAAAATTTTTTTCCCACAATTCCAGTGGGCCATTCGTAGCTGCTTATCCGGGGAATCAACCAACCCAGAGGGAAAACAGTATGTTCTCATTCCCAGTCTCAGTTTCCCAACTGAAGATTTCCACTGGAATGGAAAATACCGTTTCCATCTACAGTGTGCTGAATCTGCCGATGCGAAGGAGCGACTGCAAAATTAAAAGTTATACTCAGATTTTCGAACACTCAGGGGATCGGCACCCCGTGATACCCCACGTTGTTCAAGGGTCAACCGTATTAGAAAAGCAATTCTAGTATTATGTAAAAAGAACAATTTCAGCATTATATTTTAAAAAAATAGATTGATGCTACGTGGACTTTATTCCCAGAATGCAAAGCTAGCTTAATATCCAAAAATAAATCAATATAATCCACTATAGCAAAAGTTTAAAAAACAAAAATTAAAATCATAAAAATTAATATAGAAAATGCATTTGGCAAATTTCGACTCCCAGGAAACTAAATACAAAACCACAAATTTAATTCAATTAAGTATATAGCATTTTCAACGAATTGTTTTAGAATAATTAAAGAGGAAAAAACAAAACCAAAACTAAACAAAAACACCTTGAACAAAGATTGGACCTTATTCAAAAATTAAGTAAAGATGTAAACAGATATAAATGTAAATCGTAAAACTATGAAATTTAAGAGAACATAGGAGAAAAGCTATGTGACTTATTTTGTAGAATAAGCATTAAAGATTTATTTCCTCTCTGAAGTTTTCCTAACATAATATACTACAGCATGTTGATTGCTCTAAATTATTCTTATATACAAAAAATATTTGGGTTTTGTTTCCATAGAGATTCCATATTTGTTATGGCAACGTCTGTTTTAGTCAGTTTGCTCTGCGTTCCATGGATGGGACTGTTGAATGTATATATTTATGTGAGTGTGTCTGTGTCTAAGTGTGTTATTTTGTGGGTAATGCTGAACAGAGGGAACAGAAACCAAAAAATTGTGGAAGAATAACCTCCAAAAAGATATTTTTGTTTTTAATTTCAGAAACATCCATTTATGGAAAATAATATCATTATTGTCTTTTTATTATTTTAAAAATTATGTTTTGCTCTTTCTTAAGTCATAGCCTTCCTAAGAAGAAAGAATGTCTCTTCTAAACTTGAAAACATCTGTAATGTAACCCTGCGCAAACACAAGGCAATCGTACCACAAGGGAGTCCCACAATTCACCATCCCAAGATCAGTAATTGTGGAACTACATTTATGGAATAACAAATGTTCCTTACACTCTCAGACATAGAAACAAATTTAAACTCAAACAACTAGGTGTCTTTGACAATATCACCAAATAACATTGCAAAGGTATGTTTTTTTGAAATTACTTTCTATTATGTTAAAAAAGAAAAAAAGTTAATATTTGCCCCTGGGAAGACTAATACATTAATTAGTCACATGGCTGGCATTTTCTTGCTTCTGCATTGTTTAACAGGGAATAAAAGCAAACAATAGATAATAGATACATGAGGATGATGATAGAAATATATCATGAATAAAAATAGAAGTACAAAATAAATTACAAATATGATATAGTATATATATGTATAGTTTGTTAGTTACATATTTAAATATATAAATACAGGGGGAGAGACACAGAGAGATGAGAGAGAGAGAGAGAGAGAGAGAGAGAGAGAGAGAGAGAGAGAGAGAGAGACACAGAGAAACTTTTATTGCTGCCACTAAGCTTTCAGCAGAATGTAGCTTTATAAGCACAACAGCAGAGAGGAGACTACTCTGGATGATTCTTAGATAGTTATTATACAGAATGACCCCCATGTCAGGTCAGCGCAAATAAGGAAAAGCTTGGCTAGTCTTAACCTAGAAAGCTATAAAATATGTCGAATGGATGCCTCTCAAGTGTGCGATAAAAATGCATCTTCACTGCCGCGAGCAATATTGTCCCTGACCTCAGAGCATTATTGAAGAGACACCCATTGAAGGCTTTAATTTCCACATAAACTGCTGATCATGATGGTTCAGACATGCCAGATGGCAGCAGGAGTGATAAATGATGTTGATGCCTCAGGAGAAATGAGCTACTAAAATTATATTATATTCAGCTGGGATTTTAAAACATGCAATATAATTAAAATTGTTATTCCATAGCAAAATGTTACACTTCTTTATTTAATAGAGTGTTAGATGAGGAGACTAATGTGTGTTTTTTTTTTTGTTTTTTTGCAGAATGTGTTCTTTTCTATTCCTATATATCATGCTAGTGGAAATGTTTAGCACAAAGGGAGGGTTTATTCTGCAAACTCTCAAGCATGCTTGTCACAGACCCTGGAGTTGAGAGCAGAGGAGGGAAGATCAAGGAAATATGAGTACATTCTCAGTCTCATTTGAATGTAATAGAAGACAAATTATAATTTAAAAAAAAAAACTTTAATAGACCAAGACAGATTTCATTCAGAAATGCTAATTTCTCCCTGATAGAGCTATGAGATCATGATGTTGACATTAATTAAGGATCCGGTTTCTGTGGTGAAAAATTCTATCAAACCAGCAGATATTCATTTTTAAATGAATGAAATCATGTACTTTGTATGCTTACTTTTGTTTAAATGGATGCACTTATTTGAAAGTTTACAGCAGCTGGAGTTGCCATTTTATCTGAGTTCCCCATTCAGGAAATGAGTACAGACTGCTTTTTAAAGTTTTTTTTCTCTAATCCTCCTCTCAAACCACTCTCCTATCTCCTTTACAAATAAAAGTGAATATATATTATCCAAACATACATGGTACAGCTTTGTTTCTTTTTAGGATTATGTGAGTAAAGTCCAGCAAATCAATAACAAGTAGTTTGGATAACAATTTTTGCTTAGATTTATAAAAACGGTGGACCAAATGCTGGCTCTATAATTTCCATGGCCTGATGCAAAAGGAAAATACAGGTCCTTTGCTCAAAAAGCAGGGGGGGAAATGTGCTGTTAAAAATGTGCCATTGAAAGAAATAAAACTTTTTCTTGTCTTCTATGATCTCTCTCTGACATGGCATTTTTAAGAATTTGCTGTTAACACTGTTCCGCTTGGGCATAGGAATACTGGTAGGGCAAGTGTAGACCCTCAAGGATATGATGGGCAGAGAGGGAAGGCATGTGGCTCACCAGCTGCCAGTGCTCCCCTCCTGCCAGCCTCCAAACGCGGGATCTTCCCTTCCCTTCCCATGGGCGGGGAGGTCACTGCAGGCTTCTCCCTGCTTCCTCTTGTCCACCACCCAGACCACTCCCCTCTGGAAGTACAAAGGAGCAGGCTTAGAGGTGAGTGAGAGGGTGGCCTCTGCCGAGTTGCCAAAATAGGGAGAAGACGACCACTGCCCCGTGCTGCTCTGAGCCTCTGTGAGGCACCTGCATCCCAGTCTGCCCCATCACACTTTTGCCAAGATTCCCCCTTAAGGGCAGAGGGCAACGGCAGTTTTGTGCAAGATCAGATGAAAGGGCCAGCTAGGGTGGATGGTAGAAGAGGGGTGAGTGGGCATCTGAAAACCCTTCGCAGAGGAGGAAGTGAGGCAGCCCGAGGCAAAGTTTCACGCCCTAGATTAGTGTTCTACTGTTCCATACGACTTCATTCACAAAAATACATATAATTAAGGAAGTAAAATAAATAAAACAAAACAAAACAAATTAAAATGAAATAAAAATCAGAATTCCCAAGGTGATGATACCTGAGCAGTAAACCTCAAGCAGCAGGCCTCTCCAGCTTGAGACCCTGTGTGACTGCCCTGGTCAGCGGCCCATGTAGCCCTGTGAGTGCTTCCTTAATTACAGCAGTAAAATAGCTCATGTAAATTTACCGGGTTCAAAATATTATACCATCAAATATAATTTCACAGCCCTCAAACTTCAATTTAGTAATAAGATTTTACACTTTAAGATACAACTTTTTATATTTTCACTGTGCTCAACAAAATTAATTTTATTTCTCTTTTAAAAGAATTAACTTGAATCTATTTTGATTTCCTCTAATCCAAAATGATTTTGAATGCCACTGACTTTTGTTCTTTTCTTAATTTCTTCCCTCCTCCTATTTTCTTCTGGCTTAAAATTTTGTTCTTTTTTAAGTTCTTGATTTGTATACTCAGATCTTTGATTTTTTGCCTTTATTCTTTTTAAGATATACATTTGTAAGAGTGGAAAATTCTCCAGTAAGCTAGTCACAAAGACAAGACAGGGAGTGATATCTTCAAGTGCCAGCTCCCAAGAAAGAAAAAATAATATCACCACCAGGATGCAGATAACAGAACTGTCTACCAGGCCCTGTTTGCTATAAGATTTAAGAATCCCCCAGAAACATTTTTGCACCAGCCAACTTCTGCTTCTACAATCTGCTTAATATACAACTAGGGTGTAGTTCTAGGAGATGTCCTGTGCAAAGACGTACTAATGGCTAACTTCTGCTTCTGTAAACCTGCTTGCTTGTTTGATGTAGTTTTAGGCTGTATAAGCTGCCTCCTCTGGAAGCTTGGGCCTGACCCTCTAGTGGGGAGAGTCAGTTGCCCGCCAGCTAATGGAGGCTGACTCTCTAGTGGCTCCGTGGGTCTTAGATTTGAACACGCCACAACACATTTAAAACTAAAAAATTTACTGTGAGCACAGCTTTAGCTGCGTTTTATGTTTTGATATGTTTTAATTTAATACATTGAAAATATTTCCATTTTAATTTCTTCTTTAATCCATGTGGTATTTAGAAATATATTGATTTATTTTTCCTCAATTTGGGATATACTTGTCTTTTTTAAATTTAATTTTTGCTTAATATCACTGTGGTCTGAGAATATCCTCTACATGGTTTAATTCATTTAAAATTTGCAAGACTCCTTTATGGCTTAGCACATGGTCAACTTTCATACAAATAATTACATGTAAGATTGCAAAGAACATGTATCCCAAAGTTATTGGGCAAAATGTTTTATACATGTCAGTTAAGTCAGGAGTACTAGGAATTTTGTTCAAATGTTTTTCTTTCTCATTCTTGTTCTGTAAATTACTAATGTATTTTAAAAATTTCCCATTGTGAATGCAGACAGTTCCATTTCTTATAATTTAGTTGAGGTGTGTTTAGGTAAATACAAATTTAAAACTTTTATTTTACTGATGGATTGATCATCTTATTATTATGCAACATCTTTTTTTATATCTAGAAAAGTTGTTTGACTTCAAATTTAGTATTAGTATAGAGATAATAGGTTTTGAGGTAGTTTTACCTTTTATCTTTAATTCAATGTTTAAGTATATTTTTTTTTCAATTTTTGCCCTTAATAAGAAACATATTTTGGCTGTTTTTTTTTTTAAATAATTTGATCTGAAAATCATTGTCTTTAAATTATGCTATTTATCACATATATAATAAATGTAATTAAGAACATATTTTGGTTTAGATCTACAACCTAAATACTTGATATTTATTTGTTCTCTTTTTTTCCTTTATTTATTTTGTATCATTTATTTCTCTAATTTTACTTAGAGTTATTTTCTATCCCAACTTTTACCTCAGTTGGCTTGTAAGTTATATATTCTTTATTCTAAGTACTCAAGAAATCAGAATAGTCATTTTTGACTTATTGAAGCCTAATACAACTTTCTTGCAGCATTTTAACTGTTTATCTCCTACTATACTTTTACTATTGAAGTTATATATATTTTAAAAGACAAATAATATTATTAATATCATATGTTTACCAACATATTTTTTTCCATTACTTTGTATTCCTTCTCGCTAAATATATTCCAGAACTGTTTCCATCTGGGATCATTTTCCTTTTTAGTAAATAGTTGCTTTATTGTTTTCTTTAGCATGATTTTGCTAGTGACAAATTTTCTCAATTTCTGTTTGACTGAAATGCTTCATTATACTTTCAGTTTTGAGTGATATAGATTATCTTTTTCCTTAGAACTTTGAAGCTATCATTCATTTTTTCTGCCTTCTCTATATTTTTTCCTATTAAAAAAGCTGCCATACCTATTGTTCTTTGTTTTCCTTTGCATTTCCTTAAGATATGTTCATCATGATATTTCTAAATATGTTTTACTTTCATTATATATGTTTTACTTTATATTTATCCTGCTCGGGGTTTGTACTGCTTCCTGATTTAGTGATTTCAAATATTTCAGTAGTTTTGACAATTTATTGACCATTATCACCTAATATATCGCTTGTGCTTTATTTTCTGTCTTTTCTTCTCCTAGAGTTCTAGCTAAATATATTCCAGAACTTTTTATTACATCCCATATTTCTTTTAAGCTCCTTCTCTATTTTCTCTTTTCAGTTTTGAACATTTTATATTCTATTATTTTCAAATCTTCTAATCCTTCATCTGTAGTATTAAATACGTCTACTGAGTTTTAAATTTAAACTATTGTATATTACAGTCTGAGCATTTATAGTTCATTGTTTTTTATAGATTTTAATTCTCTGCTGAAATTCTCCATTTTGCCTACTGTGGCTACAGCAAATAATTGCTTCAAATATGCTAAACGTATAGACATCCTTAGCTTCTACCCATATTGGAATTGAGAATTCTAGGCTTTAAATTTATTTAAATTATTTTATTCTTTGAGTACCTTTTCCAGGATAAACAGAGAAAGTTATTTTAATTTCCATTGTTGCTATAATAATTAAGTGCCGCAAGCATCTTTCTATTTTTCATTGATGCTTTAACATCAATGAGCATGCAGTTTACAACTGTATAGGTTATGATTTAAGTAATCATGATGCCCCTTCATGTAATGAATTATTAACATCCCATTTCTTCCTGCAAGGAAGTAATCTTTGAGTTCATCAGCTATATTAGAAACTCAATGACAGAATCTCAATTTGAGGGACTAATTCATGGTACTACTCTCATTTCCAATTAGTTAAGCTTAACAGGACACAAATGGCCCACTTAAAGGTTTTAATTGAAGAGAGTTTAATAAATGATATGTTTTCAGAAGTGTGGGCAGGGTTAAGAAAATAATTGAATAATGATTAAATATCTAGGTCAAGCAACAATGAAAAACTACTAGGACTTAAGAGGCCAGTGAAAGCTATAATTAATGGCGGGTGGGGGAAATGAGGAGGATAAAATGTCAGGGTTTGTCAGTAAGGGAAAAGGGGTAGAGAACTCAAGTGCATAAATACCCTGATCTCTTTCTTCTCTCATTTTTAGATTTTTCAATTTCTCCCACTGGATAAATTTAACAGAGAGTTAGAGATCAAAGAAAACTGAGGGATATGGTCAATAGAGCTTAATGTCCTGGGATACAAAGCAGGACAGAAAAGGGATGATCTACTTGAGCAGATGAAGAATAACCAGGAAATACACCAGAGTCAAAAAGATATGGTATTATTGTATTCTTAACCATATAACTTTATCATTTTTAGAAAACATTAGTTCAGAAATTGCTCAACAGATATTATTTTTCACACTTGTATTTCATTTTTATCTTCTTGTCCATCTCTACATTTTTCCCCACTGTTTATACATGCTTATTTTTATTCCATTGTAGGCACATAAGTGAAAACAACAAATTATTTCAGGTATTTCACATCTGTACCTGCTTCTGGACTATTTTCTTCCTTTATTCATGCCAGATCCTTTGAAAGCATCATTCATATCAGTGTGGTCAGTTTCTTACTACATATTAATTTCTGAAATCTCTAGTGCTATGACTACAAATACCGTAGCCACTTTAGGATACTTATATTTAAGTCAATTAAAATAAAATAAAACTAAGAATTTATTTCCTCAGCGACAGTTGCCACACTTCAATTCCTGAAGAGCCACATGTACCTAAGGCTACCATCGTGGATATGGTCATTTTCTATTTTCACAGAAAGTTCTATTGGAGAGCTGTTCTAGAATAAAATGTCAACTCTTATATTGCACTAGTGTTCCCCCTGTTTAAATCATTAATGATTTCCATATTAATAAGTCCACAGATAACTCCTATAATTTAAATTTTTAATTTTTAAATCTCTACAGTATTTGACAAGATAAAGTGTTAACTCCTTAAAACTCTTTCTCTCCTCCCTTACCACCATACTGTTGGTCTTCCTGATACATCTCCAGATAAACCTTGGAATTATCCCAAATTCTCGGTGTTCCCTAATGTTATTCTGAAAGGTAAAGACCTTTGTAAGTATATAATTTTGGAAGAAACGAGGATAGCCTGTTTGGTTGTAATGCCACCATTATTTTTTTCTTGAATTCCAAAACAACTCAAAAACCATATTCCTACCTCATATGTCTTCTCTACCAATTTATTATTCACACTGTCACTGTTATAATCTTTCCACTGGAATTCACAATGGCATACAAAATGATCACACAATATAGTGTTTCCCTATCTTTCCAGCATTAGCTCTTACCTTTTTGCCAAAGTCACTCAGCCTTTCAACTATACAGGAATTATTAAAGTTCCTCAAACACATGCAGTTTTTCCTCTCCTTGTTTGAAACATTTTATGCAAGCATTTACTCGATTCAAACACTTTATGCACGTTTATCAGTTCACTTATTTTCAATTATAATCCAAATTTTAGGTTAATGTTACTGAAATATAATTTTTATAATAAAATAATCTGCTTGATTATTGGAATGGCTTATATTTATTACACATTGCTTTTGTTAATAAAGGTGAATTATGTGTCTGGCTTTGCTATTTGAAGGGACAAAATTAAAATAAATAATTTAAAGCACCCATATGACATAATATGATACCTCCTGGTTGCACCCTCATTTAGGCATACAGAACATTCAACAGGATGCATTTTGTTGGGTAGCAGTGTTAGATTTCATGGTATATAAGCTAGTCCCATCTGACACCACAAAAATATTGTTAAAATGCACCCTTCTAATATGTAGAGATGGCTAATAAATGACTTAATATTAGGGATATCATGGCTATAAAATAGTAATTCTATAAAGATATTTATAATAAACTACTAGACATTTTTACATGATTGGACTGACAGAAATAATTGATCTTGGCAATATGAAAAATAAAACATGCATTAGGGATTAATTTTTATTTCAAAGTTTTGCTAGTTAGTAATCATTTCTTATCGTGATTTTTTTTTTACAGATATGAACTTCTGATACAATCTTATAGTAAGTTTGAAAGAGCTATTGATCACTTTTTTGAAGCTACATAAAAATCAGATTAAAGTATTTACATCAGTCTTCTTAGACATTAGACACTCAATTATTTTGCATTTATATACTTTTGTGAGCAATAGCACCTACTTACTAAAATTTCCCACTGAATATCTACACAATTGATCCAGTCCTCCAATCTTTCCATGTGTTTTTTCATTTACTGTAATAATCTTAATTATGTCCCACTCTGTTTTATTCAAAATTCAGGCAAATATAATATCATGACTTAAAAATAAGTTATATTCAATTTTAATTTGGGGAGATTTTCAACACAGAACTATGCATCACATTTCAGGAAGAAAGTTATTTAGATTGCCCAGGAATTCATTCTGAAGTATGATATAGTATTTTTCATTTTAGTTTTTATGTGCATTAAAATATTGTTTCAGCAAATCTTTTAAATCTTCTGACTTATTGTTTTAAAGTATTTATTTTGAATTTTTATAGCACATATTTAATATAAATATCTAAATTTTCTGTTTATGTTACGCATACACATTTCAATATGTATATTATTTATATTTGGATTCACCATAGAAAAAATTTTAAACAAGTATGTAAAATAAAATTTTAATAAAATCACCTATATGCCTACTAAAAATGAATATTTTTAATTTCTGTTATTATTCTGAACAAGCAATTCCATGAGAATATCAAAGATGTTTTAATAAACATAAATGAAAAAATCTCCACAAGAAAAATTAATAAATATAGTAAACTTTAAATAAATTAAAGGACTCTGCTCTGCATTAATGCAACTAATCCTAGACTCCCCATTAGAATACCACATAAAGATTTCTTTCCCATGTATATAACGTTTCCTTCAATTTCTCCCTTAAGTGTCTGAATCTCATCAGCCAAAGTTTTCTTTAAAGCAAGGATCACTTAGTCATCTTCTCATCCTAACATCTACCACCTGGCTTAGTACAAAATGGTCTTTGATAATTTAATAAGAGCATTATTTTTTGATTGACATAGCCTATAAACATTGAAAGAATAATCTTGGAAAATCATACAGAAGAAACTTTATTTTACCTCACAGAGTAATTCTTTGAAGATGTTCATGCTTGGCTTTAAATCCTCTGTTTTCTTACTAAGTTTATTATATGGGTAACTTATACAACATTTACATACCTCATTTCCCTGGCTGGGAAATGAGGCATGTAAAGATGACTAACTCATAGTAATATTGTGAGAATTAGGTATTTTATTGTTTGTAAAGTGGTTATTGCAGTGTCATGATTATATGACATTGCAAATTAGTCTAATGATGACATTTGTAATGTTTATAACCTAACATATTTAAACTATAAGAAAAGTAGTGTAAATAATACTCAAAAATATTCTAATATTAAGGAACTTTGGGTATATGTGTGTATATATATATATATGCAAACAGTATAAGATCTAATAGAATAAAATAGATGTCACTTAAGCTACTAAAAACATACAAGAAAATTATCACCAATATTGAAAAACTACCCAACTTTCAGTAAAAAAAGACATATTTTACATAAAATCTTAGAAATAACATAGCCTTTTAGTGAGTACTACTTGAAATTGGGAATTTGAGATTTGTGGAAAAAATCATTTTTCCCCATTAATAAAATAAAATATTTGAGAAATAAGAGGTCACATTTCATACAAATGTATCAGGTATTATTTTTAAGTAGGAAGAAATATACATACATTTACAATTTTACTGGAAACAAACCACTATTTAATAAATACTTAGTTTACTGCTCCTTCAGCCCATAATTGGTTTTATCTGAATCTTTTATGTTAGGTTTCATTCTCTTAGAAAAAGAGACTAAAGTTTTCATCTTTTTCCATTGTGTTGTGTTTAAAGTACTTAAGCTCCCTTAGGTAGAGGCCTCTCAGAAAACTGGAACCAATTCTTCCACATGAATCCACCAACAACAGATAGAATCATATCAATTCCACCATTAGTGAAAGTATGAAAATAAATAGACTACTTAATAATGTAAATAAAATATGGAAATCATAGAGAACAGAAAAAGCTAAAAAATAAACTGTACTGCTATTTTTTTTATTTCTCACAGTTTCCAGTTTCTTATAAAGATACTTATTTTCAGTTGGTTGCTATGGAAATACGCACTTTATAAATCATGTACAAAGGCTGTCTTCATTTCCAGTGTGTCCCACAATAATAAAGATTATTAAAATGGAGTCACAAGAGTCTGTAAAAGAGTCTGGTGAGAGTGAAACAACGAAGCCGTTAAACATTAAAGCAAAATTTCAAAAGATCCCATGAAAATCTCATTAAGTATTTGTGGTAGCCTTGGGGTCATTCAATGATATTTTGGACAGCTTTCAGATTCTTCCTGAGAGATAAAATGTTGATGACTGATGATGAATTGCTCATTGATATTTGACAGCACTGACAGTTTACCTGTGTGATTTGGGATTATTTTCTTTCACAAGAAATGAGTGAGTTAGAATCTCTGTGTTAGAATCTCAAAGAGTATATCCCTTAAGGGACTGAATACTTTTCACATTTTCTTTCAATCTTTACCATTTAACAGTCATACACAGTCCATATCTATTTCTTTAAACATTAAAGGAAATGATTTCTACTTTGCTTTGCAGTCAAAACTATTCTGACACCGATTGGAGAGGAACCACTCAGAGCCATTATAAAACATGTCATCATTTCAAAAGTCATTAGCCCTTGTATGCCCATTTGCCTCAAGATCATGTTTTTATTTTTCACTGTGAGCACTGGGCCAGCAAGGTTTCAGAGTGCAGCTGTTAGATCCATTCTGCGAGGAGAGGCAGAAGAGCCTTTCAGAGATGATCCTGGAGAATTAATAGCAGGGCTGTTCACTATCCAAGAGCTTTCATCAGCGGTACCCTGTGTGCAATTAAAATTGCTTCAACTAAAACAGGTGCTCTCTCTTAGTAGGCACTTTAATTGAATGGTTCTGCTTTGGCTCTATTTTTGATCATTTATCTGTCTACACTATGGAATAAAGGCTGCCAATATGTCTGCAGAAACCAGGAGTGTTCACCAAAATATACATTAGGATCCCATAGGCAAATCAGGGATAAGGAGATTTTTAAAAACCTAGAACTGACTGTTGTTTAAATTAAGGACATTTGGCATCTCAGTGATGATATAATCTGTACATGGAAAATCTTTTTTGGGGAAAATGGTAGGTACTTAGTTTCTAATTTTTAATACATACATTTAAAAATTCATATTTTCCAGCATATTGGAATTTTATTTGCTTCACCTACAGATTATATTAAGGAAAACACTTTGTATTCACATATATGTGTTATGAATAAAGTATACATAAGTAAATTAGTATGGTTATTTAATTCTTCCTTATCATTGAGGGAAAGTGAGTTATAGTTAGAGAACTAATTGTATCTGAGAGAGTTCATCTTTTTAAAACTGTGATTTTATATAAGTGGGTTTATTTTTAATGATGGTACAAAGGTCAATTACTATTATCTATTTGTTGAGATAAAAATATACTGCAATGAGTGAGATTTCCTTCTGTATACATATTCTCATAGATACTAAATGTGGATAGGCATTTGAGTTTTTTGGGTTTTTTTTTTAAGGGTTAAAATTGACTTAAAACTTTCCTGGAGAAGATCTCAAAAAATCAATATCAAGTACAAATCATAGGAGATTGCTCATTTGTAGACTATTATTCTACAACTATGTTGTATTGTTCAATGCATCGTTGTCCATTTTCCTTTGTTCTCTTCTTTATATTTAATTAAAAAAAAACAGTAGAATAAATTTCTTATACTGAGAATTGCATTCAGGCAAACTGTTTTATTTCATTATAAGGACTGATGACTGGTGATCAAATCCTACCCCTTTTGTTAATCAGTGTTACAGAGTTCTAGCCTTTTGAATTTATTAAATAGAATATTTAAAAGTGATTTTTAAACTGTACAAATGGTTGCGTATATAAGATAATTGTGTGCTCTATTATTGATGAGGAGTACATTCTGTAGGTTGATGATTATAAGGTAACTGTAATTGTATTGTTTATATTTGCTGTTTATAGTATCTTAGATGAACTACCAGGTTACCAGGTGAAGTTTGATATATATTGGTTTTTTTTTTGAACAGTGTTCACCAATAGTAGAATTTTTAGATGATCAGAAATTATTCTGGTGCTAGCATCTATGTTACTGACCATATCTAGGTCTATATTACAAGTTTTCTATTCTGGTGACTGGTCAGGAATGTGTATCATGCAGAAGTTTTAAAGGCTTGATTACTCTCTCATATACACTGAACACTTTGGTAGATGTCAGAAAAAAAATTTGCTAGGGATCCAACAATTTCTTGGTTGATGACTAGTTCCTATATTCCAGTAAGACATGCATTGCCAGGATGATCTCTCTACTCTACAATACTGAAATATTAAATCACAATAAACTAAATAACTGATAACACCATTCTTAACTTTGTAATAGTCAAACTAATTTTTCTTATGTTTTCTGTTTTCTTCTCTTAGTCTACCTTAATGCTTCCCCTTGAACTTAATTCACTTGCATGTGATTCTAACATAAAATTTATATTTTATTATTAAGAGAAAAATCCTTTTCTTTTTGCTCTGTATGGAGAAATGTGAGTCTTGGGTCCTATAGTCAGCTTTCACTCTAACTTGATGAATCTTTTTGAGAGGCTTATTTTACCTCTGTGAACTGCCCTTTTTCTTTCATTAAAACCATACTAACAGCATATTTTAATCCCAAAACTCTTAAAAATTCATTATTTATGAAGTGCTTTGAGCTATCTGGGAGAAAGATTTATTATTTGTAGTGCTGTTGAAAACAATATATACTGTATTATTTAGTATATATTGAGCTGTCGGCTTTTTATGTATTATAGAAAACATATCAAAGTACACATTATCTGGGGAAGACTGGTGTAGTGTTAAGAAGTGCTGGATTAACAGGCAAGGGAGTCGTAGTGATTTAGGAAAGTTCACGCCACTTTGGAAATGTTTGCCTATTCTTTTTTTTTTCCCCTTTAAGGAGTTTATTATATATCAAGATGACACGTTTCAATGATGATTTATAATGCCCAACGGAAATTCTGTACGTACTAAAAGTATGATAAAAAAAGAATTAAATTGACTTCTTACTCTATCAATTAAAAGTTATTCACAAACTCTTCTAATAGTTTATCAGGTTTTCATAATTATATCAAATTTCATATCTGTGTGATATCTGCACTCAAAACATCAACTATATTTTTCATTTAATTTATGGGTAGTATAACTTCTACTGATATGTCTAATGAACCTCAGGGTTGCTATGAAAAATCTGATGATAGTCTACTTTTTCCTTATAGTCATATGCTCTTTTTTCTGAGGTGCTCTCAAATAGTACTTCTTTTAATATTTTTCAAGGCTCAGAAATTTTCTTAGAATATGTTTTGATGTCGATCATTCAGAGTCAATATTCTAGGCATGCAGTCTTTTCTCAACACGTTTATTTTTTTTTTTAATTTATCTTCTGGATTTTGTAAAAATTATAGCTTTTAATATGTATTTTATTTTCTTGCTTTAATTTCTTCTATGATAATTATTATTATCTGTATGTTTTATTTCCCTTGTCTAGTTTCAATATCTTACTGATTTTTCTTTTATATATTTTTACCTTTCATTGGTTTTTATGGTTGTTTTAATATTTTTTTCCTCTCTATTTGTCTTAAGGCATTATTTTCTTGTTGCTAATATTTTTACATTCTTTCAACTTTCGTATTCATTTCTGAAAAAAATTATTATTTCTAATTCTTCGTGAGTTCTGTGACTTTGATTTTCTGTCAATCTAGTTGATTTATGTTGCTTTTTTATGTTTTATATTACTTTATTAATGTTCTTTAGTTCATTTTAATGTAGAAGATTATAGTTTTAATCTGTTTTGCAGGCATTGCTTCTTGGTATTATCTCTTCGTCTATAGAGATATCATTCTGTCCTTTATTCTCTTTATTCTGATAATAACTTTGCACTGGACTTGATACTTCTACTTTTCTTTTTCTCACTTTTAGATGAAATTAGTTGTCCTGAACTTTATAATGAAGTTCAGGAAAGCTTTCCCAGAGGTTCTGCTTCTGATGTTTTTGTACAGTGTCCGGCAATATAGTGACCTGTTTTCTGTGAAATCCTGAATCTTTTTCCCTCTAAAGCTTTGGTCCGAATCTTCTTTTTTGTTCATCTCTATTTTCTCATTTTGTTCAATTTTGATTTCACTTTCAGCAGCTATTCTTCAGAGTGGGGCTTCCTTCTCGGAAGGAGCCTTGCAGGTCAGTTCTGAGAGCGGGCTGTCACCGGTGTGCTCCGTCTGCTCCAGGTCTTCTTAGCTGCAAGTACTTCTACTGCCTGCCTGTTGGAAAAGGCCAACTTCCAAGGTTATTTTTATTTTTTACTTTCTGTAACTTTCTGGCTAGATATTTTCTTTAAGTGACTTCCACAGAGATGGTTCATGGATGACACAGTGTTTAATCTTGTGCATGTTCCAATGTCTTTCCATTGCCTTCCAGTGTGAATATTAATTGTGCCCATATTTGATTACTGGATCATAATCCTTTTCTTTCAAGGCCTACATGTTTTATTCCTCTATCAGTTATGATCCTGTGATCAGATTATAAAGAATAAGGATACTCATTTAATTATCTTTCCTTATGAAAAATCCTTTTTGCCACCATAAAACTTGTATGATACTTTTATGAAAACAGCTCAAAATTTTACAGAGCTATGTCTAGCTTTATTTTTTCAATTGTGTCTAATCTTTATTTTCCTTAATCTGTGCCTCATCTTCAGTTTTCCCCAAAAATAAAATCTTTGTTAATCTCACAGTTTAAAAAATGATTTTTCTGATTTATTTTTTTCCTTCCTTCTTGCATATTTATTACTCAAATGGATAATCTGAGATAGTATATGTATTTTATATTCTTAATTGTGATAAATGTCTTTGTATATATGTTATACCTTCATAAAGTAAACCCATCATCAAATTGATTAGTGGTATCCAAAGTGGAGGGCATGTACCCTAATTGTGCAGGACAATTCTTGGGATGCAAAGAGAAATTGTTCTGAATTTCAGACAGTCACAGATCACATGGGGGATAGTTCTACAGCGGGGAGGAATGAACGGTGGCACCCTCGATTTCTTGCACACTTTCAGTGTAATGCAATCTATCTCAGGGTATATTTGTACAATTTCAGTTTCTCTTATTACTCTTCATTTCCAATCTGATTGATATTCTTCTCCATAAAGCTCTAACCATAGTAAACATTGTCATTTTAGCTCTCTGTGACTACACTGTGCTTTAGAATGAGTAAGTGGTTAATGGTAAACCTACCCCAGGAAAGTGAAGAGAAAATGGCAGCATTATCCTCTGTGAACCAGAAATGATCCAAGTAGGATTTCTGACATCTACTTGCAAGTAGTGCCATGACTATTAATCATTAAACTGACTTTATATTAACCTGAAAAATATACATCAATTTGTCGAAAGTCACAACTGGAAATCAGAAAATAAACATAAGACTATTTCAGAAGGCAGATTCTGCTCTATATTTAATTCCTTATATGCTCATTACATTAATTAAGCTTTTAACATTAGAGTAAAAAAAAATAACAACTTTTAAAAGGGGAATAACTTAATAAAATGAAGGTTAAAGTAAGAGAATCAGTATTTATTATTGTCTTTATGTATTATTGTCTTTGTAAAGTTTTCTTCATCATATCAAACAAAAAACGTTTTAAGCCACCTCTGGTATGCAGTGTCTGTTGCTGGCAATCAGGTAACATGAAAATGTTCAGATTGTGGTGCCTTGCACCATTCCCCTGTAAATAAGTCTCCTTGAGAAAGAGGCTGTCTCTCACATGTGGGAAAGGAATGTATCTGTAGTTTGGACCATCTAATTTTTGCTAAGATTCATTTAGTCTCAGGGATTTTAGTAAAAGTCTGATTTATATATGAGAGTTTCCACCCACAGAACTGATGAGTTGAAGATGAAAAGCAAGAATCAAAGACAAAAGTTTAGTATAGTAAGTACTTTGGATCTATCATAGTAGACAAGAGAGAAAGTAATACAAAATGTGAAAGAGGTAGATGATATGCACTTATGAGACTTAATACAATATGTAAATTTTAGGAAGTTGATGTATTTATCAAAATAAATTCCAAGTTACATTAGGTTTCAGTCAATATCTAAAAACCAAAACAAAATGTTCTTATCCTCAACCCATCCCAAATATTTGGCTGGAGGATAAACTGCGAAAAAAGAGATGACAACATTACCATGCATTTGCCTGGGATATCTTTTCTACCATTGGCTACTTTTTTCTTGAGAGACCGTCTTTGCCAACCCCGAACGATGCCATGATTTTTTGTCACAGGGAGCAAATGTCCAGAAGTTGCTACCCAAATGTCCACAGAGTACCTCCAAACTTGTCACTTTACCTTGGTGTCCCCAAAAGAGATACACACCACCATCAAGTCCCACCTTGGCCGATAAAACCAGTAGTCCATTACATGCCTCAGAAATTAGTTTATCCATTCTATGAACTCAAGACGAGTACCTGTAAGTACCTTCCTATTATGTGAATATAATTTGAAAGATAACTATGGTTATAAAAACAAAAGAGGGCAAAGAATTTGTGGAAGGGGAGGTTGTTAACTCCAGTATTCTAGCCTTAGTAGAAAAGGTGGGTGTAAGAAAACGATTTAAAAGACTGCACTTAGCAGATGCTAATTATGATGCCATTTTCAGCATAGGGTGAAGCTTGGAAGTGCAAAGAGTGGGAGAGGAAGACAAAGCTTTTTGTCAGGATGGACACCTGATTGTATTCTAGGACTGTGTGTGGGATGAACGTGGCCTAGTAATACAGGCAGTTCAAAGCCTGCAGTTTAATGCAAATTTAGAAACTGAGGTTGTAATTTTTTAAAGATATTTTCAGATCAAAAGAGGGACTTTAAAATGAGTTGACTTGATTAAGGCCCTGGGACAGTAAAAAATTTTAGTATAGTGCTGAAAGCGCTGAAAGACGGATCAGAGACAGTCTGCTGAGCCAAACAATGACATTCTGAAAGAGAATAAAATGAAATCATAATTCACTTTTGCAATCTCACTGCAAAGGATGTTAGCAAAAACCTGAGAGGGCTGTTCAGGAAAAAAGGAAACCTAAATCATTTTCAAGACTGGAAAAACTTTTTAATAAAATAAAAGAAGTGAAATCATAGTAAAAGCATAGATATTAAATGGAAAGTTTCAGAAGACAGTTGATAACTGATACTATGTTTAGAAAAAAACTTTAAAGATTTGTTAAAGTATTCAAAATTATTCATAATTATAATAAAAGTGAATGGTCATTGAATGCTCATTGTAGATGAATAATGTACTACACTAAAAATGTTAAATTAAATATATTAATTAATTCATTTTATTACAACCTATCAGATGTTGTTAGTCCCATTTTAAAATTGAGGAAACAAAGACAGAGAAATGCAAAGTAATTTCCCCACAAATACACAGCTAAAATTAGCAAAGCTGAGCTTTGAATACTGAAGACTGGCTTGTATCTCTGCTTTAATCCTTCTAAAATAATTGACTCTATCCATAAAATGTGGATACTTAGCATAGGACTATTTTTCATAAATACATACACTTTCAAAGAGGCTTATGATGTGACAACTTTGCTAGACACTTAAATATATTATTTCATCTAATTTTACACCTACTCAACAAATCAAGTTATTATCTCTGTTTCCAATGTCAGAAACTTAAACATGCACCAAACTTTAGGGAACAGAAAACCTGGTCACTGACTTCCTAAAAAATAGGAAGCTTAGTAGAGAGGCTGGTATGTTATAAATAAACCTAAATGCGTGTATAAATACAAAGTGTGATAAACGTTATGACAGAAAAGTCAAAATATAGAGGTATGAAGTAACAGAAAAAATATAGTTAGGATTACAGATGCAGAAAAATTTTCTCCGGAAAAAGGACATTTTTGTTGAGATTTGAGAGATGAGTAAGAAAGATATAGCTAAGAGGTAAAGAAAGAAGAAAATAACTTGTCGATGTGGCTAGGGTTCATAAAAATTTAGAGAAAGATGACTAGTTCAGTGAGAATTAAATAATTAGGACCTGGCTTGAGAAGTTAAGAGATTTGGATTTTATTATAAACATAATCGTAAGCAAAGAAAAGTGTTGCAAATCTGATTTGTAAATTGTTAAATGTAATCTTGCCACCAGAAGAGGGGACTTTGGCAGTAATCCTTAAACATGAAAGAAGGATTTGCTAGGTTAGGGGAAGCTGGGTAAGATAGAAATGAGTAAATTTGGAGGCAAAGAGGACATATGGTTGAGTGTGTGCAGGCTGTAATCAAGAATCAGAACGAGCCTCGCTGTCTGGTTCTTACAATCATACTAAATTTTAATTTTGGACATTTGTTGAACATATAAACCTGAAGTTCACAGAAGAAGCAGGAGTCAAATATAGACTTTGGGAATTTTTGGCATAGGAAAGAATAACACCATTTACATAAAGAAGGTAGAATGAGAAATAAAGAAAGACCTGGTTTGGGCCCTGCCATACACTAAAAGTTAGATGTTGATCGATAAAAAAAAAAAAAAAATGAGACAAGAAAGGAGGAAAAAAAAAAACTGCTGGAAAAATATGAGAATATGGTACCACAGAAATAAAAGAAATATAGTTTTATGGTTGGAGGCAAGAGTTAACATCTCTAATGATTCAGGTAGAACAAATATTAATTAACTTTATTTCACTTAACTTCTTAGGTAGTGTGCTATCATAACCTAGTGAGTCATAAACACAGACAAATTAAAATATAGTGCCATTCACAGATTAAACTGAAAGACAACAGTTTTCATCCCAATTTTTCATTGATCTAAAGTGAATTAAGTATATAAGTGGTGATGAATTTAAAATGTAATGCTAATTTGCTCAATTTTAGAGCTTAAAATAATATTATGTTGAATTATTTTTGAACACACAAAACTAAAAGACGACCAAGTTATCTAAATAAATAATTATTTGCTTCATTAAAATGATGAAGTGCATACTTGTAATAGATAATGAAATTCCTGGAAAAAGTTTTAAGAATGAAGAAAATGAAGGGTAATGAAGTCTTAGAATAAACACCTCAATGTTAGAATACTTTTTGAAATTGTCTTCTTCTAAACTGCTCCCAACACTGAATGAGAACTGAACATTGCTATCTGTAGACATGGTAAAGAAGAGCTTTCTCTCTCGCAAAAAAAAGGATGCCAATTAAATCATCAGGTCTCCCACGAAGTCTTTCTTCAAAATATATATTTGGGGAAATGGGTATTTCGTTTTTGTCTGGTCACCTTAATTATTTTTATTTTCCAGCTACTTCATTAATCCTACATAAACATGTATTTAGAATTGTTATAGATTAAAAATAATTAGTCTTCCTTTAAAATCTTAGTAAGTAGAACTCATCATACTATTATGATCATCAATGGCACTTTATCAATGTCTTTTGACTTTTTCATATTAATTATTTGTACATATATTTAAAACAAAGATATCTTTTATTTTCATTTTTAATTTTTTGTTTACAAGCTGTCTTTTTATTCTTTTGCTCATCCTGAAAATTTGATAGGCAATTTATGAAAGGTTTCACAGAGAAATAATTGATTTCTGTATAGTTATTTTGTATTGATAAAATGTATGTATACTGTAGCAGCTCTAATTTTTATACTCATTATATTTTTATTTTATTATTAGTTTCAAGTATACAGTATATTAAACATTTATATAGTTTATGAAATAATCCTCCCAATTACTCTGTCACCCATCTGACTCTATACATAGCCATTTGTAGAATCTCTGATTTTAACCATTTTAATCATTTCATGTACGTGACCATTTCAGAAAAAAAATATTAAAATAAAAAAAAACTTTCAACCTTATTTTAATTTGTGAGGTCTAATAAGAATGGGTGTTTCTTTCCTTCACATTTATTTTTATGTTATATAAAACTCATCAATGGAAACATTTACTTTTCACTCAATTTTTGTTTGAGACATAATTCTTAATTTTAAGGCAGTGCATCCAAACCCAAAGTTTCAAAAACTATCACTGCCAATTAGCTTTGCCTTGAAAGCCCCATGATGAGAGTTGACAGAACACTGAGGTTTCAAGGTAAATGTTTTCCAAATAGCTGATTGAGGGAGAGAACAGGTGAGCTTAGGAAATGTTTCAAGGGCTTAGAGCTCCCCTTGGGGCAATGAGATGTAGTCACAGGCAAACAATTAGACACCAGTTCTGTTCAAAGAGAAGCAAGGTGTTATCCATAGGCCACAGAGCTACAGATAATAAGGTCCCTGCAGGAATGGCTGAGGCAAAACATCACAGTCATATAATAGCACTTTCAAATACACACACATGGTTTCGGAAAATAACACAATTAGCCTAGCATCATCAGCCAACAGGTTCAAAAAACACATAAAAATGTAAGTTTTGAAGCAAAGGCTAAAATCCAATCTACTTTCTAATGATTTATATTTAATCATTTACTAATTATTTATTATTGCCTAAGCTCCATATAAAACAACTCAGTTTATATTCTTAGATTACATTTGTAATGAATTAAATCACATGTACAGACGTCAAACTGCCCACAATTCATTGAAATTTCTATTTTTCAAAGCCATAGTTTTCCTTTAAAAACATGCCCATTCTTTGGCTACATATAATATTTTGAAATGTAAATAAATGCAAGAAGTTACCTTTGAAAATGAATTGACCAACATGTAATATCATAACATTAACAGAACACAATGCAAACTCTGGATTAATGTGGCCTAAATAAGGGATGGTAGAAACAAACTCTAGATAGAGAGCCTGTCACATGGATCCTAAAATTCCATGATACTTCTCTCAGAGAGCAAATAATAAACTGTTCTTTCAGTAGAATTCTATTTATCATTCAAAGTAACCTTAATAACCATTTATTTAGCTTGCACTCATATAACGACTATGAGAGTAATAGTTATTCAAAATTCAGTTTTCAGAATGTATATTTTCTTATTACTACTAAAAGCTGAATTTTATTATCTAGTTCCAAGTACTTCTAACCATTTGACCATACATTTCACAAAACTCAAGTACAAATTTTAATTATATTAAATGACATATTTAGTACTACAAAACCTTTCTGATGTATGTAAAACAAAAACCAAACCAAATTTTGAAAGATTTAAATAATTTTGTTAGCAGGTTAAATAATATAAAGGACTGCAATCTCTACTCTCATCATTATATATTCCTGTGTAGAAGTAAATCAGGACAGCTTTAATGAATATAATTCTACAGTCATTTATACATGCTTATCAAAATAGTGACTCCCAAAAGCAATATTGAAACATAGTTTTTAATCCTCAGTCTAAACTAAACCTAGTGTGTGTCCCAGTTAACACGTACTAAACCTAGTGTGTGTCCTAGTATGTCACGCTTGATGTTTATCATCTGAACTTGGCTGCCAGGACATTCACACTCTTGCTTTCACTCTTATTTAAATAGTCACTCTTTCTCTGTTTTCTTTACTTGCTCTTACGCTTTTTGCCTTTTATTTTTAAGACTTATGAATAGGAGTTGATGGTGTCCTATGTTTTTTTTTTTCCAGATAGTATTTAATCTTTTAAATAATTGTGAAAGAGAACACCAAAACGGTGTTGTAGGTAGAAGGGAATGGACCCCATAAGAAACAGTGATACATTTTTCTATGAAAGTAAATTTTTATATAGAACAGAAAAAATAGACTCATAAAGACTAGTATTTGAGCCTGAAAAACAAATATTTTTTTTTTAGTAATTCAGTGGCTATTACTCTCCATTCTCTGAAATACATCTGCAGTAACTGGAGTCTAGAAGACACTGATTTTAAACTGAACAATTCTGATTCTCAACTCTCTGGAGCTTAAATATTTTTGGAATGTATATTGTGAATATGAAGTGAAAGAAAATGTTCTGAAACGTTCCTATTATAACAACTATAGAAGAGGAATCATGAAACAACATGCAGAATGGTGAGGTTTGGCAGTGACTCTAGTGCTACACTGAATGTTACAGTACCTTGTAAAACATGTGAAAAATCGAAACCACGACAATTAATTTTAAGGGAATCTTACTACATACCAGTCCCATTTCAGTGTTTTCAGTGTATCACTCATTTAATCCTCACATTAATTCTGAGAAGTAGGTATTAACATGATCACATATAGATGAGGAAAGTGAGGCACTGAAAGATTTAAAAACTAGTAAAATATTTGCTAGTAAGTGAATTAGTCAAACAGATAGTAAGCCAGGTAAAGCATAACTCACCTGCATGTGCACCTGTATTTGTCTCTGTGAACATGATGATCTCAGTCCATATACTTCTTAGGAGCAGAGACCAAACGTCCTCCTCTCCTTTCTTTAGATCAAAAAAGTCTATCAGGTATGATAGGTAAAATGCTTTGCAGTTAATTTAACTGCATTTCTGATATGAGATTAATTGAGAAAAAAATAAGGAAGAACGTGTATATACCATAAAATTAAAGCGAAGATTAGCCAGCACAAAGAGAAAGAGTTCAGAAAGAGTTCAGAACCAGGCCATGATATTGTTGAAATGCATGGACTGGAGAAATGGGCTAAACTGAATAAAATGACAGTTTACAAGGATAAAAGTAAACTCCTGTATGTATCTAATGTCCAAATAAATGTAGGGAGAAAGCTAAGATGCAGAACATAAAAAAAGGAAAGAAAGAAAAAGAGGAGAGAGAGAGAGAGAGAGAGAGAGAGAGAGAGAGAGAGAGAGAGAGAGAGAGAGAAAGGAAGGAAGGAAGAAGGAAGGAAGGAATGAAGGACAGGAAGAGGAAGAAGGACAAGGAATGAAGGATGAATACAGAAAGCAATAAAGCCCCTCCCCTCCCTCCTGCTCCTTCCTGCTTCCTTCCTGTCCTTCCTTACTTACTTCCTTCCTTCCTTACTCCTTCCGCCTCCTCCTTCCTTCACTTCCTCTTCCTCCTTCCTTCCTCCTTCCTTCTTCTCCTGCCTTCCCTCCTCACCTCCCGACCTACCAAAAGCAAGAAAAGAAAAGAATCCCAAGAATTTAGTCTATAGTAAGCTCAATATGAGAATAATCTGATATGGTTGCCATAGTGTAAGAGCAGACACAATTTAGAAATAAGCATGTTCAAAAGTAAGCCCTCTCAAAGCTCCTGTTTCTTTCTGCATTTTCTACCTTGACTGTAAGTACAGATGGCCCTTGAACAACATGGGTTTAAACTGTGTCAGTCCATATGTACGTATTTTTTTCAATAAATACATAAAGTACTGTAAATGTATTTTCCTTACAATTTTCTTAGCAACATTTTTCTCTAGCTTACTTTATTATAAGAACACAGTATATAATAAATATAACATAAAAATATACATTAGTCGACTGTTTATGTTATCGATAAGGCTTCCAGTCCACAGCAGGCTATTAGTAGTTAAGTTTTGGGGGATTCGAAAGTTATACACAGATTTTCAACTGTACAGTGGAGACAGCGCCTCTAACCTCTGTGTTGTTCAAGGGTCAATTGTATTTATTTTCCTAACCAGTAAAAAACCCAAGATCATCTCTCGGACATAAATCTTTATGAGTCTAACAATTACACTAATACTTTCTGATCTCGAGTGTGCTCCTAACTCACCTCTGGAGCTTTATAGAAGTTCAGACATTTAAACTTGGAGCACTGAGGTTTTGTAGAGTCTAACATTTTTATAATTTGGGGTAAAATCATATTTATGTTTCTTAAGAAAAATAATACGACAATATAAACCCAAACTTAAGTAAAATTTACTTTAGTCCAATCCACAGGTAAAAGTAGCCAAAACAAAAGCAGTAAAGGAGATTTTTATAACTTTTTGAACAAAAGAAATTGAAAATTAAATTATTCATATAATTAATTCCTTACATTATCTGATGTGTGATGGTTGCTTCTTTTGATAAATAGCATTAATCAGGGGCTTTTATTTAAGGCTACATAGGAGTAGCAATGTACTTACAAAGGATATAGTTGTTGTTATGTCAACCAAATAATAATAATCATAGTAAAAATTAATAATAATCATCGGTGGAATGGTTATTAGAGACTATCCTAAGCCCATGTCATGTACTAATTTATGCCTCACAAGAACCATATCTACTATTACTAACCTCATGTGAGAAAAGTGAGGCACATGGAGGTTAAAACCTTGTCTGAAGTAAGTGGCAGACCCATGATATGGCCCAGACTTTGCATTACAGACCTTTATGCCTCTGGGTCTCAAATTATATCTCGCAACTGTACAGCAAGATGCACTCTGTATTATCGATATCGAAGATTTTGTCCTAGTACCTTTTTGCTTATGTTCATTATCTCTTTTGTAAGATGCAGGCTAATTTAATGATTTGCATTATTGATGTCTAGATAGTTTTCATTTTTTGACTCTCACTGAAGCCAAGCTTTCATCATTGGAAGACATTTTTGCCTATTCACTAATATAATTTAGAATTTGAATTCTCTTCAAAAGGTGAATGTTATTAGATGGCTGTAGATTTATCGTTTCCTTTTTCACACATCTTTAAGTACACTATCAGCCTAGTAGCTTAGCCAAATATATATACTTATGTGTGTGTATGTTAATGTATGTATACACAGACATGCATGCATGTGCGTGTGTTTCTGTGTCATACACACACACACACACACACATACATACATAGACTTAGACATAAATTCATTCATACACACACAGTTTTGTGTTAATTTTAGTTTGTCATCTATAGAGCAGAATGCATGGGGTTTAAATTTTTTGGAGGGAGATCTCAAAGCATTAAGATAACCTAAAAAGTCATAAGAATCTAGTAGACACTCAAAAATGATGGATAATGATAACAATAAAGACTCCTGGGGCAAAATCTATGATTTGTGTTTATCCTACAATTACCTCAAGAAATTGTGCTAAGTTGCAAAAAACTATGTAAGTTTCATGTGCATTATTTTTATTCTTCCCCAACATCCCTCAGTACTGTAGATCTTTACAGAAAATAATGAATTATATATTAACATTGAATTATTGAGAATGAACTTACAAGTTGAGCTAAAACAATTTTGAATAATTGTGTTCAATTTAGAGTAATGTAAGATGCTACGTGAAAATTCCAATTCCTTATTTTCCATAGCAGTAAATCCTTAGGCAAGGGTTTAGACAAAATGTTGAAGAGGTTGTTTCAAATAGTGGTTACATATATATTTGCAGAGAGCACTTCACATGTTTCACTTACATATAATTTAGATTAATACAACAAAATAAATTATATTTCTACTTAAAGAAAAAGTGTGAACAAAATCTATAAATACACAGATATAAATGTATACATATATAATTTTATATATTGTATTATTAAAATATATGTAAGACTATATACATATATACATGAATATATAGAATAAGATAAAAAATGAAAATCAAATTTCACAATATATTTTCTTAAAGTGGCAATGCATATATTGCTGGACTTTGAAGCTACATAAAATGACTCTATCATTTATCAGCTACGTATCTTTGGGCAAGTCATACCACTTAACCTCTCTGGGTCTTCTCTGAGTTTTCTCATTCAAAAAATGGTATCATAATAGTACCCAAATCAAAGGATTAATAAGAGAACCAATTAAGATAATATTTTTAAAGCACTTAGGCTACTTTATGGAAACCAAACCTTCATTTAATGTTAACTAGTGTCAATGGTATTTATGCTTCAGTGGAGAGAGAGAGAGAGAGAGAAGAAAAGTACACCAGCATACTATGTGTGATACACACACACACACACACACAACACACACACACACACCTACATGCATATATATGTGTATTTATAAACTTACAAAGCTATAAAGTTCAAAATGTCTATAAAGTTACAAATCTAATAAATGATAGAGCCATTTTGATTGGCTTCAAAGTGCACCACTATATACAATACCACTTTAAAAAAATACCAAATTCTGAAACTTGGTTTTCATCCTTAGTCTTACTTTTAATTTATTATATGAACATGCTGAATGTGAAATTACTAACATCCAGAAATACTTTATTTATATTTTACTCAAAAATCCATATTTTAAAAAGAGTACTTGAAAATACATATGTATCTTAAAACATTATATTTATTCTGTTGGAAATATACATCCAAAGTGTCACCTATACTATTATGACCAAAAACTGTAAAGTAGGTATAGATAGCATTGGAAAAATACTATATATATAATGCATAGTACATACACACACACACACAATTTCCTTACCATCATTAAAACTCTTACACATAAACATAATAGATTTTGAATTTTGAAATCCCCTTCCATTACAAAAGAGGCATTAGTGAAGTAGTTAGTAGTCAAATGACCAAATAAAGTATGCACACCTTAGGTATCTTTTTGTTGTTAACAATAGAAAATTATATATTTGGGGAAAAAAACATAAGAAAGAAAAGTTCACAAAAATGACCATCATTTGCGTTTCTTAATATTATAGTTTACAGACATATTAAAATATTAACCCTTAAAAATGGCCAAATTAAAATTTCCATTTACTTAAATGATATATCTATACTGTTTTTGAAGCAAAATTTGCTATGAGCAATTTGTCATGAGATTCAATATGCTCCCTTAAACTAAAATTATGGTTTATTATTTTAGGGTCTTCAAATGTAAAATAAGTAGTTATTTTGAATATATCTATATTATAATATTTGTGTTAAAACTGTGAATGCTCCAGGAACAGCTTGGTGGCTTGCCAGAGTGTTGATACCTTTGCTATTTGTGCCAATTCCAGTAATGGCAATGAATGCTAAAGGCATTTAAGAATTAAAAGCTGGTTTAATTCATTGCTTTTATGAAATGCTGATTTATTTGTAGTTTATAAAAACATTTTCTTTCATCTTTGCCCTTGTTAAATTTAAAAATATATGATGAATAATTGCAACCAAGATGTCCTTCAGTAGGAGAGTGGATAAACAGTTTGTAGTACAAACAGTGTGAAACAGTATTCAGAAATAAGAGAAAAATCCATTGGCGATTCATTCAATGACATGGTCAGATCTTAAATGTATTTTGTTAAGTAAAAAACTAGAGACCCTAAAGGCTAATATTGTATCATCCCATTCACATGATGAAATGGAAAGGGAAACTATAGTGACAGAAACATATCCACTAGTTACCCAAGGATCTGGAAAAGTGGGGGAATGGGTGAGTACGAGGGGATAAGCAGTGGAAATTTGAGTGTGCTAGAAATGTTCTACAATAGTAACAGGGGTAGTGAACTCGTGACTCTACGCATTTGTTAAAATCAATAAAACTATATATCACAAAGGTTTTAATGTACCAACATCAAAAAAATCAAACAAAATTTCAGGGATCTATAGATTAAATGCAGACTGTGAGGAATGATTCTGATGATTATAAATTATGATACAACTGCACTGAAAAGATAGGAAAATAAAGAAGCTGGCTCTTAAGCAACTTTGGAAAATGGTGTTTTGACTGGAAATTGTAGGGGTAAAGACAAACATAATTGTACATAAACACTGTACTCCAGTTGGCAAATTTTTTCTCATGGGGTACGGGTTAACAATTTTGAATCTGCTTTATAGGTACTGGCATTGAACAAGTAAGTGGAGAATGAATAATGGTAGTCAGGCTTCTCTCTGCAGGAGTAGAAAGTTATAGATAAGCAAAATGGAAGGCAAGAACAAACCCTGTGGTACTAGACCAGAGCTAAAGACATCAGAACGAACTCACACATATGCTACACACTAGAGTTAACAAGACAGGTACGGAAAATTATGGATGTGTGAATGTATACGGATCAGCTCAAGGTCTGCTGAGAGGTTTGATAAGTAGTGACACATAGTAACAGCAGGTACTACCAATGCCCAGATTTTGATTTCTAAATATCATCTAGATCCAAAAAAAGGAACCAGAACTCCTTTGAGAAATGGCTTAATCTAAGGCTGATACAAAATGAGCTAGGAGCATCTTATGGTACTGGAACATAAGGATATGTTCAAAAAAACCCAAGAGACATGAGAGCCAAAGAAAAGGAATTCCCAATAGCCAAAGCTAAAAAGAAAACTGAGCAACAAAACAATAACATAATTTTGGATTATAATTCAAAGTATAAAATAAATGTGTCCATATCGATATAAAATAATCAAATAAATATAAATTGGGGACAATAAACAAATCCCCTCCTTCCAATTAGTATTGTAGTTACTCCCCTTCAGCAAATGGAACTTAGCTCCCAACTTCTTTTGAAGATGGGCTGTAAATAGTGACTCACTTCCAAAAGGTAGAGAGTGCGGCAACTGAAAACTGAAAACTTTACAGTGGAAAACCTGGCATACAGCCCCTAATCAAAGGGACAAGGTCAACACTGCCAGTAGATATCACATAGCCTTCTGATATGATATAATGAAAAACACGCTTCACCTCAGTGATATTCATTCCAAAATCCCATTGTCTAATTGTGAGAAAATTAACAAATATCCCAGTTTGAGGGACATTCTACAAAATATCTAACCGGTTCTCCTCAAAACCATGAAGGTCATGAAAAAAACAAGAGAAAAAACTGGAAAACTCTCACAGACCAGGAGAAATTAAACAGAAAAGACAACCAAATGCAATGTGGTACCCCACGTAAAATCCCAGAACCAAAAAAGGGGGGCATTTAATGAAAAAAAAATGGTGAGATCAAAGAAAGTATGAAGTTTAGTTAATAATGTACTAACTTTTGTTTCTTAGTATCGACACATGTACTATAATAACGCAGGGAAAAGTCAGTAGAGGTCAACGTCCTATAGAGGGTGTACGGTAACATGGCACTATCTTTGCAACATTTCTGTAAACCCCCAAAATAATTTCAGTACAAAATAGTTAACAAAAAATGCATGATAACCACAAAGCTAAGTTCTATGAGAATTTATTTTTCGTTCTACCTCTCAAATCCAGTATTTGAAACTCAAAGAATACATTTTTGGAAAAGTGCTCTTTCCTGTAGAGCTGAACTGGTGTTAATAACAGGCTGTGTCCTTTCATATGGAAATTACTTGTCAGCTTGATCTGTAGGTGGTGTGCCAATATACTTATGTGGCCTTGGGTGTTAAGAACTCAGGGAAGGCTTGCAGTTATAAAAATTCACAGGATCAACTTCCAGAACTTGACAGTAACAGGCCCCAGAGAGAATTAAAATAATGCGAAAATATTAGAAATTCAGAGAATACCAACATAAAATGTAAATTTTATACTCACCAAATCATCCTAATTTAGAAAGACATTTTTATTTCTCCAAAGGAGTAAGTTATCCAATTTTTCCTAGAACCATATGTTGCTTATTGTATTGTATATATTTTATAAATTGATGCTACAGGAATTGTTTTTAAATGTCTATACAAAGTTTCATATTAAAAATAAAGGTTTGTAAAATATGAGTTACTGAGAAACTCTATATTTGCTTATGAAGATAGAGTGTTGCCATATTCTTCCTTGCAATGGGGACCTGGTGACCTCCACTTGCTTCCAGAAGATCAGGTGCTAAATAATAGCGTTTCTGCTCTCCATGCCCTAACCATCAATGAAGGCCTTACTTTTGACAGATGACACCATTTCTCTAAAAGTTTTTGCTTCTTTTTAAAGCCAATAATGAAAAGGAAAATTAGAAAATAAATTAATATAATAAAAGAATACAAGAATATGTAGGTTCTAAATTCCTTAATTGAGACATTGGAATCAGGTGTGTTTCAGAATTCTGAATTTTTCGAATTTTATGAGGCTAACTCATTACTTACACTGCATATTGCATGATATCTTGCCTGGACAGAAGACAATCCTCATGTACATTAATGTTTTTGCAGCAGTAAGTGAAACGACTAAAGACTTTAAAGGTTTTTGACAACAAATGAGTTCAGGTCTCCAGGTTCTGTCACAATACAGGCTCAGAACCTTACTAGTTTTCAGAACTTTTTTGACTTTAGAATTGCTGATAAAGAATTTAAATCTATATAGTGATTTTCAATTCTTCTGATTAGAAATGGCACCTGGTGGAATCCCATGCTCATTCTTTAAGTATAAAATATCCAAAATATGTCCAGTGGGTTAAAAAAAGGAAGGCCGCACATCAAGTTTTGCATAGCAGAGCGTCCGTTTCTGCCTAGCATCCTAGTTGATATTTAGTACTTTCTAAAGACTCTAGTTTGGATAATATAGTTAAAAGCTCTCTTGGAAAGCATTTCTCAACTTTAGCAAAACTCAGACAAGAGGACTAAATCAATAAAGTAAGTCTGGAGATTTAATGTGTGTGGGGGAATGGGGGGTATATATTACCTTAATTTTAAGCGATAATAGGTCATCATTATTTGAAAATGTTTTTAAAAACTCAGAATAATATGAATAATTTAAACATCAAATGATTTTCCAGATACTTACACATATAGTAACAGTACCTCTATCCCCAGTTCTTGTTCCCTAGAGGCAACCAATTATGATATATTTGGTATTTTGGGGGATAACTAATTCTCTTCATTCTTTCAACAGATACTTTTTAAGTATCTGCCATGCAATATTCCTTAGGAACCATACAGTCTAATGGAGTAATAGATAATAAATGATATGAATAGTTAATGGGCAAAGTAAATAATATGCTAGAGGATAAAGATACTATAGAAAAAATATGACAGGTACAGTTATTGAAGTGCCAGGGGACAGAATACTGTGTGCAATTTAAAATAAGATGTTCGGGGCAAGTCTCACTGAAAAACATGATTGAGTAAAATTTTGGAAATTAAGTAATAAGCTATGGAGGTAGATGTCAGAGAGTATTTCACCAAGATAACTGCCTGTTTATTATACTGTATTGTGTATTGTTTTAAATTGCCTAGAAGCTTAGAGTGCCATGAGTTTCTTATAGATTGTTGTTGGTGTATCATGAGATCTTTGCCTAAGCCAATTTCATATGAGTTTTTCTCCTATATGAAGTTTTATAGCTTTAAGTTTTACCTTTATGTCTATTATATATTTTTAATTATTTTTCATACATAGGACAAAGCATAGACCCCTCCTCACTCTTTTTTGCATATGGGTATCTAACTGTCCCAGCATAATTTGTTGAAGAAGCAATATAATTTCTCCACTGCATTGTCTTAGTATATTTGTAAAAAAGCAGTTGTCCATTAAGTGAGGGTTTAGTTCTGGACTTTCTATTGTGTTCTATTCTGTATGTCTATTTTTACACCAGTAGCATGCTGTTGTAATTATGATAATGCATACATGCATTTTACCTTTATATATGTTATAAACCTCACAAAGCAATTATTATTTTAAGAAAACAATCACTTATCTTTCAAAGAGATTTACATAATAAGGAAAACATAGTTTTACATTTACCCATATTGTAATTATTTCTAGTACTCTTCATTTCTCTGGATAGATCAGATATTTATCTGGTATCATTTTCCTTCTGCATAAGACTTTCATTAACATTTCTTGTAGTGGAAGAATGCTGGTGATAAAGTCCAACTTTTTCATGTCTGAAAATGTCTTTATTTTACCATTTTGAAAGATATTTCTGCCAGGTCTAAGTTGATAGTTTTTAGTTTGCCTCATTTTAAAAGTGTAACTCTACCATCTTCTTGCTTGTTCTGTTTCAGCAACAAATCTATCATCATCTTCACCTTTGTCCCTCTGCGTGTAACAAATCTTTTTTTTTTTTTTATGACCACTTTTTCAATTAGAATTGATATTCAATATTTTTAGATTAGTTTCAGGGATATATAGCTACTTATAAGAATTTATTTTTATTATTTGCATTAAGCAATTTGATTACAATGTGCCTTGGTTTAGTTTTCTTCATGTTTCCTGTGTTTGGTTTTCAACAAGGTTCACGTATCTACGAGTTTATAGTTTTCGTCAAGTTTGGAAAATTTTTAGCCTTTATTTCTTCAAATAACTTTTTCTGCTCTTCCTCTCTTCTCTCTTTTGGGAACCTAGTTACCCATAAATTAGGCTGTTCGGAGTTGTACCACAACTGCTGATCTTTTCACTGTTGATGGTTTCTCCCTCTGCGCTTCGTTTTTGATAGTTTTCACCCCTATGACTTTATTTTCTCTAATCTCTTCTTCTGCAAATCTGATCTGCTATTAATCCCATACAATATATATTTCATCTCTGGCACTGTAGTTTTCTCTCTAGCTTCAATTTGATTCTCTTGTATACATTCTATGTCTCTAACAGTTTTTTTAAATATCCTTTTTCTGCCAATCTTAATATCTGTGTCAGGTCTGCATCAGTGTTGATAGATTGATTATTGTCCTCATTATGGATTTTTTTTTCAGCTTTCCTTTTGCATGCCTGGTAATTTTTGCTCAGATGACAGATCTTATGAATTTGATTTGGTGCGAGATACTTTTGTATTCCTGTAAATATTCTTAAGTTTTGTTTTGAATTGCAGTTTTTAAGCAGTTCGATATTTTCAGGGATTATTTTTATGACTCATGAAGTGGGTTTGAAGCTGTGCTCAATGAAGGCTTAATTATTTCTCGCTACTAAGGAAAGACCTTCCAAAGTACTCAATCCAATGTCTTGTAAATTAATGAATTTTTCCAATCTGGCTGAGAACAGTTACTCTTCTTGGCCCTGTGTGAGTGCCAAGCAATATTTTCTTTCTAATCCTTTTGATTAGTTCTTTCCTATCTTTCTTATCCTGTTTCCTCACATATATATGCTGATCATTACTCCATTAAACACTCCAGGAGGACTCTGCAGGTTTCTGGGGTTTTCTCCCTATCCATTTCTTTCTTTTCTGATACAATGTCTTATGATATCAAGTTACCTTGAATCCTCTGGACTCTCAGCTCCATATTCCCAATGCAAGGAGACTATTAGTTTCTTGCTGTTTCCCCTCACTGCACAGGTCCCAGGAAGTTCTCTTAAGGGAGCAAGCATGCTGGAGCAATTGTTGGGATCACTGTCTTTTTGCCCCATCTTTCAGGAATCAGTGTTCTTCACGCATGCCTAGCATTCTGAAATGCATTGTTTCATGTATTTTGTTTGAGATTGATTGGTGCTTGCCACACAAGAGTAATTCCATTCTCTATACTCCATCCTGGCTTTCATGGCTGTGTCATCACAAAAGCCACTGGGTGTTGGGGGAAAACTTTTCAGCACTGGGCCCGATTGTTTCAGCTAATCCCATCGTTATGGCTGAGAGAAGGATCCTTGGTTTGCGGTGGGTTCCACAGTCATGTATTACAGAATAGTGTAATTAGAACACTCACAGACCTCAAGGAGTTATTTCCAAATACTGAAAAAGGACCCTACATCCCTGACAGTAATGGTATTTCCACAGCAAATCTGTGACTGTATTTTTTAATTTATTTATTTTCTGTCTATATAGGCATTTCATGGTGCTGATCTGTCTAATGTGCATGCTATGCTCAAAATCTTATCTAGTATTATTATATTTTAAGAGAAGCTTTGGTGTTTTTATTTCCCCATGTAATCATAAGAAAGTTTAACTACATTACTTTAATATTTTTTCCTCTACCCTCCAAAGTCATCCATATTTATTCAGAGAATTTTAAAGATGGCTCTATGAATTTATTTGTAGAGTAAGTAGTTTTTGTAAGGTGAATGCGTGACATGCCGAGAGAAGTTTTAAAAGCAAGCCTTTATTGAGAGAGCACTCCCAGGCAAGGTTCCCTGGTCCAGAGAGGAGAGGGGCCAGAGAAGTCACGCTCTGGGTCGGGAGGGCATAGTTTTTATATGGTTATGTGGGGGTAGGAGATAGAATGAGGAATGTCAGTTGAGCATCTAGATTAGGGTGGTGCCAGGGCTTCAGAGTAGGCCCTTGTCTGGATTCCAATGTCAAGCTGGGAAGCCTCCAGGCAGACCCTCGCTGACCTAACAGTTTTATGTAGCTATCTTCATAGCAGAGGTTGAAGAATCTATAATAAAGAGCAATCTCTGAAGATGGAAATCTTATTCTAGTTTTCCTCTTTTATACAAACAAAGCTGAAGAGCTAAAGTCATGGAAAATAATTCATTTTCTATTATAAATAAAAATATAAATCACATTTTCAAAATACATACATTTTTCTTAATTTCAGACAGTAAATAAGAGAAGATATTGCTATAAGATGAATCTAAATTATCGTAACTATTTTAACCATCTTGAAGATTAGTAGGCAACTTATGTAACTTTCTAGTAGGACCAGAAAACATTAACAAAGGTAAGCAATAATCTAGTATAAGGTTCACCGGAAATGTAAAAATAATCACAGAAAAGCCCAACGGGTATTCCCCATTCCACATTGCCACAGGTACACTCATTTATTCTCCCTGGAGCTGATAATTCTGTGCAAATGAAGATCCTCAAAGTGAAGGAGAATTAACTGAAAAGAGAGGATACTTCTTTCTTCATCCCACTTGAGACATTTCCACTACTATTAAAAATCACCTTTCTAGAATTACATTATTATACAACCATGTTAAATATACTGCTGGTCTCTAAGAGAAGAAGCAGACTCCTGTTAAAAAGGAGGTAACAAGAAACTTGCCCAGAATTCATTGTTTTACAAAGAACATTTACCCCTCCACTCCAGCAATCAATCCCTGAATGAACTACACTTTAATCACATTTGGCAAAGAAATGTGAGGCCTAAGTAGGGAGATAAGAAAACATAAAAATGTGATGTACATACCACAGCAGGCTAAGATCTTTATTTTTTAATTTTCATGAATTTTGTGGTTCACGTGCTCATCGTACAGTATATAAAATAAAAAACACAGTGAAAAAAATCAGAGAATAATGGGTAAAAAATGCTCACAAAATTCTTGTCTATGAAGAGCTGTCATTCAGAAAACTAGTGAGAAAATTTTTTCATGGTAAAATAAAAGATAAATTCTTTATGCTTTTGTCATCATTCTTTAGGTTGAGCCAAATTCCTGAAGTTGGGTATTTTACCTATATCTGAAGGAAAACTAGCAAGAATTAATGACTTGTCATGCTTGGCTTATAACTGAGTTTTTAAAACATATTGAAAAGAAAACCATAGTATTTATTAAATCTTTTAGCACAACACCAACCTAAAGTTATTAAATATTTAATCCATTGGGGAACATGGAAGGTAGAATTAGGAAAGATATACACGAATACTGTAAAAAAATATTTTATGTCTAAGTCGATGTGCAAATTTCCTGACAAACGTTATTTTATAAACTTAGGATGAGTTTAATTAACACATTCTTCAGATTCTATTCAGGGATGCAAAGCTGGGCACTTAGCAAAAGATAATCAATACAGATACTGGGTTCGGTTTAAAAAAATAAGTATTTTCAAAAAGATAATACATGGAAGTCATAGATTTTTATACCCATATTTATAATCAAGTTATAGGTATGAATATTATTGTTCTTGAATTTGACATAAGAAAGCATGGATCTAAAATAAGTAGATACTTTGTGAGTAAAAAAGCTTGTATACGAGTGAATCTGATGCAGGACAGGGCAAATGTCCCCGAGCGGTGGGGGAGACCAAGCCCTGTACCGAAATAAGAAGAGGGTCCTTTGGCAAAGAGTGTAGAAAGAATTCAACACACACACCAAAGTTAGAGTCCAAAGGAGTCTATTAGAATATGGATAATGCTCCACAGACAGTGTGGTCTCTTCTCAGAGACAGAGAGTGAGAGGGACAGTGAGACAGTGAGAGACAGAGTATAAGCTCTGAAAGAGACAGTGACAACAGAGAGAGAAGAGGGCAGTGAGAGAGACAGAGAAAAAGACACTGAGAGGGACCCTGAGTCTTTAGGGAATTCAGTATCTGTGTCATTCTTTAGTTACCATTTCCTTTGATATGGACATACAGTGAGGAAGGAGAAGAGTATGCCTGAAAAGGTAAGAATTTGCAGAGTGAAAGGCCTGCTGCCAGTTTCCAGACTTTAATCCATAGGTTCCCCGTGGTTTTACCACAGAGAATGAGTGGTTTTACCACAGGGAATGACCCTTGGCTCCTGTTTCCCCTTCCACAGGGAATGGGGTAGGCATCCCAGCAGAAATCTTCCTTTGTTCTGCAGGTGTCCTCCATATCTAGCTGCAGAGCTGATCAGCATATTGCAGTCTCTGAGTGTGGCTTTATTAACATTTTAATTCTCTTGCCTCCTCCCTACATTAAATCCAGTACAGATGCTAATATTAAAAAAAAAAAAAAAAAAAAAAAAGTTGTTTGGATTCGGACTTCAGAGCATATGTAGTAAAATAATGAAATGGTTGGAGCTACCTTGTCAGAAAAGGTCCTATAGAATTTTTTGAAAAGGAGAATTTTTCTAAGGCTTTTCAATTTTAACTGAATAGAATAAAACCTGCAGAATGACTATAACTGAACAAAAAAGTACCCTAGAATTTATAAAACAAAGGTTGTTATGAAATTCAATAGCTGAGTAAAATTATTCGTACAGTTGTCCTCTTACACATTACAGAAACTACACCTTTTTCTATCCAAATTATGAATTCATTATTTTCCCTCTATGTATAATACAAATTCTTGTTTTGATTTATCATATCATATTTAAATTATTATGCAGTATTTGATTTATAATAAGAAAATATATATTATATATAAACATATGTCACCAAACATTTAAAAAATAAATACCCATGACCGCATTACCATACCTAAATTGAATGTTACCAATAAGATTGACTATGTGTGTACGTCACTTCAAATTCTGTCTCCCTGTCCTGTGGCCAAACAACTATATTGAACTTTGGCTTCATGGCATTCCTTTAATAATTTATCATATATTTAAAAAATTTTGCCCTAAGCTAAGACTTGCTTTTGGAGGCTCACATTTGTTTTTCTGAGATGCATGCATGTTACTGAGTGTTAAGGGTTAAAAATTTTCCAGGAAGCCAGCATTAAGGATTTACTCTGTTTCTGTAAACTGTTTACTTGTTTGATGTTAACCAGGGTGTGGTAACCTGCTTAAAATTATGCTTAACCAGGGTGTGGTAATCTGCTCAAAGATATTCTAACAGCCAACTTCTGGTTCTATAATCTGCTTACTTGTTAACCAGGGTGTGGTGCTATGCTTTACAAACTGCCTCTTTTGGGAGATTGGGGCTGATCTCTTCTAACCCTACCTGGCGGAGAGGCTCACAATTCATCTCAATTGGCTCCGTGGGTCTTAGATTTGAGCGAACCACAACACTGAGTGTGACTTTAGTTGGTTCAGTATTACATCTGTAAAATATTTCTTTAATTCAATACACATATTCTCTTTTGTCAATGGATATTTGGGTTATGAACAGAATTCCTATTAATAATCTCTCATTTGTCCGCTACTGGATTCCTGTGTAGGTTAGGAAAAATAATTTTCCCTCTACTCTTTGAAGTTCTTGGTTGAGAACACTATAATGAAGGACAGATTAATAAGAGAAAAGAAAATAGTTTATTAACATATATGCCTCATATATACATGGAAGATCCTCAGGGAAAAATGAATAACTACCTGAGGCAGCTTAGCATTCAAGCTTAAATAATATCTTAAAAGGGAAAGGGGAGGCTGAATGTAGACAACTTTCCTAAAAAAATGATTTTTAGGAAAGCTGAACCAGCCTTAGAGGAATAGATGGGAGATCTGATAGTTTGAGAAGGTTGTCTGGGTGTGGTATCAATTTATAGTGTCACCTCCTGTGACAACCATCAATCTGCCCGGATAGATAAAACTCCCAGGAAGGCGATCAATGGCACTGGAGTTCCTTTTGGAGGATTTGTCTTTAGGCAGATAACAGGAGTTTAGAGTGACGGTTCTCCCTTCACTAGCTGCTTTCAAGAGTCTACAGCTCAATATACCAAAAGGGCATATGTGGGGCAGCAAGTCCTGAACTCCTACACTCACATTTTGACTGGCATTTTCTGCTACCCTTTACTTGCAAGATAACAAAACGACACAGTAGTCTCCCCTTATGCATGGTTTCATTTTCCACTATTTTAGTAAATTGTTGTTAATCTCTTACCGTGACTAATTTATAAATTAAGCTTTACCATAGGTGTGTATTTATATGAAAAACCATAGTACATATAAGATTTGGTACTATTCATATTCTCAGGCATCCACTGGGGGTCTTAGAACGTATCCCCCGCAGATAAAGGGGAGACTACTGTATTGCAGAATTATAGAGTATTGAATGCTATTCTATTCTAAAGTGGTTTTTACCAATCTACACTCCAAGCAACAAAGTATACAATTTTTCATAGTTCCATATGTTATTCAAAACTAGATACTGTCATGTATCTTATTTGTGGCCAAACTAATGAGTATAAAATTCTATCCTATTTTGATCTTATTTATCGTTTCACTAATTACAAGTTAGGAACATATTTTCATGTGTGCATTCAACATTTTTTCTCCTCTTTTAAATGACCAATCCTTTCTTATATCTGTTTCTACTTTGTTTTTCCTTTTCTTACCGATTCACAGGAATACTTTATATTTCGGACACTAAGTTTTTGTTGGTTTTAGGTGTAACGAGTATCTTCCTTAATTTGATGGGTGTCAAGAACTGTAAAGGGTCTGAGATTGTACCATACCTGCAAGCTTGCCACAGCATCATGAGTGCTGAAGAAGACAAAACACTTCGGAATAAGAGAAGAGACTGATACTCATAGGACAATAGCAAACAGCATGAATTGTCGGCATATTTGCATCAGTTTGTTCCCCTTGCTCTAAAGTTCCATGAGAGTAAAGAGATGGGTCACGGCTGACAAAAGATGCTCTCTTTGACCAGATTCCTCTGAACTCTGTTCTTCACCATGTCTTGAGCTTGGCCTGTAAAGGCTGAACAAAACACTAACGTGTTTCTAAGAGCACAAGGGCACATCCTTATGATAATTCTAGCCCCTCCTAAAATGCCTGCCTCAGAAAACTCAAGGCTAAAAAAAGAGTTTACTGTTTGATCCACCCAACATCTAAAAATGGGGCCCCTGTCTCCCAAGCTCTGTGAGGGTAGGAGCCTAATTTCCATAAACACCAGTTAGCTATCCAAGATGGGTTTCATAAGGAACAACACTCCCTTAGCATTTCTGTAATTTTTCACTTCACTGACTGCCGAGCCCTGGTTAGCCCTGCTCCCACATCCCTCGTTCTCCCTTTAGAACACAGTCACCTCTGTACAAATTGAAATTTAGTTCAGTTCATGCTGAACTCTTTTCCTTAATGCAATAATATATTATGATTAAAATTGGTCCTTACCACTTTATCTAGCATTTGGTTTTATCTTTGACAGGGTACTTGCAAGGTTTGTAGAATTAACACCTGAGATACCCAGGGCTAAGGTCCCAGCATATGTGACCAAAGAGAAAAAAAGTGTACCAAGCAGCAAATATACCAGTCCTCATCCTCCTTTATCCCTCCCCACACATCCAGGGAGTCATGCAGTTCCACAGAAGTCACACTGATCTCTTTGACCTGCATAGTTACCTGTGTAGTCACCATAGAAACCATTTAGTGTCAGGAGAGCTTACAGTCTGGCATACTCAGCAAGAATATGCAAGGATGCTCAAGACCGGTGGTAAACTGTTTTTCCAACTGACTCAATTTTTCACAATCTTTAATTTGTTTTTGGTAAATGAAGTTGTTCATTTTACTGATCAAATTTAAAGAACTGTTATCTTATATGGTTAATACATTTACTTATAATTACTATTACAGAGTCATAAAGATATTTTATCATGATGTATTGTTTATATTTTCCATTCTTTAAATATTATCATATTTTCACAGTTAAAAAGGAAACTTTCTGGCTTGGCCACTTAGGACTGGCCAATTATTTTGAGATAGCAAAAGGCACAGCTGGAAGCATGCCTCTAATGTGCAAACTTAACTATCAGAACCATTCTTTGTCTTATGTTGCCTGTATACTCCAAGAAACAATAGCCCTGAACCTCAGTCACCTGGGGCTACAAACTAGGCAACTAGGGATGGTTTTATGTCCCAAGGCTCAGCAAAATTATTCAAACTAGCCAATCTTAAATTGTTTATTCTGCCCTGCCTTGCCTTTCATGTAGAAACCCAAATAAAGACTCTGGCCTCAGCTTCTCCCTCCCTACTGTTTTGTTTTGCGCCTCCTGATCAACACATCCTGCTTTCCCATGAGGCCCTGAGTGGCCCGTTGCTCCTCCTGTTTCTAGAAACTGCGAGTATAATGAAATGTTTTCCAGAGCCTCTTCTCTGTCTCCTCTTATGGTATCACCTGACAGACCATCACATAAAAAGTACAAAACAATCTGCATGTTTACTTTATCTTTACCTTATTGATGATTTAAGGAAACCTCATGAGTTATTTTGATTCCATTAGTTTCTAAAACACTCTTTTATGCCTGCAACTTTATCAGTAATTGTGTTAATAATTGTTAAGGGTGGAAAATTTTCAAATGGCCAACTTCTGCTTCCATTGTTTAATGTTAAACAAGGTGTAGTTCTAGGAGATATTCTGTGCAAAGATATGCTAATGTTAAGGGTGTAGTTATCCTGTGTAAAGATATGTTAATGTCCAGCCTCTGCTTCTGTAAACTTGCTTGCTTGCTAGAGGGGGTTTTGGGGCTTTTTAAGCTATTCCTTCTAGAGGCTTGAGGCTGATTTTCTAGTGGGGAGAGTCAGTCGCAGGCCGGCTAATAAAGGCTCATAATTAATCTCAATTGGCTCTGTGGGTCTTAAATTTGATTGCACCACAACATAATCACCTCCTGATTGATTCTGAAGGGGCTCTTCTAATGCCTGGTTTTGACTTCTCCTAATCCAGTTTTTAATATAGGTCTCTTTATGCCTCTTTAGGTTCTTCTTTTTTTTTTATACTATATTTTATTGTTAACAGTTCTACGTGGATGATGGGGTGACCCCTCAAAAGAAGTCAAATATTCCGGCTTAGATTTAGGCTCAGTAATTTGTTCTGAGATTTCAGATAAAATTACTTATAATTTCTGAATCTTTCATTTTCTCATCTGTATTAGCTGCTTTAACAAATTACCACAATGTGCATTTATTTACAGTTCTGGAGTTCAGAAGTTTTAAAATCTAGGAGTCAACCAGACTGCATTTCTTCTGTAAATTCCAGGAGAAAATCAGTTTCCTTGCCTTTTTAGCTTCTAGAGGCTGCTGACATTTCCCCCTCCCTCTCACAAGGACATTGTGATTACATTGGGCCTAATTAGTAACCATAACTCTCATATCAGCAAAGTTTCTTTGCTATGCAAGGTAAGTCAGAAGTTCTAGGAATTAGGACTTGGGTATGTTTGTTGTGGTCAGGGACATTTTCTAACTACCACATTATCTTCTAGAACTGGAAACCATTGTTGTGGTGCAATCAAATCCAAGATCCACGGAGCCCAATCGAGATGAATTGTGAGCCTTTATTAGCCGGCCAGCAACTGACTCTCTACCATGATTGGTTAGAAGAGATCAGCCCCAAGCTCCCAGAAGAGGCAGTTTATATAGCCACCAGCACATCCCTGAGCAGATCACCACACCCTGGTTAACAGATGGCCGTTAGCATATCCTTGATCAGATTACCCTGGTTAACAGCATCTCCTTGATCAAATTATCACACCCTGGTTAACAGAATCCTTGATCAGATTACCACACCCTGGTTAACAGAATTAGAAGTAAATATTTAATACTGGCTTACTGGAAAATTGTCCACCCATAACACCATCTGTATTTATTTCCATGGTTTATCATTAGGTTTAAATGACATAAACTTTGGAAAAGCTTTATACAAACGGTAAAGGTATTATTTACTATAGAATAACTCATTCTATGCTCCCATGTCCTGTATTTCTCTTTATTATATAAAATAATTTTCTCTATATGCTTGGATAATTATGTGAATTAATTTAAATGCTGTGATTCATACACATAAAAGAACACGAAAAACATATTTTCCTCTAAATGACTAAACATGCATCTCATTTAAAGAATTAATCCATCAGCGATTATTTTCTAGCATATAGTAAAAACTAAAAATCTAACTTCAATATTTCTCTTAAATTATTCTAGCATCATTTTCTTAATGTTATGCAGAGGCAAGTTTGCAACATTCAAGTTCTCATATAAGTGTATTTGTTTCTGAGACATTTTTTCCTATTCTTTTATTTCATATACCTCACTTTCTCAGTTGTGCTAGCTTTAAAATCAATTTTGATATCTGTTTGGAGAATTACCCTAGTCTATCCTTCCTGCATATAGATATTAGGAAGAAATTGTCAAGTATTCCCAAAATCTTCTTGGGGTTTTAATTATAATAGTATTGTGTTTAAATATTAAGAAAACAAAAAATAAAGAGATGATATTTTCAGTAATGGTATCACTATTAGTTATTGAGGTCTTATTTAATAAAATAAATATTATAGTTTCTATATGTTTCCTGCCAGCATATAAAATATAGTTGATCTGTGTATATTGATATTCAAGCACATAATTTCTAAATGTATCTATTATTTTAATTATATGTCTGTCTATTCTTTTGGATTCTCAAAACAGAAAATTAATATTCTACAATATTCATATATTTGGGGTTTTTAAAAATAATCTCTCTCTCTCTCTCTCTCTCTCTCTCTCTCTCTCTCTCTCTCTCTCTCTTTCTTTTTTTACTCACAATGGTACCTGGCACCAAAAGCAAGGAAAGTGCACCTTTTATTTTGTCTTTATTTGGAATGAATCCTTCTAAAATTTCATTACTGAGAATTATAATTTCTGAAAGCTATAAGTAGATATACATTATCAGGTTAAGTACTTCTATTGAGTTGATTTCAAGAATAAATGTTGAAATCTGTCAATGTTTTTCTTCCATTTACTCTGATATTCACACCATTGGGTTTTCTATATTTTTCTCCTTGTATTTCTCTTTTAAGTGATGATGCTAGGTTTTGTAAATGTTTTCTATTATTAGTTATCCTAGAAATTTCATCATAATTATTTAATTTATCAAAGCCAATAAGCAATGTCAATCTACCTTCTGAACGATATGTAGAAAATAAAATTATATAATTTTATCACACTCTGCATAATTTTGTCCTGTTTTTGAGATCATTTTACACAAATTAAACAATACATTATAAAATAATAATTTTACAAAAATGTTTAATAATGTACGTCTACTTAAAGCTAGTGAAAATTATTCTTCATAGTATTAATAATATGCAAGTTCTACCAAAATATCAATAACAGGGTAAGGGTAAGGTATACTGAACGTAAGCAACTCATACATAACAGTTGAAGAGAACAGAGACTTTTTGAAAGTTCATAATAGACATAAACACTCATAAGTTATTCCAAATGAGTTTCTCCACTAGATGCCAGAGACTTTAACAGTGATCAATAGTGAATTAACAATGTTTAAAAGTAATCTGCTCCTCATGTAGAACATTGACCTATGAATCCAAGCAGTACAATTAATCAGGAAAGACATCTGCATATGTTGAAATTGAAGTCTTAATAATAGAATAAATGTATAGTTAAATTTTTAAAGAGGTTAGACTATACTCTAAAAATTAAGAACAGTTTATTTTAAATAATAAAATTGGAAAAATTATGATATCAGTGTATGCATCAGAATCTTAAGTTCTCTAAGTAAATGTAGCCAATCCACAGCTTTGGAAACCACATTTCCAAGTATTCTCTCATTTTGGACTTAATTACCAAATTCATCCAATTATGATCTTGGGTACCTTTGAGGCCAAAAAATTTAGAAAATTTGTCAGTTAAAACTTCAAATAGATGTGTAGTGATGTGACTCTATTTTAATATATATCCAAAGAGACAATATACGTCTCATAATAGCTTTCCCCCAAATATCAGCACATTCTATTCTCTCTAAGCATTTGACCAAATATCAACAAGTATCTTTGTCTGTTTAATGAAAGGTAAGTTATGCCCGAAGGGATCAGAACCACCAAGGTTGCGCATGCAATGGAGTTAAAGTTTATGGGGAAATTTCAAAGTTTAGTACAGTGTGAGTATATTCCAGAAAAAAGTTTGAGCCTTGATCATATAAAGTATCTCAGACCCCAATCCTCTGCTCAGCCTGTGGTTAGTGGCTCATTAAAGAGCTGGAGGGTAAGTCATCTTACTTGATGTCTTAGTGAACAGTGCTTTGCATCTCAATTCCTGGAAGACATATTACCTCCCCTCCCTGCCAAGATTCCTTCCTGAGGCCGCATCCTCTCTCTGATAGGCTTTGAAGAGTCAAGACTTACATCCAGCTCATATCTCAGTTTTCAGTGTGTACATAAATGCCCACTTCTTAATATGCGAATGATATTTTCATCTTGCACTTGACCTGCTTCATTGAGTTGTGTTACTACTAAAACTGAAGAAATGGGAAAAGAGCAGAGGGATAGGGAGGTACAAACTCATAGTACACAGAATGTAAATTAAATGAATAACCATAAATATTAAATCGAAGAGCCCCTTGGCAAAGAATGGAGACAAATCTTTACAGTGTCTCATAGTGAAGATCTTGAAATTTACTCTTCTTCATCACTTTTCTTAGTTCTCTTTGTACCTATGATATATTCTGAGCAATTTCAAAGGCTTACAGTAGCTCATTCCAACTTCTTTCTGATATCCTCTTATTTCCACTTGCTGTTAACTATAGCCAAAACTGTGTTATATCTGATGTTGCCCTTGGTTCTTATTGAAGTCAATTTCCCTTTTCTGACAATGGAGAAAAATGCAGACACAGGTACAGGTATTATTTTGAATCTCAAAAGGAAGTAAGTAAAGAAGGCTAAAGGTAATGCAGAGTTGGAGGTGTAGGTGTGGGGTAACGTACTGGCAGACACCTTGTCACACAAGCCCTTGATATTTTACGTAGTCAAAATTGGTGTCTGGATTCTAGTGAGAGGAGCAGTTGTAGTCAGAACTTTACTAGCTGACAAATTGCTTATATCAGCACCCACCATCAAGCCCATAGCAGAACCTACTCTGGGCTTCTGCATCCAGGGACAACACACTGATGTGCATCTACTACAAAACATGAAAAGTCATTACATAATAAAACTCTTTTCTCTTGAACTTTAACCTTTGTCTTCATTGACTAAAACCTATTTACTCCTGGGAGAGAATTATTATTCTCATTTTCAGGAATATTTAGAGAAAAATCATTCTCAAACCTTTGTGCAAAAGAGAAGTAAATTAGCAATGCCTGCTTCGAACGAAAGCTTATACAGCAGTCCAACATATTAAGTATATGAAGGTAAATCTATTCTGTTTGAAATAAAGGTAAAAAATAAGAATCACGCTACCCGACCCCCTACACTCTTCTTCTGTCACCATGGCCCAGTAAGGAATGCCATCGAATAGAAATTAAAAACCCTATCTAGTACAACTTCATCTCTCATATAAAGGGGTACATGTAGCACCCAGGAGGTAAAATAGTTGACAGACCTCCTAACAATCCTGAAACTGAAACTCGGTGCTTTCGAGTTATAGTTCAGTATTTTTCAAGTAAATTATGAAACAGTTTACATTTTAAGTTGTTCAGTCAATAAAAAAAATATTTCAAAAGTAAATTACTTACTTAAAAGGGAAAAAGAAATGAGTAGGAAAAAGAATCTCCCATTTTTTATTTCTGTATTTTGTTGTTCATCACTTCTTCAAAGTCAAATTTTGTAATGTTATAGGTCATTATTAATTGTTAGGTTCACATTGTGTCTCTTTGTCTAAGAATAATTTCCCACTGAGAAGAGTTTGTATTCATCGCCTGGCTTGTCTATAGCATCTTCTGACAGGAAGTTGATCTTGAGAATATCATTAAAATTGACTACAGCTGGGAAATGAGATGCTCAGCATTTTCCTAATGGCAGCTGAGAACTGATGTTTGCTATGGGATTTACTCAATTATTTCTACCCCATTGGCTTGAAAACATTATTAATAAATGCCATATTTATTTTTCTAAACTTTGAAATTTATATCTACAAGTTTCTGAATTAGCCATAAATAATTTCTGATTCATTCTCAGGTTCCTCTATTATCCTTTTAGTGATTCATTGATTTTATTAGAATGTAAAGACATTTCAAAATTAATTCAAAAGCCAAAAAAAAAAAAAAATTTTAAACCTCCCAAAGGCCAAACATTGTGATGAAGGGAGTTATTAAAGACTTTAACAAATGTTTTCTAAGGTATAAGAGCAACTCAGACTTCATAGTATTGAATTTTTATAGCAAATATACAAATAACAGTTTTATTAAAAGAGATGAAAACTATATGTAAAAAAAAGAAAATAAGAAAATAGTAATATTAACATTAAAAATCTCAATGAGGCTATAAAAATTAACTTTTCCTTTTGTTTTACTTAAATATTTTATGAGCTATCAATATACTTCGTCCTACATGGCAAAAATCTACGGAGAATCATGCACTTTGCATATACATTTTGGTAAACTTGACTTTGACACAGTCTCATTTTTATGACTTTAAACAAGTAATTTTTGGAGAATTCTGAAATAAAAAATCTCTGAAACGATTTGAGATTAATTGCTTTGAATATAGATACTTTGATCATAAAAAATAAATGCGAAACAAAAGAAAGAATGTTAAGTTGCCTTATCAATTGCTAAAACTTTTGTCTAGAGCTTAGTGACTAGAAGAGAAACGTGAAGCCAAAAATAACGTAGGTAAAAATAGGTTTTTGGACCAACATTTCATTACAAAATGCTGGGGGATGTTGTTAAGTGAAAAAAAATCTAGTTTTCAAAATACAACCTGTCTTCTAAGCCTCAAAGGCCCTGCATGTAGACAGTTAAAAAAGAAGTCACACATCAACCACCTTAGCATGCAATGCTGGCACACATACTGCAAATTTACTGATTTATTCAAGGTCACACTTACATCTTCTATTCATCAGCTGTCTTACAGATAGATTCTTGATGCTTATGTGATATAAATGGGCAATCTGCAATATTTTTATCCCACACTTCCATTTTCATATAAAATGTAAAGCAAGTGTCAACAAAGTAACTACTCCAAATTTTGGGCATTTTGAAAATTCTTGCTGGTGTTTTTACTTTCACAACTACAGTAAGTGTGGGACGGAATGGTGTCAGGAGAATGAGGCCCAATGGACAGTTAGGTGGTCCTTGTCCTGCAATGGGAAGTAGTCAATACTGTCCTGCACACCATCAATTGTTGATTATATTGCCACAAATGTTTGCAGGGAAAACTTTTTTACTTAAGTACCTCAGACTGGAATCCAACTCTATTGCACATAAATAAAAAGTACCTTAGAAACAATATAGGGTATTAATTAAGAGTAAAGACTCCAGAACTGGATCTGTCACCAGTTGTGTGACCTCTGGCGAGTTACTTATCCTCCTGTGCTTTGGTTTCTCTATTGGTAAAATTGTGATGATAATGCCAGAGGGATGTCGTGATGAGTAAATGTAAAAAAACTATAACAATGCTTGACATATAATAAACACTCTATAAACCTTAGCTATTTTCAATATTTTCATATAGAGAAGAAATAGGAAATCAAGGAAGAGTATATTATTTCTCTAAATTTTATTAAACCTTATTTATCATTTCAAAAGAATGTACACCTATAATAATAAAATAGAAGGTTTTAGTATATAAATCACCAGCAACGCACGACTATGTTTTTTTTTTTTTTTTTTTTTTTTTTTTTTTTTTTTTTTTAATATGGGCACCTAGCTTCACCAGCTAGGTATAGGAAACATCGCCCCACTGTACCCCCAGTTTATGCATGGGGGTCTAGTGACACACAGGTACCTCTGGCTGTGAAATAAAGTTTACTACTTACATAGTAAACAGGAAGTGGATTCCCCCAAGGAGAAAGACTCAGGTGGTGTCTGGAGAGAAACAGGAACAATGGGAAATGGTTTACTTAGAGTTTTCCTTATGATCATGGGGTAGAGTGAGTGGGGTGCCGTTCTATGATCTAAATTTTTACCTGTGACATGAAACAGAGGGTCTGGGAATGCAGGGGGAGTGGATGTAGTTTCTGATCTGATTACCCAGATGTGGAAGAAGAGGAGGGGTTGCCACCTGAAAACTGTCATCTTGTTAACATCAAAAGTAGAATCTTTCTATTATCTTTCTGTATTTGCCTCATTCATAGTGATTTTATGTTGAACTGTAAGCATCTCGCCAATTCAATATGACTTCAAATGTAATTATGTCTCAAGTTTACCCTAAACACAATTAATTATTGTTTTAATATCTCCCTTCATGGTATTGCCTTGGTTTTTGTACCTTATATAGGTAAATTATAAAATCTAGGAATTTAATTTTAGTATAGAAAACATTAAAATTTTTATTCTTAAAAAGTGTTATTAGGCCTTACAGGCTTGAGAACTTTAAATTAAAATGTGGGCTTTTCTTAGAAAAATGGATAAGGAGAAGTAGTGAAAAGTCATCTAGGCATTCGTAAATAACATTTTTTCCAAGTCAAACTTGTAATATTCCCCAGTGAAATTTATTATCCTAACTTTTTATACATATCTATACTTATTCACATTAAGGTAGCTTTTGGAGCAAGTTGCTATGTTCTGAATCTTTCAAAGAAAGACCTTGATTGGACAATCCATGCTGCAAATTTTAAAAAGGAAAAAGAAAAATCAGTATACGCCAGATGGCTTCCATAAACCCAGCTGGTGATCCATGAGTTTGGCAGCCTTAGGCTGGATTAATTGCCTTAAATTTTTAAATTAATTGCTTTAAGGAACTGATTTATAACCACTGAGAACTGCTGTGTAGCAACCAAGAAGTCATTTCACAAATAACTACAGAAAATACACACTTGGAATCAACAAACTACAAAACACAGTTGAGAGAAAAGCATTGATAAAGATACCCTATTTACTCAGGAATTTAGAGTGATAGAATTAAATGGTCTCCATAGTGAAAGAAAAAGTCTGTATAATGGAGTTCTAAAAAAAGTTCTGATGCTCTACGATCATCCTAAACCTGTATGCGAACTTCATTTTGGTTGGGTGGTGGGAAAGGTGGTGACATTTTTGTAGCTTGCAATATTTTGCTAATTGAGGGTGGGCTCTAATAAAGTGGATCATGTGCAAATCTTATTTAAATATGTCACCATCTTTCTAGTATGAATGCTAAAGAGAGATAGGGTAGATTTTCTGGCCGTTGTTCATATATTCAGTCTCTTATTCCTTTCTAACAGTATTTTACTGAAACACTCTATGGCATATAAACTATTTAGATTAATGTTTGCTAGAAATGTTAAAGAAAAATAAAACAATGTCTAGTAACCTGTCTGCTAAGCCTCCCAATGACCTAGGATGGGGACACTTAAAATAGGCTGAGACTACTACAACTGGATATGGCAATGCTGACCCTCACGTCTTTGGTTTATGTCATTTAAGTTCACATTTACATCTATTAATCATTTGTTCCTCTTATAGGTCCTCAATGCCTATATGATACAAATGTACAAATTATAATATTTTTATTCCACATTTCCATTTTCAGATAAAATGCAAAGTAACAATCTCAAAGGAAAAACTACTCCCATTTTTGAGGTATTTTGTACACTTTTTGTAGGGTTTAGTGAATTAAGCCAAGTTCCACATGATGATGTACATTTTCTTTCCCTGGCTGCAATGAGCCAATAAACCCAAATGTGTTTGACTAGAGGTATATTCCTGGTGGCCTTTGACTGGTGGTCATTTATCGAAATGGAGGTTCGTTGAGATTCATTCAAGACACCTGCTGCCCTGGAGTGGGGTCCTCAAGTCGGTAATAATGAGCACATCTGGGACACACTGGGTCTCTACCCGTTCAATGAACCATGCTGCTAATGGCTGGGAGGTTAGTTCATATTGAATTGTACACTGATATTTCACTGAAGCCTTTAAGTTTGGGGTTAATTTTGTTTGATGTCCTACATGACAACTGGCCTTTGGCTAAGCTCTAGAGATGGGAGGTTGCACGTCTCTACAGACTTCTGTGGTTCATCTGGGTCCTCTCAAGACAAAACTGTGCCTCCCCTAGGCTAATCATCTGCTCCCTTTAGAATTTCTCATCAACACATTAAATTTTCTGTGTTGCAAAATTTCCTGACACTAACAATTTAGAATTATAGTGGCTACTTGGGTAAAATTTTATATGAAAAAAACAATTTCCATTTTAGGATGCCTTCAAACAGAAAGGTAAGATACCTTCCAGAGAAGAATGTCTTGACCATTGAAAGAAAGGAGATCATTGGTTTAAAGGAGAAGATGATCCCCTTCTTTATTTAAAATATCTTTAACGCATCTCACATGTGGGTATGGTGTGTCCAAATTCATTTTCTTAACTCTAAAGTTTCTCCCCTCAACTTTCAGAGGGAAAATAATTTGTCTTTTACAGTAATAATTTCATATGTTCACAGCTGATCCTCTCTCACTTATGTTTCTTTTTTTACTCCTGTTTCTCTTTTTCCCTCTCAGTAAACTTTAGATTAATCAATAATAATAATAATAATAATTCTGTTATTATGTGAGCATTCTGGATGTTTAGTCCAGATAAGCATTCATAATGTCTAAATAAAATATATTCTAGGTTTTGTGGATAATGAAAATAACTTTCACATAATAGCTTGTGTTGACTATAGTTACAAGATAAAGAGAAATGCCTTGGTAACAAAAAATAACAAAGCAAAAATACAGTATGATGTTCTAATTTTGAACCTAAATCAGGGTCTTTAAAATCTAGCTTACTATGTAAAAATAATGTCATCAAAATATTATGATTTGTGAGAAACCTCTGTAAATCATAAATTCTTATAATGCTACTACTAACAGAAATATAATGTTAGCTAAAATTATAACTTCCAGATTTTTAACCAATTTTAAAAACTTAGAAAAAAAGTTTAGTCAATTAATAAATAATTTTTGCATGCCTGCGTGGTTTCTAAGTAAAAAACTGATATAAAACACTAGTCATTAAACATAATTTTAATTCACTAATTTACTCTTACTTCTTAGATTAAAACATGCAAATTACTTTGCATATCACACATGGAAATATCATTTATATGTGTTTATTTTGTCACTTCAAATTTCTTAAGATAATATGAAATAAATAGCATACTGAAGAAAGAGCTAAACTACATCCTAGTTTTCTTTTATATATGGAAAGAAAATAAGTTGGTTATTTGGCTAAAAATAATAGTGTAAATGGTTGATTATACTAGGTATAATAATTAAGATAAATACAAATATATGTGTGCATATATATAAATATATATGTACACATACACACCACACACATAGACAGTGTGTATAACTTTCTAGTTTCTTAGAAAAGATATTGCAGTTTTTTAAGATGGTAAATGTTGATCATTTTTCTGGAAACTGGACATTAACAGGAGAACAAAGAACACAGTTCATGAAATTAGCCTAGGAATCGTGTATGTTTGTACAACCTCAAGCAGCCAAGAAATATGATTGTTTAAAATAAAATCAGCTAATAAATAGGATTAAATCTATAGATTAAAATAAATATTCTTTGTAGGGAGAAGAAACCACACAAAGAAGTAGCTGGCCAAAAATAAATAAATCTACCAAAAAATATCTTTTGCTACTCACAAGATTATTGACAATTTTAGACTATTGTTGAGAACTCACTAAGTGTGCTAAATTACTTTGACATACGGTTATTATAGCATTTATTTAGAGGTTCTCTAACACCTAAACATAAATCCAAGAGTCTATACAACATAAAATGTTTGCGGAAGGCTGCTATAGAGTCATGAGAGTGACACTGTAACTTCACAAAACAATATAGATAAGTCTGATAAAATAATGGTGAGCATAAGAAGTCAAAATCATAAAAAAAAAAGTACATAGTATATAATTTCATTTATATGAAACTCAAAAACCAGAGACATTAGTCTTTAGGGTAAGGTTACTCTTGAAGGGAGTAGGGTCTGGAAGGGGATATGAGGAATCCTATGCAGGTTTATATCTTTATTTGTGTGGATTAATCAGATATGTTCACTTGGTGAAAATTCATTCAGCTGTATACTTATGATTTGTGCATTTTTTAGTGTACTGTATTTTAAACATCAACAAATTTACGAAAATAGACACACCAAAACAAATATATATTTTGTAAGAGGATATTCAAATAAAATGATATTTTGTTAAAATAGTTATTTTTCTGAAAGGAGTAATGGAAATTGTATGAAGATAAAAAGGAATAAACAATAGGAGAATTATTGCCTGACCAGTGATTTTACTGTATTATAGACTGTAAGTATAAGAAACTGAGCTCTCTGATTAAAAAAAAAAAATCTCAAAACAAAACAAAAACTCTTCAGGGTGAAGCGATGACACCAGAAGTGACTAATATTTAATAAAAAAATGCACACGTTTATTTCTGGTGGTCCGAAGAGCAAATAATATGTATTGACATGCTTTGATTCATATGTACAAAAACCAAGAACTCTATGACTATACCATAGATAACCTGTGGAGATTCCTAAAAATTTAGATCTTAAGTATCACCTGGAAAATCATTTTGTAAAATCTACTCTCTTTTATAGCTGAAAACACTATATGTAAATTCCATAAATATTTTCACATTCTAATAATTGTAAAAATTTCATATTCATGACTAATTTATTTCTGTCACCTTAAAACACCTTTGTAGATATGTGTGTGCGTGTTTTAGGTAGGCATATTTAACTAATCAAACTCTTAATATCTGCATTCACAAATGTATCAGTTTTCAACAGACCTCTGCATTCTAGGTCTGAAATCCCACAGGAAACTAAAGCCATTGGCTTATTTTGCAACATGTAAAATAATTATTGATTTACCTATTATTAACTCTTAAATAGCTATATTATATTTATGTGGCTATATATAAAAATAAGAAAAGCCAAATGAAATCATGAATTCTGTTGCATGTTATCAGGAGCTATTGCCTGCAAAAATATCCTCTTGTAAGCCTGCCACCATCAATTCCAGCTTTGGCAGTCAAACAATGTGCACCATGTTATGCGGAGTCAGCTCCCAAGTAAGAGTAAGAAAATCCCTAGAAGTAATTTATGATCAGACACTCTTTTATGACTGCTTCAGATAGCAGATCCTTAGACAGTAGGAAATAGATATAAACAAATAATTTATTTTATCCATGCTAACTTACAGAAATATCATAAAATTACAAACACTGGGGCTAGACGAGACTTGTAAAGGTCAGCTCATCATTTGATACAGTTTTTAGGAAGTGGCCATACAGATAATGTATCAAACCTCTCATACAACTGGAAAAATAGTGAGATTTAGAGACTTTAACTGACTTCCCAAGGATAGCTTTAAAAGTAAACCTAGGACCTATGAATTCTTATCCTGTCCATGTTCTTTATACTATATAAAGCTGTCTCTATTACTATAATTTCAGGAAAATCTACTTTTAAACTAGGAAAACTGAACATTTATATTCATTTTTAGACTATCATGAATAAACACTGTCTGTAGTTTATATTCTAAAAATTTGTTTTTAAATGTCTAGAGCACCTGGTATTCCTATGTGGTCTCCCATCCAAGTACTAACAAGGCCTGACTCTGTTTAGCTTCCGAGATCAGACGAGACTGGGCACGTTCAGGGTGGCATGGCCTTAGACTCTAAAGATTTTAATGTTGAAAAAACTGGTCCATATTTAAATGAATCTCCCAAAGCACATTTTTAAAACCATGTATTATTACTTATTTACTTATTCCTATGAAAATAGCTTCTAGAACTTCCTTCTTTCTAGAGCTTCAAGTAGTTTTTTTTTTTTTTAAATAAATTTCATTCCATCTCCCTTCTATCTTAACTCAGAGGCAACGATATTTAAATACTTCCTTTAAGTTAAGTTTTGTTCACTTTATCTGCTTTTGCTATTCAAAGATTTTGGTGTTTTTTTCTTCAAGCCTTCAAATTATTACTCTCTACTGGCTACCAGCTTTCCTATCTATTGACATACTGTCTTTTCCATATACCTGCTTCTATCAAAATTATACACATCTCCACTTATATCTATATCTTTCTATATCCACTGCCACCCTGATTGAGTTTCTAATCTATCATTCTATTTTCATTCCATATTAGGAAAAAAAAAAAAAAACCCTCAAAAATAAACTTTGGCTCACTTCACAAAGCCATAAGTTCCTACATTTAGAGACATGCAAAATTCATCCTGTGCTTCAGAATTCAAAATTTTACTAAAAAATACAATAGAAATAACCTAACAAATACAACGGAGTGTGTTACATGGAATAAAAATGTTTGCAACCAATTCCAGTACATCAAGGGTCTGAAAGGGTTTCATTCACACATAAACTAAAAGAGCTACCCCGTATAATGTAATGGGCTCCTATACTATAGGATATTTTTCCTATACACCCAATAAAATATTTTTTATCAAATCTTTTTGTAGTTTTTCAAAATGCTATAAAAACTGATATCTCAAAGTAGTTTTGATTTGCTTCTCTCTTACCAGAACTGTAATTATGCATTTCAAAATATACATCTAAGAGTAATTTGTCCTTGATTTTTTCAATTCATACTACCCTCTTATTTTTACAGCATACATAAGAAAAATGATTTTTAAGAACTCTGTAGAAATTAGGGAAATCAACCTTGTGTCTGAGACGTGAATTTCATTTTCTTAAATCAATTGTTCATTTGACTTCGACTTTAGTATTTTTAAATGTGTGACTTCTGTGTCATTGTACAAATTCTTCTAATATTTATTCTCTGAACTTTAACAGCTTTTTTCATACTTTAAATATTTGATGTGACTGGAAAAATTTTATTGTCAGGTGAGACATAAAGATCCAACTGCATTTTTTTCAGCAGCTACTTAGTATTTATAACTACATTTCATTTTATTATCTTGTTGTAATTATGAAGTTCTTCAATACAGTTTGAATAAAAATGTTCATGTGGGCAATCTTGCTTGCCTTGTTCACAACATGAGGAAAAAAGTGTTAGTATTTGATTATTAAGCATGCAGATTGCTTTAGGTTTTCTATAGATGTCATTTATCCTTTTATGATGTTGTGAAAGTTTCTATTCCTATTTGGTGAAAGTTTTCTGTTTGTTTGCTTTATTTTTTAATAAATATGTTTAAGTTTTTTCAAATGTTTTCCTCATTTATTGAGATAATCATATAATTTTTCTTAATTTTCTTTTTACATTATGAATTACATTGACTGATTTTTTTTTAAATGTAAACCAACCTGGTTTTCCAAGGATGAACTCAATTTAAGCATAATATGTTATTTTTAAAAACATTGCTGGATGGTATTTTCTAACATTTTTAAAGGTAGAGTGGGTGGGGTTATTGCTCAATCATTGTAGAGTTTCTGTTTGAAGTAATGAAAAAGTCTTGGAAACATAGTGGCAGTGATTGCACAATAATGTAAGTATAAGGACTGCCACTGATCTGTACACTTAAAATGATTTAATGGCAAATTTTATGTTATATGTATTTTACCACAATACAAAAAACTAATATATATATTAGTTTTTTATATAATTATATAATTATAAATGTTTTTATATAATTATATAATTATAAATGTTTTTCTCAGATTTATTGTATCTTTAGAATTACCTAAAAATTTCAGTAAGCTGCCAATACATTTGATTTCTGAAGATCCTTTGAGTTAGTTACCAACTTATTTGTGCTCTTTAAATAAACGCCATGCCTTGATATTTCCAAATTCCTAGAAACTAATCTGATCCTTATCAACATAGCTCCCAGTTGCATAGCCCCATTTTGTGCTCTGCTTTTAAAATAATAAAAAGGTTAGTAAATGAGACGGAGAAAATTCATGAAATTATAGAAACATTCAAATCATTATTGGTTTGGCAACTATACTGAAATAGATGTTTGTCAAATTTTATCAAACAGTACCTAAATAACGTGTGTATTTAATTTTAGGTAAGTTGATTTTAAAGCAAACTTTATAATTTCAAACTTTTTGTCTCATGTTTATAAAATCATTTCAAAATTTTATTTTTCAGGGAACAGAGATATTATAAATACTTTTATTTGGTTTATGATTGCATTAAAATACTAAAAGTGCAGAGCTGAAATGTGTACTAATACATTCAGGCTCACTACACCTGCCTTAAAGGTCTAACTCCCAGGTGTTTTCAATTGGAAGGATACTTGAAGCACTTGGATAAATTAATAAATTATCTAAAAAATAGTTTAAAAACCTTCATGTTTATTCTACATTTTGCCGAAGTGTAATTATTTGAATAGTTTAAATTGTTATTGTCATTCTATGTATCTAATAACAAAAGACTTCAAGGCACACTGCCACATTACGCCTAGTGCCCTTTCAAATGATTTGAGTTTGTATTATTTCAACAAAAATATAAGAGAATCAAGAATTTTTTATTCTTAATGAGATTTTTCAAAACTTTGTCATGGTAGAATGCATTTAAAGTCAATACAGAAGAGTCTGTTCATGGTGATAAGACAGGAATATACTCTGCTATTTGGACTCAAGGCAGCAGAAAGCAGAAGTCACAGGTTGAAGCGTAATCAAAATTATCTTCCACTTTTTTTTTTTTTTTTACTTGAATGTGACTTCGATCAATAGTCTTAAAGCAACAGATTATCTATCAAATTGAGAAAATCTGTCTTAGGTAGCTATATCCTCTAAACAAATATTGGCAGCTGAGATCTTCTGGGTGATAAAAAAGATTTAAAGCCCAGAGTGACATTATTTGATTAATATCAAAGCATACTTATTCAAGTCAAGGTGAAACATATATTATATAGTTATACTCACCTCTCAAGTTATTACTACTCTTTAGTAATACAGTTATAAGTTTTTACTGCTTTCATTAATATATATTTAAAAGCTCAGGTCAAAAATTTTCCTGTTGCATAATTACGATATTTAATCTATATAAGCTGATTGAAGTACAAAATACATTATAGAAGTAGAAATGTTCAAATTGTGGAAGTAATATTGAATCAGAGTTTAATATATAAAAGTAAGTATTATATTATCTTATTCCAGTTCTTGTGAAATCACTCCCTGGAACCCTAAATCACTTTAAAAATTAGTTACCATAAAATTAGGTAGCTAAACATACACTACCTAGTAATAATGAGTTTAGAGAAACAGAGAACTTTGTTCATATTTAGTGTGCTAATATGCTATTTATAATGTCACATGGCAATTCAGGACACTTTTAGCATGTTCTTATGTTTTGTAAATTCATGACTAGATATTAGAGGGTGGAGTAACCACTGCTGGTAGGGATTAGAATAGGAAAATGATTTTTATACCTAACAATATGTATCCATGTGGGATTTAAGAGTAGTAATTCTCCTTTAAAATATTGCCTGTGGCCTGGTATGGCATGAGCAGAATCACACTGTATTTGTTATTTTAACAATGAAAAATTAATAAATTATTTAAATGTGTAATATACTGCATAAAAAGATGCAATAAATCATTAGTTTATTCATCATGTTTGATGATAAATCAGAATCCCTGGAAGATAAAAACTTAGAGTCAGTCCTACTTTTAAATCAAAATTTTGCAATAAGGAAGAGACCAAAATCACACTTTTCATTTTATTGTCATAACTGCCAACCAATAACAGTACCATTGGCTACTATGAAGCTCTTAACATTTCAACAATTCTGACATTTCTTTCTCATTCCCATCACCTAATTATCCAAAAGTGAGAGAAGTTCAAAGAAAGTTTATTTTGGGCCTTCAGAAGGTGGGTTCTTTAATAAGCGAGCCTTCAATGGCAGTTCTTCACAGGGGCTTAACTCTGGTTAGTGTTGCCCTAAAGCACCACGCTTCATGACTCCAGAAATTCAAAAGAAATAAACATACTAAAAATGAGTCTCTGGACTTTTTGGCATAACTAACAGTTCTCTCCTATATCTCTAACTAATAGAAATAATAAAGGGCTAGCTAATTTGGGAAATACAAATGAAAGCACAACTATAAGGAGATTTTATTTCAGCAGTTGTAGAGTCCAGAAAAATAATAATACTCCCCTGACTGTAGTATTGATAATTGCTCAAGAGAGGGAGTTGAATCTTATAACTAGATTGTTCTAAATGTTTTTAATTCTTTAAAATTTCTGACTACCATGGGAGATAAGACCATACATGGCGCTCTATTAAAATTTGCATATGACTTCCTATATCCTATGTGATCTGAGCCTTAAACAACAAGAAATACTGTTTCTAATGGCATTAGTTCTAGCCATAAATTCATGTCTGGAAATAAGATTAGCAAAAACTATGTCCACTTAGAGGAACACCTTGACTATATCAGTTTGTTAGATAAATCATAACTCCAATGAGGCTGGAAATGCTCTACGCAAGCCCAGAGAAATGTTAGTGAAACTGATAACTCTATAGCCAGGATAACTAAGGAAAAAAGAGAAAAGACATAAATTACTAATATCAGAAATGAAAAAGAAGCCATCACTTCAGATCTCATGAACATTAAAACAATAATAAAAGAATACTACGGACAATTTTATGCTCACAAATTTAATAATCTAGATGTCACAGACAAATTCCTTCAGAGACACAATCTGCCAAAATTCACATAAGATACAATCTGAATAGGTGAGTATATAATAAAGTTATTAAATTAATAACTATTACTTCCAAAACAGACGGCATCAGGCTCAGATAGGTTCACTGGTGAATTCTATTGATTATTTATGGAAGAAATTATACCAATTCTCTAAAATCTTTTCCCAGAAATAGAAGCAGGGGGAATACTTCCTAACACATTCTATGATGCCATAATTAACCTAGTTCCAAAACCAAAGCACAAGACAACTACAGGCCAATAACTGTAATGAATGTAAATGCAAAAATCTTCAATAAAACATTAGCAAATTAAATCCAACAATTCATAAAAAGAATTATACACTACGACCAAATGTGATTTATCCCAGGTATGTAAGGCTGTTACAAGATTCAAAAATCAATTAATATAATCCATCAATTAACAGAATAAAAAAGAGAAATCACATGATCATACAAATAGATGTAGAAAAAGAATTTGACAATATTCAATACCTATTAATGATAAAAATGCTCCACGAACTAGGAAGAGGGAAAATTCTTAAATTTGATAAAGAATATCTACAAAAATCCTACAGCTAGCATCATACTTAAGGATAAGAAAAATCAAAGCTTTTCTGCTAATATCAGGAACAAGGCAAGCTATGGAATCAGGCAACAAGGCAAGATAAAAATGTATGGAACAATCTCATCACTGCTTTTTAACATCTTACTGGGAATCTTAGGTAATGAAATAAGATAAGAAAAAAGAAAATAAAAGGTATCCAGAATTGAGAAGTAAAATTATTTTTGTTCACAGGTGACATAATCAACTATGTAGAAAATATGAAAAAAATAGAAGGGGAAAAAAACCCCTGTAACTAAAAAGTGATATAATTGTTGCTATAAGCAAGACTTGGGGTGGGGGTGGGATATATGGTCAATATACAACATCCATTATTCTCCCATATACCAACAAAGAACAAGTAGAATTTGAAATTAAAGACACGACACCATATATTAGCACCTCGAAAACGAAACACATAGGTATGAGTCTAATAACAAATACTCTATATCTATAAGGCAGAGGATTCAGAATAGCCAACTCAAAATTAAATGAAAATAACAAACTTGCAGGGCTGACACTACTCGACTGCAAGACTGACCATGAAGTTACAAGAATCATGATAATGTGCTATTGGTAAAAAAATAAATAAATAAATAAATAAATAAGTCAATAAAATAGAATAGAGAGCACAGAATTATATCTTCATAATATAATCAAACTGATCTCTGACAAAGAGGCAAGCAAATGCAATACAATGAAGTGAAAATGTATTTTCAACAAATGAGGCTGGGATGATTGGCATCCAGATGCCAAAAAAAGAATCTAGACACAGATTTTACACCCTTGAAAGAATTAACTCAAAATACATCATAGACCTGGATGTAAAATACAAACTATAAAACTCTTAGAAGATTTTATAGGAGAAAATCTAGTAGACCTTGCATGACAATCAGATACAATAGCAAAGGCACAGCCCATAAAGATAAATAATTGATAAGCAGGATTTCTTTAAAATTAAAAGTTTCTGCTCTGTGAAACACATTGTGAAGAGAGCAAAAAAATAAAAAGCCAAAGGCTGGGAGAATATACTTGCAAAAGACATATTTAATAAAAAAATTTTATCCGAATATACAAATAGCTCTTAAAATCTACCGAGAAAACAAACAACCCAATTTAAAAAATGAGTTAAAGACATGAACTGACACTTCACCAGACAAGATACACAGACAGCAGAAAGCATATAAGCTCAACCGTCTTTGCCATTAGAGAAGCGCAAATTAAAACAATGAAATATTAGTGTATATCTATTAGAATGTCTAAAATCCAAAACACCGCAAATACCAAATGCTAGTGAAGATGTGGAATAACAAGAATTCTCCTTCATTGCTAGTGGGAATCCAAAATGGTACAGGTACTTTAGAAAACAACTGGGTGATTTCTTACAAACTAAATATACTCATCATAATATCCAGCAATCGCACTCCCAAAGGAGCTGAAAACTATATCTACACAAAAACCTGCAGATGGATGTTTATAGCGGCTTTATTCATAATTGTTAATATTTGGAAGCAATCAGTAGGATGTCCAATCATTAGGTTAGTATATAAACTGTTATATATACAGAAAATGGAATGTTATTTTCACCTAAAATGATGCACTATCGAGACATGAAAAGATGGAAGAAACTCAAATGCATATTACTAAATGAATGAAGCCAACCTGAAAAGTCTCCATACTGTATAATTCAAACTGTATGACTTTCTGGAAAAGGCAAAACTATGGAGACAGTAAAAAGATCAGTGGTTGCCAGGGGTCGGAAGGGAGGGAGGAATGAATAAGCAGAGCACAAACCATCTTCATGGCAGTGAAATGTTACTGTACAATATTACTCTGGTGAATGCATGTCAATGTACATTTGAAAAAATCCAGAGATTCCATAGTGAATCTTAACACAAAATATGAACTTTGTGCAATAATGTCAATATAGGATGATCAGTTATAACATATGTGCCACTCTGATGTGGGATATTGATATCCCCGGATATTGGGAGGTGGGAAGGTGAGGAGAGGACAGGCTGTATACGGAAACTATGCTTTCCATTGAATTTTCCTGTGCACCAAATTCTACTCTAAAATATAAGCTTTATTAACTTGAAAAACAAAGTTTTAACAGTGTAATATATTATTTCGTTCATGTCGATTTAACAATTAAATGAAATAATGCAATTTACACAGTGCAGTGTCATAATTTCTCAAACATGTGATCTATTTATGATGAATGTGCTGGGGTTTATTTCCTTTATATGCAGTAATTGGGAATGTTTAAGAGCTGAGCATGCTATCAAAATCTACAATATTGAAAAAGAAATAATCTTTAGATGATTATTGTTAATCGATACTGAATTTAGGCTAATTGCTTAAATATTTTTGAAAAAATTTCAGCTAATAAATAGTCCCAAACTCATTAATTCATAGTCGCAAAACCCTTTACCTTGGCTTGATATCATTGTTTTTCATTCCTTTCCTCTTGTCTTTTTCAGATAAACATTTTTTTTTAAATCCAATCCTCAAACACTTTCTTTTTGAATCATTTGAAATATATCCAGGGCATTAATTAAGGTTAGTTTTGAAAAGAAAGGCACGGTACAACAAGGTCAGACTGTGGCTAGAATTAATAGGTTATTCCATAGAAAGGTAATGAGAAATAGAACAATTTATGTTCCATTCTCTTTGCCATCTGCTGAAAAGGGCTATAACTTTGCAATAGGAGTACGAATGCTAAATGACTCGAATATAAATCACAGGGATTCAAATAACACAACACCCAGAATTTTACCTGTTATATTTTATTTCACTTTAGCGGGAGTTCTATACTCAAAAGAAATGCAACCTTCAATTGTTGGAAAAGAGTTAATGTGTAATATATATGCTACACACAACAAATGAATAGAGACATCTGTTTGAAAATAGGAATGGGCATATTTGAATTAATGTCAGAGATCTTTGTCTCAAAATAACTGAATAGGATGTCAGACTAATCCTCTTGACACTAGAAATAAAAACTACTGTCAATTTAATTGTCAGTTGGAAATGATATAAAAAAAACATTTGCAGCATGTTTCAAATTTGAGGATAGATTCACGAAGTTAGCAAATTTAATCTAAGGATGACTTAGTTGTCTGTCCAATTGGACCTTAAATATTTTTATAAGAAAGATATTGTTAGCATTTACAAGTGGGAACTGAGTCTTAGAAATATAATTTTCATAAGGTCCAAGAACTAGTAAAAGACAGGAGAGGCTCAACTTCTGATCTTTGTCACTTTAGAGCTTCTAGTTTTAATTATCACACTACACATTTTATAATCACACATGATTATCTTCCCTATCTATCGAGTGGCAATAAGAGTTCCCATATATCCATAGCACAGTGCTAGGCGCTGGAAGTTACCCAGTATTTCATTTCATTGAATACCAGACAGCATTGTGTGTATTATATTAAAAATATATATATATTTGAGCAACTAAAAAACATTTTTTCTTGAAGACAGAGGAGAACTTATCAAATCCAAATTGTATTTCAGAGTCTTAGTAAATATGGAGCAGTATAGAACTGCTTAAAATTTCAAGGCTTTCTCAAATTTTTAAAATAAGTATTAGAGAAATGATAATAAATAAAAGTGGTTCTGTTCTGTGACAGAATATTATAAAAACAACATGTTAAAAACATTTTTAAAATATCACTTATGGTAGTTCAAACCTGAGAAGAGCTGGAGACAGTACAAAAATTGTTGGTTGAATCTAACTTCATACTTTAACAGGCATTGCCCTACCAAAATTAAAGCTATCTTGTGTTACTTCTAGCTTGTATGTAGTTTTAAAATAATTGCCAACCATTAGAACATTAATAAAAGGCTAAAATTAAGGAAAATAATTTGAACAACTAAATATTTTTGTTTGTTATATTATTATTTGTCCTTAGAAAATGCTATAGTACAACATCGCTGAAGACACAGGGTCATTGCAATAAGTTTTGAGTATTCTTTAAATAGTCCTTATACACATATTTGTATTTCCTGCATTCTAATTGATGTCTAAATAAATCTTAGTACCAAATTTCATTCTCCTTGGGAACTCTCTACCCAGCTCAAGTATTTAGTATTTACTCATCTCTATCAAATGTAAGTGGTGCCTTGAAATATAGTTGAGGTGAAGAAAGAAAAAGCAAGCTGTAATTTTTATATGTAAACTGATCATAAAGTAAAATGTTTGCTAACTTCAAGTATCAGAGAGCTTAAAAGTCTCCCATGTCTTTGAAGAAAACATTCTATATATGTACTAACATTGAAAGTCTTTCACAGTTTATGTTTATTTGCATTATTATAATCATTATGTATCAATCATGCTTTTTGTTCTTCTGTAAAGTTTTATAGTATAAATTTCAAGAAATATCTAAAAACATTTAACAGCTTGTTACTTTTTTTTTTTTTGTGAAATATTCCCTAACTGCAAATTAGGTGGTTAGTGGTTAGAAGGAGTTAATGTGCTTCTAAAACCTCTCTTATTATCTGGGAATAATTGTAGGCATTGGGCTCATTAAGCAACATATTGACCCTCCTCTACTACTATAGAAACTTCACATTTACGTTTTTTTTTCTTTATTTAACATTTATTTTATTTCCTTTTTATTCTTTTTAAATTGGCTAGATTCAGTTCAGTGCTATAAGCTTATATTTTAGTATGGAACTTTCTAACTTTAACATTTCATATACAGATGTGATTTTGACCAATGCCTTTGAAAATCTTTACTGAATGACACAAGTTCAGTGAATATATTTTAATCCATATCATCAATGGCCTCACCAAAAGGTAAATACAAATACATAACACAGAAATACATCAAAGGTCAAAATCATGACCTTATCACTGCACTCTTATCAAGATACCCATTTTATCCCTATTAGGAGCAGGCCACACAGCAGGAGGTGAGCGGCGGGCCGGAGAGCAAGTCTTCATTTGTATTTGCAGCTGCTCCCCAGCGCTAGCATCACTGCCTCAGCTCCACCTCAGATCATCAAGTATTAGATTCTCATAGGCATACCAGTTCCTGGTGCCAAAGAGGTTGGGGACCACTGCTTTAACTATAATTATTCCCCGTAGAATTTTATAAAGGATTTGATGGAGTTCTCATACATCAGCAAGAGGCTGTTAAGTTTTAACTCCATGTCCTTTGGTGTTCATCGCTCATATTATCTTGCTTAATTAAAATCAGTCACTATGCTTCTCCCCTATTGAGACTAATTGATTTGTGGTATATTGTTACTAACCTCAGTCAAATCATTTTATACTGTCAACAGGAAAGACTCTTCTAATCTTTATGAAGGGCTTTCCTTAGTGAGGGTGCATAAATCTTTCTTTTCTACTACAGCTCACAGGAACTCAAAAGCAGGACTAGCTTCAGAGCTGATCCATACTCGAACAACCAGGCTCTGCTACTCAGCTTGATGCAGTTTTCTCAGTGTCTGTTGCGCCATTTTTTTCATTTTGTTTTGCTTTGTTTTTTCATTTGTAGATCCTGAGTCCTCATGATGGTCCACTGTGGTTTTTTCTTAATAAATCTATTGGGATAACACTGATTAATAAAATATATAGGTTTCAAGTGTACTATTCTATATCAACTGTACTGTGTTCACCACTCAAAGTCAAATATCCTTCCATCACCATATATTTGACCTCCTTTACCTTTTTCTACTCCCCACCTCCCTCCTGTCCTTCTGGTAACCACGAAACTGTCGTCTGTGTCTATGAGTTTTTGTTCGTTTATCGTTTGCTGCTTTCAGTTTTATATCCCACAAATGAGTGAAATCACATGGTTTTCAACTCTTTCTGTCTGACTTAATTTGCTTAGCATGATTATCTCGAAATCCATCCATGTTGTCACAAATGGTAGTATTTCATCTTTTCTTATGATCGATTAATATTCTATTGCATATATGTACCATATTGTCTTCATCCAATCATCTATTGAAGGGACACTTCAATAGTTTTCATATCTTGAACACCACGAATAATGCTTCAAGGAACACTGGGGTCGTACCACCTAAATTCTCGATGAGTCTTGCATAGACATTTATAATATCATATAAATTCATTAGTAAAATAGTGGAGAGCTGTTCCTCAACTAGAAATACTTTTTTTCCTTAAAATAAAATATAGGGGGGGGGGTAAATAAGGGTAAAAAGGTTAAATATATGGTGATAGAGATTTGACTTTGGGTGGTGAATACACAATACAAAATACAGATATGTTATTGAATTATACAGTTGAAACTTATATAATTTTATTAACCAATGTCACCCCAATAAATTTGACTTTAAAAAGAGCAAATGGTATATTTTGTGACATTCTAAAAATGTATATATTTTAATAAGGAAAGTAACTTTTTTTTTCTTTCCTCCAAATTACAAAAGATGTGTTTCTCCCTTAAAACAATACAATCTTAGTGTTTAAAGGTATGCATATTCAAAGATCTCTGAGAAGCTCAATAAATAATTTTCTTGATGTCAAAATTCAGGGAAAGATCTTTCAGAAATCAGATTATTTTGGCTTTCTGATAACCTAAATACACCATCTCTACTACTTGAATTCAAAGACGAGAAATGTGTTTTGAAAGAAAGTTGAATGAGTAAAAGTGATAAAAGTTTCTTTATCTGTTTTTATTTTCAAAGGCTAAGAGACACAAATCAATTAGATCCATGAAATGATAAGGTTAATGTTCAAACCTATGTACCTAATCCCATAAAATTGTATGAGTAACATTCATTTTATGTTTGGGGTTGCCCTTTTTCTAATGAACGCCAGAGGATGTATTTCTAATATGCCAAGGTTTTGGCATATATTTCAGGGACTAAGAATCTGTTTTAATTCAAGTACCATGCAATTCTTTTAAAATTCTATACTCGCCAAAAGATTTCGATTAATATTGACATCAATTTTAAGCTCTGAAGCAGTTTAGTAGGGGTTATGCAGAATTTAATATCTTGGAACATACACTTAAGTGTATTACCTAAGAAGACACAGGGACCTTGCGGTAGGAAGTCATATTTTGAACTATTAATTTGATTTAATGCCTTGGAAGCAATATTAAAAAGGGTTACTAATAAAGAAAAGGGGGCACAAATATGATGCATTTGTTCTCTTACTATATTATTTAATTACTTCATGGAGATAATAATCAAATCTGTCCATCTAATTGTAGCTGTTTGATGTGATTTGTAGTTTAGCATTAAAATTCAAAATTAGACAATATAGCCTCATCTACCTCTGTCTCTACAAAAATGTATCACCTATTCTAGATTCTAGATGCATTTTCTACTTGTAGTTTTATTTCTAAATAAACAGAATAATTTTCAATAACAATTCACTGAGCTGGTGTTCATTTTTATTTGTAAGGATTACTGAATGACCTCATGGAAATAATTCTTGTCAAAAATAATTGTAAGCTTAATAAAATCCATCTGAATTACTTCAGGTAATGAAACACTTGAGTTTCTGTTCATTCAGTGAATATCAGAATTAATGTGATTTATTGCTTGCTGTCGAAAGTTTTAAATTCTCTGAGGCATCAGATATGTTGAAAATTGAGATTTTCAAAGATAGAATAAAATAAAATAACTCATTAGCAAAAGAATTTTGTTTTTAATTTGCCATTTTTCTATAGAGTTATGTGTTTATATGGTAAAACATTAAAATACAAAATTATACTACCAAATATGTCTTTTTTTTATATCTGTTTACCTACATCCCTCCTCTGAAGGTAAGCACTCCAAGTAGATGCTTTTATATTTATCTTTCTAGAGAGATTCATTTAAAGGTAAATATCTCTGCTTTCAAGTCCAAATGTTAACAATATTTTGTTATATTCATTGCTTTTACTTACTTAATAATATGACTTGTGAATCCTTCAATATTCAGACAAATAGTATACTCATTTATCTTTTGAATGAATGGTGTTGGGAAAACTGTACATCCATGTGGAAAATAATGAATTTAATTCCTCGTCTTCTCCTATATACAAAAGTTAATTGAAAATGGATTCAAGATCCAAACATAATACATCAAAATATAAAGGTCTATTAATAAAATATAAGAGGGATATTTCATGACAATGGATTGAGCAATGATTTCTTGGATGTGACACTGAAGCACGAATATCGGAAGCAAAAATAGAAAAATGACACTACATCAAACTTAAAATTTTGTGCACTTCTGGTTTCTGGCCTGGCATGCAAGTTACTTGCACATAGTCATTCTATCCTAACAGCAATAAACTTAAAAATCAGCAACTCTTCTTTGATCTTCAAAGAAGTGGGGGTCCCAGGGCAAACCACTGATGCAAAAATTAGAGAGACATACAGGCAAGTATAGAGAATTACTACAAACCAGAGGAAAAATACATGAGCGAAAACTTTCATGGAAACTAGTGCTGGGGTAGGAACACCTGACTTGTAATTGATGAATTTTTGGAAACACTGTGGTCAAGCATGAAGGATTCAATGTTCATGGGAACCCAGTCATTATTTTTTAATGGGGCACATTTTTGAGTTTTACCTCCAAGAACTCTACCAACTTTTCAAAGTGAATATAAAAGTGAATATAAATATACCGTAATATTGTCTGATGAGGTATATAAAATAGTCAAATTCACAAAAAAAGAAAGTAGAATGTTGGTTACCAGGAGCTTTAGAGAGGGAGAAATGGGAGTTATTTAATGGGTATAAAGATTCAATATTGTAAGATGAAAAAGTTTTAGAGACCTGTTGTACAACATTGTGGATGCACTTAATATCTGCTGAATTACACACATTAAAATTGGTTGAGATAGTAAAAATAATTTTAAATTAAAAAGTGTCGTCTAGATTGATTCTCTATCTTGGCTATTAAAATACAATGTTGCAATAAATATAGAGATGGATATATATTTTTTTTCAAATTATTGTTTTGGATTTCTTTGGATAAGTATCTAGAAGTCAAGTTGCTGGGTCATAAGGTGATTCTATTTTTAATGTTTTGAAGAAGCTCCATACTGTTTCCCAAAGTGGCTTCACCAGTTTGCAATCCCACCGACAGTGCACAAGGGTTCCCTTTTCTCCATATTCTCATCAACACTTGTTATTTGTCGATTTATTGATGATAGTCTTTCTGACAGGTGTGAAGTAATATCTCATTATGATTTTAATTTGCATTTCTCTGATGATTAGGAATGTTGAGCATCTTTTCATGTATCTGTTGACTATCTGTCTGCCCTCTTTGGTGAAATGTTTCCTTCGACATGGGAGATGCATCCGCAGAGCATAAACATACATTTTTTAAAAATTCTATATTTATAGTGCTACCAAGTCCTACACACACATTAAAAATTATGGCTTTTAAAGTCTAATTTTTAAAACTTTTGATTTTATTCCTGAACTTTAAAGACAAAATGTGAGGTTCTATAAAGACAGCAAGCTCTCCATACTTCCATTAATGGTTTATATGAGAGGTATTGTGGCAGAAATTTAACATCTACTTCTTTACCTTCATAATTCAGGTTTGAAAAAACATGGACATTTACCCTTTCAAGTAAACAGAATTCCTGTCCACATGGGTTAATAGAAGATTAGCTAAATGAACATTATTATTATCATTATTATTATTAACATTCTCTTCCAAAGGTGTTAGAGATAATGCTTCATTTTGAAACAGGCAAATAGTTACCTTCTTTTCAGTCAAATAACATTTCCCAGTGCAGCTTAGCTGCAGATACCTTATGATTATGTTGTTTCTGATTGGCTGGAGGAAGTAATAGTGAACTTAGTGTTTGCATTTTTAGCTCTTGCCAGGTAATACTTTGTTGGAGGTTCATTCCGTAGTATTGAATGAATAACAAAATTAATAAAGCAGCAACACATGCTGCTGAGAAGAGCTGTAGTGTTTGGCTTATTAGCTCATTTTCCCTCAAACATTATTAATTTATTTATTCGGCACTTATGAAAAATGTCATAAGAAAGAAAAATGGAGGAAAGAATACAAAACTATAAAAATAGGTCATGATTGATATTATCTTTGTCATGATCCCTAGAAAAAAGACCTAGAGTTAAAAAAGCTTTCATGTTAATATTTTACTGGGATGGGGAAAGGGAGATTTGTAGGGAAGAAAAAGTGAGAAGAAAATGAAGTGAAAAAAAGTGAAGAAATGAAAATACAGGAGATGCATTACCAACCCTGTTCATTTCTGTATGATAATGCTACTGATCACTCAGTCTCACTGGTACATCTCCTGATAGGGATTTTGAAACCACTGTATCTCAGAAGATGCAGTTGGAACAGATGTAGAAGATACTCAAACTATTTTTGCCTCCCTCTTCCTTCCTTCTCTCACAGGACTAAATTCACTCAGTAGCTTACCAACTTTCTCACATTTAAGGTTCTGTCATCTAGTATCTCAGATCAGGCTCTGGAGAAGCCAACATTTCTGGTGGACGAGTTTAATTACCTAGTGCATGTACACACCAGTCCCTCTTTGTAAGTGTATGTACACCTGGGGGGGGGGAGGGACTTTAGGGACAGCTTTGGTGACAGGTGAAGCAGCATGGGCTTTATAACCACAGAAATAATTCAAACTGTCACCTGGACTGTCAGGACAAATTGTCAAGTCCTAGAGGGAAATTAGACCAGATCGTGACCATCTGGGGTGGCACATGAGCTGAATCCATTATGGCTCTTATTTCACTTTAATTCACTCAACCCTCTCATAATACCTTGATTTCACCAAGACGACTTCAGTTCTTCATGTAGAAGGGAAGGGGTGGAGAGTTTCAGTGTCTTAACGAGGTTTACAAAATAACTGATTGTAGGATAACAACCGATTTTCATCATTTACTCCTTCCACCAACTTTTTAGATATTTCTTCACCCTCATGCAACACTTTGCTAATTTAGTCTATTGGATAGAAGAGTGATCCAAAACACAAGGCATGGGCTAAGGTGAAGCTAGCACTCCTACACAACAAAATTTAAGATACTCACTATTAGGGTCTTACAAGAGCTCACACTGGAGAACGAGTGCCTAGTTAAATTTACGCCTCATGTGTCTTGCTTGTCTAACATGAGTCTTCATCCTGCATTCTCCTTCAGGGACACCAGACCTTAGTTTCCTCTACGTGTAGAGCTGTGGTTGTTGTAATTTCCCTTTTACGGTTTGTACTAGCCATTGAAGAAACATAAGACGTTAAGTGAGTCCCTGGGGTTCCAGGTATATTTCTCTCTACAAGCGTAGATATTCATACTGAACAGGTCCAATTATCATCTACTACAGTATCTGTTTTCTTTGCCTGCTAGTTCATCAGCGTAAGACAAAAGTGGCAATGTGGAAATCATACTTTCTCTAACAAAGGAATTCCCACTATGTCAGCCAGTAAAAGTATCTACTCTCTGAGATTCAGCACCTCTTAACCAGCAGAAAAGAAGACTGAAGAAATAGGAAACAAAAATTCCACTAGTTGTCATGGAGAGTTATGGTAAGTAGGGAAATCCTCCTTCTAACTTTTGGTCCCTTGATCCATCTAGGTATTGGGAACATGGTACCACACAGTGTCAGTTGATAGAGTGTGCCCCGATCCCACATAAAATTGTAGCTAAATTTTTGAAAGGCCATCTCACCATTACATCAGTCTAAATGCTTCTGGGTAATAAAAATTCCTTAGTCATGAGCCAAGTGTAACCTTCTCTTTGACTAAAGTATATCCCTTAGACCAAGGAAATATTGAATATTATTAAATATAAGATTGGTGGTAAATATTACCATTAGACACCATTGCAAGTCTCTTCCTGTTTCCAAAGATCGATCCACATATATATTCCCCAGATTTCCGTGTCTCTGAGTTTTCAATCTTGTTTAGTCCAGGTTAATATACTGGCCAAACTGTACGATTTTGAGTCAGTATTGAATCATATCTCCAGTTACCTCTCTCTAATAGTGTGGAAATGATAAGAAAAGTTATTTCAGCTTTTGCTCCTCCAGTATGCTTACCTTCTACTTCCTCTTATCTATATTAAACAGAAATAAAAGTTTTCCTAAATATGCTACCATTGCCTACTAGTGGTTTTCAATCCTCTTCTTATTAATCATAATGGGATTCCCATTTCCCTCATATTGTCATAAAACACAACTCCAAAATCCCTTCATAAGGTCTGTTTGTAATCCATGATACTAAGCCTGCTAGTTCATGATCCCCAGAAAGCAGTCTAAGGCAAAAACTTTTGTAGCTAACGTTTTATTGGATATAATTCCAGAGAAGCAGCAGTGAAGAAAAAGGAGAGGAAGGGAAGGAAGAAAGAAGAGCAAATTGAAAAAAAAAAAAAAAAAGGTGTTTAATGAAGCCGATCTCAGATTCACATACACAAAAAGCAGCTGATTTCTCACTGTGGTAGACTGAATTATTGGTTTTACAGCCATCTCTTTTGCTTTATAGTTTTGCAGTTCTTCTCATTAAAAGCAAGGCATGTTTTCTTACTGTACTGAATTTATGCTTGAATGTGTGCTTTCCTTTGGCCTTTGGGATATTAACAGACGTGATGCAAGCTGAGACTTAAATGTGGTCCTTAAATGTGCTTGTGGGCTGAGGCTCTTGCACGCGAGGTTGGTTGCTGGTTCCAGGTAAATGAGACAAATGTGGAGCAGGCCTGATCTCAAGTCAACCTAAAGTCAGCTAGAGAAGTCAAATCTACTTTTCTAGAGATATTTGAGTAAAAATTAAATGGTAGATGTAAAATACTGAGGGGGCTGCTTATTATGGCAGGAGCTGACCAATATGAGACCTTGTAGGGCATTTTCAGCAAAGCAATGTTAAACTACTGAATCCCAGACTATCTACTGGTAGAAGATAGAAGATATCTGTTTACTCCCTTCTGTCGCCAAAATCCCACTTTGAAAGTATGTCTCGTGGAACTTCAACTCACCTGCACTACAAGGTTGTGTGTGGTACACAGGTCTGAGAGCAAATTCTGCCCAGGTCACGGCCTTTCTCTGTCCAGCCTATCAATGTACAGGAACTGGACTTTACAACTACAAGACTATGAAGAGATTTCGCATCAGCCTCTGTGTGTTGGAAGCAAGACAAGTGGCCAAGATCAAGACAGTAGGTTATTCCAAGACAATCTGGAATAATACATAAACTGTTTACGGGACAGATAAAGTTAGTCCATTGAAACTGCTTGAACTGAATTTTTCCAAATTTATTCTTTTATAGCAAAACGCCTTCCTCCAAGTTAATTTATATAATAAAATCAAGAAAACTGAAATCATTTTAAGTTAAATCTGATATATTTACCCTATGACATAATTTATGAGTATATTTAAAATTAATAAAAATAAATAATAAATAATTTACCAAGCCTGAGGTGTGAGTATGATGGTTCGATTCCATGGGAACAGTATGAGAAATTGCCAACAAATGCTCAAAATACACGGGCATACATAAACATGCCACCCCCATACACACGTACACCTACACACACAAAGGGAACTGAAAAGGCGATGATATAGTAATAGGACATAAATGTAATTTGAATTCATATATATGTAGATAAAAGACTAATGTTTTGCTTCCTAGCTATGGGACAATGGACTAGAGAATTTTCTTGTCTAAATCTCAGAGCAATGATTACACAATGGGAATACATGCTATACTCCTTATAAAAATGTTGTGACAAGGTCTCCTCATGAGTACATTCCATTATATAATAAATAAAAGATAAGAAAGCCCCAATGAGAAGGATCTCATAATTTAGTGGGAGGGCTAGAAAATAAGTATGTCTTTATAACAGGTAGTATCAAAATGCTTTGGTATCTGACTGTTCAGGATATTGTAAGATAAAGGAGAAGAAAAATGTAATGGCCTGTGGATAGGGGATAAAGAAAAAAATTCTCACTAAATTAATATACGAAAGTAAAGCATAAGGTAATGAAAGTGCTAGCATAGTAATATTTTAAAAGTTTTGATTTTACCAGACTAGAAAGATGTTCCTTAGGGTATTATATTGCACTTAATATTTCTCTAAATTGTGAACAATATATAAATGTATCTGGACCCTAACGAACATAATACTGGCCCCTTTTTTATGTGTCATTGTGAGAAATACCATGAAAGAAGTGATTCCTTCAGACTGGCTTAACCAATGATCACATATCCAAGCTCCTATTCTTTCCTTCATACATAATTCTACAGTTTGGCTGCTAAAAAAGTATATTTCACTCAATCCAGCATCTTATGAGATTGGGTTGGAGGAATTAAGCTTTGTTTTAATTCTTGCTATAATATTTATCGAGTGATGCTAAACTATGCTCACTCTACCAAATTACTATATATCAATCAATTGTATGCAATACAATTAGACAGTGTTTTCTTGGAGAACAATCCTGGCTAATTTATTAATTTATACTTCAGTTTTTCACTTGTTGGTTTATCACTCCATAACCTTGATTTAATAACTTCATTTTTTTTCAAGTAATAAAAACGGAAAGGTAATTGGGGAAAGACATGAATGGAAATCATCGGAGCAAAATACATTTATAATATATTTCTTATTTACTTAAAAAACAAATTTTAAAAAATGTTTAATTTGGGACATTTTGTGTGTGTGTGTGTGTGTGTGTGTGTGTGTGTGTGTGTGTGTTTCGTTTTGTTTTGTTTTTTGTTTTGGTAGTTCAGGTTTGCATTAGTTTAACAAACTTAGATAATAGGAAATTCAATGTTCCCGGTCAAACTACCAAACTACCAGTTTTCCTAGCAGTCTTCATGTTGATATTCAGGCAATTTCATTTTGGGAATAAATGTGTTTATGTGTTTTTATGTTTGTGTGTGTGAGTATGTAGATATGTTTTCCTTTGGAATCATGATTATTAATGTCTTTATCTGCTTCTTGGCAGGTAGTTTCCTAAACAGAAGTACTCTATTAAGAAGCATTAGACAATTTTGAGGTTCCTGGAGATAAGGAAACAAAAAAATTGTCACAAAGTAAAAGTTAATTTTGTATAGCTTTCTATATTTTTTTCTACATTCTATTTCAATAGCCCCTTTTCCATTTCTAAATTGAGTTTATTTTATTAGAATGCCTAGCCTCTTTACTTAAGGAGCATGCAATCAATAAATGTAAACACCGATGATAGAATTTTCTTATAATGTTTATTATTCATAAGCTTATTGAACCTTTTCTGTGACCACTAATGGTTATGCTAGGAGCAAACACATCCTTAAAAGTGAAATAATTACATTGCCAATACGTCTTTCTCCTTTGTTGTGGTGGCCGTGATAGGTATAGAAAAAATGTAATATTTACCCAGCATCATTGATATGGCTCATGATGTAGAAAAACTACTGGACAAGGGTGCTCTTGCTGTCAGTTTCTGGCTGGAATCCCAAGTGAAAACGAACAGAAGAAAGAATTGTGAGGCAGCCAGTTACAGAACACAAATTGCATACTCACGTGGTTGACAATTTTTCCTTGTAATGACTCAATGGCTCAAACATAGGAAAACCATTTCAAACCTAACCAGAGAGACAATATTGAATTATTTCCAAAAATTTTTCAAAGTCAACTTATTAGACTTGACTGAAAAGAATGTTGTGTAATGATTTTGAATTTTTTTCTAGAATTCCATTTTTTGCAGTTCAGTAATGAACTATGTCATTATTTATAAATAATTTAATGCTTTGGCTTCATAAAAAGTTAGAATACATTTCTTATTTTAATCAATTACTGAAAAATATAAATTTATTTTTATATGTTTATTTTCCTGAATAAAATCTATTATCATAATCTAAGGCAAATAAAGAATTTTTAAGTTATGTTCTTGAGATAGAAATTTTGATTTTCTTCCCTTTGCACAGATTTTATATACTAGATACTAATGATTTAATTAAAACTTCGATAAGATGTTCTTGACAAAGAGATATTACACTGAAACTGCAGGTCAACTGTATAGAGGGAAAAAATGTTTTTTTTTTACAACCATTAGATATGACTAAATTATTTTCACATATCACATTTTGAACCAAACTGAAGCAGAAGCATAACTTTAAATTATCAGACTAAGAACACTTTTATACTTTATGCTGTAAAATTCAAGTTAATAAAGCCAACTTACATAAAATACTATTTATTGCTAATTATTTTAGAAGAAGTTCAAACAATTATACTTATATACATGTCACACTTTATATATCAAGGATGTCTTGATCATTAAAGGGAGAAAACTAATTTTGATTTTTTTTAAGTTTATTTCTCCAATACAAATATTTCTTTTGAAAAAAAAAATTCAGAATCTTCTTTGTAATTTTAAACCATTTTGAAATGAGCAGTATAGTTCTATAAAATATATTGCATTCAAATTAAAATTATTATAATCTCCATAAGTCTGCAAATTATAAAAAATACAGAAAGTTGTAAAAATTAAACTGCCATTTAAAATTTTAGAAAATAATTTAAAAATATGCTTTAATTTTATTAACAAACTCAATGGTTATACACTCAAATTAGAGAAAACTTCTTAAACGTAACATTTTTCTTGAAATCCCATTTTTTTATTAGATAGTCACTTGTATTACCTATGAGTGTGTCATGCCCATAACTGTAGCATCACTTAGGGGAGTGATGTGTCTTGCATATTCCTGTTTCTTGTGCCTCGTTTAAAATGCTGGTCACATAGGAAGTACATGGTGACTTACAAGTAAGTGAAGGGATGATATAGTAGTATGGGAATAGAAAGCTAGATCAGGTAGATTTGAAAGTCAACTAAAGAAATCCTACCTAAATAGGAGACATAAATTTAGGTGCTTCATAAAGCTGCTTCTCTAAATTAGTCCATTAAATCAATGTCTTGACGCACACATTGAATGACTAGCATTTCGTATTTGGAAAAAAATTCTAGTTAAAACTGACCCCTGGAAATAGTTTAAAAATCTATCTAGCTCTTTTACACTACAAAGATTTTCTTACAACTGGTTTTGGAAGGATGAGAAAAAATATATAAATATTTTTTTTCTCAGACCTACTACTGAGATCACATACAAGACGATAATAAAATTATAGCTGAAAGACAATTGATACATGTTTTACAAAAATATACCTTAAATGTGTAAAATATGTGCAGACAAAGGCTTTGTTAGCAAAACAAATATGCCCAGATAACTAAATGTCCAAACAAGTGATTATATATTTTAATCAGAAGTGGGCAAGTTGTAAAACCTTAAATTTTCAGTATATCATGTGAAATGTGATTTATCGGACTTGATGGTCATAAACTGTAGTTTTAGAATTAATTTAAGAAATTCATCCATCTTAGTAGTAGTGGTTTTCTCTGCTGAATTTGAATCAACCTTTGCTTACAAACTGATGTACTGTTGTGTGATGGTCTTCTACTGGCCATTTGAAAAGTCGTGGAATTTGAAAAGGAAATTCTTATCTGGCATGGGGTCCTACAGGATGGCTACCAGACTGAGTCCTGTGGATGCTCTATCTCATATAATGTATAATATGTTTAAGCATTCTGTAAAGATATTTAGAGGAAAGTTTTTTTGGGGGAGTGGATTTTGAGTGCTTCCTATTATTAAACTTCACACCACTTAGAAGTAAGTACCTCAGACTCAACAACTCTGCAGAATGTCGAGAGAGGTTTCTTAGGACATAAGTAAGTAAATTCAAAAAGACAATGCCCAAGGGATGAATAACTATACATACATACTTTGTGAGTGTCTAATTTTAACTATATTGTAAAACTTTTTAAAAAATGTCTGGTTATAAAAGTAGCTGCTAGAAGGAGAGTTCCAGATGATTGGTATACCAATAGGATTAGAAATTCTGATTTTGCAAAACCCACTTCTCAGGACTTATTTAAACCTTCATCCAAGAAGGATACAGCGTCTTTAGGCAAATCACCAAGGTGACAGCAACAATAATTCAACTGACAACACATGACAAGTGTTGTCTATGTGTGTGTGTGTATGTATGTATGTATCTATGTATGTGTGTATGTATATATGTATGTTTGTATTTACATATCCTTATTATTTTTAAATAAGATATAAGAAAAAACTTTGACAGTGTCAAAGAATAGTTCTGTTGTTCAGAACTATTATTTCTACTATATTACTAATATTACTTCTACTATAAATACTAGTAATGATGTTGACATTTAAATTTTCTTAAGCTTATAAAAGTTATGTTTAGAAAACATCAATGTGCTAATAATCTAAAATATAAATTCAAAATAAAACAACCATCATGCTCTGCAAATGCAATGGTAAAACAAGTAGCCTAACTTGATCCCCATTTTATTTTATTTTTAATTAATTAACAATTAATTTTTTATGGTGACATTGGTTAATGAAATCCAATATGTGTCAGCTGTACACTCTAACATTAAGGCATATATATGTTTACACTGTGTGTTCACCTCCCTTAGTCAGATTTCCCTCCGTCACCGCATATGTGACTCCCCCCACCCCAGGCACCTTCCCCCTCTTCCCTCCCTTCTGCTCTCTGGCAACCACCAGTCCATTGTCCGTGACCATGAGTCTCTGTCTGCCTGTCCCATTTATCTGCTGCTCCTAGGTCCATATCCCACATATAAGTGACATCATGTGATTTTCAACTTTCTATGGCTCATTTCACTTAGCATGATCATCTTGAGGTCCATCCATGTTGTTGCAAATGGCAGTATCCCATCTCTTCTTATGGACGAGCAATATTCCATTGTATATATACATCACAGCTTTTTTAGCCAATCATCCATCACAAGACACCTAGGTTGCTTCCCTGTCCTGGCCACCATGAATAATGCTGCCATGAACATCAGTGTGCAAATATCTTTTCAGATATGGGTTTTCAAGTCTTTGGGGCAAATACCCAGTAGAGGGATTGCTGGATTATATGGTAGATTAATTCTTAGTTTTTTGAGGAACCTCTATGTTGTTTTCCATAGTGGCTGTACCATTTGCAGTCCCACCAGCAGTGGATGAGGGTTCATTTTTTCTCCACATCCTCTCCAGCATTTATTATTACTTGTCCTGTTGATTATAGCTATTCTAACAGGTGCAAGATGGAAATCTCGTTGTGGTTTTGATTTGCATTTCCCTAGTAGCTATAGATGTTGTGCTTCTTTTCATATATTTGTTGCTGATCCCCACTTTATACCAGACTACAGATAAAACTCCTTAGCCCACTTCATACGGAATTTTGGAGACATCATTTCAGACTAAGCTGAAATTACTCTCAAGATCTATACAATAATATGATAGCAGGGGTTGTGCAAGTTATTTTCATTTGTAGATTATATACTGATACTTTATGGTACTTGTGATATAGTTGCATATAAATTAATTTTCAGTAATTTATAATTTCATGTTATTTAAGAGCAGTATTCATAGCTTTTGGAATTTATCACCTATCATATCTTTTATTGTGGTTACAAAAATAAGACAACACCTAATAGACTGTAAATGTATATACATTGTTTAAGAAAAGATTTATCTGGTGATCTGAATAAACTTGACAATGGCTGTTGAATGGTCAGTTGCCAGAAAAAAATATAAATTTCCTACTTAGGTAAACAAGTATTATTATCATCGGTATAAATTATTGTCAGACTACTGCGTCACTAATATTGTTCAGAACAAATGAATTAGATCTGTTACCAATGAATATTAGAACTCTATCTAATACATATCAGAAAATTGCTAATCCTAACTCTGCTCCTAATTCTCTGTTACTTTCATTTAAGCCTCTTGTACTGTCTTTATTTAACTTCTTCAGATGTAATTTGAGGGATATGATATAATATTCCAAGATTCTTTGATTCTGTAAACTTTGAATTTCTTACTTTTGTCACTCAGCACAAATAACTACATTCCGCAGTTAAAAAGAAATTTAACAAATAAAAAAACAGAGATTGAGTTTCCTGATGTTATTTTAAGGTTATCTTGTAATCTACAAGAAATATTGATATAAGCAATATAAAATTGTTTTCCTTTTCACTCTTTTTTTACTATTTTATTGAATTAATATATTCTGGTAAAAAAAACATTTAGGTGTTTTTAAAAGTATTTTTTAAACCTTAACTCACTTTATCCTTCATAATAAAAATGATAAAAATCTTTCTGTGGCTTACAAATGGAAAAATATACATATAAAAATAACATATGTTATATCACTTTTCACTTTTCATTACTAGCCAAAGAAATATTGTAGTTTACAGCATAATTTAAAGTAATTTCTTTATCAAATTTAATGACAATTTTTGATATATATATTTTTCTTCAGCAGGTAGATTTTGGGATAGATTAGGCTTTCAGTTTGATTTATCATTTCATTTAGAATTAAAGGTTCTAGGAATTTTTGCCTCTCATACAGAATGCTAAAAATTAGAACTAATGTTTAAAACTATGTAAATAATAATTTATTCTATGAAATTAAACACAATTATAACAAGATTTTAAAAAGTAAAATAATGTATTTAAAAATAATGGCATTGATAGTTTAATGATTATTATTTTAGTCTAGACTTTCTTTAACAATAGTCTATATTTTTCCTTTGACAATATTAGTTATTGTAATACTGATTAACAACCTGAATCATTTTATTAATAGTATTTTAGCATTATAGAAAGCAAATGGGTAATTTTAAGCATATGACATTTAAATTATAACACTTTAGGATTATTTTTCAATTCATTTCATAGCAAGAAAGAAGTAAAATGTAGAACTCATAGTACAATTATAATTCTAAATCACAAAATTTATAAATGCCCCAACTCTCTAGGAAATACAATGGTTTTATATTACATGAAGTCTCATCTTTCACTTAAACTCTTTAATCTTTTCATTTGGGGATATACTATGTTTCAGATCTTTTAAGCCAGATTTATCCATTCTGAAAGCTGTTCTTTTTTTTAAGAAGCCATTCACAATGTTTCATATCAATTGAAGAACCACTTAGAGGAGTAAATCAATTCCATTTTCACTCAACAAAAGTTGCAAGGGTCAAAACTATGTTGGCATTCTATAAGGTATCATCAAAATTGCCATCCTGAACACTGGCTATGTTTCACTTACTTAGTTGTGCTGGGCTCAGGAGAAACAATGATTTGATCATCTCTTTCCTGGCCTCTAATTCTGGTAGTTACAAGAGTTTATTCTCAATATTGAGAAAGAAGCCTACAGACATTCTTTGTAAGCTACTGCAACAGAATCAAGGATAATAAAGTAAATGGTTCAGAAAAGGAGCAATAAAGTACAATCCTGATTTAACCAGACAGGGATACAAAACTTCATTGTTTAGGATCAGACTTGTACAATTCAGAGGTTATACATGATATTATTTGAAGAAATGCATTAAAAGCAATGCCTGAGGGTTTTTTTTTTTAATTAAATATATTGGGGATGATGTTGGTTAATAAAATTATATAGGTTTCAAGTCTATAATTCCATAATACATTACCTAAATATTGCTTTGTGTGTTCACCACCCAAAGTCAAATCTCCTTCAAAAGCCTTATACCTCAGCTCTGAGTTTCATCCCTAAGCAAGGTAGCCTATCAGTCAGTCTCATACTTAGTGTTTACGAAGCATAACTATGAGTTTTTATTTTGGTTTTGCTGCTATTTCCTTCTTAGAATACAGCCTCATTATTATAACATATTAAATTAAAGACAGTAAATATAGAAAAATAATCACTATTTTTTTAAAAAAAGAGAAAAAATAAATTTAGAATGTTAACAAAGTTACATATATTTCCTATCAGTTTTGAAGAATTTATATGTACTAATGTGAATAATAAATTGAACCACATTATTTTTTTTCTCCATAAGACTCTTTAATACTATTATGTCAATATGAATTTCCAACATTTCAATCAATTTTGTGATGGCTTTCATTTCTTCCTTAATTTAATTATTTAATCTTTTCATTTATAAAGTCCAGAGAAGAACTTATTCTACTGAATATATGCAAGATATATGTTCATTAGATGCATTAACCCTTCATTCTGAGGGTCAGGAGAACAGTGTTCCAGCTTTGGTACATGGAATTAGTACACTATGGCTTAGGGCTCATCAGGTATGCTTTTTCCTTACCAGGAGATGTAGGTATGTCAGCTTTAGAAATGTCACAAGATTGTTATAAACATTGTATGAAATACTATTTCAAAGATGTCCTTTTAAAAATTAGCTTGTAAGTTATATAGCTGGAAGTCAATGTTTTAATATTGTAGTTTTCATAAATTCCACTTTCATGGTTTTTAATAGGGCAACTCAAATCAAAAGGCTGATGTTAATTATCTTCATTAATTCTTTTGCTCTTTTTTTTTCTTTTACAAATAAATACTGATTTTAATACAGGATACTACATTTATGTAGTTTATAATTTTCTGCTTAGGTATAATATTTTGCTCATGGTCTTATCAATTTTAATTGTTCAGCTTCTGAATATAACATTACGGATACTCGAAATTGAAATAAATATTGCCTATGACTCAGTCTGATTTCAATGTTATTAGCAAATTCCCTAAGCACTTTCCTATGATATTGATAAGAATTTGAAACAAGGATGATTAAATAAAACTCTTTTATGTCTTCTCTGAATGACACATACATTGATAAGAACTTTCTAAGTTCTTTATCTAATAGCTACAAAGTTTGAGATAAATTTTCTTGTGTTTTCGTGTAAATATTTATGTGTATGTTAGATTTATTGTTAAGAAATGGCAAAATATAGTAAGCTATTTGATCGACCAGGATTTTCACTCTTTGTGATATGTGTTCCCAGATATCCATGTGTTCCCAGTACATTTGATTCCAAGAGTGGATCATTTTTTTAATATCACTGCTTCTGTACAGCAAATTATTTTCCGTAATAACCATGTTAAAGTAATAATTTTTTCTAGATTTATTTTTAGTTATACTATAAACAATTTGCAATTTTAAAAGAATCAATTTCAACTCGAAAACGTTATTAACTTTAGTGAAATATCTGAGGTATGAAAATTTTCACTTACTAAATAAATATTACACCTTCTTTGTACTCTATTTCACTGTTTTAAATGTTAAACAGAAATTCTCCAGGTGGTTACACAGATTGACACAAGTAAAGTAAATCAAATCTCTTTCTTCTTCTTTATAATTAGTCTTGTACCATTTCCCCACCCCCACCCCCACCTGCTATTTAAACACAGGACTATGCACAGTCATAAGATTTGGAGACAGAACTCTAGTACTCCCAAAATGAATGCTAGCAGCTGGGTACACAGGTGTCATGGTTGACTGTGTAACTGGTCCAACAACTGGCAGTACTTCAAATACTATGTTTATTTTTTAAGAAGTTCTTTGAAAGTGCTGATTTGAGGCTTACATACGTGTAATTAGCATGTGTGTCCAAAATTAAAATTCAATGATAACATTGGTAAATGTTTAAAACTTAGAATAATAAAATGTTTACATAGGGGAGTGTTTTACTTCTGTCAACTTTTAAAATTTCCATCATATGGTGTTAATAAAGAGTAGAAGAAATTTTAGTCAATCGTGTTATCTTTTAAAATTCTCTGTGGACATTACATACCCTAATTGCTTGCACTGTGGTGAACCACTCCAGCTACCTCATTCTTGTATGCCATTGCTAATTCAGAAAGATAAACATTATTCAAATAAATCCAAGTAAATAAAATGTTTTATAGGATAAATTACAAAGATATTTTCTAAATAAGTGAAATATGTTTTTCTTTGGCTGTAACCCAAGATTAATGTGAACATTAAGTTGTCTTTTATTTGGAAAGCATTTGGCAGTCACGTCCAAAGGGATTTTCTGTGTATTTTTCACTTTTCTGATTTCTTGATAAATTAAGTAATAAGAGTTTTTTTTTGCACTGTTCACTTGAGAATACATGTTAAATACAAACTTTAAGTAATTTTTCTTAGTAAAATTGAGCCAGAGAACTACACAGAAATGTTAGGCATCCACTTACTGCCATATTTAAATTTCTGTATAATATTCTTAATATAAATGTGATTTAAATAAATGTTGGCTTTGTTATAATCACCCAGGACTCTACCAAATAGCTTTTAACACATAAAAGGGCTAAAATAGGATGTTTAAATCAGAAGAGCTCAATTAAAGTAATATATTACTACCTGTATATTAATTACCGTGGTATTGATAACGTAAAATATGAATATAAAATATAGCTTAAATTCTATTACCTTAAATTTATGAAATTATATTATCAGATAAAACACTTTTTTCAATTTCAAGTTTTACTTTTAATAAAAAAATACAATTACTTTGATTCTAAATAAAAAAATATATTCATTTAAGTATTCAAATATCTTAGAAAAATAGAAGCTCCAGATTTCATATAAGCTTAAATCTTTGTATAAATGTAGATACTTATGACTGGTTTTCTCAATGATAACTTTTTCATATGGAAAGGTTATAAATAGAGGGTGAATTAATATCATATTGAACTGGTAATTATTTTAAGACTATTTTTATTTGAATTTTTTCCAATTATATAGAACAAACAGTTTTTAGAAATAATACTTATGGAAAACTATGGTACAAAACATTGAATATAAATGAATATATTTCAGCATTGTCACATTCTCCTCAGGTACAACTCAATGTAAAATAATTTACCAGCCTTCTTAATAACTTTCTGATTTTATGAAGAAATAGTGTGTTCAAGATCTTACAAAACAATCAAGGACAAAATGCTGAAAGGAGAGGAATGAAAGTATATAAATTAAGTTGCAGATCTGATGCATATAAATCATTTATACAAGTTAGTGCTTAGTAAAAATAGCTATATTTATTCTAAAGAAATAACATTCACATTTCATTTTAATAAGGTTCAAATACATTCTTCAAAGGTGTGGAAAAATGAAACAGAGCAAAAAACTTTAAAAAATTTAATTAGAAATTCTCTACACCGTGTATATATACTTGACATAATAAAATTGATTTCCTTGTGCTTTCAAATTTGCCTACATCCTTTTTCTGAATATTTTGACTTTGCACTTTATCACTTGTCATTTTAAAGGTTCTGAACTAGGCCTTAATTTCTGCAAATTTTAGAAATATATATTTAGATTAATTCTAGTTATTTCTAAGAGCTTATGCTCATCTAAATATAATTGGACTCTGTCTAAAAAATGGCATTAGTTCAACAGAGTCTCTGAAAATTATTGTGCAGAAAGTAATTTAAGGTTTTTGGTTTGAACATTTTTTTTTTGTATTCTAAAACTCTTTGGTTTATGATTTTAAATTTATTGGCAAAGAATATTCAATTTAGTCAACTCAATATGGATTTCTTTAGTCCTGTCCATCACTGAGTAACTATTTTTACAAACATAAGCTAAAAAAAATAAAAACCCTAAAAACCATAAGCTATAAATTCCACTGAGATTCAGGACTACTTCAATGTAATAGACACTGAACCAGTTTCTTAAAATTTCTTTCAACCACAAGTATCTGAAAATAGAAAGAGGCTTCCAGGTTTCCTTGTTAACCAGTAATATCTCAAACCAGGAGAATAAAAGCACCTATTTTATATTCAACTGAAAGGTATTGAAATCTATTCAAATATTAATTTATATCTGCCCATCCGTCCATCCCTCCATCCAACTATCTATCTATCTATCATCTGTCTATCTGTCTATCTATCTATCTATCTATCTATCTATCTATCTATCTAATCTATCTATCTCCTATCTATCATCTATCTATCATCTATCTATCTACTATCTATCTATCTATCTATCTATCTATCTATCTATCTATCTATCTATCTATCTGTATTTTGACAAGTTCTTGAGAATACAGATATCCTAACAGATTTATGGAAATATAGATATACATGGTAACATTCATAGTATTTTAATTTTCTTATATCAATTTGTCTAATAAGTGAATTTCCTATTTGATTAGTTAACCTTTGCTATTTTCTTTTTATTATTATGAATAATTTCAAGATGTAAAATTCCCAAACAGTCAAGAAAGAGACAAAAAGAGACTTTCTTTATCACTTCAGGGCTATTAATATTTCTTTTATTTTCTTCCAGAATGTCATATGTGTGTGTGTGTGTGTGTGTGTGTCAACATATATACATTTTCAAATAAATGGTAGCATGTTTCTTGCATCTTGTTTTTCTCACTTAATAATATATCTTACAGAGTTTTCCTTATTATTAGGAAATTCAAAAGTCATCATTACTTTTAATTGCTCTATGCTGAATTTCATTAATGAAGGTACAGTATTTTTCAGCCAGATATCTGAGTTGTTTGTGTTTTTATAGTACTCAATTCTGCAATATTCTGCTAGACATATCTTTGAGCACAAGCATGACTATGTCTCTGGGATAAAATGGAAATAATTACTGGGTAAGAGAGCATCTATATCACAAGATTTTAGGTGCTGCCAAATGTCCTTTCGATGTTTACAAATGTATACCCCGAGTCATGGCGTATGCGAATGTCCATTATCTATAAAGCCCTAATCTTTAGAGCCCTGCTTTATCTCTTACATCTTGTCTCTCCAATTCTTCCCTTCAGTTCACTTGTCGCTCTGTCTTCATACTGTTCTTTGAAACACTAAATGCTCTTCCAACTCAAGGGCTTTGCATTTTCTATTTCTTTTGTTGTTCCTAAAATTCAGTCACTGCTTCATTTAACTATTCTTGTAAATTCTAAATCCCTCATTTCTGTAAATGATGGCAAGGTTTAAGCTGGTATTTATAACTTCTACATACTTCGTTCTCAGCCAGAACCTCAATAAGGTATTCTTCTTAGAGGGGTGACCCAAATTTATTTTTTGTAAAGAGTTCTCTGTGGATCTGACTTATTGTTGCTTTAGAGATCTATTAATTTTACTATTGGGCATGGAAATGCCTTAGGTAACACCTGGCCTCAATATCTAGTAATAACTCAATTTTCCCTTGGTAATCAGAATCATTAATTTCATCCACTAAAAAAAAAAAATCCTTTTTCCCTTTTTTTTAATGCAGTGCGAAGTACCACAATAGGGCTAGGAGGTTGTTCCAACTTATAATTTAATAAAACTTTTTCCTGGTGGAAGTTTCATCTTTAGAGTTCTAAGGGCCCCAAACCAGCAGAACTCAAAATTATAGAAGCCAAAATTCGACAATGGATTATTAGGTTAATAGTAAGATAAGTCGTTTCTATTTTTATTATTTTTTTCTAATACTTGTGTATTCTAGCTATAGAAGAGAACATCATATACTGATTGCTATTTCAAGCATATACTGAATTTTATAATTTGAATCAATGTATTTAGGGTCCTTTTGGAAATCAGTTCCACAATTGAGTGTTTAGCAGGCCATTTCACCATTCTATTAGTTTAGTTGCTTGTCACTGATAGTGTAACGGTAAGCAAATCCCATATATGCGAAGCCCATTGCTGCACATTTTTTGCTATGAAAAAGAGTTATGTGATTAAAAGCATTAGTAGGCTGAATAATATGATTAAGTAAATAATATATTACATAAGTCTACAGGTATTCTCTGATCCAACTCGAAACTGGAAACCTTACAAGTTGTTGTATAAATAGGTCTAAGTAGCAAATTGCTGTGTATTATGTTGCCCCTGAAATCCAAAATGGCTCACCAAGCACCAGTTCTTTGGTGCTGGTAGGTGGTGCAAAGTGCAGCGATCAATCAGTCCTTCACTGAAGAATAAATAGCTCTGCAATAGACAGATCATTGGATTTCCAGAAACAATAGTGGGATTGTAGGCCCCTCAAAATCGCTATGTTTATCCCCAAAGCTAAGCATGGATATCATACTATTATACCTAAAGTATTTGCCACTTTCTAATCAGCATATGTCATCAATAAAATGATCTACTACAATGTTACAAGAAATTTGAAGCGGATCGATATTTTTCCAGATTACATGGCATGGCAGGAAGTAGGAGAAAGGATGCGCCCCTGCGGAAAGACTGTGAAGGTATGCTGTTGAATCTGCCAGATAAAAGTAACTGGTTATGGTTTACAGTGGTTCCTGCTAAATTTTATGAATAAAAAAGCATTTGTCAGGGACCTACATTTGGCAAAACAGCTGAAGTGGGAGTCTGTGATTAAGTTTAAGTAAGTCATTCTAAAAAACCTATGTAATTTCTGCACAGGCAAACAGAGAAGCTGAAGAGCGATGTGATAAGCATTACCACCGTCACACCTTTCAAGTCTTTGATAGTGGAACTAATCTGTACACTTCTCCCAGGGATGGAGTATTGCTTTTACTTAGTAAGACAAAGATGTTCTAGCGCTTTCAATTTATGCCTTCATACGTAAATGCTTTTATCTTAGGTCAGAGAATCCATGTGGTTATTCTATTCACAAGCATGTGTAGTCTAATTTTATATTCAGCACTAAGGACAGACCTATAAGATAGGCCCATTTCCAATTGACCTACTCTGACTCAAATTTGAGCCAAGACTTTGCCATTTGAACACTTTCTGTCTCTATTTTGATTCCTGAATCACAACTATACTTTGTGTCCTCAAAAATCAGGGCCACTTCAAAGGCAGTGTTTAGTAAAACCCAATATATCTGGGCATTTTGTTTACCTCAGTACACAACCATTTTAGAAAATGACCTCAGCTCACTGCAGTATATACTCATGGAAAAGGGATGCAGTTTTCCCTTCCATGAAGAGAGTCTTGGTCTGTGAACACAGTAAGAAATTGAGAATAATCATTTGGGCAACTCAACTTAGGTTTCTTTTCATTAGTCCTGGTGTTGTTTTATACACTGGGTGATATTTTTGTTGACTGCTAACCTATTTCGTTCCAACACACATTGAGATCAATTAGTCATAACTGTGATCCCAGTGTATCAAAGCATTCTAATCCCGTTAATTTCAGCTGCCCGGTACAGCAATTGTCACTTTGCTTTAGGATGCAATTGGCCTCTGCTATCCTGGGATCCTATTATCTCCACTGAAATCGGGAGCACTTATGAATGGCAGCATCTCTCACTCTCAAACCTCTGGCTTACAGAGCAGAGCCACCTCAGAGCTTGTCAGGGAGGCTAGTACTTGCTTCACTAATGATTCCCAATGCCTTGTGAAGGGAATGTCCCCTGGGCCTTCTTGTGAGATAGCGTGAAGTATATGTGTAGGTCACACATAATAAACTCACTCCAATGTTCCTCTCATTAAGCCTTGGATTCTCTCCTCTATATCCTTCCAAGAAACACCTGGCATACTACTTTTATTAAGTATAGGCCACTGTTGAGTGCAAATTTCAGTCAACCAAACAAGTAAGCTATTAGGCCCATTTGCAACTGAATGAGCAAACAAATTCAGAATTTCTGATAAACACATTCATATCAATAAATTCACCCCAGCTGGTGTATATCTGATCCAATCTAATATAACACCTTTAGTATCCGTTTCCACATATATCTCTAAGGTTCTGCTAATATAAATTAGCAAAATCTTTGAATTATCTGGTATTTGAATTGTTCCCTCTTGTATCAGATAGTACTTGCTATGCTGGAAAATACCTGGATATAACCTTGTCATAACTCTAATGAGTACAAGGAGTATTTGAGGTAGATTTTGATGAGAACGGGGATTTCCTTGAAAGGTAAATCCCTGTGTGTGATTACCACTGTGTTTCTGAGCAAAGGAAGTGTGAATATGCACACACATGTGAAGACAAGCTGTATCCAATGAAATGTCCTAGTTCAAAATTTTAGGATCACTCATCAAAAAAAAAGCACTAAATTTTATATGAAACTTGATGAGACACTGAATTAAAATTTGTTTTAATTCTGTAACAAGCAAAATTACATTAAAAAGTGTTCAATGGGATTAGGCCTAGTGGCTACAAGAAATAAAGAAATCTTTTAGAAATACCGTAAATAGATTCTAAGTCTCTGACTGTAATTTGAGATGAAAGTTTAAGGACCTCAAGTTAGAAGTGTTCTTTCTGTAAGTGCTTCAGCACACTGAAAAAAATTCATCCCACCGTAAAGTCAAATGCAGTAGCTGCCTGGTCCACCCCAGGGCACTTGTTTCAGAAGTGGCTTCATACAATCAGAGGTAAGATAAAAATTTAATTAATCATAATACCGCTATATGTCATGGATTACTAGCATCCTATTGCCAATTTACAAAAGGGTCATCACTCTGTTCAGACACAAGGACAAAACCAAACCAAAAGCAACACTACGTTTTGGAGTCTGTTTCTTGGGATGACTCCTTGTACTGATTTCTGTTACTGTTGTCTTGTCATGAGACAAAAACTACACTAGCTATTTGAACAAAAAAAAAAAAAAAAAAAAAAAAAGAATTCATTGTAAAGAATTGCTAATCAGCTATGAAATTGTTAGCCAGATAATTTAGGAGAAAACCAAACCAAACCAAACCAAACCCAACAAAACAAAATCCACCTAAATAATCACTGAGAAAGCAATTCCAGGAAGGCAGCGACCACCCTTAGGGTTAGTGGAACAAAGGAGAGAGGATAGCACCATTCGAATGTAGATGTTTGGCAAAGGTGCCCACAGAGCTGAAACTCTGGACTTTTGAGGGAGAGGTGCTGCTTCTGTTCTCTGATCTTGCAGGAAGGGTCTCAGGGGCAAGCTGGAGTCTCTGAGGGGGTTCCATTGTTCAGGAAGTGATAGAGGAAAATGCATGGAAATGAACTGGTGCTGCTAGGATGAAGTAGGAACTTGATGCTAACAAGAAAGGAGGCAGGAAGCATATAATAAGTACACAGGAAACAAAATAGGAGATAATAAGTTCATTCTTTCTACAGCCTTTTAGTCTCCTTCTAGAACATTCTAATGGCACAGCCCAACAGAAAACCAGATGACAAAAATAAATATTAACAGTATCTCAGCACAAAGCAAAACATAGAAAGGTTGATTTGGAAACAAGAGATAATAACTGTCACATCAAGCAGATAAGATTTTCAGATCTCTCCCACAAGTTCCCCAAATAATCAAAAACTTTGGAGTTCCACCTTTGATGAATAGAAGTCATTTCTTTTCAACCAGATACTCAAAAATTGAATACCAAGAGCTGTGTCATGGTACCTAAATTAAGCTCCTTCTTATTTAAAAATATCAACTTTTAAATGTTCTAGTTAATCTCATTACAAACTTTAAGGGGTTAGAGAATTATTAGAGCATGCCAATAATCAGTTTGGCTCCTGTATGTTGTAGTTTTATAATAAAAGTGAGGTGGAAGTTAAAAAAGCTAGAGAAAGAGTAAAGTTGGAAGATAGAAGAGTGTTAAAGCTTTAGGAGTGTAAAATATGTCCTCAGCCAAACATCAACTTTAATAACATAGGAAACAACTTTCCTACTTCATAGTGGTTAATAATTGTCTTAAAATGACTCCCATCATGTCTAAGGGGGCCAAATATATCCTTTATTTTCCAAGTCCAAGTAATTATTGACTAATTTGAATATTATGTCAATGAGGATAAGAGGAATATGACATTCCCTGCATCTTAAGTTTTCTTTGAGAGTATCACTACAGCTAAAATGGTTAAGCAGTTTATTGAGTAGAGTTCACTTTATAAAAAGGGATCTCATTTCATTTAGAGATGACTCTATTTGAGAAAAATATTTTCTCACATTGATATGAAATTCTAATTCTGATTAGTTTATTGAGTATAAATAATTTATTTCCCTTTCCTCACTTATGTTTCCATGTAACTTTACTTCTCTGCTTTTTATACCTCACTGTATTAATATATACTTGGAAAATATATTTAATAAATAAAACAAATTACTTTAGAATAAGTACTAATTTTAATATAATCCAGATATTAGCCACAAGATACTCTTTTCAAGATACTTGTAAAATACTCTTGAAATAACAATAAAGTTACGAGGGCAAATGATAAAATAAAACAATAAAAAACAATTAAGAAAAAAATAATAATCTCAAGTCAGGTAACAAAGGACAGAATATGAAAGATAATATAAGCAGGAAAACTGTCAAGAACAAAATTTTGCTGTAAATTCAAAACTAAACCCATCAAAAATTATACAAAATATAAATGAAGTAAATACTCCTGTTGATAAAGGAATATTGGACTAGATAAAAAAAGTAAAACCAATAATATGCTGTTTCCAAGAAGCAGAGCTAAAAACAAAGCCAAAAAAGTCTGCAATAAAAGAATAAGCAAAAATAAAATATACAAGTACTACTAAAGAGAAAACTGGTGTAGCTATGTTAACATTAAACAAATAGAATTTATGGGTCACTTCATGATGATATATTGCTCAATTCACCAGTATAACTTCATTATATAAATAGCAAAAGTTGATACATTACAATGTTAAAAGATAAATCCACAACGATGTGAAAATTTTTAACACATTATTTCCAGTAATTGTTATGTCAGATAGCAAAACAGATCACTAAGACTATAGAAAAATTAGTAGCATAATTATACTTTACCTAACAGACATATATAAATACTATCAACAAGAACTGAACAATAAATTTTTTTTCAAGTATATATGGAGCCATTATCAACACTGAAAAGACTTTGAATCATAAAACTCATTTCAGAATTAAAGAATTAAAATTACACAAAATATGTCATCAGAAACGAAGTTAACATAAAGACACCCGTTAAACATATATGTCTATTTTTTAAAGTATACACTACAAATTAGTACATGAATCAAACATGTAATAGAAATGAAGTACTGTAATTGATTTTTAAATATATATATATATAGTGTGTGTGTGTGTGTGTGTGTGTGTGTGTGTGTACATATATATATAAATATCAACATATACCTCATAGCACATTCATTTTACTCCAATAGTGAATGTTCTCGGCTAAGTGGTGGGCGAGATGCCGGGAGAGAGACATCCCTGCTGTCCTACCAGTTAATGAGGCCCTGGAAGACTGAGGAGAATTGTCTCCCAACAATACCCACCTTTAGTTTCTATATCTTCGTTTTGGGCATATTTTCCCATGAGCACCTTAGACTATTGATTACTCTCTTTTATGTACCCACAGGGCCTGGGACCAAATCTGTTCCATTTGTTTCATACAACATTTAATTAAGGCTACTACCAACAGGATGAGAACACACTGCAGTACTGGCCTCAACCGTGTCCTAAAGTCCCAGACAGAAAATGCAGAGAGGCCTAGGTACGTGCTATACACTCAGTGGGTTTGTGTCACAACTGAGGAATCTCAAATTTAGAAATGTCCAGTCTTAAAGGGACTGGAGTATACCTGCACAACCTTTGCTTTGGAAAGAGTCATTAGTTTTATTATCCTGGACAGCAAAAAAATTCTATCCTATGCCCAAGCAGAAGATACTTGCCTTATCTTGAAGTCTATTCGCTATTCAGACATCTTTGAAAAGATAGTTCAGAACAAAATCGATTTATGTTTTGGCTAGTAAGATGTACAGACATGTGAGAGACCTACGAAGAAGAGTCTCCCAGCATTAGTATGGTGACCAGATTTAGATCCATATATGAAAAAAATTGCCTGTTTATAGCAGAAACCAACTATTCAAACACATATTCATAAAAAAATAGTATATAAACACCTAATAGAAATGTAATAATATAAATATTTGGAAGTCATGAGATGCCCTATGTTTCTGAATATAAAGATAAATATCATAAATATTTTTTAAACTTTGCAGATTTAATGAAACTCAATTGTTTTAACAAAACATAAAAACATGATTCCAAAATTTATATAGAATAGAAAAGGCCCATTAATCATCAAGATACTTCTATCAAACAGAAAGAAAATAAGGGGAAAGGGCCACAGGAATATTAAAATTTACTATAAAAATATTATAGTTGAAGTGTTTTGAATTTCACAGTGATATACAAATATATCAATGGTATAGAATATTAATCCTTCAAATCAATACACAAAATTAAGCTTAAATATAAGATAAAAGTAGCTCGACAAATAATAATTTAAAATACTATGTCGTGTAGATTAGACACAGAAAATTAACCACCAAACTGGGTGTGATGGAAATTGAGCCCACACACAAATAGGACTGCAGAGTGTAAATACAAAATTTGTTTCATTAGGGTAAAATTCATACACAGAGAAGTAGCACAGAACATCCCATTTCTCAGGCTACTATTATCCAAGGAGATGTATGTTTAAGTGAGGAATCTCTTATTGGCGTCCATGGAAGGAGGTCCTTTCACCTGAATAGGTAGGACTCTGAAACATAATCTAGTCCCATGCGATGCTGCATAGTTTCAGGGGCAAGGGAACTGCTCACATAGGTACCTATGTAGTTGTAGTAGCTTTATGTTCAAAAGAGGCTTTGTTAGAAAATGGTTGTTTGCAAAAACTGAAGAAACACAATTATTTGGTGTGTGAACGTGTGTATTGCATTTTTGCAGAATCCACTTCCAGTCCTGTTTTTAAGTTACTACAGCAGCAAATCTGTTGTTTCTTGAGAATTCAGAGTGAAGATGAGTATGACCAGTGTGTTGAGTAAAATGTAGACATTCAAATGGTAAATATAAGAGAAAATTCAGCACACTTCTATGTTTAATATTTTTTCCTATTTCTTCTAATAGTTACTGACTAATAGTACATCTGGTCACACTGATGCCCATGTACTCTTGAGAGATAATACCACAATGCCTCTCCCGTGCAGCAGAAAGAGGGTGTTATATTATGCCAATAAAATCAGGTGCTGCTGTATTCGATCTGATTTTTCAGTGTTCATTTTGTATGTGTGTGTGCACGTGTGTGTGGTGCCTAACTTGTAGTGTGAATTTAGGTCTTAATCATATAGGATGGGAATATTAATAGACTGTTGGATATTATTAATGATTACTTACATTTTCTAAACAGAATATGTGGATTTGTCATAGTGTCCTCAATGCTGACATTTGTTGTTGTTTCTACATTCTTGCCTTATTCTGTTCACTGAAGCAGCTGACTTATTTAATTATATAAAGCAGCTGTTGTGCTAGGGAAGCAGCTGTTTTGTATAATGTTTATTTACAATGCCATAATGTAATTTATGAGGCCATGATTCCATTTTTAAGGCCAGTCTCATACTCGTCGGTAGATTTTGTGAGTAGTGAACTTCCATCTTTGTCAGAGCCTAAACGGACAAAGTAAACCAAATGAAATCATGATATATTTCTCTGACTTTATTTTATGAGTTATGAATAGAAGTGTATAATTTCTTTTCCACTTCCATAGTAACAACTTATCTGAAAAAGCAAGTGTGTGGATTATAAACAATTCAGTACGATACTACATTTAAGCATTTATGTTAGGACATAAAGTTTATGCTCTTCTTCAGACTTTTCTCCACCCTCCCCTTCTTTTCCTCTCCTTGTTTAGCATGCCTTCTGTATGGGTTATCCCAGTTTTAAGGTTTGGAAGAAACACTCAACTTGGTGCCTGACAGGTTACTGATGGGTCGGTCAGCTGATTCATTTACGAGCAAGTTAGTCCTCTGTGGGATGAACCTTAACCACTGAGAAACGTTGTACTTTCCAACTACTTGATGGTGCAATTTCTCCTTCCTCACTCTGAGGAAGATGCCATGTTGTGAGCTGCACTATAGAAATGCCCATTTAGCAGCAATCTCAGGGAAGTGTATGGCCATCAGCTAGAGAGGAACTGAGTCCCAAAACCCTGTGATCAACTACATCCTGCAACCACATGAATGAAGGAGCCTGGATGCTGATCTTTCCCCCTTTTGAGTCTTGAGATGATGGGTTTTTAGTGGACCTCTTGTTTAAACTGTGTGAGAGACTCTGATGCAGAAAACCTAACTAATGCACACCCTAGGTCCTGACCTACTGAAACTGTGAGATAATAAATGTTGTTACTATTTGAAGCAGCTAAGTGTTGAGGTAATTTGTTACACAATAATATTTGCCAATTACAACTTTAGTTTTAGTATTCCCTTTGCAGACTGCATTCTGCAGTCTCTGTCATAATTTCAAACAGGTATACAGATGGAGTAATTTAAATCTCATCCAGAAGCCATGCAAAGATTAGGAAAATTGTCAATAAATTTACTGAAAGAAACAGGATCATAAAGCATATTTAAAATTAGATTTTTCTTGTACTGTAAGTGCATTTCCAATGATCACCATATGGCTTAAATGATATAGTCAGGTGAATGAGGAGATCCATACTGGCAGTCTTTCTATTTTTATGACTAAAAGAAACTATCCATCTACATCTGTATCTATCTATCATCTATCTATCATCTACCTATTAATACGTTATTGAAAGGAAGGGTTGAGCTGGGATAACTACAGGCTATTGATATCAAAAAGGTTATTTCTATTTCAAATTCTTCATTTCTATTCTGTTTTCTATTTTTTTTTTAGCTTAAGTTAATCACAATGGAATTGTGTTTTCAAGGCAAATTATTTTTATCGAACTACAACTGAGATGTAACATTGTGTAAGTTAAAGGTACACCATGTGTTGATTTGGTACATTTATATATTAAAATATGATTACTGCCATAGTATCTGCTAACATCTCTATCATGTCACAAAATTATCTTTTTTGTGTGTGTGTGGTGAGAACATTTATGATCTCTTTTCTTAGCAATTGCGAAGTATTTATACAGTATCATTTATAATAATCATTATATTGTACATTAGATCTCCAGAACATGTCCATCTTCTAGTTGAAAGTCTGTGTCCTTTAATAGCATCTCTCCAATTCCCCACTTAGGCTGTTTCCATATCTTGGCTAGTGTGAATAATGCTGCAATAAACATGGGAGTACAGATATTATTTTGATATCCTGTGTTCATTTCCTTTGGATACACATCCAGAAGTGGGATTGCTGGATCATATGGTAGTTTTATTTTTTCCATACTGTTTTCCATAGTTGCCAAACCTATCTAGATTCACACCAAAGCTGTACAAGTGTTCCCTTTTCTCCGCTTCCTTGCCAACACTGTGATCTCCTAGCAGAAAACACAGGGAAGAAACTCCTTGGCTTTGGTCTTGGCGACAACTTTTGGATATGACACCAAAAGCACAAGCAATGAAAGCAAAATTAAGCAAACTGGATTATAGCAAACTAAAAAGCTTCACAAAGCAAAATCATCATCATCATCATCATCATCATCATCATCATCATCATCAAATAAATGAAAAGGCAACCTATAGAAGAAAATATATGCAAACCATATATTAAATAAGGAGTTAATATCCAAAATATATAATAAAGAACTCATGCAACTCAGTAACAACAACAAAAACACTGATTAAAATTTGGCAAAGAAACTAAATAGATGCTTTTCCAAAGAAGGCATCCAAATGACAAAAAGACGCATGAACAGATAATCAATATCACCAATCATCAGTGGAATTCAAAACCATAATGAGATATCACCTCAAACTTGTTAGAATGGCTATCACCAAGGAAAATGATTATCTTTAATGTGAACGTATTTTTAAAAGAAACTGTTTAATCAAGTCTAGGCATTTTTAAATCTATTTTGACATTGAGATGGTCGATTCCCACACTATGTGCACTGGGACAGTGCCTGATACATAGTATGCATTCAACTCTCCTCCTAAAACAGTATGAACGCTAAACATAGCAATGACTAGCATTAAGTCAAGTACTTCCTAAAAATTTGATTATGCCAGTGACCCAAGTGACAAGCTATATCATCTTTTTAGAGCTTGGGTTAGGAAATTTAACAACCCCTGGGCCAAAAAGTCCTTTGACTTGTTTCTGTAAATGTGGTTGTATTGGAACACAGCCTCACACACTCATTTAGTTCTTGTCTGTGGAAGCTTCTGTACTGCAACAAAGTTGAGTAGTTGCAACAAAGACTGTACGGCACACAAATCCACATTTGTTTCTTTATTGACTTTATTTACAAGAGAAGTTTGCTGACCCCTGTTCTAGAATAAAACAAAGAGGTGATGATTCATCTATTTTATTCCCTCTTTACATTGTTGGATTTTTGTGATAAAAGCACATTATACAACATTGCAATCCATTTACCTTAATCCAGGTCTTTAGGCTTTCTGCCAACTTATCTATAATTATTTAGAAGATAATAATCTTCAAAAAATTAAAATGTAATTATAGCTCAATATCATTACATTTAATTCATATTTGAAAAAGTTAAATAATTCAGAAGTTGTTTATTTTTTTAGACATTATGACTTACAGATTTTATGACAATATTTTACTTTTACTCTAAAATTCTAGGTCTATGGAAATATTGAAAAGAAAAGACAATCAATATTTTTTTGAGAACTCTTAAAATCAACACATATGATGCACTGGACACTAAATTTAACAATAGCAACAACAAACACTTGAATAGTTTTCATATTTAAAACACAGTACTGCTAGATTGATGAGCACATAAAAGTCTTAACTACTAAAAATACTGACTTAGTGTAAAAATAATTCTTATAAATTGCTCATTTTTCATTACATGTTTAGATGTATATTTATAATTTTTAAAGAATCCATCCATATGCCTGTGATTGTAATAAACATAAAACTAAACACATAAACACCCACTCACATATTTGCAAATAAATTCACAGTGACTGAAAATTAAAATAAGTATAATTATATAAGCAGTTAACCAACTACTAGATATTTTATAATTACATGTATATAATTATATGAGTGTACATTATAAAATAATATATATAAATACATATATTGGTAGAAAATGCAGGATTGCTTAGAAGACTCCAACATTTTACAAGTCAAGCTATAGCTCAAAGAAAATGAATGTAGTAAAGAGTAGAGAAGCAATATCTGGATTGATAATTTTATTTTATGAATTAAAATCAATATATTGAGATGCAGTTATATAACAGGGCATATTGAAACTAAAGACTATATGTTTTTGATACTATACTCAATCTCTTGACAAACGGTACTTTAAAAATATTAGTCACAATGTGGAATCTAAAACTGTATTAATGAACTTTTTGTACTTTATTACATTAAGATTCATTGGTTGTTCCTATTGTAAAAGGTTCTTTTACCATGTATGACTTTTTTAACAGAGTGGACTGGTCATTTGGTAAATATTGGTTTGGCGTGTTAGCCATATAATACAAATGTTGACAGATTTCATTATGTAATATCAAAAAAATCAAATCACATTTTTAAATATCACCACACTTTCCATCCTGAAAGTGTTAGGTACAAGTAAGCTGTCAAAAAAACTTACAGTGGCAGATACGATTTTTCCGAAATCTGATTTTCTTTGAAAACTCAAATTCTATCACTGGCAACAAATACTGTCAGTTGTTTACCTTGACATGACTGACTCACTTCATTCATTTTTAAGGAAATGTCTGTCATACACCCAAATCAGAAAAAGTGCAGTTTGTCATTCTGTTAAGTTAAATTGTGTTCTATGAAAAACAGCAACTGGTTTTGCTCACAAATCAAAAATTACACACGTTTATTCTTTCCTTGAGACAAGCATTGCATTTCATTATGCAGAACAAGTGCTATGTACTTCCTTCCTCTTTTGTCATACAGAATACTCAAAAGACATGTAACAGAGGCCAATAATTAATAAAATACAATTTGAATTGCTTTATCATAGACATTCTTCAGTGACACTGGCATTATTTTTACCGTGAGTACATGGTGATCAAGAATAAAATGACCAGTATAATTGTCGCTTCTGCCTTGATTGCATGCTAAGGAGGTATTGCTTTTGCACTATCATATAAATGTCAATAAGATGAAAACAGGAAATACCTTAGTTTTTGAAAAAAAATATTTTTGTGGTAGAAACATCTCAAGTCTTATCATGAAAATAATTTTGACCACATAGATTTTTGTTGTTTCAGGATCCCCACTGTTCTACAGACTATAATTTGAGGGCAAGTGCTTAAGAGTATTTAAAGCACTAAATATATCCTATGCAGATTACTAAATATTATATTGCATGCACATATGTACTATTTTCCTGCTTTGAAAAATAAAATTCAGATATATTTGGAAATGTAACTTGATTGAAAGCAGCTGTATACATTATATTTTAATTAACAACTATAAAAATTAAAAATGCTGTCATGTATTGGACTTCGGCAATAATTTTAAGTGTTACAAATTGTTTATCTTAATAGAAAAATCCAGAACTAGGGAATCTGTTGTTTGCAACAATACTTTCAAACTTGCTTCCCCAAAAGGGTTCGATGTATCAAAAGCATTACCATCATTTAGGTTAGAAACTAGGAATATTGGGCCCTCATCAGGGCTACCAATTAGGCTATGCATTTTATCCAGATACCCAGGTAATTCACATGTGCACTCAAGTTTGAGAAGCCATGTGGTAAGCTACTTTGTGTCAGAGAAAAAAAAATCCCCTCTCATACATTTAATCATCCATCAATTCATTAACCCACCTACTCTCTATATAAATAACTATTCTATGACTGCTGCCTTGCTGTAAGCATTCTGACTGACATTAAATATATCACAATGAACAAAATCTAGCCCTTATCTTCAAGTGGGGATGACAAGAAAACAAGCATTTTCAATAAATAGTATAGAAAAATGCTTTTTTCTTTTCTTCTAAAAGTGGAAGCATTGAATTTCCTACAACAAACTACAGAGAAAGAGGTACACTTTGTTACTCATGCTGATAATAACTGGTTTCATTCTTTCCAGGGGGAAACATTTCCAGGGTAGAACATTTAATAAATTGGTAAAGTGTCATTGAACCCAAGTGAAAATAAAATAATAATGCTCATGATATAAATATCATCATGTAACTGTGTTAATAAATAAGTCTTCTCCCCTACACTTTGCTCGGAAGAACCGAGCATTGTATTACTAAAACTACAACTCAGGTTTACAGAATTAGACATAAGGATTTTATTTGAAGGCCTTTGTGAAATCACAATTCCATTCTCTGTAGCTTTCACTTAGAAATGACTCTCTCAAGTTTTAAAAGGCAACCAGGGACCAAGTAGGAAATAATAGGGTCAGATAATAAATACTAACTACACAAATATTTCTTATAGTAACAGTAGTTGTCACTTGATGAAAGCAACCTTTTTATTGGAGAAACTAGCAATCTGTGTAGCTGCTAAATTTCCCAAAAGTCTGATGTAATAACATCCTGAGTCACTCTTTTAAATCACAGAGAATACTGGAAAACTTGCCATTTACAATCCAAAGAACCTAACAAAGAAGGATAAATAATACTATTAACTCTCGACTGCTTGCTAGTTAACAAACCACCTGTATCTCCGCACTGTTATAAAGGATTTTTTTTTTTTTCCCTACAGAGTGAGTTGTCTAGGTAGGACCACATCGCCACGGAAAATAAATAGAATATCTCTTCCTTTCTCTCTCTCTCCTTCATTCTCTCTCTGTCTGTCTCTGTCTCTCTTTCTCTCCTTTCATAGGTAAAGCTAAACCAATAACATTCTAAGTGCATAAACTCCCTCGAAAAAGAAAGTGGTCAATGTAACCTTCTTTAGAGCTTTCTGGTACTGAGTTCTCCGGTGAGATTACCACCATTTCTGCCCCTCAGACAAAGTAAAGAGACACAGATACATAAGGCCTAGCCCCGAAGTAGTCTGACAGAGGTATTTTTCCATTAATTGATTTCTAGATTAACTAAAAACAAATCAACCCAATATATTTATTTTAAGATGTGGGTATGAAATATAGAGTCCATGAAATCCAGAGTAGCGAAAGAAGCAGTCAACAGCAGAGGAAGCCAATCTAGAGAGTAAAATTGAAACAGAATTCTTAAATCTCTAGAGTAAAAAATGCATCTTCCCTTGCTTATTAGTTGCTTCATAATGATGGGGAAATTTCAAAAAAAATCAAACCCCTGAAGCTGTTGGGTAGCTGAAGTTGCCAGTACTGATGAAATGTTTTATCTAGAAAAATGAGGAGCACCGTTCTAATTTCATGAGGCATGGCTGGGTTGCTAATGAAGAATTCCCCATATTTCTTCTTCCCTGTATGATTTCTGTTTCTCTTTTTAAAAAACTCCAACAATGCAAAGTACTCTATTCTCTTTAATCTGAACACCCAAGCTAACATAAAAATAACGAAGAGGAGCCAATTAAGTTTATGCTGTCCAAAATTGATAGGTACTATGTTTCCCAATAGAACTACCTCAGCCTTCCAAACTTCCCTTTATTCTATAGTAAACACTGTGATACATGAAGAGAGGAAAAGCTGTCAGTTATATCCTTTGATAGCAAAACCATCATTAACAGAAGAGATTTTCTTTTAAATTGGAACCGTGCATACAGAATTATATTAAGCAACGATTTAACCAAACTCTGTCCAAGCCTTTTCTGAAGGTGACTATCTGCCCTGTGTTCTGCAAATAGGGGTCCTCAAATTTAACAGCTCTCTTAGAGTCACCTAACAGGCTTAAGTATAAAGAGTTCTGGACTTTCATCTACTGAGTTGTAGATACTCAAGAGATTTTCGTTTGTTTGGGTCTGGGATGAACCCATGACTCTTCATTTTAATAAGCCTCTAAGATTATGATGTCATAATGATCAAAAAGATACTTTATTGAAAAGTCACGTTGAGTTATTTCAGGTTTCTCTTTATCAAATAAAAAGAGAAGCTAAGGTTTGAGTTGCACTGTGTGGAGATTTTGTATCCTTGAAAAGATGATTTGCAATGTGCTGGCTGGTAACAGAAAAGATAATTATAGCTTTGCACTCTTCGAAAACATTTCATACTTTTTAACATATGGACTCAATATGCCATTAAACAACTTGCTAGCTTGAGGCAATTCAATATGTTTAGAAGAAACATCTTCAGCACGAGCACTCTAGTGGCACATCACTGCAATATGTGGCAATGGTATCTTTGGGTTATGCCAAGCTGCTAAGAGCAGGCTGCCAGCAAATGTGTTACTTTCTAGTGATGCATGTTTTCCTCTTTTATCCTGGGGTACTTTAGGTCTTTGAAAATATGCATAAAAATGTTAAGATCCCTTTTCTCTTACGGAGCTCTACATGTGTATGTGTAAAAATATGCAGCATGAGTACTTCAGATCTAGTGCTGCTTGTATGAAATGCTCTTATTATTTTTTTGCAAATCCTACTTAGCACTAACATTAATTGAAAGATTTGTCCTCAAATAGTTTTCTTTGTTTTATAAAAATGAGAGGTACATAAACGCTCACAAATGCTTAATTTGTTAAGTTCCTCCTCCCCCTTTTTAACAAGAGTTTTGTTGCTTCTGAAATCTGAATAGTAATAATTATTATTATTAAAAAAAGGTTTGGTGACTATCACACAGAAAAATCCATTAATTGACCAATAAGATTGAGGATGACTCCAGGTACGAAATGTCCTTAAGCATTTGGGGAGAGTGATGGTGTTTAAAAATCACTTATTAACTACAACTTTTAATTATCAAAGTTATGGATAGCATTTGAAAGTGGTTATTAAATAAGTTTAAACACACTCCATCAGACATCAACCAATTTCAGTGGTAGAGAAATGTAAAACATGTATTGAGTTAAAATAGTAAGAACAATGCCCATTCCTAACATCAAAGAACTCATAGGCAGAGTGGATGGTAAGATTCACAAAGGATTTGGTGTGTGCAAGTCTCAGAGGTAGAGCTTCATAAGGGTTTAGAACAGTAAGGATTCTTTACTTGCATGCTAAGAAACAGCATCAGTTTAATCAGAAGAGAAATTAACTGATTCAATGTTGGGTATCATTGCTAAGAAGAAGGAACACTCTTCTGGATTGCTCAGGTTAAGGGTTTGTTGTCATGAGCATTGTTAATGTTGTTTGTTTATTTAGGAACTAGTGAAGGGATCACAATGCCTAGTAACCAGCTGTCATGTATGTTCTATTTCTGAGAGAAGATAAAGTATCTATGTAAGACAAGCCCAGATGTGGACCCTGTTATAGAGAAGTCTCCCTCCTCCACCTCTGCCTAACTAGTCATTAGGGAAAACATACATTCCGTGATTCGTTTTCCTATGCATGTGAAGGTCGCAGTTTTTCTTCACATTGTTTACATATAAGATATATTTCAGCCTATCTGGTAGGACAGAAAGATATACAGCAGGCCACCAGAAGCCTTGTTTTCATGTTATTACAACTGATTTAGATCAGACAATGAAATTCTCCACAGGGTCAAGTCAAACTCACTTGTGTTATTCACTAGGCCTATTATTATTACAGCTCTAGATCATAATACATTTCATTTCCTTTGTTTTTCTTCCTCTTTGCTTATAAAATCTTCATATATTTTGAAGGGATGAGCTACCTAAGAATTTGTTTATGTCTTTCCTCCACTAACCTACATTCGTTTTACAACAACTTATTTTATTACTAAGAGAAATTGTCTAAAAATTCTTTTCTAGGAAAAGTTTTATCCCTCTTTTCCAGGTTATAAGCAGCTGAAGGATACAATTTTGTTTATGCAGTGGTGCAATAACTTTTGGTTATTTACCCATATTGGAATGCTGCATTCGATGCAGTGTAGTAAAATAATGATAACAGTGTAATAACAGTGAGAGATCAACATGCCCTGATATCAAGGATTTCAATCAAGAAAGAGAAAAAATATATAAAAGAAATAGCAGATTCTGTGCACACGTGTGTGTGTGTGTGTGTGTGAATATCTGTGTAGGTGTTCATGTCCAAATACCTTTTTCCTTTGATTCCTTCTGTATATCTTCTGTATGCCTTTGAAATATAAGGGTAGTTTCTCTAAGTAATTACCAGGTATATATTTTTAATAACAGCTTGAATGGAAAAGTAGGTCAGAGGAATGCTAATACATAGCATGAGACTTCTGTATTACTGTCTAGAGTAGCATCAACAAAATGAGGTTTAATCTGTTCCACTATCCCAGGTTTGTAAGCCAAATTCCAAAGAAAGGCTAAGGGCACAAACATTCAGACTAAATATTGACATGTTCTGATACCTTAAGTTAGGTCTACTGTTAATTCAGCAAGTCAGTTGAGACAATCATGAACACTCATCATTAGTTTAGCAGACATTATTATATAGTATTGAAATGTAGTCTTATATTGATTAGTTGATTTATTTTTCCCCATAGAATTACTTCCACACATTTTAAAGATACAATTTAATGTTATTTTTTTGTCTTATTTAGAGGGACCATTTAGATTTCTATTAGTGATGCTTATATACATTTGTTTCCATGCTATGCAAAACTTAACTCACAAATTAACTTTATGCAAAATATTTAAATTGCACTCTTTACTGTTGTAGAAACCCTCTGTGACAGAGAATAAAATGTATCATTAATATCACTGAATGGTAGTTTTAGTTTCTCTAAAGTCTTAACTCTCCATTATTCTAGTGAACAATAAAAATATCCTATTCAAAGTGGGCTAACTAAAATTAAGATTCGGGTCTGAACGATAACATGTAAAAACATATATCTTCTACTCACAGAAATATCTCTCCTTGGGTTTCTTCATTGAACAACATATAACTGATGTGCAGTATAAGTTATGAAGTCACATGAAACAAAAATTCCTCTTGATTTGTTTCATGGACCAGGGGCATGTAGTTTCCTCAATAGTACACCTTACTTAAGCCCCTCCCTCACACCCACACACTGCCATATTATATACAATTCCATGTGGCAGTCAGAAAAGCATTAAACTTGAACTGCTGCAATGTTAATACTATCTGATTCATCTACTATGATAGGTAAATTCAGGGCAGGCATTTATGAATTTCAGTTTCACAAGAATTACCACTACAATAATATAAAGGGACTCCAAACTTCCCTTTAGTACTTTTAATTTGGATGTGAAGTCTACTAGAGGCCAATGTATCCAGTGATATTTTCTTATTATACTCAAGACATCTCTTTATTACTCCTATTCCTTAGCCTATATAAGTTTTAATAAAGTGAAGTGATTACAGCCACCAAGAGTATTACAACATAGCTCAGTTAGGGCTGGTTGTTTGTGGCATTTTACCAATAGCAATACTAGGTCATTTCATATCATTGGCTTTCTAATAAAACTACCTTTTAGTTTAGAAGTAGGTCAGAGGAAGGCTAATACAAGAACAGGAGAAAGAAAAGATAAAAACATGAAAAGGTCTGTGAATATACTAAAAACTACTGAATTGCACACTTTAAGTGGGTAAATTGTAGAGTGAACTATACCATAATAAAGACATAAAAAAAAAAAAAGGGAGCAGCTGAGTGTGCGGTGGGCAGTAGGACCTGGTGGAGTAAATGCTTAGCTTGAACATCTCTGGCTAATTTGTGTTCCTTCCATCAAAGTTTGTAACTACATGGATTAGAATACGTATAATCAGCTTAAATATATATTTAATATGTCACAAAAACAAAAAGGTTTTTTATTAGAAACAAAAACTGAGATGACTTGACCCTTGGAGATTGAGAGTCTCACTAAAGAAGAAAAAAGTGAATAAACAAATGAACAACCGAATATCATTAAAAGCTTCATAGATATTAAAATAAGATCAAGTTTGAATATCTTCTAATATAAACTTGAAAACTGAGTCAAACTTTCAACTAATAAAAAAAGATTTTGGAAAAATGTTAAGCAGTCTGAAGTTCATATATATAGAGAAGCACAATATTTTATTGCCAAGTTACATTCATTCCAGAAATGAAAGTTTTAAAAGGCAGGTTTTAAATATAAAGAGAAAACTAAATTGAAACCTAGATAAAATAAATTAGCTTATTATATTAGTATAGGGAGCAGAGTAAATATACAATGAAAAAGAAACATTCAAATGTTGCGGCGGGAACAGGGATACATGAAAAAATAAAACAAGATGGCTGGAGCATAACGTTCAATGTGATAGAGAGAAATGAGATCGAATGACAGGGAGGTTTTAGAACGCCAGAACTAAAAGGGAATTTATTAAGAAGTTTGGAATTTATGTGAATCCCAGTGGGAAAACTCTGAAGCATTAGCGGCAGTGTGATGAAATTGAAAATTCTGAATTTTGAAAACATTCCAATTGTCAAGTGTTAGACTGCAAGGGAGCAAAAGAAAAGAAAGCTCTCTTACGTGGTGCTGTCATGGTTATCTAAGTTTCTGATGAAGGAAGCATAGCTTCCTTAGCACATTGACAGTAGGAAGAGTGATAAGTGGAGAAATACAGTGATCAAGAGATATTTTAAAATAAAATGAAATTTGAATTTCATGTAAAAAGTGAGTTGGAAGTTGTCAAAGTGTCAAGGATGACCACCAAACCCAATTTAATTAATACTGTCATTTATGTAGCTGTCATTTATGAAGCATCTAATGTGTAGGCATGAGTGACAGAAACATAGGTGGAGGGATGGTAGATAAATGGATGAATGGATGGAAGGATGGATGGATGATGGATGGATAGATGGATTGTTAAATGAACATATAGTTGAAGAGTATGAAAAGGTAAATGGATGTAGATAAAAGTTGGACTTAACTCCTAAAATCATTGCAATTTGTAGCGCAGAGGAAGAATGATCCTTAGGGATTTTACTAATATAATTTTACATGTATGGTGTGAGTGTGTAGTGTATATGAAAGAAAAGGGTTCTTTTCTTTGCAATTTGACTCATTTGTTTTCCAGCCATCGTACTCTGCTTAGAAAGTATGAGGTGAAGATAGGCAAATAGTAAACTATAGGCTTCTTGCATCACAGGTGCTCATTGCGCAATCCGTGTAGAATTGGGAAAACTGGATAATATGAATCTTTCTAACAAGTGTGCCTGGAACAAAATTCCCTGATTCCACAGTTACCAATGGTTTTAGAATGCATCGTCATTCCTTACTTTATCTCCATGCTATGAAATGCTTCCATTTTTGCCGTAATTACTATAACCAGCCAAAAACTATTATTTCAAAAGTATAACAAATCATTATTATTGGATAATAGAAATTGGGACCAAAAAATTTAGAATTTAGGTAATTTACATGTTCCATTTTATATTTTATATTCACTTATAACTAACAGGTTATTAAGCAATATTTAGTTTCTTACTGTGTTGGCTCATATATATCTTCATTTCAATTAAAAATTTCTTTCCCAAGGATGATATCTTGAGATCCTTCCTCTAGTTTCTGTGACATCTTCCATCCTATACAGAATTCCCATTATATTTTTGGCTACCTACTCTTTATAAACTAAGACAAACTTAAACATATTGCTAAACAATGGAAAAAGCAAAGACTTCATTAAACAATGTTAGGCAAAAAGAAAATAAAGGCACCAACATGTGTTTTAAATTTTGAACATTAAAAATGTTTATGTTAAAAAGAAAATTGTGGGCAGAAGACCTGAACAGTTGTTTCTCCAAAGAGGAAATACAGATGACCACTAGACATATGAAAAGATTCTCAAGGTCACTAATCATCAGAGAAATGCAAATGAAAACCACAATGAGATATCACCTCACACCTGTCAGAATGGCTATCTTCAATAAATCAAAGAACAACAAGTGTTGGCGAGGAGGTGGAGAAAAGGGAACCCTCATATACTGTTGGTAGGATTGCAAACTGGCAAGCTACTATGGAAAACAGTATGGAGATTTCTCAAAAAATTAAAAGTGGATATACTTTTTGACCCAGAAATTGCACTTCTGGGTATTTATCCAAAACAAAACAAAAGAAAACAAAAACTCGTAAAGATCTATGCAACCCTACGTTCATGTTTGTAAAATTTAAAATAGCCAAGATATGAAACCTAAATGCCCAACAACAGATGATTGGATAAAGAAGTTATGGTTCACATGTAAAATGGAATATTACTCAGCCATTAAAAAAATAAAATCCTTCCATTTGTAATGATGTGGATGGGCCTACAGGTTATTATGCTAAGTGAAATAAATTAGATAGAGAAAGATAAATACCATATGATTTCATTTATATACAAAATCTAAGGAATGAAAAGAACAAACTAATCAAAAACAAACTCACAAATATAGAGAGCAATCTGAGATGGCTAGAGGGAAGGGGGTTTGGGGGGGCTGAGAGAATGGGGTAAAGGGTTAAAGAAGTATAAATTTGTAGTTGATAGATGGTCACAGAGATGGGGAGCATAGCATAGGGAATGCAGTCAGCAGTGATGTAATAGCCAGGTGGAGAGCCAGAGAGAGAAAGTGCAATCAGGGGAGTCAATTCATAAACTATATAACTGTCTAACCAATGTTCTGTATACTTGAAACTAATAACAAAATAAAATTTTTTAAAAAGTTGTAATTTTATTTATAAAGCTTATTACATTAAGAATAGTTCAAGTAAGAATATAATTTGTCATTGAAATTGAAACAATTTTGAAAATAAAAGGGAGCTTGTATAATTTTAAAGTATTTGTATAATTTTAATTGTATAATTTAAAAATTTTTGTTAACTGTAATAACAGCTTTATTGTATTGCTGGACCCACAAAATAGCTCAAATAACTATTCTAAAAGTAAAATTACTTCTGCAACACAAAAAAAGAACAAATATATATTTAAAAAATATATATATCCAAGTGCATTACAACAGAATACTAATAAGTAGATTTCAAAATAGGTCACATTTTGTAAATAATAAATAAATGTCAAATGTAAAACCATAAAACTCCTAAAAGATAACGCTCATGACCATACCGAAGGTCATATAGATTTTCTCCTATATTTGGCGATAAGCTGAACTTCATTAGAATTAAAAATATCTGCTCTGCAAAACACAGTGTCACAAAAGACAATGTCATAGAATGAGAAAACAAGCCACAAATTGGAAGAAAATATTTGCAACAGATTATATATATGTGTATGTGTGCGTGTGTGTGTATACATATATATAGCTTAACATATATATGACTGTTATTAAAAATAGACAAAGAATTCTTAAAACACAACAAGAAAACAACCCAATTTTTTAAAAGGCTAAAGACCTTAACAGACACCCTACTAAAAAAGGATATAGATAGTAAATAAGCATATGAAAAGATGTCCCACATCATATGTCATTAAGAAAATAAAAATTAAAACAACAAATAAATACCACTACACATCTATTAGAAGGGCCAAAATTCGGATCGCTGACATTAAATGTTGGTAAGGTTGTGGAGCAGCAGGAACTATCTTTCATTGCTGTTGAGCACGCAAAGTAGTACAGCCACTTTGGAAGATTAAACGTAGTCTTTGGAAGACTTAACGTACTCTTAACCATATGATCCAGCAATTGTGTGCCGTAGTATTTACAACCAAAGGAAGTGACAACATATGTCTACATAAAAACCAGCACATAGATGCTTACAGAAGTTTTATTCATATTTGCCAAAACTTGTAAGCCAACAAAATGTCCTTTAGTGAGTGAATGGATAAACAAATTGTGGTACCTCACACAATGTACTATTATCCAGCACTAAAAATAAGTGCACTATCAAGTCATGAAAAGGCATGGAAGAAGCTTGACGGCCTATAACTAAGTGAAAAAAAGCCAATATGAAAAGGTTGTATGTATACTGTATTTCAACTACATGACACTCTAGAAAAGGCAAAACTATAGAGACTGTGAAAACAGCAGTGATTTCCAAGGATTGTAGTTGGGAGAGGGACAAATAGGCAGAGCACAGAGGATGTTTATGGGCAGTGAAAATACACTGCATGATACTATGACGATGCTATTCTACTTTTTTTTTTTTAACCTGTAGGATCTATAACACCAAAAGTGAAGTGCCATGTAATCTATGGACTTTGAGTGGTTTTGATGTGCCAGTGTAGGTTCATCAATTGTAACAAATGTATTGTTCTGGTTGGACTAGTTATAATGAGAGAAGCTATGAGGGAAGGGAGAGGTATGGGAAATCTCTCTACATTTCTCTCAATTTTCTGTCAACCTAAAATTGCTCTTAAAAAAATAAAGTCTTAAAACATGCTTTTTAATAAAGGCTATTTGATCATTTAGTAATAGAAGCAAAATTAATATTTTTTAATTCAGGTTTCATATATTCACTTAATTCTTAATTATATTTGTCTTGAATACTATATAACGGTTATTTTTCTGAATATTCTATCTTTCCTAGCCTTTGTTATATTTAAATTTTCACAAAATTGTCAATAATCTTCAAAGACCAATTTTTAGGGCACTCAATGAACTTAATGACTCTTTACTATCTGTATATCTTTTTTAGTGAAGTGGCTGTTAAGGACTCTTTTTTATAGGTCTTAGTAAAATTGAAGAATACTCTCTCAAGATTCTGACCTATGCAGTAAACTCAGTAGACCTTCTGGTAAATGAAGAAAGTCTCCGTTCTGGTTCTGTTTTGTTTTTAATAATTGAAATATGCAAATATATTCCACAGGCATTTTCTTTTTTCTCCTGTTTGTTAAGAAATATTTTGCAAATCAATACTCTAAAATTTGTACTTTTTATGAGTCTTTCGAATGTTTCACTGAAATTAGGTAATACAAATTTGTAAAGTTTTTCATCTTCATGCCTCCATTAGTTAGCTATTGCTATGTTACAAACAATCCTAACACTCGGGGACTTAAAACAATGAGTAGTCACAAGTTTTTGAGGTGGTTGAGCTGTTCTGTTCATTGTTTCTGGGGCTCAACTGATGTTGGCTGTGCTTGCTCATCTAGTTATTTGGCTAGTCTTAGATGCCTTCTGCACATGCAAGATGCCTTCTTCAACTCTACTATATGTGGTCACTTATACTCTAGTCTTGTTCTAAGGTGTGGTAGGTCTCCAAGAGAGTAAAAGTATGCCAAATCTACTGAGGCCTAGGCTCGCACTGGCAAAATGACATCTTTGCCAGTGGCTGGTCATTCCAAGTAAGTCATGAGGTGAGACTCTACCTCTTGATAAAAGTAGCTACTTAATCACAGGGCAAAGTGCTTGGATGTTGGGAGAAATGAAGAATTTGGGATAGTTTTTGCAATTAATCTATAAAAATTCTGTTCCGGTATGTAATGTAAATTTATCTAGTTAAAAACAGCTCCATAAAAGTTCCATTAAAATGATATTCCTTGAAATTGCAGATAATCTAAAGCTTAACTTTAGAACATCACAATTACAGCATAACACTATATGAGAATTGGTTTAATTTTTTTCAGTTTCTTTGTTAATTTTAGGACATAACTTTCAATGCCTTTGTGTTTTAGTCATGGTTTTCAATAATTACAACACATTAAACTTCAAAAGAAACTTCTTTTGTGTGTTTGATTAAAGAATTTCAACTGATTTTGCACAAAATATAACAAAAGTTTGAATACCCACAAAAAAAATATACATTTTTGGTGACTATGGTTGATATAAAGTAGTCATTTAAATGTTCAAACCTTTGTTAAATTAAGTTGATGATGGTCAGCAAAGAAAAAGCACATACTCTGCTGTGCTTAGGTATAATTAATACTCCATATCAGCTTTATCACAAAATAAGGGAGTATAATTATTCTGGTTACGTGTATATATAAATTTTGAAACCTTATCTTTTCTTTCTATCGGTAAAATTTTGCAACTTGTTTAGATGCAATTGTGAATTCTAAGGATATTCCCACTTCATAGATTTTTAATTTTGTAGAAATATTATTTTTTTACAGCAATTGTGCTCAACAAAAACTTGTATTTACACAATCGGCATCAAAGCAAATTATTTTGTCTTCAATACTGAAATTTAAATCTATATTTCAAAAACTTTCACAATAATAAATAATGATGAAATTGATTGAAACATATATGAAATTAACTTTCTGATTTTCAGGTTAAACCATCTGATTGGACCATTAAATCCAAAATATTTGCAATGTTTGCAAAGTTTGACTGCTAATGGATGCTACATATTAACAGCTAACCTTACAATTTTAATCATGATTATAAAAACACTTAAATTTAACATGAATTAATTTGAAGAACACTTGTTTGCTCTAAATAAAGATTCATATACCTATAGGTGTTAAATCATCTCCAAAAGTCTTTTTGAAATATCTACCAAATTTTGCAGTAGACAGTGATGCTTTATCTGCAGATTTGTATCTTCTGACTTTCATCTACTCAGTAATACCACTGTAACCATTAGCATAGTTGATAATGTCAAGGTTTAGGCCCGTTCAACATTTGTTATCAACATTCTTTAGAAACTTAAATACACTGCATAATACTTCATTTATATTTTTGTTGTCTTTTGAAATATACAGTATATTAAAACAATAAAATAAATAGCTATAAATAAATATCGCAAAATAAAATTTAAAATCCCGATAGCAAGAATATTCAGCCTGCTCTCTGTTTTTTATAGCAAGACTGCACGGCATCTATTTCATGCACATATTACAAAACACTTACATGATTTGCCACTTTTACTTCTGAGCCGAATGTTGGTTGCCTGGAGGTATTATATATTTCGCAGGCCACTAAACACACTGGACAATTGGCTACAGAGGCAGTACAGCTGAATACTTCCTTCTCCATCCCTGTAGACCAGAAGAAATTAACTGTGCCTGTTTCTGGTATCTAAACACAGTTCATCTATTCAAATAGTATTCTTGAGAGAGAGCCGTTGCTAATATTCTGTCAAGAACGGTATAGAAAAGAGATACAATTTTCCGCTATCCATCTCTGACCTTTAAGATTTAATCATGTTTTAAAACAAGAGCACCCTTTATATGAATTTTACATACTACTAGATGACATCAGGACAGAAATTTTAAGTATCAGTGGTGGTCTACTAAAAAATATTTATAGCTCTGTTTAATGTATTTTAAATAATAATACTTTAATTCAAAACAATTAATAATCCAGAACAATATTAATCCATATGAAACACCAGTCAACAAGATTAAACCAAGACAGTTGCAGGCAAAAATGGGATATCTGGTCACCCTAGGTTATTTTCATTTCCAGCAAAAGGCTGAGTTAAAAATCGGAGAAATAAATTGACATTGCAGTAACTATATACAAAACTGTACTGAATATAAACTACAATACCCAGAAATATTCTAAGCCATCAACTTGCTATATTAAAAAATTGTAATGGTTCTTCACAGAACCATTCCCTTCATATTGATCATGCTGGGAACCCAAATCCACTTGGCACTAACCAGTGTTAACACTTCTCACATGTCATGACATTTAATGATGACATGGTCCGTCATAGTCTAATTTCACCTGTGACAAATTTTCAGGTGTTAGAGTGAGAGTTCTCCAAAAGTCTTTTCTCACCAGCAGCTTTATCAGAACATCAATAAAAACAAAAACGGAAATAACAGCAGAAGTTACCACTTATTCAGCACTTATTATCTCTCAGGTACTTTACTAAACTATGCACATAATTACTTTGATTCCTTGCGAAACCCTGTTTAGATTATAATTCAAAGCAGCATGCAGAATTCTTGCGAGATTACTAGCAACTTGTCTTTGCAGCATCAAGAAACAGAAACGTTTCAAGCAACTGATGAGACTATTAAAAGCTGGTCTTACACCACTGAGGCACCCATTAGTCAGTTCTGCTTTCTATAGATTCAACATCATGTAAGTGTCAGTATGGAATGTAAAATGAATGGGAAAGATTGATATTATCCCTAGAAATGTATTTAGTCTGTCAGCAGATTTTTTTTTTCTCAATATTATTCTAGAGAGATTGTAAAAGTGTATATCTGGGTATAAGTATATGTATACAATTTCAGGCTCATCAATCTAAAATATGTAGTGCCATTGGATACAGAGAAATTCTCCATAAAACACACACCATTCTCAGCTATCGAATTTCCATAGGAGTAAAGGGAATTTTAAATATATATGTTTTCTAATCAGAGTGTTTTTTGTTTTGGAAGATAAAAATGCCTATACCATTAATCATTTAGTGTTTTGTCCTTTTTTTCCTCAGCAGTAGCAATTCATGGAAACATGATCTAGTTGGCAACACAAAAGAAATTATCAGAGAAAAAACCTTATTGTTCATCATTTGGAAAGGTTTATAAAAATGCCTTCTTGAATAAATTATTCTTGTGTTTTAGGCTTTGCCAATTTCAATATGGTATTTGTAATCAATATTTTATCACTTTTCCAATGCCAAAATTGTCATTTTGATGTTTAAATGCATATTTACTTATTTTTTTAGTTGAAAAGTATTCATACTTAAAATTCAAAAAATAGTTTCTTCAATCTACACCTGAAATTCAAAAATTAGTTTCTTCTTTAAATAAATTAAAATTCATTGCACAATTAATAATTGAATCTGAACTGACATATAGTGGCATTATATATTATATAAATATATAATTAACTCTAATAGGAGCTCATTTATACATGAAAAGTTTTTAATAACAAGGCACGGTTCTGCTACAGAGTATACTGATATAATTTCGATATATACAAACATTTTATATCTACCAACCACATGATAATTACTTGATACTTTCCTAAGTAACACAGTTTAAAGACCAGTTCTGAATGTGGTTTGTAAATCAAAGTCAAGTGAGATGAAAAGGCATTTCAAAGTTCTTATTATGCATGATAAACTATCCTAAAACTGCAAGATGAATAAAGTTGCTGGGGTTCAAGGGAGCTTAAAATTTAGTGAAGGAAGCAGTAAGATATATGCACACTAATTAATACATAAGCAAGATCTTTGTGGTTACATCAAAAAGAGAGAGAACTTCATTTTTATTATTCAGAAAGGCTTCATCTAACACATAATATTAGAACTAGTGAATAGGTAGAGAAGAGGCTGAGTAATTCAAGTTAGCTAATGCATAGAGATAAGACAATGCTAGATATATTAAAAGAATATTATATTCTTTTGTTTGGCTTACTTTAGAAATAGATGTGGGCAAAGGAAAGAAGATGCATTACAGATGGGAAAATGCTAATTGTATTCAGCATTCATTAGTACTTTCTCGCTCTCTCTCATATATATATATGTTTGTATGTGTGTATATATGTATATATGTAAGGAGCATGATCATGACCATGTTTTTGAAGATAATTTTGGTTTAAAATTTTTCTTACAGGTAGAGCCAATAAATGAATAATTGTTTACATTCTTAGGTAGAGCTATTACAGTTCAAGAAAAATACTATGCATTTTGCATTTTAATTAACCCATAACATAGACAGAAGCAAAGATTAAGCAAAATGGTAAATAATCATTTACACTGATAAATCTAGAAAAATGCTGAGAACAGCACAGTGAAGCACTTATTGATTTTAAATGTTATGAATCTTATAAATTGTGTACACAGATTGTTAGCAACAGCAGAAGAGATACCAATGGTCTCATCACGGCAATGCCCCATGTGTTTACCAACATCAGGAAAAAATTAAAGAAATTATATAAGCAAATTATATTCCCATGAAAAAGACTAAAGAATGGGCCTATTTCCAGGGATAAACAAGGCTAAAGGAAGCATAGAATTAAGGTCTTCAAAAGAACAACTGAGACAATCTAAGAATTAAGGTTTAATGCTAATCACATCCAATTCCTTCTTTTAATCTGTCTGAAAGGACTGACCTTATTTTTTACCCATTTACTTTATTTTTAAGTTTACTCTCACATTTGTCTCTATATAATTTGACATTATTATTTTATTTGGAAAGTGAAACTAAATGCTTGAGTAAAAAGTAATTGCCTCTACAGATTGACAGGCTAAGATCTTCTTAATCACTAAGAGGTTTACAGCCAGTGATTTCCTTTATGTTCTTAGGTAAAACAAGAGTTTTGTCCCTTTAAACTCCAAGAGAGTTAGCAGGAAAGCCTTTGAAAGCTTGCAAGAGTGCTAATTAAACTAATTATGACTTGATTCACCTATCTTGGTACACAAGAACTTCATAGAATTGATTACGTGAAACTCTGAATCTCCATAGAGTCACCTATATCTCTTGTCAGTCTATTTCTAAGTCATTATTTGACATCTAGAACAATGGTCCTCAATGCCAGATTCATATTATAATGACCAGGGGGCTTTAAAAAATTAAAAGTATCAGACATGCCAAATTAACTGTATCAGAAATGTGCAGGATGAGATACGAGCATTGATATGTTTTAAAAGTATCCGTAGATGATAATAATGTGCAGTCAAGGTTCAGAACAGCAGAGATACAGGCAGAATACACAGTATTTCGGAGCACAGGCAGCTGTGGAATTGGAGTGCTGAATTCAAATCCAAATGTTGGCACCCATCGACCTACAATCCTGAGCATGTTACTTAAACTCTCTATGCTTTAGGCTCGTTCACCTCCTGTTTTTTTTTTTTTTTTAATGGAATAAAGGGTAGTGTGAAGATTAAATAAATCAAAACACATAAAACACTTTAAAAAGTCCTTAGTACATGGGAAGCTCTTAGTAAATTGAGAAATTATGGCCAGCTACTAACAAATAGTTGACATGAATAAAAAAGATATTGCAGAAAAAAAAAAACAGAAGCATTTCTCCCCTTAACTATTATCTCTCTCGAATAAAAATTATTTCATGAAAAATAAAATAAAACTCTACTTAATTTAATAGCATCAAAAGGAATAGATTGTAAGATGATATACCACAATTCAATTGTAATGTGTATCTATACTTTTAGATATTTTTATACACTTAAACTGGCTTGTTGTATATTATCCTAAGAATTTATTTCTTTTGTTACTATTAAATTAATATATATTAATATATATATAGAAAGAGAGGATGAGGTAATGAAAGACAGTTTTCAGAGTAAAGTGCAGTGAGAGAGTACCCAGGTATAAAATAGAATGATATATTGATATATTGATAGGGATTCTGGGGGTGTCTAGGTGGCTAGTTTGCAGGGGAGAGTACCAGAGAGGATAACTGCACAGAGAAACTCCAAATATATTTAGAGGGCCTCCTCAAATATATAATCAGGTACTGATCAGAAAATGTGTGAAGAAATTTTCCTGTGATGGAAAAAGAACAACCCAAACAGATTAGAAGGAATGTTGCTCAGCATTATGCAGGACTCAAAAAGGTAAAATTCACCATGCCTATCATTCAATCAAAAATTATCAGGCTTAAAAAAAAATAAGTTAAAAAATCATAATAAAAAATAAATCAATTGAAACTGACCAAGCAAGAATTAACTCAAAATAATTAGATAGAAATTATAAAACGGTAACTATAACTGAATTCCATATGTTTAAGAAGCTACAGTAAAATTTTGTCATGTTAAATAGAAGCATGAAAAAGATATGTTTTAAAAAGATAGAACTTAAAATACTACAGAAAAATATTACTATATTTAAGATATACTAGATAAGATTAATAGCAAATATAGAGGAATGTTTACTAAATAGTAATAGAAACTTTCTAAAATGTAACACACCAAGAAAAAAAAAAGACTGGACAAAATGAGTTTTGATATAGTGGAACAATTGTGAGACAATTTTATACAGCCTAATTCACATGTGATTACAATCACTGAAGAGAGCCGGGAGGGAACAACAACAACAAAAATATTAGAAAAATCCATGGTCTAACATGTTACAAATTTGATGAAACTTATCAATCTACAAGGTTAACTAGCTGAACAAACCCCAAGCAAAATAAACATAAAGCTAAACCACTGACCATGGACATGAAATTGCTAAAACCAGTGATAAAGAGATAATCTTAAAAGCAGCTAAAATGAAAAAAAAAAAAAAATGACATCACCAAAGAACAAAGGTAAAAATGACAACAGATTACACATAATAGACAATGTGTTAGAAAAAAAATAGAACATTATCTTTAAACTATTGAAAGAAAAATCAACTTAGAATTCTTTACTCAGAAAAAATACATTTAAATGCTTAAGGTTAAATAGACTATCTCAGGACAGAAAACTTTAAAGAATTAATCACCAGCTGACCTGCATAACAATAGCATATCTTAAAAGAAGCCCATAAAGTATAAAGAAACCTATTAATATGAGAAGTTGGATCACAAAATAATTTAGAGCAGCAGAGATGGTAACAATGTAGGTAAATACAGAAACTTGCTTTTGTTTTATTCAAATCTCTTTAAAAGATAAATACCTAAAGAAAATGAAGTTAACTATTATAAGGTTCCTATACTATATGTAGAGTGGTATTATAGCACTAGAAACCTTAAATAAATCACTAAATAACAAAACAAAAAGTTATGTGTAATAAGCCAAAACAGGAAATAGAATGAATTCATAAACAATAACAAAATACTTGAAAATCTGAAAAGGTAGAAAAAGAAGTAAAAGAAGCAACATAAAAAAATAGGGAACAAACAATGATATAATAAATTTAAATGCAAAAATAGTCAACTGAAAAATTAACTAAAATTATAGTGAAAACCAAAGAAATTAAAATCTGTTCTTTGAGAAGAGCAATGTAATTGATAAGCTTGTAGTAACACTGTTCAGGAACAATAGGAGAAAAACATATTACCATTATTAGAAATTAGAAAGGTGACATCACTACAGATTATGTAAACATTAAAGAGATTATAAAACATTATCATAAAAATTATAAAATTAATAATATTTCTTTGAAAAATTAGCAAAACTCACTTAAAAATAAGCAGATAACAACATAATCTTATATTGACTTTCCAATCAGAAAATGCCAGGCTCAGATGGCTTTGCTGGTGAAAGTAAAGGCTATTTCTATATAAGAAAAAATAATACCAATTATTATTTAAGGAAGAACAATACCCATTATATTAGGAATATTTAAGAAAAAATAATAATCCCACACAATTTTTGTCCTCAGAAAATTGAACAGAAGTGAAAACAGTTGCATTTGATGATACAAGCTATATCCTGATAACAAAAACGGGGTCTTTAGTTAACGACAAACATAATTTTATAAACATTGAGGTAAAATTTCTGAACAATATTTTAGAAAATAGTATCAAGAAACAGGCAAAAAGGATAATGCATCATGACCAAGTTGGATTTATCCCAGAAATTCAGTAAATGATCGTTTAAAAATAAGTATAATTCAAAATATAACAAAGAAACAAAAAAAAGCCATATGATCAAAACAATGGTGGAGACAATAAATCTGACAAAATCCACCATCCTTTCCTGATTAAAAAAAAAAACATTCAGCAAAATAGGAAGTGAGACATTTCTCAATCTGATAAAGTGTTAAACGACAGATATAAAAACCCCTCAGCTAGGATGATACTTAACATTGAGAAAACTTTCCCCTACAATCAGGAAAATGACACAAGGACATCTACTCCGATCACTTGTATTCAACTATTTTACTTTAGATTCTAGTCAGTGCAATAAGGCACTAGAAGAAATAAAAGTCTCCAGATTAAAAAGGAAGAAATAAAATGGTCTTTATTTGCATCCAACACGGTAATCTACATAAAAATCAGGTGAATTCTATAAAAAAAAAAAAACTAGTAGAACAAATAAATGAGTTTAATAAGAATGCAGAATATCAATATTCAAAAATACATTATATTTCTATATACTAACCACTTTTTTTCAGAACAATTTGGTAGTTCCTTAAGAAGATTAATGTACCACAAGATATGACTAAGCCATTCCACCTGTTCTTCTATTTTATAGTGTCCATCAATTTCTTCTATGTTCTCCTTAATAAATAAATCAATATATCAGATGTAATAATTAAAATTAGTTGTTATATATTCCCAACTAAGTAAACTGATATGTTTCTAAACTTCTAAGTTTTTCCAGAGACATTTTAAAAATTTACCATAGTTATCTACCTAATATTTATATTATATATAATTACACTCAATAACATAACTATATTATTAAATTAAGAGTTACATAGAATCCAAGCATACATTTACTCAGTATTTTCCCAAGTTTTTCTATACAAATTTTATAGTTTTCTCTCTCTAGAAGCTTTATTTATTACATACATATTAAATTTTATATAGTTTGTTTTTAACATGATAAAAGAAGTTTATTGCCACTGAGAGAAATCTAGAGCTTATGTTTATTTATTTACAAAATTGTAGCTGCATTAGGAAAATAAGTGCCAATTGTTAGACTCTATCTTTTTTCTCTCTCCTTGAAAGGACAGAATGGACTTAAGAAATCTGTCTTATTTGATTGATTTTGTACTTACTAATTTCTTTTTAAGTTAATAGCTTTCTTCTAGAATTCTTTCTAAGCTTGATAGAATATTTTACTTGGGAAACTCAAGAAGAAATTAATACTTTGTTAATGTTTTGTTAATGCTAAACTCTTGTTTTGAATCCATTCATAATTACCCAATGAAAGATTTATTCTTGCTCTAAGAAATAACATTTTGCCTTACCTATTATTAAGAAGAGAAGTTTTATTTTTGGCATTATATCATTCTACTAAAGTATTTTGTCCTTCCTTAGACTTATTTTTTCTCATTGTCATAATTATTCTAGCTGTTTTATTACTAAGTGTTTTAAGTGCTAGGAATAAGAAAAAAAAATTTTATTATAAGTTTATAAGTAAATTTTGAGGTCTTAAAAGAGTTCCAAATTCTGTTAACTGGGATGAGCGCATACCTTCACCTATCGTCCATTCTTCATTTTACCTTGACTTGTTCTGAAGCCACTAACCAACCAACCAAACAACAAAAAAACCCCACACATTTTAGTTCAGTGACAGTTCACGGACTCAGGTTTATTTTGATTTTTAACTCACAGGAATTAATATTGGTAGTTTGGGTTAGTTGGACTCAATGGCTCAATAGAGAATTAGTCATTTTTTTAAGCCACAGAATCGATAAAATAAGTAATATAAATTAAAAATGTAATTGCTAATTACACAACTTTCAGTAAATTTGTTTTTCCTGAAGTTGCTACAGTTTAAAAATGGAAATTGTATTTTCCTCGTTGAGAACTGTTTTCTGGCAACCAATGTTAAAATTACTACTCTAAACAGAACGGGCACTTTTTCAATGACCAAATTACTAAGAACTCCCCACAATAGAAAGATAACAGATTAAAGATGTCTAGATGGGATTCCATGGGAAGAATGATAACATTCATGGTATCTTTGTGAACTGATTTAGGAAAAAAGAAGTAAACAGAAAAGCATTTAAACAGTACTGATGTTGACTTTATAATTACTGAACATTTAAAGAGGAAATGGTGGAGTCGAAAACCAAATCTGAGCTCCACTTAACCATTCTGCAACCTTGGGTATGTCACTTCATTTTCTTGAGCTTTATTCATTCGTAAAAACAAGGATAACAATTTCTGGTCTGGTCTACCTCCTATGATTGTAAGAAACTAGTAAGAGGAAGACTATATTAGAGGATTTCTGAAAACTCTTCAAAAGCACTAAGCAGTTTGAATATATAGGAATCTCTCTTTTCCATAGTATTCAATACCACTTTTTGTCTGTGATTCTCATTTTAGTATACTATGGTCTACTATTACACTGTGGATTTACTTGTTTAACAAGATACCATGCACTAAGTATTTCATTTATCATCTTTCATCTTCACTCTATCTCATGCACAGATTGATTTAACCCATGTATTTCATTCTCTAAAATGCAGTGAGGTTAAGCGAGTTGTTCAAAACAACACAGCTGACAAAAATCTGAGATTAAAATTCTCCTTTAATAAAGACTAAAGTCTTTCCATTATCATCTATTTATGAGATAGTTTAGATTTTAACACAATTCCCTTTGTCACTTTGCCTTTTCTCCTCTATGCTTTCTTTCCTCTGATCTTCACTATAAGCTAAACAAGTTTCTTTATTTATTTAAAATAAAATAGAGTAAAAGAGAAAAAGAATTACTTTTTTGATTTTACTACAGAGTTTGGTTTATCTCCGCCCTATATTTATTTGCCTGATAGAATGATTGCATTCTCTGACCCAGCTTCAATTTTCATGCCATTTAAAATCTTAACTTCCACCATTTTTTGTACACCATTAAGTACATCTAGAAATGTACTTAACATGACGTGAAAAATATTCCTTTGAATGGATTTTTAAATCACCTCTCTCAAACTCACTAATGTTCTAGATTTGGTGAATAAATAAAGATGCAATCTGTCCTTATTTTTTATGACTTTTGTTTGGAAGGGGGAGGCATACCTATTCCAGTCTATGAAAAACAATCTTGATCTATCTAGACCCATGTCTAAATCTTTCAGGCAATCTTTAAATGGCAGCTCTTTCTCCCTACAAAACACTGGTTAACTGAACTTTCTATGAACTTCCTTCCACTTAGTTCCTTCCTGCCCTCCCTCCCTCTGGCTCTCTTTCTTTCTTTTCCTTGTCTTTCTTTCTTCCTTTCTTTCCGATAAAATGAATGATGAAACAACCATAACATTCTTGGTGAGTGTGTGCTAAAATTATTTCTAAGGAGATGTATTTATGTAAATGTGTAGGTCTTGTTTCAAAACTTTTCAGATATTAAAATAATATCGAATATTTCTTTTTAAATAAAACTATGCTTTAGTAAATAATATTCTCACCTTTGCACAATGGTACAGAGTTCTTTTAAGCCACTCTGGTGCCCTTTTTATATGGTCCTAGTAAAATTTTATATCCTGTTGTTTTGTTACACTAATTTTTTTCTAGGCTCACCATTTAGTATCTCTTGAAATAGAATTGAATTGCCATTCCTCCATGGAACTCTGATAACTTGTAGTGGGGCATGCTATTAAAAAAAAAAAAATGTCGCATTAAAAATGACACTAAAGAAGACACACTATTGGTACTATGTCCTTTCAATAGGTAAAGTTAGAATTATTTTGAATTACACATGAATATTGATATTTTCAATTTGGTTTAATATTGAATGCTTTTAAATTGGATAGTGTTCAATTAAAAAAACCCTGTAAGCCACTATAATATTAGTTTTTATTTAAAACACTGAAATTGTTCAAAAAGTACTGAAAATACTGGAAGGGAAAAAAGTTAAAGTCAAAGTAAGGCTACACTAATATTAGTAACAGCAGGAAATATGCCAGGTACTCTGTTGGAAATATTTTACTTGAGTAAGAACACAAGAGTCTTCACTAGCCAGGCACTGCTGCTGCTGCTGCTGCAGTTATGATCACTGTCGTCATGTTATGTTTTGTCACCGACAGTTTTAAATTTTATGAAGTCGAATTGTATCTGCCTTCTTCTTTATTATTTTCAGATTGTGAGTAGAAAATTCCTCACTACGAAGGAATTTTGTATTCTTTTTTTCCTTTCAGATATAAATGGTTTTAATTTTACATTTAGATTTCTAATCCAAGAGAAATGTATCTAGTGTAAGGGAAAGAACCAAGCTATATCATTAGCCGATGGTTATGAACTTGCCCCAATACCAATTAATTTAAAAAGCCAATGTTTCCAGTGATTTAAGACATTGTATTTATGATCGACTTAATTCCCAACGTGTTTGTTTAGATAAAATTCTCTATCAGTGTGCATTTCTGCATGTCCTTGGCATCAGGCACTAACAGTTTTTTGTTCTGGACTGTCTTAACAAGGATATTTGCATAGCAAACAGCTTCAGAAGGTGAAAATACTGTCTTCTGGGGCAAAGGAGACACTGCCTATAATGAAAGATTTGGGTTCCTTAACTCATGGTTCCTCTGTCCTAGGCCAACCCCTTTTGTATGCATATATCCTCTATATTCACATTGTCCTTTGAGAACAGGGGCTTGGGGAAAAGAATGAAATAATGGTATTGTGTGTGGCTAGTCCTACTGCTATGACAAGCAAACTTCTTTCTTTCCTGACCCAGGAGTTTCTTGTCTTCTACCAGCATCTATGAAGGTGTAGCAAGATTACATGTTAATTTAAAAATTTTTGTCATTATTTAGATCACTTGTGAACTTTACTATTTTATCAGTTGTGTGTAAACGGACCAAAACGCCACTGCTTGAAATAAAGGGGTTTTATGATAAGTAACAAATATCTGATAAGACCATAACCTCTTCTTCATGTCTCCTTTTTAGGATTTTCCCAGCTATTTCTCTTTATTTGTTTTTTCATATACTTAAAAGCAAGTTATTTAGTGTTGAGTGGGGAGAATTTCTGTTGATATTTTTATTGGATTTTTGAAGAAGACACTTATTAATTAGTTGGAGATAATTAGCTTTATAATGTTGAATACTTCTAGCCAAGAGCATGTTATAATTTCCATTTTTCAAAAACGTACTTATGAAACTTTGTGTAACTTAAATTTTTCTTTTACAGATTTTCCCTTCTCTTGTTAAGGTAATTCTATTATTGTATACATATATATGATATACATATATACATATATATGTCTTAACATTCTATTAAAATATCCTACTGGTTATTATCTGTATATATGAAGACTACTGATTATTACAGTTTTTCTTTTTAATATGATGCTACCTAATTGGATTACCTTGTTTATAGAAATTTTTAATTGTTTTTCTTGGGTTTTTAAGGTATACCATTATATTATCTTTAATAAAGATAGTTTTAAATACTCTTTTACCAATGATTTATCTGTCATTGCCTTCTCTTCTATAACTATCTTAGCAAATTCTCCCAAACAGTATCAAACAGTAATGGTGATAGGAGGCATTCTTGACTTTTCCTCTTTGTAGTAATAATTTCTCATTTTCTCCATTAATAAAGATGTTTACTTATCTTGTTTATTTATTGCTTAAAAAAAGAAAAATGGTGTTCTTTAGCACAATATATGTAATAGACACTCTCATTTGCATATCAAATTAAGAAAGTCTATTTAATGTCGTCAAGTATTTTCAGTATACATATTTGATTTTCAAAATTATTTTTAGTATTTATGTGAATGAGTATTTTTAATGGATTGATATGATAGATTTTTAAATATATATACATTTAATATATATATATATATCCATACATATACATATATCTCACACAATTTAAATAGACTAGAATTATCTTAATTTTTATTTCATGGAATTCCTCTTTGAAACTATTTAGGATTGATCCTATTTTGAGGATACCTTCTTTTGTCAAGTTGTTTTATGGTATTTATACAAGTACTCAGGGATAGAATATTTTCCAGGTTTTCACATGGTTAAATATTTTTGTAGCCTTGGGATATAGAAGGTACATATTGTTACATATTTTCTTGAGCATTTTTGAGATACGGCTTCTTGTTTTATTTCATTGAACCTTGTTGAAAAGTATGATATCAATGTGGTTTTGTGTAGTGGTTACTTGGAAACTTTGTCTTTTTGTATATTTGTTTGCCTGGAAGCCCAGAGACAAACTGTTAAATATAATAATTTTCCTAGAGTATTGTTTTGAGTCTGACTCTTTTAGGTTAGTTTTTCTATTACAGGTTGTGCTCTTACAGGACTTCCTTTATTTTCAAGAAATCTGTGTACTCTGAAGATTGCTGTCTCCTGAGCTTCACGCTCTGAAAAGATGTGTTGATAGGAGGCTTGCTTATTCAGTAAGCAATATAGCAGTGGAGTGTGTTACTTGGCTGTCTATTTTATCTGCAGACATAAGTAGACTTCGGGGATGTCTAAAGTTGCAGTTTTCCAGGGTACGACAGAGTCATCCATTCTAATCAGGTCAAAAGAAGGAGTATACAGCAAAAGGCAGTAGCTCTGAGGAGAGTAGAATGTGTGATTGGACCTTGACACGAGGGACACTTGAAAACATCCATGTGAAACACAGGAAAGGCTTAAGGATAAAAAGTACCTGGAATTCTAAGAACAGTTTTTGTATACACGTTACCTGATAATACTGGAATCCACAATGGCTTATACCTATAGACAAATACAGTTTTATAGGCAGCTAAAGTGTCCTGACACCTGGAGAAAGCAATGGGCGAACTTCACTGGAACAAAATAATCCCTCACAGAGAAACAAGAGACTTATTGGAGGATGGGCAGGCCACCTTTAACACACTGACTGTGCATAAAATTTGACAGTTTTTCCAAATTTTATAAGGCATATATGCCGGTGTTTTTGCCAGTTTATATACAAGTTCTGAGACCAGTTTAAATGATAAATAAAAATCAATTATCCTGTTAATATATTGTTTTCCAAAAATGTATTATTTCCATTTTCAGAACCTTTCCCACATCTACATTTTGCAAAGAGCAGCACTGTAGAAAACCTGGTCCATGGTTTATACCCATTCCTCCTCTACTGAGGCAATCTCCTGTGAAATGCTCCTTGTTTATATGTCTTGGCCACTGTTAAAAATATTTTCAAAATTAATTGATATATAGGTCCAGAGGGAAATATTGAGTATCACGGAAGTATCATTCACTAACTCTACGGTTATCCTTCCTTGTTTCATCATCGAAATATACTACTACATGAATATTCATGGACCAAACCTATATAAAAATAGAGAGAAAAATTAATGACACCAGGACAAAATATGATAAGTGCCATTTTGCTTGAATAAAAGAATCTAGAATTAATAATGTTTAGATTAAAACCAAGGGTAAGATTTTGTTGTAGGCAGAATTATGGTCCCCAAAGACATCTGTATGTCAATTCTTGGAACCTATGAATATATTGTGTTATTGGCAAAGGGGAATTAAGATCGAAAATGGAATTAAACTTGCTAATCAGCTAGCCTTAAAATAGGAAGATTATTGTGTATCATGAAGGTAGGCACAACATAATCACGTGTCCTCAAGTGGAAGAATGGGATGTAATGGGAGTTGGAATCAGTTTATTTTCATGTGAAATGAAAGTAAAGCACAGAGAGATGCAACACACTGATAGCTTCAAAGGGCCACAACCCAAGGAACGTGGACAGCCTCTATAAGCTGGAAAAGGTAAGGAAAGCGATTTACTTCTAGAGCCTGCAGAAGGAACAGACCTTCCTAATACCTCAGTAAGACTGATGTTAGGCTTCTAATCTATAGAACTGTAAAATAATTTGTGTTAATTTAAGCACTAAATTTGTTATAATTTGTTACTGCAGCAATAGAGAACTAATACGGTTATGAATATTCAATTAATGTTGAATAAAACCATGGCATTAGCAGGTGATAATATCCTCTAAATTTAAAATATTTTAATTTTACTCAGAGATGTTTTCTTCATGGAAAGTTATATTTGGAATTTTATTGTTAGATATCATTAATCCTAACTACATTTCTTTGAAGGTAAAAATAATGAAATTATTAATTTCTTTTTTGCTTTCTCTAGTTAAAAGAACTATTTTAGGTAAATTAAAGCTTTCCTTTTTAACCTCTAGCTTTTGATTCAAGATGCTTATCTATCAGTTTATATACTATAAAAACCAGCTTTTTCATCAAACTTGAAAAACAGGCAAAAGTACAACATACAACTAACTATACATGTGAGACAATGTAAAATGTGCTTTAAGACTCTAAGTTAAAATTTTATTTAGGTCAGTCACTAACAATTAGGTAACAGCACTTATGTAAGGAATTTAAATTATAGCACTTATACTGTATTTTCCAATGTTGCTAAAAGCACTGAGGTGAAAATAACTTACAAGTGTAACTCTTTTTTCTCACTTGTTAGACAGAATAAGACCAAAGGGGGAAAAAAAGGTATATTTTCCATTACTTCATTTTCTCACAGAACCAAGATCTTTAATTAGTGCTAGGATAATGCTGACTGCAATGAATGTTTTATTAAATTAGGTAAAATGTAAGTAAATTGGGCATTTCACCTTTTAAAAAGCTCTACTTAATAAATAATATCAAAAGGGAGAAGGATAACAAGAGTATATTGACTACTAACGATTATGTAATATTCTTTTTTAACATCAATAAATTTAAAATTTAACATCGACAGTATAGAATCAGGATACATTTATCATGTATTTTGTAATCATAGAGCATGGCGATTAGAATTATAAGCTCTGGAGTCACTTGGCCTTGTTTTAAAAGCCTGTCTTCTCCACTTTGTGAGTGACTTATATTTGTTACATAAATGTCTCTGATCCTTTGTTTTCTTATGTGAATACTTCAGAATGGTGAGCATCATGTGAGATGATGCTTGTGAAACACTTAAGAAGGTTCTAGGCACGTAGAAAGCACACAAAAATGAACAATCATTGCAGACTTATATTTAGTAGCTCTTTGTGCTGGCATGTGTTATGTAAGTATGTATCTGTGTACATATATAAAAAATATATGATATACTATTCTTTATCCAAATGAGAAATGACTAATCTCCTTAGTAATAACTTGGGTGAGGTTGCCTCAATCATATCTCCAAATCGAAGTTGTAAAACACTTTGAGTGTTTTGTGAGTATACGGTTCTCCATTGACCTACTACTTGAACCTTCTGAAAGATCCTAAGGGGCGAGTCAATGTCACGTGTTGTTTTCCACTTCTTTTTGATCATTTAAGTTCCTTGCACTCATAATTCACTTCAGTTTTCTGTATTATCTATTGCTAAAATATGAGACCTCTAATTTACTGTATCCCATTTTTCATTTTATCTCTCTCATCAGTCCAAATGTTTCCAGCATAAATCATGTGCCTCTTTTATTCTCAGTATTAGTTAATTTCTATTTACATATCACCATTACTATAAATATAGTGTTACTTCATATCATTCTCACTTCTCAATTGAAGTATTCTGCTCCCTTTTCAGTACTCATTCTCCACTTTAATTCCAATCCATGGAAATCAAGAGGCTACCTTATTCTCCTCCAATTGTCAATGACAACAATCCCCCAATAATTAAATGGGGGAAAATATTATTTAATTAATATACACATGAGACCTATCATCCTTAGAAAGGATACTACTTCAAGACTGTCGATGTATAAAAACTTTCAAAATCACTGAAAATCCAGTCAAAATAAACAAAGTTTGGACACTTGTTATTTATCCAAGGAAAAAAGCTTATTCCGATTCTTCCTTTACCACTAAATTAAGTGATAAAATTGAGCATTCTGAAAGTGCTTAAACATGGGGTAAATACTTACTTATTAGATACAGTGAAGAAGGGAGGAAAAGGCAACAGCAGGCTGAATATTTACTCTATCTTAGATATCAGAATGGTATAGTTTGAGCTTCCTCTTAGTGTCTGGATGGGTAAGATGTTAGTGCTTTTTCTCTGATCAGAATTTGTGTATCTGGGAAGCTCATCACTGCAACCATCAGAAGTCCTACGGAGCCTCAGGAAGTCATCCAAATAGCAAACTGTCATAAACTGGGGAGGCATTGTGTACAGTATTATTGCAGTCCTCTAACAGTGGTGCCCTCTCCTCATCTCCAATCAATAGAAGTTTTACAACGACTATTGAGGACCATCCCAATAACACATTTTAATTTGTCTGTCATGCACACAGACAAATGTTTACAAAGATACGGAAGTGCAGCCAAGGTTTAAAGCTGCCGTTGTAGAGTTTTACCACTCCAAATGACATAGTTTCATTGAAATACAGAATCTCAGGCTCTTCCTCAGATTAAGTGAATCTGAAGCTACATTTTAAAAAGGATCTCAGGTAATTTACAAGCCCAATAACATTTGCAAAGCTGGGAAAACTCTTTATAGGTCTAGTGTAGTGAATATTTTAGGCTTTTTGAGTCATGTTGTCTCAGTCAGGACCTCTCAACTCTGCCGTTGTAGAGAAAACAGCCATAGACAATACATAAATGATCAAGTGTGGCTGTGTTCCCATAAAACTGTATTACTGGACACTGACATTTGAATTTCATACACTTCATGTGTCAGAAAATAGTATCCTTCCATTGATTTTTTCCAATCATTTAAAAATGTAAAAATCATTCTTACCGGGGCTGTGTATGAGCAAGCAGCACACACTTGGCCTGCAGGCTCTAATATGCCAAACCCTGCTCTGGCCGGCCATCATACTTATAGTCTTACAGAATGCCAAACTGATTCCCCTTGTTTTTCCTCTTAAAGGAGTCTTTCAATCAGAATGACTTCTCATGCTAGGTGGCCAACACAGATTGGATTGCTTATAGTAGCTTTCTTTGGAGAAAACAGTCATTCTGAATGCTATGTCATATTCTTAGGATTTTGATGATTGTGACTCAGTGGCTAATAACTGCATTACTTTTGGGAGATTGACAAAGCCAAATTTCCAAGAATACAAACATAATGACTTGATTCTGTTATGTGAGACCCACCCTTGCATACTATCTCCATGTAAGGGCCTGGGTCATAGAGCCAGCATCCGCTAGAGTGATATTTTCTAACACAACATATACACTATAGCTAGCATATGCCAAGAACTGTCTCAGCTGTCACCAAAAGGTATTCTTCTCATAACAACAATATTATTTTGAAATATAGTACAATTTTTAATGTGCTTTTATATTTACACAAAATCTCTCTACACTTGAAATTTAGTTCTTCTCTTTATAATTATCAAATACAGGAAAAATAATTAACTTTTTAAATTTAACATCACATGAAAGTGAAAAACGTTTTTGCATTACTTTTATAAAATTTATAGTAAACAAAATGTTTAAGACTATTCCCAAGAGCAGAATAGAAAAGTATATGGAAAGTGCTTTGCAGAAGAGATTTAAAATTTTCTAATAAATAAAGTAAAATAAATAGTCAAAACAAAAAATAAATATATTTAATTTGAAATAATTTCCTGATTGAAAGCAATAACTATGAATTTCATAAGAATTGAAGAGTCATGAAAAGCTAACTCTTCTGAAAAGACAACTTTTGATAGAGTATATATTCAGATGAGATTAGACAAATAGCTATATAATAACTTTATTCATTTATACTAGAAATAGTTATTTAATAGTTAGGAAGTACCAGGCATTAGGCTAAATTTAGAAAATACAACGTCCCTATTTTTCTGGAGATTGTAGTTTAGTAGAGATTACAGATTAGAAAAACCACCAGGAGGAGACACTTTAATTAACTATGGTGGCTAGATGTTCTGTAAATAGAGGGGCACATAGGAATGACAAATAATACACAAAGAAATGACAGAACATTTTTACTGAATATATTTTATGTTATTAGTTGTTCTTCCTTGAATGTTAGAGGTTTACTTCTCAAATTAATGATCCCAAAATATAGAAATTATTAAAGAACCAAAAATTATTTTCGGTTATTAGTATAACGTCACAACTTCTTGTTCTTTCAACTCTGACATAAATGGACAAATGTTTACACATTCCCATACACATGATATTCTTTTGGAAAATATTCTAGTTGATTGAATTCAAAGACAATGTTGCTACAGTATTTGTCAATTAAATTGATAAGGGTGATTTCTTTACTCAAAAATATAACTGCCAGTCAGGAAGTCTTAAATTCCATTTTCAGTTCACCATTAATTTACTTTCTATCTTTAGTGAGTATATATATCATGAACCTATTCCTTGTCAAAATACATGCTCTATTCTTTAATGTTATTTGCACACTTGTACAGATGTTTTATTTTCCAGTATTATGGAGTTTGGTTTTATAACCAGCAGAGCTTGGGAAGACATGGCCATGAATTTAAATTCATGGTGCAAATTACAGAATGATTTATAACTACAGAGGTAATAAAAATAGTGGTTGCTTAAGATGTAATATGTTGGGAATTTTACCTACTCTGTTGCAAAGACCCCGGACTCCGAAATAAAGTGTTTATCAAATCTTTAATTTAAAAATGCTAAAATTAAAAATCTTCCAGAAGAAGATGATTTCCATTAAAGTATATTTTTCCTTATTTATTATTTTGATATGTGTTCACCCTTCCTCAATTATCTTAATCCATAATATTAAAACCATTAAATTTTAATTTCTCAACCAACGCTTGCTTCAAATTATCCTCTTAATTGAGAATCATCACACATAACCTTAGATTTCCACAGTTCACTAATATAGGGTGCCTAGGAGTGCGGTAAAGTACAAATTCTCTTACAAATCCAAGATAGACTGGAACTCTTCAAGCCTCATAAAACTGCAAATTTTCTGAAACATTAGAAACAAACAAAACAGTACTCATTCCTAGATGACACATGGATTTTTATTTAATCAACCTTTGCAGTACTCAAATGGTTAATAAGGGAGGCGTAAGTTATGAGGTGGCAATCTGAATAATGGAAAGTTTGCAAACTAGAAACCAAGTCCTCATAGCACCTACTCCATATGGTAGTCAATGAGAATAGAGAAGCATGTTTATAATGTTACCTTAAATTATAGTACATTGTATTTTCAGAGCACAAACCTATCCAAACCATACAAGAACTCTGTGTGATTGGTAAGTATTGCTGTCTTTTTGCAGAGGAAAATGATGTTCCACAGATGTTAAGTGACTTGCCAAAAGCCTTAGTGCATTCCCGCTGCCAAGCTGAGATTGGCCCAGGAAAGCCTTTGATTCTCAGAATGTGCTCAGTATTTATTGGCAATAGAATCAAGGGAGCAGTTGTACAACTACAATATCCTCCTTTTTGTGTTTGCATTTAAAGACAGTTTTTCAGAAGATTTCTATTAGGCAATAATACTGACAAGTAATGGAATCTAGAAAGAGTGGGATGTATCTCAAAGAAAAAAATCCCCTGCAACATATAAAGTATCCCAGGAACACCGGAGGGCAGAGGTTGATATTAAACGTTCTACCCCTTTGTAGTCATCTACTGCTGCATAACAAATCATGTCAGATTTTATTGGCTTAAAACAACTGCATTTATATATATATATATATATATCTATAGTTGCTCTGTGTTAGCAGTTTCTATGTGTTAACAGCTTTGGTTTAGGGTCTTGTATGCAGTTTCACGCATACATTGGCTGGAGCTAGAGTAGCTGAGAACTGGCCAGGCATTTGTGTCTCTTCATGTGGTCACAGGGCTTTGCCATGGAGACTTTCCGCATGAACTCTGGCATGGTGCCCTCAGGGTAGTCAGAACCATGACATGGTGGTTCAGAGATCTAAAAAGAACATTCTAGCAAGCAAGGCAGGAGTTGCATTGCCTTTCCTAACCTACTCCCAAAAGTCATGCAGTGTGATTTCTGTTGCTTTCTATCAGTTACAAGTAATAACCCATTCCTAATTTGAGAATCTTTCTCTTAAAAAAAGTTTATGAGGATAGAAAGTTCATGCGACTGTCCCAAGATGAATCGGATGCTAGATTCCTTTGTGAAGAGGATAGTTTAAAGGGGATTATAGTGTGGGGGAGGAGGCAGGAGTTGAAAGCTATAAGAAATAGCGTGTTAAATTAGGCTTGGTACTGATTATTTTAACTTCTCATTAAAATATATACTTGAAATGAAAGGAGAGGAAAGGAAGATCCAAAACAATGCTTTCCCCTCTCACTTGGAGGAAGTTATAGAATAAATATTTATAGGGTGTTCCACTGGTAGTGAATTTCTGCATATAATCTGCTATACACTAGATCTCCAAAGGTCTCTACAATTTCGCTCCAAATGGGAAAACTCAATTGACTAATCTTCCTCTTCCTAAAATCTACCAGTTAGTTATTTAAAAGATATGTAAAACTTTATAACAGTATCTAGAAATTAGTATTTATAAAGAAAATGTTAGTTATTTTTACATCACCACTATCATCATAATTTCTATCATCATTATCATTATACTTATTGGAAACGTCATTACTCTCTCAATTGCAATACAAGTCTTTCTATTATGTGCACTAGTTGTCTTCCACGTGGAAGACAACTATTAAAATTATTTTCTTGGAAGACAACTATTAGAATTATTTGCTTTTCTCTTATGCTACACTATAGTCTCTATAAAATAAGGCCAGTATCTGCCTTATTCTTCATTTTTTTCCTAATGGGTATATGACACTTTTAAAATATCTTAGTTCAAATATGTTCCTCTTTCTATTCTTCAAAACATTAATAATTATGAGTTAAAATAATATTAAGAATTATAGCAAATTAATGTAGTTTTTCTTTTTAGTAAGATAAAAATCAGCATTTTTTTGTTGTTATATATTTGTGTTCAGGTTTACATAAATTGCAAAGGCTGACACTAGAGAAATGATCTGTAATAAATGTGATTTACATGAAAGCATCTCATCTGATGTTGGTAAAATATGAAAGTCCAATGCTTTAGTTACCTGCACTCTATAGAGAATTTTATGTGAATACTAAAAGGGCTTAAATAATCTTTTGGTTTTTCAAGTCATAAAAACACATTCTGTCCCTGCAAATATAAGTTATACAAATTTACTGTGATTCTGTGGGAAAACAATCTTTTCAGGTCACTCCACTCATAATTACAACTAATTAAAATGTGCCAAAGAAAGGATAGAAATTTATCACTGATCATTAAACCTGTAAAGACTGTGTTAATTAGATGTCAGGCTCAGTAACTCACATAAATGTTTGCCACCAGTCTAATTTTAGAGGAAAAGGAAAGTGAACTGCAGAATATTCTAGCTAGAAGTGGAAAGTTTTTAGAAATCAGTAGTTTTAGAGAAACAAGTTTACAGTTTTTTATGGATATCATCATTATCTGCCATTGACCTAAACAAATATAATAAAAAAGTGTGATATCTGTTGACTTTTAATTGATTTAAGTTTACATGAACCCATAGGCAGGGCTATGAACAACCATGGCTCATTTGCAAAACTGAAGAACCTTAAGATCCTATGTAGATTAAACATTATCCTTCCTTAAAAGAAGCAAAAATATTTTTAGCATAATTGTATTTAGAAAATGTTTTAATTGAACACAGTGTTGTTTATGTAAACACTGAATACATTTTATATATAATCCAATGCCAAAATCTCCTATAAAGAGCATGCTTCATATGAGTATAAACAAATTACAGGAGAAAAGTAGGGCAAACATGATGGAGACCGAGACCTGGCTGGGAACAACGAGGTTACAATACAATAATATTTAATGTATAAAAATATAAAAATAACTCCTTTCTGTTACCTAATAAAGGAAATATAAGGAGCGTACCATTATGTGTAGAACTCCAGAACTTCAGATGTTTCAAGATTGAGAGAGAAAGAATTGTGAATTTTTAGGTTGCCCATTAAGAATTGCAATGTCTCTGACTTGCTAAATCCAAATACCTCACATATTCTATCAGAATTCCCTGGCCTTTTGTCTTATGTCTTGCCACCTCATGTCTTAAACAGTTTTAAGAACTCTTTTGCTATGACTTCAGGAGAAATCTTAATGATAAGCTGTTTACGTGATCACTTTATTGAATTTGTGTTTCAAACGGGCCTCTGTGAACAGCATTACTGGCAGGAGAGTCAGTGACATCACAGCACTTTTGCCAATAATTAATCCAAATTCCCTCTGAAAATACCCTCGAATTTAATATAAGTGAATGAGTACCAGACTTTTCACATTTTAAATAAACGTAAAACCTGTGGGCACAATTTTGCATTGAAGGGTAGCAAAATATGCCGACACAAAACACGTTGGCTTGGCAAACTGACTATTTTGAGTTAATTGCACTTGAAAACTGCAGATACAGACAGAATACTATGATCTTCACTCTTCTTTCTGAAAACGGGAGATGAAATTCCCAAGTGAAAGATGCCCCTTCCTATTTCCAGCAGGTAAGAAGCAGTCTTATCAATAGAGATGGGGAGATGAGGCCAAGAGAATCTATACAGACAGGCCTTTTTATCATAATCCTATCACCCTTTAGTCTCACCAAACATTTCAGTCAGTTTTTCACATTACTACTCTTTGTTCAACCTAGCATGTAAACACTTAGGCCCCTCCACTATTTGAGTCTTACTTTTTCTGTGAGGGCTAAATATGTATGTCTTTCTTCTGTTATTATGTTTCACATCAGCTTAATTCTCAGACCAAACCAGAGACACTGAGATGGCTGAGGTAGTTTTGCTTCCCTTACGGTGTTTGCCAAAGAGGATGGGATATCATCGCTGAGAATGTAGCTGAGATGTGCGACAACTGACAGAAAGTCAGCAAGAAGTAAAATTCTTACCACCTCAGCCTCCTGGGTATCTCTCTGTACTGTCTGGTCCACAGAAGAAGGTAAGAAATTTTCCTTTTTCTTTCCTTTCTAAATTCTGATTAGCAAGAGAAAAAAAAATTCTAAGAATAGTTCTTTGGATTTGACTCCTGTTAATTTGGTTTTGAGTACCTCCTGGTTATTGAGCCTCCTAGGAATGAAAAGTCACAGTTTCCGTTTGCTCCCTCTTGTGTCATTGGAAGACAATATAAAATATAAATCATGAGGAAGAAAAGGGGGAGGGCAGAGTGCCATTTTTATATTTGCTGTTTTCCAGGAGTCTTTAGCTAAAAATAGTCAATATACTAACTAGGCATATTACGGGGTGGCATATTCTGCTGTCCTTCAGTACCATTTATACACTCACTCTCCCACAAGCATAAAGAGCCCCAAGAAGCATGAGGTCATCTGAGCATGTGAGTATGAGCTCACACACCTTCAGATCTCCATGCCACTCAACAGGAGTGCAGCTTGCGGGATGGTTCTCTGCTGCAGTATGGCTCTCACAGCTGAACTTTATAACCTAATTTATGTTTAGCATATTTTTCATCAATTTGGATGATATAGATTATGCATATAAACAGTGCAACATGGAAAGTGGGCAGTCAACCATTCATTTGTTGAGTTATCTTGATTTGTTTTTATGTGTTTGTCTAATTTAAAAATGCTTGACTTTAAAAATGATGGCTGTAGTTCAATTGATTTTCTCACATAATAATTATCTTTCTAAAAATGTCTTGAGTGTATATTATGATCCAAGAATCAATTAATTTTCCTTTGTTTTAAAACCTGTTATCCTTTAAAATGACATTTCTTAAAGACAAACAGAAGACAAAAGAGGTGCTGAAATGACAGCCAGGGGACATTTTTCTAAGTTAGTAACTTCTAGCAGGAGTAAATAATTAATCATCTAAATTTTCCTTTATTCCAGAAGCATAGCTATGTTTAGTTTTCTGAACTGATTTTAGCTTTCAGCCCCCACATCTAAACTGTCCTACATTGTAGAGGTCGCAGTGACCTTCCTGATATAGTCCATGTATTCTTAAATAAATAATCACAACCTTTATGTTACTTTATCTGTCAGCACTATGTTGACAATACTCCTTTCTTCTTAAAATGTTTCCCTTTCTTAGGTGGATGATACCACACTCTGTGTACTCTTCCTTGACCATTTTCTACTAGCCTCAAATGCAGATTTCTCATATACCCCTGTAATGTTCAGGTATTGCAAGACCTTCAAGACCTGGTACTGGGCATTTCTCTATGAAGGTCTCCACCTAGATAGTCTCATTACCCCTTAGGTTTTGATACTGTATCCTCCCTGTGAATTCCAAGAGGAGACTTCCAGCTCCATTGACTTGAATATCTCAAAAAAACAAACTCCAAATGAAATCCATGTTCTCATATTCCCTTGCCTTCTCTATTTCTGTGTTAAAATTCACCCATTCACCCAACCCCCATACTCTCCTGAAAGGGAAGAATCTCAGGTATTAGGTATTATATTTATGATCATTTTAATATAAGAAAAATGAAGTATGATTAATTAAATAACTTGTAGGTCACAGTTCTGGTAACAACAGATAGGGAATAATCACAGATTTATCACTCTGTTTTTGATTACTACGACATGATGCTTCATGATGTGTTATTACTCATTGTGGGGAGTATTTAATAAATATTTTATAGATCTCAATAGCTTATCATTGTTTCTTTATTGAAAAGCTCATTAGTAATGTGATAACAAAGAAATGGAATAACTTAGTACATTAAATATGTTGGAGAAAATTCTTACCATACTATAAGCCCCCGGATGAGTTTTCTAAACAATGTTAGAGGAACATTTGGAATATATCTTGCCATACAAACAATTTATCTTAACTTTAACTTGGAAAAATATAACTAATGTATTGCTCATAATTTTTTTCTCCGAACAATGCTTCACATGAGAGAACTTAGAAGATGGTGAAATGTTATGAGGATTTAAATTATATACTAAATTTCTTGCTATGCTGCCTGTAAAATATATATTTATTTACTCAGTCCACAGTTATTATCTTCTATAGCCATTTTACAGTTAACAGGGCACATGGGTCATATAAAATTATATGGCAAATTGAGAGAAACAAAAATCGAAAAAGAAATAGACATAAATAGTACAGAATGCATATATAAGTTCATATACTAGTAAAGAAAGACAGGAGTGAAATAGATACTTCCAGGCCAAGTCTAATTGTTTACTCCATGAATCTTAAATTCTCTAAGTTATGCATACTTACTCTTTTGTATGTATGTGTTACTGCTTGTGGGGAAGGGCACATTTCTTTCCAAACACTAACTGTATCATCCATCTATTGCTGTCTAATAAACCTCCCTAAAACTCAGTGGCATCTATGGGTCATTAAGCCATCAGGTGTTTTTGCCTTCCTCTAATGATTTTACCTGGGCTCAATTATGTGGCTATAATTAGCTGGAGATTTAGCTAGATTGGAAGGCCAAGATGGCATAAATTGCATGTCTGACTGTAAGCATTGGCCGTTGGCTGGAGTGGCTCATTTATTCTCCACATGGCTTCTCATCCTCAAGTAGAATTGACTGCTTCTTTACATAGTTGTGTCAGGGTAGTAAATATAGATGCTGCAAGGCCCTTTGAAGCTTACTCATGAAAGCTGTGAAATGTCACTTCTGCCACATATTGTTAGTCAATGCAAGTTAGAAGATTAACCCGGATTCAACAGGGGGTGAAGTTAAAGAGGAGAGGAGCTACAAAGAATTTGTGGCTATGTTTAACCTACCACAGTCCATCCTCTAGCCACAAGTGCATCCGAATCACTCCCAAAAGAAAAGAGAATATATATTCACTCCCCCAAAACCCAATCAATCCCATTTATGACATCATGACATCAAGGTCAAAATTTTGTATCTTGTTACCTGAATATGGTCCATATGTACAAGAAGCTTCTTGGGCAGAGCTACATTGACCCAGAGAGCTACAAACATAAAAGAACTCCCTCTCCTGCCCCAATACACAGAGGGAGACATAGAGACAGAGCATATACAATGTTGAGACTGACAGGATAACAACAATAGACAATCCTCTTCAAAGATCAGAAGAAGGAAACATACATAGTAGCCATTAGTCCATAATAATTCCAAAGGTTATCCAAGCACATGTTGCCAGTTCTTCCTCCTGCAGGGGCAGCGGATGCATCGTGAGCAGCGTTCATTTCTGCCCCTGGGTGTAGTCCCCTAATCCATAATTCTCTGCAGCTCTCAACTCTACTTCTGCACTTTTGGCTCTGCCCCTTGAAGTCACATTTCCTTTTCAGGAAGGGTAACTGACCCAGTGTAAATGGCAAAGGTTTAGAACTGTACAAGATTTCCATCCTGTTTTATGCTTGTAAAAAGCTGGGAGCCCCTTTAATTTTGAATTTTCAAAATCAATTTGGTGGTGTTTTTGTTGGTACAAATCACCTAAAAGCCAGATCCTTAACTTTGAGACACCAAGGACAGTTTTGGAAAGCATGTGAGGATCTGAGGTGTCAATTTCCCATTAATTCTTTGAGCCCCCTATTTTCCTGACAAAAGGTTTTAGTAAGTACTATCTTAAGTCTTTCAGAGATCTGAATAAAAGGTACCAAAGTCACACTCTTGATCTAAATTTAGTCCCAGGTCTGATTTCACATTGACGATTTTTTTTCCCATCAGAGACTAGACTAGAGATGAGTAATATTTTTATTTTTGATTGTCTAAATCTAAATTTTGCTTGACTGCATAGCTCCTTCTTAAGTTCATCTCTCTTCTTGTGTTTTAACACATGTAGCTATAAAAATTTAATGCGACATTCTTATTACACTGCATAAAAATCTCCTAATCTAGATCTACAGAAGCATTAAGTGCACTTTTATCTTCCTAGTTGTTCATGGTAAAGGTTTTGCCAACTGTTCTTAAATTACATAATGTGAGTCACCCTTTCTACAACTTCCAAGAACAGTTACCTCTCTGCTCTGCTAAGATTCTTTTGTAGTCTCCTTATCACCCTGTCAGCTATGTTCAGTACCTCAAAGCCAAGGTGCATATTTAGGGTTTTGTTTTGAAACACGGCCAACTTGAAACACGTGCCAATTTTTCTATTACTTATTTATTGCTAATATGCTCTGAAACTCAGTGCTTTAAGATAAAAGACATTTATAATTTCTCATAATTCTCAGGGTTACCTAGGCAGTTCCTAGACTGGTTTCATCTGAGCTCACTCATGAAGCTGCATTTATTTTGAAAATTAGCTGGACAGGATAATTGAAGATGGCCAGAAGTCAACTTAGATTCCAGAATCTTAGAATTTCATTTCTACTAAAAAGTCAGAAGCAAAACACAACCATAAAATTTTATGAACAAAAGGTACCATAAATATAATATCCAAATATTTGCCCTGAAAATGAAGAAAAGGAGGCAAGTTTTTCATAGATTTTTGCTAAATGAGATATTCTGAAAAGCATAAATTCTGATGTGAGAAAATATTGACTGAAGAGAAAATAGTGGTGTGAAGTTGTGTGCATTAAAAAACAAAACAAAGCATAATAAAGTTTAAAAATTATACGTCATGAAAATATTCAGAGGCAACTTACTTATACCTTCTATGTACTAAACTTTACCTAACAATGGAGAAGGAAGAAATTACCTGTGACTAGATGAATGAATGAAAGATAAAACAGTCATCTATATTCCAAATCAAGTCTAATAAAGTGGCCAGGTTGAGAGGCTGGTAATGTGTGATCCTTGAGAAATATGTGATATCATTTCATTTAAACTTCACATTTGGCTCCATAGCTTTCCAGCTACAGGAAGAACTGATTCTTGATGACCTTTATAATAGTACTTTTAGGATTATGGACCTGATGGTTTCTTTTCCCAAAATGGTGATGTTGGGTAAGACAATATATGTCTATTTAATGCATTACTGCTAAGAAATTAGAGTTTATGTATTCAGCCACTAAGTAGGGCATTTAAAACACATTTTCTCATTTCTGTTTATTTTTAGCATTTTCTGAAAAAGCAAATGGCCAAATAGAGATTCTCTTGCAAATATACAGTTTTAAAGGAAGCTGCTTTGCAAATATATGCTTCTTATTATTTTCTTGTTCTCTAAATCCAACAAAGAGGAAAACAAACAAACAAACAAAAGGTAGCATGATGGACATTTCCTGAGGGACAAAAGCAGGCAGTGCATGGTAAAGGGGATGTGATGATGGTCTCTCTTATTCAAAAGCAGTAAATTATTTATTTGGTTTGTGTGCCTTTAAAGGAAAATTTCCAAGGAAAGGAATCTGATGCAGACTCAAAGAGATATCAAAGGTGATGTTCTACTGGCATTTGTGATGTGGTCTCATCTATTGGAAGGTAACACCACAAACAGCTGGCAATTCTAAAGGCGTATTAAACTCTTTTTTCTTATCCCTTAAGTTTACATAGCAATTTTATTTCCATTAGCTGTGAAAACTACACTGGTTCTAAGTCTAAGATTTTATTCAATGCTATGCAATAGAGGTTAAAACTATTATAATAGGGTGGAGAGACTGAACTCGACTCCATTGAAACAAAATATGAGAGAGTTTTTAATCACTGAAGTGAGCTATTGGAGAAGTGTTGGAGAATGAGAGACATGGTGGGCATTGGTCAATGTGATCAAGCTGTCTGTATTTGCTAACTGGTACTTCTTGGAGAGGCCCCTACTCTCCCAGCAACTGGAAGATAAGAGCCTTTATCTTTCATTCTGATTCCATTTCAAAGACATGGTTCCCAGGTCTTGAGAAAAGCATTTTCTGGTAAAACTGACAAGAATCAGGGAGATTTACATCTAAAAGGGGTAGATCTGAAAGAATTTACAAATGCAAGTTTTCTAAAGTAAATGCTCTAAGAAAAGGGAAGACAAGGGCTTACAGTTGGAAAGGAAGTTGTCTAAAATTTAGTCAAGTTGAGGGAAATGTGGAGGTCACCTTGGTCAGCAAGTATATTTGATATATTCTTTGCAGAAAAAAGATATATTTAGGTGTTTCATCAGATTACTGAGAATTTCAAGTAATGAACATATCTTAATTTTTAATCTAAATTTCTTTTCTGAACAAAAAGCCTCCTTAAGAATATTTTATCAATACTCCAAATTCGTGATTAAAACTGAATTTACGTATCATCTCTGATTTCATTTCTTTAGCTAGGTAAAGGTAAATTCTATTTTCTTCAGTTTTTAAAGTCGAAAGCTCAAAATTAGTTTGACTTTTCTCACATCTTCCTGTTACAACTCCTTTCCTCTTAATTATTTTCCAGTTCCTATAATTGTACAGATAAGAGTACCTCACACATAAATCCTCTTCTTTCCATTTCGATGTCATTACCTTAATTCAGATTCAATGTACCACTACAGGTTCTAGAAAACAGGCTTCCCTCATTCTTAATCCCTCCATCTATTTTAACAATATTATCAATTAAACTTACTGATCATTATCTCTGATATTATTACTTCAGAATTTAAAGATTTCGATGGCTCATCTTGCCTAATTATTGACTAATTAATAGTCAATAATTAATAATTCTCTTCTAAAGAGTTCCTTCCTTCCTTCCTTCCTTCCTGCCTTCCTTCCTTCCTTCCTTCCTGCCTTCCTTCCTTTCTTCCTTGCTTCCTTCCTTCCCTCCTTCCCTCCCTTCCTTGTAGAACCATTCATTATTTCCATTTGTGCCTGTCTCACATAGTATATTCTAGGAAACAAATCTGATAAAAGGTACTTGGTCTGTTTCAAACATCTCATGGCATAGCAGAGAAGCCAGACAATTAAACTGAGGCTTAAAACAACCTGTGATAAGTGCTGAACTAGTGAAAGCACAGGTGTCAAAGCAATATTTTGTCTAATTAGGTATGGAGTTTAAGGCAGACCTCCCTGAGAAACTGACTTAGAATTAGAGCTGAAGAACGATTAATGTTTAAACACATAATGAAGAAAAAAAAATGAAGAAGAGGATTCCAGTGAAAAAGTCTATAGATCATAAGTGAAAGGTCATAGGGACAAGAGAATAAAATGTCTTATTAACCCAGAAATATTTGTGTGACTACGTCTTGACTGGATGGAAAAGAATGGTGAGGGATAAGGCTTAAGAGGTATGAGGATAACATAGGACATATTAAGCTGAATCTAGCTTTTTAGGTTTTACTTTTTAGTGAAGTGGGGAATAAATGAAGTATTTAAAATAGTCACAAGATCACATCTGTATCTTAAAAAAAAAAAAAAAAGGAATGTAATGGTAACTGTGTAAGGCCGGTGCTCCCGCAAAAGGCCCCAAGGACGTCAGGTCCCCGCCCCTAGCTCCCACCTGCTGGCCACCTGAAGCCCATAGACCAATCCGCGGGTGCCCGGACTACACTTGTGGGGCCACACCGCTGCACCAATGGAAGAGCCCCACGCTATGCTTTTGCCTTTTTTGAATCTTCCCCTTCCTGGATGCAACCCTTAAAACCCTGCCCTGACCCCACCCTGGTGCAACTTTTCTGGCCCTCCTTTCCCCAGAACAGTGAACCTTGCCCGGGACCACTTGCCTTTCAATAAAGGATACCTATTATTCCTGAGTCAGACTCTGTCTGTTGAGCGGCCAAACCTTACAAAGTGTATTTTGTAGAAATCATGAAGTAGAAAATCCAAGTAGCACTCCATTAGACCTCATAAAAGATAGTGGTGACCTGAATTTGGGTGGAAGCCATAAGGATCCAGTGAAGCGGACATATGTGAAACATATTTTAAAGGTAGAATGGGTAAGACTTGCTAATAGCTTGGTTGCCTGAAAGAGGAAGAAGAGCAACAGGGTTGCTTCTAGAGCAGCTGTGAGTCTCTGTGGTATCATTAACTCAGAAGGCTATCACTGGAAAAGAACTAGGTCATGACAACGATGATGATTCAATTTTAGGCATGTTGATTTTGAGATGCTTATTAGACATTTTAAAATTTCCTTACAAATGTCTGTATTTTAGAAAAGACTACTCGACTGGAAATATAAATTAAGAAAAATGTACATATATAATCATTTTGGAGAATACACAGAAAGGATAAGTACGCCCATAATATAAACTCCAAAGCATATAAATATTTAAAGGATAAAGAAAGTAAACTCTATAGAGAAATCTACAGACTAGCCAGATATCACACAGGAGAATTGTATGCCCTTAAAAGCAAAGAAGAGAGAGATCAACAATATCAAAGGCTAACGAAGGAATACTTAGGGCAAGCCATAGCAAGAGTAGAGTAGACTGGGTGTGTGTGTAGGGGAGGGGGCGGTGCACAAAGGGCTTTCTTGCTATAATAGAAATGTCATGTCTTAATTTCAGTGATGATACATGAGTTTATAAATTTATCAAAATTTGTCAACATTTATACTTAAAATCTGTGCATTTTACTTTGTGAAAACTTTACCTTGACAAAAAATTAAATAAAAATATTTCTTAAAAGAATTGTCATATCCATTATCTATAACATGTAGTTTTGACATGTTCCTAACAAAGTACTTCTTTTTCTCTAATTTTTTAATTGCAATATGCTGCCCTTCCTTTCTTGATCTTCCCTGATACTTTTTTTTTTTTTTTTTTTTTTGCCAAGTCACACTATGGAATTTTTTTATTCAATTAAATAAAAATAAATGGGCTCTTATGGCTTAATGGTTGAAAAAAATTATTCCTGAAAGAAAAAAAAAAATCCACAATCTAAGAAATTTATGGTTTCCATATTCTGAAGTGTTTCCTAAACATATAAAAAGAATTTATACTTCAAAGTATGCTATTAAAACTTACCTTTAATTTTCTACAATGCAATTTATGTAGTTAGAGCATGACTGAACAAATATCAAATTGCTTTTGTTGAAAAGTATATTGAATTTAATTCATTGACCATAATGCAAAAAAGTTAGATATGAAATCTATTTTTTCAAATAACTTTTTCATCACTGATTGCTAAGTTGCTGCTCATATATATCTCATATATATCCCTGAGTTCTTTAGGAGTGGACATTACTTAATTGCCCATAGTAATCAAGAAATACACATTTTCAAAAAGTGAATATAGCAGTCACATAATTTTCACATAAATCTCACATGATTTCTCTCTCACTTTAGAATGTATTTCTTGTATTTTGGGGTAACAATAATTTTAAAAAAATAATTTTTAGATCTATGTGTAGCAACTTGCTTTTCCTCAAAGTGTGCAATTTCCATTTAGCACACCATTTATCTACTTTAAAGGATTATTCAAGTTCTATATGAAAAAAAAAAGATAAGAAAAATTGTAAAGTAATATTGAGTAATTGAAATCATTTTGTTTTCCACAGTCTACCTTTATGCAGTAGCTTTAACAGAGATCTGTAAATACTAGGTAATCCTACTGAGTATCTGGAGTTTTAAAGGTTGGTAACTTTTTCATAGGAATAGAAATGCCTTCCCCAAATCATTAAATGAGCTTTAATTATGGTTTTTATTCTAATTTCCTTGTGAAAAAAAAAAAAGGCAATTGACTTCCATCTCTCCAACTCAAACTAACACTTCCTTGAATTCACACTAATCTAAGTTTATGTGGTCAAAGATAGACCATAAGAGAATTTTCTGTTGTAAGGAAAAAATAGTAGATATGAGAGATGTGAGAGATGAATATTTAAAACACTATCTTGTAAAAGAATGTCACAGAAGACACTGAATACTAGTAGATGTAAACGGAAGTCCCTACTTATGTGTATAAATAATTTTGCATTTTTAGTTATTTATATCAACAAACTTTTGGTTCTGATACCTATTTGCATTACACTCAAGCATTTCTGAGATTTCTTCTTTCTAATGGTTATATATTATCCCAGGACTCACTTGGAACCAAAATGATTAAGTAATATTTTACTTCATTTATCTGTCACTAAAGATTACTATAAAGATGTCTACACATGTAACAACCTTTCTAAAATGCCTGGTTTGTGCAAGTGATAGCCCTGATTCTTTGGCTATAGTCTCTTTCTGTGCTTTTCCCCACTGAAGTATTGCTGTTTCCAGGATTATTCTTGAATATTAGAGCTTGGATCCGTCAGGTAGCAGAATTCCACAATCTTGTTCCTCATGAGATCTCTACTTGCCCTTTCTCCTCCTAAAGATAACTATGAAAAACATATCAATGAGTCTACACTTTTATAATATTCAGGAAAAGGTATCACCCATAATTTAATATTACTCATTGCCCAAACTATCTAACATTGCAATAGCAGATTCTACCTAAAGTATATGCTATTAAAGATTAAATGCTCTAAATATGAGAACTGAAAATTTATTTATTTATTTAGCATTTTGTTAGTTGAAATTATAGCTTGTGCTCCTTGTTTCTTTCAAAAATAAAATAATAATTTTGTACAATGATACTCCAGGAATTGAAAGTAATCCCTGGCCTACAGCCAGCAGGATAATGGACATGTTGTACTGTATTGCAAGGGACTGAATTCTATCAATAACCTGAATAAACTGAGAAGACCCTGAGCCCCAAGTTAGATAGCAACCCTAAATGACACATGGATTTCAACATGGAGGATGCTGAGTAGAAAATCTATTTAACCCATTCCTGAAATCTTAACCTATGGAAATGCCGAGATAATAATTTTTGTTGTATTAAAACCCTAAGAGTATGGTAATTTGTTACATAGAAACAGAAAACTAACAGAGAAACTAAGAAGAGTTGTTCCCAATCAAGCAGTATTGGTAAATGTCAAAGTTCAATGTACTGTGTAATTTCTTTGGAAAATCTAATAGATTAATAACAACAAAATAAGGATGACAGCATTGTCAAATATGTGAAGGATGTATCAGCACCAATTAGACTTAACATTTTGTTTAAAAAATATTTTTCCCCCCGGAAAAAATCCTGCTGACTGACTTCCTTGTATGGTGTTTAGTAGTCAGCATAGTCCATTCTGTTGAGAGATCACTAACGTGAAATTGAAGCATCAGTGCTTTCTAATAGGTACATGCTTATAGCACAGGTGGGCAAGCTATTCACTCAAAATCTAATTTGTATTTTCAATAAGAAAATGGAAATTTTTTCATTACTTTTAAGATTATTCTGAAGAGTCAGGGCTCATCATGCCAAACAGATGACTAAGCAGCCTCATTTATCTTAATTAAAGCTCATCTTAATCAAGATACTGTCTGTCAGACAAAATATTTCTTGAAAGGCAGTTCTTCATCTCCTCACAACAACAGTCACAAGAGAAACATCATCAAGGGAACATATTTGAATACACAGCTGAAAACTGTTAAAATGTATAGTCAGGTCTAAAATCTTATATAATGAACCTGCACTTCTTGTATAAAATATGATAGTCATTTAATTCAAATGTTTGTATCTTGGCATCTTGGTAGCCCTTTTTTCAGAATTGCACAAGTGACTATATATTAAAATATCATATTCATATAATATGTCTGGAAACTTTAGTTATGGCAGCATTTTCCTATTTCTTAAATAAAAGAAAACATGGTTTAGAAATAATAGCATATAAATAATGCATTTGTGTCCATGTAAACTAGTAAAAAAGTACCAATTAACATCCCGAGTTGTAGACTGCATCATTATATAATTCTTTGTCTACAGGAATAGGCATAAACATTATATCCTTTGTCATACAACTTTTCAGCATGTTCCAATTTGTACTAGTAACTTTGTAAAATGGTGTGTTCATATCTGTGATATTAGCAGAGGCTTGGAAAATGCTTGGCAGTTTGGGCTTGCTCTCCTATGCCTCTGCAATGATGATGAAAAGTACATGCTCAGCTAACCCACTGTTCCCAGGAGGAGGACAACAGACGCTTGGAGCAGAGTTCAGCTTAGATCTGTTAACTCCCAGTTCACTCAGAGTTAAGATCAGCAGAGAAATTAACATAGACTCAGCCTACATTAGCAAACTGCCAGCCAATTTGCAGATTTGTGAACTAATAAGTGCTTGTTTTTATATGCTGCTGAGATTTTGTGGTTGCCTACTACATAGCAATTTTATCATAATAGCTAATTTATACACTTTCCATATTCCATTTACAGAAGAAGAAAAAATTAAGAATCATTATTGAGTCCAAGTAACTGAAAATATTAAAAGTGTTTAAAGATTTTGAAGCTATTAATAACAATGGTTCCATAGGGCTTTAGTATCAACAGTCAAAACTTGATAGTTACCTGTTGAATGTGGTTCAAAGTAACACAAATTCAAATGTACATATCTTTAAATAAAAGGAAAATTAGACGGTGGCAGTGTAATTGGCAAATTCACCTTTAAAAATTATTATTTACTAACTAAATATATACATATTACAGGTCTCGTTGAATCTATTTCTTGGTATATATCCAAAGAAACCTATACAAATTTGCAACAAAACACATACTAAATTATGTTCATAACAAAGTATTTATATGAAACAAAAATTATAAATAACTCATTGCACTTCAATAGGAGAGAACATAAGAACATCAGTCAGCAATTACAAAACTCAGACTACAATTATAAGGAATAAAAAGAGCAGATGCATGCAACAACTATAGTGAATCTCTGGAGAATTATGCTGAGTGAAAAAAAGAAGCCAATACTAAAAGGTTATATATTGGAAGATTCCATTTATTCAACTTGAAATGACAAAAATCTAGAAACATAGGACAGGTTAGCTGCTGCTGGGGCTATGGATGGGAGATGGCCATCACTATATCCAGATTTCAGACATACTAAATGTGAAAAAAAGGAGCACCATCAAGTTAATGAAACATGATCATACTGACAATATATAGTAAATAAACATAATAGGATTAAAATTCATATGTAATAACATTTAACTAGTTTCACTTTTTCTAGTTTATTAAATACTACATAAATAGATATTTGATCTCTGTTTATAATTATCCTAATAATCATTCTCTTTTTCAAGAGTGGGACATGGCCTTTCAAAGTAAATAGAATAAGAGATTCTGCCATTCATTAGTCTCTTAAAGTCTTTAAATATATCTTTCTGCAATCATGATAATTCGACAAAGTAACTCTATAAACTTATAATTAGAGTCTTCGAATGGCACTGTGGTGTTCCTTTAATTAAATTGTATTAAAAGAAAATATGAAGGGGAATAACGATCAGTTTCAGAATAGTAATATGATAACCCTTTACTTTAAAATCTTTAAATGGTTATCATATTGCTATTCTGAAACTGATCATTCAAATTATATTTTCATATAATAAGTGATATAGTAAGTGACAGACACCATTTCAAATTGCAATTCAAATTTGAAATCCACTGGCAAGCCTAGAGAATTTTTAATAGATTAACTCAATTAATTTTCACAATTCTTTGAAGGCTTGTGGCTAAAAACATGTAGCAAATCTGGGACAAATAATCATTGGGTACTACATAAGTATAACAAAAAAATGAATGTCTAAAGCTAGATATAAACGTCTTTTGTAAAGTGGACAAAATAGCATAAGATATGATCTACCTAGTCCACTATCATTATTAATAGCTCCTTAAGTTCAGTACAAATGAAAGGCCTAAGTTACCATTTCATCTTTACAATAGGTTCATATCAAAGATCAGAGAACACACAGTTCTTCTCATAATTTTAGCTTTTATTATGACATTTGGTACATTATGCTCAAATATTTATAGAATTGAATATTAAAGGCACTATGGGAAAGAAAACCTCTAATAGTTCTAAGTAAAGCCACAGTCAAATTCGTTGTTCACTAAAAGTGGAGAGAGAAGGATCCTGACTCAATTTACCTGGGATCCTAGATCTTGGTAAAAATGTTGTAGTGAACAAATGAATCATAATTATAGAAATAATTTTTGAAATGATGAGATATTTTATGTCATTTGAGGCTTCATTACTAAGAATTCTTGTTAATGAGGTAGCTCATAGCACTTTTAACTATAGTGTGGATAAAGGTCAGTATGCACATATTTGTATGCATCATAAAATAAGGATTACAAAGTAATTAATTTTATGGCCTATAACTATGCAATTAAAGGATTGAAGTCATCAAATTACCTGAAACTTCAAAGCCTGAATCCCTGGTGACCATTTAAATTAGCTACATTAGTATATATTTCTCCCGTATGGCTAGATGACAGTTTAGGGTTGCACTTTATGTGTACTGACAAATCTATATAGCTTCCTGTCCTGACTGTACATCAGGGTCTCTTCTTTATGAAGGGTGGAAACTTACTAGGTTCAGAAAGCAGATTATCCAGTATCAATAATGGGAGGTAGCAGTACAGCATCTAGTTTATATCTTATGAGTCAAATTATGTTATCTATAAATTACTCCTATAATTAGTTAAAATACTTGAAAATAAGTTACCCATTGCATAACAGCATTCAACAAGTATTTATTAAGAACTCACCATTATTTATGTCATTAGTTGTACAATAAGTTACAAAATATAGTCCTTAATTATGTTATCGCTCTCATCTGTTCCTAAAAAAAATCAAATTCCATCCCATTTGATATTCTAATAGGTTTCAATGATAGTGAAGCAAATATCTGAAGATTTGGTCAAGTACCAACTATCATATATATCAATATTATATACATATATACATATAAAGATTACATATAGAAATTATATATAATAAACATATATTACAATATATTATAACATATATTTATTAAGAAGAACAAAGACAATAAGGAGTATCTGATAAATCATCTCTAGAGTGCTCAAAAAGTGATAAAGTATTTATTGACTGAAATGGTCCTTTCAAAGTTGAAGAAAATGGTTAATGATCACACATCACCTTGGTAAAATGAAAGGGTAGTAGATTTTAAATCATTAGTGGTTATGTTATCCTAGGTATCTATTCATTTAATAATAGTTGATGAATTCTGGGTATAATCAATTAAATATCACATTATTTTTAGACTTCTTGGAAAAGAAAGTACATAAATGTCTACTGACTGACTTATCTTTGGATTTTTAAAAATAAAGATTTACAGATGCTCTGACTTTTAAAAATTAACTAATGCCTTTGAAGATTGATAATGACACATCGACAATTAATAAGTAACTTTGAGGCGAGTTTGTCAATAACTATGTTCAATATTTTTTTAAGTTCAAACTCATGGAGAGACATTAAATATAATGAAAACAGTCAACTGTTACAAGGACATCAAGGGCAATTACAGAAAAATTAGATTGTGAAAATAAGACAAATTTTGGAAATTGAAAGTCAGTAAGTGCCTCATGTAAGAAATAGAAAATGCTTTTAGTTCAGCTGAATTTTCTCTATTTCTGTGGAGGGAAAATACATTAAAAGTTACAAACTTATTGGGAAAAATCTAAAAAATTCTAATAATTTGAATACTACAGATAAACATTCTTTTATCTCATCTAAACAATAAATATAATCCTGAAACTTGGAGTTATTTTATTCACTAAAAGATGATAGATAGATAGATAGATAGATAGATAGATAGATAGATGATAAATAATAGATAGATGACAGATAGAAAGATAGACCAATTTTAGTGTTTAGTCAAAAGAAAAAAATCGCCAAATGTTTTGAGAAAGGGGTTTAAAAAAAAGTTACAGTTTAAACAACTGTCAGAAGTCAGAGAGAAACAGGTAAGAGAATCTTAAATTGCAGGAATGTCAAGGATGGTCTCAGGGGCCTCTGGCACCCAAGTGACTGTTTTCTAGGACAATATTCAGAACTGTTAGAAGCCACAACTGATGGCATCAGCTACCAAAGTACCAACGTGAATAAGTATCAAGATGATTCCAAAATTTCAGATAATTGCAGTTATCTGTTGTCTGATGATTTCCACCTAACTTCCCAAAGCCGAAGCAGAGTAATGGTTTATTTTTCTTTTCCTTCATCCAAATCTGCCTCTGTCTGTCTTATTAGATTACACCAACGATAGGGCAGTTGAGGAAATGAAGTTTTCAGGCTTTATACTTCCATAAGGGTAAGTTTTGACAGAGATGGCACTGAGTATTAACAAACACCAGGCCTATCTTTTCACAATGCTGTCACATGAGCTTTGTTTAGAGGAAATTTAATGATTATTTAAAATTAATAAATATTTTATAAACCAAGTAATTATATGTTGGTTTATTTCCTTATACAATTTTAAATATATGGGGGGAATAAATCTTTGAAAAAGTAGCTTCAGCTTAATCTTTGCACTCTTCACCCATTCCAACAATTCTATACAACCATTCTACTGAAATCGTTGCTGTTAATGTCAACAAGGACTAGTTGCTGGTGCCACTGGTCCAGTAAAATTCTTGTTACATTATCCTGTCCTGAATCATCAGTAACACTTCACATTCTAGAAGTGAATGTTCTCTCTTCACTTGATCTTTATTATATACCTATACTTATTAAGCATATATTTCTGTTAACATTCCTTTTTTGCTTCTTTTCTCAGCCCTATTCCTTTCCTGATACCATTCTTTTGCCTGAGTCTTTTATTCTCTTCTTTCCTTTGGCTCTATATATTTAATTTTTATTATTAATCCACTCCATCCATGCTTTCAACTATATACCAATAATTCATGGAAGTTTATATATAATTACAACTCAAGCCTGAATTTCAGACTAAAAATTTTATCTCTACACTGAATAACTCTAAGTATCTCACAAAAGTTATAACTGATATTTATAGAAGTACAATAATACAAATAAAAATATTAAACCAAAAGAAAAAATTCAGGACTTTACACCTTTCACAAACATTAACTCAAAATGAATCACAAAACTAAATGTAAAACAAAAATTATGAAACTCCTAGAAGATAAGATAGAAGGAAACCTAGGTAACCTTGGGTAGGCTATGACATTTTAGATACAAGAACAAATACACAATCCATGAACAGAAGATTATCAAAAGATATTAGCAAAGACACAGAGAAGATAAATGACATAGTTTCTAAAAGCAACTGAGAAACAGTCTCCAGACTAGGAAGCAACAGGCAATTTGTCTTTCGTTTGCAAGAGCTGCATATTAGTGTATTTAGCATATGCTAATGCATATTAGTGTATTTAACATAGGAATAGGGATTATAGACAATGGTGTGTCTATTCTAATAACCTGAAGTATATATCCTTTAAGATACAGTTCAGGGCTCACCTTTCTTGCTACACCAAAAGTGAAATGTGTTCCTCATCCCACCCTCTTTTTTAAGATTCCTGTAGCACTTTGTCACAACTTTAACATCAACGGTATCACTGCATTGTAATTTCCTGGTTACCTGGATGCCTTCATATAGAAGCTCAAACTATCCAGGGGAGAGAAAGTGACTGTTTGATTTTCATTTTTATATGCCATCACATGGCTCTTAATAGCTGCTCAATGCTTGATGAATATTGATGAATGTGGTATGTGTGAGAAATCATTGATAATGACTGCAGTAAACTCAAGTCACCCTCTGTATTTAATATTGCTTGAGAAATGCTTCTCAGTGAATCAATTTGTTAAAACAGATGTAGACTTTAGGAAAAGTGAAGGAAATGGGAGTACAAATTTGGGATGCTGGTGGGGAGATTCTGAACAAGAGATGCATATATATATTGAAATGTATTGAATGAAAGCTTTTTAAAGTAGGTTTATTAAAGTATAACTTACATATAGCAAAATTCACTCTTTTTAATGTGTTATTCTATGCATACAGACATATGCACACAGTAGCATAACCACCAGCACAATGAAAATATATAATGCTCTAACATTCCCCAAAATGTCCGTATGCCCTTCTGTTGACAACTCTTCCCGAATGATTGGAGGGTTTCCAATAATGACAATGGCTTTAAAAATAACAAAATTCTTTAAGGCTTGAAAAACTCTGAAGTCCATAGTGGTAGACACAAATTTTTCAAAAATTCTAATTTTCGTTTATGAACTTAAATTTTATAATTACCACCAATACCATCAATTGTTTTTCTTGAAGTTATAGGCTTAGTTTATATATTTTTGAGAAAATGTCTAGCAAGTACCAAAATATGGATAACCATCTATTGTTTGTCAGAAATTTTTGAACACAATAATAATGTTTGATAATACAAGTAGCTAGTTTAGCTCATAGCTCAGTCACATAAAATTTTTTTCACTGAGATACCATTATACTGTTTGTAGCAGACATGCTTTATATATGCTCCCGTTCTTTTTATACAGAATATTAAAGCAATGTGTACTCGATGATCAATATTTAATAAAATAAATAACTTTTACTGCTTCATCAATGCATTGGTTCAGGTCATAAGAAAAGTAGTCATCACCATAATATTACATTTGCATGAAATGTATTGGAGGAAATAACTGTAAAATATATATATAAAGTGAGTGACATGGTCTGACCCTGAGTCATGGAGAAAGAAAAGAAAAGAAAGTTGGTGGAAAAAATTAGAATCCAGTTTAGTTCTATACAATGTTTGGCAAAGCCACTGGTGAGTCTTCCATAGTTTCCTGATGAAAGAGACCTACGCCCCCAGCAACAAGCTTGCTTTAGCTTCCCTGCTGCCTTCAGCCCCTGGTCATGGCCAGGGGTAGCTAAAAGATTTCAGTTAGCCCCACTGGGTGCTCGCAGTTAGAGATCTGAGAGGCACATTCATAGGCTGCTTCAATCAAGGACATATATAAGGAAAACAAAATTTTCTTTTTTTTCTATTTAGTGAGTGTGCATTGGTCATGAATACAATATCTACTGGTATCACTGGTTCCTATCATCTCAATTTGTGCTAAGCGCCATTGTTTTTGCAACATCGATTAAAATATTAACACAATGAAAATGGCAAATAATATCTTAATATTACTATAAAAAGTTTTGCCTTGTAGACTCCCTGAAAAAAGTCTTAAAATTCCCCCAACATGTTGACAACCACTGTGCTAGAAAACATCACTGTTTTACACTTTATTCAATCCCTTTTTATTTCTAAGTTGCATTCCATTTTATGGGATTACCAAGGTTGTTTATCCTTTCCTCTGTTGGATATGTTTTTTGGGGGTTTTTTACCCCCAGTTTGGGACAATTATTTATACTGTTGCTATAATCACTTTGTATGAAAGTGTTTTTATTTCTCTGGAGTAAATATCTAGGAGTGAAATCACTGGAGATCTTTTAAGTGCATGTTTATCTTTAAAAAGAACTACGAAACTGTCTTACAGTTTGAATTCCCACTAGCAAACAGTAAAAACTATAGTGAAAGAAAATAGATCAACTGTTCTCAGAGACTGGAGAGTAGTAAACATAAAAGGATAGCAGGTGAGAGTTTTATTGGGTGGTGACTTGTTCTGCATTCTGTTCATAAAGAGGCTTGCAAAAATCTACTGATGTTTTAAAATTCATTAAACTGTATGCCGATAAAAGTCAGTTTTACTATGTGTTGATTTATAAAATAAACAGAGCAAAAATAAATAAATACAGTTTGGAAAAAAACTAAAAGTTAAAACTAAATCTCTGGCACTTTTTAATATCTATTAGCATTGCTATTTCACTATGTAGGGGTCTTAAAAAAGTAAAAATGTAATTAATTTTATGATTGTATCTATCCCTAATGCCAATGTTTCATTATACTGCCTGAAATAGGAATGTGGAGGCAATCAATGAAAATGTCACACTCTTCTTATACTTGTTTCTTTGAATTTAAACACAAACAACTGGAAACAGGCACAATGCCATCAAAACAGATGGGCTGGAGTCTCTTTCAGGCAGTCAGATGTGTGTATATGTACATCGAACAGACAAGCATCCCTGCTCTTGAAATAGGAATTTATATCAACTTAAATTTTCTACATATTTTCAGTGCATAGGTTGCTGATGAAGTTATGAAAGATAAAGAAAATAATATTGTAGAGCCAGTTAATGGCTAGTTTCTATGGCAAAAAAAAAAAAAAAAAAAAAAAAAAACCTTTTCTGATTTTAGTCACCTTATCAGCACATTTTAAAGAAGTCTATAGCAATAGTGCATTTCATATATTGTGATTTATATACATCTTTTCTGTGATTAAAAACTATAATTCTGTGAGAAACTACACTGTACCATAAAAAGTTGCATGAATCACAGCACTGAAATCAATTCACATAATAATCTAAGTATAAAGAAAAAATATTTTATATAATAATAAGATGTATATAAAATGTGAGCAACAGAATGGGTTCTCCTATAGTAAATAACTTTACTGGTTACTTATTTGAGCCTAAAGACAAACCATGGAAATAAGTAGGGAAGATGTTACTTTCTCAATTTTAGAAGATAATGTGGCAGATAGAAAATGTCCCTGACCCCTACAAATATACCCAACTCCTAAATCCTAGAACTTGTGACTATTACCTTGCATAGCAAAGGGACTTTGCAGATGTGATTAAGTTACGGATACTGATTAGGCCCAATATAATCACGATGCCCTTGTGAGAGGGAGGCGGGAGGGTCAGAGTCACAGAAGGAGATGTGATGGTGGAAGCAGAGGCGGAGTGAGGCAGGACAGGCTCACGAGCGAGGGACTGTCAGCAGCCTCTAGAAGCTAAAGAAGGCAATAAAACTGATTTTCTCTTGGAACATCCATAAGAAATGCAGTCTGGTTGACTCCTAGATTTTAAAACTTCTGAACTCCAGAACTGTAAATAAATGAATATTATACTAAGCCATTAACCTTGTGGTAATTTGTTAAAGCACCAATAGAAAACTAATACAGATAAGAAAACAAAGATTCAGAAATTATAAATAAGTTTACCCAAAATTTCAAAGTGAATATATTACTGAGCCAGAATATTTGACTTCATTTAGGGGTCATCCCATCATCCACATAGAACTGTTACGATGTAATCAAATGTACAAAAGAACAAAAGACTTAAGAGACATAAAGAGACATATATTATAAACCCTAGGAAAAGTCAAAATCAGAGCAAAACTAGGCATTAGAAGAGTCTCTCCTAAATCAATCAGAATGTGATTACTGACATGAACACTGATAGAGTTACAGGCATAAAAGAGTTTGAGAAACCAATAGGGTCAAAATTACTCAAATTTTGCTTCAAAGGAAGAAAACTCAAAAGACAGAGGAACTCAGGAAAACAAAGTTTATTACACACACAGGTCATAGAGATTGGAGGCACAGTATGCCATAGAGGGCCACATGAGAAAGACAGCAGGGTAGTCAAAAGGGGAAAGCATTAGACCAGAGCCTTTATTGGAGTTTCTGTGGGAAAGGCAAGGCAAGGCAGGGCAGGGTTAACAGTTTAGGACTGGTTTATTTTGGATAATATCAATTTGGCTGGCTAAGGACTATAGGGATGGTCTCTAGTTGCTTGGCACTAGGCCCTGGGATGATTAGGTGGGGAGAAATAGTGCCTTCTGGAATATCTATGACTCCAGATAGCTTAGTTAGCATACCAAAGGCATTCTGCAACCTGGGGCCTCTCCTATCTCTAAGAATTAGCTAGTCTAGAAGGGCTGTCTTTCATCTACCAGATAGGGGTTTTAAGATGTTAAATATCGCAATACACAGAAAATTAAAACTATATACAATACACATTTAATTGTAAATATATATGTGTGTGTTTATATATTTACAATAAGGAATCATCTTTATATTTTAAGATATAGTTGAGTACTGACAGTTGAGAACTGGGAATTGATTGACATTTTATAGCTCACACTCAATCCATAACAAAAGCTGGAGGATTCACCTTCCAGTTTAAAATCAATCTCTTACTCTCATTCTTTCTGCATACAGAAGCAAATCAAGTTAGGCTGACTGAATCCTGGATAGGGCTCCTCTCCACCGATAAATGGAACTAAGTGGGAAGTAAAGAAAAGTGTTTTTCCAGGCTTTGTTGAATGGCAGACATCTTGATCAGTGCCTTGGGGCTTTTAATAGGATTGAACATATTAATATAATTGTTTCTGTGAACACAACTTTAAATAGTCATTTTTGCTCATAATTTTACTTAACTAGAAGGTATTTTTACTAGAATGTCCTAAAATATCATTCTAGTACAAGCTAAATCTCCTTTCATTAGCTATCTTCTAATTATCTAATTTCTTACATACAGAATAAACTCTGAAGTTCCAGATTTTTTAAAGTGGAAAGCCAACACTCAAATTCTTTGAGACGATTCATTCTGGACCAATCTTCTCTAATATCCATTATTAATAACCACTTACATCTCACTGATAGAAACATCTCACTATGCCTTCTGTTTCTTTGACTCCCCACCTCCACCCCACTACCATCCGTGCTCAGTCTTCTATGAGAATGATCAATTTAAATAGTAAGAGGATTTCTTTCACTTTTCTGCATAAAACCTTTAAATGTTTACCTAAGATATACAGACTATGTACCTTAGCACTCTATGTCTTATAAAATCTATTCCCTTACTACCTCATATAACATTTATTTGCACAGTATGTATTGCGGACATTAGTCTATGATTTTAAAACTTGCTGAAATTACTTTCTTTCACATTTGCTTGCCGAACCCCCTGTTCATACTTCAAACATCAGCTCAAGATTCTTTTGCTTAATCAAAATTATTACGGTGACATTGGTTAATAAAATTAAATAGGTTTCAAATGTACAATTCAATAATACATCATATATATATTAGATTGTTTTCACCACACAAAGTTAAATTCTCTTCTGTCATCAAATCTTCGACCCCTTTTACCCCTACTTATGATAACCACAAATCCACTATCTGTCTCCATGAATCTGGTTTTTTTTTGGTCATGTTTGTTTATTGCTTTCAGTTTTATATTCCACATATGAGTGAAGTCATATGGTTCTCAACCTTTTCTGATTTATTTCTCCTAGTTTTAGCACGATATTTTCATGACATGTTAACAACCAAAGTGTCCTTTGTTGGATTGTTGGCTAAAGAAAATATGATACATATACACAATGGAATATTACTCAGCCATAAGAAAAGATGAAATACAGTCATTTACAACAGCATAGATGGATCTTGAGAATATCTAGATTCTTTTACCATCTTTGTCTGAACTCCAAGATCAATATTATTAATATTATAGCTTCTCGCTTTGTGCCACCAGTATAGTTTGTAAATGTTCCTATTATACTAATAATCAAGATTAATTATTTTTATTTCTCTCTCTCTCTGAGATTATGAGTTAAGTTCAGGGACACGTTCTTGATCGAATTTCAATCTCCTATGCTGAGTATAGCATAGGGATTAATAATCACATTATAGACACTCAAGGGATGTTTATTTGAGGGATTAATTATTTTTTGGATTTTCCCTAAACTAAATGAAAAAACTTTTACCTTATGTTCACAAAAGTTACATCAATTATAATTGGTAGATGCTACTAACTCAACCTGTTAATTAATTAATGAAAAATTCCGAAGTTTACATGCTCAGTCTAATTTCAGTATTATGCTATATTTTTCTCAGGATACACATATTTTGGAAGCAAACCACTTTGCTCATTAACTCATGTTTTTCTGAACGAAATTGGTTTGTTTGCCCAGCAAAATCTAATTTCATTTTAGTTGAAATTGGGAAAACTGCCACAGGGAAAAATTGACATTTTCCATCAGTTTTTGGAAAGTGCAGTAGTACCAAATGGCATCAGACAAGTTATAATGGGAATTATTTTGAACTGTTCATGTACATGCTTGCAAAGTTTAATGTCAATCTCAATGGCATAACAAGTAGAGCAATCTAGCGTCTAGAACAGCAGACTGGCTCTCAGGTCACTGAGTAGTGCATTTGATTCAATCAATCAAATACTTTTGGACACTTATTATGGAGCTAATGTTGGGCTGAAACTCTGTGGGACTCAAAAAGGTGAAAGCTATAGTCTTTACTCATAAAATTATTCAGTCTAGACGAGGGGACAAAATAATCAACATATAAAAAATGTTGAAAAAGAAGCAGGGTAAATCTATTGTATAGCTATAGAAAAAAAAAAAGCTTTCTAGTTCAAAGCCATACATCATGAACAGTAAAATCCTAAATTGAGTGACAAATTTTTAAGAACAGAAGAATTTTATAATCTGTTGGCTGAGTGGTTCAGACAGTAAAAGCAAAGGATGTAGGAAAGTTTGAGATCCAAGTAGTTCGTAATAGCCTGGGAAGTTTTATCTCAGATAAAAGGCCCTAGACCAGATAAAAGATGGATATGAAGAAGCTGAATGGGGGATGGGAAAGACCAGTGGTATAAACAAAAGAATAAAAACAGAATCCTGTATAGAGTAGAAGACGACATAAAGTGTAATAAAGACGAAGGTAAAATTTTCTTCTTCCAGGGACTATCATCAGGTTGGAGGTAAATCAGAAAATGTCCATGTGCTACCATTTCTTTAGGTGCTGTTGAGGGAGAGATCACCGGCAAATGGACAGCCAAGGTTATGTACTGTACTTCCAGAATTCTGGCTTGGTTACTTTACTTTAAATTACACTAGTTACTAATCTTTCTATCCCATTTTAAATCTGTAAAATGGAAATAATATGTGCCAGAAATTCATTGTGTTCCAGCAACTCACAGGGTTATCTGGAGAATAAAATAAAAAAATACATGTAAAAGTACTTAGTGCAGTTTTTGGTACGTATTATATAACTATGAATCTCCTTTTCTGCCATGCAAGAAAAACAAACAAAACAACAAAAGAAAACAAAGCAAATAAACAAAAGCATCCAAAAAGGAAAGGCCACCATTGAATTGATTAGTAATTTCTACAAAAGCAGAAACACATTTTTTAAATTCTTTCTTGAGCATAGAAGATGAAATAAGAGTATCTGGACAAAAAGGACAACCCAAAATATGTAAAGATCTATGTGTAAAACTGGCTCAAATTCATAGTTAATCCAAAATATTATGCACATTTATTGCTTAGAACTGGTATTTCAACCTCTTATATGGGCTGACATTTACCAAAAAAATAAAAAAAATAAAAAAATAAGCAGTCATAGAAAATTTCTGTTTTCTAGTTTTGAAATGGTATAAAATATATGTAATCAGTTGTAAGTGTCTTTCCTCAAAACAAAAATTTTCCAGTTGAAATATATGACTTCTACACATCAGGGCAAGTATCGCATGTTAAGTGTCCTTACAGGTAATTGGGGCACTACACAGGAATCACAGCAGCGAATTTGCTTTGGCAGCAGCATGACAGCAGGTTCCCACTTAATATTCTCTGGACAAAAGAAAGGATGATGAAGCACAGCTATTCTTAAAGGTAGCCCAAAATGAAACCTGAATAGGAAGAAACTACTACATTTCAAAGCACAACTTAGCAAACACATTGTGAAACTATGTCAAGCACAAAGTGATAGCAGAACTCACAAAAAAGCAAAAGAACCTCAGAAAATATCTTTTAGAGGTTTTGATTTAAAAGGTTCTATGAGAAAGGCTTTAGGCTGCTTAGAACTTGCTTCTCATTTAGGAACACAATTGAGTTGCTTTTACAAAGGAACCACGGGGCATGTGTTTTGTAAAGTTCCTTAATACATTGGCACAGTGAAAATTTACTTTAGGCTATGTAGTATATTAAATAAAAGTTAACATCACAAAGAAGCACTTTCAAATATTTTTAAAGCATTACATCCTCATTAGATCATATAGGCTCTACCAATGATCACAAATGATCTATATTTTAATTTCTTAAAATAGTTGATTGGTATCAACTGCCTGGAAAACTGTGTTGAAGATTTTAAACCTTAATCAAGTTCAGTGAGAGAGATATGATTTACTGTGCTTGAGTTGAGATGAGGTGAGTTGCATATATACTATATATATACTATACATACACACTTGTTGCATATATACTATATATATGTATATACACACTACACAATTTATAGTATATATACTATACATTTGCATGTATACTATAATTACACATATACTATATAGCACATATATACTATACATTTTGCAGCTCTAAATTTAACTATAATATATAATAATCACCCCACTCCAATAAGAATTTTAAAAGAACAGGTAGATTTAATATATTTAATAAAATTTAATGAACACTACACTATAAGTGATCCCCAAAATAATCATTTTAGAATAAAACTATCATGACAATGAAATCATTCATCAATAAATGTATTATGTCTCCATAATCTCACCATACTTGTTTACATCTATGTGTTAGAACTTACCATCTTGAACTTTCCACTCACTTGAGACTGTGAGTTCTTTGAGGCTAGGACTGGATTATGTTCATTTTACACCTAAGCTAACATACTATCTCTAATATAATTGTTCTCCATTTAAATTTTGTTGAAAAAACCATCAGAAGAATGATGAATGAAAAATTCTGTGGAAAATAAAACAAGTTTTAGAGACTGAAAGAAGTTTTGAGGCTTTTCTGGGATTTTGAAACTGGAGTCAATACATATTTCAAAACTTAGACAAATATTTAATGTAGGTGAAGAGACAGCTAAACCATAGTGTTTATTTTGTTTGCATGTCTATTTTGCTGTCACATTTGTGCAAAGTACAACTTACAACTTTATTAACTATTATCTTATTCTGATCTAAGTTTGAAATTAGTGTAGGTCTTGGAATAACGATCAAAGTCTGAAATCTCACTATAATATATCCATTATATGGCCTTTACTGTTTTTTGCATCTAGGATAAACCATACAATATATATTTGAAAATATCTGCTTTAATCTAGAATATAGGAATGGTTAGTTAGCATGTGAAATAACAAAATCAGAAAAGAAAGATCTTTATAGTGTCATATGTACTCCAACCAGGAATCATTGTAATCAAAAGTAATAATCTCTCCTTTAAAGTCTGTCAGTAACATTGTTATTGAAGTTTGTTCACTAGCTGAAGGATGTTAGAAATAATGTTTATATGGTGAAATGAGTGTTCAATATTTTAAATGTCAGGAAATATACTAGTATCTAAAGCCATGCATGAAAAAGACATAGAATCCACCCAGACCAATGGACTGGAGCACCACTTGTTCAAGAGTCCTTTTGGACCTGCATCATTCCTTTTCACAAAGGATCTGCCACTTCACTCAGTTACAAGGCCAGCTGGTTCTTCTGTCTACATATCCTTTCATCTGCTTCCAAAGCAAACCTAATGCAAAATGCTGATTATAATGCCTCCAATAGCAAATGTAAATTCCCAGAACTATGGAATTAGACTAGGTATGTGACTCTTTTTCTGGATTCCTAATAATATGTGTATGCTTGGAGAAAAGTGACCCTAGACTTATTTCATTCTTGCATTCTACCTGATTATTTCACCCCTAAAAATATCTATCCAGTATTAGCTAACAATATTTACCAAAGGCAGTTGATACTTGCTGAACCACCAAATTGATTTGGATCCATTGTCAACAATAATGCTCTCATTGCCAATATACGACAATTATTGCTATCAATGTCTCTCTTGCCAAATAGTCTAAACATCCTTTGAAAGGCAAGATTTATCCTATTTAGATCCTAACATAAATAGTTTTCTAACAAAAAGCTTTAGAATGGATAAGTGATTAACCATCTTAAGTCATTAGGAGGAACATAAATAATTAAAAAGTAAATATCATCCCTGTTGGTAACCAGACTGTGAGGTTCCTAACAGAACATAAAATAATGTTTACAGTGGGATATTGACAAGGCCATACAAACAATGCTTTTGCAATGGCCACATCATGGCTGTAAAATAAATAGCAGCCCTTCTTTTTGAGTTTTAGCTGTTTTTTCCTCCCCCCAATGATATCTCAGCCCAATTTTATTTCTCTCATTATCTAAATAAATATTTCTGAGATGTCCAATTGTTAAATGTCCTGGTTACCTGATAGCACCAGTCCTAAGCTGGTCCTCATTTTCTTCTACCTTTCTTAGAATCATAAACCCAAATTCTATAAAAAGCTTGTACCTACTCCTTTTATTGAGATATTTCTCAATTCCCCTCTGGAATGAATGTTTTTCTTATTGCAGCAAGCTAAATAAAGATAATTTATTTGGCTAAGTCTGTGTCTTCAGTGGACTTTGGCTAGTGTGCTTAAAATAATAGCTAATCTAAGGAAAAAAAATGGTTCAATCTCTCAGAATTATGTTTATATTAACTACTTCAAGCACATAAAATTATATTAAATATTATTCTTGTTTATGATTATAGTTCTGAACATTCAACTTTTATCTGATTATTTTAATGTTTTTTTTGGTTCACAGCCTTTTAATTCCTCAACATCTGGACTTTTCAGCCTTAATGTTCCATTATTTGTATTATCATCGCTAAGCTCCATTGTAATAATTATATACTTCAAACAATGGCTTTTCATAGTTTATGCATATATCTCTAGCTCCATTGTATAGTAAGCATATTAAATGGAGGGTAAGGGAGAAGAACATTGACATTCCTTCTCTCCTTGAAAATTAGCATTATAAAGGCAGATGATATAGATATCTATTCTCAAAATATTAAAATAGAACTACTATATGACCCAGAAATCCCACTTCTGAGTATATATCTGAAAGAAATTAAATCAGTATCTCTAAGAGGTATATGCACTATCATATTCAGTATTCACAGTAGCTAAGATATGGAAAAAAATCTACACACAAAAATCAGTTTACTCTTCTATATACACACAATGAACTATCCAAAAAAAAAATTAAGAAAATAATACCACTTATAGTAGCAACACAAATAATAAAATACATAGAAATAAAATATACTCACTGAAAATGAGAAAACATTGATGAAGGAAATTAAAGAAGACAGATAAATGGAAAGACAACCCGTGTTCATGAATCAGCAAATTAATATTGTTAAAATGTCCATACTGCCCAAAGTGACCTACACATTTGATGTAACTGTTTTCAAAATCTTAAGTGACATTCTTTACCATAATAGGGAAAAAAACCTCAAAAATTTATATGAAACCATAAAAGACTTCAAGCAGCCAAGCCATTCTGAACAAACCTAAAGGCAGGTATCTCAATTCTTGATTTCAAAATATATAACAAAGCTACAGTAATCCAAACAGTATGGTACCGACATAAAAAGAGATCCACAGATCAATGGAACTGAACAGAGAATCCAGAAATAAATCCACTTAATCTCAAGTAGTTATAAAATAAAATCTAAGCCCAAAGATAGCAGAAGTAAGAAAATAAACATTAGAGGAGGTAAAATCAATAACGGGAGAGAAGACATCACAATGGATGCCTCAGAAATAAAATGGATCAACACCAACAAATTGAACAAACTAAAATAAATGGATAAATTCCTAGAAACATGCAACATACTAAAACTGAATCGAGAAGAGATAGATAGCATTATTGTCTAGGCCATTAATGAGAAGACTGAATCAATAATCAAAAAATTCCAATAAAGAAAGTCCAAGACCAGATGGCTTCATTAATGAATTCTACAAAAAAAAAAAAAAAAAAGAATTAATGCCAGTCCTTCCTAATATCTTCCAAAATATAAAAAAGAAAATAATATGAAATAATTTTATCAGCATCACCCTGATATCAAAGCCAGAAAAAGAAATAAAATGCATCCTACTAGAGAGAGAAGTAAAAGTATTTGTTTGCAAATGACATCATTGTATATGTAGACAACTCTAAAGACCAAAAAAAAAAAAAAAAAAAAAAAGTTAGAACTACATAAATGCATTCAGTAAATTTGAAATATATGGTCAATGAATATTTGACAAGGTGAAAAGAACACATATTAGGAAAAGGATATTCTCTTCAATAAATGATGTTGGGGAAACTGGATATCCACATAAAGAAGTCAGACAGAAAATATGGAAACCTATATGATATCACTCATGTGAGGGATATAAAACTGAAAGCAGCAAACAAATAAGACAGATAAAAACTCATAGACACAAACAACAGTTTAGTGGTTACCAGAGGGAAAGGGGAAGTTGAGGAGGTAGATATGGGTAAAAAGGGTGAAATATACAGTGATGGAAGGAGATTTGACTTTGGGTGGTGAACACACAATGAAGTACAATGATGATGTACTATTGATTTATACTCTTTAAACCTATATAATTTTAATCTTAAAGTACATTGATTTGATTCTGTGCCAGGGCTTGTCCTAAATTAATGCTTTATAGATGGTATCCTGAAAGCAACCTAAGGGCATAGATACTATTATTTTGCTTTCATAGATGAAAAGCCTGAGGTTGCAAGTAGTGAAGCACTAGTATAGGAACAGGCAAGTAACAATTAGAGATTAGAGAATTCACCTCAATATATCTGACCCCATCCTCATGCTGGTAACTACTAACTAATATTGACTCCAGGTTAATATAACTTCCCAATGTAAATATAAGGCCCACTGCTCATAATAAAGTGGATCTTCAAGACAGAGGTCACATTTAGTTGAACATGGTCCCAGGAATAAAGAGACTGAAAGAAAAGGCAATTAAGGTATATAAATAGGAGGGAAAGGCAATGCTGAGGATTAACCAATCCTCATATTTCCACAAGTAGACTTCTACTTTTGATGATTTCTATGTTTGATAAATCCATTCAGAATGTATGTTCTCATAGTTCGCCATCTAATTTAGATCTGGACTCTGGTATAACCGGAACTGGCTCGTTTTTTGTGTGTCTTGTCTTTTTTTTTTTTTTAATCTGGCTTAATCGACATATTCCTCATTCCACAGGCACTTTATTTTCTTCACAGTACTTGCTTTTCCTCTCTCTCCATCTATGATCACTCTATCCCGCGCAGATCTTTCACTCAGATCTGCCTACCTCTCTGCTGCCTTCTTGTTTAGTTTTGTTTACTTCTACTTCTTCTTTTGAAATAGTCTTGAAAACGAGAATAATTTTCCAAACCAAAGGACTTACCACGAGCAAAATTCATCCACTGAATAAATATAAGCTCTCTTCAGGGAGATTTCTTTCTGTTGCAGTCTAGGTTACAATATTATCTTACTAAGAAATTGAAAAATATGCAAATCTTTTTATTGGCTTCTTCCATTAAAATTTTTGTGACCACCAATCATCTTCCTTGAGATAGTAACATGCAAAGCATTCACCTCTTTTCACACTAAATCCTTATCATTGGTTTGGCCTCTAAAATATTCATCTTTCTCTTATGATGGAACCTTTACTTTGATACCTTAGTTTAATGTCTGTCATTTCTAAAGGTACAGTCACCTCTGGGAAAACAGCTCCATGTTCACTGCACATATTCCTTAGTCTCTATAAATGCAGTTGAAGTTGTCCCATTGCTCAGTGCCATTGCGTTCCTCAAAGCCAAGGCATTCCAGGCACAGGCTCCAGGCAGTGGATGGTACTTTGACATTGTTATAGCTTAGTTTATGTTTACCTTCACATTTGTCTAAGAGAAAACTACAATTCCTATATAATGAACACGCTACTCTTTATGGTCAATTAATATACCAACCATACTATATAACATAACTTCTTTCTTTCTTTCATAGTTGTGCTGGTTTTTATGTTGTTTTGTTTTCCTAAGCATTTACTGCCTTTTCTTAAGGGAACAGTACTTAAATTTTGTTTCAGAGAAATTTTCTTCTCCCGCTCAGACCAGATGTTTCACTTAGACCTTCACTTAGCACTTAGCACTTCACTAGAACAAGGTAGTAGGTGCCTTAGTATTCTCTTGTTACACTTATTGATTCTGAGATGAAGGCATGATTCATCTTTCTTTATCGTTTTGAGAAGTGATTTGATTTATTAAGGGAGCCACACTTTTCTTCTCCAGTAATAATTTGATTTGAGCTTCAGTATAAAGGTGGTCATTACATGTGATTTCATGATGGATATGAAGAATGAAGATGCTTTAAGCCATCAGTAAAGCTGGAATCTGACTTAACCTTGGACTGTACAGACAATTGAGTCAATAAATTCTTTTTTTTTTAAGTTTTAACTAGGCAACACTGAATTTTTAATAAGCTTTTAGTAGTGTCCTAATAGTCACACTTACTAGTCTAAAATATCTTGGTAACTTTTGCTTTTGATTTTCTCCTAAATTTGTATCCCTAAAAATATTGACTATATAAATGTATGTACAGACATATACATACATGTATAGATATAATCTTTTTTTAAAACTAAAGTTTAGAGATTACTTTAGTTTTTCATATTTTCAGTAGAGAATAGATCCCTGTTTTCCTGTCATATTTTCAGTAGAGAATAGATCCCTGTTTTCCTGTCTTAGGATAAAGTATTTGTTTTACTACAAGATACAATCCGATGCCTTTATTTTTAAAATAAAAATATTTTTACTTTATAAATGGGGTTATGTTTCCTTCTGTGTCTAGCTCTACATTTCTTTTTCGACCAATCCATCTCTCTCACTCTCTCTCATACATATATACACATTTGCAACCAAAGAGAATTGCTCAATTATTTAAAATAAGGTGACTGTCTTCTAACTGTGAATTATTTTTAATCTGAATAGTGTTTATTTGGTCAACACAGTTCAAACTATATGTTAGCTTAGATATGAGCAAAAATATACATGAAATAAAATTAAATTCCTTTTTTCACATGTGACTGCAGACTTTATAAGAAGATATAAAGAAGGGAATCCAAAAAAGGTAAAATAAAATAAAATAAAATAAAATAAAACAATTTTTTCATTCGATTTAATTTTGTTATTGAAAATAAAAAGCAAATGTTATTTAACCCATAGTTCAATAAGTATCCTGGGACATACATAGAAAGAAGTAAATCTTACTCAAGGTTAGTATCTAGCAAAATGGGGCGAGAGGTATGTCTTTTATCAAAACTTATCAATTGCTTTGTTAACCTCTTCTTTAAAGTACCCATGTGCCAAATGAAAAGTTTAAAATGAAATGTTGTAGTGGAAAAGTTCATAACAAAAATGTATAATTGTCTTAAATAATCTAAAAATATTTTACAGAGATAAGAGATTTAAGTATTTATAAATATTATTATTACATTTGTATTTTCAACTTTTAGAAATTTTTCTGAAAAAAAGGAGTAAACCATGAATAATTTATAAAGATATTCTTAGTAGCACTAGATAATAATATTTTTATACTAACACTATATCCAGTTTTAGGGCTTGGTAAGACAAATCAAAGCTCACTCGAAATAATTTAAAAAATATAAATGCAATAAAAAATGGTTTACAAATATTTATGGGCCTGAAAGAGGTTTGTATTTTCTTGTTAAATGTACAATTTTTAAATGTATTAGTTATAAACTTAAAGCCAATATTACCATATATAATATGTGTCTGAGTGTATGAGTATTCTTTATTTCTTTCGTTAGTCGACATGTTTGAGGTATAATAAAGGTTAGTCACAGATTAGGTTTGGCCTTACGATTGAACATCATAAGCAGCCCTTCATGGTCTTTTTTTGAAAGCACAAGAATCCAACTCAAAAATAAAATGTTATTTACCTAAATTGTTTATCGGTGCTTAAAATTATATGACTTTCATTCTTTTGAGCATTTAAAATCCCACATTTAATCTAGGGGGGTGGCAAGGCTAATAACAAATGGAGATATAGGAATTATGGTCTCAGGAAATAGGCAAGAAGTATGGAAATGAGATAGAAGGAGAATAAGACAAACTTAATTTTCTGCCAATTTTGCTTAGGCCTTGCAATAACAAACTCACTGCTAACATTTGCCTAGGGTCTATTGTCAGAAAGCATCATAAAAATGGGCATGGTATCCATACAGGTAACTTTTCAACTGAATTTAAGATCGAATAATTTATATTTCTAAGCAAAGTTTAGAAGGGCTTTTCAATTAGAATTTTCCATTTAAAGTATGGTTCTCAAAGATTTAAAAGTCGAATAAGACACTTCAGTGGGCAAAAACCACAACAATCAACTTTTCTTTTTCTCCATTGGAGATGTAGTGACACTGAAAGAGAGAACGTTTGCTTATTGTAATAAAAGTGCTCATCAAGGAAAGCCTTTAAGACAGACTGATTTTCAAAATATCAATCCTCACACCTATTAAAAACATATATAAAAAATACATTAAAATCAACTTATATTATCTAGAAATACATTTACTGTTATGACATTTTAAAGTATTTCTTGTGTCCTAGGTAAGGTACCACATTTGTAGATTACATTGAAATATTTATTATGAAACTTAAGAAATAATAAAGGTATAAGAGTTATACAAGAGAATAAACTATTTGATAAAACTTTTAACACACTTTATTTGTAATAAGCAAAATTCTCTGTAATACTCTAGTCATCATTAATGCAAGAGAGAAGCAGTTGGATAGTAAATTAGCTGTTCTGTTGCAATGTGATCTAAGCAACCATGTAAACAAAGAAATCTGCTAATCAAAAGCAATTTCTCATAAAACAAAGACAGCAACTAATTGAGAGCGTCTGAGGCTAAAATAAGATTAACTTCTAAACAAAGAAAATCACAGCTTCCTGTGGTAAAGCTGTTGGGGATAATATGAAAACTCACAGTAGCTTAGAAGTAGAAATGTTAATAAAATGCTATTTCTTACTTTGGCAAAATAGTCTTACAAACCCCATAATTAAGTTTTTGTTCTAGTAAAAGTACTTGATAACAAATAAGAAAATTACAAAAATAGATCCCCCAGAGTCCAGAATAGAAGAGCATATACTAGGAAAATCCACCACAGAGTAAGCCTGCCATGGCCTGTTTGGTGTGTCTTGCTCAGCTGCTGTTCGTGCATGAAGAGCACAGGTAGAACATATTCCTGAGCTCTGAACCTCTTTTCCTTCAGTGGAGAGGGCAGAAACAATAATAGAAACAGACTGTTAGGTGAGAAGAGGTATAGGATGGATGATAGGCCTGAGTGTGTGAGAGTGAGAATGGATGAACAAAAGGTGAGTGGAAGAAAATCCACAGACACGTGTTGTGCTAAATAAGGATGACACATTATAGTGTTTCTCAGAGCCACGGTTTACTAGGTAAAAGTAGAAACATGGTTCTAAGATGTAATTTCATCAAAAGGAGGGACAGAAGTCAGTGTCATGTTTACCACTTAGCACAGAAAGGTAGAAAAAGGATTCTCGTGCAATGAGAGTAGACACTTACTGAAATAGAACAAAGCCAAATTATATAGTCTGAGCCTTTTATTTTATTTGTTGTAAAAAATAATATGCTATATCAACTATGCACACACATATATGCAAATACAGAAACATATATATAATGTAATAGGAACACATATAAAAAATGTATATAGCTGTGCATTAATGTACGTGTAACTACATATATACATACATAATGCAATGTATAGGGATATATATGACATGGAATGTATATATCCCTATTATATCATTAAAATTATTAATTATTACATATATTTAATACATATTTTTTCTCTCTAAAGTGTCCAGCTCTTGCAAACAAAAATGACTTACATTTTAGATTATAGCCTCTCTATAATGGTTAAAATATTAAAAACACCTCTACTTTGAAACCTGAAACAAGCCATATCTTCCTTCTTCCTTGGTTGCTCATGTTTCTCTCTCAGTGATAACCAAAGACTGAATGGCTGGAAGGTAACATGACACAGAGAACAAACATATGGTCAAAAGTTCTTACTTTTATTCATAATATTTTAGATTCACATCTAAACAAAATGACAGATTAGTATGAGATAATTTCAGAAGACTCACATTAAAGAAATGTGAGAAGAAAATAAGTGAGCATGTAGAACAAATAAATGAATGTAAGATAGACTTCAGAAGCCTTTTGTTTAAAATTACCCTAGTATACAAGCCACTGATAAGCCTTAAGCACCGATTCAGTTTGGAGGTTTGCAATCACTATATTTTGTTACATTTCTTTCTATAAACTACTGCCCAGCTACAGGTAGTAAAGCCAGCATGCATGCCCTATGCTTCAGCTGCCTTTACCAAGGAACATCTGACCCCATGTTCAGTACAAAAATAACCTGAGGAATCCTGTATAGTTAATACTGATAAATATTGCATGAATTATTTACTCTGTATTTTACCTTTGTAGTATGTTACATTAATCCTATAATTACATTAATTCTATAATCTTTGCATAATGTCTACCACCTCTTGTTACAAAATAAACCTCTTAAAGGCAGGAATAGGGCTTCTTTTCAATACCTAATGCAGTGCCTTCCAAAGAGTAATCCTTTTTGTTGTTACTTATGTGAATAAATTTAAGAATGAATGACTATTTAAATATTCCAAGACTCAAGAAAGGTTATGCTATTCTATTATATGAAAATGGATCACTGGTTTCTATCTGTATTTACTCTCAGATACATATTCCGGCCTCAGAAAATGACCTGACTCTCAGCTATTTTAATGTGCTTATGAAGGGGGCCAGTCTGAATTACTAAAGCACCAATAATACTTTGTGCCAAATTTTATTCAAACTTTAAAAAAATCTTTCAAGTCAGATATGTAGATAGATATAAGCCATACACATCACTATGTCTCCATATTTTTTTCTAACTGAAGGTCAGTTTTGGAAATTTCACTCATGTCATGTTTTGCTATTTTTCTTATAAATAACAACCCAACAGTTCACTAATATTTCAAATGCTAACTTGGTAAAATTAATATTTGGTCACTTAGGTGGTATCATTATTCAAATACAACTATCCTTTAATAATTGACATTTTAAACTATACTACTTGCTTCATTGAAATCTAATTTGTTACTTAGTTTAATCCATTATTCATAAAGAAAGACTTGAAGAAAAGTGTTATTTATTTCATATAGCAATGACATTATCAGCTAATGGGTGCTACATAATAGTGTCTGAATTCTGAATACTTCTCTAAGAACATATTTTCACTGGGGGAGAAGAAAGAGATCATGAAGGCATAAGTGATTGGAAGATGAAGGGGTTTCTTCCACAGTGGTTGTTCAGTGGAATAAGTATTCAGAAAGGGGGAGGGCTGAAAACATTAAACTTTGGTTGTAATTTTACACTCCAATTCTACATAAGTTTTTCTTTAAGTCCAAGTTATAAAGAACTTAGAATTAGAAAGGCTCATGTACTTGATGCAAAGGTTTCATTAAAATATATACCTCATATAGTAATTTAATAGGCGACTCCAGATTAAAAAAAGGCTCAGTTCTCTGGGGAATAAAGAAGAATACAGGAATTTCTCTGGCTGGGAATTACCTAAGGGCTCACAGATATGCACTGTGAACTAGAAGGGCAAGCCAATATACTCAGATGACTTTTTAAAATAGAGAAAATGAATGTGAAGTACTTAAAACTATCAAAAAACAGATGAGAAAAAGAATGGGAACAAGTAATATTAATCCATCCTCTTACCAGAAATTGATTAACAATCATATTACTGGAAGAGAGGCTCTTTCGGTATCTTATATGATTTTAATAATACAGCCTGATTTTCTACAGTGAGAAATTGTTTTCCTACATGACTATTTCTTAGTATTATACTTCATTATACGTTGAACCTTCTTAGGATACAGAAAATGCCCTCACCTCAATCCATTACTATAATCAATAAGAACTTTATCTCTTTTAAAATGACTATAATTATTATAATATTTCATGCTGCAGGTATTTCTGTGGTTTCTGAAAACCACTGAAGTAATATTTTTCAATTTCAGTAGGTATGCAATAAGTTACTTTTGTTCTGAATACAATTTCATAATTGTCCACCTAGGTAATATAGGCTATTCAAATAAAACATAAGAATTTTTAAAAATCATCATGAATTTCCTTGTAGGTCACCAGTGGCCCACAAGACAAACAAAGGGGTAAACTAGGAGAAATAGCAGAACAATAAATGAGAACTTCAATAAAATCTCAATTTGCATTTTAAAAAGATGTTTGTTTTGTACTATATCAGGCTGAAATAAAGAATAATTTTTGTCATTCATTCTAACTGGTAATATTTAAGCGGGATATATTGTTTTTCTACAAGAATATGTCAAAGAGATACTCACATAATAAAAGTTTACCTGAACAACAGGAATGAAACTGCTCCAGACTCAGAGTATACACACAGGCAAATGTTAGATTGACCTGTTCGATCTACAACTAAATGAGAAATTTTCAAATTTACTATTTCACACTGTCATTTTGGGTCTATCAGAGTGTCCTGCTTATAGTAGGTGAGACGAAGATTATTTAATTTTAGAAAAAAATGCTATAGTGAGCTTTCAGACAAATAGAAATACAATATTGATATACAGATTTGCCCAACTCTCATTTATTCTCATTTTTCAGTAAATAGAAGGAAAAGTTTGACTCAAAGATTAAAAGTAGAGATAAAAGAATAGTTAGATGAGAAATTAATATATCAGAAAAGTCATTACAAAAACACGTAACATATCTGAAAAGATATTTGCACACTGATATTCATAGCAGCATTATTCACAGTGGCCAGGACATGGAAGCAACCAAAGTGTCCTATGATAGATGATTGGATAAAGAAGCTGTGGTACATATATACTATGGAATATTACTCAGCCATAAAAAGAGATGAAATACTGTCATTTGTGACAAGATGGATAGACCTCGAGATAATCATGCCAAGCAAAATAAACCAGACAGAAAAAGTTGAAAAATCACATGATATCACTTATATAAACCTAAAAGCTATAAATGAGCAGGAAGGACAAACAGAGACTCATGGACATGGACTATAGACTAGAGGTTACCAGAGTGCAGGGCAAAGGAGGAGGATAGGGAATAGATGAGATAAAGGGGTAAAATATATGGTAACAGAAAGAAATCTGACTATGGTAGGTGAATACATAGTGTAAATATAGATATATGCCTTACTGTTAAAGTGTACAGCTAAAACTTATTGGATTTCATTAACCATCACCATAAAAAAAATTTAAAAAAAAAAAAAACGAAAACATGTTACATATATTTTTTTCTTATTTGAATCTAGTGATTCTCTTCTAATTCTTCTCTAGTCTACTGCAGAAGTTTTAACAGATTTTGTATATAATTAAGCATGTAAAAAATTCTAATGTGTTACTGGCATTTCATAATTACAGGTGAAAGAAAAATCAAAAGTCCTGAAGCTTAAGATTTTAAGAATGTCTTTGAGAAGTACAGAGCAGGGAACCATGCTCCTTCCTGTATCCTTATTCTCTTCTCTTGCAAATAATATTTCCATTCTTTCTAAGAGCCTCAAAGTGGCCAAATTTACAGATTAGCTCTTTCTTGAATAATATTCCTCCTTCTCTCAAACAACAGTTTCCTGAATTTATATGTTAATATATAGGCCTGATACAGTGTTTGGATCTCTGCTTCTCCCTCTCTCTCTCTCTCTCTACCTACACATCTCTCACACACACACACACACACACACACACACATTCATTCTCTCTCTCTCTCTCTCTCTCTCTCTCTCTCTCTCTCTCTCTCTCTCTCTCTCTCTCTGTTGCTGTGTCTTCTTGCATTATGTTCAGATGGATTTTAATTCAAATTACAGCACAGCTTCTAGTGTGGCATGCACCGTGGCATGCACTGTTCAATGATCCTCATTGTTTTTATTTTTCCCTTTTTGGGTAAGAAGAACAGCATCCTTTTAGTGAAAAGAAAGCTTAATAATCATATTGTAGTCTACCTTATCAAGTTAATTGTGCTCTTTCTCCAAAGGGTTGGGTGGGGAGTAGGGCTGGGACGGCCCCCCATGGAATTTCTGAAATTTAATGGTCACCATTGTCTAAACATAATACTGCAATGCTTCAGCCACCCAGTTAGGAAGGGAGCTTTTTTACTGTGAGCTGAAGTGGGTCAACCATGTACACTATGCTTAAGGAAAAAAAAAAAAAAAAAAAAAAAAGGACAACCTGAAACACAACTTCCAATAATGTAGCCCTGCTGGGAAATCAGAACATTAACTATAGAGTCCTGGCTACTATAATCAGAGATAAAGTGGATATTTTAGATCCGTCCTTACAGGATGATTGTGAGGGAAAACAGAGGATTTCAAAAGCTGTCAGGTTCTTCCAACACTGGCTGCAGTCTTTCTTTTTTTTTTTTAAGTTTTCCAAAAATAAAATTTAATATATCCCAGCTCATCTTGAATGGCAGATAAAAATCTATGAAAAATTTTCAGAGATAAATATAACTATGCCAACAGTTTCAGTGCATGAAAGACATTATACTTCATAATGTTCAAAAGTAGTATTTAACGACAACAAAAAAATCAATGTACATTCCTCAGTTATATTCGGTGATTATTTCAAATTAAGGAAAATAAATCTGCTATTTCTAGAAAACTAATCTACTATTTCTGAAAAACTATTCATAAAATAAGCTACAATTCTATCAGCATGGCTGCACATCATATGTACAGAGATTTGTATACATATAAAACAAGATAAAAAGATTTTAAATTCTATAGGAATAAAAAACTCATATTAGCCCCTGATATTTTATGTATTAAGAATAACTGAAAGATAAAGAGTTTAAAATGACCACTATTACTTCACTGATTTAACTTTACCTAGTTTTATTGATGGGTCCATTAAAGTTTTCTTCCTCAACTACAATCACTTCTGAAAAATAAATCCAAAATGTGCCTCAAAACCACAGGTTCAAAGCTTACAGTATAATATGTGGCACTTAAATAGAAAAACCCCTATCTCTAAAAAAGAAGTCTTCATGGCAACTATCTCTCATTTAAGATTTCCCCAAATGACATACTAATTTTCAAAGAAGCACACAGAGCAGCACCCAACCTCAAGCCCCACTATAAGACAAATTTAAGGGCCACCAGGCACAATTGCTTTTCCTGGATGAAATGGAATGCTATTTTGCTTTCTTTGAATTTTGAACACTACTGGTTTACTTGAATTTTATATAATTTTAAGGACATGTACACTAAAAGGGCAAAGGAATCAAACAAAATTCCCATTTCCTGATCCTCAGATGTTAACAAGCCAATATGACAAGAAGTTGATATACTTATCTTTCAACGTTAGATGAATTACAACTAACCAATCTACAAAAAATACATTTTACTAAAAGATGTAGATAGTGTAATAGAATCAGACTTTCATTGATTTTATTTTCTGAGACAAAAAATAAATTTCTGTCTCACAAAACTAACATTTTTAAAAGCTAATTTTAAGATTCTGAGTTCCAATAAACATAAAAAAAATCAGCATCAGTAAATATTTTCTAAATCATTTTTTAAGTGAAGTATAACATATATACATAAAAGTGTTCAATGAATTATCATTAAATAAGCCTACTTATATAACCAGAAACCAGATCTAGATAAAGAACATTTTCGTATTTATATCCAGAGACCTTCTTCCAATAACCACCAACTCTTTTTTCCAAGATAACTACTATCTTGATTTAAAATCCACATATTAGTATAACTGAAATTACATTGTCAGGATTGGCTACATAATTTGAGAGAACCATAGAAAAGTGAAAAGGCTGAAACATTTGTACAAATCTCATTAAAAACTGCAAAATGTTGACAGTAGAACATTAAACTAACTGTGGGCCCTGTGCAACTGCATGGGTTGCACACCAATGAAGCTGACTCTGTATATATTATATAGTTTTACATAGAGTTTGTTGTCTCATTTTATTTATGAAATTCATCTTTAGTTTTATAGTTTTTCGTATAGCTTTTTATCTTATTTTATTTGTGAAATTCATCACTTTCCTAAAATTTTTGTTCTTGTTTCTTCATTGGCATTATAGCATAGTTTGCCATCATGTTAAAACATTATCATTTATTTATCTATATTCTCTTTTTGGAAACATATGTTGTTTACAATAGAGATGATTATCAATGATGTTGATATTAAATAGTGTTAATTAAACAAGGAGGCCATGAGACTTAGCAGCCTATGTCAGCAAGCCAAAAACCTAAGCCTATAAATAAATATCTCAAGGTCAAAAAATGGAAACCTAAGGAAAACCCATCATAAACAACCAATTAAGCTTTTCCAAATAAGGAAACCACCTAAGCTATAGACAGTCAAGTAAGTTCCTTGCTTTGACTCCATACATTCTCTATAAACATCTGTCCTCTATTTCCTATCAGGAGAGTGCTCCTAACTAATTCATTTGGTGCTACCCAATTCAAATTGATGTTTGCTAGAATAAACACTTAAAATCTTAATACTCTTCAGTTTATCTTTTAACGATATTCTTGTGTATATTTTTGGTAGATATTTGCACTCACTTCTATTGGACTTTACTAAAATGTGAAATTTATGTACTATATTGAGCATGTAAATGACACCTACTAAATTTAGATATTGTCAAATAGATTTCCATAGTTGTGAAATAAGGTTAAACTCTCTTAAGGTGGTTCTCTTCTATTTCTAATTTGGCAATTGATTTTATAATGAATTTGTTTATCAAATGCCCTGTAAATGTTTGAATTGATCATATAATTTTTCTCATTTATTCTATTATTATGGTAAAATAATATTATTTTATATACAAATATTACACTAAAACTTACACTCCTGGAATAAACCCTAATTGGTCATGATACAGCATCTTTTTTATGTAATATTGCATTTACTTAGCCAAATATTGCTTGGAAATTTTTAATCTATGTTTCCAGATAAAGCTACAAATAGGCTAACTTTCATGTAACTTCCTTGCCAGGCTTTATAGTAATGTTATATTTGCTCATTAATAATGATAGGTAATGCTTTTTAAATATTTGGTATTTTTATTTTGTTTTGTTTTGTTAAAATTAACAAATGAAGGCATCTAGGTCTAGACTTTTAATTTTGAGAAACTTTTTGATATGAATTCAATTTCTTTACTAGATGTAGAATTGATTTTTAATTTCCTGTTTAGTCAGTCATAGGAAGATATGTGTTTTTTTTAAATTTTTAATGTTTGATATTTACATTACAGGTTCTGGTTTCCCACTCTCTTTCTCTCTTCCTATCTTTCTTTTTTCTAACACTTTTACCAGAAGTTTATAACTTATTAGCTAATTAAAATAACTATGTTTCTGCTTCACTGAGCCTAACTAAAGAAAGTTTATTTTCAATTTTATTACTTCATGTTCATATTGTGATTATTTGCTTCTTTTTACCCTATGAGATTAATTAATTCTATCTTCCCATATGTTTCCAGATATAAAATAAAGTCTTTGAATGTTATATATTTTCGATATATGCATTTAACCACAGCTCTATTTATAGCCCACAAGGTTTATCATTTATAATCATTTAGTTAGAAATATTTCCTAATTTCTATGATTCTTCTTTGATTTATGGATCATCCAAAATTTTAATTAATTTTCAAAGAACTGAGATTTTTTGAAAATTTTAAAAATTATTTCCAGTTTTATTTTACTCTCATATAAGAACACACTCTGAAAGTTTCTTAAAATCCTGAGGCTTTATTTAAGGTGCAGTATATGATCAATTTTGGAAAATAATTCTGCATTAATTAATGTCAATAATGCATTTGAACACAATGTTAGTTAAAATGTCTGATTTTTATCTATTATATCAGGTTTGCTAATTTTGTTCATCATATTTTCTATACTCAATGATGTTTTATGTTTCTTTGTTCTTTGAAGAAGCTCTGTGAAAAACATTGCTTTAATTCTAGTAGTTTGTATTATCTCCTAGAGGTAATAATATTTAATTATTAATTCCAGGTTAAATACATGTTAAAACCAACTATTTAAAAACAAGAGGACCCAAAATAAATAAGAAACTAGGAAGGTTTATACTTTAGAATAATAGAAATTCAATGGATTCAATCCGCTTTATATCACTTTTTCACCTTGTCTATATAGTACAGAGCAGCTAGAAATATAAAAGAAAGTTCAATTAATTGGTTTCACATGACAGATAAAAAAGTTCAGAGATCTCAAAACGGTTATAAACTGAGAAAGTCCTTTCCAGGACAGAGAATTATTCCTGATAGGTGGATATAAATACCTCTCATAAACTTGAATGTCCCATGAACTGTGCTGATGTAGGGAAAGCTCCCAGTATCCCAACAGAAAGCAAGAGGTAGAAAGTTTAAAGAGCTGAACTGATATTTCTGCTGACTACTAATGCAGGAGAAACAGTTTGGAGTCTGAGTCTCACAAGTTAGAAAGAAAAGTTACACACTTTAAGTTTGTATTTAAAATTTCAAAAGGTCCATGTTTAGAATTAAGGCACTCATTAATAACTAAGAGCAAAACTGAAACAGACTTATCTGAACAAATACCCACACAAAAAAAGATAAGTTCATAATTTAAGTGCATTCTAAAACAAAACAAAACACTTTTAAAAGCTATATAATAAAATCCAGGGTCTTTATAATGCATAATCACCAATGCGCAAGATAAAATCCAAAATTTGTAAACACATGAAGACAGAGGATAATGGGAACCACTGCTAAGATCAAAGGCAGTCAACGAAAAACAAGCCCAGGAATGACTGATATTGGAACTAACAGACAAGAACTTTATATTGGTTATTGTAAATATAATCAATGACATAAGTGAAACTATACTCAAGGTAATTAAATAAATTTGGAATCTTTGTATCGATATGGTAATTATTAAAATAATTATGTTAAAATTCTAGAAAGGAAAATTAAATTGCTTCAAACAAAAAATTCATTTGATAGGCTTAATATTAGATAGGAGAGGAAAACAAAATGGTCAGTGAAATTGCAAGCAGATTAATAAAAATGTCCAATTTGAATAACAGGAAAAAAATGTTTTTAAATAAGCAGAATCACAGTTCTATTTTGATGTATGAGACATCGGGTAGTCCAATATGCATGTAATAGATTCTAAGAAGCAATCCTTTGTAAATGATTTCTACTATAGAAATATAAGGAAGAGTCCTTGCTTTAAAACTGCTAATAAAGGAAAAAAAATTTTGGTCTGTCTTCATTTCTTGAAACAAACAAAAAAAAATTTAAAAAGCCAAAAAATAAAATAAAATAAATGATCATTTGGTTCATGGACTAACTGGACTTTATGAGAAATGGCAAGTAGAAACTTAGGGTTCTTCTTTCTGGGCAACTAACAAAGTACAAGATGGAGAATCAAAATGAAAATGGCTTCCTTTGAGAATAATATTTCTTTATACATTGTGACACATTGGTTACCACAACCAAAGTTTTAAAGTGAGTGAAAGAAGTACTTTCCACCTCTGTCGCAAAGAAATGCCCCATCTCTGCTTTGTTCTTTCTGGTATGTTTTAGATTTTTGATAAAGTTTGTTAATTGATAAGATATATGATTCATGGGAATCAGCTGTGAGAGTTCAATCTTTGTATTAACGTGGTTACTTACCTTGAACATGAACAATCATGAAAGGCCAATATGACTCACACGATGATCAGTGTCTGTCATGAGAAGAAAAAACAGAAATTAGAAGTTGAATGAGTTAAAGATAAATTTTTCAAGTTCATATTTATGGCTAATTTTGTTAGAAGAGACGAGCGACGTAATATGCAGTACTTCACTTAGGTTAAGCTTTAGGAGTGTATTTTCCAAGTAATATAAAAAAATAATTTGGCTGTTGCAACATGCACTTCAAAGATCTGTTTCCCCAATCACACCTGAATTATCTTGCTGGCATTGCACAAACAATACAGCAGACAAAATGCCCAAAGTAAATAATTATTCCGAACAATACACATCATTGTCATGTATTTCTTCTAAAAATATCAAAATAGCTTATGAATATAATGTTCATAGTATCCTTGAGGAGCCAAGAGACTCAAGTTAACTAACTGTCATAATTAAAATTTGAATTCAAGGTGATCATAATAGTTCTATATAAAGAAAGCCATTCCAAAAGTATACAATAGTTACACATGGGAGAAAATTTATTGTACATTTTCTTACTGTTTAGAGCTTTAAAATCGCTTGCCAGGCAATTGAATTTTTTGTATATTTAAATTGTTCCTATATTGGCTGTTTCTATAAATCAATGATTATAATACTGCAACTACTACACAAATGCCATCCATATTTATAGACATATGGAAATATAGCTATGTATCTCTATCTCTATATCTATGCCTATCTCTATATAGATCTTTATTATATCTCTACAGTAACATCCATTGCAATTTCTAATGACCATTTTATCTCCAGTCATATAATTTCACATATAAATTGGAAAGCTGTGAAAAGTAAATATGAGCAGAAAAATTAATGTTTGCATTTGGAGAATTGTTAGTTTTTCTTTTCTTACTTCAATTGTGAAGTTAGCATTTCCCATTTTATAAGTTAACATGGAGATTAGGAAACCTAATAACTAAGGTGAGCACATATTAACATCTAAGGTAGGACTGTAGTTAGAGTAAAAGTAGATGCCATCAACACGGACCTCAGGATAACACAAAACCAGGACTATCTGAGGCCAACTGGGACATGTGGTCATCCTACTGTAGACCCTGTACTATCACATTTTTGTTCTCAAAAAGTTTTAAAATATATCACTTGAAGTCTGTCACTATAATTTTAAAGATTTTAAATATTAAAGTCTTCTTTAAATTACCAAAAATTGACCCCAAAAGAAATAGAAAATCTGAACAGCCTTACAGTTCTACAGAAATTGAATTAATATTTTAAAATCTTACACATTGAAAACTCTACCAGTTTCTCAGGTGAATTCCATGTAATATTTATGGGAGAAATAATACCGATACTGTACGAGCCCTTCTAGAAATAAGGAGGGAATACTTTTAAATTCATTTTTGAAGCTAGCATTCTCTCTGTACCAGAAAGTGAGGCCAACACATGAAAACGACATATAAACATACTTATAAAGATGAAAGCAAACATTCTGAACTGTTAGTGAATAAAATATAATCCCATAAAAACACAACATATGGTAGGTTTATTGTTTAAAAAAAAAAAAAAAAAAAAAAAGAATGTGTTCCAAACTCAAAAATCAAAATAACAGTTCATGAAGAATACTAATCAGCTATTTTTGTTTCATGTATCCTGCAACTTTTCAAGGGTCAGTAGGCTTTTATTTAAGTATTTTTTAATGTTCCTTTCCTGGGCTTCCTTATACTTTATAAACCAATCACAGAGGAATTTTCAGATGCTAAGAAAAAATAAGGAACAAAAATAATTTTTAATGTAAAAATTATTTTGATTTAAATTTCAATTTAATTTAAAAAATCATTTAACCAAGTTTAAGAATATTGGTTTTTTCTTACATTATCCATTATCATTTCATTAATCGTTCCTGGAGCTGTTAATGTTTTTCGAACTTTTATGACATTATTATGTGTATTGACTTATCCTTCTATCAACCTAAAGATACATTTAAACTCTAAGTTGATGATAAGTGACAAGTGAAGACAATTTTCCTGTAAAAGAAATTTATTTTGTCCATTCTTCCACAATTATTCTACAAGAATTTGTTTCTTTTAGGGAAAAAGAAAAAAGAAAAAGTACCAGATTCTACTGAGCACTTGGTATCTTTGCTCTGGTAACACTTATTGGTTAATTTCAGATTCACAGGATGTTCTTCGACTGTAGATATTCCTAATATGAACAGTTTTTCTTATTTATCAAATGTCACTCTTTAAATTATCCTTTTACAATTTTAATTCAAAAATGTTCATGTTTCCTTGAGAACTTCTCTGCAATCTAAAAAGGAACTGGTCAATGGGAAATAATGAAATTTCCCAAAATACCAATTACTGAAATACAGGATATACTTAGTAATTATGGGACTACTAAATGAGTTACCTTTAAAATTATACAGATACAGAAAAATACACTCTGAGATAAAACCTAAGAAAATGAAGACATGCCTGTAGATGTTTGGTTGTTGGTTGGTATAACTAAAAATAATTAATAATTTGGAAATATGTTATTTATGTTACCACGATATTACCTATGAAAAACTCAAGAACATGGAGATCTCCAAAATTTAGTTACGAAGTTGATGCTTATTCTCAGAACTTCTCCTAAACGTGACTATAAAACTAATCTGTATTTATCCCAGTTGAATTGCATTATGACTATAACCACATAAAAATCAATGTGGTTTCAGAAAGGCAGGGATGCTGACAAGATTTAAAGGTAGAGTAAATTATAATTTTTTCACTTTATTTGTGTCATTCTTCTGGAAAAATAAAACATTTGACTATAGCTAAAATGCCATTTCTTTTCTTTCAGTCAAACCTAGGCAGAATAAATATCTCAATTTAAATAGCTCATGATATATTAACCTATTTCTCCTGTATCACATCTACAAAATGTTATATTTCCAATGAGTTAGGATAATGAGAACAAACTATACCTAGATTCATGACAATAACTGGCAGTGGTGGCTAAAATTGAAGCTGAAATTGAGTATTTGTAAAATTATCATATTTAGTCTTCACCACAGTACTATATAGATTTTATTTTTTCATTTTCAGCATCGGGAAGTTGTGTCAATAGCTTTATGTAACCTGCCTTCCCAGGATTACAAAGAATTAATGAGATTTCAATCCAATTTTGTCTTACTGGAAAATATGCATCCTTTATCACTAAATTCATGTTGCTTCTCCACATGAAAAGACTAGTTCTTTCTTTCCATATACCTAGAATCCTCTTTTATTCATGTTTTAAAAACATGTGCATTGTACAGTAACAAGAAGGGCAGCAATGCTTAGGTTGAACTACTAGCTTCTTGAAACTGCTTCAGAAAAAAAAAAAAAAAAAAAAAAAAACAGTAAATAGTAAATATAAACCTTAACTATAAAATGTCCTAAGACTACTAAGCCTACTCCTTGCCATTCAGTCAAGATTGAACTGAGATTCTTAGTAACTAAAAAAGTTTAGTGGACAGTATTTTTTGAGATATTTATAATGGTCAGAGTACTGGTGGTTGGAAGAAAAAGAATACATGTTTCTATCTATAGAGATATTCAAAAGTATCACACAATTATCAAGTACTTATATTAAAGTGACAAAACTAAATGAAATGTTTTACTTGTTCTTTCTGTTCCTTCAAAGAATTCTTCTTTCTCCTTTCCTTATGGCAAATTCCTTCATTCACTGATGAGCTGCATCTAATCTCTTTGGCTGTCACGAAGGAAAGGGAAACCAACTGAAAGTCAAACAAAACTTGAATTCCATATTTATATAATAAAAATTACAATTATAGACCCTGAACTGTGAATTTTCCTTAATTCCATATGTTCTGCTGTTTTCCACTCTATTTGTACTCTATTGTCCTGTGGCTATCTAAACTCTGAGCTTCCCTGCCTCTTATTAAATAAACCTTAGTCTCCAGAACTTCAGGGGTAGAAGAGAGTCTTTTCAATGCTAAGTATAGACTTTAGTTACTCCTAAACAGAATACCAAAACAGACATAATGTTTTGTAAAAGGGCATAGAATTGATTTGGGAAACATCCATTTGCTATTTTATTAAATGTGTCTGAATTATGAAGAATTATCTATAAATAACCTAGATAATTCGGAAAATCCCCAAATGATTAATAGCACAATTTTAATTGAAAAATGTATGGAAATAATACATAGTGAATGTTAGGATTAAATTCTGGTATCTGCCCCTGGACAAAAGTCTGTTTATGGTATTTACCTGGTTAACAGAAAATAGCAATTAAAAAAAAGGGAGGGGGGAGGGGAGAAAGCAGAATGGCTTCAAGGAGGTTGCAGGCTACTGAATCAAGCTGACCATAGTATGACATCCACGGAACAGTTCACTTACTAGTAATGAAAATGAAATTTGTACTTAGCAAGATTGATAGCTGTCACCTCACTTCGTACTTTAACAAGTCTGCTGACATACAAGTGGCCCACATGAATGAAAAAAGTCTGATTTCACAGAGAGATAGGCCATCTAGAAAATTGCTAGGAGAGACAGCAGTCAAGCAGCCAACATACTCACTATTTAATGGGGATTCAGACTGTCTATTGAAACCATGGACATGTATTATAGCAGCTCATTATTCACATTTCAAATTATCTATAAGAGAGTGTCTTCACTACTCTGATTAAACTTTCAGCTAGTTTTCATTTCTGAAATAAATTAGGGGTGAAGTGTAAAATACTTCAAAAAGGAAAACAAGTAAAAGCCTAGATATAAGGGAGATTATTCATATGAAGTTGCTTCTCCTATATGACTACATTTTTATAAGATATTTCTGGAGACAGTTATGAAAGGACTATAGCTTAAACATGAATTTAATATGGTCCCAGCACATGTTTTCTTAATTTCTTTTCCAACCTGAAACACCCTTTATTTCAAGGGAAATCAATGTAGGTCAGATTTTACTTTTTCTAGTTCTTACTATCCCCCACTAGTAATCTTAAAAATGATTCTATTTTTGAAGTAATCTAAAGGTCGTTTCAAACAAAATGCTATAATTCAAATGGGTTTGAAGCAAAAAAAATTATCACACACACACACACACACACACACACACACACACACACCTTATCTCTATATCTTTCTTTTCCTCAGTTGTGAAATGAACCAAGAGAGGATGTTCAGATTCCACAGCCCAAAGCTATACTGCCAGAGACTTAAGTCCCAGAAGGTAATGATGACAACAACATTTCAGTTTTCTTAAAATGTTTGTCCTTAAACTTTGGAAACATTAGTCTGAAAAGATGCCTTCTCCCCTCCATCTATTGGAAGATATGATTTTAATTCTAAATTAATGATGCTTGGGAAAAAGATGTAGGTGGGCCAAAGTGAAAAATATATATGTTATATAAGTATGTATGTACATTAATTATATTATTTATCTATCATATATCCATCTATCGTCTATCTACCTATCATCTATGTATCTATCTAGAAACACACACCCATACATGTTGCTATTGACTGAAATATGTCCTCCTAAAATTTATATGCTGAAGCCCTAACCCCTAGTATGATATTTGGAGATGGAGCCTTTGGAAGATAATTAGGTTGAAGTGATGTCATAAAGATGTGGCCCTCAAAATTGGTTTAGTACCCTTTAAAGAAACTTGCTCTGTCTCTCTGCCATGGAATGACACAGTGAGTAGGCAGTTGTCTACAAGCCAGGAAGAAAGCTCTCACCAGAATTCAACCATGCAAGCAATCCAATCATGGACTTCCCAGCCTTCAGAATTATGAGAAATTAATTTCTGTTGTTTGAGCCTTTAATTTTAGGAAATTTCTTTTTTTATATATATATCAGCCTAAGTACGTGTGTGTGTTTATGTGCAGGCACATGCACACATCTTCACATAAAACTATCAATTTTACAATGGTTTGAATGATTGTATCCTCCCCCATATCCAGATGTTAAAACCTAATCCCTATCTGATGATATTCAGAGGTGGGGCTTTTGGAAAGTGATTAGGTCATGAAGGCAAAGTCCTCACAAATGGGATTAGTGCCCTTATAAAAGCGGCCCCAGAATGCTTCCTCACCCTTCCAACATATGACATAGCAAAATGAGTTGTCTATGAAACAGAAAGTAGGCTCTCACCAGACACTAAATCTGCTGGCTTCCTGATCTTAGGCTCCCAGCCTCTAGAACTGTGAGACAAATTTCTGTTGTTTATAAACCACCCAGTATATGGTACTTTGTTACTGCAGCTTGAATGGACTAAGACACTTTCCTACTTATACCTCAAAATAGTGTCCTGCGATTTGAGATGTTAGGATCTACTGTAATAAAGGAATTATATTTCCAGGCTATATAGAGTTGTAAATGAGAACACCAAGAAGGTTAATATGATAGTTAACAACTAGAGCTATATAAATCACCAACTTTTGTCCGCGATTGTCACAGTCCGGCACGTAATCATTAGTATGTAGCTTTCAAAATCTCTGCCATTTTAGGTTTATATTTACCTCTTTGGCAAAAGAATTCTGACAGAGTCCTACAATTGATCTCTGTATACACCTATAAAAATGTATAATAAGAAATATCAAAATCTAAACATGTGTACTAAATGATTAATTTTAAATATCAAATATATTCTCAAAGTGAATTTAGAACAATTCTGACTAAAAAGTAGAATTTTACAGTATACATTGATCATTTGAAAACTTTATTTTAAAACTAACTAGACTCGTAAAATAGAACCACTAAGCAATAGAATTCCCTTTTGCATTTTTGATAAGTTATGTCCATAACAGATAAAATTGTGGGTGAACAGTGGGACAAGGAACATGATTTACATTTGTTAAAGGGAATATTAAACCAGAAAATATTTCTCCTCCAAGTATGCATTTTAGTTCCATGTTTAATTAGCTAAAGAAAAGTACACACACACACATACACACACAATTTAAAATTGCAATAAGGATTTTATTATTTCATGTATTAACTTTTTATTAACTATTAAAATAAGTACCCTGATTTTTACCATATCATCAATCAGCTATGTTTCTTGTGACTTAGAATTTTATCATCAATTCAATTACTGTCACCATTCCAAATTCTCAGTTATTTAATAATTGCTTTTCTTAAAGCATGTTCTAACTTCAAAATTTATGTTTATTACTTTTATTACTGTTGAAATATTCATATAAATTCTCAAACTGAAAGAATCTAGGAAATAACAAAGGAACATATTTACAACACTCTTTGTCAATTAAACCCTTCAAAATGATTTAAAAACAAGTAAATACCTAATTAATGAATTCAGTCAGAGATACCTTCCCAAGAGATTTCTACTCTTAAACACCAAGAAAATACACTATGAAATAATCGTTTATTTATATATTGTCTCTAGACAAATAAAAATCTACTTTTAACTTACATTTTTAAAAAATGAATTTACTTAAATGGATATATTTAATTCTCCAACAGTGAAGCTAATAAGGAATTTCAAAAATAAAATCACTTTACTTATAAAACTCATTTTTAAATAGTATTTTAAATAATGCTTCTCTGCTTATAAGGGGCAGTTCATGACTGATATTATAAACTGTTAAGTATTTTATATTTTGTTTAAAATGTAATTGAACTCTTACACAAATATATAGTATAATCAGACATACTTTTTTTTCAAACACAAACTACTGGATAAAAAAATCATAGATTGTCATGGGAAATAAAATATGGAGACTACAGTTAAGAAATTAAGTAAGAGATGTAAAAAGCAGGAAGTAGATTCATAGCATTGACATTTGGAGGGAACCAATGGATTTGAAAGATATTTAGAGAAGAAAAAAAAAATAAAAGCATGTTCAGGTATTAAAAAAAGAAAGGAAAAAAGAAAAGGAAAACATGAAATTTCAGGATGTCTATGAACAGTCTTTTACTACTGATGATTTACTTATTTGGAGTAAAAGATACTGAAGTATCAGGTATGTGACTGGCTTTCTAACTTGAGGAGAGCAGAAAAAGTAGTGGTCAAAATGAATTCTGGAACAAGACTATGTAAAGATGATCAAGGCCTCACTACTTACCAGATATATGACTTCGATCAAGAGTTGTTTTATATCAGTTTCTTCAGTTGGTAAATGAAGATAATAACTGTACCTATCCCAAAGATTAATTGAAAGAATTAAAAATATTAATGTGTTTATAGCACTCAACACAGTATCTGGTGGATACATGCTCAATAAATTTTAGCTATCGTGGCATATCATTCACTGTGATAGGAAGAACAGATCTGAATAGGATTAGTCTACGTTGAGTTTGCTTTTAAATACACATTGGGGATGCTTTTGGGATATCATAGTGAATATCTTTTAAAGCATGGGTCCCTGACCCCTGGGCTGTGGACCGGTATTGGTCCATGGCCTGTTAGGAACTGGGCTGCACAGCAAGAGGTGAACAGCAGGTGAGCGAGTGCAGCTTTATCTGTATTCGCAGCTGCTTCGCAGCGCTAACATCACCGCCTCAGCTCTGTCTCAGATTATCAGGCATTAGCTTCTCACTGGAGCGCTGTTCCCTGGTATCAGAAAGGTTGGGGACCACTGTTCAAAATCAATTACATATGCTACTTTGTATTCCTAAAGTATGATCTCTATTGGGGATTGAAATATGCAATTAACAGTAAAGAGACAGTAACTATAGTCGTAGAAGTATAAGAACTTTTTTGGAAAATAGGTGAAAGGCAAGATGGAAAAGAGGAAAGCTTGGGTGAGAATACCAAGAGAAGCAAAAATATAAGTGACAGAATGAGGACACTCATCATGCAAGTAGATGAAGCAAGCCAAAGAGTGAGTATTAGAAAATGAAAAATCTCTGACACATATACGTGGTGGAAATCACATTTTAAAATGTAAAAATTCAGTAAAAGGTGAGGACCAAGAAATAGGTATTAAACTTATTTGAGAATAAAAAATAAAAAATAAAAATGTTGGCAACTTCGGGAAGAGCAGTTTCTATCCAGTAGGGGTGAGGAATGGGAGGCAGATGGGTATGGGGTGAGAAACGTATGGAAAATGAGGAAGTCGGGATTCTAAGTCGAGATAGCTATTTTTAAAAAGTTTTGTTAAACAAAGTAAATGCGACACCAAGAATGAGAATAGTGAGGAAGAACTGATTTTTTTTCTACGTTTAATACATTTCAAAATTTAAGAGATTTGTACACCTTTTTAAAAATGGGACTGATATGTAGCCTATTAAGAGGTGGAGGTGAATAAACATAAAGAAAAAAGGGTGGAGAAAAGTCTTTGAGGACGCGAGAGTGTTCTGCACAATCACAAATACAAAGATCAGCCTCAGACAGAAAGCAGACCCTACATACATTATTAACTGGAGAGGAGGAAAGGATCAGTGTAATCAGTGTGAAATGAGTTCAGATATAAAGTCTTCTGTCTTCCCTGTGAGAAAGGAAAATTAATGACCCTTAGAATGAAGTCTAAGAAGCACAGTTGAAGGTTTGAGGTTCAAATACTCACTGTAACAGGAAAAACATGACAAGTTTGTATCAAGAAAAACAGTAACCTGTTCCAGTAATGGAACTTTACTTGGAGCTTGAACATGTTGCTTACAGATGATCTGGGACATTTGGTCACAAATGTAAACATCTTCTAAGCAAACCAATTAAGTCACTCAAGAGCTCTCTGGACAAAAATAATACCAAAAGGAACTATTCCTTCCACTGACAGATGGGTGCACCAGTGCTTACAGATTGGCTTCTTGTGCCTAAGATGAGTATCGGGGATTTTAGCATTTCAGATTCCTACTTGTCCCACTAGCTGGCTACCTTTGTGCACTGATTGAACTGCTCAGTTGTCACAGGGGAATCCTCAAAGGACTCCACACTTTATTCTCTCTAACTTGCAAATATTTCCAGTTTCTCCAACCAGGCTTTGGGCTAGGTGACAATTCTCCTTCTTGTCTGACTCATTTTTTATCCAGCCAGTTTTCTGTCAAAATCAATCTATTTTACTGGTCATCTGGTCACCAACTTCAATCTACTCTATGTGATAAATAACTTGGAATAGAGAGGTAGATTTCATGTTAACATAAGATTTTTCACTACTGACAGGAAACCAGTGTTATAGATTTTCAATATGTCATCTCCCTTGTAATATAGCTAATAAAACAGCACTCAGCCTAATATATTTAATCATAGTTTAGTGGCTGACAGTTTTTGGTATCAACTTTAGATTCTTATTTCTCAGGAATACCCCTCAATATTTCTTAATATTAGTTTTCATTTTTTTTTTAAGGAATGATGAATGGTTAGCTCTTATAGCATAAGATTTGGATCAACTGTCATTTCACATCTTTTTCTTTAATTGTACATACTCTTCAATGAATATAACATAATGTATGGAAAATAATGAATTGCCCAATTTCCTTTATTGTTATTCATTAAATGGTAATGTATTCTTTTATTATGTTCCTCCTTTGGTAATTTTTATCTTGTTTTCATTTTGATTTTGGCAGTAAGGTATGGAAGGTAAGAAGAAAAAATAAATTATCTTTAAACAAAATCTACTAAAAAACTGAAAACAACTTTCCAAGCATTTACATTTTAAAGAATGTTAGAGAATATTTTTTGGCTAATATTGGAAAATGCCACAAGAATGTTAAGCAAATAAATATATTTTTAAGTAAATATAAATTTAAGGGGTTAAGAATAAATTAAGGGGCTGAAGAAGATTTGGGGTGATTTTAGTCAATTAAATATTAGAAGCAGGGAGAGACACAGAAGATTTAGAGTACTTAGAGATTTTAAGAGAGTTGGAAAATTTGGCTAATGATGGAATAATCAAGGAATTCACTTGAATACTGGATAATACAGAGCAGAATGGGCCAGGAGAAACCAGGACAAGGCATTTTTTTCTGAATAGAATTCTCTTATAGCTTAATTATGGCCCACTTAATTTCATAAAGCGAAGGGGACATCCTTTATCTTACTAAAAAAGGAATGAAAATGGCTTTAAGATTCCTCCTAACTCATAGGTTCTGTGTTCAGAATTCAGGTAAATTGAGTTTAAAAGTTTAACAGATTTAGGAAGACATGACCAGGCCTACACAAGCAGCAAGGGTGTTAGAAAGGAAATCAAGGGAAATAATCATACTGTTGAGCACTGTTTTTTTCTTTCCTCAATGTTTTTATGTTTTGTTTTTCGTTGTCGTTGTCCTTTTAGTGGAAAGAGCGTACGAGACATATGGTTTTAATGTGGCATGATACTTTAGAGCTGCGCTGCTCTAGGATGAAACAGTGGCTAAATGGTTTTATTTTCCTTAAAAAAAAAAAAAAAAGCACTGAGGAAAAAGGGAACTAAAGATATTTTTGGAATGTTCATTTAATCGAACAATTCTTTATATATTTTAAATAGTATGATTTCTATTATAGTTTATATAGTATATTTCAAACATGTTTTCTGAATGCTTCACCATTTATCTTTGACATTAAGTATTTATTTTCAACATTTATAGGCCTGAATGATCAAGATACATAATGGCCACTTAGAAAAAAGTTGTGAATGTAACTTAAATAGATGAAGAACAATTTTAATAGACTTAAAATGAGAAACACATTAGTGAGTCTTTGGAAATCTAAAGAATATATTCATGTACTGTATTGAGATCAATATAAAAATCAATTTTATTTGTATACCTAGTAATTAAAAATTCCAAAATAAAATTAAGAAAATAGTTCCATTTACAATATCATCAAAATAAAAAAATATAGGAACAAATTTAACGGTGCAAGATTTATATACTAAAACCTATAAAATATTGTTTAAAGAAATTTAAAAAATGATATAAGATAGAAATAAATGGAAGGTCATGCTACATCCATTGCCTAGAATATTTAATATTGTTAAGATGGCAATACTCCCTAAATTAATCTTCAAATTCAATAAAACACCTATCAAAAGCATAGCTTTTTTTCCTTTTTTCAGAATATGACAAGTTTATCTTAAAATTTATGCAGGTTGCAAGGAACTCAGAATACCAAAAGCAATCCTAAGAAAGAACAAAGTTGTAGAATTCATACTTCCCCACTTTGAAACTTACTACAAAGTAAAAGTCATCAAGACAGGATGGTACTGGCATATAAATTAACATATAAATGAGTGAAGTGGAATATTGAGTCTAGAAATAAAAGCTATACATTTCTGGTCAATTGATTTTTAACATGGATGTCAAAAAATTTAACAAAGAATAATCTTTTCAATACATATTTCTGGAACAACTGTATACCAATGTGGCAAGAATAAGGTGGTGCCTTTCCTACACTAGATACAGAAACTAATTCAAAATAAGCTATGGACTATATGTAGGAGTCAGTACTAGAAAACTTTTAAAAGAAAATACAGGAGTAAATCTTCGTAATCCTGGGTTAGGTAAAGATTTCTCAAATACAACAGGAAAAGCTCACAAATGACATGATTAAGATAGATAAAATGGACTATATTAAAATTTTGAAATGTGCTGTGAAAAATTTTGTCAAGAAAGTGAGAACTTTTATTCAGAATATAAATAAAAGAATAATCCTACAACTCAAAAATAAAAAAAGAATCTAATTTAAAATAGGCAAAAGATTTGAATAGATATTACTCCAAAGATATACAAAAAGATAATAACCATGTGAATATGTGCTCACTATTTGGCATTAGGGAAATCTAAGGGAAAAGAAGAAGTATATATCATTTCCCACCCAATAGGATGGCTATAATCCAAAAGGCCAGTGATGGTGAGGTCGTGTAGAAATTAGAACACTCATACACTGTTGGTGGGGCTATATAATTGTGCAGCCACTTTGAAAAATATTCTGGCAGGTCTTCAAGATGTTAAACAGAATTACCATATGAACAAAAAAATTCGCTCCTTGAAATATAATTAAAACATACATCCACACAAAACTTGGTACACAAATGTTCAAATCATCACTGTTCACAATAGCTAAAAAGTAGAAACAATCCAAATGCTCATCAACTGATGAATGGATACATAAAATGTGGTATATCCTTATTATATCTGGAAGTTGCAATTATATAAACTATTGATGTACATATTCTCGTACAAATATCTCATATCTAACAAATTGAATAATATTCTTCTTTTCCAAGATAAAAATCTCCCAAGAAGCTAAAATTTTCTCTCTTGTATATTCCAATTTTTCAAATTATAAATTCCATAAACTCAGGCATTGTGGCTTCTAGAATATTGCTTTCATATGTGAATATGTTCAGTAAATTATTGCTAATTGCCTCCCTTATATTCAGATATTTTTAAGTAAAATTGAGCAAAGTAAAGATTTCAATCATCTTCAATAAAGATAAAATTGCTTGGAGTTACATGGCAAATTAGTGCAAGAGAAGACAAAATACTGGGGCAAATGAAAGTGACAAAGCATTGTTCTTGGATGAAAGTTAGCTAAAATATAAAATTTAGTTAACAAATCTTATATCCTTCTCTGTGCTTATTAAATAATGAAGAAAGATGCAAAGTAATATGATAGCAAATTTTAAGTAATTTATGTAGAAATAAATTCCTTTCTCTAAGCCATTTCATTCATTTGGCAAGCAATTATTCCATATTTTACAAAAATTAAGTATTTCCATGTTTCTCCCTCAAATAGCAATAAGCCAACATGACACTAAGATCCTATTATCTCATATGCAACCAAGAGAAAAAATATAAATGTCTTTAATACTCTACAACTTAAATAACAGATTGATGTTTTGATATTTAATTGAAAAAATATATAAATCTTACTCTATAAACATAGCTTTTCATTCACCTTTAATTCCAAAAGATGTAAATAATTTTATATGATAAATGGATATGTCTGTTGCTTATATTTATCATACTAATTAAAAACAGAATGATAGCCATTTGGAAAATAGTTGTAAACATGATACATTTTTTGGTATTCATCAGCATCTAGGCAAGTTAATTAATGAAATATATTTCATTAATATATTTACATTATTTAAAATTCTTACAGTTTGAATTTTATTTAACTAGTAAGATTAAACAAATATATTTACTGAGCAACTGCTAAACATAGGATGCAATAATAGGGAGAGGAAATGCTTAAAACATTAGAGGATTTATATATAATCCAAACGTGAGATGACAGAAGTACACAATTATCTAGAAGCAAAAGAAAGTAGCCTGCCAAAAAAGTAATCCAAGTATTAGCCTGGTATAAAGATGGAAAATCTATTCTGTTTAAGAAAAATTTTTAAAAATAAAGCATATGAGGTACTATTTAAAGAGACTCTGTCCACTTATTTCCTTACTTAAAATTCAGAGGCAGAAAATTAAATAAATCTTATTTTATAGATTATATTATGGCATATTCATCATTATTTGATTCATAATGTTTTATATAATGCCCTGTATAAAGTCAAAGAAAGTCCTAAAATGTATCTCTCTGATCTCTTAGTCCAGAAAGGCTTCCACTGGAAATTAAGAGATAGTGAGTTAGAGAAAAGAAAACATGTTAAATGAAAATGGTATTAACAGCTCCCACTCCACAGCCTCCTCAAGCTAAGCTCTCACCTATTTCCCCAAAGAGTGTGATTTTTGAATGGAGTTTTACACCTTGATTGCTTTACCCTCTTTGGGCCTCTTTTCATATTCATATATGAAATTCACTTTTTCTCTTTCAGTGTTTTTAGCATTTTACTTCAAAGGATCAGTATCAGTATTGTGCACTTAATAGCAGATGACTTGTTCATGACATATACCTGATTTAAAGATTAAATAATTTTAACATTCTATGGAATTCATACTTAAAGAACATTTTGCTTACAGAAAGACTCCTAAAGAAATCTGATTTAAACAATTACATTAAAATGTATGAGGTTTTGTTTTCCTATTACAGTCTTTATTTCTGATCTCATCTGCACTTTATATGTTTTGAAAAAAAAAAAATCCATGGTGGAATTTATGTTGAATCAACAACACTACAATCCCATTGTGAGAGGAAGATGCTATAGTTAGGATAGAAATCTGTGTTAAAAACAGAACACAAAGTCTTCACATGGTTTAAGATATATATCAATACCTAATATAAGTACCTTCTATATCTTATACTTATTGTACACACAAAAGTATCATATATGTGATATATCTAAACCTAATATACAATTATAAAACAAATGTTAATCTTCCTTTATCCTCAAGCTATATTCTTCTAACAATTAATTCATTTTATGACTTTTTAGACAATTTCATGTATAACCCAACCTACTGAATTGTCAGATTATGCAATGAGAACAAAGAATACTTACTATCTTCCTGATGAATACAGGGACCAGGGCAAGTGATCTTTGTTAACAAAAGGACAAAGAAAGTACTAAGAGAGTTGCTAAGAGAGTGTCTTTTGTTACTATACGAGGAAATTCCATTGTCTATGGTCATACCTAATATTAGAATCAGAAATTTGTCTGAAAAACTATCAAGTAAATCTTATAAACCTATATAAATGCATGAATTTGAATCAAAGTTTTAACTTAAATGTATGCATTATGAACTTGAGTTTTATGGATATGGATATGCATTTTAATTAGTCCCAGCTTAATTAACTTATGAATCTTGTAAGAGGATTGTGTTTTTTTAATCTAAAAAAATTAGTTGTATTTTTCAGGGATGTAAACAAATGAAAGCAATGATACATAAATGGTTTTGATCATCTATATTAAACTAGAATAACAGGTTTAAATTTTAATTAACTTTAAAAACAAATGTTTATTTTGTCCTTTAATATACTGAGCATCATTTTCGGTACTAGAAATACAAGAAAAAGAAAAAGTAAGTACTTCTTAATGAATAGTTTCCACGTATAAGACATAAGAAAAGTGTTTTGTTTTCTGTAAACAAAGTACTTTAATGAAGATAAGAGCTAGACAGAAATGTATTCATCAACTCAATTTATAAGTATTTGTATGTGACTCTTATGTACTGGAGATACACTAGTGTACAAGACAAGTAAGTTTCCTTTCTTAAGTAATAGATATAGATAGATAGACAGACAGACAGATGACAGATCAGACAATGAAAACTGAAATGCAGCAATTTAATAGACTAATATATAAGTATTTCTCCACCTTTATTAAGATATAACTGACACATAACATTGTGTATATTTAATGTAGAACCTGTTGATTTGATGCACTTATATATTGCAAAATATTTACCACCATAGCACTAGCTAACACCTCCATCACATTGCAAAATTACCATTTCATTTCTGTCATAAGACACGACCTACTCTTTTAACCAGTTTCAAGTATTTAATACAGTATTATTAGCTATAATCACTATGCTGTACATTAGATCTCCAGAAGTTATTCATCTTATAACTAAAAGTTTGTGCTCTTTGAGCATCTCCCCACTTCCTCAAACCCCCAGGCCCGGTAACTACTAGTCTAGTTCTATGAGGTCAGCTTTTTGAGTCTACATAACAGTGATATCACATAGTATTTAGTTTTTCCTCTGTCTGACTTAGTCTACTTAACACAATGCCCTCAAGGACCACCCATGTCACAAATGGCTAAAATTCCTACATTCTCATGGCTAAAAAATATTCCATTGTGTGTGCATGCACACATGCACATGTCTACGTGTGTGCAACTCACATATCTTCCTTTATTCATTTATCCATTAATGGTTACTTAGGATGTTTCCATATCTTGGTTTTGTGAATAATGCTGCAATGAATACAGGAATTAAAATATTTCTTCGAGATCCTGTTTTCCTTTGGATTTATACAGAAATGAGATTGCTAGATCATACAGTAAGTCCATTTTTAATTATTTGAAGCTCCTCCATAATGTTCCCTATGGTGGCTGCACCAGCTTATGTTCCCAACAATAGGGCACAAGGGTCCCCCTTCTCCACAGTCTCGCCAACACCCCTATCTCTTGTGGTTTTGCTTTGCTTTTCCCTAATGATTAGTGACGCTGAGCACCTTTTTATGAACCTGTTAGCCATTTCTATGTCTTCTTTGGAAAAAATTTTTTTTTATTCAGTTCCTCTGCTTATTTTTAATCAGAATTTTTATTTTTTGTTATTGAGTTGGATGAGTTCCTTACATGTTTTGGATATTAACCCTTTTTCAGATATACGGTTTGCAATATTTTTATTCCATCAGTAGATTGCTCTTTCATTTTGCTAATGGCTTCTTTTGCTATACAGTAGCTTTTTAGTTTGATGCAGTCCTACTTCTTTATTATTGCTTTTGTTGTCTTTGCTTTTGATGTCAAATCCAAAAAAATAATTTCCAAGACCAATTTCAAAGAGCTTGTCTACTATGTTTTCTTCTAGGAATTTTATGGTTTCAGGGTTTGCATTTAAGTCTTTAATACATTTTGCATTGATTTTTCTGTATGATGTAAAATAGGAGTCCAGTTTTATTATTTTCCATGTGGCTGTTCAGTTTTCCCAACACCATTTACTGAAGAGCTTTTCCTTTTCCCATTGTGTATTCTTAGCTCCTTTGTTGTAAAACAATCGGTCACATATTTATGCATTTATTTCTCAGCTCTCTGTTCCATTGATTATATCTGTTTATTTTTGCACCATAATGTTTTGATTACCATAGCTTTGCAATATAGTTGGAAATCCAAAATGTGATGCCTCTGGCTTTGCTCTTCTTTCTCAGGATTGGGTCAGCTATATTTGGAGACTTTTGTGGTCTTATACAAATTTTGGAATTATTTGTTTCACTTATGTCAAAAATTTCATTGAAATTTTAATAGGCATTGGGTTGAATTTGTAGATTGCTTTGGATAATATGGGTATTTTTAACAATCTTAATTCTTTAAATCTTGAGCACATTTATTGTGCTTTCAATTTCTTTCATCAGCATTATGGTTTTTAATGTATAGATATTTTACCTCCTTGGTTAAATTTATTCCTAACTAGTCCCTTCTTTTTGATGCTATTAAAAATGGGCTTTTTCTTAATTTCTCTTTCTGATAGATTTTGTCAGTATATAGAGGTCAAACATATTTTTTATATTGATTTTGTATCCTATGATTTTACTGAATTCATTTATTAGTTCTTACAGATTTTGGTGGTGTCTTTAGGGTTTTCTATATATAAAATTACGGCATCTGCAAACAAAGACAATTTTATGTCTTCCTCTAAAATTTGGATGCCTTTTATTTTTTTTTCTTGGCTAGTTGCTTTGACTAAGACTCTGTTGAATAAAAGTGGTAAGAGTGGTCATCTTTGTCTTGATCCTGATCTCAGAGGAAAAGCTTTCAGCTTTCTACCATTGTGTAAGATATTAACTGTGGACTTGACATATATGGCCTTTATTATGTTGAGGTACCTGCCTCCTATATTCAATTTGATGAGAGTTTTTATTATCAAGATTTGCAGATAAACTGAATATTGGATAATAAACATTTTAATCAGAGGTGGGAAGGAGTAAAATTTAATCAGAGTAAGTCACATATTTTTTATTTAAGAGACTGGCTAGTGACAGTGTTTACTAACATAGTATAACTTTAAGACTGGTAGGTTAGAAAATAATGAAGTTCAATTTTGTTAATTTTAAGATGTCTTTTATATATTAAATTTGAAGTGACAAATATACAATTAGATATATTCATTTGGAGTTCTTGATAAAGATGAGGACAGGAGAATATAGCTGGAAATAATCGCTTTTCTAATGTTGGTATGAAATTTTCCACAGTGGTACCTGACATTCCAAATACATTTTAAATGCAATCTAAAATTTTAGACTAAGTGAACTTTGAAGAACTTAGCTGGAAAAATCAGTTTTTTTTAAACTGCATTTTATCATTTTAATGGCTTTCAGTGTGATACAACAACGTAGAAAAACATCTTAAATTTATCCCAAAATATACTTGTTACATATTAAAATAGATGATTATTAAAATTTCTCATACAGGAATGTGAGAAAACAAAAAAAAGATGACACAATAGTTAGGTAAATGTTTATATTTTCATATCAATTTTGTATACACAAACACATATGCTTTCTTAGATTCTGATTCTACTTAAATTAGTAGAATTTTGACTCTGCAACTGACATTTTATTACCATAAATTCTACTCGAAATGATAATTCTTGTTATGTAGTCAAGTTTCTTTAAGATCAGAACTCTAATAACTAAATTGTATAAAGGTCTTTTATTGCTTCTGAGTATTAAATCTCATTTCTTGTCTGCATTTGAAATGTGGTTTCCAAAGCATGATGTAATGTGCACAGTATGAAAATAATGTGGTTATGATGATTGCCTTACGGTCCATTTATAGCCTGTCTTACAACTCAGTGCATTTCCCATGGAATTCACTCAGCATTAAGCTCTCAGTTTTTTATCAGGTATCACCATAAAAATCATCCACGTAAAAATTATTTTTCATGATTTGTAAGACTATTATTTTCTTCAACAACAGAAATGTGTGAAAATATATTTTTCCTTTTTTTCTTCTAATCTCTGAAATACTCTGAAAGTAAACAAATAAATATAACTCAATTTAAAATTTGCTGAGCAACTTTAATATTTGCATTCTGTATTTCACTATAGTATTATTTATTATTTATTTACTTTTAATGGCAGGCTTATCACAGAGGCCAGATATGTAGGGATATATACCTGGATACTTTTTTTTGATACTATACTTCTTGAAAGGTTCTAAAAGAATTTCTGCATCTGGGAAAATTCTCTATAAAGCTGTTATGTAATTCAAGGTGAGAAAAGACACTGTCAATGTCACCTTTTTGACAACAAATTATTCTAGTCCAACTAGTTTGATAAAAATCTTGATATTTATATAATCCAAAGTCGTAAGAAAGTGAGTTGCAAATAGAAGTCAATTAAATAGTTTAAGTGTGGAATCTTTATTTTTAGCAAGGAAAACAATGATATAAAATTAAGAATAGAAGGAAACTGAAAGTATAAACATTCGAGGTTAGAATGTGTCTAGAGATGAGCCCACCTGAATGGTTCACCTTTGGGTACCACAACACTAGTACCTGCAGAAACTGTTAGCTTACGATGCTCACAAAATTCTCTTTTTCAATATTATCTGTAGCCTTTGGAGCATTTAGAGTACAACATAAATTATACTTTTTATATCCATTGTTTCTTAGAGATTCATATAAAAGCAGAGCCTGATACTAAATGAGGAAAAAAGATAAAGAAAAGCTACTGCAAGCATTATTATCAAAGTTAACACCGAGTCCTACTGGTGTTTATTCCTGTTCCAGAGCCTCTGAGGAGAATAAAATGCTTCTCAAAATCATAAACCTTAGGATTGACCTTGAAAAGAATTTATCTACCAGATCATCTTCCCTCTGGCTGACATGTGCCTCCAGAGGTGTTCACTCAAGTATACATGGACAGAACAAAAGTGCAGGGAAGAGGCGAGTCACAGTCTCTATAAAAGACTTGGTAATGGAAGGTCAGTGAAATAACCTGGCTGTACCTAGTACAAAAGCTGTCTTTGATATTCGTCATCTCCTTCTTCTACCACTCGTTCTAAATTGTCCCCACTACCAGTCATAAATGTCTAATGACAGGACTCCTGCAAGTTTCCGCACCACACAAGAAATATAAGTAGAGAAGGTGAAGTTACAGGTGGCATATACTTGCAGTGAGATACTTTAAAAAACCATCCCCTGCAACCATAGTTGAAATTAGAAGTGAGGTCAAAATTGAATGTGTGATGACATTAGATGCATTAATTAGGAATGGGCTTAAGTGGTTACAAACATCAAGGGTTTCAGGTTGCTTGGTTAATAAAGTAGTGTTCCTTAGTCAGCATTTTATCCTTATTGTCCTCTAGTTCTTGGGACTTAGTAAATAGTCATTTGAGAATTCTTGAAAGAACACTCAAATAAATAACTGGTCTTCCCAAATATCCAAACTATTTCTCTTTCACATCTTCTGTCCTTCTATTTCTGGTCCTACTTAAAAAACGCCTGCCTCTTCCTTTTATCTCACTCTGTAGTACATTCCTTGCCATGCTTTTCAGATTTGCCACCATTTCTTCGCTCTCAGATAAAGAATAGAAAATAAAATCATATACACAGAATTGGATCATGTTACCTCTTGTAAAATAGTCTTTAAGCTCGTTTTTTACAGTATGAAATACCAACTGCTTTGGATCAAAAATGAGGTCATTCACAATCTAGGAATTATCTATAATGTCCCTCTAAATCATATTCTAATATCCTGTGTTCCAATAACATAGAACTAGTAAATCCTTTTCAAAAGCATACATTTTACATGCTGTTCATTGTCTAGGATGTATTTATCTGCCTTGTTAGTGTGAAAAATACTACAGAAGACTCTAGGATAAAAATTAATTTCTTTTTAAAGTATTTTCTTATTTCTGTAGTAGTCATTTATGCCACAAGTGATTCTCATTTCATATATGTCTCCTCTTTTCTGTGGCCCTCACATGCCATTTTTCCACAAGTCTGAGAACTTCCTGGGCCAGAACACATTTATCCTGGCAGCATTAATCTTGTTAACTCAGAGGAAAAAATGCACTGAGTGAGCCAGTGAGGCAGAGAGGAAGGGAGGCGGAGAAGGAGGATGGAAGAACAGAGAAAATGAAAAAGGCCATAAGCTTTCCCAGAAACACCAATGGTCAAGATGTAATGTATCTACCCATCTATCCATTTATCCATTCACTTATCTATATGGCTACTTCATCCATACATGTTTGTAAATCTTTCATTCTTTTCTCTTGGAAGGTCACACAAAGCATCCTTCTGGCCTCAGAGGTAAAATAATGTCACCCTCTGCATTTTCCAAGTTTTCCATACAATGGAAACATAGACAGATGGTCAGCACCAGAAACACTTGCCTCCATTCCACAATAGATATTAATGGAACTACAGAGAGCTAGAAACCAAGGTGCCCTGTGCGCCGTGAAGGAAGGTCTGGCCATAATGTTTTTAGTCTTCTGAGCATTTCTCTGAGCACTGCACAACTATAGCCATCTGGTGTAAGAATGACAAGAACACTGTGGATGGCTTGGCCTTTTGTCACAGCTCTAATCATCATCACCACCACCACCACCACCACCACCATCACATACACATACATGCACACACGGAACTCCTACCCTGTCACCTCTCATTCATTCTGTCAAGATAGGATGCTTACAAAAAAGCTGCGCTGTACCATGCAGTGGTCTTGCGGCACCTGCATTCCAACATCCTCTTTCTTAATTCCCTTTCTGTTCTGATCTCTAATTGGTCTAATTGGTGTTGAAGTACTTCTCTTACTGTACAGCAAGATTTCACTTCTATTTATTACACTCAGCTCAGCTGAATCTTTTAGGACTGATTTCAGACTGATGACTGAGTCCATATATTTTTCTGGCTGAATTTTCCTGTTGTATTCTGTACCTACCTATCTTGGCTTGCCTACTCAGAGAGTACCAGGTTTCTTCTTTAAATTAACCTAAGATTTCAGATGCTGACTTCTCAATCTCACCCAACCTCTACCACCATCTAACTGGCCAGCTTCAAAACTCTGAAATTTTAATCTTCCTCCTATAAGCCTTACATTCAAATAATGGCAGAGTCTTGTTAATTCTATCTTCTAAATATTCAGTAACCCTGGGATTCACTGTAACTGCTTTTATTAATATCCTTAAACAAAAGTTATTTTATGTGGTGTCTGGCACATTGTAAGCAATCAATAACTGTTGGAAAAAAGAATTAATAATTTTAAAGCCAAGGAATTTATCCTTATGGCTCCATGCTCACCTCCCTCAAATTCTTACACCATTTTTTTTTTTTTTTTTTTTGGCCACAGAATTAGTTTCTACAAGAAAAGGAAAAATAATAAAATGTGTGTGATCTCATTTTCAATGAGTTAAAATCCAAATCCCTTTGCATGGCAGGCTCACCTTTCATTGCGCGCTCCCTATATTTTTTGTTTTATCTTTTGAAGCCCCTATGTAGTTGCAACTGTTCTTTCGTCTTCCTTGGATATTTGTCACCCAGTGAAATTTTATTTTATTCTTTAACACTAGGTATTTCCTCATATAGAACTTCTAAGTCAAATAAGTTTCAAGTGTACACTTCAATAATATGCATATTACATTGTGTGTTCACCACCCAAAGTTAAATTTCCTCTGTCACCAAATATTTAACCTCCTTTACCCTCTTTTACACCCCCCTTCTCTCTGGTAACCACTAATCCACTGTCTGTGCCCATGAGTCTCTGTTTGCTTGTCATATTTGTTGCTTTCAGTTTGATATCCTACATATGAGTGAAATCATAGGTTCTCAACTTTCTCTGCCTGACTAATTTCATTTAGTATAATAATCTCAAGATCAAATCACTTGTCACAAGTGACAGTATCTAGGTTTTTACCCCAAAAGCTTGAAATCATTTATCCACAAAGATATATGCACCCTGATGTTCACTGCAGCATTATGCACAGTGGCCAAGAGGAAACAACCAAAGTGTCCTTTGATAGATGACTGGATAAAAAAAGATATGGTACATATATACAATGGGATTCTACTCAGCTATAAGAAGGGGTAAAATTCTCCTTCATTCTTGCTCTCTAGCTCTTTGTCATTGGTATGAGTTTGGATATTGAAATGGATATTGGTTTCCTTTCAAAGAATGGCATTGAATCTCCTTTAAGTACAATATTGTATTATATGTATATAACTAAAAAGCCAAGAGAAAAGAACAAAGAACATATCTCTGGTTATTATTCATAAATGAGACAAATCTATAAACAGAATTATATATTTTTTAAACAATGTGAAGCAGCACTTTAAAATCTCTTTTCACTCCTTTATAGAAAGAATAGAATCTCCAAAGTTTGTTGGCCTAGACCACAGAGGGATAATCTACTTCTTAAAAAAATAGAATGAACTAGCTGCTAGCTTTTTTCATAGAAGATGATTCTAGAGAGAAAGGAAAGCATACGTCATATAGAATGTCCAACGTGTCAAATACCAACCTTAGATATCACTGGCATGGATAAGTCAGTTAAAGGGAAAAGCCATTTGTTAAATCACTTAGTAAGTGTGAGGTCTTCTGTTAGGTTTAGGAAAAAACAATACAGAATAAAACAAAATAAATGAGAATCCACACCAGCCTTTAGTGAGAACACAATCTTTACAATACTCCTTTGGGACAGATAATATTATATCCTCACAAAAATAAATGACATCCTTGAGGCCACATTTAATAAATGGAAAGGCCATGACAGGAATGCTGGTCTGTCTGTGTCAACAGACCTGTGTTTTGCAACTCATTTTCCTGCATCCTAGAGAAAAATGCAAACAGATGAATCTGCTCTGGCTTGTCCAACAGAAATCTTCTGAGGGAAAATAAGTCAAATTATAACTTAATACATAGGTAACAGAAAGTCATAAAATTTTTGTCTATTAAATGCAAAGTGTGGGATTTTGAAAAAATAGCTAAATTGCTAGATTCATTAGCAATGAAGCTGCTGAAGAAAATAACTGAAATTTATCTTCACTTAGAAAGAATAACCATTTTCTTTGTTTCCTGAAACTCATGTTGGGGATAGTCAATTTTATTTTCAAAGAAGGAAATCACCAGACATGGAAAGGTAGACTTTTTAAAAATCTTTTAAAGAAATAAGCAGGGAAAGCTGGTTTCCTCAAAGGTGGTTGATAAAGGAAAAAAATATATGCAAAATATTCAACCTTGCTGAGATTCACAAAACTAAGAACTCCTATAGGAAAACTAAAAAGCTGATCCTCATGAGAATCCCCTTACTTATCAAGAAAATATGAAGTCTTTTCCAGAACACTAAATATCCATAAAGGGGGAAATACAGCATAAACCTTCCTTTGGAAAAGTTCGCTTTCTCCTGCAATCTTTTATCTTTTCCTATAATACGCAGGCATTATCTGTTCCCCTTAGTTTTTCCAGCTCTCCCCTCCTCAATCATTTCAGTGAGAGTCTTCTCCCCAGGAGTCAGAACAATCCCTTTGAACTATTTCTTTCTTTCATATTCACCCTACACACTGCATTCAGATATGTCATGCTAAATCCCTTTACACACATCAAATGATACTCCTGGCTCATAACTATTTTCACTTTAACCAGGAATTTTTCTCTTGCTAGATATAGACCAAGCACTTCATTTAAACCCAACAGTATGCTAAGGTTATTAATTTACAAATATAAATGGAATGGCAAAAAAAGAAAGGCAGATTTTCTTTACTTTCATTAAACAGTAGTTGAAGAAAGCAAAGAGAAGTATAATTAATAGGATACATGTGCACTTTTTGTCTTAACCTACTTTCCAAATGACTTGTTCAATTAGCCAGATTCTCTTTCATATTTTAACATTTCCAACAAGCATTATTTCCTTTCTTTCTGTCCCCAAATACGCTCGGCTATTAGAATCCTAAAAGTAAACTATAAGTAACTTGTAATCATTTCAAGCTATTTTCCTCCATTTCTGATCCTTTGATATTTTTAGAATGTTAGTTATCACTTATGCCCATAAATTTTTTATTTTTATATTTGTTTACACAATTCAAAGAACCCAAACAGTTCTTCCATATGACCTAAAATTAAAAAAAAAAATTATCAATACCTTACCCCACCATTCCAATTTGCAAAGTCCGCCATCCATGGAAAATCACTTTTCATTTCTCTGTTACTTAAGTCTTACTACTACAGAATAAATACTATTTTGTTTTCTAATATTAGGTAGTATATAACATTTTCAAAATACAAAGAGAAAAATTTAGCTCTTTTATATCATTGCCCCCTTTAATATAATTCCTCCTTTCTAAAATTCATTGTTAAATCAATATTCAATATTTGTGTCATTTTACTAGTAAATGTTAAATGCTAACCTCCATCTTCGCATTTTGTTCTGAAGTTACTAATTTCTTCATCTTTTAACTTAGTTTCTTTATAATCAGCCATCATGAGTAATATGAGACTATGAAAATCTTGCTGCAGGACTCTCCTAATATGCTTAAGAGGTATCGGAGGTACTTGATCCATCCCTTCTTCCCTCCTTAAAGCAAGCTCTTGAGGAGCCCTTAACCCTCTAACCCTCTTACTTTAACTGCATGTGCTGCCCTTCTATTTGGACATTCTCCTCACTCTTAAGAGTAGAAATCTCCTTATTTCTTTTTCATCGCATTTCCTTTGTCCTAGATCCTATTTTTTGTCTTTTCTCCCTTTTCCCATCTCCTTTTTCTCTCCCTTCTTTTCTTTCCCGCTTGCTTGCTTGCTTGCTTGCTTCCTTCCTTCCTTCTATTCATCCATCCATCCATCCATCCATCCATCCATCCATCCATCCATCCATCCATCCATCCTTCCATCCTTCCAGTTTAATCTGTCATTTTTCGGATCACATCCTACCGTAGCTTCCTGATATATGAAGGGTAAGTTTTGAGACATTTCATCTTTGAAAAATAATTTCCCATCTAATACGCAATTGAAACTTTATATAATATAAAGTATATAATAGTAGGTTGAATATAATTTTCCCTTAGAATTTTGATGGAATTCCCCTATTTTCTTCTGTATGCTAGTATTTCTGTTGAGGAACCTAATGCCATTCTGATTCCTAATCATCTTCTTTAGGAACCTGAATTGTCAAAACAGACTTCACCCTTCTCTAACCTATTTCAGACTCTTTGTCAGTGATTTTGTTAAAGTACAGTATTAATCATGTCACTTTCAGTTGTCAGAATCAACCCTTCTTAGGGGAAAGTATACACTCCTTGTTTTTTTTGACACCATTATACTTTGCCTCACCAGCTTCACCTCCTCCCAGTCAAGTCTTACACATTATACCCTGAAATAATATGTATCTTATTTTAACTAGCTGAATATATGAGGTTCCCTTTCACATTTTGTCTTCTGAAGATATAATCCTTCACCCTGGTATACTCTTTGCTCTGGTGTTAGCTTTAATTCCTATCATCCTTCAGGTTCTAATCAACATTTGGTAACTCAACCTTGTGCTACCTCAACACATACATCTCTAAGGCAAAAACTAATGGATTGTGTGGTTATATTTTTCTGTTTATGTCTTTTTTTCTTTCAGTAAATTGGTACTTTCTTTAGAAAAAGACTGTGCTATGACTCATTTAGCATTTTTTCCAAGACCAAGAGAAATGCCTAGATAGAGTAAATATTATCTTTTAATTAAATAAAATAGTACAAATCATATCTTTTTCTCAAGCCCCATCTGACATGCTATTACATCATTGAATTATGATCTTTTATCATTTTCCCATTAAATTCTCACAACTCTCTGAACTACATGTACATATATCACATTTGCCTTGTAATAAACCTACTTTTGAATGCATATAATTAACCAATTAGTAAACATATATATCTCTCTATATATATATAGAGATATATATAGATATATATATTTAGCATATCTTGCACCTACCTAGCAGTCACACAATGAATTGATCTTAAAGAAGTAATAAGAAGAAATAAATAAGATATTTCCTATTTTCAAGCCATCTAACTTTGCTATTCATTTTTGGAATTTGGTATCAATGTAATGAAGTTGATGAGTAACCAGCAATGTCATTGTACCATAGTCTACACATATATAGAACATTAATAAGTCATTTGTGAAACTCGAAGGATGCCAGTATCAGCAAGTATATCTGTCAAATATATTTCATTTAAATTTTTTTGATCTAAATAATTTCTTTTCAGAGATAATCATAAGAAGCTTATTATCCATCCTGAAAAAATATATATCATAAATTAAAAAAAAAAAGAACAGGAAATCAAGTATTTTTGTTAAGTAAGGCCTCTAGCAAAGAACATTTCATCTGTGATTCAATTGTCAGGAAATTATGAGATATAAGACATCTACAGCCCTCTGGCAAAGTATTTCTTATTACTGAGGACAAGAAAAAAAGAACAAATTCTCCAACTTTTAAAAAGCACTAGCTATTTCTTAACTGTTAATTAAGAAAAGAATTAAAAATACATAAATTAAAACTTGATTCAGATTTTGTTCTGACCCTGAAATTCTCCAGTTGAAACAATTTTACATTTTCTTTAACCTTACAATACTTATTTTTTAAAACTCTATCAACATGTAGATAATATATATCTGTGAATTCTCTGCAGCCTTTCAAGCCTAAAATAATCAGTGGAAACTTATAAAACTTCAATATAAGTTCATTATTCTGTGAAATAGTCTAGAATGTGAGTTGAAAAAAAATAAGCTTCTTGGAAAAATTTACTGATAGAGAGTTGAAAACATGAGAAAGCCCTTAAGAAATTCCATATTATATTAACAAAAGCGATGTAGTGTAGCAATTACAGGAGTAGACACTGGATCCCCATGGAGAAGGTCCCAGATTCACAGACATCAAGGCTAGTCATTATCCTCCCTATACCACATTCTCTTTATCCTATAAAATAAGGATGTAATCCTACCTCATAGGACTTTCAACACAGATAGACGGGTAGGAAGTAGAGTCCACATGGCAGCAATGATCCCTTTAGTCCATGTCCATGGCTATGGATAGATGCCATCAGGTGGACTGCTGACTTCAACAAGGTGGTTTAGGCACAGAAAATAATTTCAGAGGTGATCACAATCAAGATGCACCCTACTGTAGTCTTAGGTTCGCTTTTATTGCCTTAAAAACAAAGTAATAAAATTTTATAAAACCTATGTAGAAGTCTCTGAGAAATGCATAATGAATATTAAATGTACTATTTCAGGTTAAGAACCACTAAGACAAGGTTTTCTTCTTAACTCAGAACCATCAAAGACAAGAGTAAAGCATTTTTATTTTCTTAATACTAGTGAGTCTGTCACAAAAAAAATATGCTGCTTGCATGCTCTGCTAATAGGTTAAAAAAACTAATACTTTCTCTCTAAAAACACATTATAGTGCTCAGGTTCCCAAATGAGTATATAAAAACATATTTAATCCATTGAAAAACTGAAATATCATACATCCACAATAGTATTATTTGGTTCCATTTTTATAGCTTATTTTTCAAATCATATTTCACATATAGTAATAACTGACAACATTATTTAACATTTTAGATGAAAATGTATATGACAAAATTCTCATAAAATAAAAATTAATTATTATTTTCATTTAATGGATAAAATTTATATACTATCATTTCATTTTATTTGCTTATTTATGTTTTTCTTATTAAAGTGATTTTTAAGAGGCATACAAAGATACATTAAGTACAGCAACGGACACTAATTAGGAGTTAGAACTTTTTACTAAAAATATTTTTTGGCTTTGTGTATATATTTTCCCTCATCCTGGTATAATCTTTCCTACTCTTACCTTTAACTTTAGGTTCTAGTTGAGGTTAGGGACCTCAACTTGTTACTAAGCACCACATACATCTCTATAGATGCAGACACTCATACACTTTCTTGAGAGAGGCTCTACCACCTTCTCAGCAAAAATGTAAAGGAAATATTGGAAGACAACTCACAGCATAATGAAAATGTAAAACTAATAAAAGATCATCTCAGAATATGGAAGGAGTTTCCAGTAATTATAATTATAAACACAGTGGGACTGAGTTAGACATTGAGAAATGTACTGATATGTTCCCCATTGCATATACAATTGTTGAGTCAGAAAACAAAAGGCCACTGCTTGGTCTGCATCAAATAGAAAAGTGACAGCTCCTTCTCTTTCAGGATAATGCCACTATTGAAGATATATAGACATGTTGTTGCTTCAACCCTCATTTGCATCATATAATGCAAAGAACAGCTCCCACAATATTTATCCTGTCCAAAACGTCAGTAAAATAGTCACCCCTTATCTATAATTTTTCTTTCTGTAGTTTCAGTTACCATGGTCAACTGCATTCTGAAAGTATTAAGTAGAAAATTTCAGAAAGACACAATTCGTAAGTTTTAAATTGGTTGCTTTTCTGAGCATGGTTTCGAAATCTCAAGTCATCCTACTCCATTCTGCCCAGGATGTGAATCATCCCTTTGTCCAATGTATCCCCACTGTATACGCTCCTTACCTATTAGTCCTTTAGTAGCCATCTCAGTTATCACAGCAGCTGCTACGTTCCCACAGTGCTTGTGTTTAAGTAAGCCTTATTTTACTTAATAATGACCCCAAAGCACAAGAATAGTGATGCTGGCACTTTGGATATGCCAAAGAGAAGTGATAAAGAGTTTCCTTTAAGTGAAAAGGTAAGTACAGTAAAATAGTTTGAGAGACCACATTCACATAATTTTTATTACGGTACATTGTTATGATTGTCCTATTTTATTATTGTTACTAATCTCTTACTGTGCTTAATTTATAAATTAAACTTTATGATATATATAGAAAAAAATATATTAAGAGTTCAATACTATCATGGGGTTGCAGATATCCATTGAGGTTCTTGGAGAGTATCTGCTGTGAACAAGAGGGGACTACTGTAGTACTGAGGTTGAGAAATCATAACAGATTCTTATATAATGCAATATAATAATTATTATTATATTATTAAAGATAATACAATTATTCCAAATTTATAAATAATTAAACTGAGGCTTTGAGAAGTTAATTTAGGATCTATAGTTACACAATGACTAAGTACAGACTCTTGTACTTTTCACTATACGAATTACTTCTAAACCTACTATTAAGTAAGGTTGTTTATACCAGCTGCTAAGTGAGAAAATTTTTGAAATGCCAGAAATTTTAAAGTGCACAGGATATGAGACAACTTATGCTGCAACATTTGAAAACTGCATGTAGTCTCACCCATAAAAAATACTTTCTTGCCAGTGATATAAAGGAATTTTCATTTTCAGAACTACTTTTCTGAACAAAATTATCTGGTAGTTAGTTAGAAAAGTCCTTATAAGTAAATAAATGCATTTTATAGCATAACTTCACCTTTGGAAGCTAAATTTTATAACATACCCAAGTGTCCTTTAAGTAAATGATAGCCACTTTGTAAAAATCATCCTAAAATAGTAATAGATCTATACATATATTCTAGATACTTTCTATCTCTCTGTTATGAACTGAATTATGTCTCCTCAAACTCTCATATGTGTAAGTCCTAACTCGCAGTACCTCAGAATGTGACTGTATTGGGAAATAGGGTCTTTAAAGGGGTAATTAAGTTGTAATGAAGTCTTTAGGGTGGACCTTAATTCGATATGACTGGTGTCATTGTAAGAAATGATTAGGACACAGAGGCCCAGAGGAAATATGTGAAGACACAGGGAGAAAACTGCAATCTGAGAAATGAGAGCAGCCTCAGAAGAAACCAACTCTGCTAACACCTGATCTAGGATGTCTAGCCTCCAGAACTATGAGAAATAAATTTCTGTTGCCTAAGCCACCCTGTCTGCTATGTTTATCATAGCAACCCTAGCAAACTAATTCACTCCCAACAACATATTAGAGGTCCATGTATAATTCAGATGTAGTATATGACTACTGGCACACTCCTGTATATACTCCTACACTTTCCTTACATTTACTGTCATAACTATCGTCTCCCCTTCATAAAACCCCAGTATGTTTTCTCTTGTCATCAAATATCTTTAAGAAGTAAGTAGAAACGGCAGTAACTATCATTTGACTTAATGTACAGATTTTTCAGACATGCCTCTGTGACAGCTGATCCTTAGGTTAAAGACATTTAAGTGCAGGTGGAGAGAATAATTTTTCCTAATAATTGTCAGTAAGCAGCATGAAAACTCAAAGAGAACTGACTCTATAACCCAGGATATGTTCTCAAATTAAAATTCCTTCCTCTAGTGGAAAATGATTGCTGATATTTATTATCTTACCAAAAATCTCTCTTTTTTTTTTTTCAGTATCTTTGTCTTTTAAGACTTATTAAAAGAGAGGAATGGGTTTTTGGCCTATTACAGAGAAAGGGTATCTTCTGGGATATTAAAGGTATCTTCTGGTTTACAGATGCGTTTTTTAGAAATATTACCTGAAATATAAGTTTCTAAAATTGAATTTGTAAGATGGCATTTTGTTCCTAATATATTTATTATATTTAAAATTTTAGAATAATTTAAAAAATTAGACAAAGTAACTCGAGTGTTCAATACGTTATTTTAACTGAATATATCAAGTTACAATTTTAGAATGACTATTAAATATTGATCACATGAATTTTCCCAATATATTTTAGATTAGCACTTATGTGCTTTCTATATAAATAAAATAGCTTCCTGACTCTTGAGTAATACACCAGCTCAAGATTGTAGAATTAGGCAAATTGTTGCTAAACCCAAATTAGAAAGCTAGCAAAAGCATTTTAGAATAATAGCACAAATCATCACTTAAATTAGGATACACTAAAACTTGGAATAAGAAAAAATTAATAGTAGACAAAGTTAATAGTATACCTAAAAATTGCCTAATTTTATTCAAAAGATTATGTGCAAGAGTCTTAGTAACACCCTCCCCCAAATTATCTAAGTTTTCTATAAGTTCTTGTTAAAATAAACTCATTTAACATATATTCACCATCCACCAATAATTTCTCCTCCCTATAAGAAGGTAATTCTATGGAATTTGGAAAATATCTAACACTCAATTACTCTTCTACATTCTTTTCATTTTGTTTTCCTTTTTCCTTTTCTTAAGGTATAATGTTCAGGCTTCTCTAATGTAAACACTTTATCCCATTGAAGCTAAAATTGAAACTTATCCCCTTCACAACCATATCCACCTCCATTTTTACAATTCCAGTCGTTTCTTGCCTGTTTTATTTTCCACTTCTGTAACTTCTCTCTTTATCAACTCTCATATTGCTTTTCTTTTTCTTTTTTTCTCAATTGATGCCACAAGACTTTAAGGGCAAGTTTTCTCTCATATGTCAAACACGATCTAACAGTAAATTTGATACACTGGTAACACCTGAAATAATTTTGAGTTCAAATCATTCATGGCATTAAGAAAACAAAAATGGCATAAGTTTTACAACACAAATATTAACTGAAAACTATGAAAATATAACTATTATGAATGCCAACTGCCATAATTATAAGTATTTGTATGAATATTTGAGAATTTCATAATCTGATTACACAATACTTGGTACCTAAAATTCCTTTAAAGCTTATGAAAAATACATATATAAGACTTCTGAATTCAGCTCATTGGAACAAAGCAAGGAATAAGCATTGCTTCCACCTTTACAAGAAGGAAAAAGCTAGAAATAAGCAAATTAACAACTTTATAAAAATCTATTCAGGAACTGACGTCACGAGGAAAATAAAAACTCCTAAAGATATTGCCATGGTTATGTGATTTTCAAGCATTAAGTTTGTTTGCATAAGGAATTAACGTGAGAGTGAGCCCTTCTCCAGAGCTACCTCAGAAGAGGAAGCCCAAGATGGAGTTCTGTGCCCTCAACTCCTACATGCCTGGGCAGTACTGCCATGGCCTCCTAAGGGCATTTCAACAGCCACATGAACACCCTCCACCAAGGGCCACAGGCCAACAGCTTCTTCTGCCTGGCCTTGCCCCGCACCACCTAAGAGACCGTCACCATAAAATCGAGGAGACAGGCTGCAACAGAGTCATCATGGAGAAGCCGTTCAGGAGAGGCCTGCTCTGCTCCAACCAGCTGTCTACTCAATATCTCCTCCTTATTCTGAGAGGAATATAGAAACTCTTGGTGCTAATCTTTGGCCCTATTTGGAGCCAGGTCAACATCATTCTTACCTTCAAGGGGCCCTTTGGTTCGGAGAGCCGAGTGGGCTACTTCGATGAATTTGGGATCATCCTACATGAGATGCAGAACCACCTCCTGTAGATGCTGTCTGGTGGTCGTGAAGAAGCCAGGCTCCAGTAACTCAGACGACGTTCCTGACAAGGTGAAGGTGTTGAAATATATTTCAGAAGAGCAGGGGAACTACGTCAACCTGGGCCAGTATGTGGGGAACCCCAACGGAGAGAGCCGGACCTCCGAAAACTGCCTGGACGACCTCGCGTAACCCAGACTGCCACCCTCAGGACTGTCGTCCTCAGTGTAGGAAAAACAAGAAGTGGGACAAGGTGCCCTTCCTCTTGCACTGTGGCAAAGACCTGGATGAGCTGTGACTGCAGTTCCATGACAGAGCTGGCGACAGCTTTCAGCAGCAGAACAATCCGCATGCAGTCCAACAAGGGCATGCACACCAAGATGAGGACCAAGAAGTCCGGCATGTTTCTCAGACCCTAGGAGTCAGAGTTGGACCTGACGCACCATGGCAGTTACAATAACCTGAAGCTCTCAGACGCATCCAGAGGCCTCATCCCAGTGCTTTCTCTGGGAGAAGAGACACTGCGCACAACGATACGCGCCAGGCGGCCTGGTAGGTCTTTACGCCACTGCTGCAAGAGAAAGCGTGAAAGAGGCCCGAGCCCGTCGCTCGCTTTACGGCAGCGAAGGCCCAGCGCACGAAGATGAGCTGAGGAAAACAGTGAGCTTCTAGTATTGGGGTGTGAACTCCAAAAAACTCTGAGCCCGAGGACCCCCAACCTGTAGCCCTCCTTGGACCTGTTTGTCTCTGCTTTTCCCACCTCCTGTCCCACTTCGGCAGCACTTCGGAACCATTCTCGGCCGGCCGGGCCCAGCTGCACCTGCTTCTTGCAGCTGCTGTCCAAGCCCAGCTGTACGCCTCAACCACAGAGCACTTGCGCTGTGACTGTCCCTGGCTTCCGTAGGCCTTCACTGAGCCACCTTCTGTCGAGACTGAGATCCAACGGAAGGAAAGAACATTGCCTTTCCATCTGCCCCAGGTACCTTGGCCTAGGACAGGAATTAGTCAAGACAGGAAAGGGCGATGGGTGGTCTCAAGGGGTGGCGGCCAGCTTACATTCCTGTTGGTTGTGGGCACGTTCATTAGAAGCCTGGAGAAGGGAGCAAGTGCTTCCACGTGGAGCCTTCCGGCTGAGGGCTATTAGAGGATGCCCACAGGTACTCCCGCCTTTGTACCACTGGACATTCCTGGTCACCAACTGAAAGGGACCTCTTTGCCGCCCAGCGGTCCCCCATGTCTCACCACTCTGGATGTCCCTCTATCCAACCGGCGCTTTCCCACACTCCCAACTGTGGACTTGGTGGCCACCCCACCCCACTTCATGTACAGGTGGCCCCCTTGCCTCTAGAAGCAGCAGCTGGGATGCTCCACCTAAACCCCCTGCCATTAAATCCACGAACAGGAATCCTCGCCCCCCCCCCCCCCACGAGAGAAACATTTATGATAGTTTCAAACAAATACAGAACAGCTTTTCACGTTTGGAGCCTTTAATGCAAAGACACTGTGTCATGTGTGAAAGAAACGCTTATCTAGTGGAGCTCTCCCCATACCATTTAAATATTGGGATTATTAGGCAGAAGACTTATGTGACTGGCAAGATGTGGCATTAAGAAAGGAATCTACAGAAAGAAACAGGTCCTGAGCATTTATTTACCTGGGGCATAAATCACCAGACAGATAACACTTTTAGCAGATTGCTAAGGATAAATGTGGAGTAGTTTGAGTGTATAAAGCCCCTAGGGGTATGCAAATACATGGGGGTTTGCACTCTCATGCTTTTATTCCCAGAAACTCCATTCACAGGGAAAATGGAGAAAATCCTGAGAAAGCTTCCAATGGTGCTGGGTGGGAGAAAAGATCATAAACTCCTATTCTACACAGAACACCTTCCCTTTATCCTTTACGGACCACAAACCTTAATCTGTGTGGAGTAAGACACGCGCGCGCGCGCGCGCGAGTGCACACACACACACACACACACACACACACACACAAACACAAACTATGCACATAGAATACTCCTGGAAACACATCACAGCTGGGAGACATACAAAAACTCTCTACCCCTGGGAAGGAGCAAGAATATTGGGTCCAGCCTAGCACTAGTCTGGAGAGGGGCAGGAATGGGATGGGAGGGGGTCATAGATTTGACACCCAGTTTTATGCTGCCTACTTAAGACAAGATTTTCATGTGAGGGAGTTTCAGAAAAAACACACCACTCTTATATGCTCTCACTGCTACACTAATAAGAATCAAAAATAAGAGTTAAAACAGCTGGAATTGCTGTTAGCGGTAGTTCCTTCTGCATGAAAAGTCAAGAGGCGGACCCAAATTAATGCAGAGAACATTTACTGAAGTAAGTTCTCTGGTATATTATCACACACACATAGAGCAGCCTAATTCCTGACTAGATTAACACAAACTGCCACGTGACGAACATAGCTGAAGAAAGGATGAATTTATCTCTAAGTAGAACATTAGTATGCTAAAGGCTCCAATTTCAAAGGTAGTCACATGTATGAGGAGATAGTTAAGTTCATCACATAGAAACCATATGAAAGGAGCACTGGAATTGCTAGAAATCGCAATCAATGATGGAGATGAATATTTCTAATAGGCTCAAAAGACTCGACATGCGTGAGGAAAAAATTAATACAACTGATTACCCAAACCAAAATGCAAAGAAAGGTAAGAGAAATGAGGAAAGATGCAGAAGAAGACATATTGGAAGAAGTAATGGTCAAATGTTTCCAAAATTAGGACCACAAACTACTGTTCCAAGAAGAGTAAAGACAAAAAAGAAGGGGGAAAAAAACCTAGGCATAACATTCAAACTACTGAAAATGAAGACAAAAAAATCTTCAAGGTAGACAAAGAAAAAATTTGTTATATATATATATATATATATATATATATTATTAATGTATACACACACAGAATAATAAAGGTAAGAATTATAGTAAACCCGTCAGAAACCATGCAAATTAGAAGGCAATATAGTGGCATATTTAAATTATGAGGAAAAAAAATCTGTTACCCTAGAATTCAGTATCCAGCAAAAATATTCTTCAAACCGAAGGGTGAAAATAAAACATGATTCATCGTCAGCAGACTGACTTGAAAATAAAAGTTAAATTTCTTTAGGCAGAGGGAATTATAAAGATATATACCCATAACATTAGAAGAACTCTTAAAATTATTATTAAAAAACTCCAAAAATGACTGGTTAAAAATTTTGAACAGAATCTTTAAAAAATAAGATATCAGGTAGCAAATAAGCGTATAAAAAGACGTTCAACATCAGTAATTAGGGAAATTAAAATTAAAAACAAAAAGATATGACGTCTTTTAGAATGACAATAAATAAAACAGAGTGAAATACCAGCTATCACAGATGATGCAGGGCATCTGGAAATCACGTTCACTGTTTATTGGAATACAAAATACTATGGTCATGTTAAAAACCAGTTTAGCAGTTCCATACAAAGTTGAAAGTCATCTACCATTTGAGCTTGCTGTCTAATTTCTGGATATTTACCCAAGCTAATTCAATAAGTATGTTCAAACAAAAGCCTGCATATCAAAGTTTATAGAAGGTTTGTTCAAAATTGCCAGCAACTGGAAACAACCCATATGTCGTTCAGCAGGAGAATTGATAAATAGTCTTTGTGTGTCCAGAAAACATAATGCTACACAGGAATAGAAAGAAGTAAACTGTTTCAGGCATCAACATGGATGAATTTTAAAAGCATTTTTTTAAGATCCAAAAGGCTGCATGTTTTATGATTTCATTTATAACTGATTATGGAAAACACAAAACCATTGGAATGAAATACCTATTTGGTTGCCAGTGGTTAGAGAAGTGTGTGACTGAAAAGGAGTTGCCCAAAGGAATAATTTAGGGTGATGGAACTGTTCTTTTAGGTACACTGGTGATACAAGTGGCATATGTATTTACCAGAACCCATTGAACTGTACACCTCAAAGAGTGAACTTTAAAACGAACAAAAACAATAGTAACAAAAACATCAACCAAGATATTAGAAAAACTCAGGGTGAAATTCAATCTCTGACTTATTTAACTGTTACAATTACTGTTATGTACTTCACTTAAAGACATGAAGGGAAAAGGAGTAAAACTAAGGAATTTTGGAAAACAATGTTTTGATCAGCTATTGTAAAGTTCAAAGCAGAAGAACCATTATATATAGTCTAAAATCTAGTTGGTAAATGTGTTTCATACAAGAGTATGGTTACCAATTTTGAAAATACTTTAAATATATACTAGGGTTGAAGTAAGTAAGTTATCAATAGTGGGAGCCAGTTTTCTTACTGCCAGAGAAAAAAAGTTACAAGTAAGCGTGAGAGGAAATGTTGATCAAACCCCATGGTGAGAGATACCAGTATGAACTCATCTATTTTTCAAGAGATGGAAATATAGATGCATGTATATTTAGGTCAGTATAAATATCTACTATATATATTTCCTATCTCTATTATGTGAGAACAGTACACCCCAGTTACAATGAGCATATACACTGCTCATATGGTTTTAAAATACCATTCTCCAATGATGGGAACCATGGTTCTTTGAGGAAATGGTTGATTCTAGGCTTCAGGGAACAAAAATACAAGGTAAGCCTGGAACATCTTATAGTTGCAGAAATAGGGATGTGCTAAAAAGTAAAAGGGGGGGGGGGCTCTACCTCATAGATTCCCCAATAACTAAAGCTGGAAAAACTGAAGCAACAAAATCAGTTATAATTGTATTATAACCAAAAGAATGATTTAAAAAATAGATGAGTTCATTCTGATATTAAAATGATAGAATGAAGAAAAGAAGGAAAGAAAGATTAAATCTACCTTACCAGAGAATTCCAATTAATAAATGTAAAAGTAATGAGAAAAATAATCATTATTTGAGCACTATAGTAATAATTGCAGTAGGCAGAATCCACTGATGGCTGTTAAATTAGTTGACAGAACTTTAAGAAGTATAATATTCACATAGCCTCAAATTAACTTTCCCCAAATATTTATTAATTACTGTGATGCATTTAACATATGTTCACAAGTTCTTTGATATTTCTTCCACCAAGATATGGAACTAAACTCCCCTTCCTTTGAATGGAGGCTGAACTTAGTTACTCATTTGTAGAAAAGAGAGCATGGAAAGGGAAAAAATAATTTCTGTGAAGTAAATTACAAGACATCACCTTAACCAAACAATCAAGTTAACAAAAACCAATAACAAAATATGTTGATATCATGTCTCCTCTAATGTGATACAGTAAAAAGAGTATTTAGGCTTTGTAATACCCTCTTTTCAAAAAATTTCACAATGCCACTCTTCATAAGCAAGCATCATGAACCCAGATTATGGAATGGTTCAAAAATTACCTGGCCATTATCTTCAAACATGTCAAGGTCATGAAAGTTAAGGAAAGACCAAAACACTCACAGACTAGAGAAGACTAAGGAAACATGATGTCTCAATGCAGTGATATGCATTGAATTCTGATGAGAAGGAAGACATTAGCAAGGAAACTGGTGACATCAAAGTCTGTAGTTCAGTTAACTGTATTGTACCAATGTAGTTTTCTTAGCTTTGATTACTGTACCGAGGTCACATTTATCAAAACTAAAAAATAAGATGTTAACATTAGAGGACTAAGTGAAGTTTATATGGAAATGCTTTGCATTATTTTTCTATTTCTCCTATAAATAATATAAATAATTTCAAAATATGAAATTTTAAAGTTTATTGATGATACATTCAGGCAATGGAATATGATTCAGCACTTAAAAGAAATGAGCTAGCTAGCAAGTCATGAAAAGATATAGAGGAACATTACACTAACTTTTATTGAGCACTTGCTCTGTCTCCAGCATCGTGTTAATCAATTTAAAAACATTTTCACATTTAGATTCATAATGACCTTAAGAGTTGGGTCATATTTTTCCGATTTTACAACTCAATAAATTGAAGCTTAAAGAGTTTAAGATACAGACTTGAGATGATGTGATTATTGATCATCTGGCCCAGAGTCTAAGCTTTAAGCACTGTACCTTACTATTTCTCTACTGTCTAATTAAGTCAATGCCGAATTATATCCTACCAGCCCTGTAGACAGGCAGTCCGCTTGTGTATCATATACAGCATTTATATTAGTAAATGCTTCTTAAATTTTGAAATCTTTAGAAATGGAGTCTTAAAAAAAAAAGACATGGAGTAACTTTAAATGCATATCACTAAGGAAAAGAAATCAATCTGAAAAGTTTATATAGTATATTATTTCAACTATATGTCATTCTGGAAAAGCAAAAACTATGAAGACAGTAAAAAGATCAGTGTTTGTCAAGTGTTAAAGGAAGGGGAAGGATGAATAGACAACATATAATTTTTAGGGCAATGAAAAGAATCTGTATGATACTGTAATGATGGCTACTTATCATTATACATTTGTCCAAATGCATAGAATGTACATAATCAGGAGTGAACCCTGAGGCAAACTGGATTTCACATGATTATGATGGATCAGTACTGTAGGTTCGGTAATTAAAATAAATGTATCCCTCTGGTGGGTTATGTAAGTGAGGGGCAGGGCACGGGTGCAAAATCTCTGTACTTATCCCTCAATTTTGCTGTTAACCAAAAACTCTAAAAGAATGATGATATCAAAAAACAAAAGTTTAGCAAATGCTTTCAGCATTTCTAAGTAATATAAGTATAGATTATCCTTAAAAAGTTTAAGTCACTATTTTATAAGTTTTTCTTAAAATCAACTGATTATATTTGTCTGCATATCCTGAGAATAATCACAGGAGACTCAGTAACACAGGGTCGCTCTTATCTGTGAACATTTTATTCTACTCTCCATACTAGGAGATCCTGAATATTTTATACTCTACCACAAACATTCTCTCCCCAGATACTCTTAGACTCTTGTTCGTGAGAAGCATATGGAAGTGTTCCATACTCCTCCCCACATGGCTATCACCAACAGTTATCTCTTACCTTCCCAAGAAATGCCAGCCATGCCTATGTAATCTAGAGCACACAAAAGACCCAGCAATTAGAGCTCTGTGGAGGTTTATAGTTAGATATAGCATTGAAGATTTATATATCAATAAATATTATTTATATATTAAAAATATTCATCTACATTTTAGATATTTAATCATTATTAGATGAGACTTGATAATAGATGATAGATAGATTTTTGCAGCTAGTTCCTAAACTTTAATGTTCAACAGGATTACATGGAAAGCTTATTAAAACAGTTTTCTGCCCCATTCCCAGAGATTTTAATTCAGTCTTTTTGAGATTTTTGCTCATCAATGAATGCATGAATTTGCATTTTAACAAGCTCATGAGTAGTTATAGCAATACCACTGGTCCACATATGAGAAACAATCCAATGCATACCAGATATCTTTTTTCAGTAAAACTCTTTTATATAATCTGGAATGATAAATTTTCATAAATCATATTTCTTACTCTTACAAATCATCTATACACGTGTAGGTTGTATAGGTCTACTTCTAGGCTTATTGTGGCTAAACCTTGTTTATGTTAGAATATAAAAAAATTATTATCATAATCCCAAAATTAATGGAAAACATTTAAAAATCTTGTTTCTATGTAAGGAATATAAATAAATTACCTACATTATATCCAATTATACATACAGTCTCATTTTCATTAATATTGCCATTTTGAGGCAAAGCAAATTGAACAGCATTTATTACTTCAGAAGGAAAAAGGTAAATTCAGAAACAATATAATTAGAAAGTGAAAGTAAAGGTGATGTTCAAATTGAAAATCTAGTACATATAGAAACCGAAATGTCAAGTATTTATATCAACTTTTATTTATGGATACCCTATACATATAGAATACAAATTAATGCATATCGAATTACTATCAACAATATCATCATGTTTCTGCACATATTTGAAAAATTGCATGGAAAGACAGTCTGCTGTTACTACAGCACTTATTAAAACAATTTATAACCTAGGTTGTGAAAAAAATAATTTCAGATATATGTGATAAAATGGGGATATTCTTTTCTTGATCACAATGGCATTAGATTCACTTGAGTGACTCTAGAGTCAATTTATTTCATTGTTATTTTGGTATATAGTGTACTGACTGTGAGCTGGTACTCTTACTGAGTACAATCAAAGGCCATTAATTGTTTTGTAGTGAACACAGATGCAATGCATCATGAGGTCATTTTTGTGTGTATTAATTGCTCAGTTTTACATTAGAATGTATTACAAACCAAAAACTTTTGTATTCAGCACAAAAACTGATTTAGCCACAGTTATACTTTCCCTCTTTAAACTACTTGACCAAAGAGAGGAACTATTTTCCTCAGATACAGAATATTCAGATACAGAAGATATGTGCCAAAATGCTAAGAAAAAGAGCAACACATTCATTCATTGTAGCTAAACAAAATTTAAACTAATACCAATAATATTTATTTTAGAACATTTTCTCATGACTGCTAATATGAATTCTTACAAAATAATGATTCTATTGAACATGTTTGGAGATTATCTCCTTCAAAAATTAAATCCACTTATCTTTTACTCTAGTATACAATAAATAACCATCTGCTCTTTCTAAAGCACTGTCATTGAAATAGCATAGACGAAGGTGAATTGGCAGTTACCTCCAAAATCATAAGGATCATATTGTAAATTAACAAAGGATAAAAATACAATTTGCAAAAAATATATATATTAAAAATATTCAATATCATTTGAATATTCTATACTTGAGTATAAAAGTATAATTTACCAGTCTGGAAGTGGTCAGTGTTGTTTTTCAAAATGAAGTAGTGATTCCTCTCCTAGATTTTCAACAAGAGTGAGTTAGTGATCGAAATTACGGGTTTGGAGGTGTACAACATGAAAGTTAAAAATGGAACAAACTACATATAAAAAAATTATATAATGTACACTTGGATATGTTTGAGGTATATCAAAAGTGATGAATAGGCTTTCTGATGAGAACTGGATTGGATATCAAATTATGCAAATAATGAGTAATAATTGCAATTAAGGAACCATAACCCAGATTTAATTCCATTCCCCATCATTTAAAAGATCAGTGAGCTTAGAAAAATGATTTAATTTCAACACTTCAGTTTTTCCATCTGTTTAATGTGATAATAAAAATATGTACTTAATAAAGTTAGTATATAATCTGAGCATCAAAATAATGATAGCAATAAAAAATTACCCATTAAATAAAATAAGAAACCAAAACCATATATAGATAAAAATAGTTGACAATTGAAATTTTAATGAAGCACAGGGAATTACATAATTATGATGCATCTCCCAGAAAAAAATACTTATTGTGATGGGGAGGCATAACTTTATAGTGGAGAGTTCTAGCAGACAATAGTACCTTAATAAAGTGAGCAAGGTGAACTTCATCGATAACAAGGCAAATCGAAATATTGTGTCAACTCCAAAACTAGGATATAGCAACAGATGGAATGATATTCCTCTGATATTCTTGCCTAAGATACATAACTTTAATCTAGTAATGATGAAACATCAGGCAAATGAGACTTGAGAGACATTTTACAAAATAACTAGGTTATAGTCCTCAAAATATCAAGGTCATAAAAATCAAGAAATTCCTGAGGAACTCACCCAGACTGAATAAAACTAAAGAGTTAATGCAACAATGCATGCTGTGATCCTCAGCTGGAATCTTTTGCTCTAAAAGACATTGGCTAGACATGAATTCATCCTAGGATCAGATGCTATTTATGTTAATTAACTGATGTTGACAGTGTATTTTAGTTATATAGGAAAACATCTCTGCAAGAAATATATACTGAGATAAAGAGGAAAGGAGAGAAATCAAGTCAGCAAATTACTCTCAAGTGATTCGGAAGAGACTTACTTTTGTTACTTTCAATTATTCTGTAAGCTTGAGATGGACTAAGCTTAATAAGAAAAACTGAAAGATGAACAGCAAAGCAGTTTCCTTTAATTCTTAAGTAAAACTATTTTATAACTGGTTTGTGGAAATTCAAATGGAAAAATACGGAAGTACAAGTCCATTTGTTATGCATACGTTTTTGAGCTCTTTCTATCTTGATAATGTCAGTCCAACCACCAAAAAACAGACAAGCATTTGATAAACTGATGTTGCTTTTTTCATTGCTCTGATTTTGTTAAACTCACTTCATATTAAATTCTTTTTTTAATTTAAAGTTTTTAATTTATTACTGGGATTTAAGAAAAAAATAACTTATGTGCATATCCTTATATAGTTTCTTAGAATTAACCACTTTCTAAGGATTGCCTGTATAAATAAATAAATACATATATGTGTGTATTTATATGTATATGTATCTCACATACACACACACCTATATGTATAAGCTGTAAGTGTAACTATGTAAGTTTATTTTTCTGTGTATTTATATATTTGTGTATTCAAAAATATATTGCATTTATTTTTCTGAAAATTGCTATTTTTACTTGCCAGACAACTACATACATATATGCCGCACTGTTTTCTCTCATGTGTTTAATACTTTTTATACACATGTAATCAGTACACTTGAAATCATTATTTGATTTGTTATAAATTTTAATGTGACAGATATGCTGTAATCAATATCTTGATGTGTGTATATGCATATATATGTATGTATGTATACGCATATACACACAGTATACAAACACGCATGGATACTTCTGTGGAACAAATTCTATGATATTAAATTCCTGAATCAAGAGTTTACATGTATACATATATACATACAAATACACACATATATATACACACACATGCACACGTATATATAAAGTTAATTTCAAACTGATATTCAAAGAATACTCATGAACATTTATACCAAAAATCTAGAAGACCAGTTTTTTATATCCTCACCCAATACTGGCTAGTGTCAATATTTGAAATATTTGTCAAATTAATAGTTGATAAATATTACCCATTATAGTAGTTTTCATTTCTTTAATTATGACAAGGCCGGACTGAGAAGCTTTCATTATTTGAATAGTTTTGGGATTGCTTAGGGACCATTTTAGCTATTGTTTCTGAAAGTTTGAAAAAATTGTCTCTTTAGCTTTTAGCATAAGCCTGGCATACTTTTTAAGGACATATATATGTCTTTGTCAACTTTTTAAGTTGTCATGACCATTGGGGAATATTTTTATCCACCATATTAAAATATTAATGAAAGCAGAACAGTGTATTGTTAAAAAATAAAATTAAAAAAAATCCTTAATATATGCATGCAACTCCTTCAGCCACTCAACACATATCTGTTCAGAGCTCAGTCTAGGTCAGGTACTAGTCTGGAAGCTGGGGATGCAGCAGATAACAAAACAAGACAAAAATATTGCACTCACAGAAATTACATGCTGATGAAGAGAATGTAAATTAGAAGTCTCACAATTTAGTAACAAGATATAAAACCTATAAATACAATCTTCATAAAAGAAAAACTTTTGTCCAGAATTCTGAATCTGGAAGTCTGTAGGCACTGAAATGCTTTCTCTGTTGGAAGGTGCTCAGGTGAATACTGTTCAGTTAAGACTCTTCAACTCAATTCAAAATATTTCTATGGGGACATGTTTTCTTCAAATGCGATATTATTTACTTAACAGCCTAGTATTGTTCAGTTAGAAGCCACTGATTTCACATTTTAGTGTCATTTTATAAATTTCTAATTAGACCAACTATGTGCTGATTTTGATTTTACAGTTTCTAGGAAGAAGTTGGAAAGAAGTTACCCTTTCAAATGCTAGGAAGATACATTCCTGTTTACTCCAAATGTCAAGTTTGGAAATACATTAAATAATTACTATATAAAATAGAAATATGTATTAATACTAAAGATAATTTTTTCTGAACTTTTTTGGAATTAATTTTTTCCCTATGCTGATTATGTAATTTTCCTACATATCAAATATTTCCATTATAGCATATTCTCATTTTATAATTTCTAATTATTTTTATGAATGTATTATTCAAAGATGGCATGAATTTAATAAATAAAATGCTACTGAATTTGATAACTTTTCATTCCTGGCTGACTAATGTAACTGCCAGAGTTAAACATTGTATTTCCGCAATTGTAAATGTTAGGCCTAATGTTTATTGTCCAACTGCAATATTTTAGCAGATTCTATTCAATAACATTTGAGCATACCAATATTTTTTCTCCCAAGAAATAGAATACAACAAATGGAACAATTTTTTATTTAAAAAATGACTTGAAGTTTATAGATATTTTTAAGTTTTCAGGGAAATTTAATGAATCTTGAACCTTTTTTTCAGAAGTAATCACAATAAATGAACTTTGGAGATTCGAAATTTAGAGATTAATTGAATAAGGTTACCATGCATAAAATAAATAGGATACATAAAATCAAATAATTTTAATATTAAATATTTTTAAAATTCATAGTTAATTTTATGATTTCTAAAAAGAATCACTGGAGTCCATACACTCAGCTATGAAAAATATCAAAAGATAGTGAGGATACAGATATTTAAATATTTTTCTAAAGCTGTTTTTGCATATTTCAAATTCTTTAGTGTCACCAAATCAATAGTAAATATTTCTTAAATACTTGTCTTGGGCCACTTTTCTGTGCATTTTACAAACATTATATAATTTATATTTAGTCATAATACTGCTTAAATATTAAATTATGTAGCATCCTATGAATAATCTGTTGTTTAAAAATAATTCTATGAAGTATTATTTCTCTATGAATAGAAAATTTTGAAGATATTTGCCCAAATAATTTTCCTCCTGAGTCAACCCAGATGTCCACTACTCAGTACTGACCCTATCACTTATTTATTAGTTATAGAAATTGAAAAATTTAGTACTAAAATTATGTTTAGTTATTAAATAGCTATAACACATTTTAGTTTGAATAACTGACACAGGAAAGAAGCAGCAAAGAATGGAGTCAGTTCATGATATTGTAACAATAAAAATAACAGAAAATTCAGACAACTTTTTGTAGAAAGTTAATTCAGTGAATAGCATCTGGTTAAAATGTAAGATAAATGCAGAATTTTCTGTTGACTAGAAATAGTAGTAAGACAACTAATAGTTAATAATTCCTAATAAAATGAATAGTTCTGAGAATTAGGTTGGTGAATACATGTCAATTAATTTTTTAAAATAGTATTTTTGTAAAATGAGTTTTATTCAGTCTCTAATGTGACTTATAGATAGATACCCATACACATACACAGAACAAATCATTGTGACAAGTAAGAGAGATCCCCAAATAATTATAAATAATGCAACAAATGTTAATATCTTAATGGAAGCGGAGATAGAAATCTACAATAAGTCAAAGGAAAGATTACTGAACCTGTACAAAGGTGACTAAAGGATGTTTAGATGTGGCTGATAAAGTCAGTCATTGGCAGTTGGACATCTGTGGAGAAGACAAAACAGCAGCTATTAAGCAGCAAGTTAACGGGGCTCATTTAAAGGACACACATGTAAATATGTGTGTGTGTATATAAGGGGTGTGTGTGTGCCTGTGTATGTGTGTGTGAGCATACACAAAATCAAACTAGCTTAATTTCAAGAGAGGAAACACTGAAATATGAAGTTTGAAAAATACAGACCATACTGTGAAGGACCCACAACAGACTAAGAGTTTTACTTTGTTGGACAATAAGCAGCTGTTGAAGATACCTGAGAATTGTAGTTTATTAGGCTTGGAGTCAACTCTGAGTACCGTGCAATCCCAAAATAAGAGCATTGATGGAAGGTTAATTCTCCCCTAAAATTAAGAATTCTTGATATAGTCAATTCAGTGAAGATTTGCTGTTCTATAATGTAAAACAGCCAGACTTTTTCTGTCTTCTTTCACTGCCATGCTTGGATTTCATTCTGAAGGTGACCTCATGATCTTATGTCTTCTGCTAATCACAGCCCAGTCAGCAGGAAATAAGAGTCGGTATGTTACGGTTCTAGATTTATACACCATTTCCATTCCCATTCCATTAGCCAGAAAGTAGTCAGTGAGCCACACCTACATGATGCTAAGGAGGCTTGGAAGTGTATTCAACTACTGTAGGTGACTATGTGCCGAGCTGAATACCAAGGTTTTTGTTACTAAGCAGAAAGGGAAGAATACATATTGAGGGCAATTAGTATACTCATAAACAATAGATATATGATCTGTATTTAAAATTAGTGTAATTAAGATTTTTGTTGTTGTTGGATAGGAAAGTATCTACATTTGGAGGATCGATTGAAAGATATGGCAATATTCAAGAGAAAATATAAATCTGGGTTGTAAATATGACAAACAATGCAGAATATTTTAAGAGTTAAGGATAGAGGAGAAGAATTTTTGGGTAGAAAGTCACATAGTCAACATAGCAGAAGTCAGACTAAATAAAAAGAAATTGAATTGGAACCAGAATATTGCTGTTTCAAAATCCAAGTAAGATTTTGAAGAGGGGTGTCCAGTTGTATCTGATGAGACAGTGATTCCTAAATGGATATAGATAAAAATACTAGAACTGTGGGTAAGAATACTGGTAACATTCAAGAGTCTATGTCATCATTGTAGTAAATGGCAAAGCCATATTTCAGTAAATTGAATGTTTTAAATATTTTAGAAAAAATGGAATTATTTTTCTTTTATTATTTTTATAAAGGGAAGAAAGACAGAAGGGTCTTAGCCCCTGAAGATAACATCATCAAGGTCCTTTCTCTCCTTCCATGATCTTCTCTCTCTCCCTCCCTCCCTCCTCCCCCTCTCCTTCTCACTCTATTTCTTTCTTCTTTTTACTTATTGAGGTAAACGTTAATTTTAAATGTAAAACTTCATGAATCATAACAAATATATATAGCTGTGTCACACTAGTACAATCTAGCTATAGAACTGTTTTTTACCACCTCAAAACTCCTTTCCTATTTCAGATAATTCTCATCTTCCACCAGTGACCCCAGCAAAACACTAATTTCTTCTCTGTCACTAATTTTCCCATTTTTTAAAACTGTATATGCATAGAATCATCATCAGCTTTCTCTTTCTGACTTCTGTTTCATGACAATGTTTGCAGTTCATCCATCTTGTAAAGTGCATTAATTTTTATTGCTCAGTAGTATTCTATTTTATAAAATTATTCATATACTTGATGGTGGACATTTGTTTTCATTATAAGGCTATTTTAATAATTCTGACACAAAAACTAACTTTCAGGTGTTTTTATGGAAATATCTTGTCAGTTCTTTGTGATGAGTACCTGAGAGTAAAATGTGTGAGTCTTCATATCCTCATCAACGATTTGTAGTGCGTCTTCTTATTTTTAGCCATTATTCTGGTTATGTAAAGTTAGCTCATTAAACTATTAATATGTATTTATCTGGTAAGTATTATGTATTGTTTCATATGTTTTTAATTGTAAGTATATCTTTCTTAGTAAAATCCAAGTATTTTTACTATTTTTATTTGAGTGGTTTGCCTTATTAAATTGTCAATGTTCAATAAATTTTTAGATATAAATTATCAGATATATGTTTCACAAATATTTAGCTCATTCAGTGTCTTGCCCTTCAATATTTTTAATTTTCCTAGCAGAGTCTTTTAAAGAACACCTTCTGGAACATATAAAATATTTATAATAGCCATTTTTAGACAATTGTCTGTATATTGATTGAGTTTTCTTCTGATAATAGATCATATATTTCTACCTATTGGACTGTCTAGTAATTTTTTTAAGTTGATTAAGTTATAATTTTTTCTGATCTTTATTTGGTAAATATATCATTAAGTAATAATACCATAACCTTATATCTGAGTACTTTCTGATGAGTTTTACAACTGTTATTTTCTTTTAAGGTCTAATAGGAAGCAACTTCATCATCCTTAAAACAGTAATTTTAGCTTTCATTCTCTTTGAAAAAATAATATTTTATTCATGACTCTTTGCCTGTGTCAATGTTGTTTCTCAGCCCTGAAAAATCTTTTCTCTGCTGGATAATTTGGCAAATTTCTATTCATCCTTAAAGACTTCTTAAAAGCTATCATTTCCAAGGTATCCCCCGACTTCTCTCCCACCCGCAGAGTAAATTGTCATGTCTTCTGTGTCACCATTACTCCCTGAGCACATATCTATAATAGTGCTTATCACACTATATAGCAAATATTTGTGTATGTCTTACATGTCTTGTAGTTTAATAGAGAATTACTTGAGGGCAAGAGCTAAATTCTAATTTCCTAAGCACTTAGCAGGTGCTAAATAAAAATCCGTTAAGTAGGTGAAAACATGCTGAATGATATGAAGATAGAAAATCTAGAAAAGATGGGAAAGGCAGTGTCTGCATCAAGAAATATATCTATTGCTGGAACAAATCTCAGTACACAATCTCAAGTGATCAATGGTTTTGCTTTGTTTCTACATTGAGACTCTTATTTAATTTCAGCAATTTATTTTTTTACCCACAACTACCATGTTTTCCCTGAAGTTACATCTAATTCCAAGTCCTTGATGAAGGCATGAGAGTTTTGTTCTTGAGAGTCATCTGTTCATGCTACTAACATTCTCTGGGGCATTCTTGCTCTGGCCTTGTCTTTAGCCTCTGTTCATAAGAGCCCTCTAGGTCCGTTGACTCTCATTTCTCCTTCCATGCTAGTCTTGATCATGCATAACCCTTCTTCTGCCCCCAACTCATACTGGACAATAGGAACTTGATTATTTATACCTCTCTAAACTCTTTCTAGGGAACAGGAGTTTAAGCGCTTGTTGATCTGGGGTCTCTGAAACCTCTCTAGGCTTTCATCATTTTCTCTTACCAAGTTATAGAGGGAAATAATTGAAATCCTTTTCAAAGGTCCGCCAGAGTTTAAAATCTCATTTTATCTTCTGTTCTCTTCTCCATAGCCCCAACAACAAAATATTCACTGAGTATCAGGGGCATGAAGCCCTAGATCTTAGTAATTTTTGTTGTTGTTCTATACTATAAGTCCTCTTGTTATGCCCCGACTCGTATCTCCACGAACCACCAAGAAGCCGACACCCATGCAAGAGCAAGAGGGAGTTTATTTCAGACTTGAGTCCGGACCGCAGTCCGCACACCAACGCAGCAGTGAGTAGGAGACGGTCCCGAACATGGGGCTTCAGGGGTATTTGAAGGGAAAAATCGTAAGCATGGGGAGTGATGTCTTGGCGTTACAGGATTGGTACAACGAGCTTGTTGCTCAGCAGGATTGGCTGGGTGATGGCGCCAAGGAACAAGGTGGGGCATTTGGAGAGTTACTTTCCATAGTTGCTCTGATTGGCTGAGTCTAGGGTGGAGTGATCGTCTTGCTATCTGCAGCTTTTCCAGGAACTGGCCTGTGCTTAAGATGGAGTCTTATACCTAAGGCGGAGTCACTTTGGTTGTTCACCCTGAGTCTTGATTTGAGGCTCTGGAGCCTTTTTCTCTGCTTTCCAGAATAAAGGTCCTTCTCTGAAGCCATGAAGAGCTTATAATCAAGTTGTGTGAATGGAGAAAGTATCATGGGATAACTAGAAGTTACCAAGGGGAAAATAATATCCTGCCACAGCTCTCATACAGAAGAAAACCATGTACATAGGTTAATGTGCTCCCTTCGTGGCAGTCTACACTGGCTGACATGAGGCCAGGGCCAATAGATTTCTTAAAGGGCTTGAATCAGCATTTCGACGAGGAGAATATCATTTCTTTTTACTCTTCATGTCAATTTAGTTCTCTCCACTCAAGACCTCCATTACCTAAAAACAGTTTTAACTTACCATACAGAATCCCTCTTTTAACTATACCAAGTGGTACCAGGAGTCTTATTTATAGAGTCTGCCATATTGCTTTCCCAAAACTGACTTCTCTCCTGGGCTTAGCTGAGCTATTGAATGTGGTTATATGATCAATATCTCCCCATGTCTTTGCTGCATTCAATACATGCCACTTAACTGGGATCTTTTCATTGCTGGCATTTTCTGCTCTCATCCCTATTACAGTTTTCAACCTGGTGTCTAAAAATTTTCATGTCCCACTAATATCCTTAAGGGATTAAAATTACAAAATAAAAAATAAATCCCTAGTATAAACTTATTCTACCCTTATCAAATGTGATATTCCCGACTTGCCAACAGAAAGACATTTGAACTCTTTTCAGGAGTGAGCATGAATTTGAGCTATTTCATCCACACTGCCAAACTTATGGTTGCTCTTTTGATGGGTTATATGCAATTTTCTAGGTTGGCAGTCCTAAATTACATAATGTTGGTTTTTGCTTCATTGACATTACAAAGTTATCAGACTACCTCCTAGTGAAAAGAGAATGCAACAAAAATGTTTTAGATTTTTAAATGAATGAATTAATGCAGCTCGACTAGTTCCAATGTGGATTGTTTTATAGTTATATTGCATATTAAATAATGACACAATGGGTTTCCAACTTATATTTTACTGGAAGTAAACTGATATCCATCTTGGTTATATCTCCATTGACAAAAAAATCACTTGTTTCATATGTCTTTTTAGCAATACAGTCTCCTAAGTTACTTAAAAAGTTTATGTTTTTAATTATACTGAATCACAGGTTTACTATTATATAACTTCTACAAAAGGTAAATTAAAATATTTTTTTCTTTTCATTTTCTAACCTTATTGAGATATAATTGATGCGAGGTATAATTTTTGTGGATTTTATATTGCCGAGTGCTGCATTTTGTCAGGTTTTATAAAATACTTTCAAGTTTTGATTGGAATGCTGTTATGTAATTTGAGGATGACTTTGTCCCCTTAGAGGCTTACTTTTAGGCTTTCGCTATAGCAGATCCAGATTAGTCTTTAGTCTACTTTAGTCTACTTTGGTCTCCTCACAAAGCTATGTCCTTTATGAGGACTCTACCCAATCCTTGTGTGATACAAGTCTCCAGTTTTGCTATCGACAACTTAACTTGCAGTTTTACGTGAATCATTTGGCCTACTGCTTCGCACTGGTTCTATTCTGTCATCTTACACATGCACCAATCAGCTTCCAGAGACTCAAGCAAGCCTCTACGAATCTCCAGTGCTCTCTCTCTATGTAGCTCCCTCCTCTCCAGTCCTCATATTGGGAATTCTGCTAGGTCTAGCTTCTCCAAACTGATTTCTCTTTAATTGCACAATCCCCCAAGGCTGTTGTGGTTTTACAGCTCTGAATTATAACTTGGAAACTGATACTGGGAAGTAATCTGGTGAAATAAAAGAGCTCACTTCTTGTTTCCTTTTTGGTAGGTATTATAGCCCATCATTGCCTGTTATCCACTGTCTGAAAACCTTTTCTTAAGTTTTTGTTTTCTCCATTTGCCTGTGGCCAAATGGCAGGTTTTATAGCAGGCAGTCTTTAATAGGCAGAAGTAGAAGTCTTTCTCTGTTTCTCTCTCTCTCTCTCTCTCTCTTTCTCTCCCTTCCTTCCTCCATCTAGTTGTCCCTCCTTCCCTCTTTCCCTCCTTATTCTTATTTAAGAAGCAAGTGGATGTTTGTAGGGAGAAGAAAAATGATTTAGTGGATTATGGCCTTAAGATGAAAATACGTAATAACTTAGTTGATGTAGTGATATCATAGCAAAAAGAAGAGAGGATGTGATAGTAACAATAATAACCGTAAATTATTTAGGACTCAATATGCGGGAGTCAGTAAACATATCAGTTTTCAAAAATGGCATTGAGGAAAAGACAAGCTTTTATATACAAGTTATTAGAAACTTTTCATGGTATGTGAAAGCATAATTATATTCATGTTATAAATATATATGCATTTGAATTGAGGGAAAAAGACAGCAAGTGATTATGATGAATCTTTTTCATTTCTTTGCAATAATTAGTATCTAATCCTTATAATTTCAATAAGTTTCTCAAACCAAGGCCATTGGCATTAGCAGCAGCCTGTCTCAATCTAAAATGCAAAACGCTTTGTTGCAATAAATAGATTTGCACATAACTACATAATACCAACTTTATTGGCAGCTTAGCTTTTATGGAATGTGTTGTATTAATCACATTCCACAAGTGTATAAAACTTTCAGTTGTTTCCCGGTGCCAAAGATGCTGGCTGAGTAAGCTGCAGGAAAAACCCATGGGGGGTCATTATTATTAAGGCTAAATACCGAGAAGCAACACAAAAACTATTAGTAGGAGAGAACAGTAGGTACTTAGAAATATATGTCTATATAATATGCTATATGAAACATTAAAATTTTATTGGTTAGTAAAATATTAATATATGTTATAATAGACATGAAAATAATGGTCTTTTAAGGAAAATGGAATTTCACAACTCAAAAAAAACTTTTAAATTTGGATTGCAACACTTCTAGCAAATTCACAATTAAAAATTGTTAAAAATGCAAAAATCAAATAGGGGTAAGTCAGAGTCTGCCAACCAGAGAATAGACTAGATTAACTCATAGAATCTTTTAGAAATCTGACAAAGAAGCAGAAAGTTTTGCTATGAAGAGCAAATTTTAAGCTATTTTAATTCATCTACTGATCCTCATAATGATTTGGAGCTATATATATAACCATTTTTACACTAATAAAAGACAATGTTTGAGACAGTGGTATTATGGGAGACAGAATAATGATCCATCGAATATGTCCACATCCTAATCCCTGGACTCTGAAGATGCTATCCTACATGACGAAAGGGTTTGTGGCTAGGATTAAGTTAATGACATTTAGATGGGGGTATTACCCTGGGCTATCTTGGGGGGTGCAATGTAATGATAAGAACCCTTACAAGTAGAAGAAAGAGGTAGAGAATCAGAGAAGTGGCAGCGAGAGAAGTATTTAGTTTGATATTCAACTTTAGGAGGAGAGGGAGACCATGAGTCAAGGAAAGTAGGCAGTGTTTAGAAGGTGGAAAGTGTAAGGGAATGGATATTCTCCAGGAAGGAATGCAATCTGTTGATGTCTTTCATGATCTTAGCTCAGAGAAATCCCTGTTGGACTTCTGACCTACAAAACTGTAAGGTAATAAATTTCTGCTTTTATACATTACCAAGGTTATGATTATTTGTTATAGCAGCAATAGGAAATTTACCATTACCATAACCAAAGATATGTGGTTCATCAATGAAATTTATATATTAGAATAACTTAAGAAAACTTTTATTTCTAAAGGAAATGTGAGTTTTTATTTATATCCTTTAAAACTTACCATAAGCATGGTGTTATTAATCAATACCAGTACAGTAACAAATGCCCCCAATATCTCAGTAGTTTGCAACATAAATTTGTATGTGTTCATATTATATGTAGGCTATCGGTGAGTTTTGGCTTTGTTTCAGGTTATAGCTCAGTGCCTTCCCATTCAGGGAATAAGGGAAAGCTCTATATATGGAGCATACTCATCCCTATGGCAGAAATGAAGAGCAAGAGAGCTAGTAGAAAATTAAGATGCCACTTAGCACTTCTGCTTATGTATAGTGTTGATAGAATAGACTCAAATTCAATTGACCAAAGTACTTCATGTGCCCTAACCTAAAATTAAAGAGGCAGGGACTTAACTTTCTTCCAACTGGAGGTAGGAAAGTCATATGACAATTAGGCAGGGAAATACACAATCCTCACTGAGGAAGGGTTAGTGAAATTGTTAACAAGAATAGTAAAATCTACCTTTTATAGCTTCTTCATTGTAGCTTCGCAAATTATCCTTATAATAAAAATATTCTGTGCAAAATGCACATTAAAGTATTTGAATGTTCAATTAAAAAAATGATTATATGCCATGACTTCATACATACAAACACACACAAATATATATGTGTATGTATGTGTACATGTATATAAATGTTTCTAAAATCATATTTTCCTGTTTAGTGATAGGTCAAATATTTAAAAATATCTCTATGATCTGATGACTTTTAATCTATTTCGTATCTTAACTTTTGAAATATGGTTATCAGTGCTAAAATTGTGACATTGTGTTTATTGAGAGCCTCTTCTAATTGACTTTTGAATCTATTTGGAATAATTTCAATAGTTTTTGATAGCTTATATACATAAAATATATGCATATTTTCAGAATATGAATATTTTGAACAACAGTTACTTTCAGGTGTTTTTCTTCAGATTTTGTTTTGTTTTGAATTTTCAAAGGCATTTCCTTTTATTAAAGGTGTTATTAGAAGGAACTCTCTTCAGAATGGAGAAACAACATAATTCTAATTGAACAGAATGATCAATAATGACTGTATTTATATTTGTCAGCAATTCTGTGAGTAGTTCCTTATCTTTCCCAGGAAGAACTATTAGATACTAAAATCATAATGAAATCTAATGTTTGCAAAGTTCTGTGGTCAGGGTTTTAGAGAGCCAAGTCAGACACAGAGCTACAGAGAAACTTTGGTAAGGTTAAATTGTGGTAGGTCATTACTGGATAGTGTAGCTTTTATTGCTTTCTAATGACTCAAGTGCCACAGATAAATATGTCTTCCACCTTCCCTTTCTTGTTCTTTTGAGCCCTTTCCATCACGTATATCCTGGACCCTGTGGTGCAACAGGGAAAAGGGAACAATAGAGTATTACTGTTATGGGAGCTTAGCAAGCAATGCTATATAATGATATGTAGAAGCCTGTATCTGTTAAAACCCATACAATGTTATGTGGAAAATAGCAGCAGACCAGAAAGAATATAGAACTAACAAGAAAATTGTCTCTAGTCACCACTCCAGTCATTTCTAATATAGAAAATTTTACTTTTGTTGGAAAATAATGGAATGTGTTATTGTAACCCTATTTTACATACAGTGTGAAAAATATGACTTTGATCTCTTTGACATAGCAAACTGATAAAGAGTTTGAAGCTCTTTTACTTAAAACCTTGTTTATACATACCATGATCCCATGATGAGAAAATATTTTGGGAAGCTGAAATGAAGTCTTGAATTGATATAATTCTTGTCAAAACCAATTGAAACAAATTCAACTTTAGGAAGATTACATAATCAAATGCCTCCAATATACATAAAGTTTCAATAATTAGGGATAAGAGAGGATACACAGTAATTAAAGAATATCAATATACCTGTGAAGAGATGTAACAATTGACATATTCCATAGAGGAAAAGCCGACTCCCCTGTGTAAAACAAATTCTGGCGATTACCAGGGTGCTAATAGTCTTAAACTATTATTTAATGCCAAAACAGGAACAATGTTCCCAGAGGGAAAGAGGAAAGAAAGTAATTCAGTCTAATCTCACTGGCAACATCATAAATGTTCCTAAGGATTATTGGACTTATGATGTTTGCTAGGAGGAGGGTCTTTATTTATGGAAGACTCTTAACATGGTATTTCTGATTAAGGATCATGGAGAGTATATAAAACCAGAATTTATAGTTTATTAGACTTACCTCCTTGAAAAATGTCACATATGCTGCATATAGTTTATTAGGCTTAACTTCTTGAAATATGTCATATATGCTCCAATAAAATGGAGATAGCCATAAGATAATTATTCTATGCTAGGTGAAGTGAAGTGATATGCATGGACCTTATTAGAAAAGTATCTTTGGGATAAGAAAGCCACTTCTACTGTGTCTCAGATCCCTTTCTGCTTCAAGTGAGCCTCTTACCTGCATCCTGGAAATAAGTTGCAAATGTTTAATAATGGATGAGATATCTGATCTCATGAATCTGATGCAACAATCATATTGCTACGGATTGAACTGCATCTCCCCTCAAATTCATGCATCAAAGACCTAACCCCCAATGCAGTGCTGCCAGATCTGATTCCTGGTGAAAGCCTTCTTCCTGGCTTGACTGTGGCCCCCATTTCACTGCGTGTTTATATGACCTCTTCTTTAATGTGCATACAGAGAGCTCTTTGGTGACTCTTTCTTTTACTCAAAGAGCAATAGTCCCATCATGAAGATCCCATCCTTAGCACCTCATTTAAATTTAATGATCTCCCCGAAAGCCAATCTCCGAACATCAAATACCATCTCATTGGGAGTTGCAGCTTTAACATATGAATTTTGAGGGGACGCAGTTTATTTCATAGCATAGGATTTTGCTCTTCAGTGTTCCAATCAAAACCCTGGTTGCTTTTTAACATTTTAGTTTCTAAAAGTTAATTTTGTTCCCTCAGCCCAGCTTCTCATTTACCCAGTTGTATCAGTTGCTTTATAAAATATTGATTCAAGAGAAATATTGAACAAATATCAAATTCACATATCATAGCTTCTTTTACCTTTTTCCTAAAAATTCTCTAAGTATCAGATTTCACTCAAAAGTATGGTGAAGAGCATGGTTAAGGAGAGTTCGGTTTTATAGAGTATGATCAGGCTACAACATGACATTTGCCAGGTGCTACTTCATATTGCTTCCTGTGCATTATGTCATTGTTTTACTTTTAACAATATTTACCACAACTCTATGAGGTAGGACAGCTGTTATCCCCATAGTGCCAATAGTGAGAATGTGACTTCGAAATTTTAAAAAATTTTCTAAAAGTTTCATATTATTAAACAACAAACTTGGTGCTGTCTGTCAGACTTTCCTACTACAAAAATCCTCACGGTGAATTAAAATTTAAAGGTCCAATGAATTACAGCATAAAATCAATACACTATGCTGAGCTTTAACTTAATACCATATTTTATATAGGTTTTCCTAATATCAGTAATGACTTTGAAAGCCCCAGCAACAAGAAAATGAAATATTTAAATTTGTGTTATAAATATACCTACCAAATGTCAACCTTGATAATCTTTATGTTAGCAATACCAATCAGTAAAATTCTGAGTTTTTACATAAAATTACTCTCTGATTTCCTTATTATGCACTACTTTCAGTACCAGTAATGAAAACTGAAGACCTTTACTTAGAAAAATCAAAGCTACTGAAATGTTAGCCTTATTAACACCTAATTTAGTTTTTTCATCTCTATTTCTTTTGATTTTTTTGATATTTTTTTCATTGTTCCTCTCCCTTCTTTTACTTTTTTTAAAAGAATTAACTTTAAAAAATTCTTTTGCAATCAATTAAAATCCTCTTTAATCTCATACTGACTGTGACAGGAAAGCAAAGTGCTTTATAAACTAATTAAATGATTAACGAGACAAGCCTAAAATAATGTTTTTTTGCTCAAAATCATAATACAGCTAGAAGCAAACCTTAGGCATGAATTAATCAACAATGATGTATGATCAGGATAAATAGCCGTATATTTTCTTTGAAAAAAATTTTATTCCACTTAATATGCCTGAAATGTTCCATTCTGAAAATTATCCAAATTTGTTATTAGTGTACTAAAATATTAACATTTCTAGCATTGGTAAATAGACTTTCGTAAATGCAAGGAGAAGTGGGGAATTTTGGCTGGGGTTTTCAACCCACATTGGAATTAGAACTTTCTCTAAGAAAATACAAATCTCTGTTACATAACTGAATGCAATTTTGGTAGTAGGTATGAAGTGCATTAATTGTATCTCCATTTAGTCCTGTTGGAAGAGTTTATTCATTTGGTCAAAGAAACTTATTGTTAATTTAACTTTAACTTTTTTTTTTTTTATGGTGACATTGGTTAACGAAATCCAGTAAGTTTCAGGTGTACAATTTAGCAATAAGGCATATGTGTGTGTGTGTGTGTGTGTGTGTGTGTGTGTGTGTGTGTGTGTTGCATTGTTTGTTCACCGCCCATAGTTAGATTTCTTTGTCACTACATATTTCAAACTTAACCTTGTCTTAAATGCCAAAGAATCTATATTGATAAGTTGTATATATCATGTAAAGTACAGGCAAAAAGTATCTCAGGAATATTAGATGCTGATAATATGATAATGTTAGAAATGATTAAATTATATTTAGTTACTATCAGCCTCATATATATGTTCAGTCCTTGATACCATTATTTGCACAGTGTCTGTCTTAAAAGGATAAAGGTCCAATTCCCTTCCCCCCCAAAATTAATTTCTTTCATAATCCCACACATTACAGACCTCCTCAAATATATTTTTTTCATTTTCTCTAACAAAAATATATATTATTTGGCTTTGATTTTCCCACAATGATATGTTTTCATTACTTTAAAAAACAAATACTTTATATTTTGATGCTGTAATTGCTGCTTCACATCTGACTTGGTTGAGAAAACAAAATAGAATAAATAAAAGGCTCATACTTTCTTCCTTCTAATGAACACTTTTACAGCAATAAATACAAATGAAACTTCTGAACACACTTTTCTAAGCATGATCAAATTAAAATTTTATTATATAACAGATATTAAGTAAAAGAAATACATTTACCAATAATAGAATTCCCACTATCATTAAGCAATACTCTGTTAAATACAACTATTTTTGACTTCTTAGAAACTTCTATTTTAGTGCTTTATTAATATTATATTCTATAGCAAAGCAAAATAGAATCATTTAACTATATCTAGTTATGGTTATTTATTAATAATTCTTTATCTTTATTCATGTGTATCATGAATCAAGATAGAAAGTTTTGAAAATAAAATCAAAAAATTTTTTATTTCAATTGTGACTTTTGTTTTATTCAAATACAAACTAAAAATGGAGATAGCCTCAGGATCAGCTGTTAAGATCTAAGAGGACTTAGGAAAAATGAGACTCACTTCAAACATATTTCAAACAAGTATAGTCATTTCATTTGGAGCATTTTAGATAAATACAAACAAATTAAGAGTGACACTAATGGAGAATAACATTCTTTAATTACACAATAGACATATGATTTAGTAGGAATAACAATAAATAACATTTTGGGTTTTTTTATTGTATTGCAGCATGAGCTAAAGATCTACTTAAAGAATAAGAAGCAGTCATGTATAACAGAAAGAGTTTTATTTGTGGTAAGTTGATCTAAGTCATATAATTCAAGTGAATCTAATATAGTTCATAAAGAGTTATTTCATAAATTAGTATAATCTATGAGGTATGTAACAGTACTTTCATGATTTATAATAAGTATGAACCATTAGGATAAATGAGCAGGAATAATCAAAAAATTATCAAAAAGTGGTGCTAAGTTTATGCTTAAGGTATAGAGAGGTAAGTGAAAAATACATAATATAGCTAATTTTTAAAGTATAAGAGATGATTTATGAATAAAGGTTAATACATTTTCTACTTTAAATTATAGAAGGTCAAAATAAACGACATGAAAAAAAATAGTGGAATGAAATGCTATTATATGGGTTGAATAGTCCTCCCCACCTCCCAAACAAGTTCATATCCACCTAGAACCTGTGAATGTGATATTATTTGCAGATAGAGTCTTTTCTGATATTAGTTAAGATGAAATACTGGGCAAGGATGGGCCCTAAAATCGATATAACATGAGACAGATGCAGAGACACATGCAGGGAGAATGCCATGTGTAGACAGAGGCAAACATTGAAGTAATAAATCTATAAAACAGAGAATGCCAAGGACTGCCAGCAACCATGAGAAGCTACGAGACAGGCATAGAATAGATTCTCTCTTAGAGCACTCAGAAGGGAAAAACCCTTTCTGACACCATGATTTGGGACTTCTCTAACCTCCATAAAAATGAGATAATAAAATTATGTTGTATTACGCCACTCAGTTTATGGTCATTTGCTGTGACACACCTAAGAAACTAATGAGATTTATATACATGGTGTTGCAGTGGTTTGTTACATGTAGATTGTGAGTTTATTTGCCCTTGTGTGAACTAGATTTGAATTATATTTAGATGTGTGTAAAATGACTCCACTAATGTTAAACCTTAGAAATGTAACCAACTTGTTTTGTCGAACTGAAGTTGTTTACCCCAAGTGAAATTGTTTTGACCAAGAGTGATAACCAGACACCCGTGCACCTGGCTGATAAGACACTGAAGACTTCACCGCTACACATAGAATCTCCAGGACTCTCTGCCTGAATCAGAGCACTCTCTCTATGTCTCACAAGAGTGTGTTTCTCTGTCCCTTGATTTACTTCTTGGCCTAAGACTCTGCCCATCCAAACGAGAGGCCTCTTCGCTGATAGACGGTTGATCGACCGGCAACTGACCCAGCATTGATACGGCGCCGTTCCTGCTCATCGTTCTTGTTCGTCATGAGTCTGTCTCAGCCAGCATCGCCGGGTAGTCTGCTAGGACTGAAAGCCATCAGGATCTGGTATGAATAAACCCTAGCATGCTTGCAATCTTATTCGCTTGTGTGTCTGCATCCTTAGTTGTTGTCTCGCTGGGCTCTTCATATTTAAGTATATTAAGCAAAGTGCTGTCGCAGGTTCAAACTGGCTCAAGGGCCTTAAGGAACAAGCAAGCCACCTGTGCATAAGTCCAAAAAAGAGCTTGACTTGGACACATGGAAAAAGCAGATTTTAGTTGGAACAGGCTCAGATGTAACAAGGGCCACAGAAATATGTTCTGCCTTCCTGTGCGTTGGCTTTATTTTTAATAAAATGGTTACCAGAAACTCTCAGCTAACATCAACCTTATAGCTAATAACTGAAGAAAAATACCTGTCCTAATAGCACTTGACAAAAGGCCCAGTATAGAGAACACTTTCCTAATTCAGTTCAAAGGAACTTAAAATAGTCAGAATGGCCAAAGGGTTAAGAATCCTGACTGAAAAGGCCTGAAACTTACACTAAATGCGACAGCCTGAGGCTGCATTGGAGTTGAAGAGAGGTGATTGCCTCTAAGAAGCCATGCAGAATAGAATCTTCTTCCCTCCTGAAAAATTGGCAGATATTCACACTATAAAAATACTGGACACTCTGATATCGTATTGGAAATTTTATAAGGAAATAGAATTTTTGAAATAGTAATTTTTATAGTCATTTGAGCACTTGAAAAAAGCCATAGAGAATTATTATTTACTATTTATTACAAACTCAAAATGCCCTTAGGATAAGAGGATTAATTTCAGTTCCTGTAGAGAACTAGGGATGTTTACATAAAATAAATCAAGTGAAAAGTGCTGAAAATTCATTCCACTTTTTCCCATCTGATATTTATTTATTGAGAAATCATCAATATATTTTACAAAACACTTTTCCTAACTACTCTATGCAAAAACATTTCCACCATTGCTTAAATCAATAAATACAAATTTAAATGATGACAAAAACAGAAGAAACTGAAATGAATATATTTAAAATGTTTTTTGGTTATTAGAGACCAGAACACACAAGTATACACATACATGCATAAAAATGTGGTCAGCGATTTTGACTTTTAAAAGAAACAGAGGCACAAAAATTTTACTGGAAAATTCTTACTTTTAAATTAGATAACTCTAATATATAATTCTTATAGATAGTTCAAAATCCTCCTTGATTTTACAAATGCCATTCTACAGGTGTATATATCTTATTCGTAATATATACCTATTTATACATTTAAACTAGAATGTAGTGAAACATATAAATATGCATTTGTTTATATAAATATATGTCGAGCATATTAATTTAGTAAAAGATTAATTTCTGTATAAATTTATATGATTATTGGAATAAGTAATCATTTATTTTTTTCACTAAAGTACTATAATCACTTTTGCTTAGTAGAAGAAAAATTTTTGAGTTGAATGTCAAAGTATAGATCATAATGACACTATCGAGAACAACTTAACATCAAAGAACAAAATAAGAATGTAAAGAATAAATCTGCCTAGTGGAAAATAAAGGGCTAGTAGGTTTGAAAAAAATAAATCAAAATAAAACTGAGAGTACATAGCCAGGTATAGGGTCTTGGAAAAGGGATATTAATTTTGGTTCTTTTCCAAATAACATTTATAACTCTGGTGTGTGCATTAGAAAAGAGAAAGATATGACTGTTATGCTAAGATTATGAAAGAAAAATAGAACGTAAGGAAGCAATGCAATTTCTAGAAATCAAACTGTTTCAAAATGATACTCAGTGTTTTCCATGGCTGACATTCCTCAGTCCTACAGAAGCACTGCCATTTAGACTGCTCTGAAATGTTTTTTATGCACCGGTTTTGTATCTTGGGTTTATAATTTACTTGAGAAGTACAATTTAATTTCTGTTAAATGAACCCAAATCACTACACTAACAGTTTTACGTTGCTATCACTTTAAGTCTTGCTGAGCTTTTAAAAAGCGTAAAATCCTTATAACTGGCCATAGAGGTTACTTAGTAAAAGGAAACTTTGGGCATAACTATTAAAATTATCAGTTTTATACATTGTAAAAATTATCTTGTGGTTAAAGATTACATTATTTTATCAAAAATTATTTGGATATAATATTTAAAACCCATACTTGAAAGACCCTTGATCCTAAAATGAGAAATGAATTCAACTCTTCTCCACCTTATTTCTTTCTCTTTTCATCCTTTTGCTTACTGTCTCTTCCAAATTTTTCCATTAAAACACAAACAAATTCGTTCACATGATAGTTTTCCTCTCTAGGATACTCTGCTAAAATAGAGAAGCACGTTCATATGCATTAATAACTAAATAAAATGTGTTACTGTATGAAGGGAGGAAAAGTTCTGCCTATGATTATACCTGCATAACTTCTCAAGTAGTGAAACAGAGTAACGGCTCAGAATTCCATGTTGTAGCAAATAGGACAATACTGATGTGGGAAGTGATTTATAGAAACAGTCAATGAAAAATTTAGGGTCCAGGACTCCAGAACCTACTTTTGGTATAACCTAAAGTTACTACATAGAACACTTTTTCTACACATTTCAAAATAATAAAATTGTTAGCAAAGCCTCTGTTTTCTTCTAAGTTTACTACAACATTGCTAGAAAGATATTTTTTTTTTCCATTTCTCTTATGTTCAATTTCTACTTGACTCAAATATTTACAAAATACTGAGGACAAATATAGGAAATGTGAAAAACACATTATGTATTCTTATTTTTCTAAGGCTCTAAAGCCCTTGGGAAGGGCCATTGGCTTAAAAAAAAAAAGTGGATATTAATAATACATTCATATTTGCTTCTTAAGAGGCTTCTTCAGCAAACTTCCTTTTCCCAGTAGGTTATAATTGCTCATAATATTAAAATTGCCCTCCATTTCTTGAGCTAAATAAAGACTGTGAATAGCCATGACCTTCATGGCCAGGAAGAACAGTGTTGGCATTAAATAGGATAACAATGAATTTAATATTGTAATGGATAATGTTAAAAGATTATAAAGAATAGAAAATAATCAAGATTTGAAGTGAATAAGTGATATTTTAGCCTAAAAAATTTATTGTAATTATTAATCTATTTCATTCTTTACTTACCAATTATTTGATATTTATGATTTAAGCAGACATCATAGACAAGCCAGCAATTATATTCAGAGGACAGGACATTCTCAGATATTTATCATTTTGAGATATTTTTTTGAACAATAAAATTTACAATTATATGCTTAGTGAATTCTGAACTAAAATTGTCTATGTAGTTGACATTGTCTCTTGATATAAACAGATTAAGTGTATTTTAAATGTAAACAAAACATTTTCAAGGTTTTCTTTGTACAACAAAGAAATTATATGAGGTAATTAGTGACATTTAAACATTGACAATATGCAATGTATTAAAATACGTCTTCCAGGGGCCCCAGATATCAAAGATATGTTCCCTTCTTTAAGATCATTTCTTATTTTTCTTTTTGAAAGTTAAAACACTCTTATGGAAAACTAAAGTCTCTCTTGCTGAATATTAAATGTTTATAACTTATTTCAATGCTAAACCTGTAGCCTAAAATATTATTTTTGTTGATTTAGATACCTGTGGATTAATGTGAAATATTTGGTATGAGCCAGCTACTCCCATTAATTCATTAACATGTAAATAAGTACATATTTATTTAAACAGGTTTTAAATTTCTAGTAATGAGAGTCCTGGTATAATAATTATAATGCAGTGATTATATGTCTCCTTCAGCTGAAGTAAGAACAGAGTTGCCTAAATTGAAGATCTTATTTTTTTAAGAGGAATTAATTTGATCTAATATTGTGAATACATGAAGTTAATCCTCAGCTTTTATAAAGAAAACTTTGCTGTCAAATATGATTTAATATTTGCCAGTAATCTTAGTCTGTGTCTTGGTATTCAACTTGAAAGTGTTAGGATAAAAATATCTGAATCAAATGACTGAATCAAAATCATTTTGACCTGAGCTCAGATAACAGCAACAAAATATTTTACTGTTGTCAATAAATTCTCTGCAATGCTTAATAAATAAGTTTCTACAATACTAATAGCTTATATTTTATTTTTTGTCATTTTGTTTAGCCCAGAGTTTGTATGTTGATGGAGTTTTTTGTCAAGTTGGGAGAATAAATTCTCCCTACAGTCTCCTCTGAAGACTTGAAAATCTGTACTGTTTTTAAAAACAAAACTTCTTTGGAGGAATATTTAAGAAGCAAATAAAGCGATGTAGGGACAACTTTATGAAATGTCAATTATGTCAAAGTATATATTGTGATCTTCAAATAATTAAAATTTAGTGACTAAGCAAACATTTATTGAATACTGCTTTATAATCAGGGACTGTTCTTATTCTAGAAATACGGATTTGAAAATGCTATTAAAGCCCTGATATTTATTAAACTTTTACCTACGATAGCAGGGTAACACAAAATAAACAATTAGATAAATAAGAACATGTAAAATAGGGCTAAGTGCTATTATTAAAAGAAAAATATTGTGTTGTAGTTAGTAATGTAAAATAGTGGTTAGTACTTTTCTGGTTAGTACTTATCAGTAGCTTACACCAATAGACAAGTAGTCAATCTCCAAAATAAGTAAACAAAAAAAGACAAAACAAAAACAGGAAGAACAGACTTGTGGGCAAAGTAAAGACCTAACACCTTCTAAACTGGAAATAACTTGGTAGTGTTGAGAAACAGAGACGGGATGAAAGTGAGCAACTAAACACATAAGATCAGAGCCCTGAGCATGGCCCAGATCATGTGTGTTGTGAATCCTGGACACTGAATTTGGATTTTTTTTTTTCTTGTTTGTAAGAGAACGAAGAAAGGATTTTAAGCAGGAAAGCAATACGCTTTCATGTATACATTTCATAAATCACCCTTGAAGGTAATTGGAGAATAGATGAATGAGGCATAAACATAAACAAGGAGATAAGTTTCATTATGGCTTCTGCCCAGGTGACAGAGAAGTGGATTTGCAAAATGGTTAGAGTTGAAAGCTATTGGATATTCTGATGAATAAAATAAGAAATGGTATAAAGATAGGAGTTAGAGATGAGTCCTATGGTTTTGACTTTTATGACTAGATAGAAAGTAATATTTGCTGAGGTAAAATGTTTGGGGAAATGGCAGGTTAGGGGGCTCCTTAAGAAAAATAAAATCTACTTTATCCTTGATAAGTTTGAAGTATCTTTGATTAAGTAGGGGTTCTAACTAAATAAGCAATTAGATTTATAAGACTGGAGTACAAGAGCAAGGCCAGGACTAGAGGTAAGAATTTGGAAGTAACGAGCATACAGATGAAATTAAAAGTCCCACAACTATGAGATTATGTAGCCCAAAGTATCCAGAAGTAGCTTCCAAAGTTGATTAAGAATCAGCATATAGCAATTTCCTTGTATACATTACTTCAGACTTAACTGCGTGAGCAGAGTGCTGGGAGTATGTGTCTGGTTTAGGAACAAATGGAGGAAGGGCCGACATTAGAGGGTAAAGCTTAGCAGGCACAAATCCCCCCTTATTTCGCATGTTGTTCACATTTTCTACTAAATCTTTTTCTATATTATTAATAGTCATTTTAACATCTGTTAGTTTCAATACTCAGATTATGTTTGGGCCTAATTCTATTGACTCGCATCATTTAACAAATAACTGTTTTTTTTTTTTTTTCTGGCTTTTCATGTGTTTTATAATTTTTGTTTGAATTATGGAGATTGTATGTTTAACAAAAATAGAGACTGTGGTATTTTTTTTTTAAAACTAGTTTTCGTTGTGCTTTCTGTCAGACTCAGCATGGGAATTTAGTTGTGCTGGGTTTAGGTATTTGTAGTCATGGTTTTATTCAGTATTAACAATGTCAAATCAGGAGAGAGATGTCACCAAGTTGGAGGAATAAGAAACCCCAGCCATTATCACCTCACAAAAATGAACAATGAGAAAGCTGTCTATGAGCAACAATAGCTGTGAGAGAGCTCAGGTGTCTACTTGAGAACCTTTAGTAACACAGTAGAATAAACAGCCTAAGAATAACTACACAGAAAAGGAAGGAAAAACAGCTTCGTTTGCCTGCAACATCCCTTCCCCCAGGTCCGCACTGCCAAGAGGACAATCCCATGATTGAGAAAGAGTTCCCATTGCTGGGAAAGGGAGAGCGGGGTGGGCAACCAGCTTTTCTACACTTTTTGAGCACTATAAAGCAGCACCAGGGACTGGTACTCCAAAGGAAATCTAATGCTTGATGATCTGAGAGGGAGCAGAGGCAGTGATGCTAGTGCTGGGGGGCAGCTGCAAATACAGATGAAGCTTGGCTCACTTGCCCACTGCTCCCCTCCTTCTGTGCAACCCAATTCCTGACAGGCCACAGACCAGTACTGGTCTGCGGCCCAGGAGTTGGGGACCCCTGGTATAAAGGATTCACTTTGTTTCATCACATGCAGGTATTGGCAAATCTGAGACATTTAAAGAAGACTAGGAACTAGGAAATAAGGCAGAGGCCACCAACATCAACAACATAGCAGGAGTGACAGTAGTTCCCAGTGGCGTGCTTTGTATAGGACTCTAGTCGCTTCAACTGCTGAACTAGCCAACAAACAACAGATCCCTAAGGAATTAGGGGATAAAACATGTACTTTCTCTTTGAGAAACTAGCCCCTTTCTTGGGCTCATCTTCTCTGCACAGGAGGGAATAAATGAGTACAGAGAAAACAATACCCTTTGAATTGATCGGGGAGCAACAGATTTTTCTGTGGATAACAACAGTATGAAAATCTATCATAATTTCCTACTCTAAACTCACATTTTATTATGTATCTTCTATTTGGAAGTACACGCTCTTTGGTCAGTCTCTATCCCAGGAGAACAAAAATAATTAAAATATGGACACAGTATAACAAATGCAGTTCAAAAACTAAACACTGGGGGAGTAGACATTAAGTGCAGGCTTTACTACTTTCCAGTTCAATGAACTTATCAAATTATTTAACTGGAATGTATTCTTTTTATGGTAAGTACAATTTGTTGTGGAAAGGGATTCTATTATATTTAAATTAGCTTTAAAACCCATTTCCTGTTTCTGTTCTTTTGATCTTCTGATATTCTCCTTATCATCAGGTATGCAGCAAATATGTTCAGGTCCCTGAACATATTCCTTAGCTATGTTCTTCTGGACACTTATTTGTATATGTTTCCGTGCTGTTTTTCTGCTATAACTTAAAAGATCTGCCTGTGACTTTCTTCCTATTCCCAGTTCATAGGCACTCATTCCTGATGCACTTGCAGATTTGGTGTACTCCTGTGTCACTTTCTAATTTTTATTTTTGACCATGGGTCATTTTCTCAGTCGCCTTATTACCTGTATCAATTATGGTCAGTATAGAAGTCCGTCAGGAGAAAACTCGCTTGCAAATTTTAATTACTGTATTTCTGTATTGGAAAAAGAATTTTCTCTCATATATCCTGTTATACCTCTTTACTGATATTCATATTTAATATAAATTATATATGTTTTATATATTAAAAAATGAATTAAATATATATGTAATCAAAAGAGGCCAGTAGACCATAGACAAGAAGCACTGCAAATACTTTTGTGTTCATTAATATTCAGGAGAGTGAAATGAGAACAGAATCAACTTGAGGACATTCTGCTGATGAAACATCACCTTGACTCCCTCACAGAGACAAAGGTATGTTGGTGTCAGATGAAATCTCTTTCCACTAATTCTCCCAGAGCACTGAGCTAGGAGAAATGAAAGGATCCCAATCCAAGGGCTCTACAGGAATGAATTATTCATTGTACATACTGATTAATTTATGGTTATTATAAATCATGGGTTCATGTTCTCATAGTAACATTTGATTGGTGTGATGATCTGCAAGATGGAGCTTCTCTAATTTATGTGTTTAATAACTGTCCTTGATTAAGTGAAGATTAATTTTTATGAGGTAAAGGAAGAAAATATGATCAGAAGCAAACTCCCAAAACACTAAGCAGGTTTTATTTTCAAAGAGAAACATGAAGGTATTTCAAGTACTGAGACTAAACCCAACAAGATATGTTCATCCAAACATTGTTACTGAATACAAATGAGATTGTCTAATTTTTTAAAAATTGCAACAGAAGCATGTAACAGACTTTATGGATGATTGTAATGGACAACTTGTTACAAAACATAATAATTTGTCCAACTGTTCCAATTAAATTTAATAAAACATTTGGCTTCCATGTAATATTGGGTGAGAGAATATTAATATAAAATTTTATGTGGTATGGATGGGCAATGAAATCCTACTATTTGCGATGACATGAATGGACCTAGAGGTTATTATGCTGAGTGAAATACATCAGAGAGAAAAAGATAAATATAATATGATTTTGCTTATATGCAGAATCTAAGGAACAAAAAGAAAAAAACTAATCAAAAACACACAAATATAGAGGGCAATCTGTTGATGGCCAGAGCGGAGGGGCTTAAGGGCTGGGAGAATAGGGTGAAGGGTTAAAGGAGTACAAATTAACAGTTGATAGATGGTCACAGGGATGGAGAGCACAGCATGGGGAATGCAGCTAGTATTAATGTATAGGCCAGGTAGAGAGCCAGAGAAGAGAAAGAGCAATTAAAGAGATCATTTTATAAACTATACAAATGTTTAACCAATGTACTGTATACTTGAAACTGACAAATTTTTTTAAAAAGGGAAGCATTGACTTTTGAGACTGTTTGACAAAATGTACAAAATCTTTTATTTGATTTATGGCCTACAGAGCTTTCCTACATTACTAGGGCTGTCATAACAAAGTACCACCCACGGGATGGCTTAAACAACAGAAATTTATGTTTTCACAATTCTGGAAGCTTGAAGTCTGAAATCAAGGTGTCACAGGATCTGAGGACTCTGTCCTTGGCTTGCCAATGAGCATCTTCTCCCTGTGTCTTCACATGATCTTTCCTTTGCATCTGTGTCCAAATGTTCTCTTCTTTAAGGACACCGGTTAGATTATGGTTCACCTTAAGATTTCCTTTTAATTAAAAAAAAAAAAAAAAAAAAGCTATTTAAAGACCCAGTGTCCAAATACAGTCACATTCTGAGGTACTGAGAATTAGAACTTAAACATGATTTTTGAAGGAACACAATTTAGCTCACAACACACTCTTTACAAAAAGTCTTTACTTCTTTTAATAATACCCTGTGCATTTTGAAAGGATCTGGGTTTACTTGTGTGAAATGAAATATGCTAACCCTTGAAAATGAAAAAGTGAAAAAAAAAAAAACTGTTGGAGTCTACCCTCATTGAGTTTACTAAGGAGTAAGAAAAATAGATCTGTGAATTACTAAGCTACATTCCATTTTATATTAAATGTATTGGCATAACATTGGTTAATAACATTATATAGGTTTCAGGTGTACAGTTTAATAACACATCATCTGCATATTGTATTTTTTTGTTCACTGCCCAACGTCGAATCTTCCATCACCATATCTTTGAATCATTTTTCCCCTATCTACTTCCCCTCTCCCCCTCTTCCTTCTGTTAATCACTAAACTGTTATCTATGTCTATGAGTATTTATTTGTCTTGTTCATTTGTTGTTTTCAGTTTTATATCCCACATATAAATGAAATCATATGTCTCTCAACTTTTTCTATCTCATTTCACTTAGTGTGATGATCTCAAGATCCATCCATGTGGTTGCAAATGCCAGTATTTCATCTTTTCTTATAGCTGAGTAATATTCCATTGTACTACATCTTCTTTATTCAGTCATCTATCAAAGGGCACTTCAGTTGTTTCCATGTCTTGGCCACCATGAATAATGATGCAATGAACAGTGGGGTGTATACTTTTTTATGGGTAAACGTTTTCAAATTCTGGGGGCATAGATACCCAGAAGGTGTATTGATGGGTCATATGGTAATTCTATTCTTAATTTTTTAAGGAATTTCCATGCAGTTTTTCATAGCGTCTATCCCAATTGACATTCTCAGTGTATGAGTGTTCCTTTTTGCCCATAACCTCATTAATTTTAAAATAGAAGTCTGTGACAGGGGAGAGACATTTGAGAAGGGATGTATTATTTTAAGAACAAGCTTCTATAGAAGGTTTCACATGAAAGTAATATTTTCTAGATTTCTAAGAATTTTAGCATTTTTTCTGGGTAGATAAAGAGAAGATTATAAATGAGGCATAGAGGCACAGGTAGTCTTACCTGAAAATAATTTTTAAATAAGTATACTGAGTGAAAAAAGCTAACAACAAAAGCAAAGGAATTTATTATTTGATTTTATAAAATTGTACACAATGCGAATTGATCTATAATAAATGAAATCAGGGAGTAGGTTACAAACATGTTCAGTTTCACACATGAGGTTTCACAGATGTATACATATGTCAGAACTCATCAAGCTGTGCATTTTAAATACTGTTTCACATGTGTCTATATCTGTGTCTCATATATGTTTATATACCAAGGAAGCTGTTAAAAGAAAAGCAATTGTGGAAGAAAAGGAATTAAATTGCTGCCATTAAAAATTATAATACTGTAAGCTATTCAAAGATGCTCTATAATGTGGAGGAAGTTCTCTACAATTTCTAGCTTGCTGAGTTTTTATCAGGAATCGATATCAGATTTTACCAAATTATTTTTCTGCACAAATTGGAATGATAACATGGTTTATATTAAATAGTATGTTAATATGGAAATATACATTGATTCACTTTTATTAAAACTTTATATTTTAGAGCAGTTTTAGTTTCACAGAGAAATTGAGGGTAAGATAGTCCCATATATGTGCTGCCCCCACACATGCGTAGTGTTCCCCATTTCTAACGTCAATGGAGATGAACATTTATTGCATTTGGCAAATCTACATTTACATGTTATAATCACCTCAAATCTTTAGTTTACATTTTAGCTCATTCTGGGTATTCTACGTTCTATGAGTTTGGACAAATATATAATGAAACATTTGTATTATTATGATAATCATATAAAATTCTTCTGTTGCTCCACCAATTGTTTTTTCTTCCTCAACCCCCAACCCTGCAACTACTGAATCTTTTACTGTTTCTATAGTTTTGCCTTTTCTAGAATGACCTACAGTTGGAATCATATGTAAGCCACCAATTTAAAATTGGCTTCTTTCATTTAGTAATACGTCTTTAAGATTCCTTTATATCTTTTTCTAGTTATAACTAATTTCTTCATAGTGCTGAATAATATTTCATTTTCTGGATGTACCACACTTATATATATATTCACCTACTGAAGGACATTTTGATGGCTTCCAAGTTCAGCAGTTATCACTAAAGCTGCTACAAACATTCAAACGGGGGTTTTGTGTAGTTATAAATTTTCAACTCCTTTGGGTAAATATCAAGGAGTATAATCTCTGGAAAGTGTATGATAAGTGTATGTTTAGTTATATAAGAAACTACAAACCTGTCTGCCAACCATTTTGCATTTCTATCAGAAATGAGAGTTCCTTTTGCTCCACATCCTCACAAGCATTGGGTGTTATTAGTGTTTCAGATTTTGGCCATTCTAATAGATACATAGTGGTATTTCATTGTTTTATTTTGCATTTCCCTTATTGATAACATAATGTGGAGTATCTTTTCATATACTTATTTGCTCTTTGTGTATCTTCTTTAGTGAGACTTCTCTTATGATCCTCGGGCCACTTTTATATATTTTTGTTTGTTTGTTTTTTCTCATTGTTGAGCTTTAAGAATGTTTTGTATATTTTGGGTAATAGTCCTTTAATAACTTTTTATGTTTTGCAAATGTTTTCTCGCAGTCTGTGAGTTGTCTTCTCATTCTCTTGACATTGACTTTTGCAGAGCAGACATTCTTAATTTTAATGAAGTTCAATTTATCAATTATTTTTACATGGATCATGCCCTTGGTGTTGTTTTTAAAAAGTCATCACCATACCCATGGTCATCTGGGTTTTCTCTTATGTTATCTCCTAGAAGTATTATGGTTTTGTGCTTTTACTTAGGTCTATGATCCACTTTGAGTTAATTTTTGTGAAAGACTTAAGATCTGTGCCTAGATTCATTTTTTTTTTTTTTTTAGTGTATGGATATCCAGTTGTTCTAGCATCGTTTGTTGAAAGAACTATCTTTCCTCCATTTTATGACCTTGACTTATTTGTAAATTATCAGTTGACTATTTTTAGGTGCATCTATTTCTGGGCTCTCTATTCTTTTCCATTGATCTATTTGTCTGTTCTTCTATCAGTACCATACTATCTCAATTCTGTAGCTTTATAGTAAGTGATTTAGGAATTGATTTCTATGTGTAGCGTAACTTTTGAAATAAGAATCAATTTTTCATTGTGGGTTTTTATTAACAGGTACCATTTATTGAAAAGATAAGGTAAAATTGAAATAGTTGTCGATATTGTTATTGTTGAAATTGATGACTCGATTTTAAATTTTACATGGGAATACAAAGCAAAAATCATAACCAAGAGACTCTTGAAAATGAAGAACTTTCTTGTGGTACTTACATCACTAAAGATAATGACATATTATAAAGCTATACCATTTAAGATAACGCTGTCCTGTCATAAAGATAGTTAATAGATAACTGAAACAGAATAGAGAATTCAGCTGCAGATACATATATAAATACTGAATTTATGTCATTGTGGCACTGCAGACACCATTTGATGAGCAGCCTTCATAATACTGGAAGGAAGTCCTCATGGCTCCAATTTTTGTGGGTATTTATAATATACAATAATTTGCACATCTCTAGCAATACATTTTTACTATAGTAGCCAATTCCAGGGCAACACTAAAAACTTAACATTTCGAATAAGGTGTCTATGAGAATAATTTTTACATGAAGACATTGGTCAGATTAATTTGAGAGAACACCTTTGTTTTCTGTATTGAGAAATTTTCAAAATTCTAATGATAATACATTAAAATGCACAATTATAGAAAATAATATAATTGACTCAGAAATAGCAGAAGAATTATCTTTAAATACTTTTATTGTAGTATTATTTTAATTATTTGTCATCTTTGTCAGGTTGATAGTTCATAAGTGGTTATATGGGTTATTGAAATATTGTCTGTTACAGATAGGATGCATTCAGACATAAAAACCTTGCCTTATATAATATGATGGTTTTGTTCTCCAATAAGTGGAAGTAACCTAAAATTAATTAAAAACTATATGGATGATGATTGCAAATGAACACTTAACAGAGGGTAGTCTATGTGACGTATGGTGGTGTTGAGTATTAAGATTATATTCGCTTTCAAAGGCATAATTGGAGGCTATATAGAAAGTTTAATTTGCAGAGTTTGGTACAGGCTAAGCTAGTCAGAAATTTTTTTACCATGACACTTCTGTATATGCATCCCACTAGTTATTTCTTTATTCAAAAGGCCTCTCCATTGAGACACGCCTCACTATTTCACTCTATGCTCCACTTTACCTAAATAAAGCATTAGTCTAAAAGAGTTGGGAAGTAATGTTTAACCCTCTCAGTAGAGCCATTTGTTATGTAAACATGAAAGTATTGGACAGAGCAATTATTTACCAAATAAATAATTAAATTGAACTTTCAAAACTATTGATCTTTTGAGAAGAGAGATTTAGAGAGAGAATAGAAAAATGACAAGGCAGTAGGCAAATAGCATGAATTATTAATGAAGATCAAGTCAATTCCTGGGTGAAAACAATGAATTGATCAACCAGTCAAGTTACTTAACCACTGCCCATGAGTACATATTCTAACTTGTGATCATTATTTTTTTTTTTTCAGACTCGGGGGTAGTCTTGAGTGCCCAAGAGGGAGAATTTATAGAGGGAGAATTTCTCTCTATATTATTTTCAAGGCCACTCTCAAGTGGAGCTAACATTTATACCTATATACAGAGCTGAGTTGAGGGAGGAGTGCCAGTATAAGAGTTGTTGAAACCATGGAGTTTGGACCACCTACTTATACAGCTTCTATCTTTTGGTCTTCACGTCTGATGTAAAAAATATCACTTTCATTTGATAATGTATTGCTGCTGATTGAGTCTGACCTTATCATTTGGTGTGTCTGACAGATCCTAGCTCATAAAGGGTGGTTCTGACACAAGTCCACTTAATATCGCAGGGCCCAGTGATATAACGGGATTCGTTTCTCAAAAAGCATATAAATTTCTACTGCAGATGACATGATTTTTACCCATCCCCTGATACGTTCATCTTGTGATTCTTCTATTGGGGCTTGCCATTAACTCCATATAGCATCTTTCCCCTCAACAGAAACCTGTAATAACATTTACTCTGATAGGTTATAGGGCACATGTGGCAGGGCCACTTCTGTCTCAGCCCGAACTTTCTTTAGAGCACTTTCCCACTCCAGGTTCTGCTTAAAGTTAGTAGCACTCTATGTCATTTAGCATATGGGTCAGAATAGTGTTCTTAAGTGTAGACTGTGCATTCTCCGAAATCTGAAAGGGCCTACTGATTATCATGCTTCCTTCTTAGTGATGGGAATTGTAAGCTGCAATAATATGCCTCTTATTTTCAGATGTTCTGGAATACTTCATGCCTTGAAACTCTGAAACCTATACTGATTTGGCAATATTCCGATCTCGATCTGTCTCACACTCTCTGGAGTATGTGTCTTACCAAGGATTCTAATAGACTTGTCACTTCTTGTTCATCAGTCTTATTAACATGATGTTATTTTTAGAGTATACCAATGTGCTGTTCTTGGGGATATTTAGCTGTTTCAGTTCTCTTTGGAATGCATTATGACTGAAAGCAGAAGAGACAACATAGCCATAGGAGAAGACTATGAGACCTTGTAAGGACAGACTGCTGTCTGTCTCAAGTAAATGCAAAGTATTTCTGATCCTCCTTTCAAATAGGAATGAAAATTAATACATTTATCAGATCAGTAGCCAGATATCATGTGTCTAATACTGTGTTAACCTGTTCAAGCAAAGATATCACTTCTGGCATACCAGCTGTAATAATGACCACTGATGGTTTGCAGCTGTCATATATCCTCTAAGATTTATATGGATTTTGATGGGCCATACTTAGTACATTTAATACTATTTTTAGGTCTTTAGGGTTGGCACCAATCTCTGCTACTCATTCAGAACATGGCATGGTTTTGATTTATTTTCTTTATGAATAGGAGGGAGGTAGTTTCAGAGACTTTCAACTGACCTTCACCTATGATAGCTTCTACCCCAGAGACCCGAAAACCAATACAGGATTTTGACCTTTTATTGAATATATATCCATTTCCGTTGTACATTTGGCAATCAGAAAATTACCACCAGAGGCTCTGTAGACCTGTTGAATTACTGTGAGCCAGATTTGATCACAGACTTAATGTACTACTCATCCACACTCATTCAACAGAAGTCCATAATATGCTATGGATCCTCCAGTATCAATATTAATTTGGACTCTGTCCAATAGTCCCCAGATGTTTGGGCATTCTTCTTTCCCAGCATATGAATACCAAAGTAAAAGTCCATGTATTTCTTTGGAAAGAATTCAGAACTCATTATGAAATATCTTTGCCATAGCATTGCATGATTCTTGCATCTTGGGATCAGGCCTCTCCAACACTCAATAGGTTCCAGGTCTGAAAATTGGCTTAGGTCCAGAAACTGTCAAAAGGTAATGAATTTTTATTTGGAGTGGATCTCCATGGTTTCCTGATTATCTTTCCTTGATTCCTTCCTTCCTTCCTTCCTTCCTTCCTTCCTTCCTTCCTTCCTTCCTTCCTTCCTTCCTTCCTTCTTCTTTCATTCTTTTCTTTTTTCTTTTCTCTCTTTCTTCCTTTCTCTCCTTCTTTCCCCCCTCCCCCCCCTTTTTTTTTTTTTACTAGTAATTTGTTATGGGTTTAGGAAACCAGCTGACCAAACCTTTCTGAAAGGCATCCAAAATAAGGAATTTTTGCACCTGAACTTGGCAATATCTGTTTTGGTTGCCTGAGGTTGTTTTTTTTTTCCCCTTTGATTCTAATTTTATTTTTTCATTTTATCTTTTGCCCCCTTTACCCATTTCTCCCAATGCCCATCCAACGACTCTGGCAATCACCAAACTGCTTTTTATTTATGAGTTTGTTTTGTCTTGTTTTGTTTTGCAGATTCCACATATAAGAGAGATCATATAGTATTTGTCTTTCTCCATCTGACTTATTTCACATAGCATAATGCCCTCAAAGTCCATCAATATCACAAATGGCATGATTTCATTTTTTATGGCTAAATGATATTCCATCGTATATATACAAAATATCTTTGTTTATTTATCTACTGATGAACAGTTCTGTATCTTGGCTATTGTAGCTAATGCCAATGAACATGAGAGTACATATATCCTTTTGAGTTAGTGTATTTTGTTTCCTTCAAATACTGAGAAGTGGAATTTCTGAATATACGCTAGTTCTATCTTTAATTTTTCGAGGAACCTCTGTAATATTTCCCAGAATGACCAACAGTGCACAAAGGTTCCCTTTTCTCTACGTCCTTACCAACACTTGGCATTTCTTTGTTTCTTTTTGGTGACAACCATTCTAACAGATGCGAGAGGATATATCATTGTGGTTTTGATTTGCACTTTTCTGATGGTTAGTGATGTTGAGGACATTTTTATGTACCTGTTGGTCATTTGTGTGTCTTCTTTGGCAAAGTTTTTATTTAAGTTCTCTGCCTATTTTTAAAGTTTTTTTTTCTATTGAGTTGTGCGCATTCTTTATATATTTTGGATATTAAGCTCCTTATTGGATACATGATTTACAAATATTTTCTCCCATTCAATAGTTTTACGTTTTCATTTTGTTGATGGTTGCTTGTGCAGTGTAGAACCTTTTTAGTATGATGTGATCCCACTTATTTATTTCTGCTTTTGTTGCTTTTGTTTGTAGTGTCTGATTTAAAAAATCATCACCAAGACCTATGCCAAGGAGCTTACTGCCTATGTTTTCTTGGAGGAGTTATATGGTTTCAGGTTTTACATTCAAGTCTTTAATCTATTTCAGGTTAATTTTGTTTATGGTATAGGATAGTGGTCAAGTGTCATTATTTCGTATGTGGCTGTCCAGTTTTCCCAACACCATTTTTTGAAGAGACTACCTTTTTTCCATCGTATATTCTTGATTCTTTTCTAATAAGTGAATCAACCATATATGCATGGGTTGGCTTATTTCTGGGCTCTCTATTCTATTCCATTGATCTATGTGTCTGTTTTTATGCCAATACTATAATGTTTTAATTGCTATATTTTTTGTAATATTGTTTGAAATCAAGGAGTATGATACCTCCAGCTTTATTTCTCTTTATCGAGATTGTTTTGGCTCCTTGCGGTTTTTTGTGGTTCCATGAAAATTTTATATATATTTTTTTTATTTCTTGGAAAAATATCTTTAGAATTTTGAAAGGGATTACATTGAATCTATACATTGCTTTGAATATTATGGTCATTTTAACAATATTGATTCTTTTAATCCATTAACACAAAATAACTTTGCATTTATTTCTGTTCTCAATTTACTGTGTTAATATCTTGTAGTTTTCAGTCCTTTTACCACCTTAATTAAATTTATCCCTAGGTATTTTATTCCTTTTGATGTAATTATAAGTTGGATTGTTTTATTTCTTTTTCTGGTAATACATTATTAGTATATAGAAATGCAAGATATTTTTGCATATTTGTATCCTCCAACTTTACTTAATTTATTTATTGGTTCTAGTAGTTTTTGGATGGCATCTTTAGGGTCTTATATATATATATAATATCATCATCATGCCATGTACAAATACTGACAGTTTATGTCTTCCTTCCCAATTTAGATGATTTTTCCTTCTTTCTTTTTTCTCGGGGTGGGGGGGGTGGGGTCTAGTTATTCTAGCTAGACTTTTCAATACTATGTTGAGTATAAATGGCATGAGTGAGCATCTTTATCTTGTTCCTAATCTTAGAGAAAAGGCTTTCAGCTTTTCACTATTAGTATGATGTTAGTTTTTGACTTGTCATATATGAATGACCCTTTTCCCTCAGTGCAGGACTTCATCTCCCCCGACTCAGGGGAATTTGCCCTGTCCTGCATAGGTTTTTTTTTTAGTAATGAATGATTGAAATGTTAGAGTTGATGTAAAATTGATTTGCTTATTAAGGATACTAGTACATGAAAATCCAAGTTTAAGGAAAGTGAACTGGCATTTTAGGTGTTTAATTAGTGAGTAATTAAAAAACATTGCAATTCAACAGAAACATCTCATTGTTCTAACACCAAAAAGGTGATCTTTTAAATTAAATAATACATTTCTTCTCAGCCTGGGTTCATTTGTTTTTTTCTCCTTTATATACATAAAAAAGACATGGGACCTGGTGTTTTTTTTATAGTATTTATGTAATAAATATTATTTTATTGAATCGTAAAACAAATAGTTATTTGTAAAATCACCTGTCTACTCACTTTTTAAATGATTGTTTTATATTCTCATCCTAAAGCATTTTATTACAGAAATGTTCAAGCACGCTCACAACTAGAGAGAATAGCAAATGTATCCCTTTATATGCATCTCTAAGCTGAAGTAATTCCTGCAATTGAAACAATACTGTGATGATGCACTGTTGCTGGAGAATTTTAAAGCAAATTCAAGAAAACTTTATATTATACTTAAAAAATCTAATATATAACTCTCACAAGATATTCTTCTTCTTTACTATAATGATTTTCTTACTCATTCAAAAAAATTTTTAAAAATCTCAGTATAAACAAATATCCAGTCCATGTTCAAATTTTTCCATGTATAAAAATGTAATTTTTGTAATTTGTCTATTTGTATTGTTATACACTTCTTGTTATCAATATGTTGTTACTATAGTTAGTGTAAATTAACATATACATGTACATATGAATGTACATAAATCTATATATTTCTAGTACAAATGTATGTATAAGTTTTTGAAAACTACATTATTTAAGCATTATATACTTTGGAGTTAAATTTTGTTGATTAAAAGTATTTATGTATGTATGTATGCATGCATGTATGTATATAATTTTTACTTTAATCTTAACTATTTGACTACATTTTATTCTGTAACTTAAGATGCATATAGCATAAGATTAACACCTCAAAGCGCAGTTTCCAAAGTTAATTAATTAAAATATTTCACAGAGATATACTGAACACATTCACTAGGAACTTACTGTTGAACTCTCATTTGTATACATGAAAAAAAGCAAAATAATATAAAGAATTTGTTATTTCTCTGAGTTTTGTCATACTAGGACAATACAAAAAAATCTATTAAATATATGCTAGGTTGGTACATCCCAGAGCATAGCTCCATATTAGAGATTCAGCATGTGTCTCTTTTGTTGGCAAATGATGCAGGAAGCATAAGTAGGGGCCAGTTCTGGTTTGGTAAAGTGGTATCCATGTTGTTGATTTCATATACAACCTCCATCTCTGCCACCATGGCCATTATATTCATGAGCTCTTTGAGCTGACCCTGATATGTTTTCAAAAAACAGCTGGCATAAATCCACAGCATAACTTACCTATTTTATAGAGTTTTCTCTAAAGGAGGAGCCTTTGTTAGCATCTTCATGTCTTGGAAATATTACCAAATCTGGGTGCATTCTGAGAGGGCTTTTTGCCTACCTTCATTTAAGGACTCCTTGTAACCAACCTTCCAGCTTTGTTTCTTTAAAACTCACCATCTTGCAACTTGGCTTCTAAGTAGTTGTGAAAAACCTATATATATGCCTCTATCCATGTATCTTTCTAAGTGAAGTAAATAACTTGATGGGTTATTTGGAGTTCTACTTCAAGGGATGTTTTTCTTTCTTCCCCTCCCCCCCGCCCCCCTTTCTACTAGAGCTTCTCCTAGATGGGAATGTTATGTTATGATAGTCCACATCTGACAAATAAGAGGATATACTGCATAGCTATCTGTAAACCAGGTATGAATATTTTCTTTCTGGATGACAGTCATATGAAATGCCATTTGATGCTATAAGCAGAAATAGCTTTGTTGGAAATAAGAGCAACTAATGTGTCTTTCTGTTACACTGCTGTCAGAAACTGCTGTCCTCTGCACTTAAATATACCATTTTCACTTAATGGTAGAATTCTGCTGCATGCACACAGCTCTATGAAGTAAAAGATAAAATAATATCTAAGTTCTTTGGGGCTGGTCAGCTTAATCATCAGTTGTGTTCTATGCTCAGATCTTTCTTGCTAGCTTATAGAATTCAGCAAGGATCTGTTTCTCAAAGCTTGAATAATTATTTGCCAACGGAACATTGTTTTTCAACAAAACACTGCATGCTGTTTCTTCTTCTGGGGCATGTCATAGGCACTAATATGCTTGCAAGTCTTCTACCAATAGTCTGACCTCCAATATATCTGCTAAGAATTGAAACCGATGTTCAAGTAGCAGTTCAGCTTCCCTTGCAAAATAAAAAAACAAAAACAAAAACAAAACAAAAAACAAAAAAATGCCATTCTTTTGTCCTAGGAACCCCATTAGGCAGGCAGCCTGACAGGTTCTTCAGTAGACATAAAGGAGCAACACAACCAGTATGGTAAATTTTTGAGTTAAAATCTTAAAAGGCCCAGCAAATTATGTAGCTATTGCTTAGTGGTAGCACGGGAGACAGAACCTTATCTTTCACTTCTGAGAGAATAATCTGACATTGGACCTGAGATATTAAGCCCCTCGGTGTTTCTAAGCGTAGTTTCTTACTTTCATTTGTATTTCTTACCAAGGTGTGTGAGATATACCTCTTGCATCACTGAAGTTTCTGAGCAAACTGAGATCAATGAGGTGAAATATCATGATGATTGTGGGATGGTCAAGGTTCTTCAGAAGTAAGTTATCAAAGAATTATGAATTTTGTCTTACCCTGAGAAACTACAGTAAAAGTTTATTACATCTATAGCCTATTACAGTAACCATAATGACCTCACCTCTTTTAAGTGCTTATATTGGCCTCTGCCATTTTCGAATGTTGTCTGTGGTATATTTTTCTGGTAATAGCTTCCAATGAACCACACCTCTGTTTTCATCCTCTTGTATTGTTTCCTTCCATATTGACACTGGGCTTGATCAGGGCCCTTCTTTTGGTTGAGGTGAGAGGCATTGAGTTATTCGCTTATCTGACAAGCAGAGATTTGAAAATCCCTTGTGCTTTCTCATTTGTGGAAACTTTTCCATGACCATGTAAAAAATAAATTAGGCCTCTGGAACTTGAGAAAATATGAAAAAATGTGCTAAAACTTTCCACCAACGCACTATTCCAGTGGGAGCCCAAACACATGAGGAGCCCAGTCAACACCATACAGAAGAGAGGAGGCATGTAAACTGAACACAGCTCAAATTGTAAACCTGCAGATTTATGATTTAGTAAATGATTGTTTAAGATCCCTGAGTTTAGGGGTAGTTTATTTAGGAGAAATAGATAACCAATAAAGAAATTGGTAGCTGGAACTGGGACTATATCAAAACATGGTATAGTCTGTGGAACTGAGTGGGAGGTGGAAGCTGGAGAGGCACAAAGAAATAGTTGGTGAATGCTAGAAAAATGGCAAGTAAATAGGCTATGTTGGAAAAGCAGTGAGGAAATAGCTATTGGAGGCTGGAAAAGTGATGACTCATGTAGTTTAAAAACAATTCTTAATCCACATAAATGCAGTCAACTGATCTTTGATCAATGAGCAAAGGCAACATAGTAAAGTCAATGGAGCAAAAATTAATCTAGACAAATCTTATACTCTTCACAACTGAAAGTGGATTGTAGGCCTAAATAAAAATGCAAACTATGAAACTCCTAGAAGATAACAGAAGAAATCCTCGATGATCTTGGATATGGCGATGACCTTGTAATTACAATTCCAAAAGCACCTACCTATAAAAGAAATGATAGATAAACTGGACTTCAATAAAATTAAAATCTTCTGCTCTGTGAAAAATACTGTCAAGAGGTTGAGAAGACAAGTCACAGACCAGGTGAAAATATTTGCAAAAGAAGACTTATCTAAAATATACAAAGAACTCTTATAACTCGACAATAAGAAAACAAAAACTCAATTAAAATATCCAAAGACCTTAACAGACCCCTCACTAAAGAAGATATACAGATGCAAGCATACGAAAAACAGCATATGGGCATCATATGCCATAAAGATCAGGGAAATACCAATTAAAACAGTGAGTTTCAACTGTACACCTATTAGAATGGCCAAAATCTGAAACACTGGCAAGGATGAGGAACAACAGGAACTCTCATTCATGATGGAGGGGATCCAGAATGGTATAACAAATTTGGTGGTTTCTTACAAAACTAAACATATTCTTATCATGCAACCCAGCAATCACACTTCTTGTTATTTATCCAGAGGAGTTGAAAACTTATATCCACACAAATACTTAATACCAGATATTTATAGCAACTGTATTCATGATTATCGAGGTGAATTTCAGTAGGTGAATGGATAAATTAACTGTGATAAATTCAGATGATGTAATATTATTCAGCACTAAAAAGAAAAGAGCTGTCAAGCCATGAAAAAACATGGAGGAACTTTAAATATGCATTACTAAGTGAAGGAACCCAATCTAAAAAGACTACTTACTATATGATTTCATAGAGCAAAGAGGATTTTTAGGACTCTGAAGATACGCTGTATGTTTCTATAATGATCATGTCATTATACCTTTGTCCAGAGGTATAGAATGTACGACATCAAGAGTGAATCCTATAGTAAACTGTGGATTCTGGGTGATTATGATTTGTCAATGTAAGCTCATCAGTTATTAACTAGTATAACATTCGGATTGGGGATGTTGATAATGGAGGGTCTATGCATTTTTGGGAGGCATAGTAGAAGAATCTCTTTGGCTTCTTCTAACTCTAACTTTGCTATGAACCTAAAATTGCTCTAAAAAATAATTTTAAAAAACATTGTCAAAAGTTGCCCTCAATAACTGGGGTGGTAGAAAACATACATAACATACTTATGCACCGTGATTTCCAGGGAGAATTTCTCTAAATTGCTTTGAGTCCTACAATAAAGTTCAAAGAATCCAAAATTCTTTATCCTCCTCCTAAGACACATATCACTGTTCATTACCAATTCTGGCAAAGCTGAACTACTTTGAATTGTATTTCTGAGGTTCAAAAATGATCCTTTTATTATCTGGAGAATTTTTGTCCCAGAATTATTTTACTTTTCAAGTTGAAAAACTTTTTTTTTTCTTTCTGTTTGTGCAGCTCTTTGATTTCATTGGCTACCATTTGGTACTCTAGTCAGTACATCATTCTCCTATTCTCCCATCTGCTTTCCAGGCCATGTTTAATTATTTAAATAATTTGAGAGGTGGAGACAATCCTTCAGAGATATTTTTCTTATAAAATTTCAACCTTTGACTACTGCTGCTGAAACTCCATTATTAGTCTTAGGGTTTTTGCTAAGAGACACATCTGTGTGTCAAGGCTCAATAAATGAACGTGCTATTTGTTCATTTTATTATATGTAAATTTATATCAGAAGAAAAACTAAACAAATATTAAACTATAATAATATGCGTGCTGAAGTATTCTGGGAAAATAAACTGATGTCTGAAATTTGAAATGCAACAGAAAACAAGGTGGAGTAATGGATGAATAAAGCGATGCACAGTGGATAGATATGTTTTAAGTAAGCATGGTAAAATATAATGGTATAATCTGGTAGGTGGGCATATTAAGTCTTCATTATAAAGATTTTCCCAGCCATGCCACCCTGAACAAGCCCTATCCCATCCGATCTCAAAAGGTAAGCAGGGTCAAGCCTGGTTAGTATTTGGATGGGAGGCCACGTAGGAAGACCAGGTACTGTAGGCGTAAATAATAATAATAATAAATAAGGGATTGTAAGCTGATAAGGTCCTTGCTGTCTTTGAGGTCAACCAAAGGTTGCATTGCCTTAAAAAAGAAAGAAAAAAGTTTCATAACATTTCTCTGTTAGAAATTTTTTACAGTAAAATGTTGGGAGAAATTTTTAAAGGTACATTTATTATCCTCCATGAGTATGGAAATTATTATTCTCTTACAGCAATTCTATAAGTCTTATTTTTCATTGAAAGCTGTTAATGTAAACTGTGGCTGGTATTTTGAGACTCCTTAATCTATTTAAATTTCTTTCTAAAAATGCTTCCTTGTTTTCACTGTTCATTCCATTTGGGTTGGTGTTTGACTTATGATTTGCTCAATAAATGATTCTGATTCATTGTCACATTCTCTAAAAAATCAATCTGAACTTTATCATCATCAGAAGCATCATATATACAGTAGTCATTTGTGTTCTGTTGTAACTAGGACCTACACAATCTTCTTTTATCCCCAGGGACTGGCAGCATCATTAAATAGGAAGCACTATGACACGTCGGCTACTTCAGAATGTAGATGACCCTAAACTGAGTCAGCGATAGTTTCTAGGGCAGAGCCCCCAAATCCACTCTTTCCATAGACTGGGAACAAACAACCTTCAATCTTCCTTCCCAAGCAAGCAGTTGCAAAAAGCACCTTTTGAACCCTGCTTGCTTTCCCAATGAGAATACTGAAACCTTATTTCGAGATTCAGAGTTCACGAGGTTAATTATGACAGCACAGAACTAGAATGCAATTCTTCAGCAGCTTCTTTTACAAAGACCATTATGCAGATCACACTGGATATTTTAAAGGTCTTCATTTGTTTAGCCAGTAACCCTATTAATTTGTTTGCTTTCACATTCATTAAAAATAACAAAATTTCAATAAAATGGGAAAATACAAGTTGATTTTATTTTAAAAATTAGAAGTATAATTAAAAATTTAAAAAGTAAATATTAACAAATGAAAAAAGTTCAGCCAGCCAAGAAAGTGCTAATGTAGCTCTGTAATAATACATACTTTTATAACTACAAGACAAACACATATAAGGCAAAATAAAGCATCTTTTTGGGCAAATTAAACTCTTAAAATACAATAGAAATTTTCCATTTTTAAGTTGATATTAATAAATTCCTTCACAAAAATTATAATTGCTATAATTGGTGCCCCTTGGATAATGGTTAATCTCAGTACTATATCATAGTTTGGGATCAGTCCTGGTTCTGGTCAGGGATTCTTCTTAGAACCTAGTTTGGTAGTTTAATATTAAAATGGGGATACGAGATCATCTGAACTTGAACTGCAGAGACTATTGACAATATCATACTCCAGGGGTCCCCAACCGCCAGGCCACAGATGAGTACTGGTCCACGGCCTGTTAGGAACTAGGTCACAGAGCAGTAGGTGAGCGGCTAGTGAGGGAAGCTTCATCTGTATTTGCAGCCGCTCCCCAGCACTAGCATCACTGCCTCAGCTCCATCTCAGATCATCAGGCATTAGATTCTCATGGGAGCCCTGGTCTGCTACTACATATGAAAGTTAGAAGTCAACAAATCCTCTCTCTATATAATTTTTTTTTCATATATTCTGTGGATTTTCAGTGCCCCTATAGATATTAGCTCTAAAGAATGTAATTGTGGCATGTAATTTACAAAAGTGCAGGAGTACTGCCAGTGCTAAAGGTAATCACAAACCTCTGTTGAACATGAAGTGCAAAGAACTATTTTAAGTTTTGTATGCCTTAACTCAAGTGTGTTATTGCTATCATTTCACAAATAAGAAATATGAGGCTCACAACATAACTTTTCTAAAGGTTTAAAATGCTAATGAGAATCACTGCTGGGATTTAACTTCAGGCAGTTTTGTTCCAAACATGTTTTTAATCGTTGCACTGAAGTATAAATTAGAGGTTCAAGAGTCTGGTCTGAGTAATTAATAAGTTAACTTTTGCTTTCTTTGCATTTAAATCCCCCAGAAATCAGTTCTAGCAACAAGGTTATTATTTCAGTATTGTTCATAATGTGCCAATAGCTTTCAAATTGCAAAATCCAGTACTATGAGAACTATAACCTTTATCCAAATTTCGATAATAATAATATTAATATCGATTATATATTGTGGGCTTCATATCTTGATTTTACATTTGCATTCATGGTCCTTGTTCCTTATTGCAACCTTAAGAGCTATTTTTAACATATTTATAGATATGGTAACTGAAGCTTATAGAAGCTCACTTACTTGGTAAAGGTATACAGAAATTGTTTACAAATATATGCATCCACATAGATGTCTGGTAGCTACAACATTTGTCAAGAAAAGGAAATGAGGTCACATAAGTTTTAATTAGCTTAATCGGCACACTTACCAATACAGTATGATGTTAGTATACATCTTCTTTCTCTACCAACATGTCATACTTGCATTTTCGTGCTTCCTTGTATTACCTTCTGCTTGAACCTAAATTATCTGGTCTACCCTGTGGTGTCTGTTTATTCTCTAGATACCAGACGACTCTCTCTGACCCATCATAGTCCCAAGAAGTGTTTTCATTATTTTTTGATGAAATAGAAAATTGGGATTTGTTCTTTTCAAATAAGCGATTCAGTGTACATGGCAAGGTATGTCAGGTTTGTCTTGGGTTTCCCAACTTTCTTTCCCAATCAAATTATAGCATTTTTACCATATTTTAATATTGTAGAGAAAGTAGACAAGAATAAAGTCTTATGTTTAGTAATGGAGTGTGTGAATTAAACTGATAAAAGACAAATTGACAGGATACAGGCTTATTTTGCATGCATACAGGGATCCTCACAGAAAAGACATGGAAACCCCAAAGAAGTTGTTAGACATGAGGCCTTATGTATCATTTTAACAAAGAGCAATAAATTGTGGAGAAGTAACTAGACAAAGGAGGGGCGGTTGTGTTTCTAGAAGCAGTAAGTTGGAAAATGTAAGATGTGGAGAAACTGATGGAATGCAAGGATCATTTATGAAGGTTTGTTATGCAGACTCTGCTGAGTTGTCCCCAGTGATTAAGAGTCATTCTCCACTTCCTAGTCCTGGGGAGGAAAACAACTTTAAAGATGGAAATTAATGTTACCTTTACAAAGAGAAATTTATGTCCTGCTTTTATATAGAAAAGGAAAAGCGGAGAACTAATTGCTTTCAACTCAAAACAATAATTATATAAACAATATTTTGAGGTAAGAAATTTGATCTCCTTCAATAATATCTAGTAGATATTATGAATTTAGTTTTACCTAAGATATGGCTATCCAAATTTAAGCCACATATGATTAACATGCTAATGAAACTATATGAATCGCTAAACCAAAATTTAAAAGCATCTAGTCCTAACATCATTATTTCTTTATTATATTCCCATGGTAAGTCACTCAGAGAATCACTGTAAAACGGCAGGGTGTACTTTGGAGAAAGTGATTTATACACAATTTCTTAATTTCTCTAGAAGATAATTTTTTATACTATTGTTTAAAAATACTCAAACATTTTAAAGATAAAGATATTTAATTTAAATTAATTTCCAATGTGTCAAAACTAAGCATTTGAGAGACTCTGATATACCTTTAATTACAGATGACATTCTTAGCATTTTAATAATCAATAGTCTCCTCATTTACTTTATTATATAGTCACATAATAGAAAATTTGTTAACAAATTATATGTGAAAGAAGTATATTATTGCAGTTTTACTACCAAGCCAGGTTATATATCAATCAGATAATAAAAATCATTAAATTTAAAAAAGAGTATTATTTAGTATATTACATATGTGTCTAATCCCCAAAATAAAATTTTATTTTATAGTATTATAAAACGGTAACATTAGACACATTTAAGAATAATGCAGAAAGGTTGCAAACTTTCAAATTTAAAAATAGACAGATTTTGACTACTTTTTAATCTAGTATTTCTCTCTTATAGCCTTATCACGTTTGTTGTAGTGAACTATCTCAACAACCATATGCTATAAAATTTTTCTCTTGGGTTATAGTTCTTTTCATATTGTATTCTAATTAGAGACCTTTAAGCTTTAAGAAAAATGCTAGCAACTAAACACAAAATGGAGTCAAACTGTTTAGTGCTCCTGGGAATTTCCACAGCATCTGTTCTGTAGTAGCTATTCCACTCCTATGGTGCTCCCACATTCCCTCAAGATAGTTTGCTGAGTTACCAGCACTCATAGTTATCGTTTATAATAACCATCTGGGAATATTCTGAATACACTCTCAGATTTATATGTTTTCTTCACATTATAATCATATTTTACTTTTCTATCAAAATTATAAAATTCTTTTAAAATAGTTTTTTACTTTGTATTTTATTTTTACTTCATAAAAGAGACATGCATATATCTTACATGAAATATACATATGTGTTTTAAATATCTAATATATATTCATTTAAAAGTTTGAATCATCAGTTAGAAATTTCATATTCTTCTCTTTTCACACAGTCTCAGATATAATAAACCCCTTTGCACTCTCAAAACTTCTAATTATAGATAGCATCTATAAAAGGCATTTTTTGTTATTACCTAAAGCACCAGCATACAGTAATAAGAATTATTAGGCATAAGTGTGTTTATATTAACTAGCCATTCTCCTTTTTTGGAATTCTAGAGTGATTCCCACTCACCCTTGAAATCTCTTAATCTATGACACCAATATTTCTTCTTAGTCAACATTCATTTACCTTAGTTGCCTTAACAGTTTAATATACTTCAACATTGGGTTTTAAGCAGAGAAGTTCTCTTTGTCCATTACTATCATCTAAATATGAGCATTATTATTTTTCCTAAGTGAAAATTTTGTTTTAAATAATTCCCCTACCTTTTTGAAAAGTTTCTATGTTGTCTCCTACATGTAGCCATTCCAGATATGTTCCATCAGAAAATAGTTTCTTCGATTGATATAGAAATATTTCTGCCCAGTTACACTTTTCATTTCCTAAACTGCATTACATTTAAAACTACAGACTAATTTAGTGGTTGAAGTTTCTTCTTATGTGTCTGGATTTTGTGTTTGCATGTAGGCTTATTTTTAGATTGCAACGTTCTGAGAGAGGTAGGTCATCTAATTCTGTAGAAATTTCTATAAGCATGAACACTGAAGAAAATACTTTTTATCAAACACTAATTTCCTATGTTATTGAGAATGATGTTAACAGCCTAAGTAATTTATTATTTATGAAACACTTGGAATTATACTAGGTCAAGTTTATTGACTTTTGAGTAGCTAATAATCTAGCCCACTGGAGACTGTTTGATCAGCTCTTCTTATTCATATTTTAGCCTTTACCATATAAAATTCTACCAAATTCTCTGTTTTCTCAAAATACTTCTGTCTACACAGTTAAAAGCTAAATCCTTACATACTACAGAGTTTTTTTACTCCTCTTCTTAAACCAAAGGATCCCATGAGAGCACATGAAGATATTTTCACAAGTTCAGTTACTATTACAGTATGTTCCAAAAATAAAGAGCTTAAATTTTAAATAAGTAAATGTTTTGACTAACATGCCAGAGTTTATATACATCTTGTAAAACCCTGAATATAGAAACTTATTACTTAGTTGCAAAGCCACAATAACACATTTATAAGACAACTCAAATTACTAGAATTACTAGACTTTATCTGCCCAAAGGGAAATAAGTATTATGGGGATGGATTGAAGAAAAGAAAGAGGGGCTAAATCATTTGCTAGATCTTGAAATTTTTTAATTTAAATATCTCTTCAAATATTGTCTAATAAAATATATGTAAACTAATCATATTGCTTTGAATTTTTTCCTAATAAAGTAAATATTTTTATTATTAGGATTGGCTTGACATTTCCAAGAGATAAAAATATTATCATGATTTATATGTCACCATTATAATATGCTAAATTAACCTAAATGTTGGTTTATATTTAGATATGGAATATTTGAAAGAATTCAGATTTTTCCCAAGGATATAGCTGAAAAACAACAACTAAAAACAAAAAAACAGGCATGAATTAGGAATATGCCAAAATATAGCTCAATATAGTGATAGAATGTAGTAATATAGCATTACTTTAATACCTCAGTGAAAATGGCAAATGCCTAACTGCTGTGAAGTTATTAATGCTTTTGCATAATAAATTTTAATGTTTGAATCATATCTAAGGTTAACATGTAGTATGGTCCAAAGCACATGACGTTTTATATGCCAACCACCTCAATATGCCTGATACAGGAAGAATACGTATAAAGGGATAATCAAAGATATGCTGGCAATATAAAAATTAAATTATATCAAACTTTTTTTTCTTTTTAAAAGTAAACATTTAAATAAACTGTTGATGCTTTTCACTACAAGCAAACTTTACCTAGTATTTGTGTGGTTAGAAATATCAAATTAATGAAAACGTGATTTGAAATCACAATCAATTTTAATCTCTCATTTTGTAGGTATAAATGACTCTGTGGAGAGAGTTAAGAATGAGAACAGGGTACTCTTGGGCTTTCCCATTCCAACCCTCTTCTTTCTCTTCTGTATTCCAAACCCTCTGATGTGAGATATTCGAATATAGAAAAACTGAAACTCCCTATGCAAAGCTGAAATGCTTAGCTGGGTGTAGCAGTGTACCCCATTCACTCTGAGTGTCCTGTAGTTTTATTTGTGTTTGCCAGGGTCATTTCAGATTGTTTTACCACTTTATTTTTATTTTTCAGCCACTCTCTCATCATCTTAGTTAAGATCAGTAAATGCCAGATAGATCAGCAGTGGAAAGAGGATAGTTTTTTAATGTACTTTAAAAAAACTTGTTAATTAGTTTCAAGGATACAGTACATTGGTTAGACATCTATATATGTTATGGGTGGACAATTTTCCAGTAAGCCAGTATTAAATATTTACTTCTGATTCTGTTAACTAGGGTGTGGTGATCTGCTCAGGGATGTGCTGGTGGCTATATAAACTGCCTCTTCTGGGAGCTCGGGGCTGATCTCTTCTAACCCTGCGTGGTAGAGAGTCGGTCTTCGGCCGGCTAATAAAGGCTCACAATTCATCTCGATTGGCTTTGTGGGTCTTGGATTTGGTTGCACCACCACATTTGGAGGCCCTGGCGAGATATCTCCAAGGGGGAGATCTTCTAAGACCCACGACCCCGGCCACCTTGGGCGAGGACCTGCCCCATCTAGAGGACAGCCGCTGAGAGACGTTCCTCAGCCCCAGACGCCAGGCGGACTCGCCCAGGAGGGCAGGCGGACAAAAGGTACAATTCTGTAACAATTGGGCACGAGCCCTCTGGAGCAGCTTCACCGGTGAGTCAGAGTGTACTACAGGTATCCAGGTTTCTGGGTATCTGTCAGGGAACTAGTGGAAGGCTGGACGCAGCAATACTTCCCTAATTCGGTCAAGGTCTGAGACGTCAGACTTGACTTTTGGAATTACAGGTATTCAGGTTTCTGAGTATCTGTCTGTCTGTGAGCTCTAGGGTACATTTAAGTTTCAGCTTGGACCTGTCTGCCGGTAAGCCCTAGAGTTCGTCTGAGTCTTGGCTTAGACTTGTCTGTGAGCCTTAGAGTACGTCTAAGTTTCAGCTTAGAACTGTCTGCCGGTAAGCCCTAGAGTTCATCTAGGCCTCAGATTAGACCTCTTCCTGTCTGTGGGCCCTAAGAACTAGTGGAAGGGTGGACACAGCACAACTTCCCTAGTACGGTCAGGTCTGAGACGTCAGATACTGACCCAGTACCAGCCTGATACACTAGCATTTTGTGTTACTTGTAGTCTGTTTTGTCTGTCTGTATTGTGTCTGTCTGTCCAGACTGGTCTACCTTAGTCTGTTACTGTTCTTGTCTGTCTGTATTGTGTTTGTCTGTCCAGACTGGTCAAAATGCACTATTACCTTCTTGTTGCCTTGGCTTTCATAAGCGTACTCCATATATCAATGTGTGGTATTTTAATTCTTTCCTTAGATCTGGCCTCCGTGGCCCCGTCCGATTGGACGCTAGGTCAGTAGCTGATCCTAGCCCTGGCATATTTGGCTTTTGTGGGGGTCTTGCCTGTTTTTATTAACATGAGTCAAGCGTCTTCCTCGAATCGTCCTACCCCCCTTCAGTGCCTCCTTAATCATTTTAAGGATTTCAGGAGACAAGCCCATGCCTACAGAGCCTGTGTCACTCCCTTTGACCTTCAAAGGTTCCGCCAGTTAGATTGGCCCACGTTTGGAACAGGGTGGCCATCAGAGGGGCCACTAGACCTGCAAACAGCCTTTCAGGTGCGGAATATTATCTACGGAAATCCTGGCCACCCTGATCAGGCTCCATATATCGATGTGTGGATACTGTTTCTGATGCCCCCAAGTATTCGAAGGACTGCCGCAGAGGAAAAGAATCAAAGATGACACCCAATTCTGTCCTTTTCTCTACACCAAAGGAGCAAAAAGAGAAACAGTCCCGACAGAGACCTAACCCTCTTCACCCTGTCTTACAGGCGTCCCCCGAGGACCCCGAGATCACTAATCCTCCCCCTTATACCCCTCCTGACCTGGTCTTATCTCCATCTAACAGGGAGGCAGAACCCCTCCGAGTCCTCCTCACACCCGCACTGGGGTTGCGTATCAACCCCCACAATACTCTGATACTCTCCCTGACTTGTCTAATTGGACAGCAGTCCTGGCCCCACTCCGGCAATTGGCTCCCCTAGTTGGGGGAGAAACTCAGAGGCCATTCATAGTCTATGCCCCTTTCTCCACCAGTGATCTGAACAATTGGAAACACCAGAACCCCTTATTCTCAGAGAAACCCCAGAGATTAACCTCTCTCCTAGAGACTATTTTCTTTACCCACCAGCCAACCCGGGATGACTGTCAGCAACTCCTCCAGGTCCTGTTTACCTCAAAGGAGTGGGAGCGGATCCAGAGGGAGGCTGCAAAGGCGGTATTAGAGCCCAAAGGGCAGCCTTCCACCGACCCGACCCACATCCAACATGTTCTCCCGAACACCTGTCCGCCTTGGGACCCCAACACCGACCAAGGTAAGGAGGCCCTCCAACAGTATCGCCAGCTTCTGCTCCAGGGCCTCCGGTCTGCTGGCCGATGACCCACTAATTTATTAAGGTAAGCGAGGTCATCCAAACTAAGGATGAGTCGCCAGCGGCATTTTTGGAACGACTCTTAGAGTCGTACTTATAGACCCCTATTGACTGGGAGGATCCTAATAATAAGAGGGCTGTGAATTTAGCCTTTGTCAGTCAGTCGGCCCCAGATATTAGAAAGAAATTGCAGAGGATGGAAGGGTTTGAAGGAAAGAACCTATCTGAGCTGGTCGAGATAGCCCAACAAGTATTCAACAATAGAGATGAGGTAGATAGAGCACAGACTAAGAAGATGACCAAGGTCCTGCTTGCAACCATGTAAGAAGCCCAGCCAAAGGGACCACCAGGGAAAGGCAGAGGCCGAGAACAGGCACCCAGGGCGAACAACAGACCCAGGAGAGTCGGGTTAGAAAAGTACCAGTGCGTATATTGCAACAAAAAGGGACATTGGAAGAATGAGTGCCCTGAAAAAGGACAAGCCCCCCAAAAGAAGATTCCCCCTCGTCCTTTTTGAGGGTGCAGGATGAGGAGGTCAGGGAGCCCCCGGGAGCCCAGGATAACTTTAAAGGGGTCCTGACACAGACCCTAGGGCCCTAGAAGCAACCAGTTGCATACCTCTCCAAAAGATTGGACTATGTGGCAGCAGGAAGGTCCAACTGTTTGAGGGCAATTGCTGCCACTGCAATTCTCTCTAAGGAAGCCCTAAATTTGACACTAGGGCAGACTCTCCGGATTATCACCCCACACGCAGTTTAGTCAGTGCTTCGCAGCCCACTGGACCGGTGGATTTCCAACACTCGGATCACCCAGTATCAGGTCATGCTTCTCAACCCACCTCACATATAATTCCTGAAAACTACCACACTCAACCCAGCCACCCTACTTCCCGACGATGCCAAACCTTGCTTGACTGCCTTGAGGTTCTAGAGAACATCTCCTGCACCAGACCGGACCTTGGCCAAATCCAGACGCTACTCTATTTACAGATGAGAGTAGCTTTGTCTCAGAAGGAGTCAGGTATGCCGGGGCTGCAGTGGTTACCACTGAGACTGTCATCTGGGCACAAGCCCTAAGCTATGGCACTTCAGCTCAGAGGGCTGAACTAGTAGAGTGACTCAAGCTCTGCGGTGGGGTAAAAACAAGACTGTTAACATCTACACGGACAGCAGGCATGCCTTTGCCATGGCACACGTACACAGGGCTTTAATAAAGAGGAAATACTGGTCCTTCTTGAGACAATTTGGCTGCAAAAAAAGTGGCAATCGTCCATTGCCCAGGGCACCAGAACTCAAACTCTGAGACAGCAAAGGAGGCTGCCCAAAAACCAGTGGGGCCAATTGACATTCTGCTGACCCTACCGCCCAGAGTGCTAATGGACACCCCTACCTACACTCCAGGGGAAGTTGAACTATGCAACAAGCTGGGAGGCAAAGAAGAATCTGCTGGGTGGGTTAGGCTCCCGGATGGCCGCATTGTATTACCTGAGGCCTTGAGCCGAGACCTTATAACCCAGGTTCACCAGAGCACTCACTTAGGAAGAACCAAGTTAACTGAACTATTAAAAAGATACTATTACATTCTGTGGCTGCAACGAATGGCCAAGCAGATATCAGCCCAGTGCCACATCTGTGCAGAAGTGAATCCAGGGCCCTTCAAGGAAATACAACAAGGGACGAGACTTCATGGGCAAGCACTGGGGGAACATTGGGAGTTGGATTTCACTGAGGTCAACCCGGGAACTTTCGGATTCAAATACTTGCTTGTGTTCATCGACACGTTTTCAGGATGGACTGAAGCCTTCCCCACCAAGCAGGAGACCACTCAGGTAGTAGCAAAGAAATTAGTCTCAGACATAGTGCCTCGATTTGGCCTGCCCATAACACTAGGGTCCGACAATGGCCCGGCATTCATCGCCCAGACCAGCCAATCTCTAGCAAAAGTGTTAGGGATCAATTGGATAGGCCTGAGAGTTCAGGAGAGGTAGAAAGGATGAATAGGACCTTTAAAGAAACCTTAACTAAGTTCAAGCTGGAAACTGGCGAAAACTGGGTGAGTCTCCTCCCCTTTGCCCTTTTAAGGGCACGGTGCACACCCTATTGTAAGAGCTGCACGCCTTATGAAATAATGTTTGGAAGACCCCCACCTCCCCTCCCCAAGTTAGGGGAGGACAAGCTAACAGAAATTCATAATTTTTCACTGCTTAAATCTTTGCAAGCTCTCTCTCTCGCACGACAGGAGACCCACCAACTAGTCTCTTCCACCAGAACAGCTGCTCAGCGCTCCAGTCCAGCCACACAACCACGCTCCAGGTGATTGGATCTGGGAGAGAAAGGTACAGCCTGCTTCTCTTGAGCCCTGCTGGGACGGACCTTTTCCTGTCATCCTCACAACACCCACAGCGGCCATGGTAACCGGATGCTGTCATTGGATTCACCGTACCAGAATCAAGGCTGTGCATCTACCACAGACATCAGAACAATGGACTCTGCATTGGACAGAGGACCCACTAAAATAAGACTGTCAAGGGTCCAGTCTGGACTGTCTTGATTCCATCCTAAAATGAGGGGGTCTTTATATGGCTTTAGATGAGGCCTAGACCTACTGGTCAATGATTTGAATTTTCCTAGAAAATCACTGGGGAATGTTATGGGTGGACAATTTTCCAGTACTTCTGATTCTGTTAACCAGGGTGTGGTAATTCAATCAAGGATTCTGTTAACCAGGGCGTGGTAATCTGATCAAGGAGATGCGTTAACCAGGGTAATCTGATCAAGGATATGCTAACGGCCAACTGTTACCAGAGTGTGGAGATCTGCTCAGGGATGTGCTGGTGGCTATATAAACTGCCTCTTCTGGGAGCTCGGGGCTGATCTCTTCTAACCCTGCGTGGTAGAGAGTCTTCAGCCGGCTAATAAAGGCTCACAATTCATCTCGATTGGCTCCGTGGGTCTTGGATTTGATCGCACCACAACATTTATCTTTCTCTGACTGAAATATCTTCCACATTCATCAAAGCAATATCTTTTTCCATTCCTTTTAATGTACTTTTTGTATGTTTTTAATTTTTAAACTTACTGGTTAGTACTAGTTGGGATTGTTAAAGAACTGTCCTTGGAAGGTCCTCTCTCTCCTCTCTTGTGTCAGTAATATGGTCTTGTAACCTTATTTTCAGTTGCCCTTCAGTAATTACTGAGACTTTACCCCCTATGTGGTATCTGTAGGGACATCTGAAAAATTTACATGCAGACCACCTCCAATTACAGAACTCAATTTTCTTTTGTTAGAGGCTCTCCTTGGGTGGTCCTAATCATAAAGCCCTACTCCTTAGGGTTTTTTGTTTGTTTGTTTTCTCTGTAAGAACACTTTTACAAGGGTCATGATGACAATAGTCTGTAAATTTCTTTTGGATTTTCCTGCTCTGTTGTGCTAATTTGGCACTCTTTCCGCTTTTGTAATAGACTGTTGTGGTCCTGTTTTTCAATTAGAATATTCTGATTAATTCTTCATGATTTAGAGCATCTTTATCTTTTTAAGGAATCTGATTCAGTTAACCTAGAGTCACCTCAATTTTGTACACAATATAAGTAATGTGGTTTTTTTTTCTTCTATCTTTTGATAAAGTCATGCTTAGATGATCTTTTTTCTGGTAACCTTAGGGGAACTTTAAAGGAAAATTTAGGTAAAACATTGCAAGAGCAGAAAGCTAATTGGAATCTCAATAAAAAAATTAATTGCCATATCCTACAACAATAAAGAGGTCAAACAAATCTCCAATGTACTTTGCCCGTAATACATTTGCATTAGAAATGATCAATAGAAAGTAATATAACAAATTAATTTAAATTACATTGATTTGTTAACCCTTATATTACCATAAGGGCTGGTGCTACAGATAGAACTGAAACTGTTTTCCACATGAGTGTTGTTCTTGCTTTGTATTGAATGATCTCTTAGAGTTCCCTGTGGTAGATATGGGTATGCATTAAGCTATGAAAACACTTTTTCTAAATCTTTTGTGTAACTAGAGGTGTGGAGTTCAGAGAGTGGCTATTTGAAGTTGTGTGTGTGTGTTTTGTGTGTGTGTTTCTTATTGTCAACATTTTGTAGACATTTATAATGTATTTTTAACCAGAGACAAGTGAAACACCTGTAACGAATCTCTTTCTCTTTCCCATATTTATCTCTTTTTTGGGAACCAAGATTTGGAAGAACCCATGCTCCACTTTAAATAATTCAAGTTGAGACCAAGGTCCTTAAGTTTAGCAAGATAAGCCAGACGGAAAAAATTGAAAATCACATGGTATTATTTATATGTGGGATATAAACCTAAAAGCAACAAATGAACAGGACGAATAGATACTTGGGGACATAACAATGGACTAGTGGTTACCAGAGGGTAGGGGGTAGGGGAGGAGGGGAGAGGTAGATGGGGTAAAAGGGGTCAAATATGGGGATGAAGGAGAGGGTGAAGTGGGTAAAGGGGATCAAATATATGGTAGCTGAAGGAAACTGGATTTGGGTGGTAATCACACAATAGAATATATAGATGTCAAACTGTAATGTATACTTGAAAATTATATAATTGTATTATCCAATGTTACCCCAATAAACTTACTGAACAAATAAATAATTAAATAATTTTAAAAATTAAAAAAAAATGATTTGAGTTGGTTGCTTGTTTATTTCGTAGAACCACTACACAGGAAAAGGAGAAAATAGGTTGCAGACATATTCTTGACAACTTCCTTCACATTCCTTTTCTCAATTTGGTCAATATCTTCTTGCAACATATTTCTCATTATTAGTTGTCAACATTTTCTGTAGTACTTTATTAAAAAAAAAATACATGACCAATAACATCTCAGAGAACACCATAATTTGAGCAATTCAATAGTGAGTAGAATTTCCCTGTAAAAAGTTTGTTACACTTGGCAGTACAGTTTTTCAAAGGCAGTTTTTAAAATGTAATTTATTGGGCATTTGTATTACATTTTTCGTATATACGTAAAATTGAACCCAGACCTAGTAGAAAAGACAAAAATCAAAGACAATTTTAATAAGAGGCAGAAAGGAAGGAGTTAAAGCATCTGGCCTATGACCTATTTACTCAGTTTAGTGAAGTATGTGCCCCTAGCAAAAAGAGAAGAAAAGCAATGCATTGATCACCTTGTTAGCAGGATTTCCAGGTAAATAGACTAGACATGTTTCTCAGGGTTGAGATTTCTCCTCTATTAAATGTGTTTATTACTAGTAAAGAGTATTATCATTTCTCAAAAATTATAATTTAGTTTTAAATAAAATAGTACTAAACATAGCCTTTGTAATAGAAATAAGTCACTAAACAACTGTATGTATGTTCCTAGCTGAATGTCATAAAAAGCAAAGTAAGCAGACAGTCTTAGAAAATATTTTTATTTGGAAAGGTAATGTTAAAAAAATGGAATTGTCTAGAATAATCTCTTAAAAATTTGATAAATGTATATGTAAAATGGCAGTGACTTTTATTAAGATATTATTTTCTGAAGAAAAATAGTAGTCTTTTCCTTATATGTAAAGTAGGGTTGAATAGATGATCTTTTGGTCCATTTCCAGTTCACAATAAAAAAAAAAAAAACAAACTAACAATGAAATGGATGCTTAATAATATATTTGTAAAGTGTTCCATATATTTGACAATATATTTGAATACATGATTATTTTTCCTATAATTAATCAGTTTTCCAGGGCTAGACAGTAAGATCTTATTCACTGTTTTAAATGACACCTGGCATTTGGGTTTATGATTTAGCAGTGAATTTTACACAATGACTCTTACATGCTAAATTACAAGCCTGCATGATGATTTTGTGTCTACTCGGCCCACTTACTTCTTCCCACTTGCAGGTCAAAATCTAATAGAAGGTGAAGTATTTTAGGAAACTAAGCAAACGTAAGAACTATTTTTTTGTTGTTGCTGTTATGCTAGTATCAGATTTCAAATCAGGAAAATGTAATTCAAGAGACAGGAAAACTGAAAAATGCATTGAATAATCTTGTCAAAGGAAGTTTTCAAGAACAAAAGCAATATACTTGACTACAACACATGATTTCATACATTCATTCATTCATTCATCCATTCATTCATAAAAGATGTATTGGTAATATATTTAATGCCTGGCTCTGGTGATATAACTTGAAAAAATGTGGTTTATTCTCTTTAAAGGATTTTATGACATTTTGCAGAGACAAAAAGCAGGCATGAAATTCACGTGTATTTTGGTAAACAAGACAGAGTAATTTGAAAAATGTAAAACAATGTCAGTGTTCTCACTAACTTTTTATTTGTTTTCAGAAATATTCTCCTTTTACATGTAAATAATTTATGTTAATGGTTATTCATGATTTTAAAAAAATTAATAAATATTTTAAAAATTATTTTAAATTACAAAAATGGTAAATATCCATAGCTATAATCCATATAAACAAAAACTTCATGGAGATCACAATGCATATTAGAAATTTAAAGAATTCTTTAGAACTATAAATAGGTTTGAGAACCCCAATTCTAGATCAATGGTTCTATCTCAAGCGGCAGGATTTGAAAGCTATCTGGACAAGAGATATTTTTTCAGTTATTTTTATATATCCTTTTTTTTTTTTCATTTATTTTCCAGGTCTTATTTTGCACTTTTTTAGATCCCACATAATTTATCTTCAGCTGCTAATTTTATATGTTATTTAGATGTCAGTGAATAATACTTATCTTTCACTGTTGAAAATACTACAAAATGAATAAATTTGCTAAGCAAATTCAACAATGGTTGAAACAAAAATCATTTATCCTAAAAAATAATATTTCTAATTATTTAAGAAACAATTGTGCTCTTTTTGAAATATTCTTAAAGCACAGGAAGGGGACTGAAATATGGTAAATACGTAGAGATAAAGGCAATCATGCTCTATTCTTTCTTACCAGAAATATTTGCAAAGTGACAACATGATCAAAAATAGTCCTCAGATCTTCTGGAAGAAACTTACTTTTAGCTAGAATTATATCTTACAGGTGTATCAATCAGCATTTTTTCTTCACATTGTAAAAATAATAGCTTTCAATTACTGAAAATACAAACAGTATTCTTTACCATTACTGTGGGGGTTTTGCTCATATGTGTATACTAAGGTTCACTTTGAAAAATTTTTATTTTAAAATGTGGTTGTGGAAATAGTTTCACCCCCATTTAGCCTAATTATTACCTCATCCAATCAATAAGTTTGTCCTGGCAGCCTCTTGGTTACTAACTTTTTAAATAAAAATGAGAGAATAAAATAATATATGCATGACAATATCTAAGGACTTGCAGTCATGCAATATAATCTGAATTTTTGAACCTAGAATTTCTAAGGAAAATCAGGCTATAGATGGTTGTCCTAAAGCAATGGGAGACCTACATGTGTTATATTCTAAAATGTTTTTGTTGTTGTTGTTGTTGTTGTCTTTTTGTTTTGTTTTGTTTTGTTTTTTTTGCATATGGCTTTCCTGTTTTCTCAGCATCATTTATTGAAGAGGCTTCCTCTTCTCCAGTGTATATTTTAGGCTCCTTTGTCAAAAATTATTTGCCCATATATATTGTTAAAATTTTCAAATGGCCAACTTCTGCTTCCATTGTTTAATGTTAAGGGTGTAGTTATCCTGTGTAAAGATATGCTAATGTTAATTTCTGCTACTGTAAACCTGCTTGCTTGTTTAATGTAATTATAGGCTTTATAAGCTACCTCCTCTGAAAGCTCGGGGCTGATTCTCTAGTGGGGAGAGTCAGTCGCAGGCTGGATAATGAAGGCTCGTAATTAATCTCAATTGGCTCCGTGGGTCTTAAATTTGATCACACCACAACATTATGTGCATTTATTTCTGGGCTCTCAATTCTGTACCATTGGTCTGTGTATGTTTTTCTGCTAGTATGCTGTTTTGATTATTGTAGCTGTGTAGTATAATTTGAAGTCAGGCAGTGTGATAGCTCTGGACTTGTTCTTTTTTTCAGGATTGCTTTGGCTACTTGGGGTCTTTTGTGATTCCACACAAATCTGATGATTTTTTGTTGTATTTCTTTGAAAAATGCCATAGGGAGATTTTGATGGAAAACTAGACTGCTATCTGTCACCATACACCAAACATAACTCAAAATAGATCAAAAACCTAATATAAAACCTGAAACAATAAATTGCATGGAAGAAAATATAAGTACTAAACTCATGGACCTTGGTTTTAAAGAGGATTTTATGAATTTGGTCTCAAAGGCAAGGAATATAAAAGCAAAGATAAATGAACTATATCAAACTAAAAAGCTTCTGCACAGCAAAAGAAACTATCAACAAAAACAAAGAGGCAACCAACTGAATGGGAGAAAATATTTGCAAACAACGCCTCCAACAAGGATTGAATATCCAAAATATATAAAGAACTCATATAACTGATATAACTCAACAACAACGACAATAACAACAACAACAAAATACAATCAAAAAATGGTCAGAGGACGTAAATAGAGGACTTCTCCCAAGAAGACATACAAAAGACCAAAAAACATGAAAAGATGTTCAACATTGCTAGCTATTAGGGAAATGCAAAGCAAAACCACAATGAGATACCATCCATCTCACACCTGTCAGAATGGCTATAACCAACAAGACAGTAATAACAAGTGTTGGAGAGAATGCAGAGAAAAAGGAACCCTCGTACACAGCTGGTGGGACTGCAAATTGCTACAGCCACTGTGGAAAACAGTATGGGGGTTCCTCAAAAAACTAAGAGTTGATCTACCATATGATCCAGCAATCCCTCTACTGGGTATTTACCCCAAAGACTTGAAAACCCATATCCGAAAAGGTATTTGCACACCAATGTTCATAGCAGCATTATGCACGGTGGCCAGGACTGAAAGCAACTGAAGTGTCCTGTGCTAGATGATTGGCAAAAAAAGCTGTGGTACATATATCCAATGGAGAATTACTCAGCCATAAGAAGAGATGAAAAACTGCCATTTGCGACAACCTGGATGGACCTTGAGATAATCATGCTAAGTGAAATAAGCCAGACAGACAAAGTTGAAAAACACATGATATCACTTATATGTGGGATATAAACCTGAAAGCAATAACTGAACAGGACAAACAAACAGAGACCCATGGACATGGACTATAGACTAGTGGTTATCAGAGAGTGTGGAGAGGGAGTGGTAGACGGGATAAAAGGGGTCAACTATGTGGTGACAGAAAGAAATCTAACTATGAGCAGTGAACACACAATGCCATACACACACACACACACACACACACACACACACACACACACACACATGCCTTACTGCTAAACTGTACACTTAAAGCATATTGGATTTTGTTAACCAATCACCACAATAAATAAATAAATAAATAAATAAATAAATAAATAAATAGGTAGATAGATAGATAGATAGATAAATAAAATCGCAATCTTAATCACAATCTCAAAAAAAAATCCAATTAAAAATGGGCACAGGACCTGAACAGGCACTTTTCCTAAGAAGACATACAAATCACTGACAAACATGAAAAGATGCTCCATGCAAATCAAAATTGCATTGAGATACCACCTCATATCTGTTAGAATGGCTGTCATTAAGACAATAACAAGTGTTGGGGAGGTTGTGGGGGACAAGGAACCCTCATACACTACTGATGAGAATGCAAATTGGTACAGCCATTATGGAAGACAGCATGGAGGTTCCTAAAAAATTAATAATAGAATTACCATATGACTCAGCAATCTTTTTTCTGGGTATCTACTCCAAAAATTTGAAAACATTTATTCATAAAGGTATATGCTTCCCATTGTTCATTGCAGCATTATTTACAGTGGCCAAGCCCTTTGATAGATGATTGGATGAAGAAAATATGGTGCATATATATAATGGAATATTACTCAGCCATAAGAAGAGATGAAATGCTACCATTTGCGATAATATGGGTGGATCTTGCGATAATCATGCTAAGTTAAATCAGATGGAAAAAGTTGAGAATCATAACATTTCACTCATATGTGAGATATAAAACTGAACGCAACAATGAATAAGATAATCAGAAACTCATAGACAGAAAAACCATTTTAGTGGTTACCAGAGGGAAAGGAGGTAGGGGAGAAGGTAGATAAGGGTAAAGGGAGTCAAATATATGGTGATGGAAGGAGATGTAACACACAATGCAATAGACATATAATTGAATTGTACACTTGAAACCTATATAATTTTATTTACCACTTTCACTCCCAATAAACTTAATAAATAAATAAATACCTGTAGACATAATTAAATAAATATGTTTTTGTTATTCCATTAATTTATAACTTGCACTAGAATATCATTACATACATTTTACTATAGAGAAATTAGCAAAGGCCTTTTTGAGTAATCTTATAATAATTCAGGATCATTCGAGCTAGATAGAAAATAGTGATGAAGAAAACAAAGATGAACAGAGAATACCAAAGGGAGGGGAAAATTATCAAAGATTGTAAAACATATCTCTCATCTTTTTCAATTTGTGAAGATTTTTCTCTCATGTCTCTATATAAACACCCAACCACAGTACATTTTATATAGGAAAATAATTATTCAGTCTCTATTTTGGGTTTAAGATACTAGTATAAGTACATACCAATATTAACACATGTTTAGATACATTACTTTAGAAAATATATTGCACTTGCTCTATAACAGCCTCAAAAATATATCTGCTATTTGAGGACTTGTTATGTGGCAATGCTTCTCTTCAGACATGGTCAAAGTAGATAAAATATAACATCAAAATCATCTCCCAATTTTATCTAAAAACCGCTAAATATGAACTCTAATCTCATGGTAATTTTTGAATCATGTTGTGAATCCCGCTGTAATACTCATTGTATTGTTCTCAATTTAATGAATGCTAAGCTTGAAAGCCAGAACTGAATATAAATAAGTTGGTTCTGTGAATGAGCATTTCAATTATTGGTTTTACTCTATACACATCCATGAAGTTAATAAAGTACTCTACTTGTCATCAAGTCTGTTACAAGAGAGACTCAATGAGGAAAATATTTTATTTTTACAATTACCTCAAAGCTCACTGTGTCCTGCAGATATATTTTAATTTTGTTATGTATCAATTAAAGTATGTGAGAGATGAGAATAAAATAAGTAAGCAAGTATCCCAGTAAAGAACATGATTTTGCAGATTTAAACACCATGACTTCATTTATATTTAATTGACAGCGACTAAAATAATGCAATGCATTTCTCATAATCAAGCTAGCAAAACAGTGTTCCTTTTTCTTTATAACCCTGCAGTAGTAATTTTAAATTCCGAACGCTCAAGAGAGAAAAAAAGAATGCCATCATCTATTGAGCTATAAATACTTAACAGCTGCCTGCTCTGCCGCCCAGATTACAGAGCCTTAATGAAGACACCATAATTCATGTATGTCTGGATTTTTCACAGTGCTGTACCCCACCTGATTTAATGAATGGTTTATTCTGATAGAGTTATTTTCTATTTGCAGTTGTATAGGAATGTTGTGATGATTAGAGTATCAGAAATTCTGAAGTTGAGACTCAGTACTGTTTCATACTGCCGATGTGGCACTGGGTAATTACTAAACCATAATGACACTCAGTTTCCTCATTTTCAAAATGAGAGACAATAATAGTATCTACTTCATAAATTTATTTGTGAATTAGATAAGATAATGAACATTAAACAGTTTGCCTAGTGTTTGTTATATATTAGGTACTGAGAAGTATTGATTTTCTTTCCTTTATTCCATCATTTCACTGACTGGAATTAGAGACATCACTCCACCTCGACCTCTCATTTGTGAATTCTGAAACAATGACAGTTTAACAAGTCTGTTGTAAAGTACAACTTTGTTTATAGGCTCTTTGGGGACTCTTTTCTCACACAAAACACACCTGTTACAAAATCCTATCTTTAGCCATCCTGCCTTCTTTCCTTTCTGTTGTGGGCATCTTATATAGCAGGCAATGTGCTAAGTGTAAGTTTAACCCAAGTTTCTAAGAACTGCTTATAAAATGATACATTATATAAAAGAGACATTTGTATCATTGCTGTTTTGTTGCTCTAACCTCAACAATCTCAATAGTGTCTTTAAATCTTCCCAACACGTCACCTTCCATTGCTTTTTCCTCACCATCTAAACCAAAGTGTGACTTATTTTCTAAAATAAAAGTTCTCTTAGCATTTATAGCTACTGATTTGATTGGAAAAATTAAAGCCATAAAACAAAACTTAAAATATCTTTTTCTTTCATCACCTACCATTGCTCCATTTGCACCTACACTATCCTCCCCTTTCATACCCGTGGAAAAAATGTACCTCCTGTTTACGTTCAAACACTTTGTAATACTTTATATCAGTAGTCTTCAAAAGATGATTTTGTGTGCCTGATAAATCTTTTCAATTTTAATTTTAATGTTTGAAAAGACATTGTATTCACTCACACATTTTAAGCTTGAATCAAAATATTTTATGTTTTTAAAATAGTTGAAATAAACTTAATTTCCAATGTAGTATAAATATTGACAGTTTAAAAATATGTTACATAATACTTTTTTCGATTACAGTAGACATTCAATATTATATTAGTTTTAGGTGCACAACATAATGCTTAGATGTTTATGGAACTTACTAAGTGATCCCCCTGATAAATCTTGCACCCACCTGACATATATAGTTATTATAGTATTATTGACTATGTTCCCTAATCTGTACTTTACATTCCTGTGACTATTTTATAACTGCTTATATGTACTTCTTAATCCCTGCATCTTTTTTTTATCCAGTTTCCAGTCCACCTCCCATCTGGCAATCATCAGTTTCTTCTCTGTATCTATGAGTTTATTTCTGTTCCGTTTGTTTTCTTTGTTTTTTAGAGTCATATGATGTTTGTCTTTCTTTGTCTGACTTATTTCAGTTAGCATATTACCCTTCAGGTCCATCCATGCTGCTGCAAATAATAAAATTTTATTTTTTATGGCCAAGTAATATTTCATTATATATATATATACCACATCTTTTGTTTGGAGCATTTTACCCATTTACTAAAGTAACTATTGATAGGTATGTAGTTATTACTATTTTATTGTTTTTTGATTGTTTTTGTAGTTCTTCATTGTTCCTTTCTTATTCTCTTTTTTTCTTTTTCTTTTTTTTGTATACTGATGATTTTCTATAGTGTGTTGGATTCCTTTCTCTTTATTTCTTGTATATCTCTTACAGATTTTTGGTCTGTGGTTAACATGTGTTTCATTTATATCAAGCTATGTTTATAGCAATCTATTTTAAGTTGATGGTTGTTTAAGTCTTAACACATTCTAAACTTACTACCATTTTTACTCGCTCCCTCCACATTTGTATTTGTCCTATTTTTTTTATGTTCATGTGTACGTTTATGTGTATCTCATAATTTATTGTTGTAATTATATGATCTTCCTACGCTTGCTTGCCTTTAAGCCTTTGTCCTAGCTTTAGTGTTAGTTGATCCACTGCTTTTATTAGGTGTTTGCCTTTGTCAGTTAGAATTTTTTCATGTGATATTTCTTATTCATTTTTTTTAAATGTTTTTTCCTTTTCATCTTAATTTAAGAAGTCCCTTTGATGTTTCTTGTAACATTGGTTTGGTGGTGATGAACTCCTGCTTTTTCTTGTCTAGGAACATTATTCTTTTAATCATATTTAACAAAATACAAATGAATCCAATCTGTAAGCTGATCTTTATAAAGGGAAAGTTAAAAATTTCTAATTACCTTTTTATCTTCATGAACTTATATTTCTATTACTTTTTACTTCTGGTGTGAATTATTATTGCTATTGTTATTATTACCATAAAGTCATCAAACTGACAAATGTAAGGAAAACCATTGTTGAAAATTTTAATTGGAAACATCATTTAATTGGGAAAATGAAACTTTAAAATAAATTTATTCAAATGCTAGAATGAGTCATTTCATCATCAGTTCTATTATGATTTTTATACACTGTTACAAATACAAATCCTGAGAACTTCCTTCCAAGTGATATGCTATCACTGTGGGATGTATTGTTGTATCTATTTAATGATATATCAGCTGACAGTTATATTCAGTAATACTAACTTTTTAAATTTTATTTACATTTATTTATTTGTTTGTTTGCTTGTTTGTTTGTTTTTAGGCAAGGCAACCCTTGATCGACCTCATAGCTTGCAAGGAACTTGTCAGCTTACAGTTCCTTATTTTTTTAGTTTTTACGCCTACAGAACCTGGTCTTCTAAGTGGTCTTCCATTCTTCAAGTACTAACCAGGCCTGACCCTGCTTAGTTTCCAAGATCAGACGAGATTGGGCTGGTTCCGAGTAGTTTGACCATAGACAATACCAATACTAATATTTTTGAAAGTAAAGAATTGGTAAACTTCTGATTGCAGAGTAATTTATTCCACAGTCACAAAATAATGAATTATATTCAGTAAATATATGGACAGTGTGTTTCCTAGAGCAATGTTCCTTGGTATAAATAGGAGGGGAATGGTTATGAAAGAAGTCAGAAGTGATAAGTTAGATCGACTTGAGGAACAAGTATATGCAGAAGACGAGCATCTGAAATTGATTCCCTTAAAACCATCTCCATCTCAGTTCCCAGGAGAATGTATACTCCTAGGAGTGTACAGACTCCAGTGTCAAGACTGTAGGTAACATGTATATTCTATCTCTCATTTTGCACTCCTCACACTTTTCTCTATCCTCAGTCTTTGTCTATTAATTTTTCAATATATACAATTGCTTGACTTCCTTATAAAGCATAAAACATCTCCCACTCTAGTTACTTTTCTCTTAGTAAAAAGTTTTTAAAAATATTACTACAAATTTGATTTCATTGCTTAATATCCACTTTACTTTTTTCTAGTTTTAGTGTGCCTAGGACACTGATATTACACCTATTAGAACCACTAGTGACCCCCATTAAATATATCTAATAGATTTTTTTTTCCTTTACGGTTGAGTACAAACTCTGTGCCTGGGACTGCATTTTGTGGTAGGGATATAGAAATGAAGTTAAATCCTCAGTGGTGTGCCCCTGTTAACCATTATTCTTATGACTGTGGAATAAATTACACATTCTTCCATTAGTACAATTAATGTGACATTCATTTTATAGTACAAAGAGAATCGGCACAGAGAAGCTAGGTAAATTCCCAAAAGTCACACAGCCAATTAAATAGTAGAGTTGGAGGAAAAAGATGGTGGATCTAGGATACACACCCGAACATTCTGACTCCAGATTTCAGATTCTTCCATACCTGTTACTCTGTGGAATCTCTCCAACCACTGCTCAGTTATAGTACATGTTTGAGAGTAGGTTACCTATAAGACTCATTAGACCAGATACTTTGTGTAAAATTCTAAAGGAATATTCTGCTTATCCTAGTGACATTCATCTCACTGTATCTGGATGAATATCATCTGAGATCTGCTTCCTTTAGCGAGGAAACTGTCCATGAAAACTAACTCTCACTGCTGGAAGAGGAAAGGGGCCTTAGGAATCTTCACTTGCCTCTGTCACAGAGGTAACTCCTCCTCTAGAGCTTCAGTGCCCAGAGAAAGTCTACATTTTCTTTTGGCTGTTGCCAAAAGTATGGACTCAAGGGCTCAGATTCTTTTTGTGCAGCTTCGTGAATTCTTAAAATTGAGCAATGAAGGAGGACCGTGCAATCTTGCCGAAATTGTGGTACAGAGAACGAGCAAGTTAGCCTCCTGTCCTGCATTACTCTGGAGAGCTGTCTGATCTTTCAGTAACAACAACAGCAACAACAAACTTCCAAAACGGGGTATTTTAGGTTAGAGAAGACAGACCTGGTAAAGGAGGAAATACAGTTGTATTATGTCAGATACAATGTGCCCATGGTTCAGTAGCTCTGATTCTTCTCACCTCTAACTCCATAGTTTAGCAAAGTATGCTTCCAGAATGATTCTTTTTACCTCTCTTATAGGAAGTGATTACTTGTGTGATGGACAATTTTTTTTTCACCTATCATATATTCCTTTTTTAAAATTACAAATTACTTTTCAAAATACATGTATGCACACAATAGATTATAAATAACTTATAATTGGGTATAATTTTCTGTAATGGTAGTCTTCTATTTTCTACATGTATACAAACTTCAAAAAGTTATATAGTGGAAAATATTTTTTCATGGTTTTCAAGCTTTTGCATTTTTCTGTAAAATAAGAGCTTCCATATTATGAGAAATTTTGGAAGAAACATCCTACTGTGCTTTCTGCCTACCTCACTGGCTCTTCTCCATGGAATCATTTACCTGCTTAGTGGGTCTATAAAACTCTGTTATCCTTTGGTGTTTGTTTCTTTATTGCTTTAATTTAAAGTATGTAATGTTCTTATTTATAGAAAGATTATTTCTTTTTCCCTTCTGAACTTTGCACACCATGAAATGTTGTGGACACCACAAGCAACATGCATTTTGTTGTATAAATGTGTTCTACCTAGAACGCACTATATTTACATTTGCTAATTCCAAGGTCTTGACTTGCAGTAAATCAGAGAGATATGATGAGCTGCCCCATCTGCAAAATTCTTTAATTGGTCAATAGCACTGATAAAAACCTCTTGTAAAGTTATGTGGTATAATTTCAGTGAGCTATGGAATTCCCTATGCATTCAAATTGTAGGTTTATGGCACCAGCAAAGCAGAGATATACAAAAAGGAAAACAGGTAGAGAGAATTTTTTAAAAAATTGAATGACCTTATTTTTATTTCAAATTGGATGCAATTATTCTGTTATTTGGAAACTAAGTGCTTATTTCAAAATTTAACATATTTTATTTTTAAATATCCTGTAGAGGCATCTAATCTAAAAATGAATTTACCAACATCAGTCTCTTGCTTTAATGTTTCTCTACCTCTTTATTATCCTTTGGAATACTTTTCCTTAATCTTACTTTTAATCTTTTGTTTGAATTATAGTGGGACAAGAGTCAGAAGTACCTCTCCGGAAGTTGTCCAGTAGCAGTAGCAGGTAAGCAGGACAGCTCATTAGTCCTCTGCCTACCTTTGCGTCAATAATGATTCCTTCCTTGAAAAGTGATATGCAGTTGTGGACGAGAGAAATTAAATAGAATGAGGCATGTGAGGTTGCAGATCACACATAGGTGAAACCCTTTAAATAATTTTATAAAAATTACTCTTATCTTTGTCCTTCTATGTTGCCTCTCCTCAGAAAATACTTACTCTTTTTAATACAAACCTGTGGCTTTTCCTTTCAACCTGAAATAGACTCACTGCTTGGTGATAGTTTGCATGGCCAAAAAAAACTACACACACATATATAATTATATATAATTGTGTATATTATAAGTCAATATAAAATAACTATATATTGCTATAAAACATAATTTACATACATATAAAATTTTAATATATCATTCCATGTTCACATTAATGGGAAGGAAAATGGTCCTCCCAAAATGTGAGGTAATAAAATATAATTATAACAATATGACAAGGTAGATAAATCCTTATGTGCCAGACTTAAACTAAGTTGTGCTTTTCCCAATTATGTCAGATTACATTTTGTTTATATTTTTTCTAACAGATAAACGCATTCTCAATGCTAAGTTCTATATTCACTTATTTTGTTTTGTATGTTCATTGTTGAGAGCATAGTTTAATCTCCCTGAAACCTTAATTTCTGGATATGAGATATTTCAGTGTAAGATGGTTATTAAGAAACTGCTCAGAGCAGCAAAGGAATCAATTAATACTCTTAGAAGTATGATGGATGTGATGGAATGTTTAATTCATTCCTGAACATGTGAAAAATAGTCATTGAAGTGGTATTGGAACTATGACATATGGAAAGCCATATTAGCACGAATATTCTGAGAATAAAAAAATGTATCAGTTTTTCCACAACTAAAAAGCAAAGGTACGGGTATAGTTTGTGTATCTATAATTATGTCACTTATACATGGTTTTTCCTTACATCCTGAAATAGACTCACTGCTTGGTGATTGTTTACATGGCCAAAGATAATTAAATATGATTACATTAAAGACCAAATGAATTAACTCAGAAATCTTCACTGAAAGGGTTTAAATAGAAATCGGAAGTTGTCATAAAGCATTTTGATAAACAGGAGTTTGGAAGTCCACAAACGAGTTAGGCTTCAACTGCAGATGCACTTGGTATATAGAGGTATTCTTGATGAAACTATAAAGAGCATGAAGATGAGTTCAGTATGGGAGGGCTTGGGTAATTGAAGAAGTAGGCACTTTAGCCAACGTTCAGTTAAAATATATATATTCAGCACTTGCTATTCACTAAACAAATGTTGAACAAATATTATGTGGCAATATTCTAGGTACTGGAAATAAAACAGTGAACAAATCAACATAGTACCTACTCTCAAGCAGCCTACTTTTTAGTGTGTGGGAGGAGGTAAACAGTATATACAGAATCAAAAAATATAAGGTAGTGGTTAGTGCTCTGCAGGTAATTAAAATAAGGTGATGAAACTGAAATGTATTTGAGACCTACTTTGGATGTGGTAATTTAAAACGTGTGCTAGTCAGGATGCTGACAAGAAATAAATGGTCCACTCAAACAGCATCTGAGCAGAGTTTAATGGAGGGACTGTGTATGAAGAAAAATGTGAGCAGGGGTAAGACAAATTAACAGAATTTGGTTAAGTTCTTTGGGGCTAAGAACTAAAGAGCCATTACCACCCCTAAGTGTGAAGATACACATAGAAGGAGAAGTCAGAGAATCCCAGAAGTAGCCACAGGAGATGAGTGACAGAAAGTAGCTGAAGGACATTGGGAAAGACAACATCCGTGGATAGGCAGGGAGGGAGATAGAAGATAAATAACCCAAGATCACCCTTTTGTCATTCTCCAAAATCTCTCATTGACCAAAAGACAAAGGGCAAAGAATCCAATTAAAGCAATCTACAAAAGTTGGTCTCGTAGGGACATAGCAAGGTAAAGAATGGTATACAGTGGCACATGGAAAATATGTAGCACAGAAGGCCTTTCTTAAGAGGTGACATTTAATCTAAAACTGAATGACTAGCAGAAAATATGATTGCAAAGGTCTGGGATTTGGAAGGTGCTGTAAATTGGTGATCCAAAAACTATTTATAACACTTCTCGTTCCTGCTTCTACTCTAGGAAAAGCTAAAAAAGTCCAACCTTCCTTCCATCGAGAGGTGTCAGTGTGACAAATTTATAGCCAATGTGATGAAAGACAAAATATGAGAGTGGAGCTGTCCTACCAGAATATATGGCAAATGCTTACAGGAAAAAAACTTTGCACCCTTCCTCCTTATTCCTGCTTGTATATGGATGTGATGTCCAAAGGTAAAACAGCCATCTTTCTTTTATAAAGATAAAAGAGAGACACAGGGTCACAGAGAGTTAAAAGGATCCTGAATCTTTTAAGATGTCATTGAGCCACCAGATCATTCCTAGACACCCTACCCTACATTTTTGTTGTATGAGACAAATTAACCCCTTTTCCTATAGACCATTGCGATAGAAGCTTTTGGTTACTCATCCTTAATCACAATTAGAACAGTTATAACAATTATAACTGATGGATTGAGAAAACCTTACCCTAGGAACCAACTAGGTTAGTTTAAGGCACAGAAAGGCCATTGTCATTGGAGCGTAATGTGTGAGGGCTTGGTCAGTGCCTATCTAAGGTCTTACAATTTATCAGTTAGAATTTGGAGTATGTCATAAATTTAGTGGGTATGTCAGAAAAGTTTTAAGCAACAAAAAAACATGATTTGATATATTTTATTAAAATTCTATGATATGAATAATGCACTATAGGAAAAAATAGACCAATAAAGATATTACCTACGAACTTGGTTTTTTAAAAAGTAGAACATTCTAATTATAAAATAAGTAAGTCACAGGAAAGTAATGTACAGTAGGATGACTTATAGTTAATAATACTGTATTACATATTTGAAAGTTGCCAAGAGTAGATTTTAAAAATTCTAGTCAGAAGAAAAAAATTGTTAACTATATATGTTGACACACGTTAACTACATTTATTGTACTGATAATTTTGCAAGATCTACAAATATGGAATCACTATGTCATACACCAGAAATCAATAAACATTAATGTTTTATATCAATCATATCTCAATTTAAAAAACAGGGTATCACCACATGTGAAAGAGACTACTTTCTGTTTAGCAAAATCTTTCCTTCTTTCTGGCATGCATCTAGACTACACTATGCATATTCTCTTGCAGTTATACCTTGTCGTGTTATTGAGTTTTAGGTAATAGAAAGTGAACAGAAGTAATGTATGCCTTGTCGGTACCTACTTTGTAACTTCTATTGATTCTTCCCTCTATGTGTCTTACTTCATTTCATTCCCCCCTCCAGCTGCTTGGGATGACAATGTCCAAAGGTCATTGGAATTTTTATATTGAAGTTGACAGATCCACCTTTGGCCTAGGTTAAATGAAATAAAGTATCAGAGCTCTTCTCCATTAACTAGGAACCAAGAAACAAGCAAGAAACATATTTCTATTGTTAAGCTATTACATTTTGGGGTTATCTGTTAAGTTATGCTAATATACTGTTGACTAGTTACAATATTAGATATTATAAAAGAAGCAAGTTTATGGAAGAAGATATTAATGGTGTTTTGCATTGATTAAGTTTAAACTTGATCTGCCTCCAGTAATTATTTGATTGTCAAGTTCAGATTTTCAGGAAAGTTTATTTTAATTGAATAAAGATTTGAAAGTACACATTAAAAGATGCAAGTAGAGATTGATGGGGAAAATGTAAAAAAGAATGTCTCAGCAGGTATTTTCTGATAATGAACACTATCGGTTAGTAGTTAGTAAATGGAAACAAGATGGTTATGCAAATTGCATTAGATTGGCTGAGGACTATGCCAAGCTAACTATTTCTATCATTCCAGCTGGGATTTTTTTTTGTGGATAATTAATTCTAATATCACCATATTATTTATCTTCCATACTAGGACAGTTTTGAAAGTGAACAGAAGTTAAAATTAATTAATCAGGAAAATATATATAAACGAGAACAATCTTAGCCAAATGGAAATAAAAGATGAACAAAGTCTACTGTAGTTAATGCAGACCCAGTATAGATAGAGCCCTTCCTTAGCCAACCTCCATTGTGGATGGCTACCGTCCTGAATCAGAGGTTGTCAGAACTGAAGCACTCAACATTAATTTTGCTCATCAAACATTTATATGTTACTCTTTGTTGAGGTATGATTTACATACACTGTTATGCACAGAGTGTAAATGCAATCTTTTCTGACAAATGCAAACACTCGGTAACCCAAACCCCCATGAAGATATAGAACATTTCGACCACCTCAGAAAACTACATTGTGCCTTTTCTCAATCTTCCTCCCCAATTAATCTCTTTTCTGACATCTACCACCATAAATTAAGTTTGCTCACTGTATGACTTCATATAAATTATTTAATGTAGTTTTACTCGTCTTGTGTTTAATTTCCCTCATAAAGGATTATGTCTGTAAAATACAACTTTTTTTTTGTTTCGTATGTCAATAATGTGTTCCCTTATATTGCCAAAATAGGTCTGCCCAATTTTGTTAATTCTTTCAAAGCAAATTTTATTCATACAAATTGATTCCTTATATCTAAATATAGTGTCTCTTAGAAAAAAAAGAAATTTAAGAGATATGGAAAACAACCATATGCCAAATTCTTTTGAATTATTATTTCTGTATCTACAAATTAACCTGTATGAGTAATACCTAGGTTCTGTGTCACCAAATAGAAGAGATTTATCAAAGGGAAAGTTAAGCAAGGCCCAAGATTAGTTATTCTTTTTATTTAGTGACCATTCTATGCCTTCTCAAGCTCACTTATAACCCATTCTTTGGAAAAAACTTTAGAGAAAAAATAATAAATGTAGATACAGTGGTATGTTTACATTGGTTTTCTGAGGGACGTAAGGATCATCTTAGCAACCTATCTCAAAGAGGCAAAATATATTAACATTTGTTTTCTATAATCTTATTATAGGTTTAACTGTCATGCTTATGTATTTATTCTATAATAGAGTATCTACTACTAGAACATAGGTCAATGACAAAGGTATGATTACTCTTTCAATGTACAAAATGTGCTTAATTAACAAGTGCTTATTGAACTTCTTTTCAAATTTGTATTATTTTAGTAGTTCTTTTTAATTAAACAGTAAAGCTAGAAACTTAACTGAGCATCAAACTTCCATAAATTCTGATTTTTCCTCTATCAAATTGATATTCTTTTATTTTTTAACATGCAGTCAGCCTTCTGTTAATTAAACAAATGACATTTTCTGATGATAAGCAATCATTCTGTGATATTCATTTTCTTTGGGAAGAAAAGAAACGAAACAAATTATTCTCTATTGAGAGAGATTACCCACTCTTCATTCTCTGAATAGATAATTGTCAAGATGAGACTTAATGATTTAGAAGTAGTCAAGCTTGCCATGAACTGGGGAACAGAAGTCCAGGCAGAAGAAGCAGCACATGCAAAATTCCTAACTCAGGAAAGAGCTTATCAAGTATATAAAACTGATCTTTAATAATTGAGAGGGAAGTGTCATAACATAAATTTAGAAATATAGGTAAAAATATTATCGTTATAGAGGCGAGGTCATTATAAAATCATACACATTAAGACTGCAGAGGAACTCTCTCCAGCACTAAAGAAAGCTATGACTCTTTATACAACTATATCCCTTACATTATCAGATATTAATCTAGAAAAATTTAAACTATTTTGTCTAATCATAACGTATATTGGTAGCATTTATTTGGGATGAAAGGGTTAAATGCCAAATGTATGATAAATATGTTAGTAACTTAGCCTAGAATTGGAATGAGCTAAAGACTAGGGTTTATTTTATAGGTATATAGTTAGATATCTGTTATTCAATTAAAAAAAGATTTCAAATGCTCCATCAGACTGTGATAGATAGTATCAATGCTGGGAGAATAAACATGGCATTGGAAATAAGTGGATAGATTAGATCAAGAGTTAAAGAACAAATATACATAACCTTTGGATAAAATATGTAATGTGTCTCTCTTGGTTCTCATCTTTAGAATAGGTGGAAAATGTATGTGTGTTATAGGATTATTGTGGGGATTAAAATCACTAATACATGCAAGTAACTTAGAAAAATGTACAGTGCATAGAAACTTGCCAGTAAACATTAGTTGTTGTTGTTGTTGTCGTTTTAAGGTATATAAAACTGGGCTTCATTTATTACAAAAAATATTGTTACTGACAACACCTTAACTACTAACTACTGAAGTAATGAGAAAGCCCATCTCTTTTTTTAGCACAAAGGGGAGAGGGATCTGAATAGTTTGTGAGAGTGGCATATGAATATACCCTGTATCACATGGGAATAAAATTTCCCAAAGTTGAGAGATAATTTCAGATTACTAGTCCTGAGTTTTAGCAATAAAGTTTCTAACTATCTGTAAATAATGGAAATTGCCTTTTACCTTTTTGAAAAGAAAGAGCTGTTTAAGAAAATTACTTGGCAATACATTTTTGAAGCATCAAAACATATGCAAAGATAACTTCATTGACATGAGTTTCTAGTACCCATGAGATTTTCTCGTTGCTTCATTTTTTAAAAATTTCAGATGAAAAATATCTATGCAATATAAAATGAATTTAGGCTTGAATTATATAATAAACTACATAGTTCTAGTCACTACCACCCACACACAGACACACACACACACACACACACACACACACTTACACACACACGCAAATTTCTACTTTTTAGCTTCTAAAGCAAATTATTGTTTTTATGATACTGGCTCCTCCAGTTTTCTGTAAAATCCAACTTCACAGTTTTTACTAATATTAACTAATCTTGGTATTTATGTAAATGATACGTTGTTATGCTCTCCCTTTAAACATTAATGTTATTTTGTAGCTTTCTTTGTTTATATGATGATTGCAATTGTTATCTTTGCACATATTTCAGAACTATGGGAAAAAAATTGTTTAAAAAATTTTAAAGCACTTTTAAACACATTGTTTTTCTCCTAAATAAGACAGATTTGAGATTATTTTTTGTATTGATCAATTTGAGTTATGCTATACATTACTCAATTGTAATTTCCCCTATAAAGAAAAAAGAGTATCCCAGAGCTCCTTAAAAATATGAATAATCCAAACACCAAAGTGATAGTCTCTAATTTGATCACATTCCCTGTGTCTTCATCCTCCCCTTCTGACTCTGGGCCTGGATATGTGACTTGCTTTGTTCAATAGGATGATAGCAAAGGTAATACAAGTATAGTTTTGAAAGTATTTGAACATTGGGGATTTTTTTTCTGTTGCTGTACTCAGGATGTCTTCTACCTGTCTTATGTCAAATTGTTGTAACAGAATGCCACAGACTGGGTGACTTTAACAACAAACACTTATTTCTCATAGTTTTGGAGGCTGGAAAGTTCAAAATCAAGGCACTGACAGATTTGGTGTTTGGTGAGGGGCCCACTTTCTGGTTTTAGAAGGCTGGCTGTCTTCTCATTATAGCTTCATATGGTGGAAGAAAATGAGAGGAATGGAGACAGAGAGAGGGAGAAGGAGAGTGAGGGACGGAGGGAGAGACAGGAACAAGGACAGAGACAGAGGCACAGACACAGACAGAGACAGAGACATGAACCAGTCTTCTGGTTTCTTCATTTTCTTATAAGGGCACTAATCTCATTATGAAAGCTCTACTCTCATGAACTAATCTAACACTAATTACCTTTCAAAGGCCCATACCCTAATACCATCCCACTGAAGGTTATGAATTTGAGGAGGACACAAATATACAGTCCATAAAATATTCCTTTCATATGAAGAAATCTGGGCTAGCCTTCTGTTTAATAAAAGACAGGTGGCTTACTCATCCTTATCATCCACAATGATAAGCAATTGCGCTACAAAAGTAGAGCCACCTAGCTGACCAGCAGCATACTAAAGATGCATGCGTGAGTCCAGCCAAAATCAACAGAAAAGATGCTTAACTGAGCTAAGCCCAATTTACCAAGGCACAGAATCATGATTTCAGTAAATGGCGGAAATAGAAGAGATGATCACTAAAATAACTATTCAAAATACTTGCAGTCTTTGAAGGAAAACATGAATGAAATAAAGAAGGAAATCGAAAATACAGAAATGAACCAAGTGAAATGAAATGTGCAATGAAAGCATAACAACTGAAATGAAACATCCGGTGGAAACAATGAACAGTAGTAGATTACATGTGGAAGAAGAAAAGACCGTTGAACTTTAAGACATACAAATTGTAGAAATTATTCAAATTGAAACAACAGGACAAAATATTTAAAGAAAAACAGACAGAAAATTCATAGACTCGGCGATACATGGGCTAATATCAAGTGATCTAACAGGTGTTAATAGTCTGAGAAGGAGAGAAGAAAAGAAGAGAGCAGAACACAAATCTATAAAAAAAAATTTTTTCGAAGTTGAGAAAAACTGTAATAATGCTGACCAAAAATATTCAAGCAATTCCACAATAGATAAACACCAAGAAAACTACACCAAGCCAAAGTATAATCAAATTGATTAAACTTAGTGTTAAAGGGAAAATTATAAAGGCAACCAGAGGCAAAAGACACATTAAGTTTAGAGGAAAAACTACAAGAATGACAACAGACCTCATTGGAAACTAGGTAAGCCAGAAAACAATGAAAAGTTGCTGGAAAAGAGGTTAAAAAGGGAAAAAAAAGAGGGAAAAAAAGAGGGAAAAAATCCTTACAACCCAGAATTTTACACACAGCATAAACGTCCTGCAAAAATGAAAGCAAAATCAAAACTCTTTAAAACCAACTGAAGTTGCAAGAATTTCTCAGTGATAGACCTGCACTACAAGATGGAAATTTGGAGCTACACAAAGGCATTAAGAATGCTATAAATGATAAATATGTAGGTATATATAAAGGAGAGTCTCATGTTTAAATTTCAGTGAAATATAATCGACTCGAGTTATCACATGGGATCAGAATGTTAAATCAGACTCATAAAACCAGAGATCTTATCTAGTATCATGTTTTACCAAATAATTTTGAACATAAAAGCTATTAAGAAAAAGGCTTAGATGAAGAAAAGAGAGATCTGGGACACAAGCGCTCTCTTTCTTCCTATGTCAATCATGCCCCTTGGGCCTGGAATATTTCATGTGGAAAACTGGTGGCATCTACTAAAACTCAACACAGGCTCTATGATACAGAAATTTCATTTCTTGGAATATATTGAGTATAAATATGTGTGTAAATATATGTGTGACAAAAGGTACACACAAGAATGTTCCGTACTAGTTTAACAATAAAACACTAGAATCAAATCAATTGCCTGTTAAGAGTAGAGTGCATAAATTGTGATATTTTTATAAAATAAAATACTGTATAACAATTAAGTCGTAATTACACACTATAATATATTTGACTCTCAAAGACATAAAGTGTATTGAAGAAGCCAGGTACAAAAGAGTGAGTAGTAAATTATACTATTACATGATGTTCAAAACCATGAAAAAATAACCCATGTTGTTAGTACTCAGGTCAGTCTTTTACTCTGGTTTAGTGAATAGGGGACATAAACAAGAGTCTTCTCAGATACTAGTAATATTTAATTTCTTAATGTGGCAACTGGTTAACAGGTGTATTATTCACTTGGTGAAAATATTTTTATATGTACACTTTTAATTTCTTTATGAATATTAAACCAGTAAACTTTAATAAAAAAGTAAACTAGGATGCTAAGACATGTAAAAATGCTTATGAACAAAGAAACAATGAAAAATGCATATATATATTTAATTATTTTTAATTAAAGCAACATTGATGAGAGAAAAAAAACTGGTTAAGGTTGTAGTTATAATTTTAATGGGCTGTGAGACTTTGAAGCCATCACTTAATTTATCTTGATTTAATCTTTCCTCCTATTAATGACTGTGTCTGGCTAGTTAACATATAAAACGCTTTTCAATTTAAATGCTGTATATTGCTGTAATGAAGTCATAATGGCACAGATATAATGGGCCAACTACTGACATGATATGGAACCAGAAAATATATAGAACAATTGGATTAGATGACTTTATTTGAGTAAAATTTTGAAATAAGGGTAAAACAAAATGCCATAAATTCCTTTTACTTGTCTGTATCATTTATATGTAATTTCAAATCCTTAACACATTTCTTTTTCAGGATTAAAAAATGTGTTTACAGACAGATTGGCAATGTATTTGGCTTGAAGAATTAAAATCACATATGCTATACAATATGTATAAAGTTATCCTTCTGTTTTTCAAACAGATATGATATGAATGCCAGGAACAGAAGTTATATTTTCTCTATTATTTGAATTTGCATTATTTTTTTTCACAGCAATGAGAGCATATTCTTTTAATGTGTCTTTCTTTAACTAGTCATCTATTGAAGTATTGAATAAATAATTTGGTGTATGAATAATAAAGAATGCTTTTATCTTTAAAATTTTGCAATCTAACTAATGTGGCACCTTTCAACTGGCCTTGGGATCTGACACTGAAAAAATATATAATTTCTTTGGCTCTTCAACCATGTAGACTATGTATAATTACGCTTTATCTTTATCAACTCCAATGGATATTTTAAATCTTTACCCTAAATATTTATAACTTTTACTCCATGAGTGAGAGAGAATTATTCATTCTCTTTCATAGAATATTCATACATACAAGAAGACTATCTACTATTTCCCTCTCCATTTTTTAAAAAATGCACTTGTTAGTTTTTTCTTTAATTCGGAAATGTAAAATAAGAAAATATTATTTCAGCTAACCACAAACACCTTGAAAAATTCATCTGTATATACCTATACATACTCAGAAACACATAGGCACTATGTGTGTATCTATAATTAGTGTATACATATACCAAATGTATATGCATAAATGTATTCGTATAATGTTCAATATAGCATTTGTATCTACAAATATAGTAAAAAATCCTGTTACAAATTAAGCAAAACAACTCTATAATTCCCTAAGAGCAACAGATTTTAAACGTTTTTTTTAAATGATAACTGCAGGAAAAAAAATTATATATCTATTTTAAGTTTCTAAGTACGTACATATGAATGTATCATATAATATAGTATATATAGCAAATATATTAAATGAGAGAATAAAGAACTAACTAGAGTCTTAGAAACAAACATAAGCCCCTTTATTTCTTTTCTTCCACTGTCCTAAACATTACCTGTAGAACTAATTATTTTTCTCTTTTCACTGGAATTTTATACAAACCTCATGAATTTGCTACTAACTCCCAGGTAGCTGGAACTGGAAGTCTTTCAGTAACTCCCAGTCTCTCTAACAGGTTCATTTTAATATTCTTTAATTCCAATTGAAAACTTCTCTTTTCCCCTGGTTTGGGTTGGGTACAGGTTGATTGCTAACAGTGAAAAAGGGGAGTAGTCAGACTCTTTGTCCTTTTATCTTTATGCCTTGTCCTTTTTCTCCTCTCAAGCTTATTAAATGTGGTTTCTGAACCCCACAGGGTCAAATAGTACAGAAAGGTGGAAGACTTAAGGAGGCAAGAAAGAGTATTACTTGACACGTCCATAAACTAGCATCTGTGTTCTTTGAACTTATCAGATGTTGAAATTGACTATGATTGGAGAGTTTTGGTCTACAAAGACCTCCAAATTGCTAGATTTTTTTTTTTTTTTTTTTTTTTTGCTTTCATTTCTCTTGAATTACATGCATTTCTCTAGCTGGTTGCTATTTGTCCGTAGCCATCTGCCTTTTAACCTCCAGCCCCTTTTAACTGAAGCCTCCTTCTCTTTCTAGGTGAAATTCTCAAACCAACTCTAAGATGATCCTTTGCCAACAACATTCATATAGCAGAAGTGATGTGCCTTCTATCCATTGACATTCAGAGCCTTCTACTCTCTGCTCTTTACAGTATAGCCTAAGTCCACTTCAGGCTAAACTGTATAAATGTAAGTAAATCATGAGTCTATTCATTTCAATATCTGGTAGTATCTTATAAGATTATTTTATTATTTTCTATCTGTAGCTATCATCAACAATTAACTTTGTTTCTCATGATATTTGCTACACTTTTAGTTTTTAGAAACATGGGTAAGTAGTCTTCTGAGATTTTATACTGATAACTAACAGTTGAAGAGAATACCTGTTTGTCCACACCCTAACCGGCACTGGTGTGGCAGATACTTGTCTACCTTTTTATTCCAAAGGTGTTTCCTCATTTGCCTTAGTACATAGAATACTAATATGCCCAACTCCAGATGATGAACCAAGATGGCCCAACCAGTAATTGCATTTTCATTCTTTTTTGCCAGTTACTGGACATGTGCCTAAGTTAGACAAAAAAAAAAAAAAAAAAAAAATCGTCTGGAAAGCCCAAAAGAAATTATTTTGTTTTCTTCATTAGATATGAAAACATGATCATTCGATCTGAAACAGTCAAGTTGCTACCATACACTGACAAGCCTAAGTATGAAAATCCAACAAGGTGGAGATAGCAAAGCAGAGATTAGAAAGCATATAGGTTCTACATAATAGAACTACCTACAATAGATTCTTATTATATAAGCTAACAAAAAAAGCTTTATTAAGCCATCTTGGTCAGGAAATCTGTTACTTGCAGTCAAAACCACCTTTGATTAAAATTGGTATCATCAAACTTTACTTTTTAGAAACTGATTGGACACAGCTTTTAACTCTTACCTTTATCTTTATTGTAAGTCGGAAATAGAATATGAAAAACAAAGACTTTTTTTGATGTTTAAAAATGAAACTAATTGGTCTGCCTTCTAAATTCATATGTTATTTTGCTTTTATAAACATATAGCCACAAAATATCTAGTCACTCCTTTAGGTTGTAGAAAATTAAAGATGTTTGCATTTGAGTTGGCACTAGATCAAATGTCAGTCTGGATAAGCCCACTGAATTCAAGTCCCTATACTGTAGAGAAGCAGAGAATTTCCTTGATTTGTTAGTACTCTGTAGATAGTGAAATTTATACCACATGCTGATAGGGAATTTTGCTTTTGCTTTCCCCAGAAACATTCTTCCATTCATATATCATGAAAATTAGATCTGTATCCATTTGTCTAATATGTTGCTCTAATATGAAATTATAATAAAGCTTCTCTTAACTTCCAATAGAGCTACATGATTATAATCAGAGTAGTTCATTGGTGGCAAAGACTCTCTCTTTAACCAAATTTCGGTCAGGCTCCTTTGAGCTGTCTTCTGAACTAGGCCTTGATCTTAGCCAACTGCCTTGCTCTTGGCCTAATTTTAGCAGAGAATGCCCCCACTTTGATATCTGATCAAGTTCCTCACCCCCAGTCTTGATATCTAAGTCCTTGGCCTGCCTTTAGCAAGAATTTTAAGTCATTTTAGCAAGAATCTTCCTACCCTTGATATCTAATCAAGTTCCTGTTACTAATTTTCCATCCACTGACCACTCACTGTGCTTTCTGGCTATGAAACACCAGCTGTCTTTGCTGTTTTTGAGGTGAGCTCAGTTATGTACTAAACTAAACTGCAGTAACTCTAAATAAATCTGTTTTGCCATTCTTAATAAGTGGTGAAAAAAAAATTTTTTTTTGCATTGGGTTAAGCTACTAAGGTACTAGCAGGAATGGAGTGTTATCTTTCTTGGTATTTATATTTCAAAGGAGACAAAGCCCCAAATTGGAGACATCTTTGGCTCTTAGAAATGGCAGACACCTAGAGTTTGTCTAGTCCTTGGAAAGGCATATTTGCATTTCAAAGGATTAGGTGAGAACACAGGGTTTTTCATGTTCTGGTGAGGCGGTATTTTTCACCCTCTCCTGAAAGAAAGAACTGCTTTTCTTCAGTATATAAATGGAAAGTTGCTACTTCTGAAAAGCCTAGGGAGGACATAATTCTGCCCCTTTAGGCCATATCTTAATGAAATAGATAAGGAGCAAGATCGAGCAAACCATTGGCTAATCAGAACCCAATCAGGTTAATCAGGTTGTTTTCTTAATAATTTGACCTGCTATTCAGTGGTAAATTTGAGATAGACCTGTTCAAGAAAAAGAATAAAGAGCAAATCAAAAGAAAAGAGGGAGGGACAGAGTGACAAGAAGAGAAAGAGAGAGTCAGACATGCAAAGCAAAGTAGAGAAAAGAGAATCCAAGAGACTCCAGAAAGACTGAGTTATTAACCTTAATTCTTTTCTTTCCATTTATAATTTCCTTACATTTGATCCTTGTTTGTTCTTAGCTGTCTTTTTTTCTCTAATAGTAGTCTCATTTGTTTTCAGTAATCATCATTGCCTCCTACCCCATGTTAAAATTAAGTTACTTTGCATATGTTTCTTTTTCTTACAATAAATGATTTTTTGATAAAATACCTTTAAATCCTGTTCACTTAAAAAAAGACTTTAATCATATATATATATATATACTTTAGGAAAATGTCAGATCAAGTGGTAGAACTTCTATGACCATCATTCTACACTTCCTCATTCTCATATAATAAATTGCTAGTATATCTAGCCCAAGCTACCTACTAATACCATCAATGAATATATTTTTAAGAGAAAAATTTTAACCACCCATAACCTGAATTAGCTTCTCTACTTGCTTTTAAGTTTAGAAAACGGATCTTTTAACTTATAAAATGGTATGTAGAAGAGATACTGTTGGTAAAGAATATATTTCTTTTAGCAGAGCTTTCATTTCCTATGTCATAAATTCTATTGTCATGTTTTCAGGATAATGGACTCAGGGAAATTTATTGATAAAATTTAATATTATGTCCATTGTTATAGATCAATGTGTTATTCTTTTTCTGGATAATAAAATCACCAGGGAAACTTTTAAAATATATCACTTAGCCTTCTCTGTCTACCCAAATCAGTAACTCCAGGGATGGGTCTGAAAATGTTCTATTTTATTTGAATGGCTCCAAAATATTTTAATGATAAGTCATGTTCGGGAACCACTGTTGTACTTCTCAAAATAGGGTGGATAGTAGCATTACCTGGAAACATTAAAAAACAACAAATAAAACTTGATCTCAAATTCTACTCCCAGGTGTTCTAAAATAAATGGTCTGGTGTAGAGCCTGGGTACTGGTGTTTTTTCAAAGCTCTCCAGGTGATTCTAATGTGAAACCAGATTTAAGAATCTTTTACTCAGGTGAGTCACAGAGCCTTTCTTTGCATGTCTGTGGAGAATTTAGTCATCAGAGCTCTATTGCTGTTATAATCTTTGCACCATTCAGAAACTTCTGGCATAGGGAAAGATCTCAATCAAGATCTTACAGCATCCAGTTACAGAATAACTCAACTTGGCTTCTGCAAAAGAAATAAGAACTGGGTGCTGCCAGAAGAAATGCACCTTTTAAAAATTTTTAAATAAACACGATAGGGATGATGTTGATTAATAAAATCAAATAAGTTTCAAATGTACAATTCGATAGTATGATATATATATTGCATTGTGTGTTCACCACCCAAAGTTAGATTTCCTTCTGTCACCAAATATTTGGCCACTTTTACCTCAGCCTGCCTCCCCCTTACCCTCTTTCCTCTGGTAACCTGTAATCCACAGTCCATGAGTCTCTGTGTGTCTGCCGTGATTGTTCTTTTCAGTTTCATATCTCCCATATGAGTGAAATTATATAGTTTCCATCTTTTTCTGTTTGACTTATTTTGCTTAGCGTGATTATCTCAAGATGCATCCATGTTATTACAAATGATAGTATTTCATTTTTTCTTGTGGCTGAATAACATTCCATTGTATATATGCACCACATCTTATTATCCAATCATCTATCGTAGGACACTTTAGTTGCTTCCATGTTCTGGCCACTGAATAATGAGGTTATGAACTTTAGGGTGCATATGCCTTTTTTGCAGATAAATGTTTTCAGGGTTTTTTTGTGTGTGTAAATACCCAGAAGACAGATTGCTGGATCGTATGGTAATTTTATTCTTAGTTTTTTTTTGAGGAAACTCCATAGTGTTTTCCACAGTGGTTGTAGCAATTTGCATTCTTAGCAGGAATGTACGAGGGTCCCTTTTTCTCTACGGCCTCTTCAACACTTTTCATTACTTGTCCTATTTATGATAACCATTCTAACAGGTGTGAGATGGTATCTCATTTTAGTTTTGGTTTGCATTTCCCTAATAACTAGTGAAGTTGAACATGTTTTCATGTCTGTTAGCCGTTTATATGTCTTCTTGGGAGAAGTGTCATATAAACGGGTCCTCTGTCCCTTTTTTAATTGGATTGTTTGTTTTTTTTATTGTTGAGTTGTTTGAGTTCTTTATATATTTTGGATATTAGGCCCTTATAAAAGGTGTTGTTAGGAAATATATTCTCCTATTAGGATGGTTCTCTCTTTGCCTTGTTGATGGTTTCTTTGGCTGTGTAGCTTTTTAGTTTGATGTAGTCTCATTCATTTATTTTTGCTTGTAATTCCCTTACCTTTTTAACGAGCAGGAGGATTCAGTATATTCCTGGCAAATTTATTTATGTGTTTACCAATTAATTCATCTAACAACTATTTATCGAGATCTACTATATAATCAGGTACTATAATAGATATTGGGGATAGTACATATTTCAACCTGAGTGGGAAAAAAAAGAGTCAATAAACAATTATAATAAAAGTTACAAATAAAGAAGGGCAGATTGACATGCAGCCTGGGTAAATAACCTTAGCTAGGAGATTGAGTAAGATGTTCTTCAGTAATTAACATAAGGATTTAAAGAATGAGTTTTCTAGGTAGAAGGAACATTTTTGGTGGCCCAGAGCCAAGGAAAAAAGAATTTGTTATTAGAATGGAATCAAAATCAGTATGGCTCAACATAGTCAGCAAAGGAGAAAAATATATGATTAGGAAAGAGAGATAGACAAAGTCAAACTGTAGAGCTGAGCAGATTTATTTATTTGTTTGTTTGTTTGTTTATTTATTATTTTACTTTTTTAAAGTTCATTTTGAATCAGCTGAATAGTATGAAACAAGGCAATGAGAACCTGTGGCAGTTTGGACCATGATGGTGATAGTTGAAATGGAAATATCTTGACAAGCTCAAGATATATTTGGTAGACTTGGCAAAGCCAGATGTTTACTCGATATAGAGTATAAGAGATGTATGCACCCACATGTTCACTGCAGCATTATTTACAGTTGATTCTTGAACAACGCGGGTTTGAACTGTGCAGGCCCACTTTTGATAACTATTTACTATTCAATGATTTTTTTGGTGAAAATGTGAAATAAATTTTGTGAAAAACTTCTTGAGGCAATATTATGTTCTTTTCAACCTCATAATTTGTAATGAATGTAGTAAGAACGTTCTGAACTGTAAATATCGAACGTTAAAAACCTGATTTTCCTAATGTGTCAGTTCTGGGCTGACTATGTTTCATCTACACATTGCTACTTCTTTATTTTGACAACTCCATTGAAATTTTTTTTGTTTGTGTGGTCTCTGCGGAATCTCTATTTGCCTCTACAAAAGTTCATGCCCAGAGGCAAGGTCATATACATGATAATGGAAACCCAGGAAGGTCTTTGGAATAAATGACTAATGCATATCTACAACATATTGTTATTCTCAACTATTTCCACTTTATTAATCTCTAAATAGTTTTGATAGTATACTCCATCAGGAAAAAATTAAAATGTACTGCCATATAAGATGGTTTTCATTTATAAACTATATACTGTATTAGTGCATTAATATAATGTTTAATTTTAACTACTTCAAAACATAAGTTCGAATTAAATAATACATTCACTTATCTTTTCTTTTTGCACGCAAAAGTGAACTTTATTATACAATTTCTGGAGTGTGCAAACTACTTTAAATCTCACTACCCAACTGACTTCATTATATTGGTTTTACTTTTCGATGATTCTTAGGTATCTAGTGAGAATGGAGGGAGAGATGGAAGGAGAGAGAGAAAGAGTAAGAGATTAAATTTCAGTGTGAGATGATTCACTTAAAGCATTAGGTAACTTTTATTTTGTTAATCCTGTAATTCTGCAGAATAGACATTACTACCAAATAAGAATTATTATTAGAAAATAAGAATGTACCACATATATGATCTTTACATTTATCTATTTTGTTATATTGGGCTTTGGTCTATTATGTACTGGTTATTCATTAATTCTATTATGTTTCAATGACATCAAATGCCCTCAGTCAAGACTAGTCCACTTTCCTGCAATAGCAGCCATAAAAAGTGCAGTAAGCAATAAATTGTTATGTCTATATGTACCATCTCCAAAATTCATTACGTCTAGTCATTAAAATATAAAGCATTTAATTATATGAGATGCTAGTAGCCTGGTGTTTAGCCCACAGTAAGATAGGCCTATAAAGATTTAGCAGCTCATCTAACTATAGCCAGGAGCCTTCAAAGAATCCTCAAAGGGCCTAAGTATAGGAAAACCTCGATATCTGTAGACCGACTTTCTGCCAGTATACTGCATTCAGAGTGCATAGGACTGACATATAATAGTGATAAATATAGCAGGAAGAGAGACAAATGAGAAGCAAAGAAAAACAGCCAACCATAGGAGCTCAAGAGGAATAGAGTCCAGAAATGGAAAAGTGGTTCAGAGCCAGGCCACTCAGCTAAAGATTGTGAGAGTAAAATAGTGAAAGGGCCAAAGTGAAGATAAAAAAAAACCAAAAACAAAAACATAAATTTCTCCACAGTGCTGTGAAGCTAACAATTTTGTAACCATCCATCCATCCATCCATCCATCCATCCATCCATCCATCCATCTGTCCAAGAGCCTTTAATCAATCCCCAAAAGTACACTAGTGGTAGAGGGCAATGCATTCTGCTCTCTGACAGGGACTTTGAGAGAATAATCTAAGGTGTTTAATAATAATGAATAAAATATTTAATAGTTTTAACACTTCCTATCTGCAGCATTATTCTAATATATGAATGTGTAGAGCAATAATTTCTCTCAATAACCCTATGAGGTAGGAACTATTGTGATCACCACTTTAGTGACAAGGAAAGAGATACACAGAGAGGTTAAATTCCTGACCCATAGACACTCGTACTACAAAATAGCAGAGTAAAATTTTGAACCTGATAGCTAAACTCAAAAACTGTTTGATCAACATCAGTCACATGCTAGCACTATTCTATGCATTTTGGATATATAAGTGAAAAAACGGAAATTCTCAACAACTATGGAAGTCATTACTATATACTAGAAGAACATGCAATAGTCTCATTAAATATTACCACTCAAAAGAAATTACTAATAAGTGATTTTTGTCTCTAATCCAGTAGCATATTCATGCAATCTTTTGCAGAAAGAAATATTGTAACATTAACGTGAAAAGGACAAAAAGTTATTAGCAAAGTCTTAATATCTTGCAAAGGATTTAAAAAAAAATTTAGTTTCAGATATACATTATAATGGCTAGACATTTATATAATTTATGAAGTGATCCCTCCAATGACTCTAGCACCCATCTGGCACTACACACAGCCATTACAATAATATTAACTATATTTCCTATTTTGTATTCTACATCTCCATGACTGTTTTGTAACTACTAATTTCTACTTCTTTCTTCTTTCTCCTTTTTCACCCAGTCCTCAACCCTTCCCCTTTTGCAATCATCAGTGTGTTCTCTGTGTCTATGAGTCTGTTTTTTATTTAGTTTGTTCATTTCTTTTGTTCACAAAAGTTTTTTTTTTTTAATTTGAATAAGTAACATTTTAGATCATCACATTAAACTAGATAACATCCACTCCTGTGTCTTATAGCATCAACATCCACTATCTTATGCTGAGTAAAATACCAAAATGATTTTCAAAATTATGATGCTGGAGACTATAATTTTAGTTGACTTCAGTTATATTTTATTAAGAAAAGAGACTTTAAAATTAATTATCATTACTATAACATCCAGATGGAATAAAATGTTAGACTTCAGTTAACAAGAAAACCTAATTATCTAGAAAGGTCATTCTCCAGTGATAACAACAGAAACCAGAAATAAGTCCATTTCCCTTGGAGAGGTAGCATTTTTTCTGACTTCACATAGTCACATGGAAAGAAATAAGAAAATTCATCTTTATAATTAAGGTCTTCTCTGACATGTAGGTCTTAAATAACTGAGCTTAGTAGATCTATACATTAAAATGAAATTTGAATTTCCCTATTTGTTTCTTTCTTTTGAAGCTTACTACCTTAATCATTTCATTATTCATTGAAGAGGGGTATCTCCCTAATTTGACATGTGCTCTCTTTCTTCAAACTTTTCTTAAAATTTGCAGTTGGGAGAATGTTTGGCAATAATACTTGTATTGGGGTTTTCTCTCTAGGTGCTCTTCAGTTTCTTGTGTTCTATGGTATTGTGTTAAATGAAGTTGTAATTTTTCGTGTATAAAATAATTTATTAATAAAGAGAATAATTAAGCTGTTGGAGAAGTAATCATTAAATTAGTATTTTGCTTTCATCTCTTCTTTGTAAAAAGTATTTATTCTATAAACATAACTTGGAAAAAACACAAACATGCAGCAAATTTTGTGATACAAAAGTAATTTTAAAAGTCAAGAAAAGCAAACGATAGATTAAACGAAATTTAGAATATTTATCCAGGTGATAATAAGATTTTCATGGTCTCAAAGAGCTTATAGTCAAGCCGACTTTTCCATAAAGTGAACTATCTTGCTTTGTTTCAAAGTATACACTAACCATTTTATAGTATATAATAACAAAAAGGTAGTTCATATTGATTTTAGGGGCACATTTTTACTACAGCTAAGAAACACATAGATAGTTCCATCCTCATCTTCTGGCTTTGAAGCACAGATTCAGATCAGATAATACAGATTTGATAAAGCAACAACTACTAATAAAGCAATAAAAAACGTCACTAATACAGAAACCAATAATTCTTTTGTATTAAGCAGAACTATTTGTATAGCTTTTAATACCTTTCAAAGAGGTACCAAGTTTCAATACTTAAAAAATTCAACTAAGCTATAAAAGTCGAGGTACAATCCAGGTGTTCTAACCCAGGCCCAATGTTCTTTCCTTTCAGTCACACACTGAATCAGATGAGTGATCAGTGGCAGTGAACTCTATTGCAGGATTTTAGATGTCAAATGTCTAACTAACCACTTTTAAGATCTGAGATGCACCCTGTGAAGGCTTAATTAAAAATCAGCGTAGCCAAACACAAATCACACATCCAACAACCAGTACTGCTGCCCTTGTCCTTCTTCCCAGTTTTCCTTGCCGCCTCAGAAAAAAAAGTTTTGTATCACCCTCTTTCCCAGGATAACCCGACATATTCTCTTGGTTATAGTTCTTCTGAAGTACTGCAGGATAGTGAACATTAATTATCCACTTGCTTTCTTTATTTTTAATGCTTATTTTTTAATTCTCTAATTCTGTTTGCTAAGACCACTATAACATAGTTGTGCAAACTGAGGTTATACTAGAGTAGGGTGCCCCCTAATCCAATCTTAATAGTGTCCTTATAAAAAAGGGGAAATTTGAACATAGATACATATATATCTGCAAAGAGCTTGTTTCCAAATAAGGTCACCTTCTGAGGTACTGAGGTTGGGAATTTAATACATGAATTTTGGAGGAACACAATTCAACCTATAACATTAATATATAATTAAAAATTAATTCAAACCATTAAAAGTAGTATTCAGTGAAAAGGAGTCTTTCTTCCCCGACTAGGCTTGCACCAGTTGTTACTTCTCTAGAAAACACTAGTAACAATTTCTATTTTTTATATACAAATACTTAAGTAGCTTTATTTTTAATAATAACAGGAAACAACCTAAATGTTCATCAACAATTTAAGGGTAAGTAAACTTTGCTACATTCATACAATGTAATACTACTCAAAGTTAACATAAATACAGAGGATAAGAATCATCATGATGAAAAACATAAAAATCTCTGACTTAGAAATAAATATACCAGTCTGCTGTGGATCTATAATGTACTAACAGAAAAAATATTCAGATTACAACCCAATTCTCAGAGATGATGCTTCTAAACCTAATGATGAACTGCAAGTTTCTTGTCAAACATATTAAAAGAATCTTTTATCCCTCTCATTTCTCCTTGTCCAAGTTATCTTACTAAAGAAAATTTGACGATTCATAAGCCATTTTCATTTTTCCCTAGCTCTCTTAAGATATTCTGCTAACAGTTTTTATCCTTCCAGAGATAGTCTACATAAAAAATAAGTATAATTATATAAATATTTATATCTTACCGCACATGTATTGGCTAGATGTAAAATCACTGTTCTTTAATCTCATTTTGAAGTATAAGAATTTTTGAGAAAGAATAACATATGCAACTTTGTGAAAAGTGAAAACATTGAAAATCACCCCCATTGTCACAACTAATGCTACCACCTCTCCTTGCATATATTGTCAACTGCATTCTCTATATGATGCTGGTCATGGAGTAATAATAAATCATTACTCATGTAGCTAAATGTTTTAATGTTCTTTTCTTAACCTCCTCTACCCATCATCAGTTCTGGACAAATTGTTGAATGTGGAAGGGCAAAGTCAGTTCAGGGCTAAGTTTTTGATTCCCAGTATGAGACATTGCAGGTCTTTCTCTTGCTTTCTGTCATGATAACTAACGACACCTGGGATGACAGCTTCTTGTCAGGGCTCATTCAATCCACATGACAGGGGGAGTCTGAGCAAAAAGTAAACCGCTATTATTTTAAGCCACTGAAACATGTTTGTTTTCCTAACATTAAAACACACAGCCCAGCACATTTGGCTAATTCGCATGTCATTTATGTTCTTTTGAAAAATCCAGTGAGGTGAATGGCACTCTTTTTTTAATCTATTCAAGTCAACATTTTTTTTTTTTGATTAGGGTTAACATGATGTGTCTTTTTTCCCCTTTTGTATTTTTCACCTATGTTTTTACAGTATTATATACGATTTTTCTCGTAAGCAGATAGTCTGGGTCTTGATTTTCTATCCAAAGTAACAGTCTCTTCTTTTTAATTGGGATAATTACATTGACATTTGCATTCAGTATGGTTATTGATATTTTTGAGTTTAAAATATTGTCTTCCTATTTGTATTTTATTTTTCTTGTACGGTCTTTCTTCACTCATTCTTTTCCTACCTCATTTTGTATTAATTGAGTATATCTTTTTTCCCATGCAATTGATAATTTCTTGACTGCTTACTATTTATGTTCTGTGATTCCAGTGTATCTCCTTTGCTAGCTTAGTAGTTTCAACACTATTTTATTTCTTTTATGGTTACTTTATGGTTTGTAATACCCTACAGTATAGTATCCTTTATTATATTTTACCTTCAAGTAATATTTTGCCACCTCACACATAAGACCCATATAATTGTATGTTTCCATTTCTTCCATTTCAACCTTTTTGACATCATATTTATGCATTTACTTTTATAAGTAATATATCTCAATACATTTTTTCTTTTATAAAGTTAATTATTTTTAAATATTAAAATTATTTTATCTTTCCTCTTTCCAATAGTCTTCATTCCATTGAGCACATCTCAATTTCCTTTTGGCATAATTACTTTTTATTGAAGAAATTTTATTTCTGAGAGTAAAAGACCGATGTAATCAATGTTTCAAAATTTACATGTTGGAAAGAATTTTAGTTTTGCTTTAATTTTGAAAGATTTTTTTCCAATGAGTATGGAATTTAGGCTGACAGTTTTCTTTCATTACTTTGGAAATGTCTTTTGCCATTCCTGGTCTGTGATAAAAAATTAGTGATTAGCATTTTATTTGTTCATTTATATTTACTATGACTGTGCTTATGACTTATCACTGGTTTTGAGTAATTTGATTATACTGTACCTTTGTGTAGTTTTATTCATTTTTGTTTTCAGTTTCATTGAACTTCTTGGATCTGCAAGTTTATAGCTTCCATAAATGAGTACACTTGTGTCATTTTTCAGTTTTTATCAAATTTATTTGTTTAATTTTTTGATTGAGGTATAATTGATCTATTTTTCTTGTGATGAGAACTTTTAAGATTTACTTTCTTAGCAGTTTTCAAATGTGCAATGCAAAATTATTAACTATAGTAACCATGCTATACATTACATCCCCATGACTTATTTATTTGTAGTTGGAAGTTTGTACCATTTGATTCCTTCACCCAATTACACTCTTATAATCACCAATCTATTCTCTGTTGTTTTTGTTTGTTTGTGGCTAGTTCGTTTTTATCAGATTACACTTATAAATAAGTCATCTGGTATTTGTCTTTCTCTGTCACTTAGCGCAATGCTCTGAAGGTCCGTTTACCTTGTCCTAATATCAAGATTTCGTTCTTTTTATGGCTGAATAATATATCACAATTTCTTTATCCTTTCATCTATCAATGGATACTTAAGGTTTTTCCATATCTTGGCTATTGTTAATAATGTTTCCATGAACATGGGTGCACATATCTTTTTGAGTTAGTGTTCTCATTTTCTTCAGGTAAATACCCAGAACTTATTTATTTTTCTTTGGGAACTCAAATCATTCCAATTTTAGGCCCCCTTGGCTGTTCTGCAGCTCACTTATGCTTTATTTTTACTTTCTTTTTTTCCTCATTGTGTTTTACATTTTTACGTAGCTCTATTTTCATGCCTTCAAGTTTTTATATCTTTACTTCTCCTTATGTATTTTCTGCCATTAAGCCCACCTAATATATTTTTTATCTCGGACACTGTGGTTTTCATCCTTAGAAATTTGATCTGGCTCTTTAAAAACATTTTTCATTTCCATACTCTCCACTGACAATGATTCTCTCCCCGACTAAACTCTAGGCAGGCCCCGTGAGCATTCTTCTCAACTATGCCTCCGCCTCGGCCTATAAAAACTGCAGACTCTCAGCACAAATTACTTTGTCCATATCCCCTTACCCTCCCACACGCACGCACATGAAAAGACATGAAAAAATTCTAACAGCTCAAGTCTACGTTCTTAGGTTGATCCTTTCCTTTCTTAAACTTCCTGCCTGACAAAAATTAAGATTACCGAAAGAATTTACTGTTTGTTCTAGCCAACACCTGAAGATGGAGCCCCTGTCTCCTAGTCGCTGTGAGAGGTAGGAGCCTGACTTTAGTAAGTACCACTTAGCAAACAGAGATATGTTTCACGTAGACTAACCCTTCCCATTTTTATAAATTGCCTTACCTTCCTCAAGCCTCCACCATTTCCACTTCCTGCTCCCACTTTCTCCCATAAAACTGTTCAGTCACATCTGTATAAAACAAAGCTGAGTACTATTCAGTCAGGATGGACCCTCTTTCCTATTGCAATAGTATATAGCTAATTAAATCCGTCCTCACCACTTTATCTAGTGTCGAGCTTTATCTTTGATTCCATGTTTAGTCTTTCCTCTAGCTTCGCGAACATGTAGAATATAGTTGAAATAACAGTTTATTGTCTTCTACAAATTCTTGTTTCAGTATTTACTGTGTGGGCCAGGACGATTTTTAGAATATGACTAATTTTTCTACCACAACTTAAGCAATAATGTTCTAATTTTTTTTTCCGTCTATGCCCCTTGAATTGTATGTTTCCACTCAAGCTGCTAGAAACACAGACTACTTACTCCCAGCTGTGTTTTAACCCTGAGGACTTTTGACTCAGCATTTTTCCCCCATTCCCAGGAGGTGCTGTCTTCAGTATCCGGTGGTTTTCTCCTATAGATACACTGGAGACCCATGGAAGGACCTGTGCAGAACTCTGGAGTGCTTCTGTCTTCAGCTTTCTCCTGTCTGACACGTCCCTGGTAAAATCTAGCTGCCCTGCTATCTCTGGAATCCAGTTCTGTCTCCTCATCTCTGGGAGAACTCCAGGATCCACCTGGATTTCCCAACCATGTGACACTGAAGAGATACCAGTTCTAGGAGGTAAGGTGGGACAATTATAAGCTTCTTCTCATTCGTTTTCCCTATTTCAAGGATCACTGTCCTGCACTTTATTTTTTCTAACTCTGGTAAACTGTTGTTTCATCAATTTTGTTCAGTTCCTTATAGGTCAGAGGGTACATATAATACCTGTTTTTCCATTTCACACAGAAGCAAAAGTACACTTCCACACACTCAATTTCAATTTAAATTGAAGCATGTTATCTCCCTTTGTTATATTCCCAGTTCCCAAGGTAAGATTTGACATATAACAGGCCCTCTAAAATGCTTATCGAGTCAATCAATAGATAAATCAGAGAATGAATGTTCCATATAGACAAAGATAAGATCATATTTCCTTCAAGTCTGTGCAAATGTAATGTACTCCTCGAATCAAATCTTAACCCCAAAGATGTGTATGTCCTCTCTCACACACACACACATGCGCACACACGTGGAATTTTTTCTAATTTATATACATTATTTTGAAGACGTTTTGAGATTGTAAATTATATTCACTTCTCTCATAATTCACTCAGTGTTCAGTAAACTGCATTCTGTTCCTGTCATTTGGCTGATTTTTTTTTTTCTATTTTACATAAGACATGACCTAGTCGCTGAATCAAATACTTATTTTATATTCGTGTTGACATCTCTTGAGGATTTGGCAGTATGAATCATCTTCTTTAGAAAAATTTCTGTTTTTTTGTCTCCGATCTTTCACTGCTACCCTCTGTAAGATGCTGGCATACCACTTGTAATTGATTTTGGATCCCGCTATGCTAAAAAAGGCAAAATCATGGTTTTACTTCTTAGTTTTTTTCATTGTGTTCTTTTACAAATCTTTGCTTTTCATAGTGCTCTCAAATGTAATTCACAGCCCTTGTTTTTCTTTTGTTTGTTTGTTTTTTTGTTCTATAATTACTCTTCCAGCTAATTATATATGTCCAATGGCTTTTAAAAGTCTGTATACAACATTAATTCTGAAATGTATATCTACAGCTTTGACCTTGTCACTCGGTTCTAGGCTTTTTTATCTGATTGCTTGTTTGAAAATACCAGTTGGCTGTCTAGTACATGTTAAAACATATAGCATGTCAAAAATAACTTTTTAAAATCCCATCCATCCATAAATTGCAGAAGTTTCCCAAATGAGTAAATTTTCAGAACAAAAATATAGCTGTTATTTTTTAACTCTTACTTTATTTCCCGGTCAATAGTCTATTATTTGACAAACTTTAAAAATAAATTTTAGTTCTGTCCCCTTCTAAGATTCTCAGCTCTGCCACTCTTTTCTAAGATAATATCATCTTCCACCTAGATTACGAAAATTCCTTCTTAATGATTTCTCTCATCTGATTCCTAATTTCTGCTATTGTTTTAGTCTTCCAGACAGCAAACAAAAATAATCTTTATGTTTAACTTGCAAATGGGATTATATTATTCTGCCCAAAATCATCCAGTAGCTTTTTACTGCATATATACTAAATAGATTGTACATGGTGTATTAGTTTGCTAGGGCTGTGGTAACAAAGTATCACAGACTTGGTGATTTAAAGAAGAAAAATTTACTGTCATAGTTCTAGAAGTTAGAAGTCTGAAATTAAGGTGTCAGCAAGATGGTTCTTTCTGAAGGCCATTAGGGAAGAATATGTTCCGGTTCTTTCTCCATGGGTTTACCACCATCTTTTCCTCTCTGTCCCCTCATATCATCGTCCTTCTATGCGTGTCTGTCTCTGTGTCCAAATTTCTTCTTTTTATAAGGACAACAGACATTTGGGATCAGGGTCCACCCTGATGACCTCATTTTACCTTGATTGCCTTTGTAACAACCCCATCTTCTAATACGGTCTCAGTTACTGGAGGTTAGGGCTTCAATATACTTTTTTGTGGGGGAGACAAAATTCAACCCATAGCACAGATTTTTGCATGATATGGTTTTTACCCACCTCGCTGAATTCATGTCTTTCCAGTCTCTCCCCTTCTCACTCTGTTTCAAACATAAAGAGCTCTGTTGTTGCTGCTGCTGCTCTGCCTGTTTTTTATACTGGAAAGTTCACTTCCATCTTATTATCTTACGCACAATGTTTACTTTGCCAGAAATACTCGATCTATATATACATATATATATACACACACACACACACACACACACATACACACACACACACACACACACACACACACATATATATATATATATATAGCATTCATTCATTATTTATCCATTTATTCACAGGGAAGTCCCAAATGGGGGAAGGAGAAGGGAACTTTGTTCTCAATTTCAGTAATAAACTGGCTTTCAAATTTGAAATTTTAAAATATTTGCATCTGTCAAATTATATTAAATATTCAGCGCTGGAAATAGTTTTTTGAGATGTGAACTCTAATTGACTTTAAGAAGTAGGATAAATTTCTGCAACAGACATTTTTGGCAGTCCATATTCAGAATCATTAAAATGTTCATATTCTTGCACTTTGTTATTTTATACTTAACAATAAATCATGAGGAAATAACAAGTCTACAGAATCAGAATCAGAAATATGACCACAAGAAATTCAACACTTTCATTTATGGCCGTGCCACCCTGAACAAGCTCAATACTATCTGATCTTGAAAGCTAAGCAGGGTCGGCCTGGTTAGTACTTGGATGGGAGACCACCTAGGAAGACCAGGTGTTGTAGGTGTGCAAAAGAGTATAAAAATAAGAGATTTTAAACTGAAAAGGTCCTTGTGATCTGCGAGGTCAACCAAGGAAATTCGACACTTTTAAATTCTACTTATGAAAAAACTTGAAGCAAATTAAAATATATAAAACCTAAAGAGTTGCATTTATAACTGTACACAGTCATATGCAACAAATAGCCCTACTACATTCACTTAAGCAAATAGAAACTTTTTTTTAACTTAAACAAAGGTCTAATGGTAAGTAGTTCAATGATACTGTAAGGGACCAAAGCTGTTTCTCTATTATTGTTTCTTCATCCTGAGCACCTTGATTATCAATATTATGTTAGTTGCCACATGACTGCTAATGGCTACTTTCCTCCAGGAGTTGAATCATTGCTACAGGAAAGAAAAGAAAGAAGGCAGTACTATAATGTTATATCTCTATCAGGAAAGCAAAAGTTTTCTTAGAAACCCTCACTTTACTTAGCATTCTGTCATATATGTCACCTAGAATATCTGGGAGACACTAGAGGCATCCTGGCCTTGAGACATTTGTATATTTGCTTGCCAGCTTTCAGTGTCTAAAGTGTAGGGGAAAGGTCATTTTCTTTGGCTGAGATTGAAAAACAGATTTTGAAAGGTGGCTTTGTGTACAAGAAACTTGATGGATACTGTCTTCAAGATCAGTATCTGTGGAGGTAGGTGGTGAGGAAAGAGGACTGAGCGTTTTTGAACTGTAGTGCAATTGTAACAGAGGTATGAGCTCTTTCTGTGGCAAGCACTGCTCTGGCTGGATCCCTCTGAGTCATCCCATCTCAAAGCAAGTAACTGGTACATCATACTCTATAATTAGATGGAGACCGCCCCCAAGGCGGTGTGTAATTTTAGATGAAGCAAGTCTCTTGGGCTATAGGTACTTTGCCAGAGAGGAACACAGCTGAGAGCAGTCAGTCATTAATACATGTGGAGACAGGCAACTAAGTGATTATTCCTGAAAGAGTGATCTGGGTGATGCACCATAGAATTTGCTACTTTGCTAAATAAATTAGTAACATTCTAATAGGAAAATACGGACATTACAATAATGTTTTTGAACAATTTTAAATGACACAGAGAAACGTACGTGAAAAATAGAATCTATAAACTGTACGTGCTATGATGATAGATGTGCGTTACATTCATGTTGTCTGTGCGGTTGAGAAAGAGATTGGTGGAACATTGCCCATATCCATTCTCTGGAAACTTCACCATTATGCAGTTTATCCACATTTAACGACAGTGATTTGAAATGCACACATGTCAGTACTTTGGTTGCCATAAAATGGAATTTTATTGCCTCTGGAAGAGACTTTAATATAGATTCGATATACTGTATCATCTCATCACTCTTTGGATTCAGAGTCTTTGTAATAACAATGATATATATAGCCCCTGGTGTAAAAATCATTATCTTTCACAAAGTAGAAAAAAATAAAACATGTTTATTATTGTATTATATTATTATATCATGTAATTATAATATTATTAGATTATTTCAGTGCATTTCTTTTTTACTATATTTTTCGCTCCTAGTTAAAAATACTTTAAAAATATTCCTGTGATAAAGTATTTTGAAATCTCAGTTAAGTATGTACTTATTTTAGCGGCCCGATTTTCTTTTATGGACGCTCAGCTCTTCATTCTTTGTTCACGGTGATGAGACCCTTTTTCTTTTCTATACTTATTTAGCAAATAAACAAACAAAAATCCCATTGATAAGCTTTTTTGGATTAACCGTGTTAATTTACTCTTCTCATTGGGACCAATTATAACTGTGTTGCCAGAACATATTTTGAGTACTTCTTAGCTCTATTACACTGTTCTATTATTTATTTTCTCAATCTCTGATAATCTAAATGTTGCTACATGTCCATAGACTTATATCATTGCTTCAAATCTTGTCTCTAGAGCCAAATACCTTTTACCATGATTTTACTCTCAAAAACATGCCTTTTGAATAATGAACTTTCCTTCTGATATAGTTATTATTACTGTCCTCCTTACTCTGCTGATCAAAATATATTCTTTCTTTAAGTTATATATTTCTAACACCCTTTCTACAGTGTTGAGAGATTTATTGTGTTAAAATGTCACATTTATTCCTTAATAATCTATATTTGTCTGTTAGAAGCTGAAGTAGGCTCTAGAAGGTCTTCTACTCTTCTCACTTAAATTATTTTATTATACTACGAGAACATTTCTTCAATTATTTGATTTTGTCAAAGAATTTGTATTAGATGGATTTAGGTTTACCTTCAATAATTATAAAAATATAGAGTAACTGTGTTTCAGGCAGATATAAGTTTAATTCTATCTAAAGAAGTCTTAAAGTTTGCAGATAAGGAATGCAATTATATTGCTGTTCTAGTCTTGGTAACTTTCTGTGGTTCTATATGACTGCTCAAGTAACAGCGATTTTCACTTTCTAGGCAACTGACATGAAGGAAGATAAAGAAAATCTCTCTTCCTTTTTAAATTATTCTTTTTAATTAATATGATACAAACACAGAAAGCTTCATGGATCAAATATACCATTAATAAACTGCCATAATGCATTGTAACTGTCACTGAAATTAAGAGAGACTTCCTTACCACGTATCACAGGAGCCTTCCATTGACATCTTAAAATCATAGCCCCCCGCCACCAACAGTAATCCCGTCTTACTTTTATTGTAAAACTTAATTACTTTTTCTTATAGATTTATCACTGAAATAAATACTACTAAAATTGTAAGTTACTTTTTCCTAGCAAGTCATACTAGTTTCCTTTAAACTGTATAATTTCCTCAGCTCTCTTGTGTTTTAAATTTCTTCCATGCAGTATATATTTTAGAGTTTCTCACAGTTAATATTTTTATGACATTTCTCTTACATAGTTTAACATATTTTATTAATTCGTAAAGAATATGTGCTCAATATAGAATTTTATGTTGACAAATTTTTCTTTTTAACACCTCAGAGAAGTATTTGGACTGACTCTTGGCTCTCAAAGTTCTCGATGAGAAAGTAGCAAATATTTGGAATTATTGTTTCCCTGTTATGTTCTATTTCTGCTTTTAAAATATTTTCTCTTTATTTTTGCTTTTCATCAAAAGCTCAAGTAGATGAACCTAAGTATGAATTTATTTACATCTATTCTTGGAGTTTGCTGACCATTGTAAATAAGTAAATTTATTTTTTTTTCACAAAATTATGAAAAATTTAGATATTTATCTTTCCAATTTACGTACCCGCTTTCTCTCTAAAACCCCATGTGTTCATGTTCACTGTTTTGATACTATTCAGTAATTCCAAGTTGTTTTTTTCTCTGTTCATTAAATAAAATAATTTCTATCAGTCTTTTTCAAATTCATTGTCCTCTGTTATCACCATTCAGTTATTATACACATTCAATGATATATTTTAAATCTCAGAAATTGTATTTTTATCTCTAGAATTTCTATTGGATTCTTTTTCACAGTTACTATTTCTCTCCTGAGTCTTCCTACTCTTTAATTAACTGAGAACATATATTTTCCTTTACCTCACGAAGCATAATTATAATAGTTCTTTAAAATCTTTGTCTGCTAATTGGTAATTTTCAAGAGATTGAGTCACATTCTTTAGTTTGTGAAATGTTGATTAATTTGGGATTTTTATTCTCCCTTAGGCTAAAAGGAATAAACAAGTTTCTATATTTTGTTCAGAATAATTATAATATGCATGAGGACTACTTTGATAGAAACTAACAACATAACTGGAATGAAAATTTTCATATATTTTTATTTACTCACTCAACACAATGTTTTATTATTGTGTTTACATCTTTAGCTACACAAGGCATTTGTAGTAACTATACTAGCACTGTATGTTCATTTAATTTTTGTTATTCTTCCTTCTTTCTTGTATACTCAAGCTCCCTTCTGGGATTATTTTTCTTCTGAATATTTTCTTTAGTGTAAATTTGCTGGAATGAATGCTCTTCCTTTTTGTTTTTCCGAACTTTTTTAAAACCTCAATTATTCTTCATTGTTTTAGCTAGTTATAGATTGTAAGTCAGAAGTTAAATTCTTGAGCACATTGAAAATATTTCATTGTCTTCTGACTTACATTGAGAAAGTAGAATTGAGAAAACTACTGTTGGTTTTATTAATGACTCTTTGAAAATAGTTTTTTCTGTCAAAGTTTTTCTCTTACATATTAATGTTTAAATATATTATTTTATTATGGAATGCTGAAATGTGGTTTTCTTTGTTTTTATTTTTTATTTTCCTGCTTGGTAGAGTTTCTTAAATCTGTCCTTTGTTATCTTTTGCCATTTTGGAAAGCTGTTATCTTTTCCATTACTTGAATCCCATTATCTCTTCTGTTCTTCTCTGTGATTTCCTTTATCCATAAGCCATTTTGAGGAAAACTAGACTGTTAAGCAGGATGTTTTTGCGGAGTTGGCCAGCTGTGCAGTCTGCTAACTCAGGAGGAGGTGCACCTGGTGTGGGAGAGAGAGCCCGAATGTTCTCTACAGAGTTTCAGGTGTTTTGTTGAATAGCTACAGAGTTTCAGGTGTTTTGCTTCTTACGCACTCAGTAGGGTATAAATAGGCTGTGCAACATAAACTCGGGGCTGCAGTATTGACTGTGAGCTCTCCTGAATCTATTTCTTGTCTCTGTCTTTTTCTTAATCTTCACTCCCTCTCTCGGGTGCTGTTCGGCCTAGGCTGGCTGGCTCCAGCAGGTGGCACCCGAACAGGGACCTGAGAACTGGAGATACAGTGAAGGACACCGCGTAAAAGTGTGCATGGAAAAAGGTAAAGTTGCGGTTAGTAACTCCCGGGAGAAGGGGAAAAAGAAAAGTAACAAGAAAATGGCAAATGGAAATAGTCGCATGCTTTTTGTACATATGCTTTAACTAACTTGTTCTCTATTTTAGAAGGGCCTGCAGCATTGGACAGTCTTCGGGAACAAATTCCACTGGTGGAAAAGGAATTTTAAAATTGTAGTATTGAAAGAAAGACATTCTTGTGGTCACGAACTTGCATTGCTCAGGTTTCATTGTTGTGTGGTGGGAGTTCTTTCTCTGATTTGAGGTTCGAAAACTATTGGTGATCTTTTTCTTTTATTGGTTAATTAGTCTAAAACTTAGGACATTTTAACATGGAGTCAACAGTGAAAATAACATGATTTTGTATTGGAGATGAGAAAAGTAATGACTAAATTACAGAATTTAGTGCTTTTTAAGGTACCTTTCTGTTCCTGTTTCTGTTGACTGGTCACCAGGGGTCCGTGGAGAGAATGGACGGAGTCGTATCTCCTGGACCATGGCCAGGCTGCGGGACGCCGCCTCCTGTGCCCTGTTGCCAAAATCTGATTATTGTCTTTGGTTTTGTCTGGGTTGTATGTAGGTGGTGAACTCCTCTGGGCCCACCTTCACCTCAGTAATTGTCCTTGTCTGAGTATCTGTTTTGTGTTCTCTGCGCACTGGGTGGGGGTGAAGGGGTTGAGGGAAACTTCCGCCTCCACAATCGCATTCCCCGTGTGGGAGGGAGGCACGGGTCAGTGGCGGGGCTCTGCTATAGGGGAGCTGCTATGTGGACAAACCAGTCAATTACAAAGTGTCGGGAACAGATCGGCATGTTATAGACTGGTTTGGGGGCCAGAGGGACAATGAAGAAACAAGCCTATCCGCAAGTTTGTGGTGGACAGATAATGGACTTCCAGACTCACATATGGAAGCTTGCTGCCGCTCTGGACGGGGTTATCAGCGGGAGCGGGAGCGGGAGCGAGAGCAATGGCACCGAAATGATAAGCCGAGCAAAAGGTGTACTGGCATGTGTAACTTCACCTTACGTATTGCTAGTTGGAAATATTAACATCACCATAGCGGATAAGAGATTTAATGTTACTTGTAATAATTGTACTTTGACCAATTGTGTTTCTTCTGTTTTTGATGGAACTACTGTAATGGTGCTCCCTCAACCCTCTTTTGTTATGCTTCCAGTTAATGTCACTGGGCCTTTGTGTGGTTATAGGTTTATGTCTGCTTCCTCCTTTGTTAAAGTATTTTCTCAACTCCTTGAGGATCCGTGCAGAAATGCATGGTCTCAGGCTCCAAGCTCAGGTTTGAGCAGGTTTGATCTCCCCATCTAGCAGAGGCTGGTAGTCAGTGATGGGTAAGAATCCTCCAGGGCTGGGACCAACCTAAGACAGGGCATGGATGTGAGAAATTCATGTGCCGATGATGGGTAAGGCTCAGGCCTGTGGAGGGTCTCCTAAGACAGGCACAGTCTATCTACGCCATAGCTGGGAAGCCTATGACATTCATAAAATATAAAAGGGGAAGATGTCGGGAGCCACTTTGAGGAAAACTAGACTGTTTGTTAAGCAGGATGTTTTTGCGGAGTTGGCCAGCTGTGCAGTCTGCTGACTCAGGAGGAGGTGCACCTGGTGTGGGGGAGAGAAACAGAATGTTCTCTACAGCTTCAGGTGTTTTGTTGAATAGCTACAGAGTTTCAGGTGTTTTGCTTCTTTTGCACTCAGTAGGGTATAAATATGCTGTGCAACATAAACTCGGGGCTGCAGTATTGACTGTGAGCCCTCCGGAATCTATCTCTTGTCTCTTTTTTTTGTTAATCTTCACTCCCCCTCTCAGGTGCCGTTTGACCTAGGCCGGCTGGCTCTAGGTTATTTTCTGTATTTTATTTCATTTCTGTATGTGTGCACTTCAAAATATTTTCTTTTGAGATGTCTTCTAGCTAACTAATCTTGTATTTTGTTAAGGTAGGCCCTACTTTCCACCCATCTGAATTCATAATTTCTGAATTTTTTTACTCTTTGAGCTCCCATTTGTTTGCTTCTTATATATTCTACTTTTTTTGCCAATGTTATCAGACTTTAATGCATCATGAACATTTTAAGGTCTACATCAAATACCTCAATTTTCTGGATGTGCTTTTTTTCAGTTTCAATTATTTTTTGTCTCATGATCACATTTTCATATTTCCTAATATGCCTGGTTTTTTTTGAATTGTAACACTCACATTATATGTAAAAATACATAAACATAATTTGAGGCCTAGTATAGTGTTATTTTTCACTTAAAGGATTTACCTTTTCTTCAGGTAGGAAGCTAGAATCACTAAGAATTCCAGATGACTCTGATCCAATCAAGTCTTCAGCCTTTAAAAAATTCAATTTATTTCTAGTTCACTCTTACTCCTATTTTATAGCCTTTCTTGGTCACAAACCAAAGGGGTGAGGATTGGTTACCAAGTGCTTTCTATATAGGTAGTCCCAAGTTCGATTTGCATTTCTAGTCCTATGAATTTTTTATAATTCTCGGCTTTTCAATTTTTTCACTTTTGGAGGATATGAATTTAGCTCTAGGATATGCGACACTAAAGGTAAGAGTTATCATTTTATGTTCATTTCTTCTGGTTCTTGCTTCATATTTATTCACTGCTTTATTAGTTCTCTGGTGCCACAACTGATTTCTCTTAATATTTAAAACAGCTTTTCTAATTATTTTCTACAGTACGGATTTTCTGAGTTACCTTGCCCACAGATACCAGAGATAGAACATATACGCGATAAACTGAGGAAAATAAAAACTAATTTACTTTTTGAAACATGATCCATTGATACATTTCTTGTCACAAAGTTCATGTTATACTTCCAGGTACCTTCAGATTTAGGGGGCTTTTCTATAGCAGTTGCCTACTGATTGACTTGAATTCAGTGGCTGACACATACTTGTTATGGAGGCATTCAGGAAAGTGTTTAAATAGATTGCAATACATAATAAACATAAATTAGGTTGCCAATGCAGGCTTGGGATTAGACACACTGAATTTATCACCTATAAGCTTTTTGACATTAAACAATTTACTTAATATCTCTATGCCTTAGATTTTCAACTGCTGAATGATGAAAAGAGTATATTCTTAGAAAGTTTAAATGAGTTAAATATGAAAGTATTAAGAACACTGAGTATTAGTATGGCCCAAATGCTTCACCGATCTCAAGTTATTGTACTTGTTCATTTTTCTTATGTGTTATATCCTTTCCTGTGATTTTCTTGAATAGCAAGTCTTTTTTATTCATCAGTCAAGGATTTGACACACATTTTATATAATTTTACTATTGTATGTCGGATATGAAAAAATCGATCAGATAGATTTAAGGATATAAAGTTATATAGTCAGTAAATATTTTTCTCCTCTGTAATAAGTAAAATGAAAATAGAGAACAGGGTATACAAAGATAAAATCCAAGCAAAAACAAATATCAGCAGCTTTAGCTGAATACAATAAATATTCCTAGAAGATAAATACCAACATAGACCACAAATGTCACCAACAAAGGGTAGACAGCATGCTAGGAAAGGATAAGTTTAAGAGGACAGAGTTAACTTAGCTAGTAAAGTTGACCTTTATCACAAGTCTGTGAAATAGTAATCATCTACCTATAATCATGTAATAAGTACATATAAACTTTACTAAGACCAGATATTCTAACTACTTTCACATAATGACATAACTTCCCCAACTCCCTCTTTTGTGGAAGAGAGAATTATACTTTCTCCACAAAGTGATTTTTCTCTTCAACATCCTTTCCCTACCAGGACTATCCAATAAAGTATATAGTGGCATGATAAATACCCTTTACTATTTACTATCCATATTTGGATATGGATACAATATCCGTACAATTTAAACTTACTCAATCTTTGGCTATAAAAGAAGTTCAAGGAGACCTGACCATTGAAAGTAATTAAGTTTTATCCTTTCTACCCCCAGAAAATCACTGCATATCCACACCATCCATTCTCATTGCTACCATTTTTCTATGAATTATAAGCATCTCTCGAAAGGAATAAAGCAACAGAATTGTATGTGCTCTCCTTGTCTTTAATTTTGCTTTTTCTAATACATTCTTCACAAAGCCAGAGTAAAAAATAAGAATACCTTTACCCTCTTGCTTAAAATGAATTAATGACTTTTCATAGGTATTAGAATAAGTACAAACTCATGTCATAACTTATAAGAATTACTTCTAAGAGATTTTTATTATTAGTGTTTCTAGCTTCAACTTCGGTTACTCTCTACCTTGCACTATTTACTGCTGATATACTGGACTTCTTCTAGGCTATTCTGTCTGGCGTGCTAATATTTAGATGAGACGTATACTAGTCACTCTGCCTGGAACACTCCTACCCCCTCCCCACTGCACACAGACAATAATTAAAACAAGATTTATTGCTGAAATGTTGGAGATATATGTGTTTGTATACACACACACAAATATATACATACATATGTGCATATTTATATTAGATCCAGAAGTTACTCATGAACTCCAAGTATTTGGCCTGCAACTAAGAAACAGGTTACTTTTTACTTACCTTTTACATGTTCATTCTCTGAACCATCCTTAGAGCACATCGGCATTGTAATTATAAAAAATAGTTTCGTGGTATTTGTCATGATATTTCAATGAAGATATAATGATACACATGAGAGTTTTATTTCCTGAGCAGCTTCATATATCTCCTTTCTTTTTTTGTAATTGATTAACAATACCAGGAATCAGGGCAAGCTGGGAGTTTTAAACCTGATTTTTGAGAATGAGCAGGAATGACCCCCCTCCCTCCCCCCACACACACTCCCACATTTAACTTGGACTGTGCAATATCAATATAACACATTTAGGATACTCTAAAGACCAGGCTATTATTTCTTGACATAAATGACTAGAGAAAAGTGGATAAGGTGCTGCTTGTCAAGGAGCTTAGCTGCTACAGAGGGAAACTGACATTAAACCAATAATTATACTACTGAATCTATATATACAAACATGTATTCTGAAAATATGAACATGATTTTACGGGAGCTTAGAACAAAGAGCTGTTATCTAAACTGCTATTAGAAAGGAAAATGAGTTGAAATTAGAAGGACATGGAATTTAGATGAAGAACAGATGGAAGGCATTCCACATGGAGGAACAGAATATGCAAAGCTCCTGAATCAGTAAGAATCACTGAACAATAGTAGAGCTGAAAGAACCAAGTGAGGGGAAATGCATAGCCAAAGATTTTATCACCTTTGGGAAAGATTTTATTTTATCTTCACCCTAAAAGCATATGGAACCCGTTAGTACATTTTAAAGACAGAGATGATATAATCAGATTGCATTTTGAAACATTTTTGTTTTTATTTGTGACTTGGTATCTAGAAAAATCACGATTGTTTAGGCCTTTACTCCTCCTCATTCTAGTTTAGGAAGACAGATTGAATTACTGGAAGGACAAATGGAATGATTATATCCTGTGAGATCTTTCAATGTTTACTTGGTTGGCTGGAAAGAAACATTAAATAATTGAAATGAATTATCCCTTCATAGGCTTTACATAATGTCCCCTTGACACTAGGTTTTTTTGTTTTTTGTTTTGTTTGGTTGCTGTTTGTTTTATTATGAATCCTTTGGGCATAAAATAGAATCTTTACTGCCAGGCATACACACTAGTATGATATTTGAATAAAGAAAAAAATAATATAATAGAAATAAGTTTCAAGCCATCTTTAAAAAAAAAAAAAAGGGCTTGTGATGTCAGTATTTTGTGTCAGAATTCAAAACAACCATAATAACCAGAGACTAGATAGTAATTTAAGCACTATTCCTCGAGGGAAGTATGCATGCTTAAAATAAAAGTTCTTGGATGTAAAAAAGATTTTTAAACAAGCTTAGAAAAACAATGATCAGCTGTATACAAAATGATTTAATATAAAGTAAAATTTTTTAGCATTTGCATTCCATTTTCTATACTTCATAGCATCGTCATACTACCTATCTCTTAAATTTTTAGATCAAACTAAATCACCTGAATACTTACTGAAAAATCAAAGAAAGAAAAGCAACTTTAATATTTTCTATCTCAAATGATTCTGATCTAAGAAGAAATGTGATTTCATGGATTTTCTGAGTATACAAAAAAGAGCTCAAATATGATCTAGTGTTTTTGTAAAGTCTGAGAATTATTTCTTATATGTCATATTTTTACTTTTTAATGTATAATTTGTGATATTGCATAATTAACATATTGCAGAGCCACTATAAAATAAAAATAAAATCTAAATGTAATGACACTGATATACTTCATCTTGCCAATAAGAAGGAAAATCCATTGTTATCACACATTAAGTTAGAACGTAGTCTATAGAGTTTAACAGAATTAACATTGAACTTGAGCTCCATCACCTTGGGAAAGTTACTTCTAAAGCCAAAGTTTCTTCAATTCTAATTATACTTCCTTCAAAGTTTTATAACGACTATTAAAATTTAGTGTGCGTGCATGTGTGTGTATGAATAAAATATATCTTGCCCATAGGAAGAGCATAAGCATTAAGTGTTATAGATGCGCTCTTGGGTAATTGGAAGAGAGATTTTATAAAGGGCTATTGACAAAGAATTGGCCAGAATTTAGGAAAACCACATGACAAAGGGCAGTCATACAGGGCTAGTAACCACAAGAGAAAAAAAGAGCAGGTTAAAAGGCTGTCATAGCAGGATATTTGATCTTCAGTGGAGGACACATCACATAAGGAATCTTTCGTAAAGAGAATCATATATTAAATGTACTGGCCTTACTCTCCTATTTTTTTCTCTTCTGTGGATCTTCTATCAGTGCTTACCTCTGGCTGAACTCAACTGAAAGTTGGAAGATAAAGAATACACTGATACAACCTTTATAGTTCAGCCTTTTGGGACACAGGAAGGTAGAGCACAGAAAGCTATAGAAGCAAATGGGAGAAATAGAGCTCAGGAAGTATCAATAGAACTTTTTAAAGTAAACTTTTCTGGTTGGTAGAGTTGTTTAAGAAATCATAAAATCATACATTTAATAAATTTTTACAAAATGAATATTAATTTAAGAAACAAATGTATTAGCAATAAGAACATAGGGCAATATGTAGACCAAAAATATTGGAAATTGCTTTTCTTGAGCTGTGAGTAGCCACTGATTGAACCTAGCTTATTGGCATGAAGCCCCTTTCTCCCTCAGTGCCTCCTGATCTCTTTCAACATGTCTGCCTTGTTCTATTGTCCAAGCAGAACTGAGGGGCATATGCCCCTGTTCAAATATGTGGGAACTTAAGGAAGAAGAGAAGCTCAAACTTTTTTGACTCCATCGAATATAGGGACCCAAGTCATTATTGTACTCAGTATCATCTGGGAAGGTTTCATCTGGATTCAGCTGATAGTGTTTGCTCAAGATTCACAGTGAGGAAGAGAAGTTAAGTTGATTATATTTGTGGAGCCTTTTGGGCCAGTTCCATGGACCGCAGCTTTTGCTTCTGTATCTCAATACATAGTAGAAATTACTGTTACACACTTGTACTTCTCTATTCCAAAAGTGGCAGAGGGGATATGCTAAATGGGTTAGATTTATATGTCAAGAAGTGCTATTGGGGCATGTAAGTACTTCCTCCTGGTCCCTGCTAGCTGGTTCAACAGAAACAATTTGAAGAAGATGGGGAATCGCTGCTTTGATTATAGACATGAAGGCAGCGGGGTAGATGCTACACGGCACTCCTATATACCATTTTTAAAAAAGCAACAGGAAGTACAGGTTTATATGTGATTATTAAAAACGGAATTTACTTGTTGCTCCTATTGTGTAACTGAATCCATTCCATAGGCTCATGGCACTGGGTACACTGTCTCGGACATTGCCAATGCCTTATTTTCTACAGTTTCATGTGACGTGGCCTCCAGTATATGTTTTTCGTTCTCACCAAGAGGTATTTGAACTCCCCTGCCATTTGCCACCAGTGAATAGGCCAGGATATAGAATACTTCTGATCAATGTTTTCACTACATAGATGATGTTATGTTGATTGGTAATTCACAATTTCAGTCTGAAGGCACTGATGGGATATGATCATATATCTAGCAACAGGAGTGGCTGATGTACCCTGACAAAATTAAGCAGTCTGCTCACCAAATAAGTTTTCTTGGGGCGGAATTCCAATGCAAGGTTCCTGCAGCAGTCTAAGAAAGACTGCCATCTCTTTGATCCCCACCACCAAAATGAAGACTCAACAACTTAGTGAACCTTTTGGGAAGTGAAGGCAGTACCACTTAGGCATTCGACTTGATTATTTATTGGCTAACCTGCAAATGAGCATCCTTTCAGTGGTCCCAAACCAACAGGCTGCATTGCAAGCTGCCTAACAAGTTGTAGCATTCTACTTTTGTGGCCTCTGCAAGTTTAAGTATCTCCTTAGGCTACAGATCTCTATGTTGCAGGATTACTCCACTGAAAATGGGTTTGCTATGCCAGTCCATTGTTTACTAATATTTCAGGTCAGTAAGGCTCTGTCTTTGTTTGCCACTGTTGCAAGCGTTATAGAGTGCCCCAGGCAAAGTAGCTGCGAACTCATTATTGTCAGTAAGTGCTACTTCTGTCTTTCAGGGGTAGACTTTTCTCAGGTTTCTGCTTCCTTCTGGTTATACTATGGTGCCTTCGAATAATTTCTTCAGGCTCTCTATTTGTTGTCTACAGGAAGTTTAGTCTGACAACCTATTCCACCACTAGCAAAATCTAAAACCTCTTGTTTTTAGTTTCATTTACATTTCCCAATGACTTAAACATTTTCATGTGTTCAATAGCAATTTGAATATCTGTAAACTGTTCAAGTTTTTGCCCATTTTTCTATTGGACTGTTTTATCCAGTTGTGTAGATTTAGTTCACTCCCTTTGACTTCCTAACCTTGTTTCTAGCCTGAAATGTAGGCTCACATACAGATATTTCAGAACTTTTAATTATAGGTTAAATGTTAGAATATTGTTTATTTTTAATTTGCAGCTAAATTTTCTTGGTTGGTATTCTAACACATTGGAATTCACATCTTAGTTGCCATGTCTGTCTGAAGCCTTGCCATGAAGAGAGTAACCCTTTAATAATAACTACATTAGCTATTGCCTTTCATATGCAAAAAGCTATTTGTTGTGTTACCAGATATAAAATAAAAGAAGGTATTTGATAATATTTTATATATCTTTACCACACTGTTTTACATTTATTTCTTGGCACCATAATTTATCGAGAACTGTGATTTTTAATTGTATTTTCCATAGAATACCTTACATATGGCATTTGAACTGTGTTCTGGTTCATATTTAATATCAGTTTCAAAATTCTACTTTAAAGCACAATATTTTTAAAACTACTTGGCCTTTGGTAAAATGCCAAGTTTGATTGCACTAAGACTATGATCAGTAGTTGATATACTCATAGATTAAAAAGCTGAGGAAAAGAGACAACAAAATCGGTGATATTGTGGTGAACCGCAGTTTATTGACTGCAGCTGAATCACATCATAAAACTGTCATTCAGTTTAGAAAAGAAAACCTCATGTATCATTTTTAATTCTCTGAGCCCAGTTTATTGTTGGAAATCCTGTGATAACCTACTGTTAATAGCCAGTTAATGTCAAATGTTCTTTATTTATTTGCTGAAGTAACTGCATCAGAAATATTTTCATTGAGCTTTTTTTTCAGCAAATATGTACAAAAAATGAACAATTTTTATATTAATAAAAATGGGAATGTATGAACATATTAAGCATAATTCAAATACATGTAAGATTTCTGGAAGTAAAGAATTCTTGTTATTCTTGTTTCTAGGTGTTATAGACTGAATTTTGTCACTCCAGAATTTATATGTTGAAATTCTAACCCCCAATGTGACAATATGTTTAGAGATAGGACCTTTAAGGAGATAATTAAGGTTAAATGAAGTCATAAGTCTGGGGCCTTAATCCAATAGAACTGATGTCCCAATAAACAAAACAAAACAGACATCAGAGATTTCTCTCTCTGTTCATGTATACACAGAGAAGAAGCCGTGTGAAGACACAGAGAGGGCCAGCTGTCTTCAAGCCAAGGAGAGATTTCTCATCAGAAACCATCTCTGCCAGCGTCTTGATCATGGACGTCCAGTTTCCAGAACTGTGAGAAAATAAATTTCTTTTGTTTAAGTCACCCACTCTGTAGTATAGTCATGTGCCACATAACAATGGTTAAGTCAACGACTTACCTCCTATACAATGGTGGTCTCATAAGATTATAATGGAGCTGACAAGTGCATATCACCTGGTGGCATCATAGCCTTCATAACATCATAGCACAACACATTACTTGTGTGCTTGTGGCGATGCTAGTGTAAACAAACCTACTATACTGTCAGTCATATAAAAGTATAGCACATACAAGTACAATAGTTGGCAATATCTTCTAGCTTTGTGTAAGTACACTCTTTGACATTTGCACAGGAGTAAGCCTAATGGTACATTTCTGAGAATGTCCTGTCATTAAGTGGTGCATAGCTGTATTTTATTCTGACATCTCTAATATAATACTGTGGAACATATATTTAAGCAAATAACTTTATTTTTTATTTTTTGCTCTTTTTATTCTAATATATATAATTTAGAATGAAATTTCACTAATGGCAAGTTCCACTCAAATGTGTTCTCAGAATTTTTGTTATCCCCAAAAACCTCTACATGTTGGTGTCGACAGCCCCAAATTACTGTTTCTGTAGGGTCTTGTTTGCAGGAGCCCCTGGTTTGTGTGGAGTAAGCCAGTTCTGTGTGTAGGCATGCTTCCTTCTCCTAGGCTTTTCACTAGAGTGTCTAATGGAGGTCCCCTAACAAAGAATGTGTCTTTAAATGGTAAGCAATGCCATTAACCTTTCACGTGGTTTCCTTAGCAGGCCGTGTATACTACTCAGGGATTTCTTCTTGCTAATGCTGTGAGTCTTTACTGAGACCCCTAGATCCATTACATTCCCACTGCATTTATTTTACATTAATATAATTCAAATGCCAAATAAACTGTTCATGTAAAAGTTACTGTTGTTCCAGCTGGGTAGAAACAAGTACTGTAAACGAAAGGAACATAGTAGAGGGAGAAATCCTTTTAGAGTAACAAATCAGTGTTGACATCTACTCATTCGTAGAGTCAAACATTTTCAAGATGAGGGACAGAAAGCTCTATGACAGGATCTATTAAACTCCCATAGTGATGGTGTAAAATCGGTAAGTCAGAGCTACAAGGATCTACTCGCACCAATGGAATAAAAGTACTAGTATTTGGCTGTGTAGCTGCTAAGAAAAAGGAGTCAAAAGGTAAGTAAGAAATGTCACTGAGAGAGCAGAGCTTTCAACATTCTGTTATAGAGAAAAATTCCTTTAATCTAGAACATATGCAAAGGTTCAGTCAACATGATTTAAATAGCCATGAAATGAATCAGATCAAAAAAGAAAGACTTTTTCTACATATAATTACCTCAGGTATGGAGAACCAATACTCACTGGAAAGTGTGTAACTTTCTGACCATTAAGATAGATTGATTTTATGAGTTCCAAGATTCCACTGATATATGACATTCTATAATTATAAACCTCCACTGTGATTTAAATTCATCTTCATTAATATGGAATATGGCTATCTCTCCAGATGTTTTTGTATTCCTTTGTGTTGGATAGCTGGTATATACAGAAATGTATATTTATTAAAATTTTATAAAGAAGTATACACTCAACAACTTATTTCAAAGATAACAGTGTCACAACCAACAAGGTAAAGAAAATGCAGTTACCTGTATACTAGAATCATTCCCTTATTTCCCTCACAATCACTACTCTACTCTTTTCTCCTAAAAGAAAGCTTCCACTCTAATTTCATACTAATAAGTTTCTTGCTGATTTTTATGATTTTATTATCTTAAATATGTGTCCCTAAAACTATGTTGAATGGAATTATATAATATGGGCATTTTATGGCTACTTTTTTAGCTCAGTATTACATTTTAGAGAGAATCACTCATGTAATTCTGAGCACATGTGCAAGTATGTCTGATGAGTATATAATTAGGAGTAGATTTTCTGGCTTATGAGTATTACTAAATATAGAAAATATAAATTGCCAAACTATTCACCATTATGGTCAGACTAAGTTACTTACCCAGTAGAATTGTAGGTAGGTCTCTGCTGTATCACTTCTCTTTTTAAGCAATTTTGGTTAGTGCATAGGGGTATTGCTTTGTGGATTTAATTTTAATTTCCTTTGTTTTAACTGAGACCAAACATATCTTTTTGACTAATTAGATCAAACACGTTTCCACTGAGAAATCTTCCATTATAAAGAGCCTGTTCAAATTTCTTATTCATTTTTCTTTTGAGTAGGTTGGTTTGGAGGAGTTCATCATAAATTATTTTCTTAGATGACATTTGTTGATTACATGTGTCAGAAATTTCATTACTTACTCGTGGCCTGCCTTTTCACTTCTTTAATGGTGTCTCGATAAATAGAAATTTTTATTTTTAATATAGTATAATTAATCATACATGCTTTTTTGGTTGGTAACATTGTATATGGCTTAAAAAATCCTTTTTGACACTATATCATAAATTTATTATTTTATATTATATTTTAAAAGCTTTATATTGCATTTATATTAGATCTGTAATCACCTGGAATTGACTTTTTTTGTGAATGTTGTGGAAAGGTTGTCGGGTTCTTTTTGTTTGTTTTTATTTTTGTTTTACTGTTACTTTGGGGTAGAAAATAAGGAGAATCTAACTGTCAATTCAACATTTAAAGATGTGTCTTTCATGCTTTGAGTTTTATATCCATTTGTCTCTTCTTGGGCTTTAGTTTATTCCACCTCTCCTTTTCAATTCCTGACCCAGTGGACACTTCTTCAGTTACTCAAGTTTTAAAATAAATCTCAGTATGATCCCCTTAGTCCTCTTCTAGAATGTTTTGGCTATCCTTCACCTTTTATATTTCCATAATCATATTAAAATTAGCATGACAGTTACCACTCAAACTAAACAAAAAACCTTTTAGTGCTATTATTAGAATTACTATTCTTATAGAGATCAGTTTAGGAACAGTTGACATCTTTAAATATTAGGTATTTCTGTCAGTGAATATGACATATAGTGTATCTCCACATTAATTTCTCTCAGTTACAACAGGTATAATTTTGCTTTGTTTGTCATTAGTTTTAGAAACGTAACTGATATTTTTAAATACACTTTTTATCTTTTCAACATTGAATAATATTTTCTTCAGGATTTTTTAATCTAGGACTATAGAGAGATTTGTGTCACTTCTAATAGCCTTAAAAGATTGTTATATTAAAGTTTTTCTTGCCTTATAAAATGGATTAAAATGTTTCCATTTTTTCTATTTTCTGGAAATAAGTATAAAATACAATGTTTGATAGAATTTGCTGGTGAAGCCACATGAGTTTGAAGGCTTGAAGTTATCTTTAAGGAAAGGCTTATAATTGTGAAATTTAGTATTTTTAACTAGTATAAGATAAGTAATTTTTCTCTTTTTATTCGTGAATTTTGATAGGATGTGTTTTTTCTAGGCCTTTGAGTATTGCCTCTAACTTTTCAAATTTATTGGCTTAGAATTGTTTTTAATTTCTTTAATATTTTAAATGTCAGTAGAAACTATATCGATCTCCATTTTTATTGCTGAAGTTTAGTATTTGTGCAATTTTTTGTTTCTCATGTTTAATTTCATCAATAATTTATTGAATGTTTTTAATCCTTTCAAGAATCAACTTTAGCTTTTATTGATCTTTATTTTATATTTATTTTTGATCATATTCATTTATTCTCTTATCTTTTTTAATTTCCTCAGTCTTATTTTTTAATGAACGGATTTGGCCTTGTATAAAAGAATTATACTGCAAATCAACCTCATATCAGAGATCTTACCCAATATCAGATTTACTCATCTCTACTTTTGTTGAAACACAGAGATTTACCTTCATTTTTGAAGATTTGTGCTGTGTTTGAACATCGAGTTTGGCAGTTTACTGGCCTCAGTTACACTTTTTTATGCTGAGAAATTAACAGTCTTTATTATTGTTTCCCTGCTAGTTGTTTCTTGAATCCCTGATTTAATTTTTCATTCTTTTGTCTAAAACTGTATGTGCATATTTTCTGCTGAAAATAATTCTTCCTTTAGTTGTTGTGGTAGAAGGATTGTCTAAAATATCCACGCCTTTATCCCTGGAACCTGTGGATACTTTATATCATATGGTAAACAGGGCTTGGTAGATGGACTGAACTTGTGATTCTTAATATAAAGAATATACCCAATCTAATCACATGAGCCCTTAAAAGCAGAAAACTTTCCCTGGGTAAAACAGGAGAGATAAGGCAAAGAGAGATGTTGCTAAAGAGGAAGTCTAGGAATTGGAAGCATAAAAAGGATTTGATCTGCATTGCTGGCTCTGAAATGTGGAGACCCTCTGAGGCCAGACGGAGGCCTCAGTATTTTAGGGCGGCACCCCTCTGATGGCCAGCAAGGAGACAGAATCCTCAGTTTTATACCCACAAGGAATAGAATTTGAGCCAATACTCTGAAAGAGTTTAGAAGTGAAGTCATCACCAGAGCTGCCAGAAAGGTAATCAACCTCACTTCACCTTGATTTTGGTCTTTCGAGACTAAGCTCAGCCTCACTTCACCTTGATTTTGGTCTTTCGAGACTAAGCGGAAGACCCATTTGAGTCATGCTGTACCCAGACTTCCAATCTATAGACCTCTGAGATAATAATTGGGTGCTATTTTAAATCCACAAAAATGTTTGTAATTTGTTATTCAGCCATAGAAAACGGATACCTTTGTATTAATCGGCTATTAAACCATTCTGTGTGCCAAATACCAGTGACTGTCATCTCCACTGTGCATTAGTGCCCATGGTTTCTGCTCCTTCTATTTCGTGTTAGTTTACTCCTTATTTGCTTGCTTATTTTTGTACAGTTTGCTCAACAGTGTATTTTCAAAATTATTATGGAAATAATATGATTTTATATTTAAATACAATGATGTCTTCTTCCAAAGGTTTTTTTTTTGGTTGTTCTAGGTGCCTTGTTACATTAGCTCTCTAGAATCCTCCTCATCCGATTTCAGGAGTCAAGGTTACTTGCAGGTAAAATGCAGTTGCTGTGAATTTTTGTGTAATTTCTTGACTCCTATGATAACAGCCTTTCAGGTGACACTAGAGCCACACATACCCAGCCATGCCCTGGACACCCATCCTCATTCCTTTTGTCTAGTGAGGCTTTCAAATGGACTTCTTGGCTTCTCAGCCACTCTGGAATCAAAATATACCTTCTATGGAATAGAGTTCATAAATGCTAGACTTCCTCTCTAGAATCTCTTCTAGATCCTAGAGCGGTAATTCTTCACTACCTTGTTAGGTCTCTAATACCTGGTAGCAGACATTTCTTATATCTTGTATAGCTTTTTCAACTTCTAGAAATAAAAATATTAGTCCAAAATTAGCCTTACTTCAAACTTTGTAAACCAAAGAATCTTTATCTTTCAACTATTCAATTCAAAATCCTACATGAAATGTAAGACTAGTAAATAAATATATCTATATGCTATTTGATATATAACACAGTGAGTTTTTAAAAGTCTTTGGCTTTGGAGCCAAACTACTTGGGTTCAAATCCTGGTTCTGGTATTTATTAGTTTGCGACTTAGATCAACTTACTCAACTTTTCTGTGCCTCAAATATCTCCTTGGTGAAATAGAGATAATAATGGTACCTCTTTTATAAGGTAATGGTGAGGATTAAATGAGTTAATGCAGGTATAACAACTAGTAAGGATTTAATTAAAAATATCTCTAAATTGTATTAGAAGGTATTTCTAGAAAAAAGAAAGGTATGTTTTATAGTCACCAATTTGCCCATATTTTCTATTTATGAATAACTACTTAGCCAATGTCCTTAGTTTTTAAAATTATAACTCTCTAATAGAGAAGTAAAAATGTAACGAGTCTAACCCCTATTACACAATTTGCATAGAGGATGACTCATAGTAAATATAAATCAATAATAGCAATTGCAATTTCCTTGCCATTGATTGACTTACATGTGAGCATGTAATGTACTTCTGACCAATAAGTAAGAGTAAGTTTTTAAACGCCTTCCTGGACATGAAGGACATCAAAAGAAATGACCTCTTTTGTATTGCCTTTACTTAAGCCAAGTTAAATTGAGGTACAGCCAAAGCCGTCCTTCCTGATACTATCAACATCCTTAGTCCTTTCTGCTGCGTGAATACCCTGCCAATCCACCCCCTCAGTGCCTCAGAGGGTCAGTGTTACACTGTCTTCTGTTTATGAAGCATGATAAAATGGACATCAAGGGCAATGCAAGGTATATTTCTCTCTATAGTATACTTTTATACTAAAACAGAAAACCACTACAGAACTATGTCTATTGAGATCAGCTAATTAATATTTACATAATAACTATTCACTGCATACTCGAAAATAATTATTCACTTTTCTCTCAGCCTTCCCTGTGCTGGATTAGATTCAATTTCTTTAATCTTCGTTCATAAATCATCCTACTTTAATCATTTTTTTTTTTCTTTGGATACTTTCCATTTTTTCCACATTCATCTTTTGTGATTATTGGAAACAAAGAAAGAAATGGAAAAATAGTCCAAATAACATTTCTGATTGATTTCATGGTAATCCCAGCTTGCCAAGGGAGAAACAAAGATGCATTGTACATTTTCTTTATGTTTTAAGGAGGAAACAGTAGAGTCTCTATGAAACGTTTACTTACCTGTGACAGAAGGAGACTAGAACTAAGTTTCCATGGGGCATTTTTGGCATGAAGTTATATTCGTCAAATGGCCTTTCAAACAGCGTGGAACCAAGAAGGAACCTCTTTAAAGTGAGACTGATCGATGGCTAAGTGGCTTTAGTCCCATTATTAAACATTACTTGTTCTGTATTACTAGGCAAAATTTAAACATTTGCTATCAAGATAATAATATACAAACCAAGACATTCATTCACTTATTTACCATATTTGGGGAAAAGAAGAGGAGATTACAATGTCATTTAATAAACATCTGAGAAATTTCCATCTCCTAAGTTTCAATAATATTGTCATTATCATGTGGAACATGCTATTTAATCTCTGATGTGGACATAACTTATTACTATGTGTCTTCCTTCATATGTCTACAATTCCCAGTGGACAGTGATAAATTGAATTTATTAAGATTGAAAAATGAATCTGGAGAGTTTTGTTTAATATCTATTTTATCAGATGCATATTTTACTGCCAGTTTTTATATGAGTCTGGTAACAATAGGTAATTTATATACATATAATTGAATAGTCAAAAGTAAAGCAAAAAAAAGTCCAAATAGAACTAAGCCTGTATTTATGAATGATTTAATTGAAACATTTTCATTTTGTAACGTAATGAACCAAGTAACCAAAAGAAAAAAAAAAGTATAATGGAATAGCTTCTTAATAGCCAAGTAACATGCTAGAAAGACAGCTTTATGAGTATGGCTTCTGATCCTTTTATGTTTTTGGCATGGATACATGTAAAGCCTGGTGAAGCCTAGTTATCATTTTCAGAGTAATGATAATAGCAATTAATAATGATAATAATAGCAACATATGTACATATATAAGCATAAACTAAATAAAAATTATGAGGACAACTATTTTGAAATGTCAAAACAAATTTATGATACAGTAGCATATATGAATCTTTAATAATGCATTTAATAAGGTATAGTCACAATTCTGATCATTTTAAAGTAATGGTAAAGGTAAATTATATTTGAGATCTCTGTAATAATCATAAAGTCATGTGAAATAATTGGTGATTTTTATTGATGACAAAAATTCAGGCACTGATAATACCACTGTGATTTGTTACTTTGATTCATTAAAGGAAAATACTAAATTTAAATTAGATATTAGAAAAAATAAAAGCGTTATTTCTCTAATTTCTAGGCCCATTGATTTTTGTCTATGGACAGTTGGGGGATCTATAATATCAATAATTAGACTCCCCTGGATGAACCAGGACTGTCAGCAAACCTGAAAGGAAAGCCTGGCTTTCCCTGCTAACAGTTGTGAAAACTTGGAAGAGTTCTTCTACCTTCTTGAACTTAATTTTATAATTAAAAAATTAAAAAGGATACTAATATCTATCTTTCACAGTTATTTTTTAGCTGAGCTATCTCATAGTAATATATAATATATGCCTTGTAAACTGCTAGACTTCCTGGATTATAGAAGTATTTCATAGCCTTTAAAAGAAGGCTCTGAATGCCCTGCTATATTTAAAAAGCTGTGTGTGTTTGTGTCTCTGTGTGTAAGTGGGATTTAAGTTTTGTCTTCAAAAGTAATGCCTAGTAAATAGAATTATTTTTCTATATTTTCACTCATTCAGTCATACTATTTACCCATTTAGAACTGCTCTTTCTTCTTTCATTGTTCATCTTCCTAGAAACACTACGTGAAATAGGCGCACAAAGCCATGCTAAAATCCTTTCTGTGGCTGGCCTTCATGACAGGCAACAGTTTAGACCTTTTTTCAGATTTCTGCCAATGTTAATGACCTTCTTTCACACCTCCAACAGTCACCTAAACTTTGAACTCTTCCCTCAGGTTTTTTCTCTTTCCCACGTATACTAGTTTAATATTGCTTCTAAGTAATTACCACAGACTTAGTGCTTAAAGCAATACACATTTATAATCTTGCATTTCTGGAGGTCAGAATTCCAAAGTGGGTCTAACTGTGATCAATTCAAGGTGTTGACAGAGCTACATTTCTTTCTGGAGGTCCTCAGGAAGATTGTATTCTTGCGTTTTTCATCTGCTATAGGCCTGCTGGATTCCTTGGTTCATGACCTTCTTTCATCTTCAAAGCCAGCATTGACTGCTTGAGTCTTTCTCACATCACATTGCCCTGACCCTGACCCTGCTTCCTTCCTCTACAATATTTACGACTGGTGTGATAATATTAGACTCAGCCACCTAAGATATTCTCTCTCTTGAAGTCAGCCGATTAGCAACCTTAATCCATATACTAACTTAATTACTTCTTTGCCACGTAACATAACTTTTCAACTTTTGGATGTGCATGTGGACATCTCTGGGAGGCCATTGTTTTATTTACCACACCAGGTGATGAAGAGATGATTGTTAATGTGCCAGTGGAAGCTAAGGAGTTCATATTTTTTTTGCAGAAATATTGTTAAGGAATTTTTAAAGAACAGTGATTTTACCCAAAGGACTGACTAATAGGTATAATTTAAAGCTTTATAATAAGACAGTGGGAGAGATATTCAGGACCAGTCTCAGGCATTGTCAGGTTTCTAAATCACACTTGACAGGTGGCCTTCTATTTTACATGCATGATATGCTCTGCATAAATAATAATAAAAAGCTGTGTTTTAAGTTTAATGTAGTATGGAAAAATGTGTGTCCTTGATAAAGCACTAGGTGAAGGCACATATAGAAAGCTAAAATCATGATCCAAATAGGAGTAAAATTGCAACTGTATATTGAGGTGCTTTATTAATTCTGATCATAATTTTTTGACTTTGATACTTTATATATTCAGTTTGAATGTAAGGATGACTTTGTGTCTAATTTTAAAAATACAGAACTAGTACCAGCTATGTTATAACAGAATATATGTTAAAAACATTAAATATTGATATCCATAATTTTCAAACTCTGTTGCTCACTCGAGCCTTAAATACTATACCTTGCAGTGCTCAGAAGAGGTATACAATGAAGTAACATTTTTAACAACACAAATCTTTTTAATTTTGTTATTTTCTTCACACCTCAATAAATTCGTGTGCCTATTCATATTAAATGTGATAATTTTGATAATTATTTCAGATATCTCCACCAAGTAAAATGCTGAATCGGGTGGATATTTGACTACAATACATCAGATCTTACTACAATAATGGTGCAAAACTAACCATTACAAAATCCATGGCATACAATATATGTATATATTGGCAAGCTGAGGGTTGGATAGGCAAGTGACAGTCATAAGACTAGGAGTGAGTTGATTGTTGACTGATATATGCAGCCTTTAGGTGAAGTAATTGGAAAGACTCAGATCTACCCCCTTTTCTCTCATCCTCCCCCAACATATAAGGCTTTCTTGGAGATGGAAAAATCTCAAGGACTCAAGTCCCAGTGCACAAACCCATTTCAAGTCTTTTTTTTTTTTTTTTTTTTTTTGCATCATATCTGATCACAAACCATTGACCAAATAAAACAAGACACATGGCCGAGCCCAGGGTCAGGTGGTAAGGAATATCATCCTGCCCACAATGGAAAGTCACTTAAAGGTTACAGGGCAAAGGGCATGGATAGAGAGAGTACTAAAGAGCTAAAACCATCATTGAAATGTTCCTAGCCAGCTTGAGAAACTTGTGACTCTGGCAATTGTTTCTTCAGCTTAAAATGTTACTATGTAATTAAATCAATTCATCATTTTTCAGTGAATACACTACAGGAGTTGTCAGGAACTTCTAAGCATATTTTGACTTGTTAAAGTTGGTTTATCTCTTAACAGAAACTAAAGAGTCAGTATCAGAACAAAATCCATTATTTCTAAAGTGGAACCATCAATCAGTGTCTCAGATATCTCAGAATTAAACCATTTCAGGAAACAGTTTTCTGGTATATTACTAGAAAATGACTTTTGAAGTAGTAAAAATTAAATGTACCTCCCCAAATATTATTCTTTATTTCTCAAATTAGTGTCTGTTCAAGAAGGCTTTTGTTTTCTTTCATTGTAGTATAATTGTAACTTGAATTATTTTAATTATAGTAATTCATATAGATCAGATTTTGGAATTAAAAAAAACATAAAGAGAACATATTTAGAATATCACAATGCACTTTAAAAAGCAATGTTAAATTTTAGGTCAGTGATACAGCTCACCTTTATAATTTCAGTAGAAATATAAATGGACCTTAATTAAGGAAAAGCTAGCTAAGGAAATTGTGTTGTCCAGGACACCCAGAGTGTGGTGTTAGGACAATAATTTTTTATATATTGATACCTCTTTTGTATCCTTGTGTATAGCTCACATTTATCAAGCACTTGTTATATTCCAGGAGTCGTTCTAAATAAAGCAATAAACAATAATGAGAGCAAAACTATGAAATAGGTATTATTTTTATTACACTGTTGATTAAATTGAGGACAGATTAACTACCTGCCCATGATCAAATAGCCAGGTGATGCAGGGCCAGGATTCTAAGCCTTGTGGTCTGGCTCCAGATTTAGCATCCTTCACCACTGTGATGCCGAATTCCACAGTGCTGCCCCACAGTGCCATGGAGGCTTTCAGAACATGGCCATGCTGAATCCTGTTTCCAGAGAATTCTGCCTAATATTAGCTGCTCACTTCTTTGGCACCATTTCTTTGTGCCTCCACCAAAAATCAACAACCTGACCCCAACTATGTGCTGCTTTTCCATACATTAAAAAGCCAATGTGGATTATTTTTTTGATATCAACAAAACAAGATCAGGGGAGGGAAAGACTAGGATTTCACAAAGGAATTGCCTCAAAGTCCATGCTAGAGATTTCTTCATATGGCCCATGCGCTCTTTTCTCCTGCAGTGTAGACAAAGGGCTACGTGGTATCAGCAGTAATGGTGTCAGGTGCTTTCACAGTGTTCATTATACACCTAGCCAAGTGTATATTTATTCTGTTTTGAAACTCTGATAGTGATAGGATTAAATAGCCATAATAAATCAAGCTTGCATTTATTAGCAGTCAGATTTTTCCAGAGTAGAAAATGGCGACAATGACATCAACACACCATCCTTCCACTTTGTTCTGTTTCAGTCTGATTCGGGGTTTTGTGAATCTCAGAACTGTGCTGGTCCTGTACAACTAGTACCTTATCACTTGGCTTTCTCAGGGGTGTATGCTGCTCCTTTGCTGAGGCTACTGTTCTTAAGCTTGCTGCGTGCTAATAGTGCCTCTCGAGCTATATTTTTAACAGTATTTGATAAATCAGAACTTTTTATATCCTGTTTATTTAGAGAAGAAAAAAATCATACTTAGTTTTCTTAGCCTCAACAATCAAGACATAAAAGGAGAATGTTCTTTTAAATATATTTTATATTTGTATATTTAATATTCACTTCCTTATAATATTTCTTTTTATCAATAGCCTATAGAAATATGCATAAATTAAAACAAGCATTACTTAATCTTTTAAAAAGCCAGTGGATTAGCTCACAAAAAATTTGTTGTCTTGCTCTTTATTCCTAAACAAAAGTATTATTCATTGTTTTTAGATCTAAGCAGAAAACAAGATCTGAAATTTTGCCCAATTTAAACCCATGGATATCACAAATAAAAGATTTTGTTGTTGACATACAAATAAAGTAATTACCTTGACTGACCATGAATAGCCTTCTAAACAAGACATGGAATTAATTTAAGTGTAATTATTTATCCTCATGTAAATGTAGAGTAACACTTAACATGCATATTTTTAAAACAAGACAATAGTTATATAAAATTTAAATCCAAGGAGAATTCATTCCAAAGCATAAATAAACTTAATTATTAAAATTGTAAAGTTGTCTACATCTGTCATTGGACTCTCCAGTCTCCTTTCACTGTGTCTGTTTTCCTCTCTGACCTTTGAACAAAGATTTGAAAAAGAGCAAAGGTAGTATAAGTAAGAAAGAAAAATATTTAAAATTCAGTGGATTTGTATAATGTACACCAGACACAACAGATGAGACAATAGATTGGACGGTAGATCAGGAAAAAAAGGTATTCCAAACAGAGCATATAGGCACAATGTTGTAAAAGAGAAAATAGAGGGTAAGGAAAGTAAATGGGTACAAAACAAAGATAACGCCAAATTGTCTTCAAAATGTATTCACAAACATGCCTTCCAGCAATAAAGTTATCAATTATGTACATGCTATGTTTTGTCATTTATTTTAATTGTTCATTTTAACCAAACTTGAATACAGGCGAGTCTAAAGCAAAATATCAAAAAATTTATTAGTGCACCTCAGTATTATTTCTAGTATTCAAAAACAGTTACATAACTGTTAAGAAGAGAGTTTCAGAGATCAGATGATTGCTACTATTTGAATCTTGGTATTGCTAGTTACCATGTGATCTTCGAAAAAAAAAACTGTACTTCTCTGAGGATTAATTTACCTTTCTATAAAATGTGGATAAAAATATTCTTCACCCTTAAAGTGGTATTGCGAAGAACATATGAAATGAAACAATGCCATTCAGTGCAAGCAATTGCTATTTTAGTAGAATTATAATAATATCATCTGTGAAAATTTTAATATTTAATATATAAAATAAGTAACATAGATCCAATCAGTTACCTCTAATTTAATTTCTTTGTGCTTCTCGATTAAGAAAAATCCCTAAGAAAATAATTTTTTTAACCAATGTCACCCCAAAACATTTAATAAAAAATAAATAAAAAGAATAATAGATTCTTCCTCACTTCCAAACACATGCTCACTGTTTAATATGCCATTCCTAGTCATGACTATAACTGCAGAGTAGATATACTTCTCATCTTGGTAAAGCATAATTTTATCTTTATTGGGTTGGAAAATAATATTATATGAAGATATAAATTTCTATGTCACCAAAATCCTTTTAAAAAATTTACCAGTTGCTAGTTTATATCTGTATAATATAGCTTCATTCTTCATGAAATTTTACACTTTTACAAATGTTGTCTGTTTTTTTCTGTAGTTGAACTTCCAAATAAGGGATATTGTAGATTTCCTTAATTTATGAGAGTGCTTATGTTAGTCACTGTCAAATTCTAGTCACAGTTTGTGTCTCCTGATACTTTGAGTTAACCTCTGATTTTAAAAATAAATTCACACAATGCCAGGATATATGAGTTTTGTAACCCACATCATTCCTGCATTTGGTAAGTCAGGCGAGTAGTCTTACAATTTTATTGTTGACTATAATCTATAGACTGCACATTTCAATATATTTTGCCAAATGTAGAAAGTGACATAAATATTTAATAGCATGAAATGGTAGATTGCTTGAAAAAAAATAGTCGAAGTAATTCCCTTCCCTATAATCACTCATATTTGCAGTGGGACTTCCTGAGTTTTCCTACAAAGAATGGAAGCTTTTGTCACTCCTTGAATCCAGGCTGGATCTTTTACTTTTGACAAATAGCATGCAGTGGAAGAGACATATGTCTCAAGAGACCTTGCATGTTTCAACTCATTCTCTTGGAATGTTGCCCAGCCACTATGAGAATAAGCCAAAGCTAGCTTGCTGGATAATGAGAGACAATTGGCCATGAGATTCCCACTGTCCCAGCAGACAGTCAACCACAAGACTTACGAGGCTATCCTACAGGAGTCAGCCCTCAAGCCAACTGCAATCTGACTACAGATGCATAAAGGAGCCAAACTGAGATCAGCCAAGCCTGGCATAGATCTGCAGAACTATATATTGCCTAGTCAACCCACAGACTCGTAAACAATATAAAAATTTGGGGGGAAGTAATCCACCAAGTTTTGATATGATACTATAATCAATCTTCTAAAAAAAGTTGATTCAGTATAAGTTCATATATAGTAAGTAGGGAGCTTTTTAAGATTAACAGGCATTTTAAAACACATCTCAGTTAAATTTTTTTTTGTTATTTATATATTCTAAAATTTTTTATAAAGCAAATTGTTTCCATAGTAGTCAGCATTTTACTTAACTATTGTCTTAGTCATTTTTATTTTTCGATATGTTTATCTAAGTTCAGTAGCTTCTAGATTGATACTTTTACAATTCCACCTACTGACTCTTCCTTTCTAAGAGAGATTTTAGATTTAATTTCTCTTTAATAGGTAATCAAACTATTCTGATTTCTGAGCAATGTATATAAATAAAAACAAACGTAATCTAGAGTATCACCATTTAGTTGTGAGTTTGAATTTCACTCTTTCAGAAGATAAGTTCATTCTCTTTATTCAGTCAATATAGTACAGATTGACCTATATTCTTTAAAATCAAAGCCCAGTTGAGTTAATTAATTTTAGGTATCCTAACGTTGATGAAGACTTTCCACTGAATTTTCCCTTGAAATTCAATATTTTTAAATATTTCATACTTATCTAATATTAATTCAATGACTAATGGGCATTAAATATTCAATAGAAAGAAATGTTAAATAAAATAATAGCACTACTTTATAATTTTATAAATATATATTTTTAGTTATTAGAAAAATACATCTACAGAACACAAAATAGTTCTTTGGGATTCTTAAGCAATCGACAAATGTGCAGAAATTTGGTTTCCAGTTTAAACAGCAAGTACTCTAATGCTTTTTTCCAACTAGCAAATTTTTTTAATGCTTTAAGTTACAAAACAGAATTAATATCTTCCAAGAAGTCCTTGCCAGCTCTCTCAGGCAAAAATAGCATACTTAGTTCTGTGCTCATAGAAGGCTTTTCTCTTTACACTCTTTCATTTTGTCTCCCCAACTAAAATCTTATATTCCTCAAGATGACATCTTTCACATATGAAAGACTATATAGTTGCCCATTCTAAGGGCTCACGAAGTTTCGATAAATAAATTCAATCTGTATTAAACTATTCTTATTGTTAATATATGTTCTATTCCTCATTTACTGTGACATTAAAAAAACTTTAGAACCAAGTAAACATTTTATGTTATCATTGGATGGTAGAATTGTAAGACATATTCACTAGTTCTTGGCATAGATAAGTTATAAAGTCTTATCCTAGATTCTCTCCTTAGAATTTTTTTTCTATAGGCACAGTAAGACAATAAGACCAATAAGACAATATAATTGGAGAGATAACTTTGATTATTGCTATATCCAAAATTTTCATGTTCTGAAGCACATAGGTCAGATTCTGGTATACATTCACCAGATTAATGTGTTTTCTTATTTCTCTCCAAAATGATTGCATTAAAGCAGAAAATCTAACAGTGACACAGGTATCTCCTTTCTTCAACATTATTTGATATTTATTTTTTCTGTGCTAAAGATCAATAGAGGTAGCACAATCTTTAAGTGCATATCAGAAGCTCACTTTCATTTTTGGAGAAGTTTTCTTCAGGAAACGACTTTAAGAAACTTTCTCGTTTCACCAGTGCTCTCCTTATTTTGTCATATATGCTCACATCCAGGTATGCTCACAGAGGTCCTCAGTGCATTGAAGGTCACTCCTCAAAATTTATGCTTTACTGTGGCAGTACATTTCTGCCCCTGCCAAAATTTTATCTATTTCTCCAACTTTTAAGTCTTGGAGGAAAAGGACAAAGCATTGTTTTGGCATGAGATTTCATAGAAACTAGGAAAATTGAGAAATTGATGTAGCAAAAATATTGGCTTTGATTTTTTGCATGCTTTTTAATCAAGATTCTGTTAGAGCCTATGAATCCTTGGGATGTATATGTCCCTTCAATATGATTGGTTAGTGTTTAGAATTTTGTGCACTACTAAAGGAGTAATTTACTCTTAGCCTCTCTTTTCCCTTCAATTATTTAACTCTACAATTTATGAACAGTTCCCAAAAAATACTCTAGAGTCAATGAAAATTTTTATATCAAAAATTGTAAGGCCATATCCCAAAAACAGAGATTATAAAGAAATGGCTTTTCTTTATTAGTAGAACATTCATTATGTATGAGCACTAAAGATGAGCCTAAAATCTGTCACGGACTTGAATTGTGTGAGATTTTACATCTATAGATGTGAAAGAATGTTAGATGTAGAAGAGCCTTCTTTTTTTGAGCAATGTTCATATTTTAGAGTTTTTCAATCACTTTATGTATACACATCATTCTGATAGTTTGGGATACTATTTGCAAAGGTTAAATTTTCAATGATATTATTAAACCTATTCAAAATATCCATTGAAGAAAGCCTAGAGGAAGAATTGACTCTATATATAAGTTATTAGAAGTTTAGAAGTTAGCATTTGTTTTATATTCTAAGGAAATAGCTGCTTAAGCTGCAGCCTCCATTCACTTGACTGTAGGCTGGCAATAATGAATGATATGGACACAAGTTGTCAGGAGGGGGTTCACATGGCCAGGGCCCTCATTAAATAAAGTAATGGTGATACTGATAGCTCCCTGCAGTGTCTCATCATAGAGACAAATGCCCATACATGGAGTCTGACAGATGGTGAATGACAGTTTTATAATTGGATAGTAAGTTAGAAGCTAGCAGATAATGTTCATGTGATAGATTTATATTTCACCCACTTTGTGGGCCTTCGAAAATCTTACTTTCTATAAAAATTGTATCTGCCTTTGTATTTTTCATCTTTCCACAATGACTATGTATTCATTTGCATTTGTGTTTCTATTTTAATACACTGAAAAATATTTGTAATGATTTTTTTCCAGACTGTTTCACCATAACCCTCACAAAATGAGCCTTCTGAATTAATTGAAGCTAAAGAATTAGGCAAATGAGAATGAACTAAAAATTGCTCAAAAATTCTCTAAATGTCATCATGAGTTTATTCAGGAACACATTTATAAATTCCATTGAGTCAGAGAAGTTTCAAATCAAGTATATAATAATAAAAAAATATATCTATTTCTCTAAGCAGTAGAATAAATCAACATTAGTGTTATTATAGACTGTCAATTCCCTTTCACCACAAATATGTTTTAAATATTTGTTTTAAATATAAACACTTTTATGCTTGCACTTAGAAAATATCAATAGAAATTTCTCATAGCAATTTCTAGTAAAAATATAGTTATAAAAAAAGGGACAGATCAGTTTTTGAATGATTTTGCTACTAAAATGATTGCTTATAATAAACTTTTTTAGAGTTTAATAGTGGACATTTTCTTTTAACCCAAATTAGGCCAAGATATGAAATAAAAGGCTCTAAGTACTTTACATTTTAAAATGAGTTTTCAGTAAATCTTCTCCCCTCATGGTCAATTAAGAGTTAGTACTCCTTTTTAATTCTGTCCTCCAATACAGCAATGAATGAAAAGGGATGGAAAATCAGTGAGTGGGAATCCAGAGCTTGTTGCCTATAGGGAACACAATGTTTAAAGTCAGAAGTAGGCCTGCTTCAAAGCTGTGGTGGACAGACACTGGGTCAGCTGACATTCTTATACCTTGGTGATCACCAGCACGATGCATAATATTCACCCCTTGAACCTCAAGATAATCATGCTAAGCAAAATAAGCCAGACAGGAAAAGCTGAAAATATAACTTATGCTATATAAACCTAAAAGTAACAAACAGAACAAACAAGCAGAGACTCATGGACATGGACGATAGACTAGAGATTACCAGAGGGTAAAGGGGAGCATGGAAGGGGGGGATAGATAGGATAAAAAGGGGTCAAATATGTGGTGACAGAAGGAAATCTAACTATGGGAGGTGAGCACACAGTGTAAATACAGATACGCCTTACTATTAAAGTGTACAGCTGAAACTTACTGGATTTTGTTAATGAATGTCACCATAAAAAAAATAATAAATTATCCCCCTTGAGTATGAGAAGGATCTATGATTTCATCTAGTTTATAGAATATAGCAAAAGTGTAGGTATTTTGCAGATGTAATTAATGTATGAAATTAGTTAATATTGAGCTAATCACAAGAGAAATTATCTTCAGTGGGCCTGACTTAGTTGACATAGAAAAGGACTTGCACTGCCGTAAGTGAGAGACTCTCTCTGTGATGTTGCCTTAAGCAAGTAAATTGCTGTTACAGAGGCTCTCAGAAAGATCCTACATTTGACTAAATGCTCTGCTATTGCTGTCTTAAAATCCTTAAAAATTTTATTATCGAACGTGTTGTGCTTTGTAAGTGAAACCCAGTGAGGCAATGGAGCATGTACATTAACAGAGGAAATAACACTCACTCACACACGTACCTTCAGTGATCCCTTCTCTCGTCTCCCCATTCACTTATAGCACTCACGATGCTCCATAAACACAGAATCTTAGCGGGTCCCTAATGTTTGGCAGTTCAGTATGACACAAAGTGAGTGTAAGTTAGACATATTAGGGACATTGCCAAACTTTCACTGAAAATGATGATATAGAATGAAAGTAAACTATCAGGCAACTTACAATACCTTTTCCTTTCAGTCAGTGGGGCAAAGAGAGCATTAATAGAGTGTCTGCATATAAGAAAAATAAAAACACTTGAGTTAAATTTGTCTAATGGTTTCAGCATTCTGGTAAGAATAAAATACATATACATATACAAACTGCAATTTTAGTGACTTGACAAACAAGTTAAATACTCTTATACTTGCATTTAAAACTACCATTACACAGTATAAAAATTAACATTAAAATTCATGCTAAGAATTTAACATTTTAATTTTTCTTAGAATGACATTAAATTAGAAGTAAAATGAAAATGTCAAAATAAGAGACACTACAGCAGAATAAAGGAAAAAGCTTTATATTTCACATGACCTTTTATATACTTTTGATGAAATCTTTTACTACTTTTTAGATTTGAGGGCCCCACATTTTTCTTTTACACTAAAACTCACAAATCGACTATCATGGACTAAGTTTTATGCCCCACCCCCCGCCCCAAAATTCATATTTGAAACTCTAAACCCTGACGTGATGGAATTTGGGAAAGGGGCCCTTTGGAGGTTTAGGACTAGATGAGTCCACAAGAGTAGGATCCTCGTGATGGTATTAGTTCCCTCATAAGAAGAGACATCAGAGAGTTTGCTCTTACTCTGCACACACACAAATAAGAGTGCCTGTCAGCACACAGTGAGATAACAGAGGCCTGAGCACAAGGCAAGAGAAGAGCCTCATAATAAAACCTACCTTGCTTGCAAACTTGATCTTGTACTCTTCAGTCTCTGTACTATGAGAAATAAATGCCTCTTGTTAAAGCCCCTAAGTCTGTGACATTTTGTTATGGATCCCTGAGCTGACTAATACACTGGCCCTGTTCATAGGCATTTTCTCCTGCTGTGGAAAAGGGTAAGGGATGTTTACATCTCCACATATGCTAATTCTAATTCTGCTCCTTATTTCTTTCTTAATATTAAACAAAAGTAGCATTGGTACAATATGCCATTTTAGCAAATGTGAAGATATGTGTGGGTATTGATACAAACAAAATATAGAACTACTTCATAACCACAAAGATCTCTATCATGCTACTCCTTTATAGTCACACAGACCACCCTATCATCCCTCAGCATTCACAATCCATGGTCACTGCTAACTGAGTATATATACCCCCTTTAATAGGCGTTTTCTAGTTGTGATTCAGGTATTACATTATATGTACGTTAGGTATCACAATTTTCTGGGGTCGATGTTTTACTAGGTGTTATAAGTGTAGAATCAATTATCACTCTGTAAGCCCCATTTACCCATCCTTGTTTGATATAGTTGTTTTAAATACTCTTGTTATATTATGAGAATCACATCAGATAATGTTATAACATTTGTAACTTTAAAAAACTCAAGAGAAAAACCATGGTCTATTCAATTTACTCACATTTTAACTCTTCATTGTTCTGCTTATTCCTGATGTTTCAAGTTTTCTTTTGTAATTTATCTTCTGTTTCAAGAATTTCCTTTAGTCATTGTTTTAGGCTAGATCTGCTAGTGGCTAGTTCCTTTAGTTTCCTTTTTCTGAGAACGTCTTCCTTTCCTCTTCATTCCTGGATATAGAATTTTGGGTTGACAGGTTTCTCCTTATATCTTTTATAAAATAGTGTTCCACTTTCTTCTGGCCTCCGTGGTTTCTGAAGAGAAGTCCACTATCATTCAAATTTTTGTTCCCCTATAGATAATATGTTGTTTCTCTCTGACTGCTGTTAATATTTTTTCTTAAAAATTAGGTTTAGGAATTCAGGTTAGCAATATGATAGAATAGGAAGAACCAAACTCCATTCCCCCCATGGAGACACTGGCTTAACAATACATAGTTCAACAAAGTTTTGTAAGAACTACAAAAACTAGTTAAGAAATCGCAGTCCCCAAGGCAAGTGTGAATTCAAAAACAAATACATTGAAATGGATAAGAAAAGTCACTGTATTTCACCTATAAAAACCCTTTTACCAAGCCATCAGAGCTCAGTGCATTAGAGGGAAAATACCCCATTTGAAGCTTCTTCCTTAGGAGGTATGACTTTGTTAAATTAACATTTGTTAAGTAGAACCCCATAGTGCTTAATGGTGAGATGTTGTTCAACAAACCACAGAAGAAATTGAAATAGAGAGGCTGATTACTCACAGATCCTGGGAAAAGGACCTGGAACACCTTAAGGAACAAGGTACAAGCAGAGTCAACAGGAAGGCAGACAAGAGTGGAACATGTGTCCATCATTCATAAACTGCTTTCCGTCTTTCTTGCTTGACTCAAAGCAGTGATGGGGAACAACGTCACTAAGAACAAAAGGGAGCTCAGCAGATTGTGGCAACATCAGAGAAATTGCAGTACAGCAGACAGACACCAGAGGGAGCAAGAGACAACTACTGAAAAGAAATATGCAAACCCCTCTATCTGGGTAATTACATGCATACTTCGAGGCAAGATGCATCTCCAGAAAAGATTTGAGAAACCCAAGAATCTCTAGCCAGGATGACTGATGGAGAATTTCTTCTGTACTAAGCCAGTCTATAAAGACGGGGAGATGAATAGTTTTTCAAATTCCCCAGTCCAAGAAAAACTAAATAATAACAAGACATATAAGGAAACAGAGAAACATGGCCCAATCAAAAGAGTAAAATCTCCAGAAAGCAGTCTTAAAGAAATGGAGAACTATGAATTACCTAACAAATAATGCAAAACAATCATCTTAAAGAAGTTCAATGAGCTGCAAGAGAATACAGAGTGACAACTAAATGAAATCAGGAAAATAATGCATGAACAAAACAAAAATATCAACAAAGAGAAATACGGGACCTATAAAAAAATAGAAATTCTGGAGCTGAAGACTACAATAACTGAATTGAAAAAAATTCACAAGAGGGATTCAACAACAGACTTTAGTAAGCAGAAGAAAGAATCAGTGAACTTTAATGCAAATAATTTGGCATTGAGTTATATAAAAAATAAGAAAAAATAATTAAGAGTCAAGAAAGCCTGAGAGATTTATGGAACATATATATATATTGCAATCCTGAAAAAAAAAGTGAGCGAATTGGGGCTATTATGGACTGGATTTTTGTGTCCCACCCAAATTCATATGTTGAAGTAGTAACATCCAATGAGATGCTGATAGAAGATGGGCCTTAGGGAGTTGACTAGGTCATCAGGATGGAGCCTCTATGAATGGATTAGTGCCTTTATAAAAGAGACCCAAAAAAAGCTGTATCATCCCTTCTCATCATGTGCAGATAGGTAGTACTCAACCCAGAGCTCAACTATGCTGGCACTCTAATGACATGATTATAGCCTCCAGTACTGTGAGAAATTTATCATTTATAAGCCCCTCAGGCTATGGTATTACATTATAGCAGCCAACACTGAAAGATGGGCAGAAAGTCTATTTGAAGAAATGTCTTAAAACTTCCCAAATATTAGGAAGGAAATGGGCATTTATACTTAAGAAACTCGAAGTACTTCCATCAGAATAAACTCAGTGTCCCACAAAGAGACATGTTTTAATCAAACTGTCAAAAGTAAAAAAGAGATCATTTTGAAAGCAGCAAGAGAAAAATAACTCATCATGAACAAGAAAGCTTCCATAAGATTATCAGTGGATTTCTCCACAGAAACATTACAAATCAGAAGGGAGGAGAATGGTAGCACATTCAAAGTACTAAAAGAAAAAAAAACAAATAAACTTTTAACCAAGAATAATATATTAACCAAAACTATCTTTCAGAAATAAAGGAGAAATAAAGACTTTCCTAGAAAAACAAAAGTTGAGAAAAGCCACCACTACCAATATACCTACTAGGTCACTAGAAATGGCAAAGGAAGTTCTTCAAGTTGAAACAAAAGGCTGCTAGACAACAACAAAAACTGATATGAAAATATAAAACTATTTGGTAAAGATATATACATAGATATATACAGAATTCTGTAATATTGTTATGGTAGTGTATAGATCACTTTTAATTGTGATATAGAATTTAAAAGGTAAAATAGCTACCCCCCCAAAAAAAAAAACACAAGAAAGTAACAAATAACACCTGTAAAACTATGTTAATGGATACAAATTATTAAAAGGTAATTTGTGACATCAATAACATAAATTGTATGGACAGAAATATAAAACGGTAGTACATGTATGTGATTGAACTTGTTACCGCTTTAAAATAGATTGTTATAAGATATTTTATGTAATGCCTATGGTGACCACTAACAAAAATCTATAGAAAATACATAACATTAAATGAGAAAGGAGTCAAGCATGTCACTACAAAAATAAAAAATAAAAAAAATAAAAACAATGAAACGAAGGCAGCAAGGGAGAAGAGGAACAAAAAACAAAACACGATGAACACATAGCAATAGTCCTTCCATATCAGTAATTACTCTAAATATAAATGGATTAAACTACCTAATCAGAAAACATAGAACGAATGAATCAATGAATAAAAACAAGAGCCTACCTACTATGTGCTGTCTACAAGACACTAATCTTAGATTTAAGGACACATAGGCTAAAAAGTAAAAGGGTAGGGAAAGATATTCCTTGTAAATGGTCATGACAGAGTAGGAATGACCATTGTTATATGTTACAAAATGGATTTTAAAGTCAAAATGGACTTAAAATCAGTCAGAAGAGACAAACATGAAATAATGATAAGATCAATTCTCCAGAAAAATATAAGAATTATAAATATATATGCACCTAATAGCAGACCACGTAAATATATGAAGCAACTATTGACAAAATTGAAGGGAGAAATAGTTGTTAAGAGCAGACATTAAGCTCTTAATTGCCAAGGCATCCATTTCAAAGACATTCATCTCACGTAAATATATTTCCAACTATATGACACAGCTATTAGGAAAGTCACTTAAATAAAGAACTAGGCCCCCCACCCATGAAATTCCCCTTTTAGAAAATCTTGGGGAATCTAGATAACCAACTGCTTGAGTGATCTCACTTTTCTCTTTATGCTCCCTAATCCTTGCTCTTATGTTTATAACTAGTAAACAGTAAACCAATAAAATCAGACCCTAAAAAAGGCAGAGCCCTAGATCTGTCTAATTTCCTCCTTTTATAAGGATTCCAGTATTATTGGATTAGGGCCCACCCTAAAAATCTCATTTTAACTTAATTCTTTAAAATTCTCTCTAAACACCATCACATTGTAAGGTACTAAGGGTTAGAAGTTCAACATAATCATTTGGGGGGAGATAAAATTTTGCTCATAACTTTCCCCAAATGGCACACATGTGCCTTAGTTCACCTGCAGCCAGCATTATTTATGTGCTCTTTTTATTTACAAGTAATTAAACTTTCTCCTGTATAAGTAGGAACCTAACTATGCTTAACTAAATTACGTGGCCCTGTGTAGGCCATATAGTGACCTGAGTTAGTGATTTTGCTGCTTGTATGTATATTCAAAATTTATAATATAATTAAGCAATGCCTGATGTCTATAAAAAATGTATTTCTCAAATATATAGCACAGGTTAGGAACATTAAAAATCAGAAATGATTAGCATTTTATCTCAGTAAAACACTCACTTAACTTTAAACTAGCAAGGCAAGAGATCTATTTTTGCTTTCAGCAGCTGAAATGGCCTTGCTGATTTGTAGAATTGTTATTCATTTACTTGTGATAGAAAACTGATGATCAGAAAACTTACGAGAAGGAAAAAGAATATTGGAAAGTTGATGAGTGTAAGATGGGAAATGTTCAGAATCATTAAACTCATTCACAGAGGAGTCTATCTATAGCTTTCCAATATAGATAACATGGTATTATGTCAAGTAAAAGACTACAAATTTAATTGTCATCCTGATATTATCCTTTCTAGTAAATGGAAAAAAATTCTTGTGATAATTTAATTTCATAAAGCAATTGCTTACTAAATCATAAAAATGTAGACTAAAATATATATTTTATAATGATGGATTTCATTAGCAATTTCATGGAACCCACTATTATGTCTTATATGAAGTTTATTTCAGACAGATGGATTGATATACTATCACTAATGCAAAATTCAACATTCTCTCAGGGAATTGTGTGCCTTTTAAGTTCAAAATAACCTTGCCATATACATGAAAAGAAGAAACAATATATATGTTTTTAAAAAACAGTATATTTCATTGTAATTTTTCTGAAGTGCTAAATTTACAGTAGTTGAATACAATAAATGTAGTAGTAAAATTATTACTTTTATTATATATTTTGACTTTGATAATGAATTTTAACCATTTTTCAATTTGTTAGCACAACTTTACATGTAAATCATATAGGCTTTTCATATCCCTGTCAATTTCTATCATTTGTCAATAGCTTCTATTTACCATAGAGTTTTAGAGGTTCAGTGTATGTATCACACAATTCTATATTCAGTAAATGGTTGAAATCTATAGCGAAAAATTAAATAGCAAAAAAAAAAAAAGACTTCTAATGAGGGTTGTTTAGCAAACAAAACGAAAGTAAAAATAATTTACTTGTTCAAAATAAATGTCATATTTTCAATTTTGAATTAAAATACTTTAACATTATTAAAAATATTTGATGCATACAACCTAATGGGTTAACCTTAACTCAAATCATTTTATGGTGTCCAAAACCAGGTTTAAACATATGTTCTCTTCATTCATGGGACATTATAAGACTATCCATTAAATACATGGACAAAGGTTAGGTCTAAATTTTGCATAAGCAAAGAAGTGATACCTTATACATCAGACTAACTCAACAATTCAAAAGTATTATGCCCATTCTCCCTAGCCCTTCAATCTACTCTTGTTTTTTTCTGTTTACTCGGAAATAGTATTCTATAAGGAGGACATTTACACGAAGACTCAGGCTGGTAGGCATTCATTTATGCTTTCACAGTGCTGGGACTCAGCTCTCCCTTACAGCCACTGACTTTACTTGCTTTTCTGGACAACACTCTCCTGAGGTAGAAGTCATGTCCCAAAACTGGCCCTGTGGAACTTAATCTTCCGCAGTTCTCTCCAAATGTACAGTCATATACACATACTATATTGGTCAGTATACTTTAGTTTATGTTGTGGAAGCAAGCAATTCCCAAATCTTTGTGGTTTAAATCACAAACATCTATTTCTTCCTTGTAAAATACATCAGTCACCTACAACAGTGCTTATTATAGTTACTCAGTTTTCAGGGTGGAGAGCTCAAATAAACATTTTAAATATTACCAGTTGAAGGGGATGGGGGTGGAGAAGAGAACAAAAAAAGATTATTGCATTGACAGGTATACAGCCTAGAAGTAGGAAATGTCACTTATACTCCAAGCTCATTGGCCAAAACTAATCATACAGCTTTACCCGACCACAGTGGACTAAGAAGGTGCATTGTTGCTCTGTTATGGAAGAGGAGAGAAGTAGAAATGTTTGGTGAACAAATGTGTGGTGTAACTACCACATTCCCTGATATCTTTACCCATTAATCTCACCCCCAACTTCACTACACTCATATACACACACAAACACATACACTTCAAGATGAAGGGATTTTCCAATATTTTCCTCATATTTATAATTATAAAGCCCCTCTCTAAAAGGCTGCTATAAACAATTACTTAGTTTCTTTTTTTAAGTCAACACTGGTGGCTTTGCCAATTAGGATTATAAATTTAGGTATCAGAGTTCTTAGAGTTCCCCAGATAATGGACCAATAGGATCTTTCTCTCTCTCTTCTTTCATGTCTGTCTGTCTGTCTGTCTCTCTCTTTCTCTCTCATTCGATCTGGGGCATGAGGAGGTCAGGCATTTTTTTTATTAAGACCTTCACCTAATTGGATGAAATTCAATCACATTTTGGAGGGAATTAGTTTAACTCAGAGTTTACTGATTTAAATGTTAATCTCATTGAAAAAAAAAAAAAACCTTCACAGAAACAGCTAGAATAATATTCAGGCAACTACCTGAATACCTAACTAAGTTACTATGGTCTAACTAAGTTAAAACATAAAATTAACCATCTCAAATATCATCAGATGGGAGAGATTAGCTGCTAGCACCTATCAGGAATAAGGTGGATTCAAACACCATAGAGGGGCCACTGTACCAGATGGCAACCAATAAATTGTGACCTATGGGAATTTGTTATGATACTAATAGACTGTTATGTCCTACAGATGAGGTTGATGGGAGACCATGAAGTAATAATCAAAAAACATAAAGCTGTGGTAAACAGAAAGCTAATATCAGCCACCAAAATAGAAAACCATAGTGTTTTCTAGTATTCAGATTGAGCCAGTTGTCAGACTCAGATATTGTTGATTGAAGTCCTCTGTGGGTAGAAGCTAAAAATACCACTACAATTATATACAATTATCTTCCCAGGTTTTCTTCAATTATATACAATTATCTCCCCAAATTTTTTCCGATGGACCAGAATCCAATGACCTGTGTGACTGTACATTAGAAAGGGAAACTCTCAGATCTTTCCAGGGTTATTATATGCAGAACCTGAGCTAATATTGATTCTAGGAGAAATAAAATGCCATTCTGTTTTAACTGTTAGACTACAGGCAAATGGTAGCCAGATGATAGATAAAATCTTGACCCAAGTTCTTCTCAAAGAGGATCCAATGAGTCTGTAGAACTACCTAACTTTTCCTCTCAGTACTTAAGTACCTAATTAAGGTAAATATGCTTAGCAGCTGAAACAACCTCACACTGGTTGTCTAATCTTTTGAGTGTGAGAGGCCCTAAACCTCCACATCTCCCTCAACTGAAAAAATATAGTAAGTCAGAAGTAGAATGACTTCCTGAGTGGGATACCAAAGGTTAATGCTCCCTCAAAGACACAAAGAATTCAGTGGTATTGGACTCTATTATAGCTTCCATTTAATTCACTTATATGGTTTTTGAAAAGAAAACAAATGGATCATGTTGGATGACAGAGAACCACCATAAAATTAAGTGTGTGGAAAACTCACTGCAGTTCTGTGCTGGATGCAATATCATTACTAGAAGAGATCAATACATACTGTAACTTTTGGTAAGCTTTTATTGATCTTGAAAATGTGTTCTTTTTTAATTCCCAAAAAGAGAGAGCATAAAAGTAGTAGTTTACATTCACCTGGGAAGATTTACACAAAATTGACTATCCTAGGTTAACTCTATCCTCTCTAGGTTAGGAGACCTTCATCTTGGCAACCAGCAAAACATCACTGTGGTTCTCTATTTTAATAATATAATGTGAATTGAATTTGTTAAGTACAGCAACACAAAAAATTTGTTAGCCATAATGGATGCCAAGAGTGAGAGAGAAAATGTGATCATTATGATGCTGCCATACTAGTTACTGTTTTTGTGATTTAATGATTTGTTCTACACTATAATACGTATGGACTCTAAAATTAAGATCAAGTTATTTTGCTTTGTATCTCCTACCTGTAAGAAAAAGGCAGTATTTTGTGGGTCTTTTTGGAATTTGGAGGCAGTATATCCAACATTTGGGAACACTGTTCTAGCCTATTAGACAATTTGTAAACCTGTCAATTTTGAAAGAGGCTCAGAAAAGAAGCCTCAGGAGTAGCTCTTGCTATTTTGCTATGTTAGCTACAAGTCCCAACAGATCCTTTGGTGCTAGAGGTATCTGGAGAGGAATAATGATTCTCTGTGAAGTCTAGGACAAGTCCAAATAAGAATTCATGATATATACCTATAGAGCTCTGGAGCAAGGCATTCTTTCTATAGCAGAAAACCATTAATCATTCCAAAAGGTTATGCCTATGTTATGCTACTTGGCCTTACTAGAGACCATCTGGCAATGGGCATCACATGTTTGGGTGATTGCATCTGCTTTCATAAGCTCAGAACTATCAGACCCACCAAGTCATAAGATCAGATGGGTTTATTATCAAGTCATCACACTATAAAATTACATTTGGGGATAATACCAAAAAAGTCCAGAGGACACGATTAATTCATGCAACTAAGGGAGCCAGAAACCTAAGTCACCTTTCACCTTTGCACAAGCTCTTTCTTAGTTCGCTGTTTAATGGCCTTATGAACATTATGAACAGCTGACAAAGGGAGACTAGAACTTGGACCAGGCTCATAGGTTCACAGGTGGTTCACCTTGATAAGATAGTGGGATCAAAGAATGTTGCAGTTATATTCAGAAAGCAAAATAATGAAGGAATAAATCTTCCAAGTAGGTGGACTTTTAAGTAGTGCGCTTGGGCATCTGTGTTGTATAGAGGGAGATATGATATGATAAAATACATAGAATCTTGGTTCGTGGTAAATGGTTAATGGTCGCTCTTTAGCAGAGATTAGATTAGAGAAAAGTAGTTTGGGGGAAGAGGTATGTGGAAATAAAATGCTCAGATACTGTACCTTACATCTATTTCCACTAGAGAGTTTATTACAGAGGAGGTATTCATCTTGCGGTAGCCAGCCAGCCTCTATCTCCAGTAGCCCTAGGACTGCACAATAGGCTTATAATAAGAAAGTCGCAGCAGCAGCATCTACTCTATCTTTAAAAAAAAAAATTATATATATGCAATAGTACTAAATATTATATTATAAAATATTACTAAATATTATAAAAAGAGTACTAAATTTCATACTCATTAGCCACGTAGACCAAGAGAGAGCCTTGGCTACGGTTCACAACAACAAAGGAAAGAAACAGCCACTGGTGGCAAATTGAGGCCACTAGATACCTTCTTCCAAGCAAAAAATCCAAGTTTATCAGACATAATAGAATAAAATGACTTTGTATAATACCAGAAGAAAACATTGGAAAATTCTTCTGTACATTGGGAGTGTGGGAAACTTTTCAACAACTTAAAATCCTGAAAAGATAAAGGAAGAGTGATACGTTTTATGGAACTAAAATAAAAAAAAATATTTTAGTTCCATAAAACTTATGGATTGAGAAAGAAAATAGAAGATAAGAAAAAGAAAAAAGAAACAACCACAAAAAGCCACGAATTTTGAATGATAAATTTACTCCATAAGAGTATTTAAAGAAAGATAAATGACAAAAGCTGGATATAATAGCAACTAATAGGGAATTGTTATCTTTAATACATAAAAATTTTATTAAAAGAGACTCCAAACACCAACAGCCACATAGAAAAAATGATAAGTAATAGGAGTGCAGCATTCAAAGAAAAAGAAATGCAGTGGATAAAATACTTGAAATACTTGAAAATGTGATTATATACACACAAGGAATAGGGTGGAAGAATCAGTGGTAACATAACATCTTTTAATCTACATTTTTTTATTGCACCTTGAAACTGAATAATTGTTTATACAATTACAAAACAAAATAAAATCAATATTTAAAAATGTAATTCCTAAAAACCAAAAGCCAACTGAAACAAATGTGTTTGAGTATTGAGTTGATGAATTCACCACACAGAGATTAATTGTTCCAAGATAATTTAAAGCAGAGTAATTTGTACATCCCTGGAAGAATATAAGGTAAGAACAAAATGAAGTATAAGAAAGACAAACATTTTTTACAATCATATTTTAGTAATGATATTATGACTATATTAGGCATATCAATATATGTGAATATGCACCTCAGAATCACAAATATTTGTGTTTATATATGCACATTCATATATACATATATATGAATTTAAGAAAAAGTAATTGATATCACTAGTAAACAAGAGTTTTACTATAACAGATAAAAATTATACTACCCTTGATTTTAGCCAAATGGCCAAGAAGCAGTGACATAAAAAATTATGAATAGAAAATTATATTAATTAAAATTCTGAAATAGTGAAAATATTATAATCCTAAATTTGAATTGGACACTTAAACATGAACTCATGGCATATTTTTATTTAAAAATAAAGTAAAATAAACATGTAAAATTATATGTGATATTCATAGTAAACATTTATGCATATATTCATCTCTTACGTCTACTCTCCCATATAAAGATCCAGAATCAATTAAAACTCAGTAGTAATGATTACCCCAGATGTCTAGGTTGTGGTTTCTAATGACTGTTTCTCATTCAGAGGAAGCAGTGTTTAGATAGGAAGCCAATTTCAGATCTAGAGCAAGATATATACAAATGAAGCTGAATGAGACTATCATTCAGAAATCAAAGGACCTCTGAAAAATTATTGAATTCATTTTAAAATGGCACAGAGTTAACTTGAAGAGGCTCCCATTTACCAAAAATAACAATGTAGTAAAGAAAAAGAAACATATTTATCCTGACTTTTCTATGTGAACTGTACCTTGGGCTACAAAGAAAGTTGATGAGAGAATGTATTCTTTATACTTCTGCTAATAAACAAAGAAATGGTACAGTTAGAATATAGCATTGGCAGAACTCTGAATAAAATAATAGATGTAAAACATATCATCAAAAGCTTCTCAACCCATTAAGTGAAAAACTGAGTAAAAATACCTAAACCCACTGATCAATCTCACCACAAAGAAAAGAAGGAAAGAAGGAAGGAAGGGAGGGAGAAAGGGAGGGAGGGAGGGAGGAAGGAAGGAAGGAAGCAAGCAAGCAAGCAAGCAAGCAAAGCCATGCAATTTATTATGTGCCTTCTGATGTGATAGAAGAGGAAGAACATAGCACCGCCTGTGATATATTCTTGGCAGAAAGTCAAACCTAAATCTGACCAAGCTCTCTAAAATACCAGTTGATTAGGGACAGAACATACAATGAGGATCCAATCTGCCAATATCAGATAGTAGAATATTCTACAGGAAAAATATTTTTGTTTCTAATACAACAAATGGCCAGAAAAAAATAAAGGGAACTAGATAAAAAGATGTCTTTCGAACAAAATCAACAAATAGATTGTGAATCCTGATTTGAACCAATGAGCTTTAAATATGTGATAATGAAAGGAATTTTAATAATGCCTATATGAGTGATACTACTTTGAAATTTAGTGTTAATATTTTTAAATTTAGGTTATCTGTGTAATGTATATACACAAACAATATATTTGACTGTTTACATTTTTATATTACAGACAATCCTGATATTTACATTGCTTTACTTTGAGATTAATTCCATTAATAAAAGTAGGTGTACATTATAACTTCATTGACTATATAAGCCTTAGAACTATAATATGCATGTAAAAATGTATATCTTAAAAAGAATGTAGTATTCAGTTAGCTTTAATGGCTTGTTCCTGCTACTTTGTCTTTGTAAGGTGACTATCTTCCTAAAGGTCAATAAAAAAATAAGTAAAAACTTTGAAAAAATTTGAATTTCTGATTTTGTCATTTCCTATCATTATTATTAACTTACAGTCTTGTATGTGACAGTACATCTTAAATAATTATAAATAACTGGTCAAAATTGTTATAATTCCATAGATGGCATTTATCCTTGTGAGTACATTGGGCATACCAGATAATCTAGAATAATATCCTTATTTCAACATCCTTACCCGAATCACACAGCAGTGTCTTTTACTATATGAAGTAACATGACCACAGGTTCTGAGGATTAGGACATGGGCATCTTTAAGTGGGGGCCTACCGCAGTCTAGTACAGATTTGTATCTTTATAAAATGCATACACAAATTTGAGCTATTGAATATATATTTTCAGTTTTCATCAGTTTATCTCAACATAATAGGGGCTTTTTTCTCTGAAAAATGTCTATTTTAGTCTTTTTCTAATTTAATTTTTTATTACATGCCAAAAAATTGGAAAAGTGAGAATGAACAATGACAAGATTACCAGATGGCCTTTAAATAGGGTGTCACCATGTGGCAGGAGTTTATCTAGTTATTTGTGTACTGTTGTGTGAGACATGAGAAAGTTACTATTAAAACTTTATAGCTTAGTTCAAATTTTAAAATCCTGCAAATAACCCCCCTTGATAATAATCATGTCTAATATTTGGTGAATATTATTCCAAACACTTATCAGTGGAAATAATTTTAAAACATGGATTAATTTCTTAGTTGCTGGTTTAAAACAATAATTTTACTTGAATTTAACATAAAAAAATCTAAGATAAAGGAATTCATAAATTTCATATAATTTCATCTCTACTGCAAAGATATAACTATTGAAAATTGGTATGTGTGTGCAAGCTTGAGAGTGTATGTGTATGTATGCATACGCATGAGTGCACATGCTCATGTGCATATCTGGTGCAGTTGGAATTTTATATATATATATATATATACACACACACACACACATATATAATTTTTTTTTTTTTAGGCAAAGCAACTCTTTGTTGACATCGCTGATTGCAAGGACCTTGTCAGTTTATAATCCCTTATTTTATTTATTTATTTTTATGCCTACAGCACCTGGTCTTCCTAGGTGGTGTCTCATCCAAGTACTAACTAGGCCCGACCCTGCTTAGCTTCCGAGATTAAATGGGATGGGGCTTGTTCAGGGTAGCATGGCCGTAGACCCAATTGGAATTATAAAACACAATTATATATGCTCTTACTTCATTTTATCCATATCTCTTTTTATGGCTAGATTATAAATTTTATATGTTATATTCTGTTACTATAGATCCTCTCTGTCAGTCAGCCTTAGTTCTGTATTTAAAGAAATGTAATGATCATCATTAGTTTAACTTATGTTTCTAGGATATATAGCTTCATTTTGCATGTAGTTGTCTGCATTTCATTATCGAATAGTTTTATTTAGTAAGTCATGCATACTCTGTATTTCCTGACTTCTCATGTGTTTGAAAATGTTACTCTATTACTTTCATATCAGAGGATGTCTTAGACAACCATTTTACTTTTCACACACCTCTGTAGGCATTACTTCATGCATTTTGTTGTTTTCTGTTGCTGTGAACACATTTGGATCCAACCTTCATAACTATTTACTATTTTAAGTTTTGATGTTTGAAGAACATTCTTTAGCCATAGCTTTGAAGTTAATCATATTTTATAAACTTTTTACTATGGAATATTATATATTTTTTTATCCACATGTTTAATATTTTTCTTTATTTCAGGAAATATACCTGATTTATATTAGAATAATTTATTGCCTGCTGTTTCATTTTTTAGACCTCTTGTTTAAGAAGTCTAGCATATATGTATATTGGACTCCATTTCTCTGTCTTCTCTATTGATCATTTTCTACCAAATCATTTTTTTACAATAGGTTTTTTTTTTCCATTTTGTTTCCGGAGAATTTTCAAGTTTGACTAGAAGTCCCCTATTTTCAGTAATATTTATTAATATTTCATTTTTCTAAGGTATGCTCTTCTTTGAAAGTCTCTTGTTTTTATTTCCTTTATTTTGACTAAGACCAACTCCATTTTTATTTCAATTTGTTATGTCATCATCTCTTCTCTGAACCTTTATACCTCATTTTTTCACTTTTTTTTGATGTTAAGTGTTTGTAATATTCCTGAAATATTCAAGCATTTCATTGAGTATTTACTTTTATGATATTTTTTCATTTAACTTTTGCTTATGTTTCTCTATCTTTTTGTTTCTTCTTTCCTTCCTCCCTACCTTCTTCCCTTCCCCACCCTACTCTCTCTCTCTCATTCTCTCTTTCTCTTTTTGAAATTTTTTTGAGCCTAGGTGAGGTATGGATTCCTCTGTGATAATTATCTTTGAGTCGGTCAAGCTGCATAAGTGTTTGGGGGGTATTGCGGGTGTGTGTGTGAGTGAATGTGTGTGTGTATGTGTGTGTGTGCACGCGGTGAAATATGCTCTAATAGAGAGGAAGACATCTGTGGTGGTCTGCAAGCATTACAAGGATTTATTACCTCCAGCACCATATAGCCAAATTGTTTACTCTGGAAGCTCATGCCTTTTTATCATTCAACTGCACACTGGATGTTGAGAGACTTTTATTGTTCATTATTGAATTGTACTTATGTCCCTTCCCCCCCTTGAAAAGAACAGTAATGTTTATTAATTTTGTTTATTTTTTCTCAGTGAAATTGGAAATCAAAAAATGGTGCAAAATTACCTTTATTTGGCCCCCTTACCTGGAGTTTGAAACTGTTAATAACTTCTTCAAAATCTAGACTAGGCATATCCGAATTTCTTCCTTTAAAAAAAAGTTTCACATATTTGCTTCTTGTTATCTAAAATCTTGTAAAAGAATGAGCTAAAGAATGACTGTGTAAAACATAATTAAATGGAAGGAAGTAGTAGACTTTTGGAAATGTTATGATATTCAAAGCAGTAAGTTAGTAAAGCTCCCATTTTCTTATAAATTGTTATTTCAAAGGAACATTATTGTTGTAATTGCTACACTAACAAAGCATATAGCATTATAAACATTCTCATCTAGATTTAAATTTGGTTTAGAAATAGTCTATATATCTTTAAACAGTAAAAGAAAGTTGCATATTTAGATATAATCAGTTGAAATTGTTCTAGTAGTAATTATTTTCTACTTTGCAATGTTATTCACCCTAAAATTTCAAAATCAGCTAGTCTTCAAATATAATAAACTTTAATATATATCTTAGAACCATGTATCTTGGTAATATATATCATTTATGAAAACAAATTTGGTCTGACTGAAAATTAGGTAATCTTAAAAATATTTTGATTACATTATTACAGCTGTACTATATATTATAAAGAACCAAGAAATACAGCCTGGCTTAGTAAGCATATTTTTAGAAAACATAAAACTGTGAGATTTATAATTTTAATTAAAATGAATGGAAAGAGTATTACTTGCAAAGCTTTTCAGTCATACTTTTGCTACATGAGTTTTCCTTGGAATCTTAAAACTTTATCTTTAGTATTCACTTTGTATTGCTTTTCTACTAGAACCAAGGTATTTCGTGAACAAGTTTGATTTTTGGTTTATACAGCATGAATAATATAATATGGAAATTTTTAGACATTAGGTATCAGATTGATGGACTGGTAGGAATGTATCTTCTTTTGAAAATATCTCTATCATTTTTATTTTTGTGATTTGCAGTTTTCTAATCACAGTTAACTTAAAAAAATATCTGTTATAATGCACAATAGAGATTACTACTAGATCTAGAGATTTTGTAGCAGGAATACTAAATTTAGGAAAATCACTTCTTATTGACATCCAGTAGTGGTTATGATGGATGTTTTATCTTGCAATTTGCAAAACTATTGGAATAATCCAACATACAAAAACTGGGTCTCTATGTTGAATTCTGCATTTACATTAATTTCAAAACCAGAACTACTCCCTCAATTATTTTAAGATGACACAATCATTAGAAATATCAGTATCATCATTTTTACCCCAACATTTTATTAGAATGCATTGCAGATATTTTGGGGAGTTGATATATTCTCAGTTAATATTATTTACTTTTTGTTGTCTGAAGCTCCTCCTTCCCTTTCACCACTACCAAATACCGGTCACTAAACAAGTGAAGTTGCTTCAAGGTGATAATCAGCAGGAGGACAAATAAACCTAATGTTACAGTGGTGGAGTAAAGCTGGCTCACAGCATTTAATTAATTTTGGTAGCTTGTAATCAGCCATTGTATCAATATTTGCACCATGGAATCAGCAAATACTATAAGGACTTTTAAAGAAAAGCAAAAAGTTGAGTTAGCTGGTTATTAAACATTTGCCTCCATCTCTTAATCACCTCAAGGAAAAAAAGAAAGTTCCCCTGGGCAAACCTTGTGGCAAGCAATGGGCTGTTGGGTGTGTGGATGTTTATCAATGTGCCACCAACACTTAGAGTTAACTTCTTGGAGGAATCAACTAATTATAAAAAGGTCACCTAGGAGACAAGCCGTAGTTCATTCAGAAAGATTCTGTCTTGCTGATCAGTTGCCCTCTAGGATATGTAGCCTAGAACTTGAGCCCTAGAGATCAGTGAGACAGAGCTTGATGAAATTGGTGTAAATTCTGAACCTACCAATTCCTAGCTATGGTACTTTGAGAAGGTTACTTGCTGTCTTCAATTCTGTGTCCCTATTTGTAATAATGTAAACAAGAAAATTCCTTACTCAATGTATTTTTTTAAAGAAGGAATAATAAATTTCATATACCATGAGGGTTCTAAATTACCTACACTCTAAATATTAGTTTCTTTTATTAGGCTATTTTAAGCTAGTTGAGTTTAATACAATGTCTTTTATTTCTTTTTTTTTCTCTAGTGCTTGTTACCAGGTTTTCTCATTTCTTGTAATCTCAGATCCACAAAGTTAACCTTTATATCTGCATTGATCATTTCTACTTTTCTGAGTTTTTATGTCAAATTGTCAAATAGGCCACATCCTGACAGAGTTGAAACCCTAGAGAACATTAATAGGACCAAAAGATTTCTATAATTTGTATGTGCACAGTGAATTTTATTAAAAAATGAATAAATAATAATAATTATTCCTTTGGGCTTATCTTATTCCCCTTCCTTTATATTTATTTTGATATATTTGAATTTTATTCTTTTTCATGTGTATAAATATGAGCACGTATAAGGTAGGAGCACATATCATTTGAAAAAAACTTTTTATTTAGTTTACTTGAAACTGTCAAATATGATTAAATATGATTAAAGGATGTGAGGTTTTATGCTCATCAAAACAATGCATAGACTAAAGCAAATTGACAAATAGCATAAAGCTAAAGATGGTTGCATCAAATAAGCTTTAAAAATGTAATTCATTGTTAAAAACGTTTCCTGTCCTTTTGATTGCAAGTTTTCAACTTATAGGTCTTAAATTTCATAACGCCTTTTTATATTTTCATGTATTATCAATCTACACTTTATGTCTATAGTCTGAATATATTCTGCCTTTCCTTAGGTTTTATTCTGTTATTATATTTGACCTATCAAACACTATCTGAATTTTAATCTTTTTTCATAAAAGACATAGGCTTTTTGATTGAGGTGATTGAGATTTTGAGGAGGGCTGTGGGTGGGAAATGAGAAGTATTTTGACACAAAGGCCCATGAGCACCTGTAGTCCTTCTTTTGCCAGGACAGACTTTATCAGGAAAATCTAGAACTTCAATTTTCCCATCCTGAGGTAAAATCTATGTAAAGGAAAAATGTTTTACATTGCTCGGTGTTGTGCAAACTTTCAGCATGAAATATTTCTCGTACCAACTCACACACAAAAAAAGAGGACAAAGTTAAACTTCTATTAATCTCCAAAGTCTAATTCAAACTTATACTTTCCTGGACCTCCCAAACACAAGTAAATAAAGCAAATGCACCCTAAAGTCATCATAACTGAAACTTTGGCAAAAACAGATAAGCACAGTAAAGAGATAGTTCTTTCAAAGCCAGCATCTATACCTAAGAGCTGCATCTCTGCTGAGCAGGATGAAATGTAGTATGCGATGCTTGTGTTGTATTTTCTTGTTATTGGAATTGGCATAGAGAGAGTAGGCAGAGTAATTTATCTAATGAAGTTAAAGTAATGAATCAGGTTCCAGAGGCCAATAAATGACCACTGAAAATGAGCAAAGGTTTGGAGAGTGATGTGAATTCTTTCAGGTCATGGGCTTCATTTTAGCAGATCAAAAAGCAATACTTGATAGAAAAAATAATATTCATACTTAATAGAAATGGCGAGGAGCATTTTTATGATTTATGAAAAACATAAGTCAGTTTCATAAGTAGACTATTATATGAGGAATCCAAAAAAATCCTATCACAAAGCTTATATATTACATAATGCATACAAAGTATTGTAATAATTGAAACTTTCCATAGTAATAAGTTTCTCGATCAGAATAGATAAATGAGCACATGTCTAATTTTTACAGAAAAATAGAACTGCAGAATGTATTTTGAAATAGTTTAAATATTTTATAATTTTTCTGTATTGGCCAGGATTTAATATTTTGAGAACCAGTTCCAAATTTGAATTAATTAAAATTGTTATTTTAATTTTCCACATCTGTAATAAATTTATAACATTTAATGAATTTTTAAAATTTTAAAACATCGACTTTCAGCCATTTTGAGTATAAGAACCTATTTTTATATTACGGTTAAACAATTTCAATGGAATTAATTAATTATACATTCAGTATCTGCTGATTGAAGAAAATATAATAAAAAAATTAGAGTGACTTCAGTATATCTTTAAATCCCTCTGTATTTTACATAGCCAATATTTTTGAAAACTAATATTCTATCTATATAGAAAGTTGAGTGCATTTATGGGCCTTCTACTTTGTAACTTCTCAGGAACTCATGGCCTAGATATGGTAAGAAATTTGTTAAAGTGAGTCCTATAAAACAGATAACTATTTAAATGGTAGGAGAATGTTTAATATAAGTGATTCAAATATGTGATAGTCATATTATTTTTGATCAATAGCAAATTTTCTAATTTAGTTTTGTGTATACCCCAAAATTGTGCCACAAAATGAAAACAGACTTACTTAGTTTTTGCTATTGATATATGGGTGCTATTTAGATTAAAGTACTTATGATTTATAAAAAGCCTAATTTATTTATAAATGCTATATAAATCACTCTCTCTCTTAAACGCGCCAATTTAATTTTCTGAGTGCTAAATTCTTCTATAGTATGTGAGGTGTTCTTTAGACAATTGTGGAATATTTTGATTGAAATAACACTTTTAAGATAAGAAATCTAGAAAAAAATTAAATAAATATTCTCATCATATTTCTGTAAACCTGAAAATTGGCATTGATTTTAACTCTGGCTTATTTTTTTTTTTAAAGTAACAATTTACACTGCTCTGCATGTAACACAGATTCTTACACTGAGAATTTAACTAATTTACACATTTGATGTAAGTGTGAATTAAATATCAGGATATAGCTTTCTGGTTATCTGCAACCAAAGTAAAATTGTTATATTTCAATGCATCTTTTCTCTAATATGTATATTTAAACAATTTAAAATATACATTTATAAACAGCATTAAAATAATTAAAATAATGAAACACTTAATGATTTGAAAAGTAATTATGCATTTGTTTTTGTTTTGTTGCTGTTATTGCTATCATTACATACCCTCCGTCACTTTTTTCAGAGTTCTTTCCTGAAATTCAACAAAGATATTTTGAACCTTCCTACTCAAGTCAACTGGCCCCTCCTTATCAGGCTTGATTCCCTTCATGCATGGCAGTTCCAAATTCCATGCTAGTTGAATAATAAAATGAAAACATTCACAAAATCAGAAGACTCAAATTATTTTACAGTCACCTGTAAAAAGCAGAAATTACTCTTTCGGCAAATCTTGTAATGAAGTCTACCTTATTTTTAACTTCTACAACATTCATTTTGTTTCGTACATACTGATTTGCTTTTTGTTCCAATGACTTCACATTTTCTCACATTCTTTCTCTAAAAAAATTATAAAATCTTTTAAGGACACATGTTACACTTTTCATGTTCCACAGCACAACACCACAACACCACACATGATACTAAATAATAGTTTTTGAGTATTGGTTTACAATTGAGAAACCTAAATTATATATTCAGAAAGCACTTCATGTTGATAATTTATATTTTCATGTATGCAAAAAGCTGCAGTAATTATTACAGACTTTCATCGGTTTTCAATAATCATGGTGAAGCAGAAATCAACTTGATATATTTTCTTAAAGTTCTGACAAGAGCATTTTCCATTAAGAAAATGGACAGAAGATGTGAATAGATAGTTCTCCGAAGAGGAAATACAGATGACCAATAGACACATGAAAAGATGCTCAAGGTCACTCACTAATCATCAGAGAAATGCACATGAAAACCACAAAGAGATATCACCTCACACCTGTGAGAATGGCTTTTCTAAGTAAATCAAAAACAGCAAGTGTTGGGCAGGATGTGGAGAAAAGGGGACCCTCATACATTGTTGATGGGATTGCAGATTGGTACAGCTATGGTAGAAAACAATCTAGAGGCTCCTCAAAAAATTAATAATAGTCAATTAAAATCCTTTGACCTGAAATTGCATTTCCGGGTATTTGTCCAGAGAAAACCAGAACAAAAATTTGTAAAGATCTATACATCCCTATGTTCGTGGCAACACTATGTGCAATAGCCAAGATATGGAAGCAACTTAAATGCCCATCAACAGACAATGGGATAAAGAAATTATAGTTCAAATATACAATGGAATATAAGCCATTAAAAATGAAATCCTATCATTTGCAATGACATGGATGGACGTAGAGGTTATTATGTTGAACGAAATAAGACAGAGAAAGATAAATACCACATGATTTCACTTAAATGCAGACTCTAAGGAACAAAAAGAACAAACTATTTGAAAACAGACCCACAAATATAGAGGCCAATTGGGTGAGGGCAGAAGAATGGGGAGGAGGAGGGTGCTGGGAGAAAGTGGTGAAGAGTTAAAGAAGTACAAATTAGTAGTTGATAGAGGGTCACAGCGATGGGGAGCATGACATAGAGAATGCAGACAGCAGTAAGATAATGGCTATGTGTACAGCCAGAGGGAAGACAGAGTAATCTGAGGGATTGTTTCATATACTATATAAATGTCTAACCAATACGCTGTATACTTGAAACTAATAAAGAAAAAAAGTTTTAAAAAATAATTATGCATTCAGTGGTTAACATTTAAAGAGTGAGCCTGAGTCTATGCTTTTTTGTCCCTTGTTATCTAAGTCATGGCTTCTATAACCAGACCTCTGACTCCTGTTTGAGAAGTTTTCTTACATATCGCAATCAGTTTCATTTTACTGAACTGGAATTTTAATAAACCCTGTCTGCACATTTATATAGGTAAACTGGAGTGTAAATCGAAATAAAATATTTTAGTGAGGTTGATAGTTAGAATTTAATGGATGCATTTTACTCAATAGAGGTATCACTGTTAAATTATTTTGATAAATGTTTTAACTCTTCTCATTTTATATACATTTTTATACCTTTACTCTTACTAGTCTTTTATTAGGGAGCTATAGTAAAATACACATAAAAATTTTTAAAAACTTCTACTTTGAATAGTAACATTGTGAAGGAATTAAAATAATTTATGATGAAAAGAAAACCTTAAATGTATAGGTTGATAAAGTACATATTTCAAATGTATTGATTTATTTAACATAAATTCATGATATTCACATTAGTTTTCAATTAGATTATACCCTTTGTGTTGATTTGTTTGATGATTTGCCTAATAATTATATTTTATTTCTTTTGCAGCAGATGTGTCATCACCTTTAGGTAGGAACGATAATATAAACTGTTTAAAAAAGTTGTTAATACAAGGAAAAGGAAAAGATGGTCAATCTGTGACATCTCTCAAAATAGAGAAGATGAAATTTTTCATACAGTTTCATATTAGCAATAGTCATTTTAACCATGACTTCAATTGATATATATGGACTAGCTAATTTCAAATTAAGTATTTAAAATCTTAATAAACTTAAAAAAAATGTTTTCAGTAAACATTATACTCATAATCTATTTGATGTCCATTGTATTATATTTTTCTAGGAAAAGCAGTGGAAATATTTTTACATGTTAAGATAAATGAAAGAAAGACACTGATTAATGTGTAAACTGATTCAATGATCTGTAATTAAAAAGGAGAAATATTTGCTCTCAATAGAGCATGATGTTCCTTTGCTTATTATCATCCTATATTTAGTCTAATATTTGCATGACTTTATAAACAAATTATCATTGATTCAAAGAAACAACAAAATGTATTGCTGTCAAAATGTTATTTCTTCATCAGTGAAGCCAACATATTCTAATTGTGAAATATTAACTCACCCTTCCATAATTGCCTTTAATTTTCCAAAGACAGTATTTAAACAGATGTAAACAATCCTTTTTATCTTTTCTTATTAATTCACAAGATAAGTAAAAATAGATATTTGCTAGACTTTTCATTTTCATTGCGATATGAAATATAATTTGAATGTCTCTTTGAATAACTTGTTTCCTTGGAGATTATTTATTAGAGGAGATGGCATGGTAAGTACATGGGTTTAATAACTTTCAAGCCTCATACTATTAGGATTTTTATGTGTCTGTATTATCACTATTTTTCTTTTTAAATGTTAATGCCTTTGGGAAGTAAAGATTAGAAATGAATTTTCAAAGGATTTAAGAGTTTCAACATTTCTTAGAAATTTAGATGGTATCAGCATACAAATAAACTATTAAGTAACTTGGAACAAGTCAGCATAATGATCATAAATCCAGAACTAAAATTGTTGCTTGGGTCCCACTCAATGCTAAAAATGAGGTAATAAGCCACATTTCATTATTTAAATATTTTTCCTTTGTAATTAATGTCAAAGTTTTTGTTAAAGTAATACACAGCTACTCTTATATTTTATAATAGTTAGAACATAGGTAAAAAATCTCTCAAGAACTAGGTCAGATATTTGTTCTGTCTTTTATAAACCCATCCATATCTGAAATCCCTTCTCTCTCTCTCTCTCTCTCTCTCTCTCTCTCTCTCTCTCTCTCTCTCTCTCTCTCTCTCTCATATACTATTCTATATACAGTTTTTTCTTTTGGTTATAGGACTTATAATCATCTTATATTCTACATAATATACCTATTTATTAAGTTTATTGTTTATTGACTACTTCTATAATGTAAGCTTTTTAAGGAAAGGCATTTTTCTAAACATGTTCAGTGATTCTGAAATAATTTGACATCCATATGCAAAAAAATAAAAGAAGAGTTCTCCATCTCTTGCATTATATAGAAAAATTAACTCAAAATGGATTATAATCCTAAATGAAAACCTAAAACTATAAAACTAGAAGAAAAAATAAGAGAGAAATCTTCATGATCTCAGGTTGGGCAAAATTTTTTATGTTCTACATGAAAAGTGTGACCTATATCAGAATAAACAACATGATAGATAAAACTTCATCACAATTATAGAATTATATTCCTCAAAATATACTGTTACATAAAAGACAAAATATAGACTAGGAGAATGTATTTGCAAAATATATATCTGTTGAAGAACTGATATCCAGAATCAATATAGAAACCACAAACCTCAATTTTAATAAAACATCCTAGTGGAAAAAAAGATAGGCAACAGTTTTGACACTTCACAAAAGAAACAGATGAAGAGATATTCAACATCATTGGGATCAGTAAAATGTAAATAAAAACCACAATGAGATACCATTACACATCATCACTATGGAATATAAAGAAAATGACATATACCAAGTTTTGGTGACGCTGCAGACAATTAGAACAGTAATATATTGTTAGTGTGGATTAAAAATGGAGCAGCCATTTGAGCAAACATTTTACAGTCTTATAAAAGTAAAAATACTCAGGAAAATCCAATTAAAGCCAGAATGTGATACCAGGACAAAACTACCAAACTGGTAAAGCTGAAAAAGAAGGAAAATGCCAAACGCTGGTAAAGACTTCAGGCAACAGGCACTCTCAAGTATTCCTGCTGGCCTATCTGTGAGTAAAAGCACTTAAGGATCAACTATCAAGAACATAGGCATGTCCTATGACCCAGTAATTTTATTCCTAGGTTTATGGCCAATGGAAAAGTGTAGAGACAATCACTGCAAGAAAGGTACAAGAATATTCATAGAAGCTGTATACGTAATAGCACAAGCCCGAACTACCCAATGTTCATCAGAAGTGCAGTAGATAAATACAACATAGTGTATTCACTAAATTTGATTTCGTCAAAATTCATTGTTGTTTATGATAAATTATCTTTTCCGTATGTTTGTTACACTTCATTTAAGAGTTAAAAATCCATGTTAATAAAACCATATCATTTTTTTAAAAAAATAAACACATAATTACTATTTGACCCAGAAATCTTACTCTTATATATTGACCCTAATGAAATAAAAATTAATATTCACAGAGAACCTTTTCACAAGTGTTTATAGTGACTTCATTCATATTTGCCAAAAAATGGAAAACCCCAATGTCCTTCAATGCGTGGGTGAATAAATTGCTGTACATTCAAATAGTGGAATACTATTCATCAGTACAAAGGAATAAAGTACTGATATGCTTAATATCCTGGATAATACCAATATTTTCTGCTAATTTAAGTAAGCGAGTTTCAGAAGGCAATGTAAGAATGATTTTATTTAAACACTTTCTGGGAGAGCAGAACGACAGGGGCAGGAAACATCAGCAATTGTCATAAGAAAGGTGGGCAATCACTTTTGCACAGCAAATTACCATAATGAGCCAACAGCTGAGAGAAGCCTGAGTAATAAAATATTTGCTATCATCATGATTGTTGTCCCATCGTGTTAATGTAATGGTCTCGTTTTACATAGGCATGTTACAAACATCATAATGTGTTTTATTGAAAGTTAAAGCTAAAGACAATATTTAGAGACTCAAACTTTAATATTAGCTAACAATGTTTTAATGTGTGTGTGTGTGTTTTGTATACATAATATGGAACTATTTTGTTTTCTTCTCACGTATTATGGCTAATCCTCATTCCTGGACAATGAATTGAGCATGTCTGATATCACCTTTTTTAATAGAGTTCCATTTCAGTGTACTCTGGAAAGGCTATCAGGCAGATGCTATGTCTGTGAATAGGCCTCTTAGATCCTCTGTCTAAATCAGCACAAAAGAATGATCAAAGATGAAAACAAACCATTTGTAGATACAAAAAATGAATTTTATAGACCCCTATAACATCACTCAGTTACTCACCTCTCAGCAGTCTTTTAAGAATTATTAGGTCATTATGAAGTTTCAAAAAATCTCTCAGGAAAAATAGAACTTTTCAATTTTGCAGCATAGGTTAGATTTTTTTTTTTTTAAATAAATATCTTCAAATGATCCCTCATGATGGTTGTAAGTAAAAAATTTAATTAACACTAAAGCTAGAGTTCAAGAGATTTTGCTTGCCTGGGATTTTGGTTATCATAAATTTTATCATTAAAATTTTACCCTTAGAAAAACCTCATATAAAACAGAAAGCTGGTATTTGAAATTCAGGGGAAAAGTCCATTATTTATTTGGGTAGTTGTATTTGAGAGAAAACTCCACAAGTGTGCAAATCCAAAAAATACCATTTACTTGAAAATGGGAGACATAAAATAGCTATCCTATTTTGACTTTTAATAGGCCTACTTATAATACATTGAAATTTAGTCAGGGTATACTATTATTTGATAAAAATATATGTAGTTCAGAGTCAAAATAAAAATAGAATTGTGAGGTTAGCAAACTTCTTCCATAGGAATACATTTTTAAGCATTTTACCGATATCTTTTTATTCAAAGAGGCAATATGCTAATAGTGCGCGAAGGTTTTAGTGTCACCTTTTCTTTAAAGCTAATTCCACAAAATTTTCTGAAAGGTAACATTTTGTTATTCTATATCAACACTTCTCTGGGTGTTCTGTAACTTGAATTTAAATAATAAGTATTTAATTTGACTTTTCAGTATTTTTGTAGTAGTGTACTTTTGCTCAATTATAAAATGCCTTAGTAAGAACTTGACTGTTTTTAGTGACAGAATAGGAATTATAAAACAGAGAGAAGACACTCATTTATTGCTGGTGGAAATGTAAAATGGTACGGCCACTTTGGAAGATAGTTTGGCAATTTCTCACAATCTAAACATAGTCTAAACATTAGTATTTAGTGCAAATACTAGACAGTTTAGTAACTGTGCTCCTAAGTATTCGCCCAACTGGTTTGAATACATATCCACACAAAAACCTGCATGTTTATAACAGCTGTATGTATAATTGCCTCAAACTAGAAACAACTATGTCTTTATTAGATGAAAGGATAAACCATCTATGATATATCTATTCAATGAAATATAATTTATACAAAAAAGGAAATAGGCTATTCAGCCACAAAGGTACTTGGATCAACCTTAAATACTTATTGGAAGTAAAAGAAGCTAGTTTGAAATGCTACATACTGTAAGATTTCAATTGTATTGTGTTCTGGCAAAGGTAAATCTGTTTTAAAAAATCAGAGGCTGTCAAAGGTTGCGGGGGGGGGCTGTTTTAATAGGTAAGGCATATGGAATTTAATTTTTGTGTGTGGCGAAACTTTTGTATGACACTGTAATGGTGGATGCATATTATGCATTTGTCAAAACCCATAGAATTTTACAGCACAAAGAGTGAACCTTACGGTATGCAATTAAAAAAAAAATCATTTAAGTCATCAAGGATAACAGTTTGGAATCCACAATGTGACAAAACAATCTAACCTATTACAAATTATGAAATGACTTCACTGAAAGGATGAGAGGAAAAGATATAGTTCTAAGTAATATTGGAAATGAGTGGAATCTATAAGACTAAATGTAAAATAAATTGTACTGTAGTCTAGTTGATAATGTTTCTCACAGGGTATGAGTTAACAATTGTGATACCATAACCTGAAATTAAACAATGTAACAAATGTTCGGTAGATGGTGGGAGCCTGTTTTCTCAGTGTTGGAGTAGGAGGTTACAGATAAGCAAAAAGAGGAAGCTAGAATGATCCATGTGGTAATGGATTTGAGTGGGAGACATCAGTATGAACTCATCTTAATATATAGATAATTACATATAGATATAGTCATAGATATTTGTATATTCATGTTAGTATACATACATATATTCCCCTCCTCTGTTAGCTGAGAGGGCCTAGAATCAATTACACTCCCTCCAGTAGCAATGATTACACTTATCACCTCGAACTTGGTGTCTAATATCATTATCCAATAAAAGGAAACAGGACTTTTGGAAGAATGGATGATTCTAGGACTGGGCAGGAAATACACAAGATGAGCCTGGAATAACTTTTAGTGTCAAAAAGAGTATCTATGTGTAGATACTCTGGCCTCGAGAAGGTGAAATGTAATTAACTCTGCGTACCTTAAATATTGTTTGCAGGTAGTAACTTCTTCCAAAGAATACAGTTTGGAAGGAGGTAGAGGAGAGTAATTTCTCAATGAATAAATTTGATTGACCCTACTTCAGCCAGATGATCAAGGATCATAATGATGTCATGTTGATAGTATGTACTTTGATATCATGTGATAGTTATGGGACTATCTCTGTGGTAACTGTGCAGACAGCTCTGTTCTCAGACTTCTCTTTCCTTTTGTCTCCACACCTATCTGAAGCCTTGTCTAGTTGTCTCATACGCAGGGATGTGTAAGTCGTCTTCTCACTTTCCTCTCTAGTTATTCTTACCTGAAGCATTAGTCTGTTACAGATTATTCAGTTTGTTTCCCAAAACAGAGATTCTAGCTCTTAAAAAAAAAAAAAGAAATCATTTACTAATGTATATTCCACATGAAAAGCATACCAGCCCTAAGCACATACTGTATAGACTATAACAATGAGCACATCTGTGTAACCAATGCACAGCCCAGAAACAGGATCTTTTCAGCAGCACTTAATTTTCCCTTACACACTCTCGAAATTTTTTAATCTAACATTTCCACTCAATTTCTTTGAGTTCTACTTATGTTCAAATTTAGGGAATTTTGAAAAGGAAGTATTTACGTGGGTATATGAGTAAACTTATACAGTATGTATGCATCCCGTGCATAGCTGACTATTCAACATTATGTCAGTGAGATTCATTGGAGTGGTTGTACAAAGTGTTAGTGTATTCATTTTTATTGCTGCATAGTATTTAGATGTGTGAATATATAAGAGGTTACTTATTCATTATATTATTAGTGGATACCTGGGTTGTGTCCACATCGGTGCTGTGAAAATTCATGAACATGTCTCTACACATAGTATGACTTCCTTTCAACCTTTTGGAGCTACTACCTAGAATCATTCTTCCAGAGGAACACCCTTCAGCCCTCCTGCACTGACTTTAATACAGGGTTTCAGGAGGCAAATTAACTCAGTTTCTCTTTACTTGTCTTTGGTGGGGAGCAGACAGTATATTGTGCTTTTATTTTCAAAGACTTTTTTTTCTGGATATAGAATCCTAAGCCTCATCGTATTATTGACATCCTTAGATATTTTAACAAGTCTCTAATAAAAGAAATGATATTCTCAAATAAGCTAGCATTTATTACTAATATAAAATGAACTTTTTTTTTGATATTCCAAGCCTTAGAGACTGGATGATAATAGCTAGAATTTACTTTTTAGTCTGGGCCTGTATAAATAATTACTTTGTTAAAATAAACTTGTCCTAAAATATCACTTCTGGCAAAACTTTAGAAATTAATTAGATTATTATGGTTTGATTTTGCAAATTGAGTTATATTCAGTTAAGTATTAACTTGAATTTTGTTCTTTGTGTCATGCTTAGTGCATTTTAGTTATGGCTTATATAACATAATTAAAAATTTCAGGGAAGTAGAAACCTGTATTTTTGTTTGATAATTTGCTTCTTCATATCAAATTATTTAAATAGCTTTTCTTTGTTGTTGTAAAGTTGAATTAAAAAGTATTAAAATTTTCTCTTAAATTTCAAAAGGTTATTTTATGCAAATTAACTTTATTCTATACAGTGTTCTATAAAGAAATTCAACAAATCAGAACTTTACTTTTCATATGAGCATATTAAATCCTACAGACCCAAAATTGTATGTTATCAATTTAGAACATTCTTTTGTATTAAAGTACTATACCAAGAGAAAGGAAGATAGGAAGGTAAGAAAACTTTGTATTTAGTCTGGACTCTTGATTTCTTGTTACAAAATCCAAATTAAACCTAATATTATATTTAAAAAAATATAAACCCATTTGTTTACCTGAGTGTGTTATGGGAAATGATAGGTGGATTTAACTTTAGGTATGGTTGAAACCCATGTGTCTAAACATTGTAAATATCTTTTTCTCTTTTTTTTGATCCATACCTCTTTCTGAATGTTGCCTTCCTTCATAAAAGCTGGCTTGCTTTTTATAACTTCTAAACCAGAAAAAAGACTCATCTATAGCTAAAAAAATATTTAGGCACTTTAATGCCCTAACTCATCATCTCTAGACTAATTACTGTTATTTAAGTGGAGTATGCTATTGTTCCAGATTTGGCCATAAGTCTACTTCTGTTCTAAATCTGTCCAATGTCCATTTCTTGGTTGGCAAACCAAGATGGGATCACTTGGTTGGAGTAAGAAAGAACCAGTTCCTCATATAAAAAAGGGAGGTTTTTCTCAAATAATCAAGAAAAAGAAGTACATATAATTTGACATATAACTACCAATTATGATATTTTGCTTCAAGAATTACACTATGGTAGGTTACTCTTCCTACATTTAGGAAAGTTTTATGAGAAATGGAAATTATTTAAAATGATGGTAATTTCAAGTGGATCGTCTAGTGACAATATCACTAATGCTTGAATAGTAACTTTTCACATTTTTCCGTATTTTATTCTCTTTTATCCATTTCTCACAGTATCTTTTCTTCCCCATTATTATAATAAATCTCAAGAGGAAGCTTGATAAATTTATCAGAGGCATACCTTATTTTACTGTGCTGTGCTTCATTGCACTTGACAGATGTTGCATTTTTTACAAATTCACGTCAAGATCCTCCATCAGCAAAAAGATTGCAACTTGCTTTGTAATACTTGTTTTATTGTGGAGGTCTGGAATCAACCCACAGTCTCTCTGGGATAGTCCTGTATGCGTTACTAAACATTGACTATAAGAAACTAACTACTTACTACCCAGAGCTTTAAAAATAGAGTCCTACCTGGCAAAAGTACTAAGATATGATGACATCTGTTGGTATGCCGCACAATGGATATAATTTCATTACTCATTCTCAGTTTTGCCTGAGACAAAAGTTGTCAATACCACAGGTAGGTATTTTTTCCCATCCTTTAATTTTGCTAATGACAGATATGTAAAGGTGATAAAGAGGAGAGGCTAGTGGTAAGTAGGCATGGTAAACAAGCACTAAAGATAATGTCTAGCAACAGTATGTGGAAGATTGACACAGGAGAGCAACAGAGGTCTTGTGCCCGCCCTCATAAAACCTTTCAGAAAAATACTGCTGTAGAAGTCAGTTTACCCTTAATAATGACCTTTAAGGACGTACAGTGACAGGAGTCGATAGAATGGATTAAATAAGGCTGTCATCTCTGATGGCATTTTTCTGCAAACTTGCTTTTGATGGTGAAGAATTTTATTAACTTATTATTTTGGCATTCACATTTGCTGATAGAACTTCTATAAGAGCTGTGATATAGTATGCACCAGGAACTTTTGTAATGAAAAGGGGCAATTTCCCATATCAAAAAGATGTATAGTAAGAAAATTGACTTGGAGTAACACATTTAACTTTGCGGGTTAGCAATGCTGGATATTTATATTTAAATCTGAAAGATACGTATATAACTTAAGTTTATTAATTTAAAATGTAAAAGATTTTTACTTAAAAAATAAATTTTAAGTTAAGAAAACATTTTTTTTTCATAGGAAGCTGTTTATTTTTATTGGCTTAAAGCATTTAAAAATAGGTGGGAAATATATGAATGGATAGAATTTGAATTCGATTTTACCATCCCATATTATAGTTGTGATTTCTAGAACATTATTTCCGAAGTCAAATAAATCAAAATTTTCTTTGTATATTATAATGTGCATGGTTTTTATCACCAATTTATGAAGTATAATTGCTAAAGCATCAAGAATTTTATATATTTATAGCTGAAAAAAGTATATTAATAGTCTATGTATATGAAGAAATGAATAGGAGTAAAGTTGTAAAAAAATAACTAATATGAGTCTAAAGATCTAGTATATAAAGTTACATACACACCTACAAAAATGTTACACAAAAGTATGATCCACATCCTAAAATCCATAGAATATTTTTCTGACTCCCCAGAACCTTGTAAGTAGTATTCACCTAAAAGTTTTTCACAGGGAAATTCACACACAAAAAAAATTAATTAAATTTTAAAGTATACCTAAATTCAGAATTTTTTTAATATAGTATTCTTATTGAGAACTGAATGTATATTAAAGGCTTTACATACATTATCTATTAATCTTAACTTCAAAGTGAAGAATTAAAATTTTCATTTCAATCTTTAATTCTGAGAAAAGGAAATGGAAGTTTAGATAAACTAAACAATTTCCCCAACAAAAAGCGAAGTTGTGAACATTAAAATAGGAGGAAAAGAAGACAAGTGGGGGCTGCCGAAAACCAACTCAAGAAAATGTTCAATGAGAAGCTAATGATAAACTGTGTCACAGGTGCTAGTATGTGGATGAAGGTTAAAACTAGGAAATGAATAATGGATTTAGTGACATAACATGGCTATCATTATTGACTTCGGTAAGTGCAGTTTTGGTGGAATGATAGGAAAATGTATGATAGGAGAGGATTCAAGAGACATGAGTTGGAGGAAAATTGAAGACAGTAAATATATACAACTCTTTCAAAAAGTTTTTCTGCAAAGAAGAACTAGAGGGTAAAGTCAGGTCAAGAAAAATTTTCTTTTTTGTTTTAATCATTTCTTTTCCTCTAAAATTAGAAAAATTAAAGATTCAGAAGGAACAAAGAAGACATTTCCTTGAATAATTAGGAAGACATGGAACCTGGTAACCAGGGAAGATATTTGTCTTTACTAGAAACATAGGCAATCTGTCCTTTTAAAAAAATCCAAGAAAAGCTGTGGGTTTAGGTAGCTACATAGGATGTGCTGGTAGAAACTTGCAAATTATCTCCTATGATTGTTTCATTTTTCTTAGTAACTTAGGAAATGAGGTCATCCATTGCAAGGATATTGGAAGAGGGTTTGAGAAGGTGATTTTATGTGAAACTGCCATACAGATTAATTAGAGAATGGATAGAAAAGATGGAGTAATGTGACTGCTTATTAGCATTATGGGTTCACTTGAGAGTCAGAGGCATGATCAACAGCAAGGTAGTATATCTTTTTCTAGACACATTCTGCTGCATTTTCTGTTGTACTCTGTATATTATCTCTAGATAATACTCAAGAGAAACGTACTCAATTACTATGTCAAAACCACTTGATCCCCCAAAGAAAACCACGATTTCCATTCAGGTTATACCTTAATCATGGCTTAAATTTGAACACAAAGCCTGGAGTCCTGTTGTTCTGCTTTTTTGGAGTATATATGAATATATGATCATTTAACTCTTATTTTCAGCTCTCTTGAGTTGAAGTAATTGATTTAAATTTGTAATAAAAAATATTTCTTCATAAATGTTTATTTTAATTTGAAATTTAAAAGACAGTGTTGTTCGTTTTGTCCTTAGCAAGAACAATTCTTGAGGTATTCCTAGATTTCAAGCTCTAATGATATAGTAGAAATAATAATTTCCCAGAACAGAAGCCAAAAAGTAGAAGCTGACAGAAATGACAGGAACAGGCATCTACAGTTGTAAAATGGGAATGAACACTCTGACTTGTAAGTAACATAGGAGTTTTCAGCCAACAATTCCGTATCCATCACTAGAGATGAAATAAAAAGTTTGCCAAAAAGTTCATCGCTTAAAACCTGCATTTTGACTGAACAGATAATTCAAAGCTCTTAAGGAGATAACTTTAAGGAGATAAAGCATCTTGGGGGGGGGGGCTGAGATTTTGAGTAATGGCCATATAATAGAAATACTGTTATCTCGACATTCCTAAATTGTGTCATATGCATAAAAATACATTCAATAACTATTTTAACTCCAAAAAGAAATTGCAATATTTTCCCTTCCCAAGATTTCGTTTTTAATTGAAATAGTTGGGGGACTATGGCTATCCAAGAGGCCTGTGTTGGGAAAGTTGCGAGTTAAATGAAATTCTTGACAACTGGTTGTCCGGGAATTTTCTTGATGTATTAGCTTTCTGAAACCTGTGTAATGAAGTTATTTATCCTGTTATCTAAAAGGTTAAGTACTAAGGGGTGTACTTCTCTCTTGTCTCTGTTATTTTTAAACTTGGCATTTCACTTTTCGTTATAAACTCATAACTCCTCTTTCTCTATTCATTCACACTAACTCTAAGGTCAGGAACATTGCCCATCAACTATAATAATTTTCAGAAGTCACTCACAGAGTCTAAATTACGTTTTTACTTTTTTCCTTGCTCCTTTTAAGATACTGAATAGCTTTACTATGTGATGCACTCCTTGAGTTACTTTGATAGTCCTTTTATTCTAAGCAAAGCTTACAGCTGTATTATCATTTAGCCAAGCAGTGACTCTGTCTTTATATATTCCTCTTATTCTGTTATTCATAGAGCACAAAATTTGGCATGCACCTCATTAGAAAGGAGAAAAAAAGTCTGTAAAATGCTGATACAACATTATGTTATAATCATCGAAATCTAAGGAAATTAAGTCTGTAATAATATTAGTCTTGAATTTACAATGTCCCATAATTTATGAATGCCTATTATAGACTTACATAATCGCCTGTACATTTCAGAAAGCTAACATAAAACTGTGAAAACAAAGAGAAGCATACAAATACATCAACCCTTACTTAATTTGCAAGGCACGTTAGATATACTTACAAATATTTTAAATGAAATTTGTTGGGAGGAATATGCTTCCCAAAGTAATTTTCACAAGTGCTTTTTAATAAAAATAATATTATGAAGGATTTATAATACTATAGCATTAATTATTTTATGATACGTTTGCTATGTCAAAGCCATCAAATAATTATATCTTCATCTTTATAATATCACACCAAGCTATATTACCTATCAGCTTTTAAATGCTGTCCAACATTCAGACTAAGAGCTCTATATGGAAAACTCCTACTGGAGTTCCAGGAGAGGAAGTGGGACAAACACTCTCTATTTTCAGATTCTCTTCTAACGTATCTGGATTCCTATAGCAGTGCTCCCATCTGTGAGGCACCTCACAGCTTCCGAAGGAGTCAGGAGGATTCATCTAATTCTATCTAGGTGTGGATCCTCTAAACCTCTCTAAGATCCTTGGGTAGCGTAGGAATGGATTTCCTTTTTTCCTCATGGGAAACTGAAATATGCGGCCTCCCACTTCCTGCCACATACTATGGTAAATTTTGATAATCTCAATGCTCTAGACTTTCAGTGTTGATTATTTGAAATCCACTAGTTTATTCTTTATTTAAGAAAGGTTCTTGAAAATTAAAATATTGGTTTTGAAACTGTTTTCCCCAGAATTGGAAATTAACACTACATTCTGTATTATCTGTCCCTGGTTTGACCTGGCTGGACCTAGCTGTCTTCTTGAGGTATGACTGTCACTGTTTTGATAGAAGAACAGCCAAAACAGGAAACTAAACTAAAAAATTCAAATAATTCAATTACAGCTAAAAAGAACATACATCTTACTTTACCTATATATTAAAACATGATACATCTGCTGTTGGTTAAAATTCATTATTACTTGCTATTCCAAATTTTGCCAAAAAAATTGTGTAAAGATACATTTTTAAAGGAATTATTCCCTAATCAAATATTTTGTTTAGATTAAAGAAAATTCTCCTTAAACCACATAAATAGTTGCAAGTTTCCTTTTGGCTAGCTATTTCAAACAAACTTTTCTAGATAGCTACTTGGAATAATTCTGAAAAATATAACCTGCTTGTACTGCTACTCTCTAGCTGTGAAACGGAAACTTTCTTTAATCACATATTATAGTTTCCATTGCACGGTTAGTTTGCATATGCTACTAGACAGTATCCCTTTTCCTTCCAATCCTAAACTTGCAAGCTTTATAATTTAACATAATTAAATTATAGCTACGAGGGCAGGAGGCAATTCTGGTAACAGTTTTCAGATTTCGAAAGTAAACAACAGGCTCTATATGTAGTAAAAATAGGAAAGGAAATAAAGACTCTAATAAGACAAAGTTATCTCCTTTTGTACTCAGTGGTTCCTCACTTTGCCATGAAAGCACAAATATTTCTCAAATAATATATCTGCCTCTGTCTTATACAGTATATCTTCTACCGAGAAGAGTTAGAATGCTTTGTTTCCAACAACTCCAATTTATCTTCAGCAACACTTGAAATATTTAAGGCCTACTTTTAAAGTAAAAGGACAATACAAAATGACAATTAATATAAAATCCCAGACTTTCTCAGTGATTTTGTTTTAACTGACCATTATCATAAAACATAAATAGCCAAATCATAAAATTATTTTTAAAAATATGCTTGTTTTTGAAACTCTATTTTTTAAATTTCACATTTTCTCAGTCTTCGACTAGGAGAGATATACTAATAGGGAAAAATACAAATATTCTTTATCACCAGCTTTGAAAAGTAGTGACTTAATGATTCCTATTAGAAGTAACATAGTGTTTAGTAAACTTTAAGTGCTAAGAGGATGTGGTTGACATAAACTGTATTGATTACATGATGGTCATTTTCATTTTTGCCAAGAAAATAAAAATAAAATCACTTCTGGATTGAATGATAGACACGATTTAATCCATTTAATTTAAAAATTAAAAAACTAATTTGTAAGGAGATTTTATTATAGGGAAGTACTGATTGTGTTTTTTTCTTAAATATACAGCTGAACATTTACCTTCAAAAGTGATAGTAATCTCTAGAATAGTGTTAATGGCCTAGAATAGTGGTTTTGAAACTTTTCAGAAAATTTTTATACTTTTAAAAATCAATGAAGACCTTAAAGAGATTTTAATGTAGCTTCTACCTAGTTATATTTAGTATATTAGAAATTAAAACTGAAAAATTTACTAATTATTTAATAATTTATTTAAAATAAGAACGATAAGCTAATTTTATGTTAACATTAATTATATAGGTTTTATGAAAATTTGCAAATTTCTTTAGTGTTTGTGTTAGTAGAAGCCAGAAGAGTCTCATATCTGCTTCTGCATTCAGTTTGTTGTTCACATCACGTAGTTTCTGGAAAATTGAACTGTACACTAATTAATGGATTAGTGTGAAGATCAAAAATAATGCAATGTGACTTATACACTTTTTTTTTTTTAAAACAAGGACTCTCATTTGTATTTCTTCCATTACTATACACATGCATTTAAGTAATAATACAAGCAATTTGAAGTTTCTGCAGCAGAGAATATTTAAATTGAATCACTATATTCTGAAGATGATAAAGTTACATATCAAGAATTTCTGAAATTTGAGATAATGCAGCCATATTTCTTCTTCCAATGTAATAAACTATCAATAAATAATTACATGCATGCATAATATACTGATACATAAATGCATGTCTCAGACCAAGTTGGACAAAGCAAAGATCTCTATGATTTAGAATACCTGTTTTACTTTCTCCAGGTTGAGCACACATTGTCTACCTGGGAACTCCATTCTCTGCTTAAATGTGACCTCTAGCTGAGCGACAGTTTCCTTCTACGTGCACTTGTCCAGACCTCTGTACCACTAACCACATTTCTGTATTCATTTCTCTCTCTCTTTCTCTGTCTGTCCCTGTCCCCCTCTCTCTTCCCGCCTCTTTCTTGGTGTATCCAAGGCAAGTATTATTAGTATGGACTTAATACATTTCATTGAATGAATGAATTTCTGCTTTGATTGTTTTTTCCTATTTTGTCAAATCTGGCTGATTTCTGTATTAGACTCATATTTAAATAATTAGATTTTGGCATTTTTCTTTACTGTGTTTAGTGTCCCATTATTAACTTTTCTCTCTGACTTTCCAAAAAAGAGAGAGAGAGAAAAAAAAGAATATAATACATTTGCTGTCTAGGTACAATTACTATTGACCTGTCTTTAAATCTTAACCAAAAGCAAGAGAATCAAACATAGGCTATAGAAGCTTAACTTGGAATAAATGAAACAGGTCTGATTAAAGACTAATGTGAAGAAGCAAATTACCTTTTGTGCATGTTAGTTAACAAATACATGCTTATTACAAAGAATGCCTGATGTAGAAACTGTCAGGTAGTGACTTCAGGACATAGAATTGGAAGTAATTAGATAGTGATTTAGATAACATAATCAATTCCAAGTTAGTAAAATATAAATGAAGAAATTTTTTGGCCTAGCAGTCATTTATATTTGCTTGGCTATATACTTTTTGGTCATGTTATTAGAGGGGAACTATAAACATTCCTAAACTGACACCTAATTATTGAGTTCATGGAGAATGTTTTAAAAAATCTAAGTAGACTTTAATTTTGATTACTGAAAACTTGTGATATTTTAAAATATTTAGCTTTACGTGTAATATTAAAAAATGTTTTTGCTAACACAAATATTGTATTCTTACCTGAGGCTGCTTACATTTGCATATTGTCGATAAAACTAATAACTGTAACACTTTGCTACAAAAATATACTTCTTGAGTTTTGATATAGTTTCTGCTTCAAGCTAAGCATCACACATTAAGAACAAAGAGAATTTTTTAACATTTAGCTGGATATTGAGAAGTATATCCATTACTTGCTTGCATTGTTTCACTTGACATTGTTTGAGCATGCACATGGGGTTGTGTATGTGTGTGTGTATGAAAAAGAGACCATCATAAAATTAATTCCTGTATATTAATATATCAGAGACAGAGCACTAATCTTCCAGAATGTCATTTTTATTTGCAACTATATGTAGATCAGTGAAATGCTTTAGACTACCCAATGCAATGATGCAATCCTGGAACAGCACAGTAGGGCCTTTACTTAATAACTAGTGCTATAGCTATTTTACTGTCAGTTTGATAACTAACTAGTCTATGTAATCAGAGTGTCTAACTTTTCATACAGAATACTAGACATCATCTCAACATAATATAGTTACTAGAATTATTATTAATTCAATAATGTGGTTCTTCCTTAAATTTGAAAGAAAATTAAAATATTCTTCACATTAAGGTAATTTTAGTTTGTGGCTTTTCTAAAATTGTGTAATTCTAGAACATTCTTAATTATGTTAAATACAGTCTTGCTGAAGAAATGTTACAGAATAATTTAAAAGTAAAAAATTTTAAAGTCATATATATTATCAAATCTATTTAACATCCCGTTAACTTTCATGAGGCTTTTAATTGGTTTGTGGTCCTTAAAGATTTTTTTTACGTTATTTTAAAATTATTATATAGTAAGATTGACCTCTTTTGTGTGTAAAGATTTGTGTAACCATAACACAATTATGATAGTTTTACTAACTTCTTCATGCTATTCCTGTATAGTTCATTCCTACCTAAATACTAAACCCTGCCAAGCACTCAATCACTATAGATTTTTTTTTTTTTTTTGAGAATATCATGTAGATGGGATCATATACTCTGACCTTTTGACTGGCTTCTTTTATTTAACATAACGCCTTCAAATGCACCCAATTTGTTGCATTCATTAATAGTTCATTCTTTTGTATTGCTGAATAGTACTCCTTTGCAATATATGACTTTTTTTCCACCATTAACTAGCTGAAGCACATTGGGTTCTTTCCAATTTCTGACAATTATGAATAAAGCTACTAATAGCATTCATTTATAGGTGTTTGTGCAAACATAAAATTTATTTCTCCAGAGTAAATATATAGGATTGGGATTTTTGTCTTTTTCAATAATTTATGTTTCAGCTGTTCGATTTTGACATGTCTAGATATTGAATTCTGTGGTTTTATTCTGTTTGAGATACTCTGTGAATCTGTAAATTTATATATTTCACTAAACTTGTAAAGTTTCAGCTATTATGTCTTCTCTTCCTTTTCCATACCCTTTCTCTTCTCCTGGTGCTTTGTTTGCACAACTTTTAGACCTTTGTTATTGTTTCACATGTCCCTCAAGCTTCGTTTATTTTTTAATTTACTTTTTAATTTTTCATTTAGAGTGGACAATTTCTACTGATTATCTTCAAGATCATTGAATCCTCTTCACCACATTGTAGCGAGGGTTGTATTTTTGTTAGTCTTTTTCATTTCTAAAATTCCATTTGTTTTTCTTCATGTCTTCTATTAATTTTGCACAACTCTTCTATTCTGTTGCAACCATTTTCACAATTTATTTTTGGAGTATTTGTACAATAGCTGTTTTACAATCTTTTTTTTTTTTTTCAGATAATTTCATCATCTATGTTACCTTAGTGTTAATGTTTGTTGATTGCCATTTCCACATGAGTTGAGATTTTTCTGGTTTTCATTATACTAAATGATTAAGGATTCTATCCTGGACATTTTGAATATTATGTCTTGATATTTAAATCCTATGAAGAAAGTTGGTTTAGTTGAAAATTGGTTCAGGTCACAACTGCTAACCTATCTTCAGGGAGGCTGTGGTCTCAATTGTGAGTTGAGCCTCAAAGCCTTTTCAGGGCTATTTGGATTTGTCTACCATGTCTACTTGAGAACTTCTTTTCTGTCTTCAGCTAGAAAGCTAGGGTTTAGTTACCCCATTTTTCTATACATTTCTGAGATATACTCTCTTCTGGGGACAAACAGAAAAAGAATAGAGATGAGAAAACAATAACATTTTACAATTCAGAGAAAAGTGTCCCCAACCTCAGATTTTGACGCCTGTGGGCTCCTGCCATGAGATTGCTTAGAGCTAAATGCAATTAATTGAACAAACAAACAAGAAAACACACTGGGAATTCTGTACTCAATCTGGGCATTAGATTTTCCCATTCTTCCTTCTCCAATGTGCACTGGAGCACATGTCCAGGTTACAGGGTGTGCTGCATTAAGGCTAAGGATATCAGAAGAGATAAATGATAACTTCACCATTAGTTTGTTGGTACTTTGCATTTTAGTCTGCTTCTCCAGTTCATCTCCTACTACATATATACTTTTTATAGTCCTTCAGTAGCTGCTACATGCATCCTGTCCATATTTCACAACTGACTTTATAGGACAGGCACAGTGAATAGGCTTACAATATCTTACCCAGAAATAGAACTATTGTTTCCTCAAATGAACTCTATTTCTTATTATAAAATTAAGATATATAGCTAGTAACAAAATGAATATATTCAGAGCATAGGTTGTCAGACAGTAATAAAAGTATGATATTTTGGCAATGATTGTCATAGTTTCCCTCCATGTTGATAATGGTGTTAAAAGAAGTAGATTTTAATATGTAAGAATGTTTTGGGATTTTATATATTAAAAATAAACACACATACACACTCTTTTATGAGGACAAATGAAATTCTGCTATATTTCACATGCTGCATTGTTAAATATGGCTTATGTCTGTATAAAATAAGTAAATATTGAAAATAAAGATATTTCTTAAAATCACAGCATTAACAATTCTGTATATAATAATTTTTTACTCTTGCATTTCAACAGTGAAAATGCTTAGAGAATATTTTCCATTTTTTGAAATGTAAAAGGAAATGGGAAAATACTGACAATTATTGTTATTTCGATATGGTTTCAGATGTAACAAAACTAATTATTTGTCCTTAATTGTTTAAAGGATTAATTAATATAATTTAACAGCTGACAGTAATTTATTCGCTGCTGTCATATTTTGGTCATTTATTTTTATCAAATTATTGTCTGTTACTATTTATACAGAATATAAAGGCAATCATTTAGACCTGTTTTCCTAAATAGATAATATTCTTCTATAATTAAATCATAAAATATCTTCTTAAAATATATTTTCTACTAACCAGAATAACTTTTTAAAATATTCTTGCTTTCTGTTTTATTTTCGGACATATAACCAACAAATGTCTAGAATAATGTAGTCTATCTTAAAATAGGAGCTTAGACATATTTTTTAATTAAATTTATCAGGGTGACATTGATTAATACAATTATACAGGTTTCAATTATACAGTTTAATAATGCATCATATATATATTGCATTGTGTGTTCACTACCTGAAGTCAAATCTCCTTCTGTCACCTATATTTGATTTTTAAAATTAGTGGCATAGATATCTTTTTAAACAGATGTCTATAAATATTATAAATAATGGAAAAGTCACCTTGCCTATCATTTATTCTAGGGATCATTAAAATAAGCTTAATAAAACTGCTATGAAGAGATAACAGAAAAGAATTTAATTAATTTTAACTCTTCTTATTTCATCCTAAAGGACTTAGCAAATTTCACAAGAGATAATACAGTTTTAAACCCTTCTACCAAATTGTCCATCCTTATGAGAAGGTGTTAGATTCTTTCCCGCTTTATCACTGTCATAATATATCATCACATATCTTATAAATGAATTCTTGTTCATAATTTAGTTTAGAAAATTACTGAAAAATTCAAATGGTGCGTCTTTTGTGGAATCAAAACACAGTCAATCCTACTCTTCTATTTGTAATTTTCTGGGGCTGAGCAGTTTTTAAATATTTTTATGATTTCATACATTCCATCAGTCAAGGCCTCAGCACAAGAAATAGAAAATATTCCAGGCATGTTAATACCAGGTTATTTAATGCAGGAGAATAAGTGCTTAGAAAATAGTTGGAAATACTGGAAGAGTAAAAGTCAAGTGAAAGTTACCAGAATGGCTGATTAAAAGGACATGCAAAACCACTATTATCCAGTGGCTGCTGCTGCTGCCACTGTATCTACAGGCACAATTCCAGTGGGCGTCTGAGCGAGGATGAAAAGTGTAGCAATATTGATTCATGTAGCTGCAACTGCTTCTAAAAAGTTTCACAACGTCACTTGATAGCCAAAAGTGCAGCATGAAAAATCTGGTTCAAAATACTTCTAAGAGTTCACCTATTGAGCCTAACTTGCATTCTAGAACCCTAGCTATAAAGGAATCTAGCATATGCAATTTTTTTGTTTCCCAAGAGGTGGAAAATTGATGTAAAATATTTATCAGCATATCCAGCACACATAGAATATTTATTTTTCTACAAGTATCTATTCACTTAACTCTGATATCTTTATGAATTTAGTTCAAGACATCTGGATAATTTACATTTGTTTGTTTAATAATGCCTTTATATACTATTACTTTTGAGAATATAGCCTTTTGTGCTGAATGTAGAAGTCTTGCTTTGTTATCTAATATCAAATATTTATGTCTTTCAACTAAGTGGACAGGAATATCTTAAACTGATCAAAAAAGAAAATTCTTATAAGATAAAAATAAATAGTTATTTATTATATAAAATGATCAGAATTGGGGAAGTGAGAATTTTGTTTGGATGGTAACTTGAGGTTTAAAAGTATAATTTTGAAATTAATGAGAATTAATAACCAAGCCAAAAAGCAAAGAAGGAGGAAATTGCCAAGATATCATGCATAACCTATTCATCAGCTAAGTTAAATTATTTTGTTTCATTTTATGTTGTTGTTTTATAATTAGTTTGATGCACTGAATTATTTTTTAACAAGTTGGCAGAGCAAAGATTGACTACATCTAATTAACTATTGTAAATATGACTGATGTAGAATGGTATGTTGGATGTGAGAAGTGTCGATTATACATGTATTTTTACAGTATAGCTAAATAGGACTAATACAGCTTTTCAAGTTTTTAAGCTAAATAATAGTAATATTTTAACCTGTTACTTCACTGTATCTGAACTGCTTGAAGATATTTTCCATTTTTTATATCTTATTGTAAAATCAAGTATATTATTAGTGGAGGTAAAATAATTCATGTTTCATATAAAATATAATTTTGCAAAGCATTTTGAGTTGCATTTTCTAATTTGACAATCACGAGTACCCTGTAAAACAGGTAAATAGCAATTATTGGCTTGGTTTGCTAAAGACTCAGAAGTTTTAAGACTTGCCTAAGTTCACACAGGGATAAGAGTATAAATCTGGGCCTAAAATTCAGGTCTGTTGATTTGTAACCCACCACAACTTTTATAAGACTGTTATAAATTCAGTAACTATCTTTCTGAAATTTTTCCTTAATAAATATTATTTAAAGTGCTCAATATAATTAGTGAATTACATTGGTTCTGAATTCTACTGCAAACAATCTTGAGAGTCTATAATGTAAACCAAGCATTTAGGTTAGACATTGGCATTGATTTGATTTATTAACATACACACTAAATATTATCTATTAACTCTTAACACCAAAACACTTAGTAGTTTGATATATAAATATCACATATATACACACACATATATATATGTCTATGTGCATTGTGTGTATTATAAGTATATATGTGTGTTTTTTGTAGTACAAGATATGTATACATATCAGATGAATACATGCAAACTACATTCACATATACTGTACTATAAGATATATAGATCCCTAGATAATGATCTCACACTACACACCCACACATGTTTCTTAGAGGAACAACAAAAAGATTCCCCTGAGAAAAAGATGGTTGAGTTCATATCTGAAGAAAAGAGTAGGAATTGCATCAGAGGGACCATGGATTTGAGGAGAGGTACCATTTAATAGAATTGCATTAAAAGAAAACAGGTGAGAACAGAAGTGGGGAACTTAATAAATAAAAGGACAATTGTTATGTAGTAAACTAAAGGTCTCCTATTTTCCTTTGTGCCTTCATTATGGTGGCTTGAAGAAGGATATTGAATGACTTAAGCCAAATAGGACTGAGAGATATGTGAAAAAGAATTGAGAGACTACATAAAGAGATGAGATCAATAAACATTTGGAATGGAAGGAAGTAGGTAAAAACAACAATATTGTTTCATGAGATTCAATGAGAAAGAAGATGAACTGTGGCATATGACCATATTTTGTTATTTCTGATGGTATACCCTACTTTTGGCTGTTTTTTTTTTTGTCACTATTACATCTTCCTATATCATTCTATCCAGCAATCTATGCATTTATATACACTGGCAAAGAAAGTAAAACTTTGAAGTGAAGCATTTTGTCTAGATAACTAACCACCTTTTTTAAAAGAAAAAGAAGGCAGGAGAACTCTCCCATCCATTTAACTTCTAAAGTTTTCTCTAATTTTTACATTATGCCAAGGTGATTAAATTCTACTGACTATTTTTTAACTAGATTCTTTCAAAAATATTATGTACCCTAAATTGATGCTCTGAAAGCATGTGTTATTGTGTTTTTGTTTGTCTTTGTTTGTTTTTCTGCTTCTCATAACTGGTTTTATTTTAAGAACTATGCCATTCATTATCCATAAAATTGGCCTGCAGTGATCTATAATTATAATGTTGGCTGTTCCATCTCAATGGAATCTGAATTACCAAAAAAAGTTGTGTAAATGGTATTTTATTTTTACTATTCTTTTTCTAGCATTATCAAGATATAATTGACATATAATATTGTTTACTAAGTATTGATTTGATACACTCACATATAGTGAAATAATTACCACCTTAGCTAAAACTTCCATCACCCTGCATAATTATATCATTTTTGTGTGTGATGAGAACACTTAAGATCCACTCCCCTAGACACTTTAAGTATATAATACAATATTGTTACTTATAGTCATCATGCTATATGTTAGATCGCCAAAACTTATTCATCTTAAAACAAATTTTGTACTCTTTGACCAATATCTCATTTTTATTATTGAATAGAAAATTATTTTTAATGAAATAGATTATTCACATATTACTTTATAATGATCATATGAGAATACATGTATTAAAGCCGTTGCAGCTACAAAACCACAATTTTCCTAGCATATGGAAGTTCAATTGAGCTTTTAACATGACACTCGTGTTAAAGACACCTATTCTCTGCATTTCACTTTCTTCCTATTAATTTTGTTATTTTACCCTGTATATGAACAGAATATTAGTATACTACTGCAAATTATATTTCAATTTCCTTTTATTTTTAAACTTCCGCTACTGGGTTTTGGGGACAGTTGTCACTATGTATTTCATACAGTTACTGCTGTTGACAAACACTACTCTAAGAATAGTAACTATAATTATCATAATTATATGACCACTGCTAACTTTCATCCAAAATATTCTATACAGATCTGTGGTTTTTGGTCAATATATATGTAAGTGTGTTCATAGAAGTGGCTGCCAACATAAAATAGTTATTATGAGAATGATGCCACAGTAAACTAGACAGTGTGGTATAAGCACAAGGATAGGCAATACGACTTACGTAACAAATAGTGTCCAGAAATATACCTAAGCCCATTAGGTTACCTATACAGATGATTTGTGACAAGAGTCAGTGCAATAACGAGTACTTGTATTTATTGGATATATGGTAAAATGGATATTTAACTCTACCTCATACCATATACAAAGATAAATATCAGATTGATTAAAGTATTAAATAGAAGTAAGTATTAAAACAAAAAAAAATTGTATGAGATTGCATTTGCAACAACATGGATGGACCTAGAGGTTATCATGCTGAGTGAAATAAATAAGATAGAGAAAGGTAAACACCATTTGATTTCACTTATATGTAGCATATAAGGAACAAAATAACAAACTAATCAAAAACCGACTCACAAATATAGAGGACAATCTAGTGAAGGCCAGAGGGAGGAGTATTGGGGCAATGAGTGAAAGGTTAAAGAACAGATTAAGTGATTCAATATGTACAATATTATCTGGCAATATTTTGTTCCTGTTAACATTCAAAGCTAAAATGTGTTCTTGGAAATCAGGCTAGGGATCACATTTGGATATGGAAGGCTAGTTCTGGAAGCAAGTGCCAGGTAGACCCTGGGTTTGTGCCGACTGTCTTTTCTTAATCCTGATGTTGGTTACAGGAGTTTGTTCAACTTGTGAAAATTCATCAAACTAAGCATTTATGATTTGTTTGATTTTCTGCAGTTATATATCAATAAATTTTTTAAAGAAAAATGTAAATTTAAATAACTTTTAGTAGAAAATCACTCTCCTGGTATTGACAGCCCTGTTTTCTCCTCATTGTTTAATTTCTCTCCGCTTCACAACTTTATAGCATTAGCTAGACCCCTGATACCATTTAATTTTAGCCTATGCTCAAATCTAACACATAGATAAACTTCTTAGATCACTCAGAATAATTCTCAGTGAATTAAATTCTTCAAGTTTTCCAGAGTAGGAGTTAACAAGTAGAGTAGTTTCCCTCAAACAATCATATTTGTAAAACTATAACATTACAAAGCAAAGTATTAATTGTTACGGAGGACAATAGATTTTTTAGACATTGAAAACAAACTTCTTTTTTACTTACACTTGTTTAGATATTGGATATGTCTTATGGTTTGTGATTGCTGTTCTTTAATCTAACATGGACAGAGACTGGGTAATAACATATACTTTTAAGTAACATTCTTTACTAATACATTTCTAGTCTATTGCTTTTTTTTTCAATTAAATAAAGAAAAATATGTCTTCATGTTGTCTTTTAAAAAGTGATTGCTTCTTTTATTACATGCTGAGTGTCTTTGGTTTTATTTTATTTTATTTCTCTATAAGCTAGTAAATATAGCAAATATTACGTTGCTTTTAAATCATATGGCCTCTAATGTCAGTGGACATGTACATGAATAAAAAGGTCAACATCCAATTAACATAAGCTTTTACAGGTTTAACAAGCAATAATAAATTAATTCTCTTCTTTGGCACTTTTAAAACAAGTATAATAACTAGTGGAATAAACTAGAGAGAATATTGCTCCATAGATTTATAATAAATTATTTACAATGAAAGCCATAGGTTATTTAAACATTTCTGTGTCCTATAAAGCTAAATAATAACATTCAGATTTCTATGCTATATAACAAAATCACAGGTTCTAGGCCTGGGCTTACTGTTTTATTCAATTTTATTTTTAGGCTTTCAATTTACAGCTGTTTATTGATTCTGCTTTATTATTTTACTGCCAGGATATAGAATGCTTCATGTCGTCAAGGTAACTTCAGAGGTTTTCATAAAAAGTAACATTAAAGTTTTAATTAGCAAGTAAAACTTTTGCAGTACAATTGTACTGTCTCAAATTTTATCCCTGTTAAAAAAGGTGTTTGCAAATGATAATGTAAAGGCTTTTGCTAGTATGGATTAGTATAAAGTATTGAAAGTAATTCTAATATAGTAATAATTAATTCAGCTTTTATGCATGTAAAATAAAATTTTGAAATGATAATAGCCAGTTACACTCATTCCACAGCCAAGTGAGTCTAAAAATCACCTACTGTATATCTGACTGTAACATGATTAGTTTTCATAATTGATTTATGATTTGATAGGATTGTGGTAATTTTCCCAGAGAGATGCTTCTCTAAGAATTGAGTTTTCATTAATTTTAAAAAATGCATCTTGTATATATATTGTGAGAAAAAAAATGGATCCTTTTCTGAAATTTACTTTCCAACAATATGTTCTAAGCGTCCTTTCAAGGTGATATTTTAACTTATTTCCAAAGATACCAACAACAAAAAAATAATTGTTATTCATGTAAACCTAGACCATATTTATTTAACCTTATAAAAGTTGGTTTTGGTACATATTTTTCTGTGTGACTTTTCACCCAAAGAAGCCTTACTCAAATGTACAAGTATTTCACATATAGGCGCTTTGGAACTAACATATTACATCTAAGTTGAGTACAATTGATATCTTAGTCGTCATCACTTATGTTATTGCTATTGAATGAGGTAGATTCCCATTAAATGTTTTAATACATGAAGAATAAATAATTTTATTCCTATCTCACATATAGCTAAAATTAATAGCATGTGAATTATAGCTCTCAATGAAAAGTAATACAACAAAACTTATAGAATAAAATATAGAATATAGAATGTTTTCTTAATGAACTTGAAGAAGGAAAAAATTCTCAAAGCATACCAAAAACATAAGCAAAATAAAAATAATTTGACAAATTTAATTTCACTAAAATTAAGAATATTTCTGTTCATCAAGATATATATGAAGTGAATAGGTAAAACATTCTGGGAAAAAGAATTATATAGAGAGAGGGAATAGAAATATAGAAATAAAGATAACAAGGACTTGCATCTCATGTACAATATATATGAAGACTGTGAAAGGCAAACAGTCTGATTTAAAATGGATGGAATACAAAATAAGAAAAACATAACAGAGAGCTGTCAGTTGATGGTTGTCTCAGAACTATTAGTTAAACTCTGAGGTTTACCTGCTGAACATAACAAACTCACAACACCAATATTAGACAAGACTACTCTGAGAGCACTGGAGTGAGACCAAAAAAAAAAAAAAAGTTTCTTCATAATCATGTGCAAGCACAGATAGAAATAATAAAACAGGGAAAACCACAAAATGAATAAGTACTGTCCTCTCCCTATTAGCATGAGGGCCTGCTGATATTTTACCCATTAGAGGTTTAGCTGTATTCCATTCTTTCTATCTCCTAGATTTGTGTAGCAAACCAAATCACTAAATTGTACCTGCTTCATAACACCTAATCCAAAGCAAATTCTATTTTTTGAACATAAAACAAACTCAAGTCTGAATCCTATGATGAACCTCTGCAAACACTCTTTTATTAAGAAGACTTGTGGTTTTCCAGAGTGTATGGTCTTCCTTACTGATGGAAGTAAAATAAGTAAACATGCTAAAAATCATTATTTTGCAGATAATTAAAACTAGAATGAGAATACTTAAAATTTAAAAGTCTGAAAATATCAAATGTCAGAGAATGTGGCACAACTGGAAATGTTCCACATTCTTGGTAACCGTGATATGTCGTTTTTTTTTTTTTTAAATAAGTTTTTGAAGAAAAATGGTGCATTTAAGGTATACAGTTTGATAAGTTTTGACACAGACACATACGTGAAATCATCACCAAATGTAAATATGAATATATCTCTCCCCACAAAGTTTCCTCATGCTCTTTAGTCATCCCTCTCTTTCTTTCTTCCATGTTCCTCAGACCCCAACAAACATTGCTATGCTTTATAATACTATACATTACTTAGAATTTTCTAAAATTTTATAGGAATGAAGTTATGTATGTTTCTTTATTCCAGTTTATTTCAATTAGCAACATTATTTTGAGATTCACCAATATCGTTATGTATATTAATAGTGTTACTTTTCATTGCTGCATAGTATTCCATTGTATGAAATCACCACAGTTTATTTAATCATTGTCCTACTTATTGGCATTTGGGTTGTTTCCAAGTTTTGACTATTATGAATAAAGCTGTTATGAATATTTATGTTAAAGTCTTTGTGTGGACATCGTCTGCCTAAGAATGGAATGGTCGATTCATATCATGGATGCATATTTAACTTTTTAAGGAAACTTCCAAATTTGTTTAGCCATTTCAATCCCCACCAGCAGTGTGTCAAAGTTCTAGTTGCTTCATATCTTTGTAAATATTTGGTGTGGTCAATTTTAGCCATCTCAGCAGGTATGTGGTGATATCATTGTGAATTTTTTATTTTACATTTCCCTACTGGTTAATGATGTTGAGAATATTTTTATGTGCTTATTTGTTATCCATATATCTTCTTTGGTGAAATGTCTCTTCAAAACTTTACACAGTCCAAAAACCTATCAATGAGTGAATGAAAAATAATTAGCAGTACATTCATTCAGTAAAAATAACAGAATAATAATGAACTACTGATAATACAATAATATCAACGCAACTCAAGTATTATATTGAAAAACAATAACAGTAAATCCAAACACAAAGGAAAACATACTTAATGATATATATTCAAAAATGAGAAAATTAAGTTATAGTTATACAAGTCATAATACCTCTGGCGAGTACTTGAAATATTTGAGACAGGACAAAGGGAATCTTCTCGGGTTATGAAATGCAGTATATCTTTATTTGAATAGCATACATATATAAAGATTCATCAAACTATATACTTAATATTGTCGAACTTCGCTGTATGTAAGATATATGTTAATTTTTTCAATTGGAGTATGAAATATTCATCTTGATCATCAAAACAAAACACGTCTTTGAATGGTGAGCTATTAATGGGTCACAAGTGAATGAATGTAACCATTATGCTTTATCTGATGTGAAAGATTCCAAAATATATAGGAAAGTTTTTGTTTATTTTTTTTAACACGCTGTCCATTAAATCCTCAGGACTTATCTTATGTTGTACCTTTTGTACCTTTTGCTACCTTCACCCGTTTCATCCCACCCCTAGACACACACCTGCCCTGGCAACTACTGATCTGTTCTCTGTATCAGTTCATTTTTTGTAAGATTCCATATTTAAGTGATTATAAAATATTTATATTCCTCTGCTTGATTTATTTTGCTTAGCATAATGCCCTCAAGGTTTATCCATATTGTAACAATGGCAGGATGTTCTTCTTTGTTATGGCTTAAAAATATTCCATTATATGTGTGTGTGTATTATTGGGGCAACATTGGTTAATAAAATCTTGTCTTTTGGATGGTAGCCATTATAACAGGTGCTAGGTGATATTTCATTGTGGTTTTACTTTATGTTTCCCTGATAATTAGTAATGCTGAACACCTTTTCATGTACCTGTGGCTATTCTTATATCTTCTTTGGGAAAAAGTTTATTCACTTCTTTTGCTTATTTTTTGTTTATTCAATTTTATTAAAATTATTGGGGCAAAATTGGTTAACAAAATCATATAGGTTTCAAGTAGGCAATTCAGTAATATGTCATATGTATATTGCATTGTGTGTTCACCACCCAAATTTAGATTTCCTTCCCTCACAAAATTGATCTCCTTTACTCCTATCTACCTCCCCTCTCCCTACTTTCCTTTGTCAATCACTAATACAGTGCTTGTATTCATAAGTCTCCGTTTGTCATGTTTGTTGCTTTGAGTTTTATATCTCCTCGTTTTATAATCAGTGTTTGTTTTCTACCAAGTTGAGTTCTTTATACATTTTAAACATTAATCCTTTATCAGATATATGATTTTCAAAATTTTTACCCATTCTGTATGTTGTCTTTTCATTTTCTTTTTGTTTGTTTATTTGTGTTTTTTTTTTTTGTTTTGTTTTGTTTTTTGCTGTTCAGAAGCCTTTTAATTTGATGTCATCCTATTTTTCCGTTTGACGTTTGTTGCCTTTGCTTTTGGTTTCACATTTCCCCCCAAAAAAATCATTGCCAAGACTGATACCAAGGAGGTTACTCACTATGCTTCTTTCAGAAGTTTTAGAGTTTTAGATGTTATGTTCAAGTCTTTCGTCCATTTCGAGTTGATCTTTGGGCGTTGTGTAATACAAGTTCAATTTCTTTCTTTCTTTCTTTCTTTCTTTCGTTTTTCGTTATGTTTTTTCTTTATTTCTTTCCTTCTTCTTTCGTGCTTTATTGAGGGGGGTGGTCGGGCTTGATGGAGGCTTAGGGAGGGCGGTATTTCGTGGCGGGAGTGAGGGAGGGCGGGGGGCCGGAAGGGTAATGACGTCCTTCTATTCCTTCCTCGCATTCCTTCTCCTTCATTACCTCTCCTCCTACTCCCTCCCTCCCTCCCTCCTTCCTCCCTTCCTTCCTTCCTTCCTTCCTTCCTTCCTTCCTTCCTTCCTTCTTTCTTTGTATCTGGGTTTCCAGTTTTTTAACACTTTTTATTGAAAAGATTATCTTTTTCTCATTGGATACTCTCGTCTACTTTGATATAAATCAATTAATTATATATGCATAGATTTATCTCTGGGCTCTCTATTTAGTTCCATATAGGCATGTTTTAAAATAGGTAAAGAGATACCATTGTGTAATTACCATAAATCACATTTTATATTATTATAAATAACTTATTATGCTTAATATTGTGTATTACTAATATATAGATAAAAACATCAAATAAAAGCTTTAACTTTGTATGGCTATTGAAGCATTTTTTAAATTTGTTTATAGTTTTTACTTGTCTTATATATGTTACCCCAGAATACTTGCCACATTCTAGATTACTATATATGACAGTGGATTGACTATGTACAATCATTTTAAAAGAGGCAAAGACATTAACAGCCAAAGACTTAAAAAATTGTCAGTTAGCTGCTCTGTGGCATGTGAAGTTTAATTCAATCGCTTCATAGCATCTGTATGACTGTTATGTTTCACATTTATTATCAGTACTTAATGAATATAACAACATATATTCATAAGACAAATATGTACTCATTCCAAATAGAATAAAAGCTTTATTTTCCATACTCACATCTTAAGGAATTCTTGTTTATTGATTTCCCTCCTCACGTTTCTAAAGTTCAGAATAAATTCTTTATTGTTGTGGTCTGAAGTCTTTCTATAGTACTTCACACCCATTATTTTTCAGAGTTTTTGTATTAGAATAGGTGCATAATATCTTTTCATTATCTTTCTTATCATTCATTGTCCCCCTTCTTGCCTTTATCCCCCAACTAATAATTTTTTTTATGTTTCTAGCCTTAAAAATTCAATTCTACTTGTCTTCCTCTTTCATTTTTTAAATAATTTAAAATATTTTCTCATAGATTTTGCCACTATTTGTGTGAAAGTGTACCAGATTTTTCTTCTCCTTTAATATGTCAATATTTTTTTTATATTCTGCACAGTGGGATTGACTCTATTAATATAAAGCTCACTCACCTTAATGGTTTAGTTTTATGTATAAATTATTTTAATTTGATTTATTAAAAAGCTGTGGTTTAAATAGAAAGACCCGTTTTCTTTGAAAAAGTTCTTATAAACAAATAAAAAGATGCATAATATTTCTAATCTCAACAGATTTCTAAAGTGCAGTCTATACATGGAGCATTTCACTGTGATCTTGTATTTCTTTCATTATATGTCTTCTTGCTTGGTTTTTGATTTTCTGATTTTGACAAAATACATTTAGGACATGAATTTATATTATTCAATTTAGGTACTAGAATCTAGGGCTTCTAAAGGTTTTTTTCTTAAGAGAATTATAATTTAGTTTTGTAATTGTATATTTAGATAGAGATAATTCTTTTGTATATTTTAAAAAGAAATAAAGTTCAATTTTAATGGTTGACATTATCACTACATTTACTAATTCTGGAAAAGTTTCCAGTTAAATATGAGATATGTGATATTAGCTGTAATAAAATGAAAATGACTAATGTACTCTTACATTCTTGTTTTTCTCCTCATTTCTATGTTTGATTTGTTTTGGAAGAGACAAGGAACATGTATCTCGGTGTTTCAGCAAAGAATTAAATAGATGAAAAGTAGACTAAAGTGATTCTAAAAAGGTTCAATGGACATTATTTTTTTAAACTTTGAGTTTGGAATCAACCGTGTTGACCCTCCTTATCTTTGAAAGACTCTCTTCACTTATTTGAACTGTGTTTAGTTAAAGATGGCTATAAATTCTTTCATTAGTCTATGAATAAGTAGAGATTTTTTTTTTACTGTCTTAAATCTGAACTGGCCTATATGTACTTCAACCTATAGAATATTGTAGGATCAATGCTGTGCCATTTTCAGCCCTGGCTTTCAGATGATTGGCAGTCCATGCTAGTTTTTGTGGAATGCTAACTCTTGGGAAGCTCCTTTTCTTAGCCATTGTAGGCACTATGGTCAACAACTCCAAGTGAGCTCCCAGCCGGCTGCCATCAAGTGTCATCCAATCGAGTAAACCATCTTAGACCATCAGTGTTTGGATGTCTCCAGCCCCAGCTTCCATCTGACTCAGACAATGAAAGATGTCAAGAAAGAACCTCCTAGCTAACCTCAGTCAATCTATATAATCATGAGAAATAAAAATAACTTGTTAAATTCTGGGGCATATTTTCTTTACATAGAACAGTAATCTGCATAATAGTTTAAAAATAGAGTTAAAAGCAGGACACTAACTACATAGTTTTTCTCCCACATCTTTGGCTGCCCTCATTGATATTTCTTATAGGTAGGTTTATTCACTCACGTTCAGTTAATAAATGCTGGATGTCTCCGAAAATCAGCTGTTGTAGTTTACCTCTTTCAATTAATGTTCTGTCCTTTGGCAACTTCTTCCCTATTTGTGCTTTGAGCAATATATTGTTGTAACAGACCTAATTTCCCTCTGAAAACTCCAGATCCACATACTTAACTGCTTTCTAAATATTCTAAATATATTTTTTAAAAGACCTGCATAATTAATATAGCTTTCCAAACTTTTTTTTTTTTTTTTTTTTTTTTTTTTTTTTTTTTTACCATTTTGTTGTTAAGTATGAGAACTAGGGATAGATCTCAAAGATTTTCTCCTAAAGTTTTTGTTAAAAGTTTTATATTTTTACATTTAAATCTATGATCCATTTTGAATTACAATTAGTATAAGAGATGAAGTGTAGGTTGATGATTATATTTTTAGTTTGTTTATTGCCTAAAGATGGTCAATTGCTTACCCTTCTGTCAAAAATAATTTGGACATACTGTGTGAGTCTTTTTCTTGATTCCTTATTCTGTTCTGTTGATCTAAGTGTCATCCTTCCGCTGACAGCACCTTAACATGATTAAAGTAGCTATATACTAAGTCTTAATATTGGATAGAGTGAATAATTTGGACATACTGTGTGAGTCTTTTTCTTGATTCCTTATTCTGTTCTGTTGATCTAAGTGTCATCCTTCCGCTGACAGCACCTTAACATGATTAAAGTAGCTATATACTAAGTCTTAATATTGGATAGAGTGATACTTCCCATTTTTATTTTTCAGGATTGTTCTAAGGCATATGCTTTTCTGTATAAATTTTAGAATAAACTTGCCTTTGTCAAAAAAAAAAAACATGCTGTTGTAATTACATTAAATTTATAGATTAATTTGGGGAGAATTTATGTTTTCACTATTTTGATTCTTCAAATCATAAGCACAGTATTTTTTCTCATTATTTACTTTGCAAATTATAGGATACAAATTCTATATATGTTCTGACAAGTATACATCTTAAGTATTTCATTTATTTAGGAACACTTATACATGTTTTTAATTCACTTTCCTCATGTTTGTTTTTAGTACATAGACATGCAATTTATTTATTTATTTATATTGATCTTGTGTCCTGAAACCTTGATGATCTTGTTTCTTAAATCTAGAAATTTTTTTGTTGTTGTCAATTCCTGGGATATTTTATGTAGGCAATTATGTCATCTGCAAAGAGAAACAATTTTATTTCTTCCTTTCCAAAATGCAAGTGTTTTATTATTTTTTTCATGTCTACGATAAGTAGAACTCCTAGTACTATATTGAATAAATATGTGAGTTGAATCACTGTTTAAGAATAAATTTGCTTACCACAAATTTTAGAGTGCAGTTATTCAATTTTCTGCTACTAAGATTATGTTAGCTGTAGAGTTTTTGTAGATGCTTTTTATCAAGTCGAGGTAATTCTACTCTACTTTTAGCCAGCTCAGATTTATTTATTTATTATCATGAGTGGGTGCTGTATTTTGTCAAATATTTCTTATGCATAAATTAAATGATCAAAAGTTGTTATTTAGCTTGTTGGTATGGTAGATTGTGGTGATTGATTTTAAATACTGAACCAGCCTTAAGTATCTGGTATAAATTGCACTCAGTCATGATATATGATTTTTACCATGTAAATTTAATCTGTTGGTATTTTGTTGAGGATTTTTGTGTCTAATATCATGAAAGATATTATTCTGTAGTATTCTTTTTTGTATAATCATTGTCTCTGTTTGATATTAGGTTAAAACTGGCCTCATAAATTGAATTGTGAAGTATCCTCTGCTCTTTTTGTGTAAAATTGATGTTAATTCTTCTTTAAATGTTACGTAGACATCTCCAACAAAGCTATGTGGACCTGGAAATTTCTAATTGCAATTCTGTTTATGTAATTAGATATAAGACTATTCAGGTCATCTCATTAATTGTGGCTGAGTTTTGGTCGTTTGTGATTTTCACAGATTTGTGAATTCATTAACAGAAAGATTTTCTTTGTATTTCTTTTTTATCCTTTTAATGGCTGCAGGATCTGTAATGGCATCCCCTATTTTATTTTTGATATTTATCACTTATGTCTCTTCTATTATATTTTTGTCAGTCTTCTTAAAGGTTTATCAATTTTATTGACTTTTTTTCAAAAGACCAAGCTTTTTATTTCATTGATTTTTTTTTTTTCTATCACGTTTAAATTTTTTTTCCTACTTAGGTCATCAGTATTTCTTTCCTTCTGTTTCGATTTATATTATTCCACTTTTTCAAGGTTTTAGAGATAGAAACTAGATTTAAGGTCTTTCCTTGTTCTACTGTATGCATTTAGTGCTACAATTTTTCTCTTAGCACTACTTTGGCTGCACCTCATATATTTTGATACAGTTTATTTTTCTCATTTAGACCTATACTTTTTTTTTTTTTTGAGAATTTCTATTAGACCTATGGTATATTATTTACTTTATTTCTTCATATGTTTAGAGATTTTGCTATTGTCTTTCTGTTATTAATTTCTTATTTGATTACACAGGCGCTCAAAGAACACACTCTGTATGATTTTGGTTCTTATAAATTTGTTGAGATTTGTGTCATGGCCCAAGGTATGGCTTTCCTTTGTGAATATTCTATAAGAACTGGGAAGAAAAATAGTATATTGTACCTTTTTTGGATGAAGTGCTCTATATGCGTCAATTAGATCTTATTTGTTAATTGTGCTATTCAGATCTATATCTTTGCTATTTTGTTTTTGTTTAGTAACTCTATCAGTTGCAGAGAGGAAAATATTACTGTTCTGGATTGTAATTGTAGATTTGTCAATTTCTTCTTTCAGCTCTATCACTTTTACGTATTTTGAGACTCTTTTTTGTAATGGGTTCATGCTTAGGATTGTTATCTGTTTCTGGTGAATTGATCTTTTTATCATTATGCATTTCCCACCTTGTCAGTAGTAATCATCTTTACTCTAAAGTATAATCCATCAGATAGTAATAGAGCTACTTCTATTTTTCGATAAATCTTTTCATGATATTTCTTTCAAACTTTTATTTCAGTGTATCTATGTGGTTGAATATGATGTAAGTTTCTTGCAATCAGCTTACTCGTGTCATATTGTTTTTTACTTACTCTGCCTGTCTCTGCTTTTGATTGTATATTTAGAATTTTATATTTAAGGTAATTATTGATATTACAGTACTTAATGCTGTTATTTTTTTTTTTTTTGCTCTCTTTTTTGTACTTCTGTTAGTGAATTTTCCTAGCTATGGCCCTTGACAGTGATGCCAAATTCACCTTGTGTTGTTGGGAGAACTCTCATTTGTTCTAGAGGAGGAAAGAGTCTGTCTGAGCTGCATTCCATAGCTGCGTTGGGGGTTGGAAATTCCAGGCCCAGGTTACTTTCTTCTTCTGTTGAATGAGGGTGATATAAGACACACGGCTGCTATGATATTACCTTAGTCATGATATCCCAAGACAGTTCACTCTCCTCTTTCCTTTACAAGTTTTCCTTTTGCTAATTTTTGCATGCTTTTCAGGGTGTATTTTTGTACTTAACAAGAAAAGCTGGAAGGAAAGAGAAGGAGTAAAGAACAATCTATCTAGATTAGAAGTTCTTCTAGCTCTCTTAATTTACTTTTAGGACAAATATTTTTTGAATAATCTACTATGAGTTATATATACTTTGTTAGACATTAAAGATATATAGATTAATCAAATTTCCTTTAAAGAATTCACAAATCCTTTAAAGGACGAGTTTCTAATGTAAACCAATCATTATAATTAATGTAAAGGGACCCAATTCCACGCTGGTCATAGGAAGAAATATTAAAGTCAACTTGAGCAGATCAGAAAAAGATGATTTGAAACTTAGACCTGTGTAAACTTTTACAAATGTAATATGATGTTAAATAGCCCAAGCTAAGGAATCAGTAGCATCAAAATAGATCCATCCTTGGAAGAGCTTGACATAGCTGCAGTATTAAATAAGCTTGGTATGGCCTAGTGTAAAGAACAGGTGGGATATTCTGCTAATTGAGAGGCAGTAGATGTTAGGGGCAGGTTATGAAGAGTCAGGGGGAGATTTTAAATAGAAAAGAAGTATTAATTCAAAAGTAAGATAATGTCAAACATTTTATGAAATATGAATGTGTGTTTACTTATATTAAGCTACTTTCCATCTTTGTACCTTCTTCATTTAGTCTCAAGTGTTTCAATGTTTGTACTGCTATCATTTGGGGAGAAGCATTCCTTTTTTTGTGGATATAGTCTTGTTCAATAAGCAATGAATTCTATCTTTAGACACTATACACAAAAAGTCACTGTTCTATATCAGTTACTGTGACAACTCAAAACACTGCTAATAATACTAAATGTCCCCTAAGGAGATGATATGCTGTGGTCGTGAATGACTCAGGATAGCCATGGGCCTGAGGTTGGCAAGAACAGGGTTCTACAAAAATCCCTACATGGCAGAAAGCAGAGGGGAAAAAAATAATAATAATAATGATGGCCCATCATTGAGTAGAGAAGGAAATGAAAGGGATGACCAGAGAGATTTCAGAAACCAGTGATAAGATATGTGTTCCATATCATCTACTGCAAGATCAATTCCTAGAAATAATTTGAAAGAAATTTGAAGAGAAATAGGCTTTTCCCTCTTCTAAATTTTAGATTCTGAGAGGAAACTGCTCCATAAGCTTCTGTCAAAACAACATGTTTTATGAAAATGGTGGCAGGAGTCAAGAGAGAGTTGATATTTAGTTCTCCTGAGTCACCTCAGTTTCTGTGTAGAAAGGGTCCTGAGAAATTTCATTATGTCCTTAGGGGAAAATAATAGTTAATTGAAAACCCGCCTAGAGAGCTTGTCAAAGGAGGGAAAGGCATTTTCAATTTCAAAGGCTTTATAAGGATTGAATATATTAATAGAGTAAAATCCTAAAACTGGGCCTGCCTCATAGTGAATATAATACATATTAGCTATTATTATTATTCACTATCTCCCCTTTGTCAGATATCCTTCTATGTATCTACACTAAAAAATATTCTTCTGAAAGTCTAAATTGAATCTAATTTAAATTAGTTTAAAGAACCGTCTTCTTCCTTTCTATTACTTAAAGAATTCATATAACTTTCTTATATAACAAACAGGTTAGATATTTGCCTTCATATCAGTTAAGATCCTAGAGACTTGGTTTGACAGTTAATGGTCATATTCAACATATTAGATACTCTAGCTAGTATATACAAATCACAAATTCAGTTAAGTTAATAGCAAAGGCATCAATGATAATTCTTGTTAAGTTCATAGTTAGTGCATCAGTTAGAATTAGGTTATGCTGTATAGTATATAAGCCCTAAAATGGAAATGATTATACAATATAGAATGTTAGTATTCTCTCATTTAGAAGTAAGGAGATAGGACTCCTGCAGTGGGTTCATTGGCTCGGTTCCAAGACATTTTCAAATTCAGGCTTCTTTCCGCTTAATATTAGATATTTTCTAAGCTGTAGTCTTCATCCTCATAGTCTAATGAGGCAACAACCACATTCCAGAGCCCAGAACAAAGGAAGGGAGTGGAAGAAGGATAAGGGCTTTTGCTAAACACATCTAATGGAAAGTTCAAGGAGGAAGCCACATGAGATTCTATTGGCCAGGACTTAGTTACATGAAAATATTAATTTGAAAAAGAGGCTACAAATGTAGTTTTTATGCCGAGTGGCCATGCGCCCAGCCAAAAGTATTATTCTGACAGGGAAAAGAGAAAAAAGACATGGGGAGACATTAATTCTCTATAAGACTTAACAGTTTTTAATTGAAAAAAAAAAGAAAAATATGAAAAATAAACCTCAAACTAACCTTATAGTATGCCCTCTAAAATTTTAAAGAATATATTTAAAATAATGTCCTCAAAGGTATATATGAAATGTATATTTCCCAGATGTTTGCATATTATTTCTAATTTGGGTCAAGGGAACTTGGAACTCAGAAAATATTTTAAGGGAAATAGTCTCTTGGATAATCTTATCTTGGTGATCTTTTATCATTCACCAGTTACAGTGGGTGGATAGAGTGTAAATTTGGCCTCATAAGAGTGGTTTTATATATTGACAGGAAAAGTCAACTCTTATGTATAAGAGTTAAGACAGAACACTTTGCAGATATGATCTGATTTGGATAAAGTTAGGAAAATCATGAAATGGAGATCTTTAATAAAATTATTTTTAGTGCACATATAGAGTTTGAATCAAATCACTTTGTTAACAATGGCTGGCAATATGTACACTTTAGTATAATTATACTTAAGTACTAAAAGGAAATTATCTATTTTGCCTATGGCAAAAAAAAATCTTGTGTATCTAAAGATAATAATGCTTATGAAAGTTTCTAAAAGAAGTTATAAGTTATTCCATCACTAAAAGATCAACATTCTTGGCTTGATATTGGGGTTGGGAACTGGCAGATTCACTTGTTCACTTTTAATCTGGATAAAACAAGGATTGTAAGTAAAATATAAAGATACGATAATGTAAAAATGATATCAGTAATAGCTGAGAAATTTTATAGCAGTTATAGTACTCTTAGATAATTATTTGATGCAAAGTTCCAGGAAGATTCTCTGTGGAAATCTGAGACTATAAAAACAATTGACTGAGAAACAGCATTTTGGTGAGATTATAGCTATTAAGTCAAATATACATTATGTACAATGGGGATATTATGGCAGGTAATATAACACACAAATTGGTCACTCAGAACATAAATGGGATTAACTGCCCAGTAAAGAAATTTCTCAACCATTTGAGAGAGCAAAATCACCTAGATGCAGATAGCTTATAGCTGTAAAACGTGAATCTAGGAAAGATGAACATTTGAGTAACTGTTTAATTTCATCTAAAAAAATTTTACAGTGCTGCATGAAAAATAATAAAGAGCTCTCAAGCCCAGGACATTTATTTATTTTTTTACCTTTTTAATGAGTAATATCTAATAGAGAGGTACTTTGAATACTAACTGTTCAGTGGCACAACACAGACGTCAGCATTAATAATACATTCCCTTTTAATTAGCTGCATATAGAAGAGTAAAAGGAGGGACTCAGTCTGGGCAAGTGCTATAGTCATGCTGTTATTAATGTGCAGGGAACTTCACTTTCCTTCTCCTCCCCACTGTAAATATTAACTCTGGTGAAGGGGAGAACGCATGTATTATAAAGCTTGATTGAAGTTTGAATTTTAGCCATGTGTGAACTATAGAGAATCTCTCAAGTATACTATTTAGCATTTAATCAGGAAATAAAACAACTATGAGTGATGGTGAATAAGAAATTTGTTAATGACATTAGACCTTATATAATAACGGGAGCCGATAAGGACTTGGCAAAGCTGAAGGAAGACACCCTACTCCAGAAGCTAGAGTTGCTGTGGGTCTGGTCCTATGGCTACAGAGTGAGTCAGCAAGACCACGCATGAGCTGCGTGGCACCTGACGTTCCACACTGAATTTCACTGGGTATCAGCTACTGCTTCAGTTTCACTTTCCAAATCTCACACTTATTTCTTCAGTGGCCAAACCCAAGAACCACATAGGGAAGGGAATGCTGGAAAAGGTAGTTTCAGCTTAGCAAAGTTCAAACAGTACAAAACCACACAGCATTATATTTTCTGAGCCTTCCTTTATCTTTTCTAAAATGGAAGAGAAAGATTTCCCTGAGTTAATGTGAGTTCGAACATATGTAAATTGAAAAATATGTTCTACTCACCACTAGAGACAGCTATGTGTCTTTGTCCCTCTGCCAGAACTACCACACCTGTGAGAAGCACTTGTCACAGGAGGTATATCTGCAAAGACCTTGAGGAGTCTTCCTGCTGCTTCTGTCAGAGGTATATCTATTTGCAACCCTGTCTTGGAGAAACAGCTACACGGAGACATGCAGATATGGCCTTTAACTCTTTCAGGCTGTGCATTTGAAGTATATTCCCAGAGGAATAACATTATAACAATTGCACAAAGTCAAACTCACAGATTTTGAGTCAGAAAGATTTCTAAAAAAGATTCTGCTTATTTAAAATATTACACCTTATCTATTATAAAAATATTAATAAATAATAAGGATTACAATTTAAGGGCTTTTCGGAGAACTAATGAAATTATTTGAGCACTTAGCACAATGCCATGCACATACTGTGTTTTTAACAACTAATTTCTCTTCCCCTTTTCCATCCATCCCCATGGGACAAACACGCTGTTGATAGACCCACAAAAACTCCACTCCCATTTATTGCAGTGCTCTTGTAGAATAGTGGGTATTGAGTTGAGTTCAAAATAACTTACTGTCAAATTAACTTTTGAGGTAAAAGTAAAATGAATGTCAGCTTATATTTAGAATTTACAGAAAAAATAAGAGGAAATAGAATAGACTCCTCCAAAATATGCAAATAAGTAGTTAAAAAATCAAGAAAGAGAAAAGACATTTGTAGGTCGAACAATTCACTTTTGTGATTGTCAAGAATGGTCTCAGTCTTTGAGATAATTCGTTTATCTCCATATCAAGCTTCCAGTTGTAATATTATAATTAGAATTTGAATTTCTCATTCTTCTTCAAAATGGGGAGCAAGTAAATGATTTCACATCAAGCTATCAGGTATTAGAGGTAAGCACTAAAAGCAATATAACAGATAAGACCTCATGGAATATTACAAAATCATTTTTGAACAGAAAACTAATTATTTCAGCTAGTACTCATACAAATTCAGACAAAATAGATGGTATATCTTTTAAATTAAGTACAAGAAGTGAAATTTGATGCTAATAGGCCATTAACTGGAGCTGGCTTGAAATACTTGCATATGAAATGAATTTAGGATCAGGTAAACGTAGAAAATTTCCTTCGAAAACACATTTTATATCCCCAGAAAGATAAAACTTACAGAGTAGATTTGGTATAATCAAATAATTAATAATTTCTCTCAGTTTAAGAGGATTGAAAATTGTTAAAAATCATATCTGTAGTCAGAGCTAATAAAGTCAGGTCAAAGGGAAATTAATTTTATACTATCAGTTTCTTAAATCACTTTATCTCAAGCTTTCCCCAAGAGGATTTGCATGCCTTTCCATTATCAGAGGCCGGGGTGTTCTCATGGATCCTGTTGCCTTTAAGCTACAACATAGGACCAGTTATTTACACCACATTGTGTTTTTAATTTAAAGTTTTAAATTTTGCTTCCTATTATCTGTGGTTTATGATTTATTTGTTGAATAGTTTTGCCTTCTGTTACCAGTTTTAGGTTTATTTTATTTGTTTTTTTGACACAGAGGTTTTCTATGATTAAATAGATTATGCATATAATTAAGAGCTTGCTGTTTGGAAAGTACTCTGCCACTTTCAGATTATGATACCTGGGGTGAGTTATTTAACCTTTCTCAGCCTCAGTGTCCTGACCCATAAAATGGGAGTGAAAATACCTACCTTATAGATTTGTTGACAAGATTAAACAACATAATGTACATAAGAACATACAGCACAGAGCTTGATGTATATTGAGTTTTGATAGTTATTGTTATTTCCAGATCTCATGAAATTTCAGCAACAAAGATACTGTCTATCATTCTATTTATAAAATCAGCTCTGTTAAAAGTGCCTTTTTTCAAGGTACTGTGTTCATCTCTATCTTTTTTTTCCCATTGGAATAGTAGGGAACTGTGATTTATAGCCTCTTCAAAACTTTCTTTCCTTTTGCACTTAGCCTAGTAATATGTGTGCCTTGAACATGTCTTTCCCTTTATAGCCATTCAAAACTATTTTCCAAATGACTGATGTCAACTAGTATTCTATTCTTTCTTATTTCCATCTTGTATAGCTGTAGCACATAGCAATAACTATACACCCCTGTAAACCACCAGGCAAGAAAATTCACAAATCATTTTTTCACCCATATTACAGCCCAAGTTGATAGCTCTAATATATGAGTTCATTTTACTATTAACTATACATTAGATATGTTTATGTTTGACATTTTTCATAATGTAAGGTAAAAATAGGTAGAAAGATGGATGGATAGATTAGATAGACAGACAGACAAATAAATAGTCTCCCTTTCCCTCTTTCCACCAAATTTTGCTGTTGAAAGGACGGCCGTATTTCAGATGTCTCTATGTTATTTTCTAGGCCACTGAGAAAATACAGCACTCATTTGGAAACTAGTTTTTAAAAAATAGAATGAGAGTAAAGAGATAGTAATTAACTTTTAGAATCTGTATTTCTCTTACTAATATATTGTCACAAATGTCTCTTTTTCTCCCTCCATCCTATACTCCTTTTTTCTTTAACTTATTTATTCTTCACCACTATCCATGTATGAGAATCAGTACTTCTAGTACCTAGAAATAAGATTCAAAGTGAACAATGAACAATTTATATTGAGACTCCTTAGATTTCTGCTTGAAATATTTATGTGAACATTTCCCAAAAGTATAATTTGATATTATTTATAAAGTAGTCTATGTTACTAATTTTATCTCATACAGGCAGAGAAATATGCATTATATTTCAAGTTTAAGCTAAATGGGAGAAAATATATGATATTTAAATGGGTGTACCTTACTTGATACAATAAATGTCTTCCTGAAAATTATATGATTATTATGTCTGGTAAAAATAGATTGTTTTAAATTACTAAAACGTCATGCTATTTTCATAGTATACCATGGTTTCTTCTAGGTTTCCTTAGTTTTTATCTTTGTTGATATAGTTTTTACATTAAACTTTTATTATTATTACATTTAACACAGTGTGATGTAAAGATCTAAAGCTATTAAATCTATAGTAATTCTTATAAACATGCTTTATTGCCTTTCCTATTCTATAAAAAATATTTCTGGTAACAGTCTTAGAGAAGAATTTATACGTGGTACTGTTTTATCTTATATACCTTCTTTTCTCAAACTGATGTCATGCTGACGCTTCCTCCCAAGGCTTCATTGCTGGAAACAGCAGTAGGCAAAAGTCTATATTTTGAGCCAGACCAATCATGTTTGACATTCGGTTGGAAGAGTCAGAGAGAGAATTTTTCAGTTCATGTTTGTTAACATTTTCTCATCAGGAAATATTTAAAGTAATATTCTCAAATATGATTTTTCTGGACATATTGATCAAAGCTAGAGATCACAGATGCACTTAACAGCCACATCATGTTATATTTTCTGTTAAAAATGGGAAGATTTAAATAAGATAAGCATGTAACAATATAGTTTAGAACGTGTTATCATTTAATAATCATCAGTACTATCAATCTCAATTTCTGGGACATTATATTGATTTTAGTTGAAAGCCAGTAGAGTGTCCAATAATATCAGATATAAATTTAACCTATGTCTTATCTAAATTATTATTTTTTTTACATTTAAAACACTGGCTTTATTAAAATACTACTCATCTGTACATTTTAAAAAGCAGATTAGAAGTAAATGTTATTCTTCCAACTAAATCTCAGTACTGCAAGGGCACTAAAACAAACATACACTGAAAAAAAAAAAAGTGCAGCCATAAACATTTGTTTGAAAGACTCATGAAATAAATGAAAACTACCGAAAAAGAAAATCACATAAATCCATTCTGAAATCTCAAGGAGTCCTGGAGTACAGAAATACCCTCCTTCTTCACTGTTTCACAGGAAGCACTATGGGCTATTTAATATTGTCCTGGGTATCTAATTAATTTTATCTCTGTTCTAAGTATAAAATCCCTTTGACCATTAGACTTGTAATACTAATAAAGAGGCGTTATCTACAGAAGTGTAGGGTGTATGAACTGATAGAGCCTAAGTGATAATTGGAGAAGACTTATCATGTGGATTATCTATAAGCCTATATAGTTCTTTGAAGATTTTTTTTAAAAATAGAAACTATAGAGGTGACTTACTTGATTGATTTTATAATGTCACTTCATATAATCTTTTCCCATTTCTTTGAAAGAAGGGTTAATAAGTAGTGAAGAGGAGAGGAAAATGTTTGGAGAGATTAGAAATCTTATTTCTAAGATGATTGACATTTTACTTTATATCATTGGCAAACACTCATTTTAGAATATTACACTTCAAAATAAATGGTTGAAATAAAAAATGATCTCAGTCATTTCATGTAGATGAGTCAGAGTAGCTGCTTTATATTTTATTGGTTAATTTAGTTATTAAATTGACTATTTGCTTTACTCTTGTTTTAAATAGCATGTAGTAATGACACTCCTTATTAAAGTTGAAGTGAATTACTCTTGTGTTTAGAAAATTAAGCTGGTAGGAGTGGTTATATTCTTTTTAGTGTAGATTGGTCAAGATTAATGCAATACCACACAGAAGTACATAACTGCTTTTTTTTTTTTTGCACAATTTTTTTAAATAATAAAATGCATCTTATTTTTGCTTGGTAAGGACAAAACTTCCCTTGACACTAAATAAAATCTTGCAAAAAACTATGACTTTTTCAGTCACTATCAGGTCACTGTAAGTGATGAACAGTGTCTCATATCAGTGGCTAGAACTGTGCAGTCTGCCATGTTAGCCACTTTCAGTCTTCATGAAACCGGCTTCTCTGCGCTGTTTCCCATACAGGCTGAGCTGCTGTTCTAGTGGGAGTGTGTGTCACCTTCTGCCATACTCACCTCCTTTCTCTCTTGGAAGCCGAGATCTGACGGAGCTCCCATCAGTGATGGGCCTCAAGGATGTTTAAGGCCTGCTCTTCTGTGAGAATCTTTGATGCATTTTAAAATGTGCTAGAACACTCAACCTGACTGAAGTAGTATTGGGAAGAGGCAGGTGTGGGACCAAACTCAAACTTGCGTTTTGAAGTCAACTCAGTTGTTTCCCGCTTAAAAGGCTGTTTTAAATTAACTCTGCTTTTAGGGTAAATACTAATTTATTTTTAAAGTTTCTACTTCCTGTCTGAGGGCATTCTACTTTCTCTCAACAGTTTTCCTGTCTTCCTTCCCATGATGCTGTCTGTCTTCAGAAGCAAGTTTGTCCCCATAGATTTGTGGGTCTGGTTCAGCCCATGCACCCTAAGCTGTTGTTTGCCAACGTATGGCTTGTTCTGCCTCTTGACCATCCTGTCATGGTGTGCAGTGAGGTGTCACTGGCTCCATGTGTTTCCTTCGCATCTGTAAATTTGATACTTGCCATATTCTACACCTGGATTTCAGTCTCCAGAGTCTCCCCTGCCCTCCAGGCCTTTCCTTGCCACCTGTCCTTAAGCACTTTTGAGAAGGTGAAAGATTCTGGTCTGTTTTTCTGTCACCACACTATGGTATGCAGTATTTAGGGAGGCTGCTTTCCTGGATATCTGCCAGTCATGGTCACCCAATAATGGGAGTGTGCCCAGTACATGGGATATGGTATGATGCGAAATGTGTGGAGTTATTGAATATTATGCCTTCCCATAGGCAATGACCAGGGAAGTGGCACACTAGCCCTCATTTTCATTGGAGTCCTTCAAATTATCATGCCTTTTCTGCAAGAGATTCTCATGTCTTCCTTTTTCTTCCACACCTGAAGCTGTGACACAATGGAATAGAAAATGCTGGGTTCATTGAAAGGGAATGAAACAGTAACTTCAAGAGTTTATTCCTCACCTAATGCCCCTCTGGCTTGTAGAGGTGCTTTTCCTATTAAGAAGGTAGTTGTTACTCTGACAACTCCCCTCATTTCTGAGGCGGTAAAAATGCATGGATTGCCTTTAAGGAAAGGAAAAAAATAAATGAACAAGCAATCAAAACAGAAACTGACAGAGCATGAGTTTAAAAAAAAAAAAAAAACATTATCTGGCTTTTCAGTTAAACTTTTGAATCTTTTGAATCTATTCATTTGTTTAATTTTGGCCCTACTCAAACTCTTAATGCCAGGTGAAGACTGCTTAAAAATGCATTTGAGATCATGGACTCTGGAATCAGATTGAATTGGATATCAGTACCAACCTTGTATGTTTTAGCTATATGGCCTTGGAAAAGACATTTGAATTATTTCAGACTGTTACTTAAGTAGAAAAAATTAAAATAATAATAATTCTTACCTCATAAGTATATCGTGAGAATTAAATAATGTAATGGCACTAGCTTATTACAGTCTCTGGTTTAGTGTAAGTCAAGAGTAAATTATTGAAGGATCGTTGCCATTATTACAATGTGGATAGTAATTATAGCAGTAACAGTAGTAGCAGAAGAAGGTAAAAGAGGAGGTGGAGGAGGAACAGGAAGAGGCAGCGAGTAAAAGGACAAATAGGAAACAGTATGACAGAAAAAGGCATATTTCGACTGTTTTTATCAAATCAAATACTTATTTATAAGAGAAAGTTATAGAGATTTTTCTATTTTACTTAGAAAATTTTGCTTATTCTGAATTTGTATATTCCATTAATTGCCTTTGTTTTCTTTTATTTTTCATTTAATGTCTCTGATGGGTTTACTCCATAATTTTTTCAACATGAATGTCTTTTATCTATGGCTTATTAAAATCATTATCGTCAAAGAGTACACGTAAATCGAGGATGTCAGTACCACATTTGTGTGTCACTCATCCCTCAGAAACTTTGCATGTATTTGGGTAAGCGGAGTCTGTTAACCTAAACCATTGCAATGTAGTGTTAATAGCAATACAGAAAGACTTCTCATGGGTCCAGCCTTGCCTGAAAAATTATAAATAGTACAGAGACTGGGGGTTCTGATGAGTCATTATGCACATTTAATTTGTATATTATCAGTCTGACTCAGACTCCCACCAATTTGACCACCAGTGGTTTTCATCTGACATCTGTTCAATGGTCTTTGTGAAATAATTTGTTTTATTAAAAAGTTCATTTTTGGTAGTAAATTTCCCACATTGTAATGAGTTACTTATGCTAATTATTTTCCCCATCCCAAACACTGAGGATTTATTAACTTGATAATTAAAGTATGAAAATTACATACATATTTTATTTTTCATATTTACTTGGATTATTGTCTTCTCTGTTAAATTTTAAGTTTCATAACAGTATAGGCCTTGTCTATCCATTTTATTGTTATATTTACTTTTTAACCATTATAGTTCTTAAAGCACATTAGATGCTCAATAACTTGTTCTCAGTTGGTGGATTTATAGATGTATAGATGGGTGGGATTTAGTAAGATCACTGGGTGCTTACTGAAACATCAGATAAATTTATTTGCAACTGAATTGATCTAAATGTCTTAATATTAGTAACTTTAAAATCAAGACTCTGTTTAATATTATTCATTCTTTATGAAGGTTATTATTACTTCTGAGTTCTTAAAGTATGTAATGGGCATAGCCATTTAAGAAATTAATAAACAAAATCTCATGGATTTCACAAACAATATCATATCCAAGTAAAATTTTAAATTAGTTGAAAACATAATAACTGTTTTAGTTGGATATTTTTTAATGATGTGGATACAATGAGGTATTTTTCTGTTTTTTTTTTTGTTAAAATTTTTTATCCTTTACTTGTTATAATTTTCCCTATAAATTTTTCACAAATTTTATATTCCAGGGCAATTCTCTCAAAAAACCAGGACAAATTTGTTTTTTTTTGTTGTTGTCGTTGTTGTTTTTAAGGCAAATTCTTTAAAAAAGACTAGTAGTTGGTTCATGGGAACAAGTTAGGAAAAAAGGTCATTTGGCCAGTTTTCATGATGTCCTGTAGTAGTAGATATTTTTGGGGTGCCCTGTTATATCACGACTTGATATCTCTCCTCCAAAAGATAGCTTACAATCATTAAACTGAATGTGAAAATCATTCTTTTCTTTTTGCTTCAAGTCTGTTTTACAAAGCCGCCTTCCCTTTTTATCTTTCAGGAAATACACACAAACGCACACAAAGGTTAAACTCTTCATGTTGCCTAATGGCTTTAACTAGTTATATTGTTCTCTACACCTTTATTTTATTTGGTCTATACTTTAAACATTTTAATCTCTGTGACTCTTTTATTCCTTTACATGTCTGTTATTTTATATTTTAATGGTATGTCAATATAAAGAACAGAAAGCAGTGATGAAAGAAATTGTTTTTTGATCAGCCCATGAACCAAAACATAAGCCAAGTATCTTTCTTCCATCATTTACTCCTTGGGAATTTTCTTTGCAGCCTCAAGATCGTCCCAACAATGTTGTTCACTACATCAAAAACAGAATGACCAAAAAGGAGAAGGGCAGTATAGAAATATCTTTCTTAGCAACCTTTAGTAATCCTTAGTGAGAAAATATAGTAAATGTGTATAACTTCCTGAATGCATAATTTTAATCAAGTTAACTATATATAATTTTTATTTCATGTAGTAATTTATATTATTGTCCATAAAGCATTTCTGCTGATTTTATAAAAATCATTAATTTAAATGAACTTTGGATATTATTATAAATGTATGAATCTAGTAGCGCTAAATGAGCATTGAACTTAAGAAATTAGTATTAAAGTTAGACATATCAAATGGATAGTACACCTTCCAGATATAGTAGCAAAATGTGGCCTAATCATAGCAGGGTATGTTTCAAGTTCTTTGAGTCCTTTTTTTTTTTTTTATGTTCCTCATCACTGCATTAAACTGTATGGCATTCTTGTTTGGAAAGATCTACGTCTTACACGTTACTGAATTCTGAATTTCCTTTAGTGAAAGTATGCAGTACGTATGTGTGTGTGTGTGTATGTATGTATGTGTGTGTGTGTATATATATATATTTAAGAAATATATACATACACACACACACATATAGAATCAATCAACTCAAGGTAAGTATCCTGTAGAGAACAAATATAGCATGATCTGGACACATGGCTTTTTCATTATTTACATGAAAGTGCATGGGGAAGATTTAGGCAACCTCGAGAATTTCAGTTCTCAATTTTTTTCTGTCTATCTCTCTCATATTCACACACATACACACTCTCCCATTGTATGCTGGATTCCAGTACTTGTTAAATGAGATTATCAGATCTACAATGTAGATGGTCTCTTTTTGATTTGTTAAAACTAGAAATTTGTGTTTAGGCCAAAGAGTAAAATAAGACATAACTATAATTATTCAACAACTATTTTAAAATTAAATTATATTATTACTTGTATTCTATTTTAGAATAGTTAAATCATTTCAGGACAACGTGGAAAAATATCGTCTTTTGAAGAACTGTGTATATTGTAAAATATTTCACACATGTTTTGCTGAGATTCTAAATTGTGGTGACATTTAGATGGGAAAGGACATTATTATACTGAAAAAAAAATTAGGCTTAATACCATTGCTTATCAAATATTATCTCAAAATATCTCATATGGTACATTTCATTTCACAGAAAAATACATCATTTAGATGAGTTGGTGAAAAGCACAACCTAAATTACTTAATTTTACATTTTGGTTGCTGGTCCCTAGTTCTCTTTATTTCAGTACAGAAGAAAGCTCACCATTAACAGAGATTTTTTGTGCTTCTTTTGAAGTTTAGCATAAATAAAGGTATCTGTGTTGGCTTTAGACATATTGAATTGGAAGAAAGCCAATTCACCTAAAACAAATTAATCAATTTGCCTAATGATTTGTTCACCCAAAAGTCCTACTGATCACATTTGCACTTTATGTACAGAAGGATGGTTTTAGTCACTTTGTAACTATTAACCTAATAGTCTATCAAAGCTAATTTTTAATCTTTCACCTATTTTAAGCCATTTTATCTAAGTTCATTCATGAATTGGCCCATAACTGCTTCTTTAGCTTTATTTTCCACATTTTCATATTCACATAGTATTTATATTTTTAAATACAAAATCATCCCAGACAATATATATACATATATACATATATATATGTATAGACAATATATATGTACATATATATATACACATATATATGTATATATATTTTTTCTTTTAAGCTTCCTATGATCCTTGTTTCTATATTTATGTCTTAAGTCTGAGACTCTTCTAGTTCTGGGTCTCAGCACAGCAGAGTATTTGGGCAAAGTAGCAATGAATTTATAAAAACAGAGGAAAGTGTTTTATATTCGTTCTAATTATAAATGAGTGATTGTTTCTTTTTTTTTTTTGCATATGCCTAATTTTTTTTATGGTCTCTGTTTTTTAGTATAGTAGCTTGAAATTTGCTTTTTTTCTTAAAATTAGAAGAGAAGCATCCTTAATTATATGGTAGAAAAATATATAACTGTTTAAAGAATAGAAAAATTCAGTAAAATTTAAAAACTTAAAAGTATAAGAAAATTTACATATGTAATAAACACAATTTAATATATAAAAATTTGACTCATGATTTTAGCCTGAGATTGACTGTAGGTAACTTAGTTTAGGTATGACTTTATATTATTTAATAATGCCTGCAAGATGTCCAAATGGGAATTTCAATAGGTTTTGGAAATATTGGTATTTAGTGTGTGTGTGTGTGTGTGTGTATTTAGGAACCATTATTTGCAGTTGGAATTTGAAGCAAATGTTACTAGATTTCATCAACTAAAGAGAGTATATAGAATCAAGCCGTCACACCTTACAAGACAGACTTTTATGATTGTGGATTCTTAGGGGCCTCACAGTGTTTTAAGACAGATAATATTTGAAAGAAGGGTCTTGGTATTACTTAATGACTCCTCCATGTCTCTCACATAATGAAAGCTAAAGAAATAATAGCCTGATTGAAAATAGAACTCAGAAATATATACTTTTAATAATATTGTATAAGTTCCAAATTCTAATTCAATGTAGTCAACAGCAAAGAGTTACCTATTATTTGCAACTCATACAACAAAATGGACAAGAGGAGGTTCTGGTGTTATTTTTCTGAGGAATTGACCATTTTTTTTTTTTTTTTTTTTTTTACTATTTTAGTATTTATAGTACCTTGAAGTTTGGAATTACATTTTGAAAAATTATTATGTAATCTCTTCTCTATGGAATTGTTTTCTTTCAACTGATGATAAAATTCTAAAAGTAGCTGCTTTATCTGTCAAATTATTTAGGTTTAAAGCTTCTTGAAAAGAAAAGGGACATAAAAGCACATTCAAAGTTTGTAATCTGTGTTCCTAATTTATGAAATTATTTAACTGTCATGTTAATTCATATTATTTCTAAATAGAGTGAAATATAAACCTAAATATGATATTTAAGTGGGAACTGTCAGCCTTTTGTCACAGTGTTATGGTTTGAGCATTTAGATACTGTATATAAGAAGCATTTTGTATGAAAGTATTTCTCTATTTTATGCAAAAAAAATGTACATCAGTTCATTTTCTAATGGATTTATTATGTCTAGTTTATCCTGTATGTTAAAATATGTGATCATTTCTCTTTTATCTTTGTTCCCAGGAAATTTTTATCTTTAGTATATGAAGCAATCAATGCTAATTTATACTTAATTCATTTAAAACACCATATAACTACTCATTTTATTTCATTTTGGTGGTCTCTATCCTACATTTTTCTTTATTAAGAATTTTTGTACAGTTAATATGAAGCTGCCTCAAATACTTTCTAAAGCAGATTGAATATACTTTCTAAATAATCATAACAGCTTCAGATATAATAAATTATTAAACATAAGAATAGTTCTTAGAAATGTTTATTCTTTAGGTAATTAAGATAAAGTAAAATGTTTTAACAAAGAATCAAGAATTATAGACTATTATTAAATCTAAATCACTTGATTAGACAAGTTGAAAAATTGACTTGATTAGGCCTATTAATAATTATATTTCTATTTTTTATTTTAAATTTGATTTAAATATTTGTTAAAATGATATGTGTACTTTGTGATGTATCCTATCAATAAGGTAAGGTATGGCATAGTATAAAGTGTCATTACAAATCCCGTCATCCAGAATGCATCAAAATTAACATTAAACATCAGTATATAGAAAGAAATGCCTGGATAAAATTAGGATTTTACTCTACAACTATGTAAATACTTTTAAAGTGTTGGGTTACCTTGATTTAAATTTTAAAAAGTATTTGAGCTATAAAAGAAGAAATTGTTGAACATTAGTAAAGATATCAAAACATAACATAAACATCCACTTTAAGAAACTAGAAAAGGTCTGTGAGTTTTTGTTTGTCTTGTTCACTTGTTGCTTTCAGTTTTATGTTCCACGAGTGAAATCGTATGGTTCTCAATTTTTTCTGACTTATTTCACTTTGCATGATTATCTCAAGATCCATCCATGTTTTCACAAATGGCAATATTTCATCTTTTCTTATGGCCGACTAATATTCTATTATATATATGTACCATGTCTTCTTTATCCAATCACCTATTGTTAGACACTTCAGTCGTTTCCATGTTTTGGCCACTGTGAATAATGCTGCGATGAACATTGGGGTGCGTTTATCTTTACAGATAAATGTTTTCAAAATTTTGAGGTAGATACCTAGGAGTGGTATTGCTGAGTCATAGGGTTATTCTATTGTTAATGTTTTTGAGGAACTTCCATGCTGTTTTCCATAGTGGCTTTATCAATTTACATTCTTACTAGCAGTGTAGGAGGGTTCCTGTTTCCCCACAACCTCTCCAATGCATAAATGTTTTCAAATTTGGGTGTGTGTGGCAGGGTAGATACCCAGAAGAGGGATTGCTGGGCCATATAGTAATTCCGTTAATTTTTTTTAGGCAATTCTATACTGTTTTCCATTGTGACTGTACCAATTTACATTCCCACTAGCAATGTATAAAGGTTCCCTTTTCCCCTCAACTTCTCCAACACTTGTTATTGCTAGCCTTGGTGGTATCTCATTGTGGTTTTGATTTGCATTTTCCTAGTAGCTAGTGAAGTTAAACATCTTTTCATATGTCTGTTAGCCATTTGTGTATCTTCTTAGGAGAAGTGTCTGTTCAGGTCCACTGCCCGTTTTTTAATTTGATTATTTGTTGTTGTTTGATTTTTTAATATTTTTATTGAATTGCTTGAGTTCTTTATATATTCTGGATATTAGCTCCTTTTGGAGGTGTCATTTGCAAATATCTCCTCTCATTCAGTTGGTTGCCCCTTTGTCTTGTTGATGATTTTTATCACTGTGCAGAGCTTTTTAGTTCGATATAGTCCCATTCATTTATTTTTGCTTTTACTTCCCTTACCTTTGAGGTAAAATTCATAAAATCTCCAAAACCAAGGTCCATGAATCTAGTGTCTATGTTTTCTTCTATGCAATTTATTATTTCAGATCTTATATTTAGGTATTTGATCCGTTTTGAGTTAATTTTGTATATGCTCACAGGTAGCAGTCTAATTTCATTCTTTTGCCTGTGGCTTTCTGATTTTTTCAGCACCATTTATTGAACAGGCTTTTATTTCTCCATTGTATGTTTTTGACTCCGTTAAAAATTATTTGATCATATACACATGTGAGTTCATTTCGGGGTTTATTCCATTGGTTTGTGTGTTTGTTTTTCTGTTAACACCATGCTGTTTTGATTATCATTTCCTCATAGTATAATATGAAGCAAGGCAGTGTGATACCTCTGGCCTTGTTCTTTTTTCTCAGGATTGGTTTGACTATTTTGGGTCTTTTGTGATTCAACACAAATCTGATGATTTTTTTGTTCTATTTCTTTTTTAAAAATGCCATTGGAATTTTGATGAGGATTGCATTAAATCAGAGGAAAAGAGGGGGGACAGGAGAGGTAACAATAAGGGTAACAGGGATCATATATATGGTGACAGAAGATTTGGATCTGGGTGGTGAACACACAATGAAACACAAATATGACACATTATTGACTTGTATATTTGAAACCTATATAATTTTATTACCTAGTGTCACCTCAATAAATATGACTCAAAAGAAAATAAACTTCAAAAGGAAGAGCAAACTAAACCCAAAGCAAGCTTAAGAAAGAAATCAATGAAAAAGATGAAATAGAAAAGTAAAATAGAAAAACAGTAGAGTTAATCAATGACACCAAAAGTTGGTTCTCTGCAAATATTAATAAAATTGATGCCTCTTGTACCCACTCACTTCTTATATTAAGTTTACTCTAAACCTTCATGATTTCTTCAAGTTATTGTTGGTGACTCTTTTGGCTGAAACACATACAAGAAGATGGATAGTGGGGTGAGATACTGTCTACACTTCTGCAGTTTGTCCTAAGATTCTAATTGATATTGATCATCTTTCTTCTCTGTAAAACATTGTAGATTATCCTCATCCTCAAGTAGTGCTTCTGCTGGTCTAGGTGAATTGTCTGGGGTGAAGGCATGAGGTGTGGTGAACCAGTCATTTACCATAGTTATAATGTCTGATCAGGTCATTGTTGTGGTACTTATTTCCTCATGGTTAAACTATACATAGAAGCCTAGAGGACACTCTACTGTATTGCTTAGTTTAGTTTACAGAAATGCTCTTCCCTGCTCACATTATATAACAGTAATCCTACTTTCTCATGCCACAGCTAGGACACTGACTCTTTGTTTGCCTTCTAGTCTACAGAGACAAAGAACTCAAGTGACCAGGTGGTAGCCATAGCTTTATGTTTAGCAAAATTTATACTCTATTCATGGTGGACATACTCTCAATCTAGGAACTGGGACTTAAAGATTGTATAAGCTCCACATTATAATTAAATCTAGTCAACTGTAAAGAGTTATCTATTACTTATAACCCATGCAGCTGTACCCATGAAATCTAAAGCAGTGGTGTCAGAAATCTAGGTGGGTCTCTAAATATGGTTTTAAATAGGATCATTCCTACTTTTCCCCTGGGTTTCTGGACCCATATGTTCTACTATATTATGGCCAAGGGTTTAAGGAATATATCACATCTTGAATAGCACCCATCTAAGATGGTTCAAAACCTGTGACTTCAAGAAGCTTTGCCAATGTGCCATCAGGTTTGAAGCCTCTTGAGTGTTGTCATATATAAGACTAGTGGATACTATGCTTATGTACATACTGATCTGGAGCACAAGTGTCCTGCTAGGGCATCCAGAGTAATTGCCTCTATCTACTCAGTAAGTCCAGTTAACATGATCTCATCAAAAAGGGGGCTCAATGTTATAGTTTCCAGAATGTCAAGAACATCAATTTCTATTCAGCTTTTATTGTGACAGAGGGTAAGACTATCATAATAAAATATAACATAAAACTTGACTTTAAATGTCTTCTGTTTTTTGGATGAATGTGAATGGCTTCTATTCTTCGGTCATAATCAATACCGAAAACATATTTTCCAGATTAATAGCCATATAAAAACCACAAGAGGTTATGCTGAAATGTTCTAATAAAATTAACACATCCAGCACAGAAGCTACTACTGATTTTACGGTGAAAAATTAGGGATAGTTCATTGACATTTACAATGATCCATTCGTTTTGTTCATAGTCTATATTGTTAAATTAATTGGGAAAATAATGAAACCCACAACCCTAGTGTCCTTGCAACCTTTAAAAGTGAACTAATTCTACTTGAAATTGTTTTTTTTTTTTTTTTCATTTATTACCTGGGGGACCAGTTTTCCACCTGGCTTCTCCTAATATATTAGCTCTTATTCTACATGTCAAAGAACCAGCATGAGAGTTCTTCCAGGTTCTAAATATGTCTACCTGGCCTATGCATTCTGAAACTAAAGACGTAACCGCTTGGTATGCCCCCTGTGAGATAGACTTAGGCCAGGACTGCATTTATTTCCTGTCTCATTAACTTCTAACTGGAGGTCACAGTGTTGCTTTGGGCACCCAGGTATCGGTATTAACTCATATTCGGTATCCAATAGTCCTTGAAAGATATGAGAAAAATGGTGTAATAACCCTCTTTGGAAAGGAATAGAGCAATCATTACAGTATTCACTTGCTGAGGTGCAGCTTCTCTTTAATGTACTGGATTCTGATCCTGAGGACAACTAGTCTGGAAAACTAGTAAGAGACAACTGATTTTAATCTTCTGCTTATCCACTTTTGATATTTTTTGATTATGTGTTTCCAGCAGTAATACTGTCAACTGCTCATCTAACTCAACACTAGGAATACTGCACACTGTGTCAGCCATTATCTAACTATGATTCAAGACACCCTGGTTCTTATTCTGACCGTGCCACTGACTTCAGTACATCCACCCAGCTTCTGATAAAGAAGTGCTGCCACCTAGTCTTTGCTGTTCTGAATGTTATGATACTTGTCACTACCTGGGAGCCCAGTTCCTTTGGAGTATCTCCTATGGTCATCTCCAGCTTGTTTCATTCATCTTGCACCACCCCTAACTAGGTTCAAGTATCAGCATGGCTTGATTGGGTAACACTGTTCCTGCTACAAGGGAAGGAGGACTATTATTTACCAAAAGAAATGTCGAAACAGAATGTACACCTAGAAGTAAATATTGAGTGTTAAAACAAGGGGTCATAGTTAGAACATGAGGCTGAATAAGGGAGATTTGGTTAATATGTGAACACTCATGCATGACTCAGTACTTACACTCCGGCAAGTTCCCCTGGAGCTTGGAAAACAACAATGGCATACAGAGAAAATGAGGTGCAAATATCAGCACTGGCTTGTGAGAGTGTTGAGAAATGAATTACATGGTGCATAGAAGTGAACATGATAGAACAGATCTATATGACTCAATAACTTGCCAGATGACTTTATGTCCTGGGTTGGATGAGGCGGATGAGGGGGTCCAGAGACTCTCCTGCTACTCAGATGATAAGGTAAGAAAGGGCAATTCGGAGTTAAAGTTACCTTAGGTTATATAAGTTTAAAGCAGGGGAGCTGCGATTTTCTGCTCTTCCAATTTATCAGCCATTGGCTAAGAGTGCACCCCGAAGGGATGAGAATTCCCAGGTAACTCTGGTTTTCTGTAAATACAGACAAGCTCTAATAGCTTGAGGAGAGTCCTCTGAAGAAGAGTTTCAGGTGTGGGACTGAAACTCTTCCATTGCCTTTTTTCGCATCTAGTTGTTGAATGAATAAAGACAACCAAATAAGGAATTACCCCTTTGGAAAACACTAGAGAATTGTTGTGACATATGAATAATATCTAATGAGATATTATGATAAATCATTCCAGGCCATTGGCCTTATCATTAGTTGTAATGCACAGCAGCCCTTACTAGAGAACATAGTAAGCACGCAAAAAAGGCTTTTGCATTAACATAGCTGCAAACGCTCTTAGGATTAATGAGTGGGCCGACTCAAATGTCTTCTACTGAATACCCCGAATCATGCTTTCCCCAAGTTTGCCAAGTATACAATTTATGACCAATGAACAACTCCAGAGAGATGTTAATACTTTAGTAATTGTCAAGTGACCAAAATAAGCAAGAGGATATTTGTGGATTAGGTAAATTTATAGCTGGTACATTTTGATTGCCAAGTAACAACACTCAGCAAAATTTGCTTAATGAGCACACCCTTATGACATACCACATGGTTTTGTTCTCTTTGCTTTTGTTGAACAGCTTGATCAATGACTTGGGTGAAGATGTAATAGACATGTTTATCAAATTTACCAAAAGCTCATGCTATGTGATGATAAGATAAATACTCAAACAGAAGCCAAGTATTATTAGAATTATTTAAAATGCTCAAGTTCTTTCTGTCTCTCCAAGTTACATTATTCAATTTATATATTTATCATTTCAATAGCTTTATTTTATTGTAGAGCCTCCTCACTAATAACCATTTATAATTATATCTTTTTTTTCTCCTTTTTTCATTTCTAAGTTTTCTTATTGTTCTCTTCTACCCATACTCTCTCTTCTTTGGGGATTTCAGAGGGAACGTGTTAAGACAAAAGATGAGAACGTGTTAAGGCACGATCTTTCATTTTGCTTGATTTAGTGCTGTAAACTGTTTATCTGCTATTTTCAGCAACATGTTGACATAGGCAGTAGAAAGTCTTCAGATTAGTCTTATTTATCTAATGACTCTTACTTAGAATTGAACACCAATTAAATACATTTATAAGAATTCATAGATAACTAATTCTGTGTATAAATCTTATGTATATTCCCCAAGGAGAGAGAGTGTGTATTTTATTTCTAGGTCAACGGCATCAGAAGAACATTAATAATAACAGCTAATACATCAAGCACTTATTATCCATGTGTTAACTCATTCATCCTCACAACTCTATAAAGCATGAGCAGTAATCATCTGCATTATGTAGATGAGGAGATTGAGCATTCAATAATAGTTCATTTAAAACTCTATCTAATCGTATGCCATTACAGAGGGCTTATATATATGTATATTCCTTATGATACTCAGAGTCATCTTTAAAAGGTAAATACTTAATGCCTTGGGTAATTATGGGTGATAATTTACTAATAGGACCCAGTTATAGCAGATGAAATTATGATATTATAACCATATTTGTATATCAAAAAGAAGAGAGAGTGGATTTGTTAGATGTTAAAAAGCATGATTTTCAGGAACACCTCTTTTTATTATGTAGAAAGAAAAGCAAATTTTGTAACCTATAAAAAAATCTTCCTTTTTAATAAAAAGAAAAAATAAAGAGACTTCTGTTGGTTTTCTAGTATTTTTAGAATGGCACTAAGATTCTCTAGGAATTTCTAGTTGTATGACCGATGCTTGCGGGGACGTGTCTGCGTATGGCTGAAAGTGTTTTAGTGATTACACGTTCCACCGCCATTACAGCTGGAAAGGGAATTGACAGCTGCCACGGAGTCTTAGCCTGATGTCTCAGAAGTTTAGCCATTCATTGCGAACATCTGCCTATCTAAGAAATCCGCCCGAATTCTCATTATCAACACAGAAGTTCATTTTTATTTGATTATTAGGAAGTAGAGTTGATAGACCATCTAGTAAAAATCCAAATTATGCACATTTACCTGAATATCTGAACAAAAGAAATGCATTTGAAAAGTGGAAGAATAGTCGTGTATGATTTTGCTATGTCTTTGATCTTCTGTACTCATATTGCTTTAATCTTAGAGTTTTTTCATAATTTTGAGTGTTAATGGAGTGATGATATCATTGTTCAAATATTTTTGTTATTGAGATTCAGTAATTATACTTCTATATTATGAGAGGAATATTTGTATATATTCAGTATTTGCAATATAACTGATAGATAAAATTAATTGGAGTGATAGGCCCTATTTTGTACTTGAAGTTAACATTCTTTAAATTTTAAAAATAATTCTTAATAATTTATTTTATCATTGTCAGTGTTCTACTATATGTCCTCTTTCAGACATTCCTTTTCAGGGAGCATTTCTATGAAAACTGCAAATGACGTTGCATCATCCCTAGACACTCCAGTGTGAATCAGCCAAGGACAAGAATGTTGGCTTGGATACTCATCATACAACCTGCCAAAGCTGTAAATTAATGCTGATACAACACTACTATTCAATCAACAAACTGTATGCAAATCTCACCACTTCTTCCAACAATGTCTCTTTTTCTTCTCTATCAAGGTCCTGTCCAAAAGCATGTGTTTGTTGCATTCACCTCCTATGTCTCTCAGGTTCTTTCAGTCTATAGTTTCTCACTTCTTCTATGTCCCTTCTATTTTTACAGTTTGAAAAGATCTGTCCCTCAACCTGTGTCCACTCGCGGTTTTCATGTGACCTGACGCAGGTCATGCATTACATCCGTGTCTGCCAAACATCTCCACCACAAGTCATTGTTTTTTTCCCCATTACAATTGAGCCAGCACAATGTGAGAAGTTATTCAAAGACACCTGTAAATACTCTGACCCTCATCAAACATCCGGCTTTATCATTTTGATGACTCGCACCTGAATTAACCACCTCGCTGATGTTTGCTATTGATGATTTTCTATCTCCATTATTTCTTCTAATATTCTTATTTGGTAGTTTACTGCAAAGAATAGCTTTGCCTTATTTACTGTTTATAATCTATATATTCACCTATTTACTTATTTTCATGTGGATTCATTAATTGTATTTCATTTATTGTATTTCTTTATGCTCAAATTGTCCAAATTTTGTCATTAGGAGTCACATCTACCTAGCTTCTGTATCTTTTTGATCCTTCTCCATGATTCTTTGAGCATTTCTTGCTTTTGGAACAAGAAGATGCTCCAGATTTATTTGACCTTTTCTTGCCACAGCTCTGGAATCATTCATTTCTACAAAAAGCTCTGGTTCATTTTATACATGTATATGTAAAAAACATGACTGTCGCTGTAATTATCTGTATATTTTTATGAATGTGTGTCTGTATATGTGTATATTTACATATGTATACATATTTCGAGGTTTATTAATCTCTTCTTTATAGTGAGAAACCTGTCATCTCAACACGTTTACTTATTTTCAGAATCAAGTTTACTTATTTGTTCAATATAACCAATATCTGAACCACGCCAGAATGACAGCCATCTCCACCATCTCCAGCTGCATGCCATCCCACTCTGTCATTCTGGCTACCTGTCAATGCATTCATAGCCTCCCATGCACCCCTCGACCCCACCAGATTTCCTTGATCACCAGACATGATGCTGACATCTCTCTACCCAAAAAGGAAAAGCCAAGTATATTTTTACAACACAGTGAGGCAGAGATCACATAAATGTTGAGATGTACTCATGTTACTTATTTTCCATATGTATTAAAGGAGATGACAGAAGTTGCTGATAAACTGAATGTACATTGAAAGAGAATAGTTAAGGATGACTCAGAGATTTTGACTTGAGTAAGCAAATGACTAAATTGTCATTGCTCGATATAAGGAATAATGTAGAAAAATATTGGGTAAATTGGAGATTAAAAGCTCTTCTTTGGAAATAGTGGGATTAAGATGTTCTATTAAATATTCAAATGAAAGAACAGAATAAGTAGTTGGATAACTGAGCCTGGTCTTAGGGAGGATGCCAGGTAAAAAGATGTAAATTGAGACTGAACAGCAAACAGATGGTATTTAACACTGTAGACTGGATGATTACACCAAAGAATAAATTGAATGTAAACGGAGAAAATAAATACACACTGCCAAGTATTACTGAGAAGTGAAGTGAGAACTGAGAGTTACATTTCAGATTAGAACTCTAATCTGCTTTTGTTGTTGTTAGGATGAAAGCTTGGTTAAGTGGTAAAAAAAAGAGAATGGAATGTGAGGAATCCAAGCAACAAGTACAGATAAGTCTTATGAGGTGTTTTACTGTAATAAAGAGCAGAGAAGGAATATGAGTTGTAAATAATATGGTGTCTCTTTTTTTAGAATGAATATTACCATAGCATATTTTATATACTTATAAGGTAGAAAATTTATGAAACTGGAGAAAGATAATGTGGGATTAAGCCTGTTTATAGGAAGAAGAGCACGACACACAGTGTTTTAGTTTTATGTTAGAATATGAGAAATGCATGTATTAAAAAAAAAAAAGGCAGCCAGACAGGGCACATCCATCTAAATGCAGGTAGGTTATTATAGATACAATGATGAAATTCTCTTGTTATTTTTCAATTTTCTTAGAGGCAAAGATCAGCTGAGAGTGAGGAAGGGAAAAATGTGTTGAATATTAATAGGGAGATGAGAAATTTAAAATAACTTTATGAGAGTTGGGTGAGTGAATGATCTATGAAAAAATAGCAGTATTTTAGGGTAGAACTGAGGGCACAATTGAAGTTGTGGTGATGAATGTAAAGTAAGAAAAGCATATTTTTTTTCAGGTTCAGAAGCAGAGAAGGCAGAAAGTTGAACAAACTAGGGTGGGGTTTTGACACATAAATTCTCTAGGAAGAAATGTGTGCAGAATGAAAATATGTCCAAGACTGATTTTAATTTATTAACTCTAAGCCAAGTAAAAGAGATATTGACTATCAATCATATATGTTAGACCACAAAAGTTTCAGTAGGTTAGAGTGCCCAATTGGGTTGAAAAGTATGGAATTTTATAAAATTCTGCTGAAAACATCCTAGGACATGGTGAGGGGAATTATTTGAAATTTAGATTTTTGAAGTGGTGCAGTTATTGGTAATAAACAGATACGGTTCAGGACTCCTGAGCAGTGATAGAGGAGGCATGTAGAATACAATCATTGGACGGATGGGGTCAAATAAATGAGACGCTAAACAATGTCAGGTCTGAGACAGGCAAGAATGATGACTTGGATCCAGTCAGAGTCGATTTCTCTTTATTTGAATATAGATTCTTTAAACAATAAATACAAGGGATATAAGAAATTGAGTGAGCTAACACAGATGCCTGATGATTCCCTAATTCTTCTGTGGTGACTTGAAATTTAGTAGATGTGCTACCTGACAGTACAAATGAGTCCAGAGATGCTACCTTTTACATAAACAGAATGAGAGCTGGCCTTGTCAACACTCAAGAATATTTCAGCACAAAAGAAAGATTCTTTTCCATGTTCCACATGCATATATACACATTTGTGATTTTTTGTAGTTATCCTATGTATAGCAGATGTGTACATGCCTTATACAGAAGATCTATGTGAATATTAAAATCACCAGGGATTTTGATATTCATCATAGTGGAAAAGAAAATGGATCGAGAAGCTAAAATGAAAAGGAATAACTCAGTGTAACTAGATTAGCCCAATAGGAAGTTGTAGCAGATGGTAGTATTGATTGCCCGTGTTTTTAAGGTGCTATGAATGATGGTGACAATGAGGATCCAGGAAGAAACCCATCCGATAGCCAGCCCTGGTAGTAGAAAGGGAAAGGGAAGGGCAATGCTCTCGATATAAAGAACAGTTCAGTGTAAATTAGGAGAAGAGTTTCATAGAAGTGGTCGTTTTGCTGATGACAGACTGTTAATTCTCATGAAGGAATTTGGGGTGCTTAGGGAAGGATGGCAGATTGAATCATATTAGGAGATTTACAAAGATTTGTGGAGATTCAGCTACAGATGTTGAGGAATACGCTTTAGGGTGACCCTGGAAATCAAAACTGTAAATCATGAGAGATTAGAATTGATAGTCTCTTAGATGGAGAAGAAAAATCAGATCTAATTATATCTTTCTACTTAGGAATAGTCACTTGCAGTTCTGGTGAAATGATGAATGTCAGAGTGGGTCTGGGGTCTCATTATAAACAACGAGGGGGTTCGGGGGCCCTTTTTTCATTTCTACCAAAGGCAGCACTGGGGCTGAATGAAGGCTTGTCTTGTCAGGGGTATCATTTTAGGACAATAGCTATGCTTCATTTAATGCTTATAATATTCCTAGACTTCATGTTTCTATATTTAATCATCATGATTAGCTGCGTGTTTAATGCCATGCTGACCTTCAATTAGAATAAATAGTTTTTAGTGATAATTTTTCGATGAGAGAATGGTTATGATAAAAAAAATTCAGCAAATAACACGTGCTGGCAAGGATGTGGAGAAAAGGGAACCCTCATTTATTGTTGGTAGGATTGTAAATTAGTGCAGCCACTATAGAAAACAGTAAGGCAAATGCTCAAAATATTAAAAATAGAGCTGCCATATGACCCCGAAATTCTACTTGGGTATTTGTCCAAAGAAAACAAAAACAGTAATTCAAAAAGATATATGCACCTGTGTTCACTGCAGCATTATGTACAATAGCTAAGATATGGAAGCAACCTAAGTGTCCATTGATAGATGAATGGATAAAGATGTAGTATCTATGTACAGTGGAATAGCACACAGTAATTAAAAAAAAAAGAATAAAATCTTACCATTAATGTATGACAACATGGAATAGAGCTAGAGTATATTATGCTAAGTGAAATAAGTCAGACAGAGAAAGACATAAATACCATATGGCTTCACTTACATATGGAATCTAAAAACAAAAAAAACAAAAACAAATGGAAAAACAAAACAGAAACACACTCATAGATACAGAGGACAAGCTGATAATTGCCAAAGGGGAAGGAGATGAGGGGTTTGGTGAAAAATATAAATAAAAGTAAAGGGAATACTACATAGCTATGTAGTCTCACTAGTACTTTTCCAAGTAACTTGGATAACACATAAGATTTTTAAGGTCCGATTGTTATTTTTATCCCAGATAGATTACACTGTAACATAGGAGAGAGGATAATCATTCAAAAGATGGACTCATTAACCATAATATATTAAATAACTAGAAGAGAAGGGACAGATTTGTTTTAAATTTTATATATCCACTCTCTAGACTTCACTATAAAATGCACCATTTACTTTCTATATTATATTTTTATAAATAGAGGCATCGAGGAATTAGACATATAAGGTGATACATTACAAATTAACAAAGCAAATCCAAACTATAACAGATAATATTTGGCAAAGCAAAATGTTCCTAGAATCATTTAATTTCTTCTCGGTTTGTCAAGAAAGTATTGATGATAAAAGATTTAAATATTTTATATATAATTTTCAATTTTGAGGAATGTATCTTTCCATTTTCACAGCTGAATAATGAATAATAATATATACGCGCTGAACACTGCCAATAAAAATAAATACCCCATTAGCTAGATAGTCTCGCAAAAGATGAGTTTATGCCACAAGAGCATTACGGTTTGTTCCAAGGTGTCTGAGGAAGTCAGATGTAAATGATTATGTCCCTCTGTAAGAGAGTATGACACAGTATCACTTTATTTTCTCTGGCTATAGAAATCCACGTCATCACCATATCCAGTTTGCTGATCTTAGTTACATCTTTGCTTCCAAATGTTTTCCAGTTTTCAGAACTACATTTTTAATGTACCATATTTATTATTTTTTGCCAAATTTTCTAGTCTTTTAAAATTCCTTCTGTTTTATCAGTTAAAAAAATTAGGTTACACCTAATTCTTGCAGTAATTGCAAAAGCTACTTTGGTATACCTTTTGAAGCTAAGTGGAATGTTTACATTTCTCACTATAGTAATTCCTCTGTATTGAATATTAGCAAGGAACAATACTGGACACTCAAAATACACGATTCTGATACTATGCATTTTTAATGTAACTGGGATATGTATAAGTGTGTGTGTTTCTGAGGATGTGGTGAGACACTTATCAAGTAAATATTCGACAAGGCAGACAAAGAAACATACATTCACAAAGGAGGAAGAATTTCACTAGGTTTATCTCCCAAATTTTAAACCTCATAAAATGTATTTCACTTTGGTTTTATCCTCACTTTACTATAAATCAATCTAAATTAGCTTTTTTTGAACTCGTCTCTTATGAACTGTGACATTTTCTTAGTTGTGAAAATATTCTGCCAAATTAGGGGAGAGAGAATTTCAATTAAATATGTTAAGGAAAGAATAGATAAAGTAAAGCTAAATAGATTGCTTTTAACTAAATGACAGATAATGTGCCTTCTCTTTACTGGTTCTGTCTCTTAACACTCATTCAAAACAAGGCACTGGTAAAGAAGGTCAAACAATTTATAGCTTGGTAGTTATCAGTCACATGAGGCTCAGTCCAATAAGGTGCAACACAGGTGAAGAGATGTAAAATTCCAGGTACATAGGAAATTTCATATTCATTAGAAGCTAAGTTAAAATGTTAGTTAAAAATTTCCCCTTAATGTTCTGGGAGAAATTCATTTCTATGGTACCATAAGCAAGTTTCTACAGTAATAGAAGTTTACTTTCTCTGACAAGTTTTAAAAATAGCTATTACGAAAAATTTTCACAATGTTGAGAATATCCCTCTGGGCCACATACATTTAAGAAAAATATAAAGACAGACATTGTTCTCTGTCATAACATAGCATATGAGGTTATACAGTTAGCATAATACATGAGGTAATATGGAGGGAAATGTTCCTGCTTTTATTCCTCTATGCATTTAGAAAATGGAGCAGAGTGGCTTCAAGCATTAGTCTAGGATGTAGAAAACTAGAAAGAGCTTTGTTCCCATTCTAATAAAAAGAAAAGACTAGATCATATACAAAATCAAAATTTCTTTTGACCCTATCATGGGAACATGAATTAGCTGGAAATTTAAACAAAGAAATGTAAGCAGGTGGGTGCCTCTTAGGAGAGAAAAGACATAAGCTCTGGCTCCTCTATGACAGTGATAGAAAAATGGGGAAGATGGGACCTGTCGGTAGGAATAGGTGAGAAGAATTTGGGTAGCATGTCAGTGATTTGCTAAAGACCGAGGGCTGCCCTGTGTGACAGTACAGAGCCTTGGAATCACAGACACGGGGAGTTCACACCAAATTGCTGGCTCTTCTCTATGGCCCTCACTGGATACCCTGAGAAAGACTGAGGTCAGGGAGAAGGAATCAGGGAGTCCTCCTTAGTGTTACAAGCCTGGGGGAAATGGATGGCCAGGACAAGGGGAAAGACATGGGAGCCCCATCAGTTTTCTTCTCTAAGAAAAAAGAAAAGGAGATTTAACTTTAGCTGGTTAACACACAATGCAATATATAGATGAGTATTATTGGGTTGTACACTTGAAACCTATATAGTTTTATTAACCAATGTCAGCCCAATAAATTTAATTTTAAAAAGCCTTAATATGCTGGGAAAAGGGCTGCAAACACTTCAAAAACACAACTAATCCTAAATAAATTAAAAGAATAAACTCAGAATTATAATGAACAACTTTATGCCCATAAATTTGACAAGTTAGAGAAAATGGACAAATTCCTTGAGAGGTACAAACTAATAAAGCTCACTTAAGAATACTTCAATAACTGAAATAGTTCTCTATCTATTAAAGAAACTACATTTGCAGTCTAAAATCTTGCAACAGGTTATTCTTCCAACAAAGATAAACCTCCTTTGGTCACTTTGCTCTAGTACTCTAGCACACTTTTTCTTTTTTAAACATGGCAAGTACTCTCCCACCTGTAGCCTCACCCTTTCCCTCCACCCCCCAGGTATCTGCTTGGCTGATTTCTTCATCTCCTTCAAATCTTAAATTGTGATTTCTTAAGAGGGCCAAGCCCGGCTACCCTATTTAACGTCGGATTCTTCTCTACCCTTTCCCCAGAACTCCCAGTTCCATTTATTCTTCTCTATTTTCCCCATAACATGTATCATTTTCTAACACAGTACAAAATTACATATAACATATGTTCATTGCTTATCATCTCATTCCCTCAGGTAAAGAGTAAACTACTAGAGAGTGGATGTCGTACTCTTTATTGATAGCTCCCAAGTATCTTTGGCATGGCCTACCACTGGAGTCTAAATGTTTGTTAAATATATGAATGAATACTCTAGATTTTATAATTATAGTTATAATTACTTTGTTCTTTGGTATTTTCTAATAGACAAGGGTTCTTTTCGGAAGAGGATCTCCATCTTTTATATATATTTGAATCATGGTGCCATGTATTAATAGAAATTCAATAATATTTTTTCAGTAAATGAATGACTGCTTAGTAAGCTTCCCTCCATCAGCACAACTTACATTTTATTCTAAGTTAAATTTAAATTGTCTTTATTAGAATTTTGTAAAATTACTTAGAAGTTAAAACAAATCATTATTTCAACCAGTCCATTTGACTGCCTGACTTTGTCCCCCTCTAAAACCACCTGTATTGAATTATGAACTGCTGTATAGAAATCCATTTATTGAAATGCTTCATGATATTTCAACATTATACAAAGGTTGTCAGTTTGTCAAGCATATGAAATATAGCTCAAGAATATATAAAGAAAATCTATTTTAAAATACTATACTTATAAAATTTAATGGATTTAATTGGTATCTGGAAATTAAAGTTTTCAGTTCTTCATATCTAATTTTAAAATATACGTAGGCTGGTTAAACATCTAACGTTTTAAAGAAAATCAGTTATGTTCTTTGTATAGTCCTTTTTTTGTATAGTCCTTTGTATAGTCCTTGGTTTTTCACCACACAACTAAAAGATATCAAGGTACTCTTGCTGAGACATAGAAAAGAATAAACTCTCTTCATTTTTTCAGGGTAAAATAATCAAATGGTACATAGATCTAAGTCTAGAGGCATCTACACAGTATTTTGATATCAGTTGATATTTTATAATGTCTTCCTTCTAAAAGGGAAATCATGGAAACAAGTCTGTTTATTTACATTTGCATATTTTGTTTTTCAGTTTTTCAAATGTTTGATTTCACCAGTCATAGCACAATATATAACTAATGCTTAATTTTTTTATCTTGAAATTTATGACAAAAAGCCAAAATTGCAATAAAAATATTAAGCCATGATGAATAAAATTTGTACAACCAATGTGGTATTAAATACTGGTTGTGCAAAAGTTCTAATACATTTATCTATTCAATGATGACATTACATCCAAGTTATCATTATCACTTATGAAACTAAGAACAAAATATTTAAAATCATTTACTACTTTTGATTATACATAAAGTTCATCATACTTGACATATTAGCTTGGTCTTATGCAAAGCACATTAAATAAGAATTAATGATTCAATGGTTTTCAGCATAAATGAAGTTTCTATCTTTTGCCAGTTCTTACTGCTTTGATTATAATAGTATAATGTTATTACTTTATGTGACTCAAATAACTTATTTAAATATACAGATCTCATATTTTAGGTTACAATAAATTGTTATTTAAATTCATTTAGTATTTCAAGATTCATAATCTTTATTTCTTCCATCACAGTTGTGGGAAATGGATTTTACTAAAAACTGTGAACCCATAAAATATGGTTAGTTTTTTTTGTTAGTCTAATTTTTTTTTTTTTTGCCATCTTTAAATCTACTTCAAGTCATCTAAATGATGGATTGCAAGAATGGAATCTGAATTTATATTGCAGAGTTATTTTTAAACTGAAAAGAAACAAATTTTCCATTATCATTTTAAAATGATCTGATAACTATGTGATGTATTAGCCAACAGACAAAAAGAATGCAACTGAAATTGGGTGCATTTCTGGCAATTATTTCAGTTTTTCCAGAAATAAAATAATGCAAACACAACACTATATAATGAATACACATAAGATAAAATGGTGTTCTAATGTCATGATTCATGTATGAAATCTAGATAAATTTGTGTTGATGTGAAAACCCTATGATTCATTTTATCTTGCAAAGCTAAGATAAATCCACTTATATAAAAAATGTCTGATCAGTTATATATTAGAAAGGAAAGTATTCTCAAATGGAAAACAAAAGGAAAAAGTCTGAATATTTTTTGGACTCTCGTCCAAACATCAACCTAAGTGAATAAACTCAAAATGTCAGTGGATATCCATTCTATTAATATCAGCTAGTATATTTGCTTACAAAGTTGTTATTTTTCTTTTAGTAATAATGCATTTATCTGTGATTATAAGGACAAATTTTCATGAAAGTAATATCATAAAACACAGTAGTACTGATTTTCAAATTTAATTATTTCACTTTTATTCTTGTGGTAACTGTTATTCAAAAACAGGATGTTTCAAACAGAATAGACAATCCAGATAATAATACTAAGCTTAAAATAAGGACTACTCAGGTATATAAAAAAAGATGAAATATTATCATTTTCAAAAACATGCCTGGATCTTGAGAGAATTATGCTAACTGGTTTTTTAAAGATAACTATTGAACATAATGTAAATCTAAAATAGTGGTGCATGCAAGAATATTCCCAATGTGTTTTCTGTAATCTCTCTAACTTGTGAGCACATTTTGTTTTTAATGGTTGGGAAATGTTAATAATTAAATAGTGATCATTAGGGCCAACATGGATTTTATAAAGCAAGCCATTTCATACTGATCACATATAATTATTAGATAGGTGTTTTATACTGAGACATGGAAACCTGCTAGGCACAATATCCATGAATTTTACAAATTATTTTATCCTTGTCTTCAAGAACAGAATAGTGCCTAGAAAATAAAGATAAAGATAAAAGTATAGTAGATCAAATTTAGCTGTAAGTCTACAAAATTATCTTAATTCTAGACTATTTTATCTTTGTATACAAGTAATTATGATGACTGGAAAATAAAAAAAGAGAAAACTAATCATATTTGGCTATAAAGCATTTGCAAATGTCTTGATTTTCAAGTTTGTCTCAGTTTGTTGGCAGTTCTTTTATAAACACCAAAATATGTTATGTAAGTTTTAGTTGGCACAGGTATGAAAGGAATAACATATATTTAGTCAATATACTGATAGATATTAATGATAATTTATAGATTTTAGCTTTGCAAAATAAATTGAGAGAAAACTAACTTCTGAATAATTGACTACAAAATCAGTATAGACCAGCTTAAAAGTAAAAGGAATCTTGGGGCTGTGTCCATAAAACAGTGTATAGTATAGACCAAAAGAAGTGGTAATCCTACTTTGTAATAATCAAAATCAGAAGTTTCTTCTAGATCTAGATACATTATATAAAGAGACAAAAGTTAGTGTATTTCTATCTCAGGATGACCAGGATTATGAAGATCAAAACTAAGAAGAATAGTTAAGAAAATGTTGAAGGCCTTCAAGAGATAGGAAAAATAAATTTCTATGAGAAAAATAAATTTCTATGAGAAATCTAAATTTCAGGTACTTGAATTTCTAATATGAAATTAGAAATTCTATAAATTCTAGGTTGTCTGGAAGACCCAGTATAAGTTATGGATTCAAAGAAGTTTTCCATGATATGCCAAACCAAACAATGTATATGTTGTTTTCTATCATGATATCTATTATTTTCCTTCACAGAATTTATCATGATTTAAATCATATGTTATATATGGAGATGGAAGGTTAAATTTTATTTATTTTAACAAGTAGTTTTACTATTAGAGAATGGTTTGTTTTGATTTGGTTAGTTTAGGTTTGGTGTGGTATAGGGAGAGACCTAAGCCATTAGAGTATAATGGGTGATTTTAAGGGCCTGGCTAGAATTAATCACTAATAATTGGTGCGGTATTCTATACAACTTGGGGAAAAGAATTTGCTTTGGCAACCAAGGGCAAGTAGGAGAAAAAAATAGGGGAGGAAGAGGTTAGAGGAAAGACTCAAAGATGATGATGGTAGCCTGAGATCTGTAGTGTGAAAGGCCTTTGAGAAACACTAATAACAGAGAACCCAAAAGGTTTAAAGGCAATAGATGCTGAATTCCATTTCTTGCAGAATAGTGAGCCATATCTTGAGAATGACCTAGCACAGAAGACATTAATATAAGTTAATAATTTAAAAAAATTATTTCACATTACATCTTAATTATAATATTACATTTTAATGATAATGAACATTGACAGCAATTAAACCCCTACCCACAAATACAAAGGACAAAGCTGCTGAATGAGAGGTTTCAGTAGGATCCCAGCTCTATCACAGTTCTCTCTAAGACTTTAAGGAAAGTTAAAAAGTCATAAAATCTCTAAACGATGTTTCATTTGAAGCATTCTAAAGTGCAATGTAAAATTCCCCATTGCCTTTCGTGAAATTCTTTAGAAGTCTTCTCAATTACAGAGTAATGTCATGGGTCCCATCTGTATTACATACTCTACAGCAGAGAGGAAAGGAAGCAGGAGCTTAATCACTGTCACAAAGTTCCAGCCACATGCAGCAGTTTAGGGGGAAATGGTGGACTACCCTGAGATCAAATGAGATCCAAGCCCGGTGTGTCCCATGGATCGTGGAGACTCCAGTTGAAATCTAGGTTACAGTTATTTTTCTGATGGTTTTGTGTAATGCCTCCCTCTTCCTCTAAATTTTAAGCATTGGGAAGACAGGAACTGTGTCTTGTTTGTTCATATAGTATGTTCAATGTCTTTTACTGTTTTCAGCCAATGTGGATGCTTAACAAATAATTGAAGACCAGAAGGTGGAAAAGATAGGATGGTGGGTGGGGAGCTATTTCTATAGAACTAGTACTAGAATAAGAACTGCCCAGAGATAGATACTGTACTGCTAAAAAAAAAAAAAAAAAAAAAAAAAAAAATACAAACAAAAAAACTTCTTTGTAGTAGTTCTAGAAACAAACAAACAAACAACTCTTTATAAATGTGTTAGAAATATAATGGAATTATGAATTAAATTATTGAATTGTAGTAACAGAGTCTGATTCTTATGTTTCCCAGCAAAAATTGAGTAAAAATTATGTAAAAAAAAAACCTAAGATAATCTGTAAGGACTACAAATATTTTTTCTACCCTGGATCCCTGTATAAAAGAGAAAAATGTCAGCATGGTGATCAGTCCTAATAAAAGGAGTGAGACATTTTTGGGGAAAATAATAAAACACCAGAATTAGAGGGAAAGATTATAAAGGCATGACTGATGATTGGAGCGATATGTCTTTTGGTAAAAACTCTACTAGAGGATCTCTAAATCCAACAACTCTAAAATGTTGACTATAACAAAGAGGTCATCCTTTAAAAGTAAGAATTTATTAATTCTAAATTTCTTTTTAAATTATAAAAATTTTTACCAATTCATCCTACTGAAAAAAAAAATCAACTTTGAAGAAAGGTGAGGTACCCTGGCTAAAGATAAAATGTCATAATTAATGAGTTTTCTACTTCTCAATAGTGATCTCTATTCTAAAAATCACCAGAGGTATACTATGTAATCTTATTTTTAAAAATATTTTTAGTAGAGAGGTTTTGGTATTAGAGGTAAAATGAAATATTGCTTCTATAAGTTGCTTCTATTTCCTTTAGGATTTTCATGCACTATCTAGTTCTGCCATTTCTCTTTCAATTTCTTCTTCTCTAGGGACTTCATTATATGGACTCTGTTGATGACCCTTTCCCCTCCCTTGCCCGCTGAGGCCACTTGAGGCATTTCCAGTACTCCTTTATATTATCTCTTTTTAAAATTGTCAAGGTCACATCTTTGACACAGTCATCTCAAACTTCTGTGCTTTGCTCTTTCTGACAGTGTTATCAGCATTTGCTCTTTCATCACATTTGACCTAGTTCTCTCAAACTAGGAACCCTCTGTCTTTTTTCTTCTCTTTTCCATCCTTGACTTATTTCACTTATTGACATTTCAGAATGTGCACTTTGCGTTCCACACAATAGGTGGTGTTGACATATGATGCAAATATAGAGCTTCCTTTCATCACATGTAAGTGTTCTTTTTGTCGGGTTCTGACTTTCCCCAGTCTGTTTCAACATAACATTTCTTCATGCTGATGAAACTTCCTCTACTATTCCATAAAACTAAAACTATAATAAACTTAAAACTAAAATATTACAGACAATATTGAATGGGAATTTCTTCAGACATCCATAAAGATATCAAAATATATTTGTTATTACTCAGTACTTCTTAGAAAAATTATATTCTCTAGTCTTCGTGATTTGGCAGTAAAAACATTCTGCTTTTACGACGTACACATTCACATTTACATATAAATGTATATGTATACACATACATAACTACATATAGAAGGTTTAATAAGTCTATAATACCGCATGTTTTTAAAAATATTTTTAAGAGGGCACTCAAATACAGGAGTAGTTGTGTGGCATTTAAATCGATCATTCTAAAGTGGAATTACAAACTGAGGTTTATGAACTTGCCACTATCAAAAATAGAAATTTGTATATTAATGATAACATAATTTGTCAGCTTTTCTAAATTAAAATGTGACCAAAAATGAGTTAAAATTCAGGGGATATGAATATTAATTTGTGTTAACCCTTTTTAAATTACAAATATAAAAATACAAATCTAAGCAATATACATTTAAACAGTCTGCCTATCACCTAAATTTCAATACATGAAATGCAATAATTTTTTATAATTTAAATTGTGTATTCATAAATGTTTTATGTCCAAATACTGTTTGTATGCTTTTTCATCTATTAAACTACAAAAGTATGTGGTTATTGCTGTGCATAGAGAGTGAGTATACTAAAAGAAAATTAATAAGTTTGATTGTAAGATGTACACAATTGAGATTTGGATATTATATACAATTTGTACTTGTTCTACTCTGTGTAGTATAATGGAATAATCTGTTACTGTAAGTACAAGTTTTCTTCTGTATAAATAGGAAAACTTCAACTATTTGAATTTTAAACATTTTACAGATTGTTATTTTAAAAATTGGAAAATTTAGTAAAGAGCAAGAAAAATACGGCAGATCTTGTAGACTAACAAAAAGCTGACCTGTGCATAGGTAGTTTAACTTTACAGCTAAGGACAGAAAGGACACATAATTCTTTGTAGTGAGTTCTGTTTTATACCATGGTAACATTTTGTGGTTGCATGAATATTAGACAATGTTAGTGCAACTCCATCTTTCACTTGTAAAGCTTACCTTCTGTTGATTTGAGTTGCATCAAAGATTAAATAGAAATTGGGACACTCATAAATAATGCTTCTGGAGACAAGAATATGTAAACTGTGCTTCCGGGAATATTTAATATCAAAATCCAATACAATGTTTCTCTTCTGTGGTTTCACTATGACCAATTCTATACTGCTGAGTGGCCTGACCACTTGCTCTCAGGCCTGCTTGGAGGAGGAGGGGGAGCAGAATAGGGAGGAGAAGGAGGTTGTTGTTGTTGTTATTGGCATCTTCACATGCCAATAACCCTCAATTAAAGCATAACTGATGACTTTCTTTTTTTCTTACCACAAAGCTTTTTTATTCTCTCACCTGCCTATAAGTTCTTTTTGGTGGCTGACTCTTGCTAAGTAAACTCTGAATTAACTTTACTTGGTCTTACTCAGATGTTCTTTGCTTATTTCTACAGTTTTCCCAGAGGCTCCACCAAGACAAGGTTTGCACTCTCGCTGCTGCAGACCCCGGCCTTCCACGGGGTGTGGTACTCATGGAGATCCTTTGTGCCTCGCTGCTCATGTCTCGGTGCGTTTCAATCCAAAATGGTAAATCAGCAGCAAGTCTGAACTCTGATCTCTTCGCATTGAGCTTCTAAACTATTTAATCTCAATTTGGTGTCTGGATTTTGTTATTTGTTTTAATTTATTGTATATCCTTGGTGAAATCAGGCCATTTATTTCCATTGCTTTTTGTTCTCCACTGTGCTTCCATTTTGCATTTGCTGTGAAAATGTTATTTGTCCTAAGGAGAATCACAGAGCCCAGTAGCTACCGGTGCTTGTTTATTTATTTATTTATCTATTTGTTTGTTTAATTTATATTTATTTTTAATATTTATTTTTTTATTATTGTGACATTGGTTAATGAAACCTAGTAAGTTTCAGGTGTACAATTCCACGGTAAGGTATATATATGATATATATATATCATTGTGTGTTCCCCTCTCATAGTTAGATTTCTTTCTGTCACCACATATTTGACTCCTTTTACCCTGTCTACCTCCTCCCTCTCCATTTCCCGGTACCCTCTGGTATCCACTAGTCCATTGTCCATGTCTATGAGTCTCTGCTTGTCCTGTTTGTTTGTTGCTTTCAGGTTTATATCCTACATATAAGTGATATCATGCGGTTTTCAACTTTGTCTGGCTTATTTTGCTTAGCATGATTGTCTCGAGATCCATCCATGTTGTCGCAAATGGCAGTATTTCATCTTGTTATGGTACGTTATATATATGTATCACAGCTGATGTTCATTTCAGCAATAGTCACAGTGGCCAGGACAGGTGCTTACTTTCTACGTTAATTAAATCCTGTCAACTTTGCTCAACCTCTTCCTCAGAGTAAGCCTGCAGCACAGGTGGTATATATTCAGATATTCCATAGAGTTTCCCTATCTCCCAGTCCTTATCTACAATCCTGGGGCCCTTCACTAAAAACGATTCCTTTTTATCTGTAATACAACCCTGGAAAATTTAGTAGGGTATGGCAGGCAGTAATATCCTAACCCCTATTATTATGAGTACATTAGATTACAAGGCAAAGGTAATTAAAGTTGTAAAGAGAACTAAGTTTGCAAACCAGCTGACCTTTAAAAAGAGTATTCTAGATTATCCAGGTGGGCCCAATGTATTCACAAGTGTCCTTAAAAGGGGAAGAGGGAGACAGAACAGAGTGTGAGAGAAGATAATTATGGAAAACGGCCACAGAGATGCGAGGTTGCTTGCTTTGAAGGTGAAGGAAGAGTAAGGAGGGCCAAGGAAGGTGGGCAGCCTCTGCAAGCTGTGAAAGGTAAGGAAACATTCTCCACTACAGTCCCCCGGAACAGAAAGACGCCCTGCTAATTGCTTACCTTGATTTTTAGCCCTGTTAGACGTCTTTTAAACTTCCAAGCTATAGAACTATAAGAAATTTGAGTTGTTCTTAGCCACTGAGTTTGTTAGAAAACTAATACAAAGGGGAGAGACCCATTTTCAAGTGAAAATTGTGAAATTAAATGCATGCCAGGTGGACTATTTTTGGAGGTTCCGCAGAACTTTTCATAATCAAGTTTTGTCCCCTTCACATATGTTTCCATTCTCTATTATATTTAATGAGGATGCTAAATAAACACCTTGACACTGTAGTGGACATTCTATAGGCTAAAACTTTTACTAATATTATATAGGAACAGAACCTATTAAGTTTGAGATAGATCCTACCAAACCTTTTTCCAAATTCTCTCAATATCCTCTTGAAGCCAGAAGCAAAGGAAAACCTTGATCCTATAGTTGAAAGTTTATATCCACAGGCTTTTTCATATCCTCCATTAGTGCTCGTAAAGCTTTCATCCTCTTTCATCCTCTCAGTATTAAAAAAAGAATAGACAAGAATATCAATTCGTTCATGACTCCATGGCCATCACTACATTTTTATCTTACCTATCATATCAATAATTTTCTCAGGGTATCACCCTAAGACAAGACAGCTTTTGCAGCTGAGGCAAGGGTGAAGCAGCTGTAAGCAATGAGTCTCTGATGGTTGCCATGACGTAGTTACCCGAAGTTAAATAATCCCAGGTGTCAGAACTTAATGCTTTTACTAGGGCTTGTCAGCTAGTGACAGACCAGAAAATAAACGTATAGACAAATAACAGGTATGCTTTTGGAGTAGTAGTTGACTGTGAGATGCTTTGGAAACGAAAGGGTTTTCGCGACATTGTCAGAATCCCTGTAAAAAGTGTACAAGTTAAGATATACTCCCCATTCCTAGAGAGGCATCTAATATAAAAGCTGAGACTCATGCTGAAAGATATTGTCTTGGCCACTGTGAATAATGCTGCAATGAACATTGGGTATATGCATCTTAATGGATAAATATTTCAAATTTTGAGGGTAGAAAGAAGAGGAATTACTGGGTCCTATGGTAATTCTATTCTTAATTTTTCAAAGAAACGTCACACTGTTTTCCATAGTGGCTATACTAATTTACCCAATAGATTTAGTTAAATGAAATTAAAAAAAAGAGAGAGAGAGACATGGAAGCTAAGGAAATATTGAAATATTCTATTGACCATTGTGCCAATCAACTTTGACCAAGGTTATGATGCTAATACCTCAAAGAATAAATGTGTAGAGGAGTTTGAAAAAGCCATTAAAATATCAACATTAGCCTCTGATTTGGAAAAAGGAAGTTTAGGTGAATCATGAAAAATCCAGATTTATATGGCACATGCGAGTTAGTTAAATGTATTTAAGGTTTTGTTAACGTACTAATTTACAGGAGGTTGGATGCTGTGCATAGGATTTTGTAGACTTAGATGCATTAAGAAATTATATTGTAATTTGAGTTTCTTTAATAAGCCCGATTTTATTCCAAAAGTTTCTATGATATTTGCACATTAGAAAAATCATTTGTAAGTGGACATTTGGTGAAAAATTCCTGAATGGGAATGACTCAAACTCGTTTTCATCTAGAAAAAGGAGACCTCATTCATCAAGAAGGTGTGATGGTCCATATACTGAAATAACTGCTTGCAAGTAGGAAGTCAGAACCAAAAATGAACACGTGGATGTAAGTTCCTCAGAATTTTTCAAATCTTGGAGAGTGCATTATATTTTTCACAAATAGTAAAATAAAAATATGAGAAATCTTATACAAATTGGGAGGGATTGGTAAAAACAGCAATTATGAGTTATATATTTCTCATTAACAACCACCGCTGTCTGCGACCCAGTTCTCTCTGTTCTTAACTAGACCACTACATTAGCTTGACAAATATTTCTCAGTAGTTTTCTCTTTAATCCAGAGTTTGGCAAACTACAGCCTGAAATCCTACCCACCTATCTTTACAAATAAGTTTAACTAGAATATAGCCACATCAGTTCATTTACAGATTTGCTTTGATAGCTTTCTCACTTCAAAAGTAGAGGTGAATAATTGTGACAGCTTGTGGCCCTCAAAAGCCTAAAAATATTACTGTCTTGACCTTTGCAAAAAATGTTTGCAAACCCTTGCTTTAATCCATTATCATTTCTGTGGTAAAGATGATATATTAAAATGTAGATTTGATATTCTCCTTACTTGCTTGTACTTGTTAGTGGGCCCTTTGCAAATGAAGCAACAAAATGTTCAGTGTGGCCTACAGGACTCTGTCTAATCTCATCTCTCTGGGCTTCTCCAGTGCCATTTTGCCCAATTCTCTTTACACACCGATTGTACTCAAAATGGCCTTCTGTGAGTCTTCACATGTATATGCTATGATTCTTCATAAATTTTCATTCCTCCTTCAGTTGGTTCTCCATCTTTCAGAGGTCGGCTATGCTTTTCTTTAAGAAACCTTCCCGATTCATCACATGCAGGCTGATCTTGGTATATACTACATAGAAGTGTATACTTATCAATCATAGTATGTATTATTTTTTGATCATTTGGATGGCTACTGTATATCTCCACGAAAAAAAAGAAAATCTTTAAAGAAATTAAGGCAGGTATTTTTGTTCAGTGCCTAGAATGGTGCCTAGTAAATAGTCAAATTTAATACATGTTATCGAATACATGAATGAGTTTTGTGTTGCTCACCACTCCTATCGCCGCTACTGGTGCAGTTATTTGGTTATAGTATGTGCTCAAGAAATACTTGCTGAATGAAAGAAACTTTTTAGAATAAGCTTTTTTAAACTATACAGACAGAAAAGTCTACAAACAAGAAATGTGAAATTTTATTAATTATTACAAAGTAATCACAGGTATAACAGCAACCCAATTCAGATAGTGAAACATTACCAGCACTCCAGATGCCCCTTTAAATTCCGTCCCAATGAATAACACCTTCCCAAAATAACTAGTGTTGTAACAATATAGGTCCATTTTGCTTCTTTCGGAATTTTTTATGTACATAGGTTACAATGTGCATTCTTTTGTAACTGGCATCTTACTATTGTGACATTTATCCATGTTATAGCTACAGTAGTTCATTTTAGTTGCTGTATATTCAACTGTGGAATATACCAACATTTATATATTCCTTCAACTATTTTTGAAAACATGTACAGTCCTACTTTGTCACTCTCAAAAAGTGCATGTAGGAACTTTATTAAATTCTGAAGCATGTATGTGTGACTTTTAGGTGAATATATTTATAGGATTTATTACCTGATACACTGATATATACTTGAATTTGTACTAATTTTTCTCAAGTATTAGATGAGAATTCCAAGTTTTACATATTTTTGACACTTGAAATTTTCACTATTTAAAATTTAAGCTATTAGGTTTTAGTGAAATCACATTGTGGATTTGACTTCTATATGCTGAACACTAATGAGGTTGAACACATTTTCATGATTAATTAACCTATTTGGATGTGAAAAAAGTATACATACCAACTCTATATAACCCAACCAGTTAGGTTTGTGGAACAGTTCTATGAGCTAAGATGTTAGCTATTTTCCAGAATTAAAATTTTGAATATTTTACTTTCTCTGCAAAAGCATTCTTTTATAAGAATTTATTTTTTTTAACGCACCAATGATTTGAAGGATATGACAAAATTTCAAATTACTCAACAGATATTTTCACTATTATATTATAAAATAGATATTGTCCTGTCAATTTCATCTTCCTCACCTGCCCTGAAACAGTTCCTGTAGATTTGTCCTTTGTGATCAATATAAACTTGACTACTTTGCCTGAAGTGGCCTTTCATAGACTTAGAAATATGTCAGTATTTCTCATATTACTGAGCTTTATCCTATCTATAAAACAGAATAAATGTGGTCTTTTATCTATGTTACCTTCAAAGAAAGTTTCTTGAATTTCATTGACCTTTTAGAAGTTTATTGTCTACTTATTACCTTTCTCAGAATTTTCAAAGCCTCTAGGAAAATTTTAGTTATGTATGCTGCATGTTTTGCATAATATATTATAAAATGTAGCTCAAAGGCATTATATTTTCCAGTATGAGGAGATATATGTAATCTGTTATATATAAAATAATCCACTATACATAATATGTATATATACATAATATGTATGTATAACAACATATTTTATACTGATACATAGGTCTATTACCTATGTATTTATGTATATTTAGTATCTAAGTCTGCATTTGGGTTTAAAATCTGAAAAGTTATCCCTAAATCCTCATCAATCATTATAGGTTGTTAGCAAACATTCAAAAAAAATGTGATGTTTAAATAAATGAAAGAATGGAAAATAGTAATTTAATAACCGAAAGCCATAGAGAAACCAGCCATCATTACTGTATCTTAGACCACTATAGAGAAAATACAGATCCTTAATTTATTCACTCAATAGTTTTCTATTGTGTTTTATACGAGTGCAGTGGTGGGACTTGTACCCCACCTCACAGTCCTCCGCCTTCTTAAATTAGCCGTAAATGCAGTGGATACTCCCATGCAAGTCTCAAGTCCTGCTTTCTGTGCCTCATTACAAGCCTGCATAACACATAGTTCCACTTTCTGTTTCAGGGGCTTCTCTAAACTACTGTAGTCCACACAACTGAGATAGTGACACATGTAGGGAAACCACCCACTATGAGGAGACGAGAGTGAGTGGATATGTATTCTATTCTTCCATGCATCAGATGGACAAATCTTGGTGAAATTATTTATGCTCCTTAAAAATGTCATGGAGTAAGTGAGTCCTTTTTTCCCATTGCGGTACCTCAGTAGTGACTTTTCCTTTTACACTGTCTCATCTCTTGTTCCCCAGTCTCTCACCTCCATTTCTTGGAAAGCTCAACTGCATCCAAATTCTTGTCTTCTGCTCTGCCTTTTTGAGAATACAATTTAAACTAATTGGTACTGGAAGTGGCCCTGAAAAGCAGAAACTCATGGTATTATGGAAATGGATCATTCACCTTTCCGAAAGTAACAGATACTGCTGTTACTTGTAAGCATACTACTGATAATCCCTAGAAAATGGCAGCATCACACTAGTTAAAATAATCATCTGAAGTGGTTTGAGATGAAATATAGATTAAAATAAAAGCATTGGCCTTTCACTAGTTTTAGAAATTGAAGTATTTTTATAATTGAATTTATAAAGATAATGAAAATAGCTGGCTTTTATTAAATGCCTTGGAAGCTTTAAAGTAAATGACAGACGCAGATCTTAAATCAGAGTATGCAATAAAAATCACAAGTCTCAATGGAAGCATTTAGAGAAATCACCATCTTCTTTATCTGGAGGGGAGACTGCAGGTAATCATGCCCAGGATATAATTGTAAATGGGGTTAGACCAGCAAAAGAAATTGAATGTACAGTCTCCTATGCTAAACTCTGGGTCCAAAAAAGAAAAGTGGCTCACTGAGAGATAGGATGAGACTATTATGGTGGATGTGCTTGATAACCTTGAACATGCAGATTCCCTTGAATACTTTGAACCATAATGTCTTTTCCTAAAGGGCCCTGATTTCCCCTTACTATTAACTCTCCTAAAAAGCTGTCCGCTTCTTTCTGTACCACCAATAAGAGTAGGCTTAGCTCAAGCAGGGGAATATAGTCCCTTACCCAAGGAAAGAGTTTGCTTGTGAAATAAAAGAATTGAAATACCTGGATAATACCAGCAGAAATATGTAAACATGGATGAGAGTTTACCTCAAGGGTGTTAGATAAAGGTTTGGACTATAGTAAAGGTTGTTTATTAGCAGGGCACAAGCTGTTATCACTTAGGATTTAATATCCTGTGAAGTTACAGTCTACCCTAATAATACTGCTATGATGACTTCTTAAAGTTAGGAATCAAAAACACCTGTGTAAATGAAGTGGGAATGGTAGAACTTACTTGACAGAGTCTTAAGAAAAAAATCAGGAGGCTAAGGGTGGTTCGAATGTTTGAAATGATATGTTGTGTGAGACCAGAAGATCCATCACTTGATGTATTCTCCTTGAGGACACACCCATCTCATTAAGGCAGGGGTCAGCAAACTGTGGCCTTGGGTGAAATCTAGAGGGTGACCTGTTTTATGTCTGTGAGCTAAGAACAAAACAAAACAAAACGAACAAATATGTATCCTATATAAGAAGCAAAGAGAAATATTTGACATATTTGACAGTATGTGACCTGCAAATCCTAAAAACTTTACTATGTGGCTCCTTACAGAAAGTTTGGTGACTCATGCATTAAGGCATTAAAGAATGTGCTCTGTTCTTGACTAAGTTTAGTGATAATTATTCTCCATTGGCTAGGGTTTATACTAGGTGATGCTACTGCTAAGAAACTGGGATCCCTGGTATCAGCTGAACAGATAAGTTTCCAGAACAGTCAAGGTCATATAGAAGCGCTTAAAAAACAAGATGAATGTCATTCATATATTGTATAGTGAGAGTGGCAACCAGGATAGGGTGTTTGACCCAGAGATCTTCTGAGATGATAGTGTTAGTAGGAATGAAGTGGTCAACAGATTCGGGTCTTGATTGACATGTATAACAAAAAAATATAAACTATTCATGAGCAGAAGGCCGATAGCAGCACCCTAAAGGAAAACTGCCATCTTTTACTTAGGTTCTAGAAGGGAATCAGTTTTCAAACTGAGAACACATAGATTGAAAGGATGAGTAGTTCTTTTGAGGATGTCCCCTCCAATTCCACCACAAGCAGACACAGTAAACATTCCCCCAAAACTTCTCTAGAATAATCTCTAGGTATTTATCTTAAGTACCTGCTTATTGGTTAAAGGAGATACTCAGAGCTTTCCAGGACCCAGATTTGAGGGTGGAGCAGATGCCAACACTAGAAGCCTTTGTTGGCATCGTGAACTTGAAATTAGAGTGAAGTTTTTGTGGAAGAAATGGTAAAAAATATTGTGCCCCAAAAATCTGTTTTACGGTGGGTCCAATGTGTCTTCAGATCATATTTGGGGCTATTTCCCTTGTTCTGAGTTTAGTCAGTGGATAAAAATTACACAACCCAATGATATAGTAACCAGGAAGTTTGTTAAAAGTGATCTGATCCAATAATATGGAATGTCTTTCCATTTATTTAGGTCTTTAAGTCTTTTTTAAATAATATTTTGTAGTTTTCAGTCTATAAATCTTATATTTATCTTGTTAAATTTATACCTAAGTATTTTATTTAATCCTATCACAGATGGAATTAATTTCGAGAATGTTCATTGTCAGTGTCTAGAAATACAATTGATATTTGCATATAGATTTTATATGCCATTGTTTATTCTAGTGGCTTTTTTTTTGTAGATTCCTGAAGATTTCAATATACAATATAACATATACAAATAGAGAGAGGTTTATTTCTTTTTCAATCTGGATGACATCTATTTCTTTTTCTTGCCTACTTTTCCTTGTAGAATCTCCAGTGAAATGTTAAATACAAGTAGCAAGAGTGGATAGATATCCTTTCACTGTTCCTGATCTTAGGAGGTAAGCATTTAATTTCTCACTATTAAATATGCTATATATTGTTTTTTTCCCTAGATGCACTATTTCGTGTTGAAGAAATTTCCCAGTTGAGTATTTTTTTAAATGTTTTGTATTTTCTCAAATTCTTCTACATCTTTAGAGATGATCATAACTTACTCCCCATATTAATATGGTGTGTCACATTAATTTTCAGTTGTGAAATGAATCTTGCATTCCTGGGAATATATGCCATTCGACAATTGTATATAATCCTTATTTTATGTTGATGGGTTTATTTACCAATATTTCATTGAGGACTTTTCCATCTATAATCATAAGCTATGTTAGTTTGTGTTTTTTTTTTTTTTTTCATTCGTGATATCTTTTATCTGGTTTTGGTATCAATGTGATAACTAACCTCATAGAATGTGTTGAGAAGTGTTCTCTCTTTTTTTAGAAAAGATTGTGTAATGTCATTTAAATGAAATCATTACTGAGTTTGACAGTAAGTTTATTTCTCTTAAGAAACTGCCAAAATGATTTGCCAAGTGATTATGTATATCACTTTACATTCAGAAATGTTTGAAGGTTTCAGTTTCTCTACATCTTTGTCAACATTTGGTATCGAATCTTTTTCTTGTGATGATGATGATGGCTATGATTATTGTAGTCATTCTAGTGGACACGTAATGCATCTCATTGTGTGTTTAATTTGCATTTCTATAAAGCCTAAAGATGCTGAGCATCTTTTCATGTACATTTGCCATTCATACATTGGTGAAATGTCTAAATCTTTTGCCCATTTTTTTAAATGGTATCATTTAAATCTTTTTATTAGTATTCTCTTTTTAAAATCTTTTATATTTTTATTGACTTATTATTGACATATTTTGACTTGTTAGAGTTCTTTATTCTGAAGCAAGATTTTACATTAAATTTTTAAAACAGGATTTCATCTATGGGAAAACAATTAAATTTAATCAATACTAGATGACTCAAACCTTCTCACATCTAATCATTTGCTAATAACCTTTACAAAATAGGTAAGAAAACAAGCTGTGAAGATAATTTGTATTCCTTAGAGGATCTGCCATTCGTAACCTAGTATGCCTTTTTAAGAGTTATAACTAACCTTACAAATATATATTTTTGTATTCAATTTACTTTTACTTTATTGCAAAAAATAAATTCTGTTTTGGATTCTAAAGGTTGATCAATGGCTCTAGAGCTCTAGTAATTCTTTTCTATTCTCCTAATTTCCTAGTTTAAACTCAGTATGCTCTTTCTGGAAAGTGCCAAGTTTTATTTTACTTGAGTTTTAAATTGAACACAATCATACTTATAGTCAACTTGTCTAGAATGCTGTCAGATGATGACTTTAAGGTAAATTAAACTCTGGCCTGAATTAGTCATCCCTAATACGTTCAGAAAAACATACATAGGCAACATTTTATTTTCTTTCTAAAAGAGTGCTGCCTTCATTTTATGCATCTTGCTTTCTCATTTATTCCCATAGACTTCTGAATTTCACAGTTAATACTAATCATAACCCTAAATTTAGGATACAAAAAGAACATATAGTATACATTTGGGAGAAAGTTACTGCATATGAAAATAATTCAAATCATATCTCATCCTATAATGCTAAAAAATGGAATTCAACCAAGTAAATTTGAAGATCTAATTGGCTTTAAGCAATTAATGAATCAGGCAGCATCTCATCTAGCACTTAAAAGGGACTGTACTAAAAAGGTTTTTTTCAGGAAGAAGGGTAGGGCAAGGAAGCTATTAACAAAAGAAAGGGTTAATTTTAGACCTGTACATCTTCTTCTGTGGGGAAGGGAATGGCAAGAGTTTTTAATATACAGAATGCTTACTCTTTATATGGGACCTGGAAAGGGCCCAGGTGACAGATTGCCTTACTGGTTTTTGACCAGAAAATTCCAAACTGGTTGATTAAGATGCTATTTCTAGGAAAAGTTGGAACAGCATGTTAGATCAGGTGTTAAATCTAGGTTTGATATCATGAGCTTTAGCACAATTCATGCCATTTTGGGTCTTGCTTTTTTCTTCAACAATAAGAAGTCTGCCTAATTTGTAGAATGGCCTTATCACCTATTGCTGGCATTAAGCAGTTCCTAGCCAGCAATTTCTCGGCTCAGATATGACAATGTCTTACCTCCAAGGCCTCTCTTCTTAATAAGGACTACTTCCTAAAATTATAGTCTCACTTTTCTGAATTGTTGATTTCTTCATTTCTCATATAAATCTCATTATTATCCAATGATGTAATGTCTTTAACCCCCCAAAAGAAACAAATTTTAAATGTATGATGTTTTGCCTACGTTTTTGAATTGTTTCATTTTACCATTAACCTAATCTCAAAAACTGAGAGACTTAGTTTTTTTTCCATTTTACTGAGAAATAATTAAAATATAATGTATAGGTGTAAAGTATACAACATAATGATAATGTGTTTATATATACATATGATTACCACAATAAGATTAGTGAACATCAATTCAGAGTTAAAATGTTTCCATTATGATAACTTTTAAGATCTACTCTCTTAGCAATTTTGACATACACAACACATACAATGCTAACTATACTCATCATGTACATTACATCCTCATAACTTATTTAGCTCATAACAAAGTTTATACCTTTTGACCACCTTCCCCTCATTCCTCATCCACCCCTTTCCTCTGAAATTACAAATCTGATTTCTCTGAGTTTATATCCCACATATGAGATCCTACAGTATTTGTCTTTGACTTATTTCACTTACAGTGCCCTCAATATCCATCCATATTATTGTAAATAGCAGAATTTTCTTTGATAGCTGACTGGTGTTTGCAGGTTGGTGTGTGTGTATGTATGTGTATTCAGTTTCTCTGTTCATCCATTGATTGACACAGATTTTTTCCACATCTTCCTATTATAGATAATGCTTTAATAAACATGGTAATGTAGATCTCTCTTCAGGACAGTAATTTCATTTCCTTCAGATATGTACCAAGATGTAGAATGGCTGGATCATATGGTAGTTCTAGTTTTAATTCTTTAAGGAAATTTCATACTGTTTTTTTTTTTATAGTGGCTGAACCAATTTATAGATTCACAAACAGTACAAAAGTTTCTCTTTTCTCCATATTCTCACCAGCAGCATTTTTCTGTCTTTTTAAAGATAGTCGTCCTTACAGGTGGGAAGTGATATTTCACTGTGGTTTTGATTTGCATTTCCCTAATAATGATGATGTTGAGAACCTTTTAATGAACTTATTTGCCATTTGAATATCTTTAGAAAATGTCTATTCAGGGTCTTTGCCCATTTCAAAGTTGGATTTTTTTTTTCTTTGCTATTGAGTTGTATGTGTCCCTTATATGTTTTGGATATGTGGTTTGTAACTATGTTCTCCCATTACACAGGTCGCCTTTATATTTTTTCAATCATTTGCTATGCAGTTTTTTAGTTTGCCGTAGTCCCATTTGTTTGCTTTTTATTTTTATGGTGTCATACTCCACATTGTCAAGACAGAAGTCAAGAAGCTTTATTCCTGTTTTCTTCTAGAAGTTTTATGGTGTCAGATCTTTAAGTCTTTAATCCATTTCAAGTTTTGTTTGTTTGTTTTTTAAGATAAAGGTCTAGTTTTATTCTTCTGCATGTATATATCCAAATTTCTCAGTACCATTTAGTGAAGAGACTATTTTTTCTTCATCAAGTATTCTTAGCTCCTTTGTCAGTATTTGTTCACTGTTAAATGCATGGGTTTATTTCTGGGTAGTTGTCTCTGTTCCATTCATCTATGTGTCTGTTTTATTGGCAGTACTGTACTTTTTAATTACTATAGCTTCGTAGCAGAGTTAGATATCAAACAGTGTGATGCCTCAAGTGTTGCTCTTCTTCCTCAGGATTTCTTTGGCTATTTGGAGTCCTTTGAGGTTCCATACAAATTTTAAGATTTTTTTTTCCATTTCTCTAAAAGAAAAAGTCATTTGACTCTTGTATGAATTGCATTGAAGCTATGGATCGCTCTGAGTAGTATCCATTTTAATAATGTTAATTTTTCCAATCCATGAATGTGGGATCTTTCCATTGATACATATCTTCAACTTATTTTATCAGTCTAATAGTCTTCAGTATACAGATTTTTCACCTCTTAGTTAAATTTATTTCTAAGTAGTTTATTGTTTTTGATGCTATCGTAAATGAAAATTTTTATTTTTTAGATAATTTGGTGTTAGTTTATAGAAATGCTCCTTATTTTCGTATGTAATTTTTGAGATCTAACAGTCCTTAGGTAGCCTCTACAGTTGTCTCTATGTAAAATCATGTCATCAGCAAATAAAGACAATTTTACTTCTTTCTTTCCAATTTTGCTTGATTGTTCCGGCTAGGACTTCTGGTAATATCTTCAATAGAAGTAGTGAGAATAGACTCTCTTGCCTTGTTCCTGATTTTAGAAGAAAAGGTTTCAACTTCTCACTATTTAGAATGATGTGAGCTGTAGGGTTGTCATGTGTAGCTTTTACAATGTTGAGATATGTTCTTTCCATATCTCATTTGTTGAGAGTTTTTATCATGAATAGATATTTAATTTTCTCAGATGCATTTGCTGCATCTATTGAGATGATTATGTGTATCTTTTATTTTATTAATGTATCACATTTATTAATTTGCATATGTTGAAACATTCTTGTATCCCAGAGGTTAATCCTACTTGATCAGGGTGTATGGTCTTTTTAATGTGCTGCTGAATTCGGTTTGTCAGCATTCATTGATAACTTTTACATTTATGTTCATTAAGGATGCCAGCCTATAATTTTCCCATAGTATCCTTGTTTGGCTTTTATATCAGGGTAATAGTACCCTTATAAAATTTGATTTGAAGTTTTCCCTACTCTCCAATTTCTTTGGAAGAGTTTGAAAGAATAGAGAAGAGTTGACATTAATTCTTCTTTAAATGTTTGGTAGTATTCACCAGTAAAGCCATCTAGTCCTGGGCTTTTCTGTGTTGCATCATTTTTCATTACTGACTCAATCTTCCTACTAATAATTTATCTGTTCAGATTTTCTATCTCTTCATGATTCAGTCTTGGTGTGTTCTTTGTTTCAAGAAACTTACCATCATCTCTAGGCTGTCCAGTTTATTGATGTATAGTTTTCATGTAGTCTCTTACAATCATTTGTATTTCTGTAGAATGAATTGTAATGTCTCCTTTTTCATTTATAATTTTGAGTTTTCTCTCTTTTTTGAATGATCTAGCCAAATGTTTGTCAATTTTGTTTACCTTTTAAAAGAACTATTTTTATAATCTTTTCTATTGTTTTTCTATATTTTATTTCATTTATTTCTGCTCTAATCTTTATTATAACCTTCCTCTGCTTACTAGAAAGTGCTCCATGTGAGCTGTTGGTGGAGGGAATGTTCCATATATATCTGTTATGTTTATTCAGGGTAAAATGCTATTCAAATCCACTGTTTGTTTTTTTGGGGGTGGGGGGATGGTGTGGTCTGGATGATCTGTCCATTATTGAGAGTCAGCACCCTACTATTATGGTATTGCTGTTCATTTTTTCTTTTAGCTCTGTTAGCATTTGTTCTTTATTTAGCTGCTGTAATGCTAAGTGCATAATTTTTTACAATTATTTTATTTTGGTGTATGAAGCCCTTCCTCATTAAATAAGGACCTTCTCTGTCTTTCTTGACCATTGTTAGCTTAAAATCTATTTTGTTTGATACATGTAAGACGACCTCTGCTCTTTTTGGTTACCACTTGATTGAAATATCTTTTTCCATTTCTTCGCTCTCCTTTTTTGTGTGTCCTTAAGGCTGAAGTCAGTCTCTCTTAGGTAGTATATCACTGGTGGTTGTTTTTATATCATTCAGCCATTCTATTTTTTTTTATTGGAAATTTAATCAACTTGTATTAGAGTAATTATGATAGCTAAAAACATTATTGCTGTGTTATTCTATGACTGCTTTGTAGATCCATTATACCTTGTTTTTTGCTATCTTTTGTGATTTGAAGACTTTGTAGCAGTAAAGTTTGAAACTTTGTTATAATCTTTTGTGTAACTACTACAGGTTTTTCCTTTGTGGTGACCATGAAATAATCAAACATTTCTAACATCCTATTTTATTCTGATAACTCCTTAACTTTGATAGCATTTCTAAATTTTACACTTTTACTAAACTCCTCACTTTTTGAGTTATCGATGTTATAATTTACATATTTTTATATTGTGTATCAAATAATTTTAGGCATGTTTATTTTGTAATACAAATTGTTTTAGTTATGGTTATTTTGTACACTTTTTAATTTTTAGATTTGTAAGTGAATTTCACACCACTGTTACTATATTAGAGAATCTGATTTGACTATGTATCCTCATCAGTGAGTGTTACACCTACATTTATTTGTGATTAGCATCCTTTTATTTCTGCTCAAAGAACTACCTATAGCATTTATTAATAGGTAGGTCTAGTGGCGATGAACTCAGCTTTTGTTTGCTTGGGAAAGTCTTTACCTCCCCTTCATTTCTGATGGAAATTTTTATATACAAAAATTTACTAGACTTATTAGGGTAATCGCTTCATAAATTACATAAATATCTAACCACTATATTGCACATCTAAAACTAACGTAATATTAAATGTCAACTGTAATTGAAAAACTAAGTATTCAATGCTATTTCGTAAGTCCTATAATCTATCTTCACCTTTTTTTTTTGCTTTTTGCTATTCTGTATAATTTCAAATGACCTATTTTTTTATTCATTTTTTCTTTTGCCTTATCGAGTTTACTGATGTTCTTGAATTGTTCAGCCAGCTGTTGTATTCTTTGATTCTAGGATTTCTGTGATTTATTTTTTTTTTGATGGTTTCTTTTTCGCTGTTGTTGAATCTTTCATTTTGCTCATCTAAAGCTTTCTTAATTTTGTTGTCTGTCTCTGTAGTTCACTAAACTTCTTTAAAAACATTATTGTCAGTTCTCTGTCAGACAATTCATCAGTATTCATATCTTAAGGGTCAATTATTGGTACTTTATAAGTTTCCTTTGGTACTTTATAAGATCTTTTATGATCCATGATTCCTTGTGTTGGTATCTGCTCATTTGAGTAAGCTGTCTCCTCTGTCAGACTTTATAAGTTCGCTTTGGTAGAGTAGGTCCTTCACCAGTCAGCTAAGCTAGGGTTCTGGATGGATAAGATAATTGTAGCTTTGGGAGGTGAGGTTTGTTATCAATATGTATGTTTCAGCGGAGCCATCCCTGAAGTCAGGGATGGGGCATTTGCCACTAGCTGGGAACAGTTGGATAAGACCACTGGCTTGGTTTTTTGATCTCTGCTATTGCTCGATTCTCTGGCCAAGCTTCATAGACAATAAGTTGGGTCTGAGTACCATACTCAGCAATAGATGGAGCTATGAATTATCTTCCCTGCCCAGGCAGAGCAGAAGAATGGTCCCCAAGGCCAGCAGTGCTCATTGTTGGGGATTTGAATCTGGCAAGACTGCATTCAGAGCTCTCTGGCCAGATAGGGCAACTAGCTTCATTTCACACATAGGTAGAGTCACTGGCTGGCTTTTTGCTCATGTGTCACTCTAAGTGGGTTTGTAGGATGGGCTATGGTGCTTTCTGGGTTCTCTGGTTAGGTTTCCTGGTTAGGAGAGACTAAGAATATATTTAGCAGTGGGTAGGGCTGTGAATTAAGTTCCTTGCCTGGGCAGGGCTGTAGAACAGGCTCCAAGATTGGCCAGGCTTGTTATTTGGAATTTCAAATCAGGCATAACTGTGCACTCATTTCTCTGGCTAAATAGGGCAGATAAGCAGAACCACTGTCTGGGCTGTGAGTTATGAGATTTTCCAGGTGTTCTGGCCTGAAAGTCAATAGTAGATTACTCTTTATCTTGAACCATGCCCTCTTTGCATCTTCAGAGATGTCTGAAAGTCATCGTAACATGATTTGTTTTCTGGCCTTGCTGCCTCTGAATTTTAAGCATTGTCTCCTGGACTATATAATTTCAGATTATAAATGTCCTAAGTGAAACTAGGGAGTCTCATTCCATGGAATATCTATAGTCATACATCTCACCTTTGAAGACAACCATCACTGAACTTCCCAGAGATTCCCTTCTACCCTCACAAATGAAGAGAGTGTTCTGTGTACCCTCAATGAAAGACAGCCAGGTTGTTTTGAAAGTTATAAGTAGGCTTTGACATTACATTTTAATCCCTAAACACTGGCCTTTAAATTTTGGTGTATTCCTGACAGATTGTAATGATAGGTCAGCTGACACTCCTATTTTTGTTAATATTCAAAGTCATTTACCTTCCTAATTCTGCGTCAGTATTTTATTGCACAATTAAGAATTGAAAGCATAAGTACTCAATTGTCAAAACTTCTCGAGCCTTTGTTAATATCCGTATTTAAAAGGTTTTGTGATTGAATATAAAACATAAATTTAAATACTTATCTTTAATATGTTAGATCTTTTACTACTAAATGAAAGATTTTCTCCAAAGTGTATTTTCAGTCATACTAACATTGTTCAAAACTTTTAATAATGGCCTTTCAAAAAGTGTCCATAGAAAACCTTCATGAGAACTATCAAATGTCTCATTACTTGAGTTACATGGAAGTTTTTAGTCTATTAATACCGTGGTCTTTCTCTCTCATCCTTATCTCTTTATCTCCCCAATTCATACCCTAATGTGATTCATTACACTTGTAGATGAATGCTGGAATTATAAAGGCTAGAAATCTGTTATAAAATGAACTATTTTGGTAGTGAAGTAGAATTACCTTGGAAGTAAAGTGAATGTTTATTGGGGCAGGGAGTTAGGGATCAAAATGCAAGGGTATATGCCTTCTAGATTTAATTCTTGATCTTGCATATACATATTGGTGATAAAGTACTCTGAAAATTAGCAGTGTCTACAGAGATCTATACTACAAAACCATTATAGATTAATAGTAGAAATATCTGTCAAACAAGGTCAAAATTATTCACAGATAAATGCTGTGCTTTAATTTGAATTTTATCTTTTTTAAGACGAATGAAGAAAATAATTGGAAATATTTCAGAATAATGTAATAGGAAACATTAAGAATAATCACACATAAACTGTGGTTTGAGTCTTGGCACATGTTAATAATATTATGAGGGGACTTAATGTAACATTTACTCACACCGTTAGATGAATGTCATGACTTTCTAATGTATGCTTCCTATTTTTCTTTGACATCTGCATGTAAGGCATTGTGTTAGGCATTTTGGAAGATACAAAAGGATAGCATAAAGTCATGCCTGTGACCGCTATTTCTTAAAGGAGGTAAGGCATACACATGACTAAATCCAATGTCTTCTACTAAAATACTATCTCCCTGTAAAATTTTATAAACTTGTTCACTAAAGAGACTGCCAGAAAATTGAGAAATCAGAAGTTATGAGAATATTGGGTTTGCTTTATAAAATGTTAATAATATTGTCATTTACTGAGAGCCACTTTTCATTAAGAACTGTAATAATGCTTTGTGTATAGCATTCACACAATTTTACAAAGTAAGTATTCATTTTCAGTCAATAAATGATAATATGCTTTTTAGAAATTTGAAGTATATGCCAAAAAATAGTAACCAGTCATTGACTGAGATCTGCCATACTTTGTATTAGTAAAGATAACACTGGCTCCAGTAATTAATAAGTCCTCCCCACACAAGTGTCAGTGGCTTGATAAAATGTAATTTTATTTTTCTTTCATTGAAGGCCCCACATGGATTCACTATTAGGGAGCACTTTTGTGCAATTTCTGATTTAGAAACCAGACTCCATTTAAATGGTTCTGTCTGCCATCTCTGTAGGACTTTAAAATTCAGAGGCAGAAGAGAAAGGTAAATGGACATGTCAAACTCACATTTTAAAAGTCTTAACCAGAAAAAGTCATGATTTTTAAAATGAAACTAATGACATGGCCACACCCAGTTCATTCTGCAAAGGGACTGAGAAGTATTATTACCTACAGAAATAAGCCACATGATAGGGTGCAAGTTTTTGGGTAGAGAGTCATCTCCATAAGATATTGACATGTTAATTTCACATTACTCTCTCTGATAGATAATATGTAAGTACTATTTAAATTTCCATTTAAATATTTTTACTCAGTATGAAAATTTTACCTTATAAGTGTTCAATTGCAATTATTTGCACACTGTGATATGATGGTTTCAGTAGCAACATTTTGATATAGTAATCTATTTAACTTCACTACATGCAGTCACATTCACATGAGCATTCATAACTTTTCCCCCTATATTTTCTCGTAGTTTTATAGAAATGTATCAATATCAGCCTCCAGAATTTAAAACTAAATATACATTCTTACCCTTAGACGTTATCCTAGTAGACAGAAATACTTTGCTTGCCTTTGTAACCAGATGCATAATTTTTAATCTTTCTTATCAAAAATTCTACCATATACTACCAACAATGGTAATGACTCAAAAATCTATATTTTTTTCTTGGCATTTTGCATTAGGAACTTAAATGAACTGGAATTTTACTTCTAGTGTCTGCAAAGTTTTAGGTACTTTGTTTTAAACAAATATATATTTAAAAACTAGATACTATTTTAATTAAGTTGAAGAGTTTTCTATGACATAATTATACATAGAAAATATAAGAATGTATATAACTGAAAGAATTATACCCTGAAATCATGTTTTATAGAGCTTATTTTCCTTTATCATTTAATCAATGGATATTTTTCCTCATGCCAAATTTAAGAAATATTTTACTTTTAAAGTCTTTAGTCATAAAACATTAAATATGTATATATCTTAGTAACTTACTATAGGACAAATAATCTTTTTAACACCACTTGGGTCAAGAAATAATACATTTTGTCACACACCCCAGAAACTTCACATGCCCTGTTCTAATCATGCTTCCTTTTCTTCTTGTGAATGTAACCATCTTCCTGATTTTTAACCCACTTGTATTCCTTTATGATTTGATCATACAAATGTGCATCATTAGACAACATGATGTGATCTTGCCCATTAAATTCATACATTTTAAGCATCAATATATGAAGAACTAAGGCTGTCTGACCTGTAAATGTTCATGTATGTGTGTGTGTGTGTGTGTGTGTACGCGCGTGTACGCGCATGTGTGATGCAATGCCACATGACCCTCTGCCATCTGGGTGCAGAGGCTGAACTCGACTTTTTGATGTCTTTGACAAAAGTGTAGGTGGAACTGAGTTCTTCCATCTGGAGGCACATGCTAGTGACAGTTGATATTCAGTGTTTAGACCAGACTCATTAACTCCCTGGGGCTGTAAAGTGATGATATTCTATCATTTTGTTCTCATTGGCTAGCCGCAATACTTATTAAAGAAAATAGTTCTTCTTACCATATTTGTTTAGCTAATAGTACAGTTAATTTGGGCCTAGGGGGGCAACTGGATTTTTAATCGTTTCTAGGCCTTTTCAGTAACAATTTAAAAAGTAATAGAAAATAGATTCATTTTTCAAAATAAGGTATCATATGCATTCACATTGATTTTCCAGTTCAAAACTATATAATTTAATATAACCATATATATATACATATATTTATTACACTGTCTCCTTTCTTCAAGAACCCTGATTCTCACTAACCCAGAGAATAGAAAATTTAGAATATTGCATAATCACTCATTTGCTTTAGCTTACATTACACACACATGAGTTCCAGAATAATTTTTTCTAGTTTCATTGAGACATAATTGACATATAACATTATATAAGTTTAAGGTGTACAATGTAATTGATTTTTTAAAAAATAATACTATCAAAATCAATTATGATTACTGAAAACAGGTAATTTTGTGTCTATTTGATCGCTTTTCATCTCATTCTTTAATGGTTGTACGATATCTGCATTGTCAGCTAATGTAACCAATTCTGTACTCTCTTCCTTATAGTCCTCTTTTTATCTTATTCTATTTAATGTCCACTTATCAGTCTTTTTGTTGATATACTAGTTTTTTGGTTGCAGGAAGCTCATTCTCTAGGAGATTCCTCAGGAAGGACTCATGGAAACTGTTTTCCTCAGTTCCTGCATATTAATAAGTTTTTCTCTGCACTTTATACTTAGTTTTGCTAAATATAAAATTCTTGGCTCTCATTGTATTTTCTTGGGTACTCCAGTTTCTTTGGCATAAAGTAATACTTTCTAAAAGTCTGAGAATCCAATTTTCTTTTTTCCTTTATACAACATGTGCTGCATTTGCCTACATGCATAAAAAATGTATAATTTTTTTAAAGCTTAGTAATGGTTCTAGAGTAGGCTTTGATGATGGTCATTCTGAATTAACATGAAATATATGGTGTGCTCTTAGATTATATATCTTTTCTGTTACATTTTTTCTTGAATTATAGTTTAGAATTTGCTTTTTTTTTTTTTTCCTTTTTACTTTTTTCAAGACTCCTATTATCTGTATGATGGCTGTTTTCTTGTCTCCAATATTAGTTCCTTGTCTCAAATTCTCTCTTACTTTCTTTGGATTTAAATTTTTTTTTCTATTTATCTTAGAGTATTGTGAATTGTTTCTATTCGCTTTTTTAATCCTTAACTTCAATTTTTAGCATTTTTCTCTTATCTACAATTTTTTCTTAGTTATTGTATCTTATTTCTGAGCTTTTAAAATTCTTTTGTTTTTCATATATTTTTTCTATTTAAAGTGTTTTGGTGTATTTGTAATAATGTTTAATAGTTTTGATCTGTTGAGTGAAGCCAGTCCTCAAAAGTTCTGAAGCACAAAGCAGATGCAATACAGGATGAAAGAACATGGACCAAGGCAGAATATCAGTTATTTATTTAAGAAATACATATTTTTTTTTTACTGTGGTCTAGGTACCAGATAAGCACTCTTCAAATATCAAATCACTTAATCTTTCTAACAGCTCCGTATAATAGGTTTAATTATTATGTTTTATGGATAAGGAAACTCAGGTTTAAAAACGTGCTGCAGATCTTGTAGAAATAGGAGGATTTACACATGTATACTGTTCTTGCAGAAAACACCCTTCTCTGAATCATTAAGTTTGAGTGTACAAAGGTCAAGAGTAGCAGAAAGGGTCATTTTATACTGAGCAAGCAAAATATATAACCAAAAGTGCCTAAGTTCTTATTACAGGTTAGGAGTCTTTATAACAACTCAGAGTGGCACCAAAAAATTCTAATCACTGCAATTTTAGGAAGAAGTAATGCAGAGCTAAAGAAAAGTGTCTGAAGTCAGAAATTAAACTTTTTTTTCCACCAGAAACCCTAGAAGTACCCTTTCTAATGAGAAACACCAGTTTTCTTTCTCTTCTGGACAGTAAGATACTGAACTAAATTGCAGGCAACGCTCACTTACTTACCCTGCAGGTATTTTGTAAAATAAGCAGGTTAACACTGAGTGATTAATTATTCTCCAATTGCCTCAAGTTCAAAAAATTAAAAAAATGAAAAAACATATTGACAGCTATGTTCTAAATTTCTTTTATACAATAAATGGAATATGCTAACAAAACTTAAACTATATTTTTGAATGGATATTTAAATTGATTCCGTGTTATAAGGTATTTGCAATTTTGTGATTACATATGCTCTCAAAGGGATAATTATAATTTGAGTGATTAATGCTTTCTGATGCAAGCATTATATATCCACTCAGTGTAAAATTGTATTCAGTAAATTATCAGTAACCTATATCTCACACCAGATTTGAGATATTGCTTTTATTTAAAATATGAATAGGTGAGGTTTAAGATACTAGTTGACTATGTGCCTTGTCAAACTAGGCATGCAATTTTTCATGTTTGGTTTTAACAACTACATTTGCAAAAGCATTAACCACTGCTCTGAACTGAATTGTGTCCTCCAAAATTCATATATCAAGCCCTAACCCCTAATGTGATGATGATATTTGGAGAAGGAGACTTTGGGAGATAATTAAGTTTAGATGACTTCGTGAACATGGGATCCTCATAATGGGATTTTTCACCCTTAACTCACTCTTCTTGCCATGTGAGGCCATAATGAGAAGAAGGTGGCCATCTAGAAGGCAGGAAGAGAGCTTTTTCCGACCTGACCATGCTGCACTCTGATCTTCGACTTCAGCTTCTGTTTCCAGAACTCTAAGAAAATAAATTAACTATTGTTTAAGCCACTCAGTCCATGGCATTTCGCACCATATATCAATCTATATTTGCCTTGATCTTCACAGCCCAAGCTGACTGAGATATCTGCTCTCTAAGAAAATCATTTGCAGCTTTGGTAAAATTTGTAGTCTTTGTATAATAATTATAGGTTTTCTATTTTGGTAGATCTTTTAGAGTAGTCACTGTCTTTTATTGCATTCCATTTTTTTTTGTGATGTCTCTGAAATGTGATCTTAGCTCTATCTCTGAATTATGTGACTACTGAATGATGTTATAATTTCACTCTATATAATCTAGTTGTGAATACCATAAGGGAAAACCTAAATGGCATGATTGCACATACTCACAATTATCTTAAATTTGCATGTATGATTATCATAATTATTTTGCATTGTTCCACCAAAATTTCAAAAATGTATTTTATATTTTGCTTTTAAAATATTTTAATAACTTTAAAATCAAACTGCACCATACTATAAAATTATTTTTAAATGTAATAGTCCAAATTTTGATAATTTCTGAATTTCTAATATTTTCCTCAAGACTACTTTGGGTTAAATTTTGTCCAATAAAAGTGTAGTTAATTTTTTAAAAAATGTGGCAACATATTAGTATATTTAAAAAGAAATATATTGAAAATTCAGTTATTTCAGGATAATGCAAAAAATATTCTTTTTAAAGTGTTTTTAAAGTAAATTTTAATGATTTAAAATATGTATTATCAGTTACATTTCTACTGAATGAGAATTAAAATGCAATGCTTAAAATACTAATACTATCAGATTACATATGCAAATATACAAATCAAACTATTTTTAAGTCCTTTGCAAACAGTTTGAAGTATTTATGTCACATAATAACTAAGGTACCAACTTTGTCATGTTTGTGCCATAAATATGGCATTTTCTTTTCAATATATCAATTTGCAATGAAGTCTGACTCTATGGAGTAACATGACATCATATGGTTCAGTAAAAAAAAATGTATATGGAAACCACTCTGGTTTCTCTGTCCCCTTCTTTGGAAAAGCTCTAATAGTTTAGTGGTTAAATAAGAGTGAGGAGTTAATGCCTCTCTGAATGAAAACTTATGAACATTGCTTAGTACATTTTTAATCACGCCATTTAACATAGATCTGTTTTTACCCATTTTACATTAATATTCAGTTCTTATTCCTAATAAGCAGTACTTTTAAAACATCACTTTTAAATTTCCTCTGGAAATGTTTAAATGACAATTGAAAATAAAATGACTAGGAAACGATCTATTGGGTATGAACTGTGGGATAGATATCTTGAGACTGGCTGCTTGCACATCTATTAGGAAATACTGCAATTGTTCAAAAAGTATATATAACTTGTTTTATTTCTCAACACATTGATATAATACAAAATATGTAATACTTGTAATTATATTTCATAATTTAAAAGAAATGTAAAATTTAGTGTATCATAGCATACATTTGCAGGAAATATGATCGAAGGTTATTTTTTTATAAGGAGTTGAACCTGGCATTTTCCTTTTTACTTACACTCTTCTTGTCTTCTATTGTAGTAAGAACACTTAAAATGAGCTCTACACTCTTTATATTTATTTATTTTTATTATAGTGACATTGGTTAATGAAATCCAGTAAGTTTCAAGTGTACAATTCCACAGTATGGTGCTGCATATATATATATATACACACACACACAATCTTGTGTGTGTATATATATATATATATATACACATCTTTTAATTATATATAGTTAACTATATATAATTATACATATATATATATAAATATATATATAGTTAACTATAGGCACATTTGGAACAGCAAATCTCTAAGACATATTTGTTTTATATAACTGAAACGTTCTACTCTTGGAACAGCAACTCCCCATTACCCTGACAACCTCCATTCTATTCTCTGCTTCTATAAGTTTGACAGATTTAAATACCTCACATTAATGGAATTGTGCATTATTTGTCCTTCTTTGACTGGTTTATTCTACTTTACCAGACCATCCTTGAAGGTTATCTATCTTGTTGCAAAAAAGCAGAATTTTCTTCTTTTTGAAAGCTAAATAAGATTCCATTTTGAGTATATACTACATTTTCTTTATCCATTCAACCATCAGTGGACATTTAGGTTGTTTCCATATCTTGGCTAATGCAAATAATGCTATAATGAAAACAGGAGAGCAAATATCACTTCAAAATCCTGATTTCAGTTTTTTGGGATGTAGACCTAGAAGTAGGATTCCAGATCATATGATAGTTCTTTTATTTTTTTTGAGGAAATTCCATACTGTTCTACCATTTTACATTACCACCAACAGACTTCCAATTTCTGTCTCCTTGATAACACACACACACACACACACATATACACATATACACATATATATGTCTTCACAGCTGTTAAGATGGCTATCTCAGTGAGGTTTTGTTTTGCATTTCCCTGATAAGTGATGTAGATCCTCTTTTTATTTATTTATTGGCTATTTCCATGTCTGCTTTGGAGAAATGTCTACCCAGGTCTTTTGCTCATTTTTTAATGGGTTATTTTTATTTTCACTTTTTTTTGCCATTGAGTTATAGTAGTTCCATATACATATATGTGCGTGTATATACATATGTGTGTGTGTGTGTGTGTGTGTGTGTGTATACATTGCTATTGAGTTATAGGAGTTTCTTATATATTTTGTATACTAACCTCTTAAGATATATGGTTCGTAAATATCTTTTGCCTATTCTGTAGGTTGCCTTTCACTCTGATCATTGTTTCCTTTGCTGTTCAGAAGCTTTTTAGTTTGATATAGTCCCATTCATTTGTTTTTGTTTAAGCTGCCTGTGCTTTTGCTGTCATATCCATGAAAGCATGCCAAGAATAATGTAATGAAGCTTTCTCTCTGTTTTCTTCTAGTTTTACAGTTTCCAGTCTTACATTTAAATCTTTAATCCATTTTGAGTTGATTTTTGTGTAAAATGTAAGATAAGGGATCAATTTAATTTTTTACATGTAAATGTATTTTTGGCACTCATATTGAAGATCAGTCAACGATATGCGTGTGGTTTTATTTCTAGGCTCTACTCTATTCCCTTGGTTTATATGTCTATTTTTGTTCAAGTATCACACTGTTTTAATTACTATAGCTTTGTAAAATATTTTGAAATTAGGAAATGTGATGCCTCTAGGCTTGTTTTTTAAGATTGTTTTGGTTACTTGGGGTCTATTGTGATTCCCTATGAATATTAAATTTTTTTCAAAATTTTATAAAGCAAAAATCTGCCATAAGGATTTTCAGAAGGATTGCATTTGGTCTGTGGATTGCTTTGGGAAGTATATACACTTTAACAATATTAACTTTTCTGGTCCATTAACACAGATGTCTTTCCATTTATTTGTGTCATCTTTCATTTTTGTCATAAATATTCTATGTAGTTTTCATGTACTACCAGTCTTTCATCTCTTGGTTAAATTTAATCTTAAGTATTTTATTTGTTTTGATGCTTTTTGAGATTGTTTTCTTCATTTCCTTTTTGGATAGTTTGTTATTGTATAGAAATGAAACTGATTTTTTTTTTTATGTTGATCTTGTATCCTATTACTTTACTGAATTTGCTTATTCTAACCATTTTTGGTAGCGATTTTAGAGTTTTCGACATAAAAGATTATGTCATTTGCAGAGTTAATTTTCTTTCTTTCTGATTTGACTAGTTTTCTAAAATTTTATTTTTCTTAATTACTCTGGTAAGAACTTCTAATACTGTATTTAATAGAATTAATAAGAGTGGATATCCTTGCTGTGCTCCTGATTTTAGAGGAAAATTTTGTTTTCCCCTTTTGAGTATTATGTTAGTTATAGACTTATCATACATAGCTTTTAGTATTTTAAAGTACATTTCTTCTACACTTAGATTGTTAAGAATTTTAATAATAAAAGAGTGATAAATTTTATAAAATGCTTTTTTTTGCATTTATTGAGATCATCATGTGATTTTTATACATTGTGTTAATATTGTGTACCACATTCATTAGTATCATATGTGAACCATTGTTGGGATAAATTCCAACTAGTCATGGTATATGTTCCTTCTAATGTGCAATAGATTTGGTTTGCTAGTATTTTCTAGAAGACATTTGCATCTATGTTCATCAGGGATATTAGCCTGTAATTTATTGTTTGTTTTTCTTGTAGTATCTTTGGCTTTGGTATCTTTGTAGTATCTCTGGCATCAGATTAGTGCTGACTACATAAGATGAGTTTGGAAATGTCTCTTTTTTTTCAATTTTTTTTTTTTGAGTTGAAAGAGACTCTTTTTAATCCTTCTTTAAAAGTGTTATAGAATTCACTATTGAAGTTGTCTAATCCTAAACTTTGTTGGGAATTTTGTGATTACTGTTTTAATCTCCATGCCAGTTATAGATGTTCCAATTTTCTATTTCTTTATAATTTAATCTTGGTTGGTTTTATGTTTCTAGAAATGTGTCTATTTCTTCTAGGTTATCCAGTTTGTTGGGGTAAAATTGCCCATAGTAGTCTCTTATGATCCCTTTTATTTATGTGGCACAAGTTGTAATGTCTCTTCTCTTATTTCTGATTTTATTTGAATGGTTTTTCTTAGTCTTAAGCTAAGGAATTGTCAATTTGTCTATATTTTTAAAGACAGTTTTGATTTTTAGTCTATTGCTTTTCTGTTTTCTATATTTCTTCTCTAATATTTATTTTCTTCTGCAAACTTTGGCCTTAATTTGTTCCTTTTCTAGTTTCTAAAGGAATTTAAGTGGCTTGAGATCTTCTCTTTTAATCTAAGTGTTTATTGTTGTTATCCTTTGTATTAATACTGCTTTTATACTATTTTTTTAAGTTTGGGTATGTTATGTTTTCATTTGTCTCAAGATATCTTCTAATTTTCCTTTTGATAAATTCTTTAACTCAGGATGCTCAAGCATGTTATTTAATTATATATATTTATTAATTTTCAAATTTTTACCAAATTCTAGTTTTATTTCATTGTACTCAGAAAAGATACTTTGTATGATTTCAATCTTAAATGTGTTAAGACTTATTTGTTAAGACCTAACATATGTTGTGACGAGAATATATGAAGTTAGCATGTTCTAATTATATCTCTTAGGTCCATTTGCTCTATAGTGAAGTTAAATCCCACTGTTTTCTTTATTGATTTTTTTGTGTGGAGAATCTATTCCTGATGGAAAGTGGGTATTGAAGTCTCCTAATATTTTATTTCTTTCTATTTCTCCCTTCAGATGAATCAACATTTGCTTTAGTTATTTAGGTACTCTGATGTTGGGTGCGTATTTATTTTTAATGGCTATATCTTCCTAATGAATTGGTTCTTACCATTATTTATGACCACCTTCTCATTGCATGACAGTTTTTGACTTAAAGTATATTTTGACTGATAAAAGTATAGCCACCGCTGCTATCTTTTGGTTACCATTTGCTTAGAATTATCTTTTTCATCTATTACTTCAGCCTATGTGTGTCCTTAAGTCTATATTGAGTCTCCTATAGAGAGCGTATAGTTTGACCTTATTTTTATATCAACTTAAGCACTCTATCCTTTGGTATTTTTAATCTATTTAGGTTTAAAGCAATTACTAATAGATAAGTTTTCTCTTGAGAAACTGATAGCCTTATGGGAGTTCACTTGTGCACAGTGAGCTGCTTTTCTCATTACTTTCAAGATTCTCTTTTTCCTAGACTTTTGACAATTGATTATTTGTCTCAGTGTAAACTGCTTTAGATGTATGCTATTTGGTATCTTCTGAGCTTTGTAAATCAGGATCTTCATATTCTTCCCTAATTTTATGAAGTTTTCAGCCATTATTTATTTAAATAGTGTTTCCATGCCCCCTCTCCCTTCTCCTTTTAGTATTCCCATAATGCATATAATAGTTCATTTCTGGTATTCTATATATCTCTTAGGTTCTCTTCACTCTCATTTGGTTTTTTTTGTTTTGTTTTGTTTTGTTTTTGTTTTTGTTTTCTTTTTTTGCTCTCCTGACTAGAGAATTTCAAATGACCTATCCTCAAGGATTCTGATTTATTCTTCTGCTTGATCAACTTTATGTCACATATTTCAATTTTAATTATTGTTTTCTTTACCTCCAGAATTTATGTTGGACTTATTTTTTATATAGTTTCTGTATCTCTCTTTTATAAAACTTACTCATTTTGTTCATTTATCATTTTCTTGATTTCATTTAGTTGTCTATGTTCCCTCGTAATTCACTGAGCTTCTTTCACACTAATATTTTGATTTTTTTTTTTTTTTAACTTTTGTTCAGGGAATTCATGGATATTCATTTATTTAGAGTCAGGTAGTGAGAGGTTTTTTTCTCTTAGATTTTTTCATGTTTCCATGATCCTTCATGTTTCTTGTAGCTTTACATCAGTATCTGCACATCTGAAGAGTCACCTCTTCCAGACTTCATAACTCCCTTTAACAGAAAAATTTCACCAACTTGCCCAGCTAATGATACTGTGAGATTCTCAAGAGCATAACACCTATCCTTTTCCTTTGTTCTTAGCTACTTCTGTTAAACTATGCCAATTTAATTAGTGTCCCACGTGAGGTGAGACAAACTAGTCCCTGGGGCACTGCACCAAAAGGCCAGGAATATTGAATAAATGCTCTACTCTCCACTCCCCTTGTCCCTCAGGGAGAAGTTATAGCCTGAGGCAATCAGTCTCTCTCAGCATGAGCTTGTGGGAGAGGCTGAGGTGAGTAAAGTGAAATTGCTCTTTTTATCCATTTCGATGTGACTGTTCTCAGTCTCTTGCTCATCTGGTGTATTACAACTTCTTACTTGATTCTGAACTCTTAAAGATATTTGTTCTGTATATCTGTTAAATTGGTGTTATCGTGTGCAAACCAAGGCTGGGACTTCTTACTCTGCCTTCTTGCTGACATTCTATAATGTAAATTTATAATAAGATTTTCTTAATTTTGTTATTGATATAAGAAATATAAAGTAAAATAGCTTATAGATAGGAAAACTTGAAGTAGACTTTTATAACCAAATGCAATATTTTGTGACACAGATATAAGTCATTCCTAATAATTGTTTTCACAATATAGTTAAGCCCAACCCATTTTTTTTACTTTCAGTGTACAATGTAAGTTCAATCCCTGTTAAAAGTAATTTATAGTGAATGATAATTTTATTAATTTCAAAAGTATTTAGAACAAATAAGAATATGAACTTAGTGCTTTTTATATTACAAAATGTTTATGCTTTGGAAAATAGGATTGCCAGTATTAAATTACTAAATAATTCTAAATTTTGAGTTTGTGTTATCATGTTTCCAGGAAACTTTTCCTAACTATATCAGACCCTAAGAGGTAGCTATTGAAGTTCTCGATTTTCCGAATTTGCAACTAAATTTTCAAACACTCATATGAGTCCACAATGACATGCTCACCTAATAATATAAGTAATGATACATATGGTATGCTTAACAGATTTTGGTTGCCATCACATATTTTATCTTAACTATATTCTTAGAAGAATTTCACTTTTTTCTAAATTAATTTTAATATTAATTCTGATTTATTATTCTATGATCCAATTACTTATTTTTCATCTTATTTAATTACCATGAAAATATTAATTTAAAAACATATTACCCAATTATAAAATTATATACCAGTAGATTTTCTCATTTCTTTCTTATCACAGTGTGAAATTGGAGATAATTGCTTAAAGCTACATAAATATGAACCAAAGGAAAAAATTGAGTAGTAAATAGTAAAAGCCTAAGCAACAGAGTGAATAATCGTTTATCAGTCAAGGTTCAGTCAAGGAAGCAGGGCACTATGAGAGTAATGGATTAGGTTTATTATAAAAAAAATAATTGTCAAATGAGATAGGAATGAAGGCTTTGAGAAAGAGAGAGAAATTCAGAGGAGACACTAAACCAGTCCTCTTAAGCAGGCAAATAAGTCGGAGCCATGCATGTTGAGTAGCAAAGTTGTGGAAAGGAAAATGGAAGCTCTCGGAGAGGTCAGTGGAAGCCTAGGGATTCTGGGGCCACTGCATCTGCGTGTCCCTATGAAAGTATCTCATGGAGAAGATGGGACTGCTGTTGGACAGCAGGGACAACAATTTAGGAAGAGAGCTAGATACAGGGAGGAGATTAAGGGCAAGGTGAAGCACACTGGATAATTCTGCAATGTTCCTTCAGTGTATCTGGTCACAAAGATTTTTAGGAAAAAATGACTGCCACTTCATTTTTGCCCTTCAAATCTCACATAATTTCTTCTTCCGGCCAACTCTGACTCTGAAAGATAGAGGAAAGAGGAATCTTGGAAAAGTAGTTCAAATATTTTCTGGCAGAAAAATTCAGCACAGTGTTATTTTTAAGTGAATGGAATAATCGTTACTAAATCTGTTCATGACCTTATTTAAAATATGGCCCTGATCAAGTATGCCCCTCTTTAGTTTTCAGGAAAGTTTAGGAAACACTGATCTGGGTTTTACAAATAATTTCAGGTAAGGACAATTCAAGAAATCTCAGATTTGAATTACCTTCTCCAGAATTATCCATTTTCTCTATAACATGCTTTTTTTTCCCCCTTAAAATATAGAAAACTAAAGAAATACTAGGCTTTGAAAAAGTTTGAATGATTACCAATATATGTCTTTAAAATTTTTTGTTATGGATTATTATATATGACTTTGTTAGATTAATATTTGTTAAGTAGGGCCCTGGGGTGTCAGCAGTGATCACTGTTCAATAAAAGAGCAAAAGGAAAAGTGAAAAATAATTTATCACTCACAGATCCTGGAGAAAGTACACAGCACAACTTAGGAGGGGCCATGTGAGGTGCTGGGGGAAGGGTGAAGGCAGAGCACATAGCAGGACGTGGGGCAGATGTCTCTAGTGGGATCAGTGGGTAGAGTGTTTGGGGTTCCCAGGCTAAGAGTAAATTAGTCATTTCAAACCAAAAAGAATGGGATTTTGGTAAGCTTCGTGGGAGTCATATCTATGGGGTATGCAAAAGAGGGGCCCTGGGAGGTAGATGAGACTATCACAAGTGCTATTGAGGGAGTCACAGCAGAAACTTATATTTACTTGTGAATCTTTAGGCTATTGTATAAGGCATGTGCTTGTGGAAAGAATTAGTGCCAGTTCAAGGTCTTTGCAGGCCACTTGGGCACAAAAATCTGTGATGTCAGCATAATAATATTATGGAGTAGCTTAGCTGAACTCTAAATAATCCACCCTCTTATGGCCTGGGCATCAGGAATAGTAATTGCTTGTGTTACGGATATGTTAAAGAACATAGGTATCGTTTCTGAAGCCACTGTAAAGCACATTTAACCAAGCAATAATGAAGCTTTGTGAACAATAATGAATATATTCACTACTCTTTAAAATCCTATTCTCAGCCATTGCCTCCAGGTGGATGGCAAGAGCCATGAGAACAAATCAGGGACCTCAGGTAGTGCTGAATTAGTTGAAATATTTTAGTTACATTACGTATGACCTACGTATTTTAAGAACCCTCTGGAGGGTTCCCTGTACCTGTCCTGAATTGTTAATATACACGCGGCAAGAGGTGCCTTCTACAGAACAGATTCTATCCCATCCGGCTAATAGGAAATGTTGCACCAATAAGTTATTCGTGTCCATTTGTGCCAGTGAGTCATGCTGTTGCCGCATCAGAGACTCTGTGTGTCTGCATGTGCTTGGTTAGGGTGGCTGATAATTGCCGAGTGGCTTTTAATACTGGATCTAATTGGGCTAAGGCAGTAGCACCTATTTTTATGCCTGCTTGTCCAGCAATGATAGCCAGTCCCCACAGCATAGGGATAAAAATGGCCCCTTTGCTATGCAAGCAGGACATCTCCAGCAGAGTGATGCCAGGAGGAGAAAGGGTGGCTGAAATATTAAAAATAACAATGTTGCGATAATAGGGATCATCTCTGTGGGTAGCTTGAGGGTGGCGCAGGGTCCCTTGAGTCAGGTCCAATATGACTGAGGCCTTATTTGCCATTAGGGAGTAGTGAGTATACAGGGTGAAGGCCAGACTTTGTATTCAGCACAGCTGGTATCATGTAGGAAGTACCATCATGAGGTTAATCATCTTTATGCTAACCAACAGGGTTCCGTGTTTGGGGTCTAGGATAGGGGTTCAGTTTAATGAGGTTCATGGTGTTTTAGAGGAAATTAGCAAAAAAGGTTGATCATTAGAAAGAACCAGGGGCTGGATAGTGACATGGGGCTGACTGAGTCTGGCCCTGTGTGGTGACAGATCCAACATTGTTTTACTTGGAAGGCCTGGGTTGCTAGCTCAGAGGTTTGTATGAATATATTTGTCTTGTTGAATCTGTCCATTATGATGGGAAACATTTCATTCTCAAAAAAAATTCTCTTCTTCCTATTATCGGTGGTTCTGAACATTAGATTTTTTTTTTTCCCCCTCATGGGGTCAAAAGGTACCTAGGTACATAATTGCAACTGGAAAAATAAGAGACAGAAATTAGGTATTGGCAGTTTTTTTCCCATTTTCATTTGGGTATAAGGTTTTAATATAAATGCGGGGATATAAAGCATGAAAGCCAGTCAACATATTTCAGTGAACAAGTTTTAACAGTTCAACTTCGTAACAATTATAATAAATAAACCCATTAAATTTTTCTAGACAAGGCCAGCATTTTAGATTTTTTTGAACAAGTAAATTTCTTATTGATGGCAACTAAGTGTTGTTTGTAGCATTATCATATGGTAGATTCTATTCATTGTACTCTCCTGAGTTATCCTACTTGCAAGTACATGTTTTTAATGCTATCTTTTGTCTGTGTTGTTCCTGTAAGCTTGCTATTAACATACACTAAAATATTTTTTAAAATCCTGGTGTGGAGCTTATGGATATGATGTGAAAAGGAGTAGAGATAGCAATTTTGGGTTTGAAAGAGGTGCTGGTGGTGATAACGGGAATAATGAGGGTAGTAAATAGTTTGTTATAGATATGCTCTTGGAAAGCAAAAGCTATAATCTATTACATTGAGCAGCAAACAGTGACATGTGGTCCCCAACCTTGGGGTCTAAGCAGGTCAATGAAGTTTTGTGAAGAAGTGCCTTATTATGACTCGTGTGGTTTAGAATACATTGTTCGGCTTGCTATAAAGGTGAAATGGTGTCTAGTGCTTCCAGACACTCAGCAGGGAACTGCTGGTTTTGCAAGTGCTTTGAAGGAGGCAAGCTTCACAAGGCAAGCATTTAGCTATTTCAAAAAAGAATACTCTTTAGGGTCCTCAGAGTCAGTCAACTGGAGACATATTTATAACTCACCAGTCATTTTCCTCTTGGTGCGGAGGCAACCTGCAGGGCAGTGGGAATCCAAATGGCCGGCAATGTCGAGGTGCATTGTCTCCCACTGGTTCTCCAGTATTGTGGCATCACCATCTGAGGGGCTGTCATCTCCAAAGGCAAGCTTCTGGGCTTGGGCAGTGTTGTGAGTTGTTCGTGTACTCGGGGGTGGCAGAGGCCAGCCAGAGAAGGATAGCTTTCCAAGGTTAAGTAGAAACATCTGGTTGGTGTTGAATTCTGTACATATGAGGATGGGCTTACAAGTGTGGGTGCTGCTAACTGAGCGGATCACAGTGAACAATGTCGGATCATCTGGGGCGCATGTGGCAAAGGAGTGTGTGATGTCTCCAAGCTCTGTAGGGATTCCATCCACAATGCATATAGATTTCTAGTATATTGATGGGCTAATTGTAGAGACATTTTGTAAATGGCAGCTTTACCATAGAGAGAGATCACCCTCTGAAACTATGGAAGAATCATTAGGCAACCAACCTGCCAGCCAGACGGGACTGATTTGATTACGGTGGGAGGGCCATTCTGCCTGGAACATAATTGAGACATGGTTTCAGGAAGGAACGACAACTTCAGCATCACTTCTGTAGCTAGCATTTAATGTCGGGGGCGAGGGAGCTCGGGGTCAGCATCTGTGCCTGGTGGCACGCTGGCCGAAGTCCTCCAGTGGGGCCTGCCAGCACCTGGAACTCAGCCATACTGTGGTGCAGCTGTGCACCTGCCTGGCTGTCCCAGCGCATCTCCTGGGGCAGGGTCAGGCTGGAAGGATCTATCAGCACCCCAATTATTCAGGCTGTACACAGTAAGAACAGCAACAAAGGAGATCACAGGGTCTTCCTTGCAAGTTGGCAGTCTGGATGCTGACCACAGGCTGGGTATGGTTGCTTTGGAGCAAGAGGTCATTCACCCTTCTAAGGTAGGGTGAGAGCCTGGGCCTTGCCCACTCACAGGAACTGCTGGATTCCAGGGTTTCTCTGTGGAATTCATTTCCAAAGTGACATTATGTAGACAGCATTTCCTCTCTCTGAGATCCGCACTTCCACTAGTGAGTCCTAGAGCCATAATTTCAATCTCCTGAAAATTTTTTTGATAAATTTGGTTTAATTAACCAAGATTTATAACCTGAATAGCAAGGTAAAGCCATCATCTGGGCCAACAAATTCTGTGTAATCATGAGCTCTAAGCAATTTGGTAGGGTTTTATCCCCTTGGGCCCTCTTACAGTATGAGGGTCATATTACACAATATGCCCTCAATCATGTCAGTCAAAAAATTAAAATGGTAATATTGTAATTGGTGAGTGTCTGTAAATGACTGATGTCTAAGGCGTGGTGTTCCCTGTTAAGTACTAGAAGGGGAGTCTTTAGAGAAGTCTAGTAGTTTGGAGACTGGAAGGCTGGGAATTAAGCAGTATTAGAGCCTCAGATAACATTTCTGTTCATCTGGAGGACAACCTATTGATTAAAAGCTTGAGGAACATGTGCCTCTCTCTAAGTCCAGCCTCTTGGGGCCGGTAAGCCAGGTGGAAATTCATAAGATTCCATGTTCTGAACAACTTGAAAGGTGAAATGGGTACCTTGATATGAATCTATAATGTTCCGTGGGTCAAAGGGGATGAGTACATACCTGGTTAAAAAAGTGGCATTCTGGAGGGAGTAGCCAGCAGGCGTCCAGTGAAGGTATCACTAATATGTTTGCATACTGACCAGCTTCAGCAGAGGGAGGCAACAGGTAAATAAGATGAGCTGCCATCTGGAAAAAAGTCTGTTGCTTCTGCACATGTCCCTACTTGAGAGACTTCCAGAGTTTTGTCTGAGAGCAAAGGGAACAGTTATCTGCTACCATTAGAGCCAGAGCCAGGGTGACAATAATGCCATGCCTGTATGCCCAGTCAGTGAGTACAGTCACTCACATATGGCCTGCTGTAATATGGACCCACTCTGCCAGTGGTCATGGCATTTCTGGAAGGATAGTTCCGTTGAGGACTGTTTGGTACTCTGGGAGATGGCTCACGTGAGGCCTTAGGACAGGCGTATAGCTTGAATAATGGGTCTGCAATGCTATTATATTGCGCTTCTGGTATATGTTGGCATGTGTGTGCAGAGACATGAGTGATCATAATTGGCATGTGTGATTTGGCTATTTCTTTCCAAATGGGAGCACCCCAGAGAGGCATTCTCTGAATCATGAAATTATCCTTTTGTGATTGTCCAGACCAGACTGCGAGCCTATCAGTTATGCTCAGGATTCAGAAAACATGTAGACCCTTGGGAATCTCATTTTTATAGGCTGTTGCAAGTCCAAATGCTCTGCTACCAAATCTGTGTTGGCCAGAGCCAGGCACGCCCACCATGACTAGGGGTATGCTGCTAGCAAGACGATCTGCTGCAGACTGCCAACAGGCTGCATCGCAAACAACGGTGGTGCTACCATTGACAAAAATCACTGACTTCCTTTCCACATCAGACAGTTGGTCCCAAGGGGCTCCCCTGACTTATAGAACAGCCAGGGGTGATGATACCAGCAGCTGCACTGCACTGTGAAGGGGCCGAGTAGGTGGAAAGCCACATCCTTCTATAAGTTGGAAAGGACCTTAATAACAGGTGTAGCCTTTTTTTAAAGGTACAATCTTCATTTTAACAGTGAGGGCCCAGTGGCTATTTGAGAATCTGCTGGGTAGAATCCCAAAACCAAAACAGGACAGAACTTGTCTGTTGAGCTGTATGGTACGTGACTCCATTAATGCCTCTGTCTTTAAAAGGACCCAGTAGATGACCCAAAGTTGGTGCTTACATAGCATGTACCAGGCTGCTATCTGGGGCAGATGTTTGTTCCAGAACTCCTTGTACTGCCAGGCCAGAGACGTATGCTTAGTCTGTGACATATAATCAGGTGTCATCACTGTTTCAACCTGGAAGTCTAAACCTGGAAGGACTAAAGGCAGGGTCTGCTAAGGCTTGCTGGGCCAGGTAGCTATAAGGCAGTTGATTGAGGTTCTCCTAATGAAAAAAAAAAAAAAAAAAAAAAAAAAAGCTGTTTTGCATGTAACAGCATAAATATGTGTGGTATTTGTTGCTTCCAAAAGGTGAAGAGACCTAATATGTGCTGTGCCTGCCATAGTGTCATGGGAGGCTTGATCGGAGTTGACGTTTTACAGTGAGAGGAATTTCACAGTTCTCAACTGACCACACTGTGACAACAAACTTGACAGAAGTGGCCAGTCTTGGATCTTATGTGGGGCAATGACCCATATCTCTACTGTGAATGTCATGTTACTAGGTGTATGTCTTTCCTGATGGTACCCTCAGAAGGCCCCCATTGTAGAATGTCATCTATAGAATGCCGAAGGAAGCAGTTTGAGTTATTTTAGATCTTGCCGGCATAGGTTATTTGCAGTGATAGGATTATTTGGATAATAATGGCAGCTGAGTTAAAGCCATACTGGGTGTCCTAGAAGCTGAAAGCAGATTGAGGTTGTGAGTCATTGGTTACCAGGAACAATAAAACATGTTAGCTCCATCCAGGACAGTGATATAGGGGTCCTGAGGCTTTTGGATGTCACCTGTAATCTCTGTAATATTGGGAATAGGCGCCCTAATGGTGGGAAACTGCATTTAGATTTTGGCACTCAGTTGTTTATCTTTATTCATTGTGGCCTTTTTTAACACTGGCCATGTCAGGCTATTAAAATGTGGGATGGTAGGCCTAACGATCCTGGTGTCATTAGGCATTAAGCATATCACTCATGGTGGGCTGAAGGCCTTCTGTACCTTGCTTCAACCAATAATGTGGTGTATTTACTGTTTTCACTGAAAAAGGCTGTTAGACAAGTTCCCATATAAGAGCTCCCACAAAAAAGGCCAGGAATTTTGTTTTACCACACTAGGTATATAACTGAGTGAAAGTGTTCATTTCTGTAATAGGAAGAGAGCCAAAAGGGCCACCATTAATGGCACCTGTTAGAAATATGGAACCAGTAGACCCAACCAGCTTAATGTGCATGCCCTTTACATTTTTCTCTGCTATGCTTTGCAAGCTGTAGGAAATTCCCCTGTGGAATTTGGAAGGGTTATCTGGAATCTCTGTGACTTGGGTTCCTGTGTCTAATAGATCAAAGAACGGTTATTTCAATTGTTCCGGTAGACCACCAGCGTCATAAATAGGTGATTGTCTCTAGGAGGTAGGATAAGCTCTGGGCAGATGCTTAGTCCTAGGGTAATGTTCTGGGGGTCTGCCAAGCCCACACACAGATCAGGGAAGTTGTTTAGGGCAGAGAGAGGCTCAAGAAATCTCTTAAGGCCTCTGGTGGGCCATTGAGATTGACCTCTGCACTGAGGTGATTGGCGTGTTTTAAAGAGAAGAGTTTGCATCAGGGCTGTCTGGATATGAGCTCATGGGGAACTCCAATTGGGAGAGCTGCCACTATGAGGCACTATGCTGTTGAGAATCGTCTAGGATGTTGCTTTCTGATGGGGTCGATTTGGAGGCTTCAGTACCAGGTGAGAAGTGTCCCTTATGAGGTGGGTTGTGGGGCCTGACACCTGAAGGCTGTCTTTGAAGTTGTGAGCTGCTTTAGTATTGTAAAATCTGGGAGTCTAGGTGAGAGTCCCCCTCATGGAAGGCTTCCATGACTGTTCCCTCTAAGACTTTCTGAATAGTACAGGTCCCCACAAAGTGGAGGAATAAGGCCCTGTATTTGGGGGAGGTTGCTCTCTATAAGGAGAATTCTCTGGATTTGAGGTCAGTTGGGGCCTCCTCAGGATTAAAGATGAAATCTTGGTCATCTGGTGCGATGTTCAAAGCAGTGACAGACTCACTGGATTATACCCACATTATGGAAGAGTTGGGCTTCACCCACTATCTTCTACTGGTTTTGATCCTTTGCAGTAATAACTGATAGAAGAGTGGGCTACATGCCAAACCATAAAAATCCAAGTGACCAGGGGAAGGGCAGCTGCCTACATATTTTTAGGGCCCATGCCTTTGGATTAGGACTCTTCTTCAGCATTAGAAGACTTGATCATGACACTGTGATTGTTTGAGGCAGCAGCTTTTGCTTTAATTGCTGTTGACTTAGTCTTGGGGTGACCCCCTTGTGGATGGGGTCTAGGGCTCACACATGAGTTTGGCCCTCAGGCTCTGGGGTCTTTCAGAGAATATGCATTTTGAGATCCTTGTAAATATTGGCTTGTTGCCTCATTTCTGTGGCAGTGAGTAACAGGTCAGTCAGTATGAGATACTCTTAACAGCAAGTCAGCCTCTTTTTTCTCCTTCCTGCTGTACAAGGTTTTTAAAAATATTTTGAATGCGAGGAAGGTAGTTTCAAGTTTCAGTTTTTAATTCTCTATTACTTCTCTCTGATTCGACCTTACACATTGCTACTGGAAAGACACTATGAATTATAACTGGAGATATCTGCAGGGACGTTCTTGTGGCCCAACTCATAGGCAGATGCTTCCTTCTCCAGGGTTTCCCAGTCGACCTTCTGGGATTTCAGCCTCCACTAGCATAATGGTGGGATCATTGGAGCTGGTCCCCAGACCTAGAGAATGTAAACCAGTGCTTTAGTGTATTGGTACATGGTGGCACTGAGTAGCATCTTTCCCTTCTCTGGGCATTTTACATTTAGCAAGGGGCTTGCTAACCTCCTCTGGCATTTTTAGGCAGCACAGGCACTAGGTGCTCAGGCTGTTTGTATCAACCATTAGATATTGTGCCACCACGAGCCAAGGGTGGACTCATGATATCTCATCCGGTTGGGGGATGAGGTATGCAGCAACAGAGCCAGCAGACTTGCCTTTGCAAGAGCAATGACTTCTTGTGGGAGGGTGCCCGAATCATACCGCCTAGGACTTGGAGTCCCGTTGCCACTGTCAAGCACAACAGTCAAGGAAGGGGGGAGTCTTCCTCTCCTCCTGAGGGCACTGCCAAGCACCTTTATCCAGCAGCCCACACCTGGGTGGGGGTTGCCACTCTAGTGTCTTGTCTATTAACTAAGGCCATTAACTAATGCAGAAGGACCTTGTGGAAATCTTCACTAATTCTAATGGTAAGCAGCAGGATCCATGACTAGACTTTTTCAAGAAACACCCCAAAAGTGTAAGACTTTCTTGGGGAATTTACCCCACTGTGGGAAGTTAATAGGTAGAAAATATATCTGTGCCATCTCAAACAGCTCTCGCATTTGGAGGACTCTGGTTGCTTTGTTCTGAGACTGCTTGTTAGGACGGGCAGCACAGCAGCATCCTGCACAGGCAGTACACATGTAAAGCAGTGCAACCGAATGTCCGCAGGCAGCGGACCCCTCCCACGATGAATTACCTGTTTGGGAGTGTCAGCCATTTGCAGCTAAAAGGCATTTTCCCATTCCCCCTGGATTCTAGGCATTACTCAAGCCATCCTTTTCCTGACACCAATTATTTTGACTTTTGTTAAATTATAACATTTGTAAGGTAGGGCGTGGGATGGATGATGAGTGTTAGTTCAACAAAAGATTACAGGAAACTGAAATAAAGAAATTTATTGCTCGAAGGTCCTGGAGAGGTACACACCACAACTGGAAGGCCCACAGATGGAGGTCGGGCAGGTTGGAGGCAGAGAGCTGCTGGCAGTAGGAAATAACTTGAGGGAAGTCCACAGGTAGAGTGTTTGAGGTTTCTAGCTAAGGTGGAATTAGTCAATTCAAACCAAAAACCATTTAATAAGCTTCATGGTAGTCTTATCGAGGGTGCACAAGAGGAAGTCCTTGGGAAGCAGGGGAGAGATTTCAGGAACTTACATTTACTGTGACTCTGGGCTGTTATTTTATTTGTGCTCTTGGGTGGGTCTAGTGTCAGTTCAAGTTCCCTGCAGGCTGCTTGGCCACACAAAACGTGTGCTGAGGCAGCAGTATTACAGAGTGCTCAAACTCTCAACATGTATTTAACACTATACACTTCACCGCATTATATGAACTCTCATCATATATTTAAATGGATTAACAGAACCACATCATGTAAACTTTGAAAAACAATCCACATCTCTGCACACTCCAAATGTCTGTAGTCATTATTTTTCTGATTTATTCTACTTTTTTTCCATATACATTTGACATAATTATAATAGTACAACTCTATATTTTACATTTAAACTTTAATGTGTACATAAAATTGTCAAAATTGTTTAAATCACTTCTTACTCTCAAAATGATCTCATTTAGCCTGTGACATCAAACACATCTACATTCAATATTATATACAAGTGTGATACAACTGATTTCTCCCATGGTTACAACTCTCTTGTATCCAAATACCTGTTTGACATCGTCATTTGTTTACCTGATAAGCATCTCAAACTGAGCATGTCTGAATCAAACTTCTTGTTCGCTCCCTAACCCTGAGCCTGCTCTTCCCAGTCTTTCCCATTCAAATAATTCAGCCAGTTTCTCAGGCAAAAAAGCTACTTATGGTCCATAAATTCTCTTTCTTGCAACCTACATCCAATACGTACATCAGCGAGGCTGCTTGTCTTTAACATATATCCTGAATGAGGCAGTCTGTCTCTGCCACAGCAGCTAACACCACTAGCATTTAAGCCAAAATACTTCAGAGCCTAACAGTTTCCAGTTTCCACTTCAACTTTCCTACAGTTGTACTCCACATCATAGACAGATGGATCTTTTAAAAATGCTAATAAATCTGTCATCTTTCCTGCTCAAAACCATCCAAAATATCCCCAGAAAAGAAATCAAATACCATTCTATGTGTCTAGACTGCACGTGATATCTTTACCAATATCTTTTACCCTGTCTGTTGTACTCTGTCTGGGTCACTATGGTTGGCACACCAGCCACTAAGGAGTCATCTTACCACTTTGCTTTGTCTCTCCAGAACATTCTCCCAATGGCTACACCTCTTAATCTATTTAGGCTCTGCTCAAATCCCTCTCTGCCATATTGATTTCTTTTGACAGTTTATCTGAAAGGCTCCTTTTCCTTGCATCTTCATCATGATTTGATATCTTGGTGCCTTTATTTTGTTTTTGTACACTTGGTTCTACCTCATATGTATTTGTTACCCTATTGACTATCAACTACTGTGAGTATTTCTTGATGGTGGGGATTTTTTCTCCCTGTTCACCACATTATCCCCAGACTGAGCAATCTATGGAATATAAAAGGAGCTCAATAAATATATATTAAATACATGCATACACCATATTTAACAGGGTCACCATATAACATTTTATAAATAACAGTTTAGAAAGGCATATGATTTTTTAAAACATTTTCTGGCAAAAGTTAAACATGAAAGTCAGGATAATTTAGGGGCATCTGTGATCTTCAATGTGCTGGAATAAGCATTACTACACTTAGGCTCCTAAACCTCTGAAAATCCAGCATATTAAGCAAAATATTCCCAGTTTATTTCCACCATAGAGAAAAAACATAATTTTTACCAAAACAACAGGATAGAAAAAGTTTTCATAAATTCTACCCAGCAACCAGATTCCTATGGTCTGTTGAAACCTACACTGATGCCTAAAAGACATTTCAGAAAGAGCTATGACTTCCTGAAGCAAACACCTGCCGATTATTTGCAGGAGCTTATATCATATATAAAATTTTGTTTTCTTAAAAACATTTACCAAACAACGTTAACCAATTTTAATCCATTTTCAAGATAATCATATATATAATTATATAGCTTATATTTTTATATTTGCCATGTATACTGGTTGTTTCTTTTACAACATGCACTTACATTTTTGGTTAGCTCATGAAAAGATGAAAGTCTCAAAAGGAAGACCATGTAAAATGGACAAGTCCTTTTTTTTCCCCCCTAATTTTCCTGTGCATAAGCCCATTTTTCCCCTATACTTAGATTTATTTCCATGGGATCTACATTTACTCAAGAACCCAGCCATGTTTATAGAATAAAGGATTGAATTTTTTTAAGTGAATTTTTTATTGTTAACATTGGAGCAATCGGAGTTCCAGTAACACACACCTCTAGGTCCTTTTCACTGCCATAGAAATGAATTTCAACTCGGTGAATATGAGAAATATTCACTTATCAAAGCACATTATGAGGTCCAAGATGGGTCAAGCCTAAAACTGGCTAACCACGTGCCAGTTTTAGGCTCGACCCACGGTGGAGGTGTATGGGTTACAGCCAGGGAAGATGGAAAGCTGTAACCCTGGGGGAGTACAAGGTCTGCATTACCTTTAGGGCCGTGATGGGTAGTTACAAAGGCGTTCTTAGGTGATTGGAAAGTGAGGTCATTTTGATTGACACCTGGCTGCTATATAATTCTTTGCCTAGTGTGCATGTGTTTACCCAGAATTCAGTCTGTTATAATTAGATTCATGAACTTCTAGGCATAAACAGTATTCTAATGGAGCTTAAATTGTAGATAAATTAGGGTAGTACCTTCTGCGCAGGTATGTGTAGCTGGGTTAGGCCAGCTAATCCCTCCTTTCCTTTGTCTCTGGGGATGCAGGAGAAATTCTCTAATTACCAATAGGGTGTTCTTTGGTGGTCTGTAGGTCGGGCCCCTATTCCTTTGATCTCCCTGTTGCTCATGTTTGACTAGCTGCTTAACATTGTGGCATCCCAGGGGAAGGAGTAGTTCTGACTATCAGTTCAGAATCAGAAATAACATTTTGTCTTCTAGTCTTTTTGATAAATGGACAGAATTTCCCTGGAATAAATAGTACAGGCCGAAAGTACTTAATATGCTATATTAAAGATGTAAGTGTAGATTGAGGATCAAGCAATTATATTTCTTTAATTCTATCCAAAATATTCTTAAATATGCCCTAAATCTCTTTATAATATCCATTGCCAAAATGTTCATAATAAAATTCTGTACAAAGTAAAAGTCTATTAACTTGGGGTGAGGGGAGAAAGTGTATTTATAAGAGAGGTTTGATCAAATAAATTATGGAATATGGTCTCTTTATGGAATACTATGCTGTCATTAAAATGAATGAGATAGATGTCCATATTCTGAAATGAAAAGATCACTATGACATTTAGGTGAAAAGTGACATCACAGAATAACAACAGTTGGATCCTATCTTTTAATGTGTATATGTATATACAAATTGGTAAAATGGATGGACTTCAATTTATTAACAGTGCTTACCTTTTCTGTTTTCAAATGGGTATTAAGTTTCTATTGTTGCATCTGTGTATTACTTGCATGCAAAAAGTAAACAATGATAAAAATAGTTTCAGTTTTTGAGATCGTCTATTATCCCATAGTTGTGTAGATCAGAACTCTGGGGGTAGAATGCCAGGATTCTCTGCTCGGGGCCTGGCAAGGTAAAATCAAGATACCAGCCAGGTCACAGTTCATCTGAATTCAGGATCCTTTTCCAAGCTCACACGGTTGTGGCAGAATTCAGTTCTTTGTGGCTGAAAAGACTGAGGGCCCCTTTCCCTTGCTGGTTGTCAGCCACAGGGTCATTCTCAACTCCCAGAGGCTGCCAGCATTCCTTGTCACCCTTAGGAAGTTCACCACATGGGCCTTTACTTTCTTCTAGGCTACTTGGAGGGAATCACTCTGCCTCCTGTGAATAGCCTGAGTAAACTGATATTAAAAGGCTAGCCTGATTAGGTCAGGATAATTACCTTTTCTTAAAATCAGCTGTGCCACGTAACAAACTAATCACAGAAGTAAAATCCGTATTCCCGGTCCCAGGGGTTATGCAGTACATGTATGCCCATGTACAGAGATTTAGGGAGTCATTTTAGAACACTTCCTAACACATGTGTTTGTCTCAAGTGCAAATTACCCTTTATATTCTGTGTCATGTTAGTTTTTCATCTATATGAATTATGGGGCTTATATCCATTCTTCCAGATCTCTCTCTACCTTACATTTATTTATATTTATCATAGTACCTACCCCAAAATTTTACATGTAGAAGTTTTCAAAATTGAGAATTGAATAGTAGCTGAGAGCATGGAGCAAACCCAATAAAAATGGTTTTACGATCTAAATTTAAATAAATACATATTAGAAGAGTTTCCTTCAAGACAAGGATTTTTTAGTGCCCAAATAGAGTAGTGTCTTAAGAATAAAAATATAACACCTTGGTTAGTGACTTATTTTATAGAAAAAGAGCATATCTTATACATTTAAAGAGCAAATTTTCAATGTTTTAATCATGCAAGTAATCATTTTAAATATAAACAAAAGAAATACCTTACAAAATATGACAATGCATTGAGCATCCCTAAAGGTATACTCTTCTGGAAAAAAAAGAAAAAGTATTCTCAAATTGAAAAAGCCATACTATACACAATGACTTGAAAAACAGGATAGAATACAATACATTTGCTAATTTCTAAATTTCACTCATGTTGCACATATGCAGGCAGAAGTTAATGTTATTTTGGACCAGGTTTAAAAAGTTTAAAGGGGAAAGACTATAATGAACCACTATGCTGGCTATTCAATGCTGGCTACTTGTTGCTTTGTCAAGTTTATTCTTGATATGATACACATAGAGATTCCAAACAAAAAGGGCATGATATATATAGAAATTAATAATTAGTAAATAGCCTTCAAAATCAAGTTGTTTTCTTTCTGCATTGGTAGTAAATAATATAGGGTGGTGGGCCTCCTTTTTTCTAGAGAGGAAAAATACTTTTTCCCTAGTATTAGGATTTTCTATTGCACTATTTCTCAGCACTTATAGTAGCCAGGAGAGATGTTAGCTACTCGCATTTCTAAAATGTACAGTAAATTCCTGACAAACCTGAAAAAGTCAGAAATACTAGGGAAAGGAGATAGAAATATTATTTATGAGAACATGTCTTGCACCTACACTATTTGGGACAGCGGTCAAGAACACCCTTCAGAGTCAGCCTGACTCCAGATAATCGAAAAACTTTACCACTGACAAAAACCATGAGTTTTAATACAAATATTTTACTTTTTTAATATGACACCTTTAAACATATATAAAATACAGAAAATAGTATGATAAACCCCTATGTATGATAAACCACCTACTTTAATTACCAACTCAAGGCTAATCTTATCCCTTGATTATGTTGAAATAAATCCTAGAGATCATATTATTTAATTTGTAGAAATTTAAAAGATGGTAATAGCAAAAAGGTAGCCAAAAATGCAGGAAAATTTTTCAATTATGTTTTTTATATGGAGAAGGAGAGCAGGTAACAATAAGTACAAAGAGCATTTAAGAAAAAGTAACTCCAATCACTATTTAAATACCTTGTATATCTTTAGGTAAATTTTCTTTGCAATTAAAAACTCGTTATTACTCTACCTCTAGGTATAGCTATATCTCTATCACCAGTACTTAACAACAGAAACATATGGAATATTCTTTACCTTACTTTTTTCCCCATTAAATGTTTTAGTTATCTATTATTGCATAACAGACATAACCAACATTTAATGTTTTAAAAATACTGTATTGTTTCTCATTATTCTTTAAGTTCACTGCGCAGTTCTTCCTCTGATCTTGCCTGAAGTCATTAAGGAATCTGCAGCCAGCTGCTCAAACTGAGCTGAAGCTGACAAATTTTGTCTGTAAAAGGTCAGAGAGTCGATATTTTTCAGATTTGCAAGACACATGGTCTTTATTGTAACTACTTAATTCTGTTATTTTAGCGTGAAAACAGTCAAAGATAATACATAAACAAATGAACATTCCTGAATTTCAATAACACTTTATTTACAAAAATAGATGGTGGATCACATTTGGTCCAGTTGCTACAATTTGCATACCCCTGCTCTACAGCACTAATTATTTATTTTAAAAAATATATAAAATGACTATAGACTAGTCAGTACATGGCTGAATTTACTTTTCCAGCAATTTGGGGTATCAGATTGCTATTCTCTTTATGTCTGGTCTTCTATTTTTAAAAATATGACTTGAAGCTGACTTGAGGCGTGGGTCGTGTCTTTTTGTAAAATGAACTACTTATATGGTAAGTGGTACAACAGGGCTGCTGTTTTGCACACGTCTGTAATGTCATTTACATTTTCATTAGTTGAGTTTATGATGATGATTGAAATACTTTTGTATCATTTTATCCTAACAATTTCATTTTTGTTAATATAGATAATAATTACTGTAAGACTTTAAAAATATGGCCAAGTAATTAGTTTGTTCATAATTGGTAATGGCTGTGCATGTGTTTCTACACTAAGAAATAAAAATTTGTTAGTGTAAATGAACCAGTTATACCCATTTTGAAAAACTTACTTGAACTTTATTTAAATCACTATTAGAATAATATGAATACATAATAATTTCAGTAAAATCAAATATCGATGAAAGATACTGAAAAGTTTTAGGAGTATATACAATAATGATTATTGATTATGAACATGGGAATGATTCTTCAAACTTTGGATAAATAACATTCAATGGATAAATACTTTTTAAACTTTATAATTTATGATGTTTTAGAGAATTAAAAGTTGGAATCAGACTCACTATTTTTCATAAATTAAAAATGGCATATTTTTCACATTTTAATCTCTCTTTAAGCAAAATCACTTTAATGTGTATTTTTTGTTTGTTTTCTTGCTTTAACAAATCTGTTTGCCAGGCAACACAACGTAGCTGTGACTTAATTACGTACAAACTTGGTCATAGCCTTTTGTATTATTGCAACTTAACCATTAAGTTACACGCACAGTATATAAAAATTCTGACTTCTCAGGAGAAGGAACTTCACTAGAATAACAGAACTTCTTAAAGAAATGTGAAAGAGGAAAGATTTCCTTCATGTGAGGGCAAAAAATGTTCTAGACCTCAGGCAATATGAAAGAGAGATAAGGCTGGTTAAAACTTATTTTGACTAGATATGCAAAAAACCTATCTAACCCACCAAGTGTTTTAGATCTTGATGTGCTGCCTGAACATGCACATAACGATGTAAAGAACATTGACAAAAATAGTTACTTGACTGTTCTTATAATGCAACCACTAAAACACCAGTATCAATATCATGTGTAAAACAAAGAAGATGGTAAGATCTCTGAGTCAAAAAGTTATTCAGAAGAATCTGCTTCTGAAATCAAATATATTTTAGGAATAACTTAACTATATTATTTTGTGTGCATTTAACATGTCACATCTCCTGTATCTGTAATAAAATAAAGCATTATAGAATTCAAATAACCTGCTAAGTAACATTTAAGCCTTCTCTAGAGTTCACTTTGGTTTTAGCAATAATAATGTAGTTCAAAGAATTGTGCCCGAAGCTATATACATAATAGATAGCTTCATGGTATCAATTTAATAAACTGTTAGGGTTCTGTTTTGTATTTGATTGTAGAGTCTGAGGTTTAACTATTTTAGTTTTTTTTTTTATTTTTGAATATATAAAACTTTAGAGTGCTTCAACTCTCAAAAGAACTAGTATTAAGAAAAGAAAAATGCTTAAGAAAGTCTTACTCTCTTTATTCTTCTCACTGTGCTTCTAACCCTAGATATATTCTTAGGATTATTCCATATTGGTTTATAGAATTCTTCCTCATTTTTTATAGCTGCATACTATTCTAAGGCTCTCTCCTGTGGATTGGAGTTTGGATTATTTTCAACATTTTGCTAATACTTATGACACAATGAATAATTTGGTGCACATTTTGTGTTTTTTCTATTTGTTCGGCTGTACATCTCTACAAATAAAAATTACATTTATGGTATATTCTTAAAATTGAGATTTTGGGGCCAAAGTGTTGGTAAATATGTACCTTTTTAAAACATATTTCTACATGCACTCTAAGCAGTTTGTGTCTTTTCCCACAGATTTTTCAATAATATATTGTTAAACTTTTGAAATTTTCATCTATGTGATGCATGAGAAATAGTACCTCAGTGGAATCTTAAATTTTTTTGGCCAATGAAGAAAGAATTTATTCCTTATATTTCCTAAGAGAAGGGAGAATACTGTGCAATACAGAGCTATAGGGGAAGCATCAAGTATTGGTCAGGAAGCAAAAAGCAAGAATGAGGGGAATGCCAGAGCCTTTATTGGAGGTTTTTGAAGGAAAGGCCAGGCTGAGCACAGCAAACAGCTGAGGTTTGGCCAGTTTGAATAGTGGCAGGCTTTGGTCTATAACAGCGGTCTCTCGTTGCCTGGTACCTGAACCTGGGATGATTTAGGGTGGGAGAACCATTGGATTTGTGTGAGAGAATTAGAAAAAAAAGGAGTGGTTTGAGGTATAAACTCAGAATTGGCTGATTGGCATAGGAAAGGCATGCTCCCTTTGCTGTCTCCAAGAATTGTTAGCACTGGTAGGGTCAGCCTCTCCTCCTTAGCAAGATTTTTAAGATGTCATAATATACAGAAAATAAAAACATGATTAACACATCTCTCTAGCTGTGAATAAATGGATTAGGTAACTTCAAAACTCCTTACTGCCTTAGGGTACATTTCATCTATCACAAGATATAGAAAAAATACAACCATTCCCATCATTTAATAGATTGGAGTTTTCAAGGAGAATCCTAGACATGATCCTAGACATGTTAATAACTGAAGTACCATTCTTGTAATTTGAGCAATGTGCCACTAAGTGGCACTTACACTCAATTGTGGCCCTATTGTACCCCCTATTTTCCCTTAGGGGTGGATAACAGATTTAGTTTATTTTTCCATTCATTTTATAATTTCTCGGACCAAAATACATCTCTTAGGGATTACACTTGAAAAAATTCAATACAGTATCTCTTTGCTCTTCAATAATATCAAGTATAATTTAATCTGATTCTTAAAATTATTTGTATCCTTCTGAATTTTAATACCTTAATCATAAGACTGTGGTGGTCATAGTAGTGTGCTTTAGAATATCTTGGCATGAAAATCTTTAGAGGTAGCACCAACTCAGGCTTTGATGTGTTTCTAATATAATAATAACTGGTATTCTACTTCTTGGGAGAAAGAGCCTATTTGCATTTCCTCGTTTATGGTGTGTGTGTGTACACGTGTGCACTTGTGTTTTCTTTTCCACACAAATGGACAAAATGGAAAATATAGTGGAGTAAAACCCACTAATCTGTGTAAAAATTCTATGATGTTCTTTCTCTAATCTGCAGATAGTATATAAGTCACATCCACAGTCCCTGTCACCACCTACAGGCTTTAGGTACATTTGATATTTATATATATTGCAAAGTGAACACCACAGTAGTTAACATTCATCACCACAGTAACAATTTTTTCTTATAATTTTTAAGATTTAATCTCTCAGCAACTTTCAAATATGTGATACAATATCATTAACTATAGTCACCATGCTGTATATTATATCCCCATAACTCATAACTGGAAACGTGTTCCTTGCGACCACATTTCACCCATTGAATTCACCACTGCCCCTGACTCTCCATGTCTGGCAACCACCATCTGTTCTTAATCTGTGAGCTTGTGTTTTTGTTTGTTTTAGATTCTACATATGAGTTAGATCATAGAGTATTTGTCTTTCTCTGTCTATTTCACTCAGCATAATGCCCTCAAGGTCCATCCATGTTGCAAATGGCAAGATTTCCTTCTTTTTTGATGGCTGAATAATATTCCAATGTGAGTGTGTCTGTGTGTACACATCTATACCACATTTTCTTTATCCGTTTCATCCATTGATAGGCACTCAAGTTGCTTCTATCTCTCAGCTATTGTAAATGATGCGGTAATAAACATGGGGGTGCATATATTTTTGAGATACTGTTTTAATTTTCTTCAGTTAAATAACCAGCAGTGGAATTGCTGGATCATATGGTAGTTATATTTTTAATGTTTTGAGGAACCCCTATACAGTTTTTCATACAGTCTTCCACAGTGCCTGTTTCAATTTACATTTCTGTCAACAGTGCATGATAGTTCCCTTTTCTCCACATACTCACCAACATGTCATTTTTTTTAAATCATTTTGATAATAGCTATTCTGACAGGTGAGAGATACTATCTCATTGTAGCTTTGATTTGAAGCTCTTATGACTGGTGCTATTGAGCACCTCCTCAAGTACCTGTTGGCCCTCTGCATATCTTCTTTGGAAAAATGTTTATTCAGGTCCTCTGATCATTTTTTAATCGGATTTTTATTCTTTGCTATTTAATTGTATTCATTATATATTTTAGATATTAACTCCCTTATCGGATATAAGTTTAGAAACATTTTTTCCCACTCTGTAGGTTTTTTTTTTATTTTGTTGATGGTTTTCTTTGCTGCTCAGAATTTTTTTAAGTTACATGTAGTCAGTCCTATTTGTTTTTACTTTTGTTGCATTCACTTTTGGTGTCAAATCCAAAAACTAATCACCAAGACCAATGTCAAGGAGTTTACTGCTGAGTTTTTTTCTAGGAGTTTTATGGTTTCAGTTTTTCTGTTCAAATTTTTAATCCATTTTGAGTTCATTTTTGTATGGTGGAAGATATTGATACAATTTCATTCTTTTTCATGTGGCTGTCCACTTTACCCACCACCATTTATTGAAGACAATGTCCTTTCTCCATTGTATTCTTGGCTCCTTTATCATACATATGTATGGATTTAATTCTGAGCTCTCAGTTCCATTGATCTATGTGTCGGTTTTTTTTGTTGTTGTTGTTTTTTGTTTTGTTTTGATTTTTTACCAACACTATACCATTTTCATTACCATAACTTAGTAATACTGTTTAAAATAAGGAACTATGACGCTTTCATATTTGTTCTTCTTTCTCAAGATTGTATCGGATATTTAGTCTTTTGTGATCCCGTGTAAATTTTAGGATTGTTTGTTCTATTTCTATGAAAACTGTAATTGGAATTTTGATAGGGATTACACTAAATGCGTAGATTGCTTTGGGTAGTATAGACATTTTAACAATATTCTTCTAATTCATGAGCACAGAATATCTTTTGTCAAATTTCTTTCATTAATGTCAGTTTTTAGTGTACAGTTTTCACTCCCTTGGTTAAATTTATCGCTAGGTATTTTATAATTTTTGATGCAATTATAGATTGGATTTAATATTTGTTATTAATGTATCAATACACAACAGATTTTGTATATAGATTTTATGTCCTGCAACTGAATTTAATATTTTTTGGTGGAGTCTTTAGGGTTTTCTGTGTATACTATTATGTTATCTGCATATAGTTGACAAATATTTTCCTGTAGCTTTTTTAATGTTTATTGGATATATGTATATCTTTCTCTTTAAATTTTGTTTTTGTCTCTTCTCATTTTCTATATGAATGTTCTGTTATGTCAATTTTAAGAATTATTCATGGTATGTTAATTTCTCAGTTTTTACTTGTCTTTTATCTTTCTGACTTTGATAGTTATTTGTCTGATATATTAGGGGAAAGATCTTTTATTTCCCAATTTTTGCTTCCCAAACTGTAACAAAATAGAAAAGAATGGATCCAGAAGAGGAAAAACAGAATGAGTGAAATTAACAGTTCATCATATCCTGTCTAGTGTTGGGGAAGGGGGAGTGGGAGGAGAGGGAAAGGAATACTAGATCTGATACGAATTAAAGTTATAAATGACACAGAACAGGACAGAAAAATACATTTACCTGAACATTACTAAAAGGTCATATATTTAACCTAAGTTGGTATTGGTCATGAGAAGGAAGATGACAAAAAGTGTGATTGAAGGCACAGATAGCAGGGAAAGCAAATTAACAACAAATAAAAACAATTCAGTCTGGTAACCTACAAACTTTGGACTGTTCGTAAACTACATTATGCACTATGTAGAGAGAGGATCTCAATGAAATAACACAAAAAATTAACAATAGTGTTCTCTGAATAATCAGAATATAAATAGCTTTTTAATTTTTAGTTACTTTGCAGTGTTTTTTTTTAAAATAAGTTCCAATTACCTTACATCATTTAATTATCACAAAAAAGTATCAAAATAGTCAAATCAAATATAAAGATATCTCAAGGGTCTATATGAAATATTACAGTGCCCATGATATATTTATGCAATTTGTACTAGTCATATATTACCATGTTTAATAAGAATAATTTTTTGAAACATTAGAATTTCAAATTGGCCTAAGTGATTAAAACATCTTTTCTTCCCACACACTAAAATATGAGATGAAAACCATATAGTTATAATTCACTTGAATAATTGTTAAATGCATTTCAAGAAGAAAATCTGAATTTTTTTAATAGACATCCCGAGCTAACATTACAAAAATATAACTTACTAATGTTAAATGTGTAATCTCATATATAATATCACTAAATCATACAAACAATATATATATATACTGTATAAATTTGGTGAATGTGGAAGATATGAATCATTTCCCACTGCTGCTAGTAATAGGCATACCGAATAATGTTTATATCTAAAATTATAAAGCCTACATAATATACAATGAGTAAAAGAGTTTGATTGCTTATATGTTGTAAACATATCATAAACAGGGAAAGTGTGTTATTTAAAACCTATATTACCATAAATAATCCCATTAAAAGGTGGGATTTTTTTATAAAATAATTTACATAGTAATATAACTTCAGTACTAATCAGTTCCTCATCTGAATCTAACAGCTGTCTTAATCACTGCTGATTAAATTAGCTTAATTTTTAATAAGGACCACAGATATGTAACAGTTATGGAAATAGACAGTAAATGGCAAGCCAAATGGGTGCTTAAATTACTACCAGGAGTAACCCCAAACATTTCAGGTTCAAAGATTTATCTAATAATATAGCATAGTAGGTGGTAAATGAGCTAATAAAGTAAGTAATATAATTCCATGTTGGAGTCCAAACACGTGTTAATAACATTTAACACTAAGATTGCAGTAATTTATATAAAATGCTTGGTAGGAAGAGAGTATATTGCATTATAACAGGAAGTATAGCAGGAATAATCTCATTATTTTTGTCATTCAAATAGCTTGAAATTCTAGATACCATATTGGATAACGTTAAATTTATGGGAAAATTTTATTGCAAAACAAAACTAGTAAGGTTATAATGAGCTAGTTCATCCGTCATCTCAGTGCTTAGCATGATGCCATATATAATAAAACTAAGACCAAAATTTAACATTTTTATTTAGATATATATTTTTTTATTTTGGCAGTGGCTGATTTTATACCAACTTTCCTTCTTTCTTTCCTCAGTCTCAGAACAGCTCTACCTGATCATTGTTATTGAAACATTTTACTACTATGTCCAATTGTGGGCATTCCTCAGTGTTTAATCATAGCCTTGTACTTTTTCCTGCTGTAATTCTAACCAAGTGAACTCAGAATTCATATCTTCAATTTTCCTGACAAGATCAAATCTCTATAATATGCTTTTAAGTCACATTATGTAATACTTGCAGTGTAGAATTGACTTTACTCATATATACCACAACTCGTACTTCTCCCCTGCACGCTATGCCTTCTCCTTATTATGTCATTTCCTCTCACCTTCTGCCTTTATTTATACTGTCCTATCAACCCCAAATTATTTCTTTCTGCCATACACCTTTCACCTTTCTGTGGCATTTGTGAATTATTACAATATATTTAAAAACAAAAACTAACTTCTAAAAACCCTAACATTCCAAGGAGCAAAAGTCTGGGAGTTTAATATATCAGTTAAACGTAATAGAGAAGAGAAACAATATATAGAGATGCTATTTTAATAAATATTTTAATCATGAAACAAATTATATGTGCAAGCAAGCCTTATTAGTCAAACGGTTTATAAATAGTAATGAAATTATATTAGTAAATTTGATTTGATGATGGATATTTGGAACATGTTGTTGACGTTAATATTTCTAATTCAATCATCAGACGTCTGTTAATCATATAAATCCTATGTTTAAAGAGAAAAGTGCTCACTCTTTCAGAAATGAGGAATTTTTACTGAAATAATAAAGAAAAAATGGTTTTTGGGACTCATGCTCTTTTGGCCACCACCCTTTTAAAATACATATGCTTTATAAGGAATGCTTAAATATGTAGAAGAAGCCTGTTTTTTAAAATATTAATTACACTACTATATAAATCAACAAACTGAATTTGGTTATTATGTTTTCTTAAATGAATCACATATGTCTATTAAATGTGTACTTCCTGAGCTCTTTCCTGAACTTCATTAAGTATTCTAGTTTACTCAAATAGCAATGAAGAATCTGAAGTTATGTGTGTCAATTACTTAACCTTGTTCATTTACAACATATTTTGATGCATAACAGTACTAAACTAACCTGAAGATGTAAAAAGTGACAATAAACAACTTTAGCAGTCACTCATTAAATTCAAGGACTAAACTTAATTCTACTTTGTGAAAATAATCTCTATATTTAATCAGTTCTATAATCTCTATTTTATTACACAAGCTTCAACTGTTCATCAAAGAAAAAATAGAAAAACAGAAGAAAAATTGAGAACCAGTCCTGAGTGATATTTTTTTACCATTTATTTTTACAATTCAACAGTAAGGCATATATATTTGGCATCATATGTTCACCACCCATGGTTAGACTTCTTCCTGTCACCATGTATTGATCCCTTTTACCCCATCTACTTTACCCCTCCTCCCTACACCCTCTGATAATCACTAGTTTATTGTCCATGTCCATGACTCTGTCATGTTTGCTGTCGCTTTTAGGTTCATATATCACACATATATAAGTAATATCATGTGGTTTTCACCTTTTTTCTGTCTGACTTATTTCACTTAGCATGATTATCTCAAGGACTATGTTGTCTCAAATGGCTGAGTGATATTCCATTGTATATGTGTACTGCATCTTTACCCAATCATCTATCTTAGGACACTTCAGTTGCTTCCATGTCCTGGCCATCATGAATAATGCTGCTATGAACATCAGTGCACAAATATTTTTTGGATATGTTTTCAATTATTTGGGGTAAATACCCGGTAGAGGGATAATATGGTAGATCAATTCTCAGTTTTTTGAGGAACCTCCATACTGTATTCCATAGCGGCTGTACCAATTTGCAGTCTCGCCAGCAGTGTATGAGGGTTCCTTTTTCTCCACATCCTCTCCAACACTTGTTATTACTTGTCCTCTTAACAGCTATTCTAACAGGTTTGAGATGATATCTCATTGTGGTTTTGATCTGCCTTTCCCTAATAGCTAGTAATGTTGAGCATCCTTTCAGGTTTCTTGGCCATTTGTATGTCTTCTTGGGAGAAGTGTCTGTTCAAGTCCTCTGCCCATTTAATTCCATTGTTTGTTTGTTACTGAGTTGTATGAGTTCTTTGTATGTTTTGGATATTAGGCCCTTATCAAAGGCGTTACTTGCAAATATATATTTCCTATTCAGATGGCTATCTCTTTTCCATGTTAATGGTTTCTTTTGCTGTACAGAAGCTTTTTAGTTTGATACAGTCCCATTCATTTATTTTTGCTTTTACTTTCCTTGCCTTTGAGGTCAAATTAATAAAATCCTCTTTACGTCCAAGGTCCATGGGTTTAGTTCCTATGTCGTCTTCTTTGCAATTTATTGTTTCAGGTCTTATATTCAAATCCTTAATCCATTTTGAGTTAATTTTGGTGTGTGGAAATAGACAACCATCTAGTTTTATTCTTTTGCAGGTGGTTTTCCAGTTTTCTGAGCACTATTTATTGAAGAGGCCTTCCTTTCTCCACTGTATGTTTTTGGCTCCGTTGTCAAAAACTATTTACCCATATAAACATTGGTTTACTTCTGGACTCTCAATTCTGTTCCACTGGTCTGTGTATCTCTTTTTCTGCCAATACTATGCTGTTTTGATTACTGTCACTTTATAGTATAATTTGAAGTCAGACAGAATGATGCCTCCAGCCTTATTCTTTTTTCTCAGGATGGCTTTGGCAATTCAGGGTCTTTGTGCTTCCATACGAATCTGATGATTTTTTGTTCTATTTCTTTAAAGAGTGCCAATGGGATTTTGATGGGATTGCATTAAATCTATATGTTTTAGGTAATATGGTCATTTTAACTACTTTGATTTTTCCAATCCAAGAACATGAAATATCTTTCCATTTCTTTGTGTCTTCTTTTAATAGGGTCTTATAATTTTTATTATATAGGTCCTTCACGTGTTTCATTAGGTTTATTTGTTAGGTATTTTATTCTTTTTTGTTGCAATTGCAAAAAATTTTTTTCCCATTTTTCTAACAATTTATTATTGGAGTATAGGAACACTATGGATTTTTGAATATTGATTTCGTATCGAGACTTTACTGTATTTGCTTATTGTTTCTAACAGTGTTCTTGTGGCGTCTTAAGGGTTTTCTCTATAGAGAATCACGTCATCCACAAATAGTGACCGTTTGAATTCTTCGCTTCCTATTTGGATACCTTTTATATCTTTCTCTTGTCCGATTGAATAACAGTGGCGATTGTGTACAGCTTTGTCTTGTTCTTGATCTTAGAAGGAAAGTTTTTAGTTTTTCACCTTAAGTACGATGTTGGCTGAGCGTTTGTCATGTATGGCCTTTATGATGTTAAGATACTTTCCTTCTACACCAATTTTGTTAAGTGTTTTGATCATAAATGAATGCTGTATCTTGTCAGAGGCTTTTTTTTGCATCTATTGCTATGATCATGTGATTCTTATTTTTTAATGTATTTGTGTGATGTATTGCATTTATGGATGTGCATATGTCGAACCATCTCTGTGCCCCTGGGATGGAGCCCACTTGATCACGGTGTATAATCTTTTTAATATGTCGCTGTATTTGGTTTGCATCTGTGGTCATGAGAGATATGGGTCTGTAGTTTTCTTTTTTTTTTTTATGTTATCTTTACCAGGTTTTTCTGCCATTTAATTTAAAACCTTAGCTATGACTTGACTTGCTACTCTTAATTTCTGATCTCTGAGAAGAGAAAGTATGAACATTACTTATCAAGAATCATTATCATTGTTTTGCATGCGCATACACACAGACTTTTTATTCATCTTTGCTTAGATTAGTTTTAATTTTTTGTTCATTACTTTGTGTAACACATGACTTCCATTGGAATCATTTTCTGCTACCTGAAATACATCCTCTAGAATTTTCTTTAGCACAGATTCCTGTTAGTGAACTCCTGGGAATTTTTATTCCTCTCAATGCCATTTTTTCCTCCAAACTTGAGAGACATCGTAAGTGCCTATAGAATTCTAGGGAGGCAAATATTTTCTTTCAGCAGATTGAAGATATTTTACTGCCTTTTGGCTATCAGATGCCAGTCATTTGAAGGTTGTTTTTGTCTGCTTTTATATTTTTCCTCTTTGATTTTCTGTGATTTCAATCAGATGTGTCTAGGTCTTCATTTCTTCTTACCCTTTTGATATGTTGTTTTTATGTTTTATTCTTTCTGGTGTATTTAAATTTAGAGTTGATTAGTTGATTCTAATAACCTAGGCTGCCTTTATTAAAAAAAGGAAAGCCTATATATCTTTGTTAATGTTTTCATGATTTTTTTAGTCTTTTAGTTTCTTAGAGTTTAAATCCAGTCAGATTTGTTTTTTAACACAATTGAAATTGTCCTTGTTTATTTGCTTCCAAAGAATCAAGTTTCCAAAGAATCCTGAAAAATTGATTATCTTTAAATTGTAACACTATCTTGATTATCTCAAGGGAAGATAATACTTTATCTACAGTGCAGGTTGGGGAAGTATTTCCAAGAAATGCAATGAATTAACTATACTCCATCAGAATTTTTTGAATTTGTTTTCTTCTACTTCAAAACTTAATGTTAAAATATTTTACTAGTTTGCCTGATGGTTTGAGTTTCTTCTCTACTCCCAACTTTTCTGTGTAGGCTTTTAGACAGTATACATGCGGACCATTATTAGCATTATATCAGTTTCTGAATCAAAGAAAGACATTTGGAGGATGGAACCCTCAAGAGGAAAAGGGCAGAACTGTCCGGATTATAAAAATGTATTTCAGATATGAATTCACCTTTCATTTTAACTTTTCAGTTCCTATATTTTATTTAATGTCATTAATTTTTAATAAGTAACAATATAACATTTTACTAAAAGCTAACAAGATTAAAATTTAAGTTGCATCCACAAAAAATGCAATATATATTTTAGGTAGAATGTAACCACACAACTTTAAAAACTATCTTCATGCCTAGTTGACTATAGAGTGTAGATTATCTTTGAAAATCATAGTATATCTTGAATTAAGTATATCCTCAATCATTATTAAAACCACTGAGGCGTCTATACAAGAAATTTAAATTTCACTGGTAACATTCACTTGCCTTTTAAAAGAAATACTATTTAGTACCTGTTGAGGAGTAAATTTTCTTTAAAGTGACTGTTTATCTTATGTAATCCTGAAATTTTGTTAGGATTAAGCCTGGCAAAGCTTTGAGGAGAATTTGTTGAATGTGTAACCATAAAAGATTCAGTTGTAATTTCTTCCAACCACTCACATCCCTGTAGGACATTTTAAAACTTTTAGAGAATCATGAATACTTTGTTCATAGGAAGAACTGAATATTCCAATCTTATCACTAATGAATCCTATGTTACAAGACCCAGGGGCCTTAAAAAAAAACAAAAACAAAAAACAAACCTAAATGTTCTAATTCTTTCAACTCTTATTTCTCTTCTCATATTTTGCTTTTATTTTCAGGTATCTGACATATAGGCAGATAAGAGTGTTTCACTGAACTACTCGTGATGGCTACTGAGCCGTATGTCTTCAGTCAATCTGGGGTCGTCTTTGCCCATTTATATTGGATAGCACAGGATTCCAGAGGCTTTATATTGTCTCTGGAAATGGGAAGAAGCCTTAATACATGGCAATGGCCATTACTGCCATTGTTGCTTTTGCTACAAGAAGCTACTGGGCTTGTCCTTTGTTCTCTGCCAACATTTGGCACCTTTTAGGACAGAGTTCTGACCCTCACGGCAGCTTCTTTGAGACAGGAAGATCAGAACTTCTCTTTCAGCTTTTAATGAGCTATGTATTAGGTGGCTGAAGATTTTCTTTAAATAATCTCTGGAAATTCAAAGACATAATTCTCCTGGCAGTAGGAGCAGCCAACACCTTAGAAAGCTTAGGTATGATTAGAACATTTTAATGGGTGACAAGGAAAGGGAGTATTAGAAGAAATTTTTTTTTTCATTCTTTCTTTTTTACACATGAGGGGACAGAAATTATCTCCATATATTACTGTGCCGCATATACGAATCATGTTTGAGGGACCAAGGAGTATAGGTGAATGTTTCACACTTTTCCCTGTGATGACCCTTCTTTAAGATTGGTCCAAAGAACACTAGTTTTCTGTGGTCTGTCAAATAGTAGTTTCAGAGAAAAAGTAATATAATGTTTACATATATTTTATACATTTTAAATGTAAGATTAAATGTGTTTTTCATTAACTGTCGTTGCACTGCATGAAGTGATAAAAGTAAATAACTATTAGTATGGCATACACTGTAAGAATAACTTTCTAAATTTAAAAGAATCAGGAAGACATCAATAAAAATGTACAGTGCGAATCAGTATGTGCTAGGATAACTTAAAGTAAGAAAGTTATGTTTTTTAAAGAAGCAGAGGCAAAAGAAGTGTGTATCTGAGAAACGGTTTTTATTGGACCAGCAGTCTCTAGCGCACTGATTATTAAGCTTTATCCAGTAGTGGGATAGAGGATCAGCACTTTGTGCAATTTTCTAACAAAACACAGTGAACTTTCTGCTAAACCACTTGCTTTCTATCCATGAGAAATTGCAAAGCAATGCCTTCTGGGATAAAAATTTTTAAATTTATCTCTATAAAAGTACAGTCCAAAACCACATAGACATCATTCAGAACTGCACTTATCCAAGAGGACTGCAAAAGCAAGCACCAGGCTACATTTATTCACACAGAAGGTTAATATCCAAATACATTTTTCAAAAGATGCTATTGCAAAACACCAATTTTATTCAAAGGGCACTGATCATAACCCAGATAATATACTGCAATTCCAAGGTGTTTGTGATTCTCTAACTACCTTTGTACAGATTAGATGCAAAACTAATAGCCCAGAGAAAAATAGTGAATTAACAGTAAGGAATGAGGACTCAACAGTAAATTAAATTCAGTTAAAAAAAATAAGAGAATACAATTTTAAAATATACGAATGAATATATATTTAATTTTCAAAACACTACTACGAGCTAAATACCATTATCAAATTACTGAGAATATTTTCTATTTATGTATAAGTAATTACCACAAATTTAGTGCCTTAAGCCAACATACATTTATTATCTCACAGTCTCTGTAAATCAGAAGTTTTGGTCACAGTCTCACTAGGCTGCAATCCAGGTATCAGTCATGGCCACAGTTACATTAGAGGATCCAATGGGGAAAAACAGGTTTCCAGGATCTTCTAGGTTACTAGTAGAATTCATTTCTTTGTGACTATTGCGTGAAATTATCATTTTCTTGATAAAGACAGCTCTCGGTTCCCAGAGGCCATCTACAGGTCCTTGCTATATGACAAATAAAATGAAATAAATTGTGGTGTTAATATATCTGTTACAAGGCCACCTATTCAAATGATTCATGTTTCTTCTTCAAAATTCCTATTTTTTTCATTTTTTCCAGTTTTATTGATAAATCATTGATACAGATCACTTAAGTTTAAGGCGTAAAGCATAATGGTTTGAGTTACATGTACAGTGGACCCTTTAAAAATGCAGGGCATGGGGCAGAGGCCTCTGCATAGTCAAAAATATGTGTATAACTTTTGATCCCTTAAAAACTGCAGTCATCCCTTGGGATCTGTAGGGGATTGGTTCTAGCATCACCTGTCAAAATCCAAAGTCTCATACAAAATGGCATCGAACAATACATACAGTAGGGCCCTCCGTATCCACAGATTTTCAACCTCGGATCAAAAGTACTGAATTTGCAGATGTAAAACTCCAGGATATAAAGGGCTGACTATATAGTCATTGAAAAAAATATGTATAAAGTGGACCTGTGCAGTTCAAACCTGTGTTGTTCAAGAGTCAACTATTTTGTGAAATAATTACCACAGTAGGTTTAGCTAACATCCATCATTTCATATAGAAACCAAAAAAAGGGGAAAAAGTTTTCTCCTGTGATAAGAACTCGTAGAATTTAGATTCTTAATAACTTTCCTTTACCGGAGTCCCAGGTTGTCCATGGTTTTGCTTTCTGTGATCAACCTACAGTCTGAAATATTAAGTAGTGCAATCGAATCTCACATGATTCCACTCCATCCTGCTGGGGCTGTGAATCATCCCTTTACCCAGCATACCCACCATACACACACCATCCCCACCCCCCACCACCCAGGAGTACCTTAGTAGCTATCTCACTTATTAGTGGCATCACAGTGCTTATATTCGAGTAACCCTTATTTTACTTAATAATGGCCACAACGGTAGTGATGCTGGCAATTCAGACATGCCAAACAGAAACCGTAAAGTGCTTCCTTTAGGTGAAAAGGTGAAAGTTCTAAATTTAATAAGAATAAAAATTGTATGCTGAGGTTGCTAAGATATATGGTAAGAACAAGTCTGAAAATGTGAAGGAAAAAGAAATTTGAGCTAGTTTACTGAGACCACATAACATTAGAGCATATAGTTATAATCGTTCTATTATTTGTTGATAATCTACTGTGCCTAATTTATAAATTAAACTTTATCAGAGGTATGTGTGTATGTATAGGACAAAACAGTATACAAAGAGTTTGGCACTATATAGCTTCAGGCATCCATTGAGGGATCTTGGAATGTATTCCCAGTGGATGGCGGGGACACTGAGTATCACAGAGCAGTGATAATTATTGGCATCACGTTGTACATTAAGTTCCTAGTATTTATTTCTTATAACTGGAAGTTTATACTTTTTGACCACCTTCCTTTAGTTGCTTCTCTCCCGACCCTGTCTCCGGCAACCACAAGTCTGTTCTCTTTGTTTCTATTAGTTTTTGTAAGATTCCATATATGAGATCGTACAATATTTGTCTTCCTCTGTCTGGCTCACTTCATTTAGCATAATGCTTTCAAAGTCCATCCCTGTACTCAAAAATAATAGGATTTCTTATTTATGGCTGAATAATATTTTACTTATATATAAAATTAAGGCATCCACAAATAATGGCAGTTTTACTTCTTCCTTTCTAGTATTTTTTTTTTCCTAATTACTCTCACTAGGACATTCAATTCTATGTTGAATTAAAATGGCTAGAGTAGGTATCTTTGTTTTGTTCCTGATCTTAAAAAAAAAGCTTTTAGTTTTTCACCATTGAGTATAAAGTTAGCTGTGAGTTTATCATATATGATCTTTATTATGTTGAGGTACTTTCCTTCTGTACCCATTTTGCTGACATTTTTGTCATAAATGGATGCTGATTCCTGTCAAATGTTTTAGCTGCATCTATTGAAAATGATTATAAGATTATAGTTTTTTTGTAATGCCAGTGCCTAGTATTAGAATAATCCTGGCCTCATAAATGATTTAAGTGTTCTCACTCTTCTATGAAACTGAAGACTTGATATATATGTTTAATACTTGGTAGATTTCAGCGATGAAACCATGTGGACTTAAATTTTCTTTGACAAAAGATTTTGAACCACAAATTTAAATCTTTGAAAGATAGATGATTGTTTGGGGTATCTATTTCTCTGTGAGTATTATCATTTGTGTTTTTCAAGGAATGTGTTCATTTTATCTAATTTTCCGAATTTATGGGCATAGTTTTTACGGTATTTTCTTTTTTTAATGTCTGTACAGTCAGTCATGATGTTTCCTAATTCTTTTATGATTTTGTTAATTTACATATCATTTTTAAAATTTGGTTAGGGATATCAATTTTATTGATCTTAAAAAACAGGTTTTGCTTTCATTGATTATTTCCTATTGTATTTGGTTTTAAATTTCATCAATTTTTATGTAAATTTTTATTCTGGCTGTTTTGGCTTTAATTTGCTCTTCTTCCTATAGTTTCTTAAAATAGAAGCTCAGATTAGTGACTTGAGAGTTTTCTTCAGTTTTAAATATAAGTATTCAATGTTTCACATTTACCTTTAGAACTCCTTTAGTTGTATCTCCAAAATTTGTATATATTTTACTTTCATTTTTGTTCAGTTTAAATTTTTTGTTTAAATTTCTCTTGAGGCTTCCACTATGATCTCAGACTTTTGCACTGAAGTTTCCTTTTTCTGAAATGTCATTTCTCCCAATATCCTTATAGTTTTCTTCAAGTTTTTTTTTTAAGTCATTATCTTCCTAGTGATGCTGACCATCTTATTTGAATTTCTAATCCTAGGCACACCTTTTTTTTTCTCTTTTAAAAATGTTTCCTTTAGATGATCTGTCATCTTCCAATATTACAGTATATTGCTCATTATCTGTCCCATGTCACCAGAATGTAAATTTAATGAGATCAGAAAATTTTTTGCACTGAATCCTCAAAATGTAGTATAGCACTTGACACATTATAAATGCTGAATCTTCAGAAGTTTATGAATAATTGTCTTCTTGAAGCTACTCAGAAATTATTATTCTGACATATTCTAAAGCTTACTAAGAATTAATGTAACATATTTTAATATGTATATTAATTATATATAATTTCAGTAGTGCTTTAAGGGTCAGATTTCATCCTTATAACAGCTATTTTAAATATTCAGAAGGTACTTTAAACACTAATCCTAATCTACAAATTAGAAAATAAAATCTCCAAGAATAAAATGATTTATATAATTTGAAAGTCTAGAAATAGGAGAGTTGAACTTTTTAAGTTCTATTTAAAACTTAGCACCTTTATAGCATAAACGTAAGTGCAAGCAGTAGCACACATGGCAAGTGTAAATGTGGACCTCAACAGTTACACTTCATATACATTTATTATATATTTAGGCACACGTGGGTTTATATATCATGAGTTTATGATCTATGAATATTTTAATCATTGAGTAAAATTAAAGTCATTAAAACTAAGTGTCTAAATTTAAATTTATTTTATAAATCTTTAACATCTACTGTTAGAAGAACATACTGATATTTTTTCAAATATAATTTGAGTAGAAATTTAAATATAGTTCATATGTCCTCTAAGAAGGACTATTTTAAAGTAAGAATGTATTATCATTTCAGTAGCCAAAGTTATGACATATTCTAACTCTCAAAACATAGCCGAAGGCTTCTTAATTCCCCTGGGACATTATTATTTCTAATAACTAGATTTCCAGAGTTACATTACTATTATAGTGATTCATTAATATGTAAGATGTATTTAGCTCTCAGGTAGCAAAATCTTACCCTAAAGTTTATCAGATGTTCCCTCATGAGTTTGAAAAATTAAATTATCTTCAATCTCTGTTACCCCTCAAGAAAATCATAGATAAAGATACAAAATTATCAGAATGTTGTTTTCTTTTTAACTATTTCAAATACAGTGTTTCCCAGCTTAATGGAGCTTTGGAAAATAACAGCAATTAAAAATTATGTACTCAATCAGCTTTTATATTTTTTGGTATTTTATTTTTCTCTTCTGAAAATACTGAGTTAGAACACTTCATAAATTCAAATTACCATTTGATTCAATTAAAAAGTATGTAATGGTACTATCTTAAATGTATCCTTCAAGGATTGCCCTCCAAGTTTCTACTACATGAAAAATTAATCACATTTATCACAGTCATAATACTTTCTTTGAAAGTCCATGCCAAAATGTGGATGATTACAATAATTTTTTATCTTGATTAATTCATACTAGAGAAATGCTTAAAGAGGTTTTAAATACGAACCATATTAAATGAGACAGTGATCACTAGAGTCTCAATAACTCCTGATAGTGTACATTTAAACACAAACGAGCTAAGAATATGGAGGAAAAGGAAAGCAATGGAAGGAATGATAGGAAAAAGGGCAGGGGATTGCTCACAGTTTTGCACCACTTTGTTCTCTTTCACCTTCAGTCATACCTTGTCAACCACTTTGCTGGTCCCTCCTTGTTTCCCAGTCTCGGAAATACAGTCTCCCAGGCTTGTTTTTCTTTAAATCTTCTTTAACCATAAGCCACCCACATGAGCTCCACCTGTCTCTTGGATATAAGTACCACCACATGCTTTCTACTTTCAAATTATAACTCTACTGTATACTTAACATTCTACTGGAACATTGCACTAGGATGTCCAAAACCAAAGTCCTGTTCCCAGCTCACAAACCTGCTCTTCTTTGCCTTTTCCATGTCAGTGTAGCATGATTCTGTTTTATCCATTTAACAGAAAAAACACACACATACATGTAGAGGTCTCCTGGATTATTTCCCCTCCTGCCTCACTTGCAATACAGCACCAAATGATGTACTTTAAAGACAGAATCAACATCCAGAAACCATTTATCACTAACTATTCCACTATGATTCTGGTCCAAGTCATTATCAGCTTTTTTATGGATTAATTCAATAAACTTCCAATTACATGTTTGATTCTGCTCTTATCCAAATATAGTCAGTTCTCAACAAAGCAGCCAGGATTCCACTTCTAAAATGCCTTTTTGACAAAATTCCCCTCCTGCTCAAAATCCTTCAGTGGTTTTCCATTCACTCAAAGTAAAAGGCAGAGACTTCGCAGCAGTGTTAATTCCTCCATATTCTGGTTCTGAGTTACTTTCCACTTTATCTCCTACCGCAAACCTGACACCCACTGTACACTGTTCAAATACCACTGAACAGAGGTGTTTTCTCTGGCTAAGCATGTAAAACACTCCACCACTAAGTTAATACTCCATATTACTCATCTTGCTTTCCTTTTGTCCAGAGCACTATCACCGCATACTCCATATAATTATTTACATCTTGCCATTGGCCTCTACGATGTCATCTCCATCAGACTACTGTCTTGTTTACTAAAACTTGATAACTGCCCATCGAAATTACTCCATAAAAATTCACTGCACTGATATTAATAATGTTCACTTTTTTTCAATTTTACCAGGAGTCTAGGTTTCCTAGGTATTATGCATTGTCTCCTATATCTCATTCTAAATATCCCTTATTATTCATCCCCAACCCTCCTTCCTTCTGCTTATACCACTAGGCCCCAGGAAAGTTTTGTTTTTGATCAAATTACTCTACTGTATCTTCATCCTCTTCTAGAATATTTCCAATACTTTAATTGAAAACAGTAATTTTTTTTTTTTTTTTGTAAGTAGAATCTATTTACTTAGCCTTATGCCAGGCACATAAGAATCATAAGAGGGAGGTTAGTGTTCTCACAATCCAATGCTGTCTCTAGACTATTTGTCTCCTGCTTATAAAATCTCTTCATTCAGTTGAGTTCGCAACATTCTGCTTTTCCATTTATTTTTGTCATCTTTTCTCGTATTGGACACTTTTAGCATCTGCTCATAACTAACCGTTCTGTTGTTTGAGACTTCACCTTTGATGTGATCTGCCCATCAAGCCCATTTGCCTAAGATCCTTGATCTCTGTGACCTTTTGCTCCATTATCCCCAGAACCTACTTTTAGTTGTAAAAACCTCATTGAGCTCTTCGGTTTCCTTCGAAAATTCACAAATTGCAAATTCCCTCTTTCACGTTCATATGAAAATTTTCTATTGTCTTTTGTTTCCTAAACAATTCAGAAGTCTTCCCAACCTAATTCTGTTAATTTATATTACCAAATGTACAACTATACCTGTCTTCTTTTTTCAGTGAATTACAGTGTGACAATGGGCATGTGGCTCTCCTTATCAAATGCTTCTCCATTCTTGCTGTGAACTGAAAGACTTTTATCACCTTAAATTAGACATTTTCACTCCAAAACTGTCAGTGTCTTTTACTCTCTAGAGTAGGATATTAGCTTACGAACAGGTTTTCTACTATCATGTGTACTCTTCCTTGAAACATATGTTCTTCCATATTCTATTATTTCAAAATTTCCAGTTTACCACATTTTTATTCTTTTTAGTTAAATTTTGGGGTAACATTGGTTAATATAATCTTGCATACCTGAAAATTCTAATTCAACATCTGTATACCCTATTGCATGCTCACCACCAGAAGTTTAGTTTCCTTCATTACCATATATTTGAACCACCATTCGGTTGTCTTTAACTATGAGCATGTTTTTATTCTTAAACTTAGTACATGCTTTTCTGTCCCATCACTTTCCTGGAACTCCTCTCATGGAAGTTTTTATGGTCTCCAGGACTCCAATTCTTAGGCACTTACAATCTTACACACTCCTTCAAAGTAGCATACTCCCTTGTTCTTGAAATACTTTTACTCCTTGTGACTCCTTGATTTCATCCTTATTAGAGGGCTGGAATTATTTTTCTGTTCCTAATCTCTAAATTAGAGATTGTCTTGAGGCTCTTTGTTCCTTTCTCTATACTCTACCCTGGGTGTACTCAATCGATTCAGTTATTTAAAATACCAATTATATGAGACGACTTCATTTTTTTATCAAGGAAAGGACATTCATTTGGAATTTGGATTATAGATTTCACACCCAAATTAGCATATTTGAAACGTATCACTTCCCACCTCAAGTGTGTTTCCTTTTTCTTGTTTTCTTCATCTTAGTAAATGGTACTATCATCCACCTAGTTGGCTAACACAGAAAACATTAGTATAATTGATTCCTCTTTTCATCGCCTACATTCAATCCATCATGAGATTCTAGATATTCTACCTCAAAAAATATGCCTCAAACTTAAATATTGAAAAACAGAACAGTTATGATTAGAATTCATCTAATTAAAAGGCATATTGGTAGGGAAAAAAATAGAGGTTTTTACTGGATTTAAATCAATATTTCTGTTAAAAATAAGGTATGAGAAAGTAAAAGTCTCTACCAACTTTCCTTCCAAGTTTTAATATTCTTTAACATCCTCCATTTTCTTACCTAAAACTCTTATATCAATATACATAAATTTTATTTTCTAAAGGTATATTTTATATCTTTCTACACTATTCATAATCTTTCTAAAATTTATTCTTCCATCCTTTCTGACATCCTAGATGAAACCATCACCAAGCCAAGTGTTTGTTTATTGGACCTGTCATTATGTTTTAGAAGCAGATGCTAATCATTCACACCATATTATATTAGCCACACCATATAGTTTTTGAACTTTTTTTTTAACCTACAAGCAGCCAGAGATAAATAACTTCAGCGGACTTCTCAGTAATTATCAAGCTGACCATAACAGAAATGACATATTTAAATTGCTAAGAGACAATAAGTTTCAACCTAGATTTTTAAACCCAGTGAAAATCTGTCCAACATGAAAAATAAACATGGTTTTTAGAAAAACAGAAAACAATAACCTCCAACAATTGTGACATTAAAGGGTATATAAAAAGTAGTATCAGGAAAATCGATTATCTTAGACAACAATACCAATTGCAAGAATGAAGTTAAAAATGCTAATATATATGCAAATATAAATGCAAACTAATCATATATTCACTTAAACAATAGCAGTAATGTCTGAAGGAATTTTAACGTCCTTAAAATGCATTATAATAATGCAAAGAGCACAAGAAGGTTATCAATGTTAAGTGTTCAAATATGCTTTCATAATGGAATAGGAGGTAAAACTTATATTGAGGAACAGGTCATTTCTACAACAACCAATAAAAATAAACAGGAAAAGTAAGAGAATTATTAGGTCAGGATTAAATAATATATAAAGCAGCCTTACAGGACATTTGGTCCACACCAAATGGTCCTTGATACTTTGCCCTGTCCAAACATCCACACTTAAGAAAATCCCTGGATTCAAATAACTCAATGTTTACTTCTACTTTCAGTTTACACAAAAAAATAATGTTTTCCTGGTGCAATACCTGTGTTCTGGCTGTGCTGGCAATAAAAACCCTTCTCCCTCAGTAGCCTAACTCATAATGACACACAGAGTTAGGTACATGGGTCAGGGTTTGAGTCTGATACAACAGCCGGACTTATATCGAGTATAAGTCAAATTAATGACTCTATGGACATTTTGGACAGGACCCAATACCTAAGACCTTTTGTTGTGGACCAAATGTCTACATGGACATTTTAGACAGAATCAAATGTCCACTAATCAAAACAACTAAATGAAGCTTTTAAGTGATACCCTTTTGATATAAGAAAACAGTTTAATAAAGAATGAGGGGAAAAAAATAACCAAAAGAAAGCAATGTAAGCATCTTCATGTCAGCCAAAAATGCCTATTGAGGAACAGAAAGACATTTCGTAGGAGTAAAGCAGTCAAATTTTCAAGATGCTAACTCTATATACATATCTGATAGCACACCTTCAAAATACCCACATTCAGAAAGGAAGCCTTTCACCCATCTCATTTAGAATCTGATAGAACAAGCTGACTAAAAAACACCTGCACAATCAACAAATTATCTATTTTATCTATAATTTATATGTATATACATAGTTCTAGAAATAGTAGATGAATATGTTAATCGTGTTGGTTACATTGTATTTGAGCTCTTCCTCCCCACCCATCTCTCTCTCTCTCCCACCTTACAATAAGACTGAGTTACCTAAGGAGCATCCTAGCAATTAATGTACATCAATATTGTAGCTGCTGTGCTAGTTAAACTAATGTTAACTTTCAAAAATAATTGTGGTATGATTTTTTTGACAGCCATGTATCTGTGTAGGCACAACTTTATTCATTAGGTCATTTAAAAATAGCAATTACTATTTCAATTTTTTACCTATTATACTAGAACAATCACCAAATTGTAAGGAACGAATAATTTATATGCTGTATTAGTTTCCTCGGCTATCATAAAAAATTATCACAAACTGGGTGGCTTAAAACAAGAAATGTATTTTCCCATAGTTCTAGAAGCCAGAAGTCTGAAACAGGCCATCAGCAAGACCCTGCCCTCTTTGAAGCCTTAGGAAAGGATCTATCTTTGCCTGCTAGTGCCTTCTGGCATATCCTGGTTCAGGACCACATAGCTCCACTCTGCTTTTGTCTTGATGTGGCCTTCTTCCTCTGTCTCTTTGTCAAAATCAACCCCTCCCTTCTTTTATAAAGATACCAGTAGTCATTGGATATAGGGCTCAAGATTTCATCTTGAAACCCTTAACCAGTTACAACTGCAAAGACCCTAATTCCAAATAAAGCCATATACTAAGGTTCTGAGAAGAGGAATTTTTTTTTGGGGGGGGGGTTGGGGGGGGGTTGGGCGGGTGCACTATTTAACCCAATACATACATTTTCTTTTTCCTTCTTTTTTACTTTTGTCTTTTATTGTGACTTATTTTATCTATATCACTTCCACTCATACACTTTCTTCTTTTGTGTAAATTCTCAAGATTACGATGAGAGATTTTTTTCTAAATAGCAAAATTTTTTAAGGTATAATTGACATATTAATTTAAGGTGTATAATGCAATGATTCAATGTTTTCATATACTGTGAAACGATCATCACACAAAGTCTAGTTAACATGTCACCATATCTAGTTACAGAATTTTTTCTTATAACTTGTAAGATTTACTCTTAGCAATTTTCAAATATGCAATACAGTGTTAACTATAGTCATCATGACTTTTTGCCCACCTCCGACTCCTAATTTCAGAATAGCTGGATCATATGGTAATTGTTTTTGAGGCACCTCCATACTATTTTCCATAGTGGCTGCACTAATTTACATTCCTACCAATAGTGCACGACGGTTCTCCACATCCTTGCCAATGCTTGCTATTTCTTGTTTTTGTTTTTGTTTTTAATAAGAGCCATTCCAACAGGTGTGAGGTGATGTCACTGTCATTTTCATTCGCACTTCTCTGATGATGAGCATATTTTCATGTACCTCGTGGCCAGCTGCATGTCTTTAGAAAAATGTTTTCAGATCCTCTGCCCATTAAAAAGAAAGAAAACTAGACTGCTAGAAACTGCCATTTCTGTACCACAAAGAAAAAAAGATGATAGGCTCTAATTAGAGTGCTCAAGCTACTCAGTCCACCTCTGGTTATGTTTTTCTAAAAAAGCATTACCATTGACAAGTGGTATAAGAGTTAAAACTAGTTTACTGGAATCAAGTAGGTTCAGATATAGGGCCTATTAAGTGCATGAGATATACACTTCCACAAGTACTGGCTTAAAGTGGATGCACTTTGCTGTGTGTAAATTAAATAAGAACAGGCAAATAAACCTGTTAACACAATAAAAGACAGTAGGCAATCCATATATTGTAGTCTGTTGAGATGTAACTCACCCAGTGAATATCATAGTGACACCTCACGTGACATCAATAGTATGGTTTGCTTTATGAGCTCAGGGAGGCAAAACAAACCTAAAAATGGAGCTGTGTTTTATTTTCATAATTAGATATTTATTTAAAGCCTCCATGAATCATGTGGATAAGGCAAAGCTAGCCTGGATAAGCTGTTGATCATTGCAAACAGACTATCAAGGCTAAATCACTGACCCTCCTCCTATGCTTTATTTATTCTTGTAGTACAGTCATCATAGGAACTAATATTGCCATTTTATAGAATGTTGCCTTTCTGAAAAACCTCAGGTTTCAAAATATACTATGAAAGACAGCAATGTGTAGTATTACATAAAATTCACAAATTGAATTATACCTTAAAAGTCTAATCTTCTGTTGCTTACTTAATCAATTTTTAATCAGGCCCAAAATCATTTACCTTACATTATCTGTGATTTCAGGAAAACATAATGATGTAATTTCTCTTATAGAATTCAGAAATTATATAAAGAATAAATTTGTCTATGCTAACTTTTACAATATTGAAAATGAGTCTCGGTCTCTCAGCTGTAGAAAAATGTCTCTGCACTTGTAGTACACTGTTAATTGCCAGATACACCAATTAATCTTAGCAACTTAGAAGCTTTAGGCATTCAGATCAGTTCAACATCCCTGAAATAGAATACTTCTAACCCCATACTCGACAGAAAAGTATACCTCCTGCATTCAGACCCCTAATATCACATTAAAACATGCTTCCCCTTTTCCTAATATGACATACGGCTTAGAAATCTGCTCAGATGTCTCAGTATGAGAATGTTATTCTTGAGCACAACATTCTACCCTTTTATTCTGTGACAAGTGTTGTGCTTTTATTTGCTTCTAAGAAATTTTTTAAAAATGTGTTCCACAGCATAAACATAATTATTTACAAATTCTCCCCTAGCATTAACATAAAATCTCAAGTTAAGTACTACAGAAAACTTCAACTTTATTTCATCTTCATTCAAATATCTCTTTGCTCTAGTCTTGTTGTAGCAGTTGATAACATTTTTGACCCACTCATAGACATTTTTATAAATTCGTATTTTTCATTTGTGTCTATCTTACCTTATTGACTTAAGGGGTACAGCCCTTAAGTGATATTTTAAGAATTTTACATCTATAATCTATTATCATATTTATATATACTCATTTCTCCTACATGATACCATTATGTCAATATATACATCAAATATTTCTTAAATGGATATTTTTTTTCCTAATGCCACTGAAAATATGTCACAGTACTCTCAACAGAGTTGATAATTTTCAATCTTATGTCAAGGCTTTTCATAAGGGGGGATAAATGAAAGTATTACAAATTTGGGTATCTTTTTATTGATATCTAATGATTATAATGCCAAGATAGCTTGATAATGCTGAGTACTAAAAGAAACATACCTTGAGGTTGTATATTCCAAAGGATGTTTTAATTTATAGAGATGGTAGCATTATTATAATTAGTTGTTTGTTTTTAGAATATACATAAAATTAATATGTGATATCCAGTAAGAGCTAGATTAAATCTCAAGTTCACAGTATTTACCTAAAGAAAAGAGTCTTTTGAAATTAAGTTTCAGGTTGTTCTTTAAGGACAGTTATCAGTGTGTGTTTTGATGTTGCTGCTTTAAATATTTCCAAATGTAAGAGGCTAGAAAATTCAGTCTATAGGGGCATATTGCCTGTTTCTAAAACTTGAATCTGACACTTTGTGTGGTTTTGAGGAAATGATTTACTATCTCTATACATCTTTAAACCAAGGTAATACTAGTATCTTACATAGTTGGATTATTAAATGCATTGAAATACATAAAAAGCATAGAAAAGTTTCCATACTTATAAATTATGATTCTTACTAACATGACAATGATAGGAAACAATGTTTTAAGTATTTTGCTGATGAAAAACTTTTATGTTCTAGATTTGGGTATAAAATATTATTGGAATTCTAAACTAAATCTATATCAGATGGTAAAATTTACTTTAGAACTTCAGGTAAATGTTGGTAATAAAATAGAATCTACAATTTTGAGTTCTCTCTTCTATTTTATGTTTCTTTAAAATTATTTATAGAAATAAGTTAAACTTATATCTAATTTTTTTCTTATACTTTCATAAGCTTCAAGAATTAAGCTTCTATGGCCTAGAATATGTTAAATCATATTGGAATTATCTGTTTCTTGAAGGTTACACTGTACTCACTTGCAAAATTATGCTATGTCTGTGGTAAAGTTTTTAATGAGAACAAAAATTGTCTATTTTACTCCTCTGTATCCTTAGATCTAAAAAAAAAAACATATTTCAAACTGGCATTCAATAAATATTTGCTGAATAAAGGCATTTCTTTGTATGCTAAGTATTTTATCTGATTTATCTGATTTACAGTAATTCTGTAAGGTTAAATATTTCAGATGAGGACAGTAAAAATTAAAGAGGTTAAGAAATTCACCCTTGATCTTGAGTCTCCAAAGTTTGAGAGATGAATTTAACCCAAGTAAGTCTGACTAACATTCATAATTTTAAACATTTTTATCAATCACTATATGCTTTCTAATGGCACGATTTCTCTGAAGTTCCCTATTTGTTCACAACACATTCCCCAACGGCAATCTACTGAGTAGAAATTAGCGCATGTCATTATTTGAACATATTCTTGACTTTAAAAATTAGTCTACGGCCATGCCACCCTGAACAAGCCAGATCCCGTTGGATCTCGAAAGCTAAGCAGGGTCGGGCCTAGTTAGTACTTGGATGGGAGACCACCTAGGAAGATCAGGTGCTGTAGGCATAAAAAATAAAAAATAAGGGATTGTAGGCTGACAAGGTCTTTACAAGCTGTGAGGTCAACCAAGGGTTGCCTTGCCTAAATAAATAAATTAATAAACACAAGCACTTGTACAATTCATCTATGCCTTTGTAATTTTGAGTTAACTAGTGATCCAACCACATATGGCTTTAGGGGAAAGCAGGTTTGTAACACTGAGGATGATATTTTATGGTCATTTAACAAATCTTTGAAAGAGCTCAAATTAATTAATGAATGAGCTAGGGGATTTCTATCTATTTTAACTCTCATTCTGAGGAAAGATTTTTAAAATTAAAGAATAGTGGTAAAAAACAGAAGTGAGGATAAAAAAAAGTAGATCTGTAGCATGTATCTTAGCTTTCTTAGATGTATACATTATATTTAACCAACTATTCATATCAATTCAATTATGTAGAAAGTTCCTAATTTGTTAGCTATTCAGTACAGGAAAGTACTTAACACTTTCTAAGCCTTTAGAATGTTTTTTTCCTTGAAAACATTTTCTATTTTTTACAAAATGACAAGCAGCCTTATTTTTGAGAAGTATCAAGAAAATAAAACCATTCTCCATATAAGTTTGAAAAATTGTATCTTACGAGGAATTAATTCTTTGAGTTAGAAAGAAATAATGACCTTTAAAATATTATACTAAATTACAATTATATTAAAATCACACAAGCAAATCTTTAGAACTGTGAATATTTTATAAGAAATACCTATTACAAAAAAATTTATAATACTTAACAGTAGTTGTAAATATCTTCATGTTAAAACTTTAAAATCATCATTCAATAAGATGAAAGTTGATATGTTATTAAAGTAAAATTAAATATAGTTCAACAATCTTATGCATGAGGAAAAATTGTTTTATATTTGCAATTTTAGAAATTATACCATGGTTTTTATAATTTTCCTGTTATTTGTAGTTGTTTACTGACTATTGGGCTTTTTAAAAACGATTAGCTTTAGAAAGAATGTTCAAAGAGGCATTGAGTATGTATCTACACATATCTGTTTTTATTTACCTGTTATCTATTTTGAAACTAAGTACATCTTGATATTTCTAATTCCAACCAGCATTATAGGTTTTCTTTATCTCCCTACTTTATCTATAGCTATTTTCTTCAACAATGAGAAAAAAATTGTATTATCAAGACATTCACTAATTTGTTCAAACCTAGAATGCACATGCCCTTGAGAATGGGCCACATTAATTAGATCAGACTATGAAGAAATGTGTGCCATATTATAGAAAATAATAGAGCAATAAGCTGGTAATTATGCTATAACATAACGTAGTATAATTAAGGGGTTAAACTGCTGAGTATGATACCCATGGTCATGAACAGCTTAACAGAGATCAGGGAAAGTGACAAAGAGCACACTCCTCAAACCACTGTCATCCACGGTTGTCATGTCTAAGGCTACGTGCTGTATTTGATGAAGAATATCAGATATTATACTGCAGGGGAAATAGACTTTACTGAAATAGCCCAGCCAACCCGGAAAACACACAAGTGCCAGCACTGCAGGAGAATCAGCATCCAGACTTGCTACAATATGCACTTGACACTTGAATAACATGGTTTTCTTAATTTTTAAAAAAATCTACATATGAATGGACCCATGCAGTTTAAACCCCTGTTGCTCAAGGGTCAACTTGTATTTTTGATCTGAAGTTGGGAATCTGAGGATGCCAAGAGCCAACTCTATTATATATAGAAATTTTACTATGTGGGGGTCAGTGCCCCTAACCCTACCATTGTTCAACACTCAACTGGACTATCTAAAATACCAGTTTTAAACAAAAAAAATTCATGAGACAAATAGGAATGACTGTGTAACAGTTACATATTCCTATTAAAAGTGCAATGATTATACCAGGGCTATTAAACAGGGAAAAGAAATAAGACACTCAAATTGGAAAGAAGTAAAATTATTTCTATTTTTATATACCATGATTTTATACATAGAATTAAGAAATCACTTAAAAAGAAACTACTACTAGAATCAATGAGTTCAATAAGTCAGTATATAAGATCAATAGAGAAAAATCAACCAGCAATGAAATATCTAAAAATGAAATTTAAAAATCCCATTTCAAAAGGCATCAATGAGAATAAAATATGAATAAACTTAAAATGTAAAGCTTGGATTCTGAAAACTCAACAATAGTGTTAAGAAATTAAAAATATAAGCAAATGGAAAATATCCACGTTCGTGCATCAGAAGACCATATTAAGATAGCAACACTCAAGTCGATTTGCAGATTCAACACAGTGCTTATCAAAATTACAGCTGACACTTATTTTTTTGCAATATTGAAAAGCTGATCCTAAAATTCATATGAAAAATTAAGGGACTCCTATGGAATATATACATTATCAACAGATTAGCATGACTGTTTCCTTTTTGCTGCTTTGGCCTTAGGAAGCTTAAAAGTAAATTATCTGTTAAATAGTAGTAGAGTATAGGACTACTGGAGGTGCAGATAAAACCTGAAAATTTCATTGGTAATTTTCTGGACTTTTATTTAAATTTTGTCATCCTAATTATATTAATATTCATGTATTAAATATATGCACACATTTAATGTATAATATGTAAATTGAACATATATTAATCTAAGCCTTATAAAAATGAGCAAGATTTTAATAATATTAGTATCTGTTTGAACTTTTAAGTTTTTGGCAGTCCAATTCACAGTGTTTTAACAATATTATAAACTTTCTTAATTCCATAATATCAATGTCAATTAAATTTAAAATTTATAGCAAGTTACAGTTACCCCCAAATTAATATTGAAGATCAAAAACAATTAAGTTTTTAAAAATGTATCAGACATTAACTACTATTTAGACTAGTTCAAGAATTATTGTTTCAATAAGTAATGTGTCAAATCAGTATATAATTGTTTACAGGAAATCATAACTTATTGTGATGTTGTTTTTCATGCCAGTACAACTATAGAACACTAAATTAAATTCAAATACATACAAATCATTTTCTATTGATCAAATCTATAGCATATGCTTAAGTCATTGATTTATAAAGTCCTTAATTTACTAGCTAGGCCATATTTTAGGTGATAACATTATCAATATTTGATCTGACTTGAAAAATAGTCCCCATTTTTCCTAATGGTTTACACGGTAAGTGATTTATAATGTCCTTTACTTTTTCCAGTATCAATACATTAAAATATGTAATTTTCTATGAAATTATTTAGGATGTTTTAATATATGGCTTTAAAAATAAAGCCAAACTATTGGAGTGAGTAGCACAGATATAACATTCACATTTACGAGATTCGTGGGAAAGTGAGACTAAAGCAATCAGAATAACAGTTCTTTTTCACTATTACAGAAATCTGGAATTTATAAAATTAAACGTTAACTAGTTAATGTGTTGAAGGCCACAATTCCACATTCTACTATAAAACGGTGGTATTGGCCTGCAGAAATGGAGACTAAAATGGCAAAAGGCAGATCTTAAATGTACACAGTTGTCGAGGCACAGTAAAGTTGTACTTTAAAAAAAATACATTCTAAATTATTTGGAAAAATGTTTTTCTTTCAAGAGAATGAAATATAGGCTTCTTTCATAATAATCTGTTTTATAAAATTATGTAATATGTATAACCACAGAAAAATCTAAACAAAGAATATAGTCTATTATAAATATTTGAGAAATTTTCAACATTTAAACTTTTCCTATATTGACTGATTAAGCTTACAAAACTCATCGCCAAGGGTTTTCTTCCCCATGACCAATCTAATCCATGTATGGGAAAGTCCCCTAAGTAACTGGAGAATACTTAAGAAAATAAAAAAATACAAGATGTAGCTGAAGTTTTAAGGTTATTACTTTAAAAATGAATATATTTTAATTAAGTTAGAAAATTTAGATAGATAACTCCTGGCTCAGTGCTTTTACTTTGTATTCACGTTGCCTGGTTGAGTAGAACATAAAAATTTGCTAGATAAAAAAAGATTTCTAGACTTTTAAAAATCATTTTTTTTACATTAATGTGTCCCAGAAAATAAAACATTAAACGTTTTTATAGGCCATTTTGTGCTTTCTCATTATGTACCCTTTTATAACAAAATATTTAAAATAATAAAATGATCCCCCTGGCCCCTATATTCCATCCCTCAAGAACTAACCACAATTATCTATTTCTTTTTAATTCTTCAAGAGTTCCCATGATATACAAACATCTTTTTTTAAATTCACAATTTAATTCACTTGATATGTTGAATTACTTTTATTATAGACAGTAATTTTATCTTTTATCTATTGCATAATTATATTTCATTGTATGAGTGCATTATAGGTAATGAGCCCTCATTAGTGGACAGATTATCAGTTGGGAATGTCTTTAGCAGCAAACTAGAACTCTGGAATATAGTATTTCAAACAAAAAAAATTTTTTTTCTATTACAGAATCTGTATGAACATTTGACAGCTTTGACTCAGTAGCCCCATGGTGTTGGTGCTGGTGTGTAAGATTAGTTTAGCTTTCACCAGCCGCCCCCCCCCAACCACCATTACAAAATGTCTCCCCCACATCACCATCACATCTGTCCACATTCAAAGGAAGGACGCATCATAATTACCTGCCCCTTTCATCAGAAAACTGAAAAATTTTCCCAAAGCTTCTTTAACACTTTTCTGCCTATATCTCATCACCAGAAAGGTATGAAATGGCAACTCCCGATGGCAAAAATGGTTAGCTAGGGCAGTAATTACTCAAACGAGCAAAGGGTTGACATTTTTTGTTGGAATGGTGTTTTTCATGAGTTGTTCCTTTTTTCCCAAAACCTTCCACAATGAAAATCTTTGTAACTATATTCTTATATGAACATAGCTATATGACAAATTCCTTATAACGAGACAGAAATAAAAGAAATGGCAGTGAGAATGTATAAAGCAGAAAAAGGGCAGGAAAGAATAAAGAGGAAGAGGTGGCGAAACAGAAGGAGAGGAGGGAAGAAAAGGGAGTTACTTCATCCACGCATTTACTTCCCGGAGCAGGATGTCCACTGCTGTGAATTTGCTGTCTGCTAAACTGTTCCTTCCGGATATCACTTGTATCTACCATTGTGTGGGAGCAAATATGGTATTCAGATAAATGCAAATTAAAATGACAGTGAAATATTTTATATTCATCAGGATGCCAAAACTTAAAAACAACACACACACAAAACCTATTACTGCTAATAAACAAATGGGACCAAAGATGCATACCTATTCTTTTGGTCAAAATAAAAAGTATCTGAGCCTTCTTGAAAAGCACTCCAATAACATGTTATAAATAAGTAGATGGTTATAGAGAGAGATATACAAAGATGGATACATAGATGCCCTTCACAAATTTCTAGGGATTTCTCTCTTAAAAGGGAGTTATTAAATAATATATTAACTATGATGTTTATTAAATCATTCTTAATGAAAAAAATGGAAAGAAAGCACAGCATATCCCTGCCACAGAATATTATGCATCTATTTTACCAGAGGAAAATTAGAAAATTTGCAAATTTGTGGAGATAAACAAAATGCTACTGAAAAAACCAACGAATCAAAGAAATCAAAAAAATCTCGAGACAAAAGCACAACATACTAAAACTTCTGAGTTTTAAGAGGGAAGTTCATCATGACAAATGCTTATACTAAACACAGGGGGAGCTCAAACAACCTAACTTTGCACCTCATGGAACAAAAAAAGAAAAACAAATGAAGCCAAAGTTAATAAAAGTAAAGAAATAAAGATCGGTATAGAAATAAGTGAAATGGAGACTAAAAATAGAAAAAAGATCATTAAAACTAGATTTTTTAAAACAATAAACAAATCTTTAGCTAGATTCACAACAGATGAATAAAATTAGAAATTAATGAGATGTTAACTGATACAACAAAGGATCTCAAGACACTACCATGAAGTTATACACCAACAAATTGGACAACTGAGAAAAACTGGATAAACTCCTAGAAACATACAGCATACCAAATTGAATAAGGAAATATGTAAACAGATTATTAGTAAAGAAATTGAATATGTAATCAAACCCTTCCAACAAACACAAGTCTAGTAGCAGATAGCTTCACTTGTCGATTCTACCAAATATTTATAAAAGAATACTAATCTTGCTAAAATTTTTGTGAAAATTAGAAGAGAGAATACTTCCAAACTCATTTTATGAGATGAGCATTACCCTGATACCATACTAGACATCGACACTCAAAATAAATAAATACAGGCCAAAATCCCTGATGAACCTAGAGGAAAATATCCTCGACAAAAAATTAGTCAAATTCAAAAATAGATTTAAAAGATCATTCTTCATGATCAAGTGAGATTTATCCCAAAGATGCAAGAATGAGTCAACATACACAAATCAAACAAGGTGATGTACCACATTAACAAAATAAAGGATAAAATCATATAACCATCTTAATAGAAATGGCATTTGACAGCTCTCAAGGTCCCTTCATGATAAAGACCTTTAATGAAGTGGGTATAGAAGGAACATACCTCAATATAATAAAGGCCATATGTAAGCCAACAGCTAACATCATATGCAATGATGCAAAACTAAAGCTTTTCTTCAAAGATCATGGGGAAAAAAAACATATGTCCATTCTCACCATTTTATTCAAGATAATACCGGAATATCTAGCCAGAACAATTAAGCAAGAAAAGGAAATAAAATAAAAGGCATCCAAATCAGAAAGGAAAAGTAAAGCTGCCTCTATTTGCACTAGACACGACATTATACATAGACAACCCTAAAGAATCCAACAAAACTATTGGAAATAACAAATAAATTCTGTAAAACATAAGCATGCAATAATCAATATACAAAACTCAGTTGTGTTTCTATACACTAATAAACTAAGAAAAATCAAGGAAACAATCCCATTTAAGATTGCATAAAAGGAATAAAATGCCAAGGAACGAATTTAATCAAGGAGGTGTAAGATCTGCTCACTGCAAAGATTGAGACACTGATGAAAGAAATTGAAGACACACGTGAAATAAATTCCATGCTTACGGTTTAGAACAATTAATATTGTTAAGATGTCCATACTACTCAAGGTAATCTACAGATGCAGAGCAATCCCTATCAAAATTCCAATGACATTTTCCACAGAAATAGAACCAAAAAACCCTAGATTTTTTTTGCAACCACAAAAGACCCCAAATAAAGCAATTTTGAGAACAGCAAAGCTGGAGGCTTACACTTTCTTAGAAAGCTGCACTAATTAAAATAGCATTTTACTGGCATGAAAACATACACATAGATCAATGGAACAGAACAGAGAACCCAGAAATTAACCCACATGTATGTGTTAAATTAATTTGGGACAAAGGACCCAAGAATATATGATGGAGAAAGGACAGTTTCTTCAATAATGGTATTGGGAAAACTAGACAGCCAAATGTAAAATAATGAAACTGGACTCCTGTCTTACTCCATACACAAAAATCTGAAACCAAAAAACCCCTAGTAGAAAACATGAGCAGTTAGGTCCTTGACATCCTGTCTTGACAATGGTTCTTTTTAAATTTGACACCAAAAGCAAAGACAACAAAATGAAAACACACACACACATACATGGAGTTGCATCAAACTGAAAGGTTTTTGCACAGCAAAGAAAACCATCAATGGAATGAAAATACGACCTACAGGATGGGAAAAAAAAATATTTGTCAACTATATCTCTACAAAATATATAAAGAATTCATATAAATCAATAACAAAGTCAGATTAAGAAATGAGCAGAGGATTTGTATAGACATTTTCCCAAAGTGTACATATAAGTTGTCAACAGGCACATGAAAAGGTGCTCAACATCACTGACCATCAGGGAAATACAAATCAAAACCACAGTAACTCCTCACATCTGTTGGAACAGCTATCATCAAGAAGATAGGAAATAACAGGTATTGGTGAGAATATGGAGAAAAAGGAACTCTTGTGCATTGTTGACGGGGTTGTAAATCGGCGTGGCCACTACAAAAAACAATATGGATGTTTTTCAAAAAATTAAAAATAGGACTCCATATGATCCAGCAATTGCACTTCTAGGCATTTATCCAAAGAAGACAAAAACTAATTTAAAAAGATACATGTCCCCATGTTCATTGCAGCATTATTTACAATAGCTAAGATTTGGAATGTCCATGATGGGTGAAGAAAATGTGGTGTGTATACATAATGGAATATTATTTAGCCATCAAGAAGAAAAAAAAAGTCTCTCATTTGTGACAACATGAGTGGACCTTGAGAGTACTAAGCTGTGTGGAACCTAAAGTAAAACCAAACTCAGATACAGAACAGATTGATAGTTGCCATAGGTAGGAAATGGGGAGTGGACAAAATGGGTGACAGTGATCAAAAGGAACAAACTTATAGTTTTAAGGTAAGTTTTGGGAATGTGATACAGCATAGTGACTATAGTTAACAATATTATATATTTGAAATTTGCTAAGACAGAAGGTCTTAAAAGTTCTCATCACAAGAAAAATAATATGGTGATGGATGTTAAATTATTAGTGTAATCATTTCACAATATATCAAATCATAATATTGCAGACCAAAAACCAATAAAATCTTTTAAGTCAATAACAAATTTAATTTAAAAAAAAGGAAATATGAAATAATATATTAACTAGGATGTTTATTAAATCATTCTTAATGGCCAAAATGGAAATTTACTTATAAATTGCTCATAAAGTAGAACACACATATACCATAGACTATGCATCTATTAAAATTAGAAATGGTTCGGAGGAATCTCCATGAAATATTCAATAAAAATTTAAGTGTAGATGTGTAATTTAAACAAAATTATTTTAAAATATTGAATGTGTAACTATTACATAATGCTATGATCCAGAACAGGTAGAAACATGGAGGGATATATATGAGATTGTTAATCTGAGTTACACAGAAAAAGAGAGCTGAGACTGATGTGAGAAGAAGGAAAAAAGAATAAAGGGAAAATAATGAGAACAGATTATACATAGAACATCTGTAATTATGATAGCTAGTTTCCAAAGATGTCTTCCCAATGAACTATGCCTCCCAGTATTTATAAGCGTCTGTAGTCCCCTCCCTCTAAAACTGGATTCACCTTAGTGACTTGCTTGGCCAATAGAACCTTCCAGAATAACATTCTGAGACTTCCAAGGCCAAGTCATGAATGACCTTACAGTTGCCTGCTAGGCTTCTTGGACACTTATTCTTGGGATACTTCTCAAAACTCAGCCACTAGGCTGTGAGAAACGCAGGCTTCAAGGAGAGGCTGTGTGTGGACACTCTGGTCAACAGCCTTGGCTGAGCCCCCACCTGCCAGGCAGCATCAACTACCACAGTACGAATGAACCACCTCAGATGTACAACCTCGGCAAGGCTTCAGAGGACTCCAGTGCTGGCAGCCATCGGATGCACCCATGAGGGTCCAAGGCAGAGCTGACCAGCAGAACCTTGTCAACCACATAAATATGAAAAGTAATTGGAAAATTTTTGGTTTAAACTACTAGTTTTGTGGGTGTTTTGTTACACAGCTAAAAACACATAATCATACTGACCTTAATATACAATTAAGTAAACTGTGAAAACACAAATATTAACTAGGAAGTTATTTTCAAATGTGGAGAGGAGATTTTGTCTTGATCTAGTTTAAAATATAGTAAAAGAATTAGAAACTAAAACTAAAGAGAATGTAGAGAATGTGACTTACTGAGGGTAGTATTGGTTTTACAGTCAGGGAAACCTAACTCATCTCTGGCTCCTTCCTGGTTATTGAGGTTTCTTGAACCTCAGCTTCCTATAGTATGGGACACTGATCTCGTTAAAATGAGACTGGGCATGTTAATGATAAAATTACCCGCACTATACATTCAGAAGGGGCATTGTTAACATTCAGTGGTTTCATCAATTTTTATAAAGGAATGACTTCTACTGATTTAGTGAAGCACTCTTACCTGGACCATTTTTCTGCTTCTCCCTGTGATAAATCGAGACTTCCCAGAAGCACCAGAACATAACAAATCAGCAAGAGCAAAGGCTTTCATAAAGTTATTGTAGTAGTCAAGAGGCCAGGTGGAATCGATGAGGAAAATTAATCCTAACTCAATTAGTAATTTTGAAAAGGGAAATTTTTCTATTATGACACTCTTTAAGTATAGTTGTTGCCATTTTATTTTTCTTGCCATTTTATTTTTTTCTAAAGTTTTAAAGAGTGGATTTGAATATGAACTGAATGGGATACTGTGGGAGGAGGACAAAATTTAGAAACTTGATCTCTCACTCGCCTACTAAATACAGTATTTTCTTTGCCAGCTCATTTCCTGGGTATTTGTAAAACTAATCTAGAAAATAGGTAGATAGAATTTCCTCCAGCAGATTGTAGAGAGAACAGAAACAGAAAGGGAGGAAGAAAGGACAGAGCCCGAATGGGTGGGATTTCAGGGAATAGAGAGGGAAAGGAAAGCAGCAGCTTGGGGGAGCATCTGTCATTCACATGAAGACTACCGATGGTGATGGAAACAAAGACAATATTAAAAATACTTCGATATTCATTAAGAATGTATGGCTTGCTCTTTGAAAAGTGACAGGATGTCAATAAAGTTTTAAATGAATATTATCATAATATGTTGGACTGTATTGTATTAAATGTGTCTTTGTACAGCATTGGATCACATGGGGCCCAACAGTGTAAATCTACCATGTGTCCGTGTGTGTGCGTGCGGAGCTGCCAACCATGAATTAGCAGTAACAGCATTTACCATTATTTACAAAACATGAAAGGGGGTGGGGGGAATGAAGCAGAACTTCCTTGAGATGGGAAAGAATATATCAAACAAAATTCATTCAACTATGAAGCACATTTATATGTGAAACTCAGATATTTAGAAATACATGTTTAATAATTTATTAGTTTGTAATGTCTTGACCTCTACCCCAATTCTGATTTCTCAACTTTGTTCATAGTTCAATACCTGTGCCACTTTAAAACAAAGGAAACACTGAAATAATCTTTACACACCATGGGTATGAGAATGACATAAATATTCCGTTGTCACCTTTTGTTACTAGATGTTAATTGGAAGAATACTGGACTGAGGAGACACATGTAGCTTGTAATTTTCTCAATTTTAAAAATTTTTATCTAGGAATCCATGAGTCCGTAAGAACACTTATTTTACAGCTTATAGTAATCAGTCTTTTGTTTTTTAACTACAGTTCCGAGGAGAGGGGAAAATATGCTATCTGATGTTTCTCTTGAGTGACATTTTAGGAATCTCGACATGTTCTTTAGTACTGGGAAAAGGTCTCCCAGCAGTGTGTGGAAATGGGATTTCTGTCTGATCTATTCTCTCTCTCTCATGGAGTGGCTGCAGGTGTAACCGCTGTGGTGAGATGGACGTGGCTCCAGTTTCAGCACCACCACTCGCTGGCTGCACATCAGGGAAGTTGTTTTGACTCTTTACACCCAGGCCGTAGAAAAGATCAAGCTAAGACGGTGAAATGCTGTCACAGAGGACAGAGTGACTATGAAGTTTCAGGTTAATGGCCACTAAAATAAGGGAGATCTGAGTTGAAATCCTAAATCCAATACAGTGATGTGATCTTATGCTGGGAGCTAGTGCTTTTTAAGCCTCACTTTATTTTTTAATATACTGATTAAAATGCATATCTTGAAGATTGCTATAAATATTCAAAACCATATTTGTTGTATAATAATTCGTCTGGTCTTTGTCCCTAGTTGCTGGGAGGAAACCTCCATATCCTTGGAATTTCCTGAATGACAGTAGTGCCCTTGTTATTCATGATGGCCCCTGAATAATAACTTACACTAATGAGATAACTCAGGATGGGGGCTGGTCACCCCAGAAAGACCAAGCAAATGAACAGAGGATTGGGGCTTTGAGCCAGGTGATATCAGCCTCACCACCATTAGGGAGGCAAGGAGAGCTGGAGACCGAGTCCAGTGACATGGCCAGTGCTGCTGTCATAAGAAAATCTCAATAAAAACTCCGAACACCAAAGCTCAGGGGCACGTTCTTGTTGGTACACAGACTGATGTGACAGGAGGGGGCAGTAGGCTGACGTGCCCTAATTCTACAGGGAGGGTACACAGAAGCTCTGCATTTGCAGCCCTCCCAAACCTTTCCTTATGTGTCTCTTCTTTTGACTTATTCTGATTTGTATCTTCTAGAATAAAACTAATTGCAAATGTTGTGCTTTCCTGAGTTCTGTCAGTCATTTTAGTGAATCATCAAACCTGAGGGGGTCATGGTAAGACCTGAATTTGCAGGCAGTTGGTCAGAGGGTGAATGGCCTGGGGCCCCCTGTACTGAACTTGTGGTTGGCATCTAAAGTCAGGGCAGTCTTGGGGACTGCCTTTAAAACCTCTGGAGTCTGTCTCACCTCTGGGTGGGAAGCTGTCAGAGTCGCACTGTGGTACCGCAGTCTTTAACATGCCTAACACAGCGTCTGGCTCACAGGAAATGATCGATGGTAACTATTAATACTAGTGTTACTTATAAATAGAGCAAAGAGAATGCAGTATAAAAGCAGGTAACTTCCCAGGACGGACTGATACTGAAATTGGGTAATGTTTTCAAATATCATATTCTTTATATTTGCTTTTGAATTCAAGCAATAAAAGTTTATTATGATCTATGAAGACAAAAATGTATATTATATATTTTCCTCTGTGAGAAGATATTTTGCTAAAGACTTTCAAACAACTTTAAAAACCGAGAAAATCCTGACTCAAGTTCCAAACTCAGCATATTTACGTTTCCAAGAAAAGCTGAATGACAAGAAACTCACAGGAATACCATTTTCATTTCCACAATTATGAAATAGTAAAAGTATTCTAACAAGCAGTGCAACTGTTCAAATTAAACCTTTAAACATGATAACATTAAAGTCTGTGCAGAATAAAGCAGCCAAATGGTTCCAGTACACAGCACAAATCAATCCTTGCATTTCTTTTTGTAGAAACACATGAAAGAGAATGTCCCAGAGCAAAACTAAGTCAAATTTCCCTTTCTACATAGGTTCCATCTTCCATCACACCAAGACAAGACTTCTTTAAAAATTACTACTTTCGGTGCTTAAAAATAAATGCTCCTATAGTTCTAAAACAACATTTTATTCTGATAACATCTACAGCCTAGAAAAATGCATTAAGTAATAATGATTTCACCTCAGACCACTTCTCTGGAATAAATAACCTTACGGAGTGAAAATGTTGAGGGCCATTAACCCCACTCTTTAAAATCCAGATGACCCAAACGCAGTGATTATAGGTATTTCACATCAATTTTCAAGAACTATTTAGATTAACAAATGATATGGCATTGACATAATTTTAAGCATACACACATGACAAGGAACTGGTATCAAAATACATATTTGCCAGAATCGGGATTTTTTAAGGACTTTAGATAAATTCGAAATCACAGATAATGAAAGATTTTTTAAAAACTATATGGGTTAAATACTTTAAAGCTTTTAGCTAACAGACAATTTTCCTAGAGGAATATTGACGGCTGGAACATGAATAACTCTACACCCTTCGAACTGATAATCACTCACTGGTCTCTGCTGCTACGCTGAAGTCAATCGCGAATGTCTTTCACTACACATGAAGACTTGGGTGACGGATAGAGAGTGAACTGCACATTTTTAAAGAATTTTCTATATGTTCAATAGGAAAGGAAAACACTAACTGCTGTGATGGAAATGGCAGACGGAACTTAAGACCGGAGAAAGTAATAAGTAGAATTGCTGTTATGGCCCTCACCATGTGTTAATTCTTAAGAGAACCAGTTTCCATTTAGGTCTCCATTAATGCAATGCCAAGGCTCAGAAGTTTTAAATTAGAATGGATAAAAGCATTCGTCCTTAGGGAATATGATTATGCTTGAGTATTGTGTAAGACAAGTCTGAAAGTATTCAGCATTCTCGATGAATGAAAATAAATTTTAAACATCATATAATATCTACATAAACTTACAGAAAACACTTAAGTTTTACAAAAAGACACCTGACATATAATGAGGGATTATTCATTTGTATAAGGAGCAGTGCTATTTATCATTAAGTTAGCTTAAAAATATTTGATTTCTACCTTCAAATAAATAATCTTTTTTATATATGAGGCCAGCAGAATTCTAGAGATGGCAAATTGTTTCCTTACCTCTCTAGGTTCTAAGATGTTATCCTATAAACTACTGGCCAATAATTCATCTGTGATAAATAATTTAAAATTTATTCTGTAAACTCCCAGAATGGCTATTTTGGAAGTCCTTGCAAAATTATTTGCTTTCAGATATCTCAAAAAGGTTTAGGAAAAGGGGCAAGGTTTAGTTGCCACTCTAGCTGTCACTGTCACAACCCCGCATTGCACTGCACTTGAGCCCTTCTGAGCAATTTGAACTGAGCACCTTTCTCCTTCAGCTGTGGAACATCTGCTCATATGTAAACACTTCCTCCCAAAAGCCTGATCTTAACATGGCTATTTTGAGGGGCCTCCCTGTCTGCTCCCATCACATGATCTATCAGAAGACTTAACACATGGCACATAATTATTCAGTTACCCGAAAGCTTCTGAGTTCAGTGAGATCAAATACTACTTCCCTCCTGTGTATTCTTAGCATGTAGGAGAGTCTGTCAGTAAGGGCTCAAAATTATTTGTTGACAGCTTTTGGCTTTAAGGTGAAGTACACTGACATAAAATCAGTTCTTAATCTTAAGACTCTTAGTGAACTTTATAAAATGTAAGAACTCAGAAATTGGATTTCTAAGGGAAAAGAAATGAAATGTATCCTTTGTTCTTTGTTCTATAGCTTAAGTAGCGTGTGTCCTCTACAAGGATATGTTCCAGAGACTTTTTTACTTCAAAAGAGTAAAACGACCCTATACATGAGTAGTAAAGTTAAATGCTAAATAGCACTAAAGAATATACAGTACTAAATGCAAATTGGTACAGTCACTAAGGAAAACAGTGTGGAGGTTTCTCAAAAAAATTAAAAATGGATTTACCTTTTGACTCAACAATTGCACTTCTGGGTATTTATCTAAAGAAAACTGAAACAATAATTCATAAAGATCTATGCACCCCTATGTTCATAGCAGCACAATTTACAATAGCCAAGATATGAAAGCGAATATAGAAGACAATGGTGATGGCCAAGAGGCAGAGGGACTGGGAGAAAGGGGTGAAATGTTAAAAAAAAAAAAGGACAAATTAGTAGTGGATAGAGGTTCATGGGGATGGGGAGCATGGCACAGGGAATGAAGTTAGCATTATTGTAATGGCTAAGTGTAGAGCCAGAGGAGAGAAACAGCAATCAGGGTGATTGTTTTATAAACTATATAAATGTATAACCAATGTACTGTATACTTGAAACTAATAAAATAAACTTAAAAAAATATGCAGTACTAGTAGTATTAGTTTAATAGTATTCAATTTTATTTAATTAAAATTAGCCCAAATTGAACCATCAAAAAAACTGAAAACAATATTTAAAAGAGCTTATTCTTTTTTAAATAGCAATTCATAATATCCCCAAAAATTCTGTCAAATTCTCCAACGATGTCACCTAATTTTACCTCAGAAAATAACTAGTAATTCACACTCAGAATTGTGTAATGGAAATAGTATGAAACATGAATAATAAATGTCAAGGTTTTTCATGTTTTATCCGCATCTATCCCATAATGTATATTATTAATATTGAGACTAAGTAAGGTTATATAATTTTTCAAGGTCATAAGATTCTTAAGTCAAGAACACAATCATGTCTTCTAGATCCAAATATGCTGCCAGTTTCACCTTTGTGCCTGCAGAAAACCTGGGCTCCGGTCAATAGCTCTCCCAATAACCTAGTTATATTGAGCACATGATTTAACTGCCATGGCCCTCAGTTTCCTAATTAGTAAAATTATAATCACTTCCATATCTCTCATCTCAAAAGGTCAAAGATAATATTTTAGAATGTGGCTCCTTCCTACCGGTAAATTTTTTCTGATATTCTTTACATTTTATTAGTCCCCAAATTATTGGAATGTTATATTTTTAAGCCCATAATAGTCACCTCCAAAATGTCTTGGGAAATACAAAAAGTAAACAATGTCCAAAAAAATCCACCATCAGAAAGAGGACTCCTTCTAAAATGTCATTATCTGATGCCACTGCTAAAATGGGCAATTTGAACATTTTAGAGAACTGAATTCTAAAACTATATTTCTTTGGTGGATTTTTCACTTAGTAACTATTTTTACCAGTGGCTGGAATTAGTCTAATCAACAAATATTTCTTAATACTTACTAACCACCAGGTATTATTCTAGATGTCAGGAATACAACAATGAATAAAGGAGAGGGGGTAAAAAACTTGGTCCCTCCATGGGATTTATATTATAACTTAGTGGGAGAAGCAAAAAATGAAAAACAGGAATACATAACACATAGCATGTTAGATCACAGTAAGTGCTGCAGATGAAGAAAGGGGTTGGAAACGGCAGGGGAGCTACTGTTTCCCTTTGCCTCAGGTATCAGCTGATGCCACAAAGGTAGGCTTACTCTGAGAAGCAGCCTAAGCACCATTAAGTTTAAGGTATTGATAAGAAAATCACTGCAAAGTAGAAATATGCAACTGTGTATGGGGGAGATAGATACATATACACACACACACATCTTGCCACGTTTTAAGCATTCCTATATATATGCGCATACATACATATGTGTGTGCATATACACATTCGTAACATATGCACATGAAAGACAGAAGCAGCGCAAATGACAAAAGCAATTATAGACAAGTACTTCAATGTGTGCACATATATCATAAACCTGAGTAAAGTACAGTAAAGTACAGAATAAATAATCAATAGAAGAAAAGTCTAAAATACAATTTTGTTTGGCGACTCGAAATCTATTTCAGGTAAGAGAAGATACCATAATTCTTGAACATACTAATTAAGAGCAAAGCTAGTATCTGAACCCTGTACATTCAGTTATAGTTTCTTAATTGTCCTTAAAAAGTTATTACAGGATTTTAACTTTACAATTAAATTTTTCAGAAAAATGCAGTCTGACAATTTGCCGTAACACATCTATAGAATAACTCTTCTCCCTCGCTCCTTCCCCTCACTGACGTGCAGGCGCACGCGCGCGCACACATACGCACATACACAAAACAGAGGGAAAATGTCTATGCAATCAGTCAATCTTGCATTAAAAAATACATTTTTCTTTGAAAAGCCACTTAAGAAAATATGAAGTTAAGACTACCTGAATTTCTTTCAAATACTGAAAGGAGTGCCAAAATTGCCATATAAGTGTATGATATAAACGTCATATCTCCCCCTGCCCCTGAACTAAAGTTTTCCCTGCATTTATCATTATGTCTTTAACTATTTCAAACACATATGATTTAGGATTAGACTTGGCTGGTAATACAAGGAAAACCAACAAACTCAGTGGTATTTGTTTATTCCCTCACATTCAAAAAGGAGCAGAGATTGACTGACAGCCGTGAGCACACAGTACCTGCTCACCCAAGACCTAGGGTCCCTCCACATCTCTCCTCCAGCCTCTTTGCACACGACTTTCATTCTTACTCTGAAACATATTTTCACTGTGGCTGCTGGAGCTCCAGGTAGCATATTCATGCTTGAGGCAATAAAGTAGAAGAGTAGGAGTTCATAAAGGACACATATTCTGAATAAGTCATCTCAGTTTGAAGAGTATGCCTAGACATCTGATATAACTCCTCATATGGATTAAATCTGTTTACCTCTTATTGACCAAGAGTCACAAGGCCACACCTAGATGCAAGGATGGTTGAGATGGGAACATTAATTACCACTGTGAATTAAACTGGGATTCTGTAATGAAGAAGCATAGATTAGGTTTCAGACTGATAACCACCTATCATTCTCATACTTAACTTTTGACATTTTTTGCCCTTTGACCCTATTAAACTCCTTGGAAGGAAGTGCCGCAGTGCAGAGCTATGGGAAAGCTATGAAATAGTTCATTTTGTCTGCTCAGTCACCTTTCATATACATAAAGGTCATGTTTTGCTGTACAGACGAAGTCCACAGAGTTAACATAATCACTGGTGTGCATGCACACACACAGATACACAGTAGCACTTCTGTGCAAAGCTGGCGTAAGGGAGGTGTGAAGGCAGAGGAGTTTTTAAATTTCTACTTATTTACATTTAATCAGATTTTGATCAGCCTTTATAGTTATGATTTTTTTTTCTGTCCTTGACCTATTCTCAAGGAGCAAACTGTCTTTCGCCAGTGTTTCTTAGACTGACAAGTTCAAAGCCTGCCTTCCTATGCATCAGCTGGCTGCATCACTCAATAATTCCCTGACCTTCCTGTTCCAGATCTGGTACTGTCATTCCTGTAAGTCAAATTTGAGTTCATAAAAATAGAGGCATTTCAAATGGGCAGTGGAAACAAATTGCATCTCTCCAGCTTTTTTGGCTGTCCCATGACTACAATGCGCACTCTAGTACATTAATAGAAGAGTACCATAATATTCTTCAGAAGGTACTGAATGCTGTAATGAAGTGGGAACACGTAATATCGCAATGCATTTTATGCAACAGAACTGCAGCTATTCCAGGATTTAAAAGCATATTCATATTAATCAGTGGGATCAGAAGAGAGAGGAAACCCTGGTCATTTTTTTTTTTCATTTGACATGCTCTGAGGAGTACATAACTGCACATGCAAAATTGCCTTAAGCAAGAAAAGTTTCTTCTTATCCAGCAAAATGAATTTTAAACAGTTACCAGGATAACTGATATACTCAATGTACTTTTTTAAAAAAATTATCTAGGTAATTTAAGGGAAATTGGTGATGTTACCTAATTTTCAGAAGTAAGAATAGCTGCAAGACTTTGAATATAGTTCTTGCACATAAGTGGTAATTTTGGGCACCAATCCCAAGCCTAATATAAAGCTATCTGACTTTATGGTCTCTTCCCTCACTTGCCACTAATAAGTAAATTGGCCCTTGGGTTTGGCTATAATATAGAAATGTCACAGAGATCCCAGAATTGTGGCAATTTCCATACTAATAACTGGAATGAGAATAAGAACAGGCCCTTTCGGATGATTCAAAAATATGCTGCAGCACATAAGACTTCAAAGATAGTCTTAACATCCAAGGAAATTAAAAAAGTACATCTTTCCTAACAATAAAAGAAAGGATTTTATTTCACTTAAGCCCTCTCCCAGATGATCAATTTTCTACCACAATAAAAGATGTAAAAAGTTCCAGAATTGTGAACATGTTTAAAAATACCCTCATCCCTGAAGTCTTTAATCCTTTTGTGTCTAAACTGAAATTTTGCTGAACCAATGACCAGAAATTGCCTGATTAATTTTTGTCAAGGAGAGACAGACTCTTTTGTGTCCTTTTCTCCCCAGAATCCATTTTAAAGAAAAGAACCAAATCTTTAAATTTTTGATAGGGCTGTCTGGTGGTTAAATGGAAGACATGTGCATGTCTCAGAATGTCTGTAGTAGATATGCACACTGCCTTTGTATGTGTACACGTACGTATTTGTTCCATGGTTCCCCCAAAACAGAGATCTGCACACACATTCTCTTAGTTGCTGGGGATACACTGTGTTTAAGGACTTGTCTATGAGCTTAATACACTGAAAATGGAGAGAAGAAGGGAGAGCAAGTTTAGAGGGTCTAGTGCTTTAAATTGAAAAGATAAATGGATCAACCTTAATGAAGGTCATAGGCAACCTTGACAAGAACTGTTTGGGTGAAATGGCATGGAAAAAGACTGATTTGAGTGAGTTAAAGAGATAAATGGACAAACATGAATAAATTATAGTTATATCCCAGTGACATGGCTAAATCTCATTAAACATAATGTTAAGGAAGCCAGTCCTGAAAGCACATTAACTATATTATTCCATTTATATAGTTCACAAACAGGCAAAAATAAATCTGTCTTTAGCAATGTCAATTGAGACAGTAAATTATAAAGAAAATTAAAGGAGTAATTATCATACCATCAGAATAGTGATTATATTTAGGGAAGAGGAAGGCATTTAGATTGTAAATAGATATACAGGTTTAGGGACACATTTATGCATTAGTAAAAATGTTCTATTTCTTGATCTAGGTAGAAGTTTAATTGGTGACTTCTTTTGAATGTAAATTGTACACTATATGTTCATTTTTGTATGTAAAATAAAGACAGACAGAATTCTCCTTTCATTCGTAACAGAGTTACTGAAATTTGACTTGGCCTATTGCTTTAACACTGGAGAAGATACAATGATAACTGGACAAATATATATATATATAGACATTGAATAGAGAGTCGCAAAGTGTGGTAATCCTTAAGAGAAGGGAAACACCTGGGTTGAACTCTCCATTTTTTTGGAGATGGGTCCTGAAAACAGCATGGCAGTCTCACTGAAACTGAGATGGTAAAATGGGATAAAAATAATGGAGAGCAAAACCAACAAAAATGAAAGCCAAGTCTGTCAGGTTAAAAAAAGTCTGCAAGTAATGCAACTGTCATCCGGAACAAAAATCAACAACTTATAAATGAGAAAATAATCCAGATTTCCTACAACATATCATTCACAGTATCAAAGATAATTTGACAACTTGACACATAAAAAAGTCATAAAATTCAGCCCATACTCAAGAAAAGAATTCATACAATAAAAGCAGATTCTGAGATGATTCATATTTGAAATCAGTAGATGAGGACTTTAAAAGAGCTTATAAATTAATTTCAGGACCTGAGGGAAAATATGGACATCAAAAATGAACAGATAAGGAATCTACACAAACAAGATGTACAAAAGAACCAAACAGAACTTTATGAATAGAAAAAGACAATATGTATATGAAATTTTACTGAATGAGCTTAATAGCAATTTGAAAAATGCAGAAGAAAGCATAAAGGAACAAGAAAACCAATCAATAGAAATTAGGCAGTCTCAAAAACCGTTCTATTTATCACTTGAAATTCAGGATCATAGGTACAGAATTAGGACAGACAACATTATGGAATATTCTTCAGTCATGTACAGCTTCTGTGATAAAGACAGCTGAGCAGGTAGTTTGATTTAACCAGGATTGCATTTTAGCTTGAAGAATATAAAGAAATGAGGAAGAGGAAAGGGAGTTTGGGGTGGGAAAACAAAATATGGATTATAAAATTTGATAAGATTTAAGATGGTTAAAAATACTAGTAAGAACATGAAAGGTATTAAGGAATATGAAAAAAAAATGCTAGGATTGATGAACCATATGTCCGGGAGATGTCAAAATTGCTTGAGTCAGGCAACTAAAGGAAGTGAGCTAGAAAGTTAGAAAGTACGGGTGAGAGAGTATGAAGAAGAAGATTGAGATTATGGAGAGGTGTAGTTTACAGACCATGAAGGAGTCTAGGAGGCAGCACTATCAAGTAGAACGTTCTGCAATGACAGAGATGTTACATGCTACCTAATATGGTACCCAACTGGTAGTATGTGCCTAATGAGAACTTTAAATATGGAAAGACAATTGAGGGACTGAATTGTTTTTTAAAATTGTGATGATCACTTATGGTTAATGGCTACTGCCTTAGGCAGTGCAGGATATGGTATGACTGTAGAAGTGAGTAGATGAGGCCAGATAGAAAACAAGATTTTATCCAGAAGTCAAAGCCAGAGCATTAGAAAGATCATCTATGTGGTTATTAAAATCACCAATTTTATGGTGTGTGGTCACATATGAGAGAGGGACAATAATCCCGGAGTAGCAATTCAAAGAATGAAGGAAAGTTATCTGGATGAGGGCAATAAGCAAGGTTATGAGTTCTCTAGTCTTTTGGCATGCAATTCAAACCTGGAGAGCCTTAGAGCCTCAAAGTGGTAGTGAGAACAGTGGAAGACACCTTTCTACCTACCGATGCTGAGGTAGGTGGGTTATACTCAAGGAAACAGTCTCTGCTTGTGAGGGCTGCAGGGAAGAGAGGTGTGCCCAGGAGTGAGTTACAGTCCAGAGAGAGTGAGAGACTGAAGGAAATGTTCAAAGATGAGACAGACGTTATTTTCATTATCTGCATGAGGCAGATAATGAAAGGTGAAACAAATTGATCAATATCACAGCGTAAATACATGATAGAACACCTGAAGCTTGATATTTTTATTTTCAGTGCCCATGCCCCTAACCATTGTATTTTACTCTGCATCTAGCACCCACTGCAGTGCATCGAATACCTGGAGCACCTGGTACCTCTTAATTTTTTTTTCAAATTAATGTTCAATGAAATAGCATTCAGAATAGCCATAACTATGACTAAGCATTCAACTCCACTGGCCACATATAATTGCACATAAATTGTGCCTATTTCATGACAATACAGGTGGCGTGAGGTACAGAAAAAGTTTTCTTTATATTTGTTTTTTGTTATTATGTGCAAAAATCCTGTGGACATCATTTTAGTCCCCCTGAGACTACTCCCCCATTTCAAAATACTGAAGTATAGCGTAATTTTATCATTGTGGAGTAAATGTTACTTTCTTCCATAAATTTCATCTCCTGTAGTTTACTTTTCAGCCTGCCCAAATTGTTCACTTAGAGACACTAGGACATAGAGAACAATAATTTCTGACAATTTTAAAGTCACGCATTTTATCCTAAATTTTTATGGATTGTTACAGGTGTAATGCTAGGCTACATTTAATCACATAGAGAATTTGAAAGTCAGCTATTGGAATGCTAATTCACTTCCTTACTAGAAATCAAAAACAGAATGTGAAACTAAATCTTTCTTCTCAAAAGTTACTGGTGGCTTCTGGAGTTCTTTACACTTTCCTCAATTGGCTTGTTCTACTTGCTAACTTCTTAGAACCAAGGTTTAAAAATGTGATTGTTATACATTTATTTACATGTTATATATTTATTTTCTTAAACAAAAGCTTCAGTCATTTGTCTTTTATTATTTTCATTTTTCCCCAGAAGTCTATGTATGTTATTAGTCATACCTATAAGGAGAGAGGTAAGCAAATGAGGGGTGTGGAGTGAAGGTGTTGCTAAGAAAAAGTAGAAGTTAAGAAAGAGTAAAAACACAGAATAACACATGAGAGCAAGAGGACTTGAAAAGATACATCTTAGACGTCCAAGGCATGAAAGAGAATCTGAGAGTAGACATCCTGAGAGAGGATGTGAAAGCTGAGGCAACATCAGAAGAGACAGAAAATAATGACAGCATCCCAGACTGTAAAATGACGAGAAACCAGGGACAGTCACAAACGAATGGGAGTAGCACTGAGTATCTTGGGTGGCCTGGGATGTAGCCAAGGTAGAGGAGGGAAAAAATGGTGGCAGCAAATGGGAAGGAATCCTGACAAACAGCCAGAAACATATAAACCCTAATGGCCGGTGCCAATCATCACCTCCCAGAAATGGCTGATATCAGAACCAAGGACTGGTAGCATGCTTTCGAACAAAAGATCTGATAGTAAATATGAGAGCTCTAAACAAAAAAGTGAACAAGGGGTCTAGTGCTGAGAAATAACGTACAAGGCAGGATTACCCAAAATGTCTCTAAGACCCAGGACCAATGGAAAGCAGGGGTGTTAGGAGGTTGTTTTTATGATGTGCTGGGTGGCTGGAGTTACACAGGCAGGACTGCCTCTCTGAAGATTTAGGGTCCAGTCACCAAGACATCATCAGGTACAGTGTTTATGGAGCTGCAAGGTGTTCGCAGAATTGGACTACATGCTAGGAGAATACAGTAAATATTAGACATGGTCCCTTCTCTAAAACTGACTTGAAAAAGAAAGATTGAATGAAATGAAAAAATAAGGAGTGTATGCTCATTACTGGATGTCTGTAGGTTATTTGTAGAATACCTACCTCCCCTGCGGTGGAAAGTGTTAGTTTTTCTTAAGTAATTTAACAAATAATACATTAAATATTAATATACATAAAATAAGCAACTGTTTTTATATGCACACCATGTGCCTATAGGCGGCTGTGTGGATATGCATACAGAGATGAGAGGCCAGTGTGGAGGGTGAGGCGCACAGGCCGTGGAGCTGCACAGCTTGGTGCACACCCTGGTTCCTCATCTTAGCCAGCCATGTGATGCTGGGCCAGCTCCGTGACTCCTCTGTCCTGGTTTCCTGAGGATATAATACATTATCACGTGTCAGGTCCCTTTCACGCCTACCAGGCACAGGGGAAGTGCTCAGGAAGTGTTGGCTCCTCCTATTGCTATCACAACATCACCGAAGGGCTAGGAAATCTGCTTTTCTGTAAACCACAATCATTTATTTAGGTCCAACAATGATAATAAAAGCGGACGATTTACTGGTGTTATTGAAGGTCCTTGCATAGGAAGTAAAACACAGAATTAAATGTGTACACCCAGAGTAAAATGAAGATGACAGTTTGGTTGATTTGACTTATCAGATTTCATTATTTGGATGCAAGAAACTCACTGAGGTTGCTAAGTCAGTATTTCTGATTTTCTAAACAGATCTACCATGGACTAAATTTGAGGGTGACCCTGAAACTTTTACTTCGCTGGGAGTAAACCACTGGCACCTCATTGAACTGAGCCCTGATATGCTGTGTTCCATGCACAGTTCGGTTTTCACAACTGGAAGGTAATAATGAAATCCCAGCACAGCTCAGGTTTTCATCTAGTCTATCCATTTATGCCTCTCATTGCTAAAGTCTGTTTTATAGGTAGAAGTTTTAATGAACCAAGTGTGTTATCTTCTGATTTTTGTTTCCTGCTTAATAAAAGCGTATTTTACAGAATGTTTTTAAAAATTTGGTTGACACTTTTTTTTTTCGGTTTTTTGCCAGAAATATTTTGCATGATATATTTAACATAATCTTATTAAATAAATCCCTCTAGATGAGGTAGTCATATTTTCTGAAATTGCTCTTTTCATTTCTGTTGGATGCAATCTATCTTTAATGCTTATTATTAATTAGATATTTTTCAGTAAATTTCAGTAAAAAATTCATTCATTCTGACAAAATATATTTGTGTATACAAATATACAAATACAGAGTATTAAAATGACTAAAGTTTTTTTATACAAAATTATAAAACAGAAGTCTGAAACTGCTTTATATTAGTAATCTATCAGTTTTTAAATCAAAGAAACATGGCTAAATAGCTCTGTTATTGTTAACACAGAATTTGACATTAATAAAAGAAGTTTGGGGATAACTTAGGAGGCTCAGGAAAAAAGTCTAATATTTATAATAAAGACTAGAAAATTGTTGAACATAAGCAAGTCATTAAATAACTTTCGCAGCTGAAATTATCTTAGGATTCTGGCTTGTATTTCGGCAAGCTCTGCAGTTTTTCTTTAAGCTATTTAAATAGCTTGCCACAACCCTTCCCTATCTTTTCTTATTGCAATATGTAATAATTCATCTAACATGTCTGTTTTTCAAAACTGAAATATGATTCTTAAAGAACATTTGAAATTAAATAGTAAGAATAATCTTTCAAATCCCTCCATAGTTCCCGAAATATGAAGAAATTTGCCTTTTGAATTGTTATCAATAAGAGGAAAATTTCCTAATATTCCAGCTGTCATAAGTTTTCCTACTAAATTTTTAAGATTAAACAACTGCACAGATGGATCATTTTGAAAAGAAATTATTTCATATTTATTAACAAGAAGGAAATGCGTGCCAAAGTATTTATGGCTAAAATTAGGAGAATTTATCATACGTATTTCTTGCAGGACTGGGTTTGCTACCAAACACACACACACAAGTTCCCCAGTATTTGTGAAATTAGATTGCAACAGACCAAACACCTGAATGATTAGCTCTGTGTTTCCAATTTGCACAGAGAGAATACAAAGTTGTCTTCCTCCCCCAACATTCCCAGTGATTTCAGGCATCTCACTTGCCACTGCCACACCCATGGTTCCTCTGGTTCATTGTCCGCCCAGACCACTGATCTCCGAAAATTCCCTAATACTGACTGTTGTCCAACCACAGAGAATTGCAAAACAAGGACCTGACAGCTCACCCAAGTGAGAAGAACACTCTCCGTGTTTTGCTAAGTTAAAGGGAGATGGTACAATAGGGTAGCTTGAGTCCTGAAGTATAATAGTTTAATGTCTGTGTCTTAAATTAATTCCAAATTTTCTTGGACCACACATCCACATTATAACCTTCCTAAGCCAATTTGTATTTCCTAGAGTACTACGTTGAATGGATTAAGTGGCAGCCACTATGCCAAACCTCAGAAACATCATTATCCTAAAATGATTAAGTCGCATTGCTAAATCCAGTTTATTGCACTGAATTCCTTCTCAGCTACAGTCAGCCTTGTACACTGGGTTTTTTGCTTCTTTCCTTAACCACTATGGCCTCTTCCACCTGCTGTGAACTTGTTATGTCTAAACTTCAATTGTGCACAATACACATGATTTTTCTAATGAAGCCTCTGGCCAGCAATCCAAGTCAGCAATGCAAATAGATAGCAGCATCCACACCTAGATGAGAAGGCTCAGCACTTCCACAGCAGGAAACCCTGCTTCACCTATTTCGACAGTTCTATTATAAAAGATTGTGCCATATTCCATCCGGGCTTCCAAAAATCTCTTCACAAGTTAATAAATATTCAGAACAATTTGAAAATTAAGACTAAATTGGAATCTTTCCTGCATTTTGGAAATTTCATTATAGGTCACGTAAATAATTCATCAAAAGCTTCTGAAATAGTATGAAAATACAGAAAACTAAGGCTCATATAGCAGGCGATCATATGAATTTATTAGAGTTGATTCGAATGGTTTTTTTTCTACTCACATAATAATCTGTCTCTCTGAAACAGAATTATGTACTATTCATGCTTTTAGCAAGTGACCTATAAAATTAACAATCAAATAACCTGTATAGACAGCCTCTAAAATTTACTGTATTTTTATGTGGCATTCTATTTAGTTAATGGAACTCCTGACTTTTCTGACATAACCTCACCTAATTATTAGATGTTACTGGTGGGATTTTCAATAATAAAATGTTAATATTTTGCTTGTATCAAAATTAAAAGCCAAAAAAATCATCAAAATAAGTATAGAAAGATTACAGTATAAATCTCTATGATAACTGTCAAAGTTTCATGTCCATATGGTGGCTTAGTGAATAATAGAGCAATGCTGATGTTTCTGACAAGGATAATAATGATGTGAACCACATATATGTAAATGAGGAGGACAAAATGTCCACACTCTAAATCATTGATATTTGAAGGTCCTTTCCTTGTATTTTACAGCTTATATGCACTGGTGTGCATATATGCATGTAATTTTGTCATACTGCCAAGGTGAAAGGGGAATCAAAAGACTTGGTGATGCATGTGTGTGTGATTTTCCTCTCCTACTGCGCATCATCAAATATTCAAAAGGCAAATAGCATCTCATATCCTTTCAAAAAATCTTACATGATTAACTACTAAGAAGCAGGTTCCACAGCATAAAATTCACAGAAATTGTTATTTTTTAAAGCTAAAAATAATTTTTGAAATGGAAGATTTTAACTGTCACAGAGCAAGCCCCGACTCATTTTTATGAAGACCGGATCTCACATACTCCGGAGGCTTTATAGGAGTCTCCCCACAGTCAGAGCAGCTCAGCAGGTATTAACTTCCCGCTAGGGATTTGATCATTTCTCTTCCCATATGTCTTTTTATAGAAAGGGAAAAACCTCTACTAGATACAAAAGGTTTTAAAGAAAGTACCTTCTCATATATTGAACGTATTTTAAAGGTTTTCATGTGTATATATAAAGCAATTCTATATATGTAAAACTAGTGAACTAAAAATAATATGAAATAAATTCGGAGGAAATTAGACACTGCTGTATGTACTCGTGTCAGGGAACAATATCATTCTCACACGTACGCCTACTGCCTGAGCTTAGCTCTCAGAAAATGCACTTCATTTTGCCATCTTCCAAATGATCAACCTTATTTATTTAGTTTGGGGCAATGGAAGTTTTCTTATTTGTTTGTTTGTATGTATGCATGTATGTATGTATGTATGTATTGGTGTATGTTATCACACCAATACCACTCCACTGGTTTCTAAAAGCAAATGGGTTCAATTCCTTCACCCTAATTAGGAATCAGAGGAAGATGAATCTATAATTCAATAAGAATAAAGTACTGAATTTCTCCTTTGTGTTTGGCAGAGACCAAGATGATAGAAAAGCCTTCCTATAATCCACTTCTGATGAGCCAGCACAATCTCAGATTATTGTGACAGCACAACACTTAAATTCAACACTGTGTGGAACAGTGTCCTTCAAGGCCAAGACCGCTATTCCTTGGGCAAAATAAATCAAACATCATATGATACATTTTAGGGAATTCAAAAGATCCCGGTAGAAAACACCATCTGTTTCCTCGGCCTGACAGAAGTTTATTCTCGCCGTAAGTAATCTGCTGTTGGTTAAGACACTGATGTTTCCGTTAAAACTCATACACATTGAATTATTTTTATGACTAATGTCGAAAAGAAGTGAGCAACAACTGGGCCAGTTCTTGATTAGGGATGATGTAGAAGATGCTGCCTAACTTTCCTGCAGTTCAAGTTAGCATACTATTGGTGTGGACCATCAAGGTCAGCAGTCAGCAACTTTTTCTGTAAAAGGCCAGATAATAAATACTTTCAGCTTTGCATGTGGTCTGCATTACAGTTACTCAACTCTGCTCTTGGAGCGTGCGAGCAGCCATAGACTAAACCAGTCAGTGCGGCTATGTTAGAGTAAAACTTTTTTTTTTTTTTATGGATACTGAAATTTTAATTGCATATAAATTGACTTATCACAAAATAATATTTATTTTTCAACTATTTTAAAATGTGAAAACCATCCTTAGCTTGAGGAGCCTACAATCAGGCAGGCAGATCTGTCTCATGAACAGCAGTTCACAGACCTCCAATCTAGGCCGTGGACACTTCAAAGTTAATACATCTAAAACAGAATGCGTCTCCCATTTTCCCACACCAACAAAAAGCTGTCAACCCGCTAGTTGATGAAGCTCCACATCTCAATAAATGCTATTTGTTTAGTTTCGCATGCCAAAAACCTTATAATTTTGCTTACTTTGTCTCTTTTTCTCTTAAATCTTAAATCCGGCCTGTCAGTTGACGTTAGTTAATAAAATTACAGAGGTTGTGGTGTACGATTCAATAATACGTCGCATGTATATCGCATTGTGTTCACCACCCAAAGTCAAATCTCCTGTCACTATCTATTTTTATTACCAGTTCAAGTGATTTTAATATCTAAGTACTCACTTTGAGAAAGAATGTAATAATTTATCATTACATTATAAATTAATGATGTAAAGTATATATTTAAAGAAAATAAAAATTTGCAACATTATTTCTAAATTAAAACTTTTAAAGACAAGAAATGTTTAGCATTTCAATAGCATAATTAACATTTCTCTGACCAATGTAACAAAGTGCTTCTGCCATGATTAACCAATAATATAATAGAGATTAAGGCCACACTAGACCAAACTACGGGATAGTTTTCTGTTTTTGTTTGTTGGTGGTGGTGGTATTTTAAGAAACTAAGATTAGCAGTTTCATGGAGAACAATAACATCACAATTAATTTTAAAGATCCTGGAAAGCTATATGTTGTGTTTTAGTTTTTGCCTGTTATCAAGCCCAACATTATGGATAAGGTAGCCAAAAAGGAAACCCTTAGCCCTTTCTGCCCTAGATTTCTTCCCTCTTTGGTTGGTCCTTAGAAGTAGAGAAAGAAAAAGAAATCTGAAGTTTTACATAGCTTGGAAAAGGCCATTGACATGAAGTGACTGTTACACTTCACCTTCACTACTTTAGAAACAATTATTTCTGCTTAATGGTTGACAGACCAGAACAAAGCTTACAGTCTAGATGTTCTGGAGTGAGGGGAGGGAATGACAACAAAGAATGCCTGTCAGCAAAAATTTACTAAAATCTTGAAAAGGTGTTTGTTGGGGGAAGGCATCTATTTGGCGTGATAAAAACACACAAGACCTTACAAACTGCCTGCATTGAAAATAGTTTTCTTGCTCTGAAAAGATGCTGAGGGCTTGTATTTATTTTTTACATTAGTTTTTGCTTGTAGAATTGTCATCGAATTTTCCTTGTTAGGAATTTTCCCTCATTCTTTCCATGAAGTCAGTATAACAGGGCAATATCTAACCTTGAGACAGTAAACTTATTTTCCATTTTACTTAATAGAAAATGAAATATTTTTCCAGACTGGGGTTAAAAGTTTAGTTACCATTATAAGAATTTTTAAATTTTAGGGCTGACATTAGTTAATTATATAGGTTTCAGGTGTTCAGTTCAATAATACATCATCTGTATATTGCATTGTTAATAAAAATATTTTAATATTTTGAGAGTAAGAGAACAGCCTTCTTTATGGATCATGTTCTCTTTTTACCATTTTCTACATGAACATTGTTATTTATTGATAGACAATTAAGATTTATGTGTTTTAATATTACTGAATATTGTTCTGTAGTCAATTTAAATTTATACATATGTATTTAAGTTTTTTCAATATTGTATTTTCTAGCAAAAGTTTTTTTAAATAGAAGAAATGAATCTACAGATTAGAAATAGTTTTCTCTTTAGTAACAGCATATGTAAAGCATGCAATCGCCATGTTCCCTATGCAAGGTATATAGAGCTATTGCATGGATCTCTTTACCACACAAGTACTGATCATTTAACGTTGTATAAAATCTAATGTAGAAACTTATCTATGTATTTTATTAAGAACACTATCAAGTGAAAATATTTTGATACCATCAAAAGATCACTGTAGTTCATAACAATTAAAAAACTAGATGAGATTTGGTGGTCTAGATAGAATCGGAATGTGTTTCAACTTGGTTTTATATATACTCACTGAATCACAGTAAGAAGTCTAATTTTCAGAATAAAAATTATATGCAAGATCGTATTGGTAAGATTATATTGAATGCTTGCTAAAATGATCATTTTATCTATGATTAAGGATAAAATAGACAATAAGAACTCTATATCATTCCAATAATTCACATGGTAAAGGATGTGGGCTTTGAATTCAGACAAATGTTATATTTTTGCTCTGTGAAAAAGTGCTTACCATCTATTATGAAACTATTTATTCCTTCTTTCCCTTAACCTAATTATAACAAAATTTGCAGAATGAGTTAATGTATTACAATATTCTTTTTTATCCTGCTATTTTATTAGTAGCAGAAATGCTATAAATACTAAGTATATATGATATATAATACATAGGTAATACAGAATACAGCATAGTATATATTAAGCCTGTGATTAAGTATTAGTGCATTGTAAACTTATAATCTATATGACCTAAGTGTATGTCTCAACATATCCTGTAGTGATCTTCAATTACTGATTTTCATTATTTCTAATAGTAGCATATGATATTCTATTAATGGATACCAGTTATTAAGGAACAACAAAGTGAGGCATAATTTCTTTACAAATTAAATATAGTGAGTTAATAGAACATATTGTTGACATGTGTATTCTAGTCTTAAATGCCATATGATTTTGCTTATATGTGGAATCTAAAGAACAAAATAAACAAAAAAACCCTTATAGATACAGAGAACATTTTGATGGCTGCCAGATGGAAAGGGGGCTGGGAAGGTCGGTGAAAAAGAGGAAGAGATTAAGAAGTACAAACTGGTAATTAAAATAGTCATGGAGATATAAAGCTTAGCATAAGGCATATAGTCAATAATATTGTAATAACTATGTAAGGTATCAGATAGATGCTAGATTTATTGAGTGATCACTTTGTAAATTACATAAATGTCTAATCACTATGTTTTACACTTGGAACTAAAAATATTGTATGCCAATTGTATTTGAAAAATAAAAAATTAAAAATTGTTGACAAAGACAAAATTCTGAATAGCTTTTGATGTTATGTTTCCATCATGACAAGGTCAAATTTTGAAAGATAATTGAAATTGAATTATTTCTCTAGAATAATAGATGAATGGATAAAGATGATGTGGTACATATATGCAATGGAATATTCCTCAACCGTAAGGAAAGATAAAATACTGCCATTTGTAACAACATGGATGGATCTTGAGAACATCACGCTAAGTGAAAAAAGTAAGATGGGTAAAGTTGAGAACTACATGATTTCATTCACATGTGGAATATAAAACAAAGCAACAAGCAAACAAGTAAGACAAACAAAAATTCATAGACACAGACAACAGTTTAGTGGTTACCAGAGTGAAAGGCGGGTGGGAGGGGAGGTGGACAAGGGTAAAGGGGTCAAACACGTGATGACAGAACGAGATTTGACTTTGGGTTGTGAACACAGTGCGACATACAGATAAAACCTACGCAATTTTATTAAGCCATGACACTCCAATACATTTAATAAAGATAAATAAAAGTGATAATTATCTTCTAAAAACAGATAAAGCAAAAATCTGGTCTGGAAAAGTGCTGCTTATTCTTCCTTTTCTAAAATTCTTGAGGTAGTCTGATATTTAATTTTAACCATCGACATGTACTATCTTAAAATAAAATTATTGAAATTAAAGCAATAAACTGCTTTCACCTTATTTATGAAGTATAAGGTCTAAACTCCTGAGATAAAAATCAACTTCTCTGATATTTTTAATTTATACAGTAAAGAGAAGAACACAAAACTAAATAAACTGGTTACCATTTTGTCCACAGCAAACGTGTGATCAATAAGACTCGCTGTGGTTTCATAAAGAGCTAATAATATTAGATTATCCCTGACATCTCATAAACTAGCTTGGGAAATTAAGAGCAAGTACAGTTTATCACATGCCCCCTTTAATCCACACATTGGCTGCTCAAATTGAGAGTTTATGTCAAATACTGAAAAGAATACAGATTACTGCTTGTATACGGCATTGAAAAAGGAGGCAGTAGGACCAATCAGCCACTAGTCCCTATCTCAATGCCTTCTTCAGGAGGAAAGCTGGTGACTGAAATGAGATTAGTGACTCTTCTTAGAGTATAGCTTGACAAAGATGGGGCCCATTTATCAGTTTCTTGTTCATGTATAAGCATGTGATAAATCTTGTCTCATGCTTTATACGACACTACAGTTCCGTCATATGACAGCATTTAATTTTCACCTTTTATGACATCAAAGGTAAGACCCCTTTCTCATCAGCTCACCTATCTTAATGTTGACTTTAGAGTTAGGATTTACTTCTCATTGACACCTTTGCTCCTAACACCTAGTCATTAGAAATTAAGCCTAATTCCTACTGGTTCCATTACTTTGTCTTTTTTTTTAATTAAGACAAACCATAACAACATTTATATGGCTGCTGCTTTCTTTATTTTTCCTGAAGGAAATACCAGTCACTAGAAACTGAGGAATATTGCAGAAGTAAAATGTATTCAGCTTTAAGGTGAAGAGAAAAGGAGATTCAAATGGCAAAGGGTTGGCTCCAACAAAGGCATGCACTGATACCAAAATGCTTTGCGATCCAGTTTTATTGGCACTGATTATGTGCCATGGGCAAATGACTAAATGTGTACGAGTGCAAAGAGTTGACTACTTATAACATCCTAGATTGAAAAAAAAAAGGCAAAAACCCCGATCCTTTACCTGTCTACTGATTATTGCAGCCTTGATGTAAGTGACTGGACTGCTCTCATCCACCACAGCAATGGCTGGAGGGACGGAATGTTCCTCAAACCTCCTGAGCAGTTTTATTAGGTAGTGGCATAATTAGGCAACCATGGCAATGGACGATTTTGAAAAACAAAACAAAACAAAACGAACGAGTGGCAGAAAAAATAACAGAAGGCTTCTATTTGAGGAACTGACTTTCAGGCATACAGTGGGTTTACCGCGTCCTCTAATAGGTGATGACAGAGACTGGCATTAAGTAAGAGTGATTCATAAAACCTGTATGTATTCTCGGAATTTCCATATATTACTAGGGGAAGAAAATCTGGAATCAGAACAGATTTCCCATTCTAGAGTGATGTATTGTCTCAAAATCACTTAATATTTTAAAAAATATTATCTTTTTAGTACTATACCACAAAAGTGAAATGAGACATATTGGTTATATTATCAAATGATTGCAGTTTATAAATATATTTGGTATATGTCTTGCCATCCTCTTCCGTCTAGGCAAGACAATCATAAATAGAACTTTCAGAACTCTAACAACATACTTAAGTCATATTATGTTTTTAGTAGAATTGATAGACTACATCTGAATTTTGTAAAATTGTATATATAATAATCTATTGAATGTTTGCTTAAATGATTATTCTAGGCATGATTTGGGATAACAGACAACAGGAACTTTACATCTTTATATATTTATAATATAGTTGCAGTGGAATAATATTTTGATAGATTAGGCAATGTGTTTTATTTTTTTTCCACTTGGGTAGGCTCTGGGGCTTTCTCTTTGTTGTTCACTTATGAAAGTGTGAAAACTTCAGAAAAATGAAACAAAAACATCACATTTTGACTTTTGAAATTCAAAAGCCTAGGTCTCAAGAGAATAAAATAGCTTCAAGAATGAATGACAGATTTACATTATGACAAGGAGCATGATATTCTGCTCAAAACTCCCAACATCCAGATACAAGACAGAATTTCCTTGGACTAGAAGAGCAGAGGAAAAGGTAGGGAAAGAAGGGAATGGATACATGGCGTGGATCCTGGAGAAAGCAGGGCTCTGCCTTTGCAGCATTGTCCAGAGGAAGTGAAGATGATGGAAACACTGGATATGCTCCATAGGGCAAGAGGAGTGATGAGGTGATCCTAGTAGAAAGGAAACTTGTGTCTTCTTTCCAGGTAAAGTGTAGGGGGCAGCAACATGCTGTTTCCTCTACTCTTGATAGCTGTACAAAAGCAGTTAATGGTCAAAAAAAAAAAAAAAAAGCCTTATGGCCAAATTATATCACATAAAAGGGGGTAGGTGTCATAGGTTCACAAGGAGCAATAGACTTAGATAAACATACAGTCAGCATAATGAGGTCCTCAGTCCTGATGCATGCAAGGCCCTGAATGCTGCTGGCAACCACACACAGGCCCTAAGAAGCTTCAGACCTTCCCTAGTAGGCCCTCAAAGGAGACTACAGCCCTGGAACAAGAGACTGCTAAGAAATAGTCTTCATGGATTAAAAACCAGGGGAAAACAAAGACATCTCAGTTCCTTCTGCAGCAGCTTTATGGACTTCTGGAACATATGGAACTCTCCTAGTGATGCTGCGGAATAACAAAAGTACCCCAGAAATCAGAAGCAACTCCAGGGAAAATGAGGTAGGGCTCTGAATTGATGAAAACAGCTTTAACTACCCTGTGACATAGAGTCATAATAGTGATTTAACTGTTAGAAAACAATATTTTCTGCAACTTTGACCTTTTATTTTCTATTAAATGGTAAGATTCTCAGAGATGCGGATCCATCCAGGACCCCTACCACACTGAATGTAGACCATCAGCCGCACCGCGGACTAACCAGCTGCCCACGAAAAGAGTTAGGCCTCACGCATCTTAGGAAGGACTCGTCATCTTGTGAGATATCTGATTTAAGACAGTAATATCTGATTTTAGGATCAGTAAGCTTAAAATTAGAATAATTTAAAAGTCTTAAAAGAGAATAAATTCAGCCCTTTATGTTTGTTAACAAAAATAGAGTAAGGCACAGAAGAGGATGTTTAAAGGCCTCGTTGGATTCTGAATTTCTAAGAACACAACCACATTTTAAATAGAAAAGCCATGCTAGCAGTATCAGGACTAGAAAGATAACATTTACCAGTCAAACTTGCTCAGCCTTCGTTCTGTCCAAAAGTAAAAGCCTGGGGCACTGGCAAAGAAAATGTAAGAAAAGGAGCCAACTGGGCTCTGATTCAAGATCACCGAGGTCACTTTTCAACTCTTCTGTGACAGCCACCAAAGGCACAAGCATACTCCTTTTTATTGGCATTTAGAAAAATAGGTCCTTAGAGGTTCAGCCCATTTAGAGAACTTACAGTGAGTAATGTGAAAGTTAAGGTGGACTTAGGGGATGCCCTCCAAACCACAGAGGGATCAAAGAGTCGAGCTAAGCTTCTCTAAGAGAAACTAGTCTCTCCAGCCTTTCTCCTCTTTATCTGGCCACATAAAACTCTTACAAGCAAGAGGAAAAGGCTACAGTTTCCATGAGAGAATCTACTGCTTAACAAAGAATTTGCCTACCACACCATTCTCCTCTCCATCTCTTAGATTTAAATAATCCACAGAACAAATAAATGTATTAAAACAGGTTTTGACAGGTGAAATAATGGACATAATCTAACAAAAGAAATTTTAAAAAATAATTTTAAATTTTATACTACAACAAAAGATACTTTATTGCATGAGAGAAATGCACCTTAATAGTTAGAACAACAACAAAAACTAAACATTTTGTTCCTTGTAAGATCAGTAAGTCAAATGCATCATGTAGTTGCCATAAAGCTAATGTGATTTTAGAATGCATCGATATAAATGCAATGTCCACCACCACCAGCAAGAAAGGAGATGATTCGTCTGTCCTTCAACTCTTCAGTACAATATTGTTTTGGACTTTAAGCCAAATTTTAAGAAAAACTCTTGACAAACTAGAATGCCTATATGAGAGGATAGTACTGAGCTAAAGAAACTAAGACAACTTTTTGAATAATTGTTGAATTACAATTTTCACATAAAAACTGGAACACCAGAACTGAGTGTAAAAAAAAAAAAAAACCCACAATATTTATTGGTTTGCGAATGTCTATCATAGAAATACACAAAGTATATTTTACTAAAGGCAGAAATTATGAAGAGAAAGTTAGGCTATGTTTTTGTTAAAGCTTGCAAATCTGTGGCACAGTCACAAATGTGCAGTGTTGGATGCATGTCTGCGTGCATCCATATTAAGCAGTGTCAACCAGAATATGAGTGATTAGGTAATATAGCCAAATGTAGAGAAGTTTCTACATTTCGAAGACTAAGAAGGCTACAGGTTGAAGATGTAAAATACCTCATCAATACTGGCTACGTTAACTCCTTTGGATATTATAGCTCATATTTCATTACCTGGTTCCAGTCTCACAACTGGCATAAAATAATGCTGCTTTTAAAATAATGCTGCAAGTTATACCAATGGGTGTGTTGGGAATCCATTAGTACCTTCTGGTGTACAAATTTTAGCAACAGTAATTCGATAGAAAATGGATAAAATGATATAGTACTTATCACTATGAAAATAATATTCCTTACAAGCACAATGGCATCAACCAACTGGAGTGCACTTACTCCTGCTACTGCAATTAGATTCATGGTCATCCAATGTCAACGACACATTTCTAATAAGATATCGAAACATATACATATGCTTCTAATATCTTTTATAATTATGTTTTATAGAGTGTTATATGATTAAGGATATTGTCTTGTCATTTACACCTATTGTTTCAAATGGCCTAAAGGTAGATACCATTGAATGATGGGGAGCTAATAAGCTGAGCATTGAAGCCAATTACTAAAAGATAGGCTTTCATATTATGTTCAAAGAGAACTCAGGAAATGGTTGTCAGTGTATAGAACCAATTGCAAACTACTAGGATGTTTCCTTTTACGTGGTAGCTTTTATCCTTTTTAAGGAAAGTAGATACATTTAAAATACATATACATCTTGTTAAAAGAAATAATAGAAACATGTGCAAACTAAAAAGGTAGCGAAAAAAAGAGGTGAATAATTCTATCTTAGTGGAGTAAAATGGGCCTTTTCAAGAGTGAAAGAAAGCATCTTAGGAGAGACAACTTTAAAGCCATTTTATTTTAGTTTATTATTCAAGTTGGATTTTAACTAGTGTATAGTAATTCGACAGCCAATTAAGGAGAAGCAGCATTCCCGCATTGTGTAACATCGCTAAGCATTAAGCAGTCAAAGCAACGGCGGGGGGGGGGGGGGGGGGGGGATGGGTGGAGGGGGGTGGCAGGAGCAGGGATCCTGTCACGAGGGGATGTCTGCATTCTACTGAGGAGCTTGAAGAGGCCATTCATAGGCTAAAAGCAAGGTACTAACAGGTCAACGTTGCCTTTTAGAAAGTGAGCTATCAGAAATGTATGGATAATGGATTGAAGTAAGAATTCATAGGCAAGGGAAACACTTGATAGATTATTGAAATTATCTGAATGAATGAGGGCAAGGGATGGGGAGAGAAAGCAATAGTACTAAAGGAAAATAATGGATTTAAAAGCTGTTTGGAAGGTAAAGTCTGTGTCATTTAATGATTTATTAGATGTTGGTAATAGGGGAGATGGAGTAATTGAATATGATACATTATCCTCTCAAAGGATACTGTGCCGCTAATTAATTTGAGGAAGCAGGTATAATTGTAGGTTTTAGAGAGATAATAAAATTACCTTGGAATATGGTCAGTCTCAAGTATCCAGGAGACATCTAGGTGAAGGTATCTATTAAGAAAATCCATATATTTATTCTCTAAAATTGGTGCAGAGAACCTTTCCTTTAATAATACATGCCCCAGTTTATTTTTTAGGGCAAGTATAACTGGACTTCTGTGGGATGATTCCATGCTCATTTCAGATAAAATTTCAGTACATACAAATTAATTTTTCTTTAAACATTTTAAACATTAGTCACATTGATATATAGTTACTTTATGAAGTCAAAATGCATATAAATATTTGAACTATAAAAGTTTAATTGAATACTAAATACTTTTTTGTCTGGTAAATACCTTTAATGTGAAACAAAAAAAAATTATAAATGGAAAAAGATCTTTTTCTATGCTTTCTTATAAAATATTTTTCAGTTTATTCAGAACTTTAGTTCTGGATAAAGTTCATTGAAGATGATTGATTGAAAAACCCTTCTTGTAAATACAAAATTTGGAGTTCAAAAGCTCTATTTTTAATATGTGTTTTATTATTGTATTTATAATTGTAGACAGTTTTTATCCAGTGTTTTTTACATAAGGTGTTAGAAGGCCAGAATTAATAATCCTAGCTTATTTAATAGTTTTTGAAACTCCCCAAATAAAGATTCTTGTTGTCCATCTATGCTGTAATCCAGGCCTGTGTCTTGAAAGATAATTCTTTATGAGAATTATGTCACAGATAGTATTCATACAGGGTCTTTTATAATCCTGCTTTTGTTGACCATGCATAGCTAACATAATTTTCTGCCATCACACTAGGAAGATAGATATATATGAATAAATGGTCATAGACATACTAATTGACTATTTAAAAAAAATTTAAATACCTCTTTTTTTTCCAAAGACTAGGAAGGAATAAGCTGCACTTTAATCCACTCAGCTGCTGTATTTTATTTAGTTAGAAAAATCTAGATATGTAAGGTATATGGATCATTCCATTTGCTATCATGAGGAGTTGAGAGAAGGGAGGAAAAAAAAACCCCATGGATTGTTTCTATATAATTGAATATCTTTTAAACACCCTGAGCCCTTAAAGTCAAATCTATTGATTTGGGAGACTCAAATCTTCCATTTACTAGCTGTGTGACCCTATTTAACCTTACTAAGTCTCAGTTTCCTTATCTGTAAATAGAGGAGAATACCATTTACTCACAGGGTTTATATGTATGTGTGGGGGCGGGGGGTATGGGTGTGTGTGTGTATAGATTATTAGGGTAACATATTCAAATTAGTTTCCACAGTTTATTTCTTTATAAGTAAGGTTTAAAGGCATGCATTAACTGCTATTCCTTTCTTTTACCCCTTTTATTCAAATCTATTTTACCTCTCTAGTTCAAAACTCCTCTCCTCCTCTAAGTTATTTAGTCAATCATTGAGAATTATTTTCCCATAGGTGTTTTCCTGCAATAAAGACTTTATTACCATAAGGTGATGCCAATTCCTTCTACCCACCACTTCAGGATTTTTTAACAAAATGAAAAGTTTTACCATCTCATTATGTCATTTAAAAATACTGTCTCTTTTAAGGAAGACCAAACTTTCAAATATTATAACTTACCTCAGCTAAAATCTGTAATATTTATTTTAAAATAAACAATAAATGTTTCAAATAAAATTACCTTATATGCCAATGACACTGGTGATTGACATTGTTTATCCTACAGATAAGTGTTTCATCTTAAACCTATTATGTGCTAGTCACTGAGCTAGGCTTTTGGAGAGATACAAATATAAGTCAGAATGGCACTGCCCTCAAGTAAATACAAGTGCATAGGGAAGATAAGTCACAGAACACAAGGTAGAGACAAAGTAAGACGAAAGCAGTAGAAATTATTATAGTATACAATTAACCAACTCGAAAAAAGTGTGCGTGCAACACACGTTTCTTCCTTCTTGGCAAAATCTTGCTCACTTGATCATATTTTACATGGACAAACGTCCAGGGGATGGGACATCTCCAACTCCAGGTGGTGAATCGGTATTGCTTTAAACTCTTCAGTGGTATCATTTTCCTTATAGGAGTTTGATTCAGCATGGACGTTAAACTTTATTCTGTCCAGAAACCTGAAGAGCTTCAAAGAAATGTTTTATTTTCTAATAAAAATAGAACCCAAGTAAAAAGTCATCCAAATACATATAATTTTTAGATATTGTTTTTTCTCTATATGACACTTAAGGTGATATAGTCTTCCTGCAATTTGAGAGGCGATAACATCAACACACTGGAATTTTCCAAGTGGAAATATTGAAAGATTCTGGATCCTACATGATATTCAGCTTCTGAACTAACCCTGGAAATGTCCTGCCTCTATACTTCATATGGTGAGTTGAATAACAAATTTACTGTTTAAGCAACTTGAAACTGAGTTTCTATTTATCATACTCAAAAATGATCAATTCAAAAGTTATATAGTTACAGAAATAATGTACAGTTTCCAATTGGCTTAATAATTGTGATATTTAAACTAAGCTAGAGGTACTTATCATTAAGAACAAGGTAGAAAATGGACAGATCTGTTTTTCAAACAGCATAAACACCGTGGCCAATTACTGATACAAAAATTCAAGTAAAATTAGAGGAGTAACTTTTAGTTAACTATAGATTTACATAGATATGCAATATATATATAGAAAGATAAACAATGACAGGAATGAAGAGAGAGAACAAAGATGAAAACTTTCATAGATTTACAGAGAAGTCACACCATCTATGCACTCAATTTTTAGAAAGATATCTTCTTTGGACTTTGTTTACAGGTATCCTTTTACTTTCACTGTATCGAATTTGTCCCTAAGTATGGCCTATATCAAGATCCTGAGCCAGAGTGATGGCATTCTGCATTATAGTATTTCTGTGTATATTTCTATATATTACCCTTGTATCTAACAATGTCTTTAAACTTTGCTAACTTTTAATAATCTTTAATAGATTAGTGGCAGTGATATGCCCCTATATTAATCAAGGAAGTTAAACTTTGACCTCAGTTGAGTTTGCTGTAAATGCTTTATGTGATTTCCTCACATCAAAAAATCTGTCTCAAATACTGTCCATCAATGTCAGATATTCAGATAGAAATTTTACTTCATCTACACTGACTTGAATCTCGCTATTGGTCTTGACCTCATTTTCTACTCGGCCCTGCCCCTCATGGCTGTTGCCATCTGAAATTGATTTTCGTTGTGAACATACTTTCTATGTCATTCCATATCTTACCTGGAAACAGGCTGAACTATAGTTGTCTCTTATTCTTACTTGGAAAAAGAGGAATGAAGCAATTTTTAAAATTGTATTAAAGGCATGTTATCAAATAATGTTTACTTACATGTTAACTTTATGAAGTCTTAAAAAGTAATACTATTCTCTAAATTAACTGGAAAAGGCAGAATGATTCAGTCCTATTACAGAGTATTAATGTTGTTCACTTCTGCAGTTTCTAAGAAGGTGGCTGCAACTCAACATGTTTTCCTATCCCCCCCCAAAATATAACATAGGTTGCATAAATATTATGCTTACATGAGAGAAAGCATACAATTTATGTATACTGACAAGATCACAAAAGGCAGTGATGAAATTAGAAGATAGAACTTATTGCTCTAACTTAGCAACCCTAAGTACAAGTTCAAGTGTTTTACCAAAAGAAAACAAAATATTAAGTGAATAAAAGAAAGCAGCAATAAAAATCTCAAACTGGATATAAGAAATCACCAGCCATGTCCCTCACTGTGACAATATGCAGCACCTATGACACTCTGACTTTTATTTGTTTTTCTAGGGAAGGATTATTAGTTTTTACTAAACTCTTAATTAAATAGTGGCCTTTTAATGATTAAGAACTATTCATAAGTGTCCCTGAAAGAATATGAATTCAAAGCTGCCAATAGGTCAACAAAGAGGACTGAGAACTGACCACTGGACTTCACAGTGTGTAAGTCACTGCTTATCTTAACCTTAACTTGCATAGAGCGGTGTAAAGGGAGAATTGAATGATAGAAAACAATTAGCAACAGCTGATATAGTCAACTCATTGGAAGAGTTTTGCTATAAAAGCAAGAAGAAAAGTCAGAAGCATCAAGAATTTTTTTTTTTTTTAGGCAAGGTAACCCTTGGTTGATCTCACAGATTGCAAGGACCTTGTCAGTTTATAACCCCTTGTTTTTTTATTTTTTATGCCCACAGCACCTGGTCTTCCTAAGTGGTCTCCCATCCAAGTACTAACCAGGCCTGACCCTGCTTAGCTTCTGAGATCAGATGGGATTGGGCTTGTTCAGGGTGGCATGGCCATAGACAAGAATACATTTTTTTAATGAAAGAAATAAGAGCATGTTTGACACTGATTAAGTGAAAAAGGACACTTTGATGCATCAGGAGAGAGGAGCATTCCTGAAATATGTTCTTAAGTAGGCTAGAGGGGACAGGATCTAGTACACTAGGGATGTGGGGGATGGGGCTAAGATGATATTACAGACAGTTCATTTGTACTAAGAATCCAGAAGCTATGACAACAGATGAGCTTACATCTGCAGAAATGATAGCAACGGCTTGTAGAAATGCTCTCCTGATTGCTTCCATTTTCTTAGTGGAATAATAGGCAAGGTCATTAGCTGCAACCGAGAATGTTGGCGGAAGAGTTAGAAGTTTGAGGACAGGCCAGATATGAAAGAGTTCTCTTTTGGACGAGACTAGACAGGTAATCAAGGCAATTCATGCAGAGCTTTGAAGGCCCTGGCAAGGTATTTGTTTTATTTAGAGTGTAACTGAAAACTATGTTTATAATCAACCTTTCCTTAAAATTGTCTACTTAAATTGTTCTATTCATTCCCGAGAGATTTTTTTTTTTTTTGTCTATGTCGTATAATTTTTGACATTTCATTTTACATAGATAGGTAGGTAGACAGAGACATACAAATGGCATGGGGATAGGGAGGGAGGGAAAAAGGAGAGAGAGAGAGGGAGAGAAGAAAAGAGAGAATGAGAAACAGTGAAAATGAATGAGAAAGTGAACAAGAGATACAGCATATCTATGCAGAATATATGTGTTTGTGATGTTCTTAATGAGTTTCTTTTTCTAAATTTTATCTTACCAGTAAGATTAAAAACTTTCTTCAAAAGAAACTGTGCTTTGATTTTTCTTTTACATAGCAGATTTCTTAAATATATTTGTTGGATTTAATAGAGAGTCTATAAAATCCAAGTCCTTAAAAATTCACCCAGTCACAAACACTTGAGACATGGCTAGCTCCTTTATCTGGCAGATATTCTGAAAACTTCAGGACTTACAGAATCGTTGTCTGAATGTTAATAATGCTTTCAAAGTTGGAAATACAGGTATTTTTTTTTTTTCAGATTAGGTTATTATGAATCCAGTTCACCTATCTAATCAAATTTCCCAGGCTGCACCCAAAGAATTGTATTTTTTAAAAAAAAAACAACAAAGCAAAGGCAACATCAGCTGCCATCTACTTGCTTCATAGGACTGTTATATGAACTAATGAGCTAATTCTTGTAAATGACTTTAGTTCCTCAGAGATAAGTGCTCAATAAAGACAAAACGATATTACTATTATCTGGAGACCACGGCTCTGTGTCTCTACACTCCTGGTTAGGGAGGTATCAGTTGCACACAGGCATCTGCTTCTGTGAATTGGTACGCATGCCAAGATTTAGATGCACATTTTCACTAATACAGTCCTTCGTAGCTTGCACACGCTGCCTCTCATTTAGATTATGCGTACCAGCATTCAACAAGGGAGTTCTGGGTCCAAGGAGACTTTGTCTAATGATAGGAAACAATATTTAATTAAAATGTCCATCTTCATGAATTTTAAACTAAAGTGAAAACTTCAACTTGCTAGATAAGTCTTTGAAGATGTATTTTTTATTCTGTTGGCCCCCATTTAATGATACCTTCTCATTGCCAAGATCTTGACATTATCCCCTGATCCCATGACCTGACTCCACTAATTCCTAAATCTTTCCTTATAAGTAAGATAAGAGAAACAATTTCTAACTCCTAAAGTTATGATAAATACAATGCATCTTGCCTGTGTCCTGTCTTGTAGTATGCACCAACAAAATGATAGATCTCTCTAAATCATCACTTGTTCCTTGGCTAATCATTCATGGAATCTTATACATATAATTTTTTGTGTTTGTAACATTTATAAACATGTGTTAGATAAAAAAAACACTAACTGCTTAATGATTTCCATGCCATTTGTTTTTATATTCCTAGTATCTAACACATTGTATCCTGATAGACCACATTCTGAGCCGAAAATAAATCTCAATAAAATTATAATGATTGAAATCATATGTGTCCTCTTAACATAAAAGAATTAAATTAGAATACCAGAAACATATCTAGAAAATCTCCAAGCATTTGAAAATTAAATAACATGCCTCTAAATAGTCCATTGATCAAAGAGGAAAAAGAGAATTAGAATTTTGAACTGAAAGACAATGAAAACACATATCAAAATTTGTGGTCTATCCTCTTGGATTTAAATGGCCAAATTGATAGAAAAATTAGCTTCTATTTACTCATTATAAATAAAACTTAAGACCAATCTAATGAATTTTTGGATCTTAAATATGCCAATAATCATTCCCACAGTCTGCCCAATACAGCTGGGTTCCTGGAACAAGGCTGTACACCATGAGTATCAATATATTTGGAATTCCACTCAGTAACCATCTGCATAACTAGAGACTATTTGACTAGTGTAGTCCTTTATTCCTGTGATGGTATAAACTTCCTTAGAATATAGGTCACTTTTAGATACTTAAAATAAAAATCCCTATTTGAAGGATAAAGACATTTGAAGATGAAGAGTTTTTGTATCACTATATGTCAGGGATGAATAGCTTTAGTTCATTCAGTGTATGTGCAAGGATATAGGTGAAAATCTGACCTTTTTTATTCTGCCTGAATTCAAAGCACCACTATTTACTTTAGGATTTATCTTAGAGCTATAAGTGTGTCCTCTGGAAAAGTTTGCAACAGGGGCTACAAGATCAAAAAGAACAAAAAGTTCAATCTTAATTTTTGTTTTGATAGGTCAAGTCAGAGAAACCACAAGTTACTAAAAATTTTGAGTGTTTAGTTAATATATTTACTGATGACCTGCTTTGTGATATTAAAAAAAAAATTGTTTTCCTTTTAATAGTTAAAATTTTATGGAATATATTCAGGAGGGGGGGAGAGAGAGGGTGTGTGTGTGTGCGTGTGGTATTTCTGCACATTAGGTAGATGCTGTGATAGTCATATGCATGAGAGCTCACAATAAAAGTACATTGACAAGTAACCTAACCACACTTGTGTGTATGTTTAGGATGAGAGGTAAGTGAGTTTGGAAAAAATCTAATTTTGATGAGAGTGTTCTAGGCAGAGAAAATTCATGGAGTAAAGGAACATAAATAAGATACTGGTGTAATTTAAATTTAGACAAATATGCAAGAAAATAAGTCAGAAACTGTTCATAGGTGGCTTTTTCTTTCCTGGTAAATTAAATTTTATTCCATAAGGAGTTAGAGTTTGTTTTCAGAGGGGATTAGTCAATGAGGACAGTAAGGAAACAGGAGCCAGCATGCAAGAATAGGTAAATTATAATCAAGTAAATAAGTGACAGATTTTTGTTTTAGATAGGTATTTGAGAAAAATACTGAAGCAGAAAAGACAGATTACAGCTCAAGCAAGAATCTAACTGAGAGAAGATAATTAAGATGGAATTAAGACAGTAACAGTAGCAATAAGTAAAAGGTGACAAAATAGAAAAAGCAATTAAGAGGTAAAAACAAACAGGCTTGATAACTCATGGCCATAGGTAACATGAAATATGCCAAATCATCCCTAAATTTAACATCTGGGCATTGATAACAAAGTAGATGCTGGTAGTCTTCGTTTACATATAGAACCTGTCTCTTCCACTACATCAGAACAAGAATTGTGTATGGTTTTGCTCATTGCTTTATCCCTACTGACTAGTCTGGCTCAAAGTGAGTTCTCAAGAAAAAATGCATTGAAAGAAACATAAAAGTAGCATATTAAGAATGGAAAGTAAATGATTCAACTTTAACTTGAGAATGATATACCTGTGAAACATTAAGCATAAACAACTGCAATTAAGTGAGAAATTGATTTCTATTCATGTGACAGAAAGACTAAGTAAGTTAGTTATTGGGGAGTATTTTGTAGATATCCATATTAGCATGCCTCCACTCTAACAGTTGTAGAAGTCGGGGCAAAAATATAAATGGAACTCCATATACCATGGATCTAAATATTTCAAAGTAATAAAATTAAGCTAATGCATTGTTTAAAAGAGTAGGTGCTAGCCTCTTAGGTTGACAAAATAATATGACAGATTTGATCATAGAATTCTCAGAAACAGAATTTCCATTCTTTGTTTATAGGTAATATAACAGAACCTACACAAATCGGAAAGGCCATCTTTCAAGTGTACTTCTATAAGTTCATTAAGTATTTATAGTAAAACCTGATATAAGCTGGGTAGTGCACAATTATTGCCTATTTTCTCAGCTCCAGCATTGTAAAGCAGTTCTGCTGTATCTGACTTTGTTAAACAATTTTCAGAGAAAACTTGCACATAAATTCATCCCAACAAAGAGTCTGTGCTAATAAATGCTGAAGAAAGGGGAGAATGTTAAGAAACAAACAAGCCACTACTTCTCAATTTCACCAAGACCTCTTTCGAGAGAATTCAGCAGATGATAAAAAATGAGAAATAAAATTACTGTGGCAAAGACAAGTTGCCTTGTGTATTGGGAGGAGAAAAACAGAAAGAAGGATCACATCACTTGGGTAAATAAATTTTCACATTTCCAAGAAACAGATACAGGTAATTCCACAGGAATAAGTGATTTTAGAAGTCCATCAGGCCTAATGGGCCGAACCTCTATAAGAATCAACAGAAATGCAAAGAAAATCATTTCAGTCCTTGCATTATGGGAGTAAACGGTACAAATAGAACAGGAGGAAAAAAGAAAATTGTAAAGATGGAACATCTGTCCTGAGACCTAAATAAGCCACTGACAGATGAAGAAATTCACTTTAACCTGAGCATGAGGGAACTAAGTGCTAAATAGAAAAGAAGCAAAGAGGACAGACATTTTTAAATTAGTGCATCAGGGAACAAAAGAAAGCATAGTCCGCAATAACGTGTGGATACCACAGACTCAAGCTTATAAATAGCTAATGTACAGGGACAAAGAATATATAAATATAAAACAATTCCATTCTGAGGAGAGTATTTATGGAGTGAAGAAATTATGCATGCACTAGGAGTAGCATCAACTCAATGTACATAGAAATGGTTTAGCTATCGTGTCCTCAAATCGTCTCTTTTTACTGTCCATAATACAAACACTAGAATTGCATTCTATTTGATTTTTATGATTTAGGTTTATGATTCCCACCCCATCAATCTAGATAAAAACAAGGAGGCAATAACCCAAACTGTGTCAGATATACCAAGACCACCACCACTCCCAAGCATTTACACAGTTTTGTCTTTCTCGTCCAGAAAACACAATTGTAGAGGAGCTTGAAAATCCTCATTAGCTCCAGAGGAATTCTCCTTTGGGCACAGTGAGGTTCCAGGATGTGACAGTTAAGAGCCTTCTGTTTTACAAAGACTTCCTCTTATGTCACCTCATCTCCGCTGACACAAGTCCTCCAAGGCAGCGACCACCCTTTCTTGTATGTTAACCACATTTGCCCATCCCAATCACTCTTCATTTCACGTGACTTCTCTCTCTATTCAATTTACCCCCATCTCATCTCTAATGAGATGCCCATTCCTGCCTGATCTCCCACGACTCCTGGGGCTCTGTGTACCTACCTTCTCAGTGTTTCTGGTTCATTGGTGACTTTGTTCTATTCCAATTTTACATGCCTTACCCTCACCACAACCACCACTTTGGTAAATAACACAGCTTTGTAGCATCACCACTTCTCAGTAAGTTTACTCACTTATCACTATCGGGTACCCTGGAGCATTTTGCCAGCTAACAGCCCTGAGACGGCTACTGGCAACTGGATGGGGAACGTTGCCTGGGGCTTTTGGTGCATGGACAGACTGTATGTTAGGATTCAGATAACAATGACCAAGAATCTGGGAGCCGAACCTCTCCACTCAGAAACGTCATTTCAGTGGCAACATCAATTCCTTAATGTCGTTTTGCAATTGTTCTCAATACGGTGTTGAAAATATCACATTCACAGATGATTCCATTCTCTCCTTCACTTAAAAATCTATTTTTCAGCAGCACAAAAGAAATATAATTTCAGAATTAAAGACTTCTTTCTATTGCTGGAAACTGTACAATGAACTACAGCCATACATCACTTAACGGCAGGGATACGTTCTGAGAAAGGCATCACTGAGTGATTTCCTCTTTGTACCGATGTCATGGAATGCACTTACACAAACCTAGATGGTGCCGCCTACTATAAGTGCTTTTATGTGACTGCCAGAGCAGTAGATTTGTTTACACCAGCATCAGCATGAACACATGAGTAATGCATTATGACATCGCTAACAGATAGGACTTTTTCGGCTCCATTATAATCTCATGAGACCATCATTAATACGCTATTTCTCATTGACCAAAATGTCATTATGTGGCACATGGCTGTATTTGGAACTATATGTGGAATAATTTTGGTGCTAGAGGTACTGGAAACCCTTTCTCTGAAATATGCAAGTAACCCATGCAAAATCTATTCAACAGCAACTCTGTAGTCCTGTTTCTAATTCTCCATTACTCTTAGAACCTGTATTGTAGTAAGTTATGATTGGGTGTGATTTATAAGAATATTTATGAGTCTTATTTCTATGGCAGACAATTTCTCTACTAAGGAAGTATAGCTCATATGCCCAAATTATAAGATTCCTTTGACCTGGTCCCTCCCACCACTGCCCAGACTGCCACCTTGTGAACATGGGCTTTTCTGCTTCCCTAGGAACGGCTTGTACTGGATTCCCTCAACTCAGAGAAGGTTGGAGTTAGATAAACTGAGATGGCAGAAGGAGACAGTACAAAACCAAGAATGAGTATCACAGAGGTAGATGCATGCACCTCAAAACAAACAAACAAAAACAAAACAAACAAACAAAAACACCAAAAAGGCTAAAGTTCAGATTCTATGGAAATATGACTAGTAAGTAGGAAAAGTTGTTAACAACTACTGGCTGGAAGTATAGATTCAATGAATGATATAGAGTTGATTCTCTGTCAAGAAAATCACATAACTTGAAAGGCTCTTTACAGTAGTTACAAACAACGTAAGTTTTTAAAAATACCTCAGAATGTGATCTTAGAACAAAGCATGTAAGGTGTCTGTTAGTTCAGAGCATATAAAAGAGAGCCAGAACTGTGAAGTTACAAGAATACCGGACTCAGCTCACAGGATATCAATCCTACACTTTGTTCTCCTGCTTAAATAGTTGCGGTACATTTGGCAATTTGCTCAACAGGGACTTTGTTACATGCGAATAATCCTATGCATTAATAGTTTTCAGAACTTTAATAAGAATAAAATTAGCCACTGATGGGATAACATTGCAAGAAATGTGAAGTACCCTATACATCAATATTTTAATTACTTGAGAAAATAAAGTTTGTCCATATCAGTTTCAAATTATTGTAATACAGGACCACTGTGATATGCCCTTATCAATACTGCAACAAGAACTGTTTTTAGATTCAAACCCAATCAAGCTTTCATCTCAAGGGAAAGGATGATTCCTCATTAAAATGGAATTTCCTTGGCTGAGTTATTCTCCAGAGAGGCAGTCTTCTTTTTATTATGGGCATATATTACAGTAGAGTCCAGAAAATTTTATTCTTGGAAAAAAAGACTGAAATCTTACTTATATATGTACTAGAGAAAGTGAGAAGTACAGTCTCCACTTGCATATTACAAAATCTTACATCCTGAGAATTCTGAGAATCCAAAGTCTCATCCTGGACCCACACAAAAAATACTTCTTTCGAGACATAGTATTAACCAGGATTTCACACAGGATCACTGAACCTTCTATACATAAACAATCCAGTACTACAGTTGATAGATATTAATCTCATAAATTCAAGTATTTCTTCATGTTCATGGATACTATGCTAAGAATGATGCTACCATTTTTATTTTATTGCATTTTTTCTTTTAATTTTTTTTTTTTTTTTTTTTTTAGGTGAGGCAACCCTTGGTTCGCCTCACAGATTGCAAGGACTTTGTCAGTTTACAATCCCTTATTTTTTTTTGTTTTTTACACCTACAGTACCTGTTCTTCCTAGGTTGTCTCCCATCCAAATACTAACTAGGCCCAACCCTGCTTAGCTTCCATGATCAGATGGGATCAGGCTTGTTCAGGGTAACATGGCCATAGACTTACTGCATTTTCTTTTTACTTTGCTTAACAAAGATAATCTGAGGATGTTTATAATATAATTAAAATATAACTACTAATTGGTTTTACAATTTCTGTCAATGTAGGTGAAAATAAGCATATTAAAAATTTATTTTTTAAAAAACATCTTTCAGTTGAACATAATCATTAATTATGAATTTATCGCCTAAAAATGACTATAATGAGAGTAATTTGGAAGAAAAAGAATAAGCCCCCCAAAAGCAAAGAAAATTGGAGAAAAAAAATGCAGCAAATATAATGTCAAGTGATTTTTTTTATAGCTGGAAAGGAGAACACATTACAACTTACTAAGCAGACCAGGGAAAGTGAAAAGCTAAGAAGGCTGTCAACAGGAAAAAAGACAAAACTCTTTGTGTCATAGGACCCTGAAATGATTCAGGTGGGGAAACCAGTTACTTTTGAAGGAAGAGATGTAGGAGAGAGACTAAAAACAGAGGCATTTAATAAAAGTCTGTTTAAGAATCAATTTGACTCCCAGAATTTCTACCCCTTTATTGCCTCCTTGCCACCTTTGCAGAGGATTGAGCTCAAGGTCACAAGTACACTTGCAAAGAGTAGAATGAGCATAAAACATACGAGTGGCCTGCCTATGTGCTATAATATATGACCAAGCAGACTATTCCTCCTCCTTGATTTCAAGAATGCTGAAAATGAGGCATAGATGACTCAGGCAAGACTGGTTTACTCTCTAGAGAACCTGATCATTCCAAGAGAAAAACCTACAGATCCTTACATTTGGACAGTCAGAACAATGTCCCAAGACAGACATAAAGAAGAAAGAGTGGAGGGAGAAAGGAGAAACTGAGACGTTACCTATATCGGATGTTGTACTCATCCCAATCCACCTTATTAGGCCAGTACACCCATCCTCCAGCTAATAGATGCCTAGGGCATCCATGTGTTCCCTCATTTGGGGAACTGTCCTTAGCCGCCATGCTCTGGAAGTTGCAAACTCCACAACTTCTGTCCCACGGTGCCAGTAACTGTCTGCTCAGAGCTAATTCTGCTCTGGCTCTCCCCTTGGGAATAGACAAAACCTAAACCCCAGTTGAAAGACCAAATCCTTGCTTATTTCCTGACCCAGACCAATGCTTCTCTCATGCTTCTTCCCTTGAGTTTGATCACTCAATAAGTTTAATGCATCTGAATTCCTTTCTCGAATTCTATTTCTGTGGAACTTGAACTAAGACCTTACGCAATTTATTTAAATATATTGAGAGGAGCAATATATCTTTATGACAGTTTGGGAATAGCTCCTATGAAAACAACAAAAGCAATTATTAAATTGCAAGGAAAACAAAAACTGATACAAGGAAGAGAATAAAACAATCATATTATGCTATATGACTCCACCATGGATAAACACAAAATATTCAAATGTTCATTTAATCTATATATAAATATGTTATATATATGATAGCTAGATAGATAAATGTATTGGGAGGATAAAGGAAAAAATATATTTGTATGGGTTTTAGGGGCAGGGATGTGAGAAAAGCAAATCTATTTCTTACCTGAATAAGTCAATAATCACTTAAAAAATAAGTGGCAGTCATTTAGAAATATGGAGGTAAATATAAGAATACAGTTAAAAGGATTTAAAATGGATGTCCTGAGAAAGAAAAAAAGGTGGAGCAAGGGAATGCTATTTTTAATTATAAGCCTTATAAAGCTAGCTGATTTTCAAAACTTCATACATGTACTTATATTAAAAATATAGATTCATACACACATTATGTATATAAAAATTACATACTCATCTTAGAAAATCCAGAAAAGTATAAAAACTATCAGAATAATCTACAGCCTCAGTACACAACCAAAGACAATTATTTTTAACATTTTGTTATGGATCTGCTCAGTCTTTTTTCCCTTGGTTATTTTCTCTTTCACAGTTTTAACAATTCTATAGATGAAAATTTCTTTTATTTAATATTAGATCATATGCATTAACTGAAATTACTGCTGGCTTTTATAAGCAATATTTTTTGCTAAAAAATTTCATATAAATTTTATAATGTATTTAACCATTCTCTTTTTCTATTTTTACAGAACTCCCTATACTTCTCTATTATAAATAATGTTGTGATGAACTTCTGTGAGCGTAAAGCAGATATCCACTATTATGCACGAAGCTATCAATTTGTAGGGGCTTTCACACCTGAAATCATTTCAACAAAATTTTGCCCCAATAAAACAATTTAAAGGTACTGTAGGTTTCATCGTGATGAGACGTTACCTATGTAAATGATTTTCCAGTTCTTCGGTTTTAGGAGTTTGCCATCTCCCTCTGGGAAACTTTTCACTTTCTAGTACAACTTCAAGCTTTCCCCAATGAGTACTAAAACCAATAAGTCATTCATTTTTCTTGCTGCATTTGCCTCTTCTGTCATTGAATTCATTTTAATGTCTCTCAAGGGGCTTATAATCTTCCTTTCCTGTCTTCTCAATCCACATATATTTAAGAAACTGTCCATTTTTCTTCACAAAACATGCATTCTTCTTGAAGGTCTTCTTATGATTTATTTGATTATATGTGACTTTGTTCTACATTTTCAAATTTTTAAAAAGATTTCTTATGTTCTGTGCCTTTTCATTTTGTATAACCTTTGTATTTTTCCCTAGATATCAACCTTGTTCATGTTCTCCTTCAACTAATGTTTATTAATGATATATCCATGTTGTTTAACTCCCAGTGTGTTAAGAGCAACCACTAAGTGGTATCCCCACTATATGCCAGGCATCTGTTAGGTTTGTTCAATAAAATACCTCATTGCTTTCTTTATTATAACCCTATAAGTTAGGCATCAGTGGCATTCCATTTTTAAACAACCAATTGTAATGTGAACAACTAGACCTACTAATTTGAAATAAAAGGAGGGCTTTCAAGTCCATTCTTGGAAATAGAGGTGAGAGAGTGATCAATCTGTTTTTGTTTGTTAGTTTTAAATAACCATATTGAGTCGAACCAATTAAAATAAAATGAAATTGACATTTTCCTTTCCATTTGGTGTTTGAATGACTACTTTTTCATCTGATTTTCACATTGCTTTAGCTAAATCTTTGTAGGAGTCAATTAATTACACTTTGGAAATCAAATGCTCACTACTTGATTCTGACTTCCTAGCATTCGTGGAAAAGTAAATGAAAAAAATTGTTATAGATTGTATGAGTCCATTTCTACCACTCAGGGAGAAACTACTTAAAAAGCAAGGTCTGGTTAAACATCTTTATTCTTGCATAGGGTAATCCATTTATACATAGAAATTATGTGTTTGCTGTTTCTGAGTACTCATTTAATTATTTTTTTCCATAGTTTGATATCAGTAGGTATTTAAACACTTTAATGATCAATCTTCACAATGTATTAGTCTAATAATGTAAGTTCTCTAATACCAATGGTAATTCCTTAACATTTTTCTTCTTTTACTCAAAGACAAAAATTGTTCAGAGTAGGATGAATCAAGGATCACGTGCAATAATATTCGTTCTCTTTCTTTTCTTCATATAAGACTTAATCCTGGCCTTTGTCTTGTTTGATGTGCATTATTCTTGGAAATCCTCCATCAGAGTAGCCACACATCCACACATCACAGGAACAGGTTGGCAGTAGACCTCGTACTGTGCTCAGACAATGGCTGGCAACATTATAGGAGAACCATGACTTTGGCACAAACTCAGTGGTGGACCTAAGTGCCAGTCAACTATACTCTTGGAAGCAAGCTGTCTGAATTGAATACTTTCATAGCAGTGTATTGATGGCCACCACAGCCCCCTAGTATTTCCTAATGAGTCACCAGACATGGTAGCATCTCATGGGTTTTTTTTTTGCATTTGTCTGTGTCTTGACTCCAGCTTCTTTTTGATACTCACTGCTATCCTTTGTGCTCTTGCCTCTCAGAATGACCTATGGCAATTCCCAAACCACTCACAATCCCAGAATGATTACTGGCACACTGTCCTAGGATGATGAGGGGGAGGCTTATCAGGGAGAGTTGTTATCGCCTGCACTTTATCATTACATCTGAGGCATGGCATTGACCTTTCTTTTAATTATCCTAACGTAAAAGAGTTTGTAACTTTTGATAATTTTTTTTTAATGTTGCATTAATTTACATGACAAAATTACAACATGGTAACTTACAAGTTATAATATGCGTAGCTACTTTCAGAACTCAATTGATCTAGCCAATACTCCTGGAGAAGGTGATTCTATACTTGGATATTAAAAATACTATCTTCCTCTTTAGTCTCCATCCTTCCCCTTTGTAAAAGAGACTAGCTGAATCCAACCAATGAGAGTACCCTAAAAAAAAAAGTTCCTCCTCAGAATCAGGTCTCCATACTGAGACTAAAGAGTGGCCCCAGCTTTAGGCCCTGCATGTGCTTCATCATGGCATCATAAACCGTGGGAATTTAGAGTCCAATCAAGGAGATCAGAACATATACATACACTTTTATCTAGTAGCTCAAAAAGCACAATCATATTAGAACAAATATCCCGACATTAGTACACTCCACAACATCTTGGTTACTGACCTATGCAGAGTAACACATTCAGGTCATTCTTGAACTACCTCAAGTACAAAGCATTCTTCAGCCTTCCAGACCACCATTTCATATGTCCTCTCAATGGATTTTCAAACAAGAACAAACAAGGCAAGAAACTCTAAGGAGAAAAGTGCAATTTAAATCCACATGGAGAAAAGAAACATTCTTCTTCATCATAAACAGAGAAGCCTGTGTGGAAGGGGTCCTGTCTCAACGGTATACAGCTACGTAGAATCCTAAATGTAATACTTCCCTTCTCAGTCTAAAACCCCTTCCTAAAAGTTAATAGTTACTTCAAAAACACCCCAGAAGAACAAGTTTACTTTGCATTGATAAAGGATCCTTTAGATGGCTACTATAGACAGTGAAAAAATATCCAATGCAGGTATTCAAGTCCTCACCTCAGAAATTTAAAATATATATGGCTATATAATATGTTCTCTTTTCCCAGATAACTACCAGTTCTATAGACATTTACAAAAATCTCTGAAGTTTCAGCCAGGGAAATTCTTTACCCATAAAATCATTAAATCCAACATCTTTAAAGTACTAGTGTCCAATTTTTTAATCTCTAAGTCTGTAAAATGTAATTTATTAATGTAAACTACTGACCAAATCCCCTCTGTAACTCACTTTCAATATATCGTTTCCTAAATCTTCTAGAAATGTGGACAGTACTCTTTGTAGAAGAGTCTCAAACCAATTACATTCCAAATCCAATTATTCCAATTCTAAGTAAATTATTAACACTTAATAACCATAGGTGTTAGAAAATTTCCACTCTTGCCTAGCCATATTTTTTCCTCATTGGTATTAATTTTACTCTCTGGAAACATACAAAAAGTCTCGTCCTCTAAGTACCTGACAACATTTATATATATATTTTTTGTCTCTTCATACTAAAAAAGCTCTTTTCCTTCAACCATTTCTCATATTATATGATATAGGATCTTTTAAACAGCATGGGCTTACTTAGCAGGAAACAGATGTTTCCCACTACTTACTACACATAGGACTTCAGAGACATCCCTGAGCGTAATTTTCACATTTCGGCTATGTAGCTTCACAGAAACTAGTGCCAACTTCATAAGGCAATTATGAAATGTAATTAAGATTATGCATTTAATCAAATTGCACACAACTTGGTACATAATTATAGTTTATGTTATTATCTTGGGCACTTTTGGCTAAATAATCTTTGGTTTATATCTTTCTTAAAACAGAATATTCGAATTTGAGCAAATTAACAAAGTGATCTGGGAGGCACCATTTTCCTATTAACATCACTGGAAAGCACATTCCTTGTTGATAATTGCATATTACATATTTTTTCAGTTAAACATGTCCTCTCCAAAAAGTGTACTGCATGCCTCTCCTTTAAATCACAATTGTTGTTTAGTATGTATCAGTGGTTAATAACTCTACGTGGAAGACAGAAAGTACAACCGTGAAATGGTGAAAACACAATGCCTGACTGCTGACACTTACCAGTTAGGAAGACGTGTAGACACGTAAACAAAGTTATAAGTATTATACACAGAAGGTGGGTGATAAGAGCTATGAGAGAAAGATGTACTAGGTGTTATCAATACAGAGATAATGACCAATAATTGTCTCTGGAGGATGTCAAAGAAAGTTCTATTAAAAAGGTATTTGACGGGAATCTTAACATATTTGTTCATTTGTTCATTTATCCATCTATTCATTCATCACTCAATCTGTATTCAATAGTTTCTATGCTCCTGGCACTGTGCTCTCTCTCCAGTAATGGCTGCAGACAATACAGTAATAAATATATGAAAACTATCTAGTAGAAGAGAAAGCCAGATAAACAAATGATTTCAACATGCCATGGTTAAAGCTGTGACATCCAAGATGTTAAGAGAACTCATGATTTGGTTCTAAGAGAAGACTAAATTGTAATCTGAGTAGGGTTGCTAGATTTGGCAAATACAAATACAGAATGCCCATTTAAATCTAAATTTCAGATAAGAAAAGTTATAAAGTTATTTGCTGTTTAGATAAAATTCAAATTTAAATGGGTGTCCTGTATTTTTTGACAACCCCACCACTGAGGGATGAATTAAACAGACATTTTCCCATGTCTAGGATTTGAGATGGAGACTGGGAGACCATATGAAAAATGGAGGAAGCAGCATCTAAAAGGGCTGGAGTGACGGCACATATTGTGAGGCGGGCTGCAGAAACACAAGCCCAGAAAGAGGAAGACAGTATTATAAATGATGCTAAGGAGATTGAATTCTATTCCTTCGAACAACTAGCAGCTATTTAAAGGATTTTTGCATTTTCCAAAGATCCGTCTGGTTGTAGAGTAAAAGGCTTAAAGTCAGTGAGTCTGGAGGCAGAGAGAAGTCAATCTAAAAGAGAAAGAAGGTAGAGAAGGGCATTCCTGTCAGAGAAAGTCCTTTGAACAAAGCCTTAAAGACAAAGATGTAAAAATCATGTGCCTTCAGAGATTAGTGAGCAGCTTAAATTGCAGGAGTCAGAATAAGAGAAAATTAAACTAGAAAGTGAGGTGGAGGTCAATTTTTAGGGAATTTATATGGAAAAGCTTTAGACTTAATCCCTAGAAAGTGGCTGAAAGATTTTAAAGGGATTATCAATATCATCCTATTTCTCATTTTGTGAAAATGGACAGGTTAGCCTGACTTTTAAAAAATGTCAGATGCAGTATAAAGTCAGTGATGACTGGTGAAGTTGGAAATAAGATTAAGTTAGCGAAGAAATAATTAAAGTATTCTCATTCTAATCAAATGCTTTAAAATATATATCTTAAATAGATAAATAGATAGGGATTTAAACTGAACCTATAACTCATTCTGTAGAAACTTAAATCTTAAAATACCAAGATCAGTATTGAGTGCAAATAAAATCCAGGGCAAAAAAAAAATAATAATAATAACATAAGGAAAAGGCCTATGCTAAGTCTTGTAAAAATTTTCTTCTTCCACCTTACTTTCCCATACCCATCTTAATCATGATGATGATCATCTTCATTATCATGATGATCATCATGGTGACGTCATTTTTTATTCCCATTTTACCAATAAGGAATTGGAGTCACACAGCAGTAGCAGTCTGACTCCAAAGACCGGAGACACACTGCCACATTGAAATATTCAGAATATGTGAGAGTCATTATCTCGAATCAGCTAAATCCTAAACAATGAATGGAGCCCCCCAAAAGTAATGGCTAAGAATAAATATAAAATGACCACTGGAGACAAAAAAAATCAGATGAGGAAAATAAATAGCCTCAAGGCCTGTAACCATCATCAATTTTGGTTGGTTGTCAAAAGCAAAATTTTAGATCTTCCATAGCAAGGCTGCAACTCAACCAAGATGTTGATAAAAGCAATTATGTTTCATCTATCATATGCCTCATCTATTATATATAGATCTTGTCAACATTTCAAAAGAAAGAAACCGGCACATCTAGTTCTGTGTGTTTAGACTGCATTTAAGAGGCAGACCTGTAACCAACTTATGGGAGCAGTGCACAGATCGGATCTCCAGCCCACAGAGAATTGCTGGTACCACTTCCTTTCTCTGCGTTATGACCGACAGAATAATCCCCCTCATTAAACTGGTAGATAAAAGGCAAACACTTCTTTATAAATGTATGCAGGAGCTGTTGTGAACAAAATAAGATTTAAGCAAAAGTAGGAGTGCAGATAGGTAAAACATGCTAAAGTTGACTAAATCTAAAGCTTCAGAGTTTTGTGGAAATAGAAGAAAATGTGCAAATGCTTCTCAAAATGGGAGTCTGACTGGTTGGTTTCCAATATAAAAAACAAAAAAACAAAAAAGCTTTACCCTTCCTTAGTATGAGAGTAAAATAGAAATAAAAATGCTCTACATTTCGTAAGCTTGATAAATAAGTAAACTAATAAGATTTGTCTCAAATATTTATACTGAGTGAGAGGAGGGGTATGTGAGCAATCTTCTTTGAACATTGATAAACAGAACACATCATGTGAGTTTTCAGGCCAAAAACATAGTACTTGGTTAACAAGAAAAATGTGAAGGCAAGAATTTAGATTAAATTTTAAGGTATTCAGACATGCAGACAGTCCAGGGAAACTACTTAAAAAAATTAAAGAGAAACTATAATTGATATACTAACAGTTGAGGTAAAATGGAATCATATACAATGCTAAATTAAAACCAGAGAAAAAGGGAGGAAAGAGGTAAAGAAAAAAGTACAAGCGCAACAAATAGAAAGCAGTTACGAACTGTTGATATCCAATGATATCAATAACCAATTTAAATGTGACTGTCTAAATATACCAATAAGCCAAGATTATGAGAGTTGATAAAAAACAAGAACCAATTATAAGCTGTCTGTCAGAAACACACTTCAAATAGAAGACTCAAATAGGTAAAGGGATGGAAAAAGATACTCCATGCTAACATTTATCAAAAGAAAGTGGATAGAGCTGTATTCATTTCAGACAAAGCGTGCTACAGAACAAAAAAATGATCTGGGATAAAGAAGGGCATTACAAAATGATAAAGGGTCAATTATCTAAGAAGACATAACAATCCTTAATATGTATACACCTCACTCACAGAGCATCAAAATAGGAGTTGCTAAAATCATTCTCACACAGCAGATGGACACCCTTCTAATGGAACCAGTTTGTGGAATGTGCAGCGCACTCAGGATAAAATAACTTTATTTTCCCAGTATTCCTACAAACCTGCTCTATGGAATGAGATCTGCTTCCCCTGTCCTCTGTCACTTTAGGCAGCCCCAAAGTGTTAGTAATGAACATGCCTATCCCAGAAAAATAATGAAAGCTCGGAAATTTAAACCTGTTTCCCCTCTTCCAGCCTTGACATTCTGCACGTGGAAAGCCTGCAGCGGGACAAAGACTTGGCCAGCTTTTCTCCCTGCTGGGTGGTTTCTGACATCTCCATGGTTGGAGGAGATGAAAGGACAAAGGTGAGGGGACGGAGCAGCTCTCTCTTGGCTGGCACTGGATGCACATGACTTTTACGTGCATATTTCACGTGAGCATTTACATCTGCATGTCTAGGGCTGTACATGGGGTTTACAGATTGTGGATGTGATGGCTAATCTTATGTACCAATTTGGCTAGGTCACAGAACACAGATACTTAGTGTGGATGTTGCTGCGAAGTTATTTTTTAGATGAGATCAACATTTTAAAAAAATGTTATTATTATGGTGACATTGGTTAACGAAATCCAGTAAGTTCAACATTTAAGTCAATAGACTTTGAGTAAAGTATATTAGCCTCTATAAGGTGGATTGGCCTCATCCAATTAGTTGAAGGTCTTAAGAGAAAAAAGAATGACATTCCCTAGCAAGAGGGAATTCTGCCTTCGGACTTGAGTTGCACCATTAGCTCTTCACTAGGTCTCTAACCTGCCAGTGTACCTTAAAAATTTTGGACTTAACAGCTTCTATGATCACATAAGCCAATTCCTTTGAAAACATACATGATACACACACACCCTATTAGTTCTATATCTCTGGAGACTCCTACCAAGAACCTAGCACAGTGACTAATAATGCATAGGCACCCAATGAATATGTATTAAATTCATGAATTAACCATTTGGTTTATGCCTGTCACTCATTATTGGGAAAAAATAAATCATGTGAAATTTGGTCACATGAAAAATGCAAAAAAAACAAGATTGTGCTCATTGTCGATTTGGTATTTAAATGAATTTCAAAGGCACACTTACAAAATTAAGCAATCCTTGGAAGTTCTTTTACAAAATACAGAAGCAGGATTAAAAATAAATCGGGACCCCTAAAACTATCTTAAACATCTTTTAAGTTTCAAAGAGGAAGTAAAATGAAACTTTTATGGGGTACACCGAGAGTATAATTGTTGGTATTCTGTGAAGCTAGAGTACTGAAATACTTTTTACAAAATCTTGAACTGAACAGGTCAAAAATTAATCATTTCTTTAACATTGTCCTTTAACAGTCTTAAAACTTCAATGACAGAAATTGCTCTTTGCACACATACTCCTCCCACACTAATATGAACTGAGAATTAAGTAAGAGTGCCTATTTCTAATATGCTTAAAGATGATAGAGTATCTATGTCAATTCCTAGGGGTTTATAATTTAAATAGTAACTGAGTTGAAACATCATTGTAAAATATTGGTTTAAAAAATCATGTAGTTTCTTCTTTAAAAGTAAAATTCTTATAAAGTCAAAAACAATTTCAACTATATTCATTTATTCAATTTGTCATTCAATCATGAAATCAGACTTTACTAAGTCTTCACAAAACCAGATTGGTCATTACCTCGGCAGTTGGTAACAAAGAGCTTGATATAGTAGTTAATGATTTGTTTCAATCTCTCTCACAAAAAGGAAGTTAAACGGCCACTCCTGTAGTTCCCAGGGTAGTAATGTTTAAAAGTAGCCACTGCTGTGACCCAGTTAGAGATCTCAGGATAACTTATGCCTTTTGCCTCTGTTCCCATCTTGGTCGCTTTATCATCCAGCCTATAATGTTACTTCCACAGACTTCAGGAACAGCTAATTTTGCTTCTATAGACTAAAGTTAAAGAGAAAGGAAATCATTAACTCTACATTACTTTAGTACCATTAATTTTATTTCTATAGTTTTAACTTTCTATTCCTAGCTAAGAAATGGATAGATTTTGTCATCATAGTGTTTTCTTCATAATACAATTAAATGTGTACATTTTAATTTCTTTTTATCATTTTTACTAGATATATGATTTTAAAGAAAGCCAAATAAGCTTATGATTAAAAGAAAGACATTTTAACTACATTTTAAGTAAAAAAAAAAAAAAAAAGAAAGAATACCAAGTTATAAAAAGTACAAACTTGGGAAAAATTTCTAATAAGCACCCAACTCCCAAGTTGTGTTTCATTGACAAACACTGCACTTAACTAATTCTAATTTTGTCCCTGTAATTAACAATTTTAATAACAGGGATAAAAATTGTAATGAAAATAAACACAGCAAGAGAGTAATTTTTATCATAATTTGTGATAACATCACAGATCAAAAATGAAAGAATTGAGGTGTTTTGCTTTGTTGAGCAGCTCAAATAAATGGTCAAATGCACTAACTTCGGAAATGTCTATGCTGCGTTTTTCCTGTCTCTTTGCCTGCTAATCTTATACACAGAGGCATTTCGGGGTAAACTTAATCAGCATGCTTCTGATTTATTGTCACTTAAGTCACTGAACTTGTTTCTAAAAAGTTAGTTTATGACAAAGGAGCTTTTTGAACCATTTTAAAATACTTTCAAGGCCTTGTCTTTAGAGACCAAAAAAAAAAAAAAAAAAAAAAAGTCATGCTTTTTCTAGATGCCACCGGACTGAAATCCCAGCGAGTAGAGGTCTAACTTTAGAACACTAAAAGTCAGAATAGATTTTCAACTTGAAAAAGCACATCTTCTACCACTGTTCTCCAGTGTTGTCCAATCTGCTCTCCCTTTCCATGGATTTGATATTTTAAAAATTGAATTTTGACTTCAATTTAAAGATTTTCCTACTGATTCTCTTTGATTATTTGACTTTTTCACCAATTAAGATGACACCTAATGAGAATAACTTTAACTCTTTGATTACTCATCTTTTTTGCACTTGTTCATTTTATTCATATTTGTGATTGTGCTTATATTAATAAAACATGTTAATTCTTTGAAATTACATATTTTCAATTGTTCATCTATTAACAGTAATAAAATTAGGATAATAGCAAAAACAATCACTTAGCAAGTCCTTACAGTATGTATTAAGGACTAATTTAACATTCTCCACTGTCCTTTGAATTGTATGTTATTGGTCCTATTTAAAAGATAGGAAAACTAAAGTTCTCAGATTTTAAAATATTTGACCAATTTTACAGGGCTTGCAAATTTCCGAAATCAGACCGTGAATCCAGCTCTATCTAAATCTGAAGCATGTGCTTTTATTCACAAACACACATACACTTTTTTTCCACATGCACTTAAACCTTTGTTCACCTGCTCTCCTCCTCATAGTATGAACTGAAACATTTAAAAATTAGTTGTCATAAAAAGTTTATGCTCTTATTTTAAAATCATTGAAGCATTTAACCTTATTAAATTTCTTCTATTAGAAAAATATTTTTTAAAAAACATGAATGAGCTTAGAAGATATAATATGCTAAGTGAAATAAGTCAGAGAAAGGCAAATACCATTGGATTTTACTTATATGTGCAATCTAAAAATACAAAACAAATGAACAAAACAAAACAGAAACAGACTCAGCTACAGAGAACTGATGGTCCCCAGAGAGGAGCAGGCTGGGTGATAGATGAAAAGGCGAAAGGGAGTAAGAGGTACAAACATCCAGTTATCAAGTAAATAAGCCGCAGGGATGTTGTGTCAATAAATAAGCAAGCACGGGGAGTACAGTCAATCACATCGTAACAATTTTGTATGGTGACAGATGGTTACAACTTACCATGGTCACAAGGTAAGGTATATATACAAATGCTGAATCAGTATGTTATACACCACAAACTAATATTGTATGTCAACTATACTCAAAAAAAAAAAAAAGAAAGAAAGAAAAAACAAAAACCTTGAAGTTATTTTTCATTATCATGTCTATCTGTGTTCTCACAATGCAATTGGCTCCCGCATTAATACTCAAGTGGATCTTATATGAGAATGATCCTGTGAAAAGCAAAAAGTTGAATAGTAGGATTAGTAGAGCCCCATGATGTCTCCAGGCCTTCAATTGTTTTCTACCAAAGACTGACACAGCTCCAGGAATCCCCACCACTAGATGCCTTTACCTAGGTTAAGCTAATGTATCCAGAAGACTTCTGTTTAAAGATATACCACACCTGGAATTTAATTTATTAATATCATTATTATTACGTTATTATTGTCATCAGTTAACTTTAATTTGGAAATCAAGTACATGTGCTAACAGGACGACCTTTAAGTTTTGATGTGGAATGGAAGAAGTTATGATTTTAAAAACAATATCAATGATGCCTTAGGTTAAGAATCCTGGAAGGCAGACTCTGAGGAGTCTCAGTAGTGAGAAAGGAGCATCATTGGGAGAGAGAAAAAATAAAACGACAAAAAAAGACACTAAAACAAACTTAACGGTTTATACTTTAATCAAGATCTTATACTTTTAGACAAGATCCGAACACATTGGTCTATTAAACACACAGTATTTAGTGTGAAAGTAATGAGATTTGTTCTGTGATTGATTATTCTTACAGAACTTTAATGTCATAGATGGAATATGACGTTGTAGATTTCACTAAGTTTAAAACATGTCAAAATGAATAAACTCACTTAATTGTGCAGTCTTCTGAGTAGAGAATGTGATGCTGCTTATAAAAGTCAGTGGTATAATAAAAAGTAATATTGGTATACCGCGCTGGGTGAGGTCATCATTTGGTCACTCAAAACACTTTGCTCTCATCACTTGCTTTGTGCTAGGTGGTGAGAAAACAGATGGAGGGGCAGTCAGCACTGCATGGGAGCCAGTCTACACCAGCGCGCAAGAACCCATTGTTAACTTCTCAAGACTTTTTAAAGAGCTGATTGCTAAATAGAGACAAAGTATACAACTAAATACATTTTATGTTTTAAAAAGGCAATGAATATTCAAAGCTTATAATTTCCTAATTATCTATGTTTAAGGCTATTCAGCCTATCATGCATGTAAGACGGAAATGTAATATAATGATGTGCTGCTCTGCGTCTCTTCCCTACTCTGCTCTCCGAGAATCACACTGGTAACTTGGGAAAAGTCAGTGTGGGAGTATTTACACCACAGACATCAGCAAATGCTACAAATCAGAGTTTGAAATTTTCCTGTGTTGATTGCCAAAACATAAGTAAATAATGGAGAACACATTAATAATGTGGATTTAATTTAACATGTATTGTGTTTGTATTTGTTCCACTCTCAATAATATAAAATTCTGAAGAAATGTACTTCCAGTACTCAAAACAATTATGCAATCAGTAGTCATTCGCACAAGTCCAAACATGTCTTGTTTCTTCCCTTTCACCTTTCTCATTAACAAAATAAAATATCAACCAACTATGTCAGGACTATGCTCACCCATCAACTGCAGTAATAGCTTGACTGCAGATATGAAAGTTCAGCAAAAATTAACAAAAGTATTCTGGGAGAATTTACTATATGGAATATGGAATTATTACATATTTCTGTAATTACTATTTGTTATCTACTACACAAATTTTGTCAGTAAAATTCATAAAAAAGCTTATGTGCATACATATGCATTTTCTTTTTTTTTTTTGAGAACTGATTGCTAAACATCTATGACTATATGTGTGGATTTGCTGTAATAGTGTACTGTTTCCAAGACAGCCACAGTTTAGTGTGAAACCCTTGGACACTGTGGTAAGAGATATGCCACAGGTATTTGAGAATAGACAAACCTAACCTACACAAAAGAGGCCACAGGACACTTTTCCTTGAGGATCCACTAGTATTTGATATAAGTAGGAACTGAACTGTACATTAAGGCAGGAGAATTCTTTTTGATTGCTAAAATAATATGGTAAAATGATTTTACATGTAAAAAATCAGTGAGTAAAGAAAAAAACTCTGGCGTGTAGGACTCTGATAATTCTATGTGTGCAAAAGTGTGTTAATGTAGAAAGAGAAAATATCGTTTAAAGAATACTTTTAAGTGCAATACTTTTTCAAGCATATTCCTCTATAGAGAAGGATATAGAAATTTATACCTGAACTACATGCTGCTAGAAAGAGTAAGCCATTCATTTATAAGATGTACATTGGAGCCACCAAGTATGAACAAACAGGATAAAGAGATCCCCACTCACCAGATGAGCTGAAACTGTAAAGAACATGGATGTGGATGGCAAACTTTCAAAATTGCCAAAGTGCCCAGACAATGCAGTAAAATTCTGTACCAGGAGCTGGAGTTGGAGGGTGAGAACAGGCATTCCCAATGCTCCCAGATACACAACTCCATAGGGGAAAAATCTGTGGAGCATTTCAGGGAAACTACAGAGAAAGCTGCCTTCTTTTCCCTGGGTACTTCTAAGGAGGATAACTGAATAAATGTTCCTAGATACCTGGGAAATGATCAAATATGCACATGTGAATGTGTACACATGCTTGTGTGCACACATGTGGTCACACACGCACATATGCGTGAGGTGTATAAATCAAAGAAGGAATAAAAAGCGGATGAAGGTGCCAGGTACAAATAAGATTCCATGCCCTCCCTATAGCTGTCCTTAATATTTACGCTCCGGATTCTTACATACATTACAAAAGATGCCAGTAATTTGATTTGATTCTAAGTGCTAGTACTTTAGATATGCATCCTTGTCTCACACGTAGCTTAGAGAAATTCTTGAATCTCAGCAAATGATGCTTTCCTTTTCATTTTCCTTTCATATTTCTAGCACCTGCATCAATTTAGTTACTTCTGGATTCCACACAGAAGTTCACATAAGAAAAACATTCTGAAAATACTTCATCCTTATCTCTTCACAATAGCTCAGCTTCTAGCCGCTTTTCATGTGTGACACTCTACAGTTGAATTCTTTCATGAAATTCACATTGATCTCAACATTAAAATTTCCCTGATGGTTTACATTTTCATCTTTTCGAAGGACAATTATACTGCCACCAGGTAAACTTGTTAATAAAGTAACTGTTTTAGTTTATCTCCTGCATAGTATCTATGGGTTATACCTTTTATTTTATCCAGAGGCATGAAAATTGATTCTACATTTTATAAACCAATGAAGAGTGATAACAAAGCTATGGTTCTAAAACAACATCTGACAGTTCTTAAAAACAGGAACTCTACTATAGTTTAGATTTAATTCCTATATACAATTTTAAAAAATGTAGAAAATATCCAATATTTTTCTATACTCATTCACCTATTCCTAAAAAAAAAAAAAAAAAAAAAAAAAAGACAAGAGGGCAACCTAAAGATTATAAATACTGTTTAGATGGGCAGGGGGGAGGGAACACCACTTGAATTTTAAAGTATATTTTCTCAATGCCCGTGTTGACTATAAACAAATATATGGGAAAACTGTATCAGTCAAGATAGACTAAGTTATGCTGCTATAATAATAAAAAAACTCTCAAATCTCATGGCTTAAAATAATGTATTAGTTTTATATTGCTGTTCTAACAAATTATAAACTTAGTGGCTTAAAACAACAGATTTATTATCTTAAGAGTTCAGGCAGTCGGTCAGAAGCCTGAAATGAGTTTCACTGGCCTAAAATTCTTCTGTAAGCTCTAGGGGAAAATCCATTTCCTACCTTTTCCAGTTTCTAGAGCCCACCTGAATTCACTGGCCCCATCCTACATCTTCAAATCACAGCAATCACATCAATCCTTAGCTTCCATTGACAGTTTAAGGGCCCTTATGATTACATTAGGCCCACACAGATAATCCACAATAATATCCCTATCTCAAGGTTCTTAACCATATCTGCAAAATCTCTGCGGCCATGTAAGATAACAGGTTTCAGGAATTAGGACATGGACATCTTTGAGACGACATTACTCTGTCTACACAAACAGCTCAGACTTGCTTTCTGGACACTTGCGTGCATGTATGGGCACACATGCATGCATATGTGAGGCAAAAAAGACACATGCCCATTGAGAATGCAGGGTCCACTGTGGCCAGCCAGCTAACCAAGCTTCAGAGCAGCAACTATCTTGAGCAATGCCAGCCACGACATACGCTAAAGGAAGAGAACTCTCTGAAGCAATTAAACACTTGGTCTTGAAGTAATACAAATCACTTTTGTTTATAATGCATTGGCTCAGAACCAATAACATGGTCTCACTCAATTTCAAAGTGCCATCCTACCATGTGAAAGGATAGCAAAACCTGAAATTTTGGTGAATGGGATTTCTATCACAGCCCTTGTCCCATCCCCAAACACTCAGATCACCCTTGCTTCCCCATGCAAATTTTATTCTTTCCTCACCAAGAGAATCTGTGCTTGTCATTAGTGCTCTTCATTAAATATTTCCAATTCTTCGCTACCCAAATATCATTTAGGTGCCTGTCATGATCAGAGTAACTTAGAACAATATGGAGAAGGGAATTTTGGAAAATTTACTTCTAGGTGTCTTATGTGATAAAGAAGAAACCCTAAAAGATGTGGGGAGTGATGGTAAATTAACAAAATAAGACTAAAGTATTCCAATAAAAATGCCCTATTGCACGTTTACCATAAACTGACTTCTCTTGCAATTATGACATTTAATCTCAAAACAATTTTGTAGTAGTTTGATATCATTCTGACAGAGCAGGCTTCCTTTATTCCAAAGTTGATAGATTTTCTACTACTCCCCCCCCCCCCACCCCAATGTATATTTATAACCTAGTGAGACTCAATTACTGATGCCAGTAGCGGAGTCAGAATTAATTCTCGATTAAGAGATAATATAAAGTTTTAATCCTGTAAGAATGACCATCACTGCCCACTGGCAAAACAGACTACATGGTAGCAAAATTTTAAACAGAGGCAGAAAACCTGGATTATGTTCTTATCTCTACCAATAAATCACTTTTAAGTAAATCACATTATGTCTCCAAATATTCTCTTCCCTTATATACAAAATAGGGCACTATCATTGTAAGCCTATGTTGTAATGTTGTAAAGATCATTTGCAGCCACATAAAGGAAATTATAATTCAATGCATTTAGGCATAAACTTATTCATTCATGTATTCATTTAATGAATAACTATTTCTTAACTATTTTTAATGAACACAAAATTTATGTTCATAGAATTCTTTCAAAATAAAGAGATTTGTAGATTGACTTGATTAATCATTGCAAAAGCTTTAAGAACATACTTTCTACCAAGATTATGTTAGATCTTCTCAATATTAAAAAAAGAAAATACTTAATTCCTACTGTTGGAAAAGGTTTATGCCACATTTTGTAGATAAGAAAAATAATGACTTAAAGACAATACAGCACAGGCTCTAAAGCAAGTATTTACATCTCCAGTTTTATTTATCTTTATTAAATTATTATGGTAACATATTTTACCTTATTTTCATAGAATTATAGAATTATATTAATTTATATACATTAAATTGTTTCCTTTCTGAATACAAACTTTAGAGATTGTGTTATGCAATCAATGCAATCTCTATGGTCACAAATTCTATGCTGATACTAAATGTTGGTTTAGATAACATATTTCAAACAAAAAAGTTCATTAATGTATGTAGATTCCAGATTCCAGTCAAAAAGAAAAGACAATAATGGGTGGAGTGGCAAGTCCGTCTGTATCGTGCCAGTTACCTTTTCGAAATATGAACATGTGCTTCACTGACTAGTCTCCCGTTCCTTCATTCCAAGTAAGTTGCAGGACTCATGATTTTCTTACTTTGTGGCTTTTTGTACATGAAACACTAAGGCAGATTGTATCTTTTTAAAATCTTAAGTTCACAGAAAACATAATGCCAGGTATCCCAGAACAAGAAGGGATAGAGGAGACATTTCATCACACAGAAGAGGGGACTGAGGGCCGGGAACTTAAGCACTGTCTAGAGTTTTTCTGGAAGCACAGCCAGAACTCAGAGAGGATAACTGGTTGAGGCCTCCAGGCTGTTGCTAGAGCAGATTCACAGCACAATGGGTGGTGATTAGAAAATCAGGTATTTATGTACCAAAGTACACAAACTTTTTTTGGATGAAATGTAATTTGTGTTTGAAAGAACCTGATATTTAAGTTGTTTATATCTTGACAATGAAATCAATAATATAGCTTGTGAATATCTACAGAAAAAAAACAAAGAGCTGTCTACAGCCTAGGCAGATCTGTACCTGTACCCACTGTAATGAGCAACCATCCTCTATTTTTTAAAAACTTCTATTTTAAGCATAATTGTTTCAAAGACTCTTTAAGCAAGTGAAATGATAGCATCATGGTATTATATCGATACTCTGCATATCATGGGATGGGGGCTGAAAAACTTTATTGCTATCAATATAATTTGTCATTTAAAAATTAAGGACTCAGGAGAAAATATTTAGAATTCGTTTATAAATGTGGGATATAAAACTGAAAACAAATGAACAAGACAAACAAAAACTCATAGGTAAGGGTAAAGGGGAATACACAATGAGGAAAGATTTGAGTTTGGGTAGTGAACAGAATCCAATATACATATGATGCATTATTGAATTGTACACGTGAAACCTGTATAATTAACCAATAATACCCCAATAAATGTAATAAAAAAGTACAAAAAAATTAAACTAAAGAAGATAAACATCCACTAAACATTATCCTGCTAGTGAAGACTTAGTAGGTACCTTTCCAACAGACAAAAATTTCTTTTACAAAAATGGACTTGTCTCAATAATATTAATGCAATTCTTGAAGGATCTGAGTTTTACCAAGAAATTGAACTATGCTATAATATTTTTAATAATGTACTAACAATTAAATTTTATTCTCTTTTATGTAGTACTTTTTGAATAACATTAATTATATTACTTTATTAGCTTATAAAATACATATTTAATGTTTATGTTTATTAGCTTAATATTTATATATTTATAATCTGTTTATAATAATTTAATGTATTATATGTTGATTTTTCTTATGTAGTCTTAACACTAATACAAGCATTATTGACATTGTTAGTAAACAAACAATAAAAATACTAGTGTTATTTTGCTCTCCTATTGCAATTATTCTTCCCAGCCTTGCCAAACTCACTTGTGCCCCAAGAACAGCAAAAAATCATCAGGACTGACCTGAAAGACTTAAGCGCTAAAACAATAGCTGTGGCAGCAACCGTGACCCCAGGGGTCTGCCTCAGGTTTTAATGGGAAGACAAAACGAAAAGGAAAAGGCCACTAAGAATTGAGATTAAATTTCCTGTTAGCCCAAAGAGTTATAAAGAGGAAATCATAAATAAGTTATTTTTAATGTTATAATTCTTGCACATCAGTGATTGAGATTACAAATTTATATCTTTTACATCTTGACATTTCTCCTATCCATAGTTAAGCCTCTTGTCCACCCTTTGACCCACTCTGTCCAACTGCTTAGTGTCAAAGTCCGCATAAACCAACACCTCTTACATTAAGTCTTTCCCCATTGCCCCTACAGAGAACAAAATATTCCCCTCCAGATCTCTCATTTGATTATAAGACTCTTAAGAAACATCGGTTCTTGCACTGCAATCATTTTAATTTACATTTTGTCTAATAGATTTCCATGCCCTTAAATGAAGAGATCTTAGTAGTCTCATCAGTGCTTACCACAGACCTATTTATCTAGCATTTCCCATTGTAAATATGCCAAACTTTGGTAATACTACTTAAGTTTATAATCTTATATCAAACAGCATTCAACACTATTCTTTTGGTTTGTCCTACTCGTAAATTACTTCCTGTGAATTCTAGAAAATTATCTGTTTAGGTTCTCCCTGTACCTTTTTAATCCTCATTTTCTGTTCCTTTTAAGTCATTGCTTCCAACTATAAATGCTTCCTTAGAATTACTCCCGAATTGGCCCATTTATCTTCTCGTTCCGTACACGTTGTCTGCGCCACAGCACAGACTGGCCAGAGATAACTCCAAATACTGTTGATTTCGCATCTTGAATTTAACCTCTGTATCTTAACTTCCACTTTCTCAGAATGTGCTTTCATGATTTTTTTCTCTGGTTTATTAAAGCCACCTCCATTTGGCCTCCCTGTTTCTTATCTCTTCCTCCTTCCTTCCTGTAGGTCAAAGTAAATGATAAGTGGGAGGTAACAACAACAAAGCATAGGCAAAATAATAATAAACTCCATAGATGTTTTGAAAGCTAATTTACAGTGGTATATGAAAATGAAAGAATAAAAAAGACTAAATTTTATAACCCGAGTAACTAGTGGGATAATTGTGCCTTTTACTAAGATGGAAAACACAAGTAAAGGAGTCAGGTTTATACTGGAGATTATGTTCACTTATGGAATAAGGAAAACCTTAAATAAAGGTTCATTTGTAGACAGTAGATACAAGAGGAACTATTAAAAGATTTCTTGCACATGGTATATGTGCACGTGCACATGTATGTGTGCCTGTATAAGAGAGAGAGATTGGTCCAATACATTAATGTATCAATAGCATTTAAAGCTATTGATACATTATTTAAGATTATTTAAGAAGTGAGTAAAGAAAAAAAAAAGAATAAATCCAAGTATTGAGGTGCCCCATCATTTATAAACAGGAAATGAAATACTGAGTGTTGGGAGATATTAAAAATGAAAACTTCTGTCATTCCAGAAAACAAAATGTGATGTTCAGAGGCAATCTGCTAAGATGTTACAAAGACAAAGAATCAGCCCCTTTTACATAACCCAGTGGATACAACCAATCATGTACATGTAAGGTAAACAATCACTAGGCCTCAAGTAAGAAGCCTTGGCAGCACCATTTGTCATACCTGATTCCTTCTGGATTCACTTGGTAACTGGGGGTGACCACCTGTGTTAGTTCATTGGCTTTATCTGAAGAAAATGACTTCTCATATCTTTATTACAGGGGGTAGTTTAGCAACTTGGAGGAAGACACCACTGCAGTTATGCTCCTATCCTCCCACAGTAAGTAGAAGATAAGAGTCTATCTTCCTTAAGGACTATGTTTCAAAGAGATGGTTCGCAGGTCCTTAAGAAAGATATCCCTGGGTCTTAAAGCTGGCAAGAGGCTTATTTAGTCCTTAAAAAGATTTACATGCATTTCAAAAACACAGAAAAAGAATTTACAAATCTTAGTCGAGGTGGAGGAGGTAAAGTAAATAATATTCTAAGAAAAGTATGGGATAGGAGAGTCTCTTTGTTCACTAAAAAATATATATATATGATTTTATTTTCAATTGTTATTTACCCTTATATGTACAAGAAAAAATAGGAGCACATGGTTTCTTAAACAGCAAAGAGGGAAATATTACTTTAAGCTGTATGACATAATGATGATATATGTACGTACTGCAAAATGATTATCGCAATAAGTTTAGTTAATATCTATCGCTTCACATAGTTACAAATCCTTTTGTGATGAGAACTTTTCAGATCTACTCTTTATCAACTTTCAAATATACAATACTGCTAACTACAGTCACCATGATATTACATCCCAAGAACTTATAACTGGAAGTCTGTACCTTTTGGCCACTTTCACACATTTCTCCCATCCCTTTACTGCCAACTCCACCCCCCCCCCTTTTCTGGCAACCACCAATCTTTTCTGTTTCTATAAATTTGCTTTTTAAAAATATTCTACATTTAAGTGACATTACTCTCCAATTTTGTAGAAGAATCTCTGTGGCCTGCTCTAACTGGAGATATATGGGGAAATTCTGAACGATGAACTTTAGCTTAGCCAAGTTTATATACTGCAAAGCTCCCATATCTTCAAATGCAAATATTAATAATGAAAAGATGTTGTGAATTGCTAGACTAGATCTCTGTCAATGTATTAAAAAGAAAGGGCATAAGAACACCCAATTTGTTTAAAATAAGAAAAAGGGTTAAAAAAACAAAACAGATGTAAAACAGAAAAGATCAACAAAGGAAAAAGCTTACCTTTGGAGAGTTTTAGAAAACCGACAAACCACTGGAGAGATGAATTAAATGGTGGTGGTGGGAGGGGGCGGTGACAGGACAGCAGAAGAGAAGCCTCGAGATCTCACACACACGCACACGCACGCACACGCACACTACTGAAAATGCTACGTAAGAGAATATTAAGAGAAAAATTGTACTAGTGCATTTTAAACTTTAGATAAAAGGACAAATTCCAAGAAAAATATGATTTACTAAACTTATACAAAAGAACTAGAAAATCTAAACAGTCCTATAATCACGGAAGTAATTAAATTGATACTCAAAATCTTCCCCCTCAAAAAATTCCAGTCCCAATGACTTCATGGGCTAGATTACCTTAGATCTATCTGCATCTTCTTGTTCAGCACTTTTATCCCTAAGATTCTGGTGCAGATGAGTACAAGAGTATATATATATGTATGAGCTATGCAATATATAACACACACAACGATGTTCGCAACAGCATTATTTATAGTAGCCCAAAGAGGAAACAACTCATTTATAAACAGAACAGTTTATAAAACAACTCCATCAACTGCATACCACATAGCAAACAACAACAACAAAAAAAAACAAACACTACTAAACAACAACAGAAGCAGAACTATAGTAACAATTAACAACTTGAATAAAATTTATTAAATAATGTTGAGAAAAAGCAGCAGAGAATAAAGAATGTAATATTTTATCAATGGGTCTATTCATACCAAGTTCAGGAATAGGGCGATCTATTTTTAGGACTACAAACACAGGAAGCAAAATGTGAAGAAAAGCAGAAGTGTGTTTATAACAAAAGAGCTCTGACTGTGGGAGACGGGTGTGCTCAGGCAGGGGCACCTAGAGGACGGGCCTGGGAGGTGCTGGCAGAGTCTTATTTTTCTCTAACTTTGAAGGTTCGTTTCTTGGGTTTTCGTTTTATAGTTTTTAAACTGCATGGATTTCAATCATTTGTATTTAACAGTCTATAAGAAATGAAGAAAAGTTATTAAGAAAGTCTATGTATAATATATATTATTCCAATTTTGGGGCATCAAATCATAACCTTTCCAAAACCAAGCCATCTTCCACAAAAGCTATCTTCTACACAGTCAATCACATAGAGAAGTTATTAGCATCCTGAAGAATTTGTACTGCTGACAACCAAGTCAGGTGAGAAATGATTGATTTTCATTTATTTTCACCAGATGTAGCCAAGGAGCAGGGCATCTGATGGCTGTGCTCTAAAGAGGCCAATGACAGATCACCCAGCAGCAGTTACTACTCAGCTCTTCAGCTCTCTTCATGAGAAGAGATTTCTTACCATCACTCTTTCCAAATCGGGTGATTATACCTAAAAGAGGATAAATTTATGAGCTTTCCTCTGCCATTTAGCAAATCTGCTGATTAAAGCTGCAGCTGTGAATTCCGGGCTTAATCCACATGAGTCCTGTGCCTCAGCTGGACAAATGACAAAAATACTTGACATAGAATCACTCAAGGTGTAAGAACAAATTGTATGGGAGAGCAAATTGATTTTTGAGTTTGTAAATTCGGTCTAATTACTAGACTTTTAGTGTTGTAAACTGAAACTCTAAAAGGTTTGCCAGGTTGCCTAAGGTCACACAGCCAGCGACCAGAAAAGATGAGCGTAGTTTCCAGTCACCTGCCATCCTGACTGATATTTTCTCTTTCAAGCTACCTACATTCTCTGGTCCCAAATTTGGAGGTTCTAATGCTCATAAGTGTCTGTTCTTCCTTTCGGATTTCAAACTATACAGGTGAGAGTTAACGGCCCACATCTCTACTTGAATAACACAGAATTCTTTCAAGAGTCAGAGTCCTCAACTGAGGAAAAAAGACCCCATTTTGCATCCACTGCCTTCCGAAAACATTTTTAACATCAACTACTAGCTAAGAAAATCCAGCTTAATTTCTTAGTATTGGAGTATCACTTCCAAAATGTTTCCGACAGTTAAATATCCTGAAAATTTAAAGCAATCAGCCTATCACAACTCTTGATCCACTAATTTGAAAAGACAAATTATAAAAATGTGATTGAACCTTTTTTAACGGCATGTGTGTTGTGCATACATTCACACTCGGTGTCAGTCTACTACTTGACTGCCAACTTTATAGAAAGTGAAAATAATAATTTTAATGATTACAATATTTCAAAACAGCAACCAGTACAGCCTACATCTTACTTCTCTCCCCAGTGGCAGAATATATATTTTGCACAGTTGGAAAAACCACCTATGTCCCCAAATGCAGAGAACAGTGTTCTTATCTCCCTGTGACTCATGCATCGAGAATGAGAACAGCGACATTAAACACAGTGTGCATTTAGAAATTATGTCTAGGTGTAATCAAGTAAATGTTGAGTAGAAATGTGAGTACTAGAGATGGAAATGTGAGATGCATTTAAATTGACTCTAGAAACTCACACAGAAAAAAAAATGTTTACTTCCAGGAGTCACATCATTCTTGGAACGTGGCCCTCATGAATAAAACTGAAGTTTAATTTTCCCCATATGTTCCACATCCTTACTCCTTTCCCCATCCCGTAAGACCATTTTCTTTATAAAGCTTTAGTAATTATCTGCAAAGACCTTACACTTTGATGTAAGTTCAGTTGCGGTAAACTAAAAAAACCACCAGTGATTCTCTGTGTAATTTTAGAGAATTTGAGAATGTACCCAGCGCTCATCTTATTCAACTAGAGTCATTTAGCACACCTGCACAAGACAATGAATGGACTGAGATCAATGCTGCATGTTAAAATGAAATAGAATTTGAATGTAGCATTCATTAAATGTGTGTGTGTGTGTGTGTGCGCGCGCGTGTGTGTGTTTTCTCATTATGAAGTACTAGAATACATGTTCGGTGTATAAAATTTATAAATGGAGAAGTATTTTTTAAAAAGTACTGCTAATGCCTCCCCTAGAAGCATCAACTTTTAATATTAAGACATATTTTATCTCAGTCTTATAATACTAAAAGCTTTGGCAATAAAACAACCCCAAGACATGGATTCCTCTTCTATTTTAGGCCCAGTGTATCCTTTTCAGTTACAGAGGCAAGTGGGAGGAAGAGGCAGAGGATAAAGTGTGGAGAAGACACACAAGAGGTCAAGTTCCCGCCTGCCTGAAGTTATGCCAAAGAAGAAAATCTGAAAGAGGAAGTGTATACCATCATCGCAAGTAGTAATAAACACATACAGAAAAATTAAGCATGATTTGAAGAGTATAAAGTAAGGGGTTGGACAGAGACTAGGAGTGCTATCATAGATCAGGGTAAACTCTCCCGAAAAACAAACATTAGAGGAGAGTCCTGAATACTTGAATGATCTTTGAGCTAAACTCCTCTGTGTTCTTATTAGCACGTGCAAATTCCTGAGCCCTTTCTCCAGGTTTATGATTCAGAAGTTTTGGTGTTGGTTCAAGTTATCAACAGTGTTTAAATGCATTAGTTGACTTCAAGTAATTACAATGTAACTCGTTAGTATACATTGAAAAACATCATGGTTTGTTGTCCATATTTTAGCCATTAATTACATGTGACTAAAGTTTTAAAATTAAAATTTTAATTATAATTTCATTTAACTATATAAAATTAAAATTCAATTTCTCAATCACGTAAGGCACATTTCAAATGCTCAATTTCCAGAAATTACTGATCACCACATATAATTTTGGTTCGACCTGTTCAAACCAAAATATCTTTCTAATCATTTTGTTCTAAACTGACTTCTTATTTTTTAAACACAGCAATAAATAAGAGAAACAATAGGAATGGTTTGTTTTTCTTTCACTTATTTTAGTCCTGCCTTAAAGTAATATATATATATATATATATATATATATATATATATATATATATATATAATCTCTTGATAAACATTTTTAAACTGAAGGTGCTCAAATCTTGTCTTTCCTATAACAAAGTCATTTTTCATACCTGAGGCCAATTATACAATGCCAAATGAAATTGCTGGTGAATTTGGACTTTGAGAGTCAAAGTAAATTATAAAAAATCTTAAATTTAGGATCAGCATGACCTGGATTAACTATAGAGTTCAGTTATTCTCTACTAGATTCTAGATATGTGCATTCTTAATCTAACCCAATGTAGGCGCTTAAAAGCTAAGGAGAGAGTGAAATCTCAATGACAAGGACAGCTGACTTAATTCTACCTCCAATGATGCTGCCATGTAGTAAGGCAAACACCCACCCATGAATTTCCCAGACACTTTCTAAAAGCATAAAATCAGAACAACTGAAGGATAAATGAGAAAATGTTATGCAGTTTAGGTAATGGTAAAGGGTGCTGAAAAGACTTCTCTTCATTTTTTATTTCTTCATTCTTATATTAAAAAAAAAAAAGACCTTAGCCAGTGGACATGAGTATAGTTAACAACATAAATTTGGGGAGATAGGATCAACCATGACCTATCTCCACCCTCCAAACAATAAAAATTTAATTCAGTTTTAAAATCTGCATGGTCTTGACTTCTTTACTGAAAACTCAACTCCCCCACTTACAATGAATGCAGTTTATGTGATAGAATGACATGATTATGCAAATAGATACATATCCAAAACTTGAAGTCATTTAAGTAACAGTTGAAAAAATGTCAACACACAGTTTTCAGTTGCATTCTATACACTAACAATGAAACATCTGAAAGAAATAACTATCATATTCACAATAGCATCAAAAATGATAAAATTCCTAGGAGTCAGTTGAACCTTGGAAGTAAAAAATCTGTACTAAGACTTTGCCAAAACCGAAGATACAATTGGAGGGACATCCCATGTTTATGAATTATGAGTTATTATAATAAAAATAACCATGCTACCAAAAGCCATCTATAAATTCAACGCAATCCCTATCAAAATCCCAATGGCATTTTTTACAGAAATAATTTTAAAAAATCCTTAGATTTGTATGGATTCACAGAATTTTCTCAATAGGCAAAGCAATCATGAGAAAGAAAAATAAAATCAGAGACATCGCACTTTCTGGTTTCAAAATACACTACAAAGCCATTGTAATTAAAACAGTATGGTATAGGCATAAAAAAAAACATAGACCAATGGAACAGATTAGAGAGCCCACAATTAAACCTCTGTATGTATGCTCAAATAATTTTTGATAAGTGATCCAAGAACATCTAATGAGAAAAAGATATTCCTTTCAACAAATGCTCCTGGGAAAACCACATAACCCATGCAGAAAAATGAAACTGGACCTGTCATACATCACTCACAAAAATTAATACAAAACAGATCAAGGACTTCAACATTATACCCAATACTATAAAATCCAAAATAGAAAACATAGGGAAGAAGCTCTTCAACAGTGGTTTTGGCAATGATTTTATGACTATAACACCAAAAGCGCAAACAAAAGAAAAAAATCAGCAAGCGAGATTACAACAAATTTAAAAGCCTCTGTACTGTGAAAGAAATAATCAACAAAACGCAAACTACAGAATGGAAGAAAATATTTGCAAACCATGTATTAAGAGTTAACAAAAAAACAAGCTGATTTAAAAAATGGACAATGAAAGTAAACAGAAAATTTTCCAAAGAAGATATTCAAATGGCAAACTGGTGCATGAAAAAGAGCTTGACATCATTAATCAGGGAATTGCAAATTCAAACAATAATAAAATATTACCTCACATCTGTTAGAATGGGTACCATCAAGAAGAAATAAGTTAATGAGAATATGGAGGAAAAGGAAAAAGAGAGCCCTTATGCACTGTTTATGAAATTGTAAATTGGGTCAACCAATATGGAGGACAGTATGGTGGTTCCTCAAAAAATTAAAAATAGAACTACCGTATTATCTAGCAAATCCCACTTCTGGGTATGTAGCCAAAGAAAAATGAAAACAAGTTCCCAAAGAGCTATGTGCACTTCCGTGTTTATTGCAGTATTATTAACAATGACAAGATATATCAATAGCCTGTATTAATGGGTAAAGATATGGGGGGTATACGATATATATACACATATTTCTATATATATGTGTGTACATATATGTGCACTTGCAATGGAATACTTAAACGGCCATGAGAAAAAAGAAAATCTTGCCATTTGCAACAGTGTGGATAGAACTTGAGGTGATAATTCTACGTGAGATGAGTCAGACAGAGACATGAGGTGAGTTAGATAGAGACAAATACTGTATGTCATTTCTTACATACAGAATCTAAAAAGAACTGAATTCAGAGAAACAGAGTGAAATGGTAGTTACCAGGGTTTAGGGAGTGGGGAATAGGAGAAATGTTTTTAAAAGTACATACCTGCAACCAGTAGATAAATATGTCTTAGAGATCTAATACATAGTACAGTGATCACAGACATCAAAAATGTATTGTCAATATTAAACTTGCTAATACAATCGATCTTAAATATTCCCATCACTTGGAGAAATATGTGACATGACAGAGCAGTTAGCTACAGCTATAGAATAATCATACTGTAACATACATGTATCAAATCAACATGCTGTATGCCTTAAACTTACACAATGTTATATAAAATAAATACACTGTTCTCTTGTAGCAGGCAGGTACCACTCTTAAAAACATCTTTATAAGGCTTTATAAGCACTTGCCTAAATTCATTGCAGAAATGCTATCTAAAAACATAATAATGAAATAAAAAGAATAAAGAATAAAAAACTGGCCAATTCACTTCTGGAATAATTGGAAAAAATTTTAATAAGCAGAGTTATTTAGAGGCAGTTGTGCTCCGGTATACAATAACTATTGCACTAATAGTTTTACATGTCAATAGAAATGATTCTAAAGGAAAGGATAATTGTTAACATTTCATTGTTTAGAATAAATTTCTGTTTTAGTTAGCAGAGTAATTTTTTACGTAAATTATTGTTTTTTTGATTGCTCTCTGGCAAATACTTATTAAAACAATTTTTATGAAGAAATTTCCTATGACCCGAAACACTTTTAATGCCAACTTTCATTCTTACACAAATTAACATCAAAGGATATAAATCCACAGAAAAGAAGATTTATAATGAAAAATGCAATAGCACTGTCACTCTAGCAGAAGTGACGAATTCTGTTATAATTGAGGTCATAGTGCTTCATTAATTCAAATTTAAAAGTAACATGAGTAGGCAACATGAAATAAACTAAAGTCATCACTGAATCCATTTTATGAATTTTCCTCAGTAATAATTATTTAACCATAATGTATCTTTTCTTGATCTTAAAGCCCAAATATATATTTTATTATTTGGCATATTTTATATGAAGATTTATTCTAATGGTATCCATGTCTAAGTTATGTCTTAATAAAACTACATATTCCTTAAGAGCAGGACTTAGGGCAGTTACTTCTAGCAGCAACGACAGAGTTGAAAGGTGAGCACTGTAAAACTAAACGCGCTTTGGAGGCGAGAGCAGCAGCGGGCCCACCCCCGCTGTGTGTGTGGTGTGACCATGACGAGGACCCTAAAAAATTTGTTTCCTCCAGGTTTCCTATTGATCTGAGAGCTATGCACACTCCTTAAAATTATTTAATTTCCTGTTTAGTTAGGGAATGTTTCTAATATTGGCAGCAAAGAACTATAGTGAACTAGAAAAAAATAAAAAGAGCAAAAGCGTAGGCTTTCAAGTTATCGGCTATTGAACATTATGATTTAAGAGGTAAATTCAGAGCAGTTGTTCCTAATATTTGGGCTGTGAAGAGCTGGGATGATTACAGGTGTCTTCTATTTATGGCATTCTTGAATCTAAACACCAAACATTTTCAGTAGAGCAAAACAGCACCATGTTTTTCACATTATAAACCACTATGTTTCAGGTGAAGATGCTGAATTGGTTAATAAAATATCAATTTATTTAAAAAGTTACTGAATAGGAAATTTCAGTTATTCTGTATTTTCTCAAGCAAGACACAGAAGAATTATTCTCACTGAGAAGTCTAATAAACTAATTCATCTTTTCAAAGAACACAAAAGAACCAAGACACTGTCAAAGACCATTTTTTCACATGGAAAGAGTTATTATAAGGTTATTTTCAATCTGAATGTTCTAAAAATTCATGTAACTAATGAAAACCTTCTAATTGAGCATAGGAAAATGCATTCCTGAATACTAGCATGCAATTGCAGAAGGCTCAGTGACAGAAGGCACAGAGAACTACCTGCAATAAACTTGTAAAAATCAGTTCACCATCGCTGATGTCACAAAGTCTCAAGTGGAAGCAATTGCAGTGGTCACCCAGGTTCTTTTTGATTAACACACCGGTCTTGATAATAAATAACCACACGGAAATAGGGCCCCCACCAGACATGCCCAAAGTTAGAGAATGACACAATACTGACCCGAAAAGACAAATTTAGGATAGTAGCATTTACCCGATTAAAATGCCTACCTAGAATTTGTACAGTACATGTTTTAGAAGGGACTAGATATAAGACCTAAACCACATTGTGGCTGTCCATGCATGTTATTTAGATTTTGTTTTGGCGTGCATTGTTTACATGAAAAGATTAATATTGATTTACATTTCATTCTTCATCAGAGTTCAAATAGCTTCTGATGAAGGAGATTCCTTTGCATGTTAATAAAGAGAAGCATCTGAAACAACTGAATAGCTCTTATGCCCTTCCCTGAGTAGACTAATTTGACGATATACTTCAAATGGGGCCCTTCCTGTTGGAGCATGCCACAGTTACATTTTTTTAACACTTTAACCACACTTTTTTCTTCTTTCAATAGAAAATTTTACTTACATGTATTACCCACAACTCATGGCTCCGTCCTTTAATTATCCATAAGATGAAACTAATGACATGTTTTGTTTATTGAGAAATCACAGAACTTTCAAAAGAATGTGCAAATTTTCTGATTCAAAATGTCACTAATTTTTATTTACTTTCTTTCACTTTTATTATAAATGTCACTTAAAGATAAATTCAGGACTTCAGTGTCTGTCATTTTTGGTTTGCAGTGTAAACTTAAAATACGTTGCCTGTATATTAGGACATCCTACGCAATGAAGAGTCATTTCTAGTAAGAATTCCCTATGAAAATAATGTATTGAATAAAAATATACAAAAGCATTATGAATGTTTGCATGAGACGGCAGGACAGTGAGGAAGTCAGGACAGCTAATAAGATGGGGATCTAGATTGGGGAATGGACCCCTGAAGCAGCCCTTGCGCTTCTGAGCATTTTCCAATGGACTCGAGCATTAATTTTCTGACCTCTTAGGTTTCAGGGATAGAAAAATAAACACAGACTCGCTCTCTCTTAGAGAAACTCTTATAAGAAATCAGTCTTGGTAAAAGAGTGAACTATTATTAAATCCCTGTCGCAAAAAGTCCACAGTTAAACTGTCAGTCTTGGAGACACATGTTCAACAGAAGGGAGAAAATTTCTCTCAAAAATTTGAAACCATAAGGCATACAATACATTCGTTTTCAAACTAATTCACACTACACTCTCTGGATTACCGAAGAAAGTTTAACTCTGAATTATGTCAACTATAATTGAAGAAAAAAAAAAAAAACTTACTTGTACAATGTAAATACAAGCAACTAATTATTATATTTCAATTAAGCCAGGGAAAAAAAATTATGTTCTAAGTGTTTCTGGACTGGTAATGTTAATATTTTCTGGTTGAATCCATCTTCAACCTAGTTTTCAAAGAATTTCCACAGATCAAGTTCCAAGGAAACTACGTATTTTATTACCCAAAGTAATTTAATATAGAGGTGTAATGGTAAACTTTATGTGTTCCCTTGACTGGGCCACAGGGTCAAACATTCTGAAAATGTTATGAGTGTGTTTTGATTAATATTTGAATTGATAAAACTGAATAAAGTCGATTTGTTTCCCTAATGTGGCTGGCAATCAATCAGCTGAAGGCCAAAATAACACAGAAAAGATGACCCTCCAAAAGTAAGGGGCTGTTCCTCCTCCCTGTTTGCTTGATCTGGCATGCTGGTCTCTTCCTGCCTCTCCTCGTTCTCAAACCTTTAAACTCAGGTGATAGCTATATCACCAGAGCTCCTGGGTCTCCAGTTTGCCAACTGAAGATTGTTAAAATCAAACGCAAATGAAGACCAGGCTGGAAATTCCCTGAGGAGACAAATCAATTAAGGCACACTGGCAAAACTTAATTCAGCTTATTCTGCAAAACAAGCAAAACTTGGTCTTCTTGTTAATACCTCTGAAAATTATAAGCAAGACTTAAGCTATTCCCCAAGATTGATGTGAGGTAACCACTTTTAACAAATTTGCTATCGCTGTGAACACTCAAATGTAATAAGCAATTGCTGTGGAGTAAACAGCCACTGCATTATGACCAAATAAGCTGCTTTGTAACAACATACCTTAGTCTCATTCCGCATCCAGTCTGAGTGCTTCCAGCCTGTGACCTGTGTTTTTGCATCTGTGTGTGCACAATAAACTTCTAATTACTATTTCAGTGGTTTTACTTCTGCTATTTCTGAACTTTTGACAGTATCTTGAAACTTTTCAGCCTCCAAAATCACATGAGCCAATTTTTAAAAACTTCTCTTCATACACATACATAAGCCAACTGAAACCATAAAGAAAATGCAGACTCTAAAAAACTTCAGATATCAGAAGCATTAGACACATAAAATAATTATTTTACTTCAAGACATCAATTTTGAAAAATTAGTGAATGGCAAGCAAACTTGAAAACAGTACAAAACCAAACTTCTGAATTATGGAAATGTATAATTGAATGTAAAATACTGATGTGTTAAATAGCAGCCTAGATATGGACAAAGAAAATTATTAGTTGAAATATAAAGTTAAATTATTATGAACGCAGCATAGGAAACAAAGAAATAACAACATGAAAATGAATTTACTCACCTTTCATGGCAGAATGAAAATATTTAACATATCCATTCAAACCCCCAGAATATATGAGAAAAAATATGGCAAGGCAACATTTTAAAAAGGAACACCTGAGAACTTTCATAACTAGTGAGGGACTCCAATTACCATTTAATATGCCCATGAAATTTGAACCAGAGTAAATAAAACCTTCATGTAGACATATCAGGGTCAAAATACAGAAGAGCTATAACCAACAAAAGATCTTATAAGTAGCCAAAGAGAAAACATTGTTTTTCAAAATAGTGACAATCAACTGTCAGCTGACTTATCAAAATGACTTACAGCTGATTTCTCTAGGCCATGCGGAGAAAAATATATATCAATTAGGAATTCATATCCAGCAGAAATGTTTACCAAATGTAGGCAAAGTACAAAAAGCATTCGAAATACAATGAGAAAAAAATAACCTGCCAATTCCAAACAATGAAAGAAATGAATGAAAAACCCAAGAAAACAAAGTACAAACTAAGTAAACAGGAACAAATCAAAATATACTAGTATTTGAAATAAAAGTAAATGGACCGACTTCCAGTTTCCAGTTCTGCATGTAAAGAGCTTAGAAATCACCACTCCATCCTAACAATAAGTAAAAAAGCTGAGCAGACTTTTAAAACCAACAACTCTTCTTGGGTCCTTGAGAAGGGAAAAGGGGAAGCCATGGCCTCCGGGCACGGAGAGACTGACATGGCTAGCTCACCTGAGGAGATGCCAGGGCCGAGACCGCTGCAGGAGCCAGCGCTGGTCGTGGAGGTCCGAACCGTGCCTGTGGACAAGGACCCCACATATTTTGAGACTTACCATGAGGAGCTCAAGGAGGTTGTCGCAGTGCATCTTCCAGAAAAATCCCTGCAGTTCCGGCAGGGGGAGGAGAACGGGAACATTTTAAATACCCCTGAGCACGCTGTTCTTCTCAATAAGCTGTACCCTCAGGTGAAACTAGTTAATCAGAGCTTCACCTGCTGGGGTCTGGTCAGAGCCCAATTGAGCGAAAGAATCTACTGGACTCCAGTCAGCTCCAGCCATCCTGTCCCAGCTAAAGGCAAAGGGAAGAGGAAAAAAACTGAGAAACATTTGTGAAGCTAACAGTTCAGGCGCACAGGCTCACTAAGAGAGGGAGACCTAAATGGTAGGACTATACAGTGCTCATATAACCTTCCGCACCTCCCTGTCATATATGTTTTTCATATACTCCTGTGAACTTACACCATAGTTAAGAGGAGGAAAAAAAAGAAACACAATAAACTACTGAAATAACTGCAACAGAAGATATTTTACAGCTAGACAACACTGAATATCTTTTTTGACTCTTTAGGGAAAATATCAGTATATCTGACAGTCTTTACAAGGAGTTGTTGAAGCCCAGGAAAACATGGAGTCAAAGAAAAATAGTTATTTCTTCTTCATAACTATTAAAACTAAACTAGAATATTTCAACTATCGGCCAGGTGAACAGACAACGAGCTAGGAAAAAAAAAAATATTTTCATACTCAGTAAGGATTCCTTACTGTTGGCTAAATGTTAACACGTTCCCCTGCAGGGTACAAGGAAAGAGGTCAAACATTTTAGGAATAATCGAATAGCTTAACCTGTGCTAGAGGAGCTTGTTAAACAGAATTTGTCTGTAGTGAGAAAGTGACAGATTTTCTGGGACTGTTCCAAAGCTGTCAATTTATCAACCATAATTGGCCACATAATGAGCTGCTTACTTTCATCAAATGCTTGAACAAAAGAATTTTCCTTTTCTCCTAAAAAGCCCATAAACCTGTGGCAAAAATAAGTAAATAAAATTACAGCAATTAAGTTATGAATGCTGTTTTTAAATCAATATTTTAATTAGTCATTAAATTCATCTTTCCTCATCACCAGTGGATATGAGGACTTGAGAAGATTAGCTTATTTTAGTGAGTAAACTATCATTAGAGAATAAGTTGATTGTAACTTGCAAATAAAAAACATTTCCTGAGAGAATGGAATTTTTAACATATTATGCTGGTCGGATGCTTTGGGGCAGGAATAGCACGATCTTTGATAAATGCTGCCAGACAACAGTCTATTCCTTAGCCTGTATATACATCTAAAGGCAGTTGTAAAAGAGAGTCACAGAAGTGAAAATAATATTAATCCAAGTCATCTGATTGTTTTCAAAATAATCTAACCTTAAGTTGTTACGAACTTAATTATTCTTGATTTTAGAAATAAGGAATAATTTATTTTACACTGAAATCAGTATGGTTATATGTTTCAAGTTAAACTACAGAAGTCGTGCTCAAATATTAGCTTCAACTTTTTAATCTACTGCAATCACAAGCATTTATTTTAACCTTTGGAAGATAACCTTGAGGTTAAGATCAATAATCAAATCTGCAGTTTCCTCTATTTACATAGGGAACTGAAAAGTAAATGGATGTAAAATATGCAAGACTCATATTTGCATTTTATTATTTATAACCTCAAAGGTATGATACTTGACTTGCAATCAAACGAACATAAGGAAAAAAGGACATGAAGTATATCAGAAGTCTGAATTCAAGAAGAAAAGATTATAACCGGATGAAATATTTCTCATCAAAGCTTAATTAATTATACTGTCAGATTTCTAATAATTTATTTTTCACCATCTTTATCTCACAAAAATTTTACCTAGTATTATTTCAATGAATTAAAAATGAATGTGTTCATTTATTTAGCAAACATCCACGAATGCCTACCATGTACCAGGCACTCCCCTAGGTACTAGGACACCATTAATGAAATGAACAAAATTCCTTGACTTCATAGAACTTGTATTTTAGACAGAGGAGATTGACCTAGAAGAAGGAAGACAGACAAATAAAAAGGTAAAAAATGTATAATAAACGAAATGGTTTTAAGTGCTATGGACAAATATAAAAGAGGTATAGAGGTGCTGCTGGAGTCAAGGAGGCCTGCTCTTTTATAGGTGGCCATCAGGGAATGCTTTACTCACTGGTGATATGCAAGCAGAGGCTGGAAGGATAGGAGCGAGTGAGACTTGAGGATATAGGAAAAAAGTTTTTCAGCCAAAAAAAAAGCCGGAACAAACGTATTTAAGCAGGGAGGTATTGGCATGTTTTAAGGAACTGCAAGGGGGCCAGAGCAATGAAAAAGAGTGAGTGGGGGCAGGTGAGATCTGGGGCTGGGAAAGTATGGTCAGCACAGTATTGAAAAGCCCTACAAGGCTATGATAATGGGTTCTTTGGGAAATCTATTGGATTTCCATGTAAGATGGAAAATCATCTGAGCCAGAGAAGTGACATGATTTCTGTATTAAAGGGATCACTTTAGCTATTCTAAGAAGAGCAAGGATTCACTGATGGATTGTAAATGGGTGAGAAAAAAATAAAAAGGAATCAAGGATGATTCCAAGATGAATTCTAAGAACTAGCTTTGGGACGTATTACATTGAAATGTCATTTAGATGACAAAATTAAGGTGTTGAGTTGGGAGCTGGGTATAAAAGCGTACATTTCACAAGAGGGGCCTAGTCTAGAAGTATAGATTTACCAGTTCGGAGATGAAATTTAAAGTCTTGAAACTATAAACATCTACTAGAAGGAGTGTGGGTGGAGAAAATGAGACCAAATTGCTGAAAACGTCAAATTTCAGAAGTCAAGGTGAATGCTGAGAACCAGCAAAGGAGACTAAGGCAAGTGGCCTCAGAGGGAGGTCCTGAGACGGTGACAGTCCCGAAGCCATGTTTTGAAAGTAGCTCCCAAAGAAATGCTGCTACTGAGAACTGAAGATTTTTCTTTTGGAAACATTGTACTTTTTTAATTGTTTTGATAGAAGGTTATATGTAAAAGACCTGTTTTGATTATATTTGGGATTTAATTTATAGAGGTGACTGAGTGATGGCGTGGACAGATCAGCACCACTAACAGAAGGTTCAGCGCTACCAGTTCCCAAGGGAAGGGGGCACACCACATAGGGGCATATGAGGAGCACCAGAGTCAGCCAGGAGACAGAAGGAATGAGGGGAGAGCATAGGCCGGAGCCTTTATTTGGGTTTTCATAGGATGGAATGGATGAGGCAGAGTAGGTACATTAAACAACCTTGGGATCGAATAGTTTGAATAATTTTGGTGGACTCTGGACTATAGAGGTGGTGTCTAATTGTCCAGTACCTGGCTCTTGGGTGGTTTAGGGTAGGGAGGAATATTGGTCTGGTGTGTGAAAGGTTGAAAACGAAGTGATTAGAATGTGAGCTTTGGATTGGTTAGTTTATATATGAAAGGCATGCTCATAAGCAGGCTTTTGCTATCTTGAGGAATTAGCTAACCCTGGGAAAGGTAGTCCCTCCCTAGGTCTGTGAGGCCCAAAAACATCAGGTATCATAATGCAGATTATAGGAGTGGAATCAAAGTACAGAAATGCATTCAGTGAAAATTTCTACAAAGGGGAGCAGAAAAATGAGGCAAGAGCTAGATGAAAAGGGAAAGTCAAGAATGTGTTTTTCTTACTATGGGAGAATTTACTTTCTGTTTCTACGCCGATGGTAATGATCAAATGAAGAAGGAAAAGTTGGTGGTGCACTAGATCCCAGAAGTGGAGGTGGCAACTGAATCATGGATAACTTACCTATGATAATAGGAGGGGAGGCAGAGTACACAGGCACAGCACAGGTAGGCGTGTAAATGGGAGAAGTAGAGGAAGTTCTATTCGGATTGAGTCTATGGCCTCAAAAATTGGAGGTAGTATCATGAGCTGATAAGTGTAGATTATAGAAGTATTAGAGGTTTGAGAAAACAAAAGATATGTAATTTGAATTTATGCAGAATTCCTCATGAAGGGGAGAATTTCTTCTATGTTTAGGAAAAAAAAAACAGTATGTTTGGTTTTAAAAAGTTAAGATTTGCATTAAATAGGATACCTCCAATCAAAAACTTTATTGACATTTTAAACAAAAGAAATAATTAAATATTTATTTTGTACCTTTGGGAGACAGGTTTTAGGACAGAGAGAACAGGAGAGAATGGATGGAAGAGAAGGTCCTCGGCAGGTGGATAGCTCTGAGGAAAAATATGGCCGGTATATATTCTCTGTGATGATGTGGGTGGAGGACATTCGGACAGTGATGCCTCCAGTTCAATGGTGCTTATTTTAGAAGGAAACTGGCAATTGGGATAACAAGATTTTGAAGTCAGCAGGAATTCAAAGCAAATGAAACCATGGAAACATAAATGCTCAAAGAATACTTGGAATACTGGGGAAGAATGCACCTCCCCAGAATAGATAAGATAGAAATTCAAGACATTCTGTTTAGTTATCAAGACAAAGTATAGTCTCTGAATTCAGGAGGAGTTTGGAAGCACCCAGGTGAATAATTATCTGACTTAGGTTAAAATCAGCTTTATTTTTTATTTTTTAAATTTTTTTCAAGTAAGCTATAAACGAGCATTTATTTTTTAAACGTATTATTATTATCATTATCATTATTTTTATTTTATTATAGTGAACTTGAACTATATCATTAACCACATAATTCCAAGCAGTCATTTAACTGTTTTGTGGCTGATTCCTTCTCATGTAAACTTATAATAATCAAGTCTGCAAGCCTTAGAGGTTTGTTATAGAGGAAATGGGTATCATTGGCCATAATGAAAGTTAATAAGTTAGACTGAGTAAAAATGTAACTTATACACAAATATGCAATCACCCAAAAGTAAACAAATCAAAATTTTTTAGCAAAAGCTCAGCTGTGACATAGGATTATAGATATTCAACTAATGATTGATGTTTTTAAGTTTAAAAAATAAGATATTTTAACAGTGTTACAAATCTATAAATAAATCAGAGTTGTTTACCCAACTATGTACTAACATTAAAGGATATTTTCGTTATTTTGTCCCCAGAAAAATGAAAGTTTGAGATAAAAATTAATGAACACTTTGTAAATTCTAGTAGTTCACCCATATGTTTCTGGTGCAGGGCAAAGGCCACTATATTGTCATCAGAAGAATTAGGTGAGAATCATAGATCCAGTGCCTCTGAGATGCCACTTGACTTCCACTGGTATTTATCTATAAATGGGAATACTGGGTTTTCACTGACAGTTCAGAAGTAAATAAGATAGTATAGGTCAAAATGTGCAGCATAATGCAGCAATAGTCAGGACTCAATAAATGTGTTTTCTAATATACTTTCTATTCGAGTCATATTATTTGGGTTGGGCAGTTTAGTTTTTTTACTTTCATATACCTGGGAATTCAATCAGTACTTAATAGTCTTATTTAGGAAAAATATTGAAGAAAAAAAAATCATAGATTCTTTAGACCTTTTGTTCTGTAATTTCTAATAATAGTGAACATTTAAATGTTCTGCTTACTACTGTCTGAATAATTTCTTAGTAGTAAATGTATCATCTCATTAAGCAAGCCAGTCTATTGACATTTGATCCCAACAAAGAAATAAATGAAAATGGGTGCTGGAGTTCTTTTCCTCCTGCCAATATCTCTTATCCTCAAGTGCCAGAAGCACAGGCAGCCACTGGTTTTCCTCAGGGATCGTGGAGCTGTCCTCCTGCTCAGCTGCCTTTCTATGCTCATTATTAGCCCCAAGAAGGCAAAATGAGACATTAAAGGCCCCTTAACTTTCTCCCCAGAGCAAGTCTAAAGGAGTGGGCTCCCCACACTTTTTGCACCAGTGACAAAGGTGCCCCTTATACAAAGTTGCTCCGCACCCTCACAGCCAAGGGATCCACCAGACATCCAAAAATCCCTAAAGGAAACCCTTCCCCAAAGCTCAGAATGCACCCCCTTCTCCAAGTCTTTCTTGCAAAATAATGGGATTACTTCTTTCACCTTTGTTCAGTCCATTCCCCTTTCTCTGGCCATTGCCACAGCTCTCTAGTGCATCTTTGATGATTTATTTACAAGCGGCTTCTCATAGGGGACTGGAAGGCCAGGAATACACATAGGCAGCCAAGGTCTTGGCAAGGAGACGGGAATGGCAGCAACCCAGAGCGTGCTCTCCCAGACCAGCTGGCTAGGGATGTGCTGCCGCGGTGACGCTGCAACGCCTCAGGGCGCCAGCTCCAGGGCTGGCTGCAAACAAAAAACAACGTGGACCAGCAGGCCCCCACGCTCTATTTTTGGACCAAATAATAATAATAAAAAAAAAGATCAGGGACTAAAGGCTATTTATGGCTCTTTCAAATTTATACCATTTTTGTAAGAAAAGACATAATTTATTTGTAATAGATTAATCACAGAAATTGGAGAGACAAAAAAAAAAAACCCAAAAGCCGTCTAATTTCAGCTGCTCATCCTAATTACTCATCAAACTTTATTATTAGCAGGATTCGACCCATCTCATTTTAAATTATTCTTGCACCTCACCTCATCACTTCTTTTGAAAACTGTGTTCTCATTTTACTACGCTTACCCATAGCAAAATTTCTAATCTAGAGCCTAAAATGTTCTCTTGCTTGCTGTCTGGCCATTGCTCTTTATTAGACCTTGTATTTTTTTCACACCAGTAAAATATAAATGTAATGAAGAAGTTTAGGAGAAAACAGCAGGTTACCACATAGTGGCAGGAGACAGGGGACACAGTTATGAGCTGCTTCCATACTACTTTCCTCTATGGAGTAAACAATAATATTTAAAACACTGCATTTATCTCATTCCATTCCTACTGATGTTTCTATCAAAGTGCTCTCTCTTGTCCCAGGAGAAAGTTCCATTTGTTCTGCTTGGGATTCAAGGCATATTACAGACTTGTTCCTACTTAATATTTTCTTGCCTTGACTTCTGTGACCTAATTATAAAGAAAACTTCCACAGTTCACAAACCAGAATCTTGATTTTTCTTCAAATAGTCTTTGTGGACTTTTTCTTAAGGATATGCTTTTTCTGATTATAAAATTTCCTCAGTATAAAAGAAGTTTTAAACATTTAAAGAAAGAAAAATAGAAAAAAAAAAGAAAGGAAAGAAAAGAACATTGCAAAGACACCAATCAGAAAAGTACAAACTGATAATTAACATTGAGAGATTGATATTTAATATGGTTAGGAGTTAAAGAAATGCAAATTGTAACTTCAACAGCATGCTACTTTCAACCTATCATATTAGTTAAAAGATTTTAAAGAACTTTAGTTATTTTTATAAATGTATATATTTCTTAGCCAACACCTTATTAATACATAATTTGCTTATTAAAAAGATTTCCCTACTGTACATTTCCTGTCATCTATCTGAGATGCATCTCTATAACTGGAAATTCTGAAAGAAACAATAGTTTCAGGTGATATGCCATGCTGCTCTCCAGAATGTTGGTGTGAATTCTACACCCCTCTCAGGGCTGGCCTGTGGAGCAGTGCATTCTGGGCACGACACTGTTTCCTGACCAAAAAGTGTCCTGGGGTAGGAAAGTGAGGAGGCTGAAATTTGGGCCATTCTTTGCTTGGCACCATGCCCTGTTAGAAGTCTGTTGTTTTTTGTTCTGGGTTTGTTTTTGTTTTTTTTTTTCATATTTCTTTTTTGTTGTTTTTGTTCATAGCAACACATTGAGACATTCCTTCTTTCCCAAGGTCACTATCTATCAGAAACAGCTAGTAGAGTTGTTTCATTATAAGTTGATACTTGGTTCTTATTGACACAACTACTTCTTATCCTTTTTAATACAGTAAATCATGTCTGTGTAAGAAACTAGTGTGAAGTTATTTTTTGCATTTAATTTTACATTCAATTTTATATTTTTCTTATACATAAGCAGTTGTCACAACGTTATACACTAAATAATGTATTATTATTAGAAAACTGTCATTTACAATACTGACTTTTACACAGATACAGTTTGATTAAATACTATCATTATGATATTTATTAATTCAAACTTTATATCTTTTTTTCTTTTAAAAAGTGCCTTAAGCTATGCATTATTTTTACTGATTAAGTTTGGAGTAGTTCAGTTGGAATTTTTCTTGTAATTATAATTATCTTTATATTTAATTTTAGAGAAAATAAAATATTTTAAAATATAAAAAATCATATTCTAGTTACTATCTGCTGCTAAGGTTTCAGTTCAGATGCAAGAAAAAGGGTCCTCATGCTTTCTTTCTGTCTGACTGAGGCAGCCAAGATTAAATGCAGGAGTACAGTGGAGGAAAAAAAATCTATTTACCTTCTCGGAAAAAGATTTCTCTCTCATTAAATCCGCCCCCCCCCCCCTTTTTAATGATCCTCATGGATATCTTATAGATTTTTTCCTATAAGTCTTGCACATTTCTTGTTAAGGTTATTTATGAGACTTTTAAAACATTTTCTGCTTATTACTAGGACCTGTTTTCATTACATTTCCTAAGAGGTTATTGCTGACAAAAAAAAAAAAGGAGTTATTGATTTTCACATAATTTTCAATGAGGCTACTTATATATTTTTTAACTATGGTAATTTTCAAGTCCTGGCCTTAGGTATTCCAGACATACAATAGATACCATATAAGTACTGTCCACAGAGTGCAAACGCCTAAATGCATTGAGTTAGGCATAGCCCCGGTGTATCGACAAATCGAAACGCTAATATTTCCTTCCATACATTTCAATTTTTTCCTTCCAAAGATTAAATAACAACAATTTCACTGCAACAACAAAACTTGTGTATCGCTGTGCACCTATAATTTAGATGTATAATAAAAACAGTTCTAGTTTAATGTAACTGCTTATAAAAGTCATTGAAAAATCACTCGAGCTTATGCAGGGTATTATTTCTCATGCTTTGGGCCACTTTCACTGCTTTAGGTTTTCATGCAAACAAAGAAGTAAGCTTAAGAGCAGTGGATCAAAATGGTTTTTAGGTACTCAGTAATCATATTCTGAAAGCACTTTCCAGCATACAACTAAGTTTAATACCTTTGTAAAATACAAGGTTATAACAATTATCATCACAATCCTGTTAATAATATTACTTCATGCTTACCAAACATTCAGGCTGTGATGTCCATGTTGGGACAATCACATGAGCAGACATCACAACATGAGAGTGGGCAGATGTGGCCCTGCTCAGTTAGCAATGCCCCCCATTCCACCAAGAGTTTGAGAATTCAGCTGAGAACGTTGATTAGTCCACTGGGAGATGTGTTGAGGGAATGCTCATCCACCTGATTAGTACCAGCTCTCCAGTTAACCTGCTAGGTGATTCTGAGTCCCTTTGCCTCATTTTTATTATGTATGCATGACAAGTTATATTAATGGTTCTACTATATTTATAAGAAAACAATATTTTTTCAAATAAAAATATGTACCTTCATAGAGTGAATAAATTCTCACCCCAATTTTGTGAATTCCCATAAATCATTGCCCATTCCTCTATTGTAAAACTAGGCCACATAGTCATTTGTCTTCTAAGTAGTATTTGATTGAGCTCGTCAAGGTCAAAGATGGGGGTCTTTGGATTTTTTGTGTAGTATTGAAGACATAATGGGTACTTAATACATGACTTCTAAAGGGAAAACAAGTCAAGGCAATTCAAGGCAGAAGAAGAAAACAATTGGCTAAAAACAGGCCAGGTATACACATCCATTAGAAAAAAAAAATGATTTTATACCTTCTTTTCTCTCTTAACTATATTTACATTTGGGATATAAGAAACGAAATAAAAGCATAATTTCATGTGGTGATATTAAGCAGAGAATGTGGCTAAAAGGCTTTGAACAATTTCTCCTACAGGTCAGCTTTGTGATTTTTAGTGAGCAGCACAGGTGCACATAAACATCTGAAAGAGGCCAATGCCATGTTGAGGCCTTGAAAATGTGTTCCAGTATAAAGAATTTTTCAACGATCTTCAAAGTGAGTGTACTTGTTTTTGTGCTTTTAAAAAGGGCCAATTTTTCCACAGTTAAATTATTCCTTAATGTAGGAGAACTTTATAGGAATTTTAGGCTCTTAATCTGTTTTACAACAGCTCATATCACAGACATTCAAATTTAAACTGTAGATCTAAGAAAACACTGAAGAAACAAATTTGCTAAATATGGAACTCATATCACCTTAGCTAGTAAGCAAGCTCAAGCCCAGATTCATTTTTTAAAATTTACCACAAGCATGTTGCATACAAGACCAGCCTTTTGACTATGCCTCCCTTCCCTGTCCAAACTAAACATAAATATCCAAAGATATGGATTGTGATTTAGAAAGACACAGAGATTTAATTACAAATCACAATAATCTGGTTATTTTGTGAGGTACTATTTTAAATCCTTTCTTCTTATAGTACAATCTCCACATCCAATTTCTACTGCTCATGAGTTTCGAGCCTCCGTGGCATTTATTTTAGTTGTCTAAACAAAGTATGTTCAGAGGACAGAAGAGTCATCTAAAAACACACACAGAGATCTAATTTTCATCCAGATTTCCCCGCAGAATCACATTTGGCCTTTCACTGGGATCCATGTGCCCTTCCTTAGTCTTTACCAGCTAGTTTCAATCCCATCAGATCTGTCACAAATGACCGTGGCTCTATGAAATTTCAATGTCTGTCTATGAAAAGACAGCATTTTCACATTATCTATAAAAAGGTCCTGGTGAAGAAACTTGGGATCTTAAATTAACTTCATTTATTTCTCTTTTGACACTCTTCTTATGTCCCTTAAGGCAAAAAGCAGATGTTGCTTTATAGAAACATTTTGCATAAACATGTTATTTTCATAGAACAGTCAATAAATTCATTTCCTTGCAGTAACATTCACCTCAGAATGATAGAACCATCAACTTTCTGCCAATATAAATATTTTCCATAATAAGTACATGAATAGAAACTGTCAAAGATTAAATTTAAGTCTCAGGCAATTGCTACATCACCTTCGAAGACCTGCAATGTATGAATGAAGCAAAAGAACTTTCAGCCTTCAAAGAGAGCAATTTTAAAAGGTCAACAGGCTTTATTAGAGAGTAAATATGTATATATTTGAGACATAAATATCAAAACACAAGGTAAGCATTTTAAGAACAGTTCACATCAGTCTCATGTCTCTGCTAAGGTAAACTGTCTTTACATTTTTTGTTTTCCCTTTATGTTTGGATAAAAACAAACTAATCCTAGAAATACCTGCATGAGGTCATCTCCTATAAATGTGGGCTTGGAAGTTAGTACTAACTCACCCAGCTAGAAATAAAATTGAATTGCTGGATAAAATGTAAAAACATCTTCTTAAAAGCAAGAAGGAGCTAACAAGATAAGAAGGAAGTATTAGCCAGATCCGAGGAGCAAGTGTGAACCCATAGAAAAGAGGGGCATTAAAGCTCCTTTCATCTGAAGCCTGAGCCACTTGGAAACTGAATTTTAATTGGAGGGAACATCAGGAATGAGGGGAACACAACCCAAAATTCAGGGTCTGCTCAAGGCGGATATTCTAATAGGAGACTACTCCATATTAAGCTGAGGCCATAATAAATATACCCTCAAGTTTAGTTTGCCACTCAAGCCAAACAATTAGCCACTCAAAAACATCATCCAAGATACCCCCCAAAAATCAAGATATAAATTTAACTAGATTCCAGAAGGCATCTGGAATAGGTGCTAAACATAAACATTGAAAATCTTCCTTAAAGCAATGGTTCTTAAACTTGAGAGTGCATCAGAGTCACATGAAGAGTTGTTAAAAACAGATTATTGGACCTCAGCCCAGACTTTATGATTCAGCAGGTTAGGCCAGAGGCCCAAGAATTTACATTTCTAACAAATTCTCATGTGAAGTTGATACTGCTGATCCAAGGAACACACAAAATGTTTCTATAAACTCTATAAACCATTGCTCTAGATGAATATGTCATTATCCTAGGCCTCAAAGTATTTCCACAAAAATAATTTGCAAGGATATTGAGGAGCATGTGATAAAAGATGAATAAGCACTCAAGGAAACAGAAATGATGAGTAAAAATCAAAAGCAGAACTGCAAGACTTAAAATCGTGGAACTATCAGTTATAGATAATAAAATAACTCTGGTTAATTTAACATTTATGGCTTTTAAAAAGTCAAGCTTAATATAATCTCAGGAAATAGAAAATTATAAATAGTGATATCACAGATTTTAAAAGAATAGCAAATAGATGTGCTGGTAATGAAAAAGAAAACAAACAAATTGGATTAACCTCAGATGACATGAAGTTGAAGAGAGAATTAGTGAGCTGGTATATAGATAGAAGGAAGAATCTAGGTTAGAAGTTAGGCAACTATAGTTGACAGGCGAAATCTGGCCCACTGCTTATTCTGGTAAATAAAGTTTTATTAGAACACAGCTGTGGTCATTCACTACTGTATTGTCTATGGCAGCCAGGGCTCAAACTAAGAAGGCAAAATTTCAAGAGGCACTCACTCTCAGGCTCATGCAAGTGCCAATTCTGTATTTGGTCGACTCTGAAAGTAAGTTCCTTTTTAAATGTAATTCCTAGGCACTATCCTGTTCCACCCTTCTCTTGGCCTTGGAATGAGAGGGCTTTCCGAGTGGTAATTTATTTCAATTTCAAACTTTTAAAAAAATGCTCTTCTAAATCAGGTCAAACATAACAAAAATGAGAAGCATTTTAAGTTCAACAATAATGACAATACATCAAAACAAGTGGGATGACAACAAGACTTCGACAGATTAGAAAAGTAGATAAGACAAATATAAGTGATCTAAGCATCTACGTTCAAGTGCAGCACATGCAGTGACGTGGCCATTCTGCTCCTGGGTCATGTAGTCCCACCTTATCTGCTCCTTCACTTTCCCATGGTTTTAGTAACCTTCAATCACGGTCCAAAAATATTAAATTGAAAATTCCAGAAATAAACACTTAGAGTTTTAAATTTCATATCATTCTTGCACCTTCCCACTTAGTCCTTGGTCTGTGTGCATCATCCCTTTGGCCAGCATCTCCCTCTGTGAGTCCCTTATTATCCATCTTGGTGATCAGATGGACTGCCATGTGTTTGCATTCAAGTAACCCTTGTTTTACTTAATAAGGGCCCAAAAGCATGAGGGCAGTGATGCTGGCAGTTTGGATTTGCCTTAAATTGCTTCAAGTGAAAAGGTGAGTCCAGTACAATAAAGATATTTTGAGAGAGAGACCACATTCACATAACTTTATCACAGTATATTATTATGATTGTTCTATTTTAATTAGTTGTTAATCTCTTGCTGTTCCTAATTTATAAATTAAACTTTATCATAGGTATGTATATGAAAAAAACAGCGCAAATAGGTTTCGGTACTAGCTGCAGGTTCAGGTATCCACTTGGGGTCTTGGAACATATTCCCATAGATGGATGAGTGGGGAATAGTGTTACATAGCCTTCAGGAAATTGTGCCCATGTGCAAAAGTTATATGTACAAGAATGTCTATAGCAGCATTACTACACTCTATAGCTATAAAAGTGATTGAATTACAGCAACAAGCAAAAACATGAGTGAATCTCACAAACATAAAAGTAGTATGAAAGAAGCAAAGGTAAAGTAATATACACTATGTTATTTCATTTATATAAAATTGAAAACCAGCAAAACTAAGTCAGAATTAAGAGCTATCTCAAGGTAAGGAGCAAGGATTATGGTCAAGAGTGTACACAAAGTGAATTTCTGTTGTTCCAAAATAGCTTACTTCTTAATATGGGTGAAAGTCATACAGTATTTACTTTTTAATTATTCATTAAACTATATTTTTATGCAATTTTCTGTATATATTTTAATTGAATGTTTAAAAAGGAAAAAGGAAAAATCACACATGGGAATTAATTGAATAAAGAAAGATTAAGGTAATGGTTCTTCTATTTAACTAAGGACTTTTCTTGTAGTTCTGAAGTTACATGCTATTATGGCATCAAAATATCTAACAATATGTTGTTTGTGAAAGTTCTAGAGACACCTGATTCTGTGAACCGAAAGAATATAAGTAGTCTGCTAAATGAGTCATTTTAATAAATGTGGGGGGAAATCACCTATTATTATAGAAAATATAAAACACATATAAAACTGAACAGAACAGTATAATGAAAATGTATGTACCACCGGCCCATATTTTATGCATCCAGTAGTTTACCCACTCCCCTCTAATTCTTTTCCTGAAGATTTTAAAGGAAAACCCAGATATCATGTCATTTCATCTCTAAATACATCAGTATTACATTTGGATAAAAAATTTTAACAAATAAAAAGATTTTTAACATCACCACTATGCCACCATTATCATATCAAAAGGCCTAATAATTATTTAATATCATCAATATATGTTAAATTGTTCTTCATTATCTCAACAATAACTTTTATAATTGTTTTTTTTTTAAATCGGGATCTAAATAGTCTCCACAGAGTGCATTTGATCATAAGGCCTCTTAAATCGTCTCTTTTCTTTGCCAGCACCCCTTCCTTTTTAAAGATGTCATTAATTTATTATAGAAGCTATATCATTTGCATTATAGAATGCACTATATTTGATTTTAGCAGTCTGTTTCCTTGTAGTGTTCTAATTGTTTTTCTTTAGCTGTCTGATTTTTTTTTTTCCTTTTTGGAAGTATAAAAACTTACCTTCCAAACTTTATACCATAGTGTCCATGTGCAGAAAGCAATGTTTTTCTGTGGCAACGTCACCCAATTAAAATACACATGAAACTCAATTAAACCACTCTAAAAAAAGAGAAAGATCACTTCGAAAACATTTATTCACTTAACAATGGTAACACCCAAACCATCTATTTGATGCAATAATAATTGCATTACTATATATCTAAATCTAATTACAGAAAAGACTTAAAAATTAATGAACTTTTGAATTCATTACTTTTGAATGATGATAATAAACTCTTTTCCAATTAACTATTATTCCTAAGCCCTAAATCAATCTTCTCTGTGCACACAGGAAAGTCTCATTTGCAACACAAGTCCCTTATTTTATAGAGCAGAGTTTCTCATTTGTGGACCACTTAATGGGTCTTCATTGCATTCATGGGATACCAATTCTAGATAAATTAAGAGACAGTATTGTCACAAGCTTTTAAATAATAAAATAACCAGATTTTAAATTAACAATATTAAGAATATTTTGTGACAGTGAGACGGATATTATTTGAAATTTAAGGCCTAATAATGAATATTCTTAATTGTGTATCAGATGCCATATCCAGTTGATTACTTCATTTATTCTTAATTTTCTACCAATTCAGAAATTCTTAACAAATATAAGTCACCTATTATGAGCTTGAATGTTTTATATCTCTGCCTTATAGTCCTGGATATTTGGATCAAACATAAAATTACGTTCAAATTATTGGGAGAGTTCATATTGAATACCATATCCTGTATGCTAAAAGATGCTAAGTGGATTAGTGCAACATATTTAAAAGAATTTGAATGATCAGGAAGGAACATACTGGTAAATTTATTTCTAATTTTCTTTTCTTGTATTTATACATGGAAATATTTTTCATGTTCTGTTACAGCATGAAATTTTGTTTTTTAAATTGTCTCCTACTGTGTCATTCATTTTTTTTGTGTGACTAGTGAAGAGGAAATTCAAGGGCTGGAAAAAAAAATCACATTTTTGGTAATTTATCTGTATGTACCAATTCAGACTTCTTAAGAAATCCTGTTGTCTTATCATTAATATTAACATCATGGTGTCACTAAGGTAACATATTCAGACTATTCAAGTTACTAAACATTATTTCTGAGCTATGTCACAAAGCGAAAGTGCGTGAAATCAGAGAAATAGACCTTAATCTTTTATTGGTGCTGTGAATCTTTAAAAAAGATCTTATTCCTCATTTGGAGAGCTCCCAGGAGCAACTTTCCTCTCGACAACTGGAGTACTTCAGAGGGAAAATGTAGTGTTATTCTCACTTCCAGGCTGTGCATTCAACTAGCAACCAGAAAGTGAGATAGTCGATGGCCACTGTCACATTCACGGTACTTTCTGTTTATTTGAACATTAAAATCCAGATTGGTCATAGCGCCAAGTACTGGTCGAATAAAAATAATATTTAACATTTGAATGCATACTTTTTAATTTATAGATCAAAGTCCTACTTGTGAAACTATTTATATATATATTAAATTTTATTTTTTGGGTTTCAAGTGTATAGTGCATTGGTTAGACATTTATATAGTTTATAAAACGATCCTCCTAACTGCTCTTTCTCTCCTCTGGCTCTCCACCTAGCAGTTACATTAATGCTAACTGCATTCCCTATGCCGTTCTCATCCCCATGACCATCTATCAACTACTAATTTGTACTTCTTTAACCCTTCACTCCTTTCTCCTAGACCCCCAAATCCCTTCCCCCTGGCTGTCACCAGATTGTCCTCTATATTGTGAGTCTGTTTTTGATTCATTTGTTCTTTTTGTCCTTAGATTCTCCATATAAATGAAATTGTATGGTATTTATCTTTCTCTGTCTGACTTATTTCACTCAGCATTATAACCTCTAGGTCCACTCATGTCGTTGCAAATGGTAAGATTTCGTTTTTTAGTGGCTGAGTAATATTCCATTGTATATATGACAACTACTTTATTGGTTGCCTCTCATCATTGATACCAAACGCCTTTGTCCAATCATAGTTAAAAAGATTGTTTTGTATTTCCCCATATACTAGCTGAGAATGGATTTGCTTCATGACGTTCTTCTATCATTAAGCAACATATTGACCGTTAGCACATATAATTGTTCTTCGAGGATGTATGCTATTGATACCTATCTGATTTTGTCTCCTTCCACTGCCCTCTTTACACACTATGTTCCAGTCATAGAGTTCTTTCTCTTACATGGAAACACCTTGCTTTTTCCTGCCATAGTGCCTTTGCATGAGCTTGCCCTTCTATCCCCACATAATAGAAACTACTATCCTCTATTTCACATTGCTGCTTCCTTCTGGTGTTCTAGATCACAGTTCAATGTCTCCTCTCAGTAAAATTTACCCTAACTTTTTAATCCATATTACCACATGCCCAGTCACTTACCCTCACATCCAGAGGGACAGTATACATTACTTGATGATCTACAAGCATGGACACCACCAATCAGAAGAGACAGTCTACAGGCCAGGAGCATGGCTGTGTTGCTGAATACCCGCTGAACATATACCCTGACAACATAAGCTCTACGATCTTTTCGGAGCATTTGTTACTAGTTGAAATTAATCCTGACTTGGCTATTATTATTTGTCTCCTCCCAATAATAATATAAGCACTATGAGAGCAGAGTTTTCTTTAGTACTCCATTCTCAGTACCTGTAGTAAAATTTGGCATATAGATGTTAATTATGCACTGTGATATGTGCCTGCTTTTGCTCTGAAGAGTACTACTTTGAATGATATGTCTACGGTTTCAGTTTCTTATGTTTCATTAACAGCATTTGATTATCACTCGTAGGGAAACGTTATTTTGTTACCAGTATAGGAAAAACTCAAGGAGTTTGGCAGGCAGATTATTGCATGGAAAAGATAATAAACATAAGCCGACAGCTTAGCAAAATTTCCAGGAGAGTAAATAATAATGATCAGAATTTAGATTCAAACTATACCTAAGGACAGTAGTCACAGCATTTATTAAATGTTTATAAAGTGCCAAACACTCTCCTGAATTTTCCTCATCTGCGAAATAAGGATAATAGTACCTACTCTAGGGATTGTTGTAATAATAAGATTCACGTGAAGAATTTAGCACTGCCTGGCAATTTAGTAAATGCTCAATAAATATTGTTATTAATAATCATTTCAGCAATTAATATAAAAAAAAGATATGAAGTACAGCTCTAACTGCTCTGAGAGTTTGTGATCCATTCCAGGAATGTCCTAGATATCATCACATCAAAAACTGGGTAAGAATGTAGATCCAGTGCTGTGTGATACAGGACCAGTCTTCTCCATCTTTCAATATCCCATGAAGTAATAGCTTCAGAAGAAGTCAGTTAAAAGGTTTATAGTGACATGAAAACTCTTCTTCCAAACACATTCCAGAACTCCACAAAATTCTAAATATAATTATGAATATATATGAATTAAATTATAATTATAGAAATATGAAGCTGAAAAGGACTAATAGTGCCACCTCCTGGTTTTACAGGGGAGGAAAGTGCAACTCAGAGGTTAAGCCACTGGCCTAGAGTCCTGCAGCCACATTGATTTATTCCAATAATGTCTATTGAGTCTTTACTCTGCACAAGGTAACTTGCCTACTATTACAAGGAATAAAATATAAATAAGGCATAAGTTCTGTCTCCAAGCAGTTCATAGTAATGGAAGGGGAGAAAATATAAGTGTCAAAGAGTTATATAGAATACACGATACAGACTTGCTAAAAAGGTGCCCTGGTGGATCAAAAAAAAAAAAAAAAAAAAAAAAAAAAAAAAGATTGCTTCTCCTCAGATGAAAAAGAGAAAAAAAGAAAGTTTTAAAATGAACTCGTAGATGAGCCTTGAATACTGTTTGCCAATCATCATGCTGGGATGAAAGGCATGATGATTCTTCTAGGTAGAAGGATCAAAAGAAGCAAATGTAGCAGGAGAAAATTAAGGACAAATTCAGGGGTCATAGAGCTATCCAATTCAATGAGTGCATTAGGTACAGGAATGGTAAAAATTGGATAGAATTCTATAAATAAAGGCTTAGATTGCACTATGACTGGCCTTGAACATCAACTAGAGGAGTTTAAACAATTCAGAAAGCTGAAGAGTCACTGCAGGCTCTTTATCAGGAGAATAGCTTTATATAAACTGTGGTTTAGGAAATAAGTCTGTAAATGCTATGAGTAAATGATTTATCTCGGGGAGAAACTAGAACTGGGTAGAAGAGTATATTTCACTATAAAATAGCTCAGAAATATATACTTTATCTAGCATACTGACAGGGGCCATGTGAAGAAGAGGAAACAAGCAAGAAATATTGTAGCTATAGAGTTGATTGTGTTTGGCAACGTATTGAATTTATGATTAAGGGAGTAGGAAGAGTCAAATATAAAAGAAAAAGGGAAAGCCTTTGACAGAGGTAGGTAAGACCAATAGCAGAGAGAAAGCCCTTCTAGAGAGAAAAGATGACTTGACTGGTTTAATTTTTGGCCTTAATGCTAATATTATAACAATGCAGTCTATTCATTTGAGTAAAGGTAAACTTATACAGTAAGCGGTAGCGAAAGCAGATAGAGGACTTACGAAAGAGACTGAGGTTAGAAAGCTAGCTTTTGGAGTCATCCACATAGAGGTTTTGGAGTAGGTAATACCATCAAAAGAGACACTTAAAGGATAGGATAGTGGAAGACAGAGTGTTGGGGATTATTTTCTTAAGGCCCTTTTTCTTTTCTTTTCTTTTCTTTTTTTCCCTTTAGTCCCTTTTTGTAATGGAAAGAATTGGGACATAAATACAATGTGTTTGGAGAAGTAGAAAAGTGAGAACACTGAGCAGGAGCGAGGAGGCCTTTCCAGGAGTCGTGAGGCTTGCTTGTTCCCTCCACACTCTCCCCTCGGCCTTCCCTCAGAACTGAATCTGCTCGCCCTGGACTCAAGCCTTGTTTCAGGTAGCACTAGAGGAACATACAGAGAAGCAGGGAATACAGTGGGAAAAAAACTAGTGAGAGGCCACACAAGTGGGCTCAAGGAGAGGATTCAGGTGGGCAAGTGAGAGGCTACAGAGCAGTGTGTGTGTGGGGGGAGGGGGGGCGGGCGTTTGGAGAGAGGATGTTTTTTCCTGCTAAGTATTAGGTGGGTTACACATGAGTTTCACATTCTTTGAGAAACACGATTAGAGATCAGAATTTCTTTTTAATTATTTTGTTGCTGGCCTGTGTTCATTCAGTACAGCTTTGTGCCCTGGGCCACACAGGGCCCAATTCTCATTAGAATCGTTCTAGTCTTTAGTGAGAATAAGTCTTCTAGGTGTCACGCATGGATGGTCACATTGCACACATCTCTCGTTTAATTCTCAAAACCATCCTGTAAGATAAGCACTATTATACCCCTTTTACACATGAGCAGACTGCAACAAGATCAGGGGAGGACGAAGGAAAGCAAATCTCATTTGCTGAGAGGACAGTCCCTGTTCACCTTTGCTAAAGGAATTCCAAAACATTGACCAGAGAAGCAGTCAGACTATGGGAAGCAGATGGAGACAATGAAACTAGTGGATTGTTACACAGTGCTTGACAACAAAAGCACGGGCATGGAATACAGTGAAGACCACCAGCGTGGAGATAAACAGATGTACTCAAATCATGATGCTATTACTTACTATTGTCTCTATTTCAAAACATCTCTTAGCATAAGTTTTGGTATGCATAAAATGGAGATTACCTTAGTACCTATCTTATTGGGTAATGCATAGTTTAAATGAGTTAGTTCTTGTAGAACCCTTAGTACAGAGTTTGGCATAAAGTCAGTCAGTCAGTTTTATCTATTACTAATTATAGAAGTATTGAAAGCCTAATACTGACTTCAAAATTTGGTAAGTACTCAATATCACTAAAGGTTTGATAATAGTATGGACCACAAACCAACCTCATAGTATCTTTTTCAGTTAATATTGAACAGGAAAAACACTTTGAACACTAAATGGCATGCTGATTAAATGTTATATTAAAAATGTTATAAACTATTTTAAGTAGCAAACATGGTTAAGAAACATTTTTACAGATTTTATAAATTTGAGAATGTTGTAAAAGTAAAAATATTTCTTAAAATCCCCCTTGTGATGACCTAAACTTTTGAAAATGAGGAAATGGAGCAGTCACTTTAATATTAGAGGCATTTCTTTGCAGAATATTTCTGTGTTCCACCCAGCCTCTGCATCTGCCATGAACAGGAAAGATATAGGTCATGGGAAGTATATTTCATGTAAAACTTTTACTAACAGAGATAATTAGATTTTTGTCAGAATAAAGAAACTAGAAAATATTTGATTTTTGTTATTGCCAATTCTTGAATTACTAGGCTAAGATGATAAGTCAGTCAAATTCAGTCTCTAGTCCCTACTTCTTCTTAGCAGAGAAGTGTCAGTTAAAACCAGCCTTTTTCTAACAGGCAGTAATTTCTGGAGTAGAGAGAGGGTGAAGCAAGGACTCTGAAGCCAGGTCATGAAGCATTCTCTCTCTCTCTCTCTCTCTCTCTCTCTCTCTCTCTCTCTCTTCCTCTCTCTGTCTCTCTCTCACCCCCATATGTATATATCATATATCACAAACATGTGAGTGTAATAAATCTCCCATACACAAATCAGAAGAGCAGAAGCCCATTTTGCCCAAGAAAATCATGTCACACGTATGGTATTTTCATGTTTCTTTTTCTGTTCATACTCACAAAGGCATCTACTTCCTGAAGAAAACAAAAGCCAGTAGAGTAAGAGAAAATACAAACAAGTGAAAGCATAATCCATGAAAGCAATTTATTTTAAAATGTGAAAAGAGATGGGATCGATAACACAAATAGAGGGATTCGAATCAGAGATACAAATGAGAAAAGATGTGTTCCTGGCTCCCCCAAAGAATTCATAATTTCGTGGGAGGAGCAGTCCATTAAATTAAGCAAGTGAAAATAATCGGTTTATGAAAGTCCACCGTGATAGAACTATGAGCCAAGTGCTATGGGAACAGAAATGACACCTGATTTGACCTACGTTAACAGGAGAAAATGTTATGGAACAACTGACATTTGCTTGTGACTAGAGTAAAAATTAGAATTTTGCCAGATAAGTTGTGGAAAAGAAATTTCAACGAAAAGTGATACAAAAATAAAAGGAAAGTCATATGGAGGCTGATCCATAAAATAGTAGATAATTGAGAGAGTTTGTGTTTTCAGGACCTTGTATTCTCAGTAAAGAGGGCTCAGGTGACGGAGAATAACAGAGGGTTAATAAGACACAAAAGTTGCAACCTCTAGTGATGAGTTTAATCCTTGTGACTTTTAAGTGAGCTAAGAAGCATGGTTGTATAAATTTCCCTCAGTGATCAGTAGCTAAGGAGGAATTAAAATCCTCCTCTCCTGACTCCTAGTAAATGTTTTCTCTACTAAAACACAATATTGGCTAGTGAAACAATGTTGCAAAAGAGGCCAGACACTTATTTTACCCTGGTGGGTGATAACAGTTCATAGAAATAGTATTAACAGTCAACTGCCGAGAAAAATTATTTTGCAAAAAGCTGCCCTCTTCAGGCTTTTATTGGAATTGAATAACCACTTAAACATTCAAAATAATAAAACCATGAGACTTAGAGAAATGTGTCCTGCTAGAGTAAGATTGGGTTACTTTAACAAAACAAAGTTACTTTATTAACACCTAGAATCACTAAAGCACAGAACCATCAGAGCTCAAAGAAATAGTTACTAAACCTGAATCTAAATATCCAAAAATTAGCTAGGACACACACACACACAAACACACACACCCCATACGCATATGCATATACGCACGCATACTTTGGCCTATAGCTAATATGTTCTTTTAATATATTTTTAAACATTTACTATAGAAAATAGTCAAACATATACTAAAATAAGAAGAATAAAATGAATATTCTTATACCTGTTATCCAGATCCTGTAATTACAATTTCATGGTCAGTCTAGGCTGATAAACTTTTAACTTCTTTTATATTTTAAGAGGTCTCTATAAGTATTTAAGCAGTTGTACAAATGATGGCAAAAGTATTTAAGACAATGGAAGCTATTTTGTGCCTACAAATAGTACACATCTGCTTACCTGGGCCATAAAATATAAAAACAAGGTTGCGAAATCCTCTTTCAAATATACATAGAATTAACCATAAAGAGAACACAGAATAATTATAACCCATCCTCACAAAAGACCACTAAAATAATAGGATCTTAGAATGCCCCCAAGAGTGTTTATATAAGCCCCAAATTATTTTTTAACTATAGTATAATTTAACACTGAAATGGAATTCTATGAGAAGCTATTTATTTCCATCTGTGATGATCATTAAAAATATCATCGACATCCATTTATCTTTGGATCATGAAGCTTTCACTTAAGTATCTTTCTATCTGCATTTATTTGTGTACTAAGTCAAGTAACACTACATGAAATTCAAACAGCTGTAGTGAATTATAAATGATTCAATCATTTTTCCAATGGAAAAGTGTGCTAACATTTCTAATTTGGTGTAACAGCAGTTAATTTACTAAGGATGTACATGCAACGCGGCGTTATGTTTTTGTGCAAGGAAAACAGCAACCAGTAGTTTTGCCTATCTTTGTTAATTTAATTGGTTTATAAAACATACGTATAGATTCCATCTGATTATTGAAACAACTGCTGGTCCTTGTTGACGTCCCTTAGTTCTGTGCTAGTGAAGGGCAGACTGTCATGGCTTTCTATCTAACTCTCCAGCTGACAGAGAACTGAGTTGCTGCTTGTTAACTGGCTCAAGGGCTTATCTGACTCGGTATCACTTTTTTTTTTTTCCTCTTTATGCAACTATTTTGATCTTCACCCACTCTTAGATTAACAAATACTACCTTATACAAATTCTCAGGAGATACAAATACATATCCTACTCATTCAACTCTTACTACTTTCCATTTTTTATCTAATTATTTGAAAATATTTTCTTTCCTTCTCTTCAGACATTTTGTGAATTAAAGAAATATTTTGACTATGGCTTATAAATGTCAGTTGGATGATGAGTACTTATGAATTTTGAAAAAAATGTACATAGTAAGGAACAAACAACCTCTAAAACCTTAAATCTCCCCAATGCAGTTCCCTTTAAAGTTATTTTCATCTCCCTACCACCCTTTTATAATTAATCTGCTTTTCCTTAAATGCCAGCATGTTGGACAAAACTTATTCATTCATTCATTCATTCATTCATTCATTCATCCAAATTTTGTGTTTACTAAGAAGAGCTAGGAACTGTACTGGGAACAAAACTAGATAAGGTCCTTGATTTAATGGAGCTACAGGCTAGTGCAGAAAAGAGATATTAATCAAATATTTTTATTTTGGTCCTAATCTTTAAAGCAATGAGAATTCAATGAAAAATTTTAACTGTGAATATGTGTGAAAGAGTATATATGTGTCAGGCAGGGCGGGGTATGCATGTTCAAACTTGCATTGCCAAAAGATCATACTAGTTGTGAGATAGAGAAAGCTTAAAGCTAATTCTTATTAATTTGTACTTTTTTATAATTAGCATTATAAAATGTTCTTTTTAACATAAATAAAAAGTTTTTGTTTATATATGTGCAAAACTGTTTTACTTGGGCTAGCCTAGAAATCTAACCTAAGTTTTTAGCATTGTTTGCAAGACACAGTGCCATTCAAGTACTAAATATATTATTGAAAACCAGGAAAATGACCAATTATGTAAATGTGCTTCCTATTTCTTTAGGCTAGTTTTTAGATATTTTTATGTTCCTCATATTGTATGACTTTTCTTCAATAATTATGATGTTCCCTGACTCCAGCACACAAAAATACAAGTATTTGTTACTTTTTTGTTGAAAATTGGTATTTATTTGATCCAAATAACTCTTACTTTCAAAAGAATAAGTGTACTTTAAGACCCAGAGGACCAAAATTTAGCCTATGTTTAGGTACTATACTTACAACAAAAAAGCAATAACTACATCAACCTTTGCTAACTATAGTTATGGAACTTATGAATACATACAATTATCTACTCTATTAAAAAACTGCAAAGTCGTTTCCATAGAAACTTGGAGCTATAAGCTTCTAAAGAAAAAGGATTATGTTTTATTTATTTTAATATTTTAGGGCCTAACAAGGGGTTTAGAACAAGAATCTTAATTAATGTTTGTTATTTTACTAAAGTGTTTTTCAAAAATCTATTTTAGTAACAACTTCAGATTTAATTGTATTATGCTCAAAGTAAAGAGTTTTTCATTGAAAAATTACTATCTAAAGTAGATATCTGAAATAAATTTAATGACTATTTACTTTTAAAGTGACATGCATTTAATATTCTTATTTATCTTAAAACAATTGTATTTATTTAAATACAATGAATTGAAAATAAATGAATAGTTTTAATTATACGTAATGACCTCATTACAGGGATACCAATATCTCAGTTTGCCTAAAACAGAGAAGTTTCCAGGGACATGAGACTTTCAATGGTAAAGCTGGGAAAACTCAGGCAAACTGGGACATCAGTCACTTAAATATAGCCTTACATAACAATAACAGTCGACTGCCCTTACTGTTCAGTTGAGACTCTTTAATGTCTCTGTTTTGATTGTCTGTTAATTTAATTGTGAACTTTCAGAGTAAGAGTGAAAATTTAACACAAATCATGGCCTTTGGGATCCTAATTCACATTCTTTGAGATCACAATTTGCTCAAGCTTCAGTTTGGTACCAAATTTTGGCCTAATGGCCTGAATACTCATATTTTCTTTTCTGCTGTTTCCTAACAGTCACTGAAACACTTGAACGACTTGAAAATCTGGATATTCACTCCTATCAAACAGATTTTAACAGAATGCAAGTGACACTTTTACCTCTAAATTAACCAGACACATTTTCAATTTAGTTGGGATTCCTGGTTGTGGGTATAAAGATATCATGTAACAAATGAAAAAGATGAAGTGTTCATATCATCTCATACCAGTTGGAAGCAATAATTAAATGGAAAATGTTACTGATAAACTTGACTCTCAGAATTCACAATAATAGCTGAGATGAAAAGAGAATAAGAGGAATGCACTGAATGAAAACAGGAGAAAAAATAATGAAGGTATTTTCTAATTAATAAAATTAAAACTGAAAATTTCCAGTTTGATTCAACATAAGTTTTGAGCTATGTACAGGTAAAGGAAAATGTAATTAGGGGGAAAGAGGGATTGGCTATATTGGGTGTTTTAACCAAGATTTTTATAGAGGAAGGTTACAACTTCACAATGAAATGGGGACTCACAATACACTGAGACAGGATCCAATAAAGACTACTTAGACTTAAGCCACTGAAATCCTTTCTTTTTTCTTTTGTTCTTTTTTTTTTTTTTTTACCTCATTTGGAGTGAATTGCAGTTTTATACAATTTTATTGACTATAATAAAAACAAAAAGTAAATAACCACTACGTTTCTAGAAACAACAAATATTTAAAATGGAATCATTCATCTTTTCCTTTTTTTATATGAAAATGAATCAGAAAAAAGCAGATACTCTCAGTGCAATAGGCTGCATGTTCGGCCTTTGAACTTCTGATCTATGAGAGCCATAGACAGAGATGACAGGGGACATGAGGTAGATGGTCTCCTTGAATGTCACTTTGTATATGCTATTTGAAAAATGAATGTGGTGTCTCCGATTTGTCATATTTAAATGCCAGATTGGTGTTGTCAAATGTGACTGAACATTTCAACGAAGCAGGAGGAGACTGAGGGATTTAGAAAGCTGCAAATACACAACTGGGGAACTTAATTATAAATAATACAATCTGTGTATACAAATACCAAAAAAAAAAAAATGTGTGAAATTAAACCACTGACAACTTCAAAAGTTTATTTGTGTTTCTTCAGCATTCTATCCCACTGTGTACTTCATGGGAATATATTAAGTAAGTTAAACGAGAAAATATACAGTGTTATTCATAACACCCCCTTGAAAGCCTTTAACCTATACATATGCTCTATGTTACTCTAAAAAGGGTCTTGTCAGTATGGAAAAGTTTACATTTTACCACAGTTTAAAAATCGAGGCTCATCTTCTACATATCAAAAATAATTCAATCGACTCAGTTAAAATGTAATTGAGTTCTTTGAAAAACATGCTCCACAATGGGCACAATTTGCTCAATACCCAAGAAACTAAAATTTAATTAAAATTTGGGGATATGTTTTTAAAATACAAAATCTATACAAAAATCCAAAAATTAATCAAATACAAGTAATGAACTACTTTAAAGGTTAGTCTTCTACTCAATTAATAAAATCATAATCCTACTTATATGAATAAGGAGTGTGGTTGTTAAGAAAAAAAAGACACTGTATTTAAAATGTCAATAAGGTTTTGAAAAAAATGAAAATTCTCTTAAAAATATTATTTGTGATTATATGAGCAAAATAATTTATGTAGTTATCCACCACTCAGTGAAAACATAAGAAAAACCTCACCCAACACATATCTTGTAATCCTTGGGAAAATCCCAGTTTAGAGGCTACATTTTAAAGAAGAGACTATGGAGGGTACTCAGTCAGGACGTTAGGTAAAACCATGGCTTCTATTCATTTATATTCTATTAAATGGTATCTTCATATTAATTAGTTGGAAAGAATACATGTAATGAGAGTTTAGTTGATAGACATACAATTTTCATATAACTTCCTAAATCGTGAGAATGTGAAAAAACTTTGATTGATACTAGAACTTTCTGTGTCCCTCGGTTCATTCCACACAGGTCAATGTAGCTTAATTGCTACCATCTCCTCTGATATATATTTGGTAATCCACTTAACATAAATTTTCAGTAGGTTTTACTCTCTGTCAGACAGATCCTCTTCAGGAAGAATCTTTGTGGATTATCTAGTAAAGACACACACACACACACACACACACACCCCAGAGCCACTTATCCTAAGACATATTGTGTAGAAATGGCGTTAATTCTTTAAACATTTTGAAGAATTCTTTAATGAAGGTTTGAAGGTTTCTGGGCCTCCGTATTCCTTCTTCAGAAGTTTTAAAATTACAAATTCTTAAATAATTTCACTGCTTAATTGTGGTATAGCTCTTTTATGAAAACAGTTCATCAAGATCACCTTTTTCCCAACTGATTATTAGTGTGTACAGAACAGTTGTGAGTCTAAATATTATTTCCACCACACCTCTTATGAAACCACCTCAAAGCGGAGAGAAAGGGCCACCTCGCTGCCGTCTGGTGAGGCGGAAGTCCACACAGTCTCTACTGGTACTGCTGTGGGAGGGGACTGTGACTGCTCTGCTCTCTGCACACGGCTCCAGTGGGTGGATGGGACATCTCATTACATCTGGCAAGAACAGCAGCCTGGGCTACCCACACGACCTTTACTGGCACAGGTGGGACAAGGCCACAGTTTTTCTCCATGATGTTTGGCTGGAGTACTGTGGTTATTGTCTAAAAGATTTTGCCTTACAGGGATGGCACCTTCCTGGTCCTTTGGCTAGAGAGAGTGACTTTATATTGGGACTTTTACTGAAATGCCAGCTCTAAGTTTAGGATACATGAGAGAAAAGAAAACCTGGGGGACTAAACACTATGTCATTTCTTAAGTCTCAAGGTCTCTAGCTGGTTTGTTTTCTTCTCTACTTTTTTAGTCTTCTTATGTTAGTTTTATATATTATCCAGTATATTTAGCAGGAGAAATAGGGAAAAGTATACATCCACTTCATTCTTTCTGGAAGTGGAGGCTTTCCTCTCAGTACTTTTAATGGATTAATTTCACTATTTTCTGTGTGTTTAAATAGATTAAAAATATTTTCTTATAAAAATGGAAAATAATCACATACTGCTCTGGGATTTTTAATACTGAAGCCTTACTGCCATTTCATTCATTAACAGAAAGTGAGTACTTGCGGTATAGTATATTAACTACAAATTTCACAACATGTCTTACGGTTTAGGGGTCTAAAATAATTTTAGGATGTAAGTGCTCCATTCAGTTATTCTTTCCGCATGTTCTTTTCGTATGCTTAAGCCCTTTGCAAAAATAAGTGTTACATAAATTTTCTACATTTTCCATAGCTTTGAGAGGTTATAAAACCATATTATATGTTATATACCAGCTTTCTTTTCAGAAAATGGGATACCCTTTCTGCCCTCTTTCTTGTATAGGAGAAAAGACAGAAAAATTCAAAATTGAAGTCATATATGCTATGAAAATCCATCTCAAAAAAATTATTCAAAGGTCAAGAACCTCTTGTGGCACAGATGGCAATATAAAGAGTATGATTTAACAGATCTGAGACAGAGAAATATATCTTCAAAGGGAGCTCAAAAATATTATAGGAAATAGCGGAGATTTAATTGGCAAGTGCTTAAGAGATACTCTTTCCTTCAGATCTGATAAGAAGTAGAGCATTTGTAAGAAACTCCTTTGAAAAATAAGGTGTTAAGATTAGGTAGAAAAGCTATTAAGTGGCCTCCCTTTGTCACGCCTTACTAGCTCATAAAGGGTTGAAAGAATGAACTTAGAAAGCCGATGACCTGACAAAATATCCCTAAGAGTGAGATCAGACACAGCAAGAGAGTATCCCTAAAAAAAAAAAAAAAAAAAAATTTAAAAATGAGGAAAAAGCAGTAATTGAACAGACCAAGAACTTCATAGAGCAACTTGAGTGGAAATGGTTCTTAGAGTGAGCTTGTACTAACAAAGAAGAGGCATTTTATGGTGGCTTTTGGTTTATTTTTACTTTTAAAGATGAAAGGCTGGCATAAATAATAGTCAGTGTCAGGGTTCCTAAAGAGGGAGGTCTTAATTTGAAAATATCCTTGATCCATTTTAAACAATTGCAGAGTATCTATATGAAAATGCATTAAGCCCAGGAGGCAATAAAACCTAGCGAATGAGCTGCTTAAGTAGCTGTCCTGGAAGCCAGCCAAAAACAGATTAGATAAACTTTGCAAAAGGAAGTCCAATAACAAATGCAAGATCATTTCAAGGCAGAGTTCAAATCTAGTACATTGAAAATAAAAACTGAATAATAGACGAGCCAATATGTAAGGACATGAAAACTATTTGAAGATGTCAAATTAATCAGACAAAATAGAAAGACAAAAGGGTAGTAATAATTTTTTCTCAATGAAAAAAATGCATGTTCATTAAAAAAAGAATCAAGAAATGGATCAACTGTACCAAACCTAACCAATTCAGATTTTAAGAATAGAAGCAGATAGAAGATTCATAGGTCTCAAAACAATATTTAGACTTAAAAGTGTTCTGTACTCGATAATAATCAGTTGGAAGAAAGGTGATCTTGATGAACCATTTTTCATCAAAAGTTTTGATAAAAGGGCTTAATCACATTGTTCACATTAAGCAGTGTGATTATTTAAGAATTTCAGTACTTTAGATACAACGATAAATGGAATTGTTCAAGAATAAGAAATAGTACTAATTCTTGCCTATTTCTGGGGATGGAAACAAAAAACATAAATAAAATGCAATAAATGATAAATTGATTTTCTTTCAGCTTTGAATTGGAGTACATCTGTAGAGAACGCAGGCAGTATAAATTAAGAAGGTAAGTAGAGGCTGCATGATATGACTAAAGAAAGATGTGTGACTTCTCAAAGGAAATCAGTCTTCTGTGGGGAAACATTTTTTAACCTTATATGTCTTGAAGTAAATTCAGTACCAGTTCTCCTCACTGCATTTGAGCAGCAGTTGTGAACTCAGGTGTTCTGAGCTGGACACAGCACAAGGTTTGGAATAATGCAATCCTGAGTTGAAATTCCAGATCTAGCATCCATTGGCTGTATGAATATAGAATTATATCTTTTTCTGAAGAAGTTATAATTTTCCAATCTGTAATGAGATAATAATATCAAACTTCCAAAACCATTTCACTACTATATTATGAGGGTTCTTCAGAAAACAGGGACAATAGAATGTATATACGTGTGTGTGTGTGTGTGTGTGTGTGTGTGTGTGAGATGGATAGATAGATAGATGAAAATTATTATCAGAAAAGAATTGGCTCAAGAAAATTATGAAGGCTAAGAAGTCCCAAGAACTGCAGTTGGCCAGATGAAGACCTAAGGGAGCCAATGGTGTAATAAGTCTGAGTTCAAAGGCCCAAAAAGCATCAATAGTAGAAATTCCAGACCAAGTTCAAGGGCTCATATTCCAGCTCAGTAGTCAGAAAGACAAAATTCCCTCTTATTCAGCCTTTTCATTCTATGCAGTTTTTCAACAGATTAGACGAGGCCCACCCACATTATGGAGAGTAATCTGCTTTACTCAGCCTACAGATTCAAATGTTAATCTCATCCAGAAACACTCTCATGGAAACACATCAAGAATAATGTTTGACCAGTTATCTAGCACCCTGTGGCCCAGGCAAGTTGATAAATATAATTAACCATCACAATTACTAATAAAACATAGAGGAAACAACTGCCCTAAAATGTGGTAGTGCTCAACAGATTGTTAAAGCACTGAAGTATTTGAAGTACGGGCTCTCTATTATTGCTATGTAATATGGTTTCTAGATAGTAAAGATTTAACAGAACCTTTATCATGTAACTGGAATTTATCAGAACTAGATAGAATGAAAGGAAAATGGGTTTAGAAAACTGAAAAAGGGAACGTGACCTAAATGAGAGTGAACATTGGGCATTAATGATATCCTAGTCAGGAATAATAATAAATTTACCGGTAAAAACAAAAAAGAATGAACAAAAAAAACACTTTGATTACACCTAGGAGTATAATACCACAAAACAGACTCATACAATCTCAAAGAGAGGATTGTCTTCTCCTCTCCCACAGAATTATATCAATCCTTCATGGATAATGAGGGGCAACTTAAGTTTTAGACAGTCAAAAGTTATACACAGATTTTTGACTGTATGAGAAGTCAGTTCCTCTACCCTCATATTGTTCAAGACTCAACTGTATACACACACACACACGCACACACAAACACACATATATAAACCAATATGAGACCTTGATCTTTATGAAATAATGAATCGTGCTATACTGAGTATATTAGTTTCCTAGGGATGCTGCATTTAAATACCACAAACTTGGTGGCTTGAAATAACTAAATTTATTCTCTCACAGTCTGGAGGCCAGAAGTCCAAAATCAAGGTACTAGCAGTGTCATACTCCCTCCGAAGGCTGTAAGGAAGCATCCTTCCTTGCCTCTCCCAGCTGAAGGAGGCCTCTGGTGTTCCATGGCTTGTGCCAATGTAACGCCACTCTGTCTTCACCTTCACACGGCTTTCTTATCTCTGTATGTCTTTGCGTCCTTTTCTGCCTCTTATAATTATTCTGATTGGATTAAGGATTCACCTTTGTCCAGTACAATCTCTTTGGATTCTTCTCTTAATTACATCTACAAAGACCATATTTCCAAATAAGATCACATTCTGAGGTCCCAGGAGACATGGATTGGGCATGGGGGCGGGGGGGACATCATCCAACCTGCTACAATGAGTTAAACAAATCTAGCCAAAACCTTAAAATTACATTAATATTTTAGAGAACCTGATTATTCTTATTGAAATTCTTACTGAAATTTATTGACTTCCATTGTTGAAAAACTCTAATATAAGGAACCACTCGTCAAATCTAACACATGTTGTAGGAAACATTCTGGCAAAAGCTGAATTATTATTCTGAGGTACTGATTGACAGGACTGCAGGAAATCAGAAGTAAGAAGGGGTAAGAAGATGTTCAGCTAAAAATGAAGGTAGGTTTGAATTTACTTATGTTTTATGTCAATAATATCTCAGAAAAGCTGAGGGGAATGAAGGTAGGACTAGAAGAACACAGGGCGGAGAAGGAAATGGTGATACAAATGCAGTGGGCTAAAAGCGGGGCATGGAAATGTGGGCTAGATTTGGAATCAGTTTCCTCTGTGCCCAAAATGCGGCTTCGAGGCACCACAGCCTCAGAAAGGGCTTAAAGAGATTATCCAGGAGCCTGGAGGACCTCTCAAGGCAATCTTCTCCAACACCTCAAACTGTCTCTACAAAGACAGCTGCACCTTTCAGCCCTGCCTCAAGAACAGCTTTGACCTTGAGAATAGAGGATGACAGTTCTAGATTGGAAACTCAAAATTTCCTTTTCCTTAGTCAAAAGGGAATGTATGAGGTCTGGTGGCAGGCCCAAGTCAGGGTACTTTCATGGGAGGGTATACAAAACCCAATGAATGTCTGGATGTTGGGTACTAAAATAATAATTTAAAAAATGAATGAACAATGTTTCAGCTGAGATAGCGTGAAAAAAAAATTCAGCATCCTCACACAGAGAGGTGGCTGAGCACAAACACTGGCTAGGTTGTTAAGGATATATTTTTAGGTCTCAGGGAAGATGGAAAAAACATCACAAAAAGCCAAATTATTGGTTTGTTTGTTTATCTATTTATCGTTTATTCCCCGTTATCCCCATTCTCCATATGCATTCTTCTCCTCCACTATAGGTTACCATTTCAAAGTGCTTAATATACATCTTTTGTTTTTGTATTTCTGCAAAGTGTATAATTTTATTTTGTAAGAGTGTAGGTTTGATTTATTTAAATAGTCTTCTCTGTCTCACTCGTACTTTTTTCATTCAGCAATTTGTCATTAGGACCCATTCATGTTTCTATAGGTTTTTCTAGTTGGTCTCTTCTAAGTGTAGCAGAAATCTACCAGATTTAACCTAGCAACTCACCACTGATGGACACTCTGAAACACTGCACCACAAATTACCTGTGATAAACATCCTCCTGCAAGTTCTTGTATAATCCTGTAAAATAATTTACTTGTGATATATGTGCAGGAGACGACTTGCTGCATCTTGGAGATGACTGAAGCTGTACCAGATTGTTCTCCTGGATGGGTGGCACTCTCTCTATTCCCAGGAGTATCTAAAAAGTGTCCTGTATCAGCACATTCCTTCCAATTCTTGACATCTTCTAGGCTATCTAAGAAGATATCACTTGATATCTCATAGTCATTTTAATCTATATTTCTCTGATTACTAAAGAATTTTAAGGATTCCTTTTCTGAAAGTTGTCTTTTCATATCGTCTGCCCATTTTTCCACTGAGGGTCCCCTTTGCTGTTTATTGAAGTTCGGAAGCAAGACAAAGCCACTTTGGGGCAAAGAAAAGGAAAGAGGAACAAGATAAAGACAGAGTATCACTAAGGACATCAGTGCTTACATGGCTTGTAAAGTCTTCAGGGGTTAGAATACTTCACATATGAATATATTGTCTCTCCCCACAGACAGAATAGCTTTAAATAGTTTAAAATCAAGTCTTCTATAACATTGCATAGAGATTCTGGGAAGATTTATTAAGGGAAAGACAGAAGTAACTAAAGTTATTTTCTTTCCTAAACACAGTCGGGATGAAAGAAAGTTGAGTAAACAAACAAACAAACAAAACCTATGAGTTATATTAGCCCAGAACTGACTCCTCAGAAAAGTCAAGGAAGCCTCTATCCCTTGCATCAATTAAAAGTGATTGCCGCTGCTGAAGACACACTGAGGAATAAAGTGTAAGTGACTGTTCTTGATTACTATGAGAGTAGATTAGATGCTTCAAATGATATTTTCTGCCTTTCTGCATTGATTTAACATGGCATGCATGATGATAGAATAGAGCGCCTCTCGCTTGTCCACTGTCATCTTTTAAATGCTCATGGGTAGAGATTAGTTTGGCTGCCATACCCAGCTATTTAAAAACTCCTTTCTAAAGCCACCATTTGCATGGGTAATTAAGAGAAGTTACTCAAACTAGCGACCATAAAGTATCCACTAACTCAAAGTAGGGAAGATGTGAGAACATAACTATAAGGAAAGTGCACTTTTGGTTATTATATCCACTGCAACGACAACTGGGATGTCTGGGGCCCAAGGGCTTTGAGCCCCAGGGGCAACACTTAAATGATTCATTCTCTAGTAATGGCTTCTTCTCGGCAAGGTGTATTGCACATGCAGTGCTGAGTCATTCTTAAATTGAACAGATAGATTACAAATGATAATTGGAAAGGACAACGGAGGTGGAGGCAGCTCTTTATCAGCTTATAATTTAATTTTATGAACTCATTCGATGAGTTTTAATTTCCTCCTTTTAGAGTCTTATCTAGAGAAACTACTTAATTCATGCTGGCCTTTGATAATTGTACTAGGCTTTCTATATTCACTGATAAATACACATTCTACTACTTTACATTTATAGGAAAAATATATCATGCTTTCTTATTTCTGAAATTAAACATATATAGTGAAACTTTAGTTAAAAGCTGGTTTGTGTTTAAAAGCCTATGAAATAAGATATGAAGCTTGATTATCTTTTTAAAAAAAAAACAATAAGCTACTAAAAATTAAGACATGCTATCTTGGTAGCTTAATTTTCCTTGTACACACATAGTACTTTCTTGAACATACATGAAGATTAGATTACTGAGCACAGACTAAAAACAAATTATTAAACTCATAGGATATTTCTAGTTTTATGTTTGGGGATACAGAAGACTTGACACCATTGCTGCCTTTAGCCTTTAACTAAATTACATGTTATATATGTTCAAGTCTTCTATTCATCGAATAATAGTTTTATTTATATAGCAGTTAACAGATTTCAAATGTATTACCTTATCTTATTGTGACTGATCCAGAGAATGTTTTCAATTTCCTGATCTCAAAAATGAGGTTAATTACAGTATGTTATCATCCTAATACATCTATTTGAAACTTAAAGGAATAATCCATATAAAGCATTTCGTACCATGTCCAGAATATAGCAAGTGCTCAATAAATGTTAATATGGTTATCAATATTACTAAGAAAGTTTGAAATAATCCTTTGACCCTACTAGAACATACAGTCAGTTGCTTCTCCCACCTTCTCTCTTCATCTCTATAATAAGTCATTTTCCCTCTTTACGTATTATAAATTTTATGATAAATCAGTAAAACCACACTGTTTTTTGATCTTTTTGAATTTATTATACCACAATTCTTATTAAATCTAACTTCTTGCCTACTCCATACATGTCTGCAACTGTGTAACTGAATGTGGATGAGCACGCACACACACACACACACACACACCCTCACAAGCATTCTCATTTGTCTAACTTTAAATTAATACTCACAAATTTCAAGTTGACCTTTAACAGGGCCCAGAAATCTTAGTACACTTCCCAAGGCAATTCACTCTCTATACAACTAGACAACAATGTTACACCCTCCTCTATGTAAATCTCAAGACAGCCTTGCCATCTTCACTCTTCTTCAGACCTTTGCTCAAATGTCAACTTGAATCGATGATTTGACAGTGCTATTTGAAATCGTGATCCCTAACCCGAGCCCCAGAATCCACCCCACTTGCTTCACGTAATGTTTCCCCTGGTACTTAGCACCTTCTAACTTGCCATAGAATAGGCATATCGTTTGTCTTCCCTAACAGAATGTGACCTCCCCAAAGACAGAGATTTTGTAAACAAAATGCATTTTGTTTACAGATGTATCTCAATAGCTTAGAATGCTGTCAGGATCATAATAGGTACCTGCATAGCATACTTGAATGAATGAATCAACATAAGAAGGACATTTTCTTTAAAATGGACAAAGAAGTAGAAAATCAGGCAGATGTTGAGCTGAAAGTTAACACCAGGCAGAACGAGTGACAGCAGATTTCTCGCACCCAGGAGAAGGACTTAGGGTGATAATGACCAGATAAAGAATCCTTTATGAGATTTTGCAATTAATCAATGTGTTAGGTGGACATACCTTAGAAATGTTCTGCAACCAGATTAGGCAAATCGTTATTATTTATTTATTTTTTTTACTGAGAGTGGAACCTGGAGGGAGCACCAGAAGTAAAGACATCTAAGAGGCTTGATTGCCAAGAGCTGTGGTAGCGGCAGTGAAGGCAAATGCAGGAAAGAGCATGAGCATGATCCTGAAGGCTGAATCATCTGAAATGGTAAGACCACTGGAAGAGAAGCCTTGGAAGGCCTTGGGTTTCGCTCTAACCATACTGAACTGTGTGGCAAACACTGTAATTACTCAGGGCTTGAGTTTTGTTGCCATATATAAAATAAAAGGGTTTATGAATTTAGGCACATTTGTTCTCAATTTCTTTCAATATTTCCTATGTTCTTGTTTTGGAAATAGAATTTTCAATCTCAGGCCACTGCTTTTTCCCTAAGACTCTTATCAAGTTAAATTATGGGACCAATAGAGAAACTAAAACTGCTCTAAATTCTATGGCTTCTTATGAACTCCCAAATCCTACCTATAAAACCTGAATTACACCCATTTTACAAAAGTTAATCCTTATTTCATAAGTGCTCTATGAGATATTTAAGCTATCTCATCTATAATCTAATTTTTAATGTATACTTCTACAGAAAAAAATTACATGGAGGGGAAGAACTAGAATAGCTTCTGTCAATAGAAGAATACCATACAGGTGGATAAACTAGAAACAAAAATTTTAACTGTATCACTCAGGGGTTTTTAGTAAAAGAACTAAAAGACAGACCCCGTATATCTAGTTAATTCAGAAGAGAAATTTACTAAATGAAATCACTTGGCTCTTGATGCCAGTGGGTCAGACTCAAGTATCCTAGAGCAGGGATGATGCAAATTGCTACTCTGGGGTGGCTCCGGTGAGCCTCACCTGCCTGCTGCCCGGTGTCTCTGACTCGAGGCCCAACTGTAAGAGAAACCACTCTGGCAGCCTTGACATATGAAATGTCAGAAAGTCAGTTCTCCCAACCTTGGCCTGCTGCTCTCATTTCCTACCTCAGAAAACCAATTTGTCCTCTGATTGGAAGGACCTAAGTCACATGCATAAGCTATTAAGGATGTCATATAAAGGACAAATAAATATACATATGAGAGAATGTATATACATACGTGTGTGTGTGTGTGTGTGTGTGTGTGTGTGTGTGTGTGATTTCCAAGGTCCTCTCCAGATCTTAAAAAAACCCCATATATCATTTCATTAAATTATGCTTGTGGTAGATACTGACCACATACTCAAAATTTAGGACCTCAAATTGACTACTTTTTTCATTGAACAAATTTTTTAGGATGAGAGTTTTATCTCTTCCAGTCATGGTCATAATTTCAAATGAAAATATTATACCTATTTAAATTTAGCTTTGAAATGCACTTGTAATACATAAATGCATTCTTCCTTAAAAACAAAATAAAAGCATAACTGCTGTCACCTCAGCTCATCACCTTCAATCTTGGCTTCTTTCTCATATCTACAAAAATGACCATTACCAATCTGGTTTCCTTCTAGATATCTGCCATTCCCAGTTCTCTTAAGATTTGAGCAGCTAAGCTAGTAATTAATTTTGTGGCTGAATTGACAAGTATAGATTTCCAGTGATAAAGATTTTATACTGAGACTCTTAAAGAAAGATAGATTTTTAAAAACAAGGTTTGACTAGTAAGTATTACATTTGACAAATCACTGCAGTTTAAAAAAGACACACTGACCCTCATACACTGCTGGTAGGACTGCAAATTGGTACAGCTGCTATGGAAAACAGTATGGAGGTTCCTCAAATAACTAAGAATTGATCTACCATATGATCCAGCAACCCCTCTACCAGGCATTTACCCCAAAGACTTGAAAACTAATATTCAAAAAGATATTTGCACACTGATATTCATAGCAGCATTATTCATGGTGGCCAGGACATGGAAGCAACTGAAGTACCCTACAAATGATGATTAAATAAAGAAGCTGTGGTATATATATAGAGAGAGAATATTACAATAGAATATTACTCAGCCATAAGAAGAGATGAAATACAGCCATTTGCAACAACATGGATGAACTTTGAGATAATTATGCTAAATAAAATTAGCCAGACATAAAAAGTTGAATACCACACGAAATCACTTATATGCGGGATATAAACCTAAAAGCAACAAATGAACAGGACAAACAAACAGATTCATGGACATGGACAATAGACTAGTGGTTACCAGAGGGTGGGGGGAAGGTGGAGGGAGGAGGTAGATGGGGTAAAGGGGGTTATATATGTGGTGACAGAAAGAAATCTAACTATGGGAGGGGAACACACAATGCAATATATATATACCTTACTGTTAAATTGTACACCTGAAATTTACTGGATTTCATTAATGAATGTCACCAGAAAAAAAAAATAAAAAAATAATAAAAAAATAATAAAATAAAAAAGATACACTGTTCCACAATCTCATTATGGCAAAAGTAAAAATATTAAAAGAAAAATATCTTCTGAAACTCAAAAAAAGTAATTCTATTTGTAGAATGCTTTAATTTACCATGTCTTTAAAAATCGAACCTTTACTTTCAGGTTAGCTATTTATATAATTAAATTTGCAGATAAAAACCATTGATACCATAACACAGTACCAATTTAGCTACTTACAGATCATTTTAAAGGCACTACTATAAAGGGATCTGCATAAATCATGTTTAAGAAAGCGGTGTTCTATACAGAATGTTAGTGGAAAATACCATGTTTTACTCTCATTGTGTGTCATACTCCATGGGTTACTACCCTGACCACAGATAATAGGAATTCCAAATTATTAACTGTAGTAATGAACTGAAAATCATTTGATAATGTATAGCTTTGTGTATTCTAATAAAACATGGTGGATCTGTAGTCAGACGGCCGAGCCGAGAATTCAGCTTCACCACGCAATAGCTACATGAGCTGTGGCAGATTGCTTTCTCTCTCTCTGTTTCAGTTCTTTCATAAATAATCATGAGAGTAAGAGAACCTAAGTCATAAAGCTGTTGTGAAAATCAATCCATGCAAAGCATCCACAACAGTCCTCAGTATACAGCAAGAGTTCAATAAATGTCATTTATAATTATTGTTGTTGTTCTTACCATGTTGCTATTGTAAGCATGTTTCCACGAATGAAAAGATTTCTTCACAAACTCATTTTTCTGAGTGAAATTTTGACTCGAATATTTATAATTTGGTACAGTGTTCTACTATCGAAAGTTTTAGTTATAACTTCTTAAATTTTTCTTGATATGTACTTGTACCCATTAAACCAAAAATAGCTGCAAATCAAACAATCCATATTATTTTCTAAAGATCTTATACTCCTCTTGGCTGAAACTCCTATCGAAAACTCCAGGGGAAAAACGCTCCTCCTTTAAGCATGCTGAGCACAATTAATAAAGTGAATATATTAAGAGAAAGGAAATCCAATGACGTGTTCTATAATGACTACACTATTATAATAACAATATTCACAAAATCTCTTAACTGTCGAATTTCTCAAGAATGTTAGCATTTAACTATCAAAATTTCCACAGTGTTAGCATTAGCCCTTGGGATAGGTCCTTTTCTCTGTAAGAATCTTTGATTGACGTGGCTCCATGAGACAGGCATGATCTTGCTTATCCACGACCTTATTCCCAAACTTCAATTCAATGCCTTTAAATTATACAAGTTCAATATTATTTTTTAATAAATAAATGAGTTATTGCTGACATTTTTCACTGCTCCTCATGGAGATTGGTCCTTTGCCTTTTAATCAGGGTTTGCTGACTGCAGTACCAGCAAACCCTGCAGGACAGGACCAGCATCCAACTACCCTTCCTCCAACTCTGGCAATTACTGATTAAATCTGAAAGGAAACTTACCCGAGGATAGCCAGAGTGAGCTGATTCTCTCTGTCTTAATCAGATTCTCTGTCGGGAAATTTAATTAGGAGACACAGAAGGTATGTAAACAGTGAGTGAAGAGCTCCACACCTGAAACATTAGGATGCAGAGGGACCAGAGAGGGGCTATCTATTTAGGTTACGAGAAGAAGGAACTGAGGATCCTTGTAATGGGTGAGAGAATGAATCAGAGAAGCCAAGAGATGTGAAAAGAGAGAGATACAAGGAATATGGAGAGCAGTCTTGACTGTAGACTTTCCAGTTCAGTCCCCAGGAAACATGGAATAGCTTTATTTTCTGTCTTAGAGTGGACATGTATTTTGAAAAAGGATCAAGAGTACCACGTTGAGATATGCTTCACGCTGGATAGTTTGATAAGGCACTGGGTTTTATTCTGACAAATAAGGAACTGTAAATTCCAAATACAATCCTGCAGCCATTTCTGCTACTTTTAAAACCACACTGACTTATCCTTAAAAGAGACCATGAAGAATTGCTAAAAATGTCAGTACCATATCACTTTATGTAATCACTTGGTTCTACCTTTTTAGTTCTACTTTATTTTCGTTCCAAGTGACTTTCCTTGTTGACCTATTTCCTATTTCTTTTTATTTCACTTTCCAAGCTCTTTCTAAGTATTCCACACCCCCAGTAAACCATCAAACTAAAATTGAACTGAATGCATTCTTCATGCAAAATGTCTTCTATTCAGGTCCTCTCTAATGAGAGTTCTTTCTGATGTTATTTTCAGAAGGCTTGCTAGTGGGGGAGGGAGGGGTGAGGCATGCTGAATATAAGGGCTCCTACTTTCTAGACTGCTACTCGTAATTTCCAGTAGCTTGCTTATTTATATTTGACACTTGATCATTTTTTGCATCACTACTAGAAAACTAATTTTTACCAAAACTTATACTTTCTCCGGTTAGTTTTTATTCAAGGAGATTCTATTATATGTATAACATCATTATATTTATAACTCTCTTTCACCAAATTAGTCACCAAGTTAGTAGTAGTATTATATTTATGGACATCTAAATCTTTACTTATTACAATAAATAAGACAATACTACCACAACCCCACTTACTGCATTTTAGCTACTCCCTTATATTTAAATGATTTACAACAGTCTTTTTTGTTTTGTCTTCCTGTCATTCACTTCTGTTTTAACCTAAGAGCTCTTTGATTCAAATCGTATTTCTATAATGTTTTGATAAATATCCTGTGAGATAAAACCTTTAGACTCACTAAGGTGAAATCATATTACTTTTTGCTCCTTATCCCCTCCTTATCTTCTAGAGCAATCACTCTTATATGAGAAAAATCCAGTTTAAGTTGACAGAATTTGTCAGCTTGGAAGAATTATTGTAATATGTAATATAGTTATGTGCCACATAACAATATTTCAGTCAATGATGGACCACATATATAATGGTGGTCCCATAAGATTATAATAGACCTGAAAAATTCCTATCATCTAGTGACATCATAGCTATGGGAATATCATAGTGAAATGCATTACTCAAGTGTTTGTGGTGATGTTGGTATAAACAAACCTACTCCACTGCCAGTCCCATAAAAGTATAGCACATACAATTATGTACAGTACATATACTTGATAATGATAATAAACAACTATGTAATCGGTTTATATATTTACTATACTATATATCTTAGCATTATTTTAGTGTGAACTCTTAAAAAAAAAATTTGCCATAAAACAGTATGCCACGTTACACGAGTAGCAAGCGGCCTTACACATTTGTGTTTACCGTCCCTTGATTGCATCGTTTTCTCTTGTGCCTGATTTCATTTCATGTTCTTTTATACAGTAACATGCTGTAGGCTTACAGTCTAGGAGCAGCAGGCTACACCATATAGCCGAGGTGTGTGATGGGCTATACCATCTAGGTTTGTGTAAGTGCGGTTTAAAAAGAAAGTCTTTTCCAAGGTAGCAGGCAAGGATTTCCCTTTTTCAGAACTTTTATTGAGTATCTCGCTTTGCTTATCTTTGTGATTAAAGACTTTTGTACATTCCTTTATCCCTTATGCAAACCGCATCCCACTTCGTGTGGTGTGCTTATGCAGCCGTTCAGAGGATTCCGTTAAACCTCTGAGAGCAGAGGATGTCAACTTTCTCTCATAAATAATGCTGAATAAAAAATCAAGGTATTTAAATAGTATACACCATCCGCTTTTCCAGATGTTACCTTTGCTTACCTCCAATAAATCTTTGTTTACTATGGACAAGTGTTATGTGCTACCAACTAGATATTCTCACCTTGAAAGTCAGATGTACATTAAAAAAAAAAAAATCATAGAACTAGAGATTTCTTAATTATCCCAGTTAGTTGATGTTTCTGCCCCCGAATTGTCATGAATTTAAATTATTGCACATATGCAAAGGGTTTGTCTCTTTAAAAAAATATTTGAAAGTAGTAAAAAACCAATAATCTCTCTTGACAAAGCAATTTATTGGACCATTATTTGTGAACTTAAGAACCTCTTCCTAATACACAACCAAATGTTATGAAAGTCCATTTTAAATGTCTCAAAAATCGATCCTTTAAAATGTGTGTGTGTGTGTTTTTAAGGAAATACAATGTGAAGAATGGTGACAAAAGGAAATATATTGTTGAAGAATGATATCAAAGATGGCTCTTTATTTCAATTTGTTAGAATGACAAATAGCCTGTAACAAGCCAAAGACATATAATTTGTCTTGCAACTATTCCCTTGCCCATTTGCTTAGCTAAACATAGGCTGGGTTAGGAATAAAAGATACTTATTGATTTATGTCCTTACATATTTTAAGATGAAAAATCTTAAAATCTAGTAAAAAGAGTGGACTACTGACAGTATTTTTAATGGCAATTTCTACTTAATGTAATTTTGCTCTTTAAATTTATGTATAATTTTTTACTTAATCTATAATCTTGCTCCTAGTAGTTGGATTGACAATACTGATAGCATACCATTTATAGGTAATGGAGTATTCGTTAAAAGCACATATACAGGAGATCTCTATTACAGTGCTTCAAAAATTTGGATGTAAAGTGTCTAGATGCAAAGTGTCTATAAATAGATATTTTCAAAATACTTTCAAGTTTATCTTCCTCATATTTTTTTCTAGAAATCCTAAACATTTATAAGTGAAATATTCCATAATTCAGAACAAACATAGCGATATATATTAAGTATCCCTTAAGTATGTGCCAGACAATTTTCTAGGTAGAGTTTTTTTTCTCTCTCTCTCTCTCTCTGTAGTCTCAACCACTCCCTCAAAGTGGGTTGTTCCAAAGCCTGGATTAAAGGGGAGTCACAGAAAATCTGATTATCGCCATACGCATAATCTGAGTTATTCAATCCGACTTTAACATTAGTAAAGTTGATAATTTGATCACCAGCCTTTGATCCTTATATCTAAGTCTCAAAGTCTCTAAACACGAGAGGAAAAAGAGATATGAATATCACTCCAGAACCACAACATATGTATAATTAACATGACTTGGACACGTTAACAACCAGAAGAACTGAGATCAGAAATGGTTAAAAGAGACTGACCCTAAGAAGTATAGTGAGTATAGAGGCACTTTTTATTTTGTGCCATTCTGTTCTTTTTAGCTGTTTTATCACCTGCATTTTTTTAAATGCAAATAATATCAAGAAATGTGACTATACTCTGAAGGTACACATCCAACAAATAAAATATAAATCTCAAAGTTATCTACTGAGACATTGTTTATAGTTTCAAATATTAGAAACTATCTGCCTAAATAAAAAAGAAGTAGTTAAATAAACTATGGTACACCTATGCAATGGAATATTGTGCAGTTGCATGAAAGAATTAAGAATATCTTTATGATTTCATGTGGAGTAATTCACAGGATAAATGACTATGTGAAAAAAGTTAAATGCAAAAAAGATCTATCATTTACCTGTGTGTGTGTGTGTGTGTGTGTGTGTGTGTGTAAGAAAAAAGGGAGAATCGGGCTACACATGCTAACACATCTTGCGGGATATAACCAGAAAACAATTTTTCTTTAATGCTTACATCGAATTTATTCATCAGGTCTAGTACTTTCCTTGTCACTAGATGAAGACGTAGACAGTTCTTAAGACATTTTGTATAACTCTTTACTTCTATATTCTTTTCAAATCACTATATGCAGACTCATTTCAGAAATTAGTATGTAGTCCCAGGGAAGGCCTAGGGAGTGGCGGAGATGTTTGGAGCTTTGAATCAAAGCTTGCAACCTAAATCAGAAACAACTTCCTCTTCTGTTAAAGGCATATTTAATAATTGTCCACCATGGTGAAAGTGGATATGGTTGGCTCTTTCTCATTCACTTTAATCAACACTGATTATCTATTTTAACCCCTTCGGGGTTGGAAAGAGGAAGGAGAAGGGGAACTAGAAAGCTTTACTTTACTGGAGTTATGATATGGCTTCATGCCCTCTGGGCTAGCAGATTTGTAAATATTTTCATAGGTTCTTCGAAGCTCCACCCCATCAACTGGAGTTTTGTACTTGAAGTTTCCTTAAACAGGACAAGTACATTTATAGACTTCTTTTTCTTCTTCTACAGACTTATGAGATCTAACAATACACTTCTGTTTTTTATCAACTGCAGTTTCATGGGCCACCTAACTGGCTTTACTAAAGAATATTTATTATAATCCACATACTGTACCTCACATGTGGCCCATATCTTACCCACAAGAAACACTGCTGCATCCTTTGTTTTGGCAAATTTTGGAAATATATAATTATTTCAAAACAGCAACTTCCATTTCATTCTCATTAGATGGGGAAACTATTCAGTTTTTCCTCTTACTCACCATACCAGACAGGAATCTCCCTAGCCTCAGGTCATACACATCAAGTTTACAAGTGATATTACTGAAGCTCTTTTCTATTAAGCTTGAAGAGAAGGTAGATACTTCCATTTTTCTCCCAATATGAGACATGCAATATCACTGTAAAAAAAAAAAAAAATTGTTTCTAAAACTTCTTTTCAAAATTTACTCTCAACCCATCTTTATCAATATATGTAAGAAATTTAAGAATCATATAATGTTTTTCATGATTACAATGAAAGACCACAGCTTTCCTTGATAGATATTTATTTTATCTCAGTTCTTCAGATAAAATCTTCCATTTTTGACTCTGTAGAACATATAAATACACATACTTACATGCAAAATATTTTGAGTCTCAGTGTCTCTAGGACTTACTTATATGTTAATAAGAATTTGATGCCAACATACAATATTTAAGACATTTCTGTGATTACAGAGCCTTTACAAGTTGGCATTTCCCTCTCCCAGAAATTTTAGCCTGTCCAAAAGGATCAAATTTTTAAGCCATCTTGTTCTCTCAGTCTTAATATGTCTATATAACATGTTGGGCTGATTTCTTCTACAAATAGTTCAATAGTCATAGCCAAGGTTATGAAATTATTTCAGAACAGAATCATTTTGAGATTAGATTCTATGGGTTATTCTGCAAAGATGCTTTGGGATCTTTAAATTATAGGTCATCTCTTAGAAAAACCAATTGTACTCTTAGAGTTAATCTTAATGCAGTTGACTGTTATACAAAGTGAGAAGTGGTGTTTATGGCTGAGAATTTGAGTCCTAAAAATAGTGAGAAAGGATTGACAGTAGTATCTGTGCAGGTTAGAACTGAGGAGAAATATTCTTTCTATACCTTGTATTAGTGATCTTAGATAGGTAGATAAAATACTGTAGTAATATAGTATGCACATTTCCTATTGTTTTACACAAGTCTACTGCTAAATAAAAACCCACAGAGCTTCTGTGTTTTAGACAATCCAATCTGCAGTCAGATGTATAATAAAATAGAAGACGCCATTTATAAATTCAAATAATATGATCTCTTCCCAATCTACTATAGTTTTTTTCTTATTCTTAAAAATTTGAGAGCAAAGAAATAAAATCTAAGAAGGATAAATGGAATTATTTATGTCCTATTGCATACATAAGGAACCAAATCTAAATTTATTGATCTGAAATTACTGCCATTGGTCTTTCGAAAACAAAGCAAAGGAGATGAATAATAGAATAAGGACTTTCACAATGCCCGTTGTTCTTCAGTAGCCCATCTCCATCATTTTGTTTTAAACAATTGTACTGATAATCAAATAGAATGGACATAAAATTCAAACATGTTAAACAGTTACTATTACAGTAAAGATGTATTCCAATTAACACAACCTAATTTTTAAATCTAAATAATACTACCATTTAATTTTAAGTACTTAGAATATTGGTAACAGTTTTCCTGTTATACTAATTAGAAGAGATTTTTTTGCTCCCTCTTTGTTGCTCCTATATGTGTTTCTTATAAACAGTTATAGTTTTGATATCTAAAAGATAAAACATTTCTGCTGAAGAAAAAACACCCCCTAAAGAGTTCTTATGGATTCAGGTTTTGGTTATATGTGCTTTCCTGGAGAAAACTATTTCTAAAAAAGGTTTAAATTTTAAAAGCCTCTGGAATATTTCTTTGAGATCATTCAAAATTAATAAAATGATTCAAAGTCTTTCAGATTTGATATGTGACAGGCAAGGACCAAAAAAAAAAAAAAAATTGTTAACTATACCAAAATACTTGATATACTATTTCTGTGGTTAAGAGCTCTATTGAAAAGTATGATATTGAAAAGTTAAAAGGACACATTCTATGATAAATTGTTCAAAACTAAATATTCATTGTAGAAGTATGAATTTTTTTTTTAAGATAGCAAAGAAAATTGACAAGGACCTTAAACATTGCTATAGAATAATTTTTATCATATGTAAATTTATTTTTTTATTTTTGAAATATGATTAGAAAACAATTATAGTTTTTTTTGCTCGAACAGCAGCTATAAAGATAATAAATCATATAAAATTAATACCATCTTCTCAGGAGGCCCATTTCAATTTCATAACTTTGTTATATGAATTATAGGAAAAGATTCAAAGTTTCATTCTTACTGGTCATTTAGGGTACTTTCGATTTCATCTTCCCAAAGCAAAGTAGCTGCTTGCACAGAGATTTTAGAAATTAAATTATAAACTATGCTACTTCTAACAATGCCACTTCACTTACAAAAGCAGATGTTTTGGAGATCTGCAATTAATATTTCAAATTTAAAAATACTTCAACATTGCACCTAAAAAGTAATATAATATATCACAAGCTAACTTTTCTAAGGCATCGCTCTCAACCGTAAAGCTTCTGTGCACTATTTCCTTTTCGTTGGTATTGAAGATCTTCGAAGAGTGTTTTAGCACCAGACCTCCAAGCAGAGACTAACAATCTTTCTAAAGTGAGGTCTGATTGAGTCCCTTAAGTATAATATCAGAAACATCCAGGTCCTGACCCCTTCAATATCTAACTTTCTGTATGCACATCTTACATTTCTTTTGCCTGAACAATACTCCAGTTTTTACTGAATTTTTAAACCATGACCTCTAAAATCAGTTGTATCGAGAGCTAGACATCAAACTCAAATTTATTTGTTATAGAAATAAAATACATGATTCAGTTCATCTAACTTGTGAAACATTTTTTTCTAGAAAGCAAGGAAAGTACTCGCTTCACAGTCATGCATGTAGCTCTCCCACCCACCCAGTCTTTTTCTTCTATCCATACTCACTGTGAACCCTGTACTATAAGATTAACACTGCCCTGTGGGAACCATGCAAGGGTTCACCTGCAGTCCTGTCACTATATACTTATGATGAACAACATCATTCTTGCAGAATTTTTGTGTTATAATCTCCATTTTAATCAATCATGTAGCAAAGACTAACAATTGTTCTTCGGGCATGAACAAATGTCCAGAGCTATGACCAATATTCGAGATCCCCATCTATATTTCTGTCACATTTTCTCCCTTTTCCCCCTGTGCTAGCATTTTGCTTAAAGGCTATTTTATGCTTTTATGTTTAATTAAATTATACTTAAAAGGATATACCATCTGCGTTTTAAATTAATTAGTTTTCCTTTTCCTTTCATCTTTTTTAAACACTAAGGAATAATTTAAGTTAATGATGTGGCAGGCAGTCTGACGACACAGCACTGTAATGACTCTGGCAGGCTGGCCACTCACTCGTGATCCCTTCATTAAGCAATAGGCTTAAAATTCACTTAAAAACATAAGTCACGATTTCCACAAACTGAACAGAATTTATTTCCCCAGGCTCAAAGCTAAGTTTACTTCGCATTCTGCATTAAAAGAAATAGACTCCTATTCCTCTGATATCAAGTTTGAGAAGAATTTAGGGAAAAGATGAAAGTCAGCTCTTATGACAGCAGACAGGATGATCTAATTCCCCTGTTTCCTGCTACTTGTTCTCTTCCTTGGCCCATTAATTCCTCATTAGCTACTCTGCCACCAGCCAGGAGGAGAGGCATGGAGGAGTACTCATGGTCATTCTGGAAAAACGTACAAATGCAAAAACAGAAGTATGGCCATAATGTATATATTGAATTGAAGTGTGGCTCCTTAAAAGACATGTTCACATCCTAACTCCAGGAACCTGTGAATAAGAATTTATTTGGAAAGAAGATTTTGTAGCTACACACGTTTAGAATCTCAAGATGAGATCATTCTGTATTATATGAGTGGGCCCTAAGTCCAAGGACAAGTGTCATTATAAGGACAGGAAAAATCAGAGACAGAAAAGGAGAATGGTATATGAAGATGAAAGCAGAGACTGAATTTACGCAGCCGTAAACTAGAAGAGGCAAGGAATAATTTTCTCCCAAGCTTTCAGAGAAAGTGTAGCCTTGCCAACACTTTCATCTGGGCTTCTGTTCTCCAGAAATCTGAAAGAATAAATTTCTGTGTTTTAAGTCCTCAAGTTTCTGGTAATTTGTTATGGCAGCTTTAGCAAACGGATACTGTGTATTCCACCCCTTGATGATAAAGGCATGAAATTAAAACCGTAAAATAAAGATTTGAATCCATATATTATTTTTCCTCTGGACAGGAAGTAGGAGAGTATTTTATGTCCCGTGTGCATGTGTGTGTGTGTGTGTGTGTGTGTGTGTGTGTATAAGATGATCCTTCTATAAAATATAGATAAGCAATAATTTTTCTAAAAAAATATGACACCTTTATTTTATAGTATGTATACAAGAAAAAGCTAGACAGTCTGCAAAGTTTAATCTCTTTAACCATGATTAGAGTGGTCCAAGTCTAGAGGATTTTCCAATTAAACTGAATTTCTGTTGTTATAATACAGTTATCTTTAGAACTATATGGGATATATATAAAAGTTTTAAGGCTTTCTAATCCAATGAGTATACATTAGATACTTTTTCTTTCTTATAAGAAATATCTTTGATTAGCCATGTTTCTGTTTGAACTGTCCTTGCAAGTGAGATAGTTCAGCCTAATCTAATCCTACATCAGTGTTTCTTAAAACTCACCAGCACGAGAAACATTTGGGGGTAGCCGTTAACATGCAGATGCAAAGGCCCAGTCCCAGATTCGATAAATCTATTTTAGGCCTACATTCTAATTTCTAAAAGCTATCTCAGATGATTTTACTGAAGGTGGTCATTGGACAAAAGTGAAAAATGTCCCAAAGATGTAACGTACTGGCCAACCACGCATTGCCACTGACAAAGAAATAATTCAAACTTACACAGACCCATGTAGATCAGAAGAGCTGTGTGCTATGACATAGTACAAATGAAGTTTTTGTTCAAAAGGAAATCAAAATAATTACAGTGAAGTGAAAACCTTTTTTCAGGTTTTTTAGTCCTATTTAATTAATTTTATTTATATAATTGACATATAACATTACAATAACTTCAGGAGTACAACATACTGATTTAATAATTGTATGTACTGTGAAATGATCGCCACAATAAGTTTAAACATCCATCATTATGTGTAGTTAGAAGTTTTTTTGTGTGTGTGTGATAAAAATTTTAAGATCTACCCTCTTAGCAACTTTCAAATATGCAATGCAAGATGAAACTTTTGTCTTTTTTATTCGTGTTCTCTTACATTTGGATTCCATTTATGGGCCTGGCTTTACCTCAGAAGGGAACACTTACACTGCAGTGCAAAAACAAAAGCATCAAACTATGCGTTTATAAGAGTTTAAAAATTGGTAATATAGTATTCTCCTGCCCTCCATTAACTCCACTGAGTGCCAAGCTAGATAAAAATCCTCCAAAAGCACCATACACTCTGCTCTCCACTGCCCAAAATTAATGTTAGGGGTAAAGATAAGAAAAAGTCCTCCATTAATGTGAGAAACTGAAAGCAGAAGATAGTTGTTCTCAGCTTCACTGAAATACTAGAAAGTTCCCACATCATCAATGCATGGAGGGGACCTTAGGAAGTAGATGGTTATAGATCACAGAGAAGGCTTATGATGCCCCCAAAAAGTGTTACAGAAGCCCAGAGAGGCATGAGGGGCAGCCAAGTCTTCCCTGTGCCTCGAGGAAGATGAGGAAATTAGGAGAGAGAAGAGAAAGAGAAAGAAAAGGGATCGAGACCCCAGGACGTGTCTCATGGCCCTGTCACAGTGGAAAGTGGCATGGTTGGTGCCTTCAAAGTACAACGGGAAAGACAGAGACACAGCTGAAACTCATGGAGGGATGTCCAGGCCCAAGGACCAGATGGGATGAAATACTTACTGGAGTCAGAGAGAAGATGGATGGGGGCCCTCTTCCCATGGCTTCTCTAAGGTTTCTGGCATCAGACTATATGGGATTTTGTGATGGGATCTACAACTAGTACAACGGGGATATATGACTTGAGAAATTTGAACCCAGTACAAAATTTAAGTTTTTATGTTCATTCTACATTGTTATCATAGACCTTTTTATATGTATAGTAAATTCTACTGAGAGAAATTTATCTTTTCCATATTTTTATTTCATTCACCAGGAAAAAGCTGCCCCATTGTCAGTGGGCAGAAACATGTACTTATATGTAGCTGCCACCTTTATCTTGGACTTCTAGCTTTCAGAACTGTGAGAATAAATTTCTGTTGTTTAAGCCACACAGTCTATTGTATTTCATTACAGCAGCCCAAACAGACTTCTATAGGAACTAAACACAAATTTTCGAATTGCCTCTTATTTGGCAATAATTATCCTTGTGTACTTTTACAATAGTTTACTTTCAGGTGAATATAGGGAGTTTTCTCCCTCCATTACATACACAGAATCTTAGAATAAAAATAGAAATTTCACACTGTATAGCATAAACTGCCTACCTTCATCTTTGCAAACATGAGCACCATCTTTCAAGGTTATCCACACCTAAGAAAAATGTGGGAAATGTGGTAGGTTCTTATATCAGAGTAAATCCTAAATGGTTTAATCTAATCATGGAGACCCTATTCTCCCTGCTAGTAACTGGTTTAGAGATGGGCATGTGTCTCATTAGGGATTTTACCACGAAAACATAAACACTGTGAATATTCGAAACAAAGGGAATTCAACACAGGCAATTTTCCACACAAGTGATGGAAGAGTTGAGAAACCAGACAGGCAGAAGGAGAGGCAACCAAGCCACAACCACCCCTAAAATGGAAAAACAAACAAACAAACAAAACAAAACAAAAGGAATAGGAAGTTCAACCAGAGTCCAGAAACCTGGATTATCTGAGAACCTAGCAGTCTAGCAGATTTTGGAAAGAAGATTTTGTAGATATACAGATTTAGAATCTCAAGGTAGAATTACTCTGGATTATATAAGTGAGCCCTATATGAGTGGGCAGCAAAGGGGATAAGCGGCTGCCAAAGAGGTAACCTGAGAGACAGGAAGGGCCTTTCCTCTTCTGCACGTCCTTCAATCTCCCACTAGCACCCCACTTCGGCCAAACCCAGCCAGAAACCAGACGTTCTATGAGCCTAAGAAACAGCATACAGAGGTTAAGCCCTCCTGTGATTCAGAGCTAATAAGCCAGCACTATCCACATGTGTGTTCCACTCTTGATAAATGCAAGAAAGTCTACCAGGTGGCTTCTATCAAAGACTTCCTTCGCCATAAAAGCAGTCACACAAGAAGTGACCCCTTCTTCTGGTGAGCATGGTTAGTCTGTATGTGATGCCTAGATGGCTACAGCCAACTGATGTCCAAGAGAGGAACCAGTGAAGACAAGACACTGGAGGGCAGAGAAGAGCCTGTGTCCTTAATAATGTTATTCAGCCAATGAATTAATGATTCCTTTACCTACTTTATTTTAAAATGTTCTGTTCTGTGGATTATCTTATTATTATTTGGAGTTGATTTTTTTCTGCTTCTTAAAACCAAAATCATCCTAAATAATGCAGCCTCTTTTCTAGTGATTCCCTCTAGAAATTCTTGCCAAATGCCTCAACTAGAATTTTCACAGTGTGCCAATAATTAAAGCAATAAAAGGGAATAAAACCTGAAGCAAGATATCAACATCAAAGTAAATAAATAGTACAAGTTAGAATATATAGCCCAGCGCACCCAGAGAATGTGTTAAATCTGCACAAGGCATAATAAGATGGCAGACTGAAAATACCAAAAAGACAGGTTTAAATGGAAGTTGCTGAGTCAATAAAACTAGTTGTTCTGCATATGTGACTGTGAACAAATGGCTTGCCTTTTTTTATTACATTATTCTTTAACGTTGTTAACTAAAGTGTCAGATGCTTTGGCAGTGGGCAGACACCACTGTAGGCAGTAATTTGGGACAATTGCCATGTCCCCATTTTTCATATCTAAAAAGTACCCACCATGATGAAAACATCATAACTTTAATTTTCAGTTAATCTGTTTTCATTTACTACATTATTGAGACACATTCTGACAAAGAATAACTTGGAGAGATGTTGTAGCAAAGATTTCCATTTTGCTGTTTTAAAATATAATATTCACATTGCAAACATGATGAGCCTTGGAGTTTTATATATGAGGATGCTTACTTCAATATACTCACTAGAACTGTTGTGAAGGAACAAAATCAAACCTGGCCTCTAAGTTGCCCTTTATAGAAGAACTAGCTAAAACACAAACACACTCACAATACACACACAGTAGCAAAAAATGGGGCATTCTTATGTTTAGAAATATTCAAGGAAAAACTATTATCCACTAATAGTTTTATCTTCTTCATTTATTCATCATCATGTATCTAATAAAGATGAATACCTGTGCTTGAATAATACTGCCTTTATTATTCATTGAGATTTCAAGTACTAAATTTTGTTAAGAATCCCTCTTGTATATTTTCATCAATACCTGAAAACATAATCATCAAGATCAGCTTCATCGTCCATAGAGCATAGCAGAGGGTGTCCCTCCACGATGAAACTGCAGGTTCTGCCTGGAGAGTAGCCCCATCCATTCTCCAGATAGATGGTGGCCATAACAGAGAACTGGGGTGTCCTAGTGACACACTGGAATGCATCAAGACAAATTTGCTTCTACAGCAGCACTGACGTTGCACCCTGGTTCTAATCAGTGGTTTTCTAGTAACTGACTCATTGGTTTGTTAATCTATCCCACTCTCTACCCTTTTGATGTCTAGGACTTGATTAACTTTCCTTGTAGATGTTCAGAAATCTACCAATTAGTCAACCACCCTCACCAACCCACACAAATCAACATCGAGTTCCCTATATTTGCTTCTGAAACATACTGCTATTTTTCTCCTCTCTGGAAATCTAGATATTAACCTATATCTACACTCTGACTCATTCTACATTCTTCAATGCTTTTTAAAAAAGCTCACCCCAAACGTCCTATATGCACATCTTCTAAATATTCCCTTGGAAATTATAATCCTAATTACAATTGCTGCTAAAACTAGCTAGCTTCTTTTTTTCTGAGTTTATAGTGATATGTTTATGTAAATATCTAAAGAAAATTAAAATGATTGCTATTCTTGAGTTTATTTCCCAGAGAAGAATATGGTTTTCACTATGTAATCAGGTTTGGTATGACAAAGTTATTAATGAAAAATAGCAGAAGAAAAGAACTGCAAGAAACATATTATAGTCTGACTAAGTTTGTTTTGTCGTGCATTAATTTGCTGCAGCAAGGAAGAATACACAAGAGGGATCATGGGATGCCTCAGAAAGGGGAGAGTGAGAGGGCCTTATTAAAGGGTAGGAACAGTGCTAAGCCATTTTAAGATACTAGAGAAATAGGGGACCAGTTCATGATATGGCAAGTGTTTAGAAATCAGTTATCTCAATAATTTCTGTATAGAAGGGAGAAGGAATAAAGCAGAACTGAGGAAGCCATTAGTAAGAAAACAATAATCACATGAAATAAGAAAACTGTCAGTCAATTTTCAGCCACAGGGTAGCCTGTATAGCTGGACTGTTTATATACCTTTGGCTATATTCTGTTTTTGTTGTCATTTTGCTTTATTTTGTTTTTCTTTAGGTTATATTAAGAACATCATAATTTATCGCTAGGGTTAGAAAAGTACTCAGAGTCTAATTTCCTTGGAAAACATAAAGTTCAGATATATGTGGAATATTGAGTTAAAAAAAAAAAAAAACCCTCATCTGAATCTCTGTTCCTATTTTGTAAAAGAAGCTGCTTTCCTGTGTCGAACTGACCCACACGGCTCAGTTCCTTCAGACAGGGGTGATACATTCCATTCTCCCCAAATATGATTTCAAACAAAAAAGTCTGAAATCACCTGTTATTTTATTTTTTTCATTTTTTTTTTTATTTTTCAAATGCATACAGCGTTTAAAAAAACATTCCTAGGTGGTCTCCTAGGAAGGTTTCCTAGTATTCCTAGGAAACATTTTCCTAGGTGGTCTCCTCTAAGTACCAACCAGGTCTGACCCTGCTTAGCTTCTGAGATCAGACGAGATCCGGCATATTCAGGGCGGCATGGCTGTAGAATCACAGCACTGAACGCTTGATGTTAACTAAAGCGATTTATAAGTTCATCACTTTAAGTTTCTTTATTTTTAGATTTACTTTCTAAAGAAATAAGTTCTTTGGTTTTTCAATCATAATTTTTAGGAATGAGCTAGCCAAGTAAAAAATTATCACATTCTTAGAACAATAAGATTTACCTCATTAAATATTACGATCCTATCATACAAAGAATTCTATTTTATTTTCTCGAAATCCTTACCATTTAAGAAATTGTCTATTATTTTTACTTAACAGAGAGAATTCATTTGAAAAATAGGATTTATGCAAAGTTTTCTCTCTGTGGATTTTCCCTTAATGTTTAATAACATCAGAGTATTACAATCATTGCTCCAGTCTCACTAATTTTATAAAATATTCATCTGCATGGTTAAAATGGAAAGAATGAGGATTTTTCTCTCTAGAAGTGCTTTTGTTTCTAACCTCATATTTCTTCCCTAAATAAGTATGGTAAAAAAAAATTTCTGCATTTTGACAACGTGATGTTTTGAATTCAACGAAGATCTATTAAGCATAAGCTATAGGCTTGTCATTCTGCCACTTTTCTTGGATGCCAAGATAAATAAGACTCAGTAGCCCTGTCTCTCTTTAATAGTGTGTATCTGAGATTCCGAAAACAAAATCCGACTTCCAAATTTAGCAAAAGTCAATATTTTATAATTAGAATATTAGACTTTTATAAAGAAAATTAGTTAGGGAACTCTGAGAGTATACATCTATCTATTTACGTAAAAGCATAACCCCAGTCCCTTGTCAGGGCAGAGAATGTCCTACAGTAGATATTCACGTTACTTGACAAGATGCAGAAAGCAATTCAATCGATATGATTTTAAAATACATCTTGTCTTAGAAATCACAGGATCATTAATCTTTGTGGCATCATTGAATTGGCCCTATTGGATTAACTAACTGATGCTCATAACATTAGGATACTCCTGTTCGCATGGAAAAAATAAGTATGGATTACTGCTTTCCCCAAAATAGAAAGCTTGTTATGAATTATACAAGGAATTATCTTGTGTTACAGATGCGGCTAGTGAAGACAGGTAATTTCTGTGTTTACAAATGTTCTTTTGATCATTACTTACTATACAATATTAATTTTTAACAGAACATGTTTAAACAGTAACCCAATGTGCTGCTGAGATGTGTACAGAGAGTAAGGAAACTGATATTTATTTACAAATCTATTAGTTTTGGAACAGATGACATATTCTTGTTTTGCCTTTTTTTCTTAAGTACTTTCACCCAAGACTCTCTGTGATCTGGCTCCTCTCACCTCTCTGACTGCCTTTGCAATCAACCTCCTGTAAAGTATTCACCCTTGAAACTATTTGCTTTCTGAACAGCAAGATCCTCACTTAAACACCAAACTTCAAAGGGAAAAATGTTCAAAAAAGCCAATAGAAGTATAGCCATTGCTCACTTGTACACATTTTTGCCTCTTATCTTATTGGTTATCTTGACTTTTAAATACTTTGCCAACCATATCTGATCTTTATGTCCAGTAATACAACCATTCAGTTATGAGACTAAATTTCACTTCTAAAATGTTCTATCTTATCTTTGCTTTAAAGTCTCCTAAATCAGATTTATTATTTATGGACTTTTTCTAGCCAATAGCAGGGAGCTACATCTGTTTCTAGTTTATTGGAGATTCAACTGTATCCAAAATCCAGTCACTTTTCCACACCTTCATTGCTATCCTCCTGGGCCCAGCCACCATTAACTTTTGTTGCATGGTGGCTATAATATCCTAACATGTCTCCTTGCTTTCTCTTCTCAAGACAGCAGCCAGAATGATCCTTCCAAAATCTGAGTTCAATCGTGTCACTTCTCCGTTCAAAATTTCATAATTCTTCCCCAGTTTACTCAGAGTGAAATCTAAAATCCTGCAATGTTATTACTGACCAATGTCGTCCCCATACATTTAAATAAATAAATAAATAAATAAATAAATAAATAAATAGATAGATAGATAGATAGATAGATAGATAGATAGATAGATAGATCGATCCTGCAATGGCCGACAAGGCTCTCTGTGACCTGTCCCCTCTCACCTCTCCAGCTTCCTCTGCATTCAGCCTCCTACTCACTCACTCTACTCCAGCCACAAGGGCCTCTCCCCTCTTCCTTGACCACGCCAGACAAAATGCCTAGAATCACTGCCCTGGTTCTCCTTCTGCCCAAATATTCATCCTCCTGATGTCTGCTTGCTTAACCCAAAAAGTCTATTCTTAAATATCTCTTAAGGAGGCCTATCATAACTATACCATTAATATTTTCATCACGTCTCTATTGAGCAGCATACAACAACAAGGTTTTGGTTTTGTATTCAGTCTGGCAATCTTAAATTTTTGCTTGGAGAATGTTAGAGCATTTGCATTTTATAGAATTACTGATATACGTGTGATAATATATGCCATATTGCTATTTGTTTTCAAATTGATACACTTTGATAGTTAATTTGATTAATTTTATGTGTCGACTTGAGTGGGCCACAAGATGTCCAGATATCTGGTTAAACATTATTTCTGAGTGGTCCGTAAGGGTGTTTCCAAAAGTGATAACATTTGAAGTGGTGCTGTTGGCATCGCCCAATTCATTCAGAGAATGACTAGAACAACAAGGAGGAGGAGGACTGGATTCTCTTGCCTGACTAGTCGGACTGAGACATCAGTTAGTTTTCAGCCCTTGGAGTAGAACTCACACTGTTGGCACTCTTTTTTCTCAAGTCTTCACATGTGGACTTTAATTTACATCGCCAGCTTTCCTAGGTCTTCAGCTTGAAGATGGCAGATCTTGGAACTTCTCAGCCTCTATAATATTTTTATATTATATATTTATATTATATATAAAAATATAGACACTCCAGGTGCTTGTATATTACTGTCACTACCAACGTTTTCTTAAAGTTAAAAATTAGTTTTTCCTCCCTTAAACATCATTTTGTCATGACGTGGTAGAGTTGGATAGTTGAACATTGCTTCATAACTATAATAAAACTTTTCATTTAATATACAACTCAAGCCAAACCAATTATTGCTGATAAAAGAATAAGAAAGGGCAGATGTAAGTCAGGAAAATTTTTATGTCAATTTTGAAACAGATGCTTTTTTGAAACACATATACTTACTGTGATATGATGGTAAATAGTTGGACTTAATAAAGAGATGCATTTATTCTAATATTAATCAGTGGCAATGTAGACAGTGTCAGTGAGAAGACAGAGAGAAAGTCGAGATACTTCCTTTTCTTTTATGCTCAGAGAGAATTTTGTAAGAAGTGGTGAAAAGTGATGGAAAAAGATACCTGAGAGTTAGATGTAACTCTGCCAACTTTGACACAATCTCTGAATTTGCTTTTTCTCTTCATTTATAATATAGAGATAGTCTCCCATTGTATTCTTATTAAGACCAAATATTATTATTGTGTTTGGCACCAAGTGGGAAATAAATTTATGGCTATATTTAAGAGCACCTTTGTTTGTTTAACTAGTTGGTTTGCTCAGAGAATCTTAAAAATGTGCTATTCTACAGCTCCAAACAAGAAAATAGAAAATGCATATACGGTATTGAGTTCTTATAAAATTGGTAGTTCTATTCGTATCATTTCTATTAAAAAAAATGAGAAAGTAAAAGGAATAAGAAGAAACTCCAAAGCAAATTTATTATTATCTGAGAATCACTGAAAGTCTACTGTAAGCGCATGTATCCTGTGATCTAAACACAGAACAGCATCTTAATTGATATCATTAGTTTTCCATTCAAGGAATGCATAAACTGACCTTTCTATTCTCCATTTTGCTTCCAGAACTTTCCTGAAGTCCAAGACTCTCATTTCGGGCTTACTATAAAATAATTTAAATCCTTACCTTATTTATTTATTTATTTATTTATTTATCCATCCATCCATCCATCCATCCATCCATCCATCCATCCAACATGGTCTATTTTTTTCTACACATTTTTATTGGTAGTAACTACAATGTAATGTAACATAGACCAAAAACATCAGAACTCTAATAAGAAAACTTAAAAGTCATTAATAATAACCATCTTGAAATATAAATATGGTTAAGCCTGATGATACTTTACTTTCTTCACCCACTGGAGAACAGACCAGATAAGTTCATCAATCTGATGGGCCACGGGGTTAAACAGTTTAAGGAGTATCCAGTTATGTGAGAAGAAATTCTTGTTCCAATAAAGGAAACTCAAATTACATCATTTCTTCTTATTAACAACTGAGGAAATCTGGCACACTTGATTTAAATGCTCTGATATTATTGTCATTTCCTAAGAAGCCCCAGTATGGCAAAGAGAGAAATTTATCACCATTCAGACACAGAAATCTCTCTGATAATTATAATCAAGATGACAAAAATTGGGGGTTAAAAAAAAAGCCCTTATCAATAAGATGGAGATTGTTTTATTTGCACGCTTGATAAATAGAGAGAAAATTAATTAGGTCCCAATTGACCTGTCTTCTTTGTGATTTCTTGTACAACAGAAACAACAATTTATTCAGTAATGACCCAAGTACTTCTGCTCCTCTAACAGGTCAGGCACACATCGGTGGCTAGCTGTTCTAACCACTCTAAAACATTAATGAATATACAAATCTAATTATTGAATTGTATTCAGTAAGTACCCTTCTGGCCTAGAGTTTACAACACTGATAAGTTACTAAATAATTGTGATGAGGTACCAATTTTATATGATAGAAGTGAAAACAAATTAAAGCAGACTTCCTGCTGCTCAGGCATTTTCAAGACTTATTTATAAGGAAGTAAATGACTATCAGTTGTCTGTTTCTTTGTTAACAGAATGACTCAACTGTTAGCACTAGACATATTCTGAGGGTCAATGCTTCATTATAATAAAATTCGTCACCAGTGTCATCTCATGTGTGTTTTACAGATTAAAATACCAGCTTCCATTTCACTTCATCAGCATTCATATCATCGCTAAAGTATGTTCTCTGATATGCTTATTAGTAATATTTTTTGTTGGACGAAACTAGTGATTTTAGTTCCTCAAATAATTTCTAGCAAGTTTTAACATATTGTGTCTTAGCTAGCTATATGATGCTTACATCCCACCCACTTTATTAAGTAATACATGATATCAAAATGTCCAGGCAATTCATCAAGAAATAAAGAAAGTTAGTTTATATAATATAAAGTATCTTGATAACAATTCCTCGCTTAAAAGTTATTTCCTATTAGTTGCATAAAATATTAAAGAAAACCATACTTTCTAAAAGGACTCCGATTAGCCACACAAATTATCCAAACTTCCCAGAATATAAAATTTTAGCACCTGAACTTATTTTCCTAGGATCGTAATACTCAGAAGTGGTCCCCCAAAATCTTCTTAGATGATTAGATATTGAATTGAAAAATATGTTTAACATTAGTCAATGAATATCTAACATGTAATTTAATTAAATTTTAGTACATTAAAATAACTCATACAGTTGCTAAAATGTTCTTGACAAGTTGAGGGAAACTTATTAAAGTAGTCATAAAATTATCTTCAGGTCTATTTAAATAAGCTCTACTTAAGAGTCAGTGTCATTTTCTCACTCGGTCCTCTCACTTGCTTCAGCCTGCAGAATACGTATTTTGAGACTAAAAACAAAGCAAGTGAGACAATCTCAGGGTGGCTGGAGCTTGTGAGATTGCTCTTTGTACTTTCTTAGGCATGTCGCCCTCTCATGGAAGCCCATTGTTTCTGGTGTTCCACAACCACTGAGTAGTGGTGGAAGGGAAAAAGTATCCAGAAAATGGATCAATAAGTAAGAGACAAGTCTTTAGGCTTAAACATTGCCTTCTGAGAAACTTTGGCCATGTTTACTCACATACAGAAGTGCCAAGAAAGAAAAAGACCAGGGATTCACTAAGTTTTTTGAGGAAATTATATGGCCAAAACAATCCTAAGTATAGTTTTCCAAAACCTGTGCCTATTCAAATTTCGCAACAATCTCCAGGACCCTAAACAGTCTTAGGGAGAATGTGAACTGGAAAATCATACTAATGTCTGCTCCAGAGGTTTCCACAAAGGTCACAAGGAAGAACCTGCCAGGCAATACTTTCAGAGGTCACAGAGGGCAATGGAGAAGGGAGTTTCCTCAGAAAACAGAACGAGGGGCAGCCAGGTGGGCAAACTCAGGAACTAGCCCTCACATCCCTAGTTACCCTGAATAACTCCTCATAGAAACTAGACATAAATCTGGGCTCCATAGAACTATAGAGTTGTCTATAAGAGAAGACAGTGCAGAGATGCGATGGTGGGGAGACAGGCATACCAGAGAAGAGAATGGCAACCAAGAAGCTTCTCCTTTTGCTTTGACTGTCTCCTTCTCAATCAGCTATTACCCAAGATAAATTTTGGACCAAAGCTAGTAGCTGCAACCAGATATTGCTCATAGGTATTAACTAAACAACATGGAAGAAGAAAGATGTTGCCGAGGAAACTTGGCTGGAAAAACTCTTACCTTTATACCTTTATAATATTAATCCATATACAAAATATTACAATAGAAACACTAAATGCAGACTAAGAAGAAATAAAAATTAAAATTAAAATAGATGTCAAATAAATTTCAAGTATTGGGAAATTTTAATTTTAGTTAAAAGTGATTACCTTATATAGATAAGTGTATTACAAATTAATCACTGTAAAACTATAATTGCTATTTATTTAAATTAATAACAAACATTGTTTTCCTTTTTCTTTTAAAACTACTTACAAAAAGGCTTTGTAAAAAAGCCCAAATCAACTACTTAGTAATAATAGAGCAAACTAAAAAGTAAATATTTTAAGTTAGAAAGATATTTATGTTTGATTATGCTCCCAGAGCACCAAACTATATTGCATCTACTAAGTATTTTCCATTACATCCCAAAAGCTGTGAAATTTGAGGCTTTGGCTCCAGAAAACATCCATTAAATTTTCAATCCATCATATTTTCATTTTACTATAGAAATAAAGTTTTTCAGAAGGCCTTAACTGTTCTTTTGACCTGCATTTCATTATACCAATGCAATTTGAACTAAGTAAATTTCATTTTCTAGGTTCTTAATTTATTAAATTGGAAAAAGTGCTTGAGCCTTAGGAATACTTTCTCCTTTTTTAGAGGATATTGACCTCATATATTACTGCTAGGTTATTTTTAACTACCTCTCTCCTGCCATTGGTAAAAGTAGGGCACCTTCACCTGTTGTGATTTAATGACACTCAAGAATAAGTCATGAGCCCCTACAGGAAAGTATTTCTTGATCCATTTCTTCTAATATTTATAACATGGTCTACAGCTTCTGTTTTTAATTAGAGACATCCAATGATAAATACTAGGCAATTTGTGTGCAGTTAAAGCCAATGAGAAATTATCGGTGGATAAAAGGCTGGGTATAAGCACTTGCTCAGCAATGGCTACTTACCTAACTATAAGGAAGAAACACTGGAATTTTAGTTCCAGTCAATCAAAATACATCTGAGTAAGCCTTAATCTAAGGTGTGAGATCAAGAAAGGCTTCAAGTAAGAATACTAAAATTCAAAACAAGCATGTGATATTTTTATTTGCAACTAAGACTGCATACTACTTTGTCCTTTCACTGTATTTTCTTTTTTAAAAAAGAGCTTTATTGAGTTTAATTGGCATGTAATATGCCATATATATTTAAAGTGTGCAATTTGATAGGTTTGGGCATATGTGTGTATCCATAAATCTATCGCCACAATCAAAATAATGAACTTAACCATCACCCCAAAAATTTCCTCTTGCTACATTGTAATCCCTCCCTCTCATCCTCCTCTACTGCCTCCAAACAATTTTCCACCAGTTTAGAATATTTATGTTGTCCAAATTTTGTATAAATGAAATAATAAATGTTTTCCTTTTTATGTTTTCTTTCACTCATAATTATTATAATATTGACCCATGCTGTAGCATGTATCAGTCATTCATTATTTTTTATTGCTAAGTAGTATATTTAAATACATATACCACAGACCTTATATATTTACTTGTTGATGGATAATTAGGTTGTTATCAGTACTTACCTATCACAATGAGCACTCTTCCTGTATATAGCTTTATGTGGTATAGAGTAGTTTTTACATATTACTAAATTCTGTAACCTAGTATTTTGTTGAGAATATCTGTGTTTGCATTCACAAAAGCTATAGTTTTTGCATTGTGGTTCTGGGGACTCTGCTGATAAGTCCATATCTTTTTTATTATTTTTATATCTTCTTGACGAATTGACTCAGTTAGCATTAGCAAATATCCTTAATTTAGCAAATTTGTCAATTATCAAATTGTCTCTAGTAACATATATTTGTATTAATCTTTTATTTGTCTCATACTACTATTATCAGTCCAGTTTACTTTTGTTTGTTTGCATGGTATATATCTTTTTAATATTATTTTTTCAATTTGTGTGTTTCTATTTTTTGTGTTTGAATCTAAAGTATGCATATTAGTTTCTTATAGCTGCTATTATAAAGTACCACAAACTTGGTGGCTTAAAACAACAGAAATTTATTATCTTAGAGTTATGGAGACTAGAAATTCTAAATCACTCTAAAGATTCTGTGAGAATCCTTCCTTGCCTCTTCCTACCTTCTACCAGTTCTCAGCCATCATTGTCATTACTTGGTTAGTAAATGCATCACTCCAATCTCTGTCTTTATATAACACAGCCATTTTTTTTCCCTATGTATCTTCATACTGTCTTCCCTCTGTGCATTTCTGTATCCAAATTTATTCTCTCTTCTCATAAGGACATCAGTTATATTGTATTAGGGATCCGCCCTATTCCAGTATTACCTCATCTTAACTAATTAATCTTCAATGACCCTTTGTTCAAATAAGGTCACCTTTATGGATACCAAAGGTTAGAACTTCAACCTATCTCTTTGTGGGACACAAATCAACTGATAATAGTCTGCCCTCGGTCCCCCAAATCCATGCCCTTCCCACATTCAAAATGCGTTCATTCCATCCCAACATGCCTAAAAGTCTTAACTCATTCTAGCAAGAAGTCTAATTCCAAAATTTCGCCTAAGTCCTATCAACTTAAAAAGTCTCAAATCTCACCTTCTAGATCATCTAAATCAGGTATGGGTAAGACTCTGGGTATGATCCATCCTGGGGCAAAATTCTTTTCTATCTGTGGATTTGCAAAACCTGGAAAATAAGTTATCTGCTTTCCATATTACAGTGGTGAGACTAACATAAAATAGGCATTCATATTATAAGAGGGAGAAATTGGAAGTAAGAAAGAAGTCACGGATCCCAAGCCAGTGAAAACCCAGTGGAGTATATTCCATTCAATGTCAAGGCCATTTGACAATAATCCTCTGTGGCTGGACACTCTGTTCCTCCCAACGACAACCCTACATTCTTGGCCCAATCGGGCAGCGTCTCCGTTCTGCCCAAGGGGTCCCTGCTGGCCTAGGCCTCTATATTCATGTCTCTTCCCTCAGAGGCATTCTTCCTTCATTTTACCCCATCTCTGTCCCTCGTAACCTAGGCTGGAAGTTTTTCTGGTACAAAAAATTTAATTCTTGTCGCTACTCCATAGATGCCGAGAAGATCCATCCCACTCAACACAAGGGTCTCCAGAGATCTTTCCTGGATAACCAGATCTCTATTCCTGACTTCTGGTTGATTAGATCCCTACATCACACTTCTAATCTCTTTAACAAACACTTTTCCAGCCATGGCTTTGGCACTGTTTCTAGAACATGCCATCTGGATAGGCTGAGAATTTTCTGAATCAAGTGCTAATTTCCTTTTACTTAGAAATTCATTCTTCAGTTTATCTCTTCTCACATTTTACTAGAAATCAGCAAAGAGAAATCAGTCTGCAGCTGCTACACTTTGCTTGGAAATCATCTCAGTCAAATATCTAACTTTATTGCTTACAAGTTCTATTTTCCTCCCAACAGCAAAACATAATTCAGCCGAGCTCTCTGGGATTTTCTAACAGATCACCCTCCCTCCAGGGTCCAAAGTCATGTTCCTTGTTTCCATCTGTGACCTCACCAGAAACACCTTCGACATCATATTTCTAACAACATTCGAGTCATAGTGATATATGTATTCTGTAAGAGGACAGAGAGCTTTCTCCACTGCTCTCCTCTCTTCCCTCTGAGCCCTCACCAGAATTGCCTTTAAGGTCCATATTCCTATCAACAATCTCTTCAAGGCAATCTAGGTTTTTTTTTTTTCTATCAAGCACTTCAACACTCTCACTTTCTACCCATTACCCAATTCTAAAGCCATTTCTGTATACTTAGGTTTATTTCACAGCAGCAGCACCCCCATCTTCTGGTCCCAGAATCTGCATTAGTGGCATAGTCCTATATATTTATGTATGTACATGTGTATATGTTTATATTTAATTTCCTGTCTTCCTGATAAAAAAATATATGTTCCATAAGATCAAGAAATTTGTCAGTTTTGCTATGTGCTGTACCCCGATGCCAAGCTTCCAGAACAGAACTTAGCATATTAGTACTCAATAAATGAATGCATAAACAAATAAAGGACAACAAAAAAAAAATCACAAAGCTAGGTGTTCTCTTCCTGTAGTCATCAAACATTCGGGATGTTTGAGAATAGTGAAAAAATTGGGCATTTTTAATGCAAACAAGTTTCTTCTCTCAAAATTTATGCATATTTCTCTCCCCATACCTCAAAAAATGTGGTGCAATTTCTAGAGATTAATTTCTAAAAATGAATTGAGTTTTCTTTACTGAAAGCACAAAGGTTGTCACCCTAAATAATGACAAAACATTTGGTCAACTCAATAAGAAAATAAACGGATCATTCAAAATACTTTTTTGATACTGTCCAAAACAGAGAAGTCAATTTCCAATTTCAGTTCTATCATTATTTGCAAAATAGGTCTTACACAGAAGATATATTTCAAATCATCAATAAATACATTATTAAATTGTTTTAATATTCATCATTCTCAGTCTTAAGACTGAAAGTCTAAAACTACAAAAAGGTAAGAAAGCTACAAATAAGTAGAACATGCTCATTCTCTGCCAGGACCCAAATGTAATAGATTTAATAACAATATACTTAACCAGACAAACTAACAGTAACACTGGGTTCAAACTGTTTACTTAGGAGATGATTTAGTTTTATCTGATCAGTAAGTCAATTAACTTCTTCTTAATCATATTTATTATATAAGTAAATTAGCATAGCTTAAAAATATTCTTTTATAGAACCTGATAGACTAAGAACAAAATAAAAAATATAGTGACATAATATACCAATAAAATTTTAATAGCAACATAAAAATTATACTTAGGAAAATGTAATATAAATCTTATAACCAGGATATAATTACACTGATTAGAGAAGACAGGAATATTATTTAAATGAATGGTCACAAGGACACTTTAATACCAAATGTGCAAAATTAAAATGAACTAAAATAGTTTTAAATTATCTAAAAATGGTCTTCATTTAATCTGAAAAATATAAACCTTAAACCCTTCTCTTTTCTCATTTAGCTAAATAAATCAAGAAAATGAAAGTATTAGCATCTGAAGTATCCTGAAAATATAAATGTTTAGTGAATTCTTCAACAATTAAAGAAAAGAAAAACCCTGCCTTCCCATTTTTATCCACAACACTTGTAACATTAGATACAACAGGCAAGAGACTGTCGACATAGAGTCCTAACGTTCCTGAGTTTCAGCAAAAGTAGTTGGTTAACTCTGAAATTTAATACATTTATGTGAAGATGTGCAAGACCTGATTTAATTTAACCTTCACAACTACCTATTGAGGTAGGATTATCCTGCCCTTACGTAACCTATACACTTATTTGGAGGACACTGTAGAGATGAGGAAACTGAGCCAGGAAGAAGTTAGGTAGATTCATCTAGTTAGTGGAGGAGCCGGGATTTGAAGTGATGAAATTTGACTCCAAAATCTTGGCTCACAATTACTACATCTGAGTATTAAAGCAAAGCTACAATCTTGGACTTGGCGAGATCAAAGTTTGCGGATTAGTTCCTGCATATTTATTGAGTGTTTTCTTGAACGCAGCATAATAAGGACAGGGGAACTAGTTAGGAGATAGCGGGGGAGAGAGCCATTTTGGCAGGAAGCATGAAGAAATGACTTAACACAAAAATGTTTGCCCAAACCGACATGCTACAGAGGGAGTTGTTTCTCGAAATTCCTTCAACTTTCCTGTTATTTTAGTACTTTTATAGCAAATAAAGCCTCTAGATAACAAAACAAATTTTAATAAATCACTATAATAGGAAAATAAAATTATTAGGTGAATGATTTCAGCAGTTTTCATAATTATCTAGAATATGTCCAATGTCAGCTACACTTGCAACATCTGCATTTTTACAATTGATCCTAACTCTCTTGGTGTTTTCATTCATGTTAGTACTAATATTATGCTAATACCAATACCGTTAATATTAGCGTTGTGTTAACAGTAATACTATTTACTGGCATGACTTATATTGCAGTGTGATTTGAATAGTATTTTCTCTAGTAAATATCCCTTAAATATAAAAAATCAAATTGCATTAGCAATGAAATGACATATGCAAGTTGTATTATTCCTTTGCTGGATTTTTTTTAAGGATATTTAACTCTGCTCTGGAATTTCAAAAAAAGAATTAAGTAAATTAAACTCATGACAAATAGCAAGCATAGATAGTAAGCAAGCTAATATATTCATTCTCTGTGTAGAGTATAGAGAATAAACAAACCAGTACCTGGTAAGCCACAGGCAGAATTAATCGGACCTATTAAATGTAGATAGTAAGTTAGTAACTTAAAAAAAACATGTTATGGTATATTGAATAAGCAAAAAATATGATGGAACAAACAAGAATATTACATATAAATGGAAGGAATAGAAAAACCAAATTATGATCACACCACCTTTAGGCTGCCTATCTGTTACCTCTAAGACAGGCACACATTGGTCATATTTCTGTTAGCATGGTCCCGTTCGAGCCTAGTGTATGCTCTATATTCATTTCGAATTGTTCCTCATAAAAATAGTTATTCTGATTTTTAAATAAATTTTATAGTCATTTTCAGTATCATTTGCCAATTTAAAATTCCTTAATTACATTAAATATTTAGAAACAAATACAGCATTGCTTTTGAAGATTTATAAAGCTGTGAAGAAACAATGCAACCGGAAGAAATGAGACAACTTTGTCCTGCAGCGGTGGGGAGCTGGGGCTGTCACTGTACCCACGCAAACCAGCAACTTCTTGTCCTTTGCTAACATGCAGTTCTGTAGAACTTCCATGTGCCCCTCCCTCACCATGGTAACTGTGCAAATTCCATGGTGCCGTGCTCTTGTTCTAGCAGCATCTCCTGCTGGGTATGTCCGAGGCTGCATAAACGTATCTTTCTACTGTTAGATGTGCCACTGAGGGGAGGGAGGCATTTTTAAGACTCAGGAACCATAGAGCATAGCCATCTTAAGCATCCTGTTGTTCCCTTTTAATACATTCTTCAGTACAGTATAGCGAAAAAATATATAATTCAAACTCTGTCAATTTCTAACCATGTGACACCAAAGTGCAGTTTTTCTTCCTCAGCCTATCTCTAGAACAACTCTAGACCAGAGCTTTTCAAACCTTAATGTGCATAGAAATCACTTAGAAATCATGTTGAATTCACATTCTATTTCAATGGCAAAGGACAGGACCAAGATTCTATGTTTCTAGCAAGATCTCAGATAAAGTCAATGCTGCTAGTCTGGAGACCATGCTGACTAACAAGGTGCTAAAGAATCATGTACAATTTTAGTTTTTTCAAAAATCTGTGAGATTTCTCATGAAATGGAAACTAGAGGGTAAAGTATTGATATCACTATGAGTTACTCTTACAGATGGCTCAAAAGAAAGGTTGATATTGAGTGTTTTAATAGTCAAACAAAAGTATCCAGGGCAATAAAGGGTTATAAGCAAGCCCTGCTGATCTGATTACACCCATGAGAGATTATGGTAGTGAGATACTGAGAAAATAGACTGGGTCTTTGTCGTAGGAGAACCACCACTGAGAGCTAATTCTAGCAGTTACTCCAACAAGGACACACCTGCTGCTCTCAGGAGCAGCCCTGTTGAGGAAGCTTTGAAACCATATATGGGCAGCCACCAAGTAGTCAACTACTAGTGACAGCACTTAGGGTGTTATTTGGGGAGGCCAAATTTTTCAGAATTATTGGCTTCTTCATGTTGTATGTTACTTTGAGAGTAAAGAGATCTCTATGCATCTGGTCTTTTATTAGAGGGCTAAACGAGAGATCAGCATTTTCTGGCAAACGCTTGACGGGGTTGGAAGCCCAAATATTCTGCATGGTGTAGGGAGTACCAAGCCAACAACAGAGGTTCCCAAATAATCCCCTGCCTTTAGCTTTTTGGTTGTAGAGCACAGCCCGTTCAACGATGGTGACATCCGGCACTACCTAAATGCCACAGAGTGCACGTGCCTCAGCCTTAGTTAGGTCACCATTCAGTTGCTGAGCTGCTCCTTTAGCCTGAAATTACAAATTCAGATTCTGATCTTATTTTGGGGTCTTACTTGTTTACCCATCTCTGTTGTGCATCTTCCTATGAATCTCAAACTACTATCTATGAGTCATCAGCAGATTGCATTGCTGGTGTACTGTGAGCCTACTGCTAAATTGGTAGTATAAATCTTATTTAAAGTATTCCCGAACTCTGAGCCCATGGGAAACCTGCTTGTCAACTGTGCCCTAAAGAATTACTGTCCATGTATTATTACCTCTGCTAGTTTGCCAGCTAGTCATCTATTTTAGCAATCTTATGCTAATGCCAGTATGTTGAGACTTATTCACAAGCTTTTTGAGAGATGCTTTATCAAAAACATTGTTAAAATCAAGATAAATTATGCCTTTTCATAAATTAACTTAGTTCCTTCATCAAAAAATTCAGATTAGTCTGACATGATTTATTTTTAGAGAATCCAGGCTAACGCCTGCTCAACAACTCAAATAATTGATCCCATTATTTTAGAAGAGATTTAGCAGAGTGGCTCCTTTTTGAAGAAAAGTTTGAACAATGGACCAATCACCTTTTCCATTAAAAGTCAAAAAAAAAAATCACAGGCAATACTAGTCTATTAACTATAGTTAAGAATAGAGTTTTCAATTCCCATCTTTAGTAAACCTCATATGGTGGTACCCTATCTCAATTAACCTGAATAATTTGAAAAAAAAAATTACTGTCCTATTTAGAGATGAACGAATTTAAAAGAAAAATTGTATTCATAGTTCTGTGTGTCACCCATAATATTAGAACTATTTGGTTATTTTGTGAAATTGCTTCTATACCTGGGTTTTAAGGGAGTGAATATACAGGGCAGAATTGGAATTATTTATAAGTAAGTGATTTATGAGTCAATTTGCATATGTTTCCAAGAGGCTGAAATGATGGCTGGGCTGTGACTTAAAAACAGAACTTGCTTTTGACAGAAATATACTGCTACTTTAGTGAGAAGATATTCTTGGCTAAGAAGCTAAACTATGGAAAGAATAGGAGTATGAGATAACTGCAACTACTAGAACAATAAACATAAACATTACTAGGACCTTCTCTTATCCGATACCTCATCTGCTCTTCTCTCTAAAAGTCAGTTGTATTCTCTCAGACATGCTTCTTCCACATGGAAAAAGACATAATCCCTGCACCTCTCAGACTCACATCAATAGCTTCACTACAATTGGGTCAGCAATTCATTACTGGTTCCAGTTGAGAAAAGAAGAGACGAGATGAGACGAGACGAGAAGAGAAAAGAAAAAAAGAGGTTTTTATTGTGTCTAGTCCAAATCATCTCTGGACCAGTTAAGTGGTGGTTAGAAAGAGAGATACACAGAACACTTGGTAAACAGGAGGGTTAAGCAAGTTCTCTTCATATCAGAAGTTTAACCGCAGAGTAATTTACAGTAAAACATTTCACCTGCCTCTCATCTTCCACACATGGAAGTTGTCAGTAAAATAAGTTATAAATAATTTCCACTGCTCATTTCAGGAATAGACATGTTTGGGCTTATTCATGTTAAAATAAAGATTTGAAAAACTATATGGTTCCATTTCTGAGATTCAGATAACATTTAGAACATATTAACTTTTGACTTAAGATGGCAGAAAGAGAACACATCTCACTGAAATAAGAGAATAAAAATAAATTTGGAATAATAAAAGAGTGAAGAAAATCAGAGGCAGTATTATCAGGTTTAAAGGCCATTTCACAAACTTCTGAGAGCCATAAAGTTAAGGAGATAGTTTTGCCAGATGGAAATAGACCTTAGAAAGCCACTTCAGGGCTGCAGGTAGAAGAGCATTCCCCCTGATGTAATGACAGAGATGACAGAGCTTGAGGCTTAAGACGGAATCTTCTTATGTGAAGGTCTGTCATTTGAGCAGCTGATTTGCTCTCTCTTACTATCAATGCAGAGTGCAAGCAACAGGGTTTAACTAAAAGCAAAACATCAGAAGACTCATCTCTAAGAAATTAAATAAATGAACTGGGAAGATGTAGAATTTCTAGTGATAAGGGTGGTATAACAGGATAAAATCTTCCTAATACTTCATTTTAGAAGCCAGCAACTTGATAATACTGACAGTCTTGGTGACCTAGCTAATTAAGAATTATTCTCAGAGGTATACTATAAGAAGCCTTAGAAAAAATGTTCATGGTTTACACGAGACTTGAGTCTTAAAAATATGTGAACGACCAAAGTTGATCAGACGTAAGAGGAAAGCTATAAAAGAAAAATAATAGATAAACATTTTTTAAAAATCTGAGGAAGTACAGATAATTCAAGAAAGAGGAGAATTTAAATAAAACTCGATTCAATGTACTCAAGAAATATAAAATATTTAATTTATAAAATAAGAATTAAATGTTAGAAGGAATAAGTAGAGAATAGTAAACAATTACTTAAAAGTTAAAATATGCTTATGAAATGAAATAGTTAACAATTTTTTAAAAATCTTCTTGAATTTAGGAAATAAAAATGAAAGATATAGAAAATATGACCTGCATTATTTTGCATAGCTAATATTCATATGAGCTATTTATTCATTTTTAACAGTCATAACCAGCCTATAAACATAACATGAAGACTTAACTTATAGAATTATAGAATGTAAGTATTAACATCCTTCTTACAGTGTAAGAAGTAAAAGAAAATAAAAATGTAGCTGCCAAAAAGGTGGGTAGGAAAGAAGGAATAATACAAAAAATCCTCTTACGAAAAAAAATGACATCATTTGTTGATTAAAATGATAGGAGCAAGAAATGCAGCAATATATTTCCAGTTACAAAAGTAAACCAGGAAAGAATTAATAATACAAGAATCAAGAATACAGAGAAGAAGGATATGGGCCAAGAGGGCATGAGATAAATTACTGACTTTCAAAATAGAAAAGGATTCGATAATATTTAAAGTGATTAAGTTCAGAAAGAGTGGCATAAACATATTACCTAGAGTTATGAGAGTAGCCTCCGAAAGGCGTAAAACATAAGTGGTGGAAAGTGTCTGCCCCTGGGGAGTGGCGATGTGACAAGGAGGCACTGGGCTCCACCTTATCAAAAATCAGTTGTGCTGCACTAGCGACTATCTTGCCATGCGCCCATATTATTGTGTTTTAAAATAATTACAGGTAAATGTTGTCCACATAGATTATTGATAAAGTCAATTAATTTCATGGAAGATCAACTTTAAATGCATTCAAGCGTTCAGTTCCATACCAAATTCATTTAGGGTGTGGAATAAGAAAGTGATTCTTTGAGCAACCTTTAAGAAAACAATGGAAAAAAACAGAGCAATGTCAAAAATCTAGGGGAAGAAAAAAAATACATTTTCCCAAGATAGAACAAGAATATTTATAAATTCTGGATCCCTAGAAACTCTCAGGAACACATTATTATATGTAATCTTAGGGTATTTCAAAAGGAAAAGATCTGTCACGCCCAATAACTACCATACTCGAGAAAGCAACAGACTAGGCAAAGACAGAGTTAGGCAAAGATATGAGACCTAAACATGAGACTACAGCCAGCGAATATTATTAAGGTGATGTATACATGAGTGAAGCAATTCTCAATATAGGCCCTCTCATATTTGTTCGTGCAATACCTTCTATACTTTTACAGGTAATAAAATGCCTGACCTCACTCCCCTTCTCCAGTCATGCTTGAGCATCTATTAAGGTCAATCTTTAAGAGTCCTGCGGAGGGACCTCCATTAGAATTGTTCCCTAGTCTCTCTTTGCTACCTAATTCACTCCTTCTGAATAGAAACGGAGTTAGTTACTTATCTGATTGGTCAAATCAGAGGGAAGTCGAGGACGTGGGTAGCCCAGACCTTTCCTGTTCCATTTCCCTTTGGGATCTGGGAGCCTTCTGAGCATGTATGTGCAGCTCTGCTCTCTGCATTGGGGTAACATAGGTCTCCCCAACCAGTGAGCCATGTGGTTTTCCACATGCCCGACTAGGGGTAAAGTTCTGCCTAATGAAGGAGAAAACCATTAGAAGGGCCATTATCGAATACTCAAGCCACACTCTCCAATAGCTCTGTTCTAATAATTCTTCCATTTAGGATCAAAATATCAATTATGTGAACACCAAATGGGGGACAACTGACGTGGTAGTAGAGTATGTAAAAAGGCTTTGGGATTTTAGTCGACTGAATTTAAACTTGCAGCTATGGGTTAAAAGAAAAACGTATCATAACACAATTCCTTTTCTAGGAATCTCGCCTATAAAAATAGTGATAGAAACATGTTTATAAAGTTGAGATATGGCACTGTTTGCAGTTGAGACTAGTATTTACCTCAAAGAAGAGCAATATTGGTCTATTATTATCTCAAATAGAAAAACTCACTTATTCAGCATATTTCAACTGAACCTCTCAGAGCTCTGGGCTTTAGTACTATCTCAGGGGGCAGGACTATAGAGAACAAGAAGGATGCAAGAGGCCACGGTCCCAATATCTCCTCACAGCCGCTCACTCCTCCATCAGATGGGCCACTTTGGGGGCTGTTTATTGTTGATTTCATTTTTTAAAAGGCTTATTTTGCCTTTTTAATAATAGGTTCATATGATCTGACTCCTGTCTGCCTGAATTTACTTTCTGTTTTGCTCACCCTACTTTGTTTGAATTCCTTCCTTCTTTCTTTCTTCCCTCCTTCCCTTCTTTCTCTCAATCATGTTCACTGAAAAACAGAAAAAAGAAAAAGCGTTCCTTGACTTCCTAATGCAAATCTGCATCCTTGTTCTTCCTTCCTGGTCTTTTTCTACCACCATCTTTTGGGTTCCTCCCCTGCAAAACCTGCCAGACTTCAGAAGCAGTGTCCACCTGACTCCCAGCATTGGAAACATAAGAAAACCCTGGTCAAATCTGAAAATAAAAATAATTATTAAATGCACATGAAAATAGCTAAGTTGAATAATTGCTCGATGGACATATAAAGTTAGCATCTGTTTCTTCTCCAATTCTTTTTGAGCATTCTCTAAAAACATTCAGGGCTGCCATGTTGCTTCTTTGTTACCAGGCTACTCTTTTTTTCCAGAGTCTTCTAAGACTAACATTTTCTAATTCTACTCTTGGTCATACCACAGAAAATTAGTAGTACTCTGTCTCATTCCTTCAGGGCTATTCTCATCAACCCAGGTAAGCTAAATTATTGATAATATGTATTTTAGAGGTGCCCAAACAGTATCATTATATTAAGGGCTAACTTCATTGCCTGAATCATGCAATCAAAAAATGAGAGAATTTTCGGAAGTCCTTTGGAAAGAGAGATTTATAGGCAAAGAGGTTTGAGAACTTTTCAAATCATACCAATACACGTGGTTGCATAGTATTTTAATGCATCTCCCTGTTCCTAGCCAGAAATAAAAGTATTAAAAATCTAATATGACTTTGAACCAGCTAGCAAAGAGCACCACAATATGCTTATTTCACAAATTTTACATCCCTTTTTTACTGAGTAGGGAGCCTTTTAATAATAGAATATAGTAACTTCCAGCATCTAATTGGGTCTAATTTAGTCCTTTTCCACTACTCTGTAGAGTAGTAAGTCTGAGGTAAATAGCAAGTGTGGCTTAATGAAGCTGCTTTAGGAGAAAAAGGAATGTAAAGTTTCAAAAGCAATAAAGCTTTGCAATTGATACATATTCACTGCAGACACCTCAAGGAACTTTTGAATTGAAGTCCTTTTGGAATAAATTTCAGAACTCTGACCCTGTGAGTATACTACTTGCCTTAGATAAAGAAAGAAAAGAATATTTTATTACCATGCTCTCATCCTTCACTTATATTCTTTCTGGTGAGGAGGTGAGCAGGGAGGGAACAGAGGCGGTAGACTGAAAAAGCCATCCACGGAACAAAGTGAAAGTGTGGCTTTAGATCAGTTCACGGAAATGGAGGAAGCTGTCAGTATGATGGTGTCTGGCACTCTGTGATCAGAAGAAGAGAAGAAAGAACACAGAGGAGAAAAGAGGCGGGGATGGGGGGGGGGTGGAGGCTGAAACAGAGCACGCAGAGCTCTGGTCCCTTCCTCTCCTGGTGCTGTGACCTTGTGAGTATGCAGGCTGCCTGCAAATGTGAGTAAGCTGGAATGGTGCTCTTCTACACGCTTCAGCCTAAAAAAGAAGGAAACACTTCAGCTGTGATAAGTGTGCCTGAATTTAGCTTTCCTTACACACAAATCAATTAAGACAAGTTTAGTGACTCGAGGGACATTTCAGATTTCTGCTGCATAACCAGAAAATATTAATAGCATTGTGAAAAAAATGTTATGGAATAAATGCACTCATGGGGTGTTATATTTTGAGTTGATGTTAGTTAATAAAATGATAGACTACCATAGGGAATATTTTTAAAAGAGATGATAATTTTGAATTACTATAATAAAGATTTTAATTTTAGGTAATATTCAAATTTGTGGAGACTTTCTTTTTAAAATTAACTGTTTGCAAAATCATTTTCCATGCCCGTGAATGAAGAAAGAGTTAGAGAAGTGGTGTGCAAATATACTACCATGGCAGGGTGTGCCATCTATGTATTTTTATAGTTATATCCTAGAAGGTATTGTTCATCCAAAGGATATGGTTATTACTACCCAGTTTTTATCCATAGGGTAATATATGTGCCATTCTCTTAAAAGAATATGCGGAGGGAGAGAGGGCACAGGAGTGAAAGACATAGGTGCTGCCGAGTGTGGCCGAAGTGTCCTTTAAGCGTATTATAGCAGAGATCCCTTAGCCAAATCACTCTTATGAGTGTAAATTATGATTTTATATCAAGTAACTGAATAAAAACTCTAATTTGTACAAATTTTCCTAACTGGGTGAAAACATGACAAGATAGGAAGATTTTCCTTTAAAAAATCAGCAAAGTATCAAATATATTTCAGCATCACAACACTTCCCACCTTGAATGAGTTACGTCCTTTTGAACAATAATTTATTGATTTAATGGAGAATCTTTGTGCCTACTATATCCACATTCCTAAATATTTGGAACAATGACTAAATATCCCTGACCACAAGGGGGCTCACTTTCTAGCAGGGAACGGGCAATAAAATAATAATTATAATAAATGTGTGAATTACATAGTGTGTTAGAAGGTGGTAAGTACTATGGAAATATATAGAGCAAGTAAGATCAGTTGTCACCGTGGGGAGGTGGTTCACAACTTTAAAATGATCATCACTGTAGGCATCATTCCAAAGGTAATATTTGTACAGCAGGGCGTGAAAAGAGAAAAAAGCCACATTTGGGAAAGTTGGCCTTAGATGGGAAGAGGAATCATCCATTTTTTTCACAAGAGTAAAGGCAGACTGTGTGGTCCAGATGCTATTAGGTGACCGATGTGATGGTGGTGATGTGTTGAAGTTCCTTTCTGATTGCTTTCATTTTCTCATCGAAATAGGGAATGAGGTAATCAGCTGGGAGAAAACATGGGGAAGGAGATCTTAGGAGTTTAAGGAGACAGGAGAAGGTATGCAATATTTGACTAGGAGGGGACAAATAAATGGCCAAGGGAGATGGATTATGATTGTCAGGCAGCATTAAGGATCTACTGGGTCTCATCAGTGCTATATCTATCCTCTGTTTCTCTTCAGCCACCATCACATCAGTACTGATACAGAATACATAGGACTATGATTTTGCCAATGGAGTATGATAAAATAATGGGCTTATGGTGAATGCAATGGAGTGATTAGATAAATTATTGTGGAATTTATATTCAGTAAGAAGAGAAGAGAGAACATAAAGTATTAAAGAGCAATGAAAAGCTGTTAGAATCAATGGATCAGAAGTCTTGGTGGAGTCAAAAACTTGTCAGGGTCAGAATAATAGAGGGAGTTACTTTGAAATGTAGGAGGTGGATATTGGACTGATATAGATAAAATTTAGACACTGAAAGAACTGCAGTTATTGGTAATGACAAGGTCCATGATGTGGACCATGGAGTACATGACTTAAGAAGACAAAGCCAAAAACAACTGAAAAGGCATTGAAGTAATTGAGAGGCCAGCTTTTTGGAAAGATCGTCTACATGTATTTGAAAATCATACAGAATTAAAACTGATGTCATATTGAAGAGATTGACAATGATCTAGGAATTCAAAGTTTAAGAAAATGAGGAAGACTGACCCTGAGTTCATCAGATGGCAGCCACAATTAGATAAATGATAAATTCTGATGATGAAAAATTCAATTCTGTGAATTTTAGAGAAGAAGAGAGTAGCCTAGACATGCCAATGGAAAAAATACAGCACCTAATCCATCTTTAACACCAGTGGGAAGAGACTGAGAGTAGGAAAACAGTTACCCCTTGAGAAGGCTGCAGAGAAAAGAATCCTCAATAGATACATATGGACTGTGTACAGTGTCTGACTTGCAGATTAAAAAAAATTATTTCTCACTACAAACTTTATCCTTCCTATGGGACCAGGCATAGTAGACATAAGTTGAAATCCCCGGAGAAGATAATTTCAAGTCCACAACTTTCTCTTCTTGCTCTCCACATGCAGTATTAGAAATTCTTCCATAGTGACTTAGGAAATCACCTGGTATTAAATGCTAATGACAAGCGAACAAAGTCATTGGAAGAACACATCCAGTGGCCCAATCTAAAAAAGCACTCTCCTATGTACAGTACAAGCCTTATCATGCTGTGTGGCATATATAATGTAGACATAAAATTCTCAGGGACGGCCAATGGAACAAATCTTCACAATTAAAGTTAGTCATCAAATTTCAAGTGTTTCAGTAGCTTATCAAAATTGGGCAAAAATGAAATTCCTTGGTTTGTATAAGCATTGCACAAGATAAATCTACTTTCAAAGGCAAAAGTTTTTGTTTGTATTTTCATATGGCAGAGCACAATCAGGACATTGCTCCAATTTTTTTAAGCAGTGAAACATTTATTCTAAATCCCACTATTTTATGTAATATATACACTACTGTCAGCTCTCTTTACATGTGAAGAAAGGTTTAAACATGTCTCTTCAATTTCACCTACCGGACTGATTAGTTAAATGGATAAAAAAGTAACAAATGCCTTTTGATCTAACTCTGAAAGATAAAACAATCTTTAGATGGTGGAATTGTTTCAGGGTGCCACGTATTATTTGATCTACTCTATGAAATAAAAACAGGAGAGAGAGGCCTGTGGAAAAAAGTAATGAGTGACATTTGAGAAATAAATGCAATATTCATGATAGAGAGGGTTGAATAAAATGTTGATATTTTACTTTGAAAATTTAATATTTTTGTTTTCCATAACTTTATTTTGTTCACACAAATCTATCTCAATCATGAAAAATATATATATATGCAGCACTTCATAGTAAAAATAAGATATGGCTGAGTATTTCATAGTCTTAAAATATTACCTTCCAATAGCACTATGATAAATAATCCAACTTAATTTTCCTTTTAATATCCCTATTACTTGCTTAATAGTCAATAAGGTAACTAACTGTAGCTTATACAGTAACTAGACAGGTCTTTTACATTTCTAAAATGCTAAGCAATTCTTTTTAATCAAGTTGCCATTATTTATAGATTGATAAGAATATGATAGTAAGGATTTGTTTTAGAAATCCAACAGAGAATGCCTTCTGTTGCTATTTAACTTTAAAAAAATCTTCCTCTACACCCATCTTTAGAAATAATTTCAAGCAGCTTTATTATAACCTTTAAAAACTAAAAATAAATAAAAAACACCTAAATTTTTGAACTCAGAGTTTCTTATTTAAAGCAATCATAATCACGAGGTCATTGAGACCATCTTTGAAAGATGCCTACTATATATTATCTCACCTTCAAACCACCTCTGACTATTCAGCTGCTATCAATTTTATGAAAATAATTGAGAAATTGATGGTTAATTTCCAATTTCTAATTTCAACTGGTCTTTTCCCTTAGAATTCTGAAAGTACACATGGCTAAATTCATTATTTCTAATTTATCATAAAGTTATGTATTTTTCTACAATATGATATCTTGTCATATACTTATATGTCTCTTGGAGAGCTGAATAAAAATGAAGCATTAAATACTCATTGAAAGAAAAAATATTATTTCATACTGATAAACAATCTAGATGATGGAATTCTAATATACTCTTATGAGAGATGCTCATCTCTGAAAGAGGAAAAAAAACATATTTCTTTATAAAAAAATGCTACATTTAACTTGTTAATACAAAAGCAGACTGACTTATATTGCCTGTCATTGAAGCACAATATATTTTATGAAAAAACAAAATTATGTGACTTTAGCTATGTTACTATGTTATAATTATTTACAAGAACAGAGGAGCAACCGAGAGAAGCTGCTTTTAAAAATATTAGAAATATTTGGAGATAATAGAGATTTAGAACTTTCACAATTTTTCCTTTACTCCAATAGATATTTACAGAAAAGATAATTTAAATCAATCACCTTCAAATGGTGTAAAACTCATGGATAATATATGTCGCCTATAAAGATTATATCTTCCAAATACCAAAAAAGATTAATTTGAATTACCAGGGAGATTTTCCCTATAAACATTAATCTTCTATAAATCTAGCTTTAAATATACCTATAAACTAAAGAAATTAGTCTTAAATTAAAGCTAAAATCTTTTTATTCTAAATAGCCTAAAAGCCTACTTTTCTTCCAATAACCAGAACTGGCAAGCAATACAAAAATCAGAGAGATTGCTTCTTATGAATCTAGACTGGATTATGTAATTGGAATTTGACTGATTAGAGAGGTTAAAATCAATAAAACCCCTTTAGCCATACATACAGACATTTTAAGTTTTCAAAACTTTACCCTATTCATTTCTGACTACATTTATACTGGGATTAAATAATCCACTTTAATTCCTTTCATGTTGCTAAAAATTGGAAGAGTGCTATTAAAATTTTAATTAGTTCAGATGAATTCATATAATTCCAATGATGTTACAGAATTATTATAATCTAAAAACATTTAGTAATAAAAGAGACTGATTAAAAGGAACAAAGTAAAAGCATTATTATTTGTCCCTTTTCTCAAACCTGATGAAAACAAGAAAAAAAAAATATATATATATATAGAAGGGGTGAGTGCTCCACCATCAATAGAATATATACATCCCTCGAACTAATGCATTCTTTTCAAATCTTCAATAGAATTCAAATTTCATTAAAGCAATTGTCAGGTCAGGAAACAATAAAATTCTTAGAAGAAAAAAGAGGTAAATATCTTTGTGTCCTTGGAAGCAAGGCAAAGATTTCTCAAACATTACATGAAAAACACTAACAATAAACTAACTCTAAAGAAAAATTTGATAAAAGAACCACTTTAAAATCAAATATCTCTTTCATTAAATATTATATTGAGACTTCCATTTCTATTTAAATCATAGAAAGTCACAAGGGAAAATTGTCACTACCCAAACAATAAGAACAAGTTGAGTAACTACAAAATCATATTTCAAATTCACTGGAGAGCTGAGGATGCAAAGAAACATGTATTTGTTAAACTTACTTCAATTTACTAAAGACTGAGGACAGAGAAAATATGAGAAAATCTCCAAGGACCCTCACTGAATACTAGAGAGAGGATACACACAGCTAGAGGAGAGGCAGAGAGCTGAGACACTATCTGAGACACGTTTTTGAGGGTAGAGTAAGAAGATTGAGAAAAAACTCTCTCAAGTACTCTATTCCTAAACTCTTTTGAAGAAGTAGTTCTCATCTGCCTTCATGTCATTTGAAATCAATAGTGAACAATCTAATGCATTCAGAAAACTCAAACCCATCTTAACTACAAATTTGATTAACTCAACACGAGGATTCTAAGAGAAGGAATGCTCATTTCTGGACATAAATATTATTTACTTCAGTCTCTACTGATCTTTAATATAAAGTGTGTGATACAGAATAAAAATGAGACATACAAAAAAGCAAAAAAGTATATAACAATCAACAAGAGAGAAAATAAATTACAGAATCAGAATCAGAGTCTTTAAAATTATAATGATAAATATATTAAAAAATGTATGGTGAATGTGGGCAACATGAATGAATAAATGGAGAATTTCAGGAGAGAACTAGAAACTATAGAATAGAGCCTAATGGAAATGACAAAAATTAAAAGCACAATATCAGACTGGGAAAAAATATTTGAAATATATATAACTGATAAAGGACTTGTATCCAGAGACTAGAAATAGCCTTTACAACTCAATAATAAAAGGAAAACAATTCAATTTTTAAACGATAAAAATATATTAAGGCACTTCACCAAAGAGGATAAATAAATGTCAAAAACATGAAAGGATGCTCAATATTATTACTTGTTAGGGAAACTCAAAGCAAAACCACAATGAGATTCCATAACATATCCACCTACCCAATAGAATATCTAAAATTTAAAAGACTCACTATATTAAGTGTTGGCAAGAATGTGGGACAACTGGAACTCTCATACACTATATTGGGAGGCAAAATGGCAGGCACTTTAGAAAATGGTTTAGGAGTTTCTAATAATGTTGAATGAAAGTTTACCTTATGACCCAGTAATTTTACTCCTAGGTATTTCCTCAAGATAAATGAAAACATACCCTTACAAAGTCTTCTATGTGAATGTTTCCACTAGTTTTATCCTCAGTACCATTCTAAATGTTCATCAACCAGTAAGTAGATAAAAAACAATGTGAGTCATACCATGAAATACTGTTCAGCAAATAACAAAATAATAAACTACTAAATATTTGACAACATGAATGCATCTCAAAAACCATTATTCTTAGTGGAAAAAAAACAGATGTAAAGAAGTACATATTGTATGATTCTATTTACATAAAATTTTAGAAAAGGTGATCAAATATACAATAGAGAAAATACATCAGTGTTTGCATGCTCATGGAGTTGGAGCAATGGGGAAAAACTAGGATAGGATGCGAAAGTATTTTTTATGTTGTGGATATGAGCTGCATTTTGATTGCAGTAGTGATCTACACAGATGTATGTACATTCGTTAAAACACATCAAAATGTACACTCAAAATGGGTGCATTTGATTATAACTATATATCGATGAAGATGATTTTTTTAAATAAAGGATAACTCTTTTAATGACAACCAGTTATAGATCTGTTTAATATTTATTTTTGAAAACAAGAGAACTTGAGAACTAGATAACTAGAGGGAAACTCTTTTATCTTTTTAATTTCATTAAGAATACTTGAGATGTTACCACCATGGTGCTGTTAGCGATCTACGATTGAAAGTGTAGTCAATGCCAGGCACTTTTTACATTCCAGTCTGGGGAAAATATTATATATACAGGAATAATCTCCATCTACTTTACAAATAAGAAAACAAAGTTTCCAAAAAAGCATTTTTTACTAGCCAAAGGGAACCCTGACTTTAAATGTCAGAAGATGATTTGATCATTTGAACCTGGGACTGCTTAACTTTAAACCCTATTCTTTCTACCATATTGTCTCAGAAGTGCCAATATATGTCATGAACTAGTACACTGACAATTGAAACTCTGTGAATGTTGACTTTTATTACAGTGAAAAACATTTTTTAGTTTGTTTTTTAGACACTGCACAACTTGTCAATAATTTTTAGTTTACTATTCCCCAACAAATTTTCAATCTCACTTGATTATAATTACTGTACCACAGCCATAAAGGTAGAAGATGTGTCTAGGGTGTGCTCTAGGCAGGTTCCCAATTTTGAGGATGAATAATTGGAAAAATCACTATTATCAACCTATTAGAATATCAAAGAATAGTTTAATACATGTGAGGTTGCATGTGTCCCCTATATAAGGGAATCATCTACGTTGATGAACTCTCCCCCATCACTTTAAACGTAATGAGAAATAATATTTAGTTAATCTTACTTGGAAACTTATAGATTTTATAATCATTGTTAATTCTTTTACACAAAAATAGAGGGGAAATTATTGCCATTGATTTAAGCGGTTAACTGGTGTTAATGGAATACCAGTTTGCATAATTCAATTACAGTTTCTCGATAGAAAATAATTGGACATTTTTTAGTCAGCTTTTAAATGGTCAGTTCCAGACCTTCACTTTAGCATGGTATTCTGGGTGCCATTTAACTTCTTTTCTCATTGCAGTGCAAATTTTGAGTAGTTGATTTAGGCACTATTTAATTCCAGTTAATTCTTAATTGGACAATTCTCTTCAGTTACTTTTTTTTTTTTTTTTTGTCCTCAACTGACATAAATTACCTTCTAAGGCTTGAGCATTCTTACTTTCTGCATGCTTTTGCACTTAATGTAAATTTATATTTTAATTACTATTTGAGAGTTTCTTCTTTGTGCCTATATTTACAGGAAGATTTGACAACAAGACAATGAAGAAGACTTTCTATGAGAATAAAGTGGAATAAGTTACCTGGAATTGTGCCAAAACAAAGCAGAGTCTGTTGATAATTCTGGATGATGTCACTTTTAATGAGACTCAGAAATGTGCATATCTAAGGTTGCTATTACATCACTATCACAGAAGTATTAAGGTATAACAGATATCTGGGACAAAATTAGGTGATATATTTGAGTCTTTCTGTCTTTCATTTGAAGAGCTATGCCTAAGTTTCTAACAATTAACCATGAGAAAGGATAATCAGTTGATATATCTCAATAGTTACTTAATTCTTTGTTACATTTCTACTAAAATCCAGACACTGTTTTAAGTGTTGGGAACACAGTATTAAATAAAATAGAAAAAGTCCTTGCTCTTAGAAACATATTACAGTGGGGAAGTCAATAATAAACAAACATACACAAGCATATACACAATTATGAAAAGTGCTATAAAGAAAAATATAGCATGGACAATGCAAAGGAGGGTTGCTATTATGTTCAGAATAGTCCAGGAAAGCATTCTGAGATGGTAACCTTTGAGCAAAATGAAGAACAAAGGTGATGAGCTAAGTAATGTGCACATCTGAGTAAGGAATATTCAGGGCAGAGGGAACAGCTCATGTAAATTCTTGCCATAAGAAAGTGCTTGACATGTCTGAGAAACAGCCAGGAGGCCAGCGTGGCCAGAACACAGCATGCACCTGCAGAGTCAAGGAAGGTAAAGCAGGACCCATAACCAGGGGACAGATCATGTTTGCCTTAACAGACCTGGGAAGGACTGAATTTTACCCTGATGGAAAACCATTGATTGAGAGAAAGTGGGTAAAAGATTTCTTTTTCACTCCGTTTTACTTTGCCTATAGTTCTGTTTACAGAAAGACTATGTGTGAGGAAAAAAAATGTATAAGCCTAAACTAATCACATTTACATTTGTGTTCTAAAACTTAGTGAATGCTATCTTTCGCATCTCAAGTACATATCTAGTTAGATTGATTATATTCCATGTCGTGGTAAATTATAATTGAGCTACCATGTCTACCTTTCTGCCAGATTATGAGCTACCTCACATAAAATCTTTAAATACTGTATTCCAGAACTCAGTAGAGAACATGTACATATTTTTTAAATTGACACAAAACTAGTAAACATGATCTTTTAACAAGATCTTTTGTACTTTCTCAGTCAGTAGAGTAATATGCACAGCTCTCCTTTGCCCTCCTTATAGGAGGCACTAGTTGTAAAATGAAATTAATCTGGCCTTTCGTATATTCTGCACTCAAACTGAGCCTAACAACTCAAAACAAAAGTGAGACTTTACAGGCTCATGGATATTGTCTTTATTTTGTTAATTCAAAGTAAAGAAGAGAATCATACAACTTCTTATGAAAATGGTGTTTTCTAGAACAGATCTGTCATTTACCACTTAATAAACTAGTTGATTCTAAGACTCATTGTTGAATGTGAAAGATGTCATTTAGATATCAAATTAGATTAACTGACCTTTTCTAAAATACTAAAAGACTGTTGTTTTTCTCACACTCAAATTTCTTAAATGTCAGACCAAAGTTAATGCCAAATGTGAAAAATTAAAAATAGTATGAAAACATATGCTATTTATAATTCTTAATGGATGAGCACTCTCTTTTATCAATTTTTTTATGTGGTTAAAGTCTCAGAAAATCATCTGGGGTAGCTTTAAACACATGACATTATTTTATTCTTTAAAATATTTTATTAATTCACTTCTTTTATATTCTAGGTATGCATATATCCCCATTAGTTTATTTTCTATTTAATTATTATATTCTCATTAAACCTAAAAAGAAATATAAATTATCTATAGTTAATATGTTAATGTATTTTCTGTGAATAAACAACAAAGAAGGTGCAGCTTTTATAAATAGTATACAAGAAAAATTTTTGTTATTATCAAACTATAAATATATATTTTAAAAATGGACTCTGTGTATTATTCAGTTAAATACCATATATTCAATTGTCTTTCCTTACTTATTTATCTCAAGAAGTCCTCCTAAGTTTTTTAAGTTATTAGTTCAATCATGCAATAAACTGCTTGAGACTATATACTAGGCCTCTGCTCTATGCTGGGAGAAAGAAACTTGAAGAGGTAAGTGAAATCTTATATCTCAGACTTCCAAATTACACAGATAACATGTTCAAAAGACATATTGATTGCCGTGTTTCTCAAAAGTGGTAATTAAAAATAATTTTCAACTCAGAATAGTCACCCCACTATAAATAACTTTTAAACACTGAATAATAAAAAATTTACAGGATCGATTCACTTTTTCCTTCCTGGAATTGTGTGACGAGGTTCAAAGAACAATCCTTAACTTTTCAGGATCAAAAATAATGTATTATAAACTTATGCTCCTTTTTTTGTTCATATGGATTACTTAGAAATTGTTACCTATTGCAAGTTCACTAAGATTGTTTCCTACGTTTTCTTTTCAGAGTTTAACAGTTTTAGCTGTTATGGGTAGCTCTTTAATCATTTTGAGTAAATTAGCATGTATGATGTAAAGATAAGAGTTCATATTGTTTCATACAGATGTTCAACTGTTCCCGCACCTTTTGTGGAAAAATAAAAAATCTATCCTTTTCTCATTGATTTGCTTGGACACGTTTGCTGAAAAGTAATTGCCTATATATTTCTTATTTTTGAAATTTCTATCATGTGCCATTGATCTATATGTATCAATTCTCTCTTGATGAATGTAGCTTTAAAAAAGTTTTGAAATCTGGTAGTTAAATCCTATAACTTTGTCTTTTTATTTTCACATAATCCTAAAGAGTAAAATTAGTCAAAAAATAAAAGTATCCATTTGGGTGTCTATGTAGGTCTTCATTTTTCAAATGAAGACAAAAACTGTTGTCAAAAGAGGAAGCAGCTCCCCTGGACCAATGGAGATTTCACTGGTGCAGACTGTATGCTGGAAAGACTTGCTGTCCATGAATAGAGCACTGACACTAAATAAGACCTCGATTTGCTGACTTATCAGTTAAAACGAGGTCCTAATAAGACTAAATTTAACCATACCCTGCCTGCTCTATATTTCATGAAGCAGACTTTTATCATTTATGATATCTTTCTAAGGATGTTTGTTTTGAATTTTACCGACAGCTTCATCTTCGATGCAACCTCTAAACTCCATTATTAACAGAATTTCTTGGTGTGAAAACTATTCTTTTTCAGGAAATAGTGTTAGTTAATAAAATATGTGCAGATACCTTTTCACTGTAAGTGTGAAATCTCTAATGGGAAATTTGAGTAGAGAACTCCTGTCAGGTTACCACCCTTGTATAACTGAGCACTTCTCTATTTGTTACTGAACCTGTAAGAATCCCCTCTAAGATAAAGAGAAAGGCTTAAAAGATATTAAAAATTGTTGGAAAGAAAATGCAATGCATTTTCACTCTGGTCATATCAAGGGAGACAGGAAAATATGTCTCCTCTCAATGTGGGTGTCTTTTTCCTTTATCTTATATGAATCAACTTAAAAATTGAAGTTTAATTGAAATTCAATTACTATGTTGTAAAAGCCTTGAAAGTCTCAGAGTAAACGTATTTTCAAGAGAAAGATACCCTCCGTTCTTCATTAAATTTGCAGTAATGCAAGAGAAAGGCCCTACCCTGAATTCTTGCATATTTAAGTGCCATGACATAATCTAGCATCCCAAATAAGGAAAAATAGCTTAGTATACTAATTTGGTATAGGAGATCTTGCTTGGTCAGTTTGTAGACCTCTTAATTTGCTGTGAACATAAGTATAAATTTACTAAGACTGGAGAAATAAAAAGTAAATACTAAAGAACAATTCATTAAAAATAAAAGAGTACCTAATTAATAAATCTGAATTTTCTAGATTATTAAAAGTTTATGTTAAAAACCTTAAAGAAAATGTACATATATTTAGTTGATTAGAGAATGAGTCTGAGCAGAAATTACTGGAAAATTTTAATGTAAGGAAAAAAAGCTTAATGAAACTCATTCTTTTTAATCTTTATCATTTCTCTCTCATATAAATCTACGGGTCAACTGGGGAATCTGTCATAATAAAAAAAATCAATTGTCAAATGCATAGTCGAAAGACTAGTTAACCCCTCTTTTCCTTCCACTCACACATAAAAACTGTCATTATTTAAACAAATGATTTTAAAGTTTCCTTTTTTCTTTTTCCTTTTTTGGACCAAGTTTAAAGTGTTATAAATTGGTCTCTACTTTAAATAATTAACTTTTGAATTTCGCATCTAATTTTGCCTTAAATTGCCTTGGTATTCCTGCTGAGTTGTAAATTTAACCAGTGAAAAGGGACTCAGTCTCAGGTGGCTAGCATGATAAAAATCAGTAGTCTGTTAAAAGGCTAGATGTGCAAAGAGGCTAATCCTATATATTCTTGGTTTGAAGGCTGTCAGACTGCAAAAAGGCCCTTCTCACACCACCTTCCTTTTGTTAAAGGGTAATTCTTTAGAAATTTATTCTTAGAAATTAGAAGTAATTTGCAGTTGAGAAATCTTAACTTTAATTTTAAATTTAAAGTAGGTAAATTGTATGTAAAAATAAAATCAAGATTATTTTAATTTAAAAATTTACATAATTCTCTTGATTAATAAGGTCTTTTTAGTAAACTGGATTAAGAATAGTGTGATTACCATAGATTACAAAAAGATTAATGTGAAAGCATCACACTAATTTTTCTAAAAATGTCGATATTTGTGCAAGATTTAATGAAAGTTTTCTAAATGTCTTATATTTGTTTCAATGTCAAAGCAATTATCACTACTAAAATGATTCTCAAAGGCATATAATATAATCTAAATATGTGTCTGCAACTAAATTGATAATCTAAATAATTAGTAGGTTGTATAAATTAGTTCCTCTAAAAACTTAGATGATATTTCTTGCATTTTATTCACTTTCAAGTACTTAAATTACTAAAAATTTCTGTAGTTTTCTAGATGTTTAAATATTTTAAAGTTTACAGCTAGTCTCTTCAATAAATAATGTTGGGAAAACTGGACAGATACATGCAAAAAAATGAAACTAGACCATTTTGTTATACCGTATACAAGAATAAACTCAAAATGGATTAAAGACTTAAATGTAAGACCTGAAACCATAAAACTCTTAGAAGAAAACATAGGCAGTAAGCTTTCTGACATTGCTCTTAGTAAGATTTTTTTTCTGATATGTCTCCTTAGGCAAAGGAAAAAAAAGAAAAAATAACATCAAACTAAAAAGTTTTGCATAGCAAAGAAGACCATCAACAAAACAAAAAGACCATCTACTGAATGAAAGAAGATATTCACCAGTGATACGGTCAATAAGAGGTTAACATCCAAAACTTATAAAGAATTCATGTAACTTAATGCCAAAAAAATCCAATTTAAAAATAGGCAGAGGTCCTGAATAGACATTTCTCCAAAGAGGAAATACAGATGGCCAAAAGGCATATGAAAAGATGCTCATCATCACTAATCATTACAGAAAAGCAAATTAAAATGGCAACAAGATATCACCTCACACCTGTCAAAATGGCCAACATCAATAAATCAACAAACAACAAGGTAGCAAGGTTGTGGAAAAAAGGGAACCAGCGAGCAATGTTGATGAGATTGCAAATTGGTGCAGCCACTAAGGAAAACAGTTCAGAGAGTCCTCAAAAAATTAAAAATAGAACTACCTTATGACCCAGCAGTTCCACTGATGAGTATTTATCTGAAGAAATCCAAAATGCTAATTCAAAAAGATATGTGTACCCTTATGTTCACTGCAGCACAAGATATGGAAGCAATCTAAGTGCCCATCAAGAGACAATTGGATAAAGATGTAGTACATATATTCAATGCAGTATTACTCGGCCATAAAATAAATGAAGTCTTAATATTTGTGACAACATGAAGGGACCTAGAGGGTATTATTCTAAGTTAAATAATTCAAATAGAAAAAGACAAATACCATATGATCTCACTTATATGTGGAATCTAACGAACAAAATAAATGAATAAAACAAAACAGAAACAAACATGGATACAGAGAAAAAACTGATAGTTGCCAGATGAGAGGGGTGTTAGGGGGCTGGGTGAAAAAGGTAAAAGGACTAAGAAGTACAAATTGGTAGTTACAAAATAATCACAAGGATGTGAAGTTCAGTATAGAGAGTATAGTCAATAATATTGTATGTACAGTGTCAAGTGGGTACTAATTGGGGAGATTACTTCATAAATTATATAAATGCCTAACCACTATGCTGTACACCTGAAACTAAAATAAAATAGTCTTGAATGTGTCAACTGTAACTGAAAAATAAAAATAAACAAAAAAAATTAAAATTTAACCTTCATAAAACTTTAAAAATGCAAATCAGGTATTTGATTTTGCATGATAATATGTACATATACAACTTGATATGTTAAAGTTAAGAAGAAATCATATATGACAGAGATGAAAAATGCTGGTAACTAAAGAAGGAAGACTAGAAGAAATCAGAAAGGCTATAACAAAGTTTAATCAGATATATGCAAATTTTATTTAAAAAATGTATGAATAGTTACATTTTTGCTTGACCCTAAAAGCTGGTACAAGTTGACTACACTCCAAATTTATAACTAACCATCTAGACAGTAACTTTATAATGTACATAGAGTCTAATAATAATAATAATATTTTTAATAACCCATAGAAGATAAATTAGGTCTATTCAATAAAGACCAGTATGTTTGTGTCTATCTGCATGAATTCATATCTTGAGTCATTTCTGGTGGAGGGTAAATAAATAAATAAAATTTTTCTTCATAGGTTTAGACAATAAACCATTTATGTCTTTCATCTTTCTAAGTGTACCAGAAAAAAAACAGATGTCTCTTAAATTCTAGTAATTAGAAACCTCCACCAAATAAAAACTTCCCATTGAAAAACTAATACCACACATTATGTAAACTTTTAAGAAATCAATGCAAAAAATGTAAGAAAAGTAGTGTGTAGAACAATGAATGAAATATGACTTTTTATGACTTTGGCAGCACATCATTAGTGGGATATGGTCAAAAGATGGTTATCAAACCATAATATTTAGTATTTACACAATAATTACATCGTTGGTTTATGTAACAGTATTGTTGTGTATCAACTTTAACATTTTAGTAAGTCAGAAACAAATGAGTAATTATTTCAAATTTGTTAGAAATATTTCCAATAAAAAAGTAACTGTATTGAGGAACAACTCACCAGTGAAAAAGAGGTTCAATTAAAATTTTTAAAGAGCTATGAATTTTTAGTAGTCAAAATAATGTTAGCGCTAAAATGAAAATGTCAGTATATATATGTAATTTTAAAATAGATATAATTTCTAGCTTTGTTTACCGGTTTAACCTAAGACAGTGTTGCCTCAGCTCTGTGAATCTAATCTGAATCCTGGAGCACAGATTTGATCTTTCATACTGTTTTCTCTCCTGAAGGAAACCAGAGTTGCTTAGAGAATAGATTTTGAAACAGTAAGTCTAAGATATATTACTGTGTAGATGTTACAGGGGTTCTGTGTCGATGCTAAGTAACACAAGATCCAACTTAAAAGGCCAAAGTGTAACAATTTAAGCATCTATTGAAAATACTAATTGTAATTAATTATACTTCCCAAATAGTTTTGAATTCATACTAACACTCTCTGTATATTTTCCCTTAAACATTTTTAGTAACATATTCAAGTTGTTTTAATCAGCTAAAAAAAACTTTCTGCTCATGTTTATAGGTTTATTTTTAGAACTGATCAAATCCACCTGTGTACAAAGCCTAACATTACTATTAGGAAAAGCCTTAGAAGACCCTTCTATCTACGGCAATGAAAATACTAGTTTTGTATGTAATATTGCAAAGACTATCTATGTTAGCTTATAGGTTCAACAAAGAAACTTTAAAAAATAAATCATCCCAAACATTGTACAGAAATATTACTTAAATGTCTGAGTATTCTGCTCATACTACCTTTATTTTTTTTATTTATTAAGTTTATTGAGGGTAACATTAATACAATTATGTAATTTTCAGGTGTACATTATAATTTGACATCTGTATATTTTATTGTGTGTTTATCACCCAAAGTCTAGCTTCCTTCAGCCACCATATATTTGATCCCCTTTACCCTCATCCCCCTATATTTGACCCCTTTACCACATCTACCTCCCCCTGCTCCCCCATCCCCTACCCTCTGGTAACCACTAGTCTATAGTCCATGTCCACGAGTCTCTGTTTGTTTGTCCTGTTCATTTGTTGCTTTTAGGTTTATATCCCACATATAAGTGATATCATGTGGTTTTCATCATACCACCTTTAAATATGTGTTATATACAAAATGCTAATGAGAAAACTGTAAGGCTTTAATTCCAAGCTGGATGCAACCCACCTACAGAAAGCTCAGTTTTATATAAAGGTACATTTTAGCCCTATGTATAAATATATTATAATAGTATGAAGCATGAATCAAAGTTGCCAAGGTATTGCAGTTACAGAGGTATAATGCCTTATTATTCGGTCCAAATAAACTGTGAAGTTATCTATTGCCTAGAGAGTTAATCCACCTGAAAAGTCATGAGAAAGACATCACATAAACCGTGTAAAAGCTCCTGCTCAGTATTACCACAATAACAAGGTGTAAGGATCTCCAGCCTTGAATACGTGCTTTCCACTAGAAGAGACCCTGGACACATTAGAGCTCTTATTGGCTTTAACAATCAAATTCTAGAAAACAGGTTTGTATACATGTTCTGCAAACCCACAATTTCCCTTGTATAGAGTCACATTAGTTTTAGCTCTCACAAATGAAGCTAAAACTGTCTGCCTTACAGTTAAAAAAAAAGTGCAAACTATTATTTTAAAACAACTCATACAATATATGTAACCTCCCTTACATTAAACTTGATGTCTACCAAATAATGATATCAGATCATTATCATACCAATAAGCACCATCGCCATACTTTCCCTCCTGGGTACTCTAATATAAATGAAAATAAATACTTCACTCTGTTAGAAGGAACCTGACAAAAATGAAAAAGGCAGGACCAGTCTTTAAATGATGTGTTTTTGTGTAATTACTGTTATTATCTTAATGACTTCTGCCAAAAAGAGTTTGACTGTTGACAGCTTTCAAGTCCCACTGCTTCCCTCTACCCCTCTGTCCCATATCTGGGTAGTCTGATAAGAAAGCTTGATTGTGCTCTCCTATGATGCTGGTGGAACATTCAAACCATGCAAGCTCACAGGCTTTATGCAAGAACTCTTCCTCCACCCACAGCCCTTAAATACCTCACAACTCCAAGCGATCTCCTTTCCCTGCTTTCTCAAACCATTTTTGGATCTGATTGGAAACATTCCTCACCTTTCCATAAAGCCTCATTACCTGAGTAATAAATCTTTTCATAACCTATTGGTGCGCAAAATGTCACCAATATCCACATGCAAAACAAATTTTGGACAGGATGACCCATTCCACCTTAGGAGGTAACCACATCAGCACTACGTCCTGCATCTAAGCTCATTTCCTCCATGCTTCCGAAGGAGCAGAGCTTCTGATAAAAAAGCCATTGTTAATAGACCTCAAATTATTTGGTTTTTTATAATTTTACTATTAAGAAAATTAACAAATTTATACAAGTTAAATGGGAAAGAGGGAGTTCAAAAAGGCAACAAAGGGAGAAAGGATTGAGTTTAATTGTTCATGCTGGAAGTAAATTTAGGAAAGATTATACATCTTTATTTTACTCTCAAATTTCATTGATAATTTGACTACATAATTCTAAATTGGAAACATTTCTCTTTCAGAATTTGAAGACATTAACCTATTGCTTCTTCGAACTTCTAGCATTGTTCTGAAGCTGGTTTAAGTAAACTTTTTAAGTAAAAGTCCAGATAGTAAACATTTCATGCTTTGCAGGTGATAATTTCTCTGTCAAAACTATTCAGTCCTGCCATTGTAATACAAAAGCAGCCAAAGACAATATACCCAGGGACTGTAGTTTTCTATCCCCTGCTCTAAATCAGACATCTGATGCCACACTGATTCTCAACCATTTATATAAAAAGTTGTATTCTTTGGAAAATTGAAGGAGTTTATCTTTTCTAGTTTTCTAAAATGTTAGAATAAAGTACCCTAAAATGTTATAATAACATTGATATGTTTTCACCTGTTGCCTTGGAATTTTGGTAAGACCTTTTAATCTGGAAAGTCATGTCATTCAATCCTGAACACTTTTCCTAAAATATTTCTTTAATGACTTACTTTCCTCTATTTTCTCTTTCCTCTCTTTCTAGGACTCTTATTATTCATCTACTGGAATCTCTCATATTTTAAATCTCTTTGTAATTTTCGTGGCTATGTCATTTGAGATTTATTGAAGATTTATTCAACTTTATCTTTCAACCCTTCTATTGGTTTTTTAAATTTCTATTGCTACCAGATGTTTTTAATTTATAGTTCTGATTTCTTGTTATTTAGCAAATTACTAGAAGACATGTTCCAACATAAAGAGTATATCAACCAAGAAATATAACAATGCATAACACTGAAAAAAACAAAGAAGTAAAAATATAACAATGATATGTGGTAGCAAATACCGAAAGAATTAGCTGTAAAAATAATGAAAAGTTACTGCCTATGAAGAGAAGGAGCGCACAGTTTAATGTAAAGCATCGCCGTTCTTCATTACAAGCCTTATAAAACTACTAGACTTAGAAAGTAAGTGTAAAATTTTGACAAAATAAAAAACATTACGAAAACAAAAATTCTTCTCTTCATAAAATAGAAAATATTGAAGAAATAGATTTCATAAATAGCCTAAGAAATAACAGTCAAGTGAATTTTAACAAAGGTGCCAAAGTAATTCCAAAGGAAGCAAATCTTTTCAACAAATGGTGTTTAAATTAGATATGCATGCAGGGGGAAAATGAACTTGAACCTTATCTCTTACTGTACATAAAGTTTAACTTGAAAAAGATAGAATCTTAAATATAAAAGCTAAAATTATAAAATTTCCCCCAAAATACATAGAAGAAAATATTTATAATCTTGGAGTAGACAAAGTTTTTTTATATGAGACACAAAATAAAAATAAAAATTTACTTTGAATCAATAGAAAGAGTAAGATTAAACAATGATCCTTGATAACATAAATAATCAAGTTGTCAAGATCCCAGGAAGAGTAAACTTTACTGTGTGCCTTATGTCACAAAGAGCAAATCTTGTTAATTTTTTCTATTCAAGGCAAAAAAAGAATTGATCTCTTTTATATAAATTTATGTAGACATTCGAATTTGTCATATAACTTTTGATAGATACGTTCAAAATAATTTCAAGGAGATGTGAAACAGTATTTTTTATAGGGAAACTGGGTTAGTTTATGGAATATGGGCTTAGTAGGCAAATGCCATCATTGTTTCTTTCTTCTTTCTTTTCTTTGTTCTCTAAAATGTTTCTGAAAACCAGAACAATTTCTGGAGGAATAAGATAAGTCTGGTTATTATTGCCCTTCTTCACAAAGTTAATGAGACAATTTGTGAAGAAATTATAAAAATTAATAACAGCTTCTGATAGTTTTCAAACCTAGGATTTTGTTTATGCTGCCACACAGTTACATTTAAAGTTATGAGACTAGATGAGAATACCCAGGGGAACTACCCCCTGAGCTACTTAATGTTAAGTCAGATAAAGAAATTAAAAAATAAGGCTGAGAATCAGCACACAAAGGAGAAAAATGAGAAAGTATAATATTAAAAAAGTCCAAGCAAAGAAAATATTTTACAAAGAATGGCATGAACAACTGGATTTGGCGCTCTTGAGAATCTACCTGACATATACCAAGATGTTGTCTGTTGGTGGCCTTGACAAAGAGGAAGTGCAAGAAAGTAAGGGAGAGTGAATCTTAGACATTATTAAAAAAAAGAGAGAGAGAGAATGGAGAGTATAAAGATAATAATTTAACTTGGCGCACAGAAAATTAATGAGTGGTTTTGTTAAGAAAAGCAGAGAAATGGGAAAATAGCTGAGAAGAATATAGGGTTTGAGATTATTTTTTAAGAGGAGTAGTACTAGTGTGTATGTTTATACCACGATAATATTGACCCAGTAGAGAGTAAGAAGTTGATGATGCAATAAAGCGATAGAAATTTTTCAAGATTAAAATAATTTGCTAGATGAAGGAGATGTGAGTACATGTGAAAAGGTCAAACTTTTAGAAGAGAAAAAATAACAGAGAATATGGGTGCACACAGAGATACATTACTACTGTGATAGTGGGAAGACAGGGAAGAATGGATATGATTATTTGTACTTTCTCAGTAAAGCACAAGGAAAGATTATCAGCTGATCATAAAGGCATGTGTTGGAAATTTGAGGAGAAAGATGATGCAAAACGGTCACCTTTAGAAAGCAAGAAAAATAAATTTATTAAGGAGATATATAGTAGGACTGCCAGGCAGCATCATGTGCCCATTTGAAATTTGAGGTCATTTAAGTTGAGAAAAATCAGATTGGTCATTCAATTTTCTCTAATAATGCTCAACTGCTTGTGTATGAAGCATTGTTTTCAATAATTAGGTTGCCCAGGGTTTTAGCTTTGAGAGAAATTTTGACGGAAGGAAAGAATAGCAAGTTTGAAAAGTGTTTTTTATACATACATGGTATCAGGAAGGACATGGTATCAAAGCTGACAAAAAGAAAAGAGAAAGAGAAAGTATTAAAGAGTGAAAATATGGAAGCACCAATTGACTGAGAAGCCTCAATTAATCAAACAACTGTTGAAGTGAGAGGACTGGAAAAAGTTGGGATAATAGCTGTGGGACAGAACTGAATGCTGGAATTTGGAATGTGGTATAGTTATAAAATATGACTGTAACTGTTAGTTGTTGAGGTGGAAGAAAGATTATAAAGGGTAAAGGTCAAGAATATGAGAGTCCAAAGTTTTAAATGAATTAATTATTCATATAAATTTTGAAATTACAAAGAATGATAATATAATGTTGGAAAAGAAGTCTGTATTAAAGCTTTCAATGAACATAAGTGGAAAGGGAAAGTGGCTGACAAGTTGGTCGTAGGTGATATGGACCGATCTCATAAACATTAAAGTAGCTATAAATTTATTTAAAGAAGGAAAGTGGAAACATGGTTTGGAAACAGCCCTGAAGATACTTATCTCAACACAAGGTCCTACAGTACCTGAAATATGAAAGAAAAAAATCATCTTTCATTTAAGATGGCTGTTGGAGAACTTAGGTCCTCAAGAGGAACAGTCAAATTTCAGCTCACTGAAAAAAAATTGAGAAGTTCAGTTATAGAATGTTTACTGATGTTATAAAATTTCAAATCTGGAGGGCATACTGGAGGGCAGTAAAGTGTGGGAGATTAGAAATATAAAAACCATGGTGGTGTTAAGTGTCTGCAAACTTCTGGTAGTAACTGAGGTAAACGCCTCTTAGGGAGGGCTGAGCAAACAGTTCAACAAGGTACTAGAGCTGCACTATCCAGAACGTTAGCCACTCAACACTTATGGCTACTTAAATTCAATTAAAATTAAATAAAATTAAAAATTCAGTTCCTCAGTCAAATTAGCCACATGTCAAGTGCTAGTTATCATAATGGATCCTGGACAGATATAAAACACTTCAATCCCTGCAGAAAGTTCAACTGGACACTGTTTCAGTTCGAAACTAAGTCACTGACTGCTTCTACAGTTTCAGGTGGAGTGGCCAGATAGGGAGAGCCTGTCTGATGGGAAATCTAAGACAGTGCATGTCTTAAAGTAACTGATATTGCAGCACCTTTCCGTGGGTTAGTAGACACACCATGTATTACATTTCTTCTTGACCCAAAGTGACTCAATAAGGGAATGACAGATGCACACTTGGAAGACTTTAGTACCTAGTACAGTGTGAGAACGTAAGGGAGAGCAAGATTTTATACACACACACACACACACACATATGTGTATATATATGTATATATATATATACACATGTATATATATGTATATATACACACATATATACATATATATGTATATATATGTCTATACATATATACGTATATATATGTATCCATATTCATAAATATTTCCCCAAGAGGTGTTATTTATGCACATTCAAATCAAGAATCCCCTACATTTATAGTACTGTTCCCTCCACTTATCTTCATATTTTATTTATTGATTATGAACCTGGATATAAAACACATCTAGTTTTCCTCTACGATATTTTCATAAACTGCTATTTTCCATGTAAAAGAAAAATATGTTAGCACAGTTCTCTGATGAATTTATATATTTACCAATTAAGAGGAGAGATAAATCATTATCATAGCCCAGAAAGTAATTTAATACAAAATGAGAATAGAGCAAAGGTGAGCGCAGTTGCACAAGCTAGCATGGGATTGGGTAATAGGCTCCAATTTCCCAACAACAAGTAAATTGAATCTTATGGCCCGAAATCATTCAAAATCCATGTAGGCCAAAATAATGGATGTAAAATAAAATTGCAACATCTCATACATAAAAATTATAAATCTTCTATCTGCTTGAGTTTATTTATATAGCCAGCATAACGGACTGGGGGATAAACAGGAAGAAGGTAATAAAGGAGAATGAAGCAATTGCACATGCTATTCTGAGCCTCAGATCTATACTTTTTATCAGTATGTAGATGAACCCTTTGTATGTTTCTATGCTCTCTGCTTCAAAGATAATGAATATTCCTGCGATATAGTAGGCCCATAGTCTTCAGAGTCCTAGAATTCCCAGATGCAAGTCATTAAGTAGTATTAATTACAATTCTTTTCAATTAAAAAAATTTTAACTAATAGTCCATGGAAAGTTCCTTTTGTAACAGATTTTGATTTTAAACCCTGATTTCTGAACCCCTGCCAATATTAATTGAGAGAAAGAAAAAGAGAGACACAGAGAGAGAAATACTACTAGGCTAAGGAATTCATTATTACACTGTAAGATTTGTCCCCAAACCTCTCCGTGGTTCCACCACACTCACTCCCAGTCTTCTTGCTTTGGATAAGGTAGGATTAAGTGCTTTTTCATGATAGCTAGCTAAGGGGCCTCCTTCTCTCCTTCTCCCAGGTCTATCACCTCCAAAACCTATTTCTCTGACAAGATGAAGCAAACCTATGTGAAACTGCCAAGAAGAAGAGACCTGGTAGTCTGGACATAGTCTTTGAGGCTTTAGAGTAGAGCCAACATGCCCCTCTGATGATTACCTCAACCTTGTTCAGCCAATGTGAGCCTATTTCTAGAAATGAGCCTAGAGGCTTTTGTCTTTTCTCTAAGACCGGTAAGTCCATAGGAAAAGATCTCGGCATCAAACAAGAACTTCAAATGTCAATTGAGTTCTCAGAAGTTTTCTCCATCAAGATCAGTGAGTCTTTCCACCCTCCCCACCCCCCCCACCAGCTACCAAATACTGCCATGGATTACGTATTATGCACTGTACCTATTCTAGTGGGACTCGTACTGTGAAGCAATGGGAGGCAGGGTGGCAGTGGAATAAGAGTGATCGGATTTGCACATCCTGCATGCCCTGTGAGGAACAGGGTGGACACACACAAGAGCCCTGAAGAGGCTATTTCACAGTCTTGTTAAGACAGGTGGTAATTTGGAGTAAGATGGAGAAAAGTGGTTGGATCGAGAGATATTTAAGAGCTAAAATTGATAGCACTTGATGATGGATTAGAAATAGAGACCACAGAAAATAAAGGGAACATATCCTAGTTTTTCATCTATTATACAAATAATTTTTTAAATATTTACTATATGCTGAGCATTATTCTAGGTGAAGGGAATACAACAGTACAATAGTAAATACAAAAACAAAAAACGAAAATGCAAAAAACTACCCTGTCATCATGACACTTGCAACAGTATGCTTTTCAGAACACAGCAGAACTTAAGAATTATTTGGGAGACTGTTCAGTTGAACCAAAAAATAAAATTGACTTTGCTCCAATATCAGGATATCTAGACTGTGGGTGGCAAATTTAGGTACCTGTAGATTGCAAACTCAGAAGCTAATTGGATATAAAGAATTCATTTTTATTTTAACTGCATTATAAATTTAACAGGACTAGCATAGAAATAAATGGCCGTGACATTTAGCCTCAATGACAGGGACAAATGAAGAGGCGGGACCATTGAAAATTACTCACATTGAGCAAATTTATCCATGTGGGCATATAGATCAGCGCTGTTCTTTTTTTAAGAAGCCAAAAATCTACATATTTGTGAGCAATCTCCTAATTTAATATTTTGGTGTTGGCAATCAATTAATTAATAGTAAACATTTTTAAAACAAGCTATGGTACAAAACTCGTCAAGTCAAATAAATGTCTGCTAACTAATATCAGATACACGGGCCTCCCAGTTGCCAAAGTCTGACTGGAGATCCTGGTAGGAAGTCATCTTTTCTCTAGTGTTTGATGAGTAGGAATCATTACACATAAATGTTGAAGAAAATAAAAAATTAGCATATTCTTATCCAGCAGAAAATTTCTATGCTCAGAGAATATTTTAGGGTATCACCAAGACTGCCTCCATTCAGTGACTGATGAACAAAATATTTGGAGATCTAAAGATATGATTATTAATTTACCATAACTATATTTGGAAAACTTTTGAACATGATTTTAATATCTCTGAAGTATAGGAGTTCTTTGTATATTCTGGTGGTGTCTTTTCTTTACTCTTGAAGATGTTTTGTTTTTCTTTTTCATTATAAGTATTTCAAAGAGAGACTAGAAAAAGGTTATACCTAGTTTTCCTGGCCAAACACCATTAAAAAACAGGCAAAGAATGAATAGACATTTCACCAAAGAATATATACTAATGGATAATAAGCATATGAAATGATGCTCGGCATCATTAATCAGTAGAGAAAAGCAACTCCAAACCACAAAATAGCATATCAATCCTCTAGAATGGCTATAATAGAAAAAAGAAGAGTAAATATTGCCAAGAATATAGAGAAATTGAAATCTTCATACATTTCTAGTAGAAATATAAAGTGGTATAGCTACTGTTAAGATTGAACTGTGTCCCCTCAAAATTCATATGTTAAAGACTTAAGTTTTAAGAATAATGAGTACATTAAAAATTGCCTTAAAATAATTAAAAGATACATTTTATGACACCAAGTCTCTTTCTCTGTGTAACTACTAAAGAATCAAAACTTCACAGGCAAATCTTGATTGGTATTTGGTAGCAGAACTGGACATATCTTTCTTAATTTTTCTTTGAAATACCTACAGCAACAAAGAAAAACATAAAAATTACTATCGTAAAAGCTAGGAAATGCAGTCCAACTACTGACAAATGTGGAAGAAACTCTGAACGACTAATAAATCATGGCATGGCCTGTATACCTGTTATATCTTCCCTCTTTATATTGTCTTACATCCAGGATCCTATGGCCAAGTTCCTAATTTTCTCCCAAGATCCTTTATTCTAACATACAAAGAATTTCTAGCTAATCATGGTGACTCAAATAAAGTCACTATTTCTTAACATCCTTTGCAGCTAGATGTGACCCTGAGCCTAGTGAAATACAAGTTGATAGGCCCTTGGTGGCTTCCAAGAGCCTTCTTTAAAAAAAAAATCTGACACAATTACATCCTTTTCTTTTTTCTTCGCTTTTTCAACCTTCTCCTTGTAATGCAAATGCCACCATCTTGGACCATGAGGAAAATCGTGCTATCCTAGAAATAGTAGAATAAGCTAGAAGGAGCATGGCATGCTAGAGTGGCCCTTGTTCACATACTTCTAAACTTTTACATGAAAGGAATTTTCATTCTTGGTTAAATTAAAACAGAGTACACTTCTTTATGTTCTATACCAAGTTCACTTTGCTGTAGTGTAGGCTCTAGTCAGATGACTCAGAGGTCACTGCCTGTTAAAAATAAGTGTCAGTCTTCTTAAGAGAAACTCAGTCTCTTTAGGGGAGATGTTCAATCTTTCATGGCTCCATCCTCACTTCCTCTTCACTTTACCAAGGTGGCCTGTTCTTCCCCCAAAGCAAGCAATTCTCTTCATAGTAGTGGTAAAAGGAGGTCTCTGCTGTATGCACTGCTTTCTCAGTCTTTGCTACCCCTGCCCTTTGGGTCACTGTGTCCACAAGTGTAATCTTCCCCATTCTCCAGGTGTCTATTCACCACCAGTATACCCTGGTGGTCTCCCTCAATCTCCAGGTACTCATCTAACACCACTACTAGTTGAGTGTAGATGCCGACAGTGCAGCTCTGTGTTCTCCTGGTTCTGTCCCCAAGCCTCTGTCAGTCCACCAGGACTCTGACCACTTCTTCCCCTTGGGAGGCATCCTGGATTTCCTACACACTCTGTTATGGGACATCAAAACAGTCATTAATCTATATACCTCATCCATCCTTAGACACTGTTTGGCGTGGTGTCACATTATCAAATGTGGAATGAGTAACCGGAGTACCATACACATGTTCTTAGATTCTTCCTCAACATATAAGGGGTTTCTACTGACCAAAACAAGGCTAGGTGTTTGTAAAACACACTTTCTTCCAACCCAGGTTATAGCAAATTCCTCTGACCTCTTGGTCCTTCTTCTGTCTTTCCCCTATTCACCACCTCAGAGGGCCTGTTCGACTTCCTGCACTTTCTCATGCCCAGAGCGTAACGTCAACCTCTTTAGTACTGATTACAGCATATGGCTCTGGGAAAAACTATTCAGGGAAAAACTATGAGACACAACTTGTTATCTTTTTATGAAGTCTAGCTCTCACAACTTCCATCTCCCTAAATAAGCACTGAGATTCAGAGTTGCTAGCCTCTCACAACCTCTCTGTTCCAGGCAGTTCCATCTTCTCTCTCCCTAGGGGGTCATAAGCCTTGTAGATGGTTTAATAATTTCATACTGTTAGATTAATTTACAATTGAATCATATGCCAACACATACACATCTATGTGGAAATTAAGGAAAGGGGATGAACTACTGGAAAATTCCAAATTGAGCAGTGTGAGATATTGTAGACAACTCTACTCAGAAGCTACCTGAATTGGGCTCAGAATCTCGGGCACATCTTTAATTCATTCGCTCTTTCACTTGGTATTTGTAATCATGGATGTTTTATCACAGGCTTTAAACTTGGTACTAAATAAAGAAGAAAAAAAAAGTCCGCTGACAGCTGCACAAGGAGCTTAATTAGGAATCTCTTTAAGTTCACTTTAAAATGCATAATTGATGTAGAAACATGTGAAGCAAATAGCACCCCTTTAACATCCTCATAATATTTTCAAAGTTGCTGATTGTCACATTTGTTTCATATCATTTAGAAGATGTCATTTTCTAGCTCTTTTTTATCTTAATCCAGGGCCACGTTTTGGTTTAATAATTCATTAGCAGCTCTTTGGAACTTATTGCCTGCTGAGTTTACTAAAGACTGATTAGCAATTTTATCGTTTTTAAGTTTTCTGTATATATTTTCTTAAGTGTCGTCTCCTGCTGATTTTCATACTTTCTTGTTTGAAATGACTTTTCTTCCTTCAATTTTTCTGCTTTTCCACTGTGAAACTATCAATCATTTCTATCCCCCCAGAATACACATCATTGAAGTCTAAGATCCTGTTGGCATGACCATTAAAATACAGTACCTATTTTAATGGCATATTGATATTTTAGAGAGGCTTAATTCTGTCTTTTATCGATAACTACCAATCCAAATCAGGTGTGCATTCAGTTACATAGGACATAATTGGGCAAACCGTGGGCATTGAAGTAAGACCCATCTGGAATCTAAAGTTTGCTTCTTGTCATTTCTATCTGATTGACTATAAACTAATGTTTTTTACTTTACTTCTCTAAATTTCAATTTATTCATCTGCAAAGTTGTAATAATAGCTACTTCTTAGTGTTGCTCTGGGCATAGCTGAGAATATATATGAAAATATGTAATTCTATACCCCCAGAAAACAACAAATATTTTGTTAAAAGTTTATTTCACTATTTTCTTCCTTTTGCTTCTCATTCTAGTTTAGTCTAGTTAACATGAACAAATTGTTCACCAGTTTCATTATAACATACATGGCATTATCTGAGATAGTGAAATAGTGCTTCATTTTTAGTCATAGGTATTCCCAATTTTGTTGTGCCATGTCAATTTTATGTTCTATTACATTAAGAGAATGCTATTTTTAAAAAATCTGTTTAATAAGGCTAATTCTGATTGCTCCATAAGCTCTCTAAAATGCCATTTTCTCACTATCCCACTAAGATCTAAAAGGCATAGAATGGGCAGAATAGACAAATGGAGGTTATAACTCTTTACAAAAGCACAGATGAATCATGCATTTTAATTGAAATATCATTAATAAAAACAATTTTCTGCAAAACCAAACTAACCTCATCACAATTCAACATTTGTATTTAGCTGTTCTAATATGATGGGATTTTACATGATAGTCAGAAAACTAAGAAGTTAGACCGGAAGATATCGATAATAGTTGTTCCTAAAAATTTCTGGTTGTTGGTACAGTGCTGCATAACTCAGTTTTTATTTTAATTCTGATGTGCCATCGTTACATTTTGAAAATCAACTGCCATGATTTTCTGGTTCCTCACAATAAATCGACCATACATTTATTTTCAAAAAATTAGAAAATTCAGAGAAGCAACAAGAAGCAAAACAAACAAACAAACAAAAAGAAACAAACAAAAGGCTTGATGTCTCCCTGTATAGACGGACACTATTAAGGGCACAGTTGGCCTTAGAAACTTGGTATTTTGGTCCGTGGGGTGATGTTTCAAATTTAAGATTATTAGAGATTAGGGTGGGAATGATAACAATTTGCATGCAATATCCTTACCTCTTCTAATTGTCAGCTATTGTCAAAGAATACAGTTGCTCCTAAGGGAGAGTCTTGTGAAAACAAAGAGAACAATGGAAAGGAATATTGAAGTGGGAGGAAGACCGTATAGGGCCATGAAAACGACAAACTCATGACAATACGGCACAACTCAGAAGTGACATATCTGTCTCAGAGACACATTTTCATCAAAGTTTCTTTTGGCAAAAGGCACTTAAAATAATAATTTATTTCAGTATATTCTGGATACATCAGATTAAACTTTGTGTCTCTAAACAAATGAATACAATCTATCATTTGATAAAACTTAGTAAAGATTTATTATTACACACATTTGATATGTCTTAGAAAAGATTTATTATTATATTCAGAAACTGAGAAAGTAAATGTCAGTAGTGAACTAGGTAACAAATGTTTTTGCAAATGAGGTTGTTTACAATTATTTGCCTCCAAGAATATTTAAGGGGGGTCTTAATCAAATTGCTAGATAATAGATAATTAAAAGAATTTCTGATTACCCTATATTGGCTGCAAAGAAATAGAATAATTAATAAAAACCTTTAAAAAGAATAATGTATATATATTATTTGTGTATATGTGTATGCTTATATTATAAATTGCATTTCTGATAAAATTTTATTTTATATTTAATACTAATTTATCAAACTTTTTAATATCTTATTGCTGCTTTGATCAATTACATAAATAAATAATTATTATAATAAAATAAATTTTAATATCTGGAGTCTAAAAATTAAAATAAAACATTGAGAAAAATCTATATATAAATATATGTATAGTATATATAATATTTATGTACAAGATATATATTATGCATATATATGAATAATTATGTGTATTATATATATAGAAAGAGAATTCAGTATGTATATATATATTACATGTGTACTACATTTTTATGTAACCATGTTTTCATGCATCATTCTATTTTGTTGCAACAAATATTTCTTTGCAACCAAAATGCACTAATCAATAACACATTTAATCAGAACAATGTATTACAGTAAAGAAATTTTTTTGAGGGACAAGGTATAGGAATATAATTTCAAGAAAAAGGAACAAGGTAAACTTTCTGATTCAAAAAATAAAATTAGGTATATATTTTTAAAATGAATGACATTGAGTCATCAAATTACCATGATATTTACGTTGTACTGATACTTACATTTAAAGAATGATATAGTGGTTAATTTAAAAATGTCAATATTTACTAGCACTTTAAATTATACTTCTTAAAACTTTAATACATGATTAGACCTTTTAGATTATCACCATTAAAATGTATAAGAACATACAAAACTTTTCAAAATTCTCTTACAAGGTAAATGAATACAAATTTCGAAGTTCATTGTAGCATTCTCGCTATTATTTATAATAAATAAGGAAACTGGGTTGTTTTCTAGTATCATATTTCATTCTAAACAAATATTTTAACACCTTCCATGTCCCAGTCATTGTTTCAGGCCCTAACAATGCAACAAAAGTAAAGCTTCTTTCCTCAAAGGGATGGAATTTTAGCAGGGGAGATACAAGTAAAACATAAAAATTTAACTGTGAAGATAAGCGCAATTAAAGGGGCATATTCAGGATACGGGCCTTCGGGTCACCGCCATCAGGGAAGAGAGATAAAAGACTTAACACGAAGCTTTTAGGAAATGGGCTTGGAACTGTCTAAAATTATTTCAATCAACATTTCAAGGTGAGAACCCAAACACATAACTTCATTCTAGTAGCAAAGAAGACTAAAAAATACACTCTTCCTATGCCCTCAGAAACAGGAGAATAAAGTTAGATTTGCCCATGAATGTGGTTCAGGGAGACTGTCAGAGGGCTTTGTATGTGTCAGCTGGAATTGCGGGAATGGACGAGACTAGAATTTCCTCATGCCAGAAGATGATGAAGATAGATGCAGCTACATCCCAATAGCCCCATATGCTGGTGACAGAAAAAGAGAGGCCAACTGTGGGACAACTGTATTTCTTTCTGGGATGGAAAAAATTCACGAGCTTCCTGTGGGCAAACAGACACCATGGAAGATAAGGAAATGAGAGAAATTTAACAAAAAGTTGGAGATGATCTTCACAAATATTCATGTCCAGAACCTCATTGCCAGTAAGAGGCTATTAAGTTCCAAGATGGTGGTGAAAGAAATATCAATCACATAGAGCAGAAATCCTTAACAGTTACAGGCTTGAACACTCTTGAGTAATTTTAAAGATTAGTTAAGAGGACAGGAAAAAGTTTGCTCCATAGTATGGGTTTCAAGAATCTAAAGGAACATAGCTAAATTGCTTGCTTATAAGTACACCGTTGATTTTTGCCTTTGAACGTAAGCATTACATTAAGATCACCTATTGTTTTTGCTCTCCATCTTTTGGAGGTTTAAGCAAATCTAAGATAAAAATAGAGTTAATACAATATTTTATGATATCAACTAACTTCGGTAGATAACCAGCTTGCTGCAAATCTCATCCTTAAAAAGAGATAATCCTTTTTTACACATCTTAAAATTCACGTTAAAAGGAGAGATTTTTAAACAGATATTCATAACTTCCTCAGAGAAACCTAACTTAATTTTTGTTGTATGCTTTAGTATTTCCTTGCAATGCCAAATCGTGTCCTATACTTGCAATAGTGTAATTGGAACGAGAAGAAAATACTGCAGGAAAGCAGAAGGGCTAGGGGCCTGGTTTCTTCCTTTCTTTCTGTTCCTGTGGAGTGTTTGTTTTCCTGTTGGAAAATGCCCAGTTGTTTATGAAATGACAAGGGAAGCTTTCTTTTGGGGCTGATTTTTCCTTAATCTCCCAGCACTTTTGTGATACCAGCAGCTAAACCAGGACCGCAAGCAGACCAAGAAAGAAGAGGACTGGGGAAATGGTAAATACTGAAAATGTGTATTTTCGGCATCACATTTAGAAGTTAGTTAAGGGGAGGGAGGGAAGAAGGAAGGGAGAGTCAGCAGTCAGGAACAAACACTTCATAAGGGTACAGGTAGGCACAACAAAATAAATAGGACAAGTAATAGAGATTAGGGAAAAGGGGGCAAGTAAGAGTTTAGGGTTTGTTTGTTTGTTTGTCTATAAATAAGGAGGGGTTGGGACTTTCGGCTAAGAGGTAACAAGCTGACACAAAGACAATGGCTTAAAGAATTAGTGCAGATGATGAGATCGGACACCAGGAAACAATGAGAAAAAAGATTTTGAAATTCAGGGTCACAGAAAATGAAATCAAAGCCAAAGAAATAGATGAAAGATGAGATATTGGAAGTAGCAACTAAAATTGTATTAAAATTGTATTAATAAGGAATGTTAATAACTGCTTTATCCCATATTCATTCTTAACCCTCTTCCCGTGAAAGGATGGTTTAAAGGTATCCCAAATCCCCTCTGACGCAGAGGCTCTCAGGCTGGGTAGCCTTTGAGTAGTCCCAGGTAAACGGGATGAAGAAATTTAAACAACAGTGAAGTTCCTAACCAGAAATGATTCAGAAAAGAGTAAATTCTGACTTATTAGTCAAAATGCCATACTAAACTCTGTCTTTTTTCCCCTCTGGAGGAACAAATATTTTCTATCCATGTGTCAAGATATCTCTACAGAACAACTTCATAACAAAAAATTAGAGATGATCTTCACAAATGCTCATGTCCAGAAACTCACCCAGAATTCTCTGGCATTGGTTTCAAGACATCTGAGGTCCTGATGAGCAGTAGAATTTAAGAATTAAAGAATACACCAAGTTTAGGAGGATTCGTCATTGGTTATATGAGTCAGATATCTGAAAGCTAACTCTCTGCCTTTGACTCCAGAGTTATAGCTCACACTTGCTGCCAGGAAAGGTATTTTGGGAGATCGGATGGCATAAACCTTGGATACGGTGAAATTCATTTTTTAAAGTGTCGTGCCTCATAGATAGGTGAAGTAAAAGCCAGATAGAAAGGTTAGAAGATGAGGATTTACATTTGCTGCTCTATTCTGCCACATTTCTGAACAGGGTATTTGGTCACTGTGACATGTGATCAAGACATAGTCAGACACAGATGATACACATTTATTTTCCCTCTGCAACACTGGATTCTGTGTGTCACTAATTACCGTGTCACTGACACGACTGGCAAGAGAAAGGGTGGCCTCCTCAGGGCTAAGCTAGCACTTAACGACTCAGCGCACTGTAGCTGGGATGGAGGCGGGAATATGAATGAACTTGGAATTCTATTCCTTCCAAGAAAGGAGGATTTTTAAAGAAGCTTCTTTAAGACAAGTAACAATTATAGTGTAAGGCTAGGGTTATAGAAGAGTCAGCTTTGGAGATGAAATTAATCAAGTGACAAAAAGTATGATGGGTAATTATTCCAGAGAGGACGATTAGCATTAACAGGTGACAAGAACATCAACAGGTCAGACTCCACAGAGGAAAGAAGATTCACAATTGCAAAAATGCTCACAGAACTGAATGAGGGAAAAGATGAACTTGGAAAGCAGAATGACAGGAAAATTACCCAAGAAGTATCTGAGTGAGGAGAATCTGTGTTAAGTTTTAGCTTCTATAGTCAAAAACTGACAGTGTTGCCTCTGAAAAAGGCCAAGAAAAGACTCAGACCAACAACGGTGGTCAAAAGGGATATTAATAGGATCTCAAGTTATTTTTTAAAAGGACAATATGTCTGTATATAATTGGCAGAGTAATGCTTAAAGACCTAGTAAAAGGATGTTGCCAAATTGTTTTGAGTAGCCCAAGATGACACAAACAGCCTGTTTGTTCTTAGCAGGTTTGCAAAAGAATTCATTAATATTTTTTCAAGAAATGTCATGTTTTTAGTGAGCTCTGCAGCTTTCCCTAATGGTCTTTGAGCTTCGGTCTTGACTTGGTTTTCACTATGGGTTTAGGTGAGTGAGAGCAGAGGCAGAGATGCCCAAAGAGACCTCTGGGCACAATCCTGACACCATACAGCCTCGCTTTTGTTTTCATACTGAAAAGAAATTGAGAACTGCCCCCTAACCCCAAAATGGAACATTTTAGAACTCCACCACAAAGATGGCTGGATCAACAGGCTCATATATATTTAACAGGCATGACATAAGTTAAAAGACTCTACTGTTTTACCAAAAGACTCTACTTTTTTACCAAAAGATGTTTTATATGCCGTATGGGTTTCTGGCAGCCCAGGTAGACTAATAGAGAATTCTATGACCATTTTTCTCTGCAAATATTGAAGTGTTATTGCCCTGTATGTCCATCTGTGGACATGGCTCCCAATCAGGCCGAGAGGCTCAGGTGAGCATCAGATGGTATATGATTTTGGATACCTGCATATCAGATGCCTGTACACACACATCTCTGAGATAGAGATACATGTGTTTTGGCTGCAGGACCTCCACGTCTTCACTCGTATATTAGCCTAGTATATTAGCCAGAAGATGCTAACGTATATGACAGTGACAACTCCAAACTTGGTCTGGAAATGATATATACCACCTCATAGAGTTAATTGGCCCAAACTAGTAACATAGTTCTACTTCACCACAGAGGGCAGGAAGTTTAGTCTTCCTGGTACTTAGGAGATAAAAGTCAATGAGCAGAACTATGGACTACTGACCTGATGGGCAATCTCAGCTAACTCAAAAGAGCTCGCCCAGTATGAAAGAGAGGACTTTCAAGGATGCTAACAACCTTTTAGGGCAATTACAGAGCTTCTTAATTCTACCCATAAACAGTCACCAGTTTGTTATTGCTTAAAAATAAATAACATACATTACAGTGAGATGGTACCTGTCAAAACAGAAATATTTAAAGTAGTGCAAAGTTCTTTGATAGCCGAGATCAAAAACTATAGTTTTCCAAAAGAATGTCTATACTCAAGAGTAATTTGACTTAGGACTTCTTAAGAAAAAAGGAAGTATTCTTAATATAAGAATAAAAATTTCATAGTAGTATTTTAGTCAAAGAGCTATTGGTCTTAGTCTTTTAGCTAACAAACCAGAATCAAGAATATACAGTTTACGCCTTTGGAGGATTACCACAATTAGATTCAAGGCACAGAAACCGTCACATAAATTGTACATGTATACTATTATTCCCAAGTTTTCCAATGTAACTGGTTTATTGACAAGTCTTAACTTAGTGTAGCACAAACATAAAATGATTTTGCTTTTTACAGTCACTGACTACAACCATGCTCTGTTGAACCACCATTTCTTATCTCCCTTAATGACATTCTAAATAAGTCCTCAAGATTCCTATTCACTTTTAGTAAGTAGAAAGTCTAATACAATTCACTACAGCTTCACACTTCAGTATTATATCAACATTACATTTGATTTAATGTCCACCTTCTCCCACTCACCAGCATTACCCTGGGTTTATCCTAAAGGATTTGGAAGGTGGCGGTGTGAGGGCTGGATCACTTTTGTCATTGTTCTTCCACCAGCACAGTAGCTAAGATCCCAGCCAGGGAAAGAAATCCTGAGCCCTCTCCTTCTAGATCCCTTCACTCTTCATGCATGACCCTCTTGGAGTGCCCACCCCTTGGTATGCAGGTTAATCTCTGTGTATCCCTCCAGATCTACACCTAGCTTCTCTGCTCTGGGCCCCTAAAAGGTTGATCTCTATACAGTGATGCAGCTGGGCTCTTTTGTTCACTGGCTACTGTTGGATTGAGCCAAAGGGAGGCACTAGTAGATCAGAGGTTGGAGAAAGATGAAGTATTTATTTTCTCAACCTCATCCTTGCTGGCCCCAGATTGCTAGTGACTGTGTTCCTCTTCAGAAGACCACAGGTCCCGGCAGGCTGCCCTTCTCTCTAGCTATAATCTGGGTTCTAGTACCCATTTCCTCTCCTTGCTCCTTTGGGCTGCTGGTGGTGAAGCTCTCCACCGTGCTACAGCCAGGATGCTTCACCAAGTCTTGTTCACACCTTTGTGAATAGTCCCTTCATTAATCTTTCCTTGGCTACACTATTTGTGTATCCTATCTGTTTAGTGTGAAGATGTTAGATGAAAAAGGGCTAAGCACTTTTTTTTCTGCCCCAAAAGGAATAGAGGGAAAATTCCAGTGTCTCCATGTTGAAGACTCTAACCTGAACAAATGACCTTCTTTGATCCTCTCCCTCTCCCCTGAATTGTGTGCTTATTCAGAAAAGTGTTAAGATTTGTGATAAAGGAAGCAGGGTATGTTTTAAAACCCATTATAACCCTAGAGGGAGTTTCACATTTTAAATGCAAGAAGCTTTCTTTAAAAGGAATATCACTTTGCGTTTTTTTTTCAATTAACTCAGCAATTTTCAATTCTGGGGCACTGGGAAAGTCCATTCAACATGCTGAAAGGCCTACATTTATCAGTTTACAGTAAAAACTCAAGAAAAACAAATTGTTTTAAATCAGACTGATTTGCCAGGACTACATGTATCTGTAAGTTTGGATCCTCACTCTCTTGAATAATCAACAGTTAATGGGTACTTGAGGATTTACCTCTATCTGCCTCATTACCTACCCAAGAAAATGGCAAGTTATTCATACAGAATTCTAAAATTTGTTCTCTGAAGCCTCTTATTATGTTTTTAACACACAGCCAATGTCAAAACAGTACTCCCAGGACACTAATACAGAGAGTCATCTAATGGCATATTTAACAAAAAAGCTGCTTTGAGAAAGAACAAGAGCATGATCCTTCAGAGGCATTGTGCTGTGTTATTTCATTTAGTTGTAATAAAACACTACCTGAGAGCCATCTCCAGCTAACCTTATGCTTTTTTGCATCTTTTAGCTTATTAAACATGAAGGCATTCAGAGGTTGAGTGAAAATTGCCAGAAAACTGTATTTCATGTTGGAGACCAGCAGGGGCCTTTTGGAGGGCTTCAATTTTTCTCTGAGTGTCAGGAAATCAGATTATTGCATCCAGCTGCAAGCTGTTTTGATTGAACTGAAAGTCTGATTTAATTTGGTACAAATGGCAAATTACTCCTCTATTTATCCTTGAACTACATGTACTCACAAAGCACTATATTTCAGAATGTTCTTAAAAGTTTAGAGTGAATTTCTAAAGGTTTCTTCTCCATGTCTAAACCATTCATAAAGTTCCATTATATGTTGAAGGCCCCAGCAAAGACAACGTACATACATTTTTGCACTCCCTGACCGCATGCTGTTTACAGACTATGTATATTGATTCAGTGGTTATAGGCATATTATGAAAGACACATTCATTTTCTTGGCAAAATGGAACTAAGCTTGGAGTATTGTTTTTGATAGCACTTAAAGGGCAACTGATTTTAAGATTATATTATACAGTCATCTCCCCCTTATCTGCAGTTTTGCTTTTCACAGTTTCAGCTACCAATAGTCAACTACGGTCCAAAAATAGTAAACAAAAAATTCTGGAAATAAAAAATTCGTAAGTTTTAAATTGTACACCATTGTACATGAAGTGATGAACTCTCACCATCCGGCTCTGTCCCAACCAGATGTGACTCGTCTCTTTGTGCAGCACATCCAGGCTGTAGAAGTTTACGCCTACTAGTCACTTAGTAAATGTCTGGGTCATCAGATGGACTTCCTGGAATTGCCATGCTTTGTTTTCAAGTCACCCTTATTTCACTTCATAATGGCCCCAAAGTGCACAAATAGTGACGTGGACAATTCAAATATGCCAAAGAGATGCTATAAAGTGCTTCCTTTAAGTGAAAAGGTACGAGTTCTTGACTTCGTAGGAAAGAAAAACAAATGTATGCTGAGGTTGCTAAGATCTGTTGTAAGAACAAATCTTCAGTCTATGAAATTGTGAAAAAAGAAAAAAAAATCCACACAGCAAAAGTTACGGCTACTGTTATAAGTGCTTACTAGGTTAAGATGAAAAAAGGCATTGAATTTGTTGTTAGAAGACAAAGAAAATCTGTTCCAACTGATGGCAATGTGTTGCACCGGAAAGAACTGAATCGTATAATAACTTCAAGCAACAGATCCCCTGAAATGAGTGACACCAAGCCATTTACTGTAAGTAAAGGATGGTTACACAGATTCAGAAATAAGTTTGGACTGAAAAATATAAAAATTCCTAGAGAGGCTGTGTCTGCAGAGGAAGAAGCTATCACCACATTTCCAGCAGAGATGAAGAAGTTGCTTCGTGTTTGGTATTCTCCGAGGTTTCAGGCATCTGCCGGGGGCTTGAAACGTATTTCCCACGGAAAAGAGGGGACTAATGTACTTGAAGCAATACTATGATTAAACATGCTAAGCAATGCTAAGAAAGAAAATCATAGAGTATCAGGCCCTTTAAAGGGTAACACTTAGAGGACAAAACACATGTTTAGTTTAGTTAAATTTTGTTCAGCATAGTTTTCAAGAACCACTATAAAGTGGAACATTTATTAACAGAAACAAAAGAGCTTTAAAACTCTATGATTTTACTACCACACTTTAGAAGTCATTTGCCATTTCTGAGATTTCCAGCTCAGAAAATATACAACTTCAAAATATTTACGTTAGGATGTTTCAAGGTGGGCCAAAGCACATGTCTATGTGAAAACAATGATGATATTTACTACAAAATACAAACACTATAAAATGAACCGTTGAATTGTTTTCTTTTAAGGAGGTTTAAAATGAGCAGGTTACATTCAGTTCCATTTTAGGGCAACAGTGATAATGACTTTTTCCAATGGCTCTTTAAATTCTCTCCATTTAACAGAATCATATTTTCAGAGATATAAAACCATAAAGTCCAGGTAGGCAAGAAGTTACAATACAATCTTTAAAGAACGGGACTTTATAACTCTTTCCTTTCTAATGCCAAGTCTGCTCGTGTGTTTCTTCCACTTTGGAGCTTCTTCCCTCTTTTCAAATCACGTACATATTCACCTCAGCTGCCACATTTATTCTGGTGTCTCCCCCTAACACAAGGCTTACCTGCTCTAAACAAATATAGAATTTTAAATCAGATTCCATATTTTAGCCAAGAATCACACAGCGCTGAATATTTTTTCCGCGGCTATATCTTGCATCCAACTACAGTGTTAGGGCAATGGCCAAATGTTGCTTTCTTTTCCCTCCGTTTTAAAATGTGTGATAGTGCCATGCCTCATAAATGCTCACTGCATAAGAGAGAGCATAAGTTCTATGACATCTTCACAACCTTTATCTGCAATATCTAATTCAACAAGTATAACTTTTTAAAAATGAAAATCATGTGCGTTTTAAAATCATGGGTATTCATGTTCATTTTTGGAAACGGTCCTATTATTATATATTTCTAAAACATAATAGGAAAAGTGGTTTATAATAGCTTACTGCCTATAAAGTGCAGTTGTATTTACATACTACAGAACATATTACATAATATAGGAACATAAAGTCAAAAGGTTTGTGTTCTCTTGAGATATGCTATAGCTTTTTTTTTTCTTTATTGATTTTCAAACCCTATAATTTTAAAACTATTCCTGGGAAAACAATGAGAATTATTGAGGCCACCAATTTCTATGAGTATAGTGTTCAGGAAATAATATGGTTACTACTCTGATATCTAAGAAGAGAATTAGATATGATTTTCTGTTAAGGGAATTTCAGGCTAATACATGCTAATAAATGCTGAACTGAACTTATTAAGATAAAATGTTCTTGTAAATCAAATGATAGTCATTTTCTTAAAAAATGATGATAGCAGGTGTTCCAATCTGAACCATTCATTTGCAGCATGATTTAAAATTAGCAAATGTCAACATGATGGAGGGTTAGTTTCTGAAAATACAGATTGCTCAGACCACATTCAATGCACACATCGAAACATATGTAATAATCCTTGATAGTGCTTTTCAGTTTGCAGTATCTTTCAAATACATTAAGCTATTTACTGCTTATTACAGTTTTGTAACAGAGAAAAATAAGAATATTTTTATTCTTCTCATTTTTCAGATGAGGATATCAGGGCTCAGAAAGATTTCAGGACTCATTCGGGGTCACATAATTTCCATGTTGTAGACTATTGAGCAAGAATTAAAAAAAAAAAAAGGTCTTCTGACAATCAATTCTATACTTATTCTAACATATGAAAAGCCTCCAGTATTGTGAATGTTCTAAATAGAATAATAGATTCTAAATGCAGATAATAGGACAGCCTCCATGTCTGCTGCATTAGAAGCCACCAGCATATGAAGCAGAGGTTGTGGAGAGAAAAAGGTAGTCCACACTATTTTCCATTACTTTCTGCCTCACTGGTTTTTTTTTGTTTTTGATGATTGATACTTTTTAATTAAAAAAAAAAAAATCATTTGCTTTGACTATGCATTCTAATTTTATTCTTCTAATTATACTTTCCTAATATTTTCATATACTTAGTTTGTCTAAAATAAATTAAAACAAAGCAGAATTTGGGTCAGCCTTATACCACATACCAAAAAAAAAAAAAAAAACTTCATTAAAGCATAAATGAAAAGAATCGAAGGTGCATAGTGGCTTCTTACTGTGGTTCAATGTATAATAGCCCACTTTGACAGATAAGTGGTCAATATTTCACAAAATTGTCTAATTTCTCAGTGAAGCAAGATATCTCTTCTTCACATATAGCTCACAAATTACAAATCTTTTCTGATTGCTGGTAATGTTACTGACAGGATGATTAAAAGAACATTTGAATGATAACGCTTTCTTTGTATGCAACCCAAGAAAGAAAGTAGGGGGAAAATATATCCATGACTCAAATTCTAAATTTCTTTTAAGGAAAAAGAGGTAAGATTATACCAGTGATTTTGGTACAAATGGCAGGAGATAAAATGCAGGCTTTAATATGAATGATCCCGATGTCACCAAAATAAGAGGCCAGTGTAAGGTAGCTGTACCACCAACCTACATAGGCTATTGTTCAGGGTAGCTCACCCAACAGGTAGCAAAGCTTGAAGCTCCCACTAACCAGAGGAACTAGCATCAATTTTTTATAATATGAAATTCAAAATTTTAGAAATGGCATTGAAAGAGAAATCATGTGTAAAATCTGAACACTGGTGGAATGTCTTATACATTTTACAGATTAATTTCAATTTTGTTTTAAGTTACATATTAGGGGTTTGGGGCAATATATTTTCAATGCTTATTAAGAACTCTATAGGTCTTATACTCATGCTTTTACCCTTCTACATTTTTTGTCTTGAAAGTTCAAACATTCTCTAATAAAACAGAGCATCCATAAATTAGGGTCAGAATCTTAGCAAGTGAAAGAATGAGATTCACAAATAGAACTGGAGTTTCTTATGTCACATTTCTGAAAGGAGAAGCAATAGATAAAAGTCATGCTGATGACCTTAATATTTCTTTCAACTTGACTAAATGAGACAGCCTTCTTCCTGATGCTAGGACCTTGACCTCTCTTTTCTTACAGCCTTTACTTTAGAAAGTTTATAATCATAAATTCTCTCTCTATCCTTCTGAGATGTAAATCTTTTAAAAAGCCTCTTGCCAATTTTGCAATGCAGGAATGTCTTTCTGAAGGATTTGGGAGCCATACCTTTGAAATGTAATCATGAAGAAAGCTGGAGCCCCCTACCCCGCAATGCCTGTGAGAGGGAAGAAGCCTAAATTCCACAGGTACCATTTAGCAAACACAAATGGCCTAATCGCAGAAAAACATTGCAAATGAGAAATAGCAATGTGTTCAGCCATAGACTATTGATCAACCTCTTCCCAGAAGTCCTCCAGTACTTTTCCATTAGTTAACGCCCCTGCTCTACTCCCCCATCCTCTTTCCCATGTTTAAAACCTCTCCCAGCTTTTGTTTCAGCAAAGCTGGGTAGGTAAAAAGGATCTTGAAAATACTGGATAACATTAAATCCAGATGAATGGTATATAAAGTTATTATTTTTTTTTTCCTTTTGGAGCAGTTTTAGGTTTATAAAAAAATTGTGCAAAAAAGTACATAAAGTTCCCACAGACCTCCCCCCCCCACCTCCATCCCATAGTTCCGCCTATTATTAACCTCTTGCAATAGTATTGTACATTTGTGGCCATTGATAAGCCAATAGTGATACATTATTATGAACTAAAATCCTTGCTTTACTTTAGGGTTCACTTTTCGTTTTGTGTCATTTTGATAAATGCATAATGTCCCGTATCCACGAGCAGGTATCGCGCAGAATAGTCTCGTTACTTTAAAATCCTCCGTGTCTCACCTATTCATTCCTCTCCTTTCCTTCCGAACCCCTGGCAGCTGTCGATTTCCTTTTTTTACTGTCTCCATAATTTTGCCTCTTCCCACTGTCATTTAATTAAAATCATATAGTATATAGTCTTTTCAGATAAGTCTCTTTTACTTAGCAATATATATTTAAGGTTCCTCCCAAGTCTTTTTTTGTGGTTTGATAGCTCATTTCTTTTTATTGCTGAATAATATTCCATTGTCTGGATATGCCACAGTTTATCAGTTCACCTCTTCAAAGACAAGAGATCCTTTCACTTTTGTTCATTATAAATAAAGCTGCTAAAAAAAAAACACTTGCAAGCAGGTTTTTTTTGTGCGTGTGACAGTTTTAACTAAAGTGGGTAAATATCTAGAAGTGTAATTGCTTGATCATATGGTAAGGCTGCTTTTTAAGAAACTGTCTTCCAAAGTAGCTGTACTGTTTTGCATTCCCACAAGCAGTGAATGAGAGCTCTCATTACTCTGCTTTCTTTCACACTTTGGGTTTTGTCAGTTTTTTTTTTTCATTTTAGCCATTTTAAGATATGTATAGTGGTATCCCATTTTTTTAAAATGTGTAATTCCCTATGACAAATGATTTTAAGACTCTTTCCATATAATTATTCGCCATCTGTGTGTGTGTGTGTGTGTGTGTGTGTGTGCGTGCGTGTGTATAATGTTGAGGTGTCTGTTCACATGTGTTGCCCAGGTTTTAATTCAGTTGTATGTTTTCTTATTGTTCAGTTTTAAGAGTTCTTTACATATTTTAGATACAAGTCTTTTACCAGACATGTGATTTGCAAATGTTTTCTCCTACCTGCCAGCCTCTTAACAGTGTCTTTCTCAGAACAGAAGTCTTAAATTTTAGTATAGTCCAACTTACCAATTTTTCTTTTGTGGAATGTCCTCTTAGTGTTATAGCTATAAACTCATCACCAAACCCAGGTCACTTAGATTTTCTCCTATGTTTTCTTCCAGAATTTTTAATTTTACATTTTATACTTAGGTCTATAATCTATTTTAAGTTCATTTGGTTAAAATATATAAGGTCGAGTAAAGATTAATTTTTTGCATACAGAAATCTAATTACTCCAGCACCATTTGTTGAAAAACCTATCCTTTGTCCATTGAATCGCTTTTACTGGTAAAGATTAAATGCCTATAAGCATATGGGTCTCTTTCTGAGCTCTCTATTTTGTTCCATTGATCTATGTATCTATTCTTTCTCAAATACCATGCTAACTTTACTGTGCTTTATACCAAAGTTTTCAAGTCAGGTGGTATCACTCCAACAAATATGTTCTTCTTTTTTCTTATTCTTTCACAGTATTTTGACTCTTTGGGGCTTTTTCACTCTTCATATTAACTGACCATATTGAGTCTTCCAACCTATGAACATGAAAATATCCCTCCATTTCTTTAGATATTCTTTGATTTCTTTCATGTAGTAATTTTCCATGTATAGATTCTGTACACATTTTATTAGATTTATACTTAAGTGTTTGTGTGTGTGTGTGTGTGTGTGTGTGTGTGTGTGTGTGTGTTATTGCAAATGGTATGGAATTTTTAGTTTCAAATTCCAGTTGTTCATTGCTGGTATGTAAGAAAACAATTGACTTTTTATATTAACCTTTTATCCTGAGACATTGCTATAATTATTTAATAGTCTCAGGACATTTTTTTGTTGATTCTTGGGATTTCCTACATAGACAATCATGTCATCTGCAAACAAATACAAATTTATTTCTTCCTTCTAAATATTTATGTTTTTATTTCCATTTCTTTTGTTATTGCATTGTTAGGACATCTCGTACAATGTTGAGGAGGAATGATCATAGAGGACATCTTCGCCTTGTTCCTGATCTTAAGGGAAAAGCGTTTAATTTCTCACCATTAACGATGATATTAGCTATAGGTTTTTTGCAGATGTTCTTTATCAAGTTGAAGAAGTTCTCCACATTCAAACAATTAACTACATCATTGTGAAAGTATATCATAAATATTAATTGCCTTTAGGGCTCTATGGTATATATGATATATAGTAAATGTGCTAAAATGCTAATATAGAAAGCAAAGTACTTTCAAAATATATTTTAAGTGTTTCATGGACAACATCCCAGTATGAAAAAATAAGCTTGCCACTATTTCTTTTCAGTGCTAAAATAACTATTTTTACATATTTTTTAATACTTAGGGAGAGAAATTTTACTAAAACTGACAACCAAAGTAACCTCTTAGCATATAAAACATAGACACTTTCTTAGTTTATAGTATAAATTTATACTAGATTTAAAAGTGATAAAATCCTTGACTACCATCTCGAAAACACAAGTAACATTAATTTCTAGACACAAATGCAACTTTAGAAAACAAATCTATTGGTTACATAAGGCATGAGATTAGATTGTAAAGCTAGGATGCATTTTCTCTTAAAAAATTCCTTTCTTGAGGAATTCACGGTTGTGATTCTTTATTGTGTCACATATGTCCAAGGTGTACAAATATCAGCTTCCTGCATGAAGAATCTGGGCACTAAATTTGTACAGAAGGAGCTCAATTTCACCAATAGGAATTTTTTTTTTCTCCCAAGTCTATTTGATGCAGATACGCACATCTAAAGAATACGGGGGAAAATTTAAATGAGTAAGGAAAAACAGAATAATCTGGGTTGAGGGCAACTTTTAGATTACAGAGCTACCATAGTACATTTTCAAAATCTTTAATCTTTAAAATTTAATCACAGAACTAAAATTAGAACCAAATTAGGTTCAACCTAGGCCAAAGAAGTCAATATCTTGAAGAATTAATGAATTCCTAAAGATTTAAAAATCCCTGGATTAGACAGAATAATGATACAGATCCTGTTTATCCAGCCTTGAAAAAAATTAAGATGCCACTTCTCAGAAATATGAAATGTACAATGCATTATTGTTTGTTTAGTTAAACAAAGAAGAGAGAAAAAGACGAAGATGTGGCAGTGAGTCCCAGGACAAGGCTACCATCCCTAATAACTGTCCAGTGAAAACAGTCATCCACATGTAAATGAACTCATGACTTGAGCAGCCACATGAAACTAGTCTATTCTTCGCTCTTTCAGAGAGAATTGCTGTGAAGGCATTTCAAGAACACAGCAGCCACCCTTTTCTTTTCTTTAAGATCTACAGCACATGACTCTGTATAACCTCTCTTGGTAGGTAGCACATACATACTCTATAGGATAATAGCTCAGAGCTATTCACCCCTGCTATGTGATATGAAGCTCCCAATGAGCCCCGTGGTCTTTAATTTTAAAAGGTTGCACATGACATTTTCAAAAGGTGAAAAGGAACAAAATGAGACTCACTAAAAAGAGAATTATATGTATCCTTTAAAGTGAACATGGATATAAATTAGAATATTATGTCTTCTAACACCTCATGACACTTAAAGCAAATAAAACTTTAAAAGAGTCACGTCTCTGCCTATTACACGTTCATCGAATAAGGAATTAAGGAACCATTCTTATGTTTAAATATCAGATACCTAAAATGTTTTAATATACTTTAATCAATTTAAGATGGTACTTATCTGTGAAAAATGAGATTGAGACTCCTTTTGAAGCAAAATACAATAAATAGAACCAAAAATTCCTTTATGCTCTTGCTTCATTGAAAGCTTTTACACAGCCCGCAAACTCTTTACAATGAACTATCAATAAAGCTCAGCTTCTAAATGTTCCCCCAGCATGGGGATGAATGCTGATCTATGGGCCCTGAAAAAAAATTGATCAGATCTTGAGATTCAAGACAGGCTGTGTGGTAATCTTAGCTCCCAGGTTGATAGTCAGTCAGAAATAGAATTTATTTGCAAATTTCTGAATCTCTTACTGTCTATAAGCAATGTCTGTGAGTCTAAGATCCTCCATGCCCCACAAGAAACATGTTATAGAAATGCTCAACTATGAGTTCTGCCATATTATGTTCCTATACTGAGGGATCCTGCCTACTTCTGACTTTGGGTAGGTACCCTTCTCCTGACCTTGGGTACCATCCTTAGTTGAATCTCTTTTGTTTCTAAATATCATGTCAGCACCATCCTGCTTAACTGTACTCCGGGTCTCTTCTATTTGATTATTAGCCACTTCTGAGTGTGACTGGTGCAAATTTCCAAAGTTCAACAGGGGGAAATGCCAAAGCAGCAAACCTTCAGTGTGAGTTCTAATTTTAGGATAAGGTTATTTGACCTCTGCCAGATTATAACAACCACTCTGGGTTTACCCTTGGGAGGAGACCACTTCTTAGTTACCTATTGATTGCAAATGCCAAGAGAAAGAGTTCTCATTGTCACTCTCACCATCCAGGTTTGATAAACATGCAGACCCCAGGCTCCACAGGTAAAGATTCAACTCTTTAGATCTGGAATAGAGTCCAGGAAACTGGACAAACTTCTACAGGTGACTTGTAACCCATTTGGAGAATCATTGGGCACTTGGTTAGGAAATCTCTCTGACTTAACAGATGCTTTTAAATGTTTGCTGATAAATGAGTGTTAAAATACCTACTATAACCATTTATCACTGCTATTGGAAATTATGAAACCAGTAGGGAAGGTCAGTTTGCCACAAGTAATTTTAAAAACAACTAGTCGTTTAGTTAAACATTAACTTTTTTTTACAATTCTGTAATTCAAATATATCTTTTATTTAAAAAGTAAATGTATATAATATCTATGAGCCTATACAATGCCTCTTGACACTGATGGATTTAATGTAGTCAGCTTAATGTGCATGAAACAACAATCATCAACAACGAGTTAAAAATAATGAGCACGGAGGGAAGAAGTGCATAGAAGACTTTTAGACTCCTTAAGGAATATGAACTGCTTTACAAGGCAAATAAGTCAGAAATCTAATATGAGTGTGAACTATTTGTGTGTGTGTGTGTGTGTGTGGCCATAAAGAATTGATCTATGAAAGAACTGAGAAAAAAATGGAATGACACTTCCGGGTAAAAAAGAATTCTTTTTTTTATTTCCTAGAGAAGCAACCTGAACTTTGGAATAGCCTCTTGCTCTTATATTACATTCCCAAAATATCTGTTTCCAAAGTATGGTTCTGTATACTGCATTAAAATATTTTAGTTCTCCTAGTAGAAAATTATTTTTACTCAACGACCTCCTCAAAAACAAATATATTGTACACAGGATACACAGGGTTAGAATTACACTCTTCAAACAGGTTCCCTTCCAGTAAGAGTCGCTAAAAGCATATTAAACCTAATGTAATCCAACTCTGGAGTATCTCTCTGGGATGTGCAGATAGTATCTGATGCTGGGCTATCCTAAGGGTTTCATAGTATAGGCCAATATTATAGATCAACACAATGAATGCTACACCATGCCACTTACTTAACTAACCTTCACATAATCAAGTGACTGAATTAACTTATGCTCTTGAGGCTATTCTTGAAACTTACCGATTGCTACTCACAACATGCTGAATCTCATGGCTAGAAGGCTAATCTTTATATCCGTGTGCTCTCATCTGTTGAATTAAATGGTTGCCAGGAGTCAGTTTTATTTGTTCCCAAGCTTCTTTACATTGTAATGATATAGGTTAATTAAATATTATAGAAACTGGTGAGACAGGGGTGTCAAAAGGGAACTGCTTCTAAGAAAATTAACTTAAATGCTTGGTTAATGCTCTAGTTAAAGGTTGAATCACTAAAAATAATGCAGCTCCATTTAGGGACAAAGCAACATGAAAGTGCAAAGAAAGTAATAGAAATTTAGAATTCTGCACTCAGCCTGTCTGGCAAGTGTTTTCACTTCTCCCATTACTTTAAGGAAAGGGGAACTGGGCGTGGAGGGTGATGTGTGTGGTCTTCACAGGAAAAATAATTCAGCAATCCAGTCAGTGAACTCACACTGAGAGAAAAGACCTTAGCTTCACATGAAAAGATTGGTGAAAGAACTTAATTGACATATTCTAAATTAATATAAAATGTTTGGCACATGCATAATTATGTATGAATTCCATAATACAGGTCAATTATTTGTCTATTATTTGTCATTTTAACTGACTTTTCTAACTAACTGCTCAGCTTCCAACTTCGATTGTGTCGAATGAAAGAATTCTACTATAATTACAATATCAACAACGAAACCTCTTTAGGGCAGAGATTGCAAATTAGAAGCCTACATGACAAATTCAGCCCACAGGGCTGTAGAATTTAGTCTGTCAAATTCCAGGAGGGGGGCGGGGTACCTGGAGGAAGGGAGTGGGGTGCAAATTGGATATTTAACATAAAAGTTTAAATCTCCATCTTCTCTTGAAAAATGAGATCAAGCAACACTGGATTTGATATCTCATGCGACAACAACAGCTACGGCTGAGTGGCAGCTGCTTCCTTTGGAAAAAGCAACTTCTCTCCAGTCAGACCTAATTACCTCTCCAACCTACCCAGCTCACTCCATCATCTTACCTGCCTAGTTTCCATAGGGACTTGCAGTAACTAAACATGCTCTAAGACCTTGTTTATGAGAAGCAAAAATTTCTAATTTGCCTAAACTATTTGGCAAGAAAAAACATCCTCCTCCCAACTCTATGTGTTCATGCAGTTCATTTCTCTCAGGCACCTATCCAACATTATGAAAATGTATTGAATTCCATTAACCAATGTCACCATTAAAAAAATTAATATAAATACATACATACATACATACATACATACATACATACATACAAAACGCACATTCTCACACATAGAAGACAGCACCTATTCTTTCAGGAGCTTAAAGTCAAACAAAAACAAATAAAAAAGAAGCATATTCAATACATAAACACATACTGATTACTTGTTTTCAACTATTAAAAATTTACAGACAGAAGCAGACAATTTAGCACTTAGTTTTTTATTTCCTTGCTATCCCAACTATACTAAAAGTCTCTTGAAGAATCTATATAATAAATTACTTTTGACATTCCCACAGCCCTACTATGTATGATTAACAAATTATTAACATGAAATAGTGAGAGATCAGTGACATTTGCTAATTTTCCAAAGGGATGAGAAAAGCAGTGCCTAAGATTCAAGAAGAGAGGTTTATTTGTATTGAAAGCCCATAGCATGATGTGTTTTATGACTAGCAAAATAATATTTTAATAGTTGTACAAAAAACTAGTGGGAATAAAGTGTTAGTTCTGTCCAATATTTGTGGAAAAGTGTGTGAAATGGTAGCAAATGACGGATTATGACAGGCTTTGAATATTAGATATTAGAATATTAGAATATTAGAATATTAGGATTTAGATTTTATCTTGTATGCAACAGGGAACAACTGAAGGTTTTAGAAGCACAGCGATAACATGAACTCAGATATTTAAAGCAATAGGTCTTTAGCATGTACTATTAGTCTAATTAGGGAAAGAACAGAAGAAGGGAGATTAATTAAAAGGAAGTATAAAGAGTGATTGAATTAGAACAAGGCCTGCAGGAGGAATAGTTTTTGTTGTTGTTTTAATTATTTGAGAGGCACTTGACCTAAAATTGGCTGGCCTCAGTGACATTGGGTTTAGCTAATGAAGGAGAAAAAACCTTAAAGACGATTAATAGGTATAAGATTTCAGGGGTTTCAAACTAGTATCATCATAGACAAAAGGTATTTGAAAAGAGTCACTTTGAGGAGAAGGTGATGATAAATTCAACTTTGAAATATGAGGTCCTGCTAAAAATAAAATATTTATAAAAAACTACTAGCAACGGGTTGCCATAATCAATAACTATATTGTAATGTCATTAACTATTTTGAACATCAGTGGATAAAATTCTTAAAATCTTAGAAATAGTAAGTTGAATGTAAAAAGTTAATTATGGGTACTTAAATTCTAGTGGCGGTACTAAAATTAAATAGGAAATTTAAAATATATGCTGTTTTTTCAAAAATATATCATAGGCTGAATGGGATTTTTCAGCAAGTTTGTGGGCTGATTTTAGTTTCGAAGACAAGCAGAGTCAATACAGTGGATCATTACAGCCTCCGTTGTTATTTTCACAGCTATGAAGATTGACCGCAGCAAATGGGATTAATCATGTCTATTAGTTGTGTTACTATTAAAAAATGAATTAACTCCCAGACAATCTCTGGTAAGAATTTTGGAATCTGAAGATATTCACCTTTTACCTATAGTTGAATCAAAAATTTACATCGAAAAAGATAAATAAGGATTTAAGTTACCTACTACACAAATTTAATTAGACTTGAAAGACTAGATTGAAATGTAAAGCTTGGGTTCTCAGGACCAAAAATATGTCATTCATGGATTATTTAATTGATCAAGTCTTTATTAACAAAGTCAATATTGCCTGAAAAAAAAGTTTGTTTATGTCCTTGGTGTTACATCCTCTTTTTTTTTTTTAATTATTATATATGCTGCTAAAGTGAGCAGAGTATTACATCCACTAGAGAATGCAATGTCTACCTTATGTACTCTAGAGATTACAGATAAAACAGACTACCAGAGACAGGTCTTTGGAGTTTACAACGATAATAAGCCCAGATGAGTTATTTATGCTATTAAAATTGCTCCCTATACTACCCAAAATAAAAAACACAGACTATTTTTTAGATAAGTTTTAGCAAAACTCAGTAGAAAGTACAGGAATCTTGGTGTAAGTTCTCAGAGAACCTCCAGATTCTTTCCATAGACATCAGCCAGTATTCCACAAAGGAAGAAACACAGTGTGCTTCCCTGTCGCATGGAAAAGGCTCACCTATTTTTGTACAAATAAACACAATGCCTAGAGTTGGTGTTTTTCCTGTTCTAAGTTTAGGATAAAATGTAATTCATATTAAAGATATTGCAGCCACATCCAATAAAAGTTGTTCCCTTTATGAAAGTTAAAGTAGAGCTTCCTATTTTACTGCTTTCTTCACTACTTCCTTAAGAGAAATCTATGTGAGAGTCTATTTTATAAAAACTCAAAAGGTTTCATTTCTACCTCAGTAGCAAGCCAGTATTGGTCATGCTTCTTGGTTAGAGGAAGTTCTCCACATGCATTAGCAAGGAAGGTCTGTCCTTCTCAAGGGACAAGTTCCTTGAGATAATTTCAATTTATGTTTTTGTCATTAAAAAAAAAAAGCTTATTTTATTTTAAACAACCAACATAAACTAGACAAACCAAAGCAATATTATAAGAAGCGTAGATATGAATCATTATCATTTCTTTTCCAATCTTCCTAATTCTCACTTGCTATTATGTGATGGTTTAGAGTCAGACTTTAAAATATAAAAACTTGGGGTAGAAATTGCTCTCTGAACCATCTAGCTATGCCTCATTGGCCATGACTCTTCTTGAAACTCAGTTTCTCATATATGAAAGGGGAATAATAATAGCACCCACCTCATAAAAGACTATGAATGTGCAATGACATAGTGCATAGAGAAGTCTTACTATATCATACCAGTGATGAAAAAGCTATAAGTAAATGCTAACTGATACTGCTATTATTACTATTACTTTTATCATCATTTTATCATTAAAGTTTAAGACTGAATAAAAATCTAAAGACTTGATAATTGTAGCTATGCTCATGTTGGACACTGGACTCCTGAAGTGAACCTCTTTTATCTCAACTTCTAGCAAAATGCCCGGCACACAGTGAGGTCTCCCAGAATTCAAAAAAAAGTATTCAAATGACTAAATAAATAAGCACCTACAAGCTAAGATCTGTAAAACTTATGATTCATCTATACTATAAAAAAACATTTTAAGATATCTGTTCTTTAGCATAACAAGATATCTTAATAAAATCTAATTTCTAGAAAATGTCTAGGAAATAGAAAATGTCTAGAATATTAGATGTTCCATGAATAGCATACTCTTGAAACAGTCTACAACATGCACATTATTTGTGTATACATGCATATATAATCCATATAGCATATATCAATATCGTATAATATAATAATTTCTGATGTTTAAAATTTATTAAAGATCCTATTCTAGGTGCTCTGAGAAGTCATTTTACTGTTTCATGAAGGGGAACAAAACCAGAAGAGTTCATTTCACGAAGGTCCCCTTAGCTACACTGTGAAGGATGCACTGTGAGCCACAAGAATAGAAACAGGGAGACTAGACGGGTGTTTTTTTTTTTGTTTTTTGGGTTTTTTTTTGCAGTCCAAGAAAAAGATGATAGTGGTTAAGATTAGAGGATTCAGTTGAGATAGAGAGTCAGATCAAAAAGTCAAGAGATAACAAATGCTGGCTGGAATGTGAAGAAAAGGGAACCCTTGTACACTGTTGGTGGGAATTTAAGTTGGGGAAGCCACTATGCAAAACAGTATGGAGGTTCCTCAAAAAAAATTAAAAATATGGTTCTCGGAAAATTGGAAGGCCACCTGCAAAAGAATGAAACTAGACTGTTGTCTATCGCCACACACCAAAATTAACTCAAAATGGATTAAGGACCTGAATATAAGACCTGAAACAATAAAATGCATAGAAGAAAATACAAGAACTAACCTCAAGGACCTTGGACTTAAAGGAGATTTTATGAATTTGACCTCAAAAGCAAGGAAAGTAAAAACTAAAATAAATGAATGGGGACTACATCAAACTAAAAAGCTTCTGCTCAGCAAAAGAAATCGTCAACAAGGTAGAGACAAACATTTTAATGGGAAAATATACTTGCAAGCAACACATCTGATAAGGACATAATATCCGAAATATACAAAAAACTCATACGACTCAATAACAACAACAACAAAAAACAAACAATCCAATCAAAAAATGGGCAGAGGACCTGAACAGACACTTCTCCCTAGAAGTCATACAAGTGGCCAACAAATATATGAAAAGATGCTCGACATTGCTAGCTATTAGGGAAATGCAAATCAAAATCACAATGAGATACCATCTCACATCTGGTAAAATAGCTATAATCAACAAGACAAGTAGTAACAAATGTTGCAGAGAAAAAGGAACCCTCAAACACTGCTGGTGGGACTGCAAATTGGTACAGCCACTGTGGAAAACTGTATGGAGGTTCCTCAAAAAACTAAGAATTGATCTACCATATGATCCAGCAATCCCTCTACTGGGTATTTACCCCAAAGACTTGAAAACCCATATCCAAAAAGAGAATCACACACCAATGTTCACAGCAACATTATGCATGGCGGCCAGGACATGGAAGCAATTGAAGTGTCCTACGATAGATGATTGGCTAAAGAAGCGGTGGTACATATATACAATGGAATATTACCCAGCCATAAGAAGAGATGAAATACTGCCATTTGCAACAACATGGATGGACTTCGAGATAATCAAGCTAAGCGAAATAAGCCAGACAGAAAAAATTGAAAATCACATATCACTTATATGTGGGATATAAACCTAAAAGCAACAAACGAAGAGAACAAACAAACAGAGACTCAGGGACATGGACAATGGACTAGTGATTACCAGAGGGTAGGGGCTGAGGGAGAAGGGGAGAGGTAGATGGGATAAAAGGAGTCAAATATAGGGGGAAGGGGCAGGGTGAAGTGTGTTAAGGGAATCAAATATATGGTAGCAGAAGAAAAGTGAACTTTAGGTGGTAATTACACAATAGAATATATAGATGTCAAATTGTAAGGTACACCTGAAAATTATATAATTGTATTAACCAATGTTAACCCAATAAACTTAATTAAAAAGAAAACAGAATTACTTTATGACACAGAAATTCCACTTCTGGAAATTTATTCAAAGGAAACAAAAATACTAACTTGAAAAGATATCTCCACCTCTGTACTTATTAAATTATTTATAGAAGCCAAGACATGAAAACAAACTAAGTGCTAAATGGATACAGGAGTTGTGGTGTGTGTGTGTGTGTGTGTGTGTGTGTGTGTGTGTGTGTATATACACGCACACATACACACAACAGAATACTATTCAGCCATAAAAAAATGAGGAAATCCTGCCATTTACAACAATGATGGCCCTTGAAGGCATTATGCTAAGTGAAGTAAATCAGACAGAGAAAGATAAATACTATAACCTAAAACGACAAAGAAACATCCCATCAAACTCACAGGAAAAGAGATCAGATTTGTGGTTACCAGGGGTGAGAGGTGGAGGGAGGGGGGATTGGAGGAAGGTGGTCTCAACGTACAAGCTTCGTTATGAATAAGTACTAGGGACGTGATGTACATTGGGATGACTATGGTTGACATCACTCTATAACATATAGGAAACTTGTTAAGGAAGTAGATCCTAAGTCTCATCAAAAGGAGAAATTTTTTTCTTTGTTTTTATTGTATCTATATGAGATGATGGATGTTAACTAAACCTATTGTGGTAATCATTTCATAATACATATAAATCAAATCATCATACTGCATACCTTCAACTTATACAATGATGTATGTCAATTATTCCACAACAATACTGGGTGGTGGGGGCAGGGGAGGAGATAGAATACACTTTGAAAGTCGATGGACTGAAAATGAGCAGCAGTAGGGATGGCAGAGGCAGAGGGAGAGTAGGAACAGGTAGAAGACGTGAAGAAAAGAGAATAACCAAGGAAGACACCAGGGTGTGGGCCACGGAACTGTGCTCACGTGGTACCATTTACTGCAGAGCAGTGGGGAGTGGAAGAGGAATCAGAACCCTGTTATGCTGGTCAATTGCTAATGCTCCTCGTCAGACCAAAAAATTCTAATTCTCCCCACCAAAAGAAAAGCTGTCTTCTGGATACTGTTTCTTTCACTTGGTAAAAGGATTCTTTTTTCTCTCTTTTCTTCCCTTTTTCCCTCTTTTCTTTCTTTCTTTTCTTTCTTTCTTTCTTTCTTTCTTTCTTTCTTTCTTTCTTTCTTTCTTTCTTTCTTTCTTTCTTTCTTGTTTTTTTTTTCCTTGTTTTATTTTCTCTGTCTTCTCTGCTCCTGGTTAGTGAGCTAAAGGTTTGGAAGAATATAAAAGAGAAATGTAGATTTCCCATAAATACCTCTCTTTTGGGAAAAGGTCATTGAGTCTACGAGGAAGAAGGAACAAACTACCTTGTAAAACTCATCATTAAATGCAGTTTACTTAGTCCCACTGTGCTATTTATGGCAAGTCCCTAAAATGTCAGCATATTCCCCAGTGAAATGAGTCATTCTGTTTAACAGTTACTCTTTTCCTCAAAATGTTTTGGTGAATAATGTACATAGGATACATAACTTTATTTTCTCAGTACCCAAAGCATTTATAAAAATCTTAGATTATGCACATAGAAGGTAAACAAGGATACTTTTTAAACAATCTCTCACAGCTTGATTTTTAAAACATTTCTCCATAAAGGCAGGAAGCGCTGTGTTCATTTCTCAAGCAGTTACTCTAGGGTGCCCATTATTGGATGATGGGAGTGCTGAGTTAATGAGTCTTAGAATCACCTCTTGAACCAGACTAGCAAACTTAACCAGATGCTTTCTCAGCATCATTTCCAAAAAATACCTTCATGGATAACATCAATAATAATGTCAAGGAAAAAATAATAGAAATGCCTTACAATAAATTATTGGAGACACATCTGGTGGGCAAATGATCTCAGCTAGTCTATGCTAAAAATAAAGAAATAAAATAATAATAATTTTTAAAAAAAGCAAAATCGAATAAAATGAAAGGAACGGGGAAAACAGCCTCAGCGTCGCCTTGCTGGAACACTTCACCGCTGAAGAGACGCTGGAGCTCTGCAGCACGCATGCTTGCTCAGCCCGCGCAGCAGACCTGTAGGCACTGGACGCGTGGATGAGTCATGATACGTGAGATGCTAAACGACTGACGTCTTTGGCCCAGAAATCTGCTCTAGGGTGAGACAGGTGACAGCACAGTGGAATAAAAAGGCCAAAATCACTTTCTCATTTTTTTTTTTTTCCAGCTGAAAGGAGTAGCGGTTAAGTCCAGTCTCATTTTAACAGGTGCTCTTGGGACTTGGTCAGTTACCCTGAGGTAACCATGTATTGAATCGTGTTATTGCATTATCTCCCTGGCGAAGGCATACCAATTTTCATCTTACCTGAGAGATGAGGTTTTCATGCCACTCAGAAACTCATTATAGGGCAAACATTTTGTAGTTCAAGTTGCTGAATTAATTATAGGCACAAATTCTAACCCAGAGGGAAAAAAGAAGTTTGGGGATCAGACAACATGATGACACTAAGTTTTTCATACCCGAACCTATACGCTATCCAAATTATTAACACAGTTGAGGCTCCGCGAGAGTGACAGCATAAAATAGTGCCATAGTAAACAGCAAATAGGCCTTGAAACTGCTGAATCAAGTTTCAGAGGGTAGGAAAAGAACATCTAATGTGAATCTCTATTTCCCAAACCTAAGCAAAACTTTGTTTAAGAGAAAAATCAGGAGAATAAATAAGTGTGCCAACAGAGTAATTTTTTTCCAGCTTAGTATCTACTGGTTCATGTTAATTTGGGGTATTTTGCAAATTATTTCCTTGTACCCTCTCAAAACTTTTAAGTAACAATGTTGCATTATTATATCTTATAAAATTCGAGATAAGATACAAAAAGATCCCTCAATCAATGTTTTCTTCTCCTTTCTTTAAAATCCTTTACTTTTCTATAGCACTTGTTAGTAAAATTCTCTATCTTACTCTAGTTCAGAAATTCCTCTTCTTGAACTGTTCTTTATAAGCATCCTGAGACTATACCTAGATGGGCCAACTTTGGAGACAGTCCAAAGATGAGCCATAAATGTGATTAAGTGGTTAGGAAATAGGATATATAAAGAAAGATGAAAGACAATATTTTAGATAAAATAGAAAGCTGCTATCAGAATTTATTCAGTAGCAGTTTTCTAGAGTGACATCTTGAATTTCAATGACACTGAATTTGGTTTAACTCAAAAGAAAATGTAAGTAAAAATTCTAAAAGCCTATATTCTAAAATTCACTTGCCTGCTATTTTCAACTTTGCTCACATCCTTCTCATGTCTGTTATATTTCCCTTCCTCAGCTTGCCTGTCACATATGCAGAATGCTGAATGATTTCATTTTCTGTATTATAGTCCAGGAGACATTTATATAGTAAAAAATGTATACACAGTGTTTCTCAATCAGAGGTGATTCTCTCATGTCTGGAGATAATTTTAGGGATGAAGATATTAGTGCTATCTAGTGAAGAGAGAGGCCAGGGATGTTGCTAAACATCCTACAAAGTACAAAATAGTGCCCAACAGCAAAGACTCCTCCAGTCCAAAATGTCAATAGAGTTCTGTTCCATGGGAATTGGCAGGAAACATAAGTACTGGCTATGCTCTACTATGTCACCCAAGCTACGGCTCTTGAGGTGCCTCTTGAGAAGGATGAAAATAGGAATGCTTAAAGAGGCTGTCCACCTAGCCTCTTCTTGTAGGCTGTTTTCACACCCTTCTCTACATAACAGCTCCTCTCTCTAAAGAGTGAGAACACACTTTGTGAATGACCACATGGAGGAGAAACCTTCCTTTACCCTCAAGGTTTTTTGGCTGGTCTGACAATTAAATATCCATGAAACAAGAACTTGAACAAAGAGATAGGAAACATAAAAATGGAGAAAGAAAACATAAAAAAGAACCAGTAAGAAATGAAATGAGGAATATAATAACTGAAATGGAGTATACATTAGAGGAAGTCGACTACAGATTAGATAAAGCTGAAAATCTAATCAATGATTTGGAAGATAATGTAGCAGAAAGCACCCAATCAGAACAGCACAAAGAAAGCAAAATCCAAGAAAAAGAGAGCAGGTTAAGCAGTCTCTGTGGGAATATCAAGCCTACCAACATTTGCATCATAAGAGTACCAGAAGGAGAAGAAATGGAGCAAGTAACTAAAAATCTGTTTGATGAAATTATGATGGAAAGCTTTCCTAACTTGACAAAGGTAATAGACATGCAAGCCCAGGAAGCACAGAGAGTACCAAACATGATGAACCCAAAGAGGCCCATGACAAAACACATCATAATTTAAATGCCAAAGGTTAAAGACAAAGAGAGAGTCTTAAAAGCAGCAAGAGCAAAGTGGTTAGTTACCTAGAAAGAAGTTCCCATAAGACTGTCAGCTGATTTCTCAACAGACACTTCATAGACCAGAAGGGACTGGCACAAAATATTCAAAGTGATGAAAAGCAAGGACCTACAACCAATGTTACCTTACCCAGAAAAGTTATCATTATGATTAAAGGACAGATAAATAGCTTCCCAGACAAGAAACAGCTAAAGGAGTACATCACCACCAAACCAGTATTACAAAAAATGTTAGTGGGACTTCTTTATGAAGAAGAAGAAAAAAAAAAAGGTGAAAAATATGAATAATAAAATGGCAATAATTTCATATCTATCAACAACTACTTTAAATGTAAACGGATTGAATGTTCCAATCAAAAGACATAGGCTAAATGGATAAGAAAACAAGACCCTTACATATGCTACCTACAGGAGACTCACTTCAGATTAAAAAACACAAGCAGACTAAAAGTAAAGGGATAAAAAAAATAGTTCATGATAATTGAAATGAAAAAGAAATAAATAAAGCTGGGATAGCAATATTTGCACTAGACAAAATAGACTTTAAAACAAAGACTACAGCAAGAGACAAAGAAAGATCCAGTAATCCCACTTCTGGGTATTTATCCAAAAAAAACAAAAACACTAATTTGAAATGACATATGCATCTATATGTTCACTGCAACATTATTTACAATAGCCAAGATAAGGAAGCAACCTAAGGGTCCATCAGTAGATGAATGGCTAAAGAAGTAGTACACATATACAATGGAATAGTACTCAGACATAGAAAAAGAATGAAATCTTGCCATCTGAAACAACATAGATGGACCTAGAGGATGTTATATCAGACAGACAAAGACAGATACCATATGATTTCACTTATATCTGGAATCTAAAGAACAAAATAAAGAACAAGCAGAACAGAAAGAAGCTAAGATATAGAGAACATTTTGATATTAGCCAAATGGGACAGGGATTAGGGTATGGGCAAAGGTGGGGAAGGGTTTGAGAGGTAAAAATTGGCAGTTACAAAACAGTCATGGAGATGTAAAGTATAGCACAAAGAACATAGTCAATAATATTGTAATAACTATGTGTGGTATCAGATGGGTACAGATTTTGGGGGTGAGCACTATAAGTTATTTAAATGTCTGATCAGTATGTTGCATGCCTGAAACTAATATAATATAGTATATGAACTGTAATTGAAAAAAATTTTCAATATTTGAAAACGTTGTAATCTACATGAGACAGATTAACAAGAAAGTAAACAAATACATGTATATGCCCAACATACGTAATTTATGCTTCACATAAATCCCACATGTATTTAATACATATATACCCCACATACATGAGAGAGTAAGAGACCTCACATGCATGAGAGGTTTAGAGACAGAAAGGGAAAATGAGGCATATATGGCATTCAGAGCTAAGGACCACCTTGGGGCTTCAGAGGGAGGAAGGTCATTGCAGGATAATAAGAAGAGCAGAGGTTCACTAATCAGATGTTTGCCCTGCCTTATACATTGGTCATAAAAGTTACTTCTGGTGATAACTCTTATTATGGACAAGGTCCCAAATTTAAATCCTTTAAGGGAGTTGTAAAAGTTTCTCCTGAGCCTACAGGGATTTTTGATTGCCTTTAGCCCAAAATAATTCATATGCCAAAGTGGTATATTTTGTGGAAGCTTGCTCTGAATTCCTACAAACACATCCCTAGTTCGGTTGCCCTCAGTGTAGTGTGTGTGTATGTATGTGTATGCATGTTCTGTTCTCAATCTACAAAGCTCAGCTGTGTGAATCTGCAATTTGATTTTTTTATAACTAAGTTTTCGTCTCAAGCTGCTGTTATAGCTAGTTACAGAAAACTTTATCTCATTAATTAGGGAAAATTCATTCAATTCAAGATTGCTTTAGTTAATCTACTTAAATACACAGGGTTTATGGCCTAGTCTCTTCTCTGAGGCTTACATAGTAGCATGCTGGTATTGGGGGAGGCATCGGACCCTTAGTCAGCTTCAAACCTGACTAGTATCCATCGATACGTTCTTCCTCTCAGCTCAATTCGATCATCTAGTCCATTCCTCATGGGCTGTGATCCTTCTCATTCCATTTGCCAGATTCCATCAGGTCTATTTGTATGCTCTCTCAGGCTCCATACCTGTCTCAAGGGCACAAAGAAGTTCAGCTGCTCAGCCACCGGAATTATAGTGAAAATGTCTCAAAACCAGTCTTCCTCTGATATCCCTCTCAGTCATCTTGAGTTAACTGTCAACAGACAATGAAAGCAGAGACCCACCCAACACACTACATAGTCCTTCCCTATTCACAGACCTCCTAACACGTCCAGGCCTGCAGGGGTCCTAGGCTCCCTTTACAGAGACTCTCATTAGCAGTGAACGCATTTACATCCTCTCCACTTTCTTCCTACCTCCTCAACAGTATTTTCCCAAGCCTACTGTTTAGGCTGGGCTCTTGGCCTTTGAAAGTGAAAAGGCTTATTTTTCTTGCAGTACTTTGGAAGCCAAGTTCTGGTCTCTGTGTGAGTGTGTGTGCGTGTGTGCGTGTGTGCGTGTGTGCGTGTGTGTGTGTGTGTGTGTGTGTGTGTAAGAGGGAAGGCAATAATATAAACAAATGGATGTGAGGGATCAAAACACTTTGTTGGTACTGTATAAAGTCATCTTACTACTGATAGTTAAAAGAAGAGCTATTATATATAATTATGTTATTAATACTATTATAGGTTTTTTCAATTTATATTTTCTCAATATTATATGATTTTTTTCACAGATTTAGGTGGAAACAAAGTATAGTATCTTTCATATACTTAAAATCATTGATTTTTCTTTCACTATTTAAAATAACATTAGTAAGTATTTCTCTGAGTTCTGTGAACCAATCTAGTAAATGAATCAACCCTGAGAAAGGGCTGGTGTGAACCTCCAGTCTACAGCTGGTCAGGCACAAGCACAGTCAACAACTTCCACTTGCGACTGAAGTCGAAAGTGGGGGCATTCATAGTACAGAGCACTTAAGCTGTGGGTTCCGATGCTGTCTCCAGGTAGACAGTGTTAGAACTGAATTATATTTGTAGAACACCTAGTCCGTGTCTCCTGAGAATTGGAAAATTGCTTGGTGGTATTGGGAAAAAAAAATATATACATCAGAGCTATAAACTCACCACTTAACTAAAAGTTTTCTAAGAGCAGGGCGGTTTATTCCCTGCACTTTCTGCAGGCACTTCCCAAGCACTCACTAAACTGTTGTGAGTTCCCGAAACCCTGCAGATCCAGGACAGGTGTGGTGTGGAGAGAAAGCCGCCCTGCGCCAGAGTCCATCCACACCTGGAGATGGCCTCTGACTTTGTTCCTCTCTATAGCCAGGACATGAGTTTCTGTCTTAGGTGTTTATAAGATATGCCTATTGAGTAAGTTTCATTTCTTCCTATATAGAAACTTTTGTCAGAAAATACAATAAAAATTTTAAGTTTACCTGCTGAACAGAATGGGCCTCATAAATTCGATTGTTATATAGGGAATAAAACCCACTTTTCTGGAACAATAGACACTACAGACTTCTTTTCTACCCTTGTTAAGTTGGAAATACAATAAAATTTTACATTTCAGGTACTGTTGCCTTCCTTAGTCAAAAGTTCTGAATTTAATATAAATTCTTTCACTATTTGTATTCCATTTATTTCCTTTATTTTCTTCCCAGGCCCTGTAAGCTTAGGAGAGAGCACTTTTGCCTTCACTAATTCAAACCGGTGACTGGTGTTTACATGCTTTGTCTCTCCGTGAGAATCTGTAAGGTTACCAAACACACGGGCTCCCCCCTGGTGCCTTTCCTGAGGGACAAGAACGAATAGCAGCAGCACAGCTTCCTGGGCGCTGCAGCAGCAGACGGCAGGTGGAAGAATGTGGCTTGATTTGGGTTGAACAGCACAGCAAAACTTTTGTGCCAAAGGCAGAGCCTGCAATCACTGAAATAGATTTTTCATAGAAATGGATACGAAACTTTAAATAAAATGTGCTCTAAAGATTCTTTATAGGAAGGTGACATCATGCTATGGCTATAAAATCTGGGAACATAAAGACTTGAATTGATTTACTTGATTAAAATAAAAACTGTCCCCTCTAAGGGAGTCCTCTATTATCATTATTGGTTTTATACACCCCATAGAGACCCAAGTCTTATTTCGGAGAAAAAGACACTGGCATTGCATTTAGAACAGAGAGAGAGAGGAGCTTCCAAAGAAATCTACCAAGAGCCAAAACATTCTGGTGACTCCATGACGCAGTCTATTAAAAGGTTCAGCTCTACTTGGCTAAGTAACTCCTAAAGGTCACTATGCCCACTTTACTCTTATATTTATCATTTCCATATCAACTTTACACACATAAACCATTTTCTGGAAGGAAAGCTGCTATAGACTAAGTGTTTGGGTCCTCCCAAAATTCTTATGTGGAAACCTAATCCCAAGTGTGATGGTATTAGTAAGTGGAGCCTTTGGGAGGTGGTTAGGTCATAGGGAAGGAGGCCTTATGATAGGATTGTATTTATATAAAAGAGACCCCCGAGAGCTCCCTCGCTCCTTCCACCATGCCAGGACACAGTGAGGAGATGGCTGTCTGTGAAACAGGAAGCTGGCTCTTGCCAGACTCCAAATCTGCCTGCATCTTGATCTTGGACTTCCCGTCCTCCAGAACTATGAGAAATAAATGCTTGTTGTTTAAGCCACCTAGTCTACGATAGTTTGCTACAGCAGCCTGAACGGACTAAGGCAGAGGCATTGGAGGAAAGCTGGCACCACTAGACAACAACCTGAGCTCAACAGCCTGCCCTCAACAGGGAAATCTACACTTCTTCCCTCGCACCAGGAAACCCACGCACATGTACATTTGTCGCTGGAGCTCTCCTGTACGTTCAGAAGGAATCCGTTAAGCAGTGTTATGGCAGTCTATCAATAGAATCATGTCCTTCGCTCTTCAGCTAGGGACTTATTAACCCATTAGGTGCAGCATCTGACTTGCTAATTTACAGTCACTTTAGAAAATTCATTAAGTCACAATTTCCTTCTCTGTACCATAAGAAAAGCCAATAAAGGCCCTCGAAAGCCCAGAAATTGAAATAAAAAGAAAAATAAATGGGAAAAGAAGGTAAGAGACTTGAGTCCCTCTAAAAGACAAAAATAGGAGAATAAAGGACAATTTGGGGCATATTCCACTAGGTCTACACCTGCAATGACCTAGCTAAATGCAATCCCCTGCATCTATCGATATGCAAACTCTCTAGCACTGAGTAGATCAAGCTAAATTCTGCTGACTACAATTTTATCCTCTGACACAACCTTTGCCAATTGACAATATAGCCATATCAAAATATCAATATCCATGATACATTTTTCACAGAGTTTTTAAGTTTTTAAATCCTTGGATAAGCTCTGTCAAATCTTCCTCGATATCTTTTGAGCCACCATAACCTCATCACAACTATCTTCAAAAACATGACAAGTTTCAGAACACTTCTTCTTGAAATAGGTGTCATTTTTGTGGGTTCTCAAAAGAAAATATCAGCTTGATGATGATAAAAATATGTTAATAAAAATTAAAATAAATGTAACACTATCCCCTGTTCTGCCCAAGCTATACGCAAAACCATAACATGGGGAAAACTATATTGAGGGCATTATAATTTCAATAAAGGCACAATATCAATGGCCTCAGGCAAGCAAGTACCAGGGCAAGCAGCCTTAAAAACCTAAATGTCCCATATAAGGCTCATCATACAATAACAAGTGTGTTCTGTTTTATAAGTTAGGCATTTCAAGAGCTTCCCAAGGGAAATAAACAAGTCAAAAACAAGTTTTGTGCTTCATTCTCCATAATCACTAACACAAGCAGAAACTCAATAATGAATTTTGATTGAATGAACAATATACTAATTAATTAATGTCAGATAAGCTGGGTGTTAAACATACTAAATAATTTTTGTTTCAAGTGTCTACACAAAAACATCAGTATACTCATTAAAAATCTTATCTATTTGAATGTTTCCAAATATTACTTTCTGCAAAGAGGTATAAACACATTAAAAGAAGGCTATCTTTATCCACTGCAGAATAATCTTTTGTGTGCTGTTCGTAAAGGAAGCTATTTAAATAAATGTGAGACGGAAACTTCAAGCATATTAATGACAGCTATAAAAGTCCTCTGTGCATTTTAAAGTAAATCAGTGCATCATACCATTTTTTCCCCTGTGTTTGCTGGGCCGTGACAAGAAAGAATACAAAAGCAAAAAGTAAAGAACTGGGAAGATCAAATGGGCACATTTCTCTGAAAGTAGTCATTACTTTCTTGCTAAATGGTGACTAACATAAATTAAATCTTATAATGGAAGAAAAGCACGATGCAGAGATGAAGTGAGGAGGAGAATGACCTTTGTCAAGGCTAGAATGTGTGTTCTAAAAGGTCAGCTAAAGAAGTATCTCAAAGGGAAGTGGAAAAATGGGGAGATGTTGGTCAAAGTGTACAACATTTCAGTTATTATTCTGTGGAATGAACACATTCTGGATACCTAATGTACATCATGCTGGCTAAAGTTAACAGCACTGAACTGTACACTTGAAACAAGCTAGAGGGGTTGATCTTAAGTGTTTTCATCATATACAAAAAAAAAAATAGTAACTATGAGAAATAATGAGTATGTTAATTAGTTTGATTGGGGTCATCATTTAATAATATATACATATATCAAATCAACACATTGTATACATTAAACATACATTTTTACTTATCAATTATACCTCGATAAAGCTGAAAAATAAAGAGAATCAACAAAAATAGAGGAAAAATACAAAGAAATAGAAACCCTGAGATCCAGAAGAAATGTAAAAATAGGAGTTGCAGACGGCCTCTGATTTCAGCCCTATACCTACTACACACACACATTTCCCATCTCATTTAATGGCAGTCCTCTCCTACCTGTTACTCAGAACAAAACATTAAAATCTTACCTGACTCTTCCCTTTCTCACACCCCACAGGAATTCCTCAGCAAGTCCTATCTCATCAACCTTCAAAATTATTTAAGTTTAGAACCTGACCACTGGTCAATAACTCTACTGCTGTCATCACTGTCTACTCATTATCGTCTCCATGATAGGCTGCCAACTGTCTCCTTGTACTTTGCCAATCTACAGTCTATTCTCAATTCACCAGCCTATCTTATCTTTTTTTTTTTTTAATGAGTTCACATCATCTGGTCATTCAAAGCACTATATTACTCAAAGTAAAAACCCAAGATGTTACAGTGACCCATAAAACCCTAAATAATCTGGCAGCTACCGCTCTCTACATTGCACCCCATTCACAGTGTTCCAGAACCACTGGCCTCTTAGGTATTCTGTTATGGATGAAATTGTGTCCCCGAAAATTTCCATATTAAAGTCCTAACTTTCAGATTGTGGCTTTATTTAGAACTAAGGTGAATGCAGATGTTATTATGATGAGGTCGTACTGGAAGGGAGGGTTGGCCTGTAAACCAACATAACTGGTGTCCTTATAAAAAAAAAAAAAAAGAAATTTACACAAAGACCTGCACACAGGGAGAATGCCATGTGAACATAAAGGCACAGATCGAAGTGATGCATCATTTTTCAAGTCAAAGAACACCAAAGATCACCAGCAAACTGCCGGAAGCCAGGAGAGAGGCCTGCAATAGACGTGTGGATCCACAGGCGAGGCAGCTCCACCACACAGACCTAGAGTCCAGGTGTCTATGGGACTCGAAAGGTGTTTTAAAAAATATATTTTTTAAATCATATCTCTCATTTGTACTTAAGCATTATCCTCTTTTGCACAGTCAAATGTTTGCAGTTGTGTTCTATGTTGGGCATTCTGCTGCAAAACAATTAAAGAAAAAGAACAGAGAGAGAGAGAGAGAAAGGGGAAAAGAAAAAAAGCTTCACAGCCTCAGAAGGAACCATCCCTGCTGACATTTTGATCTCAGATTTCTAGCCTCTGAACCATGAGACTATAAATTTGTTGCTTAAGCCACTCAGTTCATGGTCCTTTGTTATGGCAGCCTTAGGAAATCTATACACATCCCTCAAACATTCTAGGCACACTCCCAGCTCTGGGACTGTTGCCCAGGTTGTTTCTTCTAGCCAGACTCCCTTGCGAAGCCAGGAATGTAAAAAGAAGTGCTGAGAATCAGAGGTCTGATCTTCTTGCAACTACTGGAATCTTTAATTCATGCAGGTGTTTTCATAGATGGCTGAAGTTTCCCACAGCTTCGTGGAGGCCAGGGAGCCCCTTCCCTCTGCAAGAGGCCTGTTGCACAGCCTCATGCATATCTAAATACCATGTTGGCTTCAATATTATTTGTCATCAAAGGAACTTACATCCTTGGGCTGCGTTGGTAAATCTTTCAGACACATCACTACTCTATTATGACACACTTATGTTAGTTAAGTTGAAGATATTCTTCATTTCCTCAGAGTTAACACAGAATTACCACACATTACAGACATGATCAGAGTCTGGGGAGAAATATTTAAATGTATAACCTCCAAATACAAGGGGAGAAATAGGAAAATCAGAAGGAAAAGATGAGCAATGAATCAAATTTGGGAATAGAAAACTATATAAACATATGTGAAACTCTGAAATAATGTCAACTTATAATCATTTTATTAAGCTTTTAATTATTAAAAGTCTTAGACATATATTAACATGTAAGAGTCAGTATTTTTGAAAATTGCATTGCCTAGTGTGCTATTTGGAGGATAGATGTGTCTTCTAAGTCCTTTTTTAATGCCAGATATCTTCAGGGTATATAAAGCCCTCTCTTGAAATGTCATTTTTTAAAAATTTTATTTCTCTTTTATTAAATTTATTGGGATGACATTGGTTAATAAAATTATATAGGTTTCAAGTGTACAATTCAATAATATCTCATATATATATTTGCATTGTGTGTTCATATAAATCTTTTGCCTTTTTTTATTTTTTAAGGTTACAGCTAAATTACAATTTAGAGAGGACTTTCATACTAACTAATTAAGAAGACTGCCCAGACATAGTAGGACCGTTTCTTATTTAACATAAATTAAAATTGTTATAACTTTATATTACACTATTTTAGAAATAAATGTAAAATAGTATAATATTAATAAGGTTGTAATATCAACAGCTAATTTTAATATAACATAATTTTTAAGAATAGAGTTCTATAATAATTACTTTTATTATTTAAATAATCACTCTTGGCTATTTTAATTGTATATATATATATTTTTATTTTTAATATGATTAAGGGAAGTCAAGAGCATATTTAATTCCTTAGAATATGATACCCAATTTACCCATGAAAAAAATTTTCATTTAAAACAAACCTACGATATGTTCTTTAACATTTCTTTCAATTAGAAGTAGTCATTTTTATCTACTCCAAACAACAGTACTGAAACAATGGATTAGATAAACAGACTGAGATGCTTTCTAATAATTTTCATTATTAAAATCCCAGGTACAGTACATATATTGTGAGCCAGGGACTATTTCTTTTATACCTCCTCTAGTTTGTTTATATATTTGCAGCACTTGACAGTTTCACAGAGTTAATAACAGTATTTTTTTTTTCTGGGTGCCTGAAAGCTGCATCATCATCACCCATGTACCACCCGATAATGTGACCTGCTGATTAACTAATATGAAAAATTCAGCAAATAAGGATGTCGAGATCTTCTCTTTCTTTCCCTTAAACCGCTCTTTTATAGTCTTGCCTGGAAAATGTAAACCGGAAAGACAGAAATGAACAACATGTCTCCTAACGATGAACATGAGTATAAGGAAAATGGGTAAATATCTTATTGATTTTTGCTTCTGTAACTAAAAAAAAGTTTTAGTTTCTGGAACCAAGTTTTGTTCTAGAACTGAAACAAAGTAATCAGTGTTGTTGTTGCATGCTGAGTAACCTCAGCCTGCCTAGGGCTATCTGTCAGAGGATCTTTTCCACTGGAGGTATGACAGTTTTTGCAATTACAGATGTTTGTCTATTTGGTTTGGTTCATGGATGGTAAGGCACTACAGTGAACTGGAAAGGAGGACAATGGTACTGGTGACAGCACTCGTTTGTATCCATACCTGAGTCATAAACATCTATAAATCATCAAAATACCAAAACCACCAAGCTGATAAATTTAACCTTAAAGTAGCAATCTCCCCACAGCTGACCGTGGATGATTAACTAGTAAGAATATGTCATCTATTCTTAGAGAAGAAAAATAGAGACCAAATGGAAAATTACTAAAATGTAGGAAAGAAAATAAGGTAAGATAGAGAAGGAGACAAAATCAGAAAGTTCTCTGTTTTCCCTACAATTTCGAAAACGTTATTAAAGACCAAATAATCTTCAGAGTAAATTACTTAGAAAACTTCCAATCTTAATAACAAAATTGTGTTAATGAACTGCTTACAAAGGGCTTTTTTTACATTCTATGTCACTTATTAATATTTTGTGGTACCTTAGGCTATTTATTAAAAAACTATAATAAATGTCAGCAAATTCAGAAATAGATTGAAAATAGTTTAGTAAAATGTAAACGAAGCTATCTCATTATTAATTCTTATTATTAATTCTTTCTTCTCAGTACATAGTAAATGACAAGTGTTAAGTTGGCAATTACAAAGAGTAGTCGACATTTTCCCTTAAATGATCCACAATGAGTGGGCGGAAGCCAGGAGATACCATTGAAAAATGAGTCTTCTCCAAATTGATACTTAATCTGATAATCCCAGGAGAAGATATTAAGGGCAACTCTAGAGAAGATTCTCCCTGGATGTAGCTGTTCCCATCAGTAGCCCCTCATAATGGCAGCTGCCCCAGGTGGCTCTTACCAGCTGCTGCAGACAGCAGTCATTGGGTCCCTAAAGCCTCATGTCATTCAGAGAAATTCTCCTTCTGTGATTGAATAGTGAGGACTCTGTCACACCTCTGCCAAAAGACAGCACCAAAAGACCTCTGGTAGGACCTCCAGGGGCCCCTGTTGAATATCAAGAAAAATTACTTAAATGTTTCAAAGCCCTCTAGATTGCACAGGGCACCTAGTCTCTGTTACACATAAAATTGCCCCCTCAGCTCCCTTCATCTCTGCACAGATTTCATTTGGTCCAGGGAAAGCTCTCACAGAGGCCCTTTCCTGCTCACACAGCAGTCCAAAGTGCATCAGCTCCCCTAGCTCTAGCTCTGTCTAATCTCAAGTCTTCTTCAAAAGACCTACCAATAACCTCCATTTTTCATTACATATCCTCTCATAAAGTACAGTAGCCACGTGCAAACCAAAGCAAAAGAATATCCTGGATAAACCACACTTTATCCAGGAATAAAATTCAACTCTTAATTTTACAGGGAAGAATCAAAAATTGATGGCAACTCCATCTTTTCAGGCTGAAATCCCCACATGGATAAAGCGAACTCTCCCCAACTGAGGGAAATTGAACACAATAGAGAAACTCTGGCAAGACCTCAAGTAACAGAAACACCACCTTGCAATAAAAGTCAGTAAGGTCAAATTCTGGCACTTAACCCTAAGACAAGACAAAACCGCTCATTCTTCTAATCATTTGCTTTTTCAGAACACATAAGAGTGACCTAAATAAATGTGATTATCTTGAAGACTCAGAGATGAAACATAGAGCTAAACATAGGTAGCTACAGCAAGTTGACTCAAATCCTTTTTGAAAGTGAATATAAATTTTTAAATAAATCAAATTTAGAAAAATGGTTGAGTATTTCCTCAAAATGCTAAACACAGAATTACATATGATCCAAAAATTCCATTCGTAAATATTTATCCATGAGAAATGAAAACATATGTCCATAGAAAAATTCATACACAAATATTCATTCCAGGCTATTATATTCATAATAACCAAAAAAAGAAAACAACCCAAATTTCCATCAACTTATGAATGGATAAACAAAAAGTGGTATAGCCATATAATGGAATATTATCCAACCACAAAAAGAAATGGACTACTGATACATGCTACACTGTATATGAACCATGAGAACATTATGCTAAGTGGAAGAAGCAAATTACAAAAGATCACCCTGTTGTATAATTGCATTCATATGAAATGTCCAGAATAGAAAAATCTATTTAGACAGGAAGTACATTAGTGGTTGCCTAGGACTGGGGAGTGGGCGATGGTCGAGGGGAAGAGAAGGGGTGACTACTAATGGGTATGAGGTTTCTTTTTAAGGGTGACAAAAATGTTCTGAAACTGATGGTGGTGATGATTGTACAAATCTATGAATACCCTAAAAAACATTGACTTATATCATTTAAATTGGTAAATTAAATGATATGTGAATTATATCTTAATAAGCTGTTAAATAGTAAAAGCAAATGAGCAGGAAGGCACAGAACTTATATCATTGAGTCCAGAGGCAAAAAGACAGTAAACTCTGACACTTAGATTAGTCCCATTGGTCATTTTGGAGTAAATGTCAAAAGCAACCTTGGCACACAAAGGAACAAAAGTTAAGCGTTTCTTTACCTTTATCTGTTTTACAGCTTTCAAAAGTACAAAAGAAAAAAAAAGTTTATTTGTATTTTCACCATATTGGAAATAAAATATATTTGATCTAAACGAGACACAAGTAGTGCTTCCATAATGTTTTAAATTAATGTTTAATTTTATCTAGATTCCTTCTCAATAACTATACCAGTAACATTTAGCATATATGCTCACAACATCTGCAACAGTTAAATATAAAAGTTCATGTCTACAAGACTTAACATTTAGTAAAAAAACATGCAATGTTAAGGGCAAAAAGTAAATGTTCTTTTTATGTACATTTGGAAAGAACAGAAATATTGTGAAGTTAGTATCATATCCATTGTGTAGTTTTGAAAAGAATATAAACTTAAAAAGCATAATATCAGGCTTTTTCATTCTGAAGTACATTACTAAAAATAACAATCCCCTTATTTAAGCCTACAAATCTATTATTGGAATCAATTTAAATGGGTCTATTTATAAGCAACTCCCCATAGTACATGCAAATATAAAAAAGATATTTCCAATAAACATAGTAAATCTCTACAAAAAATCCACTTGTGCATATATGACAAGCATAATTATGAGTTTGCAAGTGTTCCCTTCTAGAAGACATAAGAAAATATCTTTGTAATCTTAGACAGTATATTGTAGTAATAGTTATAAAATTAAAAGTTGACAAATTGGTCTATAGCCACGCCACCCTGAACATGCCCAATCTTGTCTGAGCTTGGAAACTAAGTAGGGTCAAGTCTGGTTAGTACTTGGTTGGGGGACCACCTAGGAATACCAGGTACTGTAGGTGTTTTAAAAAAATTGACAAATTGGGCTTTATAGATAATACAAATTTAAGCAACACCATTAATAACATGAATATGCAAGCTGTAGACTAGTAGAAAACATCTATAACACACAAATCTGACAAAGAACTTGAATCCAAAATACATGAGTAACTCCTACAATTTCAAACAAGAAAAACCACCTAAATTTTTACAAATGGGGCACTTTACAAAAGAAGAAATCCACAGGTCAAAATAACAAGAAACGTCGTTCAATATTATTTAGAGAAACACACATTAAAATCTCCATGAGATACCAATTCATGCACATTAGAATGACTAAAGTTAAAAAGACTGACACTAATAAGCATTCACAAGGATGTGGAGCAACTGGAATTCTCATACATTGCCGATGAGTATAAATGATGCAACCTCCTGGGAAAATCTTTGAGTGTCTTATAAAAATCGACCTATTTTATAATCTAGCAATTCTACTCCTAGGTATCTACTCAAGAGGAAAACGAAACACACGCATGTCTGCAAAAAGACTTTTATAAATATATTAAGGCAACTGTATTCATAATTACCAAAAACCAAAACCCAAAAGTTCATTTCTATGGTCTAAATGTTTGTGTTCTCTCAAAATTCATATGTTGAACTCTACCCCCCAAGGTGATGGTACTAGGAGATACAGTCACTTTTGGGAGGTTGTTAGGAGGTGATCAAACATTCATGAACGAGATTAGTGCCCTCATAATAACAATCTAAGAAAGCTCCTTCATTCACTTTTTCTGCAACGTGAGGATAAAACAAGAAGCCAGCGGTCTGCAACTTAGACGAGGGCTCTCCTCAGAATCTGACTATGCTGCTCATCACCTCGGACTTCCAGCCTCCAGAACTGTGAGCAATAAATTTCTGCAGTTAATAAGCCACCAAGCATATGATATTTTGTGACAGCAGCCCAAATGAACTGAGACATCCATCAAAGGGAATGGAAAAACAAACTATTTCATACCTTTTCATCTCTTGCCACTATGTGGTATGAACACCTTAGTATCATCATTTAATGTACTAATTTTCTCTCTGACTAGGTGTCACCATCAGGTTATCCAGTTGAATACATCTGTTTTATATCAGTGATTCTATTATTTATTTCTAGAATTTTTAACTTGTTTTCTTACATATTAATCTCTCCTTATTAGTTTAGTTTCTTGTTTCATAAGTTCTTGTTCTTTTAAGGATGCTGGTCTTTTACTTTTTATAATCCTGAACACTCTTTAAAATCATTATCAAATATGTCTCTTTTATTTATATCTTATTGTTGATTTTGTTAGTTATTTTCCTTAATATTAGCTTTTCTAATATGTTTTAATAATTTTGTACACAGATTCACTTTTTAGAAAGTGTTTACCTGTCTCTTTGTCCTCCTCGCTTCTACATGCTTCCTTTTCTAAAAGTTTATAATTGTCTTTACCAGGTCTCTCCCCAAAGCCCCCAATCCAGAACCATGCCTTATATTTGCAGTGTGGGGCTTCTATCCCATGGAATACGATAAATGTTGCAGAACAAGGTGACAGTTTAGATTTGGTTGGAAGGCTGTCTCTAATCGCTTTTCTCTCTTTGTAAGTGAACAGTTTTATATACTCCATAGAGCAAAAAGATTTTGCAGCATTTTTTTTTTTTTAGCTTTCCCTTATGAGGAGGGAAACCTCACCCTGGCCCCTCTCTTTTAAGTAAAGATTAGTACTAACTGTCCATCTCAAAAAGGTCATTTTAATCCTGTATTGGTCTAGGTCTTAGCAGTCATTAGTCCTAGTTACCACTTCGTTTTATTATTCCTTTTATGGTTTGTGAAGATGTTTACCTTGTTTAAACATACCTATATTCTTTAATTTTTATTTTATATATCAATTCTCTGTGTTTGGAGCAGGGTCATTATCAAAATTGACTTGGTTTATGCATTAGGAGGTCACTACTGGCCTCTGCTATTACTGTTTAAGTAGATAACTCATTTGGCAACCTGTCAACACAGAAATCCTTTTTTATTAAGCTTCCTGTCCCAAGTTCTTAGTACAGTGTCTAGCTTAGATTAGGTGCTTATTAAGTATTTCATGAAAGAATAACTATGAGCAAATGAGCAGACCGTTATAGTTAGAGCCAAGTTTTGAGATAAAATGGTTGACATTTTAAGAAAGAATCATCACCATTAAAGAAATTTGGCACATATTGGACCTATAAAATTAATATGGGTCCTTGTTTACTTCCTATAGGAAAATCCAAACCTATCACAACATATAAGATCTATCGCAATAAAACTCTGCTTCTTTCCATCATCACCTTCACACAACACATCCATATGCTTCAGTTCTAAAATGGAGTCTCTCAATGCTCTGTCCCTCTATAAAAATCATCTCCTCTGCCTAGAGTATCTTTGGGGGAGGGTGAATAGGTGAAAGAGATTAAGAGGTACAAACTTTCAGTGATAAAATAAATAAGTCATGGGAATATATTGTACAGAATAGGGAACATAGCCAATGATAATGTAATAACTTTGGATGGTGACAGAGAGTAACTAGATTTATTGTAGAGATCATTTTACAATACATATATAAATACTGAATCACTATCATGTACACCTGAAACTAATAGGCTATTTTACATCAATTATATATCAATTAAAAAGCAAATAAATAAAATAGAAAACCCCCAAAAAATGTTTCAAAAAACATATGATATCAAGTTATGTTAGAGATTACTTATGATAACGCGCATAATAATATAGTAGGAAGTAAAGTATCTTCTCTTATTACTGACTGTTAACAGCGTAATGAAAATGAACAAACAAACGAACAAACAAATAAATGTGTTTAAATAGAGTTATTCTAATACAAAGATGAGCACACTGCAAACTAAATGTTCAATCCTTACTGCAGTTTTTGCTGGTAAAATGCTTGTTTTTTTTCAATCATCTCTCATTGTTCATTTAAACTTTAACTCAGTGAGTTCTCTCATTCCACAAGGGGTGTGAATTAAGATTTAAACGACAATCTATTTCAACATCTATTTCAATGCAGTCACACAAGAGATGAAACAAACACAAATTCTTCATACTTTTTCAAGTAAAGGACATAGATGACGCTGTCCTCTTGGGAAAAAGTATTAGAGATTTTAAAGTTGAAAAAAAATTCTGAGGAGAAAGAATAAAATACTGCAAAAGAAAAATTAGAAAAATGTGGGCATCTGTCATTCATGTCTCCCTGCAAAATGAGAGCTCAAGACCTGGCTTTTCCTCCTTCAGCTTTATCTCATTCACTTGCATATCATCCAGAAAACATATGGAGCAATTAAACCCTGGGCTACTTACTATAGCCACAAAGGTTCTGGATAGCCTGATACTGGAGGTATCAGAAGAAAAAAAAAAAAATGCACAGTGGGTACATTTTTTCAGGTATTATTTAGTCTAGAAGCCACTCTTTTCCTGTCAAAAATCCAAGGCTTTCTCTAACAACCTCTTACTGTCAGAGAAAAGGAGAGGGCGCACAAAGCTAAGAGAGGATTTTTAAGGAGCAGAACCATGTCAGGTAACTGGTGGTAGGGATGGAATTTGCAGGGACTGAGGAGAATAAACCTTTGGAAACAAATTAGGAGCACAGATAGTTAAAGCTATGTGGATAATAAAGTCTTTAGAATAATTAACAGTAGAATATTATATACAGGGAAAATAAGAATACTGTTCTGTCAGCATAAACACCCTAACGGAAAAACGTAAAACGCAAAAGAGTGAATAATACCAGATTCTGATGCCAGACTTACACCAGAGCGCCACCCTCGGTGAGGCCCACGCTATAGTGAACCTGGCCACCTTTAGAATTTTTGCTCATAGTCATGACAGAATGACAGTTAGAGAACTTCTCCCATTTTCTAATAAACCCATAACTTCCTGGATACACATAAAACTGGTATATGAGAGAGCACATGCACTAAAAATGGCTCACATCAAATTTCTCACTAATTTGAAGGTGGCAGGAAGGTGAGCCTGAGTATTTAGTTAAGTTTACAAAAAAGAAAAAGAAAAGAAAAAGAAAAGAAAAGAAAAGAAAAAGAAAAATGTGTGTGTTTGTAACTGTGCTTTTTTTTTATTGATCCAATTAAGTTTGTGAAGTATATTTCATAGCAAATGTTTAGTAAACTATACTGTCTACGGTACTTCTAGTATGACCTTAACTGTTTATAAATGTCTTTATAAATGTCATAAGTTTTACAAAGTTTTTCTAAAACTTTGACATAGTTTTAGAAAAGTAACTCAACCAGGAGGTCAACCCAATACACACCTCTGAAGCAGACAAGCAGAACACCCTCAAGAAAGATGCCCAAGTGAGCCTCACCCCTGTGTGATTCATGCCGTAAGAGAAAAGACCCAAAACAGGTCCTTGGAAGACACTCTGATGCCTTTGTTTTCCACCTGATATTCACCCAGTATACCCTGCACTCTGACTTCTTCAATTCATACCCCCTAAAGCCTGAAATATTTTAGACAATTTATATTTGCTCTATGCTTTACAATCACATACTATGACCAGGATCTTAAGATGAAATTACTTATTGTTGCTATAAAAAATAAAATTATACACACACACACACACACACACACACACACACACACACACATATACATATATTCCACAGAATGGTTGCTACATAGCTACATATCTGGTTTAACATAAGCTTTTTTGTATCTTCTTTAAGACAACAAGGAATGGAACTCAGCGAGAACTCATGCTTATAACAGGAACCTGGGTCCAGTTACCATATCTATGAATCCCAAGTATCTGTACTCCCAATAGTAGGTAATAATAAAAACCTACTGCCTACTTTGTTTTTTCATCTAAACCACAAAAATATTATATTGCTGCAGTTACAGACGGTACTTCAGGTTATAGCTAAATGTCTCTATGTGTTTCTAGCACTGTATTAAAACAAGTTAAGCAGACTCAGGGGATTTGAGTGACTATTAGTTAAATCTTTGTGTTTCTTTTTGCCTTGGTCTTCACTGTGGAACATCAGTCATAATATGAACCTCCTCTGCCTTTCAGGCATGTATGCTCAGGCTCTTTTGGCTTAGATGTCCTGGCACATACTTGTAATTAACTAAATAAAATGGGCCTAGTAAATATTTGTCCCATCTGAGATTAGAGTAAGATGGAGTACAGGGTTGATGGCTGTGGTGAGCAAAAAGTTTCAATCAAATTCCTCTCTAATAGGGTTTAAGATAGGATTAACATCTATTTATGGGCCAAATTTTTTTTTATATTAGGAAACTGAAAGTAGTTACTTTTTTATGTTTTGAGTCACAGTTTCACTTAAAGTTTATCCAACTTCATTTGTAAGTTCTTTATTATAATGGTAACATTAAATCAATAATTATCAAAGAGCTTATGAAATAGACATGGTTTAATTATGTTAATAAGGTTACATACTACAAAATTCCAAATTTACTTATGCATGTTTTTTTCTGTTAAAATATCTTATTTTTTTGACATTTATTTAACTTTGCTATGTACAAAGTACTATTCTAAACACTCATACATAATATCTCATTTAAATCTCACAACTCCTTAAATAGACTCTATCATTATCTCTCATTATTTCTGTGTTACTGGCGGAAAACTGAGGCACAAGAACATTAAACGATCTGCCAAGACCACCCAGCCTGGCATTAGAGACCTGGGCTTCTAACAGGTCGTCCAGCTCACCGTTATCACTCAACCTACACATACCCTTTCTATACTGTCTAAGTAACCACTATGTAAGGAGTAACTCTCAAAAGAAGATAGCCTTTATTACTTTTATTTTTTGTTGTAAGGAAATCCTGCTTCTCTTCACAGTAAACAAAAAACTACGGAGAAACTGATTACCACAAAAGACATCCCAACATAGGCCGAAAAGACGCTTCAGAAGCCACCTTATCTTAGTCTCATCTACTAAAGTCTTATAGGCTGTAATTCCTGAAGCTTGATATCCCTCTCCCCAGTCTTTCATAAAACCAGAATTTGTAACAGTGACTCAGAGCAATCATTCCTGACCAAGGTCATTTTTTGTCCCCTCTACCCTCTGAGGCTATTTGGCGATATCCAAAAGCTTTTGATTGTCACACTTGGTGGCTCTGCTAGGTAGAGGCCAGGGATACTGCTAAACATCCTACAATGCACAAAATAGTTCTCCAAAACAAAGAAGTATTCAGTCTAAAATGTCATTGCCACAAATATTCATGGCAGTGGCAGAGTCTATTTTAAGTGTTATGGCTTCTCTGGATTAAATGTAGTACACAGTACTAATGAAGTATATCTTATCTGTTTCTCATTCTTCCAGCCATCTCATGTACTTTTATGATGAGTGACATAACTTTGGGGCCTAAAGAACTTTGAAAACTCCTCAGGAAAAAAAGCCTGCTGTCACATTATTATTGTCACATTATTATTGATTTATCTAAGAAGGAATATTTTGACAAGGAGAGGCTGTCAAATTAAGAGAAAAACAAATTCCATTTGCCACTTGTCAAAAAAAAAAAATGCACAGAGATTTAGAAGCCGTCAAAGATGTAGAATTGTCACATTCACCTAGGAGGTTCTAAAGGGGGAAAAAAAGAATTACAGGAAATAGTTTGACTCACACTGTGATACTGAAAGTTACTGACAGGGAAGGTATGAAAACAAACTACAACCATCTACTCAAAGAAGGTTACAAAAAGAATTTTGTCCCTGCAGAAACAAGACTATTGTATTTAAAAAAAAAAAAAAAAAAAAAAAAAGGCAGTCCTTTCTCTAAAATATAACAGGTAGAAGTATCTTTGATGACAAAAATATTTCTTAGGGATTTCCCATTTTTTGTACTATTTTCAAGTATGAAAGGAGTCAGAGAAGTGGAAGTAAATCAAAACAATTTCTGTGAAATGCTATAAATCAAAAATAAAATGCTGCTATTAAAACATCAGCTGCATGATAGGTGCTTTGCATCATTTTCTTTACTGAAACTACCTAACATCTAATATGTTCGCCAATTCACATTTTGCTGGAATTGCAAATAAAGAAAATTGACACACACAAGAGAAGCAACATTTATTACCTCCTTAGTTTTATGATCCAGCCAGTGGTGCTACCACTACCATCCTCAAAACACAACTCTAAATTCTGTGTTCCATGTAATGTGCTAACTTCAAAAAAAAGGAAGGTAGAAATTTCTTGGCTAGTGAATCGAGGGTCAATGTGATAATGAAAAATTACATGCGAGTATGTGCATGGCAATAGTCGATTTCATATAATAGAAGTGGAGTACTATCTATACTATATTCAATCTAGAATATGTACCTTACAGAAGCAACAGTGCTGCCTAGAAATCCTAACCAACATGTCACGAGGGCATTTTTCAGACTTCAGAAACAGAAAAAAAATACAGGAAAATGAGTAAAACAGACCATATTGAATGTATAGTCTTTTCCATACATAAGAATAAGAAAAATATATAGTTTTCTACAGAGGGATTGCATTACTAAAATTAGCACAAATAAAATGTTCAGAAACATTATCTTCAAAAGGCAAAAATTTTCAGAGCTTGAAGGATAATTCTAGAAAGCCAAAAATGTGCAAAATGAGAAACATAATTGTGATGACTAATTTTATGTGTCAACTTGGCTGATACCCACATATTTGGTTAGATCCTTCTCTGGATGTTGCTGTAAAGGTATTTTTTAGATGAGATCAGCATTTAAATCAGTAGACTTTGAGTAAAGCATATTACCCTCTGTAATGTGGGTAAGCCTCACCCAATCATTTGAAGGCCTTGAGAGAAAAAAAGACTGATTCCTCTCAAGAGAGAGGAAATTCTGCCTACAGTCTGCCTTTGAACTTAAGCTGCAAGATCATTTCTACCCTGGGTCTCCAGTTCTACCAAACTGCCCTGCAGATTTTGACTTGAGAGCCTCCACAATCCATGAGACAACACCCTAAAATAAATCAATCTCTCAATCTTTCTCTCTCTCCATACACCCTCTATTGATTCTATTTCTCTTGAGAACCATAACTAAATACAATAATAACCTCACTTTGACATCATTAAAGGAAAAACAAAGAACACAACTCTATCTAAATTAAGAAATTCAAAGCATTTATGGATTATCTATTTGGTTCTTTTTCAAATCTGTTAGGTTTTTTTTTTTTTTTTACAGTTCCCTAAAGATGTTTTCAATCTTGTCTGTTATTTAAACATAATTGTTAATTTTTCTTTCTTTAATAATCACTCAATTTCTAATTATCTAATCAACCTAAAGAATTTGTTCCTGTTTTGTTTTTCTCCTGCAGGTTCTAACACATGATGTGCTTTGTAACTTGTATGGTTAGTCACTATTAACAATAAACTATTCATTTTTTATGAAAAATTATTTGTGAGAATTCTTTGAAACTAGAATAAAGTTGTGTTATTCAGAGAGAATTTCTTTTAGTTTCTGGCAGGAAATTTTAAACTGCCATATTTCATTGAATAAAAAATGTTGCTGATAGTAGAATGTATTTTGATTTAATAGATGTTTAAATGTGAGGGGAAAATAGCTGCATCATAGAATCAATGAAATTCAATAAATTTATGGCTTGAAGTTTTATGGACAATAAAAAATATGATTTTGGCTTCCAAATCTATGCTGGTTTGAAGTTATAACTTCTCAATAAAAATTTCTACCCCCACTCTCAAAGCCAAGGCTAAATTCCCATAGTCCTAAGGAATATGAGGAAATTTTCTTTTTCATCCTCAGAAAGATGGTATATACTATTAGGATTCCAGTTTTGCAGGGGTCTGCTTTCAGACCCCCCAACTGGAGAGAACTTCTACTTAGAAGACAGCTGGGCTATAATTCAAGATGAGAGGAAGCTCATGAACTTGCCTCCCAACTTCCTGAAAAATGTTTTAAAAATAAATAAATCATTACGGTAAAGAAAACTAGGAGGATCATGGGCAGGCTAGAGATTTTAAAACATTTTTGGAAGGCAGAGAGTAAAAGCAAGGGTGTTTACTGATTTGCAAAACAAAAAACTAAGAAAACAGGCAAGTTTACCCTTGTGGGCCACCAAGGGTTCCCTTGACAATCCCTGTCCTCTTGGCCAGTTAAAACACATGCCCTTCCAGCACCTTGCAAGCCTAAGGCTTCCCCAAAAACCTCGACACCAACGTGCTCACCTTCTTCTTTGCCTTGGAGAAGATCCTCTCTGCGGAGCTTGGGGAACAGAAAGAAAAGTGCACGCCATATGATCGCCATCACACATATTTCTTCCTGATTTGGCCCCCGACCTGCTGCCTCTCTGCTCCCAGTGGCATATTTTCTAGTTTCCTATCCAACAGAATAAATGGGTGGACTCGCACTGGATAATCACCTTCTACACCGGCATCTTCCTCACGTGTGTGCCACTGGGACAGAAGGGTTTCCTGGGCCTTCTCTTCAAGGTCAGGTTCCTGGAAAGCAACTGGTCTGTGTGGGTGACACAGATGGACCTGTCCCCAAGCACATTGATCACAGTGGGAAAGGAACACTTTATCTGCGACTTGTCCTCTAGAAGTAATGATCACAATGTGGTTCTGTCAAACATGAGTGAAAAAGCTAAAATTAGGTCTTTAAAAGTCACTGTTAATTAAAATGCTTTGATTAAGATTTAGTATATCTTTTATGTCATGTTATTTCACTTTTAATATTCTTTTTTGCCCTTTGACTTTGGCCCCCTATTTTTTTTTAAAAGAAGTGTAGTGAAAAAATAAATTATATTATGTTAAAAGGTAATCACAAAATAACTGAGAATTCTAATATAAAAATCCATATTAACTTGCTGCTGTTAGAAATGAGTATTTCCTTTACATTATACAGGTAGAAGCCAGAGATTATGATTTAATGTAGACTGTAAACGTATATTAGGGTAGTTATGAAAACTCGATCAACAATAATGCCAAAGCTCACAGTTGTCAGAAAACTTGTTTTCTTAGTGGATCAGCCCTGGGTAACCAAGAGACACTAGGACTATGAATCTAGTTAATAGGTGGGTGGGTGTTGGAAGAGAAAGGAGGTTTCTGAAAAATACTGACTCTGGATGGGATATTAGATAATACAGAGAAAGACATGAATAATAGACATTCATCAGGGCAGTAGACATCCAAGAGACATCAGTACTATAAATCTAGTTTAAAAGGTCAGAAGTGGGGGTGCGGGAGGAATTCTTACAGATATCTAAAGTCTAAAGAATAACCCAAGCAGGAAAGAGAGAGTGATAGTGAGTTCCCAATTATTCTCAGTGTTCTGGGACCCAGAAGAATATAATATCATGAATCAAGTCATGGAGTTCTGACGTTAAGAAGCTGGCCTTAGAAACGAAGTGAAAATCTGGGCATCTGATGAAAGGGACTGAGGCGAAAAAGAGCATACATATGCTCTGAGGCAGAAGCTCTTTATGTCCTCCCACAGACAACAAAGGCCAAACCCTGGGTTGACTGACCTCATAGGTAAGGACAGATAGGTCTACCTAACTAGAGTACGTAAGTACACAGCTGCAAAAACAAGAAGATTCTGTCAGCCTGTTTCTCTTGCATTTAGAGGAGGCATTCATTTCAGGTGAAAATCAAAATAAAATTTTATATTCCTCAAACTGACATATGCATTAGTAGACATTAAAGTAATGTAAGTGTTTTAACATATCAGGAAAACAAATAACTTGAGATAACAAAATATTGAAGATAAAAACACAAATTCAAACATTCCTTATTTGGGTGATTTTGTAGATTAAATGGATATGCTGAGCTATAAAACTGCTGGAATTCAGCTCCTTAATACTTTTACCGAGAAATGTAGCTTCACTTCTTTCAGCCAAAATGTTTTAAATAAGATTTAGCTTAAGGTAATGACCAACTGACTTCATTATGTAATTTTTTAAACCTAATCTTGCCTAGAAAAATGATAGACTCTCACATTAACCTTCGATTTACTGGAATTTCTATGTAATGAACAATTCTAAGCTGGTAAGATCAAGCAACGCAATTTTTATTATCTTACATTCAATGGATTTCTTTGCCAATGCTCTACCTGTGCTATTTGCTGACAAGTCATTCCTCAGGCTTAGCCCACATGTGGGAATCAGGCAGAAGTATCAACTACAGCTCTCTTCACACTTACTGGAATAATAACATGTAGAAGAAGAAAAAGTAGACCATATTTCCTATCTGCTCTGTCATCAAATTTAAGGAAACCAAAAGTATTGATTAACCTGTATTTTAATCCTGGCTGCACACTGGAATCACGTGCCTCATTCAAATTTAAATAATAATTTCAAAATGTGTTAAGGACAAAAGAATTTTCCTAAAGCGTCCCAGGTGATTCACCTTTGCTTCCGGTATTGAAATCTCTGGGTTAAAAAGCCATGTTTAGGATTCAGAGTTTGGGATTCAAATCTGTATTCATGTTCTTAAAATTTCTTTGACTTTAAGCAAGTCACTTCACCTACCTAAGTCTGCTTTCTCATCTCTAAAAAGTATCTACCTCTCTGGGTTGATATAGGGGTTAAATGAGATCGTTTATTTAGGTTCTAAAGCCTGAAACACTGTAGTCTCTCAATAAATGATAGTTGTGTTTTGTTTTTAGGTGGAACCTAAAGACTCATATTAATTATAGCATTAGTCTACTTTTTTATGATACTCAGTAGTAGGATCTAGGACTCTTGCAACAAAAGATAGATTAGCAGGAGGAAAGCATACAGATTTATTTAATATAAGTTTTATGTAACATGAAACCCTACATAATGAAATGAAGATCCGAAGAAACAGTTAGCCTTGGGTGTTTTTATGCTTTGTTTGATGAAGAGTGAAAAGCCATGGAAAGATACAGCAGGACAAAGAGTATGAGCTAAGTGTAGTAAACAGAGAAACTTAGCAAGTCCTGTTCATTCCAACTTCTCTCTGTATACTTCCAAGAGACGGATCCTCTTTTCCTCTAGGTTTAGGGAGGGCACCTCTTATATGAGGGTCTTATTACCTGCTTCAGGTGAAGGTCAAAAAGTCCTTCCTTCACATGCCATTTTGTAAATCCCTTCAGCTTGACATAGTCAATATACCAAGGTGCCATATTTTGGGTAGAGTCCTAAACCCCACCACTCCTAAACAAATTAATATTCTCATTTCAATTGACCTTTTTGGTAAAAATAAATGTACATGCTAAGAAAGTGGGCAGGAGGTTCCTGAAGAGAAACCATATTACAATATACACATTTATGTTTACTAGACTTTCATTATTTATCAAAGATGAAGCAGAAGTTAAAAAGAAAATCTAGAGACCTAAAAAAGAATTCAATGCGTGCCTCCAGAGAAAAGAGCATTTATCATACCAGATAACAGATTTTTCGATTGTCTTTTTTAATGAAACTATCATCTGTCCAGTTATAATGAATAACTATATATTTTAGACTCCAATTGGTATAGGAAAGGCATATATGCTTGGTAAAAAATAATCTACTAGTCATGAGTATTTACCATGTCCTGGCTATAAGTTAGTACATATTTCCAGGGGAATGGGGAACTTAGAGTGATTATTGGTCCTCTTTTAGGTAATTTTAACAAAAATCATCAACAAATAAGATGAGAACTCTCCGACATCAATTTCCATAAAATGAAAATCTATACAGAGATAATAGGCAGCAGATTTCCTTTTGTGGTTTTGACGCTGAGTATTTTAATTCCTTTTGGCCATATAGAGAGATCACTACTGTGACCCACAGGCTGAAATGGAAAACTGGGCTATGGATGAATTGATGTTCAAATCCCTTAGGAGGATGCTGCAATTTGTGTAATATATGTTGGCAGAACACACCAAAGAAACATTCTCTCTGCAGTCTGTGTTTGGACAAATGTCATTAAATATCTACTGTGCCCCAGCCACAGTAGCTAATGTGTGTCATCTGTACATAGGACATTCTTTCTTATGTAGGAATGTCCACTGCATTGTCTCACTTAATACCTAAACAAACCGTCATATAGGACAAAAAGTTGTCACACACTTTGTCCCACTGATAGCTGTGACACTGAGAGATTCAAGCTAATAACACTTAAACTTGGAATTCTCCTGACTGTCTGTTTAGCATTCTTGCCATTGCAGAAACGATAAGAAAGTTTGCCATTGTTGGGTTAATAATCTAAGAGTAAATTCCAGGTTTACGTTCAGGGAGAATCACCCACCGCCAAAGTGATTCCATTTTAAACTTGAAAGGGTATACATTCTTATATAACACACCATTGTTTTCCTGTGAACTGGTGAAGAAATCCCTCTGTATTTCACATGAGATAATTATGTAAAAATTGAAAAAATACAAACCAAAGCCTTAACAGTAACTAATTACCATCCCAATTAGTAGAAATAAACTCTATTCTGAATAATTTTTTTCATGTTTGTCTTCTTTTTCATAGCTTTGGTAATTTATGAACCAAAACAATTATCTTCATTTCGTTCTTGCTACTTATCATTGTAAAAGTCCTCTTAACATGGGCAAAGCTAATAGTTACATGGATAATTTAAAAAGTTATTTTTTAAAAAGGAATCAAAAACTGACACATTCTATTTTTTTTAATTTTACCTGTGAATATACATTTGCTAAAAACACTGATATAGAACCAAGGCCTTTACGTATGAATCTGTTGATTGAAATCCTAAAATGCCTTCTTGCAGTAACCCCTGAGTCACAGTATGCTTTTTTTTTTTTTGAAATAATAGTGAAAACCTTAATACTCCTATAATAATGAATTTGAATGCAAAACCTATTGGAAATTTAAGATCTTCCCCAATCTTTCATAGTTGTCTTGCCCATACATAATTCAACAGGAGTATTTTTAATTTACCTTTATATCTTTCCAAAAGATTCAATTTAGTCTTCGAAGAAACAATATCCTCTTTTTATCTACATTCAATGTCAGTTTTAATAATATTTACTTATATAATTATAAAAATACATACAACTGTTATAAATAGGTTTGAGAACCAACAACTCATTCTTGGTGAGAAAATAACTCAACTGGTATAGGAAAGACATGCAGGCTTGGTAAAGAATAATCTACTAGTTGTGGGCATTTAGCATGACTTGGCCATAAGTTAGTATATGTTTCCAAGGGAATGCAGAACTTAGATTTCAGTGAGGCAATCTAACACAGCTGAATTTAAAGAATATTAATTTTATTTTACTAATATCTTAAAGTCAATTAAATGATCACCTGCCTCTCTGAACTTGATTATGAACTCCATGGGGTCTGAGCTCCTTAAGAAACTAACAGTTAGTTGAGACCTCACAAATCAAGCCAAAATATCCAGACTAATTTTAGTAAAGTTTATCTAAAAAGTGAAATAATCATTAAGTTATTCAGGTAGTGAGTCTACATGACTGCAAAGCTGCAGGTCCCTATTTTCAAAACCATTTTACATCTCTGTTATTAAACCACAAATAATGTTATGTTTAAATATGCTTTAAAAATGTATGTAATAATAAGGTTCAACTAACTGAAAGTAGGTTGAACCCAATGCAGGTTTGTAAACAATCTGGAAAACTTTTTGGACCATTACCAAGGGAACCACCAGAACAGTGTTTAATGAGTAAACCACATTTTTATTTTTAAATTAGCAGTGATACATTAACTAAGGTAAAAGACCATTGAAATGAAACTGCAAGGAAGCTGGAGATTGTGGAGATAAAAAGTTACTAAAGAACTTACCCAGAACAATCAACTCACCTGTTTCTTTCTCTTTCTATTGTATCAAAGAGAAAAAAAAGATGAATAAAGCTTCTCAGGAAGGTGGCAGAGAACTTCCAACAGCTGATGGAGACTGCTAAAATACTCGAGAAGGCCTTGCCTCTGCCACCTAACAGCCTGGAAGAGTCAGTAAGCCCTGTATGTCTATACATGGAAAGAAATTGCTAGCTATTGGCCCTGGAAAGTTAGTACCTAAAATCAAGACATTTTTTAGAATGTCTTGCTCTACTTGTTTTACTCTACTCTGAGTAGAAGTAGCATGAGACAAAAATGAAAGAGACATAAAAAGCAGAATGATTTCTCATTAATTTTCAACTAGCGTTCACATTTCTTTAAATCTTACATTTTATTATATATCAGATTTTTAAACTTTATGTTGGTATCAACCAAATATTGATTATTTTAACTAGTCCTATTTCATGGTGAAATTCTGAGTAAAAATGTGGGCTCTTCTCAGCATCACAGATAGTCAGGAGTCTGACACTTCGAAGCCATAACTGAGCCATGACCATTATCCAGTCAAAAGATTATCCTAATTCCAGATGAAATTATGGAAGTGAACAGCTTCTGGAATTGAAAGCTTGCAAGTCAAGATAAAAGTATGAAAGAAGCACCATACAGATCTTTTAATGACTTGCTTAAATTTTTACTTTCTACACACATATTTGGCATCATCTGGCTAGTCATGTGATATCAATAACAACTATTATCACAGAGATAAAAAGAGGCCATTTAATGAAAGACAAATGAACTTGTAAGTACATATCTAACAGTAAATATCACAAAACAATTTAAGCAACTCTTACTTAAGACAAATAGTCAACACCTCTATTAATAAAAGAGCCATTTTTAAAAGAAACTGTTACCATCAGCTTTCTTTCTCATAGAGGCACATATTTCTCATAGAGGCACATCTGAGAAAAGAGGTTTAGAGTGAAAAATGACATTGAATTATTATCAAAAGAATATCAACTCTATTTGGACATGTGAAATGGACATCATGAGATGTGTAGATACCTCCAGCAGGAGGAACTGCATTCTATCCTAAAGCGGCTCTTCAGAAACTTTTTCTAGTTTACTAAACAAAATAATTTCTCACTAGGAATACACTCTTTGATCCTAATTCTACTTGTTGGATCTAAATGGAATACACAGATCTTTCTAAATATCCATTTTACATTCACCTCCCTAGCCATACAGACACATACATAGACACATTTCATTTCATCAAATTACATATTTCCAATGCCCGCTACAGGTCTTCTATGGCATGGTACTATCTTCCCAGTCACTCCCTTTAAATGTCCTCAACTTACGTATGTTTCCTCCTAAGCTGTGGTTCTTAGGCTAAAAGCAACCAGGAAGGCGTGATCTGACGCTCAGAAAAGAGAAGAACAATGCCTCCTTCATTCACTGAACTATATGTCTATTAATTTAGCCAAAGTTACTAGCCTCTGTTACAATCATATAAGACAGATGATTCAGATCCAATGTATTCTCAACTAAGATCTCAGTTTCTTACAGTAGCAAGCTCTATTCCATATCTGTCCCCACCCTCTTAGTGTTTGAGACTGTAAGTGGAGGGTCTTACCTTCATCCTCAACAAAATTAATCTTATTAGATTTAACACGACATTGAAGTCTGATCGTTTTTAAGTGGTTCCCAATGTCACTGTGCATAACAGGGTCACTTTCTTTCCAGGCTACACATCATATTTTTAAGTGTTTCTAAATATACATTAAATGCATTAATTTTAAAACTATTGTAAAGGTATAAGAACAAAGCTATACCTTAAATAAATAGAATTTTTTTCTTCTTGTTGACAATAGTTTATTAATAAGCATAATATAGAGCCAGACATTTTATTATTAAGCTACCTAGGGGTGCTGGCACCTAGCTTATATTTCTATAACTAATCTGCAAATATTTCAGAGATAACTTGCCAAATGTCTTAATGAAGTCAATATCCTAAGTGTACATATTTTGTTCTGATCTATTAGCGTAGTTGTCACATCAAAAAAAATAATGAGGTAAGTACATCAATTGGTATTCATGAACTCACAAGTAATTACCATTTTCTCACCAGGAGAGATTGGAATACAATTAGCAGGATACTGAATACCCGAAATGAAATAGGAGGTGGTGTTTATAAGTGAAAAATGAAAAAGAAGTAAATAGGAGTAATGAAAGGTAACCTCATCTGCTTTGCCATTTCACTTCTGTTAGCCCTGTTTACCTACCCACTTCTTTATGGACAAACATGCATAAAGGACGTTCTATCCTGAAATGCTAACTACATCCAAAGCTCAGTAAGAATGTTAAAACTTTTCATGAATCAATAATGTGTATGAATTGTGAAATAATTTTTAACGAGGATATTGTCAACATAAAATTTCTACCAGTTTCACCATTATACATGCACACGATATACACACGTTCAGATCATTCTCTTATCTTTAAATGCAAAGAATAAAAAAGTCAGGGCTAATCCTTTCAGAACTTTAATCAAATAACACGATATCTTTTTAGTAATAGAGTAACACTCATGTAGTAAAAGTAATAAAGCTTTTCATTGGGGAGTTTATCTTTCCTTTTTTAAAACCTAAGCCAATAAAAATGAAATAATAAAAAACAAACTTTTAATGGCCTATAGATAATGACACCCCTGCTAAGAGACCAGTTTAGTATCCTGCAGTTTAAACAGCTGCCATTTGTCAGATAATTGCTTATGTTATTTCCCATCTTTGCATTAAAGCAGAATGCTATATTTGCATTTTTGACCCACTTTGTTTTAGTAAGCAAAGTTGGCATATAAAAATTATTGAAATACCTTATCCAATTTTCTTCATTAGTTGAGAGGCTGGAAAAGAAGTCCAAAGAAAACTCATCATGCAAAAAGATGTTGCACATATAACCTAAATTTTATCTTAACTCTGTAAAAAATCACTCATCTCCTTCAGTGTGCAGGGACAATTACCTTCATCCTCCATTTTCATCTCAAGATTCCATATTCACTTTTAGTTTGCAAAGCTAATCATTCTGCCTCCAATAATTTTCAATTTTACACCTTTTTAAGCATCCTTTGGCCCAGCAGATCATTCCTCAAAGATTCATTCCATGCATGTAGAACTCAAGGAGAGAGAATATGTTTTCTGTCGAAGTTTGCAAACCCTCCATTCATGTGGCATGCATATATGGCACATAGTACCATGTCCTATTTCATCTTACACTGCACCCTCTGTTGGTTATAATTCTATGCACGCATCTTTTGGTGTTATTCTAAGCCAACGATATGTCAAAGTGCAAGGACAAGTTACACAAGTAAGGAAGACTTGACTAGCTTCCCCCATACTCCTGGCCATCTTTATGGAATCATAGCTAAGATCACCTTTTCATGGAAATTAGGGCACTTTTTTCTCATCACTTTTTACTTAAATTATGATTACATTTAATCATTAAATAATGAAAAATAACAACATAGAATTGAGTATGTCATTTCTCTCATCTCTGATAAAATCATTTCTTCCTCACAGGCAGAAAACTAGGATTAAAAAGTCCCATTTCCCAGCGATTACTATACTTTCATAAAACTCATCTTAAGAGCAAATATCTGTCTTTTCCTGCAAGACACAGGCAGAGCCACTAGAAGATGCCACCTCGGTGTCTGATGCTACTCTAAAGACACACTATGACCTAGAAAGCTGCCAAGCCACATACCAGAGAAAGCGATATAAAAAGGTAATATTCAGAAGATTAGTTCTCAATTGTGCCTTCAACTAATTTTTACATCAAGCTTACCTGCAATCACCCTATTTCAACCCTCGTTTTGTGCCCTGCCCTGCCAGCGAGGAAACTCATTTTATTGAACACTCAGCTCTCTGCTTATCTGCTTCACTTTCCATTTTATTACTGTCCCAGTATTTTCTTGGGGCAGCAATTTCCTGGACGGGTCAGGCTGTTTGATAACTGAGCCATTCTATGACTGGAATCCTTTCACTCCTCTTCATCTAGCCAACATGAACTCGTTCTTCCAAAATTGGAGTTTAAACCTCACATTTTTCAAAGCCTTTCCTGACCTTCCTTTCTGAGTAAACGCCCTCCACTCTGATCCTCCCGCAGAGTGGCATGCTTCAACTACAGTACCTCTCTTCCTGTACCGTAATTACACATTCATTCATCACTGGATTGTGGCTCCTTGTGGAAAAATGACAAAGTTTATCCACCTATCCTTGATCCCTTAAAATCATTCAAACATCTGTTAAATTAATTGAAAATGTATTTTAAACACCCCCATATGCATGACTTCATGAAACAACCCTAACTAGGTAAAAGTCAGAACCCTGAGACTTATCTCCTTCCTGGCTCTGGACATAGTGAGTTAGACCGGTTTTTAGAACTTATACTTTTCTCTTTTCAAGAGGGTATACAATTAGTACCCTCTTAAATACAAAAAAAGAGAAAACAATATATTCTATGGGACTATCATTTGAACTCATCTTTCTTTTCAGAACAAATATTTTTAACTATGTATGTATTTATAAGTGTATTTATAAATATATTTACATATATAGCTATACATATACATGTATATATAAACTATTAGAACTATTATATATATAATATATACATATATACACATATATGTGTGTGTGTGCATATATATATATAAACTATTAGGATTTAGAATAACCATTATGACAAAATAAAACACCTCAGAGAATTAACAAGCTATCAAACATAAGTTTATTTTTTAATGAAAAACTGACCTGGATAATTTCCTTTCTCAGCACGATTCAGGCATTTGCAGCTCACAAATTTTGGGGGGAGTGTTGCAGACTTTATCCACTCATGAAATGTTTCCAATCACTCTCTGCTATTCATCCCAAGATATCTTTTCATCTATTCTATTTAGTCTGTCATAGAAAAAGGCAAAAAAAAAAAACAATAAATAGAGAAGTATTTCCCCACCTCTTTATAGTAAAGCACATTTTATGGAATCTAAAAATTAGAAGACATTTTCTCAAATGACTTATCCGAGTCTAGCCCATCCAATCCTCTGAGGGTTTGAAAGTCACCAATCTTGAAGTGAGGTCGGCCTGTATTGACTTGCAGGTTGAACAGATTACATGAAGTCGTCTGTCATGTTCCACTTCAGTCTTCTTTTTCCAGCCCAATTTTCTATACAACATAGATCCCAGATGCCTCTGCATTTTATCAGTCTCTCCCTGGATAGCCTCTCTTTGTTTTGTTGTTTGTTTGTTGGGGTTGTTTTTAATCTGCTTCTAAGAACTAAACCTTTTCTTACACAATTGTCAGTTAAATTAAAAACTTTAAATCCTTACTTATAAATTTATAGAAATATTTTCAAAGTAAGAGGAAAAATTCATAGATAGTGATATCTAACTCAATTCATGGATTAAAATTTAAAAATGAGTAACTCAAGACATATGTGATTTATACCTTAGGATATATTTCTTTGCCTTTTCTCTGTGATAATATTTTTTCAGCTTATTTTCAATTTAATAAAAACACAAAAACACATATTTTAGTTTCAGAATAAGATTAGTCCATTGGTCGGTAGTAAGCTACTTATTTTGTCAGGCACATAGGAATCTGCTCTATGAGCCTTTTAGAAACCCGCCAACTCTGCTAAGCTTAAGTTGCACTTTCCTCCCTTACCTTTCCTTCTTCCCTTACTTCTTTATTATTATTTTTAACTTTTCTTGGTTTCCCTAAATAATTAAAATAATTAATAGGTTTCGAGCATGTCTAGTGCAACTAGACATCTTCTGATCATTAGCCAGGAGGTATACAGTTTCCCATCTGAGAGATAACAGCCCCCACTGGCAGGTTTTTTGCTCAGCACACATCTACTGATTATGCACTGACAAGAAAATCAAGCTTTGCAATCTTCATTCATAAAATGCTTTGCAAGAGATTTGACCAGGCATCATGGAAATGCAGAACAGGAATTTCAGAGTTAACCAGCCAATCTGGAAGACTTCTTGGAGAAGGTCTATACTGATGAACAGTTTTGAGGAAGAAGTAGAGAGATAAAGACTTAGGAAAGGGGTGCTCCAGGCTGGCAAAGCTCTTTTATGGTACACCTCCCTGAAGAAGGGGCTTGACTTTCAGCTTACGCAAGTCCCCTTCTGTGTGGTTCTTATATTTTTCAAATCAAATAATGACTCTACATACTGTCTATTGGAAATTTAAAATATAGGAATTTATCAGCCCCTCTTCATTACAGCAGAGGATTTTACACTTATCAGAGAAATAAACTGTAATATCTATAACACTGACAAATAAATAGCTTTTAAGATAACAGACATTTTAAAAATTGATAATAATGAATGTGTTTACTACTTATTGTCCTGGATATCATGGTGTCTATGATATTGCTAAATCAACAGAAAGGGATATACCTAGACTTTACTATCTTATCTTCCTGCAGCATAATGTCAAATGAGTTAAAATTCAATGGTATGCCCTCTTCTACAAAAGGTCAAATAAAGGAAATATAAACTTGAACAATATGTCTTTAAAACATAATCATCGAAGACTCAACTGCTACACAATTCATTGATTCATAGAAGAACATATATTTCAAAAAGGTAAACCTCAACACATAAATTTGAGTGTTTTATATTGCCAGGTAAAAAGTATACAGCCCATTATGTTTCTATTTCCCCTAGCTATCATAAACTAACTGCAATACCCAACTGCAGGAACACAGAGGATGTAATTCAATCCTTTGCTCATTTTAACAACATTTAGTGCTCTATTTATTTATTTATTTATTTATTTTGTGGAAAAAACACAACATGAGACCCACTCTCCTAAATAAATGTTAAGTGTATAGTATATAATTGTTGACTATATGTACAACATTGTAAACAGATCGCTAAAGCTCATTCATCTTGCTTGACTGAAATTTTAAGACCATTGATTAGTAATTTCCCATCCCACTCCTCTCCCCAGAACCTGGCACCATCTTTCCATTCTTTGATTCTAGGAATTTGAGTATGTTAGATACCTTGTACAAGTGGAATCATGAAGTATGTATTTACCTTTCTGTCATTGGCTTATTTCACTTAGCATAATATCTTTCAATGTTCATCCATGTTGCCACATATGAAAGAATAAGTTTTATATAAACTCTTAAAGTATATCATACATTTAAAAAGTACACAAATTATTGAGCTTAATTAAAAACAAAGTGATCACAAAAAAGACCAAAGTAATGACCACAGATATCAAGAAGTAGAATATGACTAGAACTCAGAAGCCCCCTATGAGCCCCTTCCCAATCACAATCACTATCATCTACTAAAGTAAAAAGAATTAAAATATCATGCCCTCTTCTTCCTTTCTCTTCCCAATGATAACACTGTAGTAAAATTCTGGGATGCTTTAATGCATAGGATGACTTCAAATAAAAATTTCAATGCTTTGAGGAAATAATTTGAGACCTCATTTGAATTCTTTAATTTCTTTGTACAATTTCTTCTTTAACTTTAAATGTTGTGTCTGGGTTTCTTCATTTGTTTTTTACATTTATTTTTGTTCTTTTTGGGGAGACTATACAGAGACACTGAAAATCCACAGCAACATAAAAGAAGTATGAGGCCGAAGAAAAGAAGACAAATATACTTTTAAGTGTGAAATATACTTCGTGTCCTTCAACAATGAGAATCTTTCATGAAGCAGGTTAATTGGGTATCCCATAGTGCTGAGATGCTGTGGTTCACAAGAATTGCTTCACCCTGAAAAGGATGTAACTTGTTACCTTGCTATTTCCTATCTGTCTTCATCAAGCACTTCTGTGTGACTTTTTAACAACAATTTTCTTTGTTATTATATAGATGTGTATGTGTGTAGATATATGATCGATAGAAAGATAGATAGATGGATGGATAGATAGATAGATAGATAGATAGATAGATAGATAGACAGACTGACAGACAGACACAGGTCAGCGAAGGGACCAACATATAGCTGCAGTAGCTGTAACAATAGCTGCATGTTGTTCTTCCTTTGCATAGCAAATACTATGAATTTAAATCTTCAAAGAGTAAAGTTATAAATATATTGCAATATAAGTTAGTACAAGAACACAAATAACAGGCATATATTTTGATAAAATGCTCTGCTTGATTAACAAACAATGTTTGTGATCTCCATTTTCTTTTCTCTTTACTTTCTTTTGGCCAGTAGATACTGAACACTTACTATGTATCAGGCACTGATCTGAGTATAATCTTCCTCGGGTACCTGAGACCAGGAACCCCCTGGTCCAGGTTCCATGACCTTCTATGGATACCAAAATCCACAGATGCTCAAGTCTCTTACATAAAGTGGCAGAGTATTTGCATATAACATATGCACGTCCTCTCTTATACTTTAAATCATCTCTCGATTACTTATAATATCTACTGTGATGTAAATGCTATGTAAATTTGATGCTTATATTGTACTGTCTAAGGAATAATGACAGTATATATGCAGCCGTCATTATAAGCCTAACTACATAGTACACATCAGCAACAATATAACATTTTCCAAATATTTTTGATCCATAGTTGGTTAAATCTGCAGATGTGGAACTCACAGGAATAGAAGGCCAACCACAGTGTATGATAATTATTAATTTTTTACAACCACCCGATAAAATATGTACTTTTACCATCATATCTTTAGAACATTATCACTAATGACTTGCCTACTATACAATTCCTTTGCTCACACAATTATATTACAAAAATATAAGCATCCACACACAAATTTGGGTAATTATTTTGCATATTATAAGAAGTATACAACTCACGATGTTCCTTTTACCCACAGCTATCATAAGCTAACTGCAATATCTAAGTGCAAGAAGGTGCTGCTTTTACAGATGCAAAGAGAGGTCCAGTAACTTGCCCAAGGTCATACATTAGAATATACAGTAACCAAGATTTAACTGAGAGTCCAGAACCTATGGTCTTAACTACTAAGTTGCAATGTCTTATTGTTTATTATAATAATTTGGTTATAATATTATATAAATAATAAGTAAATTATATGCAACTTGAGAAAATATTACGTGCTTTGGGGAAAATAATAGAGCAGGCGGAGAGGATTTAGGTAGTGGCATGGGGTTGGGTGGGGGTCAGATCACAATCTTCAATACTGTGGTCAAGGTAGGCCTCATTGAGAGGTGAAATTTGAACCAAATTTGACGGAGGAGGTAAGGAAGGGGATATTGGAAGAGAAAGGTGATGGACAGAGATTCTGACAGAGGGGCCAGCCAGAGTAAAGGCCCTGGAGACAGAGGATGCTTAGTAGCCTAGTGTGTTACAGAAAAGCACATATTTGGCTGAAAATTGTGAGAGAGGAGAAAAGTTGTAGGAGATCTGATCAAATAAGAAAGAGGTTGAAGACTGTGATCATATAAAGCCTTGCAAAACACGCTACAGATATTGGCTTTTACTCTAAGTGAAGTGAAGATTCCCTACAGGATTTTGAGTTATATGAAACAACATTTTAAAAAGATAATTCTGACATCTGTGTTGAGAACAGTAACAGATGAAAGCTGAAGCAGGAGACCCAGTTGGAATGTTTATTGCCTAATCCAATAATCCAGGGGGGAAAAATGATTTAAAAAAATTGACAGGATGATAGCTTTTAGATGCTATAAGAAAGGATCAGATTCCAGATGTATTTTGAAGTTTAAAGAGGTTCTCCAAGGTTTTCAAAGTGCTTAGTAGGACAGAATGACTATCAGACAAGACAGTAAATGGCTGCTCACAGAACAGGTTTAGACGAAAGGTGGAATCAGAAGTTAAGTATGGACATGTTGAGATGGAGGTAATTACATATCCAAGTAAAGATTTCAACAGAAACATGGAGTATATGAGTTTAGAGTTTAGCAGAGAAGTCATGTTGGAAATATACATTTATTGTGAAATACTGATCATTTCTATGCATGTAAAGGCAAAGTAATCAAGACAGGGAATATTTTCCTAATAGGTGCCTGAGTAAGGTTAGCAATTTTAATAGAATTTGAGTGCAGGAGGGAGGGAAGTTAAGAAAGGCGGTATAATTTTAGCATATTCAAAGACCCCCAAGGCTCGTCTGAGAGCAAAATGTCCCCATTTTCCTTTATCTCAACCAAGAAAAGCACTAAATACCACTATTACCATTCTGTGCTGGAGGCCAACAAGGTGCGAAGAGGTGAGATGGAATGGCGAGGGTTGCACTCTAAGGTTCAGTGAGAACTTGCAACTGGTTATTGATATTTCTCTCCGGTACGGTTTTATAATTCCATTCAAACAGGAAACTACGAAGCAAAGTGCAAGGGTTCTAGCAGACACCAACGAAAAGGAGGTGAAAGGATACCTTGGCCAAACATACGTATCCCATTAACTTGCCTTGAGTCAATTGCATTAGGAGATATCACTATGTTAAGACTGTGAAGTCTCCTAGATACATATGAAAAATATCTATCTAAATCAGTTTAGCCCAATCCTAAATAGACATGGAAAAAATGTCAAATAATTTATAAAAGTTGTTTCTCATCAAATTTTCATGAATCGATGGAAATTTATTGTGTAGCTTCCTTAATTGATATTCTTAACCAGAAAACTGCTAACTTTTTAATTTTTAATTTTTATTTTTAACTATTTTTTTAAATTTTAATTTATTTAAACTAAAAACAAACCAACCAACAAACAAAAAACGGTTCATCCATTTCTCTCACCCCCAATCTCTTGCCTCTGACAACCACCAATCTGTTCTCCATATCAGTGAGCTTGTATTTTTTGTTTGCCTTTAGATTCCACATATGAAACATTATAAGGTATTTGTCTTTCTCTGACTTATTTTACTTCGCATAATGCCCTCGAAGTCCATTCATATTGTTGCAAATGGCAAGATTTCATTCTTTTTTATGGCTAAACATACATATATACCACTTCTTTATTCCTTCATTCATCAATGAATACTTAGGTTATTTCCATATCTTAGCTACTGTAAATAATGCTGCAATGAATATAGGGTTGCATAATATATCTTTTCAAGTTAATGTTTCCATTTTCTTCTAATAAATACTCTGAATTGAATTTCTGGATTGTAAGATAGTTCTATGTTTAATTTTTTTGAGGAACTTCCATACTGCTTTTCATAGTGGCTACATCAATTTACATTCCTACCAACAGTGCAGAGGGTCTCATTTTCTCCATTTCCTCACCAGTATTTGTTATTTCCTGTCTTTTTAAATAAGCCATTCTGACAGGATCAAGATAATATCTCATTGTGGTTTTGATTTGCGTTTCTCTGATGGTTAGTGATGGTGAACATTTTTTTTCATGGACTTGTTGTCCATCTCTGTGTCTTCTTTGGAAAAATATCTATTCAAATCTTCTGCCCATTTTATAATCTGATTAGTTTTTTGGTACTGAGTTGTATGAGTTCTTTTTATTTTATGGATATTAGCCCCTTATCAGATATATGATATACAATTATTTTCTCCCATTCCATAGGCTGTCTTTTCATTTTGTTGATGGTTTCCTTTGCTGTACAGAAGATTTAATTTAATGTAGTCTTATTTGTTCAGTTTTTGCTTGTGTTACTTTGGCCTTTGGCGTCAAACTTAATAATTCATCACTAAAGTCTGTGTCAAAGAGCCTGCCACCTGCGTCTTTTTTTTTTTTTTTATGAGTTTTATGAGTTGTGGTCTTATAATCAAGTCCTTGGTCTATTTTGAGTTAATTTTTGTGTATGGTGTAAGATACTGGTTCATTCTTTTGCATGTTGCTGTCCAATGTTCCCAACAGCATTTATTTAAGAAACTATTCTTACTCCATTGTATATACTTGGCTCCTTTGTCATTAATTGACCATATATGCATCAATTAGAGGTGGGAAATAGAGGTGGGAAAAATGTCAAGATAATTTGTAGAAGTTGTTTCTCATCTATGAATCAGTGAAAAGTTATTGTGTATCTTTCTTAATTTATATATCCAACCAGAAAACTATCAAGTTTTTAAGTTCTTTGATGTAAATATTTTTTAACAAAAAAACTAATGCCAGTGTGAAAACCATTTTGCTTGGATAATGTATCAATCTATGAATTTCAATGGTCTATATACTATAGATTCTTTCACATTCCTATATATTTTCATACAAAGCCAGTTCAAAATTTATACTAAAATTAAAATATATTTTAAGAATAATGTTACATATTATATTTCCATATATTTTTTCTGGGCATCAATTTTTACTGAACATAGTTTTTTGGCATATTATACTCTTTAAGCTTTCATTTACATTTTCCAAAATAAAAGTTTTTTTTTTTAATTTAAGGGAAAAATAGCACGTTAAGGTTTGCGAGAGAGTATCCTGATTATTTATATAATAATATGACTGTAATAATGTGACATATGTATTGAGTATATTATACATATATAATATGACTAAAGGAAAATAATTTTAAGAAGTGTTAATTATGAAATTAAGTCTTGCTTATATTTCCATTGTCAGGTAATATTGTTTGTAAATATTCTGATAAAATTAAACCCATTAGTATCTAAAAACTTATTATGTTTAACATAACCATTAGATTTGATTTACATATAGTTTTCAAGTGGATAGGAGAGCTCTCATTCAATACCTTCAAGTGCTAACTTATACAAACAAAGCATAAATGAACAAACCACTTTTCTTCCCATAGAAATATAAACTTAACAGTGAGCTTTTATTACTGTTTTTCATTACCAAGTCTATCAGCTGGTATTCAAATAATAACATATGTTAACAAGAGACTTATTACTGAAAGTAAATGCAAAACAGAGAAAATAAGCTGTAAAATATATGCAATTAGGTCACAGAAAAGAAAATAATTTCTGTAAAATAATGTATAAAAGAAGTCAGGTCCACATGAACCCCACAGAGATGTTACCATACATTTCAATCTGGCCCCAAGGCTTCCTAAAGCTGACATCTAGTCCTTAAATGTTTGGTTTAGCAAATCAATGAAGGTTATAATGGAGAAAGAAAAACTTTTAAAAATAGAAAAAGCATTGGATAAGATATGGAAATTAACAACTCTAGTTAATTATCAATTAACAAAGAAATAGTTATTTCCAAGAATTCAATATACAGTCACAGAACTAAAAGGATTTTGGTGCTTCTATCTGACAGGTAAATGCCTGTATCTTCACTAACAATGATAATTTAGAATATCATAATTAAAATTCTTCAAAGAATTACTCTAACAGTCCCTACTAGACCTCAAATGTGTTCCTTTTAGTTAAAATCAATAACTTCTTGGAGTATCTTTGAAGAAAAGTATTCTCAAGTAAACTATTAATTTTTTTCTATGATCTTCCATATAAACCAACACAGAGTCTGCAAATGGAAGCTGATCTGTAAATGTTTGTTGAAAGACTTAGTGAATGAATTTATTTGCACCAATAATAAGCAAAATGTTATCAATTTTGGAAGAACAGATATATTAAAAGACATGGGTTTACTAAATGAAAGAAAGAATTGAATACCTAACATTATAACTCTAGCATAAAAAATTATAAAAATAAGCATATAAAAATTGACATTTTTATTCTAGAGATATTAGCAATAGTTAAATTGCATTCATTTTTTTCTGATTTATGTTCACATTTAATGATTTCATAAATTGATTAACTGAGAATTTCAGTTTTTAAAATGTTGAGACAATAATTAATATTATCAACCTAAATTATGCACTTATAAGACCTTCTATACTTTGGTTTTATTGTATTGTATTTGAGTCCAAAATGTTATTAAAAAAAAAAAAACATTATATCTTCTACTCCTGAATTAAACTATAATCATTGCAAAATAGGTGTCCTATGTTTAATACTGTGAGTCCGCATATAAGAAATTTCTAAATGAAGTTATTTATGTTGAAAAAATTTCTGTAAACATAAAAAACTTCATTAAAAAGATATGCCAATTTTTCAAGAAAGACTCCTTATCCTTAAACATAAGTGCAGTGCATTTTATTCAGCGAAAGTATATTAAGCACTCACTGTGAGTCAGAGCTATGCTAGACACAGAGGCTGCAAAGTCAGAGTCAAGGTCAGAGGTACCTAAACTTTCTCAGTCTACAGCTTCATGGCAGCCTTATTATGTTGATCATTTTTTCACAAGAGTCCCTATGCCAAAAGTAATCTTCATTAAATAGTTAGGTCCAAAAAAAACTAATATATATATATATATATATATATATATATATATATATATATATATGAATATATGTATATATTCATGCCTTACAACAGAATATGCTTTTTAAAAATCAATATATATAAATTGAAAGGAAATAACATTTTATTTCATTTTTAAATAAGACCAATTACTTACTAATAGAATATGCAAACCCGTTGGGCCCTGCACTACTCAAACCTTCTCAGACTCCTCAATCAGCTTCTCAAGCTTTGGAATCTAACCTCAGACACCATCACCCTGATTTCCTGTTCCACATTGATTTTTACGTGGTACTTATTTTTATCACTGTTATTGCAGAAAACCTAGCCTCACAAAGATATGATATCATCAAAAAGAATATGGGGTAAGAGAATATTGAAATTGTGAAATATTGAATTTTGAGCTGATAGTTCACATAGTATCTGACAAATGTCACTGTGTTTCCCTCAAAAATTTAAAATCCCCAGGAATGCTCCTATGAATTCACTGTGGTGCAACAGTTTTGGAACCACAGGTCTAGGTTTGTAAGTAGTTTGGTGTTAAGGGACAAGACAAAACAAAAAAAGAAATAATTACAATCCAGTAAGAGAAGTGCTGCATTATAAGAAGACAGTAATAAGAGCAATGTAGTAAGCTGCACCATATTTTATAATATATTAGATTAAATAGCATACTTAAGCCTTCTGCCCTTTTATTTATCAGTTCAAGAGATATTTAGGCAAAGGGAAAGATAGGAAATCAGTTGGCAGTAAGAAAGAAATGGGTTCCTAATGTGAAGACAAATATATATATGGTCATTCAACAATTTCGAGGCACCCCCTATATGGCCAGCAGACATTAGATGCCACAGTAAGATTAAAAAAGAAGCATTCAACTGAAAATATCCTCCAACTCTTTCCATCTCTTAAATGTCCCTTGATACAGTGATTCTGAGGTGGCACTGCAACTAGAATGGTGCCTGACATGTAGTAGGTGCTTAATAAGTGCTTGTATGTTAATTAGAAGAGATAGAGCATATGAAAACAATTTAAGAAGTCACGTGTGCAAGATAGCAACACGTTGATGTACATTTATTTATTATTTATATTCAGCATGCTTCCAAAACAGGAAGCATACAATACTATGTGTCATATATCCAATTGGGGGCAGATCAAATACATTGCAGTTGAAAGAAATAAAAGAAATTTATTCAATCAAAACTTAGCACAAATATTTCGAAGGGAAATTGAGAATGTGAATTCTGCAAGATTTTTTTTTAAGTACAATAAAATTCTTAATGGATCAGATTCATATTCATCTACATTGACAAAGGGGGATACAATTTCCTGGGTCAAGTCACAGGGTGGTCTACTGTGAAGTGAATGTGTAGCTAAAGAAGGAAACATCATTTTCCTCAGCAAATCTGGCCTGAATTACAATTATATGCAGCAATGAGGATACCTGGCAGTGATTTACCTAGCTGCACCTGTCCATCTATTCATACAACTTAAGGTAAGTCGCTTAGTGATGGTTCTGTTAGAAGGGAACAACTCTGCTCTCTTAAGTTCATTGATGAGGAAGATGCTTTGGAATTAAACTAACAAAAGACATATTATCAAGAGAAAAGATAAATTTAATCATGTGCACAGGGAGATCACAGAAAAGTGTAACTCAAAGGAGCGGTTAGAATTTTGGGGTTCAAATACCATCTTAATAGGGGGAGGAGGAAGGAAGGAGGTCACTTATGGTAAAACAGATGACTTTTGGAAAGATAAAGGGACTTTTTGGAGGACGGACGGGAGGTATGACAATAGTCTGCTAAGTTGGTCACTTTTATGAATCTTCTTTTCCTATGAATCTAAACCCATAAACTACATCAACTCAAAAGTGAAAACTCCAACACACACACAGAGCATTTGTATGCTCAGCCAACTTTAATGAAGGTCGGAGAGATAGACTGAACATCAAAGAAATGCAAATGATTATTAGACTTTCTTACTGAACAAGTCCTTCTGACACCCCTCACCGCGCTGGACGTTTTTCACGTGCTAAGGCCCCTCTCTGATGCTGATTTTCTCCATCTTGCTGCCTTCCCTGTCTCCATTCATCTCCCCTCTCCCACATTCCCTTGAATTACCATGCTTCTTCTTGTGTATAATGCAGATTAATCCAACAACTCCAGCGTCTACACCCAAATTCAGATCCTAGCTCACATTTGGCAACAACAAAATTCATCAGCACACTCAACCAAACCAAAAGTGACATTTATATAGTCAGCAACGCAAAGATTGGCAAAGATAGTTCATATTTAATGTCAATTTCCTTTCTCACCATTCCACTGGATTCCAGTATACTAACTTATTCTGAACACCCAGTTTAGTCAAAAGTTAATGTCCTTCCACCCTTGTCTGTGAAGGTTTTTCACACTGCCATTTCTCAGTCCCTCCTCAGCCCCCTAAATGAGCCTCAAAAAACAAAACTCTTAATGCCCAGCCTTTCTCTGTATTATCACTCATCAAATTCTATTTCTGTTTTTGTAAAAAAAAAAGGAAGGAAGGAAGGAAGGAAGGAAGGAAGGAAGGAAGGAAGGAAGGAAGGAAGGAAGGAAGGAAGAAAGAAAGAAAGAAAGAAAGAAAGAAAGAAAGAAAGAAAGAAAGAAAGAAAGAAAGAAAGAAAGAAAGAAAAAAAAAAAAAGAAAGAAAGAAAAAAGAAAAAAATAAAGAAAAGAAAAAGGGATATCATCATTGGTTACTAAAAACACTAACTTGTAATTTACTTTCTTTTTCAAGAGGGAAGGAAGTGTTGGGTTGTCCAGCTAAAATCACCAGAACTCCAATTTGATAGATTCCATGTAAGTGTAAGAAATTATCCTAAAATCCATTTTAATGAGAAGCTGTCAGTCTCTAATATATTCTATATACAACTTAATTGCCTGCTTTGTTTATTTTTCAATTGGAATACAAACACAAATCTCATACTTCTGAAATTTTAAAAAGATGCTTTTTCATCTTTTTAAAGGTCCCAAAAGACAGATGAGGAAAGTATTAAGTGTGCGTGAGCTAATACCTGTGAACTTGACAGAAGAAAGTCGAGCCTTTTAAGAAGTGAGAAAGAAAGGAGATTGCCATAAGACAGGAGTCTCTGAAACTCTCAGTTTCAAGATAGGTGAATTAATGGTCACTTTTGATCTCAGCGGGAACCAGTAAGTACTGTACTTGCAATTCATTACACAGGCAATTACCAGTACTAAGAAGTTTCACCAGAAACACAGCAACTGATTTTTAAGACTATTTTAAATTATAATAGCAATAGTTACCTGTCAGAAAATTACTAATAGATGAGTAGCAGAAGGAATACATTAACACGCAGAGTTTAAAGAGGAGAGATATTTATAAAGTTCTTTGTTACATTCTTGGGGAAAAAATCAATACACTGTGCAGACTGACAAATGGATCAACAGTGGCGATTTGGGGACATGCTGTTCTGACTCACATGTATTAATCCATAGATTTATTAGTGTGATTTGAAATACCATACACTCCCCTTGCAGGAAATGGTTTAATTATAAGGCCAGAGCTCAGGAAACAATACCTCCAAGTTCCCATGTTTTCTTTCCAATACAATGCTGCCCTCTTATGGAGGCAGACACAAGCCCCTAGCCTTAGATCTTGAATTTCTTTTCATTTGTTTCAGGCTTATTGATTGATATTTTGGGAAAATAGAAGAGTTTTAGAAAGTTATGAGAAAACAAATACCATATACTGCAAAAATATCCCTGAAATCCAGGCTAGTTATGAACTTAGTACAGAATGTCATTTACATTTATTTTTTTAAAAAAACGTGTGGTCGCCTGAGCTCTGAAACATGCTGAGACTATTACAATGGAGTGTCTCTATAACTAGGCTATCATCAGCATAAAAAGGCTTTTTAGTATGTTTCTAATGCTTATATTGCATTACAGTAGTTTGAAATATTATGCCATTCCTACCAGATCAATTTAAAAGAGTGTGAAGTAGAAACCCCATCCCAGTACACTTTGAAAGCAGCAATATTTGGAGTTTGAAATATATACGATTGCACACAAGTAGTCAAGTATGTACATCATGTGAGTTTATGTGGTAAAAAAAATCATAGTGAAAATAGAGTTAGATGAGTACATTATAGGACATATCTGTTTGAGTTTTTTGTTGTATGATATATGTACATATTATCATAAGCCATAAGATGAGATGAACATATCAATCACCTGTGCAGCTTAGATATCATACACAAAGTGCTGCTTATGCTATAAAATAAAATAAAGTTATTAATTTCTTTGCCTCAGCCAATGAGCCAAAACCATGAAAATGAATTGTCATTGTAAACACTTAGTAATATCACTCCTCGAATATTTATTAAAATATGTGAAGATGGCAAGTCTAAACATATGAACTCTTGATTTTCTCTACACAGCAGTTGGCCTCAGTTGATTCCCCTTCATTGAGTTTTTTTCTATCTCATAAATTCTAACATGAGAAGTTTAACTCCAGGAAAAAAAAAAGGAAAGAAACAGCCAAAGTCCAATACCACTATTTATGATGTATATAAATCTGAGTCAGTTCAGCATCACTTTTTCATATAAGATGAGAAACAAGTTCTATTGATTCCCACAAGTCTAATCTAGTGTTAGTTCCCTTAGTATCTAATGAAACCCAGGCATTTTTCTGCCTTATAATGACTTTGTTGCTTCAATAACAATGTATTCATTGCTGTTTCTCAGAAGTCTACTAAAATTTATGGCTCTTTTAGTAATACTATGGTATTTGGTACGGCATAATAAAATAATAATAATAAAATGGCCTACAAATTATCATTTTACCTTCTGTTCTGCATTACTATAATTACTTCCTTTAGGAATACAGGCTAGCCTTTTGTCAATTTGCTATTCATTATTTTCAAATGAATCAATAAACAGTTTTGAGATGAAGGATTTGAGTGAAGAGTTTTTAAATCACCAATGTGAGCTGGCTAAAAATAGCAGCAGTAACAGCACTTGAAATATAAAGAAATACAGATGGACACTCAGATACCTGAGGTGAGGGCACCTTTTAAGAAGGTAAGCTTAGAGTACACTCAGGTATAGATTTATATCAAACTGTTATTAAAAATTTATTTCAAGGATTGAAGTTCAACAACAAGCGCAGCTAAGAGCTATTGAATTGGTCTCTTCAGGATATTAGGAACCTAATAACATTACCATATTTAATCCTGAACAACTCCATGAGGCAAATATTGTTATCGTTCCCATGTTCTAGATAAGAAAATAAAACTTAGCAAGTTTGTTTTGATAACAATAGATTGTCATTGTAAGGGAGGAGAAATTGTAACTATCACTCCTGCTGAGTTTTCATGGACTCACGTCTACTCCTTCGAAAATGAGACATAATAAAGGAGAAGAAGCTAACATTGAAAATATCCATGTGACACCTAAAGCATATGACCACATTTTTTTGAAGCTTCTAAAAGACGATTATAGTTCAGTACAGGCAGGGGCACTGCTGGAGCCTTAAAAATAATGGGTTGGACTGTACCCCAGATATTCTACATCTAGAATGAAGAAGAGAATGGGGGTTATATGTACATATATAAGCACCTCTCAAACGCACTTATCAACTACCTCAACCCCACCAACTCTGCAGAGTAAAAATAAGAGAGAAAGAAAATGGCAGCCCCTATAGGACAACTGATAGGTCTGGTTAGGAGTACATGTAATATAGTTTATAGAAAGACTCCCAGAATTCAGGGGAAGAAACTGAGAGAGTGTGATTTCTTATGTTACGGATTGACAAAAAGCCAAAAAACATATGAATATTCTTTCTTTTAGTGTGATATGGTCCAGTCACTATTGCTGAAAAATAAATCGCCCCAACCCTTTGGCCAAAATCACCATCTTCTGGTAATCCATCAAAATGACAAACAAGGAGGAAAGAGAAGAGATGCCCCCTGCATACTCTCCAAGCCTTTTAGAAAACATGGAATTTTCCTTTAGCTGCATACACGTGAAACTACAAGAAAAATGATATTGTAGAAATAGAGAGAATGGACACTATTAAAAAAGGAATGCCCCCACAACTAGTACCATGATAAAACTGGAAAAGTATACAATATTGCCCAGTATGTTGTTGGCATTGTTTTAAACCAACAAGCTAAGGACAAGAGTCTCGCCAAGAAAATTAATGTACATGTTGAAAATGCTACACAGCTACCTGGATTCAGCTAAAGAGTCAGCCATCTGTACTCAAAGAACCAAACTTTGTGAGAACCAATGGAAAGACACTTGAGCTGCTGGGACCTATCCCCTAGAATTCATAGCATAGTAGGTGTAAGAAAGTAAATAAATAAAAGAATTCTGGACTATTTTTTAAAATCACACCAAAAGTTATTGGATTACAAAAACAACAACCATTTTTATTATCTTTTATGGTTTCCATGGGTCAAGAATTTGAAAATGGCTGGACTGTGTGGTTCTGGCTTTGGATCCCTTATTGTAGGAACGATCAGACTGTAGCTAAAGTGGAAACAGAGAGTGAGCTGGAGATTAGCTGAGTATCTTTTTTTCTTTTCATGCAGTCTCAGGTTTCTTCATATGGCCCCACTATATGAACTAGCTTAGATTCCTTATAGCATGGCGGCCTCAGGGCAGACAAATTGCTTACATGGCAGGTGAAGAATTTAAGAGCAAATATTCCAGGAAGAAAGGTGGAAGTTGCTTCACCTTTTACGATATAGCCCCAGAAGTCATGAAACAACAGTTCTGTTACATTCTATTTGTACAAGCCAGTTGCTAGTCCAACCAGATTCAAGAAAAAAGGATTCAGACTTCCTCTTGAGTGGCAATATTCTAGAAAAAGCTTGAGACATGAGAGCTGTTATTTCTGTAATCTTTTGAAAATATAATCTGCCACAAGATTATTACTATTAACAACAAAACTATGGAGACCAAAGATATATGAGTTAAAAATAAATAAACAAAGGAACCTTGGCACATATTCTTGTGATCTTTCTAATAACTTCCCTTCTTCCCGTTGCCCAACCTCCTTCCTTCCAACATTTTATATAGTCGGTGCTGTGCAGAACATAGCTGATAAAAAAAAGTTCCCTGATTCATCTTCTTTCTAACTTATATGGCTTCCCTTCTTCCAATATTCTAAGTCTTGGAGTCCCTTTTATCCCAGATTTTGTCCTTGTTCTCGCCACTCTCTATGCCGTCTCCTTAGAAATCTCATCCCCGTTTTAAATGGCTTTAAATGCCATTTTCACACAGCTGACAATGAAATCTATATTATTAGTTTTAACCTTTCTCCTAGGACCAAGATCCATATTTTAAACTTGATATTGAATATTACTAATCAAAAGCCCTAACAACATTTAATGTTAAACATACCTCCCAATTAGATTCTTGTTGTTTCCTTTCTTATTGAGATCACTATTACTATAGCAATTCAGAAATATATACTCTAAAAAGTCATATAAAAATCTAATCAGCTTTGCTACCAAAACCTCATTTAGTCAGTTTCCAAGCCCTACCACTTATACCTGTTCAACCATGCATAGATTTATCCTCCACTGTTCATTTCTGCGACTACCAGAATAGATAATTTCCTCCTTTCCAATATCTGAAGAATTGCAATTTGCTTCTTAATGGCTTGTCACTACTAGGCTTTCCCATCTAATTTACCTTACACATTTTGAGCAGTTTTAAACATTCAAAGTCACTATATTCATTGCGTGGCATTATTCAAAATTCTTCATTGGTCCATTTTATCTCTAGAGAAAAGTATACTCTTTAGCATAACCATTGTGCTATAGTTTTACCTTTGACCATCCATGTTCAACACAAATAATAATTTTATATTCCCTGAACTTATTCCAAATTCTCCAACCACTATATAATTCCTGAAATCTTTTCTTCCATATTTTATGTCACCCCAAAATGTCTATGGAAATCTAGTTAACACTGCTCCTTCCACCTCAACTACCACCTTCTCTGTGACTCCTTCTCTGAAATTGCTAACTGGAAGTAATATTTTAACTCACTCATTATTTATTCATACGCATCTTTATTCAAGAAATAGTTGAGGGCCTACTCTGTACCAGGTGCTAGACTAATACTAAAAATAAGCCTAGAAAAAGAGTCAAAGTTTTGTTTCTTGGAGCTGACATTCTAGCTTGGGGATGGGGGTTGGGGGGCAGAGACAAAAGAGAGAAACAGACCATAAACAAATAAATTAATAAACAACAAAATTCCCAACACTGAAGGCTATAATAAAGAAAGCGGGGTGATATGAGAACAATTAAGTTTGGTTGAAGAACTACTTTAAATAGATAAGGAAAGACCTCTTAGCCAAGACTACATCTGTGCAGGGACAAGAAAGAGCCAGTAAATTAAAGATCATGTCATCAATGATTCCAGAAAGAGAACAACAAATGTACTGACAGTCCTTGGTCTTAACTAACTTGACTATGCTGGATGAAGAAAACAAATAGCCTTTTTCCTTGGCTTGTTGATGGTCATCTTCTCTCTGTACATAGTCTTCTCTCTGTGTATTTATGTGCCCTAATCTCCTCTTCTTATAAGAACATCGGTCATATTGGATTAGGGTCCACACTAACGACTTCATGTTAATTAAATTAGCTCTTCAAAGGCCCTGGCTCCAAATACAGTGATATTCTGAGGTACTGAAAGTTAGAACTTCAATGTATGAAGTTGAAAGAGGACACAATTTAGCCTAGAATACCATGGTACATGGACTTGCAGGCCTCCATAAGGAATGTGGATTATATTCTAAATGCAAAAAGCCACATTATCTGATTGATCTGACTCTCACCTCTGTGTAGGAAATGGATTCTAGAGAGGAGACAAAAAATAAAGTATGAAGGCTAGTTAGTAGTCTATTACAAACATCCAAAAGAGAGCTGATACTGGCTAATTTCCCTAAATCCTTTCCTTTCTTGGTACAATCACATGATGCCAGCAAAAATATCAGAGATACAAAGCAAGTAGCATTTTTTTACAAAGTTTTTATTCTATTAACACATTTCAAAAATTTGCTACTTTATCAAATATGTAAGAACAAATTTCCGGACTATGTAAACAACTGGTACTTTAATAAGCATGTGACATTATAGTTTTCCTAAATACCATGTCTCTACATCTTTAAAAGATGAAATTTAAATTAAATGACCAAAAATGCTTCTTTCAGTTCTAAAATTGTATCTTTAAACCAGTAAAAAAAAAAAAAAAAAAAAAAAAAAAAAAAAAAAAAGTCTTGGAATGTCAAGTTCGTATGTATTTGAGATGTAGTCTATGAATATTTTAATCCGTTCCACATCAAATCTAAAAGTATTGATCCAGGAGTACAAGATTAACCTTGAATTAAAACAAATACCTTTTAAGAGATCTATAGAGAATAATTATAAACCATTGGTTCAGTCTCACAAAAAAGAGGCTTTTTAAAGCTTTTTAGCTTATCATTGTTTAGCTACTGAATCGGAAATGGGCTCAGCAACCTCATCTATCGACATATCAAAAGCTGTGCTTGTTTTAGACTATTAAAATCATATTCACAATCATGACTAGTCATACATCTTTTAAAACCCTCCCATAAAGACAAATTTCATCCTTCTTTCTAACTTGTACTTCTGTCCACTAATGCTGTTGTGTTCTAAGAAAGCCTGCTCATTCTCAGGTGACTAAACTCATCCTTACCTTTATGACTTTTTTATTTGTATCCATTTTTTATTTCATCAGCCAACAAAGTTGAAAGTTTTTAAGAGGTTGATCAAATATAACTAATGTTCATAAAAGCTGAAGTTTCCTTATCATTAATTTCATTGACTCAGAGAAAGTCTCATACCTGGTAAATAGCTATAAGCTAAGGAAAAGGCAAAAAAATTATCTCCTCCCCTCTCCATCCATATGTGTCAGCCAGTCCCCAAAGCCAGAGTACAGGAAGACTACTTATATTAGTGCATAAATGTGCCCTGGGGTAGATACATACTTATCCCACTTCTGTGGAAAGATTTGCCTGATTGGACAACCCTTCTCCAAAAGAAAAAAATACCACTGGTAACTTGTGCCTTTATTCACAACCCATTTATCTTGTAATTTGGTAAAGAGACAATATAAGACTTTTAGGTAATGTCGGCTCTTGCCTGTTGTTGCTTCAGTTGTTCGTCCTCGGGTTCCTCATTACTGTCCTATGCCATCGGTCATTGTTGTGTTTCTTGGAGGGCCACAGCCCAGAAATGCTCCTACTCTGCAGATAACTTGATCCTTAGTCAGAATTCCTGCCCTGCCTCCTCTTCTCATCGGGTGAACTGTACCCATCTCCCTACATGAACTCCTTAAATCCTGGAACAAGTTCTAAGCATCCAGTGTTCTGCTTCTGGTCCTCTGAGCTCTAATCTTTGGAGTGCCGCAGCTTTAGAAGTAACTCTCGGTAAAAAGAAAAAAAAAAAGCCCTCAGAATCAAATGAAAAAGAGAGGAACTTTCAACAAAAATTAACCACAACATCTACAATATCCTAATCTCATGCCTCCCAACTTTCCTTAACCTCTCACTTTTACCAGATTCACTCTCACTCTTACAATATTGATGTCTGAAAAAGGAAAAGTAGAAAGGAAAAGGATTTCGGCCTACTCTCCCCATCACAGACACACATAAGGATAGGACATGCTTACCTTTTCTTTGCATTTTCCAAGTTCTATTCTAGTAGACTTTTCACAATTATTCATCTTTCAGGTAGCTTCATGTGGCTTCTTACCACTTTTTTGTACCTATTTTGCATTTTTGATGTTTATCAAGTCTTTTCCCTGAGCAAGTTAAAATGTATCTAGTGAACATAGGGCCAATAGTCCCCAAGCCCTTTAAAGACCAGTGTCTAGAAAATTCAAGAGCTGTAAGTTCTACTCATTATAAAACAACTGGTTAATTCCGTGGAGGGGGAAGAATATCAATGTGACCAGTTGTTTAACACAATGAAATAGAGAAATGACAATATGATGATGATGAAGACATTATCATTTACTGAGTACTTGACAAATGCTGGAAACTGGGATCAGTTTTTTATCGTGTTATCTTATTTAATCTTCAAACAATGCTATGAAGTAGGAATTCCTCCACCCTCACTTTCCTAATGAGGAGAATAAGGTTTAGAGAGACTAAAGTATTTGCTCAAGTTCACATAACTGATAAGGAGCATAGGTGAGTAATTAAACTCATGTACTTTTGTTGCAAATTTGTACCTCAAAGCAGTATTTAGCAAGTAATGTGGGCATATATTAATATTTTAGAAGTGCCCAAGGAAAACTTTTATGACTGCATTTTCTTGTCTGTCTTCAATCTGTCTTTCAATATTGGTGCACAATTCTCAATAAGCCCTGGTCTGATGGGACTAAAATTAACTAAATCTATCCTCCTCCAGACAAGAAAAAAGCTGCCTAAATATAAGACAGCACTGAAATAAGAAGAGTAATTAGTGGGTTCTTTCATCAATGTAAGTATGCTGAATACATGAATGAGGGAACTGAATGAAACTGATTGGGCTTCTCTGAAACAGTTAATATACATAATGAAAAATATGCTTGAAATCAAAGAAAAATATTATTTTTCTCAAATCTAGACTTTTTTGCAGAGCTTCTTCTCCTCTTCTCAAAATGGTTAGGGAAGGCTTCACCTGCACGCCAGTGGATTCTGGTCTGTCAGCACTCCTCTTACTTTCTCTGATGTTTGAGGGTCTCACCCACTAATGCTCTAGAAGTAACTTTCCAAGTATTACACAGAGGACCAAGTGTGCCATGAATAGATGTTTTGTCATTAGATTCCAATAAAAAGTTATAAATAATGGTATCACGTGATCTTTTTTTAGAGATACCTGACTGACCACAATAAAAGAAATGATTTAGAGAGGGAAAAGGGTAAAAACAGGTTATATATGATCTTTAGAGATCAGGACTTGTGTACAGATAGTTACTTTGGGGAAGTGATTTCAGGGAACAGGAATAGGGCTACTGGAAAAAGTGAAATAGGAAAAGAGGAAAAGCCAATCTAAGTATGCATTATTGAGTAGACTACCACCGTGTGCTACTTTGACTCCATCTTACTGAATGTCTTCTGAGTTTGAGGGTAGCTTCCCCAGAGGAATATAAATTCCTTTGTACTTCCAAGTTTGCTCATGAACCAGCATGAATTGACTGGACTCCTGCAGGAATTTCAAACAGCAGCAGCAGGTAAATCTCAAAGTGGTAAACAAAACATATGTGGTACAGTGAGGTGATGAGCTACCATATTACACCTGCATGCAGCCAGTTGCCTTGGCAATGAGAGGAACAAACACTTGGATATAAAATGAACATTAAAAAAAACAGTTGACGCCATCTGATCTTGTACTTCTTAGATCTGCTTGAGCCCCACATTAAGTCCAGTTTATCACAAAGCTTTCAAGTTGGTACATTCACGATCTTCATAAAAGATTCTATAAGAAGTCTTAGTGGAATGATCTTCGATTTTCCAACATGAAGCCAGTTATTTTCCAACGATTCCAAATTTCTTTACCCTCATCCAGCACTTTCTCTCCAAGGAACTAAAACTCATAATTACTTTACTTTTAACCACAGTAGCTGCAATTGGCCCTATACAATTATCACTGTGCATGAAGAGACACCACCGTGAATCCCCTAGTTGTTAAAGAAAATCATTTTGGCTCACATTGCATAGCATAGGCAACATAAATCAACTTCTTCTGTCCTTGTCTGCAGAACTCTTATCATGACCCTAAAATGAGCAAAATGTGATCATACTTCAGATTCAGTGAAACTGCCACACCTAACAGTAATTAGGATTTCTAATCCGGCAGAGTTTAAGACTGTAGGAACCCAAAGGATAAATTCTGAAAGTTCATCACTGGAAGTTGGTTGCAAAGCCAAGTCCACTTCTGCCCCCTTGGATCCTGGACAGAGAGGGCACCATATATCAGCTATATAACATAGGTAATATTGCTTTTCCAACACTATTTGTTTTTTTTTGGGGGGGGGGTTCTTTGTTTGTTTGTTTGTTTTCACTGGACCTTAATTAAGCCTTTATTAGGCCATTCCCTCATTTTATTAGGCCAGCTACTTTGGGTGGTGCCATATATGGTTGGATCATTGAATCTTATGATTATGTACCCATTGTTGTACCTCTTCCAGCAAAAAAGAAGACTGAAGCACTATATATGGGATCCCATATCAGTAAATCAGGCATTTGGTATGTTCTTTGATGATGTTGCTTACAAAGACAGGTAGGCAATCATAGGAAACCCTGCATAAGTCCATAGGTGACAGATGCAGAAGAGGCATTAATGAAATAGAGGTAGGCGACATGGAGTTTCGGCCACCTGTCATGCAATTTCCTGTGCCCTTAGAACCTGCTTGTGTTCGTTCCTGAATATACCTTTTGTGTTGAACAATGTGCTATTCCATTGCCCAATTTTATAATGCAGTGGGTTGGAAATTACCCAGATAATGATGGACAACTCCAGTCTCATACTTATTTTGTATCCCATGTTCAGGTGGTCAGTCTATGAGGGCCAAGCAAAAAGTCAAGGAATGCTTTTTAAATATCAAGTAATAGTTCCTAGCTGCAAAGATACAGTCTTGATCTGGAACCACCGCAGACTATATTGTGATTCAGCATACAGCATCCCTATTCATTATGAGTTCCTCTAGCACTGTAAGTTCTGTTAAGTTATACAGTCTGAATGGATAGGAAGCTTTTAACACAACCTAGTCTTGCTGCAGTACCTTCTCTTGCTCTGGGTCACACTCAAAACTGTTGGCTTTCTGAATTACTCAATAAAAGAGTAATGATATTATTCCCATGTGTTACATATGCCACCTTCAGAATTCAAATAAGCCCACCAGACCTTATGCCTCTTTTTTAGTGGTAGAAAGAGTAAAGTTCGTCAACATGTCCTTTAGAGACAATGTCCAGGCATCTTTAAACATCACTGTTCTGGCTGGATCCTGTATCCTCACAGGGTTTATCTCCTAGACTCTGGCATGCACAGACTTTCTTGAGGTGTTCACAATACTTTTCACTTCTTGCTCAAATTCAATTGTCATGATGTCAACAATATAACAAAGTAAGCTGATTCCCTGCAGAATTGTAAGATAATAAAGCTCCTCAGGACTAGATTGATGGACTCTTGGGACAAGTCAGTGAATGTATATTTCTGTCCTCCAAATGTAAACACAAACTGCTTTTGACCCTCTAAATTATGAGCACTGAGAAAAGTGTATTTATCAGATGAGCTGCTACATACCAAGTACCAAAGTCTGTATTAATTTGTTACAGTAAGATTCTACCTTCGGCACAGAAGTTGTGATTGGGACTACTAATGGGTTATATCATATAATGGGTTATATGAACCATTGTCATCTGCCATAAACCATTTGCTTTTGGCAAAGGACAACAAATAAATAGGGACATAAGAACCTTCTAAGGAACTATGTAAAATGTACTTTAGACTAGTACACCCAAATTAGGAAAAAGTAGTATTTATCACCAATAGCTATCTGGACTGGTCAAGGGTTGTACAGAGGGTGTTAAGAGTCTCACACTTTCAGGTATGCACATTCATCAGACTAGATGCAAGTACTTTCACAGGCATCTCAAATAGCAATGGCAGAAAGAATCTAGGGTAAATAAGTGGTTCAACTGAGGAGATGGCTGCTAGTAACTGAGGGCCATAACAATAGTTAGAGAAGAACAGTTGTTCAAGAAAATGTGAGATAGAGCCTAAAAAAACATCATAACTGGTCAGTTTGCAGATTATTGCAATATTTTAGGTATGACTGCATGGTGTCTGAATTAAGGTCATGGCGGCAAATATGATGAAAAGGGAATAGTTTCAGCAGATACTCATGAGGAAGCTGTCAGAGAGGCAAAACAAATAAATAGTGATTAATATATCAATCATTTCCTATGTATTTTCTCTTAGACTTCAAGGTGCCTTGTGACAATATAATTCCTTAGAAAACTCAAAGCTGAAAAACGCTGGTTTGTATATTAGTGGTCTACGTTCCTATAAGATTTCAAGCCTAAAATTCAAATTCCTGTATTTAGATATCATCTATCCTACTGTATTCGACAGAAAAGTCCATCAGCAGTGCTTCCACCTAAGCCAATTTAATTTGGACAATTCCTATACTTTTCTTCTTGCTACATCAAAAGAAAATGTTAGTTAAAATAGAACTCAAATCAATGAGTAAACAGCACTTTAAACATAAAAGGAAATCGAACTAACTTCTGGCAAACAGTAAAGATGAAAGCTAGCACCATGGTGGGCTTCTAAATCATGAGAATATTCATAGCCTGGCCGTGTTTAGGTCTGAGGTTCTTTCGACTTGTGGGCCTTTAAAATCTTTTTACACTTTTTAAAAAAGGTATAGCTATCTACCTTTATTTTCCAAGAATAATTCTGGTGAACAGAAAATCCATGCCTTAGATTTCTTTTGGAGACCCCAGAAGGATTCCCAGGCACATTTTAGCCACATACTAGCAGTATAAATTAATGATAAATGGACACCATCTTTGTACTAGAAACAGAGTGAAAGAAAATCTCAAAATGTTAAAACTGGGTCATAAACAACATTGGAAAAAGAAACTTTAGTTGTGCAGTTGTGAAAATTGGAAGTTGTTTTTTGTGTATAGTAGGGAGGAATTGAGCCAGGGGATGCAGTGCGTGTTTTAATAATGTTCCAAGAAAGTTCACTTCACTCCCCAGTCAACTGTGAGCCTATTTCTTATAAGAGAGTTGGAAACAAACTTTCTGAATAATCTTGAAGTGTTCTTACCAATTTCCTTGAAGTTCAACACATTTAAATCACTGGAGATAGTGACAGAAATTCAAGTCCTAGACAGTTCTCTGAGAAATTGTAGAAATAATAAGTAATCAGAATCTAGTCTTTTCCCTAAACGACTGGTGATTTATAAAAGTTTTATCAAGCTTTCTATATTAAATCCAGCCATCATTTCAACTTCTGAAGAAATATTGCTAAGACACAATAATGATAGCATTTTTAGGAAATTATAGGATACAACTTGACCTCCCACACACAAAAAAAGCTAAGATAAATAAGGGAGGACTGCATATTTGAACATGGTTTTTGTATGCTTTTTCATGTCAGAAGGCAATTATAATTTTTAATTTTTTTTATGGTGACATTGGTTTACGAAATCCAATGTTTCATCTGTATACTTTAACACTGTGTGTTCACCTCCCATAGTTAGATTTCTTTCTGTCACCACATATTTGACTCCCTTTACTCCATCTACCTCTCCCCTTCTCCCCCACCCCCTTCCCTCTGGTCCATTGTCCATGTCCTTGCGTCTCTGTTTGTTTGTCCTTTTCATTTGTTGCTTTTAGGTTTATATCCCACATATAAGTGATATCATGTGATTTTCAACTTCCCCTGTCTGGCTTATTTCGCTTAGCATGATTATCTCGAGGTCCATCTATGTTGTCTTATGGCTGAGTAATTTTCTATCGTATGTATGTACCACAGCTTCTTTAGCCAATTATCTATCGTAGGACACTTCAATTGCTTCCATGTCCTGGCCACCATGAATAATGCTGCTATGAACATCAGGGTGCAAATATCTTTTCGGATATGGGTTTTCAAGTCTTTGAGGAAAATACCCAGTAGAGAGATTGCTGCATCATATGGTAGATCAATTTTTAGTTTTTTGAGGAACCTCCATACTGGTTTCCTTAGTGGTTGTACCAATTTGCAGTCCCACCAGCAGTGTTTGAGGGTTCCTTTTTCTCCACATCCTCTCCAACACTTGTTATTACTTGTCCTGTTGATTATAGCTATTCTAACAGGTATGAGATGGTGTCTCATTGTGGTTTTGATTTGCATTTCCCTAATAGCTAGCGATGTTGAACATCTTTTCAAATATTTGTTGGCCATTTGTATGCCCTCCGGGGAGAAATGTCCATTCAGGTCCTCTGCTCATTTTTTGATCGGATCCTTTGTTTTTCGTTGTTATTGAGTTGTATGAGTTCTTTGTATATTTTAGATATTAGGACCTTATCAGATGTGTTACTTGTAAATATATTTTCCCATTTGAATCACTGTCTCTTTACTTTGCTGACGATTTCTTTTGCTGAGCAGAAGCTTTTTAGTTTGATGTAGTCTCCATTCATTTATTTTTGCTCTTACTTCCCTTGCCTTTGAGGTCAAATTTATAAAATCCTCTTTAAGTACAAGGTCCTTGAGGTTAGTTCCTATGTTTTCTTCTATGCATTTTATTGTTTCAGGTCTTATATTCAGGTCCTTAATCCATTTTGAGTTAATTTTGGTGTGTGCTGATAGACAACAGTCTAGTTTCATTCTTTTGCAGGTGGCTTTCCAGTTTTCCCAGCACCATTTTTTGAAGAGGCTTTCCTTTCTCCACTGTATGTTTTTGGCTTTTTTGTTGAAAATTATTTTCCTATATAAATAGGGGTTTACTTCTAGACTCTCAATCCTGTTCCACTGGTCCATATGTCTGTTTTGCTGTCAATACCGTGCTGTTTTGATTACTGTCGCTTTGTAGTATAATTTGAAATAGGGCAGAGTGATGCCTCCAGTCTCATTCTTTTTCCTCTGGATGGCTTTGGCAATTCAGGGTCTTTTTTGCTTCCATACAAATCGAATGATTTTTTGTTCTATTTCTTTAAAAAATGCCAATGGGATTTTGATGGAGATTGCATTAAATCTATATAATGCTTTAGGTAATACGGTCATTTTAACTATGTTGATTCTTCCAATCCAAGAACACAGACTATCTTTCCATTTCTTTGTATCTTCTTCAATTTCTTTTAATAGAGCAATAGTTTCCATTATATAGGTCCTCCACTTCTTTTTTCCACTTCTTTTTTTGACACTTCATTATTAGAGTATAGGAACACTACATACTTTGAATGTTCAGTTTGTATCCAGAAACTTTACTGTATTTTCTTATTGTGTCTAGTATTATTCTTATGGAGTCCTTAGGGTTTTCTATGTAGAGAATTAAGTCATCCACAAATAGTGACAGTTTGACTTCTTCATTCCTATTTGGATGCCTTTTATATCTTTCTCTTGTTTGACGGCACTTGCTAGGACCTCCAATGTTATATTGAATAACAGTGGTGATAGTGGACAGCCTTGTCTTGTTCCTGATCTTTTTCACCATTAAGTATAATGTTGGCTGAGCGTTTATCATGGAAGGCCTTTATTATGTTAGGGTACTTTCATTCTATAATGATTTTGTTAAGTGTTTTGATCATAAATTGATGCTGTATCTTGTCGAAGGCTTTTTCTGCATCTATTGATTTGCTTATATGATTCTTATTTTTTAATTTGTTTATGTGGTGTATCACATTAATTGATTTGCATACATTGAACCATCCCTGTGCCTCTGGGATGAAGCCTACTTGATCACGGTGTATAATCTTTTTAATATGTTGCTGTATTCCGATTTAGGATTTTTGCATCTGTGTTCATTAGAAATATTGGTCTGTAGTTTTCTTTTTTAGTGTTATCTTTACCAGGTGTTGGTATCAGGGTAATACTGGCCTCATAAAATGAATTGGAAAGTATTGCCTCCTCTTCAATTTTTTTGCAAGAGTTTGAGGAGAATTGTTATTAAATCTTCTTTGAATGTTTGGTGGAATTCACTGGTGAAGCCATCTGGTCCTGGGCTTTTATTTTTTGGTAGTTTTTGATGATCGTTTCAATTTCCATACTGCCGATATGTCCTTTTAGATTTTCCAGTTCTTCTTGATTCAGTCTAGGAAGATTGTATTTTTGTTAGTACTGGTCCATTTCTTCTAGGTTATTAAATTTAGTGTTATGTAATTTTTCATAATATTCTTATATGATCTTTTGTATTTCTGCATTATCAGAATTTCCCCTCTTTCATCCCTGATTTTGTTCATTTGTGTCCTTTCTCTTTATTCTTTAGTGAGTCTAGCCAGGGCTTTGTCTATTCTACTAATCTTCTCAAAGAACCAGATCTGTGTTGCACTTATTTTTTCTATTGTTTGTTCTCGTTGTTGTTAATTTCATTTATTTCTGCTCAAATTTTGATGATTTCTTTCCTTCTGCTGACTTTAGACTTCATTTGTTCTTCTTTTTCTAAATTTTGAAGATGAATCATTAGGTTGTTTATTTGGAAGAGCTGATTATTTTTAATTATAAAAAGACGAAAAGAAAGCAAATGCTTGTTTTACATACATTTTTTCCCACTAACCTTTCTAATGATTACTAAGAAAGAGATCCTATAGTAAAACACTATGAATATTATTACCTATTATATTTATGATAATCTCAAAACACATTTAATAACCTTTTAATTTTCTCCTTAAATATTCATCACAGAGACACAAAGTTCTGTTCAACAATTTATATAATTAAGACAAGGGATATATAATGTATAAAATTGCAAAAGGCCAAGATGAAGGCCTTCAAATTTGTAACATAAGTATATTGTGATGTGGATGTCATCTAACAGGTGACAAGCCAATTTCTGCATAAGCAAATCATTCCTACATTCCATGCCTACAGTTATGCTACCAAGTAAGACCACCTAATGTTTTGCACACTGGCCAACTGGCCAGATCTTCCTTAGATAACTCATTCTTATGACATTAGCACACAATTCACCGAGAATGCCTTTTGTAAAAGGAAAAGAAGATTTCTTTAATGAAACACTAATTTTTAATATAAAGATAAGTGAATTTAAGAAAATACACTATTATAGGAATGGAAAGATAAAACTGAGAAGTTTTCTATTCTCTCAGTTTCAGGTGAGGTCCCCCAAACCCATAAAAATAGCTGTGTCTCTGCATTCTAAAGAGAGCTACCCATCCTGTAGCTCTAAGACTTACGAAAATATAACATAACTATAGTTTTGTTTGAGTTCTTCCAAAAGGAGAGTCTGAGAAAAAGATGTACTAAGGGAGTTCATTTAGTAGTTTACACAAGAAAGCAGAAACAGGGAAATTGAGGCAAGGAAGATAGATTAGCCAACTCTTAGCACATTATCAAGATTGCTGACATGGGTGACAAGGGCTCCATTCCACGGGAACCTCTGAGAAACAGACAGAATGCCTTCCAGGATAGTCCACCCAAAAGAAGAGAGTCTGGGGCATTTATCTGCCAGCTGGCCCATTGGTTGAGTGTCGTTTATGGTGTTAACTGCACTGCATTTGGGGCCCACTGCAAGTGAGCCAGGGCAGTACCTGCTGCTTTAGAGAAGGTCTCCAGAAATGGAGAGATTCATGATAGATACTGGGGTGGGATGATATCCATTTGCTTAGTACCATCCACCACAACCATGGCTAAAATTTAGATAGATAGATAGATAGATAGATAGATAGATAGATAGATAGATAGATAGATGATAGATAGATAGATAAAATAGCAAAGGGAGTGAGATGCAAGGTGCCAAAGCACCTGCTACAATGGAACCCCTATCTTTTTAAGAGATACTGGAAACTCTAAGGAAATTGATCAAAGTGAATAATCCCTTAAAGCAAAGGAACTCAAAGCATTGTGGCATTTCCTTTACTATTCCCATAGAGGAGGTTATAGAGTTGCTTTTCATCCCCCTAAGCCAAATATGGAGCTTAATAAGAATTTCTCTAAGTGCCTTGGGGATGTTTATTAGAGGGGAGTCTTGCATCTCACTGGCAGACCTCTGTCTCTCCACCTGAAAGAAGTGCTTAGGGTTACCCCTACCACTAACAGGACAGAAAACCAAAGAGTTTCTACATCTTAACATATGTTTCTTTAAACCTGCCTTCCTTTCACCTGGAAATTCTGAAGCGAGCAGGCTAGCTGGAGTAGACCATGTATGCAGAATAAGAAGAAAGAAATGTAGTTATGAGATCAAAGTGCTCTTTTACCATTTAATGCAGCAAGGTTATATGAGTTCCCACTGGCCAAATAGACATCTTGCATGATAGGCTAGAATAGTCTTGAAAGACTATTTATTGCCCAACATAACTACCTGCAGGATGAGGAACCACAGCAGAAAGGGGCTTTGTGGGATGTACCACTGGAGAGCATCAGCTGAATGAAGGTCATAAGTACTCAGCCAAAGAGTTCATTTTCTGGGATAATATGGCAGGCTGCTAACTGCTCCACAAATTTTCTATCCCCCTTGTTGGATAGATGACTGCCAAAATGCACTAAAAGCAACCACAGAACTAAGTTATCACCAATATAAGTTTAGCAGAAGTAATAGGCACGACTTCTGCCTTATTTGCTAAAATGAAGTTATTCGTCTCTTTCCTCTTTTCTTTATCTGAAAAACAAAAAAGTTCACGACAAGTTTTTGATCATGCAGACCAGGGTAACACCCTAGGTGATGGTGGAACAATAAGATGGAAGAAACATCTTAGATAAGATGGGAAATCAAGAGAGAACTATACACACCAGATAAGTAAAATAGATATCATGGACAAAATGTTTGTATCCCCCTAAAATTCATATGTTGAAACCATAACCCCCAATGTTTATTGTATTTGGAGATAGGGCCTGGGAGAAGGTGATAAGGGTTAAACAAGGTCATAAGAATGAGACCCTAATCCAATTGGGCCATTGCCCATAAAGGAAGAGCAAGAGACACCAGAGAGCTCCCTCTCCACCACATGAAGATACAGTGAGAAGGCAGCCATCTGCCGGCAGAGAAGAGAGCTCTCACCAGGAACTGAATCAGCCAATTCCTTGACCTTAGTCTTCACAGCTTCCAGAACTGCAATAAAATTAATTTCTGTTGTTTAAACCACCCGGTCTGTGGTATTTTATTATGGCAGCCAAATCTAATATAATGGGCTTCGCCACATTTTCTCTCATCTTTCATTATTTTGTGACCCCACTTGGAGGAGCCAGAAGCAAGGGGCAGGGAAGTGAAATCAGAGAAAGATGGATGGAGAAGCTTTCAGCAGAATAAGAAAACAATTTTGATTTAGACTGAACTAAACATTTTTAAAACTTAAAAAGGAATTAAAAGCTATGTCTTTCATATAAGATGCCAACCAGAAGTGACATCAATGAGATATCTATAAAATTAATATAAACAGAAAAATTAATCTGTTTCCTAATTGTGGTCTATTAAATTCAGTACATCCAATAGACCCAATTATCCAATATCCAACAAGCAAAATATGTAGGCTACAAATATGTAAGAATAAATGAAATACCTTCTCCCACTAATCTTTAGCTGTTATCAAACCTAGCTACTTGTGGTTAGTTTTATTTTATGTATAACTTCCTTCCCTTTGTATATGCTTACTAGGATTCTAATGTCCATTCATGGAGCCTAATTACTAAATATACCATTACCACTTTGCAACTACTAAAGGAATTTAGACTCCTTTGCCACTGTGATAATCTCATTCTCCTAGCTCAAGATTATCTGTCAGTCAATAATTAACTAAGGAGATTTTTCTATGAATAATAGAGAATAGTTAGCTTCATTACTTTATTATTGAAGTCTGAACACTTCAAGGTGATAACAGAATTATGGATGGCATCTTTTAGAATAACATCTCTATTTTCAAAAGGTATTTAAAATATTGGTAGGGTATTTTTGTTTAATTTTTACTTACATGAAGTTTTCTTAACTTTTATTAAGTTGCAAATCAAAAACTGTTATGTTACCTAATTGCAAAATGAGAGAGTTGCTTTTTAAAATGTATTTTTAAAGAACTTTCTTTTTTAAGTAAAATAATGTTTCTTACAAACTGCCATTAGTCACAGAACTTGACATGATTTCTTACAATTATTTATTTCCCACTAAAAATTTAGTAATATTATTCTTCCTCTGTAAAGTACAAATAATAAGGATCAAGTGGAATGAAATACTGAAAGAAAGTTCTCTGCTTCATTTCCTGGGGACCTATCCCAGGTTCTTATAAATCTAAAGGCCTCTCTAAGCATAAGGTATGTCCAGTTTTAAATGAGAACAAGGGAGAGAAAGAATCATTTTTTTAAATAAAGATTTTAAAAAGCTAACACATTCAATTCAAAAATGCCATCTGTGAAAAAACTTAAATCTCAAAAGCACACAACCTGAAAAGATAATTAACAACAATAACAAAAATGCTGACCCATTTACTTCCAGCTCTTACCTAGTATTTACATCATCTTCCACCCTCACATCCCAACGTCCCACACTCTGAATGTTGCTGCTCTCTGTCCCACATGAGATATATATCCTCCTATCTCCTCCATCTTTCCCGCCCTGTATATAAAATCCCATTTTCCATCTCTGTAGTGGCTCATTCGTTTCCTCTCCACAGTTTTCTCTGGCTTGGTTGCCCTTGGTGCTGCCTTCCAGGTGTCTTCTATTAGAAGGCCAAGGTGAGGGAACGGCGGGTATGAGGCCGATGACCTAAGAAAGGCAGTAAATAGTCCTCCAGTCGCTCACAGGCTGGAATCAAGTTTTATTCGACCCTGTGTTTCACAGCTCCTGCAAGTATTAATTAATGTTGTTTTTTGTTTCCTTTTGTTTGTTTGTTTTTTAATTAATTGAGTTACTGGATAAAGATAAGGAAAAGAAAATTTATCTTTTCCCAGCGACAGATCACGATCACAGCATGGGTCCTGGGTGTTCACTGACAGGGTGTCAGACCCCTAGTGGGGGAGGTTATTAAACTCTTTCCCTCCCTGTCCCCGACCTCCCACCTGGCTCACAACCAAGGCTGTTCCCTAGTCGAGCCATCTGACTGACCTCAGGGCCTGCTAAGAAGGGCAGAAGCTGAGCATTCCCAAACCACCTAAGTACTCCTTGCTCAATAATCTTCCAGCAGGGAGAGTCATCACCAATAAGGTATCTTGAGTCACTTGATATACCTGCTATCTCCAAGCTAACGGCCTCCCAAAAAGCTCTCATTTAGATGAATGGAGCAATTTATAGGCAAGATAGGAAAGACAGAAAGAAAGATGAGATAGAGAGTGCTGCCTCAGCCCTCTCGGTAAGGTCCAGCCTGTACACCAGTAGCCAGCCTTGTCAAGTGCTTATTACGTTTACGCGGATAAGCTGTTATCCTGCACTGGAAAGTACTGGAAGTTTTTTTGGCCCATCGCCATTCATTACCAGGAAGAAAAATCACCTTCTTATTTGAAGCTCTTTTTTTCATCATGGCCCATTGGCCATGACTGATGTTGCTTTAAGTAAAGCAGTTAAAACTGCTTAACCTCAGAAAGCCTTATACATAAAAAGTGCTAGCTTAAAGTTAAGATAAAATCCAGAGGAAGGCAGAACTGAGACAGAACAATAGGTACCTTCTTCAAACTTCCCCTTACCATCTTTTCAGTAACTAAAAATATAAGAGCCTACTCTCAAGATATGGTTTTTAATAACTCTCATTACAAATATGTCCAGGAAATCAGAACAGTACTCTTATATACCCTGATTATTGCATAATACCAATGACATCAATCCACCCTTTATGTTAGGATCATACCAAAGGACAAGGATACAAAACTTATTTCCATTGTAAATAATAAATATATTTTTTATTTCGCCTATTGGATTTCCCATTAAAATATTTCTTTAAAAAATCTTGTGGTATCATTTTACACTTCAATCCTATTTTCAATACTGTTTTAATCATTCTTAAAACAATTAGAATATGGTTTATTAGTTCTCTCAGCAACTATATTCTTTTAACAATTGTTTTTTTTTTTTTATAAAAAGCCTTCTGTGATTTTGATCTCAAGTAAAGTAATCCACTTCCATTACAACAAAATCACTGTTTCTCTCAACATACTTGAACTTCAAGTGAAGATGGAACCAATGAAAGGAGAAATGCTCTTTGCCGTTTATTAACATTTAGCACATTAGACATCATTTGTAAGATTGCCACCTGCCACCTTCCATTAGTTCTGTTACCACACAATTGCAAGGGCTAGGATAATAGTGGCACATATAAGGAAAAAAAAAAAAAACTTAAACAGGCATTACTTAAAAATTAGCCCAAGATACAGGAAGTAAACAATTTTAAAAATTCATAGACAGCTAGCTAATAGTTATTATATTCAATAATTTAGCATGATATGCATGACAGTTTTGACCTCTAAAATAATTTAGCGCCTTGAGCTGAGATTAAATGCAGAACATTAATTTTTCCCTCTGGTTGTCAAGCCAACCTAGAGACCCGTCAAATCCATTTAAATAAAGCCTGCGTCATATAATAATATTAAAGGGAATAAAATATTAATAGGGGCCTGTGGTAGAACACTGGCCAAAAGAACTGCAATGAGGTGCATTTAATTTATAACCCTGACAATCTGTCTTTGTACTGAAACTAGGAGTTAAAGCACCATCTAAAAATTATTTTTCGTGGCTAGAAGATGAGCCCATTTAAGAAAGGTTACAGGTCCTCCAAATGCTGAGAATTTTTAGTATCTCCGAGTGAAGAAAGTCATGAGTTCCATTTTAATTGTATTACTTTGAAGAGATGGCAAAGTAGAGATGCCAGGAATCAGTTGTAATGAAAATGAAATTTTAAAATGAAAAGGAAGACTAATCCATCACGCAAGTCTTGTTGAGTTTTCCCCCATAATAGAAGTGTATCTAATTCAGTGTATTATTTACATGCCAAATACACCAAATTTAATCAGTGCTTCTATCAAACACATTCTGATTTTTATATCTGAAGATTACACTTCCCTGGATCATTTTCCAATGAGTTTGCTCTCTGAAGTGTGGAGGCTTTAAATACCTCTACTGAAATACCATGTCCCCACTCAGAAGATGATATTCCCATAAGAACCACACTTACTTCATTTAAAGATTTTGAATTCATGAGCATGGAGGTTATAGAGATAAACAGTATGAGAAACACAAACATGCTTTATTGTATTCAAGTAGTTGCTCTATTGATGTCAATACTCAATAATCATTTTACTAAATGATAAAATTTTATACATTTTTAAAAAATATATGTTTTGTTTAAAATCTACTTTAAACATGCCAAACATGTTCTTTCCTGCTAATCATGTTATTTTTCCAGTTAGAACACAAACAAAATGAAAAGCGGAGGCTGCGTCCCTGCTTCCCTACCACCCGCCCCACAGAGCAGAGCTTCTGCTGACTTCAAAGAATTCTCTATGTGAGGGAACCAGGCATGAGACATAGGGAGAACAGAAATCTGCCCACAGGAAAAGAACCTTTAAGAATTCTAATCAAAGAACTGAATTCTCCAAACAAGGCAACGGCGCAGTAACAATCAGACCAGCTATGGAATCACAACCATCGGAACTGAAGCCAGACGGCTTACCTCGTGTGGAAGGGGAAAACGGCACAGCAATGACGCAAACTCTTACAGCAATTAGAGGGGCGGACTCTGAGACACCCGCAGGTCTGTCAGGCTTACCAAGGGCTACTCGGTAAAATGCAACAGACTTCAATGTCTCAAAGAGCCATTGTAATCTTTTAGGGTATGAAAAGCCACTTATATTCAAAGGGTCAAAGGACAGCTTAATTCCTTATCTCTGAACTTTTATTCATATTTTAATTTCTATAATATAAACTCCCTAAATTAATATAGCAGTAGGTTTGCTAATTAGACACGACTTGAAGGAAGTTCACTGTTTACTTCACTTGCACCTCTGGTATGTACCTGGGACCCAAGAGTTACCATTATTGCACTAAGTGCTTCTATGGTTCCTGATTTCGTATGCTAAATAATCACACTGACAATCAGCTCTTCTTTATCAAAGCCCCATGAGAGAGTTCACAATTAACTCTAGAGAAAAGACAAAGAAAGATATATTAAGTTTAAATTTTTTGCCCAAATAAAAGCAGAAGATCATACAGCAATGCAAAAAGTAGCTCTTCCTCTAAAGGGTCATTAAATCATACCCTGGAGCAAAGACAAGCACAGAGAGGTTTATATGTTTCTCTTCCTGGGCTGGCATCCTATAGAATTAGCAAGGTGAGTGTATGATGCTCTTTATAGTATAGCGTCCCTTAAAACTTCCAAGCAGCACTCGTTGATAAATAGCTCAGAAAGTCCTTTCTAGACGAGGAAAGTCCTAATGAAAATTATATTTGAAATATCTGATTGTTTGGGGTGCTTTCCAGGATATTTTTCCATCAATCAATAAATATTTATTAAGAACCTCATGCAGCTTTTGCACTGTAAAGATACAGGTTTGGCATACAGAAACCCTGAATTCAGAGACCTCAAATCTAAAGTGGTGAAAGGGGTAGGGTTGCCAAATAAAACACAAACTACCCAGTTAAATTTAAATTTCAAATAAACAATGAATTGTTTTTTTTTTTAGTCTATGTATGTTCCAAATACTTCATGAGACATATGTAGACTAAAAACAGTTTTTTTAATGTGAAATCTAAAGTTAACTAGGCATACTGCATATTAATTTGCTTAATCTGGCAATCCTAGAAGGGAAAGTGAAGGGAAAGAAAAATAATGGGGAAAAGCCGCTGGATTACAGTAGTTAAACAGGAATAATACCATTTATGGGATCTATATCTGTGCTGAGAACTAAGCTTAAACTTATTTTAAAAATGTGTGTTTAGTGTGTATGGACAGATGTGTTAATCAAGACTTAATAAATACCCAAATAAATTATTTTTAAGAAATGAAGCTGTACAATGGGTGAACTATATGTGACTTTTAATTAAATAAATTGTCATGTGTCTTAACAGTAGTACGTGTAACAGACATAATCTTGCTTAATCACTAAAATTTCCTCCTCACTGATATTACTAGTAAATGCTTTTTACCAGGTAGTTGGAGTATCTTTAAATAGAGCATCTATTCATATGGAGAGACAGTGAGGAGGAGGGGTGGGAGAGGAGGAGGAGGAGAGACAAAGGAGGAGGGAGGAAGAAGGAAGGAAGAAGAAGAAGACAGATAGACAGATAGAATTTCTAAAAGTACATACAAGAAACAGGTAAGAGTGGAGGACCTAAGAGGGAGCATGGAGAATTGGGAGACAAGGCACAGAGATGACGCATTGGGGAGAGCCTGAAATGAGGGGAATCAAGGCCAGCTTCACAGACACATGACCTGTGCCATCACATAGGACCCAGAGCATAGAAGGTCCTGCACTTGGGTTAATGCTCTGTGGTCATCTTGAAATATAATTTAGAATGAGGGTCCCCTTATTTTCCTTTTGCGCTGGATCCCCTAAATTATGTAGCTGATCCTGGGAGGGACTTTCTAGGTTCTCTAGAAACAGAGGCTGAAGCAAAAGCATATGTGCTATCACTTGATTGAAGAGTGTCCTCCAGAAACAGGATTAAGTGAAAAAGGGGAATAATTTGAGGAAGAGGAAAAAGACTTACAGAGGAAGTACTATGGAGCTGTCCTCTATGGCAGTAAGTACAGCCGATGCCTTAATTTCCCAGGATATCTTCTGAGAGGCCATGTAAGTACGACAACTCATGTGCATATGTGAATTGGTGGTTGGAAGAGAAACTAATTTAACCTGTCTTCTTCCTCTTCTTTATTTTCCATTAGTTAAATTCCACCACCATGAGCTGTGAACTCCTCCCACTCATACGCCGAGTCACTTGTTCCTGCAAGCAGCAACCAAAACAGGCCGAAGCCCCACAGGACCAGGCTGGCCAGGGCATAACTGCCTTGTACCTCTCAGCAGTCAACGAAGCACAGAGGGCTTGTCATCTATAGCAGTACCTGGGAACAGTGCCAGTGTTGCCAGGACAACCCAGCTAGAAACTCAGGATAGGACACAAGTGTGGAATGATGCAGAGAGTCCCATACGATCCCGCATGTCTGTCAACTGCAGACTGAATGTACGTTGTGGTGTAAGTATACAATATATTAGTATAAAGCAATGAAAATGAGAGTGCTAGAGCCACTTACAATGTGAATGTGGCTCATAATGATGAATAAAAGAAGCCTGACACAAAACGATACCTTTTATATGACCCTACTCATAAAGTTCAAAAAACAGGCAAATTTTATGTATAATTTTTATGATTCCATGGTGAGATGAAAAAGCTAAAAAATAAAAATAAATAAATAAATAAATAAATAAATAAATAAATAAATAAGCAAGCTATGAAGTGATTACCATAAAAATCAACATAGTGGCTCATTTGAGAGTGGAAATGACAGTAACTGAGGCAGGGTACAGGAGACCCTGCTGGGTCTGGTGAGATCTTCTTCTTGTGGTATTCCAGAGTCAAAGTAAAGACGGTGGGATAGAGGGTCAACTGTTTCAAATGCTGCTAAGTAAGGTGAGATACAATCATAGCCATTGGATTTGACACAATAGAAGTCAGTGGTTATCGTGAATTATTTGCAATGACATCGTGAGGGAGAGTGGGCAAGAGAGAGGAGACAGCTGGTACAGCAGCCCCTTAAGAGGTTTAAATGTAAAGAATAAATGTGGGGCTGTAACTGGAGAGGAAGAGGGTTCTGTTTGGGCTGTTTTTTTGTTTTTTTTTTTTTAAGTTGCGAGGTGAGAAGTATGCGTGTGCTTCTGTACTTACGGGAATTACCTAGTAGACAGGAGAAAATGATGAAACAGAAGAGAAGGAAGGATTGCTAGGATGATGTCATTGAGTGAGCTAGAGATGATGAGATTTTGTGCACAGCAAAGAGGTAAGAAGAATTTAGAAAATCCATGCATAGCTGCAGAAGAGAAGACAGAGATAAGCACACAGATGCAGGTAAGTAGGTAGCCATGGTCATGGGATGTCAGACATTCTCTTCTGATTATAAAATAAAAGCTAAAGATGGGCATAAGAATGGAAAAGAAAGTACTAGAGTTTTGAAAATAGAAAAGACATGAAATAATCATCTAGGAGAGAGCAGAAGAATTAAAGTACTAGGGAAAAATGGTACGACTGCCAACAGCACTAAGGGCCCACCTGTGATTAGAGACCAGGAATGTAAATTAAACACAGACAGCAAAGCTGTGCACATGTTTCTCCAGCAATTAAGAGATGCAAGCACAAGTAGACAGAAAGTAAAAAGGACAGATGACCTCTGAAAAAGTAGAAAATTGTACAGCATTAGAGACTGCTCTCCAGAACATTCCCCAATTAGGAATAAAGTTTTAGACTTAATAGTAGTCACTAAGCACACACACACACACAAAAAGCAAATTATCATCCAAACCCATTTAAAACAGACTAATAAAAACCTATACCTTAATATTGATAATTTTATAAGATAATAGGATTTAGTGGTATTCATACGTTATTTCAGGATAGTTTGTAATAGGAACTAAGAGTCCTAGGAAAAAAATTCTAGGATCTAAGAACAGAGCATATCAGTTCTCTCATTGATTTATTCTGTAATTTGAACCACCTAAGGAAAGGATATTTTTTCCTCATCTATAAAACAGAAGACTAGAAAATATTTTTCTTATTTGGGTAATTAAGTGAACAAAAAAAAGAAAATATTTAGCAGTTTGCCATTGCCCAGACTATTATTACAAGGGCTATAATTAATTTAACAAAAGAATATGCATTATTAATAACAGTGCATGTTTGATTATGGTAAATATCTTAATAAATTTCTGTAATTACCACACTTATCAAAGGTAATACATTTATAAATGCTGGAATTCTTACTTTCTCAGCACAGAAAAGTAGTTTCTAGTTTTTAAGATGATCTAATATCATATAACATGTTTTCAAAAATCTTAGTGTAATTGCTCTCCTGGCTTGTATGAGAAAAGTACCATATTTTACATTAAGGAAAAGTCCATACCCCTAAAAATAAAATGCAATCTGGATCAAATTACTTTCTAAAAAGGTTACCGAATATATTTAATTTTATTGAAAATGTCTATATTTCACACAAAAATGAAGAAAATTTTTGGACTTACAATATGCTTTTAATGAAATATATTTGTCTCCATTTCTGGTACAGAAACATGGAGATAATGAACATTTTCTTTAAAAATGCTCATAATTATGCCACTAGAAGGAATATAAAACACTTCATTTCAGCATTCATTTTAGTAATCCTGATTTAGGTATTCACAATCTGTTTTTAAAAGCCCACTTAGATATTTTTTGAGAATCTCAAAATGTATTTCTTGTATGAGAGTTAAAGTTTACAGTATCTAGTGTCAAACATTTTGCTATATTACTCTGCTAACCTTAAAAAAAAAAAAACATTTTTAGCTGTGTTTATGTTCTTTAAAAAAGGATAAAACAACAGAATTTTGTGACTCCATTAAAACAAAGTTTAATGAGAAAAAAAGAAGGATAAAACACAGATACTAGCTGAAATATCTATTACAGATAACTGTGTACTCTCCCAACAGGGAATGACAAAATTAATATCACTATATTTATTCCAATAAGAATTTCAGGGTTGGATCATTTCACTGAAGAGTATCTTTATAAATATATATATATAATTATTCCAAGAGGAAGTTTATATAAAATACAAGAAAACTAATCAATATTAATTCATTGAAAATGAATGGAAATTTCCATTTAAGACTGGTTATATAATAATAAGTGCTGATAAAGAAAGATAATTAATATCTAGGCACTATTATGTTTTGAATTAAACATGATAGACATGTTTCTGGTAAATAATAGCAAGATAGTTAAAAAATAACTTTCATTGAATGACTACATTTGGTTTTATGTAATTCTCTATTTTAAACACCTTTTTTGCCTTGTATTAGAAAGCACAACGTGAAGTCAAAACCCAGTCTTTGGATTAAAAGTTTTTTAAAAAAAAGTGAAGCAAAAGCAAACAGTCTCGAATTCATCAGCAGCAAACAAAGGAAGTCAAGCAGCTTTGTACTATAAATATTGGGAAATGGAAACACAAAGAAAAAGAAATCAGAAATTCAGAACTGTTTTTGAATTTTAAAAATATATGCATAAACTGTATATTGCATCACACCGGAAAAGTCTGGGACAGTGCTGCATAATAAAATACATTATTATATGCACAGCAAAAGCTATGAATATTCACTATATATGTATCACAAATATAGACCACAATAGTGTGTGGTACAAGACTCCTAACATTTTCCCATTCTCTAAAATCATTACTAAGAAAAGAAAATGGGCTGAAAAAAATCCTAAGAGTGCTACTAATATCCACCAATTTGGAAAGAAGTAAACCGAAGAGGTAAGTAGACAGCTCTGAGAAAAGACAAGGGGAGACTTTTAATAGAAGCCCCTCTACGCTCTTGGGGGATTTCAGAAAGACTAGACTAGCTACTGGAGCTCATTGGCTTCACTTGGAGAAAATAGCAAAAATTAATGTAAGTAGGCCCTCATAGGAAATATTTGTAGAATTTCAGAAAGCCAAGCCCAGGTAGTCCAGAACAAGGGTTGTACACCTCCTTCTTTCACCCTTGAACCCTCAGGCTTCAGAAAGATAGAACAGACAACCAATCCTCAAAATATAACAAATCAAACAATTATACAAAGATGAGAAATGTGGCAAGACAATTTGTCCATATTCTGTAATGATAGAAACTTCCAGAGAGAGTATCCCATTAACCATGAACTGGATGCAAAAACATGGCATGGAAACAATGGAAAATCCAACATGTAAATGACAAGTGAAGAGTCCAGTCATAAAGAAAACAACCCAAAAATCAAAATTGATTCCCCGCTAGTACTTTATGCTATAAAAGAACTTTAAAAAAAAATGAAATCAATAAAATAAGAGCTCAAAGACAAAATGATAAAATAGAAAAGGAAAGTTGAAGAGCTAAAGAGAAAAAGTGAGAAAAAACCTCCATCACTATGGATCTAATAAATAAATTAGAAACAGGAAGAAAAAAAGCTAAGAATTGAAATAGCATGGAGAATGTCTTGAAACACTTAAAAACACAAAAGAAAAGGAAAAACTGCAAAAGGCTTAAAGCAAATAAAAAGAAAATGATAAGTGTAAAGGGCAGATAAATGACATCCTTCATTAGAAAATAAAATAGAAAAAGTTTGGAAAGGGACAATACAAACACATTTCTCTAAATTTAGAACAAATAAAAATTTTAAATATACCTTTTAATATTTAAAAAGTTGCATAATAATCAAGCTTGACACATTTTTTCATTAAGTTATGAAATTTTAAAGATAAAGTTAGAATTCTTCAAGTATTGAGGCAAAAAATAGTGAGTCAACATTAAAGGGAAGAATTTGTATTGGCTTCAGAATTCTCAATAGTAACATTTCAAAAGCAGAAAGTAGTAGAAAATGTTCAAAAATGTTTCAAGGGTAAAAAAAATGGCCTAATATAATAATGACCTACAAGTTAATCAAATAGAGAAGTAATTGGAGGACATTCTCAGACATTCAAGACAGTTGGGCTTTCCTGAATAAATGATTGAAAAATTGACAAACAAATGAAAAACCAAATACAAAATGTGAGAATGTAGAAGCTGCCTTGAAAGGATTCAGAATTAGCATTGAATATAAAATATAGAACTAAAACACAATGTCTGGCAAATGATGGCTCTAAAATATAATACAAATATTCTAAAAATTCCTAACAAAATAAAAATTGCATAAATCAAATCAAGAGTATCAAGAGAGGGAGCTAGAGCAAAGGATCACTGTTAATTACTTTAACTTTCATAATGAGGTCAATCTATACAGTTAATTTAAAACCATGTTATTTAATTGAGCAAAAAATTATTCGAATGTCTTAATGAATCTCTTAAGCTTTTTTTTATTAACGTTAGATAGTGTTACGGACTGATTCCTCTTTAGGTGAGAAAACCTTTATCCTTTATCTCGTTTAAATGGGACCCAAAATTCACTAGCCATAGAGTAAAATTCAATAAAATGGACTACTTTCAAAATTTAGAACTTTGTTAATCAAAAGGAATTATTTAGTCACATAGTATAGGAAAGTATTTACCATAAATATATGCAACAAAGTAAACAATGAATTTCTAAAATTCAACAAGTAAAATACAAATAGGCAAATAGAAAATGCGCAAGAGACCTAAATAGACACTTCACAAAAAACAGATATTCAAATGACCACAAATGAACCTGAATAGCCCAAGCAAAGTTGATAAAGCTGGAGGTATCGTGTTCCCTGAGTTCAAACCATATGGCAAAGCTATATAGTTTTGAATTAAAACATTATGGTATTGATATAAAAACACACTCATAGATCAATGGAACAGAATAGAGAGCCCAGAAATAAACCCACACACTTATGACATGAGAGTCAAGAATGGTGTTGGGAAAACTGGAGAACCACACTCAAAGGAATAAAACTAGACCACTGTCTTATACCATATATGAAAGTTAGCTAAAAATAGATTAAATACTTGATTGTAAGACCTGAAACCATAAAACTTTTAGGAGAAAACATAGGCAGTAAGCTCCTTGGCATAGGGCTTAGAGATGATTTTTTGGATGTGACATCAAAAGCAAAGGCAACAAAAGCAAAAATAAACAAGTGAGACTACATCAAACTAAAAAGCTTCTACACAGCAAAGGAACCATCAATCAAACAAAAAGGCAACCTACTGGATGGAAAAATATTTGTGAATCAGATAGCTAAGAGTTTAATATCCAAAAATATATTTAAAAAATTCAATGCAAAAAAAAAAAAAACGCAATCTGATTAAAAACTGGGCAGTGGACCTGAATAGACACTTTTGCAAAGGAGACACACAGATGGCCAACACGGACATGAAAAGATGCTCAACATCGCTAACCATCAAGAAAATGAAATCGCAACCACAATAAGATATCACCTCTCACCTGTTAGTATGGCTTTCATCAAAGAGACAAGAAACAAGTGATGGTGAGGCTGTGGAGAAGAGAGAAAATTTGAGCACTGTTGGTGGGAATGTAATTGGTACAGCCACTATGGGAAAGGTATGGAAGTTCCTCAAAAAATTAAAATTGGAACTACCATGTGATCCAGCTATCCCACTTCCAGGTATTTACCCACCCCCCAAAATGAAAACATTAACTCAAAAAGATATACGCATCTGCATGCTCACTGCATCATTATTTACAATAGCCAAGATATGGAAACAACCTAAGTGCCCATGGATGGATGAATGAAAAAAGAAGTAAGCCAGTGAAAAGTTATTCGGCCTTAAGAATGAGTTCTTGCCATTCGTGACAAAATACATGAACCTCGAGGGCACCACGTTAAGTAAAATAAGTCAGACAAAGAAAGATAAATACCATATGATCTCATTTATATGTGGGGTGGGAGAAAGAGCAGAGATACAGAGAACAGATTGGTAACTGCCAGAGGCAAGAGTAGGGAGTGGGCAAAATGAGTAAAGGGCATCAAAAGGTACAAACTTCCAGTTATAAAATAAATAAGTCATAAGGATGTAATGTACAACATGGTGATTATTGTTAGTAATACTTAATTTTAAAGTTGCTAAGAGAGTAGACCTGAAAGTCCTCATCACAAGAAAAATAAATGCGTAACCATGTATGATGACAGATGTTAACTAGACATTGTGATGGTCACTTCACAAGCTATACAAATATCTAATCATTATGTTGTATATCTGAGCTAATGTTATATGTCAAGTTTACCTCAATAAAAAAAATCTTCACATAAAAAAATGACCAATAAGTAAAATGTGTTCAATCATACTTGTCATGAGAAATACAAATTTTAAAAAAGATATCTCTACATACCTAAAAGAATGAGTAAAATTAAAGAGGCTGATAATACCAAGTACTAATGTGAATGTGGAGCCAGGGGAACCTTCATATATTGCTCAGAACAATGTAAATTTGTAAATTTGTAAATTTCTCTGGGAAACTAATCAGTAGTATCTACTAAAGCTGAACATATGCATATACTATGACTCAGCAATTTATTCTAATATTTGTACAACAGAAATGTGTGTGTATATTCACCAAAAAAAAAAAAAAAGGTACAAGAATGTGCATAGCACCATTATTTATAGTAATCAAACCTAAAACAACCCAAAAGTCCATCAACGGTACAAAAGAGTAAGCATGGATGTACACATTTTGCTAAATGTTATTCAGCAAAACTGTGACTATATAAAAACATCATGGATGAATCTCACAAACATAACATTAAGTAAAAGAAGCGAAATAGAAGTGTATATATTCTATGAATCTATAGTTCAAAACAGACAAAACTAATTGATGGTATCAGAAAGAATAGTGAGTACTTCAGGGGAAGGGCAGATAGGAAGGGTGGGCAAAGGAGCACTTCTGGGGTATAAATAACAGTTTACTTCTTGATCTGGGTGCTGGCTACAGAGATGTTTTTATTTTTTTTAAATGCATCCAGGTGTACTTTTTTTTTTAATCTATGAGCATTTTCATGTATATGTTATATTTCAAAAAGGTTTACTTTTTTTAAAAAAAGGCTGACAATACCAAGTATGATAAAGCTCTGAGACAAATGAAGCTCTCATCCACTCCTGACAGCAATGGAAATTGGGTAAAATTACCTTAGAAAATCATCTAGCAGTATCTACTAAAGCTGCATGTATACATACTCTTTGACTCACCTTCCGAGGTTTATGCCTAATAGAAATATATACACTTGTGTATAAAATACATGAACAAGAATATTCATAGCAACATTATTATTGAGCTAAAAAAAAATCCAATTATTCATCAACCATATAATGGAAGACTCTACTGCAAAGAAAATAAGTGTACACTACTACATTCATTAAAACTCTATACACTATTCAGAAATGGAAATTAACATATTAATGTTACATGTGACAAACCTCACAAACATAATGTTGACAAAGGAAGCCAGACACAAAATAATTAACACCATGATTCTATTAATATAGTTCATAAACAAACAAACTCATCCATGCTTTTAGAAGACAAGATGGTAGTCAAATTTGGAGAGAGTGGTAGCATGGTTATTGGAAGAGTTTTTGAGGGAGGGATGGAGGAAAGTTTCTGAGCTGGTGGTAATGTATTTCCCAATCTGGGTGATGTTCACTCAAATGCAATAATTCACTAAGGTGTACACATATGGTTAAACTGTTTTTCTGCATGTATATCGTATTTTAATTTAAAGAGTTTATTAAAACAAAATGTAGAAAGAATTTTTAAAATCTTTCTGCCCAGCATTAAGCACCCATTTCCATAATAAAAAAAAACATGTTTACCACTTCTCCAAAAGGAAGCGACCGAAGGCCTCAATCACTGCATCTATACCTAAATCAGTTATCTCTGACTTTGTTTACTCCAGGAGTTATTTTACAATCCCGTCTCTATATCCTCTAATTTATAGTCTAAATTAATTTATAGTCTAATTTATAATCTTGTTACATTCACTGTACCATACAAAGTAATGTGGGAAAGAAAGAGAACAAGGAAACAAACTACATTTAAATTATGTTCATAACTTAGTTATAAATATATACACTAAATATTAAAGAAGAAATTAGAGCTAGATGCTATAATTCCTATTTCAACAACTGGTCAGGAAGCTATCGTTGATATTTATGACTTCCTTCCTGCACCATCCATTATGTCTCCTCTGATCTCAGTTACTACCCAACTTGTCAGGGTTCTCTACCCAGCCAATTGACCCAAATCGTTTCTGAGATATCTGAGTCCATGGAAACTAAATGTGTAAAGTCTTTTATTAACTTTGAAGTCTGAACATAGCAGTACATGGAAGCATTTCAGCAGATGTCCTTAATTCCATCCATATCCCTGCCTGCCATCATTGTGTGAAAGAAATTCTATTTCCGTTTGGCAAATCAGAATTCATTATCCAAATCTACACCATGCTTCTTTTTATATCTGCTCACCCAGTGACATGAGAAGTCAAAAATGACCAGTTGCTATTCTCAGCTACTAATTAAAGGGGCTCTTTCTTTTGTCCCCTGGTGGAAACATGTCTCCCTTGAGTACTAAAAGCTCTAAACCAGAAGAATTCAAAGTCATGCAAGTAAGAAGCAAAATTTTTTACAGCTGGGACCTTAATTGTAATACTGAGAGGTGGCATTCATATTTAACAATCCTTTGTCTCTTTATCTATGTGTTCTGACTAAGGCGGGCAAAGTGTTATAATGGTCATTGGTTGAGATCACATAGCGTATTCTGTAAGGCAGTAGCCCAATTTCTAAGGCTTTATCTCCTAACGTGTGCTTTAATAGGCCTACTGTCCTCTTCCAATCCCATGAGCATCCTCTCTTTGCCCTACTTTTGGTGTAAAATGACTTCCTTGGTTAGAGAAATGTTGTTTGGAGTAACTTAATGCAAAGTCTATGTCAGTTGAGACACTTTTCAGTAATGAACAGAAGACCCAAGAAAAATGTGGTATAAACAGAAAGGACATTAATTGTATCATTTAACAATAAGTTGGGTAGTAAGTTTGTTCCAGAATTGATTTATTCGACAACTCACAAAGCTCTTACACTTCTTTCCCAACTTTTTTTGGGTCTCCGTTATGGCAAAAAGCCACGTTTATATTTAGAAAAGGAAAACCACATAGGATTAATAGAATTAAAACATGTAAGGCATTTAGGTTGGTGCCAGGCATATAATAAGCAAAGAGCAAACGTTCACCAATATTTACCATCATCCTCATCCTCATTCTCATCCTCACCATCATCACCATCTTTACTACTATTCCTAAACCACTCCTGAGTAAATAAAATAGAAGTACCATGACTGTTATAGGGCCTCGATCTAGGACCAGGAAGAAGTCCAGCCTTTTCTAAGGAACCAAGGCTGCCACCTTGAACCTCGGTACCACCAGTAAGGAGGAAAGTCATATCTAGCACAGCCCCTTTATTTTTGCATGGCCACTACACTATCTACATCCATTATTTGGTTATATAAAGTAGGCAAGTTAATTTCTCTGCAATATTAGAAGAGGAAGGTTCGTGTTAATAAATCTTTAGGACAAATTGCCTGACAAATCTATTCATAGCATATAACATAGTGCCACGCATTCAAGGGATATGAGGTAAATAATTATAAATATTGATCAGGCGAGAAACTCTGACCTCATTTTCTCTACAAAGAAATCACTGACAGTAGCACTGGAGTAGCACATCTCCACATTTCAAGATCTGAGCCCATGGAAACTAAATGTGTTTACTTTTTTAAAAAAAGACTGACAATACCAAGTATGATATTCTGTTCTTTCAAGTCTGTTTAAAATAGTTTTCTAACATACTAAGAACCCATTCATCTCTCATTTAAAAATTTATTTCCAGCCTCATCTGACTGTCTATTAAAGAAGCACAATACTCATTGTCTCAGTATTTTCAGAACAGAAAATTACTAATTGAACATGTGTATGTCATTTGAATCCTGTGAATGCAATGAATAACAATAGGATGATAAATGATCTGATGTTTTGGACTGTTTTAAAGATTCGATTGGATCATTGGGATAAGTGATATTAATATCTGTGCAGATTTCACACAAAGCAAAAGTCAATCAAAAATTCAATTCACTGATCACCCAAGAGCCAAAGTCCATGAGTCTGCTTCTGTGTTCTATTCCTTGCTTCTTTATAGAATATATACTTTATCTTCTAATTGCTAAGTTGAAGCAAAATGTCAATAAAAATAGTATATGCAAACAATAATGCACTAACGTTTATTAAGTTCTCGCTATGTGGCATTCCTTGTTTTAATTACTTTATATCATCTTACTTTAATCTGGTCAACAAATTATGAAGTGGATGTTATTATTAGTTCATTTATGTCAGAGCAATGTTATGTCTTGCTCAAAATTATTCAGCTAGTTAGGGTTTACAACCCAGGCAGAGCCTCCTCTTTTAACCATGTCCCCAGAAATGAGGACATCTGCAGTGGTGGAAAACTGGACTTGTTTACTGTACTATCGAATCCGAACCCCAAACTTAAGACACATGATTTTGAGGCCTTAATATCATTAAATTGACAGTAAAGTTCTACCAAGACTGATTTATATGCAGGACTGGTCCACAAAATTTCTAGATTAAGAGCTGTAATATTGTTAATAAAAACAAATAATAATTTCAAACAATGGTTAGTTTTCTATAGGTTATGTAATAGATGCAAACTGACCCATTTATGTAACAACTATTTGATATCCCTTGTTGAAAATTATCTTGCCCTTATGCTTTATAAGTGGACTGTTTTCTACATAGTATTTTCAACTCAAAAGGAATGTCCTATTTCTGAAAAATCTAACATAAAATCACTTTTATATCACGTCTGACAAGACCTCAAATCTTATGCTTTAAAAAATGTTTTCCATTACTTATCTCAAACATGTAACTATAATTATAGACTGTTTACTAATTAGTTTTCAACAAATATCTGTTGAGAATCTATTCATTTATGCTACATGCTGTGCTTGGCACTAGGGAAAGAATGGGTAGAAAAGTCCTTATGTCATATACCTAAAACTAATATAATATTATATAACAGCTATAATTCAAAAATAAATTTTAAAAATTTCTTTAAAGTGCTCACCATTGTGGAGCTTACATTTTAACAGGAAATGCAGACTACTAAAAGAAATAATTAATTAGAAAGTGTAAGTGCCATGAAATTGCTTAAAAGAGGGTAAGATACATTCTCAGAGAGGTCATTCTGACAAAAATAATATTAAAGGATGAGAAGACACTTGCCATGTGAAGAGCAAGAGAAAGAAAGTTCTAGGTATAAGAAATAGCATGCACAAAGATCCTGAGGCAGGAGAGAGATGCTTGCTTTTAAAGACAGCTGGCTATACCTTCGGGGTATCTAGAGCATAATTAAGTTATCTGGATATAATTACTCTGACTAGGCTTGTCTTCACTCTTCCTTGTCTATTTTTCTGGATTCTATAATCCCGAACTGCTGATGAATCCATCACTATGTTCCAATTTCCGGACCAGGGCTAAGTTATGAATATTATTCCTCATCGGACATATATTGTAAATTTATCTCATAAAAGGCAATAGGTTAACCACTCAGGATACAAAGATTAGCTGCTCAGGATACAAAGACAAAATTGATTTTGCATTAGCCCTTGTGAAAGTCAAGTGGCATCTACTACCAAAAAAGCCAATAAACTTGAGCTTGGGTGACAAGTGTTTGGGGTGTACATGATTGCTCAAAGAAACATCATAGAATTATGGAATACTGGGGAGGGTAATCTTCCTTTCTGAGCCAATACATCAAGGGAATTTTTAGTGCCTTCCTTTCTGGCCCACTATAACCTAGCTCAGGAGTTCTGATTGGTGCTGACTACAAATTCCAACTCCTTTTCCAAAGAGAAATCTGTCAGCATGCATACTGCTTGCTTTTAGTTGAAAATCAAGATAGAGTTGAAAATCTTTCTAAACAAATCTTGGTATCTCTGGCTCTCATAGTTTTAGCAAGTTAATTACTCTTCCATAAGATGTGATTTCCTGGGATTCAGTGAGCTGACATTGCTTCATGTTAATTTATTCAAGGATGAACAGTTACATTGATTAGACAAATCCACATCACCAGGCCTCAATGCTTCTTGAGTTGCTCTTTTTGAATTTCAAAACAGTTAATGACAGAGGAGTAAGGCTGGTATGTCTTCTGCTATCACATCTCTGTGGAAAGTTCAATAGACATTTTTTAAGGTTCTTGTTAGGAATAGATTATCTTCGAGCAGTTCTCTGAAGAAGACTCTTAGTTTTCATGTCAAGGGTTAGATGGAACTAGCTTATTGTGTGGTACAACTTAAGATAACCTTTCAGAATAAGGGTTCTATGTATAATGAAGAGTATTGCATTAAAAATGGCATTTTAAAGAATGTTGGTAGCATGGTGTGCACCTAGCAACTGGCACGGGAAAGTACTAAGGTGAATTACTGACATTTCTGCATGGGCTGCAAGCAGAGTGATATAACATACAGAGGCAAAATATAGAACAAGACAATGCACAGAAGAGCTGAAAAAGATGGCAAGGCTGATTAACTAGTTAAACCCACTGTTTAAGTGTTTTAGCATAGTGGCTTCCCATCTTCACTCTTCCCTTTTTTCATTTCAAATCAAGCCCAAAAATGTTTTGATCATTTTAAAATCGACTTTAGAAAGCACAGAGAACTTCAAAACATCATTCCAGAGAAAATTAATTAGGATTTTTGACTCAGAGGCCTCTTGATAGAACAGAAAATATGTCTAAGTAGATACCTAAAGCAATAATGACTTTTTAGGACTCCGATGTCTAGCATTTCATTTCTAGCAGTTGTTTACAGTAATTTTTATATTATTTCCCTTCCATTATCTCAAACCTTTAAAACTTGCTATTCTCATCAACCTTGGTTAGTGATGCATTAGAAAAATAAAGGAAGTAGGAAATTGGTGTCCAGTGTACACAAAAAGGGAGAGCAGTTGGCAGAAGAAGAAACACAGAAGTTAGTGTAAGAAATCAAGGAGAGCAGTGCCCAGAAAATGTAATTTCCAAGAATAATCAAAGACATTAAGGAGGGCTAAATTTTCTAGAAGGGATGGAGATTTGAGCCATTCTATCAAGATATTAAAATAAAAGGGAGCTTGAGAAAAGTAAAAACCTTGGGGTCATTCAAGTTACAAACCATTGGTTTATATAAATGCATTGTATACAAATTTCAGTTCATTTAGTCAAGTGTGCAATTATTTTCTCTTATAACTAAACTTAGTTTTTGTTGCAAGCTTTCGTTCTATGGTACAAAGTTCATCATAACCACTTGCCAGGAGTTATGTATAAGTTCCACGTGACTATACGACGCCCTCAAGACAGAGGGAAATCATCTCATCCTAGTCATCCTCTTCTCGTGCCGGCTTCAAATAATGAAGTCCTGATTCTCCCCTTGCCTCTTTTATGGAGGCACCTCAGTCCTGCTGCTGGGTCCCTTCTCTCTGGTCCATCAAAGTTGGTAAATTTAGTGTCCTCTGAAGAGGTACTACTACTTCCTTTCCTAACGTGGAATATGCAGGACATATATAAAGCAGCTGGATGTATTTTGCAACTCCCTGGCATTCAGGAGCACAAGGGCCTTTCCTTCCCCAGCCCTGGAAAGGGAGAAGAGGATATAGACAGAAAGACTTGCTCTTATATCATCAACCTTTCCTTTGGGCCTTAGGTTTTTTGCAACATAAAAACCAATACATTGGAAACCGAAAAGACTTTCTCTGCTTTTCTGTAGCATCATAACTCCTTGAGACAAGAATCATTAACTGACTGAAAAGACAGAAGCACAGGAGGGAAGAAACACAAGAAAAAAGGGCATGTGACATAAAAAAAAAAATATCTCTTGATTGACATCACCAAGATAGCTGTGTAGGTCATTCCCAATCAACAACTATTCATGGACAAGATCTGCTAAGAAAATCCTAGAACACAGGAGTGAGGCTGAAGCACCCCCTGTACCACAGAGTCCAAGGTAAACTACAATAGAAGGGCAAGAAGAGCAGCTACACATAGAGCGCACTGCTCCTCCTCCAGGCCAGTGTCCCAACATACTGAGAGTCCATCTATGGTTCCTCTAGTGGGAAAAGAGAGCCCAGGATGGACATCCAGCTCCTCAAACATTGCAGGTCACTTCTTGGGAGTCTCCACTTTGGTCTCACCTCATTAGGAACATGGAGGAATCTGTGGGACTTGACCTCTAGAAATCTAATTGTGACGGAGAAGGGAGACGGGGTGTGCAGCAACCAGTGCTCAGATCTTGGCCAACCAAGTTCCTACCTGCAGTGGCTAAGGAGTAGTTCCAACTAGCAGCTTCGTTCATTTGCAGAGCCAAGGCAATGGTGCAGTATGTCCAGGAAATGTAGTGCGTCACAGGTTAGCCAGATTTGGGTCCTTAAATGAGGATCCTTGAGGGAAACTGAGTAAATAGCACAGCCAATGATGAATGTAGATCCTAGTCTCTCTGACCAGAAAGCCTAGCTAGAACATCTGGAAGATACTTAGCTCAGCGACACTTGAGCAGAGAGTTTGGCAGGCAGAGCTTATCATCCACAAAACAAAGCCAATAACACTATTTGGCCAGGAAACCTGGAGTATAGGTCAGCTTGAGTCAAGACCAAAACAAGAGAGTCTTGCTGGGCATGGAGCTGTTTCCCAGTTGCACCCAAGTGGAGGAGCTAATTCATAGTTCCACCCATGACTGAGGGTAGCTCCTGGCCTAATCTAACCAGAAGCCTGACCGAGAACATCTGGGTGGATGCCTGGAGCTGGTCTTCCTACTTTGCCAGGTCAGGGATGCTAATTCATAGCCCTACGTCTGACGAATGTAGCTCCCAGCCCCACCTAATCAGAAAGTCTGACCAGAAATTTCTTAGAGGCTGCTTGTAGCTGGATTTCCTGCTTTGCCTGGCACAGGGAGCTAATTAATAACCTTACATCTGCTAAATGTAGTTCCTGGCCAAAACACCTGAAAAGCTGTATAGTTTAGCAACACTCAAGCACAGAGTCCAGCAGGCAGAGCTAATCACCCAGAGCAGAGGCAGTGGCCCCATTTGGCCAGGAAACTTGGAGCAGAGATTGGCTTGACTCAAGACCACGAAGAGCCTTACTACCCTTGAAGCCCATTCTCCTGCTCTACCTTGGCAAGGAAAATAATGCACAGCCTTGCCCATTGCTGAATACAGCCTTCGACTCTCCCAACCAGGAACTAAACCATAGTGTGTATGAAGCTGCATAGCCCTTCCAACAACCTTGCTTACAGTGGCACTTAAACAGAAAGTACAGCCTGCTGTGTGCCTAGTCTGTAGAGCAAGATTAGTGGCCCCATCTAGCCAGGGAATTTAGTACATAGTCATATCTGATTCAGGTCTCCAAACAATGAGCTGTGCAAACCATGAGGCCTATCCTACTTCCCCACCAGGGGAGAAAATTTAACTCATAGTACTGCCTACCACTAAGTATTATACACAGTCCTAACTGTCTAGAAAGCCTAAACAGAGAACCCTGGCAACCACAGAGGCCATTCTACAGCATCTCTTGGGTGGAGAACCAAGCCAGTAGTCCTATTCAACTGTCCTCAGCCAGTGGTATGGGTCCTACCTGAGAAATCAGGCAGTGATCTTATCCAAAAAAAAGAAAAAAAAAAAAAAAAAAAAAGCCCCTGATAGTAAGCACCACTTGCCAAGGACATTACCAGCAGACATATCCAGAACACCAACTGGATCTGACTGGTAAAGAAGCGTCTCTGTCAAAGCAAATTTGTAAAGTCTGGGAGAGGAGACCACCCTCAAATATGGAAATGCCAATATTAGGAATCGAAGATTATGAAAAAGCGGACAACTATGATACCAACAAAAGAAACTAATAAAGCTCCAATAACTGACCCTAAATAAATGGAGATCTATGAACTGTCACATAGTTCAGAATAATCATATTAAAGTTTAGAGAACTACGAGAACACACAGATGACTGAACAAAGTTAGGAAAACAATGTATAAGCAAAATGAGAAGTTAAACAAAGTAATACAAACCATCAAACAAAAACAAAAAAGAAATCCTAGAGCTGAACAATACCATGATTGAACTTAAGTACTCAAAAGAACTTAGAAGGAAGACTCAACCATGAAGAAGAATCAGTGACCTAGAAGATAGCACATTGATCTTATACAATCAAAAGAGAAAAAAATAAATAAATAAATAAATAAACTTTTAAAAAAAGGTGAAGAAATCCTGCAGGACTGATGGGACATAATCAAAAGAAACAATATTTGCATTATAGAAATTCCAGATGAGAAAGAGAAAGAAACAGAAAGTATATTTAAAGCAATAATGGCTGAAAAATTTCCAAACCTACGGAGAAAAATGGACATCCAGATGCATGAAGACCAAAGGATTCCAAATAGGTATAACTCAAATAGGGCTATCACCTAGTTCCTTGCCACTAGACCTGCCTTACAAAAAGGGAGTTCTTTGAGTGGAAGTAAAGGGTGCTAATTAACATGAAAAAACATAAAAATCTATTGTAAAACTCATCAATAGTAATAATATATAGTCAAAGTTAGAGTCTGTAATATGGGAATGGTGGCATGTAATTCACTTACAACTCTTATTTAAAAGATTTTTTTAAATGTAATAAAAATAACCATAAGTACAATAATCTGTTTGGGTAAATACTATGAGAAACACATAAACTGTAATATCAATGACCTAAAATAGGAGGTGGAGAAGAAATAAAGTGTAAAGTTTAAGAATGCTATTAAAATTAAATTGTTATCAGTTTAAAATAGGGTGTTATAATTTTAATATATTTTATGTAAGCCTTATGGTAACCACAAGAGGAAATCTGTAGTAATTACACAAAAGAACAGAATAAAGAAGTCAAAGCAGACTGATATCGAAAGATAGCAAAATGTAAAAAGACAAGTAGGTTACAAATTTGGAATCAATAGCTCTACAAACAGCAAGAAAACAATTAACAAAATGGAAATACTAAGTCCTACCTATCAATAATTACTTTAAACATAAATGTATTAAATTCTCTAATCAAAAGACAGAGAAGGGCTAAATGGATAATAAAACAAGATTCGGTAATATACTGCCTACAAGAAACTTACTTAAGCCTTAAAGACACATTTAGACTGTAAGTTAAGAAATGGAAAAAGATATTTCAAGCAAATAGTAACAAAAAATAAAATAAAATAAAATAAAATAAAATAAAATAAAATAAAAAGCAGGGCTATCTATACTTATATCACACAAAATAGACTTTAAACAAAAAATGGTACAAAGAGACACAGAAGGTCATTACATAATGATAAAGGGGTCAATCCATCAAGAAGATATAAAAATTATATAACTATTTATGTACCCAAAATCAGAGTGGCTATATATATAAAACAAAAACTAACAGAGCCAAAAGAGAAAAAACAGCTATACAATAATAGTTATGGACTTTAACATCCTACTCTAAACAAAGTATTTCTCATCCTGAGAAAATCAATAAGGAAACAATAGATTTGAATAACACTATAAAACAAATAGATCTAGCAGATATATAGAAAATATTTTATTCCACGACAGCAGAATACACATTCTTCTGATATACACATGGAACATTTTCTAGAATAGTATATGTTAGGTCACAAAACAAGTCTTAGCAAATTCAAGATTAAAATCATACTATCTTCTTTGACCATAATGGAATAAAACTAGAAACAAGTAACAGGAGGAAAATTGAAAAACTCACAAATATGTGGAAATTAAACAACATTCCTAGTAACCAATAGATCAAAGAAAAAAAATGAAAGAGAAATAAAAAAAAGAATCTTGAGACAAACAAAAATGAAAACATAACATACCAGAACTTACAAGGCATAGCAAAAATAGTTCTAAGAGGAATGTTCATAGCAAAAAAACAACTACATTATCTCAAGAAACTAGAAAAGGAACAAGCTAAGTCCAAAGTTAGCAGAAGGAAGAAAATAAAGATTAAAGCAAAAGTAATGAAACAGATAACAGAAAAACAATAAAAAAGATTAACAACAGAATTTATTTTTTGAAAAGATAAACAAAATTGACAAACTTTTAGCTAGACTAACCAGGAAAAAAAGGAGACAGGACCCAAAGCAACAAAATGACAAATGAAGGAGAGGACATTACATTAGATACTACAGAAATACAAAGGATCATAAGAAGTATTATGAACAAATATTTGCCAACAAATATTCTATACAAACTAGAAGAAAAAAAAAATGCTGAGAAACATACATCCTATCAACACTAAATCATGAATATAAAATCTGAACAAAACAATTGGTAGTAATGAGATTGAATGAGTAATCAAAAATCTACCAAGCAAAAAAAAAAAAAATCCAGATTCAGATTGTTTTACTGGTGAATATTACCAAACATTTAAAGTAAAACCAATACCAATCTTTCTCACCTCCTCTTTAATGTTTGGAAGAGTTTAACACTCTAAAACTCATTTTTGAGGCCAGTATTACCTTGATACCAATGCCAAAAAGGGATGCTACGAGAAAACTACAAGTCAATATCCCTGATGAATATAGATACAAAATCTCAATAAAATGCTAGCAAATTGAATTCAGCAGAACATTAAAGGATCGTTCATCATGATCAAGTGGTATTTTCCCTGGGATGTAAGGATGGTACAACATATACAAATCAATAAATGGGATGCATTACATCAATAGAATGAAAGACAATCATGTCATCATTTCAATGGATGCATAAAACGCATTTGACAAAATTCAACATCTATTCATAATAAAAACTCTTAACACATTAAGTATAGAAGAACTTATCTCAACATAATAAAGACCATGTATGACAAGCCCAGAGCTAACATTATGCTCAATGCTGAAAGGTTTAAACTTTTCCTTTAAGACAAGAGGCAAGATAAGGGTGCCCACTCTTACCACTCTTATTCAACATAAAAGTCCTAACCAGAGCTCTCAGCCAAAAGAAGAACACACACACACGCAGGCATTCACACATGCACACACATGCACACACAAGAAACAAATAAAAGATATCAGAATTGAAAAAGGAAGAAGTGAAAGTGTCACTATTTGTAGACGTTATGATTTTAGATAAAGAAAATCTTAAAGATTCCACCAAAAACTTGTTAGATCTAATCAATAAATTCAGTAAAGTTGCATGGTACAAAATAAAAATATGAAAATCAATAGTGTTTCTATACACTAAAACAAATTATTTTTAAAAAATAAATAAAAATGATTCCATTTACAATAAACCAAAACAGACAAACAAAATACTTAGGATAAATTTAACCAAGGAGGTGAAAAATCTTTACACTAAAAACTACAAGATATTGATTAAAGAAATTGAAGAATATGCAAATAGATTGAAAAGTACCCTGAGTTCACAGACTGAAAGAATTATTATTGTCTGATTCAGTGTAATCTTTGTCAAAATTCTAATGGCATATTTTACAGAAGTAGAAAAAAACAATTCTAATTTATATGAAAAGATGCCAAATAGCCAAAGCAATATTGAGAAAGAAGGACAAAGCAAGAGTCATCACATTTTCTAATTTTAAATGATATTACAAAGTTATGGTAATCAAAGTATTATGATACTGACATTTTAAAAAAAAAGGACACATTGACCAATGAAACAGAATCAAGAGCACATAAATAAACCTGTGCATATATGTTCAACTAATTTTGACAAGGGAGCCAAGAATACTCAATAGAGAGAAGACAGTCTCTTAAATAAATGATGCTGGGAAAATTAGAAATTTACATCTTAAAGATTGAAACTAGACCCTTATTTTACATCGCTTGCAAAATTTAACTCAAAAGAGAGTAAAGACTTAAGTGAAAAACAAGAAATCATAAAACTCTGAGAAGAAAGCATAGAAAAACAGGTTCTTGGCATGAGTCTTTGTAATGATTTTTTGGTATGATACCTAAAACACAAGCAACAAAATCAAAAATAAGCAAGTGGGACTATATCAAACTAAACAGCTTTGCATAACAGAAGAAATAATCGATAAAATGAAAAGAAAACCTACGGAATGAGAAAAAACATTTGCGAACCATATATTCAACAACAAGTTAATATTCAAAGTATATAAAGAACTTATATAACCAAATAGTAAAAGGCTTGATAAATTTTAAAATGGGAAAATCACCTGAAGAGACGTTTTTCCAAAGATACACAAATGGCTACTAGGTACATGAAAAAGTACTCAACCTTACTAATCATTAGGGAAATAGAAATCAAAATCACAATGAGTTATGACCTCACACCTGTTAAAATGGCTATCATCAAAAAGACAAGAAACAACAAATGCTGGTGAGGATGTGGAGAAAAGGGAACCCTCGTGAACTGTTAATAGTACTGTAAATTGGTATGGCCACTATGGAAAACAACATGGAGGTTCTTCAAAAAGTTAAAAATGTAACTGTGATATGATCCAGAAATTCCATTTTTAGGAATGTATCCAAAGGAAACTAAAACACTATGCCAAAGAGATATCTGTACCCCCATATCCATAACAACATTATTTATAATAGACAATACATAGGAACAGTCTAATGTCTACCAATTGATGAATGAATAAAGATGTTGCAGCATGTACACAAACAGAATATTATTCAGCCATAGGAAATCTTGCCATATGTGACAACATGGGAGGACCTTGAGGGCATAATGCTAAAAAGTCAGACAGAAAAGACAAAGACTGTATGATCTTACTTATATGTGGAATATTTACTTAGAAGAAAAAAAATTATATTTTTGGTTTCTAGGGGCAGAGGGTAGGAAGTAGAACATTGGATGAAGGTGGTCAAAAGGTACACAGTTGCAGTTAAAACATAAATAAGTATTGAGAATGTAATGTACAACGTAATGACTATATTAACACTGTTGTTAATTTGAAAGTTGACAGAGTAGGTCTTAAGAGTTCTCATCACAAGGAAAAAACATTTTTTGTTTTTTAGGGGGGAGGCTTCTATATGAGATGACAGATGTTAACTAAACTTACTGTAGCAATAATTCCACTATATATGTAAGTCAAGTCACAGTATTGTATGTCAATTATTTCTTAATAAAACTACAGAAAAAAATTAAATAGTATTTTTTTACATAAGGAAAATATTTTCCCATTATTCATTAAATGGTTAATTTGCCTCACAATGTAGAAGGTACTCCATTACTCCTTGGAAGTCTGCTTCTTCCATGCACACTGCAGAAAGCATGCCAAGAGTCAGTAATCTATGCATTTGATAGTGTCTGGGACCTGGCCCACTCTCCGAGTCTGTGAATTCTGCCTTCCTGGAGCATTCTATCTTCCAAGTACTCAAGAAGGCACTTTTAACATATGATTTCCACATAAGCACTTATTGAGAATCATATTATCTTGCTAGTTTTAATATCCATTTATTCATTCAAATATTTATAGAGCACCTACTCTGTGCAATGTTCGAAGTGCTGAGGAAGAGTAAACAAAACAAAGCTCTTGTCTGTTAAGGAGCATTCATTACAATGGAAGGAATAAACAAGTAATTAGTTAGGGCACCAGATGGTGACACCTGATGTGGATAAAAGCGGAGATCATAAAGAAGTAGCTGGGTCAGGAGGGCATGGGGAGAAAAGGGTTGCTCTTTTATTTAGAGAGGTTAGGAAAGCCCTCATTGAAAAGGGAACATTCAAACATCGAAATTGATCCAGCAAGAGATACAACCAAGAGCAAAGGATCTGAATTGAGCATACTTAGCACGCTCAAGGAACAGCAGAGAAGCCAGTGTGGCTGGAGCTGAGTACTCAAGGAGAGAGTAACAGGAGATGCGGTTAACAGTCACTCAGGAACAGCCCCTCCCCCTGCCCCTCTTCCCATAAAAACCTTCCATTTTGTACAACCCTCTCACCCCCACACCCACCCTCCCGCCCAGAGAGTCCTCTTAGTTGCTTGATAGGAAACTATCAGATTCATGAATTGCTTAATAGAGCCAAGTAGATCTTCAAATTTACTTGGTCAAGTTTTGTTTTATAACAAGAATAAGAAGTCAGGCAAGGGTAGGAGCAAGAAAACCAAGTAAGCGGCTGTGAAATAATCAAAGTGGCCAGGTGGTGGTGGCTTGTTCCAGGTGACAGCTGGGGCAGTGGTGAGAGGCAGCTGGATTCTGGATATGTTCTGAAGGTAGCACCCAAAGGATCAGCTATTGATACAAACTATTTGGGCATCATGGCTTCATAGACATGTAATTACACTTTCTCCCCATCAGTGCACTTCCCTGCTCAATCATAGCTAAGCTCTTAATCCATTAAGTGAATTTTTAGTTAGCATTAATTAGAGTCTGCTACATTTTAAACAAGCTAACTTGAATAAGAACCACTTTTGTGGATGTTCCTGACAGCAATATGTCAAACATATCCTCACCTCCTTTTCCTTCTCTACTTTCTGCAATGTAATTGCTTCTCACTTCACATGGGGGCCTTAGGATGACATTGCAGGAATTACAGCATTCTCGAAAAGAGAGAACGTCTGTCCCAGAAAGTATATGGCTAGCTATCTAAGAAAAGTAGAACTTGCAACTGACTCCTCATTCTTTTTGATAATAAAATTCCTGATCTACTCAATGCCTTTTTCCCATTTCTCAAAACTACATGTTAACAAAAGGTCAGAAGCTGGCTCTAGTTCCCTGTGTATTTTGCAAGGTAATATAGTTCTAAAAAGAAAAGCTTAACTTAAAGGTCAAGATACAAAATCTACTTTTCCTGACTATTAAATATTGAACATTTCCTTAGATTCATGGACCATGCTTTAGTAGCCTGGCTGATATCAACATTCCTTTAAAGTAATATGATTTTTATGTTCAAAAAATTGGAGAGAGGAAAAAAAGAAGAGAAATGCACAGGGGGTACTAAGGTCCTTATCAGCTCCAAAGTCTTTGAAGCTTACTTACATCCATCATCCCACTTCATAGACACACACTCACCAAACATGTTTAACATGGTTTTGCTTGATAATGATAACAATTTCTTTCAGATTTTCAAACTAAGTTGACTTTAAATTTGAAAAAATTGAATTCTAGTGTTAAATTGAATTCCATCATTTTGAGTTGAAGGACAGATAAAGAGCTTCCCAGACAAAAATAAACTAAAGGAATTTATCACCACCAAGCCAGTATTACAGGGAATGTTGGAGGGACTTCTTATAGAAGAAAAAACATGTATCAAAAACAGGAATAAAGAATGGTAACAACTACATTCCTATCAATAAGTACCTTAAATGGAAAAAAATTAAGTGCTCCAACCAAAAGATAGAGTGGTTAAAAGGATAAGAAAACAAGACCCCTATGTAGGACAGACAAGGAGGTGGAAAAACATTTTGCTTTGATGAACCTAGAAGGTATTTAAGTCAGACAGAAAGATAAACACTATATGATTTCACTTATATGTAGAATCTAAGTAATAAAAAGAACTAATCAAAAACAGACTTTCAAATATAATGGACAATTTGGTGAGGGACAGAGGGGAGGGGGTTTTGGGGGCTGGGAGAATGGGGTAAAGGGCTAAAGAAGTTCAATTTAGTAGCCGATGGATGGTCACGGGGATGGGGAGCACGGCAAAGGGAATGCAGTGAGCATTAATACATATGTTGGCTAGGGGAGGGAGGGAGCAATTGGGAGGATCATTTTACTAACTATTTAGATGTCTAACCAATGTACTATATACTCGAAACTAATTAAAATTTTAAAAATAAAAACAAAAATAAATAAATAACCCTTGTTAAAATATATATTAAAAAATGAATTCCATTTAAAAATTAGCATGTTTTTCTTGAGAAAAAAAATTCCCAGTGAGATTGAGATGAACGTTTTTAACAAGAGTGAATTAAGATGACACAGATGTCAGACACTCTTAAGACACCACAGCCAACACTCTGGTAGCCCAGATCTCTCTCCCGGCTTCACGATGCTTGTAGAATTCTGCCCACTCAGGATGCAGTCTCCTTCAGCCACTGACCTAAACCTGAAAACTTTACTATTGCCTAGAAATTCCCTGACTCCCCTTCCCAGTTCCTATTACAGACACTTGGCCCTTTGGCTCTTTGGTCAGGCTATTTCATAGCTCATACAGCCAGCTGCAGGAACACATTTCTCCAGAGGTCCTTACGAACTTACCACTCAGCAGGTACTTTCCTGCCTTTGTCAATTCTCTAAGTTAAACATTAAGGGATATCTTGTTTGCTTCACATGTTAATTAATCATGCAATGACATGGCAATAAGCAATGTGAGGGATGAAAGGTTTCATCTTCTTTCTTAAGCTTTACCATTGGGGCAGAAATCAGGGCAAAGAAGGCACAAGGAGTAGTGATTCACAGAAACATGAAGGAAGGACAGCAAACCTGCTTTAGTGCATATCGTACTTTCTAGGGAGACGGCCCTCTCATATGCAACTACCTCACTTACGAATATAGTTTCAATGGCTGAGTTCTTCTTTCTATTGTTGTTTTGTCTCATTTTGTTTTTACAAATATTGGGAATGCTGTAAGACTCCCTACTCCTCAGTTCTCACTTTCTTTAAAAATATTGGAAAAGCAAATAACATTTTTAAAATAGCTCCTCTTGCTTAGTTTTATGTCTGTGGAGTGAATAAAATTATATATTTTACATATAAAGATACATATGAACTATGTAAAAAATAACCATTTATCATAAACCTAAGTAAATAAAAAATAATTCTGTAAACTATTTTTATACCATTCAAATTGAAACAATAAAATAAATTAAATATGTATTTTTATTTCCTATAAAAAATTAGTGCTTACCACACTATTAAATAAGAAATTTCTTGGCAATGTGACATTTTTATGTTAGAAAAATCAAATACATATTAAAACTGATGGCTTCAATGACACCAAATCTAGAACTCTTTTGTCACATCTATGGGACAAGAATTTATTCACTTAATTATTCCAAGCAGGGAAAAAAAAAATGCCTAGCACTTATTAGAGCCCAATAAATATTTTTTTAATGAATAAATTTATACTCTGAATTCAAGCAGTTTTTTCCTTTACCAACACTTGCCCAAAGCAGAACTCAGGATGGTCAATCACTGATCACTCCTGCCACCAACCTAAACCTTCATAGCCAAGTCCCAGCTCTGTAAATATTTCTGAGTCTTATCCAAATCACAGGATATTTTATACCAGCTTGCCACAGTTTGAGTTGAAAAAGTAAATAACAGGAAATCAGGTTCTTTCTGGATTATGAATTATGTCAGGAATCTAGAACTAAAACTTGGCCGTGGTAGAGGGGTAAGAGAAGACCAACATAGCTAAGTGAATGAATAATTAGCAGAAATAAATGCTTCCTCCTTTATTGATTACACACACACACACATACACACACACACACACACACATACATACACACACACTGTTTCGGGAGAGCTTTTTTAAAAAGTAAACAATAACCTAACTGTAAGCACTGACTGGAAAACCTCATTTACTCTGTCTATATGTAAGTTATAAAAAAAAAAAACAAACTAACCCAGAAGCTTTCATTTTGCAAGAAAGGAGGGAAGAAAGATTGAAAGGTAGACAGGAAAGAAAACTGTTCATTTTTTCCCTCAATTTTTCATGGTTGCGATGACCGGCAGTTGTATTTGGAGACAGCTTGGATACCACTTGAGCCTAGGAGTCAGGTACTGTGTTTGACGTCTACACACAGTAGACAATACAATAAATATTACTTGTTTTGACTGGTTGATACATAGGGTCCTTAGACTTCTTAGAACTTAAAAAACCCATGAAGGCAGACTGAAACTATTTTAACTTATGGAAGTATGAGTTTAAGAATTCAGTGGTAAATCAGTGTAGAGACTTCTGTGTGAGGCAGGCATTAAGCCCAGATGGCTTTTTTTTCCTGAAATTTATCTTTCAAACATGAAAATTTTTCCAGGAAGTATATATTTCATCAACAGATTTGAAAAATAACCAAAAAAATAATTTATAAACGTTTAAAAGTTTTCATTCTAATATTTCACAAACGTATTGTTGCTTAAATTATCTTATCCATAAAATTGTCATCTTAGAAACTATTTCAGCAATAATCTCATAATGGTTAAATGTGCTCCACTCACAATTTAGACAGCTGCCTTCTATGCCCTTTGAATTTTTTTTAAGAGAAAGGTGGAATATTGTAGCAATAAAAGAACTTAGAGACCAAAGTAAGTATTGCTTTCAAAAAGCTGACAAAAATGTAATTACGAAAGAAGAAAATATCATAACAGAAAAACAGATATTGCTTAGTGCTTCTTTGAAATGGACAAAAACAGTTTAAAAATAAAATGAATGAATTGGGGGATATGTTTTTTAAAATCAATAAATCATTTTATTTTTAGTGTGAAGTTGCATGCTTATTGTATTATAAAAGCTTGATTTTTCATGTAACTATTGATAATAAAAACAAAATTTCAATAAATAAAATAAACAAACTCTTTGGGCAAGGTGCACTGTAATGTACCACACAAAGAAAGAATGAATTGAAGATATATTCAATCATTATTTTGGGTGGGGAGGTCAGGTCCTATTTTAAGTGTTTTACATATGTTATCTCTTGTGATCTCCACAACAGTATCACAAAATGGGTAATGTTATTGCCATGTTAAAATAAGGATATTTTTTGATGTTATACTTTTAAAATAACTTACTAATTAGAACATTCCTAAAAGGTAGTTTTCTAAGGCTGAAAAAAGACAAATCTCAGAGAATTATTTGTTTAATTCGTTAACTTCTACCCTTTCTCAAAATAATTTGAAACAATGTGCAAAATATAGGTTAAAAGGGTTAATAGATTGCAACAATATTCAGTACCATGAAAGTAAAATGTAAGCAGATCAATTACAGTCAGTTCCTATACTAGAAAGAAAAAAAAAAAAAGATGTTTGGCAATAAGTTCCTCAAGGCGAGAAAAATTTTTTGTATTTTTTTTTTCCTGAAACCAAATTCTAAAAGAATGTCTCATACGAGGCTTGATATGTGGCACATTACATAATGTAATAGTGTCAGAAGTAAATGAAGGAGCAAATTTCATATGACTCTTTCTTGTTGCAATTGCCATAAAAATTGAGAGCATCCCATGATACCACAGAGCAAGGAGGGCTTCTAGAAAGGGCAAAGGTGATCACCAAGTACATTGCTTTTCAGCCATAGACTCCCACCCAAGGACACAACTCAAAGCCTGCTGAAGCCACAGTGTCAATTATTTCTCCGAGATGGTCTTTTCTAACAGATGCTTCATTCAGAGGGACCTTTTCAGAATGCTGGAACAGGGCAATTTGGGTTTATATTCTTGGGTGAGAGCCTAGTAAAATCCTTCACTTGGGCTTAAGGATAGACTAGCCTGCTCTAGGTAACACAGAAACGTAACCAGTATTTTAACCTGAGAGGTCCCATGCCACTCCTGCATGGGACATTGAGCACGAGTGAACCGGCTGGAAAGACAGGATTTCCCTGTGTTGTCCTTTTGGATCTGCTCTCGGAGAATTTATACTTAATGCATGAATATAGCCAATGTTCATAAGAACTAGCAATATAATTTTAGTTCAGCAAAATGCTTCGTTCTTGGAATTTCTTCATATTCGAGAACACAAAGCTTAATAAAAATGTTTATAGTAGGATAATTAAGGATCAACATTTTGCTAAAAATTATCTGGAGGATTATGGTTAGAGTTGGTTTAGAAAAAGAATTAGGATGACATCCAACGGTAGGATAGAGATTAGAGTTAATTTAAGGTCTTAATCTAGTATATTTTCATATCTAAGATTTTTTTACCCCATTTTGAATAAGCTGTATCATTTCCAACTTTATATTAAAAAGGTTCATTAGCACATGGAAGTTTGTCAATTCAGGCAAAAGGAGACTGAGATTTAAATAATTTAAATTGATGACATTCCTCTGATTTCATTTTCCACATTCTTGAGTAGAAAACAGACATTTCAACTCAATTGCATGAATTTTACAAGCTGGGAAAAGACAGCAAAACAACAGTCTCTTCGAAATCCCCAAAACAGGAAAAGACTCGTGTAATAGGCTTAGCTACTGCCTGAGCCAAGCCTCAACAGAAGCTAAAGGCACTTTCTGAAAATTACACAGAGAGGTGACTGAAGGTGTGGCAGCAGCCCCAGGGCTACTGAACAGTTTTTCTTCTGCAACAAGACCCAATTTGGTATTATCCGATACCTTTAGAACTACACACAACTGCACTTACTTACCTCAGTAAAATCTTCTAAATGCGGGTATACCTCGGAGATTCTGAGGGCTCCATTCCAGACCACCGCAATAGAGTACCCCAATAAAGCGAGTTGTAATCTTTTTTTCTGGTGGAGGGTCTTGCCTTCAATTTGAAAAGAACGCAACACCTGTGAAGCACAATAAAGTGAAATACAATAAAATGAAGTATGCCTGTACTCAGCCCTTTCTTCTTAGAGTAAATATGCGGTCACAATGAGCCGGTTCTACCCACTATGTGTTACTTGGGTTTTTTGTTTGTTTTGTTTTTACCAAGGCAGGTAACTGCTAAGCTGAACATTCGAGACTGACAGGGTTCCATCAGATAACAACTTTATTCTTTGCCCTACTGCCCTTTAAACTTACTCTGTGGGCCTATTTCTTTTCCTATCCCTGCATGAAATCTCTGATAAAGTCCATAACCACTTCAATCGCTATAATAAGAATACCTCCATTCACTTTCAAGCATAAGAATAGTAATAAATACACCTAGCCTAGTGCAATTTTCTAAAAGGCCTGAATTTCATTTAAAGTTAAAGCATTATGCTTCTCCTAGGTTATAAAGCTCAGGAGGCTATAACGCGGGGGGCGGGGGAAAGTAGAGGGCTACATTCAACTTCTTTCCTATCTTCCTACCTCCCCGCCTCTCCTCCCGACTGATTTTCTAACTGTAATTGGGAGAAGTGTAAAGGGCAAAACAACCGTAATCTGGCGCTGGTTTCTTCCAGCAGCTGTAGAGGCCTAGGCTCATCCCTCACAGGGAGACGACCACAGCTGACTCCTTTCCTTGGACAGCATGTGAAAGTGCCTCCGTCCAGTCTGAGCACAAGTGGCACCACTTTAAACTTTAAAGAGACAGCAACAATAATTTTTTTTTCGGCGGGCGTGTTTGGTCCTTCTGTCCCTGCACAGCCTGGAGTCCGACCTTGTTACATAGGCCTCTTGAACAGCATTTAAAATAGCCGTCTCTTTGGCGGCTCACATCTGATCCACAAGAAACACCCTCATACATCCTCGCCCCCACCACCAGCGCCTGATTCATCTGTTCTTTCCTCGCTCTGCTCTGCCGGAGAAGGATCACAGCCAGGGCCTCTTGCCTTTGACATGGCTTTTCCTATTTCCCTGCCAACCCTATTATCCACCCACAGCAGAATTTTAAGAAGGCTGGTTAGCACTGTTTTGCTGATCCTTCAGCGCCCTCTTCTGGATCTTTGCTTCCCCCAAAGTCTTGCAATTGTGTAAAACACCTTAATTGGGAGCACGCTCAGCGTCTCTGCTTTCCTCACTGGACGCTCACTGGGTCACTGATTTTGGTGGAGCTGAATATCTTTTATGTCCCATAATTTGTCACTGAAGTTGGCTGCAAACAAACTGAGGTTCCCTAGAGGATACCTCTTACCCATCCAAATGTAGAGCTGAATGGGCATAGACAGTTTTTGCCATATTAAAATTAAAGGAAAATTCCAATGGCATCTCTCCTAGTGTGTTAGAAGTATGTAACTGGAACACAGCGTGCTAGCTCCATCCATCATCTCCTCTGTTCAAGGAAAATATCCTCGATATCTTTTTTAGGGTTCAATAAACCTATTAGATCAGCTGTCTTCCTGGGGAGCAGCTCCAGTTACTTCTACAAAGACTACATGAACCATTTTGGTTCTCAGCGAAAGATCTCCTTTAGGGTTTTTGACAACTTAGTGCTTTCTATTAACCCAAGGCATAAACTTGTGCATGCTGGTTGATGTTATTTATCACTACAAATGTATTTCCTAGATCCCATTTATTGGGTTCCAATTATTTCCAGCCACTCCAGAACTTTACGATTGTGTGCTGGCTGCTCCACTAGACTTAGAATGTACATGGCTCTATTTAGAATAGCATCTTCTGCTACTTTGGGCCAAAAAAAAAAAAAAAAGTGTTACTATGCATCACCAAGGTAAAGGATATTATTTTGAAATTTTGTGCAGCATGCTCTTAAAGCTACCTGCATCAGAATTGTCTGTGGTGCTTCGTAAACATAAAGATTTCCATGCTCACCCTAAAGATAGATACCCAGCATTTCTAGGGCTTGAATGCTAGAAACTACATCATGCAAAACACCCTGGGTAATCTTAAGCACACCAAAGTTTGAGAAACCTGAGATAGACAAACAAAGAAGTAAAAAGCAGAGAAATTACACTGTTGAAAATAATCATATTTCTGACTTATTTTCCTGATGACCCTCTGCTATTTTACATCTGAGATTGACCTTAATAATTAAAAAGTAACAGTATTGATGAAAGAGATAGAAGAAGGAAAGAGGTAAAAAATAAGGATAACAAAGGTAATATCCCCATTCATAAAGTAGGGCATTAAGAGATGTCATTTATAGGTGTTTAAACAATAAAGAAAAGCATAAGCATGTTATTTACAATGATAAAGGTCACCTCAAAGGTCTCCAAGTAGTGAGCAATGTGTATATTGGCAGGAGCAACAATGGCATTAAACCTGCTAAATCTATAGTGTGATATTTTTAATCACAGATATGTATTATTTTAAATGGACTTTTCAAAGTAAGTTTCACTGGGCATACTGTTATGCAATAAATTCTAACATTTAGTGTGACTGATATGGAATCTTCCTCTCAGGGCTTAAAGGATTAGTTCTGGGCCAGCTGGAAGCCTCTTCTGAACACTCCAAGACCTTCTTTTCCCTTTAGGTCTGGAATGTTTTGAAATGTCTGCTTTCGAGATCTTACTATAAGCTATTGCATTGGTGGAATCAGCAGAGGGAAGAGAAAACGAAAATTAAGCTTTTTTTTTTTTTTTTTTTTTTGGAAAGCAGTTGAAAACTAACTCCCTGTTCCCACCTAGCGATGACACCAGCCATGCAACACCATTAAACATCCCCCGTGAACAACAGCACAGAATATAACACCTAAGTCATTTCATGCCCAATACGGCAGGAGTTGTAGGTCCCTGGAGCACTGATAGAGTGAAGGCAAGACCTGACCATTGATCATAGGCTTTTATTTAACCTGAATTTTTTCCCCATGTTCCCAAAGATACATACATTATGGGAAATCTACCCCTGAGAGGCAGTGGGTAAAGATGGACAATTGACTTAATTTTAATACAAAATGAAAAGAATATAAGAGATGAAACATTTATTGAGCTATGACAGTATGCTCAATATTTTAATACTTTATTTAATTTTCACCCTGTGGAGTAGATATTATTAATTCCACTAATTTATTAGATTGGGGAGATTGGTATTCAGGAAGGTTAAGTAGTTTGACCAAGATCCATTTAGAAAGCAGCGAAGGAAGAATCAACCTAAGTCTGTCTAAAAATATATTCAGAGCTACTGGCTACTGGTAGATATACTGTGGGAATTCAACCCCCTTACTGCCTTCTTTTGAGGCTTAAGTATTATAAAAATGTAATGGCTCCTAACAAAAATTCAGCAAACGTTAGTTCACTTCTCCTTTAAATACAAAGCTTCCGGCCAGAGCCTCTTGGGATTAAGCAAGATGAAATCATGTTACATACATCCCCAACTTCAATTCAGACTCCTATGACAGAAAATGTTGTATTCATCATGGTATCCCTGATGTTTAGAATTGTATACATGATAGATGTTTACTAATTATCCTCTGAATATTAAATAATTAAACAATAAGATTAAAACAGAGAGTATTAAAAATTAAATGCCTCATCCAAAAGACCAAAGAAAGGACTGTAAAGTCAAGAAAACAGCAAAAGGAACGAAGCTGGACATTTTATATAACCAGTTTGAGGCACTCTTGTTGATACTACCTAGTCAAAGAGTCATGCCAAAATGAAAACCACTGTTTTCTTCTTCCTTCTTTACCAGGTAACGTATGAGAGAGACAGAAATCCCCAACCACTTTCTCTTCTAGAGACAAATAACAGATATGTTACCCCCAAGCCCTGTTCCCTGCATCTGGCATCATGTCTAAAACCTGCAAAACAATATCCAGGATGCTGGCATAACTGGAGAATTCCCAAGAGTCTTTATATCTGTTGGATTTACTGTGATAACAGTCATCACCACTGTTAATGGATGTCAAGAGATGTTTGGACTTTGAGCTGAGCAAGGATTTTTCAACAAGGATTCAGCTTGAGGTTTAACTCAGTGGACTCCACCAAGAACTCTAGTAGATAACTATAAAAATTCTCCAAAATGATCAATGTGTTTATTATATACCTAATAGCCCTGGTTAATTTTAAATTCACATTCACAAATCCATTTTTTCTTTACACAAACTCCAGCACACATACAAATCTATATATACAATTACAAATGAATGTGGATGGTAAGTGAAGGAGGAAAGAAATATCAAAACATATTAAACCTAAGATGATAAGCAAAAAAAAACAGTTATCTGGAATGGAATATTCACAGCATAGTCAGTATTACTTCTGTCCAATAGTCTTTAATCAGACATCTCAGTTTTCTAAAAGTTTCAGTCAGCTATTTCTGATTAATTTTTTACACTGAAAATTAATTCAAAGTCTCTGTTATAACCAACAACTTCCATTATAACCAGCAGTATCTAGCCATGGATGTATTTTTATCTATGCACACTTGTCATAATATACCTTTGGTCGTTTCCAAAAACCTCATGAGATTCACCTTCATCCCATATGGCTAAGTAATAGAATCAAATTTACTGTGCTCACAGTAGAATCCAGGTGCAATTTTCTTGTCATCTTAAAAAAGTTCAGACTTGCTTCCAGATTCGACTTTCTCTTGAACTTGGATGTGTTTTGCCTAGTTTACTCTTCAGCATGTTATCATTTCTTTTGCTTTAATTCAAACTCTGCAAAGTGCCAATGTAAATGGACTTTTTCCTGACTACATTTGAACAGAGGTCTGTTTTACTACCCTGTCGAGCAGCTCAATTTGTCTTCATGACAGCAAGTTAAATAAGAGCACTATTTTTATATAGAGAAAGGTTTTTTTTTTTTTTTTTTTTTTTTTTTTTTTAATGAAAAGCGAGTAATGTTAAATCTACAAAGGATTGTGGAAAACGAATCCATTTTGTTTCTCTAAATTTTAAACAGTGGTCACTCTATATCACTTGGATACTAAGTGTTTAGAGTTCACTCATTATAGTCTCTAAGGTAGACTGATCAATTAAAATTGTAGAAAATCTGTTGGACCATATGATTCACTCCCTGATAGGACAAGGTTTCTTTAAGTAACAAATATTGGATTGGTTTGCTATATTAGGATGTTCATGCTAAAAAAGATTTTGTCTCCTGATCCACAGAAATTAAAATATTTGCTCTCTGGCCCTCTATGGAAAAAGTTTACCAACCCCCACCCTAAAAGACAGATTAAAAAAACAAAACAAAACAAAACAAAACAAAACATAACCAACTTACATTATCAGGCCTTACAGAGTTAATAATAATTCCTTTATATCGCCCAATATCTAGGTGATATTTAAATGTCCCCGGTGGAATATAAACCATAGAGGACTTGAAGATTGATTTCCGGTGTTCTGGAGGTAGATGGCTGAGGTCAAGGTGGAGAAGAAACTTGTCCAAGGTCAACCAGAAAGTCTGGAATAGAATTGTGGCCTGTGGAATCCAGCAGGGGACTGGAGCACCAGGCACGGACAGAAGCTGAAAGAGCCACATAGATGCGGAGCTCATTTCTGCCTTAGTCAGAGAGCTTTGAGGATCGAGTGTGGGAGCCTCAGTTCAAGCTGACTTCAGCGTGAGAGGGTGTCGGTCGCTCAAGTGGCCAAGAAGGCTCATGATGTCAGAGGAAGTGATGTGGGGAGCAGAATCTCTGGAAACAGCGACGTAAGCCAATTGGCTCATTTTCCGTCGCCATGGGACACTTTTTTTTCTCCCTCACTCAGCCTGCCCCTCTCTGCTTCCCTCTCCCAGAGGTGTGAGGCTGCTTCCCATCTTCTGTGTCTTTCCCCCTCCTGTGGGTCTTGTTTAACCTGTGTACATGTGGACGGAACTTCCTTTGAGAAAATAATCATATAGACACTTTAATATCATTTATGCCTGAATTTCCACATGACATATTAATAAATGGAATCATACAAATGATCTGATTTAAATATTTGCCAAACCTACATTCTCCGCCTCCAATTTCTTTCTTATGGCATAGAATGTAATTTTCTCGTTATCAAAGTATAAATTAAAAATTACTTGCTCTTTAAGAGAAGAAACTTTGATTAAGGAAGAAAAGAAGGCAAAGAGAGAGGAAGAGAACTCTGTCTCCTTAACGACATGCAAAGCTCCACCCTTGAAGGCTGACAGGACATTGTGAGACAGACATAGCATGTGCTCTATATGTTTTGTATGTATTCTAATGTCATTTATTTCATAAACGACACAATCCTTCCCCTCAGAATTAGAGCGAAAGGAAGAAAACAGATAGCTCCATTCTACATAACTATTCATTGTTCTTCTCATGGTTCTTAACCTAGAACCTATGGACAGAACTTAGAGAGTCCATGAACTTGGATTGGGAAAAAACCACATCTTTACTATTTTAAATGCCTCTAGGTGAAATTTAGCATTGTATTCAACTAAGAATGTAGGAAAGAAGTATTAATGGCATCTGTCATTTTGTCCCAAATAGCATAGATATTTTCATATCATACTACGGTTGCCACAGATATCTCAAAATGCATCCATCCCATACCCCTCTGAGGTATCAACATAAAAGCTTCAGTGAACAAATTCAGAAGTCATTTTTTTCCCCAAGAGGACACTTAGACAAATTGTCCCTAAGTCAGGGTCAAAGCTGATTGATTGACAATAGAAGCATTACAAAAAGTAGCTAGAAGAGTTAAATTTTATTCCTTTTTAGTTTTATTAAATTTTTCTCAGCTTGCCATGCAATGTTGGAAAATTTGTGAAATAGTCATTCTCCCTCACATATGTTCACTCTCCCTCTCACTCTTTGCCAAATAAATATTGATAAGTTTCTTTGCTATTATTAGATGTCTAAAAACCTAAAACAAAATGTCTAAGTGTAGTACTGAGTGTTTTTAACTGTCTGATCAATTTAAGCTATATCTCAGCCTCTTCTCCTACATCTACTCTCTTCTATCTACCTAAGAAAAAAGATAAGAATGCCAGTGACCTTCCGAGAGTTTGCTTGATTCAATGGCATGAAATAGCTCTGTTCTTCAATGTTGAACTGACAATCTCTGTTGTGTTCTTTCATAATTATCAAATTCTATAATGTATTTAAAACTGTAAGTTACCTCACATCCTCATAGAGATTAGTGGTGGTGACTACCTTCAAATAATAAGAATTAATATGAATTATTTTAACCAGTAATTTGTTTACATGATTTTAAAGGTCTAAAATATTTTATTTATATAAAGTACATCTTAATTTTGCTCTTTTATAATATTTGCATTTTTATAATTACATGTGTATGTCTACACACATCATATATGTATACGTTATGTCAACAAGTCAGATTTAAAAAAATAACAAATTGGCAGTAACATCTCTACTTCCTATAATGGCTATAATGCTATGGCTCAGGCAAGCAGTTTTCAGACACTTTTCAACTTGTTGCTTTTTTATTACAGAATTTGTTTTACTCTAGAATAAAAATCACATTACTAAAATAATTTACTAAAAAAATTCTCCAGATATTCTTAAGCACTTTTGTAGAGTCATGATTTCTTAATCAAACTTGAAGCCTAGAATTCAACAGACTTAAAGAGCCAAATTTTGTCCATTCCCCTCATTTATATGCAAATTCTTTTTTCCTACTTAAATGTCATTGAGTTATCTTAAATTAGTGATGAGGTGGGAAAACAGGAAGAATGGAATATTCTAGGAGATAAAATAATTATTGCTTTTGTAATCCAGTACAGCTCATTGTCTTTGGTGCTGTGCTATTTAACAAAGGAAGCTCAGAAGGGGCCACACTGACTCCCTGTCTGTATGCCGAGGAGTGCTACTGCCGTTTTAAGTTATTCATTTGTAATTCTCTCCTGAATAACTCTCTACAGTTAGCATTATATCTTGATTATTATTTTGGATAACTTGGCTTTACCAGGTTAAATATGTGAAACAGAGTGATTTGTTTATTTGCCTTTATTATTCTTTACAAAGAGGAAAATTAAAAGAAATGTAGGGAGATAGTGTGGGATAAAGGGGGTCAGGAACCTGAGCGCTGGTCTCAGATGGACAGCTACCACTGCTCACCAGCTGTGGGGCCTGAAGTGAATCATTGGGACCTCCCACCTCATACGATGCTCCATGGTTCTTGAAAATCATAATATACAAATTCTATTTTTTGACTCTAGTTATCAGATATATCTTAAAACAAAAATTAGAGTAAAGCAGCTGTTATATCATCAGTGAGACAATACCTTTTTGTTTAAAGGTCGTAAAAAATGTGTAGCAAGATGGGAAATGTGATTCTCTTAACAGCTAGAACCATGTTTTCTCATCGGAGGTAAAGGTACCCTGAGAATACAGGTAAAACCCCAAAAGACATTGTATTAGGTAAAACTGAGCATTGTTAGATAGAAAAAGAAATTTGCCAGATACTCCAGACAAGGAGAGGGGTCAAACAGAAGGAAGAAAACAAGAATGGGGTGTGACACCAAGACAAAATAAAAGAGCCTGAATGCCAGGTGGCCACTCTGTGACTCATGTATAATTACTGATTATGAGAGCCTGGGCGGGAGCGAGCCTCCTGCGGGATACTGGGAGGCTGGTCCTTGCCTCTAGACCAGAGACCAGCAAAGTTTCTTCCAAAAGGGCCAAACAGCAAACATTTTAGGTTTTAAGGGTCACTTGGTCTGTGTCACAACAATGCTACTCTGCCATTGTGTCATGCCATATGCAAATGAAAGGGTGTGGCTTGTGTCTTCTCAAATAAAGCTTTATTTTTGGACGCCGATATTTTGCTTCCATATAACTTTTATGTTTCAAAAAATATTGTTCTTTTAACTTTTTTCAACCATATAAAAACAAAACATTTATTCTTAGTTCGCAGGCCATACATACGCAGGCAGTAGGCCAGATGCAGCCTGTGGGTCATGGTCATAGCTTGCCAACTCTTGCTCTAGACCAGAGTAAGAGGCAAAAGAAACAAAACAGCACTTACCTAGGTGATGAGAAAGTGATCTCAGACATTCAGAAATGTAGGGAGAGTTCTGGACTGTTCCTGGCTGGGGAAGTAAGATTTGACTGCATTTAATCGGTTTCCTAAGAAGTAGCTGGATTCCAAGGACATTTAGACTTCAGATCGAAGAGATCAAAAGAGTTGGTCAGGTGTATTAATTTTAACTCTGTAAATAACTCAATAACTTTTAGTGTGAAGAAAAAAAAAATAGGGAGGGACAATTAATAGGACACAGTGCATCTCAGAGAACTCACGTATAGGACAGTATGAAGCTAATCTCTAAATTTGCAGACCATAAGTCATTCATAGTTAAGATGGCAAAAGCCTTGAAGGATGACTTAAATTTAGAATTCATAGGAAAATGATTTCAAGAAAGAGGAATAGCTTGAGTGAAGGCATAGAGGTAAGAATGAGTTAGATGTGCTGTTAATTCCCGCAGAGAAACTAGGCTATATGAAAGGAAATAAAGTGGCAGCCCACCTATCCCCTCTCCTGCCCGTGGACAACCAGTGCTCTGAATCCCCACCCCAGCTTCAAGGCAGGACCACATCTGAAGCCAGAATGTAGGAGCGGTAGGCAGGTGTTCCCAGGGGCACCTCAGACGCTGAGATATAGAATCCACGTAGGAACCATGAGCCCAGAGAAAAGCCTGAGGTCCCATCAGCTGAGGTCATGAAACTCCAGCACAGGAGAAAGCCAGGCCCATGTCAAAGGCAGGTATAAGCAACGAAATAGGAAAACATTGAAATACACAGTATTAACTGGAATGATTGACTTCCAGGAGCAGATTAATGCTTTTCTTTCTCGACTCAGTCACCTTATCCATTGCTAAGAAAAAAGAGAAATTCTAAGAGTAGTCAAGGTTAAAAAGGGGCTCCAAGGACACAATTAGGGCACTGCAAAAGAGGGTCAATTATCTTAGAGAAAATTAATAGGAAGCTCTGAGGTAAATAATTGTGTGGCCTCTGGCCCCTCTCTGCCCTGCTGGATGGCTCTTCCCTCTGGGAATCGGCCTCTGAGTGGCAAATACAGGGAGAGCTGTTCCTGGCAGGGGAGGCACCCCTGGCTGGAAACACCTAACGGGACTTTTCATGGTTTTTCTATGTCCTTTTGCATCCTCAGAGTAATGTTCAATGTCATGATGAGAGGCCCTAGGCCTCTTAGAAGTGGAGGCTTAGATGAGAGGGCAGGAGGAGCCCTGCCAGCTCTCACCAGGAAGAGGAGGGCGTGCAGCCAAAGCTCAGCCCTGTGGTAAAGAGACGCCTTTTGTCAAAGTGTCCTCACAGCACTTTCTCTCCCTTAGGGACCCATGGGGAGTGGCTGAGCTACAGTCAGGTGACTGATGCAAAATTCAGCATTTGAGTCAAATCTGTTTCTATCAGAAACGAATTAAAAGTCCGAGCCAGTGATCAGGTTGGCATTCTGAGGCCCCAGGCAGAGGGTGTGGGCAAGACACACACAAAAGGGGCAGTGGGTCCAGGGGCACAGCGGTAAAGGAAGGGAGGAAATGGGTTGGGAAAACGAAGTTTGCTCTGTTCAAAACAGGGTATTTATCTTTTAAAAGATGCAATATGTAATCTTGGTGTCATACTCTAAGGCCTGTAAAAGAAAGAAGTACCCAGACTGGTCTTTAGTAAACACTTCAAGTCTCTTTCCATGGTGTGGCTTAGGGAGTGGCCTCTCCAGACACTCATCTGGATAAGAACGGTATCTGTGCTGGCACCAATAAGGATAAAAATAACCAGGACTGCCAATCCTCCTTCCTTATATAGACAGATCATTAGCTGGAGAGAAGGAGCAGTTTTTGCCCACCTGAGATTATATACTTAGATATAGTCTGAGAGGTTTTATGCTTTTCTCCAAGGTAGCTAAAGGACGAAGAGCAGAGAAATGAGAAAGACCGACAAGGGACAGTGCTCTGCTGACATATGCCAGCCACATGCTCTGAAATATTTAGAATGCTAAGAGCTAGTTGGCCACACTGAATATGACTCCCAAGAGCAGGGTATCTTCCTTGCTCACATAGGGGATGTATTCTAAGGCGGTCAGAGACCCACGAGAATGTGACAGCCCTAACTAGTGTTGCTGGAGAAAAAAAAACAAAAAAAAAACAAAAAACCATACTGAAACAAAAAAACAAAAAACCATACTGAGTGTGGCTGGTACTCAATGAGAACATCGATGTTGATTTCTCTACTACATTGTGTGACATTTACCTTGGAACAGAAAAGAAAATGCAAAAGGAAAAGTCATTGTGAATCTTCTGAATGTTTGAGTCACCCACCAGAGGCAACAATGAACAGTGATTAGGCATTCTTTACCTTTTGCCTGCCAGCTGGGATATGCCATAGGTTATTCTCAGACTGAAATGAGAGGAAACAAGCTTTACCAATGACATCCTTCTGGACAGCTTTGAAAATTATTGGTTCAAGAGCTATATAAAGGAATAAAGATGTTTCTTGAAACTAGTTTAATGTAGTTTTGCCTCTGAAAATATGGTCTACACAATTACTGTTCGATGATGACTCATTTTCTCATCTATATGTGGCGTGTATATATTACATAAATATCATCTGTTGGACATGAACTCTGCTACACACACACACAAACATACACACAAAGACTCAGTTCCTTTCTTTAAGAAGTTTACAAGTGTTTGGTGATTATTACTGGCAATTACTATTCTAATTATTCAGTAATATATCAAATCAGATATTGTTTCCAAAGTTATTTACCAGTCAAATCTCTTAAAATATAATTTTAGAAATAAAAATTCCTTTTTAGAGAGGAAAAAAAAACAGCATTGAGAATTTCTAAAAACACACAACGATACTATACAAATAACAAAGCAACCAAGAAGCAACTAAAGTCTTAGACCTTCATTACGTCCATTGTAAACCTTTAAATCCGTTGACTTGGGATAAAAATGATTAGACCAAAAACCATGATGAAGCCAAAATTTTCCACCAAATAATTTAATTATCAAAAGAAAAATAATTCCAAAATTTTTTCTTTAATTAGTCTACTAACAAAGAACTGGCTCTATTGTAACTTAACATTATCTTAACCATGTTCTCTATTCTAGAAGGGCTACATGTTTTGTTAAAAACCAAACTTTTTCTTACTATTATATAACTAAATATATTTTTTAATGTGTTGTTATGGTATTCAGCAAAACAATAAAATCAATTTTAGTTCAAGGATCTATGATAAACTCTCAGCCTTTGAAGTAGTTAATCATAATATGAAGGAAAACAAAAGCTAGCTTTAGAAAGTGAAAGTTAGAGATCCAGAATACTTAGCCATCATGCTAGAAATATCGCCCAATCTCTGCTTCTAGTATGCTAATTTATCTTCCAAATTAGGGAGAGAAAATATTGATCAAATATTTAAGGCTTATTTTTTTTTAATTAATTAGTAGAGGACTGGAAAGAAGAAGTAAGAAGAGAAGTTGGTAAAAATGACGCAACATTTCACTCAACATTTTTTCAGTGGGATGTTTGTGCCAATCATTGTGCTGGAGACTGGGGACATATGAGTGAAAAAAACCTGGACCTGCCTTGTAAGGAGGGGCAGTTTGCTCATGATGGAGAGAGCATTTCCTAGTAAGGGGAGACTGTCTCCTCTGTCTTTCATCCTTGGCCACACTCAAAAATTAACAAAATGGCTCAATAGTCCTTCAAACTCAACATATCCAAACTTCAACTATTTTCTCTAATAAAGCTGAACTCTTCACATGCTGCACACCTCACCCAATAAATCACCCATCATTTGTATTTCCACTCTGGGTTAGCTTCGCTCTTCACATTGTCTCTCTTACCTCTGTTGCATGTCAAGTCCTGCCTATTCTACTACAGAAATAGCTCTTAAATTCATCTTCTCATCCATCTTACTGTCCTTTCCCTAATTTAGCAAACTAATGAAAACATTCAGTGTCTCTTCCAATCTCCTCCATGCCCCAGGAGTTCTTTGCACTAACACAAGAGCTATCTTTTTCAAGCACATGAAGGTATGGTTGTGTCTCACTAACCTGATTGAAAACCTCAGCTGAAACTGTCAAGCTCTTCTGGGTGCATTCAAATTCCCCACAATCTGGTGCAGTTTAACATTTAGAGTCCACTGCACCATATGCATCCATACACCTCATGCCAAGCTGAACTACATCTTATTCTTCCAAAAGCAATCTAGATGTGTAAAGATCCAAACCTTTCTCTCATTGGTCCTTATGCAGAGAATGCTTTCTTGCTTATTGCCACATCCCCAGACTATATAGTTCTGAAATTTCTGGTTAGAAACCAGAAGAGTAGGGACTTGTAGAAAACTAGATCTGGAAGCAAAAGCAGGTGGGAAAGACAGGATGTAGTCAAATATTGGCAAAGAGTAAAACTAAATGACAAAGATGAATATGCGGGGGCCCTAAAATCTGAAGGCAGCAAATCCAACTACAAAGCTGGAAAAATTTAATAAGGAAAAAAGCATGCTTCCTATACCAGGTATTTAATCTATCTATAAAATCTACAGTGATTTTTGGCTTGGTGCTTCCTTCAGGGACCCAAAACTCTACTCTCATTGGTTTTCTCATAAGCACAGACTCTATAAGATTAGAGTCCAACAGAATGTACTAGCAGGTGAGCATTAGGAAATGTCACTTGCTTAGAAAATATGAAACTATTTCTCTTAGGTCATCTAATAGGTTGTTTTCAAATGTTTTTTGGTAGCATTTTTTTCATCATGTCCTCTCTTGGGCATACTTCCTAACTTTAAGGTTTTTTTTTAATGAAAAAAAATTACTGTCACACAAGGGAGAGCTAAAAACAGCATATGCAATTTTATATAACCAGGCTTATCCTAGCATGTCAGGTCACCTTAATCCCTCAGTGAGTAAGGACTAGTTGAACTATCGAGATATTTTCATTCATTATAGTCTCATTTCTTGAATGTCTGAGGCACCTGTAAGCAAGAGCCAATTACCATTGTAGGCTATTAATCATCAGTGTTGCTTAATGCCAAAAACTGGAATCAAGTTGCCTATGTTCTTTTACTTAAGTTTCTCTACAAGATGAGGGAAGGCTAATCTTGTGGTCTTGTGTAGGTTCTGAATAAACTGCACATTAAACCTCACAAAAAGTTTTTTTTCTAATAAAATGTGGTACTTTATGTACTTTATTTGTAACTTTTCTAAGTTTTAGCAATAAAGCATAAATTCAAATGTCATATGTAACATTTTTGTATATCATAACACATGTACTGGACTATTAAAAACTATTCGAAGTTTTTACTATATCAAAATATCAGTTATGGAAGTGTTTTTTTTAAAAATGAATTGAATGTGTATCAAAAACTGCAGCTTGTAATACTGCCAATGATCTTACATTTGAAGTCTAATCAATATAAAGTATATTTTTTCCAAAATAAATATTTCTCATATAGAAGAATGTCTCTATTTTTTAAGAAAACTGTATTAGTCAAGTGTATCTAGACTTTCTATACTTCCATAGAACCCTAGAAGACAATGGAAAAGAGATGCTATTTGTTCAAAATGGACCTCACAGATTAGAAAACTAATTTTATCCACAAATGAGTAAAAGTCATATAAGGTGGATTTTGGCTCAGTAATGAAAGAATGTCCTGACAGTCAGATGTCATAAAATAGAAAGCAGTACATTGGCAGAGAGTAGGATCAAGGAAATACAAGGAGGCTAGAGCCTGAGTAGCTAAAACCATCATAAGTTCACAGTGCAGAAATTAATGATTTGTGAGATAGCAGATACCTGAAATGTAAATTTAAGTGTTGCCCTGTAATGTAAGTTTAGGTGCTATCATCTCCTCCACTATTCCAAATCTTTAACAAAGACAGCAAAAAGAAAACTTTGGGGAATGAAGAACGTGAATGGTGCCAAAGTAGCAATAGGATGCAGAGAAAGAGACAGCGCAAGGGAAAGAAGAATGCAGACTGGAAATGGAGACATCAGAGCCAGAGGACTGTAAGAAGAAATGCTAAGTGTCCCAGAATTACAAGAGCTATCATTAGCTAATCAAAAAATAGAGGATGTAAACCAATTTTTCTTTGGATTTAGGAAGACTATATGACCCCAGAATATATCTGGGTTACCGCTTATTTCTCCAAAATGTACTGAGCACCTACTCTGTGCCAGGCACTATTCTAGGCTTTGAAGATGCCTAGAATAGGCATCTAGCAAGCAGACCAGAATGGCTGGAGTACAGTGAGTGGGGGAAACTAGTAAGAGATGAGGCAAGGCTGGAGAGTTAACAGGGACTGATGATTGGATGTGTAGACTACTGAGTGAGATGAGAAGCCATTGGAGAGTCTAAATAAAGGAACAACATAAACTGACTTACATCTTACCAGAATTCTGTCCAAGGCGTTTAAAATAGTTTAAAGGGAACAAGGAAGAAACAGGCAGACCAGTTTGAAGGCCAGTAGAGTCTTCCAGGTAAGATAGATTGTGGCAGGATGGATGTTTGCAGAGGAGGTGGTGAGAAATGATGAGTATGGATATATTTTAAATGTAAAGGGAAGGATTTGGTAACAAATTGGAAGTAGGATAGAAGAAAAATAGAAAAGTCAAGGAAGATTGTAAGGTTTTCAGATTGAGCAACTTCCAAAAAAAAAAAGAAAGAAAGAAAAAGAAATCAATTCAGATTTCTAAACCAGAGACTTTTTTCCCCAGCCTTTAAACTCTAGGGAGAGACAGAACCGAAAATGTACAAGAGAACATTAGAATATCTAAGGATTTTCTGGCCACATTAAGCCTGTTTTCTTCTCCATTCTCACCCTGAAATATAAAAGGCAAGGTTTCTCCATTTTTAGCCTGCCAAGTTAAGGTTCAACAGTTTTCAATAGTCCTCATAATACAAATGATAACATTTCATGAGTGTTTTCATTAAGTATAACTAACATCTTATTTTAATTTTAAATAACTTTTGAGCAGATGTTCATTATTTGCAATTTTCTCATTTGGAGAAAAACTGCCTCTAGTTATGAACAGTCTATATAAATTTACAAATTCCTTGGACAGTGATCAAGATGGCTCTGAAAACATGACCATAAGTGTTGACTCTTCATTAATTCTGGAGTGAAGAGAGATAAAGGGAGAGGAGAAAGTTGGAAAGATGAGACTGGAGCTAATTTTGGCTTTTGGCTGTGTAAGTCCACCCAAGACATTCTAATCTCTGGACCTGTTTTCCAATTTGTAAACTTAAAGTGAAAAACGTATCACAGGATTGATATAAGTAAATGTCTTGCTTTTCAAATAAGAGTGTTTAATGAAAGTGCTATGATATTACCAAAGTTTGTGGTATATTTTACTAAGCAATGAAAGTAAAATGTGGTCAAAGATTTAAAAAAAAAAGAAAAAAGAAAGAAACAAAACTGTGGCTGCTTGGCCACTTCAAACTGACAAGTACTAGGATTTGCTTCCTGTTTGAGAAATATGGCCATTGTCAGCAATGATTAAATCCAATAACTCCAAGAGGGTCATACCCAGAATCACACGGTGTTGTGCCCACTCCCTACCTCATGAGGATGGGTGAAGGTTCCTGTGCATGAAGATTTCGTCCATTCTGTCCTACCAGCTTCAACTCCAGCCCGATGCACAGGAGAAAGATAGAAGCCATTAGTACTAAACCCTGCTCCTGTATATAAAATTGCCTGAGCTGAGTTCCATTTCTTACTAATTTTTTTCCAGGAAGACCTAATTTATCACTTTCTCTCATCCTTTGGTCTGGCAATTTTAGTTTTTCCTAAACATGTTGGGTATAAAATATTTCTAGAATCTTCCAGTATGCCAGTTCTAACTAATTTTTTAAAAGAAAATGACAGAGAGTATCTGTCTGCAGCTTTCAAAGCAAAGATGAAGATTCACATTCCTCTTTGATACCACGGGGGCCAATAAAATCCAAAAAGATTTCAGACTTCTAAGATTGGTGTGTTCAGAAATTTTATATTTCTCTCAGCTCTGTGATCAGTCAGATACAAACAGAACAAAGTAAAGAGAAATAGCTCCAGTAGAAGAATGAAAATATAACCGAAATTAGGCTTCTTCTGCATGGTGAATTGCCTGTGTAATTAAAAGGGGAAATAAGAACTACCTTTTTCATGTTAATTTTGAAAATAAAAGATCATTTATTTTCCATGTGTGAGCCATAAAGAATCCATCCTCCTATATGCAAAATTATTAACCCTGCCACTTAATGTGCTACATGACCCTAACACAAATTATCTAGAAATTTGCTATTTTATAGGTTTCTTTATAAAGATTTTAAAACTCAGTTCTATCTCTTGACATGGTTTTAATGTGCCTTTAATTAAAGGTAGAAGATAATTTCAATTTTAGACTCTAAAATAATAACCAAATTCCATACCAATGTGTGATAATATAGCCTTCTGCCTTGTTTGAAAATAAAATATAACTGATTACCATCAGGCTAAAGTTTATTATTAGACTTTATCTGAAAAAATATATATATATTTAAAATTTTTAAAAATTTCTCAGTTTCTAAAAGAAAAGTATTATAGAATTATAGTTGGAATTAAGTTGGGTGTTATTTTCTATTAATTCAATGAAAATGATTTATTCAATATTAACTTACCCTCTTCAAAATATACTAATTAATACATATTAGTAACAGTCTACTTCTTGAGTTGGGTACTTTTAGCTACGCATAACAGAAAATCTGACTTAACATAGTTTAAACTTATTTACTGTTTATTAACAAAATGATGGATAAGGTGGTACCATGGTTTCTCCATGATGACCTGAGAACCCAGACTCCACCACAAAGGTTGCATTCTCTCTATCTTGGCTTTTCAAGCCTAGTTTTGCCACAGCTGCTGCCTCACATAAATTCTAACACCAGAGAGAACAGCCCCTTTCAGAGTTGTCAGTCTCTCCTGAAAGCTCAAGAAATCTTTCCCTTTTATCTCATTGGCCAGACCTGGATTTCATGCCTCCAAACTGGTCATGGCAATGGACAATGAGATTGCCATGATACCACTAAAACAGTCATGACTAATTTCCTGGCCCTGGGCACACTGTCACTTAGTTCCCTCCGAATCCCTTAGGCAAAAAAGAGAGTAAGGAAACCCAACAGTGTCCACCACATATAACATGTGCTAAATACTACATACATTTTGTTTAATCTTTAAAAAAGCATAGTGCATATACTTGAAATACGTAAATGAAAAAAACTGAGGATTCAAGAAATCCAATGACCTGCCAATGTCGTAGTGCTCAAAAGGATGCAAATCTGAACTGACGCCTGCTTGGCTGAAAGCCTCCATCAGAACCACAGAGAAAACAATGGGCCTGCTTAATGCAGCCCGAAAGCCAGTGATATTACGCTGTGTTTGCCAAAATAGTATTAGAGCTTCAGATCATTTCCTGTGGAAAAAAGGGCTCATCTTTTCTTTTTTAGTATATTCTGAAACTGTATATTCTAAAAAACTAACGCATTGTTGTTACTGTGAAGAAAAACTCTCTCTGAAGTTGAGATGACAGGGACCATCAGTTCCAGAGAAGAGAAAATATAACCTCTTCCAGACTCTCCATAAACTGGTGCCACGCGCCTTGAGACCAGAATAGGTCTTATGTCATAGGTGGCATCTTTTTGATGATTTGAGAGCCTCATAATTGTTTATTGACTCAGGCCCAGCTTTCACTTCACTTCTGCTTTAGGAGAAACTATTTTTCTATAATTTAGTGGTAAACGATTTTAGAATAATGAGAACTTTGAGAGAGAAAAGAGGAAGTTATATAAAATGAAGCAAATAATTGAAGATGCTCATAATGCAAGTCATTTTTCTCCAGAAATGGCATCTGCTGGATTCCCTTTATTTCTTGGGTGAGGAAAAAATAACAAAAAAATAAGCTCTTTGTTGTGTTAACATATTGATGCCTGGGTATGAAATGTCAGAGCTGCTGCTATTCATAAAAGTAAGCAGTAGCAAAATTTAATGTTCTCCACTAGATACTAATTATTTTTTGTTGATTTTTCTTACTAAAATTTCCCATTATGAGTTTTATCTCTTGTCTGCAATCTTCCATAAAGAAAAAGTGTACAGCCATCATTCTGTGTTAGAGATAATGTTTTAAGGTAAATATTTACTTTAAGAATATTTTTAATTCCAAATGCTAATCAAACTATAATTATTTTGATAAGTGAGTAGAAGGGAAAAAGAAACAATGCTGTGGGGTTGTATTCCCAGTATAGCTTTTAACTTACTAACTGATGATGTTCAGTGATAGTTCTTCATGTCATAATCTCTTTTTCTTAAAATGCAACTAATAAAAACTGTCTTAAGAAAAGTTTATTTTGGCATTGGTGCTGGCACAAAAGGTTAGCAGAGGAAACATGTTGCATCTATTTCATTTAATACCAATTGACCTGTCCTGGATATCCTTATGTCTACTTTTCCAGGCAAAAATACAAAAACAGCTCCAAGAGGAATAATTAGGAATTCGGTAGACTTCAAGTGTTTGTGGGACATGAAAAAAAAAAAAAAAAAAAAAAACCTAAGCAATCTTTAATCTGAAATTATGCAAAATGTAAATTCATTTCCTCTGTAATTTATGTGTTCTATGCATTTTGCAACATACCCAAGAAAATATTTTTCAAATTTGATGTGATATCTAAGGAAGTTTGTCAATTCTTCCCAACTACATACTTTTATTTGTGCTTGTTAGCTTAGAAATGTGTTTTTCAGTGTTTTTAACTTTGGTAATTCTTCAAAATGTTAAACATAAAGTTGCCACATGATCTAACAATTCCACTCCTAGGTATCTACCCATGAGAAGTTAAAATATTTGTAAACGTAAAAACTTACCAACAATGTTCACAGCAGCCTTATTCATAATAGCCAAAAAAATGAGAACGACCTAAATGACCATCAGCCGATGAGTAGATAAACAAATGTGATATGTCCATACCATGGAATATTATGTGGTGATAAAAAAATTATTAAGTACTGATACATGCCACACATTGATGAGCTCTGAACCATTATGCCAAGTAAAAGAAGTCCATATATTGTCTAGATTTCACATGTCCAGAATAGGCAAGTCATAAAGACAGAAAGTAGATTAGTGGTTACCTAGGGCTGGCAGTTAGGGAACAGGGAATAACTGTTAATGGGGACAGGTTTCCTTTCTGAAGTATTAAAATCTTTTAAAACATGGTCATGATTGCACTCTGAATATGTCAAAAAACACAGAACCATACGCTTTAAATCAGTGGATTTTAAGAAAACTAGTGTCTTATTCAACTCAGGCTGCTACAACAAACTACCATGGACTGGGTAGTTTAAACAACAGAAATTCATTTCTCACAGTCTAAAGGCTGAAAGTCCCAGTTTAAGGTGCCAGCAGATTCAGTGTCTAGTGAGAATTTGTTTCCTCATTCACAGTCAGCCATCTTCCCTTCATATCCTCACATAGCAAAAGGGATAAAAGTACTCTTTGGAGTCTCTTTTATAAGGACACTAATCCCATCTGGGAGGGCTTCACCCTCATAACCTAATCATTTCTCAAGACCATCACATTGGGGATTAGCTTTTAACAAATATATGAAAATTGGGGACATGCAAACACTCAGTCTGTAGTTCTTGAACACTCATGTCAAGCTTTCTAATTTAATATTCAAGATCAACTTAGTCAAAAGACCTGGTTTCAGATCCTGGCTTTCTTATGGAGTATGTGACCTAGGCTGTCACTTAATCTCTCTACTGCTGCCCCTTCCTCCTTTTATACAAAGTAAGTTTTCTATAGTGACTTAAGATCCAGTCTACCTCTGCAAAGTTAGGATTAGGTTGATCTTTACTTTTATAAAGGCAGAATAAGAAAAATGTCTTGTAATACAGACAGACAAGGATGGCACACTTGTGGGTTCTGGCTGCCCTTCCCATTGTGAGAGATGCTATTGCTGGGACAGCTTTACAGCTAAAGGAAGTTTCGGTCACGTAAATCATATGGCTATAACAGAGCTGAGATGCATGTGCACCAACTGGCTTGCAAGACATTCGAAACTTCACCGTTTAGAAATCCATTATAATGTATGCATAATACTCCTTACTGTAATGTTAACAGACCTTATATAATCTGTAGAGTTATGGAAATTGAATTTTAACTATGTTGTCCTATTTTACTTTAATGTGTTTCCCAAACTATGGCCTCTATAATTTTTTTCTTTTTGATATTTGCAAGAATATAAAACTTATCATTAAATAGGTAAACTAATATTCCAGTTGCTCTTTCTAATTATTTAAAAAGGGGAAAACATATCCCCTGGCTGTACAAGTTGTCTTTTAACATGTTATAAATTAGCAGTTTCCTTAGTTCATTTTCACCTACCCCATTTCCACTTCTATCCCCTTTCCCAAAGTAAAAAAGTCTAGAAACTAAGAAAAACAGAAAGAATTATTATTTCATTAGCTCTCTAACCACCACCACCACAACATGCAAACACACAAATAATTAAAATGAGAACTAGTGTATGGGTAGCATTCTGAAAGATATACAGATGGATTAATGACACTAACAGTGGTAAATATGGGTAGCAGGCTTTTATCTTAATGCATGTGAGACCCTACTCCACAGGTGGAAGAGTCAGAAAAGACAATACCATGCATACTTTCTCTAATCCTATAGGAGGAATGAATTCATTCACTCTTGAAAGAGGATAACAAGAATATCAAAGAAAGAACTTGCCTTTCGATGCTCTGAAATCATACACTGTTAAGGGTGGAAAATTGTCAAATGGCCAACTTCTGCTTCTATAATCTGCTGGCTTGTTTAATGTTAACCAGGGTGTAATTTTAAGAGATGTCCTGTGCTAATGGCCAACTTCTGCTTCTTGTTCGATGTGGTTTTACGCTTTATAAACTACCTCCTCTGGAAGCTCGGGATTGATCTCTTCTAACCCTGCGTGGTAGAGAGTCAGTCGCCAGCCGACTAATAAAGGCTCACAATTCCTCTCAATTGGCTCCGTGGTCTTAGATTTGATCGCACCACAACATACATATCTTTCCTTCAGTTCTTCTTTCTCCAGGTGCCCATCACCTGAAACACAAAACATAAACAGGAAGCCCTTGAGACATTGTCCTGTAGTGCACATCTCACCTATAAGAGAGGCAAAAACAGACTATTGAAGCTCAAGTCCCAAGGATACATCCATTTTGATATATGAAATGAAAAACAAACAAACAAAAACAGGGTAACATGGTGATTCCAAGAGCATTGTTTGATTTCTATCCCATCTAGTAAGCATGTTCTAACTCATTGCTACAAGAGGTCATATCTCAAAGTGGCAAAGTGATGACTGAGGATTTTCTATATTTAAAACTTCATTGTCAAGAAGATGCACAGGTGTACCTGCTCTAAATCATGGAACAAGACTGAAAATGAACGAGTCACAGCCTTTCTGCCACACACAATAAAGATTTCTTTCCTCAAGCTGCTCGAATCATTGTTTGCAAAGCTCTTCAAGGCAAGCTGGGAAAGCATGTTTGGAAAACAAAAGACCTTTTAATTGCTGCTGACATGAATGAACTCTCTGAAACAGCAGCTGTGTCTTGAGATTACATTACAAGGCATGTGAGCAGGATGCAAAGCATCCCCATAAAAAGACAAAGCCAAAAAGCCTTTTATTGTTTCTCAAAAAAATTCCCAAGCCTGGGATGCCTAATTTCAATTCCTGCAGGGAGTAGCAATCATATGTTTACAGAACGAAATTCAGAAACGATCTTTATATTTACTGTGGCTGATAAAAAGCAAAATCCAGGTAGACAGTTTGGGTAGGAGTAGGAAATCAGTTGTGAAGGTTATCCTTGTGCGCAACCTAAAAGCTGGTTAGTGGCAATGACATCTGACTATTAAAATAATGTCCCAGGAGATTATTTCCTTTCTGTCTTTCTAGTCACAGAATGTCTGCTACTAGGTATAAATTATGGACAAAAGAATTCATTTGGAGAAATATTGACCCAGTCATACTTCTTAGGTTTATTACTACCCTGAGAGAAATGAACCTTGTGAAATTATAACTGCTGAACTACAACCAAGAGCCTTTCAAAGACAGGCCTCAAGGGAGACAGAAGAGAAGGTTAAAGATGGGGGAGAGGAAAATCGAGAGTGCTTAAAGAAGAAAGGAAAGGGGCAAAGAGATTGGATTTAGTGAACAGACCAATGGATATGACCTCCAGGTAACGACTGACTATTTCCATAATTCCATTCAAGTCTCCAGGGTAAGCGTTTCCACCAAAACCACACACAAAATGTATTTTTCTTTAACCTTTATCAGATTCTCAGAAGGCTCCAGAAACTCAAAAAATTAAGAACCATTGTACGGAGAATTAAAGAAAACTGTAAAACCTTTGATCCTCTTTGTGGAGAAGTGGCTTCTATTTTCCTCCCCTTGAATTTAAACTGGATTGTGGCTGCTTCCAGCAAGAGGGAGCTTCAAAAATGGTGAGACTCTAGTTTCAGGCTCAGCCTGGACAAGCAGCTTCTGCACTGGTGTTCTGAAGCCCTGAGCTCCTATCCTGAGTCCACTGCAAGTGAGAAGCTCAGGCCACATGCAGAAGGCCAGGGAAGATAAAATGCTGTACAGAAAGAGAGGCCAAGGAGCACCAAGGCACCAGATATGTGAAAGGAAAAGCCACTTTGGAGCTGGACCCTACAGCCCCAGCTGCTGCCAAATCGATCAGAGATGGATCCCCCAATTTCTCTCAGGGTAGTAATAAACCTATGAAGTATGACTGGGACAATATTTTCCTTCCAGAATTCTTGACCTACGAAATCATGAACAAAATGAAATAGCGGTTTTAAATCATGGAAATCAGGGATAAGTTGTTTTAGAGCAAGAGATAACCATAACACACTTTCAAAGTAATTTAAGAATGGGACATATAACTCGAAACTTTTGAACAGTCTGTGAAATTATAAACTAAAACATAGTGTTAAGCCCAAATTTTTCATAACGTGTTCCTATACAATTTCTGCCTTTCATGTTGCTCACCAATGATGCACTGAACAACTCTGTATATTAAAAAAAAAAAAGTTGCCTAAAGAAAAACATTTTAAAAAATCAGAACTCGCCTTTTCAAATAATCTGTATTCAGTGCAAATGACATTTAGCTTTATTTAGTTTTCTTAACTTTACATTTTTTCTAATATCTTTCCATCACTCAAACTTCCTTGTATATTCTGCTCAGTGTTGTTCTTTGTTGACTTTGCTTTTGACACCTTATTATATTAATTAGTGGATGGCCATTGTAAAATGTTCATGTTCTCAGAGGACTTACAGATGAGGTTCCTTCTTAAAGAACCTCCAGATGCTTCACTGTCTAATAGATAGTTCTCATTTTATTTTTGCTAAAGATTGGTCTAAGTAATTTGCTCAACATAAAGGGATAGTGAACAACCAAAGTGACTCCATCTTAGGTATAAGACTCCATCTTAAGCACAGGCCAGTTCCCGGAAAAGCTGCAGATAGCGAGACCATCAGCCCACTGTAGCCAATCAGAGCTCCTTGGCAACATCACCCAGCCAATGCCGCTAGGAGACAAGTTCATTGCACCAATCCTGTAACGCCAAGACATCGCTCCCCATGCTTAAGATTTTTCCCTTCAAATACCCCTGAACCCCCATGTTCGGGACCGTCTCCTACTCACTGCTGCGGACTGCGGTCCGGACTCGAGTCTGAAATAAACTCCCTCTTGCTCTTGCATTGGTGTCGGCTTCTTGGTGGTCCGTGGAGATACGAGTCAGGGCATAACATTTGGGGGCTCGTCTGGGATCTCCACGGCCCCAAGGCACCCGACCCGGAGGGACCTCTGCGGCCGCCGGTGAGTGGTTGTTATATGTTTGTCCAGTCTGTTGGTCTCTTCGGCGCCTCAGTCTCCGTTTACCGGTAGCCGGTTTCTGAATTTCTGGCAGTCAAGAGTGGTTCGGGTGGACGCACCCATTAGCCACGACTGCGGGGGGCCCGGGAGACGTTCCAGACCCCTTCTGAATCTCGGGGGAGGAGCGAGACCTCACGTCTGAATCTCGGGGGAGGAGCGAGACCTCACGTCTGTTTTCTCGGGTGAGGAGCAAAACCTCACATCAGTTCTCTTTCGTGTTCCCGTGTTGTCGTATCCGTGCTGTTGGTGTGGTTGTGTAGTATCTGACTGTGACGGACTTTATGGGACAGACAACCTCTTCCCCTTTAGGACCCTTCCTGGTTTTAAATGTCTTTTCTGAATATAAATATTTAAATGGAGTTTTTGTTTGTTAAACTTTTCAAAGTGAGCCAACTAGCTAAGTCAGCTACAGGGAAGAAATATCTTTAGATACCAGAAGTTGTCCTACTTGCTTGGGTGTGGGTTTAGAAAATGTATTGTATAGGATATGAAGATGGCCAGTGTCTGCTTCTGTAATCTGCTCACTTATTAACCAGAGTGTAGGACGAGATGATATATTTGTATTGCATTAATGGTTGACTTCTGCTTTCTGTAAACTGCTTACTTGTTTAATGTAGTTTTGGGCTTTGTGAGCTGCCTCTTTTGAAATCGTTTGAGTGAAGACTTCCCAGTAAATTGGTAACAAGGAGGTGATTCCTCGAGGCACCAAAGTCCCAGGAAGAGGCATAACATTCCAAGATACAGATAACAAGAATGTCTACCAGGCTATGTTTGATCTAGCAATTCCCCAGATACATTTATCTTTGTAAAAGACATTAACGGTTAACTTCTGCCTTCTGTAATTTCCTTACTCTCTCTCTTTGTTCTAAGATGTAGTCCGAGGACACGTCTTTATGTCTTTATCCTTCTTATCCTCATAGGCTTATTAATCTTTCTTTCCCTTGGTATAGCTGCTGCTGCCCCGCCGGACTGGTCCTCAGGACAGTGTGTGGCTCTTGCTCTAACTTATTTAACTTTTACAGGTATTATATTTCCTTTCACCACTGTTCTGACCACCATGGGTCAGGCTTCCTCCAGACGCACGCCTTTGCCCCCTCCGGAGAGACCCACTCTTCTGCAGTGTCTCCTCAGTAATTTCAAAGACTTCAGACAGTGGGCTCAAGGTTATGGGTCCCGTGTCACCCCCTTTGATCTCCAGAGGTTCTGCCAGTTAGATTGGCCCACATTTGGAACAAGTGGCCATCAGAAGGGTCACTAAACCTGAAAACAGCCTTTCAGATGAAGAAACTGAGGTACAGGAAGTTGAAATAATTTACCCAGTGATAGAAGTGAGTTTTTTTTTTTATATTAAAAATATGAGAGTTGAAGAAGCTAATAGGGGCCTGTTAGGCTAATCCTTCTTTGTGACTGAATGTGAATTTCATTAGAAGTTTCACGGAGTGTAGAGTCTCCTTTCTAACTGGTTCTTCGGTTTGGGTTGGAGTTTATTTTTATAGAAAGGTTGATTTATAAATGAATTCTGCTTTGGTTAGTTTAAAAAGAAATAAGCACTTATAGATAAATTAAGTCTTCCTAAAATTGTACTAAAAAAATATGCCTTTAAAATTATAAAATTGGTACATTCATAAATTTGCTAATCTATTGAATGCTGATATATAAAACAGTTTACAATTGCTTACTTTATTGTTTGTTCTAGAAATTAAGGCTACTAAGAGTTATAAATTCTAGTATATGTAAATGAATTACTAAGAATAATACAGGTAAAGGAAAAAATTCTATATACAAAGTATGTAAGGAAAATAAGATGTGTTTTGAGATATAAAGGAGGTGTTTTTTTAAGAAAAAGTAATTTTATCCTAAAATAGTTTCAGGTTATTTAAAGGTTGTTTAAGGCACAAAAGAAGGTATAAAGTATGGAGATTTATTTTGAAGGGAATTGAAGGAAAGGTGTTTGTCTTAAAGTGGTTATTTCTGAGTGAGTGAGAAGAGGCAAACTGAAGGAATGAGGAAAGTAGTAGAAGGTTTGTGAAGAGAAATCCTGAGAGGAAAATAAAAGACAAGAACATAAGTAAACATATGAAGTTGTAAAGGAAAAGCGAAAGAGAAAATCTTGTTTTAGACAGTCAAGCTAGCTAAAGTTAAATGTATTTATCATACGGTTTTAAAATGAACTTTAATGTCAACAATGTATTGACACAAAACTAGAGTTTGCATTATTGGTCTGTTCCTAAAAGAGATTTTAAAAGATTTTTCTTTACCTGTGAACAATACATTTAAGAAACAAAGGTTATGAATATGTTACCAATACAAGTGTTTCAAAAATTGTATAAAGTTCCTAAAAATTTGTCAATATCTTTACTATTCATACGTCCTTGTATAATGGTATCAGTCATAATTTCGATTATAAATTATTGTATGTCATGAATATCAAAAATAGACCTAACTATTCAAAAACAAAAGGCTTGTAAAAAAGCAAAGGGCATGGCTCTGATTTGGGCCATGACAATACAACTATTACAATAATTAGATAGCTATAATTTGAGTAAATACGTGGTCTTGATTTTGAAATTGAAATTTCGGATAACAGAAAATATCTGTATAACTCAAAACATAAAAACCCTTCTTTCTCAGAAAAACCACAGGGACTAATCTCTCTTTTAGAGACTATTTTCCTTCACTCATCAGATCAGCCCACCCGGCATGACTGCCAGCAGCTCTTACAGGTTTTATTCACTTCAGAAGAAAGGGAACGAATCCTGTGGAAGAGCGCCAAGGCTGTGTTAGAGCCAAACGGACAGCCCACTACAGACCTAGCTCGTATTCAACATGTTCTCCCGTCCACCCGTCCACCTTGAGACCCCAACACCGAACAAGGTAAGGAGGCTCTCGATCAGTATCGCCAGCTTCTGATAAAATCTTGCTTTTATCAGTCAGTCGGCCCCAGATATTAGGGAAAAAAAAGTAACAAAGGATAGGAATGTTTAAGGATAAGAATTTGAGCAAGTTGAGGTAGCCCTGCACATCTTCAACAACCGGGATGAAGTTAATATCACCCAGCTTAAGAAAATGACTGAATTCCTACTTACAACAATAAGCCCCACATTCAGTTCCTGAAAACTGCTGCTCTCGACCCGGCCATCCTGCTACCAGATAATAACCCCAAACAGCCACTACATGACTGTCTCGAGTTCTTGGATAACATCACCTGCCTCAGACCAGACCTGACTGACGTCCCGTGGCCACAGCCGGATGCCACCCTGTACACTGATGGAAGCAGCTTCGTCTCAGAGAGAGTCAGGTATGCTGGGGCAGCAGTAGTCACTGGAGAGACTGTCATCTGGACTCAGGCCCTGAGTCACAGAACATCAGCTCAGCAAGCCGAACTCATTGCCGTGACCCAAGCGCTCCAATAACAGGTATGCTTTGCTACTGCACATATTCATGGGGCACTACATAAAGAAAGGGGATTACTCACCTCAGGAGAGAAGGAAATTAGGAACGGAGAAGAGATCCTAGCTCTCCTTGAAGCCATCTGGCTACCTAAGAAAGGAGCCATCATACACTGCCCAGGTCACCAGAGGCCTGTGTCTGAGATAGCCCGGGGCAACTCCTTTGCTGACCAGACCACAAAAGAAGCCCCCCAAAAATCAGTGGGGCCTATTGACATTCTGCCGGTCCTGCCCCCCAGAACGCTCTCAGACACCCCTGCAGAACTTGAACTGAGCAGTAAGCTAAAGGGGTCAAAGGGACTCACTGGATGGATCCACCTCCTGGATGGGTGCACTCTGGTGCCCGGTGCCCTAGGTCGGGAACTAGTCTCACTCGTCCATCAGAGCACCTACCTAGGAGGGACAAAGCTAATTGAACTTTTAAAAAGAGACTATTATATCCCAGGGCTATACAAAATGGCCAAAGAGGTAACAACAAGATGTCATATCTGCTCCCAAGTTAACCCTGGGCCTCCTGTTGAAGTACAAATTGGATCAAGACTTAGGGACCAATCCCCAGGAGAACATTGGGAGTTAGATTTTACAGAAGTAAGCCTTGGAACTTTTGGGTTTAAGTATCTACTTGTGTTCATTGACACCTACTCAGGATAGACCGAAGCCTTTCCAACTAAGAGAGAGACTGCTCAGGTAGTAGCTAAGAAATTAGTATCAGAAATAGTGCCTCAATTTGGCTTGCCCTTGACACTGGGGTTCGACAATGGCCTGGCGTTCATCACTACAGCAAGTCAAACTTTAGCCAGAATGTTAGGTATTGATTGGAAACTGCACTGCATATATAGGCTTCAGAGTTCAGGCCAGGTAGAAAGGATGAATAGGACATTAAAAGAGACCTTAACCAAGTTTAAACTTGAAACTGGCGAGAACTGGGTGAGCCTCCTTCCCTCCCCTCTATTGAGGGCACAGTGCACTCCCTACTGTAGGGAGATCACACCTTGTAAATTCATGTTTAGAAGACGACCTCCACTTCTCCCCAAACTAGGGAGGGTGGGCTCGCAGAGGTCTGTAAATTCTCCCTTCTTGGGTCCTTGCAGGCTCTCCACCTAGTGCGGCAAAGGGCTCACCAGTTGGTCTCCGTGGCCAGAGTCCCAGCTTGGTCTCTTGCCCAGCTGCAACCTGCCTCACCTAAGTCTCACTGAGGCAGGTACTTGCCAGTTCCTAAGAGAGAAGTGCTTTTTTTTTGTTAATGCATCAGGCATTGTCCAGAACAAGGTAAAAGAACTCCAAGAGTCCATCAAGAACCGCTTGGCTGAAGCAGAGGCTCAAGGTGTGTTTGGTTGGTTTAGATCCTCCTGGATGACATGGGCCTTGCCGCTCCTAGGCCTCTTGACTGCTTTCTTACTGATCCTGACTATTGGCCCCTGTGTCCTTAACTGGGTGCTTAGGCTTATCAGGGAACGGTTAGGCACTTTCCAGCTCATGGTTATGCGTTCACAGTACCATTACCTAGAAACGGAGGAAGCTCATGATTGAGCTTCTTCATTTACTAGTAGAAGGGGGGAATGAACAACCAAAGTGACTCCATCTTAGGTATAAGGCTCCATCTTAAGCACAGGCCAGTTCCCGGAAAAGCCCCACCCTAGACTCAGCCAATCAGAGCAACTATGGCAAGTAACTCTCCAAATTCCCTGCCTTGCTCCTTGGCACCATCACCCAGCCAATGCCAAGAGACAAGCTCATTGTACCAATCCTGTAACGCCAAGACATCGCTCCCCATGCTTAAGATTTTTCCCTTCAAATACCCCTGAAGCCCCATGTTCGGGACCACCTCCTACTCACTGCTGCGTTGGTGTGTGGACTGCGGTCCGGATTTGAGTCTGAAATAAACTCCCTCTTGGTCTTGCATCGGTGTCAGCTTCTTGGTGGTTCGTGGAGATACGAGTCGGGGCATAACAATAGAAAATCCTGATACTTTTACCTGCTTAAGTTTAGATTCTATTTTTTTCTCTAAAATTTCATATGACATTTTCCTTTTTAGTCCTTTGTGACAAAAGGAAATATTACCTATGTAAGTCTCAACCTGATTAAAGTGGATACATTTTCATATAATTTCTTATTCTTCCACTTACCTGGAATAAATACTTACAAAGTCCAGTAACCTTTTGGTCAGTCCTAAGCAATTACATGTCCTACAGCCAATTTAAAACTCTAATTATGATTTCAATTTTAAAATTGAATTGTCTAATTCCATATAACGATCAAACTCCATATTTACTTTTACATTAATTTCCCACTTATTTAGTTAGAGCTTGCTGTAAAGGAAAAACCTACAAATATCTTTCTGATATCTTCTTTGTTTCCCACCAACTATTGCCTTAGGCTGCTGACTTTGGCACCTGCATCTTCCAATTACTTTGAGAGAAGGGAGTGGTGGAGGAGAGAAAGGTAGTGAAGCAGAGTTCTCATCTAACTGAAAAATGTTAAGACTTTGCTTATGCTTCCTGGATTTGGCAGACTTTTACAGTCCATTCTTTTCCTAGATTCCTCAAAAATTCCTCCATTTCTGCAGTACCCTTGATCATGCTCTCTTTGGTTTGTGTTTCTGTAGTCCCTAAAAAATGCAAGAGTCCACCTTCAGCTAATTCTGCTGGGCTCCCCTCCATGTTTCACTAAATTAAGATCTAGGACAACTCTGAGCTGCACCTTTCTGGAGCATGAGAAAGACAGATTTTTTTAAGCCTATATTTCCAAACTTTTCTTTCCCTAGATGAACTACTTTTAGCTGACCATAGTAATTCAAATACCTAATTAAATAATAATACAGTGCAATTCCATTCCAAAATGTGTACAATTGCACTCATATAACCCAAACACCTACACTTTTTCTTCTTTCTGCAAAGAAAACATCCCAAGGTGTTTTCTCTGCAAATAATACTTACTATTATAAAATGTTACCCAATAACATTTTATAATCTGCATTAAGTAGTGTTATGGGTCCCAGAGGTAATGTCAATTCAAAACCACTCTTTAAAGTTGGCTTTGTTTAATTGTGGTTTCAGTATTTTCATATCTTTAAATTTCACATATAGTTTTATTGATTTAAAAGTATAATAAAGATATCTGTTAATCTCACCTTTCCTAAAATGAGTGCCTTATGTGAATATCTTACTATCAGCTTACAGAGAAGTCCTGGGAAAATAGTTCTGCCTTCTCATTCTCTGAGGATAGCGCCTAAGGGAGACAGATATAAAAAATTATGTTCCATCTTTCTTAAACCAGCTTCGTTTTTTATATTATGTAATAAAAATAAATATTATGTTCATCTGTAGTCATTTTGTGTTTCTTTCTCAGTACCAAAGATGGTGATTTATTTTCATCACCTGAAACACAACACCTGAATTAGCAGTTTGGAATTTATTTGCCTTTTTTTTTTTTTTTTTCATAGAGCTTCTAACCCAACTTGTAACATTCCCTAAGGAAAACACTCATTGTTATTTAATTTCTTCTTCAAACTTTGTATTACTCTTCTTCATAAAGAAACTTCTAAAAAATGTCAATATGAAATAATGATCTTTGTTGAAATGTTCAGCATTTGAGGCTTTTCATATCTTATTCTTTAATCTAATTTATATTTTCACACCACTACCTTAAATTCTAAAAATATAGAAACTTCACTCTTTTGATGAAAGAAAATATTATTCCTTGTATGTTCAAGCAAAAAGGTACTGATCTTCGAAATCCTTTTTCCAAACTCAGCCAATCAAAATTCAGCTTAATTTCTTTTCAATGTAACATGGCACTGGAAGTATTCAAATATACTGAAATGGTTTGATAAAATACAAAACACCAGCACAATGAAGTATACACATATAAATTCTCTGTAGAAACCTAGAAAATTTTATTCTTCTTTAAATGTAAAAAAAATACAAAATAGTATACACTATTTATTAAAACAATTTAAATAAGGATAATAATTTTAAGGTAACATCCAAAAATAAAAAAAAAAATTATGTTTATTTAATTTTGACATGGGTATCAAGACAATTCAATAGGGAAAGAAAGTCTTTTCAACATTTGTACTAGGACAAATGGATATCCACATATAAATGAATGAAAATAGATTCCTACCATTTGTCATGGATCATAGGAATAAATGGTAACAGCCAAATTAATAAAACTCTTAGAAGGAAACTCTTAGAAGTAAATCTTTGTGACCTTGACTTAGAAAATATTTTTTTTCATTTTTTAGGCAAAGCACAAGTGACAAGAGAAAAAAAAATGGGCTTTACCAAAATTTAAAACTTTTATGCTGCAAACAATACTATCAAGAAAGCAAAAAAGACAACCAGATGGGGAGAAAATATTTGTAACATATATCTGATAAAGGACTTATATCTACAAAATATAAAGAACTCTTATAACTCAACAACAAAAAGACAAGTAACCCAATTTAAAAACGAGAAAGGATCTGAATAGATTCTTTTCCAAATGGCCAAAACCACATGTAAAAAAAATGCAATTAAAATATATACAAAAACCATCATGAGTTACTACTTTATACTCACTAAAATGGCTGTAATCGAAGAACAAACAATATGCTTACATAAGGATCAAGAGAAATTGGGACTCTCATACGTTGCTTAAAAAATGGTATAACCACTTTCAAAAATAGTTTCTCTACATGTTAAACATAGGGCCACCATAAGACCCAGCTATTCCACTTCATATATACTCAAGAAAAATGAAAACATACATCCACGCAAAATATTATACCTGTATGTTCACAACGGCATTATTCATCTTAGCTAAAAAGTGAAAGTAACCCAAATGTCCATCAACTCATAAATGCATAAATAAAATGCAATTCATCCATACAATAAAATATTATTCAGCAATAAAAGAAGTATGAAATAACTGATATGTACTAAAACATGATGAACCATTAAAATCATTCTATTTAATTGGAGAAGGAAGTCACAAAAGCCCACGACAGTATGATTCCATTTACATGTAATGTTTAAAATATGAAAATCTATAGGCAGAGTAGATTAGCGGTTGTCAAGGGCTAGGGCCATTGGGAGAGATCAGGAGTGGTCTTTTGAGTTAATAAAATGCTCTAAATCAGATTATGATGATAGTTGCCCACTGCGAACATACTATGATATATACTGTAAATAGTAACATGCTATGCTCTGAAAGTACTAAAAACCATGAAATTATATGCTATAAATGTATGAATTTTATATATATGAAATATATCTCAATAAAGCTATTTTTTAAAAAGATGATGGATAGTTGCTCTTTTGAAATGTTCTTTAAAATTTGTTTGTAAAATTATATGTTTTAATATATTAATTATTTGCAGAAATAAAAGTTAGTGACAGTGGTCACTAACATGCCAGAATTCTACTGATTCTTTAATTACATAATAATGATGAAGAAATTTCCCAGCAATTTAAATTTATGAAAACAAAAATGTAAGAGAAGCCAAAATCAGGGTTTGAAAATAAATGTGCCAAGTTGAAGAAAAATTGATGACAAGAAAAATATGAACTTAGAAAATTGGTCACTATTAAAATTCTCCTTAGTAAGACCTTTTGATTCACACAAAGCAGAATAGACCCATGAAAAGTGGCAGCAGAAAAATTGTAATGGCATTAAAGTGGCGGCATTAGAACACCACCCTCCCAGAGCTACACAGGATAAAACCTGCTTTTGTCTTCGTGACTCACACAACTGTTTGAGCATTATTTTCTTGCTTCTCTTCAGGCTTACCATATGCTGGGTAAATATCCCCCATAATCATTTTTGATAGGCAATAATTTTCTGACTATTCAATATTCTGACTTCCCATCTCTATTTTATAAATGACATTAGTAGATACAATGTCCAGATGTGGTCTGACCAGCACAGCACAGAATACAGTGAGACTATTACTTCTTTTGATCTACATTAGCAAGTTGGCAAGCGTGTGGCGTTAACGCCACTATTCCCGTCTCGCACCTCCTAACTGGTTTTTGCTGGCATATGGGAAAGAAACTAACTGTTGTCAGTTCATTTGTATCTGGGTATTTTACTAATAGTCAGCTAGCCGAGGAGTACAATGCTGGGTTACCCCAAGGCCTAAGACCCAGGGAAATAGGTAAGCTCTGGGCATTAGAAACCTGGTCATAGACAGGCTCCCTCTCTTGAGTGACAGTATTAACAGCTTTGCGAGACCTCACATGTTATCACTCTAAAGCTCACATGCATAACCCAGTAATCATCTAAAGATGGGAGAAAGCCCCTAAAATCCCCTCTGAGTGAGCTCTCCCAGGTGGGAGGAGCAGATGAGGCATCAGAAGTCACAGGTGGGACCCACTGATCCAGACAGGGAATAGCAGACTTCGTGAAAAGAATGATGACATTTCTAAAAAAAAAAAAAAAAAAGTTCTACATGAAATTAAGGCTACTGGCGACTTTATATATGAATGAATGAGCTCTGACCATGCTATTTGGATGATCGATGGTACACGCATCTGTCTCAGTGTAATGAAGTCATCCACTGGAAAAGCAAGGTCACATGACCAAGTAAGTCTGCATTTAGTACCTAGACAACTATTTTGGTTGATCTCTTCAGCCAGTAGTAGAATTGCAGTCTGTCATTATTAACCTGTTGGAGCTTTGGTCATTTTCTTCATTTTTATTTTTAGTTCTTTGGCGCCTCCTTTACATATCTGATCTTTCTTCTTTATACCTTTTTCTTGCTGCATCCTGACATGTTGCAGAGCCAGCCAGCTCAGTACAGAAGATAAATAAAATCCCAGAATAAAAATTCCCAAAGCCTAACAAATGACCAAAGAAAGACATCAGGTTTGGGGTAGAAGGGGAGTTTCATTATTTCAAACCTATTGAGCCACACCCTGTCCTAACAGAAACATCCATGCACCAGAGGTGCTTGACCAGAGGTCAAAGCCTCCATTATCAGGCTAATAGAATAGGGCCTTAGAGGTCAACTTAACCAACTCTCACATTTTACAGTTCAGTGAGATGTAAATGCTAGTTACATAGCCAGTTAGTGACAGAGTTAGCACTAGAATCTGCTCTTTGCTTAGCACGTAGTTATGGGTTGAATTATGTCTCCCCCAAAAAGATATGTTTAAGTTTGAACCCCCTCCCCAGTACCTCAGCATTCAACCTTATTTGGAAACAGGGTACTTACAGATGTAATTAGTTGAGGTCATACTGGAATAGGGCAGGTCCCTCGTCTAATCTAACTGTGTCCTTATAAGAAGACAGCCATGTAAAGATGGAGGCAGAGACTAGAATTATGCAGCTGTAAACCAAAGACTGCCAAAAATTGCCGGCAAACACTAGGAAGCTTTTCCAGAAGCTAGAAAGAGGCAAGGAAGGACTCTCTTACAGATTTCAGAGGTATCATGGTTCTGTCAACACTTTGATTTTGGAATTCTAGCTTTCATAATTATGAGACACAAATTTCTGTTGTTTTAAGTCACCTTGTTTGTGGTGCTTCGTGGCAGTAGCCCTAGGAAACCAATACACACACTCTCAGAAAATGTCTTTTCCTACCACCTCACTCATATTGTAATGGCTGAAAAATGACTGCTAGAACTTTATTATTTGCAGAAAAATTACTGCTTGGCTGTGTCCATGGGAAAGTGGCTATGTCCATGGGAACATAGGTTGTCACCCATAGGAACATAACATTCTAACAATAAGCTTTCTGCTTCGATACCCCTGCTTATGCACCTGACCCGTGAGTTGACAGGTAATGAATAGAAGAAGGATAGACCTTTGTGTTTGGACAGAATGAAGAATGGGATTTGGGGCTTAAACCCCTGTACCTCTACATTTCGGGGCTGCTTAATTTGGGGTCTGTGTACCCCTGGCAGACCCAGCTGGCTGAATAAAGAGTGTTTCCTATAACTCGCTGAGTTCCGGTAGTCCGTGTGTCTTTCGGAGGCTGGCTGCTACAACAATACCAAGCCCTGGGGATGATCAAGAGGCTCACTAAGAGGCTGCTTCTGCGTAGAATTATCTTGTCTTTATGGTAACAGAAATACTACTCCACATCCCCAATTACTGTCCCCATATCTGCACCAAAGTTCACAAGCCTGCAAGTGCAAAAGGCATTTTTTTTTTTCCTTTTTACTACATTTCAAATCACATCAGGATCAGAGGAGTAGGAGTTACTATAGCATCTGATTTAGGGGATAAAAAAAAATATTCTTGAAGTCAAAACATCTCCCTTACTCTTTTGTGATGGTGTGTCATCAGGCAGTAAACCCTGTAGGTTAAGCATTGAGCTCGCCAGAGTCTCCCAAATACAAGTCAGCCTGAAAAAAGCCATAAACTTCATCCCTAACACCTCTGTGTGCATGAGCCCATTTGAGATTCTCAGGTAAAAGGAATGCACACACCAAGGCAGCTCTGAAAACCAGGTGGCACGGTGTGGTGGGAAGAGCATAAGCCTTGGAGTTACAGAAATTCTAACTGGAATTAGGGTTCTACTGTGTGCCCCTGGGAAAAGCCATTTTACTTCTCTAGGTTTCATTATCTATAAATAAAGATATTAATACCTACCTTCTTGGGTTCATGTAATGAGTACAGATCAACTATTTAAAACATGTAGCCTATTAAGGTATACAAATAAATTCATTAATGTGATTTCGTTGATATTTTCATTATTATTTTATTAAATCCTAGCCCTGGACAAAGATCTTGGTGGAAAATCTCATTATGCCTTCTCGATTCTTCTCCATCCTATATCGGAAGCATGAAAATTTGACTGGTTTATCTATCTTAGTAGACTGTACATCCCTGAGGCCACCGAGACAAGGACCGTTGCCTATTTAAATCTCTGGCACTTAGAGCAGGTCAGAAAATATTTGTTTCATATTGAATACGTGCTGCATGATCAATTTTCCTCAGGATTCACAATCAAGCAGTCATTTAAAGTGGGAAAGTTAAGATTCTCATCCTAAAACACTGAATACATTTGTTATGAAGGAGCACCAGGTACAAACTTAATCTAAATTTACCTGAACTCAATCCTAAAATAAGTTGTACTGCACTACAGCTTTACAAAACTAACATTGTTTAAATGAAATTATGCTTTAATCTTTTTTTAAAAACTAAGTCAAAGTCCTTTATATATAAAAGAATAGGAATAAAATACCTACACTTTCTAGATTTTCTCTTGACCTAAATTTACATCCGTAAGTTTCAAAATACTCATTCTCCTTTATTTAAGTTCAGCTGGTCTCAGTTTTTAAATCTGAAATCTTCAAAGAGGGCACAATGCACCAAAAAAATGTGATGCTTAGCAACATGAAATGGGATCAAATTTTAGTCCCTGGGTTTTAATTCCTTTGATTCTATAGACTTGTCATGTTCCATTGCTTCTTGTCTCAGGGTACAACCTAAGGTGGACATCATTCACTGTATTCAACCTGCTGTATCTCAGTTATGTCAGTTTCCTGAGTTTACCACTCCCTTTACCATTATTTGAGGACTGTGACAATCAAAAAACCCTGCTGTGGAAGTACCAGAGAATTTCTAATGTGGCTTTTAATAAGAAGTTTTTGAATCCCTGTGACTTGGCTGCCACCTAGAGGAGAATAGACATACTGCCATTAACCAAGCTAATCTAGTATCTTGACGGGTTTTCGACCCTTTGGCAAAAAAAAAGCATAAGGAAAGTAGTTTAAACAAGAAATGTAGAAAATATTTAAATATTGTATTGCGGCTTGGGATGGTGTCTTTAATTTGTTTTTTTTTTTTACAGAATGATTTTGCAGCATTTGTATTGTTTCTAAAGAGAAATGATACTATTAGTGATAGCAATCTGCTTGCTTTCAAATTTATTTTATAGATTCCCTATGAAAACATACATCAAGGTAATGTAATTATTATATCTGCATATTTATAATGCTGTAATTAAAACTCCGTGGTTGTTCTCATTAAAGTCTCCAGATTGTTTGTGGTTTATTTCCTCCTGCCATATGAGTTTTTGTCTTGAAACAGATTTCAGAGCCTGTCTATGCAGTTCTTCTTATATTAATGCTGATATTACTAGACAAGAAATTGCTCCAGCTTTGTAAAATGTCTGTTTAGTAATTGCATTATGAAGTGGCTTTAATAAAACTTAAAGATAGTGCATCCTCATTGAAAATTTTAGATTTAAAAACTGAAGCCACTTTAGCTCATGTGAAAAAGAATGTGTATTTGGAAGCCCATGGGGCAAGAGAAAAACCAGATATTGTAAATATTCTATTCATAATCCTCTATATCTAAAGAATTTCTACTTATTTTTAAATATGATTAAAGTTAAATCATTAATGCAACATTGGTATTAGACAACTCTAGAACAATGTAATTTATTTTGATTGAGTCCAGGTAAGCCTAGACAAAGGTGCTCCCAACCAGGGTCAGCAAACTTTTTCTTGAAGGTTTAGGTAGTAAAAATTTTTGACTTTCCAGACAATATGGTTACAACTAATCAATTGCCACTGTAGTGTGAACGCAGCACAGACAATACGTCAACAAATGGATGTGGCAGGGTTCCAATAGGTCGATACGAGTAAAGGAGATCAAATGTATGGCGACAGAAGTAAATTTAACTTTGGTAAACAGACAATGCAATATACATATGATGTATTATTGAATTACACCCTTGAAACCTAAATAATTTTATTAACCAGTGTCACCCTAATAAATTTAATTAAAAAAAAAAAACTACTTACAAAAACAGATAGCTGTAGTTTTCCAACCACCGTGTTAGAGAAAAAAATCTCTGACTTGCCCAAAGTAATAACCGTCTGATTGTGAAGATGTAAAGATTAGGCAAAACTTAATTTAGGAGATTAAGCACAGTTTATACTGGTGCCAACGTACTAGAACTAATCTCATTTTTTTTATGCATCTGGTACATCTTCTAACAATATCAAACTTAAAATGCCCTCAGGAAAAATGACTTTTTCTAAGATAGTGAAGAATTCAACCCACGAACTAATTCTCTCTCTCTCTCTCTCTCTCTCTCTCTCTCTCTTTCCTTTTCTCGCTCTCTCTCCTCGCATTAGTAATGCAGAAGGTAAAATACAAGTAAATTTAGGATGGACAAATATTTATGTATTTGTGTGTATCTCCAAACCCGTTTTAGATTACTATTAGTACCCTGCAACTAGATTCTACATGAGCTATCAGATGTATTTTCATTTTAAATCTTGTATTTCACGATTGGTATTCTCCCATAAGTTATGCCTATAAAAAGGACATCAGGAAAGAATTTCTCCTGTGAAAATCTAAATACTGAAGTAACTGTACTGCACCAGATTTCCATGCAGCTGCTCATGGTCCTTGCACCCTTAAAAGTTGTTGATATCAGAGCACATGTGCAGAGTCTGGCTGTGGAGACACTGAAAACAAGCAGAGATTGAGATGTTCAGCTCTAATCAAGTGCCAATATTTTTCTGTTGTTTTTTTTTTTCCCAATGTTTTTCAATGTTTTACCATCTCAAGGAAGATAGGAGAAAGTTTGATCTGTTTGATAGATTATCAATTTCACCTTTATTATTTTGTGTACTCTTTTCATAATTGCTTCCTCTTCCATGAAGGCACACTACCAGAATTCTTATGATCATTCTTCTCATGATACTTTCTTCTTTCTGCCTGTTAGTAACCAATGCAGTGTACAGACAAAGAACTGACTGTAGAGGTCAGCCGTGAGTTGAAATCACTGCCCCTACTCATACTGGCCCTGTGATCATGGGGGTACTACTTAACTGCTCTAAGACTCAGTTTCCTCTATATAAAATAAAGATAATACTAGAGATATCACAATATTGTTAAGTTTAAATGAGAAGACTTTGTAAGAGATCTTGCATATTGCTCAATAAACATTAATCTCTCCTCTCTTCTCTAGTTCCCTCTCTAATACACAGACTGCTCAAATTGAGAACTGATTTATTCATATTCTACCTCCCTGCAGTGTTGGCCACTAGATTAAACACAGAGTAGGTGTTTCATGAATGTTTTTAGAATGAGCAGTGAATTCTTGTATCTTCCTTTGTTATTGAAGATCTTATTATCTTAAATGGCTGTGAAGATGAGCCAAAAGGTATTTTCTGAGTCAGGAAAAGAAGACATGTTTTATAAGTTAAAAAAAAAAAAAAAAAGGAAGAAGAACATACTCATAACATTGGTATGCTATACGTAGAGGAAGCGCTCAAGTATTTACTGGAAAATGATGACACATAAGTGTACAAACTGCATTAAAGAGATACAGTCATGATATTTCACTTTGTTCTTAATATTTGACCCACAATATTATCAAAACTGGAAGAACAAGGTGCTTTATCATGAGGTTTTATTACCTATTGTTAACTTCTGTAATCCTCATCATGATTCTTTTGGTCAAATTTATATACTCATTAGCATAGCCCAAGGAAGAATCTTTATGTTTACACTTCCTGTCAAAACTGGCCTAACATTTTAATATTTTTTTAAAATCATACAGAGTACTGCATGCCGAAAAGCTTGTAGAAATGTCATTCAGGGAATCATGAAGATTGGACATGACTAATTTGGAGTCATCTAGTCAAAGGAGTTTTGATCAAAAAAGGAAATTAAACTAAAGAATCATCTGAAGGATAAAAGTGGAAAGAGAATAGGACCCAGCAGTTATTTAAAGGCTTTATCATGAGGAAATGAAATACAGCTGGAGTTACTGAGAATGTTTAAAAAAATCACTAGCTGTAGGGCACATGAACAGAGGAGCTAAGATGCCAATAAAATAAAATGGGATTTGTGAAAAACCAAAAGGTATATAAAAAGAAACCAATTAAAAAGAAATTTTCCTTTGTTTTTCTGCATCTGTTCTGGCTCTAAGGGATAGGAGCTACAAATTTGTTTCCTTCTCTTTGCTTTTCTAGTGCTAGAACACATAGAAGTGGTTTGTTATGCTAAGAATTAAATTTTATTAGTCACTTTTCAAATTGAATTTTTCTCATAAAACATAACTACTGCCTATTCTGGCTATGAGAGTATACATGATTTTGTAGAATATCATCATGAAAATAAAGTAAATTGCCATACATGTTTTCTGATTATATTAATAGACTTACAGAACTTATATAGCTCATGCTACACAACATCCCTGATAAATTATCAGTCTAGCCACAAAAGTCAGGAGACACTTGCAAAAGTGATTTTACTTATCAAAATTAAATATTGCTGCATCAGTTTTTAAAGATCAATATGTTCTTAAGGATATTTATGTACATAAAACAATAAATCTCCATTCTAGCCTGGCAAAAATCCTAACTCCCTACCTATCTACAAGTCATTGTACAAGTTATATCTCAATAACTCTGTGAAATACTCTTTTATCCTTTAAAAACTAAAAATGCATTGATTTTTTTAATGACTCCTTCCCAGATTGGACAATAACCAGATGTCTAAAAGGACAGAGCAACTAGGAAAGAGAAAACTACAGCTTTATCCACTTACAGCTTTAATAAGGATAATGTTTTTGGATAAGCAAAATTCCATAAATGCAGCAGAAGTCAGTCACTCAATATTTGTTAATGGTGCTAGATTCATTAGAATAACTCTGATACGTCCTCACTAGTTTTCATCTAAAATGATCATAGCTAACACTTATGGAGTGTGTACTTCGTATCAGGCACTGTTTTGAACACTTTGCATATCATTAAGTAATCCAATCTTCACAGCAACCTCATTAAATAGGTCATAATTACTACTCTCGTTCTGTAGATGTAGAAATGGTTTAGTAGCTTACCAAAGGGCACACAGCTAATCACACAGCCAGGTTCTAACCCAGGCAGTCTGCCTCCAAAGTTCACACTCAACACTATTCTCCCAGACACACTGCTGGGAGAAAAGTAAATTAGCTAGATGGAATATTTTTCTAATGCGTTTCTATAAAGGAAGAACTACGAGTGAATGGGGAGGGGGAAAAGCGTTTATCATTAAAACTCTAGACACACACACACACACACACACACACACACACTTCTCCCAAAGCTTGTATTTTGCTCTAGATAAGCAAAATCAAACCTGTGCTCCTTTAAGTTAATCCATGATTCAGCATAATAAAAGATGTCCCACAACTCAGTGTCCTTAAAACAAAAGAAATTAACCGAAACACAAAAAGAAAAACATTGTACTTATGGCTTAACAATACAAAAATGCTTAAACTGAGGGTTACAATTAACCAAAGGTCTTAACTCAAATTGATTAATCAACTGTAATTTTTTAAAAAATAAAGAATCATTGGTATCAAAGAGTAAATAATGGAGAATGATCTAGCTGCTCTTTTTCATTTAGGCACTTAACCTGAATGAAATTTTTATGAACATGTTAACCAAGGGTTTAAAGAAAGAACTCAGGCAGAATAATGGAAGTTATTTCCCAGCTTAATTACCTTTAAAGAGCTACATCTTATCCTTAGGTTCTTTTTTCATTTATATCCCCTCCTTATAACATGTAATATCTTTTTATAAAACAATTGCAATTTTCCAAAACTTGAATTAATTTTTCAGTGATCACCTTGAATGATCTTGAAACTCTAAATTAAGGTTTTGGTGTAGTTTACAAATACCTTCCAAGTGAATCATTCTGCATCATTATATAACACGAAGGAAGAACGACTGCCCCACAGAAGCCAAACAACTCCACAATGGACCTGAATTGGCTTGCTGCCAAATTAAGTTCAGTATCTCACAGAATATCAATCCTTTGAGCAAAAAAAAAAAAAAAGAAATAAAGAAAGAAAGAAAGAAAGAAAGAAAGAAAGAAGAAAGAAAGAAAGAAAGAAAAGAAAAGAAAAACAAAAAATAAAAACAAAAAAAACACTGGATTCCCACTGCCTACAGAATGAAGTCAAATTATCTATCCCATGAAATACTATGATTCCTCTTTCAAGTTTAATTCCCATTACTCTCTTCCTTGTTCCTTTCTCACCAAAGAAAACTCTGGAAGTTTCTATGCATATCTCATTTTTTTCTCATTTCCATCCTTATTTTTATGCTGTGCCTCCATTTCAAATACTCTTCCTCAACTCTTTCTTCACAGCTCAGCTCACACGCACACAACTTGGCTAGACCATAATACCCAGTTTTAGGTCAAGTACCAGTCTAGATGTTACCATGAAGGTATTTTTTAGATGAGAGTAACATTTAAATCAGTAGACTTGGAGTAAAGCAGATTACTCTCCATAATGTGGGTTAGCCTCATCCAATCAGTTGAAGGCCTTAAAGAAGTTAAGATTCCTAATTGGTGTCTACTTCTAGACTCTTAAAACCCCTATCCAAGTATATCCTTCACATCACCATTTAGGTTTCTCTCCAAAACACACACACACACACACACACACACACACACACACACACACACAAAGCGGCGGGGGTTGGTGGGGGGCAGACATGCAGTAAAACATGCAATGCATTGCCCATAACCATTTTACAGTTCTCATCACATCTACTTTGCCTTCATGGCAAGTATTATTTTACTAATTTCTTACAAAAATGCTCTTAATGGATTGTTTGGTTAAAAACAAGTTTTCTGTGTACGTTATTTATCTTATAATCGTTAAAGTTAACCAAAATAACTTAATTTAAATGTTTTGAGCTATTTTCATCTAACAGAAGATGGCTTTTGTTAAACAGTCCCAAGTGACTAGATATTTGGGCTTCATGCTCTACCATCTTGGTGCCTCTGTCTGCTTGACAATTACTTACACATCTTTGAAGTTCAGAGGTCACCACCCCTGTGAAAGTTTCCTTCCCTTCCTCAATCATGTAGTTGTTCCTCCATCTCCCATATATATTTTCCATGTATTTTTTGGTGAATTTGCCTCACTAGAATGTGAGTTCCTCCCAGACTATAGTCTCATCTCATTTATTTTAAATCCACAAAAATCTAGCCCATTGCCTGAGATAAACCCCTAATCACTCCCTAAAGTGTATTTTTATGTTTTTAAAAAATATTTTATAGGTGTGTAGGAATATGCTGAAGTCAGCAACAAGGCATAAATTATTGGCTTTCTTTGGAAATTCTTTCCTTGTCGGGAGCCATTTTGAGAAGCCATTATGAGGCACTGAAGAAGTCACGTAGCTAAAAGCCATGGTATGGCTGATGAGTTTAATACAATGGTCACCTTGGTAAGCCTCATAAAGTCACCTTTTAAGGTAATGGAATGTTATACTACCATGGAAACAAGAACGTGTAGGATCTTATGTAAGTGACAAGCATTGTTTTAGATATGTATGGTGTGCTTTGCTATGGTAACGTGGTGATTGATTACGGTATTCAAAAATCACATAAAAAGGCTATGCTAAATGAACTCGGGGCTGCAGCTCTGACTGTATGCCCTCCCGGAAAGATCTTTTCTGTCTTCTCTCTTTTCCCTTGGGCTTCAACCCCCTCTTTCAGGTACCGATCGACTTTAGCTGGCTGGCTCCGGCAAGTGGCGCCCGAACAGGGACCTGAAAGCTTGGGACAGAACGTTGATGAATGTCGAGGTGAAGACTGCCACTGCCAGGAGAAAGGGGTCCCCGAGTATAAAGCCGAGTAAACGGCAGAGGTGCGTGCGGTGGAACAGTCCGGGAGCAAGAAAGACATCGCATGAAGTGAGCGCTCAGAAAAGTAAGGGTTGCGGTGTTTGTAAATATAAAGAAATAAGAGAAAAGTCGACTTATTAAAAGAAAAATGGGAAATAGATATAGCCGGCAGCTTTTTGTACATATGCTTAAGAATATGCTCCGGGCTAGAGGAACTAAGGTAGGGCATCAACAATTGTGTAATTTTTTAGAATTTATAGAAAAAGTTTGTCCCTGGTTCCCTGAGGAGGAAACAGTGAATTTAGAGACATGGAAAAAGGTAGGAGAAAAACTACAATATTATTATGATGTCCACGGACCTGGCAAAGTGCCTGTAGATACTTTTAGCTTGCGGACTTTAATTAGATACAGTCTAGATCCTAGGCATGAGAGGGAAAAAGCAAAAGAAGACAGTCAGGCAACCGGAAAGGGAAATGAAACTAAGCCTTCCGCGCTGCCGACACACCCTGAGCCTTTCTTTGAGTTTTTATTTTCTAGACACGGAAAGGAATCATTGGATCCGGGGAATGCAGAACAACTGGAGGAAGAAGCCGCGCAGTATCATAATGAAGAGATTATATTCCCCTCGTGGCAGCGGTTAGCTCTGATAATAAAACTAAAGATCTAGAAAAAGTTGTTCAGGGATTGCAAGGTTCAGTACAAGAATTAACTCTGCCACTGGGAAATCAGGAAAAAACACTTAAAATACCTAGCAGAGACCGCTATAGGATAGATCCTCCGCCTCCGTTTGAGGAGTCACAGCCGGTCATTGCTGTTGTTAAGCAGTCTCGGGGGCCTAAACTTTGTTCGCCTTTACACAGTACGTTACATCAGGCAATACAAAGAGGTGATGATATACAGGGGTTTCATTTGACGTGTCCTGTAACAGAACGACAGGCTCAAGATGCGCAGGGTCGACAGGTTCTCATAAGAGGGCATAATCCTATCCTTTTTAAATCTATAAAAGAGTTGAAATTGGCATGTGTTCAGTATGGTCCTACTGCCCCTTACACTCAGGCTATCCTAGAAACATTATCTTTAGAAGCCCTAACTCCTGCTGATTGGAAGAATTTAGCCCGAGCTTGTCTCACCCCTGGGGATTTTTTATTATGGAAATTAGAGTATTATGATCAATGTGAAAAAAACAGCAGAGATAAATAGAAATCAGAATCCCTGAGTACAAGTTACGTTTGAGATGTTGGCGGGAGAAGGCCAATATTCTGCAAATGATCAGCAATTGAGATATGAGGGAGGAGCATATGCACAAATAAGTGCTGCTGCAAAAGGGCTTGGTATAAATTGCCCGCTACTGGAAGGCAAACAGAAGATTTATCTAAGATAAGGCAGGGACCTGATGAGCCATTTCAGGAATTTGTAGCACGGCTGATGGAAACAGCTCGAAGACTGATAGGGGATGCAGAGGCGGGTATGCTTTTAGTAAAGCAACTGGCTTATGAAAACGCCAATTCTGCATGTCAGGCTGCTCTCAGGCCATACAGAAAGAAAGGAGATATAGCAGACTATATCCCGTTGTGTTCTGATATTGGGCCGGCATATACGCAGGGTCTGGCCATGGCCGCAGCATTGCAGGGAAAAACTATTAAAGCCTACTCTGTGTCAAAAATGTGTAGCTCAAGCAGTGAGTAAAACCAGGCAAGCCTATCCACAGGTGTACATCATCCATTATATGGATGACATTCTTTTGGCAGAAAAAGAGGAAGGACTACTTCTAGCAGCTTATGCTCACCTTCGAAAAGCTCTTAAGAAACAAGGATTAGTTATTGCTCCAGAAAAGGTGCAGACAGAGCCTCCTTATTCTTATTTAGGACATAGATTATACCCAAAGACTATATTGCCTCAGAAAATTCAGTTGAGAAAGGACCAGTTATTAACTTTGAATGATTTTCGGAAACTCTTGGGTGATATTAATTGGCTTAGACCATATTTAAAAATTTCCACGGGCGAATTAAAACCTCTGTTTGACATTCTCAAGAGGGACCCTGCTCCTACATCTAAAAGAGAATTAACAGAAAATGGTTGGCTCGCCTTAAGGAAGGTAGAACAGGCCATAGAGCAACAACAGGTGAATTATGTAGACTACTCCCAGGGATGGGCCGCTTATGTCCTAGCTACCGCACACATGCCCACTGAGGTGATGCGGCGGAGCCGGAGCGGTCCTTTGCTTTGGTTGCACTTGCCTGTATCGCCAGCTAGGGTGTTAACTTCTTATTTTGAATCAGTTGCTTGCTTAGTACAACTGGCTCGAGAAGAATCTCGCAAATAGTTTGGAGCAGAGCCTTCTTTAATTGGCGTTCCTTTTACTAAACAACAAATAGACTGGTTATTTCACAATGATGATGCATGGGCTATTGCCTTTGCCCATTATCCCAGAGTTATAGATAATCATTTCCTAAGAGACAAATTGTTGCAATTTGTAAATAACCATGCTTTAGTTTTTCCTAGGATTATGAAGCAAACTCCTATAAAGGATACTCAGGTAATTTTTACTGATGGGTCTTCTAATGGCACTGCTGCTTATGTGATTCAAGGTCAGCCACATATACTGCATACACCTCCTGCCTCAGCTCAAATTGTAGAGCTGAGAGCAGTGGCTGCTGTATTTACACTTATGGCTCAGTGCTCTTTTAACCTGTACACAGACAGTCATTACATTGCTAGAGCTTTACAGGTATTAGAAATAGTAGCTTACATTGACACTGCAAATAATCAGGTACAGGAACTTTTTTCTCAAGTGCAAAGATGTTTGCATGCACGAGTCCATCCATGTTATGTGGGTCACATTTGAGCACATTCGGGACTCCCAGGACCTTTATCAGAGGGAAATGCTCTTGCTGATCAAGCTACTCAGGTAATCGGTCTCACTCAGTTGGAGCTTGCCCAACAGTCACATGCATCGCATCATCAAAATAGTCAAAGTTTGAAAAGGCAGTTCCCAGAGAGGCAGCTCGTCAAATTGTTAAGCAGTGCTCTACATGCCCATCAAACTGTACCCCATTATGGCGTCAACCCGCAAGGCTTGAAGCCTAACCAGTTATGGCAAATGGATGTTACACATATTCCAGAATTCGGAAAGCTAAGGTATGCGCATGTAATGGTTGACACGTACTCTGGGTTTACTGTAGCTACAGTTCAAACTGGAGAGGCTACTAAACATGTCATTTCTCACTGCCTCAGATGCTTTGCTATGATAGGCCAACCCTCTGTGATTAAGACTGATGATGGCTCAGGATACACTAGTCAGGCATTCCAGCGTTTTTGCTCACAACGCTCTATCATGCATAAAACAGGCATTCCTTATAATCCTCAAGGCCAAGGATTAGTGGAATGGGCTCACGGTGCTCTCAAAAATCAATTAAATAAAATAAAAAAGGGAGAGCTATACCCTGTCTCTCCACAAAACAGTTTAAATCATGCTCTTTTTATCTTGAATTTTTTAACTGTGGATGCTCAAGGATTTTCTGTAGCAGAACGTTTCTGGCACCCAAAAACTCAGACCACACACGCGCAGGTGAGGTGGAAGGATCCCCTCACAGGCGCATGGAATGGCCTTGATCCGGTACTAATGTGGGGACGAGGGCATGTTTGTGTTTTTCCACAGGATGCTGAAAATGCCAAATGGTTGCCAGAAAGATTGGTCCGGTTCATGGGGACCTCTCCCCTGCAGAGATTACTCCTGATGATGGTGATGATGTTGAGTCCTCTGGTTAAAGGAGAATTATATTGGGCCTATGTACCTGATCCACCCGTTCTACATCCGTCTATCTGGGAAGGTCCAGAAATTATGGTAAAGGTAAATGACATGCGATTGCTAGACCAACCAGCAACGGGCCGAGGAGATAAAAGAGAAGAAAGAAGATTCAACTACACAGGATCGGGGATTGGTTTGCCTATCTGCTTTTCAAAAAGATGGTCAGCTACTACTGGATGCCTACCAGTGTACGTTTCCAGTTTAATTAGAAATAAGGAAAAAAAGGCCTCTGTTTTTCAGATTTAATTACCCAAAGGAGGCGCAAGTGAAATCGCCTCCACCTTCTCCCCAGTCTTTTCCTCTTTGCGGGGAGGAGGAGCTTTCCAGACAAACCATTCATTGGAAAAGATGCTATGTTCCTGCTTCCGCCAGGTATAATGTGACTGTAACAGATTGATACATCTTGGACTGGTCTGGGGGAGAATGGGAAATTATAGAAGGACATGGAGCATGTACCAGCTGGACAGTGGGACTATGGTGGACAGATACAGAATTTCCCCAAATTTATATTTGGAAGTTGGGTGCAGCCATGGGAGAACTACGCCCTGTGGGATGGATCCCTCAGATAGCGGACACAGACATAACTGCATGTGTAACCCCACCGCATGTATTGATGATTGGTGGAATTAATGTAACTATGAGAGGTAGAAATTTCTATGTCACATGTAATGATTGCATTTTAACTAACTGTATTTCTTTTATTCCGGAAGGAACTATTGTAATGGTCTTTCATCAACCCTCTTTTGTAATGTTACCTGTTAATTCATTGGGACCCTGGTATGCAGATCGAGGTTTACAGGTATTAGAAGAAATCAATAAAGCTTTGAGTAGATAGAAAAGAGTAATAGGATCGATTATTGCTGGAATTACTGCTCTCGTGTCGCTTATAGCTACTACTGCTACTGCTGCTGTCGCTTTATCTCAAACTGTTCAAACTGCTCATTATGTCAACAATTCGTCTAAAAATGTTATAATAGCTTTAGGGACCCAGGAAAATATTGATAACAAGTTAGAACAGAAGCTTGATGCACTATACAGGTTAGTTATGTATTTAGGAGATGAAATCCAAGGTTTAAAAGTGAGATCTCATTTAGAATGCCATGCAGCATATCAGTGGATTTGTTTCGCCTCAAAAATTTATAATGAGAGTCAACGTGGATGGGATCACGTGCGCTCTCATCTCCAAGGTGTCTGGCATGATGCTAACACATCCCTAGATTTAGTACAGCTGCATAGAGAAATTCAGGGGCTGCAGGATGTGAGACCCCTTCAGTTTGATGCAGCTGAGGAGGCTTCAAAATTCTTACAACACCTGAAAAGTTTTCTACCATCCTGGTCTCCTTTGGGTCATTCGCTTATCTCGGCTTTAGCCTTGGGCCTTTGCATAATTATAGGCCTATGTCTGCTTCCACCTTTGATGAAATACTTCTTCAATTCTCTGCTGAAGATTCGTGCAGAGATGCATGGTCTCAGGCTCCAGGCTCAGGTTTGAGCTATAAAATAATTATACATCTCCCATTTGCAGAGGCTGGTAGCCAAAAACGGGTAAGAATCCTTCTGGGCTGGGACCAACCTAAGACAGGACATGATTGCAAGACTTTCATGTGCCAATGACGGTAAGGCCCAGGCCTGTGAAGGGTCTCCTAAGACAGGCACAGTCTATCTGCGCCACAGCTGAGAAAGCTTTAGCATTTTAAATAATAAAAAAGGGGGCGATGTCTGGAGCCATTTTGAGAAGCCATTATGAGGCACTGAAGAAGTCACGTAGCTAAAAGCCATGGTATGGCTGATGAGTTTAATACAATGATCACCTTGGAAAGCCTCATAAAGTCACCTTTTAAGGTAATGGAATGTTATACTACCATGGAAACAAGAACGTGTAGGATCTAATGTAATTGACAAGCATTGTTTTAGATACGTATGGTGTGCTTTGCTATGGTAACGTGGTGATTGATTATGGTATTCAGAAATCACATAAAAAGGCTATGCTAAATGAACTCGGGGCAGCCCTGACTGTATGCCCTCCCGGAAAGATCTTTTCTGTCTTCTCTTTTTTCCCTTAGGCTTCACCCCGCTCTGTCAGGTACTGATCGACTTTAGCCGGCTGGCTCCGGCATTTCCTAAAACCAGAAAGAAGAATTAGGCAATGTGAAGAAGCATGTGATACTGTGTACTGCAGATCCACTGCTTTCTTCCTTTACATCTGGGCATTTTAACAGGATACGGACCCAGTCGAATAGTCTGAAATTGTAACCTCTGGGTTTCTCATGTTTATTCCCGAAAGAACCCATGTGTTTTCTGTTTTGCATCTAAGAAGACTAAGTGCTATTAGTCCTATATGAAGTTTAAAGTGTTGTTTGTGGTGTCGTCCAGCCAGCAGCCACGAGTCTTCCGGGTTAAATAGCTAATATCACCATTCGTTAGAAGTACCGCCATTTTGTAAATGCTAACGTTTAAGATGGCTGAGCACAAAGCCAGATACAAAGCTGAAGTATTTTTGATAAATATCAAGTTGCCATTAGAATGCTGTTCCTAGACTTCAGGGTAGAGTCAATGTCATCATTTTCACCAAAGAAGCAGTTGCTTCCTCCCTATATCCTGCCATATTTACACGAGTCCATAGATTATCGCTGCCCCCAGAACTCTCTCTCCTGTTTCAAATCTGTTGAAGTATGAAAAAACTCAAGTTTGCTTCGGAAAACAGGATCATAAAAATGAACTTGTCTAGAGCTGTCTTTTATGAAGATTTTGAATCATGCTCTGTACAAATCAAGAAAAAAAAAAAAAAGATTGGGAAGTCAGACGAGACATCAGTGCAGAAATGCTAAATGCAGCAGTGCATTAAGTGCAAAAAGACATGACTGCTCAGTTAAGGGAAGAGGAACCTGTGATACGAAAAAAAACCAAACTTTTGAGAAAATTGTTAATATGATAATGTTTGTATAAATTAATCCATATTGAGCACTTCTGCGGCTTATACAATTATCATAAACACTAAAGATAAATGATTAAATACTGTTTCTGTTCCATGTGCAAAAAGAGATCTCTTAAATGCCTTCTATTTTATCTACTTAAATATCTGAAGCTTCATTTTTCTAAAATGTTTTGACTGCCCATGACACATGGATGTTTCTCACTTGTACTCTGTACTTTTCTTTTTATCCACACTGCTTATTAATTTATGTCACTAGACCACATTATAACTAACACTTTATTAAACATTATGTAAACTAATAAAATCAAAATGTAAAAGGACAGCGGTTGCTCTCTGAATTAAAGCCAAGTTGAATGGAAGGAAAATAGATTTGAGTCACCAATAACATCTAACTGTCATTAGATGCCCAGTTAAGACTATTGTAGCAATAAAAACAAAATTTAGCAATTATATTGCTTAAAAAAAAAAATTCATGCAAGACGAACAATACTGCCAAGCTATAGAAAGAATAGAGATGTGATCTGAAACTTCCTTTGTGTCTTCACAGTCAAGATGCTCTAATGTCATAATATAAAGTCTGTTCCAATGCCCGATCTTTTCCATCATATTCCAGGCTTGTTGAGCTGTCCGTAACTAATACTAATGAGAGATATGCCCTTTCAATTGTTACCTCAAAATATGCAAAAACTGCTCTGCTGTGCTCTCCAGACTCGCCTAATTTCCCATCAAAGAAATAGAACTCCAGCTACTTGACTGACTTTTCATATTGAATCTTGAAAAATTAGAGATGCTTCATGTATCTGCAACACTCGGGGAAACATAATGGCTCACACTTGGTCATATTTGATGTCTGGATTCACAACCTTTTCATTTTTAACATAATTCATTGCTTTGCTGCTGGAGCCAGCCGGCTAAAGTCGATCAGTACCTGAAAGAGGGAGGTGAAGCCTAAGAAAAAAGAAGAAGATAGGAAAGCGCTTTGGGAGGGCATACAGTCAATGCTGCAGCCCCGTCTTTATTTAGCACAGCCTTTATATAAGTTTTTGGATACAATAGCAAAGCACAGGGTACAATATAGTAAAGTACAGGGAACAATAGTAAGATACAGAGTACAATGGCAAAGCACAATATACATTACTGTAGGAATGCTGACATTTACATAAGTTCCTATTCTTTTCTGGGCTGTAAACCATTCCACTATCTTAAGATTTCTTCAGGAGGCAAACCTCCCCTTCAGGGTCAGTAATGTTTAACTCCACACCCAGCTTCCTAGAAACATTGTTTTAGCAGTCTTAGCAGCAGCAGCTGCTTCATGGCTATCAGCTACCTGACTTCTTCAGTGTCTCTTAATGGCTCCCGACACTTTGCTTTCTATTTTATTTCCTCTGGTCTTGATTCAGAGACCAGGATTTCTATCTTTTTAACCTCAAAAACTCATCGACTACGACAATTCCAAATAAATCAAAATATAAAATTCATTTATTGTGTATGTGTGTGTATTTGTATTATGTTTTGGTGTGGTTCAAATTTGAATTTTGGTGAGTGTTGAGAATTTTAGAATTTGTGGGGGTTTTAATGAAATGATTTCTATGGAATTATGCTTATACAAAAAATTGTAAAGCCTTCAGATTCACAATCAAAGATCCTATTATTTCCGAAATGGAAGAAACTTGTTGTTCTTATATTTGGGGAGGGGGAAGAAAAGCAATCAAATGGAACTTCGGTAAGTATACATGACAAGAATGAGCTTGGACCTCCCTCCATCCCTTTATGTGACATATTTTAACACAATGACAGATCAAAAAAAAGAAATACTGAAGAATAAAAGTGCTGATAACCTGTAATTGCTAATCTACCAGAGCAGCTAGAGAAAGAACTGTGCTAAGCAGTTTACAAAGCCTGATTTCCTGGGTTGTTTGTCACATAAAGAAAAGAAAAATAGCCAGCAACATGTAAATGAGGATGAGAAAGCCAAGAGGAACTGAAGTTCATCCAAGAAATGGGTACCATGGAGATCACATTGAGGGGATATATAAGACTGAGACCATGGATTCCTTCTCCTGTTAAACCACATTATGGATTACTCTGTCACCGTACTAGAAATTACAAATAAGTCAAACTCTTTACCCTCAAGCTGTTCACAGTCTAGGACAGAGACAGAGGAGCAGACCAAGTACAATGAGCCGAAGGCTACAATACAATAGAGAGGTACATGCAGGCACAGTCCTAAGAGCAAGTTCAATTGTTCTCCCAGCCGATGAAGAATGTTTCTTCATACTTTCTGTTTAAAGGTAAACAAGTCTATAGACTGAACTATGTCCCCCTAAAGTTCATATGCTTAGGCCCTAACCTGCAATGTGATAGTGATAGTATTTGGAGATAGGCCCTTTGGCAGGTAATTAGTTAGATGAGGTCATGGGTGTGTGGTCCTCATGGTAAAATCAGTTCCCTTACAAAAAGAGAAACCATAGAGCTTGTTTGTGTTCTCGGTCCCCACCACATGAGGACACAATAAGAAAGCTGCCTTCTAAAGCCAGAGAGAGAGCTCTTACCAGAAACTGACGACACTGACATGTTGATCTCGGAGTTTTAGCCACCAGAACTGAGAGAAAATAAGTTTCTATTGTTTAAGGGCCCTCAGTCCATGGCGTTTTGTTATGGCAACCTATGCTGACAAAGACAGTGAGCATTCTTTAAAAATTAGAAACAAAAACATGGGAAGGAGCTGGAAAAGAATATTGTGAAGGATAAAGAGAAATCAGTATCTACCTGGTTATTAAGCAAAAAAAATATATATGTGATATTGTAAATAATGGATAAGTTCTGTATTACAGAGAAGAGCTTTGGCCTCCCTAAGAGAAACCATCTCATGTTCCACAAATATCTAAGTTCAAAAAGACAAGGACTTCAAGTTAGATGGTTATGTCCCACCAATCAGCATCAGACTGTTCCAAATAGACTGTTGAAGAAAATCAGAAGGTACACTATCTTCCCAGAGGGAGATCTAAGAAGCAGAGCCACTATAGCCAAGGCCACCACGCTGCCGTACTCCAGGAAGATGACCTCCAGACTCACGCAGAATCTATCTGCCCAAGCCCAGGCCACACCTCATTAGACTCAGTGGTCACAGCCTACCCACACCTACTGTTGTGGAGATGAAGGAAATCCAGAAAACCAGCAAGCATCTCAAGGCATGCTGAAGCTCAGAAGGACAGCTACTGTTTTTATCAGTTACGTCACATGACGACTGTGACTATAAGAAAAAAGAAGCATGGTGGGAAGGAAATAACGGTCTACATACATGATATTAAGAGAGTTGCCTTCCTGAACTTTGGTCTGTAAAATAATAATACATTCTAGATAAAAACCCAAGCACATCTTATATAAATTGAAAGAATATATTTGTCCAGATACTCAGTAATCTAATCAAAGAACTCGAAGTAATAAAATGAAGAAGGAGAAGCAAAGACTGGGTCAGAAAAGCAACTAGGATTTATACTCAGACAATTTAACTCCAGAGCCTGCACTCCTAACCACTACACTAAGCTGTACAGAAATACAGGGCCTAGTGGGCAACAAAGTGAGACCACAGGGCCATTTCAGAAAACCCACAGTTCAAAGAGGAAAGGTGTCAATAATAATTTTAGTTTTTCCTTTTCAGAGAAATTACTGCAGCCTGTACCCCATGCACAGTATTCTACAGAATGTTTATCTGGGGCGAGGAATATAAAGTAGATGAATTGCCGTGGCTGGAGACAGATGTTCAAAGCCAGAAATCCTGATTCCAAAATCTGAAGGATTTTCAAATAACAGTCCTCAAGATTGCCTGAATGCTATCTCGAGGCTGAACATTCCTGCACTGATATCAACAGACACGACACAGCAAAGCAGTTCCCCAATTGGAGCCTGACACTGAGGGGCAATTCCAACAGGCAGCACACTCTTCAAAGGCTAAGGGTAGAATTGGAAAAGCTCGGGAGCCTAATTCTTTGCTTTTATAAGTTCACAGAGAAAAGTGAGACTCCACTGCCTGGGAATCATAGTGTACACATATATATTTTATTCCCAGCCTACTTAGCTTCATTTATTTATCTATTTTTTTAATCATCCTTTGCAAATTCTCTATGATCTGCATCTCCCATTAACATTCATTTAGATCCTTACCTTTGGGAATTTTCTCATGGCGCCCCTCATCTAAAATGCTTCCTACTTATACTTATCTATCCAATTCCAAACTAGCCCTTAAATATAGCTTCAAATTCTATCCCTTGTAAAAGTCTTCTATGACAATACTGGAAATTATTTCTACCTCTATGACTTAATCAAATTAGTGGTTGAGCATATCTGAATCTATAGTTCGCTTCTGACCTTTAAATATATATTTCATAGGGTAGTCATAAAAATTAAATTGATAGTTGAAATTATTAATGTAAAGTGTTTAGCACAGTTTGTGACATATAGTAAGATTTCGGTGTTACCTATTATGATTATTTGGTTTTTTCCTTATTACAATATTCCATGCTCTTATGAAACTATAATTTCTTATTTAATTGCATTATATGTATCTTTGCATTTCCAACAAGGATAAAGGCAATATTATATCTAGTTTTCCCCAAATTCCAAAAACTCCTAACATTATACTGACCACAGAATGTATTGCCAGTAAATACTCAGAGAGTTAAAAACAGAACACTGAAATAGTTTACAAATACTACCTTTTCACACTCTACAATTTCCGAACCATGTTCAGGTGGTAAAACAGGTGGGACAACTCTTACAAAGATATACAGCCTAAAATAGCTGTTAAAATCTCTGTCAAAGCAATGAACTGTCATTCGAGGTAGTAACTGGGTGGTCTGGACTCTAGAATCTCATGTGAGCTGTAAATTAGCGGGAGACGATTTATAGACAACCATCAATCTGCAGACATGTATCCACATAAATTTGAGAAGGATTGTGTTGGTTCGCAAATTTCCTCATTAGATGTAGTCCACAGATTCTAAAACTCTATGTAGGCAAATTCATTTGACAATGTACATATTTGCATTTTAGAAATATCACTCTGGAAGCAGCTTAGCATAAATGAATTGCATGTGGAGAGATAAAAACAAGAAAAGCATTAGAGGCAACTACAAGGGCCCAGATGAGATACATTGAAAACCTGTTCTGAAACAATGCAAGTGAAGATGAAATGCTACTCTCCTGCACCTTTCCAAATGCTACTTTCTCTATGCTCAATTCCCCTTCCTTTATGAAGCATTCGGTCTGTAGATTCTGAGTGGAATGAATTCTACCATTGTAGAAGTCATGTCTCCTATCACAGATCTCGTCATTTTTCTCACAGCTTACAAATTAAGTTATTATCCTTAAGGTTCATTAATATTACTCAAAGCACAATTCAACACTCTGAGAATTTCCATTTGATCTCTTCTCTCTACACAGGTTACATCAAATGTCCGCAAGCTTTGCATATGTGGAAAGATATGGGCAGTGGAGTAATTATAAAAATAAGAACTATAAAAAGAAATAAATAACTGAGCAAAGTCATAAAAATGGAGGTATATTATACATGATGTACAAAGGTAAATGGTAATGTTTCTAGGTGTCTCTAAGAAAAATGGAAAATCAACTTGAAATGCACAAAAAAATTTAGGCAGAAGACTTAGCATTGTCAAAGAAATACTGTGAGTTTTCCATTAGTTTAAAAATTCTTGAAACAAAGGAAATTAAAGAAGTCCCAAATAAATGGAAAGATATCCTGTGTTCATGCATTAAGAGAATAAATATTGTTAAAATGTCCATACTACCCAAAGCCATCAATGTAATCTCTAACAAAATTCCAATAGCATTTTTCACAGAAATAGAAAAAAAAATTCTAAAATTCATATGGAACTACAAAAGACTGCAAATAGTTAAAGTAATCTTGAAAAAGAAGAGAGTTGGAGACATCACACTTCCTCATTTTAAATTATAATACAGTATTCAAAACTGTATAAATATAGATACATAGACCAATGGAATAGAATAGAAAGCTCAGGCATAAACCCTCATAAATACAATCAATTGATATTTATATGGGTGCCAAGAATATTTAATGGAGAAAGAATATTCTCTTAATAAATAAGTTATCCAGTTTTCACATACAGAAGGATGAAATTGGACCCCTATCTTACACTAATCACAAAAACTAACTTAAAGTTGATTAAAGACTTAAACATAAGACCTGAAACCATTAAACTCCTAGAAGAAAATATGGGGAAGAAGCTCCTTGACATTGGTCTTGACAGCAACAATTTTTTGAATATGACAACAAAAGTACAAGCAACAAAACCTAAAATAAACGAATGGAACTACTTCAACTAAAAAGCTCCTGCAAAGCAAAAGAAAAACAATTAATAAATGAAAAAGCAACCTAAAGGAAGTGAGAAAAATATTTGCAAATCATTTATCTGATGAGTTAATATCCAAAAAATATTTTAAAAACTCATACAAAGCAAAAAAAAATTATATTCAAAAAACAGGCAGAAAAACTGAATATTTTTTCCACAGAAGACATACGAATGGCCAATAGGTACATCACTAACTCTCAAGGAAATGCAAATCGAAACCACCATGAGGCATCACCGCATACCTGTTAGAAAGCTATTATCAAAAAGATGAGATAAGAAGTATTGACTAGAATATAAAGAAAAGAGAACCCTTGTGCACTGTTAGTGGGAATGTAAACTGGTTCAGTGACTATGGAAAACAATATGGAGGTTACTCAGTAAATTAAAAATAGAACTACCGTATGATTCAGCAATTCCACTTCTGAGTATATATCTAAAGGAAAAGAAATCAGGATCCGATAGAGGCATTTACACCCTAGTGTTCACTTCAGCATTATTTACAATAGCCTAGATGTGAAAAATCCTAAGCGTCTGCCAATGGATGAATGGATAAAGAAGTGTGGTCTATATATACAATGGAATATTGTTCAGCTATATGAGATAGAAGGAAATCCTGCCATTTGTGATCTTGAGTGCATTACGCTAAGAGAAATAAGTCAGATAGAGAAAGACAAATACTATGTGATCTCAGTTATATGTGGAATCTGAAAAAGCAGAACTCATAGAAACAGAGAGTAGATTACTGGTTGCCAGGGGCTAGGGGGCGGAGGAAGAGGAGAGACGTTAGTCAATGAATATGAACTCCCAGTTACCAGATGAATAAGTTCTGGGGATCTGATGTACAGCATGGTGAACATAGTTAATAATACTGCATTATATATTTAAAAATTGTTAATTTTATGATTTATGATTATGTAAATCATAAAAGTTCTCATCATACACACACACAAAAATAATTATGTGAGGTGATAAAAGTGTTAACATTCCCATGGTAATCATGTCTCAATATGTAAGTATGTCAAACCATCACATTGTACACCTTGAACTTACACAATGTGATATGTCAATTATATCTCAACAAAGCTGGAAAGTAAATAAAATAAGTCTCTAATGCTGAGGGGGCAGAAGATAACTTTGGCTGAAGACTTAGTAACTGACAAAAGAAAAATATCAATTTTGCCTTAGTTGAAAAACTCCCAATCCAAAATCTCTGTCCTTTGTCTTTATTTAAACTCCTAACAATGTCAAATGGAAGCCCCTTGTCAAGATCTGGGCAACTGGGCACATCTGATTTTCACATTACCAGAAGGAACATCATGCGAGAATGTTCAGCATGCATGCTTGTTTGAACGTTGACTTTCAGACGGTCTGAATATTTTCTAAATGCTGGACTCATTGTTAAGTTTGAAGTGGATGAAAAAGTCCTTGTCTCAAATGAGTCTCTGGCCTTTGAATATATGAACTCAGACAAATTAAAAATAAAAATTAAAAAAAGTCTAACCTCAAAAGAGTAGCTTCAGTACGAATATGAACTAACCTGCTAGGTGTTAAAAAATTCATACTCTGTCTCCCCCAAATCGAAATAGCTCCTTCTCATATTATAGTGCTGATTAGAACATATCACATTACAGCCATTTAGACTTATTAGATATGCATGTAAAAATCATTCTTATTTTTGTTGATTCCTCAATTTATAATCTTTGTCTCTTTGGCCTGGGAATTGGTCAAAAAGCTATAATATCTATATGCATTTTCTTCAACTGCTTTATAAAAATTCTTATTAAATAAATTCTGTTTTTCAAAGAAAATTCCCATTTCTCTTCATCCTCCTTGGAGAACTGTTGTCCAGTGATGCATAGTGTACTACAACTGTGTGCACTTTTGAAGTAGGGAGCTTTAACACACCTATGGCTGCTGTCCATCAAAACTGTATGCATCTCTGTCAAATAGAGCACAAAAAAATATATTTATTTTGCCAAAAGACTTCAGGGCGAATAATCCCATTTGCTGGGTAACATTTTCAAATTCTATCTGGAAGCCTTTCTACAAAAAGGAAAAAGAGGGGGAGGACCACCTAATCACGGTTAATCTTTTAAGTAAAAATTAGAATTCTAGAATGCTAAAATAAACATCCTTCTTAGTCACATTGTGTGAGTTACAGGAAAAAAAGAAACAGATATCTGAATCAGTAAATGAGTCAAAAATGATCAGAAATACATTTCACTCCATAGCGGCCAACACCTTTAGAATTTATATTAGTGAACACCTATGCCAAATTAGAACAATCTAGAACAAGGCTCTCTATTTCCTGAACTCCCTTAGTCATCAATCCTCAGTCTGCTCAAGGGGTCAAGTTCAAGAGCACCATGCTTAGTTATCATCCCTCTGTAAACTTAGCCACTATCTCACTTCCCTTCTAAAAATTCCACATCCTCAGAAATCAGGCAGGAGCTCTCCTTCCCTCTTAGATACACTAAAAGTTTGAGTATGCCTCTTTTCTTAGAAAATAGAAGTATCCCCTTCAACCTCCAGAAGGCATTACATTATTTATGCATTCATTCGTTCATTCATTCATTCACTTACCAAACACTTGTTACCACCTTCTCTGTGTCATGCACTGCTCTCAGCCCCGACTGCCTACAGCAAGATACTCTGTGGAGGAAGCTGTCTTCATACCTACAGAGGATGACAAGATGACATTCTGACAATTCTCTCCCTAGAATAAAAAAAAAAAAAAAAAAAAAAAAACATAAGTGGGACCTTCAGCTGGGCACCCTATTATATATTGAGTATATTATAAATAACAGCAACAAAAACTGTCACAATTTAAAAATATCCAGGTGATAATGAATAGGTGATGAATATTATTATCAATTTCTTCACAGAATAAATTTCTATTAAAATTATTTTAGGAAGAAAATATGCATTAATTCTGCAATAAGATAGATTTGCAGATTTATAGCCTCTAAAACATTTTCACAAATACTACTGCTAAATTTCTCTCTTGAACATTAGTTGGGTTTTGTTTTGTTTTGTTTTGTTATAATTTATAAAATTTTAATTCTTAACAATAAGTGACTTCCATTTGCTGCCTGGCAGTGCCAGCAGCCCCACTGAGCCTCCACTGTGCCCAACGTGGCAGAGTTCAGCAGCAGCTCCCCCAGGACCTGGCCCAGAAACAGGGGAAGAGGTGGGCTAGGTCTGAGCAAGGCAATCACTGAGGAATTCAGCCATCAGGGCACCCAGGTAGAGACTAGCAACGTGCAAGAGAGGAAGCTGTCTATATCATACAGGGCGACTGTGAAGAAATTAGAAAAACTCAGTGGAAATTATCATCGTGATCAACACTTACAAAATTGTACCATCATCCAGAAGGATGTTTCCACATGCTCAACAAGATTAAAAGAACATGAGTCATGTTCCAGTTTCTCCAAAACATGTAACCAATACAATTTCAGTAACTATGGCAAATACACATTTCTCAGATACACACTTCTCAGACACAGAGATTTTTAAAAACATTCCTGTGGATACTTTATGCACGGAATCTATAGCCTGTAGTGGATTCAAGAAAATATTAGAGTAGAGGAACTCTATCATTGCCTTTTTTTTTTTTTTTTTAAGGCAAGGCAACTCTTGGTTGACCTTTTAGATTGCAAGGACCTTGTCAGCTTACAATCCCTGAAATTTAATTTTTACACCTACAGCACCTGGTCTTCCTAGGTGGTTTCCCATCCAAGTATTAACCAGGCCTGTCCCTGCTTAGCTTCCAAGATCAGATGAGATCAGGCTTATTCAGGGTGGCATGACCATAGATCTCTATCATTGCTTTTTAATGATCATGATGAGTCATACAAGGTGTTCTTACCTATTTAACTATGTCCCACGGTAAAATGTTGTGTTTTGAACTATTATTATACTAATGTAAGAACACAATTATATGTGTTTTAATAATAATAATTGTGTGTTTATAAATATATATGTTTTAAACTATTATACTCTGGCAAGTTTTTGTTTTCTTCTGCTTCTAATGTTAAGACTCAATAATACTAAACCAAAAAATAATTATGTAGTGCTTGCTATTTATCCCTATCAAACTGCTTTTAAAGTTTGGTTCATCTCTTTACCATGTTAAGATCTCTTTCATCTGGTTCTGTCATTTAGTTTTTTATAAATCCTCTTAACTCTGCATCACTCACAAGTTTAATGAGTATGTCCTCTACACCTATATCTAAATCCTTGATGAATATATCAAACAGAATACAGACCAGGATAAAGCCATGACACTTACCAGCAGAAAGCTGTCATCAGATTTAACACTTTCTGGATGCAGGTGTTCAACCAGAAACTCATTAAGCTAGCAAGCAGTATTATGATTTAGACCATAATTCTCCCTCCATGTAATCTCATATATCGGCAAAGGACTTTACAGAGGATATTTGTTTTTTTCAAGAAATTTAGGAAGTGGCCTTGTTGTTTCACGCATATATCAGTGAATTAAGAGAGATCAAAAATTTATTAAAACAGAGTTGAGCCCTATCCGAAAAGTGAAGAGACCTCCAAAATCTTGGCTGCAATCACTGTCTCAAGAAGACAAATATTTTACCGAAAGCATTCACTTCCTGGCCTGACATTTTATCACGGACCCAAAGTATTTCTTCTGCCTCATAAATAAAAATGAGACAGAAGGACTAAATCTTATCTATCTCCATTGATTCTACAATGCCTAGCACACAGTTTCATATATGACATGAGGAGTCTACTCCTTGCCTTTCTCAGGTCAGGATGCTCCTGCCCAAATAGAAGTTCCTGCCACTGCCCATCCCACTAGAAGTCCAGGAATCAAGCTTACTACTACTCCCTGCGGCACTGCAGAAAGAAGCATATGTATAGATTAGGTATAACACTGACTCCCCACTTACCAGATGATGAGGTAATTGACTAAAAAGATCTCTGCGTGTAGGCAGCAAGATGTTGCTACTACTATGCAGTCAACAACTTAGTTGCTATTAGCTGTAGAGACTTTGAATGAAGCACAACAATGCCTCCATTAAATGACAATAATGACTCTTTACCTGAGATGGTTGGCTAAGCTAGGTCATTCCAGAACCACAGGGCTTGGACGCACAAATGTCAAGTCCATTCCAGGTAACTGATCACTATCTATTAGACCACTTAGGGGTATATTTATAAATCCAGGCACTGCCTAGCCACGCACATCCTTTTGCTTACTTCTCCCATTCAGCGGTCTGTTCTTGCTCTGTGGAAACTCTCATTATCCCTTCCACATAAAAGCCCTCATATTGCCTCTTTTTTTCCTTACAATAGAACTCAACGTTCCTACCCCGAAGACTTAGCAACACAGAACATATTTCTTCTGAAGGTAGAGCATGCATACAATTTAGAAAAATTGTCCTACATAATCTGGTGAATAAAGAGATCTTTTATTATCATTTGTGGAGTTTTCATTTCCCCTAAAGATTCTTCTAAATCCATGAGGGACAAAACCTGTGTTTTCACATCAAAACATATGATGAGCTTAGGCTGCATACGAAACACAAACAGTAAATGCTCAGTGATTGAATCAATGATGCAATATACTTTATATAAGATATTTTGGATCTAGTGAATTAAAAAAAAAAAGAAAGAAAAAGAAAAGAAAGAAAACAATGGATGTAAGTCTTGGCATGTTATACTGCAGGACACTCCCTAAAAAAGAAGAGCAAGAATGTTGGGACCCAGGAAGCAGTGAAATGGGGAGAATCAAGGTGTTCTCTTCTTTACTGACCAGGGAGTTGAAGGACAAGAATGAGGTTTTAAGCAGAGATCATGGATTAGCAGGAGACTGGCCAAAACATCAGAGAAAAATGTTTACGTGCAGGGGGAAGAGTCAGAAGAATTATCAACTAGGCGAGATGTCTATGCCTAAAATGGCCTTGCTAAACTCTACAGCGAAGAGGAAGTGCGGAGACAACTAGTGCTCCAGCATATAAATGCTGTTCCATGTCATCACCTCCTTTCCTTACCCAGCCCACTCCCGAATGACATTCCCGCTCTCTACTGGTAAGTTAAACTCTCCTCTCTGAGGGCACCAAAGGAGATATAGATTGATGTATTAGAGATTAAGGCATTCACAGATGTCTTTAACCTATCCCATTTCACAGCCCATCCACTCTCTATAGATACAGAAAAACAATTCAAAAGAGAAAACAACTTGGTAGATAGAAAGGAGACCAGAAAACCACAGGACCGGAACTTTTTCTCTTTACTAGGCTACCTCTAACACCCAGTCATTTTTACAAATTAGTCTACTATGAAGAGCAGTAATAACAATAAAAGGTTGATAAAACAAATAATATGAACATCAGTTTCCTCTCTTGAGCTCACTTTCAGAGGACATTATTATAACCAGAATTGCTTTTTCATTACTTAAATTTGTTTCTGAAAAAGTTACCACTGTACTTTCACATTCACCTCCAAAACTTGAGCTAGTTAACACCTTCCCACATAGTAATACCAAATATCACTGCAGTTTAAAAGAGAGAAGTTCATGAAGGACAAGGTTAGTGAAGGTATATGGCTTTCTGCACAATGAATAACAATATCTACCAATTATTGAGTCGCTGGTATGTGCCATACACTGTACCAAAGCCTTGATGACTTTTATCTCAAATCTTTACGGCAACCTTGCAATATACAGATATTACTCTACATAAATTTTACATAGGAAATTGAAACTTAGAGAGTGTAATTTACTTAGACACATGTCTAAATTGTAGATTTAAACCTAAGTTTGTCTCCCAAACTTTGAGTGCCTCCCATTATGAACCACTGCCTCTCCAGACCTATTTCACTGTAAGAAAACTGGTGTAAAGGAAACATTTCATTGTGAACATTATCTCTTTATTAGAGAGTTGTGTTTCTCTTAGAGTAAATCCACTTATTTCCTATTCTCCAAATCAGTATATACCAAACATCATTTTAATAACTGTTATAATTTTATTAGCTTTTATTTGCATACTCATTCCAAATAAGATATATATTGTTTCTTCTCAGTTAGGGTTCCCTAATTTTCCAAAGAGAAATTAACTAACTTACATCATCTAAAGTTATAAACTCTATTAGTGATACAACCAGGCCAAAAATATATATTAACAGTATGTCCTCACTTAATGTTCTTAGGCTCTTAGAACTGAAGCAAAATGATGTTAATGAAACCAGTTTTAACACGGGCTAGTTAATGTAAATGAGAGTTAAGTCCTCACGGCATCCCATCAACATTATAATGAACAACATTGAACAAAATGACGCTATTCAAGGGCCTGCTGCCTTCCATGCTTCTCTGCCCACTTCTTTCCAAATATGATGACTCTTCTGTGGCTTCTCTGTCTAGCCTTTAGTTTCCCCTGTGATGTGGCCTACCCTACCTATGTAACCCAGTTGCCAAATACAGTGTAAGATAATTATTCATTTATTCCAGAAATAGTGATCAATTACCCCAGATGGTCCAGCATCTCCAGATGCACTACAGGCACATCACAGCTAAGATTCGGCCTCCCTTAAAAAGGCTCCATGTGCTTTTCTGAATAAAAACACACAAACATTAGACTCTCTTCATAAAAGACAGACGCCAATGTGACCAGCATGGAATAGCTTTAAAAAAAAAAAAAAGTGCACAAATGCCCTGCCAGCCAGGACCACCAAGTGAAACCTGGAAATCAATGTAACATGTCAATGAAGGTATTCCTGCCAGCACCCACCCACACTCCCAACGAAAACAGCCACAACGGAACCCTAGAACCTGGCGTGAGAATACTCTACTATTGTTCAATAAATCCCATTGTTGTCTAGATGCAAGCTGTTCACATGCATTAATGCCATGCTCACATTGCCAATTTTAATTTCCTCTGTTGCCTATATGCAAACTCTCTAGGAGATGACAGAATACAAATGGATCATCTGCACTTTTAAAATTTTACAATCATAAAAGTCACAATATGCATTTCTGTACGCTTTCTCCCAGATATTGTTAAAGCAACCCATTTTTAAACATATTATTCCAGGTTTCAGTATTTTTTCTCCATGTTAGTTAAGCAAAATATTTACAAAGTCAAATCTAAAACTTCATTCAAACCCTATGAACCCACTAAGTCTGATATCTTGTAAAATAATAGCACCTTAAATTGTTAACTTGGATGTTGGCCAACACTATTCTAATCGACACATAGCATTTTCTTCTGCAAGGAAAAAATTGTATGCCTTACATATATCTTTTGCACATATAATACTGCCACAGATAATAAGTAAAAAAAAAAAAGAGAGAGAGAAAACATGACTGTGTTCCAATAAAACTTTATTTATAAACACCGAAATTTCATATAATTTTCGCATGAGATATTATTCTTCTTTTGAGTTTTTTTTTCAATCATTTAAAAATATAAAAATAATTTTAAAACAGACAAGGACTAGATTTGGCCTCACAGGCTGTAGTTTGCTGACACTTGTATGACAGGGTTGTCCCCATCCACATGGTTAAAACTGAGTCACAAGCATGTCTATGACCCAGCTTATGTGATGAGAAAAGAGGGAGCCCAGAACAAGAAATTTCATTTTAAACACATCTATTTGGTTCAGTTTCCACTGGTAAGAACTTGGTCACATGGCCACGGCCAGTCTCAAAGGGAGCTGAAAAACAGTCAAAGCCCGGGAGCCATATGCTCCAGAAGAGGAGAAGACACTTCAGACAGCAATCTGTTACAGACCCCTAAGACTGATTCTTAGGAGCCTCCTTAGGGTCGGTACCTGATGCACTTCACAGAGTCGCCTGAGAGCCACTACCTTAATTCTACATTCTCTGGGACTGATTTTGCTTTATTAATGTCTCTTCCATTATTCCAGTTAAGAGATCATGCACTCTTTACCTCTATGTACTATTCCTCTAACAATCTATGTCAATCTAGAGAGAAACTAGAGAAATATTCTTGTTTCTAGTCTAAGAGTGTTCTGTACATACAATACAATATTAGTAGTATAAATACTGACAAATGAGCTCTCACATATAACAGTTACATTATAACTACGTAATAGTTATATAATAGTGACCCATGTGTGTCCCAGTCCAGTAAACTCTGTCTTAGCACCCCAAATACAGCTTGTTTTTTTCCTACTCACCATCTATTAGGAGTCCTGCCCCTTTCCTCAACCTTGGGCCTACAAACATCCTGAGGCATTGTAATAGACAGTTTTCCACACACAATCACTGGCCCATCAATGGCATCAATTGATGCAGATGGAGCAAAATCCTCTAGAGCTCCAACCAGAATAGCTACTGCTGGTGCCCACTTCAGGTGATGGGAGGTTACCAAAATTCACAAACACCACCTTTTACCAGCAAGAGCCAGCAAGAGTCAGCTGGAGTGACAGCAGTCTATCACTTCTAAAACTTGGGCAGGATGTAAAAGGTTGGTATCTGATTTTCTGCAAAGGTCATGAAGAAGATGAAATATTTCAAGTGGTGACAGAACTACTGGTCAAACTTAATTGGGGAGAGGAGGGAAAAAATTGTAACTAGTTTATTAAAGGGGCTAAACCTCATGGATCGCATTTAGAGGCAGACTTCTTTCCCCTCTACTGCCTTCAGACAGACTGTGGGATCCTCGCCACTGCACCATGACAGTATCTAGAGCAGATATCAAAGCTTTGGGGTAATTTTCAATCTTAAGGACAATCTCATTTTCCACTATTAAAAGTTCAGTCTAGTATGACTAAAAACCTGTCTTGTCCAATCTAATTACATCAGGCCTGCACCACAGCCATTTACTATCAGGACTGACTGAATGCACTCTCTGACTAACCACATGTGACTACACCACTCCACTCTATTGCGCAGTGGTCTAAGCACTCACTTGTGAATTATGTGCCCACTTTCCTCCAGAGCCCTAGTTTTCTTACTTTATTTGTGAAAAGAAGCTTAGAAAATACAGATTCCTAAGCATCTTCTGTCACACCACCAACTCCCCCAACCCTTCTCATCCAACTCCTCCAGATTCTAATTTAGTCAGTAAGTGGCAGAGCCAAGAAATCTGAATTTTCAATAAACCTCTAAATGATTCTGATGAAGTGGCCTACAAACCATGCTCTGAGAACACACTGCTTCAGGGAATATGTAATCATAACCACAAAGACACACATTCCTATTTTCCCTGGTTCTTGTCCAAAAGCAAAAGCTTTTGGTGATTTACATTCTCCAATGCTCCCATTACTCAAATACTCCATATGACTTCTTTTTAATCAAATAATTCCTCTCCCCTCTCCCAAGCCTCTGGAATGGCTGAGTCATCATTACCTCCTATAACCTTTAAACTTGGCTCTGTACTTCCTGGCTTTATCAGACTCTGGCTTCACTGAAACCTGGCTACCCACAGAAGGCACCAGTTTCCCTGTAGCTCTCTCTGCTAAAAACTGCTCATCTTCCTCCATCCCATTTACCTCACGTTTGGAAAGAGATATCTCCCTTTCTCCCAAAACCATTCCCACACCTTCGCTCCTACATCTTCTCACCAAAGCTCCTCTGCCCCTGAGACTCACATGATCTAACTATTCCTCTACTTCCATACATTCTCTAACACCACCCTTCCTGTCACTGTCATAGGCAAAACTTTTTCATTGCCAGTGGCACCCAGCTCAAAGTATTCCTTCCATGCCAAGTCCTGCTATCGTCCTGGACGACTACACTGTCCACGTAGGCGAATGATTTACTCCCTGGCTTCTCATGTTCCTGACTTTATCATTTTCATAACATAAGCTACCATTCTATAGACCTTGTCATCCTCTCAAAGTACTTTATCTTTGATGTCACTGATTCAGACTTCTCACTGTCTGCCCACAATCTCCCATCTTTCCAGCCTACTTGCTTATGATTTATCGCATAAGTTCTTTAACTTCCAGGGCACCCCCAGTCCATAGAACCCTCTATTCTATCTATTAGCTGCTTCATTTCTTCACTTCCCTCTTTATTCTTCTTGGGTACAGTCTTAACTCCTCTTTTTCTAATGTTCTCAACTCTTTTGCTCCACAGACCTCTCATTGCATCCACATGCAAAAACCTCAAACCTGGATGGATCCAATTATCCTTCTTTGTGTTTGCATCCTAAGTGCTAAATGTTGATAAAGACGAATCTCATTAACAGTGTAGATTGGTCCTGACCTGTAGTTACCAACCTCAAATGGGCCTGTAACACTGATCAGCAATGCTACAATGTTGCTCTATTCTCCATAACAAATACTAAATATTCTTCCTTCTTATCAAACCCCAATCCTTCCACTTCTCCCACATCCTACTTCTCTAGAAAAATAAACAGATAAACCCGCCTATATCTGTGACATTATTTCCCCATCTTTTACCACACCCATTTACAAAAGAAAAAGTGGTCCGCTCTGTTCACTGGATGGCCAGGCCATGCAGCCAAGTTTAAAAGATTAAGTGTCACTCAAGGAAAAGATCGGTGTGTGATTCAAGGTCACTGAGAGTAAGCAACATGCACAACAGGCTCAAGTGGCAAAACATTTAGTTACATCAAGAGGAACAAGATGGTATGCAAGATCCAGCCTATTGCAATGCGTTGGTCCCTGATGGCCAGTCACTCTGATCTGCAGCCAATGTGGACTGTGTGACTGTACACACCCTGCTCTGTGCTGCAGTAGAAGGACCCCACGTCCTTCCCCATAGGGTCTGAAATACAGAAGGCTGTGGGCATGTCTGAGGGCCACTGATACATGCACTTAAGCAGAACAGAAGATTATACACCAAACTTGGAACAGGGAAAGACATTCCTTCACAAGGAGATAAACCCAGCACAGGCTGTGAGGGCTCTTTATCTCTTTGCAAGGAAATGTTCCACGCCCAAGGCCATTCTTATGTGCCACTCAGGGTTTGAGAAGTGGTGCATGACTGTCCTTACCAGTAAAAATCATCCTACCCTCTATCCAAGGCCAATCCTTCAATCTTTCTCTGAACCAAAAACTTCTTTCCACCTTCATATAAACCTACAGATATTGCTCAATCTCTCTCCTTCCCTTCAATTAATATACTTGAAAGAACTAATTGTGTTATTTCTTAACATCCCACTCATTTTCAAACCACTCTGATCTTGCTTCTGCACAAAACACTCCACAAAATTAGGCAGGTAAAGTTTAGCAATGACTTTACATCACTAAATTCAAAGAAAACTTTTCTGTTTTATCTTGATTAAAACTGCGTATTTGACATTCTTGACCACGCTCTCCCTCCTCTAAGCTCTTTCTCCCTTTAGTGTCTATACTGCACATGGTCCTGATTTTAATCCACCACATTGGCAGTGCTTCAGCTTCTTTCACTGGCTTTTTATACTCTGCACAACACTTACATTTTAGAGCACCTTCGGGCTCTGTGCTTTTCTTCCTGATGGAGCTCAGCCAATTCTAATATTTCTAATATCTTCTGATTTATTCAGTAATTGACTCAGTCACTCCAAAAAAATATTTAGTGAGCACTCCTTATTGGACAGGCACTACACAAAGTGGCAGAATTCAGAGGCAGGGCCTCTCCATTGTGCGACTTCAGAAGTCACCATTCACCTAGAATGTTATGAAGGGCGCTGGCACAATTCAGGGGTTAGCAAGACAACTCTGCCTACCCTTGTGGGCTTTCCTGTTTTACAGAAGAAATAGAAATAGAAGAAATAATTTCAAAAGAAATAACTCAATTACAGGCGGGAATAGCACTCCAAAAGAAATGTTGGAAGGTTCAACCAAGAGTGGAGTTTCCAGGAGAGAAAGCAGCAGATCGAAGGGATGAGGTAGGACGGAGCTTGCTGTCCTGGATGGTCTGTAGGACGCCCAGAGCAGCTGGAGCGAGGGAGCGGGGGGGAAAGCGGTGAGGGTGAACCGGAGGGGCGCAGGGGTAGATCATGTACACGCTCAAAGGCCACTTTGAGCACTCTGCTCTCTTGACCTTAAGATTTTACTCTGGATTCCTAAGAAAGTCACTGAAAGACTTTAACTGGAGAAAAATATATCAAATCTGCATTTTTTCATCATATTTTGGTTGCGGGGTGATTACGGTAGATATGAGGAGGCTGGTTTTTTATGAGGGAAAGATATGAGAGTGACGTGCATACTATTGGCAGCTGCTAGACAGAAGCAGACTTTTCAAGATATAATTTCGGGAGGGGCCCTGTTAATATGTTCGGGCTTGAATAACTGGCTACACAATGGTACCATTTTCTGCCATAAGAAACACTGGGAGGAGCAGGTTGGGGGAAACAGCACAGTTCTTGCTCAGTCACGTTGAATTTGAGATGCCTGTGAAGTGTCCAAGGGAGACTGAGTGGAGTTCCGAGGTGAGTGAGAGAGAATGGTCCTCTGCTCAGGCCTTCTCAAAACATCTCTTCCTCTGCTGTCCTTCTCACCGTAAATTTCTGGTCGTCCTCTTATCTATTAGACTGGTATATTTTAGGCTCCTCTAGTCAATAGCAGTGCTGGGCTGAAGAGTGTCCTCCCCTCCAAAATTCATATCTACACAGAAACTGTGAATGGGACCTTATATGTAAATAGTTTTTCTAGAAATAATCATGTTGAGATCACACTGAACTAGGGTGGGCTCTCAATTCAATGACATGTGTCCATATAAAGAGACTCAGAGACACACGGAGTTAGAATAAAGGCCATGTGGAAACAGGAAAAAATTGGAGTGCTACAGCTGCAAGCCAGGAAATGCCAAAGATTTTAGACTTGTAGCCTCCAAAACTGAGAGAATAAATTTCTGTTGTTTTAAGCCACCTAGTTTATGATAACTTGTTATGGTAGGCCCAGGAAATTAATGCACTGACTCACCCTTGGCTTCTCCCTCTCCACATCAATCCATCACGAATCTTTATTCCATCCATGGAGGGTGTCCTGAATCCATTTGTTTCCTCCATTCTCACTACCACTGTCTCATACAAACCCCCATCATCTCTCATGTCTTTACTACTGAAAGCACCTGACTGGCTCCACATGCTTCTTTTTGCCCTTTTCCAATCCATTTTCCACTTAGTAACCAGAGTGACTTTAAAACACAAATATGAGCATGTCGTTGTCTTGCATAAAACACATCTGTTACAAATAGAGTAAACTCCAATGTCTTCAACACAGATTACAAATCCTTCTGGGATCTAGCCAGCCTGCCACCCCGCAGGTCCCATCAGCATGTCCTTCACTACTCTTCCGACTCCAGTCGCGTGGACTTCTTTAGGCTCCTCAACCTTGACATGCTTTCTCATCTCTTCTCACACATCTTCTATTTCAGTACGCTTTTAGTTAAGTACCAAATATGTAAATTCCACAAGAGCATGGACTGTGTCGGTCATGTTTCTAGCATATCTCCAATGCCTAACATGTACCTAGACAATATAAAGTGCTCATTAACATTTTTTGAAATAATGACACAGAATGCAGTCAAATTTCCTCAAGTTACACTAACCAAATCTGATTAGATATATTTTTCCAGAAACTGATATTTCAACTAAGAATTCATTTTAACAGAAATAATGTTTGAAAAATTCAATCACCATTTATAACATTATTTCTAGGGGAATAAAAGAGTAAATTTCATTCAACCAACAAAAATACAAACTTTGGCCGACCATCTGTTTGAAAATCAGGAGCTCTTTCTACTCAAAGCATGATCATTAGTCATCACCACTTACTTTATCATTCAAGCCAAATCTCCAAGCTAAACATGTACATGCGCATGCTTTGGGAATGCCAGGTGAAACCATAGGTCTTAACCCTTTTTGAGAGAGGGCACCACTACACTACAGGGTTTGAAGACAGGGAAGGAGGGCAAAGAAAATGAAGTAAATATTTCTCAGCTTGACTGGGGATCACACCACTCCATTTCCCCTCCCTTCCATTTAGTCAAATACTCCACACACACACACACTAATATTAGCTGGTAGCTTAGGAAAAAAGCTTATCTTTGCCAATAAATATGGTCATGTTTCTCCTCATCTGCTTTACTACATTATTCTATTACTTTCTAAAACTCGCAAAACAAAACAAAACAAAAAAACTAATATAATTCATATTCTACATTCTCACTCAATCCATTCAATACATTTGAGATTACAATGACCACCATTCTTTGCCCTGGTACCCCGAAATATGTAAAGATAATAGGAGCATTGTCATTCCTTCTAAACTCACAATAGCACCATCCAAATCTAACTTCTTCCCAAGATCGCTAACTCGGTAAATAGTACTGTCCACCCAGCTCTGCCAACCAGAATCCTAGAAAACATTTTTGTTACTTCTTTCCCTCTTGAATCCATTTCCAATCCATTAAGTGCTGTCAATTTTACTTCCTAATCTGTCAGTTTCTCTCAATTTTCCACCATCATAACCAAATTCCAGCCAAAATAAAATCAACTCTCATCTAAATTATGATAAGCAACCTCTTAATTGAGCTCCCTTCACTTACTTTTTTGTTGAAGGCAAAACACACTTATCGTGTTGCCTGCCCCGCCCCCAACCTTTCTGCCCCTCCCTCTATCCTCCAATTTGAACTCTTCAATATGTTCTCTGGGGATAAGAACTAAAATTTTGACTATAGCCTATAAGGGCCAGTATGGTTTCACCCGCAGCTGTCTCTGTAGTTTCAACTCTTAGCACCCAATTCTTCAGTTGCTGGCTTCCTTTTACCCTTGAATATGCCATGTCTCACTCCTGCTGGAAACCTGCGTATATACTGCTTCCGCTGTTGAGAATGCTCTCTCCCCTCATCCGCTCTGTCTTTGCCAACTTCTATGCAATCTTTAGATCTCAGTGGAAACATCACTTCTTCAGAGAACTATTTCCCCTCAACCACCGTGACAACATTATGATGCCATTATATATTTCCATAACACTGTGTGCATTACTTCTTAGCTTTTACCAATGCCTATTAATGCACTGGATATAGACAATGCTAAAACAATATTTTTCCAATCAATCCTTGTCCTGGGGGCTTTTACTTGCCAAAAAAGGAACAATACCTTGCTATCTATTTTGAATCTAGTGTCAGCTACTACCTGCCTTCTTTTTTTCAAGGAAAAAAAAGTCAAAAATTACTATTTTTTTTCTAAATTTATATCTATACAGCAAGTCATGAGGACATTTAAGCAACTCTATAAATGGGTACATGTGGAAAGCAACTGAGTCCTCCTACCAATAGCCAGCAAGAGGCCTGCTGCCAACAGCCACATGTTATAGGTTAAATTGTGTCCCTGCAAAAAAAGATATGCTGGACTCTTAATCTCCAGTACCTAAGAACATGACCTTATTTGAAGATAGAGTCCTTACAGAGGTAATCGAGTTAAAGTGAGATCATTAAGGTGAGCTCTAGTCTAATATGACTGATGTCCTTACAAAAAAGGGACAGTTGGACACAGAGACATTCCCACAGGGAGAATATCATGCGGTGATGAAGAGATCAGAGTGACACAACTACAAGCTGAGGAATGTCAAATATTGCCATCAAACCACCAAAATCTAGGAGAGAGGCACAGAAGGTTCTCCTTTGCATGTCTCAGAGTTAACCCTGCTGACACCTTAATCTTGTACTTCTAGTCTCCAGAACTGTGAGACAATAAATTTCCGTTGTTCTAAACCACCTAGTTTGGGGTACTTTGTTCTAGTAGTTCTAGAAATAAATACATTATATGAATAGATCGCTTTGGAAGCAGGTCACCCAGTCCCAGTCAAGCTTTCAGATGACTGCCGCCCTGACCATTACCTTCATGGCCACTTCTTGAGACACCTTGAGTCAAAACTACCAGCTAAGCTGCTTCTGAATTCCTAGCCCACACATGAAAAATATGAGATTAGTGTTTGATGTTTTAGCTTCTGTTTTGGACCTAATTATGATGACCCCCCCATCCCCCAATTCTTATACTGAAGCTCTAATCCCAAAGGTAACTCTGTTTGAAGATAGAGCATTAAGGAGGCAATTAAGGTTAAACACGGTTGTTGGGATGGAGCCCTAACCCAATATGGGAGTTGTCATTATAAGAGGAAGAGACACTAGAGAAACACACACAGAAAAAAGGCCAGGCAAGGACGCAGTGCACAGGCAGCCATCTGCAAGCCAGGGAGAGAGGCCTGAGGAGAAAACAAGCTTGCCGGTATCTTGATCTTGGACTTCCCGCCTCCAGAACTGTGAAAAAGTAAATTTCTGTTGTTTGCGTCACCCAGCCTGGGGGATTTTGTTATGGCAGCCCCAGCAGATTAATACGGCTGCTAAGTTTTAGGATAACTTGCCACACAACAATAGCTTATAATATACTTTCCCACCCCACTCCACAATAAACATTCACATTTTCCACCTCTAATCTCAACAATCAGCAAAATTTTTTTGAACAAATTAGGTCTTCTGTAGTTTGACTCCCTCACAGATCATGGAAAAGGCTCTATGATAAATCTCTTACGTAATGAATAGGTCTTCCCATGAGTGACCTCTAAGTTTTAAGTACTTAATGAGAATTAGCCTGCATGTGACAGTTTGATTTTAGTCTATGAGCATGACCAAGACTAAGATCATCAAAGCAATATGAGAGGGAAAAAAGCTTATGTTCCCAACCCAATTCAGAATTCTGTCCATAAGAAATAACCAATACCTTCTCTCTGCTTTCCTTAGCAGCTTGTATCTACCTCTGCCACTGACATTGAATTAAGTGGAATTATTAACTCTTCGATGGACACTTTTTCATCCAGAGCAGTGACTTGTCTCAATTATCTTTTAAAATCCATTACAGCTCCTAGCACAAAATAAGCATTCAATAAATGTAATAAATGTTTAGAGAATTATTGAACCCAGAAGATCTGGCACCTTTCATTCTATCCTCAGGCAGTTCAAGGCAAGTCTTTAAAAAGGCAGCACTGAGCTGTGAACCTTGTTCATTCATCTTCCTCAGGAGAACGTCTTCTACTGTTGCTCCAGACAATTTCAAAGATCAGTCTGTATGCTTTCTCTGGCAATTGATTTTATCTTCAATTTTCAGCTTCTGGTTGTCAGATAAACTCTCTTCAACTTAACCCTTGCCTGTCCCTTTCCTATCGCTGTGGCAATTTTATGCCTTGTATTTTCTAAACGCAATCCTCAGGTCCCTGTATTCCATTAGCCTGCCCTGATGGGTCACTTCTCTGACTCACATCCCACAAGCCTATCGGCGAGATCTCAGTACTTGTGCCTAGGCCTACGGGGACACTTCCTTGCGGCGACTCCCAGCTGCGACGCCGAGAGAAGTACTCTCTCTGGACTGATTCAGGCATTGGCCCAGGTCTGCAGGGGCCTCGCGGCGCCCTCAGTCCCGATCCGCGCGCCGCGGGCGATGACCGCAGCCGGGAGGTGAGCGCGGCAGATGACTATAGGCTGCGGTGAGGGGTGGGACGCGGAGCGGCGAGGCCAACCTGGCCTCGACTCCTGCGCGGGCCCGGGAGAGGGGCGAGTAAAGTCTGCCTCTGCGAGCGGACTTCGCTAGTCTTGTCACCCGCCCAGGCTGTTCAGGACCCGAGCATGTGCCGCCGGCTGCAGCCAGGAAGTTTCGGTGGCTCTCTTCCAGCGCTGCACCGGGGAACCCAAACACAGCTGCAGGGCAACTGGGGTGGCGTTTCCGGAGACAAGAGGAAGTGCCTTGACGCAGCTGTTCGGTTGTTTTAGCTTTCAACTGCTGAAGAAGGTTCTCGAGTATCAGAGACATGAATTACACACGGTTCATCACGGCGACGAGCGCAGCGAGAAGGCCTTCTATCCTCCGAATGTTGAGTGAGTGCTGGGGCGGCACCCCTTCTCCTGGAGGTAGGGGTGGGGGTGGAGGTGATTCTCTCAGAGCCCCTAAGGATGGTGTCTACAGTCGCCGCTGGGTTACAGTCATTCAACTGTGAAAGCTCTGTGTGAGCCAGGCTCTGCATGCGAATCATGAAGAACTCGGGCTAGGTGGGGAATCCATTATCCTGCTCGAAGGTAGTAGGAGCTGCAATAGAGGCCCAGGCTGTTGTAGCACTGGTCCTTGGAAAAGAGACAGGGAGTGCTATCTAGAAAGGTTCTTCCTGAAACATGAGTAAGGGTTAGGTACAGTGTGCAGATGTGGGGAAGGCCTGGTGAATGCGGAGAGAAAGGCGTGAGCCATGAAGCTTGACAGGCAGGTAAGGGCGTTTGGAGGAGCATTTTCTGATAGTATAGCCCTTGGTGCCTTTCCTGATTACTCTTCCTTCTTAGTTGGACAGCTCCATTGCTTAGTTCCTCCACCAATGAGGTTGGTCCAAAAAACAGTTATTTTATGTTAGCATCCTATCTCTAGATATTGTTAAACTTTACAGTTGTATTGGCTACAATGCAGTGTTCTGAACTATGTTTGTTTGGGCAAGTCTTCAATGAAAATATTTCTTCTTCTCTTCCATATTTATTGTAGATGAGTTATTGATCAGGGCACCGAAATCGGTCATCTCTTTGGCTACCGGATCACCAAATCCAAGCACGTTCCCTTTTAAGACTGCTGTTATCACCACAAAGGATGGCAAGACCATCCAGTTTCACGAAGAGGTGATGAAGAGAGCACTTCAGCATTCTCAAACTCCTGGGTAACTACAGATAATTGAGTTTTGTTGGCTCATTTTATGAGCAGTAGTCTAAGGCCCACTGATAAAGTGACTTTATCTTTTTTAACTGGGCATTCAACAGTTAGGAAGATTTGGAGAAAAGTCTTCAAAGAATAATTAATAAGAGTGCTTCTCACTCTTACATAACAGGGAGAGTCAGAGAAGGCTTCTGGGGGAAAAAAAATGCCATTTGAGCTGAGACTAAAAAAGAAATGAAAATATAGCTAGGTGAAGAAGCAGATTAGGAGAAGGGATGAAAAGGATGTTCCAGGAAGCAATAATTTTAAAGTCCTGGGGCAATTACTAAGAATGATGTTCACTTTCTAAACAGGCAGCCATGAAAATATGTTGCCCTTAGTTCAGATGTCTTTAATTCTTACAGGCAACCTAGAATATATACCTTAACATTTTCCTTAGCTCATCTTTTTCCAGTGATAAAGGATAATTTATAGAGTGTAATTACATTTTATTAAAGCCTTTTACTGTGATTGAAATGTATACTGAAATTTCATACATGTTTTATATACATACACATATATGTATGAATTATATTATATGTAATACATACATAGGTTTTTCTTTCCAAGAACTTTTTGATCCTGAACTTCTAGGTAGCCTATGGAAATATTCCTAAGGAGAACAAAGACTCTATTATGCTGTGAGTACTCTAGCATAAAATAAAGAATGTAGGCTTTGGAATAAGAAAGATGTTGACTCAAATCTCAGCTTATTTAATCACTGACTAATTGACTTTGTGTGAATTTCTTAATCTCTAAGTCTGTTTGTTACCTCGCCATTTAAATAGGGATATGAATATCGGCAAAAAGGGTTTGAGGATTTTTAAATTCAATGTATAAAGTACCTATTGTAAGGCTATCATTTAATTCCTCTCTACTTTTATTATAATATTTACTACTATAATTTTGAAAATACATTTTATACTTTAGAATCCAGAGCTGTTGTCCTGGCTAAAACAGTTACAAGTAAAATTGCACAATCCTCCCACCATCCATTATCCATCCAGCCAAGGACAAATGGACATATGAGTCACATCTGGCAGCCAAGGCGGTCTTAATAAGGTAAGACTGTAAGACCCCACATTAAAAATCAAATATGTTCATAAATAGTCATCTCTTACAAACAGAAGGATCATGTTTTGTGAGTGACTGGTAGTCTTTCTTGTCTTTACCTAGAATTATAAACAGGAAACTTAAAAACATGCACTAGCCTAATTTTTCTTAAACAGATCATGTGATCAAAGACCCAGAGCTATGAGTCATTCAAACAGAATTTCCATTAATCCTACTCAACTCCTACCAGAAGCTTAGCGAGCACTGCTTTTCACCTGACTCAAAGATTCAGATTATATTTTGATTTATATTATTTTAGTTATAAATTTGCAGTGTAATTTTTAAATTCTTTAATGGGCAAATCTTGATACTCCTCGTATGAAATGTAATTTCTTTGCATGGCTGCTTATGTAATCATCTGTGCTCGCCAGCGTGGATCTCATCTTCATCCTGGATGTTTCTCTAGATCTAAGTATATGTCTGTGTCTCTGACTTCACTCTAGTTCACTCTAGGTTCTCTCTCTCTCTCTCTCTCTCTCTCTCTCTCTCTCACTCTCAGCCTCGTGCTCAGTCACGTTCACTAGCTCACTTGCTCACTCGTGTTCCATCTGCCTCTCTCCTGGGTTCCAGGAACTCCACAGATGTAACCGACACTGGGGGGTTCCCACAATAAAGAGACTGCAACTATGCTTTCCTTGTATTTTTCTTTTCTGTTTCAGGAATAATTACTCATGAATAAAGATTCTCTATATTCAATCTTAATATCTAGATTAAAATCAGACTCTTATCATAAACCAGAGTCGCTTTATGTAAATGTGAAAGCTGTAATCTGGTTAGCTTTAATAAATTTTAGTTAAATTATTATTATAGAATAATATATTGGCGGAATAGGAATCTTTATAATTTTCCTCCCTCTTTTTTATTTAATAAGGAAAATAAAAAGATTTGCTACTATTAGAGTTTTTGCTTGAAGAGAAACATTTGTGGCTCTACAGATTAATGTAAAAAAAAGTTCTTTTCCATGAAATTCTTTTCTTAGGAAGGTACACTATGAACTTTTTTTCCACAAAGATGCTCAAGACAATTTCTTCTTTACCTGTCACAACATCAGTAATATCAAAGAAGGAAGATAGCATAGATGGCCAAATACATTAATAACTTACTTATTTATAGACATGCTTATTGCAGAGGCCTAAGTGGGACTCTGGTTTAATATTTCTTCCACTTTGTCTTCTAGGATAGATATTATTTTAAGTGCCTATGTTCTGTTCCTGTCTACAGCTATTAAACAGTGCTGCCAGATAACAAACAGCCCTTCTCTTCATTTAGGATGTTTGACATTCTCATGTCCCCTAACTGACATGGAAAATGTAAGTAATTAGGTTTTCATTTGATCTATTGATAATGCACATGCCATTCAAGCAATTTGCTTGGGCTTAGGATATCCTGTAAAGCCCAAATCAATTAGAAACTTTTCAGAGAATACAGTTTGTCATAAAATGCTAAAAGCTCATAAGGAAATGGTAAATTGATCATCCTAGGCCAAATCAGTAAACAAGAGTAAAATCTCCTGTCTCAATCGATAATGGCAATAATGTTTGTCATGAGATGTAGATTGTTAAAATGATAGGAAGGAGAGGCTTGAATTGAGGATTGTGAAATATTGCAAGGTAAGAAAAGATTATTCTGTGACTGATATAAGATTTAGTAATAATAGACTCCTTTGATTAGGCTGGAAATACCTCTTGTCTGGCTCTGTTGATGTCAGCAGGCATCATATTGTCTACAAAAACTCCTAATTTTGTCAAGCCTTGTCTTACTTGGCCTCTAAATATCCTTTGACACTGTCGACCTCCCCATCCTTTTTGAAATACTCTCCTCTTCTGGACTCTCAGCACCAAACTGGACAGCTCTCTGGAGGCCCACTTTCCCTGCCTCCATGGCTATGTCTGCTACACTGCCATTATTTATTGGGGATCCTCAAGGCTCAGGCCTCGAACCTCTTCTGCCCTTAATCTGTACACTCTCCTTGAGTACTTCCATTTACATCAATCTGGTCGATCATATGCTAGTAAATTTCAAGTCTATTTATCCATCTGTCCACCTGACATATCACAAGATGTTTTGAAGGCACCTCAGACCAAACCACACTCATCATCTTCTCTCTCAGAAAACTTTTGGGGTCTGTTTTTTTCAGTGAATGGCACCCATCATCTATTTCCATATCCAGAAACTCAGGAGTCATTTTTGTTGCCTCCTCTTCCTCTCTCCCCGATAGTCCATAATTATGTTGGTTTTGATTTCCTAAATACTTCTCAGTTCTCTCCGATCCCATCATCGTCACTCTAATTCAGACTACCCTTATCTGTCCCAAATAATCATAAAAACTTTCCAAACTTTCCACATATATTCTCATTCCTCTTTCATTCTTTCATATTGTAACCAGAATGATCTTCTCAAAACAGATATCTGATAATATGACTGACTCCCTGTTCCCACCCTCTACTTAAGCTTCTTACTGGCCTCGGTTGGCCCCAATGCCTTCATGGTGTGGTCTCTGCCCACTTTTGTCTGCTATCACTCCACTTTCCTCTTTATACTTGGCTTCAAGCCACAGAACTCTTTCAGTTTCTCAGAATGTACCTATTGTCACCTCTACACCAACTCATCACTTTCTCAGGGAAGCTTTCTCTGAACGCCTTATTTCCTGAATGCCCAACTCCTCTTAACAACAGCTCTTAAAACACTGTGTATCTACTTAATAGCACTCATCATTGTTTTTAAATATACATTTATTTGAGTTATTAGTTGATTAGTGTCTAGCTTTCCTGGTAGACTAGTACCTCTAGACTAATAACCATGTCATTATACTCATCATTTTATTTCCATACCTTATATAAGCCTGGATTTTAGTAAATATTTAATGCATTTTCAAAGAAGGACTAAAAGGATTATATGAATTTTAGAAGCCGAACCAGTTATGTTAATTTATATTTAACACTAGAACAGAGGTTGGCTTGAAAGGCAAATCCAAACTCCATCTGATTTTGTAAACAGTTTTATTGGAACTCAGCCACACCCATTCTTTTACATATCGTCTATGGCTCTTATTCACAGAGTCAGTGATAAGTAGTTGCAACAGAGACACTATGGCCCACAAAATATGTACCATCTGCCACTTTACAGAATATATGCCAACTCCTACTCTGGAATCCTAGTGATTGCAAACTAAAAACAAAAGAAGGGTTCTAAGAATGGAAACAATACTATCCAAGCTAACCTATACTTCTTTTGTTAGGTGTTTGAAATGATCATTAATCATGGAGATAATGTCCTTCGAAATGAACCTGTTTATTCAGGAACACTTCATGCTGCGAGCATACATTTCTATAAAAGGCAATTCTCTTTCTTACAATAAATAAGAAAAAAAAAAACATTGCACCTTTAGAATTATCTGCCCACTAAAAAATAAAATAGTATCTTTCATCTGTAAACAAGAGAATCTTAAATGATATATGCAAACTATCTTAAATGTATTTTCTGTTTTATACATTTGTTTTTATCAAATTTAAATGTATAGGTACTAAAATAAGGTTGCGCAACTATTTACAGTAGCCAAAATATGGATGCAACCTAAATGTTCATCAACAGACAATTGGATAAAGAAGTTATGGTTCATATATACAATGGAATATTACTCAGCCATAAAAAAAATATGAAATGCTACCATTTGCAATGATGCGGATGAACCTAGAGGTTATTATGCTGAGTGACATGAGATAAACGGAAAGATAAATACCATATAATTTCACTTATATGTTGAACCTAAGGAACAAGAAGAACAAACTAATCAAAAACAAATTCACAAACATAGAAGACAATCTAGTGATGGCTACAGGACAGAAGGGTTGGGGGACTGGGAGAAAGGGATGAAGGGTTAAAGAAGTATAAATTAGTAGTTGATGGGTGGTTACAGGGATGGGGAGCACAACATAGGGAATGCAGTCAGCAGTAATGAAATGGCTAGGCATAGGGACAGTGAGAGAAAGAGCAATCAAGGAGATTGTTTCATAAGATCTATAAATGCCTAACCAGTATACTGTACACTTGAAACTAATAATAAAAGTAAATTTTAAAAAATTGGGTTGTGCAAAATCATGCCCAGCTTTCTTCAGATGTCACTTGAAATGTGACATAATTTACAAAATTTTATTTTTTCATTACCATTTTAATTGCCATATGCCTTAGTATAATCATGTTATATGCCAATTTAATATGGTAATTAGGACTTTCCACTCCAATGTTAAATTAATACGACTATAATAACCAGAAAGAGGGAGCTGGTCATCTGGCTCTGCTGTGCACTGGTTCGAATGCACTGCTGAGAATTAGGTTTGAGACACAGTGATTTAGGATAGATAAGTACACAGAGTGAGGCAGTCAGAGAAGAGTAATCAGAGTGAGTAGGAAACTGGAAACCATACCACATGATGAATGGTTTTAGGAACTGTGGCTATCTTCCCCCAAAAGAGAAGACTCAACGAACATGATGAGAACTGTCCTCATATAAAAGTTAGCCAGGTGACAGAGGAGCTAGATTTGTCTGTGGGTGTCCTTAGATTGAGAGAGTTGGAACCAAAGACTAGAAGCTACAGGGAAACAATTTCAATATAACAACTTTCTAACCATCAGCCTTACCTGACTCTCTAGGGAGGTAAAGCATCGTCCATCACTGCAGATGCTCAAAGTTACTCTTGATTGCCACCCAACACAAGTGTTATAAAACTATTTCTAGCATAAAGTAAGGGTAATTGAATGAGATGCCTTTATGCTCTGAATATTCCAATGGAATAGAATCAAGAGTCCAGAAATAAACCCATAGATGTGTGGCCAGTTGATTTTGACATCGGCTCCAAAGCCATTCAATCGGACGAGAATAGTCTCTTCAACAAATTGTGCTGGGACAACTGGATTTTCACATCCAAAAGAAAGAAATGAGAGAACGAATGAGAGAAAATATCTGCAAGCTTTATATATGATGAGCTCTTAATATCCAGAATATGTAAAGACTTCTAATACCTCAACAACAAAAGACAGAAGAAAAAAAAACCTAATTTAAAAAGAGACTAAGGACTTGAATAGATATTTCTCCAAATAAGATATATGAAGAGCCAATAAGCACATGAAAAGATGCTCAGCATCAATTAGTCATTAGAGAAATGAAAATCAAGACCACAGGAAAATATTACTTCACATGTACTAGGATGATTATTATTTTTTTAATGGAACATAGATCATGTTGGTGAATGTGTAGAAAAATCAGAATCCTTGTACACTGATGGTAAAAATGTAAATGGTGCAGCCACTGTGGAAAACAACTTGTCATTTCCTCAAAAAATTAAGCACAGAATTAATGTGCGACTCACCAATTCCACTTCTGATATATGCCCAAAAAGAATTAACAACTGATGCTCAAACAGAAACACAAATGTTCACTACAGCATTATTCACAATAGCCAAAAGGTGGGAGCAACCCAAGCGTACATCAATGGGTGAAAGAATAAACAAAATGTAGAATGTACATACAATAGAATATTATTGAGCTATTAAGAAGGAACAAAGTTCTGATACATGTTACAAAATGGATAAACCTCAAAAACATTATGCCAAATGAAAGAAGCCAGACACAGAAGGACAAATATTGTATAATCCCACTTACATGAAATATCTAGAATAGGTAAATTCATAGATACAGAAAGTAGATTAGAAGTTATCCAGGCACTGGGGAGGGAGGAATGGAGAGCTATTGCTTAATGAGTACAGAGCTTCTACCTGGGGCGATGAAGAGCTTTTGGAAATCGATGATGCCGGGTGCACCCATTGTGAATGTAATTAATGCCACTGTATTGTACTCTTTAGAAGGGTAAAAGTTTTGTTATATGTATTTTACCACAGTTAAGAAAACTGAAGTAAAATAATTGCCTTTTCCTAATGATTCAATATTAATTATTACTTTCCTAAAGTCCTAAGACTTAAGATTATATAATGCCTATAAGTATAAAATTTGTGTCTACATAAACAGTAAGCAACAACATGTACACATGCACAATGTTTTCACATACCCAAACAGAAACCGAGTGCCAACCTATAAGGATGTACACTAATAAGAAATATGTGTTTATTTTGTGGCCCAATATTGATTTATTTTATTCATGATAGATGTGCTTTTTAAGTCTAAGATCTCTTATTTTTTAGTAAATTTATTGGGGTGACATTGGTTAATAACATTATATAAGTTTCAAGTGTACAAATCTATAATATATCATCTGTATATTGCATTGCGTATTCATCACCCAAAGTCCAGTCTCCTATTTTAGATCATTTAAATTTTTCATAAGTAGGATCTTGATTATCCCCACTTAGTGCATAATTCTACATTTGAGTGTTAAAAAGTGTTTGCTTATATTTTGAAATTTTTTTCTGAGAACCTCATTCAATTATTGTTATATTTTTTAAGTTCTGATTTTTTGTGCATTTTCATCTAATAATAAGATTCCACAAGATTTTTATAAAGTTGTAAGTAAGGCCACTACTTGCCAGTTCAGCTTTAGCAATTGGTAAAATATTGAAGCACTTCCACAATCATTGCTGAGTGGCCGCCCTGTGCCCTCGACTGTCCCCTTACCACCCTGGCTTTCTTAGCCCTCTCCTAAGATCCCTCTGACCCTCCCATGATGGATTATTAATGCTGGCATAGCAGGGAGTCTCCAGGGCCCCCTTCCAGCCTGTAGCTGTATCTGATGTGCCCATGCTACACCATTTGTTAAATATTTTGAATATTACCTTTGCTTGTAACTAGTTTATATGTTAGCATAACAGATGCTTTATAGAATTAATTTGCCGTCAAAAAAAACATTTATTAATAAACACTGACTTTATGAACCAGTTCTAATTATACTTATAAAGATAATTCTGTCAGAAGAGGCTGGGTTGTGTTATGTAACAGGTGACCCTCATATCTCAGTGGCTTACCGCTACAGACATTTCTCTTTCACACCACATGGCCACTGCAAGTCAACTACAGCCCTGTTCCATGTCACCTTCATCTCAAGCCCCAGCTTGCCAGAAGCAGCCTCTTTCTGCAACACCGTGAGTCTCAAAGCAGAGGGAAAAGAGAAAGAGAGGACCACAAGCTGGATTTTAAAACTTCTGTTTGGAAGAGACACACATCACTTCTGCTCACAGTTTTTTGGCCAGCACCAGAAACATGGCCAAGCCTGACACATAGGAAGAAAGAAGTATAATCCTTCCCCTGGGAACTGACAGGGGGTCTTTTTGAATCGTAATGTAATCTACCCCAGGGCAACAATAGTATTAGAATATACAACCTCAATTATCTGGAGCACAAAGCCGAGTGCAAGTTTATGTGCTGAAGAGTGTAAACAGTAACATTCCCAGTTAGTATAAGAAGAATCAATGACACATTTTTTGTAATCATGTCTGAACCTTGGGCTTTCTGTTTTCCTTTGTACACAACAGCTTCTACCACTGGGCTGCAACATTATTAACGTTCGCAGTGATGAATATGGGATTATTCCAGACTCCCTCAAAGAAATACTTTCTAAATGGAAACCAGAAGATGCAAAGAACCCTAAGAAAAATACCCCCAAATTTCTTTATACTGTCCCAAATGGCAACAACCCTACTGGAAACTCATTAACAAGTGATCACAAAAAAGGAAATTTACGAGGTATTTTAAAAGAATGTGTTATGCAGCTACATTTTTGTTTCTTTTTGACTTTTTAGAATAGTACTGTGCAAGTTCCCTTTCTTAACAAAAGGGAGCCAGCTATGCCAAGGGTACCTGACTACAATGCCTAAGCTTTCCACCATAAACATTTTTTTTAAATATCAAACAAATATGGAGCTATACAGAAATCTTTCAAAAATAAGAGAAATGTGACTTTTTGTAAAGTCTTTCGCATACCTGACTGTGCTCCCTAGCCTTTCACTACAAATAGCTTTTTAAAATAAGTACCAAACTCATGTTAAAATATATAGAATTTAATTATGTGCAGTAGAATCACATATATATGAGTAAAAGGAAATGTTTAAAATCTTGTATATATGAGTATACATATATATATATATGTGTGTGTGTATAAATATAAAATCCTCACTTAACATTGCAACTTTAGCCAAAACAACATATAACAAAGCCAGTTTTATCATAAGCTAATTGAGATAAACAAGAGTTCAATTCCTACAGCATCTCATCAACATTATAACGAAACGATATTATTCAAGAACACAGAGTCATGCACCACTGAATGACAGACACGCTCTGAGAATGTGTTATTAGGCAATTTCACAGTTGTGTAAACATCATAGAGTGCACTTACACAAACCTAGATGGTACAGGCCATATGACGTAGCCTACAGCTCTTGGGCTGCAAACCTGTACAGCATGTTACTATACAAACAACATGAGGTTAAATCAAACACAAGAGAAAATGACGCGACCAAGAGACAAGGTAAACACGAGATGCATGAGTCTGCTGCTGCCGTAACACTACATTACTGTTTATACAGCCAGCCTTTCTTTATAAATAGAAAGAGTACACTCTAAAATACACTACAGTATATTAAATACATAAACCAGTAACAGTCATCTATTACCATTATCTAGTATTACATACTGTCCATAATTTTATGTGCTATACTTTTATACAACTGAAAGTTCAATAGGTTTGTTTACACCATCATCACCACAAACACGTGAGTAATGCATTGTGCTACGATGTTCTGATGGCCACCACGTCTCTAGGTGATAGGATATTTTTTCCATATTTTATTCATTTTTTTATTGTTTGCTTTTCAGTTGCAGTTGACTTTTAATATTGCATTGTTTCAGGTGTGCGGCATATTGTATTCTCAGCTCCATTATAATCTGATGGGACTACTGTTGTATATGCAGTCCATCATTGACAGAAATGTCATTATGTGGTGCATGACTGCATATACTGAAATACTGCCTTATTCCTGTTTGTCACAAACCTCTGGTCTCTGTCCTGAGCTGCACTTCTTATTTACACACTCCCTAGACAGTGTCATCTGGTTCTATGGCTGCAATTCTGTTCTATAATGAAATATCTCTCCCCTGAACTCCAGACTTCTGCTTCCAACTTTAATACTCCACTTCTGTATCCAACATCCAACATAAATTTCTAATAGGCATTTCAAACCTAGCATGGCCACATAGAACTCTTGATTTTGTCCAGCCACACCCAAACTTCCAATTCGTAGACCCTCACATTCTCCATCTCCGTAAATTGTGCCAGCATGAACAACTACCTTTTATTCCTCTCTTTCTCTTTTCTCTTCACCTCTGCCCCTACACCCAATCCATTCTGTTGGGTTTACCAACAAATTATTCAAATCCATCCATTTCTCTCCTCTACCATTTCTATCACCACCTACTCAGATACCAGCTTCCTTCCCTTGCTGTCTACTAGGACGGTTTCCCCACCAGACCCCTGTTGCACTCCTCTCTTGGTCTCTGACCATTCTTCATTCAGCAGCCATTCATGTCCTCCCCCTGCTGAAATGTAAATGGAAAGCCAGTCTCACTGCCCTCTGTTTACAATCTTCCAGGGGCTTCCCTCTGTAGTTAAAATAAAATACCTGTTCCTTCATCTGCCTTGCAAAGCTGTCCTGGTCAGTTATTCTCAGGCCTCTTATCAACCTTCTTGCTGTAGCCCATTTGCTGCAGTCACACTGTCCTTTCTAACCTTTAAAAGGGCCAAGTTCTTTTTTTACCCAAAGGCCTTTGCTCTTGCTCATCTCTCAGTCTAGAAGCTTCTTCCCTGATATTTCCACAACTGGCTCCTTCCTGTCATTCTGAGCACCCTGTATAGTGTCCTGCATACCCTGAAAGTCCCCCATCTAATATTTCTTCATTATCCATTGGCTTATGTATATTTAATTTTTTCCCACTAGAATGTAGGTTCCATGAGAATGAGAGCTTCTAGTGCCTTGGATTTCAGTTTCCTTATCAGTAAAATAGAAATAATCACCTGCCTAATAAGGTTATTATAATATTAAATTAGCTAAAATATTTTAATATATGGCAATAATTTCTGGCACTTAGCAAGTACAATATAAATTTATTTTTATTGTTATTAACATCTATTTTAAATCACTAACTTATAAAACTTAGCCGGTTATATTTTCTTGTGGTGGGAAAAAACCCTATTTTAGAGGATAAAGCGTGACATTTGTTATTGTCTTATCTCTTTTAGCTTCTGGTAGCACAGCTCTTATACCAATGGGGAGAAGAGGGCTTTCTGGCTCATGTAGACAGGTATTGTATGTTAGGTTCCATACTTTACATATAAATGGACTTTGCTTTATTAATTTTCATTTTTTAATTATTCCGCAATAAAGGAAAAAATATAATGGTAAGAAGTTTACCACCAGACAGGTCAAATAAATATGCTCTATTCCCTTATCAAGCATTCCACATTTTTATCAAGACAGAAAACAAATTCTTATAGACGGGAGTCCAGAGCCTTTTAGCTTCTGCAGTAAAGGTACTAAACACAACCTTTTTATTTTCTTCTTCTTCTAGTGTTGTTGATTTCTATAGGAACCAGAAGGATGCATTATTGGCAGCTGCAGAGAAGTGGTTAAGTGGTGAGTGGGACATATATTCCATCCCGTGATAAACAGTGGCACCTATTTCAATGAGTGATAAAACGGCATAGTATTGTTAATAATCCTGTGGGCAAAGAAACAAGAGTGCAAGAGTATTCTTGTCAATAAAATATTACCCTATAAATAATCTCAGAAGTAACAGTCTGCAAGCTCTGGCACATTTCTACCTATATCTTTTTTACCTGTCTGTTGCAAAGAATTTGTGGTTTAAAAAAAAAAAAAGACCAATTAGTCTAATAATCAACCAGCAATAAGTTACTTAAAGCTAAATAACATCTCTACTCGAAAGGTTTTAGAGTTATTTCAAAATTTTTCTCTAAATAGAAGAGGAATTGTGAAACAATCAAATATACTTCTTTTCTAGCTAGAGTATATAAAGACAAAAGAGTACAATCTACAGATGATTTCTCTAACAAATGATTTGCCTTTAAATCACTAACATTATTTAATATTATCTATTGCTAATTTGATTGCAGGATGGTTTAGATTTAATTTCTATTTAAAAAAGAAAGTAAAGTGAATTACATGGCTTTAATTATATCATTAAAATGCCTTTGATATTAATAATAGTAAATAAACAAACAAACAAAAAGATTCCTTATTTCTGCCATATCTTGTTCTCTATGAAGTCTCAGTAAAAATAGAATTATCTTATGCTAAGAGTACTATTCTACCATTTACAATGGAATTGAAGAAAAGGTTTTAATTAACAGTAACTTTAAAGAAATATATATAATTAAAACCAAAATAATTACCTTTCCTTCCTGATGTTTCTATCTTGAGACTCAATGAAGCATAAAGCCTACAAATGCACCTGGAATTCCTGGATTTTAAGTACTTCTTTTCATAATTAATTACATGCTAATAAAAACTAATCTATTGGACTTCTAAATTGTTACATAAATGATAGGATTTATTGGAACACCGGAAGAATCTAGAAAGAGTTGAAGAATCCTCTTCTAACACTTCAAGAGTCATATTTGGCTTCAGTTTGTTTCTGTCTCAGGGAAATAGGCATAGGCAGTATATTTCTTGCCCAACCCTAAGACTGACTGAAATTGTAAATAATATACACTGGGCTCCTTGCCTCCCTTTCAGTCACACCTTCACTCTTACTTTTTGAAATAAACTCAGAACATCAATTTTCAGAACTTATAAAATTATGTATTTTTAAATGCCATCAGTAAAGAACCTTTTTGGAAATACTAGCTAATAGTTACTGCAATTATGTCATTAAACAATGTATTGGATATCATCAAAAGTAGCTTCAGGAGATATTTATTCCCTTCTTTTGTTTATAGGTTTGGCAGAGTGGCATGTTCCTACTGCTGGGATGTTCATATGGATTCAAATTAAGGGCATTTATGATGTAAAAAAACTGATTAAAGAAAAGGCCATTAAGAAAGAGGTAAAAAGGGCTGGGGGGGGAGTTATACTTTTTCTTTAAAGTAATTTCTTACTAAAATAAAAATGGAGAGACATATTTATCATTGCCCACCACCTCAACTCATAATCTTTTAATATCAGATGTGTTATCTCATTATTAAAATCATAATAGATTTTTAGGTTACATAACCATTCTTCTCATCTAAATTAATGGAAACACTGCCATTAGTCTGAGCTACCGGTTAGTTTAGTAGCTAAGAGCACTCTCTGGAGTGACATTCCTTGGGTTTGAATCTCAGCTCCATCCTTTACTGGAAATGTGGCTTTGGGTAAGTTATTCCTCTCTGAGTTTTACCTGTAAAATAGAAGTAACGAGAATCCCTCCCTCATAAAGTTGCCATGATAATTAAATAAGTTAATATTGGTAAAGCGTTTAGACTACTACTTGGCATATAGTAAATGCTCAATAAGTATTAACCATTACTATTTAAAATAGAGGGTTTCCTGCCCCATCCGATAATGAAAGTAAAGCATATTTATGGTAGCAAACGTGAAACTTAACAAAAATATAATGAAAAGTTTTTTAATAGCCCATAATTAAACCTCCCAGATCTTATGACCGTTTGTGGTGTTCATTCTTGAAAAGTTTGCATATAGCTGGTATTTTGGCTGTGCGACTATTTTTTATGGTTAAAATTACACAGAAATGTTTTCAATTCAAATTAACCCATGAGAATTTCTTCTATTTTTTCTTCCTATTATATTTCAATCATAAGCTAATTATATTTTGTTCAGGGGCATTGATTAAGCTGAGAAATCTAAATATATTTCTATATAGTTTTCCAAATTACCAAATAAATAAATTAATTCTTTCTCCATTAATTAATTATTTTATCATGCTTGTCAGTCTTTTTGCAAACAAGAAGATCTAGTTCTAGCATCATTTTTTTCCTGAGGCAATATGTACAAAAGAACAGGTTGTGTTGATGTTGGCAGAGTACTCCGCTGGTGTCTAAGAGAGGAAGCTACCGAAAGGCTAGAACTGGAAATTGACCGGCTGGACTCCAGTGCCAGGTCCACTTGCTTAGGAAAGTCATTCATCTTCTCTAACCATCTCACTAGAGGGCAGGACTCATGCTTTATGAATTGTTCTGATCCTAGTAACAGCACACGTTAGGTACTTAATAAATACTAAACTGATTTATTTCAAAGAAATATATTTTAGCATAATAATCAAGTTTATATTTTCTTTGCTTTTCTATCAATGCCATTGTCTTAAGTACATTTGATCATTGGCTATTTGTATGTATCTCTGAGCTATGTGCTAAGGATACAGACTATGTATCATTATTTAATTGCAGTTTTTTCAGTCCTCATCCTTTATTCCATATATCCTGTTGCATGTATCTTAACTTTTCTAAATAATCTCCAACTTTATCACCATTGCCTTAGCCTAGATTTTGATCATCTTGCAAAGAAATTATTACCACACCCTCCTTCTCTTACAGCAACTTGCTTTTAGCACATGCCAAAACTTTACTATTTAAGAGAACTGATTTTCATTTTATTGTTAATCAGGATGCAAAATCCCATCCTCTGCCTTGAAATCTTTTCCCCAGAGTTCCCCAAATCAATTCACTCCCAACTCATTTTACTTTAGTAGACAGTGCCCAGATTTATACCATGTAACAAGCAATTTACTTAATACTTTTGAACATCATGATCATACTACATAACAACCTCAAAAACTTAACACAATCGAAATTTATTTCTGACTCACATAACATTTTCAAAGATATGATCTGCAGGCAGCTCTGCTCCAAATGGTCATTCAGAGACCCTGGTTCCTTCCATCTCCTTGCTCTTCAGTCTTCAATGCATAGGTTTCACAAATGGCTACAGCATGAAAAGAGCATGGTGAATCACACGGGGGAGAATTTTATGAGTCAGGCCTATGAGCACACACGACTTCATATCCATTGGCTAGGGTTCAGTCATATGTCCACATATAACTAGAAAGGGGCTGGGGAATAGAATATATGTGTATGCCCAGGAAGCAGAGGGAATGTACTTTGCTAGAGCGAGCTATCTGCCACAGTGGTCATCAAGAATCGCAGTGGTTCTCACCACTGTTCTTGACACGCTAAGCATTGTTATTCCTTTGCTTTATGTATCAAATTTTGTACCGTCTTTCAGTTCGTTGAGGGGGTCAATTTTCTTCCCATCTCAGGGTCTTTACACTCTGTATCTTCCTACTAAAATACTCTTCCCCAACTTTTTGCTTAGCCAACACCTACCTATCTTTCAGGTCCCAGCTTAAAAGTCACTTCCAAATTTAATAACTAAAAAATGTTATCTCATCATTTTAATTTACATTACTTTTCTAGTTAGGTTAAGTATGTATCCATATTTATTACCATTTCTATTTATATTTCTTTTGTAATCTACCCTTTACCCATTAAAGCTACAATTTTAGTGTTTTTCTTCTTAGTTTCTGTGAATTCTTTACATGTGGAAAAGAGGTAGCATTTGCCATAATTATTGTAAACATTTTTCCAGTTTCTGTGCTTTTGGTTTTATTTATTATATGTCATACAGAATTTTTATATAAATTTATTTTTCTCTTGTGATTTCTTTAATTGCTTTTAGTTATAAAAAGTCTTTCCTCATTCTGAGATTGGATTTACCTATATTTTCTTTCAGTTTTTCTTTAATGGTATGTCACTTATTTTCCATAAACTCAGATAATAATGGTTCCTGGAAATGATTTCTACATCGATAGCTCAGCTCCCAGCCCTTACTTTAGAGCATCCTTCTCCTTGGCTTCTCCAGAACAAATGGATGTGGTAAATACAATATTCTCTTTAGAGTAACACTAGCTATAAATTCTATTTTTTGGTATAGGCACTCATTTTGTGAGTTACAATATGATTTACTATCTTCTTGAGTTTCTGCAAAACAGGTATTAGTTGAAGTCATGAATTACCATTAAAAGACACATTTGACTTTTTTGCTAGACTTCTATAGACAAATGAAGAGACCGAGTTGGAGTTATAATTTGTTGTTTTCATGAGTAGTTTTCAGACCTACTAAACAGTATTGGTTGATTACCAATATGTTATAAAGAAAAGCTCTTTACTTCCTTCATAGAATTAACATAAACCAAAAGTACAATCTTATGTAGGCTCAATCTCTTTCACTGAGGAAAAAGCATATCAGCAGGGTGTCAAATAGAATAATATTTTCAAATTAATCACAAAGTTTAGCTTTAACCAAATAATGCAACCAAGGAAACAAGTTCCTAAGGAATGTGTGTCTGAGAATCCAAAAGATCTATATAAATTTCTGCTGTCATTAACCTTAAGAAGAGTTATATTTATCCTTGTGGATGTATTGGTTCTTTATGTGTTCTTTATTTACTTGCTTTCTCATGTAATTAAATATGCTTTTCATAAGCTATCTCTGCTTTTATATAAGGATGGAGTTGAGCAATTAAAACTATATAGAATGTATATGCAAGTGAGAGATTATATGAAAAAATAAAATCATGTTTGGTGTGGAAAAAAGAAAATTATGACCTTGAGAGCTATAAGAACAACAAAAAAATCCTGAGAATCAAATATGCAAAATATATGTATAATCCACTTGTACCTTTTGATAAATTTTCAACTTGCAAAAAATTATTTTTGTCCTGGATTTTACTTTAAAGAACCCTGTACTTGCTTTATAATTTTCCATAAATTTTCTTTGAAACTAACATTTTACAGTAAATTATTTTGAAAATGTAAGAAAATAAAGTTCAAAATGGTATATAATGTGAACTTTTTCAACTTTTTAGGAAAATTTAATGAAAGCTTGTTGCAAAAATTATTAGAATTTGACCATTATCAATGATTTTCAATAAGAATACCACGAACATTGTTATGTCATAGAAATCCCTGTAAAATAAAGTTCTGAAACTCACTAAACATACCTAAAAGCATAAGACCTATTAATTATAAGTATGAAGGAGAGATTGGGACTTAGAAAATTTTACTACATTGCATTTTCATAATACTGCATAATTTACAAAAACACATTCTTACCAGTTATGTAATTTAAATCTCTACACCACTTTAAGGTACTTAGGATATACTTTTTAAATTATTTTCTTTCCCACCTCTTAAGAAGTTTATTTTCCCCATCGGATCACCAAAGTAATATATGCTTATTTTAAATTTTTAAAACAATTCAGGAAATATAAGGAATAAAGTAAAAGCCACTTACTGTCTCACCCCCTAGTGATATTTGCTGTCAGCATTTATCACTCATCCTTTTAGATGTTTTTCTGTACATATAAATGTAACAGGTAAAAGAATAGGACCTCATTATGGTAGTGTATCATAAGTATCCTGTATTTAGTTTTCTATTCCTGTGTAACAAATTACCACGGTGTCCTAAGATCCAGTAGTTGTATAGCTATAAGTTCCTTTAAGAAATTAGGAAATTTATGTGTCATTTGTGACAAACTTTGTGTATATAAACATCTGTATCATAGTTATTATTGTCCTGGCATCTGGATGAGATGTTACATCTCCCAGGAGTTAAAGTTCTTGAGCAAAAATCTCACCTCAGAGCTCAAATCACCTGGCTCAAAGCTCAAATCCCTTTTTCAAAGGTAACTCTGGTGGTTATTTAGGAGAAAATTCGAGAGATGCAGAGCCTGGAAGAGGGCTGAGATGAGGAAACTGAGAAGAAAACATAAATTAGAGAGCTTAATAAAAGTAAAAATAAAATTAGTAGTTTTCGACAATAACTAAAATTGTTTAGCCATACACTATATAAATGAGTGTCTTGTTTTTGTTAAGTCACCAACATAGAATAGTTGATTTATATGTTCATTCATAATCCTCAGCTTTCAAGCAGGAGATTGCCTCTAACTACAATTTATAGGGCTCTTTCTTCCAAGAAAAACAGAGTGAGAGAAAGGTAGAGAAAGAACACAGGCAATGATTAGGCTGTCCCTTATTACTCAGTGTGCATTTTTTGTCCAGCGAGATGACCTTTCCCTCATACTTTAAAGAACTAGGAAACTGGACCCTTGATGTCATTGCCATTGAGAATTTTTTCAGCCTTTTGAGAAAGCTATTAACAAACAATAAAATGTTTATACTCTACAACGTGATGTATGAGATACTGTGGATTGACTCACTTGGCTTAAATCTAATTTCCTTCCTGTTTCTTTGAGCACCGTAAAAGTAAAATACTACATTTCCAGATGCCCCTGCAGCTACAGGTCTGGGTATGATTTAAGTCTGTCATTCAGATGTCTGGATTCAGAACTAAGCTAAGAGGGGAACAAGGTAAGATGCAAGGCATCCATTTGCTGGCATAGCTAAGGCAGCATGATTTTATAATAAGCAGTTTCTAGGTTTGGTGGTTTCTGCTTCTGCCAAAATGAAATTCTGGGGTTAAATGGTTCCTGGAAGCTCTGTCTACTTTCTCAGCCTTTCTAACTATTTTGGAAAGCACAGACTATATGAAGTGAAACAAATATATATAAAATGGAATGAAAAATCAGGGTTTGAGTATACATATACTTTAATTACAACTCTAAATGCTAAGAACAAATCTATCAAAAAGGTGAAAATTGGGTAATTTTTTTCATTTTCAAAATATTCTTTAACATGGCCCTTTACTTTTACAATTTAAAAATAATTTTGAATACCTTAAGAAAACAAGTTACACTTCTTTCAGTTTGATAAGCAGAGATTCTTAAAGGCAATGGTAAAAAATATAATTCAGGATGGCACAAGGGTGTAAATACCATGTAATGGAAAATCAAATTGGAAGTCACGTCTGTACAGCCAGAGTCAATTTGAACCTGGCCAAAAAACACATAGGTTTAATTTTCTATTGTTAGTCTACGTAGCTTCTTTATAGCAGCCATAGTGTCACCATCCATGGTCCCAAATGAACTGAAGCAGCTGGAGCATCTCGTCCTGGTGGTTTTCAATATGTCTATTTCGAGTTGGCTAGAACAGTCATCATTTAGCATGGTTCTCTTTTTATTTAAATTTGAATATTTATTTGTCCACTTTAGGAATTTTCTCTCCTCTACGTATGAAAGTCTTTAATGCTTCCCAATAATACTCTTACAGCATGGTTTATCTTCAGATTCCTTTTTAAAAGAATGTTAAATTAATTCTTCATTGGGTGATAGTTATTAACTTTATCAAAAGTAAACTTAATTAAAATTTTCAGAGACTAAAAACCTTAATGAAAATCAAATATTGACTAAACGTCTAATTTTAACTGGTGATATGTGTTTATTAAGATTTTAGTTTTCCTGAAATCAAGAACTATAAGTCCTTCCTGTGAAACCCACTGGCAATTAAAAGAATGTCATTTTTTAAATGTGTATATTGCATACGTGTGCACTGTATGCCTGCCTTTACATTTACTCTACTTTTAAGCTTTGGGATTTCAATTTTCATATATTAGTTTTATTCATTCAGTCAGCAAATATTTATTGAGTGCCTACTATTCTAGGCACTCAACATATAGAACAAAATTAATTCTTACATTCGAGGCAAGAGTTGGTAAAGAAAGACAGACAGTAAGAATTATTAATTAAAGTATATTATGCAGTGATAGTGCTACAAAGAAAATAATAAGGATACAGGGATTGATAATGATAAAGCAGGGTTACTATTTCTAATACAGTTCTCAGAGAGGTTACCCAAAATGGGTGACATTTGAGTAGAGAGCAGAATCAGTGACCGAATAGGCTGTGTGTATTCTCTCTATAAAGCACTCGATGCAGAGTGAATTTGAAGTGCAAAGGCCCTGAGGAAAGACCACATTTGGCCTATTTTAGGAACTATGAAGAGTTCAGAGTAGCTGAAGAGTCCACAGAGGTGCACAAGTCTGTTCAGCTGCCGTAACAAAGCACCACAAGCTGGGTGACCTAAGCAACAGAAATTTATTTTCCCACAGTTCTGGAGGCTGAAAGTCCAAGATCCAGGTGACAACAAAATTGATTTCTTCTACAGCCTCTTGGCTCATAATGCTTGTGTTCTCCTTGAATCTTCACAGGTCTTCCCTGGCTGTGGCCCAATTTCTTCTTATAAGGACACCAGTCACACCAGTAATAGGGGATTATGGCCCACCCTAACAATCTCATTTTAATTTAATTACCCCTTTAAAGACCCTATCTCCAAACACAGTCACATTTTGAGGAGGGGAGTAGAACTTCAACATATGAATTCAGAAGCAGGGATAACAATTCAGCCCACAAGAAAAAGAAAGTGGTAAAAGATAAAAAGCCCAGAGATAAGGGTGAAGAGTGGTCAGACCAGGTAGGGCCTTGGGAGCCATGCATGCCTTTTAATTATTCTATGGAAATGGAAAGCCATTGGAGGATTTTTAAAAAGAACAGAATGAGCCAGCTTAGAATTCAAAAGGGTCACTCTGACCCCAGCACGGAAAATGGATCAGAATGGAGCAAGGGTAAAAGCTAGGAGACCACATAGGAATTTGGGAACAGGACCTTCTATTTGGATTAGAATGATCAAGAAGGAACTCTCTGATGACATTTAAGGCAAGATTCAAATAAAGTAAGGGGCAATTAATGAAGATATCTAAGGAAAGAGAGAAGCAAAATAATTTTTTCATAAAAACTGAATATGAAGAGGCTGCTTTATGAATTTAAGGTGAAATAAATACAACATGATTCCTACTCTCATATAATTTGAATATGTAACTCTTTTTATTTCTCTTATTAGCTTGACTTGATTAAGTTCCTTTTCTTTCCTATTCCTGTTTACAGATTTTTTAATTCCCATTTTATTTCATGTACTTTTTATAAACTTTTATGTCTTTTTTGGCGGAGAAGGGGAGGCTTAGAATTTATAACTGAAACTGGAAATTTAAATACTAACCCGAAAATGCTTATAATTTTAGTAACATTTAGTATTTAAATAGTGAGATTGCCTAGATACCAAAATAATGTGTTCATTATAGTTATTGAAAAATCAATCAAAATTAGAAATTAATGGAGCTCTTAATTCTTTTACACTTAAGGAAGAAACTAAGAGAAAATAAAAACATTTCTTATTACACTTCAGAAGTATTGGAAACTGATTTGAATGTTCAGATCTTTTGAAGCCCTCCACACTTGAGGCATTGCAACTATCCACCAGCCTTAGTTCACAAAGATTTGCCACAGGGTCTTCTTTTCCAAGTCTCTTGGAACCCCCATCTGAAGCATCTCAGGAAGGAAGCAACAAAATAGCAAGGAACCTGCAATTACCTAGACACCTAAACTACCACCCTTCCAGCAATGCAAGACATAGCAAAACTTTAAGATAGACGAGCGGGGTGAGGCGGGAGGGGAAACAGATCCACGCATATTTGATCTCGCGACTTTAGTTCCGACAATTTTACAGAAAGAAGAGGCTTCAGCTCTAATGTTGTTCTGACAAGGAGATATAAAGACGGCAAGCTGCAAGAATTAATAATAGAAGGACATTACTTGTAGATGGAGGAGCACAGAAGCTTTGTATAATAGGTGACATTCTATCTGGGCCTTGGAGAAAAGGTAGCAGGTAGATATGAAGAAATTACAGAGTATGAGCGGCAAGACGAAGGCATGGATGTGGGAGAGTGTGGCAGGTATAAGGAGGTTATCTTTTAGAAAATATACCATACATGATGCATTTTATGTAAATGATCACACTGATTTCCACCCAGAACCCCATGAGCTGAGGGCTCAGAATTGACCAATTGGATTACGCAAAGCAGAGGTCTTTGGTGACTTCAATAAAAGCAGTCTTGTGAAGTAGCACGGGGTTGAAAAACTGATTAGAGTGGGTTTAAAAGAGAAGGGGAAGAAAACTGCACTCAGCTGCGTTCACGGAGAAATACCTGGCGACATACATGAAAATGTGAACAAGCAAGAGCTCTGGGTAATGAAAGTACAGGTGATGTCTTGTCCCCTTTATCTTTTTATTGATTACCTGAAATGAATATGCACTTTCTATAATAAAAATAAAATTATTATCAACATCCCTCTCAATGCTTTGACCACTGACCTGCCCAGGCCTGAGGCTGACTCTGAGTTCCAAAGGGCTAAGAAGCAGAAAATTCTCGGGTATCAGTTCAGTTCCCAGATATTGCTCCACCTGCTCCTTATTCCCAAAAATACCAAATGAGTCCATCTATCTGCTGTTCGTGAACTTCAATTACTGAGCATTTTGAAATTAAATGGTACCCTGACAACTTGAAAATTCTTTTCAATAATTAAAACAAATGTTTATGGAACACTTTCCATGTAGCAAGAGCTTGCCAAATGCTATATTTTAAAAAATGAATATGCTTGCCAAACGCTTAATTTACGCCATGAACACCACTTATTCAGGATAGCCAGAGACACAGCCAGCAGACACAGCCATCAACTCTATTAAGAAGACAAATGTGAGAAATTTCAGTACTTGAAGCTCATAAGACCTAAAAAGGTAAAAAAAGAATCCTTGGGAAATTCGTATGTGATATTATAGAATAGCCAGGAAAAGCACCTTGTTGCTGGGATTAAAACAGTTAAGAGGTTTTCATAAACTACTTCAGGAGAGGGACCCTTTTCCTGATCTTATATTCCTGGAGCCTCTCCTGATAGTTCCATATAATTATGGTTAGCACTTAATTAACAGTTATTGAACTATTACCTCTCTTGCTCATCTTTACTGAAATAGTCATGATGATTATCCCCTTTTCCCAGCAAATATAAAGTTAGGTTTAATGAATACACACTAATGAACATATGAGTAAAGCTGGAGGAGGTTCAAGTGCTTGGAGGACCTACGGGGGCATTTCTCTCCAGCCTCCAGACGATTTGTCATGTTAGGTTGTGCTAAACTTTTAGTCCCCGAGATTGTAAAGTCTGTCAAGTACTGAAGAAGGTCTTCAAGGTACAAAAGAGAAGAAAACTAGGATTAAAAAAAAATGGATTAGGCAATATAGATTAGGTGAAAAGTCATATTGTCATATCTTGGTGAATCTTATAAGGTTAATGAATAACAATAATAAGGCTACATGATTTTCATGTGTTACCTAATTTAATGCTCAAAAAATCTGGAAGCAGGTTTATTAGCCCTGTTTTTTTTTTTATAAATGAGGAACTGATGTTCCGGGAGGGCCTGAGTAATGGATGACCCCAGGGTGGGGCTCGGGGCCAGCCAGCGTGGGAGAGAGTGCACTCCTGGAAGGGCACAAGGCAGCATTACCAGTATATGCAGCAGTGGTCAGAGGAAGAAGAGGCAGAGGAGTACAACATGGCAGGGAGTTTAGCAACACACAGGGACCTCTCACCTGCAGTCAGATTCTTGGCTCACAATTACTCAAGAGAAAGAAGCCTGAATTGAACTCGGACTCATCAAAGACTTAGAAGTATATGGTCATAGATTTGTTATCGAAAGTCATCCAGAGGGAAGAATAAAAATGAAAGGTTCGTGGGAACGACCATCATTAGAACATCTGAGCTTCAATAATCTGTGATAACCTAGGGAATCACAAGACTTCAAATTGTATAACCTTCCTATACTGTAATAAAAAATGCCAAGTTTATTTCAAATGTGAACTAAAGTAACAAATCTTGACCAGAAGGTGGCAGGCTTGCCTCGTGATGATTTCTTTAAAAAGCTTGCAAAAGCATTACAGTAAATTTTGATTCTGAGTGATATTCTAAAAATATAAATGTATCTCATATTTAGCATAAATTATGAACACAATATAATTTAATCATACTATGGCCTGGAGTTTCATCATAGCACACTGCAGTAAGGTGACATTCATGTCGGCCTCTTCTTACTGTCACTTTGTTGTTCTGCTGTAAGCTGATCCCTCCATGCCAGGAGACATGAGTCAGGGTAAGACTATTACCTTGAATGATGACACTGTGTTCTAGATAAATGCTTTTTGGAAACATACTGTCTTATTCAGGCAGGCTGATATTGTAATAAAATACCATAGGCTGAGTGGCTTAAACAACAGACATTTATTTCTCGTTATTCTGGTGGCTGGGAAGTCTGAGATCAGGATGCCAGCATAGTCAGGGTCTGATGAGATCCCTCTGCCTTCTCACTGTATCCTCACATGGTGGGGAGAGGGGGAGGGGGAAGGTAAGGGAGAGAGAGAGAGAAGGAGCGAGATCCTCTCATATCTCTTCTTATAAAGGCACGAATCCCGTCATGAGGGCTCATGACCTAATCATGTCTCACCTCTCACCTCCTAATACCATCACATTGGTGGTTAGAGCTTCAACATGTCAATTTTAGAAGGACACAACTCAGTTCATAGCATATATACAGAATTTATCCAGTTCTGCCTGTTTTCCAAGGTCATCTTCCCACATAAATTATTCATGTATGCACAGTTGGCATACCAGCCCAGCAGGACTCAAACCAATGAATTTTCTGTCTGCATTTCTGGCTAAGATGGTGCTATACTTGTCACCTCAAAAGTGATGATATGTTGTATACATTTCCGTATGTAGCTTTACAGTGAACATTCATACACTGTGTACTTAGCACTTTCACCAGATCACAAACACTTAGGGGAAGGTCCACTTCACCCATTTCGTAAATGAAGAACAACTCACATGGCAGGAGCACACAGAGGGGAGGAGAGAAGCGCCCATGGCAGGCCAGCCAGAGGACACTGGCAGGACGTGCACTGTGTAGAGGACTCTTACTCCTGAGTAATTCAGCATGTGGAGGCCCGGCTACTCTGCCATCATGGAAACCCAGGCCTATTGGATGACGGTTCATTACATTCCACTTCTGTATGGAGATATTAAGTGTAATCAAATGAGAGGAGCACACAAATCCATGGATCTCATGGAATCCATGCTCTCTACCATCCAGTTTTTACAATATGGCAAGTATCAGTGCTCTTGTGAGCCCTTGCAAATCATTCTGTAACTGAAGCTCTCTATAGTACTGTCAGGAATAAATCTCATTGCTAAACTAAGCCAGCATGGCTACTGCTATTTGGAGCTTAAACTTAAGTCAGCATTTCTGACATCTAAACCATCAAGTTGTTTCAGGACAAATCTTGCATGGGCTTTGATCGTCCAGGTTCCTAAAGCAGGTTGCAAACAAGGCTCTGGATGGCACTTACGGTAGCGAGGGTGTCACTAAAGGAAAAGCTGAGAACTGTACAGTACACGCACACGGATGGAACAGAAATACTACACCTTCCATGCAAAACCATTATTATTGATGAACTTCAGACATATAATCAACGTTAGATGACCCATCAGATTTAATATTTTTTCTAATAATGGTGACAAATGCACTAATTCACTAATAATAGTGATAAGTGCACTAGTTCACTATGCTTTATGCAATCTCCCTTGTAACTGCCTTAAAACAGAGTCTTCTTAAAACCAGAACAAAGTGAGAGTAAATTCTAAACATAAATGATATCTTGGTTTTACTGTCTCTCTGTAGTATATTGTGATCGGAGAGCAGGGACTAACTGGCCAGGCCTTTATCAAGCAGTTCAAACTGTATCAAAACCTCTGTGCCAACACTGCTCCAAAATGGGTACAGCATGGAGCTCCAGCAACTCTCAAATAATTTAATTGAATTAAAGAATTGCCATGGACTTCCAGTTTCCCTTCACATCATAAAACAAAAACAAAAACAAACAAAAAAACCTATTTATAAGACAAAAGCAGTAGAGTCTCTGACTTGAATGAACCCTGATGACGTACATAAGATACAGAAAATGTGACTCCTTATTAAGTTGAATTCTCACAATGATATGTGTTAAAGTTATAATGGTTTAATATTAAAACAGAATGAAGTGAATCCTGCAGGCAAGTAGGAATCCTTACATGTCTCTCAGTAGCTTCCATTCACCCGGGAACTTAATAGATATCTTCAAGACAGATGGATATGCCTGCCTAGACATTTGTATAGACTCTCCCTTCATTCCTCCCTTTAGAAATAGATTATATACTCACAGGCATGTTAAATTTTATGGCCAATGTAAGGGATTTCCTAGACTAATTTTTATGATATACTAATTTTAGAACCCAACCCTACATGAGAAGCCACCTCCCAAATACCAACTTGCTTCCAGCCAAATAATCATCCTTTTTTTTTTTTTCAGGTAAACCACTATTCAAAATGAAGTCATTCCCTTTCTTCTATATACTGCCTTTCCTAATGCAGACTAGTTTATCTGAAAACTATATAAATCACTATTAAGTTCATATTTTATTCAACAGGCATTTAGTATCTATTATGCGTAGGGTAATACCCTGGATGCAGAGGCTATAAGAGCATAAGACATGGTCTCTATCCATTTTAACTAGTTTGGGAAAACAGACAATGTATGTAAAAGGGAGTTTGCATGATGAGACCATTTTAATACACCCGATAAAAATAAAATCATGTCATTTGGGGCTTAGTGGAATTCTTTAGACTGATTAAAAATGTAAAATTTATTATATTTTTATTGTTCCTGGTATTTATTCTTGCTATAATCCTGTCACTGAAAATTCATTTGTCGTGCTTAATGTTTTTATTAATCTTCCACCATAAATAACTCATGGGATAAGAGTTACTCTCCAATTTATTTTATAGCTTAAAAAAAAATCATCTTAGTTCTTTTGTAAATGAACTGTCACAACGAATTATGCAATGCTCCTAAATGGTTAGACAAATCTGACATGTTCATTTTATGATAAATTAAAATGTATGCATTAGACTTGATTTTCCCACTGATTTTCAATATTAGTTTCACTGGTCCAAAATATTACATCTGATGCATTCTAAAATTTATGAATTACATGGCTAATTTCCTGTGATGACATTAAAGAGCAAATCGTACTACAGCTCATACAGCATTGTCCAATTTACCACTTCATCGTAGATGTGCTGGTGATCTATAGTCATCTTAGTGTTTAGGTTGATACAGCTTGACAGTTAATGCAGCAAATGAAAAATATTCTCACTCTAAAACTATCAATATGCATTTTTGGATATTAAAAATATTGATTCCATTTAAAAGCTGCACTCAGTTGACAAGAGTATGAAGTGAAGATACATATACCCACGTCCTAAATTTACGTTCCCTGTCACTCCATGGTCCTACCTCTAGACCTCTCAAGGGACTCAGGGATCTAACCACAACCCCAGGTAAAGCTGCGACTCTGAGAGGCCTCCTGGCTTTCGACAGGCTCTGAGGAGATCCCCAGGGCTGCTTCACAAGATGTCAGGCATCTTTAATAGGACTGAGTCAGGTGTAACAGTGCCTCGGCACCAGAAACTAGTAGGGTGTCAGCCCATGCTTGTGAAGCAGAGATGACAAGAGGACAGTGGGACGGTCGTTTCAGCCCCAACACCAGACTTCCACCTGGTGCCACCGTGAGCGATTGGGAAGTTGGGGGGTAGTTAAGGGCAGTGGCAAATGACCTCCTTCTGTCACCCTCAATCCTGATGACAGTAGTCAGGGGCCAGGAAACAGCTGGAACATGAAGCAGGCCAGGACGCTCCTGATCTAGGATGACTTTGAGTACCCAGAAGGTCCCAGCACCCTGTGCTTTTGGCCTTCAGCCAGTTGGGCCCCAGGCACTGCCTGCGGGGAGGTCCACTTAGACCACGGCTGCCTTCTAGAGTAAGTGAGACCCTGGTGGAACCAGGGACAAGGGGCACAATGGGGGAAGCTGGGTTGGCTGAGCACGGGAAGCTTAACAAGGAGTTTGACAGCACAGAAGCCTCTTGAAGATGGCAGCACTGCTTTTTCAATATGGTTTCCTAACAATTAAGTGCATTTGTAAGTAGATCTCTCAAATAGAAAAAGGTGTATTTTGTACAAGATGCTGGCATCAAAAAGCCAGTGATCCTTGAATTACATTAATTTCCATGACTTGCCTATCATATCACATTTTAATATTTTAGGTTAGATAACAACTACTATTTAAAGGAAACCTATGCCTGAGTCAGAATCTTACAAGAAATAAATCAAATCAACCATTTAAGTATGTGGCCTTTGAGAACTGTCCTTGAAGTCAGGCCAACAGGCCGTCTGAGGGCTATAGCCTGGCTTGCATCTGACAAGTCTCAAATTTTTCCAGTAATGACTCTGGTTCCGCATTTCCCCGTTGGTCTTCTCATGAGTCTTCCCAAAACATGAAAGTAAAGCAAATAATAGTCTGGAGAAAAATAAATAGCATGAGAGTAAATACAAGTGAAAATAAGAGACAGAGACAGAAAACCAGATTAAGACATTTAGAACCAAAGCACCTAGTACACGGGATCTTCAGTACACCAATGGCACCGAGCTGGAAAATCAGTGTAAGGCAGGGTATGGGGTATGATTTTCCTAGCGATGACTGTTTGGGGGCTCTTTTGTAATACTAACAACTTCAGAATTGTCTTTAGTTCTCCCACTTTCCTGGTGCCCTCAGGAGAAGGGTCCAGCACTAGGTGAATTATAGGTTGGTAAATGCTAAAGACATGACAGGCAGTTCTGCTCCAAGTGGACTCATTACCTCCTGTGTCTCTTATTGGCAATAAGCAACAGTAGAGGTTTAATATAATTAAATATAATATTCATATAACAGCCAAAGATTCTTAAAGACAGGCTGGGTATTCCCCCTTTCAAGTTTAGTCCATTTTCAGTAATTAGTACTAGAAGCCAGAGCACATGCACAGAATTATAAATCACTGAAATCAATCATATCAAGACAGTCTGCAGAATCCTTTTATACTCCACTCCATTTTCTCCCTGTATCGCTAGCCGATGTCACTAGGCTTATTAGCCATTCTCAGCTGCACTTCTGAGTCACTTTACCCTACATTTCATACATGTGAGCAGCAAATCGAAATTTGTATTCAGTTTAAGGAAACCGGCCCATTTAGTTATAAATATTATCACAATATTCCTCAAGTTTTAGGGACGATTAATTCCAAGACACCTTTAAAATTCCTATTAAAGCAAAAAAAAAAAAAAAAAAGACTCGAAATTAATAGCAGAGATGCTGTTACATATAATTAATAGCAGAAATGCTCTGTTACAATAGGAAGCCCACGATCCAGGATACTGAAAAATAGACACTAACACTTCCTTAACCTTCTCTTTTAAAATTTTTCAAGCATTTTGTTGATACATCCACATTTATTCTCGGTTTTTCTGTTTTGCCAGCTGACCCAAATCAGGGAAAATGTGCTGATAAAAGATCTGAAATACTTCTTCAGAAAGAAAATCAGAATCAGTATCATACAGACTGAGGCTAAAGTCTGAATGACATTTCAGACCAAACCAAGTGGTCTGAAAATAAAAATACTGACAGTATTAAAATACCTGCCTCCAAGGTACTCCAACATGTAGCTCTAACACCAATTTCCAGCACGAATTCAAAAAAAAAAAAAAATTATTGGCATCTTTTAAGTTCCAGAACTTATGCTAGATTAAATAGAAAAGATTACTAAAGTAAAGTCACAGAACATAAAAATGCCTGCACAGCAGGTGTGGTCCAAATGAAGAAACCTGTCCCCTCAGCCGGATAATTGCACTTGTGTGTCATAACCACCACATGGGTCATAAGTGAAGCACACTCATCAATGATGGAGAACAAGCCAAACACAATCATTACTGGAATTACAGGTAGGAATGGCATTTATTATTTGGGAGACAGGGGGCCGTGTTTAACTGAAGGTGAACACATTTGGACTATGTATTTTCTAAGGGGAAAGAAGAGTTTCAATTTGTTAGGAAATTTCAGTCCTAGGGCTTGAGCCACAATTGTAGGAGTATCAAAAGTAAAGTTTAGTCCCCACTTCAGACCTTTCCCGTGTAGATGTCTAGGGCCTTCCTGCTCCTGGCTATGTGGTCTCCCAGCGCAGGGCCTGGGCTTTGAACAACAGCAACCTGCCCTATCCAAACCCCGCCTAGCAAAGGGGAAGGCCCAAGAAAGGCAGTTGGAGTCATATACAACAGGGCTTCTTAGCTTCCTAGTGTCCTCCAAATCTTACCAAGGGAAAACCAGCTCCTTCTACTTACTCTGGGCCAGAATCTCATTCTCCTCATTCTTGCCTCTCTAAGTCTGCTAAGCCCCCCAAAGGGCTCATTCCTACTCCCCTGTCATCCACACAGCCTCTGCCCTCTCTACCTTGACCACACCTCAGGGCTTCTTCACTGCCTCTGCCCTGGCAGAAGCCCCAGTGTTCACACCAAGACTTCTGATGTCATAGTTATCCACCAGATAAAATATAGAATGTCCTTTCCTTTTAATTCTAGCAAATTAACTACTCAGAAAAGAGAGAGGCTTGAAAATAACCAGCAAGGAAAATCACAATTCAACTTTTGCAACATTACTTTGGACTCCTCACATGGGTTTCTTAGATTATTCCCGCTGAAGGCGCAGTAAAGCTGCAGCAGCTCACCTGGACTTGAGAACCCCTTGGTCCTGAGCAGCGTTCTGAAGTGGGTGCTGTGGCCTCTCTGTCAAGTGTCGGGGCAAAAGATGGTCCTTGTGGACCATGCTCTTGGAGAACATGTCGACTTCTCTGGGTGTTTGTTTGCCACTTGCTGACCAGTGGTTTGTTTGTTTGATTACCTGGATCACCCCAACTTCTACTTACTCTATCCTATGGTGGGAAAGTGGATGTTTGGCTCTCCCTCCTTCCCGAGAAAACTATAAACTAAAAGAGCTTTGTGTGAGGCACTTTTCCACAATTCAAGGGAAAAGTGTCTGTGAAGTCAAGTTTATACAATGGAGTCCCCTCTACGACTCACCCCATCTTCCCAGTCAGGCTCTCCAGGGCTGTTTCACACCTCTTTCACCAAGAGGGTCCTTTTTCTAACCTTCCTGTACAAATATCCACCCACTTTCAGGAAGTCCCTCCCAACAGGAGGTGGTTCCTCGATTCATTCCTTCTCTTGCCAATAATTTATGTCTATAAGCCTGAGTCACTGTATGCAGTGAAGCCCTGAGGAGTGGAAGACTCGGCTGCAATAGCCATAAATGTCACAGTTTGGTAAACTGTCCAGGAAAGTGGGGTTTTGGTGTGTTCTCAGAGGCAGGTCCAGGAAGGACGTGTTCAAGCTGGGTCTTCTGCCCCATGTAAGTTGCAGGCATTTGCTGTCCTGATTTTTACAGCTGGCTAACTGGTTAGACCACATGCATGCACACACACCTCGAAAGGACTAACATGCATGCTCAGTCTAAAGCCATGATGAGGAAGGGAATATTTTTCTAATACTGACTCAGGCTTCTCAAGAACTTTCGTTCACCTCATGAAATCACAAGATTATAGAGATATAGAAGTGTTTGCTTCCTTTCATTCCTCCCCCAGCCTCCTTTCTAACAGCCCTTTCAAACTCCCAGGAACAAGGAAAAAGCCAAACGCAAGGTCATACACCTGAGATCATCATCTTCCAGGAAGGAGGTAAGGTCAGAACTTCCATGTCCTACCCCTTTTTGTCAAAGAAGGCTGAATTTAGCAAAGGAATGAGGGAGAGTAACACCAGGCCTACATGAGTCACCAAGTAAAATCCCTGTGTGGTCCAACACATGGAAAAACAAGCAGCTATCTTACTACATACCGGTCTGTATTCTCCAAACCCTCTAACATAAGCCAAGGCTATTTAATGAGCACAAATATGAATCACATTTTTAAAAATGGACCAATATTCTTCCCATCTACATATATATCTCTACCAAAGAAAACCAATTTAGGGATTACCTAAAGTGCTGGACTTACCAGTTATTTTTTCCCTTTTATCCATATGACTTACAACTGTTTCTCAAATATAGTGTCTGGAGTCAGCTGGAGGACTTATTAAAATTGCTGCCCCTGCCCACTTTATTCAGGTCTTGAATGGGTTCATCATCCACCGTTAACCTAAAGCAGGCAGTCGGGTCCTCCACAGTTAACTCTAGGTGCTCTCATCAGACAGCAGAAGCTGGTAGAACTGTAAACATTATGTCCATTCTTAAATGGTTAATCAGCCCTCCCCGAGTGCCACACTTTCAACAGGAAAAATAAAATCTATTCTAAGAAGTAACGTATCATTAGGAGGTTATAACTACACCATGGAAGGAAACACAATGAGAGAGAACAATGGACGTTGTGGATTAATTAGCAATACGATACCGAACTTTGTGCAGTTACAGAGTGATAAAACAAGTACATCAGACTAGCTCACAAAATACTTCTGGATTTCTGAAGCTGAATAAAACCACTTAGTTTAAGGTTAAATCTGAGATCTTGCTTACATTACTCAAAGGAGCATAACCATTGCACACAATGTAACTGTTCTGGTATTTTTCTTTGCATTGTATTTACAATGCTCGGGAAGAATTTTAAAAATTGATAAACTAATTATTATATGGGTGCATATGTCTCTGATTGATTTATTAGGTAAAATTTTACTTACGGCTGAGAACAAAAATACAAAGATGGTTGAGACAAGCCCTTGAGGTCACAGTGCCTACAATGTAGTGGAGGAGATGTAGGAAAATAAATCAAGGGTAGGTGACAAAATGGATACAAGGTATACTGCACAAGTGAAGAATTCAAGAGGAGGTCAGAGGAGACCCAGATTGAACGTCTTGAAGGCATTGTTTACCAAGGGATGAAAAGGGAAAAGGAGAGACAGAAGAACTAAAGGAACGTGGAGGTGTGAATTTGTATGGCAAGTAATTCGGATTGCTAGGATATGCGACATTAGGGAGCACTGGCTGGTGGCTAATCTGGACAGGGAGACCGAGGCCGGTTCGTGTTTAAAACTTAGACTGTATCCTGAAGGCACTATGAATCCATTCAGATTTTTTAGCACACATATTGAAATATAATTCGCTTTAAAAAAAAAAGTGAGGCGGCAAGGAAGATGGATTGGGGAAAATAGAGAGAGGAGATCTTTCTGGAAGGGAAGATGGAGGTGGAGGTTCATATTCAGAGGTGTCTAAGGACAGGATGACAGTGCCAGTGACTAGCTAAATAACAGAGGAAAGGCGGGTAGATGAATCTAGGATAACATCTATATTTGTGGTGTGCATAGCTGAGAAGATGGGGTTACCAGCAATCAAGCTGAGAGCAATTACAGCTTCTGAGTTCTGTTTGGGACGTATTGGTTTCGAGTTTCCTGAGGGTCATAGCAATTGAGATATTTGGTAGATTACATATAAATGTCTGAACTCAAGGAAATGTGAAAAGGAAGTTTTGGTTTGGAGTAAAGTTAATATTCAAAATACTGATGTGAACAAACAGTCAGGCATAAACACTGACTAATCAGAACAGGTGCCTGATGGACCAGAAAGGATCCCACAAATAAACAACTAGCATGGCCATACGTGCACACACCAACTGAACACCATCTTGGTACTGACAGTCACTGGAGTGGATGAGAGCTCTCAAGTGAGATAACAAGGGAAGAGGCCACAGGACAGAGCATCTACAATTGGGGGTGGTGCAAAGAAAAAGAATCTGGACAAGAAAGATGAGAAGGAACCGTCAGAGAGGTAAGAGAACCAAGAAAGGTTGTGTAGTGAAAGCCAGGACCAGAAAACTAGAGGGTGAGGAGGAGCAGTATGGATTATTGAAGAGATGTCTTACCCACCTTTTCCTAGGCTTGACTATTTGTGATGTCTATGGGAACCTGAGCTAATTCAAGAGCAGTGCTCAGAGGTATCAGCAGCAATGAAGTCTGAAAGCTCAGGGATGAGGATGACTCCAGAACAAGTTAAGACCCTGGGCGGGAAGTATTTAAGTAAATTTTTTCTTCCCAGGAGTGAGCTTTCACTAAAGATGGTGTCTCCAACTACACGTAAGCTAAACTGGGGCTACAGGAAGCAAAAGGTTGAGATGAGGCCAACTCTCACTGAAGGAATTTCCCACTGTCACACCAAACCTCACCGGGCGGCTGACCCATCTACCCATCTTCCACCTCCTCAGGTAAAATAGACAACTATCCTACTCACCTGCCTTGGCATAATGCAAGGCTCTATGCGGCATTGAGTTTATTCATCTCAAGCCTATAAAAATTTCTTTCCCATAAGCTCCATTTCAGTCCTGTCTTCCATAACAGAGGAAAAAAGCAAGTTCCCCACACCTGCCTCAAGTGCATCAAAAATAGCATGAGATCACTTTGCAGGTTCTTTGAAAATTTTAAAGTAAGGCAAGAGAGTCCGAGAGTAAATGCAGAATTTCCTGAATGCGGGAAAAAAAATGAGCATAATGTTGCAGAATTATTTGAGAGTGAGGCCAAAGATTTAATTAACAGGTGAAAATTTAGTACTCAAGAACAACTGTAAAGTATACTTATTAAATACTTGGAAAGAACAAAATAAGATTTAGGTCTCCTGAAAAAGAAATCAGGCTGAAAAGTTCTTAGAGCTAAAATGTGTTTTATTAGAAATGACATAAAAACGAATGTTAAAATATGATTTCTAATTGCAATCTTTTAGGGAAAAATCAGGCTTTGATTCACTTGTAAACCAAATCCCACGCATCCACCCCCCACCCCCCCAACACGAGGCTTTGGCAGGGGCGTCCTGTCCACGTGTCGAGGCCAACGCGCACCTCTAGGGCCCCGCTTCCACAGGCCTCCTGACCTTCCGTACCGTGATGAGAGAGCGCAGCCACAACCTTGGGCAACCCGATGCAGCCGCGTGCGGCAGCCTGGCACTGAGCGGAGCATGCTCAGTCAGGTCCTGACCCACTTCTGCTGGCCCGAGCTCGGAGCAGGGGGTCGGGGGCTCTATTTTGTTTCGTTGGCCAGGGACAGAGAGAAGGAAGCGAGAGACTAAGAGATGCTTAAAGCTTCCTCCTCTCTCCTTGACAGCAGTCCCTGACTTAGCGGCGGATCATGCCCAGTCAGGCTGCAAGAGCCACAAGCACCAGCGTGTGCAATCCACCTTTCCAGGTTTTGGCAGCAACCAAAGGAGAAGAGGACGGTACTGGAGTAAAAGGGCTGTTGGGGGCGTGGTCAAGGGGCGGGCCTAGAGAAGCCAGGGAGGAGGAGCCTGATCTCGGCCTCTGAAATTGAAGGTCTCTGTCAAGTCAAAAAAAAAAGAAAAAAAAGGGAGGGGGCGCTTACAGTGCAGGATTGTGCTGCCAGACTTCTGCAGACTGTTTAGAATAACCCACCTTTCCAATTTAAAGAGCACTATATTGTTCATTAGAAAAAACAAACTACAAATAATGGAAAAACAATAAAATTAAAAATCCCTGGAACCCCACCACTCAGAAGCCACCAGTGAACACTGATTTTTGTTTGTTTGTTTGTTTTCCCAACCTCGTCTTTGTGGGCTTTAGAATTGCCGGGAGCGTCACCTGGATAAAGCCTGCGAAGCTTTTGTCGCAAGGCTGCTTGACAGGTGGCCTTGGAGAAAGGGTAGGTTCAGGGGTTGGATGGTTGGTTCTCTCTCGTGTCCTAGGATGGGATTCTAAAAAACCTGTTACTGGATGTCCCTGAACAACAGTATGACGCGACGCTCAGAAAAGTTGGGGTGGAAGCCCTGAGTGCGTCCTACCCCTCAATTATCAGTCACGCTGCCCAGTGTGACAGCATCGGAAGTAAGCCCTCGGCTTCGCTCATAGCCTCAGCACGCTGCAGCGGAGCCCCGGGGGCTGCAAAGTCCCGCCCCAGAGGCTACGCAGACTTAATGGGGGACTCCCAAGCATGCTCAGCCTGCCGCTTCCTATGCGGGAGCATCCGCCGCTCCCACAAGTTCGCTCCGCACCAACCCCCGCCCGTGGCTGCCGCAAAAACCCGGCGGTGACAGCCCGCCCAGCTCCGCGCCTCTGCGCCGCCCGGCGAGTCGCACTGGGCATGCTCCGCACCGGCCGGCTCCGGCTCCTGTAGGTGGAAGCGCCGCACTCCCGGCCGCCCGCGGTGCAGCCCGCATCGCTGCAAGGCGCCGGCGGAGGCTGCTCGCCCGCTGTAGGCAGTGCCGGGTGTCAGGAGCGGAGCGCGGCGAACAGGCAGCTCTCAGGCGGGCCATGGCGAGGGGCGCACAGCGGCCACTTGAGTGGCGCCGCGGCGTCAGGTTAGCTGGGGCGCCTGGCGAGCCGGGGCGGCCGGGCGCGGCTGGCAGGGCGTCCCGCACCGGGTGGGCGGTCGAGTCGCGGCTGCGGCTGTCGCCGCGGAACTTTCTCGGGTGCCTAGGCTGGCGGAGTCCGCATCGCAGGCTGCGCGCTGAGAGGCGCGGTGAGGTCCCGGCAGCGGGTTCCTGGGGGTCGTAGGATGCTCCGAGATCCATGTGGGGCGGGACCGAGGGGGCGGGTGAGTTGGGGACAGCCGCTTCTCAGACTAATGCCATAAGCCTCCTAGGGTGTGGAGCGCGGTGTCCACTACACGCTGCCCTAGAGCCTCCTGGGGTCTCCCAGGGGAAGGGATCGCCAGGGTGCGGCGAGAGCCTTCGCTGGAGTCCAGATCTCTCCGTTCACCGTGCCTCAGTTTCCCCGAAACAGGGAGAAGGGGAGGGAGTACTGTCCCGGCTCCGAAGGCTTTGGGTGCGGGTTCCACGTCTGGGGGCGGGAGGGTGCCCCGTCCTGATGCTGCAGGAGTGTGGGAAGCTGCGGGTGCCTCGAGCCACAGCCGCGCGACTGGAGCTCTCAGAGTTTGTCGCATTTGACTCCATAGCAAGTTGACATAGAATTGCTTCAAGGCGTGGAAAGGGGAAACGTGCATCATCGAATTAAAAAAAAAAAAAAGTAATTGCAGAGCCGATTTATTTTAAGTTCAACCATTAACCTGCCTTCCCCACCAAAAAAACTGGAGCTTGCAAGTTGCGAGATTTATAACGCAAGCTGACAAAAAAAATGAATGTATTCAGGTCCATTATCTGTACAAACAGTAGAAAATAACATATCATGGTTAAATTGCTATTGTTTTTAATGATACTTGTTACAGAAAAGTTTGGTTACTGTAACAATCTTTATTTTGTGTTATCTTAGCTTTTATATTAAGAACTTGGGAACCTAGCCTTGCAGAACCACAGTGTTTTTTGTAAAGTGTTCTCACTTTTGTTTGTAGATGAAACATTTTTTTTCAGTTGCTACTATGCTGAACATAGTAAAATAGTTCAGAATGAAATGCAAGATGGAAGATTTATTTTTCAGAAGAGTTAAGTTAGAACAGTGTAGTTCTAGCATTTTACTTTTATAAAACAACAACAACAACAAAAAAGACAATTTGTAGGTCCCACAGCGGTTACTACTGCTGGTTCTTCCTAAAACATTTTGTACCATTACCATCTAATAAAGAGCAAGGTAAACAATCCTTGTTCTAGTGGGAACTACTTTTCCCTCTAACTAAAGCTATATTCTCAAGCCTATTTCTATAAGTACCACTTAGTGGGCTTAGTTGTTTTATTTATTAAGCTTATTACAAAATTTCTTGTTTGGATTCTTGATAGACCTTAATAGACATTTGAGATGCTCTGACTTTTCATTGGGTTGTGAATAGCTTTTAATATCTATTCTTGCCTATGATGGCTCCAGTTGTAATCCCAGCTACTCTGGATGGTTTCCCCAAGTGGGCTCTATGTTATGGCCATACATAACAGATATTTAATAACAGGAAAAGCTTGAAATGTCCAGACAACAATAGCAACAACACAATTTCTGTTTCAACAAATTAGACCTGCAGTCATCCATTTTAGCCAAATGGTTCAGTTGGTGGTGTCCTAAACATGTTTCTAAATACATTTATTAGAACATTGTAGACATTTGAAAAACTCAACACAAATATTGGGAAATCATGCTTTGCTTTTCTATAAAAATGCATCAAGTTCACAATCTGCCAAGAAGTAATGCAGGTATGTACGGCTTGTCAGTACCGAAGGCCCAGGGCTTTCAAGCTGCATTTCCCAAGTGGAAGTTAATGCCGTCTCCCCTTGACCTTGGGTTTGTCCTTACCCAGAGGAAGCAAGTGAGCCTTAGGTTCCACTTTGTGAATGTGAGGTTTGATACAGATCCATAGGCCCCTTCTGGATCTAAAAACCCTAATTTTTTTTTTTTAAGTTAGGAAAGACAATGAAATTTAACAAAAGATATATTTAAACATCATTCTTGGCTTCAAGAACTTCACATTCTCCTAACCTAAAACTAGCAACACCAACAGGATTTAGATTGAAGAGGGGTTTTATTACTGCTGATGAAGAAACAATAGAAAAGTAGACTGTAGTCAAAATAGGAAACAGGTAATAATTTCCTCTCTTTTGTACTCAAATCTTGGGTTCTTGCAGCTCAACTGCTAAGCACATAATTTTTGGTTTTATTTCCATGTCTTTGGATTTTTATTCTGTATAGTGTTGTTAGTGACATTAGCTATTCATGGCAAACGATTTCCTTTGAAAATAGATTTTCTCCATTCACGTGACCTAAATTTATTCAACCTCTTGTTTGATTTACATTTTAAGTATTCAAGGCTATTTAAACTTTACTTAATTTGTACTTTTTTTTAATGCAAGAACTTCCAGATACTGAAATACCAAATAAATATTGTAGAAAAGTTGCTTTTAACCTCTAACACAGTACAGTCAGATTTGTTAGATGAGTTATTATTTTTTTTTCAGAGTTCGTAAATCATGCAGATAACATCCCTTCCAGACCTCTGCATCTAACCAAGCACTTAGGGTGTGGCCTGCCCTTTTCTAGCCTCACCCAGGAGGACACTTAAAATTCTGACATTTCGTGATCTATGGCAAATCACATTAAAGTTAGAAATGTCCTTAGATGAAAAAGAGTTGGTTTTAAGTGTGCTCCAGTTCCTCCCTGGAAGGGTTAAAGGATAAGGGGTTTGGTTGATTATGTAATAAGAACTAATTAAGAGCTGTCAGAACTAGTTTCCAAACTACTCAAAATAGAAGTCCTGTGAATTTATTGCTCTTGCTTCTGCCTCCACCTGAGGTCTTTACTCTTTAAAATATCACATTCATTTTTCTTCCCCACAATCTTTTATAGATAGGCCCCTGAGGCTGCAGAAATGAATAAGACATAGTGACTCACAATCCAGTCAGAGAAACATGCTTAAGGATGAATAAACTATACTGCAAAGTAAGTGCTGCAGGAGAGGTGGCTGTACATGGGACTGAGGAAACTTAAGAACGAACCCCTTGGGGTGGAAGAAGAAGGGCCGCATGAAAATATTGGCATTTCCATAGAACTTTAAGGAATGTCTAAGAAATTGAATAGGAGTCTTCTAAGCAGAGAAGTAGGTTTTCCAGGCAGAAGGAGCGCCGTTATGGTAGATACCACCCCAAAGATGTTTACTTTAGAACTTTGCAGATGTGATTGAGTTGAGGATCATGAGATGGAAAGATTTTTTCAGGGTTATTCAGTAGGCCCAGTGTAATCACAAGAGTCCTTATAAGTGAAAGGGGAAAGTAAGCATTAGAGTGATGCCATGTGAGAGACTCGACTGGCCATCGCTGGCTTTGAAGATGGAAGGGGTCCATGAACCAAGGCATGCGGGCACGGGCAAGGACGCAGATGCTGCCCTAGAGCTTCCAGAAAGAACACAGCCCTGCCACCCCTGCGATCAGCTCATTGTAGCCCATGTTGAACTTTTAACCCAAAGAACTAAAAGAAAGTAAATGTGTGTGACTAAGTTTGTGACTTAAGTGCCATAGAAAGAAGCCATAGGAAGTTAATATAACCACCTACAAAGAAGGATTTGGTGTGATATAATAATTGGCAAGGCCAAAAGAAGGTTAATGTAGTGGTCCTTTCATTGTGAAGAACTTGATGTCATGCAAAGGAGTTTGGATTTTATCCTATTACATATCAACAATCGGAGAGCAGCAAAGGAGTTTTACATAGGAACATATTTAAATAGGAACAATGACCAGACTGCTGCCAGATTCATCTCCCTAAAAAAGCAATGTGTAGCTAAATTTCAAGTTTCACGGGGCAGTTCAACAAAGGATATCTAACCAGAGATGGTCACTGATAGATAGAGATCTGGAATGAGCATATTATATAATTCAGTTCTCTGAATTGATCTGACATGACATTTATAGACATGTATGAATAGCTTAAGAAAACTTTTATTTACAATTCCTAATAGAAGGAGAACATAGAAAGTAAATCAGACAGGCCGTCACATTTTGACTACTTTGCTTCTGCTCATTGTCTTTGCAGGCAGCTGCTCTACTGGCTACATACCATGCCGACATGAGTAGAGGGCTGTGAAAGCTCAAATTTAACATAGTTAACTTGAGAATGATGTCATGTCATCTGGGCCAACTCTGACCAGTTGGTAGGAGCTGCTTTCAGTACTGTGGGCTAATACAGGCTTAGCTGAGAACTTGCCATTATCTGTTAGCAATGTTTGCCATGGGCTCCATATTTGCCAGGGGATGGGTGACAGCAGTAATACCAGATGACCTAACTTATGCATTTAAATATAAGGAATTTAGTCATTCTTTCCATACATATTTATTCAGTCTCTTTTAGGTACAAGGGCTTAATACCTATCCTTTGAAAACTTATAGTCTAGTTGAATTGACATCTCTATGTATCTCGATCACCTAAACTGAAGAAATCCCCCACCTTAGTGTTACAAGACTGGCTCTGAATTGAAACTGAACTATATGTTAGAAAAAATGAGTAAGAGAAAAATTTTTTAGATAACATGGTAAAGGAGGCTAGAAAATCCGATGTTGGAAACAACAGTAAAACTAGATAAGATTTACCTTCATAAAAGCAAAACCACGTACCTATATTGTACAACTTTCATTTGCATAACTTTGTAAGATTTTTACCCAAACTTCTCTATATAATGATGCAATAATTATTGTTTTCCACTGCAAAGAAAGAGCTCAGTGTAAACTGTTCCTATTTTTTGAACCTCTTCTGCCTTGGTCTCTGGGATATGTGCCCTCAGTTTTTTCCTTTGTCTTGCATTTGTTTGTTGTTGTTGTTTAATTGCTTTTTCCTCAAGTGTTCTAACTTTCATCTTCTCATCTTGTGGCCCACTGTGTTCTTTCCAGGTGATTTAATTTTTCCTCATGACTGTACCAGTCACCCCATACACTAGCCTCTTCAAATCTGTATTTTCAGTTAACCCTCTCACATCTATTCATTAACTAATTCATAAATTTATTTTAAAAAATGATAACATGAGAGTTTATAATCTAACAGAGGAACAGATATACAAAAAGACAATTATAGTGAAAATATGACGTTAGAAATATGAAGTAAGAGAAAGAGTGTCTGGGGCTACCCAGGGAGTCCTGGAGGGCTTTTAAACCAGGACTCGAAGGCTAAGCAGGGTTGTGCCAGATGTGCAGGATTAAGGCAGGCACCAGGCTGGGTTACAGGGAGCTCAGAAAAGGGAACGTGATGTGAGGAGGGGAAAGGGATGCTCCAGAGATGAGTTAAAGAGGCGGATGGGAGTCAAACCATGAAGGATCATCTGTGCCCTGCCAAAGACTTGAAGTTGTACACTAGTGACAAAATGAAGACATGGAATATGTTTTAAAACAGATCTTTTAGAGTCAGCTGCCTGCAGCAACGACATGGTATGTAGACTGGATGCAGGCAAGACCGGAAGCAGGTCAGTGAGGAAGGAGTGTTACCAGTCAGAGACGATGAGCACATAAACCAAGAAATGGTAGCCACGTGGGCAGGAAAGGAAAGGCAGCATCTTAACTCCTATGTCACTGAATTATCTGTGTCAGATTCTGCGGAAGTGTGGAAGACACACCTTCTCGAGGGATTTCAGGCTTAGAGCAGCTCTCAAGGGCTCTCCTACCAAGTGCAAGACTTTGCAGTACCAGAGAGAGTAACTTCCACTGCATGTGCTTAAGCAGAGAGACATTAAGGAAGGACCACGCACAGCTGTGTGTGACGGAAGACTTTGGAACTTCATCTCAGGCACAGACTTTGTAAGAGAGGCACCAAAGAAAGAAGAAATTAATTCTCTGCTGGTTCTCCAGCTTCTGGAAGGAAGCATTTGGGGTTTGCCAATAAGACCAAAAGGAAATTGCGACACAGTGGGCTTCCCTAATTTTGGATTACAAGGTAACTGTCTTAGAGGCTGAGCTGACGTTGACTCTTCATAATCACTGGGAAAGAGGAAGTTTGCTGAACAGATTTTTAAATATAACCCCAACTCTTTCCTTCCATTGAGGATTTGAGTTGGCTGATGGTACCAGGAAGAGTTAAGGGAAGGATTTGCTCCTTAAGGAAATAAATGGATTGGATTAAAATGCTCCTGAATTACCCATTGAAAGGGCCCACACAGTTCAGACAGAGCTGAAGGGCACAGCCTGGGGCTAAATTAAGTCCTTCTGATCTGCTCATTAAAGCAGACAAGATGGGATTCACCTGCTCCTGCCTCTGTACCTTTCTGTGTACCCTGTTAAGCCTAGCGAGAGCTCTATAATATTTGTAACAGTGGAGACCATCCCAAGTTGGCCAGCTAACTCTTTTCTTGGAGGCCAGGCTCCCCTGTAAAGAGGCAGGTAGGTGTACAGGGACTGTGCTTGCTTAAGGATGTAAAACCCACTTTCTCTGGTCCTCAGCAGAGGAAGGTATTTGAATGAAAGCCGCATTCATGTTTGGCTCAAAGCTTTAATCAAGACTTCTATTAACCATTGAGCTTTCTTGTGTGTCAACTGCTGTCATTAACTTTATTTTGTAAATTTCTGCTCCCTACTGAGGCAGGCACTGGGCTGCTCTGCCCTGCTACTGGCGCCTGCACTTCTCTAGTCCTTTCCCCGCCCACCTTTTTTTGCCACTCCTGCTGGCAGTCCCAAATTAGAGGGAAGGTTTTTCCCTTCAAAGTGTGAACACCCCTAGATTACTTGGTCTCTGAGTGAGTCTAGCTCTTGTTATTAGACATCCTAACGCTTATTCTCCCTTCTAAAATACTTTTGAGGACCTGAAATTAATTTCCAGAAAAACATTTGAGTATAACCAGTCCTTTGTTTTACTGGGGGCTAAACATTTCTCTCTCTACATTTGAATCCAGGACCTATAGTGGAATTTGAGTCCCTCCTGCCTTTGTAGGGCATCTCATCTCTACCTTCAATTTTTGGCCATCTCCCCTTCTTTCACTGTGGTGGTAGTTTTTACTTCCAAGGTAATAGATTATCTCTCTCAAAGTCCTCTTTATCATTTCTCCTAAGAAGACCTGGAGGCCTCTTATTAATAGAATTTCTGGAGGGGTGCCTGATATCCCAGAGTTCTAGTGATGGGCCTTGCTAAAACATACTGTATTTTTAATTGGTATGCCATGTTTATTTCCACCCCTTCTTGTCTAAAGTAAGCTATTACTTCTGCTAGGAAACTGCCCTGTCTCTTTTATTTGTCCTTCAGGAATTGGCCAACCCCAGGGAACAGGCTGTGACCTTTGCAGCTGGCCCTCCTCTGAATTTCTGTGGTATTTACACAGTTTGACGCTTAATTATATATTGTTTTATATGCAGATATCAAAATTCTAATCACCTTTATGGTAAAGAGCTGGTCTTAAAGGTTTTTTTAAATCCCCACAGAAATCGGTACTAAATTGACAATAGTGGCCTCATAAATACTTTGCGTTTATTTTGATTGTTATTACTGGTTCTTAATTGTTTTTATCACTTTGATGAATCTGACTGCCCAGCTGATAGGAAAATCACTGAGAAGACCTCAAATGCGTGCTCATATGAGCCGGGCCTTTCCCCATCAGAAATGAGAGAAAAGCAAAACTTCCTTCAAAAATTCTGTGTGGAAACCATTGAATCCATATTTTCAACTTTCTTCTGGTGTTTTTGTTTAGCTAATTTTTCATATTGTCACACTGAAAATGACCTAACTTTGAGGACAGATTGATTTTAGAATATGCGTTAAAGTTAGCTAGAAGATTATTCAGTCAACCAAATTCTGAAAAATATTACTCTTTGTATAAAATTTTTAAATAATAATTTTTAAAATAATTATATTTTTAAATTATTATTGTAAAATAATGATTGTGACAGTTGGGATGTTTGTGGCATTTAGATGTTTGGGCATATTGCCCAAGCTATGGTATTCATTCATTGATAACTGTCCAGGTTACCAAGAGCCCTGGAATGGGAGTCAGATGTGGTTCTACAAGGGTTGATGGCTTGACCTCTGTTTAATTCCACTGTCATTGGGTACAGAATCACACAGGCCTGCCCATGTCATAAGGCAGTGGTACAACTCAAGTGGGATAACTTCTGTGGGAGTGTTTTGTAAACCATAATGCTAGGCGAAGATAAGGGATGTTGTTGCATGCTTAATAAGAATTCAATCAAGTACAGTTTGAATTACAGGGTCTCTCCTGATCTGTTTTTCACTAAGATCCAGTTCTTAGTGAGAGTCTATTAAAAATACTTGGCATGAGTGATTCAGAAAAATGTTCATTATGCAATTCTCCTTTGTGATAATGAGCTGGTAAAGGGAAAAGGAATTAAACAAACAAACAAACAAACAAAACTAAAGCTTTTTAAACTACCCTTTCCAGTTATCGAACATATTTTTTCAAATAGATGAAATCTAATTCTGATAAAAGAAGAAACCCAGGATGATCCACTTTTGTGCTGTGACTCTGAATGACCTTATTCAACCGAAGAGACAAGGCCAGAGGATTTATTTTGACATTATGAAATATAAATTAAGTTAGCTTTTCATTTCAATAGTAATAATGTATATTTCAGAAGGGGAAACTTTCCCCTTCTTAGTTCTTCTGCCTGGTTGAAAAATTAAAAGCCATAAGGAAGATTAATAGGAGAAAATCAAGCTTTAGAAGTGTACATGAGGAATTTAGATAAACATGAAAATTCCAAAGACAGTTATACAGAATGAGGTATATATACCTTTCTGGATTAAGGAGAGGGAAGTAGGGGTCTAAGACTTCAAAGGAAAGTAAGGCAATTCACAAGGAGATGAAAAGAGTTAATGCTTAGTAAACAAATATTGAGCCATCTTGAATCAAGGACACAGGGAGGACTTTGATGAAATGGGCTTTGCTAGGTTCCTCCCTATCTACCACACCTCAATCAGGTTAAACTACTTATCTATAATAATAGTTCCCTTCCTGGGACAGGTCCTCTATCTTAAATTCTTTTAGATTGTAAGGGGGAAGGTCAAAGATTCTTCCTGAGCTTTCAGGGCCTCGATTGCTTTCACCCCAAAATAATCTGTATGTCAGGGTGGTAGATCTTGGGACAACTCATTCTGAACCCCTACACAGACATAGAAATTAGTCCACATGAACTTTACTCATCTCAAACCACTGCCCTGAGCCCTCGGAGAGACGGGCAGTGGTTTGAGATGCCCCCTTGCACCTCCTGTTAACCTCTCTGCTTCCACGGTCACATCTGCAGTACCACAGCCTCTCAGGGCATGTGTAAGGAAAGGATACGTTTCTCAAGACCGACTTTTAAAGAAATTTTGGTCGATATTTTAAAATTAGTTTTGTTGAAAAGAATAGACATGCTTACCTAGAATTTCTAAGAAATGGGTAGAATTTGTAGAAAATGCAGGGCAAATGTAGATGCCCAATAAGTTAGCAGTATGTCTAAATGAAAGGGCACAGAAGTAATGTAAATTTTCTCAGCAGATGTTCAGGTGCTTGGCTAGGAGCAAAGTGTATTTCTAGATGTGGGGTACACAATGGTGAACAACATCAGCTACGGGAGCCCAGGCCTCTGGGAGTTTCTGTCCTAGGAGGGGCAGACACATGCATACATACATGGCAGTAATGCTGTGAAGAAAAAGGCATGGTAAAGGTGGACAGACAGTGATGGGGAGTGGAGTACACTCTTTTATGGAAGCTGACTACAGAAGGCCTTGCTTGCTGGCAAGGTGACATTTGAGCAGAGCCCTAAGAGTCAGAAGGGAAGTACAGGAGTGAGTCCCAGGGACTGGTTTCAGATGGTAGGAATAGCAAATGCGAGGCTTGTGGTAGACCTGGCACATTCCAGGATTAGCGGAGCCCAGTATAGCTGGCAAGGAATGAGAAACGAAGATTGTGAAGCCACCAGGGGCCAAATATCAACGAGGCCATGCAAGGGCCTTCTCTAGCTTTTACCCTTGAACAAAGAACCCCTGGAAATATATTAGTGTTTTATTTTCATTTTCTTTGAGGCTTCCCCATTCGCAGATTGTTACTAATCACTCCAAAATGAAATAAATAAATAAATAATAATAATGCATGCTCGATGCTTAGCACAGCCAACAAATATTTGAGCACCAACCACATTTTATTATAGGGGAATTTTATAATCATGATAAAAAGTATAGCCCCAAATTGCAGAAACAGACACAAGACTTTTCAGTAGTGATTTAATAAGTGAAAGATTTCAAGGCCCCACACAGAGGCAATGATAACCATCAGCCCTCTCAGTGGTACAGCAAAGATTTGCACCGCAGGTCTGAAGAAGAAAGATTGGGTCAGTGGTGTGGCCACAGACACTACAGTGTCGGGCGATTAACCCCTTTAGTTCAGGTAGCAAGGTGAGAGCAGCAAGGCTGGCATTGCACTGAGCCGCCCCAAGAGCAGGGCTGCAGGGAGAGATCTGCATCTGCATCTCCCCGGCAGCCTCCCAGCTGACCCATCCTGCCTCCCGATAAAGGAGCCCTGCAGGAATTTGAACTGATTCACCTCTGCAGTGTACTGAGGGGATCTGGACAGTGTGGATGGCAGAGTCCAAAGGCTTTGGAAGCTTGAGTCTGTTTTCTACCTGATTATATTGTCCAAGACATAAGGAACACATAAGAAGTTGCATTCCCTGTGGAGAACAAGTTACCATGTGCTGTATGGTACACAGGCTGGCTCCTGGGCCCTCTGCCAGGTCCCAAATGGCTTAGCAATCACAGTACTTTGACTGGGTTCGAATTCCCCGCAATGGGATCTTCATCTGTGTATGAGCAACCCCCTAATCTTTCCTTCGTCTCTCCACCCTTCACCATGTCTTCCTTTCACCTGCCACAGTCAAAGCTCTGGCTGTTATGATCACAGAGTGGTAGATTGGGAAGGGACCTAAGATGGGTGTGGGGTCAAGGGGTTCAGCTGACGCCAGAGGTCATCTACTAGTAAATGGCTGAAGCTAGGAACAGAAGTAGTGTGCCACTCCTAGTTTGTGAGTCTTAATCCTAAAATGGTAAACTGGTGCCCTTTTCACACCTCACCTCCAAATTTCTGTCTTTGACCTTAACATCAGGGTCCATCCTATTCCATGTCTCAAGAGCCTAATTCTATTCCTTAGCTGTATTATAACCTCAGCTCCCTGGCCACAGAGAGACCTATAGCACGTTCCTCTTCATAGTGGCTGTCACTTGGAACACTAGATGTGTTTCTATTGTTACTCTTTTCCTTGGCTGGGTACTAGTTATACTATCCTTCACACTCATAATGAGTTAAATAGCTTTATCATGGGTGGTCCCACCACCAAATAACCAACCTTTATAAGATTGTTTGTGGGAAACTGCCCTCCAAATTCAACAAGTGCATTGTATTTGACCAGTTGGGAAGCTATCTGTATACAATGAAATGAGAGAATTGTGAAAGGCATTTTCACTATCAAGGCCTTAAGAGTTTACAAAGTATGCCAGAATCCACAAGAAAATGTAAACTCACAATTGCTTTAGGCCATGAATCATATTTAGGGAGGCACGCTAAGAATATTGCTCTCTGATTTATAGACCAGTATGCTCTGCAGGCTGCATAGGGGATATGTGTTTGCCTCTTCCATCCAGGCAGAGTGCAGGCAGCTAGGGGCCAGTGCCTCACTAAAGCAGCTTCCTGATACATGACATCCTCTGGCTGTCGTTCAAGGCCAGAAGAGACTCACTGAAGTGCCCAGGTTTCCAGATATCTATCAGTTCCTGCCTAGCTTCACTCTGGATATAGGAGCTTATATACTAAATACATCAAGAACTTCTCATGAAATAGGCTTGAGATGAAATTAAAACAAGAATTGAATATTCGCAGAAGCAGTGCTGTAGATTAGCAGGTAACAAAAACTACTTGGACTATAATGAAAATTTTAATCTCCCTATATGCCTACTCCAGCTGAGTAGGGAGAATGTTTTGAAAAGGCACAAAATTTTTTAAAGGAGTAGGGGAGATGCTAGAAAAAGTATCTATCTAGTGGTAGAGACAGGCAGAACAAGACAGAAATAACTAGAGGTGCTTCTGAACGAGCCTTAGGTTGAATATAGAATCTGATAATGGTGATGTTAAAGATTTTTTTTTTTAAATGCCAAGACAGCATGCTAACCCTTTTATCTTCATCATAATGTGTTTTGGAGACTGGCTTGGGTAGCATAAAAGCACAACCCACCAGTACATCTATCCCATTTGTATTCTGTTCTCAGGCTTGGTTTATTCCCTGGGCCATCGGATTTCTGAGGCAACATCTCTATGATCAATTAAAGATTCACATTAATTGGGCCCAAAAATATTTCAGACTATTTATTTAGAATGAGAATTTGAAGAAACAAATACATGCTAAAACATCAGTAAACTTTTCTAAAATATATACCTGTGATTAGAATAGCCCTCATTGCATATCTCAATTGATAGAACAACTTAAAAATTGCCTTTATGGCAAGAGATTTTAATATGATATCTGGCCCAATCCGAGCATGAGCTCTTTATCCTGGTTCTGAGCCATTAAACTGTAGGCTCGGCAATGACTTACGTTCTCTGGGCTTCTCTTTCTAAAGAAAAGCTTTTATGAAAAGACATACAAGTTTTTCCAGATCTAAACTCTAGTTCTGTGAACAAATATGTATGCCGAACCTGTTTTTATCTTGCCTGATGATAATCATTTTATCTGTAGAGAAAGACTTTAATATAATTTTTTCTCTTCCTCCTTTTTTAATCATTATATTTCTGATAGCTTTATATTATGTCATTCTTACTTTTAATCAGAAAAACATACCACATGGAAAAAAATGTGAAGATCCAAGAATGGTTTCTTAATATTTTGCACCATCAAAAGTTAAGTATTGCAAAGATGGTAATTTTGGGCACATATATACTTCGTTTTTAGGTTTGAAAAACTGTAATTTAACATAGATCAGTTTTTGGAAAGTTATGTGCCTTTTGTGTAGCAAAAAAAAAAAAAAATAACAAAGCATAAAATTCTGTAGAGCCTTTAATATTAGTGGAGTTAATAGAGTAGGAATGAGACCTTCTGTTCCAGCTCCTAAATTGTTCAGTGAGCTTAAAAGAACTCATCTGGTGGTCGTTCACAACAGTCCAGCAGGTCAGGGTATACATTGTGTTCTACCATTAAGTAGCTGGAAATTATCCTAATACCACAGTTAATAAAGGGCATACCAAGAATGCCATGAGATCACCTTCCTGTGGTCTCTTCTTCCTTCCAGGGACCTATGACTTCCATAAGACAGGCCCTAATTCTTCGCATGATGTGCTGCCATATGGCTCTCAATTTGTGATGATTCATAAATTTAAGTGTCACTGCTGCTGCTTATCATCAGGGCACCTTCCATCATCAGTCAGGGGTTGCAGAGAAAGGGGATCTTGAAGCTAGGAGGAAAGGTGACTGGAACAGGCAGGAGCCACTGCAGACCGATCGGCCACTGCCAGCAGGCAGCCTTCGTCCACGGGTAGCAGCGAGTGGGCAGTGTTGTCCAAGGGAGTTGTTAGTTGAAATTCCTAATTCATGTATTCATGTATTCATGTGTATTCCACTAACAGTGCCAGGCATTGGTTCTTGGCAGATGAGAGACACTCATTTCCTCAGAGAACTGTCGGAATAACCATAGGCCCTGCTGCTTGGGGCGTCTGGTGTTACGTTAACTTGCTCTGTATATAGTCAGTCAGTCATTAAATACCATATATTCTAATTCCAGTTCCTCTTTTGGATCTGCCTACATCTTTCCTTCCCCATTACTTTTGATTCAGGAACGTATTCTTTCTTTCCTTCCTGGATACTGTAGGAGGCTCCTAGCCATCTCTACATCATCAGCCGTACTATGAACAAGGTGATCATTCTGGACACAAAACTGGCTATGTCACTGTCCCCTTTCAAATCCTGCGGGTGCCCCCGATCCTTAGTATTCCATATCATCCCTTTATTTTCTAGACTATCCTACCTTTCCAGCTGACATCCCTTCTCTTCCACAAACCACTAGCAGTGCCTAATTACATATATTTCCCCAATTATGCCAGTTTCTCTCTAATTACCATTTCTTTGAATTTGCCCTTCCTCTTTTGGGGTCAGATTCTCTTTCTGGTCTACTTGGTGAACTCCTTTATTATTAAAGGGCCACTTCTCTTATAAAGTTCTTCCTGGATCCCAGACCACTTGAGTTTTCTCTCATATCCCACAGTGGTACTTGATGTCTCTCTGATGGGACAGTTATCATACTGTCTTACGACTGTTGTTTTACTTTCTCTCTCCCTCTACTAGATTCTTGTATGACAGGAGTAAAGACTGTGTCTTACCTTTGTGCTCCTCACCCCTGGCACTATGCCTGGTACAGGGAGATTTCTTCATTAATGTGTATTGATTTGGAGTGAGTTGGTCTGTCTGGATGCTTCTAAAAGCAGAAATGATGCTTTTACATACTTTTATGTAATGATCACATTTGCCATCTGATTCAGGAATTAACTTTGTGTGATTGGAAACATTGAGAATCTCTACATGAATAGATTCTAGAAAATGGATAGGGAAGAAGGAAGGACAGTATGGATCTCTTCCTATATTTTGACTTTGGACACTGAGATAAAATTTAGCTAATTTAGCACTGAAATGACTTGATTCTAGATTACAGTAATTGCTACAGGAACATTCTTGCTCTACAAATTTCTTGGCCTTAAACTTTTGGTTCCCGTAATCTATTTCCAGACATCACCTTAACTACCTCAAAACTCAGTATATGCTGATCTTGGAAGAGGTTAGAGGAAGAAGAATGGCCAATGGCCCAGTGAGAGTTTTGTCGTTATGATTTTTCTTAAAAATTGCAAAAGAAAATCATTTTTAAACGCCATTTTAAAAAAAGACTGGTGTGGATGTTTTTTATTAATTACAATATATGGCTAAGTAAGTTGCAGAAATATATCCATAATTAAAATGATCTCAGGTGGCTACCAATTTTGAGGTTAGCATTTATGATGTAATTAGTATTTTAGTGCCTCTTTCCATTTGACATGAAGCTGAGATTTCCCCTCCTTGCTTCATGAGTAGAAACCTATCAAGAATGTGTCTCAAAATGAAAGGCGGCCTTTGTGCCTGTGGTATCATTTATGCACAAGTGAAAACAGTGGTATTCTTGGTAGATGTTATGACAAAATACACTTGTGTAACTATAAAATTATTCATCATAGTTAATGGGGAAATGCCAGCGTGAACACTGCCAAGAGAAAACAATAACGTATATTCATTTAGTTCAAAACACCCTTTAATAAGAGGCCCTTTTCCTCTCAACTCTAGAAATATATGGTCAATAGTTATGTTTTATTATAGGAAGAGAAACAAAAAATAATACTCAACAAAGCATATTTTTAACATTTTTAGGTAAAATACAATTGTTGAGGTAAAGAAGGAACCTAGTTAAAGAAATGATATGGGATGTTTGCTAAATATTTTCTCTTTTGTTTTATTTATAGAAAATAAAGTATTCTGTGAAAGTTTTCCCAAAGGCCATGAGCAAACACATGAAGCTTAACAATTTATCCATTGTAGCTTTTGCTAAACCCTGGTTTTGGAATCTGTGGCCTTTGTTCTCGTATTTTGAAGGACTCCATTTTAGGCTGCTAGATTATAGTATTTGTGGTTTGTTCTTTAGTGGCTAAAATGTCTTTCACAATATTATATAGTGTTACTAACTGAACTTTTCATAATGCGGTATGTAAAATCTGACAAGCTGAACAAGTGCATTTGTAGACTACTTCCCAATGTCCAAAATGACATGATATCTTTATGTTCTTCTGGGATCTCATTGCGAGTTTGCTCTTATACAGTTGCCACCAGATTCCACCTAAGTATGGCTTTGTATGGCAGGTGCATAAGCATTGCGGTGGGCACCCAACATTAAGGAAATTCTGCAGAACTCTATGCCAGAGTTCCCGCCATCAAGGAACTCTCCTTGTAACTGAGAAGAAGTTTCCTCAAGACAAAATTGAGACAAGTGCAAGGTCATATGCCAGGGAGGAGTGTTGGAAGTTTGATACAAGCTGCAAGTGCCATGGGAAGATTAGGACTGGGGTCTCTGAGCTATAGAATTCATGAGAAGGGAAAGATGGAACTGGGAGTGGGTGCTGGGTATCACCCAGACTGGCAGTGGACCTGCATACCCACCACCCTAAGCTTATACCACCTGCAGAACATACTGAGATTGTCTGTCTCTCTCTCTCCCTGTTAGACTATTAGTGGCCATGGCCTATGGCTGATTGAGTTTTATAAGACTCCCACCCAACCCCCAAACCCCTAGAAGTGTGCCAAGCACATAATAAATATTTTCTTTAAAAATACGAATCAAAAGGGTATGATGTGAAATATAGTGGATTCTTACTAAAAGTGATTAATTCATTAGTGTTAATCAATTTGAAAATGCTTCAGCGAGTTTTAAAATAAAAACGCATTGATACAACCTATAAATTGTGCATTATGCTTTCTGTACCTCAGCAACTTTTTAAAATGGAAAGGATGAGCGTGAGAATGGGGAGAGGGAGGAATGAGCTTGCTGACATTCCTGCATTCAAGCGAAAATCTCTTTCTCTGTACATCTTAAGGTCTCTAAGGGAACGAGATGCAGTTTCAGAACAGTTGCTATGTTTCTAGCCCAAAGTGCCTACTGACATTATTAAAATATAATAGAACAGCAGTATCTCTTTCTCTTTATTCTCGCTAGCACAATGTGTTCTGAAAGTGTAACACCGGTGTGGCTGGCCTTTGTTTGAAAACAGCTCTTGAGTTATGCATTTTAAAGCTTTTTGACCTTCCATGTGTTGCATTCTCCCTAATTATGAAAAATTTTACAGTACATTTGTTACAGTATATTTATTACACATATTTATTAGAATCTATCCCACTTTGTCTTATCTCTGATGCTCTTCCTGGACAGTCAGGTGTCTGCTCTGTCCTAGGCCTCGGGGTCAAGATGAATGACCGTAGCTACTGCCCTCAAGATGCTCACTGCAGCGTCTGGCTCACAAGGCAACTCCCACGTTTTCAGAGTTGAGTCCTTGCAAAAGAACCCAGTGCTGAAATCATTTGTAATGACTTCTGTGGGTGGGATGCCAGTTAATAATGTATCAAACAAAACCAAAAACAAGGCATGTCTTTTAAATGATACAAGGTAAAATAAAAATCAATTTTAGAAACACAATTTCAATAAAGGATGCTTCAAACATTCTGTTAATAATTCATGATTATCAAGCCCAGTACTATATAAATGCTTTATGTATATTTGATCTTGAATCATTATAATCGTACTTGGTAACTACTTGGCCAGAAACACACGGCCAATACAGGTGGTTATGTCCAGGATCCTGGCTCAGTCTATCTAAAATCTGAGACCATGCTTATAACAACCATTGTGTATTGAACAGAACAGCTTTACAACTTCTCCATTGAAAGGAAACCACACGTTTGGCCAAGAAAAGAGAAACATTTACAAAGTCATAGCAGGGTGTCTGTCATGCCCTTGCAGCCTGTACTATCTCCCTTCGCCACACAATTCCTGCTGGGGCAGTACACACTGGCCTTCCTTGGGCAGGAAGGCACTCTGGTCTAGGGCGGAGTGTGAAAGTCTACGACACTAAAAAAAAAACTCTTATCTTTCCCACTGAACAAACCTATGGCCTGAGGCTAATTTTCCACACACCACCTCTCCCCACCACCCACCACTTTCATTTTATTGTCTTCAGAATTAGAATCATAATTTATGCCTTTAGAGAGAGATTTATTCAGCAATTCAAGTATCAGGGACAACTTCAGACACTGCAAATACAAAGGTAGATGAGGCAGTAAATAACCACAGTATGGTCAGTGTGGTATTGGCATAAGGATAGACATAAACGTTCATGGAACAGAATAAAGAGCTTAGAACTAGATTCATTGTTTTTGACAAGAAGGCAAAATAATCCATTGGAGAAAGGACAGTTTTCTTACAAACAGTGCTGAAACCACTGGATATCCATATTGGGGGAGAAAAATGAACCTCAATCCATACCTCATGCCATAAACAAAAATAACTGGAATGTATCAATGTAAAACCTATAACCAGAAAGGAACACAAGGGAACTTTTGGTGGTGATGGAAGTGTTTTATATCTTATTGATTATGGCAGTTACATGAGAGTATAAATTAGTCAAAACCCATTAAAATGTATCCCTAAAATGGGTATGTATTTTGTTTGTAAATTATACCACAGTAAAATTGATTTTTAAAAGGAAACCATATTCTGTCATTCCCTTGTTTAAAATTTTCCAGTGACTGTCAGATAAAAATCTAAACATTTTACTCTGCTTTGCAAAGCCCTATGTTCTCTGGGCCTGTCTATTTCTCTGACCCATCTTGTAGCACTCTGTTGCTTTTAATGTTTCTTCTTCCTGAAAAGCTCTCCTCCCAGGTTTAGGCATGGCTGATTCCTAAAGAGCCCCAGCTCAGGGGCCACCTCCTCAGTGAAGTTTTTCAGCATTGCCTAACTCATCATTCAGGTGCATCATTGTGTGTTTTTCAAAGCATGCATCATTAGCTGAAATTCTTATTTATGTGGTATTTGTTTGCTTTTCTCCATGAGTATGTAACCTCTATGTAACAGGAAAGATGTCTTCTCTACTCTTCTATCTCAAGGACCTAGAATAGTGCCTGCCTAATATTAGATTCCGCATTGTAGAATGGTTATAGGGATTGGACTGGGAACTGGGGAAATACTGGAGGCAGGCAGATCGTGTACATGGCTACCATATCATTTCAGCTAAGAATATAGGGTGGCCTGACCTGAGGCTCAGTCAGAGAAGATGGAAAGGATGGAATAATCCAAACAACATTTAAGAGGTGGAATCAACAACATAGAGTTACTGATGTTCTGAGGGTGTGAGGGCCATTGTCAAATGTAGGATTAATACCCATGCACATCTGCCAGATGGTGCTGCCCTGAACTGCAATGAGAGATCTGGGAAATGCAGCACATTTAGCAAATATGATGAGTTTAGTTTGGGAATATTAATTTTGAGTTATCTTCAGAACAAACATTCTGGCAAAGATGTCCAGTAGACAGTTAGTAATACAAGTCTAAACCTCAGGAAAGGGTCAGGACTAAGGATGTAGATTTGAGAGTTATTAGGTCGGAGGTGGTAATAAAGGCATAGGAATGGAACCATAAGAAGAGCTGCAGGTAAAAAGAGAAGAGGGCCAACGATGAAACTCTGGGGGTTAACTAACGTTTAAGGACTGAGAAAAAGGAACTAGTAAAGAATAACGGGAGCAGTGAGGAGAAGCAGTGTGGGAACCATGGAAAGAGAGAGTTTTGAGAAAGAACAGTTAAGAGTGGCAGTTCCCACAGAGATTTGGCAAGAGAAAGACACAAAATTTGGCAACTAGGAGTGACTGGTGACTAGAGTGAGAGCTGTTTCAATAAAGAACGGGCAAAATATACAATGGGATAATTTGAAGTAAATGGCAAGGGAGGACTTTAGGATAAAATGCAGGATTCTTTTTAAAAGGTGGAGAAATGGGAATTCACACCTGCGAGTCTTAGTAGGAGAAAGGTGATTTTTGAGAAAAGTAAAAAAAAAAAAATATCACTGGGCTAAGGTGCTTGATTTGAAAGCTGAAGACATTTATAACATCATGAAAAGCAAATACTGAACCAACCAAGCCCTGATAACCAGTTTGCCAAATGTCACCAAAAGCCCAGCTAGCATTAGAGACGATTCCTTTATTTTGGCAATAACATGGTTGTATGATTTTCTCAGTAGTGCTCCAGCCTCCTGGGTGTAGCAGCTAGGACAAGTGATTGGCTTGATCAAAACTGTATACTGACAGTGTTGTAGCTGAGGATAAGGGGTGAGGATTTTGGGTCTAGACTGAGAGAATTGGAGCATGCAGGTTGCGGTGAGGGTGTGGGGTGGGGAAGGAGAAACAGACCTAGAAAAATAGAAAGGCTAGAAAGTCTAGTGAGAGGAGTAAGAGATCCGAAGGCATGGTAGGGTACAGTTAAAGAGGGTTATTTAGAAACTTCAAAATTTCTTGGAACTTTAGAATTTAGAATTTGGAGAGATGAAAGGTCTAGAATGTGGCCATATGACTTGTGGATGAAACAGGATAGCGATGCAGGTGAAGAGTAGATCTTTGGACATGGAAATGCAGCCACCCACAATGTCACCCCATACAGACTGATGTTGCCCAGCCTCTGGAAGGCAGATGAAGATCGAAACGAGGGCATTCTGTGAGTGATCAGGAGACAGTAGATAACAGTTACATGAAGCAGAGAGAGCTGGATGGCCTGGAGCTCAGCGGAGTGCGGGTAGATGCATGAAAGCAGAAGGAAGGAGTATCCTGGAAGCCGTAATGCAGTTAGGAGAATGCTAGACCGATTCTGACGGAGCTCTTCCCAATGCTGGCAGAGCTGTGACCACTGAAATAAACAACAAGTCATGTTCACAGGAAGATATAAGGTTAAGGAACACCCCAGGTGAACAATCAGATCATCCACTTTCAACTCAGGTGATAGTGTAGAAAGTGACTTTGTTATCCCGAAGGAAAGAGGCTTGAATCAGTTTTTTAACTCTCTGAACCAATGTCATATAAATTTAACATAAGAAATATATTATTGTTCCAACCAAGAACTATATGTTTCAATAGCAAAAATAACAAAATTATTTATGATTTTTGTAAAAATATAATACTTGGAACATGTTCTGAATTTGTGTGTTGTTTAAAATTTATGTGGGTTTGTATTTTAACAGGGTTTCTAACATTTCATAAATAATATATTTAAAGTGTGGATGCTAATATTTATGTATGTACATTTTTTTTTAACAGGTTGTTAACCAAGAACCACCTCTATGGATCCAAGACAAGTTTGTCCCATGGCCAGCTCTGAACAGCGTGTTGTCCAATAGACAATTCCATTGGCAAACCATCTCTGTTGCCTTACAGAGCAAGCAAAGAAGATGGATCGGTTGAAGAGCCATCTGCCTGTGTGCTTTCTACCTTCTGTGCCCTTTTTAATTCTAGTATCCACTCTAGCGACCGCTAAGAGTGTGACTAACAGCACTTTAAATGGCACTGACATGGTCTTGGGCTCTGTGCCCGTAATCATTGCCAGAATTGACCATATCATAGTCAAGGAAGGGAACAGTGCCTTGATTAATTGTAGTGTTTATGGCATCCCTAACCCACAGTTCAAGTGGTATAATTCCGTTGGCAAGATGCTGAAAGAAGACGACAGTGAGGAGAGAGGAGCAGGTAGGCTTGAAACTTGTGTCAACTGTCATAAAATAGAAACATGGAATATGGAGCCAGCACCTTAAATGTTAGTTGTTCTTATTCAAGTCATTTAAAGATCTCATTTTGTCATCTTTTTCTGAGGCAAGAGAGTAAAATATATATCCTTAAGGATTCAAAGCAGTAATTAATTCATTTTTTTTCTTTGGCTCAGAAGAAAAAGAGCAAACATTAAAATCTTTTGAAAGGCCTCTTGGCATGTTGTACTTTAATGCATACAAATTTTATAGGGGCGCATGTAAAATGGATTTTCCCATAAGTATATGTTCCATTTATAAAGGAGTTTTATTTCATTTCACGGAACTGGCTCAAAGAAACAATATAGCACTTGTTTATCATTAAACGTCAGTTTAATCCATGGACTGTGGATTTAAAGACCACGCTTCTGAAGAGAAGTCTCTGTGCAAACTCTCACACACCAGCCAGAGATCACTCTGTGTTCCGGGAGACTAGGCTGAAATTCAGGACTGTCTGTTGCAGCTGAGGCTGAGAGGGAGGGAGAATGAAATAGCAAGAAATAACATGTGGCGATAGGGGAATGCTTGGTTTTTAATGAATGAGTTTCTGGCCAAGAAGTGTGAATCACCTACCTAAGTACCAAGTTTGCGTCAGGAAAAATTCCAACCAGAGAGAGGATTGATTGGGTCATTGGGAATCAGTACATTTCCTGTCTTAGACGTGAGAAGTAATTATCTGAAAACCCAAGCCTGATCCAACTGCCCAGAAGGAATTAATGTATTTTCCTAAGCATTGACTGTGAGATGCAGTAGGGGATGGGGGAGCTGGGGAGTAAAAAGACCACTGTTCCAAAGTAGCAGCTGATGAGTCTCTGTCCCCCTTTCATTCATACCACGCTTCCCATTCCACAGCCCTTTAACCAATGAACGATCTCCGATCTCCAGAAGAGTTTCTACTCTAAGAAAGCCTACATTTCTAAATCCCTTTCCCTTGTTTTATCCTAATTGTTCTGAAAAAGGAGAGAAGCTATTGCTTTATGTCTCATTAGGAGCTGAGTGATGGGGTTTTCTTGCAATTACATACTTCTGGTTCACAGCTGTGCCCCTAATAGCTAAGGCTGCTAGAAGTCTAACTCCCTGGGATCAGGGTTTCACTGTCATGCTCTCACTCCCATTGCTTTTGGCCAGCCATTCAAGGATGTATAGCATAATAAAGCTGTTTTCCTTTGATGAAGAAAAAATTATATATTATATATGTTTGTTTAACCTAGAAGAGTGGAACTCTTTCCCTACCAAGTAAAATTATGGGACCACAGAATTTTTAAATTAGAAGAAACCTCAGAGACAATGTAGTCTGAATTCTTCTTTTACTCAGATTTTCCCTAGGTCCTGTTCCTATTAAGTGGATGTGACTAAAACCTTCACTACTAACAATGGAGAGATGAAACAACACCATCCCAAGCCCACAGTTGGTTTCCATTCTTAGTGTTCCTTCCTCCCAGGCTATAAGTGAAAGGGAAGTGACATCACACTTGTAAAGGAGGCAGTAACCATGGTAACATACATACACTCAGGTCCCTGTAATTCATCAGGTCTTTCTGCAGGGCTGGGCCGCTTCGAGCCACATCCAGGTGACTGAATTGAGGACAGCAAGGACTCAGACCTGAATCTACCTTTCACATGGACCCTGGAGCAAAGGTTATCCCCAGACATTAAAAAGTTGGCACTGAGGCACTAAAGCCCTGAGTTCAAGAGAGGAAGAAAATCATGGGAACAGCATGGTATTAGGGCCTGAATTTCAGTAGCAGCATCTTGAGTGCTGTCCTGAAGTAGTAGTTCCTTACTGCTTCAAAGAGATCATATGATGCCTTAATTGAAAAGATCCTTGTAACTATGAACCCAGTCTTGGCAAGCAGACTCTGTGTCTTGCCTTCTTTATCTGTGCATTGAGAGGTTGAACTGGAAGGGTTTTATTCAGCTCAATAGTCTTTTGTTTTGCGGGTGCTCAGGTGGTCTATAGTAGCAGCCTGTCAGTGACTCCTGAACCAATAGTAGCCAGTCGAAAGCCTTTGGCACAGCAAACTGTTCCATCAGAACTCAGCACTGTCATGTCTGTAGCAGTAGCTTTGCTGATATATCAGTTAGCTGTTTTTAAATCTCATAAGGAAGATGCACTGTATATTTTTTAAAAGAACTCATGATACTAGTACTTGATGTTCCAACTCGGCTTTATTACAATGCATAATTATAGTAATTTCAGAACATAAGTAACGCGGGGTAATATTCAAAACACTGTACCTAACAACCAAGCAAAATATAGGAAATAGTAGAAATGAAACTATTCATCATAAAATATTAAAATTTTAGTCCAAGAATGGCCTATTAGAGGACCCATAGCCTATAACACTTCATTTCTAATGAAGAAAATGACTGTATTATAGCATAAACATAGATTTCAGTTTTCAGGATGATAGGCTAGAAGTTTAAATGAAACAGTATTTCATTTTTAATTCAACAATGAGGTGATTGAATATAGCATGAAAAATGATGTTAATATCCTGGAACATTGCTCAGATTCAGTAGACTGCTGTTAAAACCAAACTAACAAAAAGAATGTAATTTTCATTAATACACAACCACTACCATTGATTAAGCCCCTGTACCAAGTTACATATATTTTTTCTAATCCTTACATTAAGCATGATGGTTAGGTATTATTATTCCTCATGTTTATAGATGAAAAAAAACGGGTGAATGGAGAGGATATTACACAACCAGAGTGCAGCCAAGCTGGTATTTATTCTCCCTCTGTACCCAACCAGCATCTGCTTATCCTTCAGGTCTCAGTAGGTGAAAAGTGTTGGAGTGTCTAACCCAGACTGAGCAAATGAGAGAAGCCCTCCTGGACGGAAAAGGTATTTATAACCACCACCGTCACAGTTCAACAGTGTTAGGATGTGTGCTGTAACATGTGTACGTGTGGTATGCACACACAGAGGTATTCAGAATCATCTGGTGAGTTGCTGCAGGAGCACACTACCCTTTACTTTGTGATTAGCCTGGAAAGGAACAATTTCATTCCTTGTTTATGCTGAAAAAGTGAGATAGCTGTTATTCACGCCAGCCCTGCTGGTCCTAGAGAGAATGGGGCTATTTCCTGTCATTGGCGGGGGCAGCAGCTGCTTTGGTTTCCTTCCCTGGTGCTTTTCACTTCAATTCCACAGGCTCGGGAGAGACCAATGTGTAATCTATTTCTGGAGAAAGCCTTTTTTTGGTCATTCACCAAAGAACATGTTTGGGGTGTGCACCAACCATGTTACAAAAATAACTCAGAATTCGAATAATATGAACAGCCACAAATGGCCATGAATATGCTGGTTTCAATTTTCCTGGTGCAAGAGTTAAGTAGAAACACATAGTTGTTAGAAAGTATTAAGAAAAAGTCCCAGTTATTTCAGGTTCTAATTATCGAGTATATTTTTGCCATGGCTTCTTACTCTGATTTGAACCCATTTAAATACACATTAGCATCTTTATCAGATGATATATAACAGGCATTTCGAGAAAATCAGCTGTTATAGACCTTTGGAAACATGTCTGGCTTGTTAGCAATTAAGTTTAAAATCTTCCTTAAAGAAAAGTTTTAGACTTTTCTGTAGATTTGTTTTCAGTCGTCCTGAAGCATTCTGTCACCATAAGTAAAGAATTATCTTTGAAAATAAACAGGCACAGAGTACTCTGAACTGAACTGCACAAAGATCACAATTGTCACAACGGCTACTCTCGCTTTGCAAAATTCATCATTATATTTTGCGTTTGGTTTATATCACTCTATTGTTTTTATCTCTCTACTTTTCAGATTTTTAAAAATAGACTACGAATTGTCTTTTCATTACTTTTGAAAAGGACAACAACAAACTATATCAGCCAAGTTTTCAGATGTTGTGTATCACCTACCTACTTATTATATATGTGGAAAGAGTTCAGTTTCCACAGCATTAAATATAAATTATCCTTGGCCTCTAAGATCAGCATTAAGTAGTATGTTAACTTATGAAAACGTCATTCTGAATTCCTCTTTTAACATTAAATATTTGAGATAAAATCAACTTATCAAAAGGCATTAAACAAAATACATGTAATTATGAGTATATTATTGGAAATTCAGAAGCCCCTCATGATATTCTTTCTTTGAGCAAGTTTCTCAACTTTTCTGAGCCACAGTTTTCTTATCTGTAAAATAGAGATAATTCTTTTAACTACCAGGTGAGGTTGTGAGTCTTAAATAAACGATTGTGTATTAAATGCTTATAGTATAGTATCTGGAACACACTAAGCTGTCACTATATGGCAACTGCTGTGATTGGTAATATTGTCCTATATCATCTCAAGCACAGATTCCAAGTGTTGAAATCTCTGTTTCATAATACAGTGTGTTTTGTAAGGAAAGGAAATCATTTTCTGGGTAATTTCTTATTCTCTATCTCAATTTTTCGACCTTTAAAAAAAAAAAAACACATTCAGTAAACACACACAAAAAAATTATATCCCTTAAATGGTATTTGAAATTTCAAAATAGTATGTGCTAGGATAACAGGTTTGGGATCCTCTTTACCACCGAGGCTTCCCCTTTCCTAGCACGTATATCGCTTTCGTGTACAAAGGGCCCGCTGATGTCCACTATGCTTCTGTCTCTGAAAAGGCAGTGTATGTGGAAATTACAAAGTATATTATACATAGGATGACCTTTACATTTGCCTAACCCAGTGGTTCTCGGCTAAGGTCTGTTTTTCCCCTAGGATACCGTTGGCATAGTCTGGAGAATTTGGTTGTCATTACTGAGGGCGTGGAGGAGAAGGAAGGGGGAGAATATGCTCCTGGCATCCAGCAGTTAGAATCCTTAAGGGATGCTCTTAAATGTCCTATGGGATAGATCCCTATGAAGAATGATCCAGCACACAATGCCAGTAGTTCCCAAATTTAGAAACCCTAGTCTAACCCAAAGAAGCACTCCTCAGCTAACTAAAGAATCATTGCAAAGTAGATTGTTAAGTCAGTTGTTGAACTCATAATGTATTTTTCCATAAAGTGGCTTAATTTATGGTACTTTGGTCCATTTTCCAAATGGAGTTATATTAAAGGCCAACCTGGTAACTAACTACCATTTATAGTGTTTCTTTGATGAGTTGTGTTCCATTTGGGCTGTGAGCCCAGGATGCTTTACTTTTCGCCATTAAAAAACCCTCCCAGAACCACCTCAGATAAGAATGACAGCTGAGATTCGCAGAATGGAAGCTATTTATATGAACCCAGTGTAAGGTGCTCTTGATTTGAAGACCACCTACAGCTACTGTCAGCAAAGACTATTACTAGTCCACATGGAATTAAGAGTGCTTGGCACTTTTTAAAAAATCAAGATTACTAGATTAAATTAGCTGGAGTGTCAGATGTTTCCTTTACCAGGAGATGATACTTTCAAACCGCTTTTAAACAGAGCAGACGCGCAGGCTCTCAACAGCACTGTCCTGCCATCCCACCCTCCCGAGCTGAAAGCTGGGCCAAACCTGGATTAGCCCGGGCTACCTTGGAAGCACGTGATCTAGGAAATAGCTTGTTAGAGCTGTCCTAGTACTCTTGAAGAGGTCCCTTGGGTGGTTTGGGGAGGGAGAGCACAAGAGCCCTTGCAGCTTGTAGTGTTTATAACCTGACTGCAGCCACTTCAAGGAGATGTCATCTGCTGCAAGAGCCCTGTAACAGGTGTGGCTATGCAGTGCTAAATTTATTTTCAATTATGTTTTGTAAAACAAAACAAAACAAAAACAAAACAAAAAAACAAACAAAAAAAAAACGTGGCTCTCTTTAGTAGCCTATATTTCACATATTGGAAAATAACCGCCACCTTTATAGCCATAAACCGATATGTGCATTTTGTTCTTCTTTGAAGATCGTCAATACAATGTGATACTCATTCAAATGAATGCTGTATTTCATTTATGTTTGCATAAACATTCACTGGCACTCTTCATCACCTAAAAATGTTTTAATCTTCTCGTAACATTCGCTGGGAATATAGACAAACCACACCCCAGTTTCTTTACACAGCCACAGAAAGGTACCTCAAAGGAAAAAGAAGTCCTTCTAATAAGTAAACTGAGGGAAATTAGCATTTGGGTATCATGTCAATTTTTAATTCTCCATGATCCTTGGGAAAAGCTGGAAAGATTTAGGGTTTCAGTAGACATGGTGTTCAGGGAAAGGCTGTAATCACCGTATTTTTGTAGGCTGTGCTCTCACTTTCCTCATGGGTCTTCGGTCCCAGAAAGTGTCAGTGCAGCTCTTTTCTCTACAGCAATAATTGGTCAGAAGTTGTTTGTATGAGCCACAGTTCTGATCTGGTGCCATGTATTAGTTTCACATTGAGTCACAAAAACCCGTATACCATAGGATTTCTTGACCTTTGCAGGTTTAACTGTAGCCATACGATGCTGTTGCTCTACTTCTCCAATTGGTGACTCGTCTACCTGACACTATCCTACCAACATGATGTAGTGCTGTCTTGAGGGACTTCCCCCTCCGTGTGTGTATGTTCCATGGTGAGCGCAGTGGCCATCTTCCTTCGGGATGGGATTGAGGCTATGGCTTCTTTCAGAGGATGTTGGCAGGGGAAGAAAGCTCTAGAGCTATGTCCGTGGAGAGAAAAAACTATTCTGGAAAGAAATTTTTTTCATTACCTTGATTTTCTTACATTCTTTAATATTTGTATAGTCTGTGTAGACTTGCCTGACTTGAAGAATTTCACGAAGTCTAAAAGTAGGTCATAGATGGCATTCATTTTAAATTTTGAGATTTGTCCAAATCAACCTTCCAAAGGTTTTACATACCCACCCCCCTTTTATTCGGCACTCTGAAAGGTGAAAAGGTTATGTTTTTAAAAATTAATCCCTTTAAATTTAATTATAATTTAATCATTAGTGATTTTGTACACTTAGACACCATTTACATTTCTTTTTTCTGTGTTTTGTACATTCATACCATTTCTCCATTTTTTCCTTTTGGGTTGTTTGTTTTGATTTGTAGGAGTTCTTTATGTTTTATTGATATTAAGCATTTGTCTGTCAAATATTCTAGAATTTTCTCTCACATTGTCATTTGCTTTTACTCTAGTATGACTTATAGTGTAAAAAAAGTTTAATTTTGGAGTAGTCAATCCATCAATGTTTTCCTTTACAGTTTCCAAGATTCCTGAAATGCCTTCCTATTCCAAGGTTATAAAAATGTTTTAACATCCTCTGTTTTATACTTTGTTTTACATTTAGATCATCAGAGTACTTGGAATTTATAATTTATGTTTACATGTCACATAAAGTCTGAATTTAACACTATTTTCTTTCAAATGAGTAGTCAATTATCTCAACATTCTTTCCTCAATGACTTGAAATGACATCTTCTTTCTTTTTTAAATTCTCACACTTCCCGGCATCTACTTCTGGACTTTCAGGGTCTCTCTACTGATTTAATCAGGGATCAGAGGCTTTCTCAGAGAATAAGGTGAGATGCGAAGGTGGCGTCTTGATTGGGCTAATAATGTGGGAGGTAGGGGGCTTGGAGTGGGCAGGGAGGAGACCTTTCCTGGAGGTCCTGAGGCACCTTGAGGTATGAAACAGGCAGGTCTGTCAGGAGGCAAGTCCTGTGAAATGAGAAGCTCCTGTTCTCCCTCCAGGATAGATAGGTCAAGCTCTTGAACATTCTGACCCTGCCATCCTCTCCAGCCTTGTCTCTGCCCTACCCCTTCTTGATTTTAAAAATGGTGTGACGGCTGCAGCAGCATACAGTAGGCTTCTTCCTTTGCTCATATGCTCCCCCTCACACATCATCCCCCTCCGACCTTAAAGGTCCTTTCTTTTTACTCCAATTCTTCTTCCTGCCTGCACCATCCTTTCTGCCCTGGAGAGTACCTCACACACCTTTCTAGGAAGCCTGTCCTCGCTGTTCCCTTCTCCGCCCCACTGCCCTGCACCAGCGCATTTGCCACACGACCCCCTAGTTGTTTGTTGGAGTCTGAGTCCTCCTTTGGGCTGGATGGTTTTCATAGTCAGGGATCATCTTTGTATTTGCACGGTCTAGTGTGGAACCTGGTATATAGACAATTTATTCAATAATATTTGTTGACAGAATGCATGAACAAGATAAAAAAGGATCGCTGCCCTTCTAAAAATGTCAGCTTTGTTGTGCAGCATAGCACGCACTGCGGTACAGCTAAGCAATAACATCTGTTAGCTTTTCTCTTCGCAAAGGAGAGACTGTCATCACAACACTTCTATTCACGCATGGGAGATTTTCACGTGTGATTCTTGTGCCTGGAGTATCTTGGGGAAGACGGTGACAGATTCCTGAGCAAACTCTAGTCTCCAGTAGGGATGCAGCAGACCTCCTCCTGCTGCATGTTTCAGTGTTTTAGCCTGAAGCTTTTAGGTGTCTGTCACCTTACAGGACCAGAGTGAAGAGAGAGGGAGTGGGGGCGGGCAGAGGGCACTCCAAAGGGGGAGCCATAATCTGAGCAAGGCACAGGACCTAAGTGAACTGCCATTGAGAGCATTAGGGAAATGTTTAACATGTAACCCTTTGTGTCATATTCAAAATGGAATGTTTAAACATCTGCCTCTCTCATTTCTTTCAATAACATTGCATGTAGAACTAACTTAGCATTATCTGCTGACATTTTAGGTTTTTATTTGTGCTAAAGTGATGCAGCTTAATGAAAACACATCATCTTGACATTCCTACTCAATTATAGCGTAAAATATATGGGAATAGCACTGTGTGTACCCACTTCATGTGTGCAGCACTGAAGGTTTCCTGTGGCAGTCACTGTGGGAGTTTTTATTTAACTTTCTGACAGCTGAAGTCAGGACCCTTCCGGAATGAGTCTCTGGGTCGGGTATTTATAGACTAAGGTGAATGATGATGTACAGCACAGAAAATGTTCTGAAGATGATCCCAGGTGGACAGACAGGTACTATGTGGAGATTCTTTATGATCCTGGCCCAAAGCTAATGTGGGAAGACCCCCGGAATGAAATTTGTGCCATCTTCATAGTTTTCAGGCTGCATATGCTGTTAGAATATGCAGACATTTTTATCACTAATCAAAGGTCAAGCTGAGGCTGAGAGGAAATATTTGGTTCCTGGGAAGGAATGAATGTATCAACCTTTATAAAAGAAGCAAACAACATAGGTTTGCTTCATCTCCCTGAAGTCAGAATCTTTGTTCTCCTGACATTATAGTCCTTAGATGTGTGTGTGTCTGTGTTTGTGTGTGTGTGTATGTGTGTGCGTGCGCACATGTGTGTTCGCATCCAAAGACTTGCTTTGTGATATGATAATAGAATGTTTAATCCAGGTCACACACTATTTTTCCCATATAATACCTGCGAGGAAGCCTTAGTATCATTAATATTACCTTAATCCATAAAATAAATATGATATTTGTTTCAAGAGGAATCTAGCAAAGGACTGAAAACTGGAGAGATGTCTTGGTGTCTTTGTGTTAGAGTGGAAACAGGAAATTCCTGGCAGAGAGAGATGTGATCTCAATTATTTAACTAGAGTATTGTTGCTCAGACTATAGGTGATAACCTAAGTGTTTTACATGATAACATTCATTTTTGTCATAGTTTATAGCTAAGCAAATATAGTCACTTTACAGATACACAGCTGGGGTTCAGACTTCAAGGACAAACTAAATAATGGTTGGATAAAGTATGTAAAAGCTGTTAGTCTAAAGACCTGCTGTCCTGGTCTAAGAAGCAAAATATGCTCCTAAGTAAGATTTATCTGCTGAACATCTTACAATTTTCCCCTAAACAAGCCACAGGTGTCACCTAATAAGGTTGTGTTTGACTCCAAACTATGCCTCTTTTCACAATGTGACAAGAAACTTCTGAAATGTCTAAGCCGTAATCTGAATTGAATTACTTGGGTCCAAGATAGATAAAAACATGTCAATGGGCAATTACAAATATGCCTAAAATAACTGTACAATTTGAATTTAGAAATATTTTTAAATAGTCAGTAGAGAAAAGCATTGGTATGCTGTAACTAATATGTGTTTTTTTCTGTAACAATTAGAATACAGTTTATCACTAAAATAATTGCATAGGTTTGAGGAGAAGACTGTTTATATGGCCATCAGATGCGATGCCCGCCTTCTTAGTTTACTGTTCTTTGTTGCTTTTGTTCTGCATCCAGGTTCAGGCTACTCTATCCTTGTATTTATAGATAATTCTTCCACAAGAGGAATAGCAGTGGGGGGCGGGAGGGCGGGGTTAGGAGAAGAATAAATTGATCCTAATCATTCTCGTATAAATAACCTCATCTTCTCACCCTCTTCCACTTTATTTCCTGTTATATTTTCCAACAAAGGAAAGAAGGTAAACATGAGAAACTTCTATGAGTATAGTCTATAATTCTCTGGAAACCCAAAACCCTCCATATCTATAATAAGCTTTTAATAGTCTGTAAATTTCTGGAAACCCGATTCCTTCCATATCTATAATAAACTTTCAATCAACTAGAGATTTTTCCCTGTGCCTGCTGTTATCTACTTTTATGAAACATGCAGATTTTAAGAAAATAAATTGATCATGATCATTTTTCTTGCTTCTGATTATTATATATTTGGATAAATCTACATCTGAAGCATCAAAATTCAGGTTCAGGAAATGAAAGGTATATAAGACTTGCCTCTGCCCCACTGGAATGAGAGAAAATTCCACAGACTAGGTAGGTTCTAGGTTTGCTAATTCATGCACATTCGCAAAGACTGAAAATTCACTATATTTTATAAACCAGTGTTTTCTACTCTTGGAGAAAATACACTGGCTGAATTGTTTAAAAAAAAGAAGAGAGAAAGAAGGAAGGGAGGGAGGGAGGGAGGAAGGGAGGAAGGAAGGAAGGAAGGAAGGGAGGGAGGGAGGGAGGGAGGGAGGAAGGGAGGGAGGAAAGTAAAAAGAAAGAAAGAAATGAAAAGAGAAGAGAGGAAAAAAAGAAAAAGGGAGAAAGAGGGGAAAAAGGAAAAGAAAAAGGTTACTCAGGGACACCAGGAACCACTCTTCACAGATGTTCTTTCAGAAAGCAAATGTGACAGCGTCTACTAGAGGCATCCTGCCAGATTCACCACAGCTAGGAAGTAGGAGGGACTATAGGCGCTGTGCCCCCGAAGGCACCTTACTGCTCCATCTAACTTTCTTAAAGGTTTTTTCAAACTTGGAATATAGTCACCATACTATAGCAGAAGATGCTGGAATAAAGAAGGCCCTCTCTGGCCTCATTCCTCAGTCCCTTGAGACCCTGTTCACGTACGTGTTCACAAGCTTCTAAAAAAGGAACATTTTGCTTGTTGCTTTGGGGGAAATATCATACTTTTAATTAGAATTAAAAGTCACTGCCAGAAAGGAAGAAAGAAGTAAAAATGCAATGCAATAATAGATACTTAAAAGGAAACTGCATGTTAATGCCCCTTGGGAGAGGTTCCTCTAGTTGGCTTTGGGAACTGAAGGGCATTAATGGATAAAGCTCAGCCTGCTCGGCTCCTCAGAACTCCCAAGAGGCCTGACCTGGACTCTCCTTTCTCCATAGGACAGTGTAGGCTCTTGAGTCTGAGCCATTCTGAAATCCTTTTCCGAAAGGTTCAGACTCAAGACCCAGAAGCCAAATCTAGTATCATGTTGCCCAAGGGTCCACTGACCTGGAAGAACACAGGCAGACTAAAAATCCAAACTAAAACAGTTTCGCTTGATTCAGAGCCTCCTTCCTTGGGCAGCACTAGGTCCCTTCCAGCCCAGGGAGGGTAGGAAGAATTGCTCTTATCACCATGCATTTTCTGTCGTGTGATGCTTATTTTCAGTTTGGTGTGTCTGTAATTTATTTGCAAGTCTAATACAAATTGTTATTAATTTATACCCAGTCTCTGAATCTTTACATTGTTAGCTTATAACTTTAGTATAGATAATTCATTGTAGATTCTCAAAATTAATGAGATAATTATGTTTTAATTAACTGAGGTCATACAAGGATAATTTCAATCTCAAATACAAGAAACCCAGGTAAACAATTATAATTTAACTGATTTCCTCCAGATTTCATTTTGAGCCTCAACTATTTTATATTCCGCGCAGCATTAAGCTCCCCCAGTGAACATATATTTAATAGAGTCGTGCTCACAGGCAGTTTAGAAAATCAGATGCTACAGTTAAGGAATTCTCTATTAAGAACACAGTATTTTCTGGATTGTTTACTTTTCTTATTTTTCGCAAGGATGTGGAATTACACAGTATGGCTTGGTGATTAAGAGTACGGCCTCTTGAACTTGAGTTCATCTTCTAGCTTGACTGCTTCTAAACTGTGCCCTTGGGAAGGTGCTTTAATCTAACTGTGCCTCAGTTTTCTGATGCTATAAAGTGAGGCTAGTATTAATACCTACCCCACAGAGTTGTTGTGAAGATTAAATGAGTTCATACATGTCACTGTCTGGTACATAGTAAATGTTCACTGTCTTGGTCGTTAGTAGTAGCAGATGTTTTTAGTAGTATGCAAGTCTGTAGTCACTTCAGTGGGAACTGTATGTCCTTTTTTGAATTTTTTTTCTCTTCTCCCTTCTGACAGGAAAATGGCAGATGCACGAGAGCGGCCTCCTGAACATCACCAAGGTATCTTTTTCAGACCGAGGTAAATACACGTGTGTTGCTTCTAATATCTATGGCACTGTGAACAACACAGTGACCCTGAGAGTCATCTTCACCTCTGGAGACATGGGTGTCTACTACATGGTCGTCTGCCTAGTGGCCTTCACTATCGTCATGGTCCTCAACATCACCCGCCTGTGCATGATGAGCAGCCACCTGAAGAAGACCGAGAAAGCCATCAACGAGTTCTTTAGGACAGAAGGGGCAGAGAAGCTGCAAAAGGCATTTGAGATTGCCAAGCGGATCCCTATCATCACCTCAGCCAAAACTCTAGAGCTCGCCAAAGTGACCCAGTTCAAAACCATGGAGTTTGCCCGCTACATTGAAGAGCTTGCCAGGAGTGTGCCTCTGCCTCCTCTCATTATGAACTGCAGAACTATCATGGAGGAGATCATGGAAGTGGTTGGGCTGGAGGAACAGGGGCAGAACTTTGTGCGGCACACTCCAGAAGGCCAGGAGGCCACAGACAGGGACGAGGTGTACACGATCCCCAACTCCCTGAAGCGAAGCGACTCCCCCACCGCCGACTCAGATGCCTCGTCGCTGCACGAACAGCCTCAGCAGATTGCCATCAAGGTGTCCGTTCATCCACAGTCCAAAAAAGATCATGCAGATGACCAAGAGGAGGGACAGTTTGAAGTCAAAGATGAAGAGGAGACAGAACCATCAGCTGAACGTTCTCTAGAAACAGCAGAGCCTTCTACAGATGTAACATCCACGGAGCTAACGTCTGAAGAGCCCACACCTGTTGAGGTATCAGATAGAGTCCTGCCGCCAGCTCACCTGGAAACTACCGAGCCAGCAGTGGCGCATGACAGAAACACCTGCATTATTTATGAAAGCCATGTCTAATATCAACTCCGAAAAGCTATGCATATCAAGAAAATCAGGGGCTGCTCCTTGCAGTCCAGTTGTAGTACGCACTTGCCACTAAGCCTTACCAGGAGACTCTCATCCCTTAGGTAGGAGTGATGCCATTTTAAAAGGGGAAACACCTGTGTGCATTTTGTGACTGGGATTTCCCCGATAGAAAAAGATGCGGGAAACATCAGGGTGCAGAACTGATAATATTGGACAGAAGGTATCTGTCCATGTGATGCAAATTTTAGAGGCGCTTCCCTGCCGAATACCTTAATTGATGATGGTGACCTTTTGACAAATAGTACACTACTGTAAGACAAATTCTGAGTTTAAGAGCCCTGTCCAGTGCACACTGCATTGCTTTTCCTTTAAGAAATTATAGGTCTGCTACAACAGCAAATGGACGTAAATGGGTTTGTTGCACTTTCTTCTCAGTTTTTATTCCTTTCACTGTTCCTTTACATTGGAGTAGTTGTTGTTAAATTAATATTAATTGCTCTTTCTGGTTTAGTCGTCTTTGCCACTTTGTCCTTATATTCCCCTAGAACATTTACCTCAGAGGCTTTGTTATCAGTCACCAGTACCAGGGCTGATATCCACAGGTTATTTGTAATGTTCCAAAGTAGTTATTAGGCTCCTTATTTTTGTCATTTCCCAGGCCTATTTTCATACATTACTTTTTTGTTTCCAATGAAGCTGCTATTGTGAAACTGAGAAAAACTTTGCCCAGGAATAGCACTTTAATAGCTAAATAAAAATGTGTTTACCTATCCAATTCTGAGAGCATTTTGGTAAGCTCAACCAAGGTATAGGGAGAGACTGTCAAAGGTTGAATATACCCCTACTACCCATGAAAATTGCTGCTTTTACGTTTAAGTAACATCATCCTCCAAAGACAGACTGATTATTTATCTGGAAAATTTATTGCTTCTAAAGATAGAGGCATTTGATGAATCCCTGTAGGTTGTAGAATATTGGTTTCCCAGAAGGGCTTGCAGAAACCATATGCCATCAGGTGACTCAAACAATTGATTTGGGACAACAAATATAAAGATCTGTGAAGTCATGTAACCAGGTCCACTTTTGTGCACTTGCTTTTAAGAACTGCATGGCTAAGCCATTGGTCCTATTGAAGGGGAGAGTGAAAGGTTAGAATAATAGTATAGGAAAATATACCATCAAATTGCATTCCAAAATTATTGGATTTTTTTTTTTTTTTTAGTCTCACAAGAAAGTAGTTATATGCAAGACAGAATGATGTTATGGATAAAAGGCAAAATTAGTCATCCAGAGGCCAACAACTTATCTGACTGTGCCAATACCAGCTACCTGGCTTTGGGTAAGTCTGAGTCTCAGTATCCTTATCTGTCAGAGGAGGAAGATTAGGTGAGCTCTGAGCACCATTTGCATGGTCTCACTCTCTTACAGAACCAAACCAATATCCTCATCCTTGTTCTTTTTCACAATTACTTTGAAGATTTTTTGTTATCTCTGGATTCACCAAACATTTTTTTATGCTGTATTACTTACTCAAATAAAAAAAGGATCAGTTTGGAAAAATCATAGCATTTTAGCAAGCTTTGGATCTTCTCCTCCACTAAAATCATTAGAACCACTTCTACAGTTTAGACTTAATCACAGTAAAAATGAGTGGTTTTATTTCATTTTCACTTAGGACCAGGGAAGACACTAAACTTAAAGTAGTTAGAAGGGTCATGGTCACGTCAAGTGATGGGGTCGTGATGCCGGAGGTTAGTTACATGGGCCACGATGGTAATGAGAGAGTAGACCCAGATGTTAGTCTTCACTCTGTCACTATCTGGATAAGTGACCTTGGACAACTCCTTTCCCCATTCTGGGGTTTAATCTTTTTTATCTGCAAAATATGGGGGTTGTACTTGATGGGTCACAAGATCCCTTCTAGCTCAGACATTTACAGTTTTATGTAAAGTTTGTAGTCTCTCATGAAGGCCCCCATTGCAAGAGACAAGCAATATAGGGAACAAAAAAGGGTACATGAGATTGGAGGTTTTTGTTATCCAAACTTAACAGCAAATATACCTGGCTCTATAGCTGAGGGTAGTGGGTTTGACTTAGAAATGGCCTTGAAAGGTTTTCTTATTCATAGACAACTGGTGTGGAAGGCAATCTGAAAGATGTGGAGTTTGACCCAACATCTCTTGGTCAGGAAGGAACTGTTGGCATCTAAGTAGAGGTGTTTTAAAGAAATTTGTAATGAGCAATCAAGAAAAACCATGACTCCTGTTTGGGCTCTGTGGACTTAGATTTTATATATTTGGGTTGCAGAAAAGTTTTATCTCCAACATTTAGAATATAAACATTTTCTACTACTTATAGAGGTCAGCAAATTCTTACCATGCATCTATATGCCCACAACAACAACAGAGACATAAGCTGATTTTATGTGAACTTCTTCCCATTCTGTTCAGTTTTCATTCTACCCAAACCCATATTCAGATTTCTACATGGAAATTATAGGAGAAGAAATCGTCTGTTCCATCTAGACATTGATTAAGGGTAAAAAAGTTTTAAAAGGCCAGATTTTTTATGAAGCAGGAGCAAAAATGTATGACCAAAGAATGTTTCCATTTTGGTTTTAGCTTCCTTAGACTGGGGAGATTATACAGATTTTCAAAGCTTTCCTCCTCTTTAAAGCATCAACAAGCTCTTGATATAATAATAACCAACCTAAAAGGAAATTTGCTTACAATGGAGATTTCTCCTTCCAGAAATTCTACACTCATCCTATTCATCCTGCAGTTACTTTATGAAATGAGAATGGCTCTCCTGCTAGAATATGAAATGTAGACGACCTCATGACTTTCACCTAATTTTCAAAGATAAATCTAACTCTTCAGCGACATAGAAATTTATAGAAGTATGCCTGTGTGTGTGTACATGTGTGCATACACACATGTCAGACTCATTTCGACAGTTTTAAAAGCTTAAGACTAAATCCCGAGCCATGTCCTTTGGCTCTTATGTTATCATTCTCAAAATCAATTTCTGGTTTCTGGGTCATCTGTTCATATCTCTAGCAATTTTTTTTCTTGAAATTCTGAAAATAATTCAGACATGCGTGCATATTTAATTCACTTAGATGATCTGTAAACTTGGATGGTATTTATTCTAAATGGAAAAAATTTTTATACTGAAAATCTATGTAATTTATAATGGTTTTGTTTAATATATTATATTTTCATATCTTTAGGGCACATCTATTCTCATCTTTTGGTATATCATACTTAACAAAAAGAAATACTAATACTTGACTAAAATCTCTAGGAACCAAATGTGATACATAACATATAGAATTCACTCTAAAAATATCTGAATGTTCTCACCCATCCCAAGTGTTACTGTGCTGTGTCATTATGTCCAGAATGATTTGTTTCAGATGCTAATGAACATTCCTGTTTTTCAAAACTAAGGCCGTGAGGCCTGACATTCTACACAATGGATTCTGGAATTCTATTTTTCTTCTTTTTTTTACCGTTTGCTTCATTTTTTTAACTATGTTGTTTAAGCTTCCCTTTAAAGGGCAAGTGGTGAGATAAGAAAACAACTTGGATGGAAAGGCTGGCTATGTAAATTATTTAATGGACTAATAACATGTTTTAAATCTAATGCTTGGATTGTTATTTATTGGTGATCTAGGGTCTGCTCACTTCTTTAGCACATGAAGAAAATGTGAGGCACAAAGAACATTTGCATGTGTTTGTACAGGCACACTCTCAATGTAGTACATCCAACATAAATCAGTTTAACAAGAGAAACGGCAATCCCAACCACCACGGAGGAACGGTTTGAAAAGGCAAATCAAACACCTTTTGTTTGCAGATTGAAGTGTGGTATCAGTGCTGAAACTCTTAACTGGCAGCCTATGTGGTTCTGTTAGCGGGGTTTCCTCTCAGTGTTACGTTTGGTAAGCAAATGGAGCATTTAACTTATCTTTCAGATACTCTTTTATACTCAGCACAGTTCAGCTACTATCTTGTACCTATTGTCACAAACCCTTTTGGCAATACCTTAAGATTATTTTCCCTGTTTCTATTCTTGCTTTTTAAACTAATTTGTTGGTACTCTTCAGATATCTACCAAATCTCCTTGTATATTCCCACACATATTTTGAGCACCTGATATCTTCACGATATTAGTCATTTTTATATACAGCTATTCATTTCAAACTCCTTCAGTAGAGAAAGTTTATTGTCCTTATGACTTTTAGAGGTTTTCTACAGTGATTAATTGGGTTTGGATTAAACAAATCAGTGGTGGGGGGAAAACTGAATAAAACAGAATTGCTTATTATGTTTTCCAAAGGACTGTTTGTCTATTATACAAGAAAGTATCATATGAGAGTGATAATAATCTTTGAGTTTCTTTAGAGAAGTCATTTTTAAGGAGACTATTACTTAGAATACCACAATCAAAACTGAAGCTCTTAGGGAATGTAAAACTAGAAAGCAAATAGTTTTAAGAAGATTTTGGCAAAATTTTTAACCAGTAATAAAAGCCTTCAAATTTATGTCTTAGACACCACAGAGCTGCCTACAGTGAGTTAAGGTCAAAGGAGATGCTTGTGCTTATGTTTGGTTTGCTGTATATCTGGTTCTGGATGTCCTTTGTTTAAATCGGGAAATAAGGCAAAAATTTATCTGGGCAGAAATGTCAAACTGGTGATTTTTTGAATTATAAGTTTTCACTTTTAAAAAATAATTTAAAGATGGAAACAAATTACTACTATTTAAGTTGATATTATAGTAGGAAAAAATCATATGATCCATCTTGTATTTTGATTGTTGCTTTAATAAAGGGTTTGCGCAGATTTACGGAATGTGTGTCGTGTCCCACTTGCAGGACGTTATGGCCTCATTTACTCTTTGCAATGATGAAATCTAGTATCAGTTCCCAGTTCTCATCTTTAGCTTTTACATCCGTGGCATATCTTAGGTAAAAAAGGAAAACATAATTTTTATGTAAACTACAAATTTTATCCAAATTTAGAAACCTTAACTCTATCCTGACAAACTTTAGAGCAATTTATTTTTATCTATATCAAGAAATAATTTTTAACAGGTAACGTCAAGCTTACTGTAGAGAATCCAAAAAGATCAGGAAACTCACATAGCCAGAACTTTCCACAGGAGAAGGCATGAGTAACTGATCTACCACAAAACACCTAGACAATACCAAAACCAAGGATGTGCCAAGTACATAGGTTCCTTTGACAATAAGTAAGCTTCGAAAGCTGAATTCCTCTCAGATAAGATGAAATGTGGGACATTAAAAGATTACCAAATGGGAAAGAAATGAAAATGACAGAAAGTCAGTATTTGACTGTAGACTAAAGAGGCAAACAAAATTACTGAGTGAGTTATCTAATAAACCATGTGTATAACCAACCACCCATGAGTTCTCTCAAGCAAAAAAAAAAAAAAAAAAGGAAAAAAAAAAGAGTTTAAGAGAATTATGTTGACATTAAAGGAAAAATTAACAGTTTTGTCCTCATGAAGAGAAAATAGGAAAGTTTTATCCTAACCGGGCAATTTTGACTGGTGCATATTTTCAGACCCAGAACAAACAGATGCTTTTTTTTTTTTTGGCAGATTTTGGAACGTCATGTTCTGCATGGGCCTTAGTCAAAGGAGCTAGGTAAAGCTTAATGTTAATCAGTAATTTCTAAAGGATATAGTCACAGAGTTAGAAAATAAGTATGAGGTTATCTGATTTATGTATTTTTCCATCATGTGCCTAACAAGTAGTAGTTCAGCTCTGCTTGAAAATCTCTGATAAATGGGGAGTCACCATCTCATGCAGTAGCACATTCCATTGTTGATAGGTTTTAAATTTTGAGGCAAAAATCTTAAAAGTAGTACCACACTGGTCCTTGAGCTATCTGGAGCTGAAAGCATGAGTTAATCCCGCCACGGTAGAATTATCTTTTTACTGTCGACACAAAACTAAAATTATAAATGTATTCATATAAAAAAGAGAATTACAAAAATCAAGGGTCTTCCTGACACTACTATAATTACATGCCGTGTGGCACACACCCTTTTGAGTGAATGGTTCCTGCCAACTGGTGTTAGAGGTAGAAGTCAGGTGACTCAGGTGCCTCGTCCAGCCTCAGCCCCTGAGATACTCTAAGCCTACAGCTCATAAAATAAACGACGGTTCAACGAGCCAGAACCAAAAAAAGAATGAACCAGCAGATTAACTGCCACCATAGATTAAGGTTTTGAAGGACCATTAGAAGTGATATACTGAAAGGAGTAGTATATATGTGTTAAATAGCATACTGAGGTACTTTTAAATAGCAATTGAATTAAAACCGGCACCAATTACATTTACACAATTAGGTAAAATGAAGACTCCAAGTGTAAAATAACATTTTTCCTAAGATACTAAATAACTAATACATATTAAATAAGATTTAAAATATGACTGAAGATTGATACAACAATATGAACTTTTCAAAAATAAATTTTCACTGCCAATGGAATGGGTTTTCTTTTAATTGACTCATGTTTTAAAGTTCATTGTGAAACAGGAAGGAATCCCAGTAAATCATGCAAAGAAAATCACCTACGCATAGAAGTCTAACAGAATTGGGGGACTTTTGTTGTTCATGTAAATGTTGTACAGCATCTACTTTCTGAAGTATTTGCACGATTCATATAAAGCCGATGCATATCGGAAATCCCTAAAACGATCAGTGCCTCTGGTTTTAAGTCTGATTGATTATTCTGTTTGCAGGTGCTGCACACTTCTTTTGCATAGATATTCGGTAGGGTGAACAAAGTTGTCCCAAAGCCTTAAGAATCTTCAGTCTAACCATCAAGTTTTGTACATGAAATGGGGGTGGGGGGAGGGCAGGGAATGACAAATTTTTCTGAAGAAAGAGATAAAATCCTTGGGGACCAGCTGTGCAGCTTGCCCGCATTGCCGATGACGGTTCCTAGTCTCTTCCCTGCTAGTGTTACCCCAGCTGTTGGGCCATTGAACCAAGTCATTATGTGTGAGGTAAAATGATTGATTACAGAATAGATTCTACGAGAAAATTCATCTACCATGTAGTAAATAAACACTTCATCAGTTAAACATAAAAGAGGTAAGTTTTAATGTTGGCTATGTTTGAAATTACTTTCAAAATGAAACATAGCAAAAATTATCACCTGACATCATACATATAGAAATGTTTCATCTAAAGAAGAAATTTGAATCTGAGGTGTTAAGACCTCAGAAATTGCAGAAAAATTGAATGCATTCAATTTGTAGGGAAAATAAATGATAGCCGCTATGGAGAAACTGTGATCATTAAACTTTTTAAGGTGTAGAGTATAACTTTCTTACTTTTTGTCATCACAGTAATTGCTGAGATACATTAATGATGTTTCTGAAACCCTGCCAGATCCTGAAAAAAATCTCAGATTTAAAAATATATATGTCTTATTCTTATATCATGGTAACTTTAATATTACCTTCTCATTCCATAATGGTGGAGGTGATTGAGTTAAATTATGTTTTATATTCTGTGAATCCTTTGAAATTGATAATTTCTGTGTTTCATAGAAGATCACTACTCTCAATAACCAAGCTACTTTATTAATCATTCTACTTAATTTGAATCAGTGAGAGATTTACAGTATGATTATAAGCAGAATGGCAGGATGATCTATCATTGTTTTTATCCGTAATTGAAAATGGAAGGCTCTAACACAGGAATGAGACATTGTTTTTACACTATGCTCACAAATAGACCGAAGGTTTTTGTCAACCCAAAATTCATATGTTGAACTCCTAATCCCCAATGTGATGATATTGGGGTGGGGCAGGCTTGGTGGTTGATTAGGTTATGATGGCAGAGCCCTCATGAATGAGATCTGTGCCCTTTTAAAAAAAGATCCCACAGAGCTCCCCCGCCCCTTTTGCCAGGTGAGGACACAGCAAGACAGCCGTCTGTGAACCAGGAAGCCAGCTCTCACCAGATACCGAATCTTCCAGCACCTTAAACGTGGACTTCTTGACCTCCAGAATGGTTAGAAATAAATCTTTGTTATTTAAACCACTTAGTCTATGGCACTTTTTCATAGCTGCTTGAATGGACTAAGGCAAAATGGCACAAGAACATGTAAAACATGCAACGAGTTTCCTCCAAGTCCTTATATAGGGATTTAGACTGCCTTTTTAAGAATTTTCCTCATGAGATTTTTAAAAATGCCTCAATATAAAAATATAAATATAGAGTTATAAAGCTTCAGATTGTTTTCCTCCAATAAACACATTCACCAGTATAGCAAAATTATGACATGGTCATAACTGTCCTGTTTGTATGAAATCTCAAGAGGATGGCTATGCTTATAACACCAAATTCAAACTCAGTCCATTACCCAAACAAAATTATCTCACTCCGGTTAGTACTGAAAATGTATATGATGGGTAGAACCTTAACTACTTGTTTGGGAATGTGTGTTTGCTTATATGTTGTATATATTAATTAATTTTATCTTTCTAAATACTCTGAACCAAGAACACAAAACACATTCCTAACTAGATTTTTTAATTTTAAGATAATTGGAGATTCACATGCAGTTGTTAAGAAATAGTACAGAGAGGTTCCCTGTACCCTTTACCCAGTCCCCTCAAAGGCAACATCTTGCAAAACTATAGTCCACTATCAGAATCATCATATCAACATTGGTACAATTTCCCAGTATTAATCAGATTTCCCCACTTTTACATGTATTCATTTGTGTATTTCATTCTATACAGTTTATACATGTAGGTTTGTGTATCTACCACCATGGTCAAGACATAGAACAGTTCCATCATCACAAGGATACCTTGTGGTGCTGTTTTATCAGCAAAACTACCTACCTCTTGCCCCAGAGCACATATTAAAAAAAGTCAGTGAGCTCTACTTAGATAACTAAGGCTTATCTGGAGCCAATTGTAGTAAATGTGTTTTCCATATGTTGAAACTTATCAGCTTCTTGAAGTCTAATTTTCTGTTACAATAGAAGGACTTATACAGTGAAGACAAAGAGAGGGTTTCTGAAACACAAAGGACAGCCACATATTTGAAATCTGAGAAAACCCTTCAGAAGTAGGGGCTCTGGGACAGCAAGAGGTCATAGCGTTTTGGTGGAGAATTCTGGGTCATTGAATTCACAGCCTAAACTTCTCTTGCAGCCAAATGATGCAGAGCATAGAACAAAGCATGCCTTTAAAAATGTCAAGGAAAGAGAAAGAACTTCCTCCAGGATCGAAAATATCTAGTATTCACCACCCCTCCAGAAGTTCCAAAACTAAGGGCACTGAATGACAGACAGAAAATGGTGAGTGATGGCTCCAACAACCTCTGTGATACTGGTGATTTTGTTAACTATACATCCTTCTCCCTTAATTACATAGGACTTAGAATTAAGTACCCAGCACCTAGGCCATAAGGAGATATCTATCAATTCTGATGATATATTATGAAAGCATTAAAGTTCTAGTAAAAACCTAATGCCATTTACCATCTCCAGTATTGAAATTAAGACACTGGTCACAATGTTGAGGGAAAAGAGCCTCTATCCAACTGAGGTGCAGGAGGCAGATTTCTACACAGGGTCACTTGAGGGGTCTTGAGAGATCCTCATTCAAAACCACTGCGATGCCACCAACAGATTCATTCTTTCAGACTGACATTTTTCTCTCATTATGCAAGTGCCCTAGACTTGTAATCACAAATAGCTTCTGCCAGGTATTATTAATTCATAACGTGGATTGGTTTAATCCTATGACTCTACCTAACAACCAGCTGAAATCTGAGCACCTAGGGGGACAGGAGCGTTGAGAGGAAGAGGGATGCTGACTTGAAGGAGACTTGTGGGAGGGCAGGCCAGGACGGAGGTCTTGAGCAGCCAGAAAGCATCATGCTTACTGACCTCTTGGAAGACTAAGAAGAGTTGCCTAAGGGCAGCATGGGAAACTAAAAAATAATTTCTACTTCATAGTGTTATCAAGGACCAGCCATGCTCAAATATCAGTGAATTTTTAAAATATGGCACATAATATATGTATTATTAGCTTATGTGAATCAATCAAAATTCCAGAAAATTACACATATTACCTAATTTCCAGTCAAGGAATCCTTCTAGTTTTAGTCCTTGTTGTCACCTTCATGACACGAACCTCAATGTCTAAAGCATTTGGGTCTAATCAGAACTGTCTACTTATAAAAATCAAATCATTCAATCATTTTCAAGAAATGATTCCCAGTGATAGTGGACGACAGACTTTCAGTTAAGTAGCAACATTAAAAGACCTTTAAAATACTTGTTTATTTTGAGCATGATACATTATTTAGGATACTTGGTCTTTGTCGAGTTCAAAAATGTTCTTTATAATTACCACATCAGTAACAGAGCTGTTCCCAGGAGGCCGGACTAAGCACAAGATCTACATGCCATACCCTAAATTTGATGTTCAGTGTTATATGTACTACCTAAGTTTTGTTCTATTTTCTCTGCATATGCTGTATTTTACAGTCTTACAAAATCATTTATAGTCATTTATCAACAATCGGATATAACATATCCTTTTTTAAAATCAAAGAGTATTTAGATAAAGCCAGGTAAACCCTTAAGTTTTTTCTTGGTTTCCCCTCTGTAACAATACACACCCTTCTTCCTCCCTGTCTTACAGAGAGGCTAGCCTAATAAATGACCCCATGTTCTAAAGAATAAAAAAGTTAATTTTCCCCAAATCATAACAGATTCTTCAGCTACTAGACTGTGAGTTCTGTAAAGATGGGAATCGTATTCACATCACCACAGTGCCTCCCAAGGAACTTTAGAGATTACCAGCATTTAGTAAACATCAATTAAACGAAAACAAATATGTCCTCTAGCTTATTAGGATTTACTGGACTTGTATTAAATGTCTTTATTCATAGGGCCCAGTGAAGGGTAAAAAGTTTGTTTTGAAGAATCTCTCTGAACCTAAAATTACACTTGTACAGACTCCCCCTTTCCCAGGGTGGTTTTTCTGGGTGGATTTCTTTTTTTTTTTTTTCAAGAATAGAATATAATTTTAAATTTCTTCCCATTTTCTTTTCTTTCGCACTTTAACCTAATATTTGAAAGGGCTGTTTAAAAATCTTTTGTCCACTCTAGTTGTGTCATGGTGAGGCAATTTTCTACAATCAGATATTTGTAGTGAATTCAAGAGAAAGGAATTGTGGCAGTAAAATTACTTCTATGTCATTACGTGTCATGTTCTCTGTAAGCACTTTACATCACTAGAAGAATGAACAGAATAAAACCACCCTTTCTGTAGTGCAGATATTGGCAGGGACAGTCAATGTGCCCAGTTATAGCTTAATACATTAACTGCCCAGAATGCCCTGGCTTTCTTCTAGGGTTCTTTTACCTCTAAAGAAACAAACCAAAATACTAATGAAAAATAGGAATCAAGAATCTGGTTCCTGGAGCCTGTGCTATCTTAAATCTTCCCCAAGGCAAAGTGACTACAATCGAAAATCCACAAACAACTGAAGAGTTTAAAGCTTCCTTTCCTAAATGATATGGGGTTGATCTTCCCTGATTTGCTTTCAGGGCACAAACAGGGCAGCACTGCACATGGATCTCATAGTAGGAGCTGAAAAATGTGACTCATTAAAGGAATTATTTCAAGATTGAAATAACCAGCATGATATACAAACTTAAACATGTATTGACTCCAAAATCCTGAGCCTGTGCATTCTGGTGTTGCCCGCATGCATTTCTCTTTACACAGCTAGTTAGTGCCTGTATCTGTAAAGAGCCACTGTTCACATCATTTGTGGGGAGATGAAGGACTTCTGCAGCTTACTGGGACTTTATTTTCTCAAGGAATCACCATCTCCTCCCCCATATCATCAGAGAAATCCAGTTTCACCTTGTCTTTTTATGCCCCTCCATCTTGGTCTTGTTACAGGGCAAGCTGGACCAGTTATCAAGCTTTGACCTCAGCCCCTGGTGCACACCTTTGTTTTCCTCATCTTGAAGTTAGCCAGATGCATCATAGGTAGGCTGGTGCTCAGATTTACATAGACAACTACTAAATACTCCCCAGGAGATGCTGGCCTTTACTGGTTCTCATATTTTGGCTATAATTACCTCTAGCCCCTCCAACTATTCTTAGTCACTATATGCATCCACTAAGACAAATAAAAATGTCCAAATACAAATTGCTTTTAACGCTGTGGGTGAGTTTTTTTTTTTTTTTCTCATGTACTACAAAGGCCTTTGAAAGATAAGCCTGCACACTCCCCTAATTTGACCTCTCTTTCCAAACTTCATGAGTGATCAGGCCTAATTTATCTTCACTAGCCTGACTCCTCCTTGCTGTTCTGATCCCTGGACCTCAAAAACTCCTTCTAATGCTCTCATTCTTGAGCCTACCCTCCACTGACCTACACAATGACATTGTTACCACCATCAGAACATTATCATCACATTCACCCTTGTCTCCAGGACACTAAGCAAACTCTTCTTAGAGGCCTCAAGCTACTGGCCCTGAACTGCTTTCCTAATGTGCTAAACTTCTCATATACCAACATACATTACTTCCTGCATCACATTTGCATATGTGTTCACATGTGCATATGTACACACACACACATGCAACCTAGCTCTCCAAATGCAACCAGAAGCGGGCAAGGAGGAGGAAGAAGTGTTAACAGGGTTATGGGACATTCCAATGATTCTCAGAAATAGAAAATTAAGAAGATCCATCTTATAATGGCAGAACTATAGAAAATTAAGAAGATCCATCTTATAATGGCAGAACCACATCACCAGGTGACACATATGTGATCTTTTTACAGTGGGACTGATATTTGCAACCAGGAAAGTCTAACTATCCCCTTTCATGTCCTCCACGAAACACTGTGCAGACCGAAATGCACTCAACTAAACCAGCCATTTCTTTGACTTGTTCCTAATACTACCCTCCCATCCTAAAGTTTAATTATTATCTAGGCAGTGGTGAAGGTGGAAGTCATAGCCAGATTCTAAACATTTTTGCTAGGTCCATTTTAGCACTCTGTCACACGTTGCTGAACAGCTTAGTTCCATAATCTCTGCTCCATGAATCTGAGACTGGTCTTGTATTCCAGAGTTCTGCCCTGACCTGGCCTCTGGCCATGTGGCTCGGCTGCTGCCTTCTTATGTAACATCAGCCTCGCCTGGACCACATGATAAATCCTCTTTTCTAGCATTTGCAGAGTCATGAGAGGCTGTACCCTAGTTCTTATTTAACTATATGGTAGAAATCCTTTTGAACCACTTTTGAAAATTTCTTCTCTCTACTTATTTGCTGTATTTCTCTGAGCTCCACTTGACCTCTTTATTGCCACCTTATAAAGAAATTGTTAGACCCAGATATGGATCAAAAGTGAGAGCAGTTTTTTTTTTTTACTTTTATGAGAATATTGTGCAAATAAAATCTTAATTTATTGCTAAATACTCAGGAATTTAATTTTGACTAATTATCAAGTGTGTACTTTATATTCTGTCTTTATACGAACTGAGTCAGAAGAAATCTTACTGTGACACGGAGTTACATTACCTTCTTACCTAACAAGTAATAAGTTCATGAAGATGAATAGGTTATACTTATGATATAGTATTCCTAATTTAATAACCTCTAGATCTAATTCTATTTACATTACACACTAAATTTAAGCTAAATGGCAGGAAAAAAAATAAAAGTAAGAAAACGTGGAGAGTCATCCTAGATATTTTTCAAAAACCCCTCTGCATGGGCATGGACTACATTGTTTTTAAACAAACCAGCTAATTAGAGATTCCTGAGGTTCACCGGGATATCTCTGTGTTAATGGGAAACTAGCACAAGATAATTGTGAATCCCATCATGATACTTGCAAGTGAATCACAGCGTACTAACCTTGCTAAGTCTGCCCAGGGAAGAAACAGGCATTTGTGTTTGTAAATGTATCCTTCGTCTTGATATTGATGCATATGATCTCTTTACTCATTGAAAAGTGGTGTTTTTCTGTAAAGTAAAACAATCATTATTATTTCTAAAGTTCAAATAATAATCTTCAGATGAAAGAACAAAAAGTACTTATAAATTTGGAGAACAATCCTGAAGTATATACATTACAGTAAGTCCTCAACATTGTCGATAGGTTCTGTGACATTAAGCAGAATGACGTTTAACAAAATCAATTTACTGTCAGCTAATTGATAAAAACAAGAGTCACATTCCTATGGCATCTCTTCAACCTTAAAATAAAATGATGTTGAATGAAATTATGTTATTCAAAGATCTGCTGTATTCAAACTTCGAGATTAAAAATATCTCTAAAACACAAAATGAAGTTTTCTATTCTGTTTTGTAGTTAATGTGATTCTGAATTTATCACCTCTGAAAGGATTTCCCCTATCGTCAACTACTGACCAGCTGAACCAAATAATTTCCCCTTTTTTGAAAAATTATTACGTTTTAATTAATTAAATGATGATAAGGTTTAGACACACAAAACACGATTCAGTAGAGAGCCAGTCACTCTTTAGTAATCTAACTTTATTTACTGGGTGTTTCTAGTAGTCAAGGAAATATTAGCTTCAAGAACACAAAATGAACAAGACCTTGCTTCTGTTCTCAAGAACGTCATCTTTTCAGAAAGGCCATAAGGTATACAGTAAATAACTACAATAAATGGTTAAAAAGTAATAAATGTCTTCACTGATAGATAAAATTCTAGTAAAATTAAAGGGAGAAGTAACATACTTTTGACTGGGAGAAATTAGGAGAACTTTGTGACGAAAAAGACAATTTCAGATAATCATGAAAAGTAGTATTTGAACAGATGAAGATGAGACTCAATGTGAGGCGAGGGGTCAAGGCAGTAAAGAGCAATAAGGGAGCTTTTCCTAGGCTGCGGTGTAGACTGTGAGGCAGCAGTGGTGAGAAGTTTGGGAGGTCGGTTGGCGCCAGCTCTTGGGTCCCTGAATGCCAGTGTGCAGAGCTCAGGCTTTATCGTTGGGCAATGTGGACTCATGAAGGAGAGAGTGAACATGACAGGTCTCTGCTTCAGAAAGATGAGTGGAGAGAAAGTGGAGGCTCTCTGTAGAGCAGTTCAAAAGGCCTTTGATGAAGGTTTGAACTACGTTAGAGGCAGGGAGGGTAGAACAAGTGGAAGGGACATAAGATTTTTCTAAGATGGCAACACATTGTTTCTGGAGCAAGAGTGTGGGAGGAACCAAAAATAAATTGGAGATTTTAAGCCTGAATGACTAAGAGAATTATAGTGTCATTAGCAGAAACAGGAAGGGGAACCTAAAGAAAATAGAATTTGAAACATTTGCCATTATTAATGTTGAGATATTTAAAAGTCCTTTTTTAGCTCCCTGAGATTGACATATCTGTGTATATAATTTTGTACTTCGACAGAAATGTTTTCTACAGTACAGCTGGAATTATTAAATATCTTCTAGTCCTTGGACTCCCTCACCTAGCTGGACTTTAAGAGCCTGCTGTGATATGAGCATATGCAATGGCGTTTTGTATATTGAAAATAAAATGCAAATCACACTGACCTTTCTAGTACTTAAGAATAGACTAATTTGTCTCTGTTGAAAATAGAGACTAATTATATTTGATATCTTGGCTTATTAATTACTAGAAAGTCTTACTGTTATTCGAAAGTTCGAAAACAATGAAGAGAGGGAAATTATAAAGATATGTTTTACAAACAATAATAAATAAAATGGCTTAGTTAGGATATTTTTGGCTCTTGACAGGAGAAAACCCAACTCAAAATGAGTCAAAACAACATCAGGATTTTTATCTCACATAACAAGAACGCTAGAGGTGGGGCGTTTCCCAGATTGAGTCAATAATTAGCATAATTGAGTACTAAGTTTTTCTCCAGCCTTCAACAGTGTCATTTTCTCCTTGGTCTTTCAGCTGGGTTCACCCATGGTACCAAGCAGCACAAGCAACTGCAGGCGTGGTCTCACATGCTTGCCATTTGGAAACAGAACACACAAAAAGTCTATTTCTTCTTATTTTTGTTTGTTTATTCATTTTGTTTTGTTTTAAGGAAAGGAAATCTTTCTCATAAGTACACCTAGCAGACTTCCTCATACATTTCATTGTCTAGAACTGACTGAAATGCCTACCCCTAAATCAGTCTCTGGTTTATATCAATCATAATAAACACTAAGTTAAAAGGGCCAATTGCCTTTGAAATCCACAACTATTTAGAGGGGTGAGCAAAAATCAGGGTTGTAATAGAAAGGAGGACAGTAAAGATAAGTGGTAGCTGCTGTAATGCCTATCAGTGGCATTTGCTGTAATTCAAATTGTAGGAGAGAGAAAGAAGCAGAGAGGAGAGAGGAGAGAGAGAGAGAGAGAGGAAAAGAAAGAAATAATAACCAACTTGAGAGTGGATTCAGAGAGAGGATTTTTTTCTAACATTTTATATCAATGAATTCAGAAATTGAGAACAATCTCGCCTTATTTCTGCCATTCTTTCAGGGGAATTTTGTAGCCATAAAAACTAGGACTGATTAGAATAAAGTTCTTGGCCTATCTAGCCACAATCATTGTTTGGAAGGGAATTCTAAGTCACTGGAGAGCTAGCACTTATTCTTGGAAGAATGTGAGAGCAAACTTTCATCCCACTGCCAAACTGGCACAGAATACTGCAGCCACTCTGCAAATGAAAGTACACAATAAACAAGCCGAGGGAAAGAGCCTTAATTTCTAAATGCCCTCTTGAGAAAAGAGAGAAGGCAGTTCTTGAGAACAGCGAACAAATGCTGTCAGAAAAGTGGGATCATTGATTTCTATCATGAATGACTAATGATCATTATGGTGTGGTTTAGAATAGAAATGCAAGTTCTGCAGCTTAAAGAGCTACTGGCTCTACCTCCTGTGATGTCTCATTTACACTCACTTGATAAAAACATCCCAATAAATTAGACTGTCTCAGATCTGTTTAAACCCATTCATTTCAGATTCATGAAAGTATTTACCCATGAATCCAATTTTCGTTTCCATTTGTCATGCCTCCAGGACTTTTCTTACTTGATTAAGGATGGACGACAAAATGACTAAGGTTTGGGGTAAAATAAGTATTGTATACACAGCTGCGTTCTTCATATCTTCATGTCAATACTTACGGTCTTTTTAGCATGTCAATTTGATAGATTTGTACATTTGCCATTACTAGGCAGTATGAAAGCTTTGAAAAATTCATGCCAAAGTGTCCAAATCCAACTCACTAGACACCTACGCTCACCAACAAGTTTAGAGTCTACTCTGTCTTGATTCACTGGGTCATATACAAATACTACCGCAGCCAGGTCATCAAGGACCCCTGGCCTATTCGTTGACTATACTGTTCTTCATTCTCTATTCATCTTCTTATAAATCAATATGAAGAATCTATTTCAACATACTGAAATCAAAATATACTACAGCAAATCATGATGATGATGCTGACGCTTATCATTCATTTAGTAAATGTTATTAACTACCTACTAATGTATATGGTAGGCACTATTGTGAGTGTTGGAAACACAGCCACGAACAAGACTAAGCCCCTGCCCTTACAGGGCTTACAAATTGGTCAGCACACACAGTACACATGTGACCGACCCAATAAGGTAATTTTAGAAAGTACTAATAAAGTACTATGAAGAAAATCAATCAGCATAATAGTGTAGAAAGTTATAAATACAACGTCATAACCTCTATATGTATAAGTTTCTCTCTCTCATACACACACACACACAAACTTGTTTAGAAATTATTAATAAAACCTTCATTATAGTTGTGCATGCATCCACACAGAGACCTTCTCTTAACTGGCCAAAGTCCAAGACTTATTTTACAATAGTAACAAGCTGTATCAGACCAAAGGCATCCATAACCTAACAATATCTTAGCTTAGCAAACAAATATTTACTCAACAACTACTATTAGCAGGCAGGCACAGTTCTGGGCACTGGAGACACAGCGTCTAACAAAACTTATTCTTTTCCCTTGCGTAGCTAATATTCTAGGGGGAGGAAACTCTCAATATGTCAGGCTACATAAGCAAGCCACCTCACTACAGCTGTCAAAGGACAATTCTTTTTCACACTATTAGGTCTAAGGGCATTGAAACTGGCAATCGGTTGAAAGAAAAGAAAAAGAAAAAAGAAAAAAGCCAACTAAGAGTAGATACTGTACATGTTAACTATTCATGAAATTTAAAAGTTGAGAGTTATCTCTATAAAGGGCAACATTTCACAGGGACACTCAAGTTTTTAAATCCTACCTATCCACAGATTTATTATTTATGAATTGCTTTCCACTGAGATGGGCCAAGTTTTTGTGTGGAAATGGCATCATGCCAGTATTTTGTACTTCTCAGCTTTCTTAAGTATCAGTGAGCAAATATAACTGTTAAACATCATGAGCTCCCCAGAATATTGGAGGTGTATAGTATTATCAACTGTGACTGTGGCCATTAAAATAAAATACTTAAAACTTTCTTTTTTTGGTCTCTTTGTGGGTTTATTTGCCAGTGAAGTATAAATGTCGAATATTAGCAGGGGAATGTACTGATTCACCAGGCTGAAATCTCTCAGAGGCTAAGACACATTTCCAATGGTTTCCCACATAACTATTTTAGACCATAGTATTTCTACATATTGGACTTGTGCCTAATCATACAATCAGATTGCTACAACCACCCAGATGCGGATGGGCAAAAATAGTAATTCCATACCAAGTTATTATTAGCTTTTGCTGCTTGAATCATGGCTAAGATTTACTTGATTTTAGAAGTGACATTGACATAATCAAATTATAATTAATTTGAATATTTTCTTCCTAGACTGTGCCTCTACTAGCAGCTCCGTTAGAAATCCTTTCATAAATTAACAAGGTGTCCTTCCTTAATTATTGGCAGTTTACCCATCCAACCTAAATCTTTAAAGAAGTCTAATTTACTATTATAGTGATAAGCTTTTTATTATAAAACATTGGTATTAGATGTAGACACTAACTTGTTTTAGGTCTAGGGCTCTCAAGTTGAAGCCAATTAACCAGCAGGATGAGATTCTGAAACAGTGAGAACTTTATATTACACAAAGTATTAGAATCCGAACAATCAAGTCTATGATATAACATGACAATGTCCTTTATCTAACAGGGAGCATGAAGTATAGGGGTCACTATATAAATGTGAATTGTGTGTGTGCGCGCGTGTGTGTGTATTTAATTTGGAAAGTTTTATTTCACTTAGTTTTAAATAAGTTTTAAGTCTTAGGGTAACAACTCTAAAATACTCAAATCCTTTCTATTAGTTGACATAATATACATATACTAATTTGAAATGTATCTATAATAACAAATGGTGTTTCATTATTCAGAAGGTATGAGTTGGGTGTTACTTTTAAAGACAGTACTTGGTGTCTTTCCATATGAGCAGTTCACATTTAACATGAATGAGTTACTGGCCCAATTAATCTTTTCCTAAACTAGCTTTCTGGAGAAAATCAGGTCAGATTAAGCATATGGGTGTAAGGGTGGTGAAACCTACAATTTTGCTTTTGTCAGTTTTCCATCTTCCCTTTCATTTCTCCCTCTCATTCCTGACGCCCCTGATTTCACTAACTTCCTATCCTATACCCCATTTCTACTAAGTCTTATGCTCATCCAGCTTTCAACAAATCTCCGAGTAACTTTGAACCTGTAACTTTTTAAACAAGATCAAAGAAATGTCACCAATGGTGGAATTTGAGGCAGATGGTGATAGGCAACTGGACCGAGGAGGGGTGGTTGGAAGCAATTTAAAATAAAGGTTTCAAATGCCCCATCTGTTTACTCTTAGATTCTAAAGGTCAGAAATGAAGACTGTTTAGAATACCCCATCATTACTGCTTTTGCCTATCACAAACTTTTTCCAGACCAACACCCACCCAATGCTCTTAAAATAGATAAGCCAAAGACACTGACTCACTCTCTATCATTCTGTCAATAAAATATTAATAACTATAAATAACTTAGAATGCAGTTACTGGAAAAAACGGCAAAGCAAAAAGCTCATTTTACAGTGACAGATAAAAGTAACATATTAAATCAGATCAGATTGAAACACTGATAATATTTAACAAAATGTTTCTAAGCAACAGGGTAGAAGAATCAAAGAGCTTCAATTGAGCTGACATTAATAGAATAAAAAGAAATCCAAAAACAGCCTCATTTTTTTATAAGCAATTCACTCTGCAAAGTAAAACAAACTGCTTTCCAAAACTCGGCCTATTGAATAATAATCTCTTTCCAAACATCTCGTGTGTGCTGTCAGCATGGAATAATCATGTTAGAAGCCAAGTTTTAATATGTATGAAACACTTAGAGAGTAAAATGCTAGAGAATAATGGTAATTGAAATGTTCTGACCACAGGATACACTCTTCAATTCTTGGTTATCAAGATAACTTACAAATAAAAAGAAATGCTCAAAATTCCCTTTTATGTGTACTTTAGGCCTATTTAAATGAACGTTTTGATATTCCACTGCTAGTGACACCCTAGCTTTGTTAATAAGAAAGATTTTCTAAAGAGAATTAAAATGTCTGTAAGAGACACGAATAAGTACTTAATAGATTCTAGCCTAGAAGAGAATATGGGATCTTTTCATGTCACCTTAATGCCACCACAAAATCAAGAACCTTTTAATACTTGTAGATAAGTTTTCCCACTACTAAGTCTTATAACTTAGTTACAATTACAGCTTAGAAATCGGTGAAAATTCTCATTAACTTTTCCAAGAGAGGAGTACAGTCTATGTGACTATCCTTTTAAAATAACCGTCTGTAGAGAAGACTTGTGGCATATAAATGTGTATTCTCAGCTCTCTTTTCCTTTGCACCAAATATATATATATAACAGGCTCAAGGAAGGAAAAAAAGAGGCCATTGGTCTGATTGACAAGCCAGTACTGGGCACTTTGTTTTCCCCATTTCTGCTGTCGGCTGGAGGTGGGTATAGAGAATCAGGGAAAGGGACTGTGCAAATCATTTTGTTAAAGAAAAAGGCGCTTGGTAAAATACGTACATAGATACATGCAGGGAGCTTAGTTTTTCGAGTTGTTTATTTGATCAACCACTTTTAGAAAACTCACCCAAAAAATACATATGTGTGTCCACTTAAGCTCACCAGACATGACTTGTAGGACTTGCTCTATCAAGTTCTAGCCCAGCAATTCTATACCTCCTGCCAAAATGAGCCTGACTTTGCTCCCATATTATGTCTTTATAGACTCTATATTCAAATTCTAGAACTATTACTTTGCTCTTTTAAACCACCTTCAATTTCAAAAAGATCAACTTAACTAAATCTAGTCTTTTTTTGAAAGTCTGCTTGAGACAGGGGCTTAACGTTATGTATTCATTGCTTTTATTATTCCTATCACTTTTTAATATATCTGTGAAAGTCATCACAGAGTAAAAAGTTTACATTTTTTATAGAAAATGATGAACATAATGTCCATTTAAAATCACTTCCACAAAACCCGAAATTAAGCTGCCAACTGTCCTACCATTTTTCTGAGGTAACCATTACAGTGTGCCTCCCCTCACTTTTTTTTTAACGATTATGCATCTTAGGTTCTATAATAAGTACATGAAAGAGTCAGAGATGTGAGACTAAAATTGAGTGCAATGGTTAATGTTCTTTTATTTAGCATCAATTCCTAATATTCTGCTGGCATCACCATTTTTCATTTTGCTAATGAAATAATGATGTTTTCATTCAGACATATTGCTTACATTAATGCTGTCTGTCCTAACACAAGCATGCATATTTAAATGTCGCTACACCATGCAGCAAGATAGTAGGTCATTCACAGCTTGTGGCAGTGAAAAAACAGCTGAATTGATGGAGAAATTAAACTGCTTATAATTACATACTGTGTCTTAGCTCGGAGAGTCAAAATACGGATACATGCTTCACATTGTTCTAGATTAGGTAGGTAATTGTAGGTAAGTCAATTGACTTAACCTAACCTGGGAAGTACCTTGCAGATAAGTCTTGAGTGGCAGAGCATGAGATAGATAACCGCACTGCTTGCTTCTTCTTTAAGAGGTCAGGCGTGTCGAACCATAAAATACTCTTTGCAGACACAAGAGTTTTAGGAAATGGTGAAGAACATTGAACTGAGAAGCAAAAGACTTGTTTTCTTATCTATCTTAGCCCAAAACTAGCTATGTGAGCTATGTCAATACAATTTAGATTATACTTATTACCGTTTCAGATGCTTTCAGTGGCTCCTAGTCGCCATACAGACCGAATTCAAGTTCCCATGGTCTGAAGGGTGACCTCATGTAGTGGCGAGGTGCCCAGACACTGCACTCAGACTACCTGCTTTGAATCTTAGGCTGCCACTGGCCAGCTGTGTGACCTTGGGCAAGTTACTTAATCCCTCTGGGACTCAATTTCCTAATCTGTAAGTGAGAGATAATGATAATATCTACCTTGTAGGGCTGTGTTGAAAACTGAGTTTACATTGCCTTGTTCTTACTATGGTACCTGACAAAGAGTAAGTACTTTGTGTTTGTTAAAGTACTCCCTTCACTTCAAAGCCCAACTTTAAATCCAGTGACTCCATAATGCTTTTCTAAATAAAGGCATTTGGTGTAAAAATCAGTGGACAATTGTTGAGTTAACAATTCAGACATGTTGATGTATTCAGGGTGTCTGGCAGCAATGAGACTGATTTCTCTTTGGTTCTTGATTTATTTCGTAGTTGCCTCTGGATTCCTTCTTCTGTATTTCTGTATTCCTTGTGTATGTGTGAGCCTGAATGATGCTGTTCCCTCTAAAGATTCTCTTCTCACCCACTTCACTCTCCTGGCAAATATCTGCTTCTTTCAAAATGCAGTCCAAATATCATCCCTTCTGTGAAGGCGCTGCAGATTCCCCAAGCTAGTTACACACTCCCTTTTCACAGCAGTTTTTAAAAATTATCATTAAAATTCTTTGCCATTCCTTCCATCAAGATTTAGGATCTACGTCCCTTTCTCTTGCTTCTGAGTGGGCATGTAGCTGTTTCATCCAGTAGAGTATGTGGCAGAAGTGACACTAAAATCTTATGAGGCTGGGTCATAAAGGGCGATACAGCTTCCACCTTGTTTGCTGGAACAACGCACTCGGAGCCTGCTTGAGGCTGCCATGCTATGAGGAAACCTGGCTCTATGGACAGGCCATGTGTATACACTATGACTGGCAGTCCTATTCACTGTGTCTCCCCAGTTGGAGACTCAGGCATTATGGAACACAAACAAGCCATCTCTTCTCTGTCTCTTCTCTGCCCTCTCCAAATTCCTAATCTGACAAATCTGTGAGAATAATAAAATGATTGCTTTATGCCACTAAGTCCTGGAATAATTTATTACACAGCAAAATAACTAGAACGATTTTCTTTTTATGATTCCGAAGGCCTCTGTACATACCAATATTATAGCACTCAATAATATTGAAGAATAACAATGTTAATCATCTTACTCACTGGATTGCAAGCTCCCCCAAGGCAGGAACTCTGCTTTATTCATCTTTGTATGCTCAGAGCCAAATATGGTACCTGCAACATTATAGATGCTCAATATATGTTTGTTAAATAAATTATTGAGAGGGCACAGATGTCAAATAATATTAAACTATAATTAAATTATAAAATAATTTATATTTATAATTATCAGAAACTTTTGTCCAGTGCCTCAAATTCTATGAATTCTCAAAAATGCCCCTAACGGATGGCAGTACTCGTATATTTGCATATACATTTAATGCATGTGACTGTACACACACATTTTGTGTGCACTAGTTTGCCCCAGCCTCCCTGCCCCCACCTCACCAGCACCTATATATTTATTGCCCTCTTTACTTGTGTAGAGAAACCCCTTCTTTCTTCCCTCCACATAAATTGTGCTTGAGCATAAAGTCCTCCTGAAGTCATCCCCATTAAATCTGTTCAGGCCATGACAAATAGGCTGGCCTCTGGCTTCCAAACCAAGCAGGCAGTCAGACTGTAAGTTTCTTAACAGATCCTTTCATGCAATAAGCACACGCCCTCTAACTAGCTGTGGCTTGCACATTGTTCTCTATTTTTACGCAGTTTAAGTAAGCTAAGAAAGTAGAGTTGATGTTTTCATTGCCAACTTTAGCTGACTATATATAGGTACATATTATATGCTCACATAGACATGTAACATTTATATGTATATTCACACCAAGTTTTCTTTCTCCGGTTAGCAGCCTGATTTGGCTGACTCTAGCTTAGAGCTCCTGGTGATGCTTCAGGGAGTGCTGTTCACTTGCTCCTCCATGTGCTATCCTGGAGAAATCTCTGCCAGCCTTGCTAAATACCAAACAGAAGCTTCATTCTGGCTTCATTTATTTTGTTGGGTTTGAAGTAAATCTTTGATTCAGCGTCTATAATCAAACCAATTTTCCCACTTCTCAAATGTCTAATTCTATAAATAGAATTTCAAGAAGCCACATGAGTCAACAAGCATGTAAAGGGGCTGAGATTAAAGAATACATGAAATTTACTAAAAATTGACATCACAGACAGACTGGAATGTTTGGAGGGATGCCAGCCTCTGAACTATGAAAAGCAGGAGGCAGAATTGTTGGGAATGGGGTAGTGCCTGGGAGACCACACGGTAGAAAGTGGTAAGCCATGGAGAGAGAACACGCTGGCAGAGCAGCCACTACCCTGTGGACTCTGGCCTGCAAAGAGGTACTTACTATTCAGAGACCTGGCAAGAAAAATAAAAGAGGGGTCAAACATTTACTGAGCACCAATTAATTGCACGCCAGGAATTTTTCTAGGTATCTTACTTATTGGCCGATGTGCCTTCCACCATCTTCACAGCAAGTCAGTTAATAGCCCTGAGCCTGTTTTGTCATCTGCAGTAATGGCTCTTCCGCCCAAAGCTCTTTCACCTCACTCCCATCTTCCACGTTCAGCAATCTCGCCCTTATTCTGTTGAGATCCGGGCTGTCTGGAATGAACTCACTCCATCTCCTGATTTATGAACTCACTCCATCTCCCGATTTCTCATCATCTTCACTCATGCTTGTTTTTCTTTCCTGACTTTGGAAATGCTTTCCAAGTCTTCATCTTTGATCCCAATTTTCCTCTCTCTCGTGTCTTCAAATATCACCTCTGAATTAGCCCTTCTCCCTCAACCTATAAGTTTTCTTAAATCTTGACTGCTATCTCCTCCAGAAACTTTCTTCGATGTCTACTTCAAGAAATATTGAACCCCCAAGCATAATGTTCAAGTTTCTCTAAATATAATTGAAAGAATTTTTTTAACCTTATCTTACAATATCCTCCATTCATACCATATTTTCTACATCTATCAGATTACTCGTTATTCTCTATGCCCCCAAATTGCCTCAATTTTTCCACATCTGTGTCTTTGCATATATACATATACTCTTCCTTCTGCCTTCTCCATTGAAATCTTACTTACTCTTCACAGTAAATTTTACATTGCATTTCCTCCAAAAATACTTACTAAAGATCTGCCAGTACAGAAAAACAGACCAATGGAACAGAATTGAGAGCCCAGAAATAAACTCAAATATAGGTGGATAACTAATTTATAACAAAGGAGCCAAGAACATAAAATGGAGAAAGTAAAGTCTCTTCAGTAAATAGTGCTGAAAAATTTAGGCAGCCACATACAAAAGAATGAAACTAGACCACTCACTGTCCTATACTATACCAAAAAATTAATTCAGAATGGATTAAAGACCTGAATGTAAAACCCCAAGCCATAAAATAGAGGAAAATAATAAGATCTATAGAGTTCCTGGTATATTGGTATGTATAATAAAAATTGGGGACTATAACCATGGTGAAATTTGTGTGGGAGTAAACTCTTCCCTTTCATATTTAAAACTAAGCTCATTTAGAAATCTTAGTTGTCTCTGTAGGGCTGTAGGAGATGGGGAATGTGGTTTACTGTTTTTGTAGGGTTTAGCAGGACAGAATTTGGGAGTGGGCACCAAGGGTTACAATCCCACCATAGCTTCAGTAGACGTGATGATAATACTCCTTATATCTCCTTTTTTTTTTTCTAAAGACCATTGCTCATCATGCCTTTAATGGTAAGAGTTCTAACAGGTCACAATTTAAGGGAAAAGTTTCAATCATGTTTCTAGCTTCTAGGATGTTAGCAGGGAAGAAAAAAAGATTTATGAAAATTAATCTCAGTGGAACTCCAATTCAATTAAGTAAGATAGTAAGAGGTACACTGACACTCATCTGAAGCTTCTTTTGCTTCCAAAATCATAGTGCTAGACCTAAAAATACCATAGTAACATATACAATAAATAAATAGGATCTATTTTGTTATGCTTTGATTGTGACAACAAAAGCCATTTTCTATGACTTGTTTATTCAAACAACCGCCCCTTCTTTATAGTCCATATCCCAATCTATATACTAAATTTGGATTCCGATCTCACTACTCAGTGTGGTCATCCAAATAATTATATCAAAATACTTATGAGAGTAAGGAAAGGGCCTTCACAGTCTGATCCTGGAGTATGGTTCACTTCTGTCTGTAGCCCCTCTGCTTTGTCCTCTATATATTAGCCACACTGCACTACTGTGGAATATTCCTGAAGCATCTTTCCTATCTGCAAGCCCTTGCTCGTGATGCCTCCTTTACCTGACAATCCCTTCACACATTGCTCTAGCTAGTGAAACAGGCCCTGAGGACCAGTGCCAATTGTTATTTCCTTTTTGTACTTCTCCCTCTTAGCTCTTCCTCCACCTCATTAATTTCTCCTTATCTAGTTTTCTATATTTTAAACGTACCCTTATTTTGACCATTGTATCTTATTGTATTTTAGTTATTTATATGTGTCTTCTCTCATTGTAAAGAACATGAAATGATAATGATTAATATTTGTTGAATGTATGCCTCCGAGTTTCCCTTTGAGTGAAAGTAACTGTCACTACTTTTTATTCATCACTCCTCCATACCCATTCTCATTAGGCAAAATAAATGTGAGCCCAGGAGCATACACATAAACTTAGCTTAATCTCTAGTCATGTGGAGGCAGAAGTTCTGGGAGAAAGGCTGCTCTGGAGCTTAGCAGAAACTCAGACACTTATGTAAACTGGGGTTCATTTACGTTGTGAGTGATTGTGGTGAACGTAAAAAGGAAATGGGATGAATTTGATAGCTGTAGTAGAAACATAATGACAGAGACCCAAGGTGTGTGCTGGTGAAGGCAGAAGTTGGAGAAATAGTAGGCACCCCCTGCTCCGCTTCAAATAAATCTTGTTAACCATGTTCTGTTCTACAATAAACAGCCTGGTTGGCAGCCACTGTGTTTTCTCAGGCAACTTACTATTCAATATAAAAATTCTAAAAATATAGTTTTCTTCACCATTACTTAAAAAATTTAACTTCCAAAGCCATCTCAGCAGAGCCTTTTGGCAGAAGAGAGTAAAGGATTAATCTAAAGCACCTATCATTCGTGGTCACTAAACTACCCAGCAAAATCGCAGCCCAGTCTGCGTCTCAAACTTTCACATGTACCGAGATCACCTAAAGGACTTGTGAAAATGCAAATTGCTCTACCAACACCCAGAGATTCTGATTTAGTAGATATGAATGGGAACTTGAGAATTCACATTGCTAGCAGACATTACTCCAGGTGATGCTGATGCTGCTTACGTGGGGCCCTCACTCTGAGAACCACTGCCCTCGCCCATCTCCCATGCCAACCTCCAGCAGGATCACGTAGATCTATAAACCCTGTCTACTATTCTGGTCTAATGGAATATGATTCCAGGCGCCAAGTGCCAATAATACCCAGGTGTGCTGCATCTAAAATAACAAAGAGATTTCATAATCAAAGGATTTATGAAAAAAAGAAAGTGAAGAAAGACATACACTTAGTGGATAAGAAAAAAAAAAATAGATATCCCATGCATCCTACGACATCAAATTTTACACTGTTGAGTATAGGGCATGCCTTCTTTTGACTTTCTATGCAAAGACTTAAAAAACTATCTCACTCACAAAAGTTCTGTCTGAATCTCCTCAAAAATAAAGTCTTTACTCAAATGTATTGATAACCTTTCTTTCCCATCCCTTCTACTGCTATGTGAATCTAAAAACAATACTGAATGGTTTATAAGCATAATATTGATGAAAAAGATAATCATAGACATATTTGATTTTCACATTCTGGTGTGCAACCAAGGTCACTTTGTGCATTGTTAACCAAGGTCACTTTCTGCATTGAATTTCAAATAAAATTAGCTCAAATCCCAGCTCATATGTTCTAGAAAATTCTCTGACCTTCCCAATGTCTACATTAATTTCATGGGGCTGTTTTTTGCCTAGTCATGTCTCAATCCTGTTTCTCTTATTAGCTATTCAACCTCTCTGAGCTTGTGTTTCCTTATTGTTGAAAAAGAGTGTAAATTCTTGTTTAGCTCAGCTCATGGGGTCTGGGTGGAAATCAGTGTGATCATTTACATAAAATGCATCATGTATGGTATATTTTAAAAAAGATAACCTCCTTATACCTGCCACACTCTCCCACATCCATGCCTTTATCTTGCCTCTCATACTCTATAATTTCTTCATATCCACCTGCTGCTACCTTTTCTCCAAGGCCCAGATAGAATGTCACCTATTACACAAAGCTTCTGTGCTCCTCCATCTACAAGTAATGTCCTTCTGTTATTAATTCTTACAGCATGCTGTCTTTATATCTCTTTGTCAGAACATTAGAGCTGAAGCCTCTTCTTTCTGTAAAATCTCAAGAAAATACATAACTTTAAAAGTTTCTATTAGAATTCATTTGTTTCATAACTGGGTTCTGGGTGTATGTGTGAGGTGTCTCTCTCTACCCCTAAAGCATGGATTCTCTGAATCCTACGCATTGATTCTCAAGAGCAATAACACATATTAGGATTGGACTTATGGACGTAATTGTGTTCCCCAAAAATTCGTATTTCAAGCCCTAACCTCCAGTACCTCAGAATGTGACTGTATTTGGAAATAGGGCCTTTAAAGTGGAAATTAGTTAAAATTAGGGTGGGCCATAATCTAATCTGACTAGTGACCTCATAAGAAAAATTTTGACACACAGACTGTAGGGATGTGTGCAGAGGAAAAACCATGGGAGCGCACAGCAAGAAGGTGGCCATCTGCAAGCCATGTAGAGAGAGAGGCCTTAGAAGAAAGCAAACTTGCTGACATCTTCATCTTGGACCTCTAGCCTCCAGAATGTGAAAAATAAATTTAAATTGTATTTAAGCCACTCGGTCTATAGTATTTTGTTATGGTAGCCTTAGCAAACTAATACAAGACAAATAAAACTGTGTAATAGTCATTTGATAATAGGTAATTGTTCAACAATTTACAAGGTGTATCTGGCTTTGTTTAGAGTTGATTTTGTATGTAAGTATTTGCATTTTTGAATATGTTAGTACACTATGAAAACAGATCTTCAGGGCCAACCATGAAGATTTTAGGAGAATACTCCAAGATGAAACATTAATCTATAGAAGCATGTTTGAATCTATGTCTCTGCAAAAGTAACTGCTATTGAATTCTAGTCCAAGATGTGAGAAAGAGGACTAAAAGCTTAGACATTCCACAATTCTCTACAAAATCACTTTCTATCAGAACCAGGTCACTGATCATTTAGTAATGGCCCATAACTGTCTTGAAGGAAGCTGTGGATGTGCCTGTGAAGGTCCCTATAATTCTAACAGTGAAAGTTATTAAACAGCCACTTTGTACCTCTCCAGCTGGTGAATGAAGAGGTCCCACCTGGTACTTGCCCTCTAACATATTTACAGTTTTGTTTGTCAATTTCATCCCAGTAGCATGCATTGCTATAAGGCATATGTTTATCACGCATTATTCATCGCTTATGTACTTTTTACACCACCGAGATTAACTTGACAGCAACATCTAAAGGCAGGAGAAGGGAATGAAAGAGAAAAAGAGAAGATGCTTTACGTGGGGACCATTGTAACTATGCTTATATTTTGTCACAGACCACAAAAAGGGACAGCCACATTGCTGTCCTTTCTAACACACTTAGGTACAAATATCCTTGCAAATTACCTGTCAATAACATCCTCTCCTTTCCAAACAATCCTCTCTCTTTCCACATCACTAGTACAAAATAATTTGCCTGAAATATGTAATTTTTAAGTTATATTTAAATTATATTATTAATTTATTCATGTATTGTATACCTCCATAGAGAGATTATAAACTCCTGGGGACACAAACTATGATCTCTTGTTTACTCTTGAACCCCAGCAATAGCGCCTGGTACAGAGTAGGCAGGTAATAAATATTTGTTTAATAAATGAAACCCAATTACCAAGAAAAATACCACCAGAGCCTTAGCAAGGAAAGGAATGCTTTAATAAATCACCTTCCACTCCACTTACTTGTTTCTGGGCAATGTTTGCTAGAAATGAGAATTCTCGAGCTCCCATTCATATCTACTAAATCAGAATCTCTGGGTGTCGGCAGAGCAATTTGTGTTTTCACAAGCCCTTTGGGTGATCTCAATACATGTGAAAGTTTGAGACTCAGACTGGACTGGGATTTTGCTGAGTAGTTTAGTGACCACGAATGATAGGTGCTTTAGATTAATCCTTTACTCTCTTCTGCCAAAAGGCTCTACTGAGATGGCTTTGGAAGTTAAAATTTTTAAGTAATGGTGAAGAAAACTATATTTTTAGAACATTGAATAGTAAGTTGCTTGAAAAAACATACTTGAGCATTCTAAATATGTATGGGTTAAGCAAGATCTAATTCACTCTCTTCTTGGCTTTCCGAAGGCAAAATCTGGCCCAAACCAGTCCTTGTTCACACTTCTTTTCCTTCATTTATGACCCTTTCTCTGCCCGAAAAGCCCTTCTCCTCTTCTCTCTTTTCAGATTCCCCCCCTCCATGTGTCACAGACAATCCTTCTTTCATGAAGCCTAGCTCAACTATTGCATTTCATACTGATCTTTTCCTCTTTATATTCCTATTGAATTTATTAGAATTTATTATATAATTCTTTTGTTGATTCACGTTGTACACATACCACCTCTCCCCCAACTACACAACATACTCTTAGAGCTCAGTAACTTTTATGTCTTTAACAGCACATAACATATGCTACTTGATGCAAAGTGAGAGGAAAGCACTCACCCATGTGCTCCTATCTCTCCCCTCTTTCTTCTCAAAAGGAAGAGATGTCAAATCAGTTGGTCCTATTGCAGAACACTGATTAGGCCACATTTACTTTTGGAGAGTAACTTTATAAAATCACTCATTTATGGAGCAAGCCAGACACTATTTTAGTCCCTGAGGATCAGCAGGGAATAGGCTCAGAAGTTCTATTGTAGTAAGAGGTGACAAGAAATACATCAACAAACAAATGAGATCATTTTACATTTAAAAAAGAATGCTAAGAATAAAATAGAACTGAGTAATGGGACTGGGGTGAAGAGGTGACATTAAATTTAAGATGTCCAAAAAGGACTCTCTAGGGAGATGATGATTTAGCTTCAATAAAGAGAAGGAACCAGTTGTGCAAAGATAAGATGGAGCAAGGCCAAAGAAGCTGGAGCAGAATTAGGAGTTGGGTAGGGAGTGGTCACAATTAGGTGTTACAAGTAGCCACCAGAGTATGAAGAACCAGGAAGGCCACAAAGGCCAGGTTGACCAGGAGGCTGAGATTTTATTCTAAATGCATGGGAAGCCACTGAAAGATTTTACACAGGAAAGGATATGAATTGATTTATAATTTTAAACCTAATCCTGGCTGCAGTGCTGGGAATAATTGTGGTAAATTGAGAACGGAAGCAGGGCCATAGTAATAACACTATGGTTACAGTAATCCAGGCAGAAAGTGATGGAGGCCTGGACAAGCACAGTAGCAGTGAAAACAGTGAGAAATGTATGGATTCAGAAGACATTTTTGGCAATAAAACCAGAGGACTTAACGGATGGATCAGACATTGTGGTTGTGAATAAGGAAAAAGAAGGAATTTAGTGTGACTCATAGGTACTTTTGGCCCAAGCAATTGGGTGCTATAAACTGATATGGGAAAGACTGAGGGATATGCAGGTTTAAAATAGAAGTTGGATATGGAACCAGTTATGCAAAGATAAGATGAAACAAGGCCTGTTTGGGGCATGTTAATTTTAAAGTAACTGTTAGGCATTCAGTTAAGGCCATGTAGAAGGATCAATTAAGTCATCGTGGCTTGTCTTGGAAACTAGCAAACATTTCTTTCTTTTTGCATGACTATCTGAGCTGGCTATTCTTTGCTTCCAAGATGCAATGGAAATTCCTATACCATATAGCTATCCAGAGGTGAAGAGTACAGGATTTTAATTTTTAGGATTATGAAGAAGTAAAAGCTCTACATTGGTCTCTAGTCTAAGCCACATACTTTATCCTAGAAGCAAAAACACCACATAACAAGGAATATTACTATGATTAGGATCAAAAGCATGTGATTCCAGAGTCCAGGTTTTTATCCCTCTATTATAGCCATTTGCCATCTAGTTTATTCTTTGTATTTTTGCACCCCTACAAGCATGATCACCATTGTGAGACAGCCTAACGACCCTTTGTAAAAATATCAACCATTAATTCACTAAGGCAATAGACTGGGAATAGAAATGTCTAAGCATAAAATGTACAGCTGAAACTTACTGGATTTCATTAACCAATGTCACTATTAAAAAAATTAATTAATTAAAAACAAAAATGTCTGAGCAAGCACACACAATAATGTCATGGTTATTAGGTGCCGGCAGATATTATCATGGATCCCATACATGTATATTCTTAAATAAGCATCTTTATCAATAGTTTTAATACCCACTCCAAGCAAAAGACCTTATTTAAAATATATTAAAATTTTCTTTATCTTTCTTGAGGCTCTAGGGGGTAAGGTCATGTTTTGAGTCATATCTACCAGATGATTTAATGAGTATAGTATCTAGAAAAATAAATTAGGCCAGGATCCCCTCTCCCTCTCATGAGAAATGGATCAAAATCAAAGTCTCCCCCAACGGAAGTGTAATGACTTTCTCAGCAAGAAGAATTCTGTTCTTTTCCTCAAATCAGCAGTTGTGTAGCAACTCTGCATTGCATTTCAAGAAACTGGACATTTTTCTATTTAAAGGCCTGAGGAAAATATATCTGGCATGAATACTTATAGGAATGGAAAGTTGTGTTTTATCTTGGCCTAGCTTATCTGGATGCCCTCCTGAAATACCTCAAAATACAAGGTAGTAGTTTTCTTCTGGCCTGGAGGTTGATATTCCAACCTGGAATCCAGAGGCTCTGCAAAGATTTAGGGTTTTTTCCTCGTCTAGTCTCTGTGATTTAGCATCGACTCAGTCTGATTTTGATTTCCAGTTCACTAAGATTTGTCTCCTTTCTATTATCAATCACTGGTCAAAGTGTTTTATGTCTTTTATTTCTCACTAAACATGGCATTTTCCCCTCAGGATTTAAGTCGTTGAGGAATTCACAAAACAGCATCAAAGTTTAAGGTATAGAGACACAAGAATATACTCCTTGCTCCCAGGTCAATGAACCACTTCTCCCTGAAAGCAGCTTAACATTTTAAGGAGATAATTTCTGAGATCTTGGGTAACTTTTAAACTAAAGCCTAATTTAACGGAAGGGAGGAAATTAAGAGCTTCTCTGTGTTTACAGTTTTAATATTTACAACTCAGCTGTGCAACGTGAAGGTGTGTAAAACAGAAAGAAAAGTCATGCTTGCTCTATATTTTCTTGATGTTTTTACAGTTCATCAGGAGGCAGTTATATGCGCCCTGCCGATCTCTCTTCCTTTCCACCCTATCAACTAAAAATAACTTCTCAGAAAGGCAGTCTTGTCTTGCAGGTGTTACACAATGTTGTTTTAATGTAATTTATATGGAAGAATAATTATGCAGTGACCATCAACTTTGTTTCATGGTCATTCATCATACTGAGTATTTGCTGGCGATAATGTGTCACTAAAGATATATGAGGTTTCTGTTTCAATAAAGAAGAATTTATGAAAGTTTGTCCCTGACTTTGATGAAGCAGAGGTCTAAACGCCATCATAACAGAAACACGGGGCGTATTTTTTAAAGCTACCCTGGGGCAGGGGAGAACAAACAATGGCAACTATAAAAAAAATCTCTGAGCATTTAGGTTATAAATATTAATAGTATCTTCTACCTGTATAAGCACTTTACAGTTACAAAGATATTGCTCATTTTCATTTATTTGCAACAACACCCTTGTGATAAAGGAAGAAAAGCTTCTTTTTTTTTTTTTTCTATTTTCCATTTTTTTTTCTATTTTCACGATTCAAAGGCCCAAGGTCATATGGCTAGTTAGTAGTCTGGGCTTGAACTTAGGCCTAGCACTTTCTCACTCTGTTGTTAATAATGTGCTGTCCTTCAGATATGAGGCCAAGGTCTTTGTTGCTTTTTCCAGTAACCATGACAGGTAAATGTACCACAAACATTCTATAGTCCATTCATCTTATCTAGCATGCATACTGCTTAAAAGGCTAGTCCTAGTTGGGGTTCAGTCTATAAATGTGAACTAGAATATTTTATCTAACTGGCTTATGTAGAGATCAAAATTGAGATCGTGATTACACTAGCACCGTGCTTTAACCAGATTTTTTTTCCCAACTGCTAAAAGAACTTTATAGGTATCTATCTACACTCCTGCTATGATGCAGATTTTTAACAAAAACAAAAATAGAAGCTCTGACCAGAATGGAGACGCATGGCACATGACTGGTCACAGTAATTATTAAATAATTACTATGTTCTTTTGAAATTGGAGCCCTAACATTACTATACTCTCTTTTTGTCATCATCCATATTAGCCAAAGAAGGATTTTAAAACCTTTCTACCCATTTGAAAAATCCATAGCGGGAGGATGTACTAAAATGGAGTGCTCTTAAAAGAATGGTAATTAATGGAATTGGGATGAGCTATGGTCACCCAGAACACAGAGAAAAGATTTACCTCCCTGGATGGTGCTTTTACCATTTTCTGTGCTATGAATTTCCTCCCATCAGAGAGGACAACAGGTTATCATTTTAACTTAGAGTATTAGTCTTCAACTTTCCCTTGTTTTACACGTAGGATCTACATGATTTTGGTAGTCTTTTCTCATAGTAGGAATGACCATTAGGGAGGAAATCTATGGATCTAAATGATATCCTTGATACCAAGATGTTTTGGGGTCCATCCTGAACATTTCCAAAGTCATGAATGAGCCTGTGGGTCACAAGATGGCTGGAGAAGGAGAAACGAAGTTTACCGGCTATAACCTCTGAATTGGGGACAAAGACCGATTTCTCCTATTTTGATAATAACTCAATATTTACAGTAGTAAGGATGGTAGGAGTGTGGGGGCAAATGTGTCCACAGGGAGAAAGAGTTTAATTTAGAAAACTTTGTTAAAATATATTCCTTTGAATTGAGTGTGGGGCTACACGCTGCTGCTCTTACAATGATGGTGGACATTAGGAAGCCAACTGGCGTTTCCATAATTCAACCAGTCACTCTGCGTCTGCCCTCATTAGTTCCCCTAGAACTTCACAGATGTTACAGGCATGAAAGAGGGATTCCAGGATAGAAACTCAATTACATTTTCCTGATGGTGTTGTAGCAGGAGAAAGAGAATGGAGAACTATAGAGGAAGAAAAGAATGTGGGAAAACACGAAGAGATTTTGTAGTATTTTAAAGTAGGTCAAACTCAAGGTTACTGCCTCCTAGTTCTGAATCTTGAAATAGGCCAAGAAAGCAATAAAAATGCAGTTTATGTCTTTTCACGTTAATATGTATAATTATAGCTAACATGCACTGAGCAGTTACTATATGCCTGTACATTGCACTTTACACAAATAATTTCACTTGCCCTGCACAAGAAGTCCACTAGGTATCATTATTGTCCTCATTGTACCAATCAGGAAAGTAGAATTTAGAGATTAAGTAATTCTCTCAAGGTATACTTCTAGTAAATTCAATAGACTGGTATCAATCCTTTATCTTCTTGATGTTAGAGTCTATACTGTCTCCAATTAGACTTTTGCCAGAGGATGTTTTGTGTGAGATGTTTCTGCTCTGTGGGTCTCCCCTAATTTGCCCTAAATACTAAGGCAGTTTCCCAGGTCCAAACCTTTCTCAGGGACTTAGATGAAAGACAGTCAGGTATCACAGAAAGAAGCTGAACTGAGAGTCAAAACCTTCTTTTCCAGTAGACCCACTTCCAGGGCACATGAACCTAAGCTAATCATTTGGCCTATCAGATATAAAGTGGGGATAATATTTTCTCTTCCAATCTGATGTGGTTGTTGAAAAGAGCGAATGAGAGAATATCATATGTGTGAACAAGCTTTGAAGATTTCAAAATACTATCTAATGTGTTAATCCGAGTGGGCTTGGGGGGCTTAATCTATTTGGGTGGTTGGTTTCTACTGGGTGGGTGGTTTCTAGGTATTTCAAGAGGTTCAAAATAGACATTTATTAAGGAGCATTTTTTAGAACACTAATGTACCAAACTCACTCATCTTCCTTCTCTTCCCTAATTTCTCCTAATGAAAATTGATAGAAAATAATAATGGTAGATTTGACAGTTGTCTTGGGCTTCTCACTTAGCCTCTCAATTTCTTTTTCTGCCAAATAAGTATAATCTGTACTAGCACTAGCCACATGTAACTATTTAGTTTGAATTTAAATAAATTTAAATTTTAGTTCTTTACTCATACCAGCCACATTTCAAGTGATTATGTAAGACTAGTGGCTACTGAATTGGCAATGCAGATATAAACATTACCATCATCTCAAAAAGTTATATTGGACAGCACTGGTCAAGATCATTTGTAAAGGCCAGTCTAGTTCTAATTCCTAAATCATTAAATTCCTTAATTGTTTCTTTTGTGCTTTGAGTAAGGTCCTCTTGTATTTCATATGTAAACATATGAGCACACCATGTTAAAGAAGGTGTTAGTGTTTTAGTCCACAAAATATGTAACAACTTTGGCACATTATATATGTTAAATGATTTTTAAATTTCTAATTAAAACAGTTTCTGGGACAATATATTTACATTAAAATTCTGAAAGAGAGTAGAAAGACGATCCTTATTAATACCAATTGTTCACTTTCTTTTGAATCTGGGAGGGGGTTTCTCTTTGTTGTTTGTGTCATTTAATTCTATTTTAGACAAATAAAGAGGACAACTCTGCCAAATAACCTCTTAATTTAAACCTGGAGCAGTTCTCTGAAAGCAGCTGCTTCATTTCTAGGGATATAAGCATTTCGAACTGTTACACTGAAGAAAAAAGTACATTAGTTTCTATCCTATTTTTTAAAATGCTGACACAAATATCACTCAGTCCTTCATAAAATGAAAATGAACACAAAATTTTCCTGGTACTTTAAGACAAAATGTCAAAGTTTAAAGTTTTTCAAGACTGTTTTATCAGTTTTTTTCCCCCTCTGATAATTGGACAATACTTGAGAATATCTAATTCCTCCTTCCTTCCTTTTTCTTTCTTTCCTTCTTTTTCTTCCTCTCTCTTTTTTCTCCTTTTCTCTCTCCTTAGTTACAGTGGACTAGGTGTATTTATTTACAGTGGACTAGGTGTATTTATTTATTCTCTCTATATCCTATGTTTTCAAAAATTATTATGGATGTAATGACACAATATTATGGAAAGTTTGGAAAACTGGAGAAAATTGTGGAGAGGGGAATATCTGTAACTCCACTGCCCCTTCAAATGGCTATTAGCACTTTGGCCTTTTGCCCTTTCAATCTTCTTATATTAAATACTTGTTTTTATTTTTACTATATTGACATAATTATACTATACATGCAAATGTATACTCTTTTTCTAATAAGATATATTTTTTTACATTTACCAATATAAAATTAGTGCTTTAAATAGAGCACTTATTTTTTTTTAAGTCCTTCTAAAAACAGCCCTTATGGTTAGGGGAGGAAATAAGAACTGCCCCCTTTAAAAGTAGCATTAGCTAGATAAGCTTGGTCAAGTCTAATGATGCCAAACCATTGGATGAGCTTTCTATAGGGTAAGAGAAAGGAAATTTCTGCACATGGTAAAGTCTTATAAAACTTGGAAGTGGTCAAAAGAAAGCACTACTATTCCCTACCCACTTCTACGAAAACACAAAGTTGGTCATAGACAATGTACATGTGAATGCAGATTTCTCACTGGATTAGTCTAAATCCTACAACTTTCTAATGCATAGGTGGCCTACAACTACTCTTAATTTTAAGAATCCTTAATTTTTTTCAGTGGGTTTAACTTAGAATCTAAAAAATAATAATCCACTTTCATGGCCTAAAACACTTACACATTTAAAGTGCTTTGGGTTGCAAATAACAGAATTCACTTCTGCTTGGCTTGAGAGAAAAAAGTAGAGAATTATTGGAAAGATACTGATTAGCTCATGGAACTCATCTATGACTTAAAGTCCATGCCCCCCCTCTTTAGAAAGTTTCTGTAAATATTGCTTAGCTCTGAAATTACCAGACTGTGCTTCTCAGGTGTAAGTTTCACATTTCCAGGTGAGAAATGAAAACGGTTCACTTGAAGTCAAGCACGTATCTTACGCAAGCCATCTTAGGGGCAAGGGGCAGTGTCACATGGAGTTGCCAGGGATGCTGGAAGGTCCTCAGTGAAAGCTGGCCAGGGACCCCAAGGGATCAAATACTCTCTAGTCTCAAGTAAAGAGCTCCGTATTATCTTGAGCAACACATTTTAAATGGGGTTCTTTTTACTTGAATTTTCTAGTAAGCTAAATAAAAACATAATAAAGGAGAATGTGGGCAGTCCTGTTTTGAAGAGTTAGAAGCCAATATTGTGTACAAATACTGTTAGGAAGAGATTAGCATAAGCACCCTAGAGTTCCAAAAAGAGAAGGTTCTCATGTCACTCAAATACAAATGCCAGCTAGAGTTACATCTGGCCAGTAGAATAGCTAATCTTTTACCCTATAGTGAGAATACCAATAGCTTCTAGATACTGCTCAGCAACCTGACACCATGATGCCATCAGCTACATTCTTATAGTGCAAAGTTCAGAAACAGGGAGGCCTGGAAGCACAAATTTTAAATGCAGTCTCACCAACAAAGTCTTCCCTAGGCAGCCAGCTAAAGGTACTCTTAAATGTATTCACTCTCTCCTTCCTCAAAATCCTACAGGAGTGGTGGCCCTGACATTACTGTAAATTGGTCTGCAAATCTACATATTGCCCAGTCATTATCATTAAGCCAAGTTGATATTATGCCTCACCTATATTATTTTCTACTGCTTTCAAGTATGTTTCATTGTTGTGATCAAGAAAATCATTCACAATAGCTTTATGTAAATATATATATATATATTTCTTCAGTCAAAAAATAATTCAAGTAACCATTACATGTAGGGATTCCCCCAAATGTTTGATGTTAAAAAGGGGCCACTCAAGATGTTATATAACAGGGAATAGTACAGAAGACCAGCAAATAACATGGTACCAGTTGGGCAAAAGGAACAGAGAACCCAACCTGTGTCATCACAGGAGTGTTTTTCTTAGCAGCACCCGGCTGTGGCTTTAGTCAGGAGTCATTTGAAGTTAACTCTAGAACCAATCTTCATATTAATTTCACTTTGCAATTTATAAAATTATGTCAAATGAATGCTGTGTTCAAAATTAATGGTTTATTAAGTAGATATATTTACATACGTAGTTAATTTTATTAATGAAAATTAATTTGTATATTAACAAATTTAAACTCAATAGGGAAAAAGAGAGTGTCTCATGCTCAAAAAAACTGGAAATCACTTTAGTTTGTTCCATTCCTGTGACAAGCATGATCTCCTAAGTGTCCATTGTCATTACGTACATATTTTCTTTTTATTCTTTGCTGTTTCTCTTTGTCTCTCTCCATTTTGCACGTAAGAAGTACTCAATAAATATTTTTTTTTTCTGAAAATTTACACCTATCTGGGGCAAAATAAAATTGTTAGGGAGAATCATGGCAGAAACTCAACATCCAGGTGGGTTCCTCCTTCGGCCTGGCTTGGGGCTTCTGCAACACGGGTGGCTCTGCTCCGAACATCGTCACTCTGCCATTCCTTCCTCTCTCTCTTCTCACCTTCCCCTGTGGAGGCTGGCTTCCTTCTCCTTCTCACAAGAACTTATTGTCCCAGGCTAGGACTAATAAAATAGTATTTCTCTGCATCTAGCTGTGGAAAACATTTAAACCAGTAACCCATCTCTATTTATAAAACTTTAATCTGTAAAGAGATAAAAATATAACAAGCCAAAACATTTTACTGACCACTGAACTTTGGATCTAACCAGACATAAAGGAGATTATTAAACTTCCAATGAATTAGAGGCTAACATTGGTTTTAAGATTTAGCGTTTAGCTTTGAAGGTGAATTTCAGTTTTATTTTCCCTTTTGCTCAATTTGTGGTTTACCTTATGGTGAATAATGCCAACTTGAAATATGATTTTGCTAAGTAAATTTTTTTTTCTAGCAAATCTCTTGGTGGCTAGGTTCAAATTTTACATAAATGCCACAATTGCTGATCCATAAAGCTGGTACAGTCCTAAAGCTTCCCCCCGCCCCAGACAAATGACCATGCAGAGCAATATTTAGTTGTCACTGTCTGGAGCCTTGGGTGGCAGGAGAAAGAGTCTGAGGCAGAGATGGGAGCTTCACCAATTGAAATACCAGCACCTATACTGTGCTATTCTGCAGCACACCGTGTTCTCAGAGGATGTCACAATTACATTTCAGAAACAACCTGAGGCTCCAACAGCAGAAGAAACATCTCATTTCCTAACTCACAGCCCGGCAGTGCTATTAAAGGCTTCATTTCCTTTGTGCTTCAAAAGAGAAATATATAGCCTGGTGATCACCTGGCCAAAGTAGAATTACGCAACAGGCCAGTAAAGCTATACATTCTGATTGCAGGCAATGATTGCCATTCCTTTTCTACTTCCCTTCCCATCACCCTGCATTGTCTGCAGTCTCTGCCCCGCCCCCTCTATTTCTCTATCTCCATCTCTAGCTCTCTACTCTTCCTAATGATATTCACACGAACAAGACTGCAGGCTCATTGGACCTCAAGAACCCATTTAAATAGTTAAAAGAGTCTTGAAGCACCACTCAGGGCCAGACAGATCTATTTGTATGCAGCTCCACCATTTTTCACCAAATAAAAGAGAGAACAAGTTCAGGAAGAGTTGCAGGGGAAATTAAAGGATTTTTGTTTTTTCTCTATGTTTATAAATAGTGCCTTTAAAGCATAACCTTCTCATGTGCTTGATGTTTTAGTTCTAAAACATCTTACTTGTCCCATTAAAATATTAAGTCAGTAGATCGATGACAATATACTTGACATATTATAATAAATAATGCTAACAACTTTCCCCATTTATTCTTAGCACATGCATTGTACACTATAATTCTCCTCCCAAAACCTGCATCACATCTGTTATTTCTCATGCTGCCTAGAGAGCAAACACAAATTTATTCCATCCTGTAATGTGGTTATAGGGTGTTGAAAGAGGGGGTAAGGGAGAAAAACATAAACAGAGAAAGACAGAAAGGGACAGAGCAGCAGAGACACATGTGTATTACGAATATAACCTGGACTTCAAGAAGAGAGATATTATCTAACCATGCTCTTTCTAACACATTCTCTAAGGTACCCAGGCATACATACAGCTTCCTGTTCATCCAGGAAGAAAGAAAATCCTACCAAAGATTGAGAGAATCAATGAACCTGAAAGAATATATTTCCATTTTGGCCATCTTAACACCATCTGTCCAAGCTTAGAAAGGGAATGTATTCAAGGACATTAACTGCCAGCACAGCAAGTTCCACTCAAAGCCATGGTGGGAGGGGAGAGGAGGACACGTAATACAGGGGGGCCCACCAGACAGCCTTCTCGCTAACCAAGACAGACTGCAACAGCACTTGCTCTTACACCAATTGGAAGCTTCAGGATCCAAACTCATTTTTTCAGTTCATACTTTGGTAAATCCTCAGCTTAGGAGCCTGAGCCATCTGTTATAGCCCATAACACAATAAAGGCTATAGGGAAGCCTTTCTTTCTCCAATGGTTAATTTCTATTTTACTAAAGTAATAGACTGATCAAATTGGTCATCACCACTGCCTTCTTTATCACCATACCATTTGCCATTAAATATACTCAAGCACTGTGTCCTTGTATTTGCCGTTAAAGGTAATCAGAGACTATCTTTATGACCATTCTGGATCATTATCATCAGCATAATGATTACTTTAAGGAACTATAATCATACATATGTGTAGTAGAGACATGCAGGAAGTCAAATGCAAAAATGTTGAGGAGCAATAGGTGTCTATGAACATTTTACAGAAGTTGTAATACATGATACAATTTAACTAATTTATATAAAAGAACAACTTTGTATAGAATATTGTCAGCTCAGTAGGTTCTACAAAGAAGAAAAATTGGTAGAGAGAAAATAAAAAAAACGTACTCAGTACATTGATGCCTGAAATTCCACAGTTAGAAGTAATGTGTATTATGTGGGTTTACAAATTATCTCTAATTAAAATAGATATATCTTTGGAGGATGTGCACTGAATCCTGGAGTGCATAATTATGTATCTAATTATGTGCATTTATATTGCAAAGATATTGTAAAGGAGAGATGGTATATTGAAATGTGCTCTTAATCCTTTTTTTCTTCACTTACTTTCATGACATTCCCCTGATTTAACCAAAGGATTCCATCTGTTTTAGGGGGCATCAGAATTGTTACTATAGAAATGAAAAGAAAAAGAAAGCATTTGACTTCCGGAATAGGATTTTTTTTGAAACCCACAGAAAAGTAATAGTCTGGAAAGCCTAAACATTAGAGAGAGAAAAGAGATTTCTAAAGCCTGGAATACTTTCTCTACATCTCAGCAGCAAAATGTGCAGTATTGATCATAAATTTGCTCTAAGCCATCAGCAGCAAGAACTTAAGATACGCCACAAAGAACATTCCAAACAGAAAGAAAAGTTTGCCTTTAACTTGTCATTTTATAAATATAAGGTTATGATGAAGGAGTACTTGTGAGATGAATGAGAAAAGTACCTCAAGTATTTAGCACAATTGCCAGCATGTAATAAACACTCATATGTTTATAATAAACATTGTTTCACTTGCCACACTACGTAATAAACTTTATCTACTTGTCTGCTCTCCTCCCACCAAACTATACATCTACTGAGGGTGGAGATTCTGTTTTACGCATTGTTCCATTCTCAATTCCTATTACAGAGCTTTGTGCTTAATAAATATTTATTGAGTGAATGAACCTCTCTGTTTCTCTTAGATAAAGACGTGCAGTAAGAGGTGAAAAGTTGAACTTGTTCTTAGTCATCCATCTACACGACACCACCACTACAGCACCAGTCTGTGGTTGGTTATAGAAAAGAAAACATACATCTAAATTAATCATCTGCAATTTAGGTTGGATAAGAATGAGATTTATTTTATTTATTTATTTTTACTCTCAGGGCAATAAAATAAACATATGGGCTACCAAAAAATACAGAGGCCTCTCTATTTGTCGTGAGCTCATTGGGATGTGAATAACATCTGTCCTGGATGATCTAGACATTCTCTTGCCTGAAGACGAGAGAGCTAGGCAAGTCATTTCTAAAACTGCCTTCAGCTCTGCTATCTTATGATTCTATTAACCAGTTAATATTGTCCTCTAATTTGCCTTAGCAACTGCCTAATAATATTAGAGTTTTTTCCGTGCGATGCAATGATGTGACATTAATCTAATAATATATAATCACTCTGCCTGTTCCACCAATGTCACTTACACTGTGACCCTGAAGAATTATTTGAGGACATCTTTCAACTAAACAAAGGCCATCCTTAAGGCCATATCTTCAAAACTTATTTAAAAATCTACCTGGAGTTTGATTCTTTATTCACCAGCCCTTAAATTCCTGTTTCCTGCTTTTATCCCATCCAAATTATATATATATATATATATATATATATATATATATATATATATATATATATATATATATATATTTTATTTTTTTTGCCGTGATAAACTAAATAAGTTGCTAACGATAAGGACTGAACCACATTCCAAAACACCTGAAAGTGCTCAAGTTTCACTGCAAGTCTGTGTCCCTCCTTCGCTGGGAGCACAGACTGATATCACCAAACCCACGAGGACAGACTAGCGAAGAGAACTTCGAGGGTCAGAGAAGCCAGTTGACTCAGGAGCGCCTTTCTTATCCACCTCCCAATCCCAAATCATATGAAACAGAGACGAGAACTGATTGTTTAAAGGAAACTTATTGAGACAATAAATGTGCTAGCTTCAAAAAACAGCTGACTTGATCCTAAGGAAAATAAAAATCTGCATGGGATCCTGGAAGCCTGAGACAAAGGCAGCTCTCTTGCTGCCAACAATTTATATACTGTTCGACTTTGCCTCTCCTTGTCTTCTTTATACTTTGAAAATTAAGGGATTGGGGTTGCGTGATAGCCATAATAACTGTCACGTATGGTGCCTCACATGTACCAAGCCCATGGATCGGGCAGTACCACATATATCACAGCCCATGTGGATGGCAGCCCTGGAGTGGACAATGCTGCAGCCTGGCCCATCACATAATCATGCAATTCAATCCTTACAACTACATAGGGCAGTATTATCATTCCCATTTACAGTTGACAAAACAGGCTCATCAACGTAACAAAACTGACTAGAGTCACGCAGTAATAAAGAACAGAGCTAGGTTTGAAACTAGGTCTAATTCCAAAGGGCTGGCTGTTGTCAGGTGTTTTGCTCCACTGTGTGGGACCGAAAAATAAGCAAGTGAATCTGGTCTTTAAGGACTATGATGCGCAACTAGAGAAAATGAGACAGAGTCACATAAAATTAAATAGCAATAAAATAATGGTTCAAGTCAAAAGAGAAACTTTGTCATAAGGTGGAACATGATTAATTGCTAAATGGAACATTAGGTAATAATTGGTACAATTATTTAGAGGAAAAGGAGATCTATAAATATTTACAAGCTTTGGTAAACATATTCTATGTGCTAGGAATTTCTAAATAAGTACCTAGAACCAGAGAAAGGACAAAGGTAGAAAATAAGAGAAAAATGTAACCTTGTGACTACTGCAAAAGGGCCTTGTGGAAGAAAAGCCAGAAGACACTGACTTGTGGGGAAGAAAGGAGATAAAAGCTTTGTGGCAAAAATTGTAGAATTTTGTAAGAATGATTTGATGTGATTCGTTTTCCTTTTAAACGTTTATATTTCAGATTTAGTTTAAGGCCTTGGAAGTTCAGTATTTAAAATGAGTGAAAGATGTTATTTGAAATGAAAATGTTGTATATGCTTTGGGTTTTATAATTTAACATAAAATTAGTTTAAAGAGCTATGGTATTTTTTTTAATCGTGAAGAATTTTTTTTTTTTAAGTTTAAGACTAATAAATAGGAGTTGCACTGGAAAAATCTAAATAGTAACTTCAAATTTGCTTCTAATGTTGATCAGTATGTGACAAAGCATTATATCCTTCCATGTTCCAATATATACATAAAGAACATGACAATTAGTACTAGTTTTCTCTTTTAAATTTACACTGCAGAGAGTAATTTTGAGCATTTTTGACTAAAATCAAGTAAACTAGGGCTTATAAGAAGCCTAAAAATGAAATGTCGCATTTAGATTTGGGCTCTGATTCCTTCCTCTGCCTAGTGGTTTAAGCAAAACATGATACAGTAGTAGCCAAAACTATGATAGCAGAAAAAATCTGCCCCTACACAGTTATATATGACTAAAGAAGGACTAATATCTTATAAACCTTAGTATGAAATTATTTTCACATGTATTTAATTCTCAAAACTACCTCTGGGATAAATATTATTATTAGCCCCAATTTATTGATAAGAAATTAACTCGTAGAAGTTAAATGATGTATTTACTAAATTGCAGAACCATACTTAGACTCATATATCCCAAATCTAACTTCAAGAGTTAATACTATTGAGGGTGACTTATCTTATTAGAAATATACACACCCTTTCATCACATTAATTGACTGCTGTTGGAAACTTGATTAACTCTTCTAAGTCAATTTGACTTCATCATTTGAGGCAGAAATGGCTCCAAAATATGATTGTATTCTGATGTAAAGAGTCAAAAGGAACAAAATTAGACAAAACTACTGGTTTCAGACAGGCAGCTAAACTTGACCTCTACTTTTTACTACTAATGTGACCTATAGGAAGTAGTTTATCCTCTCTGGGCTTCAAGATCCTCAGCTGTAAAATAGAGGTAACAGGACCTAGGTCATAGGGTAGTTGTGATCACTAAAAATTGTATTGTATAGCAAGAGCTTAGTTAATGCCTAGAGACTATAACGTGCTCAATAAATAAGTCTGCTACCATCATTTATTTTTAAAAATATTATATTGAGTGGGTATTAATTGATGGGAATATGGAAGGAGAGAATGTAGCTCCAGTCCTCATAAATGATATATTTTAGTATCAGTTGCTTCCACAATTTTTACAAGCTCATAATTTAAAACATTTCTCGGCACCATCTCCAATACATGAATGCACATATTAACTTAGAATTTATAATACTGTGTTAAATATTACTTACTGTATAAAATATACATAATACATAACTGCAAAAGGATAAACAATGAAGATCCCACTAGATTATCTTGTACACACCTTAAAATGCACACTTTGGAAACTATTGCTTAGACCGAGAGTCAGCAAACTTTTCTGTAAAGGGTCAGATAGTAAATATTTAAAGTTTCGCAGACATCACCAAGTTGCATGCTTTGCTTTTAAAAACAATTTTTAATAACTCTTTAAAAAAATATAAATCAATTCTTAGACCCAAGGCTTGAACCATAGTTTTCCCATTCTTACTTTAGACCATAGACTATACTAGAATAGATGATTCCAGACCATGCACTAGTAAGTAAACCAATGCTACAGTGAGTACTATGAAGGAAATTAACAGTCAAATGCAATGGAGAGTAAAGGAGAAGAGGTCAGCTTTAGCTGAGATGGCCTTAGCTAAAGAGAAGGCCTGAAGGACAGGAACGCTAGTCACAGAAGCGCAGAAGAAAACCTTCCTGGCTAAGGGAAGAACCTATAAGTGCCAGATGCTGAGGTGGAAAGAACTTATTTGTTCGAGAACTGAAAGGATGTCTGTATGTCTGGAACTCGTGAAAGAGAAAAGAGCAAGGTGTGACATGTGGTTTGGGGGTCAGCAGGAGCCAGCTTTGTAGACTTTTGAAAATGATTCCCGTAAAGTAAAGCATTTGCAGCCGAAATCGAGTTAGAGAAGATAAAATCAGCAGATAATATGTCTAGGAAATGTAGACAAAGTGAGGTAATAACCAGAAGGTGGTAGATCAAGTATTAGCTTCTGGGGGAAAACTAAAAGTTAAAGAGACAGAGACAGCTTTGATTATGTCCTCAAGCTATTTAAGACAATTATTATTGAACTTTGAAGTTCTTTACTGTTATTTAACTTTGAAATAAAGTCATCACAGAGGCATATGTTGTTCTGACTTTCATTAACCAAACCAAGTTTAGAACAAAACTTTTATAGTTCCACATACTCATTTATTTAAAGTTGATTTTTTAAAATTAAAATTGCATTAAAATGTCTTTTTTGAAAGATTACATAAGCATTAAACAACACTGTTGCCTCCAGCCTGTTGCATGGTGGAGGGAAGGGTACCACACACCATGTACCTTACTATGTACCTCCAGAATTTTGAACTGTGCGGCTCTAGTACCTACTCAAAAAGAAAAGAAATAAAATCATATTCAAATTAAAATTTTTTAACCGAATTAATTGTATGCAACCCCAGAAGGAAATAAAATGGTTCTCTAAAAATTCATTTGACTGGGAAAAACAGGCAATTTTGGCATTCTAATATTTTCAAAACATGATTGAGTTGATGACTTTATAAATTGTGCGTATACATGTAACAATATGATAACTAGAAAATTTATAAATTAATGAAAAAATTTAGTCTAAGAGAGAATGGCAGCAGTACAGGGAGCATTTTTAAAGTCAACTTATTTTGGAAAACAATTTGAAAGTTCTTCAAAAAATTGGTTACCATACGACCCAGCAATTCTACTTCTAAGTATGTACCCAAGAAAAATAAAAGCACACATCCACATAAAAATTATACACAGATATTTATGGTAGCATTATTCATAATAGCCAAAAATGGAAACAACCCAATTGTCCCTTAGCTGATGAGCAGATAAATAAAATATGGTTATATCCATGCAACGAAATATTCGGTAGCCAATAAAATGAAGTACTGAGAAATGTTACCACATAGATGAATCTTGGAAACATTGTGCTAAATGAAAAAAGCTAGTGACAACAGACCACATATTGTATAATTCCATTTTTATGAAATGTCCAGAATAGGCAAATTCATAGAAACATAAAATAGAATAATGGTGGCCCAGGTGGACCAGAAGGCAGGATGGAGTGATTGCTAGTGGATATTGAGTTTCTTTTAGGGAAGATAAAAATGTTCTAAAACTAAATTATGGTGATGTTTGCATAACCCCATGAATATACTAAAAAAAAAAAAACTTTGACTTGAACTCTTTAAGTGGGTAAGATGTATGGTATGTGAGTTCTATCTCAATAAAGCTTAAAAAAAAAGTCAGTGTATAAAGGGCTACCCAACATCATATTGTAATTTGTTAGGAAAACTGCCATTTAAAAGACTAACACTTCACCTGAAACTAATATAGAATTCTATGTCAACTATAATTAAAAATAATTTTTTAAAAAGATCAACAATGTCAATAAATGAGCGCTTGGACTTATTAAAATGGAAACCAACAGAATATTTTTGTTACAAAAAAAAAATTAGTTTGGATTTTGTTCTTACTATGCCAAAAGTGTAACCTCCATGGAGTTAGTTATTCTGAAACACATCAAGTTGCCTGCAGCGATCCTCTTCCCTAACTGCCCTTGATTGTGCAAGGTAGCGGGCTAAGTGGTGAAAACATTACAAAATTATAAATAGCCCTAAAATCAATGAGAATGGCCTTTAGGAAGTACTTTGATACACACAGATACTCAAACCGTGTGTGCCAGGACTGCAATTCCCTTCTGCCCGTAAAAAGAACACAGGTCATAAAACTACACAGAAAATCTATGTGGGGACAGTGGAGAATTGGTGGCACTGCATATTTATAGCTGATTCCTATAAAATGACCTCTGTTCCTGACAGACTGTTTTACTGATGAAGATGAGCAATAGTTTCCTTTGTATTGTAAAATATTTCTGCTGTTTTATTTATTATAGTCTTGTTATGCCACCTCTGTGTCTCTATTTTGTCAATAGTAAAGGATTATAAAAGAGTTATTATGAATATTAAATCAGTTAATATACAGAAAAAGCTTAGAAGAGTATCTGGCACACATGATTTGGTAAAATTTTAGTATTACATTATGAAATAGGGCATTTAACATCTGATTCTGTAGCATTCTCACTTAGGGTATGTCATCGGTTTTAGCCATCCACAAGAATAATATTAAGTTCTTATGACTTTTCTTATTACTTCTGCATAAGTAAAGGTGACTCACAGAATTGTCTCTCTGAACAAAGGGAATTTCCAAAGATAAATTTCATTCTCTACCCTAGAAAGCAAAACAAACAAAAAATACACAGCAACTGCTGGTAACCCACCCAATGACATTTTCCAAATTTAAATGAAATTTTAAAGATCTGTACTTATTGAACATTGAACACTTTGTCTGGGAATTAAGACTTCGGTCTGACGGCAGTAAGTAGCCAATGCAGAGTTTAAATGAAGTGTGACTTGATCGAGCTTGTGTTAGAGAAGATCAATCTGGCAGCAGTGTGGAGGACAGATGGGAGGGGTTGCTGAGAAAGAGGCCATTTCAATTATCCGGACAAGAAATAAGAACAAACCCCAAGGCAGAAAATGACTGCAGGAATTATGCCGAATGATCTTCAACGGCCATCACACCTCCCAAATATTACATTTAATAATTACCTGCTTTTTAGTTTATTTTAATTAAGCTTAACATGCATAGTGTGAAAGCGTGATGTCCATTGCATGGGTTTAACACTTGATTTCCAGATTTCATACAGAAAAATATGAGCAAATGTCATCTATTAATTTATCTTCTGCTATATGCTCATGAATTGTTTTGACCTTCCACAGTGGTGATTACCCTAGAATAAAATTTAGCTTTGAAACTCAAAATAATTAGCATCTTCCTCTGTGAGAAAACTCCAAGGACCTGGGCCAGGGGCTCTGCCTGAGAATCAGGTACATCTTCTCTGAGGAGCCAGTGGAGTAAGGGAACAGGAGGACCAAAAGTCTTTGTCAGAAAGAATGATTATAGCTACATCAATGGCAGCCCATTTTATCTTCTGAGGGTGCCAGGGATTAGCCCGACAGCTGTCCTTATACTGCGAACAGAATCCAAATTTCTAAGCTTTTTTCTTTTTATCCTCTTCTTCCTAAAACAAGGACAAAATCAAGAATTATCCATTCAAAAATACGCTGCATTAGCATCTTTTCTTTGTTGGCTATTAAAGTGCTTTTTAATGAGTAATTTCATCAGCTGCAATCTTATTCCTACAGAACAAATAAAGGAAGTATGGAGAAGAGCAGTGTATTACTCAAATTCACACAGTAAGTCAGCATTTAAGCTGATTTTATACATAACTTTAAAACTAATACAATTAGTAGATGCTTAGTGAGTCCTTGAATTTCAATCCAGGACTCTACCAGATATCGTTTTCATAAACAAAAGATAAGCCAATTCTACCTTTTGGGAGATAGAAAGCAGAAGAAAAAATAAATGTTAAAATTAGATAATTCGAGAACTGAGAAATAAGTAAAATAAGTAAAAAAAAAATCATCGATGCCAGAAAACATATTTTTATGCTCAAACACTTTAACAAATAATGTTCTTAATGACACTTCATAAAACATGAAACTCCAGGTGCAATATTTCTTCAGTCTCAAGAAATTTTGTGGATCAATTATATATAAAGCAATGTTTTCTACAGCAAGCCTGCTCTTTACTTTGTTTTACCCAACAATATACCTCCAAGATTTTCTTTTTATTTTTTTATGCTAAAAGAAAGAAGTAACTCTATGACTAATGTCCCAAGATAAAAACTCTCAAATAAACAAACACGAACTGTGCAATACTGCATGATATAAAATATTTTTTCAGGGAACAAAAGATTAATCTTATCTGGTACATCCTGGTATATTTTGGGCCATAAATTCTGCTGTACTTATCTATTAGATTTTCTTCCCAGGTCTCTTTTTTTAAATAGACAAATAGTGGTTTAAATAAATAAACTAGGTCTCCACAACCACAATTTCAAGCGTAGTCTGTCTCTTTAGAAAAAAATGCACTAATATTGATCTAGTTCTTTTTCCTTTTATACTTCCCAACTGCCACCATTCTCCAACACAATCGAGAATCGATTTGAAAAGAAATAAATACATGTTCCAGGGGTATTCACCTGGGAAAGGTTTTTTGTTCTTGGAAGGACAAACTATATCATAGATCCATTCCCCAGGCAGGGAGAGGAAGGGCAATTAAAAATGACAGGGGGAGGAAGGGCAATTTGCAAGACACATACACAAGCATGTTCGCTTGCATGTTCTTCTCATACTGAAACAATAAGGAGGAAGGTCAAAACATCTCCCCTCCCCTGGGAAAAAGATGGTGTGTTATTTTTAAGAAAAAGTGAAGCTTGTGATTTTTGTCCTTTGAGTATCTCACTAAAGCTAATACATCCATCAACCTTGTAAATAGTAGATTCTCCACTACCCTGCACTCCTGGCTCAAGAAAAGTCACAGAACAGGATTTAGGCTAGGAAATCTTTCAGAGCTACAGATAGTAAAGCACGGATTACTTAAAATCCTAAACTAAGCTGAAAATCATAGCCATCATTTACCGAGCATTGGCTATATGCCAGGCACTGTACTAGGGCCTTGACTATACTATATCCTCAACACGACCTGCTGAGATAGGTGTCATCAACATGGTTTAACAAAAGTTAGGTTAAGAGGATTAAGGGGTTTGCTCAAGATAACGCAACCAATAAATAGCCAGGTCTGGATTCAAAGTCATATCTACTTTAGTCATTTGTTCCACAAACATTTGATAAGAGCTTGCTATGAGTTAGGTGCTGTTCTAGCACCTGAGAATATAGCAAGGAGCTTACATTCTCATGGAGTAAAAGAACAATAGACAAATATGTATGTATGTGTATAGAGATGAGATAGAGATAGAGAGTCAAGAGTGAGGATTATCACAAAGAAAAATAAAATAGACTAAGAAGATAGTGACAGACAAGGAGTACAATTTTGGATGAGGAGCCCAGGGAAGGCTTCTGTGGGAAAGTGAGCCCTGAGCAGCACCTGAATGAGGCAAGTGAAAAAGACACGCAGGTATCTGGGTAAAGACCCTTCCAAGCTGAGGGAACAGTGAGAGCCAAGGCTGTGCAGTGGTAGAGGATGCAGAGACCTCGGGGCTGAAACAGTGAGTCTAGGGGAGCAGGATGTGAGAGGCGCTGAAGATGGAGCCAATGGAAAGACCGCTGGACCCTACTGTAAAGAGATGAGAAGCAGATTGGGGAGTTATGAGCAATGGTTGAGATGATCTGTTTAACTCCAAAACCACTATCCTCTCTGCTCCACCGCCATCCTAAGAGACAATTTCCCCTCTCCTTGCCCAGTACCTGCTTCTTTCACACCTGTCTTAGGACCCAAACTGCCCTAGCCTGATTCCCAGACCACGGTCTTAACCTATGCAGCCATCCATGGCTGGTTACTGTTGTCCTTCCTTCTACCCTGTGGAAACTTATGAGCCTTGTACATCCTCTGCTAAGGGAAGCTTTCCGAGTTCTCTCAGGAAAACACCAACCCATGTTGACAAAAGACTAGAATAGACTTTCTAAGACACAGCCCCATTCCTCCCACTTTTCTGCATGTAAAACAGCCTCGCTGATTTTGTGTTTTTATCACAGAGCAAAATTCATTCATATGCACAGTCCCAGCTACCTTTCCAGGACAAAGGAAAACAGGGGCCCCTATATGTTCTAGATACTTCTAGGAGTTGGGGAAACAGCAGTCAATAAAGTAAAATCACTCTGCACCTGGAGCTTACATTCCATATCTGTCTATACAGTGGTTCTCTATCAGAAAAGAGTGGGAGGGCCTTTTTAGATTGGAGAATAATTGCAATAAAATATTTATTTTTAGTTACGACACTTTATTTAAACAAATTAAATAACTTTAAAGGACAGCATGTTTCGTCTTTGCCAGAGGAAAACAGGTTTTAATAGGCTGAAAATGGTGGAACAGGGAGCATTAACAATACCCTATTTTTGTTATGTAAACTGCAGAAGTAACTTTAAAGGGAAAATTTCAAATTAAAACAGGAAAGACATTATGAAATGGGTAGGGGAGATGCTCTGAGAGCAAGCCAAGTCTCCTGAGATCACCACTCACTACTCCATGCAGTTGAGGGCTGGCCCCGTTCAGAGGACGTGGGGTCCTATCTGTCCATTTGCACATCCTTGATTCAGGGGTTATACTTCTATTCTTACTGGTACTTTCCTGGCCAGGATCCATAATTAGATGTTTCCAAAAAGTTATATTCAGCCTCTTTTCTTTATTAAAAACTAATCCTAAGGACAAGCAATCTAGAGACTTGGCCCTGTATATTTATTCTTTAGCACGTATAGCACAGCACAGGTTACACAGCAGAGACCTCGAAACTATTGATAGATTAATTTTTTATCTCCTACTTGTCAGCTGGCCTGTGTGATATACAACATTCACATATCAATTATCTATCAATTATGTACATATATATAAACATACATACACAGACATATTATATGTGTACCTATACCAATATATCTTATAGTCAATAACTACTCACTTTTTCATCGGCATTTTTTTTTTCATCAGAGCTAAAATTCCCTTTTATCTTCTGACAGCACTCATGGCCATCATCCCAACAGATTTTGTGCCTTGATTTTTTTCATCACAAAGCAAGATTAATTCAAAATCACAGTCATAGCCACACCAAAACAAAAGGCAGTACTCAGACCACTAGGGTTTCTCTAGGGTGGCAGGGCATCTTCTGGACACTGACCCCCAATACTTCTTTCCTGCTTCCTTTCAGAAGTAAAGCATTGTCAAGGAAGACTTCCCAAACTCTAAAATCCCAGGGAGGAGCGGAGGTGGAGGAGGAGACCCTCGCCTTCCGAGAGGTGTCCGTGGACGCCATCCTCTCAGTGCCTCCCACCAGAGATCCTTGTCCAGACACACAAGTTTCTCCCCACCTACTGCCTAGATCAGGAGTCCCCAACCCCTGGGGCCATGGATTGGTACTAGTCCATGACATGTTAGGAACTGGGCCACACAGCAGGAGGTGAGCAGCAGGTGGGCAAGCAAGTGAAGTTCTATCTGTATTTGCAGCCCCTCCCCAGTGCTAGCATCACCACCTCAGCTCTACCTTGAATCATTGGACATCAGATTCTCATAGGAGCACCAGTCCTTGGTCCCAAAAAAATGGGGGACTGCCACCCTAGAGAATTAAGCTCAAAAGGAGGACAGCCTATATGGTCAAAGACCAGACTGATGCCTGAGAAAGACGTTTAGTCTGGAACATTTTTACCCTTCAGCTGTTGCATGTGGAAACAAATATACATTCCACTCTCTCCCAGAACAGGTGAAGGCATTTCATAAGCAAATGGTCAGCTGGGTGGCTTTACACTGTTTCCCACCCCTTCTGCATTTCTTCTCCCCACTCCTCTTCTTTTTGGCAGTAAATTCTTAGTCCTGATTGTTCTCTATGGCTCACATCTTTATTGAGGAATCCACTGTGTGCTCTATGTTAACTGCTGTTTGACTAACTGTAAAAGACATTTACTAAAGATATGGTCCCAGACTTGGAAGTGCTTACACTCTACGTGGAAAACAAAAACAGGTAAGAAACATATACAGCATTTATGCAATAGTGACACAAAAGAGTCCTAAAATACAGATTGGAAGGCTCTGTGGAGTGAATAGAGATCTAAGTTGAACTTGGAAGTGTTGTAGGCATTTGTATACAGGAGTGGCTCGGAAAGTAATTCCCAGTGAGACAAGAGTTAGGCATGAGCAAAATGAGGGGGAAGGTGAGTGAACAAACTTGTCTGATTTCATCAGAGGTTACGGCATCGACATTCATGGGTGTATATGTGCAACTTGTAATGCCTGAATAACAATCTTTTTGCTCTCTCTCAGGAGTAGATAAGTGGAAGAACACAATGCAAGATGATTTACATCTTCTCAAAGAGGAACTAGAATAATTTAAATAGGGTGATATCTCAAACCAGTATTATCACTCCTCCAGAGAAAAAACAAAGAAACTCCTCAAGGTGAGAGACAAAGGGACTTAGCAGCATATCCTAACTGGGTTATATCCTCATCTAGGTCTGTATTTGTGGGTGTCACTTTGCACACAAAACGAGAGAAAATTCTCAAGATGCTAATGTTTCTTCCTATTTCCTCTCTTTCCCCACTTTTACTGGAGAATATGCTTGCTCTCTGAGCCTGCTCTTGCTTTCTGGTCTTGTATACTACCTATCCTATAGCATTTCACTGAATATGTAAAAACTCTGAATCATAAGACTAAAATGAGCACTATGGCAAGAACTTGAATGTGTCATATAGATTCATGGTCAGGATTAGGAGGCTGGGCTGAAAGCAAAAACTGGGGTTCTTTTGTGATCTTATCTAACACCTAAGTCTTCTCATCCTCATGATGGATTATCGTGCTTTTCTGGGTTCCATGACTCACCAGTCCTTGCCAACAGATAGATGGAGTTTGTTAATTTGTAAAGAATTCTTTTTAAGGAGTATGGATCTGGAAACCCCAGATAACAAGGAACCTCTAAACCTGTATGATTTTCTGAAGGAGAGAGCAGATGCCTCTCAAATGTTTTATTCTAAAATTTGGGTGATGGTAGCACCAAATTAATTTTAGCCACTTTGTTTTACTTGTAAATGATGACTGGATCAGCTGTGGCTTGTGCCTCCCTCACTGTCATCTGTTCTAGGATAAAAGAAAGGTATTATGCTTGACAGGTAATTAAGAAAACTGACAGGAAACTGGCATTTGGCTTCTTTGAAAGTGAATTACAGTTTGTAAAAGATAATCTAAACCTAATTTACCAAAACCTCAGATGGCAAAACTGTGAGCAACACTGCTTCTGCATTAGGTTCATATTAATCTTTCTTTACCTTTTACTCTTCTTCAAAGTTTAAGTTTAATGTAGGAGCAAAGGTCTAAAATTTTGCATAGCCTGAATTAGAAATACAACAGTTTCTGAGTCACTGCTGACTGTAAGATGTCCAGACTGGGAATGCCCACCAGCTGGGCTGGAGTTGAGACTGAATTGGCAAATGTCAAAAGAATGAGTGTCCACTCATGATCCTGAAGGATGAAGGATGAAAGGACATATACTAAGACTTCTTCAGTAAGAAATGAAATGTTTTAGAAACTTACACTCATTTCAAATAAGGGGAAAAGGAACAAATTACTGTTCCCATCTGCAAACCCCCATAGGAAGTTGTTTTATGATTTTTCTATTCTTGGGTGGAAAAAAAGTACTTCATTTTCTTATGTGTGAAAAGAGGTACTTCTCAAAAGCTTGGTCTCTATAGAAGTACAGGGGCCATATTGCTCAGATCTTCTGGAAAGGTATGGATTTCAAATATTCAGATTGGGTGCAGGTTAAGAATGGGAAGGAGTTGTCCAGTAAGCTTGCTCATTGATAACGTCTTCCCACTCTTCAGGCACAGCCTAGATACCCCTTTTGTTTTGAACTGCTTTTCATTTGTAGAAGTGGCTTTTTGCCCCATGCAATATCCAAGAGAAACTCATTGTGTGAGGTTCTTGGGAGCTAAGTACAGATCAGTTTTGCACTGCCCTCCTTAGCTTGGGTCTGCAAAAATAGGAAGGGAGAATTGCCAACATCATTCCCAAGACCTTTAGATGCTATTTCCTAGCATATAAGAAGGTGGGTAGAAACCAAAAACATCTCATACATTTTTCCTCTATCCATTCCAGGAATTTTATGCGAAATCCAATAAATCAACACTGTGTTCCTAACCCAGGAGAAATTACCTATTGTAACCAAGAAGACAGTTGAACACTACAAGGGGTAAACTTTACAAAAGCTAAATTTTTCTTCCTTGTGACAGCTTTGTGAGAGATGTCAGCAGAATTTCGTAGGTGGCCTTTCAAGTTTTCATTTGTACATTACTCTTTAGGAGCAGTAAGTATTGAGTAAAGTCCTCTATTACAATGTTTTGATGACAGAAGCTACACATTTATCACCTTGCCTCTGTTCCCTTCATAAGGTAAAGGAAAATGGGATTATAAGGCCAAGTCTATCACATACCCGGGCTCAAGAAACCACCCCTTCAAATCCCTAGCATCCTTACATAAAAGCAAATAGGTCTTCAGGGAAAAAGAAAGAAGCAAACCAGAAACACTTCTTCTCTATCTCCTCTACCTCACATGAAGGTCCACCCACACTGGGTTCCCTGCACCTCTGAAGGTCATGTTAAGACTCCTTATAAGTCATTGGGATATAGGATTTCCTTATCACAGAATGTGATGGCAAATCACTTATGATTGCACCATTAAAGCTTCCTTTCTCTGAGTAGAGAATGTCCTCATTTTAGGGTTCTCCATTAAAACTCATCGCCCTCATGATATCTTACATTATTGTCAGCTATTACCTTAGATATCAGTTAACACCTCTGCAAGGAAAGACAGCCAGCTGAAAGTAAGAGACTATGACAAAGTAGAAAGTGTTAGAAAATGAAGAAAGTGATTTGAGGAGAGTGAAGGGGCCTAGGAGAAGGCAACAGCTCTAAGCAGGGCATGAGAGATGTATTCTGATCATTCAGTAAGTCATAGTAACCTCAGAACTAGACAACTGTAAAATGGTGCTAATATTAACAGCATTCATCTTATGAAAGCTTTGCGAAGGACTAGGATAATGTACATTTTAAGCACTTTAAACGGCAAAATGCTATATCTGTATGTTTCATTCTAAAACCAGCTTTTGCTCTGCCGTGTAGAATTATTTTACCTGTCTTTGTCTGCCAATCTTTAACTCTTTAGAGGAAAGGTAAATCTAAATACTTATGGTTTATATAGTCAAATATAGTCATTATAATACATAATCTTTTAGACTAAATGTTAATATAATTGTGGTTAACTTGGAATGTGTGATGATAAAACATTTAACTATTTTTCATCTGAACATTATATTTTTCTAATTAAATGGTTGCAAAAATGGCAGATATTTTATTCAGGATATTTGTTATATGGAGGATATTTTTATTTTAGACTAAAAAGAGAGTGTGAACAAGTTCAGTGACAGAAAGTAACCTCACAGGGCGATCCGATCATAAATTCCTAACTGGGCAGGTCATGGTGGGTAGTCATATCCCAGGCTTATATCTTCTTTAGAGAAAGGTTTTCAGGCAGCTCTGCCCATTGTTCTTGTGCATCTAGGTTACCATGCCGTTGAAATGCCAGAAGTAATCTTCCCATCCAGATCCCTCAAGGGCCTAATCACCCTCAAGGGAGTACATAATCTTGTTAACCATCCTGTACCTTGCTTTCTCCCATTCTTCATGTAATCTTCCTGATATTTCCTCCTTAATTCCAAATGCATAAGAGAAACTGTTTTGTCATTAGTTTCAGGCTCAAATTTTTATAAAAAATTTCTACAGTTTGGATGTTTCTTACATTGACATCAACAACCATTAATAAGGTGTTGGGGCAATCCTACTTGGGTGGATGGCCGATTTCCATCTTGGATAATGTTTCATCTGTACCATATAATTGATCATTGGCTTCTGACCATAGGCAATAGCACCACCCTGATTTCTGTGACCAGATGCTGGCCTGTGCAAACCCGACTGCCTCCATGACACTCTGGTTCATCTGTGTGCTTTTTATTTTTCCATAACAATTAATGACTCCAAACAGTATGAACATTTCTGCTTCCATGACATTTCCCCTACTATCTCGTATTTATAGAACTCTCATTCTCACTTTTTATTGCTCTTATAATTAAAAGAGCATGAGCTTTAGATTTCCAACAAAACTAGGTTTGAATTCCATCATGTTCACTAGTTATATCTATGATCTCAGGCAAATTGTATGACAACACTGAATCTATATGCTCTCACTTATAAAATAGGGTTATTATGAAATAAGAGAGACAACAGAGGGAAAAGAGAAAACAATGAAAAGCACAGGATAACATGCCTGGCCAACAGAAGACACTCTATATACTTGAATTCCTTTGTTTCTCCTCCTGAAGCCCTGCTAACACCTGGATTTCAGGCTTCCAGCGTCCTTTTCTTTTTTATATTCAGATCTTTATTTAAAATGTTCTGCCGACTTAGCATTTTCCACCAACTCAGGGAGCAGTGCTCCAGTCTTCAAGGATCTCTCTTCTGATTTCCTGTACCATATACATCTACCTACTCAATTCCATTCTAAGCATGTTGAGCGAAAATAAATATGTCTTACAGTTCTTTGGGACTTCATTTGGTGCCTATATTTGGTGCCATGTATTATAGCTAGCAAATAATCAACAACTGGCTCTTGTTTTTGTTAATCATAAGTCATATCAATGGCCTTTCCATAAGTTTCTAAAAGGTGTCTCCTTCTCCACAGGTTCCACAGTAATACCACAAATAGTGAAACATGGACCAATAAGAGTCATGGCAGAAAACAGAATTCAACTCAGCTCTAAGAAAATAAGAATCTTTAACAAAGGACTGCTTTTAGAGGTGTGAGCCATTAAGGGAACCACCAAGGCATGTCGAGGACCCTAGAGACTAATGACACAGAAAGTTGCTACCATCCTTGGCCTGAGAGGGCAAAAGAGCTGGGGGAACAGAAGGAGCTATGGTCATGGAGGAACGTAGCCACTGCCAGTAATAAGGAGCTAAAGTACAGCAGTGAGGGTCCCAGCGGAATAAATTCTCTAGCCTCTCACTCCTCCCATGCTTTGATCTCCCGCAGGTATTTCCCACTGGCTGAATCTGTTTAGAAGCCAGGAGTAGAGGAGCCCAGGTGATGCAGTCCTTAGGAATCAGCCTCCAGGGTATGGAGCAGAGCAAAGGGGAGAAAATAATGTAGGATGAGGAAAAATGGAGAATAACCAGTACAGAGACAACTTTTGTGAGGTCAAGGGTTCAGAAGTTATCATTTTGCCTCATATTACAGTGTTCTGTAATAAAACTAGTAAGTCCAGTGATGGGAGGTAATCTCACAGGGTGATCTGATCATAAATTCCCAACTAGCCAAGTTGTGGTGGGTAGTCATGCCCCAGACCCATAAAAGGTTTATTTTGGCTTATGCAAATCCTGCCATTGTTCTTGTGCTTCTTGATTAACATGCCTTTTAAATGCCTCATTTTCAGACCCCTCAAAAGCATAACCACCTTCAAGGAGCACATAATTCTAACTATCTTACAACACAATCATAGAGATGTCATGGCCTTGCCTTCTCCCACCTTTGTGTAATCATCTTTGTGTTCCTTCCTTAACTCCAAATACATTTTAAAAACCACAAACTGGAGTGTTTAAGATCTTACTTCCTGGTATTATTGCCAGTTTGATGCAAATAAAATCTTCTAAAACTTCTCTACACATTTGGATGTTTTTTATATCAATGAAGGTCAACATCCAGTATTGGAACAACCAACATCACGTGCCTCTTGACATGCATCACTTCTGTGATGTTTCCACAAAAATCATAACCTAAATCTAACCACATAAACCCAAATTAGGGGCATTCTACAAAATATTCTTCAAAATTTTTAAGGTCATGAGAAATGAACAATGACAGAGAAACTGATCCAAATTAAAGTAGAGCTAAAGAGAAATGAAAACTAAATGCAACATGTCATCCTGTATCATTTTTTTTTCTATAACTCTGAGGACATTAGTCAGATAATTGACAAAATTTGAGTAAGGTCTATAGATTAGGTACATACAGTAGCATTGTTAATTTTCCTGGTTTTGATAATGATGATGGTTAGGTAAAAGAAAGTCTTTTTCTTGTCTGAAAGAAATGTAATGTTAAAGTATTTCACGTCTCCAACTTACTCTCAGATAGTTTAGGAAAGAAATGTGTGTGTGTGTGTGTGTGTGTGCGCGCGTGCGCGCGCACGCGCACGTGTGGAAAGAGAGAGAGAGATAGAGAGAGAGAATAGAGAGGGAGGGAGAAAGAGAGAGAATGAATGAGAATGATCAAGCAACAAAATAAGAGAAAGTGTAAACAATTTGCTAGATTTTGTTAAAGGGTATCTAGGAGTTCTTGTTCTATTCTGCCAACTTTTGCATAAGATACAGTTATATTTAGAGAGGGAGCAGCATGCTAGCCAATGATTGAGGATGATATTGACAAGAACTGCTCATTTACATTGAGAGAATGGCTAGTTCCCCACTATTTCACCAGCACCTCATTAAATACATGCTACTCAGACTATTTCTGGGCACCCAATGACTTCTCCTCTCATTACAGATGTCCTATAGGGAATTTCTATTCCTTTCGTTAAAATTTGTTCTGCTTTTTATTTTTAATGGTCTGGTCTCAATGTTTCAACATTAGAAGCTGCCTCCAATTTTTTCTGGAAGTGTAAATTATCACTTTAAAATAGGAAGAAACCAAGTCAAGCAAAAAGCCATGCCATGTCTTTGTTAGAGCACTTGACATAAAATCACAGAATTTTCTGCCACCTGTGTAAGAAGTGAGTGAGTGATGAACATAATACTTATGCCAGGATTGAAAATGGATTATTTTCCTCTTCCAAAATAAGACTGCTAATATATAACACTGGCTTTCTGGTAGAACAGTAGCAATTGTCTTATTTTCCCACTGCCTCATCCAGTTCCCTGAGCAGCTGTTTGGAAAGAGTATGATTACAAATATGGTGCACACATGAATCTTCCTGGGTGTCTTAGAGAAAATCAATGCTGAAGTGGCTTTTAGTGCAGGAAAAGCACAAGGAAATCTATTACAACTTCAAGAAATGTTAAGAAATGATTTCGGGTTTTAAGAATTCTGATATTGATTGGGGCATTTGATTTGCTTTGGTGACGATTGTTTTTTGTTTGGGGAGTTTGAGGTCAAGGAAATGTCTGTGTTTTTCAATATGCTCCCTATTTGAGCTCAGTAAACATGACTACAGGACTCTAAGAAAAATGAAGAAATTCTATGTCACACCGCAGGGTTAAAAAAAGGAAAACATAGCACCAAGTATCAGCATTACTGCTTTTAAGATTTAGACTACGAGGCAAGCATCACTAACTTAAGTGTCATCTTTTTATGACATCAGAATTCTAATATCATTAATTCTACAAGTATGTGTTAGGTACCTACTGTGTACCAGGCATCATGAGAAAACAAAGTCAAATAAGAATTGATTATGACCTAAGGTTGCTTTTCTAGTTCATAATTTTTTTTTTTGGCCAATAAAATTGATGGTTAAATTAATGTAAACGCAATACTATAGACAGGCAGATGTAAGTTTCTATAAAAATAGTACTTACTCCAAGAATTACACTTAAGAAAAATGTTCCAGAATACTCGCTGGGTAGGTGGTGGGAGTGAGAACAGAGGTGCGATAGGGGAGCATTCACAGCCCAAAGAGCCGAAATTTCTAAATCAACGGTGTTCATCCCATACATAGTTTGTTTATGTGATGATTTATTTGCAAAGAAATATAATTTGGTTAAGCTGCAGTTGAGAGTCAAAGAGACATTTTTGACTAATACATCTGGTTTGGTATTGCAAAGTGAAGAGCAGAAGAACAAGAATAAATTCAACATATGTTCTACTTGCTAATATAACTGCTTCATATCACCTTTGAGTTTATTGAAAACAATAGGCTGTAAGATTCCAAATGTAATTTCAAAAGAAGAATCCCAGGTATATTTGTGACAACAACCTAACATCACTAGAATAAGTTCAGAGGTTTCTAAGGTGAGCACTTTTAAAGGACAGCACTAATTTCAATGGACAGATACATTCTCATATAATTTTTAAAAATAACAGCCTCAAATCTTTACAGTGTCCCTTTGCACATGAGTTTGAAGGCCCATAGTAATATAATGCAATTACTATTTTAACTATTATTTTTAATTAATATTTTAACTATTGTTAATCTATTAATTTGAGTAAAATGATTAATAAATTGAATGTTATTACTCAATTAAAATAATGTCAAAGGAAATCTTTTATAATGTGTAAAATGCTTGTGATAGAGTATTATATAGTAGAGAGTCTCCAAGATGGCTCCCACCTCCTTGTATTACACTGTATAGTCATCTCCCACATTGTACCAGGGTGATATGCCACTTTCAAGATTAGGTTATAAAAGACAGCAGCTTCTGTTTGTCTGTCTCTCTCTCTCTCCCCTCTCCCCACTCCCCTTTCCCTTCTCTTCTCTTTCTCTCTTCTCTCTCTCTCTCTCCTTCTCTCATTCCATCACTCATTCACTCGGGCAGACCAACTTCCACATCATGTGAGCAGCTCTGTAGAGAGGCCTACCCAGTGAGGAATTGAGGCCTCCTTGCCAGTAGCTACATGAATGTGGTTAGAAGCCAGTTCTCCAGCCCTGTTAGATCACTGCCACCCAAGCCAACAACTTGACTACAATCTCGTAAGAAACTCCGATCTGGAACCTCCTGGCTAAGCCACTCCCAGATTCATGATCCTCAGAAACAATGTGAGATAGTGTTTATTATTTTAGGCAGCTAAGTTTCAGGGTGATTTGTTACACACAACAGATAATTAACACTGTTAAATAAAAACCAGAAATGCATGATAGGAAATTTGCCAAAATATTAGCAATTATCACTAACTGATTAGTTATGACTAATTTTCATTTTTTATTAGTTTTCCTGCATCTTTTCCTGATTTTCTATATTTATTATATATCACTTTTTTAAAAACAGAAAAAAAATGAAAGGGAAAGTTTTTTTTGTTTTTTGTTTTAATACAAACTGAAATATAAAATGGAGTTTCTTTTATTTTATTACCAGTGTGTAGGCAATAGGAATTTGCAGGGACAAAGATCAGCGGAGATGTAGAGAGAGCGACTGCAATGCCAGACAATATCATTTGATTAAGAGTCTGAATGAAGTGCTAAACTGAGATAACCGACCCAGATGAAAGCCAATTAATCCTTCGAAAAAGTCTTCCTAATTTTGACAGAATTCCATACTTAGAGAAAAGTTGCAGAAATAGTACAAAAATTTCTGTATACTATATTCCAAGTTTTTTCAGTTATGCCACATTTGCATTATAAGTATCAACAATATGTTTATCTCCTTTTCATAGCACTTGTCACTTTTGTAATTCTATATTTCATTGTATAATTATTTGATTTTTGTCTTTCCAACTAGAATATAATTTCCATGACTTTTTAAAAATTAAATTTATTGGATGATATTGGTTAATAAATTTATATAGGTTACAAGTGTACAATTCTGTAATACATCATCTATATATTGTACTGTGTTCAAAGCCCAAAGTCAAATCTCCTTTCGTAACCATATATTTGACTTCCTTTGCTCTTTTCTACCTACCCTTCACCCTTTTCCTCTCTGGTAGCTACTAAGCTGTTGTCTGTGTCTTTGTTTGTTTGTCTTGTTTATTTGCTACTTTCAGTTTTATATTCCACATGAGTAAAATTATATGGTTCTCAACTTCTTCTATCCGACTTATTTCTCTTAGCATGCTTATCTTAAGACCCATCCATGTTGTTACAAATGACAGTTTTTATCTTTTCTTATGGCTGAGTAATATTCCATTATGTATATATACCACATCTTTTTTTTTATCTAATCACCTACAGAAGGACACTGGTTGTTTCTGTGTCTTGGCCACCATAAGTAATGCTGCAGTGAACATAGGGATGCATATATCTTTACAAATAAATGTTTTCAAGTTTTTTGGGTAGATACCCAGAAGAAAGATTTCTGGGTCATATGGTAATTCTACTGTTAATTTTTTGAGGAATCTTCACACTAATTTTCAGTGGCTGTACCATTTTATGTTCCTACCAGAGTTCCTGTTTTCCCACAACCACTCCAACAATTACTACTTGTCAAATTGGTAACAGCCATTCTATCAGGTGTGAGGTGGCATTTCATTGTGGTTTTGATTTGCATTTCCCTAATAGCTAGTGAAGTTGAGCATTGGAAAGCCACATGCTAAAGGATGAAACTAGGCTACTATATGTCAGCATTCATTAAGATTAACTCAAAATTAAACAGAGACATAAATATAAGACCTGAAACAACAAATTGCATAGAAGAAAACATAGGTATTAAACTCATGGACCTCAGTTTTAGAGAGGATTTTATGAATCTGACCCCAAAGGCAAGGAAAATAAAAGCAAAAATAAATAAATTGGACTACATCACACTAAAAAGCTTCTGCACAGCAAAATAAACCATCAACAAAACAAAGAGGCAACCAACCAAATGAGAGATTATTTGTAAACGAAACCTCCAATAAGGGGCTGATATCCAAAATATATAAAGAAGTCAGACAATTCAACAATGAAAAAACAAACAATCCAATTTAAAAATGGACAGAGGGCTAAACAGACAATTTTCTCAAGAAGACATACAAATGGCCAACAGATATATGAGAAGATGCTCAACTCCATTACTTTTTATTTGCCATTTTTTCCTGGTGGTTTAAACTGGCTCTTACATAAAAAATACTCAATATTTTGTTTCACGAATGACTAAAGAAATGAAAGGAATGAGAGCTCAATAGAGAATGCATGCCTCAAATCTTAAAGTTATAAAAAAAAGTAATGTGTGTTTTATTTGTTCCTGTCAACTGGGCAAGGCAGTAAGATTAAAGATGCACTTTTGAAATAAAATCCAAAAGCTATTTAAGGGCGATAGGAAACAGGGCAAAGTTGGGCCTAGAAATAGCATTCAAAGCAAGAGTTTAAACAAAGTTTCCCTTTGAAGTAAGTTATTTAAATTCTATGTATTATTTATAATGGGCTGGCTAAGTTATGCTACACTAACAAACTACCCAATTCTCAGTGTCTTAAATAAGAAAGATTTATTTCTAATTCACAATACATGCTCAACACATGATTCTTGGTACTCAGCTGGGAACTTTATGTCACTCTCACTCCAGAACCCAGGCTAATGAAGAAAAGGGAGCTCTGGGAAGTCTTACCTCATCAACAAAATGCTCCGGCTTAACTGTGACATTTATTATATCATTTCTGTTTTCAATTCATTATCCACAAGTAGCCATATAGGCCCAGACAACCATAAAGGCACCAAGAAATATGATTCTACCACATACCCAGAGGACAGAAAACTGGTAATATTTGGTAAATAGCACTAATGACTACTAGCTTTGATGCACCTATTACACCAACTCTACAATAAACTGGTTTTATATTATAAAGTGGACCGATAAACCAACAATGAGAATTTCATAGAAATTCATCATAAAGTCATAGCTTATATGATTTTAAAAGGACAAGTATTTCCCATTCTTTTCATCCTTCTCACCTTTCTTCCATTTCTTCAGAGAGACCTCTAATCACCTCATAAATGTTTAATAACAAAAAGGTAAAGCATGGTCTATGGTCACGGCGCCCTGAACAAGCCTGATCCTATCTGATCTCAGAATCTAAGCAGGGTCGGGCCTGGTTAGTACTTAGATGGGAGTCCACCTAGGAAGACCAGGTGCTATAGGTGTAAAAATTAATAAAAAATGAGGGATTGTAAACTGACAAGGTCTTTGCAATCTGTGAGGTCAACCACGGGTTGCTTTGCCTAAAAAAAAAAAAAAAGGTAAAGCATAATTAATTATTTGTTTGAAATTATTTGAGTATACTTGCATTCATCCATTCAACAAATTTATAGCACACCTACGTACCAATAGAATAAAATTTGCTCACCCTTAAACATTAGTCAAACAGCTTATAATTTCAACACTTGGCCTTTACGCAAGATAATGGTGTGCTAAAACAAAAACACCAGTGTGAGGAATTCAAACTTTTAGTCTTAAGCACATGTTCCAGATACGATAACTAAAGAAAATGGCCTTAATAGTAATATTAGATTTCTGAGGATAACTTTCACTTCCAAAGCCTGATTATATAGTTCGAACCCAATAATACTAAACTAAATCTAATGAAAACAGATCAGTTTACAATTATAATCTTGCTATCTGTTGAGTAATATTTGCAAGACACAACAAAAGCAATATTCAATCCTTTTCGGCTGTGACTAGGCAGTGAACAGAAATAAGAACTAGATTATATTTCAGATAATTTAAATAATGTGAAACAGAGGATAGGAGTTCTTCCAAATACTCCAGAGGTTTTGTTAACTTTATTAAATCAACTGAATAATCACTTCTCACCTATATTAGAGTTCCTTTAACTTCATTCCATGTGCACATATTTGCCCTCTTGCAAGTGTGTAGTGTGTGTGTGTGTGTGTGTGCGTGTGTGTGCATACAGATATCTAGAGAGGGGGGAAAGGGCATAAAGAAAGTATAATAAAAAGGGAGACTACACATGTGTATGGATCACTCCTTCCTTAATTTTGCAGTGAACCTAAAACTGATCTAAATATATAATCTTACTTTTTTAAATGGAAGCAAAAAAAAATTTTAAAAAAAGGCACAATATACAATTTCGACTTTATGACATCGTAGAAAAGGCAAAACTACAGAGACAATAAACAGGTCAGTGGTTGTCAGGGGCTGGAGTGGGGAAGAAGAGGGAGATAAAAGATGGAGCACAGGGCATTTTTGGGGCAGTAAAATCATTCTGTAAGATATTGTCATGGAGAATACATGACATTATGCATTTGCCAAAACTCATAGAACTGTACACCAAGTTAACCCCAATGTAAACTATGGACTTTAGTTAATAATAATATATCAATACTCATTCATGAATTATAAGAAATATACCACGCTAACATAAAATGTTAAATTGGGGAAGTTATTTATGGAGTGGAGAGGTGAAGGTAATGGATGTGGGAGCTCTAAGTATTTTCTGCTCAATTTTTCTGTAGATCTAAGGGTACTCTAAAAGGTAAAGTTCACTAATGAAAGAAAGAAAGAAAGAAAGAAAGAAAGAAAGAAAGAAAGAAAGAAAGAGAGAGAGAGAGAGAGAGAGAGAGAGAGAGAGAGAGAAGAGAGAAGAGAGAAGAGAGAAGAGAGAAGAGAGAAAGAAGACCGACGCAATAGAGAAAGCTAATCTCGAACTATCTACCATCGCTCCTCTCTCCCTCTTCTTCCCTCTGATATACTAAAAAAGAATAATAGAAATAAGAAAGTGAAGAGAAGCAGGCAAGCATAATGCATCCAGGAAGAATTGAGGGAAAAATAAGAAAGCATTATAAACAAAAAACCAAGAGCCTAAAATAAGATGGTAGAAATAAGAACGATCATAACAGCAGTCAAAACAAATGTGAATCAGCTAAAGGCCTATATTAATAAAAGCAACAAAATCCATCAATATGTTTATAAGATATACTAAATCAAAGAAAACAGATCTATTAAGATAAGATAATAAATCAAAACACTCCAAACTAATGCAAGGAGGATGAAAATAGAAGCAACTCTATTAATGTCAAAGTAGACATAAAAAAAAAGCGCCATTATTGGATTAAAGGGATAGTTATTGATAAGAATTACAATCCACCAAAACAGTATAACAACCATAAACACTTTCACATCAAATGACATTGCACTGAGTTGAAAAAGCTGGCAGAATGCCCAAATTTGACATATCCACCACCATACTTAGAAATTTTAACATACCTCTCTCAGAATTTGAATTAACATTCAGAAAACAAACATGCAAATAAGGATATAGAAGATTCGAATAACCCAATTAAAAATTAATCAATTATTTGACAAAATCCAGCATTCGTTTATGATAAAAACTCTCAGCAACATGGGAATATAGAGAATGTACCTCAACACAGTAAAGTCCATATATGACAAACACACAGGTAACATCATAATCAATGGGGAAAAGCTAAAAGCATTTCCCTTAAGATTAGGAACAGTCAATGATGTACATTTCACTGCTTTTATTCAACACAGTACTGGAAGTCCTAGCACAGCAGACAAGAAAAAGAAATAAAAGGTATCCAAATAAAAAGAAAGAAGTAAAACTATAGTTATTTGCAGATGATGTGATACTATATAAAGAGAACCCTAAAGATTCTACCAAAAAAACTATTAGAACTGAAAATTGAATTCAGTAAAACATTAAGATACAAAATTAATATTCAGAAATCAGGTGTACTGTATACTAATTGTGATTCTTTTCTTAACTTTTCTTTCTGATAACACCAGTAACAAACTATTAGAAAGAGAAGTTTTTTAAAAATCCCAGATGGTACACAATTATATCAAAAAAATAAAATAAAATATCTAGAAATAAATTTAACCAATAATGTAAAAGACATGTACTCAGAAAATTATAAGACACTGAAGAAGAAACAAATAAATGAAAGCATATACCATGCTCAGAGTTGAGAAGAATTAACAATGTTAAAATGTCCATACTGCCTAAAGCAATCTATAAATTCAGTGTAATCCTAATCAAAATACCAATGGCATTTCACAGAACTAAAACAAATAATCCTAAAATTTATAGGGAACCATAAAAGGTACCAAATAGTCACAGCAGTCTTGAAGAAGAACAAAGTCAAAGGTATAATGATACACATTATATCAAACTGTACTACAGGGCTATAGTAACGCCAAGGTACGCATAAAACAGACATGCAGATCAATGGAGAATAGAGAACCCAGAATAAACCCAGGCCTATGTGGTCAATTAATCTATGACAAAGGAGGCAAGAATATAAAATGGAGTAAATACAGTCTCTTCAACAAATAGTGTTAGGAAAACTGTACAGACATGCAAAAAAAATGAAACAACCACTTTCTTACGCCATATATAAGAATAAACTCAAAATGAATTAAAGACTTAAATGGAAGACCCGAAACCATAAAACTCCTAAAAGAAAACATAAACAGTAAATTCTTTGACATTGCTTTTAGTAATATTTTTTAAATGTATTTCCTCAGGCAATGGAAACAAAAGAAAAAAGTAAGCAAATGGGATTGTCATACTAAAAAAATTTTGCACAACAAAGGAAATCATCAACAAAACAAAAATACCCTAATAAATGGGAGAAGACAGTCACCAATGACATGTCCAGTAAGGGGTTAACATCCAATATGTATTTTAAAAACTCAATGACTCTACAATGACCAAAAAAACAAAACAAACAAAACAAAAAAAACAAAACAAAACAACAACAACAAAAATAATCCAATTAAAAAATGGGCAGAGGACCTGAATAGGCATTTTTTTCAAAGAGGACATACGATGGCCAATAGACATGAAATGATGCTCAATGTCACTTATCATCAGAGTAACGCAAATTAAAACTCCAATGAGATATCACATCACAGCTGTAAGAATGGTTATTATTAATAAATTAAAAAACAGCAAGTATTGGCAAGGATGTGGAGAAAAGGGAACTCTCACGTACTGTTGGTAGAATTGCAAACGGGTACAGTCATTATGGAAAACAGTATGAAGGTGCCTCAAAAAATTAAAAAATATAACTACTTTATGACCCACCAATTCCACTTCTGGGTATTTAGTCAGAGAAATCTGAAACACTAAATTTGAAAAGATATATGCACCCCTATGTTCACTGCAGCACTATTACCATAGCCAAGATTTGTGCATGTCAATAGACCACTGGATAAAGAAGATGTATATATACATGATAGAATATTACTCAGCCATAAAAAATAATGAAGTCTTACCATTTCTGACAACATGGACAAAACTAGAGGGTACTATGCTAAGTGAAATAAGTCACAAAGAGGAAGACAAATATCATATGATTTTCACTTACGTGTGGAATCTAAAAAAAGAAAATAAACAAACAAAACAGAAACAGACTCATAGATACACAGAATGAACTGATGGTTGCCAGATGGAAGGATGGCTAAGGAACTCGATGAAAAAGATGAAGGGATTAAGAAATACACTAAGTGGTGGAGAAACTTAATCCCACTGAAATTCCTTTGGCTTTTGAGGTTTTGTTTTTCCTTTTCTCTTCTTCCTCCTTCTTTAATAAGAAGTCAACGAGAGCCTTTGCTGACTCCTAGGAAGAGATGTGCCATCGAGGGGCCATCCCCAACCCAACGTTGCCTGTCCAGGGCTACATGGTCCTTTCTCACTGGCCTCTGCCAGATAAGTCTCCAGATGGGGTAGAGAGAGTCGGCTCCTTCAAGAGATCATTTTGTTTTATTATTCTTGTTTTGAATTTCAATCATAGTGCACACATCAAAAAAGGTGTCTTTAAAAACAAAGCAAAACAAAAATGTCCCTGAAATGTGTATTTGGGATTATGATAAGGCAATTGAAGAAATGAAATCTCAGGTACCCTGCTCTAAATTGTAACTCCTCTTCTCGTGAGACGGAGAATTGCTCTGGTGGATCAGTGTACAGATTTGTATATAGTGTCATTTTTCCAGAAATTCTTTTGGGGTATGTAAGGAATCACTATGTATAAACTGACCAAGTGCTTCTGTAGATAATGTCAGTGGAATAAATATTTGATGGGGCATAACTCAAGTCTAGTCTATTGGCTTGCCTTTATTACATGTAAATTTTGAATTATGTGACCAATGATTTAGGTTTTATTTTGTACTGCAGGGTTTGCTATTAATAATGATGAATGCCCCTCTTATGGCACACTCCTATTGGTATCTCAGCAAATGCAAATTTTCCTTTCATTTGCCCTACAACTCTTTTAGTGCACTTAGAAGGTGATTTGCTTTTTCACTGATGGTACTATTTCTTAGTGTTTTAAACTGCAACGTATCTTGCCTCATAATGCTTTAAATTATTATTTCATGTATCTCCAAATAAAAGGCACTTGTCTAACATTCTTTAGGAATCATGCCGCTGCTATTCCTAAACCAGTTATGCTCTTCTTTCTAGTACGACTTCCTATTCCACCTCGTAGTGAAATCTGCATATCATCTTTTCCATCCAAAAATGTCTGAATGCTTACAGAAACAAATTTCATCACACTTAAACAATAATTTAATGAAAAATGTAATTCTAACAAAACTTTTTTTGAACAATTCGATACATTTTTTTCTAAATAAAAAACAGTCATGGTGGTAGGGAAGAAACTAACCTAGCAAATAGTAAAACACGCCCAAAGCTACAGTAATTTTAAAGGTGTGACATTACCAGAAGAAGAAAATAGATCAAAGAAATAGAATAAGGAGTTCAGAAATGGACACGTATGTAAATGGGAATCTAGTGTATAAAGAGTGTGATATTCAAATCAGTAAGAGAAAAATGGATGTACTGGTTACCTTTTTTGGAGAAACACATCCTACCCCAAAATGCAATATATTAAAATAACGATCACTTAATTCCTGATTTGTTGGGTTGTCAATTTGGGCTGGAGTAAGCTGGGTGGGTTTTGAGGTCTGAGCCAGGTTTGGCTGATCTTGACTCAGCTTGCTCCTGGGTCTGCAGCTAGCTGGTAGGTCATCTGGAGCTAACTGGTTTAAAATGGCCTCATTCGTATATCTCATGATTCACTGGGGAAAATGAGGTAGAGTAGGTCATACATCTCTTATCCAGAAAGCTAATTTGGGCTTGTTTGTACAGCAGCAGAGTTCCAAGAGCAGCAAACACTAGGCCTCAATAACAGAAACTTTCAAGTCTCTGCTTTACATCATGTTTGCTCTTGTCCCACTGGCCAGAGCAAGTCCTATGTCCAAGCCCAGAGCCAGTGGAGGAGAACACTACCAAAGAAGAGCTTGACTACAGGGAGCAGGGAGCAAAGCGGGGCCATTACTGCCCTCAATCGCCATAATGAATTATTCATTAACAAAGGAGGCAGGAAAAATCTAACCATTTGAGTGGAAGGTAGGTTAGATTACTATTTTATAACCAAATAAATTCAGAGTATTAAAAATTAAATGTAAAAATGATCATTTTAATAATAAAGCTGACAAATGATGTGGAGAAAATATTTATAACATATATTCAAAGAATTAAGAGCCATAGTATAAAACAGATCTTAGAAATAAATAAGAAAAAGAAAACACCTCTGTTAAAGCAGTGGGGAAAATTATAAATGGATAATTCATAGAATTAACATAAATGGACATTAATCAAAAGAATATATGCCCAACATCAGTAATAATCAAAGAAATACAAATAAAACCGAAACCAAGGTATCAATGTTTGCCAACTATTTTGACAAAATTTAATGGTTAATGTCAAGTGCTGAAGAGTATGTGGGAATAGAACGTAAACTCACATAAAATTTCTAAAGAGCAAATTAGCACTCTATATCAAAAATGTTCATTTACATATCCTTTGATCCATAAATTTAATTTCTGAGAATTTATCCAAAAAATAGGTATAAAAGAAGTAGATAAAATATATGTAATTTTTAGTTTTTATAAAAACTAAAAATTAGAAACAACTTCTCCATTAATACAATTAAATCGTGAGGTATATAGGCAATACAATACTATGCAGCATTCAGATGCATAGAATAGATCTTTATGTATTGCTACAGAACGATATCCATGGTAGTTTATTGAAAGACATATGTAAATTAAAGAAAATATAACCCAAGTTATGTGTAAATTTTTGTCATTTGCTTAAAAAATTATAGAAGAATATTTACCAGACTGGGGGCGGGGGGGGGGGCAGGGAGGGTGGTTTATTTCCTCTCTTCTGTTCACAATTTTTTAACAGTAATAAGCTGTCAACAAATTTTTTTTTGCAACGTAATTAATAACTACTGTGCTTTTAAAAGAATCACCTCAAAGAATTCTTTGGCCAAAAATATTTTTATGCTACAGCATTCTGGACATTTTAAACAGTGTAGGTAAAAGTTTGTGAGCTCTAAAGACAGGAAGTGTGATCATGGACAATGCAGAATGCTACTCCTAGTAACAATGGAGAACATAAAATTTTGAAGGTCTCAAAGAAGAGAGGTCATTAGAAGAAAAGATATTTAAAGCACAGTATAAGCTAAAGTCTCATAGAGCAAGAATCATTCAGTAGGTCTGAAATGAAATGAAACTAGTAAGATTAAGAGAGAAAAGAGGGCACTTTAGGAATCCAGTCTTCCACCGAAGTCTGTCTATATTCTGTAAATTTGTGTCATCTTTGAGTGCCAAATTTTCATCCATCTCTGTATAAACCAATTAAGAGTTACATAAGTGAAGTAAACAAAAATCTGTGGCCCTAACTAATACTTGAAGTAATTCTGGACTTTCATTAATGCCAGAGCTGATTTCAGCAATGAAATTCTCTCTCTCTCTCTTTACACAGGAGGGTGAGGGCTTGCAGCAGAGGCCAACAAACACATTCTTCTAATTGCTTAGGCACAGTTCCACAACGACCAGATTGTTAATTCACAAATTTGGAAATAATTGCCATGAGGAAATTAAGGCCTCATAGGTCAAGCTAACAAAAAGCCAAACTCAATGACATTTATTAAACATGAAAACGTTTTTTAGATGAGGAAGGTGTGCTGTTTGGCAAACAGGATAAACTGACGGTGACCCGAAATGGCTATTTCATTTTGAAGATGCATTTGAATCTCTTGTGCTTCTATCTTATCATTTCTCAAATAGGAATACTGTTCATTTGTAAGTGCTATCTCACCTTTAAGGCTTTTGCAGAAAAAAAAAAAATGTGTGGTAGAAAAGCATAGATTTCGGAATCTGAATCTGCATCCTAATATCCTCTTCTGAAAAATGAATAAAGTATTATTCACTTCATAGGACGCTATGAGGATTAAATGTGATGATATATACGTAGAGTCTAGAATGTTATAAATATTTAGTAAATATTTTTCTTTCCATTCCCTTCCTCCGGCCATTCATTCTTACTTCCTTATGTGACTTCCAGGGTCTTCTCTGGTTATTCGCATCTTTCAAAGCCCAGCTCAAAACTCACCTCCGATACCAAGTTACTTTTCCTTCTCATTTAGTGTCTGCACCACATGAGTTACTTGCATGCTTGGAGGATGGGGGGTGGGGGGGAAGTTGCTGGTTCACTTACAGTTTGAAATGAGCTCCCACTCTGTGGCCAAGAATTTCCTTGTCTCTTCGACTAGATCAGAAGTTCTCATGCTCTGGGACATTACCTTAAATTTCTTTGTCTCCCCCAACAGTACCTAGCATATAGTAATATGTAATAATTAATCATGGGCTTACATTGCTTAACTGAGAGATTTTATGTAAGGCATCCAAAATGTTGTCATAAATATTTTAAAGGCAGTTTGGTGCATAAATGTCAATCACGAGCACCAGCGCTCTGTGGATAGTTTCTGAAGGAAGGAAGAAGCCAGTCTTCAATCTGTTCTCACGAAATGATATTCATATCATGATCTTCCAACATAATTAAATGTTTCTCAAAAAAATCCCCTATGTGTTTCTGAGGCTTGAACTCCAGTTCTATTATATTTACACAAAAGCTTCTTTCAGGTGATGTGTTAGATAACATGTTTTTGTATAATTGAAGAACCAATATGTATGTTTTTGAATATATGGTTAACTTAAAATATACTTTGACTTAGAAAGTAAATTGTTTAACATATAAACCTTGTCTTAAAAAAAACGAGTTTTAAATTCATTTTCAAAAATTATATTTTTGCAAATTTTATTTATTAACCAGAAATCTTTGTTTTCTCTTAACCTGATATAAAAGACAAAAAGAGCAATCCAGGCATTGTACCAACATTTTCATCATCATTGTATAATGGGTATTTTTCACAAAGAAACAGCTTTTGTTCCCTGGCAGTAGAATGATTTTAAATTTACTCTTCATTACCTGAATATTTAATTTTTAGTTTTACATTTTCTATTCATGTCATAAATGATTAAGAGTGGATATTACACAGATAAATTTGTGTAACAACTATGGTAAACAGTATGGAGGTTACTCCAAAACTTCAAAATAGAACTACCACATGACCCAGCAACTACCTACTGCTGGGTAGTTATCTGAAGAAATCTGAAATACTAATTTGAAATGATATATGCACCCTTATATTCATTGCAGCATTATTTAAAATAGCCAAGGTATGAAAGCAACCTAGGCGTCCATCGACAGATGAATGAATAAAGAAAGTGAAGTATATATACATAGGAATATTGCTCAGCCATAAAAAGGAATGAAATCATGCCATTTGAGACAACATGGATGGACCTACAGGGTACTATACTAAGTGAAATAAGTCAGAAAGAAAAAAAATATATAGCATATGATTTTTACTGATATGTGGAATCTAAAAAAAACAACAACAAATTAACAAGTAAAACAAACAAACTTATAGATACAGGGGCAAACTGATGATTACTAGCTGGGAGCAGGGTTGAAGCAATGGCAAAAATGGTGAAAGAGGTTAAGAGCACAAATTGTCAATTACAAAAAAAAAATAGTAATGGGAATGTAAATTATAGCATAAGGAATATAGTCATTAATATTATAATAACTATATATAGTGCCAGATGGATACTAGACTTATGATGGTGATCACTTCATAAGGTAAAAAGTGTCTAATCACTGTATTGTACTCCTGAAACTAATATTGTACATTAACTACAATTTAAAAAAAAAATTAAAAAAAAACATTTAAAAAAGAGTAGATACCACAATAGAATGATTTTAAAAAACCAAATACATTTAAAAAAACAAAAGTGGATAACACCAAAGACCATGTGTGTATATGTACATAAACACCTAAGCAAGTAAATGTATAAAAGGCTATAATGATAAATACATACTGTTTTTAGTGGTGACATCTGGAAATAAGTATAAAACCTATTGGAATGGTGATAAAAGTCGATAAACAAGGCTTTGTGAGGTGATTTAAATAGATTTGAAACATTTAGTGGAAAATATCTTCTACGCGGTTTACTCAGATAAAACTATGGGTACAATGCAGTGTAATTTTTACAACCGGCCCTGACTGACATGATAAGGTGACTAAAATGTAACCTCAAGGAATTATTAAAAATAAAAATAAGAGGACATTGTAGAACAGTCCAAAGAACTGACTTTGATGTTGGTTAGTTCTGGGTTCAAATCCAGAATCTTCCACTTTCTTTTTAAGCTTCAGTTTCCTTGTTTAAAAAAGGAGAAAAACAAAGAGTAAAATATCTGGCTCTAAATTTACATTTAACATTTTCCCCTTATAACAAATTCCTGAACTGCTTTTGGGAGCAGGCTAGAAGTCTGAGAAAAATTAGAGGTCTGTCAGAAACGAAACTAAAAGTTGGCTTGAAATCCAAGAAAAGCCATTTCGGTTTCCTTCTAAGCAAATATTAATATTAACAACTCTATTTACTAGCGAGCATGAGTGAAAGACTTAAAGCTGTGCTCTGTGGTCCTGGCTGATAACCACTGAGCCCTTCCAGAGGCAGCTGAGCTGTTCTGGCCCCAGAAACACTATTATCAAGAAATTAGAGCCAACGATTTCAGAGCCACAGCAGCTACACAAAGGTGCGTTTATGAGAACACTGTGTCTTAAAGGATTCTTAACAGATACACAATGTCTTTCACAGGCTTTTAGGAACATAATGAGATGAGTCACTAAACTAGAAGGATAAGAAAGAATCTAAGACGAGAAAAAGGACTGAAGTTTATAAATGACCTAGGCATGGGGGCAGTAAGAAGTACTGCAAAGTGGTCATAGGTTTGTGACTTAAAGGAGTGCAAGCCAAATATCATGAGGAAAAAAAAAATAAGATTTCAGGAAAGTGAATAACAGATATTTTTAAGTTCTAAAAGCAATTGATTTGCCTCATTTAGAAGTACTACAAAGGTAATATCTCAAGGTGGACAGAACTGATCTTTCAGTGATTTTTATCAGCCTCTGGGAATCCTACTGTAAACTCCTTAAAAACATAACCTTGTTACAGTAGACTATCTCTTCCAGGTATTCAGTAAATTACGTGTAATTTCCGAAGGAAAAGTTGTGTTCTGAGCTGTGGAGGTGGAGCCGTGTTGCCAGGGAACAAGGTGGTATCAGGGATGAGTCCCTCATAATCAGCCTCCATATGCCCCTTGTGATGAGGGGGTTGTGCTGCCATCACCAACAATTCTAGGGCGGCAACTGGGTATAAATCACTCCAGTCGGGGATTTTTCATAACACATTTTTAAGCTGGCTAGTCCCTCTTATGTCCAAGTAAAGCACCCATGATCTACAGTCAGCGCTGCTGAGGGGAAATATTTTGCCATCTCCTGGTCTCCATGGAAGGGATTTCCCCTAAGCCTCTCTCCACTTACTTCCTCTGCTGTTGGTAAATTTAGAAAATATATCTAACCTATAGCTTAGCTCCACTCCCTTCTTCTCCTCAGAGGGAACCCACCCTCCTGCCCTTCCTGCATTCCCACTTGTCAGTACTTCTCTGCCTTAGTATTTACCCAGGTAGAGACATCAGCCCTGGTCTGGACTGCCAGTGTCCAGGTGGGTAAATCAAACTAATCCTGGGGTTCAGTTAAGAGAACCATTTGACTCCCTGTTAACCATATCCTCCAACGTGACCTCTACTTATAATAAAGAGGATTTCTTTAGACTTCACACATTTTTTTAATTGATCGAATTATTAAAGACTGGGTGGAAAAGGCGGGTGCATTGATTGAAAGCCCCTCAGAAATCTTAACAAGGGTGCTCAAATATGATGAATTTAACTCTAGCCCAAATATTACACAAAGATTCCTAACCTGATGTCTTTGGTGGGCTCCAAGATGCCTGTGGACCCCCTGAAAACTTATACAAACCCTTCATGTAAGTGTATGTTTCTGTTCTTAAGAAAGGTTAAGAAACACTGCCTAATTACTGACAGCAATAAAAAAAAATCCTCTATTATTTATATCTTTATTATTTATATTATTTATATCTGGCCTATAGCAGTCAGTTTGTTTTGTTTTTAGTTTTTATGATAGTCATTTGGCTAATTCATTACCATATTTAGGATAAATAAAATCAAGAGATTTTCCTTAAGTTTAGAGAGTTTGTTCAATTTGTGTGTGTGTGTGCATTGTAAAGAAAGGCCAAATATTGAATAGCTTGCTGCAAACTAAAAATTTACCATGCAGATAGAGAGAAGACTCCAAATTTCACAGTCTTGACTATTGAGTAAAATATAATTACATACACACACACATACATATACATGCATATGTATGTATATGTACACAAAAAGTACCCCAGAAAAGTGCAAAAAGTGTCCTGTAAAAAACTGCAGGCTTGATCATGGGCAGGTCTAGATTCCATGATTGAGAAATTACTGTAATTAATTACTTCAACCAGTGAAAACTTGAGGAGAACCAACAGAAACAAACCCCAAATTACTCAATAAACCCAAAGCATTTGAGTTTCTCACATTAAAAATAAACCAAGCTAAAAATGAGCCAAACATTAAAAAATTACAAGCCTCACAAAGAAGGAATCTGTCCTAAGGGAGAGTCAGCAGATGCAACCACAGGAAAATGAACACCTCCCAAAGCCTAAGAGTAGAACAATCTGAGAAACTATACAATTAGTATGTCAGAAGTTATTAAAGAAGGGATAATAATAACTAAAACTTATTTAGTGCTTAATTTGTAAAAATATAGTCACTGACATTAACGGAGAGGTTAAATGGCTCAGATAAATTTGAAGAAATTAGTAGAAAAGGTACACTATGGCTCTTTCACACAATCCCAAAGGCTAAAGACTGTGGGTGATGCTGGTGCTTAGGACAGGCAGAGAGGACAAGGATAGAGACAGGAATTGGTTTTGAATACCAAGCTGGGCCTTCTAGTCAAGGACATAATAATGAAGTTCCTAGAAGAGAGCATTCTAGTTTCCTTCCTTGACTTCTTTCTGGAGCCATTTCTTGAGGATAAGTTATTAAAAATGCCACCCTTTCAGAGACATGAAAGAAGTAACCAGTCAACCAGTTCCAAGGTATCCTTGGCTAGTGGGAATCATAATGACTCATTGATCTAGATGTTGAATGCTCCAAGGAATCCACTCATGGATGTCATCATCTGGGCAAGGCATGCATTATCTGAGGCAAGACTACTTAGGAAACAAATCAGTGAACCTTACTCCCTCCTTGCAAGGTGCCTTGGCCCAGTGCCTATGTTTATGCATCTGGTCCCTTCCTTCCATAGTGGCAATTTCTCTGTCCCTTCTCCCAACTGGCTGCTGCTAATCAACGATATTTTGCTGCCACCCTGGGTAACACGGCTAAAGCCTTTAATGCCATCTCCAAAGCACAGCACAACTTTCACACTCTGACCTAGGAAGAGACAAAACTCTGTCTCCTGATCAGGAATTCCCTGATCATTTTTTAAATTTATTTATTTATTTATTTGTTTGTTTGTTTGTTTTCCCTTGATCATTTTAAAGATCTACACCTGGTGTCATTGCAGAGCACTTGGGATTCTACTGCAGCCACCACAATGTTTTTTAAACCAGCAAAATAAAGTGAATTAAATCTAAGGAAGAAAAAGAAAATACTAGATATACCAGGCAAGGATTAAATAACATAGATTTTCGGGGGGGAAAAATAGTAGGAAAGGAAAGATCGATAACAATTATTAAAAAGAAAATTTTACCACAAAGGTAAACCAATCCCAAACCTGTGTGAGCCTAAGATAGAGCTTCAATTTTTTCAAAGTGAAAATTGGCAGAATTACAAAGAGAGAAAAACAAATCTACGGTCTCAGAAATTTTATACATCTCTGTCAGCGACAGATAATTAACAGTCAATAAAATAAATGATATGTAAGAATAAAAAATATTAAATTCTCAACTCCCAAATAATCCCCTTTAGAGAAAAGACTAAGTCCTCTCCCTGCCTTATGAATAACTGTTCTGAGAGAAAACTGAAAAACAACCAGACTCTACAGGGACCAGCCAAATGAGGCCAGTTTTACCTTGCACCTGAGAAAAAAGTCAGGACTAGAAACCGTGTCGGGGCTTTAAGAAACAACACAAAAAAGAAAACTGAGAGCCCAGTTTGACACTGTAGAGAAAGAACGGTGACCACAGCACTTAAAAGGGGGTGGGATTCCTCAAGCTAGGTACTCACTGATTGCAAGGAACTAAGTTTCCAGACTCAGTGGAACAGACAGCTAAAGGAAAGGCAATGGGCTTCAGGCTGATCAGTCTTATCTGGCAGAAGTTTAATTAGGCCATATCAGATGATTTTGACATTCAAGCCAGACCTTGTTGGTCATCAGAATAGTGAAGATGCTTTCGGGAAGGGAGAATTTTGAACTTCTGCAGATCAGATTGAAGATTCCCATCCCCTATTTCTATTCCCTAACCAGGCTTACAGGGAACAACAGACTTTCACAAAGTAGAGATTTTCATTCTTAACACACCATAGCCTGTCTCTTTGCCAGTTCACCCCAACATCTCACTTTATAGGCAAGAGGAAACTAACGTGCTTTTAGAACAGTCTCTAAATAGATTTTGGGATTAATAACTCAAATGGGTTAATTCTGTTATTAAGAATCTCAAAGAGGGGAGGTTCATTTTTCAGATGAATGGTAGGTAGAAATAAAAGTCTGGAGTCCCTACCCCCACACACATAAGCCATGTCTCCAAACTCAGGTTACAAGAAATGAGGGCAGAAAGATTAAATGTCTGGTTTAGCCAGTGAGCTGCCATCTCCAAGACTAGAACTCCAAGGTCTCTGGGCCACTTCCTCTGTATCGCACGCACTGTTGCATTATTTCCTATTTTTCCACTCAAGCTAATCATTACATGAAATTTGAAAAATAATGACCAGGCTGAAGAATGTAAAGTTTTCAGGTAACTGAGGACATTTATAAAGAGTCAAGAGAATGAAATTATTAAATATTAAAATATTTCCTCATATATAAAATAGATATGAACACCAACTATTAGGATTAATATCCTGCTTCATATTGCATTTGGCTGATAGTTGCATCAAAATGAGATATGCTCAATATTTTTTTTTTGTTTTTGGGTTTTAAGTTTTCAGCAAAACCACCTGAAATGGCAAGAAATGAGTCAATCAATAAACGAATCAATCCAGAACCTATATGTTTTTGTCAGAGCATTAAAATATACATTTATTTATAATTTTAATAAAATGTAATGGAAATAAGATACCTTTCATAAGAATGAAACATATAAAGGGCTAAACTAAAGATATGTTTGTTACAGCAGTTGGCTTGTTCTGCTGTATATTCATTTGTTATATGTTCATTTCTGCTATTTGTTCATTTTTATGCTCTACGGCAGAGACTGGTAAACTTTTTCTGTAAAGGGCCAGATAGTAAGTATGTCCAGCTTGATAAGCCATATAATCTCTGTTGCAATTAATCACCTCTGCCACTGTAACAAGGACAGCCACGGATGATATGTAAACACATGAGCATAGTGGCTAGAATTGGAGTTAGACTGTAGTTTGCAAGATCTCTGCTCTACAGTACAAACCATATTGTGTGGCAAGACAGGACAGCTTACCAAAGTGAAGTATACAATTTAAACTAGTTGACTGATATTTTTGTATGCAATTAAACTTATTTCTTCTTTTTATAACTTGTTTGTATAGCTTATTTCACTCAGAAGAGTATAAACTTTTTTGATGATGGGTACAATACTTTATTTAGTATGCTCCCTGAACTTCATACCAGATAACACATCCCAGAGAAAATACAGCATGGCCTTCACTGTTAAACCCATAGGAATTCAAATTCTGATCTTGCCATCGATTATCTATGTGATGCTGGACGAGCTATTGACTCTGAGTTTCCATTTCTTCACCTGTGAAAATGGAGATAATATCTACTTCATAGTGAGGATTAATTTAATATAGATTAAGTATTAAATCACTAAAACTCAACCACTGGAAAGCCTTGCATTTTTCTTAATAAGTTTCTCTTTAGAATGATGCTTGAGAAAGTGTACCTATATCTGGTCACAGACAAATGGCAGTAAAAATTCTCCTGGCTCCCTTCAGCTTAAAATGTTACCACATGTGGTGGTAGTAACTGTTTCTACTCACATCCACAGAAGGCAATTGTTTGCTTACTAAGATGATGTAACAGTTTCCGCTTGCTATTTTTGTATAAATACTAATTCAACATGGACTCGAAAGGCTAATACAAACTTAAAACCAATTTATTTGGAATGCAACTCCTTAACGATCCACTGATAGAAGAAAGTTTGTTCTATGGTAATCACCATGATTTACTGGGCGTCTTGGTTTACAGTATTGCAGAGTTTACAACCCCAATATTACAAGGTGAGAGGCAAGCAACAGGCATTGAAAGCGATGTTCCAGGCTTTATTTGTCTGCTTGCTGATTAAGATTAATTGGCATTATGTAGCTAGTATTTCTTCCAATTAAAATGGAAACAAACGAGGTGAGTTTCAATATCTAAAACACTGGAAGTGTGTTATTTTGGTTAGGATAATGATGATCCACACATCGAGGGCCACACGGCTGAGGTCAGAGGTCATACTGCCACAAAGCCAAAGGGTAGACATTAAAAGGATGCTTGATCCATGAGAACATTCTACCATGGTTTTTTTTTTTTTTTCTGGATGTTATAGAAGACATTAAGTGAAATCTGAGAAAATAAGCCTCCTGGTGCCTATAGAGTAATACAATACTCTATATAACCTTGAAGTAACAATCATATCATAATTTGTGAACACCCAAGGGGAGGAAACTTATTGTGGTCCTACTAAGGTTACAGATCACATGAGAAGTAAAGGAAAGACTAAAAATAAACAATGAACACCTAAGGGGGGAAAAAGGTTTCCAAAAGATTTCTCCTTGATAGGTAATCAATTTGGGATGGTAGAGGAGACCACTGTCACTGGAGCTGAATTCCTTCAACACGTTTATTCCTAACCCCCTCAGAAGGCTCTGGGTCACTGCCCATACCAAACAAGCTATCAGAGATTGCTGGGAAAGGCCAGCTAATTCCAATTCTAGCCAGAGTGGCAGGTAATTGGCAAGGTAAACAGGCTTGAGGAAAGTTGTACAACACATTCTACTTCAAATATAAATGATTTTTAAATATCCATACCCCATTTCCTTTTGCTAGCTCTAAGTTGAGAGCTTCAATCCATGCATAAATTTGCTCCTGTCTGAGATCTGCTCACTGATAACAATACTTAACAGTTTATTAAACAACTTGGCACTTCTATTCATCTCATTTCACCTTCATCACAATCGCTCAGGGTAGATTGTATGTCCACTTAAAATGAGTAGAATGAGCCTCTGAGAGGTTTGGAAAGTGACTGAAGACACACAAGTAGAGCCAGGATTCAAGCCAAGGCTGTTGATGCTGAAGTTTGTGTCCTTTCAGCTCTGTCACAAGCCACTGAAATGTTTGCTTACTCTTACTTTAGTGTCTGTCACAGAGTGACAGAACATTCGTTAACAGGTAAGTGCTGATCGGCTACACATGGACTCCTACTAAAAATAAAAGAATTTTATTCATAAATTATGAAAATTATATGAGAAATACCTGAATAGACTGCATTTGTGAAATGTATAAAACTTGGAAAAAATGGAAACCAGGGAACTGGTTTTCTTGTGCTGTTTCTTCTTTAGCAGAATCAAGACAATAACCTGATTTCCTTCCCAGTCATTTTCCATCCCTTCCTCCCCTCGGAGCAGGACCTTCTCCCACTCTCTGGCCACAGAAAAGTCTCTAGCTTAAATTGACCAACTGCCTTCATAGAACCAGTTCTACTGAGTTTCTGCAAGTCCTCCACTTGCAGAAATCCCCAGAATTTCCCCAACCTATTTCTGGAGCAGAATTTCTATTTCTAAAGGGCTTAGGGGCAGCAGTCTTATCTGAAAGAGACAATTGAAACTCAAACATTATAGCACTTTACATAAAATGGAAAACGCATCATTGCCTATATCAAAAAGGAGAGTCAAGAGCCCCCCAGACCCGCTTCCTGGGAAGACCTCAGCTCTCGCCTCTGCTTTGCTTCCTTCACGGCACCTTCCTACCTGCCACTTGGACATGGATCTTGTTTTTCTTGTCCAACTATTTACATTCTCAGACTTGTTAAGATGTGAAAAGAAAATGAGGGCAGATTTTATGTAACAGGCTGCAGGCCCCACCCTAGCCCCAAGTTTGTTATTTTTCTCAAAAACAGGTAGCTCAGCCTGCAGTATTTGACAAAATCTAAGAAAAGGGTCATTTCCGGAGCTTCTCCTTCAACTCTGCAGGGTTATTTTAAATTTCGATTATTATCAGACAGTTGTTTATACAGCCTAGGAACACTGAGACTGTTCTCCCAGGTCAATGTGTCAAAAGACCAAAGTTATCTCCTCTTTCAGCCACCACCACCCTTGCCTTGTGTCATCCATCTTCAGCTTATACGTAAGGTGAAAGGCTGTAGTTCAGGACTCTCTTCCATTGCAGATACTAGAGGGCTGAACGTGGGTCTCTGCAGCCTGCCCGCCTGCTCACCACATAGCAGCCATATGACCTTGTATAAGCTCCTCACTCCATTAGGCCTCATTGTCTCCATCTATCAAAAGAAAAATTTATAGTACTCATCTCACAGAGTGTTGTGAGGATGACATTAAAGAATCCATGTAAGCTGCTTAGCACAGAACCTGCGTTTGTAAGTGCTCAACAAATGGCTGCTGTACCGTTACTCCCAATCATCCTTTTCCTAAAGTCTCGTCTTATGAGAGGCCTGAGTGTTGCGATGTTTAAATTTTAATAAATGCTCAATTATAACAGATGTCATCTATGAAAGAATTTGAGTATGAGCTTGTTTCCAGTGCAATGATACTTTCTACCACTGGCTTTTGGTGGGAACCCAGAGATATGTTCTCCTCAGGAGCCACACATAAAGAATACCATTAGTTCTACCAAGATCATCCAGCCCTGTGGAAGTCAATCTCCTGCCTACTTTAATCCTTGAAATCCCTTTATGTGAGAGCAAAACCCTTCATCTCTTAATTGAAGATAATGCTTAAACTCTGAAGATTCTCCTGTGCACACTCTCTGGCACTACAAACACCATGAATACAAGTGATGCTTTGTTTCCTCATAAAACGTCTCAGTACTACCATAAGAAATGAAGAGGAAGTAAAAGCCTAAAGGGAAAATAATTTGTTTACTGTACGTTCCTGTCTATTTAGACAAAGACGTCAGTATCTGTCTTCCCTGTGCCCCTCCTCAGTGTAAGAGTGGTGGGGAGTTTCTTCCCTTCTCCTCATCATGGTTAACTCCTCATAAACATAAACAAGGGCAATCAGCCATGTCTGGTCTTATCTCAGAAGAAAGACTGACAATTCTGTGTGGGTAGTACAAGGAGGAAAATACTGTTTCTGTAAAATTTCCACGATATTCTCCAGGCCAATCCTAAAAATCTCTGTGTTAGTGAGCCGTTATTGATCAAAGCAGAGAGTAAATGCAGAAAGAGCCTGAGGCCGACATGACGGGGTGAGCACGCCAGGGCAGGCCCGCAGGAAGAGGTAACCGAGTAGAGAGAATGCACAACAGAAAAATGGGAGGGAGAGATGGCCGGGACTCCATGAATTCTGCACCATTCACATTGTCACATAAGCCCAATCCATGTGAGCACACAAGATTTACAAGTATTTTAAGCTCCTCTATGTGAAACATTTGACAGGACGTCTTGGTAGGGTCTGAAAAAGCGCCTTGTAAAATTAGCTTGACTATAGCGTCTTAATTTTCTCACAAAAGCAAGAGTTGGAGACTAGGGGTGAACCATTTAAAGACAGTTGAGAGTCAAAACTAAGAGAAATAGTATAAATATATATACACATACACACACATATGCATGTGTATACACACACACACACGTATATATAAACAGCTTTTAATGAGGGTTTCACCTAGTGATATAATTTTAGACACCATCTAGATAGGGGTGATGAGGCTTAAACTTTATTGAGAGAATATTGTTCTTTGCTCTTTACACAATGCAGCTTTTCTTTAAATCTACTTACTTTTTGGTTTTGGCTGTAAAGACATGCCCAGTGTTAAACAATGGAAAAAATAACTTGCAGGTACAGTACAAATTTCATTACCAGACCCTGGAATAGTGCAACCTCTAATTTTAGCTACTTCCCTTTGCTCCTTTACTGCTGCCCCTTGTCCTGACATTCTCCAGTTTTTCCCTATAGTAAAGATTGCAAATAACAGCTGTTTTGGAATTAAAACTTTTTACCCTACTTATTAGATCTATTTTGCCATTGGTTAAGAATAATACATGTGATAAGTTTTATCTTTTAATAGATAATACTTATATAATCATTTTTCCATCAGATTTTAATAATACCCTTTGACATGACTTTCGTTCAACAAAATCACTGGCGGAGTGTACATTTATTGGATATTTTTCTAAATTTCTTCTTCCAGAGGAAATTTCTTTCAGAGGAACACTGTTCTACAGCCCCAAAACCCCAAAAACTATAAAAATGGTAAGTTTCTCATAACCTAGTTGCCCTCAAAACCTGATCTGATCTGTATTTATTTGCCATCAAAAGCTGACCTAAACTGACATAAACCTATCATAGTTTTCATTTATTTCACAACATAGTATGAATGTACTTTTCTGCTGAAATATTATTAATGTGCTTTATTAATAGTGCTACACACTATATGGTACATTACCATTCTAAAACCTGAAAAAAAAAATCTGAATTTCAAAACACATCTGGCCTTGAAAATTTCAGATTAGAAATTGTGGCCCAATAAACATCTGCTAAATCAATACATGAATGTACTGAGGATTTTACGAGCACATGTTTTCTATGTTATCCCCAGCCTAGCTTTTGAGTAATGGCTATGAGTCCCTTTGCCACCTCATTAGACGTTCATCTAAAGAGAGAGGAGCTCTGTCTTTGGCATTGCCCATAGCTTTCTCGGTTTCTTTGGCCATATACAGTGATAAATGGAGGTTGAGCTCTGGCATGTATTGGATCATTATACCATTTAACCACTCACTACTCCATTCATCCACCAAACATTTATTAAGTGTCACCACCAAGCACAATGTTAACATAAGAAATACAAATATGAATGAGACTTAGTCTCTGCCCTCTAAAAACTCCTATTTGTATACAAAGTACAGATCCGTGGTCACTAGAGGTGGGGGTTGGGGGTGAACAAAATAGGTAAAGAGGATTAAAATGTATAAACTTCTAGTTATAAAATAAACAAGTCATGGGATGTAATACACAGCATAATGTCTATAGTTAATACTGTATTACATATTTGAAAGTTGCTAAGAGAGTAGATCTTAAAAGTTTTCACAGCAAGAAAAAATTTTGTAACTATGGTGACAAATGTTAAATAGATTTATCATGGTAATGATCATTTCACGATTATACAAATATCAAATCCTTTTGTTGTACACCTGAAACTATTTAACAATAGAGTGTTATATGTCAATTATATCTCAACAAAAATAAAAATAAAAAAATTTAAAAGTGAAACTAAAATCATGAAAAAAACTATTTATAACATTAATATTATAAAATAGAATATTAGAAATCTAAAATTATCTTATATATAAAATTTCTTCATTTTTCCAAAACACATTTATTAAATTCAACACTGTGTCAGGCACTAAGGATACAAAAGTGAACAGACCTTGTTAGGGCACTAAGTCTAGTGAGGAAGGCTGATGCCAAGGAAAATTTGTCCTTTTATAATCATCCTTATATAATACAGAGAAAATACCAGCCTCTGTGTCCTCTTTTAAGGTCAAAAACTTTCCCAAAGGTGGTGATATCTGGGTCAGAGTGGGTGCTTATTTAGGGAGACAACCATAGAAAGGGTATTCTAAGAAGAAGGCACAGGTGCAGAGTCATCGAGCCTAGAAATAGTTGGGCATGTAGAGCTGGAGTCCATTTAGAATGGCTGCAGTTCAAGATACATGTGGAGATAGAACATTTTTAAAAATCAAGAAGAGACAGATCATGAAAGGACTATGCTCCAAGCTAAGGAGTCTCTATCTTTTCCTCTAGGTAATGAGGAACACCTGAAGGATTTTAATGTAGCTGACTGACATGGTCAGATTTATACATGAGGAAGATTCCTTAGATAGGAAGTAGTCTGGAGGAGAACAAAGATAGTGAATTTATTTCTGGCAAGATTTCCTTAGAATATGCAAGTAAGGAATATTTGTCTTGCAGGGCTGGCCCTAAGTGAGAGCTCTGAGGTCCTCAGTGAAACCATGAAGAAAGCAAAGTGGATTTTCACAACCCTTCTGCCTCTCTACCTCTCTGTGTCTCACCTCCTGTGGATGTCTTCGGTGATACTGTGATGCCCAAACTGGCCAAGCTACATGGAGAAAAAATTTGATTGCATTTCTTTTTTTTTTACATTTCTTTTAAAGTGAAGAATAATGTACTTTCCCCTGAAAATATTTTTTTGCAACAAAGAGTAGATAACTTATACAAAAACAAACAAACAAAAAAACAAACAAACAAAAAACCACATCATTTTCTCCTCCCTTTTTCCTGAGTGCTATGTTTCATACACTTCGAAAGGAAAGGAGTGTCCCATAAACACAGTAATGATGGATTGGCCACATGCAGCCCCCAGGTGTGAATCCTGGTTAAATAATAAGATCTAAGTAAAGACAATAAGGCAGAACTCAAACAACCGCCTGTCAGTTCCTTTATATAAATATGGAACAAATGAGTGTTATTAATTCTTTCATAGAGCTCAGAAGCACTGAGGGGAAGGAAAAGTATATTTTCTTTCTTTAATGGGACAGTATTTAACAATGACTAATCATATTTCTTGGTTTGAAAACTCTTAGCCTGTTATTGGCTTCAAAAGCATGGGATGTGATTGACAAAGCCTTTCAAGTCACTTAGTGTGGCTGCAATCATTCGGGCATCTTAATAAACGAGGCGATGATATGGATATAGTTTGATCTAAGATGCTCTTCTGAATCATTTCCTTCATCTGTGTACCATTTGGCTCCACTGAAAATTGAGTTAGAATGTTGACTTCTTTAGGTGTCCTCTTTTAAAATTTAGATACCTTGGAATAAGTCCACCATGAAACCTCATCGAACAAGTGGCTTCAAGTCACACAGCTAGCTTGCAAAGACTTGAATCTAAACCTTGATTTCTGATTTTCTATTCATCCACACATTTCCTATTGACTGGTTATAATCTCATAAAGAAGCCTGAATAGGACAACGTCTGAAGTTTTGAAGTTATACAGAAATACTCAAATGAGAAAATATTCACTGAGCACCTCATTGAATGCTAAACATTACTATAAATCGCTCTCCCTCTCACAGACCTTAAAACACAACAATAAAATGTCAATGGCATGAACGTGATTCTTTACCTGAGTTCAGGTTGGGAATCACTCAGAACTCCATGGATAACCTGGGAAACTCATGAAGCTCACCAAGCCCCTCACTCTCCTTATTTGCAAAAAACAACCTCCACAAAATAATAATAATAATAATAATAATAATAATAATAATAATAATAATAATTAAAAAAAAAGAAAGAAATAGTGAAGCAAACTCAGCTTTTCAGGATGATTACACAGTTTAGACCAGGGGTTGGCCCACTTGATCTGGTTCACAGGCCAATCTTTGTAAAAAAGATTTTTGGAACACAGCCACACTCCTTTGTTTATATGGTGGCTTTCAATAAGAAGTAAGATCATGTGGCCAACAAAGTATAAAATATTGACTATCTGGTCCTCTACAGAAAAAGTTTCCAACCTCTGGTGGTTTCGGTAATTATTGTATATGTGTAGAAATTTGCAATATTGAACATTTATATCTGGTGAAGAAACAGACCTCAGGCTGGGTAGAGTATCTGTCCTATTAGAAGATGGGACACCTAGTTTCGCTAACCAAGGATTGACCCAATTGCAGGGTAAACACTCGGAAACATGCTAGTGTCATCACCCTCCACCTGGTGAGTCTCCAGGACAGCTAAGAAGAATCAAGAAAGCATTGTAAATAAATAAATAATAAACTTGGAAACAGTAGGGTATTACAGAATCTGACAAGACCTTACCCCCAGTAGGCTCTGGGAATAAAGGGACCAAAGGAGTAAATTCTTCAGACTAGGAACATGCTAAGAATGTTCTCTGTGTGCATCTATGTCCAGGTAAATGCTTTCTTTTAAAATCGAGATATAATAAACAACTTTTATACACATCTAAATGCATTTTTATTTATGTATATACCTGAGTAACCAATACCTAGATGAATATAGAACATTTTCAACACCCCAGAAGGCTCCTCAGAGCCCCATTCAGTGATAACTGCCTAAAGAAACCAAATATCTTGACATGTATTATTATAAATTAGTTACGCCTAGTTTTTGAACACCATATAAAGGAAATCAGACAATATATGCTCTTTTATGCCTGGCTTCTTTTGCTCTGGACAAGCCACATGTATTCAAGATCAGTCATTCCCTCTCTTGGCCAGGAAGGCAGTCAACACAAGAACAGATCATAAATTAGGGCAGCCCATGCAAAGACCAGCTTGTTGCAGTTTTCAAAGGGCAAATATTGTTCTGCCTCATAATAGCTAAAGGCCATAGGGCAAGACTCTCCCCTATAATCCAATGCTTGCCACACCCTCAGCAGTCTGCCATCTAAGATCCCCACAGATTTGCCAAAGGCCTGCAGCTCAGTTTAGTCCCTGAGGCCTGCATCTTTGCCTCTAGAGAAACACGATCACCAGTATAAAAGCAGCCCCATCCCCTTGACTGTGAACAAAAATGCCAAAAGCTGCAGCAACTCACCACTATGAAAGCTGAGCATGTTTAGCATTTAGTACACAATCAACAACAGTAAAGACACCAGCCAAGCTAGAACCTCACAAACTGTACTTCTTGTTAATGTCCTAAGACTCAGCCCACTGGTGCAGAACTGTTTGGGTCTGTGAGATGGTCTGATAACTGGAACCTCTCTCCGCAGTAAATTCTGAACCAACTGGTAAATAAGACAAAAGAGTCAGTTGAGGGAGAGCAAAATATCCCATGTTTTACTGGTAAAGCCTAGGTTGATGGACATAAATCATATTTGCTGGCACTTATACTTCCTAATATCAAACCCTAGAATGAGACACATGCCAATCCAATCACAGGCAAAACTATATCTTCACCTCAGGCCCTTCCTGACAGCGTGGAAAAGCTGAGGAGAATGTTGGCTCCTTGTGAGTAGCTTTCTCCCTTGAGCCAGGGGGAGAGGAGGGAGCTGGGTTACGTGTACCCAATTTCTTCTTCCAAACTCCCGGATTAAATCATTCTTCCTCTCTGGGGAGAAGTGAATAAGAAGGTGGAAAAAAGCTAGTTTTATAATGAGTGGACTTTACTCCCCAAAGAAACATCACTCCAACAGAAATGTAAACTACCAATAAACTATCATTAGCTAATATACTATTAGTGGGTGTTAAGTTAAAAATTTGAACCATATTTAAAACATGGAGTAAACATTAAGCAGAATATTTTATTAAATAATTGAAAACCTCTTTCACTGACCATAAGAAATGAAAAGTTTTTAATTTTTGCAAATGGCTTTAGGTGTCAGAACAATACAGTTTACAAATGGGGCAGCTATATTTTAAACAGGGTATACTCATCTTCTGGATTCACTTTAAAAAGAAGACTTTTTTTTTTTCATAACTACTATAAAATAGGTGGTAGAGGCCTCATCACAGGAAGACTTCAAAGAGCCAAACTTTACTATTTAAGTATTTTCATCACCAACTATTCCCCTTTCTTTAGATATTTTCATTGACGATTATTATGAACTAGAAATTAAACAGCTATATCTAATCAAAACGTTTTGGGGGCAGAGCACTATTTCAGCAAGTCTGCACATTTTATCACAGTCTAACTTAAACAGATTTAAGACACCTGTGATTATATAGTCCTGAGAATATTACTTAATATCTGGGATACTGATTATTCCAAATGATATTAAAAGACATGAATTACCTTTGTTCAAGAGCAAGATCAAAAAGTGGATTTTAACAACAGAGGGGAAAAAGTACCAAAATATTTTAAATGACAGCTAAAAGACATTTTTTTCGAACTAGAAATTTGCTTTCTACATGCAAAATACAACATAAAAATGATAAAATGATCACATTTGAATTTTTTACAGCTAAGTTAGCAGTCAGTTAAATTTTGCATGTTATAAACTGCATTTTCTAAACTAAGAACAAAAATATAAATAGTTTTGGTGAAGTTTTGTTGCCCCACCATGCCCACAGACTTTTTTAAACAACTCATTACCAGTAAAAGAATTAGAAGTGGCTCTTTACCTCTCCTCAAATGAACTGTAGAGTCATCCTCAAGGCTGATGTCTTTCTCAGTCGCCGTCACGTCTGTGAACATGGCGCCCCTCTAGCCAGCTCCAAGATTGTAGCTGGATCCTAGGACATTAACCGAATTATCACGGCACCTTTCTTGTGTTCTATCCCCCGTTGTCGAAGATTTCCTGGGAGGTACATAACACAGTATTTCAGAATCCAAAAATTCTGAAGCCGGTCTATCCTGGTTCAGACTTGGCTTTACGCATACTGTTTCTCGGGAAAGTTAACTTAATCTTTGCCTCAGTTTTTGTTTGTTTGGTTTGTTAATTTGTAATAGGCCGGTGATGCCGACTTCAGCAGGATCCCACCCCACCCCCACCCGCTTACCTGTGGTTTCACTTTCTGCAATTTCAGTTTCCTCACACCAACTACAGCCCAAAAATATTAAGTAGACATTCCAGAAATAAACAACTCGCAAGTTTTAAATTGTGCGTCATTCCGAGTCGCGTGATGAAATCTCGCGAGTTCCGCTCCTTCCCGCTCTGTATCTGACTCATCCCTTTGGCATCCCCATGCTGCATACGCGCCCCTTCACAGGCCTCGCCCCCGCCACTTCGCAATCGTCAGTCACTTCGTAGCCACTTGGCGGTCACCGTATGATACCTCAGCGCTTGTGTCCAAGTCACTCTTACAGTGTCCTAACGCTACCTCACGATGCTCACGTCATTCACCTCACTTCATCTCATCGAACAGACGTGGTATCATCTCACATCATCACAAGAAGGGTGAGAACAGTACAATAAGATATGTTGAGAGACCACATTCACATAACTTTTATTAAAGTGCATTGCTGCAATTGTTCTATTATTTGTTGTCATTACTCTCTTACTGTGACTAATTTATAAATTAAACTTTATCGTAAGTGTGCATGTATAGAAAAAAACATAGTATATATAGCTTCAGCATTAGCTGAGGTTTCAGGCGTCCTCTGGGGCTCTTAGAACATATCCCCCTCAGATAAGAAGAACTATTAAACTTAAAAATATCTCATTAGTCTATCCCTTTTACCTTTGCTCCACATCGCCATCTTAGGACATGCCCTTATCATTTTTCGCCTATTTGCTCCTCTCAAACTCATTCTTTACACCATGCTAGGGAGATATTTCTAAAATACAAATCTTCCCTCAACCCCTCTGCCACTATTACTACAGTAAATAAAGTGTAGAGTATTTTCCCACATTGTTTCTGGGCTCTGCAGGCCCATTTCCTTAGATTTGGAGCCATTCAATTTCATGAGGTATTAATGTTTTATGGTCAGGAGACTGCCCATTCTGGCTCCAGCTCTGCCACTAACCAGGTGTGTGTGACTGAGAGATGTGTTACACTCTCCCTGGCCTGCGGGTCCTCATCTGTAACAAAGGCACGCGATGAAGTCATCTTCAAATCCCTTTCAGCTCTTCGACTTGGCAGAACTGGTGAAGTATAGTGGAGACGGTCAGATTTAGTTTTGAGTCCTGGCTTTGCTAGTTAGCAGCTGTGTGCCATTAGTTTCATCATGAATACTATGGTGGTATATAACCATATTATACAAAAAAATGGAGCCATATAATGGAGTTCTGCAGGTATAGAATATGGAGATATAACAATACCTTCCAAACCCAGTTCTTTTGAAACATGAGATTAGTTATATGGCAATAATTATTTACACTCTGATTTCTCTTTTCATTCAAATCTTGTTTGTTGTAAAATTGATTTTCTGCCTTGTGTATTATCTGGGGAAATTCAGGGTTTTATATTCCTACCACACAATTAAGTGTGAGTTAGCAACAGAAACATTCAGTTAGTAATGTAATGTGGGAAACACAAAATGCTGTGGAAAACTATATCCTTATTTTGGAAGCCTCTTATTAATTTCCTAAACCTGATAAAAATCATTTTTAATTTCCTGTTATTTGAAATTATCTGTGTCTTTATCTTTTCATTTTGTTGTAAACAAATGTTGACCAGCTTCTCTAATTACTGGTTACTATATTAGGAATGATTTATTCTTCAAGCATTTATTGTGGTGCCGTGCAAAGTTCTGGGTATATAAAATAGATGATGCAGTCCCTGACCTCAAGAAACTCACAACCTAGAAGGTTTGTGGTCACGGCATTTAATTATGAAAAGCAGAGTTTTTTTCAAAGACTTGAAAATGGTATTAAAAATTAACAGTAAATTGTTGTATCTAAAAAAAGGCAAAAGGAAGTTTGAACTAAATGATGTCAAGATCCCTTTCGAGTTTAAATTATCATTTTGTGAATCACTTTACCTATCAAATGCCAAAAAATACCCTCAAAATCTGGAGCAGAATAAACTGATCTTAAAAGTCATTAACAGGTTTTCCTTGAAAACTGCTACTGGAGAAATACATTTCATTCATTAGCTCTTCTGGGAGAAAAGGGAGAGAAAGATATATACACACAACAGCCTTCTAAGCAGAAATGGCCTTCATTTGAAGATTCCATTTATTGATTGACATTTGAGAGACTTAAAAGTACTTGAAAGGAGTCCCTCAACACCTTTGTCCTTGACCTATTTGTTAATAAGAAAATCTAGGGACTTGATGGTTGTTATCCCACAAGGTTAAAACTCTAGGAGGAGGTAGTTTTGCTTTTTTTTTTTTTTAATGAGGGTTCTGTACATTTACCTTATTAATACCAATTAACAAAAATTAAAGAAGGCCGTTAAGGACTTATTTGTTTCGTGATAGAAAATTCTCCCTTCAGGAATTGAGGAATTAGTCATTCTTCCATGCAACAGTATGCATATACATGTGTATATTCTTTGCTGTGATGATTTGCTATTCATAAGTTACAGATACAACTTCTACTGATATCAGCTAGACTTGAATTCTGTAAATGTTACTGAAAAATTCTAGCTGTAGCTATAATTATTATTGTTTTATAGATCAGAAAACTGAGGTCAGAAAGGCTAGAGAACTTGTCCAAGGTCACCATCTTACAGAGCCAAGTATCAGAGCTCAGGTCTGTCAAACTCCAGAGCGCCTGCCTTCTCCACTCTGCCAAACTTCTCTGCCAGTGGAGGTACAGATGGCATAATGTGTTATTCTGTCTATTTGCATAAAAAGCCAGACCTTGGTGCAAAGGACATGCATAGATGAACAGATCATTCATTTATTTATTCATTCGTTGAACAAATAGTTTTAATAGAGCCTACCATGAGCCAGATATTGGGTAAAAGGGTGAATAACAAGGACTTTATCCTCTGGAGCTTACATTTCAGTGGGAGTTGTTAGGCACTGAACTAGAAAGCAATTAACACAATAATTCAATTAGTGATGAGTATCTCAAAAAAAGCAAAAAGTGATGATGTGATTGAAATTACTTAGGTTGGTCAGAAAAGGTCTTTTTGAGAGGGTGGCATTTGAGTTAAGACCTAAATAATGAGAAGAAGTCAAGCACGTAAAGACATAGGGAAGAAAAACTGAAAATGCAAACACCTTGAGGCTGGAGATGGATTCGTGTAACCCACGGGGCAGGAATGTGGTGAACCAGAGCAGGCAAGAGGGAGGAGTTGTCAGCAGAGAGGCAGGCAAGTGCCAGCTAACATAAGGCCTCCTAGGCATGATAAAGAGTTTGTGTTGGGAAGAGGTGAGAGAATCAGCCCCAAGATCCTCAGGTTTTATTAAGTTTACTAACTTCCTCAAGAAATTTCTTGTTCATTTCTGATTTATGAGATGTGCTGCATATCTGAAAGCCATGGAATGCACCATTTGTCATTTGACATTAAAGCCATTTCTTCTATGTCTTGATATAATAATAGACAACATCTAATATAATTATAATTATGAAGCCTCAGTGTTTTCACCATTTCATATTTTTAAAATAATCCTATAATATCATGGAATTATTTTAGAAATAGGTTGAGGAAAATTATGACTCAAAGCCGAAAGTTTATTTCTCTTAGTTTTCTCTCTTCAAGTCAGTCAACTTATCATCCATTGAATAAATTGCCTTTGTCTTTTGTCTCTGTATTTACATTTTGTAGCCAAATTTCCTGGCCAGATGCTAGCACTTTCCATCTCTTTCTCCATATTTGGATGTAAACATAAAAAAGCATGACGCCATTTTGAGTACATTGGTGCAGTAAAATGAATCAGATTTATAATAGCTATAGCATTTTCTTGGAAGGTGTGTTGTAATCAAGAGGAAACAGAATGTGCTTTCAACATATTTTGGGAATTTTAAAAGAAATATGACAGTAATAGGCAAAGTATTTTACATTGTACTCTGGACAACTATGTGCACTAAAAATTATCTCCTTGATACTGTCATTCATTTCACCACTGCATTATAAACAACCTGAGGTCAGGGCAGAGATGTACCTATCTTTGTATGACTTGTATGCATGAATTCATTTTTTCATTTACTATACTAATAATTATTAAAGACCTATCATGTGCTAGATACACAATACCAGTCCCTACACAATACCAGTCCCTGAGGAGTTTACAGTCTAATGAGAGATCTGAGATCTGTCAGTATTTCACTGTGGCTATGGCATAGGCTACAGAATGACAACTTGAAATGAGGCTAAAAAGATAGCCAGGGGTTGTATTGTGAAGGGCCTTTCTTGCTATGCTAAGGAGTTTGGATTTTATTTTGAGGTTTCATTGGAGATCTTAAACAGGGGAGGAACTTGATCATATTGTGTGTTAGAAAGATAAACCTTCTAGCAGGTTGGAATTAGATTGAAAGGGAGCAAGAGTGGAGAATAGTGGTGAGTTCAAAGAGGAGGTTGTTGAATTAGACTGAGAAGAAATGATGGACAACTCACAAGTCCCTATTTGGGCTAACAGATGGGAGAGTGATTCATTTTGATTCTGCATTCAGAAAAAAAAATGATGTATATCATTTTATTGTGGGATATGAAGGAGACAGATATGTGTTCCAAACTAAAATTAAGGGTTTCCAGATTCAGGTTTCTAGTAAGAAGTAGTACATAGGATTGTAGAGTTTAGGAGATAACCCTGTGCTAGGGGAAGTATAATTTAGGAGCCATCATCCGTGGATGGTAGTTGATGGGAATAGATGTCTTATTAAAAGGACAATGTAAGTCTGGGGTCATAAAACTTGGACCTTCAGATCAAGTCTGGCCCCACTGCCTATTTCATGAATGAAGTTTTGCAAGAACACAGCTATGCTCATTTTTTTCACACAGTGTGTATGGCTGCTTTCACACAATAGCGAAGTTCTGTTGTTGCAAAAGAGACCCTATGGCCCACAAAGCCTAAAATATTTACCATCTGGCCCTTTATAGAAAAAAATTTCCAAACCCTTGTATGGAGTAATAAAAAACTGACTAAAGTCCAAATGTGGGAAAACACCCACAGTTAAATGAGGGTCAAAGAAAGAAGAATCTTTAAAGGATGCTGGGAAGGGGAGAAATTAACCAACAAAACAGAAAAAGAATGCTTCCAAGAGAGTTAAGTCAGAGACAGCATAATATTGTTTGAAGATTTTAAATAGTGTCTATGAGATTGAACCAAAAAGAAAACTTGATTAGCTCTGCTAAAGCCTTGTTAGTGGGGTATATGCTATAAACATCTATTTCACTGCATATACCCCCCTAAAACTGCTGGTACCACCATTCTTTCATAGAACGTTGGCATTATTTTTGATTTTTATATTTGGCTGTTACCATTTCTCCCATTCTTTCTTATGAATACCCATGAATTCACTCATTTTTTTCTACTCCATTCCTCCTGTCACCACTCTCTCCTGCCCCTAACCTAATCTTATGAATACTGTATCTACTCAATTTTACTTTGCTACCTTAATTTTTTCTCTACTATTTTTTCCTTATTTAAAAATGATTTTATCTTACTATATCCTTTAGGTCTTAAGTGAGTTTGTGAAGGGAAAATAGATTATTATCCCTAACGTTCTTCTAATAATAATCTCACCTGTGGTTTCTTCCTGTATTAGATAGAGTAGTCTAAACATTGTTTTTAAAAAAAATCCCATAGGCTTAACACAATAGAAGTTTATTTTGCAATCATACTAACTGTCTCAGGAGGGTACTCTATGGGGTGTCAGTGATCCAGGGTCCCTTTATCTTGTAGCTCTGCCTATTGTCAATACACTTTCTCCAGAGTTGCTGCTGAAAGGAAGAGAGAGAGAAAGAGAGAGAGTATACATGCTGGTCTTTGTGGGCCAGACCTTAAAGGAAGTCATATCGTTTGCATTCGATTGGCCTGAACTCAGCCACATGGCTACACCTAACTTTATCGGAGGCAGGGAAATGACATTTATCAGTGTGCTCAGGAATAAAAGGAGAACAGATATTGATGACCTCTAGCAATTTTTGCTTTCCTTCTTTTCTAATCTGTCCTGAACCCCACAGCCAGACAAATCTTCCCAAAACCTTACTTTCATGTGCAAATGCTGTCTTACTTCCTGTTCCTTTAATACATCAGCACATTTTTACCTCAAGGCCTTTGTCTTTCTGTTCCCTAAACCTGGAAAGTCCTTCCTCCAGAATTTAGACTTCTTCCCTCAAGTTTTTATTCAAACATTATCTTAGCAGCTGAGAATTCCCTGATTGCTGTATTTAACACTGTAAACCCTCCACCTTAACCTCCTATCACCCTTCACTGCCTTATGTTTCTCCATAGCACCATCAACACACTACGTGTTAATTTTATAATTGCTTCCCCTCTTGCTACTAGAATGTAAGCTCCATGAGGCAGGTACGTTAGTTGTTTTGTTTGCTGCTCTTTTTCCAGAGCCTAGAACAGTTCACGCATAATTGGTATGCTGTAAAAATCTGTTGGCTGAAGGAAGGAATTTCAAAATGCCATGGGAAAATCTTATGATGGTTGATGTCAATGAAAAGCAGAGCAGGGCTATGGGAAGAGGTAGAAGAGAGCCACCTGAGGTCAGACTGTGAAGGAAGCCCAGTGACCTACTCCATGAATACAGGAAGAGTTCTGCAGAACTCTGGGCAGAAGGAAAGCCAAGAACAGGAACCATGTCAGCCTCATATAGGGGCAGAATCTGGCTTTACCCAAAGGCTTGTATCAAAAGAAATGAACCTCCCTAATAATCAAAGAAAATTGAAATAAAAATGTGATTTTTTTTTCATTTTAAAATTTGCTAGACTTTATAAAAACAATTTTTAGTGTAGTCAAGGTTATGGTGAAATTTTCATATAAACTGATATCATTTGTGAGGGAAGTCAGTATCAACTAGAGCCATATTGACATTAATATTCATTGTTCCAGTTAGTACACTCCTAGAAACTTACACTAAGCAAATAATCAGTGAAAAAGATAAAAATGTATAACTGTGGTCATTCATAATATCATTATGTGTAACATAAACAACAATGGAAACAAATGTTCAGCAGAATAATGCTGATTAAGTAAATTATCATATGGTAGAATAGCAAGCAGTCATTAGTCACATTTTAATAGAAATATTTTAGGATATGGGAAAATTCTCACAATGTAGTAGTAAATGAAAAAAGCAGCTTCACAATTAAGAATCTAGATTTTGGAGTCAAACCAACATAGGTTTAAATCTCTATTCTACCATTTACACAGCCTCTAAGCCTCAGTTTCTTCATCTGTAAAGCAGATAATAATACTAATTCTCAGGATTATTTTAAATATTTAAAAAATTATGATTGCAAAGCACTTAACACAGTGCTTGGCATAAAGGAAGCACTACTGAATAGCACCTATTATTACAAAAAATATGACATTTTTCTGTACTACTTTATACTTAATTTTTTAAGTATTTCCCATAAGAGCCTTATTCTTTTTATAATGAGAGAATACATTCTTTTTGAAAATAATAAATATTTGTAGAGCTATTCTCAAGTTTGTGGAGGTGAAAGAAACTTTACTTAGACTCTGGGAATCTCTTACAAATTATACTTTGCTTATAATCTACCATCCTGGTCAAGTGTATTTCAACTGTTTAACATCCTTGTCAAATCATGAGCTAGAAGAATGATACAGCTAGATTTGCCCCAATGTGAATCAAATTTTAGATGATCAATACTCAATTGATAAAAGAGGTAAAATCACTGTCTTTAAGCTACCCAAGGTTTACAAAAAATACTTGTATAACAAAAAAAAAGCGCAAGTAAAGTTTCAAGTCCCACTTCATCTCATTCTGTTATAATCTTATCAGTCTAGGAAAGACAGAGAAAAAAATTGATGTGGATAGAAAATAATCACTTTTAACACTTTAAACATATATCTTAATAGGGGTGGAGATGAAGTCATAACTGGCTAATAATAAAATATTTTGTGATGCTGACATCTAAGGTTGAGATAGAAATAAAATTCCTCCCAGAGTTATCCCAGATTCTATTATTTAGAATTTCCAAGTTATGTCTGTAAGTATATTTAGTGAGAAAATTTTAACTCAGGTCAGTACAACTTTCCTCAGAGAATGGCAATAGTTTGGCAGTCCTCAGTTTTCCTGGACAGTAACAGGTGTCCAGACATCCATAGGTATGTGCCAAGCAGTTGGAGGATCAGGTGAGCTTGGAAACAAGGAAAGGCAAGTAGGAATCACAACTGTGGGATCAGATTGCAGAGTTTGAGTGGGCCTGAAGTAAAGAGTACTTGGAGTCAACCAGCTTTCACAAGAATGCACATGGCTCTGAGAAATTTGGCAGGTAACATGTTGATAGGAAATTGGATGTGCCTTGCCTTGATGTGACAGCCAGTGCCCACCAAGTGCACTCCACCTGAGTTTATGACTTTTTTTTATGCCTACAGCACCTGGTCTTCTTAGATAGTCTCCTATCCAAGTACTAACAAGGCCCCACCCTGCTTAGCTTCCGAGATCAGATGAGATCAGGCGTGTTTAGGGTGGCATGGCTGTAGTCCACCTGAGTTTAGAATGTGAGTATTCCTCCAAGTTAGTACTTCCATGACCAGCAATTTCTGCTTGTACTTGAACAGAAGCCTGACATTGTCACAAGTACTTTAGCATGGATAGTCAGAGAGCTTGATTTTCTTTTCATTTTGGAGATGGCTTCCTGTGAGCTATATCCCCAGGAGTTATTTATTCAATAGCTCTGAAGAGTTGTAAAACTAAATCAAAAGCTCATGTGAGTTTCAAGGTAGGCTTAGTGGGGAAGGGGTCAGATTTAGTCAAGAATATGTGGACTTCCCTAGACACTCCAAGGGAAAGTTAGATCAGTTTCTTGAGAAGTTGTTGTTTGCTAAAATAGTTTATCACATTACATTCGCTTACATGTTAAACACTAGTGGTTAATAATGACCCAGTAAACTTAATTTTCTGTTGCTAAAAGCTCTTTCAACTCTGTAGTTTAAATATAGAATTAAATATGTTTTAAACAAAATCAAATGATATCAATGAATTTAAACCAATTTAATTTAAAGTGTGACCCAGAGAAATGAGAGAGCTAATATTCCCTAAGGTCGATACAAGATATAGATAAAAAAAACATTTCTAGGACATTCTTTCCTATAAAGCAGTCACACTTAAAAACAGGTACTATGAGCAGAAGTATTAAAATTCTTGTGACAAAAGGGAAAAAATAGTGTATGATATCTAAGGAAATTAGAGCCTAGTAAATATGTGGATCTGTTTATCAATCAATTTACTCATTTATACCTTGAACTAAATTGCCCCAGATATAATATGTCTCAGGGTATGGGGTTTAAATTTTTTTATTGGGGCAAAAAAAATCATATAAAATAAAATTTACTATCTTAACCATTTTTAAGTGTTCAGTCGTGTTAAAAATATTCACATTGTTGTGCAACAGATTTCTTGAACTTGTTCATTTTGTGAAACTAAAACTCTATTCACATTAAAAAAACAACTCCTTATTTCCCCCATCCCTACCCCCTGGCAACCCCCACTCTACTTTCTGTTTCTTTACATTAGACTACATTATATACCTCATAGAAGTGGAATCATATAGCATTTGTCTTTTTGTAACTGGCTTATTTCTGTTAGCATGACATTCCTTTTAAGATTCATCCAAGATGTAGTATGTCAGAATTTCCTTCTTTTTTAAGGCTGAATAATATTCATTTCTGTGTACATACCACATTTTCTTTATTCATTCATCCTTTGATAGACATTTAGGTTGTTCTTATATCTTGACTATTGTGAATAGCACTACAATGAACAGAGGAAGTGCTAATATCTTTTCAAAATCTTGCTTTCAAGTATTTTGGATAAATACCAGGGATAGGATTACTGAATCAAGTGGTAGTTTTATTCTTAATATTTTGAGGAACTTCCATATTGTTTTTCATTGGGTATGGGTTTTTTAATACACTTTTCTTCAATCATGCCTCGAAAACATTTAGATCTACAATTTGTTTTCCATTGAGTGAAAGAGAAAAACAAGAGGAATTAGACCCAACTCTGAAAGGAACTAAGAAATTAATCCAAGACAGTAAACCTCAAATGCCTACACTCACTCCCAGAGATTCTCATCTTGATATAAATGCAGGTCCAGGTTTAGAAACCGTTGATCTAGTATTTTACCAAGGCAATTGTCACAACAGACATTGTCACATCTACAACAGGCACAAGTCAGGTGAGGCAAAGGTTAGACAAGGCCCGGTCAGGCAGAGGTCAGACTAACAGGACAGAATTTGGTTCAGGCAATTGGTAGGCGTTGACTCCTTTTTAACAAAATGGCAAGTATCAGGGCAAGCAGAGAACCAAAACAACGGCAGAGTCAGATCTACATGGTCAGCAAGTACTGAGAGAATTGTCCAGCACCCTGGATAGCTCCCTGTTGACAACACTGATTCAAGCAAGCCTGCGGTCTTTTATTCTCAGAATAAAAGAGTTTAGGAAATAGACTCCACCTGGTGAAAGGCCCACACATATGCCATATATAGTTACCGTAACATAAGATAATTATGCTTATTCCATCACCACAACCATTTCCCAAGCTTTTGATCTATCAAATAAGAAGGACCTAAAGGATTCCAGTGGGTTGGCCATGCCTATGAAGAGTAAACAGGTAAGTGTGGGTGTCAGAGTACATGGGAAATTTATCTTCCCAGTATTGTATCTTTTCTAGTTAAATGTCAGATCCTGCCAGATTATCCCTCCAATGACTTTTAACACTGTCGATAATATTGAAAACAGCTGCTAAATGAAGGATCAATATAGATATATTGATACCTGAACACTTTAACTCAGGATAATGAATGGTCACATTCAATGACACCTTCACTTCAAAGGTAGGCCTCCAATAAATGAAAGAGATCATGGTATTGAAAAGACTCAATGAAATATAAAGGCTATTTTCACTATCCTCTCTCTCTTTCTTTCTCTCTCTCTGTCTCTCTCTCTCAACACACACACACACACACACACACACACACACACACACACACACACATACACACACATGTTAATTTTAAAGGGGCATTGATACGGAAGTCCAAGAAGTGATGTTTTATAAGCAAATGTGTTATCTCAGAATCCAAAGCTAAATACAAATGTATTATAGAATAGAGAGTCAATGACAATTCAAACATGGCCTGTTATATCATTTTTATTCTTCTGTTAGATTTTAACTCAACCTGAAACCAGCAGGCTATATGATATAAATTGGATGCTGAGTCCTAGAATAGAATTTTTAGTACTGAGCACTGACAAATCGGGGAGCTCACATGAAACTCTCAAGCAATAATTGCTACACAGAATATAGCTTAGAGAGAGTAAATTGATCTCTTTCAGGATGCTTAATTTAAATAGTGGTAATTTTCCAGATAGTTACAATGGAAAAGGTTCTCGAAAAGACATGATAAAGTACATTTATGTCACCTCTAACAAAAAATATAATAAAGAAACAGACAAGTCGGAAGTACCTCATTCTCTTAATTCATACTCTTCATATTCTCCCCCCACATTATCCCATTAAAGCAAAAGCCCAGAAGATACAATTTGCTTTGAGTTTTTCCCCAAGTTGAATAAATTTAAATAAGGGGGAAAAACATAATCTTTTGACTCAGGATGACTATTACCTGGTGTGAAATTAGGTAAAATTGGGTGGTCACCCTGGAAGATGTATAAAACTGGCCCCACTTGGCCTAAAATATACACGGACGCATGTCTCAGAAGTAACAATAGAGTTCCCGAGCAGAAATATGTGTAGCGCTACTGTCCATGCAGGCGGGAGGGAGGGGTGAAGTAAGGTGTTCTGTAAAGTCATAATTTTGAAAAATTAGTCTTTTGCCATCATAACTGGTTTATATACTCTATCATATACAGCAACACTCATTGGTCTACTAATTTGAAGAGCACTAGGCTCTTCTTAGGTTTGTTTACTATTTATTTATTTATTTATCTATCTATTTATTTTATATGCACATTTTTTATTTGCACTCAAGAATATTTACAGGATAAATTTCCATAGATAGGATTTCCTGGTGAAAAAAAGCAAATGCATTTCAATTTTTATAGGTGTTTCCAAATTGTTCCCATGAGGGTTGTATCATTTTGCACTCCTACCAACAATCCATACAGTAGTCCCCTCTTAACTGCAAGAGATGTGTTCCAAGACCCCAGTGGGTGCCGGAAACCACAGACTTATTTACTATTTAGATAAGCATTAAAGCCCAATTTTATAATTAACTTTTCCAACTATTTCCACATTTTAATGACTACTCAGTTATAAGGGGTTTATTTCTAAATTTGATTTAAGGTTGTAAACCTGTTTCCAACCTTGTAGCTATATTGAATTTGGTCACTGTATCCAGACTGCTTCCATGAATGCAGTTGCTAATATAATGTTGGGAAGGTTTTATGTGAAAACTATTGTCTCACAGCAGTGCTTCTAGAAGAGTGGTCCTCAAACACCTGCATCAGAATCACCCAGGATGCTCATTACACGTGCAGACTTCTGGCCGCTGTTCCAAATGTATGAAGTCCGTGTTTCTGAGAATGGAGCCTGAGAAGCTGCATGTTTAGAAAGCTCCCCAGTCAGTGCTGTGTGCAGTAATGTTTGAGACCGATGGGTACACAGGCTAGAATCAACAGTGCTCCTTCTCACTTTACCATTTGAATCATTTAATAGTCAAACTAAAAAAAAAATTAATTATACTTAAGGTTATGGCGTGCCTTGGTTTTCCACATATTTATTCAACAAATTTTTCATTGCACAAAGGCTACAATCAAGACACCTAGCTGGGCTCTGGAGAAACATCAGTGCACGAATCAGAAATATTCCTTAGAAACATGGAGCTCATTCTATCAGAGAAGACAGTCAACAAATAATTTCATAAGTAATTGCTTGATTATAATTTTGACAGGTGCTACAAAGGAGAAATAAAAGATATTAATGCCAAGGGGATCTGACTCAGTCTGAGGGCTCAGAGAGGTCTCCTATGGGAAGGGATGCTCAAACAAGGATCTGAAGACTGGGTGGGAAATAGCATTCTAGAAAGAGCATTCCAGGTGGTGGGAATTTGTGTCAAGGATGTAAGAAAGGAGATACTAAAGGGAAGGACCAAAGCAGGAAGAATGCAGCTGCAAGAGTAAGCAAGGGCCAGATCGTTCTAGCCTTTTAAGTCTTGTTGAAGATTTTGGATTTTAATCAAAGAACAATAAGAATCCATTAGAGAATTTTAAGTATTCCTGCTTCGTCAATGAGTTCTGCAGCTGTGTATATGAAGGAAGGAGAATGGGGAGAGTCAGAATACAGTGAAGGCTCAGCCACGGTTATATCCAACAACAATGGTGCAGAAATAGGAGCCATTTCTGTGGTAGAAATAAAGCTTACAAGTGAAGATGTTCAAATTATGTCTGATGAAGGCAGAGCCCTGGAACATTTTAAGGACCTTGACATCTTGACAACCTAATTTTACTACTTTAAAATAGCTCTGGCAACATAAAATTGCCCTTTATAATCAGTCATAGCCATTCATTAAACAAAAAACAAAAACACCAATGGACGTCCAAATTGTTCATTCCATTCAAGCCAGTGGCTTTATGTGGTTTGTGGCTGCAGCCCTTTGCCTCTCAGGGAGACGTTAGATTTGGTTGGGGCTCCCCCACCCCAGGGAGCGCACCCCCTAAAGCAGGAAAAATGCAAACTGTAATCATGGTGGAATTGAGGAACACAATGCTGAAATCCTGGGACCTATTATTCTAGAGTTAAACACAGGTTTAAGTTAAAAGGGATTGTGTTATTTTAAAAGAATCATCAAGCACTTTTTTAGTCAAAAACACATAGTGAGTTAGAGTAGCTGGAAAGAAGCTTCAAAGGAAACAGAATGAAATCATTTTCAAACTTCTAATCTATGATAGGGCAGTCTCTTTTTTTATCCTGAGCTATAACAAACAACAAAGCCCTTTACTTTCCTTCCTCAGCACATTGATAATGTGGTTTGAAACTCTGATTTGGATTAAATGCTTTTATAGTTATACTTTGAAAACACAGTCAGCTATCATTGAGATTCTCTACTGATAGAAAAGTATTTATAGCAACCAGATTTCAAAAACAAACTTCATTTATTTGAATACCACTGAATCAAAATCTGTGAGATCCAATCTGACCTAAGGTTTACATTTAATCTGACTATAATCAAAAATTTTATTGAGCAAATTTCTAACATAAGCAAGATTGGAAGAAGAAAGTATAAACAAAATTCTTAAAATTTATAAGAGTTCAAGAGATGTCACTATAAAAACAATTAACATACTATTCACCAGTGTCGTCTACTTACTACAACAGGGCCAGTGAGACCTCTAATGAAGTTCCTGAATATTTCAGAAAATATAGCAAGTTTTTTCTTATCACCATAGTTAGTTAATTATTCTGATCAATTAAATATGTATTAATACATAAATAATTAAATATGACTATATATTAATTACTGTATCTTAATTATATTGCTTGCATGAATGTATAATTATGTATTACTATGTATGAGTTAATTACATTAAATATTACTATATATAAATTAATTATTTGTATATTAAGTATATATGACTGTACAAATTAATTATATATTACTATATTATTAATTATATATTAATTAAATATATCTATATAGACTAGTCATATAAACCACAAAGAAATTACCAGCTTTTGAAAAAATAGATAACAGAAAAATATTTCCAGAGATCTAAACATAATTGAAACCTCTTTTTTTTATTTATTTAAGTTTTAAATTTAAACACAGTACGATTTTCAATGTTCATTTCTATGGGCTCTAACGTGAGCATGGATTCTTATAACTACTACCACACACAGAATGCAGAACCACTCCAACACCCCAAAGAAGTTCCTCATGTTAACCTCTCGTAGTCATACACTCTCCCCATCCCTAACTTCTGGTGACCACTGATCTATTCTACACCTGCATACCCTTGCCCCTTTCAGAATGTCATATAAATGTATTCGTATAGGATGCAATCTTTTGAATCAGTTTCCTTCACTTAGCACAATTCTTTTGTGGTTCATCCATGTTGGTGCGTATGTCTCCTTTTGATGATTCCCTAAGTAGTACTGTACAGCCCTTATGTCATTGATACAAACAACAGTTATAAATAGAGAGACAAATATGTAGACAGTGTAGGAAATATTAGTTACTGCATGACTAACATGATACAACTTTCGTCATTCTTTATGTGAATAAGAGCTTCACATCAGCTAGTATGTTTACCATTTGATTATTTCCTATCAACTTAAGTCTAAACTCTACTCAAAGTTCTCTCAGAGCAGTTTTTTCAATCTAATCTCTACCAGCTCCCTCAATTCACCTACTTTCCAGCCAGTCTGGCGTATTCATTCACCCTGATACATTTCTCAGTTTTGCAACATTGTGCCTACTCATTCTTCAAGGACCATTTCAAATGCCACCTTCTATGAGTAGTCTTTCCTAATTCCTCCCTTTCTTTCCTCAGGGCTTCCCCGATATGGATTCAATCTCCAGTTCACATAGCATGCTTGAAGACCTCTCTAGTTACACCTTGCCTTGAGGTAAAGGAATCTCTGTACCTGTCTTATCCGCTCCTACTCCTTTCCCCTCTCCTGCTCTTCCAATCCCCCACAGGATTGTATGCTCCATCAGAGAAAGATATATCTATCTCTGTAAAACATGGAGCACCCAGCATAACATCTCTATTATTAAAATGACACTAAAGGGTCATATAACGAATAAATGTCTGGTCCTGGAAGACACAAGAGAGAAAAGAGCAGACATCTGAAAATTGATTGAAAAAGAAAAATGTCTATAGTGTCAATGGAAAACTATTTTGCAGTATATTCTTGATATAACTATATGATGGCAATTTCTGGACAAAAAGTTCAAGCTTGTAAAAATTTGTCTGTAGACCACTGGGATTTTATTTTCTACTAAATAGGAGCCCTACATATTTAAGACTCTTAAATCTCCTTATAAGCCAAATATATCATCTTCATGAAACAAAACAGTTTTCCTTATTGGAGCAATTCATGGAAGCTGTTTTACCTGAGGATCAGAAAAATGGGCTACACTTTAGCTTCAAAAACATCACTTAAGAATTGGTTACCTATAAGGTGGTGAGTCATCAACCTCTCATGCTTGCTCATGTAATGATTCTTCCTCCCTCAAGTGGTGTATAAATGTTGCATATATAAGCAGGAATCAAGTCTTAGGCTCTTGTATAAATATATTTTGTATGGTGCTCTATCTGGGGTTTTATCTAAATATATTTTGTATAAATATATTTATAAATATAATTATACAAATATATTTTATATTCATATAAATATATTGATTTTATATAGATAGATATTTATTTTGCATCATGCTCTACCTGGGGCTCTACAATGTCCAACGAAACCCTCCCCCTACCATGCCCGTCACCCACACATGCACACTTTCTAGAAGGGATAAACTGAATGTAAAAACCACCCTGACTCTTAAAACATCTAGGCGTTTGAAGTACAATCTCAACCACTTCCACATTTACTAAAGTTGCACTCAGCCCTGCAAGGGTGCATCATCCTTCCTCCAGCTTCTCTTTCCTAACAGGTTTAACTTCTCAGCAAGCATCAGGTTGGCATTTATGAAGGATGGCAACAGTCATCTCACAAAATCGACAACAGCCAGAGAGACAAGAGAACAAGGTTCTGATTCCAGTTCCATCACTAGCTGAATATATAGCCTTGGGCACCTCTCCAAATCATCCTGGACTTTGGTTTCCTTGTCTGTAAACTGACAGGTGATATTAAATGTATTAGATCTATGCCTCATTCTAATTCTAATATGATCTGGCTCTAAACTTGGGGCACTCTTATGTCTAAGAGGCAAATAGAGTTTCATATTTGGCCTTGCTCTTCGCTCCCATCTAGTTTCCTCTCTAGACAAAGCTAAGCCCAAGGACTAGGCTCTGAGCTTTTTTTCCCCTTCTCTGGCCTTTGCTTGAAATAGGAGAATAGGAACACTCTATCCTGATGGCCATACAGAACAATTTTTAGAGTAAATAATAAGAAGAAAAAGTTCTATTTCTTTTCCTCCTGTTTTTAATGATTTTCAAGTAAGAAATTGACAATAGGATAAAAGCCTCATCAATATTGTAGACACATAGCTCTCGGTAGCTTCAGATTTCAGTGTTTACAGACCTTCAATATCTCAGCTGTTAATAGATAATAAAAATTATTAGACCTCAAATTTATATTCGACAGTCTCTCTGACATATCTGGAGCTCTACATAAATAACTATTTTCCCTGGCACTCAAATCTTTCCCTGGGGGTGAATGAGCCTCTTGGGAAAATTCATTAACTACCAAAGGTGCCTCTGGGGAGCTGTTTAGCTGGTCATCATGCTCACATCCTAGTGAGGAAAGACCCAGCCCACATCCCTTTCCTACCATCATCTGTGAGTAAGTAAGAGCTTCCAGCATTCTAGAGAGCAGTGATGGCACAAGTATGTAACCCAGTCAAAGGGTCATACGTGACAAGAGACCCTTTACTGCCGCACCTCACAAGCTCTCAAACCCCACCCACCCAAGGACTAGATCTTGCTTACTTTTGATATACTACCGAGTGGCTTGACCTTAATGAAATCACTTACTCTTTCAAGACTTAGAATGCTTAATAAACTTAAAAATGCAGCCAAATGTATATGTAATTAGGGTGTTAAGAAGAAAGCCATCTACTAAACTCTCTGTCTTTGTCTCTCTGTCTCTGTCTTTCTCTGTTTCTCTCTCTCTTCCCACCCCCACCTTTCAAAGACCTATCCACAAGGTACTATAATTTTCAATCCTCTGCAATTCTTTAAAATAGATGAAAGAAAGAGTTCTGATGACACAGAAATCTTCATAAAAGAAGTTTAATTATTTGGTAAAGAAAGGTATATTCTGCGCCAAGTACTTTCAGTATACTATCTTATTTAGTTCTCATAATAACTACCATAATACTGTAAGGAGTTACTGTTATCCCCAATATTAGAGATGATGAACATTAGAAATAGTAATAGCAATAGCCAACATTTATTAAGTATTAGCCAATTATTAAATGCTTTAATGCATTAACTCATTTAATCCTGACAACAGAACTCTGAAGTAGGGGATTCCATTACTATTCCCATTTTACAGGTGAGAAAATTAAGTACAGAGAAGCTAAATAATTTGCTGAAGTTCATGTAGCTAGTAAATCTCAGAGGTCTGGTTCCAGGGTCTATATTCTTAAACACTAAGCTGCACTGATGAATAAGACAGGGAGAAGAGAAGTGGGGCTTCCAGACTTAGCAAATACAAATATAAGATGCTCAGTTAAATATAAATTTCAGATAAGCAATGACTAATTTTTAATATAAGTATCTCTTGTACAATATTTGGGACATGTTTATACTGAAAAAATTATTCTTCATTTACCCAAAATTCAAATTTAATTAAAAAGCCTATATTTAGACTGGCAACCCTGTGGGAAAAGGGTGCCTGAGATTTGAATCTAAGCCTGTCTATTTCCCAGAAAACCTTCTCAGATCTGCTGCCATATTCGAATATGTGTTTCTAAGGTCAGTATCATGTCTAGTCCCAGTTCTGGTGCTGGACTTGGATGACCCCTGAAGTTAAAAGGCAAGCAAGCTTGATCCTGCATTAACAACAGAAAACACAGGAATCCTAAATCACTATGATTTTCAGTCCTTAAGAAACTCATTCAAATTCTGTGCCAGGTTTATAAAAACAAAACAAAACAACAACAACAATAACAACAACAACAACAACAAAACACTTTTGAGTAGAGATGAGGAGACGTTAGAAAAAATTAAAGGATAAGAAATGGTCATTTATTTTTACACACAGGAATGCCATTTTTTCATAAGTACTCTAATAAGAAAAATGAGCAATATTTTCCAAGTGCTCAAGGAGCCCAATAAGGAACAGGGTTCAGGATAGGTAGGGGTAAGGTGAAAATTCAGTCAGACAATAGGTGATCATTAGCAAGAAGATTTCAACCCTCTGTTCCCATTGTAACTCATGGGCCACCTACCTTAGAAAGATGATATTTAGAAAGATGATATTTAGATTTCTGTTTATAGGACATGTTAGTCCTATAAAACACATGCTTAGGCTTTAGATGGCTATAGTAAAATGTAGGAATTTTTAAAAAGTCATCAGCTTAGAATATTTTTGATGACTTCTCTTTTAACATTAAATGGTATGTGTTCTTCATGATTCAGATAAGTTTGTCTGTGTTCCCATGTGGCTTGACATCACACAGGTAAGCCAACAGAAAATCAGCATCTTTACTACATTTTTTATTTACTGACAATCATCCAGCTATAACTGCCCTTTTACAACTATAAAAGCTTTCCTCTTCCTTTGTAAGACAGAATATTTCAGGAGAAGGAGAGAATCTGGGCAGAATTCAGGTACTCAAAATTAGGATAGGAATGTACAAGTGTTGCCCATTATAAGGAAAGAAGCATTTTACCCAGATTCCCAATAATTTTACCCACAATTAGATTTGCCAATTGAGTAGAATTCCATTTATGGAGACCTACCCTGAAGGGGGATTCAAATTATGGCTCCCCTATTTAACAGCTTATGCAAGTCACTTAATCTTTCTCTCTAAGCCTCAGTTTTCTCAGCTCTACAATGAAAACAGTAATAATTGCGACTTCACAAGATTGTGAGGAATTAATGAGCTCATCTATGCAACATGCTTTGTGCAAATCCTGACCTATATTAATACTCGATGAATGTTACTAGTATTGTTATTACTATTGGTTATTCTACTCCAAACAGGCCCTCTCACTAGGTTCTCAGTGAAAACATGTTTCTGCCCTTGGGCCAGCCTCTTTCCACAATTTGACTGCCTTCTCAAGGCAGCCAGGAGGGTTGGCAGGTGTAGCTTCTATATAACCGAATTCTTGGTATGTAAATATGTTTATAGTTAGATTTCAGTGTTCTGAAGAAATAAGTTTTCAAGCCACAACTTGTTTGTTTCTTTTTAAAATCTGATGATTTCCACAGATATTTAAATATTAAAGATCTTATAGACTAATTATTGAAAGTAATTTTTAAAAGAAAAGCTTATATCCTTCCTCATTCTATTTATTAAGTATCTAGAGAATATATGCATTTTGGAAGGGATTTTCATTTCTTGGTCACTTAGTTGCATACTTATAGTTCTTCACACTAGTTAAGTTAGACTTAAAATTAGATTTTAAGGCAAAAACAATTCTCTGTCTTTAACAACACTATTTAAAATGCAAATTACATTGCAGATAAAAAGAATTGGAATTTTTGTAGCTTAAAAATAAATGGAATTCCGGAGTCAATATCATATAAATAGGTGTCCATCTGGCCAACCTTAAGATTGCCAAATTTCTTCTTTCAATTGTTTCTTTACATTTAACAAGAATCTAAATAGCTCCCTCTTGTGGCCTAAAGAACCCTAAGAAATCCAGAGCTTGGTCAACTTCTTATGTCATTTTATTCACTGCACATTTACTTAATACATTATATATTGTCTAGTTGCTGCAATGGTGGAAAGGAGACCAGGAACAGGGGGCTGGGATGAATGTTGTTGCCAAAAGATGAGGTTCATATAGATGTAGTCAGCTTTAAAGTTTGAGACTGGAACTCTGGCGTAGTGTTTATGCTGCTTTTAATTTAAGGGCTATATTTCTCTAAAATGAAAGATCAAGCTTTGGCCAGAGCAGTTTATTGAGTAAATGGTCGCCTACATTGATTTGTTGAACAGTAAGGTGCTCAGAAATCCTGATATCCAATTTACCTATTTTCAGCTGAACAGCTCCAGATCCAAAAGGTATAAGTCAAAAGTCCCCTTAATACATTTTTTGTTAAACTTTTATATAATCCCTGAAGTGTCACTTTAACCAGTTGTTCATTCCAGAAATATGTTGGTGCTGCCATTGTGTATGTACCAGACACGGCAAATACAAAAGTAAACAAAACAGACATGGCCCCATAGTGCCCACAGCCCAGGGGAAGACAAGCATTAAACAATTTCATTTTAAAATGTTGGCTGTGGCAATCACTGTAAGTGAAAATGACAAGGAGCCTTAATGTAGGCAGTGCCTCAGAGGAGGCAGTGTATCTGAGAAATGACTGAGTAGGAATTTGCCAGATTAAGGGAGGATGGGAAACTAGTTCAAGTAGGAAAAATAACTTATACTGAAGTTGAGAATGGGGAAGAACTTAACTCTTTGGAGGAACTGGGAAGCACCTAATGGCTGGAGGAGGTGGGGTGGGGGGGCGGTCTTAGGTGAAATCCAGGTCATGCAGCACCCCATAGACTAGGCTTTGGGCATTATCCTGGATGTACTGGGAATCCAGGAAATGTTTCAAGTACGTGACTAATCTGCTTTTGTTTTAAAGTCTCGTTGGCTGCATATGTAGACAGAATTGGAAGGAAGCAGGAATGGAAATGAGGACACTCATCAAAAGACAACTGCAGGGTGCAAATGTCTAATCACTGTGATATGCCTAAAACTAATATAATACTGTATGTCAACTATAACTTAAAAATTAAAAAAAAAAAGATAATTGCAACATTCAAATAAGAAGTACTGCTGTCTGGTGGTGTTTGAGAAGATGGCAGGAAGATTTTAGATATATTTGAAGATTACATTAACAGAATTTGATAATAAAATAAAAGCAAGGTGTGAGGGAAAAAGAAGGTTAAAGATAACGCCCAACACAGCAAAGACAATGAATAATTTACAAATATATGCAAAAATATGAATGAATCTCGCAGATAACATTGAAGAGCCAGAAAAAAATGTCAAACACTGAAGAATAGCTCCCTGAAGCTTCCCCCACCTGCCCTCTGAAGCTGCTGGGTGCCCACGGGCCTGTTCTGTCTTCTGCCTTCCAAAGTGATGCTGAAGAGAATCAACATAGAAAAATCAAAGCCCTAAGTCAGTGGTAGGAGACAACCAATCAATGAAGAAGTTTATGTTAAACAACTTGGATGTTTAAGAAACTGCTTAAGCTCTGAGCAAAACACAAATGAGACATGCCTTTTGAGCATTATGTTCAATAATATAACATAATCTGAACATTCTAGTCAGCAAATTAGGGTGAGTGAAAAAACAGAATCATATATTTTTCTGTAAAGATAAAAATGCTTAGTGTGAATGTATGATAAAAGCCCCTCTATGCCATGTAAAACTATAAGCAACATTACTTTAGTTTTCTGCTTATTTTCTTCTGTGAATTTTTCAGCTTCTGGTATGAATTCAAAATAGATTTTCTGGACCCAAAGCAGACAGTTTCTCCTAGTCAGGAAAAGAAACGCCAGCCTTTTAAAACGTCTGAGAGCTAGAATTAGTTTGAATAAGGAGCTCGAATTTTTCGGCTCAGGAATCTGAATGTGGGAGATCATATGAGGACAGTATCTGAGAATTTCCAATAGAAGTATCTGAAAAGAAGGGGAAGAAAACAAAATTTCCATGTGAAACAGGAAACAAAATATGATGAAGAGAACAAGGAGTTGAGTGTGTACTTTATTGGCTTAATTCAGTGATTTAATTCGAAGGTAAATGAGAGGAAAGTGTTTAAGCAAAATTCTTTTATTTGTTCTAACAGTTCCCACACTGAATCAGGAATTTTCTCACGTCAGTCCCATAGAAAAGAAAATTTATCTTTATTAGGGCAGGAAAGAAATGTTCTTCTATCTGCTTTAGATGGAGTATCAAATTGACTATTTTCGGATTTTGATACATTGGTCTTATTCTTCATATTTATTTCCAGGGGGTGGAAAAAAAGAAGAGGAAGACCATAAATCCTCAAAGAGAAGCTAGGAAGATTTGACAAGTCAGAGAGGAACTGACTGTATAAGAACTCCATTTTACTTATAACATTTAACATCACGAGCTTAAATCTGCATGCACTTGATGATTTTTTTTTTTTTAAAAAAAGAAGATTTGAGATGCACCAGACAGACACCATAATGAGCCACCCTAATCCTCCTTCAGACTGTGGCCCCTACTCCCCTGGGTGCTGGGAGTCCTGGAAGCTCACAGCTCTCATTTGAGTCCTTCTTGGAGAATCATTCTCAGCTGATAAAAGCCAGTTTACTCAAGATCATGCTCTTCCTGCAAGCAGCCTGCACCCAGTGACTGGTTAATGTGGGGTATAAAAGTCCAAACATCGCCCCTGAAACCTGGGAAAATTCAAAAGGCTTCAGTTTCAGTGCCTCCCCATGGGGTCAGCTGAGGCCTTTATTAAGGTTAATTACAGCCCAACTTCTTCCTTTGCACAATCCTGCCGCCTTGCCTTCTTGTCCACAGATGTAAATCCTGAGAATACTCCCTGATCCGCCTTCTACCTGCCACCCCAGTTCCAGTTCCCCAAGGAACGCGACTGCAACACTGACATCACCAAACTAGTAATTCTATTTGTTTGTTTTCCTAGGTGTAGGAGTGAGGAATGAGAGGTTCTCAGGTCTGACTCCTTTCATCTTTCATCTTTTTTTCCTTGGTGAAATTGAAAGGATGGGATTACAAGAGGTTCTGTTTAGAAAAACACACAGAATCAACCTCATGTGATTACAAAGCAAGGTGATCCTCAATCTTTAAATTAATCTGTATAAAAATGAGGAACCGAGGCATATGATACTGCCCTCCTTCCTGACATTCTCTCTTCCTCTAGCCATCAGTACATAAATATTCTAGTTTTCCTCCTACTTCTATGACCATTCAATCTCTTGTGGTTTTAATTCACATTTATTGATGAGTAGTAAATTACTCGAAGATATACAGAAATCAGTGAAAATATTAATTGTGATACAGGGTTATTAAAATTTCTCTCCTTCTTCAGCTTTTCCACTATAGTAAAAATAAAAGTATATCTAAGTAAAGTATTTATTTCATTAACAACTATACATTGAACACTTTCTATGTATTATAGATGGTTTAGAGTTTGGGGAAAAAAATGAATAAGGGACATTAACTGCCCTTAAGAAGTTTAATATCTAGTGCAAATAGTCTCAACCCTATCGAAACTAATACCTCTTTTTAAAAGAAATATTTCATAATGCTACCATTATGATCATGATATAAAACTCATGGGTAATTAATCCATAAATTCAAATTGTAATATAAATTATAAAATATAATAAAATCATGACATATTTTAAAATTGTAAACTATAAACAAAAAGAAAGCAAATTGTAATTTTTTAAATGTAGTTTAATATGTAGCTGCTACATAAATAATCAGATGCTATGCATTACATAGTAGCACACTCCAATCATAGAGACAACCAAAAACTTCCCAAAATTTTTTGAAGTGCTACCAGGAGCTGTTCTGTCTTCACTGGAAATCGCTAATTTAGTAAATTAAGAGAAGAGAAGAAAACTATTTGCTATGTATTTGAAAAGTGGCATTTACTCCCAATATTTCAAAAATTATGCTTGGCACATAATGTATCTTACTACAAGATAGAAAATTACATTTTCAAACAACACTTTTATGTGGGCTGAATTTATCCCTGCAAAATTCATCTAGTGAAGCTCCAACCCCTGCACTTCAGAATGTGGCTGTTTGGAGATAGTACCTTTAAAGAAGTAATTAAGTTAAAGTGAGGTCATAAAGGTGGGCTATAATCCAATATGACTGGGGGTCCTTATAATAAGAGATTAGGATGCAGAAAGGTAGAAAGATGAGCATGTGAGGACACAGTGAGAAGCCATCTGCAAGTCAAGGAAAGAGGCCTCAGAAGAAACCAAATCTGCCGACAGCATGATCTTAGACATCTAGCCTCCAGAATTGTAGAAAGTAAATTTCTGTCATTTAAGCCACTCAGTCAGTGTGTGATAGTTTGTTATGGCAGCCTTGGCAAACTAATACATACCCCTAGGAAGGAATTGGGGGTTCCAACAGCCCTAAATCTCCTGCCCAGGACTGATAAGAATGAGAAAGAAAAAGAAGGAAAAGTACTGAGAAGGAGCTTTTGCGTGGAAGTAGCTAAGTAGGAGGGTTGAATAGCTTTTGTGTTTAAGGAATTACATTGCCTGCTCTTTAATTTTAGCATTGTGTTCAACATTTGCAAAAAATTAAAAAGGCATAATCCTTATGGAGAAGGCTGTGAACAATTTCTGTCTCAAAGCAGGAAAAGACAGCAATTGTGAGCAAAAATCCAATTCCCAATTGTATTCTCAAAAAGTAGTGTGTGTAAAATTACATAAGGGAAATTATGTAAGTAAATGTCTGATTATTGCATGATTAGCAGAAGTTTGCTTCAACAAAATGGAAATGAAATGAGGTACACTTATTTTATAAATTAATGAGAATTCATCTTGTTTTTTATTTCCGCATTCTGTTCTACCACATGTTCATTTTGATGCATTAGTCTAATGTTGCATTGCCATTGCATTCTGCATATTTTCACCATCACTGCTGATTCACAATAGATCTGAGTTTAACAAATAAAAGACTTGCTTTCCTGTAAATCCTCATTCCTTGTCTTAGTATTATTGACACAACAGCAGTATCTTCCCTAATACATTCATACCAGCCAAATTCCAATGGAAGGTGTAGACAAGGGAAGTAGATAAGACTAATCCCTTCTTACAGTCGAAATAGCATAAGAACAAGAAGAATGTAAATGCTTCTTGAACCGAAAGAAAATGTTTGCTCTCTTGTGCTAATTTTTTTTTTTTTTACAGAAGCCATTAAATATTTATTAAGCTTTAATATATTCTGGACTCTGGTTAACAGGACAGAAAAACCCACGAAGTGTTAAAGGACTCTTGCCCCCAAGAAATGATCATCTATCATAACACTAGCATTATGAAGCAATTGTTTAGAGGGCAATTAAGTGCTAAACTCTTAAAATACCGATCACAGGTCTACCCTGACTGTGACAGCAGAGACAAGATCAATCCTTAAGCACCCAGCCAGCTTTTTCGTTCAACAAGGAACACATGTTGGAAGCACACCCTGATCCCTTCATGCTTACCTAGCATGGAGATGACACCTGTTTAAGTAAGTTACATTGTTAGCAAGCACAGAGGCATCAATCACTGCTCCAGTATTAGGTCAGCTTTGCTGATGATATCTTTATTAGTTGTTTACAATAACTTTATTTTATTAATGAGTAATATTGAATATGGAGGTCCTGAAGCCAGGAGTTGTTGCTTCACCAAAGTCATGTCATAATCCTCAAGGTCATAGGCAGACAGTTCTTTTCCCTGAGTCACACTTCTCGATTAGGAATAAACACAGTGCTGCCTGTGTTCCTAGGTCTCACAGAGTCGGTCTCCTGCTGTCCCTTTCCTGACCTGCCTCAGAAAAAGAGTCCACTGAAAAAGGCTGGAGAAACATTAAATAATATTAATAGCTGACACTTAACAAAGCACATACTATGTTCCGCGAACAGCAAAACACTCCTGAGAGGCATGTTCCTACTAATATCCACATTTTCAAATGTACAAGAGATTAAGCACCTTGTCCGTGATTGTCACCAGCCAATAATTAGCAGAACTGGAACCAGACCCCAGGTCCTCTGGCTGTAGAATCTGTGCTCTGAAAAGCTGCAGCCGGCTCGACGAACATGCCGTCCTTGGCATTCCATCTTCCCCCAAGAACAACAGATACCTCTTTCCTCCAGCCAAATTATTCCCCAATGAGAATAAATTCCTTAAGATGTTGGCTCAAGCTGAGATTGATGCTATTCTAGCATCTTCCAAAGTTTTTTTTTCCCTCACAATTTAAAATCAGTTCTCTCAAGTCCCAAATGTCATGCACTCAGTCATTGACACTAACAGCATGAATTCGATTTGTATGTCATACTTCCTAGCTGTTTTCTTAGCATTTGGTAAGCTATCATAGAAGCACAGAAAAGTTTAAAACAGGAGCCACTACCCAGAAATTACAAACTGGCAGGGCTCTAAAGTGGGGTATAATGGGAGACCAGAGGAACTGGAGAGGCAATAATGCACCAATGAACAGAAATCAGAGATGACAAACATCCTCAACTTAGCTTCTACCTTTGGCCACTGAACTAGTGGTTTTAGGATGCTACAGCCAAATCTGACTTGTGTAATTATTACTCAAATTCCTAGGCATTAAAAGAAAACAAATCTATTTTTGCCAGCCCTTGAAATATTTTTTTTTCCTCCCCAAGCTAATCCCAATGAATGCTTAAGAGTTCGCCATTTCACATGTAATAATTTGTGAACACTGGCCTCATATAGATCTCAGATACAATTGATATATATGATAAAATCTCAAGGACTTACCAGCTAGAGGTGCAATCTGTCAACAAACTAATTATAATAGCAATTCATTCTGTGACAGACACTGCATGATGACTTCTTTAAAAGGATCCCACAGAATAAAAGAGTGTCTGTTTGCACAGAATACCATAGCAACTGACAATTGCATCCCAATAGAAACATTTTTTCCTTTAATCTAAAAAAGATTTGGAAGACTCAGAACTTTCCTAACAGTAGTAAATCTGAGTACTTTGTTTCTGGCTCCTGCTGTGGGACCAAGAAGCAAAAGCTAGGCAGTAAATCAGGTGGTAGCTGCAGAAGATGAGAGAGATCTATTCACCTTAACCACACAGCCAGCCAGATACTTCTCTAGCAAAATGGATTTATTTGGGAACAACAAAGAATTGCAATTTAATGATGAACCATGGGTAAGTCCAGAGAAACAAAGGAGAAGAATGCTCTTTTATGGACTTGGGAGGAGCTGTTGTCAGCTTAAGAGTTCATTGGCAGAAACTTAAAGATCGAAGTATAGTGACTTTTCATTGGCTGAGTTACGGCTGCTGCTATTGGTTGGCTCATATCGGCTGGCAAGGAGGAATCTTTTCTCCCTCCTGGCAGAGGTAGTAAAGTGTTATCACTTCCTGGCGGGAATGCAACGTAGTCTCTTCCTTTAGGGTCAGTAGTGTGAGAGGCCTCCTGACTCCATTTTAAATGAAGTTTCTGTTTATTAATTTTCACAGATTTATCAATTGGTGGGGGAAGCTGGGTGGGGGGCGGAAAGAGAAGTAAAAGAGGAGGTTAAACGTAATCCTCCCACAGCAGTATTTCTTTCCCTTTTTTGCAAGTAGCAGGTCATCCTCTCCTGCCCTCTGCTTCCCTTTGGTGGCTTTTATTCCCCTCCCTACAAACTCTCCTACTTCTAGTTTCTGTTTGACAGTCCAAAGTCAACACTAAGTCTCACAGAACCATGAGCAGTGGGACACCTGGAGTGAAATCAGAAAAAAACTTTGTTTCCCACTTGTCCATTCAAATCTACTCTTTTTTGGGCAGACTCTTCCTCTTGCATTTGGACTATAAAAAAAATTCTTACAGTCACTCTCAAATAACAAAAAGTCTTCTGGCAATGTCAAGTCATTAAAAATTAGTCTTGATTAAGTGATGCATATGTTCTGTCTGGTGCAATAAGTTAAAATTCCAATCTTCATTAAAAGTTAAAGTCTCCCCTCTTGGCTAAGACCTGCCATGGAAAAGTGGAGCTGTTGGCTTCTCTCTCCTTTCTAGCTCCCCAGTCCCACCCCTGGGCACCCACTCCTCAGGGGCCTCTGCATCCCCAGGAGCTGAATTTTCCAGAAATCCTCTTTACTCCTTCAGACACTTTTATGCCTTCCATGTGAGTAACGGGTTAAGAGTTGTGAAACTTGTTTTCGACCACCTAAATCATTGATTCACTCAACCAAGTCATTAAACTATCCATTTGATTTGTTGATTTAATAATAATTTATAGGACGTCTACTATATGCAGAGCACTGTGCCAAATACTGCATAAGACACACTCCCTGCCATCCATAAAATTTCCCTCTAGTTCAGATGAGAAAACATGTACACAAATAGCTGGAACACAAGGCCATGTATACTATGTTTCTATGGTCAGAAGAACATAAGTGTTACAAGAAATTAGTAAAGGAAACTACATTCCAACATGGATTATAAGAGAAGACTATATGAGAAAGTGGGATGTAAATTTGGAACTTGAAGTCTTTATAATTCTAGTAGCTCAATATAATATTTTCTATGCATATTATTATTTAATCCCTTCAACAACCTTGTGAAGTGGGTACTGTTATAATCTGCAGTTTCGGGTAAAAAAAAAATTAAAGCCTAATGGTATCAAGGCATTTGTCCAATTACATAGCTGGGACATGAAGGATCAGGGATTCAAACCAACATTGTCTACTTTAGAACCCTGAGGAGAACTTTCCAAAATGGGAAGTGGATCCAGAGGTGGAGAATAACATAAACAAGGGAACAAAGTGAGGGAAGGTAAAGGATGGTCAAAGTATGAGTTCATTTGACACCCATTTTGACTAAAGGAAGTAATCTCAGTGGGAGGTACTGGAAGATGACAGAAGAGTTAAATGGGACAGTGAATTCAGTTATCTTCTTATCTGGGCAGCCTTTAAGAGAAACCTCTAACAGAAGAGCTTGTCTGGCAGTTACTTGTGTTCTCTCACACCTCCCCTATTGCCAACTACACAGCAGGTTTTATGTGAGCTCACGTCTGTGTTTATTTTATCTCTTTATTTCTTTATTGTGGCATTAGGTTTTGATCTGACACATCCTATGTGAGGAGAGTCTCCATTTGCACAGTTCTGTGTTCAGATACCTCAAGATCTCATTCTTGCTACTCTTCTTTTCCACAACCAGATAGAATAAAATGTCAATCAAAAGACTCCAGGAGGGCAGGTTGTTTTGGCTTAATCTCTTGGTGTTTAAAGAGTGTGGGGTGTGGAGAGGGGAAAGAATAGTCAATAGAAGAATCATTCGAGGGACAAAATAGGGGGATAACCTGGAGGATACACCTGTCAAAACTAATAAAAATTGATTTATCTGCTCAGAGAAAGACAATCTTTAGGATTTTCAGTGAGTTCTTAGGAAGTCGGATATAAACTGACATTTAGCCACAAAGATGCCTTTGTATTTTTTTTCTTAACATACATATTACCTATTGTTATGTTTGGTGATTTATAGAGCAATACTCTTGTAAAATGGTGAGGACTAATGATTTTTCTTCAAAAATCAACAGTTTGAAGAATTGCTACTTCATTTCTCCTAAACAATCATTTCTCTCCCTAGAGCAAATGTCTATCCTCATGTGCTTTTAACCCTCAAAACATGGTCCTTTCCATCACTGAGAGTTTGTATTTAGTAAAATCCCTGCGTACTACTTCTTTTCCAAATTAAAAAATAAACAAATAAAGTAGTAAGTGCAATCATCGATAGCTGCAGGAGAATGTATTGGAATGTCAAGGTTTTGGTGTCCAGATTGTTGCTTGGTCTGGCCCCATATTGTAATTCCTATAGGAGTTTCTGTAACTTCTTGTGAATGAGGTACAAAGAACCAAAACCATCGGGCATAGAATAATTTTTATTTTTCATGCATTTTTCACCATTTCTCAGAATAGGTAGGGTCTCAGATTTCAGAATTTTTTCAGGCTTTTTTTTTTTTTTTGATATAGTAACTTTCGAAACTTGCTTTTAGTTCTGAAAGAAGAGCTGCAAAGGTCCTTGAGATGCCTCTCTCAGAGATTCGGAGTGAGGTGTTGATAAGCTCTGCAATTAGGAATTGCATTCAATTTTGTTTCATCTGGAAGTCACATACTTTTCTTCTTGTAATAGCTATTATCCTGTAGACACATGTTAGGAAGCACTGTTATAGTTGAAAATAAAGACTGGATTATAGTAAAAACTTTCTTGATTGACAGGAAGAAAAATAATGGGTACTTCATAACTGTAAGTGTATTTTTTTATGTATTAGATACTCAAAAATTGTATATCCTGGATATAAATTGTTGCTATGAATTTAAAAATGTTTACAATAAAAATAAATCAGAGCTTATCATTTCAAGTCTCATTTTTATGCTATTTCCCACAAAAAATATACTCTAGGTTTCCAGAAAATTCTCTGGAATTTTTTAATGAACATTCTCATTGTGCCTGAGCTGCATGCCCTAGCTTGTTATTTCACCTTTATAAATAGGTATAAACCACTGAAAACTGCAGAGATACACTTGTGTGCTAGGACAGTAAAACTGGAAAAAAATTTTTTCCAGAAACTGCAAACGGAGCCCTCTTGTGGCTAATTTAACCCAGCAAAATTTCCCTGATCTAAGCAGAAAAGCTTATACAGAAACAGTTTTACTGCATCTGTAGCCATGACAATGTACTTTGAGTGTAAGAGCCCCAGGAATAAACAGCCCTATGAAAAACTATATATTTTCTTTGAAAGTGAAAATAAAGCCTTAGGAGAGAAGAAATCAAATTTATTTACCTCTGTTTTGCAATTAACACCTAGAGTCATTCAAATCAATTTCATAGTGGTTGTTTACCAAAAGGAAAGTCCTGGAATTTAGAAGCTATGTCAGTAGTGAGAAAATATATGTACCTAAAAAGAGGAAAACCACCTATTTTCATGACTCAAATTTCCCAGATGTTAAATGAAAGAAGAATTTTCCATTTATCCAGAAATAATTTATCAGTAACCTTAAATGTTTGTGCCTCCCCACACCTGGCAATCAATTCATATGTTGAAAACCTAATGCCCAATGTGGTGCTATTAATGGGTGGAGTCTTTGGGAGCTGGTTAGAAATTAGTGTCCTTATAAAAGAAGCCCAAGAAAGCTCCTCTTGCCTCTTGTGCCATGAGGTTGCCGTGAGAAGATGGCATAATCTTCATAAAGAAGGCTGTTAACGATTTCTGTGTCAAAGCAGGAAAAGACAGCAAGTGTGAGCAAAAATCCAATTCCAAATTGGTGAAATTTCAATTTTTAATAGAGAAATCAGTGATGCAGAGTCAGTCCAGGAACTGTATCAGGATATAGCTGTTTGGTTTAGTACAGTTCAAAAGTTCAGTTTCACATGGAGTGTGCATGTTAGTTCAGCTTCCTGAACGCCTCCTGGCTCCATTTTAGTATTTCTCTCTTGACAATACAAACTCCATTTTGCTGATTTTTTGTTTTTGTTTTTTTACATAATAAATAAGATGTTTCTAATGAGTAAATGACTGAATGATGGTAGGAAAGGTAATTATTTAATGATGGCGATTGCTATTCACTCTGAAGATCAGTCAGTCAATTAATATTTATTATTTATTGCATGCATAATGTGCTAGTTTGTACTTGGAGCTGAATTCCAAGAAATTATAGTAGAATAAAAGTGGATTTGTGAATCAGCTGGAGTTTTCATCCAATGTAAACATAAAGATTTGAAAATTTGGGACCCTTTGAAGCCTTTTAAAGACGTTTTTGAATCATCCAGCTAGTGCTAACTAAAGGCTACATGATCCCAGAGCTGCTGATAAGGATTAAGCAGAGTTGGGCAGACCAAGTTAGTGTTAGTTTGGTCACTGGTTAGTCCAGTAGTTTGCCATTGCCAAGTGGTCCCAGATAGGGTCAGCATGTGGTGTTAAAGGTTAATGTGACAGCTCATCTGCAGCCCAGCAGTGTACCAACGTCTGGGGTCAACACTACCTGAAGCTTCTGCTGACTTTTAATCTGGTAATTTAGACAAAAATTGACCCTTCCCACCTTTCCATTTCCTTTACATTTAATATAATCACCTGGATCTCTATAGTGAGGTTCCTCATGATCAATAGTTCCTGAAAAGATAGACTAGGAATCTGAATGCCCAAGGGGTCTTGGGTCTTCTCAAAGCCAATGTTATCCTCCAGGGGTGGATAAGAACAATGGCCTTAGACTCATCTCATCCTTGATTGCTAGGGTGAATGGTTTCCACCATTCTGATGGCCTTATGAACTGACTTGTCTAAGACTATAAGTCCTTACTCATGTGCCACTTCATGTGGTTATCAAACCCCGAATAGTGCTTCAGTGGTAAAGTCTGGCTGTACCTGCAGATTAAGTGGCATCTTGTCTTTAATTTGTGGCAGCTCTCATAACAAGTGTAGAAAGAAGCATTTATTCAAGAAGGTAGATGTGACATTTATGCTCTTTAAAGCATGCAAAAGATTGGAAATAAATACTCTTTTAAAAAAATTTCTCTTTGATCAGGAGCTTAAAGTTAGCTGACTACTAGAATCAGTCACTCTTATAAAGAATACATAGGAATGCTTGATTAATTTCCTATCTTTTATTACTCCATGTTTCATGAATGGCCTACGACCTAGATAATAAATTCAGTCACTTTTAGCTCTAAAAGATACACACATGTACACACATATGTGTTGTAGTGTGTTTCTCAACGTGTATTGTGGTTAAGATTTTTTATTATTATTAGCATTCTATTTGGTGTGAGAACCTTGAACTATGGCATCTTAACATTTCACTTATTTTACGAAAAATTTAACTTCAATGGAAAATCAAAGGTCCTGGCAATAGTCGATCACTTCTCCTGTTTTCATGCAGAGAATTTTTCTATACAAGTCCACTAGCACCATCACTAACAAAAACATCTAGTTTAAGGTATGCTGGTGATAATTATGTTATCCCAAATTTGGCAAAAAGGGAAAATTAATCAAAATAAATATAATTTTCTCTTCCAGCAAGGTCGATAATCTCATACGTGTCTATGGACATACTGTAGCTTAATTCTAAGAAACTTCAGTTTGTCTCACTGACAAACTTTTATTTTTTAAAAAATTATATATATATATATATATATATATATATATATATATCTCAAAGATGCAAATCTCAAGAGGACCTTGTGTAAGATCAATTCATTAGAGGAAGACAGGATTTGAAGGATAAAGATTTTGTAATTTCAAATTGTTCCCTCTGATTTTATTTGAGAACTTCCTGGAAATCACATAGACATGAGAAAAACACAAATAGGCCTTGGTAGGCAAGCAAGTAAGTTATTTTTCTCAAAGTTATGACAAAGAAATCCCTAACCAATTTAAGAAAGCAGAAAATAATTAATTGTTGCATAGCGTCATTTCTTTTTTTACTGATCATTTAAAAAATCAAGGAATGCAAAGCTCTGTCCACCCTAATGATTAAAGGGAGATTGAGAGGATACAATAAAAAAATGAAACTAGACTGTTGTCTATCACCACACACCAAAAATAACTCAAAATTGATTAAGGACTTGAATATAATGCCTAAAACAATAAAATGCATAGAAGAAAACATAAGAACTAAACTCAAGGACCTTGGACTTCAAGAGGATTTTATGACTTTGACCTCAAAAGCAAGGAAAGTAAAAACTAAAATAAATGAATGGAACTACATCAAACTAAAAAACTTCTGCTCAGCAAAAGAAATCATCAACAAGGTAAAGAGACAACCATCTGAATAGGAAAATATATTTGCAAGCAACACCTCTGATAAGGGCCTAATATCCAAAATATACAAAGAACTCACACAACTCAATAACAAAAAAACAAATGATCCAATCAAAAAATTGGCAGAGGACCTGAACAGACACTTCTCCCTAGAGGACATACAAATGGCCAACAAATATTTGAAAAGACGTTCAACATCACTAGCTATTAGGGAAATGCAAATCAAAACTACAATGAGATACCATCTCGCACCTGTTAGAATAGCTATAATCAACAAGATAAGTAATAACAAATGTTGGAGAAGATGTGGAGAAAAAGGAACCCTCATACACCGCTGGTGGGACTGCGAATTGGTACGGCCACTATGGAAAACTGTATGGAGGTTCCTCAAAAAACTAAGAATTGATTTACCATATGATCCAGCAATCCTTCTACTGGGTATTTATCCCAAAGACTTGAAAACCCATATCCGAAAAGATATTTACACACCGATGTTCATAGCAGCACTGTTCACAGTGGCCAGGACATGGAAGCAACCGAAGTGTCCTATGATAGATAATTGGCTAAAGAAGCTGTGGTACATATATACAATAGAATATTACTCAGCCATGAGAAGAGATGAAATACTGCCATTTGTGACAACATGGACGGACCTCGAGAAAATCATGCTAAGCGAAATAAGCCAGACAGAAAAAGTTGAAAATCACATGATATCACTTATATGTGGGATATAAACCTAAAAGCAACAAATGAACAGGACAAACAAACAGAAACCCAAGGACATGAACTATAGGCTAGTGGTTTACCTGAGGGTAGGGGATGGGGGAGAAGAGGGGAGGCAAGGGGGTCAAATATAGGGGTTAGGGGGAGGGTGAAGTGGGTAAAGGCCATCAAATATATGGCAGCTAAAGGCACTGGACTTTGGGTGGTAAACACACGATAGGATATACAGATGTCAAATTATAATATACACCTGAAAATTATATAATTGTATTAACTAATGTTACCCCAATAAACAAACAAACAAAAAACCCCACATCTTTTAGCTATCAATTTCCTAAGTTAATTCAAATGGGATAAAAAATTTCAAGTGGCTTTCTGAACTATGGACTTTACTCAGTGCAATTACATAGTTCTGTAAACTCTACTGATTGCTGGAGAGACAATATTAAATAGTGTTGAGAGTACTCTGGACTCTCAGACTATTTGAGTTTGAATCCTACCTCTTGTGCTTGCTGTGTGACCTTGAACAACTAACTTAACCTCTCTGAGTCTTAACTACCTTATCTGTAAAGTGAGGATTAAAACAGTAATTACCTCAAGGATTGTTATGAGTATTAAATGAGTCGATGTGAATAACACGCTAAGAACAGTGCTGTTGCATAGTGAATACTGTATTATTATATACCAATACTAATGCTAAATTTCACTGAATTTGTCAAAAATTGCTATACCTGTGTCTATGTAAAACACTGGAAAATGAAAACGTTTATTAATAATTACTTTGTTTCAAGATGATGGTTACTGATATCCTTAAGTATACAAAATTTGGTGAAATTTAACAGTTTTTTCGAAATTGTGGAATAAACATATAAACAGAACAAGACATTAAATATAAAATGTTGAATTTAAATAGAAATTTCATTCACATTATTAAAATGGTTAAAATTTTTAAAAAGGAAGATACAGAGTCAGGAAATAGATTCCATATCAGGAATGAGGGTTAGGAGGACATTTCCAAGATGGCAGTGAGGGAAACTCCAAGACAGTTGAATGCAGTGTCTCTCAAACTTTATCATGCAGAGAAACCACCCAGGATCTTTTTAAAGCGCATTCTGATTTAGTAAGTCTGTGTAGGGCCTAAGAGTCGGAATTTTTAACAAGCTCTCCACATGGTGCTGATGCTGCTGGTTCAGGGACTACACTTTGCATAGCTCGGTGTAGAGAACAGTCCAAATTGTAACAAGAAGGCAGCACAGAGAAAGAATGAGAGAAATTCACTCGCTTCTAGGGATAACTGAGGATGAATTAGAGTTAGGCAACAATAGTATAATACAGGAGGGAGAGGATGGAAGAGAGAAAAAATTAATCTTTAAAATAAATACAAATCAAGGGAAAACACAGGCTGGAGCGAGGGCAGTGTCCCTAGTAAACACCTGAGGAGGAATGCAGGACTATCTTAACGGAAACAAATTCGGGGCTTTGGGGTAACCAGAGCAGCCCCAGCAGATGCTCGAGATGGGGTGGGGCTCAGCCCTCGGGGAGAAGCAGATAAGGTAGATGGAGAATGAACCTTCCTCGCGTGGGCAGGGGTAGTGGGCGGAGCCTCGGCCGGCCGCCGCTCCAGGTGTTAGGGGGCGGGGTGTGGGCGGAGCATTGTCCCTAAATTGGCGCTCTCCGGGCGGAGCAGGGATTCGCATTGGTGGCTCTTGAACCCGGAAGCAGTCGGCGGCGCTCGGAAGCATCGGCGGGACGAGGGATTCCGCGGGCTCCACTGCTGCAGAATGGTCGGCGGCGGCGGGAAGCGCAGGCCTGGCGGGCAGGGGCAGCAGGTACTGCCGCAGAGGTTGTGCGGGCTCCGCAGGCACTTTGGGTCATGGTCACGGCACCAAGGCGCAGCACATCGCATTTATCCAGTAATCACTGAGCGCGTGCTGTGTGCCTGTGAACGGCGGGCTGCCCCAGGACCCTGCTCAGGGCCGCTGCTTTTCAGAGCTCTGCGGGGGTTTGGACAGGGGAAGGAGCGACCTGGCATCATCTGCCCTTCTCCTGGCGCAGTTCCTGGGGAAGCAGATTAAGACAACCAACGATTCATTCATTGAACCAGCCAAATTGATTGGAAACCGAGTACAAGCCAGGCGCTGTGCGGGGCGCCTTGGATTCAAGATGAATCCTGCCGCCCCTGCCCCTCTTGGGGCTCCCATCCTAGGGAGACAGGGCACAAGTGAATATACGTGTTACTGTCACTTTTTTGTTTGGGATTGTAACACTAATGTGTAGGAAGTGCTGTGGAAACATTGAAGGAAGAGTTAACGAGTCCCTGGGTGCTGTTAAGGAAGTCTTTTAGGACTACTCGCGTTTGAAAGGGCTCTTGAAGGCAATGAAGAGAAGGGGTACGAAATAAGTGTAGAGGATGTTTGGGCACAGCGGAAAGTTTGGCTTGGCTGGAGCCTGAGAGATCGGAAAGTAAGAGCAATTGGTCGTAAAGGCACTAATGAAGGAGGGGAACATAAAATATGTGCATTTTCTCATACTTTTAAAACGATTTCAGAAGTTCTGTAACCACTGCAGTAGCAATAAAGAGAGTTAAGAAAGAAGTGTCATTGTGTTAGTTTTAGAAAAATTGCTCTGGCCATATTACAGCTGGATCGGGTGAGACAGTGTTAGAGGCCTAATTAACTATTAGAAGGCCATGGTTCAGGGCATTCATTATAGTGGGTCATGCTTTCTAGAAAGACAAAGAGTGAAGTATACGTGCAGCCTCTGAAGGGAACAGCTGCACCAAAGTCTGGTTATTGGGGATCTGGAGATGCTGAACTGGTGTATGATGTATGTATGGTAGAGGTGAAAAAATCTCAATCACCCTTTGGTGCAGTGAACCTCTTTGACATAATGATAATGTTGAAAACAAAATATCAAAAATGAGATGAGTCTATAGAGACTATAGCTAGCAATAGCAGTCAGCATTATGTTCTAGGACTGTTCTCTGTATTTTTATAAATAACTTATAACAACTCTATGATATAGGTAGCCCTTTTGGTAGATGAGAAAATAAGGCACAGAGAGGTTAAATAACTTGCCCAAGGTGACAAAGCTGGAAATTGGAAGTCAGAGTCAATCCATGACGCAAAATGGGCTTTCGGCAAGATAGATTGAAGCTTTTCTTCCCACCCTCTTACTTCTGAGCCAGTCTTTGAAAATCTGACCAAAAATGGTTGAAAAAACAAGAAAGGATAAGGCAGAACTTGTATGTTCCAGCTGTTCTATATTTGTAGCTGTTGAAACAGCATGAAGTGGTGAATCTGTGGTCAGGAGCCAGCCCACCTGGGCTTAAATAAAGCCTGTCCTTTCACTTTCTAGGTTGAGCCCTAGAGGAATTTACTCCAGTTTCCTCATCTGTAAAATGTGGATAATAGTATTTAGATCATAAGATTAAATGAATTAATCCATAGAAAGTGCTTAGAACAGTGCCCTGGCACATAGTAAGTGCATAATTACTTTTTATTACATATCGTTTTTTACTATTATCTTGATTACTGTTACCATTTGCTCTTAGCATTCATTTTCGGATCTATATTTCAAAAGTCTTTTTGTTAAAATTGATTTTTTTATGACCTCAGACACAGCATAATCCTTGTCATAATAAACTGTTGTCATTGGCCAATGCATGGTCTTCTTTTACCTTATTTATTAATAATATAACAAACGCCTGTGAACCTACTGCCCGAGACTAGGACTGAAATACTGACAACCTTACATCTACACAGTTCCTCTCTTTATCTGCCTAACTTCCTATCACCCACATTCAGTGTAGCTACCATCCTGAATTTTTTCTCTTGCCTTCTATAGCTTTATCACCTATGAGTGTATGCCTAAACAATATTTATTTGTTGTTATGAATTCCATAAAAAGGTTATCTGCTGCATATATAATCTCCAAGGACTTTTTTCTTCATTTAACATTCTGTTATGAAGACTGATCCATATTGTGTGTAGCTGTATTTCATTTTGACTCAATGTAATATTCTGTTTTGAAGGCCTGCGATTGTTCTCCTGTGAGTAGACGTTTTCATTTATTGTCTTCTGCTCTTAGAATATCCTTCTGCTATCAAGAATATCCTTTTGTCATCTGATTCATAAATTTTGTAGACTTTGAATACTACCCAATATAATATCAATAAACTTGAGCCTACTGGGAAAATGGAAGAATATGGATATGAGAAACATCTGGCTTAGAATTTTTCAACCATAGCACCATGGACATTTGGGGCCAGATAAGTGTTTGTTTAAAGGGCTTATCCTGTGCTTTGCGGATATTGACCAGCCACCCTAGCCTCTTCCTCACTAAATGCATTAATACCCACCCCCCAAATTTGTAACAACCAAAAAGCTCTCCAGACATTACTAAACATATTCCCCTGGGGGCAAAATCAGTCCTAGTTGAGAAGCACTGATGTAGATAGGAAGAATAAGAAGGAAGGAAGGAGGAACAATACAAAAGAAAGGTTTCTAGAAAGAAACAGATTGCTACTTAAACTAAAGGTTAAGTAATCTCCAACTAAACATTTTATCTTTATAGAAATTTATCAAATATCTAATATACATTATAAAACCTGGCATACTTACGTAATGAACCGATATTGCAGAGATGTTGGAGGTAAGTTTTATAACCTAGTCCTGGCATTAAAGGGCCTTACCTGAAATAATTGTAACTGGTGACTTCCCTTGTATCGTTATTTCTGATAGTTTGCATCTGGTGTGCTTACTGAATCTTAAAAGGCTTAATGACATCTTGTTTACCACGAGAAAGCAAAACCTGCCTTTTCTTTATTCCTCTTTCCTGCTCTTTACTTTTTCCTTTGTTGTTGTTGTTTTCTGTGTTTTCATTATTTAGAGAAATACATCTGAAGACTTGCTGTGTTGGTCCCTCTTGACCACCATATATTTATAAACTGTTCTTTCCTTTTCTCTTCGCCCAAAAGAACCCCCATATTTTACTCAGAAATACCGTTTTAAGTTTTAAAGAAAACACATGTATCTCATAGAGTTGGGTGAATAAAAATAAGCAATATTATTATGAAAGGAAAGTTATTGAAATGACTTTTGGAGAAACAACATTCTGTATGCCAATTTCCAGTGTGAAAAAACCGTTGATGTGAAGAAGAGTAAATCCTGTGAAGCTGATGTCTCCAGTGAACTTCGAAAAGAAGTGGAAAATCATTATAAGCTTTCTCTGCCTGAGGATTTCTATCACTTTTGGAAATTCTGTGAAGAACTTGATCCTGAAAAGCCAGCTGGTGAGTTCCTTCAGAATCATTCCCGTTTCTACCAATGGAAAAGACAGTAGGAAACTGGACCAAGGAGCTAAACATTTCATAGAAAAGGAACCTTTCAAACATGTTTCTAACAAGAGAAATATTAAAATAATGCTATAATAATTTGTCACTATTGCCTGTTATCCAGGCAAAGGGAAATAATTTCAGGACATGCTTTGATGAGGGTTTTGAAGGAAAACAAGTACTTCGATATATAGCAGTAGTTTTTAATGACAGCAGTTCTGTTTCTAGGAACTTGTCTTATGGAGTAGGTGAACCAAAAGTTATGTTCAATGATATTTACTGAAACAAAAAATGAGAAATGGCTTAAATACCCATCAGTATTACATCTATGCCATGAATATGTGTAATTTTAAATGAATGAGTTAGATTTTTTAGGCAATGATAAAGTATCGTGCAGGAAAGATTTTAAGTGAAAAAGAGTATATAGAGTATGTTACCATTAGTATTAAAAAAAGGGGGGAAAGGATGCACACATCCCTATATACTTTCTATGTGTGTATACTATTTCTGAAATGATACACACAAAACTGATTATGGTTGTGATGGAGTTTTCACTGTTACCATTTTGTACTATTTAAATATTTCAGCATGAGATTGGTGGGGAGAAGCACTCTTGTATACTATTGATGGAGATATATATTGGTAGAGAACTCTGAATTTTGGCAGTGTGTCAGAATACTTAAACTGTGTAGCAACTTCTCTAAAAATATCCATGGCTGTGTACAAGTATTAGCAAAGATGTTCACTGAAGCATTGTTTAGAAGAGTTAAACAGTAGATGTCTATCAGTACTGGAATATGTATCTATAATGGAATATTATGCAGGCATTTAAAATTATGTAAGAAAATTTAATAACGGAAAAATATTCAGAAAATTTAAAACAGCATGGTCTCTCTTTAAAATATATGTGTTTACAACTGTTCATAGAAGGGGGAAATGTTATTACTGTATACCAGACTATTTACCTTGGTATCAGTGGCCAGTGAGATGGGTGGTTTCAGTTTTTATATTACTTTAAAAATTTGTGTGTGCTATCCTAAGCTCCAGCTAAGATGAACCATTTTCTCCTTCCAAAGAAACTGGCTGCTATTCCCGTCGTTACGTCTTCCAAGAATTTTCTTTCTTTCTCCATCCCACATCCTATATATCCAAAGTCTGCCTGGAGTGCTTACTTCCTTCTTCCAGAAGCAATGAGGACCCATCTAATGTTGTAAAAGTGTACATTTGAACAGACTTCATGACTCTAGTTTTATTTTTCACTCTTCCTCTGTGATCTGTGAATGGAGAAAGGAGGAATCATCCAGTATTAGAGTTGGCCAAATAGATTGTCAAGGAGGCAAAGGAATCCCACAGTGATAATTAGCTGAGGTAGAGGGAAGGGGAAGGAAATGTTTTCATTAATACATTTTTAATTAATTTATTTACCTTCCTTAATGCACACTCATTTGTTATCTATCTGTCTCTCCCCTCATCCGGGTGTGCTACAAGAATTTTATAGGCTCACAACTGCATAGTAATAAGACAGAGTAAGTGTTTTGGGGCTTTAATATGACATATGAATACAAAAGTCTTACTTTGGCCTAACTGAGAAACAGCAGGAACATTTGAAATGTAATCAGTGGTAAATTTAAGAGGAGATCCTGAATGTAAGTGCCACATTTTCATTGCTCTAATTTTTTCCCCTCGAGTATTTATAACTCACATTCACATGTAACTAAAGATTTATTTTATTTTACTTTAGACAGTTGTTTAAGACAATTGCTTAGAAATAGTTTACTAATGAAACTATTTTTTTTTTCAGTTGACAATCCATTATGTCCTATCTGCCTCCAGAAATTTATGGTCTAAGCAAACTTATTTAATTTACAGATTCACTTTTTGCAAGCCTTGGACTTCGATTAGTGGGTCCTTATGATATCCTTGCTGGAAAACATAAAATGAAAAAAAACCCAGCAAGCGTGAATTTTAATCTTCACTGGAGATTCTACTATGATCCTCCTGAGTTCCAGACAATTATTATTGGAGATAATAAAACTCAATTGCACATGGGGTATTTCAGGTAAAGGATCTTTTCCTCTCCTCTAAAATATAGTTACTATCTTTCTAATGAGTATCAATAGACATTCACTGGTCTCACCCAAGGTGAAGGGCATGCTTTCCCCTTATGGTGATGCATGAGCCACCCATTGTTCTGTGGTTGCCATTCTAACCTACCCAAGGATGGATGAATCCTAGGATTAATTAACCTCACTGGTTTTACCTTCATGGTTATAAACCTTTTTTGGGTTTTGTTTTCTTTTGGGTGCGAAAGAGCTCTTTTAGCCCAAGAAAGATAATTTAGTGTAGCTGCTATGACTTAAATTAGCCATCTGCTTCCAAGGGATGTGGAATCAACCTGTAATTAAGAATGTGCTTTGGAGTCCAACTGTGCTTTGGAGTCTACTATTTATTATCTCGGTGATCCTGTTCTAGTCAGTAGTGACTGTGAATTTCTATGACTGTTTCCTCTCTTGTAAAAATGAGGATAACAATTGTACATACCTAATAGCAATATTAAGGGGATTAGATGGATATATGCAAGATACTGAGAATGTTAAGTAGAAGTAGGTTGAGGAGGAAAATACTTCATGCACTTGTACCAGTAAAGCTGTTAGTTAAAGGGAAGGTGAACTGTAAGATAATAGACTAGAGGGAGTGGAATAAGCATGCCCAAGGAGAGGTTGTAGTACGGTAGAAGGCACACAGTGCTGGGCATTGGGTTAGTTACATGGATTCTGCTTCTGTCTTCACCATTAACTTACTAGGACCTTGGCTGAGTCACTTCATCTCTGTGTATTGGTTCCCTCAATTGTACAAAAAAGATTTACATATATGAATCATATCCTTTTACCTCTAATGTTTTATGATCTGGTCAGTCCTATTTCTGTTTTTCCACCTTTTTAATTTTTTTCACAGACTGTAAAACTGGGGTTGAGAAGATGACATATCATCTTCTCTACTTCTCTACTTCTTTTGATAGGCCTATTACCCTTTGTATTTAGGTATAAAAGGAACTAAGCCCTAAGAATCTTAATTTTAGGTTTTGTTATATAAATAGGATTTGTCGTAATATTTCTAAGAAATTTAGAACTTAAACCTGGCTCATTCCAATTTCAAAAAATGCAGATACAAATTGTCGTCTATAGACCTAAAATTCTACTTGCCTAATAGTATAAATTATGGGCAGCTAAAATTTTAATATCTTTTACTTAAACAGGGATTCTCCTGATGAACTTCCTGTGTACGTTGGTACAAATGAAGCAAATAAAAACTGTATAATCGTTCAAAATGGAGATAATGTGTTTGCTGCAGTCAGGTAAGAAAATATTTTATTTCAATCCCTTTTCTATTTATAATATTTGTTTATAATTTTTGTGCTATAAGAGAACTTAAGGTAACCTAAAAATTTTAGATTTCTAGAAATCATTTCTGACTTTTGCAGAGTCCTAGCCATACTTCTTTACTGTTCATCAAAAAAATATACCTCTTATATAACTATGTATTTTATTTAATGAAATATTACTTAACCTTGACCTCAGTTGTCCCATGGCAAAATCAAAAGATTTTTTAGACATCTTATTTTAAACGCCATCATTGTAATAACCCACTGTATCTAATTCAAAAAGAAAGATTTAATAGAGTAAAGCAGGTGCTCATAACATTCTTAGAAGGGCTAATGGAGCAGCCCGAGCCTCCAGGAATGACAGTTGTGTGGCAGAACTGGCTCACCAATAGTTTGTCTCTGCCACCATCAGGAAACTGGAAAATCAAGAACTGCTGCCACAACGTGTGGCTTCAGGGCCACATTGTCTTTGATGTAACTTGTGCCAGTAACATGGATGCCCTGCCTTCTTCCTCTCCACCCCCACGAAACTAAGGACCAGGTGCTGAGATCTCAGCTGCAGCTGCTATGTAACAGTCAGATGCCTCAACGACTGTGCTCACTGGTGGACACAGCAGAAGCACAGCCTTCACTTGGTATCTCTTCTACCTTTCTAAGTTGCATCTGCAGAAGAACTGAACAGATACTTTTCCAAAGAGGAAATACAAATGGCTAACAGACATATGAAAAGATGCTCAGGGTCACTAATCATCAGAGAAATGCAAATTAAAAGCACAATGAGATAGATATCACCTCACACCTGTCAGAATGACTATTATCAATAAATAAAAAAACAGCAAGTGTTGGCGAGGATGCAGAGAAAAGGAACCCTCATACATTGTTGGCGGGATTGCAAATTGGTGCAGCCACTATGGAAAACAGTATGGAGGTGTCTCAAAAAATTAAAAATGGATATGTCTTTTGACAGTTGCACTTCTGGGTATTTATCCAAAGAAAATCAAAACAATAATTCGTAAAGATCAGCGCACTCCAGTATTCATGGCAGCACAATTTACAATAGCCAAGATATGGAAGCAACCCAAATGCCCATCAACAGGTGATTGGATAAAGAAATTATGGTTCATATATACAATGGAATATTACTCAGCCATTAAAAAAAAAATGAAATCCTACCATTTGCAACAACACGAATGGACCTAGAGGTTATTATACTGAGTGAAATAAGTCAGACAGAGAAAGGTAAATATCATATGATTTCACATATATGTGGAATCTGAGGAACAAAAAGAACAAACCAATCAAAAACAGACTCACAAATATAGTGGATAATTTGGTGACAAACAGAGGGGAGGGGTTTGTGGGGGCTGGGAGAATAGGGTGAAGGATTAAAATACAAATTAGTAGGTGACAGTTGGGTACGAGGATGGGGAGCCATGGCAGAGGGAATGCAGTTAGCATTAATATAATGGCTAAGTGGAGGGCCAAAGGAGGGAGGGAGCAATTGGGGGATTCGTTTTTTGAACAGTAGACGTCTAAACAATGTACTGTATACTTGAAACCAAATTAAATAATTTATTTAAAAAAAATCACTTGTCTATATAACAATAATCCTAGAACACACACACACACACACACAATCACTTGTCTATATAACAATAATGCTAGAACACACACACACACACATACACAGTTGCATCTGCTTGAGAGAAGCTAGATCCCTTATGGAGTCCGAGCAGAAAAATAGTATGGAAAATGCATTAATCTCTCATGTGGAAGGGGCATGGAGTGGAGCTAAGTGAACCTGTCCACAGCGTACTAGCCACACATAATTGGAAGCCATTTGTCAGCAGCTATGCAGTTTAATAAAATGAAAAATGCATTCTTTATCATTTTAAATACAGTAAGTAGATCATGTTTTATGGGACCTCTTCTAATACCCTACTTTAAAAAAGACTTTTATTTCCTGTTATTTAATTTTTGCAAATTTGCATTAACAATTCAAACTAAATCAATCTAGGGTACCCCCTAGACTGCTATGTATATACTGATATATTTATAGGGCAGCTCATTACAGATATCCAAAAAAGGCTCTTTCTCTTCTGACGGCTCTGAGTTTTCTAAAATGTTGCTTGTCTCTGTTAAATAGCCCTTAAGAGTATCTCTTATAATTTATATAGAACTTATAATCGATATAGTTCTTTTAAGCCCTTCAGATTTGTTGTTCTGTTGAAATTTGTGCCATCTTTATTATAAACTGTAGATCGTTACTTGCTTATTGTCTATCTCTTGTACTAACATGTAAGTTCCATGGAGGCAGAGGCTTTCTCATGTACAGTATCTGCCCCATAGTAGATGTTCCATAAATTTCTTCATTCTACAAATACTTTGGCATGCAAAAACACCTAATTTTTCATTAGTCTTATTAAAAATCTTATTCAAAAAGAAAGTTTTAGTGGTTATCTAAAATAATCCAAGATTGTTTTGGTATTTTTTTAGCTTATTGGAGGACACAGAACAGAAAAAGAAAAAAAAATGATGATAAATTTATAATTTAGGTGAAGACCAGCAAGTAAGTACTTAAGTACCTATTTCACTCAGATGTTTTCTACCTCCAGTAATTTTTCTCAAACATAGAGGTGAAAAGATTATAATACTTTTCAAGTATGACAACTGTTTTAGTTTGAGACTTTTCATTACTTAAAAAGCTGCTCAGAATTCTTAATTTAGTTTATTTCTGTATCAGCCTGAGTAAAGTCTTTTAAGGCAGACCATTTGTCATAAACTAATTATTTTTATATCTAGGGAAACTAATAGTTTGCTGTGTGCAAGGCTGAATAGTAGTCAAAGAAATATAAATTCAGCCAGTGAAGATTATTAAAGATTAAAGAATGGTAATGCCCAATTAGGTTAGGGTATAAAAAACTTTACTGATCTGTTAATTGGTAAAACCTCTATAGAGAGCAGTTTGAAAAATATTTAAACAACCTTATTACAAAATTTCATGACAGATAATTAACATTGCTAGGTACTGTGCTAAGTGAACATTTTTACCCGTAAGTCAGCAATTCCATTTCCAGCTATTTATCTAAAGATATTTTGGACAGATACACAAATATGTATGTCTGCTACAGTTTGTTAAAAATGAAAAAGTGGAAACAACATATCCAACAATAGAAAAACTTATATAAATAAATAATATAATGTCCATACACTATAATGCCAGGATACTGATTTGTTGATTTGGAAAGATATTTGATATATGAAGTGGGTAAATGATAGAATAGTATAGAATGATTCTATTTTCTTATCGTCTAGTACACATAGAAAAAAATTCTAAATGACCTAGTTTTAACTTTAGACAACAAAATTAGTGAATTTTTCCCTGTTCTGTTCTTTTTTATTTTTATTCAAATAACTTTAGCAATACTTTTGACCTCACAGACTTCCTAAAAGGATCTCGTAAAAAGACCCAATGGTCAGTCTACGGACTATTTTTGCTAACTGCTATTTAGTTAATGGTTTTAAACATGACTTCATATCATAACCTCTTGGGTTACCGGTTTAAAGTATTTGATCACGAACTCTATAGGTCCTACTTCTAGAGATTTCACTTTTAATACATCTACAATAGGAGTCAGGAATATTTTTTAAAATACACATTCCAGATATGTCTAAATGTAACACAAAATTATACTTCTCTAATTTTGATACTAAAAATTTTAAAATCCATTTACCCTACATTTCATGAATGCTTACTTTGTGCAGGGCCCAAAAATTATTTAAGCAGATTTGGTACTTATTAAAGGAATAAATGCTTTTTGTTTTATCCAATATATGAGATCTTGAGTGAACCTGTTAAATAATTTTTTTCTCTTGTCTGCTGCCACAACTTTCTCTGCCACTCTACTTCACTGTACTGAGAAATGTGGATTTATTGCCATAAGCAGTGATTTTTCAAATACTAGCTCAAGGTAAAGTACTTTTAACTAGTAACCCAGGAGGTTTTTTAAAATTTAATTTTTATTTTTTTCCAGGAGGTTCTGAAATATAGTAAGGTTTAAAACCATTAACTAAACAGCAATTATCAAAGAATGGTGTGCGGACTCTTATGAGTCCCTGACACCCTTTTTAGGAGGCCTGTGAGGTCAAACTATTCATGATACTATGTCATTTTTGCCCCACTGGCTGAAAGGTAACAAGTGGTGGGTAATACTGTTGGTGCCCTGACAGGAATCAAGGCAGTGGCACCAAATTAGCAGTCATTGTATTATTGTATTATTCATGGCAGTAATATAATACAAGTGTCATTTAAGAATGTCAGTGATCTTTTTGACATGCTGTGTGATGAAATGGGATGGGCGTAGAAGGCACTTCTGCATACCCACGTATTGGTTTGTTGCAAGGAAAAGGCTCTTGAGTGATGAGTTGAACTTGAGTGGTTATCTGAAATAATCACTCTTGAGTGATTGACAAACTCCAGTTATTCAGACATGAGTATTTGGCAGACATTTTCTCAAATGAATCAAAGAAAACAATTGACTGTATTTGTTGCCAGTGATTAAAATTCAAGGGTTCAAAAACAAAAATTAGAATTGGGGAAACATAACCACCATTGTGAGCTTGATAGCTTCTCACTACCTAAAGACTTTTCTAATGAGACTGGTGGTAATATTAATGAAAGTGTTTTTTTCATATTGTGATATATTGGAGTGAAGATGGTACAAAGAAAAGTTTAGTATTTGGAAGGGCTGCATACCTTATTGAACGAATATGTTCCAAATGACCATTGCAGGTGACATTCAAAGTTCAAGGTATCCCAATGGATTGTAATGTAAGAGTACAGAATGTTTATGGTTATTATTTCAGTTTGTATCTTCAATCATCAGAAAGCAAATCAGAGAGTAAGTTTGAAGCTGAGAGACAAAAACTTAATACTGGTACCAAGATAATAATAATAATACTTGTAGAAGACAGCTATTAGGTGCCTTAAATAATGGTGAAAATCTTCATAGAGACACCCTAGGCCATGCTGGATGCATAAGTACTTATCGGAAAGAATGCGAAGAACGGTGTTCTAGGCAGGGGAGCAGTGTATGCATGGAAATATGAAATCAAGTGGCAGAACATTCGAAGGCCATGCCAGAGAGGTTGAGCCTATAAAGATTGATTTACTTAGACTTGCCATCAGTTTGCTTTTTATGATTCATATATTTTCTTGATACACAATTGTATGTGACTGAAGGTAACATTTAGTGTAAGTTATGTGTGCTGTAATCAAAAAGCAATGATTTGGTGGTCTTGGTTTCTCTAGCACTTTACCCTTACTAGCTCTGTGAACTTGGGTAAACTGATTATTCTCTCTGCCTCAGTTTCCTGATATGTAAAATGGGGATAAGAATAGCACCCACTCTAAATGTTCTAAGCTGTTTACAGTGCCCAGCCCAAAGCAAATTATCAAATATTAGTAGTGAATAAAAGTGTATTTCCTCCCGGGAGTCTTGCAGTGGCTACCGAGGAAAGGGGTTGGCTGTATCCCCACTGATGCTTCTTCCAGCTCTTCATTTTATTCATGATTTGCTTTGCTGGGGAAGATTTTAACCTCCTTATGGTAAAAACATAAAATTATTTGTGTAACTGGCATTGGTATGCTTTACTATTCATATACTTTTAAAAATAGTTTTGGATTGTGCTTTTGAATAAACTTGTAGTTTTAATTTCCTTTTACATTTTCCAAATTCATCTTAAAACAAATGTGAAGGTAACATTTTTTTTCTATTCCCTATGCTGTGTATGATTTCCCATGACATATTCGTTTTATAACTGGAACTTAGAACGTCTTATTCCCCTTCAGAAGGTAATATTTTAAAAGAACGGCTGATCTTAAGTATTGTAATAGTGTAATAGCTCTTTAAAAATAAAACATCCTTTTTGTGTCTACATACTGTTTTTTTCTCTTATGCCAGGCTTCTCCAAAGCAGTATACCATATCTTAATATCATTTAATTAATTTAAAACTTGGCTTAATCTCAGCTTTTAAAATATCCCTTATATCTTTATTGTAGGCATTAAGATATAATACAAATTTGACTCATGTTTGCTGTTCTGCAGCTGAAAGCTTTTTATTAATATTACCTTTCTCTTGTTTGAAAAAATCTATTAGGGATTATAAGAAAACTGTTGTAATTATTCTATAGTCTTTTTCTTATATGGCATTTGATATATATTTTTTTTAACTTAGCTCCCTTCACTTACCAAGGTCTGTGTACTTAGTATAACAAGGGTTTTTGCTTCTTTTTCAGATTATTTTTGGAGAAAAAACTTAAAGAAGTAACAGATAAAAAGAAAACTAGTTTCTTGAAAAACATAGATGAAAAACTCACAGAAGCAGCCAGAGAACTGGGTTATTCACTGGAGCAGAGAACCATGAAGATGAAACAGAGAGATAAGAAAGTATGATTTACATCTTAATCACTATTTTGCTATTTAATAGGGTTTTTTCCTCTTGACTCCTTCCCCCTGCACTTATCCTTCTCGTCTCCTGCCCCATCCCAAGGAAGGCTAAACGCCACCCTCAGGGGCTCCCTACAGGGCTGTCCAGTACCTGGATTGCCAGAAGGATGGCACTGGAGCAGGGCTTGAGTGGCTTTGTAGATTGTTAGATAGGCCAAGTCATGTGACATATCACTGCTGTGGTTGTATAACTCATGCCAGTATTTCCGATTCTTTTAATCTTGTTTTACTGGTTACTCATTTTATGGAACTGAGTGAAAGCAGCTTTGTACATAATGTTTACTTAAATTTCTTTTTTTAATGGCTGAGATCTGTTGATTTAGTGTAAGGTATTCTTTGGGAGGGGGAATTTTATAAAGATAAACTGTAGAGTGCTTTAGTTAAGGCCCTCAAAGGTGGTTCCCTTTTGAGAAACTGTGTATTGAGTTGTTAATTTCCTCCAGTAAATGTGGGTCTAAGCAGTCCTCATGTTTTTCTTATTGATTCCATCAGCTTTCCTTTTATATCTCTTCTAATGCCTGGACTGTATGGAGTGTTTTGTAAACAGCAAATACTTTTAGGTTTTGGAACCTTTTGGTTTTTCACTTATAAATTTCAGAGTAAATTAACAGACAAGCTAGAATTCTGCTTTGGGGTAAGTGAGAATTCCGCAGAAGTTTGTTCTTTAAACCTTTGGGGAGGAAGGACGTTTGCCACTGTGGAATGAGAGTAGCCATTCCTCTAGCCTCTCACCATTGCCTCCTGTGGTTGATTGATCTGAACATTCTAGGTCAAATGAAGTACTAGTTATTTCTGAATAAACTAGTACTGGTGACTAAGTACTTCAGCATACTTAGTTATTGAAAATCCTGCTTCAGTTCCTTTTTTGATCCTGACTCAACTTCAGGGTGATGTTCTGATAAAGTATAGTCACTAAATTGCAGTGTTAACTGTTCTCTTAGTCTTAAAGACCAGAAATAGTTTGTAAAATTGTACATTCGAATGAAACTCATTGCAATATGGCATTTTAAAATTACTTCAAGATTTTATGTTGCCATTTTACCTTTCTAGTTTTCATAAGGAGCCTCTTCTACCCTATGAATAGGAAGGGTACCATTTTACACTTCCTTATTTGTCTTAAAGATTAAGCTTCTATGTGCAGAATAGCTAGCTGTTAGCAAAGTCTTTGACCAGAGCCCTGTTTTATTTATTTTTTTTTACCATCAACTATCATTTATTTCAGATGAAATTTCCTTAATTCTTCCCCATACCTATAAATAAGCTGTCATTGGGGTTTAAACTTCATTGGAATATTTCTCCTGGCCCCATCCCCTGTGAGTTTTGTTTTTAGTAGTCTTTTTATAAAATCGGCTAGTAAAAACAAAGTAAAAAAGAACTTATAAGACACCCATGATTTTATTCTCCCAAAGACAACACATTGGTGATTATGCTTTCAGATCCTTTTCTATGTATGTTTGTTCTCTATTGTTATTGTGAGATCTATATTTTTTTAGTCATGAAAAATTCAGTTCTAGTATATGTGACTTTGTCTTTATGTATAAAATTATTATCCATTCTAGTATAATAGAGCACTATATAATACACTAGAAATCAATGTTTTTATACTGATGATACTTTACTTACAGTGCTTTGGAATGCAAAGTCCTTATGCGTTACCTCATTTGACCCTTAAAACAAATTTGCAAAGTAGGAATTATCATCCTGTTTTACAGATGTGTCAGTTGAGGTTTAGAGCCTTTGTTCCTTGTCCAAAGTCGTTAAGTGAGACAGATCTGAGACCTAAATTCACATCTTCAATATTTAGCATTCTTTTCACCTCATCTTAATAAGTGGCTATATTCCACTTTATTTTTTTTATATTTATATTTCATTATTAAAAGTGAACTTTGATTTAATGGTATTGTAAAGTGAGGGTATATACCATTTCATCCACCTTTGATTCTAATGCCTTAGAATATCACCATCCTTGTACATGGTCTTCCTAAATTTGTAAATCCATTCTTCATAATAAAATTAGGATTCTTATGCTTTGCTAATAACTGAAACCTCTTTATAGATAATCTGTACAGTTAATCATCTGAAAAATATGAAAATACATACCCTGGTTTTTGTTGTGTGTCAGCTTAAGTGGGGGAAAACATGTCAGTATATACATCAGTTTTATCTTTCATTTCTAATACTGTTTTATAACCTTTTTTATACTTAAGTATATTATTGTTTCATATTGCTAAATGAGCGGCTGTAGAGCATTGTGCTTATGTTCAAAATTTAGATTATTTGCACACTTATCTAAATATTAGAAGAAATTCCTGGACATAGTATTGCCAGGTCTGAAGTAGTTTAATGTGATTGTACTTGTGTGTGCATGTTTGCTTGTTTTTAATTTTGGGGAGGTTTTTTTTGTTGTTTGTAAAACTGCCCAATATGAGTTATAGTTATACCAGCAATGTGTGAGTGCCTGTTTTCTACATTTCATTGCCAGTACTGGGTATTATCAGTCTTTTTAATACTTGTTTTAATTAGTTTTACTTAATTTTAATTCTTTAATTATAAAAGACATCAAATATTTTTCACTTATCTGTTAGTCATTTTTATTTCTTTTGTGAGCTATCTGAACTTTGCCTATTTTTCTTTCAGAGTTAGAATTAGTCTTTTTTTTTTTTTTTTTTTACCTGTTTTACTGTGGGTGTTACTATTTTAAGATTCCCTTATAGTTTAATGATATCTTTATTAATTTTATTGTTTATACATATTGCAAATATTTTTATCAATTTTTCTGAATTTTGTTCTTGATAGGTTTTATGTAATTAAATCTATAAGTCTTTTCTTTCTCTAATCCAAAATTTTATTTAAAATGTGCCTTTCTTATCTACTAATTTTATAATTTATTTTTACATTTAATCCTGAAATCCAACTGTAAGTGGCATAAATAGAATCTAAATATAACTTCATTTGTTTTTTTCCCAAATGATGAGCAATTGTCTATGAACATCTTTTGAATAATCTGGCTCTTCTGGTAGCTTAATAAAGGTAGTGAAAGCAAGATATTGAGAACGTAATAGTAAAATGAGATACAAAGACCTGGATGGAGAGGACTTTAATAGTTTATTTTGGGGGTTGGTTCCTCAGGAATATTCATTGGAGGAAGTGGAATATTTGAAGCAGATGTTAAGGAAAGACCTAAGAACAACATCACTAGTGTGAAAAAGAATAAAGACTGGAAGGGTTATGACGATGGTCGTGATTATGGCTGTTGTCTTTGAAGATTTTCACTTCATAAAAGTCACTAGTTATGTTATTTGCCTCCATAAAGGGCACTACAAAACTATACAGTGCCCTGCTCTTGGCAAGTTTGCACACAAGCCTGCATTTTCCAGGTAAAAATAGTGGGCCTGATTTTGGCAAGATCGATGAGAGGAATTATGTCCTACCACATCTTCCTGCTAGTCCTTCTATCTTCTCTTAGGCCCAGTTCCTTACTCTTTCTACCTAAAAAAAAATACTACTACTTAGACCTTAGAGGAAGCCGATGTTCTGGTTCGCCTCCTGCAGCGTGGTGCGCTGGTGTTCTTCTTTCACACGTCAGGATGCAGACCTCTCAGTGTCTGACACAGTAAAAGCCAGTTATTTCACTGTTTTAGAATTACTTACAGTGCTTGACTTTTAGGTAATTTTAAAGGATAGAAACATTAAAATTTTCCCTGGTGTACAAATTTACTGAAATGGCAGAAATGTTGAGGCTGTGTACATTGCTTTTGTTTTGTCTGTTTACCATGATAAAATTTTACGTTTCTCTTTAGGTTGTGACAAAAACCTTTCATGGTGCAGGCTTGGTTGTTCCAGTAGATAAAAATGATGTTGGGTACAGAGAGCTCCATGAAACAGACGGTAATATATTTCTTATGCAAACACGTGCATATGTGAATATGTGTTAATATATGTGAAGGAAGGTTTTTCTTATATTGAAAATTAGGTATCTACATATGCCTTTCGTGAGACAGTCACCAAACCTAGTGATAAAGGTTTTAGGGTCAGTCAGGCCTAAATTAAAAGTGGGTTTGTAGCTATTATAACCTTATGCAAATTATTTAACCTCACTAAACTTTCTTTTATCTGTAAAATGGTTAATAATGGTGAATACTATTTATAGGAGCATATGGTGTATAAGATTATGTAAAGTGCTTAGTGCAGTGCTTGCCTTATAGTGCTTAAAATATGGTATTTATAAAAGCTTAAGGAATTTTAACCTATGTTACTTTTTCTAAACTGTTTCAGAACCTTTGACATTAGGCACCATACAAAACATAATTATTGAAATAGTATGTTTTTATATATTCCTTTGTAAAATTTTTTTCATGTGTATATAAGACTACTTAGCATTCAGGAACCCAAGATCCTGTACTATTTCATCTAAGTATAAAAACACTTCGAAAATGGACTGTTCATACACAAAACCTAATTATTGCTATCTATGGTGAGAAAAGAATAAAATTACTTCTCAACTCCTTCTCCACCCCTTTATTCCCTCTTCCTTTGACTATCCCCATTGGCATTCCCTTATTTACCATCCTGTTCCAGGGAGGATAAAACTTAGAAGTCAGAATTAGCACTTCCTCAAGAAAGAATCAAGTATTTCTGCCCAGCATATATAATATTTGGCCATCCATTTTTTAAAACATAATCAACCCGCCTCGGCTGATTACATATGTAGGCCACATTCTATTTGTTGGACAGGCTGATCTGTCCCGCTGCCCCACATCTCCCTGCAGCCAGAGGTAGTCAGTCTTTAATGGGAAAGGCAGGTCGGCTCTAGCTGCTTACTGTTCAGTCTTCTGCTTATACTCTTCTGCATACCGGTCCATTCAAAGCTTTAACACGCAGAATAACTGTCTTGTTTGAGAAAGTTTGTTAGTCTCTCAAACTTCAGGGATGGTGGGTATTAAATTGCGCTTTGGAATAAATCTTGTTATTCTGTCCTGGTTGTGGTTCTAGGGTTTTATGTTGAAGACCATTTTTATCTTTGCTTTTTCCAACATTCTGTATATTAGATCCTTCTCTGGTTTAATTACTTTTGAGTGAGAAGTGGTAGCAAGACAAAGTTAAGGACCTAACATCATCCTGCGCCTGTCAGTGTTGTTTGCTGGAGGTATAACTGACAGGTTTGTTAATATGACATTCTTCAGCAATTCACAATATGATATTCATATTCCAAAGTTAAAAGCCCTATTATGTCTTTACCACCCCTCGATAGTCCTTTATATATATGAATCTTAATAATGTGGGACAGGGTAAAAAAGAGTGAATTTTGTCTATTTGGATTTTTTTAAAAATCCAACTCCTAATGTAGACTAGCCCAGGGGTGGGCTACATGTGATATGTTGCTATATTCTTTTTTTTTTTTCCCAACTATTTAAAACTGGAGAAACAGTCTTAGCTTAAGGGAAGTTAAAAAATGGGGTGGGCCAGATTTGGCCATTGTTTGCCAGTCTCTGAATTACCCTACTGGACATTGTTGAAAACTTAATAAAATCAAGATTCCAACTAGATCTGTTGTGAAATTGTCACACTTTGCCAATGCAAGAAATCACTTCAAGCCATTGTTATGCTTGAAGCTTAAGTAGAAAAATTGTAAAACTGCTGTTCGAAATTACAGTGCCAGCCATGTTACATCAGCTGTATGAAGAGTTCTATGAAGACACAAACCACCATATGGTCTTTTTACCTTGAAGATGGTTATAATCTTTTAATATCATTGATTCCTTTTAGCCAACCTCAAGAGAATTTGCAAGACAATTGTTGAGGCACCAAGTGATGAGGAGAGACTAAAAGCTTTCGCTCCCATTCAGGAAATGATAACTTTTGTACAATTTGCTAATGATGAATGCGATTATGGAATGGGGCTTGAGTTGGGAATGGACCTCTTCTGTTATGGTTCACACGTAAGTAAAAAAATCAAATCACGACCAAACCCCCCTCCTGTCCCCCACTCCCACATACTCATGCACACACATAATATCTGCAAGTTCTAGCATATCTAGGATAGGAGATATATTTCAAAAGGAACTCTTTGAAGTGATTTCTAAGCAGATGTTCTATAAATATTTGACATTCATCCTGTATTCTGGCAAAGGAGAATAACCAAGATTATTTGCCTTCATGTTTACCTTAAGTGGTTTTACTTGTTAGACATATTATTGGGATATACATGTGTACGAGTGTGTCCACACACTATTCCTAGGGCTCCATTTCATTTTCTATTATTGGGGGTATTTCTTCCTGTGTTTATTCCTAGATGAAGAGTAAACACTATTTTAAAATTGGCTTTAAATTATTTAAACTATGAGATGCTACTGTATCATTAACTATTTGCTCATTAAATAGGAAAAATGTGCCTGACAGTTAAGTCAGTACTTATTCAACTGTACTTGCCTCAAGGTCAAAGAAGCAATAAGGTGTAGTGTTTCTTGGGTTAAACTGGTTTTAAATCGTACACTAAAAAGCTGTGTATGATTGAGCAATTTTCCCAATACCTCTGTATGTCTCTACTTATAAAATGTCTGAACACATGCACAGAGACCATTTAATTCTTATTTAACCTACGATGTCACCTACAAAGCAGAGAGGTATATACCATCTTGCTCAGGCTCACACAGGCAGTCTGATTCTAGAGTCAGTGTCTAAAATCAGTAATTCTCAAACTGTAAAGTGCATAGGAATCACCTGAGATAGTTAAAATGAAAACTGTTTTAGCTGATCTGGAGTGAGGCCCGAGATGCCGCAGTTCTGACATGTTCCCAGGTGGCGGTAATGCTGCTACTCTGCAGACCACACTCTGAGCAGCAAGACCAGCAGCTGACTTCAGCTGCATCAGAATCACCTGCAGGGCTGTTCAAACACAGATTGGTGCCCCCCCCCCCCCCCCCCCCCCCGTAAGTTTGAGTTCTTGGGTGGGTCCTGAGAATTTATATTCTGACAAGATCACAAGGTCAGGTTGATGTCACTGGTTAGGGCAGTCTAATCTGAGAACTCTGCTCTAAACCACATTACTACCTTTCTCATATACGGTTATCAGAATAATCAAAATGTTTAACAGCCTGAATGACAGTCCTTGACCAGCCATAATACTGCTTTGCCTGCCAGAAACTATGAACCAGCTTAATAGAAAATGGGATAGTTGTGAGAATTAAATAACATAAGAATATATGAAAAGGTTTATTAGCACAGTATTTAGCACATAGTAAGTGCTAATAAATGATTATCATCAACAAAAGCGTAGCCAGTTTTTCTTCTACTATATATACAATAGCAGTAGTCTAAGTCACTTGATAAACTTAAGGCAGTGACTGAAGGATTAAGGGGTTACAAGATGGTGGGTGCAGGAGAGGAGGAATTTGAAGATAAAGGGAAGTGATTTAAAAACATTAATCAACAAAAGAAAATGATTAAAAACTGGTGGGGATATATTGAAGCGAAGGAAGGAGCATTTAAGCATTAGTTAGGAGCAAAACAAACCAAAAAACGCATTGATAACCCTTACCTAAGGATAAAGGGAAGCATAACTTTTTTTTTTTTTCCGAATTTTCTTCACAATACACTGTTAGTTTTTTAGAGCTCCAAGATTACCCGTTGGGCAGAATGCCAGGCGTGTCTCAAAATTCACTGTCCTAATCAATTGAGAAAGCAGCTAAAATGATTTTGGGAGTATGCTTTCTTAAACAAGGGCTTTTCCAATTTATTTTCTGTTACTAGAGCATCTGCTATATTCTCTGCTTAATATTTATTTTTATTTTTCAGTATTTTCATAAAGTTGCTGGCCAGCTTTTACCTCTTGCATATAATCTGTTGAAGAGGAATCTCTTTGCAGAAATTATTGAAGACCATCTGGCAAACAGAAGTAAAGAGAACATAGACCAACTTGCAGCATGAGTGAGAGTTGGCTTTGGTATGCAGTATTTTAAGGCATTAGTATTAAACTTGTGATTTTTTTTTTTTAAAGGAATACAGAAAATAAATGTATGGAAACATTTACTAAAACTTTTCTCTCTTCTGGACTGGTTTTCTTTTTCATATGCAAATAAATGGCAGTTAAATCATCTAAATGGTAAGGTCCTAAACACATTCAAAAGAAAGTCATCCTCTAATAGGTCACGGGAAGCCACTGCCTAATGCCTTTGGATAACTAGACTGTCCTCTCCTCCCAGGGAGTCATGGTTCAGTATTTAACATGGGCAACAGCTGCAGTTTTAAGAACTGGATTTATGGGAGATAGGGAAGGCAAGTCATGACACTGTACCCAGCACTTTTCCAAAGTGCCTGACCCCAGACCTAACAAAACTTAATTTTAACAATATCTCCAGGTGACTCATTGGTATTCTCCCCACAACTAGTTCAGTTATCCCATTAGGAATATTCTTTAAAACAATTCTCCTTTGTCTCAGTCTGTATTTACTAATCAATCTAATATAGTATATTGATATATAATTTAATACAGTATATGAATCAGTATACCATTGAGATTTTAATTTTCCATTTTCATTTAGTTGACTGGATCTCCAGTACAAATCTGTAGATAGCTGTGTTTTACCAGATTAAGGTCCCCCTTAAATCTGATCAAATGGCCTTTACCTTAAAAACAGAGCAAAGCATGAAATGCAAAATAGCAAACTTTGTGGATTAGACTTAAGAGCCTACAAGCTCTTTTCCCTGAAGATAGAAATGCCCTCAAGTCATCTATTTTTAGCACCCACATTTTATAGATGATTGACTTGACTTTCCCAAATAACTGTTGAACAGTCAGCCTCCAAAATTACTTACTTTGTTAGCTGTGTCCTTAAAACAGATTTGAGATACTTAATGCTTTTGATAAAAGGTAAGAGTAAATTAAAACACTTCTAGTTAAGATTTTTAATTGAGTAGCATGCCTTATCTCCACAGTTATGCTATAAGCTTTTTAAGAACATTTATTTTATATGTCCCCCTCAGTAACATAAACCATTGAATATGTGTGTGCTGGAGAAAATATACAACTGCGAAGACTGGTCTCATTTTAACTCAAGTTGATCATGTTACTGCCCATCAGTCCTACTACTTTTACATTTTATTTCAAACATGCAACACTTTCCCCCAACCTCAGTTTATTCTACTGAGAAAACATGCAATCAAAATAACTTCCACAAAATCTAACCACACTACTACCTACCCATTCCTCACCCCTGTGAATGTTGCTTAATGTTTCATTCTGTGCCCGAGATGCCACCCCTCTTAGCTACTCAAGGACCCCTCTCTCCGCTCTCTCAGATCGTCAGTTTTTCCTTACGCATTCTCATCAGCAACAAAAGCTATAATATCCTGGATCTTAAGACACTATCACAGTTCTCTTTTTGGAAAAACTCAGGAAGAATAATAGCCGCCTTCAATTCCTTACAATCTCTGTCACACATACTCTAATCAGGCTTTAGCTTGATTCCTTTGAAATTACTTTGATCAAAATTATGTTATCTCCATATTAGCCAAATTTCAGTCCTCATTCACCTGTCAGCAACACCTAACAGTCGATCCTCCTTTAAACTATTACTCATTTGGCTTAGGGGACTACCCGTCTGAATGGTACCACTCTCCACCTTCCCTCACTGCTGCTCTCTGGCTGGCTCATCTCAAGTCTAAACATACGTATACATCAATGCTCAGTCCTTTTCTGTCCACTTGATCCCATGGTGACCTCATCCTGTCTCAGGATGATACCTCCCATAATTTTTTGATCTCTCACGCTGGACTTGAGAGCTGCTCATGAACTGGAGTCTAATATATGCAACTGCCTACTTGATTTTCCCACCTGAAAGTCTAAAAGGCATTTAAAACAATGTCTGAAACCAAAAGTCCTCTGTATAAATCTATTCTTCCTGAAGTCTTCCGTTCCATGGTTCTGTAGTTACTAGCCCAAAACCCTACTTACTCCTCTCACTGGACATTCAATCCATCAGCAAATCCTGTATTCCACTTTCACAACGTCTAGAATCCAACCACTTTCACAGCCTCCACCAGCTCTAGTCAGGTTCAAGCCCCTGTCATATCTTACCTTGATTATACCAAGAGCCCTCCAACTCGTTTACCTGCTTCCACCCTAAACCCCCTATTGTCTACTCCCAACGAAACCACCAGAGAGATCAAGGTAAGTCAGATCATGTCACTTTCTGCCTCACTGGCTTCCCATTTCATTCAGAATAAAAGCCAAATTCCTACACTCCCAACCTCTTTCTTCATCTTCTACCTTTTTCCTTTCAGCCACAGTGACCGAATTGGTCCTTGTACCTGTCAGGATGTTTGCCTATACCATTTCCTCTTCTAGGAGGAACATTTCACAGATAACTATGATTCCCTCACTTTCTTTAGGTTTCTGCTCAAATGTCGCCTTATCCCTGAGGCCTTCTTTGATCACCTGCCAAAAAAAAAAAAAAAAAAAGCACCTTCCCCAGTACTTATTTTTTCTTCTCAATTAGAATTTTTGTCTGCTTCATGTATGCTGACAACAATGTGTGGCACATAGGAATCATTTTTAAAAATTTGCTGAACTAATTAATTTGTGATATTTATCACGATCTGACATACTATGTATCTGTCTCTTTCACTACTGGAATGTAAGCTTCAAGAACATAGAATAATGCCTAGCACTCAGTAAGTGTTCAATAAATACTTAGTGAATGATCAAATGAAACAAATGATGTATCCTGAAATTTTTTAGTCAAGTGTTTTCCTTTTACTAAAAGTTTAATATTAGAATATTATGAAAATATTTTAACAATTCAAATGTTACCACCTCCTTTTGGACAGTTCTATTAGCAATTATCCAAGGTATTTAAAAAAATAAACAAACATGTAAATCATATACTTTTTCCCTTCATGCAAATAGCATAATTTTTCTTTAAAAAAAAAATCATGTTTTTGAAAGTAAACAAACAGAAATCTTTCTGCAAACCTGCAGCTGACAAGTTGGAGGCTCTAACTATTGCTAGTAGTATGTGCATCCTGTTCAGATCTATTCCTTTGTTGCTCCTTGCTTGCAAAGTACAGAAATGGCTTTGTAACCTGAGAAGCTTTATATATATCGCCCCTTTGAGGCTGCACGTACCAAGCATATTGGCCTACACTGCATAGACAGCAGTAAAACTGAGAAGACTGTTACAGATATAATTAAAGGCCAAACCACACATTGTCATATAGATTTTAATAGATATTCTGATTAACTCATCACAGTAATCATTTTTACTGTAATGATATGCAGCTTTACTACACTAGTATAAATAAAAACAGATAAATACAGCTCTAGGCAACATCACAGATTAACAAACTAAGCATTCTTCATGAACCAAAACTGAAAACAGTAATTAATAAAAGATGCTGACACCCTTGCCCATTCTCATCATACCTCCTCAAAAAAGGGTACTCAAATAAGGCGCTCCAATTATATTGGTCAATTAATTTGCCAATTAGCCAGGCACATATTTCATGGTCTCCACTATTTCACAGTTTGATTAAAAAGCAGACACACCTCATTGTATCAAGAAAAAGTGGAACAGATAGTAATACCAAAGAAAATCACTGAATGCATAAAAATACGGCACTTGTCCTGTATTTGGGGAGTAAGACACATCAGGGATAGAAATATACCAAGAAAATTAATGGCCACCTTGAATATCCACCCTGAAATGTCAGTCTCTGAAGCAGGATGGGCAATGCAAAGAGGACCTGAAATCAAAACGGAAACATGAAAAATGAAACCCATGAGAACTTTAATGTTATAAAGCTATCTGCAAAGAAATTCATTTCTCTTTGAAGGCTTGTAACTAAAGACCAAGCAATTCAATATTCACTAGCCAATGTTGCGGAATTCACATTCTAAAAGTGCCTTGCACCATGAAAATATACGTAAGACAAGCTGGAGATAAGATATATAGAACCACCATTTAGAAATTTCATTCTGGATGGTTAAACTTTGAAGAGGTCATTAAGAAAACGTGAAGGCAGATAGCAAAACTAAGAATGTTCCAAGAAATTCCTAAATTTTTTTTCAGCTTTCAATTGTCATTCTAATATGGCTGCATGATCTTATAAATCTTCAAGATCTTACAGATCTTATGGGTTTACAGATACATTATCATTAACTGTGAAGTGAAGAATCACTTCCAAAATGTAAAAACAGCTCACTGCCAGTTGTTTCAGAAAATGCCTGTCTGCAAAAATTCATTTTTCTACCAAAAATGCATAATCACAGAATATTGAGGCCAGTCATTCAAGTAAACTGCCTTTGCCAATTAAGACCATGTTTAAGACAGACATTCCTCCCTCCCCACCAAAAATAATCCCAAACATACTCCATTACATTTTCAACTCATCTTGTAAAAATGTGTATTGTGAATAATCAATTATTGAACACTTATGGATGTGACATACCCAAAGACTCAAAGGTTATGTTCAGATTAAAATTTTAACAGCTACCTTTGCCATTTTATTGTTTTCATTTTTTTTTCACAAAAAAGGTTAACTCTTATTTAACTTTTGGTTTTAATCTGCAAAGTGATTTGTAATGTTTCAGCTTTCCAGTTAATGAGTCAAAATGGACAGATCAGAAGACATAATCCAGGAGACGGCAGTGAAAGATCAGAAAAAGGTTTGTGTTCACACTGCATCATAGAGAAATAATAGCGACCTCTTTTAACACCCTTGTTGTTCCCACTGTAAACTTTGTTCACACCTCTGTATTTGTAAGTCTGAATTACTCTATAAAACACATTAAAAAGGTAAAATTATTTAAGTGAGATATTAACTGATCTGTATTTTATAAACTTTAATCCATAAAAATATAAATAAGAATGGTAAATTTTTAAGAAAAGAAATATACATTTAGTGCAAGTTATGAATTACATTTCTTCTTCAGTGTCAGCAGTAAAATATCTTGGGGAAAGAGAAAAAAAATGATCTAACTTCAAGAAAAAAATTCCAGTGTTTAAACATGCAATTAATACCAGATACTGCTAAACAGAATACTTCCTTTTCTTCACTGTCAAAGCATCAGCATTTTGTTTCCTTATGCTGAACAGTACTTGTATATCATAGTAGTTTTAGAAGTACAAAATATGCATAAGACCAGGTAACATTATTCATAAAGTCTGAGAGGAAATAAAAACAAAACAAAAAGATGTTTATCCTTACAAGTCAGGTTTCATTGTAGATTCTGAACCACACAGCATACAAGCTGAGATTTCATTCACACTTCAAGATTTTACCTGTTTGATCAGCCTCTGTTGTGGTGCATTTAGTGATGGTACAAACTACATGGTTAATGGCACAAGAAACACTCCCTTCTTGTAATAAAACCTCAGTAATATCACAGTACATTCTCAATATGAGAAAGACTGCTTCAGAAAGGTTCACCAATTTAAAGAGGATTTGTTACAGAGAGAGAGAGGGAGAGGGAGAAAGAAAAGCTTCTGGAATGTAGAAAGGTAATGCTTAACTATACAATTCATGAATTAAACAGAACAGTTTGATTTAAAAAGGGCAAGACCTTGCAGTCTTATAGATGGCTCAATTCGAAGTAATCCCTCTAGAAACAGGGACTGATAGCGCGTCTTTTCGATGTTGGAGTGACAGGCCACGTGCTCCGGTGTCCTCTCCTTTGAAGCTCAAGCCTGCACTATCACAGCACATCCTCAGCTGAATGCATCCAGTGCAGAACAGGAGTTGATTGGCTGCTCTCAGAGCGGGAAATACCTCACTCATTTCCTTCTCTCTCTGCTTCCCCTCCCCAAACAACTCCTCCATTCCACCAGCATTATTTGCAAACAGTGTTGCAAAAGCCCGGTTTTTATATTTTCTTTTCTTTTCTTTTTTTTTTTTTAGGAGAAAAATAAGTGGACGACTCTCTCGGGTTACAGAGTTGTGCTATGCAACAAATGGACTTCTTCTTCTGCCTCCTCTCTCTCCCCATCTACGGGATTCAGTTGAACATTACTGAGGCGGGGTCTTGGTTTGCCGTCTGGGCCATATGACGGAGGATATCTTTTTTTGTTATAATGCCAAGGAGGCGCCTGAAAGGGATAAACAGAAGACTGATATTAAAATAAAATGGGAAAAAAGTAAATTTATAGCTAAATCCTTTTTGTTGACAGGAATAGAGCAAAGCAAGCAGCCTATTTTGTATTTTCAAAAAGTATTTTATTGGTAAAGATAATGAAATGATCCAGCAATCATCTTTTGATATAAAAATTATTATGGTCACTAATAATAGTACTATGTCCTTTCGCTGACTCTCACTGAAGTAGAGCTATTTTGATCACTGCATGCCAACAAAAAAGTAACAAAAAAAATGGGATACATGAACAAGAAATGATGCTGATCCCGTTTGAGAAAGAAAATTTATTCCCATCACATCAAGAAAGCAGTAAAATGTCTGATAATGAAATCCCTTTGATATTCTACTTATTAAAAATGAAAATTAACTTAAAAAATAATTTAGGGATTACCCAGTTGTATGCAGAAGCTTCATGAAAGCACATACAATTGAGATAAAATGGTCAACACAGAACTTGAATCACAACTTCAGAACCTCAAGAACCATAGGATAACCCAAGTTTCTAGTATACTCATCAATGTTTTCCTCTTTTGATTTTAGCCAAAAAGAGTTAAGATACAGTGCTTTTATGAAAATCTTAGTTGTTAATGCTTACATTAAAAGACATGAAAATTCAAGAAGCGGTCCTAAATGGTTATTATAGGAGAAGCACAAAGCAGAATGAATGAGTAGCTACTTATTATTCTGGTTAGTAGTTTTTTAAAAAAGGATGCATGAAACACTTGTGAAATATTAGCATACAACAGGAATACATAATCAGTTACATACTAAATAAACTGGGACAGGTTTTATATAGATAGGTATGACAATTGCAGGGCAAAATAATTACAGGCAGTAATTGCTGGAGCCAGACAATTTTTAGGTTATAATTCAAAATTTATCCTTAGGCATGAAACCACTAGGACATTAAGCCAGTTAAAACAAATGCATATGACCACTAAAAGCTGTTTACAGCATTCTAGAAGCATCAGACAAAATGGGCACACACATATTCTAGGAACAATTCGCTAATGAAATGGCAGGACACACGTTATTGACTTTGAAAGTATGCAGGGTATAGCATAAAAAGAACTAATGCTACGATCACACATATATATATATACACACACATATATATGTATATACATATATACACACATACATATGTACACATTACACTCTAGTGTGCCTATAAAAAAATCCATTTAACTGTCAGCAATTTGAACATTGCTAAGCTCAGTTAAGATCATTTATGAGCTTAGATTTACCACAAGATTACCACACAGTTAGGAAATATTAAAAAAAATATAGGGTTTGGGGTGACAGGGTAGACATTTTAACCAGTCAGGTGTCTTCTGAGACCAGTATAACTGCTAAGGTAGAGAAAGATTTATTGTGTTTACTTTAAAAATGTCCAATAATATTTACTCTTTCAACTACTAAACTCTTTACAGTTCTTAAATTGCATCTAATGATTTTGATGAGAGAGGTTAACTTTTGTTTACTTCCTATGAAAGAATTTCACACATATTTAAATTTTTCTTACAGACATATTTACAAGATATAAATGTAATTGGCAGCATGTAGGATTTTTTGTTCAGCAGGTATCTGGGAAAGAGAGAACTGAACAGTTCACAAGTTTCATGCTTCCTGACTTCTAAGGTATCTAATGAGGAGATCTGATATATCTAATCACCAAGGGCTCGACGTGCTGCTTTAGTTGCTCGAGATGCTCTAATATGTTCTTCTTTGTGATGATCCCCAAGACAATCCTGAAACACATGTTATGCTAATAACTGTGAGAAATAAAATTAAAAGAGGTTCCAATCATAACAATAAAAATGAGAGAAAAAAATAAAACATGAACCATAAGAATGCTTTTTAATGAACCTCAGAAAAATAAAAATGAGAATGATTTGAAGTCCCAGATCCCATATGCATAAATTCTGACTTTCAAAGTGACAAGCTACTATTTTAAAATACTGGTGAGTTGTTTTCCTTTTTAAATTAAAAATAAAAATTAAAAAAAAAGCTCACAATGAAGATGACTATAAAGCATAAAAAATATTAATACACAACTATAAAATTCAGAAATTTCACTTTCAGTGTTCCTCCTCTCAGGAAAATATTTTCCTAATACCTGAAATGTCACAATGCAGCAGCTGTTATCTGGATCTACCTCAGCAGTGAAAAGGTAGGAGGCTTAGACTTTACTGCCTATGAAGAGACTTAAGAAATCCTTTGGATTTTACTATTATTTAGAATTAAAATTAAAGGTAATGTGCACTAAATTAATTTTAGATACTGTATTAGTAAGCTCTGCCAAATCACAAGATACACAATGAGAAAAAAAAAACAAAACAATTTTTTTAAGGACCAAATGGTAATTTTAGAGATTTATAAAGCAATGTTCATATTTACAAAGTAATAACCCTATAAAGGAGGATATACTTATATTTTCTCTCTCTAGCTAATGAAGAAGAGTGATTTGAGAATAGTAAAGCCAGATTCAGTGCCACTTTATTAATTTCAGGAAGTACAAAGAAACTTAATGTAAAATGTGACTCATTTAGAGTAATATGTTGTTTCCTTATAGGCGAACAAATAATTATGTAATAGTTAACAGAGCATGGCCCAACAGTTTCCCAAACTACGCTCCAAGAAACTAGTCTCAAGAGATTTTCCCTCTTTCCTCCATTAAAAAAAAAAGGTTTCATATTCAAATAAGTTTGGAAAATTATGTTTCCTATTATCCTATCTGAGAATCAAATAATATGAACATTGTATAAATTCTGAGAAGTTCCACAGTAAAGAAACCTCGACTGTATATAATCCGATAATTTCCTAATTTATATGATCACAAAACTCTTTGAGCAATGACTATTAACATTCTGCTAGTTCTACCTTAGAAATTCTGCTAATTACAATTAAAATGTGGGACATCTAATACTAACATCTTTAAATTTTATAGACACACTTTCCCCTTATGTTGTTCTCACTTTCTCCTTGCATCCAAGGTACTAGATTTGTTATATCTCTTTCCCCAGTTATTTCCCACCTCTAAGGACACAGTATAAACTATTAAATATTAGCATTGTCCAGAACTTCATACTCTACACTAAAAACCTGATGATATGATTTCTTTTTTGGGTTTAAATCATTCCTTACACACTTCGAAGAACAAATTCCAAAAGCCACCACACCAAATGATCTGTTCTCTTTCATTATCTATCGATCTATTTTCTTTATAAGACAGAAATAAGCAAACTATAATAAATATGCCCATCACCCCAAGCTTATAAACAGGCTGTATCAGGTAAGATTTTAATTAACTATCTTCCCTCCACACCCCCTTCATTATTTTTTTCACTTTTTTTAAAATAGTTTCCTTTCCAATATCTGTGCTGCCCAAAACCTGGAATCTGATAAGCAAAAATAAATATGTAATTAGTCCACATAGCTTTGTGATCATAATCATAACTAGAAAATGACATTTATATTTGGTAGTACATAAAAGAACAAACTATGCCAGGCAATGAGAATAATGCAAAGAAAGTAAAAGTTTATAACACCTCTGCTTAGCTTCCAACTGAGCCATTTATAATTTAAAAAGCCCAAGAACAAGTAAAGCTTCACAAAGAGTTGCTCCATTTAACATGTGTTTATTAAGTTTTTAAACAGTGAAGTTTGGTACCATTTTTTAAAAAAATTAAACGTTAAACTAAAAAAAAAAAGTTCTTTTACTACATATATTTTTTCTCCCATCAGTATCTGTAATACTAAATAATTCCAAACTCCCTGCCCTTAAGCAAGAGCTTTAACCCTTTAATGATTTGTTTCATATTACTTAGTTATTTTACCTGGTTAGCACAGCAAAAACATTAACTCTGATGGATCTAATACTCAAGCTTTATATTTCTATTTATAACCCAATACAGTCTAATATTGTCTAAGAAAACGGCAGTAATTTAAGAAATCACAAAGATATATTCTCTCAATTACAGAGTAAAACGGTAGCGAGCTATTGGGTTTTAAACTTAGAAACACATTTGATTCCCTGATATCTGACTTACTAACCTAGAAGACAAATTATTAAACTTCTTTGAGCTCAATTACTATAACAATCAAGTCTGGATACTGCCACCTACTCTGTGGAGGGGCTGCAAAGTTAAACAAGAAACATGAAGAAAGTGTTCAATAAAGAAATTGGCTTCCTTTCTCTTCTTTCCTCCTTTCTTCTCTAGATAGGAGCCATGTATTTTGTACAAATTATCGTGTTAGAAAACCTGCTATGATTCTCTAAGTTTGTCTCTTGGTGTTTCAACCAGCTTCACGCTGTGCATGCAGTTTAAGCATAATTCAAAAACTCTCTTTGTTTCTCATTTCTAGCCTTTCTGTTACAAGCTTTTAGGTGAAACAATGTTCTTAATTATGTCAACTAGGAAGAGCAGTAGAATTGGGGGAGAGGCGACTAGAGAGAACGGGTGGGGAAACAGATCCCGGGACCAGAATGGAGGGCGCAGCGGCGACGAAGGGGCACGTGTGCCACGGCGTGGGTGCGTGACGTCCCCACCTTCGTCATCCAAACAAAACTTTCCTCCACTCCTTTTTGGAGAAACACTGGCAGTTTATGTGTAAAGGGCAGAAAAATAAATTCATCAATTCATCTATTTTAAATACATGAGTATTTATTTGTCATTAGCAGTTCATGTAAAAGAGTTATGAATGCAGAAGGTAGAAAAGTGAAAACACAGCAGTGGCCAAAGGAGGTTTTCAGCTGTCACAAATTTCATTTACTCTTATGTTAATGCCTTCATTACATGATAAAATGAATAATGGCTGAAATAGAAAATAGCAAAATATGTATAAAGTTATTAATGTACTAGATATATATCCTAAAAATGAAATACTTACAAATAGGAACAGGTCTTTGCAGTGCTCCCCCAGGGGAGGCCCGCGTGTGGGAGACGTTCAGCATCTCTTTGCCAATTTTGAACTGTTGCTGACAAATGTTGCCTTATATTTGGCAAAGACTGGGCAGCTAACATTTTTCTTATTCTTTGTGCGTGTGTATCTGAGTGACTGATCCTATATTCGTAACCATACTAAAAGACAGGCTTTCCCTCTTGGGAGTTGATTATACTCTTCTCTAATAACTGCATATGAATTCCACTAAAAAGGATAAGAAACTCTGATAAGTGAATTGATTTTTTTGACCAAACTTACCCATTGTGAGTTACAAGGCACTGCCTCAGACCCAGCTTTCGGAAAATATCGACCACGATCTCCATTGGGGTGTGATCTGTCACTGTGAAAGGGCTCATGTCAAGGATACTGCGAAGCTTCAAGGGCCGAGGACTTTCTGCTGGAAGAGACGGGGTGTGCTGTGCAAAACACACACGAGAACTGCCCACGATACCTTCTTGTTTTTTTCTGGCACTTTCTGAAAAGAGACAGAGAAGGCCAAAAATGAAAAAAATTGATAGGTTTGTTTTAGGTGTTTTAAGGGCAACCTTCTTATTCAGAGATTAAAAAAATAAATAAATGTATCCCCTGACTTGCAGTCCTTTCATATTTTCCTATCTTCTTAATCAAGAAAGGAATCGAATGAAAGTCATTTAGCAACTTCTTATATTTTACAGAAATAGAATCCACCAGTGCCAAATCATCTTCATGCAAATACGTAATTTTTGGTACACTTATATCATGGTACACTTTTCTCTACTGGGCCTTAAGTTGTTTTCTAACTTTGAGGGATAAGGAAGCACGTTTGGATACGGGATCTTGAAACCTGCACACCTCACAGGAATCCATCAAGCATAACACCTGCCTGTCCTGCCACTTATCTTGCGTTAGAGGCGGGACGAAAGAGAGCTTCATCCTTGCTTTGACTATGTTCTGTACTCTACCGCTATGAATTAGCTAGTTCTTCCTCTTTTCTAATGTTAAAGTTTAATTTTCTAGGTAAGTCATGAGCATTAACAGGTGGGTTGAAACTATAATTATGTACATAATGGGCACAGACTGACTTTTTAGGCTCCATTTCTAAAGGCTAAGTGTGTTCTGCCTCAAATTCTTCTGTCCTGCCTACTTCCGCCTTTGAAAGTGCTAGATAAGAAGTGGCAAAGATGCAGAAAACTGCAAAGGAAGAATAAAGACCATGGAAACAAGAAGGAAAATCATTAAATGGAGAAAATACAAAAATAAAATAAAATAGTCAGCTTGATATTTCTATTTTGAGTTAGTAAGTATTCAAAACTATGTGTACAAATATGGAATTTGTTATATTGAACATATTCTGAACAAGAATGAATTTGGCTATAAAAACAGTTAAGTCAAAAGAATAAGCATCAGCCTTAAACTGAGAAACAGATAAACATACAGCTCATAAACAAACACTGCAGTGCTTTTTACTTCTGACCACCAAAGCCTTATTTAACTGTGTTGTAACACATCCAAGTAGGAAGGCATGAAGTAAAGTTCTAATGGTTAAAACTTACTAAACCACCTTAAATGCATGATAAAAACATGGAAAACATTAGCAACTGACAAACGACTTTTGAAAAATGCTTGCTAAGTTGCTTTTAGCCCACAGAAGACACTGGCTGATGATCTGTGAATGGTGGAATATAAATACTGTTAGCCTGTAGGACAGACGTTCTGAGTTAAAACTAACTCCAATTATCAGTCTTAAACACCTTAAAATAACACGTTATATCATCAAGGAAAATATGCTGAGACTCTTTAAGCATTTAATGGCAAAACAATTTTAGAAAATGTTAGGAAAAAAGCTAATTAACCTGATTTCTTTATTTATATTAGAACATTCCTTTGATATACAAGGCACAAAGCTTGTGAACACCTGGCCTGACTTAAATTTGTCATTTTAAGACTAACAATTTTAAATGAATACAATAATTATTTTAACAAGCATCATTTATTGAACACTTACTAAGTGTAAGGACATCTTGCACTTAGTTTTTTTTTTTGAAAAAACAATTTTTTGAATGTCATTCATTCAAAGGCCTTTGAAGTGGGAAACAACATCCTAATTTTCACTTTCTGATATGATTCACTTTTTTAAAGTATGCATGCAGACACAGAGTTACACTTCCAGAGAATGGGAACAGTTCTTTTCTAACATAAAATTTCCTAAAGTAAAAATAAATTTTACCTCTAATCTTTAATATAATATTATAGGTTTTTTTTCCTCCTAAATTTGTTTTATCTTTCCTATTTGTTAATACACTCTCAAGGGCTTAACTTCTCAAAACTCATCAAAAAAGAAAGACCCAAAGGCTGTCCCCTTCATTTTTGACTGTGTGAAACCTGGTAGTGGCAAATTCCAAAAACATTCCACAGGGGTCTAGAACACTTGTATTAATTTTAGAAAGCAAAAACATCTCTAAATTAATAAAATGGTATTTCAATTAAGTGAGCAGGTATAAAGTTTAACTACTACTAACAAATAAACAAAAGGCTAGTCCACTTATGGTCATATTACTAAGTAATTTAAACTCTATTTCAAGGTCTAAAGTTGATAATAATGTTATAGGAGGGGGAACTTTAAACAAATTAACTCTCTTAGTTATTCTGAATGGAAGATCTTGAAGGGATAGGAGAAAAGTACGGTTAGGGAACAAAAGCAAAAAAACAAACAAACAAACAAACAAACAAAAACCTGTCACTGTGACATGTACTTTTCAATATGTCAAAGACATTAATGTTGTTATACACTGAGTCACCCTGTAAAATTTAACAGCTCTTATTACATAACTAGAAATGAATGAGTATACTTTTATACTTCAAGGTGGAAAATAGGAAAGATGATTCAATTTTAGTATATGTGCTGCAGAAGCAAGCATAGGAAAGATGATTCAATTCACACTATAATATAATATGAAATATGCTTCATTTTAAACAAATCTATAAAAAAATTCAGCCTCAGTTTTATATCCTGACACAAAAATGCAGGAGAAAATGTCTCTCCATTTTGACTAAACTTTAACATAGTAAACTGTCATTCATTGCTCGTGGATATATATGGTTTAACCACTACTCAGTGCAATTTGAAAATATCTTATAAAATTACAAATGTGCCTACTCTCCGATCTAACAATTCCACTTCTAATAATTTTCGTACATTTTCACATAGACTAAACATATATAAGGCAGCAATTTTTATAATAGCAAAAGATTGGAAATATATTAAATGTCCATCAATGGGGAAGTGATTTTTAAAAAAAATCATGATGTATCCCCATGGTACATCTACTCAACAGAATACTATATAGCTGTAAAAAATATATAATGAAGAAACTCCACAGGCTGATTTGGGAAGATATCTAGGAAGACATTGTTCAGTGCAAAAACAAAACCAAGGTATGGAACATTTAATGGAGAGCATCATACACTTTGTTTAGAAAGAGGAAAACACACAAGCACACACATATAAGTAAGCGCAGCCTATAAAATACGTAAGAAACCATGGAGATGGCTATCTACAGAGAGTTGAAGAGGTCATGGGTGATATTTTCATTATATATTTTTACTTGAATTTGAACTATGTGAACGTACACCCACACAAAAACCTCTTTTAAAACTAAACCTCTTTTAAAAATGAAATAACATTAAAATGAAGAGTTTATTAATAAATTTGGGGAAAAACATTCTTTTAAAATGTTGTTTACCCATCCCTGGATATGGTATCTAGCTCGCCACTTACGAAAGCATTCTTTTTTGTCCTTTAATTAAGTCGTTTACATATTATACACATATTGGAAAACTAATGCACAGGTATATTTTTTCCCCATTCAAAAACTTAAACTTTACGAAAATAAGTAACTATTTAAGATGTGTTCGAAAGTCATGAGACCAAGATTTCTGATGATATCACCTGACATCTCACATATCTAAAGTATCACTGTTCCCTTAAAATGACAATATCTGTTGACCCAATACTCTATTTCTCAAGGGAGTAATAAATAATGTATCCACAGAGTCAGTGAGAGTGTGAATAATTACTAACTTTACCATTTCCTTAATCTTTTTAAAACCTGGCCTTCTTCCTTTAAACGCTGATGTCAGCTCCAAAATTTTAATCTTTTTCTTTACCTGGCTATAATTAAAACCTAAATAACGGTAATCTAAACAATAAAAGTCTTCTCTGACTGTAGGTTTGGCCATGGTAATGGCTTAGAAGCCGAAACACTTGACGAGAGCCAAATCTGACCACACGCTTTGCCCACTCTGGCAACTACTGTTCTCTCACCTGACTCAAAACATGGAATGATAGGATTGTTAGTCTTAGCCAACTAAATAGGATATTTCCTTTTCTTCTTTTTGCTTTAATATTAAGCTTTTGTAAATTAAGAGTTTCTAGTCTGATTTGGTAAATACTTTCCTCATCTACACAGTCTAGTCTTCCCTCTTTGAATAGCACACGAATTGAAATATTTTACAATTTTTTTTTTTTTTGCAATGGCTGCGGAGGTAAGTTGGAAAGGACACGACAGGCTCACAGGAGTGACTTTCAGAGACAGGCCAAAGGCTTGACATTTTCAGCTCAAAGAAATGGCTTGAAGAAAACATTCTCTACCACCATCAGGGGCTTGGAAGAGCAGTCATATTGTATAGAAAAGGACTAGAAGCTCTATTGGCCTCCTCGTATTGAAGGGCTATGAGGTGAGGGGAAACATTAATTTTGGAGGAACACAACTGCTCTTCTCAGAAAAAGTTTATCTCCAAGAAATATCACATCATGGTTAATGCCTTTTAATGGAATTTTTAGAAATGTCAGCACAAAATACAACAGGACTTACATACTTTTTCAACCTGGGATTTGACCAAAAATAAAATCTCAATGATTTTTTTTTACTTTAAGCTACGAATTACAAGTTAATATTGTAAAACTAAATCCCAAAACTAAAAAGGGAACACCGTTTGAATCTGATATGAAGGACCAATAAAGATTGAATTTTCAATAACTTGCATTCAAATAAGCCAATTAGCTGGATGCCCTCGCACTTGCAAAGGCCTTATATTACATGCTGTTAGGAATAATATCAACTTAACAAGGCTTATCTGAATGGGAAAAGAAGACTCTGACTCCAGTCTCCTATAACAATGCCAAAGCTAAGATAAAACTATAATTAGCAGGAAAACAATCCATGGAAGCATAAACTCCTTTCCTAAAGAACGTAAGACTTTAAGGGACATAAAATACACTGTGTCCCCCTCAACACAACCTACTAAATTTTATTCCTTTCCTTTTTTCCAGCAATCTATGTTATATCTATACTTATCTACCTAGATATATACTGATAGATATAGATAGGTGCGTGTGTATTATTTTTTTTTTAAAAAAGGTACCTATTGCAATTGTCAGGTCTCTTCTGAGGGCAAATCCCACCAATCTCTGAGATTCTTTTGACATTATGACAGGAAAGCCATTGTAGCTGGTTTCATTAATCATGTTTTCTATATCATCCACTGTCATATTGTCCTGTGTCAGGACAGCTAAGGGAGGATCGTTCCTTCGAGGTCTCATGACGTCGGCAGCCAGGGTGGTATGAGTGAATTCCTCCTTTGCATCCAAGAAAGGGTATCCATTTAACCGAATGTGCGCTTCATAAATGCCTTCCCTACCAAAGGCATCTCCGACCCATTTACTGGTCATTACTGCAGCCATAAGTGGAACGATATATTCCAAACCTCCGGTAAGCTCAAAAACAATAACCACCAGGGACACAGTCATCCTTGTCACACCACCTGAAAAAAATAAGCATCATTGGTCAGGAAAGACTGGATCCTCATCAAAATATGCTAGTAAAACATTTTGTACTAGGCGGTTGAAAACAATTTGTAAAGAGAACTTAGCAAATTATCACTATTTTAATAAGATCTAAGAGAAACACCAATCTTTTTTATAACACAGAAGACTTTTTTGCTTCATAGAAAAAAAGCACAACTGTCCAGCTAAAATAAGTTTGCCATTTCTGATTTATTGCTATGGTAAAGACATAATTTCACCCTTATAAAAGCTTATCATTAATTCTTAAAGAATTTGATGAAGCACATCACAGTTATCTTGTTTACTATCAGTTCACAAATTAAATTCACATGTGGGTAGAATATTAATTTAACACACTTCTCTAATTTTTTTCAAAACGAGTAAAATAATTTGACGCCTTGTGATCTGTGAGCAGTGTAATATTCACCCCGCTTAGAAAACTCATCTACTCGTTTACCCAAATTATCATTCTGAACTATCATCTGTGTGGATGCCTCCCGCACAGCTCTCCAGCTACCGCTGCATTTGCCCCAGGTCTCCGACTACGCATGCCTTGTCTTATTGTGCTCGTCTCATTTTCCTGTAAAAAGACTTCAGACAACCACTGTCCCAGAACACACCACAACTTAAAACCAAACTCCACCTCTTCCCCCAGAGGGCTCCTCATTCCAACTTCCCTGACTCCAACACTGGGTACCACATTCTTCCTGACAACCTAGTAGTCATCATTTTTGGTTCAACCCTTCACTTCATCTTAACATCTAGACTCTCACCCAGTCCTATTTGATTTGCTCTGTAAAATATCTATCTATGGATCCCTTTCTCAGTATTCACACTATTACCAACCTAGCTCAGACTCTCGAGACTTTGGTTCTTAATTTTAATGCTATTTTATCTTACCTCTTTGACTTTAGACCCCATTACGTTCAAGCCACTATCTAAGCACTGATCCCAGGTTTCTCTTTCCTAAGTGATACTTTCATCATGTTGCTCCTTAGCTCAAGAACTTACCAGGGCTCACCATTTCATACCACATTAAGCTTAAACCCCTCCTTCTTGTTTTTTAACCTAAAAATAAAGGTGAGAAAGAGCCTACTACATATTATGTATCTACTCTATGCCAGAAATATCCTAGTCCGTTTACAAAGGCTTTTTTAAAAAGTTTTTTTTTAACTAAGCATTTTTTATTTTACCAGGCATTATGCTAACAGCTTTATATAGCTTTACATTTTATCTCATATTGTCAGATTAGTTATTACTTCCATTTTAAAGATTTAAAAAAAAAAGTAAGTAAAGGAACTTTCCCAAAGTCATCAAGCTAAAAATGCCAAAGCCATGACTCTCTTACAAATCTGACCAATTCCAAATACACATTTATCCTGACATAAATCACTCCCTTCTTACCATCTAGCTCTTTATCACCAATCCAACTTTGCTTCCCAAAAGTATTCAAAACGCACTCTCTACTTTAACATTGTCCGTTTCTTCAGAGTCCCATGAATGTTAAATCTATTCTTATCCTAAACTACTCTGTTTTCACATTATATTCTTCAACAAAGCCCTCTCTTTTAAATTCTATTAATCTTTTAAAATAGAATTCATGTTCTACCCTACTGGAACTACTTCAGCTTTTTCCCTCTAGATTCTTGCAATTTTCACAGACTCTCTTAGTATTGTATATAATCATTATCTGTTGCTCACTACTGTCCTCTCGGTGTTGGTCTTGTCTCCCCAACTCGATTATAGTTGAGGTTGGTCCATGTTTTATACTTCTGCCTGTATCACTCATTGCATCTAGCAGAGTGCTAAACAAAAAGTGAATACTTAAAAAATACTTCCCGCTTTAGTGAAAATGATTCTGCCCTTCACTTTCGTTTGCTAGTACCCTTGTGAAGATAGTAATTACTTTACACAATTTTGATGCACTGAACAAAAATATGTCAAAATACCAACTATTATTAAATATTATAACCAAAGTTTAGGTGACATTTTAAATAACATTTTAAATGCCTTTTTATGCCTAAAAGGACAATAAATAGACTCTTAAGTATTCAATGCAGATATTTTGCTTTTCATTAAAACAGTAGTTACCATTCTCATTTTGCTATAAATGCCTCTGAGATGGAGGAAGGCTGGTAAAGAAATCTTTTACTGAGGCTGGAAACAAATCACTGCAGAGCCCAAAGTAAAGCTATTCTGCAGCTTTGCTAGAATGTTAATCCTAGGAAGCAGGCTACAGTTGGAATAGGTAAGTCAAGATCCCTGACAATGAAAAAATCAAACATCTCCTTGGACAGGATTCAAATTAAGCCTATGAGATGTTTTCTGTCATAAAGCATTACATGACATCAAAAAGATACTATTATTAAATTTTTGCATTAACAAATGTTCAGAGACAGGTAAAATGAGAACTAGTACTGTGTAATACCATATAATAGTAGTACTGTCTTATTTCTGTTAAAACATTCTCTTCCTCTGTCTTGTACCTTCCTCCTCTTCGCCTCACCCTAACAATAAGCATGAACGCTTCCTCACTCACTCTTTTCTCTCTCAGATGCACAAGCATCCAGACACAGTGACATTACCTAAGCATGCAGCAGCACCAACCATTGCGTAAAGGCCAGGGGTAATGCAATCGGCCCCAACCTCACACCACTCCTTAAAGATAAACCAGTCGTGGTGGTAATATGCAAGCTGCTCCACTGCAATCCCCACGATCCTCCCTGCGATCGCTCCGATGGCCATGCTGGGGATGAACAAGCCTGATGGAACCTGGAACAAAACCAGAATGTTTAATGAGGCAGGAGCTTAAAATGGAACTCTTTCTAACACTTTTGAGTCTTTTTACATATCAAAATCTAAGTACATTAAAACTTGAACAAAATCATGTCATAATAATATTTTAACAATTCCATGACCTCAGTTACAAAGTAACAAACCACATTCTCTAAGCCAAAGAGAAAATAAATAGGGTTTTTTATCCTTTAACTCAGGGGTTCCTAATGATAGTCCCTAACAAAATTTTCATTAGTCCATGGGGAACTGTGGAAGAAAAAATTAAAAAGGACAGTATGAAGCATTTTTCATAACTCTAAATCAATTCAATTCGGAGTGATTTAGTTAGGAAAAATGTCCTTTACTCCAAGTTTATGTCCTTCCTACATATTTGTTGTTTATCAAATGATAGACATAGTAGATGGTATTCTTCTAAAGTGGTATAATGTAAAGCGGGTGATCTTATCAGGTCCCCCAATAATTTATTAGTGATTATGTGTGTGTGTGTGTGTGTGTGTAAGCATCTTATACAAGATCATTTAAAGACTATTAAAAGTCTAACAACAGCTCTAAACCATTATGAATACAAAACAAGTCCAGCACAAAGTGATGGCATGTTGAAGTTGTATCAGGATCATTAAATGCATATCCAAACAGAAGTAATCAAAACATGTTACACTTCCTGCCAACCAGGATCCCTCAGCCGAAGCAGAGGGTAATGGGGGACTTAACAAAGGCCTGCCACTTGCCTCTGGCTTCCTATACTAAACATGGAGGATGACCGGAAAAAAGACCGTTTTTTAAACCACCACCCAATTTTGTTGAAATTAAGTAGTTATTCCATATAATGTGCATCTGTGAGAGCGCATTATCACTAGAGAACATTAACTATTATATGAACTATAGATGCAATAATTTAAAGAACAAGGATTAGCTGACGTCTGACTCCCTAGATGCATCACTGACAGATTCATATACTAGAATTATATTTATTGGCAAACACTAATTAACAAATGTTATTCTCACTTCTGTAAATTCAAAAGAAGCAATAAGGCCTTAAATCCTTGATGGAAACAGGCGTGGTGTTAATGGGCTTTTTCAAGTGTCTTTTCAAGCTAACATCCTATAGGGATATGGTAACGCAGAAGAATGGCTCTCCAAAGATATAGCTTGTTATATTATATGGCAAGGAGGAATTCAGGTTATAGACAAAATTAAGGTTGCTAACCAGTTGACCTTCAAACAGATTATCATCCTAGACTGCCTGGCTGGGCTCAGAGTAATAATAAAGGTGTTTAAATGTGGAAGAATGATTTAGAAGAGTTAGTGTTAGAATGATGAGATAAAAGATGTGACCGGTCATTGCTGGTTTTGAAGATGAAAGAAGGGGGCCATGAGCCAAGGCATGTGGCTGGCCTCTAGAAGGCTGAAAAAGGCAAAAGAAGGAAGGGGAGGGGAGGGGAGGGGAGGGGAGGGGAGGGGAGGGGAGGGAGGGGAGGGGAGGGGAGGGGAGGGGAGGGGAGGGGAGGGGAGGGGAGGGGAGGGGAGGGGAGGGGAGGGGAGGGGAGGGGAGGGGAGGGGAGGGGAGGGGAGGGGAGGGGAGGGGAGGGGAGAGGAGAGGAGAGGAGAGGAGAGGAGAGGAGAGGAGAGGAGAGGAGAGGAGAGGAGAGGAGAGGAGAGAGAGAAGAGAAGAGAAGAGAAGAGAAGAGAAGAGAAGAGAAGAGAAGAGAAGAGAAGAGAAGAGAAGAGAAGAGAAAAGAGAAGAGAAGAAGGAAAGGAAGGAAAGGAAGGAAGGAAAGAAAAAAGTAGACTTCCCCTAGGACCTCCATAAATCCCTGTGAACACCCTGATATCAGCCCAGGGAGAGCCATTTTGGGCTTCTGGTCTCCAGAAATATATTTGTGTGATTTTAAGCCACTAGGTTTGTGGTAATTTATTATAGCAGGAATAGGAAACTAACATAAATGGTTTTGAAGCATAATCATGGATTCTCTGACATTCCTCCCACGAAGAGGTAGAGTGTATGTTCCCATCCCCCGAACCTGGGTGGCCTTTGTGGCTGCCTAGACAATAGAATGCAACAGAAGGCACGCTACATGGCTTCTTTGGCTAGGTTATAAATGGTCCTCTTGGGACACTTACTTTAGCAATCCTGAGCTACCATGCTAGAAATCTAACTACTCTGAGGCCGCCATGCTGGAAAAACCATAGACAGAGAGATGTTCTAGGAGCCCAGATGTTCTAGTTCTGGTTGCTGTAATTCTTCTCAGCCCAACTGTACGTGACAACAAACAAAACATGCCCAGCTAAGTATTTCCTATCTCACTGACCAATATCAAGAGCAAAATAAGTAGTTATCTGAAGCTGTTGTTTGGGGTAATTTGTTACAAAGCAACAGATACCACGTTCAACAACATAATCTAAGGAATTTTTTTTTCACTACTTAAAATTAAACCCAACAGATGAGAATTTTCCAGCCTACATTTGTAAAACCACCTTTAGATAAAAATTTCATTTCTCATTCTACATATGTTTTGAATATGCCAAGATTACTTACATATCACCACACATCAGCACTTACCTTGATACCAAAAGTGAACACTGTCATTATGATTTTAAATATGAGTGCTAAGCATAACTGCCATATGGCTGAATATACTCCAAGGCCTGCTGGGCGATCAGGGATATCATCAACAATTTTACTGGCATTCATGTCATTTCTGTAGTCACAAAGAGAAGAGGATTCCAGAGGACCGCAGTCTGTAAAAAGCTCTTTAATCAGTTCACTGGTGTTGAGCCTGGTATATGGATTAGGGAAGGCTATCACGGCAGTAATGGCTGCAACGATAATGACTTCGAGAACAGGATACTTTCCAAATTTGGTGGATTTGCGTCGACGACACCAGGCAATATTTGCCCTAATGAAAAAGGCTCCCCAGAGCCCTCCAAATACCCCGAGGAGAATAAAAGGAAACAGTTCAAAAAGGTACCATGGTGTATGATACTCCACGTAAAAAAGGACCAGACGGCTATTACCAAATGGATTAATGGATCTCAAAACAAACGCAGCCACTAAAGCAGCAAAAAATGATCTCCATAAAGTTTTAAGAGGAAAATAATAGCTAACCTAAAAAAAAGGAAGAAAAATTAATGCTGTAATTTTATACAATATTTCTGACAGGTTATAACTTGGATGGTAAATAGTATAGCTCTAAATTTTGCTGCAGCTAGAATTTACATGTAATGGATTTTATCGTGGAAGGAAACATTGATGTTTTATTAACTTGACTATCATACTAGTATACATTCACAATATGAACTGATCATAAATGTCTAATAATTATTTAAAATACCTAGCATTGTTTTATTTTCAACATGAATTCCAATTCCAATTCAATCAAAATAGTTAAGAATAAATATACTGACACCAACTCATGTTAGCTCAAAAGGAACTATTTAATTTACCGCTTCTATATTAAGCAGAAAAAAGAGCACAAACAGCTAGAAAAGAAAACTTTTCCTGTTTTCTAGTTATATTTTTGTGTAAAAGTATAAAAAGTCTCAAGAACCAAAAAGAAAAATAAACTATTCCACTAAAGCAACTAAAATTATCTCCTTAAACATCAATAACTGCAACAGAAATAATCACACAAGAAAAACTTACAAAGACCATTTAGGATTCATCAAAAATTTTTAAATAAAAACACAGGTTATATCTCAGGTAACAGAGATAGATTGTTTTAAGTATTTTTTAAGTCAAATTCATATCTGTTTACTTTTAAATACATCAAAGTTAAATTTTAAATAATCTCTAATATTTACACATGAATAATGTTTTTAAAAAGATGTTCCCCAAGGTAAAGAACTATATAGTATACTACATTTTTTTATGTAAGGGTGAAAAATAACTACGAAAATAAATTCAAAATCTTAAAAACAAAATCTGTACCTAATAAAATTACACTAGCTATAAAACTGGAAAGTTTGCCAAAATATATGTGTAACAGCAATCATACATCATTTTAACTGCTGTATTTTTTCGTACCTACCTCTTCCAGGCTAAAAAGAACTCCTCCAATTGGTGCACCAAAAGCTACAGAAACACCTGCAGCCGAGGCAGCTGACAGCACCTAAAAAGAGGATGTGGCTTCTTTCATATGTTCTTATAAATTCAAAATTATACCAAATTAAAATTCTTTGTGTTACTCTAATTTTCAAAATGCCTCTTCTGAATTTATCTCACATGTCTTCCTCCTCCACAGGCAAAGGAAAATATTTGTTTCTTCTAAAATTTTTTTTTTCTCTTCTGCTTTAATTGAAAGGTCATTCATATATTCAGTATTCAGTCAAAAAACATTTACGTGGGATATACTAATGTAAACGGGATATAAAGAAGAGGCAATGAATACAGCCAATTTTCCAGATGTTTGTGAAGACCAGTGGGGAGGGAAGTAACTGAGGTTTGAGGGGAGAGTTGTTTACTTATTTTTAAATAGGACATTATTTCTTCGGATTTCAGAGCTAACTGCATCATCATTAATTACTCTTTTCCATATTCTACAAAAATATTGAGAGAACTTAAAACCTATTTTGTTTCCCTATATTTTCACTACTCTATGTCCTCTGAAAATAGTGGCACTGCCAATACAGTGAGCCTTACTCTGAAAGGCTACTTACTCCTTGTGATACAGTCTCGCCAACGCGAACCCCTAACAATCAAGTTCAAGGAAGAGAACAGTCCACAAACACACATATGAAGCCTCTCTCCAACTCCCTGGTCTTTCACTTGGACATTGCCCACTTCCTGCCAGTGTGAAGCCAGTTATACATATAAATCCACTGGGCATTTATTTGTAACCACTTTTCTAAGAGTCTTTATTCCTTTCACTACTTTACTCCAGGAAATATTTGAGGCTATCAAAGCATTTCCTCAACCGGTAAATTTTTACATTCTGAAAGAGAAATTAGAAATTATCAGAATTAAATTGCAAGTGGTTTAGAACACAAAGTACATAAGTTTTGTTTGGTATATTAAAATAAACAAATATTTGTTCTAATTAAATAGTATCTGGCTTTAAAAATGTAAACTGCTTACTTGGGGAAGGATGGAGAGCAAATTTAACTTACTATTTTGTATTTTCCCACTAATAGGAGCATAGACAACAGATTTAATCTAAACTCTCTGATTCTACATTTAATATAATAGAATTTTACAATCAAGCTAACACCCATCCATGTGCCTATAACTCCCACACGTTTCAATCTGTTTTATAAGTATCTAAGAATCATTTAATTTAAAAACATCAAGGAAGTGGGTACAGGAAGAAAGCCAAAATATGAGGCCTTAATACTTTTGACTCACAAGTGAACTCTAAACATGTATATGCTAAGGTGACAAAACAAAATTAATGTTATAAATCTTACTAATCATCAATGTGTATGTTAAAATTTAGGTGAATTTAAATTTTATAACAGATTCTAATAAACTACATTTTTTCATTTATAGTGAATTAAATAGAAATCTTATCCCAAAAATGTCAAGGTACAATAGCAAGCAGAGGAATTGAATGAGGGAGAGGAATATTACAGACAAATGTTACAGTTCCATCTCAGCCACTAACTTGCCACATTATAGTACAGTTTTAGGTTTCATTTTGTTTATAACACACACAGAGACATATCTACACAGTCATAGTAGCATTAATATAATAGTTAAGAGTATGGACTTTAGGGTCAGAGTAAAGTAAATTTTAATCCGCACTGACACTCCGCTTCGTAATTTTAAGCAAGTTAGCCACTTTAATTTCTAGTTTCCTCTCTTTAGATGAAGATAATAGTGCCAAGTTAAATAGGATTACTGTGGAATTAAATTTTAAGATACTAGTAAAGTACTTGCCACAGAACCAGATACATAGTAATTAACAGTAGTTATTTTTGTTTATAGGATAATATTGGAATCACATTGTCATTCAGAGGTGGAACAATGATACTCTGAAATGTTCCACTTTCAGACTATCTACTGCCATTGTAAGGACAATGTTTTAGAGCTAACATTAAAATAAACTAGAATTATTTCAACTGAGTGTTAAATAATTTGATAGAAAATATTTTATTTTTCATCGTATTATAAAAAACAACAGGATAAAAGGTCCTGTCTTAAGTCCAGAGACTCCTGAGTTCTCAGCATTTAATGATATGTAAAAATATCATACCTTACAAACTCAAAGAGCTCTGTATCATCTAGGGCTGAAGATTAGATGAGGAAAACAGGAAGGGATTGGGCCCCCAAAGTTAGAGCTAATACAGAAGATCTCAAGAGCTCACTTTCCTTTTAGAAAATATCCAAAGCAATCTAGAACATCAAGGAAACTCTATAATATATAAAGTTTAAATATCTAGATGGTCTCAGGTTGGCCTTAAAAAAAAAAAAAAAAGGTAAAAGAAACTGCCCTAAACAACTGAATAAAGAGGAATTTCTAAACCCCCTTTAATGAGAATCTCTGATTTAAACCTTAGGAGATACTAGATGCCCTTAGAACTTCCCCATGGTGCCAGACAGCTCCCTGCAGATGACACACCACTCGCTTCCTCCAGAGGAAAACACAGTTGTTAAGATTTCTTAACCCTGGAGAAATACTGAAGGAGAGAAGAGTAAAAATAATGCTACATTTTGGAAACACTTCAGAGGAGAGGTGTAAGGCAAAGCAAAAACAAATGCAAAGACCTTTGTGAAATTCATCTGAAACCAATGGACACCAGAAGTCAATCTAAAACTTCTCAAAAATATGCAGGTAACTGAGCAGCAATGGGGATGGATTCTAGAAAGACATCAGCAATTTTTTGGCAAAGGGAAGAGAAGCAATTTTCACGTTAAATCTTCATCTGAATATAGAATTTATCCGAAAAGTAGGGTAAAATGTGATCTTTACACTCAGAAATTCTTCACTGATATAAGTCTGTATCACGGATACGTATATGTCATATAAATTACAAAAGATACTTACCTCCCTTTTTTTAGCTTCATTTGTGCTATACTTTGGAAAGAGGTAGGAAAAGATATTTCCACAGCAACAGGCAACATGTACCAGGGGACCTTCTTTTCCTAAACTCAAACCTGATGCCACAGCCAGTACTAACGTGATGGTTTTGATCATTAAAGTCCATTTTCCCAAGTAACCTCTGATGATAAATCCACTCAAAATAGTTTTAATCTATAAAGGAAAGATTAAGGCATCTTAATTTCCTTTAAGAAACATGTGAACTTAAGTTACTCTGTTTAACTCACAAAACTACCTTGTAAATTTTGGTGGGCTATAGAACAAGTTACAATTAACTTTTCAAAAGCTTTAACTATTATGATACCTATAATAAACCTATTTCATATTCTAATTCTTTTCCCAAGCAAGAATAGAAAACAACCCTATCTCACAAGCAAAACTAAAATATCAGGTCACATTACAGGGCAGAAATTAATACAAGGGTCATAATTACATAACCAGAATAAAAGCAAATTTGAATATTTCTGTGGTAGAAATATAATATAGTTAGATACATTGCAGACATTCTGTGTCAGAAATAAAGATATTATGCCTTCTCAGAGTACCACAATTTTGTGTAATATTTTCCCATACATCAAGGATGAGTGACAACTGCTAAATACTGCATGATATTGCTCCTTATTAATGATATTCCTAATACGGCTTTAAAAATCACTACTATTTAGATATTTTAAAAAATGAACTAAGAAAAACTGGTAACTTATTTAGAACAAAAATAAAAAGGGCAAAGCAATGAGTTCACATTATGTTCAAACTAAGTATATTCTCCTTTATTGTTGATACACAGTATAACCCAAGAGTTTGTGCTACTCACCTGCTATGATCAAATGTTTATTTGAAAGTATAAAATAGTTGTAAATATTATACTCCAAATTCAAGATTTATTAACTTATCTAATTAAAAGCAAATGTAACCAAATTGAGTTCATAACAACAAAACATCAACTAATCCATCAAAGAACTTTATGTCACAGAATATTTTTCCAGGTTCTTAAGGTTTAACTAAGTCCTCTGATATCTGTTTAGTCATGTGCTAATTAGTGGTGAGGAAAAAAAAAGTCAACCTCTATAGTAAATGATGAAATGACTTGCAAGGAAGAATTTCTTTCAGTGATGTCTACAATAAACTTACATTTTTTTAACTTTTCTTTTTCATATTACAAATGATTTCTCAAGAAAAACAACCATTCCCCGCCCCCCTCGAAGGCAAAAAGATAAGCATAATAACAATTACTACATGTTTAAAGCTACTAAATATTGCATGGCTTACCTCTGGAATTCCAGAGCCACAGGCATATGGAGCAAATATCTTAACCAGGGAAACAGCAAGAAAGGCAAAACTCAGCGCCCAGAAGATGTACAATATATAGTTCATAATGTAAGAACCGGGACCCTAGAAAGCGAAGAGTTCGATAGTATGAATTTAATTTACAGTGCACCTATACTGCAAATGCTTGCCTCATAAGAAACTTGGGTAAAACATCTAAAGTCTCCTGGTTTACTTCTACAATAATAAAAGCTTTACATGAATAAAATACTTAAGTAGAATCAAAAGACATATTTGTATACATACCGAGAAGACTTAAGCTACTTGAAGTTTTTCCTGATCCCTAAAGACTTGTCCAGAATCTCAGCTATACTTCAATCTCTAAAATTTAGCTTTAACAAAATTTAAAAAAACATATCCACATATAATCATGTAATAATATATGTATATATTATGTAATATTCCAACTTCTAAAATGTTCATTACAGTACATCAAGAACAGTAAAATAATCACTGCAATACTTATGTAATGGCATGAAAAAAATCTATGGGTAATTCTAGTCAGAAGGCTTATTTTACTGAGTGTTTTGATAATTCATACTTCCTGAATAATCACAATGTAATACGTCCAGGAGTTTAATAACTTGACCATAACTTTTTGTGGTTACACAGATCCTATTGCACTTCTTTTCTACAATAAGAAATAACATTTATGTCATAACCCACTAAATTTGTTGTATGTGACTGTGACTAAAACAAGAGCTTCTTGAAATACTTATATTTTACTTGCTGTAATGTATTCTCATGTTTTCCATTCTATCCTATTCCATTTATTTATTTATTTTCCTTTAATTAAAGGTTGCAATCATCTAATGTCATTATTTCTATCATTAAATAATTTAAATGCTCATTTCACTATATCGATTATTAATTCACCTTGAGACAGAGAAAGACTCACCTCCGCTTGACCTATGATTAACTCTGCCCATGTTTTCCACTGTGGACATTTATCCCTCTCTTCAAATGTTGTTTCATCAGATCCCCAACAACATTGTTCATGGTTGTACCACAACCCGCTAAGGCAAATGCCCTCCTTCAGGTCAGTCATCCAATCAGCAGCAATGTCTATTAATCCAGCCAATGCCCCTACAAAAACACGTAGGAGGTGGCAAAAAAATTAAGCCCATTTTTGCGGAATTAAGAACTAGCAAGTTAAAAGGAAAAAAAAAAATAGCAGAGGACTCTCTATAAAAAAAGGGTCACATAAGGAATATTATATGAATTTAATATTGTCAAACCTTACTTATCAATAAGTTTATGTTACTTTTAAAAATTGCAAATAGTTATTCTTGAAAATAAAACTCTCTCTTTTTGGGATTAAAACTAGTTATATAATCAAAATTAATTGTGAGTTTAAAAAAAAAAGGTGTTAAAAAGACTAAAACATCTTCAAAAGATAGCTACCTGCAGGAGGTTCACAAATCTGGTTGAGTTTTTACTAGTATGTTTCAATCCAAAACTTAATAGATTTACAAGTTCATTAAATTTGATATCCATTAAAAATAATTAGTGAAACTAATACCATTAATGAATTACTGTGATTAGTTTTCATTTTCTCAAATAAAAATCAAATATACCAAGATCATTTTACTGACAGACTACTTAACATCTCTGTGCTTCAGTCTCCTCATCTGTAAAATGGCAGTAATAGCAGAACATGTACCATAGGGTTATCCTGAGGTTTACAAATACGTAAAGCTTTTAGAATAGGCCATGACACATAGGAAGCACTCAAATACTAGCTATTTATTATGATGTTAACACTAAAAAATACTTTATCGATCATCTGGTCCAAACCACATACTTTACAGATACAGAAAATGAGCTCAGAAAGATAAAATAATAATAATAATAATTGGACAGACAGGTAAAGTGACAGAGCTAAGACTAGACTCGGAAGCCTCCTGCCGTCTAGTGTTATATTTAAGAAGAGTTTTTGAAGAAAAGAAACCAAAAAATACTTTTAAAAATCCAACAGCACTGGAAAAAAACTATGAGAAAGAGGGGAGAAATATTTATTGTTCTGTTAAGCAGAAAAGGATTGCATTATAAGTTTTCTTTACCTGATGCCAAACCTGTTAGTGTTACTACCAGCCATCCTGACCATGCATCGTACAAACTTTTTGTCATTTCCCATGCTGATTCTTTCTTTTTGCTGTTGATCTGAAATTAGAAATGTTTATGCTTCATTTTCAAATTAAAAACAGAATCCAAATTCTGGAATCTAACGATTTGTCTCAGTTACTCTATACAGGACAGTTCCTTCTAAACTAAATGATGGGAAGGTGAGTTTGGGGCACGACCACTATCAATTGCTACACCTGTAAACCAGATGACAAATGTTTACCCAGAGAGATGTATTTTTAATAAGAACCTCAGACTTTGAGGTTTTTTTTCTTTTTTCTTTCTTTTTTTCAATCACTGAGGATCAAGGAAGAAATGTCCTCTGCCGAAGTAGAGGTTGAGATCAGCAGGACGTTAACAGATTTGATTTCCAGATCTCACTCTACTAAGAGAGAAGCAGCCAAATCTTGTCTCTCTCAGGAAGAATGTATGTCTAAACGTACAAGCTTAACCTTTTCTGTTTTACTAAAATTCTTGTTTTTAAAAAGTCATATTCTAGAAACTACATTACCATCAGCACATAGATAAAGTTGGGTAAGGGGGGGGGGAAGCAGTATTCTCAGCGTAGGACTTCAGTGCTCAGCTGTCCCACAGGAAGGTTACAGCTGGGCGTCAATGATCTGGTCTATTTCAAACGTCTGATCTATTTTAAGCCACAGTGTCTCATTAAAAAGACTCAAAGTTCTAAGTTGAATAGGACAATTTTACCCTTTCTAAGCTATCAGCAACCAGTCATAGATATTAATCATTCTTTAGAATTAAAGAGAGATCATTTCTTTCAAAAATAATTATTAAACTCCATGTTGCCTTTTCTCAATAAAAATAACTGATATTTAATAAATGATAATATTAATTAAAAACTTGGAAATCATCTGAATTCTCATTCATATAGTAATGGTTAAGTAACTTGCGGTACATTTAGTTAATAAAAAAAATTCTGCAGCCATTAAAAAATGAATAAGATACAGTATGACACAAAGGAAAAAAATACAGTGTGACGCAGGTAGATAAAAGTAGATATAGTATACTGTTTACACAAGAAAGTATATAAATCCATAGGGTTATATTTTAAAGTTAAAAGAGTGAACCATAAAATTTAAAATGTAAATCATTACTTAGAAGAAGAGGAAGGCAATAGGTTGAAAGGGACAGAGACTTGAAAACAAAGTCATTAGTAATGCATAATTCTAGTGGGATAAACACTAAGGGCAAAAAGTATTGTGAAAAAAGAAAACACTAGAACTTTTCAGTAAGCACATTGCTGGGGAGTGTTGGTAATAATATTATTTTGAAATTGTTGTGTGTGTCTTGTGAGGTAAATCAAATGATTATGTATATGATATTGAGATTTTGGTCATGGCTATAAAGAGATACAAATTTTAGGACTACAGGTTAAATAAAAGCCTTATAATATTGAATTTAAATTAGAAGGGTGCTATAAACTTAAGAGGCTAGCAATGACCAACACAGAAAGAATAAATATCTCCAATGTCCAGACTGCCTATGCACCATTTTTCTCCAAAGGAACCAAAGCTCTTGGAGGAATGGCTGACTCCAGGTTTAGTGCAAGCAACGTGTAAAATGTAATAAAAATCACCTTGTTTTTCCAGAATACATCTAAGTCTACTAAAGATGTGTCAAAAGACACATGCACCAACCAAAATCAACTCCCACTAATCAAAACGGAATAACATAGACATCAATAAGTATAACTGTTATGATTAAAATACATCAAATAAGTTTAAATCCATGAGTGTATATAAATATATAGAAACAAAAACCAAACAAGCAAACAAAAACCTCATCAGTGAACTCTGGGGATACTAAGGAATTATATGACTTAAAACTTTCTCCTTTTCTCTAGAATTTGAACTTGAGGAAATCCAGGTAATGCGTATAGGGTTCTCTTTATAGAAATATGCAAGCTATTAAGTAAAAGAGGATCGATAATTAGATTACCACCACTTTGCAAAATACTGAAGTAATATCTAAAATTATATAATAATGTTGATTTGCTTCAAAATAATTTGGGGTAGGAGGGCTACACATATAATAAAAAGCTTAGGGAAAAAGAATTAGATATATGCATTGACACAGTTTTCTTTTTAATTTAATGTTTTCGAACCAGAGTAAGAACATATATGTGTAGAGTTTCCCAGTTTTATAAGATTTTATGTTAATACATATGAGCACAGCTGAAAGTATTGAAAATATCTGACTTATCCAGAAAGAGATGATTGGTATGATTAAGTTTATATTGTTACATTATTTCAAAGGTGTGCTGTGGTTTCTTTTAGTTTCAATTTTCTCTAAAATTTTATGAACATGGTATCTTATAGATACTTTCACACAGTCTCACTTTAAAAGACATTTAAACCCCAACCTGAATATGTTAATAACTCCATAAATGTATATACTTTGAAGTATACTTGTAGTCACTTAACAATCAAACAAGATACAGGATTTATAGTGTGTATGATTAAAATAGTGTGGACCACAGACACCCTAAGGGTTCCTGAGACCTTCTCAAGGGGTCTTCAAGGTCAAATCTATTTTCATAATAATAGTAAAACATAACATGCCTTTTTCACTGTGTTGACATTTTCAGATGTGAAAGCAACAGCAAAACTGCTGGCTCCTCAGTATGAATCTAGGCAGGAGCTTTAAATGTACTGGAAGTGATTACATTCTTCACTGTCATGGAGGCCAGTAAAAATAATCAGTGCCAGTTTCACTTAAGAATGTTTTTGACAAAGCAGTAAAATTATTATGCCTTGATCACTGAGTCTTTTTAATATTATGTGTAATGACATGAATGTATTTAAATCATTTCTGATGCATAGTGAGATACAAGGTTATGTCTCAAGGAAATAAATCCATTTGTATGATTTATTTGAATTGCAAATCAACTAGACACTTACATGGGACACAATTTTAACTTGAAAAAAAGATACCAAAATATGGTTTTTCAGACTTGGGAATCTGATTGGTACTTTTTCAAAAAAAAAAAAAAAAAAAAAAAGAGTTAGCCTGTCAGTTCAAGTAAAATAAATGTGCATTTGTTTCCAGTGATAGAATTTGAGCTTTCAAATAAAAATTAGAATTTTGGAAAACTTACATCCATCACTGTAAGGATAACAGAGCCCCAATAAAAGACTGTTCTGAAGAGATGAGTGTTGAAATTAACAAGTGTGATTTTTTTTAAATACTAATGAAAAATGTCAACATAAAGCAGTGACTCAATAGTTCCCAAATGGTCAATTATTGTATGATGTTACAAATATCTGAAGTTCAAGGTGAACCAATGGATATTTATGTAACAGAAGATAAAAAGTTCACTGATACAGTTTTAGATTGAATGCAGAAAGTATTAAAACCCAGCAGTCTTTTATTAAAGCAGACAATGAGATTTATTAAAAAGTAACACACCACCACCTCTTTGCTAAATATTTTTTTTATTTTGGAAAATATTGTTATGTTTCATAAAAATGCTTTATGTTAACATGAAATGGGTTTGTTATTGTTATTTTAAATGAGTAGTTTAAAAATTTCTCTTTTTTCATATCTAATATGGTAAATACCAATTAATATAACCACATAAACTAAAGCTTCTCAGGCATTCCCAATAATTATTTACAGGTTAAAGGGATCAGAGACAAAAAAGTTTGAGAATCACTGGATTAGAACACTAATTTCATTCCTGAGTCTTATTTTCAGTTACATCCTATTTTATGTTTCCAGAAAAGGTAAATACTGACTGATGAACTGCAGCACCTGTATTTTTCATAAATGATATTATCTAATTCCAATGTCAGATTTAAAATCCATGTATACATTAATATGAAATGTTATAACTAATTTGTAGAAGCAGTTATTTTCATTTACAAGTAAATTTTAAACCGGAAAATTTTAAAGGGCCTTTTGAAATTTAAAACTTTGTCAAAGAGATTTTTTTCTTTTTTTAAAATTTATTTTTAAATTACATTATACAAGTCACAATTAACAACAAAAAAGATTCATAAGTTGAAAAGCCAGTTTTTTAAATTAGTGATGCATTACAACACTCAATAAGTCCTATACAGGACTTAATTTGAGAAATATCTTGATTTAACACCAAGAAAAGTGATAAAAGAAAACAGTAAAACTCCATAAAACTATCTCCCAAGTAAGTTTCTTCTTTTTGAATAATAATAATTATGCGACAAGTTTTCTCTTTTGCCTTAGCCGCTGTGCTGATCCTAGCCAAAAATCATGCTGACTTGCAAATCTTGAACTTGGCTCAAACTCATGTGCCCTCTTTTCCCTTTGCTTCCTAATTTCATCTTATTATACGCTTTTTTGATTTTAAGCAACCTCAAATCCTTTTTTGAAAGATATGTGATATAAATAAACTTAAAAAATGCTTAAATGTATTTTAATGCATAACATATATTTTGGCAGCCTGAGATCACTGGCAGAAATATATTGCTAAATGATCTCTTTATGGACCAGATTCAAAAGTTTACTGAAAACACTTACCCGTCTATGCCTTTCCCTGTCTTTACATTTCTCTCGCACCCAATCAATAGTATGGAAATCATCATATGTACCAACACCTGGAATTGGTTCATCCAAAAGATCCAGTAAGTGTGTAGAACTGTTAATGCTGCCTCCATTTGTCATTGTATAATGAGTTCCTGCAAAGCAAAAGACGAACAATGAGTATGTCTTATGAGAAACAATAGTGAACTATGCAATCTTCTTAGAAGTTCAATAGTATCACTTGAAATAATTACAATAAAATAGAAGAAATGAAGAAAATTATCCAAATTAAGAAATATTATCCAAAATTTGGAAATAAGGCAAAATAATGATGGCCTGTCCTTTTAAACTCATACTACAGTATCAAAAATAAGCCTGTCTCATAGATCTAGTCCTACACAGTTAAGTAACTTTAGACACATTGTCTTTAAATATTAAATACCTATATGATAGATGCTACATCTTATAATTAAGATATATAAGGTAAAGAAGCATTTGAAATTATTCTAAAGCCCTAAGAATTTAGAAAAGCTGGTACATAATTTCAAATAGGTGATTTTAGCATAGTGATTACAAATTACATCCTCAAATTACGTAGTAGTAATATAGATTTTATATCAAAAATACAAATACAGAAATGTGTCATTTTAATGCAAACACAACTAGTTCATATAGAATATAGAGTGGCACTATCCTAATGTTTAAACAAACACTGTAAAAACAAAACACAAGAAACCTGTTTTTTTATTCTATGACTTTAAGATCCTTGAGGCTTGATGGTAGTAGGAACTAGAATTAATAAACGGTTAGTATTGTAAACAACATAATATTAAATACTGTTCTAATAAACTTAATGTCTATTTACTTCTACCAGATAAAACAGGGTTCTCTCTTATCTCTCTATTCAATACATTTGAATGTTTGCCTTGGAAAGGTGTAAAATTTCTAAAAGGAGAGTAGTATATTGATTTCAGTGTTTTGGCAGTACTCCAGGAATAATTTATCATTCTTGGCTGAGGATTTAAAGGCCCAATCCCTGCAATAACTCATAACCATTCACATAAAACATATACTTTAAACCTTAAACTTAAAACTTTGAGTACACTAGCTCTTTCTTCCTCCCTCTATCCTGATTTTATTCAGTAATTTCGCCTTGAAAAAGCTAACTAAAAGGCCACAAATTTTCTTAAGAGAAAGCACTGGAGAATAAATTTAGTAAGAACATTTACAATAGTTTGAAAAATTTGAGAATCTCTGACTCTGCTTTCCATATAGTATTAAAAGGTAATTTTAAAACCATTTTTGGAGGGAAGTGTCAAAGGCCTCTAGACTTCTGGTAAGATGACAACACAGCTGTTGTACTCTGGCCGAAAATGCATAAGTTGAATATCACAAGGAAAAAACAAGATAAACTCAAACTGAGGGAAAGTCTACAAAATTCGAATTCTTCAAAAATGCCCATCATGAAGACAAAGACTGAGGAACTGTGCCAGCTCAAAGGAGACTAAAGGGACATGATGACTAAATGTAACATTATTAGATTATTAGATCCTGGACCAAGAAAAAATGTCTTTTATGTTAAAAAATACAGTAGAACAATTGGTAAATTTAAAAATTGTAGATTGGATAACAGTACTAACGATCAATGTCAATTTTCTGATTTTGAAAATTATACTATGGCTATGTATAAAGGAATGTCTTTTCATAAGGAAATACTAAAGTATTTAAGAGTAAAAGTGCATTATGTTTACGTTTTACTTTTACATGGTTCAGTAACAAATAAGTATGTGTGTATTTATTAATATATATTATATATTACACAGATAATAGCATATATAACAGCAAGAAAAAGAATGAACAAATGTGGTAAAATGTTAACATTTCAGAAATTAAAAGATGAATTGGGATTCTTACACTATCCAACATCTATAAGTCTGAAATTTAAAAAAAAATTTTTTTAGAGTGTACTATAATATATTTTGCCAATTTTCCCTCTTATGCTGTCCTTATGTAGAGTTGAAGAGATGGACTACTGATCTTAATTATTACTCTTCCATGCAAAAAAATAAAAAGCAAAATTTCTCTACCACTTAACATGTATCAAACACAACGTCATCAGCCCCATGATAAGATTTTCCAAGCTGTTTGCACCAATGTAGATAATTAGCTAATGAGACAGGTGTTCCTCCAACAGACCTATGAACTAGGAAGTAGAAAAGTAAAGACAATTATTCTTATTTTACAAGGCAGCAAAAGGTGCGGCATCATAATAAACATTTATGTTAGCCATATGCCTTGCTTTCAGTGACATTCAAATAATTAAGTCTGTAGAAACTACTTTGACAGGTAATTAACAAAACTATGTGAAATCGAGGGTCTGGTTTAATGCATGATTTCAATGTAACATGTGGCCCCAGCACTGAATTCACTTTCTTCATAGCATGCTCCATAAGGCTGGCCCATTCTCTGACACTTACTAACTGAAGCAGCAAGAAACAATGGCCAGGCCCTAACTAATGGTTGGTCACAGCTATGGGTTTCATTAAGCTGAAGATAACATCATGCCCTAAGTTGTATGCCAGCTCCTTAGCCCTAAAGCAAAACGATCCCTGAAACCAGCCTGAGGGGCTCTGAAGCTGACCTCAAGACCTAACCTCATGATTTACTTTCCTTACCTCACCCTTGACTAGTTTCACCCATGACCCCAAGCCCCTTACTCTTGATGACATGATGCCTGCAGCCTATCGGGGAGTCGGTATTTTGGAACACTAGCTCACCATTCTCCGGATTGACCCCAATACAAATAAACTAACTTTTTTCTCCACTGCAAGCTCCTGCTTGTATATTTCTTTTCATCTGCACCTACGGACAACTGAGCTCTCATTCAGCTAGGTAACATATGCAATAATACTAAATATCTGAAGACCAGAAATAAAGGACTCAAACTTTTTGAACCAGAGGACCCCGTGGATCAATGTTTTGTGTCTGGAGGCTTTTATGTGTGCCCTTAGAATTTCTAGGACTGTCACTGCACACGTTAGGCTGGGAATTAGCCACGGTGGTGTGTGTTCCCAACAGATTATTTGAAAGTCAGTCTGCCCCTCATGCCTTTTTGCTTTCATCTGACACAGCAATGGTGTTTGAAAACAGTAGAGTATAGAGGAAAATACTGATTGGTTGTCTTGGTTTTGGGGAAACCCACAGAAACAGGTCAATGTTTCCCCCCAAAATTATTTCTAAAAGAGGTTTGGTTTCTTGTGACTCTTGCTATCAAATTGACTTGGATAGTAAACAAGATTGATTTTGGTATAAAAATAAAATAAAACCTTTTTGCTAAGACAGAGCTAATTGCTATATTTCTTGGGCTCTGATAAATATAATTAAATAAAATCTCTAGAAGGAAGAAAGCAGATATATCAATCTATCTTTAACCTCTTTTTATCTTGTTTCTTCCCCACTGTACAGAGTTATTACTGACAACTGAAAGATATCACATTGCATGTGAAATTGATTAACATTTTTTTTTAATTTAAAGTTTGTTATTGCAAAAGAATTAGTATATAAAATGCAAGAATAAGTTGGCCATTTAAAAAAATTCAAACTTTTACTTTAATATGTGTGCGACATTTCACATATTTTCTTTTATAGCTTGTTCTGTGAAACACAGAAAGCTGAGTAAAACAAAAATGAGAGAGAAATTGAAACATTTTTCTGTTTTCCTCTAAACTTGGTAGGGAACATTTATTTCTAATGGGATCATAGGAATGCCTACATATCGCACATTAGGAGAAATTTTAAATTTATCATGTTTCCTATTAGTAACAATTTTTAAATATTCCTAACATATCATTTCTCCGTGTACAGTTCACTGAAAACTAGGTTTATACAAAGTTTAACTTACATATGTTAAAATGAAATAAATATAAATTATACATGTTAATAAAATTTTTATAAGAACAGTATAAGTTATCCAATTTCCCTTCTCAACTTCATCTTCATGAGTGTAGCATATATCTTGTAGGTTATGCTAGAAGTGCAAATTAAAGTTCTCTCTCTTTCATTAAATAATATTTCAAAGGTTGGTTAATTAGGAAACTTTAATAAGGCTTTCCTAAAACAAATATGTGGAAGGGAGCTCTAAAAGACCAAAAGGTTTATGGGATGAAAAAGAGGTTGTAAGGCCGCACTTCCCTCATTATACCTTTCTTTGTTCTCAGTAAAAGGTCTTCTTATAGTTGTATTTTATTAACACAAAATGATGTGATTTATCATGGACTTCCTATTTCTCAAAGGATATGCAGCTCTTGTTTATTTACCTGTGAAGACAGAAGTAGAGAGACCAGAATACCTTTCAAACTGCTAATCAAGTGTCCTCATTCAACACTATTTCTTTGTCCTTGCCACACTCATTCCTCCTACCAGTTCCATGAGAAACCCAGTGCCACAGGAAAAGAAACACACAGCAGAGGACAAGACTCAGTATTGTGGCTTCTGAGTTTCAAATTAAGGCTTTTGAACCTCATAAAAAAAGGCAAAATTGTAAAACCCAATACCTTTGAGTTGTAAGCAACAGGTTCCTGGGTTTTAGAGGCTTTAAGTAAAAAGGCTTATTAAAGATTCTACAATAAGCCATGAATTGAAAAAAAAAAAAGTTGAAGAACCAATTCTCCATAGCTACTTAAGGTTTGCTGGGGAAGTAAGGAGAGGGCATTGAGTAAACAAGAGAGTTATAATAGTTAAATTGGAGATTGGCTTCGGCCTTTAACATTTTCTATAAGCCAAAAGTATAGATGAGCTCATACTAGCCACACTTATTTATAAGCTTTTCATTACTTAGTATATTTTCATTACTTAGCATATATTTTAAAATCATCTCATATCATTAAATGCATATGCACATCACTTTTGATGATTTTAGATTACTATATTTAACTGGTGTGACACTATAATTTAAACAAAACTTTAGGTTAGTTTGCCTTACAAACAATACATTAATGAACATATTTTTATCGTACCTTTTCCAATTAATTTTTTAAGTTAATTTTTTCCATGCCCAGATATTCAATATTAAAAACCAGATTAATCTCCAAACTTAAAATAAACACATTATCCAGTAATTGTCTTCAGATTAGAATTATTATTCATGTAATGGACCCTTATTGTTTCTGCCCACCTGGTAATCCTTCTCCCTACTTTCTGTAACAGAACCCAATTATCTTTATGAAATTTCTATCCCTCATTGAATGCAGTCTTGATGAGGCTGTCAATCAAGGAATCCTCCCTTCCCCAGCCAAGAAAAAAGCACATGATCCAAGTTACATTAATTAGGCTCTACTGGAAATGTAAATCTTGAGCAGTGATGTAATGATAGGAGTTTAATTTTAACAGCACTTCAAAAAGATATAGGATAGTTCCTGCTAAATAGATCCCCAGATGTTGGATTGTAAGAAAGTATGATCTGAAAGTAGTAGCTCCCAAATTTAAGACAAGAAACAAATCAAAAACTTTTCTGGAGATCTGACTACTAGATGCCAATGACCACTCTCAACTACCAAATCACTGAAAAACTAACAAAAAAGACTAGGGAAAAGATCACTTTCTTTTTGGAGTGTCCCAGTAAAGAAATTCTATGACCTTAATGCACTTTGAGGTCAGAAAGGCTTAGAGTCAAATTCCAGCTCTGCCACCTATTAGCTACGTGATCCAGCACAGGTACTTCCTGACCTCTCAGAGGTATGTGGGTTTTCTCACCCCCATTTAGAGTATGGTATGTGAACTGGAGATAAGTCATATAATAAATCTGACAAACATCAGGAAATCAATAAACATAAACTATTGTTTCTGTTGAAATATTTCAGTATTTAAAACTTCATCAGGCGGCATTATATTACTCATATGATATTAATCTTAACCGAAAGACTGACATTACAAAGGGGGTTAAAAGAATCTTACAAATTTGAGCGATAAGTTCTACAAACAACTGTATATCGAGGAAAAATCCCGTAAATTTTTAACAAATAAGTATTCCTGACACAGACACAGAAACAAATTTCTAAAATGCGTGGTAAATGACAAACCTGTCCATAATTAAAAATCAGGGGCAACCAACAATATTTCACAAAGTATCGCCAACACTAAAATACCGCAGCAAATAGGAAAAACTATCCAATTGATACACCTTTTTTGCAAAAATAACGTCATGGATAAGAAGACTTTTTGACTTATTTTTTCCTCACAGAATTTTATAAAATTCATGCATACCTATGTAAACACAAATTCATTATTTACTAATGGCTGTAATCTATACGAAAAAGTTTTTAAATTATCTGTAGGAAAATTTAAATTATACTTTATTATTTAAAACAATACTTTCACCAATTGGGAAAAGAAGAGTCTTTTCAACCAGTGATGCTGGGACAACTGGCTATCCACATGCAGAAGGATAAAGCTGGATCCCTACTTCACACCATATACGAAAATTAACTAAAAATGGATCACAGGCCAAAATTAAGGGCTAAAACTATAAAACACAGGAGTAAGTTCTATGACCTGTGTTACGCAGTGGCTGTGCAGATAAAACACCATAACCACATATTGTGAAAAAAGAAAACACAGATAAACCAGACTGGATCAGAATAAAATTAGTTTCCACCTAGAGACCAGACATTGTTATCTATCTAGTGTCTAAAAAAAACAATAAAACAACTAACATTTATTGAGTACTTACTGTGTGCCAGACACTGTACTTAGCACTTTACAAATATTAGCTCATTTAATTCTCACAACAACCATTAGGAAGGTATTACAATCTCCATCTTATAAATTAGAAAAACAAGGCACAGAGAGTTAGGAAATCTGCCCAAGTTCACATAGTTAGTAAGTAGTGGAACAGGAATTCAAATTCAAGCAGTTTGATTCTAAGGCGTTTCTTAGCACTATGCAATACTGCCTAAAAGATAATTCATGGTTTGCCTGTGTATTTTAAGATACATGGACACTGTTTTCTCCGAGTAGGTTAAGAGCTGTTAGGTGGTGCATCCTCCCAAAAAACTTGTACACATGTATTTAGCTTTCAGACAATTAATGCAGTCCTACCCATCACCATCATCATCTGTCTTGGCCTTTGGTTCCAGACCACTTTTCCTATAATACTTAAAATATTGCAGTGAAAAATCGTTGCCATAGGAGTCATGGGCACTGCCTTGCAACAGCATTCACATTCCTATACTTTAGCAGAGATCTATGACAAAAACACATCCATTTTCATACTCAAGTTGTTTCAGACTCATTTAGGCCACAGGAAGCCTACCTTTCCTCCAGAAAGAACTACCTCCCCCTCTAGGTATATACTTAGAAACTGGTTTTCAAACTTATTTGACTTTGGCCCACAGCAAGAAACATTTCTTGATATGGTAAATATACAAATATTTACCTAAAACCAAAGTTTAGTATACTTGCTATTTGACATACACTCTAATATTTTACTCACTTCTTTCTCCCCTCCCTTCCTTCTCTCCCTTCCCTTTCCCTTCCCTCCTCCGCCATATTGGTCACAATCCAATTGATTTTATAACTAAAAATGTTAAAACCTGAAATTTGAGAAACATTCAACTGGAGGATACAAACATTAATGAAATTATCTTTCTCATAAATAAAAACCTGTAAAGACTTCAATATATATTTGGTGAACTGAGCTTTAAAAATGTACTTAACTGCTGCACCTTAGGCTGAGCTTGTTAGTAAATTTCAAAGTCACATATCTTCACCGGCCTAAGTCTTTTATCAAAGAGGAACATCCAAATAACAGTCTTACATGAAATGATAGGTATATATTATTACATTTATTATAAGACTATTACTTATTACCATTGGAGTTATTTCAAAAGGTGTGACGCTATTGAGCCCTATCATTTAAGCTCATAATGCAGGTAACTGTCCCATCACACATGCATAAAACATATATAAATTTTTGAATTATGGAAGAAAGCAGAAAGAAATCTAAACCTCTACATATTCTCTGACTACCCAGTTTCTTCTGTCTATTAAGAGCAGGAATTCTAGTCTTCAATGTATTTTTTCCCCTCCCTCTGTGACCTTACTGACAAGAAATGGTCATCCTGATTAGAGAGGGGAAAGTATATGTTGTAAGTTGATAGTGGAAGTTCCAGAATGTTAGTAGACTCCCAAATGAAATATTAAAAGGGAAAGGCAAGCACCATGCCTAGTACTTAGCAGGTGGTCAATTAAATATCTGTTGGATAAAAGGATAAATGAAGCATATGCTCTTTAAATGTCTTCTGCCATCCGCAGTTGTAGTTAACTGCCATCTATTTAAACTGCAAAGACTTGGAAATTAAACCAACTCACAAAAAAGTTGACTAAAGACAGAAAACCAGTCAGTAGCAATGCTAAAGCCCATTACCCAGTTCACTGTTTTCTTTATTCTACTGCCACCTCGAAATAGAAAGGCACATTCTTAGGCAGATATGATGCAGTGGATGTTAAGCCATCTGTATAATTGGAAACAAGTCCCATATTTACTATTTCTGCATATAAGATGATTTATATATTACACAAATAAAAAAATTCATGAAATTTGTTCTCTTAAATGGCATGAGGAATAAATAGACAGAAACTAAAGTAAATCCACTTTTAATCTAATTATGGTTGTAAAGGACTACCAAAAATTACAAATTGGAATTGCTTATTGAGAAACAAAAACAAAACTCTAAAATATGATTTAATCTATCAGTCTCCTGTGGCTTTGTACAGTCACAAAGAAGAGACCTCAATGCTGAAAAAAATAGCCAAATTTGCAAACCTAACCTATGTGGCAGATCTGCCCACACTATGAAATCCTGATACGCAAAGCATTTCTGACTTACAACAAGCCATGATATGGTATAAAATTAATCATAGTGAAGTATAGGTTATTTTTAGAAAATAGAGCTAGACATAGTAATATGAACCAGATTTTACTAGATTTTAAAATCAGATACTGTGGCAAATAAATTTAAAGACAGGCTTTGTTTTATACTATTGTTTTAGAATACAAAGAGTTTCTGACATCAAATAATGAATCTCTATTTGTTCTTTTAATTTTTAGACACTTAGATGAATTAATTTGCAAGCGGAGATTTAATTTTCTAGTTGGCTAAAAGATTAAAGGTAATAGAAATTCAATAGCAACCTGAATCCTAAAATCATTTTACAAAGAGCCTACAGAATATACCTAACATCTGGGATTTCCAAATAATGTGTGAAAAATGCTAACTACTGATATTTTTTAGGAGGAAATAAAAATGAACAAATTCGTCGATTATTAAAAGAAACAAAATAGCTTTACTTAACTATATCTCTGAGCTAATGAATGCCAAGAAATGATTTCAGGTAGAAACGTAAAAGAATAAGATTCCAAACTTTTATTTCAATGGGAAGGCCATATGTTTTGGGGCTTAAGACTGTTATTAGTCTGGCATTCAAGTTTCCTTTAGGATCTAGCACTCTTCTACCTTTTACTCATCCAAGGATGCAACAAAACTAACTTGGGAACAACGCACAAGGAATTTACTCTACCAGAGCATGTACTCAGTATACCTCATGATTACAGAGTATGAGCCAAATCATCCTGATCAAATACTGACTTTTAACATTTCTTTACTGAAGTTTTGTGAACAGGAAAATTATGATTAAAACAGTACCTACTTTACAAGTCTGTGATGAGGATTAAAATTATTTGTTACACATAAATGAACTGATATACCTAAAGGACTTAAAACAGTATCTGGCACACAGTAAATTCTATGTGAAGTATTAGCTATTATTAATATAACTATTACTACCACCATCTTTCTCCACAGCACCTAATAGTGCTTTATATATACAAGAGCTCAATGAATTCTTTCAATGAAACAATTAATATTGAAGTAATTTTTAAAAGTCCCTCAGAATAAATGGAGGCTCAAGGCCCAAAGATCAAATCTAACAGGATCTGGTAGAAAAAAGAATTCAGACTCTAAAACTACTTAAAATTCATGAACAAATTAAGAAAACATAAAGCTGATGATCTAAATAAATATAGTTTTTCCTTGATAAAAAGGGAAGAGACATTTTATGAAAAAACTTGATAGCTTCTGCATAGGAAATTTCCCCACCTCTCTCCCAAAATGGCTATTTCTAAAATGTTATTTTAATTTTTAACCTATCAACAATATATTAACTAATTCTACCTTAATGTATTGACATTTCTAGTCTCTATATTATTCACATAAGTAGGAAGCTACATTATTTACCATCTCACCTAGAAAAGTAGTATTAAATTTAATTTACTCCACGAAGGTAATCCCTAACTCTAACATCCTAGGTTTTGGTAGACAGATTTATGTTTACTTTATTGGTATCCTTCACAATTTCATTAGTCATTATAATTTTGTCCTCACATAGAAGCTGATTTATTATTCTTGATTTATGTTCGCTGCTTATCTCCACATCTCCAGTTCTTTGTGTTGACCCATGGCTACAATAGATCATAAATTATGGAAAACAAATAGGTTCTTACCCATATATAATAAAATACTACAGTATAGTCTAGTAAGCATCATAACTGACTAATCGATACTGCAAAGATACAACTTCACTTTCAAATAATGTTGGTTTATATTAATTATAAATCTCATCAAGAGACAAGGAACCTATTTGGGCTGCCAAGGATAAGACCAATTTAGACCTTAAGCAAGATTCCTAAAGGATTATTTATGCAAACACAATAAAAATAGTTTATATTTTAGTTATACCCACATTATTAACCATGCCTACTCTCACATAAGCTTTGGCTTATTTCTTACTGTTTGCATATCACACAAAGAAGGACTCAATAAGGAAGTTCTGTCGAAGACTGTCAAGATCAACACTGAGATTTAAATTTCCAAAGCCTAGGTCTTCTGGTTTATTATCACCAACAAACAGATGTTATAATAGCTCAGAGAAAAGTTTGTCTTATTTTGCAGGTTAATTACTAATTAGCAAATACTGTGACATTTGAACAGTCACCATTCATCCATGTTGCTTCCTGTTTAAAGAAATCTTTACCAGCAAAGGAATGATGGGAACATAGGAAAAAACAGAGTTTATGAACACATTAAAAATTGAGGGAGAATAAAACCCCAACAAATCTGGGTGGTAAGATTATGAGAAATTTTTCTTTTCTCCTTTATGCTTTTTGGTATTTCCCCAAATGTTCTAAAATTATATATACATATTATATATATATAATATACACATAAAATTATGTATATAAATTTTATTAGGAGGGCAATTCGGTAAGAGAAGCACAATACTGTATATGTAACATGACCTCCATAGTTTGCCCCAAAGTCTGAAAAGAGAGCTTTTACTAACAACAGTATGCTATGGGATATATAATATTATAACTGTTTGGAGCCTAAAATAGTGTCTAGTAGACCCAATGGAACCAAATATTTGTTGACTATATTAACTTTTTAATTCTAATGGAACTTAACACTTAAAAAGTGTTGTGAGAATATAACCTATACTTTAAATGAAACAGGCTAAATGTGCTCAGAAAAGCCATGACTTCCTTACTTCATAAATAAAAGTTTGGGCTACACCATAAAATGAATTTATAATACCATGCAGATATTCAATTAATGTGGCTCATAAATGAAGTTGTCTAGCTTAGAGATTTTCCCCAAGGTTCAATTTTTTTTCTAGAACAATTGCCAGTCTATTTTTAGAAATCAGTTAAAAAAATTTTTAAAGCAGTTTAATTAACATGTAATTAGTTTTAAGAAGACCCTGACAGTATCTGCCAAAAGATTTGCATGAATGCTGGGTGTTTTTATGGTTTTTACAAACTATTAACTATTATTTTTCTGATGTGTAAAAATTACTCTAAATGTTTTTATCCTATAAATTTTTACAAGATACCTGTGTAAGACAATGTAGCTCTTCTTAACCAGTTGAAATGCATATTAAATGAAAAATAGTAATATAAAAATGTGTTCATCCTTATCGCCATTTCACAGTGTTCTAAAATGTAGATAGAGCTTTTACTACAAATGTACATTGTGGTGCGAAAGCTACATGGTAACTGGCAGCAGCTGAAATATAATGGTACACAGACACACACTTGATTTTTCGGTGTAAATTAAAAGAAACAAGTTTTTTAAAGGAAGAAAAACATTACTTTTTAGATGCCAACCAACACGACTTTAGCTGTAAAAGCGGATTAATTCATTTTCGCAGTTAAATGGAAAGAGGATTTCACACAGAAGATGGAGTCAGAGTCCAGTGTGATCTGAAGCAGTACTAATCTGCACAGAGAAAACAATCAGAGACGACGACTACAGAACATTCAGAAGGTTGCATCTGCCCCTTACTTTTGCCCCTTACTAATGACCTAGGACAACTAAACAACACATTGCAGTTTTTAAAGGACAATCGAGAACCTGCTTAAATTAGAGAACCGCCCAGCTGCATGCAAAACATACCAACAGAAGATTCATAGCAAGGGGATGGTATTACCTCTTTTATGTAATTCCCTCAGGGGAATATAGTCTCCTCCCCCGTCATAAGGCAAATAGGGATCAGAAGAAGCATCCATGATTAGAATTTTTAAAAAGAAAAAGAAAAAGAAAAGCTTGCTAGCTTAAAAAGACAGTGGCATTTCTTTCAGCCCTGCTGCAGCAGGCAAGGGAGATGCCATATTTGACGAAGGCTAGAACTGTATGTAGTTCGACTCGCCGAAGCAACTGTGTTCTTCCACAGTGGATGATGTCATCAAAGGGAAATTATTGCAGCCTGGTTGCTAGTGGCTACAATCTAGCAAGGCTTAGAGGCGGAACAGCCTACTTAATCAGGTCCTGCTACGTATGACGATGACTAAGCTCCAAGTATAACTGACAAAACTGGTTTGAGAATTTTAAAACACTCACAATATAGCTTCTGCGTTAACACTGGCAACTACAGTAAGACAAGAGAAACATTATTTTTCTTTTTGATTTTAAGACAAATATACTGGGAACAAAGTAATTTAGAACCATGAAAAGGAAATTCTGGATGTAGACAAACACTTTTTATTTTTAGTGTAGAAAAATGGGAGCAACTCTCTAATGAGGTTGTGTGATTTTATAATATAAATGTACTATTTTTTATATAGTAATGTCATGTGAGTCATAAAGAACTAAAACATATCAAAGGCTTCAAGGGACTTGGTTTTAATTATCTAAAATGTACTTAAGACTTCTATTGTGGGTTCAAAAAATTTAGTAACTGAACAGTTGAGTAGTATTTTATCTCACTAATCTTCAGCAGACTCTTGTTTCCTTCTTTCAAAGAACCACCGAGTAAGACATTATCTTTGGAGGAGAAAGAAAACTTATCAACATTAAGTAACTTAGCTATTGTTTGTGAAACAATGCAAAAAAGGCTGACTAGGTAGATTTTCCTGTCTTCCTACTTTTCCTACTCCACAAATACTTTGTGCTTTTTATTTTGTTTTTAAAAAAGCTTTAAGTAAAATGTCTCAAAAGGTACTTCAGTTCTCTTTGCTAGAAATTTTTATGAAATTCAGAAATAAAGCAAATCTTTTTGTTTCTAACTTACTCCCCCCTCCCCCCAAATAAACTGATGTTCATAATTTTTACAGCTTATCCCTAAGGTTATTCCTCTAAACTAGATTCTCCTTCTGAAATAGCAATATTTGTTGCAGTGTCACTAAATAAAAATGTGCTATTCATTAGAAGCAATTCTGTAACACTCAAGAGGTTATGTAAAATCTATTTTCTTAAGTACTGAATGAGTCAACATTTAAGATTCACTCTAATTCAAGACATTTATTTGAGAATTGAAGGTAATGAAAAAAAGATAACTCAAATGGCAGTAAAGAAGAAAATATCTATTCAATTTGTCTACTACATTTAAGTTATTTTAGGGTCTTTTTAAAAAAAAATTAGGTTGAATAAAGTGTTTATACTTCAAAATGTCTGAACCTCAGAAAGACAGACCTTCTTATAAAGTCACACCTGAGATTTGGTAGAAAAAGGTTTCAGGAAATGAACATAGGCTAGAATTACTGCCATAGGAATATTCTAATTATTTTTCTGGCTATTAACTTTTATGATACAATATTGGGTGATTTTCTTTCTGTTTTCTGTATTTTTCAATTTTCTTGCAAAAAATTTTTCCTTAAATGAGGTTTCACAAAAAGCTAACTTCACTAAATTAACTAAATGTAAATTTGGTTCGTTGTGGTCCTTTGGTATTAAGTTCTACCATTATAAGACTTTTAGGAAACTTGATCATAATGGAAAAATGAAAATGATAGCTAGCTAGCACTAACTAGAGGGGTAAGAATACCTTCCCTATACAACATATTCACAATGTTGCATAAGTAAAAGTTTTGTATCATAAGTAAAATGTTTTAAATTATTTTTAGGTAACAAAATTTTTGTATTTGTGTGATGTAAATACAATATATAAATTGAACATATTTTTACAGAGTTAATTTCGGAATGAGACACACCAAACCCAACAACTGTTATCACTCAGAAGAAATGAGGTGGAGGGAGGAGAATAATGGTACATTTAGTTTTTACTTTATACACCTCATTATTTTAAAATTTTAAACAAATATATTACATATTTAATTTTTTAAATAGATTATTTTTAATAATAAATTGAAAAAAATGTTGATTTCAAATTTCTCATGCTTATGGGATCCATGGCTGCCACTTTGTCTTAAGAGAATCATTACTCAGACTATAGGTGCTTTCCAATTCCACCTTAGAAAAGGATAAAGTAGATTTGAAGATATGGCAAAAGAGGACTTTGACACTGATTAGGTATTACTAGATTAACAAACTGAATTACAATTAGAGTAGGGCTGAAGTGGAAAAAAAAAATAGAAGACAAATTTAAGAATTCCTAGGCACAGCTGGTGGGGGAATGCTCAGAATGGAACCTCTGAAGAACAAAAACACTGAAGTGGCAGGACACACACACACACACACACACACACACACACACACACACAGATTTTAAATTCAGAAAGGGAAGATATTTCTACTTCCAAATGCACCCTAGATTATAACCTCAACTCCATGCCATAACCTCTCTAAGGTGTACTGCAGGTAGGTAGAACAGATGATTACAGATGACAGTACAGATGACAGTATAACTATATAACTATGCGTGTATAACTATATATATCATACACTGTGACTATAGTATTATAATGTTCAAACTTTAAGCCCTTCTTAATACATATGATCCAAGAAATCTGACATTAGAAGTACTTAAAGGTATTATTTTTTTTGTATTTAGATGCAACTATCAATTTATAGGGAATACGGAAAGCACAGAAACATATTAAATGACAGCTCAGAAACATGATTAGGAAAACTCAAATTAGGAAACAAATGACCTATTTCTTCAACAAGCAAATAGTAAGGAAAAAGAAAAAGGAAGGAGGGAAGTATAGAACTAAAAACAAAACAAAAAAGACTTAAAAGATATATTAACCAATTTCAACATAAAATTTTGTACTAAACAATTAGGGAAATGTAAAATAGACAAGATATTTGATTTTAAGAAATTATTCATAATTCAGATGTGATAATAGCCTTAAAAGAATTCTTATCTTCTAGAGATACAAAATGAAATGTGTGTGTGTGTGTGTTGTAAAAGAGACCTCAAAATAGAACTTGGATCAATTTCCAATACAACAAGGAAGAGAGAATTTATAGCCAAGTAGGGGATTGGGGGTGTTGGTCAATGAAGAATTACTAAAAGGAAATATTCAGGGTAAGGGGAGACTCTGGCTAAATAGACTTAATAGCATTCTTGCTAAAGGCAGGCCAGGATGATGAGCTATCACCTACAGGATGGCAGAGGATGAGAGGAAGGTGGGGGGAGGGTGGTGCGGGGGTGGTGGTGGTGTCAGGCTAAACCAACTTGACAGGATTCTTGCCCAAACGGAGCAATACAAAAACAAACCAGTCCAAAGTTCAGACACCTAGTTCCGAAGAGATTTCAGAGGAGCCTGACTTAAGTTTGATCAGCATATCTGTTTACCTAAAATGCAACAATGTTTCAGATTTATTTCAAAATAACTGAGAGAAGGAAGCAGAAATGAAACAAAATTGACCATGAGTTGGTAATTATTTAAGCTAAGTGATGATACCAAGAAGATACATAATACTCTTCCCTACAATTTTGTATGTTTCAAATTTTCGATAATATGAATACTCTTTTTAAAGAAATGCTTATAAATAAAATCACTTTTATGAGACAAGCATTAACAAAAAATTACAACCTTTACTCTCAAAACTAAATACATTACTACTAAAAGTGTCAGATTAACTGTAGTTTACCCATTAAGTACAGCTGTTTTATGTTTATATTTGGACATGATATATGATATGAAATTTTTACTTGAGTTGTCAGTTCTCCTCCCTGAACAAAAGCATCAGAGGAAAGAAGAAAAAAAGAAACAGAAAAGCTTCCAAGGAGTACAATCAATTCATGCTACAGTTACTATGACACGAAAGAGGACCTAGAAATTCTCAGAAATGATAAGCCAGAAAATAAATTTTAAAAACAGAATGCAATATTCACAAACATAGGATATTTTAGCTGTCAACAGGGCTGTCTGGTTATCCAAATAACGTGTCATAGAATTAAAAGACGAAAAAGTTTCTTTTATAAGCATCATACAATGATCACTTTTTCAAAATCAGAACCAAAAATGGCTAAGCAATTCCTTTCCAAGGAATTTGTCAAATATACTCATGTATGAACACAAGCTGGTATAAGATAAGGGCTGAGTAAAAGACTACTTTAATAGTTCTAAGTTTTGGAAATATTGAAGTAAAAACATATTAATATTTATATTAAGTGTAAATATATCAAACACTCCAAATAAAAGATAAACATTTATGAACTTTTAAAGTCCAATTATATAATTAAAAGTCACAAAAAACACACGTATACAGAAAGCCTGAAAATAAAAGGATTTTTAAAAGTGGAGCATGCAAATATTAACCCAAAGAAAATTGGAGAGCTATACTTATATCAAAGAAGATCTGAAAGCAAGTATAATTGGAAATAGATTCACTTTGCAATGAAAGTAAGGTGGTTCAATTCACAGGAAGATATAACCTAATAACATGAGATCAAAGTATATAAAGCAAAAATCTACACAATGTCAAGAAACAGTAGTAGGTGAGTCTACAGATAAAGTGAAAAATTGTATTGCAACACTATTGAATACTTGATAGAAACAAAAAAGGAGAAAAATAGTAAGTTAAAAAAAAAAAAGAGTTCAACAGAAGATTAACAAACTTTACCTAATGGACACACAGAAAATATCATTTACCAAAAACTTCATGTTAAATATTTTCCCATAGCACATGAATATTTACAAAAATAAACATTTTCCTAGGTCACAATGCAAGTCTCAAAAAATTTCAACATGTTGATATTACACAATATATATTCTTTGACAACAATACAATAATGTTACAAATCAATTAAAAACAAAACCTGAAATTTCTCATATGTTTGGAAATTATGAACCTTACTTCTAAATAATCTGTAGATCTACACAGGTATCATTATGGAAGTTAGAAATGATGTTTAATTAGTGACAATAATACTAAGTATCTGGAGAAAAGTTTAAAGCTTTAAATGTATTCGCCTGAGAAGAGACTGAAAAATTAAGTAACTTACTTACCATTCACTTTTTGGAAGGGAAAAAAATACAGCAAAATAAATCCAAACAAAGTAGAAGAAAAGATGATCAGAAATTAATGCTATAGAATACAAGTATATAATAAAAAAAAAAAGGAAACACTAGTTCATTGGAGAGACTAATGATTGCTAAATCTACACTGACACTGATTATTAAGGGCAGAAGGGGGACAGAGGAGGAAAGATGGGAGAGAAGAGAACAAGAACACAAATATTGTCAAGATGAAAAAGGAGGCCTGACTACAAAACCTACAGTCATTAAAACAACTTTATGCCAATAAAGTTTTTAAATAAAAAGAATGAATTTTGAGAAAAATACAACTTACCAAACATATAGAAACAAAATTAGAATAGTGCTATAACCATTAAAGAACTTGAAACATAATTTAAAACCTTAATATGAAGAAAATTCTAAGACTAGAGTTTCATTGGCAAATTCTACCAAAATATAAGAAATAATAATACCAGCCTTATGTAAACCTTTCCAGAGACTAGAAAAAGAAGGCGTCACTACAACTCACTTTATGAGGAAGTATAATCTTGATGCCAAAATCTCAGTGATGAATATATATTCAAAAGTCTTAAACAAAACATAGCAAATCAAATTCAGCAATTTATAATAAAGTAAAAATGCATTAATACATCAATGATCAAATTGATTTATATAAGAATGAGCATCAATGAAAGTTTATTAACAGAAAAAAAGATCTAAATCAGGTAATCATTTCAAAAGATGGTTGGGAAATGAGAAAATCAACACCCATTGAGTATAATTTCAAATCCTATACTCTTAAATAAACTAAGAATAGATGTAAGCCTGTTTAATCTGACAAAATGTCCAGATTAAACTTTGAGGTGAATACTTTAGGATTAGAATAAATAGATAAAAGATGTTTACAATTACTATTTCCTTTCAACAGTTTACTAGAGGTCCTAGCAAGTGCAGTACAGCAAGGGAGGCTACAGAGGAGAAAGCTATAAAGATTAGGAAGAAACAAAATTGTCACTATTTGCCAATGATATGACTATATTTTAAAAGCTATCACCAATAAATTATTAGAATTAGTAAGAGTTAAGGTTGAAAACTTATAAAAATATTCAAAAATACTCTCCCAAGGAATTTCCTCTAAATATTAGTATTTAGAACTGTTTAAATGGATCCATAGACTCCCTGTGATTTTATGTATTTACTTCAGCTTATGATTTTATAGGCTTAGCTCACAATTACTGAAGTTTTTTCAGCAGAAATTCTTAATTGGAACCACAACGCAAACCATGATTTAACCAACTATTTTCTCAATTCTCTCAGTACGGTTCATAGGTATAATGTTTTATATGCATAGGAGAAAAGTTAAGTCATTATTTCATGACATGAGCCTAAAAAGTAGAGTACACATATAAGAAAATTATTCATTGACTTAATAACTTTAGTTCACTTTTTGTGGACTTAAAAAAATAATTTAATCCTTTTTGTAGAGCAATGACAATAATTAAGAGTAATAGTTGAGGTATAAATCATCAGGTTTTATATATCATAGTCAAAACGAAGCTCACTTCTTTCTAATAAGCTTTCTGATGATATTGATCCACTATCTGATTGGCTTTCTACTGATATTTTAGGCTAATTTTATCAAGGCATCACTTTATAATACCAAGTTCTTTTTCCTAGTTCTTTAGTGGCATCGTGAATTATAATATTTCATAAACTTAGTATGGGTTAGTTTTCTCTAAATGCATTACCTTACTCTTACAAAAATACATAAATTTGGGAAGAACCCTATTCCACACATATTAAGGTTAAGGAGGTGAATCTGCCTGAAGTGACTTAAGATGCAGTTGCAGAAAATGTTTACAAGGTAGTTGGCAACAAAGTGTGAAGGGTGTCAAATTTATCAAGAACATGACACTACTCAGAGTATTAGATGAACCTTAGAATTATTTATTTCTAAAAATAATTCAGAGTATGATCTTTTGAAAGAGTTTTTACCTTTTCCCAACAGACAGCCATTCCGTGGTAATGGCGATGTTTTGTTCAACTTAATTTTAAGAATTTCTAAAAAACCCTTTACTGAAGATTCGTGATGTAACCATTTCATGCTTTTTAAAGGCTTAAGAGCTTGTTTCCAATTTCCACTTTAGAGCCAAATGCCTCACTCATCAGGATAATGCCACCAATGTCATCAGTAAATGCCAGATAAAACAAAAAGACTAAAATTAACTTGTCATCTACTAAAAGACAACACACATAAACAGAACCTATGAAACACTGTAGCAAAGTCAAGTTATCCTAACTCAATACATTTCTTGGATTTCTGGATTACACCATAACTTTACACTATCAGTAATTTCTTTTTGCTTATAAATACACATGCAAGAATAATGTTTACTACTCTTGGATGGTTTTATTAATGTTTCTACCTGCAGTTGATATCAAAGAACTTGACAGAAATCAACCAACTCCAATTGTCTTAGGAGCATTTAGACTGTTTAGCAACAATTCTTTCACCAATTTTCCAAACACTGTATTTATGACACACTAATGGATATTAATAAATACTTTCCTCCTAGTAATTTTTTTATAAGAAATTAGAATACTTTCATGTATTCAAATATTATACAACCATAAAAATTATTAAAATAAGGTCCAAGATGGTGGCATGAGAAGACCCTGAACTCACCTCTTCCCACTGAACACTTCGAATCTACACCTACAGACTGAATAATCCAACCCAAAGAACTGAACAGCTTCTGCACAACAAATGAAAGAGAGGTCACATAGAAATCTGTAGGAGAGATGGAAGAGATGCAGTATCAAGAGAACTCCACCATCAACACCCCAACCTGTAGTAGGAAGAGATCACTGAAGGGCCTTTGCACGGACTTGCCTGTCTTAGAGCATAGTAAAAAATAAAAATAAAAATAACAAAAACAAAAAACCACAGTAGTTTAAAGGGTATCAAGTCTATAAAAGAAGGAAATCCGTTTACTAACCCAAGAGCATCTGCCAAACAAGAGGGGAACAGCAGGAACTCTGGCTTCAGAGGTACCACAAAGCCCCATTTGTTGTCCGCCCTGACCACCTTGACTTCAGGGGAAGGAGCATGGTGCAGGAGCTCTAGCCAGTAGGCAGGGCCATCCTTGAGCACCTCAAGCCCCAGGCCCACACCAGCACAACTTGCCTCTGGGATCCCTTGTGGACCATGCCCTCTCGAGCAACTGTTCCAGGCTCCAAAGCTGCTTGTCCCAGGACTTCTTACAGCCTGCTCCAGATCCAGATTCTAGCCCGTCCAGCAAGGTGGCCCAGATGCAGCTTTCCCCCAGGACTCAAACGCTTAACACTTCTCTAGCCATAGCTCTCACCCTGGTGCGAATTGTCCCATTTTCCCCATGGCCTAAGCCCAATCCAGCTACAATTCCAACCAGCCTGCCAAGATGGTCCTGGCGAGGCTTGTCCCTGGAACTCCCCACAGCTCACATCGCCCCAACTACACCTCCAGACTAGCTTGGCTTGTCCCTAGGACTCTCCATGGCCTAAGCCACGGCAAAGCTTGCCCTGAGTCTTCCCTCCATTCTGCATGCTTCAGCTAGTTCCCGGCCTCAATGCAGCTTGCCCCCAGAATTCCCATGGCCCAAGCCTGCTCCCACTAGAGCTCCAGCCAGCCTGCCAAGGTGGTCCTGGGGAGGCTTCCCCCCAGGGAGGCCCCAGACCTGTGTCCATGAGCTCCAGCACCAACTGGTTTCCCAAGGTGGCCCCAGTGCAGCTTGCTCTGGGTCTCTCTGCGGCTCATGCCAAATCCATCTCTAGTTGGCTTGCCAAAGACATCTGGCATATACAGTCTACAAAGGAGAAGCTCCTATACAAGGCCACTCCTTCAGGACTGGGAGAGGTTGCTGTTTGGCCTAATCCATAGAAACAAACACAAAGAGAAAATCGAAATTAAGAGAAAAAGAAATATATTCCAAATGAAAGAACAGCACAAAACTCCAGAATTAAATGAATTAAATGAAATGGAGACAAGCAATCTACCAGATAAAGAGATCAAAACAATGCTTATCAAGATGGTCAAAAAACCCCAAACAAATAGGAGGACAGATGCACTCAGAATGTCAACAAAAGTACAGAAAATATAAAAAAGAACGTATCAACTGAAGAGTACAGTAATGGCAGTGAAAAATACACTAGAGGGACTTGATAATAGATTAGATAATGCAAAAGAACAAATCAGAGAGCTGGAAGACAAGCTAGTAGAAATCACCCAATTGAAAGAGCAAAAAGAAAAAAGAATTTAATAAAAATAAGACTAGTTTAATGGGTCTCTGTGAAAACATCAACAACATCAAGCATCTAATATTCAAATCACAGGGGTCCCAGAAAGAGAAGAGAGACAGAGAGAGGGACAGAAAACCTATCTGAAGAAACAATAGTGGGAAACCTCCCTACCCTAAGTGAGAGAAACAAGCACAGAGTTCCAGACAAGACGAACCCAAAGGGGCCTACCTAAGGATACATCATAATTAAAACTCCAAAGTTAAAGAGATTATCTTAAAAGCAAAGAGAAAAAAGCAGCTTGTTATGTACAAGGAACACACACACACACACCCTACACACACCATGTGACTAACAGTCAATTTTTCATAAGAAACTTTGAAAGCCAGAAAGGGCTGGCAATATGTATTTAAAGTGATGAAAGGTAAAAATCTATATCCAAAAATAACTCTACCTAGCAAGGCTATCATTTGGAATTAAAAAAGAGATAAAGTTTCTTAGACAATCAGAAACTAAAGAAATCCACCACCACTAAAACGGCATCAAAAAAAAAAAATACTATGGCAACTTCTTTAACCAGAAAAGACAAGGCCAAAAGTAAAAATAAGAAAACATAGGTAGAAAAAAACCTCACTGATAAAGGCAAATATTTAGAAAATGTAGTGAATCAACCAATTATAAAGCTAGTATGAAGGTTAAAAGGCATGTGTAACTACAGTAATAAATTAAGGGAACACACACATGCACAAAACATGTAAAATATGACATTAAAAACGAATATAGGGGGTGAATAAAAAATGTAGTACTTTTAGAATGAGTTAAAACTTAAGCAACCATCATCTTAAAATAGACTGCTATCAATATAGCTTGCTATATGTGAATCTCATGGTAATCACCAACCAAAAACCTATAATAAATAAAAATAAATAATAAAGAAAAAGAGACCCAAACAAATTACTAAAGAAAGTCAGCAATGTAGAAGAGAGAAAGAAAGGAAAAGAACTAAAAAAAAAAACAAAACTCAAAAAACAATTTTAAAAATGGCAGTAAGTACATACCTGTCCATAATCACTTTAAATATAAACGGACTAAATGCTCCAATGAAAAGACACAGGGTAGTTGGACAGATTAAAAACAAAAAAAGACCCATGCATATGCTGCATCAAAGTGCCACTTCAAATAGAAAGTCACACAAACTGAAAAGTAAAGGGATGGAAAAAGATATTTCAGGCAAATGAACATGAAAAGAAAGGTGGGTGAGTGATACTTAGACAAAACGGACATTAAAACAAAGGTTGTTACAAGAGATAAGAAAGGGTATTATATAATAATAATAAAAAAGATAAAACCAACAGAAGATATAACACTTATAAACATCCACACACCCAAAATAAAAGCACTTAACACATAAAGCGAATATTAAAGGGGAGAGACTGACGGTATTACATTAATGGTAGAGTACTTTAACATCCCATTTTAACATCAATGGATAGATCATCCAGATAGAAAATAACCCAACTATCAGAAAGAGAAATTAAGAAAACAATCCCATTTACAATTGCATTAAAAGAATAAGATACCTAGAAATAAAGGTAACTATGGAGGTAAAGGATCAATGCACAAAACTATACAACACTGGTGAAAGAAACTGAAAAAGACACAAATAAATAGAGGGATACACCATGTTCACATCAACCAAAGCAATCTACGGATTCAACGAAATCAGTATAAAAATGCCAATGGTGTTTTTCACAGAACTAGAACAGAATACCTGAGTAGCCAAAGGAATCTTGAAAAAGAAAATCAAAGTTAGAGGTATCATGTGTCCTGATTTCAAACTATCCTACAAAGCTATAGTAATCAATACAGTATGGTACTGGCACAAAAATAGGCACATAGATCAATGGAACACAATAGTAAGCATAGAAATAAACCATGCTTATATAATCAATTAATCTATGACAAAGGAGGCAAAAACAAACAATGGGAAAAAGACAGTTTCTTCAATAAATGGTGCTGGGAAAACTGAACAAAAAAATAAAAGATCATTTTTTCACACCATATCTAAATATAAACTCAAAACAGATTAAAGTCTTAAATATAAGACCTGAAACCATAAAACCCTAGAAGAAAAAAGAGGCAATAAACTCGTTGAGATCATTCTTAACAATATTTTTTGGATATGCCTCCTTGGGCAATGGCAACAAAAGCAAAAATAAACAGACGGGATTACATCAAACTAAAAAGCTTTGGCACAGCTAAGGAAACCATCGACAAGACGAAAAAGCAACCTACTGAATGGGAGAAGATATTTGCAAATTATATGTCCAATAAGAGGTTAATATCAAAAATATATAAAGGACTCATACAACTTAACATCAAAAAACAAACAATCCAATTAAGAAATGGGCAAAAGACCCGAATAGACATTTCTTCAAAGAAGACATTTGGACAGCCAACAGACACATGAAAAGATGCTCAACATCACTAATAACCAAGGAAATATAAATCAAAACCACAATGAGAGATTACTTGCACCTGTCAGAAAGGCTATTATCAAAAAGTGCTGGCGAGGTTGTAAGAAAAAGGAACCCTCGTTGCATTGTTGAGATTGTAAACTAGTGCAGCCACTATGGAAAACAGTATGAAGATTTTTCAAAAAAATTAAAAATTGTCTACGGTCATGCCACCCTGAACAAGCCTGATATTGTCTAATCTCAGAAGCTAAGCAGGGCCGGGCCTGGTTAGTACTTGGATGGGAGACCACCTAGGAAGACCAGGTGCTGTAGGCGTAAAAAAATAAATAAATAAAATAAGGGATTGTAAGATGACAAGGCCCTTGCAATCTGTGAGGTCAACCAAGGATTGTCTCGCCTAAAAAAAAAAAACGTTTTTTAAATTAAAAATTGAACTACCATACAACCTAGCAATTCCACCTCTGGGTATTCATCCAAACAAACAAACGAACAAAACAAAACTGCTTATTTGAAAAGTTATATGCACCCCTATGTACACTGCAGCATTGTACAACAGCCACAATATGGAACAAGTCTAGGTATCCACAGAGCTGAATGGGAAAAGAAGATGTAGTGCATATAAACAACAAAATATTACTCAGCCATCAAAAAAATGAAATCTTGCCATCTGTGACAACACAGATAGACCTAGAGAGTATTGTTAAGTGAAATTAGTTGTCCAGAAAAAGAAAAATTACCTATCATTCCACTTATGTATGAAATCTAATAAACTAAACAAACTAAATGAAAAAGAAACAAACTCACAGATATAGATAACAAACTGATAGTTGTCAGAGGGTGGGGAGTGGGAGGATGGGGAAAAAAGCAAAAGGAGATTAAGAAGTACAATCTTTCAGTTATAAAATAGGTCATGAGGATACAATGTACAGAGTAGAAAATATAGTCAATATCATAACTGTATGGTGACGTGTGGTTACTATATTGTGATCGCTTCATAAGGGATAAAAAATACTGAATTACTATGTTGTACACTTTAAACTAATATGTCAACTTTAATCAAAATTAAATTTTTAAAAATCACAATACTAAAAAAAAAATTAAGATAAGCTTTTGGACCATAAGGCAATGCTTTCATTAAATAAAAAACTCTCCACCTGGTAAATGACACTACCAGGATCCTATGCTAGAAATATTAACACTTAACTCTCTCTTCTACCCCACCCCAGCCCACACCCAAACAATCTGCACATCTGGCTGATTTTACCTCTAGATCTATTTTGAAGCAGTATACTCCCTGTCACTATGTCAGACACTATCATCATTCTTCTAAACTAGTTACTACATTTACCTTCCTACCAATCCATTTGCTCACACAGAGGCTGAATGAGCTCTTAAAATTACAAGGATCATATTACTCCCCTGCTTTAAAACCCTTTAATGATTTCTCATAACTCAGGAAAAAAGTGGCAAAACCTTAAAATGAATGACTCTGACTTGCTTAATTACCTCTTTAGCCTTAGTTTCTCCACTTTCTAGCTCCATTCTCTACATTCCAGCCATTGTTCTAAAGCTCTAAGCTCCTTCTCGAGGGTTCTCTTGCAAGCAGTTTCCTCTGCCTGTAGTTGCAACCTGTACCCAAGCTCCTAGCACTCCCATTCTACCTTTACCCTCACCTGCCAGACTTTTCATTTTGACACATCTTAGATTCCCCCATTATATGTTATCACACCCAAACCTCTTCACAGCACTTACCATAGCACAGCTGTAATTGTTTTTTGTGGGACTATTATTCATTTGAATGGTATTCTCTCTCATTAGAGTATAAACTCCATGAGAGAAAGACTCACATCACTCTTGTTCACTGCTCTATCCTGAACACCGAACATGGTGTCTGGCTAGGTGCTCAGGATAGAGCAGTGAAAGGAGCCTAATAATTATGTGCTGAATGAAATATGCATAGGATTAAATCTAGAAAAAATATATACCAAAATAATCAGTTATCTAATCTATATAGGTGGTAAGATTATGAGGAATTTTCATTTACTTCCTTTTATTTTCATCATTTTTTCCACAATAAGCACATTTGCTTTTATTATTTAAAAGTTAACTCTTTCCGCCTTATTTTTTTTAAAAATAAACTATTTCAAACTAATTTTATATTTACAAAAAAGTTACAAGGATAGTATGAAGAAGTTCCGAATACTTCTCAGTTTTCCCAACTGTTAACATTCTACATTTCCATGGTGCACTGGTCTAGACTAAGAAACAGATATTGATACATTACTATTAAGGACACTCCAAATTTTATTTAGATTTCAGCAGCTTTTATATAAAAGTCCTCTTTCTCTTCTAGGTTCCAATCAAGGATATTACATTGCATTTAGTTAACTTGTGTCCCCAAACTCCTCTGGTATATAACAGTTTCTCAGTCTTTCCTTGTTTTTCATACTTTAACTGGGTAAATATCCTGTATAATGCCGCCCCCCACCACTGCCCTGCCCCAACCAGTCTAGGTTCGTCTATTATTTTTCCTTTGGTTAGACATGGGTTATAGGTCTTTGCAAAAGTATCACAAGATAAAGTGCCCTTCTTGTTATCTGTTAGGGGTATACAATATCCGTATGACATCACTGGTGATATTAACCTTCATTACCTGGTTATGGAAGTGTCTGCCAAGTTTCTCCACTGCAAAATTACAATTTCCCTTTTTCTCTGAAACACTAAATCTAGCCTACCCTCAAAGGAGAAGGAGGTAGAATTAAGCTCCTTCTCCATGAGGGTGAAATATCTACATAAATTTTTTGGAATTCTTTAAAGGGGGACTTGTCTCTATTTATTTGTTCAATCATTTATATTAATTTATATCATTTCTGTCATATATATGTGCTCATTTATATTTATTTTAAACTTTGCTTACAATTCGATTCTACATTATTTATTTTGTTGCTCAAATTGTTCCAGTTTTTGCCATTAGGAGCTTTTTCAAGTTAGTTCTCATGTTCCTTTGACAGTCCCTCATCTTTGTTTTGTTGTGTTTTGTTTTTGAGTACACTTCCTTACTTCTCATATGCCACATACCCTGGAATCATGCTGTATTTTCTCTGCTCAGTTCTAGAATCAGCATTTCTCCAAGACAATTCAAGTAATTACTAAGTCCTGAAGTTAACCATATACGATTTTTATGAACCCAGGATAATCTATCTGAATGTTATGATATAATGTGATTATACAAAATATACACAAAGCATAAAAAAGTTTATCTTTAAGCACCCACACCACGATTGCCACAAAGGACTCTCATGTACAATAGTAAGACTTCCTATACTCTTATTTACTATATTCTTCTGTTTCCAAAACTAATCTGAGTTGGGTGGGTGGAATAAATATTTTGCATTCATTTTTCAGATAAGAAAATTGAAAAACAGAAGTAATGACACTGACTAATGTCAGGGAGCTAGATGTTATTACAGACAATAGCTTCCATCCTGTGCCTTCTTCCTCCTGATGACACTACCATTTCCACGGGCCCCTCTGCAATGCAGTTGTAATAATGTGGGTGAGTGACACAGTTCCTGTTACTCCACCACATATCCTACCAGCTTCTTAGGTGTCCAGTTAAACCAAAACTTTTCTCTATATAACCATCCTAGTTCAATTTAAAAAAAAAAAGGGAAAAAAAAAGACTCCTAAAAATTATAAAATATGACTAGTAATATTTTAAATAGATGAATATTTTACAGAATAGCAAACTTTTAATGAGCTTCTATTGTGTGCATGCCAATATACTAGACATTGTAAGAAAGGAGGATGAAATAAATAGCATATGTGGCTGTCCATGATCTACTATATCCCCTCCCCACAAAGGTTAGAAATAAGGAAAATAAGATTGCTCATCAAGAGCTAAAATATGTAATCAATACATAATGGGTCAGCTCCAAACAGAACTTGACCATAAAATAAGTGACTTACAAACCAACAAGAATTACTAGAATAATTATACTAAAATATAATATAGCTAAATCTAGGAGGAGGGCAGGCTATAAACAAATCAGGCGAATAAGGAAAGTCAAAAAAGCAAAGGCAACAGAAGCAATACAATTTACTACATGGGAGGGGCCCCAACTTGACAAACCTGAAATGTCAGGTAAGGCTTTCTAGAGGAAGTGAGGTCTAATCTTAGAAGCAATGTACAAGTAATAATTGCTATTACAGGCAAAGAAAACATGTACAAAGACCTGGAGATATGATCACCAGATGTAAGCTCAAACCTAACATGTAAGAGGCTCGGGACAAGAACAGAAGGGAAGGCCCTACCTCCAAATACAGTCACATTTTCCATATCACTAAATATTCAAAAGTTAACAAGCTATTAATATGTGCCAGCTTCCTACACTGACAAATATACCTTATAATGACTTGGAAGTTTTGGCTAAGTTTTATAAATCTGCAGTTTTAAAAGTGGTAATTTAGAAAAACTTTCAAAAGCATAAAGAAAAATAAAAAGCATCCAAATTCTACCACCAAGAGAAAAATCATTACTTTGTTGTATTTCCCTCTAAATGTGTGTGTGTGTGCGCGCGTACATGTAACATTTTAAGAGAATTGGGATCATAATATATATACAGCTTTTATCCTTTTTATAGAAGCCCTTCCACTCTTATAGCTTATAATACAATGCAGAAAGTTATTTTATTCAATTACTCAATGTGCACTTTGCAACTACCTCATCTTAAAACAGCTCTCAAATGTATGGTCAAGTGTATTCTACAGACCCCTGGAGATCCCTAAGATCTTTTCCAGGGGATATATAATACATTTATGTATTATTATGAAAATATTTTAACAGTGCTACTGTAGCAAATTACCACAAACTTAGTGGTTTAAAATAATACAAATCTATTATGGTTCTGGAAGTCAGAAGTCTAAAATCAAAGGGTCTGCAGGCTGGTTCCTTCTAGAGGCTTCAGGAGAAAAGTGGTTTCCTTGCTTTTGTCAGCTTCTAGAGACAACCTACATTCCTTGGCCTGTGGCCCCGTCCTCTTACGACTTCAACTTCTAGCTTCAGACTCCAATCCCCCTGCTTCCTTCTTTTAAAGACCCCATGCTTACCATGGGGTCACCCAGATAATCCTGAATAATCTCACCATCTCATGATTCTTCAGTAAGCCAAAACCATTAAATCCTTTTCATCATCTAAAATAACATATTTAAAGGCTCCAGAAATTACAATGTGGAGGGTCATTATTCAGCCTACACAACATTCTTTACCTTTTTCATCCTATTATGTGATGCGAATGCAACAGTAGGTAAAATGGCTTGCATCTAGTGCAAATTGAAGCAGTGGCACAAAATGTACTAGCAGTCATTGTATTCTTTCCCCCATGTACTCCCAGAAAACAAAAGGCCTATTTTGCTTCCAAATATCCTTCATAAACAAGTAAAAATTAATCCATTTTACTAAACTGCAATCCTTGAAAACACCTCCTTTTAACATCCTTTGTGATGAACTGGGAAGTATACAGCACTTTTGCTTATACTGTTGAACAATGGTTCCATCTTGAGGAAAAGCACTTATCTAAACATTTGAGTTGTGGGTGAACTTTTCTTCATGGAGCACTATTTTTATTCAAAAAAACAATTGATACACAAACTATAATTATTTAGACTTTGGTATCTGGCAGACATTTTCTCGAAACGCACCAAGTGAACCTGTCTCTTCAAGTAAAACAACGAACAGTATTTGTTGCCAGTAATAAAATTTGAGCTTTCAAGCAAAAATTAAATTTGGAAAACGTGTATTCACAACTGTGAGCGTGACAGTTTCCCAATAGTTAAAGATTTCTTATACAGTTGAGATTGGTGGCCATGTTAAAAAATGAGGCTTTGTTGGTTTTGTGTAATAAAATGTGTGAACATTAGCGAGATCTGTTATGTGCTGAATTGTGTCCCACCAAAATTCATATGATAGAAGTCCTAACCCTAAGTGCCTCAGAATGTGATTATTTGGAGATAGGGCCTTTAGAAAGGTAATTAAGGTTAAATGAGGCTACCAGGATTGGCCCTAATCCAATTTGCCTAGTATCCTTATAAGAAGAGATTAGGACACAAATAGACAGGACCACGTCAGAATGCAGGAAGAAGACAGCCATCTACAAGCTGAGGCCTCAGAAGAAATCAACCCTGTCAAAACCTGGATATTGACCTTTTAGCCTCCAGAACTGTGAGAAAATAAATTTCCATTGTTAAAGCCACCCAATAGGTGGTACTTTGTTATGGCAGCCCTAGCAAACTATACATCAGTGAATAATTTCCAAAGGACTAATTTGTGATATTCTAAAATCATGCATGGGTAGTAGATCCAGTTGAAGCACAAGATAGGCCAATGATTTTAAGACAGCATAAAACGTTCATTAATATGGTTTCAGCTTCTACAGTGCAATTCATCTTTAAGAAATTATCATTTGTCAAGTTTTGGTGCACTATTAAAGAAGAATATCACAATGATATGAAAGGTTATTTAAATTATGTCTTCCTTTTCTAACTATATATTTGTATAAGGCCAAATTTTCTTATATATTTCTTATATATAAAAATATATATTCTTATACAGTTGACCCCTGAACAACATAGGATGTTACGAGTAGAGGCACAGACAATTCCCCACCCCAGCAGTTGAAAATCCACATATAACATCTAACTTTCCAAAAATTTAACTACTAATAGCCTAATGTTGACTGAAGCCTTGCCAATAACATAAAGTTAATTAATACAAATTTTGAATGTTATAGGTATTATATATTGTATTCTTTTGAAAAAGTTAAGAAAATACTAAGAAAACCATAAGAAAAAGAAGATACATACTTTGTATGCATTCGTGACATATATTTTTTTCTTTTTCAATATTTCTAGGGCATATAGTTTGCAAGTTTCTTAGAATTTCCAAAAAATTTTCCAATATATTTATTGAAAAAAATCTGTGTATAAGTGGACCCACACAGTTCAAACCCATGTTGTTCAAAAGTCAACTGTATGTATGTACGTATATACACATAAAAACACATATTTCTTATATGTTTCAACCAAACAACATATCACAATAGAGTGAATGGAGAAGCAGCAGAAACTCTAGGGGTTTTCTATTAAGCCAGATGTTAGAGATATTTACAAAACCGTGAAACAATGACACTCCTCTCACTAAATTTATGTTTATTTTGAAAAATATGATTGATTATTCATAAAAGTTGTTAATGTTACAATGTAATGAGTTATTTTTAAATGAATTAAAGTATTAAAAATTTTCTTTTAATTTTTAATGTGGCAAATTTTGTAGTCTTCCCTTAAAAAGTATATTGTTAATATTTTTTTATTGGCCTCAGTCATCTCTACATTCTATGTCACTTTGAGCTGTTTTTCCTTTGGTTCATCTTTCTCAAATACTTAATTATGAGACTTTGTGTCTTCATAAGCTGCTTGACATACTTCCTTTCAAATGAAGTAGAGCATTAGCATAGTTCTCACTGTAAATATGTTTGCTTTTTTTTTTTTTAACCTAACACCTAAAATCTTGGTTAATATGAACTACTAATAAGAGACAGCTGAGTTTCACAATGATGAATTCATACTCCTGTGTCTGCCAAACTAAAAACTAAACCCTGAACTGAGATGTTTGAGTAAAATCACAAACATATTGAATAAAGCTAAATCTAAAAACAGATATTCAAATGAAAGTGCTAGATCTCTAGAACCTGAGAAGGTGAATTTTAGCAGAGACAAGGATTGTAAGACCTTGAACTGAACAATCTACCTCTTAGTCTCATACTATGCAGCCTTATGTGGTTTGTGAGTTCTGAGGCTCAGGATGAGATACATATGTGAAATATAATAATCTATGTTATGTCTCTGTATTCCATTCCCGGTTACCACATGTCCCAAGATTTTAGAAAAAAATAACACTTTACATTTGAATTTTAGTATTTACAAAGTTTTTTTTTTTTTAAGGTTATCTACAGATAGAAATTTGAAGAAATTAGGAGTGAGCCCTATCATTCCTCTCACATTTACTATCAGTTTGTGATCTATCATTTATACACAATCTAGAAGCCTGGAGTGATTCTTGAAAACCATATTATTCACATTTCGGACATGATAAAAAGGGATATAATAATCTAAGTTTTGAACTCATTAATATGATTAATGTAATTGTTGAAAACTAATTTGCTAAACAAGTGGCTAATAGTGTTCACCCTACTAATCTAAGTGTTTTCTTAATTCAAATGAAGATTGTACTATCTAAGACCAATAGTAAACTTGTACTGATGAAAACTCACGTGTTTTATTTTCAATGAAGCCAAGAACTATACAGTTCTCTATAATGACTACAACTCTGACAAGAAAATTTTGGCCCTCTCTTCCTGCTACTTGTAATAAAAAGTTTCGCATTTCCAAAGAAGTTGAATTATATAGACCTAAAGTGAATCGCTCAAATTAGATATACTTAATGTAAATATATATCAACTCCAATTTTTCAAATTTTCACTTGTTTAAATTTTTAACTGATATTACCAATGAATCATCATTATTGGAGCTAACTTCTATTTTTTTTTTTTTTAATCACAGTGTATTCTAGCTTACTTAGTATAAACTCTGAGCAGATAAGGTTGATTCTATTTTAAAATAAGTAGGTCCATCTTTTTAAATTATTTGAGAAAACATGATCTATACAACAACAACAAACTCAATTACCTAGTGGAGTTAGTGAAGTCCAAAGTGGTTTATCCCTAAAACCTAAATCTTAATGCAGATGTCATAGCTGAGTTTTAGATCTATATCCTTTTTTCAATATTACTGGAAATATTCCTCACATCTCACTTGAATACTAAAGTAAAAGAAAATTGCTTAAGATGGAGGTCAGAGTTTAATACATCTAAAGGGGAAGGAACATAGAAGAAAATAGAAGCAGCTACTATACACTGAGTCCTTACCATGAGCCAGTTACTGTGCTAAGGATACTATATACAGACACAGAAATGAGGTCTTCGGCTGACATCTACCCCAGCCCATGAGGGTGGATTTAATCTGAGGCCCCCACTTCTACGACATTCCACTTCCAACTACTGTTAAAAGGACCACATCAGCTTTGCTGAAAGAAAGGATATCACTATCTTAGGAAAGGTCGTTCACTGTCTCACACCATGATACTTTTTCCTACTGTGGAGCCGTCATGCACTATCTCCCCTCCCAGAACACTCGGAGCAACACTAAAGGGGTACCAAAATAATACCCTTTTTTCCGAGATGTAACATTTACAATCTGCACCACACAATTTAACACTTATATACTTGTTGTCAATTGTTGTTTCACATCTTGTACTGTCAAGTAGACTAACTTAAGGGCAGAATCTGTATGGAAAATACCAATGGTTGCTTTACCCTACTGTCATTCCAAATTATTCCTTGCTAACTCCAGGGAACGAATCATGATGGTTCTAACTAGTCAGTAATCCCATCCCTCTTTGTCAGCTATCAGTCAGTCTAGGTGTGGACATGTAACCAATTCTGGCCAGTGATAAAAGAGGATGTCTATTGATAAGGTTCTAGGAAAATTATCTTGCTTAATAAGCAACAAAAGAAGATCCTTTCTTATATCTTTGCTCCTTCTTCCCATTTGGCACTCTACCCTACAAATGAAGACAACACCAATACTTACTGGATCTTTCTACTTTGTCTTTCTACTTCTCTGAGTTAATTCTCTGCCTCACATAAGGGCCAAGGAACTTCCCAAACATAGAAAATTGGGTACACTGTTAAATTTCACCTGATTTTTCAAATTATGAACACATGTGTTTATCTGGTTTATAACTCTGTAATTAAAATGAGGGGGATCATCTCACCAGTGATGACGAGAGCAAACTACTAATAGTAGCAAATTACTGTGTATATTTTTTTAAATCAAAGACCATCCAAAAGAGCCAGAGGCATACAAGGCAGGAAGAACTTGAAGTGCCAAGATTCTAAAAAGAAGTAAGAGATAAAGAGTCTCGACCACTTTTTGCCCCTGGGCTATTTCCAGATTGGTAAATACAGTGACTGTGGGGCCCAAAAGATAGAGAAGGTTGAGCGCTTTTGGTGGTTTCAAGGGGTCAACGAGCCAAAATTTGAAGTTCAGAACCCCAAGGCAATAAGCACTTGAATGGGCCAATATCTTGGAGAAAAGATAGTAGTTTATTCTATCACGCTTTTCCCCTAAAAATATTACAATCCCTAAACTTCATGAGAGAGGCTGAGAAACTAAGCAAAAAGCAGTGGTTAAGAGACTAAAATGATAAGAATTTCAGTGCCCACCAAAGAGAAGGGGTCTTGGTAAACGCACTAGGCTTTCTACTAAAATCCTCAAGGGCTGTGCCCTAAAAATAAAGTGAGCCAAAAATAGACTAACTTTCAGAAAGTCTAACCCATGCTGCAATCCTCTCAATCTTTGATGACATTAATGTTAATTTGCTTCGAGACGACCTGTAGGCTAAGAAAAAATAAAATGAAACAAAACACTATGGTGACAATATCATCATCCAGAGTATCTATAATTGTTTTTGTATATAATACAAAAAAAGAACTCTTATAAAATAGGGAAAAAGATTGACAAGCACTTCAAAAGAGGCCATCTAAAATCCAATAAACATACAAAATAGCATTTAAATTTATAAGCCACTGGGCAAATGTAAAAAACAACATTCAAGACTACTATACCTACACTAAAATAGCCAAGAATTTAAAAACTAATAATATTAAGTATTGGTGAAGATGCGGGGCAACTAGAACTCTCACGCATAGCTGGGCAAATGTCCATGCTACAGCCACTTTGGAACTAACTTTGACAGTATCTGGTAACACTAAGATGCACATACCCTATCATCTAAAAATTCCATTTTAAGATATCAACTCCACAGAACTGTGTATATAATGTGCACAAAAACACATGTCCATGAAAATTCCCAGCAGCGCTATTAATAGCCAAAATATGAAAGAAAAAACATGAATATCAACAATATATGACAAATAGAATAGATTGCAACATGTTTATACAATGGCAATAAAACAAATTACTGCTATATGCAACAATATAGATAAATCTCAAAACTTAAGTAAATGATGTCAGACACAAAAGAATATATTTAGTGTAATTCCATTTATATAAAGTTTAAATGCCTGCGAAACTAATACACAGTAATAGAAAACAAAATAAAGTTACCTTTGAAATTGGAAGGGGAAACAGGGGTGTATTCTGGAAGAACTGGTAATATTTTATTTCTTGACTGAGGGGTAATTATATGAGTATGTTCACTTCATAGAAATTCATCAATTTCTACATTTATGATTTGATGACTGTTGTAATGGTTAATTTTATGTGTTGACCTGAATGGGCTAAGGGATCCCCAGATAGCTGGTAAAACATTATTTCTGTTTATGTGTCTGTGAGGGCCTTCCAGAAGAGAGTCAACTGAAAAAAGATGCTCTCACTGATGAAAATGGTGATCATTCAATTAGTTGAAGATCTGAATAGAACAAAAAGGCAGAGAGGACAGGTGAATTTGCTCTCTGCTTGAGCTTAGACATCTATCTTCTCCTGCCCTTGAACATCAGTACTCCTGGACCTGGGGCCTTCGGACTCAGACAAGACTTACACCATTTGTCCCCCTGGTTCGCAAGCCTTTGAGTTTAAACTAGAACTATACCACTAACTTTCCTGGGCCTCCAGTTTGCAGATAGCAAATTGAGGGACTTCTCAGCCTCTACAATGATGTGAGACAATACTTCATAATAAATCTCTCTCTATATTTCAATATATACCTATTAGTTCTGTTTCTCTGAGAACCTCAATTACAGTTGTATAACTCTCTACATTATGTTATATTTAAATTTTAAAATTTATCCAAATACGAGGTTTTCTTCTGGGGTAATAAAAATGTTTAGAGCTAGATAGACGTGGCAGTTGCACTACATTGTGAATGTTCTAAATGCCACAGAAGTGTACACTTTAACAAAGGCTAAGTTTATATTACATGAATCACCTCAATTAAAAAAAAAATTGCCCCAAAACGCAACCTCAGAAAAACAATGTATATACTGATCAGTAGATACGCATGACTACAAATACTAAGACTTGCATTGTCAAACTTACCAACTACTGTGTCACCATCTAACAAATTGTCATCTTCAGAAGTTTGAAAGTCCATAATAACACCAGCTCCATCTAAAAGTTCCTCGTCACTACTTGCACTCGTTATACTGTTGTAACTGTTTCTATAGTAGCCTCTATGGAACAGCTGCTCAGACTCCATTGAGCTGGCTGGTTATCTGAAAAAAAGGAAAAAAAAAAAAGGGTTTAAAAATTTTCTCAATATAATAAAATCATCTAGTTTAATAGGACAAAAGGAAACTTCTGATCTCTGTATTAAAAAAATACTAAATTCATTCGCTGTAAGCTAAACATCTATTATGTTAAGTCTTTTGGTATGATTTAATAATTCTATTTTTACTATGCAGCTGTAAAAAAGAATGAAGAATTTCTTTATGTAGTGGTATCAAACAATCTCCAATATTAATTGTTAAGTTGAAAACCAAAGTACAGAGACAAGTGTTTAGAGTCTCCTACAATATATGTGGTTTTTTTTTTTTTTTTCCCCCATAAAAAGTGTGTGTATGGGGAAATACAGTGTGTAATTGCTTGTGTGTGTATAAACTATCTGGAGTTATTTCCAAGAAAGTTGCCCACAGGAGAAAAGAACAAGATGGCTGAAGTACCAGGTCCGAAAGTGAGACTGTTCTGTTTGAATATTTTAGCCGTTGTAAGTACTAATTTTAAATACTGTAATTTAAATTAATATTAAAATATTAATTTCATTCTTTCATCATTTTAAAATTTGAATTTTCAAAACATGTGCTTTGAAATATCAGCCATGGAATATATAACAGATAACAATTTTCATTTTTTCAAAGCAGAAAATACCAAATAAGCATACATTTTCATTGTTCTTATTTTATACTTTAAAAACAGTATTGCTCCTACACAGTTTGATTTTTTAAAAAATACATCTATCTACTTGCTCAACATCAAAATGAGAGTTCACCGTAAGTGTGGTAGACATTAGCAATAAACTTGAAAGGTTCATATGTGGGACTTGAAAGATTGTCATAAAACTAATGCCACCAAGCCTTGTAAAACAAGATTTACTGGACATGTCAAATAAGTACATCCAGAAACCAAAAGACAAATGGAACTAAGCATACTATAATTCTAATGCTGAATTCTAGTACTGAAGACTTGGAATATTTTAAGACAATCTCTTGTCCTCGAAAATTTTTCCTTTTCCACATGGAAAAATAACTTCGAAGAACTATAACAATTAAAAATTATTTGTAAAGCTTTTTATACCTCTTTCTAGAAAAATATTATTATTTTTAAAAGATTTAGTACATAAATTTCCTAACATAATAACCACTTTAGAGAAGTTTTGAGAGTTCCTTGAGAACAAGTCTCTAGTCTCAGTATCTGGCATAGTGACTGGTACGGGTGATATACCCACCCATAATATATGGATAATAAATGTCAAATGTCATACTGTTTATTCAATCAATGAGGTAAAAAACAAAAATGTATTCAGTGTTCAATAAACAAATACTCTATACAAATACTAGCACATAAATTATAAAGAAAAATTTAAATGCGTATGCCTTTGCAACTTTATTAATGTTTTATGGTTACCTACCTCTACCAAATGGGCTATTATAACATACTGAGATTTGTTAGAATGTACTAATTAGAGTTTTATATTTAAGGTAAATGTTAATGTAGAATAGAATGAAAATAACTGTTTATGATAAGCACTTTGCAGTGTCCATTAGAAGCAACCAAATTAAATATTGTGGCTCTTGAGTAAATAACCAAAGGTTTAAAAAAAAAGCATTAATAATTCAAGAATAATTTTAATTTTGATATATCAAAGCATTTATGCTAAAATTTTTCAAAGAACACAAGCCATTCTATTCTTCACTTCTTCAATAATTAGACTAGGCAGGCTAAATACATTTGACAACATACAATAATAGTTACAGGGCTACACATCACTGAGATATTGCCCTAAAATAATTAGAACTTTCTGTACACTAGGACCTCAGTCAGCAAGTCCCAACGTATGTCCTCTATTTTATCCCCAAAAGTCCCTCAAAAAACATAAATGTTAACTGGTAACTTCCTTTCAAAATGTTTACAAAAATTAATTTCACTAATGCCTCTGAGATATCTAGATTCCACACCTTTCTTTTAACGAGAGCGACCAACTCTGTTCTGAAAGTTTAAGCTCAGGCCTGTGTGGGTTATCATTTCTACAAATTCAATAACATTAACAACAACAACAACAAAAGAAAACCATTCTTCCTCTTAACCCAGAAACCTACAGAGCTGTACTGTCTGATCAGCAGCCACTGGCCTGGAAACATGGCCAGTCCAAACTGAGATGTGCTCTAAGGTAAAACATCTACTAAACTTCTAAGACTTAATAAGAAAAAAATTTCATTAATAATTTTATATGGATGTGTGTTAAAATAATACTTTAGATATATTGGATTAAATAAAATATAGTATTAAAATTAATCTTACCATTTTCTTTTTACCTTTTTAATATGGCTACTAAGAAATTTAAAATTACATATATGGTTCGCATTTTTAGCACAGATATTTTTATCGAATAGCACTGCTATGAAGTATCCAAAATTCTACGGCAGCATAAAGGAAATACAACACTGGATACCAAAGTTAAATCTTTTTAGGTTCTAAACTCAATTCCCAGGCTTGCCCACAAAAGGCTATTTACATCATAACAGCTGAAATTTTGCACATTAAAAAAATTAAAATAGTACAAAGTCACCTTTTCCTTTTTAATTGTCAAAAATATATTTAAAACCATTTCAAAAGATTATAATGGTCATACAGTAGCTTGCAAATTCATTCTTGCAGAGTTATGAAGATTAGTGTGATAACTTATAAAAATCTCCAAGGGTAAAGCCTGGTTTATTTCATAAGTTCCTAAATGAGCTATGTGGAATCACCTTGACCGCCTCTAATCTGATCTCCACAAGCAGCCAGCATGGTCTTTTCTAAAAGCAAGTCTTATCTCTCCCTGCTGCATGTATTGAAGTCTTAACCATTTCTCACCACCTTTAGCAGACAAAGCACTATGCAGCCTTGGCCTCTGCCTTACTTCTCCCACTTCATTCTGTAGTGTGTACTTCTTGCAGCACTCAACTCACTGATCTTCCTCTCAGTCTTACCAGGATCTTTCCTGTCTCCTGCCCCAGGGCCTTTATTGCTCCCTGAGCCCAGAACATACCTTCTCTTTATCTGATCAACTATCCTACTCATTCTTCAGCTCTCATATCTTTCTTTTCATTTTTCTTTTTCTTTTTTTTCCTCCCTTCTCCCTTCCCCTTCCCTTCTCCCTCCCCCTCTCTCTCTCCCTCCCTTCCATTAACAAATTCTTAAACAGAGTTTACAATATATTAGGCCCTACCCTAAGCATGTAACAAATTAACTCATTTAATATCTGTGTTAAACACAATCTCAACCCTAAAGCTTAGGTAATATTATTATCCCCACTTAACAGATCAGAAAACTGAGGCACAAAGTGTTTAAATAACTTGTCCAAAGTTATGCAGCTAGTAAGGGAAGCCTTCCTTGACCTATTTGCTACCTGGGTAAATCTTTCCCTACTAGGTCAAATTTTCATTACTAGTTCTTATATCTCTTCTTCTTTTAAGCACTCATCACAGTTGTAATATTATACTTATGTGATTATTTCATTAAAATCCAACTTTGCTTCTAGAAGGTATCATAAGGTCTGTTACTGCATCAATTTTTGCTCAGCATATTTGATGGGCAGCACAGTACCTGGCACATATTGTGTTCAATTTTTTTTCTAATTAAACTTACTTTGAAAAAAATTGTGATTTCACGTGCATTATAATAAATAATGGAGAGATCCTTGTACCCTTTATTCAGTAACCAATGATAACATGTAAAACTATAGTATAATACCATGATCAGGATATTGACATCAATATAGTCAAGAAATAAGACATTTTCATCGCTAGGAGGACCTCCCCTGTTGCCCTTTGATAGCCACACCCACATTCTTCCAGCCCCCTCCTAGCCCTTCCATATCCCCTGGTAACCCATAATCTTTTCTATTTCTATAAATTTGCTATTTGAAACTATATAAATGGAATCATACAGTATGTTACTAATTATATGAAGATTCATCCTGTTTGTGGCATCAATAGTTCCTCCCTTTTTATTGCTTAGTGTTGAATGGTATGAATGTACCACAGTTTTTTAACCATTCACCCACTGAAGAATATCTGGCTCTTTTCTAGGTTCTGACTATTATGAATAAAGTTGCTATAAATATCCACGCACACGTTTTGTGTGTGTGTGAATATAAATGTTCATTTCTCTGGAATAAAAGACAAAGAGTAAAATAGGTGAGCCATTTGGTAACTGCCCGTTTAGTTTTTTTAAAAACTGCCAATTTTACATTCCAATCAACAATGTATGAGTGCTCTGGTTTCTCCATATCCTTACCAGCACTCAGTGTTGTCACTATTTTTAATTTTAGCCATTCTGATAGGTGGGTAGTGATGTTTCATTGTTTTAATTTGCATTTCCCTAATGGTTAATGATGTTGAACATCTTTTTATGTGCTTATTTGCTATCTGCATTTTCTCTTCAGTAAAATGACTGTTCGTATCTTTTGCCCGTTTTCTAATTGGATGGCTTTTATAATGCTGTTTTATATTTTAGAATATATGTTCTAGGCACTAATCCTTTGTCAGATATGTTGTTTGTAAATATTTTCTCCCAGTCTGTAGCTTGATTTTCTTCCTTTTAACAGGGTCTATAGCAGAGCAAAAGCATTTAATTTTGATGAGGTTCAATTTATCAATTATTCCTTTATGGGCTATGCGTATCTTTCTTCCACTGAATTGTTTTTGTGCCCCTATCAAAAACTAGTTGGGCATATTTATGTGGGTCTATTTCAGAATTCTCTGTTCTGTTCCATTTATCTATGTGTCTATACGAACAACAATACCAGCCTTGATTATTGTAGCTCTATGATATTTTGAAATTGGATAGATTGACTTCTCATACTTTATTCTTATTATTCAAAACTGTGTTAACTATTCTAGTTTCTTTACCTATCCATATAAATCTTAGAATAATCTTGTCTATATCTACAAAATTTATATTTATAGTATGAATGAATAACAAATGCTTAACAAATTAATGCTACATTTCTCCTTGGAGGTTGTATGATAACTCAAATTCAAACAGACCGAAACTGAGTATTTTCCCCAAACCTGCTTGTCCTTCTACTCTCCTTATATGAGTTTATAGAATCACCATCTACCTAATAGCCAATGTTAGTTTTCAGAGTCACTTATTAATTTATTCAACAAACATTTACTGAGCACCTAGATATACCAGGCACAAAGCCTTGTGCTAGGATAATGAATTCTAAGATATGATCCCTATTCTCATGGCAGTAAAGGAGAAAAGACATACAAATAACTACAGTATGGTATAAGTACCATGGGAGAGGTATACACAAGGTATTTGATAATACTGAAAAGGAATAAGCACACTGTCTAGGAAAGTCTGTAAACACTCAGTAATAGAGGGAAGGTTTTAGCTGAGTATTAAATGATTAGGATGAGTCGACTAGGCTATGAGATGAAAAGTCAGTACAGTCCAAAAAAGTATGTGCAAAAACAGCAGCATAGTAACAAAACCTGCTTGGGTAGAGCTACTGGAAGAGGTAGGGTACTAGAGAGTAGCTGGAGAGGTGAACATAAGGCAGATCAAGAAGGGAGGGGCTCGTATGTCATGCTAAGGAACTTATTATCTCATTTACACATATGGGAAACCATTAAGAATTTTAAAAGAGAAACCACATAATCAGATATGAATTTTAGCAGGCCCGTGCTAGCAGCACTGTGGAAGATAGATTAGAAGAGACTGAAAGGCTAAAGGCAGGGAGAGGAGTTAGGTGACCCTTATTAGCAGACGCTCGAACAATTCTAAATATAAGACAGTGAGGGCATATTGAACTAAGACATAGCAACATGGAGGAGTACACAAAGTTTTGAGAAATATTTAAAATGAAGTGATAACATTTAAAACGTGGGGAATAGTGAAGAAGAAATCTAAGATATCCACTAAGTTTCTGACTTGACTAGTTAATTCAAAACAGGTGGAAGAAACAAATTTTAGTCTCCTACAGCTTAAAAGGCTCAGGATCAGAGTGTTCTTTCCAACTGTAGGATTATAGATCCAGGTTTAGTCCTATTCAAGGCCAGACTACAACGAAGTGAACGTAACTTCAGTACACCAATCTAGCCCTCAAACTGCAAACTTAGTACACCACCAGAATTCAGAGGGTAGAAGGAGTGAGGAACAGAAATAGGAAGACCTTCGAAATGGGTGAATAAGGGACCGACGGCCTGAAGTAATACACTGATTCTTCATAGTTCCCAACAAAGTTTTGCTTCTTTTGTAAAGAAGGCTGGTTAGGGCTGAGGACCATGGCTAAGTGTTAAAGGTGTGTTTGTCAGCTATCTGGCTGGCCAGTGAGCTGACAGAAAAGTAGGTATAATCTGAGTGAAAAAAGAAATGAAAATCTCAAATAATAGCAACCACGGAAATGGACAAAAGTCTCAAAAGCAATAATGGCAGGGAAGTGAAACTGATCTAGCCCTTTGTATGTAAGAAGAATTTTCATATAAATATTTTAAGAACTGTTGAGATTAAAATATGACAGTAAATTTCGACAATTTATTAATTTATTAATATTTATAGGATAGCTATAATGTACCAGAAATTGTTTTAAAAACATAATTTTTATTGATTAATGACACCATATTTCTATAGGGCTAACAGCTTTCAGTAAACCTCAGTATAAGTTACTTTATATACTGTCCTCGAAAGAGATACTGTAATGTTTTCCTATAAATTACTAAACACCTATATAATAAAAGTTAATACATGACAGATGTCACAGAAGACACATGAATTGTTATAAAAGCTCATAGAAAAGACCACCTCCCGCTGTAATCGATGATGAGAAACCTTCTTTGGAAGAGACACACTTGGGCTGGACCTTAAAAAGTAAGTGGGATTTTATGGAACAGAGATGGGAGAAGAGGTTAACTGAAGCAAAAGTATAGGCATGAATCAAATATGGAACCAAAAAGGCAACAAATACATTTGGAGATGGGGAGTAAGCACACAGAACACAAGTCCAGTAAAAGGTTTCACGATTACAGAAGCACCAAGAAAGGGTTCATTATAGTAGTAGGATAAAAGTTTTAAAGAACAACAAAAAAAGATTTTTCAGAGTTTCTGTAATTTTACATTACTTTTATAGTTGGAAAAAAAACCCAAATGAACCTATGGTGCCATCTCCCTCATCCTACCTTTTCTTCTAGCATTTTGACTAGTCTTATCTACAATACAGTGCAGCCATTCAGGGCAAGAACTCTGACATCATCCTGCCAGGCTTCAGGCTCAGTTCTAACACTTTCTGAGATCTTGGGCAAGTTTAAATCCTCTATGCCTCAGTTTCCAGATTTGTATAATGGCAAAACTTGAAATTACCTACTTCATGGAGTTGGTGTGAGAATTGAGATAATCCATAAAAGATATTTAGGAAAGATTCTGAATCATAGGATTCACTCAATAAATATTAATGTCATATTATATGTTTTAAATCCTTGCTGACAAGTTTGAAACTTAGCTAAAAGTTCTACAAAGCAGTGATAGTGGCCAAAACCCAAAGAATATTGCTTCGATAATCGACACCACAGAGATCAAATCTGGCTTCCTGAGCAGTCTGAAAATTATTACCAACATGTCATTACAGGAAATGGAAAGCCTATTACCAACATGACCTGGAAAATAGCCAATATACTAACAAAATAATAACCTCAGTCACTCTGTTTCTCTGAAGTGTATATGTCCAAAATCAGGTTAAATATTTACATCCTTATGAGCTACATATGATTGAAAACACATGCTAAAACACAATTTCTATGTAAAAATGCAGGTACTAAACACTCACATTGACCTCTTAAAATAATTTGACTCATTTTTCAAGCAAAGAATTAGTCTTTGAGTTACTAAATATGTGGTAATCATATGGTAAAATATGTAAATGTAGAATCCCTATGTTGTACAAGTGAAATATAATATTGTATGTCAACTAGACCATTAAAAAAATCAGTCTTTGAAGAATATGAAAGGTAGAATGTGGGAGCGGGATGAAATCTGTCATGTATTCTGCCAACAATGGCTGTTCCTATTAACCAGAGGTCATAAAAGCGTACCTAATTTGAGAAATTATCTGTAGGTCACACGTCTGGGTTTTTTTTAGCCATTGGATGCAATCGGCAGCAACACCTTTTAGCATTTTAACTGCTATACTTATGCACTCTTGAACTACACAGGTGGTATTTTCCTGTTACTCATAAAGGCACGTAAAACTGACATTGGTTAAATTATTTCCATACCGACCTCAATAAGAAAAAATCTTCAAAAGTAACTCTTTAAAGATGAAAAGGATTTCTGGGAAGATTCAACAATCAATGACACAAGCCACAATGATACTGTAATAACTAAACTGCATAGTTCAAAGAAGTTTATAGTTTGCAAAACTTAACTTCTGAATTACCAAAAAAAAATTGGCATGGTCACTATTGATTCAATTCTCATAAACATGCATAATGTATATGTAATTACCTTATATGTGCTCCAGTTTTAAAATTCTATACAAATAAAGCATATTATATGGAAAATTAACGAGATTCTAAGGAAGCTTCTCATATCAGAACGTTATATATACACAATGTCTTGATATACATGTAAGTCTAAACTAAAGAAAAACCCAATATTTACTTTAAATTTGGGCAAATTTAGCGAAAATAAACACCATTCTCTGAGTTCAATTTTAATCTCTTCCTGGAACCTACTTCCATTCTGTTCAAAGGTCCTTCAACACTTCCTGAATAGGTGAAATCTGAGAGAATGTTTGAGGGCATATACCTGAACGGGGTAGATTTAACATCATGTAAGTTAATTTGTTATAAGATAAACCAAGATGACAGCCCTGGCATCACAGCTAACCCAAAATTCGGGAACATGACGGCTAACAAATCTTCACTCAGAATGCTACTCACCTTGCAGGTCAGAGGCATAGCAAAATCAGTAGCTGTTTTCTGCGCTGCCTTTGGATTCTGCATCTGTTTCAAGCCTAAAAACCTAGCTATCCTGGGAGCTCCACCGGAATAAGCTACACACAACGGAAACTACCGCAATTTAAGACACCTGGAGTTTTCTACCGAAAAGGTTACGGAAATTTTGCCAAGTGAGACTTTTCTCGGCCTTCTTCAAACACAGGTGCAGCATTAAGTTAGATCCGCTTGCTTTGGGCCCTAGAGTCAACCTGTTTCTACTCAAATTTGAAAATAAAAACCTCCAACCTCACTTTTCTTCTAAAATACTAAAATTGACCCATCCTCTAACTCGGGAATGAAGTAGAATGGTTTTCAATCCACCACACCTTCCTTCCCCATCACGCAGCCCAATTCCGGCCGCGGAAGAACTTGCACTACGAGAAAGAGGATGTAGGTTCCGGACCAAAGCCGCGGAAGAGGAAGAAAAGCAGCAGGAATCCAAAGTCCGACAGGTGCACCGACGCGTGACGTCACCGCGTAGACGTGAACGGCCGTACAGCGTGCGGCCGCCCCAACACCTCCTCCTCGGCGCCTATTGGGCAATGTTGAAACAGTGGGCGGGCCGAGGCTGGGGCGCGGGGAGGAGCAGTCGGGCGTGCTGGCGAGCACCCAGGGGCTGAGCTGGCTGTGAAACCCTTCCTGTGGTACAGCTCGCGTAACTCCCGCTTTGCTGTTTGCCCCTGTGGTGACCTCGCGAAAGGACAGAAGGCGGCCACCTCGAGGGAAGCAGTCTCAGGCCGCAGGCGCGCGCCGCCCCCGGCGTCATCGCGAAGCTCCGCTACACGCTGGCGGGCGAAGACAGCGTCCTGGAGCAGCGCGTGAAATGCAGGCGAGCGTCGGTTCCGAAACGGAGAAGCAAAAACAGCCGTGGACGAGCGCTACTAACTAAAACGTAAATCGAGAGAAACGTGGGCCGTTAAATTTAGACCAATACGCAGTGCTACCTGTGCTAATAGGTCACCGGAACGGAATGCAATGGGGTCACCTCACTTTATTTGTCGCTGCCGGTTATGTTCCTAACATACATGTAAAGTAAACCCTTAATTCGTAGCCATTACTCGTTTTCAAAAACTGCTTGGCAATTAAGTATTTTTAAGAAAATATATGATATAAAAATTTGGTTTTAAAGTCTAATTTCAACTTACTCATAACAATTGAATATGATATTGAAGGATTTTAATCGTCGACATGACAGACTTAGTCACCAAGATTCAAAAATTCTGCTATATTTGCTTCATTTATATTTAGGTATATATATATTTTTTCCCTGCAGCATGTGAAAGTAGGAAGCAGACATGATACTTCACACCTAGATACTTGAACATGTATCTACTAAGAATAACTTCTCCAACACAATTAGAATACCATTGTCACCTGTGAAACTAAAGAGCCAAGTTATCTGCCCCCAACACCCAAAATCCAATGGTTGGACAGGAATAAGATAAGAGTTGTAGGTATTCCAGTTCAAAAAGCAGAAGAAAGATAGGAGTCACTATGCACAAATGTACAGCCACCTTTCACAACCACAGGATGAAAGAGTTCTTTGTTCCTCATTACATTAGGGTGTTTTTTGTTTGTTTGTTTGTTTGTTTGTTTTAATGCGAACAGGAAATCCCCTTTGTAATACCCTCACCCAAAAAGGTTTTATTCCTTAGGCTTGAATACCAGCTTTATCAGCTCATATATATGTTTCCACCAGCTGACAAACCTCACAGGCTAAGTCACCCATTCATGTTCACTTCTGATTCAGTGCCAGCACCAACCCATGAATCAGGTATCTCTCAATGTTACTTTATTTCAGAATCCCTTTCCCGTCCCTATCACTAGGCCTTGCATAAAGTTATAGTCGTGTATGCAGATTTCCTTAACTGTGAATCTTAGGCCACTTTACAAGCAGCCAAAAAACACCAAAAGTTCTTGCTATCCGATCCTCGAACAATGAGGTCTAGTCATCCAACATGTGCAGTAATTAGAGGACCATTCAAGTGACCTTTGTAGGATCAAGGAATTCAGCTTCTTGCAATTAAACTACACCCTACTATAATGAATATTCTAAAAAGCGTTAATCTGGTTTATTTGGAAAGCCTAAAGATTAAAAAGTCTTCTAAGGACATATCGTAGAACCTTCCAAAATTATACATTTTCTCTCAGTGCCAGGTAAATCTAGTCTCAAGGAGAGGCAGTCTTTTGAGTGCAAAGAATTGGAAATTATGGGCTATCAGACAAAAGAGTCTCACTCTTTGTTAATTCTTCATAATTTACACTGCTGAATAATACCCAGATATGACCTGCTTCATATGTGAGATACCCTCCAAATACATCACCAGGTAGAGCTATCCCAGAGGTCATAGAAAGAAAGGCTAACACACCAAAATAATCAAGGGAGAAAAAAAGTAATACACTTAGGATAGGGTGTAAGAGAGATGGAAAGACCCGTAAATGGAAATCTGTGGTTATGAAATGTACATATGTCCTGTCTCTCTTTTTAGCACATTAGCTTTCTTGTTGATAATATGGTAATTGGACCAGAGTTGATATTTGAGCAGAGATCCAAGGAAGGCGCAAAGGTGCCTAAGCCAATGACACACTCTGGCTGTGTTGGAGAGATGAAGAGCAAGAATGGCTACTCCAGCAGTAGCTTGCCAATTAACCTGTTGAGCAAGTACAGGTTTTATACTTCTTGGGAAATGTGGGACACAATATGAGTGTCACCACTGGGTGGCAGAATTAAGATCTGTGAATGTTGAGTATCTCCTATATACTTACTGTGCCATAAATATATAGCGTTTAATGAATATCAGTGCCTTTCGTAGTGCCTCATGAATATTAGGCATCTCTTGGTATTTCCAGGCTTTTCTATCTATGTTCACAAATATATGCCCTCCTATCTGTCCACCATGTCTCATAGGTTAGTGACTTACTTATCTGTGTTTAACACATGAGTTTTGTCCGTCCTATTTATTTCTTCCAGGGCAGAATTGAATATTCTCAAACAACACAGTTCTGGGCTTCAAGCCGGTATCATGTGATAGTGATAATGTAATCAAACTTATTATGATTCTTTTATTACTTTTATCAAGGTATGTTTTGTGGAACCATGGTAATATCCAAGCACAATATTCTTTACTTTTACTTGGGAAACTGTTGGATGAATTTCTTAGATTAATTTTTAGAAAAATGTTGAAAATCAAGCAAAAATTTTTCTAAGCTAAGTGAAACTTTTCACAAGAGACTGACAGACATTATAGGTTTTCTTCACTCACTCCACATATGTAGCCTGATTTTGGAAAGAGGCACATAGACTGAGAATAATAGACAATAGTCACAGTGTATTAATTATATCTGCTTTCTATGATGCTTTTATAAATAAATCCTAAATCCTTTTTATGGTTGTGTATTAATTATTTCTACACGGGGATTATCCTGGGCTCTCTTTTAACTGGGCAAATACAAGTCTACTTGCATTTGGTTTTGTAATACTTAATATTATGCTCTACTTTATTCCTTTATGAGAACTTATTGGTTTTAAAAGCTTTGATTTCTGACATAAATAACCATATTCTCAGTAGTTCTCAATCTTCACTTTGCATTGGAACCATCTAGGGAGCTTAAAAAAAAAATACCCTCACTTGGACCCCACTCTCGGAAATTCTATTTTAATTCCTCCAAGTTTGAGCCTGAGTATCCATATTTTTAATTATTCCCAGTTAATAAGCAGGACTCAAAACCAGTATATTAGACATGGGACAGTCTATTTAAACAAAGTCTTAGGTGATAGTTTGGTGATAAAACAATTTATTTTTGTTAGAGAATCTGGTGGTGGTAACCCTCTTCAATAGCCGTGGGTATTTCAGATGGTAAGGACTATAGCTAGATACTTCGAACATTTCCTTTGTGTGCCATAATGTGAGTACTTTCAACTGGATCTCATTTCTTCTCAGTAAGTGCTACAGAAGGGATCCTGTTGATTAGGAATCTTACCAAGTCCTTTACTTTGAGGGGGATGTTAAAGTGGGAGTTTCCTAGGGCTGAGATAATTCTCGAGAACTGTTTACAGATCTGCAGTGGGCTTTTCCTGCACAATAAAAAGAAAATATCAATCAACTTGATCTCCATATTCTGCTCCTGGAACCTTAAGAGAATAGAAGTTTGTATTAGTGTCCTATTGTAACAGATTCCCACAAATGTAGTGGCTTGAAACAACACATTTATTATCTTTGAGTTCTGTAGGTTAGAAGTCAAACATAAATCTCACTGGCTAAAATCAAGGTGTTGGCAGTTATATTTCCTTTTAGAGGTTCTAGGGGAGAATCTGTTTCTGTGTGGTTTGCAGTTTCTAGAGGCCACATCTTGGCTCATTGCCCCCTTCCTCCATCTTCAAATCCAGTAATGATGGATTGAGTTCTTTCCATATCCTATCATTCTTAACTTTTTTCCTTAGCCACATCTCCCTCTGACTCTCTTGTTTTCCTCTTTCAATTTAAGGATGCTTGTGATTACATTGAGCCCACCTGGATAATCTAGACTCATCTCAAGGTCAATTGATTGACAACTTGAATTCTTCCTTGCCTTGTAACCTAATATATTCACAGATTGCAGGGTTTAGAGGGCAGGGACATCTTTGGATGGCCGTTATTCTGCCTACCATAGGTTCCTTAAGTCATCTTTTTGACCATAGGTGTTACATGTATTTTAAAAAGCCTTCGGTAGGGTGGGGGAATTGGTTAAAGGTAGTCAAAGGTTGTAAAATAAATTAGTACCGAGGATGTAATGTACAACATGATGACTGTAGGTAATACTGTTATATGGTGTATTTGAAAGTTGTCTCATCACAAGAAAAAAAAATTCTTTTTTTATGTCTTTATGAGATGATGGATGTTAACCAAACTTACTGTGGTAATCACTTCACATTATGTATGTTAAATCATTATTTTGTATACCTTAAATTTATACTATATGTCAGTTATATCTCAAAACCGGAAACAATGAAACAAACAAACAAAAATAAATAAGCAGCTCAGGAAATATTTAGAAACATGGAAAAATGAGTTATGTGAGTCAAGTCAGGTTATTCTACTTTAAATCATATGGTTTTGGTTAGAATTGAATTGAAGCAGTAATAACAAAACTCTACCAATACTCAAATTAGCTCCCCCACAGACCAACCAACAAAACCTTTATGCCCTTAAGGAAAGAATTCACAGTGGTAAGTGTTTACTTATTCCAACCAAGTCTAGGACTGCTTGTTCACTAGTCTTGTTGGTACCCTGGCAGGTGTAAACACAAACAGTAGACATTACCAGTGAGTGGAGGTGATGCAAGCCATTCCCTTCTGCCAGCAATTCCACCACTTAGGGAGTGACAGGTTTTAATGTGCTATTTTATAGAATTGGCAAAATAAATGGAAAGGAGCACTAGGAATCAATCATATTGCAGTTTCTCCTAGATTCTTACTCCCTGGCCTGGTCAAGTTAATGTAAGTTTTCTTTGAAGTAAAAAATCTGGAGGTAGGATTATATCCCATTAACAACTTAAATACATTGAAAAACAGTTATATGGAAAATCAGGAAAATGAACAAGGCCGTATAGCTCATTTCATGTGTTTATGAGTTGTTTCAGAAAAAGAACTTTGATTTTTTTTTACTTGTTTTTCAGACACATTGGCAAGAGGAAGTGAAAGGGATGTAGATGTTCTAGGAAAATAGTGATATGGTTCTAATCTAGAATTTCCTTCTGATTCCATCATCATCAGGGAAATAATTGAAAATGACCTTGTCTTATACTTTGCCTTTTCCCCAAGAAAGAACGTAAAATTATTGAGTAGATTTACACCCCTGATTACATTCGAAGTCTTCAGCATTGCAATCCATCTTCCAGTTTTATGTTATTCTTTCCTACAAAACTCCTATCTAAGCCTCAATGGAATTTGATACGCTCTGAGCTATTTCAACCGAGTATATTCTCAGTTCAGTCTCAGGATGTGACTTCTTTCTCAGGCTCTGCATAGCTAAGGGCTCAATGTTTCGCTTTATTTTTCCTAAAAATAGATCAAATCTGCCTCTTCAGATAGCTGACAATTCTAAGGGCTCTTGCAGATAACCTAACCCAGAACGCTGGAAACTCAAGAACTGATGAGATAACTTTTATCTTTGTATTGAGCTAGTTCTACCTGATTAAGATCCAGAAATTCAGCAGGCTGCTACTATTTAAACCTAAGCTATATGTAGCTAATGGTTAGCTCACACTGTGTAAAGCTAGAGATGGCTTTCAGGAATTGGCTTAAAAATAAAAATTCCTTTCTTAGAAGGTAGAAAGAGCACTAAATGCAATGACACTTTCTCTCTCTCTTGGATGTGAATATTACATGTGTGCAAGATATCTAGAATCCATTTCCTCATACTTAAGGTTTTAAGGCCTTTTCTTTAATCACAAAAGATTGCTTGTATGTTCATATAGTTTGATCAAAAACATACACCTACATAAATGTGTGGTCTTTTAATAACTTCACAAAGGAAAATATTCAGTGTAATTCCACTACCAACTATTTGCTCTAATTCATTATCCTTTAATTTGTTTTATCTTGTAGCCTGCTTTCTAGAAAGGACAAATAAAGCCATCTAGCATAGTGCTCAATCCATTGTTAATAAATTATATTTCTGAAAAATCTTTAGTAGAGCAACACTTTAGTAATATAACTAGTTTCTTTCCACTTGCCATATTATGTACCACTATTAATAAAGGTTTAGGAATTTTTATTATTTTCCTACCAGGAAGGAGGCCTACAAGTGTAACTTTATATGTAAATATACAAATAATTACTATAATTTTAAAAATTAATTTAGCATTGATATTACTTTTTCAAAATGCAAATATTGATATTTCTTGATTATTAAAAAAAGACTTTTTCTTTTTTTAATAGACAACATGAGCATGAGACCAATAGGTAAATGGAAAAGAAATCTATAAATAGATATAAGTAGGAAATTCACTATTATAAAGTTTACATTTCAAGTCAGTAGAGAAGGAAATCACATTTAATAAATGATTTTGGCATAACTAGCCTTATTCCAAAAGAATATAAAGCTAGTCACTATGTGTTAATCGTATACAAAAACAAATTTCAAATTCATTAAACTTATTAAACAATTAAACAAGAACATTGAGATTATTTGGATAATTTTGGGGATGAAAGAATATTTGCTTTGCAAAATGGGAAGCCTAAATGACAAAGAAAAGACTGCCGTATTTGACCACATACAAATTTGCAAATTTCTGCATGACCAAAGATATCTTTAAAAGTACTCAAAGATTGGTAAGAGACTGCCAGAAAATATTTGTTCAATAATATGACAAAGTTATTTCCATATTTTACAAATAGCAAAAAATGATGAAAAGATATATAGAAAAGGGGCAAGGAATATAAAAGGAGGAAATTCAAAAGTTTTGAAAAATTAAGAAACATCCAGTGGTGGTGGAAATAGGCACTTTTTGTATAAAGTTGTTGGGAGTGTGAATTTCTTGAACTTCTGAAAAGTAATCCAGGATGTAGTAGATAGTCTATAAATATGACCACTACTGATTCCTTCCCTGCCTGTAAATTTTGCCTGGCCTGTAACCTTGTTTTCACCAAGAATGTGGCAGGTGTGACACCATATCTGTTTCTGGCCTAGCCTTTAAAAGGACTGGCTCCTTCAATTTCTTTAATAGAAGCCAGCTTTTATGAAAGGGTAATGACTGTCCTGAGACCATAATTTTTTGTGCAACCCAGGCTACCCATGTGGAGAAAGAGAATTGTGGAGGAATACCAAGGCACCAGACATGTGAGTAAAGCTTCTTGGACCATCCAGACCACCACAGTTGCCAGCTCAAAATGAGTTGAGCAAAAGAACCATTCAGCAGAACTCTGTCTAATTTCCTGGCCATAAAATTGTGATAAATACAATAAATCGTTGCTTTAGGCCACTAAGTTTTAGGACAGTTTGTTACACAGCAAAATATAACCAAAGCACAGGAATACCTGTAAAAGAGAGAAAAAAAAGCATACTTTTGGAATCAGCAAACACAGTTAAAAGATTTTGGTACATTCATAACATGGAATATTGACATCATTAATAAGGAATAGTTGATCTCTAGAGAGATGTCCATGATATACTGTTAAAATGCAAGTTGCAAAATAATATATATACTATAATCTCATTTTTAAATCTTAAAATGAGTACATAAGAATAAATGCTCACTTACATTTTTATGAGCCTAGAGAAAAATGTAGATAATATTTATGAAATTGTTAACAATGTCCTTCTGGAGGAGTAAGCGTGGGGTGAGTTCTGAAAACAGCATGCTTTCTACAAAGATTAGCAGTTTATATTCATTCTAACAGTTTATGACAGGAACCTAAGGAATTGTCTAAGGAGGTATCTGACTAACCATTCTTTATCAAAGTAGCAAAAAGATTTTGCTAGATCAGCAATCGGCAATGTTTTCATGCTGCTTTTCTGTATAAAGGGATGTGGGCAGAACTAGGGTTATTGTGCATTCAGACACCAAAATTCCTACGGACTGACTGGGGGTGGAAGGGTCAAAGGAGGTTAGACTGGCAGTAAGAAAATGAAGAAAACAAGTTTTGCTTGGAGATTGAAGAATAAATGAACAAAGCAGATTTTCTCCAGTTTGCCAGGTTGGATGACTTGCAGTGCCATCTTCTGGCAAAGAAGCCAAAACTTTCCATTTTCATGCTAGAAATAAAATTGGTCTTACAAAAAAAAAAAACAAGACTAAACCAAAGACTGGCAAGAAAACCCAGAGGTCTTGGTGTTGGGTGTGTTTGGGAGGGGTCGAGGGAGAAGGAAGCTGATTCTTTGAAGAAAAAGTTGAATCATTTGACACCTGAGATCTCTGGCAAAATCCAAGCTACATACAACATGTTACAACTGGTACAATTTGGAGCCATACCATCCCTCTTCAGCTTCACGTTTGGATTTTCCCGCATCTCCATGTAAGGCAATTTAGCCTTAGGGCTACCCAGATTTCCCCTTATTACAGAAAAATCTGTTTCTTAGAAAGCTCTGCCATGAAAAAAGGTATTTGGATTACTAAACCTTTCAATATATCGCCAAATAATTTATACACAGATTAGATGTAAAGTTGTAGGAAACCTCAAATATACCTTGAAAAAAAAATGCTTTTCAAGACTTAAAAGTTCTTTCATCACCCAAAATATACTAGATAAAGGCATGCTTTTTAAAGCAAAATTACTTTAAAATGTGGCACCCCTAATAGCCCTTTAAAAAAAAGTCCTTTTCTCTATGCAGTATATATGTGTGGGACAAGTTTATAATATGCTTTATTCCAAATCAACTTCCAGTAGTGAGTTCTCGCCCTTATCTCGCTCTGCTATGGTCCTTTAAACTTCACACTTTTTATTCATTTTCTTAACATTTACCGCCCGCAGTGCCCTGGCCACGCCCCGCCGCTCTATCCCGGCCACCTCCGCTGCGCGCGCGCTGACGTCACACGCCAGCGCCAGTGACGCGCCCTCCTCTCCACGTTCTGTACTCGCTCCAGGGTTTAGGGGCGCTAGGGTTTGAGTCCTCAGTCTGGGGTCCCAAGCATTTCTCCACATAACCCGGAGTCTAAAGCGGGCATTGCGAAGCAGGAGGACGTGGCAGGCAGGTAGCCTCCCAATCTCAAATCCCGCCCGACCCCTACTCCGCTGAGGCCACTCCGAAGTTGGAGAGGCGGTAACTGAGGCACTGCCCCTGCTGCCGCCCGCCGTTTCCAAGGGACTCAGCAACCAGTTTGTTTCGTCCGGGAAGTGTATACCTGTCTCACGAGGCGTTGCCCGAGGCGGGCCTGAGTCAAGCTCGAGCGGTCAGCCAAAGGCTAGTGTCAGGTGTGGGAGTGTCACTGCCCCCTTTCATACTGGGCTGTGAGCTCCTGGTTAGACAGACTTAGTTTCTCTTTCAAGATGTTATTTTCGAAATGCAGGATAATGCCTCTGCCTCAATAAGCTTAATAGGAAGACTACCACACCTAGACTTTTGCTTATCGATCGTCACCGTCATTCCTACTAACGCCCTGTGTCGTTGAGGTGAGTTGCACTTGGGGGAAGCAATGATGTGCAAAATAGTAAAGTCATATTGGAAATGACGAAACCTTGCTTAGATTCGTTTATGTAGAGATTGCATGGATACCCACCTTAAGTGCACGGGAAAATATCCTTTTCTCATTAGAATGTTAATTCTCCAAAGAACAGCATGTTTTACAAAGCAATCCTCGAACATTATTTAAAAAGCTAGAATGATAACGGAATTAAAATCATAGAAATCTTGGTGTGAATAAGCAGTCATTTGCACGCTTACATGTTGTCTCCGATCTTAAATTACACATACATTTTAATTAGAAAATGAGTAGCAGCTCATAATCTTATATTTCAGTTTCCATAAGTTGAAAAAATTTCTGTATGAAAGATATTAAAAGTTCTTTCAGAGTTCATCATAACTCATTTTTTTATGCAGGCCTAATTTTTTATTCTCTAAGGTCCACCCACAAGAAGCAGAAAAATATCTTATTGTCATTCTAAATAACATCAGAAATATTTATGAAGGATTAAAAGTAATATCCAAAATGTGCCGGTAATAGGCTTTTCTTGTGATGCAGCAATATTGTAGACATAATGGAGATGAGCCAAATATAGGGAGAGTAGTCTTTTCTTTCTAGTTTAGGTTTGTCTGGTATTAGAGGATCCACAGATCTACCTAGTTTAAAATTGGACATTGTTCTAGGTGAAAGGAAAGGAGTCTCATTTGTGAGAAAACAATAAGTCACCATTAGAAGTTTAGTAAGGGTTATGGAACTTGGCCACAGGAGTTCTTTTGAGGTCATTTTAATAATACATTGACATTGAATTCCAAGTAAATTTTATTCTGATCTAATCTTCTATCTTCCAAATCATGGTCATGACACCATTTCATGAATATAAATTATTTACATATTGGTAGTTTCCATTAGGGAAGCTATTAATTGTTGCCTGAATAGACTTTCAGAGAGAGAAAAAAATATTTTGAAGAAAAAAAGAATTACAAATCCCATTTTTGCTTTTTGCTTTTTCTAGTAGTGAGCAATCAGGCAGGGACTTTTCTTACTGAGAAGAGAAATTGACCCTCTCACTCAATCCCAGATAGTGTTTATTATTTTGAGAGAACTATATATGTAGATCGTAGGTGCAGAGAGTACCATAGACTGCTTGAAATCTGTCAACATTCCCTTACCAATGTCTCCCTTTAGAACACCAAATAGCTAATACAGCTAAAGAGACTTAATGTCCCATATTGTTGGGGATAAAGTTTTTCATTCATATGCTCTGACTTTTTTCATAATCATGCACAAAATTTTATTATGCTGAACATAACTTACTTGTGGCTTTTTGTGAGGAAAGCTGTCTAATTTAACTAGAGGCAAGATATTTTTTTCTGGAGCATGGATGACATTCTTGAAAACAATAGTGATGCCATATAGAAAAACTTTGAATGTCAGGGTTAGAAGTTTGGAAATGGGGAACTCTTCAATATTTTAACCAGAGAAATTGATTTAGGCAGCATTCTTCCTAGTTTTTTCTATCAGTATTTATTATTGTTTTTAAATTTAAATTTAATTCGCTGTTTTGAATAGATAATGCATTCATATAGTTTAAAATTCGGAAGCCGTAAGGAATTGAAAAATCATCCTCTCAACTACTCAGTTCTCTTCCCTGAAGGCAGTCAGTATTGCCAGTTTATTGTGTATTCCTTCAGAGATATTACATATATAAGCAATTACGTGTGTGTATATATAAAGGTTATATATATAGATAACCTTTATATATAATTAAATATAAGTGTAAATATACACATATTTCCTTTAAATATATGAGTGGGAGTTATGACATTTATTATTCTGGTACTTAGAAATCAATCCATATCAATATAAATGTTGCTTCTTTCACTTTGACTTGTTTATGAATGTTTATATTTTGCCATTTCAAACAGTGCAGCAGAGGATTACTTTGTACATGTTTCATTTTCATACACTTGGAAATAGTTATAGGGTTAATTCCTAGAGATGGAATCACGGGGCCAAAGTGTCTGAACATTTTATAATTTTGGTAGATATCTACAAATTATTGCCTTGGTATTTATATCAATTTGTATTCTCACCATATTCCGTTTCCTTATATTCCTCACAGTAAAACTTTCTGAATTTTTCCATTCTGATGAGTAAAGATGCTATCGCTTATATTTTTTTGTGTGTGGGGGGTAAAATAAAATTTTTCTTTTGTACTTTTAAGTTGTATTTTTTTTTTATGAGAGATTGGATACCTTTGCACATGGTAACATCAATTATATTCCTTTCTATTAACTTTTACCTTCAAATCTTTTGTCCATTTTTCTGTTGGATCTTTTTTTTCTATAAATATGTAGGAGCTTTTCATTTATTAGAAAAATGAGCCCTTGGTGATGTGATCTGGAGTATATAATTTTTTTCTTTTGTCATTTTATTTTTGACTTATTTTTTGTTATATCCGATTTTTATGTAGTCATATTAATCCCTTAGGGCTTTTTGAGTTTGTCATACTAAGCTATTCTACTCTGATTATAAAAATCATCCTTCCATGTTTTATTTTATTACTGTTATATTCTTATTTTTTGCATTTATATATTTTACCATCTGAAATTTGTGTTGATTTAAAGGAAATAAAATGGATATGACTAGTTTTTTCCCACATTGCTACTAGTCATCTAAGTACTATTTATTTCAAATCCATCTTTCTCTACCAATTTGAAATGTTACCATGGCCATCCACCAAATTAAAACATTTTAAAAAATATATTTTTGGACTTTCTATGATTTTCCAATTTCATAATTATTACAGCTTTATAATGTGTGTTGATGTCAAGTAGGACAAGTCTTCATTGTTGCTTTTTTTCATATTAACTTTAAAATCAGCTTATGTCATTACCCTCATCCCCAAAGCTTTTGTTTTTATCAGGACAGCATTAAATTTAGAGTTTAAGAATTAAAATCTTTCTGATATTGACTCTTTTTATCCATCTGTCCATCTAATTTCTTTCTTTCTTTTCTCAATTCCTGTCTCTTATGTATTTTCCTTCCTCCCTCCCTCTTTCTTTCATGTGTTTTTGTTTTTTCATTTTTTTCCGATTCTTTTGATGAAATCTTTCTTGATTCATTTTCCAGGTTACTAATCCAGTCTGTTGTATCCTGTCTAGTGTAAAACCCATGGAATGGATTCTTAATTTCAGATATTTTAGTTCTAGAATGTTCATTTAATTTTTAATAAATTTCAGGTTTTTTATTGAAATTCTCCATAATTAAAAAAAAATCACTTTTATCCATCTTTTCCTTTTGTTTTCTTGAACATATTAATTATGGTTATTTAAAGTCCCCTGCTGGTATGGTAACTCTATATTTGAGTCATTTGTGAGTCTATTTCTATTCTTCTCTTTTGGTTTTGGTTAGTTGGTTCTTCTCCTCCTTCCTCTTCCCCCTCTCCCTTCTCTCTTCCTCCCCTCCTTAGTCTCCCCCCTCCCCTACTACTCATATGCCTTACAATTATTGATTGGATGCTAGAAGTTGTAAATGAAAAGTCTTAGAGTTTCTGGAACACTTTTCTTTCAAAAATTGTTATACCTTGTTCTGGGCAGGCTGATGGAGTATCAGCAGGAATCCTTGATTCTGTCAAGGACTAGTTTTAGGCTTTGTTAGGACTAACCTGTTTTAGTCATGCTCTGTGCATGTGCAATTTAGCAATGGGTTAACTGAGAGGTAAGGAATTTATATGCAGATTTTTGGACTTCTTGTGTTCTTTTTCCTTTTCTCCAGGATTTTGGCAGCCCTAAACTCTGTCTCTCCTCAGCCTAGTGAGACTGCTTCTTTCCACTTAAGCTCCATTCTGCTATGCCACAGTTTGTAAAATGTCTTCAAGGAAAAGCTTGGGGTGAATGTGGAACTCACTAGCATGTTGCTACCTTTCAGTGATTATAGCACCTCAATTCCTGTCTGTTGTTTTATATATTTTACTCAATGTTTATGATTGTTTTTGGAAGTGAGGTGGTCTAATAAAGCTATAACATTAGGATCGGAACAGAGTCTCATAATTTATTATGTAGACTTTCACTTAATCTCCCAGATTTTACATGCATACGTGGGAGATAACCGTGAGTTTTGTTTGAGACCCCTACAATAAAGCCAGTTGTAATCTTTTTACTGGTTAGAGGGTCTCACCTTCAATTTGTTAAAAATACAACATCTAGAAATACAATAAAGCGAAGCATGCCTGTATATGATATTTCCATTCTCAACTGTGTCAGGGATCCTCAATCTAGAGACTTCACTAGTCTGCCAAGCTGGGAGAGGGACCCTGATCTAGAGACATTGCTAGTCTTCTGCCAAGCTGGAAGAGGGATGGTCCACCTGACTGGGAGAGGCAGATGAATCAAACTGAGTGACTAACTGCGTCTCACACAGTCTTTCAAGCTAATCTTATTTTAGTTCTAATATCCTCACTCTCAGAGGCTTTCAATTATTGAGCTAGTCTGTTGTAGGAATTGACTTATTTCCCATTGCCGGTGTAAGATCCAGCTTTCTCTCTTCTTCCAATTCTGTTAATGCTTGTTTTTGTGTTTGTCAACTTCCAGAATTTTATTGCTTTTGCTTTCTTTCGTGTTCTACTTTGTGATCCCTTTAAAATTGTGTTTGAGGAAGATGTAGAGGTGAATGTGTATGTTCAATCTGGTATGTTTAACTGTAAGTTGTAGTTTATTTTTTGACTTTTTAAAGATTTAGGCTAAAGAAATTACTCTTGTGGCTTTTTATGTTTTCCAAATGAAAGGTTTTGGCTATACTCTTTGTGTGTGTACAGTTCTAAACAGTGTTGAAGTTTCCTATTTTCTGACCCACTTAATTCTTTTATTTTTTTCTCCTTGAGTCATAGACTATTAGAGTTGGTAGAGCCCGCAAGATAGCATTATGTTTCAATCTTTAGTGTTTTTAGATGTGGTATCTAAGGCTCAAAGAAGTCAGGTGGTTTGCTTTTGGTCTCGTAGCTTTTATTTTCCAAATCCATGCTTTACTTGTTTTATCATAAAACTTTGGAAAGCTCAAATATCAAAAACGTTTTTGATTTTGTACCTTAAATATCTTCAATGGAAGGTAAATATTATAGAGATTAAATTAATATAATTGTTAGAGACCTTAAGAATGCTTTCAAGTTGATATTGTTACTTTCGTTTGATGTTGGAACCCGAAGCGTATAAAGGGCAAATACATTTATTTGTAATTTGAGTTCGAATAATGAAATTAGAACAGGGTTTTTATGTTCCTTCAGTATGATGATTTTTGGGGGTATGTAAGCCTATAGTACGTTTTGTTATCTTTTATTTCATTTGGTTCAAAAGTCTTCTAGGATTGTAATTCAGCTGAGAAGTCTCACAAATAGGAAATAAGTCACTTGGTTAAATATGTTAAATACAAAGATAGAAAGCAATCTGTCATTCCTTTTCACTTCCTCTAGTGTACTACAGTAGTCTAGTGTGGACTCTGTAGAAAAGGATGGGTTGTCAGTTCCTCTGAGACCCATCTGCCACAAGTCTATCATTGTTCAGAAGGTGTCTGCACTTGACATTATTTGATGGCAGTTAGAGCCATCATTGTTCTCTACCAGGGCAGTAGATTGTCCTCCACTTTACTGAGTTGTTGGAACCACAACACTCAGTAATGAGGTAGGCAGCAGAATGAATACTAGGGACTCGGAGCTTCCATCTTGTTAGTGTGGTCCTTCACAAGGAACTGGCAACCAAATTTTGAGGCAGGTCTAAATTGACTAATTTTGTTTTTCTTCCTGGGCAAAAGTTACAGAATAATGATGGTTTTGAAATAATCTCATGTGATTATTATTTAATGTAATTTGATTTATGAAATTTAGTTTTCTAAGATGAGTTTATTGATATTTTTTCTAAGAAGCATAGTAATGTAATATAATTTCATGCCCTGGAGAAATCATTAAATTCTGGCTGGTGTCCAGAGAGCCATTATATTGTGCCAATTGACCAAAGTTGGACTTGAAAATATGTTTGGAATGACTCCTACTTGAATTCACTGATAATGCTGTAGCGCTATCATAATAGTTAATTTCTTGTTTCTCTAGAGGTTGTTAACAGTTTTGTCATTTCTTACAGAAATTTTGAAATGGGAAATGGTTACATAATGTTTTCTAAGGTAGAAGAAGGGTCTTTCCCACATAAGGTATAATTATCCCATTGATTTTTATCATAGGCTAGGTTCTGGCCTTTAGTTTTATAGGCCCAGAATATGAATTCTTTTCATTTAAAAAAAAAAATGGATCATTTTTAAGAGGCAAAATAAAATTAAACAAATTTTAGTGTTGATAGATGAAATGAGAATATGGAGTTGTTCATTTAAAATGAGAAATGTGGTAAGCTATTATAGAAATTTTAATATAGTCTTCATGACACACCCATTTTCTCCAAGAAGGAAATCATACATAGGAAGCCTGCTTGCTATGAATGGAAATGTAAAAGACCAAGTTTGGTGAATTAAATATTTCTTAGTTTTAGATTAACATAGTGAATACATGTATCTCCACAATAATACTGATCTTGCCAATAGGCAATTCTAATGATTGCTTTCATGATTCTTTCTCTCTTCCTCTCCTTCTCTTTCCCCTTCCTTTCACTTTTTAAAACTTTCACTGCCTAGCATATTGTACTCTGGCTTCTGTCCCCACAAGTCTCCTGAAATTACTATTGCTAAAGCTACTAATGACCTTAATCAGAGGTATGGTAAGGGTCTCATTATAACAAAGGCAGAAATATAAAGAAAAGATTGATAAACTTGTTCATATCAAAATAAACTTTTATATTTAAATAAAATGGAAAAACAAATAGCTTATAAGGAAAAAAGGAATTTATGACAGGCTAATTTCTTCATTAAAGGAACTTTTATAAATTTATATAAAAAGAGACTATCTCAGTAGAAAATGGACAGAGAACATGAATGAGTGATTTAAAAGATTAGAAATACAAAATGTTCAATAAACATGGAAGTTTTCAAATTTACTGGGAAGCAAAACAAATAAAAATGAGACACCATTTCCTCCATCAAGCATAATGAGTAACAACTATTAGTGGCAAAGTGCTCACTGTGTAGCAGGCACTGTTCCCAGTACGTTACTGAAATTAATCCCCCCAACAGTTCTCTATAAATACATATCGTTTTTATCCACATTTTACAGATGAACAAACTGAGGCACATAAAGATGAGCAACTTATCCAAGGTTATGTAACAAATAAGTGATAAAGCCAGGATTTAAGCCTAGGCTCTCTGATGCCAGGGTTTCAGTGCTCTTTAGCTACTACCTTTTATTATCTCTAAAGATTTTAAAAAATAATAACTAGTGTTAAAAGATTACCTAGGAGTAGGCACTTTTATGCACTACTGGTTAGAATGTAAGTTAGACATTTCTATAAGACAATTAAGCAATGTGTTTGAAAGCTTTAATGTGCATACTTTTTGAACTTGGATCCTAAGGAAATTTTTATAATATGTACGTAAAAATATAAGTATGGAAATTTTGTCTGTAGTTCTTTTGGAATAGCAAACAGTGTAAACAATTTCAATGTCTAAGGGGATTACTTAAATAACTTTGGAAAATAGTCTTATTAAATTTGTGTTCTTATTGGAGATAATAAAGTAATGCTACTAATTCATATAGGAAAAAGTATACTTCTCCATATACATTAAATATATATAGTGTGTGATTTTATGAAGCATTCTTATAAAATTAAAATGTCACTTTTTCTCTTTTTAGTCATAACTAGGTTGGGTGAGTAAAATTGAGATAAATTTATTTAACTTTCAGTAAAGATATTAAATATCTTTTGTAAGTAAGCAAATCACTAAGAAATTAGAATTTGAATAGAAGATATGCTTGTCTCTGTTAACTGTAATTTTTTTATTTCTAGCGTATTAGTTACGATGCCTTAGACTTAGAAAAAGAACCATGGATAAATATGTTAGACTACAGAAGATTGGAGAAGGTTCATTTGGAAAAGCCATTCTTGTTAAATCTACAGAAGATGGAAAACAGTATGTTATCAAGGAAATTAACATTTCAAGAGTAAGTATATTTTTTCATTTGGTTATTCAAGTAATAGGTTACAAAAAGTCTTATTGTAATAAAAAATATATGGCAGTGTATACCTAAAATGAAATACTGCCATAACCTCAGAGAGAACCACTCATTTCAGAATAGCCTGTATATCTTTTCATATTTTTTTTTATAATATGTGCTTGTGTTTATATGACTCCTGTAACTTAATCTATTTGAACATCTGAAAGTGTTCTTATTTGTCAATTCAATTCTTTTTAACTTCTAGCTATATTGTCTTATTTGGACTGTGCTTTATTGTTACTATTATTTTTTAACCACTTATTGATGGACTTTTAGGTTATTTATTGACATTTAATTTAATACTTTTTTCTCTCCCATTAAGATGTCCAATAAAGAAAGGGAAGAATCAAGGAGAGAAGTTGCAGTGTTGGCAAACATGAAGCATCCAAATATTGTCCAGTACAGAGAATCATTTGAAGGTCAGATAAGTTTTTCAACAGAGTTACAGAACTTTCTAAGCCATATGACGACTTTTGGATACTTTCCTTACAAGGAATCTTCTTGTGAATGTATTCTTAGGAATAAATATGCATAGGAATACATATGCATATGAGTATCAGCTTGATTTTAGGGTGATACACCACATTGTCTCTGTGTAATGTAATACTGGCTTATTGTACTATGATCACTTAAGAGGAAACAATGTGGTAAGTACAAGAATTAGACAAAGCAAAAAGAGTGATTTACATCTTTTAAACTAAACTCTCTTTAAGTGCTACCAGTGTTACTACTGAGAAAATGTTGTGATCTTTAGAAAGTATCTTACTCATTAGTGTTCTCCTGCATACTTTATTATTATAATATTGAGGTATGTTGAAAGTGTTCTCAAGTTCTTAAAAGTCATAACTATATTGCTGTTTTGGAAATATATACTATTATATTTGTTAATGCAGGAACTCAGGGCAAAGCTTCTCTGAAGACAGGTCAGGGTGGTTTATCAAAGTCCTATCAAAGTCATTCCTATTATTATCAAAAATTTCTATCAATTCCAAAACAAAAAGATAATCTAGATTGAAAGTAGAAGATTGTTTAAATGACTATTCAGAGTCACATCACACACTAGTTTCTGAGTCTGAATTAGAGCTAAAGTATCCTTGCTCCCAGATAAACTTGGTATCTACGAAAAGAACATACTTTAAAAAATATGGCTCAGTCAATGCATTATGTAATAAGATACCCAGATTATTTATATTTATATTTACATTTTATGGCAGCAAAATGAGGATTTATATCTTATATGAAAGAGTACAATGTTAACCATCTCCTTTTTCCCAGGACCTTGAATTTCCTTTATTTATGTTTCCTCATAGCATCTATTATTTAGTTTCTTTTTTTCTTTCGTCAGCAAAATTTTAATATCTCGAGTTAAGAGACTTAAATATATGTCAACAAATATTTCAGCAGACGTTTTGTATTTGTTGAATGCTTCACATAGAAACATCTGAATGATTCAAGATAGGTAGCACAATCTTTAAGATTTTATTATTACTACTATTTAATTTTAAAGGAATAAATGCTCACGGTAGACATATTCAAAAAGTACAGATGTGCATGAACCCTAACTTCTCTGTTCCGCTCCACCTTTATTACCATTCCCTGGTGGTAAGCATTGTTACTACATCAATGTTTGTTTTTTACTGTATTATCTGTGCCTACATGGGATGAACATCCATATAGCTTTCAATGTTTAAAAACAAGTGGGATCATATGTATGTGTTTCTGCATCTTGTTCTTTTCACTTTATATCTCATGGCTATCTTTCCATATATTATTTATTGATGCACCTCATTCTCTACAGCTTTCGTGTAACAACTGCAGTATATCCATTGTATGCATTTTTATGGCTCTATCATAATTTCTTTAGCCAATTGTGTTTTGTGGATGATTAGGTTGTTTCTAGTTGTTTACTATTACAGATAATGTTACACTGAACATCTTGTACAGATGCCCGTGTGCTATAGCAATATTTCTGTATGAATGGAATTGGTAAACTAAAGAGAATGAGAGTTCCTATGTCTCACAAGCTTTCTAACCCTGGCTTATAAGTTCATTCTAAAATTTATATGGTGTAACTTTATCTGGTGATTCTATATATTTGGTCACAGTCCCTATTTCTGCCTTATCTGAATGATCTTTAATTGATTTTAATCCATGTAACTCTTTGGACCTCATTAGTTTCTCAAAGAGCTTTTGGGAACTCTAAAACACAGATATTTAATTATTCTCTGAAGTGATTAAAAATAGCTTACCTATGTAAACATTTTAAATCTGTCAATTAAAAAAATAAGATCAGTTTAAAAATATGTCAGTTTTTGACATTATTTTTAGTTCTGCCATGAAAGGTGAAATTAGTATATTTACAGTTCTTCCCTACTAAATTATTTTTGTTCATCTTGACATGGTAAAATAATAATGTGTCTTTTGTTTTGAAATTATAATTTTTAGAGTTGTTTAGCCTTTGGCCTATGTTTAGACAGATTCAGTTCTTATTGTTAGTTCTTTTATACTTTACCATCCCCTTTCCTGAGTTATTTGAATTCATCTCTCACTTGGCTAGATTTTATCAATTTTTTTTTTTTCGTGAAGAGCTTATGGATGCTATATCCCTGCAGTACAATTAACGTTTGTATTCCTGAGATTATCTGATGTTTTATATGTGAATAAGTACTTTTGATAACCATTTTCTTCTTACAAGCGTATTATGTCTTCCACCATTGAATGTTTCTGTAGAAAATTTGAATCCAGTGTAACTTTCTTTCTCTTGGAGGTAATTTGCTTTATCTTTCTTTGATGCCCAAAGACTCTTTCTTCAGGATTGAAATTCGCTAGAATATAATAGTATATTAATAATTCTGAATCTATTTATCTTGGAATATTTTGTACCTTTTCTTTGTGCAGATTTGGGTTTTTCTTTGTTGGAGGAAAGTTTTCGTTTCACTATTATATAAAAAAAAATCCACATATAATTTAACATTAGGGAAAATATTCCAAAATGTGTTTACCAGAAAGTTGTCTTAGCTTATAGCTAATTATTTCTTATAAAGTCTCATAGTGTACAATGTGCTCTCAAAAAATTTTAATACACTAAATAACAAAATGCTTTTGGGGAAGCAGACTTCACTGAGTTAGTTTTGAGTGCTTATAGAGGTGCTCAGGAAGAATCTGTTGAAAAAAGAGGCATCAAAGAAATTAAATATTGACATCATAATTGTAATTATTAAATACCATCATAAGTAAGTCTTCTAAAATCACTTAAAAGGCAGTATCTGTACATCCTGACAATCATACATGTAAGCCAATTCCAGTGACAACATAAAAAGATTTAAAAAGTACTCTCTTTTTAGTCGACTTAAAAGGAAATACAGATCATGTGTATGGGAAAACTGATAGATAAATTAATAAAAGATATTGATATTGAAGATAGATTTGAAAAGTTTGGATAAAATTGTTTCATATATGAGAATAGAGAAAAACCATTTCTAGGTATGTAAGTGTATATTTAGATTATAATATTAAATATTATAACTAGACACTTTACTATTTCATCTACATCTCAAACATTTATAAATTCAAAGAAAATGATCTTACTGAGAATGTAGGAGTTTGTCTTATATCATTGTATATTTGAGTATCTGTTACACATTTTTATTTACTTTGTTATTCATATATTGCTATTTTGGGGTGTCTATAGCTATTTTTGGATGTCTATAACTATCATCCTCTAATTGCTTTTATTTTGTGTCTTTATTTTCCTAAAGTCTGTATTTTTATCATCTTAAGGTTTATTTCTTACAATTTTTAAAGTAGTGTTTCTTTTAGCAGAAAGCTTTTCAATCTCATAGATGACAGTAAGTGTTGGAGTACTACTCGTTCCCTGTTGGTGCTGCCAAATCCAACTTCTCTATCTATTTAGCTTTTCTTTGAGGCTAAATTTGGATTGCTTTTTGCTGCAAGTAACAGAAAATCTGACCAATATGGCCTAAATGAGAAAAATATTTACCTCTTAAAGGTAAACAGTCCTGTAACAGGGCATATGTGGCAGCCCAGTGGTGTTACCAAGATGCAGGATCTTTCTGTCTGTCTGTCTTTGCCATCCTTGGTACATAAGTTTTTCAGCCTAATGCTTTTCACCTTGTTCCAAGATAGCTCTTGCAATTCTAGGCACGTGTTTGCCTCCAAGGCAAAAATAAGGAGCATGGTAGCACCAGCAGCTCTTTTTTTGGATCTGCTCCTGTAATCAGATAAGCACATGCTTTCTCAGAAGCCACTGTTCAGATTTTCTCTTAGATCTTATTGGCCAAAACTGGGTCAATGACCACCTGTAACTATAGGGGAGACTGGAAGTTAGAAAATCTGTTATTGTTTCCTCCCCAGTTTCTAAAGTGAGAGGTAATGAAGGGAGAAGAGTGTTAGAACTGGCTTTTGGGTTAGCCATCTAACAGCATATGCATTGCCAAGAGGTTGTAGCTCGTATCTTCATTACTTTTTCTGTTACAGCCTTGGTCATTTTCTAACATGCATTGAGGATTTATCACTTGCCTTACAGGCTTTTTGCCTCAACTTCAAGCAGTGTCTAGGTGGTGGTTTTGGTTTTGTTTTGTTTTGTTTTTGAAAGCTATTTTTCCATTGATGCGTGAGACCATTGGTGATATGGGTGGCATCTTATATTTCTGTAACCCTAGCTTTATGTGAAAAAGTGCCTGGCACATAGCTGACACTCAGATGTTTAAATATTTGAAGGGATTCAAAACAGATTAGTACTTACCTCATGGAGAAAAGACTTTTATGTTAACCTTACATTTTAGGTGGTTTTTACCCCCAAAATAAATAATAAATGTTTAAGCAGCAGAAAACATTACAGAATTCATGTACTAAAGCTCAGGCATGTTACTTCAGGATTACTTCTCCATCTCTTTGGCAGGTCCTCTTTAACTTCTGTCTCCCTGTCTCTGTCTTCCTATCTGTCTCTGTCTGTCTGTCTCTCTCTGTCTCTGTCTCTCTCTTGCTCTCTCTCTTTCTCTTTTACACACACACACACTCTTTTTTAATGTTTTGATGGTTTTATTTTTTGATACATGCATATTGTACAAAATTCAAATGTAACATAACAGTGAAAAGTTTGCCTTCTAGTCCTCCCTTTGAACTACCTATTTTTATTTCCTGGAGTTAACCACTGTTACCACTATCTTGTGTTTCCTTTCAGAAATATTCTAAGCATTAATAAACATACATTAAATGATAGCATACTGTAAATAATTTTTTGCTTTTTTTCTTATGCTACATTAACATCCTATGCATATTTTTATAAATAATAGATTCTACAGTTGTTTTGTTTAATGTTGATTACTCACGTGTATATTTGGATAATCTTTTCATATCAATCATAAAGGCATAACAGATTCTTTATTAGCTCATTCATGTAGGTTCCCAATTCATAACGCATCATATCACATTAGAAGCAGTATATCAGAAGGGAATATGAGCACTACAAATGATAACATCACCACAAGGTGCAGGAAATAAGTACTGCTGGAAATAAGGCCATAAGCACAGGGTAATGAGAGAAGTGAAAACTGGGAAAGCTGTTGAGTTGCAATAGTTTCACTAGTGAGTAGTGATTTAGTAAATGTTAGAGTGGTGTTAGTCACTCTACTTGAGATGAATAAGCATAGTCTTATTCTTATATAAAAATAAGGATGAAGAGAAGAACTAAGAAGTGTTCTATCTAGTCCTGTCTACCCATGTAATGAGTCATGAAAGTATTAGTAATAAGAATTAAAATACGCATTTTCATTATTATTGACTATATTCCCAATATTATACTGTGAATGCTACTGAATTACACACATAATAAGTTAAAATTAAAAATATGCATTTTCAACTTAATGGTATTTTCAACTCGTGATGGGTTTATTAAGATGTAACCCCACCGTAAGTCAAGGAATATCTGTATATCTGTCTACATTTCATCTGTATTCCAGAGATGTTTGGGTCAGTGTGGACACTGCTATCTGATAGGATGATGTATTCTTAGTGGAAAAAATCTTTAATGATGGAGGTACCTGTTAACCCAAGTTATTGTACAGTCTGTGTAACCAGTGTACCTTGACTTTGTACTCTAATTCTTTTACGTTTGGTTGCTTTTGGTTTAATGGGACACAGTTAATTATGCTACTTTTTAGTAAACCGTTAGGTACTCTTTATTTATGTTTTTGATACAAAGTTTTAAAAATGGAATGTAATATTTATATTTTGTAGAAAATGGCTCTCTCTACATAGTGATGGATTACTGTGAAGGAGGGGATCTGTTTAAACGAATAAATGCTCAGAAAGGCATTTTGTTTCAAGAGGATCAGGTGAGTTAACATTTAGACAATTGACTCTTCCTCCATTACAAGTCATATTGAGAAATAATGCTAGGTTTGTTTATATACATGTTTATTTATAACTGAAAATGCTAATTATAATTACTATGGGAGTTTGGTATCATATTCTAATATCTTAGTCACGTTTCTGTTCTAATTAGCTCCCATAGTAGTTTAGTTCCCTATGTGATTTCCTGTTTATAATATCATTATATGTGTAATATAAGTTATATTCTGTGTATATGTATATAACATACTTATATTTATGGATATAACTTAAGAATTTATTGTAACTGGTTAATCTATATTCTGTCAATCTGGCTTATTGCTACCAGACCATATCTTCCCAACATGTAACTTTGCTAGGTAATTCCAGCTCTAGAAGCCTAGCATTGGTATCTGCATTATATCTATTCTCTGTTTTGATTTCAGGGATCTCTCTAAACTATGACCCTATCCTACCTAAGTAGTCTTATTTTTTTCTATTATTTCCTAACGTGCACCTTTTTTCATTTGTTTAACAGATATTTATTGAGGATGCATTGTGTGATAGGCACTGAGACACATATTTATACATCGCTTTCTTCTATTTATATGCTTATTGTGATTGTTTCTTTATTTTGGTAATACTTTACCCCACCTCTCTCGTATTAATAGTCTACCATTCTTTAAAGCTCAGCTCCAGTTTAAACTTCTGTGTTCTTTTCCTTCTCTAAATTGCATTTCTTATTATCACCCTTTCTTAATTTTAATTGGGTGCTTTAACTTCGGGGAATGGAGGGAACACTGTGCCAAGAGTGTTTTAATTGTTGTCTCTTTTAATTCTGATAACTCCTCCCCCACAAATTAGTGTATTTTTTTCTATTTAATAGGTAAAAAACCTAACAGAGGTTAAGTAACTGTCCCCAAATCATATAGTCAGTGTTTGAACTTACTTCTGCCTCATGCCAAAGTTTATAAAATTTTCTTTTACAAACATAAATTAATTGTAAAATTATTAAGAAGTTCAGAAAGTCTTTCATTTGGTGTATTCTACCAGAATTTCTTTTTCATACTTGGACATGTACATGTCATTATTGAGAAACACACGTTCAGAAATGGAACATTATACATACCATTCTCTTTCTTGCTTTTGTCACTTAAAAATTATTTCGGTTATCTTTACATATTAGTCGATATAGATCAGATATATTAGTTTTAATAGCTGCATTAGATTTCATTCCAGCAAAGCCTTTGCTTTTCCTTTCTTTTTACTCTTTTATCTTCACACTCTATTTCCATTTCCCTCCCCTCCATAGGCCATTATTCCAGTGTCTTTGATGAATATCTCTGTGTATTTTTGAAAAATGGCATCAGTTTTGTATACATGTATTTTTAAGTGCATATTTATTGTATAATAGCTTATTTAGTTTTACTCTTTTCTCTAAGTGCTATGTTTCTGATCCATCCATTTTGCTATGTGTACATATGTTGCTTCTAACTGCTATATGATGCTGCAGTGTATTTATACAAGTCTATACTTATTTTTCCTGCATCATGTACCCTTCTTAGCATATTCCAAATAATTTCACATCAGAATTATTTTTCCAACTGCGTCATAATTTACTGTAGAGTAGAGCTTTTACTTGTGTCATATCAGGTTACTTAGGAAACTTGTATCTAGGGTAGACACCAAGGTTGGCACAACTAACCAGTTGATTGGTAATACCGTGCAAGTGGGGACTTTTAGGTTCTTAGCAGTAACTTGAAATCTGGTAAGGTGAGATCTTGAGTTTTATTTTAATTAAGTACTGTTAAGTATTGTAATGTTATAACTCTCAAATTTTCCATAATTAAGCCTACTAGACAGGGCACAGAACTTGGAGTAAAAAAAAAAATTTGAATTTGAGTTCTTGTTCTACTTGTCAGCTTAGTAATTGTCATGTTAACCAAGTCTTCCACTGTAGCTCTTATAGCAGTGTTGAGCTAATTAATACATATAGTGGGAGGTAACTTGAAATTTTATTTTTTCTAAATTTAGGATCTAAACTTGGGAAGGTGAAAATCTAAAGAGTTGCCAGAGATTTGCTCACTAGATTAAATTACAGCAAAGTAAAAATACTTTAAAATAAATGTAGATGGAGAGGATTCTGGGAATATAGCAGAGTAGGAAGCACTAGGACTCCATCTTCCTGCCAACACAACAATTACAGTGGCAGAATCTGTGTAATGTAACTGTTTTGGATCTCCAGTCTTTTGAAGGCTTGTAGCTTCCAGGGGAAGGCTTGGATAATAAATCATGGTTAAGTTCAGTTAATTTCAGCCCTTAGCTCTATAGCAGCAGCTACCCATCCCTCAAGTCCCAATGCAGCCAGCCACGTGTGCTTTCCTATGGCAGCTTGCATGCACCTCATGGGAACCAAGGTGGGCAAAAAGGTCCCCGTCCTCCAAATATCAGGGATTTGTGCTCTGATCTGTACTCCAATTATTGAGCTATTTCTGATTTCTGAAGTAAAGATAGAGAGCTAGGCACTCATTCTTGTTGCACTTTCACCTCATTGTAACCAGACCCATCCCTCTGGCTAAAGGAACTTCTAGGAGATTTAAAGGGCCAGTACCCCTTTATTTCTTGCTTTGTTCCTTTCTTTTCCATACATTATCTAAGACATTCAAAAGCAACCACATATACAAGGGAAATTAGAAAGTCATCATGCATACCCAGGGAAAGATTTAGGGTTAGAAAAGACCTGAAAAGATTTTAAGTTTATACTCAGACTGATCCTCAGCTCAGAGCCAGCATACAACAATTCAAACAAACAAAAAGCACTGAAAAAAAGAAAACAAAACAGCAAACCCTGAGGAAGGAGGAGAAACTACTTTCAATAGTTACCACATTGTTAGATTCAGATGACTAATTTTCAACAACAGAAAAAATCCCAAGGCATACAAGAGACAGGAAAGTATGGCCCATCTAAAGGAAAAAAAATAGAGCCTGTCCCTGAAAAAGACCTGATGATCATCTACTGGACAATGACTTAAAACAACTGTCCTAAAAATACTCTAAGAACTAAAAAAACACATGGAGAGAGTCAAGAAAAACAATGTATGAATAAAATGGAAATGTCAATAAAGAGAAAGCCTAAAAAGAAACCAGAAAGAAATTCTTGAGGTATAAAGTACAATAACTAAAATGAAAAATTCATTTGAGGAACTCAATGAATTGGCGAAAAAGCTGATAGTGGTAATTATTGAATCTGAAGAGGAGAAAAAAAAAAGATGGAACAAAAGTGAGCAGACCGTAAGGGACCTATGAACCATCAGCTAATAGACCAAGATATGCATTGTGGGAATCCCAGAAGGAGAGGAGAGAGAGAATGGGGCAGAGAGAATATTTGAAAAATGTTTGAAAACTTCCGTTCCCAAATTTATTGAAAGACGTGAATATAAACATCCAGAAAGCTTAACAAACTCCATATGGGTTGATCTCAGAGACTCACACCAAGACATAATTAAACTTGAAAGGCAAAGACAGAGAATCTAAGAAACAGGAAGTAAAATGGTAATTTCCAGGCTCCAGGGAGGAAGGGGGAATGTAGAATTCTTGTTTAATAGGTATAGAGTTTTAGTTTTGCAAGACGAAGAGTTCTGAAGTTGGATAGATTGTGATGGTTACACAATAATACGAATGTGTTTAATGACACCTAAGTATACACTTATAAACGGTTAAAATGGTAAATTTGGTGTTATGGGTTTTACTACAACTAAAAACTTGAAAAAATATACATGAATGTTATATAATTATAAGAATTCTTAGCTCTTTCATAAAGCAGAGGATATTATAATGGAATATCTGCTTTCTGGGCAAATTACACAGAAGGTATATAGTAAGTCAAATTTTATCTTTTTTTAGATACTCTAAGCAATTTATTGTTCTCAGAGAAAGCCAAGTTCTGGTTTTTTTAATTAATATTTATCAGTAAAAGTTTCTCAAGCTCTTTTATTCTTCTGAATGACAACCAATTAAAACAATATTTTTTGGTAAAATTTTGAAACATTTCATTGTACAAAGGAACCTGAGTTTTGGAGTATTGTTTTGGTGCTCTAAGGCATTTTGAGCAGTAAAAATAAGATGTACACACACAACTGTAATTCAGACAAATGTATAAGTATTACCATATGGTGTTTGGTTGGACTGGCTCAACATTTCTGAACACTTGAATTTGAAAGCCTTTTGAGAAAGGGAATGCCGTTATCCCAACAGTATTTTGTAAAAATTATGAACTAATGTATACAAGGAATAAAAAGGAAAGATTAGAAGCAGGGTTATAATTTAAGAATCTTCCCTTTCTCCTAATACCAACTCCAAGTAATCAAACCCTATTGTAATGATTCTGTATTGGGATGGACGGGGAATGGAGGTTTAGCGTTTCTACTTGTACAAGTTGTGATTTCCTTAGCTTTATTTATACCTTCCATCAAAACTTAGCTTTGGAGTCACGTATGTCCAACTTTATTTATTACTTCTTGACTCACCTCTGTGCTTCTTAAACACTCTGGTTAACTTACTTATCTTCCCCAATAACCTTTGCTAGGGGTTGGCAAACAGTGACCTATAGGCTGAAATCAGTCTATTGTTTGTTTTGTAAACAAAATTTTATTAAAACAGTTATATTTATTTGTTTGCATGTAATATGTGGCTGCTTTTATATTACAGTGGCAAAGTTGAGTTGAGACAGAGACCATCTGGCCTGCAAATCCTAAAATATTTACTTTGCAGAATAAATTTGCTGACTCATGTTCTGTGAGCTCTTTTCTTTACATTTTTGTCTATTCCTGTACCTATCCAGGTACATCATTGCTGCTGAATACTTTTTTTGTCAAATTATAAAGGAGTATAGGTATGGGAAATATGATAACCAAAAAACCTATCTATATGCTCTCTCAGTGTAAAGTTTGTTATATGTATTATTTATTACTCATATTACACATTGTTATTATAGGTATTTGTTTATTTTTTACCACTGTATGAACTCCTTAAGGTCATAACCATATTTCACTTTTCTACTTGTAGTGCCTTATGTGAATGTGGAAAGGAACTTAAAAATTTGTGTAGTCCTTAGTAATATATTGAACTGAACTGAGAGGCTTGCTTTTTTAAGAAAATAAATTTTTAAATATTAATTTTAAGTTATTTTAATTCAATATTCTTTAGAAAAAATACTGAAGAGATAAGAATAAAAAGTAAAGCTTGTTACTTACCTTTCATTCTGTTTTCTGAAAAATTTCCTCCCTGAAGTAAACGTTGTTAACTGGTAGCTATCCTTCTATATTTCCTTTATTCTTTCTTTCTAAAACACACCATATACTCATATATAATTATATAGAGTTCAGGTATGTAATATACATAAACATATACTTAAAAAAATAGGAGTATGCTATACATTCCATTCTACGACTTTCTTTTTTTTCACTTAACAGTGTACATAGAAGTACTTCATTCTTTTCAGTGGCTGCCTAGTATCTCTAGTACAGTGATACCACAGTATATTTAATCAAACCTCTTGATGGACATTTAGGTTATGTTTTTTTGCTCTGACGAACAGTGCTGAGGTACACATCCTTGTATACATCTTTTTGTATTTGTGATAGTAAATCTGTGAGATAAATTGGAAATTGCAGTTTGCTCTTTCAAATGGTAAGTGAATTTAAAATTATTACATATTTTGCAAAATGACTATAATTAACTTTTCACAAATAGGGTATGTGTAGGCTGATTTCCCACATTCTGGCCAACATTGTTTATTATTTTGTTTTTGTCAAGTTAAAATGGTATCTTGGTTTAATTATTAATTTTTTAATTTGGAAGAAGATCAGTATTTTATATATGTGTTCACTGGCTTTTTTTCCTCTCTGTCATTTGCCTTTCCAGCCTTTTGTCCACTTCTCATTTTGGCTGCCATTATTTTTCTTTATGATTTGGGGGAACTTTTGCACGTTAAAGAATTAACAATCTATCAATTGTGTTGCAGATATTTTCTCAAATTATTATTAAACTTTATATTTTGTCATGCAGATGTTTTAACTTTTATAGAGTAAACTTTGTCAGTTTTGTTTCCTGTGACTTGTGGATTTTCTGTTATGTTTTTAAAGTCCCGCTTCAATAAAAAATTATTGAATATTAACCCACATTTTCTTTCACTATTGTATAGTTTAATTTTTATGTTTCAAAATGCTGTCTACTTTGAATTCTTTTTATTCTGTTTTTGTCCTGTTTTTTAGTTAAATTTATTGAGGTGACATTGGCTAATAAAATTGTATAGGTTTCAAATGTATGTACAGTTCAGTAATATGTCATGTATATTGCATTGTGTGTTCACTGCCCAAAGTTAAATTTCCTTCCATTACCATATGTTTGACCCCCCTTACCCTTATCTATCTTCCCGGCCTTCCCCTGTGGTAACCACTAAAACTGTTGTCTGTGTCTGAGTTTTTGTCTTGTTCATTTGTTGCTTTCTGTTTTATATCCCCTATGTGAGTGAAACCATATGGTTCTCAACTTTTTCTGTGTGACCTATTTCTCTTGGTATTAGGACTGAGGAAAAAATGAAGCCTTTTTACTTTCAAGTAGCCAGCTCCAGAGTGTGTTTATACATGGTTAATGTGGGGAGAGAAAAAACTCAAGGGAAGTCATCCAAATTTCCAGCCTGATTTTTTTTCTTCTTAAGATTTTTATTTATGTTTTAAAAAGCATTATAGAAAAAAGATATGTTTAAAAAGAAAGAAGTCACCCACCATCATACTATCATAAAATATAAATTATTTCCATTTTTCACTCGTCTTTGAAAATTTCTTAACATATTTATTGTGATTTATGAGAGGATGCTACAGTAGCAGTCTCTTACATTTTAAAGTTAGTATGTGCATATGTGTCATTTGCTTGAATAGCTATGTAATGTTAGTGACTACAAATTAAAAATAAATTATAGCATAAGTTTTCTTTAAGGATTTATTTCCCTTCCGCCCCAGATATTCATGAATCCTTTAGTAGTCAAGGAAAGAGTACTGTGAAGTGTAAATTTTAAAAGACATGACAAATCTGATTTTTTCCCCCCTAGATTTTGGACTGGTTTGTGCAGATATGTTTGGCCCTGAAACATGTACATGATAGAAAAATTCTTCACCGAGACATAAAATCCCAGGTACGTTTAGTCTAAATGGATATGGACATGGAACTGGAATTTTTGATCTCAGTCTAATCTACATCAGATTATCTGTTTTCTCCCTTCACTGTTCTCCTTTCACTATAATCCTAGAAGTCTTCATCAGCATCTTGCCTTAGATCTCCTGCCTATTTCCTGTATCTTCCTCTTCATTTACTTTCTCATTATAACAGAAAATATCCAAAAAATGGAAGTGTAGAACTTATACTTTTTAGGATTTTGCATGTTGGAAGATGACTGTATACCATTCTCTTACTTTAATGATACTTTGGATATAAATTTCTAGGTATGGAATCTTGAAGATACAGCTAATCTGTCCTTTGGCTTCTAGTGTTGCTGTTTAGGAATTTAAAGCCATTATGATTTCTTATCCTCGTTTCCTCACTCTGGAAGATTTTAGGATCTTTTCTCTGGTCCCATTGTTCTGAAATTTTAGTGTTGTGTATTGGTGAGGTTCAGTTTTTATTCATTATGTTGTATACTTTTGATCTGAGAATGTATATTTCCTCAGGAATGTTTTGGACAATGGTTAGCTATATTTTTTAAAATATTATCTCTTTCTCTGTCTTCATGATTGTCTTTTAGATTTTTTTCTGGACATGTGATGGAGGTGCTTAATCTATCCCTTCAAGTATCTTATTTTTTTCATATTTTATCTCTTCATCTCTGTTTACATTCTAGGTGAATTCCTCGACCTACCTTCCAGTTAGCTAAATCCCTTTTTAATTTTGTACAAACTAGGGCTTGTCTCATCTAGTTTTTGTTATAATGATTTTTTCTCTTTAAGACTTTTATGGATTTTCACATCTATTCTTGTTTCTGATTGTTTCTTATTTCATAATGTCTTGTTCTTTTTAAATGGATATCTGTTCCTTCATTTATCTCTTTGCAATTTCTAAACATCTTTTAAGTTTTTGTTGGACCGATTTATAAAATTCTATCTGGAGTGAGTTTTTGTTTTGATGATTTTTTGGCTGCGTTTCTTTTCATTATATTTATTCATAAGTATGTTTTGTCTCTATAACTCACTCATCTTTGCATAGAGGTTTCATAGTTGTTTCACTTATGCTCTCTCAGTTCCCAGAGTGAGGAGTGCCAAGGAAGTTCATTTCCTTGTGTCATGGCCGAGGGTCTGTCTCTTACCTCAGGCCTGAAGCTTCTTACATAGCCTAATAGTCTCAGGGTAGTGGGAAGAAGAGGAACTCTCCCCCAGCCCCCTTCCAGCTACTCCCGTTTCACCCCATTTCACCCTATCGCTGTCAACCCCACTTTGTGTCGTCTTTGATTGTGAGCATGTGCCTGATTCAGGTCTCCTGGCTAATATGGGGTTTAATTCATGTTTGTTCCACAAACCCCCGGCTTCACTGTTTCATAGAGTATTGGAGTTGTGTATTTATAAATGCAAAGTAATTGGATAAATTATTGGAAATTTAAAAAAAAATTAAATCTTCATCTTGCTGTTTTATTTATTTTGTATTTTTGGATGGTACCCAGGGATCGCTGTTTTTTTTTTTGTTTTTTTTTTTTTTTTATGGAAGTATAATTGGCATATAGTATCCTATTAGTTTCAGATGTACATCATAGTGATTCGATATATACATTATGAAATGGTCACGATAAATCTAGTTACCATCTATCACTACAAAGTTTTACATATTACTATGTTCCCTATGCTGTGTAATACATCCCTTTGACTTAACTGATTTTATAACTGTAAGTTTGTACCTCTTAATTCCCTTTCACCTATTTTGCCTGTCCTTCAACTCATCCCCACCATTATTGGAAAATTTTAATATTGTTACATTTAGGCTAATTAGAATTTTTAGGCAGTTTTTTTTTTTTTTTTGATGGAGGAGGAGGTCTAGATTCATTTTTAAAAAGCTTTATTGAGATATATTTCACAAACCATAAAATGCATCCATTTAAAGTTCAATAATTATTATATTCACCAAGTTGTGAAACCATCATCACTCTCAAATTTCAGAACATTTTTTATCACTCCAGAAAGAAACCCTGTACCTATTAGCAGTCACTCCACATTCCCCCTCCACCTACATTTTGGAAACCACTAAAATACTTTCTGTCTTTATGGGTTTGCCTATTCCGGACATGTTATATAAATGAAATCATCTAATATGTGCCTTTGCCTGTTTTAAAATTAAGTTATTTGTTTTTTGATGTTGTTGAGGTGTAAGAGTTGTTTATTCTAGATACAAATTCCTTGTCAGATATGTGATTTGCAAATATTTCCTCCAACTCTGTGGGCTGTCTATTCACTTTTTTGATGGTGTCCTTTGATGCAGAGTAGTTTTTAATTTTGATGAAATCCATTTTATTTATCTTTTTTTTTTTTTTTTTTGCTTGTGCTTTTGGTGTCTTATCTAAGAAATCTCTGCCTAACCCTAAGGCATGAAGATTTACTTCTATATTTTCCACTAGGAATTTTATAGTTTTAGTTCTTATATTTAGGTCTAGGAACCATTTTGAGTTTATTTTTATGTATGGTATGAGATAGGAGTTTACATTCATTCTTTTGCATGTGGATATTCAGTTATCTCAGTTATCCAATTATTTTTTTTCAACTGGATACATTTTTTTATGAAAAAAGTTGCTGACTCAGAACTGAACTATAATAATAATTCTGTTTTTTTTTCCTCTCTTACAGAACATATTTTTAACTAAAGATGGGACAATACAACTTGGAGATTTTGGAATTGCTAGAGTTCTTAATAGGTAACATATCCATTGTAAACTTTATTTTGATATATCTTTAGTGAAATTTTAATTCATGATGATGTATATGTGATAATTTATATCTTTAAGTATTTTAAACTTCTCCAATAATTCTTTTTCTTCCAGTACTGTAGAACTGGCTCGAACCTGCATAGGGACCCCATACTACTTGTCACCTGAGATCTGTGAAAACAAACCTTACAACAATAAAAGGTATTTAAAATGATGTTCATTACATATATATTTTCTTTAAATCTTTCTATTATATTTATTAGCCTTCAGGATATTATTCTAAAATCAATAATATACAGATGTAAACATATGTATATAAATATATATATATACACACACACTTTAGTATACGATAAGGAGAATTATGAAGAGGCTATTTTACTGTCTTGCTAAAAAAATTATAGAAAGAATCACTTTATTATTTAAATTATATTCGGAAATAGACTGCTTTCTTCTGTCATTCTCTTTGTAACTTCCTACTGAATTATAATAGTTATTTTTTTAACTTTTTTTTGTTGTTGTTCCTGGCACTATTTTGTATGCTTTCTGTGTATTAACACTTAATCTTTACAATGACCTTGTGAGTTTTATGTATTAATCATAAGCAATTGTTCCTCCTTTCCTTACAAGGAAATCAAATGCAGAGAAAGGTAAACTACCTTCAAAGTCCCAGGCATTTGGCTTCCAACTCCAAAATTCTAATTACTGAGCTATATACTGTGGTGGGAAGAAGAATTCTGCCACTGGATTCCAATTATCTTTTATTTTCTCTCACTCTTTCTAATAGAAAAGTACCAACCAGAAAACAATGGACTTAATTTCGAAAGCACTCATAGAAGATAAAAGGAAGACAGTGGTAATTGGCAGTAATGCCTGTACTCAGGATTGTTATGTATCCCTTTCCCATCCTCACACTCCCTTTTTTTTTTCAGATGGGGAGGAAACTGTATTTTATACTTGAGCAATAGAAACTGATCATCCTAACAATATATTTTTAAATTTATATTACAGTGATTATTATTAGTGGATATTCTAAAGGATGATAGCATTTTCTTTGAACTAAAGTAATTTTACATATTAATATTCTGATAATAAGTCAACTATAAAATATATCATTCTTTAAATTAGGAATGGATTTAATCATCTTTTAAAGAATTTTATATACAATTTTTGTGGGAAAAACACTTTTGAAATGTAACAGATGAGCACAATTATACTTTGAAATTCATATTTTTTTAATAGGATCATTAGCTTAATGTTTTTGTTTGTACTGTTTAATTTGTAACATGTCAGGTTACTAGAAAGCTTAATTATATTTACATTCTTTTCCCAGCTGAATCTTAAAATTAAATAAATTTTTGGAGTTACAAGTTTATATTTGTAGGTATTTGTTAGAGTTTGGTAGGGTTAAGATAACCTTAGGATCTTTTTAAAGTAATTATTTATTTTTCAATTATAGTTAATATACAATAGTATGTTAGTTTCAGATGTAACATATGATTAGACATTTATATTACTTATGACGCGATCACTCCAGTAAATCTAGTACCCATCTGGTACTGTACATAGTTATTACAATATTGACTATAGTCCCTGTGCTATACTTTACATCCCAATGGCTGTTTTGTAACTAACTACCAGTTCGTACTTCTTAATCCTTTCCCTTATCACCCATCTCTCCAACTGTCCCCCACTCCCCGTCTGGCAACCATCAAGATGTTCTTTTATCTATGAGTTTGTCTTGTTTGTTCATTTTTTTTTTAGATTCCACATATAAGTGAAATTATGTGATATTTGTCTTTCTCTGTCTGACTTATTTCACTTAGAATAATCCTCTTTAGGTCCAAGAAACCCAAAACTCTGATTTGAGAAGACATATGTATCCATGTGTTAATTGTAGCATTATTTACAATAGCTAAGATATGGAAGCAACCTACTGTCCATTAGTAGATGAATGGATGAAGAAGATGTGGTGTGTGTATATATATATTTGATGTGGAAAATGCTTTAAAAATTTAATGGATGAGCATCATCAATTATACTTTGAAATTCATATTTTTTAAAATGTATTTTAACATTTTATTAATAGCATCATTAGCTTAATGTTTTTGTTCCTATTGTTTAATTTATAATATGTACAAGTTACTAGATAGTTTAACTACATTTTTATTTTTTCCCAGCTGAATCTTGAAATTAATGATTTCATTACATATAATGGAATACTACTGAGCCATAAAAAAGAATTAAATCTTGCCATCTGAAACAACATGGATAACCCTAAGATTTCAATAATGAAATAAGTTCAGCTTTCAGGAGCAGTGGTTTATGCTTTTGTTGACTTCTAAGGACCACTATAACTCTGAACTATGAGTTTCTTTTTCCTTTTTAAAAATAGGGGTAGTTTTTCTTATTATAAAAATATCTGTTTCAGATAGAAGAGATCATATGCAAAGGAGATAGTGTAACTAGGCCTTTAAATTAGAATCAGTGTTCTTACCTGATATTTCAGTTGGCTGTTACAGGTTTGAAACAACTTTAGTGAATCAACATTTTCATGTTTTTAAAGTAGTATTTTTCTTTTATATATTATTAAAAATTATGGCATTTTGCAAATAAGTGAATACAGTAGTTTGAGTTTTGTGAGAACAGCATCTCTATGAAATTTGCTGATTCTGTTTTTTAAAATATTAAATTTCCTTAATGAAACTTTAAAATATTAGGGCAACCATTTCTTTTCTAATCTGAGATAGCTATTTTTGTTATTTGTTTATGACATTTTAAGTTTTAAAGGACATGTTTTATGGATCACATAATTTTGCAAAGCATTTTCATGCAGGTATTGTTTCCTTTAAATGAAAAAAATTTCAGTAAAATCTGATACTTACAAAAAATTTTTTGTTCTCTTTTCTAGTGACATTTGGGCTCTTGGATGTGTCCTTTATGAGATGTGCACACTTAAACATGCAGTATGTAGACATTTCTGAAATATTTTAAAAATTACATCAAAAAGTGATTATAATATTTCTATTTTTAAAAAAAATCATGTCACCTTTTAAACAACCTTCTTGCAGTAGAAATTCTTCTGTCAATTTTTAAATTTCTTCTAAGAAGTATAAATTTAAATTGACTTCCCTTAATATGTATGCATATATTACATATGCATCTTACATGTTTGTTATAATACAGATATCATACTTTTTTCAGAAAATTATTTCTAAAGACAAATAAATTTGCTAGCTTTTAAATGTTAAGTTCATATATTAATTTGAAATTCTAGCTTACTAAATTTTATTAGTTTCATTTTAGCAATTTTTCTAAAAACACCCAAATTATTTTGAGTTTGGAACTGAGATTATCTAAGGAACCTTTTTCAACATATTTATCAAGGGATTTTATCAATTTAAATGCTCTTCAATTTTAATTTTCACTTTTGAAACTCTTTTGAGATGGCATATACACCAAAAAGGGGCAGTTCTTGTCCTAAATAGGTTGAATTTTAATCATATTCCATTTTGGAATTTGGAATTTGCATTTTAAAAATTTGTACCCCCCCCCATTGATTAAACAATAGTATTTTCATTACAGAAAATGTACATAAAAATATAAAGAAGTGAATAAATATCAAGAGTAATTCTTTCAACCAGTAATTACTACTTGTAATATTTTGTCATCTTCTAGGATTTCTGCTAGAATAATTTATAAAACAAGTTTTGCTATTTTTGTTTTCCTCAAAAGTTTAATTATATTTTACAAGCAGTTTTATGGTTGGTTTCTTATTGCCTGATATTATTTGGGGGGTATTTTCCTTTGTTGTGTTTTTTTCATGTTTGTATACTCTCTTACTGTATTGTATTAGATTTTTTTCTTCTTAAGGAAAAATATATAGACTGCCAAATTGACATGGGATGGTAGTTATAATATCTGTATTTGAGGAAATTGGTCAATTTTTCTGTGACACAATTATCTTAGGTCTAAATCAGTGTATTTTTTTAAAAATCTTTTCATTTGCTTTGAACTGTCACTGTTGCTTCTGTATTTTTTAAATGTTTACCCTAAGTGGACATGCGAAGTAATTCACTAACCTTTACTTAGGAAGAGTTTGCCAGTTGACAAATAAATGAAAATTCTTTATAGTGTAACATATCTTTCTTTGTTTAAGATTCTTTCTTAAGTACTTAGCTATTTCTATAGCAGTTGACTTGAATTCAGATTTTAATAACTTGAGTGACATATTTTAAATGTGCTAAGAGAATTTAACATTTAACAGAACTCTTTTATAATTGGAATAATCACTAATGCTTAATTATACCAGGACTTATTCTGTGTATTAAGAACATGTTGATAATGTACAACTGTTCTATACTGTTTTAGTTATGTCAAAGCTTAATTTTGCTTATTTTCAAATTGAAATATTTAGATTTTAAACTGCCCCACGTTTTTTGTTGTCATTGTTGTTTTTATTTCAGTTAGAGTTTATAGTGTGTTTAATTATAAAATATACAGTATACTCATTTATATATTCTCCTTTGGACTACTTGCCACATTGTTGATTCTGTGGCTTTTGGGAGCATCACACACTTAATAATAATAATAATAATAAGCAGCAATGTTTAAAAGGAAAGTAATTAGCACTTTTATTTATTATATTTTCCCCAAATACTTTTAGTTCTGTAGTTAATTCCTTGTTCTAGTTATACAACAGGGCACAAGAAAGCAGGTTTTAAATAAAGGCCACCAAGTTTGTTTTACCATCTTCTTATTGTCATGTTTTTGTAAAATCTTTAATTAATACCTATATCTCATCTTTTAATATTTTGAATACATAAAAATTTTATAGCAAGTTATAACATATTATGAGGACTGATACTGTGTTTTAAATATGTTTAGGTGAGCCTCTCTCTTGAGAACATGCTGATTAAAATATTTGGAAGAGAATTGTATTTCTCTTCTATATTGATAAAAGAACCATATCTCATTGTTGATATTCCCATTTTCAATTTATGTTTGTTAATTTATATGTTAATTTATTTTCTGGATTTTAGTTTGAAGCTGGCAATATGAAAAATCTGGTACTGAAGATAATATCCGGGTCTTTTCCACCTGTGTCTTTGCATTATTCTTATGATCTCCGCAGTTTACTCTCTCAGTTATTTAAAAGAAATCCTAGGGATAGACCATCCGTCAACTCCATATTGGAGAAAGGTTTTATAGCCAAACGCATTGAAAAGTTTCTCTCACCTCAGGTATGTTTTTTTACTTTAGAATTAAAATTGAACAGTAGAGTTATGATGCTTAACTAGGATATCACTCCTGTTTTGAGGAAAGCCCTTCAGAACTTTGGGGAATGAAGTGCTCTTTTTAAATTATTGAGTCATCTTTCTTTCCATTCGTGTATAACTCTTCCCCTTCCTATTTGCTTTCTAGTTGTGAATCTGTTGGAGGAAAACCATTACAACTGTGTCTCTTTAGTAGTCAATTCTTAACTTTTGTTACTTCTGATCACCAAATGTATGGTGGCTTTTTCCCACACAGGTAATTTTGTGACACCAGCTGGGTGTCTTACAACTTAATTCAGTTCTGACACTATACCTGGAGATAGCATCAAATCCCTCAGTCCCACAAGACTGCCTCCACTTCAGAAGCCATTGACATTCCAGGATGTCACTTTTGCTTTAGACCGACCAGCTTTAAATCAAAGTTTCCCACAGCTCCCTCCTCGGGTTCAATTAATTTGCTAGAGCAACTCACAGAATTCAGAGAAACATTTACTTATATTTACCAGTTTAGGTAAGGATGTTATAAAGAATACAGATGAAGATGAAGAGGTACATAGGGCAAAGTTCAGAAGGGTCCCAAGTGCAGGAACTTCTGTGGAACTGGGGTGCACCACCACCTGTCATGTTTATTGACCCAGGAGCTCTCTGAGCCCATTCCTTTGGGTTTTTTATGGAGGCATAATTAATTAAATTAATGGCCCTTAGTGATTGATTTGACCTCTAGCCCTTTTTCTCTCCTGGAGGGGAAGGGAATGGGACTAAAAGTTCTAGCCCTCTAATTACCTTGTTACTCTCTCTGGCAATGAGCCTCCATCCTTAGGGATATTCCAGAGTCACTTTATTAATATAAATTCAGGTATATTTTAGAAACTATATGTTAGGAATACAATGAAGATCAAATATATATTTCTTATTATAAGTCACAATAACACAGAATCATTCCTCTGTCTCTTGGGTTTCTTTCGTTTTCTAATTTTTTTATTATAAAAAATATATAATGTAAAACTTATCTGAACTATGTTTAAGTATATAGTTCAGTGGTATTAAATATGTTCATCATGCTGTACAAACATCATCACCATCCATCCTTATAACTCTTCATCTTGTAGAGCAAACCAAACTGTATACCAATTAACTAATAACTATCCATCCTCCCACACATAGTGGCAATCACCTTCCTATCTTCTCAGGTTTCTAACTGTAAAATTTTTAAACCTTTCTGTGCTCTGCTTTCCTCACCTGTGAACAATGAGGTTATAAACATAACTCCATCATGAACCTGTTGTGGAATTAAAAGTGATAATGCGTGTAAAGTGCTTCATGACTAGCACATAATGTGTTCAGTATATTCAATATGTAGAATATTATCAATATGTTACTTTAATATAAATATAATTTTATATTTTTAAGTATATTCTGTTTTATAGAAAATGATTAGAAACTATTGTTCTCTGGGCATTTTTATATATAATTGCTGACTCGTTATTTTTCCTGTTGTACTTGCATATAGGTGCATAATAAATGTTAAGTTGGATTGAATTTTAATTTGACAGAACTTATAAAAAATCTATATCAAATCAATTAGCATAAACTGTATAAATATTATCACCTGAAACTGGAATTATTTTCCATTACATGTTTTGCATGGTCTTTGTTAGTTTAAGTAATCACTATTAAACTCTTCTTGCAATCATACATCTAGCAAAATCATAGTTTTATTACTTTTATATGCTTGTGAGAGGAGATGGGAGTGTCATATACCTTCTGGCTTAACAGAACATCTATTTAAACAAATAGTCTTCAGAAACAGAAATGTGTATTTAACTGTTACTACCAGGAGAACACATTAATAAGCAAGGAAGTCGATTAAAAGTCAAGGGTTAAAATTTACTCGTATAGGACATAGCAACAATCTCTGAAACACTGGTGTCTTATTTGTAAGATTTCTTTGTTGTAAATAACATTTTCAAAGACAGTTTCATGATGCAATATGTTATTGTTTTTTGACAACTACTAAAGGAGAAAGAATGACTTAATTTTGCTGAGATTCCTTTAGCCCTATACCAGCAGTTAGGACATACCATTGTCTGAAGGCCGAAGCACTGGAATTCGAGTAGCCAGCCATGATAGAAAATTGTCAAGCCTGATATATGCAGTACTTATGGAAAGGAAAAAGAGCAGACTACAATTATTAACAAATGGGGTATTCAACATTACATGTTTAGTACATACATAGCCCCTTGTTGCTATTTCAGCACCACTTAGATTTCCTTCTTCACAAAAACCTTTATCTTTTGTTCTTAAGATTTATTTTCTGCTCCATAATCATGCACCACTTAACAGTGGGAGTATGCTTTGAGAGATTCACTGTTAGGCAATTTCATCATATTGTGAACATTGTAGAGTACACTTCCACAAACCTAGATGGTATAGCCTACTACTCACCTAGTGTGTATGGTAAATCACTGTCCGTAGTTGGCTGAAACAAATGTAATGTGACACACCACTTGTTATCACTTGTTCAGTATTTTATGAGAAAGTTTGTGATACACTTTTTAAAGCTTTAACTTTGAAACAATTTATGAGTTTTATTTCAACATCTGACCTATTATTTTTAGTGTCACTATAATTTTTATTCCCCTAATCCTCAGTGCTGTCAGCCAAGGTTAATAGGGCTTAGTTCTCAATCTTGCACACTCTGGAAACTTCTCCCTGGATGTGACTTGACAACTCATGAATAAGCTCTGATTCATTAGGAATATAGGTGCTGTCCAATAGAACTTCGTGTAATGATGCAGTGTTTTATATCTGCATGGCCCAAATTGTAGCCACTAACCACATGTGGTTATTGAGAACTTAAAATATAGCTGGTGTGACTAAAGAGCTGAATTTTAAATTATATTATTTAAATTTTTAATTCAAGTAGCTAGATATAGGTGGCATAGGGATTCCAGAATCTTTTTGGATTCTATACGCTGTACCTCTCAATTCATATTTGCATTCCCACAGGGGAAAAGTAAGACTCACATTTAAACAGTGGAAGAAATTACCCAATATGGAGCAAGCTAGAGATCATAAAACACTCATTTTCTTCCATGAAAAAGAAAGGGGAGAAATGCAGATGTTCAGAAGAGAAAATGCTTTGACACAGTTGCTCTGAATTGCTTGTGAACTAGATTTTCACTTACATTTATCTTATGGTTCAATGGTTCTTAAACTTTAACATACATAAAACTCACTTGGAAGGTACTGCTGGTTACCACCACTACAGTTTCTATTTTAGTAATTCTTAGGTGGAGTCTGAGAATTTGCATATTTAATACTTTTCTGGTGATGCTGATTCTTCTCGTATGCGACTTTGAGAACTGCTCTAGAGGACTTCTTGATGGGAAGGGTGACCAACTCCGTCATATGTATTTTTGTTTGTTTTTGTGTTTGTTTGTTTGTTTGTTTTTTGCCTGCTGGAGCTTCTGGTCCACTGCCACTGTGGAAGTATTCTCTCCACTGTGGAAAAATTCTCTTGCCTTTCACACCCAGTATGAAAGAAAATAGGCTTCAATTGAGTTAAATCTTCATTAGCGTTATAGTTTTGTACTGAAAGAAAAAATACGTAGTGAGTAGGGAGAGAAAATTACTTGCACAAAATACTTGTTTCTTGCTTCTGAAAATATGTTCATAAATATTGGAGAATTGGTATAGTTTTAGTAATAGTTAAAAGAGACACTTGCTAAATTACCTAAGAATATGCAAATATTTAATAATATGTTTATAATTATATAATGATAAGAGTGAAAACTCATTGAAGATGCTAAAAAGATTCAGAGTAAAGTTGAAATAACTGAGACGTTAATCTGAGAAAGCGTTAGTGAACTGATTCTTTATCAGTTTTGAAGTGAATGAAAGATATGGAATATAGAGATTATTCTGGGTAGGAGGCAGGCCTGTTAAATTGCTGAGGTAGAACAGGCAACCAGTGTGTGGGGGCCTTTGTGGTACATTAGATTAATTTGAGAAGAATGCTTGTTTGAGGTCATAAATATAAATTGGTAAGATTGGGAGGGAGTTAGGACTAGAGGAGTTGAGTAAATGTATTATTTGGATTTAATTAGTATAGTTTATTTGGCAGCGTAATTGTGACTGAAAAAGGAAAAAATGTATTCTGATTAATGGGTAAGTTTTCTATTTTGGAAATTTAACATCTTTTCTAACTTTTTTTTCCTCTTTCAATCAAAGCTTATTGCAGAAGAATTTTGTCTAAAAACATTTTCCAAGTTTGGACCACAACTTATACCAGGTAAATGAAATTTAATGAGCCTTTTCACCTGTTTGCCATAATCAATTTATTTATTATACTAATAATATGTATTATACTAGAGGTATATGTAGATAATAAATTTGGATAATTGTACATAAAATTAACTTAGAAGAAATGCACATTTAAATTATGATATATGACAGAATATAACATGTTCTGATAAATTAAAATTTTCCATTTTTTTGTCTGCCTTATTTAAATGAAATCTTTCTTGAAATCTATATCAAATGCTTAGGTGGTATTCTGAAAACATTGTCTTAGAATGTTATATCTTAAGTGTATATTTTTGTGTAAAACATTTTTCTTTGAGAAATACTTTATATTCTATAATTTAAAAAAATAAATTAACGCGAAGTTAGCTATATTACCAAGGATAATTGTCTTTTAAATATGGCCCTCAAGAGTAGAATATTTATAGGATTGTGTATGTATATCCATATACTATATGTATGTATATGCATATATTTGTGTGAAAGAGAGATTATGTTATTTCTACATAGAATGATTTCAGAATGGATTTTAAAAATCAGTGGAAATTATTCGAGATTTGAGAAGTATATCATTTTTCAAACTGTTTTTTGCACGTTCTACTCCATTTTGAGTTTGAGTAAATAAAAATAAAATATCATAAAACTGAGTCCGTATAAGCTGGAAGTGGTGTGGCAGTGCATTCTCAGGAAGGCCAGCTACACTTAGATTTTCTTTAAGATTCTTAAACTCGTCCTCTCAGTGGGCAGAGACTATCAGTGTCTGAGAAATCAATTCGCTGTAAACAAAATTCACAAGACAGACACTCGACGGAATCAGCATGTCTCTCTTGACAAAGTCAAGGCTCATGAGAAGTCATTTCTTTTTTTCTTTTTTTTAATTTAATATTACTTTTTTTGGTGACATTGGTTAAAGAAATCCAGTAAGTTTCAGGTGTACAATTTAACAGGAAGGCATATATATTTTGCATTGTGTGTTCCTGTCCCGTAGTTAGATTTCTTTCTGTCACCACATATTTGACCCCTTTTATCCCATCTGCCTCCCTTTTCCACCCTCCCTCTCATCCTCTGGTAACCACTAGTCTATTGTCCATGTCCATGAGTCTCTGTTTGTTTATCCTGTTCCTTTGTTGCTTTTAGGTTTATATCCCACATATAAGTGATATCATGTGATTTTCAACTTTTTCTGTCTGGCTTATGTTGCTTAGCATGATTATCTCGATTTCAATCTAGTTGTTGCAAATGGCTGTATTTCATCTCTTCTTATGGCTGAGTAATATTGGATTGTATATATGTACCACAGCTTCTTTAGCCAATCATCTATCGTAGACACTTTTGTTGCTTCCATGTCCTGACCACTGTGAATAGTGCTGCTATGAATATTGGTGTGCAAATATCTTTTCAAATATGGGTTTTCAAGTCTTTGGGATAAATACCCAGGAGAGAGATTGCTGGATCATACGGTAGATCAATTCTTAGTTTTCTGAGGAACCTCCATACTATTTTCCATAGTGGCTGTACTAAATTACAGTCCCACCAGCACCAGCAGTCATTCCTTAATTAAAAGCCTCATTGTCATAAATGCCAGAAATACCCCATCTCAGCACATTCTTTTCACACAAGTAAGCCTATCTAGGAATTAGAAAGTTATTTTGCTGTAAGAGGAGTCGAATGAGTGAAATGTTTAATAGCATGTGGCTAAATAGGAGTTGTATTAATGATTGGCCTATAAATATTTTATGGGCTCTTACTCTCTATATTATGCTTATCCTACTGGTAGCCTTTTTTCTGAGCATGAGAAATATTCAAAATCAGATAAGTAATTCTCCCTCTTTAGAAAGTCAGTGGGAACTATTTATATGTCTCCTATTCATTTTTATACTTTTGTGCCTCTTGCCCCTTTTTTGGCCTACAGTGTTTCTTTGTTATGTTAACACATGTAGCCAGATCACAATGTTGTGACTTTGTATGTCTGCATTCTGGATTTGTCTTATAGTTTAACTCTCAAAGAGAATTTTTTCCCCACATTTCCTTGTTCCTGTCAGGATACTGTTGGAGTATATGTTCAGAAAACCTTACCCCAAAATACTGTATCTCATATCTTCAAATTATGAATCTCTAAATTGCCAATCAAATGGATAATATTATTTTTATTTTTATATGAGTTTACTAAATTTATGAATATTGTGTGTTCATTATAAGAATTAAAAAAATAAAAATAACCTCTAATCTTAACATATACTGTTATATTTGTATTTTCTTTCTGTGATAACACATGTGCAGTGATTGAAAATTGGGATTGCATTATAAGCAAAAGTTTCTTTCTTTTAATTCATATATTATATGATGATCATTTTCTAATACAACCAAATATTCTTTGAAGAACTGGGTTTAATAATAGTATTTAATTGTGAACTACCAGTTATTTTTTCATTTCCCCCTTCTAAAAAAAATCAAAACAAAACAAAGAATACTTGTTGGAAGAGATGGATTTAAATTGATTTAATTTATAAAATCCTGAGATCATTGCTGGAAGAGGCAGAAAGAAGTTTCTACTTCGACTGTGGGTCAGTTTGGGCAGAGAGGCACCTTAGCAGATGTGGAGAATAGTTAGAGGAAAGAGGATTTTGATAAGAATTGATGTAGATTATACTCTTCCTTTATTATCTTTGAGAGGTGTAAATAGCATACTTTTAATTACTTTAACTGTTTGTTCTTGAATTTATCATTTTTCTGATACAGAACCTTGTCTAGGTAGGCTTCAGTAAGAGTTTAATACATAATGCTACATGGTTTATCCTTGTCTATAAATTTTTGTTTCTCTGATTAGTCTTTAAAATCAGTCCATGAACATTGTTCTTGATATAGATTGCCCTCCAGAAAGTTTGACCAGTTTGTATTCCCACCAGGAATATCTAAAGGTACCTATTTCATGGGATCTTTAGCTATAACAGTTGTTCTAAGATATTCGCCCTTTAATAGGTCTGTAGGTATAGGTGTTCAGAATGTATATGAAGAAAATATTAAGTTGCTCATAGTGATGGAATTAACATTTAACAGTTATTCTTGAAGTTTATGTTCTGATTTTACAAGTAATTTCTAAAACAATTTTTTTAAATTTATTTTTTACAGCTTTATTGAGATGTAATGAACATACCATTCAATTTACCCATTTAAAGTCAGTACTTTCAAGTATATTCGCAGATATGTGCAATGATGACACACAGTCAGTTTTAGGGTAGTGCTTTTATATCATGACAGATATTAACATCTTATAGGACTGTGGCTTTTGCTTCTTTGAAGAAGTGTCTTTAGTGTAAAATAATTATAGTGAAGGCATTGACATGTGCTAAGAAGTGAATCAGATGTTGAATGAAAAGTTTCAAACTAAATGCTGTTAACGATTATGAAAATGAAAAATTGCTATCTTGAAGAATTTTGAAATTAAAGATTTAGGATAAAGAATTCTGGAAGAAATTCTTTTTATCTTTTCATATAGCTAAAAGACCAGCTTCAGGACAAAGCCTGGCTTCTGTTGTGTCTGCTCAGAAAATTACAAAGCCCGCTGCTAAATATGGAGTGCCTTTAGCATATAAGAAATATGGAGATAAAAAATTGCATGAAAAGAAACCACTCCAAAAACTTAAACAGGTATGATTATGTAACAAACTCTTATTAGTAAGAAATTCAATTCTGATCTTATTTTATTGCAGCTCAATTTAGTTATTGGTATGATTTTTATTTAGTTACTAAAGAACATTGCTGTTCTCTGCTGTCAGTCTTCTAAAACTAAGAAGCCTTAACATTAAGTAGATATATTAAGTAAAGTAGTTGGTGCTACAAAAAGAAAGTGATACTATAAATGAAATCATTTTTTAACAGCCTAAGAAGAATGATTTTTGTACATAAAACAAGTGAATATCTGTTACATTTAATAAAAACCTGGGAAAATTTTGTATTTGAGAATTTATAATCAAATAAATATATCCACAGAGCTTTCTCTCTTATATAGTATGTTATCAACAGAAGCCCTTGTATTCTAAACTTCTAGAGATTGTCCTCACTTTTTTTGTTCTAGAACTTGGCTTATCGCTGAACACACTGTTGTGGACCTCTTAACTTGTGACTATTTTCTTTCTAATCCCTTAATACTGCTGAGCCTTGGGTAGGATGAGGCAGATGTTTTCCTTACTTCTCATTGCCAGACTCTTCCCTGTTTCCTAACTCACCCCCTCAAGTTTTGACACTTTTGTCATTAGACTATGTCACCTGCTACCCCTCCATGTTAGGGTCATCTGCAGACCCTTATTTTTTGACGACTTTAATACTTGACTCACTGTCACTCTTCTAAAAACTGTCATTCTTGATGAGTCCAGTATCCAAAACAGTGACCCTTCCAATAGTACATGGTCCTTTGTTTTTTTAATTGTTCTCTTTTAATGATCTTGTCTCCCACCATACCTTAGAATGTTCACCTGTAGTCGTGCCATCAAATTTGGTATTATCAATAATGGCAACTATTCTCTGGTCTCAATTATAACCATTTCACTCCCTGACCACTACCTCTGTTTCCTGCTCATTCCTCAAAGGCTCTGCCTCCAAAACTTCTTTGTCTTATTTGGACCCATTGATCTTACTAGTTTTTCATTGCCCATCTCCTTCTAGTTTTTCTTTTTTTCTTTTCTAGCTTAAATCCATGTTCTTACATAATAATAATTTCCAAAACATCAGCTCTCTTGCCCCTGTTTTTCACTATTACAAATCACCTGGCAAAAAAATTTGGTGAAATCTAACTCTCTACCATTTTATGTCTGAACCTGGGCATGGAATGTAATCGAAAAAATATATGACTGTTCTAACTGTTCTCACTTTAAATTTATCACCAACAACGTCAAGTGAGAATCTTTTGCCACCCTGTTATATTTCCTCAGTCTATTTACTCTCACATTTTATAGATGATTATCTTTTGCCTTCTCCTTGTTTTTTGCTAAAGGCTAATGACCTTGCTTCTTATTTCATTGAGACAAAAAGAAGCAATTGGAAGAAAATTTTCCCACACACTCAACACTACTTCTGCTAGTCATATATATATATATATATATATATATATATATATATATGTTTATAAATATTCTGCCTTTCTTCCTATTACTTTAGGTGATCTCATAGAGTCAACACAGCCATTTATGTATATTATTATTATTACTTTTGCCTCCTAAGGACTTCGTGCTCTCATCTGCATTATTATTTTGTTTCTGTTTACTGAGTCATTCCTATTAGCAAACATGTATGTTCTATCTTTAGTCTTAAAAAGCAAGCAAACCTTATCTCCTTCTAGTTACTTTCATATATCTCTGTTTCCTTTGACAGCAAAACTTTCCCAAGCATTGTCTATGCTGTTTCCAGCTCCTCTCTTCATTTTCTTTTGGACGCATTCCACTCAGGGTCTTCTATCTTACACCTGCTAGGAAAGAGTTCTTGGCAAGGATATCAGTGACCTCCACATCGTTAAATCCTGGAGTCAGTTGTCTTCTTTCTCTACCTCAGTTTTTGACTCACTCGATTACCCCTTCCTTCTTTAAACATTTTCCTCACTTTAAACATTTTCCAAAGTATTACATTCTTCTGATTTTCCCCCTACCCGATTGCTTTTCTCAGTCTCATTTGCAAGTTTCTCTTCAGGTCCCTGATCTCTAAATATTAAAGTGCTTAAGATCTCAGTCCTTGGATGCCTTTCTTCTTGTACCAGACTCACTTTCTTAATTGACAGCATCTGTAAATTGACACTTAAATTGGTATCTACAGCTTGGACTTCTTTTCTGAATTCCAGACTCATTTCCATCCTAACATCTCTAATTGGATTTCTAAAAGGTGTTCTAGAATTAACGTATGAAACTGAACTCTAGATTCCACATTCTCCCCGAAGTGATCTTTCTTATTTCTGTAAATGACAATTTATCCTTCCATTTGTTTTCAGAACCTTTTGGAGTCATCATTGACTACCATTTCAACATCACATCCTAATAACCTGCCTTCAGAATATATTCACAGTCTATTTCTTGTTACTTTTGTCACCACGTTAGTTCTACCACCTCATCTTTCCCTTGGGTTATAATAGTAACCTCCTGAATTAGTTCACTGCTGTCAAACTTACTTTTCTCAGTCCGTTCTCACTTGAGCAGCCTAAATGCTTCTTTTACAATGAAGGTCAGATCATTGCACTTGCCAGCACAAAGCTTTCCACTGGCTTTTCATCTTACTCAGAGTAAAAACCAAGATTCTTAAAATGGCCCACAAAGCCCTCTGATGCTCTTATTGCCTCTCTAAGCCTCATTTTCTACTCCCTCCTTGCTATCCCCAGTCCAGCCGTGCTAGCTGAACCTTGTTGCTCTCAAACATGCCAAGCATTTATCTGCACAGACACATTTGTAGTTAATATTCTCTTTTCCTGGAGGATTTTCTCTTGAGAAACCCATAGTTTTCTTCCTTACTTCCTTCAGGTTTGTCCTCAAAACCTACTTTATAAGTAGATTCTTCATCCTTGATCACCAGTATACCAAATAACAACCATCTCTCTACCTACTCCCCACGATTTTATCCTCTTTATTCTGCTTCCCCGCCCCCTGCCCGATTGTCACTATCTAATGTACTGTGTATTTTTCATTTATTTGCTTACTACCGGTCTCCTCCATTATAGTGTAAAAGCTCCATGAGAGCAAGAATTTTTGTTGTCGTTCACTGGTTCCTGGAAAATAGTTCCTGGAAAGTAGTCGGCACTCAGTAAATATTTACCAAATAAATGAATGAATGAACAGATTAGTGAGTAGTAGATTAGACTTTGTCAAATCACTCAAATGTTAATTTTTTTAAATACTCAATAACAACCAAAAATCTTAGTAAAACTCTCTACAAAGGCCATTTTATTATTATTATTATTATTATTATTATTATTATTATTTTAGCAAATGGGTAACTATTAAAAAATAAAACCTTGAGAGAAATAATGATAACAATCAAGTCTCTTGAGAACACTGGAATATGTGTTTATTTCATAAGGTCAATAGTAGGAAAAAATAGTGTTAGTAACTGTTTAGTTAGAAAGACAGTCTTCTAAGATTGTTAATGATAGTAGTGTTCAAGATACTAAAAATTAATATAATTCATTCAACTTCCTGTTGTAATCCAAAATTTCAAATTTAAGGATCCTTAGAGCCAGGCTTATTGTCATAAAAAACATAAAAGGTATATTCATGGAGAAAAAAATGGCAAAATACTGCCCTACCAAATAAACGTCATATTTGTGCTTGTGTATTGAAGACCTTCCAGGTTCGAACCCACATTCAATATACCTTTCCTTCATAATGCTCCTAAATTCTGGGTCTTAGCTAAATTGGATTTAGTGCTAGTTACTGATGAAATCCTGCATGTACTTTTTCTTTCTTGTCTTTGTTCATATGTACCCACTCCTCCTTTTTAAATCTTCGTTTTTCCTTTGTCTCTCTTCCTTGGAGGTACATGTCACATTGATATTGGATTATTCTGTAAATCTTTAGAGCGCAAAGTAAAGACAATATTTCTTCTGTTCTCAAATCTTATAGTCCAAATAAAGAGGCAAAGTTCTGAAAAAAGTCAAAAGGATCAAGTTGTGTGATGACTGCTTACATTTTAGCTCTAGATTAAAAAAATATAACGCTGGCATTATGGCCTGGGAAACTGTTACATTGGCAGTGTGGCTTTGATTTTCAGTCTTCCATTGATCTAAGGGAGGTAGGAAGTACCTCAAATGTTTTTTTTATTCTAAGATTTTTGTTTCTTCTCTAATTTTCCTCTCCCCCCCCAATAAAAAGCAGATAAATAATTTCCATATCTGAACTGCTTTAGCACCTCATCTTCTTAATGTTATTTTTATTAGAATGTCAGTTCTGAAGTTAGGGATCATGTTTTATACACTTTGCGTAAAGTAAACATCTAGTAAGTTTATTTTTTAATGAGTGAATAAATGATTGAATAAAATGAATTTCAAGTCAGTAAAGTAATATTTTAACAGCATTTATTAGGTTTAGAGGTTAGATAAAAACCCTGCTTGCAGGCACAGTCAGAAAGCCAGTGCTTTTGAGCTTTTATTCCTAATGCTTAAAGACAACTAATACTTCAGCGCGAGGTCATAAAGAGAAAGCTTTAGAGCATTTGAAATTGTTGCTTTATATACATGTCTAATTCTTGAGATAGAAACTTGATTTCTATTAAGTTATTTAGTTCTTTGAAGTAATTTAAGTACTCTAACTTTGATCTGAAATTTTTTCCTATATAGTATGTATTTTAACAAATTCGCTGTAGTCTTTTAGTATAGTGTTGACAGTTTTATATAATGGAAGAGGGAAGAAACATACTCCCAGTGTTCAAACATTGCATTTAATTTAACTTAATTTTGTTGTAGGCCCTTCCAATTTGTATTCAGATATATATATTTTAACGTAGCTATGATAGGGTACAGATGATTTCGTATTCTGATGTTTTTATTTAATGTTATATATGCTTTCTGTACATTTTTATTATCAGTGATTACATTTCATTGATATGAAATCAGATTGACTGCATTCTTATAACTTTTTTTTTTTTTTAAATCATGGCCTAAATTAAAATTGTTTTGGAAGTGTATTATTTTTTCTAATGGAGTTCAGTGAAATATGGACTCCAAAGTAAAGATATTTTGTAGGCAATTTTTGAGATGTTTATTCCAAAATTGTAGCTATTACAACTACAATCCATTTTAACATTTGGCTTTACACATACAGAATCTTTATCCTACCAGGGAATTAAACTATCATTTGGGGAGTGACTATCTTTATGTCTGTATCTCAATAAGGAATGTACACTTGGGTGGACTTATAGAAATGCTAGTGACTTGTCTCTTAACCAAGTTTTAACCTGACTGAATTGAGAAGTCAGAACTCTTGGTGAAACTGAACTAATGATATAACAGAAGACCCCTTACCTTGGGAAGAATTGTAGTCAAGTGTATAGTCTTTCATATGACTGATAGAATTAAATAATTGTTGGTTTTCTTAATGTTTCCCTCATTTTCAGTTAATGTTATTCAGTATGTAAGAGCAGCATGTTGTAGAATTTTAAGATTCTATTGATAATATTCTAAATAATATTTTATCAAATGTTCTGGATAACAGATAAATGGTTCAGATGATAGTTATGTGTTCTGAATTTTAGGCAGGATTGTTGCCCTTAAACTTTTTAGGCAAATAAATATGATTTTCTAAACCAAAACAATGAGAACTAAATAATAATCAGCATTTGAAATATATAGCTTATTTAAAAATATTTTATTTAAAACTACATTTGTATGTACAACAGTGTGAATGTATTTAATACCACACAACTGTACACTTGAAAATGGTTAAAATGGTAAATTTTATGAGTATTTTACCATAATGGGAAAAAATAGAAAAAAAATTTAAGAGGAAAATAAATAGAAAAAAAAAGAAATGGCAGTCAAATGTCTGAAAAGTTTTTCAAATCTAATAATGGAATTAAAGGAAATAATTGAAATATCTAAATTATTTTAAATAATATTTTTAAAATCAGGTTTTTTGGTTTTTTTTTTAGTTTCTACATGACTTTTCTTTCTGTTTTTGAAAATTCTTTTTGTTTTCCAAAAAATCTAAATCATCTCTTAGATTCAAATTCATAATGGCTTTTTGGAATTTTTAACTTCCTATCAGGCTTAAACATGAGAAGTTTATAAGGAAAACCATACTGCTTAATGATATTGTCCTTCATTTTTTAATTACAAAAATTTAAACTAATGCATATTAAGTTATTATTACTCAAGATATTGTAAAAACTTCTTTGTTCGTTTCCTGTAATCAGTTTTTTTTGTTGTTGTTTTAAGGCTTCTGTAAAACAAAGGAATGGTTATTAAGCCACCAGAGGGCACTCCATGAGTATGTTTCAATATTTTGGCTCTGATTTTAAAAACGAAATCAAAATCATTTCTCTTAATATGGATGTGTCATGTTACCATATTCTTCTCTTCCGTGTAGAAATAGTGCTCTGAAAATACCTGTATGATCTCAGAGAAACTTTTTTTTTTTATTTCCGAAATACATGAGTATCTTATATGTAAGGATATATGGTGGGACATAAAAAGATGAATATAACTTTCATGTAATTTACCACCTAAGAGTGTGTGGGTGTCTTATTGAAACATTCTCTTTTTGTTCCAAATTATTCTGTAATTTATTTGAAGGCTGGTCATTTATGGTAAGATGCTGTATTACATTAATATTTTTAAAGTGTTTGGTGTTGTGGTTCACAAATTTTGAAACTGGTGCTGTACTCGCTACATAAGAGTTAACCTTTGGAACTTGTCAAAATATAGACTTCAGGGCTCCAGGTTCAGAAATTATGTATCAGCAACTCTTGGGTATATATATTGTTTAAAAACAGCTTTATTGAGATATAATTCATGTACTATACAATTCATCCATTTAAAGTTTGAAATTAAATGGTCTTTAGTGTATTCACAAGTTGTGCAGCCATCACCACAATAAATTTTGGAACATTTTCATCATCTCTCTAAAAATTCTTTTCCCATTAACATTCACTCCCCATTCTCCCACCCACCCACTTCTATATCCCTAGGGAACCACTAATCTACTTATGTCTACGTAGATTTACTGATTCTGGACTTTTCATATAATTGGAATCATACAGTACATGGTCTTTTGTGACCGGCTTCTTAGCCTAATGTTTATAAGGTTGTAGCAGGTATCCATGTTCTAGCACATATCAGCATTTTTCGTTTTATTGCCAGAAATATACCTTTATGTGGAAGGAATGTATTTTTACAAAGTTCTTGGATAACATTCCCCACTAGTTTAAAACTGTATACATAGAACATATTTTGAAATGTTAACTTTGTGTTTGTAATACTGTGAAAAGCATTATCTTCAGTTATTTTTTACTTGTACTTCAGTAATAGTGCCCCCAGAGCCCTCTCTTGACTCTTTTAAAACGGAGGTTACTTTCTATTAGTGGTGGCAAAATCATTTTAGTGGAAGACAAGCAGGGATTTTTTTTTTTTTTAAGTAATAGAGTGTAGAGTGATAGATTATATTACACATAAAGGTATTTTATGAAATTTAGGGAGTGTGTATATGTGTGTGTGTGTGTGTGTCTTGGTCTGGATATGAAATATATTTCTTGTTATGGGTTACTTTTTTAAAAAAAGCTAGAAATCTACTCTTAAGTCTATCTATGTAGAAAACAAATGTAGATAACAAATTCTTATCTAATTTGTAGTTTTACTTTTTGTCCAGGCCCATCAAACTCCATTGAAGAAAGTGAATCCTGGAGAAGAAAGGGGGAAAATGTTTGAGGTATAAAGAAACCTATCTGCTTATTTTAAAACTTTTGCAAAAATAATTATAAGAAAAAAATATATATATATATTTATATATAAAAACCTCCAAACCTTTCCTCCTTATTTCTTTCAAACAAATACTTTTAACTTTTTTCTTTTTTCTTTCTTTTTTTTTTTCTTTTTTTACCTTCCTGGGCATACTTCGACAATTGGCGTACTAATATTCCTGATGAAACTAAAACAGTAGAAATTATTATTGATAAAAATGTTCTTTTTTATTTAAGGAAGGAGCAAGAAAGAAAAGGTTGGGATTTATCGAAAAAGAAAAGAAACAAAAAGATCAGGTAGTTTTTTGCTCTTGATTTTCTTCTCTTACCAAGCTGTAGATGATAATAGTTTCAAGAACTCTAAGAAGTTTGTCTTAAAAATTGTTTCAGATTAGTTTAATGAAGGCTGAACAGATGAAAAGGCAAGAAAAGGAAAGGGTAAGAGGATAATCCATTTTTCTATGGTATGTTCTATGCTCTCCCCACACACATACTTTTATTTTAAAGGAAGACACTGATGTTCGTTTTATTACTAAATGTGTTTCATGTATTTCATATTAAATACTTGAAATGGTGTTTTGTTTGTTTCTTTTCCCCAAAAGTTGGAGAGAATAAATAGGGCCAGGGAACAAGGATGGAGAAATGTGCTAAGTGCTGGTGGAAGTGGTGAAGTAAAGGTAGGCATTTGAAACCAATACAGTTACACTACTACCATTTTTTCCTCTAGTGTCACCTCGCTTTTTAAAATCTTTATAATTGGCTTTTTTTTTTTTTGGCATAAATTTACTTTTTACTTAGAATTCTACAGCATCTATTACAAATTCTTAGTTTTTCTGCATGTATTTGATATATAACTTGTATTGATAACTAATATGTGACACTGTTAAAATTACTTTAAAAGTTTGATGCGAAGGCTGTGATATACCATTCCTGCCAGAGGAATCATTTTAAAATTAAATACAGTTTGTCACATCTCTTCCTTAAATTCTTATGTAACTTCACATAGCATTAAAGATAAAGTTTTCAGAAGACCTATATTAATCTGGCCCCTGCCAGTCTCTCCAAGCTCATCTCCATCCATTCCCTACCACACATTGTATGCTGTAGTTATGTCAAACCGAAGACCATATTGTAGTTTCCTTACTGTGTGTGGTCTGATGAATCTTTTTGTCTTTGTATTGTGTTTCTCTCTCTCTCTCTCTCTCTTTTTTTTTTTTTGACAGTACCTTCTCCCTCTTCACTCTCACTCCCATCTCCAACCTTAAATAACCAACTACCTAACTGACCATTAATTGGTTATTAAAACCTAGCTAACTGTGTACGTAGATATGGTAAGTCAAACTTTTGGATAGAACCAGACTATATAACCTTAGGTAAATTATTTAGCTTTTCTGAGCCTTACTTCGTCACTAAAAAAAAAAAGAAAAATTTCAAGAACAGTGCCTGGAGCTTGACTAGGGTAACTTCCTATTCCTCTTTCTATTCTGCCAGTCTTTACCTTGCATTTCCTCTTTTGCTCTTGTAACATTCTTTATGTACCTGTGGTAGGCTGAATACTGAGGTGGCTCCCCAAATTTCTGACCCCTGGAGTACACACCTTGTATTATTGCCTCCTCTTAAGTGTTGATGGAGCCTGTGAATATGGCGGTAAAGCAGCTCCTTGATTAGATTATGTTATATAGCAAATGGTGATGGGGCCATTACTCCGCGATTATGTTAACATTTTATAAGACTCCCTCATGGCAGACTGGAAGGGGAGAAGAAAGTCAGAGATATGCTTCTGCTTGCCTGGAAAAGAGCAAACATTCATGTGGCAAGGAGATATATTTGCCCTCTAAGAGTTGACAGTGATCTCTGACCATCAACTAGCAAAAAAATGGTGATCTTAGCTATTACAGCCCCAAGGAAATGAATTCTGCCAAAAACCAGTGAGCTTGGGAGAGGACCTAAACCTCAGATGAGAATTACAAGTCTGGATTTCTGCCTGGTGAGATCCTGAGCAGGGTACCCAGCTAGCCATACCCAGACTCCACAGCCAGGGAAACTGCGCCCTAATATTGTCTTAAGCTAAATCTGTAGTAATTTGTCACATAACAATAAAAATGAACACACTGTTATTATTTATTATAATTTTAATTTGTATCATACAGTCAACTATTAGCATGTCTTAAAACTGTAAATTCTCTTAACCCATACTCACTAAACTTGATAATTTAGGTGCCCAATAGGTATTTGTGAAGTTGAATTGATTGCCACTCTTGTTTCTTTTCTCCTGAAGTTATGATTTAAATAAAAATTTGCTTTGTCCATTTTATGTAGACATATGTCTATCCTGGCTTTCTTGATTTGTTTTCAGTCGCTAGATGCACAAATTTTTTATGTTACATATCAGTAATTTAGTAAGAGTCACTTTTTCTAATTCTATATTAACATAAACCCACACAGTTTTTAGTAATACAATTTTATCTTAAAATTATACTTTCCTATTTTTATACTGTATTATCTGCTTTGCTATGAAATAGAACTTATTACCTCCTAAATGATAAGGAGTGACTGAGACAGATTTTGGCCCATTCTAAAATAACTGACTCCATATCTTATCTGATTGGAAAATAAAAACTTACTAATCAAAGTTTGGGCCCTCAGTTCTTGTCAGACATTTTATATCAAGTCCATGATTAGTGTTGAGAATTTGATTATTTTTCTTCTCTGTTTGCATGTATCTTCCATGCAATGAAATCTTCTTTTTCCTGTGATGTCTAAATCTGTATTTAATCCTAAAGTCCAGTTTTATCAATGTTGTTTGATAAATAATTGAGATATTTTTTCAACAGTGTTAGATATAATGTACTTAACAGATTTCTGCTTTATTTATAAATTCTATAATGCTTTCATTGAGCATTAAGTAAACTTCATTTCCCATGACTGAAACCAAATTCAACGTTAGTTTCTATACTTATTCTCCATAGGGGTTGAAATATTTAACTACTTAACCTGTTTTATTTCTGTACAGTTGTTAAGGACCTGGAGACTCAGTATAATATGAATTAATTTAAGGAGATCCCCAAAACAAAGATGCAACAAAAACTAAACATTAATGGAAATATTTCAAAATTAATACAATTATTACATACTTCAATAATATGACATTATTCACAGTATGAATAACCAACTGTCTTTGATTATTTAGTACCTGCAAAATCTGGAAATTTTTTGCTTTGTTTTTGATGTATCTCTTATTAATGTGTGTTTAGAAATATTATGAAATATTCCATGTATATAGTTTGATCATGTGGTGATCATAAAGAGGCATATCTGTTGTTTGAAAACATATTGGAATACTATTCAGCAATAAAAGGAAATAGATATTAATACATGCAACAACATGGAGCAATCAAGACATTATACTGAGGAGAATAAGCCAGACTCAAGAGTACATATTGTATGATTCCATTTATATGAAATTATAGCAATGGCAAATCCAATCTATATAATACAGCAGATCAGTGGTTGCTGGACTGATGGGGCATTGACTATAAAGGAATATAAGGGAACTTTCTGGAGTGATGGATATGTTTTTGATTATGATAGTGAATACACGAGTATACATGTTAGAACTCATCAACCTATGCTTGCAATTGGTGAATAAGGTGATTTTTAAAAGATCATATTGCTTCAGTATTCTAGTTTAGTATTTTCAACATTATGTCGAGTAAAGAATCTTCAGAGGTGTTTTTATACTTTTGTTTTTGTTCAAGAGAAACATTAGAACACTCAAATTCAAGTTAAGATGATATTAATACCAGACTAAACTCAGAGTAAACATTCTCATAGGAGATGTGACTACCTTTTATCAGATCTGATTCTTGCCTTGAGATGCACATTTCGAAGGCATGTATGTTTGTGTGTGTGTGTGTGACCTTGAGAGAGTTTCCTGCCTAATTAACTATTTTACCTGTTTTTAGTAACTTTCATCTCTTGCTATTCAAGCGTCTGTAATCAGTCATCTTTTTTTTTATCTTGAGCTGATTTTTTTTTAATCATGCTTTCTTATAATACTGTGTACAACTTACTGTTTCAAGATGTTAACACAAATTTTATTTCCTTGAGTACACCAAAAATTTTTTTATTTTTTTATAGAGAGAGAGAGAGAATCTTTTCTTAGCCACACTTCTTTGTTTCTTAAGATGTTATCACTTAGAAGCTCTTCTTCCTTTACTGTCAGTATTCTGGCTTCTGTTCTCATCACTTTTCAAAAAACCGGGCTTTTTGAACACTACCCCTCAACTTTAGTCATATCAGTTTGTCTTATTTTCTGTGCTTTGACCTTTGCATTTGAGGTCATCAATTTCCTCATCTCATTGAAATTCTTCCACAATGACTTCTGTAACGTTATACACTTATTTCTTTTTAACTCTTACCCTTTTCTGACATCTCTAATTTTAAATATGAGTTTTCTATGCACTTGAGTTCTTATGTCTCTGAGGTTGTATCCTTATTATGTCTTTGCCTTTATCCTTTGTCATTCCCTTGGAGAACCTACTACTCCCTTCAGCATTCTAGACTTCTTGGCTTGGTGTTAGAGCAACAAACCTTCCAATTCTTGTACCTTATTCTCTCATTTATTCCTGCTTATCTTGCATGATTTGACTTATTGACATTCTTAAAAACTCTTTTGATATGCTATTCCTACTAGAAAGTTTATAAATGCTTTATTTCTGTTGTTTATTATAAATACCCAGGCTTGATAGCAGTTATTACACCAATATTTTATGACCAAGCTCAATTATTCCTGTTTGCCTTCCTTCTAATTATATTTAATCTTCTTTCTTCCTCCCCCTACTGCCAACACCCAAATATATACTTAAATCGCTTATTTTTGCTTTAATACCTTGGCTCATATTTAATCATTTAATCTTTGGTATTTTTTACATTGCTTTCAGGCTGGGTAGAACAATATCTTTCTTTAGTGCTTTTTTAAAAAAATTATCTTTAGGGATTTTTACTTCTGGCAATTTTTTTCTGTTTTGTGATGAATTTGCTCAGTACTTACTACTTTAGAATGTGCCTATTACTGTTCATTTGTCACAGGCATGAAATGTTTTTCTAGTTTTGTGCTTTGTTTTCCAAGCTGTTTGTAAGCTGCTTAAGGAAAGATATGTTTTGCTGCTTTTATTTATACTTAGAGTATGTTTCAATGATATTTATATCTTCATTGCTTGTTGAAGGATTTGAGGTATATTAAATATCATATGCAGATGGTTTTGTTAAATAGAGCTTTGAGTGATACAAATGCGATCTCTATTTTACTTAAAAGTGATGCATATTTAAACTTAATAGAATGGCATCACATAAAATATATATTAGAAACTTGTTTCAACACCTGCTGGGACCAGATATTTCTATATTTACATGATTTAAGTGACATTTTTATATTTTTGTTTGTTATATTCAATTATGCTTTATTGTTAGTAACAATATACTATTTTTGATTATTAATGGTTATAATAAAGTAGAATGACATTTTGCTTTAGGCTGAATGTATATTAATATGTTCAACTTAGATAATTGCTTTTTAAACATCAAGCGTTGAAATTTTTTCTTTTAAGTAGTACTGGTCTTTTAGACATTATGAGATAAACATGTAAGAGCTCTTTGTTTAATTCCTAGGCTACCTTTTTTGGCGGTGGAGGGGCTGTGGCTCCATCATTTCCTTCTCGAGGACAATATGAACATTATCATGCTATTTTTGATCAAATGCAGCGACAAAGAGCAGAAGATAATGAAGCTAAATGGAGAGGAGAAATACATGGCCGAAGGCTACCAGAGAGGTATGGACATGTTCTGCAGAAGTTGTTTATGCTTTGCTTCAGAAAAAGGAATAAAAGTTATTTTGCATATTTATCTACAGAGGAATTTCACCTGTAGTATATCCAGGATTACCTAATGAGGCAGCAGGTCATCACTATTTTCTAACTGATATTGTTAGAAAAACTTTGAAAAGATCGAGGGCTCTGCCTAAACAACCCAATGAAAACAGGTTGGACTGTGATGATCCGTAAATTTATCCTTGTGTATAATTTTGTCCTATGTCATGTCTAGCTCAGTATCTGCACTCTGTTTTCTCCATAGATTACATAGAATATTTTTTGCCTTCTGGATATAACAATTTTTTCAGGTGCAAATTTGGCCCTTGATTACATGTAACAAACATAGCTCTTCAATGTAGCCAAATTTTTATAGCTTATATGTGATAGTCTGAATGTACTATTTAAAGGAACATGTGATAACTCTGAGCTAACATAGTTTTAATAACTTCATTAAATTTCTTTAAGTAAATCAGAATATGTTTAAATGGAATCACACTTTATGCAGAACTACAAAGCATGCTTCTTTGTTTTCCTTTTCCTCATCACTTAGAACCCTTTTCTGTCTATTTTGATTTGTTTTCTCTTCACATACATCTCTAAATCATGGTTCTCTATGGTCCTGCTCATCAGAATTTTTCTTTTCTTCCATTGCATTCATTTGGTATGATAGCTATCAATAGTTCCTTTTTTCTTAAGTATGCGTACATGTTTTCTTAGACATTCCCGTTTTTTCTGTAAAACGTTCTGGTTATCAGTATATCATTCTGTAAAAGTTTAGTTGCATTGCCTTTTCCTTGTCATTTTAAAGGGAATACTTTTGAGTATGATGAAAGTTTTTATGATCCCCCCAGTTATAAAAGATGATCAAAAGGTATTTGAACAGAAGTAAATAATTAAGTTGAATATAAATTAGCATTATTAATTATATACAGTTGCCTGAAGTATTAAGCTAATTGTTTATTTTCTCCATTCTTGATAAAGGAAGACTATGCAGATTCACACATATCCATACTTTTATGAGATGGCAAAGCAAATTTATGTGTGGCTTTTAACTTCTGGTGTTATTGATCTTTGTAGTAAATAATTGATTTGGTTTTATTTTGTTTTATTTTAATCAAATCTAAAATAAGTATAGTATGAATAAAATAGGAAAGTTATTATTCTTTTTGTTATTGATGATAGATTTTATTTATTGAATACTTATTATATACCAAATTGTATTGATTCATCACAGCAACCCTTTGAATTAGATATTACTTTTTAAATAAAAATGGCGATTTTAGGACTTACAGAGATTTAAAACTTGTGCATGGTCAGGCAGCTAGTAAGTGATAGGCCTGGGATTTAAGTCCATCTGACTGTAGAGTTCAGCTCTTTAAATACTCTGTATGGAAGATTTCTCAGCTTCTTGAGATAGTACTAGTGAACTAGGCTAATAAGTTATTGATTTAATTGGTTGTAAAATTTTAAAATATTGGGTACTTTAAGAATTAAACATGATACTAGATGCTGAATGAACTTTCGTATACAGTTGGCCCTTGAATAACACAAGTTTGAACTCTGTGGGTCCACTTATATGTGGACTTTTTTCAATAAATACAGTTGCCCTGTGTATCCCCAGGTTTTGGATCTGTGGATTCAACCAACCTTTAGTCAAAAACAGTATTTCCGTTCTGCATTTGGGAATCCACAAATGCGGAGGGCTAACTGTATGCATTGTCTTATGCCATTTGATAGAAGAAACTGGAACATCCAGGGATTTTGTTTTCTGCAGTGGCGAGAAGGTTCTGGTGGTCTTTGAACCAATCTCCCATGGATACCAAGTGATGACTGTAATCTATATGTCAGGTCATTCCTGATCAGTTCTCTTTCCTGTTTCAAACTGAATCAGCAAACTAACTTATAGTTATCTAAAACTTTCACATTCTCTTTTCCTCCTATTTTGGATCACCCACATTTGCCTCTTCCTTATTTATGGTATTATTTTTTCTCTTCTCTTCTAATCAGTAACTCTGGCCAGTTCAACTTTATTTATATCCATGTCTTAATTCACCTCTTCAGTTAGCTTTTTTTTTTTTTAAGACTTTATTTTTTTATAGCAGTTTTAGGTTCACAGCAAACTTGAGTGAGAAAGTACAGAGATATCCCATATATTATCCCTGTCCAAAATCATACATAGCCTTCTTCATTATCCCCACCAGAGTGGTACGTTCAGTTAGCATTTTAATATTAGAACTTCAGCCATCTAAAACCATTTTATAAAACCTTTGAGTGCCTTTTAATATTTGTGTGTTTTACAGTGCTTTTGCTTTTTCAAGTCATTTTCTCTATATAATTTCATTTAATTTGGGTAAAGCTAACAACAGTTCCATTCTATCAGCTATACTTCCCCACCTCTTCTACTTTAAACCATGTCAGCTAATTTTTCATTTCTCAGATTATTTCTGCTACCTAGGTCTCTGCCTATTTTTATATTGTTTTTACCTCTTAAAATTATTTATTTACAGTCATCCTTCAAAAAATTTAAATTTTCTTTATCAGAAAAGGATTTGAGCCATGGATATGAGGTACCCTACCCAAATTTTGCCACTTATTTATGCATAGTAAGAAAAGGAAAGAAAAGAATTCCTTTTTTTTTCTTTTGTCAAAATGAAAAAAAGTTCATCTTAGAATACTTATTTCTTTTTAACCCATTCTAATGTTTCTGTATTTTACTTTCCAATTCCTAATTTCTTACTCTCTCTCTCTCTCTCTCTGTCTCTCTCTCTCTGTCTCTGTCTCTCTCTGTCTCTCTCTCTCTTTCTCTCTCTCTCTCTCTCTATATATATATATGGTTTATGTTTTACTGACTTTAAGTTGTATAGTCTTGGAACTGAAAAATATATTGTTTATTTGCATTAAACAGTTGTCCTTCAAAAATTTTAAATTTTCTTTATCAGAAAAGGAATTGAGCCATGGATATGAGTGCATTAAGCAGAATAAGTACATATGGATTAACAATGTTTAATGAAGAGAATGACTTTTAAGAAATAAATTGACTATTTTCTCTTACCCCCATGAGCCTAGCATGATAGTTTGTACCCACAGTTTAGCACAGTTTTACTACTTGAGAGAGAAATAAAAATATGAGTATGAGTTCTTCTTTTTTGATATCTATGAAGTAGTAAACAGAAATGCATGAAAAAAATAAAGACAGTTTCTAGGGGTTATGTTTTACATATTATAAGAAGTCATAGAATCAATTAAACTAATTTTTTCCTTTATTCTATTGATAAGGTATGTTACTCCAATTGATTTTAGTATGTTGAACCAACCAACCTCGCATTCCCAGAACTCTATTTTATATATCTTTATGTTTTCAAAGATGGGAATAAATATTGCCAAATAGTTGGCACTCAGTATTTGTTTAATAGAGGAATAAAGAAATAATGTGAAGCGAAATTGCTACATGTTTTCAGCTTATGATTGAAAGCAGCCAGTTATATAAACCTGCTTATTTAAGTCAGCTTAGGAAAAGGCTAGTCAGTGAAGCAAAACTTAAAAATAATATAAATAAATAGAACAGGTAGTGTTATGTATACATGAATGGTGTGAAAAATCTGTAATGCAAAGCAGTTATACTATGAACAGATTTTTAGTAACATAATTTTGTGCAACTGTTGTATTAACATGTTAGTTGGAGGTTCAGACTTACAGACATTGGACATAATATCTTAGGATGGGAAATCTAGCACATTCTACTTCTATAAAGGTTAGAAAAAGAAGTCGATATAATCAGGACATACAGCAGAGATCAGAATTTTATCTAATTATAGATGGTGGTGTAAACTTCCAGAACCCTTCAAAAGAGCCTTACCAGTAGACATAGTTTCAGATGACATGTCTGAGCATTGTACCCTCTGAAAGTTTGTCTGCCCTTTTCAGGCCCAGCTTTATATACATGGGGCTCTAACAGATCAGAATATAGCCTTGTTTGGATATATGAAGGACATATGTTGCATCCAGACCAGATGTACCTTATTAGTCTCAGAATTATACAGTACAGAATATGACTAGTGGAGGATAGCACATGTGCACTACAGAGGCATAAACAAATTTCTTGTTCATTATCCTTGATTTACTCAAGCTGCCGTGGCTTGAGTGGAATGCATTTCTGAATTGGGTGATGTGAACTAGATTAAGATTTGGCTACCTAGATGTATCTGTGAGTTATAATAAAAAGCTCTTAACCACCTATAGAGATTATCTAATCCTAGAAAATTCCAATGATGGAAATGTAACAAGAATTTTTTAAGTATCACATAAAGTAAAGGTAAATAAACCTTAGGCCACAATCATTCATAGCTTTGTGGTGAAATAGATTTTAAGTTTTTACAGCTAGTGGTTATGTTCCAGTTAGTGGTTAGTAAAACATGTAAAAGAAATGATTATTTGAGACACAAAAATAGGAAGTGTTTAAACCTACTGGAAGACAAAAGACATTTATTTCATGTATTTTTTAGAGCACAACTTAGTTATGGTCTGAAAGAAGGGCTATAGGAAAGTTGTGTGCCTTAGTAGCCAAAATCCAAGGAGAAGCACAGGCCGTAACTTGCTCATCTTTGTTCCTCACCTCCAAAATTAACTGCAGTTGATACTGTACTATGAGTTCTGTGATTACTGTGGCTGGCTTGTATTTATTTTTTTATCTCCTATACTTAGTGTGTTAATAAGACCAATATATGTAAAGGTGTTCAATAACAGTTTGTTATTAATATATTTTACTTTTAGTCTAGATTCACATTTATGTTCATTCATAATTGTCAGAGAAAGATAAAGAAATATAATTGGAAAAGATTAAAAGAAGTAATTGAGCTATTAATTTTCCCCTAATGTATCTATTATTCTTTTTAATAGTTTTAATATTTAAGGAATTCAGACATTACTTTTTACTGTATTTTTGAAATTTTACAATCTTTTTGGTTTTTTTTTGAAAAATTTCATTTTTGAAATTGCTATTATACTACTTTAATTTTACTTCAATACTGACCTTCTTGTTCAGATTGGAATAGAAGCATAGACTTTACTTGTATTTAAAATAGTAAAGAATTTGATTAGGTACTAGATACTAATATATATGTAGGTAATTCTTTATTCCAGAGGAATGTCTTATTTCATATCAGCCTTCTTATTCTGTAACAAAGTATTTAGAATAAGTATAATTTGTAACTTTTTGGAATATTTAATGTTCAAAATTTCTGACTTTGCTCTTTTCCACATACTCAGGCAAAAGGGGCAGCTAGCTATGGAAAGAGCTAAACAAGTGGAAGAATTCTTACAGCGAAAACAGGAAGCAAGGCAGAACAAAGCTCGAGCTGAAGGGCACATGGTATGATTTTTTTTTTTTTTTGAGGTTTTTGAACATATTAGTATTCAAAGCAAAGGTCTGGAATAAGGTAAGCATAAGTGAAAAGAACTGTAATCTTTTCTAAACATTTACTCTAAACATTTAGAGTATAAAATTGTGATGTATTTTAACTTATTTAAACCCTCTTCTACTATATCTTTTATACCAAGGGTTAAATTTTCTTGTTGGTTTTGTTCATTGGAAGTAAGTCCACAGCTATATCTTTTCTTTAAAAAGAGTTGGAGTAGGTATAGCAATCAGGATATTTATATTGAATAAATAAGTTCCTACATTGCTCATTTCCCCCACCGCTCACCTTATATGTTTTTGGTTTTTAAATGCTTTTAAGTAGCACAGAATTTAAAGAAAAATGAGAAATAAACATTTGGATAAATATATGAGTAATTACACATTTACTCTAAAGCAAATTAGAAGCAAAGTGTATATTAAAGCCTCTAATTATGCCAGTTAACTAAATTAAGTCGCGTATCCAAGAAAATATTAACAGTTTTTAGATAATCATTTCAGTAGTTAAAACTCTTAATAGTTTTGACTTATAGAAGTGTACAACTGCTTTTTGACCTTTTGTCCACAGAACAACTGATATTTTTTTCTGTTAGCTCAGCACCCCATAAAGCATCATGCTCACATAGGAAATGGGTCAATTAAGTGGCAATATATTTTGATTAGACTTATATCTACACAAGTTCATAAGTGATACCTTTGTGAGTTAATGTAATTATTACAATTTAGGATATTTTTTTCTTGAAATAATGTCATGGAAAGATAGCTAAATTTTTTAATGGTTACCTTTTATATTTTTAACACAGATCAGTTTATACTTTTCTAAATCTGGAATTAATCTGTGTTTGTATCCTTACTGTAGATAGTAGAAAACTTCCGGCATTCTCCTTTAACTCATACTTCCCATGTTAATAGCATCTGGAATTTTAGTTATAGATTTTAATTTAACTTATTTTAAAGCAATTACTAGAATTATCAAGATTTATAGATTTCTTTCCTCATCATTATTCCTTACATCATACTAATCTGCCCTCAGTTTATTTTTCTTCAGGCTGGAGAATACTTTCTGGTAATCCTTTTGGAGAGAAACATTGCAAGATTTTCTAATGTCCTTATTGTCCTCGGTGTTAAATGATAATATGTAGTGGTGATGTGTTGGCAAGTTTGCTTGACATTTGTATGTCTGAAAAAGCATTTTGCTGCTTTTTTTGAAAAATTTTTTCAAGTGTAGTATTATAGGTTGAAAGTTATTTTTTTTCTTTCAGTGCTTAAATGATATGTCTCCATTTATTTCCTGGTATGTCTGTTCCTGACAAGAAATCGCTGTCATTCTTATCTTTTTCCTCTATATATCATTTTTTTTTCTCTGATAGATTTTAACATTGTTTCTAACATTATTTCTTCATTGCTAAAAGTGATTCGATTACTCTGTATTTGGTGTAGTCTTTGTGTTTATTTTGGAGTTCTTTGAGCTTCTTGGATCTGCAGATTTATAATTTTTATCAAATTCATAAAATTTCAGCCATTATTTCTTCAAAAAGAGTGTTTTTCTGTTTTCTTCTCTCTTTTTCCTTCTAGGATGTTCAGCACACATATATTAGGCCATGCGATGCTCCCTCGACAACTGACTGATGTTCTGTTTGTTTATTTTTAGTCTTTTTTCTATGTTAAAGTTTATTTAGATCATTTTTATACTTCCAAACTTTCTCTTTATAATACTTATACTTTTCTCAACCTTCTTGAACATATGGAATATAATTTTAACAGCTGTGTTAATGACCTTATCTACAAATTTTGCTATCTTTGTCATTTCTGAATCTGTTTGCTGATTGATTTTTCTCCTCAATTTGGTCATCTTTTTTTTTGCTTCTTTATATACCTGGTAATTAATAATTGGATACTAGTCATTGTGGATTTTATTTTGTTTTTGTTTTTTTTTTGGTGGGAGGGCGGGTAATTAAACATGTTAGGTTTTTAATCTGGGATGCAGTTTTAAGTTACTTAGAAATAGTTTGAGTCTTTCAAGGTCTACTTTTAAGCTTAACGAGGCAGGTCCAGAATAGCCGTTAGCCTGGAACTAATTTGGCCCATTGCTGAGCCAGTACCTGTTGATATGGAAGTCTTTCTACCATGACTGTTGGAAGAATGAAATATTCCCAGCCCTAAGTGATCCTGAGGTATTGTTGACATTATGCTAATTGTCACTCATCAGGAGACTAAGAGAAAAACACTCAGAGGATATCCTCTACAATACTAGCTATGCAGCTCTCTCTTCTTTGGTACTTCATCCTACAAAATTTAGTGATCTTCAACTTCCCAAGCTCTGATTGCTGTTTTCTGAGCTCAGGGAAACTGCTCAGTTCTGTTTGGGGACCCATGCTACAAACTGGAAACTCTTGCCAGGCAGTAAGTTGGGCAGTTACTGGGCCGACCTCACTTGTTACCTTCTCTCAGCGTTCACTGTCCTGTGCTGCCTGTTGTCTAGTGTTTGATGAACCATTGTTTCATTTATTTTATTCAGACTTTTAGTTGTTTGAAGTGGGAGAGTAGATCTAGTCCCAGTTACTCCATCATGGCTACAGTTGAAAATCTTAAATAATAACTTGGCTGGATAAAGAAATATAAATTTGAAATTCTTTTCCATACCACTTTGAAGATATCTTCTTTTCTTTGTTACTAATAAGACATGTGATATTCTGATTAATGTTTCTCTCTAAGGGATTTTTATTTTCTCTCTGATAGCTTTTAGGACTATTTTTCTATCTTTGATGTTCTGAAATTTCACTTGAATGTTTCTCAGATTTTTTTTATTGACTTAACTCAGGCTCTAACTGGATACTTTGAACATGAGTACTTATCTTCAGTTTTGGTACATTCTCAATATTTCTTCAAATACTGCTGCTGCTTTTTCTCCTTAAAGAACTCCACTAGACAGATCGAAACCTCTGCATCAAATGTCCTTCTTTCTGTACTCTTATGTCATCCTTTTTTAATCTTCTTTTTTACGGTTTCGAAGGATTCCTAGGCCTGAATTTCAGCTCACTAATATATTCATTTTTGTCAACTCTGCTGCTGTTCAGCCAATGTAATGAGTTTCTTTTAATTTTAGAAACTTGTATCTTCATGTCCATCAATTCTAGTTATTTTTCCCCTAATACTCCTTGATCGTGTTCTCATTTCTCTGATACCAAAGTTATTGTAAAATCTTGTTCTTAGTGTGCTACTGTTTATGTTACCTCAGTTTCTTCTATTTTTAACTTCGTTATCTATTTCATAGTATTGGCATTCCTTGACTATTTGGTGTTTTTGATGATGTGTTTATGTTTGGGAGTGTCTATTTTATTATTCATTGCCTTTGTTTGAGTGATCATTTGATAAGATGGGAGACAGGTCTCTACTGATCTGTCCCCTGCACCATTTTCAGTAAGAGTAAAGGATGGCTAGGGCATACTGCTTTTCTGCCAAGCAAATACCCTGAGACCTTATTTTCTGACCTTATTTTCCTAGGTAGTACAAGTTATACAGATCATTGGCCTATCCTTTCACTCTTAAGTTCTCTCTTATCACTTCCGTCTGAAGGGAACTGACTCTGCTTCTTCCTTTGTAGAGATGGATAGTGTGCTACAGGTGACCCTCTTATTGTAACCACCGTTGTTTGCTGTTAGGCCTTCTTATGCTCTTAGCTTTCACTATGCCTTAAAATATGTTTTGTGTTGCTCATACCTTCATTCTAACATACATGTCTTTCTAACATGTTTGTAAAGTTTCTTACTTTAAACTGATTTTGTGTACTTATCTCTGGATTTCTCCTGTTCTTGGGACTACTGAGAGCTTTGCTTGTTCTTCAGTGCTGATATGTATGCACTTAAAATAACCACTTCTCTATTCTAGGATTTTGTAAAAGGGTAGGCTACAGTGTTACTCTGCCATCTTGCAATCAGAAATTAGTATTTTCATTTTGTTGTCATCATTCAAAAAAAATATGCAGTACAGATCAGCAGTGCATCTTGATAGTGATTTTTTATGAGTTTCCAAGATTAATTTTGTTAAACTGTATAGAATTTCTTTATTCCCTAGATGACTAAATGTATACGTAAAACTTTGCTTTAGAAAGATGTGGCTAAAGTGAAGAATTTCTGTTTTTTTTAGTATATTTGGGTAGGTGCATCATATATTGCTTGTTTTGTTCACTAATAACAGGGAAGTTTTTTTAAAAAAAACTGTTGGTAATAGGTCAATTAATTAAAGGTGACCTTATTAAAGCTTAATTAGACATAGTTTATCTAGAGTAATTTATAATTTAATGCTGAATATATACACTAGTAATGTGAGCTAGCGAATAAGAAGTGAGAGCTGAGGTTAACTGTAGGAAATATAAAAGTCCTCACACATTTTAAGTTCTAAACTCTAACTTTTTAATGATGAGGTAGAGTTACTATTTAAAATTTGCCTCTATTAATTTTCTGTTGCTATATAATAAATTACCATAAATTTAGTGGCTTAAAGCAACACAAATTTATTGTTCACAGTTTCTGTGGGTCAAGAATCTGGCAAGTTTTAACTGGGTCTTCTGTTGGTGGTCTCAGAAAGCTGAAATCAAGTTATCCTCATCTGCAGGCTCAACTGGGGCAAGATCTTCTTCAGTCCTTCTTCAGAGCATTAGTAGGATTCACTTCCTTGCTACTGTAGGACTAAGGTCTTCGTTGTCTGACTAGCTTTTGACTTGGACCACTCTAAATTCTGAGGCCACTCTTAGGTCATTGCCAGGTGGCCTCCTTTATGTCAGCAACAAAGAACTTTCCATGTATCAAATTCCCGTCACGTTTCAAACTCCTGACTATCACTTTACAACCAGTAGGAGAAAACTCTGCTTTTAAAAGGCTCATGTGATTTGGTCAGGTCCACTGGAAAATCCCTTTATTTTAATGCCAGTCATCCCATTTAACATAACATAATTATAGAGAGGCAAATCCATCATATCTGCAGTCCTGGAGATTATGAAGGGTTTGTAAACATGTTGAATGTGGACGGATGGCAAGAAACTTTGGGGGTCTTCTTAAAATTCTGCCTACTACCCTCCCTTTGTAATTCTAGGCACTACATCTAGGGACAGTAGACTAGGCAAGGTGAAGGAGCTACTTTTAAGTGCTGTCTGTAGCAACATACTTGATAGTAGAACATGCCCGGGTCTCTAAACAAGAACTTTTTTAAAAAATTGATTTTACTAAGATATGATATGATATGATGAAATTCATCAACGTTAAGTACATATCTCAATAGGATTGACAAATGCATATATTAATTTAACCACTGCCACAACCATGGAATAGCAGTATTCCATCATTTCTTAAAAATTTCCTTGTCTCACCACAAGAAAAAAACATAACTATGTGAGATGATGGATATCAACTAAATTTACAGTGTTAGTCATTTCTCGACATATACATGTACTCTAAAACCTTAAACTAATACAATGTCATATGTCGATTTATATCAATAAAATTTGGGGGAATTCCTTGTACCCCTTTACTGTCAGTCTGCCACTAACTGTAGGCAACCACTGATCTGCTTCCTGTATTATATAGTGTTATCTTTTCTAGAATTTCATATAAACTTATCAATCATACAGTATATGACTTTTTCAGGCTGATGTGTATCAATGTCTATTCTTTTTTATTCTTGAGTCATATTTCCTTGTATGGATGTATCACAATGTATTTATTCATTGATGGACATCTTTGTAGTTTCCAAAAGAGCTGTCTTTAAACTCATCAGAATAGCATGAAAATTAAATTTACTCATTTACATGCATACTATTATAATTGACTAGCCTCTCCTCCCTAGGTAGACCTTTAACTAAGTAGGTATAGCCCTCCTTATTATGTGTAACTTAACTAGTGACCATTTTTATATTCAAGCTTCTGAACACTGCTAGGAAAATTAAAGCTATTAATATCAGACCAGTTTATGGTCTCTGGTTTCTGCCAAGCTGTCATTCCTGCTCAGTAATCTTTTTGTATCTTCATGGTCAAAAGCTTCTCCCATTGCCAGCAGTGGGAATTTTCCACAATGATTTTGTTCATTCTTCTCTTTAAAGATAATCATTACTTTACAGAGAAAATTAAGCTTAATAGTCTCACATTTCCTCAGATTTTCTGCCTCCATACTTATAATTTATTCATCATAGTACCCAATCTTTCTTTATTTTCTTGTCTCATAGGACATAATTTTCTCTGTTCAAAAGTAATCTTTCTCATTTCATCCAATTTGATAATTATAATACTGATAATTGTTAACATTTATCATTTATTGGGTACTTACTATGTGTCAGGCATAATTCTAAGTTCTTTGCCTATATTAACTCAGTTAATTCTCACAATAGTGCCCAGAGGTACATTCTGTTATATTTCCATTTTATATCTTACTGAGGTATAGAGAAATTAATTACTTCACACTTTTGTTTCCTTTTCTTCTATGCAATTCTGTTTACTTAAGGACCTTCAGTTGTTTCCTCTCTTTCTGAATTTTCCTTCTTTACTGGTACCCCTTGATAGCCTATAAATATATTTATGTTTCTCACCTTCCTCTATAGTCACTGTCCTGTCTTTTTCCTCCTCTTTATAACCAGACGCCTCAAATGAATGAAGCACCTGCTATTTCTGGTTGTTTACCTACTATTCAGTTTTCCATTTATGTACACAGCTTATCACCACATAATCATATTGAAAAAGTTGTCACCAATATCCATCTTTCTAAATAGAATGAATATTTTAAATCTTTAATTTACTTGATCTTTCTGTATGACATTTGAGCTTATGAGCTACTACTTCAAATTTCTTTATTCTTTACTTCTCTGATTACTATTTCTTAATATTTTTTCTTATAGGATTCTTGTCTTTGTCTCAATCTTTAAATGTCTGTATTTTCTGGAGTTCTATTCTTGGTTATTTTCTCGCTATAAATAATATCCCGGGATGATCTCACTTATTCTAGCAGGGACTGATGACTTCAAAATCTTGTTCAGTTACTCAGACTACTCTCCTAACTTTTACCTCGCTGCCTTCTGGACATTGTTCCTAAATGTTGCATTGGCACCTCATTTTTCTAAAAATTTCTTTTTATTTTTATAATTATTGTGCAGTAAGATTTAACTTCATTTCGTTTTTAGTTCTGTGAATTTTAACACATATATAAATTCATGTAACCACTGCCACAATCAAGATACAATTTCATCTCCCCCAACCCTAACAACCTGACAACCACTGATCTATCCTTCATTGCTGTAGCTTTCTCTTTTCAAGAATGTCTTACATTATATGTATGTGTACATTTACATAATGGTGTATAACCTTTTGTAGTTAGCTTCTTTTGTTCACCTTAATGATATTCAAGCAAAGTTGTTGCACATATCAGTGATTTTTTGGTTGCTTTTATTGGTTAGTAGTAATCCATTGTTTCATGCTACAGAGACTGAATCTGTCAAAATCCTATAAGGAAACAAATATGGAAAACAAAACAGTGGCCTACAGGCTAGAAATGTTCAGTATACATCTCAATTTTTAAGAAAGACGATGTCAAGGAATGCAAAAATTATAAGATCATTGCTCTCATTTCCTACACAAAGCAATGCTCAAGGTGATGCCACAAAGGTATCTTCTACCTTATATGGAGAAAGAAGTGCTAGATGTTCAAGCTGGATTCAGAAAAAGAAGAGGCACTTGAGATCTAATCACAAACATTCGTTACATACTCGAGTACTTCATACAATTTCAGAAGGTTAATCTGTGTTTTATAGACTACAATAAAGCCTTTAACTCCCTGGATCTTGAAAAGCTATCAATTGCTCAGAAAGAAAGAGTCTTCCCTTAGCACTTGATTGTCCTAATTCATGACCTGTATTGTGGACAGGAAACCACTGTCACAACACAATATGGAGAGACAGAATGGTTTACTATAAGCAAAAGAGATAAACAAGGGTCCATTTTATCTCCCTATTTATTTAATCTATATGCGGAACATATACTATAAACTGGGCTAGACTCAGAGGAAAGAGGAGTGAAAATTGGTGGAGGAAATATCAATAACTTAAGATCCACAGATAACAGCATCTTACTGGCAGAAAATAACAATGATTGGAAGTGACTTCCGATGAAAATGAAAGAAGAAAGTGCCAAAGTAAGACTGTATTTGAACATCAAAAAGACAAATCATGACTACGAAAGAAATATACAACATTAACATAGACAGTGGAGTGATCAAAAAGGTTAAATACTTTGCTTCAGTCATCAATTCAAATGGAGATAGCAGCCAAAATGAAGAAAAAGCTGAGATGTAGAAGGGCAGCAATGGAAGAATTACTAAAGATTACCAAGAGCAAAGATATGTCATTAGAGACCAAGGCTAAGATCATTTATACCTTTGTATTCCCCATTACTGTGTATGGACAGTGAAGAAGGCTGAGAGGAAAAAAAATTGATTCATTTGAATTATCATGTTGGAAGAAAGCTCCGTGGATACCCTGGGCCACCAGAAGGAGGAACAAAGTGAGCCCTAGAACAAATTAAGCCGGGAAACATTGCTGAAGGCAAATATAACAAAACAGAAATTGTCCCGTATTGGGCACATCATAAGAAGGCAGGATTCTATGGAAAAGACAGCAATCCTGGGAAAAAATAGAAGGCAGCAGGAAAATACAAAGACCAAATATGGGATAGATTGACTCCATAAAAGAGGCCATTCAGTCATTAATTCATAAGGTGGCCAGAAGTCAGAGCTAACTCAATGACTTGTAATAGACAGTATTCCATTGTATGGATGTGCTACAATTAGTTTATTTGTTCATCCGTTGAAGGGCATTGGGTTGTTGAATAGTGCTGCTTTGATCATTCATTTACAAGTTTTCGTATGAGTGTTTTTATTTTTCTAGGGTAAATACCCAGGAGTGGGTTTGCTTGATCATATGGTAAGTGTATATTTAACTTGATTTAAGAAAATGCCAATCATTTGTTCAAAAAACATGTACCATTTTGTATTCTTATCAACGATATATGAGATTTTCTCCCATTTTTTTCTTTAAGATTGTTTTATAGTTTTACTTTTTACCTTTAGGTTTTTATTATGGTAAAATGCATATAATATAAAATTTACTGTCCTAACCATTTTAAAATATCTAATTTAGTGGCATTAGTACATTTTCAGTGTTATTTTCCTTTGATACCTATTTTGCTCTTTTCTAGTCTTTTAAGGTCGAAGCTGAGATAGTAGAGTTGAGACCTTCCTTTTCTAATACTGGTATTTCATTCTATAAATTTCCCTCTAAGCCCTGCTTTATTTCACTCCCACAAATTTTGCTATGTTATATTTTCTTTTTCCATTCAGTTCAAAATATATTCTTATTTCTTTTGAAGCATCCTCTTTGGTCCATATATTACTTAGAAGTGCATTGTTTAATTTTCAAGTGTTTTCACATTTTCCTATTTTCTGTTATTGTTTTCTATTTTTATTTTATTATGGTCAGAGAACATACTTTGTAGAATTTTATTCAGTCCTTTTATATTTGTTAGGGTCCGTACTTTGATCAAAGATGATCTGTCTTTCAGGTGCATGTTCTTTATGCACCTGAAAAGAATGTGTATTCTGCTATTGTTGGATGGAGTATTATATAAGTTTCTATTAGATCCTCTTAATGGTTGGTGTTTTTCAGTACTTCTTGATCTCTGCTGAAATTCTGTCTATATTCCATTTGATACTGAGGTAGGAGTGTCAAAGTCTGCAAACTGTGAATTTGTTTATCCTTGCAGTTGTCAAATATTTCCTTTCTTTTTTTTTTTTTTTTTTTTTTAAGAATTCATTTAGGCTTTTGAGGGTTGCTTTTTCGTGCACATGATTTCTTTTTTATTTTTTGTATTAGTTTTCTTTCGCACTATAACAAATTACCACAACTTAGTGGCTTTTAACAAGCCACAACTTAGTGGTTTCTGTGGGTTAGAAGTCTTGGCACAGCTTAACTAAGTCCTCTTCATAAGGTCTTACTTGATTGTAGGCCCAGTTCAGGAAGGATTTACTTACAAACTCATTCATGTTGGTGAAACAGTTCATTTCCTTCTGGCTTAATGAATGAGGGTCCCAACTACTTGCTGGCTGTTGGCCAGAGGTCTCCCTCAGTTTCTAGAGACTGCCTGAAGTTCCTTGCCACATGGACTTATCTACATGTCTGTGTACTTCACTGAGCAAGGGTAGTCTATGGTGGGAGTGTAATATTGCTGAAATTACAAGAATGACATCCTGTTACTTTTGCTGTATTCTATTGGTTAGAAGCAGCAGTCACATCTCCTCCCCACACTCAAAGGATGGGGATTAGACGAGAATGTAAATCTTAAGAAGAAGGATCATGGAGGCCACCATGAGTCACATTCTTGTTAATTTTTTTTTTGTTCTGAAATGTACTTTCTTTGATATTAATATAACCATCCCAACTTCCTTTTGGTTAGTGTTTGCATGGTATATCTTTTTTCATCCTTTTACTTTTAATCTACCTGTAATGATTTTTTTGTAGTGAATCTCTCTTGGTTTGTGTGGATAATTTTAAATCCTTTCTAATAAATTCTGTCTTTTAACTGGTGTGTTTAATGTAATTATACTAATTACACTAATTCACTTGTTTTTATATATTTTACATTCATAACTATATTATAAAAGAGAGCCATTTTTTGCAAAACTGGCAGAGACTTTGGCAGTTTTCCAAAGATCTTTATTTAATTTTTAAATATTTATTATGGCGACATTGGTTAATGAAAACTTTACCTAATTTTTTTATACCCAAAATATTTTTAAAGACCATCATCATAATTCTTCATAATCTTCTTTTATTCACTTTTCTCTTGTATTTGTAGATGATTTTGCATGTGATCTGAGCGATTTTCTAATATCACTGTCATCCTCATGAAATCCTTTATCTTTGGCAAGATTTGCAGTTTCTTTTGTCAGTCAGTTTGTGTTAAATATATGTTATATTGTCAGATATTTACAACATCCAACAATCAGGAAGAGATTTGCCAATAGAGACTTTGATGTGATGAATGTGAATAGAAACTGGTGTTACGTAGGAATGGAATAATATGAAGGTAGTAATTTTATAATGGTCATTACTGCATATTTGGGGGGCTGTGACAACTTTCACTTCTCTGCTGAGCTCTATCTATAGCACACTATAATAATGGATATAATAACCCTGATTCTTCAAGAAAAGTACATCAACATTAGTAATTTAAGGCAGCACATAATACTTATCTATTGATAAATATTAATACTCATGATTCGTTTGAGCAGTTTGCAAATGTATATACATTTACATAGTGGTTTATCCTAATAATCACTCACAAAATTTTCATTTTGCTGATGAAGAAAAGCAATCTTAAAGACATTGTGACAGATATATTAAACCTAATATGTGTTTTCTAATACTTTTTAAAATCACATTATAAATAAACAAACCTAAACAGTTAAAATTAAGTTCTAAATTTTAAAGATTAATCTTCTGTAATTGGGAAACTGCAGTAGTTAAATTATTTGATCAGTACATCTTATTAACTACTTTGGGAAATTCTAATGAATCATAAATTTTTTCTATGGTAAATGAAATTGAAGTCCCTGGCCTGTGCATAAGCATTTAGAATTGAAATAAGTTGTAGATTGAATCATAATTTAAAGAAATCATGGATTTTAAAAATGATTTCATATGCTTGTGTAGTAATACAGAATTTTCCCTGTTTGAGTAACTGAAATTTTTTTAAAATACAAGTTAGAGAAACTAATAAGAAAAACTTTAGTCCAAGTGGTTTGTTTTTGTCTGAACAGTATAAATAAAAATTAACTAAAGTTACTGAGAATCTAAACCTGACTATAATTCTCTAGAATGAGGATTCTTATTCAAAAGTTACAGGTTTGAAACTGGCTCAGAGTCATTAGAATTTTACTGAAGATCACATAGTATGTCCAGAGGCAGGATCCAAGCCAAGCCTAGTGTGTCTGACTTTTAAAATTATGCTTTCAACTGTTTGATTATGCTGTTTGTTCCTTTTTAAATCCTCTCTTAGTATTTGTTTTAATTTAGGTTAAACTTGTAGACCTGATAATTTTGTGGATCAGGGATAAGGCAAGCCTTCTCTGTTAAAGGGCAGATAGTAAATATTTTAGGCTTTGCAGCCCATATGGTGTCCTGTTGTAACTACTCAACCCTGCCATAGTAGGGAAAGAGTAAACTAGTGGCCGTTACTATGTTCTACTAAAACTTTATTTACAGAATCAGACAGCAGACTAGATTTCAGCTGAAGATTATATAGTTTGCTGGCTCTTATTATACAATCTCCTGATAGTAAATTAGTTCTTTAACACTAAACTGTTTCATTTGAAAAGATTATTTTTTCAGTTCTTTAAAAATTATTCCCTTATTATCCTTCTAAAATGTAATGGTACATAGAAAAGAATATACATAATATATGTGTAAATTATGAAGCAAAATAATATACCTAGGAGGTGGAACACTAACAAGAAGTTTAGTCTATATAAAGTCAATAGGGATTGGCAAATGTTTTTCAGTAAAGGACCAAATAGTAAATAATTTAGGCTTTCAGAGCCATAAAGTGTCTGTCATAACTACTAACTCTACCTTGTAGCACAAAAATAACCATAGACACTGTGTAAGTGAATTAACAAGGTTGAGTTCTAATAAAAGTTTATGAATGCACAATGAAATTTGAATTTCATATGATTTTCATGTGGTCATGAAATATTTATTTTGATTTTTTCCACCTTTTAAAAATGTAAAAAACTATATTTAGCCTATGGACCATACAAAAACAGGTGGCAGGCTGGATTTGGCAACCCTTTTCCCAACCTATTACTTTGTTTTCTCTCAGAGGTGACCATTATCCTAAAATTTGAATTTCTCATTTCTGGAATCATTTCAATACATTGTTTCTCTTATGTATGTGTGCCTATACGATGTTTTTTTTTTTTAAATTTGCTTTAATTACATACTGTATATAGATTTGGACTTGCTTTTCAACTTTTAACATTATTTTTCTAAGATTCATGTAGTTAAGTATAGCTGTATAATATTCTGTTGGTGAATAGATCACAATTATTAATTCTCCTGGCAGTAGGTATTTAGGTTGGTTCCAGTTCTGCTTTGAACGTTTTTGTACATATCTTTTAGTACACATGGACAAGGATTTTTTTTGGTTATCTGTTTTTGTTGTTGTTGATGTTGAATAATTTAACATAAAAACTTCCAAAGTTTATTTAAAAAAAATTTTTTTAACTTCTGAATTCTATAAAAAATAATGGAGTATTATTTGTCTTGAGAAATGTTACTTAACTCAAATTATTCTTTACTTATACTAATGGAAAAATGCCTTTAAAAATGATCGGTTACATGGTAAATATTTCATTATTTCATTCATGCATTTATTTAGTATTACACAAACATTTATTGACTCTAATATATTAGGTTTTGTGCCAGCAAGAGAATTTAAGATAAGCAATAGAGGAGATAGACAATTAAACAATTTAATAATAATAACTGTTGAAAGAGTATAATGCCAGACATTAGGTTAAGCAATTTATGTGTATTAGTCTACGAGAGCGGTTGTAACAAAACACTACAGAGTGGCTTAACAACAGAAATTTATTATCTCATAGTTCTGTAGGGTAGCAGTGTGAGATCAACATATTGATAAGATTGGTTCCTTCTGAGGGCTAAGTGGAAGAATCTATCCCATGCCTCCTTCCTTTCTATTCATTGACAATGAACAAGTGGACGCTGATTTTTTTTTTTTTAAAAAAAAATGCAATACCTTTTACATCTGCTCCAAAGAAAATTTTTTAAAAATCTAACAAAACATGTAGATTTGTATGATTAAAACGACAAAATTTTGATAAAATCAAAGATGACCTCAACACTTGGAGAATCATACCATGTTCATGAATTGGAAGACTATGTAGTAAAAATGGCAGGTCTTCTTAAATTGATCTATATGTTTAATGCAATTCCTAGTAAAATCTCAAACATTTTTTATAGACATCGACAAGCTTATTCTAAAATTTATACAGCATGAAAAACGCCTTAAAACAGCCAAGACAGTTTGAAGAGGAATAAAGTAGGAATAATGATCCTTCCTGATGTTGAGGCTTTCTTATAGCTATAATAATCAAAACAGTGTAGTAGCTGGTGGAGGGATAGGTACAGAACTCAATGGAACAGTATAGAAAAACTCAAAATAGATCCTTACAAAGATACCCAATTGATTATTGACAAAGAAGCAGAAGCAATTCAGTGGAGGAATTCAGTGGGTTGTCTTTCTAAAAGTGCTGGAAAAAATCGGACATCCATATTCAGGGAAAAATATGAACCTTAATGTAAACATCACACCTTATAAAATAATTAACTCAAAACAGATGTGCTCTAATATAAAACATAAAATTGTAAAACTTCTAGAGAAAGAAGAAAATTTCAGAACCTAGGACTCAGTTCTTAGACTTGACACCAAAATCATGATTCATAAAAGGAAAACTTAAGAGACTGAACTTTTATCAGAATTAAAAACTTTTGCTCTGCTAAAGACCTTGTTAAGAGAAAGAAAATGCAAATTACAGATTAGGAGAAAATATTTGTAAACTCTATATTCAGCAAAGGATTTATATCTAGAATATATAAAGAACCACCAAAATTCAACATTAAAAACACAAAGAATTCACTTAGAAAATGGGCAAAAGACATGCTAAACATTTTATTAAAGCAGATATACAGATGGCAAATAAACACTTGAAAAGATGGTCATCATTGTTAGCCATTTAGAAAATACAAATTTATATCAATAATGTACCCACTACACACATCAGAATGCCTAACATAAAAAAATTGTGATAAAACCAAATGCTGATGAGGATGTGGGAAAAGTGGATCACCTATACATTGTTGGTAAAAACATAAAATGATACAGCCACTGTCTAAAATAGTTTGACAGTCCCTTTTAAAACTAAAAATGTATTTACCATACCAAGAGTAGGTAATTCTATTCTTGGGCTTATGTCCCAGAGAAAAGAATTATACTCACTTAGAAACTTGTATGTGAATGTTCTTAGTAACTTTATTCTTAATAGCCAAAAACTCGAAACCTACCCAGATGTACTAAAGTGGATGAATGTGTGAACAAATTATGCTGTATCCGTCCAATGGTATAATATTCAGCAGTAAAATGGAATGAACCATTGATTCATGCATCTAATACTTTGGATGGACTGCAAGGAAAATAATACTGAGTAAAAACAATCAGTCTCAAAAGAATACATACTATATGATTGCATATATATATAACGCATGAAAATAATTAGAGATGGAGAAAAGATTAATAGTTGATGGGTGTTAGGGATTGAAGTGGTGAATATGACTATAAAGTGTTTTCGTAATGGCGCAGTTTAGTTTCTTGATTATGGTGGTGGTTACTTACACAAAGCTATATGTGTAATAAAATTGCATTTATACAGATACACATATATGTGCATGTAAAATTGGTGAAACCAATCTCTATAGTTTGTACCAGTGCCGGTTTCCTGGTTTTGATAGTGTAGTATAGTTATGCAAGATGATAAAATTAGAAGAGACTGGATAAAAGAACCTCTCTGTATATTACTTTTTACCTTTCTGTAAATCTATAATATTTCAAACTAAAATGATAAAATATTTTTGTTAAATATTAAAATGGTAAAAAGATTATTTCGAGTAACTCAGATTTTTTTTTATTTCTCAAATACCATGAAGGGAAGATAAAATCTATAATGATACTCATTTTGCCACCCACTCTCCTGTAACTCTGTAGATATTCCTTTTTTTTTTTCAGAATTCTCCTCATATCTTTGCCCAGTCCTTCCTATTTCTTGTTTTCCCTCACCTCCCCCACTCAGTGACCTATATCTCAAAAGCTCAAGTAACTGATAAGCTAATGCCAAGATCTCCTTGAGGAGGGGAAGAAACTGAGTGGGCAGAAGCCTTTTGTTAAGCTGACAGGAGAAAGACAGAGCATGTAACAATACTTTTTGTTCTGGCACACCCATGAAGTGGGTGGTATTATTTATGCCAGACTTAAAGCAAGTGTAAGTAATTTTGCTGAAGGTCAGTAGTGGTTAGGTAGCATTGATGAATATGTGAACTTCCAGACTTCACAGTCTGTCATAGTCCACGTTCTCCACTATCATAGTAGACTGTTCTAATGAGCGCTCTTGTGGGAGCATTTATGTAAAAATATATTTTTTATAATTGTATAAGAAACAGTATGAGTGGGTCACACTTAGCGCACTAGAGAAGGCTTGGGCAAGGCTTTCCAGAGGATAAATGTTTGATTTGCATTTTGGAAAATGAGTAGTTAGCCATTTTAAGATGAGTAAGGTCATGGCATAGTCCACAAACTACAAATAGTTGTCATGGCTTGCATGTAGTCGTTATGAATGAGCAGTGGCAGAAATGAGACTAGAGATGCCTTATCTGTCATTCAACAGAATGTGAGTTGTTTTCTGAAGGTAATGGGGACCATTGAAAGATTTATCTGGGGCTAGATGTGAAGGAGAATGTTGGAAAGGTTACTCTTACTGCACTGTAGAGAATAGATTGGAGGGATTTAAGACCAGAGGTGATATAAGTTAGGAAGCCCTTTTGGAACTCAAGGAATCAAAAGAAGAGAGCCTGGGCTGAGGAAGAAACTAAAGGGATGAATTCTGGAGTTACTAGAAGGTAGAAATGGTAAGTTGTCATTTGTATTTGGCAAATGGGAGAGAGACAAAATAACTCTCAGCCTGCTAACTTGAGAGGCCAATTGTGAGCAATAATGGAGGTAGGAGTAAGATCATATACCAAAAAGAATGATGAAGTCAGGTTTATAAATTGAGGAAGCCGTGCTATGTAAGAATGTAGTTGTTCATGAGTCAGTTGCATATATACAAAAGTTTAAGAGAAAAGGACTGCAAGGTTAGTTTAGATTTGGGAATTGGCAACATATGTTAAAACCTAAGAATGAAAAGGGAAGGAGAGCCAGAGAATGAATCTCTAGAATATATTGACATTAGCGATGAGCCAAGGAAGAGAAAAGCCTATGAAAAATAGGGAAGATTGGAAGATCCCAGGAGAGAGTGCTGTTTTAAATACTGAAAGAGAAGAATTTGTGTGTGTGTAAATGATAATTCACTATTTAGTGGGTTATGAATTTTATATAGTCAGTTAATAATGTTTTTTATAATGTTGAATGTGGAAAGAAACTCAGAATATTAATGTTGATTAATATTAAGTGAAAAAATCAGAATACAGTAAAATTACAGTTTTATAAAAGTAAATGTGTACATATCCATACATATGTATAGAAGAAAATTTTGTTTCTCAGATGGTAGAATTATGACTGATTCCTATTTTTTCATTTTATAGATTTTCTACAGTGAACATATATGATTTTTATGAGGGGAAAAATACTTATATAAATTAAGTAGATTTAGTTTAAACTAATTTCCAGTAGAAATCTTAATTGCAAAATTTGTATTGTGAACTAACGGTCATTGGTAACCTTAGAAAATTTTCAGTCATAGTGAGATCAGAAAACAGATTGTAATGGGTTAAAAAAATAAATGGCTAGCAGTAAATTGGAGGTGATAAACATAAAAAGTATGCTCTCAACAAGCTGATCAAAAGACATTAGGCAGAGAAGTGAGACTGAGGATTTTTTTTAATTGGGAAGAACATGAAGCATAGTTGTGTGCTGAAGGAAGAGAAAATGGTTAATTTGACCATCTGATACTTTTATTAAAGAATATTAATTTTTAATAAGATAAACTATGTTATAAGATGACTTAGTTTGTGATTGGGTATGATCATTTGTAGCATAGTAATAGGATGTGCCTGAATAAAAAGAGTTTAAGCTCAAATATTTTATATTGTGTTATTATTTTTTGTGTAAACAAACATGGAGAAATGATTGGCCCTTTGCAAAGAAAAAATTTGATTTGGGGTTTAGCTAACCTCCAAAACAGTTCTGAAAACCTGTTTACATGTGTGGCTAATGAAAACATAGCTGGTCTTGGTTTTGAATAATTATGTTTGGGGTTTAATTACTTCCTTCTGTTGTCACTGAATCTGTTGGTTAAATTGATACAAGAAAATGTCAGGGTTTGTTACCAGTTTATCAGCTAGGAACTATCAGTATAACCCAAAAGAAATAAAGTGGCACCTGGATATTCCTAAGTAAGATGCTGATGTAGCCTCAGTCATTCTTTAAACTTAGTACATTAAATGATGAACAGGGATTCCTGCAAAACCTGGCAGCTATGTATGGAGGCAGGCCCAGCTCTTCAAGAGGAGGGAAGCCAAGAAACAAAGAGGAAGAGGTATGCTTCCCGCATGTTCGCTACCTCCGTCACAGCCATTTTTGAGTTTATTGCCTTCCTTTCTTGCATGGTTTAAATTCTTAACAATTATTTGAAGATTTTGTAGGTGTATAGGGACCTGTTAATGAATTTTGACTGACATATCTATGTCATAATTTTGCCCCATAACTGCTATTCAGTATTCTGAGTTTAATTTTTTTCTTTTGATAAAACTAAAAATGTGTAATTATAATGTATTACTTTTCAGAAATAAGTTGATCTAAATTAAACACTCGAAAGCTAATATTACATTTCCATTAACCAGATTTCAAAACTTTTATTTCTTGTATTCGGATTAACACTTTGCTTTATTTTAATTTTTTTTTTAAAAAAAATATAGGTAATTTTTCTTTTAAATTAAAGTGTTATGTTTTTTTCCTTCTTGTAGGTTTATCTTGCAAGGCTGAGACAAATAAGATTGCAGAATTTCAATGAGCGCCAACAGATTAGAGCCAAACTTCGTGGTGAAAAGGCAGGTTAAAAATCAATTTTTAAAAAAGTAGTTGAATGACAATGTAAAAAGTAAAGAATAAAATGCTGTGCCACACACCCACCACCACCACACCACCATAAAAAAATAAGTGCTGTGCCACTAACAAAAAATAAAATCTCATGAAAACAGTGAAAGTCAAAGGCCAGAAACTATACTCGGGGATAAAGTAAACTTATTTATATGATTTAAAATTTGTAAGACCATTTTTTTCCCGAGGAAATCTATGAGTAAAATATAAGCAGTACCCATGGGCACGTAAAATGGTACATTTTCTGTCATTCTCTTTATAATCTTTTTTTCCCATTGTCCATAGGACTTGATAAGTGTAAAGTGTTTCCATTTAGCTGTGAGAGAAAATTAGTAACATTGAACAGTTTACCATTTTACATATTTAGATGTTAGTTTATTCATATTCTCTTCACAGAGCTCTGCTCTAAATTTGGGGTTCTGTCCTAAGTGGTTCGCTTATCTATTTTGCAGAAAGAAGTGGATAATTCTGAAGGACAAGAGGGAAGTGAAGAGGTTGACATGAGGCGTAAAAAAGTTGAAGCACTTAAGGTATAGACTAGAAATCGTTTTCTTAGAGAAAATTGAAGCTTGAGATAGAGAATCGTGTTCTTAAGTCTTTTATAGTTAAATTATCTTATTCTCTTGCTTTAATTTTTCTTTCCCATTTTTCTCTAACTCTTTTGGTTTCTGAAAAATACCCTTTCTCTCTTTATATCATATTATGGAGATCAGTTTGATGAAACCATTGCAAATGCATGAAACTATCACATTAGTAACCTTAAAAAGAAAAAAGATAACCTTAAAAATTAAAAACATAATTGTTCATTTTTGTGAAGATACATGAAGTTTGTATATAATAATCATAGTTTAAAATTTTTACATTTGTACTTCCATTAGAATGTATTCGCATTTATTTTCTTTCAACAAACATTTATGGAGCAGCTGCTGTGTGCTGAGCCCTGATTTAGGTGCTGGAGCCATGAAGTGAGCTAACGTTTTTATTCTGGAACACTGCATGTGCGTGAGCCTGCGCACGTGCGCACACACACACACTTCTTTTTTTGGATAGTAAGTAAATATCTTTAGAGACCCGAGAAAAAGAAACCTTACGCTCTTCTTCCTGATGACTAATTTTGTTGATTGTTTTTATTTTCAGGCCCAAGCAAGTGCACGTGCTTCTGTACTAAAAGAACAATTGGAACGAAAGAGAAAGGAAGCGTATGAGAGAGAAAAGAAAGTATGGGAGGAGCATGTAAGATTTAGCTTATACTCTTAATCCTGGTCTTGTTAATGTTCTTGTATCTCTTACTAGGTAGTATATCAGCATTATAATTTTGTGATTATTTTAAAAATTTTTTAATTCTCATTCATTCTCCCTCTCCCTTCTCTTCCCTGCTCTCCTTCTCTCTATTGCTCTGTCTCTTTCTCTTAATTTTAGGATGATCTATATAAAAGTTATTTGGGCGTTTGATTTGAGGTGAGAACCTAATTTGTTTTATTTGCTTATTATTTCCAAGTAGCTAATCAAAGTCCCAGCATCACTTAATGGCTATACTTCTTTTTGCCACTGATCTATAGTGCTACCTTTAAAATATATTAAATTTTTATATATACTAAAGAATGAACCTATAGCATATATGCATCAGACTTTCTCTTCCACTCCATTCTTTCTGTTTGTTCTGCCAGTACGATATTGCATTAATAATTATGGATTTAGAGTATATTTAATTTCTAATAATGTTCATCCCTCATTTTCCTTTTACATTTTTTAAGCTTAATTATTAGCTCTTTTTACCATATGCCTTTTAGGATTATTTTCGGTGTTTTTTTTAATCCTTTGGAATGTTTATCAATACTTACTTAAACCTACAAATTAGCTTAAGAACTGATAGGCTTATAAAGTCTTTATCCAAGAGCATGTTAAGTATCTACACTTACTCATTGTTTCTGTTATATCTCTATACAATTTTGATCATTTTTAATTCATACGAGTTATATTTCTTGTAAAGGTTAGTTCTTGATAGTTTATAATTCCATTTCTGCTTTTATAGGATTTTTTCTTGACAAAATATTGCTGATATTTGGAGAAGTTGTTGGTTTTTGCTTATCTCTTTTACAATGAGTTTACCTGTTCTACCAATTTTTAATAAAATTTTTATGGGTTTGTAGCGTGAGACTGTATCATTGACAGGTAGTCATGATATACATCATAACAATAATTCCTACAGTTTATTGTATGCCAGGCATATTATAACTATTGCACATGTTTTGCTTTGTTTAATCTTTACAGCTTTACACAGCAGATGTAGAAAGGGTAAAACAATTAGATGAGATGACATTTCCAGTAAGTGCGGAACACATACTTGAATGTAGATCTGCCCAGTGTCAAGGTCTTTATTTTTATGTACCATACCTTAACTTCCTCTGCTTTCTTTAAGTGGTGCCTTTTATTACTACTATATTTTATCACATTGTCCAGAACTTCTAGGAAATGTTAAATAAGAATAGCGATAATATTTTCTTCCTTTCTTTAATGGAAGTACTTTAGTCATGTCTCTGTTATGTATGGTAAAAGAGTAAGGAATATAGTTTTATCTCTAGATTTTACAGATTTTACTAGAAATATCTTTTGGAGTTTTATCAGATGTCTTGTTTATTTGTTAATGTGATTTTTTTTTTTTTAATCTACCCATTGATGTAATATACAGGGAAGTTCTCTTCCCAGAGTCCTAATATAAAGGAAACGTTTAGCTACATGAGAATGAGTGAAAGAAATCTCCAGAATTCAGACAACATATCTGTGGAAATCTTTTCTGAGGTTAGGTCACATACTTTGGTTTGAATATGATGAGTTCCTCCTTTATTGCATTTTACTTTTTTGTATGTGTTTCATTTCTGCCTTTGCCCTATTCTTTGGACCTGCCATATAGACCTATAAGATTTCTGGTAGACACACTCCCCATTTCTGTCTACCTCAGAATGTTCTTATCCTTAGTCTTGACATCCAATCTTATCCATTTAAATAGACACATCATGAGTTCAATTCGGAATCGTGTTCCTTTTTCCAAGTGTCACTGGACATTAACAGTTTCAGAGATCTCTCCAAGATATATTTATTTGACATCAAAGGATTTAAGAACATGAAAAAGAATTAGGATTCCACTTCTGCTGATGGCCACTATTTTAAAGCTGCTCCTCTGATGGTCTTTGTAACATGGAGTTTCCCTAAGCATCAGGAACAGAATTTCACAGGTGGTGGAGGAGGTAAAAGGAGAAGAGGACAGGGGAGTACCTTTAGAATCACTGTTAGGTTTTGTATTTCAATGAATGCATTTTACATATTATATCCAACATGATTCAGCTGTGAGCAGGTGTTTTACATTCTTACTGTATACTTTTATTACTGGGCAGTTCTGTACCTGCATAATAGCATTGTTCTGTTTCCTCAGATGACCAGTGGGAATGAAGGCTTCTCTATTACCAGAGGCTGCAATAGACCTCATTATACCCATCCAATATACTTTCAAGAACATTCATATACTTCTAGTACAGTTTAAGAAAAAACTCCCTTAAAAGTCTACTTTCTAAGCTATGTAAAACCAGTGTAAAACTTTTTTCTCTGTATATGTTTTCTCCTTTATAATGGTAGATATGTCTCAGTTCTAAAGTGCATACAAATGATAGGTTTTATGACAGTATTACTGATGATAATACTAGTTGCTAGTATGGTACAACTTTGTATTTCCTAACATTCCTTCAGAAATATTTTTATGGCGGCAGCATTAAACTGTGGTAGTGAGCCTTGTTTTTGAGGTCCAATAGGCCAGCAACTCATTTTCACTTGGGGAAATTATTTTATTGTGTGTTCTTTTGGTAAAACTGTCAAATAAGGTGTCCAGACTTATCGTCTAAAGTAGACCAATTGAATTCTCTCCCAGGGCTTGAAGCTTGAGCAGACTATCACACAAGATTTGAAGTTGGAATTTATTTAATACAGTAAGAAAATCTCATGAAAACCATGAATTAGTTTCTGCCACCTAGGTCCATAAAGCTACCCAGATTTTTAAGAGCGGTTTCTTTTGTTTTCGTGATCCTACTTGCTACTGTTCCGCCAGCTCCTCCTTCCTTCACTTCCTCCCTTTTATCAGAGTTAGTTTCTATTGCTTTCAACCAGTGAACCTTAACTGGTTCACTATGGAAAGTGTTCAGCATGGTACCTGATGAATAGTAACACAAATTAATTGGGAATTCTGTAGCTCATGATATTTCAGAATTATGTATACAATGTTTACTGGTATAGTAAAGAAAAAAGTGAGGCTGGAAACTCATAGAAAAAGAGATCCAATTTATGGTTACCAGAGGCCGAGGTTGGGAGAGGAGGAATAGGAATTGGATAAAGGTAGTCAAAAGGTACAAACTCCCAGCTATAAGATAAATAAGTACTAGAGATGTAATGTACAATGGGTTGCCTGTAGCAAACACTGCTATGTGATATAGCATATGAGAAAGTTGTTAAGAGAGTAAACCTTAAGAGAGTTCTTACTACAAGGAAAAAATTCTTTTTCCATTTCTTTTTATTGTATATAGATGAGATGAAGGATGTTAAACTAAACTTACTGTGATAATTATTTCACAATATATGTAAGTCAAGCCTTTAGATTGTATACTTAGAACTCATGCAGTGATATTTTCAATTATATCTCAGTAAAACTGATTCAGGGGATGAAGCTAGGAATCTGAATACTTGATTTTTACTCTCAGCTCTGCCACTTAATTTGCCTATTTGGAGAACTGGTTTAATATTTTCAGGCCTTTATTTCCTCATCTCCTAAATTAAAGGCTTGATCTCTAATGTTGCTCTGTCTAAATTACCTTGAAAAATACTCTTCATAATGTATGTACTTAAGTTCAGGTTAATCTACAGAAAATGAGTTAAAGTTATTTTACCAAGTAATTATTTCAACAAAATGTCTAATTTAGCATAACCTAAATGTAATATTTACTTAAACTATCTGAAATGTTTGTTAAAAGTTTGTATGTATGTTGTTGTATTTTTCCTTGGTAAGACCACATATCTCTCGCTGGATTCTCAAAAATATTTTTGATCTGACAAATGGTAAAAATTGCTGCCATAATTATTCTAATTCTTGGGCATGTATAACCCAATTTTATAAATTTTTTTCTGACATATCGAATGGTAAGAACTATAATACTAAAAAGGACTTTAATATGGAAAATAATTTTCATGTATGATGATAGATTTTTTCTCCCAAATAGTATAGTGTTGACTTGCTCAGCCAGCATATATATGCATATTGTAAATGAAACATATAAGAAAAATACTCAGTTTTTAACAAGAAAAGCAACATATTTAATTAAATTTCAATGAAAAATGGGATTAGAGAAATTCTTTCTTAGGTCAGAGAATATATTTTGAATATGATGAGTTCCCATTTAATTGCATTGAACTGTTTTGTGTTATTTCATTTCTATTTCTCTCTTCGTCCTGTTCTTTGCACCTGATATACAAGTTTGTAGGCTTCCTCCAGGGCAGAAACATTTTTCTTTCTGACCACCTTGTGCTGTTCTTACACTTAGACGTTCTTATAAATGCATTATACCAGAAAATTATTCATATACAAATATTTTTCTATTTTTGGTTCTTTAGAGACAGAGTTCTAAGAACTTCAGCATGAATTTGATCAAATTTGACCACTCTTTAGACTATATTAAATTACATGTGAATTTGCTCTCTATTAAAAATATGAAATCAGGCCATTTCACAATAGTTTTCTAACATTCATTAAATCCTTATTAATCACTCAGCATAGACAAAAGAAATAGTATTTGTATTTCATATGCTTCAAGAGTAGGTAACCTGATAAATTCGTGTGTTTATAAAACTGGCCTCTTTGGAGAAATTTTGAGTTTTGTCATTTAGTGGCAAAGATTGTTAATTTTCAGCAAATAGTATAACTGACAGAAAATAGAAGCAGTTTTACATGATAACTTCTATCTCAAGATCTGGTTAACGTTTAGTAATAATAGCTTTAACATTCAGGTTATATGGTGTTTACTCAGAAGGCCCAAGTTCTACTGTACTAATAGGTTAGTGATATGTATTCCTTGGCTTATAATAATATTACCATGTCTCAGTAGTTAACTGAATTACCTTTAAATTTTCAATAACTGACTTAGTTTTATTATCAATTGTAAGAATTAGTAGATGTTCTGGTGGTCTTTGTTCTTCCCTTTAGATTTTAAATGTCTGAGTTTTTTTGCTTTTTTCTTATTTCAGCTTCTTCTGATCTTGTAAGCTTAGTGGAGCCCCGAGAGCAATTACCATGTGTTCTGTTATAGAACACAAGCATTTCCAAAAGCTACGAACAGTCATTACTACAGCGATGCCAGTAACTTTGTCTTACACATTGGATCAGATATCTTAGATCATAAAATATATACCTGTGACTGTATACCAGTCTTTAGCCATATATAAGTCAGTCAAATTGATTTTTGTATAACATGGAGTGAGTTTTTAATAGTAATGTGTGAAATATTTTCTTCATTAAAGTAGCTTCTGTTGATTAAAAGATTAGCTTCTGTAAGTACAAAGTAGTGTGAACAGAATTTTGTCGAGATCATCCATATCTTAGTATAATAATCCCAACACTTTCCTAAATTCGATTATCTTTTGTTTCTTACTGTTTAACTTGTATCACTTTATCAATAAACAGATTTTTAGGTTTCTTTTAAGGTCGAGATTAATATAGAAATATCTCTATTACATATAATTTATATCTAAAGAATATAAGGTCAAGAGAAAGGATTTCAATCCCTTTATGTGACTTTTGTCATTCTTTAAGGACATAACCTGCTAAATATTCTCCAAATTGTTTAAAATTTTTCTTAGGCTATATATCTGCAATTTCAGAGAGTTGTGCCAGTTCTTTGTTTAAATTGTATAAGAATTATGTATGTATGTGATTAATCATTATAAAAGCATATAGATAAATGAAGTATTAGAGCAGTGGCCATATAGGTGACTTTTTTACTTTTATTAAAAGTTTCCTTAATATATCTATCATAGTCATCTTCCCAATAATTTTGGAAATAACTTTTGAGATAGTTTTTATAAGCATAAATGCAAATCAGATCATAGGTTGAGAAGGGAAGTTGGTGCTCTTCTTTAGTGAAATTGGTTAAGTTTATATGATCTCTCTTGTTTAATTGTTCGTACAGTTAAATTACTCTATATCATTTTTTTAAATCTTAGTGTTTTTTTTTTTTGTTTTATAATGTAAAGTATTTTCTTTTCAGTTTCTGCTGCTTACTGATGTCTGTGTCAATTCTTATACACTACAAAAACTTTAAATTTTGATTTTGCATAGATGAGCGGTTGTTGTTTTTATTTTGCTTTTTACAAGTTTCTTCATTTTGTCAGGTGCTAAAACCAGACTTTTAGTGTTTGAACCAAATGACCTTATTTAATGAAAGCTAAATAAATATTTGCTAAATTATAATAATTACTACTATTTGTTAGGTACAACAAATGCCTCACAGCTGTACACCTTACATAAATTATCATGTTTAATTCCTATAGCAAGGAGACAATGGGTACAGCATTCCTATTTTAGAAAAAGCTTGAAGTTTAGAGAGGATAAGAAACCATAAAAAATCATGAGACTAGTAAGGGGGACTTTTGGAATTTAAGTGTAGAACTATCCTACTTCAACTGTATTTTATGAACTCCTTAAACAGTAAGTGGCCATTCAAATTGGATACTTTATTAAGGTCGGTCTTACCATCTCCCATCTTGGCTTTTTACACAGTTCTTTCTCTAGTTTTTATTTTGTTTGTTTTCCCCAGATTATTTAGCACACATCTACTTTTATTTCTCTGTAACATACTGATTGATTTTTATGTTCTCCTTTCTCTTCTACATTGTAATCCTTTGAGAAGAAGCTTTGTCATTCATTTTGTTTTGTTTTTCTTATACTTTTTTGGTTTAATATTAATTATTGCCATTAGTTCTAGTCTATAATATACTGAGTTTTTTCCCCTGACTTTACTGAAATATAATTGTTAAATAACATTGTGTAAGTATAAGATACATAGCATGATTTGATTGTGTATATATTGTGAAATGATTACCACAATAACATCTGTCACCTCACATAGTTACCATGTATCATTCATTTTAGATCTCCAGGATCTAGCACTGTGCTTGGCACTTAATGTATCTTTAAATATGTTGATTAATTTTAATCAGATATTGTATATTTGTCTTTTCACAAAAATCATGTTAGATTTATTCATTGAAATAGCAGAAATCATTTTTAAGTGAATTAGTATAATACAATTAATAAACATGATATGTGGTAAGGAAGATATTACTAATTTAAATAATAATGGCATAGTTTTATGTCCAAATTAATTTGTTTTCTTCAAAATAACCATCGAGGGAAATAACATATTTCTTCTAAAAATGTGGCTATTTATTCAGATATAATTGGAGCTTGTTTTTATTTCCTCAAGTTATGGGACCTATTTTGAATATACTCTATGGTAGTAAGACAATCATAAAGTTTCAGAATATTTCTACATAATCTTTCAAGGAGATAATACTCAGTTGTGTGAGCTGTAAAATTTTTAAAAAGTCATTTATAATATATTTTAAACATCAGTGTACTTTCTCCACAGCACTGAACTATGGGATTAAAGATGAGATGGTATCTGATCTTTTGTTTTTTTAATAAAGACTGCTTTTTAGAGCAGTTTTAGGTTCATAGCAAAATTGAGAGGAAGGTACAGAGATTTCCCATACACCCCTTTCCCCCACAGAGGGGTAGCTTCCTCCATTATGAACATCCCCCACCAGAGTGGTACATTTGTTACAGTTGATGAACCTACCTTGATACATCATCACCCAAAGTCCATAGCTTACAGTATCGTTTAAACTTGGTGGTGTACATTCTGTGGGTTTGAACAAATATATAATGACATTTGTTCATCATTATAGTATCTTACAGAGTATTTTCACTACCGTAAAAATCTCCTGTGCTTTGCCTATTCGTTCTTTCCACCAACCCCACTCCCCTGGTAGCCCCTGGCTCCACTGATCTTTTATTGTTTCCACAGTTTTGCCTTTTACAGAATATCATATGATTGAAATCATATAGAATGTAGCCTTTTCAGGTTGTGTTCTTTCAATGAGTAAAAGGCACTTAAGTTTCCTGCATGTCTTTGCATGACTTGGTAGCTCTTTTTTTTTTTTTTTTTTTGGAGCACTGAATGTCCATGTATGTACCAGTAGGTAAATGGGTTGTTTGTTTTCTTATTGTTGAGTTTTAAGAGTTCTTTGTATATTTCGGTTAACAATCCTTTGTGTGTTTATGTATTTTGCAAATAATTTTTCCCAGTCTGTGGCTTGCCTTCTCATTCTCTCAATAGTGCCTTTGACAGAACAAAAGTTTTTAATTTTAATGAAATCTATTTTATATATTCTCTCTTTAACAGATCATGTCTTTGGTGTTCTACTTAAAAAGTCCAAGGTCATTTGGATTTTTTTCTATATTATCTTCTAGGATTTTAGGTCTGTGATAGATTTGGGGTTAATTTTGTGAAGTGTGTAGGGTCTGTGTCTAGATACATTTTTTTCTTGTTTTTGCTTGTGGATGTCCAGTTCCAGCACCATTTATTGTAAAGACTATCTTTTCTCTATTAAATTGCCCATGCTCCTTTGTTAAAGAGTAGTTGACTATATTTGTGTCGTCCGTTTCTGAGTTCTATTCTGTTCCATTGATCGAGGTGTTTGTTCTTTCACCAGTACCACACTGTCTTGATACTGTAGCTTTATAGTAAGGCTTGAAGTCAGGTAGTGTCATTCTTTGAACTTTGTTCTTCTCCTTCAATACTGTGTTAATATGTCCATCTTCTTTTGAACAACATCTATTGATGTAAAAGGAAGTCCAGAAGACCAAATTTATGCTTACTAGATGATAAATAAAGATTGCATTCGATATGTATACTCACCAGAAATTCTTATTTACCGGTTCGAAGAAAAGTTAGAAGTAGGGCAAAGACTTGTCATGTTACTATGATTGTACCTGTAAATGCCATTTCCTTATATTTATTAAAGCTTCAGAATCTTAATTTACGTAATTTAGAGTCTAAATGGCAAGATAAAATGAACACGCATGTGACTATAACAAATGTATTCTCAGTGATATAAATTTTATTAACTTTATATATCAGTTCTTCTATTCTCATTTATGTTGGCATTTTTATAATGAGAGCTCTTATGTGGTTGATAATAATGTGAGCTCATATGTTGTGTGGTTGATGTTCAGACTTTAAGAAGGTTGTACTAAACTTACAGAAATTGCAAAAGCATTTTTCTGAAGTGTAAGATTAAAAAATGTGTTTTTCTTCCCACCAAATGTTGTAGTGGATTAAAACTAAAGTGAGAGAACTAGTATTTAATCTTTAGGAAAGTTTGGTTTTTATCACCATTTTATGAAACATTGTTAATGCAGTGGAAAAGAGTTATTTAGTATTACATGACACATGATTATTTTTACATATGAAGCTGGAGATATTTCTCTTTATCCACTTATATTTTAGTATCTAGCACATTGCCTTGCACTATGACAGTTGAAGAATTAAAGAAAATGACTTGCGGATAGAGTGCATAAACAAACAGTGATTTTAAAAGTACCTTTTAATCTCTTCATGCAAATATACATTTCTCAATGGGTGTTTAAATTCTTTATTACAGTTGGTGGCTAAAGGAGTAAAGAATTCTGATATGTCTCCTTCAGGACAGCATGAAGCAGGTGGCTCTCCATCAAAGCAACAGATGAGATCTGTTATTTCTGTCACCTCAGCTTTGAAAGAAGTGGGTATGGTAAGTTTCCTAAAATTTAGAACGCTTCAAAGTTAAATGATTATTAAACAGATTAAATATAATGAAATTATATTAATGTCTAATGTTTTTTTTTTTTTCCTAGGAAAAAAAATTACTTTTTAAGATTTTTGTGTATGTTTACTCTGAATATTGGAGCCTTGCTGATCTTAAGTTGTATATTTAAGACCACTTGGTACATAAAAATTATTGAAATGATTCTCTCTTTAACTTTAAACTAATATTGAACAAATAAAAAAATATATAGAAATATACTAAAAATCACACAAAGACATTTATATATTCCATCTTTCACAGTCAGCAAAAATGCACTTTTTAAGAAATAATGTTTTTTTGGTACTTAAAGTAATTACATCTACGAATAAAGTCCAAGACATGTTTACATTTATTTTAATTTTGGGGGGCATAACAAATGTTAGTGGACTCAGTATAATCGCACGTAATTCATCAATTATTTCTTTTACCTTCTATTTTTAAATCTTTGTTATGCCAAATGGATAGCAACACATAGTAATGTGGGCAAGTAAATAGTTTAAACTCTGAAGTATGTGTCGGGTATCCATCTAAAATGTGAAAACTTTGCTTTAGGATTAAGAGAAATGGGCTCATGATGTGGAACTTCAGGCTAGAATTCAACAGAAAGAAGGGAAAAAGTCTACGGAATCATATAATATAACACATAACATGATTTTCTCCTTTCCTGGTAATTAATGTCAGTACCTTTTAATTATTGAGTTTCATTAAGTTTTTGCAGACAACCCTGATGTTATTGGTATAACAATTTTTTTACAGCCTTTTTGTTTATTTTGAAAATAAGACTTAGTAGGAAAATACAAGTTTCTTGCTCACTCTCAAGAACTTCATATAGGAAAATATGGTTCTTCTAGTAAGCTTAGTCTCTTTTACTTTTTGAAAATGACTTTCCATGTGCTACGTTGTTCACTTCAGCTTTCAATACCACTGCGTGATTCCCCTTCTGGTACCCAGTCTCACATCTCAAAAAGCTGTTCATCTCTCTGATTGTAGTGACTGCTAATTCCTGACTACTTTACTGGGTAAAATGCTCTTTGTCTCATTTCATGAATTACTTTAAAACCAACCATTATACTCTTTTGTATTTTTCTCAAATAGTACAAAATTGAGATAATCCATGTAACTAAATGATTTTTCTTTATGTGTTTTTTTGACAGGTAGTGCTTATTTAAAATTGAGAATTGCTCTTCCATAGTCTGAGTCTTCCAGTTCTCTTGCTTTCATAACTTTCATAACTACTAATTTATTTTCATATATTTAAAAATTCTAGGTGGTCTAAGATTGCTATGATTTTGCTAATCAGGAAACAAAATTTATATTATTAGTACATGGGACTTCAAATTCATTATTGTTACTTTCTTTGCTTAGAGAGAAAAGCCAATTCTCAATTATGTTTAATAGTATGGCTTAATAAGAATACATATTGTTCATGAAACAAAAGACAGCTTCAAAATAACACAGCCTATATTGAATTACTTTATTCATTAAAAAAAATCAGATGCTACAGAGGAAGACTATATAGTTATATACATGATTGGTAATTTAAAAATATGACAAATAATCGAGAATTGGCCCTTCTACTGTATATTAAGCCTTTTACTTGATTATATTTAACTGTTTCTCACTCCAGATAATGAAGGAAGCGGTGTTGACATTTACAGGAATGAAATAATACACAAGGAGCAATTTAAAGAAAAATAAACATTAGCAAAAATATCACAAATTTTAAGGTAGACTTTTAAAATAACACTATTTCTTACTTTGTAACTATCTGTGTTTAAAGGACAGTTTAACTGGTACCCAGGAACCCACAGAAGAAATGCAAAAGACTAACAGTGCTATTTCGGTAGGTGCAATTTTCATTTTTTTTTTTTTATAATTTTACTTAATCATCATATGCATATTAAAGTGTAATGTTTTAACTGTTTCAGAGTAAGCGAGAAATACTACGTAGATTAAATCAAAATCTTAAAGCTCAAGAAGATGGAAAAGGGAAGCAGTGTCACTCTGATACCTGTGAGGTAATTGTTCATGAAGATGCCAAAGGACATGAAAAAGAAAAGTCAGTTTCATCTGATCGCAAGAAATGGGAGGCGGGAGGTCAGCTCGTGATTCCTCTGGATGAGTCTGCGTGGGATGCATCCTTCTCTGCAACTGACAGTGGGTATAAAAGTGTTCATATCCTATTTTGGCCTAACGCACACGTAAACTTGTATGGGCACTCTGAAAGAAAGAACACTTAGGGGGATTAAAAGAAGCTGGAAGGATTTCATATATGTGTGAAAAACGGGAAAAACTATTCATTCTTAAAAATAGCTAGGATTTTTATTACAAAACTGAAGTGTGAGAGAGGGAACTAATGATACATACATAAGTTGTATTTATTACTTTAACCTTCTCTAATCTGTTATCAGGAATAATTCTTGATGAGAACCACAGTAGTAAACTTTGACTAAATCTCAGGAAGCTTCCATGGGCATTTAGCAGGGATATTGAGAAGATCTCACTTAATGTTTCATTTATTTAGCAACAATTACTGAGTGCCTACTATTTTCTTGCATTTTCCTAGGCATTAGAAATACAACGATGAATGAGCAAAAACATTTGTACTTACAGTCTAAAGAGGCAGGTCTGACCATCAACTAACTAACTAGTTTTAATTTTTTTTTAATAATTTTTTCGATGGGCTATTTTTGTAGAATTCCTTCTTGCATTGGAGAAAAGCCCAAGGATTCCATAGCATTTATTTGTTTACTTATTTAGTAGTTCTTTATTGTGTCCCAATATATGCCACATATTCCTAAGCAGTGAGGATATAATAATTGTTAAGATATAGTCTCTCACCTTAAGGTACTGAGGATTTAGTGGAAAGGGAGGCAAGTAAAGAGGCCATTAATTATAGTTGATAAATAATATGCTAGGGATAATAATAGCTACTGTAAGAATATGTATCAAGGCATAAATCAGTCTTGAAAGAGTCAAGTAAATGATTTCTGGAAAAAGTGATGTGCTGAGGGATAAGAAGTCATCTAAACCAAAAGCCAAGCAGAGTGTTTTAAGCAGAGAATTGCTAGAACCCAAATGTGGAAGAGCAGGCAAAGCAAAGAGAACTGGATATAATTTAGCATGGACAACTAAAGTTCAGAATTCTAAACAAAGAATGGTAAGCAAGAAGCCTTAGAAAAGTAAGCAGGGCAAGATCATGAAGGATGTTATACATTAGCTCTGTCAAACAGTATGAACATACTCTGAGTGCACAGAGGAGTCTTAAAACAGTGTACCCACTTCTGAGTTTCTGGCATGTTGAATTCTTTTTTTTTAAATTAATTCATTTTTTATAAGTAATTTGTTAATGAAATCCAGTAAGTTTCAGCTGTACATTTTAATAGTAAGACATATATGTATATTTATGTTATGTGTTCACCTCCCATAGTTAGATTTATTTCTGTCACCACATATTTCTGACTGGGCAATACTGGAGGGGGAAAATGGCAACTCACCACTGGTTTCATAGTACTTTGAATTTTTGTCATCTTCTCAAATTTGGCTGTTCCTGTTTGCTTCTCAGAGTTCTCAAGTAGTTGCTTCATGCATTTTGTTCAATGGGAGCTTTATTCAATGGGAGACATGGGTTGATGTGTGCTCACTCCATCTTCCTAGGAATTGAAACTGTTAATTATCATTAAAGAGATGCTAAGAAAAATAATCTTTTTGCATTTTCCATGTAGTTACCATTTCTGGTGTTCTTCATTTCTTTGTTTAGATTCACATATCCGTGTAATATCATTTTCTTTCTGAATAAAAGACTTCTTTTAACATTTCTTGCAATGCCGGTGATAGATTCTTTGAACTTTTGTATAATGAAAACTATTTCACCATAATTATTAAAAGATATTTTCTCCAAGTTCTAGGTTGGCAATTTTGTCTTTCAGTGGTTTCAAGATGTTACTCTATTGCCTTCTTACTTGCATTGTTTCTGGCAAGAAATATTATCCTTATCTTTGTTCCTCTCTACATAACACACAGTTTTCCTCTACTTTTATGATTTGTTTTTATCATCGCTTTTGAGCAATTTTTGAAGTGCTTTGTTGTAGTTTTCTTCATTTTTCTTTTCCTTGGGCTTTGTCGAGCATCTTGGATCTGCGGGTTTATAGTTTTCATCAAATTAGAAATTTCTTTGCTAATATTTCTTCAAATATTTTTTCTATGCCTTGTCCCCTTTCTCTCCTTCAGGGACTGTAATTTCATATACATTGAACAGATCGAAGTTGTCCTGTAACTCTAATTTTCTTTTATTTTTTAGATTCTATTTTATTCTGTGTGTTTCTATTGCTCTAGCTTCAAATTCACTTATTTTTTTTTCTGCATTGCCAAATCTATTAATCCCATCCGATCTATATTTCATCTAGATATTGGAGTTTCATCTCTAGAAGTTTGATCTGGACATATATATGTATGTATATATTCATATTCACAAACATATATATATACATATATATATACACACACACCATATCTCTATTTAACTTTTGATTGTATAGTTATGAAAACTTTGTTAATGTCCTTGCCAGAGCACTATTTCACTGAATACTCAGGGCTTCACTCTGCAAATCTCTGGAATTCTCTGGAATTCTTTCTACTTGCCTTGGTCTCCAAGAATCCTAGCTTTAACTCTTGAACTTGGAGAGTTTACTGGACTCTTCTCCTTCTGAGCTGCTGCCTGGAAACTAACTAGACAGCAGGCTGGGACAATCATAGGGATCATCTTGTTTGTTTCTTTCCTATCAGGGATCCATGTTCATCATGACCTCTTATCTAGTGTCTTGAAACTGTCATTTTATATACTTTATTGAATTGTTTGTGGGTTATTTAGGTACTAGCATAACTCTGGTTACCTTATGACATCTTATTCATAATTAGGAAGTCCTTGAGAGCAGTTTTTAGAAGCTCTTATACTAATCTAGACAAAAATTGCTGTGATGACCTTAACTAAGTTACTGAAAAGTAATAAAGAAAAGAGGACATATTTAAGATATACTATGGGACAGACTTATAAGGGCTTTTCGTAAAACTCTCGTCAGAGTTTGTCAAAGGAAGAACTTTGAGAAGAAAATAAGGAACAATCAGAGTTAGGATAGTTGAGTGTGGTGTGGATTTAAAAGGAAGGCGAGAGTACTTTAGGAAGAGAAATGACAAGTTGAAGGCTAAAAAATTAACACTAGTTTTGTCCAGAAAGGGACATTGCGTCCTTGATAAAAGCAATTTCATTAGAGTGCTAGGGGCAGGTGCAGAATTCAGGAATTAAGAAGTGAATGGAAAGTGAAGAGTTAAAAAAAGGGTTTAGAACCTTGTAAGGAAGCTAAGCTTTAAAGGGGAAGAGAGATGTAGGATGTTACTTGGTAGTGATGTAGAGTCAGTTTAGCCTTATAAAAAAGAGACTTGAAAATATTTTATACTAATTAGAAGGACACAGTATATTATGTCACTCTATCATTTAAATAAAAATCCAAAGTCTCTTTCATGGTCTCTGAGGTTCTTCAGTGGTTTTCACTTGCGTATCAACACTATTTATTTCTTTCCAATTACTCACTTCTCACTTCTTGAAACATGCCAAGTGCTTTCTTTTTCATAATGCTCTTCCTCTTCTGTCTTTTCTAAGTTCTTTACATGGCTCCTTTTTTCTTTTCTGTCCCTATTCTTTAACTTTTACCTCATTTTTGAAGTCCTCTTTCTGGCAGAACTCTTGAGTATCAATTCTTTACAACTCCAGATCTTCCGCTTTCATTCTCCCTGAAACTACTTCAGTCAAGCTTTTATTCCCCACTACTTCATGAAGACTGTTCTTTTCAGGGTTAACAAAGACCTTCATGTTGGTAAATTTAAAGGCTAGTTAGTTTAGCTATCCATATTTTATGTATCCATAGCAATTTTATCCACACTCACTACCCCCTTTTTCTTGAAAGTCTTTCTTCACTTTTCCGCACTGTTAGAAGTAAACCTATTCTATTATCATTTTTAAGGAGCTAATCATCTGCTGTAATTATTTTCTTCATTTAAGTATCTTTTGTCTATGTATTCTATGATATAATCTTTTTAAATAAGCTCATTTGACTTGTACTCCTTGTATGTTTCATATCAGGTAACACTGATATTATTCATATAAAGTGGTGATTAAACAGGTAAATATGAGACAAACACAACTGATGTTGTGAGATCTTTTAGTTGTGGAACTGGAGATAATTTAGAGCCAGTGTAACAGGGATAGAAGCAAAGGTAGAGAGATGTATGGAAGTTTTATAGAAGATGAAAAAATCTTTGCCATATTTTCTTTAAAAATAGGAAGAAAGGTCATATGCAGAACAAAAAAACACAAGAATTGAGTAATCTTTTTTCCCCAATTTTATCGAGATATAATTGGCATATATTACTGTATAAGCTTAAGGTGTATAACATAATGGTTTGACTTACATATATTTTAAAATGATTACTGTAATAATTTTTGTTAGTATCCATCTTCTCATATAGATACAATAAAAAGGAAAAAATTTTTTTCCTGTGATGAAAAATTTTAGCATTTACTCTAATTTCTTATATATCATACAGCCTGTTAACTATAATAATGATACTGTACATTACATCTCTAGGACTTATTTATGCTTGTGTCTTTGACTAACTTTCTCCAGATCCCCTTCCCTCGTCCTCTGCTTTTGGTAACCATGAATCTGATCTTTTTTTCTTTGAGTTTTGTTTTTAAGATTTCGTATGTAAGTGAAATCATATAATCTTTGTCTTTCTCTGACTTATTTTACTTAGAATAATGCCCTCATGGTCCATCCACATTGTTTCATATGGCAGGATATCCTTTTTATGGCTGAATAATATTCCTTTTATATATGTACCACAATATCTTTATTCATTTATCCATAAATGGACACTTAGGTTGGTTTTATATCGTGGCTATTATAAATAATGCTGCTGTGAACATGGTAACATAGATATCTTTTCTATATCTTGTCTTCATTTCCCTTGCGTATATTCCCAGAAGTAGAATTACTGGATTATATGGTGGTTCCATTTTAACTTTTTGAAGAATCCCCATACTGTTTCTCATCGTGCCTGTAACAGTTTATCATACCATCAGCAGTGTACAAGGTTCCCTGTTCTCCACATCCTCACCGGCATTTGTTCTCTCTTCTCTTTTTGATGATTGCCATTCTAACAGGTATAAAGTGATATCTCATTGTGGTTTTGATTTGCAATTCCCTAATAATTAGTGGTGTTGAATACCTTTTTTTTTGTTCCTGTTGACCATCTGTATATCTTTGGACAGAGTATCTATTCAGGTTCTTTGCCTGTTTTTTAATTAGATTATTTGTCTTTTTGTCATTGAGTTGTATGAGTTCTTTATACATTTTGTGCATTAACCCCTCACCAAATATATGGTTTGCAAATAATTTGTTCGGTTTTGTAGATTGTTTTCCATTTTGTTGATTGTTAGGAATTAGGTAATTTTGAGTGATCATATAGAACTGTATGAGACAAATACATGAGGATCTATCAGATATCTTATTACCTTATTAAAAGCACTTTCATATGGAAAGTTAACATGAGACTGAGAATACTGTTAAACAAGTAATATTTTAGCTCATGAATTCAAAAATCATGTTTATTAGGTAGGCAGTATTCATGTGATTAAAAATATTACATAGTATAAACAGTGTATAGTTGAAGTTTCTCTCTTACTTTAACACTTAAACCATTTCCTTTTCTGTTACCAGGTAACCACTGATGTTAGTTTGTTTATCCTTCTCGAATTCATTTACGTTGTGTGTGTAATATGTGTGTGTATGTACATAAATAAAGATATGTGTTATTACTCCCTTTATTTTACATTATTTATTATATTTTACATTATTATTCATTTGTTTTACTTATATCTTCTAGGTCTTTTCATCTCACTCCATTAAAAAATTCCCTTGTTCTTTTTTATAGTTGTGTAGTATTCCTTCATGTGATTGATTATACATGATTTACATTTCCCAATAGTATTATGAAAAATTTCAAACATGGCAAAATTGAAATAATTTCACAATGAACACTGTATGCCCTCCATTCATATTCTACCATTAACATTTTACTGTGCTGGTTTGATCACATATCTATTGATCCTTCTGTCTGTCAGTCTATTTATTTTTTAATGCAGTTAAAGTTCATTGCAGACATCGGTACACTTCGCATTAAATACTTTGCAGCATACATATCTTTAAACAGAGTTCAATACTTGTTTAGAAGTTTAAGTACAGAAATCTAAAATGTACATTTGCTGAGTTTTAACCAATGCCTGTACCTACATACTCTAAATCCCTATCAAGATATTAGACCATTACCATCACCCCCAAAAAGTTTCATGCCTCTTCCTGTCATTCTCTGTTTCTGGACTCTTGGAGGCAGCTTTTTCTGAATTTTTTCTTAGATTAAGTTTCTCTGTCCAGATTATTGTTTAAACAGACTCTAACATTTCATATTCTCTTATGTCTACCTTCTTCAGCTCAGCATATGTTTTCTGAGATTCATGTGTTTTGTGGTTATCAATAGTTTGTTCCTTTAAAAAATACTTAAAATTTACTTTGTTGATATTAATAGTCACTTCTACCTATTTTGCTTAGTGTTAGTCTGGTATATCTTTCTCTTTTTTTCCCCCTTGTTAATCTATTTGTATCTTTACATTTAGTTAGGTTTCTTATAGGCAGCATAGTGTTGAGTTTGCTTTTCTAATCTGCTCTTATAACTTCAACTTGGTATGTTTAGACCATTTGCATTTAATATGATTATTAATATGGTTTTATTTAAATATGTCATTTAGCTATTTGTTCTATTGTTTCTTTTGCCCTCCTGTTTTGCTTTCTTTTGGATTATTTTTTATGATTCCATTTTATCTCTTATTGACTTTTTAACTAGCTCTTTGTTCTGTTACATACATCTTTAACTTATTACAATCTGTCATATTGTGATTTATTGCTTTCCACATAAGTGTAAGAATCTTATGACCATATACTTAGATTTGTTCCCTCTCAGTTATGTGCTTTTTTAAAAAAAAATTATGGTATAAATTCTACAATAAAGAGTTTTAAATAATAAACAGTCTTTTTTATCTACCCATGTAGTTACTGTTTCCAGTGGTCTTCATTCTTTTGTGTAAATCAGACTTCCATTTGGTATTATTTATCTTCTCTCTAAAGGATTTCTTTAACATTGCTTATAATACAATCCTGCTGGCAATGAATTCTTTCAGCTTTGTTTGTTTGTTCGTTCATTCATAAAAGTGTTTATTTGCCTTTCTTTTACAGAGGAATTTTTTTCTGGGTGTAAAATTCTAAACTGTCAATTTTTTCTTTTAGTATTTAATGATGTTACTCCAGTGTCTTCTACTTTACATTTCTTGTGATGAGAGTCTCCTGTCATTCTTATTCTTTATTCCTCTGTATATAATGTGTCTTATTTCTTCTCTATGCTCTTTAGATTTTTCCTGTAGGCCTTGGTTTTAGGAAATTTGATAATGATGTAACTTTGTGTCATTTTCTTCATGTTTATTATGCTTGGGTTTTGTGGAGCTCCTTGGATTTGTAAGTATAGAGTTTTTATTAAATTTGGAAAATCGTTTGCCTTTATTTTTTCCAGCTTTTTTCCGTTGGCCCTTCTAGAAGTTCAATATAGATCTTATTAATGTTTTCCTTATCTCTAATTATCATTATTAATCTGTCTGTAGCTTGTTGAACATATAAAATTCAGTTATAATGGCAATTATAAATGTCCCTATCTACTAAGTACATTCTCTCTGTCATTTTGGGGTTGGTTTTGATTGGTTGATTTTTTTTCTCTTTATTGTAAGTCGAATTCTCCTGCTTCTATACATGCTTGGTAACTTTGTTTAGAGGCCAAATGGTGAATTTTATTTTGATGAGTGCTGTATATTTTCGTGTTTCTATAAATATTTTTGAACTTTGTTCTCAGACATAGTTCACTTATAAAATAGCCTAACCCTTTTAAGTCTTGCTTTTAAGCTATGTTAGGTGGAACCAAAACAATGTATACTCTTTGGCTAAATTTTCCCACTTTACTGAGTCAAAAACCTTTTGAGTAATCTACTTGATGCCTAGTGAATTATAAGACTTTCTTTTCTGGCTCTGGGAATAGGGACTATTTCTGATCCTGTGTAAATTCCCAATATTGCTTTCTCTGTTCCTTTTGGGTATTGTTTGTTTGTTTGGTTGTTTGTTTATTTGGGGACTACAGAAATTTCCTCATACATGTGCTGATCAGTATTCAGCGTACGACTGTAAGGGGCTCTTTGCAGTTCTCCCGAATCCTCTCTTTGAGTAGTTTCTACTCTAAAGTACTCTGTCCTGCCAGCACTAGCCACTTTTGCATACCTAGATTTTCAATTCTGTCACCTCTGCTCAGAGACCAGTTCCATCTGGTTTTCCCTCCCTGCATCGAAGGAGATGAAGTCTACATATTTTCATATGGACATTCAGTTTTATAGTTCTTTTTGTTAAAGAGACAAGAGAGTCTCCCTTGCCCCCCATTAGATTGTTTTGGCAGCTTTCACAGACACCAAGTAGCTGTAAATTATAGGTCTATTTCTGGGTTCCTTCCTCTTTTTAACCATCCTTTAAAAAACTAGTTCACTACTGATAATCATTTTGTTTGTATGAACTGAATATTACCTGCTAAATTGCAGTTACTTACTTTCATGGAACTGGTACACAAAAATTTGTATCAGTATTTGGTTACCACTGAAAGGTTATATGACTTATACCCCATAATATTTGAAGTGATAGCCTATCTATTATTGCTCGGTACTTATGTGCTAAATGTATTAGTAACACACATTCTAAAGATTCATACTTTAATAGATAATTTTCTAATTTTTGCTTTCCTAAATTTTATTCTAAAAGTTTACCCAAAATTATTACTATCAAAAGAGTCAGTTGCCTACTTAAGATATGGAAGATAAAATAAAACAAAATTTCTTAAAAATACTTTTGATGCAATCAAGAGATATACTAAACACGAGATGTATGAGGCTGCTGGCAGTGTAATGTGGCATACTGTTTTATAGCAAACTTTTTTTTAATAAGTAGAAATAGTATACTCTAAAATGACAATAAAAAGTATAGTGTAGTAAAAAAAATGCTTTTCTCTACTTTTAATTCACAAGTGCATTTACCTTGGGATTTGTTTTCTCTACATTTAAATTTATAGAAAAATATTAATTTATGGTTTATCTTTTTTTTGTACTCCCCCAAATTATTGCTCAATTATCTTAAGTTTCTTTTTTTCTTTTTCTCAAATAAAAATTTTATAGAAACATAATTTATATTTTTTCTATTTTTATATTCCCTAAAACTAGAGTTTAATTCCAAGTTTTTAGAAAGGCAGTTATATATTTTTATTACTAGTATTAGTTGCTTCTGTTCTATTTTTTATTATTCACTCCCTGAAAGTCTTTTTTAAAGACTCATCATCATCATACGCTTTTGCAACAAAACCTTTTTTTTCTCATGAAGCACTCAGTTGGATAGAAGACCTTGAATCTGCCTTATAATGTAGTATTGTTGTTATGTCATTGAAAATTATATTTTGTATTTTTTTCTTATAGCCCATACAGTAGGAGATGTTATTAAATTAGATTCTGGAGGATCTCCAAGAAGAGTCTGGGGGAAAAGCCCTACAGATTCTGTTCTAAAAATACTTGGAGAAGCTGAACTACAACTTCAAACAGAACAATTGGGAAACACAACCATTAGAAGTGGTAAGGAAAAACTAGTTTTTCTATACTAGAAGTACTATTATATTAAAAATTAAATTGTATTTTTAAGAAATGTCTATTTTAAGGGACTTAGTTATAATAATTTTCCAGCAATATGGCAAATGGTTTTATTTTCTGAGAAATTGTCTCAAATGGTAGTCTTGAGTTTTGATCTGATATAACCTACATGGAATCTAAGAATAAAAGGAAAAGGAAATTTATGTGGGGGAACTGGAAAAGTAGAACAGTCAGAACAGTGTTTTACATGAAGAAGGATATAAGAGCATTGCATTGAGATGAATGGTGTATGTTTTAATGTGGATTCAATAATTAGATTGATTAAAAGACTAAAAGATTTCTGTAGTTAGGCATCACAGACATCATCCCAGAACTGAGGAGGACGAGTTCTTGTGAGGAAAACATTTATGACCCATGAGTGTTGTGGGTCTTGGTATTACAGCTATGCATAAAGAAGAGTGTCTATGTATAAAACAGATATTTTCAGATTTAAGAGCTTATTCAAATGAAGAAGAAGTTGAATATAGTATTTTCTGCCTTGTGTCTAGGCATAAATATGTATATATGTCATTTTTGCACACATTCTCTCTCTCTCCTTGAAGCTTAGAGTGAAACTCATATCCAAAACTCACAGAAAAATAACGTAGTGGATGAGGCTGTTCACATTGTATATAAAGGAATTAGAGAGTTGCTGATAATTAGCCAGTGAAATGGACCTATATGCATGTTACTAAAGTGACAAATGTAGGTTGTTGTTTCCTCATATGGGTGAATTACCCTACCCATTAATCATTGCTGCATTTAAAAACAATTTGAATAAAGAAATATGTATTTATTTGAAAAAAGGGCAAGTACACAAAGCATGATATTTGTAATTAATCTGTTCACACTCTTATGTCTGGAAAATTGTGCAACTGTATGTCATATACTAATAAACAAAAGTAACTTAATATTCTTATATCTCAATTTGAGCCTGTTCTCAGCATGCCCCAGGTTTTATTCAGAAAAAAAAAAAAAATGCCTCTAGGCTAAAATGTTTTCAACAATAATGATAAAAATTTAAGGTTATTTTATAGTCTAAAAGTCCTACATATGTTTATTCCATTAGAACTATGACTTTAAAAATATCAGATTCTGATTTTTCTTACATAAAATTTTTATTGCTTAAATATATGTCATTGGTGTATGATAATACTTAAGCAATGTAAAAGCAGAGCTTTCCTTCTCCATAGATTTGGGAGTGAAAAGTAATTTATTTTATGATTTGTCTTTTTTTTTAATTCAGTTTGCCAACTGCTTATTGAATACTCATCTGTTATGTGTTCTGTTATCTGTTAGGTGGTAAAACTGCAAAGAGTTAAAGATCATCCTTGCTCTCAGAAGAAAGATAAATGAAAATAAATAAGTGATAATATTGCATGAAAAGAGCAAGAATGAAAGTATGCACAAAGTTAAAAGGCCGTACAGAGATGTTTAAGTAGTTTATTTTGGAGTTAAATATTTTCCAGAGTTGTCACTTGCACTCTTTTTAATTTTTTTTCCTAATTCCATGTTCTTAGAAGAATATACTCTGTGCTGGGATTTTAAGACAAAGTCACAGTTTTTAACATCAAGGATATCACATGTGGCAAAGTCTGTGTTAGAAGTGTGTGTGAAATGCTGTGGAGCCACAGTTGAGGAGGCTTTGTGTTATCAGTGCTGTAGTTTCATTAATGACAATGTGGCCCTTTTGGGTCAGGATAAACTGCACAGAGCAAGTGGTTTTGAGCTTGCCAAAGATAAAAGAGCTCATCTGGTAGAAAAGGGAGAGAATGAAATTCGAAGCAATATGCAGTTCTACATATGCAAATACACAAAGGTTACTTAATGTGTATGTGGGAACAGCTACATGTTGTGAAAAAAGAATGGAAATTGGTTCCACTTCTGGTTCCATAACATGCCCAGAAACCATGGACAAGTTCCTCTGATGGACATTCAGTTTCTCCATTTGTAGAATGGAAACACTATTATCAAGGATTGTTTAGTGGATTAAATGACAAACATAATGGACCTGTGATATTCTTTAGTCTTCCAATCCTTACATCAGTATCTTTTTTGTCATTTTATGTGACCTCTAGGGATTTTGTAGATAACTGAGGTAAGTTCTGAGGTAAATCTGTTCTTCCTGGCATCATTTAAAAGTGTGGAGTGTTTCTGAGCAATTAGAAGTAACTAGCAATTACTAGAAACAAACAAAAACAATTAGTTAATAATTTATAAAATACCATTTCACCAAAAGGAAAAAAGAAAGTAAACCTAAACCATATGTTAAACACTCTAGAAATTATTTTGTGTAATTAAAATGAAATTTGGTAGTATATACCTTAATCATTTATTAATTTCTAATGCATAATAGCTTAACTAATAATTAATTACCTGCTGTAAGAATACAATTTTTGTACTTTGCTCTAAATTCTGTTATAGGTGAAATTCAAGTCACTTTAAAAACAGCATGATTTCTCATTTTTATTATTTCAGATATTTCTTCTGAAGGAGAGAAGTACAAACCCTTAATCGCTGGAGAAGAAAAAGTAAAATGTGTTTCACTTGAAATGAACCCATCAGTTACTCTTGATTCTTCTGCCGAGACAAACAGTCCAAAGTTGAGTGAGGGATCTCCACAGATGTCATTGAAACCAGAAGGAAATTTAGAAGGTATGTTTTAGTGGGTTAAAATTGGCCGTATTTAATTTAGTAATACTTTAATTTTTTCTTTATAAACAAATCATCAATGTTTCGGTGATTCATCTCAAATTAGGTTCATTATTTTTATGCTTTTAGTAACTGGTCTTTTTTTTTTTTAATTGTCATGCAACTAATCACCCCGAAACTTAGTGTTACAATAACAGTCATTTTATTATATCGCATGATGCTGCGTGTCAGGAATTGAGTCAAGGCTTGACTAATGTGATTTTTAAAAATCTGTGTGCTTTTGTCTCTGGGATAGGTTGGTGGGATTCAGCTGGCTGCCAGGCTGGTCTGATGGGTCCAACATGGCTTAAATAGCTGAGCGAAACCTGGGCACCTCTCCCTCTTCATGTAGTCTGCAGGCCTTTCTATACACGCTTTCCAGCAAGTAGTCCGATTTCTTATATGGTGGCCCAGGGTTCACAGATACCTAGGTAAAAGCTGATTGTACTCTTAAAAGCCAGTCTCAGAATTGGCACAGTATCACTTCTGTCATACTTCATTGGTCAAAGCATAGGCAGCTTTGATTCACAGGGAAGAAAAACAGACTCCAACTTTCAGAGTGTTTAAAATCTGTAGCCATCTGAATTCTGCCATAGTCTGCCATTTAACCAAAAATCATTTTCATTCCTCCCACATGAAAAATACCACTTCTAAAAGCCTCATCTTATTATGACATTGGCTCAAAGTCTAAAGATGTTATCAAAGTCAGGCCCATGTAGAGATGAGTTTCCTTGGGTACAGTTCTTTGAGTATAGTTTCTCTCAATCTGAAGACCTAAAAGTAAAAAAGTTACTTGCCTTTCATATACCTAACATATAATGGTGAAACAGGAATAGAGACTCCTTTTCAAAAACAAGGAAAATGAGAAATAAATAGCAGTCATTGGTTCATAGAAATTCTGAAGTGTAGCCAGGAGTAGCATTGTCTGCTTGCTTCTCTTGCATCAAGAGCTGGTGTCTTCAAGGGCTATGCTCTTCTGAACTGAGTCTTTTTCTGATGGTACTTCTGCAAGTAGAATTTTCTTAATAATTTTGTGGATTTTTTAAGAATGTATTAATATTCACTACATTTGACAAAACCACTCTGTTTTGTTTTATTTGGAGCCTGGCTTTTCTCTACCTTGTTAGTTGCTTATGAAGATGCTGTGAAACAATGCACTTGAGATTCATAGAAATCCTTTTGTCCATCAAAGAGAGTCTGTCAGACATGCCTTTAAATCTCCCTGTGCCATCATAGAATGTCTGTGGCCACGCCCTTGATTCATGTTTCTCCTAAGACCACATTTTACTGCTCTAACTTTCATGTGTGTCTTGAGGCCATGTCTTTTCTTTTGAAGCTTTTGTTGACTAGAAGGAATTACCTTGGACTTTATTTTCTAAATTCTCCTTATAAACTAAACAGTTTTTCCTTCAATTAATCTCTCGCTCTCTTCTGGTATCAGTGGCCCCTAGAAGATGCTAGCTGGCACTTTCAACATCCTTCTTAGCTCCCTAGCTAGATCACTAGATCTATTAAGTACATTTTTTATAGTCTTTTTTTTCACAGGTACTGACTTTCTGTGAGTACATAACAAGTATCACCTTTTCTCCAGTCTCCAATAACTTTTTTTCCACTGGCCAGTCTCACCTAAACTCTCCTTGAAGCCCTTTCAACTTTTGCCTGCTATCCAGTTCTAAAACCAGTTTACAGGCTTTTGTTATGTCAGCACCCTGTTTTCAGGTATGAAATTCAGCTTCTGTTATCTTTGATGCAAAACAACTTACTCCCATAAATTGGTGCCTTAAAATAACTATTTTATTTTATCTACACTTTTTTGGGTTAGGAATTGGAAAGATTCTTCTCTTCTATGTGGCATCATCTGGTGTCACTCGTTGGTATTCAGCTCTCTACTGACCTTACCCGGAGGATGCGAGATGATGTCTCTCCCATGTATGATATCTTCATTGGGCTCAGCTGGGTCTGTTCAGCTGGATTCCTTTCCTTCATTTCAGTGTCATGGCCTCGCCATGTGGTCTTTCCAGGATAGTAAAACTTTTTTCATGTTGGCTTTGGCTTCCAGATTCCAAGGTGGAAGCTGCCAGTTCCTTTAAAGGCTAGATCTGGAACCGGCATAGCAATATTTCAACTGTACCCAGTCGATCAAGGCAATCACAATGCTGGCCCATATTTAAGGGGACAGATGAAAGGAATGTCAGAGATCTTGCTATATGTGTGATCATCTTTAATTCACCACAGTAGCTTTAGTCTTATTCATTAGAATCATAGTAGGTATTGTGAGCCGTTTCTTAAAAAACAAAACAAAAACAAAAACAAAAACCCTGTTTGGCATATAATAGAAGCTTGATAGCCTAGTGCAGGAGTCAGCAAACTCTTTCTACGAAGAGCTATATGGTAAATATTTTGACTTTGTAGAAAATAAAGTCACAAATATAGTTTGGAGAAAGTCTCATATTGATATGGCTAATGTCTACAGAACAAATACTCATTAAAAAATAAATAAAAAAGGATTTTCCCCCAAGTGCTTACCTTGTATGAGTGACCAAAAATATTATATGAATAAAAGATAAAAACTTTGTATAATATCAGTTATCTTCTAAATAGGACAGCTAATTGGAAACTTAAAATATGGAAGGAAAAGTTATCTGGATATTAGGAAAAAAGAGGGGGTGATGATAGCTTAAACAAGATAGTATTGATCTCTGAATTGGAGAGGAAAAAGAAAAGTTTTACAAATGAAGAAAAGCTCTTCTCATCACTGTTTACTTTCAGAAAATATCAACCAGGTAAAAAATGAGCCACTGCTAGAATAGAGGTGGTACCCTGGCTATTAATTAGTTGATGGTCTAGGGAAATAGATTTTGTGTGCTTCAATGATGTTATCAATATCATTGTAAAAGTCTGGGTATAGGATTCTTTTTTCATTTTGCGTTGAAAGATAGATTTTGATGATTGAGCTTTCCTGTAAGTTACTAATCAGTGATATTACAGTCTTTTCTCTCATAATTATAACCACAGATACTGTTATTCCCAAAACTAATTTTTATACCTTCTTAAATGCAATTTACATATTATTGAAATATTAAGGAAAATTTTATATACTAATGAATAGTTAACACAATAACAAGGTTAAGGATCTAAAGATAAAACATTTAATTTTTTTTGTTATAATTAATATATTAGCCTAAAACCAGGTAACGGTAATTTATAAAAAATGTATTCAGTTTTCTATAAATGAATTTTGCTTTGAGACATGTTTTTGTTATGTGTTTGCCTTTCAGAACGTGATAACTTGGAAACAGAAGTTTTACAAGACTCAAGTGGAGCAAAAAAAGGTGGTAGCTTGCCTTGCATGGTTATGGATGTGTGGATTAATGAGATAAAAGAAACAAAAGAAACGGAGTACGTTACCACTTTTTCCTTACATGTCAAAACCTGGGTCCCTTTTTGTAATACCTTTTTAATAAATACTGTAATAAATTAATATTGTACTATATCCTATTACTGTAATATCTTATGAAATAATTTTTAAGTAGATATTACATTCATATGGTTCAGAAATCAAGAACTATAACAAGACATACAGAAAAAGTCTTTCCTACTTTTGTCCCCATTCAACAAATTCCTACTTTCTTCTCCTTCCAGATATTTTTAATATGTACACAAGCAAAAGCAAATATACTGTTCACCTTCCTTTTAAATAAAGTCATTAGTATAATGTGCACCATATTTCCCACCATTTTACTTTTAGTCAGTAATTTTGGAATTCTTTTATATTAATACAAAGAGAACTTTTTTATAGCTACTTAGTAGTCCATTAGATGGATATACCTTTTTATTAAGGTCATTTTGCATGTATATAAGGATATATAGGATAGATACATGGAAGTATAATGACTGGGTCAATTGCATTTTCATAAATTGTAATTGTAAATCATTTATTGTTCTCCCCTGGGGTTATACTGATTTATGCTTTCAGAAAGAATATATGAAATCTCCTATTTTCCCCACAGTCTTGTCAAACTTATTTTCAAAGTTTTGATTTTTGCCAATCTGATAGGTAAAAAAATACTATCTCTTTGTAGGGTCTTAGTTTATCTCTTATTATTGGTAAAATTTAACACATCTTTTTAAATTTAAGTTTTCTATTTCCTTTTTTGTGAGTTCTCTGTTTATATGGAAATATGTCCAAAATGTTGAATAATTAATGAAACAAAATTAAATAAAAAAGCATTTTCATATATTAGAATAACACTATGGTAATTCTATGTAGAAATTACTATATATATACTAAGGTACATATATATGTATGTAAATTTAAAGAAAAAATATGGTCAGATGTGTACCAAACTGATGATGTCAAAGGCAACTGGGATTTGGAAGGTTAGGGGACTCCTAAAAGAAACAGTAGTTTTTTTAATTGAAGTAAAATTTATATAACATAAAATTTATCATTTTAACTATGTTAAAGTGTACTTTGCTTTCTTAATAATGTATCCTGACTATTAATTCCATATAAGTTCATATAGATTTTTATTTTTTAAACAGCTTCCTGATATTTTATAGTATTACAATGTCATAATTGTTTTATAGCCTCTGCTATTAAGGGGCATTTTGATTGCTTAAAGTAGTTATTCTCAAACATTAGCAAGCAGTAGAATTACTTTGGGATTCATTGAAGTAAATTGCTTGTCCTTGTCCCCCAAAGTTTCTGATTAATGGGCTAGAGTGGGGCTTGAGAACTTGCTTTCTAACAAGTTTCTGTGTGTCGCTGATGTCTAGGGGCCAATCTTTGGGAACCACTGTTGTAAGAAATAGTGAGTCTGGTTGTTGTGAATGATTATGATCGTTGAAGATCTGAACGGGGTAAAAAATACATTGTGCTTATGAAAGAAAGTGTGTGTGTGTGTGTGTGTGCGTGTGTGTGTGTGTGTGTGTGTGTAAGAAAAATATTTGAGAGTGCTTTTATTTCTATTAAACTATGTATTGTTGTTTTACTGCTTTATCTATCTGGCAGATTGGATGATAGGATTACTAGTCAGCAAAATGAAGATTCTGAAGATGGATTTCTGAGAAATCTGGAACAACTTAGTGAAGTTCACATAGGTAAGCATTATCATATTGGTCTAATTACCTTCTAGAAGTGTGTTAACACTAACCTGTTTAACTTGGACAATATATTAACAGAGAGCATTCCTAATCAGTTGCCTCAATCAATTGAAAAATGTCATAGGCATAGAGCACTGAACTCTGCATCTTCAGCCTGGATTGTTCGGCAATGTGCACAATAAAACTTTTAGGTCAGTTCTTTAAATGTTTGAAATGAGAAGAATCACTTGCCAAAGCTAAACTAATGTACTAAGGACATTAAATAAGTTGCCCTCTAGTATTAATTAAAATATAAGACATATACTCTTTTCTATCTAACCTATAAGGAACCAAGATAAACTGAAACTAAAATGATATCCGAATAGTATTTTTCACAGCTCCTTGCATTTGTGTGTATATTTTACAACTACCAATGTAATTGGACATATATAATAAATTATATCTGCTTTCTGAAAATAAAACAGTATATTCTGTTAGAGATTATTTATAAAATAATGTAATTATATACAGCAGGTCCTCTAATAACGTCATTTTGTTCAACATCATAAGAACTTAGTCTTGTTTATGAAAATTAGCCTATTGTGAAGTTGGTTTTGTTATAATGTTACAATAAAGTAACAGAACCTATTGACATTAAGTGAGGACTTTATAAAATTTATTTTGTGTTTCTGAGAGATATGTAATTTTTTGCTAAAATTTGTGTTAAATGCTGTGCTTTTACAATATAACTTAGAACTTTCTTCCAGTACTATATAGACTTATATAATTTTTGCTTTGTGTCACAGAACCTGAAATAGATGATTCTCAGCACTCTAATAAATGTGAAACAGACAAATCTGTACAACCGGAACCATTTTTCCATAAAGTGGTTCATTCCAAACACTTGAATGTAGTCTCTCAAATTCAGTCAATTCTGTGTTCACCAGAAGAAGCCTTGATACTTCGATCTCACTCTGATTCACCACCAAAAATTAAAAACAAGAATTCCTTGCTGATTGGACTTTCAACTGGTCTTTTTGATGCAAATAACCCAAAGGCAAGTATACTCCTCTCATAGAAAATGTTATCCATTTGATAACATTTTTACTGCTTTTCTTTGATAAACCCCAAAATATTGAGTTTTAAACCCTTAAAAATACAAATGTAACACAAACACATCAAAACCATTTTTAAAAAAACAACAAAAAAATCCTCCATTTTCTCTTCTGAGGTACTGAGAACAATTAGGACAAAGACTGTTCCTTTGGCTCCCTGTTCTGGAAATTTTTTTTTGGAATTTTTTTATAAGCCTTCTTTTATTGAACAAACAACCCCTCTTACACTCTCATATGCTATCTCCCTTTCGCAGTACCCAGCTAAGCTTAAGCAATACATCTTAAATGGATAGAAATACTGTATTGCCTAATTTGTAGAAAGACTAATATGTATTTTCTGGTAAAAGTTTTTCAAACCTCTTTTTTCACTTGCTATTTTAAAAGTATGTAACCAATTTTTTTTATTAAGAAGTTAGAACATTATCTCTATAGAAAATTTAAAAATACAAATAAAGAAATCACATATCATGCGTTATATTACTTTTCATATATGTGATTTTTACACATATATAATTTTTTACCAAAATAGGATGTATACATACTGTTACCTGTTTTTCTGTGTAGTATGTATTATAGAATTACTACAAATAATATTACTACAAAAATAGTATTTTGTCATATTTTCAAATATTCTGTCACATCATCTTTAATGACCACAAATTGTTTATTCTGCTATATTATATTTATTAAATTATATTTTTCTATTGTTGGGACTTTAGATTTCAGTTTTTCATATGGTTATTAACTATATCTCTATATTTGTACATATTCACAATTATTTCCATAAAACAAATTTCTGTAAGTGAAATTCAAAAAGTTACCTATTGCCTAATTTCCCTTCAAGAAACAGTGTATAGTTCCATTAATAGTATGTGAGAGGCCTAAATAGCACCAGCTATTATCATTTACTTAAAAATTGTATATTTAATGAATGAGTAATGGTGTTAATTTTTTTTAAATTTCTATTTCTGTATTTACCACTGTGGTAGGACTTTTTTTTATATATTTGTCTGTATATGAATGAATTGCCTGAATTCTTTTTCCTCGGCTATTTTTTAAATATGTCATTTTGATTTTCAATTTAATTTTCCAATTAAATAAGTTTTTATTGTGTGGAATATTTCTTATGTTTATCTTTAATGTAGACATTGCTAAATTCTCTAACTTATCTAAGAGTAGTTACACTTTCAAAGATATAAACTTGGTGTATTCTTCGTGGGACAGACAAGGACTGTCATATAATTCATGTACTTTCTTATGTAGTAAAGGTGTACAGCTGTTTTTAGCCCAGAGATTTTAAAAAACTTGTTGTTTCTAAAATTAATACTCATTGCATAATAAATCTGATTATTCGATTTTGTTTCATGACCTTAGTTTCATCTTATTAGTTCTATGAAAGCACTTAACTTTGGAGGTAAGCACAGCAAAGCAGATTTCATGTAAAGCGAAGGGCAAGAAAAAATACTAGAAAATCAAAGCAATTGGTGACCATTTCCGGCAAGGACAGAAAACCATACTGCCTATTCCATAAATCTCTGAAATATGAATGTTTATCACTGGGCCAAAATAATAAATAATCATTGTTTAGAATGGTGACCTTGAATTGTGAACAAAAGGTAAAAGTTATTTGTAAGCATTCATATAATCAATCTCGTTATGAAAAATGGAATAATTTAACCTCTTACAAAGATTTTTGTTAAAAGTTTTTTTGAAAATAATGTGAAGTTATACTGCTTGTGTTATTTTTTTCAATTAAAGGAAATCCATCTTAACTTTTGTCATTCTAACATGTATCATCAACTTCTTTCTTTGTGGGGAATCATTTCCTCAACATACATGTTCTAGTAAGCCCCATCATAAGTAGCAAACTTCCCTTGAGCACATGTTCTTCTCTAGCTACCACCCTATTTCTCTGATCCCTTTTACAAACAAACATCTTGAATATGTCTCCACTTTTTTTCACTTCCACTTTTGCAGTCTCCACTTTTATTCACTTCCCAGTACATTCCAATATGGTTTTCAGCCTACTCCTTGACTAAAATTGCTCTTGTCAAAATCATCGATTACCGGTATGTTATCGGATTGCCTATACCTTTTTCTCTCACCTTTCTTGACTTTCCTTGTTTCAACAGAATTGATATATACCTTTTAAAATCATTGTATCTGTTGGCTTCCTTTATGTCATAATTTCATAGTTTTCCTCTGCACTCATTAGTCAGTCACTCTTCAGTTTTCTAGTTGGCAGCTGCTAATACTAACAAATCTCCTTAAAAGAATGCGTATTCTTCTCTCATTGGGTGAAGTGCTCTATAAATGTCAAGAAATAAATCAAATTGGTTGATAGTGTTGTTCAAGTCTATCTTTACTGGTTTTTTTTAGTCTACTTTAACAGTTGCTGAGAAAAGAAGAATGAAAATTTTAACCATACTTGTATATTTATTTCTACTTTGAATTGTGTCAAATTTTGTTTTATGTATTTTGAAGTTCTGATATTGAGTGTATAAAATTTAATATTGTTTTGTGTTCCAGATAAATGGATACATTTATTGTTATGAAGGTTCCTCTTTAATAATGTTACTCAAGTCCTCTATATCCTTACTGATTTTTTTTTTATCAATTGCTGAGGAATTTCCAGTCAGTTGAATGTAAATTAATAATCTTTATGTCTTCTAGATGAATTAACCTCTCTATAATTATGAAATGATTCATTTTTTCCTGTTCAGGAATCTATATAGCCGTTCTAGCCTTTTTATGCTTAACGTTTATATAGTATGTATTTTTACATCCTTTACTTTCAAACTTATTATAATTTTGATACATTGAGGTAAACTTATTATTTTCCTATTTGTTTTCTGTTTGTCTCATCACTTTTGTATTTTACTTTTATTCTCTTCTTTTGGGTTGAATACTTTTAGTATTTATATTTTATCTCTACTATTTGCTTACAATGTAGACTTTAGAAAAATATTTAGCAGTCATTCTCAGTTTTCAAGGTCCATCTTTGGCTTATCACAGTCTCTCTTCAAATATTATACCAATTTACATATAAAAACCTTACAACAGTATACTTCGATTTCCACTCTCCTGCCTAGCCTATGTGATAATTGTTGTCATATACTTCTGCATATGTTATAAAGTTCACAAAACATTTTTATTGTTTTTGCTTTAAACATTCAGTTATCTTTTACAGAGTAAAAATTGAGAAAGTCTTTTGTATTTACATATTTACCATTCCTGATATTCTTCTTTTGTATAGAATCAAGCTTCTATCTATCTTGTATTATTTTTCTTTCATTTTGAGAACTTCTTCCTTTATCACTTCATGTGCAGCCCTGTTGGTAATTTTTTCAGCTTTTATTTATTTAAAAACATTTTTATTTCATTTTCATTTTGAAGGGATATTTCCATCAGATCTAGAATTATATTGTCTTCTGGTTTGCATTGTTTCTAACAAGAAACACTGTGAATGCAGTAGCAACTTTCAGAATATATTTATAATAATTTGATAAAATTGAGAGTATCACGCAGATAAAGATCACTGAACATAAATTTGTAGTAGGTTAAAATAAAGTAGTCTAAAGATGTGATCTTCTCATGATCTGACTTACATAAGAACAGAATGCAGGTTGCCAGATGAAAAAAGCTACTTGCCCTCCCCCTTAGATCGTCCTCACTTTAGGGGATAATGAATAATGAATGAGTGGAGAGGGACTGTATGTGTTCCACTGATACTTTTCTCATTTCGGGAGTGGAGTGAAAAACTGATCTCTTTGAATTTTTATTTTTGTTATGGCAAATGCAAGGTGGGGGAAAATATTAATGTACAGTTCACAAATAACATGTGTCTTAAATGTCTTTTTTTGATTTGCTAAAATGTAAGTTCTCAGGTAATGTCCATAATGTTTGCCTTTGGTAAATGTTCATAATTTTAAATTAATGTTTTAAATTTATTTTTTAACCCAGTTTGTGGGTTAAAGTGAGCAGATTTTTGTAGAAGCTATTTTGAAGACACAGTGTTATGGTTTAATTGCAGTAAGCAGAGGTTAAACAAATGTGCTCATCATAAACTGTTTTGTAGTCTGACCAGAGTATTACTAGTTCATAATTTTGTATGACAAATACTACAAATGAAAAGTGAGTTGACAGTTTTTCCAAGTAGCATTTCATGTGAATTTCTGTTAGTGCAAATAGTAATTTATTCACTATCTTATGTGACTCTTCATTTTTGAGAAAAAAAAAAAAAAGAACCAACAACAAAAAACCTAAAGGAAGCATATATTTTTTAAAAACTTTTTAAGGTTTCCTGAAACATTGCTCTCCTGTTTGAATTATAATGGCATCTAATATGCTAGCTGTGTAAAATCATACTACAAAGAATCTAGAAAAAAATCTGACTATAAATGAAGTAAGATTTCAGGCAACATGTTATGGATAAGCAGCTATTTTCAGGAAGATTTCTTTTTATGAATGTTAAAGCTATAGAATATTTTTTATATAAAATTTTTCCAACTGAAGATGAATATCCTATTGAAAACTTTAACAGTCTGTCAAAAAAACTGTAAACATAAAAGGTTTTTAATGTAGTACAAATAGCTATTGTATTGATAGGTTTGTGAACCCATTCCAAGAGTGATCTTGTCAAATTGCATACCACATGAAATTTCTGTGTCATTTTGTGTTATGTTATGAAAGTTATTTTAATTAGCGAAAGAAATAAATTAACATTGAGGTGATTTTCTGGGACTAAAATTTATCTCAGCCTAAAATATACTGCATCTTTTTGTGTAGCCCACTTGTATTTAGGTTTGTAATGCATATATGCTATTTATTTTTATTGATTAATGTATCTGGAAAAGCCATTACTGGGCACATATTTTGCATACTGCTGGTTAATGATACACATGGTTCAAACCATTAAAATAATAAACAAGTCAAAAATAAATTGTGCTGACAGTGGGAGATTCAGGAAAAAAAAAACTTTTAGTACCATTATTAAGTATTTTAACAACCAAAATATCTTTACCTTGTAGTTCGTAATCATTTTTTGCCCTCTTGAGTGCTATAATATGTAAATTCTATTCAAATAATGGAGATCTATCTTTTTTACACTCAATAACAGATTGTACCAATAAAATTGGCCAAGTGTATAAATTTTCATTAATATGCTAAACATTGTGTTTTCTTCACAGTCTCCCATCTGGTATGTGGTTTTTATCAGGGCCTTAGGAGTCATGTTTCAAATCTCATAGATTCCTTTAGTGCTAACTCAACCCCGAGACTTATGTAATAGATACTTATTTCATAGCCCTGTCTATCCATCACATTCTAATTGTTGAAATGTTGGTGAACACAAACTATTCCTATTATCCCTGGTCTAATCCAGCACAAATTCACATTTTAAACACCTCAGCTGTACATTCTTGTTTTGTCTCAGCTCAATTTGCTGAGTTCCTTCTCCCACTGCTACTAAAAATGATTTGCGGTATGAACATGAAAGTGCTGGCCTTAGCCTTCCATAGTGGGGAAGACTCCACTCATAGTCCCTCGCTCAAAGAAGCAATAAATATTAGGCACTTTTTTTTTTTTTTTGGCACTAATTTGAGGCCCCTTAATTAACCAATGTTGGTTAGCCAGCAACTCGCAGTGGTAAAGTGATACAAAGGGACACCAATTATGTGTGGTGGTACCTAGCCAGACTTCAGACTAACTCACTCCAGGATTTGGGCAAAACTGTATGGGGAGGATTGGTCTTAGGAAAATGAAAGACAGTAGAGATAACCATGAAAGAGGGACAATATGGGCCATGAGTGAGGAGTGATTAGAAGTTTCAAGTACTACCTGATTCTTGACACATTTCCAGTTCCATTTCATGTGCCTACTCCAAACACCTCTCCCTACCTTTTAAAGGGGACTTTTTGTTGAAACCTGTATGTTGAAACCCAAGTATAACTCATTTAGTTTCATGCTGAAATTCAAGAGAATTAGATTTTCACTTTGGACAAGTCAGCCCTGAAGCTTCCAGCTTTAAATATATACAAAATTATTATTTTCTAATTTTTTGTTTGTATTTTTTAATTATTTTACTCTTAATAAGAATTGTTGACTTTGTTTTAGATGCTGAGGACATGTTCACTTCCAGATCTCTCAAAGCTGTTCAGAACACTGATAGATGTTCCTACTGTAGAAGATGTACGTCAAGACAATCTTGAAATAGACGAAATTGAAGATGAGCGCATTAAAGAAGGACCTTCTGATTCTGAAGACATGTGAGCATGATATCATTAATAGATAGTAACATTAACAGGATTTCTGAATTTATGTATGTCCTAGAGATGGTAATTTACCTAGATAGTTTTTAAAAAATGATTTGTAGCTAACTTTTTACTACTCCTTTACCCTTTTCCAACATTCTTAAAGTAGTCATACAAATTTTGATATGTATATCTGCCTCTTAATTTCACTCAAAGAATATAAGAAAATGGTTTCTATTGGTGCCCTCTATCTTATTAACCACTTTGTGCCCAGCACAATGATTTGCACATGGCAGGTCTTAATAAATATTACATGAATAAATATTAACACCACCACATAATACAAGAATTGCAATGGAAATTTGTGAAATTCTATTCTACAATTCCCCGGGAAGATGATCCGAAAGATCCACCTACATCTGTCTCCTGCCACGAATGATTTCAGAACCATGGCACTGGGGAGTTCGCAGCTAGAATGAGTTGTTTGGTTTGCATGTATATGTATGTGCTTACCTGTGAGTTCTACGTGTAACTTAATTGCTTTCACAAAATTCTTTTATGATTCATGGGGAACATGAAATCTAGGAGAATAATTTAACCATCACTTCTGAGAGAGGTGGGACATGATTGCCCTTTAAACAGTAATTCTATTTCACCTTCTTTGATGCCAGTGAACCTTCTCAGCTTCTCAGATAAATGTTACAAACGTTTTAGGGAAATAAAACCAAAGTACCCTGGAATAAAGTGTTTCAGAAGGTACAGTGTGTTCAAGTCACTAGGAAAATACATTATTACAAAATTTTAGGATTTGTATGATTTTTTTTTAACTTTATTTTCCTCTTTTTACCTCTGCCATTCAATAGAAAGAACTTGTGTTTTGCTTTAATTGAAAGCATTCTATCAGTCTCACAATTTTTCTCCTATAATATTTGAGCCAGGGCTACTACATCTGGTACATTTTATTTTGTCTTTGTTTTTCTTAAACCTTGCCTCTTCTTCTTAAATTTCTAACCAAACTTTTAAAGGTTGCCTTTTCTTCTCATTTTTCATAGAGTTCTATAGAATTTTGCTGGTGCCCTCAAAATTTGCAGGAAAAGTTACCTTTTTAGACTTGTTTTCAACTGCTTGGCTATGGTCATTAAGCACTAAACTTTATGTTTTTATTAAGCCTGTTGGAGAATACAACATTTCAGCACCTTTATGGTTGACAAAGTGCTAGTATCAGTTTTTTCTTCAGAGGTTTTTAAAGTCATGAGTTGTTATCTGAGAGAACTACAGCTTATTTGTGGCTTGTATTCTTTTCATTACAAGTTGAGAGTATTTTATTTAAAAATTTAAATTAGAAGTCTTTAATATTTTTAAAATTTGAAAATTATTTTTAAAGTTCCTTATATCTATATAGGGAAATTTCACTTGATGTTTCTTTGGGGAAAAATAAAACTTTTTTTAATGCAAACTTTACTCAGGGTTGTATAATAAGAAAGTTTACTAAAAAGTGAATTTGGGACCAGGTTTTAAAGCACCCGAGACAAATTTTTGAGTGTTCATTTCCTAAAAGATCTTAATCTTATATTTTTCGTACAATGATAGACTTAGCGACCCTGCTTATTTTACTGCCATCTGTGGAGGACATTAATTCCTCTGGGCTTGCTACTAGAAGATTTCATCAACAGGTTATAATATTTAGTCATTGTAGTAATGGTACGTAGCGGCTGTGCCTGGTACGTTAATCTTATAATTAAGTTAGATGCTACTCATAAGATGATCCAAAAAATTAGTCTCTCTTTCTCATTATAATGAAATGTTTTGCTTTTCTATAGCTGCTACAAAGTCAAAATGTAGGAGTTTGTACATATAAGTACAACATAAAGGTAGTTCTACATTAAAACATTATTTTCTTTTTCTGTTAATGGAAATTTTATTCAACGTCACACAATATCGTTTATATTTTAGTTGTTCAGTGGATATTTGTGTATTCAATTAGAGTGTATACTTTAAGAAAGGCCTTAATCAGCTCTCATGTTTGGTTTAGCAAATTTTTACATTTACTTGCCATGTTAGGAGAAAGAAGCAAGTTAAGAGAGATAACATTGATGAGTACATTTCTTGGATATTGTAGAAGTGGTCAGAAGACCTAGATTTCAATTCTGTATTTGTCATTTATTTACTGTGTGGCTTTGAGTCATTTAAACACTTTGATTCACAGTTTCCATGTCTCTAAAGTGAGTTTCGTCTGAATAAAATCTAAATAATAGGATAAAACTGCTTAATGAACTAAAGTACTATGTAAATGTATAATATTATTTGCATAAATTAGTTCATTTCAGCATCTATAATCCCATGAAAGTAAAATTAATATCCTGAGCAATGCCTTGGAAACAAGATTCCCCAGTGAAGATTATTATGGCTAATGTATTCTAATTACACAGTAAAATCCACCTATTATATACTTTAGAAATATTTTCAAGAACAAGCCTCTAAAAGTAAGATTTCTGGTGACCATTTTATTCACTAGCTCATCTTGTTAACCTGAACATGTAATTCCCTAAGTGTTTTCATTTCTGAGAGTTTAAAAGGCCCAGTGAGAATTTATATGGAAAGCTTTTTATGTAGTGTACTATTATTTTAGATCCACACCAAGATTTTGCTGAACTTTCCAAGTTACATAAAAGGAAAGCATTTGAATATTAAATATTTATTTTGGAAAGCAAGTGAAAAACCTCTTTAGTCTGGCCTCTGAAAATATTGACGTTTTCTTTCAAAATTTAAGCAACTAATAATATTTATAGTTACATAATTCTCTTTGGCAAATTAGGACCATTTTAGACAAGTTTTCTTCTGGCTTATGTATTCCAGAGTAAATGTCATGTACCTTATTTATCAACTGTGTTAATCTTCATTTTCTATGTTAAAAACTAGGTTTTTTTCCGATTTCTTTTTATCTACTATTAGTACTTTTAAGAAGAAAGGAGTGTATGCATGTTAAGTTGAAGAAAAATTTCAGCATAAGGTAAAGTTTTGGTAATGTTTGGTTTAATTTTTTAAATTTCAGTGTTTTTGAAGAAACTGACACAGATTTACAGGAGCTTCAGGCCTCTATGGAGCAGTTACTTAGGGAACAGCCTGGGGAAGAATACAGTGAGGAGGAAGAATCAGTCTTAAAGAACAGTGACATAGAGCAGACTGCAAATGGGACAGATCTGGCAGATGAGGATGACAATCCGAGTAGTGAAAGTGCCCTAAATGAAGAATGGCACTCAGGTGTGTGATAATAATTGTGGGCCTTTTTATATTTCAGTGAGTTACAGATATCTTAAGTAGAGTATATTTTTCTGATATCTGATATGAACCATTTCCAACTTTAAATAAAACTGAAGTATACTTCTGTGCCTTTCTTTTATTCATTCTTTTTCTTTTCACACAGATATTCCATTTCTTTCCCATTGAATTATGGAAATGCTTTTTTGGAGCATTTTTATTCTGTTTCTTGACAGGATAGTGTGCATTTCTTGGCTTATTCTTCTAGTAATAAAAATAATAACTTAGTTTTCTTAGCACTTTATGTTTGCAAAGAGCTTCCACACGGAGTGTTTAACAAGCAGAGTTAATACTAAAAGCAGTTTTTAAAACCTTGACACTTTTTTTTTGTTTAGAAACTATTTTTTGTTCTAGCATTTCCTTTAAGATGCAGAGAAAATTTGTTTATTTCAATAACTGTATTTGGAAAGTGGAGCTAATATGAAAAGGAATAATTCTTCAGTAATTCTGTCTTTTACTAGAATTTTTCAAAATATGTCTGGCATATATAAGACATAAAACATTGAGCACTTATAATACTTTTTTAGGTGCTTTGCCAGAAGTTTATAGTATGTATCTTAGGTTGTCTACCTTTTGTGTGCTTTTTATGTTTTGGCTCATATTTAATAGCAACTTTTTAAAAATATTTGTTATGTTGATTGCCGTGATGCAGAACATATAGTTGTACTTTTTCCATTTTATACTTAAATTAGTTGACATCCCTAGGAAAGCTTTTAATTCTACCTGATTTACTGTTTATGTCTATTTAAAAAGATTTCCAAAGTAACATTCTTGTTAAAACAAATTTATATACATATTGATTACCTATATAAATAACAAATTATAGTGATAAAAACTTTATATTTAAAGTTCAAATTAGTCTATTTTAATGATATTCACTTATAGAATTTTAGTCTGTTAGAGTAAGAATTATTTAGTCTTTTCAATCATAAAATATCTTTTTATCTATGTTTTTTAGATAACAGTGATGGTGAGATAACTAGTGAATGTGAATATGATAGTGTCTTTAACCATTTAGAGGAACTGAGATTTCACCTGGAGCAAGAAATAGGCTTTGAAAAGTTCTTTGAGGTTTATGAGAAAATAAAGGTAAGTAAAATATCAATTAAAACATTCAACTTTGAAATACACTCTATTTGAATTACTCACACAATGTAAGTGATCTTTATTAGTCAGTAGATTTATTATAAATAATAAAGTGTCCAATCAGAAATAATATTTATATTTGGAATTTTGGTATAGGCTATTCATGAAGATGAAGATGAAAATCTTGAGATTTGTTCAACAATAGCTCAGAATATTTTGGGAAATGAACATCAACATCTTTATGCCAAGATTCTTCATTTAGTTATGGCAGATGGAGCCTATCAAGAAGGTAAGATTTCCTCACAGTCCTATGTTTTAAATGAATGTGCAAAAACAAAGCAACAAAGCAATGGATATAAATTGATGAGCTTGTATCAGAAGCATTTTGATGAAATCTGTGTTGGAGCTAGCTATAGGTAGTACTTTTAAGCAATTATGAAATTAATTGTGTCCTATACTTTTACTGATTCTGTCATATACTTTTATTGACTTAAATCCTTTAAGTCAGTATTTTTATTTGAATAAGATTTTTTAAAAGGCTCCTTATTGGACAGTTCTAGAATTTAGAATACTTTCTTATCAAGGATGTAGTATTAAACTTTTAGGCAGATATGCTTCAGCAATATGTAAAGTTTTTCATAATAATACCAATGTAATATCTTCCAGAATAAGTAGATCATTTATCTACAATGATTTGAATGTAAACCATTTTTATATTTGGAAAATGTTTACCAATAAAATCACTCAAAATATGTTAGGACTTTATTAAAAGTTATTAAAAATTAAAAATGGTTTTCCTCCTTAAATTTAGTTAAGAACACTAAACATGGAACCAAGAGACTGGTATTATAGTCCTGACTTTTGCTGGAAGCTAGTAATGTGACACCAAGTTATTTATTTTGTGTTAAATTTTAGTTTCCTTTGCTATAAAATAGATGATCTGCAATCTAATGTACTGTGATTGGTTTTCAATGTGTTTATTGGGTACTTCTTATATGCCTAGCACTTCATTACTATAGACATTAAAACACATAATCTTTGCTCACATGTTATTTACAGTTTCCTTGGGAGATGAGATATAAATATATGAGAGAAAGTGTAAAACTATGTAAAATGCTCATTCCAAAATACTTTTCAGTGCATAGGAATTAGAGAAAGGGGAGGTTGGACCTTGAAAAATGGAAAGAAATGTAGAGAGCATAATTTGTGGGGAAAGCGGAATGAACCATTAATTAATCTATATTAGGATTAAATTGACCATATTAGAAGCTTCTTGTTGAGAATTAGTCTTTTTGATTAGATACTGTGAGTGTTTAAAATACTTAGAGGAAATCAGTGAAAACTTTTGAACTGAAGTTAAAGTTCAGTCTAGCAGCAGTATTCTAGATAGTTTGGAGAGTACTAAGATGGAAATAAGAGGGTCTGTTTTTTATCGATCTATTTGGACATGAGATGATGAATACCTGGATTTAGTGTTCATAGGAATAGAGCTGTTAAATTCAGTTCAAGTATTTCAGAGCAAGGCTTTTTATGAAAACATTGCTCTTTTGACTCATGAAAAACTAAGTTTGCTAAAATCAAATCTAAGAATTTTAGGGGGGAGAGGGAAGCAGCTTTACAGTTATGTAGACTTATTTACATTGGCCATTTTTCCCTAAAGTTTTATGATACAAAGCTCAGCAAAAAAAATGTTTTTTTGAATTGGTTTAATAGAAGTAAAAGTCTTGTAAAATTCTAATAGTTCTTATTAAATCAAGACTAGAAAATATTTAATACAATAAGTCCTATTATCTTATAGCTTCAAAAAACACTATATTTTCATTACTATTCTTCTCCATAGAATAACTGTCAAGAGAAAGGGTCATTGGCAACAAGTAATGAATTGAATGCAAAAATTCTTTTTTATAAGTCAGTTATTAGTGCTGCCTTCATTTTTTATTTATGGTTTTCTTTAGCTCCCTTAGTAGTTAAGATTATCACAAACAGGCAAAAAATATATATATAAGGTTTCATATTTATAGTGGTTGCTATGAAACCAATCAATAGAAACTTAAGGGAGCCCTTTTCTATTAAAAAAAAAAATTGTTAAAGAACTATAAAATAACACCATTTGGGGAAAATGTAAGAACAAATATGTATTTGTTTCTTTAATGTAGAGATACAGACTTATTCTAATGAAGATGTTCCATACACACAGTATCTTGAAAGTTCTCTTTCAAAATTCCACTGACAGCTTTATATACCAGATTCTTTGGATTGTCTTTCTCGATGCAAGTCTTTATTCTGGGAGCATTTAATTTTCTTGGAAAAAGCTTAAAGTTACTTAAAATCAGGTTTAGTGTATGAAGATAAATAATATGAGGTCTTTTTAAGCACCTCACCATGAAATAAGGAGCCTAAGTTTTTAAAATAAATATATAAACCGATTCTGATTATTTTGAATTTATTTCCAGAATATTTATCAAAAATTTAATTACTTTAAAGGTATGACTTGTAGACTAAAATTGAAAATTTAAAATGTTATTGCTTAATTTTAACTATAAATTTTCATAATATTTTGTTTCAAAAAAATGTTAAGATTGTATTGAAAAATATATACAGTACAAGATTAAATTAAGAACAAGTATTTGGGAAAGTGAACATATCAGGCAAATGAGTACAAGCAATGTAATATTAAGCCAAGACTGAAATAAGAATACAAAATTCATGTTCAAATGGTCTCTACATTTTGTGAAAATACATCACAAGTTTGGTGCTGATCTTTTTAGCAAAGCAGGAAACCTAATTAAATAAATGAGTCACAATGTTCATGAGACAAAACATGTCAGTCATTCAGAGAACAGCTATTTTTGGTAATGAAAGAAAGGAAAAATTTTTCCATGATTCTTAAAAAAGAGGGGACTATGGTACAGTGTTCCTCAAACTTGGATAACATGTCACTTCCTTTAAAGGGCATAATTTTTTTTCAGACTCTAAGAATCTAAGTTAATTGACCTCAGGGGAGAACTAAAGTCTTAGTCTTCGAAAACGTCAGTTGTAAATTATTACTGTGAAACAGATGTTTTTTCCCCTTAGTATTAAAAGATTATTATCATCAAATTGAAAATATAAAATTTAAACATTATCTGGAACTTTCAGTTTCCTCATTTTATTGTGATCTCGAACCCCATTTTATAGAACAGTATTTTAATGTTCTGAAAAATATCCTCAGTAATTTTTACAATATTTGGATGTCACGGGGTTCTCTTTCTTATAATATGGCATGCAGTAAGTTACTGGCCTAAGGCTAAAAAATGATTCCATTTAAGTAAATATGTGGACAGTATCAAACAAGTTTAATTCATATTCAGACGTTTTCATCCTGCAGGCAGTTTTCCATAAGTATTGTTTCAGTACAGCTTTTCATAAATAATCAACAACAGTGTGATTGGAGTTCAACTTTGCTTGACAAGTATCTGAGGAACATTTTTTTTTTATATTGCTCCTTAAGTGGAAAACTATTAACAGTCAACTGAGCCATAAGGTAGAATTGACATGACACCCTCTTTTGAAAGCTGAGTGGCTTCAAAAGGGTGCATGCCTAAATAGGACATTTCCCCTCCAAAGCACCAACAATCGGGTGAGACTAATACATTCCTCAGGAAGCAATATCAGGTTTTCTCTACCATGCAAATGAAAAGGGGATGAGGACCCTTAAGTTCTGTATCATAAAGCCTGGCAGTAATTCCTTCAGCCTAGAAAAAAATATAAAGGAAAAAAGCCAAATGCCTATCCTGGAAACCTTTTTTTTTTAATCTTCTGAAAACCCCTAAAGCATTAGGACTTATCGATATATCAACCTACTAAACTGTTTTTAAAATGTATATTGAATTATTTCAATAAATTAACTTGTTTTATATTATTAAATGTAAGACAGCTGAATGTTTGACAATGATTGGATTTAGAAGAACTAATATTTTAGAGCTTTTCTAACTGGAAATACTTAGAACCCAGATTTAGAAGGAGTATAACTGGACCAATGGTAGAATGGCAGAGGCCACCAAGCCCTCATGTAGAGCATTGAGCTTAGATTATTAAAAAGGAAGTACATACCTTTATTCCACATTTATTGTAGATAGAGTATTATAGTGTGTTTATATAATGAAATTGTATACAACAGTTAAAACAAATGAACTAAATTTTTATCTGTCAATATGGATATGCCCCACAAATATGACCAATTGAATAAGTAGTACATAGTACCATTTGTATAATGCTTAAGAGCAATTTTATTTCTGTGTGCATATATGTAATATAAGTTAAAAATATATATATTGGAGGGAAGGATACATATCAGTTTCAGGCTACTGATAATGCCTCTGGGGAGGGAGAGAGGGCAATAAGATTGGAAAAGGGTATTCTCCCTCTAGTATGATTTTCCTTAATAGATCATCCAAACCAGTATAGCAACAAGTTAACTTTTACTTTAGGTACATGTATATTCGTTAGTTAATTATACTTCTCTATTTGAAGCACTTTGTAATTATAAAAAATAACTATAGTACAGAATGATAAGGATAACATTGGAAGCAAAAAAAAATGTACATTTGCAGAAAGTAATAATCCAGCCATCTTGGAAGAAATAAAGGTGTCAGGATAATTCTTCCTAGGGGAAAAGACATCAGAGCTTGATTTTGAAAGTATGTGTACTTATACACAGAGAGATGCAAAATATTGTATTAAGGGAACTATAAACAATCAGTGTTATTAAAGCATAAATTATGGAGATGCTTAGGGAAGATAGGCAATGAAAGTAGGTAAGGCTAGAAATAAGGCCAGATAATGAAGGGCTTTGTAATCCAAGTAACGGCACAGGTTCTATCCTGAGACAGTGAAGGGTTTTAAGCAGTGCAGTGATTTGAGATGACACTTGGACTTCATTGAAAGGTCACTTTTGCTAGAGTGTGAGAAATAGTGACTATTATCTAAGATTAAATTAAGTGCTGTTTAATTCATTGAAGAGTTTTTCTATAATAAAGAAAAATTTGAAATAACTATAATGCCTATAAATAGAAATTTACAATAAAATGTTGAGAAATAATATATCATAGATATGTTTATGTCAATTTTAATGGTTGCACCATATTTTATGAATATGGCATTATTAATTATTGTAAAATTTTCATCATACGAAAAAATTGAAAGAACTTTCCTGTTATCACTCATATACCTACCACCTGATTCTGCCATTAACATTTTATAATCTTGTGTTATTACTTATTAATCCATCTTTCTATTATGTGTTTAAGTAGAAAAGCTCATATCTCAAAACTATATTTTGCTTTAATTTTTTAAAATATATTTGTATATGCCTTAGGAAAAGATCTGGGAAGATTTATGTAAAATTATTAGCATTGGTTATCTTTCTTTACAGGTGACTTGTGCTTCCCACTTTTTTCTTTATTGTATTGTCTGACCGTTTTACACTGAGTATGTGATATTATAATAAAAACTACATTTAAAAGTACATTAAAGCTTTTTCCTTTAGCATGAAAAAGAATGAGTTTTTTTCTCATGTAGATACATACAGTTTGGTTTGCAATGAAGTGAATTAATTTTTTTTCTTTTTTCTACAGATAATGATGAATAATCCTCAGAACATTCTTTAATCCTCAACTGTATGAAAGAATTTAAATTTGGTTCATCAGAATAACAAGCCTCGGTGGGGAATGTAGCAAATTTTTATAAATGATATATCACATTTAAGATAGGCATGCTAATTGCATGAAAAAGATGGACAAACATGCCATATTTCATTTAAGATTCTAGTATTTTATCCATTTTATTTTGTTTGTTGCATTCTATAGTTGCCTCCTACAGAATATACATAACCTAAGCATAAGAGACATTGATCCAGAACTGGACTGAATGGTGTTGAAGAAGATTTACTGTGCAGTAAGGTAACTTTTACTTTCAGCAAATGTCTTTAGGTTCAAAGAATTACTTTTGTTGTGAAAGACATGCCTGTGGTTTTTCATTTAAGTATTTCAGTTTGGCCTTTTTTCTGTCCACTTGTTTTCATGGCCAGCAATTAGGTATTAACTTTCTCAAGGGCTCTGTTTAAATCTTTACATTTTGAAGATGGAATTTTTAGCCTTAAAGTTTATATTCAACCAGTATGTCTCCTGAACTAGCTCAGTGGAAACAAGCTATAGAGACAGTCTTAGAAATCGTTGAAAGTTTTGATTACGAAAGAATAGCAAAATATATTTCCGAATATTCAAAAAGGTAGTTAATTTTTTTTTTAATGGCCAGAACTAGGAATATTATACTTACCAGTTGGTCTGTGAATTATAACATCGATCTAGAATGTAGCATAAAATTGCCCTTTTGTTTTTAACTTTCATGCATGTGCATCACGAGTATTAGGACATTTAAAAAGGAGAAAGAAATTGTTTCTATTTTGACACTGACAGTTTTCGTAACTATTATTCCAAAGGGGGGGAAATGTTTGCCTTTTTATTTCCATTATGAGAGAATTTAATTAGATCATTAAGATGATAGTCACACAGCTTCAATTGTAATATGCCAGGTATTACATGGTTTCATTAGAGATGTCTGAAGTCCAGATGCTTTTAGTAATGAAAGCAGAATTTTTGAAACTTGATTGCAAAGCAGCCTATTCCCATAATCTATAATTTGAACAATAAAATCTTATATTGCAGCACTATCAGTACTATGCTAAATTTATTATGTATATTCTAAAACTAAATGTTTGATTTTTATACATTTGTCTATTTTGTGATATTACTATTAAATTTTTATTATCTACCTGAAGTACACTATTTATTGTCATATATTTATTATTATTACTATTCTCAATAGAATGCTTTTACATAGAGCTGAGGACACATATTTCTTTTACGTGATGATTTTCTTTTTTCTTTTTTATGGAAGAATATTTGACTTCTATCCTTTAATTCTCCATCATCCTGGAAGAAGAATGACATGGGGGAGGGAGGTATTTTAAAATTCTTAACCAATTACAACTATTAGAAAAACAAATAAGAGTATTATACAGTAGAAAAAGTTGTTCAGCCATATTTCAAAAAGATGTCATATATACAAGAATAGGAGTGACAAATAGGAGTGTTCTTATGGAAAGATTATGCCTGTGGAGGTGAACTGTAGAAGTATTTATAGATTCAAAGAATGTTAGAGCTAGAACGGGCTACCAGGGTAATTTAGTATTATCTTCATTTAACAGACAAGGATGCTAAGTTTGAGATGAATGAAATCACTTGTATAAATGACCAGAATCAGACCAGTTCAAGGTCTTACATTGTGCTATTAGATGCACATTCTTTTAAAATTTATCTCTTCAAGAGAGTAAAAAAGGATAGATTCAATAGAAAAAGTATATTTAGCATTAATGCGTTAAGAATTCAACAGAGATTTCTTGTTTCTGGGAGCAGCACACTATTCTAATTAACCTTCTTGCTGAAAACAATTTTTTAATGCTAAATAAAGTTTTTTTTTTTCTATTAATTTAACATGTATTCTACCTGTTATCCTTTTATTGATAATGGAGCTTTCAGATTTTCTGTGTGTGTGTTTAATATACACCTAAAAACATGGAAGAGGTGAGAAGATGAATTGCAAGGTAAAAGCTTTGGAGAAAGCCTCAATTCAGGTATTAGTGGAATATTAGAGTGATAAAAGACACTTTTGACCTAAGAGTATGTTCAATACCTCACACTTAGTGTAGTGAGCTTATAAAGCAGAGAGGGTAAAAGACCAGGTGTCCATCCAAGTTGGAGAATCCTATAAGAAACCCTACATTAAGAGGAGACACCAAAAAATTGCATCCTCACAATAAGGGAGAACTAAAACTAAACCCAACTCAAACTCAGGGACTATAGGAAGAGAAAAGAAAGGACGAAAAAAATTCCTGAGAAATTGTGGCCACAGACTAACCTTCTTGAGGTTTGTATCTTGACCACCAGAATCTTGGTGGGCTGGGGGACTTTAGATACAAACATGACTTGAGGTACTTCATGAACCTGGCAGAAACTATTCCAGTACCTCTCTGATGGAGGGTACATTTATTTTGTGTCTTGAAAAACACCATAAATAAAATTTTAAGGGTGATGTTGGACACAGAGTCAAAGTTACATTAGTACACAAGAAATCAAGGGAAATAGCATGAACAGGATCTGCACAGACTTTAGGTTTGGAATTTTCAGAGATGTATTATAAAACAATTATACTACTGTGTTTAAAAAGTGATCAATGGACTTGAAAATATCTCCAGGGAAAGAACTACTGAAAAGTGATGTAGATTTGAAGAACCAAATAAAATTCATTTATATGAAAAAAAAAACAACCAAAAATTTAAAACTCAATGAAGATGCTTGACAGCAAACTATCCATGGCAGAAAAGAGAATTAAAAAACTGGAAGAAAGTATTTGTAATATAGCCCAGAGAGAGAAATAGATGGAAAGTATGAAAAAGAAGGTATGAGACAGATTCAGTGAGCATGTCTAATGTATATTTGATTGGAGTCCTACAGGAAAGAATTGGGTAGTTATGTGGAAAGGGAAAGCTGAGAATTTTTCCAAACTATTGGAAGGCACCAGTCTACAAATTGAAGAAGCCCAGTGAATTTCAAGCAGGATAAAGTAAAAGAAATGCATTCTTAGTGTCTTCAGAGTGAAACTGGAAAAATCAAAGACAAAAAAATCTTAAAAGAATTTGAAGATAAAAAGGCATATCGCCTTCAAAGGAATGTTAAAGATTAGTTGGACTTTCAACAGTCATAATGGAACAGTGGAATGATATCTTCAGTGGATCAAAAGAAAATCATTGTCAATCCAGAATTATATATATATATATATAGCAAAAATTGTGTTTCACAAATGTATAAAAGTGAATTCTGACTTTCAATACTGGTAACGATGAAGTAAAAGAGAAGGAATTTAGCTTTTTACCTTTAACATACCTAACACTGGACAAAATACATGAACCTATTTTTCAAACAGTGAAGAACAACAAAGAGCAGTGATCTGTGAAAGAAGGGAAACAGATGAGGTAAGCCCTGTGATTGCCCAAGGTTACTACACAGAAATAGCACGGGGGTCAGGGGACCTATATGAAACCTATGGTTCTCCTTAGATGGAAGAGATGGAAGTTAGAATTTAGAGAGGTGAGAGCAGCCATAATTTGCAGGGCAGAATACCAGAAAGGCGAGAGCTGCACAGAAGAGCTAGACGATCCCCAAATATTTGGAAACACATTTCTAAATGACTCATGGATCAAATGTGCCCATGAAAAGGTATTTAAAATTCTTAGTCATCAGGGAAATGCAAATTAAATCCACAATGAGATATCACTGTACACCTTTCAGAATAACTAAAGTAAAAAATTAGTGGCAACACCAAATGCTGATAAAGGTACAGATACTTGATTACTCATGCAGTGTTGATGGGAATGTGAAATGTTACAGACACTTTGGAAAAGTTTATTAGTTTCTTATAGAATAAATATCCAACTACCGTATGATGCGGATATCTCAGGCATTTATCAAGGGAGCCATTAAAAGTTAATTGTCACAAAACCTGTACAGAAATATTCATAGCAGCTTTATTTGTAATAGCCAAAAGCTATAAACAGCCTAGAGGTATATCAGCCAATGAATGGTTAAACAAACGTGGTACATCCATACCATGGAATATTACTCAGCAATAAAAAGAAACACACAATTGATACACATAACAACGTGGATGAATGTCCAGAGATCATAATAATTCATTTTAAAAAGCCAAACACAAAAGATGAGATACTATATGATTCCAGATATAGCAGAGACAGTTTTGAAAATAAAAAGGTGAATGTGCTAGCTGTACCAGATATCAAGAATTATTATAAAACTATACTGATTAAGATATAGAGTAATAGTGCAGAGAAAAACAGTTATACCAGTGGAATAGAGTAAAGAACCCAGAAACAGATTTATCTATAAGTGGATACTCGATTTGTCACAACATTAACACTTCTGGACCGTGGAAAAGTCTTTTAAGTGGTACTGAGACAATAAAGTATATAGAAAAGAAAGAAAAGAGGAAAAGGTAAGGAGGGAGGGAGGAGTAAAGAAGAAAACTGGACTCCTAACTCATTCCACACAAAGGTCAATTCTAGGCGAAATATTAATGTGAGAAATAAAACTTAAGCTTTTAGAAGTCAACATGTCAGTATGCCTTCTGGACCTCAGTGTAGGGAAGAATTGCTTAAGTCCAAGAGGGTTAACCATAAAAGAAAGATTGATAAATTCAAGTACATCAAAGTTAAGAATTGCCATTCCTCAAAAAGACACCATAATGAAAGTGAAAAGACAAGGTTCAGAGTAAATATTGTTGACTGATCTTTAGAATATATGGCTAGTCTCATTGATAAATAAGAAAATACAAAGAAACCACAATTGGGAAAGCCATTACACACCCATCGGATTAGCAAAAATTAGATGACTACAATTCTTGGAAATTTTGCGGGGCAAAATAAGCCTTCATATGTTGTGATAGTATAAATTGGTATAATCGTTTTTGGAAAACAATTTGACATTGTCTTGTAGAATGTTGAAGATATACATATTTTATGGCCTGTATTCCAGTCCTAGGTATCTAACCAACAGAAATGTGTGCATATGTTCACTAGGATTCATGACTGAGAATGCTCATTGCAGCACTGTTCTTAGGAGTCTCAAATTGAAAGCAACTCTAATGTTTATCAACATTAAAATAGATAGCTAAATTGTACTATGTTCATATGAAGGGATGCTACATAACATTCAAAATGGACTGATTTAGATAGGCAATACCTTTTATCACTTCCTGGACTACAGTTCCTGTGAAACATCTTCATGGGGTTACCAGAGTCCCATAGAGAAATCTGGTTTGCAGAATGTTAGGGAAACTTAACTTCCTACAAGCAATGCAATTTTCTAAGCCCTACTCTAAAAAGTAGTTTTGTCTCCATTTTATATTGGTTTGAAAACACCTTACTTTGCAGTATTTTCATAACCCCATTTCATTAAAATTCCACATACTCCTTGCCCATGGACATAAATATTGTAGCAATCCCTGTCCCATGAAAAACAAGTTATTCTCCTGTCAGAAAGACAAGAGGAATAAACCTACTAATTCGGAGATGTTTGGAGCAGAATTCTCCTCTAGTTATCTTCTTGTGCTCTCTTGGCATCTCATGACATGCAGCACTTACCTAAGGGTAGTGAAAGCTTTCCTAGATAGGGCTGTGTGCTCCTGAGACTCCGGTATCAAGCGTAATCCTTAGGCCCTAAAAAGACTGCCTTGTACTTCATTTTACATAATCTTCAGCTTTAGTACCCACAAATAACTCCTACTTCATTCTGTGTCTTAAAGAGGGAGAATATGTTTGGCCTTGAGCCTGGAAATATAAAGAGATGTTGCAGATCATCCTGTGGCCTTAGGTAGAGCATCTATCCCTGTCCAAGCAACTATGAAAAGAAATGCAGTATATGGAACATAACATGGCCATTCATGATTGACAGTGAGTAAGGGAAGGTCTTATACTGGGAGATAGAGAACAATTAAAGCAGGCTCAAGAAGACAAGAGTACAAGCAGGTTTTCAAGGAAGACGATATGTTTAAGTTTTGACTTAACTGAATTTGAGGAAAGCCACATGAAATTGTCCTGTTAGTAGATAAGAGTCTGCCTTCAATGTTACCCAAGATCTTGGATTTGGCCAAAGGATTACAAAGGCATTTACATGTGAATGTATGACCACATATACTAACTCTAGAGAAACAAGTTACAGAATTAACTGAGACCAACAACTTGCTCTAATCAACATTGTTAATCATGTTCAGGCTACGAGCTTTTCTTTGGTTTCTGTTAACATGTTGCATTATTTTTCCATCCTTTTTCTCTATTTTATCTATATATGTAAAATTATATAATTTCTTTTGGAAGGTCAACTAGAGATGAATTTTTAACAGCATTTGTATCAAAATATTTTGGCCTTTATTTTTTAGTCTTTTTAAAAAATCGTGGTATAAACACAACGTGATCTATGTGTCTAATTTTCAGTTATAGTTGTTACAGTAGGCACTATACTATGCAGCAGATCTCTAGAACTTATCTTACATAACTAAAACTTTATACTTGTTAAACAACAACTTCCTATTTCCTATTCTCCCTGGCCCCTGGAAACCACCATTTTATGTATTGCTTCTTTGAGTTTGACTGTTTTTGATACTTCATATCAGTGCAATTATACGGTATTTGCCCTTCTGTGACGGGCTTATTTCACTTAGCATAATGGCCTCTGTCATCCATGTTGTTGCATATGGCAGGATTTCCTTTTTTTGATGCCATTATTTTTTAAAGATATATTTGATGGTTATAGAATTCTAGTTGGTAGTTTTTCTGGTACTGTAAAAATACTGTTTGGTGTCTTCTGGGTTGCCATTGTTTCTGAAAAGAAGTCTGCCAACAGACTGCCTGTATTGTGTCTTTATTCTCTGGTTTCTTTTAAAAATAACACTGATTTTTAAATTTTTTATTGTTACTTGCTTTGATTTCATTTTTTTCATGTTTTTTTTTATTCTTGGAATTGAGTTTCTTGTATCTGTAGGTTCATAGTTTTCATCAAATGGAAAGGTTTTGGCCATTATTCCTTTTTTATTGTGGAAAAATATGCATAACAAAAATTACTAATTTAACCATTTTTAAATGTACAATTCAGTGGTACATTAGTTATGTACATTAGGTACGTTCACATTGTTGTGCAACTATCACCACCATCTATCTCCAGAACTTTTTTTATCTTCTCAAATTGAAACACCATGCCCATTAAACATTAAATCCTCATACTTCCCTATCCCCAACCCCTGGCAACCACCATTCTTCTTTCTGTCTCTATGAACTAGCCATTATTTCTAAAAATGTTTGTTTTTCTTTCTTGCTTTGCCTTCTCTCTTTCTGGGACTCCTAACATATGTTAGGCCACTTGACATAGTGATGGAGCTTTGTCTCAGAAAAGCTCTCTCCTCTCTGATACTTCGCCCTGTGAGATCTAGCCTCTTTGGCCTTCTTATAGTCCCAGATCCATCTCTTCAACTCAGCAAGGCTACAGGTTGCCTCTCCCTGAGCTGCAGCCTGAAAAATCTGTCTAGCCTTTAAGTTGGGGCTCTTTGACTCCTATCTTTGGGTGTCACTCTATTGCCTCATGTTCAATGTCTGAAAATCACTGTTTCATATGTTTTCTTCAGTTCTTTAGTTGTTTTATGGAGGAGGATACATTCAATCCCTGTCACCACATTTTGGCCCACAGCTAAACTTTCCTAACTTTATAATTTGTTTGCTTAATCTTTGCCTTGTTTTCAGTTATAATCCTATAAGGTCAAACATCTCCATGATTTTTTGAGTTGCTTTCTACAAGTTTTTATTTTTGTTCAACTTCTATTTTCTAATTGTCATTATGATTTCTTCTTCTACCTATGAGTTATTTAGAGTTGTGTTTTTAAGTTTCTATTTTTTTTTTTTTTACTATAGTTGCATTGTGGTCAGAGAATATGGACTATTTCAGAAGTTAGCAGTATTTTTCTGTAAAGAGCCAGATAGCATATAAATTAAGCTTTGTGGGCCAGTGAGTCTCTGTTATTACTGTTCAACTTTGCCATTATAGTGTGAAAACAGCTGTAGACAATTCCTAAACAATGACAAGTACTTATTCCAATAAAACTTTATTTAAAGAAGTAGGCAGTGAGCTGGATTTGGCCCATAGACCATAATTTTCTGACTTTTTTTCCTATATGATACTACCTAGTTGAAATTTGAGATATGCTTTTACCTAAAAGAATGTGCTTTCCACAGAAGTGAGATCAAAGTTCTATACACACAGTGCGTAAACTATTAATTTAGTGTTATTCATTGTTTTTATCTATTGATTTTTATTGACTCTGTCAATTACTGAAAAATTGTGAAATTATCCCATTATGATTGTTTTGTGCATTTCTTTTTGTAGTTTCATTTATTTTTGCTTTATATATATTGAAGCTACATTATTAGGTGCATATCATTCTTATAAATTGAACCTTTTATGATAATATAGTAATTTTCTTTTGAAGACTAGTAGGCAAAATTCATATCTAGAGGTAAAGAACATTAGTTAACTGTAAAGTAAAAGCACTCCTAGAGTAAATTCTCTCATCTATATTGTCTTCTTGGTAAATTGGAGTGGCTCATTCCAACTTGTAAGATCCAATTATTAAATATATAGGATTTTTATAAACTGGTTGTTAGAACATTGAAACCTAAAATCAATGGAGTGAGAATATCTATATCTTAGAGCTTGCAAATTCTACAAATCAAGGCCTTTTTTCTCCTGAAAGCCAGTATGTCAGCAAACCACTGAGTCTAATCTACTCTTTAAAACTTCCATTGAATTTTTTCTCCTTTAGGTAAACTCCTTTTTGAAATGGAAACATACATATAGACAAGTGCCAAATCTTAGTTGTTCAGCTCAGTATTTTTCAAAAAGTGAATATATTAATGGGGCCAGCATGCAGATGAAGAAAGGGAACATTTCTGGTACCCTAGAAGTCTCTCATTCCGCTATTACTCCTCATGAGTAACCTCCAACTTATAACACTGCAGATTTGATTTTTCACTATATGTAAATGGAATCATATGATATGTACTCTTGTGTGGCTCTTTTTGCCCAATATTGTGTTTGTGAAATCCATGTCGTTGCACTTAGTGTAGTTTATTTACTTTGTTCATTCTCATTGGTATATTCTATTATTAAAATATTCCACAGTTTATCTGTTCCACTGTTTGGATATTTTCAATAGATCTGTAGTGACCACTCTTCTGCACATCTTCTGGAGAACATATGTATGAATTTCTATTGAGTATATACCTAGAAATGGAATTTTTGAGTCATAAGATATGCATATGTTCAGTTTTAGTAGACAATGATAAACAATTTTCCAAATGGTTGTACCAGTTCACACTCCCTGCAGTACTGTATGAGTGTCGCAGTTACTCTACATCACTGCCAACATTTGGCTGCAATTAGTTTTTAATTTCAGTTATAATACTCTTTACTTATATAGTTCCGAATATGTTTGAAACTGTTTCAAATGTATTTGAAAGTTGGAAGATATACATAAACTAAAGATAGAGAACTTGCGTATAGTTCGTAATATTCAAGAAAATATACGTTTTAATAGTTGTTTCATAGCTAGCAATTTACACTACCATCTTTTATGTAAATGTACAGGCTTAATTTTTATAAAAATCCTATGAGGTCAAATAAGTGTATTATTATTTTCCTTTTATAGAAGAGGAACTGATGCTCAGAGCATCTGTGATGTGTGCACAAGACCAAGGCAAAGCTAGACTCAAACACAGATGTTCTGAGAGGTCATCCTAAGTGCTTTCCATTTCTCTCGCTGACAATTCATATCAGTGGGTTAAAGAAAAACCCAAAGTACCAGTGGTGCAGAGAAGCTCGATTCTACTATCTGACTTGTTATGGATAGTAAATATAATTTTTATGCACATATTTTGTGTATAACATTGATTTGCCAAAGACTTTGGATCCTCAGAGTTGAACAAGATATATGAAGGATGTCCATCTCCTCATCATATTTTTTATTTAATGAGAGAGTCATGGGCATATGTATACAAATATGACAGACATGTATGGAGTATTTGATAATCACAGAAGTAATTAGAATAGAGATTGAGTTTGGAATCTGTAAAAAAGTCCATACAATTAACTCAACAAAATTTTTGAGTGCTTATTGTGTGCCAAGTCCTGTTCGACGCATCGGGACATAGCAATAATAAGATAAGCAAAGCCTTACTCTTTGGAGTTTAGCTTCTAGTGGGGGCAACGGAATCAGCAAGCACAAGTATAGTAATGTAGATATAATCCCATTAAGATAAATGATAGAATAAATTATAAGAGTTGTAAAGCCTGGCAGAAGAGAATCGCCAGATTTAAAAAATTATTTTTACAAGGGCAGGAAATTTATTTTCCAATTTAAAGAATAATAGGTAGATGAAAATGGGGTTCAGCGTGAAGAGGGGAGGATCAAACAGACATGGACTGAAGCAGGCAGGATTTCTGGGCTGAGGGGTCAGCAGAAGACAGAAATAGATGGCTAAAGGATGATGATAAGCAAATGAACTGAGATGAGAAAGTAAGACTTTCCCAGCATGAAAATCAGTCTCATTAGCAGTCCCTTCTTAGAGAAGAGTTTGCATTGCCTGCCATGTGACTGTAAGAGTTTTCTGTTTAGTGGAATTTAACATGTAACAGCGTCAGGTTAGTGTTTCCCGAGCTGCGAGTGTCACTGAGGTAGGTAGGCAAGATATTTCGTGAGTACAAGGATAAACAATTTTCCTTTTCATGGGGAAAGGGGTCCTCAGAAGCAGATCCTGACACAGGGATTTGTGCTGGTTATTTCTTAAGTGTCTCCCGTGGCTGGCACAGAGGAGGGTTGGGGTAGGACAGGGAAGGGTGCAGTTTAAGGCAGAGTTTTGCAAGGGTAGCTTCAGCCTGATCTCCCAGGGGAACTGTGAGGAATTGTCCAGAACCAAGGTAAGAGAGCAGGAATTTCACACCGCTCAGGCATTCGTTAAATACCATCCCAGCATGTAAATTCCAGGCTCTGTAAATGTGGATAAAGTGGCTCTGATAACTCAAGGGCAATTTGTCAAAGAAAAGTCACAAATGATTGCTGGAAGCAAAACACACTGAAGCCTAGACAGTACACAAAAATGTTCAAAAGTGATTGGAGGAGAACAGTGTACACCACAAATATTAAGAAAATGTAACAACTAGCACATCAAAGACTGAATTTAACTTTTAAAAGTGAGTCATTTAAAAGAATAATATCAAGTAAAATAGTGGCATAAATGATAAAGTAAAAATGTTAAAATTGATGCATGCTGGTTTTTTTTCTCATTCATATGCTGCTGTCAGCAGTTTAGTTACCATTTGGTGGTAGCTACTTCAACCTTTGACATTCTGGATGTCATTCCCAACACAATCCTAATTCTTTCTTTTTCTGTGAACTCAACACTTCGTGCATGCAGCAAATTTTTGCACTTCTTATATTGCATAAAAATTATTGATTTAATAATTGTTAATTATTAAATAATAAACTAAAGACTTTGTAAGAGCAATAACTCATAATCATCTTCTGCATTTCTAATGTCTGGCTTCATTGCCTGGCTTACAGTAGGTAGTCAATAAATGTTTGTGGAGTGGGTGAGTACAGAAACCCTTGAGAGCCTATGGAAATTCTAGAAAATAAATTTTATCTTCAGTATAAAATTTGTGTCTTAACTAGACAAAAGCAATTAAAATGATAAACTCTTTCTAGCAAAAGTAACTGCCTCAGCAGATAACTTTCACATTTGGCACAAAAAAAATTCCCTACCTGAAAATGGAAACTTAAAACTTCAGTTGAGAAAAGTATTCTTGATTACGAGCACTTGATTAAAAAGAGCTCATTAATGAAAAACAATACTATTTTTTATAAGGACTAAGCTTCCTTTATGTTACCCTGGTTTGGTTTCACGCTTCAACAAATAGCACTCTTTGGCAGTCACGGCTCCTTGCACTGCCAAATGCAGTATGCATAGCTGGTCATGCCCTTCCTGATGTCATTCTGGAAGAGGTCATCAGCTAATTAGCTGCAAAAGCTGGTCGTCATTGCTTCCAAGCTCCAAGTGGTGCTGTCTAATGGAATCACAATGACTTTTTTTCAAAAAACGAGTTGTGTTTTTTTTCTTAATATTAAAGAAATGCTTCTGAGAACATTGAAACTTAGGACAATTATAATGGAATGTATCTGATTAAAGGTGACCTATAGGTATTCAGGAGAGCAGGAAACAAAACTCTGGGATAGGATGAATACTTTGGGCTTTTCCCCCAGATTAGTCATGGAGAAAATGTCTGTTTCTCAAATTTTAACTTCTCCCGCTTTAACTCCCATCCCCCAACAATGTTTCTGTCATTTGTCATATAAAATATTACTTACGACTTCTCACAAAAATGTCTAGGCTCCTGTACTCAAAACTCTTTAACTTTTTTCTCTGAAGAGTTACCACCTTCACTCTGCTCCTTGCCTGCTCGAGCCCCCACCCCCACCCCCACCCTCAAGAAGTTTTGTGTGTCTGTTTTCTACTTGTGAAGGCCATGCTTTTATTTTCCAAGGCAATATCTGGTCACCTTAGAATTTGTCATTTATATCTATGTAAATTTATTAATCGTTCATCTTTTCATCTTTTAAGATCAAAATTGCTCAAAAGAAGCAACTCTATGTGGATTTTATGTCCTATTGCAGACTAGAAGGGAAAGGATCATAGAAGAGGGAAAATTATTTTTGACGGGGCCCCCTGAGTAGTAGTGTATTTTAGGTCTTACCTTTTCCATTCCTCTTTCTGGGCATGAATTTCCAAAGTAAAGCTTTTAGCTTGAAGATTTAAAGAGACAACTAATTTGTGATTTTAGCCCAAGGTCATTACAAAATACAACATCGTCTTTAAGGAAGAAAACACACACACAAAAAAGACTTTAATTATGGTCACAGAACTTTGTAATGGAAATCTCATGTTTGTTTGAAATAGGTGCTCACCTAATTGAAGTCACAAGGAATAACTCACTAAGTTTTGAGTCCCATAGTAGGGAAATGGACTATATTTATTTCCCCTTGGTATCCCTAGGGTATCCAGCATAGAGCTTCAAAAATTTATCGAATTTAAATTTTATTAATATTTTTGATGCAGTTAATACAAATAAGAGGCCTGCCTCTTCAGGTCACAAACTTTTGTATAAAATGGTAATATACTCTGAGAAGTCATTTAGACTGATGAAATTTGATCCAGAAAGAGATGGTTTCTAGCCTGGTAACCTAGCTCAAGTTATAAATCTAGACATGTTACCTTTTTGGGTAACAAACATCAGTTGGAAAAGGGAAGTTAAAACACAACAAAAAGACCAAAGCACTTTGTCCATTTCCTTTGACAAAACCTAATAATGTAGGATTTCCTTGTTCTTTGCTATTTTCCACCCGAAAGCTTGCTCATCATGGTGTTTAGCCTTACTATTCTGGTGGTGGTGGTGGTGGTGGTGGTGGTGGTGGTGGTGGTGGTGGTGGTGGTCGTGGTTATTGCAAGTAGAAAAGGAATTTATTTAAATATTGAGTAGGTCAGGAAATTGCCAGGAGTATTAGAGAACCATGCTTGAGAAATCATCAGGACCACAGGGTATCCACGCATCTGGAACCACAGCCTTCATCACACCAAAAAGCAAGTGCAGGTAGGATGCTGCTGCTTTGAAATGTGGATACCTCTCTTTGCATCACCACTTTCAGCAGCAGCATGCAGGACTGCTGCCCTTATGCTGCCACTACTACCAACAGAGTGTATTCTTCTCTCTCTCTCTCTCTCTCTCTCTCTCTCTCTCTCTCTCTCTCTCTCTCATCACGGTCACTGCTCCTGGTTCAAAGTCCTGGGTAGGAGCCTTGGCTAAGTCTCAGTCACTTCATCATTCTCTAGTTGCAAGGAAGAATGGTAAAATGAGTACAAATTTTTACAAAATCTTTTTTCTTATCTAATCTTTATAATGAAATGAGGGTTCTGTGTCTTTCCATAGTCACTCAATGGAGAATTCCCCCCAAATAAGAAGATTCAGATTTTTGACATCAAAATAAAGTCAACTCCAACCCATTCCTTTGCCTACATAAAAGCCACACACATGCACTTTTTTAAAAAAAATAAAGGGCATTAATCTAACAAAAATACACAACAAAAACACATTTCTAACACATTCTCTTTCTGATGGGATATAACTCAAAGCCGTATTGATCACTACAAACAGCTTCATTCTCACTCTAGTTTCATTCCAACCTTGTCTCAATAATCTGCAACCTATTTAAGTGTTACTCTTAATAACATATCTATATAAAATAACATAGAAAAGGACGAAAGAAACTTTCAACTTAATTGAAATATATAAACATTCATATAAGGAAAAGAGGTAGATACTCTTTATTCAAGGTATTCTACAGAAAAACTATCAAGCAAGCTAGAGAAATTCTGATCAATATAGAATCTTAGTGTCCTATTAAAATGTACAAATATAAAAACAGACTTTAAAACTGTTCATTTCCTGGTTAGAATTTGAGTAACAACTATGGTTGTAATTTATCAACAGAAATATATATAATTCTGAGTTTCAGTTCGCTCTTAATAGAATGTTACATTTTATTGAGATTTATGATTTCATTATTCTTGTAGATGATTTAATTATATAGTCTTCTCTGTGTTTTGCATACAGAATTGCAATAAGCAGGACTTCCAGCATCATGAGGGTTCAAAATGAAGCATAAAATCTGTGGTTAAGTTACATAAATAATGATGTACTTCAAAAAGCCATATATATGATACCTATCTCCAGAGTGTCTGCCTACTTCAAATAAAATAGTAAACATTCCTCTCTACGTATGCAAAATAACAATTCTTAAAAATTTTCTCCAGGATTGAACAACATGGGGTTCTGACTTCCTTTCGAAATACTGAATCACCAGACACATTTTTATGTCTTCCTCTAGAAAAGTTTTATTGTTGACATTTAACTCTCTTCTACGTTACTCGAATCAGAATACGTTACACTGGAATCAGAATAAAAGCTGGAATGAACCACGGAGAGACACAATCTTGTCAAACACCCTCCTATTACAGATGAGAAAGATGGCCAATACGATGAGATTATTTTCCCAAGGCTACATCTCTAGCATCAGCATTATTGCTCACAGACCTTATGGTAGATTCCTCTTGGAATCTTTGTCAGAGATGACAGTGGTTCAAGCAGGTGTGAGAGTTATATGAAATAGAATTGCTTGTAAAGAATTTTATTCTCTCATGGACCATCTCTCTCCATCTCTGTCATTCCCATGCTATGGTGAATATCATGGTCTTTGGATTGGAATTTTATGGACCCACGACAAGAATAACATTAGCAGTATTTTATTCTTTAGAATACTATCAAATATGTTATTTAGAATCATTGAATTTTTTAATTGAATGGTGACATAGACATCGAGCTAGTGGTATTCAGTCTTGGCTGCATAATGGAATCTCCTGGGAAGATTAAAAAATCACTGATGCTGATATAACCCTACAAATTCGATTTAATTGGTCTCAAGTGTGGTCTGGGCATTAGAACTTTAAAAATATCCCCAGATGATCCGAATGTATCATGGGGGTTAAGAACCCTTGATCTGGTCTAGCTACTCCCCAACTCTCCTCCACATTCATTTTGTGAATAAAGTGAGAGACTCGGAGAGTCTGAGAGTTTATGACTTCAATTTAGCCTTGTTTTTCTGCTGAAGAAGCAGAGCCAGTGACTGACTTTGAGATTTTCACCAGCAGTGTTTCTTAAGTCTGTCAGGACACCAAAGCATCTGTCCTTGGGGATTCTGGAATGACCACACTGGACAAGTCTCCACTGTTGAGTCAAGACATCTGTATAAGGTTGGCATGAATTACCCCCATTTTGTAGATGATAAAGTCAGTGGTCAGATGGATTTTCATAGGATCACATTTTAGGTTCTATGGGAGCTTTCGAATAAAATCCTATTATAATTACCTCTAAAGTAAATCCAAATTATTTTATTATTAGAAACCATATTCCTTAGCACTTAAAACAATTGATTCCCAACCTCACTTATGAATTAAATGAAAAGAAGCATTCTTAAAATAGTGAAATGTATAAAGGGATACACTTTTTTCCCTTGTGGCCATGTACAGTTAACAAGGTTGGTTGGTGTGTGCGTGTGTGTGCGTGCGTGCCAATAATTCATTTGTAATGACATCATATATATATAAAAGGATTTTCCTTATAGTAAAATCTTATAAGAAACTTAAAACCTAATGGGAAGTATTGAATTAGTATGAGTAAAATGCATGAGATCATACATAAAAGGATCATACATAAATAATGCATTCGTAAATTCTATTCTGAGAGTGGATGGTAATTTTGGTTTCACTGGGAAGGCTCGTTTGAGTCAGCATTGCCCTGTGAGCCCACTAGCATTTGTAATACTGTTGGCAGAATTCTTCCTGTCACCACTAGATCTATGGCTAGGGCCTGGCATTGAGGTGGGGTGTGGGGTCGGTGTAGAGGAACAATGCCTTTGGTTGATGAGAGTGGGGTGAGTGCATAAAAATGGGTCATGCTTGATGGTAATTCGCAGTGACTCACACTCCAGCCTTTGAGGAGACAGTCACATATTTCACACTGTTGCTTTTTTTTTATTGCAAATCTAATGATTTTTGAAAATGTGCCACTGTGGGCGAACAGCCACTTCCTTAGTGTTCCAGTCTCCTTCCAATTCCTGACCAAACCCAGAAACTAGTGAGTGTGTTCCTCTTTGAGCCCCTGCAGTAGACCCTGTCTATCTGTCTGCCTGCTGATAGACAGTCCCTGTACTTGTTGTGTAGGGAACTGTAATTGGTTATAGTCTTGGAAATTTGACAAACTGCTCATAAAACCTCCTACCCCCATCCTTTATCTATGGTAAAGGCGAGAGAAAAAGGGTCTAAGAATTGTGTGTCTCTTTTATGGATATGATTGATTTCCATAGATATATCAATAGATAATATGTGCATACCTAAATAATAGTTTTCTCTCAGTCTGTGTGTATCTGTCTGTCCCTCTCCCTCTCAGCAAGGAAAAAAAAAATTGAAAGGAAATATACCAAATGGGCAAAGTTGTCTTTGGGCAGTAGATGAGCTTTTTCCACTTTCTTGTAACTGTGCTTTCTTAATGTTCTATTATGAGCTATTTTATTTATATTTAAAAATATAAAATATTTTCTTATTAAGTATAAACCATCTATTCCTTTGGTCTGTGGCAAACAGTCTAACTAAGGTGCTGATTTACTTTAAAACTGAGAAGGTGGGTTGCTTAAACCTCTATTTCTTCATAGATAAAGTGAAAGATTGGGTTAGCGAAGTATATTTAGAGGAAGTTGGGAAGTTAAAAAGATATCTCTGGCTATAAAAAGGCAACATGAGGGATCCCAGTGATGATCAGAATATTTTGTGTCTTGAGTGTATTGATGTCAATATCCTGGTGGTGATATTGTACTTTTTTTTTTCTTGCATGATATTATCATTGGGAAAAATTGAGTAAAGGATATATAGAATATCTCTACTATTTCCTATAACTTCTTGTGAATAGTATTTAAAAATAAGTTTAATTTAATTATTATTATTATTATTATTTTAATGCCTACAGAACCTGGTCTTCCTAGGTGGTCTCCCACCCAAGTACTAACCAGGCCTGACCCTGATTAGCTTCCTTCTGAGATCAAATGGAATCGGGCTTGTTCAGGGTAGCATGGCCGTAGACAAGTTTAATTTTAAAAAGTCCCTAGAAAGCTCTGCTATTTCTTAGATGCATTAAAGACAGAAGGCTTCATCATTATTATTCATCTCAGAATCATTCTGGGGCTGAATATTTAATATTCTCTTTTCATGATTTTCATATAAAATTTTTGTTGCATTATTTTTTTAATACTTGAGGCCACAGACATGCATTTCAGAATAACTGGAAAAATACTTTGTCAAATAAGAATATGTATTGTTGGGAGCCAAATCTCCATGGGCCCCATGTTTCAGCACATCTTATGAGCAACACACTGACTGCTCTTCATTCTAGATGGTCTCTTCAAGGAGGTTTGTTTAGCCAACAGCCTTGGGAGGTAGACTGTCTCCCCTCAGAGCAAAGGACAGGCATTCTTATTACCCATTGAAACATATTTAGGCTGCCTAAGTTCAGAGTTCCTCTCTATAACACAACCCGGTGGCTATGCAGGTGTCATCTGGATCCCTTTGTGTCACCTTGTTGGAAATGGGGCTCAGGAAATTAGTGTAAAAAAGCTAATATCAGGCTACTTCTACTGCTGTAAGTTATACATTGTTCTTTTCCTCTGAAAAGTCTCATGTCTTCTATCAGCATCTATGAAACTATACCAGGTTAACTTGGTAAGTTGCAAGTAGGGTAAAACCTCAGACCCTTCAGAGTTCTTTGACAGTTGTGGTGATGAGGACAGAGATGTGACTTTCTGGAATAGGAAGGATGACGGCCTTGTAAGCTAGCTAATGGGATTTGAAGAAGATCCATGGGAAACGGCAGGGAGCATGCAGATAAAATTTTATGACCAATGAAAAAATAAATTATTTTCTACTTTTTTTCCTACTAATGAGGAGAAATTTGGAATTGGGTTGCTAATAGATGATAAGTTCAAAGACAGTTGCTCAAATGGCGCCCTGGTGGTTGCTGACTGTGCTCCAGATGGAGGACTTCCCCGTCCGTCTGGCAGTCAGCTTCAGGTCCACACTCCATTGTAACAACTCGTACCAATATTTATCCTGGGTAAAGGACAGAAGGTTCTTCCCCTTTCAAATAACAGTTGCCGAGATCTGCTCCTGCACTTAGTATGAAAGGAGGGAAATTCATGACTGTTATGAGCAGAAACCGGGTAGATCATTAGAACTAAGTCTGGTTTGTGAAGGAGATAAAATACCTTGGGAAGTATATGTTTATGAAGAAAGGCTAGGAACAACCATGTGTCTTATGGCTCAAACTCTCCTGTAGCCCATCTGAACAACTCTAGATCTATTTGGAGACCTGGGTTAAAAGTCTCAGATTTTTTTTGTAGCGAGTCCTGGCTGCTATTTAGCCATCTCAGGAATGTTTCTCTGAGACAAACTAGCTCCCATAGAAAACCATAGATGAGGCATTGGCTAGTATTTGTGCTCAATCTGCACTGGATAGAGTTTATTTAAAACCCTGATCAACTGGAGAATGAGAATCTGATTTAAAGAAAAATAAATACTTGTGGTCAGTCTTGCCACCCTGAAAAATTCACCTGACCCTCATGTGGAAGACAAGATGAGAACATGAGATGTATGAGTAATGGGCCGACAGTTGTCCCAGATTATGGTGAATTCCTCAAAGAAGATCGCAGCTGTGTGAGCCATGCTTGAGTCAGAAGAGGGTGCAGACCCCATGATCCCAGGAAACGGTGTGACTGTGGCTGCAGAGCCAAGGGTTGTCAAGGCTGAAAAAATCGTATTAGCCATGAGGATGTCACCACCCAATACAGAGCTCTGTGAGGGCTAAGAACAATGGAAGTTCACTGGGTCGAGCAATGAGCCTCTGCTATACTGTTTGAAACAAAGTAAATGAAAAACCTTGTTTAATGGACAGAGGCTCTGTATTAGTTTGCTCAGGCTGGCATGACAAAAATACCATGACTGGGTGGCTTAAACAACAGACATTTATTGCTCATAGTTCTGGAGGCTTGGAAGTCCAACATCAAGGTCAGGCCAGTGGCTCCCAATGAGAGCTCTCCTGGCTTGCAGCTGATGCTTTTTCACTGTCCTCACATAGGGTAGAGGGCAGCGGTAGATGGTGGGAAAGAGGGAGAGAGAGAGGTAGATATCTAATCCTTTGTTTTCTTTTCTTCTTATAAAGACACTGATCCCATCATGGGGGCCTGCTTTCACGACCTCATCTATACTTAATGACCTTCCAGGGGCCCCATCTCCAAATACCATCACATTGAGGATTATGGGTTCAACATATGAATTTTGGGACGACACAAACATTCAGTCCATAACGATCAGTCTCAACTTTCATGCCACCGATTCCTCTCTCCCACTCTGCCCCCATCTCAGTCGCTTTAAGGAGGAGAAGAATTAAAGGTGATGCTGAGGTCTATCCACAAGGGGGATCGAAGGCCACACTCACCTGTCTAAGTATAGAGATTTGGTGGGAAGGAGAGGCTTAAAATTGTATGGTTCTGTTGGATATGGGTACTCAAGACAGTATCCTCTCTGGTCCTGTGAGAGGAGGGGGCTCTAAATTCAACTGATGGAATTTGGCCAAAAGAGAACGGAAGCTAAAGTGGACTTGTACCAGGGAGATTTGGGTCAACTCAGCATACCGGTGTTACGGATCCAATGCTCAATGTATAATTGTTATTATGTTTTACGTACTTGTATCATAAGGTCCAGAGGGGATTCTTCCAATTGAAAAGAGCCACATTTAGAGAAATGCTAGTGGAATACGCACATTGCTCCTCAACCCACCTCCCTGACCCTCCTGTGTGGTCTGACACAAACAGTACAGAATTCTAAGGGAGAACAGACTTTATTAAGAAGTTAAAGGCAGCGGGGATCATAAGAGATGCAGTATCTCATATAATAGTCCTTTACAGCCAGTGACAAAGGCTAACAGGAGCTGGAGGCTTACAGGAGACTATTGCCAACTGACTTCAGTTGTTGATCCCAATGCCCCAGCTGTTCAGACATTGTGACTATAACTGAATCTGTTACACATACCAGCAGCACTTGGCATGCTGTCTTGGACATTGCCAATGCCTTCTTTGCCATACCACTGGCACCTAAGAATCAAAAATAGTTCCCATACACAGTGTAAGTTAAGACCTCCAATATACATTTGCAGTATTCCTTCAGGAGTACCTAAATTTCCCTGCTATGTGCCACTATCAAGGAGTCTGAATTCAGTGTAAGTGCCTCTACCTCTGGTGTCCAAAGCTTTCGTTATATAGTTGACATCCTGTTGATTGGCAAGTCAGAAACAACAGTCTCAGTGGTCTTGACTGTGATATTACATACCTCTGCCAACAGGTGAAGGTGATAAAGCCTGACAAAATCCAAGAGCAAGCTTGCCAAGTAAAATTCCTTGAGACTAGTTGGGCACATTACAATGCCGTCATTCTGACAGAAAAATGGCTATCTCTTCAGCCCTACCACCACCATGAAAAAGGATGCCTATTACCTTAACGGATTCTTTGGATATTGGAGACAGTATATGCCTACTGGGTATTCAACTCATTCCTTTATATCAGGAAACTGAATGAAGCTTGTATTAGAAGCTTTCCAGAAAAATGTGATATGCACTCTACCTACGGGGCTCCACAATCGTAACCAATCCTCTGAGCTATGAGTCTCTGGGACTAATTATTTTGCCGATTGGAGCCTCTGAGGCAGCCTCCACTCAAAGTCAGTCCTTTGGGTTTTGGACTTGTCACTTCCATGAGATGGTGACCAGGTACATCCATTTTGAAAAGCAGCTCTTAGCTTGCTACTGAGCTTTCAATGAAACTGAATGTCTTATCCATGGAGGTCTCATGACTCTCCATCCTATGTTCCCATTTCGTGTTCGATCAGCTTTGACTCAATGACCAAACATGGTGAGAAGGCCCAGCAAGCCTCACTTGTCAAATGGATATGGTACATTCAAGAACACAACTTGCCTGGCTTTCATGACATGTTGGATTTACATGGAAAAGTGTATTTCTTTGGGGGAAAACTTCATCCCCATTCTACCACCTGAAGCAAAGCTGCTGGCTTAATGGGATCCTTGACTCATAGTGGTTCCCCTAAGCACCTGGACCTGGTTCACTGATGATTGGCTAAGCCAATACCTGATGGTGTCCACTGGGCTGCCTTGTCTGTTTAACTTAAGTACCAGCTATTATGAACCAAAATGTGGTCATTCTACTCTGTGAGCAGAAATCAAAGGCATTCTCATAACTCAAGCCAATACTCTTCTTGATGAATCTAGTTATATTTTTAGTGTCTTGGACTATTGTCAGTGACCTAGATGCACTTTGAAAATTACAGACTGGCAGATTAAAGACACCTATCTTTGGGTTTGTGAACTATGGAAACAAACTGTGGCTGCTGATGGAACTGTCTGGGGTACTCACATAGATAGCCACACTCAGGGCCCATTCTCCAATGAGACCAGCTGGAATCAAGCTGTCAATTGAGCCTGAACCCCTCAGGTTGCCACCATGGCTGTCTGGATCCATCATCATACTGGACATGGCAACATCTACCATCATAAACTTGCCACAAAGTAAAGAACTCTGTTTTTGATGCAGAGGCCACCACTGTGCGCCAGGGTTGGGATTCCCGCCATAAGTTGACCCATTGCATTGAGGTGAGGAAGGCCACATTGAATCAATTGGCCCTTCCAGGGGCTATCGTTGACACTTCTTAGGTTACAGCATTGCTAGTATAGTTGAAACAGTTGCCTATACCATGGTGGCCCCTGAAACTTATCTGTAACATGTTTTGGGTTTTCTGGATGATTTAATTCCAGTTATGGGGCACCTTTTATCATAAAAGCTATTCAGCAAAGTACTGATAGTCAACATTTTCAGTGGGCATTCCATGCTGCCTTCAGTCCACAGGCATCTGATATTGTTAACCAATGGAATGGCCTCCTCAACACTCAACTCAAAAAGATTTCTGAGTCAACTATCCTCTCCCCATCCAGGTTCCTACAGCTGCGTAAGGCAATTTGGTTACTGAATCAGCTATCTCCAGAAAGTGATCATCTCCTCTCAGCTGCTTTAGAGATAATATGACAAAAATTGTGGGGAGATCTTTTTTTGGAAACTCAGGATTCTGCCCTAGCAATTCCTGAGTATGGTGTGTGTCTCTTTCTCCTAAAGCAAATGTTAGCTGGCCTTGTTTTTACATTATCTGAGTGGCAGCCTATTCAAAGTGGGGCTTTAGGAAATCAAAATTAATTCTGGATCCTCTTTTTGGATAGACTTGTTCTAGATCATCTGGATAATGACCATTTGGTTGAGTGCACTGCTCGCTGAGTCCCTATGTTGGCCTACAGGGGCCAAAATGGAGAAAATAATGGGTCTCTGTAAGTTTTATAAAAATGTTCTTATCCTTCTTGCACCTACTTTATCTAGACGAAAGGTCTGGATGCAAGTGGGAGATAATTAGAAGAATATAATTGCTAAATGGACGCACTGATTTTGTGGTGGAACCTGGGAAGGGGATACCTCAGACCCTGGTAAGTACAAGAGAAGGACACTAATAATCTTTAAAAATCACCCCGAAGCCTTCTCCATGAAAGAAAGTGCCCTGTGCATTGAGTGCCTTGTCTTTAAATGGCTGCCGGGTCTGCCGTCCTCTGCTGGGGAATTCTGACCAGAATTTGATCTCCATTCAACCTAACCTTGCCAAGAAGTCTAATGGCAGCAGCAGGAGATAGCCCCAGTTCTTGTAACACTTGTCAGCAACTCTGGATGTCTTCACACTCATTCTTTTTTAGGCATCGGTCACTCCATGTAGCAAACACATGCCACTCTTCGAAAGGACAGATCAGACTGAGGCAGTCCCTCCAAAACGAAGAATTAGACTCAGTTATTCTGCTGCACTGAAGACTCTAATGCCTACCAGCCAGCCAGCAGACTATGATCTCCAACTGATGTTGGTCTCACGTGAGTGGCACCAACAATTGTAAATGCATTTTCTTTTTAGGGTACCATGTGCATTCCAGAGACAATAATTCTTATGTGGAAGCCAAGCATTAACTTGCCTTCCTCCTTGATCTTCAAGTGTTTGCAAAAACAAAACTTCAGCCCTGGAAAGTATTCAGATAATTTCAGCTTACTGGCCGGCATTGTTACAGATGAGAGAATTACTCAAGACTTCCTCCTGTTCAAAAGCTAACACCTCCTACTCTAGTTGGAGTAATGCCTCGAGCCCAGGGGATTTCCAAGGTGGAATGTGATGGTTTATAGAATTTGTTCAAATAGGGACTCAGGGGGATATGGATGTGGTTGACTTTGTAAGTTGAACTCCTCCTGATGCTTGGAGTCCTGTAAATAGTAGCTTTAATTAAATACTGTATGAGGAAATTTGAATAGATTTGGTCTTAGCATCTATCAGTCAGAATAATCAATGCATGGGATATATTCATGAGAAAATTTACCAGAAGCTGAGATGGTTGGGTTGAAGAATGTCCCCTAAAAAAGATATATCCATGTCTTAGCTCCTAGAATCTGTAAATGTAACCTTATTTTTAAAAAGTATATTTACAGATTAAGAATCTTGAGATAAGATTATCCAGAAAGGCCCTATATAAAATGACAAGTGTCCTTATATGAGACATACAAAGGAGAGACGTAGTCGAGAAAAGGAGGAAGAAATTGGAATGACACAGCCACAAGCTAAGGTACACCTGGAGTCCCCAGAAGCTGAAAGAGGCAAAGAAGGGTTTGAGCCTTTAGAGAAAGCATGGCTGTGCCAATAGCTTGATTTCAGATTCCTGGCCTCTGTATAAGAATAAATCTATGTTGTTTTAAACCATCCAGTTTGTGGTAATTTGTTAGGGCACTCTCAGGAAACTAACACAGTGGTATTGAACTGAGGATTAGGTATTGTTGGGGTAATTTTTCCATGAGTATCTCATTTTTCTGTGTGTCTTGCAAGCAAGGCACTGATTGCCCTTTGTTCTGGATTATCCTTCCAAGGAACACTCTTGGAAGATGGCCATAGTGTCTCCCTTCAGAGCAAGGGACAGGTGCAAGTACTGCCTCTTATATAAGATTCGGGTTCCCTAAACTCAGGGTTTCCTCCGGGTAATGCAGTCCACTGTGTGTGCAGGAATCTTCCTGGCCCTATTCACATCACTTGTGGGAATGGGGGCTTCGGGGACTGGTCCAAAATGCTGATGCTTTGGCTACTGCTGTTTGAGTTGTAAATTGTCTGTTGTCTCTAACCCCAGGAGTCTCCTATCTCCTACCAGCATCCAGGAAACTGGCAGATCAACTTGTCAGTGAATGTAGATTAAATCTCACCCTCTTCACAGTCACTGACAGATATTATTCTTAAATCTTTTGTAATTAGTCTGTGAGTACCACTTTAGTTCTGTCCCCACCCTCTGTAAGTGCCTAATTTAATTCTGTCCCCCCTTACAATTCTCTAAAATTATGTGAACATTATTTGTCAAAGAAGCACATGAATTGCAAAGAGGTTGATTTATTATAATAGTTTATATTTTCATCAGTTAGAGAAGGGGAGTAAAGAAGGAAATATTTGCTTTTGAAAATCTGCTGAGTCAAGGAGGGAAGACGTTGATGAACGTAAGAACATGAACAAATGTTATTATCTTTACAAAGTCATGTGTAGTCAAGAATTCTTTAGTTAGAATATATCATCCCTACTTGTCACCTCAAGTTAAATGGAGAGTTGATTTGTTGACAACTTTTCTTCAGGCAAGAGACACATTCCGTTCCCAATTACCAACCCCACCCCAGCCCCAGAGCTGAGATAAGGACTAGTATTGGTGCATGTTGAACTTTATGAAATGACTAATTGGTGCCATTCGTGGTTATATGTTATAAATGCATCATATCAACAATCCTGTCATCATTCAAAACTAGGCAGGAGAAGGGAATAGGAAACGTGTTTTAGTTAACAAGCCTAAGCTGGTCAGGGCCGGCTGCAGGGCATGGTCATGAAACTGTTGAAGCTTGTCTCTCGCACCACCCACTCCTTTTCTCCTTTTAGCGCCTTTCTCATGCTAGCTCCCAGCTCCTGTCTGTGGTGCCAAAGCTCTGGTCCTCCCCCAGTCCCTAACATACCATTAGAACATACCCGCACAAGAATTTCCAAATTGTCTTTATTGCAGAGTTACAGTACCTCCTTCATCCTTGTTTGCTTTCCAATTAAATCACTCAGGGAAAGCCTCAGAAGACCCAGGCGGACAACACTATAGACTGAAAGCCGTCCATATGCTAAAACCTGGGAAACTGTATCTTTGATGGGTTGAGTTGAGAAATCAATTTCTATGCTGTATACACTTTGCCTTTTTGAAGAAGTAGCAGGGACTGGGGGGTGTGGCCATGAAGAAGTGAGAGGTTTAGATCTGGCTGTAATCTTCCCCTAGCTTTAAGGCAGGGAAGACGTGAAAACCAGAGGGCTAGACTGCACTGCACTGTACAGCTTCCTTCTCATCCTCACAAACCGTGCTGCCCACCTGCAGGACTTCACTCTTCACACATTTATTCCGTGACTTCCACTCCATGTGTGCAGCATGGATGAGGGTGGAGGGTGTAGGCCGTCAGGTCCTCTGGAAAGGCTCTAAGGCAGCAGGGGTAGTACACATGAATAGAGGCTCTGTTTATTAATCTTTTTTTTTTTACAATGGAGAGACCAACCAACAGTGACAACCATCGTATTAAGACTCTTTCAGTCATAAAGGACAAAAAAACCAAATCAAAGTAGTTTCATTAAAAATGGATTTATTGACTCCTAAAGTCCAGGTGTGGAGTACATATCAAAGGCTCAAGAAACTCCACTGCTGCCAGCAAGTGTCCCCCCTTTTCTTTCTGCGTATCTGTCTCTTCTCTACCTTCTGCTTTTCTATGTCCGCTTCCTCCTCTCCTATGCATATGGCTGTCTTCTCTGTGGGGCGAGGGTCAGAGAGCTCCAGGCTTCTGTTATCCCTGCTTAGCAATTTTAGAAGAGAGAGGGTAGTTTTCTTCAAGTACTCATATATAATCTCTAAGATAAGGACTCTCAGTTCTCGCTTAGGTCACATACCCATCTGGGGACCACATTCTGAACTAGGTAAGGTAGGCCTGGACCACACACTCAGTCCTGTATAGTGATAGTCTCCCCAGCATACTGGAATGAGGCAGGCTAAGCTCCCCAAAGGATGGGCAGTTCTTTTGGGTAGGGGGAGAATGAAACTGTGGGGGTGGAGAGCCTAGCCAAATCTTGAAACAGTTAGATGCCTGCTTCCAAAGGCTCATGCAAATGCAGCTCTGATACGAAAAACTTGGGTGTTTCCACATCTGTACACATGGTACTTGGGTAGTTCATCACTTAATCACACAGCTGGCCTGGGCTTAGTCTACTTATCTCTGGAGTTTTGGCCAATTTCTGATTACTAGTGTCAGTGGCAAGCACTTTACAAGAAACATCCACTGTCAAATAATGCTACATCATGTGGAACTGAGTCCCTTTATAAGTTTCAAGGAGAACAGGGCACTTAAAGCACTGCTGACTTGATCTCTACATCTTATGGCACACCCATTGGCAGTCATTAGGCTAGGGACAGCAAATAGTGGCCTACATTCTGCCGCTCCCCATTCCCATGCTCCTAGTAGATATAAGTAATAAATCAAAGCACTCTTTCCCACTGAGCCAGAAGGGGGGCCTCAGGTCATTCCAACAAAGTTCTCTAGACAGTCACTCCCTGGTATGTGAGTTTATATTGAGGTGAGACCTATTCGTTATTCCTATGCTATGTTGTCACAAGCCGATTAACTGATAACCTCTATTATGCCTTGACCAATCAGCTGAGGGAGGACCTGTATGTGAAGTTTCCATTGGTAAAATTGCATATAGACTGCACTAGGTTGAAAAAAATGTGTGGGCCTGTGTTCTTTGCGGGATATGGCAAATGCTGAACATAGTGAAAAATCCTCTTTTATTAAAACATTGTGTGAAATGCATACTAGAACAGTATGTAACCTTTCAGGCACAACAATGTTATTCATGGTAATAGATGCCTAGTAGATGTCCAGATATTTTCCAACTCTTAGTATGTTATCTTTCCAGATTTCTTTATTTAAGGATGAATAAACTGAAAAAAAATAGGGGCTATAATTTTTTTTTTAAGTATGAAAAGCCTAGGTCTGAAGATACAGAGCAAATCTATATTTTAAAGAAAATTTACTATAGGAAAAATGGAAGTAAACCGTGGAAAGCAGCTTCTTTGTGATCTCAAACAATTACAAGAAAATACTAACTTTACAAAATAATATGAAAGATACAAAAAAGCAATAGATTTGACTGTGTAGAAAACAGAATTTTAAATGTAAAACACAAATTTAAGAATCTTTCCAAAAACATAAAAGCATCAGGATGAAGAACATAAATGATCTGAATTAAGAAACTAACAAAATTTAGTTTTGGATATATACACAAACCCACTCTAGGTCCAGATAGTTTTATAAACAATCTCTACCAAACATTTAAGGAATCTTTATCATGTATACACCATTTTGGAGAATAGAAAAAAGAATAAATTGCTCCAACTCATGTGTGAGACTACAAAGATTCTCAATATCAAAACCAGATAAGAACAGGAAAATAAAATTATAGGCCAATTTTACTAATAAACATATTTTTAAAAATATCTCTATAAAATATTAGTCAATCAAATCCAACAATGTATAAAACAAGAAAACATCACAACCAATGCAAGGATATAGGATGTTTTCACATTAGAAAATCTAATATAATTTAATGTATTAGCAGATTAAAGAAGATAAACCATCTCAGTAAAGCAGAAAATGCTCTATGTAAAGTTCAGCACTCATTTATAATTTACAAGAAGAGAGATGTAAACTAAGACTAAAGGGGAATTTCCTTAAAATGGTGAAGAGTACATCACACATGATACTTAATTTTAAAATGGCGAATCTTTGCCTTTACAAATCAAGAACAAAAATGCCAACTATCAACATATCTATTCAACATTGTACTGGAGATCTTAGTTGTACAGTAAGACAAAGAAAACAGTAAAAGGGATAAGGCCAAAAAAGGAAGAAGCTGGCCTTCCATTATTTACTGATAACATGAGTTTCTACATAGAAAATCGAAGAGAATCTATAGAAAGATTTTTTTAAATGTGTTATTAAACACTTTGTGTGTCATATATTGGTATGTGCGTGTGTGAACAATATCGAATGCCTATCCTCTGCCAGGTACTGAGCCACATGCAGTGTATTCAGCCATGAGAAAAAGATAAAGACCCTGCCTTCAAAACTCATAACTAGTGAAGGAGACAGGCAGTTAAACAAAATGATAATATACAGTGAGATAAGTGTTGTTATATGGGGAGACTTGAAGGTTGTAGCAGGAGCCTCTAATCCTGTTCAGAGAGAGGCAGGGGGTCAAATAAATCTTCCCAAAGAAATTTTGAAATATGATCTGAGGTTTGAAAGCTGAAAGGCAGTGAGGCAAAGGACTTGGGAAGAGTGTTCCAGCAGAGAGTGCCGTTCAGAGGTGTGAGAGAGCACAGCATGGTAAAGAAATTCTGTCTAGGTGGAGGCGGTGAGACAGAGGTGAGTGTGAACGGCTAGGCGAAGGGCCTCAGATGCTTCGGTCAGTAGCTTGAGCATTGTCCTACGGGCAGTGGAAGCCATCTGAGGCATTTAAGCAGATTTCATTTTAGCAAAACTACTCTAGCTGCAATGTGGAGAATAAATGGAGAGGGTTTGCCAGACTGAAGCTGAAGAGATGGATTAGGGGAAAATTGCAACAATCCAGGCAAGATTATGGTAGCCTATACAAGGGTAGGGGCTGGGAAAAACTGGATGCATTTGGGATATAGTCAGAAGAGAGGGTCATAGGACTAGTATACTGGTTGGATGCAATGCATGATGAAAGAATGGTATTCAAATTTCTTGCCCGGGGTATGACTGACTGGAAGGAAATTCAACAAGATGTTAAAATTATCTGTTGTGAATTTATGGATGATTTTTTCTTTTTTAATATTATATCCTAGTTTTCTATAAAGTATTTATCACTTTCATAATCAAAAAAAAGGTGATGAATAACTATTCTATTCTAATATGCTATTCTCTCATGTGAAATATTTTTCTCTTGAGTGGTCATTTCCAATGGCAATTTGTAATTCCAAAGGACTACATGGTTTGGAAGCTAGCAGTTAATATGAAAAAGTGGCAAAAGCCCGAGTTTTGCAGAAACAGGGACCTCTACTGCTTACTAGCTTAGTGGTCTTGGGAAAGTCACCTAACATCTCTCTCTGGGTTTGCTACCTACCACACTTTCAGTGTCAAAATAATAATGTGAATGAAAACACTTGTCAGACACCATACAGATGTTAGTAGTTACATGGCACCGCCTACAGGTAAAGTTCAAACTCCTTTCCTGGCCCTTAGGTCCTTAAACAACATCCTTGAAATAAACCCTCCGATTCTGTCTTTCCACACTTCTCACTTCTGTAAAGTGCTCCTCATAGCTATACTTCACTTTCTCAACCCCTTGTACATTTGAGTCTTTGCAAAGATTGAGGCAGCAGTGCACTTATTTTCAAAATGATGCTTCATAGCTTAAACGATCATATGTTTGGTTTGTCTGTTATCCTGGCATCTCATGTATTTTACATTTTTCTTGAACAACTGTGGCCTTTATTGTGCTCAATTTTAGAAACTTTGGCTCTGTTTGGTCTGCTAAATCCTGGTGGACTTCGGATTCCATCTCGTCAGGTTAGACTTAGGGCACATGACCTCTCTTTGAACTTCAGTTTACTTATCTGTAAATTGGGAGTGAGAATATCTACATCGTGGTGACATAAAATATGTTCATAAACTGACTGGCACATAGTAGGTACCCAATAAATCAATACCATTATTCCAGAGGTGCTGTAGTAACTAGTCCAATGATTTTGTATTTTCCAAAAACAAGCAAAAATATGTTATTGTCACCAATATGACCAGCTTTTAGGCGGAGGAAGAATATAGATTTATTTTTTAAATGATGTTTTCCATGTTCTTATATATTATATAATTTTCTATGCCAGTCTATGTAATTGTTTCATAAATTCACTGGATATAGTCCAAGGTAATGGCTAACTCTTCAATCAAGACAAGAAGTTCTCCAAACCTTTAGCACCCACCAAATAAGTTATTTGAGAGAAAACTTCATCTTTGAACTCATTATTTCTCTCAATCTATTTTATATTTAAAACTAGGTTTTCAGACGTAATGGATAAAACTTTGCAAAGCTGCAGAGAAAGGAAAGGTGGAGTATTAACAACCAGTAGAAAATTTATCTGTCAATCTTCATCCCTTTCTGCCATAAGATGACATACACTTTTAATTAACATGTCCCCCTGGGAAGTACAGAATAAAAAAGAACTCCACGCTGTGTAAATAAATACAAAATGTTTCTTTAAAGTTATATTAAAATTAAGTTTTACCCTTTCAAACACCCAGACCGTGAGCTGAGTCTCAAAACCTTCAGAAGCTACTTCCTCCCTTGGGATAAGAAAGTGTCAGTAGCAGCAGCTGTCAAGTGCTTCAAAGGGCTGAGATGAGATAAGGCCCAGTGTGCCTTACCCAGGACAGGGCTGCACTTCTGGGGCAACACAGCATTTCTCAGTTGGCCTTTGGGAGAAACAAGCATTTATTTCTTTGCCATTTTCTAAGACCAGGGAAGAAAAATTCCACTGTCCATTTTTCCTAGAATTCTGGCAATAAATGGTGTTTTAGGGGTATTCGTACACCTGCCTTGTGAGGACTTTCAACCAGGAAGCAGGTCCACAAATAGGACAGGCACATGTGCTATGAGGAAAACTTCACAAGGAATTAGTCAGCGAGATGTTATCTTTCTTGCATAAGCAGCAATGTTCCTGTGGATTCTCTTTCCCAGAGATGAGTTAGCCTCATCTCATGGGAAAATAAGTCCTTTCTCTATCTATGCTTGGGCAGCCCTGTGAAAATAAGTCAAATTAAACTATTGATATGGCCATGTCAATCTTATTCTCTCTCTCTCACTTTTTTTTTTTTTTTTTCTGAGAGCCATAGGTTGTCTTGTTCATAAACTACTTGGGTAATTTTAGGAAATTATTTCATTTTTAATTTTTCTTTTTCTACTTTCTGATGCCTTTCTTTGACATTAAATGAAATAATTTATTTACAAAGAGAAATCACTTTCAGATGGCTTTTCCAAGATGAGAAATTTCCAGAACAGGCTGCAAATTAAGATAATCAGATGCTCCATTTTGCAGAGATGAATCAGGATTTCAGATATTTTGGGGACTTTGTATAGAGCTTTTAAGACCTTCTAAGCTATGCCTTCATCGCACCTCTATTTTTAGAGTTGGAAGAGCGAAGACACTTGTCTATTAAAAATGAAATGGGATCCTTGAGAATTAGATGTCAGTGGGTCTCCAGGAGAGCATACTCTGTAGCAGGAACACGAGCACGCCAGTCACATGTTCGGGCAGTGAGATGAGGCTGTTCTGGCCACAATTCAAGTGAGCATGCCGCTGGCCTGGAGCCAGAATCATGAGCTGCAGAAACCATTTGCTCTTTGGACTGCTTGGAAAGCGCCAGCGGATTGTGAAGCATGCGCATACAGGTAACCTCTCTGTAGGGCTCATGTACTTTCTACTCGAACTCCAGAACCACATGTTCTTTCTTTTCCTACCCAGTGAATTTAAGCATATTCCCATTCCTGTGCTTAGTTTTTAACAGAAGAATTGGCACAATACCTGTGTTCCTATACTTCACTGCAGGAGAAGCATTTGCATGGGTTTTATTAATTTATGAGCTGAAAAACCATATAAACTGTGTATGGTTTTGGAGTGAAACGTGAAGTCAAGAGGAGACATTTTGCATGCATCACAGGCCTGAGGATCAAGTTCGTTGGTTTTGTTATCTTTGTTTTACCACCTCATGAAGGGACAAAAGGGTAGGGTGATTAAAAACCGCAGGCTTTCGAGACAAAAGCAGCCAGTAATCTACTTCCTGTCTCTACTGCTTATCAGCTGTGTGACATCTGTAAGTAACTTTTTTTGTGCTCATCTGTGTTTGGGGCATAATCACTAGAATCTCCTTAGGTGGTTGTGAGGATCACACAGTAACAATATTTGGCCTGTAGTGGGCAGTCAGTAAATAGTAGGTTCCTTTCTTTACCCCAAAGTTTAACCCAACAGCTCCGGAAAATGTTATTCCAGCCTATTTTTTAAATATAAGTGATAACCAGATGATCCTTTTTGAACACCAGACATGCACAAGATCACAAACATTATCCCCATCATGTGCTCAGTATATTAGGTACCCTGAGAAATATTTAAAAACTATGAAATGTAAAAATAGTACAGCTCAATAAGAAAAAGGCAATCTAATTATTGCAGAGTATATAAAGAACTTTTATAACTCATCAACAAAAAAGACAAATGACCCACTTAAAAAATAGCAAAAGGTCTGAAAAGACATTTTTCCAGATAAGATGGCCAACAAGCACATGACACGATGTTCAACTTTACTGGCCATCAGGGACATGCAAACCAAAATTACAGTGAGATAACACTTCACATCCACTAGGATGGCTATACTTAAAACAAAAAAAAAGGTATAGTAAGTATTAGAAAGGATGTGAATAAGCTGGTACCCTTATACACTAATGATAGGAATGTAACATGGTGTAGCTACTTTGGAAAACAGTATGAGGTTTCCTCAAAAGGTGAGGTATAGAGTTACCACATGACTCAGCAATCCCACTCCTAGGTATATACTTAAGAGAAATGAAAACACATTCACACAAAACCTTGTACGTGAATCTTCATAGCAACGTTATTTGTAATAGTCCAAAGTGGAAACAATCCAAATGTCCATCATCTGACGATTAGATAAACAAAATGTTTACCCATATACTAGAATGTTATTAAGCAATAAAAAGGAATGAAGTACTAATACTTGCCACAACACGGATGAACCTTATACTAAGTGAAAACATACTAAGTAAAAGAAAGATCAGATATTGTATAATTCCACTTACATAAAATGTCCAGGATACCTTAATCTCTAGAGACAGGAAGTAGATTACTGGTTGCCTAGGGCAGAATTGAGGAGGGTTGTTGGGCAGTGTATTGATTTCTATGGCTGCCATAAAAAGAATCACATTGGGTGGTTTCAAACAGAAATTTATTCTCTCAGTTCTGGAGGCTAGCAGTCCTAAATCAGTGTTGGCAAGGCCACAATCCTGAAGGACCTAAGGAATAAGGCTCCAGAGACCCAGGAAAGAACCCTTCCTCACCTCTAGCTTCTGGTTGTCTGCTTTCTTTGGTTTCTAGAAGCATCATTCCAGTCTCTATCTCAGTCTTCACATGGCCTTTTCCTCTATGTGTCTGTGTTTCTGCATCCAAACTTTCTTCTTCTCATAAGGACATCGTTCATAGTAATTTCAGGGCCCACTCTAATCAAGTATGACCTCTTCTTAACTGAATTAAATCTGTAAAAAAAACTGCTTTCATGTTAGGTTCTATTCCATATCTGGTGTTAGGACTTGAACATATCTCTTGGGGAACACAATTCAACCCACAACATAGAATGGGAAGTGACTTCTAATGGATATAGCATTTCTTTGGGGGATGATATTCTGAAATTGATTGTGGTGATGCTTGCCCAGCTCTATGAAAATACTAAAAAACATTGAATTGTATACTTTAAATAGATAAATTGTATGGTTTGTGAATTATATCGCAATAAAGCTGCTATTAAAAAGGAAGCTAAAGCAAGGTCCCTGCCCTGCTGTAGTTTATGGTCTAGTTCAGGAAGCCAGTTTGTTCATCTGAAATAAGGAAACAGGAGAAGTCACTGAACAATGACATGTTAAGTCATGTATATGATGATAGATACTGTGGACTCTTAGAAAAGGAGGAGATGAACGAGAGCAGCATAATCCCAGAAACTTCATAGGTGAATTGGGATTCAAATGGAACCTTGAAATATGAGTAGGATTTAAAAGTACTTCTCTGGGGGTTTAGAATGGCTTGAAATTCCCTCACTATCCAGTGCTGTTCTGTCTCCAGGTATTTACAAAAGGGGTCCCCTCTGCCCTGAACACCCCTTCCTGCTGCTCTCTCTCTCACGCCCTGGGGCTGTTCTGGCTGCTGCTCTGGGTTCCACCCAGAAGCCAGGTCCTGGCCTGCGGTGCTGACACTGCCTGCATGGCAGGGTGGGATGGACTTTTCTGGCTTTCCCTTCTGTCCGCTTCTCCCCAGGGCAGGGTGGAGAGGGGCCACTTAGCTGAAACTGATCCTGAGAGGGTGGTTTGCTGGTCTTTTCGATACTCCACTGGGACAGAAATCCAGTCTCCACAGCCGGCAGGAAGGGGCAGTCAAGCTCTATTTATCTCCTGCAAAGAGCCAGGACTCTTGGAGGTGGGTGAGCAGGAGGAGAGGAGGGGAGACAGGGGAAGGCCAGGGCCCCATGTGGTTCTTGGAGAAAGAAGCTCTGGTGCTCCTGTGTGTACTGAAGGGGATCAATTTCCCTGGGGATAGTAAAGAATTGTTTTTTTTTTTCATCATTTTCTGGACTCTAGTGGCTGAGGGCAGGAACCGTCTTGTTCATTACAGTGTTTGCCAGCCACCTCCTGGAGCATAGTGGCCTTCATTAGTATTTAATTGAATGAATATATTATTCAGTTTATTTCTAGTTCTTAGGCACTGCTTTAATGTTTCACTTAATACTATATTAATTTCAGAAGAAAATGTAATAAATATTTATTGTAGAACATTGTAAACATAAATCTTGTTAGAGAATGCTTTTCATACATTGTACCAAGGTCAAGTAAAAACCAGGATAATACATTAAGTATTATTTTAAATAATGCTATTAATATTACCTAAGGCTTTCATCATCATATTATGTAGGATATTTTCTTATAAGTTCCCTTTTTCTCCAAGAAAAATATGGGGTATTTTATAACAAATTGCATATAAAAATGGACCATAGGGTCTCAAGTTTAATTGAGCATTAGAATACCTGGGGTGTTTGTGTAAAACACACATTCCTGAGTCTCACTTCTGGAGATTCTGATTAATAGGTCTGTAGAGGGATCCAGGAATCAACATTTTTAGTAGACACCTCCAGGGTCTGATACAGGTGGTACCCAGATCACACTAAGAGAAAACTTGTGATAGGATCCCAAAACTGAAAAATCAGGATCAAAAAGAAGAAAGCATATAAAAATGGTACGTGAAACGGTCAATACGGTTTCTCTAACATTGCTTAAATTTATTTTGAGGTTCTTGACAACTCTGGCAAAAATAAGAGAGAGGTGATAGTTACATGGCTCTATTGGAAAAGTGAAAGTGTACTATTCCTTAGGATAAAAGTGTTTTCTTAACACTAGGTACTAAGCATAATTTTTTATTAGTGATCTTTACTGAATAGATACTCTTAGGGTGCTTACAAGTCTGAGCAGAGACAGAGATGTTTGCTGAGTGGGAGGTGGTTATCAGTGGCTCTGTTCGCAGGAATGCAGCAGCAGGAACCACGATAAAGCTGCACGCAGACAATTTCTGTGCGAGAAATATTTATTTGCCAGTTATTATGTGCCAGATACTCTGCTAAATGCTGGTTGAACAGAGTAAGAGAGAGCCCTGCTCCTCAAAGGCTGACTGCCAAGCGACACAGGAGCTGGCAGGAGAAGCCAATGGTTGTGAGCTGAGCGGGCAGCTCACCAACAGATGAGCAGAGTTCAAGTCTGGGAAGTGGGCTGTAGAGAGTATGGAAGATTTGTCTGACACATGAGTGGGAAATACCAAGGTTGAATGGAGGCAGGAAATTGTGCCTTTCAGTGGGGTGTTTCAGCTCACAGGGTCAGGGGCCTGGCCTGACAGGAGCCCCACCAGGTCAGAAAAGGTGCCCTAAACGGTGATATCCAGCATGACTGGTATTCCACATGAGTTCCGTATTAGGGTACAAGAATAAATTACATTTAATCAAAATTACTTTTGTAAAATTTCTTATGCTGTCTATAAAATGAAGGATACATATACACAACATATATAGAACCACGTGGCATATAACAAATAGAACACATTCAAAGGAAGTTTTTACTTATTTTAAGTTACATCATTTAAATAATATCCCTCTTCCTACCCACTTTCCAAGCATAAATGGTTGCTTCACACAAGTTAAAATCGTGTATGATGAGATGGCACAGGAATGAATAATTTCAATAGAATTGTTCATTTGCAACAAATACAAAAACAGATTTTATATGAGTGGTATACTTACAGCCCTCTTCAATAAAATCTGAATGCTAAACATTAAAGTATAACTCAGTCAAGATGACTCTAGCATTAACCAATGAGTTACTGGGGTCTACAACATAAGGTTTCAGAGGATTAACTTGCATTAAGGTACAATTTAGAGAGCCTAGAATTGCTGAATTCTGGATACTTCATCTTATAACATTCCCGAAATACTACCCCTCTGAAGGGCTTTGAAAGAGTCGGATGGCAAACAGTTTAATATTTGCTGCCTGGTAAATGCTAAGGTACTGGTCTCCTCTATTTCTGATTTTGTCCAGTTACTTTAAAAAATCAGTGAAGGAGATCGATGTTCAAATATAGAAGTTGTAGAGCCTAGCCTGTGTTTTTGCCAGAGTAGAAAGGTATCCCACATTCACAAAGAGGTGAATCTACACACAGAGAGATTTTTCTCAGGAACAGCTTTGGGCCCACCTTAGTACTTCAGTGCTGTGTATGTTACCCTTAGATCCTGTGTTCCATTAAAAAAAGGCAGAAATAGTTTTGGTCTGGAAAAATGTGCAAAATAGATGCAAAATAGTTGCCCACTATGGATGTACAAAACCCTAAGGAGTGGATTATCTGACGGTGAGCAGCAAGGCATTTCATAATATTTAGCCATAAAATGTATTAGGTTTCGGATCCCAGTCTATCTCCAATTTGCTTGCGTTTCATGGCTGGGTTTGGGCTTCCTGTCCACGCTCTCCCTGACACCTAAACGTGGCAGTCCTTGTGTTAGGGTCCTCCCTTTTCAGTGTTGACAGCTCATAGTGACCTCACTTTGCTCAACAGCAGAGATAGGCTAGCTCCTTTAAAGCTAATCACCTATGGATGGGATTCCAAGACAGCATTGTCCCAGAGAACCTAAATAGCAAAAATCACAAATACTTTAAGCCAGCATAGAATAATTCTGTTACTTCCATGCATTCTAAATACAAATTTTCCATGTGCAACATTATCTTACCCTGACCATAAAGAGTAGCTGTTAATTGTGATTTGGCTTATATGAGGTTTACTTTATTGTTTAATTTGAAGAGATTATGGGCCTCAATGAGCTTTCACACTTGCATTTTTTTTTTTTTTTTTTTTTTGCCAAATTTGAAATATACACATAGGTGGGCTGCCTTTGAAGTCGATCTGCTGGGCCAACCCTATGGTTTGAATTTCTATGGCACTTGTTTCGAGGTACTCCTGGAGTCTTTGGCAAGACTCCTAGGCCAGTCTTAAGGTAGTTTTTCTTGGCATATAATCTAATACCTGAGACCAGTCCCTCCCAACAGGGGGTAGATCTTGACAGAGGTCATGGTAGTTCTAAAGCTATACGCATTTTTCTAAGATGTCACCGCTATCTCAGACTTTGTAAATAGAGCATGGCTCTACTTTATCTACAAAATAGCCTACAATGTCCACGGACTGACCTCGGATGAGCCTGGAGACACCAAATTGAATTGGATTCACTGTAGAGCAGACAGTGAACCCAATATACTAGGTAGTGACACAAGATCCTCGGGGGTGGGGACTGCCTATAGACCCACCTGCATTGAACTTGAAAGGGAAAATGTCAACATGGATTGAGTGCTTGGGTGTCCTTCTTTGCCATATCTAACACTAGGTCCTTTACATATGAGTCCATTGGACCTGATGACGTATGTAAGATTCCATACTTCCATTAGATCAGGAAACTGAGGCATCAAATGATTGGCAATTTGCCTGAGGGTCATATACATAGTAGGTGGCAGAGACAGAATTCAGGTCTGCAACTGCCTCCACATTACCATACTGGCCTGTCACCCTGGAAGTATTATGAGAAAACTTATAATATTATAATAGTTTCTTATAATTCTCATCATAAGAAATTATAAGAAACTAACATGAAAAAAAGTTTTTTGTGTGTTTAGATACACAGATGCTTAGTGCTTGCTGTATAAATGCTTCCTATAGTGTTTTACTCAAATGAACTATCAGGTATGTGAAGCAGTTCAGGCCTTGAATGCTACCATTTGTTTCTCTTTCCCTCTAGGGCTTTCATAAATAGAAAAGCTAGATGGTAAGAATCACCAGTCAAATGTGGGTCAGAGCATAACATTCATATTAATGGTTTTATATGTAACAAATGGTGTTATATTGATAAATGGCTGAGCAGGGTTTTCAAAAAACCATGTTGGAGAATGATGCTTAGAACTGAAGTCCGTTGGGGTCCTCTGCTCCCTTCCAAGATCTAGACTTTTGCAGCCCACTTGGTCCACTTACAGAGCAGCCACAGAGGACGTCAAGCTGGCCTCATCCTTCTAGTTGCTAGAAGAGAGAAGAGAGAGGGAAAGAAGAGTGCTCTACACACTGGGGATAGGAATAAAAGGGGGGTCACAGGCTCTCTGATGGCCAGTAGGCCCAAGAGGCTACCTGTGACCTGAGGCGTGTAATCCTGTCTTCTAGCAAGGCATGGCCCAGGGAATGCCAGGCCCTCACTCAGCGTATCAGCTCCCCCCGCCCCCACATGGGAATGGCAGCAGGTGCCCTCGCTCCATGCTCCCCTCTCCTGGCAGGGAACAGCAAATCCTGTCCTCTTTGGAAACATGAACAGGGATGATAAACGTTCTTGAGCATTTGAGCTATGCCGAGAGCATGACTGAAAACCAGAAATAACAAGAGGCTTTGAGCCAAGATGGGATCACAGTGACCATCTCATTATCCAAGCAAACTTTTCATGTTCAGAGGATTTCAGAGCCTTGTGAGTGTTTACCCAGAAGCAGGTGGCATAATGTTTTCATAACAAAAATTTTTTCACAGTATTTGTTTGGTATAAATTTATATTAGCTTGCTCTTAAATTTTCTTATTTTTTGCAGTGAAATACAGTGCTTTATTAGAAAGGATTGTCCTATTTTGTACAGAATGATTCCAAATACATTATTTTACTAGTTTTCACTAACTTGCATAGTCTTGAAGTAGGTGTGTCGACCTAGCAAACACTGACGTTGCAGCTACTACCAAACTATAGCAGCTAGAGGATTATTTTTGTTTTTGCATTTTATTTGTGGAGTGATATAGTTTTCTATAGTAATTACAAATATATATCATTCCTATTACCAAGTTGATGCTTGAGCTTACTTTTCCAGTAGCACGAAGTGTAGCCGTCATTCATTAATTCCAGTAGCTAGCACATGTGTGGTGCTGACCATGTGCCAGACACTGTTCTCTATGCTTAATTAACTTTATCCTTTCCACAATCCTACAAGGTACTGGCTAGTATTGTTAGTACCTTTACAGATGAGGAAATCGAGGTAAATAAAAAGTTTGAAACCTATTTGCTTTTATAAGAGATGGGGCATAGTCTATTACACACATATGCATAGTTTTTTTTTTCACTAGCCAAGAATGTGTGTGTGTGTGTGTGTGTGTGTGTGTGTGTGTGTATAATAGAATTCATTTCTCATATGCTCCCTACCCCCTCCACACACCCATTATCAACATTCCCCACCAGAGTACTGTATTTGCTACAGTTGTTGAACCTACATTAAACACATTATCACCCAGAGGTCAGAGTTTACCTTAGGGTTCACTCTCGATGTAAATTCTCTGGGTTTGGACAAATATATAATCACATGTACCCACCATTATAGTACCATACAGAGTAATTTCACTATCCAAAAAATCTTCTTTCCCACAGACCCTGGCAACCGCTGATCTTTTTACTGTCTCCATAACTTTGGCTTTTACAGAAATGTTATTCCAACTTTTACAGTTGAAATCATACAGTATATAGCATTTCAGATTGGCTTCTTTCACTTACTAATATGCATGTAAGGTTTCTCCATGTCTTTTCATGGTTGATAGCTCACTTCGTTTTTAGCACTGAGTAATATGCTATTGTCTGAATGTACCACAGCTTATTCATTCACCTATTAAAGGACATTTTGGTTGCTTCCAAGTTTTGGCTTATTATGAATAAATATTCTATAAACAACTTTGTGCAGGCTTTTGTGTAGACATAATTTTTCAACAACTTTGGGTAAATATCGAGGAACATGATTGTTGGAGCATGTGTCAAGAACATGTTTGGGTTTGTCAGAAATCACCAAACTGTCTTCCAAAGTGGCTGTACCGTTCTGTATTCCCACCAGCAATGAATGAGTTTTTGTTCTCCACATCCTTGATAACATTTGGTTTTGTCAGTGTTCTGGTTTTTGGTCATTCTACTAGGTGTGTCGTGGTAATTCATTGTTGTTTTCATTTTCATTTCCCTGATGACCCATGATGTGAAGCATCTTTCCATATGCTATTTTCCATAATTTATTTGGTGAAGTGTATGCTAAGATGCTTGGCCCATTTCTTAATTGGGTCATTTTCTTATTATGGAGTTTTAAGAGTTCTTTGTATATTTTGCATAATAGTCCTTTCTCAGATGTGTCTTCTGTAAATATTTTTTCCCAGTCTGTAGCTTGTCTATTCACTTGATAGTGTCTTTTGCGGAACAGAAATGTTTATTTTAATGAAGCCCATCTTATCTTGTTTATATAGAAAATCACCAACAAACCCAAAGTCATTTGAATTTTTTCCTATGTTATCCTCTAGGAGTTTTAATAGTTTCGTGTTTTACATTTAGGTCTGTAATCCATTTTCGGTTAATTTTTGCGAAGAGTATAAAGTTTGTATCTTGATTATTATTATTATTATTATTATTATTATTATTTTTTGCTTGTGGATGTCCAGTTCTTCATCTGTTTAAAGACTGCCTTTGCTCCACTGTATTGCCTCTGCTCTTTCATCAGAGATAAGTAGCCTGTATTTCTGGAGGTCTATTTCTCGGCTCCAATGCGATAGATTTCTGTTTCATCGATCTATTTGTCTATTCTTCCACCAGTGTATAACTGTCTTAATTGTAGTAAGCCTTGAAATTTTATAGTGTCATCTCTGACTCTGACTTTGCTTTTTTTTTTTTTTTTCATTCAGATTGTATTGGCTATTCTGGGTCTTTTGTCTTTCCATGTAAATTTTAGAATCATTTTTTTTCTTTTATATCCAGAAAATAGTTTTTTGAAATTTTTATTGGAATTCCATTGATTCTGTAGATCAAGTTGGGAAAAATTGAGATCTGGACAATATTGAGTCTTCCAATGCCTGAACATGGAATACCTTTTCTTTTGTTTAGTTCTTTGATTTCTTTTATCAGAATTTCATAGTTTTCCTCGTATAGATCTTGGACATATTTTGTTAGATATATATCTAAGTGTTCCATTTTGGGGGGTGCTAATGTAAATAGTATTGTGTTTTTTTAATTTCAAATTTCACTTGTTCATTGCAGGTATGTAAGAAAGCAACTGATGTTCGTATGTGAACCATGTATCCTGCAATCTTGCTATTGATTAGTTCCAGGAGTTTTCTTGTTAATTCTTTTAGATTTCCTACATAAATAATCATGCCATTTGTGAACAGAGAGTTTTGCCTGTCCCTCTCAATCTGTATACCTTTCATTTCCTTTTCCTGTCTTATCACATTTTCTAGGACTTCCAGTACAACGTTGAAAAGGAATGGTGAGAAGGGACATCCTTGCCTTGTACTTGATCTTAGTGGAAAAGCTTAAGTTGCTCACCATTAAGTATGATATTTGCTGAAGAGTTTTTGTAGATGCTATTTATCCAGATGAAGAAGTTCCCCTCTATTCATAGTTTACTGAAGGTTTTTTTTTTTTTTTAAATCATGAATGGGTGTTGGAGTTTGTCAAATGCTTTTTGTGCATCTATCGATATGATTGTATAATTTTTCTTCTTTAATATGTTGATGTTTCATTAACTGATTTTCAAATGTTGACCTACACTTGCAAAACTGGAATAAATCCTGCTTAGTCATAGTATTTAATTCTTTTTATACATTGTTGGATTTAATTTGCTGTTTTGTTGAGAGGATTTTTGCAGGTATGTAAGAAATATTCTATAGTTTTAACATCTTTGTCTGGTTTTGGAATTCAGGGAATACTGGCCTCATAGAATGAGTTAGAAAGTATTTGTTTTGTTTCAATGTTCTAAAAGAGATTGTGGAGAGATGATATTTCTTCCTTAAATGTTTGGTAGAATTCACCAGTGAACTCATCTTGGCCTGATACTTTCTGTTTTGGAAAGTTATTATTAAGATTGTGTATTCATTTACACTATTTTTGTTTATTATGGAAGTTGCATTTTATTTCTCTAGAAACACCAAATTCAGCTTTATTATCTATGAACATTTGGGATACTTGTTTTCTAATAGTCAAGTCATGCAGTATATGTGATATATGTTAGCTATATGTCTAAACCATTATTTCTAAGGAAAATGATAAGTAAAAAATCTTTGAAAGTCCGTATTCCATAAAAGATTTAGGAAAATTGGAAATTATAATATTTAAAATTAAAGGGTTTAAGCATTTAGAAAATAAGTTTAACATTCATCTTCAGACATTGGTTTTATTTTAACTTGACCATGGGGATATCATTCTGAATAGAATTGACTCAGAGAGATCCCTGATGTGAACCATCTAGATTGACCTGATCACATCTCAAATAAAAGTTGGCTCGAAGGACCTGGATTATCTGTCTTTAATCATATCCTTGCATTCTTCCATTATCACAAACACAGTATTTAATGTACAGGCATCTCTCCTCTGTAGTTCTGTTCTTCTATTGCAGTTTTGCCTGATTCCTCTCCAGCCCAACTGCATAACTAATAATCAGGAACTTCCTGTCACTTCTTGGTTTGATCCTCTCTTTTTCATATTTCGTATCTTCTTTCTTGTTAACTCCCTTCTTTGCTTGAACACATAATTGCATTACTTCTTCAGAAAAATACTTGAGAAATAGGCTAAGTGCTTGCCAGTCTGAAATATTTTTGCTTGTTTTCTACATAATTGGTGGATTGGTTGGTACAGAGCTCTAGGATAAGAATCATTTTTGTCACATATTCTACGAGAGTTCCCTAAATGTGTACCTCAGCAGTTCTCTCTCCTGTCCTAACTCTGTGTAACCGTGAACTCCTTCTTGAGTGGAGCCCTGGATATGGGAAGGAAGGATAAGCGGGGTCCTTGGTGCTGTGGGGGGGGGGGGAGATCCATTTTGAAGAGAGCCATGGACCTTGACATCCTCCATGCCACAGAGAGGTTGGGGTCTCAGAAAGGTGCCTGGAGGCAAGGGTCAGAGCTCCGATTATTGGAAAGAGCTTAGCCCATGGGACCCATAGATAAAAGGAAAGATTAGAGGAAGAACCACCCTTCTGACGAGGGTGGCCAGATTTAGTCAGAGAGAAAGGGGATAGTGAAGGAAAAGAAATAGAGAAATATAGGACACACAGTTAAGTTTCAATTTCAGATAAACAATGAATAATTATTTTAATACGGGTCTGTCCCATGTAATATATTTTATCTGGCAACGCTATAGCTGACACAGCTGTCCCTGGAAGGACTTGTTGGTCTCTCTGGCCCTCAAGAGTGGCTAGTGTATTAACAGGGGAGCTGAGGCTTCTGTATCTTTGAGGGTAGGGGAAAACTAACCTTTGTAGCTGAGGAATCCAGGGAGCAGAGAAGCTTGGAGGAGAAACTGAGAGTTTTCCAGCTGATACCTTGTCTGTCCACAGGGGTGGAGACCACTGAGCCTCCCATAACCTTACAGCTGTTGCTTAAGACTTAGCCCTAGGGTGGATAACATGGCAAGCTGCAAATAACAAAGCCAGAGAGGGGGCAGTGAACTGAGCACCCTGGGTGGGCAGCTGCCAGCAAAATAGATAGACTGGAAGAGCCCATAGCAACTTGAACGACAACAAAAAATGTAATTAGTGCAACCAAGAAGCTCCAATTAGAGCATTAAACTGCTATCACTGGAACTCAAGAAAATGATTTTTAAATTTAAAAATAGAGGAGATGTATTGAAAAAGAGTATGGTAACTCTTAAGAAGTGAACAAAGGCCTGGAAGAAGAGGTGGGAAAAAATCTCTCAAAATATCAAAAAGTTAGAGACAGAAATTATAAGAGGAAATGTAATATAATAGAACCAGAAGATAGATCCAGAAGTTAGAAATAAATAGGAATTTCAGAAGGAGAAAAATCAATAGAAGGAGGAAAGGCAATGTTTAAATTGTGAAGAAAATGTTACAGAGCTAAAGGAACTGCAGATAGAAAGGCTTCTTTTGAGTTCCAAGGAAAGAGTGACTTAAAAAAAGGGAAAACACTAGGCAGATTCCAGAAAAATATTCTAATTCCAAGAATAATGACAAAGTCCTATAGTCTACCAGACAGGAAAAAACGTTATTGATACAATAAAAAGAATCAGTCTGGCTTTAGATTTCTATCAGTAACTCTGAAATCAGAAGGCAGTAAGATGATATCTACTGACAACTATCAGTGTGAGTTAAAAAGCAAAACCCAATCACATTTTACTTAAAAAAAATCACTTTAAACAAAGTGATAGAGGTTAAAATTCAGAGGCTATAAAGAGATACCGTCAGATAAGTAGAAACCAAAAGTTCTCTGACAATATTAATATTGGAACAAATAGATAAATATTGATATTATATAATGATAAAAGGAAAATTTATAAAATAGGTTTAACAACCATAAACCATGTTCACCAATCAATATAGTAGCTAAATATATAAAGCAAAAACTCTTAAAAGAATGTAGCAAAAGTACAGTTTTAATAAGAGATTTTAATACATCTTTTTCAGAATCGGACAAATCTAGCAAACCAAATAAGAACAGAGAAATAGAATAAAATAACCAACAAATTTGACCTAGAAGATGTATGGAATGTCACATATCATAACTATATTTCTTTTGTATATAATAGAACATTTACAAAAGTTAATCTTGTGTTTGTTCCCAAAGAATATCTAGGATATCTAAACTGATTCGCAAAAATAGAGATTTTATAGGCTACATTCCCTAATTGTAATATTTTTTTTTCAAAGGAATAATGAAAAGGGGATACCTAGAAAAATAATCTCTTCTTGGAAACCGAGAAACAACATTCTAGATAACCATTCATTAAATGTGAATAAAACTGAAATTACAAACCCCTACAAAGCAATGATGGAAAAAACATACCAAAACATACACACCACAGCTCAAACTATTCCTATTGGATATTTATAGGCTTAAATTCTTTATTATAAAAAAATAAATAAATAAAGAGAAAGATAAACTTAGAGTTCTAAGAAATTAGAACGAGAACGACAAAATGACCCAGATGAAAGAGAGTAAAGACAGAAATTAATGAATAGAAAATAAAGTAAAAAGGATGAGCACATCTGAAAGCTGATTCTTATGAAAGACTCCTCTAAGCAGATAAAGTCCCTGCCCGAGGAAGGAAAATGCAGGGAGAGCCAGTGAACACTGGTGTGACAACGGGCGCATTGACTTGGCCAGGCTTCATAGGGTGCAGTCAGGAAACAGCTTTGTTTTCTCCCACCACTGGCTCGCACATTTTTTTTTGTCAGAAATATTTTCTTGCTCTTGGTAACATTTCCTTCCGGTGGATCTCATGGCTTTTCACCCACTTTTGATTCTAAAAGCAGTCTTATTTTTAGATATTTTGTAGTTTTGTCCAATCTAAATGAAAACCTCACTATCTCACGCTAGTCAATGCTTTCCTTCTTTTCCCAGCTCAGGCCTCATTTACTGCTTTCTAGAGCACAGACGAGGGTGTGATTGCCCGTTTTACCTGCGCCCCCTCTCCTCCCATGCCTCCTCCAGGGTTGGGGCAGGGAGTATGTAGAGAGGAAATGGGCTAATCCAGCTGGCACTATTTGTACCATTTCTTTCTTATTTTATTTTTAATTTATTGAGATATCATTAGTTAGTAACATTATATGAATTTCAGTGAGCAACATGATAATTCAATATCTGTATACCCTATTGTGAGCCCACCATTGAAAGTCTAGTTTTCTTTCATTATTATCATATATCGTACTATTTCTTTTGTTAGTCATATGACACATTTTCAACTTCTGGTCCTTTCTTGGTGTAAAGCAGTTGAGACTTCAGAGATTTCCCTTGGAGACCTCTACACCGTCACCTTTCCCTGGAGCAGTGGACAACACTCACCAGCTGACCTCTAAAATGCCCCAGCCATCCCCAGCGCCTTGCCCTCCATCTTTTGTTTTTTTGTGGGGAGGAGGGTTGTTTTGTTTTGTTTTGGAATTCAGTTCACCCTGGTAAGTAGCACTTTTTTTAGATGACCCAAGCCCTGCAAGTTAATGGTGCTGTGAAAAAAAATGTAAGCATGTGTCTTCTGTCAGATGCAGAAGTACATTTTATTCATTGCAGCCCCCCCTCCCTGCCCTGTTGTAGGGACTGCTCCAATCCACCTGTCTCCTCCAGAATCCTCAAGGAAAGACACAGCTCTGGCTGTATAAAGTGACCCTCAAATTTAAGGAGACACAGGTCAGACTCTCCTAATGGCCCCCCTACGTGCTCTGCCCTGATCCTACCACCAGGGAGGGAAGTGCCAGCCTCCTTTCCTATCATACATCTATGCCCGTAAGTATATTTCTTAAAGCTTGCTTCCCCTGGCTTTTTGTAGGAGGTGAGGAAAATGAGATTGCTCCTCGCCTTGCCCATCTAGGCTGGCAAATTCTGCTTGACTGATTCTCTTCAATCCCAGTTTTGAACTTGTAGTTTTCTTCTGTCAACTAGAAGAGTGTGTTGAGGTAAGTGATGATGCACAGTGCCAAAAAGCAAGGAGGTTCTCAAAGAATTTGGGGAAATGGCAAAAAGAATACAGAAGTCAGTTTGAATGCACAGGAATATGGGACAAATTGAGCATCAAAATAACTAAGGAATGCCTATAATTCAAAACCATGAGAATATATATAAGTACATGAATAATAAATTGAAATTTGCTAAGAGAATATTTACTTAGTCTCAAAATACTTCATAAGAAAATATCACAAAGGGAAAACATAACTTTACATTGGAGAAGACTGGAAGTCACCATCTTAAACAAGTTGTCAAATTGGACAACACCGAATCCAAATCATGTGCCACCTGATGGCATGCTGCAGGAGGAACTCAGCATCACTTCCGTGAATTCTTTTCCAACAGTGCATAAACCGTACCTAATAATGAGGAATATTTTCAAACCCAGTATCTACGAAATGTCTGGCTATGGTCTTCAAAAGAATTCAAGAATGAAAAATGATTTTCAAGTCGAAGGAGATTAAAGAGGAATGACAGTAAATGAAATGTGTGATTCTGAACTGGACGGGCTTTTGTTACAAAGAATATTATTGGGGATGATGATGGTGATGATTAACAAAACTTAAAGGTAGTAATGTGTTAATGTCAATGTCCCAATTTTGATGGTTTTTGTGGCTAAGTAGGAGAATATTTGTAAGGTTCACCAAATTGGCAAGTTATCTCAGATGGCTCAGAAAAATGAAAGTTTTTTATATTTTACTTGCAATTTTTCTGTAAATTTGAGATTGTTTCAAACATTTTTCAAAGTGAGTTTAAATATTTATATGTACATATTTAAAGTATAGAGAGCAAAAAGACTAATTCCCAATTGGGAAAAATGTTAACAATGCCAGTGTCAGATGCAGCTAATAGCTTTAATATACAAAGGACTCTTATGAAATTGATAAAGACTAACAAACTCAAATAAGAAAATCCAAATGACAAGTAAACAATAAACAAATAAAAAGAGATCACCTAATTAGTTGTCAGGGACATGCAATTTAAAATATTAATCTAATATCGTAAGGCACCTACCAAATGATTAAAATTAAAAAGAATGGCATCCAGCAAGGATGACTTGGGTACATGAATTAGTATTTTCATGTTTCAATGGTAGAAATCTAAATTGTTTAGTTTTTGTAGAAGGAAATCGGCAATATCTGTTAAAAATATATATTCCCCTTAACCAAGAAATTTGATCCTCAGGAATATATTCTCTGTATAAGAAATAAGAATGTTTATTGCAGCTTTGTTTTTAGTAAAATAATAATAATAATAATAATAATAATAATAATAATAATAATGAATGAGTACTTATAGGAAAATGATTGGGATATAACCATTCCGTGGGAAACTATGCAACTATTATAAAGGATGAGTTAGCTCTATGCCAGTTGACTAAAAAGGGATTCCTACAGTATACTTTTTAAGAGGAAAAAAAGCAAAATACAAAGAAATATATAAGATATAATCCAATTTTTTAAATTAAGTCAACTCCTCAATATATGTACATGTCTTTTATATATGGTTATAGAAGGGGTGGATATAGGTAAGAAAAAGAAGATGATGAATCTTAAGGATATTGCTCCATTTTGACTAATTTCTATTGCCCTACATACATTTCTTATATTGATTGATTACTGAGATGTGAATGGTTTGGATAAATCAATTGAAAAAGACTGCTATTGTCAAAATAGTGAGAAGTAATAGTCTGTAGGTCTACAGCCAAGCCCCAACTAAGAAGGCTGGGATCTGAGAAAAACAGCAATTGGAAGTAGGACAAGTAGCTAACATGCTCAGAAAAAAGTGTCGATAGTGAGGGAGCTCCACAAAAGCTTAAGATAAAACTCACAGGTGATGACTATTTACAAAACCGGGTGAAGAGGTGGTGAGTAGGAGAGGAAGATTCCAAACATGAGAGTCAGACATCAGAGGATGTGGCAGGTTAGGAATGGGAAAAGACCTAGGGTCAAGCTCTTCTGGCAAGAATCACGTAAGTGGAAGATGGGTCTGGAGCTTATCACAGAGGTAACAGTGCTGACAAAGCAGTGTCGTTGGGTCGGGCCCTCAGCTCGTTCTTCCTCGTGTATGGCAGTTCCAAGCCATCATTAAAAGGTTTGGGCAGCTTCTGGTGTCGATAGAAACGTTAGAAAAACAAAAACGACAAAGATAAAAAACACGAGATTAAGAAATATAGAATTCTGATGTTAAGAGAGAAATGCTCCTGAATTTCTCAGTGTAAAATAATCGATCACATTGGTCAATACTAAAACGAATACCGATATTAATATTAAGACTAGTTAAGCTTTACTGAGTTCTTCCTTTCTAACTGCCATGTAAATATATTAAGCACTCTCTTTTAAAACATATTATCTTTTTTAAGCTTCAGAACAATCTATAAGGTATGTACCATTATCTCCATTTTATAGATGATGAAACTAAGTCTGATAGAGGTTAAATAACATTCTTAGTCACATAAGTAAAAATTATCAGAGCCAAGACTTAAATGCAAGTCTATCTGATGCTACAGTTTTAACTATTCTGTTTGTAGAATAACTGATATTTACAACGATGGCCTAGAGTCATCTCTAAATGTTAATTTTTTGTGTCTTTTATTTCAAAAAATTGGGGAAACATACTGTATTTCTAGTATCGTCATCAAAATAAAAGTTGGTTTTCCAAAGTGACCCATTCTTTAAAGATTCTAGATAGCTGAAACTTTAACTGTACTTTGCAGCTTCTTACTAGATTTCAGTAATTAGAGCTCTACAAATTGATTGAAATTGAGTTGCAAATAAAATTTTTATGAATGCTATAAAATATATTGGTTATAAATTCTTAGTTCTACGTAAAGTCTATTGCATTTCCTTGCAAACTTCAATAAAAAAAATTAATGTTTTGGTCTGGATTTTTTTTTCTAAATAATACTTCAATACAGTCTTTTACTTGGCAATCTGTGTGATTTCCTGGAAGTTCCTGCTGAGTATACCCTTACTATGTAAACATAAAATTTAATTCCCTCAGTAAGAGCATCAGCCATTTGCAAATGCCAACTGACTTTATAAGTAATTTGCAGCCTGTGAGTAAGGTCATCATCTTTTTTCCATATTTTCTCTAATGCTTGTAGTATGGGCAACAGAACTCCTAGTAAGGCTATTTTTGAATTCTTTGTTTCAAGACCTCTAGATCTTTTGACTAAACATTTCTTCAATTTCCTGGAGCAAAGAATCTGATTTAAAAACTCTAGCCAGCTTACCTGATTACATTTCCTCCAATATGTCAACTTAGCCATAACTGCTTTGAACATCTAACCTTTCCTTAACCCTCGTCACATTCATACAACTACACATAACAATATATACAGTTCCTTTTCATTTATCAAAAGAATGAATCCTTGGGGAATAAAGATTTGACAGCTCCCGTTACGAGGTAATTGTAATACTTAAAAAAGAGAGAGAGAGAGAGAGATGAGACAGATGGTGTACACTGGAGACATGTGGAAGTTTGCTTGAAAAATAGCTTTAAAATTCAATTGAGACTGAAAAGAAATTATGCAAATCACCATTTTTGCATAAAAGCATCATGGAAAACAAGGAAATTATTTTAATTTTCAGTCTTCCACAATCTTGTGAAAGAGAGAATGTCAACTGGACTAATACCATCTAGATTTCCTGTTAAAAAAAAAAACAACTCTAGCTACTCATCTGAATTATAGAAAAAAGATTATTTTGACTGAGATGATTAAAAACATCTTCTATATTGCTTAGGTCTAATTTGTTAACATCAACTATTAATACATTTTTGATTAGTTATTCAGTATTTTTATTATATATTATGTAGCTTACATAGGGAATTCTTTATAAGAAATTTATTAGTCATTCTATTTGATTAATTTATATGGCATAAGTGATGGAAATGTAATTTAACAAAATTATGTTTATTACTTTAAAAAAGATAAACTTTATATATTTGCCTGATTCACACATTTTACACACACAAAAAGGCGTGTACAGGAAGGTATGAGGACAGAAATTCTGTAAAAGCGATGTGATGGTTGGGGTGAAAATTTTGGCGGTATAAGTTGAGGGGAATGAGGGGCAGAAAAACAGTAAGGAACTGATTTCAGCGAGAGGAAAAGCACATACTGAATTCAAGCAAGTTTTTAGAAAAAGAATTTGAAGTGTGCATGATCAATATCTGGTGCCATGATAATTATGCTTCTAAGAACATGAATTAACACATTTATTTGGGAGTAAAAAAGAAGGTAAAGCGGTAAGACATAGACAAAAGAAAATGTTATGATGGGATCATTTTTACTCATTATGAAATCGTGGAATATAGGCTTGTATTTGAGTATACATATGAGTTAGAGTGGATATATGGAGAAGAGCCCATATTTTTTGCCGATTATTATAATGAAAAAAGAAATATCAGTAAGATATTATGAGCCTCCAGTGAATTCATCACATATTTTCCGCATGTACATGTGTGTGTGTGCGTTTAATCTGGTCTATTTAAATGCATTAAAAAAGTCTATCTTTAATTTTGTCAGAATAAAAGAAGTCTGAAATTGATAAATAATCTTTAATATATAAAGATGGGGTACCAAGAAAGATTGTGGAATTTCATTTCCCAAAGATGGTTAGAGCAATGGATATTTATCTACTCTCTAATAGTTTGGTTTAGGTAAAGTTTGCTTAGACACAAAAAGACCACTACAAGTTTAAACTTTTAAAATGATAATGGAATTTGACAAGAGAAAGTATTTTTAATAGAAAGGAAGAAATCCGGTTTACTTTCCTCACATGGGTTAAATTTATCTTTGAACTTAGGTCAAGAATATATTAGGGGCACCTAGTTTTATGCATTTTTTCATTGAAGTTTAACAGTACTAAGCAACAGGACCTTACTGAGGCTTGATGTGGGCGACCCACTTGTAGGATCCTGGGGTAACTTGGGGTCAGCCACGAGTGTTTCTCTGGACAGGCTAATATTTTCGCTCCCTTTTAAACTGGTATTCTTCAAAAATCTGTCAAGCATTTATCAAGAGGAGACGCCAAGCACTACAGGGTGGACTGGGCAGGAAAGTGGGCAGACTGGAATGAACGGCGGAAGCGACATTCAGCGGCTCTCCTGTTGTCCCCAGCACACCACCAATGATTTGAAGCTCCCATATTCTCAACACAACCCAAACCCTAGAGGGCCCTTTATAGATTAGCTCCCCTCATCAGTGCCTGGGGTACCTCTCTTTTAATGTGCTTCTGGATGACTCTACGTTAGTGTTTCTCATGTTACAGTCCCAGCATCACCTATATTAGAATTTAATTCTTGAACCTATGTGAGACCTACTAAGTGAGGATCTCTAGGGAGAAGGTTAAGGTGTTTGCATTTTTAAGGAGCTGTGCAGGTGATTCTGACTGCACTAAATCTCAAGAACCATTCCTTGAAGTCTGAGTTGGACTTACAAGTCAGCTTAGAGAACTCCAGCCCTCCTCAGGTATTCCACTATCAAACAGGTCCTCAAATGTGCAGACCTATTTCTAGAAGGTTGGAGGAAGATGCCGTTGAGTTACCTCCTACTCATCAGTCTTTTTTCCTAGCATCCATTCTGACTGAACTGAAATCCTTGGAGAGTGCCTATAAATACTCCATCTGCTCTGATTTTTTTGCCAGACAGTGGGTTTCACACCACCTTCCCACTACTGTGGACTAAAATAGCTTCTCTGGGCTTGTCTGACTCTAATTGCTAAGAGCCCCGTTTCCTGACAATTATGGCACCTCAGACCATTTGGCTTTGTACAAGAGGATTCCATGGCCTTTGGGCATCCTTTATGCAGTTAGGATGGAGATAAAAACTTTTAATGCTGGAAAGAAGCTTAGAGATAATCCAACCCACTCTCTATATGAAAACAGATACAAACAGATATATAGAAAAGGAGGCAAGAAATGTTTTATCAAGTCTTTACTATGTACCAGAAAGGTACTGTGCTAGTTCAATGAGTTTTGTCATTAATTTTTACCACGAGCTTTCAAAATGGATAACATAGCCATTTATATACATAAGGAAGTTGACACTCAGAAAAAATTAGAGAAATTTGTGGTCATTCAGTTAATAGGTAGTAGATCCAGGATTGAGCCTAGATTATAAGGAAAATAATAAGAACTATCATTTATTGAGCACTTACCATGTGTCAGGCATAGTTACAAACATTCTATTTTTATTAACTATGTAATGTTGCCGCAAAACCCCTGAGGGAAGTAGTGGTATTATGCCCACTTGACAGGGAAAACTCAGGCACAGAAGATCGCCCTTGGTAGGGGAAGAGCCTTTGACTCTAAAGCTCTCTTCAGAATCAAGTACCCTGGAGAGACGGGACGCAGGGAAAGTAGTTATCATTCCAAGTAGGAGACAAACAGACCTGAAATAAAGATTGGGAGGAAGGGACAGATTTAAGAAGCACTTCTGATGGTCTCTGCAGCATCTATCTGGATGAGAGGTGGCTGAGGGAGCAGAGGGAGCAGAGGGAGAAGGAGGAATTGAAGATAGCTGCATTTTCTTGTTTGCTTAATTAAGAACATGGTGACACCATTAGGTAAGACCTAGAATGAAGACAAACTGGCACTGCGTTTATGTTGTTACATAGCTGCATTTATCTCTTTCTCTAGCTTAGCTGTGAAATGTATGAGAAAATCGTGTCCTCATCTACATAAAAATGTGCTGATCGATAGATTATAAAGAGGACTGTCAGTGGATTTGGGAACATTATCTTCCGGACAGCGAAGTACTAAGTATATATGTAGCTTTAGGATGGCAGTAAATATAATTCTATACTTGATTAATTCCTTATTTAAGAATTATTCTCTGGTACCCACTATGAGTTGGCTGTCAAGGATACTATGGTGAAGAAGACCCAGTGAGTCCATGCCTTTAGGGAGCTAATATTAAGGAAAGGAAGACAGACAATAAATTAGGAATCAAAAATTAGGTTGTGAAAAGTACTATAAATGGAGTGCCGTGGTAAAGCATGATGGTTTAGGGTCCAGGTGACATAGGGTCCTGTAAGATGTGGAAGCCATTTGATTCCAAGTATGATGAGAAGAAATTGATGAGTTTTAAGCAAGGGAGTAATAATCTATCATGGCTTTTTTATAGCTCACTCTGAATGTCATTACATTCGAGGTAAGATTGTGATGATAGGAATGGAAGCAGAAAAGCTGGTTAGGAGGGCCAGAGGCAAATAGCGTTGATGGCTTAAATGAAGGTACAGTGAAGGCAAACGGAAGTGGGTAGAAATTGAAATATATTTTGGGGGTAGCTGGCAGACTTGTTGATGGAGAGGGATGGAGAAGAAAAGGGAGAAATCAAAGATGACACCTAGGTTTTTAGTTTAAACAACTGTGTAAATAGTGCTATTTACTAACATTGGGCAACTGAAGGAGGAAGTAGTTTTGAAGGAAAATGATGATCGAACTCATGTACGTATATGCATATGTAAGCATGATACCAAAGCTTACGGAAGAGTGCGCTGGACTGGGAATTTAAAAGCCTGATTTGTGTCATATCATAACTAAGAAGAATAACTTCTCTACACCTCAGTTTTTCCCATCTGTGACGTGGGGATGATTATATGTGTCTGCTGGTTGAGAGGAAAGGATGCTGAGAAGATAAATGAGATAACATATAAAGTACTTTGAAGTCTTGGGAGGATAAAAACTGTGCAAATATAAGCTATCATTATTAAGTACAGGGTGTGTTTATATTTTTTGTGTATCTACTCAAAGTCATAGGGCCTATAAGTATATCACACTTCCATTCTTCATGTTCAGTTCTCAGAAATGGCAAGATGAACATAATTTGTTTCTCCAACTGTCCCTTCACCTACAGTATCTTCTTGACAGAATTTTGCAGTTATTAGTGTTGTCTCAGACTTTTTTTAAGACCCTGGGAAAAAAGGGGGGGTTTACTCAGTATAACTCAGCCTGGGTAATTTTTGGCAGATAGTGATCATGATGCTGGTATCTTCTTTAACAGAGGTGTACAGATTACAAAGAACCAACATGCTGTCTCATTGAATCTTCCAACAACACTGTAAGAAAGATATTTTCACCATTTAACAAAGGGAAGTTGGCTCGAGAGGTTAAAATAATTTACCTAAAACTTCATTTTACAGCTGAAGTAATTAAGGCCGATGAAAGAGTTGTGTTCTAAAAATACATAGTGGTTACCATGTATTTTTACATGGGGAGGAGGGGAGAGGTAGACAGGATAAAGGGCATCAAATATGTGGTGAGAGAAAGAAATCTAACTATGGGAGGTGAACGCACAGTGTAAATATATATATGCTTTACTGTTAAAGTGTACAGTTGGAACTTACTGGATTTAGCTAACCAATGTCACCATAAAAAATAAAAAATAAATAAAAGTGAAAAATTCATAAATTCACACACACAAAAAATATATAGTGAACTAGCACCAGGAATGTTCGAAGAAGAGCAACTATGTCCCAGATAATATTCACGGGATGTGTGTGCAATCTTCTTTGATCCCTGTAACCTTCTACACGCTGTCTTCAGTTCTTTGATAACAGGTCTCACTACTGATTTTTCTTGCCCAGTTTTAAGAGCTGCCATCCCACCCGTGACCTTGCGTTAATGTTCTCTCTAAATACAAACAAAAAATCAAGAAACAAAAATTGTCCCTTGCTCTCCAGAGTAATTACATGATTGACAATATCGTCTTTCCCTTGGGAGGAGACAAAGTGCACTTAATTGTACCTGAGGTGATGTACAGAAGAGAGGACCTTGGAATAGTGGAAAGACGTCTCTTGGAATCCAGAGACTTGAAGTTGTGTCTTGGTTCAAAATTACTTATTTGTGACCTAGGGATGAAGTGAACCTATTGGAGCTTCGGTTTTAATAACTGTAAACTGCATATACTATTTCTGTTTACTTGCTACAATCTTCTAGTCAGCCTCACCTTTGTCTGCATAATTCCAGAAGCACAAGTATATGGTCTAAGTAGTTACTTTCAGAATGCCTATTTTGTAAATCGTTGCGTTTCATATTCTCTATTCTGTTCATTTCTTCCCTTTCTCAGCAAAAATGAATGTATATTTGCTCACTTCTAATGGAGGGGGAAGTGGGCTATTTTGGTATTCATGCAGTATGACTCTCAGAGTATTAGTCTATTTAGAACAAAGCTACGAAGGAATGACATACAGGGTTGCATGAGGATTGAATTAACGCATGCAAAATGTTTAGGAGAGTGATGCATACAGTGAATGATTGATAATTGTTAGCTGTTACAATTTTTTCCTACTTTGGTGATTTGTCTTGAATGGTTTAGTTGTGTAGCTCTGGCTGGAGACTAGAGGATAAACTGATTCCTTTTTAAAATGTCCTCCTGGTTCATGGCCAGGTAAGACTTTCTTGCATAGTATCTGTAACCTTTCTCTGTATTGTTTCCTAGTTTCTACACACCTAGGAAGGTATCTGGGATAACTTTTTGTAAGTTGGTGGTAAATACAAAGAAAATAACGTGAACTTTGAGATCAATGACAACATTTCAACTTTTTTTTTTTTTTTCCTCTGAATTGAGTCTGAAAAACAAACTTCAAAACCTGTGAACATGTTTTTTAAAACTACATTTCAGAGTTTACAGGTGTGTGCCTGGGGCAACCAAAACAAAGATTACAGTGGTTATGGCTGCCTCCCAGGCTCAGATAAAAGAGGCGTCTCTCAGCTAGCTTTACGTGCCAGCTCACCTGAGGTCACGCTTCGAATTTTCCCCACTTAGGGCAGGTACAACAGGGCCTCCCAAAGCTGGGTTTTAAACACACACTACTGTCTTCCTAGCCTCCCCCCCTTCCCGTTTTGAGTGTCTGGGTCAGCAGTCCTCAGCTTACTCGGGTGGGTGTCCCGGGGGAGGCAAAGTGGTGCCTGGGAGCGGGCAGATGAGAGCAGTGTTGGGCGGCGGTGGCCCGGGAATCGGCGGGTGGACAGCTGCCCCGGGACTGTCCGCGCACTGATTCAGCATGCCGCCCTCGGACCTAAGGAGTCACAACTCTTGGCTCTAATTCTACGCAGTGTCTCTCCAGGCTGGGCGAACCGCTGTGAAGCGCAGTGGGATCCGTTCCCGCCCTTTCCCGCGACCCGGCCCCTCCCGCCCCGCGCGCTCGGTCCCAGGCCGCCACGCACCGCGGGGCAGGGGCAGGACGCGGCGGGCCCCCGCCCCGCGGCCCCTTCCTCCCCCGCGCAGTCACCACCCCCGGCGCTCCCCCCTCCAGTGGCTTCAGTCGGAGGGAGGCGTGTGCCCCCAGCCTTCCGCCGCCCCGCGCCCCGGGGACCCTGCTTCCCGGACCCCGGCCCTCGCCGCGCCCCCTCGGCCCGGCCACGCCCCGCGCCCCGCGCCCCGCGCCCCGGGGGTGGCCAGTCCCGCACGCAGGACCTCGGCGCGGGCAGCGAGCCGCGGGCGCCGGGCGGTGCGGCGCCGGATCCGGGGGGAGGCGCTGTGGTGCGGGGCGGCCCCTCGCGCCCCGGGCGCCGGCCGCGGCCCGGCCTCCCCCTCCTCCTCGTCCTCCGCCCTCCTCGGCGGGGAAAGTGGGAGGTGGCGGCGGCGTGTGTGTGCGCGCGTGAGGGGGGCGGTAGAGAGGAGACTCCGGTGCCGCCGCCGCGTCAGAGGCACTGCGAGCGGCGAGCGCCGCGGGGCCGCGTCCGCATCGGCCGCCGCCACTGCTGCGGGGCCGCGAACAAAGAGGAGGAGCCGAGGCGCGAGGTAGGGCGCGAGGACCGGCGCGGGCAGAGCCCCGCGGGGGCGAAGGCGCAGGTCGGGGCGTCCCCTTCTCCCCTCGGCGCCGGTCAGGTTCTCCGTCCTCCAGCCTCGGGTCCCTGTGGGCCCGGAGCGGGGACCTGCGGGAGCGGAGCCCGCGGCCTCCCTGCCCTCTCCCGGCAGGAAGGGGCTCCGAGCCGCGGGCTGCGGGCGCAGCCCTGCCAGCCCCGCTGCCCGCGGACTGCGTCTCCCTGGGGACGCCCGCCTCCTCGCTGCGGGCTTCGAGCTGGTTCCCGGTGCCACTTTCGGGGGCTGACTTTCGCAACTTAGGGCTGAGAATTTATTTTTAAGTCCTTGAAAACTTGCAGCGGAGAGATTTTGTGTCCGGCCTGACCCAAAGGGAGGCGGAGATGAGGCTGTTGAATGAGATCCCCATTCAGGCTCCGGCCCGGCCGCAGCCCCAGGCCGAGACCCCTGCCCTCCCCGGTGCCGGCGACACCTGGCTCTGGGGTGTGTCTGCGGCGCGCCGCCGCCGCGCCTCCCTGCGCGTCTGGCGTACCTGTGCCGGGCAGCGTGGGAGAGGGGCGCAGCCCGCGGGCTCCCCCCGCCCCGGCTCTGTCAAGAGCAGCTGTTGACGCTCCCATCAAAATCTTTTTACCCCCTTTCTCCCAGGCATTCACGTTTACATTTATTTTGGTGGTGGTGGGAGAGCGGCGCAGTCGCTGGTTTGAAGGCTTTTTCCTGAATGGCTCCATTTTCATATTATGCCCACGGTTTTCAGTCCAGCATTCCATTGTCAAATTCTTTTGGTGATAATTTTGCCAGATTTTCTGAATGGGATTAGGACAGGCTGTTCAGAAATCCGTTTCAGAGTTTGTCAACTACTGCCCTGAAGGGCGCTTTTGTATTTTAGCTGCTTTCAAGCAGATCTGTAGTTGTGTCCTTTAGAATTGTCACAACCTTCAGCTCATTTTGGTTGGGCACGATTAAGCAGTTCTGTTTTTTGAGACCAGTTAAGAAACATGTGCATTTAATATTGGGATCATTTACCACAAGTGATCACATGAGTCATGGTTTCTTAAACACTAAAGTGTCTTAAAAATTGGGAATTTTGTTGGATTTAAAGGTAATTTCAGGTGAGGAAACTTTCAGTTGCTTCTGTTCAGCTTTCATATGCGTTGAGGATTTTATTAAGGCAGCTAACATCACTTTGAGAGCTAAAAAAATTATGTTCTCTTTTATAGTTCATAAAGCCTATTTATTACAGGAATCCTATATAGTACTGGATACCTGTTTCTGCACAGTGAACTCCTAGGTATCACTAGGGATTAATTTCGAATTGCTTTAAAAGCCTATTTTGTTTTTAATTGTTGACTTTGGAGTTCAGGAACCACATTCCAAAGCAAAGCCACACTATAGTCAGAGGAAGCACTCTTGTGTACTTTTTGGTTCTTGGCTCCTCTGTGAACTTTTTCCCCAGATAACAATACGAATTTTACGTCTTTTCTCTCCTACAACCCTGACTCCAGAGCAAAGTCTGAAATGGATGTTACATGAATCACTTTAAGAGTTGAACACAACTATGAACATTTCTGAAGCTTTTCCTCAGTAAACTAGATAAAGATGGATGAGTCTGCCTTGTTGGATCTTCTGGAGTGTCCTGTGTGTCTGGAGCGGCTTGATGCTTCTGCAAAGGTCTTGCCTTGCCAGCATACGTTTTGCAAACGGTGTTTGCTGGGGATCGTAGGTTCCAGAAATGAACTCAGATGTCCCGAGTGCAGGACTCTCGTTGGCTCGGGAGTTGAGGAGCTTCCAAGTAACATCCTGCTGGTCAGACTTCTGGACGGCATCAAGCAGAGGCCTTGGAAACCTGGCCCTGGTGGAGGCAGTGGGACGAACTGCACAAATGCATCGAGGGCTCAGAGCAGCACTGTGGCTAACTGTAGCTCAAAAGATCTGCAGAGCTCCCAGGGTGGACAGCAGCCACGGGTGCAAGCCTGGAGCCCCCCAGTGAGGGTGAGTAGCTTGCAGAAGCAGTTTGGTGAATGGCAGTGGTGATGAGCTCATTTTTTTCTTTATTCTTTAGCTTGGTGTTTTCTAAATCAGCTCATTGCTGAAGAAGCTACACTTACTATAACAGATAGGAAATTATGCTTCAGGATATTTTCCTTTTGGAATGAGATTATATATAAATAATAAATTTTCTTGTTTTAAAATTTTTCCCCAGATAGTCTGTATTACCTTTTAAGATAAATTTTGGGGAACTGGTAGCAGTTTTTTGTGCCCATTTAAAAATGGAAATTTATTATGGTTTTGCCTTTTTGATGAAGTTGAGAGAGCTGTAATCACATATGTATATCTGCATATATGTATGCATATCATAAATATATGTGCGGGTACCATAAATAGGAAGTCAAGCCTTAATTTTTATGTTGCTTAGAGCTATTCTATTGGTTTTATGAATGCACAGCACAGAATTTACTGGTTGGAGGAATTCTAAACAAATCATGGCCACAGGTAGCAGAGTTTTGTTGCTATAGCAACAAAATGTCATTAGGAGTGTGCTAAAACAGCAGAGAATCTGGCTTTGTGTCTGGTTTTACAGGGAGTGAAATGAAACGTTTAATCAAAATGATTCCTTTTGATTTGGGAATAATTTTAAGTAAAGCTAAAAATTTGAACAGTTACCTCAGTTTAAATTTCTAGAAGGTAAGATCTGAATAAATCTAATTTATGTTGTAGGTGATGGCACATCTCATCTTTGTAAAAATAAAAAGTAGTGACAAACATCAGATAATTCAAACAATTCAATTTTGGTTGGAAGAAAAAATTTGATAATTGGCCAAACTGATAAAATCTATTTTTAAAGAACTTAATGTGGAGGAGAATTTTTTTTTTTCAAATATTCATAGTAAACAGTCACATATGACTTCTTTTATTTACGTAGAAACATCCCATCGGGATGGGATTAGATAGTATAAATTCACAGATGTGACTATCATACCTTAACAGTAACAGCTTTATAACCATTCCCTTACTTCCTTCTGAACTCATCTTTTAAAATGATGTATTTATATCACTAGATGTAAATTATGTAAAGTGCTTTAAAATCACTAGAAAACAGTTTCATCACTAGACTATCAGATTTCTTTTGATTCATATTTAATTTTTTTTTTAAAGATGGTGATGACTTTGGGTTAGGAAGTTTTTCTTGTCATATTTGAAATCCACATGTAGAATTGATCAACTTAGATTTTTCTTAGATTTCCTTTATTTTATGGAATTTACTGGTACCTCGATTAATGGATATGGATTCATGAATATATTAATCTCAGAACCAGTGATCAAATTGATTATTTCTGAAACATCTGACCCAGGTCTGCTTAACTTAATTAGGGAGTAAATTTGCTTCTTAGGAGAGATTTTGTTTCCTTGTTAATTAGACTAGAGAAGCCATAGCTTCTGGCTATGAATAGAAGTATCTTAATGGTTGACACTAGCCTACCTGTTGTGAGGAATGCAGTGAAGTTTCGATTACTGATAAAAAAGAATTTAACAAGAGGTCTCAAACATTCAACTTAACATTTTGTTTCTAAAAGAAATTGACTAATGCTGTTAATGTTCGTTTTCTTGAACTGTTAAGCTCCTAAACTTGAGTTTTACTTTTTTAAGGTAAATTATTGTGAGATTTTGATGATGTTGGTATTATTTTTCTGGCTTATATGGTTTTCCTAATTTCCTGTTTGTTCTTTAGCTTGAGATAATTATTCACCAAGAAGCCCAGCTGAACTTGAGCCTTATAACTGGGATAACATAGTTGCGATCGATAAAACAGGAGATAATGTCTTACTTTTGGAGTGGCACGGAGAGTGGAGGACAAAAAACAAAGTTTTTCAGTTATCTGAGTTTTGGAGGTGATGCAAATTGCTATAATACTTATAAAAATAACAGTTTTTTTTTCTAGTCTAAAATAATTTATCATTAGCAGTTAGTAGTAGTACTTTTTGTTTTCAAGTATTCAAAACAACCAGGGCTGCATAAATAGATCAAGTTTCTGAAAAGTAAATACATCTCAGAAAATACTCCTTTAAAAGTAAGAAATCTATAATGTACAGATGTGTGGAGGTTGTAATGTACTCCTTCGGACCCTTTCCTGAGGTGAGTGACCATAATAAATCCCAAACGTGCATCCTTCTCCCTTAGATGTTCTGACACGACCAAGTGGTGCATTAGCCTATTTCCACATGTTGCACAAAGCCGAAAGTGATAACATGTGGAATGTTGCTTCAGTTTATTAGTTATGTTCTATGTTCCATTAGATTGGGACCATGTGGCTTCCTCATGTGTTTAGCCGGGGTAGATTGAATGTTATCAGCAGATACGAACATTTCCAATGTGTGACACACATCTTGTTCCCAGAATTTTAGTGTTTCCTGCCTAATATGAAGGAGAAAATGAAAAAGTATTGGGTTGGAGTCACCCTGGGGATCCTTCAGTTCTTTACTCCAAGTAAAGAATTACTGTTGGTTTTAAGCCAAAGTCGAGGAGTGGAATGAACCACAGGGAGAGGGTGACTGCAGATACCTGTTTAATGGACTGAAAAATACCTGTGCACGTGCGTGCGCGCACACACACACACGCGTGCGCAAAGTGAGATATGGATAAGATGTTTAAGTAATGCCTTTAGAATTATGACCTAATAGAATTTCCTGCTTTCTGTGTGTGGTTCCATTGGTTCAAGGTCTGTATCTGTGCATGTATCTATCTAGATATTATTAATGATTTCACAGTACCTCTACTTAGGATTGAATTTTTTCAGGAAAAATATATCACATGACCATTGATTTACACTCATTTATACTTTATTTATTCTTTCCTTGAACAAATACTTATTGAGCGGCTGCCTGTAGGTGCCAGGCAATGCCCTGGATACTAGATAAATAAAAGTGGATAAACCAGATATAGATTCTGCTTATAAATTTATGAGTATGTGTCAGTCTCTTGGGAAAGACATTAACATAATCACAATGCAGGTTGGTAATTAAATCAGTAAGTGTTATGATAGAGAGCTAAGGGAGAGGATAGGAGAAAGACCTGTGTTAAATGTGAGTGTAAATTATGTGTCTGTAGAAATTGTTCGGTTTCTAGTTAGTTACCTTCTCAAATGCCCAATACGTGACTACATACGGAACACACCAAAATTTTTGGAGAGGGAAGGAATTACCAGGAGAAGGGTAGTACTGCTCCTTTGTTATATCTCTCAAGTTCTCTTGTAAGTGGAGTCTAGAGAGGTTGCTTTATTGGGCATAGTGGGGCCTACATGAGGCATCACCCAAAGGAAAGGCAGCAGAGGGAGAATGGAAGGGAGGGAGGAGGAGAAAGGGAAACAACAGTGTGGTTTCAAGTAGGGTATGGAAAGCTAGTGCTAGCTGTGCATTGCCCAATGGGCCATCTTTGACATCCAGTAAGTGTATAAGTACCTGTGGAGAGTTTCTTCAGACTCATTTCTGTGCTATCATTTGTGCTGGGACAAAGGCTTCATATTAATGCATGTTTCTGTTAAAAAAAAGTTTACATTTTGGAGTCGAAAAACACACAACAAACAGTAAATAAGGCAGCATATAGTGAACCACAAAGCTATGGGATAAGATATGGAGTAAGTACAATGAAGTTTATATCAGATGGCCTTAGATCAGTGGTCAAAGGATGGAGTTAAGTGTGGGTGAGAGTGGACAGGGACACAGCAGGACATGCTCCCTTGATGTGGGAGGTTCAGTCCACATGCTGACTAGCAAAGGAATTGATGGCTCTGCACAGGCAGGGATGGTGTCTGTGTTAATCCATACTGGACCCAAGCAAGATATTTCATGTGGTTTGGACGAGGGAGACGTTTGGATATTTCCGAACGGCTGAGTTAAAGTAGAAAAAGATGTTTGTTTTTGCCAAGCAATATGTGTTGCAGACATTTTTTTTCATCTCTTGTTTTACCATTTCATCCTTGATTGCTGCTTGATCAGCCCTCGTGTCCACCTCATCCCTGACCTTTACTTTATTCCTGAGTGAGGCCCATTGGCTCCGGGCTGGGATTTGGAATGCGTGGCAGGCAGGGACCAGGAGGAAGTCCGTGGTGCACACTTATTGGGAATTATAAAAAAGAAATGCTTAATAATTTTTTTTAATCACTGAAGTATCATGTAACCATTATCATATAAATCTCACAACTCTCTGGGGTTAAGTAGCATTGTTATTTTAAAAATTAAAACGAATGTAAATTTCAAAAGTTCTTAAAAACTTTCTGGTTATTTAAAAAAATCAGCATGATAGAAGTAGATATTATGAATTGTGTAGATTCTTCCAGATCTGTTCATATATATTTATATGTATATGCAGTTAGTTTTTATTGTTTTTTTTATGTAAATAGAATTTCATACTTTGCATATGTGGTGACTTAATAGCTCATTTAATATGTCTGGGAAATCTTTTCATGTCTGAGCCTATATACCTACCTCATTAAAAAAAACTCTTTAGGAGGTGGCTCTTTAGGGGGTGGCTCCAAGTATAGTGGTTATCTCTTCTGCTTTACACACAGAAGGGCCTGGGTTCACGCCCCAAGTGGAACCATGGACCATGCCCTGGATGCGCCAGGCCCCGGGTGCATGCCCCGAGCATGTGGGAGGACTCAAAAAGAGGGAGGGGGGGGGAAACACCTCTTTATTGAAGTATAATAGACGTACAAAAAAGTGCATATAATTCATTGAATTATCATGCTTTATTCATTTTAAATGACTACATAATATTTTCCTCTCCATTTTAAAAATTAAAAGTAATATATGCTCTAATAAGAAAGTTAGTGGTAGAAAGGATATAAAGGAAAAATCGTGGCTTCTTATCTCTATTTCTAATTTCCAGGGTTGACCACTGTGAAGAGTGTTCTTTTTTTCCAAGAAAAAAAAATTATTAGAAATTGGATCACATTATACATTCTAGTCTGCAGTTTGAGGTTTTCTATTTAATGGCATATTTTCATAGCCTTCCACATCTTCTCTCATTGTTCTACAAGAAGGCATTATGTACTATCATTTTCATTTTATGGACAGGGAAAGGATGGCCAAAAGAGGCGTAATAACTTGTCCAAGGTCCCCTAGCAAAGTGATGGACACAAGATTTTACCTTAGGTCTGTCTGATCCCAAGTCCTTCTTTCCCTTAACCACACTTTACTAAGTGGCAAATGTTCTTCCTACATTCTCATGATGCTTTCAGTGTAAGCAGCTTTTCTTAGTTGTAGCTAGTGGAGGTTCTTTTGTTTCCATCATTCTTGCTGCATTTTTAGGGAACAAGTGAAGCTCCTTTACAGGACTAGAAAAACAGACGTTCTTTAGCCTAATGTACGGGAGGGGCTTGGTTTGGAGGTCAGAAATCGTTGCCTCTGGTTTCAGTACTGCCATCAACCAGGCATGTGGCTTCGTTTCTTCAACAGAAAAACGTGGAACCTTAGGTTCCTAAGCTCCATGCAGGGAGTGAGGAGACAGGGATTGCTGAGTTGGTTCTCTTTGATTCTTCAGAATCCTTCGTGGTATGACACACAGTACACATTCAAAAGAGGTTTACTGAATGTGTAGTCATTTCCTAGGGCTGCTGCGACTACCACTAACTGGATGACTTAGAACAAGTTTATTCTCTTGAAATTCTGGAAGCCAGAAGTCTGAAATCAAGGTGTTGGCAGAGCCACGTCCTCTCTGAAACCTTCAGGGGAGAATCCTTCCTGGTCCCTTCCTAGTTTCTGGTGATTCCTGGCAATCCTTGGCTTCTTTGGCAATAATAGATGCATTAATCCAGTTTTTGCCTTCATCTTCACATGGCTTTCTGTTCTGTGCCATCTGTGTCCAAATTTCCCTTTTCATGGATTAGGGCTCACCCTAAATTAATATGACTTCATCTTTACTTGATTATTATCTGCTAGACCTTGTTTCCAGAGGTCACATTTATATATACCGGGGGTTCAGACTTGAACATATCTCTTTGGGAGATGCAATTCAACTCATGAATGAATGAATGAATGAGTGAATGAGTGAATGAGTGACATGAATTCTAATCACCCTTTAGGGATCCTCAGCTGTACATTTTCTCAACAATTGATGTGTACTTAACCCCTTTCTTTGTGCTGTTTCTTCACAATCTGTATAATAGGCTTAACACTTTCTCTCCCTATTTATAGGTTGTTTTGTAGATAAATGCAAGAATGGATGTGCAAACATTTGGAGAATTATAAAGCCAACACCAACATAAATGGATGTATCACTAGTAGTATAGTTATTATAAAAATTATCAGTCTCACATGCAAATTAATATGTCATTTCTGTTTGGAGTGACAGGAACCTAAGTAATCACAAATTGATGTAATATTTGGATATAGAGCTACATAAAGGCCATGAGCTCAGTTATTTTGGTCCCTTATCTGTGAGAAACAGCCTGATGAATGGCCATTCTCTTCAGCTACCCCTGGGGGGTACCACATTTTCCCCATTGATGTCACTATTTCCTCAGCCCATTCTTATTTCTTCTCTGGGTAACAGAAGGAGAGGAACGGAAGGGGAAATCATTCTGTTGTTGCTGACTGGGCAGAGAAAGGGAGGAAGATGGGGGGGGGGGGAGCTAGTTTTTTTTAAGTTATAGGTCCCTGCTATTCTGCTGTTCTGTGAAAAGTCCCACCTCTGCCCGCCCTGTTCTCTGGCCTCAGCCCCTCGCCCCTGGCTCCAGCATCAGCTGGTGTGGAACCTCTGTAGCTTGTCACTTCTCTGCCTGCCTTTTCCTTGCATTGCCCTGTCCTGCTGCCATGGCCTGCATTTTCCAAGTGGCTAAGAAGGGAAAGATGGAAGAAGCGGTAGAACAGAAAGGGGGAGAAAGAAAGGGCTCCTGGGCTGTTCCATTTTCTTCCTTGAATTGCTTTTCCAGGTTGCTTCCCCAAATTGCTCTTTTTGCCCCACAGTTAGTCTCTGGGATTCTGAAGAAGAAGAATAAGAACAGAGGTGCTCTAAAAAGGCCTGAAGGTAGCGGTAATCTGTCAGTTCCCACCTCTGCCTCTTCTTCTGTTGCCTGCGGTCTCTTCCTCACCATTCCGAGAGCCCCTGGCCCCACTTCGTATGCCTCCATGCCTTAACTCTGCACCTCTGCCGGGAAGAATGCCTGCTTTTCCCCACTCTAGTCAGGGACTACTTTGTTTAGCAATCCATCCCTTCTCTAGTCTGTTGCTCTAACCTGAGACAGTACATGACAGGCCTTATACATTCTGAGGTCAAAAGGCAAATGCATTTGCAATTCGCTTTGTAGCAGGATTCTTCATGAGGATCCACAGTAGTAGAGCAACATCATATGCGTAGTATAGTGATGCATACTTGTGATAGAAATAGGCTCTCGGAAACAGCTCTGCTGGTAGGCTCCCTCAGTATGGAACTTAGACCCTTCACCCTCTCAAAGCTTTTATCATAAAGAATGTTTATATCTCCTCACTTCTTCTTTTTTAATTTCAAGGACTTCTGAAAGTGGTAACCTTAAAAAAGAAAAATTATGAGCCCTGACCACCCTTTTTTGTGGCCCTGCAATTCTTTGCGGTGTCTGTGCCTGCCAACGCCTGTCTGAGAGGGTGGTAGCAGTTGCTTCATGAATGGTGACATATGGGTAGCTGTAAACACAGCCAATTTAAAGATAGACGTATGAGTGGGCTCTTTGCGGGTAGCTGAGAAGGGAATGGAAGTGCCATTTCAAAGGGTTGACAGTAGCAGTTAAATAGATTATTTGCGTTGTGAAACATGGGAAAAGAGAGCAGTAGGAGGATGTGCAAATGAATGTTTAAGTTAGATTAAATATAGTGAAGTAAGGCAAGGACTGTCAAGCATAAACATTTTTCTGTTAGCCTAGGGAAATAAATTCCATAAAGAATTTTTTTAACAAGAAAAAAAAAAACCTTTGAAACACTTGCAGGTTCACTCTTATAATTCAGCAATGAATTAACAAGGGTGAATTTTCATTATTTTAAAATGTAGTGAGTGGTCCTAAGCAATGAAGAATTATATAGAAATGAGATTAAAGTTTAGGGTGCTCCATGTCTCATTTTAATTTATATGAGGTCACCTCCCCCCCATTCATACAATATCATTACAGTAAGAATATCAGGGTGCGCGATACAAATAGCTCTGGCATTTGTATAAGGTTCTTGGAAATGTGTTTGAGTGCTAATGTTTGAAAATTGAATTTAGATGTGTTATAGGGAGATTTACTTCCTATATAGCTAAAAATAGTCTTACACTAATTATATAACTGCTTAGTTTTTAAAGATCTTTAAAGAGCTGGTAAAGCTCTTTATCATGTTAAATGCATAGATGAGACATTAATTTATGTAATAAAGTTAAATTTCAAAGCTTCAATTTTCATTTTGCTCAGCTTATTTGAAGAGACAGTTAGCAAATCCCTCCATTTTTTCCATTGTTAAACTTGTCTTTTAAGCACACCCTTTGATAAATTATTTCCAGCATTTCATATGTTTTAACTTTTTCCCCCATAGTTGAGCACAATTGAAAAGCTAAGTCCATGAGGCAAAATATCTTTTCCATTTTTGGTAGACTTAATTATTTTAATTCAATATCTTATATTTCATGGTACATAATATTATGTACTAGTATTAGCACTTCTGTTTTTCTACTTTTTACTTATTTTACAAAATACATCAGCATACTAGAAAGTATTAAAAGCCTTCTTCTGTTGTACAGTGATAGTAATGTTGCTGAAAGTAAAGTGTTGGTTGAAAGGCATCATCAGCTTGAAATGTTTACATATTAAAGGAAGTCCAACTCTTGCACCAGAAGAGTATTGGGTCTCAACATATGAGCATGAAAGTGTATGGTATGTGGAAGTCGAGGGTCATCTCTGTGGTAGCAAGAATGATTGAGACCTGTTTTCTAGTCTTGCCTTTGTGACTTTAAGCTAGTGATATCTCTTCTACAGGCCATAGTTTCCTCTTTTATAAAATGGGGGCTTATCAGATATCTGAGTCTCTTGGCAGCCCTGACATTTTTGAAATAATTACCCAACAAAGGCCAACTTTGATACTGAACATTTAGAACAAGCTGAGATTGGTGTCTGGATATCATCGCGTTGCAATGAGATGTATTATATGTGCCACTCACAGTCACCCAGGGACACCAGTATGTCCCCTTGGAAGCCCACACTGTGCCTGCCATGGGAACCTACAAATGAACTGTTGGATAATCTGGGCATGCAGAGCAGAAAAGCAAGGACTTCTTGAGGATCCTGACTTAGGATCAAGCTCTAAACAGGTTTGCTTGATGGGCCTCTGTGGCCTAGAATGATCTGCCTCTCTCTGTCTGAATATTACTTTCCTGTAAAGTTGTCACACTGCCCGAAACTCCAATAATTAGAAATTGAATTCCACGTATTAAAATGTTTAGCTCTTTGGAAGGGTAGGGATTCATCTAACTAACTACAAGTCAGTCAGTCACTTACTGACTTGAGAATGCCTACTCTGATGGACAGGACATTTATGCTGAAAGGGAGGGATGGAAGAAACTGAGCTTCTTTGGGGTCACACAAGACCACATGGGGTAAATGCAGTGAGGGGCTCAGGCGAGTGACTATGTAATTTATCTTGTACACTAGGACACTTTTGGGACTGAAAGGGATGCTGTTGATAATTTTGCAGAATCAGCAGAAGTAAACCAGGGGTGTCTGGGGCAAACAGGGCCATACGGTTACTAGCTAAGGGCAGTGTGAGTGAGCCTAGGATATAGAAGAAGCGTTTCTTCAAGTGTGGGGAAGATGCCAAAGAATACAGAAGCTCTTTCAAAAATTTTCAAGGGAAGTGAGGGGAATTGATTTCTTCCTCTGAATGCTCCTTTCTGTGCGCTTCGTGGTTTTTGCTGGAGAGAAAATGTGATGTGGTAGAAAGGGCAGGGATTTTAGCATCGGGCCCATCTTCTTCTATTCCTTGTTACCTCTCTGGCTCTTAGGCATGTTATTTTCTTAGTCTAATTAATTCATTTATAAAATGGTGAAGATCTGCTTTCCAAGGTTGTGAGGATTACATGAGATGAGGAATTTTAATTCCCCAGGACCTAGAAGATTCTCAATAAATGTTAATACCTTCTGTTTCCCCTCTTTCCAGAAATTAGAACTTTTCATTACCATATATGGTGTTGTAAAATAAACTGTGTGAGGGCATGCACATGGGTTTGTGTAGTGTGGTAATGTAATTAATCAATATTTATAATGCTAATGCCATTGGACATTTTGTTCTGTTTCAAACGGCCAACTTAAACTTCAGATACAGAAGCTGTTCATCAGTTAGTGACTACAGATCATGCTGGATATGTGGTTCGGCCCTGGTTCTACCACTCATTGTAGTGTAACAGTGGTTCTCTGGGCCTCACCTGTAAAAAGAGATGAGCACCATTATCTCTTATACCCCTTCCTATTCTCTCATCCTGGGATAAGAGACTCCGCCAAAGGGATTCGTTATGTATTAGACCACCTGTGACTGGCCATTGTTTCTCTTTCTCTCTCTCTTTTTTCTTTCCTTTCCTTTGCCTTCTTTTTGATGATATGGGGAAAATAATAGCTCAGATATTTTAAAATAACATGTCTTTTGACTTTGTTCCTTGGCACAGTATTGAAAAGATAAAGATCCCTATGACTTCAGTCAGGAAGACTAGATGTGCTTTGTAGTGTAGTTCTAATTTTTTAAAATTAGTGTTAGGAAAGATTGTTGTGTTGTCAGATGGACAATTTTTTAATGCCACATAGGATGTACAGTGTGTGTGCACGCGCGTGTGTGCGTGCGCATGCATGCGTGTGCTTCCTTTGTGGCTGATTTGTGTACCCTATCACTCTCACCTACTCCTCCCATACCATCAGGACTATGTTCTTTAAATAGATATTACTGTCAGATTATTCATGTTTTGATTTATATATATATATCTCCTATCTAGAACAACTGATTTTTTTAAAAAAAATCTGGTTAGAATCATCACTGACTAAATAAGCACATTTATGTAACTTACAACTGATAAATTTTGGAAATACAACAACAGCGAAGGGCCTTACTATGCACCACTTTTCAATAAGTTTGTGTTTTTTTAATGGAGCTTCTATTTATAGTTAAAATATTCACTTCCTGATCTTGTAGAGTAAGAAAGGACACTGAGTGAACATTTTCTGAAGATGTATTAAAAAAAAAAGTCTCTTGAAAAGGACATTTAAAAAACTTGTTGGTAACTCATTCCAGTGCCTTGCAAGCTTCATAGCCAGAAAGTTCTTTTTTTTGTTGTCGTTACCGAATAAAAATCCCTGTTCTTGCAGTTTGATCACATTCCTCTCGTCCCATCCTTAATGGAAAAGAAGCGCTCCCTGTACGCTGTCCTTCATACCGCTGCAGGCTGTTGTGCAGCTGACCTCCTCCCTAGCCATCTTTTATCTGGCCTAAATAACTGTGTTTCCTTTACATGTCCTCTTAGGACCCATTTCCTAACATTTTAATCATTTTAGTTGCTTTCCTTTGGATGCTCTCCAACTTCTGCTGGTCTTCCTTGGGTTCAGGTCCAGAATAGCTCTTAACCTGGTAATGAAGTTCTGAATAGATTGTCCTGCTGGGGAAGGACTGTCACATGACCCTCCTGAGCAAGCTGCTTGTTTTTACCTCCTGATCTTATGTACCTTTAAAAATAATTGACCACACTGCGGATATATGCTTTGCCTAGACCCTCAGATTTTTCTTTTTGCTTATATAAATTTGATTTTCTCTAATTAAACTGCCTCCTGTTGTTTCTATCATCCTTGTGGCAGTGTCAGCAATTTGCAACCATCAGTGGGAACTGAAAAATATCAATTCAAAATGATATTTTTTAATACATATTTATAATTATATGAATGCTTGATTTTAAACACATATGTACCTTGTTCATTACATTTATTTTGAGTCTCTTCTGCTGCCATTTGGTATTTGAATGTTCTCTAATTAATTTTGTTTCAGTTTTGTCTCCAAACAAGTAATCCGAGGTTATACCTCTTTTCTGTTCTTTACAGTTAAAAAAATAGTAGCTGTTCCGTTCAGTAAATACATCTTGATGGCATTGATAGATTGTTCGCATTCCAGAATCCCAAGGTCCATTTGGGTACAAGTCATATCTTCATAAGAGAAATAGTAACTGACCACATCTATGTTCTTGGTGTGCCTAATGATACTTATTTTCCATTATTTAAGTCAGCAATGAAAGTATTACCCAAAGGCTGGGGAAATCCTCATGAAACTTGGCTGTAATTGGATCCTGAATAGCAATTCTCTTGAGGGTGGCCCTCATAACATTTCTGTTGCACCCACCATGGTGGTCTATAAATCAGGTTTTCCTAGCTTATTAGAATTTTCTGCTGAATTTAATCAAAAGCCTTATAAAAGTTAAAATATATGATCTATTCTCTCATATCCCCCAGGCACATCATCATTCTGACAGAGAGGAAAATGAAACGAATTTACTAGGGTGCGTGTTGGTCTTTAGCAAACTCCTTGTGATTTCTCTGTTTGCAAATCTACTTTTTGAAATAAAATATTACATGTAATAATGGCCTCTGCTTCGATGCAGATTATCTATATACTAAGTAACGCCTGTGTTAGGTAATCCTGTGGAAGGTAGGAAGCAAAAGTAATGATGTGGTTAGCAGTAGCACCTTCCCGTTCGAAATCCCATGAGAGGCAACATGCACATTCAAAATTAAATTAAAATTCTTAAGAATGCAATGGCAAGGGGGAAGAAAGGGCAGTTAGAAGAATAAATTAGCCTCACGGATTCTTTCCCATTCTTGAATCGTAAAGCAGCCAGCTATGATATGAAACATGACAAGGACTCTGGGCTTTCTAGTTCAGGTAGCTGCAAAGCTGATTCTCTGCTATTATTAATGTATCATATATTTAACTATAATGAGTGGAAATACCTTGAATTATTATTACCTCTCTCAAGAGACTAAGCTATGTGATACCTGCAAATAAGTGACACTAGGTCTACCTAATATTTTCATTAGAGATGAAAGAGAATGGCATATCTTGAGGAGCAATGCGTCAGAAGAGCTTGGTAACTTTAGAAATGTGTCACGCTGTGGTTTCTAGGTATGCTATGAATGAAGAGCTTTGTGTGGAAGGAGTGGCAATGCTGTGTGGATATTTATTATGTAAATGTTCGTATGTAGCTAGGTTTATGTAAGTTTCTCCTGTGTGATGCTAGCTTTCTTTATTTCCTTGACTGAGAGGCATTTATTTTTCGGCATTAACCTAATATTTTGCAGTTGGGGGGCTTCCCCCCACCCCCGCCGCAGGTGTTTTTGCTCCTGCTAATTTAGTGGTATCAGGTCGATGTCAGGACAGGAGTAACCGTGTTGACCAACTAGCTAGTGTCTTGTCTTTTTTTAACTGCAATCATTCTGTGATCTACCCATCCCTGCTGTAATTGGGGGTTGTTGGCCAGTGTGGGATTGATTTAACATGCCTTATGTTCAGTGATACATGTTGAAATGTAGAATATAAGAAAAGAGAGATAATATTTTGCTTGCACATGTATCAGTCAATCGTTCAGTGTACATTTCTTCTTTAAGCCTAGACTGAAAGGTTGCCATTTCTTGGCACTGTTACCGGACACACTGGCATATTAAACAAAGGAAACACATAGGCGGATTAAAAATAGATCAAGGCCAAAACTGATTTCTGTTTTTAGTTTGACAGCAAAATCACTTTTAAATGGCCATGATATCATTTTAAGATCTGATCCTATGGAATAATGTATATCTGATTCGTGAGAAAAAATTCTTGACTACTTGACCTTGGGGGAAAACGTGTAACAAGATGTTTTGAGATCTTGAAAGAGTGAAGCAGTATTTAGTAACTCTGTGTTCTCTTTGTTGCATCTAAGTTAGCCATGAATGAATTCATTCTGTTCTCAAAGAACTTGCTTTGCATTGATATCACTGTTTGTAAATGGAAGCTGTGATAAATTTCATAAGCTAAAAACTCAACATACCTTAAAATATGAAAATGCAGGGCTTCCACTTATATACTAAGTAGAGTCTGAAACATCAGATCGATTGTCTTTACCTTCCACATCTCACGTGGTTCTTGAGTCACGTGGTTCTGGACAGCACATGAGTCCTTACTCTTGTAGACATACAATCTTTTATTTACAGTCTCCACCTGATAAATACACTTATTTGGCACAAGCACACATGATCAAAAGTGATCTGGACAATATGTAGTTTTGATTAATGAATATGCTAGGTTGTTCTGTAGCTTGGACAAAGAATGGTTTCACAAACAGTTCTGTTAATAAAATAAATAGAAGTTAAAGACTGGAACGGTTTCTAGTAGACTGTGCAGCCTACATCATTCAAAAGTAATGAAGCAGTTTTCTGAACCAGATTGTGTTTCCTTATGAAGGAAGCCACCTTTGTTCCATGTCACCGATGCATTCCTCCTAGGTGAGATCACTCTGCATTACTGATATCTTTTTCCTTTCAGAAAGGGGAACTGCGGACCGCTCCCAGTGCATTCCATTTCTCACAGTCTGTAAAATAAAGCTTAAATGTACCTGTCCATTAAAACCTTTTGAAGGAAGAAAGCCAACCTCAGAGGCTTTGTGAACCATGAATTGACAATAAAAGACACTATACTTCTGTTTTTCAAATAGCCTGTTTAAGGACAAAAGAACTATTCACTTCTACATGACTTTCATGTAGTTATAGTAAAAGAAAGGAGGCCGGTCATCTTGTGTGCATGATGTTAAGGCTGCTTGACTGCGGTTATTTGAAACAATAGTTTGCAATTATTCAAAATAATAAAGCCACTGGGAGGGATGTGTATAGAGAGTGTATAAACGTCTTTATGTCTATCTCTTTAAATAGAATTAAATGTAAGAAGTAGCTTCCTACACCACCACCACCACTGCCCCTTCACCCCCACAAAATCTGAAGGGTGCAAGCATTTAGAGAGTATCAGGTTAAGCTCTATTGAAATAGTCTCCTAACTAATCATCCTGTTCCACCCTCCACCTGTGACTGCTGGAGTCCTCCCCTCGCATCTCAGTGCGACGTGACACTCTCTCGATCAAAACTGCGATGGCCCATTAGACCGATGCAGTATAACTGAGTCATGTCTTTTCCTCCACCTTATCTTTTAAACTTATGTATTTTGCTCCAGCCGTACAGGTTTTCTTGCTATTCATCAAACCACCAAGGCCTTTGTACCTGCTCCTTGCCCTGCCTGGAAGGAAGGTCTTCTTTTACCCAGATTTCAACGCGGCTCCCTTTTTTGCTTCAGTTTGATCTCTTTTCAATTCTTACTTCCTTAGAAGGGTCCTTTCTGGCCACCATATCCAAAAAAGTTCCTCACTTCTGTCAATCTTATACCCTTGCCATGCTTTATTTGTTTATTTTTGGCACTTGACACTCATTTAAAACTATATACTTATATGTTTACAGCCCACCTCACCCCCACCCACTAGTGGATAGTCAGCTCTGTGAGGGCCAGGACTTTGAACTTATACGTGTCCATATTCCCAGCAGCTAGAACACTGCCGGTACATAGTAGGACCTCAGTAAGTTTGTTAAACCAACAAACTGGTGAATGAGTTTTACTTGATGTATTTTCGTCTTAATTGCTCTGCCAGCCTTGTGTTGAAAAATGTGACAAATAGAAAAATGATTGTTAATCATTCAGATGTTTAAGTTGGAACTGAATATTTTTATAGATGAGAAAATTAAAGTGTCATATTTTCTCATTTGGTCATTCATTTTGTATTGTTTTGTTTCATAAAGGTAAATGTGGAATGATGTTTAAAAATTATCTTGCTGTGAGGCTTTTGTTCTCAGCCCAGGAAATGAGCAACATGATTTCTAGCTATAGCAGTATCTCTGTTTTTAACTTTCGGAAATGAATACACACCCTTTATAACTGACAGCGTCAGTGTACTTCATTACTAATATTTTTAAAGCTACCTGGGATACCAGATAATGAGAGCATGAAAGGAACACTATCTTTTTCATTATTTCTGCAAATTCCTATGCTTAAACTATTCTTGGGAAGAGAAGTAACATTGTTTTCTGTACCTAAAACTGTTTAAGAAGTGGGTGGAAACACCTATTAATCTTGGCTGCGTCGTGACTTTAGCATATTTCCTCATATGATGTAGTGTGGATTTAAATTAGCCTTCAGATATCCTTTATTTTTCCTTTGCAAAATAATACAACTGAATTATGGGTTGATTCTGTTTAATATCCTGAGCCTTTGGTTAATGTTGGAAATGAATTTCCTTTTTCTAATCTAATCATGGCTGTGTATATTACATGTGGAATTCGCTTAAGTGTTTCCGTGTAGGCACTCATGAACATAACTGTAGCCACGTTTCATTAATTACCATGCTTAAAATCTGCATGTTTTCTCTAACTTATTGGCTCATGGAATGAATCACAGCTTGCTGAAAATTCAGTTTTCTCATTGTTGTCCTATATTCGTCCAACAATAGGATGGACCTTTGTATTTTTTCACTAACAGATAATTATGTGCTTTACCATGTATGGGTACTTGATCTGCTTTCCACATAGAATTAGAGGATGTCTTCTCAGCTCCTTAATGGGGAATCACCTAAAATGATTTTGGGCAGTTCTGCAAGGTCTCTGTAAGTAGGCAGCACAGTTCAAACTGGAGTAACTCCTGGTGTCAGCATCTGGATCATCACTGACACCTACCAGGCGAGCTGTTCCAACCAAGCCCGGCATTGGGGAACAGCGTGTCTCCCTTTCCTATTTCCATTCTCATTATCCACTTTAGAGTTTCCGTCATCTACAGGAATGTCACGATACCTCCTCAGACTCACAAGGGGAGCCACAGAGTCGTGGCCACAGGCCTGGTGATGTGCGGCAGATGTGAAGGTGGGAGTCAGAGCTTTAGGGTCCCCTGTGTCGTCTTCAGTTCAGGAATACTATTCTCTGGCCCTAGCACAAGATTTTGCCCTCTGCCCCGCATATGTGTTACTCTCATTTGTCAAGTGACACCATTTTCTTCACCTGTTCCTATTCCAGCCTTTCTCCTGGACTCAGGGTCAGAGCTCGGGCACAGATTATGGTTATCCCAAGTCCACTCGCCCAGCTTCCCATTTTTAAAGCTCTGACTCCCACCTTCACATTTGCCGCACGTCACCAGGCCTGTGGCTACGACTCTGTGGCTCCCCTCACTTATCAGGTGTTGCTCAGTGTTCCCTGGATCGGGTACACACCTCTGAGACTGCTGCGGACACTGTCCACCACTCATTCCCTCCGTAAATATTTGTTTGGGAGAAGGTCCCTGAACTCGTTTGACTGCCTCCCCTGTTCACCCGCTGCAGTCTCCGCGTAAACCGATCGAGCTTGCTTTTCCGCTGTTACCCCCTTTTCATTCTCTGCCTCTTCCTGTCCCTTGCTGCTGTGTCCTCGCAGCCCATCTCCAGTGTCAGTGTCTGAGCCTTTGCCCTCAGTTACCACCCTTTTTCCGAGCAACGTTATCAGGTCCTACTCTGTTAAGTAGTCCCTAATGTTCTGTTTTAATTCCTGAACTACATTTGATTTATGCTAGAAAAACCAGTGGAGAATAAAGCACGTGGTGAAAGGTAGCTTTAAGAGTGTAATTTCCTAATTTTCCTGCAATAAAGAACTTTATTTCCTACCTTCCTTTTTTTTAGATGAACAGCTATGAGATTATTTAAGTTTTTCTACAACAGCCTTGCAAGATTGTCATATTTACCAGGGAATTATTTTATAGATGAAAAAATTTGAATTGGCTTTTACTTTCAGAGTAAAATAATTGCTAGTTAAATGACTTACATTAGTGGATCAGACCCAATTAATGTAAATTTGTCTCTCTCTTAAAATAAAAGTTGAAAAATTAAATTTGTTCCTTGGTAATTTGATTTGTAGGAAGTGAGGAACAAAGGACTCCAAACTGGCTTTTAAAATCAGTTCTAATTAATTGCATGTGCAGATGCATCAGCTAAGATTGGGAGGCAATTAGTCTAATTATGTTTAAAATACACTTGCATGCTTAAATAGATAATCACACCCGCAGGCCTGCCTATCTCTTTCTACTTTCTCCTATAGGCACATAGTGGATTTTTTGGCCATTAAGCATGATCTCATCAGTGTCTTTGGATCAGAACAAAGTGACAGAATGCACATGAACAGGATTGCACATCTTCCCAGCTCAATCTGATATTTCAGAGATATACCCATACAACATACGTAGATGGAAAGATTAAGATAATCTAGGGAAATTTTATGTTCCCCTCCCCCTTTTTAAATCTTATTTTTGGAAAGCTGAGTTCTCTCCGTAAAATATTTTTCTCATGGTCCAGTTTGGAGTAAACTATACCTAAGTCCTATTCTTAATGTTATGAAATAATTTGAGTTTCAGAGTAAAACTTGAATAAGTAACACCTTGCCTAACAACACACCATTAGCATGAAAGACCATTAGCAAGGTAGAGGGGCCAGGTAAAAGTGTCATCTGGGCTTCTGAAGTAGCTTTAAAGCCATCAGGTCTTCAGTTGTTGCAACTTACAATGGATGTGACACCCCTGACAAAACTGTGTTTTTCTTGCTGGCTTAAGCAATTGATATTTGTACAGGTGAATGAACAGAGATGTTTTCCCTGCCTTTCTTTAAAAACGAATGTGACCATTTTTCTCTTCAGTAGATTGTTTTATGGGAAGAACCCATTGAAGGTGATCTTGTACAAATACTCCCCTATTGCCCTTCCTTTGGTTCCCAGTAGCATTAAAAATGATTTATAAATTACATTTTCATTTTATAGGATATCCTGCAGTTACAAGGCTGGATTCCTTATTTCTGACCTACCGCAGCAATATTTCTTTCAGCCGTGTTTGCTTTATTTCTGACCAGTTTTTTTTTTTTTTTTTTTTTTGTAGCAGAAAACTGAGGTTTGCTGTCATTATTTATAGCTGGATTATGTGATTTTTCCATGTAGGTTTTCTTCTTCAAGAGCAGGATCTTGAGGATAGATAGCTGGCGATGTTAGGCTAGTTGGAGCTTTGTTTTCTGGACTGTTTTTGCTACTCCTGGTTTAAGAACACAAGCTTCATCTTTGGCTTCATCTGTGACTATCAAAATATAGTGGATTTGTGTGAACGAGAGACAAACTTAGGTAGAGATTTGAAACGTGGGCGTTGGAATATGTAGATTATTGTTAGGGAGGTTTCTGCTGACTCGAGTATGCACAGTCATTAGGGCCTTCTGTTCACATTTCATTCACAGACACAGCCTTAAATCTAAATAGGTTTGTTCAGAGGGCACAGTTTCATTTCATTTCCTTCTTTGAGGTTACCCTATTGGAGCTGGTAGAGCTAAAGCTGAGTTTGATATCTTTATTCTTTTTTTAATCTTTGAAACAAACTATTCTTGTTATGGTAAATCTAAGCAAATTCTTTTAAAGTCTAGACCAATTTAGGAGTTTGGTTTGTAATACAGCAAAAGATAATTATATTATGTTAGCAGATGTTTGATGCCAGTCATGCTATCGTCATGATGGAATCTCATCTTACAGAATATGGGTATGTTTACTGTAGAATATTTACCTGTGTGTGTCAAGTGATCTATATAAATATGTAACTTTTGCTAACTTTTACTAAAAACTATTTACCTGTGTGTGTCAAGTGATCTATATAAATATGTAACTTTTGCTAACTTTTACTAAAACTAGGTAACTCATATTTCTGATTTTTATAATTTCAGTACCTTGTATACCACTCTTTTTGTTTCTTATTAATAAGATGTTAAATAATAGGACGATTTAAAAATATTAAAGGAATTAACAGGTTATAACAATAGAACCAAAATATGTATAACTTAAAATTATTCCGTCTTGTGTATTATTTTAATAGACATCCTTCATATATCAGCTTAAATACCCCTACATGCATTTTGCTTAGAACATTGGATTTTCTATCTTTTGCCTTCAAGTAATGCTGGTTATAGTTAGATGATTTTAAATTATTAATTTATGGTCTAGGAGAATTTAGATTGATTGACATTCTGGCATTGGCAGTATATTCTTGTGTCCTTAAAAAAGATGTGAAATTTTAGAATTGGTTAGAAAGAGGTGATCTGTCTAGTGTCTTTAAAAAAAATAATTGGGAAGAGCTTTACAAAAGCAGCAGGAAGTACGTACTGAATCAGCACTGCTCCATTGTGTGGAGGGGTTTGCAGTTTTCTAATTAAGCCACTGAATACTTATGGTCCTCAATTCACATGGAAGAATTTTAAAATGTTGGTGAGGCGCATGTACGTTTGTGTGTTTATATAGGGCAGCCACATGTGATGACTAATAGTGAAAATCAAAATCATGTGTGGAAACAGCAAGAAAAATTGAAACAATCTTTAAAAAATAGTAGAAAAACAATTTGAAAGTCAACTCCATGTAATTTTGAGATCAGACAAAAGGATGACCAGAGCATAATGGGAGCATGTAGAAGCCTGTTGCTAAATCAGAAATGAACAGGAATGCAGTTCAAAACCTCATTTACTACTCTTTAGTCTGTTGCCCTAGAGACAGACTTAACATATTGACTTTGGCAACTCCAGAGTAGCTTGCTGTGTCTGCCGTTATTTAAGTGAAAATCTGAATTTGTGATTTAAAAATATAAGTTTACTCTAGTCAGTGCAACAAATTACATCTGTGGTTGGGTAGGAATTTCCAGAAGGTTCTAAGTCATCTTTTGGAAAATAATGAAATAAAAGGATAAGATAAAGACTCCCAATTCTAAAGTTCAAACAGGAAAACATGGTAAATGAATGCAAAACTTATTGAAAACCCAGTGTAAGAGGCTGTTGAGGCTGATTTAAATTTCAGGCTGCCTCTTACTTTGTAGCGTGAATGAGTAACTGGAGAATATAGATAACAAAATTAATAGTTGGGAGTGCTTAAAATATTGTTTAAAGATTGAAATGAGAGAATTAGCTTAGAATGATCAAGATCCCATTCAGTTCTAATTTCCAGTGATTCCTTAGAGCAGGTGAGCTTTTCAGCCTTCTCATAGTCTGCCATGTTATTCTGTAGTTGCAGTAAAAATGACATTTCAAAGATTTCCTTGAAAAATAGTAGTCCAACTAGGGATTGTTTAAAAAGTGTTAAATGAAAAAGAAATCATTTAGTTGGGAGGAGAGGATGAAGACTGGATAGCTATAATGGAAATGAATTCTCTTCCTAGGCGTGCTATATTTCAAAACTACCTGCATCAGAAACACCAGGGTGCTTATTAAAAAATGCAGATTCCTGGTCCCATTCCAGACCCACTGATTTTGATTTCCTGGGGCTGGGACACAGGAATCTGTATTTCGAACATGTTCTTGTGCCCACTGATGTTTGAGAGAAAACACTTCCAAAGTGTAAGTGCCAATCTTAATTATTAAGACATGAATTTAATGTTTTAAATCTTTCTTTCCTCAGGGTATCATATTGGAAATGGTATTTCATCCTAAAAATATTACTTTATAGAAAAAGATTACTTAGATGCTAGACTTTGGGCCACTGCACAAGGGAGGTGTCTTTGTGGGGAGAAAAATTCCTTCCACATATTGGAAGAAAATTTTATGTTTGTGATTAAATCACATATCAGATTAATGATTGAAATGGTTTAGGCTGAGTATTTCTCCTTTAGGGACAATGACAGGATCATTAAGCATTATAATTTTTGTTCCTCTGTTGTAAAAAAAAAAAGGTATTCTAATTGAAGTAGAAAAATACTTAATTAAGACTCAGATTCCTCCCTTCTCATCAAAGGAGCTTATTTATAATACTTTTGGCATATAAGCTTTATTGTTTTTATATAATCTTCAGATTTTATTCAAAACATGAATGACCTGAAACTTTTGTATCTCATATGCTTTCTGCTGTTTAACTGCCTGGTCGATAGTGTTAGGGACCCTGGGCATAAGGGCCAGAGAAGCATACAGCATTGACTTTGCCAAGCATCACAGGGCTTTATAGGAAGGAGCTAGCTCTCATGTCCCCGGAGCAGTATGTGTTTCAGCAACCATGCTACTGGATCAAGCTGTCCAAATGACATTTCAGCAGGATCTCAGGCTGTGCTTTTGATTTTTCATTTGGAAAAGATAACCACATTCACCTTTCGGTTTCGATAAATCTGTGGTGCAGCTGAACTTGGCCCCCCTACTCTAAGACATGCTGACTTTCTCAGTGTCTGCCCAGGTGGATCTCAGTTGTACTGATACTGGCAATGGGCCTGTAACCGAAACACATCTCATTGTTCAGAAGCTTACCAGCTCTTCTCTTCCTCTAATGCCTTTATTTTAGTGGTTGGTGATTTAAAATGCAAACAGAACCCCCAGAAATTCAGGCCGAAGAATTCTATACAGAACTGGGGATGAATGTCACTGCCTATCTGCTAAAGGGTGAACCTGTTGAAGAAAATCTGTTCAAGTCCCTTCTAAATAGTATTTAGCATGTATTTCCTCTATTAATTGGGGAATGTTTAAATTTTGGTTCATTTCTTATAGACTTGAGCAGGGGCATAGGATTAAATTTGTTAACCCCTAATAAATGTTTCTTTCTTTCTTTCTTTCTTTCTTTCTTTCTTTCTTTCTTTCTTTCTTTCTTTCTTTCTTTCTTTCTTTCTTTCTTTCTTTTTGTTGTTTGTTTGTTTTTTAAATAACAAAGCTTCACTCCTTGTCAGAAGTCTTCCCTGCAATGAGGGGGATACTTGGATGATGTTCGATTAGGTCTCATAAGCACAGGGATCGTTGTGCTGAATGAAGGGTTCACACTGAAGTGGAAGTGGGTAATAAATAAAGCAGGTTAGTATCCTAAGTCGAACACAATTTCTCAAACTTCTTCCTTAAATAATTAAGTGAAACTGCATTTATTATAAAACATCTTGAAAAATTTTAATTGACACTGAAAAAGTTGATGGAATTTCACTCTTAGATATTCCAGTGTCCACTTTGAGAGTTTGTTCTTTGTAATTCTCACTGTAGATCTTTATTTTTTAAAGACTTTTTAATTGATTGGTTTCGTGTTATAATTGGCAATTAATTGCAGTTATTCTGAGTAGTTTAAAATAATGTTCGGGTTTGATCAGTGTAGAAATGTTTGATAATGAGTTAGACATTGCTAAAGCTAGAATGGTTAAAAGTTTTAAACCTTAGACTATGACTTTTAATTTCTTTGGAAAAGTCTTTGAATAGTTAGTTCAATAAAAACGAATGTAATATACCCAATGAGTAGTAGTTCCAAGGTTGATCCTTACAGATGTCTGTTTTATTTTCTGAGCAACACTTGTGACTCAGAGCTTATTTACTTCATTAACCTCTCATTATTTCCTTCTATGCTTGACTTCTTGAACATCAGGCTTTTTCCGTATGTCACTTATGCACTTGGCCTGCGTGATATTCTTCACGATTCAATAAAAGTATGTGATGGTAACAAAAATATTCCTTTGTACAAAGTAGGTAGATTTATAACCTTTCTTATTGTTACATTCTTGGCCAGAACAGAACCCACATATGGTTGTAAAAAGGCAAAAAGTTGATATTGGGGAAATAAGAAGAAAGACCAACAAAGCATTACTTAAATAAGCCAAATGTGTCTAGTATATTCTAATATTTAAGAATTGAGCAAAGACAGTGCCAAGCAATTACAAGTACTGTTTTTGAGAGTGCACCAAAGATAGATATGATATAGTGAGACTAGAAAAGGGCAAGGGAGGAAAAAGAATTAGCTTGTGAATTATTTACTTGTCAATTTTGAGCCTAAAATAGTTAATTATATGTCCTAAAAATCAAATAGGAGGAAAAAGCATAGGGAGGCTGTAAATGCTGCTTCTGAAGTGTTGGGAGGCAGGACTAAATGTGAGGCAGGAGGGAGTAAATGGAAGATGATAACAAGAAAATAATTCTTTATATAAAGCAATGTACCGGTGCATCCGAAGTGTTTTCACAGTGGAAGTGAATGTTTCCTAAGCTAACCACCCTGTGGTGACTTTTATTTAGCAATTAGACGATGTGGAGGAGTAGTCCCTGGCAGTATTTTGACTGAGTTGTGCCAGAAAGAAGGAGGCAGTGACTCGTTCCTCATGAAAGCAGCACAGAGCTGATTCTTGACCTTCTGCTGTCAAATCTGATCTTAGAAAGTCATTTCTCCCTGGTAGACAACAGCCCTTACTTCTCAGCCTTCTCTACCTCACAGGCATTTGGCAAGACAGATCTGTAAGAATGGACTGTGTGTTTGGAACAGAGGCATCGGTAATGGGTGGTGGGGGCACAGCAGCTTAATGGAAGCTCGATCTTCTGCCTTTTTCTTAGTGGCGAAGATGGTTTGTGGGGCGACCTCATTTGGCCAGGGTCAGACTTAGGCTAATGTCCCAATTCTGGACAAGCTTGGAGATATTCTTAATTCTCAACTTTTTTTTTTTTTTTAACCTCAAGCCTCTGTGTTGTCACGTCTCACCAATCATAATGTAGAAAAATTATGCTGCGTGAGCAGCATGTTTCTAAAGGCGTGTTGGAGTGGCGGCCAGGTGCTCGCAGAGGTCGTGTTGTCCTTCTGGCTCATCCCTTTGTTCTGACATTCAGGCTTTTGTCAAACCATTGGGTTTAGCTTCTCATCTCCTAGTTCCCAGAAGAAGTCTCTTCTCTGTGACCTTAGATATAGGTCTAGAGTGTCCAGAAATCTGTTTTCTTTTCTCTTTTCTTCTGAATTTGTATGAAGAATTCTGCGTGTACATGAAATTGTATTTTTTTCTTTTTGGAGAGAGGGCCACACACACTCTCCGACCCTCCTAGGGCTCCATAACCCAAAAACGTTAGGAACCACAGGTCTCGAATAAGCTTATTTCTTGTTCCTAATTAAGATTATAGGGTATTCTCTCTTTGCAATCTTATTACTAATTCCTCACCAGTAATATATGTCCAGTTGACCTTCATCTTCACTCTCTCACCTCTCCTTGCTGACCTTTCTGACCTCAGGTACTCCTGAATTTTTTAAAAACTCTGTATAACTCGCCACAGCAAAACTTCTGATTCCATCGCACTGCATGTGACTCAGCGGGATGTGTCATAACCTCCTTTGAACATATCCAGGGCCTTATTCAAATCTGCATTTAAAACTATGTAAAACTCCATGTATGAATTTTATTACACCAGCCCCCTGACTGTTATGTTTTAGTAGAGGAGGGTATTTTTTCGGCACATTAATGTGGTTCATCTCTCTACCTTTAAGAATGTCTTTTTCACTTAAATTTATTTTTAGTAAAGACTTGAGAATCTTGTATTTGTAGCATGCTAGTTGTTGGTGTAGTCAACCAGGTTATGGACATGAACAACCATTTCCACTAATGAAATGTTTTACTTTTTTCCTGAGTAAATAAAACAGCACCTGGAAAGTTGCCTTTGGATGATTCTGCTCTTTAAAATATTCCACGATTCTACACATGACCCTCATTCACTCTGTGGCTAGGAACATTCCAGGTTGGTTTTCCACATCACATCACTTCTTTTCTATCTGCTTATTCTGTTCCCAGTTACTAGATGTCAGGTGCTGGTTCATTAGTAGACATTACTGTGCATGTCACACAGCCAGTTGGCACCACATTTTTGGCTCCTTCTGATGAATCTCTTTCTACTTGGTTGGTAAATTAAATCTGTTTATTGAGAAGTGTGTGTGTGTGTGTGTGTGTGTGTGCGCGCGCGCGCGCGTGTGTGTGTATTTATTTGTGTTTGTTTATATATGTATTACTGGCGGAGGATGAAGCAGAAGCAAAAGCTGAGCTATTTAAGTAGTCATTTCTTTTCTGTTTTCTTTCTTTTATTATTATTATTTTTTTTTTTGGTCATTTTGTAGCAGAAGGGATCCTGGGTTTTGTTATTCAGTTTAATGCCTGTCAGTCAATTATTTATTAGCTTTTAAGTCTGCATATTTACCATTTTATTACTAGAATAATAAGAAATAATGTAGAAACAGCATTTATCTATTTACATATCCATTGCTCATGTTGTAGACACCCATGACCACAGTGATAATGTGAGTTTGCTTTCAGGAGAGTATCTGGGGTGAATAGTGTGTTCTCGATATGTGCCAGACAATGTCCTGGGTGTTTTATGTGTATTAACTTGTTTAATTCTCACAGTAACAGTATGAGGGAGTCGCTAATATCTCAGTTTTACAGATGAGGAAATAGAAAAATTATATAACTTGTTTAAGGTCACAGCTAATAAGTAACTGTATTATGGTAAAGTAACAAACAACCCTTAAATTTGAGTGACTTAACACAGCAAAGACTTATTTCTCACTCATGATACAGTGTGGTATCTCAGGGGACCTCTACTCAGGGAACTGTTAGTAAGTTACTCAGAGACCCAGGTGGACAAAGGCTCTATCGCAACACACACTTTTGGGATGGGAACTGGCGAGTCATACTCTAGCTTTTAAAGCTTTCACTTGGAAGTGACACATTTTACTTCCGCTCATATTTTATTGTCTAAACCAGGTCACTTGGTGATGACTCCATTTAAAGGAAGGGGGGAGATGCAGTCCTACCATGTGCCCAGGGAGAGAGAAGAATTGGGATGCTGGTGACCAGCACTAGTGATTACCACAGTGGCGGAGCCAGGACTGGAATCCTGGCCGTGGGCCATAGAGACTGAGCCATGGTTACAGCACAGAGACTATAACTGTAAGAAAATGCGTGGCAAATGTCCTGAGGCATGCATTGTCCAGAAGAGTTTTGTCACTTAGGATACAGAGGATATGTCATTGAAAGAAATTAAGTTAAATCCCCCTATAAATGCTCATTATTACATAACTTGTGATTAGTAATATGGCCTGCTATTATATGAGAAGTGGTATAGAATAATAGGTAAGGACCTGGATTCTGGAGTCAGGTTTCTTGGATTGAAATGCCAGCTCTGTCACAGATCACCTGTGTGACCTTTGGCAAGTTACTTAACTGCTCTGAGCCTTGATTGCCTCCTATTTAAATAGGAATAATAATAGTACCTATCATATGCAGTTACTGTATCATTGAAAGGGATTTTAAAATTGTGTGTGGCAGTATATTGCTATTAGAATAGTAAGTTTGGAATTCATAGTAAATACTGAATACATGTTAGTATTTTTTATTATGAATTTTATCATATTACAGAATAAATGACATCTCTAAAAACTTAATTATAAGCAAAAAAGTTTGATGACCAGGTTTGTCTGTAGGGATATTATTGTATTATTATGTAAGCCAGGTTTTCATAATGTTTGGATGCTATCTAAAGTTTGTATATTTCCACTTATATTTATTAAGAATTAAGGAAATGTGCTGAGTCTCGTTTCCCATGGAAGGATTATAGGTGGAATCCTGTTTTAAGAATATCAACAACACAAACGAACTTGTTGACTTAGCTATTAAATATAGGTGTGTACCCTGCACACCTAATATATGTAATCTAGATGTGGAAAACTTAGAGGTTGCTTTTTGTTTTGTTTTGTTTTGTTTTATAGCTCTAGAACAGTGGATGTTGGGGGGCATGGGAGTGGTTTTGCACCCCAAGGGACATTTGACAATGTCTGGAGACATTTTGTCATACTGGACTGGGGAAGATAGTGCTACTATCATCTAGTGAGTAGAGGCCAGAGATGCTGCTAAATTTTCTACGATGCATAGGACAGCCACCCTCTCCAACAGAGAATTATCGGAACTAAATGTCAATAGTGCCAAGGATGAGAAACCCTGACCTAGAAATAGAAATCGATTTACTATGGATTACTTTAAATAGAAAGAATCCTTAGAGTGCAGGTAGATTCCTGTTGTAGTAAATGGCATTGTAATGACCTATTGGAAATAATATGAGGCTATTTTCAGACACTGCCAGGCAGCTATTCTAGCAAAGCTTTACTATGAGGTATAGCAAAGTCAATTGAATGAGAAGTCTGGTATTAGAAATGTGTTAATCTTCATTCATGAAAGCACGAATGTATTGGGATTTCTCTCTTCAGATGTAGTAAATGTACTTCACCAACACCAATGTTCTTTTAACTGCTATGGCAGTATATTTAAGAAGTTATATGTTAATTTGTTTCCTGTGAGAACTGGAAGATTGTGGTACTTGGTTCGAGATCATGTTCTCGATCAGAGTTTCTGAACCTCACACCATTGACATTTTAGGCTAGATGGTTCTTTTTGGGGGGTGGGATCTGTTCTGAGCATTGTACAGTATTTAGCAGCATCCCCGAAATCTACCTACTAGATGCCACTAGCACCTCCAGCTACCAGTAGAAACAACAAAAAATTTGGCATTGGCAAATGTCGCCTGGTGAGCAAGGGAGAGAATGCACTCACTCAGTGGAGAACCCCTGTCCTAGAGTAATTTGGAGGAGGACAGTCCTCTCTTAGGGGTAGTCAGGTGAACTGAATGGCAGATTTAGCAGAGTGAGGTAGGAATGGAAAAACCACAACAACAAACCAGGAGCACTTTTCAGCTTTAGGGATACATAAAGAATCAGAATGATGGTTGGGGACTTTCTCAGAGTACAGGATGGGAAGGCAGATGGCAACTAACAGGGACAGAAAATGTTCTATAGCTGCTCTGGGGCAGGGGTAAAATTAGAGAAAATGAGGAGAAAGATGACCCTTAGACTTACCTGAAAGCTAGATTTTCAATTATGTGCCTTAATGAAATGTCAGCTTGTAAGGGCAGAGCTGACAAGTATGGAAGAGTAATGGTTCTGTGAAACAATAGGGTAGAGGGAGGTGGTTTGCTGATTAAGTTGCTCATTATCTGGAGGCTATGAAGAAAATCAGTCAATGAGTTATTATGGTGAAATATAATTTTCGTTTTTTCAGAAGCCAAACCGCGAAAAAATTAAAATAACCCGATTTGTTTTTCATGCCTTTTGACAATCCTTGTTTATCAACGACTTAATGAAGTAAAGTGTAATGCAATGAGTTAATAGATATAAAACACTTAGAGAAATACTCGTCCCCATGGTAAGCTTTCAGTCCATGTTAGTTATCATTAACTGCTAAAATGAAGACCATGAATAATCATAGTCGGTATGGTTTTAATTCTAAGTTATTTTAATCTAATTCTCTGAAAATTGGTAATTCTATGATATATAGACTATGTGTTAACTTCCAGATAATCAGAACATTAAGTTAACCAGAACATCCCATTTACCAACTATTTTTTGAGCAAACAAGAATTTTATTATAATCTGCTGTATACTAAGGTTTAATACTTATAGCCAGGCCATTTCTACCACTGATAAGATTTGTAGATTATATCACATTCAGAGGGATTTAGGGATTAAACTAACATCCTGCTTAATTGTTTGGTAGGGGTGGACCTTGTTTGGAAGTTTGAACACATCACCAGAGAAGAGTGAAAAATACCTAATGGTAGTCAACTTTCAGGACTAAAGCACAGTTTATAGGAATTTACTGAATCGACTTTATTTTATGTAGCTGTGATGTATGTACTATGCTGTTTCAGTCGGACGGTATCAGATTAGCCAAGGTTAGTTCATTTGCCTCAGCTAAACCAGGTTCATTATTACCCTGGGGTGTGAAGTGACCAAAGATTGTTTTTTATTTTAGCTTAAAGGAGTTGAGGAGAGAGGGCCAGTGGAATGACAAGACCCACATTCAAGGGGCTCTTTTAGCCATTATCTTCTCATTATTATGTGACCTTGGGCAAGTCTTTTGATCTTGTCCGAAACTCAGTTTCTGACGTTTAATGGGACTAATAATGCCCCCTCCACACAAAGTTATTGTAAGAGTGAAATAATTTTGTAAGCATATGAAAATCATGAAGCTTGATGACTTGGTCTACCTGTTCTTTCTAGTTTCTACTCCTCTTGTTTTTTCTTCTACATTACTAAAAATGATCTTTCTCAAATGTATATCTGAACACTAAGTGCCCTGTTTAAATCTCTTCAGAGCCTTCTGTTGGATAGTGAATGAAGTCCAGAAATGTTAGCACCGTCTACAAGAGCCTGTTAGGTCTGACATCCACTTACTCTCTCACCTCACATGTCCTCACTCACGCCCTCACGGGCTGTCCGGTACTGAGAATGCCCTGAGCCCATTCCTGCATGTCCGCCGCTGTGCACGCCGCTCCCTCTCCCGGCTGTGCCTTTCCTCCCTCCATGCACCTGCCCAGCCCTGGCTTTGCACTCTCTCCCCTCAGCAGGGTAGTCGGTACTGTATCTTGTTGCCAGTACTGTATCTTGGATACATTTCCATTTAAGATTTTATTTTTAACTGTTGAATTTTATTTTTCACTTTCCTTCTAGACTAATAGGTTTTTAAAGACAGGATCTGATACTTATATATTTCTTTGTATTTCTATTGTTCGATAGTGCCAAACATACAGTAGTATTTGATGAATATAGTTGGGTGAATCAACGATTAAAAAAAAATGGTTCAGGCAGTCAAAACAAGCCTCGATGGTTCAGGACTCTGATGGGAACAGAAATAGGTAGTTATTGGTGGTTATGGGTAGTTGATGGAGGAGTAAGTGTCCTGTCATAGCTTTGGCAAAAACTAATCTTGGCCATTTAGAATCTTGACTGTAGGAGGAATTTATTTTTCTTTTTATTTACGAATAACAAATTTGGGGCAACAAACATGATCAGGTGAAGTGTGGCAAAGACAACAAATAATAGGACACATTTGTTGAATACTTATGGGCCAGTACTATTCTAAGCGCTTGGCATGTTTTAACTCAGTTAACTTTCACAACAATTCCATGAGGTAAGTGTTATTACCTTCTTCCATTTGTAAGTGAAGAAACCTAGGCACTCAGCCGCTGTGAGGCAGAGCTGGGATCCACCCCAGGCTCTGGAGCTTGTGGTCTTTACACTGTACTTTATCATCTCACAGCAGGAGGACACTTATTGTCCAGACATTGTTTTTCGACCTGTTGAGTTGGTGCCGTTGTTTTTACTTAATGACCATAAACTTAAGTAGATTGCATTTTCTAGAATTTTTTAAAGGGAGGAGTCAGTAATATTTGAATAGTTCATACTTAATGTTTTAAGCTCAAAGTTGAGATTTTACATTTAGATTGAAATATTTCTAGAATTTAATTTAAAAACAGGGTGAAAATCAATTAAATTTCCCATTTATTCAAAATTCACTTCAGTTTATTTGAATTTAGTGCTATTTTTGATTAATTCAGTGGATGAAGAAAAAATCTTTGCAATGCCTTTTATAAATCCAAATCTACTGTTTCTGTGTAGTGGGTGGACTATATCCATGGCTCTGTTTCAGGGCCAGCATTTTGAGTGAGGTACATTTTGACTACTTATAAACATGATATGGTGTGTTTAGATTTGGATCATTTAAAGCCATACTGAGTTAAATATATTTTTTTAATGGCCCTTCCATATAAATACAATTAGAGACTGCAGTACATTTTCATATTGGTGTTGTTACAAGTAAATCTTAGTCGTAGTTGCAATTTGGCATCCTTTTTACATTTGACACTCACATGTATATCTTATAAACTCTCAAGGGCTAAGCTGGGGGTTGCTTTTTCCTCATTTGTGATGAGAGTGCTCAAAAAGTAATACTCTAAGGAGGTATTCTATACAGCAGTATTTTATTCTCACCCCCTGCCTCAGCGCAGGATATTTATCGGGGTGTTATGAAAACTTTCTGAAAATAAGTTGAAAAAGTTAGAGGTTTCAGTGGTTTGAGACTTGTTAAAATGACATTTAAACAGTAAATGTGCCTTGCGACCTTCAAATGAAGGGCATAGTATATATCCTTCCCTGAATATATGTGACCACAGAATAGGGTGTTTATTTTGTTTTGTTTTGTTTTGTTTGAGGTGCACCAATTTACATTTCCAAGTGTTCCAAGGAACACAGGAAGTTTGGGAAACCTAAAGTCATGTATTTTAGAATAAATTAATTACTATTTAAATTGCTATTTTGAAGATTCAGAAATTATTCTTTTGAATTCAATCATTATTTAAAGAAAGTAGCCAACAGGAATATTAGAGAATTGAGTTGACAGAAGAATCAGTCTTAAGTTCAAATATTTTAATTATTCTATGTAAGTCTCTTCAGTTAGTAAAAAAAGAATTGTAAAGATGAGTCCATTTTCCCACAACTGAGGTTGGAATTAAAATGCCGTGATTTATTTTTATTGGAAAGCAGTGACAGTTGAGACAGAGTTCAGATATCTTTGGTTAACCAAACAGAGACTTTTGAGAGTTTCTGGAACAGCTCAACTCTTTTGAGATAAAGTAAAATTAACTTAACAAACGTATAGCCATAGGTCAACCTGCCTGTAGAGGATACATTATGACCATGGACTTAGGGCCTCCAGGACTTAGGACCTTTTCTAGAATAATCTCTGAAATGTGATTACTGTAGTAGATTTCAAACGATTTATGAACCTAAGAGAGCTCTTTGGCTGTTATGCTTTTATTGTTATTTTTTAAAATTGAAGTAAGATATGTTCTGGTTTACATTCTTAGAACCAGCTGGAATTTCTCTCAAGAACAGATTTTTTTAAAAATAAAATTTAAAACTGCAAAATTGTAGGAGATGTTTATAGAGTTATTCATTAGAGTTAGTCTCGAACTCATAAATTAGAGCAGGGAAATGGAAAGAAATTTTTGTTTGTGGGAATCATGTATGTCTATGTGTGTATGTCTGTGTGTTTGTATGAAAAAATACAGTTATGTGTACTACTAGGTGATTACAAATTGTGGCAGACCAAATAATGTCCTTCTCCCCCAAAGATGTTCACATCCTAATCTCTGGAACCTGTGACAACATTTCTACATGGCAAAGGGAATGGAATTAAAGTTGCTAATTAGCTGACCTTGAGACAGAAGGTGATCTTAGAGAATAATTCACATGGGTCCAGTGCGATCACGAAGACCTTTAGAAGTGGAAGAGAGAGGCAGAGAATAGCAGAGTGATGCCGGGTAAGGAAGGCTCAAACTTCTGGGGCTGGCTTTGAAGATGGAGGGAGACGCGTGCACCAAAGCATGCAGGCAGCCTCCACTGGCTGGAAAAGGCAAGGCAATGGATTCTTTCCCAGAGCCTCCAAAAAGCAATATAGTCCTGCTAACATCTAATTTTAGTCCAGTGAGGCCCCTTGGGACTTGTGGCCTCCAGAATTGTGAGATAATAAATTCATATTGCTTTCAAGCCATGAAGTTGTTAGTAATTTGTTACGACATAGGAAACTGTTACAGTACACACATACATTGTGATCTGTTTTGGTGGAGTACCTGTGTTTGACTATGACCTGATGTTATAGCCAATCTTTTCTAGTGATTTTTAGTTCTTATAGAAAGTATACATTTAGAATATGTATTCAGTAATGATCTGCTTACTGCTCTGAAAACAGTTTAAAAAGTAGAATCATGAAACAACTTGCTGAAGGAAGATAAGAATTGAAAATCCATTATGTTACTTTTATAGGAAATAAAATCCTTAATAAAGTTCAGATCAGGCATTTGGGATTCAGAATCACTTCATGACTCCAGGATTTATGGAGTTCCCTTTATTTACTCTTGTGGCATTATTTTGTTAAGTTTTCCTTATGAATTTCCTGAACTGGAACAAATTGGGATGCAGTAGATTACGCTTAAGTATCCAAGATAGCATGCTTCCCTGTGGGGAATTCCATTAAAGCTATTCCACTATTGCCCTTTGACATTCCTCTTAAAAGTGGCTGGGTTTATCTCCATGGCACTGTTCTGCTGCCTGGGGATATGTAGTCTTTCTACTCTCAAGTCGTTTCCAGTCCACTGGTCGAGAAAGGCACACAGAATAATTACAGATCAGTTTGGTAGTACAGTAAAATAAATAATGCAGAGATGTTATGAAATGCCCAGGGATCCCAGTTATCCTTTCCAAATGTTATTTCAGCATATAAAATGCTAATTCAGATTTTAAAAGAAACATTACGTTGCTATGGGCTTCATTGCAAGTTGTAAAGCATAAATTCCAACTTGACACCTGACACCTGTTAAGAAAACCTCATATTTTTCTAGCCATGGATGGTCTCCATAATCATTTTGCTATGTACCTTTCAAAGAAGGATGAAATAATTTGGAGGCCGATATAGTTTATTCAAGAACATTTGTAAAATATGTGAAATAGAGAATAGTTATTTGTTTCTTATTTTTTTTAATCTTTCCTATTCTTATCATTTTGTAATTGATATTAATTGAACTCTTGATTATATTTTATGTATTTTTAAAACCAGTTTGGTAATTGAGGTAGTACAGCTTAGATTTAGAATTGGGGGTCAGTAATGCTATTTCAACTCATGAATTTGTCACACCATCACAATTATAAGCTTCACTGACAATTTTGGCACACTGTGTAAAATGTGATTACAGAGATACATTTTCATTATCTACAATAGTTTCCTATAAAATTGGTGATGCATCATGCCCAGTTATTTAAAAAGCTCCCGGCCTAAAGGTAGTTGCTGTTGGCTTATGCTTTTTCTGTAACTCCCTTTTTTCAGGGGAAGGGTAGTTAGCATAAGCTGTAATTGATTGATTATCTTCTTAATTACTTAATTCATCTATGTATTTTGTTTTCTCCTGCTCCTTTCTCTCTCTCTCTCTCTTTTTTTTAAATCAGGCTCCATCAAATTTTTCCTCATTCTAGCATTCTATGTATGAATTTTCTTTTCACTGCTGCGGAATGGCAGTGTTATGGAAACCAGGAAAACACTTGACATATAGACATGACAACTAAGGGGAAAAGCAGAATCCTTTTGATTTATGAAGTTGAGACTGAATTATAAATGTCAAGTGATTGTGAAAGACAAACCAAGTAGGAGTTTAAATTATTTTCAGAAACAAAATACGCTCTTTTATATATAGCATGTTTTGCATTGTCTGGAAGGTTCTTCTTCATTCATTTACCAAAGGCGCTTAGCCACCCACCTCTTTCATTCATATTAAGTATACTAAACAAAGAAGCAAACTGTGAGTCAGAGCATTTGGTTGTTCTGATGTCAGGACTTTGACTGGAATGATGGCATTAGTCAGAATATTGTTCCTTTTAAAAGTGATTATCAGAACCGGTATGTTACTAAATATAGCTTTATTCCTTGCTTCATTGGTCACCCCATAGTTTCACATACTATTGACTCCAGTCTGTTATGTTCAGGGGGTGCTGTCAGCAACATGGCGGCATCACAGGCCTTGTCTGCCAAAGGCAGAAGTGTCCCTTCTCCTCTCCAAGGGGTTCCTGTCTCTGCCCATCTTTTCTGGTACCTTGTTCTGTAGTAGATGATTTCATCCTGCAATTTTAGTCTTCCCCTTTCCACTTACTCTTCTCTATAAGCTCCTCAAATTAATTCTCACCCTTAAGACACACACATACACACACACCCCCACACCTCCAAAACAAAAAAAAAACCCTCCCCTCGACTCTACTACCCCCTCAAGCCACCGCTGCTATTATTGCTTTTATAACCAAGCCTAGACAAATAATGTGCACTCATCTGTATTTCTTAGACTGACTCACTTCCTTCAGCACTTTGCAGTCACCTTTCCCTCTTGACGAAGCTGTATTCTTGATAGTTTCTGCCTCTTCTTTGTCACAAAATCCATCAGGCTTTTCTCAGTCTTTATCCTCCTTTATATCTGTGTGTTTGACCTTCCATACAACTGAGTTCTTGAAACTGCCTCTTTCCTTTCTCCTGTACCTGACATTCTATCCAAGATTTTCTCTCCCCGTCTCCTCTCTGGTGGTGACATGATTTCAAACTTGTGACTTTAGTGGTCACCACTTTGCTGATAACTCCCAAACAGTGATCCCCAGCCCTCACTGGTGCTTGAGCTCAGGTCGCAAATATTCAGCTGACTTTCCTACGTGTGAGGTTGGGCAGCACTCAAACCTTGTACGTCTGAAGCTGAAGCTGGGCGTACTGCGTTTCTTCTCAAATAGCCTTCCTCCATCGTGCCTAGCCATGGCCATGGCCCTGTCATCCTTCCGTCAACTTGGGTGGAATCTCAGGGTCAACCTGTCACTAACCAGCACTACTTTTGTCTCTGTGATGATATCTTTTGGATTCATCATTTTAGAGCCTCTGCCTTTCCCCACCAGGACTAGGGTCTAGGTCTTTCTCTCTTGGTTTCTTTTCAGTTTCTCATCTTTCTCATTTAGTCTGCACACTGCCGTTGGATTACTCTGCTTGTGCATGAAGTCCTCTTTGGCACCCTTTTACCTACAGATTGAGACCACATTTTGGGCTGGCTCTCTAGGCCCTCAGTGATCCAGTCCCAAATTTCCATTCCAACCTCATCATTGACTTCCCCTCTTCACACTCTGCTCCAACTGAGTGAAGCCACCTTTGGCAAATTCTGATGCCTCTTTCTTCAAAACGCCCCCGAATAGCACTACTTTCCAGCACATCCACTATAAACCACCCAAGTCCAAGCCGCCGTAGTCCCCTGGAGTCCTGCAGTAGCCTTGTTCTCTCGGACTGTTTGAATCACTTCATGTCTCACTCGATTCGGCTCTCTGCTCACAGATCACCTCTTTGATCACTCGTAGAAATCCTCCTAAATCGTTGTGCCTTTACCCAGCTTTATATTTCTTCTTTATAGTTATCACTACCTGACATTTACTTGTATATTTATTTGTGCATCTGTTTGTCTGTCTCCTTCACTGGAAAATAAGCTTCATAAGAGCAGTGACTTTGCCTCTCTTGTTTGCAATATACCCAACACTTAGGATAGTACCTGTGGCCGTGTTCTCTGTGTTCAGTAAACATTTGTTGACTTTTAAGATATGGTGTAGAATAAGTTTAAAATATGAACTGACTGAATGAGCAGATGTCTGACACTTGCTGCGGCATCCCCACTTTTCTCACATCTCTAATTCCTGCCCCTTCTTTTATGAACTTTTCAGCTGTCACCTCTTTCACAGTGCCTTCTCTGATCTTGCCAATTCAGAACTCTCATAGAACTTTATATCTCTTATATGGGTTGCATTCTGCTGGGAGGTGCGGTTATTTATTTATGTTTCTATCTCCCTTATTGGTCCATGGTCAGTGTTCATTTCATCCTACTACCCCCGTGTGCTGAGCACAGCACTTTGTACTCAATGGGCATCTATAACCTGTTATTTGGATACGTATTTTTCATACCTTCGTGGGAGAAAGGTGCTCCCACCCTTGTTTCATGCCTGGAGGAGTGCCATAAAGTCATCTACATGTTTGAGGACTGATGCCACTTGGGAAGAAAGTTGGAGGCAATTTTGCAGGTGCTTCACCTTTGTGAAAAGCTGCAGCTGGGTAAGCCATGTGAGACATGACACTGTACCTCATAAAAATCCACAGGAGTACAGGGATGCTGTCCACATAGGCATTTACAGCAGTCCATGTGGCTTCATAGTTAGGCAGCCCAGAACTTTTCATTTAAGACCGAATTTTATCAGCTGAACTCATGTATCAGAGGCGTGGTAGGAAACAGCACGGAACATGGGGAATAAACATGTTCCATAAAAGTTAAAGTGCCACAGAATAGAGAGTTGTTAATGTTAAAGTTCTTTCTCACTTATAGTTGTAAAATGCATTTTAGAAGGTGAAAGATTAACGAGGGAAGCAATAAACTGCCTGAAAATGTCCCTCAGATTGTGATTCCACTTTTATTGATGCAGAGTTTGTTATTATTTTGTTATGGTATTTATCTAACACTTGTTAATTCAAAGTTAAACTGTATTATGCTAAGTCCCTGTTAGGAAGGTATCAAAATTTATAGAACAACCAGTAATTTATAATTTTAAAGCCTGTAATAATCACCACGTCACTGATTTTATATTGCAGTATGTTTTGTATTGAGAGGAAACATAAGTCAACCTTAGGAAAAAAAGCATATGGATCGAATGTATATGTTCATCAATACTTGATAATGTTATAAGGAAAAAGCTTAGTAGAGTATTTTTTGGATGGGCGAAGGGAGGAAGTCTTTCTGATAGAAAGACAAATTATATCGTTTATTGTTATTTTAGTCTGTTTAACCTAAGCACTAATTTATGTTTTAGCTTAGCAGTTCACCATGTGTGCTAAATAAAGACTTAGGATCTCTTTAATAAAAGGCTATCAGAATTGTAGAGTGCAGATATTACATGAATGATAAATTTAAAATTCATGGCAAGTTTTAGGGAGTAACAAATGAAACGTTATGTCACCTTGATTTTAACAGCTGTATTCTTATAAGACATAAAAGATGTTGCCTTTAATTGTATATTATAAGGTAAGTTACAGGGAGTATAGTGTCTATATGCTAAAATGAAATACTGTCATGAAGGTTTTAGCCTAATGCATATATTCGACTGAATCTTCTTAGCCTAATGCATATATTCGACTGAATCTTCTTAGCCAATGTTAAGGTTTTCTAAATTTTCCCAGAACAGAGTTCTTAGTATAACTGATTATGGCAAATCATAACTTCTACATTATTTTTCTTTCATGGAGATCAAAACCAGCAATTCGGGCAATTTTTTAGTTTTATTTTTGTGGAAACTAGGTCTAAAAGTACTTCCAAATCTATATCTGCAGGATGAGGACTCAGCTGGTTGATTGTCCGTCACAGTTTGTTGGAAAGACCTATTTTTTTTGCATTCAAATGCTTCTCAGAGTTCTGTTTATAAACATTGTCAGAAGCAGAGAGTGTTAGGAATCTTCCACTTGAAAGAAAAATGACAAAAAGAATAAAATCATTACTTGACTTGCCTCTGGTTCCGTGCTCAGCCTCTCATCTTAATGCCACTGAGGATTACTCGTGCTCACTAGAGAGCACAGAATGATGATGTGTCAGCCATCTGAAAACAGTCTAAAATGCGATGTGTGCCTCTCATTTCTGATTAACCACTTGAGACCTTTTGGTATTAAAGTTAAGTTGTGTTTAAACTGTTTTGACATGTGTTGTTCAAAGACCATGTACTTTTAACTAAACCAGAATTCTGGTCTGCTAAACTTCTACCTTTAAGGCAAATTTTACCTGTGCCTGACCTTTGTTCTCATTAATTTTAACAATAATGAAAACCTCTGCAGTGACTTTGTTCTTGAAAATTATAGATACTAACCTCATAAAATATGCGGATTTATAGATTCTTACTCCAGATTATGTTTTCGTATAATTTCACGCTCCTTTATGCATTACATACCAATAAATAATAAGAGGTTTTTAGTGTATTCATGCTTTTCCCCCATAATCATTAACTCTAAAGCTTTATGGATCAGTTATTTGACTGAGGAACCCAATGTAGTGAAAGCTAATTCCCCTGGAGCTGAGCGTTCAGGTGCCCAGACCGCTGAAAGGTGGGCAGGACTTCAGATCGCTGACATTGCCAAGGCCAGATAATGCTGCTTTCTTGGAACAAAGCGAGTATTCCCCACCCCTAACACCTGCCCAACTCCTCAATCCACCCTTACCAAAATATGCACTCTAAAAGTACTAGAAAAAGGAAGATTTATCCTGTGGAGGAGAGGATCAAACAGAAGTTCATTTGGTTCATTTTTGACTGAGGACCGCTAGTGTAAATATTTAATCATAGATCTCAGTAATGACATGTGTTTAAAATGAAATTTATTCTTCATCTGTCTTCATGTGAAGAGTCAGCTTGCCATGGATACCACTTGATATTGTAGTTACAGTTGTAGATATAAGAAGTTCAGAGTAAAGAAAGAAAATTATGGCAATTTAAATGTCATTATTAAAACAGTGAAAATTATGCACAGTTTATAACACAAAACAATTTAACTTCTCTTGTAGTTACAGATGGGCAATGTAAAGTGAAGCATGCTGGTAGACAGATGATTCACATTTACCGACTTGAAGTAATTTTCCTATTTCTTTGAAGCATAAACCAGAAGTTTCTCCTTGCTGTTTTCTTCTTTCCTCCACCTTTCCCCTAATTTAGATTACCACAGGTTAATAATTTGGATTGATCACATGGGCATTGATTGTTAATAAAAAACTGTCTATCCAAGTATCATTTAGTCAACTGAGACAAAATAAAAATCTAGGAAGAAAAAGCATAACATTTAAATGAATAAAATAAGTTTACACAGGGTGACAGGTAAATAATTGACCCTGAGGATTGTTTGCTTGGTAATTTACTTTTAGATTAAATAGTAAGGGAACACAAATGAAATAACTTTTAACATATATAAACTCGCGGTTGCAAAAGCAAGAATGCATGAACACGGTTCTTGAGTTTGGGCCCTTGGAGAAATCGGAGCAGCTGCCTGCTGGCCCTCTGCCTGCAAATAGGCCCAAAAGAAACAGAAAACAGTAGACAAGGATGAACAAACACAAGCTGCCCCTTATATGCCTCCCTCAAATATTTGGTAAGGGATTTCAGGGGAGCACATTATTTTTTTAGCAGATAGTCTTTGATAGCATTGAAACAGTTTCTTTTAAGAAGAAAACTTTGAAAATAAAGCAGTGGCTCCTTTATTTGGCATTGGATAGAAAATGAAGTATATTCATGGCTGATTATTTATCTAACTGGAGTTTATGATGTCAAACTCCAAAACCTTTTTTCTTTTTCTAATTTATATTAAATCTTTCCTTAAATACATCTAGCACTTCTTACACTGATTGAACGGAAACTACACAGCGTATAGTAACGCTATCTGGAGGATTTAGGATTACCACTACATACACTCATTATTGCTCCATGCCTGGACACAATCCTGAATCTGTCTTTTGTAGAGGTTAGAGGGTCAGTTATCACCTCTTCCACTTCATTAAGCTTGCATCTCTGCAGCTACTTCTAATTTTTTTCTTCGTGAGTTGAGAAATCAGATGACTTACTGTGAGTTCTGTTAAGTAGGGAAGTTAGTAAGAAATCTGAGTATGGAGGCTTTGTGGTGAGTAGTATTTGGGTGGAGGAATCCTGCTTCTGTGCTCAGGGCTATATTTTAGAGGGTGGATCCACCCAAACTCTGATATCACTGTTTTTAAGGCACCTTGAAAGAACAGTTAACTCTTAATTACCTGAAGCAAAATTTACTTCTAGATTACCTTTACTTAATATTTTTTAATTCTGAGATTCTTTTTCCCATTAAGTAATTCATGGATTTATTAGACAGTACACCTATGTTGCATACCTACAAATGCATTTTAATATTAGCTTTAACCAGCTATAAATAAGCAGTTAACACTGGTCTGATTCTTAAGCGAATAATAAATGGTTTTGGCTTTTTCTGCATTCGGATCATGGGCAGTGGTGTTTCCTAAGGGGCTCTGTGCTCTGCAGCCTTCCCTTTCTGTGTTGAAAGTGGCCAAACCTCAGTCCTGAGGATCCTGGTCCTAACTCCAGGAAAATGGGTGAAAGGAGTTCCAGTTCAGACCATTGATTTTTATGGGGAGAGTGGCAAATATCTAAACATTTTAAATAATAAAATATTTGCCTCCCCCCACAGTGTGTGTATGTGTGTGTGTATGTATGTAAGTATGTGCATATGCATGTGTGTATATATGTGCATACATGTACATACATATTTTAAATAAAGATGATTCTATCAATCCTAACACAAACCCTGGCTACTGCTTGTTCTCCTTAGGGATAAAAGCATTCACATTTGAATTAATTTCTTTCTGTAAATTCAATCTGTAGACTATTCTTTGTAATGTAGTAGTTTGGAGGATCATAGGACATTTCCCAGGGAAATCGAAGAGACCCAGTGTTTTTGATCAGTGATGCTAGAAAACATTTCCCCCTTGGTTTTGAAAATTTTCTTTTCATCATCGAAATAAAATATATATGACATAATTTACCATTTTAAAGTATACAGTTCTGTGGCATCAAGCACATCCACATTTTTGCGTATCCATCTATGGAACTTTTTCATCTTCCCCAACTGTAACTCTGTACTCACTAAACAATAAGTCCCTTTTCTCTCCTCCCTCAACTAGACCAGTGTTTTATTTCTAACCATCAAGTGACATCTTGCGGTTTTACCCTTTGTCTAGAACCCGTGGTAGTAACCAGTTTTGCACACCCTCCAGGGATGGAACTTTGCCTTTCTGTTTCTAGTGTTTCTTCCCCTTTTGATGCTCCCCCCCCCCCCCCCACCGAGTTCCAGACTAGTGTCCTGGGCCCTTTTCCTGACTGACTTTACCTGATTTTGCCAGCCATTACCTCTGATTCACTGCCTGGTGGCAGACATTCCTAATGGTGCTAGCGTTGTTGCCCAGCTGTTGGTACTGGTGTTCTGCCTGCGAGCTTCTAGACTTCTTCCCAGGTTAAGCCGTTCTGCCCACAGCTCCCTTTGCTGTCATTGATCCTGTCCGGCCTGCCCAGCTCATGGTGGTTAGCCAAGCCTTGCCTGACCATGTAAGGAATAGTACCAGACAGATTTTAAATTCTAAACCAGCTTCTTTTGTAGAAGGCCATAGGAAGTCTACTATACAAGGTACTAAATGGTATTTTACTTTATTATAATGTATATGAAAAATGAAATACCAAATGCATTTCATTTACCAAAAATGTAAATAGTGGTGGAAAAATACTAAAGACTATTAACTGGCTTTTTAAAAATAATTTTTGAGTTAGCAATTAATGGAAAATATAAAAGGGATGCATGAATAATTCTCATTAATAAATTTGCAAGTTTAAGAAATTTATATTAACCCAAGCTTTGAAGATATTCACCTATATTGTATTTCTTTTTATTGCTATATAATAAACCAACACTAAATCCAATGTCTTAAAACAATCATTTGTTATTTGTTGTGGTTCTGGGGTTGGCTGGGCTCTTCCGTGCCCCTCTGCTGCTCTGTGCTATCCACTGCGCATGCTCCTTAGGCTGCGTTCACCTGGCAGCCGGGCCTGGGCTGGAGCAGCGAAGGCGGCTTGACCCTCACATCTGGCACCTCAGCAGAGGTTACCTGGGCCCCTCTCTCTCTCCGTGGTCTCTCAGTCTAGCCAGCTTCTTTACGTGGTGGCAATATTCCAAGACAGTTTTTATTAACTTTCTATTCTACCATTCTTTTAAATTTTATTTCTAACTTAATTTAATTAGTTTATTTTTAACTCTTAAAGAAATAATTAAACATACCCAGACAATGATTTAATTGTTATAAAAAAAAAAGTTTATGTGTGTGTGTATCTAGTAGACTAGAGAAAATAATTTTTGCTTGGAATAACTAAACAGTTATACTGGTTTGCACATGTAGATATAATTTTCAGATAGATTGCTCTCATGAGATATTTGTCACATATTAGAGTGTAATATGAGTTTTTGATATGAAAACATGAGGAGAAAGCACTTCTTGTTTCTGAACAGACATTTTTATGCTCCATAGCAGTCACTGAATAGATGTTGTGTATACTTAAAACAAGGACAAAATAAGTAAGGGCAGTTATAACAAATTTACCTAAAAATATATTTCAAAATGTGACTGGAAAGCAATTAAAAATAACCAGGTATCTTTAATTCAGGAATTATGAAATGAATGCTAAACTAATTTTTAAAATGCTTATACCTCTTAATTTAAAACATTGTAATTTCTAATTTTCCTAAACCTTTTATGGATTATGTACTTTTAAAGATTTTTTGCTTATTGTTTGCCTGCCTTAGAAATAATGATTTAGACATATAGCTAACATATACCACATATACTACATTACTTGAATATTACAAAACAAGTGAGTATTCCATATATTCATACATAATAAATCAATGAGTTTGGTGTTCCTAAAATAAAATGCAACTTCCATAATTAACAAAAATAAATGACTAGGCAATCTGAATAGGGCTATATCTGTTAAAGAGATTGAATCAATAATTAATAATACCCCAAAATAGAAAGCACTAGGCCAAGATGGGTTCACTGATGAGTTCTACCAAATATTTAAGGAAGAAATTGTATCTCTCCTCAATCACTTTAAGAAGATAGAGAACAAATACTTTCTAACTCATTCTATGAGGCCAGCATTACCCTAATACCAAAATTAGACAAAGATATTATAAGAAAACAAAACTACAGACCAATATCTCTCATGAACATATATGCAAAATTCTTAACAAAATATTAGCACATTTAATCCAATAATCTATAAAAAGAATTGTGCACCATAACCAATTGGGATTTATCATAGATATACAAGTTCGTCTCGTTCAGCATTCAAAAATGAATTAATGTAATCCATCACATCAACAGGCTAAAGAAGATAAAACCACATGATTATCAATATATACAGAAACAACATTTGACAAAATCCAATAGCCATTCATGATAAAACTCCCATTAAACCAAGAATAGAGGGGAACTTCAACTTGATAAATAATATCTACAAAAACCTAACAGCTAACATCATACTTAACGGTGGGAAATTTGAAGTTTTCCCATTAAAACCGGGTACAAAGGCAAGGATGCCTCCTCTCAGCACTCTTTTCAACATCATACTGGAAGTCTTAGCTAATGCAAAGAGACAAAAAAAAAAGGGGGGGGGGGAATAAAATGTATACAGATTGGGAAAGGAAGAAATAAATGTCTCTGTTGACAGATGATATGATTGTCTATGTAGAAAATTCTAAAGAATTGACCCGAAAACTCCTAGGACGAATAAGCAATTATATCAACATTGCAGGATATAAGATTAATATATACAAGTTCATTGCTTTCCTATATACCAGCAGTGAAAAGTGGAATTCAAAATTAAAAATAATATATTTACATTAGTACTTTCAAAAATGAAATACTTATGTATAAATATAATGAGATTATGTACAACACCCATATGGAGAAAATTACAAAACTGTGATGAAAGAAATCAAAGAACTTATATAAAAAAAAAATACTACATGAATAGAAGAACTCTACCTTGTCAAGATATCAGTTCTTCCCACTTGATCTATAAATTTAATGCAATCCCATTCAAAATCTCAGCAGGTTATTTTGCAGATATCAACAAACTAAATTCACAGATGTATGAGAGGCAAAAGACCCAGAATAGCCAACACAATGTAGAATAAAAACAAAGTTGATGGAATAACCAACTTTTAATATAAAGCTACAGTAGTCAAGATAGGGTGGTACTGGCAAAAGAATAGATGAATATTTAACAGAAGGCTCAGAAATATACCCATGTAAATATAGTCAACTGATTTTTGACATAAGAGCAAAGACGATAGAATAAATAAAAGTTAGTCTTTTCAACAAATGGTGCTGGAACAACTGGACATCAATGTGCAATAAAATGAACCTAGACACAGACCTTACACCCTTCATAAAAATTCACTCAAAATTGATCACAGACCTAAATGTAAAAAGCCAAAGTATAAAACTTGATTATACATAGGAGAAAATTTTGGTGACCTTAGGTATGATGATGACTTTTAGATTAAACACCGAAGACACAATATATGAAGGAAAATTTTTGAATCTGGCCTTCATTAAAATTAAAAAAATTTCTCTAAAAAAGACACTGTTACAAGAATAAGAAGATAAGCCACAGACTGGGAGAAGATATTTGCAAAAGACATCTAATAAAGGACTGTTATCCAAAATCTATAAGAACTTTTAAAACTCAACAATAAGAAAGCATACAATCCTATCAAAATCAAGCAAAAGACTGGAACAGGAACCTTATCAAAGAAAATATACAGATAAGCATATAGAAAAACATTCCACATCATATTTCATCAGGGACTGTAAATTAAGACAACAGTGAGATACCTACCACACAACAGTTGGAATGGCCAAAATCCAGAACGTAGACAACAGCAAATGCTGCTGAGAATGTGGATCAACAAGAACTCTCATTCATTGCTGGTGGGAATGCAAAATTGTATAGCCACTTTGGAAGACAGTTCGTCTATTGCTTACAAAACTAAACATACTCTTAGCATACGATCCAGCAATAGTGCTCCTTGGTATTTACCCACATGAGTCAAAACTTATGTTCACACAGACATTTATATCAGCTTTATTCATAATTGTGAAAAATTGAAAACAATTAAGGATGTCCTTCAGTAGATGAATGGATAAATTAACTGTGATACATCCAGACCATGAAATATTTTCAATACTAGAAAAAATTGGCTATCAAGTCATGGAGGAACCTTGAAACTTAAATGCATATTACTAAATGGAAGAAGCCAATCTGAAAAAGCTACATATTATATAATTCCAACTATTTGACATTCTGGAAAAGGCAAAACTGTGGAGACAGTGAAAAGATCAGTGGTTGCTAGGAGTTACATAGAGGATTGAAGGAATTTTGGAACAGTGAAACTATATTCCATATACTGTAATGGCGAATGTAATTATACGTTCGTCAAAACCAAGAGAATATACAACATCAAGAGTGAACTCTAATGTAAACTTTAGAGTTTGGTTAATGAAGATGTGTCATTGTAGGCTCATTGGTTGTAGCAAATGTACCCCTCTGGTGGGGTGAGTTGCTGGCGGGGCACCGGCTGTTCATGTGTGAGGGCAGGGGGCGTGTGGGAACTCTCTATACATAGTGCTTTTTTCTGTGAGCCTAAAACTGCTCTAAAATAAAATCCATATAAAAAGAAAAAGAATGAAGGAAATTATGAAAAAAAATGTAGATATTTGCTTAAATATTAAAAAGAATCCTGAGGTTATAGTATCATTCTGTTACTTCAGGCTAGAAATTTTTACTTTTTCTTTGGTAATGATTACATATTTCCGAGTTTATTTTAGAAACTAGACAATTAAGATATCATAGAAACATTTTTTCTTCAATAGTGTTCATGAAAGGCTAAATAGTAGTATGAAAATTGGAGAGATTCATTAGCTACAATTAGGAAGAAGTATCTAAAACTGGGTTTTGCAGTTTTGGTTATATTTTTGGTATTGGAGTGTAAAATAGATAAGTTATTATCACTTTGAAAAACCCTCTTTAAGAAAGAGGATGGAATCAGGTGTGGTGGCCAGCCAGATGGTGACTTTTGTTGGGGTCAGCATGACTTTGTGCCAGTTTTATAGGCATCTGACAAATTCCCTGATATACATGGAAATAAAAGTTGTGAATGCTTTCATCCACCAGTTACACACATACATTCATTATCTAGGCTCTAACTCTGTTCATGGAGTTTTCCCTCTTTAATTATGAAGAATGCTGAAGAAGCACACAAGGCCTTCATTCAAATTGAAGTAACTATCTTAAAAGAGTTTGACTTAGTTCCTCTTCACAGTAGACAAGTGCTGATGTGATAACCTGCTTATTCTGAATTCCCCAGTGGGTACGGCAGCACAGTGATCTTGGATTTAGTTTCCTAGAGAATGGGTTGAAATACCAAAACCTGTTTACTTATGGACAATAGAGTAGAGACTTTTCATGGGACTTTGGGTTTAAGGATATGTGGTGGTGGTTGTTGTTTGTTCTTATTTTATTCTTATTTCACATTGTCCTGTGAACCAAATTTCGTTTTGATAAAAGTGTTTTTTTTTTTTTTTGAGAGCATGACATTGAAGCAGCACCACAAAAATAATTATGTAAAGTTGTACATATTATTATGAAAAGAATTTTTTTTGGAAACTGTATAAATGCAATTCTATTTCAGTAGGTTTTTTCCTTTAATTTTAAATACCCCATTAGGCTTAGACTTCTTTCGAAAATAATAAATTAAAGTGTATATAATGTTTCATTACTAATTTATAAAACTCGTATTTCTTCCATTTCTACATCATATTATACATCATAAAAAACATAGGTTAAAACATATCTAGAGTATGAGCCAAGCAGTCACATAAAACATTTTGTTTCAGAGCGAATTAGAAGGTCAAGTATGTAGTTTTCAAATGCATATAATCCTTTGAGTTAAAAGGATGGAAATAAACATCAAGACAAATACAGGAAGAGGAGCCAGAGGGAAAAGCAAGAAAACAGAAAAGGGTAAATGGCAAAAAGATTCATAGAAGTTGGAGGTGAGAAGGGAGGAGCTATTAGTGAAGGAGGAAGGCAAGAAGGGACCTATGAGAATGGAGAGATTTGTGGACTAATGAAAAGGCGTGAAGAAAGGAAAACACTTACATTTAAGACTTATTGAGTGCCATGAATTGTGCCAGCACTTTCTGGTACATCTTACTGTCTCTATTTTGTAGGTGAGGACACTTGAGTATTTATGTCACAGTGTGAATTAATGGTACAACCAGAGTTTCAATTCATACTGTTTAATTTTTCTAGTAATATTTACTGACTTATCATGTGCCAAGCTTGATATTGAGAATACTACAATTATATGCTAGATATGGTCCCTCTCCTCAAATGGCCTAAATTCCAGCAGGAAATAATTATACAGTTAAATATTAATTATACAGTTAAAATGCATGGTGATAAATGATGTAGATAGGGGAATGCAATAGGAGAATTTGGGGTGGGTGACAACAACTCAAATACACAACAAGGCAAGCTTCCTGAATGAAGTGGATTCTTGTTTGAGAACTGAAGGACAGGTTGGCTAAGGCAAAGACCATTCTCCTACAACAAACTGCCTCATTTTTTAATTTTGTCTGGTGTTTTTCATCTTTTTTCTCATTTCTATTTTTTTCCCCCAATTCCATAGAAACTAGAGTCTTGAGAAAAATTCTTATGTTATTCATGCCTGGGGGTTTTGGACATAGTTGGGGCTCGCAGCCTACTGCTTGACTTTGTCTCTTGAAAGACAAATTACTTGCAGTCAGTCAGTATTCGGCAACTTTCTAGGAGCTATATCTGAATGAAGGAGGTAGATATGTCTGACGACAGTTTCAGGCTAAATATTTGGTGCTTGATTCAAAACTCATTATCATCTCGTTTTGCCTTTGGAGTACTAGGACAAGGTAAACTGGTATAACTGAAGTTGTCATTTACTAGCCTTTTCGGTTATGCGTATTTGATTTAATAATTAGAAATCAAAAGTATTTACTAAATCATTAGGAAAGTAATATTTGACTTGATAGCAGTTTTTCAAGGGTTATCAAAACTAACAAAATAGATTTTGTGTGTGTGTGCGTATACACACACATGTTTTTAAGAAACTTTTATGTCTGTCTTACCAAAAAGAAGTATGGCTTTATGGTATTGAAATTTATTTTTCATCTTTTTCCCCCCTAACCAGTGATAACTATTTCCTTTCTCTACTAAGATTTTCTTTAGGACTATAAGTAAAAGTAAGAGGGAAAAGGATGGTACAATGGGTTTCAGCTGCTAACAAAGGATGAATGGAATTCCTATAGAAGATAAAGTGGGTGGAAGGGCATAGGTCATTTAAACTCTGGACAGAAACTGCTAATACTTGGAGTCAGCCTGAGGGGGCATGGATGAAGGAGGTTAGTGAAGGAATGTGATTTTCTTTTAAGAAAACAAAACAAAACAAAACAAAAAACTGAAGGCCTTAAATAAGCAAGTCTGAGCTAAATCTTTGCATTTCTAAATAAAGTTCTCTTCCTGTAGTATGTTTCATTTTATCTGCCGTGCCCTCTGACATGAAACTTACGAGAGGCTCCCCTGACCCGGTTTTGTTTGGGTTTTTTCCCCCAGGCCCTGCTCCTCGATGTGGTTCAGGAGGACACCCCCCGTGGTGTCATTAGCCCTGTGATCTGAGTCCAGCCCCGCCTGTGGAAAGTGGCACCTGTGTAAACAATTCTGTCTCCTATTGTGTGTTGGTGTTTTTTGACCCAGTAGACAAACGGTTAAGGAAAAGGGAACTTTCTAAATAGTGTCCTCTGCAGAGGTAGGCTGGCTGGAATTAGCCCGGCCATCACATTCCACTGTCGGGTTTACCTTCCTAGTGAAGCTCACAGCAGCGGGAACTGGGAGGGCTGGGCTTCCAGAGTGCTGAAGACTACCCAGAGCTCCAGGCTTTTCACTTCTTCCTGGGGTAGTGGTGGTTCAGAGGCCAGAGTCTACTCCTACAAGGTTTTAGTTTATTGTGGTGACTTGGTTTAAAATGTAAGAATTTTGGTTTAGTGGATGATTTAACATCCAGAAGTTAGCAGATCTCATTTCTTTTTAGATTACAGTCCCATTCACTTTCTCCCTGACCAGTTTTTCATTGCCCATAGCTAAAATGACTAAACATAATTTTCTTACGTCTCCCATGGCTCAGTGTACCTTTTGCTGCACACCTTGTAAAGGTTAGACCTTTAATACTCTCAGGGTATCCTGAGAGCCTGGGCCAGGGACTCTCAGCATAACGTATCTTTATAGCACCTTTGTGGAGCACTGCACCTGGCAGCACTTGACTCAAATGTTTCTTGACTGCATTTGTTTAATATTATTGAATCCTGTGAGCAATCTATTTTAGACATTAGGCTCTGGGGCAGTATTGGCAGACCCCTGGGTGCTAAATTATTGCAAAGGGTCATGAATCCAGTGGAACTTCAAACATCCTCTGTAACTGGAGTCATATGTATGGCACACAGAAGTATCATTTTCAAGTATTTGAAAGTGCCGTGTCATTTATAGCAGTAAATATTTCATAAGTTTTGTCATATTTTCTCTATATTCTCTTGAAGTGTTCTGGTATTCAAGAGTGCTCTTTAGAGCCACAGTTCTAAATTCCTTGAAATTATTGACCTTAAGAGAAACTTAGGTGCCATCTCTCTCAGGTTGCTACATTTACTGCATTCCAGAATTCTGTGATTACTTATTCTACTTAAAATATGAATTTAAAAATTTATTTGTTTATTTTTGTGTTGACAGTGAGGGAAAGAGCCGAGAAAAAGCCCCAGAATTTTAAGCATAGCTAAAATGTAAATGTCTCCAATGATTGGAATTGCTTTTTCAGAGGTCTTTTTGCTAAAGGGGATTAGAGAACTTCTTTAGATATGGTTTGCTTGTTCTTCAAGTCAGGATATGGGTTTTCCTGTGTGTATGTGTTGTTAAATTCTTTGAATATTCCTGGTTTTCTTTCCTTGAGTCAGAAAAATTTCACTCAGTGTCAGTGGTGTGTTGGCAAATTTCAAGAAAGGGAAAGATAGAAATTTATTAGTCCAGTGAAGGATGCCATTGAGCTCCTCTCGGAGTTACTAGCTGTATTACTGTGTGAAAAAATATGCTGGTAGATTTTTCTGACAAGTGAGTATTTGTCAATACTTTAATGAGATCAGAATGGCTTAAAAATAACCTAAGAAGGATGTGCTCAGGGCCGTACTATGCCCCTCTGTTTAGAGCAGTATATTTGACATGCCTAGAAACTGGCCTGCATTTTTAGGTGCTCTGATCATATTTGTATAGTCACAGTTATTAAGAAAAAAGAGATGGTGCTTGGGAGAGTTTGCCATGTACATTATTACTGCCTTATCAGTGAGATTACAGAAATACAAATTAGTTTTACGATAGAAATCTGACAAGTCATTTCTTTCTCCAAAGCCATACACATGTGGTATTAATTTTGACCGGATTCATGGGGCCTCTGATACCCTAACACACAAAAAGTATGTGTAAAATAGCTAGACTTATTGGCATTGACTTTCTTGAGGCTCTTGCCAACAGAGAAACACTATGTACTAAATTTGAATCTGGTTTCAAAACAAATGTCAAAGTTTTAAAACACTGGATTTACTGGAAATGTAAATAGCACATTTAATGAAGCTTTTTCCCTTGACTGCCTTGTCATTTTGTCAGCACATCAGGTAACTCCACGTTGCTAGTGCATTTCCGCTTTAATACGTGATTCCCATTTTTCCTTCATTCACTGAGTGACACAGCGAAAGGAAATTCAGCCCTCTTATAAAGTCTTTTAATCAGCAAATCAGCTTCTCAATGTTATAAATAGCTTCGCATTTCAGAAACAAGATAAATATGAGCCCAGACTCTCCAAAAGGGAGTTAATACCTGAGATTACGGAGCAAGAGTCATTCTTCTTTGTGTAAATTAGGTGTGTATTTAATGTCCAGCTTTATACTCTAATTGTTTTTAGCATATGTGGAACAATTAAACTTGGTTTACTTTGGAAATTTTTTATGTTTGAGAGTTGTTGAAGGAGGGAGACAATATGTTGTTTTATTGTAAAAATATGTTGTTTTGAGTTTGAATATGATATAGTCTTTGACAGGGACGAGGGTAATTTAATGATATTATATGCTGAAAGTTTCACTGAATTAGTTTGATTAAAATAAGAAGTACACAATAAAATTAAAAGAAACTACAGAACTCAAGACCTTTAGGAAAATGGACGGGAATAATTTTAGCCTTTAGAAATGAGTTCTTTATTTTATTAAGTAGTGTGGGATTTGTTTTGGGTCACTTTATTTCATTTAATAGTCTGTCAAGAAGTTTTACTTACCTCTGAGTTTCCTCAGGGTTTAAATTAGGGAAAAGTAAATTAAGAATGAGGGAGAAAGACTGATGACTGTAGTTTTTTGAATCTTTCTGTGTGCCAGGATTATGCCAGGAATTTTCTTGGGAGATGAAAACAGTTTTAATTCCCGTTTTGCAAAAAGTAACTGCTCAAGATCACATGGCTAGTTAGTACAACCAGACTTTAAACTCTCATGTAATTGTTTAGCTCCAGAGTCTGTGTTCCTTCTTCTATATTGTGGTCCTAAATAGGTGTTTTTGTAGCATCGCACATTCCTGGCACCTCTTAGGGAGTCTGGAAGAGCAGCTTAGAAGAGTTATCTCTTGACTAAAATAAAGGGAGGAAATGAGTATTAATTAGTCATTCATTCAACAAATATTTTTATATGCCGGAAAGTGTTTTAGATGCATCTTCAACCAAACAGGCAAAACCGCTTTCATTATTTTATATCATATAGCTAGGATTTATACATTTATAGATAGTAATTTCTGTTTCTGATAGGGATTGGGGAGCAATCAGAGAACAATCTCAGGTTGTCTTTATTTTGAGGGAACTACAAACAACAAAATGTTTTGAGTTGTGAGTTAATACTCTGGTACACTTTAGATATCTGCTAACTATGTTAGTATATGACATAATTAGAAAGTACTAAATAACCTCATTTTTTTAAGTGTGTTCTGTGGGATATTTGGTCAATTTCAGAAGTGCTTGGTTAATTAAATAAACAGGTTTTTTTACCGCAACTTCTTAGAGCCCTTAATATGCTAATGTGCATTGTCAGTCTTGTGCGGCATTTCCCAACCTTATTTGATCATAAACCTTTTTCTCTAAGAGCTGTTTATCCCTAAAAGTGTTCAGGAGAACTTATATTACTATTGGATATAGGAAGCTATGTCTTCCTCCTTTGCCTTTTTTTTCCCTTTCTGCTCATAAAGCACAAGGCCACCTCAGCATTTCTAATGGTAGATTTATTAAGCTTTCCTTTAGGTGCAAAGATTAAATATCTGATGACTATAATGTACCTAAAGAACATTAACAGGTTAGGTTTTCATTTTGCCATAAACTGCTTCTCCACTTGTCATGAAGTTGCTAGATGAAATTATTGTTATTTCTTTAGAAATAGGCACCTACACAGGCATGGAATTAACTGATACTTTGGTTTCTGAAGGTAGATATTTACTACCATTATGTTTTCAGAGGTTCAGATAATTGTCACTACGCTTTAAACCCAAATAATAATTATAAACTGGCTGCAAGCTGAAGACTCTTTATTCATTTTCAGTTACCCTTATAAAGAAACACATCCCGTCCTTCAGATGAGATGGTTAACTGAAATAGTACTGCCGACCCTGGACTCCACTTCTAGTCCACACAGAGGCTCACTGTTTGAAGCTGTTAACTGTGTGCTCTATTTGTCTGAATGTGTGGGCACAGAGAAAATACAGAGGGCCGAGAATCAAGGTTGATCTCATACCAGGAACCAACCTCCTACAGAGGGAGGTAAGCATTAAACTGAGGAAGCGAGGTACAGAAAATGTTTTTATTAGAGCCGTAGGGCAAACACTGTTCTTTATCTGCCCAGCACCCAGACCCTGTGTGGCACTCAATAAATATTCACTGGATGACTAAAATAATAACTTCCTCTTTATTTCTGTATCCTGATGCCAGAGGTAACTGTCAGGAAACTGAAGATGGTTTCTTTTTTAAGTTGGTATTTGCCAGGTGCTGTGCTAAGTGTTATATGTACATGGTCTCATTTAATTCTTGCAACAACCAAATGAGGTATTTTTCCATTTTACCCCTTTTCCTGTTTAGAAAAAAAAGTACACCTCGCTGCCAGCATTCATTTAACATCACATGTATGAATGCTACATTTTCTAAGATTTGACATGTTCAGTGATCGAGAATCACTGTATTTTGTCAATGGAAATACCACTACTAAAAACAATGCTATAACTAGAATGATGTCATTTCTTTCCAAAGTCTATCGATATACTAGAGCAATGCGAAAATAATAATAAAAGTGAGATATTTCGTGGCTAACTTTAGGATGTTAGGACAGTAATCCACGAGTAACCTTGGGGTAAACGGGCTGCAGCCACAAGCGGTATGGGCAAGTATTCCTGAGGCAAACGGGAAATGGGTTACAGATGGGTAAACTGAAGCTTGATACCATTAGATACTGACCCACCCACCTCATAGCTAGTGGAGCTCGCACGTGAATCCAAGTAGACTGACGCTGGTGTTTGCAGTTTTAACCATATCCTGCGCTGCTAGGTTTCTCTACTTGCCTCTGTAATGATAATAGATGGAGTTTCAGTTTTAAGACCGTATCTCCAGAATTTAATAGTAAATCTTTATTTACATTGGAAGGAATAAAACCAACATATGATTTAAACTAGGAAATCAGAGCTGCAGGGAAGTCAGTAGTGTTTTCTCTGTGACATCACAGGAAGTTACCACAGAAATGATTATGGTATTATGAATACTGAATTATAACCTTGAGTGGTAAACAAGCTGCCTGAGGAGACAAAATGCTGAGGAATAGCAAAGTCATCAGTGAAAGTGCCTTTTAGATTTAGATGAACAAACTTAGCAACATGAGGTGTAAATGCCTAGTCTCTTTCAGTATTTTCGAAACCTTTATGTCTTTGGATGTATGCTTTGGGAAAGGTCTGGTTGGTGGTTGCCTTTGGGAAAGGGAGGGGCTCGTTATCAGTAGCCTCGTGAAGGAGGCTTCTGGGTTTTGGCAAGGTCTGTTTCTTAGCTCGAGTGTTTCCCTTTGTGATAAATCTTTGAACTGCACATCTTACTTTGTGCATGTTTCTGTGGATGCTTTATTTCACAACAAAAAAGGTTAAACTACGTATTTATGTAATTTTTGAGCCATACAGGAAAAATTTTAGACGGAGAGCTATCTTAACTTCATATCTGATTGTATGTGTCTCTGTCTGTCTGTCTCTCTCTTTTTTTTTTAATATATATTTTGGAGGTTCTCTTGGTATGGTTTTTCAGCACCTCTAGCCTTAGGTACTTTGTGTATTTGCCCTTTTTGCAGCCTCCCAGCCCACGAAGGAAGAAATAAACAGAGAAGTTGAGCAGTTTGCCAAGAGTAGGCTAGTCCCCTAGTCCACCTTTACAACCCTGGCCCCCATCGCTTAGGTGCCTTAGCACAGCTGAAAAGAGATTTTACCAAATATCCAGAGAGGAAAAGGCAGGAAAAAAAAAAAAAATACCAGTAACAACAAAGGAACATAAATCTGAAAAATAGCCTCTTTTGTTCAGATTTGAATCTCACAACAGCTAATTTGTTCCCAAGGCTCTTAGACTCTGTCCACTTCCATCACTGAGAGAGTGTCTATTAACTCTTAAATAAAGACCTCATACTCTGTTCCAGTTCCCAGGCCAAGGGACCTTTTCTTCATGTGACTGGCAGGGCTGTGTGGTGAGACCTTGCCTCCTGATTATATCGATGAAGTGATGTGTTCCCTGACAGGGCCTACACTGTAATAATTAATCAGCTGTACAATAAGCCAGGCATCCTTAGGAACAAAGACTATTTGTCCCAGAAGGAACAATTTTGGAATGACAGTTTTAACTTGCAGACAATATCTGTATATACTGAGGTAGAACATAACAGCCCTGGAATAGCTACAGGCACTTATTTATGTTTAAAAGAAAAAATATGCCCCAAATAACTCTGCCGGGGGTGGAGTCCTTGTGCTTTGTCCGTGGGAGGCTGACACATCTGCAGCGTTTCTGCTGAAGTTTAAAACCTGCCACTAACCTTAGCTGGGGGAAGGTGAAGAAGAGGAAAGGAGCTAATATTTATTGAGTGTCCTAGACCTCTGGCCTCTGGTACTTTGCGCATTTGCCCTCTTTTCAGCCTCCCAGCCCACAAATGAAGAAACAAACAGGGAAGTTGAGCAGTTTGCCCAAGAGCACACAGCTAAATGTGACAGAACAGAGAGAGGTCTCAAAGCTTGTTCTTTTCCTACACACTCTACTTTCTCTTACAGCATCGGGAAATATTGATTTTATTTTAAACGTAGGATACGGCATGAACGACTCTTGAAATAGAACATTTGTGACTGATAGTAAGGTCTGCAGAGGAGCGGCCGGCAGGGGAGAGCAGTCGTGGACTTGCCTGTGCAGCTTGTTCTTTCCCTGCCCTACTGCTGACTGTGTTCTGACTTTTCACGTCCAGAGCTGTGACGAGGCGTCAGAACGCTCATGCTAATTCACCATGACTTCTGTCACACTTGGCCCCAGGTGGCACCTATTGAATAGAACACCAGGTCTTTAAAAGAGAGTGTTTTAATGGGACTAAAATAACAGCAAAATATCAGCTCTAGTTGCTGACGGCTTTACTGCTTTATGACATATTTGACTAATTTCGGAGTCCTTTCTAAATTGATTTAAATGGTTTTGGGAGGGTATTGAGTTCATTACTGTGATAAATGTTAGCTTTATTCGGGGTAGAGGGCATTTGAATGTGGCATCAATAGAAATAAAATTATGGAAACCACAATGTGTTTCATCTTAAACATTTGAAAAGCTTCTACTTGAACCTCTAAGAGTCTCTTCAGAATAACTATTTAAGCCAAAGCTATCTTTAGTAGAATGAGACAGTTAAATTATATCCCCAGGAATTTTCAGTATGTGTGTGTATGTATGTGTATATTTTGTTGAAAATGTCAGGGTGACTACATAATTCCATTGAAAAAGTCAGGTACAAGTGATACATTGATAAACTATTTCCTTAGTGACGCAGCCACCAAAATATTGGAGAATAAAAGAGCATGTGTTTAACACTCCTTGCTGAAAGCTTGAAGCACAGATTTTAAAAAATGATATAGGGAATATGGAAGAAATTATTTTACCAATTTTGGCCACTTCTACACAAAGCTTCTCATTTAGAATTTATTGAACTGTAGCAGGCAGGTTGAAATTATTAAATAAGCCAGAAAAGCTTTAAAGATTTTGAGTATGTTGATGTTTTTAGATGTGGGCTTTTTTCTTGTCAGATTTTCAGTGAATTATAATGATTACAACTACATTTTCATTACTTTTTGTACTATAAATAAGGGCAGGCTTTTCAGAAATGTTGAGGAAAACAGTGTATTATTCCTCAGTTGTCATAACTATTAGAATAACAATATTTGTGCAGTGCCTTTGATTTTTGTAGTTTTGTTTTGCTTCCCTCTTGCAGCAGCGTGATGGTACAAAGAGCTACTGAATGCCTGAACACCATGGTTTATGGAAGTGATGAACACGGAAAGATCGTGTTGTTAAATAGGAAGTTGAACTAGTATGATGTGTCTTTGCTGCGTTAGGATTTCACTTTAAGAACGAATGGGTCATGGGGAAGCTATTTTTCTACAATCATGCCTTTTAGTTAAAGATATTATATTAGTTTCCAAGCTACTGTAACAAATTACCACAAATTGAGTATCTTAAAACGAGAGAAATTTATTCTCTCACAGTTCACCGAGTGAGAAGGCCGAAATCGGGGCACTGGCTGGGCCGGGCTCCCTCAGAAGCTTTTGGGAAGAATCCTGTCTTCTGTCTTCTTAGCTTCCGGTGGTGGCCGGCAGTCCTCGGTGTTCCATGGCGTGCACCTTCAGGGCCGCCACACCTGCCTCCGAGGTCGCGTCACGTGGCCTTCTCCTGTCTTCGTGTCTCTGTGTCTTCACACGGTCTGCATGTAAGGACACCAGTCATTGGATCTAGAGCCCACGCGAATCTAGTATGACCTCATTTTAACAAATATATCTACAAAGACCCTATTTCCAAATAAGGCCACATTCTGAGGTCCCAAGTGGATGTGAATTTTGGACTATTTAGCCCAGTACAGATACTCCTTCTTATTTGTTCCAAAGCACGTTTACTTCATTTTACTGACACCTTATTTATATCTGGTATTAACATGCTTAAACATTTTAGTTTATAGGTGGCATATGCCTGATTAATTTTTAATGAGACCTTAACTGCTTTGTTAGACTGGGTATTGCTTTTATGAGAATGGGAATAAACTTAAGTGCTTAGGTTGCTTATCAGCTAGAAGAACAAGGGTGAGAATGAGACAGGGGCGGGGGGGGGGGTGGAGTTTTCATAAAGAAAATAAAACTATATGAAACAAGCTAATTTAGGACTTTTAATCGGAAACTATAAAAATAGTTGCTAGTAGCCCTCATAGTTAAAAATATGAAAAAGAATCCTTTTATGTAAGATAGAGACCTTGAGGTTTTGAAGAGAATTTTAATTTACCTTAGAGTGGAGATGGTGCTATAAATTTAAAGGTCAGATTCTTTATTGATAGGATTGGATATTTTAATTGTCAAGAAAATGTATCCATGGAAATCTTGTTTTTATTATTAACACTGGTATTTTCTAAAAAATATTTTGGAATATGTGACAGTAAAGGAATCCTTTTAAAATAGTAAATGATTTTTTTCTTATTCTTGGAACTAAAAGAACTATTAACTTTATAATGGAGCTGAAAGAAAATAGGATTTGATATAAACAATTACTTTCTAGTCAGTTTTTGAGAAGAAATAATTTCAGTTTTAAAAACTGAGATATCTACACTGCCTAAACAGATTCCTAGCAATGAGTTTAGGCACTTTCCAGCTACCATTCTAAAGTTAAGTACTCAGAAGATAGGACAGTCATTACTCACGTTGGAAGACAGATTCATTTTTTTACTTGCACTGAATTTTCCATGGAACTTATAGGTCTCTAATTCTTTCAGCTCTGTAACATTACTCTTTCCTTAGTAAAGAAAATGAGTCCCCATCCCATATATTTTGGGAAGCCCAGTGTCTTCTCTAGAGTTTCTGAGGATCTTCGGGATGAGGTGGACAGTGGAGGGTATGCAGGTAGAGCTGTGTATGGAGGAAGCCTGTGATGTGCATTTTTTTGTCTTCAGCCTTGGAATCCTGCTCCCCAAGGGTTTTTTTTTTTTTTTTTTAGTTTATTTTTATGATGACATTGGTTAATGAAATCCAATAAGTTTCAGCTGTACATCTTAACAGTAAGGCATATATATATTTACACTGGGTGTTCACCACCCATACGAAGGGTTCTGATTACCATGTATGCTTCTCACCAACCATGACTACTGCCTTCTCTCAGACTTCATTGCTTCAAGCAGGGGGAAAAAAATCTCCCCTCATTCCTCAAAGCACCCAAAGCTATTGTGTGTAGGACTCTACTGAAGTCTTGGGGGATAAAGGAGACCAAATTAGAACATTGTTTAAACCAGACAATTTAACACCTTCAAGTTCCTATCACTCTTAAAACCAAGAGCTTGGGCTGTGACCCAGATGCTGGGCTGTCCCCACCCTCCCACTCTTCCACTTGGACCCATCCTTGCCCTTTTCGGGGCCCTCATCCATTGCTTCTCCCCACACTTTCCTCCTGAGTGAACAGAACCTGGACAGCTCTCCGATTCCTCTTAATTATGTAGAATAAGTCAACTCTCTCTATCTCTGTTCTTTCCTGTCCTCATCAGCTTTGAGGGTGGGGTGGTGGCAGTTGGTTATCACCTTTTAACTAACATATTTTCCTCAGAGAAAAGAATAATGCTCCTTAAGGAAAATATTTCTTTTCTATACAGCTAAGAAGATCAGCTGAGACGATCTCACTTTTAAAATTTTAGAATTCTTTCTCCCTTCTACACCTACAATATTTCAACTGTTTGAGAAGGTCTGGAGTCAAAAGTTACCATTTCCTCCTGCTACTGTTTCTCTTGGCAGTCGTCCCTGCATTCAGGTGTGGGCTCCCTACTGCAGAGGCTGTATCTTTCTTATTCATCATTTTCCTCAGTGTCTAGCAGAGTGCTTGGTGTGTGGTAGGTACCTAATAAATATTTATTGGATGAATCAGAAAAATAGAAGAACAACCTCTTCATAAATAGAGAAGGAAATCTTGAAATTCCTATGAAAACTTGTCCCTTTCAATTGAAACGTCATTATAGAAAACGGATACCTCACAAATAACACAGTTGGAAACATTTGGAATAAGGAGGCTTTTATCTTAGTGGTCCTGCATCATCACTGTTCGAAAACTAAGATGAGGCCCAAGGAGTTTCAGTCAGGAAATAAAATCCTTTATCTTGCAGATAATCTCTCACAGGTATAATCTTGTCCACAGGTGTTCCTTTTCTCCCACTTAGTCCAGTTTAGTTCTAGATGGTGCTATTCAAGATATAATTTAGATTGTATGCCTAGAGCACAGGCTTTGTCCTGGCGTATTCCACACTTAGCCAGTGTGCAAAAACTAACAAAACTTACTACAGGTAATTAACTGGGAGGTTAAGGACCTTTTCTCCACTAGTCTTCATCATCCACAGATAGGCATCTTCTTTTCAGTGGCTCATAGTTAATTAGTGGTTGCTGTGGATGCAGTTAAAGGTCATGAGGCTTAGCTCTCTTCAGTGTATTACACTGTTAAATATGACTGGCTCGAAAGGAAAAGAATAGTTCTTATTTGAGGCTCAAGAAAGCAAAGTAACTTATGATGAAGTGACTGAAGCAACCTGTATTCAAGCCCAGGTCTAACTGACTTTGGAGCCCATGGCGATTATACAGCGCTCCATGACCTCACCATCTGGTTCTAGAACCTTCACATGTGGAAGGTCAGATCTATTTTGATATGTGATGTGCCCTGGTAATGCTGATACCTGAGAGCTAGAAACACCCTAAAATTTACAGTTGAATAAAGATTGTGCTGTAAAACATTCAGCAGATACGGTACTCTGTAAATATTAATTTCCTGCAAGAGATCTCCTGCTATGTAGAATGGATTTCAGAGATAGGGGGTATAGGTTCAGTCCACTGCTGATAGGGTGCCCTGAGGCCTAGTTCATTCTGTGAGTGAATTTCCATTAGTCGCCAAAGATTGTTTGTTAATACTCTGGGAGCTCCTCACTATTATATCCCAGGTGACAGATTTAGGGAAAAAGAATGACATAAGCTATTACTGCTTTTAAAAACAAACAACCCTTCCTGTTAGCCTTGCTAATGGAGACAATCTGTCACCTTTATCTGTGTAGTCTCATAAACTTTAGGATTTTATAGAAATAATAAGTCTCTTTCCTACCTTCCTATTATCTTAGCAAAGGCTCCCAACAAGCAGTGATGTCCTAACTCATTTATTTCTTGTTGACATTTAAAAAATTTAAGCGCATATTAAAGTCTTGAGAAGTACTACTAAAAGCCATCGAGATTTCTTTTTTCCTTTTATGATAGAAAAAAAGCAGTTCTTTACCTACTCACCTATGTCGTAGTATCACCTCTTTAAGGAAACAGTAAACAACCTAGTATCTGGACAACTCCAGTGTATTGCTATTCTTTACATTTGACTATTTTGTCTCTTCTAAGTCCTTTTGTAATAAAACCTATAATAAAGACAGGCAGGGTACTGATGTTAATCATTTGTGTTCAGAAAAAAACAATGTCCATAAGTCCTTTATAAGTCACATTAAAGCAAGATTGGATCTAAAAATCCCCAAATTGGTCTATGATAGAGTCTAATAAAATGTCTCTTTCATTCTAAACTGTAGAGGTTGGTTTTTATGTTATGTTAGTTTCCACACTCTCAGAGTTTCCATCATAATATTTTTGAGGAGTTTTGATTTTTTTAGGTAATGTTAGGAAATTAAGAAGACTTTGAAAAGAGAGAATATCTTGGCATTCCGAATTAGAAATGTGGTGAAACACATGGCTCATGCTACACTGTGTTCTCCTGTACCAGCAGCTGCTCAGTCAGTGATTTTTCTTGGTCATCCTCTTTTGTGAATGATCGTGTTTTACCTCATTTGTATAGAAAGATCAGCTATTTCTAACACATCAATTGTAATAATGTATTTTTTCTTTTCATTTATAGAGTAAGCTATAAATAACTTTAATATTAAGTTGATCGCATTTAATCAAGGATATATAGTGTAAAGGTGACAGTCACATATTTGGATTTTCCGGAGTAGTCTCCATTTCATATATCCTATTCCATTCTCTCCTATGAGCCACAAAACTCCATTTATTCATGCAATAAACATTATTTGAATACTTACATTATGTCAGGCACAGCTCTAGATACTGAGGATACAACTCATTTCAGTAGGCGAGACACAATACACAACAAAAAATAGAAATCTAATAGAGTATCACATATATGTGTATAGATTGAAACAGACTGTAAGTACCATAAATTAAAAATAAAGCAGTAAGGGAATAAAGATAGCAGTGGGAATTTAAATATCAAACCATTTTTGTCAGACCATGCATCTTAACTTTTAGTTTGAAAAATTTAGTCATAAAGATGGCTGTTGGGCAATGGCTTTTGCCAGTAGGGTTGGTGAAACTCCGAAGAGAGAAGTGAACTCACTTAATAAGCCCCTGAGACCACTTTCAGAAATGACCAATTGGGGGATGACCTTAGACCTTATTTTCAACTCTGAGAACCGAAGAGGCTTAAGGCCTCATGCTGGTCTCCATGCCATTCTAATCTGGTACCACAATCTTAGAAGAATGAAAACAAGAGGACAGCAGTAGCAGTTTCAAAAGGACAGAGTGGGCAAGATAGTGGGTTTTAAGGGTGTAAAGTTTCAGTTATATATGAAGAATTGGTTCTAATGATTTGCTGTACAAATTGTGTCTGTAGTTAACAGTATCCTACATGTAAAAATTTGTTGAGCATCGAACTCATGTTAAGCGTTCTTACCACAATAAGAAATAAAATAAAAATGGAACAAGATAAGGAGTTAAATTTATACGGATGTAACAGATACCCACACATTATAGAGGTGAGAGTGCCGGGGGACTTGTACACACCCAGGATCACGAAAGTGCCTCAGGTTTCACTATTGTTTTCATTTCCTTGGTACCTAAAAGGTCTTATTAATCTTCAAGAGTCTTCTATTTAAAGGTTTTCCAAAGTGAGTGTCGGTTAAAACAATTTTGGATATGAGACATAGGTAGGGAGGGATGAGGAGAAGATGAAGTAAGTACCACCAAAATAAGGGAGAACAGAAACAGGGTAAATTATACAGATAGGCCATTATTTTCAGTATGACTCCCCTCATGGGATGTGAGCCACAGCCCTGTTTTTGCCTTGACCCTGGAACATTGGCAGGAGGAACTGACCCACATGGAATGCTCAGCGTAGTAGAGTTTTGTCATTTAATTGCAATAGGAGAGCAAAGGGATTGCTGTTCTGTTTCTTCCTTAAAACAAGAAGGAGGGATGATCTTAGATCTTAGATCCTATGAAATACTGTATTTATAACAAAGCTTAGATGATCTCTAAGCTTTGTTATAAATACAGTATTTCATAGGACTGTGGTCTCAAACAACTGTAAAGAAATTCTTGACATCTCAATGGAACAATCGAGCATTCCTGTACAGTACGTGTAAGATCATTCAGAATACCATGTGTGATTTTCCGGAGTACCTGGGTTGGGTTTTGGATTTAATTACTGAGAAAGGAATATAGCACCCTCTGTTCCCTAGAGTGAGTGTGTGATTAAAGAGGAAGAGAAAGGTTGCTGGCAGGTGAGACTCTTCCTCTGACTACCGAGAGGAACGCTAATAGGTGCCTGAGATATCTGACTTTTTTTTTTTTTTTAAGTATTTTTGTTGTTGTTTAGATTAGAGTTTAAAAAGTTGAGGAATAAAAATGTCTAAGTGTTGGGTTTAAGTTGTTTTCCAAGAGGTTATATTAAAGTTTATAAAGGTGAATAACGAAAGTGAGTTTGTCTCATGCACTCACTAATCTGATATAAATTATTTTTTTACTATATCACAGTGTATTTGAGGTCCTTATACTGAATCTTATTTACTGGAGTAGGCAACAACCAAAGTCTGGACACACTAAATAAAACCAAAAAACAAGTGTGTGTGTGTGGGGGACCCAGGAACCCAATTTCTGGATGGCGCAGACTCCCCTCATTTATTCTGTGTCAGTCTGCATACTAAATATTCATCTCTTTTCTTTCCCCATTTTTGCTTTGAAGCTCAACACAAATGTAGCTGGTGACAGGCAATTCACTAGAGTAGTTAAAATTCCTTCGGTTGTGGCACTGTGTTAAACTGTAGTGTTATTATTGTAACTGGCTAATTATGTAATGTCAACAGTTCAGTGAGGTGGAGGATCAGTGTTTGTATAAGCAGGACTTGGAACATGAGCCTTTAGACTCTGGATTCTGCTCATTTTTCTCATCTACAAGTTTTTAGTTTAACTTTTTTTTTTTTTCCCCACACTACTTTATTCTTCATGGGTAATTCCTTCCCCAAATGGGACACAGTAAATTGGAAATTAGAAAGGAAAAAAATCAGTTAAGGCTTGGGTCCCATTTTGCTGCATTTGATTCTGTTACATCTGCTGTTACGCAGATGGTCTGGCTTTGGGTGTTCAGTACAAGAACTACAAGTTTTCTTTCAATTTGGTTTGCCCTTCAATGCAACCGGTGTGGCCAAGGTTCATACAGGTTTTCTTTGCATTAAAGGTAAAGTATTTTATATATTCACACCTTCCTCTAAGAAGCTTAGTGCAGAATAGAAATCTAGAGGATTTGCGTTCACACTGTAATTTACCATCATTACTAAGGCTTCTGGCATGACTTAGTGGGTGGAACATGTCTTGGGGAAAAAAAAATACATAATTCTGACAAGATGCTTTTTGAAAAGTCCAACCAGCTGTTTCAAGTAGAACGCTGTAAAATTTATTCAAAGTCAATTTTATTTCACTTGGAAGCAAATGTAGTTCAAAGAATAAGCTAAAGTAAACAGTGAAATTTAACTCACTCAGAGTGCGTGCAGTGTTGTCTTTGTGTAGGGCTTTCAGCAGCTTTCTTTTCTGTTGTCAAGCTGTGCACCATTCTCCTGAAGTTATCCTCGTATAGCCAGAGGAGTGTGGGAGTTCCTCAAAGACAGATGTGATGGAAGACTAGGTCTGTCCCGTGTGGCCTTGGACATCAGACAGGCCAAGGGATGAGAGTGTTGGATATTGATTCACATGGTGAATTCATTTTCTTTTGCTACCGTAACGAATTACCATAAATAGTGATTTAAGCAACACGAATTTATTATCTTATAATTGTGTAGGTCAGAAGTCCAGCATGGGTCTCACTGGCCGAAAGCTATAGGCAGGGCCGCGTTCTTTCTGGATGTTATAGGAACCTGTTTCCTCGCCCTCTCCATTGTCTCGCGGCTACCCACGTTCCTCGGCTTGCGGTCTTCCTCCATCTTCACAGCCAGCAACGAAGCATCAGTGTTCACAGCCAGTTCTTCCATAGTCACATCTGCCTCCGATTCTGAGCTCAGCTGGAAATCTTTTCTGATTTTAAGGATCCTCTGACTACATTGGCCCACCTAGATAATCCAGGATAACCTGCCCATCTCACAGTTCTTTACGTCATCCTATTTGCAAAGTTGCTTTTGCCATTAAAGTAACATCTTCTCAGGTTTTAGGGTCTTGGCTTTTGCCATTAACCAGCTGTGTGATTTTGGGCATTCAATTCACCTTCCTGCCTGATGTGTGGTATTTGGACTAAATAATGCTAAGGTCCTTTCAGCCCTAACATCCTATGATTATGTACCTCAAAGCTGGGTTAGGTTCCTAGTTTCCAGTTTTTTTTTTAACTCTCAAGGATGTCATCTGTGAGAACCAAGGCCTTACACCTTTATCTATTAACTTTGTGAATATCTGTATATGTATTAACATTACACACATATGTAATGTTTTTTATTCAGATACAAAGGGAACTGTGTGAATTACATACAGAATTTCTTTTATCTTTTAACCCCTTCATAGAAACCTATTTACATATAGGTAAGCAATTTGAAAATAGAGATATTTTAAAACATTTGAATATTTAGTTTACTTAAAAAATAGTAGATTACACAGTTAACGCATAACATGTAAATACTTATATTAGACTAATCCTTTTAGTGATATGGGCATATACAGTGGATTATGAATGTTCTTTTTTGTTTATTTAATAAACTTTCATTGCATTCACTGTATGTTCATTAAAATTAGTGTGAGGATCTCTCAAAGATCCCCCCACTTAATTTTATATCTTGTCTTTGTTCCTGTCCTTGTGCTGTCCTTTGTTTAGTTGATATCTTATTTAATTAGAAGATGAAAAATGTCTCCTTTGGTACAAGTGGGTGTTGATAAAGTAAAGCTCTCTGGGATACAAGCTGAGGAAATCTTTAGGAAAAGATCTATGTTTCCTGAAAGAATTTTAAATTGGAGGTCAAAGAGATAACCAAAGCCCTAATTCTGAATATACTTGTGACTAGTAGGCAGCTGTGTGCAGGATTGACATAGGGTGGCATAATATCCCTTATTTATTTTATAATAATTGAATTACATGCAAGTTCTGTCCCTAAAGATAGTTTATTACCCTTTCAGATGTAACTAGCTAACACTGCTTTGAAGAGTTGTAAAAATCACCATTCAGTGTTCTTCGCTATGGGTTTAAAGGAGGTATTTAGATAAACAAGGAAACATGCATTATTGAAGAATAGCACTGAGAAGAGGACGGGACCTATGAGTCCCCACCCAAACTGGACATTTACTGGTCAGCATACTGACAGATAGTTAGCCAGCCTTTACTTGAATACCTGCTGTTGACCAGAGCTCGTTATTAGAAAATTTCTTCCTTACATTGGAAATGAGCTTGGTGTATTGTAACTTCCCTCTGTTTTGCGCTCTAGAATTTTAAAGAGTAAGTTTAATATTGCTCCGTTTTCCAACCCCTTAAATTTTTAAAGACTTCCTTCTGATTGTGAGTGCGAGCTATGGAATTGATCCATACCACTTCCCAGGTATATAACCTTGAGTAGATCATGCAACCTCTCTGTGCCTTGGTTTCTGCAACCATTACATGGGAATAATGTTACCTAATTGTAAACGTATTCCGTGGCACATTGAAAATGCTCAGCAACTACTGTTATTATCATCTTCATTTTCTAGGTTTTTTTTTTTTAAGGCTTTTTAGTCTCTCAGACATTTTTTTCTAACATGATTTCTACACCATTCACCCTTCTATCTTTAGAGATAATTTCACTAATATTTCTCTTAAACTGGGATTCACAGAACTGAACAAGATTTTCCAGCAGTCACTGATCAGTCAGTACGTGGAAGGACTGTTCCTTTCCCTGATTGTCACCAGATTTCCTTCGTGCAGGCTAACGTCCCTTTTAATTTTCACAGTAGCCATGTTATTTGTGGATAATACTGGACTTGTAGACAGCAAAAACCCTTGTCATTTATTCAGTCTGCTGTTAAGGCAGGTCTTCTGTAGTTTCCTGTACCTGTGCAATTGGCTTTAAATAACAAAATACACAAGTTTATGTTCATCCCAATAGCATTTGCTTTACTTGGTCCACATCAATCCTTAGAGAAAATCTTTCAAAACCATATTTGTGTCATCCAACATGTTAGTTAGCTCTCCCTTCTAGATTTGTGTCATTGGCAAATTACTCATGTCCTAAATACTCTCATTCAAATTATGGATAAAAATGTTAGGCATCCCAAAGAATAGACAGTTACAGAGTTTACAGGGGCACAAGACAATGCCCTCCATCCAGGTTACTTTGTGTTGACTCATTCATTTTACCCATGTCTTAATCAGTTTGGGCTACTATAACAAAATATGACAGACTGGGTGGCTTAAATAACAGACTTTTATTTCTCATATTTCCGAAGGCTGGGAAGTTCTAGATCAAGATTCTGGCAGATTTTGTTCTTGGTGAAGACCTGCTTCCTGGCTTGTAGATGGCCATTTTCTTGCTGTGTGCGCTCATGGATTTTTCTTGCTGCGCATACATGGAGAGAAAGGAAGAGAAAGCAAACTCTATGGTGTTAACTCTTAAAAGGGCACCAATCCCATCATGAGAGCTTCACCTTTATGATCTCATCTAAACCTAATTACCTTCCAAAGGCCCCTCCTCCAAATGCCATCTCATTGGAGATTTGGGCTTCAACATGTGAAATCTGGAGAGGACACAAGCATTCTGTTCATAATAGTCAACGTGTACAGAATGTCTACAACTTGTCTAGGTACAGACATAGGCCTATGATCCTACTTTGAACAAGACAAACTCACTGTCTTTTAGAGCTTATAGTCTAGTGTTTTTGGATGGGTGGGGAGAGACAATAAATAAGCTAACAAATGGATAACTAAAATCACTTCTGTTGGTGATAAATGCCATGAAATGAGCAAGGTTGAAAGTATAGGATAAGGAGGTTAGGTGGGTGCTGCTTGTGTGAGGCTATTTTGGTATAGTTTAAGGAAGACTTTTCTAGGGTGACATTGGAATAGAGACCTGAACAATGTGCAAGAATAACCCTGTAAAGAATTTTGCAGGCTGAGGAAAAACAGAAGAAAGGTCTGGAGGAAGAGACGAATCTGGAGGTCATGAGCAGCAGCCAGGCCAATAGTTGTAGGTTAGCAAGCTTTGGAGTTTAAAGGTGGGAAGAAGTTGGAGAGAGAGCCAGGAAGTTAAGCGGGGGCCAGATGATGGAAAGCCTTGGGGGCCATGAGGAGGAGTTTGTATTTTATTGTAAGTGGGAGGGAAAGCCATTGGAAGGTTAACAGGCAAGACAGTGTGGACAGCAGATACTAGGTATTTAAGACTGGCAATATGGAGATAGTGTTGTCATATCTTAGGCTGGTAGCAATGGAAGTTGTAAGAAATGGACTGATTTGGGATTTATTTTGAAGGTAGGGCCAGCCTAGCAGGCTACAAATTGGAAGTGGGATGTGAAAGAATGAGAACAGAGGCATCGTGGTAAAGTTCAGTCTTTGTACCCAAGCAGCGAGGTTAATGAGGAGGCCATTTACCGAGATGGGATTTTTGTGGGGACAGGTGGAAATCAAGAGGTCTATCTTAGACAAGTCAACTTGGAGATGCCTATTTGACATTCAGGAGGAGATGTGGAGCAGGCCCTTGGAGTGCAGGAGAGAAGTTATGGCTAAGATCAGGTCTGGGAGACATCAGTGTGCAGATAGACAGGTCTTACCCCTTTATATGAGAATCATTAACCAGCTTTTTAAAAGCCTATACTTCTATCCCAATCCCAGAAATATTTATTTAATTGGTTTGGGGTGGGGCCTTAGATAACTTTAAAAGGAGAAGAAAACTCCCTAGCTGATCCTAATAATGCAGCCAGGGTTAGTAACAGCTGGTATAAATAATTTTATAAGAAAGGAATACATGAGATCTCCTTGGGAGTGAATTTAGAGAGAAAAGAGAAACTGTCAGGAGATTGAGCCTTAGAGCAACTGAGGAAGAAGAAACAGAAGCTCTAGATCTATTTCTCTCTCCCTCCCTCTCTCTCTCTTTACCGGCTTCCCCCCCCCCCCCCCGCCCACACACATATAAAATGACTACAGGGAAATTAAAATGGAAGTATAATGCTATATCCTTGAAGTTAGGTTGATGGTGGTGGTGGTGGGATGCTGTTATATTTCTAAAAGACATTGTAAAAAAGAGAGAAATGGCCTTATTTTAAGCATTTTAAAATCTTGTCTCTGACTAATCAAGTTTTTGTGACTATGGTTCTAGGAATTCCTTCTTTAAAAGCAACTTGTAAATGATTAAATAACCGATAATTTGGATCATACTTTGATTTCTTAAGTTTGCATAAATATAGGTATTTTACGTGACATGTCAAGAGACTCCCACGTATTTCACAAGTTCAGTAAACTAACCCCTCTTGAACTGAGAGAAGGTATTTACACTTTTGTTTTCTCCAAAGCTAACACACTTAACTCTCCAGGCTCCATGCACAGCGTCTCAGGATCAGCAGCTCCTAACCATAAATTCTCAAGGTGAAATCACACTGATTAATCAAATCGCACAGTCTTGTTAGAAGTGAGGAGCGTGATTGTGGAGACAATTTATGTCTTTCCTATTTTTTTCTTTTTAACAATTGGACTTATTACATACATTTGCTCCTTTTTATATCCATAAAAGAAATTAGCACAGCACACTAAAAAGTCTGTATTTATTGTAAGAACTGGAGTCTGAATTACAAGGGTGCGTAATAGAAATCTTACTGGTATTCTTACATTTATGTACCAGAGTCGATTATTTAGTGCGACTGAATCTTCTAATCAGTAATAGTTAGGAGTGACTGAAAATTGGGAATAGTAGGTGTGTCTTTAGGATCTATCTAGTTTTAATTCTTTTCATTTTCTTTTAAAAGCTATCGTGTGCTCAGTAAAGGAGGCATCAGTTTCATTTAAAATGCTTTATTTCTCGTTAGATTGTGAGAACAGTTATTTTTTATATTATTCATTTTTGTGTGTCTGAATAATAAATAGGATAATCTATTAAAATTATAGTGAGTACTTTAGACTTTTACATGCTTCATTTCTTTTTTTATGCCTTTTATTTTTAAAATTATTTCTGTTCATGATAGGAAATATATAACCACAATGTTTCTATTTCTTGATTCCTTAGCCTTTGACAATATCAGCTTCAGAAATCAAGTGAGAAACTTTAGATTACTTTATCTAGGTCACACCTCCCCTTACCTAACTCCTGGTTTTTTATGTTATCAGAGTTTATAACATTCCATTCTGTAGATATAATTAAGTCTTCTTTGCTGTGTGGAAATTGATTCTAAAAATTGAAACCCCATAATGACAGCGTTTGTGGTATTGTGATTATATAAACACTATTCACTGCAGCGTGGTTGGATCCGTAAAGAAGGAAGAGTAACCAGTGTCACCAGATCACACTGCAAATGGGACGAATCCAGCTTCTAGAAGTCCAGGGGATACTCTTTAATTTTCTTTTCCATTTTCTCAGCCATCCAAATTTCTTGTATCATATATCATTTCTGGGAGTCTTCTGTGGTTTGGGGGGACTGGAATGGGGGATACCTCCTTGAATAATTTATTTTCTTTCGAAACGCACAAGGCATACATTTTCTGAGATTTTATGTGTTCAGAAATGTGGGGTTTGTTTGTTTGCTTGTTTTTGGCCACACACATGTTTAACAGTTTAGCTGGCTAAGTTTTTCTAAATCACATTGTCTTAGACATTTAAAGATAATGCTCTGTTCTCTTTTATCCAGTGTTGCTACCAAGAAATCAGATTCTAGTTCCATTATGGTAAATTCTTTTGCTCTAAATCTTTTAGAATATTTATTTTATTTTTTTATTTATTTTTATTTTTGGAGTTTTGAAGTATTACGAGATGTGTCTGAATATGATTCTATTTTTTCTCTATTAATCCTGCTTGGTACTTAATGAAGCAGTTCTCACTGAGATCTTGGGTTTCATTAGCTGATAAAGATTTTCTTCCTTTACTGTGTATCTTTCATGATTCCCACTTATTCTCTCTATTCTTCTGTCTTTATGAAGTTCACTTCAGATGGGTATTGGACCTTTGTAGAGCTATCTTTCATATTTTTTGTTGTTTTTCATCTCTATCTTTTTTTCCTTATGTTTTGGGGTGTACACTTCTTAAGGATGGTCACCACCATGGTCTTTAGCCCTGCTCTCTGTATTTTTTCAATCAACCTTTGAAATTTTTATGATTCATTTGTTTTTACTCTTCTAGAAGTCCTTGAAAATTTTCAAGTATAGTTTTGGATGTTTTTCCTATTTTCTAGAACTGCTATGGTTTATTTTATTATTATTATTTTTTTGGTTATTTTTTGTTACTTCAATATAACCTTAGGAGGGAGGCCATTCAGGCAATTAAATGCATGTGTTTAGCCCGCACCACTGCAAACTACTGACTTGAATTAACTCTCTTTCTCTGATTTTTTTTTTTTTTTTTTGGCTTAGATCAGGTAAAATAACAAAAAATACAAGCAGACACCATGTCAGTCCCCTGACCTTCTACTTGATTGGTATGTATAGGCAAATAGCATACAGGCCACTCTACTAATTTCCTAAGCAGAATTCCGTAGAGTAGAACACACAGACTTACAAATTGAACAGAGGTGCAAGATAGCTGTGGAGAAAAACTTTGTCTTCTTTCTTAGACTTGTTTAGGAGGTGGGAAGAAGAGTTTCCCAGAAGGAGGGATTGATCTGACTCATTTCAGTAAATGCTTACTATATGTATAGTACAGTACTAGACTCTTCAGGTGATCCAAGGATTCATGAGACAATCCCTGCTCTTCAAGGGATTCCAGTCTGGTAGGGTTATTAAGTACACAAACGTATATAATAAAAGGTACAATTAAGCCAATAGAGAACTATAAACAAAACCTTCTGGGATTCAAAAGAAGAATGTACATCTGTATTAGGGAATAAGGAAAAGATCAGAAAATGCGATATTTGAATTGTGTCTTGAAGGGCAGATGGACTTCTGACAAGTGGACATGAGGTCTGGGAAAGAGGACTCTTTGGGTGGAGAGACTGGCAGAGAAAGGTCCTAGAGGTGAGAGAAGAGACCATATATCAGGAACCAGAGGGAATCTAGTTTAGTTAGAATGTTGGATACTCATTGGAGAGGAGTGTGAAGTATTTGAGAAAATAGTTTGGGGTCAGACTACAGGCATCTTAAGTGCCAAAGAGCAGAGTTTGAACTGTTTGTTAGGGAGTTAGAAAAAGTCGATTAGACAGATGATCGATAAAAGCTGTATATTTTTTTTAAATAAAAGCTGTAATTTTTAAGAAGATGCACCTGGCAGATCTCTGTAGGCTGGAATAAAGAAAGTGGCAGCAGCAAAGCAGTCATCTCACAAGTCGACACGGTGCCACATGTCAGGCTGTCAGGACACAAAGATGAATGAAATCTAGTCCCTGCCTTTAAGTTGCTCACAGCCTGGTGAACATGAAAAAATAACCGCTTTGCCCAAGGAAATATTTAGTTAAATATTTTTTTTTAAAAAAAACATAAAGATGTTGGATATTATACGAGTAAATGTTTTAAAGTTGTAATTTAATCTGTTGCCATGACCATCTCAGATTATCAACTTTCTCATTATCTCAAACTTTTTATTATTATGAATACTGTTAGATGATCTGTGATCTTCTGATGTAATATATATTAAATGCTTAATAAAAGTAGTCTTAGATGCACACATGTGGACCCTTTCCTAATTTTATATTCTTTGCTATATAACCACCTACAAACATGAAAAATATATCGCTTTTATATAATGGTTATTTTTATTAAATTGTTATTTTTATATAATGGTTATTTATATAAAGATAAAAATACCAGTTATTTATATCCAACTGTTCACTTATTTAGGGAAAAATAAAACAATTGTATTTGGACTTGTCTGAACTGACTTGGTTTAATCTTTTCCCCTTAAGTTTCTCTTCTTATTTTTGGCATCCAGTATACTTAAATTGGAATAGTTTTTTTTTTTTTTTCTGAGGGAAGCTTCAATAAAACTACTTGTTTTAAAATAACAATCTATTGTTAAAATTATTGCAAATGGATATTTTTTTCTTTACAGGAGCATTTCTTGCTCAGTCATGTAGTGAAGAAATTAGAGAGTAAAGACACTTAGTGTTCTCTGGTAACTCTCATTGTAGTACTACAGAATATTTACAAGTATTTAAGCATCATTTTACAGTAGGCTTAATCAAAGGTGAAATAACTTAGTTGAAACAACTATAAGATTGTCTCTACATTCAGTTAATACTTACAATAATTTTTGAAAGCCAAAATTCCAAATCATATGCATATAGATAGGTTTTTTAGTTTGTTTGTTTTGTCTCATTTTTTATGAAAAGAATTTTGTTTTAAAGACCTTGATTCTACTCTATGGTTTTCACAGATTGATTTTATGTCCTTGTAGTAGATTTATTTCAAAATAATAGGATATTATCCTACAGAAATTATTCAATCTTCACTATGTAAACTTCACATTTAATTGACCAGCAGAACACTCTTTTGAAGAGTAGTAACAGAAATACACACATATCATGTATTACTTTTTAAATATAAGCAGAAATAATGAGAAAAAAGCTTGGTGTGACTAACTATGGCTGAACTTGCCTCTATTTTTCCTATCAAGATTGTAGCAAGTTGCGATAGACTTTGGAGTATTGAAGCTGGCTTCCTCTGATTTGATTCCTGCAGGATAATTCATATTCTCATTTTTTCCCTCCAAATACCCCCTTCCTGCTCACTGTCCCACATGCTATTCTTAATATTCCACACCTAAAACTTTCAAAAAGGAAAAAATTATCAAGGCTAAAATTACTCTTTCAAATGATCTGAATGCCAAATAAATCATAGTGTTTCTAGAGATCATAAGCAATAATCTGTTCCTTTGCTTTTGGGTGGAACTTTGCGAAACTGTCCTTTCAGTCTCCATTTAAAGAGATATCATAATCTATTGTAATATTTAACAACCTTCACCATCAGGAAACTCCTTTACCCAATTTAAAAAAATCATGCATCAATTTAGGTCTGTATTTTTGTCTTTAGTCAATATGAAGCTGGCTTACTTTCCCAGTGAAAGACCTTTTCATTGTATTCGAAGACTTACTTTAATACTACCCACAGTTTCTGCAGCTTGTCTGGCATGTTTTCTAGAGACTTTTATCATCTATATCGCTTCCCACCAAGTATACTGCAGTTTCTGTTTCTTTTGTTTATGGGATTCAGAATGTATTCTGGACATCTAGTGAAAGACTAACTGGTGCTAAGTGTAGGTCAGAGTATAGCAGAACCCCTACATTATGTACACACTTTTCTGGATATCGGTGATAGATTTCCTTTTGGAAAAGGAGACATCTTTCTAGGCACTAAATCTTTCTACTTCTAGACTTCAAATTTCTTGTTTTTCCAGTTTTGTCATAATCTTGATTGCCAGTGTAGCTTGTTTTGCATCTTTTTCTGCACGTGCACACATTGTCATATAGCTGGTAAATATGGTCATTTCTAACTTTTTTTCCTAACTGCTGCTACTGGTTTATTTTTTAAACATTTAAATACATTGAGGTAAAATTTACATATGTGAATTGCAGTTCTTAAGTGAGCAATCTTATAAGTTCGGACATATTTCTATACCTGGATAACCAACATCCCGATCAAGATGTAGACTACAGTAGTCCTCCTTATCCACAGAGAATATATGTTTCAAGACCCCCATGGGTGCCTGAAACTGTATAGTATGGAACCCTGTATTGCTATATCTTTTCCTATACATACATACCTGTGATAGTTTTATTTGTAAATTAGGCACGGTAAGAGATTAACAATAGTCATAGAACAGTTATAATAATATACTGTAATAAAAGTTATGTGAATGTGGTTTCTCAAAATACCTTATTGTACTGTACTCACCCTTCTTGTGTTGGCGTGAGATGATACAGTGCCTCTGAGATGAAGTGAGGTGAATGATGTAGGTAGGCATCGTGACAGAGCATTAGACTACTACTGTAAGGGCAACTTCAACACAAGCACTGCGATACCATCACAGTTGATCCGACAACCGAGATGGCTGCTGGGTGAGTAACAGGCAAGGAACATCCACAGTGCACATACTCTGGACCAAAGGGTGATTCATGTTCTGGGAGCGGGTGGGACTCCTGAGATTTCATCATGCTGCTGAAAACAGCATGCAATTTAAAGCTTATGTATTTTTTTATTTCTGGAATTTTCCATTTGATATTTCCATGCTGCAGTTGACCATGGGTAATAAAAGCTTCAGAAAGTGAAACCATGGGTAAGGGAGGCCTACTGTAAAATCTCAGAAATTTTCCTCATGCCCCTTCCATTCATTCCACACCCTCTACAGAAAACTACTGTTTCGATTTCTATTATAGTAGGTTGGTTTTAACTATTCTTGAATTTATATAAATGTAATCATATAGTATTCTGATTTTTTTTTCACTCATGTGTATCAGTAATTTATTCTCTCTCTTTTTTTTAATAACTAAGGATTCAGTGTTTATCTGTTCTGTTGATGGTCATTTGGGTTTTCAGTTTTTGGTATCATGAATAGTGTTACAATGAGCATTACTGTACATATCGTGTGGGCATATGTTTATTTCTTTGGTTATTAACTAGAATTGGAGTTGTTGAGTCATAAAGTAGGTATATGTGTAACTTTATAAGAAACTAACAGTTTTCCAAAGTGATTGTACCATTTGAGACTCCTGTTAGCAAAGTATGAGTTCTGTTTGCTCTATATCTTTGGACATTTTCTGCTCTCAATCTTTTTAATTTTAATCATCATAATGGATATAAAGTAACATTTCATTGTGGTTTTATTTTGCATTTCAGTGATGACTAATGATGTTGAGTACCTTTTCATAGCTATGTATGTATCTTCTTTTTTGAAATATGTCTTCAAATGCTTTGCCTGTTTTTGAGTTCAGTTTATTGTTGATTTGTAGTTCTTTGTATTTCTGGATGCAAGTCCTTCGTCAGTTATATATAATGCCAATATTTCCCCCCATGTGTGGCTTGAATTTCTATTTTCTTAATTGTGTCTTTTGATGGACAGAATTTTTCTTTTCTTTTTTTTTTTTAATTCTTCCCCCAACTTCCACCCCTGACCTACAGATGTTGCCGTCTCCCCTTAATAACTGGATCTCTGAAGGCGGGGTGTCTCCTCCCACGCTCTCACAGCACATACCGGGGGCCTAGCACACCTGGGGCCTGGTGCACCTGGGGTATGGGCTGTGGCTTCACTGGGGCTCAAACCCAGGACTTTCTGCGTGTAAAGCAGATGTGCTAACCCTACTCTATGGAACAACCCTATATTTTTTCAATTGTGATGAAGTCTAATTTATATATGTTTATGATTAATTAGGCTTTTGTGTGTGTGTATGTTCTTGTCTCATCGCTAAGGTATTCTGTGTTTTCACCTAGAAAGAAAACTTATAATTTCAGCTTTTACTTTTGATTCTGGGATTTACTTCAAATTAATTTTTGTATATGATGTGTGAGATAGGAGTCAAGACTCATCCCCCCCCCCCCGCCCACACACACACACACTGCCCACCCCCACAGGCTTCTAATCGTTCCAGAACCAGCTGTTGAAAAGGCTTTATTTTTCCCAGTTGAATTGCCTGAGCACTTTTATCTAAATATTCATATAGGTATGGGTCTGTTCTGATGTTTTGATTCTGAAATTATAAACCATCTTTTACATTTAGTGTCATGTTGAAATTATATGAGCGTATTCTCTTCAGGATATTAATAAAAACACTGGATAAAAAAAATAACACTAGGCAATTGAATTAGATCGAGGCCTTACTTAACCTTCCTATTTAATATTAAAACCTGCTCCCACCCCCCCCCACCCCCCCCACCCCCGTATTTCTGGCTCTCTCTACCTTCCTGGGTTCCAGTGAGGATTAGACCAGGGCCATGCAGAGTTCCTCAGATGGTCATTCCTCTAGGTGGAGGCTTAGACAGGGGCAAAGGAAGGGCAGGTGCCTTGCCAGGAATCAAGCTGTTTTGCAAATAGATAGAAACTTGACCTTTTACCAGGAAATATCCTTCATTCTGCCTTAAGTCTTCAAGATGGAAGCTCAAGTTACCGCAAGGAATTTTCCCAGTAAATTTTTCCTGCTCTTTGCAAAATACTATTGTAATTATTAAACATGTGATAAAGCAGAAAACTAATTTTCAGGGCAATGAGTGACATGAATTTCCTGCATTTTATTTTGGTGACTGCATTCTCAATAGCTATCTTCCCTTAGAGAAATATAGTGATTTGTTTTTCTTCAATGATTTGTCTGTCCATTGAATACTCACTTTTTAAGGCCATCCAAGAATAAAAGCTATATGTCATCATCATGACTATTTTCTCATAATTCCCAAATGAGTCTGTAAGGAAATTATTTGTTTGCTGTGGCTTGCTGTTTAATTTGTTTCACATTTCTCAAATGCCAACAATTTGCTTACTTCAAAGCACTCGACTGCCCATTGCCAGAATGTATTGTGTTTCTGAAACACATTGAAGTGGACACAGTTAGCAGTACTAGCTCTCATTTCCCAGGTATTTCTATGTGACACCTTTGTGTGACACAGGTTTCCTAGCAACCTGAGGGAATGGGGAATGACATTCCTCCTTCAATATTCCTGCCCGTCTCATTAGTCAGGATCAAGTGCCCAACCAGTACTGTGTACTGTAGGAGACACGAAGAGTACCAGAGACACATAAATATGTTAGTGCATATATTGTGCAATGTATATTCAAAGCTGGTGAGCCTGACTATTCATAGAATTGTCTTTTAAGTTGCTTTTTCATTGATATGCTATTTTTTCACTTGGCCATCCATTTCTTGGCACTCAGCCTAGTAGAGATAACATTCTGTTTTGTTTTGTTTTTTCATTCATCTAGCTAGAATTTATGTACATACACTGAGGTGTAGGTGCTTAGGACTTAAAGATGGATAACATATAGTCCCAGATCTCCCAGAAGTTACAGCCTAATGGAGGGAAACAGGCTGTAAACTGAGTGAGAGGAGGGCCATGACAGTAAGCATGCGCTGCTCTGGGTGTGTGGCGGAGCAACATCTTCTGCAGGCTCGGGTGGGGAAGATCGGGAGAATCTTCCCCAAGGAGGCAGTGCTGTGTGGGGTCCCAAAGAATAAGCGGCCATTACATCTGCAAAAGAGTCTCTCCTATTGACCTACACCACAATCATCTTATTTACATCTGATTCCACACAACAGAGTCAGTCATCCTGGAAAGACATAAAAATGTAAGTGAATGAAATGTCATATAATTATCAGCTGCAGCTGTATTATGATACTTAAACAAGTGCCAGGGATACTTGAGTTAGGAAGATGGACAGAAAGGTGGGCTGTTCTAAATAAATTAGGAGTGTCTTAGTCTGTTTGGGCTGCCATAATAAAATACCACAGAGTGGGTGGCTTTTAAACAACAGAAGTTATTTCTCACAGCTCTGGAGGCTAGAAGTCCAATTCTGGGGAAGGCCCTCTTCCTGGTTCACACTGGCACCTTCTCAGTATCCTCACAGGGCAGAAGGGTCTAGGGAGCGCTGTGGGGTGTTGTGTCTAACAGCTCTAATCCCATTCACGATGGCTCCACCCTTATGTCCCAAGCACTTCCCAAAAGCTTCACCTTCTAACACCATCACCTTTGGGGGTTAGGATTCCAACATGAATTTGTGGGGGATGCAAACATTCAGGCAATAGCAAGGAGGAAGGGCGTGTGTGAGGCTGGAGGTGCTGACAGCAGCCTAGTTTGCTTGCTGAGAGTGGAAAATCTGAAGTGGAATGGTCAATCCAAATGGAAGGCCATAAAACTCAAAGTTCAGAGCATTAATTTGATTGAAGAAGACATAAGGAATTGGCTCCAGATTGTGAAGACATGGGTGATGTGCATAGGAATTATTCTTGATACTATGGTTATATTCTTCTGGTCCTCTCCTACCTCTAGTTCTTAGATTGTTTTATCCCCTAAACATGAGTATTTTCTAAACAATGCCCCTTAGTCCACTTCTCTCCCCCACAACATTGGCTTCCAAGCTGTGCTCCCGGGTCCCCCTCAGGCTCTACTGGACCAGTGGGAGAGGGGAACCAAGGCGATGGCCCTGACTCCACCCCACGTACATACGTTTATCTGTTCTCTGTATTGTGGGTCCTAGAAAACAGTTTAACAAGAGTTTATAAGATCGTTGTTTTCTTAAGTTAAAAAAACTGCTTCTCGTTTTCTCTCTGGATGTTTGAACTTAGTCTTTTGACCTCAACTAAGTTCATTATGTATTTACATTTGGTTAAGTATTTGATTAAGTATTGATTAAGTAAATGGTTATGTGTTGTCATTTGATTGAGTGAGAGTACAGTCCAGGAAATTTGATTAGAAAGTTAATACTTCAAAAAAAAGAAAAGAAAGTTGCTTCTTTATCTCCTCTCCTTCACTCCTAGGTGTTTTTTTTTTTTTTCTCCTCCCACCCCTTCCCTAAATCAGCGGTCCCCAACCTTTTTGGCACCAGGGACCTGCGCTTCTGTGAGAATCTAATGCCTGATGATCTGAGATTTAGCTGGGCGGTGACGAGCAGCTGCAAATACAGAGGAAGCTTCTCTTGTTCTCCCGCCACTTACCTCCCGCTGTGCAGCCTGGTTCTCAACAGGCCAAGGACGGGTGCTGGCCCGCGGCCTGGGGTTTGGGGACCCCTGCCCTGAACCATTCATACCACTAAAACAACAAGGCTGAACCCCGTAACTGACTGACTGCCATTTGATCGCAAGGTGGGATAGAAGCTCCGTAGTAGCCGGTGGATTGTATTGCAGGAGCTCAGTGTGAGTAGTGGACGGAGAGTGAATGGATTTGAGCAGGAACTGAGCCTCCAGAGGGGAGTGGATAGTGTGTGGAGTGTGAGCAGGAGCCGAGTGCAGTAGGGCCCGAGGGCAGTGCAAAGCCTGGCCTTGGGCAGCCTGCTACCTGGAAGCAGGGTGGACCTGGAACCAGACAGCATGGAGGAGGAAGGCTGGCAGGCTGGAAAGAGACCACTTAAAGAGAGCTCTGAAGAAAACGAATATGCAAGAAAAGGGACAGTGGGACAGTAGACTGAGGACAAAAAGAATAAATGTGAATGAAGAAAACATGTTTCGTTTATTCACAACTGTATCCTCAAAGTGCTGGCAGATGCGCTTAAAGTTCGTCTGTTTAGATAATTTTATGTGGCAAATTTGGGGTGGGTGTGAGGTGGAAGGTTAAAAAAGTAATCATGAGATAAAAAATATTCCAGCACAGTACTCTCCACAAATAAATATTAAAGGAAAGAACAAATAAAAGGATGAACTATTGCAGGATGATGTGATTCTCAGTCCCTTCTGATATTGCTTTGATAAAATAACTTGTAATATTCATCTTAAGTGTTTGTTATATTGTAGTTGAAATATTTCAAGTGATGGTCAAATAATATTTGATAATCCAATCCAACCTAGACTACTTGAGAACAATACTTAAGACTTATTAGCTATTAAAGAATCAGTATTTTTATGAAATACTATTATTATATCCTATAGGTATTTCACTTTGTAGGGAAAAGCCAGCATGTATGTTGTTATACAACAGACATTTATAAAATCCCTTCACCCATGTTGCTATTTATTACTTTGTACAGTACTTCTTATTACTGTGATGTTTTTGTGCCTCAATTCCTTCCGGATAGTTTTTTGAAAGTCAAATTGGAATCAGCCAGAGTTTGTGTCAATTTAGATATAACTACATTACTAAATTATACACATTTTATTACTGTTCCCATGACAAGAGTATCTTCTAGATAGTCTTTTTAGTAGGTCATTGAATCTTTTTTACTTTATGGAGCAATAAGAAATGCATGAAGGAATTTGAATTTCAGAAGGCTGTCTTGCATGTATATCTGAGCATTGGCATTTAGAGTCTATAAAATAAATTGGCAGTGAATGTTTTATTTACCTGTTAGAATCTCAGCTAGATCGTCAAGTAATACTTTGCCAGATATACTGAAATATACTTGATGGCACAGAAATGAAGTGTAAAGCATTTAATCAAAAATATTTGTGTGTAGGTCTCAAGGATTTTAATGTCATGAAATATCTATATGTGTAGCGTAGACACAAATTATTTGAAAAGTAAAACTGGCTCACTGTCAAATGTATTCTTTTTTATATGAGCAAAATAGTCACTGTTTATTGAAATATATTTTAGATTAAGAATCGTTATAATACTTCACCTGTCTAAATTGCCAAGCTTTTTGATAAAGCAGCAGCATGAATGACAGCTGCAAACCCAAGGTTAGACTACAGAGTTGCTGTCTCTCTGGCTTTCTCTCTTTTAAGCCTCCCTTTCATGTGTAGCCAAGTGAAATGTAAGCTCTGCAGATCCTCGAGGGTCTTGGCCTGTCGGGAGGATACGAAGAAAGGCAGCAGTTTGGAAAGCCTACAGAAGGCAGGGAGGGCAGAAGGCCTAGGTGATGACATGGCTCTCAGACCTTTTTAAGGAGATGAATGAGAAGGCAGTGCCTCCGTGAGCTCTGGATGTATTTTACCCGTAAGAGTCGTCCTAGACTATCAAACCAGTATTTTGGCTTTAGCCTTCAGATGTTGCAAAAGAAAAGCACATTCTTTTATTGTTCTTCCAAGTCGTTAACCATTTATCCTTAATCATCTGCAGCCTGTGTGGGAATAAGTCTTTTAAAGTTCACTGAACTTTGCTTGATTTGAAATCAGAGTAGAATTTATTTCATTTAATGTGGGAAGCTTTCTTTTCAGAAACTTGACACAAACTGGCTTCTTAGCTTCTTAGAATTGAATCAAAAATGAATACCATAGAAAAACACAGCCAGATGTCTGCTCATGGGTTAGATTGCCATAAGCTTTATTATTCTTTCATTGTGGTTATTGATTATTGAAATAACCTTAGCAGTCAAGATTTAGCAAGTCAGTGTGAATTAATGAATTTTAGGTTACAATTACAGGGATGCAACTTGGCTAACCATATGTCTATATATCACTGTTATCATAAGTTTTATCCTTGGCACTCATTGTGTTAAGAATGACGATTTTAGGAACACTTAATAGATTTGCTTTGGTGGAAAAGTTAATAAGTCTATTAGGCTGCTGGTATGTAGAAGTGATCTGTGAAGAAATAAATTCCTTCACTTTCCACATCGGCATATCACAAAAGAACCATACTGTGGGTTGTTTGGAATTTTACAGATCTCCTGAAGATGAAGTTCAGAATGGTTTCTAAGAGTACTAAATCAGTATCTCGGTGCATGGATTTGGCTGCCATGAATTTGTACAGAGTGGGCCAAATGGAGCTAATTGAAGTGGAGAAAAAAATCAAGAGAACAGGCCATAATGGTGAATAGAGTTATTTGTCACCAAGTTTGTAATAGGATTTTCAATTAATTCATGCAGGCATCCAATGCCTTACATTAGCTCTGTCAAGATGAACTACAGCCACATCTAAAATGCCATCCCCTATTAAACGGTGCATGTCAGTGAATTTGTAATTCCTTCTGTTCAACCAGAAGATGAATGGATTCCACTCAGAAAACAAATGTGTGCTTCAGAAGTGCACATTTCAAAATCCCGAGCGCTTCCTAGGAGGAACATTCTTTGCATTGTTATACAGTGAACGTGTATTAAAATGTAATTGCAATGTGAATTTGTCCAAAAAGGAAAGCATCCAGCTGCATAGAGACAAATCCATTTTCAGGTGCCGTGTTTCACTGGTGAACAGACTTTTCATTCTGGGCGTTGACGGTGATGATGATAGTTCATGCATGTAGCACTTACTGTGCCTGCTGGGCTTTAGTAGTGGTTTTCGTACATTAATTCACTAAACCCTCACAACAACCTAGATGAAGAAATTGAGGCACAGAGAGGTTAACCTGCCCCCAAATCACACAGCTAGTTAAGTGGCTGAGCTGGGATTCAAACCCAGGCATTCGGTTTTGGTGTCTGTTCCTAACTGTCACCACATATACTGCCTGATCACGGTCCCGTCAGCTCTGTTCCAGTACTTGTTAGTTCTCTGTCTCTGACTTGGTCACTCTTGCTCTCTCATAGTAATGTTTATTGATGTGTTTACCTACTGTTACTTCCTCAGACCATCTTGAGAAATATTGTTAAACAGCAATGACCAGACTTTAAGAAATACATAATAAAGAACAGAATGTAGTAAGACATCTCTAGGAGGGTAGACAGAGATAAGAATCCTTCCACAAAGTTGGACACTTAATGGAATATGACCAAAGTTCACAGGATTGTGAAGCTCCGGAGTTCCTGATGGGCATTTCCCTCTGGGGAAACCAAAGGGCACAACAGGGTTGTTTACCACATTAGGTCAGGGCTGGATGCGGAAGTCATACCATTAGATGCAGGATCTTCGACAGGGTCCAGAAGGGCACATCAGGATCCCAAGACTTCTAGAAGGTGCAACTCCCTTCTTCCCTGCACATTGGCCCCTAAAGCAGCTCGGATTAACCAAATACAACATCACAAGACGAACGACTGCCAGTAGCATTTCGAGAGCCAAGAATTGGCTATTCTTCTTAAGCCAAACAAAAATATTTAACAAAAAAGTTTGGCTTATGAATAGGTCAGACTCTAAATCTCTGAGAAACCAAACTAACTTTTTAAAACTATATTGTGAAGTTTTATTGCCATCAAGAATATAAAAACTTCAACCCACTCTTTTGGGGGAGAAGGGCTAAGGAGAAGGCAGTAATATAAGCAATGCTTCCTATTGCTCTACTTCATTAGAAAGATTAAACTTAAAAAAATATTTTCAACTAGTTTAGGCCTGTGCTTTGCACAAAGCTGTCTGCCTGCCTGCCCACTTCCTGTCTATTTTCCACACTGCTGCCAGACTCCTTGGCCTGGCACATAGTTCTTACCATGGCCGTCTGTGCTTGAAACCTGTGAGTAGCTAGCTGATCATTGCCTGAAGGGCACGGCTATCGAGACACTTTAACATGTTGTTCAAGACTCTCTATGACCTAGCCTCTGCCTACTGCTCCTGTACTTTAAATTCCGTGATTCCCGTCCAGGAACATTGCAGTCTTCGCAAAACCCTCGCTCCTCTGCGCCACATGCTCCATGTCTTTGCTGGCGCTAGCGCTCTGCCTGCAACGCTTTCACTTTTCTCTTCCATTTTTCCACTTCAGCTTTACCGGGCTGTCTCCTCTGTATCCTTTAAAACTTGACTCGTGTATTACTTTCCCCACGAAGTATCTCATTTTTCCACTTACTAAACTCCAGAGATCTGTGTTTTCTGCTCCTCTATCAGATCTCTATCATTGCTATATTATAAATATTTTGAATATCTTATTTTTTAAGGATAAGAACTGAGTCCTGTTCCTCTTTAAATCCTCAGCATTATCACATTGCCTGGTTAAAAAGGAAAGTTTAATAGTTGTTTTCTGGAAGAATGAATATATGAATAAGTACATGAAAAGCAGGAGCCCAGTAATCTCATTCAGGGACTTACTATAGATATATTTGATTTGCCATTTATTCTTTGAATCAGTGATAGACAGCAATGTCCCAGGGAGACCAGAGATCTTTTTAAAGTGACAACTAATGATCAAAAATAGGTACCTTAAATGCCATAAGGAAATATCCTATTTAATCCATTTGATGGTAGATTGCCTTGGGGCTACACACGCATTTTTAAACCTGTCATTTAAAATCATAATGCAATGCAGTAGCATTCAAAACCTCATCTATTAGCATATCAGCCTAACAGTACTCTCTAACCAAGAAAGGGCAAAGTTGAATGATCTTATACAGATTGTAAAAGACTGTATTTCTATACACTTAAAGTTTTTAATCTCTGAGAGGGCGGCAACTGTGACTGTCTCACTGTTGTTTTCCAGAACCTGGCACATAGTAGACTCACAATAAATACTTGAGTTCATGAAAGAATAGGGTCTACTGCTCACATTAGAAGCAGTTGGGAGATTTTTGCCCAAAAGCAAAACTCTGGTTCTTATCAATCAAGCTTAAGAGCAGTCACTAAATTAATACATTGTTCTTCTGTTTAAGTTTTTCTTCTCAATGCTTATCATTTATCCTGCTGAATAAAGTAGTTAATATCAGACATTAAGGGTTTTTTTTTTTAATATGAGCTTTAAAATTTTATACCAGGAAGCAAGGCAACAGTGGCATTTCCATGCAGTAAACAAACAAACAAACAAAAACAAAACCTGCTAAATTAGACTTAGGAACAGAAGGCTAAGCCACAGAGGGTACATGGATAATCTGCTGTTATTATTTCACTGTGATATTTATTTGTGTTTGCTATTTCTTGTTGACATACATAGTTTTTTATGTTGGATTTTCTTCCTAGTATTAATTTGGCCTTGACCTAAAAACAATGATAGTTATGTTTTCAGACATTTCTGAACTGTTCTTTCATTAAAATTCACCTCTTTCTTTAAGGGTATACCTCAGTTACCATGTGCCAAAGCATTATACAACTACGAAGGGAAAGAGCCTGGAGACCTGAAATTCAGCAAAGGTGACATCATCATTTTGCGGCGACAAGTGGATGAAAATTGGTACCACGGAGAAGTCAATGGGATCCATGGCTTTTTCCCCACCAACTTTGTGCAGATTATCAAACCGTTACCTCAGCCCCCACCGCAGTGCAAAGCACTTTATGACTTTGAGGTGAAAGACAAGGAAGCAGACAAAGATTGCCTTCCATTTGCAAAGGTAAAGTTAGAGTGGCATTCATTGTTTTCCACTTGCCAGCTATTTTTTTTTTTTATACCTCAATACGTGGGAATATGGCTTGAATTTCATTTTGCAAAAAGATACAATAGTTTTATGTGAACTATATCACTGTGCTTTTAAAAATATCTGAAAGCAGTCTTCTTTAAAGGCACAAAAAAGTAATTTTGTGCTTGGATTGTTCTATATGAAAGATAATTTTGGTTGATGCTTTATGTGGTATCATTTTCATATTTAGAGCCCTAATTTAATTCTGCGCTACTGTACAAGGTATGTGTACCTCTCAGGGATTTTAATTCACTAAATTATGAATAACAAAATGAATCATCATTACTTCTTCATTTTATATGTAAATTTCTTTGCTGCAAAGCACACAGGAATGTAGCTACTGAATTGGTAAAATGCTTTGGAATTTTAAGTAGAATATTGTGTTTTTCTGTAAAGAAAAACAGTAGGATATGCATTCAAATGGACATTGATGTATTATCAGAAAGAAAGTGAGAAGAATCTGAGAATCAATCTAAAACTGAAGTTCAAGAGTCTGGGTGGCATTTGAGGTTGCAATTTGTGTATCTAAATGAAATGAGCAGCCAACCCTTGTGTAGAAGGGGTTCTTAGTTTAACAAGTATCTGAAAGGACATCAGGTTGACCGAAAGTTATCAAAACGTTGGATTCATCTACCGAAGATATGTTATGGCATTTTTATTCATGTACTCTTAAAACTTTAGTCCATTTATTAAAAAGGAAAATTAAGTGACCAGCTTAATGGGATTAGGTAGACTAATGTTTGTTGTTTCCTCAGGATGATGTTCTGACTGTGATTCGCAGAGTGGACGAGAACTGGGCTGAAGGTATGCTGGCAGACAAAATAGGAATATTTCCAATTTCATATGTTGAGGTAAGTTATCTGTAGAAGCTTCAATTATATTAGCTTAGCAAATAAGTCTTAATTATGCCATTTGAGTATTAAGAAGTTGTAACAATCATTTTGCATAGGTACATACATCAAATCATTATGTTGTATACCTTAAACAAATACAATGTTGTATGTCAGTTATATCTCAGTAGAACTAGGGGAAAGGAGCAAAGACAAAAATCTAATTTATTTTTTTAAAAAGTCCTCTTAAAACGAAGCACTGGGAATGCCCTATTCCAGATCATTGGCTGGATTAGGCAGAATTCCTCCATCCTGCCCTACAGTAACTAAAGACTATGAGACTATGAAATGTTTGAAACTCTTCACTTTGTCCCCCTGCTAAAAACATTCCTGTATCTTGTTAAATGTTACTATGTGCTTTCTATCGGCACTTATATTGTGTCCATGTGTTCTATTCCATTTGCCAGCTTTGGGTTCAGAAGGTTGATAAAGTTCCTGAGTAAGATGGAAGATGAATGTATTTCTTTCATTATCTGCTACATCATCAAAACAAGAATAGTGATTTACAGAGTAAGCGTCTAACAAACTCCAAATAAATGAATGAATCTCCTTCCATCCTATCTCAGCAGCAACTTAGCCTCTTCTACCCTTTTTAATTAGCTTTTTTCAGAAAGGTTATGGCCCACCTGATTCAGTGAAGTCTTTCAAGAGAATGTGTCTAAAGTAACGTAGTTGTATTTTAAAGAATAACACAAATTAAAAATGAACTAGGAAGTTACAATTTACAATAGGCCTTCATTGCATCATATATCATAAACTTTCATGTCCTTTAGTCGTAAGAATTTCTTGCTGAAAACAAAATTGAAGTCATTTTCAAGGAATGAAACACATCCTAAACAACCATACAAGGTTAGCTAAGGTCACAGAAGGTTTTTGGAAAAGTGAGTTCTTAGTAGATATCTATGTGATGGATAAATAGGGGTTAACCAAGAGAAATGGAAAAGAAACATATTTATGGCACAAAGAACATTCATGCAGGAAGACCAGCAAGTGCAAAGGCCAAAAAGCAAGAGACAGCACAGATTGTTTGGGTAACTGAAAATTGTTTAAGATATCAAAGCTTGTAAAGATGATAAGCATGTAGAAAAGGAAAACTCCCAGCACTTATTTTCCCATCTTTTTGTCTGAGGCATTTGTTCTGGCATGATTCTGAAAATGAATATTGTGTCATTGTAGCCAGCAGTCGGTTTCCCCCACAGATAGTGAGATTGCCAAATTTTCCTAAAAAATCAGTTTGACTACTGTATATCCATAGAAAAAGTAATTCAAACCACATATAAGCCTTGAACTTTATCCATACCCTTTAGATGTTACTGCTTATTGAAATATTTTTTCCTCCTTTGAAAGTAAACAAAAAAATTATTAACTCTCAGTCCTTCCTGTATATTATTTTATGTGTTCTAAATATGAGTCTTGAAAAATTATAACCATTTCCAAATATTCGAATAGTTCCACTGAAGAGTGTGGGCAAGCACAGGCTTAGTAAAGAAAGCCTGTCTTTACTTGTTAGGTATTATCAATATTACATGCCAATACTTGGTGTATGATGCATGAAAAGGGTCTATTATACTTTTGTTATTGGGCAGGTGTAGAACTGTACAGATAGGCATAAAAGATCCACCCACAGCAAGTCCAGAGTCACTTATAATCACTGAAGTCATTAGGTTATTTACTCTAATTTAAGTTGGAAAGATGAACTGCACAGATGAGAGTATTTTTACTCTTCTGCCTCTTTTCTGATAAATGAGTATTTTCTTCATTTGAGCCAGAATTTTGCCAATTGAGATGAGGTAAAAAATCATCTATCTCTAGAACACTATCTATGACTATTTCTTTGTTGTCAGCCCATCAGACTGCAGAGTCTGCTGGGGAGTAGAGCATCTGGGGTTTAGTGATACCTGGGTTAGCCTTTAGGGGAATAAAGAGGAGGCAGATTTTAATAGAAACCTATCAAAATTTACTATTTAAATACAGTATAGACTGTCTTATAAAGCTGTCCCAAATGGAAGAAAGCCAACTATAGAAATAAAAAACTAGGGCTTTTTCCTGGAATAATGGTCTTTTTCTTACTTCTTAAACCACTTCAGGGCCCAGACCATCTTCGATGTAAAAACAGGTCATGTTACAAAAATCCATTTGTAAATCATTTTTTAATATCTTGCAAACATACATTTAAGTCTCCATTAGTGTGAGCTGCTTTTGCGTTTTTTCCCAGTGCTGCCAAAGACTGCCCCCTCCCCAGGTGTTTTGACAAGATCAAATGTGATAATACATCTCAAAGGGTCTGACACTGCTGTGTCTTATGCACAGTGCTTTGGAGCTCAGATTAGACGGTGACTCAGAGTGTGCCAGTGCAGTCATGATCAAATAAAAGAATCTCACCACCTCGTATAATGAGGAAAATGAGTTCAGAATTGAATTCCAAGTCTCTAGAGAAGCATCATCTTTGCCATAGGCCTGTCAGCCAAAGCTGAAACTCCCCCTCAACTCCTACTGCTTGGCTTTCTAAGGGAAAGGCCCAGGAAACTTGCATGCGGCAGAGACTCTAAACAGGATGGGCCTGGGGGTAGGAATGCGGACCCTGAGTAGAATCTCTGGGGTCAGAGGTTCAGATGTGGATTTCAGGGATGGAGTAAATCGGTAGGAGCTGAACATTAAGAGGTGGGTAAAGAGAGGATTGAGTGGGAGGACTGAGGTAGTGAGAAATGCTACAAGAATAGATAGTCCTCCCTTCTTGTCTTCAATTATTCTTTCTCTTCTCCCTGAACTTCAGTCTCAACCTGAGTTAGAATAGGGTGATAAAATGGTGGTAATGCTATAGTGTCTTGCAAGCAAATAGCCTTCTGTTAAACTACAAAATTCTTCAAGAGAAAACGGGTTGAGTAGTGGGTAAGGGAAAGAATAGTTATATAAACAGCCTCAAATTCTGTCCTTTAGAGTCTTTGTTTAAGCTCTTAATAGGGTTCTCTTGCTTTGATCACATTCAGCCCTCCCCTCTGGGGATTCTCTCATCAGACCCTCTCCAGGCAAGTCATAGGCGTTGTGGATTCACTCCTATTTGAAAAGTATCTCCCTAGACTTGGGCAAGTAGGAAATAGTGAAAGGTAAGAGTTTCTTGGGGAAACCCAGGGAATTTTGTCAGGGGCTGAATGCAGTTTAAAAAAGAAATGAGTAGCTTGCTTCTTTCTCTGTTTAAAAATACCAGTCTTCTACAAAGTAGAGTGAAAGATTTTTACCTCATTAAGTCAGAGCTGACTCATTCCAGTTTAGTGCTCATTTGGACAAGGATGACATGATTCTTAGCAAGCAAAAGTTTGAATGAAGTAAGTGCTAAATATCAGATTTTGGGTGTTTTCCAAATGTTGGGTGTTGTAGGCTTTGATGAACTATACATTTTTATTAAATTTATCATTTTTCTTTGATTCCTAGTCCTTCATTTAAAATATCACTTGTCTGTTTTAAAAAAATTTATTTAGTAATTTGCTTCTCTGCTGTAGATACAACATAAAAATAAGCATTTCTTATGCGCAGATGGCATGAAGTAGGTCTGGCTTGATAGTCAGCTACTCTTACTTTTTAGTTCCTGCCAGAAAGAAGGGCTGTATTCCTGGTTCTTTACATCTCTGCTCAAATGTCACTTCTGAAAAACTTTACCTCACCACCTTATCTAAATTAATTACTCCTCTTCCACTTGCTGTACCTCACACAGGAGGTGATGTGATTATGGGGAAAAACTTGGACTCTGAACCCAGGTGGCTAGGATTTAAATCTTGGCTCTTCCTCTAATTGAGTGACTTTGGGCCTTGTCTCCTTATTTGTAAAATAATAAAACCCTTTCATAGAGTAAGCTAATTCCAATGATACTTATTCACAGTGCCTGGCACGTGGTCAGAGCTATATAAGTAAATATTATCTCCAGGGTTTCTATTACTCCTTTATAGCACTTTTTATTCTCTGTAACTATTTTGTTATTTGTTAGTGTGGTTACCCTCTCCCAGTAGTCTGTGTCTCCATTAGAATGTGAACTCCCATGTGCCAGTATCTTATCTTTCTGGTTTACCTTGGTCTCCCGAGGTCCTTGTACAGGCACGTGCCCACAGTAGACTCTCAATAAATATTTGTCCAATGAATGAATGAGCAACCTAGAAACCTTTTGAACTCAAACCAAAATGAATTAGTTTTTAGATGTTGCCAACTTTTATATTTTTTTTTTCAGTAAATATTCCCATCATTCACCACCTAGGTATACATTTTATCATTGGTTTGTCTTCATGTCATATCAGGGAGTTATATTCCTCAAAGCCAGAAGGTCTCTCGTGTTACCTTAGTGAGGTTTTTTTTACCCCCAGTGAAGCTGGATATTTGTTTAGAATTTCTCTAGACTAAAATAATGGTGTATTATTTTGGTTACTCTGGGGATTAGATCATGGAGCCTCTCTTTTTTATATCTTAATATGGAGTAGACTCCCTAATAGTTTCTGAATTTTCCCCTGAGGTTATTCCTCTGGCTTACTTTGAACAGAGATAGGGTGGCCTTATTGTCAAGGAGCCTCATTAAAAAAAAAAAAATTAAAAACTTTATTGAATTATAAGTGACATACAATAAACGGCACATATTTTAAGTGCACAGTTTCATAAGGTATTGTTTATTGTTTTCAACTTTTAGAAACAACCCATGAGCAAATCTTGGGAGACCTTTTTAGGACTAGCGAATCAAATCAGTACTATCAGCCTTAACAAGGGAAACTCGTATGTGTGGTATCCTAGAGCACGAGTGGCCTTAAAGGTGTGAGTGCTAACTTCCTCTTCTAAAGAGGTAGGAAATGGGGAGATGTCATCCGTGTTCTAAAGAATAAGAAGTGGAGATTTAAGTACATAGTTTGAAGTTGCCAAGGTGACCTGTGGAAGAGCTAAGAATAGCAATGTTAACTTTATTTTTTAACTTAAAGTCTTTGCTCTAGAGAATAATGAGAATGGAAGGCCAAAATAATAGTCTTTGATTTAATAATCAGAGATGATTGAATGATATAAAAATATATTTTATCATTTATATTTTTGAATGCATTCTTTTTCTTTAAAATTAAGAAGTGTTCAATTGATTGAAATAATCTTTTACTAAAAATGTAGTTAAATTTGGGGGAAGTTCGAAAGACAGAATTACTATTGGTTAGCATCCAAATTTCCCCTTTAGTTCTGAATTGAATTTTTATAAAAAGCAATTTAGAGAAAATGTTGGAAAGTCAGAAAAGTAGAATTGCTGTGTCGGTTACCACACTTTCTCCTTCAATTCTGAAGTAAGTAAATTTCTATAAATGAAAGTTAGAGATACTGTCGAGAAATAAGTAAGGAAGAATGAACATCATACATTGATTTTTAATTCTGATTGAGTGAACCCTTTGGAGCAGCATAATTTTTAATGCTGTGGGCCCTGCCCTATGTTGCCAGTTTTCATATTTTCTGATGTGATCATTTCGATACAATTAATCATTGCCTCTCATTCTTCCATGAGGATAGTACTGGCTTCTGAATTTCTAAGGGCAAAGGCAGGTCTCCTGTGGACTCCAGGAACAACTACTTAATATATACAGCTAAGGCAACTTGAGTAGATTAAATCTGAAAAGGAGTCCTTTAAATTAGTTAAGGAACTTTATTTAGGGCAGTTTATGCTCCATCTATTAGTCATCAGCCTCTTACTAATTTAGGAGGGTTTTTTTTCTTCTTCTTCTTCTTTTTCTTTTTGCTTTCCGTCAGGAAAACTTCAGGGAGCTGAGATTTCTAAAGACTGGTTAATGTTTATTGAGTTCTCACTGCATGAATTGTCCATTTCTGGTACTCTGGGTAGTTTTACAAGACATAAAAATGCAGGTCCCCTGTATAGGCTTAATCCGAGGCCGAAGATAATGAATGACCAAATGGCGTCTAATGTCCACAATGACTCCCCAAGGAATCCTCAAATTCTGTAGCCTGGCCATTTTCCCCTGCATGTACCCAGAGCCCCAGCTAAGTCGGTGAACTGATCATTCCTGGAAAACATACCTTGGAGTTGCTGCCTTTATAGCTTATCTGGAATATTGCTTTGTCCCTTTATCTGTGGGAAGCTCTCACCCTTTCTTCCAGGTTCAAACGAATATTCTTATTTCTCATGAAGCTTTTCTTTACTAAATCTCTTAGCCAGAAACAAAACAAAACAGAACAGAACAACCCTCTCCTTGCTTGAGACTTCTACAGTGTTCATTATGTGCCATTCTTACAGAGTTGGCACATGCTAAGAGTATAGGTCTGTGTGTAGATTATTGAATGTTTCTTGTGTTCCTTGGGAGGCACACCTTATATAATGAATATTTTTAACAATTTCATGTCTATAACGTAATCACATTCCAGAAATGTTGGGAAGGAAAGAAAGAACCTTTAGTCCCATCACGTATAATTTTGTTAAATATCCTTCCGTTCCTTTTCCTTATATTTTAATGACACCGCACACATGACTTTGCCTTTCTCTACATGATTACAATACTACTAACCATCACTTTTTATGACCATGTAATAAACATTCTATTAGCTAAACTATAATTGAGTTAATTATTTTTTCCATTGTTTAAACAAATGAAGTATCTTGTTTGCGAATATACTCTCAGTAATTGAGAAGTGAGTCATGTTGTCTTTCCATCGCTGTCTGCGATGCCTCCGCTAGCCTCAGACAGAGCACATGCCACACTAGTGAGTGTTCTAGTGCTGATGCACAGTCACAGTTCTTATCAAGCTTCCCCTAAGGTATAGCAGCACATTTTGATTTTTCATCAAGAGTAATGACAGCCTTTAAGTTTTAACACTTAAAAGGTTAATTTTCAGAAATGATTCATTACTCAACAATTTTAAATATCTGAGGTGGCCTTTTTTAAGAGAAAAAAAAATCACAAATTGATTAAAACTACAGTATTTTAAAGTCTTTTAATTTTTATTTAAAAATTTTATTGTATTTCTATATAAAGCCTCAGTTTTCCTAGTAACTAAGGCTTTAAGAAGCAAAGCTGGTTCACTGTAACTAACCAAGTGTTAAGTCTGTATCCTATGAAGAAGACTGGATGAATGTCCTGAACTATTCTACACACTTTATGTGCATGTGTGGCATATAAGTGGCATGAACAAATGAAGCAAGCATCCTGTTCATAAAACCAATGGAGAGCAAGTGTCTCTATAATGAAGTAGAATGTGTTTCAGGAACATTTTTCCTAAATGTTGTAAAATGGTATTGTCTTTTATAGTAGAAGTTAGTGGCAATATACCTATTAGGTTTCACGTATGCGTGGAGCAAAAATTATATACTGAGAAGAGGGAAGATTTTAAACAAAAGTATGTAGTCAGTATGGTTAGTATTCTCAGCATTCTCTTTCTGTGCCACCAGATTCATTCTCAGTGATTGCCCCCTTCCGCCCATCTCTCTTCTCTCTCCTCTCCTCCTGTCCCCACCCTCCTCTCCCCTTCCCTCCTCTACACTTCCCTCCCCGCCCCTCCCCTCCTCTCCTCTCCTTTCCTTTCCTTTTCTCTCCCCTTCCCCCCCGCCCCCCATTTTAGGTACCAGGGCAGGGGAAATATTCATTCACTGATTTATTAACTAATCACACATCACTATGGAATTTTTGCTAGTGTGTCATTTCACACTGACAAAGTTTTAATTAGAATTTAATGAACATTCTATATTCTTAACCCCCTGAGATATATGTATGTTTCTTCTTTAGTATTCCTACATCTGGCAATGAGGTCCTTGAAAATGAATTGTATCATCGGAATGACTTAAAATAAGCAATGAGCTGAGTAACCTATGTTTCATCTTCCTAACCTAGTGCAGTGAGGCAGTTAACTTTGAAAATCCTTTTCCCCTGGCAGGATGTCCTGAGGGTTGTTCTGTTCCTCACTGCCCTACTGCGAAAAGGAGTAACGCTTGTCATTCCCAGCAAACTACTTCTGGGCTTAGGAAGCTTCAGAATGTGGGCCCCAGAAGCTGGATGGGAAATTTCAGTCGTTCTTTCTCTGTTCAGCATGTTGTGTTTAATGAGCCTCTGGAGACGGCCACCTTGGGTGCAGCTCCACTCCCTTCATGAGCCCCTGCGGTCTAGAGCTGCGCTGTCCAATCTGTATGGCTATTGAGCACTCGAAAGGTGGCTAGTCCATATTCAGATGTGATGTAAAGATACAATGCACACTGGATTGCAAAGACTCAAGTACAAAACAGCAACAAAAAAGAGTGACTCTTAATAATGATTACATTTTGAAGTGATAATATCTTGGACATTTTGGGTTAAATAAAATATATAGTTAAAATTCATTTGATCTATTTTTTATTTTTTTAAAAAATGTGGCTATTAGAAAACTTAAAATTGCACATGTGACTAATATTATACTTCAATTGGACAGTGCTGGGATAGAGGCAGCCCGTCCTTCTCGTGATAGTTTTAAGACACCAACATTTTTATTTATTCGACAAATGTTTACTGAGGACTAAATGAAGCTGCTACCTGAGGAAGGCTTTGGGATCAATTTAAAGACTCTGGAGTAATCCCTTCAGTCTCTCTAATTACTCCTCTTCTGTGGGGGAGTCTTGTATTATAAATGCAGACTGAGCTTGCTTTTTTATTTAGATCGTCCCAAAACAAAAACCTTGTTAACTTAAATTGCAGGGAAGAATAGAAGAGTAGTGGAAATAAAAATTCCCTGTTGCCATTATGTAAAAACTATTTTGCAAAGGACTGTGAGGCAAAATATTTTCATTTCTGCTAAGAGGAGGTAAATAGCGTGAATTTTCATCCCAGTGATATTCATTCACTGGTTTTTTCAAAATGACTTTCTGGGGAAGGCACACTAGACCTAGTAATGCAGCAGAATATTAAAGTACTCCAATTCTTTTTTAAAAAATAAATGTATTGGGGTAACATTGGTTAACAACATTATATAAATTTCAGGTGTATAACTTCATAATAAAAAATTTAAATGTGACTTTATGACAGGGATGGGGAGCGTGGTAGAGAATGCAGACAGCAGTAATATAATGGCTGTGCATAGAGCCAGAGGGAAGACAATCAGGGAGATCGTTTCATCAACTATATACATGTCTAACCAATGTACTGTATACTTGAAACTAATAATAAAATAAAATAAAATGCTAAAAAATAACCGTCAAAAAATAAATAAACGTGGCTTTACGAAGGTGGTGTTTCAAACCGGTAAGGAAAAGATGGACAGTTAGACAGATGGTGATAGTACAGCTGCTGAGCCCTGTGGAAAAAACAAAGCCCTTTCCCCACGTTATTCTTTACATAAAACCAAATGGTTCACATGGTTCAAAGACTGAGATGTAAAAAGAAAGAAAAAAGAAGGAACCATAAAAATACTAGGAAAAAAGTAGTTTTCTTTTAAAAAATAATTATGGAATACGATTTTTAAAGCACGATGTTAAACTGAGATGTCGTAATGGAAAAAGATTGATAAATTTGGAACATAAAATAAAAATTTATGTATAATGAACATATATCAAGTAAAAAAACAAATTGAAACTATATTTCTACTTTGATGGATATGTACACATATACATATACATACATATTATATTAATAACATATAATATATAAAGAGCACTTATAAATCTCTAAGCAAAATACCAACAACCCAGTAGATGTATGGATAAAGCATGAAGTAAGCAAATCTTAGAAAAAGAAACTAGATGCTTAATCTCATTAATAAATGGAGAAATACAGATGAAAACAGGTCTCTTACCTCTCCAACTAATAGAAATTTTAAAATTTATTGATAGCACTTAATATGGTTAAGAATCTGGGGAAACAGGCTATTTTATACACTATCAGAAATCGTACAAATTGACACTTTTTTTGGAGTGCAATTTGATGATAGCCTTCAAAAAAATATTCTAAGCCCAGTTCAATCTAACAGTTTTACCCTTAGAAGTTTACCCTACAGTTATGCTTGCACAAGCATGCCAAAATGCATGACGTCTCTATACGGTGGAATAATGTACCAACTTGCATCTATTGACATGGAAAGGTATTTATGAAATACTGTTAGAGAAGGGAATAGAACATACTGCTTGGTTTCATTTGCCTTAAAAATAAAGTAGATGCTTATTTAACAACACCTACATAAAAACATGTGGAAGAATATGTTCTAAACAGTTAAATGTAGATACATCAGGGAGATGGCTTGGGGGGAGACAGATGTGGGTAACTAGATGAGGCCTTTCACTTTTTACTTTATAATAATCTGTACTGTTTTTAAAAAGATAATGAACATGTATTTTATATTTTTTAAAATCTTGATTTGCCTATCATAGGAAAACTACTAGGTTCAGGGACACTCTAGTGGGTTATAAATTCTTCAAACCTACTATTAGTATTCTCTCATACTCATAAAATAATGATTATTCATATCCTCATTAAATTTTTTGTTCTCTTTTTAAAAAATCTGAGTCCCCTCTTTTAAAAAGGCAATATTCTTTTTAGCAGACAACCACGCACAAAAAAATACTTTTATATTTCTTAAGCTTTTTTGTTGTCATTATCATTTTGTTAGTATTTTCTTTCTCATGTTTACTTATACTTTTGATACTCTCAAAGACTAATTCTTTCTAAATTTTAACGTTTCCCAAAAAGGGATTTTAGCGTTTTAAGATCAGCAAATCCCATTAATCCATTCTTTTAGCTCCACTGTGCTGAATTTTACCTTGTATCCAACCTAAGTCTTATCAAATATTCCTTACCAAGTGCTCAGAAGAAGGTATTTTAAGATATAAATTTATTTTGCAGGTGATGAGTACACTCCTAAACTTAAAGGTCGTGGCTAGGTAAATGTCATGGAAAGTCTATGCTACTGAGCTCAAACAAACATTCATAAATGAACTTTATCAAAATGCCATTAAAAGCTATCAGATCCTTGCTTTCTTGTTGTTACTCAAGGTTAAGTTATACGTACAACAAAAGCCTCGTTAAGTTTATGCCAGATTTACTTAATGCTTCTACCAAATAGTCTTAACTTTATGATTTTCTTTGGAACTTATAAAGGCTGTAAATAGCATTTCTTAATACTAACTTCTACTTCAGAAGAATTCTAGAGTACTATTAAAGTATGACAGCATCCTGCTAACATACATTACCATCCATGTGTAAAAATAAAATGCAGGAAAAAATATACCAGGCTATTTAGAGGAATAGAAATGAAATAGAAAACAACTATTTAGAGTGAGATCATGCGTTATATGGGTGGAGAGCTAAAAGAGACAGGCAAAAAGATCACCGACTCCAGCTTCCTTATTTTATAGATGAGAAAGCTTTAATCAGGAGCAGTAAAATAGTTCTGTGAAGGTCATAAAGTTACTTACTGGTTGTGCCAGGGCTATAACAGTGGTCTTCTGCGTGCAGTTTGCTCGTTCCATTTGTCTGCCTGCATGCACACATGCTTCTGCATGTAGACTATATTTTTCTGAACATGGCAACCCCATGGCTCAGGAGTTCCACTTCTGGACGTATATCCAACATCCCCCAAAAGACATGTACAAGATCATTCATGGCAGCATTGTTCTTAATGGCCAAAATTGATAGCAGAGAAGGTAGGAGAAAGGGGAGGGGAGAGAAGGGGAACTGAAATATAAGTCAACAATAGAATGGATAACTAAATTGGTGTATATCCACATTATAGAATATTACACAGCAGTTAAAAAAGAAATGGACTGATTCGTGGAACGATATGGATAAATCTCAAAAAAGCATATTTTGTTGAGTGAAAGAAGCCAGAGATAGGAATTATGGAGCACATCCGTATTATTTACATCTGTATATATCTCATTAAGGTCAGGGAACATTTCTCAGCATCTGTAGATCTCTAGCACCTACCACGTTATCTGGCACATAATAGGTGCTCAATGTATGTATATTTTAATGGAAAAATATATGATATAGAAAAAGACTCAAGGGAGGTGTTTTTCTATTGTGAAAAACAACAGGAAATATAAGGAATAATACTTTAATTCTCAGTTGTTTACGACAGCACAGCATATGGAAACCTGAAATATTAACACAATATTAACTATAACTGACACTTGGCTAGATATGAACACATCTAGACTATGGTAATAATTCAGACTATTGCAAAATAGACACTGCTAATGGAGCCTATGGTATGACCCCAGAATTAATTCAGCCATGATATTAAGTATATGTAATAGTTTTCTCTATTCATATTTTTGGCCTCAATGGAGAGAAAGGCTTCTCAACTTCTTCCCCTATTTCTTAAGCAACAGCAGTGCCGCTGAGTTAATTGGTCAGATTTTAGCACACTGATTAGGTCATGTTTTTGAGGATTTGTATCTTGGGGTCTAAATGAGCTTATAGAAGGAGACTTTCTCTGCCTCCTTGTCCTCTGACATTGGCGAGTATGCTGGCCTTTCATCTCATTGGGGTGATAAGTTTAGGATGAGGGAAATGGAGTAGCTCTTCCATATGCTTTGATTTCAGACTCCTTACACCCAGCCTGTGTAGGAATGAGGACTCTAACACCACACGATTCACTGCACTTTATTAGAGCTCTACACTGAGGTTTGGGCCACTCCTTCCTTTGGCATTTGATGTTCTTAGGGACTACCCAGAAGGTGGGTTGGCTAGACCAAGGTAGGATTTATAAATTCTGCATCTCTTGGTCAAATGCCATTTGAATGCAATAATAAGGCCACTGTTTCATTTATCTCATTTCTTCATTCTTAAACTCATAACACAAAGAGTTGTGGTCCTTTCTCCTGCTGTTGGCACTTTAGGCATCTATAAGTGTCACGCCTATTATTCCAAGTTATCACGTGGAAAAAGTCCTTAGAGTCTAAAGGAGAGGTATGCTCATGTTTGAAAAAGATGTGCCCTTCTAAATATAGATTAGACAGACCAGATGAATGTGAGTCCCTGGGGGAACCACAGGAACAAATTGTTAATCAATTTGCAATCATCGGGCTACTGAGCTGCAATTAATACAGCTTTGTGAACAGCCATTTTTGCCAAAGCAAGTTCACTTCGTTAAATATTGACAGACAAGATTTCTATTCTTCTAGTAGGTTTTTCTCATCAACAGGATGAAAAAACATGGTTCTAGCCATTTAGGCGAGTAAAAAATAACATTTGATGAGCTTTTATCTAAAGGCATTTATAAAGTGCCGAACATGCAAAGCTGCAATGGAAAAGGCTCTGTTATCCTTAATATTACTTAAATTACCTTTTAAAGGTTTATTTTTTTATCAATGTTTTTTTATGAGAGGTTAAACTTGATTCAAGATTTTCTCATTATTATAATATCTAGGTAGATTATATGCAGCTTGTTTTCATTGAAGCTTTCCAGAAACATTGTATTTTACCTCAGGGAAAACAAAAAGCTTGTGTTCTTTCCTTTCTTGCTGGTGTTATCAGCCTATGCAGCTTTTGACCCCTCGTGCCCTTCATACTGAGACAACTTTTCAAATGGACTAAGTTAGCTTGCCAAGAGGGCTTGAATTTCATGTTTTACACTGTTATGATTTAAAATGTTAGCACATGTGGAAATAACTAACACAGTGACATGACAAAAACATATCAAGAGGTCCTACCAACTATTTCATGAGTTTCCCCCAAATACATAGGGGCAGGAGGCTATTTTATGTGCAAGTGCATGACTTAACGTTTAATGGTTTCATTCTTTGTCTTCTTGCTCATTTTTAGCAAACCCAGAAGTTGCCCTTTCACTGTTCATCTGTGCTCTGAGCAAATTCCCAATTGTTGGGCAACAGAGTTGTTAGGCAAATGGTACCCTTTTAATTGTTTGTCTCTTAATCTCATCAATGAACTAAATAAATCTTCGTTTATTACTGGCAAATTTTTTAATTAGATATTTCGAAGGTTCTTGGGAAAATTTTTAACCACATCAGTCTTTCATTGGCATTATTCATTCTTGATTTAAATCTGTCTGTGGCATAGATACTACAGTGAAATCCCAGATTTGAGAGAAAAGATATCTCACATGGATAAAAATGTATATGTACTCACATAGCAAATTTTAGTGGCAATGTTAAATTTTAGATAAAAGCATGCTGAAAAATAAATCCCAGTGAGTCCATGAGAATTGTCTAACCTTCTTGTGCTGATTTGGTTTCAGTTTAACTCAGCTGCTAAGCAGCTGATAGAGTGGGATAAGCCTCCTGTGCCAGGAGTTGATGCTGGAGAAGGTACCTCGGCAGCAGCTCAGAGCAGCATTGCCCCAAAGCACTCCGACACCAAGAAGAACACCAAAAAGCGGCACTCCTTCACTTCCCTCACCATGGCCAGCAAGTCCTCCCAGGCGTCCCAGAACCGCCACTCCATGGAGATCAGCCCCCCTGTCCTCATCAGCTCCAGTAACCCCACAGCCGCGGCGCGCATCAGCGAGCTCTCCGGGCTCTCCTGCAGTGCCCCTTCTCAGGTGAATGATCCCAGCGGCATGGAAAGAGCTCGGCCACAAAAGTGATCCACTTACCAACGTGTTTGTTCACTAGCTGAAAAATGTTGTTTATTTTAGCCTTCGAAAAATGGGCTCTCTTAAGGAGCAAAGCCTTTCTCATTTTGTAGGTGGGAAATGGAGAACAGAAAACTGAGTTATGAACTCAAAACTACTCAGTCATTTTCAAAGGAAAGATCAGTAAAGTTTCACTAAGCAGTCACTCGGTTTTACAGAACCTTCTCCCAGAGCTGCTTTGGGAGAGCTTGCCACCTGAAACTTTCTCTCCATTCAAACTGCAGATGCTATGGTCAAAGCTCATAAAGTTAGCAGTTACCTGCATCTCTGTAACTTACCTTGATATTTAGGCTCCCTAGTCAGAGTTACAGAGAAAAGATGTGAAGATACATTTACTTTAAGTTAAAAATTGGCATAGAATTTTTTTAAAACTCATGAGTTCATCAAGGTTTTGGCCTGCCTTGGAAAGTAGCTACTTATTATTCTTGTGCTAAATAAAATGTACAAGATGATTGGGAGCATCGTTCTTTTATTTGGCAAACATTTATTGAGTGCCTTATTATAGATCCTTCTAGGCACTTAGGCACTGTTTTACTATCTTTACAAAGATAAATAAGACATAGGACTTCTCTACGTTAGGCCTTAATTCTGGATTGCAAAATACGCCTAACTGTGGCCCTGCTTAAGTCACAGGGCTGCTGTAGTTATCCAGTTAGATGACAGCTGTATTTTCTTCACTGCAAGGTCAGAGAACCTGATCCAGAGTAACCTGCCACAAGCAGGATAAAATTTTTTGAAATCTTATGTTTCATTTTAAAAATGTATGCAGCTTTTACACTTTTACATTCTACTTTACAATATAGCTGTGGTTAAACACACACACACACACACACACACACACACACACACAAAATATAAAAATAAATTATTTTCCCTTAGAAGAAAGGGAGAGGGAGAAAGACACAATCCTTGTCTTCAAGAAGCCTACACAGTTTAAGAAGTACCTGTTTGGGACCACAGTAAACATTTATAATACAGTTTTTGGTATTCCTTGCCAATATTATTAAAAATTATTTTCTCTCAGACTCATTTATTTGACCCAGCTCCTTTAGATTCATACTCCAGGTTGTGAGTTGAACGCTTTCACTCTCTGAATAAGATTATAGTTTGTCAGTGTTTTTTAGGTGTAGGGCCATGAAACTTTTGATCTAATGTGGGAAATAGGACACACACACACGCACGCACGCACGCACGCACACGCGCGCACACACACACACACACACCCTACTAGAACAGAGGGCTATGAGGGCAGAGGTTTTCGTTTTGTTCATGATAAGTCTCAAAGTCAGTCATACAATAAGCACTCAATAAATACTTGTTGAATGAATGAGTCATCTGAAAAATGGGTAGAGAGGAAAACCATATTATTTTACATGTAGCTCATTATGCTATGTGAAAAATAGACGTGGTTTGTAGAATAGAGCAAGAAGCATCAAGTAATCTTTTGGCAGTAGAAAAAACTAAAAGAGAAAGGAAGATAAACTTAGTGTTTATATGTTTTGCTGCAAACTTAGGAGTCAGGTGTGGGTTTGTCTCGTGCTGCCCCTCCAGAGCTGAGAATGAAGACTACAAAGTAGATTTGTTTTTGTTTTTGTTTGAGTAGCTTAGGAAACAAGGCTCCTTCTGTGTTCCCATTAAAACAGTTTCCACTTCAACCGAATTCCACCCCTTTTCCCATATTCTAATTTGTTCTGCTTTTGGTGGTGGCGCGATGCCTCAGGGAGAAGTTATTTCTAGAAGAGGAAGGAAGATGTTTGAAGTGCTGCCTGGTTTCTCCAGTCTAGGTTTATAGAAAACAACACTTATCTCTGGTACTGTGTGCATTGGAGGGAACCACAGTCAACAGTGAAGCAATGAGTATGTGTAGCATACGTGACAGGCGTGCACTCTCCTAACCATGGAGCTGTGTGGACATGGGAAAACAGCACTCGCGATACTGTTTGAAACAGGACCCTCCTTTTCTTGTGCCCAGAGAAGGACCTATCAGTAGATTTGACTGAGGTACCTGGCTAATGTGTCTCCTGCTATTGGCCTGATTTCTGTATTGCTTTTTCTTAATTAGGTTTGGTTGAATTTATTTAAAAATCCAAAGTGAGGGGCCTAAAGACGTGAGTGTTCATTTTTTCTCTCATGCGAGTGAAATCCACACACATATTGGCAATTTTATGATGGTGTCATGACACCTTTCCACCATACGGGTAGATCTTTATTCTCATGTTTCTGTATGGCAATTAGAGATCTATTTCTCTGTCACATCCAAATTCTAGGCAATACGATGGGGAAATGGACCGAAGGAAGGAGCAAAGGGCTTGCTTGCTATTGTTTTTTGATTATTGATTGAAGGCTGAAGTTTCAAATACATAAATTGGAAGATTATTTATAAGCTGTACTGTCCAGGTGGGTCACCGGAACAGATGTGCGTGGATGTTTGTGATTCACATCTATGAAACATGACATCTATAAAAATATAATACTACAATCAACCAAGACATTTCGCCTATTCCTCTGATATTACCCTATACCCATGACATTTTTTGACTTCTGGCCAGCTGGAGGAGTGATTCATGATAAATGTTTTCATGGCATTTTTGTATTGCCAGTGGCTTCAGGGGAAGAAAGATCTACCTACCCACTCTCCCATTTGTTTTCTTACCTTTTCTCCTTTTCCACATAGCCCTTTCTTGTAAAGGAACCAACCTAATTTACAGTTCCATGATAAAAGGATAAGCACAGCAGAAACTCAGGTTGTACCTGCTTAAGACGTGCCCACCTTCAGGCAGTTTTCTTCTGCTTTTAACTATTCCTTGGTGACTTCTGTCTCTTCCTTCACCCCATTGCTAGGAATGGCCCCATGTTGAACTGGTACCTGCAGGATTCATCTTGTTCAGTGCTTCACTCCCATGCCTGCAATGACGAAGACCTTAGGGAACCTCTAGTTCAGCTCTTCACAGGGGTCCAGAGACATGAAGTGACTTGTCCAAGACCACGAGCTTATTAACAGCTAATTATCCTAGCTTCTAGTCTGGAGCTTTCAGAGAAATGTCAGTCAAAGAGTGAGATCTTTTTCAGATATTTGTAGAGTCAGGCCCAGAAAGCTATATTTTGGTGAATTTTTGTCTACCTTAAAGGTTCCTAGATAATGATAATGATGTGCACCTTGAAATGAGCTTCGTTGTATCTCTAAGAAAGCCTCCACCTTTTATGTGGTGCCAACTTGTAGATGATCTTGAAGTGTGTATATAAATAGGATAGAATAGCTTCAGGCCATTAGATTTTATCTCAGAATGAAAAACCAGTGTGCTTGCCATTCGAAATTAATTGGAAATAGACTTTGGTTCATAGGGGAGACAAAAAATGAGAGTTTGGAGAGAAACTTTTATTTGTGGCACCCCTTGGATCTGCTTAGATTCAACCAATATAGGAACTAACAGATACAGAGGTAATTTTAAAAAGATGTAGATTCCATGTGTAACGATTTATTTGTGAAAGTAAATTGTATGATGTGATTCTGATTCTCACTGGCCTTGGCAGAGTCTAATCCAGTGGCAATCTGAAAGTTCCTTCAGGCCCTTGGGGAACTAAACTCTCAGCTTTGTCCTAATAATCTTTTTTCTTAATTTATAGGAATTGAGGAAACTACATTTGGCATTAAGTTTTTATTACAGAAGGCCTAGCATTTTGAGTATAGCATTGTTTCCTTGGGCACACAAAGTACAAGCCAACCACATTCCTTTAATAGGAAAAGAAAAACATCCATTCGTGCAGAGAACCCGCGTCTCTAGTTCTGCAGCATCTAGTACCACCACTGCATTCGGCAGTCGGATCTGATATGCAAAGATTGAACTTGATCAAGTAACTGAACACAGGCAATGAAATGACCTGAATAGCTCAATTTCTTCTTAGTAGATTAATCTTGAGTAGTATGGATAAGACACCTTTAGAAACAGAATGAGGGTAGAAAAGATTCCTTTAAAGGTTTATAAATAATTGCCTGCTATAGGAATGTCTAGGCAGCGGCATTTTAATTATGTGTCCCCACTGAAAGGTAGAAATAGTGAAAATGATTCTGAAAATATCAAATATTAAACATTTCACATAGACTTAACATATTGATAGACAGGTGAATATTCCCTGGGATCTTCAGGGAAATTGTTAGTAGGCTAGGCAAACCAGGCTAACCATCCGAAAGGCCGGCTTTGTTCACGGTAGCATCCCAGGTGGGGCAGCATGTTATTGTGAAAGGCAACAGCAGTTAGATTCTGTATGTAAAATATTGTAGTAACCAGTATTTATCAAATGATTCCCCAGTATCTTAATACAGATTAGGTAAGCAGTAAGTTTGGGTTGAATAAACTGAAAGGGGTTCTGCCTTCCAAGCATAATAGAAACTACAGATTTTATTTTAAGTCATGACTTTCCCCAGGTTTTGCTGATATAATCTGTTGTATTAAATATAGTCTTTTCATTAACTTTTTTTCTCCTGGCAGGTTCATATAAGCACCACCGGATTAATTGTGACCCCACCCCCGAGCAGCCCGGTGACAACAGGCCCTTCCTTCACATTCCCATCAGATGTTCCCTACCCAGCTGCCCTTGGGGTAAGTATAGTTTCTCCCATCTCTATCTCTCCAGTAGGCATTAGTCACGTTATCTGGTGCATCCACCTTCTAACACCTGCAGTTTACATAACACTTGCTAGGTGGGGTGGGTCACTATCTTTCATCTGTTATCTCTGATAATCTCACAAAAACATTAGGAAGTCTCTTGCCTGCAGCCTGCAAAAATTTTCACAGTATCAGTAGCCTGAAGCTATTAGAAGAGCTCTGTAAAATACTTTTCAGTTTCCTTGTAGTTCATCCTGATTTCTTGAATGCTTAACCTTTATTTCTTTTGAGTTTCTAGATCATGCTTATTTTTTACACATTAATAGAACTACTGAGGCAACTGGGATACCTAATGCTAAATGGTTTTCTTTGAGTCACACCATAAGTTGATTTCAAGTCTCTACATGTACTATTTGCCTTTTAGTTTCTTTCTTGTCTTCTGTCAGTATAACCCAAAGGTCCGTGCTGCCTTGGAAGGCCCCTCAGATTATGTTGATTTTCTTTCTGAAAACAAAGCATTTTGCAGACAGTCTAAAACAGTAATCGCTTTAAAGCATCCTAACAGGGGAAATTAATAGGAAGATTGAGGCCAGCCAAGGGAGATGGATGCAAAGAATACTCTGGAGAGAGAATTAAAAGGGAAGAAACAAGCAAGTCCAACAGGTTAGCAGAAACAATAGTTTAAATCCCTATTTCCTACAATTGCAGGCAATTGAACAGCAAGGAGCCAGCAATTTGAGACATCTCTCAAATTATCCTTTTAGACTATTTCTTCCAGTGCTGAGTTGAATGAGGGTAGAAAAAGTTACTAAATCAGATCACCCCAATGGACCCCATCCCTGTAAGTTGCTTTACTGACTCTCACCTGGTTGTGATACTCTCAGAGAAATGGTGTGGCCTAGTGATGAGGATAACAGGCCTGGTTTGGAAGCCCAGCTCAGCTGCTTATTTGTACTGTGACCATGAAAAATCACTCAGCTTTTTAAAGCCTTCGTGTCCCTGCCTATAAAATGAGAGTAATAATATCTACTTTGGAGAATTAGCACCGTATCTAGAATGTAGGAAGTGATAACTATTATTAGCTCATTATTGGTCTCCATTGTTGCAAGGTAGGACTGTGACGTGCGCCATTGGTTTACTCCAAGAATGCCTTGGGAGGGCTTGGTTCATTTTGTTACAGTTTCTCTGCTCTCTGTGTCAGGAATGGTGAGGCTTCTAAGCAGCGGGTTTGTTTGTAGGTTGTGGATTTTATATATGTTGTAAAGATTATACTTCCCTCTGCTAGAATGCTTAGAACTAAATTGGTACTTCCTTCTAGTGGGGGCATCACAACATGTTGGTCAAAATGTTGGCTCCAACTGGTTTTATTGTCCTCATTTTCCCTTTGTTCATTTTTTTTAGTTGTTTTTATCTTGATACATTTTATAAGTAATTGAAAACTGACTTTGAAACAAGATAGGATATAAATAAATTCAGAGTTATTACCTAGCTTGACTTAGACTTTTGAAAGCTTTTTATAGAATTAAGCATGTTCTTGTATTTAAATAGAAGTGAATAATGGCAGATTAGAGGTTAAAGTTTTTCTTATATTCCCAGAACAATTATAGCTTCCTCGGTAGTGTGTGTAATGTACAGGAGGAGAAGTTGCATTGATTCATCTGGAGAGAAGATGATATTCAGGTGACTTACTGATGTATAGTTTCCCTGAGATTCTGTTAGCCCTGGGTGTTTTGACCAGAGCTGAGTCCCACAGTCATCCTGCCCTCTCGCCTCTGGAGAAGACTCTTCTTTCCTTCCTCCCTCTCCTGTCCCAACATTCACAGCCAGTTGGTATTCCCAATGCTAGATGACAACTTCACATGGAAAAATTCTAACCCGATTTCTTAAGGGACAAAAGACTGATATTTCCGATCTTAGAAAAATTAATTAGTAGAAGAGACATAGAACTGGCTGAGTTTCACCTCTTACGGGTTAAAAATTTTATAACGTAAGAAATGGCCAATTGCTCTTAGCCGGTGGTGCACTCTAGGGCAAATCAATGGGACAGGTCATAAGGGAGCATGAATATACAAAAATTAATTTACGTTCAACCATTTCATCCTAGGATTACATAAGAAAAACTTCATGTTAAGCCAAAGGAAGGTTTATTAAACCGGTATGTCTACTATTACAGTTCCATTCAATGAAAAACTAAATATAAACAGACATATCTGCCATCCCAGGAGATGTCTAGATTTGAAAGTCCCTGGTACATTGGAAGAAATGTTTTAGATTTAATATGTTAGGGGTAAGTGGAAAAATCTCTATACTTGTGCCCTCTGCATCGTAATTATGGCAAGTATCCTATGTAAAATTTGAAATATTTCCCAAGACTTTGAGACTATCACAGCAATAGTACGTAGCTTGGTAGGAAAGAAACCATGCTTCACGGTGTAGATATGTAGGTAGTAACTGGCATGACTAGACTTGAAAGTGAAAGTTATTTCTAGTACTTTTTTTATGAATTGAGACTTTTTAATCTTTTATGCAGAATGAAATTATGAGCATATTGTCTCATACATCTCACATGTGCAATTAAAATGTTAAATATCTAATATTAGAAGCAAAAGCAGTATCACAGCAAAAGTAATTCAGACATCAGACTATTAACAGTGGTGAGAGTTTTTTCTGACTAATTTTGTGGGGGCAGGAGGATGAAGATTTTAGTTTCATATTTTTTGCAGAAAGGAAGAAGAACTTTTAAAACAAGTGATTAATAATTCTTAGTCCTCTGGACCAGCTGAGGAGTTGTTAGCCAGTGGACAAAGGCCAAATATAGCCCATAACCAATTATAAACAGATTACATCCAAAAATGTATAACTGTAACTTAAAAAATTTTACACACACACACACAAACACACACACACCTGCGCGCACACAGTGTGTGTGTGTGCGTGTGTGCGCAGGTGTGTGTGTGTGTCTGTATGTATTTAAAGAAACAATTAAATGATGTCAGGTTTTCAGAATAGCCAATATGTAATTAGTTCATTGTAGCTAAAGGTGGAGGCTGAACAGGATTTACTGCTACAGACAGGGTCAGGGAAGGGATCTGGAAGGAGAAGGACGGGACTGCCAACCTGGGTAGTTCGAAAAGAAGTCGAGCCTTTGGAATAGGCAAGAGTTCTGAAAATCAGGATGAGGGGTAGGATATCACCAAACCTATCATAAGAAAAGGACTCTAGCATCTCAGAAACCGAGGCCTCTTGATCCATAGCCTGTTCTAACGGGGTAGAAGCATAGCATGTTTTCTCATTTGTGAAACACTGAGGATCAGTTATCCTCAGTCTGCAAAGCTAGGTACCAGCAATACGAAGATAGGTAAGACAGCCTCTGACTTCTGGGTGTCAGGAATCATAGCAGTAGCTTCCATTTATTGTGTTTCCTGTGCTCTAGGGAACTGAGACAGGCAGGTTCCCTAATCTGTTTTTAACCCATCTCACAGATAGGTATATTAAGGCATAGATACCTTATATAATTTATACAAAGTCAATTAACTAGTATAGTTATCTCTTCTAACACATCAACTATAGAACAGTAAATTTACAATTTGTGAGGGAAATTCCATTCCCAGAGAGATATTTACAAATTACCACATTCTTAATTACTTCTTCTCCTTTAGACATCGTCTAAGTATCTGTTTCTAACATTTTTAAAATATTCTTTAATTTTTTTTCTTTTTTTTCATAGCTATCCCCATTGCTGACTCACTTAATTCCAGTGAGCGTCCACTTGAGATGAAAGACTCTGATTTCCATATTTATCTTAATTTTGATACCTAAGTTATTTACCTAATACCTAAGTTATACCTAAGTATCAGCACTTTCATTTTGCTACTCGTTACATAAAAAATAAGGTGAAATACTCAAGTAACTGCACAAACATTGCCGTATGTCAGTGGTAATGCTGCTGAAGGTGATAACACTGTGGCCTGGAGGGAACATGATCATGCAGCAGCTTAAACTGTTCCCTCACTGGCCACTGTTCGTGCGTCTTAGTTTAGTACATGGTACAAAAAAAAAAAAAAAAAAAAAGACTATTTAGAGATAATGATGTATACTGAAAGTGAGTTGATTAGAAATCAGATGTTTAGAAAGAAGCAATGATGGAATTGAGGAATATTAAATGGTATTTGCCCAAAGATCTCAAAAATGCCCGAAGTCTATCCTGCCAGTTACTTTTCTATTTTGGGAAGTGTGTGAGGGAGATGCAAACAGAAGGGCCAGTTGCAAAGGAAATGAACCTTTTATTTTTGGTCGAACTTGGACCTAAAACTACAATGCAAAGTGCTTTTCTGATAAACTGGCCTACAGACCCTAGTCCCCCATCCTTAGCCAAATTCGGATCTAGCCGCTATCTGGGCAAAAGAAGAGAGCACCAGAGAGGAGGGGTTGCACACCCACACACTTGAACTTTTCACTCACAGTGCCCACTAGCAAATGTGGCCTGTCCGTGGGCTGGAATCCAGCCCACTCAGAAAGAGGGCACTTTTTTCCTGGTGCTCACTCTAACAAAGAAGGAAAATCGAGGACTGACCTAAAAGGCTAAGCCAGGAGAGGAATCTGCATTTTTCTGACTCCAAAGCCCAGGCTTCTAGAAAGTAAAACTTCCTCTTCTTTCAAGATCAGTGCGTCGGGACAACAGAACCTGGACGTGGTGAAATATGACCATTTCACAGTAGTAGATCAGTATGTCCTATTTTTAAGCCAGTTATTACTCAAAAATACTAATTCTTGTCTCAGACCATCACCAAATACTGGTACAAAGAAGGTCTGAATCTATAGAAGCACAAGCAGGAAGCTCATTTTTAGTGAATATCAGAATCACATCCATTTTTCTACGTCAATATTTTTGTGGCCTGGTCCATAGCTATAGACAATTTTACTTTGATAATATAGAGCAGTTGCATTTTCGTAAAGCTAAAACTACAAGTGAGGAGCACTTTTCAAGCTCCTATTGATTTAACAAGTAGTATTTAGTGAAAATGTTATTTAAATATGGTATTAGGTTCTGAACAATATTAAGTTCACAGAATACTGTTCAGCGAAATGCCACCTATGCTGCTAGCAGGCCCGTAGACGTTTTCTTGCTGCTGGTGGGGAGTGCTTCTTGGCCTCCAGTGCCTGGGCTGGCCCCAGCTGTGAAGTAATAGGCAGGTCTCCAGTCCGCTCTGGGTGAATGAAAGGTTGTGGTCTGCCCTGTAGAAGTTTCAGGTCTTGCAGGATGGCAAGCTGCCTGAAGCACAACACATAGTGGATTACCTTTTGAACTTCCACATCACCAGATTATTTCAGTTTAGGTTGTTTATAGAGCAACCCGCAGCACTTCCTAGTCTGTCACCGCTCTGGACTCACCAGAGCCCTATCATTTTACCAACCCCACAGGGCCAAGCAGCATCTAGGAATCTGATTTTAATCAGACTCTCTCTCTCTTGGTCTTGGTTTGTGTGCTTACTTACGTACCCACGAATACACATGCACACACACATGCATATTTCCCCAGACATAGGTAACCCAGCTCTGGGGAAAAAAAAATCTGTTCAATTTTATTAAGACCATCTATGTTCCATCCACAAAAAGAGAGAGATAATTGTATTTTCTCTCAAGCATGACCTTTGAGATCTTTCAGAATGTCCTCTTTTATGCCATATTTCAAATGCCTACTAATTTATTCTTTGTAATAGTAATGTGCATGAAACATTTGCTTACTACATTGTTTAACTGTGAGAGGTGACCCTTTTTTTAACATTTGTTAACAAAATACGACATGACACGTTTTATCAGGTCTATAGATGTCCTTGCCTTCTTCTTAGGACTAATTTAGTACAGCCTCTGGTTTAATAAGTTAAACTATAACTGACAATTTCCTTTCCTCTTGAAAATAGAATTCTACTTTGAGTGTAAAATGGAGCTTTTGGGTACTATCTTAAGTAATTTCTAGGAGTGATTATTGTTGGGCTCCTGTTGAGCATGTGCCGTTTGTCTTCTGCCTTTTTCACAGCCATGCTGTTTTGAGATTGGGTTTAGGAAGATTTAAATGGAAATCAGTTAAGTGGTAATTTTACAGTCTCTGTATATTATTCTATGTACAGTCTAGACTTGTTATCTCACCCGTCAAGCCGCTGGTGTGTTATTACCCATGAACTGCCCAGGTCACATTTGCCGACTGTTTTACCAAGGATTAGCTTCACTTTCCTCCACTTTGTCACTGGGTAGAGATGGAATGAGATAAGTGTTTGACCTTCTCCTTGTTAAAGGTTTTGAGGGCTCTGAGCCCAAGTACATGCAAATTCCAGAGCTGTAACAAATCTTAATTTTGCTGTGTTTTGTGTGGAGAAAGTAACATTCATGAAGCTCTAACTCTGTGAACTGACCTCTCTGCCTTGCCCAGGTTAGCACTCTGTAAGCAGCTCTGCACCTCATTTCTTTCTCCACTGACTCTTCTGCAACAGCTTCAGATACAGTATGGGAGAAATCCTTCTTGGAAGTCGCTTTAACAAAAAATTAAATATAATGTGTGAAGCAGTGGCAACATATGTCTACAAAATTTACAGTGTTTTCTCAGTTTATTATGCTTCTGGAATTATGTACATTAACAGGTAGCTGAAATCAATATTGATGAGATTTAAATTTTTATTCTAAAAAATAGAAAGAAAATGACTTATGAACTATGTTGAGAAGTCATTGGATTTGTCTTATCAATATGCCGATGCTTAGAAGCCATTTATGCTTTCCTAGGTGCATTCCTTAGTCTCATTTCTCCTTTGGTTTAGTTTTCACATATGGTGATTCAAAGATTTGGGGAGGACAAAGTGGGGGTTCAGGTGAGTCTTTGTATGCTTGTTCTCCCAAGAGTTTTAGTATACAGACCCTGAGGAATTATCTGGGGTTTATGGATCAGAAGGTAACAATTGCTCCATTGATTTTCAAAAGGCATGGAGTCCTGTAGGCAGAACCGCATTAATCTGTGACCATAAAGGAAACTGCAGCTTGTCACTGGTGTACTTGTTAAAGATTACCAGCCTTGATAGTACTAAATTTCAAAGGCTGGCATAATTAAGAAAAGAATAAGCAAAAGTAACAACAATAGCCCAGTGATTGTGGCTTACTGTTGTTTGGGCTTTTTGGAGACTAGGCATCAAAGGAAATTTTCTTCTGATGGCATGGTTTGAGATATAGTGCAGCTCAATTGTTTTGTTCTGTGTTGTTTTTAAGTTTCAAGTTGCAGAAACAATGACAAATTAATTCCTAGCAAGCAATGTGGCATTATAGCTGCCCCCTTGAAAGGCATTTGGATTCTTGTCCAATTCTATACTTAAAATTACATGCAATTGTTTCTTTTTTCTTTTCCTCCTTCCAAGTGTGATTACTTACCTGTTTGCTGAAAAAGGTTGCTGTGGCTTTAAGATCTTAAAGGAGAACAAGGTAGATTTTGTTTAAAGGAGGTTTTCATGCTAGGTAGCCTGCTGGTTCTGCTCTGTGTGGAATCTTTTTTTTTCATGGATTTCTGATTCCTTTTCCTTTCCACCTTACATAAAATATGTAAATAAATATGTTGTTATTTTTTTTCCTCCCTCTCTTTTCTTCTTATGCCAGACTATGAATCCTCCTCTTCCCCCACCCCCTCTCCTGGCCCCCACACTGCCAGGCGCTGCTGCTGCTGCTGGAATGGGACCCAGGCCCACAGCGGGACCCACGGACCAGATTGCACATTTACGGCCTCAGACTCGCCCCAGTGTGTAAGTGAGGGTATCATTTATTACTGCTTAAACGTTCGTTTCAAACTAAGCCCAAACAGCAGAGGTAAAGAAACACCTCTCTGATATGAGGTGGTGACAGGCTTATGGCTCACAGAAGTGGTTTGTGTTCTGCAAACTTCTACCCAGTCATGCATATAATTAGGAGACTGCTGAAACAAATAATGAGCTCTAATACATGAGCTCTCTGGGCAGCCATCCTGCTGAGTGGAGGCCTTCCACAGTGTAGGGAAACAGGGCTATTTGCTTCTTCACAATATTTTATGTGTATGGAACTACCTTTTGAGCCTTTTGTCTTCACTTTCGTTCCTTGCCTTAGGATGCTAAGGAATGCAAAGGTATTCCACCCAAATCAGGTCTAGTTGTAGTATGCACGTAGAAAGCTCTAAGTCCCCAGCGATAAGTATGCAGAAAAGTCTAATTACCTTGTTCAGAGTTTACTGATGGCAGAAACAGCTAGATTTTTCGGGATCCTGTATTTTATGAGTTTATACACGGAACAGCTTAGAGCCCTGGTAGAAACCGATGAGTATTGCCTGCCTGGTTTCCATATGTTGGTGGTGCGGCCACCTTGCATTATGGGGTTGTTTTGCGGTCTCTGTGATCTGGACTTCCTTTTCCCTTTGACTTTTTCAAACTCAGTATTTTTACTGGCTGAGCATTCAGAAACAGGTGCAGCCCAAGCCTCTCGGTTCAGCTTCTGTGTGGAAGGCAGCACGCTGTGCTTCCCAGTGGGATTTCATACCATATGTCCTCATTTGGGGCTCCTTCCCAAGTCTAACAAGTGCCGTTTGAAGAGCTCAATTTTCCCAGTGGGTACCTAATCCCCAACAACAAGTTAGGCGCTCTGGGAAGCTGCATTAATTCTTTCACGCCCTGCGAGTACCATTTGGTGGGATAGTCACCTTCACACAGAGGACCAAGGTGGCAGTTCTAAATCAAGAAGGCCTCTGCCTTTTAAATGTAGATGACAGAACCTCTTTCAGTGGACAATTATGAATGCTACTTGCAGGTTAAAGGATTATACTTTCTGTTTACATTTGTACAAAATGTTTAAGACTTTATACCAAGGAAGAGTTTTGCACATCTTGGGGTTTGCCTGTTTGTTACTCAGCCTAAACTCAAATAGTTTTTTCTATTCTAGGTATGTTGCTATATATCCATATACTCCCCGGAAAGAGGATGAGCTGGAGCTGAGAAAAGGGGAGATGTTTTTAGTGTTTGAACGTTGCCAGGATGGCTGGTTCAAAGGGACATCGATGCATACCAGCAAGATAGGGGTTTTCCCTGGCAATTATGTGGCACCAGTCACAAGGTATGACTTTGAATAAATAGTTTACTAACTTCTAAACAGAGAAGCTTTGTTCTTTCCATGGCTCTCAGCCTATCCAGATTCCTTCTCACATTATAATTGCCTGTTACAGAGCCAACATTAAAAAAATCCATATCTATGTTTGCTGAAATCCTCTTTAACTCTAAAATTTTTAGCTTACCTTCCACATGGATGTATGTGAAATTGTAAGTTTCTACAAGTAAATCTACTGGGTTTTAAGTTATTTGCTTTAAGTTACATGTAGAAGACTCAAGTAGAACATTTTCAATATTTTTCTGCTTGAAAAAAGCATAATGTTTAATATAGATAAAAGCTATATTATTAATACTTAGATGTTTCTATAATGTTTAGTACATGCTAGCCAGGCAGATTTCTAAATGTGTCGCACATATTAACTCTAAACCATTAAACAGCTCGTTGTAGTTGTCATTATCCCCACTTAATAGATGAGGAAGTAGGGGCACAAAGAGATTGAATAACTTTTCAGAGATGACACAGTGAAGAAGTGCTCAGAGCCATGTGGTCTGGCTCTGTATCCCAGTAGCTTGATTACCTCTAAATTCTGGCAATTAATTTCTATAATACAGTCAAATATAAGTTCCTTAAATATGACTTAGATCTTTTATCCTTCTCAACTGAAGGATAAAAATTCCCTGTTCCCTAAGGGAATTTCCAATGTCTGGATACATTTTTGATTGTCATTACGGAGGGTGGTGGGGTGGAGTAGGTTGCTATTGGCATCTAGTGCATAGAAGTCAAGGATGCTACTAAACATCCTACAGTTCATAGGACAGCCTCCCACAGAAAGGAATTATCTGGCCCCAAAAGGTCACTGAGGCTGAGAAACCTCGTTATAAGGAAATGGGAAGTAAGAGCTTTTAAATATACAAAATTTTCTTTATTTTATTTAGAGATAGATCGCCTTCTGGTAACTGAGGGAAGTAGTCTTGGAAACTGAATGAAATGACCTATAATGGCATCAACATTGAGGGAGCGTCGGTTTTGTCCACAGGGTTCTTAAATGGTCCAGGTTTAACTGTGTTAAATCATTCTTTAAACCATCCTGATTTTAAATGAATGGCTTAATGAACTGACATATTTGTCAGCTGTTGGCCTTGATTTATGGTTGGCCAGCAGCCTAATCAAATAAAAATCACTATTGTTGCAGATGGTGACAGGATGCTGGCTTTAATTTGACTTGCAGATTTGCAATCAATATAAACCTTATTTTCTATATATGTTAAAATCTACATTCAGAATCCAGAAGACAGTAGATAGACACTACCTGGTGGGGAAAAACAAGAAAACGAACTGCAAAAACGAGAGGAGTAAAATAAACCAAACAACAACAAAATATTAAGTTAATAAAGGAAAACATTTTCATAAGATTCAAAAACAGGTTGTCAAGAGTCTCTGAAGAGATGCTTCCTTACAGTAAATTTTTTGTTATTCATCATGGAAAATAATAAGAATATTTGAGTAAATGAAGTATTCTACTTTGTAGAAAGTTACTATGTATAGAATTGTTGTTTAAATGAATTTAGAATATAAAACAATATATTGCACAAAAATATACCAAACCTAATTTAGTTAAATTCAACCAGTAAGTATTTGTTTAGAGTTTACTGTACCACTATACCTGCAAATCCTGGAGAAATGGAAAAGAAGCATTTCATACTAGCTCTGTCTTTAAGGAACTTTTACTGAGTCAGGAGTACTTAATAATGAATTTACTAAAAAATAACACACCACATTTTTTAATCAAGGGCCATACAAGGAAGAAATCCACATGAAATAGAGTAGTCAAAGCCTTAAACTTGAACCTTAGGCAAGGCTTCTTGAAATGATGGGATTTCCTCTGGGTCTTGCCACATAAATGAGATTAAGGTAGGTCAAGAGAAGCCAGACAGGACATTCTGAGAGTGCTTATATATGTGTATGTGCACACGTGTGCATTACACAAGCACTTGTGTGATGCGGAGCTAGGGACAAGCAGGGAGAAGGGCAGAAAACATGAGCAAGGCTACAGAAATGTGATTGAAAGGTAAGAAACCTGGCTTTTTGGTAGATGTAGAAGGAAAATCCAGGGTGTTAAGTCAGTGGAGAGGTTTAGCTTTGGTATGGAGAGCTAATAGCAATAACTGTACATCCTTGAGCAGTATGAGGCATGATTTTCTGTGACTTAGCATACATTTCAAGACCTTTCTCTGCCTCAGGACCATTGTTACTTTGTATTTTCTATTCTTACGTTTATAAAAATAATTTCATTCATTTTTTTAAATGTTCTGTCATAAAGCCGAATCATTTTTCTTGCATTTAATTGTTTTGTCTTCCACTTTACTGATGGACTGAGCTTTCTGTCTGTTTTTCTGTCATGGCAGGGCGGTGACAGGTGCTTCCCAAGCTAAAGTCCCAGTATCTACAGCTGGTCAGACAAGTCGGGGGGTGACCATAATCAGTCCTTCCACTGCGGGAGGATCCGCCCAGAAGTTCCAAGGAAATGGTGTGGCTGGGGGTCCCAGCATTGTGCCCACAGCCGTGGTGTCAGCAGCTCACGTCCAGACAAGTCCTCAGGCTAAAGTCTTGTTGCAGATGACAGTCAACCAGGCCCGAAATGCCGCCAGGACAGGTAAGGAGGAAACCAGACAGGGAACGATCGGAAAAAGGGCTTGTCTGCCTAATATCAGATCTTTAATGGCAGATATTGAGAAAAACAATTGTAATATTAAAATAATGAATAACAGAAAGTAGAAGTAGGCACGGTCTAGTCAATGGCACTTTACATCTGCTTATTTTGGCTAAAATGGCCCTGCATGTTAATTCAGTCCTGATCTACAGATCGAAAGCCTGCAAGAAATTAGGCTGATCCTAAGAATGTCAACAGTACTTGAAACTATGACTTCTGTAGACAAGATTGTGTGATCTCAGATCTCACTGCTGTCAGTTGCGTGTCCGCTGCTAACTGGTATGCAGACGATTTTTTATGAATTTAGTCATAAGTCTGTTTTAGACCCAATAAATAGCTTTCTCCCTTCTATAGCATTGAAAACCTACCAAGAGTCTTGGATAATGGTGGGAGTAGACCTGTGACTTCTATCAGAAAAAAAAAAAAAAAAGAAAAGAAATTAATAAGAAAAGGGAAAATTATTTTTGAAGAGGACTGGGTGGAGGCCAGTGTAGTTTGACACTGTAGAGCAGGGGCCCCCAGCCCCCGAGCCATGGATGGGTACTGGCCTGTGACCTGTTAGGAACTGGGCAGCATAGCAGGAGGTGAGTGGCAGGTGAGTGACAAGCAAGAGAACCTTCATCTGTGTTTGCAGCTGCTCCCCAATGCTAATCACTGCCTCAGCTCCACCTCAGATTGTTAGGTGTTAGATTCTCATAGGAGCACTGGTCTCTGGTGCCAAAAAACGCTGGGACCCCTGCTGTGGAGTACCGTGAGAAACTGGCTCCGTGTCTCTAATTCCATGGGAAGGCCTTCTCTCTAACCGAACGGCCTCAGGGTCATAGCTGAGCTTCCAGGCACTCGACAGATTTAAGGGCTGAACTAGAAGGAACACAGTGTCTAGGGACCCAGCTAAGATTAAGTGCTTTTAAACCACCGTACATCCATTATTTATTGTAATAAATGTAATAGCAACCTATCATTATTGCCTGATGCAGTGAAATGACTCATGTTTTGGTGAGTAGCATTTATCGGAAAGTTGGATTTCACTCTGTTTCCTCTTGTCGTCTACTAGTTGCGGCACACAACCAAGAACGGCCTACAGCAGCGGTGACGCCCATCCAGGTGCAGAGCACCGTTGGCCCGGGCCCGGCAGCCGTGGGCCTGCCCCATCATCCCCTGGCCTCCTCACAGCCCCCGCCTCCAATGGCAGGCCCTGCTACCCATGTCACTGCCGTCAGTATGGGTCGGGCCAATGCCCCCCTGGCCTGTGCTGCAACTGCTTCGCTGGCATCTCCAAGCATCCCTCACACCACTCTGGAGACCGAGCCCAGTAGCCAGACAATGACCATTCTCTCTGGACTTCCCACCTCTCCCGAGAGCGCTTCATCCGCTTGTGGGAACAGTTCGGAAGCTAAGCCTGACAAGGATAGTAAAGTAAGACCAACATCCCGTGTCTCTGCTTATGTGGTGTCCCATCTTTTCTACTAGTGAAACGGCTCATCCAGCAGATGCCAGTCACTGTGTCAGGGGCTGGACTCGTGTTTCTCTGCATTTAAAGGCCCGCTCGTTGCTAGGCCTTGTGTTAGACTTTGGGAAGCTGCAGCACATAAGACATAGTCACTTCTCATTCTTTCATCATTTTGCTGTCCTTAATTCTTCCTCTTCAGTTTTATTTCTTGTTAACAGTCTGCCAAGAAAAAGAAAAAGAAAAAGAAAAAGAAAAAGAAAAATTTAACATACAAAGGAGTTGAAACTGTTGATCAGAAGTGTTATTTTTGGATTTATTTCTTCTGTGGCATATTTGGTTATAATCAGCATGAATAGTTTTTCTCTTGACTTGAAATGTAGGGGGAAATTGTTTTCTAAATCCATCGATCTTTTAAAACTCTCTCTGTTGGGCTGAATTTCAAAGAAAATATAAATGGAAAGCTGTGTTTGAAAGACCAGCCTGTGATTGGGTTTGGACGCAGGTGGTTGAAGGCAAGGGAAATAGATAATGATTAAATGTGAACAGAAAGAGAGAAGAGTAAGGACCAAGTCTGGATATTGTATTGTATTCATGACTTTTTCCTCAGCATTTCATGTATTTCTTCTTTTTAAAAGCTCAGTTCCGAGAAACTCTAGGGTAGTCATAAACTGTTAGCCACCTGGTGTCATCATAATGGATGCCGCTCTATTTAAATGGTTAGGTAAGCCCGTAAATGGTGGTTTATAAGGAAATAAACTTTATAGCCTACTAAAAAGTTAATATTTAATTGTTGGGTTAACATGAGTGTTTTTCAAAAAGATTGGTATCTCTTCAGCGTTTATAATTAACTACATTAAACTTACACTCAAGCTGACATGTTCAGCTTTGTCAATATCTTTAAAAGAATTATGGTTTTGATTTTAATGTTTGGAACAATGTGTCTCAGGGCCCTTGTCACTGAAGAAAGAATTCATTGAATCTCGGACGCTCGAAAGGGACCTGTGCTAGACAGAATTATGGCTCCCCAAGGTTGTTCACGTCCTGATCCCTGAAATTTGAGAATATGTTTCCTTACATAGCAAAAGGAATTTTACAGGTGTTATTAAATTAAAGATTTTGTGGTGAGGGGGTTATCCTGGATTATCAGGGTGGGATGAATATAATCACAAGGATCTTCTTGAAAGGGAGGCAGGAGGATCAGGGCCTGAGAAGATGGGACCTCAGAAGTGGAGATCGGTGTGATTTGAGGAAGGAGCCACAAACCGAGAAATGCAAGCAGCTTCTAGAATCTGGAAAATACAAAGAAGCGGAGTCTTCCCTAGGGCCTCCAGAAGGAATGCAGCCCTGCCGACATCTTGATTTTAGGACCTGACTTTCATCATGAAGTTTATGGTAATTTGTTATTGCAGCAACTAATACAGAACCTTGGAGATTATCCTGTCGAGTACCCATCCTTGACAAACACTGGCCTCTGTTTGGAAACCATATCGACCATGAGGGCCTTCGCTCCAGAGTGTCCCATGCCATTTTCTTTATTTCGATTTGCTATGCAGAAAGTGTTGATCTCCTTTCTGTATGATCCCTTGAAGTATTTCAGGTTTATCTTCTTTTTTTAGGGCTATACTCTTGAAGTTTTTTCCTCGTTCCTCACGTCACAAGTTAAAATTTTCTCTACCTAAATTTATTACCTTATTTAATGTTCCAGGTCCACTAAAGAGACTTTTCCTAGTTGATATAAATTTAATATTCCCATGATTAACATGTCAGTTAGCCCACTTTCCTCCATCCTGTCCACCAGGATACCATGGCAGAACTTAGTAAATGCCCACTCAGGTTCCAATGTCTTTTACATTCTCCAGCCAAACAATTCCCCAGTGGCCCGGTCATCTCAGCTGTTAGTGAATGTCAGCAAATGTCTCCTGGAGGAGCAGTCTCATTTCCTTTTCTGAGTAAACCTTTCATTTAATATACTGCTCTAGAATTTTCCAGACAGTCTTCAAAATGCATTGCAGTCTTCTTTTTGAAAATTATGACTATACATGCCCTTCTTTGGCCTACTGAGTTGACCTGATCCCAGCTTCACCAGGATCTGCCAAAGATTACTGGTCGCATTTCAGCTCTTCATTTTCTTTGCACACTGAGGTGAATTCAACCTGTCAAGAGTAGTCATTTGATCTCTAAATCCCAATCTCTTCACCCATTTCTCTCTTATTAAGGTTCATTCTTCCTTTCCAGTCTGAAGATCATCCTTCCCTTTCTTCATACCATCTAAGAACCATCATCTCTTCCAAACAGCAGGTCTATGTCTTTCTTGTTGTGGCTTCAAACATAACTTTAAAGCAGCCCACGCACACACACACACGCCCTTTTTTTTTTCTTGGTCTTTAGAATTTTTGCAATTTTAAGTTCATGTAGATCATGATAATGTTCTTTCTTATGAGCTCTTCTCTTGATCTTTTTGTAGAAGTCTTTTTAAAAAAATTGAGCCCATTAGGCTGCTCCCTGGAGGATCACATCAGTGCCTTTGTATGCCTCTACATTTCATCTGCTGGGATAAATTAGCAATTGTATATTATAGTTGGAATTTCATTCTGGAGAGCCCTCCCAGTCCTCTTGAAGTATCTTTCCTTTTGAGTTTCAGGTCATGCATATATTTTTTTGAACTTAAAATCAGTTCTTTTAAACTTTAGAGTTCAAATCTAACTATAGCCAACCTGTCTTTGGGTGCTTGCTTCCAAGTTCTCAATATTTCTGCTTTGCCAGCTGAACCTCTCCATCCCCGACTTGGTCTCTTCCTTTCCCCCCCATTGATCAGAATTAGATCCAGAGTTGCAGTTTGCTCATGTTTCTGTGAGATTAAATGATCGGCAAGGCAAGGAAAAAGTGTATCAGAGATTCTAGTTTTATTTGAGACTTCCAGCAAATACCTAGGTATTTGACCATTCCCTTGTTACTTTTGTCTTCTTTCATCATTATGTGAACTGCGTCATTCATGCACTTAAGCTCTCAAGGCAGTGCAGGGCGTGTCCCCCAAACGATAGCTTGTTGATTGTTCTTTTCTTGTAACCAGAATGCACCACAGAGGTGTGTACAGAGGACTATTGCAGCCCCTCGCCTGACTAGGCTAGTCCTTTTGAACAATATTTTACTTGGAAGTCTTCTCTCACAAAGTCTGAGAACTCTGTTTTTGTCTCTGATTTAAAATCTCTAGCTAATTTTGTCTGGTAACCGCATTCTGTGGTTTGATAAATAGGCATCTGAAACTCTGTAATATAATTCCCAAACGTCATCTCAGTTATTTCTTGGTTGAAATCTTGGGCCTTTCTGCAATTGCTATTCTTTCTGCAAGATCCCTGATGGTTCTATAGTTACCGGTTTAACAGCTTTATCTGGACATTTTTCTAACTTCATATTCAATTTAAAGTCTTCATTGTTTGCTCAGCTAGTCTCCAGGCAAATATGTTTTTCAATCCTTATGAGATACTCGTGTATATGCATATATATTTTTATTGTTTCTTATTTAAAAAAATTATGCACTCTTATTTAGAAGTTAGGGAAAATCTAAACATCTGAACAAAACCTAAGTATTATCTAAGATTTCAAAGGAAATCGTTAATATTATGGTGCATGTGTGCTTTTTTTTCCTTTATATACCAAAATATAATAAATATTAGTTTAGTATAGTAAGCTTTCTTCACAAAATAAAATCTTTTTTTTAACACCAGTTATGTAGCTGGCTGTTCTTATATTCTCTCAGTTGTGTTAAAATAAGACTTTATTTGATCAGATATCTATTAAAATCAGGCAGTACTAATCCGGAAGTGGTTAAGAGTGCTCTACCCACAGGAACTAGAGGCAAAACTTTTATAGAGCAGACAGGAAGCAATGCAAGGAAATTATTTGATTGGCTATAGCTTGAGTAATTGCCTTATTTGGGAAAGATTCATTAGTTGTTTGTGATTGGTCGTCCTTAGGTTTTGATTCCTTAACCTTGAAGCATTTATAGGTTTAGGTTTTCCTTTGCTAATGTAGGTTGCTAAGGCATTAGAACCACTTCAGTCTAATGGCCTCTAATTATACTTCTACTCAACAGTTTTAACCCCTCACATCAGAAAAAGAGGAGAAACCACCCCTGATCTCCCCCTTACCCCATTCCCTAACCCTAGCTTCATAGTCTCTGAAGATGCCTTCCAAGTCCCCTGATGTTATTCATTCCCGTGCAAATCAGCAGGAGTAGGTGTTGGCCGTCCCACTCTCTGCCGTAAGCCGGATACGTTCCTGAAAGATAACAGTCCTACAGAGGTCAACATGCAGTGCCTCGACCCCCACCTCAAATTCCTAATGACTCTATCCCTTAAGGAGCCAGCCACAGCTTTTCTTCAATCAATCCACTAATGTTTGAGGACTTTTGCTATTATTCTTAGTTTTCTTAAGCACAGGGTCCACCTGGGTTTTAAATGCCCATTTTCTTCTATTCTGAACACTTGTCTTGAAAGTCCCTAGTGATCACTTTCTTTGCTCACATGATTTTCCTTTGTCCCAGTTCTTTATTTTGCTGTCAGAAACCAAGATGGTCTGTGGGCTTTGCTGTTTCATTTTCTTAAGGAGAAGCCCACCCTCCCTCTTAAGTGGTTGGAGTCACCACTCTTCCTGCCCCTGCCGGCAGCCGGGATCCAGACCGGGTCTGGACAGTGCAGATGTACACAGAGTTCAGCTCAGAGTGACCTTTGTGGTCACCAGCCTTTAGGTACATGTCTCTGCTCTTCTCATTCCACGGTGTAGGTGTGCTTTTAGAGATGATGCCTGTGCCGAACTCACAGAAGAGTCGGGGCTTGGTTCAAATCTCACTTTCACCCCTTACTAGCAGTGTAATTTTAGGCAAGTTTAGAGAAGTTTAGGCAATGACAATAATATCAATGCCTATCTCATCAGGTGGATGTGAAGAATAAATGTGAAAATCCTTGGAAAAGCATTTAATAAGATTCTTGAATCCAGTGGTGTTTAACTATCTCTAGAATTGCACATAGCCTTTCCCTCTCTCCACACACTTCCTTAGAAAAGCCTTTCCTGGCCCCCCTCCCTCCCCAGGCCCCCGCCCAAGCAGACAGCAACCCCTGGTCATTTTCTCTCCCCTTCCCGAGCTTTATTTTTCTGCAGAACACCTGTTTTACAGCCACGTTGGTATCTCTGCTGGAGAATGTGAACTGCTTGTTGTCTCGCTCACCGTTATATTCTCGTAGCCTAGCATGTTGGTGGTTCATGTAGAATACTCAATAAATATTTGTTGGAAAAATCAATGATTATTATTAGACAATCATATGAATTAAGTTTTTGATATTCCTTACCTAAGAGCAGCAGCCGATTATTGGGAGTCTTACTGTGTAGATTTTCGATGGCCAGTGGCCTAGAATACTATCTTTTGCTGCTTTCTCTTTATATCTGAGGGCAAGGAGACAAATAAAGAGGAAGATTTAGTGGGTAGAATGTAATTAATTATAAGTAAGATATATGTAAAAATTTCTCTTTCTGGTTATCTGGTAATTATTTTCTGACCCAAATAGTTCTTTTTTTTTTTTTAATCTGAAATGCAGTTTTAAGTCATCAGATCTTCCGAAGAGAAAATTATGATGACAAAAACATTATTTCATCTAGGAGTAATTCCTTGGTAAACCCACAGGAGAGTAATTATTAAGGTTTATGTTAAAAGATATAGCTCTTTTCATGCATTCTAACATTACATTTAAAAAATTGCTTTGCTGAAGTGCAGTCTTTATTAATTCTTCTATAGTTTTCATTTCTGCTGTTGGATTTTGAAAAAACAAAGGTGCCCTTAGATGATAATTGTCTGAGTTTGCAAAATTATCTCTCAAGTGGCAAATGGTTCTGCTAACGTAGAAAATATCAGAATGTGATGCTAAAAGCACAGCTCCTTGGAATTAGGGCAGCATCTTCTCTGTTTAATACCCCCAGCCCCTACCCCCAACCCTGCAACAGCACTAATCCTCTGCCTTCTGCTCCGTGGGTAGTCCGCAGCGGCTGATGATGATAACACATCCCATAGAAGTCATTAAAGCAATCTATATTTAATGCGTTTAATCATTTTAGATGAACCAAGTCATCTTTCTTCTTAATCACTTTATAGGCTGTTCCCTGAGCGCCATTCAGTTAAGTGATATTTTTCTGAGTGCCCAGACTGAGCTTTTAAGAAACATCTTTAGCTGTGGCTTGCTGAGATTGTAATTTATCAATGGACTTGATGTTCTCAGTAGATCTGTGGGGGTCTAGGGATTAGAGATGCTTTCTTACATCATGGCAGGGGAAGTTGTGGCTGGCTGCTGCTTTAGATGCGTAAGCTGTTGAGCATTACTCTTTCCCAGCTCATTTTTCAGCCCTCTAGACCTCAGGCTGCCTTGAAGAAATGTGGCAGCAGCCTTGGCAGATGGTTCCTCAGACCACTTCATTAGTTATTGTGGAGAGGGAAGTCTATCACCACTGGATTTAAGAATCCGGAATATCCTCTCTGACTTGTTTAGCACCAGGATGAACTAAGTGTTCTTCCTTCCTCCCTCCTGTGCCATCCTGTGCCAGCCTGAGCCTCTCAGCTCAGTAGGTGCAGCACTCTGCCCTAGGCACTGGGTGTGATACAGAGACGTATGAGGTGCAGGCACTGCACTCAAGCACGTAGTCCATCTTTCTAGGGTCATTTATTGGAACGCATATGATAACCTCTTGGAAAATGTGAAGTTAAGTAAATGAAGCAAAAGCTAATAAGGTGAGTCGAGGCCAGGCCTTAAAGAGAAATGCGACAGAATTCTCCTCAGGCCGCGGTGGGAAGCAGAGCGGTGTGCAGCCAGTCATTGATGGGCTTTGCTCATCTGCAGCCGGCGTTGAGCGTGTACAGAAATGACAGGACTTCCAGCTGTCTCGCTCCTCCCTCTGTTTCTAACCCATGGGTTAACACTTGCTGTGAGCCGCATTAGGTAAATGGGGCCTGTGGTGCAGTCTCCCCAGATGCCTCTTCATCGTCTGATAAATGATACTTTTGTCTCTTTTTCTGCCATTCTCTCTCTAATGGAACTGTGTTATTATGGAATCAGACTCTTTTCCCCGAGGGACTTTTACCGAGTACGAAGTAACTCATATTCCCAAGAAAAATTCCTCTGTGTTTTATCTCCTTGTGGGCCTCTCATAATTCTGTTTTTCTATTAGTGGACCTTAATAATTCCAATTTGCCTGTAGAATTTTCTATAGAATTGTTTCTCTATGAAATATTTTATTTCTAAGTCATGTTTCCCTTCAGAGGACTTTATAATGTGGTTGACATCTTAGTAAAACAATTGAAAATGATGATCGATATCTGTGCTTGCTCATCAGAAAGAACACTGACCCTTAGGATTTGGGAATGAAGGAGAGCTAGCTCTAGATCTAGTTCTCCTAGAAGAGCAAAGAATCAAAATGTCAAAAAAAAAGACAAAGGTTTAAGGGCTGGTTTTTGTGGCGCGATATTGCTGGGGAAAATTCTTATTTCTGCGTTTTCTTGCAAAAAGAGACATAAAAATAGTTTTGATTATACTGAAGCTTTCTCTAAAATTTTGTAGGGTTATTTTTGGCTTTCTAAATAAGGAGGTACTTGTACAATAGAAATGGTTTGAATTCTGTTATTTTTGGCCTGTTAAATTTCATAAAGGTGACAGATGAGAAGTAAGTGGTTTAGACCTTAACTCTGATCAAGATATTACTACCTGCAAGAAGACAGGTCTGTGGACGGAGAGTAAAGTGCTCTTATGTTTAATTCAGCATACATGAACTACAGATAGGATAGGCAAAGTTGATGAAATTAAATCCATAATCTCAGATTTCCATTTTGTCCTAAAGTGTCTACTTCTGCCGCAAGCTTGAGATGTGAATTGGTGAGTTTTTCGTTGTACATCTTTTTTATCTGCTTACTCTGCCTCAGAAGAAGATAGTAAGGAACAATGGAATATACAAAACAAGCAAAAACATTCAGGCAGAAAGAAGAAAGAAGCAAAAAGTTGGGTTAATAGCATACAGAAATTGGTAGGTAGAGCACAGATAACTAAATGTCCACAAAAAAATTAAAGGGTCAAATAAAAAATTGCAACTATAGCACCCTATAAATTGCAACAGTAACAATACCGTCGGTCTCCAACTAATTTCCTTTTTTTTTTTTTCTAGAAAGAAAAAAAGGGTTTGTTGAAATTTATTTCTGGCGCCTCCACCAAACGTAAGCCCAGAGTATCCCCTCCAGCTTCCCCCACCCTGGAAGTGGAGCTGGGTAGCGGGGAGATGCCGCTGCAAGGAGCAGTGGGTCCCGAGCTGCCGCTAGGGGGCGCCCACAGCAGGGCCGGCTCCTGCCCCGCCGAAGGGGACAACCCCGCCACGTCACTGGCCAAGTCTCTGATCCTGGATGCAATTCGTCGCAAGACTAGCTCCCTGGACTCCGCTGTTCCCATAGCGCCACCTCCTCGTCAGCCCTGCTCCTCCCTGGGCCCCGTCATGAATGAGTCTAGGCCTGTTGTTTGTGAAAGGTAAGTTAGTTGCTTTTCCAAGAGAAAACTAAGAAATGTATGGCAGGGTTTATGCTGGAATATTTATTCTGACATTTAAGATATTTCTCTACATCCCCCTAAGTTTTTCTTTTTTAACTGAATCTGTAATAATAAACAAGTACTGACTTTCTTTTACCACTTGCTGTAACCTTGTCTAGTCTCTGCTTTTTTTCCCTCTTACATGGGTTAGGCCTCCAGCCTTCTTTTCATGTGCTTTCTCCAGACAACCACTGCAGAATAGTATCCGGATGAAATTCGTCAGTCACCGGAAACTCGTTCACATCTACCTCTTCTCCTTGCTTCTCTTCCATCACCAGCAGTCGCTCCCCTGTTTGGTCCTTTGCCTTTTTTACTAGTACCTGCTACTTGTCAAGCTCCCAGAGAATCCTGCACTAAGAGGATTCTCTTTTGATTCTTCCCGAGTCAGAAGAGTGTGGTTCAGTTTCAGAGACCTGTCTCCCCTCCTGACCCAGTGACCTGGTTCAGTTACACTCAGAACAATGAGCCCCAGTTTTAGTGATTCCGGCTTTGAATAACATTACAAATGTCAGCAGTTCTGTTTGACACAGTCGCTGGGGTTCTAGGAGTGCGCTAGGAAAGGAAATGCATTTAATAACACAAATATCTACAGGACTTGATGAATCGAAAATGAAGCACTGTTTGTTCCCCAGGAACACATCTTGAAGTATACCAAAAACAGTGCACTGTTTTCAGATAATGCATAAATGTTTAAACATTTGTTTCGAAAAGTGTCATCTGTTTTATTATTTCTATGAGCTTTATTTCCTCTGAACCTGTATTTCATAAATGAAGCAAATTTCTAATTTGTGGAAGTGTAGCATTAGGTAGCATTTCCTGTGTTACTGGTTTGAAATCTTACTAAAAAGTGTTATACTTTAAAGTAGCTTAAAGTCACCTTAACCCGATATTTCATCAAAATCTCTCAGTCCTTCATTTATATAATTTTTTTGAGCATAGTGTTTTTACCTCAAAATAAACTGGAAAATAATAAACTTCAAGTAACCTGTGTGTATTAAGTACAAAGTACACAATTTATTATACATTTTTTAATGAGGCGAAATAATTTTTGTCCTAAAATTCTTATAAAATCAGTTTTGAAATGAGACATTACCCCAAAAAGCGTGCTTTCCCCACATATAAAATCACTCTCTGTCCCCTCGTCCATTGTGCTCTTTGTAAAGCTTTGAAATTTGGTCTTGAATTCACATAATCCTTTATTCTGAGTGCCAGTCTTTTTCTTGCCATGTTAGCCTGCTTTCCAGGGATAGACCCCTTCTGTCCCTGGAGTTGGTCCAGTGACTTGTTTACTCTCTTTTGGTCACACAGGCTCCTCCTCTCCCCACCCCGAGGCATTGATCTGCAGTTTTTCCTTCGTGCCCTGAATGCTCTCCTCTTTTCCCTGTCATTTGTGGTGTTTGCGTTCCCGTTCTGAGTGCTCATTCACTTTGCCCAGACTCTCCCTAGGCGCTGGCGGGGGCACTGCTGCCTCCCGCCCCATTGTGCATTCTTTTTCAGTTGCCAGATGTCCGCCAGCTCCGCGGCTCCTGCGTCCCAGCCCCTTCCTCTTAGAGAAGCTCATTTCTAACAGCAGGCCCCTGCTGTTCAGTGCGTCTGAAAAGGAGAACAGACAGGTGATGGCGGTTCAGGGAGCACAGAGTGCACATCAAATAAGGAACACGGAGACTTTAATGACGGGACAGATGGACCCGGGCACTCTGGCATTCTCTGGAAGGTTTTTCATATAACCATTTCTGTTTTTACAAGTAGGAAAGAGGTCTTTGGAGAAGATTTGTGCCCAAGTTTATATTTTTATAATCCACATGTTCAATGGAAGATTAAGTATAATAGCCAGCCTGACCAACTTTTCACAGCCCCTTTGCCTTCATACACTGATGGTGATGGTATTCATTTAACAAGGAGTCTTACATCGGCCTGGCTTTAAAAACAATAGGAAAAATTTGTGGAAGCAAGTAGTATAGGAAAACAGCCTTTACGCACTGAGAAGTTTTTTTTTTAATTAATAGAAACATACCAGGTATTTCATTTAGAGATTACCTGTTTTGATATTTCAAAAATTTCAACACAATGAAAAGTACTTAATGCTAAAAAAATGAAGGAATGATTAACTTTCTTATCAGTATGACTTAGAAAGCATCTCAGGTTCTTGAATTCCTTGATTCACAATCTAAATGTCAACAGCTCCTGCCTTGGCGAAGTGTAGAAGCCTGGGGTTCTTTTGGTAGGATTTTTACTGATAGAATTTCCTAGAACTGTTTTTCACTGTATAGTGTTAGTATAGTATGAGATAGGATTCATCTACAGATTATGAAAGCAAGCATAAATTTTTTCTCAAACCATGACCCTGTTCCATAAATCTGAAGTACAGAATGGGACTAGGGCAGCCAATGCTGCCAGTGGAGAGAAACCAAGACTTAAGCAATCTCACAATAAGGAAGGATGAATGCTGAGGTGTGTTGACAGGTCTTGGTGTCAATTCTTTGAGGAACAAAAAGATTCTTTTATGTTTGTTGAAGACACTGAAGAAAACAAGCAAGAAATAATGCTATATCCTGGAGGTAGAAAATGTATGATTAACAATAGCATTAAGAATAGAACAAATATTTTGGGCTTCATTTTAGAGGGATTGAGAAAAAATAATCAGAAAGTTGCAAACAAAATAGAAATAAAATATTTCAGAAGGGATGGCAAATAAAAGAAAATATGACAGATTTTTTTTTTTTTTTGTCTTCTAAAAAAATACAGATATAGAGCTTAAGGAGACACAGCAAGTCATCTCTATCTGTGTATATTTTTAAGTTTAGGAATTAAATTGATAACCACATACTTCTAAACCCATCTCCTAAATTAGAAAAGAACCTATGATCTTTGATCAGGGATTAAGCTAGAACACTTGGAAACATACGAATTGGATAGAGAGATTCAGAGAAAGGCAGTCGGCTTAACCAGCATGATTGATATTTGAGTCAGTGACAATGTTCCCACTGGGTGTAGCCATGGACATAATTTACTTGGACTTAAAGCAAGCTGCAAAGTGAGTTAGTATGGTTTTGCCAGTGAAATACTTAATTGGATATTAGATTGTTGCAGCAACTGGCAGAAAGCAGTAAATGGTTAGCCACCCAGACCGGAGCGATGGGCAGGGTGCCTCCCAGAGCCACAGGGGTTCCAGTTTGGGCAGTACCAGGTGAGATTAGAAATGAAAATGTATGAACTGCAGAGAATGCAAAAGAGGCCAGAAAATAAAGGAAATAGAAAAAAGTGCAAGTGCCCATTTAGATGGAAGCCAGACACCATAGGCCAAACCAGGAAGACTGACATTAGGGTGTCATGGAACTTCTTTCTGTAGCAAACCTCTGTTTCTCTAATTACACCCTGGTAGATAACACCAAAAACTGAGTTAGGGTCCAGCAGCCACCAAGAGGCAGAGGCCCATTCAAGGCCAAGTCTGTGAGCCACACTGTAACCCCCACCCCCACCCCCCACTTCCTCACGGGTGCTCTGTGCAAAGGGACCAAGAGAGGCTTTCCAACAGCCGGGTTGCTGCTCAGCTTTGGATGTTTTCTTTTTTTGTTTTCCTCTAATCTTTCCATTATTTTTATTCACTCACTGATTCATTCACTTATTTTTAAAATTGTAGTAAAATATATATCACATTTTTTCTAGTGTAAATTCAGTGCCTTTAAGGACATTCACATTGTTGTATAACGATGCGTGTTGTTGTATGAGTTATGTTGTATAACTGTCACCATTGCCCGTTCCTAAAATGTTTCCATCACCTCAAACTGAAACTGCATCCGGCAAACAGGAACTCCCCATTCCTCCCTCCCCACCCCCATCTCCCACCCCTGACCCCGCACAACCACCGTTCTCTTTTCTGCCTCTATGAGTCTGACCACTCTGTGAACACGTGAAATTGTGTAATTTTATCCTTTTGTGTATGGCCTTATTTCACTTAGTATAATGTTTTCAGGGTTCATGTAATTTTTGTCAGAATTTTATTCTTTTTAAGCCTTGTACGTTTTTTAAAATAGTTTTACTACACAACTAGGCCTTTTCTTCTTTGTCATTCAGTATGCTTGTTTAGGGTCATCGTGTGTGCTATACTAAATGGTGTGAGGCTTGTACTTGAATTACCATCATCTCACCCCTCAAGCAGCCGACAGTCTAGTAGAATAAGTGAGACAGGGATGCAGATGGCAATAATGCAGTGTAGATTAGGCTGAGTGCCATAAAAATATGCATGAGGCCTCTGGGATCTTGTCAAGCATGAAATGACTTCCAGTCATTGAGGCCGCAGATTTCACAGGGAAAATAGGAGCAAGGCTTTGCGAGGCATCGATTGGGCACCACTGGGCAGACAGGTCGTTAGGGGGAGTTCCTGGTGGAAGGAAGCACAGGAACCAAGGTGTAGAGTGGGGAAAGTTAGGGGACACATTCAGGTGTGGAGAATTTGGTGTATTCATGGAGACAATAGTAACTATAGCTGTAAGGCCAGGCTAAGACCAAATCATTGAGGGCTTTCTATACCCTGCTGAGAGTTAAGCTTAACTCGCAGACATTGATAAGCTGTTAACAGTTTTATAGCTAGCTATAACTACTGTTACCAGTTAAGAAAATTAATTAATATGTCAGTGTAGAATGGAATGGAGACAGGAAGAGATTTGAGGCAGGGGGGTTATTTAAACAGGTAGATTATTTTAGTAGGTAGAAGATAATGAGTTGTCCACCAATAATGGTGGCAATGACAAGGAAGAGGAATGGGTGGGGTGCAGATTTTGTGGGTGGGTCAGCAGGTCCCTTGAAGGTCATGGGCGAGTGATCATTGGAGGTCATTGACTCCTGAGGCTCAGAACTTCCCAAAAGCCCTATTCAAATAAAGACAAGCATAATTTGAGTGAGGCAGAGAGTGGAGCAGCAGATGTGAAGGGCCTCATTAACAGCTGCATCTTACATCTGCTTGTTGGTCTGGAAACATTCTACTTGGCAGAGCCTTTCCATGCCTGAGATAGTTGGCCAGTTGTGCCTAGTATTTGGCCTTAAGAGCCTATATTAGAAATCTGTATGCAAACTGCCTCATAGGTTTTAGGCCAGGATCGAAGCTGGGAGATTTCTGAATAGAATCTGTTACTGCTGCACCTGGTAGTCTTCGTACAATCAAGACTGTGTCACAGTTTCCATTATGCACATGATTTCTCATTCCACCCCCCAGAGATTTATAACTTAGCAATAAAAATGTGCTCCCACTGGAAACTTAGCAGGAAGATTATGTTCTTAGCCCAGCAGCAGTTCTAGTTCAAAAAATTTTTTTGACAAAATTGGTTTAGTGCATTTTATAAAATGCAAATATTAATCTAATTTACTTCAAGTTTTTCAAGAATTATTTTTGTTCCATTTTACCGTGAAGGCAACTCACAGAGAACTGGTAGGAACACATTTCATCAGAGATCTACTCTGAATGTGATCTGAGTCACTCGCACACTTTTTTTCAGAATTATAGAGCTTTGCTCAAATTTTAACTTTCCCCAAATGGCAACTTTCACATTGCTTTTTACATGGATTTTTAGCATGTTGGCAAGACTTGGAAAATCTCGTCTGGATCCCTTCTTTCAGATAAGTCCAAGATGAAATTATTTGTCTCACTTTTAGAGGTGTCAGAGAAGGGATTCCAAAACCTTAACTATGCCATCCTAAAGCTTGTCAAGTCTCATCAGGCGGTTTTTCTTTAGGTTGTAACCTGAGCCTGTTTCCTGGGTAGTGGTGGCCAGCTGCTGACCGGCCCATTCTTCACCTCTGTGAAGCATCAGGCCCCTCCCTGCCTGCTTTTGCCTAAGCCATATAATCATCGTGAGAGCTAGCATTTTGGGGAAGGAGATAGTTTAACCATTTGACAGACACCTTATTAAGAGCATCACACTTGTAATCTCACTACATTACATGATAATACCTGTTTAACTCAGTATAATCCTACTGTACAGATGAGGAAACTGAGAGGGAGAAAGCTGAGACCATTGGCCCAAAGTTAATTTGCTCCAAATGACCTTTAATGGCTGTGTCAACCCCCAGGCCAGACCTTCCGGCACAATGCCGAGCCTCCTCCCTCATTCCATGCTTGATTGAACTCTGAGCCTTATTGTCTATAAATACTCATGTTTGAATTAACTAAACCTTCCTTAGAAATGATAAGCCTGCCTCCATGTTGTGCTTTCAATTCAGATCTTAGAGAATAATTTGGTCTATGCACCCAGAATACCTTGGAATTGTTCGAGAAACCACATGACCTTTGCACAGATGCCCTGTTAGTAGAGTAAGAGCCTGAGACTCTTGCTATGGTTCTTCCTAGTAAGAGTGGATGCTGGTTTTTATGGGATGAAGATTGGTGACGAGCAGTCCTCCGAAAGGACTAGGCTCTAAGCTGGGTTTCATGAGTTATGGAGCAGTTCTACTGAATTTATTCTATCATTTTTTTAAGCCATAACAGTTTTTACTTAGTAGTCAAGAGTGGACCCTGTAAGGCTATAAACTCACTTTCTGACTTTGAGAACGAAGTGAAAGCAGAAACTCAAAATCACCTTTATTACTGAATACTATATAGCATCAAAGAAAGATGTATATTCTCATTTTTTATAGTGTAACAAATTACCTCCAAAATTTAGTGACTTAAAACAGTAAACATTTGTTACATCATAGCTTCTGTGTGTTGGGAAGTTGGGAGCAGCTTATCTGGGTAGTTCTGGCTTAGGATGTTTCTTGAGATCGCAGTCCACATGTCAGTCTGAATTGCAGTCATCTGAAAACTAGACTGGGCTGGGAGACTCCCTTCAAAGGTGACTCACTCACATCACAACTCTCTAGTTAGCTTTGGCTTTTGAAAAGAAACCTCAGTTACCCACCGCGTGGTCATCTCTATGGGAAAGTTGAATTTCCTCTCAACGTGGCAGCTGATTTTTCCCAGAGTGCATGATCCAAGAGAAAGTAAAATAGAAGCCACATGACTTAGCCTTAAAAATCACACACTGTCCTTTTCATGGTATATTATTGGTCAGTTCATCCCTATGCATTATGGGAGGAGACTGCACAAGAATGTGACTACTAGGAGGCAGGCTCACCAGGGGCCGTCCGGAGGTTGGTTACCATACACCGCCTTTTTTCCCCTTTGGTTGGGAAAAGCAAGAGAGGAGTAAAGGAGGGCAATAATGCTGGGAAAATAGAGAGGAATAAAGGATATGGAGCATAAATCAAGTCACCTCCGTCTGGCTTCCATGGCTGCTAACTATAGTTTTGCAGAAGGAGACTAAGAAGCATGGAATCAGGGGATAGATAATATTAAACCAACAAGGCTTCTGGAGTTTTGGGGTGGTAATTACAACTTTTCTGCCCAATTGTCTGAGTTGAGAACCAATGGAGAAACAGACACAGTTATCACACTAATGGAGGTCAGAATGCTGACCTCATTGCTGGCGTGGGATTGTGTTTCTGGGTACAACCCTCCCCTCCTTGTCTAGACCTTAGGACGAACTGCCTGAGGAAGAATTGGGGTGGGTAAGGCGGGTGAATTTCCTTAGGTTCACTGCTGTATCCAGTGTCAAGCCCCAGTGGAAGGGACAGAGAGACGGACTTCCAGACGCACTTGCAGGAGGCAGGCCTGACCCCTGAGCACTCCGTGCTCCCGGCAGGGGCACAGAGGCAGAGCAGAGGCCACTTGGCCTGGAGGCAGGCAGTTCAGAGACAAGTGAACCTACCTGTTCAGCTATTTCTCTCAGTCTCACGAAATAAATCTGCTCCTTTCTTCTTGGAGAAGAGGGGCAGGCCGTTTCCTCCTGGGAAATGGAATAAAACTTTTCTTCTGTAAGTCCAAGATGCAGACCCTGGGAGTGGACAGTGTTGGCTCTCTCTGTATAGAGCATTCAAATAAACCAGTCTGGGTCACCAACAGCAGACTGTTCCACAGATCCAAACTCTGTTAACACCAAGTTTCTACTAAACAGAGAATAATTGTGTTTTGAGTTTTTTTACAAACATTTTGAACAAATCATGCTACTTCCTATTCTGTTTATGTTTAAGGCTGTACAGACTAATAGTATGCCATTTTTCCCCACTATTTTGAGTGGTCTTAACTAAAATCTCTCTCTCTCGTAGGCACAGGGTGGTGGTTTCCTATCCTCCTCAGAGTGAGGCCGAACTTGAACTTAAGGAAGGGGATATTGTGTTTGTTCATAAAAAACGAGAGGATGGCTGGTTCAAAGGCACATTACAACGTAATGGGAAAACTGGCCTTTTCCCAGGAAGCTTTGTGGAAAACATCTGAGAAGACTAACGCTGAGAAGGCCTAAAATCATATCACACAGCAAAATAGCACAACACAATGTAATGGAAAGAGCACATTAGTGGACTTCCAGATGGTCAAGAGACGAGCAAAAGATTGGCATGTGACCCCAGTGCCCCCCAGCACATTTAGACCAGCAAACAACGTGACAAAGGCGTTTGTGTGGGTTTTGTCACTCTGGATTCTGATGTATAAGGTGTGCCTTGTACTGTCTGATTTACTATACAGAGAAACCTTTTTTTTTTTTTTTTTTAAAAAAAAAGATATATAGCTACAATGGACAATTGTTTACAAGGCTTAACTAATTTATTTGCTTTTTTAAACTTGAATTTTTCTTGTAATAGATAAATTCTCTGGATTATGATTTTAAGAAATTATTAATTTATGAAATGATAGCTAAGGAGAAGCTGGATTATCTCCTGTTAAGAGCAAGAGATTCTTTTTGACATAGAATGAACCTCCTCTTCTCCCCATGCCGATGTTATTATTATTTTTTTTTTAAGACAAATGCCAGTTCTCTGATTTGATTTTCCTCTTTGGGAAATCAAAACATAAGACTGAATCAATATCAATAAGGGCCTGGGGTAGGGAAACAGAAACTTGAGAGAAGAGGTTAAGGATTGCCTGTCTTTCTGGTTTGGTCAGGAATCATCCTTAAGACCTAGTCCTCTATTTAATTTTGTGGGTTTTTAATTTTCCTAGAATGAAATCAATGAAGCGATAAGGAAGAGTAAAGCACAACCCCTGAACAAAAATATATTCAGAGAGATATTTAGTTTTATAAGAGAAGCAGCTCAATTCATTGATTGGAAATTGGAAAAATTGAAGTTGTACTCCTGTCTGAGAATGGCTATGAACTGTAATTGCCCATTTTACCCCAACTGATCTGCATGCCCAGGACACAGTAAAGCGTTTGTGAGATAGTGGTGGTAAGTGATGCACTCGTGCTAAAGTCAAAGGCTATATAAGAAACACTGTGAAAAGTTTACATTCATTCATTGTGAGTCTTTCCCACCGTCTTGCATGTGTCACTGGATTCCCACAGTAATCTGGGCTCTGCATGGTGTGTATATTTCATTGCAATTTCCTGTCGAGGTGAGTTTGCGCTCAGAATTGACCAATGCAGGAGCTGTAAGATAAACAGTACTCTTTCTCCATCCCCAAAGCCACTACTGACCAAGGTCTCTGAGCGCACTCACTCCCTTCCTGGCCAAGGCATCCATCAGCCATGACACAAGCCATTAGTGAAAATGCTCCTTTATGTCCTCCCAGCTGATGGATGTGAAGGGAGAGCCGGGAGGCTGCTCCTGTGACTGTTCTCTGGCAGCTCTGGGAGGCTTGGCACAAGCGAGAGTGCCCACACCTTACAATTGTGGCAGGACCCAGCTGAGCCCGTCTTTTTATATCCATTCTTTGATGTCATTGGCCTCTTCTACCCATTTCACTCCCGTGCCACGCAGTCGTGGGTCTGGGGAATCCTGAAAACGAGGGAAGACAGCCTGGCAGTGAATGAAATCATCGCCGCAGTTCTCTCATGGACGAATAAACAAATACAAAAACCCTTTTCATATTTTACTTTTAAGAATTACAACTGGGAAACAGAAACATGAACTGAAAAGTCTTGTAAAAGCAGGAGGTTTCATGGTCTTAAAAAGATATATGTGATTGAAATGAAATCATTCCTAAATGAACCATTTTTTTTATAAGACACTGTACATTATGTTCCTGTGTGTGGAATTTTTTTAAAAATACTTTACTTGGATATTCATGTAATATATAAAGTTTTGGTGAAATGAACTTTAGTTAGTAAAAAAAAGCTGACATCAGCTTTCATCTGTGTAAGTTGACACCAATGTGTCATAATCTTTATTTTGGGAAATTAGTGTATTTTATAAAAATTTTAAAAAGTAAAAAGACTACTACAGGTTAAGATAATTTTTTACTTGTCTTTTCTCCATATTTTAAGCTATGTGATTGAAGTACCTCTGTTAATAGTTTCCTGGTATGGTTGGTTAAAATTTCACCTGTTAATAGATCACTTAGATAATATAATGTATGGGTTTTTCTATTGGTTTTTTGGAGACAGTAGGTGGAGATTTTGTAACGAGGGCTTGTTACATGACAATAGGGTAATGATAAAATTGCAATTTATCATTATTCATGTTAATAATTTGAAGACTGGAGAAAAGGTTCAAGATTAAAATTTGATGTTCATCCTTTATATACCCCTTGTGTCAATCCTTAAAATTGTTTTCCCTCTTTTTTTAACCTGGGACACGTTTTACTTATTTTCTACTTCATAAAAATTCTGTGCATGATATCTCAAACAGAGGTGTCCTCAAATAATCAATTTGGTGGTTGTGGTACAGTTTATCTCCAACTAGCAAACCTTGTTTTGGTCAGTTCCCCCAAGAAGTTAGCCTTCTTAAAGTGGTGTGCGAAGTTTCACCAGGGGTTATGTGACACTTCTGCTCCCCTCTCCCTCTTTCTGGTGGCTAAAACAGTCTGGTGACTGCTGGAAGTTTTGTCTTAGCCGTAGAAGGCATACCGGACCTACAAGCAACTTGTCTCATCAAGGCTTGAAACCAATCTTTAGACTTGCTGTGATTTTAATCTTCCATGGAATACCAACAAGTTGTAAGCTTAAAAGAACCACGTATGTCGTTTTAAAAAATATTTTCCTGCTTTAATGTTAGTTACTCTCAAATTATCAGAATGAATAACCAGGAATTCTACATTGTGTCATAGTTTTGCCAAAAAAAAAAAAAACCTCTTTTAGTAGCCATCTGGACAAGTCAGTTATTACCTAGTTTCTTCCTGTTGCTGGTCTGTGCACCTCCCTGAGTGAAGGTGACGCACGCAAAGGAGACAATGCCACCGTTTTGAAAAGTGCTATTTTAATATATGGTACTATTTCCATCTGGTTTCAAATATTGTATCTCTCTGCCTAGGAATATAAGTATCTAATGCCCTTACTGGGTCTAATTGAGTTTAGAAGGAACAAATTAAGGTGAAGTACCCAACTGCTATGCATTTAGTTTTCTATTCATAATGATAAAAAGACAACTTTTTTGCATGCCTCTAAAAGTTCAGGTGAATGTTTCAGTCCAGAACTCTAAATCATTAGAACTGAAGTTTGGAAAATGCTTTTAATAGACTTTAGACTAAGTCGTACAGCTCACCACTGTATATATTCATGTGAAATTTTTAGAAGTATTTTTTTCAAACCAATTAATCTTTTTAGTAAGGTAGCATCCTATTGCATGTCCTCCTTTCCTGGAAAAAAAAGAACTTGTCAAGGTAACAGAGTAAATCAGCCAGTGTCTAGGCCTAGCAAGGGCATACTCCTCACTGGCCCCTGGGAACTCCAAGCGGGAGCAGGGTGTGCCAAGGTACTTTGCTCTGTCCCTGGTAGTAACTGTCAGCAGAAACAGGATGGAGCTGTTGGAGTAGGAACCAGCCGGTATGAACCATGACAGCTTTAAGATACCATCCCTCTGGTTTACACATGAACATTTCTTTTGTGTTTTCTGTTAATAACTTTCTGACTTGGCTATTTCTATTTCAAAAACCACCTTGATCTCGCTCAGAGCAAAGTCCTATTGTATTGCAATGACCCATATTTCCAGGAACCAGGGTGAAGATACCTACAGTTGGCATTAAATCTCTGAGCCATCATCCAATACTGTTATTACTATTAGTGAGTCAGACTACTTTTAGCCTTAGTGCCACGTCCTCTCAATAGAGCTATTGTCAGCCAGAGGGTGAGGGGTAACAAAAAAATAAAAATAAAAATAAGACCTTCATAGAGCTCAAAGTGTGTAAGCAAGTAAGATGTAAAATTCATAGAGCCCTTGCCAGCACTGTGACTAGAGGCATTTTTCTTTCAAAGAATTCAGTTATTTTTGAAGGTGGAGTCTCTGAAAGACCCACTACTAGAGGACATCAGTATGCCACACCCAATTGACCATTAAATTAGAAGACCTAATTGACAGCTTAGTCTAACAGCAGTTGAAAAATTACATTGGATTGATATTTAAACGTTTGGGCATTCTGAATATATATGTGGGAGCACAAGAAATAAACTTCATTAATATCTATTGTCTAGAGCAACACTGTCTAATAGAACCTCTGCTCCAGAAAACGACGGCAATGTTCTGTATTTGTGCTTCCATTATGGGAGTCACATGTGGCTGTTGGACCCTTGAAATGTGGCTGCTGTGACTGCAGAACTGAATTCCTAATTTGATTTAATTTTAATTAATTAAAAATGAACTATAAACAGCTGTGTGCGGGTAATGGCTACCATATTAAACAGTGCAGTTTTAGAGAATAAAAATCTATTTTTAAATGATCACCCAAAAAAGGGATAAGCAAAAAGGTGGCATTGCTATATCGTGTCCAGCCTCTCCTTCGGAGGTACCAACTTATAAGTTAAAGATCGCAGAACTTGATTGTGTTAGAAACCCACCCAAGAGATTTGAAAACATCTTAACTTTGAGCAATGAAGTTATTTCTTTAATTTTGAATAGCTTCTCCCTTCCCTGCCCTCTCAAAAATATATAAAGTAAGAGATTAGATTCAAGAAGAGAATCGGGGGGTCCTGCTGAAGCCTTTTGGTGCAGCTGAGTGGACCAGTGCCTTCTCTGCAAGTGGAGATCCTGTAAATTCCTCAAATGTCAGGTCTTGTCTCTTCTAAGTGTCTTGATTTTAACATTCACCATGGTCTTCACTCCACCAGGGGTCACCAGAATAAACACATGACTCCCAGAGCTGTTAAGATGATGATCAGATGATCCGCCTACTGTGAACTTAATGAACATTTTCTCAGCAGACTGAAGATAGGGTTTATAGTGAGAGAGAAAAAAAATGGAATTCTAGCCCTCTAATTAAACATGAAATGACACTTCTGGAACAAAGACCATGCTTCTTTTCCCCCAACCCCTGAAGCAAGGTCAGTTCAAGTAAAGGCCAGTGCCTTATCTTTCCAATCACTACTAGTTCGTTTCTTTTGCCAGTGGAAATTGAAAGCTTAATGGAATTACCTTTTTCCTTTTTTTAAGCACTCAAGAGTGCTACAAGACATAAAGCAAAAATGTCCTTTTGAGTAAAACCAATTTCCTTATAAATTATATCACAAAAGCACATTCAATACACTCCCTAAAGGCAGAGACAAAGTAAAGACCGACGCTTTGTGGCCAGCCCACTCTTTAATACGAACTAATTCGATCATCGCCTATGGTCTCCATTTGTGATCCCACCCCCCTGCGTCTTTTTCTTTTCGACTAAGATTTAGTAAGAAGTCCTGTTAAGGACTGAGTCCAATTGAGAATCCTGATTTTGGCGTGGGGAGGGAGGATTCTATGGGTAAAAATCCTTTTTGTGTTTTAGGAGAGACCAAGTGGTAGCAGCAAAAATCTTGCGTTTCTTGTGGAAAAAAAAAAAAAAACAAAACAAAAACAAAAAACTGGTGGCGTTAAACCTCTCCATTTCACATGAGAGCACCTTGATTGTTAAAGTCTTTTGTGTACAGTAGATAAAGGTGGACATAGAGACTAATTTAAGAGACGCGGTGCTTCAAAGTGGCTCATATGTTGGCCCCATGATGCTCAAGCAGCCACGCTCACTCAAAGCCTGCGAGGACAGGCTCTAAGGTAAGGAGTGAGGAATCGTTCCTTCATTCCGGTGTGGAAAGGAAGGGCTGGGCTCCCACAGACGTGAGAACATGTGGTGAGCTGCCCGCTCCCTCTTTTCCTCCAGCCACTATGGCCATGGGGCAGTCTCCATATATAGCCCACTCGGCTTGTTCTGGGGTAGCAATTGTGGATTCCTATGATGTGGTGATGGCTGCAGAAATCAAAGCTGGGCTTGAATTTCTACCCTTTAAGTTGAAATATTCTTTCCTGTGATTTATTTACCCACCAAGACAGATGTGCGGGATTGGCATATTATCAGTCAGCCCCTGTAATAAGACTAAAGTGAGTGAAGCTTTCAGGAAGAGGGTATCGCAAAAGAAATGCTTCACAAAAGGAAAGCTGTAATAATCTCTCCACCATCTAACTTCACCCAGTGGCTTAGGCACGAAGACAGCAGACTCACTTATAAAATCGGACTCTTGGCCTTTGATTCTGAACAACTTCTCATGCCGGAGAATGCAGCTTTTCTTACACTGTGTCTCAGATTACTGCTTGCTTAGCTCACTGTCTCTGTCTCCATCTCCACCTGCCCTCCCCTTCTTCGCCACCTCCGTGGCGTCGGTGAGGGCGTTGGGGAAGGGAGCTTGGCGTCTGGTGGAATACCCCTCACACACGTATCCTCATCTAGAAGTGGTCTATCAATGACTCCCTTAAATTGCCATCTGAAGAGCTGTTGGGTTTTTTTGTTGTTGTTTTCATTGCTGTTTATTTTTACCTTTTCTCCTTTTAGTTTTAGTTGTATCAAGTCGTTATCAGGGTACTATGATATAAAAGAGTACAGCTGAATCATAGGGGAAAATGCCTTAAATGATTCCATTTAGATTTGGATTTTTCAGTTGCCTGAAATTAATACATATATGCCCTACTATATTTCAAAACCGATTATATATTTATTGTGTGGGTTCTCACCAACCACTGTGTGTTTAGCTAGCACAGTGATTGGTATTGTGAAAGATACAGAAGAAATGCCTTTTTATCCTGCAAATGTTTGGAATAGCTTACAAAAACATATACAATAAAAATGGTAAAAATAAAAATAAGTAAAATGTGGGATCATGGAAAACAAATAGGATATCAAGAAGAGGGGATAATTAGGAGGAAGAGATAAAAAACATTGTCCTTGTTCTTGAGATTACAGTCTGGTTTGGGAGAAAGTACAAACTGAAAATTGTTAGAAATATTAGAGGACAGTGCATCATCATCATAACTTTGAGGTAGAGATCACAAATACAGTATGAGCTCAGAGGAGAGAGAAAGGCAGGAGTAAGTTTTAGATGAAAAGATAATAGGACCTGGACAATGAAGGGGGAAATTTTTAGTAGGTATCAGAGATCAAAGGACATGCTGGGGGCAGGACAAGAGGTACAATGGCTCAGCAGCAGACAGCAGGCTGGCACATTTGTGGGGAGATAGAAAACCCATGACTTATATAGAAAATGTGTGTTTTGTTTTGTTTTGTTTGTAGTTAGGTTAGGGCCAGATACTAGCAAGTCATGAAAGCCAAGCAGAAGTATTTACCTTGATACTGCTAGAGCTTTCCTAATACAGAAGTGGAGAAGAGAGTAGAGTGCCAGCTGTGTGTCAGATTATACCTGTGGAGAGGAGCAGGTGTATCGGGGGAGTGGGTTGTGTGCAAAGGGAATGACCAGAGAAATGAAACAAACTGAGACATTTTTGAGAAGAAGAAGAAAAAAAAAAAGCCAGTAGGGATTTATGGCTGAATGAATATAGGAAATGTAGGCAGTCCAACAAAAATGACACCTGAGATCTGTATCAAGATGACTGTGACAATGTTGGGGCCTTTGAAAGGATCCAGAGGTTGGATGGGAAGAGAATTTCCATGTAAAAATAAGTTTTATTTTGGAAATGTTGAGTCTGAAATGATGGCAGGACTATAAATGTCTATGGGCAGCTAAAAATATGACATTTAAGTTCAAGTGGGTGACAGAAAAATCAATCAGGTGATTTTGAACTCCCTTCGAGGAAAAGGGTTATGTGGAGACAGACAAGACCAGGACCAAAGACCGGGGTCGGGAAAGGCTCTCAGGCAGAGGACTTCATGAAGCGGAACGCCCACAGCACTTCCTCCTGATAACAGGGCCGGAAGAAGGGTCAGGATGAGTCACACATCCCAGAAGCCAGGAGAGCAGCTCCAGAAGTAGAGGTCGGCAGGATCCAGCACAGCAGAGAGAGGAACTGAGAAGGAAGTTTATATTTCCCAACCTCTTCTCACGTCCCCGACAATCCGACTGAATCCCCGAATGGGATGTTAATTTGACATTCTGAGAGATTCTGCTCAGAATGCTTTGGAACTAAACCAAGAAGTTCCTGGCAGCCATCCTGACCCTTTTCCCTCCTGTGTTTAAAAAAAAAAAAAAAAAGAAGAAGACGAAAAAGAAGGAAAAAGCTACTCCTCTTCTGGAAAAGAATGCAAAGACCTTGTAGACCCAATCAGTGTTGAAATAAAATTTCTATGTTCTCGCTGTATTGTGATTGTGCAATGACATGTAAATCCTGCTGGCAGATCATATGGGGACTGACATATAAAAAGGTTGTCTTTAAAATCATACAAAGATCTCTTTGGACACAGCACAGTATTAGCTATATAAGAATGACAACGTTCTCGTCGCATTGATTTTTTTTTTCCTGTGCAAAATAAGAACAGACCTTTTTAAGAGAACAGCCACATCCCTCTCCCTGTCCCCCTACCCGCCACTGGCCTCCAGTGCCACTCAGACAATTGTGTGCAGAGAACCCACGTCCCTGGAATGAGGAACAAGTTCGGCAAGTGTTTGCTGCCGTGGACACAAGCGTTTCCATTTGCTATGTAGATTCATATCTTGGCCAGTCATTCCCTTTATGTGATTTTCTTTTTCTCTTTTTTTTCCATCTCTAATCATTTTCTCTGCTTCTTATATTACACGCTCACTCTGGGCATGTGGCCACGGAGAGGGAGGAAACACACATTTTTGTTGATTCTGCAGTACTTGCGATGTCTGGTAACTCTGCTGGTGATTTCTCAAGATCAAGAACATGGCGTGACTTTAAAAAATGTTTTCTTCCTGACGGGACAAAATGAGAAGTACCCAGAATTATTTGTGTTTCTCCAGTGCAGAAAGGAAACATCCTGGGAATCAGACAACTCTTTGCCGATTCTCAAAGACAACAAGTCCAGACCATGGATTCCTTTGTCTTGAATTGCCATGTATGTTCCCTTTGCTAACGCTGGGGCCCCAATGCTGTCCCCTCCGGCCTGGCTTAGCACAGGCTGGAGACCTGGGGAGGTGTCATCTGTTGTGACTCAAGATTCTCTCCAGTGACCTGTGTCTGTACCTACTCTCCCCATTTCTTCTGTCCTGGGTTGATAAGTTATTGCACACAACTGTGGCATATAAAGGGCTGCCACGTGTCCCGAATTACCAATCTACAGGGTGCTAGGTCCCATGGAGGGTGGGGCCGTAAAGCGTAGTCTTGTCGCAAATTTAAGCTCTCCCAGGATCAACTCTGCTCCACTGCCTACAGGTAACTGTCAGACGTCTTGTACAGAAAATAGCAGAGAGTACTGTGGTTTATAATAAATATGTATTTGGTCTTCATTGCCATTTCTGACACCGAGGTCCTAAAACCCTTGGAAAGTCCCAATAAGGACAAAGGTGTTTCTTGTTATGCTGAGTGAATCGATGCATTTAAGGAGGGGGCGGCTCTGGTTGCCCATGGAACCTACCTTGTGATTAGAGAGTTGGAGCGCGCAGTCCCGCCCCCTAGCTCCTGGGAGGGGAGAAGCCCTAGGGTTCCTCTCAATCACAGGTGGCCAATGATTTAATCAGCCATGCCTATGTAATGAGGCCACCATGAAAACCCAAAGGGCAGGGCTGGTGGAGCTTCTGGGCTGGCCAGCTCGTGAGGGGAGAGGCCATGGAAACGCAGCCGTCTTTTCTCACGTCTTGCTCCACGAATGTCTTCCACCCGGCTGTTCCTGACTTACACACTGTTGTAAGAAACCAGCCAGCAGGTGAGTAAAATGTCTGTCTGAGCTCTGTGAGCCGCTCTCGCAGATTAATTGAACCCAAGGAGTGTTAACCTCTACTTCGGAAAGCGCTCTCCCGGCTCCCGGGATGTGTGGCTTATCCTGCTCCTTTCTTCGTGCTCTTGTCGGAACCTCCGGTCTGTAGCCCATGGGTCAGGAGCATAGGTAACAACCTGGGCTTGCACTGGTGTCTGAAGGGGGAGAGGACAGTCTAGTAGGACTGAACCCTTAACCTATGGAACCTGACACTGTCTCCTGGTGGATAGTGTCCAAACTGAGTTGAATTCTTGGACCCCCTGCTAGTCTCTGAGAATTGTGTGGTGGTGTGTAGGAAGCCAGGCCCCTCTTGCTAACACACTTAGTGTAGAGGCCCAGGAACGTGGTTTAGAGGCCCACCTGGAAAGTCTCTGGTAATTACTCATTAAAAACAAGAGTTAAACATTTTAAGCATTTCTCCTGCTTCTGTTCTTTGAAAGGGGCTAGTTACTCCGATATCTCAGGTTGCTCTCTTCTGTACTGTTCAGTCTTTTCATATGTGTGGTGATTTTTGTCTGTTGTGGTCTTGATTGTCCTTAAGGAAGGGAGTTCTATGTATCTGGTAATGGGAATGAGGTGTGTACTTTTAGAGCGGTGTATATTCTGCTAACCTTTGGGAGATGGGAAATGTTTGTTGTAGTTTTCTTTAACATCTTACAGGTAAGGATGAGAGCAGGTGGTTGGTACCAAAGGCCATATCTTTTGGGCCTAAAGATTTCTTAGAGGACTGACACGACCCATTCCACATCCAGAGAGCAAGTGTGCAAGAGCCCCCTTCTCATGATGGCGGGGAGCCCAGGTGTCAGTCTTCCTGAAATGCTCCAACTTCTTGCTTCGTATCTGTCCATGAGTATCCTGGTAGTTTGGGCCTGGCCCACCTGGGCCTGATCCCGTGTCAATAAGTGATTAGAGTGGAGGGGAGCTGCTGACTGAATAGGGCCTGGTGTTGGCAAGTTATGTCCAGAGCCCAGAGCCAGACAAAGCCCTGAACTCACCTAGTGGCCAAGGATATTCAGGAGAGAGGCAGTATCTCCTGCAGGAAATGATTTCAGAGTGTGTACTCCTTCTCTTCCCATCGTACTGGCCAGGGGCCTTCAGGTTAAAGGTGTTCCACATTACCTTCATCTCAGGGAAGGAGGGTCCCAGCCAAACTAGCCCAGGGACTTTAAGCCCAACCCCTTCCATTCCTCATCAGCTTGTGGGTATAGGGTGGCAGAGGGTACTGGTGAGCACAAGCAGCTCAGGAGTCGGGAGTGGTTGGGTCTCCTCGGTAGAAGGGAGTGGAGTAGGGGTCGACTCTGTCCCTGAATTTTGTGTGTGTGCCCTGCTGCTCCATCTAACCTAGAGCAAAGCCCTTCCTGTAGGAGCTGTGGAAACGGTGACTCCCTGGAACCAGGCTTAGTTATGGGGGACCTCACTCCTTACCAGACCCAAACCCAGAGTGATGCAGCCCTTAGAGACCTATTTTTTCATCATAAGCTCCCTTGCCCAGGGCATAACCATCCCCACCCCACCCCTTGCCCTCCAGGAGATGGGCCACAGCTTTGTGCAGTTGCAGAGAGCACCAGCATTGTCTTCTGCATGACTCCACCTGCAGCAGTGCCGCCAGGAGCCTTGGGTTGGAATGATTCCCAGCTCACCTCTCTGGACCAAGACCACCCACCCTCCTGCTCTTCCGGGGTCTGCTTTCCAAGGGCTGGGGCCAGTTTCCTTTGAAAGCCTCAAAGTGGCTTGTGCGTTTTCTCCTTTCTCCAGACAATGTGGTTTTTGACCCTTTTCTGCTCTCAGGGAGGGTCTTCTCTTTCGCTCTCACTAGCTTGGAAAAATAACTCAAAGCTAATTTCTGGCAAGGCATTTCTTAAAAAGGCATCCTGCCCCCAATGTGTTGTACAGCCATCTGAAGTCATCCAGGTTGGTGACCTTAGTCTAACTACTATACAGACGTCCTCATAGGAACCAGAGTGGGGAGAGACCTGATTTGTTCATCTCCCCATTTGTGCTAAATGTAAGCCTCAGACACTACAGCCAGATGTCCCTTGCATGGGATCCAGCATCTGGTCACTTCTAAGAAGCATTGGTGGTGCCAGCTGGCCCTGTTCCAACTGTCCAGTGGCCTCATGCCAAGCCTCACCCCACTTTGACTCAAACCAGGAAAGTCGGCGGGTTACCACTGGGACTGGCTTTCCTTTTCTCAGACAGGACTTTTCCCACTGATGCAAAGGATCACAGCCTGGCTAATACTTATTTTTCTCTGGTCTTGACCACAGTCCATGCTAAAGAAATCCCTCTAAGCTTTTGGCATGTGGACGGCACTATCCCTTACCTACTAGGAGTCGAATAGATGTTTAATCACATTATTATCGTCAGGTCACTTCAATAAGGATTTAGGAGTAAAGGGGGGGTGGCATTCTGGGCATGATGTGGTGAAAATTCTTTTGGTGTGCATTATGGAGCCCACTTCCACTGCCAGAAGAAACATCTCAGTCCTGCCAAGGTGCCCTGGTCACTTTTCAGTGTCTTAGATTTCTTAAAATAGCCTAATTGCCCACATTTCTGAATCACCACTTCTCCAACAGTGGGCACAGTTTAATGACTTAATTCTCAGAACGCCTTTAGCTGAGGGTAAATAGAAAAATGAAACAATGTTAAAGCAATTGAGTGCTGAATGTATTCGTGTTTTAAAACTAAGAAAACATGAAGTCTATCAGGATGATTTGGTATAACCTCTGAGGAACCAACAAATCACGCTGTCAGCGGGAGGGCAGGAGATGCCGGAGATGTGCTCTGTCTGCTCTGCTCTTTCCCGCCTTCTCCGCTTCTCCATCTCGTTTTTCCTCTTCCTCCCCCAAAACCTCTGCTAATTCTCTCAACTTCCTTTCTTTCTTCCCTCTGAGCACTTTGTTCTTTAGGAATTAAATAAGAGTCTGGCAATTTTGAGTTCAAATTGCTGGTTTGCAGCTTAAACAGTTTTGCAGGAAGTATGAAGGGCATTTTTTTTTAAAAAAAAATCAAGGAATACGAAGTACTTAATCATGACACTCTGGATATAATCATTCTCCTTGAAAACTACCTCTATTTTCTCACCTTTCTTATTCTCATCTTCCTTTCTTGGACATTTTCTCACCTCCAATCCCATTTCTCATGGTCTGCATATTTCATTAACTGAATAGTGTCTATTTGTGGATATATTAATTGAATGTAATATGATTTTAAGATCGATGATTCTAAGAAACAATGTGAAATAATCTTCAATGCTTTTGTTGGTCAAAGATATGTAAGCTATATTCAGACTAAAAGGTGATGCTTAAAGAAGTTAAATAAGACCCAGGTGACATAAACTACCTTTACAAGGTCATTGGTATTTTTCCACAGAATTTAAGTATGCAATGATAGCAGTGAAGTTCAAATAGTCTGAAGGTATGCCTGCGAGTTATAGTTTGTTAGCTTTGTTCCACCAACATAAGGCACTTACTATGCAAAAGAGTGGTACGTTTAGGCTTGAGGGCATGGGGTTCTTTTCAGACATTTGACATTGCCCACTAGGGCTGTTCCTTGCCTTGGTCTTCAGGGATGTAGACAGGCTTTGAGGAAATTTTGTAATGTAAACTGATGGTGTGGTCTTCAAAAATAACAAAGAATTTCTCAACTCTTGCTTTACTCTGCTTTCTTAAAGGGTGTAATTGAGTACCTTTATAAATGGCTAAAGGTTGCCAATCCTTTTTACTCTCGTAGGTTTTTATTGAGCATTCCCCAGGACTCTGCATTTTTGTGCTACACAGGGTGTTTTTTAATCAGTGGTTTGGCTAAAAAGAAAATATGCTTATTTTTTTTGCAGGTGACAAAAAAGTAGAGTGGAATGCTAATACATTCAAGGGAAAAATCAGAATCACAAAGAGCTCCAAAAGTCTGAACCAGTCAGCCCACATCACAGAACCAAGTCTATCAGTAGTAAAAGGCAGGCTCTGTTTTGGGGTTTTAAAAATCTAGCTACTCAAATATGTAGTTGCTGCTGAGAAACAAGCCATAGTTAAATGTGGTTGCCAAGAAAGCTAATTAAACCCTAGGCTGTGTGAAGAGATCCATAGTATTTAGAACAAAGCCCACTAGCTCTGCACTAAAGACACCGCAGCTGAGCTCTGTGCCAGGCTATGGACACCCCAGTTTACTAGGGATCGGACAAGTTGGAGGATGTTTAAAGGGGGGAATTGGGATGGTAAGCGATCTCAGACCCCTGTAGGAAGAATGGTCACAGAAACTGAAGGGGCTTTGCCTGTGAAGAGAGGCCTTGCAGGGAGTAATAAGATAGAGGCATACCTCATTTTATTGCGCTTCACAGATTATAGGTTTTTGTTTGTTTGTTTATTTTTACAAGTTCCTCCACCAGTGTAATGATTAAGACTTGCTTTATTAAGATTGTTGCTTTATTGTGGTGGTTTGGAACTGAACCCACAATATCTCTGAGTTATGTCTATAGTGGTAACCAATTACCGAAAGAACTACACATGAAGAGGAATAAGATTTATCACACAGGGTGTTAAGAGGCAAACCTACGGGCAATAGGTAGTCTTTAATAAAAGGAAGACTTTCTATCTGAGCTATTCAAAGCTGGACAGGCCTGTGCTGAGACCTAGTCAGTAACCTGTCCCGAACAGGTTCAGGTAAGAGGTTGGTGGATAGAATTTGAAGATGCTGTTGAGGGCCCTCAAGCTATGCTTAAATTAAATAAACTTTAACATATTTTTTTAATTTTAATATTTTTATTAAAAATATTTTATTGAAATATAATTGACAATAACAGTAGTTTCAGGTAGGCAACATAATGATTCAATATTTGTATATATTGGGAAATGATCACAATAAGTCTAATTAACATTGGTGACCACATATAGTTAGAAAATTTTTTTTCTTGTGAGGAAAACTTTTAAGATCTACTCTCTTAGCAACTTTCCAATACACAACAGAGTAGTATTAACTGTAGTCACTGTAATGTACATTATATCTCCATGACCTATGTATTTTATAATTAGAAGTTTGTAATTTTTCATCCTTTTCACCCATTTTTCCCACCCCATCCCTACCTCTGGCAACCAGCAGTCTGTTATCTCTGAGTTCAGGTTTGTTTTGTTTAAAAATTAAGATCCCAGATATGTCAGACTATTGTTATTGTCTTTGGCTTATTCACTTAACATAATGCTCTCAGGGTCCATCCATGTTGTCAAAAATGGCAGAATTTCTTTTTTGGTGCCTGAATTATATTCCATTGTATATACATGTCACATCTTTATCCATTCATCTATCAGTGGACACTTCGGTTGTTTCCAAGTCTTGGATATTATAAATAATGCAACAATGAACAGGAGGTGAATCTATTCTTTTGAGTTAATGTTTTTGTTTTCTTCTGATACCCAAAAGTGGAATGCTGGATTCTATGGTAGTTCAATTTTTAATATCTCGAGGAACCTCTGTACCAGTTTTGATAGCTGCTGTGCCATTTATATTCCTACCAACAGTGCACACGCATTCCACATCCTCACCAACACTTATTTCCAATCTTTTTGATTAACAACCGTTGGAACAGGTTTGAGGCGACATCTCATTGTGGTTTTAATTTGCCTTTCATTGATGGTTAATGATGTTGAGCACCTTTTCATGTACCTATTGCCCATCTGTATGTCTTCTTGGAAAAATGTCTATTTAGATCTGTCCATTTTTTATTGGATTATTTGATTTTTTTTTTCTATTGAGTTGTATGAGTTCTTTATATATTTTGGATATAGCCCCTTATCAGATATATGATTTGCAAATATTTTCTCCCACTGAGTAGTGCCTTTTCATTTTTTTGATGGTTTCCTTTGTTGTTTAGAAGCTTTTTAGATTGATAGTCCTGCTTGTTTTTTGTTTTTTTTTTGCTTAGAACTTTCAACTTTAAGATTCTATTTTTTATGAAACTATAAGGTTTTACAAAGGTAGTATAAATATCTTTAACATACATGTTAAATACATGTTAAAATCTTCTAATAAACAATTAAAAAGATTGTTTAATATTAAAAAATACATAAAAATATTTTGTGGATATCCCAAAGCCTATAAAGATTGCTTATCCCCATACATGGGATGCTCCAAAGGCAGAGTAGAAAGAATGCCAAGTGAGGCTCACCGATGGCCAAGGCAAGGATCTTCCTGAACTTGTTTGATTTGGGCTCTGTGAGTATGGGCCACAGTAACAAAGAATAGCCAAGAATTTAGTTCCTCTCAAGGAAGGACTCAGAACAGAGCCAAGGCTGCAGTCCTGGAGAGCTCCATGATTTCTGGACACCCACACAAGCCAACATGCTTTTCCCCGAGGACAACCAAAGCAAACAACCAGTAATCTCTAAATCAATCTCCACTGAATACTCGGGCTACACTCAATTTATCATGTAAGGAAATTTAAAGAACATCCTCATTTTACCTGCATGCTTTGTAATACTTTAGTTCATTTACTCGTGAATTATTACAGTCACATAAACCTGTGAGCTGCAGCCTTTTTGTACAAAGGGAAGAAGTGATAAATGACATTACTCCAGAGAAAGCGAATAAGGGCATTTAGCTCCAGAGTACTTGGAGAACCACAGTCTGAGCCTCTCGTCTACATACCAGGAAAAGAATAATTCAGAGGCCTAACAAAGTGAAGTTAGTGGTCATACAGGTTGAAAACCTGGCAGACTGCACCCAGTTAGACAGAGCTGGTGTCTGTCCGTCCATAAGGCTGTCCTAATTATCGTGGATGGCATTTCAAGAGGACAGTTATAGCAAATATTTACATTGCAATTTTCTGCTTCCAAGATATCAGTCAGATTAAAATGGAAAGAAATGACACCATGCTATGTATTATATTGTCTTAGGTTAGGACAGCATGGTAGTCATGATTATTAGGATGACATTGGGACCATCAATTTTCATATCAGTATTCAATATTCATGTCACCTATATAAGAAACCAAATGTTCCTCTCTCCTGAATACTTTCCCAATTTGGATTTTGGGAAGTCCAGAGTCCTGTTTTGATAGTAGTAGATTTCTGAAGTTGAAGTATTCCTGTATGTCTGGTGTAGGTCCTACTAACCACAGTCCCCAAAATGCAGACAAATTCTCAGCATACAAAGCTGCCTTTGTGATTGGAAGTTTTGGGAGGGCAGGGCTTTCAGATGTGTACAATGGGTTTCACATTTATAATGACGTCTCAGATAGGCAAAAGTAGAACTTTGTTTCTCTGTAATTGCACTCATTTATGAGGTAGTGGAAAACTCAATCTTGGCACTTTAGGACAATTGACTGCCTCCTGGCTTAAAAGCCTCTTTGGGGTAATTCCTGAGTCGAGTCAGAATTTTAGCTCCACCAGGACTTTTCTCTCATGTTTTCCTCCTTACTGAGTCCTGGGTATGAGTCCCATGCTTTCAGTTCTCTGGCCCAAATTGGCCTCCTTGGTCTTGTCGCTTGGTCATGGGTGCTGGGCTTGGTCCCTATTGCCTTCACCACTGACCCACCTTGTCATGTCATGTGATGGGGGTGCTGCTGGATGCTGACCAGGCCCCATCTCCATAGCAGGTGGTGCCGCTCTCACCAGCTCTCAGTGTCCTCGCCGCCCCCCCCCCCCCCGCCCCACAGAGCTGTGGCTCTTTTCCCCACACAGAAAGGAATTAGGGAGACTCAGGGCAGACAGTCGTTGAAGCCCTCTGTCAACCTAGGTCTGCTCTGCTGACCCACCTCTACTTATCTTCTCTCCCCATGTTCTTGTAGGGCAGGTGGTAGGAGTTTTAGAGGGAAACAAGGCCTGGGTCCCTTCTGCCCTCAGTCCCCTGCCCTCCACCTCCAGCCAGCAGAATTTCAGCTCAGGAGGCAGGGCACAGCCCCACAGTCACACACACAGCGTGCACTCCTGTGCAACCCTTTCTCTTCTCTCCCTGCCTGTCTAGGCTCCACCCCCAGCCCTGTGTCCTGAGTCAGGAAATATTTTTATTGCTTTCATTCGTGATGGAGAAATGATCTTATGCTATGACTTGTATTCCTTAGAGGTTAGCACCCATACATTTTATGCTCTGGTCCTCCAAACTTTTACTGTCATCTTAAAGCTAAGCCCTTTTGGAGTTCAGAATAAAACCACCTCTCTTCACACACACACACACACATGACCAGCTCTTTCAAGTCTCGTCCACTTTGGATGTTGTGAATTATAAATCCATCCAGCACTTCCGCTTGACTGCTCTCATGTGGCTATTTCCACTTTCTTTAGTAACGAAAGACATTGAACCAATGGGTGGAGAGCCAATAACTTTGGGAAGGAAAAGAACCTCAATTTAAAAGTTGAAAATATATTATTATTTCTTTAAACCCATATGCCTCTACTTTAGGTAAATGAAGATCAAAATATGTGAATAAAACTCAAGGTGACATCAATCTAGTTTTTCGCAGTCCTGGTGTAGCTTGAGTAAGGAGAAGCAGGTATCACTAGTAATAGCTCAAAGTAACTCACCAAGTTTGTTAATATTTCTGTTTTTAATCTGTCCCCCAAAGAAAATCATACTACCTTCATCAAAATCTAGTGGACGCTTATACCATCTACCTTCTTGTTTTCGTCGGCAAAGAACTTATCAATTTTAAAATGATTGCACTGGTCATGATTTGTTCTGTATTGTCATAAGACTTTAAGTTTTAAAGGGAAACTAGGTTTTCAAGTCTACCTTGGACCAGTTATATGTTGTCTCTGATGTATTTTTTTTGTAAATTTCTGTTGCGGAAATGATGGTGCGGTTCAAGGTCCAACGCCAGTGATCACTGGAATAGCTGTCATGCCCCCTCCAGACCTTCTGTGAAAGCGTCGCTTCTAGTACAGGCATCACCAGGGGTCCCCTCACTTCTGGATACCACCTCCTGCCAAGCCCAGTCCATGCCCAGTCTCCTGGATCTTGCAGGTGTTGGTGGGCATCTCAGCAGAGTTGACGAGGTTTTGATGGATGATCCCGATGGTAGGTAGAGACAGTGGTCCAGAGGAGGCAGCTCCAGGGAACCTAGAGAAATATGTGAGCTTGATGCGATTGAGGGTTGGCTTATTGGTGAAACAAACAAACAAACAAACAAAAACAAAGGAAATACTTTTTAATGAGAAAGAGGAAACCGCATTTAGTTTGGCGAACATTTCAACATTTTGCCCAGCACTCCTCTTACCCTCTCTAGGGGACAGAGGCAGATCTTGGATTTATGAAGTCTGAAGTTTACATAATCTGGGATGGGTGTTTGTGGGGGGGGGGGCTTGCTAAAAAAATATATAAAATGTATACAAAATTTGTTATGACATAATGAGAAAAGAAATCACAACAAATTGCATATTTTAAAAAGCTAACAAATAATACAAAATCACTTAAGTCCAGAAAAAGAATAAAACATTTTTACTAATTAACTGCATGCTATACTTTTGTACTACTTTTCCTTCTTATAGTCTGTGGCTGTATATTTTTCAGTTTCCCTTTTTTACAAAACAAACAAAAAAATTATAATTTCATTTTCTCCAAAGTAGAATCCATCTTTCCTCTGGCATAGTTGATTGAAAGTTGTTCATGGATAGTATGAACAGATCATTACTGGTAATGTCATTTAAAATTTTAGGGTTGTTGTTGAATTTGGGATAACCTTTATTGAGTTCTCTTTATATGTGAGCTATAAAATCTGGAAGAATTTTTCCCCAGACTGACTTCTGGCTCCAAGTGTTTCAAACTATGGTTTAAGCTCGTGACCCACTCGCTCGTGGGCGCCAGAAGCCACAGTGTGATCTATACCGTGATGCAGGTTCTGGCCCTGCACGCTCGTCGTGGTGCAGGGCGAGCTGGCACACCGGGTGGTAGTTTTCCTGGAATCCATTCCTGAGTCGGATGCCTAGCAGGAACTCTAACTGTACACAGACGTGTCTGTGAACCAGATGAATATATTCTTCTAAGTCTAAATGTGTCCTTAATTCAACTTAGCAGGATCCCCAAAATGCTCGTGACCACTTCTGTGCCATCTAACGCGAGGGGAGGCACAGGGTGGAATGTGAATAGTCTTAAACCTCCGAAGTTAAAATATCTTACCTTTTGCATATTTTGTTAAAAAGCGGACATTGCTAGGGTCCCCCCAGGACCTTGGAAGGGGCCTGTGCAGATGAGGGATTCTGAAGCTTCCATTCCATTGGCTTCGTAGTGTAGCCGTATCTGATGGAGTGGAGGGCACTGAGCAAGGACAGAAATCAGATTCTTTCTGAGACGACCAGCATGGAAGACCACAATACATAGCGTCCATTTCAGTGGCTTGCTATGTCCTTTGAAGGAGAGGTGAGTTGTGGGGATCAATAAAGCATGAAGCTGCAACTCAGACGGGAGTTTCTGCAGGCTCTCGAGCCTTCGCTTACCCCAGCGCCCACTAGCACAGTCAAAACCACCCCCTGCCTTGGCACAGCCTCATCATGATGAGTCTTGGGAGAGATTTAAGCAAAGTCTCTGCCATCTTCACTTTTTGGACAGTCAAATGATGTGATGTTTGTTACCACTCCGTTTTCTTTGCTCTGTTGCTACTGCGAATGGCTGGTGATATTGGTCTCGGTGACACATCTGCTAACAAAGGGCGCGTGCTTCGATACGTCAGAAATGCAGAGACTCTGCCATTCTGCTGCGCTGAAGTTTGGTGGGGAGCACATGGAATTAGAGGCCGCAAAGGCAGCATTTAGCTGAGGAATTACAGTTGTTCCCCATTCGGGTGTATTGTCTCATGTCTGGAAAAGTTAATGCGTTTCACGGTTGCTACCAGGGAAGGACACAGACCCTGGGACATCTCGGTTCAACAACGACTGTTTTATGTAACAACCATTCACTTTACGACCACCTGAGGAACCACTAAGGAACATAAGAAGGAGCACACAGAACTGGTTGTGAGGCTTCCCTTTCTCCCTTGGACTCAGATGGGAAAAGATAATCAAGGGCAGAATAACGACAGTCAGTATGGAACAGTGACTATGTGGTTATTAACCAGTGCTTGTCCTAGCACTGCCATGTCTATCTGGTGTGATCAGAACTATTTTCTATACACCCTTCCTATTCAATAGCATCAGAATTTCAGGAGTGATGCTTAAAGTAATTATCTCTCCCCCCTCCCGTTTTCTTTTTCCTCTGAATTGCTGCCAAAGCAACTAGAGTCATATAATTTTAGAGCTGGGAGCTCAGGGGGAGAGGTTTGGATCCTGATGAGCCAAGCATGGGAGAGACTTGAAAAAATTTGAACAACCCTCAGTTGTTGATCCTACACACTTAATATTAGCTGGTGTTGGCAGAGGTTTATATTGGAAAGGCTGCAGCTTTCTGTGCCCCACATAAGCAAGATGAAACTCAGAGAAAGGAGTGTTGGTTTAATTTAGAAAGGTTCTGGTTTTTATTTGATGCTAAACAAATCATGCCGTTTACAAGTCCTGTGACACTCAAAGATCTAACCAGTATTTTTTAATACGCTATATAGGTTCTATGAAAGACAGATGCTAGGATGGGAGCTTTGAAAATGTAAAACAGCTGTAAATAATAACTCGTGGACATTTCACCTGTGGTTGCTTCTTTTCTTTATATTCTTTTGTTCTAATATTAATTTCGATCTGGCATCCTCTTTCTGTTCCTCCCAATGCTTTTTGCCAAAACATATTTTTGGAATAAGAGGCAAATTGGATGGTTAAACTTCATTGCGTTACTCCCTAATCTGTCACCTTTCGCTTTTGAACTCTAGCATTTGTATATGCGGATTTATAAACCTCATCTAGTGTGAGCAAGGAATGCACATGACGATATTAGTTTTCAATCTGAAAGCCCAGGATTTCAAATACTTTGGTGTAGCTAGTAGAACACAGTCTCAGAGGTTTTCCGGGCTTCGCACGCGGGTGCTGCGGGAAGCACGCCCACTCTCCCAGGAAGAGCGCTCGGAGGTGCTCGGGGGAACGCATTTCCTCTTCTGCCAGATGTGTATCCAGGCCTGGCCTGGGCTCTGTTCCCGCACCCTGACATCAAAAACAACAACAGCATTGCTGAGAAGATGACTTTTTTTTTTTTTTTTTTTAATCTCTGCAGTTAGTATAGATGTGAAGCATTGATTTTGCCTTCCAACAGGCTCCAGTCACAACAACGACGAGATTCTTGGCCATTTTGTCTGCTATGCTGGGCACAGACAAACTTGGCTACAGGAAAAAAGAGAAACCATGTTTTCTTACAAGTTGTCCATGAAAAAAAAATAGAGAGAAAGAGTGGTATATGAGCCATTAGAAGAATAGACATGTGTCGATGACTAGGTTTCTTCAATTGAAAAGAGAGCTCAATGGTATTGACCTTCAAAGCTTAAGACCCCAGGGGGCGTTGTGACTACAGTGGTCCCAGGAAGGGGCGCAGTCAGTATGGCTTTTACAATCTTTAATCAACTCATCTCCCACAGTGAAATTTGGTCCTTGAATGTTTTGCTGGAAAAGAAGCAGACTTTAGGAGGTCTGGTTTCGGGGGTGCTCCAAGAGCTGAATGTTAGATTTTATTTGTTCCAGAAAGTCCTGGCAACTTGGTACAGCAGATTCGATCAGTGCCATACGCGCGACCCGCCTCAGGGATGGTGCCGTGCGTGTGACGAGGACTGCAAAGCAGCATGTGTTATTGGGGGAAATGACAGGCACAGGAAGGAGATGCCGGGAACATTGAAACTGTTCCTAATGGTGCAGCAAGAAAGAGGGGGCTACTGCGTGGCGGAAAGGCACGTTGGCTGGGAGGCGGGAGGGATCAGCTGCCAGCAGGAAGCGCGCAGACGTGTTGTGTGAGCTGACAGAAGAGGCAGCAATCTGGAGGAGCCTCAGATCACAGAGCCTGAGAGAGAGGGATTTCATTTCCCCCACCAGGGAGCTGGCCGGGGGGGCCCAAAGGAACCTTTCATGAGAACTACGGACAGGGCTCCTCTGTTTCAGAGGGACAAGCAATGAACTAGATGCTCACTGTTTTCAAAGGCCTAAAAGTCAGAGGCAGGTTTGCTTCAGTTTGCTGAAAGACACTTTCTTGAGAGGATTTCCACTTAGGTTCTATCTGCCCTTTCTCCCCTATCAAGATTTATCCTCCTCATAGAGGTCTAAACCTCACAGCTTTTCCATAGGGACATGTTTTTTTTCCAAGTGGCATTACTGGTGTATTTGGTCTGAAAAGCATCTGATGTACTAGAACATTGCTGTCACCAAACTGAGCCTTCCATGTGTTTGGTGTGACGGATGTTTGTCAGACAGTGCCGTTTCCAAGGTAGGCCTGAATGAAAGAAACAGGTAAAGTTGAAGGAGATGTTTGTCAGCTTTGGGAAATGCTGAATTGTCTAAAGCCTAAGCCTTAGACTGTTGTAAGTCTGCAGAAGGAGACTCTCATTGACTTGTCCAAAGGATGGGAGCAGAAAGCTGGGAACCTTTGGAGAGCTTGGAGGAATTGTCACTGGAGAGCTCTTTTCCCACCTCCCCAGGTCACACAGGCTCACATTGAGCCCTGGAAGGAGAATAATGGTCCCTAAGACTCACAGCATGCTTTGGTCTGTTTGCTCAGAAAGGTACCATGGCATTCATTGAATGACATAGTGGCCCTGTCCTCGGAACTAAGCCTGCACTTAGGGGCACAATGTGGGGTTGGACATAAAGGAAGTTCCTTTGTCGCTGTGCTTGAGTTACAAGTAATTGTCAACACGGGAGTGGTGGATCAGTGACTTTCCAAACTGGTGGCTGAACTCAAGAGGACTATTATAGACATTGTGGGAACCATGGCCTGAGAAAAGAATTACTACCTCCTTCTCTGTCCCATGACCCCTGAGAGTCTGCTCAACATGATGGCCTTTTGTTCTTGGAGAAGACAGGAACTTTGCAAAGTGGGGTCACTCCCTTGCTTCTGTAGGTCATCTTCCCAGACTTGTCTAAGCCTCAGCATTTCAGTCTTCAGCTTTGTTTTGTATATCTTTTTTTCCGAAAGTTTTTTTTTAAATTATGAACTACTGTATTTCAAGCATACAGAAGAGTGTGAAAAATAATATAGTCGATATCCAAATATCTACCATCCAAATTTAACAAATACTTCTTGCCTCATTTGTATCATATTTTTTAAAATTGTAGATAGAATTCAAATCCATGCATATCTATTTTTAGTAGATAGAAAAGCATAAACAAGTTTCATTCCTAGTAAGTTGTTAGTTATATACAGCAGCTTCCTTTGAGTCTTCAAATAATGGAAACTGTGGATTTGTGCACAGCACTGACGATCCAGTGATTTGTCCCAACCAGAAAAATTGCCAAGAATGTTTGTCTGAATGCTAGAACAGGTTTTCTCAGGTTTGTGTATATTTCTTCACTGGTTTTCCAAATGTTCATCCTAACCAAATGCCAAAGACCCTCTAGTTCCAAAAGTTATAGGTGTGAAAAAGTTCACTCTATCTACCCATCTTGCCTCATTGAATAAAAAAGAATTACTAAATATTTTTGGAAAATTAAAAAGCCCTTTAAATAATGTTCAAAACTTTTCAATGTCCACATAAGCAAAACTTTTGGAAAGTTAAGTGTTAATTCACCTACTGTGATAGAGTAATTAAGACTTTATATAGAGACATCTCTCTTGAATTCTAGTCCTAAATTTCCAATTTAATTCATTTCTACCAGAATGCCTTGTGAATGGTTTAAACTTGAAATGCCTTAAGCTAAACGTATTCTCTTTCCATCTGATTATGTCCTCTTTCCAATTTCCTCCCCTGCCCCCACCTCCATTAAAGGTACCACTAGTCTTCCAGCCACACTGATTCAAATTCTTGGAGTCAGTCTCAATTCTCTTGTTCCTTTGTCTTCAACACCTAATGATTCACTAAGTCCTGTTGAATCTTTCCTCAAAATGTCTGTACTCCATTCCAATCTTACTGTTATTTTTCACCTTTATGGTTTGGCTATAGCAGCAGATTCTGCCTTTCCTCTTTCTTTTTTTCAATCTATTATTAATATCAGATTAATCTTCTGAAGGAAGCATCCAGTGCCATTCTGCTCAAAGATTCAGTGTTCCTATAGCTTACCAAAGACCAGTTAGTTTGTTTTTATCTAAAACCTTCAGTATTTTTCATAATTTTTTCTATCCCCCACCCTAAAAATGTATCCCACAGCCCTATCCGACTGAAGGCTCTGCCCCATGCACGCAGTACTACTTGCCCTCTCTAATTCCAAGTCCTGTTCAGTGATTTCCTCTGCCTGAATCTTCCTTCTCCTCCATTAAACTAACCAACCTTCATTGGGCACCTAATATGAATCAGATCATGTGGTAGGTTCAAAGAACAACAACAAATAAGATAGACCCCAACCCTGCCTATACAGACCTTATGACTTAGAAAATAAAAGAATGAATAAGCAACCAGGCTTCCGGGCTGCACAAGAAGTGCCGTGCTGAGGAAAGAAGGGAACCCCAGACCCAGGTGTGGAGATTTGGAGCGGATGCTCCAGAGGGAGGGACACCTAAATGATGATTCATTTTCTGATGGGTAGCAAGTGGAGGAGAGGGAGAAGAGGGAAAGAGTTTTGCACCAGAGGGAATTATCCCTCTCAACTCCTACCCCTCCTTTAATACGCAGCTCAAATGCCTTCTTGACAAGCGTTGTACTTGAGAGCACAGGTTAGAAGTTGCACAGACCCAAATTATAACCCTGACTCTGCTGCATGCTAGTCATAGGGATGACCATGCTTAACTGATAGTTTTACTGAGTCGATCTCTTCATCTGTAAAAATACAAGCTCCTGTATCAAGAGTTTACCTGTTCAGTAAATATTAAGTATAAGAACAAAGTACTCTCCTTGGTGATAAGGATACAACTGTGAACACAGTAGAAGTCCTGACTTTTATGGTACTTATTTTTTATTAGGGAAAAGTAGACCTTAAATATGTAAATTATACAGTATATTAGAGAGTAGGATGTTCTATGGAGAAAATAGACGAGGGAGTGTAGAGGGCTTGCAATTTTATTCATTTGTTCTTTAACTTATTAGAAAAAAAAAAGTATTGTACATGACAGGCACTGTTCTAGGCCCTGGGAATACAGCAGGAAGCAACAAGCATAAATTTTTGCTTTTATGGAGCTTACATTCTGGTGGAAGAAACAAACAAGATTTAAAAAACTGGAAAATATAGAGATGTTATGTAAAGTAGGAAGAATGGACGGGAAAAAGAGGAGAGAGATTCAAATATTAGGTAGGGAGGCCAGCTAAGCCGACTGAAAAAGCGATCGTTAAGGACCTGGAGAACGTGAAGAGCAAAACCGAGGGAACGAATGGAGACGAGAACGCCAAGCGCAGCAAGTCCAGGGGTGCCAAAGTGGGACTGCGCTGGGGTGGGGGGGAGCAGGGAGGGGCAGAGGGGAGATGTGGACAGGTAAGGACGGCGAGGCAGGTCAGGGTCCCGTGCATCGTCGTGAGGACTCTGGCTTTTACTTGGAATGACATGCAAAGCCGATTTAGAGCAGATAAGAGACTTGATCAGGCTTGTATTTGAACAGGATCACTGGCTGCTATGTCAACATAGTCTGAAGGGGACCCAGGGCAGATCTGGAAGGACAGCTGGGGGGAGCTACTGAAATAATTTAGTCAAGGGGTAAAGTCAACTTGGACTAGGGTAGTCGCAGCAGAAGTGGGGAGAAGTGAGAGGGCTCTGGATATATTTTAAGGGAAGGACCAACAGGACTTGTGATGGATCAGGTATGGGGCACAGTAGAAATAATTTGACTCCAGTTTTTTCTTGAGCAACTAGGAGAGTGGAATTTCTCTTTACCGAGGTAGAGAGGACTCTAGGAGGAGCAGGTTGGGGAAAAATAGTAGTTCAGCTTTTGACATATTGATTTTGATTTAGAACGATCCAATGAGGTTTTGCTGAAAAGGAGAAGACACAAACTTGAAGGAGATGAGGCAAAACTTGGGAAGACTAACTGCAAGGATGTATGAGAAAGTACCTAGCACAGTGCAGTGCCAGACAAGCTCAGGACCAGTTAATTTCATTCCATCATTTATAAAGATCTGCTTGTGTTCCAGGGGGAAGCAGCTGACGCTTACTCATCATCACATCCTCATTTTAGTGGGTAGACCTTACCTTGTGCATTGTAGTTGCTAAACGATGTCTTCCGAGTGCATGAGAGAAAGGAAAAGGCTATAATCAGGAAAGGAGACTGTCCCAGCAGCCTTCCCTTCCAAGGACAAGATTCTGTGGGGGTTCTCCAAGTGCGGCTCCACCTGCAGCAGAATCAGCAGGGACTGGGGTCAAATACAAATTCTTGGACTCTTTCCCAGACCTTCTCAATCTGGGAAGGCTGGGATCTCTCTGTTACAGACTCATCAAGTGATTTTTCAGAAACTAAAATTTAGGAACTACCAAACACTGACGATGACCGCTCATTGACACTTTTCCTTGGAAGGAGATATTTTTTCTAGCTGTGATGTGGTGAATTACAGCTGCTCTGCAATTTTATGATAATGTGTACTCATCACCTAATCAAACCGCCCCAGTTGAGTTAGAACCTGGCCAGCTCAGGTCCCCACTCACATTGTCAGGTGATTGCTTCAGCAAGAAAAGCTTTTGCCAAGCATCTCTCAGTTGAACTTTTTGCAGCCTAAGGAGAGAAGTATGAGGGGACACATAATGCCAAATCTCTTATTATTCTAGGAGTTTTCAATGAGTATGACTTCATCACAGGTTCTCAAGGAACAAGGCAGCACACCTACTTCACTGCTGACTGTAATGAAGTAACAAACTCGGTTTCTTCATACTGTCGGTGAGTCTATGCCACAAACAGGAGTAAAAGTCTCATGTTGACTTTCAAAACCATATATTGAAAGGGACAAATTAAAAGATGAACCAAAGATTAAGCCGTTCGGGAAGACAGGAAAAGGAGATGAAAAAGAATTGGATGAAAGAGAAAAAGCTGAAAAACTGGACAAAGAGAACCTGGATGTTGAAAGCACCAAGGGCAAAGCTATACGTGGCCCTAGAGTTCTGACTGCAAACTTACAGGGGAAAATCCTAAGAGCCCTGAAGATGAGAGTGACAGACACTACGGAGAGACAAACGAGATTATAAATGAGATCAAGAGCTTGTGCTTCAGGAAACAGAGGCTGCAGCCGCAAGGACAGGCCAGAGGCAGAAGGAGAGCCAGGAGAAGGAGAAGCTTTGAAAAGAGGAAGAAGAAATGACAGGAGAGAAAGAAGCACTTTGGGATAAAGGAAAGACCGAAAATACAGATCCCGTAGGCAGCTCGGAAAAAACCTGAAAAGGAAGAGGAAGTGGCTGAGATGGCATAAGAAACAAGGATCGCCCAGCAGTGCAGCTTTACCAAGCTCAAAGCTGATATCCGCTGTCCTGATGACAGCACCGACTCTAGAGATTCAGGAACCAGGGGAAAAGCAAGTCTCATAACCTGAGTGCATACCCTCCCCAGGCGCACCAACATTCGTTCCTGTTAAATAGCAACTTTTAGCCTTAGCTTGTATTGCATTGATGCCAAATATCAACATCACTTAAAAAAAAAAGAATAGAAAAAAAAAATTTTTTTAAAGCCCTTTATGGCCCATCTTTCCATGCCACTAAATTGTCAGCTCCATGAGGGCAATTTTCCATTGCTCTCCCCAGTGCCTAGCTGAGTGCCTGGCCCCCAGTAGTCACTCAATATCTGTGGGTGGATGAATAAATCCATTCTGCTCCCAGAAGTGAAAAGCCAAACTTACACACATTTCCATCTGTGGAGGATCACTGTTTTCTGTAGTTTACTTCGTACCTCACCCCACCAGTTAACTACCCCCTATATAAATCGGTGCAGTTTCACTTAAGATCTAACTTCCTGATGACCCCATAAAAAATTGGCAGAAATCCTAGGAAAGGATGATATTGTAATTGGTCTCATGGGGGATCCCTAGAGGGATAAATTTCACATTATTCATGTTTCCAGATGGGCTTTAGTCCCCAGGGCAGTCATTCCAGAACCTTTTCTCAGTCATAAGTTTACTTCAAGAAAGATAAATAGTGATTTAGGGCTTTGTGGCTCCTACCAAGGCTCCCCTGTTTTTGGTGCAGAGTGGGAAGTAGGGCAGAGGAGAAGGCAGCCAGGATGAGGGGCTGGCGTCCACAGGGTGGGCACTGCGTGGGAGATTCTAGTCTGCAGTGTCTCTCTGGAGGATGAGGGCATGGGGGGCAGAGGGAGGGGTTAGAGATAGAATTGTCTGCGTGGCCAGGCAGTTTGGGACACTTACAAGAGCCTTGGGTGCTGGCATGCCAAGTTCGTCATGGGTGCGGGTCCTTCCCACCCTTCCACAGCAATAGTCTTTGAATGCCAAGGCTGCTGTCCAAGTCCACTTAGCTCAGTGCATTAGAGTGCTTTGTAACTAAGGTCTAATTATAGCGTTTCTTGAGCTTTTACTAGGTAACTCCAACAGATATTTATACGTCAGCCTCCTTGCTGGGTGCTATGGATACAGCCATGAAAAAGGAGGTGAGGAACATTTTTATCAGTGAAATCTCTGTTTCATGGCCTCAGATTCTAGCCCTAGTCAGATATTTCTCAAATGTCTGTTTTCAAAGGCATGCATGCAGATGAGGTAGGTCAGAGTAAATTCTTGAAGGATTCTCAGCTATAGGTCAGAGGAACCCCATATTCTAAGGATGTAATGTAATAAACCGAAAATCAGTCACATACTGATTAGGCATTCAACTCCCGTGAGGCTCGCCCAGAATTCCGGGGTAAGCCTGAAAGGACCACGTCTTCATTTATGAAGAAGGGAACCGTAGCTTGCCTGGACCGCTGCACAAAGCCTCCTCAATGGGAGCTCTTGATGCCACTCTTGCTCTGCAGAGTCTCTTTTCTACATTGTAACCAAAGTATTTTATCGTGACTTGGCCGAAAATCCTCCAGTGGCTCTCTGCTGCAATTAGAATAAAATCCCATCTCCTTACCGGCATCTACACAGCCTTAGGATCTGGCTCCTGCTTATATTGCTGATTTCATTAAAAGCTTATTCTGGCCTTAGAATTGACCTGAAATTCTTCCCCACCTTATTTTTGCTTGCCTAGCTCCTCATTCTTCAGGGCTCAGTTCGAATATCTTCTGAGACAAGTTCTTCCTAACCAGCCCTCTTAAATAGCTCCATACCTTTTCCCCACAGTTTCTTTATCCCTTTAGCCTATTTCATATCCTTCGTAGAAGAAACTTCAAGAGGTTCATCTTATTTATCTGAGTACATGTTATTACCCACCTTCCCCGACCAGAATATAAGTTCCTTGAGAGCAAGAGAGCAGATGACGCTCAGTAAACATTTAACTGAATTACGGCCTGTCACATTTCCTAAACCCGGACATTTTCCTGGGACATCCGTGACTGGTTACCAGACTGCCGATGCCCCGGCAGCACTATAGAAATCTTGTTTGAAAACATAGTACGTGACACACAGGCCCAGCACCTGGTATTCACCTAATGCTTAATATTTTTTGTTAAATTGGCTTAAACTAAATTAGCAGCAAACCAATGACTAGAAAAATCACATGTGACCAAAGAATCCCATTAATTCTTCAGTGAGTCAGACAGTGTCCCAGGAAGATGAGTTCATAATGACTGCTCGTTAAAAGCCGACGTCATCTCCCTTCCTTTACTGGAAATGCATGGCTGTGACAGAGCCCAAGGAGCATGATGCTACCCGTTCCCTGCTCCACCAGCCCCCCCACCAAAAAAAAGTCCGTAACTGGGCCAGGGCTGGTTAAAATGTGATGGGAGGGTAATGGCACAGCATTGCTGCACTTGGTGTCATATTGAGACCGATTGTCGGTAGGATGATGCCCTTCTGTGATATGTTCAGTAGTTGAACTTGCCAAATTGACAACCTCTCTGTTTAAAACTGACAAGGAGAAAATTAAGTTTTCCCTTTTGTGTGTGTGTGTGTCACAAATGAATAACCCATTGCTTGGCAGCTAGTTAAAATTTATATTTCCCTTGTCAGATTTTTAGCAAGTGTGAAGATCGGGTTAACTTGTCTCCCCTACCTTTGCCCTCTTTAGTAACCAGTTAGCTATATTTGCATTTCTTTTTATATAAATCTTTTTTCCATCCCTTTGACAGCATAGTATCAGAAATGGCAAATTATCTTCACAGATGTTCCATGTTGGAATGTGTTTGCTCTTATAATAAAAACAGGCATAAAGAGTCACGTTGCATGTACATATTCAATCCTTCTAATGACTTAAGGTCAGAGGTTTTTTTTGTTTTTGTTTTTCCCTTAGTGGAATGACCAACAAAAAAGACTTGTCAACTGCTAGGAATTTAAAAGTTTCTAATCCTGCTGGAAGGGGAAGTTCTAAACATTTGAGAAATAGATTTTCCCATCCATTATAGATTCATTTACAGATCCTAAACCATACATTTATGTCACCAACTTGTGGGGAAAAAAAAGACTCATTTCAACTTTAGCGTGGCTTTCACGTCTGTGAAACACCTGGAGTGGCATCTTCCTGCTCTTTTCTCAGCTCGATAGAATGATCAGATCTCAAAACTGTGGAAAACAGGCAGATTTTGCTCTGACCCTCTCTTCATGTCTCTTCTTGCTGCACAACTTAGCATAGAATTGCAGCTGAGACTCACTCACTGGCAGCTGTAGCCACAGATCTTCTCTCCGCATCTCAGAGAATTAAGAGTCGTCTCAAGTTTTCACAAACAGTGCCTCAGAAACAGGGCTGAGCATCACCCTGTACAAGGAACAAGAACCAGAGAGCAGGATATGAATTTTCTCACCCCAGAGAAACCCAGGAGAGATACTCTCTGAAGGCCTGTAGGAAATTTGTTTCTGACCCAAGGGTCACAGAATAGCTCACTATGAATTTTAATTGATTGGCTGCCAAGTCATTGCCAATTCATCTCTGACTTTGGTAGAAAAAAACTAAGTGTTACAGAAGTGAATTTAGCGGGAAGTTTTATTTTTTGGTTTTTTTTGTTTGTTGTTGGTTGGTTGGTTGGTTTTTACACGAGCATGATTCTACAGCTGCTGAGAGTCTCACAGAGGGGATGGTAAATAAACATATAGAGCAAGGGCGCATTCATTTTCAGAACTTTCTGATAAGGGAGTTCTCCTCCTACTGCCCAAAACAGGCGAAACCAATTTTGTGATGCTATGAGACAAGGCTGAAGGGACAGGGCATAAGACCTGTCACACGGTATATGTCAAGTGAAACCAACACCATCTTTGCTTTGAGAAACAGAACTCCTAGACCTTTCCTTTTCTTGTGTGCTTTAGAGGATTCCTCTCTGTTCCTACCCAGTTCTCTCATTTTTTTCTTCCCTGTTTTTCCCGACTTTTCTCAAAGTCCCATTTTCTCTTTCTCATACTTGATATCTATTACATATATGCATTATAATATTTTAAAAATTCACAGTTGAATTATTAAAAATCCTAATATCTGTTAAAAAAAAAAAAAAAAACCTGAGCAGTCTTCCCAGGAATTTATGCTTCTTTACAGGTAATGTCGATCTGTTCATTCAACATGCATTCCTAGTCACCTTGGCCCTTGTTTCCTTTATTGGCTAAAAAGGAAAACTCTCAGCTTCCCAGCTTCTCTTGCAGCTAGGTAGAGCTGCAAGAGTTTGGTTGCTGGGTGAAAACCTGTGTGGGCTTCTTCCGGCCTGACCACAGGCAATTCCAAAGGCTTCACTTGGCAGACCTTCAGGGAGAAAGCTGCCTCCTGGACACCAGACTCCTGCACAGCTTGTGTGTTATAGTCTCAAAGGGGCTTGCAGTCAAAGACCCAGGGACCCCGGCCTGCCGTGCTCATATATGTAGTTGCATTCCTACCCTGGAGCCTTTGTTCAGAGGTCTGGATTGAGGAAACCTTGAAGATTTTTTCCCCACTCTGACTCAATACTTTTCTACTCCTAGCACTTCTCCTTCACACTCCTCCCTTCCTCCAGGCCCATAAAACTACAGGAACCTTTTGCTCCGGGTTCCCTCAAGAGTAAGACAATCCAGGTTTGTGCTGACCTCCTCACTCCATCCTCCAGCGATGGGGGGGTGCCAGTCCATGGAGTAAAATGAAGCTGTGGGGTAGGTTCTTTCTCAGTTTAGCCTCTTGCTTACCCTGTTGCATTAAACAATTTAAGGTTTCACTGTTGCTTTCTTTTTGGTTTGTTTTTTGCTTTAATTGGCTGCTCTTGCACCAGCTCTCTCTCCCACCTCACCTGAGCTCCTGACAGAGCTATGTGACACAACTTTGGGCAATAAATCAAAGAGGAAGTCAGCTGGATGGTTTATAAGAAGGCTTGTACTTTCCTGCTCAGGCAAGTAAGGGAGTTTGGGCTGGGGAACAAATGGCATTCTGCCTTCATCCTGCTTAGAATGCAGAATTGATGCCTGCAGAGGCAGCAGCCATTACATGAACGTAACATGATTAATCAAGTCCTTACAGATGCTGAGAAGGTTTGAAGAGCCTGGGTTTTTGATAACACTAAGCTACTCCAATAGCCTTGCGATATATATTTTTGTACTTCTTATGCAAGTAAAATAGACTTCTTATAGTAATTTTAAAATATGTCTCACAAATTCTTCCCATCGAAAGGAAAAGCCTAATTTCATTCTCCTTAGTTATGCATCAGCTATAGCTCGTTGCTTCTAACAAAGAGAACACAGCACAGATGATGCTGAGGCCAGGTCTTTGAAGGTGATACAACTTCTCTCTTTTGCTTTCTTTTTCTCTCTCAACACATGCCGTGAGAGCCTTTAGCTGACAGATAAGATGTCCAGCTATACTAAAGCCTCCATGCTAGAGAGCCCACATTTATTATTTTTCTACATGAACATGATCCTGCAGCTGCTGAAAGTCTGACAGATAAACATACGAGCCAAGGATAGAGAGCTGGAATGTTGAGCACTAGGATTTGGATTACTTAGGATTTAGCATGAATCATTCTTGGGGGACCAAGGGGAGAGTAATGAATGCTACTAATTAGCCTCTAAGTATTCTCTGTAACTAGAGGATATCTGGTTGCAACTGGAAAGCTGAGGTAATTATCTCTTTATTATGTATGAATCTATTTACATGATCCACCTGGGCATTTATGACTGGTTAGCTCAGATAAATGGACGGCCAGGCTAATGACAATATCATGGATTCAGGCCCTGTAGCTTCCTTCTATTCTAGAGTAATAGGCTTCATCCCTTGTAGTAAAAGACAGCCACTCAGTCTGGATGCACAAATATAACTTTATCATGTAATATTAATAAGTCATTTATTATGTGTTTTATCTGCGTTTTCAGAATTTGGTGGTCCCCCTGGAGACACTCGGGTGGGGGTGGGGGTTCTTTACCAAAACTCAACATCACAGCTCTCAACCCATTCCAGCTTCTCTGAGAAATGCTCCTGATCCGCCTGAGTGGGGTCCTAGTGGCTCTGCCTATGTTATGTGACTCACCTTCCTGGCCTCGGATGATTGAAGAAGTAACCCTTGGTTCAGGCAGGACCAACCCGATCTCTCCCAGGAGCAGGAATGGAGAGCCAACTAAGCAGTCTCTGCTAACGACTGAAACAGTCACAGATAAATTCATTAGCTGTGGTTCAGCCATATTCAGTCTTATGGAAAGGGAAGCAGAGAAAGCTGAACTCTAGTGTTAGAGAATGTACAAGAAAAAGCAGAGAAGAGCTGGTTTCAGAGTACATCTTGAGATGGTGGCTGCTTTTCGTGTCTTAATTCCGGCTGTACTCCTCTCCTTATTTCCTTGGTACACACCTGTATCCTTACACCTGATTTCCCCAATTGTGCTTAAGTCCAATTGTTTTTTGTTACTTGCTACCAAAAAGTCTATCTAGCATAACTTTAAACCATAGGAGAGGAAAAATAATTTTCCCTCTAGCTTTCTGAGTTTTTAGCAGAGACTCTTGGAATAAAAAAGATTACTAAGAGAAAAACAAACAGAAATTTATTAATGTGTTTATCTCATCGTGTGTAACTGGGAGATGCCTAAGGAAAGATGAGTAACTCCCCAAGGTGGCTTAGAATTCAGGGTTAAACATCATCTTAATAGGGAAAGGGGGATGGAGCACATGGGCCTCTTAAGGGAGAGAAAAGGAAGTTTAAGAAAGATGAATGGGATCTTAGAAGAGTGGATGGGAAGTATGACAGTTTGTGACAAAGTTGGGTGTGGTATCAATTTTTAGTCTCCTCCTGTGACAAGAGTCAACCTTCTCTGGATGAGACTCCTGGGGTGGGTGGCAGTTTGTGACAGGTGAGTTCCTTTTGGGGGATCTGTCTTCTGGCAGCTAAGTGGAGTTCAGAGAAAGCCTCTCCCTACATTTGCTTTTTTCAAATGCTTGCAGCTCAGCATAATCAATACACCCAAGTGGCATATTTGGGGTGGCATACCTGCTCCCCTTCAAAACCTTGTGCGCTGTCTCCCCCAGGGATTTCCATTGGCCGTGAGGGGCAGGAAGGAATGTGGAGCTGAGCATGCATCCGCTGTCGCCGAAGTAGAAACCTTTTAAGAGCATCGTCTTCTGGAATCGCACCAGCAGCGTGATCTTTAAACAAAGGGCAGCTGGACCGGTCCTGTAGAGCGTGGCAAGCTCTTCTTTCTATTCCCAAGTTGATTTTTTTCCTAATGGGAAAGAATTTTCCTGAGGTGCTGACGTAAGAATCTGTGCTTTGCAAAATGACTCTAGATCCTCACGTGGCAGCAAATCCTCACTAAACAGGAAGCTGTCCTCAGATAGCCACGGCCAACTTGTTCTCATAAGTTTTTCGCACCGTCCTTCACTAAAATTATCTCCGCAGGGTGTCACCAAATGGAATTGCTTTCCCAGGCTCGGTTCTATAGACAATGTCCCCAAACTGCACTTTATTAGGTGGTGTGGCTGGTGTTTTCAGTGGGTAGCAAAAAGGGGCAAAACGAGGCTGCTTATTTCAGTATAATGTCCCTTCTTTATCAGGCTGGACAAAAAATAGAGGGAAAATAGCAAAAGACTTTAATTGTGAATGTGAAAGACAAGAATGAAGGAAAGAGGCTAACAATCAAAATAGCATAACGAGAAGCAGCGGGCGGGGCGGAGGTCAGTATGTGAATTCCTTAAGGGCTAGAGGATTACTTTGTCCCAGAGCCAAGAACTTCGCCTAGAATAGAACAGGAAATGAATAAATGTTTGTCAGGTTAACTGAATGGACAAATGATTGAAAGGATTGATAAAGTGAAGGCCAGAAAACTAGATTACCCACTGCTAATAAGATATGCGTTTGTTTCTGTCGAATTGCAAGTATTAAATCTTCCTGAATTTGTCCACTCCAATTAGACTCTGATGCAGCCTCTGGATATAAAAAGTAAAATTCTGAAAGCTGGTCAGACTCTCACAGCTAATGCTCTTATATTATTTTGAATGTAGACATAAGTCACGACCCTGACCTCCCCTCATACATATATAGCAGAGGGGTTCGCTCTGCCTTCAGGTAGATCCTCCCTGAGTGACCACCTCAGTAATCTAACGTCTGCTCTGTTTGGGCCGCCAACTCCTCCAAGGACAAGAGTGGGAGGAAATGTCTCTGACCTTGTGTCTCGAGTCTGGTGCCAGTCCTGTCGCAGGGCACAGGGAACCAGTGCCACCCATTTTTAATTACAGTCTCTGGAAGAAGAGGTCAAACCCCCTCTGATTCAGCGTAAGGTTGGTGTCTTCATCTTATTAACAATAACGTATCCCAGTGCTCCAGTAATTACAGACCTATCCCCAAAGCAATCAAATTGCTTATTTGAAAGAAAGACTATTTCCTTTCCCTAATAATATGAGCAGTTCCTCAGAGCCCGAAGGTGATTGTGTATGAATACCTTACTGTAACAATGAAAAGCGATTATAAATAAATGACACAGAGCTGCTCTGTTCTTAAAAATCACTGCATGATCAATTTGAGAGACATGTATAGAGATGGGACTCATGAGGTTTTGTTTTAATTATTCTGCCAGAAGGAAAATGATACTTTGTTCTTTGGTGGCACCCTGCACATTGGAGCTTGAAGAAACTTTGAAAACATGATTCTTTTCATCTTTCTCAAACCACTGGCAGATACAGTTGCCCTCATTTTTTAGGAAGGGAAACTGGGGTCCAGCTAGATAAGTGTTTCTGTTCTTAGCAGGATCATTAAAGGTTTATAGCCAATAGATTTTTATGTCTCTTCCCTACTCAACTGCTCTGATAATTTGTATTTGAAAATCCACCAAAAAGGGGAGAAATTAAGAGAAGAAGGTGCCAACTTCTGAAAAATAACATAAAGTGAGAGGGATGTGTGTGTCTATCCTTATGTGGGTACACCTTGGTTTCGAGGTCAAGAAATAGTAAGGATAGAAAGATGGGAGGGGGTGGACATTCCACTTCAGCCGGTGACGCTGGAGCAACCATCCTTCCCTGAAAGTCGAAGCATTTGAGGTAGAGGGCTTGCAACAGCCAGAAGTCAGAGTGGGAAGGGGACTGGTGAAGAACCATCGAAATCACAGTTCTTTTGGAATAAGGAATAATACCCTTGGAATAAAATATTTTAGAATAATAAAGGAGAAACCTTGTTACTTGTTGATATAGGACCCCCATTTGCGTCAAACTGCCACCCAGAATGGCAGTTTATAATTTTCGTTCAAGGGTCATGCTACAGATCACCATGATAAGTCTCAGAGAACATACTGAGGAATCAGCTCATTACCCTTCACCATTTCTAAAATATGAAAATCAAACCTGTTTGAAATTCATAGATATGAGTCTACAGAATTCTCAGCAAGATAAACTAAAAATAGTTCCTCAGGATTCCGGATATTTATATTTCCAGAAATTCTTCCCTGAAGTATTAAGTTATCAGTATTTCTTTGATGAATTTCTTGGTCCCGGATGACATGTGGCATTGCATTGCATTTTTGCACAACTCTTAGCCATGCGACATTCATCAGGAGTTGGCAGAATTTCCCCCACCCCAGATTTAGAGGAGCCTTATTTCTGCTAACTTTTAAAGGACAAGAACACAGAAATTACTTAGAATTGTTTGTGGAATTTGGCTGTAGATATGGATTAATAGTTTTAAGGGAATCGACTAATCATGTTGAGCAGATAAGATAGTTCACTAGGCAGTCCAGTAAATCAATCAGTTAACTCATGGTCTTATTGATGATCAAATCAATTAACTGCTTTTGTTTGAGTTCTTTGTTTTTGTTTTATTTTTGTCATAGTATAGGCACAGCTCAGGTTTAGGAAAACAATCTTATCAATGCCTATGGAATAGAAGTGGACAATATGTTAAAAAATCTGAGAGTTCATGTGGAAAACAGAGCCTCATTAAAGAATTAGGTGGAATTAAATGGGTTAAGCTCACCAGAAAAAAGAAAATTTAAGGAAAAGGCTGTTCTTGCCAGGGAATGTAGTCTCTGCAGAAAATGATTATGTGGAGTGTCCCTCTGGGCTTTGGAATAATTAGCTCTCAGAAAATTAGAGGATAGCCTTTGTGCTTCTGGGGGTTCAAATGTAACAGGTGTCTCCTGTCCCTTGGGAAACCTTCAGTCCTTCCAGTCTCTCATTTTTTGGATGTTTGCCCCTGCAGGGTAAACCCAAACCCTTGAGAGTTAAAGATTTAGCGTCATAGAGAGTCTGAATAATTGGATAGTTGGAAGGCATTACTTTTGCAAGATTCTGCCACAGATGTACTTCTTGGGGCGTTTTCTATGCAGAAAAAAAAAAAAAAATCCCTTCTCCTGCTGGGAAAAGGCAAGAACTAAGATGCTGTATTTCCTAAAGTGAGTGATAAGAGGACACTATTTTTTCTGTTCCTTTACTAACTTTATTCTTAGGACAAAGTGAGCAGTGGGAGAAGATAACTAGGCCTTAATCTTCTAGATGCCTGAGAAGAATGAAATGTGATCGTCGGGAGCGGAGGCAGTGTCATTAGGCATTTAGAGAAAGCAGAGGGAGCACAACAGAAAATGGCAAAGGAGAGCAATTTTCTCATTTTATCTGCTGAGAACGTTTAGATGTATTTATGCCGGGGTGGGTGTTATTAACCTGATGCAGGACAATCTGACAGAGTTAATGAAGGATCTTGAGTGTAAGGAGCCAGAAAAATAGGTATCTCCTCTCCTGGGTGGAGGAGGAGCTGTAGGAAAGGTGAATTAGAACTGTAGGGTGAATACATTTCCCGCAAGGAGGAGTCGGCACATTCTTTCTTCAGAGTAAAAAATTTGACACATTTCGGAATGAGGTTCAGCATACTGTATATTTTTAGCAACTGATGTGAAAAGTCCTGGGGAGAGACTGGTCTTTGGGGAAATTGCCTCTACCAGACCCCTGGGAGGACTGTGGTACCCAGGTCGACGAGGCCAGGGCCCAGCTTTCAGAGGCCAAAGTCAGGCAGAGTTAGAGGATGGGGCCTGAGAGCAAGAGGAAGAGGACATAGAAGAAGGTCCTCAGAGAGGCTTCAGGATTGGCCGAGGTAACATAATGTTTGTTTGATGGTAATGGATTTTTTTTTTTTTTGGAAAGCAATGAAGGTGATCCTCTAGGAGTGGAACAAAGAATGTGTGGCTGTAGGATCTGGATGCAGAGGGGTTTTTAAAACTGTAAGTCCATGGTAGGGGCACAGGAATCACAGCGGGCCCCACCTGATGTCTGGGCTACAAAGTGAAGCAAAGTCGGAATTTGAGAGGGTGTGTTGTATTTTAAGATGTGGCTGCACATAACAGCACATCTGACTTTCACCAGAAAAAGAGAGAACCACTTTGCAGTATAGAAATCTCCTCCTAGTGGTGATTTTTACTTAAGCGGGTATATTAACACATCTTTTGGGAGGGAAATTTAACATGATCTAACAAAACTTAAAATGGGCACACCTTGCAACTCAATAATTGCACTTCAAAGAATCTTCCCTATAGAAAAATAGGTGTACAAATATGTAAGTTCAAGGGTGTTTTATTGAAGTACGATTTGCAGAAGCAAAGACTTGGAAACAGCCCGGTCGTCCATAAATAGGGGACTGGCTGCACCAATTATTATACAATTGTAACGGAAGATCTCCAAGGCACTGATATTCGATTTTTTTAATGATGTAAGATTCACGTAATAGGATTAGCCATACACCATGTTAAAGGACACAGTTCGGTGGCACTCAGGCCCGTTGTGGCCTTGTGCAACCGTCACCTCTGCCTCGTTCCAGGACATTTTCGTCACTCCAAAAGGAGACCTGTCCCCACTGAGCAGTCACTCCCCTTTACCCCAAGAAATGGTTTTTAAATGTCAGACTATTGTGTACAGTATTATCTCGCTTATGTTTTCTGAAAACCTCCACGCTCCGCCCTGGGTTCCCACACACCTGTAGAGGCAGCGTAGAGCTGTGCTGATAGGCAGGAGCTCTGGAGCCTGGTGCCAGCTGTGCATCTCCGGGCAAATGTTTAGCCTCTCTGTGCCTCCATTTCCACAGGTATAAGTTGGGGATAATAACAGTACCTATAGAGTTGTCATGAAGAGCAAATTAGGACCAGCCTCATGCAGTCAATATTTAGTCTGTCTATGTCCATGTTGTTTAAAGTTGTTTAAGCCGAAATCATGAACAGATAACACTGTTTTCAGCTTAGAGAGCAGCTGTGCTGAGCACGCATCCCCAGAGTAACCCCTTTCTGGACACTGAGGGAGGCCCGCAGCAACCATGGCGGCCTCTTGCTTAAAGCAAAGGCTGCGAGAAGATGCTTTTTAGTACAAGCAACAGAGCTGTCAGTTCTTTAAAATCTTAACAGCACAGCAGAAATGTAGACTTTAAGTATAAATGAAATTCCTATTTTTGATACATCTAAAAGGCCAGCAGGCAATTCAGAGAGGAAGAGGAAGGGTCTCTGAAGCTGAGATACCTAAAAGGATAGGGAGAGAGGGAGAGAGAGAAAGAAAAAGAAGGGGAAAGAGGGAAGAAATAAAAAGAAATGATAGTTTAGGATGAAGGCAAAGAAGGAATGGGGAAGTGCAGAGAAACCGGCATGCGTGAGAGAGACTTACCTGGCCCTGCTGTGACTGCAGCCTCAACTGTAAATGGTTCAGGTTAAAACATAGCACCTGGAAAGCATTTCATCCAAAACTTAAAAAGAGAACTCAGCATTTGTGATTGACATTTTTTACAAAAATCTACGTTGAGGTCAGAAGTACAAAGCTGCCGCATGCCGAGAAAACATGATGACCACCGCCAGGCTTTCACAGTGCACGGTTCTTTCTGCGTTTCGCCCCATGCCCCAGATGTGACTGCAGAAACCGCTGCACCGACAATCCCCCGAAAAGCCCCTAACTTTGTTTCTGGGTCTGAGCACAGGCCAGTGCAGGTTCTGGGATCCTGGGCCATCGAGGGTTTGGGAACATCTAACGAGGCTTGGAGATGGTAAACAAAGTTCAGGTACGGTCAGTTTCTGTTGCAGAAGAACGTATACTGTCTTTTCAAAGGGAATATTTTAAATCTCAGATGCTATAGAACCACCAGAAATGAAGTAGCATTTTGCTAGCATACATTTTCAATGATTTAAAGAATGTTTCGTATGCTTCCATTGATTTCATGAAGTGATCCGAAAGGGTTGAGCAGGGCGTGGCATCTTCAAAATGGCGATTTTGCTTCTGAAAGCTTTCCAGAAAAATTAAATGTATTGGGAGGGATAAATTACAGTTCGATTTGAGTTGTCTTGTTAAAATGTCATTCCTCTTCCCCAGCAACCTACTTCCCGTCTCATTAAGCCAGTTGACTAGATATATCTAGATAATTATGATGGTGATTTACTACCCTAGTGCTCAGTTGTTACTGGAAGCTGAAGGGTGGGGGAAGGGAAATACTATTCCCTTCTGTGTCTCATGGAGGGATGACCAAGTCCTCAGCTGTAGCATTAAACACAGCAATAGAAAGCAGAGACACAGTAAAGCATTTTCACTGCTGTTTTGAGCTGAGATATAAATGAGATTTATTTGCAACAGTCTGATAGAGAAAATTGAGTCCTGGGGAATTGATGTCCCAGAAAGCCTTTCAAGTCAGCCAGGAGTTACTGTAGGACGTGAGTCACACAGCAAAATATGAGTCAGAAGAGAGAGAGAAAAAAAATGAGCTTTGACATTTTCTGCAGCAACTGTTAAAGATAAAGGAATTGACCAGTTTATACAATATAAATTATGGCCACAATTACAGTCTTCCCCAGATCCAGTCTCTCCTAACAGTTGGCTATCTTGGGCCCTTAAATTGGTGCCATAATTCAGCTTTTTGCATTTTTTAAATGGTGTTCTTCTGCAGATGGCAAATAAACAAAACTCACAAATGGTGCTCTCCTTTTCCCAAATGGTTTAAGCCTAATAATTTTAAATAATTGTGATGATTCTTCTAGTCTTTCACATTTAATTTCTTGAATTTTCTGAAAATTACCATTGAAATTTGAATTTGATGACATAGAAATTCCCAGTGGATATTTTAAAATGAGAGTGGAAATTACTCGGGCATTTTTCAGAGGCCAACGTTTGTCACAGTTTTAATGTGTGTCTGGTGTTGCTAGGGTATGTTTGGAGAGACGATATACGTGATTTTTCAATTTGTGTAATTTGCTTCCAGAACATTTTTCAAATCTATACATGTTTGAAAACTATCAGAGGTCACAGGTAAAACTGAAAAAAGAAAACCAAAAAAAAAAAAAAGGTGCAGGTGCATAAATATATGAAGGCTTTGCTAAAATCAGAATGACCCCTTCCCTGTAAGGTTAACTTCAATTCTTTTTAATAACTAAGGTCTCTGAAGCTTCAGAATGCCAGTGACAAACTAGTTCTACTGTATCCTCTATTGTACCTACAACAATGCTGTACAACATTCATGTAATGTCCACGCCCGTTTCAGCTGCTAGGGGGAGTACTTTTTTTCAAAAGTTATAGCAATACAGACTTTCATGTGATTCGGGGATTTTTGACCCTAATCTACAGTTATATCTATGAATGCAGTTGACCACTCCCGAAAGGGAAGACTTTCTGACACTTTGTTACCCCCTTTAGGCAGAAATGGGAGTCTGATATCATTCCGGAGTAACCGACACGTTCAGCATAACTCACTGCCTCACTCGAGGCAACAGTGTGTGCTTCTCTTTCATCCTTCTCAAAGAGGGTCAGTGTAAGAACCTTATGAGCATTTCTTGTTCATGAATATGTACAATTTATCTTTCTGGAAAAAGGTCATACAGCTTTGGTGTAGCTTGCTTAATAGTCATAGTTTGTTAATCTTTTTTTCCTAAGAGAGGTAAAAAAAAAAAAAAAAGATGTATGGTGGGTGACAGAGTCTTTCTCTGGCCCCTAAGCAGTAATAGAATCAAGAGTTTCCCAAAACAATATCATTGACTAAAAAATCACATCTGCATTGTATTTACATTTACCTTATTTTTTGACCCATTGCTCATGCTTGAATCAATTTCAGTTCTCTAAAAATTTGAAAATATTTTCATTGTTTTATTATAATTCATCTCTGATATGCATTGTTCCTACCCAAAACTTTTCTCTCTCTCTATAGTAGTGTCATATTAACTTTATTTAATAAGACAAAATATCTATCAAGCTTGAAACTATATGAGAAAACACAGATTCCATTCAGAAAAGGTACTCTGGATAGCAGTTATCTCTTTTCTGATTATTCAGAATTACTTAAAAATTTTTATATTTTAAAATAATTATAGACTCACAGAAAGTTGCAAAATGAATAGAGTTTCTTGTACTCTTCACCATCTTCCGATGATGGCAGCTTATACAACTGTAGTACAATCAAAACCAGTAAACTATTAACTGGACTGTAGACCTCATTCAGTGTTCTGCCAGTTTTTGTGTGTGTGTTTATAGTTCTATGCAGTTTGACCCCAGGTATACTATCTGTATAACCATCACTGCAATTATTCCATCGTTATGAAGGAACTCACTCGTTTTACTCCTTTATATTCTCAGCCTTCCTCCTTCCCTCCTTCCCCTGTCCCTAACACCTGGCAATGACTAATTTGTTCTCCATCTCTATATTTTTGTCATTTCTGGGATGTTATACGATGCAAATCACACAATCTGTAACTTTTTGAGATTCACTTTTTTTTTTTTTTATTAAGCATAATGCCCTCGAGATTCATCTGGATCTTTGCACTTATCTATAGTTCACTTTTTTTATTGCTGAGAAGTATTTCATTGTATGGATGTTCTAGGTTAAACCATTCACTCTTTGAAAGACATTTGGGTTGTTTCCAGGTTTTTCTATTATGAAGAAAGTTGCCATAAACATTCATTACAGGTTTCTGTGTATGAACTTTATAAGCATTTCTTGTTCAAGTGTGTGTGCATGTGAACATAAGTTTTCATTTTCTTGGGATAAATGCCCAAGACTATACTATTGCTTGATTGTATAGAAAGTGCATGTTTAGTTTAACAACAAACTACTGAACAATTTTCCAGAGTGGCTTTATCATTTTATATTTCCATCAGCAATATAGAAGGGATCCAATTTTTCTGTATCCTTGCCAGCATCAAACCTTTTTTTAGAAAGGTAAACAAACATCAAAAACATTGTAAGAAGTTGCACAAAGGCCGCATACATACTGAGCAAAGTCTGTGAAAAGAGATACTTGGCTTGTATATGAGCCTTAGACATTTTCAGGAGGGCTGACAGCATTGCGTGTTTAATAATTTCCCCAGGCTTTATCAGCCTGCAGCCACATATCATTTAGCAATGGCTGCAAAGTGAGAGAAGGCTTAGGTACAGCAGTTAAGCTCATGAGGCTCTTTTCCTCATATAATGAGACAACCAGAAATCAGAGGTTGCAGAAGCTCAAAGAACGTGGCAGCTACTGCTTCAAGAATCATTTTGACATTCATTTGGAAAAAAGATAGGATAAAGGAAAGTGTTTATACCAGAAAGGAAAGTGTTTTCCCAGGAACATCACTACAGTCTGTTTTTGTCACATTGCCCCGAACACTGTTCTGAGTCCCTTGTGGCTGAAATGCTGTAAGGAGAAGGGCCTAGGAATGCTGCTTGGGTCAGGCATTCCACGTTGTCTGCCACAGGAGACAGTCAACATTAATGGCCAAGGCCATCTTAAGGCTTCACCTAATGATGTATGGCCTTGTCTTGTTGCACTGTCTCCCTATCCTCCAGTGTTTCTGACGTGACCGTGGGGTATCTCATTTGCGCTTATAAGCAAAATCCTGTCCCACTTAGCTGTACTGTGCTCTGGCAGGTCCCTGTGAGGTATGATGATGTCCACGGGGCCCTGCTTTAGGCCTCTGACGTGGTTCTCTTTCTGTCACTACTGAGGAACTAGAACTCTCACCGCAGTTGAGGCTGCATTTCTTGCCAAAGTGGGGAGAGAGCCCATCTTCCCTGCTCTGCTCACCCTTTGCCACGGACGGTGTGCCTTGTGTTCCATGAAGCCCCTCCTGAAGCCAGGTACTCACTTGGGCCTGCCACCCTTTTCTCCATCAATTTCAGCCTTGCCCATGTGGCTGGGCAGATGACCACTCACTGGCCATCTTTTCCACTGATATGTCTGTCTCATTCTTGACATTCTCACAAAAGTACATCCTAGCAATGTCCTTTCAGAGGCAAAAACGTCTCAGGAAGATAGACAACTGTCAATGGGACTCCTCCAGTCTCACCTGCCCAGACATGAATGTCAGTTTAAGCCTGAAAAGACCACCCACATAGACTGTCTTCCTGTTTGATCACCTGTGTTAATTTAGCTGGTCTAACTCGCTGGATCACTAACTCTAAGCTCACTGCTCAATGTTTGTTTCTCTGGTGGTAGTGTTGGAGACAAAAGGGACTATTTTCCAATCAAGAATGGAGATTCAGAGCCTTTCTTAAATTCCATTGGGGCAAAGAAAGTTCCTTCTATCTTAACCACTGCCTTCTTAACTTAGTACATGCAACAGTAGTTGTGACTGGCATTGGTTAAGATGCAAATGCTAGTTGCTATAACAAAGACTCCAGCATAACAGCGGTTTAAGTAAGACAGCAGTTTATTTTTCTCTCTGGTCTCAGAGCTGATCTGGCACTTCTACCGTATCAAACATCCCATTGTCTTATCCTATTGCTCTACCATCCTCAACGGGCAGCTTCAATCCCTGTATCCTGTATGGCTAGCTGTCACCATCATGTTCAGTGAGAAGGGAGAAAAATAGAATCGAGGGAATAGTCCTTTCCTTTTAAGGGCATGTCTAGAAAGTTACCACATAATTTTTGCTTAAATCCTATTAACCCTCATTTCATTGTCCCATTTAGCTGTAAGGGAGGTGGGGGAATGTGGTCTTTATGCTAGACAGCCACAAGATTCGCCGGAGCTTATACAGCTAGAACAGGGTTAGATATATTGAGGAGCAAGTAGCAGAATCAGTATAATGCCCTCTAGATTTGGAGCCAGGAAAGACTTCTATCATTTAGGGCAGTATTTCTCAACCAAGGACGATTTTGCTCCCCAGGAGACATTTGGAATTTCTGGAGTTATCATTGATCATCTTAACTGAGAGCAGAGGGCAGGTGCTCCTGACATCTAGTGAGTAAATGCTGCTAAATGTTCTATATTGCACAGACAGCTTCCTACAACAAAAAATCAGTTATCCAGCCTAAAATGTAAGTAGTGCTGAGGTTAAAATACCCTGCCTTATGGATATATCTTTATAAAGCCTTAGCCTACCACATGTTAACAAGCCCTCTTGGGCTTCATTTTGTACTTTTCTAAGAAAATTTCTAAGACCAGCGTCCTCTTAGGTGAGATTTGAGTGATATCAGTATGCTTCCAATAAATTAGAACTGGAACTTGCTATGGTCTGAATGCTTGCTGCTCCCCACCACCACCCAATTCATATATTGAGATCCTAATGCCTGATATGATCGTATGGTGGGGTCATGGGTGCAGGGCTTTTGGAGGTGCTTAGGTCCTGAGGGTGGAGCCCTCATGAATAGGATTAATGCTCTTATAAAAGAGACCCCACAGAGCTCCCTTGCCCCTTCCACCATGTAAGGACACAGAGGAAAGTTCCTGGCTATGAACCTGGAAAAGGGCCCTCACTCAGCCTTGCTGACACCTTGACTTTGAACTTCTAGCCTCTATAACTGTGAGAAATAAATTTATTTATAGATGCCCAGTCTGGTATGTTGTTATAGCGGCCTGAACAGACAGACAAAACTGTAAGATAGTTTGCAATAGAGGTCATTTTAACCAAGGAATGAAACTTGTCAACCTTCATGCAGCATTGTGTGGTAGCCATTACCAACCCAGCTTTCAGCTAAGAAAGATTTTCTTCTTTGGGTTTTCCCAAGTATTTAATAATATATAATACAGCACTAATCCAGAGGAAAGAAGGAAATCTATTTAATTAAAGACAAGTGTAATTTTGTATAATTAATCATAATCTTCTTAAGGGAAATAAAAATAATTTGTTTTTAGTAAGACGAAACCTATAATTATTCATGAGAGGAAAACCCACTCATTAATATATCCTGTTTACTTTGAATGTGGTGACATACATTGCAGGTTTTGCTGTTAGTCTTTGGCATGAAAAACTATTAAATCTTGTCATTTCTGGTTCTGATAATCTGCTTTGATGACAGATTAAAAATGCAGCGTGGCATTTCAGGACATAAATCTCAAATAATCAACCTGAGAGAACAGCACCAACCCTCCAGAGACGTCTCTAACATGAGACAATGACATTTCTTAATAAACTCGGGGTTAGTGATGTGACTTGTCACCAGTTCAGCCAGAAACAGCAGGAAAATGTCACGGTTGCTACAGTGACCTCTCAGAAGTTGTGTTCTATAAATCTGGAAAATCAACTTCTGGAAATTCTCCCCTGGGATGAAGATATACTGTGTGTCAGCCATGCATCACGGAAACCTTTTATGATTTGGGGCTGCTATTTAGGTATCATACCTTTTTCTTGAGGACAGAAACAAGCATAGTGTTCTTCACTTCCTATTTTCCTGTATCTGCAAGGCCTTCTAGGTCCTTCATAAAACTTTACAATCACTTCTCTTAAAACATCTATTTCACAGTGAATCACATGCTGCTTTCGGATTTGTGTTCCATTTCTATTTTGCTTTTCAAATCCTTATTTTTGTCTTTTCAATTATACGGTAAAAATATATCGAGGAAATTTTTCAATGTTTATATATTTTTTCCCATGACATCTAGCATATTTCCTTACATATACAATACATCTTTGTTGATGTTGGTGTTTTAGCTTTGCTTGATCCTGTGGTTATTAAGTATGCTCTTAGTCACAATTACACTATGATAATTATGAGACTATACAATTAGGTTGTTCTTAATTATGGACTACAAAAGAATGTGGAACATAACAGAATAGAAAATAAAAGATCTGGATTTTATGTCAAGATGAGATATTTTAAATAGGGAACTAAGTGCACATATACATATACATTAAAATAATATGTTTTATTTTGTTGTATCTTTTGGTATCTAGTAAAGACCATTTAAAGTAAATGCATCTGAAATGTTAAGCTTATGTGGCAACAAAGAAAAACTTTTACTGTCCTTGTGCTTTTGTGAGGGCAAAGGAGCATAGCCTCTGGTATCCAAGGCGAAGTCAAAGACCTGAGCCCCTTGTCAGGCTTCACCACTTAGCTGTGTGTCTGTGGGCCCATTACATTAGCCTCTACGAGCCTCCTTGAGCATAAAATGGGGATTATGTTATCTTCCTTTCAAGGCAGTTGTGAGTATAAAATTAAAGGAGTTTACATATAAAGTACCTAGCTCCCTGCCTGGCAGTGTCAGAGTTCTCGGGTTACAAGCAACAGAAACCAGCACTGCCAAACTTAGGAGAGAAAAGCACATTTATTAGAGTGATATTGGACACCTCACAGAATTAAAGAAGAGGTTTCAGAACTGGGAGATTCTGGGCATCTCAGCAGCAGGAACTTCTCACTATTTTCTGTGCACAACCGTTTCCATGGGTGAGTGGATTCATCTGCAGCCACTCTTGCTTGCTTCTCAAGACTTAAATTCCTAGGAGACAGGTGTTCTAGATTAGGTCACCTGATTTTACAAAGGCTGAGTGATTAGATTAAATCATTGGCTTCCTCACCAGAACCATAAGGAAAGTGGGAATGACGTTCTCTGTAGGAAATGGGAGATATTGTTATCAAAAGAAGAAAGAGAAGTAATGCTGGGCAGACAAGACATAGATATCTGCTACACCAGCACATAGTATGTGCTCAGTAAATGTTAATTTCCTTTTGGTCATCCTTTTTAACTCTATTTGTTTTACATCTTACTATAAAACTTGCATTGTGTGTGTGTGTTAAAATTATGATTCCTGAGCAATTTTTAACAGTTGGTAGGCTAAGGTTCTCATCTCCCCTCTCCCTTTCCCATGATGGCCTTCTGTCTTGTCCTTGACACTTTCCATCATTCAGCAGGGACTCTGGTATCTGGATCATTGGTCTCTCTTTCCACTCTAAACCCTGCCATCAGCTTGGTTGACTTCAATATCCTTATGGTCACTCCCCCTCTTCAACACTAGCCTCTTTTCATGGCCAATGGCCTTTTCCTCCAGCTATACCTAAGCCATTTGTTTCCACATTTATCTGGAAAATCACCAATGCATACATCATTTCTTTGATTACAACCGACCCCTAGCCTTCTAGTTTGCTTTCTCAACTACTCTCACTATCGCATTTTACTTCATATTATGTCTTCCTGCTTTATTATCTGATTTATACAGCTTGGAATCCATGGTCTCTCATTTCAGTCACTTTCTTGCCCATCACTGAATTTCCTGAGTTGTCCATTTTTCACATTTGCCTAGAAAAATCAACATCTCTGAGTAAACTCAATAGCACCTGGACTGTAGAGTTCTTTTGAGATAGTGATAGGTATTAGCCTCGCATAAAACCTCAGTGTTCTCTGGCAATCCCACATGTTTCTCTGGTTCGCTCATATCTCAACTCTGTGTATTGACATGTTGCGTTAAAATTAATGTTTGAAAATCCACGTCCTATTGCTTTTGCTCTTAAATATCTCTTAAATCCATTGACTTTTCTCCATCCTCACTAAGGCCACCCCAGTGTAATCTATCATAATCTCAGGATTACTACAGTAGTCTTTGGTTTCCAAACATTATCCTTTATTTCCTCCCAATTTGTTTTCTCTAAGTGTATCCAAGGTCATATTTTAAAAAACTTCTATGGCCATGTCCTTAAAATAAACATTAAAATCTGCATTGTGGCCTATGAGTGAGGCCTAGCATAAGCTGGCCCATGTTTATTCTTTTATTCTTTTTTCTTCTTTCTTTTTTTTTATTTTTATTTTTTTGCTTTTTCTCATTTGTTTCATCTTCCTCTTAAGCTTCAGGTGCATTGGCCCAATGTTCAGTTTCTAGAATAGTTTTTAATCTCAGATCATTACATAATCAGATGCCTAATGAATGAATCTCTCTGACTACATCTGCAGGCATGTGCCTCCAGTGAGCTGCACGAAGGCATTCCAGTGTTGGCCCTGAAAAACAGGGGTCTTTTCCTGGTGTTGAGAAAACAGTTTATAAATCAATTTTTCTCTATTAAAATTTTTTTTCTCCAATTATTATTTTGAAACTCTGGTTTGGGTCCTCACAAATCCCTATGTGGTCCCCTAAATTAACAGTATAATACAAATTAAATATTGAAAGTAGCTAATCATGGATGGCTTTAGAGTTCTTGTCTTCCTCATTGATATGGACCTGAGTTGGTGATATATATTTTTTTAAATATTAAACATGTATTCATGCAGTACATGTTTTCCGGTAAGGTTATTCTTAGATCATGTAATGAAATTAAATATATTGCTATTTTGTGGTGTTCCACAAAAAAATTCCACGTCTTTCATGTGCTGTTTGTGCTATTGCTGTGAGGCTAGTTTGTGTTAACATTTCTTCTTTACAGACGAGATGAGACAAGACAGTGGTTCAGTGTCCAGTGCACTCTGTGTTAAGCATATATGTATTTCTATTTGATTTAACACTTTATCAATAGCTTTCAAATAGCTTCTGGAATTCCACATAAGTCCAGACTTACACTAAAAAGGAAAAGGAAAATGTAATAGTTGCGAACAGAGAAATACACTTTATTAAGCAATTCAGTATCCTTCTGAATACTAGAATATTAGAAGCCTATTTGAAGATAATTCTTTACAGATAAAGAACTTTGTCTGAGTTGAGCCCTCAGGTAATAAATACATTTTTTATTCATTGATTTCAAAAAAAAATATGAAAGGGGTGCAAGTTAGAAACCAGAAATATGATTGATGTATTTTTGTCTGAGATACAAGAAGTAGCAGATATGAGAAGAATAAAACAAGCTGAGGAAAAGAATGCTTTTTACATGAGAAACCAGAAGAATGATATAAGGCAAGGCGCTAACTAATAATTATTAAAACATAGTTCTCAGTGCATATGCCCAGAGTTCCCATTGAAATAAAGTGCTACTAATTATTGATATTTCTGAAGTGACAGCATTGTGTTTAAGTGCTTTACATAGGATCAATTCATCTTATGCTTGTGAATAACCTTATAAGAATACTATTTTCCCTACTTTCCTGATTCAAGATCTTATTCGAGATCTTTTTCAAGATCACACAGCTTATGGTACAGCCAGTATCAAAGTCAGATAGTTTAACTCTAGTTAAACACCATACTCTATTGCCAATCTCGTATTTATTTATATAGTCTTCCCTAAAATAGCAGACTAAATCTTCGTTTTGACTGAAAAGTATTCATGTTTTACTTCGTCACCTTTTAAGTAAATTTTCAACTGATTTATTCTATCTGTGCAGCAAAAGAGGAAAAGAATACTTTCTAAAATTTTGGTTAAGGATCATGGACTTTATACTAATTTATTTTAAATTACTATGGTCTAGGGGTTAGCCTAATAAATTATCCAGATAAATTAATATGTCATTTTTTAAAGTAAGAAGATGAAGTCCCCATTTTTTCTACTCATAGGTTATGTAGGGACCCATAAATATTTGCTTCTTAACTCCCTAACTTAAGCAAAAATCATGATGCTGCTTCCCAGAGGAGACCAATTCTTATTCCTGATAGTTTGGCATCTGTTTCACTTCTAAAAAATTCATCTCTCTCTCCTCAGATACCACCTCCTTTTTCATTTCACTTCATGCTTAATGTTATGTGCTGTTCTGAGACCTACTACTACTTACTTGGAACAAAATATTTACAGATTTCATGGGGCATTGGGTTCAGCTATATTTAAATGAAGAAAAATGCAGTACAGTAGTCTGTTAAAGAGATTAAGTGATGTGCATTTTGTATTTAAAGTGAATGCTTATTTTTAGCAAGGATCACTTAGGGGGGTTGACGCTTGTGTGGATGTTTCTGACCTGCTGTGGAGTACCTGCCCTCTCATGTCTGTGTTAATAACAACCTTCACTCTGAGCCCCTGTGGAGGAGGTGTTTGGCTGTGGTTGTACCTTACGTCTCTGAGCTTCTGACTTACACAGCACCCTGCTTCCCCAGCCCCACTCTTTATCCCTCACCTGGTGAAGACCAATCCAATTCCCTGTCTTAGAGAGACAGAGTTTAGCCACAAGAAATGAAAAGCCCTATGGGGCTGGAGTGGCCATTTTCAACTAACTATGTGCATGTTGGCGAGTAAATAAAGTGGCTTTGTGGGAAGAAGTAGGAATTTAGGACAGGAGAGCAGAGAAGGGGGATCTCGTGGCCTCAGAGCAAGAAGGAGGGTGAGAGATGTGCTACTGTGGACCCTGAGGCTTCCCCGTGCCCCCTTCCAGTTCCCGTGGGGCCCTCGCTGGTTTCCTTTTCATGTGACGTCACATACAGAAATCCCTGGGTGCTTGAATTGCTTTGGTAGGCTTCTCCTTCAACCAGGAAAATCTCGAATACCATTACAGCTACCTAAAGACCGTTTCCAGATCTGGCTTTGTGTGTATGTGGCACACTCTCAGGGCTCCTGCAGGATCAGAGTGAGACACTATAATGTGCTGGCCAGGAGCACAGGCTCTATAGCTAGACCGCATGCGTGGAAATCTCAGTTCTGCTGCTCGCTGGGTGTGTGATCTTGGACAGCTTTTTTCTGTGCTTTCTTTCCTTTAGTCATAAACATGAGGATAATATTTTTGACATCATAGTTTGTTGTGAGGATTAAACACATGTGAACTGTGTACTCGGCATGTAGTATTTAAGAATCCAATGAGCGTGAGCTGTTAGTAAAGCCCGGCTTTTACACACACACACACACACACACACACACACACACATACACATGCATATATGGGTGTATATATATATATACACATATATATATGTATAATGTACACATGCCTATAATATATGTATTCTCATACATAGGTGTATACACAAACCCACTCATTACCTGGCCTGAGTCCTAAGATCTGTGTTTCTATAGCACTTTGTCCACATTTATATTATAGCTTTCCTCATACTGCATTATAAGCTATTTATATGTTGTTTCTTTCACTACATGTGAGCTCCAGAGTGCAGGCAATTGTCTTTGTTCTCTTATCCCCAGAGCTTTGTGTCTGGTACCGTGGATATTCCTGAGGACAAAATAGATGTACGTGTTTGGATAGGGAGAGGCTAGGTGATACTTTACTGTTAGATTGTCATCCCCTTTACTTAACATTTGGCTCTCTCTTAAATTTACATGTCCCTAGGCGACTTAATGTTTCATGCCATTCTATTATTTACCAGTTAGAGGGAATGAATTTCAAAGACCTCTCTGAAAGTAAGCTTTGGCAAGAGGATAGGAGAGAGACCTTAGGAGGCTGAACACCTGTGGGTGGTGGGCCAGGGAAGAGGGCGAGATTCATGGTCTTCATAATTTTGCTCTGGAATAGTTCTCATGGTAATATTTCTCTTCCCAGTTCAACTCACATGATCAGCAATGGTGCATGCTCTTATCTAGCAGCTTGGTTGTAGTAGACAAGAAAGCAAATGGTCACATTGTATTATTTCTGCTGGGGCTGTCATAACAAAATCCCACAGACTGGTGGCTGAAATAACAGACGTTTGTTTTCTCAAAATTTTGGAGGCTGGGAGGTCCAAGATCAAGATGTTGTCGTGGTTTGTTTCTTGCGAGATCTCTCCCCTTGGCTTGCAGATGGCTGCCTTCTCACTGTGTCCTCACATGGCCTTTCCTCTATGTGCACATGGAGGGAGGGAGAGAAAGAGAGCTCTCTGATAGCTCTTCCTGTTCTTATAAGGACATCAGACCTATGGGATCAGGGCCTTACCCTTGCTATAGACTGAATGTTTGTGTCTCTGCACAATTTATATGTTGAAATTCCAACCTCTTGTGTGACGATATTAGGAGACGGGGCCTTTGGGAAGTGATTAGGGCATGAGGGCAGAACCCTTATGAATGGGATTAGTGCCCTTATAAAAGAGACCCCAGAGAGCACTTTTGCCCCTTTTGCCGTGAGAGGTTTTAGTGAGAAGAACTAAGATGAGCATCCTCATCAGACGCTGAATCTACCAGTGCCTTGATCTGGACTTCCCAGCCTCCAGAACTGTGAGAAGTAAATTTGTTGTTGATAAGCCATCCAGTCTGTGGTAATTTCTTATAGAAGCCCAAATGGACTAAGACAGCTCTTATGACTTCATTTAACCTTAATTACCTCCTTAAAGGCTCTTTTCCAAATACAGTCACATTGGGGGTTAGAGCTTCAACATATGAATCTTTGGAGGGACACAGTTCAGTCCATAACACACATTAATCCCAACTGGAGTCCTATTTTAATTAAAAGTTTTTGTGTCTGTTAGGCCCAAGTGTTCTACTCTGCATAAATATGTAATCAAAATGCGAGCTGAGGGATGGGTCTCTGTAGCCTATAGAAAAGGAACAAAAAGCAGTGATCATTAAAATGAAATCCCATAGTCACAAAAGTATGATCTGGAAATGCAGAAGCCCTTATGTTTCAGGTCAGTCTCAAATGTTAAAACCACACAGTGTCGATTCTGGCTTTCCCAGTTGAACTTGGAACCGAGTCAAAATGTGCAGAGGCCAAGCGCAGTCAGGGTTGCCAGTCGGAGTCTCTGGAGGAGGTGGGATGTCCCAGAGCCATGCCAGGACCTCTGATACAGATCTGTCAGTCTGAGGTGAGGCAGGGCCAGGATAAGAAAAGCTCACTGAAGACTGGAAAACACAGCAGGTGACTTGAGAGCCAAGTGAGACTCTTCAGCCAGAAGGACATGGCAGGGAAGTTGCCAAAGAAACAAAGAGGTAGAAATGAAATAATAGGAGGATGGGGTCAGAGGATTGAGGCCATCTTCAGAACTACTTTTGGGAACATCAAGTTTTCTTATGTGTGGCTTGGCAGACATACTACTTTGGGGGGTTGATCTTAAGTATTCAGAGCTGGCCTTATGCCATTATAAAAATTTTGGCAGATCAAGAAAAGGAGTTTCATGAAATTTCAGGCCTTATACTCTTCCACGGTACTTCCTGATGAAATGTCCAAGCTACGTGATCTCATCTGGGAGCAATACTAGCTCTACTTTGACTAATGATCTCTTTCATCATTAAAAGTGAATTTTTAAATTATGATTTTTATTCTGTATGGATACATTATGCTATCTCCTAGTTAATCTTGTGGTATGCTAATGGGTAATAACAACTGTAGCAATTCTTTGTAATATTTTTTAGTTATTATGCATTTACTTTATGAACGTTACATTCTCAGAGATGCCTTCTCTGACCTCAGATTCCACATTGGATCAAAGCCCCCAGTTATGCCCTCACCTAGCAACCTGTACTTCTCTTTTACAGGCCTTCTCACTGTTGCAGTTAAATAGTAATTGCACGATTGTTTAATTTCTGTCTTCCTTGCCAGATCATTTCCTCAGTGAAAACAAGAACCAGGTCTATTTTAATAATAGCTATATCCAACACTGGTTCTTGCCCATAGCAATAAATTCTTTATAAGTGAGTTATTTCATTCACTCATTTATTCATTAGCTAAGATATTTAATGTTCACAAGCCCTAGGAACCATGCTACAAACAGGGGAGCAAAAATTAATGTGTCTACATTCAAAGAGTTCACAATTTACAGAAAGTCCTTAACCATTGTAGGGGAAAGTTTCCCTTGAGAACCAATGAAAGACATCCCTCTCCCTAGAATCTGCTCATTTGAAATGGATACAAGATTTTGTACTTAACTCGCTATGTTCACAGATCCCCAAAATTCTATTTACTATCTTCCTAAAATACCATGAATTCTGAGGTCAGGATTTCTCCATGAAAGACAGACTTAAAAACATACAAGGTAAAGGGAAGGATGAAGGAAGGCATCCACATGTCATGCTATGGGTCAGGAAAAGCTTCCATTGGAAGGAATATGGTTTTACCAGGAGAAGAACTAAGAGCATTAGAGGTTGAGAAGACAGTTTGGAAAAGCTGGAGATGTGAAAGAAAACGGTTCTTCAGGGAATCGTTAAGTACCTTATATAGATAGAATGTGTGATTGAGCAGTTTGGCGGGCGAGGGGTAGGGACAGGTGATCAGGAGAGGAAACTGGAGGGGTTACTAGATTGGAGAGGACTTTGTTTTGTCCTGGGCTTGATGGGGCATTGTTGCAGGGTTTTATTCATGGAGTGACAACATCAAATTTATTTCAAAAGGAGCCTCCCGGTGATGGTGTTGAGGGTAGGTTGAAGTCCACCATTCTGGAGCATGGCTGACCAGCTGTGCTAGTCACTCAGGCCCCAAGGCCTGAACAAAGGCTAGGCATTGGAGTTTTCAGGAGAGGGTCCAGGCAGAAGTTACATTTAAGAAGGAGAATCAACAAATCTTTGTGAAGTGAATGTTGAGTATATGAGAGGGGGTAGGAATAAACTCTGCGTTTCTGCCTTAAGCCATTGAGTGCATGATGGGGGTAGGTCTCCTAGGGCAGTCTCTTTGGCATGAATGCTAATTCAACAAAAGTGTTCATGGGACACTTTTCATTCAAGATGAAATAAGCTTTTGTAAATGATAAAAAGTACATTCCTTACAACTTAGATTACCCAGCAGATTGGAATGGAGAATGTCGAGAAAACCAACACTGCTTTATAGTCACAGAAGTTATATCTATACAATCACACTGAGGCAGAGTTCTAACCTTTTTGTTGAAATTAGAGTGCAGGCTGTATTGAGCAGCTAGACTGGCCACATGCAGTCTGAGTACTTTGGGTTACTCATCACTGCCTGAGGAATCCCAGGAGGAAAGGTGACAATTCAATTATGGACCTGCGAAGTTGGAGGCACTTAGTACAGTATGTTGTGTAAGGAAGATTTTCAACAAATATTAAATCATAAATATAAATTTCTTGTAAATAAATTTTCTTATAGAGAAGGATTCTGGAAGGATTATAAACCTTATGATAAAAATAACCATGAAAGGTATAACCCACTTTCAATTAGCTGCAGTTTTAAACATCATGCACTAAGACAGTGGGCTTTCAATTAACTTTTTAAATAGCAGCTTCATTGAGATATAATGTAGATACCATGTAATTCACCCATTTAAAATGTACAATGCTTTGAATCAATTTTTATATGTTAAGATATTTTCTCAATTTTTTTTGCAATTGAATATTATTCCTTTTTTTAACAAGAAAAAAATAATACAAAGCATTATGAATATTTAAAAATTTGGCAGTACTTATATATAAGGGATTTTCTCAGGTGCCTCTGATTATTGGAGTTAAGAGAGAATTTAGTCTTATGTAGATTTAAATTAAAGTATAAAATGTGGTCAAAATATTATCGCAGATGTGACGTATAGTGAGAAGAAAAGACTGAAGGTGAGCTATTCTGATTGTTCTCTTCAATGCCCTGATGGGGAGAGGAGACCCAGTTTAATTTACAGTCTCTCAGTTCACTACCAAGGGGCTAGGGAGAAACTTCTGCCAGTAACGTCCAGGTTAGTGGTGGATATGTTGTGATGAATGTATTCTCACCCAGGATAGCAGTGGTATTGTATTAAGAGATGGGGAAAAAATAGACTTGGGGTTTAAACTGAAGTATGTGTTGAAAGAACACCTCAAGCTAACCATTACTGTACATAAACAGTGAGAAAACTGGAAGGTTTTGAGAATTACGAATGTCACCTCACATCGTGTGTTCATGACCTTTGTAGTCAATGGTATAGGTCTAAAAATTATGCTTTTTGCTAACATAACTGTAGAAAAAATATGACCCTTTTCCTATTGAAATCAACAGAACTGTCCATAAAGGTTGAATTTCTCTAGGTTTCCCTGTGATACTGGATGCCAAGAATACAATTGGCATTTAGACTGACTCATATTGGTAATTTTTCAAAAACAATTTTCTTTCCAAGTTTGCATATGAGTGGGGAGAGGGGCTTAGACAAATTTGGTCCAGCCTATCCTGATATCACTGCTAGTCTAATTCTTCTTTAACGCAGCTTTGATCTTGTGACTTCTGGAGTTAAAGTGCCTCCTTATTTGATGCCTGCATGTGGCTTTAAGCCTGCTATCACCCAGCACTATCCCAGCTTTCCTGTAATCAAACTTATTTCCTCATTGTTTCAGATATGTGAAGACTCATTCTTGTGTCTGAATGTTTGCTTATATTGTTTAACTTCCTATTATATTCACTTTTAGGAAACTCTGCTTTGGTGTGTTGTCCTCAGCTTACAATAATAGATGCTATGAAAATAGCCTTAAACTATATTTGTTTTTCATGACCATTAAAGTCCACTATAATGCTTACTTAGTGTGCCCTTTATAAGAATCTATGAGGAGGAAATTTCACTCAGACCTCTCTGCTGCACAACTAATGTATATATTTCTTATAGAAATTACTAATTGTAACTAATCATGTTTCCTTAGTGGCTTTGGTCACTAAGAAACCCAGAATCACATATTATCTCTTCTTTAATACCGAATAGATTGTTATAGCATGACTTTATTTTATAACTTTGCCACTCATCTCATATTATTGCTCTGGTCTTGGGGGGGGTGACAGTGGTCCTTTGCCTATTAATTTACTCATATATTTTTTGAAGATGACACACATTTATTAATCCGACACTTTCCATGGGTCAGGAGTCTGGGCACCGGGTAGCTGGATCCTCTTCTCATGTTTCATAGACGAGCTCAGGTTGTTGGCTGATGCTGCACTTCTCATCTGAGGCTCTGGGTCCCCTTCTCAGCTCACTGATATTGGCAGAACTCACTTCCTTGCACCTACAGGACAGAGGTCCTTGTATTCTTGTTAGATTTTTAGCTGAGGCTGCACTCAGCCTCTAGAGGCTGACCCTCTTAGTTAACAATTCACAGCATGGTGTTTTGCTCTCTGTCTGGAGGGCAAAAAGCACAGTTCATATGCCCTGAGTCCCCTTCATGCTTCAAACGTCTTTGGCTTCATTTTTCTGCCACCAGAGAAAGTGCTCTGCTTTTAAAGGTTTCACCTGAATAGATAAAGCTCACCCAGATAACTGTATATTTTAAGATTAATTGAATTAGGATTTATTTATCTTTACATTTTTTTTCACAGTTGTTCCTAGATTCGTGTTTGATTGACTAGCTGAGGTGGGAGAGGGAGGATCTTGGGGATGGTCGCCTTTAGAATTCTACCAATCTCTGTCCCCATGACGTAGGACTATGCATCTGTGAAAGGAAAAGGAGGGTCTCAGTACACAGCTATGGAGCAATCTCCAAGAATTATCCTAAAAAAAGCAAGGCATGGAGTGATATTTATAGTGAACAAACTTTTGTGAAACAGGAAAGATAGGCATTTTTTAATATTTTCAAAAAGAATGAAAGAATAAAAAATTAACAAAATTGGCAGTTTATAGGGGTAGGAAGAAAACAGGAAACAAGGGCAAGGATGAAAGCTATATTTTCTGAATGTACCTGTTTTGTGGTTTACACTTAAGAACATATAAATGTTTTATATATTAAAAGACAAAATTAAATAAAATGATAAAATAAGGCAATTTCTAAAAATTGAAAATAACATAGTATCAAGGTTGTGATATTACTTCTCAGAAAAGATATCTAAAGTGCTTTTAAGTCAGTATTTTGGCAGAAACCAATCCCATTAAGAAACCTTAAACTATTCAGTGTTCATGTTGTCTCAATGTTAATATTTGTATTGCTGAGATTTTTCCCTTCAATTTTTAAAATTGTGGCAAAATACACATAATGTAAAATTTACTGTCTTAACCATTTTTAGGTGTACAGCTAAGTAGTATCGAGTATATCCGTATTGTTGTGTAGTCATCACTATCATCCCTCTCTAGAACTCTTTTCATTTTGCGAAACTGAAAAATTATGCATATTAAACAATAACTCTTCATTCCTCTTTTCCCAGCCTTTGGCAGTTACTATTCTTCTTTCTCTATGATTTTTACTACTCTAAGTACCTCATATAAATGGAATCATACAGTATTCATCTTTTTGTAATTGGCTTACTTCATTTAGCATCGTGTCCTTAAGCCTTACTCATGTTGTAACATTTTTCAGAATGTCCTTACATAAGGCTGAATAACATTTGTGTGTGTGTGTGTGTGTGTGTGTGTGTGTACATGCCACATTTTGCTTATCCATCCTCCCTTGATAGTTACTTGGGTTGCTGCCACAATTTGGCTATTGTGACCAATGCTGCTATGAATACTATGTGTATACAAATATCACTTTGAGAACTTGCTTTCAGTTCTTTTGAGTATATACCCAGAAATGGAATTTCTGGATTATAGGGTTGCTCTGTTTTTAATTTTTTGAGGAAATGCCATACTGTTTCCAAAGTGACTGTACCAGTTTACATTCCTATCAATGGTATGCAAGAGTTCCAATATCTCCACATCCTCATCAACACTTATTTTCTTTTTAATGGTAGCCATGCTAATGGACATGAGGTTTTACTCAAGTATTTTCGTAAGTCATTTTAAATCCCTTTTGTGTTTAGGTGGAATAAAAATAATATTTTAAAAATAATGCTCAATTTGCTTAGATTTTTTACTCTTCTTTTCCTTCTATTCTGCATCCAGGACTCAAATCTAGCTTTTCATATTCCTTCGTTCTCCGTTTTCTCTGATTTCTTGTGGTGACAGAATTTTGTACCTTAAGATTTCGGACTACTCCCTAGTGTTTCATGTGTATTTACTCCTGTCATTCTACATTGTGTACTTTTTCGTAGTTGAGACTATGGTTTATACTTTTCTGAATCATCTAATGCAATGATATTATATCAAGAAATGCTTCTTTTTTTTACAGTATTATTGTAATAAATGCTCAACTTTTAGCTTGACTCTCAGAGCACTCAGCACATCTCTTTAGAATTGCAGGAATCTATTTTTGTTTGCAGCAGCTGATGCTTGTTTTATAAATCCTGCAAAAGTATTCATTCAAGTAACATATTTTTCTTTTTTAAATTTTTGTTTCAATTAGCGTTAACATCCAATATTATTTTACATTAGTTTCTGGAGTACAGCATAGTGGCCAGACATCCATACAATTTAGGAAGTGATTTCCCCCACCACCAGTCCAGCACCCACCCAGCAATGAATGTTTTTTGAACCTCTATAATATAGTATTATTATAGGGCATCCAACTTTGCAACGCCCTATGAGATGAATGGTAACAACGTCCAGCTGGGAGGAGGCCCATTTCTGAGGCAACTTGGGGAAGGGAAAGGTAAGAGAGGTTTTGGTATGAGTCCTGATACTTGGAATCCACTTCTTCAACAGGTTCTGGACATCTAGTTTCCAGTCAAAGGCAAGCCCTGGATGAAAGACTTCGAATAGTGTGTAGTTGACCCATGAACAACGCTGGAGATAGGGGTGCTGACGGCCCCCCACCTCCCAGTTGAAAATCCGTGTATAACTGCATATATTCTGGGTTCTAACTATGGTGATCAACTTGTCCTGGTTTGATGGGGACTGTTCTGATTTTAAAAGGAATACAGCATCTTGACATATCCCTCACTTATAAGGCAAACCAGAATGCTTAGTCATTCGAGCTCCAATTCTAACTCCCCTATCCAAAGGGCTTCTGGAGGTAGCGTTTCATGCTGAGTGCATTTCCCACTGCGCAGCGCGCCCAGCTCTCCTTACCTCCTGCATCTAGACTACAAGTCCCAGCATGCAGCTCAGCCCCCTTCTGGGTCAGCCCTTGGCCTGCACGGCCCCTTTACGCCTGTGGCCTCTTAAAGCATGGAGCCTGGGAGCCCGTGCGCGCTGACGTCATGCGTTTACGTCAGTCTTAGCGCATGTTTCCGGCCCTCTGGGACGCTAGAGTCTTGCCGCAGGAGTGGTGTGGGGGGTGCTTTTTCTCCGCGTCAGAAGCCGGAATCTGGAAAGAAGCCGTCACTCCTAGTTCTCTTTCCTCCAAATTTGAGACTCCCGGGTTCAAAATGGACAAAGTCTGTGCTATTTTTGGAGGTTCGCGGGGCATTGGCAGGGCAGTGGCTCAGTTAATGGCCCAGAAAGGCTACCGACTGGCCATTATCGCCAGAAATTTGGAAGTGGCCAAAGCCGCCGCTAGTGACCTCGGTGGTAGGTACTGAACTGGAGTTGTCCAGTTGTGTGGCTGCAGTCCAAGCAGCTTGGCTCCTCGTTTGTGAAACGAGCAGGTCAGGCCTTTATGGCTCTGAGGTTTAGGAGTTCAGCTGCCCACGTGCAAGAGCACTTTTGTCCCGAATGTAGCCTGTAGCTTGTGCAGAGACGCTCCTTCCCCCTCCTCCCCATTGTTTCCTGCAGGGTGCCTCTGTCCACGCTGCTTGTCACCAGTGGCTGAACTCTTAGGGTTTTCTTTTGAGACTTAGTTGTCTTGTGATGCCCTATTAATAAGAACCCACCTCCCTGAGGCTAGTGTTAGCAGAAACGAGCTGCTTTGTTTTGGCGTCTGGAAGGAGGGAAGCACAAAACAGTTAACTTTTTATATAGGGCAAAGAGCTCACTGGTGGTTTAAGAGGAGGGCTGGACAGAAGGGAGTTCTGGCAGGAAAGGTAGGCGTGTCGGTCTTAAAAGGCTTGCTTCATTTTGCTGAGGGCTGTTCCGGCCTGAGAGTGGATGCGCAAAACTGTTTCATAGAGAAATTTCTGAGTACCAACCAGTTTTGAGATGGACCTGGTTTGCTGTAATACCACCATAAGCACTTAAGTTACTAACTCCTTTTGGTGACTTTAACAAATGGGCAACTGAGATTTGTTCTGCCAAATTCCTTTTTATTGCATTTAAACTTCAATTTTTTTTTTCTGTTTTATAATGGATCAGTAACTTGTTTTACATTGTTTTTGCGAATTTAAGTTTCTTTTCCTGGTAAGAGAAAGGATGTTTGAAAGATGCTGCTATTTGTTTAATTACAAGAATGTACAGATGCACCTCATTTACTATCAAGGAGGCATTAGGGGAAAATAGAAGCCTGGGGATGCATCTGGTGGCTGTAACCTTTAAAATAACATTACTGATTGGTTCCCCCTAATTGGTTATATGGGTTGGGAGAATGTTAGAGTTCCTAAAAGTAAAAAACACAAAGAAGTTATAGATGAGAGACGATTTTAGTGAATGCTTCTTGCTGCTTCTAATTATCGCCATTATGTTACTTTGACGAATGGGCAAAAAAGTGTCAGGCCTTATGCTTTCCACTCATCAGTGTTTGCTGGACAAAATTAAAACTGTTGGTTGAGCTTTCAAGGGGTGTGAATCCAACAACTCTTCAGATGAAAGCCAAGCATGAGACACAGGGTGCTTTTGTGTCTTTCATTTCCTTGAATTGTATTCCATAAGTGACTTCCCAATGACTTACTCTTTCCAAAGGCTTTAGTAGGTAATTTTAATATTAACTATTAGACAAGGTCAGCCAGAAAATAAACAATTTTTTTTTTTAAATCTACATTTTAGAGTGTTAAAATGGTTATGGGTGGTGAACACACAATGCAATGTATATATAGGTACACTTAACACTTACTGGATTTCATTAACCAATGTCACCATAACAAAAATTTGAAAAAGTAATAAAAAAAATTAAATACAAAAAAATTAAAATGATATATTATCAAATAGAGAATGCTTTCTTTGAAGGGTAATATTTTTTTGGTATTTAAATATTTGAAAACATGAACATTAAAAAAGATAAGTAACAGTTTATAGGAAAAAGCTTTTTTTCATTGTTTTTAGTTTTAGCATTTTTACAAATTCCTCCTTTGTTTTACCTTTCCTAATGGTCAGACTTGAATAATAGCCATCGTCATCAAAATAATATATGTGCCTAATTAAAAAAAAAAAAAAGAAAGAAACTCTAGAGTTTATTATGCTCAGGGCAGGGCCAGGAAACCAATTTGACAAAAACCTAACACAATTAGACATAAATTTCAAAAAAAGGAATACAAAACCGAGAAGACTGTTGAACTGAGTTAGGTAGATTCAGTGTCAAAGCTATACATGTTATCGGATGAATTTTACAAAGCATTATGAACACAAAAAGACCCTTCCTCCACTTTTTGTTGATTAAAAACAAGTTTTAAGGTTTACATCCTGCAGTAGTTTATTTTTCCTTGTTTACAGCCACCCACTTCCCTCTTTTATTAGACTGAACTCAATGAAAGCAGGAACCAATGACAATCTTTTATCTCTAGGTTCTAGATTAGCACAGGCCTAGCTGATTACTATAAGTGATGCTTAACAAATGTGTATTGAATAATTTTTTAATTCAAGTTACAGTTTATAAGTAATTGTAATCTTTTGTGTAGGTAGTCATTTGGCATTTAGCTGTGATGTTACCAAAGAACAAGACGTTCAAAATACGTTTGAAGAGATGGAGAAAAATTTAGGTCCTGTTAGTTTTTTGGTAAATGCAGCTGGAATTAACAGGTTGGTCAGAAATTTAAGCGCCTTTCTAATATGTCATTTCTTCTCTAATTTGTCGTTGCTTAACATGAGTTAATATGTTAATTAACTTGGTTTACTTCTAATTGGAATAAAAACTGTATTTTAAAATTTGGTTAATCCATGCATTCTTTTTTTTATTGAGATATAAAATAAGGATATAGTTTGTTCAATTTTAACGTTGTATTCAACACCCATATTGAACTACAGGACATTTTCAGCTCTCCAGAGGGCTCTCTCAGTTTCTTCCCAATTCATAGTTCCTTATAGGTAACCACTATTCTGAGCTCTCTTACCATATGTAAATTTTCTTAGTTCATAAACTTTAAATGGAATCAGAGTGGGAATTCTTTTTTTTATAATGAATTTGGGACAGAATATTTAGAATAATATTAATTTTTTTGCTAAACATAGCTTAATATGGCCATTGTTTGATTAATTCAAGCTATTTTGAGTACATGGCACTACTTTTTAGTTAAGAATATTTGTCACTCTACCTGAGAGGGGATAGGAACGTGACTTCCAAGTGGATCTTTTAGTTGTTATTTTAAAGCCTCTCAAACCAAGTGTAAAATGGGACTTTTTAGGTATTCTAGTTCAAATATGAAGCATTTCTTAAACTCTTTCAGTAAAAATGTTACACATTTATTGACATTTTTTGTTTTATCCCATTTTTAATTTACGTGCTTTTTTTGTTGTTGTTTGTTTGTTTTTAAGGGATAGCCTTTTAATAAGAACAAAAACTGAAGATATGCTATCTCAGCTTCATACTAACCTTTTGGGTTCCATGCTGACCTGTAAAGCTGCCATGAGAGCTATGATTCAACAACAGAGAGGGTCTATTGTTAATATAGGTGAGTCTTCACTTTGGTGAATTTATAATTACCTCAGTACCATAAAAAATATTTAATTGACTAAATTGGAATTTGTGTGAAACTTGGATGAAATGTGTCATTGTCTGGAAAAAGGATTTGATTAACCGAGTAATAGGTAAAACAGGAACCACAAATTCATTTCCTTATAGTAGTCAAGTAGGTGTTAACTGAGTTGACACCACCAGCTATTAGAAAAATGATAGCACAAACCACATGAGAGATGACAAATGATGGCCAGCTTTGTTGTCTAGAGGCCATTTGGAATGGCAGGTGCAACCACTGCTCAGATCCAGTAGATTGTTGCTAAGCAGAATGTGGTCTCGGTTTTGTGAGCTATTTTGATTTTTTAAGATAAATTGGACATCCTGATTTTTACGTGATAACTAATTTTTAAAATATGGACAAGGAATTGAAAATTTTTAGATATTGGGGGCTAAAAATAATGTCTAGAGCAGTCACCTGGGTCGCCGATAAATCTAGTACAGAGGTTTAAAAGGAAGCTTAAGAGAATGACTTTTTCTGTTTTTTAGCATAGATGTAGGTAATGCTTAGGTTTTAGAGTCAGATAAACTGTAGTGTGTGCCTATAGACCTTAAAATGCATAATGACTTGAAGTTTTATTTCAATTTGGTAATTCGAAAATAGTAGCATACTGTCTACCTTTTAATTTTGAGCGGTAATACTTTAAAAGGCCACAAAAGGGAGATGCTTCTCTGTTATAGTAAATGACCCTGTTCTTTCTAATGTAGAAAATAGCTTTCCAAACCAGAATATAGGATTTTCCTCTTTTGAAAATGAGAAGAGGAAAGAATTCCGTACTAATAATAAGCAGAACTTTTTTAACGCTTATCCTTAAAAATATAAGAGATCAGTTTTCTTAGATGAGTAAATGAGTTGACCTTTGCCTTCTACTAGCCAGATAATGATTTGGGGTTCTTATAAGCTAGTATACTGGCCTGTATATATCACCAGATAACACGGGATATGTTTGTTTAAGTCTAAAACATTTACACTTTTTAGATAGATTTTAAAAACCCATGTCAGTTCTTCATATATATAAATTTTTAGAATTGCTCTACAAGTAAAAAATATATAATTGAATATAAATTAAGAGAATCTTATTCCAGAGAGGACTACTTTAAACTGCTAGAAAATTTATGATATTTCAGAAGGTACCACTTTTCACCCGAAGAACAGTAGTAGTGTGTGGTATGAATCAAAACAAAGCTTCTCAAGTGTCTCGTTTGGCCTTCCATGCCTGTGTTTTTCTTTCTTTTTTATATCATATTTTTCTTTCTCCTAAATACCCCTTTCTCTGTTCATCTGCATTTTCTTTCTTATCTATTTTCTCTTTGTTCTTCACAATTCTCTTCCTTTGTCATTAACTGGCAAATAATATATAATGTAAATAAGTATTTTAATATTGGATTTGTTGATTATAACATAAGTGTTTGGAATGTTTTGTAAAATAAAATTTTTCAAAAATTGTGAGGGTCTTGATTAATTTTTGTATCATAAGTACAGGTCACTGGTGCAGAAAATTACTTCCCCACTTATGTTTTGCATGAACTTATTTGCATACAGTTGGTATTTGAATTATAAATTATTCTTTCATATTCATATAAATGAGGCCATTTAATATTTAGTAGAAATTACAGGTTAAAATACATCACTGAAAGTAACAAATTGCAATTTTACAAAAAGTGTGCGGTTGAAGCTTTGCTTATTTAGATTGACAGTAGTTCACATTTAGTGAGATCTTCAGATGAACTGTTCTTTCAGGTGGAAATGAATATTGTGAAATCATAAAATTATTCAGCCATTATCTGACATTTTTTAGTTTTAACTTCTTCCTACTGGAAGCCTTTATAAATACTATAGAACTTTTATCATGTCTGATCTAATCAGGTGAGAGTGGATTCTTTTCACTTAATGATCAGTTCTCAAACCCTATCTGGCATTTGGGATTTCACACAAGTTTTCAAAACCTGTTTTCTGTGTATCTGGAGCAGACTCAGATTCTTACCACTCAAATGACAGTGGTTAGAAATCCTGATTTAACAAAGGACAAGGTGAAATAATTTGTACCTTTTTTGTTTGTTTACTATAAATTATCTGAATATTCAAATAACTCCATTATTTAGTTTGAATTTTATTTCACTTTTTTTCTCCTAGGAAGTATTGTTGGTTTAAAAGGCAATGCTGGCCAGTCTGTGTATAGTGCCAGTAAAGGAGGATTAGTTGGATTTTCACGTGCTCTTGCAAAAGAAGTAGCAGGAAAGAAAATTAAAGTGAATGTAGTTGCACCAGGTCAGTGAAAACTTTTTTCTTTTTTAACATAATTTATGGATGTTTATGGTTTTGTACTGTAATGGCAAAGATTGTTCTTGGGTCTGTAATTACATCAGCATCATTAGGCACTTCTTAGAGAGTATCAGAACAGGAACTTGGAATCTACACCGTTACTAAACTCATGAGTAGCAAAATGAGGGAGGGTGTGACTATGTCCTGACAGGACTTAAAGCGGCCATACCTGGCAACACTGCCACGTTGCATTTTTTATTGAATGATTATATATATACAAACTAAAATCACAAGAGAAACTTTTTGTTTAAAAATCAATTATAAATTAAGAATGACCAATGAGAACCCTGCTATTCTGGTACCAACAAGCTCTATTACATATGCAGGAGGTACATTTGCAGGGAGTGGCCAGCAATGAAGATGGTTAGAGAGGTGGCTGTTTAATGAATTTTCAAAATAGTAGAAGTTGGTGGGAAGCTTAGAACAGAGCCGCTGCCCTCCTGTAGGAAATCTGTCAGGAACACTTGTATTCTTAAACATGTCAGAAAAACAAAGCCCACAGAGATGCAGTTCACCTGTAAGACAAAGGAAGTGTGATCTGGGTAAGTACACAGAAAATAGAGCCTTTTCTAGATGGCAAAGGGAACATTCCTTTTACTATGCTGACTTTGGGTATTCCACATTACTTGAAAATATTGATGGATTAAATGGGACCCAAAGCCCATTAACTTGGTCTGTTAGTTAGTTACCAGTAATTGGAAAATATTAATGATCAGAATTATAGTTTAGGTTGTTGAAAGCTAAAGAAATTCTTTAATTCTCTTTTTTGATTTAGAGAGAGGGGAGTCATTAGGTCTATTAATTAATTAGTACTCATGTATTGATGCCTGGGTAGGATAGTTCTAAAATTATTGTGAAAAGAATCAAGTAATGAACTGTTGACTAGAAAAATTCTTTGTACCTTATATTTTCCATAAAATCTTTATTTTTAAATTTTGTACTAATTTTGGAGTAACTTGAGGTGGAAAGGATTTTAGAGATCATTTATTCCAGTGATTTTTATGGTTTAGATGGGACCTAGGAGACAGAGTGATTTGCCGAAAATTACACAGCTAGTTTATGGCAGGACTGTTACTAAAAGCGTTATCTTTTGATTTCCAGCTGAGGTAAGCTTAAAAATAATGGCCCCTTAGATTTTCTTTATATCATTGCAAGCAGTTTAGATGTTTCCATCCTTTTGCTAATGTGGTCTGTCTAAACTTTCTGGACTCTTCCAATTTTATAACTTTTGGCTTTATATTATTTGCCTTTTACCAAGTTACTAGTTGATAAAATTGCCTGGAATAGTTAAGAGGGTAATAAAAAGATGCTATAACTTAATTCTACTATTATCGCTCATTTGTTGGGGTGATAGAAATTTTTGTTAGGTACTTATTTGGCCTTTGAATAAAATGAGTGTTTTTATATACTTCTGCCAGTTAGCCATGAAATCTTTGTCTTAGTTTACTATAGTATTTGAGAATTGATTACCTATATGAGAAAAGACATTTCGTTTTTGTTCATTGGCTGTTTGTAAGAAACTATAGACCTTTGCCACCTTTATGTTTCAAGTCACTAATGGCTCCAGCTTGGACCCTAAAGTTGGAGTTTTATTTGGCACTAGTAGGGATCAAGGAATTGCCAAAATGTTCCGATAGCCATTTTGTTCTCTAATGTGCCTTTATCCCAATTTATTGTTCAGTAACAGACTAAATTCATTCATTGCAAATCCATTCAAATTTGATAAATGACCATGGTTTAGATACAGTACATCTATTTTTTCAAAAAAAAAAAAAAATCCAAAAGCTTCACTGTCGTTTTGGCACTGCTTTCTGTTTGTTTATGCTTTATGCAACATACTTGATTTTAGTGTTAGCCCAGTTTATATGGAGAGTAGATTATTTATGATTTAGGACTGCATGTATTAGCTTTCTTCTCTTATAGGGATTGCAATGGTGTGAGTTATGAAGAGTCATTCTGGTTCATTTTGATTTAAAAGCTGCATGGTTTAAGGGTAATGCAAGTGTTCTTAATCTATAATTAATCATTGAGCAGACTTACTGTCATGTATTCTATATGCAAAGGCTGTGCTAGGTTCTAAAATTACAAAAATGAGTAAGATACTTCTGCTACAAGGAGCTAAGTACAGTGGGAAACACAGACATAAACAAGTAATTACAATGTCATGGGATGAATGTAGAGATACATATCTGTGATCTATGGAAACACTGAAGACTGCTTAATTTTGTCTGAGTGAATTAGTTGTCAAGGCAACAGCCTCAATAGTGAGAATCCAGTTTGTATACAAAAGGAAGTTTTATGAGTGTTATGGAAGTGTGTTTGTATATATAACCTTTCCTAAAGATCTTTCTAGTACAATTTATACTGCAGAAAAAAACCTGTTACTAAAAAGGTGGCCATTTATAGGTTGACTTTTATTTTATTGGCTATGTATATCAGATTTCATGGTATGAATATGCTTCATTGGTCAGAAGCAAACTATAAGTTAAAATAATATGATTAAATAGATGAATTATTTATTAACTATATTTTAGATAGGAATTACAACCAGATTCTTCACCAGATCTTTAAATAGACCTGACAGACATTGAATTAACACATTTCTTTTTCTGTCAGTTTTTCTGGTCGCCATCAAATGGAGTTCCTAATTAAGGAAAATAGCTAAAAAAGCAAATTATAACAGGACAAGCAAGAAAAATAATAAATTAGGCTATCATTTACTGACTAATATTACTGATATTTTAAAGATGAGTTAGTTGCTAAGCTTTGGTATTACTTTACGTATAAAAATAAATTCCTCATGGATAAACCTTACTGATATGAGAAATAATATTTGATAAATTGAAACTGTAATGGGAACATTGCTTTGAAATATATGTGTTTTCAATAGATAAGACAAACTTGATACAAAATTCTAAAGTAGGATGAGGCATAGAGGGAAAAGTGAGTCTCCTACTCATCTAGTTCCTTTTCTCAGAAGCAACCTATGGTTAACTAGTTTCTTCTGCATTTCATATACAAGCCAATAAAGTGTGTGTGTGTGTGTGTGTGTGTGTGTGTGTGTGTGTGTGTGTGTGTGTATTTAAGAGAACACTATTTACAATGTTCTGTACTTAGCTTTATTTGTACCATGTATCTTGGAGTTGATTCCATATTATTCCATATATAGCTGCTTCATTTTTTGAGTAACAACTTTATGGAAATATAATTCACATACTATACAATTCACCCATTTAAAGTGTACAGTTTGGTGGTTTTAGTATAATCACAGAATTGTTCTGTCACCAAAATACATTTTAAAACATTTTCGTCATCCCAAAAGAAACTCTGTAGCCATTAACATTTACTCCCATTTCCCTCCAATCTCGTTAGCTTCTGGCAACCTACTTTCTCTCTAGATTTTCCTATTCTGGACAGTTCATATAAATAAAATCATATAATATGTGGTCTTTTGTGACTGCTGTGTCACATAATGGCTGAGTTAAAAGACAATAAATTCTGTTTTATAGGTGTACCATAATTTATTTTACCTGTTGTCTCTCGTTGGGCATTTAGGTTGTTTCTCATTTTTTTTGATATAACAAGTAATAATGCAGTGACAATATTTGTGTGTAGTTTATTTTGCACATGTGTGAGTATATGAGCATAACCCTGGGAATGAGACTGCTAAGACTTGAAGGGTACATGCATTTTAAATCTTGACGAATGCTATAGCATTGAATTGATTTCTATTGGATACCTTAAATGTTTTGCCTCCCTCCCTTTTTTTAATTCGGAGAGTTCTTATGTTTACTACTTGGAGAAAACCTTGTTGACAAATGCCGACATAAATTTGGCAGCCACTCAAAACAGATAATTCTCTGCGTGATCTTATGGGCTGTTTGGTATGGAATCGATATTCACACACTGCTTCCCTATACGTTTTATAAACATTAAGACATAGAAATTCATTCTCTTTAAAATATTGGTCTAGTTTTTGTCAACAGCCTTGTTTCTTCTGCCTTAAAAAAGTGGGATCATAATTCTTTTTATGCTCTAAAGACTTATACTAGAGAATGGACATCTGAGCTCGTAGATAAAGCAAGTAAGTGCATGCACATCCACAGTTGTTAATACTAGTGATAGGCAAATATCCTAGTGTCTTATTTAAACATAAAGTTTCTGCTATATGTAAAAATGTTCAAAACTAAAATAATGACCAAGTCATATAGAAATGAAATGCTAGTCATTTATACTATACAGCTAGCCAAAAATGGATAAGGAAATAAATTTTCTTTAGAATTTATCAAATGTGAATTCTTCTTGGACAAGTACCATACATTTTCTTTTATGAGAAAGAGTATTCCTATTCCTAAAGAGTTTATATTTTAAAAAAAGTGATACTGTTTGTGTCATCACATATACTGAACTAAAGTAGAAGTATCCTTGTGCTAAGTCAAGTGCATGTCATTTCAGTTATCCGTTTATTGATTTAAGGAGTGGTACCTTGGTAGCCAACCGGAAACCTCTAATTGTGCAACAAGTGATCAGTAATCATTTGTTGGATAGTGGCACCTACTGGTAGTTTGTAATTTTTATAGGGCAGTTTGAAAGGCATTGTAAATATGTATGTTGTAAAATGAGTAGAACCAGTTTCTGGAACATTGCAAATGAAGTGGAAGAATGATATGGAAGAGAGTCCTATGGGGCTAAGGAGAGAGAAGAAACTGAAAAGCAATACACGCACAAAAACGGGTGTGTGGAATGCTACTGATATCTCTGCTCAGGTCTTACGATATATGATTAGAATCCAAAGCCTATTTATGTGCAATGTCCTGGGCTGTAATGTCATGAAGATTCTGTAGTTCATGAGCTATAGCATAAAATGACATTCAAATTTGGTAGAGCTGAAGTAATTATCATTAGAGACTAGCTCTAATGGGGTATATGGGGGTATATGAGAACTCTTTGTACTTTCTGTTCAATTTTTCTAAAACCTTAAAGCTGCTCTAAAAAATATAAGTCCATTTAAAAAAGTTAATGAGAGATAAATGAAGAGAGAAAAATCTTTGGACATGTTCTTGCTTTCTGTATCAAACATCATAACCAGAGTGGAAAAGCCAGTATTGGTGAAGTCATCCCTTTCCTTTCAATGTGGCCTCTAAACGCCTACTTTACTTTAGGCTATTAGTGTAGATAGAGTTCAGTGATGGCTACCTGCTTGTCCCATGAGGTTTATCATTCCAACTACAAGTCTGGGGAGAGGCTATAGCAAACTTCCCCAAAAGAAATAACACCCTTATCTTCCAAGTTTGAGCAGTGGAAGGAGAATCTTCATGTGAGGTGGGTGCCAGACATCATGATCCTCATCGTCGGACTCAGAAGGCTTCTCTCTCCTTCCTTTACAAATGACCTAACTGGGACACAGATCATAGCCGAGGTGACTTCAGGGTGTACTGAGCAAGATTTTATTAAAAGCTTTGAGATGTTAGCTTTTATCTATTCCATATATCTGGCTTACTTGGTTGTTTTTGGAGGACTACAGTCTGTCCTAACAGCCCATATTTATGTGACAGAGACCTTCCCATCTCATTGAGATTGCCCTTGAACTTGTTTCACTGCCTTATCTCCCTCCATATGTATGGTTCACCTTCCAGTACCCCATACCTTGTTCTAGATCTGCCTTTTTTTTTAAAGGTAAAAACACCTTTGTATGGCCTCCCACGGGTCATGTAACATCACCCTTTGTGTCTGAAAGTACAAACACATCAGAACTCAAATCTACCCGTAGGAAAGGCAAATCAGTTTCTTTCAACACAACATGGATAAAAACTCAGATTAGCATCTTCAACTGGAATATTCTAACCTCCACACAGCTATCAGTATAAAAATTGAGAGTCCTTTTAGGGAGCTCACTCTTCTAAACCTGAAGTAAGAAAAGTCATGAAGACGACTTAATGAGGCATAATTTTCATCTTCAGGTCATAGTTTTGTAGAGCTAAAAGATATTTTAGTGATCTGTGATTTTCAGTCTATTTCATTTTGTGAGACAGAAACAGCCATACAGTTTTAGACAGTACATGACTTTCCTCAGGTCATAACTTTGATGGTATTAGCAGAGTAGGGAACAGAATCTAGTTTAATGTATCCTAATTCATTGTTTTTGTTGTTGTTGTTTGTTTTTTAACCACAAAATGCTCACCAGAGCCAGTTAGAAGTTGAACCTAGAATTTGTTAATCATAGTTACAGGATCTCTTTGCAAATCATTTTTACAGCAGATTATTGAGTTTTTTTCATTAAGATTAAAAACACATTTTTCTTTTGGCTGAGAGTTTGAGATTAGTGGGGAAATATGTTATGCGCATTTTGTTAGAATTCAAAATGACTTTAGAATAAAAGATAATTGTATCATGAACTTTTTCAGAGGGAACAAGCTTTTAAATGTTACATTCATAATTTAATTCATTAAACTTTTTAACTTGTGAGGTGAATTTTCTTCCTAATACACTCTGAGGCATCTTAGAAAATACGTGTGTCCAAACACATAAAACTTTGGTTATCAAGAAGCCCCATGATAGTGTTTCTTATGATGTTTGAATCATCTATTGATTATTATGACTTCACTGTAGATGAAGTTTCATTTACAATTCACTTGAAATTCAGCAGAGTGTGGTTATCTGGTTTTATCATAATTTCTATCAGCTGCTGCTTTTATTCTTGCATTCCTCTGCCATCTCATTGTTAAAGATGAAAGGGAGCGAAGGAAATGTTGCTGACTTTTAAAATGTAATATTTTATAGTAGAGAAGATCATATTTCATAATGTAATCTCACAATGAAGCACATAAATAATACAAAATTGTTTAATTATTCCAGGCCCTCATTATAGACAATCTGGTTAGTACTGTGCATCTTTTTTCAATAACTTTTTATCTAGATGCAGAAATAATATATCTCTTGTGGACAATTGGGAAAGTACCTACAAGTACAAGGAAGAAAATAATCATCACCTGTAATTCTAGTATCTAATGATAATCACTATTAATATTTTGGTATATATTTTTTCAGTCATTAGTATAGATTATTTTTTAAAATTTTTTATTTTTTATTGAGGTATAATTGACATATTAGTTTCGGGTGTACAACATAATGATTTCATAATTGCATATATTATGAAATGATCTCCACAATAAGTCTAGTTAACATTTGTCTGCATACAGTTACAGATTTTTTTCTTGTGATAAGAACTTTTAATGTCTACTCTCATCTATATTCAAATGTATAATAAAGTATTAACTATAAGCACCATGCTGTACATTACATCTCTGTGACTATTTTATAACTGAAAGTTTATAGCTTTTGATAGTAGTATAACTACTTTAGTAACCTGCTTTTTAAATATACAAATGTTATTTTTCATGCCTGGAGGATGTACCATGATCAATTTAACCACGTCCTTATTGAAAGACATTCAACTTGTTTCCTATTTTTCTCTAATAAAGCTATCATTGTCATAGGCTTCATGATAGAAAAAAAAATTATGGTAATTTCTTACACGGCTGTTAATAAAATGTTTCAGTATTTCAAGTGAAAACCTAAGGCAAAGAAAAATTAAATAATTATATAGTAGTACATAATAAACTTATAGCTTGATGCTAATTCTTAATTCAGTACTTAGTTCATATTTAACCTGGTATTTTAAATGACAGTATATTTAGATTGGTTTACAGTTTGAATTGTAAATGATTTAATACAAGCCAATTTTGGAGCTGTACTTTTGAGATTTCACATTAGACTTTCATTTCATATGTCATGTCTAACTCTTAATCCGTCATTTTTTATCACTTTAAAAATTAAGATTTCTCTAATTGTTCATTTTATGAGGAGTAATTATTCACTTTTGCTTTTAAAACTTAAATGATTGAATAGTGTACAGAATACTGATTATATAAGTTAAGTATTTCATAGGTAATATAGTCGTGATGTCGTCTTCCCTCTACCACTTGACCCCACGCAAGTGAAAATTAATCAATTCCATTGTAATTTGTGTATATCTCTATAAGGATATTCACTAGACTTTCTTAAATTATAATTAAGGGTGCACGTAACTATTTCCTCCATAAATTATAGATTTCCTAAGGAATAGAATTTTTATTCATGTTTTTACATACCTACTTACGAGTTGGGCCAAATATTTGGGAATTAGGTATTGTTCAATAGATGCTCATTGAGTTAAAGTGAATAAAAATGGAGACTTGGTTACTCGATTGCTAGCAAAACTCTGTATTTCCTAAATAAGATTTATTAGTAACTTCAAATTATCAGGAGTAAATTCATTTTTATTTGAAATTGAGGAAATGTCTTAGTGTCTACTCTTTTCTTCTAAATAAACATTTCTCTTTTAGGATTTATTCATACAGATATGACAAAAGACTTGAAAGAAGAACATTTGAAGAAAACTATCCCTCTTGGGAGATTCGGAGAACCTATTGACGTGGCACATGCAGTTGTGTTTCTTTTAGAATCGCCGTATGTTACAGGGCATGTTCTGGTGGTGGATGGGGGATTACAGCTCAGAATGTAATTTACAGATTATTCAGTTATAGTGGTGATTAGAACCAAGGGCACATTTTGGCTGTTGATTAGACAGTCTTACTTATGTGGGTGACATTTGCTAATCAGATCTATTCATGCTATAAATGTTAACTTCTATCTTTATATGTATATCTCTGAAAAAGAACAAGGTGTGATCAGATGTGCTTTGTTGATGATATGTACCTTATAGACTAGCAGTGTTAATATGTAGACATTTGTCCAGTGATAAACAAGAATTAATTTATGTATTTTGTCTCAAAAGTGGGAAAAATTATATAGTTTAATTTTCTTGAGTTATATTATTGTATCAGACTGAATACTCTAGAACAGCGGTCCCCAACCTTTTTGGCACCAGGGACCGGTTTTGTGAAAGACAATTTTTCCACGGTCGTAGTGTGGGTGGGTGGGATGGTTTTGGGATGATTCAAGTTCATTATATTCATTATCCACTTTATTTCTATTATTATTGCAATATATAATGAAATAATTATACAACTCACCATAATGCAGAATCAGTGGGAACTCTGAACTTGTTTTTCTGCAACTAGACAGTCCTGTCTGGGGGTGATGGGAGACAATAAACAACCCAAAGTGTGTTGCTTATGCCCAGTCTACTCTGTAATCTTGTTTTGGTGGCTGTCACTGCAGAAAACTGTGCTTCGCAAAGATAGGATTTTGGAAATGGAAGCAGGCTTTTCAGTAGTTTTGTGATAATCTCAGGATATTCTGCCTTGACTGTAATCCAGAACGTGTGAAGATTTGAAGTTGTCTCAAAGATACTTTCAAGGCCACCATCATGTGTGATCTCAAGCAGTTGATCCTCTTCTAGCATGGATGAAGTTGATTCCCCTGGCTATTCACAGATGGGTCACAGATCCATTCCTTCCCAGTTCGAGGGTTTTCTGTAATTGGGAAGTAATGCTCACATTCTTGCAAGCTGAGACAGGTGACCATGCACCAGCTGGGAGAAAGAAGACCCCGGCTCAGTCTCTTTCAAAATCTCTGCTAATGTTAGAAGTATGTCAGAAATCCCAGTGTTTACTCATTGCCCCCATAATTTCAGTTTGTCTTTGAATGCAGCCATTTTAACTGCCAACTTGAACACAGTTGTCATTCTTTCCTGAAGTGACAGATTGAGTTAGTCAAGCAGGTTGAATATGTCACACACGTAGGCAAGTTTTGTTACCTATTCCATGTCATTGAAATGTGCTGCCAGTGGTGACTATTTTTTTTAAAAATAAATATCTGGAGTGGCTCTCGTAACTTAAAAACTCTGGCAAGTGACCCACCTTTAGAGAGCCATCTCACTTCTCTGTATAGGACCCGTGTGTGCCCTGTGTCCGTCTCCTCACAGAGCTGCGCGAACACACGTGATGAGTTAAGGGCGTGCACTTTAATGTGGCTGATCGTTTTAATCACATCCTGCAAAATGTTAAGTTCAGGTGACATTTTTCAGCTAGCCAGCATTTCTCTACGGACGACGGTGAGTAGACTCACATTCAGAAGTGAACTTTGACCCAAGTAGTGAAACCAGAAAGCCATCCAGTCTTGGCAGCAGCTCCATCAGTGCATACACCGGCACAAAATGACCACTTCAGTTTTCCTTATATGCGATCATTCAAAAACTTGCATCGTTCTGCAGCTGCGGTGTTGGTTGGCAACAAATGTCCACATAACATGTCCTCATGCCCATCCTCCTGAAAAATACATCACACAAAACAAGCATTGTTGCCTCGTTGTCATCAGTAGACTCGTCAACCTGGATCGCAAAGCACAGTGACTCATTAATCCTCTCTAACAATTGTGCCTTAATATCCTCTGCTGTTTCATCAATTCGTCTAGTTATGGTGCTAGCCGAAAGAGGAACACTTGCCACCTTTTGAACTGCAGCCTCTCTTAAAATTAGTTTACAACAAATGTCCTTAACAGCAGGCAGGATCAACTCTTCACCAATAGTGAAGGGCTTCTTTGCTTCAGCAATGCGGTTAGACACTGAGAATGGTGCTCTCAGTGCACACGCGTTTGATGTAGTGGTAGCCTTCAATAATTGCTTCTGTTATTCATAGACACGTTTTTTTTTCTTTTGAAAAACTCCAAAGGCCTTTCTTTTAATGCAGGGTGTTTTGTCTCCATGTGGCGAAGCAGTTTTGAAGGTTTCGTGGCTTCATTGGCTAGCCGGTTGCCACATATTATACAAAACGGGTTTGGAGAATGTGAGTCACCTATTGCAATGAACCTGTAATTTAAGTAGGACTCTCGGTATTTTCTTTTAAATGGAGCTTTCTTTTTGTTGGCAGTCTTAGAGTTGTCTGCTGTCTCCTCATTGGATCTTTCCCTCTTTTCAAAGAAGTTCTCCAGTGATGTTTGTTTTTTACTCATTTTGGCTAGGGTTAGCTTGTGGGCTTACCAAAACTGACTGAGACAAGTGTGCAGTATGAGAAAGAGGTGTGGACAGAAGTGGTAAATAAAATAACAGGTGGGCCAGGCGTGGACTAAAATAAGTGTCGGATTCTGACTTAAAGTTTGCCACCAGATGCAGCTGCACAATTGAAGGACATCAACTCACTTGCTACTATAAAGCCTGCCACCAGATGCAGCTTAATTGTGACTTGCCACTCACTGATAGGGTTCCGATGTGAGTCTGCAAGTAACTGATTTATTATGGTCTCTGTGCAGTCAAACTTCTCTTCTAAGGTGAATCTAGATTTGCAGCTGCTCCCCAGCACTAGTATCACCGTCTCAGCTCCACCTCAGATCATCAGGCATTAGATTCTCAAAGGAGCGCACAACCTAGATTCCTCACATACACAGTTCACAGCGGGGTTCGCGCTCCAATGAGAATCTAATGCTGATGATCTGAAGTGGAGCTGAGGTGGTGATGCTAGTGCTGGGGAAGTAGCTGCGAATATAGATAAAGCTTTGCTTGCCTGCTGCTCACCACCTGCTCTGTGGCCCGGTACCAGTCAGTGGCTTGGGGATTAGGGACTCCCGCTCTAGAAGTGAAACTTGTGAGTCATTGTCAAAGTAAGAGTATTTACAGGGTATTAGTCGGTTGTCAATACTTTAGTAGCCCTGCTAAGTTACACATTGTATTCCTTTTCCGTATTCCTTGGACGATAACTTTTTATACAGGTTGAAAAAAATATCAATTTGATACAGACATGAATTTAGTCTGATTTATTCGAGTGGTGTTACTGGTGATCAAGTGACTGGGCAAAATAGTCAACAAGCGTTAAGTGTGGTAAAATCAGTCCATTCTATAGAAATTCTCAAAGATGATGAGGTTAACCCTTAAGATTTTAATATCCGTTAAGTTGATCTCATCAATTTAGGAAATTGAAGTTTTTTTTTTTTAAATCGCAAACCACTCAGTATAGCAAGCTACTGAAAATTACTATAAGAAATAATGAAAATTTAAAAACGAGAGTATTTTGCATTAATATGATTCTTTCCCTAAAATTTTACTAAGATAGTAAATACTTAAGTACTTATTAACAATTGTAAATGATAAATGTGCAATAACAATGGGCTGTCTTTACAAGAGACAAAATCATTAGTCTTAATGGAAAATATTTGAGAATAGAAATAAAGACACAAACTGAATGTAAAATGTCAGGCAACATATATTTTGCCTTAAACTATTTTGTGAGGAATAGTATGATATTTTAAATGTTATTGGATTCATGTTGATTTTTATTACTTATTTAAAAAGTTTTTAAATATTTATTGCATTTTAATCTTTTTAGTTTTATTGAATCTGCTCACTATTTTATATAAATAGATTTAATTTTATAGGAAAGTCAGTGCAAAAGTATGAATAGTTTATAATTCTAAAATAAATAGAGTTATAAAAATAAAAAGTAATAAATCCATATTTTAAATTAAGATTATTGATTCCTTAAAAATTACTTATATCTTTGAAATAGTATTCTTTACTTACAGAAGTCTATTTAGGATGTGAGAAAGTTAAGCATGAATAAAATTACTGTTATTAATCAAATTGTTTACTAAATGCAAGCATGGTAATTTACAGAATTTTTTAGGCATTAACTATTCCAGGCACCTATAGGAAATGTAGCATTAAAGATAGTTTCAAATGTGGTAGCTGATGCTTCTAAGCTAGTAGAGTTTATGCAGACGGAGCAGGCCATTTTTCTAACGCTGTCTCACCTCCAGGCCTTTGGCTGCCTGCACCTCTTCATTATGTCGTCCTCTCAGGCTTGAATTCCCTTCTCTGGATCTTCGTGTTCTAAACTCATCACTGAGGCTGATATGACTGGTGATTAAGAAGAAAGCAATGTATTTCATGGAACTGATGACACTAAAATGTAGGTTACAGATAGGTTTAAACTTTAAGTGTGTATATTTACACTTTTAAGAAATGTAACCATTTTAACTATTCTACCCTCTCCCTCAACCCATATTAAATTGCTGGTGGAATATGGGGAGAGATCTCGAAATTGTTAAAATGAGACTTCACTGTTCCACTCCAGGTGAATATTCCTTCCACTTCCACTAACTAGCCTGGTAGAATTTGTAACTTAATGCTTGTATCTACTGCTGAAATGTTTCCTTTGCATATGTTCAGAGGTTCAAGAATTTTAATGAATTTTTAACAAGAAGACTTCTCTGTAGCTGTTATGTGACTTATGAGCCCATAATCCAACCTGTGTTTAGCACTTTTAAAAAAATTGTTAGTACTTAAGGCAAGTGTGTTAAAATTTTTGCATGGAATTTTTTAAAATTTGTGCTCTTTTTCATACTTTTATTCATACTCAGTTTATGAGACAGTGTTTAGCTGCTTTCTAGAGACAGAATTATATGTTATAAATTACTTTGGGAGGACAGTATTTGTGCAAAGAATAGTGTTTATATGATTCCGTTACGTAGAATAAAAAGAGGTGACTATTCTGGATATTAAAGAGTGTTGCCATACATTGCTGAAACATTTTCCAAGCTTTCAAAATGGAAATATGTGCAAATTGAGAAACATACCACTATCCTAACTTGGAAAATACACTAAAAGTATTTAATAATTTTTTTAAGTTTATTTTAATTTCATCTTTTAACTACATGATAAGCTCTTCAGAGTAAATACATCTAGGCGGTCTTTAAGGAAGTTTTTATAGTTTTCATCATACACATCTTTCACATATTTACTGATACTATCTCTTTTTTTTTTTTTTTTTAGATATAATGATATATACAGCATATATACAGTATTTGTATATATTGGGAAATGATCACAGTAAATCTAGTTAACATCCATCACCACACATAGTTATAAAAATTCTTTCCTTATGATAAGAACTTTTAAGAGCACCATTAGCAATTTTCAGATCTAGAATACATCGTTAAATGTAGTCATTGGGTATACATTACATCGCCAGGAATTATTTATTTTATAATTGTAAGTTTGTGCCTTTTGACCCCCCCTTCACCTATTTCACCTACTACCCACTCCTGCGTCTGGCAAATACCAATCTGTTCTCTGTATCTATGAGCTTAAGATTTTTAATTTTGTTTTGGTTTTTTTTTGGTTGCTGTTGTTTTTAGATTTCACGTATAAGTGAGATCATATAGTATTTGTCATTCTATATCTGACTAATTTCACTTAGGACAATGCCCTCAGGATCTATTCATGTTGTCATAAATGGCAGAATTTCATTTCTTTTTGTAAATGAATAATCCGTTGTATGTATGTGTACACACACACACACACGTGAACACACACGCACACGCATATCACAATTTCTTTATCCGTTCATTTGTCTATGGACACTTGGGTTCTGACATGTCTTGGCTGTTAAAAATAATCCTTCAGTGAACATGAAGGTGCATATATCTTTTTGAGTTACTCTTCACATTTTCTTATAAGTTCCCAGAAGTGAAATTGCTGCATCATATGGTAGTTCTACTTTTAATTTTTTAAGGAACCTCCATACTGTTTTCCATAGTAGCCATACCAATTTGCATTTCTCCAAACAGTGCACAAGAGATCTCTTTTCTCCACATTCTTACCAACACTTGTTATTCATGTCTTTTTGATAGAAGTCGCTCTGATTAGGTATGAGAAATGCTTGTAGTTTTTGGTTTGCATTTCTTATTATAGTTTTTATTGTAGTTTTATTGTAGTTTTGATTTGCATTTCCCTGATGGTTAGTAATGTTGAACACCTTTTCATATACCTGTTGGCTATCTGCCCATTTTTTAAATTGTATTATTATTACTATTTAGTTGTATGAGTATTTTATTTTGAATATTAACCCCTCACCAGACATATGATGTACAGATATTTTCTCCCATATAGTTTGTTGGCTTTTCATTTTGTTGATGTTTCCCTTGCTGTGCAGAAGATTTGTAGTTTGATGTAGTCTCATTTGTTTGTTTTTACTTTTATTGTTTTTTGGTCTTATTAAAAGAAAATCATCACTAAGACAGGCTCAAGGAGCTTACTGTCTGTTTTCTTCTAGGAGATTTATGGCATCAGGCCTTACATTCAAGTCTTTTATCCATTTTGAGTCAATTTTTGTTTATGGTATAAAGTAGTGGTCTAATTTCATCCTTTTGTATGTGGCTGTCCAGTTGCCCAACACCAGTTATTGAAGAGCCTTTCTTTTCTCCATTGTATGTTCTTTGATTCTTTGTCATAAATTAGTGATTCATAAATGTGTGTTCACTTCTGGGCTCTAAATTCTGTACTTTTGGTTTGCGTGTCTGTTTTTCTGTTAATATCACACTGTTTTGATTACTATAGCTTTGTAGTTTAGTTTGAAATGAGGGATTGTGATACCTCCAGCTTTTTTTTTTCTTTTCTTTTTTCCTCTCAGGATTGCTTTGGCAATTTGGAGTCTTTTATGGTTCCATACAAATTTTAGGAGTTTTTGTTCTATTGCTGTGAAAAATGCTGTCGAGATTTAAATTTTTTTAAAATTAAGTTTATTGAGGTAACATCATTTAATACAATTACATAATTTTCAGGTGTACATTATAACTTGACATCTGTATATTTTATTGTGTGTTTGTCACCCAAAGTCCAGTTTCCTTCAGCTACCATATATTTGATCTACTTTACCCACTTCACCTTCCCCCAACCCCCTATATTTGACCCCCTTTACCCCATCTATCTCCCCCCTCATCCCCCACCCCCTACCCTTTGGTAACCACTAGTCTCTAGTCCATGTCCATGAGTCTCTGTTTGTTTATCCTGTTCCTTTGTTGCTTTTAGGTTTATATGCCACATATAAGTGATATCATGTGATTTTCAACTTTTTCATGTGGTTTTTTTCTCTTAGCATGATTATCTTGAGGTCCATCCATGTTGTTGCAAATGGCAGTATTCCACCTCTTCTTATGGCTGAGTAATTCTCCATTGTACATATGTACCACGGCTTCTTTAGCCAATCACCTATCATAGGACACTTCGGTTGCTGCCATGTTCTGGACACTTTGAATAGTGCTGCTATGATCATCAGTGTGCAAATATCTTTTCAGATATGGGTTTTCAAGTCTTTGGGGTAAATACCCAGTAGAGGGATTGCTGGATCATATGGTAGATCAATTCTTAGTTTTTTGAGGAACCTCTATACAGTTTTCCATAGTGGCTGTACCAATTTGCAGTCCCACAAGCAGTGTATGAGGGTTTCTTTTTCTCCGTATCCTCTCCAGCATTTGTTATTACTTGCCTTGTTGATAATAGCTATTCTGACAGGTGTGAGACGGCATCTCGTGATTTTGATTTGCATTTCCCTAATAGCTAGTGATATTGAGCATCTTTTCTATAGTCGTTGGCCATTTGTATGTCCTCTAGGGAGAATTGTCTGTTCAGGTCCTCTGGTCATTGTTTGATTGGATCGTTTGTTTTTTTGTTGTTATTGTGCAGTTGCAAAAGGAATTACTTTTTCTACTTCTTTTTCTGATACTTCATTATTAGAGTATAGGAATGCTATAGATTTTTGAACATTGATTTTATATCCAGAACATTTACTGTATTTGCTTATTGTTTCTAGTAGTGTTCTTGTGGAGTCTTTAGGGTTTTCTGTGTAGAGAATCATGTCATCTGCAATAATGACAGTTTGACTTCTTTGTTTCCTATTTGGATGCCTTTTATATCTTTCTCTTGTCCGATTGCACTTTCTAGGGCCTCCAATGTTATATCGAGTAACACTGGTGATAGTGGACAGCGTTGCCTTGTTTCTGACCTTAGAGGGAAGATTTTTAGTTTTTCACTATTAAGTATAATGTTGTCTGAGGATTTGTCATATATGACCTTTATTATGTTAAGGTAGTTTCTTTCTGTACTGATTTTGTTAAGTGTTTTGATCATAAATTGATGTTGTATCTTGTTGAAGGCTTTCTCTGCATCTATTGCTATGATCATATGATTCTTATTTTTTAATTTGTTTATGTGGTGTATCACATTTATCGACGTGCATATCTTGAACCATCTCTGTGCCCCTGGGATGAAGCCCACTTGATTGTGATGTATAATCTTTTTAACATGTTGCTGTATTTGGTTCGCTAGGATCTTACTTAGGATTTTTGCATCTGTGTTCATGAGAAATACTGGTCTGTAGTTTTCTTTTTTTTGTTTTATCTTTACCAGGTTTTGATATTAGAGTGATATTGGCCTCATAAAATGAGTTGGGAAGTATTGCCTCCTCTTTGATTTTTTTAGAAGAGTTTGAGGAGAATAGGTAGTAAATATTTCAGTGTTGGGTAGAATTCACTGGTGAAGCCATCTGGTTCTGGACTTTTACTTTTCGATAGATTTTTGATGATTGTTTCAATTTCTATACCACTGATCAATCTATTTAGATTTTCCAGATCTTTTTGATTCAGTCTTGGAAGATTGTATTTTTCTAAGTACTGGTCCATTTCTTCTAGGTTATTAAATTTGGTGTTATATACTTTTTCATTTTCATAGTATTCGTTTATGATTTTATTTCTGCAGTATCATTATTTCTCCTATTTCATCCCTGATTTTATTTATTTGTGTCCTTTCTCTATTTTCTTTAGTGAGTCTAGCCAGGCAGGGGTTTGTCAATTTTATTAACCTTCTCAAAGAACCAGCTCTTTGTTGCATTTATTTTTTCTATTTTTGTTGTTGTTGTTGTTCTCAATTTCTTTTAGTTCTGCTCTAATTTTGATTATTTCCTTCTGCTGATGTTAGGCTTCATTTGTTCTTTTTCTAGGGTTTTTTTTTTTTTATTTTTTTTAAGATGAAGCGTTAGGTTATTTGGGCTCATTCTTGTTTTTTAAGATAGGCCTGTAATGATATGAACTTTCCTGTTATTACCACTCTTTCTGTGTCCCAAAAGTTTTGATATGTTGTACTGTCATTATCATTCGTTTCTATGTATCTGTTGATCTCTCTTCTTGTTTCTTCTCTGACTCAGTCATTCTTCAGTAGCATGTTGTTTAATTTCCATGTATTTGTGGTTCTTCCCACTTTCTTTTTACAGTTGATCTCTAGTTTCAAAGCATATGATCAAAGATTACAGTTAGTATCATTTCAACCGTCTTGGATTTGTCGAGGCTATCTCTGTGTCCCAGTATGTGGTCAATCCTTGAGACTGTTCCACATGCACTAGAGAAGAATGTATAAGCAAGCAGCTGTTTTGAGATGAAAGGCTCTGTAAATGTCAATTATGTCCAGTTTGTCTAATGTGTCATTTCAGGATATTATTTCCTTATTGATTTTCTGTTTGGACGATCTGTCTATATCCAACAGTTGGGTATTTAGGTCCCCTTCTATGATAGTGTTTTGGTCTGTTTCTCCCTTTAGTTCTGTTAGTAATTGCTTTATGTATTTGCTTTATATATTTCGGGGCTCCCTGATTGGGAATATAGACTTTTTGAATTCCAAGCTCCTGCTCATTTCTTAGATTTGGGAAATTTTCGTCAACTATTTGTCTGAAAATGCTTTCTGATCTGTGCTCCTTTCCTCCCCTTCGGGAATACCCATTCTATGTTTCCCTTCCTTATGGTATCAGCTAGTTCTTGTATTTCTTTCATTATTTTTCATTCTTCAGTATTTCTCTTCTTCCTTCTGACTGATTTCTAGGTTTCTATCTTCAGTATCACTGATCTTTTCCTCTGTTTGGTCGACTCTATTTCTCAAGCTTGCTATTTTATTCTTTGTCTTTTAGTCTATTTTTCATCTCTAGGAGTTCTATTTGGTTCTTTTTCAGGATTTCATTCTCTTTGCTAAAAAACTCAATTCTATATGATTTAGTTGTTGTTTTTCCAATTCCTGGAATTGTTGATATGAATTATTTTGGATCTCAGTGAGTTTTTTCAGAAGTACCATCCTGAATTCTTTGTCATTTAAGTCTCATATTTTTATGTATTTAAACTTATTTTCTGGAGATTTTTCTCTTTCTTTATGAGCTGCCTTGTCACCTTAGTTGTTCATGGTGTTTAATGGACTATTTCTCTGCCTGAGTGTAGCCTCCCCCCCCCCCTCCCCCCGCCGCAGCAAGAATATTTATTATATAAAGGTCTTTCTTTAGCTTATTGCTGAGAAGGCATTTTTCTTTTGGTGTCCAGTAGGTGGCGTCTAAGCGTCTTGGATCTCTGCTCTATATATAGTCTTAATAATGTCCTTTTTTTCTTTCTTATAAACATTCAAACAGGATTCCTACCCTCAGTCTCAGCCCTGTCAGTGTTAGTGACAGTTTCGCTAGCATTCGCTCAGATTTTCCTTTGGCTTTGCGGTGTTGGGTCTTGGAGGACATGGGGGCAGGGAGTACCCAATGGGTTGGAGAATGAAAATTGTGGCTCAGTCTTGTGTTTTGCAGCCATGACTGGTAATGATCAGCTGTTGCCTCTCTGCCATTCCCACTTCTCTGCTTTCTGCCCAGGTCCCTGGGCATTGCCGCCGCATGGAACTTACAGCTGTCCCAGGCAGGGTCGTTCAGGAAACCAGCTGCACCTTCTCCCCTTTCCCTCCTCCTGTGGGGTGCTCTGGCTGCAAGAGGCAGCTTCTTTGTTTCTCCCAGTCTCCCTCCCACCACGCTCCCGTGGTTCTGACCTGTGGTGGCTCTTATTCACAGATCACTTGCTCACATGTGCTTTTGTGCAGGTTGGGTGTTGTTTGTTGTGTTTTAGGTATTCACCTTATTGTTATTTCAACGAGAGAGATCTAGGGACATCTCTCACTTCACCATGTTTCTCATGTCAGTTCAATATAGATTTTTAAAGTCGGGGTGCCCAGTGCGGTGTTCAAACTCCTGATTGAGAGTCACTCTGTTGGGGTTGGCATTTATGGCACGATCGTGTCTAAGCCTCTCTTACCCATTTCAAAGTGGGGATTTTTCTATTTTGCTCAATGTGTAGGAATTTCTCAGCTAGTTTTGAATTTTTTTCAGAGTAAATTATTCAAACGTGTGTCTGTAGATTTGGTGTGTCCATGGTGGGAGGTGAGTTCAGGATCCTCCTACATTACCATTTTCTGGTAAGTCGTCTTAAGTAAACCACTTGTACATGAATTTTTAGCCCAGAAACTAAAATGGGAGGTAAAACGTTGAGTGACCTGGCCCAACATATTTCATACAAGTAGTGCTGCCAAGAAGCAGATTCTAAGGTTGGGATTCTGGAGTTAGATCATTTACTGAACAGAATGGCAACAGGGATTACATACAATTGGAGTGGTCATAATTCCTGTATGTTGTAGCCCTGCATTTCTGATTCACCTGTTGTGGATTAGAATGGCCTATAGATAGAAGAGAATGTATTGGCTAGCTCAGTATCTCAAAATTTCATGACATGGGGCAAATGATGATTATGGGAGCTGTGGGATGGTTGTTTGATACCTAGTGCCACTGATAATGCTTAAAAAAATAACGTGCAGGTCAGCTAGTTACCCACTTAGGACACAGTGTGACAGTAAGTAGACACTATTTAAAAACATCCTCATCTATTTGTATTTAGACAGTAGACTGGACTGAAGATGAAGTCAAGGACTTGATAGAGTATAAGAGCTACAGTGAAAATTGAATTCTTAGCCTTGGCAAGTCTTCTATACTAAAGGGCTCTGATAGGAAAGGAGTGAGACCTGGCACCTGGGGTGGAGCATTTGGGCAGATGCACTCAAGGATATTGAGTCTTAGATCTTCCCCCCCCCCCCCCACCCCGCCACCCCACCCCACCACACACACACACTGAATCTTCTGGGCCAGTAGGAATGGCCCAGTTACCCTTTCTGGAGGATAGAGGCCTCTCCTTGCTTGGCTATCATGCGGAACCTTCAACAGAGAGTACTTGAAAACCAGTACTTGCCCACTTTAAGATCTATTTCCACCTTCTCTTTTGGATGTAAGACCAAACTATAGGGTCAAGTCTCATAACCTGAACATGGAGAAGTAACGATTCCGCTAAGGAAGGAGAGGGATTCATTTAAGGAGCAGCATGGAAAACATGAACTGACAGGAATATGGTATAGGAATAGATCTTGAAGATGCTGCATAGTAGAGGGAGAGTCAGGGGAATGGGATATAAGGCTGAATAAAGGTGAATTTGTTGATATGGGGACTCTCCTGTAAATCAAGATTTAGCTTCCTGAAAAGGTCACCTGGAGCTGGTACTAATTTGCTACTATGATGGCTCCTTTGAAGCTTGGAAAAAATGAAGGTTCACATTACATGAGGTGCACATAACAGAGCTGCCTTATCAGAGTGGTAACAAAGTGATCAAAAGTCTGAGACCAACATGTAAAAATAGATGTATACATGCAAGTATTATATACGACCCACAAATCTCCCAAATGAATACTTCCTTTAAAGGAACAACTCTGTTGTCATGAGATAATAAAGGAATGCGCTAGTGAGGGGGACACAGAATCATTGAGGAGTTGGGTAGTGGCTGTTCTCAAGGGTAAGGTGTGGATGTTTCCATGCACATGAGTTCCCAAGTATCAGTGGAGATGGTAAAATTCTTGCCATTTGCTTAACTGTCTGCAGGAAGTTGGTCACATTAACTGTAGTGGGCAGCAAGGCCAGAAAGACCAGAAGGACCCTGGCTTGAAAGGATCTGTGTTCATGATTAATAGACTTTGGTTTTCCCAAAGGTACTACATATAGATGGGTAGAGAGCAAGGGTCTTGCTTAAGATATAGGATTGACCCTTGAACAGTGTGTGGGTTTGCGCAATTGAAAATCTGAATATAGATTTTGTCTCCCTGAAAACCACAGTCCCTCAATATCCATGGAGAATTGGTTCCAGGACCCCCCACAGATACCAAAATCTGTACGCTCAAGTCCTCTAAGTAAAATGGTGCAGAACAATGCATACAGTTGGACATCTGCACTTGAGGATTTCCAACCTTGGATCAAAAATACTGTTTTCGATCCATGGTTGTTTGAATATATGTAAAACCTGGAATATGGAGTGATGACTGTATATTTATTGAAAGAAATATGCATATAAATGGACCCATGCAATTCAAACCCTTGTCGTTCAAGTGTCAAGCATTTAATCAAAAAAGATTAAGAGCAGATGAATAGAAGATAGTGTCATTCAGTTCCATGAATGTATTATTTTCTATTGCTTCTGTTATAAATCACCACATACTTAGCATATAAAACAACACCCATTTTTTATCTCACAGTTCTGTAGGTCCAAAGACTGAGTATAGCATGATTCTCTTGGTTCCTCTGCTTAGTTTCACAAGGCTAAGCTCAAGGTATTGGCAGAGCTGTATTAATTTCTAGAGGTCCTGGGAATAAATCTATTTCCCAAATCATTCAAATTGTTGGCTAAATTCATTTATTTGTGGTTAGAGGATTGAGTTCCTCTTTTCCTTGCTAGATGTCAAATGTGGCCCAGTCTTTGCTCCTAGAGGCTGTCTATCTTCCTTTTCATGTGTCCATGTGCAACATGGAAGCTGAATTCTTCTCATGCTTGAATCTCTCCAACTTCCCCTTCTGCTGCTTCTAAATGCAGCTCTAAAAAGTTATTTGCTTTTAAGGGCTCCCGTGATTGGATTAGGTCCATGCAAATAATCCAGGATAATTTTCTTATTTTAAGGTCCATAACTTAATTATATCTGCAAAATCTCATAAGCTATGCAAAGTCATGTTCAGAGGATCCAGGGATTAGAGCACAGACATCCTTGGGTTATTCTATCTGCCATATGGAAAATTATGATCTTCCACTCGATTCCCAGACCTGGACTAGATCTCAGGCCCAGAATTCATTAATTTAAGGAGAAGCTGTGTCCCCTTGATGAAGTCAGCAATAATATAGCACATGTACACAGCAATTTCTTTTCTTTTCTCAAAGGAATCTGAGATCGTTTTCCCAAGTAACAGTATTCCGGAGAAACGGATATAACCAGATTTTTCAAGGATTATTGGGAACGGGGTCAAACTAACATTACTTCCAGAGGACCCAAGAAACCGTAATGGCTCCTATGTGAAAATGGAGACACCTGGAGGCCGGGCAATAAGCGATGTCCTGGCTGGCTCAAGTTCATCTCACAGCTGAGAGTTCTGTGTCCCCAGACCCACTCTGTGGTCATTTTCTGAGTTCTCGAATGCATAATCAGAATAGAAATCTTTAGTAATTATCAGAATCATCACATTGGTTTTTTGACCTATGGAGAAAGAGCCATCATAGTAGACTCATAGACATGAGTAGACAAGTAGAAATTACTGAAAAGACATAAATCAGAAGCAATACAATATTATGGTAGAATCGTAGAGATTAGTGTCGGTCTCAAAGACCTGATGACTGAGGGACGATGATTCCCCCGTCATACCCCCATTTAGTTGAGATTGCTCTAGCAACAGACTGTGGTAGGTGCTTGTGAAATGTTACACATTTAACCAAGCAATTTCCTGACTATAGCTGCTCTTTCAGGTATAGCTTTAGTAGATTAGATCACAGCCCGTGGCACTTCTCATGCAGCTGTTGACATGGAGAATGCCTTCTTTCAGTACCTATTAGGAAGGAGGATCAGAAGCAGTTCATATTTATTTGGAATGTAAACGTATACATTTATGCTCATGCCTTAGGGCTGTAACAGCTCTTCGCCCTCTGTCACGGTATAGTTCAGAGGGACCTTGATTGTCTTGAATTAAGCAAAATATTTGCTGTATTAATATTTGTTAATATTTGTTAATAACACTCTTTGGCAATACCCTACATTCCCTTATCCCTTTGTATTTTCATCACGTCTGTGTGGTGCAAAACCATAAATCTATATGATCAAGTTTTAGCTTTCTTTGTGTTTGTGCCAGAAAAGGTAAAGGCTGTCTTAGACAGTCATATAGAAGGGCAGATTGATTTTATTTTAAGTTCATGACTACCAACCTCAAGTGGTGACTTTTATTTTCTCTGTAGAATCCGAGGAGTTATATTTTAGGAGGAAGGGCGTTAGGATTTTAGGAGAGTAGAGGAAGTTTGAATTTGTCTTTATGGAGAACAAGAGAATGAGTCACTGGAGGAAGGTAGTATAATCACTGGATAGTGTTGAGGACCTTTTTTGAAGACTAGCTACAAGTGTTGAGGCATGGTGTATTCAATAATTGTTTTCTCCTATTCTCATTTTCGGAGGTTTTTCTGGAATTAATAATTGTTTTGTTTTATATTTAGTTTAAAATGTATCTAGTGACAAGATTCAATCACTAACTCTTCAACAGAACTGTAAAACTCATAATACCATGACTTATCAGTTTTTGTTTGAGATACCTCCCCTGGTCCCCCCCCTCCCCCCCGCCGCCGCCAATCCACCTGCTTCAGTCTGAACTGAATGTGTAGTGTGCAGCACTGTGCTCAGTTTTCATACTAAGACTTTCTTTTACCACTGTCTTAGAAATTTATTTTGGCTTATTTTTTGTCTTAGATAACCTATTCCCTAGGTAGCAGAGATTGCTGGTTGTTCTCTGAAGTCTGTTTCCTCCTTTTATAATAGAATCCTCTGTTTTAGGTTTGACACATGGACTTCTACAATGAAAACTACATTTCCAAATTGTTTTGTAGCTAGATGTGGCCATTTGACTTAAGTTCTCCAATGAAATATAAGTTTAAGTCACTGTCACTCTATTGTTTAACATAGCGATCAATTCAGATGCATAATAAATATTTCTTGACTTACTAAATCAAAATGTTTCCTCAGCCTTGGAGCTTTATCTCTTGACAGAGAGTTTTTCCTGTGTATTGAATTCTTACTCTTTAAGGCTTCTGTCCATATCCTCCAATGAATTTTCCTTGTCCCCAATCCTCCGCCATTAGAAGTATTTCTTATATTAATGTTTATACCTTAGTTTGGGGAGTTACAGCTGATATCCATTTTCTTGATAATGATGATCTCTGTGTGGTTGCTATGGTGGCTGAGTTGCTTAATATGAAGAGTATTGGGTACTAGTCTAAGACATTTTTAGCACTGTTTACAACAAAAAGTTGATGTAAGTAAGAAGGTCCTCTGGCTTGCAGCAAGAAAAATAATGCTGTATTAGTGTAGTCTTTACTTATCTCCATTGGATTGTGTATTTAAGTGTCATCTTTTTTATTTCTCATTGCCTTGCCACATGTCTGGCACCATGACGTAAGGAAATTGATTTTGGCAAAAATAAATTGTATGGGTGACAGATTAGATGAGAATTGAGAATCTTTCCAATGTTTAAGGTTACTGATTTCCTGGAGGAAAAGTCAATCACTATTGCTAGATGTTAGTCTTAAATTTATCTATATATAGATTCAGTACAATCCCAATCAAAATTTCAGCAGATTTTTTAAACCTAAAATTGATGAGCTGATTTAAAAATTTGTATGGAAGTGTAAACAACCTAGGTTAGTCAAAGCAGTTTTATGTAAGGTGTACAAAATAAGAGAAATTACTAATTTCAAAACTATAATGCTACAGTAATCAAGACGTATGGTATTGGTGAAAGGATAAACATGTAGGTCAGTGGAACTGAAGAGAGGACCCCCTCGAGGATGATCAGTCGCCTTTTAACAAAGATGCCAAGACAATGCAGTGAAGAAAGGTGAGGCTTTCAGCAAATGGTGCTGGAACAACTATGTAAGTCATATAGAAAAATGAGCCTCGATCTCTACCTCATACCATACATAAAAGTTAACTTGAAATGCATATGACATAAATATATAAACTAAAATTATAAAACTTTTAGAAGAAAATATAGGAAAAAAACTTTGTGACCTTGGGTTAGGTAAAGATTACTTGGATAAGACACAAAAGGAAAAATACAGAAAAAAAAAATGATAAATTGGGTTTTATCAAACTCAAGAATTTTTGCTCTTTGGAAGACACTCTTAGGAAAATGAAAACATAAGTTGCAGACTAGGAGAAATTATTTGCAATACGTATATATGTAAGAGGACTTATACCCAGCATATGTAACAAGCTGTTAAAACTAAATAATAAGACAACTGAATAAAAAATGGCTAAAAAATTTGATTAGATACTTCACAAGAAAAGGTAAATTAACAAAAGTACATGAAAAGATGCTCAGTTAGCCTCAGTGATCAGAGAAACTTAGAACAACAGAGTGTATCCTTTCTGTTAAATTGAGAAAGAGTGATCATACCAGTTGCGGATGTGGAACAACCAGAACTCTCATATGCTGCTCATGGGGATGTAAAATGTTAAAAAACCCTTGAAATTTTTTAGTAGTGTCTGTTTTTTTTTTAAAGTTTCAAGTATACAGTACATTGGTTATATATACATTTATAGAGTTTAAGAAACAATGCCCCTATTACTCTTACCTCCCCTCTGGCTCTACACACAGCCATTATTTTACTGCCATCTGCATTTCCAATGCCGTGCTCCCCATCCCCATGACGGTCTATCAGCTGCAAATTTGTACTACTTTAACCCTTCCCAGTTTCCCAACCCCTCTCCCCTCTGCCCGCCACCCAATTGTCCTCTATATTTGTGAGTTTGTTTTCGATTAGTTCATTTTATTCCCTAGATTTAGCATATAAGTGAAATCATATGGTATTTACCTTTCTGTCTGACTTATTTCACTCAGCATAATAACCTCTAGGTCCATCCATATCATTACAAATGGTAGGATTTCATTTTTTTCATGGATGAATAATATTCCATTGTATTATGAACCGTAACTTCTCTATCCAGTTGTATGTTGATGGCCATTTAGGTTGCTTCCATATCTTGGCTATTGTAAATAGTGCTGTCATGAACACAGGGATGCATGAATCTTTACAAATATTGTTTTGGTTTTCTTTGGATAAATACCCACAAGCGCCAAAGGGAGATCCATTTTTAAATTTTTGAGGAAACTCCAGACTTTCTCATAGTGGCTGTACCAATTTTTAATCCCACTAACAGTACATGAAGGTTCGCTTTTCTCCACGTCCTCACCAACACTTGTTCTTTTGGTTTATTCATGATAGCTGTTCTGACAGGTGTAAAGTGATACCTTATTATGATTTTAATTTACATTTCTCTGATGATTTGTGACCTTGAGCATCTTTTCATATGTCTACTGGCCATCTGTATTTCCTCTTGGGAGAAATATCTGTTCAGGTCTCCTGTCCATTTTGTAATTAGATTGTTTCTTTTGTCGTTGACTTATATTAGTTCTTTATATGTTTTGGATAAGCGAATATCTTCTTCCATTCAGTAGGTTGTCTTTTCATTTTGTTGATGGTTTCCTTTGCTTTGCTTTTTAGTTTGATTTAGTCCCATTTGTTTATTTTTTCTTTTGTTTTCCTTGCCCAAGGGGATATATCTGAAAAGAAATTACTAGTAGTACTATCAGAGAGTTTACTGCCTGTTTTCTTCTAGAAGTTTTACAGTTTAGGGTCTTACATTTAAGTCTTTTGTCCATTTTGAATCTATTCTTGTATGTGTGTAAGAAGGTGGTCTAGTTTTACTTTTTTGCATGTATCTGTCCAGTTTTCCCAGCACCATTTATTGAAGAGACTAACTTTACTCCATTGTATGTTCTTGCCTCTTTTGTCATATATTAGATAAGTATATAGATGTGGCTTTATTTCTCAGCTCTCTATTCTGTTCCATTGATGAATGCATCTGTTTTTATGTCAGTACCGTACTGTTTTGGTTACTGAGGCCTTGTGGTATAGTTTGATATCAAGTAGAATAATCTGTCCAACTTTGTTCTTTCTCAAGATTGTTGTGGCTCTTAGGGATCTTTTATGATTCCATATACATTTTAGGATTATTTGTTCTAGCTCCCTGAAAAATGCTATTGGTATTTTGATTGGTATTTGATAGGTAATTTGATTTCAATTGCACTGAATTTATAGATTGCTTTGGGTAGTATGGCCATTTAATGTTGATTCCTCCTATCCTTGAGCATGATATATGCTTCTATTTGTATCTTCTTCAGTTTCTTTTTCAATGACTTATAAATTCCTGGGAACAGGTCTTTTGCCTCCTTGATTAATTTGATCCCTAGATATTTTATTGCTTTTGATATATTTGTAAATGGGATTGTTTTCTTAATTTCTCTTTCTGAAAGTTCATCATTGGTGTATAAAAATGCAACTGACTTCTGAATATTAATTTTGTATCCTGCTACTTTACTGAATTCATTGATCAGTTCTAACAATTTTGGGGTGGAATCTTTAGGCTTCTCTATATATAGTATCATGTCATCTGCAAATAATGAGAATTTTATCTCTTCCTTTTCAGTTTGGATTCCTTTCATTCTTCTTGTCTGATTGCTGTGGCTAGGATTTCCAATACAATGTTGAGCAGAAGTGGTGAAAGTGGGCATCCTTGTCTTGTTCGTGATCTTAAGGAAAACACCTAGCCTTTCTCCATTGAGTATGTTAGCTGTAAGTTTGTCATATATGGCCTTTATTACATAGAGGCACATTCCCTCTATTCCTACTTTGCTGAGAGTTTTTATCGTAATTAGATGCTGGGATGCGTTTTCTCCATCCGTTTATATGATCATATGATTTTTATCTTTCAATTTGTTAATGTGTATCACATTAATTGATTTGAGGATATTGTACCAACCTTGCATCCCAGGAATAAATCTAACTTGATCATGGTATATGATATTTTTAATGTATTGTGGAATTCAGTTTGCTAATATTTTGTTGAGAATTTTTGCATCAACATTAAGAAATACTAGCCTATAGTTCTCTTTTTTTGTAATGTCTTTCTCTAGTTTTGGAATCAAGGTAATGGTGACGTCATAAAAGGAATTAGGGAGCCTTCTCTGTTCTGGAATTTTTAAAAATAGTTTAAGAAGAATAGGTATTTTTCTTTGAATGTGTGGTAAAATTCTCTTATGAAGCCATCTGGTCCAAGACTTTGGGGGGAGTTTTTTGATTACTGATTTGATTTCGGTGGTGGATATCATTAGTTGGTTCCGATTTTCTCTTTCTTCTTGACTCAGTCTTGGGAGATTGTATGTTTCTAGGAATGTATCCCTTTCTTCCAGATTGTCCAATTTGTTGGCATATGATTGCTGTTAGTATCTTCTTATGATCCTTAGTATTTCTGTGGAGTCCATAGTTACATCTCCTCTTTTATTTCTGATTTTATTTGAATCTTCTTTTTTCCTTGATGAATATGGTTAAGGGTTTGTCAGTTTTGTTTATCTTTTCAAATAACCTGCTCTTGGTTTCATTAATCTTTTGTATTATTTTTCTAGACTGTATTTTGTTTATTTCTGCTCTGATCTTTATTATTTCCTTTCTCCTACTCATTTTGGGCTTCGTTTGCTGTTCTTTTTCTATTTCTTTTAAGTGTAAAGTTAGATTGTTTATTTGAGCTTTTTCTTGTTTCTCAAGGTAGGCCCGTATTGTAATGAATTTCTCTCTTAGGACTCTTTTGCTGTGACTCAATTTTTGAGTCATTGTGTTTTCATTTTCATTTGTCTCTAGGTATCTTTTGATTTCTTCCTTGATCCCATTGTTAATCCATTATTTATTTAGTAGCATATTATTTAGCCTTCATGTGTTTATTTTCCAGCTTATTTTTTGTAGTCGATTTCTAGTTTCATACCATTGTGATTGGAGAAGATAGGTGATATGATTGCAGTTTTTAAAAATTTATTGGTATTTGTTTTGTGGCCTAACATGTGGTCTCTCCTGGAAAATGTTCCACGTGCTCTTGAAAAGCATATATATTTTGTTGCTTTGGAGTGAAATGCTCTGAAAAATATCTATTAAATCCGTCCTTTCTAGTGTCTCTTTTAGTCCCGTTGTTTCTTTGTTGATTTTCTGTCTGGAAGATCTGTCCACTGGTGTCAACGGGATGTTAAAGTCCCCTACTATGAATGTATTACCATTGAACTCTCCTTTTATCTTAGTCAATAATTGCTTTATATACGTAGGTGCTCCTCTGTTGGGTGTGTATATGTTTAGTAGGGTTGTGTCTTCTTGATGTATTGATCTCTTTATTATTATGTAATGCCCTTCTTTGTCTCTTATTATAGCCTTTGTTTTAAAGTCTGCTTTGTCTGATATAAGTTATTGCTACTCTGGCTTTTTTTTTTTTAATTCAATTTGCATGAATAAGTTTTTTTTCCATCCCTTTACTTTCAATCTGTGAGTGTCGTTTGATCTGAAGTGGATCTCTTGTAGACAGCAGTTGCATAGATCTTGTTTTCTTATCCATTCGGCTACCCTATGTCCTTTGATTGGAGCATTTAATCCAATTACATTTAAAGTGATTATTGATAGATACAGTTATTGCCTTTTTATTATTCATATTTTTTATTTTTGTCCCCCCCTTTTTTTTTCACTATTTCTTGTAATACCAGCTTTTTAGTAGTATCTTAAAAAGTTATACGTCTATCATGTAGTTCAGCCGTTCTGCTTCTAGAGATTTTCCCAGTATCATTACAAATATATGTCTGCACAAAGATTTTTATATTTCACAGCAGCTTTATGATAGCTCAAACTGTAAACAACCACATACTCATAAGAGAAATGATAAATAAAAAGTATATCTATACAATGAAATGCTACTTAGCAATACAAAGAACCAACCACCAATACACTTGGATGAATTGCAGAATAAGCTTAGTGAAAGAAGCCAGACTTAAAATTTGATTACATACTCTGTGACTCCAGTTATATAAAATTCTAGAATATGCAGACCAATCTAAAATGACAGAATGCATATGAGTAGTTGCTTGGGCCTGAGGGTGGATAGAAGGATAGACTATAAAGGGGCATTGGAAAACATTTAGAGGTGATGGAAAGTTTTATCTTGATTGTGATAACAGCTTCATAGGTATATATGTCTTCAAAATCAGTCAAATTATACATTTTAAATGACTGAATTACACCTCAATAAAATTTATAAAAAAGAAAAGGAGAATGGTAGTGGTAGGGGTAGATTTGTGAATTTTGGATGAGGGTACAACCCAGGACAGAACATTTGAAGAACAAAATTTCCCTCTGCGCTATGGAGCACAATGTCAGTTTGATTAATAGTCTTGCAGTAACATCTTATGTATGTCATCTAGTATGACATTAACCAAAACAACCAAAGTGATCATTTAGTCTTTTAAATAGAAGCCTCTAAATTGTGTAAAACTGTAAATAAGATTACTTTATTAGTCTAAATAGAAATGTTTAGTATTAGTTTCTTTCTCTGAAAGCTTTTGGGTGATAAAGGCCTCAAATGAGTGGTGCTAATTGGTGTTCAGAATATATCCCGAAGGGCAATTCTTTCCTTCCTGAAAATGATAGTAATCTATGCCTTATTTTTAAATTATTTTAGGTGACCAACTTATTTTAGTATACGTGGGTGTATTTGAAATTAATTCCTACTGTACTTGAAGAAGTATTATAGGAATCTTGTTTGAGTGGATCTTGTTGGAATTTTGAATGACCTCTTATACTAACTTCTCATCTACTGAAAAGTCATTAACTAATTTTTAGTGGCCTTTCGTAACCATTTAAGTCCTGATCCCAGCAGAGGGTTTTACATCTTTTACAATGAGGTTAGTGGAAAGATGGCTTTTGGAGCCAGAAAATCCTGGTTTCAAGTTCCAGCTCTGTAACTAATTGACTGTAATTTTGGCCAATTACATCCCTACTTTGAGCTTGTTTTCTTGTCTGTACAAGAGATGAACAATTCCTAGATTTGTAAAGATGAAATAAAATAGCATTAATTGTACTCGTATAATGCCTGGCACATAGTAGGTACTTAGTAAATGTTATTTCTATTTCTGATAGAAACCTTCTGGTAGATTGTATCTGGCGTCCTCCTAGTGCTGGAAGCATTACGTATTATGCTCCAGTATTTTCCACTTTTATTGATGTACTTTCTGAGTCTTATTTTTCAAGTCCTATTTCCAGACTTATCTATTCATCTTGATCTGAAACATATGGGCTATGAGCAGTGAGATTTCTGGTTTATTCACAAAATGTTAATCCTGATGTGTATATCAGCATATTTTGTAGGGTGAAGCGATTCTAAAAGTGGTGTCGCTGTGTAGATTGCATTATTTACATTAGATACTTTACTCCCCTTAGTTAAAGAGTCAATTAGAGGTAAATATTTGTGCACTTAGGCTATTAGGGAACTGGCGAGCCACCACTCAACTTTCCCATGGCTTCCCAGACTCTGACTCATTTTAATCATACCTTTCCCTGTGATTCTGTTGTACTGAGCTCAGATTCATCCTTGTGGCCATTGCTGTTTCACAGCGGGCAGCTTTTATGCTTTTAGCCCAGGCTCCATGGTCTGCCTTGACCAGTATCTTGACATACATACATGATGTCAGTTCTAAGGCTGGTTATCCCAGTCCTTAACCTTTGACCCAGAGGGAGGGTGGGCAAGAGCTGGGGAAATATTCTCACAGAATACTTTGGAGTGTTAACCTTCCACAGTGGCTCTGCTTTGCTTGTCAATTTTCCACAAGTGGGAAATAGTGTATCAGTCTTGTGAGAAATGTGACCTGAGCTGCAACATGAACGCAATTGATGAGAAAACTACAATAGCAAAAAATATACTCTGCCGTCTTTGAAGTGGTATCTGTCCTTCACAGCTCCAGTTAGGTATCATTTGTATAGTTTAGTATTTAAATTTAGTTTGTTACATATATTAACATAATTTGGAGAGTCATTTCTTGTTCCTCAGAAGGAATCACTTTTACCTCTCATTCCTTTGGTATTAATCTCCTTATTTCTAATTAACATATTACTTGATTTTTCAGAAATAGTCATTGTATATCAACTTTCCACTAACGAAGATGACGATTTACCCTTCCCTGACCAGCACCCCTACTACTGCCACATGCAAGCACATTTCTCATTCCACCATCCCCCGATTAGTTATAGTCGTAGTCAGCAAGTGAATTATTGTAATTATAGAAATACTATTCATAGTTGAGCTATGTAGTATTTGGTGGTTACTTTCCTGCATAATATTTTGTTTTCCCTGAAATTAATAATCATGTAGTTTGTTCATTTGTTTAGTTTTCTGTTTTCTCAATATCACTAATTCCAAACACTTCCCAGTTGTTAAATATCCTGTTGGTATATGCAGAAACACTGGGTAATTCATCAGTTTCCTGTCTTCAGTAATCTTTCTAGTCTCCTGACCTGCTTTTGTCTTGGGATCTTCCCTCAGTATCATCTCCTAGATTCACTTCACCTCTCCCATCCGTCGCATCCCTTGTTCCCTGGATCTCATGTCTTGTCTTGATTATGCCCTCATTTGGGAAAGCACATCTTCCAGTAACTTCCTGGGAAAAGGTGCATGGGAGATAAAATTTTTGAGGTCTTCACTGTTTGAAAATGTCTTTAATCCTTCCTATTTTCTAAATTGACTAAGAATGGAATTCTAGATTAGAAATCATTTTCCATCAGAATTTTAAGGAATTACTCCATTGTCTTAGGTCTTCCAGTGTTGCTATTAAGAAATTTTAAATGAAACCTATTTTTAAAATATATTTCCCTCTGGAAGAGCACAGGGTCTTCTCTCTGAGCTCAGTGTTACATTTTATTATGTCGTGCTTTTCCGTGGGTCTTTTTTCATCCACTCTCAATCTCAATATCCATCTCGCTCTCTTGTTCACTGTCTCTCGCACATGCATTCTCTCTCTGCCCTACTTTCTGGGAGATTTCTCCAATTTTACCTTCAAACTACATTGGAGTTTTTAATTTTGCCTGTATTTTTAATTTCTGAGTACCTTTTCATTTTCTGAGTAGTTCTTATTCATAGCATTCTGTGCTTGTTTCCTGGATTCAGTGTTTACTTCTATTTCTCTGAGCTTATTAGTGATAGTTTTCTTTCTCTATTTCTCCAGGTTGCTTTATTTTTTGGATCTTTAACATATTAGATGCTATCCTCGTATCTTTTGTGATCCTTGGCTGTCTTTTTATACTTAACAGTGGAGCATTAAAAAGCAGATTGGATCAAACGCAGGTCTGATCAAGCCTCTGGATCCACCTCTGGGTTGAGTGCTAATTTGCAGGGAATACCTAGGACAGAGGAACATATTGAATTGAACTTTGAGTAGGAATTAGCAAAATCCAGACTGTAAGACATTATGCCAGCTCACCTGCGTTGTTGCCTCTGCAAATAAATTATAAGAAAGGAATGGAGGGAAACCTGTGCGTTAAAAGAGATTTTAAAAACGGGCAAACAGCTTTGCACTTGAAAAATGGCTAAAACAGTAAATCTTATCTATATTTTACCACAGTAAAAATAAAAGGAGCAAGACTGAACTATATCTATGGGATATGTGGAGAGGCTTCTTGGGTAACTGGCAGAGTTCTATTTTCTGACATGTATGATGATTTCACAGCGTTAACCTCAAACTAAATCACTATGTATTTGTTGTGTGTGTGTGTGTGTGTGTGTGTGTGTGTGTGTGTGTGTTTTAAGAGTAAATTGAAAGCTCCATATACATAGGTGGTTATTGTTGGCTGTGGTCCTCACTGTGGGATGATGGAGACAGACATTTTCACCAGCAGAATCCTCAGTATCAGATTTTTTTTAGCTCATTGGTTCTCAAAAGTTTTCATTTGAGGACCCCTTTTAAGATAAAAATGATTAAGGACCCTAAAGAACTTTCGTTTATGTGGGTTACAGCTATTAGTATTTACTATGGTAGAAATTAACACTGAATTAAGAAAAAATAAACACATTACATTTTAATATAAATATTTTTATGAAAAAATGTTTTTTAAAAACAAAAAATTAGAAGTGACATTGTTTTACATTTTTATGAATCTTTTTACCACCCTGATTAGTAGAAGACAGCTGGACCCACATTTATTTCTGCTTTCAAAATCTTACAATATCTAAAATTTCACTGTACACTTCTGAGAGAATGACAGTGAAAACGGCAAATAACATCATAGTACTATTTTTAAAATAGACTAGACCTTACCCGCCCTCTGATAGGATCTAGGGAATCTGAGGAGTTCCTGGACCACACCTAGAGAACCAGTGTTTTAGCGGGTTTCAGATTCTCCAGAGAAGGCTCTCCTGCCTCGAATGCCGGCTGTCAGCATCGTAGCACCCAAAGTGAGGAAGAAAGCTGTAAACTTTCATTTTATTCCTGAGTTATTAGTATGATGTTCTGTCTTCAGCAGTGCCTGATATCTCTCAGACCAGTCCAGGAACCTTGTGTTTTTCCATCCAGTTTCCAGTGCGAAGTATAGGAGTTGCAGAGCGTCTAGTTGTTTTTAAAACATATTTTCAACCAGTCCTGCTGTTTTAAGCTCTACCATCATCCTGACCTCCAAAAATACCAGATACTCTTAATTCTAGAGCCTTTTAGGGGATTTGTTGTGGAAATTGGGTTTTTCACTTTTTACCATTCTGGCCAAATTCAGCTTTTTTGGATCTGCTGTAAGTCAGTACCCAACTTCCATTGGCTTTCTAGCTATCAGAATGTCCTTGTATTTGCCTCTCTTTCTCCTTGTCCCTTTCCATTTATGCCTAAAAGAACAAACAAACAACTTTGAAGGGTTTTTTATTGTTGTTTGGAGACATAGTGGAGCTAAAACTGTATGTTCAAGGTACATCTTTAATTGGAAATCCCAGCAGTTCCATTTAAATGGATGTTTCTTTATTACTTATTTGCATTTTGTGATAGTGCATTATTTTCATGTGGTAAATGCATATTCTTAGGGCTTACCTCTCTGATCAGATAATCCTCTTATATTGAGAATGGTTCTGGTGACATTATCCAGCACCCTAGAGAGCCTGAACAGATGTGAGGCTGCCTCTGCTGAAGCAGTGACCACTAGTTCAGGAAATTCAAAGTTCTGGAGGCCTTTTGACGTTAGTCTTATTGGCAGAGAACAGACTTTCATTCTATTATTCTCATCAGGTCCTATAAAGAACCACGTACAAATACCACTGTCTTATCTGACAAAAGATTATTTTACTAACTTTAGAGTCTTTTTGAGATACTTTGAGAATACAACAGATATATATGGCTCTTGGCATCAACAGAAATGGGAGGGAATTAGGATTCTGAACCTCTTAAAACAGTCATTTTTAAGCTTTAGTATATTAGAATCATCTGATGGGGTTCTTAAATCTCACTGTTGGACCCCATCTTCAGTAGGTTTGGTGTAGGATTCAAGAATTCAAATTTGTTATAAGTTTCTTATGGTCTGGGGATCTCACTTGGAGAACTACAGCTCTAAGAGCTAAGCACGTCCTTGAAACTTCCCCAAAGAAGGAATTTAATGAAAGCATGGTTAGTGTTTAACATAGAGTTATTTCTACTGGAGTAGGCAAACTCTTTAGATAAAATTTTAACATAGAGAACAGATCAGTGAGTATGAATGAAACAAAATATCACATGTAGGTGAAATCTGAAATGTCACATGCTCCGAATAGCACAGGTTTATAATGGAGTCTTCTGGTTTTCCATGCTTGACAGGCTTTATGAAAGTCAGTAAGGAAACAATTGAGAGCTAGACCATATAGGGAATATAAGTGAATATGCAGAAATCCCATTGCTCTTTAGAAATAACAATGGCATTAAGCATCATCCCATCTACTTCTTTATTTTATAAACACCAAAACAATTATCTCTAACACTTTTTTCCTATTAAATTCTTCAGTGTCCTTTTTCTTTTGAATAATTACAATTTGTGAAAACATATATAGTCCACATAATTATAAACCCTCTCTTATGATTGAGGAACTTAAAATCATATGGGAAAAATAAGGTTGAGAGACTAAGATTGAAGTGTTTTTTAAAAGAGAATATCAAAATTTAGTGTTGCATTCTCAGAGGGTTTTGTGGTGGTTTAGCCCTGTATATATTCAGCTTCGCTCTGATGTTATGACTTGAAGTTGCTGAGTTCAAGCACACTTTGACCCTTATGATTAATAAAAAGGGTTAAGAGTGACCTTTTTAGACTCCGTTCAGTTTACCGATGGTCAAACTGTTCTTTCTCAAGTCCCTTCGCAGTGTACAGGGAGGTCTATGTGTAGCTTTAGCTCCACCTAAGGTAGCCCATGGGAGAGTCCTTCAGAGCGGAGTCCTAACACCTGGCTGGCCGCCACTTTCCAGCCTCTTCCTCCCGTGGATCCCAAGTTTAACTCTATTCGCAAGTTTCTTTTTTCACAAGGCTACATTACCGAAATGTCTGTTTTTATGCCAGCTTTCATTTTGCACTCCTTTTTCTAATTATCCTCTACAAGAGTGATATACCATCTCACATACTAAAGCTAAAATTTTCATGGTCTCGAAAAGGATGATGGGTGTTATCTGAGTATTATACATTTTCATGCAACAAAAACTCATAGGTGGGGAGGTTAACCTCTTTGGTTAAATGTTCTGTAGTATGCAGAACTGATGTTTTTCTCATTTTACACTTTGCAGTCAAGAATATATAGTCAGCCAAATAGTCAGCTGAGTTGTCGACTTAGGAAAATCGTTCCTTCTCAGTCAAGGAGGGGAGTTTGTTCTGAATTAGAGTATAGTTAATTTACTTGTGTGACTGCTTTAGTGTTTTTATATATCCTATTCCTCTTTCTCAACAAATTATTTTCTTCTTATATACAACCTTTGTAGTATTATGTCTTCATGATATGCCTTCTACGTTTACTTTAGCAAGCCACTTTGCTCTATTCAGTAATCAAAACGTTATCTCACTTAAAGTTTTATCTGAAGATCTCAAAAAACTTTAGCCATGATTATACCTCCTTGTAAAAATAATTATCTTGCTGTTGGTTAAGGTGGAGAGATTAAGAAATTGTCTAGAGACCTTCTCATTGGTGCAGAGATCAATCAGTAGCCGTAGTACTTCTGATCACCTACGACAACCTTAAGCCTTCATTGCTGTAACAACAAAGCATTTCTCAAGGTTTAGGCCCTAGATCTCTATTTCTAAATACTTTAATTCTCAAGAGAGTTTATCTTTACGGTTTGAATTGTCACTTTTAGCATGTGACACCTAATATATAGCATTTACACCCTTGAGACTATTGTTAAGATACCTGGAAGGTTCCTCACATGTAGTGAATTACACTTTCGGCAAAGTACGAATTTGAACATTAATTGTTCAGGGCTGGCGTGGTAGCCTCTTAAGTAATAGTGATACCGTCAACCCACCCACTGCCCACATAACAGCACAGCTTTTTTATTCTTTACTTGTCACATATGTATAAGTGATAGAAACACTCTTGTGAAACATCAGTTGATGTTACTTACAGTGGAATGAAGACGTCTAAGAAAATGATCATTCCTAGCCTGAAAATTAGAAATTTTATAAGGGAAATTGTTCTATATGACAGCTCTTCCATAATTTTGTTGCCCAGGATGTTACTGGTCTTATGGGGACTGAATAAAAAGAAGTATTTTATGAGATGCTTCTTGAAAAACACATCCTGTGGTCAGCCTGTTACTTTGGATACAATGGATCAACTGATTTCTTCATAGCAAGATTTTAAAGCAATGTTTAATGTATTGATGTGTATACTTAATTTCTTTTAAAATCTTTTTAAATTGACATATATTAGTTTAAGGTATACAACATAATGATTTGATATTACTGCATAATAATCACAATAAGTCTAGTTAACACATCACCACACAATTACCTTTTTTCCTTGTGATGACAGCTTTTAAGATCTCTTAGCAATGTTAGCAACATTCAAATATGCAATAAAGTATGATTATTGTAACTATATCCTAGGACTTATTTATTTTATAACGGGGTGTTTCTAACTTTTGACCACCTTCACCCACTTCACTCGCTCTCCCATGCCATGACTCTGGCAACTACCACTCTGTTCTCCATATCTATGAAGTTTGGTTTTGCTTTTTTACATGTGTACGTGAGATCATATGGTATTTGCCTTTTTCTGTCTTATATACTGACTTTAAGGTCCATCCACATTGTCACAAATGGCAGGATTTCCTTTTTATGGCTAAGTAATATTCCATTGTATGTGTGTTTTATATATGTGTGTTTACACACACACACACACACACACACACACACACACGTTTTCTTTATTCATTCATCCAATAGCGAACACTTAGGTTGTTTCCATGTCTTGGCTGTTGTAAATAATGTGACAATGAATATAGGAGTGCACATAGCTATTCACGTTAGTATTTTTTTGTTTTTTTTTTGTTTTGGATGAATACCCAGAAGTGACTTGTTGGATCATATGGTACTCTATTTTAAATTATTTGAGGAACCTCCATACTATTTTCTGTAGTGGCCGTACTGATCTACATTTCCGCCAATAGTGCACAAGGGTTTTCTTCACATCCTGGTCAACACTGGTTCTCTCTTATATTTTTTTAAATAGTCATTCTGATAGATGTGAGATATCTCCTTGTGGTGGTTTTGCATTTCCCTGATGATTAGTGATGTTGAGCAGTTTCATATATCTCCTGGGATTCTGTATATATTCTTTAGAAAAATGTCTATTTAGATCCTTTGCCCATTTTTATTCAAATTTTTTTGGTTTTTGCTATTGAAATAAATTCTTTATATATTTTGGATATTAACCACTTATTACCTTTTCATTTTGTTGATGGTTTCCTTTTGCGCTAAAGCTTTTTCAATTTATTTAGTCACACTTGTTTTTGTTGTTTTTGCTTTCATGTCAGATTCAAAAAATTATTGCCAAGACCTATGTCAAGGAGCTTACCACATATGCTTGCAGTTTTACGGTTTCAGGTCTTACATTTACGTCTCTAATTCAGTTTGAGTTAATTTTTGTGTATGGCGTAGGATAGTGATTTAGTTTCATTTCTTTGCCTGTGGCTGTTCAGTTTTCCCAGCACCATTTACTAAAGAAACTATCCTTTCCCCATTGTATATTCTTGGCTCCATTTCATTAATTAATTGAGCATATATGCATGGGTCCTTTCGGGGGCTCTCTGTTGTGTTCCATGTGTCTATTTTTATGCCAGTAAGTACCATACCGTTTTGATTTCTGTAGCTTTGTAATATAGTTTGAAATCATGATTTGCAATGTTTACTGCTTTGTTCTTTCTCAGGATTGCTTTGGCTGTTTAAGGTCTTGTGATTCCATTGTTCTATTTTTGTGAAAAATACCACTGGAATTTTAAAAGGGATTGTATTGAATCTGTAGATTGGTCTGGGTCTCATGGACGTTTTAACAATATTAATTCATCCAATTCATGAGCATGGAATATCTTTTATGTCTTCTTTGATTTCTTTCATCAGTGTCTTGTATAGATTTTTCACCTCTTTGGTTAAATTTACTCTTCAGTATTTTATTCTTTTTGATGCAATTGTAAATGGGATTGTTTTCTTAATTTCTCTTTTTGATAGTTATTAGTGGATAGAAACAATTTATTTTTGCACATCGATTTTTTATCTTGAAACTTCAATGTGTTTGTTTATTCTAATAGTTTCACTGTGGAGTGTTTAGGGTTTTGTATACACAATATCATGTCATCTGCAAATAGTGAGTTGTACTTCTGCCTTTCTAATGCGGATGTGATTTTTTTTTTTCCTCGTCTAATTGCTCAAAGACTTCCAGTTCTGTGGTTAATACAAGTGGTGGGAGTGGACATCTCTGTCTTGTTCCTGATCTTAGAGGAAAAGCTTTCAGCTTTTTTACTGTTGAGTGTGATGTTTGTTAGCTGAGAGCTAGTCATATATGGTCTTCATTATGTTGAAATATGTTCCTTCTATACCCACTTTCTTGAGAGTTTTCGTATCATAAATGGATGCTGAATTTTGTCAAAAACTTTTTCTGTGTCTGTTAAGATATGATTTTTATCTTTCATTTTGTTAACATGGTATAATTCATTGATTGATTTACAGATGTCGAACCGTCCTTGCATTTCTAGACTAAATCCCACTCGATCATGGAGGGTGATCCTTTTAATGTATTGTTGAATTTTGTTTGCTAATATTTTTGCTCTGTGTCCCTCAGAGATATTGGCCTGTAGTTTTCTTTTCTTTTGCTGTCCTTGTCTGGTTTGGCTGTCAGGATAATGCCGGCCTTGCAAAATGAGTTTGGAAGTGTTCCCACCTCTTCTATGTTTTAAAAAGTTTGAAAAGGATTGGTATTAATCCTCTTTTTAAATGTCTGGTAGAATTTATCTGTGAAGCTCTCTGGTCCTGAACTTCGTATTTATTGAGAGGTTTTTGATTACTACTGGTAATTGGTCTGTTCAGATATTCTATTTTGCGATTCAGACTTGGTAGGTCGTATATTTCTAGGAATTTATTCATTTTTTTTTAGGTTGTCCAGTTTGCTGATGTATAATTGTTCACAGTTGTCTTAGGGTCCTTTGTATTTCTGTGATATCAGTTGTAACGTTTTCTCTTTCTGATTTGAGTTCTCTCTCTCCCCACCCCTCCCATGTCAGTCTAGCTAAAGGTTTGTTTACTTTTTAACAAATAGCTTTTGATTTCATTGATCTTACCCATGGTCTTTTAAATCACTTTTCTATATTTCTGCTCTGGTCTTTGTTATTTCCTTCTTTCAACTAACTTTGGCCTTCCTTTGTTCTTTTTCTAATCCTCGGAGGTATAAAGTTAGGTTGTTTATTTGAGATTTTTCTGTTTTTCTTTTAGATATAGTCATTTATCACTAATGACTTCCCTCTTAGAACTCCTTTCGCTGCATCCCATAAGTTTTGGCATGTTGTATTTCCACTTTCATTCGTTGTAAGGTATTTTTTTATTATTATTTCTTTGACACATTGGTTGTTCAGTAGCATGTTAATTGCCACATATTTTGAATTTTCCAGTTTTCTTGTACTTGCTTTGTTTCATATTGTGGTTAGAAAGATGCTTAATATTTTATTCTTAAATTTATTACAACTTGTTTATTGGCCTAACATGTGATCTATCTAGGAGAATGATCCATATGTGCTTGAGAAGAATGTATATTTTGTTGCTTTTGAATGGAACATTCTCTGTAAGTCTGTTAAGTTCATCTGGTAGAACAGGTAGTTTACAGTTAATGTTTTCTGTCTGGATCTATCTGTTGCTGAAAGTGGGGTATTCAAGTTCCCTACTATTGTGTTTCTGTGTATTTCTGCCTTAGATCTGTTATTATTTGCTTTATATATTTATAAGCATCAATATTTACAAATGTTATATTTTCTTGTCGGATCGACCCCTTTATCATCATCTAATGACCCTCTTTGTCTATTATTACAGTCTTTGTCGTAAAATTTATTTTGTCTTAGACGTAAGTATGGCTGTCTCAGCCTTATTTTGGTTTCAGTTTACGTGGAATTTTTTTCCCATGGCTATACTTTCAGTCTTCGGGTGTCCTTATATCTGAAGTAATTCTTTTGCAGACAGCACACAGAGGGGTCTTGTTTTTGTTTTTGTTTTTCATCTATTCAGTCATTTTGTGTCTCTCGATTGGAACACTTAATTATTAATAGGTTTGTACTCACTGCTGTTTTGTGAATTTTTTTCTGACGGTTTTGTAATTCCTTTATTCGTGTGCTCTTCCTTTGGGAGTTGGTGATTTTCTGTAGTGTGCTTAGATTTCTTCCTGTTTATCTTTTGTGTATCTCCTACAGGTTTTTTTCTCTGTGCTTACCAAGAGGCTTACATAAAACTTGTAAATCTATTTTAAGTTGGTAACAACTTTAAATGCATGCTGATACTCTACATTTTTACTCTCCCCCACACATTTTATGTTTTTGATATCGTAACTTACAGGTTTTTATTTTATGTATCCCTTCATTATTGTATTTTGGCTACTTTTATCTTTTAATCTTCACGTTAGCTTTGTGCGATTATCTCTTTGTCTTTAACTTTTGACATTCTGATGTGTTTTGGAATGGGTCTCTGGGTTCATCTTTTTCGGAACTTTCTGAGCTTTCTGGATCTGGATGTCTGTCTTCTTCCTCAGGTTAGGGAAATTTTCAGCTATTATTCAAATAAGTTTCCTGCCCCCTTTTGTCTCTCTTCTCCTTCTGACACCCCTATAGTGTGAATGTTGGTCCACTTGCTGTCTCATGAGTCCCTGAAGCTATTTTCACTCTTATTTTTCTTTTTGTTCCTCTGTTTGGATGAGTTCCTCTGCCTTGAGTTTACTGTCCCATCTTCTGCTTCACCAATTCACTGTTGAACTCCTCTATAGTACTTTTTTAGTTCAGTTATTGTATTCTTCAGCTCTATGACTTCTATTTGGTACCGTCTCTTTGTTGAAATTCTCACTTCGGTCATGCATTTTCCATGAGCTCTGTGAGCATCTTTATGATTGTTGCTTTGAATTCTTTATCAGGTAAATCCCTTAATTCCATCTCATTACAGTCTTTTTCTTAGTTTCTACCTCCTTTCGTTTGGAATAGATTCCTTTGTTTCTTTGACACTCTGTGATGGTTTCTATGCATAAGGTAAAATAGACACCTCTCCCAGTTTTGAAAGAGAGGCCTTGTGTGGGAGCCGAACCTTATTGTTCAACCCCGTGTGAGCTGTTGGTTGTCTCTCACACCTTTGTGATTGTCCACACAGCCTACTTTATTTTTAATGGCTCCCGTTAGTTGAGGGTGTGCCAAGATTTGTCAGTGTCCCAATGGATAGACCTTAGCATCTAATTCAGGATGATTCGAAGCTGGACTCTTGGGTAATGGTTTTTGGCAGCGGGAACCAGTGCTCCTGTGAGAATCTAATGCCTGATGCTCTGAGGTGGAGCTGAGGCGGTGATGCTAGCGCTGGGAAGCGGCTGCAAATCCAGACGAAGCTTTGCTCACAGGCCCATCTGCCACTCACCTCCTGCTGTGCAGCCCAGTTCCTAACTGGTCTGCAGCCTAGGGGTTGGGCACCCCTGTTTTAAAGTATGGAAATATGCCTATATGGGGGAAATACTGGGAGAAGGGTGTTTATGTCTTCTCCCTCTGTACTGAGTCTTGGGGTTATAGCCAGTTAAGAGCTGTTTCTTTGTGTGCTGTAGTCTAGCTGATCCTGTAAACACAAGTTGATTGGCCATCAGGGCCAGATTATCTAGGGATGTGTCCTCTGGGCAGCAGCCACAACAACTTGTCAGATGTGTACATAAGCTCCTTCCTTGGAGACACTGGTACCCTGGGGCTGCGTGGAGGGACAACACCAAGGTGGTGCCTGCTGATGTCCCCATCTCTGGAGAGGATTATAGTCAGCCCCTATTTGTATGTTGAGTTAGAAGCCTGCCCCTTAGGTAACAGCTGTGTGGCAAGCTACGTGTCCTCTTTCACAGAAAGACTGGGATTATCTTTCAGTCTGCTGACTATAAGCCTCTGCCAGGATGGGGGATAGTTGGTTAAGAACTAGTTTTTTCTTTAGTCTTATGGGACCCATAACTGTGAGCACCACAGGCCATTAAAGCCAGGTGGTCAAGGGGTATGTATCATCTGGATGGCAGGTGCAGTATGTGCAGAAGCTGTTTTTCAGGAGATACCAGAAACCTGGAGCAAAGCAGAGGGAGAACGAATAGCACCTGTATTTGGAGGTCTCTGGTAAGGATTGCAGGCCACTTTTAGATGTTTCTTTAGAAACCTGCCGCTTAGGCTGTACCTAAAGCTTGGCCCCTAGATGTGTTCTAAGTTAGATGCCTAACTTTTAGGCCGACTCTTTAAGATAAGCAAATAGGTCTCTTTCACAGAAAGACGGGGTACCTTTCAGTCAGCTGTCTCTGTATTAGACCCTTGGATGGGTGAGTCTGTGTCTGCACAGCCTTTAAGACCTGTTTCTGTGATTGCTATAGTCTTGTGGGTCTAATGGATGCAAGCCTCATTGGCTTTTGAATTGAGATACTTCAAGGGCTCATCTTTCATTTGCAGGTCATAAACGTTGGGGTGCCTGGTGTTCAGACCTCTTCACTCCTTAAGGAGAAGCTCGGGGTTGTTGAGTTTCCTCCCAACTGTGAGTTGCTCTGCCAGGGATGGGGTTTTGGGCAAGATTTTGTCTCAGGCTCTCCTACCTGTTGCAGTGTGCATCTTTTCTTGTTTGCTCAATTTATATGAGCCATCTGGCTTTGGGGTTTCTTTCAGAGAAAATTATTTGTTGTAGGTAGTTGAAGATTTGGTGTATTCATGGGAGGAGGGTGTTCAGGATCCTCCTGTGTTGCCATCTTGAACCAGAACCTTTATATTTTATTTCTAAGAGAAGGGGATATGGTTTGTGGTCACAGAATACTTTTTTCTGGGGTATAACATGACTAATATTATTTACATGCATACATACAATAAATCGATATAGGCAGAATTTCAAGATGGCTCCCATTATCCCCACCTCCTGCTGTACATACACCTTCTTTCAGTTATCCAGTCAAACAAATTGCTTTGAAGTGATTCTGCAGATGTAATTAGGTCCCAAATCCAGTGATTATCTGAGAAAGTTTGACAAGAGATTAAGAGAGATTACCTGAGTGGGTTTGACAAGAGATTCAAAATGTGAGAGGGATTTGTTGAGGAAGGGTCTCATTACTGGTTTTGAAGATGGCAGTGAATGCAGGTGGCCTTTAGGAGTTGAGTGGCCCTTAGCCGGCAGACTAAAGGAGACTTCTGTCCTACAACTGCAAGGAACTGAATTCTGTCATAACTCCTTAAGCTTGGTAGAGGATCTTGAGCTTCAGATAAGAATACAGTTCAGCAGACACATTGATTTTTTTGCCTTGTAAGACCCTGAGCAAAGAACCCAGCTATATGGTGCCTGAACCTCTGACCTACAGATCTGTGAGCTGAGAAATGAGTATTGGTTTAAACCTCTAAATTTGTACTAATTTATAGAAAAAAATAAAAAACTAAAACAGCTGAATATTTTACTTCACAAAGCTGCAAGTATTATTTGTTAAATATTTATTGATGTTAAAATCCAGCACAACAATCCAAAGTAGTATGATAATACTATTTTTTTTTTTTATAAATACAACATAAAAGGTGGCAAAATAATGCTACTTAATCCCAAACCCAGCAAATTAGCAAAAAGTCACATTTAGAAAAATTTGGCAAGTAAGATATGACATAAGTCATAATACTACAATATAGATAAGTCCTTTAGGGACTTTGTATTGTATCTTAAATTCCATATTAGTAATGCACATAAGTGTGGTCAGAGAAACTTGTACCACTCTGCATGGAACATCTACCACCCAGTGCTCAAGCCTATTAGTCATTTAAAGCTTGGTTGGTTGGTGTTCTTACAAAGAAGTAGAAAGCTGTACATGTGAAGCGGTAATATGAAATATATGGGGTGGTACAAAGATATAAAATTATTTTTAAAAATACTACATATTGAGTAACTGAACTAAGAGAGTTCAACATTTTTATTATAAATAATGAAAGATATATGTGTTTTGCATAAGGAATACAGTGTTTTCTTTTCATGGCAAAGTACCATTAAAGCCTTGGGTTTTATAATATTAGGCCAAATTGTTTTTTTCTCCTTTTTAAAGTTTATTGGCTCCGACTTAAAACCATCAAGTCTGGTCAGAATCAACTCAGTCTAGCCGATGCAGAATCATATGCATTTGAAAATCAGTCTTTGCTGAGATGTCTTTACTAACTACTCAGGACTCAGCACCTTCTTAAGGCTTAAGGTTTCATGACAGCAGGGAAGTGAATGATATTTTCCATTCACCATGTCTTGGTACCATTGAAAAAATACATTATGGCACAAACCTAACCTGTTTTTGTCTCTCTTAAGTCTCCATTTCCCTCAAGTAGACCAGATGCTACAGGCAGTTTCTCATTTATGCCAATCTTGCAGTCTCAGTCCATTTTCAACTTGCTCTAAACATCTAAAATATTCAACTACTACACAAACTTCAGACACACTATAATTTCCATAGCACATGTGCCTCCAAACTTCCAGCTGAACCTAGATTTCCTGACTTGGGAATGGCAGTGTTTTTTTCACCTACATGTTAGATTTAATTTTCAAGAAAACCAAAGAAAAGCCTGGCCTTTAACATGTCTCCTGTCCCTTCTGCTTTTATCTAAGTGAATACAATGTACTAAGTATCCCCATAACATTTTCCTTCATTTTCCCCACTTCTTCCAAACTGGTTTATATTTCTACTTAATTCAGAATACTTTATCGAAAGTAACCTTTTAATATGGTTTGTAAGTAAGGTTTCTACCAAGGTAGCATGAAAATATAACACAAAGGAAAAAAAAAGGTTAACCTTTTTAGAAAACTCTTGCTATTATTAAAATTAAGGCAATTCCTTCCTTATGATTTACTTTAAAACCATTTGCAAAGACAAGGCATTTACTTGGATTTCTTTGCCATTTCCTCTTCCTTCTTCAATTCTTGGTTCACTGTAGCTGTCTGAGTACACTGCCACTTGAGAATCATTTTAGTATTATTTGTGGTACAATTGCCTCATTTTAAGCATTCCACGCTATCGTGCTATGCAGCACCTAAAGCTAGTGTTTAAAGGCACTTTTGATAATACAAATTGTGGTTATGTTTGAACAACTGGTATCCTTTAGCATTTCAGACCATTTCAGTCACATTAATTAGAAAGTTTTAAAGTGGATGATGAATGTGAATTTACTATGCACTGTGTACCTTTCTATTAGCACTGCCTACTTAAACTCTAAATTTGGTATATTAAGAAAAATTTTTTTTTTTTTTATTTCTTATAGTCAAAGGTATGCTTTTGCCTTTTACGTAGTGTGACAAAGGAGTACGTTGGTCAAGACAAGGCTGTTTCAGTGTTTCAGCTTTAACAAGAATGTCGTGTTACAGGTCCTCACTTTCTACTAAGCCGGTGTTCAGTGTCAGGTGAGATGGGCTGGCTTCCGGCTGGAACGCTGCTTTGATGTCTAGTCCCTGGTCCGAAAGTGCTGCATAGCGACTGGCTGAGGGGCGTACTTTTTTGGGCTTGGTGCTCTGTGGCTGCTGATGCCACTGGGCTACAAACAAACAAACAAACAAAATTAGGATGTCTTAACCAGGATATAATTGGAAAGCCCTTAGATATTTCAAGTTATTACAGAATGTCTTTTGATATACCTTAGGCACATGTTCTTTATGAAAGACTGGACACATCCATAGTAGAAATACTGAAATTTAAGGATAGTAGGACTATAACAGCTAGATAGTAAAGTGTAAATACTTGCTGTAGCACAGGGAATCCTTTGAAGAAGTCTCTAAGTTTCCTAATATACCTCTCCCCACCGAAAAAAATCTTAAGAGCTCAAAATGTATCAATGCCACAATAATTAGGGTAGTCTGGTATTCTGGATGGATGTTTTTACACTGATCAAAAGGAGGGTGAGGTCACTCATTTCCTTAAAATCCTCACAAAGGAGAGAAATTCTTAACTTTTTCTAGTTAGTTTTATGTCAACAGATCACACGATGCTGTTGTACTAGTTTTAAATTCAACAGGAATGATTTTCTTTAGGATGCACGTAGACAAATGCACAAACCTATTGCTCAGCTGCTTTAAGATATATTAATGGGAAAAGCACCAAGCCACAGAAGTTTGCATTCCAATGGTACACACATTTAGAGTGCGTTAAGACACTGTGATAGGATTATAATATAGGAAGAAATGTTAGACAGTCATTTGTAGAACACAGTAACAATAATGTGGAAAACATGGTTATGCCTTCGCCTACTGTTAACGCCTAAGGATGCTTGAGTGAGGAAGCCACAACTGACTAGGCAGCATAAATCAACATGCATGTTTTGCTAATAGTGCAAAGTTCCTGAATGATACTTGAGTATTTGTTCTCCTGGTGTAGTTCACTATTAATGTTGAGAAACTATAAATAGAAAGAGAAAGAGCAATATGAAATTTTTGGCCAAAACCCACTATAGTTTATAAGATTATATAAAAGTAATGTAATTTGCTCTAATTTTTCATAATTTAACGCATAAATTCGACAAGATGAGATGAAGTGGCACTCACTGTAAACGTCCAGCCTGGCAGTACAGGACACAATCCCTGCTTCATTCTTGGCTGACACTGTATACCACCCGGCATCTTCTTTTGTGGCTCCCTGAATGAGCAGGCAGATGTAGCCATGACTATCCTGGTGCATGCTGGCGAAAAGGATAAAGTCATTAGGGTTTTAAATTTTTAAAAAATGGCTTTGGACACGAAGCATTATTTTTAATTAGATCACTAGAAACAGAATTGTGCAAGTAGTGGATAATAGGGTCATACTTATTCTGGAGAGGCTGCTGGCCCCATTAAAGTTAATGGGAAAGAAGAGCGGACGTCAAGAGGTTGAATAAATCTGAGCACTTAATTTCTAGTTAAGGATCCGCCCTTACAAAACCACTGCCTAGTCTGTCACCACTGAAGCAAATGAACTCTTTTCTTTTAGGTATAAACACACAAAAATCATTATATTAACTTATAATGTGCTTCATCACATACCATTATAGCTTCTTTCTACATAAAAGTTTAATTATAGATTAGGGTAAATATTTTTGTCTTTACTATCATCAATAGCATGACTTTTATACAGATTTATGTGCTATAGAAAGTGTATCTTTTTATGTGTCATTAGGACCAACAGTTAAGGATTAGGTTAAGTCATTGTGTAATCTCACCTCACTCGGTCAGTACTGTAAGTGAGTGATTCATTTTCTTTCTTCCAAAATATCTGAGGCGGTGGCACTCCTGAAACACGGCATTCCAGTCGCACTGGGTACCCATCAGCAACTCCTGTGTTCTGCAGCTTCTCAATAAACACGGGGGGTTTGTGTGCTTCCTTAGCTACCAAAACATGAGATGATCGATCACTGATAGGGAGAAGGAGTACTACGAAGAATTCAGAAGCTTTTTGAAATATTGCTTAAATATATATTTTATGACACCATTTTTCACTTCAGGTGGTATGATGCTAGTCTTCTCTCCAGATTATTCTTTTACTAAGAAAGGTTCCCGTGCTTCATTCCACTCATTTCTTCAATTAATTCAGCTCTGAGAGCCCACACAGTCCACTGGCCATCTGCTGCATGGAATGCCTGTCTGTCAGGCTGCATGAGACCCCTAAATCATTGCTAGCATCTGGGGTGGCTTCATTACTAATTATATTACTGTGCACTCTCTGCCTTTACCAATCACTGCCACCTAGTGACGTGAGGAAGAATCTGATTCACTTAGATTCTGTCCCTGCTGTCTGAAATGTTTACTCTCAATATTTTTTAAGTCCTGGCTTAACTGAAACATACCATAGAATTTAAAGTGGGGTGGTGGCGGGAGAGGGTAGATAAAGGAGAGGCATCGTCATCTAAAATTGGCAGCTTTAAACTGTTACCTATAAAGTAGGAATGTACATCCAACAAATTTCAATTTGTATTCTTTCTAGGGCTATAAAAAAGACAACTTAATTATTACCTTGAAAGAAGCCATAAAAAAGAGATAGCTTCATTAGTCTGAAAAATTCAGAGCTTATTGTTAATAATACTCTAAGTATCACCATTCAATGGGAAATTGTTTTCTTGGATCTGAGATAGAAACAATTTCAGAGAAATACGTTTAGTTATTTTCTTCTGAGCTACTAAAATGTCTTTTTCCACCACTCCCATCCTCTAGAGTGACAAATATATCAAAGCAGCCAGGGAGAGACAAGTGAAAAAGATAAAAATTCTACCTGAAATTTTTAAATACCTAAGACTTTGAACTATATAGAAGGTTTTATTTGTCTTGGATTTTACATGGTTATCTGACCTCAGCTATTTGAGGGGAATAAACCTCACTTTGAAAAGAAATAAAATGTCTATAGAACTAACATCTACCATTTTGGAGCACTGCTATGCAGGGTACTGGTGATTCAGAGCTTCATGGATACTATGAGGCATTACGTTCTCCATTCTCTATATGGGGAAATTGAGCTGCAGAGATGTTATATGTTTGCCAAAGGACAGAGCTAGTAAACGAGAGCAGGGCTTGGAACTGAGATTTGATGTCAAAGACTTTGCTTCCAGTAACAGTGTTCTGCCATCCTCTAACGGAAGTGCCACCTGAGTCATATAGAGATGTCTACATCTCAGACCCTCAAGTGTCAGTCCTGATGGACAGAGAGCACATTTAACAAGAGAAAATCGATTTTAGTCTGATGAGGGATAGTTGGGGGAATGAATGAAATCAATCCTAGTAATATCGAATACTTCACACACAGTTTAAAAGCATAGCTAACACATAGCACCACAATCCAGATATTATGTTTTTGTGTGAAAAACATCTTTGTGCTAGTATAAAGACCTCCTGGGTTTTATTCTCATTGCTACTTTATTTGTTGAACGAGCTCCGCAGCTCACTGTTTGGAAGAGCACTAGGGGTCAACAAACCATTTGAGTCTGGCCCTCAGCTGACTAATGGGACCCTGGGTAAGTCACTTAATCTAATTTCCACATCTCTAAAATAAGAAAATTTGCTCTGATTACCTCATAGGGCTGTTGTGAAGACTGTATATATGAGGTGCTTTGCAAACAGAGGTGTGAGAAATAAACATTGTTTCTTTTTAAAAAGAGAATATCAGTCTTTACTTATGCTCGACCCCTAAGGAGGATGTAACTCTTTCCATAAATATGTTGTCCTTATCTAACAGTATAATCAATTAAAAAGCAAATCTGAATTTCACTATGACATTTGGGGTAATGTTTAAAATTTTCAAATTTTGAAATTGGTGCACATTACTTTAGGGAAAGATGGAGACCTTTATCCACAAGCATATCCTTATCCATGAAGTCGGGTCTTGGGGCCCACGCTGCCTCTGTGCTTTCCTCATGTTACACTCAGAGCCAACACACATGAGAAGCACCAAGATCCTTTTCTTTCTTTGCTAGGCTAGTGGAAGAAAGATTAATAATAATGGCTTCACCCAAGAAAAGTCAGTGACCTTCTACACCTTATAACATGTCCTAATTGGCTATTTTCCATATTGGTTACTAATGCAGGATTAGTTTATTTTTCTAAATATGATGTTCATTCTGGGAGAGAGAAAGGATTCACACACAAGCCTACCTGCAACCACAAGCTCCAGGCTGAACGAGTTCTGTCCCGCTCGATTGGTGGCTATACACGTGTAGATGCCGGCATCTCGCGATGTGACGGGCTCTATGATCAGAGAGTGCACCCCGTTCTCACGGACGAGCATCTTGTGAGCACTGTCAGGGCGGACTGGCTTTCCGTCTAGTTGCCAGCTTAGATCTGGGGTTGGTAACCCACTGACCTAAACAAGGAAATGCATATAAATTTAATATTAAAACAATGAAATCGATAGCTAAGAAACCAGCATGAATTCCTCCTTTGGTAGGACAAGAGATGACTTTTAGTATCAGGTCATGTTAGTCGTTTGATTAAAACCTTCCAGTGGCTTCCTAAGCATGCATGGCCTCACTTCTAAACATTACCTATAACAACCTAAAGAAAAGTGAAATGGGGTTTAAAAGAATTTTTCTGTCATCTTATCTCACCAAGGGTTACAAAGATTACTGGGATGGCATCAGCACAGGGCTCTGAGCTCTTTGGAAAAAGGTGTTCAACCATAATAGCAATAACAAATACTCAATAGTTAGGCAGCTTGGCTTCTGAGAGGGTCAGGCTCTTATGTTCTCCCATTTACGCACTGTAACGCTTCTCATCAAAGAGTTGCTGTAGCTATGGAGACATTAGTTAATGTATCCATCAGCACGTAGGGCTATGACTATTATTTTATAATCCTTGAAATTGAGCAAGAAGAATACAAAATTGCCCAGAAAGCCATATCAACAAATTAGCATCAAAATGGAAACATCATAAAATCTTGAGACCATGACAGTTGTGTTGACCAGAGATCAGACAAAAGCCCATTTAATTGCTAGTAAATAAGTTGTGCCGTGAAGGGCAAGGATGGTTGCCATCTGTCGACTCTTTACAGCTTTGCCCTTGATTTTGAATGGGAAGAAAAGCACCATTAAAGAAAGCCTCTTACATCACCCCGAATTTACTAGTGGGAAATTACATACAAAAATATGTCCATTGGACTATAAAACTCTTTTGAAGTCCCAGCTCTGCCAAAATCAGCCAGAGAACTCATAAATTCCATTCCTGCTGCGTAATATTCACTTATACGACCTAAAAGATTCCTCCTGCAAACATAAAGGTCCAGAGAATTTAAAGGAAATAAAAGTAAATTTAAATTACTGCTCAAAAGGACAAAGAGATTTTGGAAGCAAACGACAGTAGGCAGCGTGGCTTCTGAGAGGACCAGGCTCTCCTGTCCTCCCATCTGTCTCCCAACTCTCCACATGCACCGAATTCACCTGTCTGGAGGTCAGTGGGAGTGGTATGAAGATTTAGGAGAAGACACTTCTGGCCAGGATTTAGGCCCTTCTCAAGCCTAGAAATGAAGCGGCACTGCTTGTTCCCACTTTACTGGGTTAAAACCTAGACAAGGAGGGACATGGACCAAGGCCACGGCATGTTTAGCAGGAGGTTAACAGGAGAGATGCCTAAAGCACTGTGCACTCCCAACCCACCTCATTCACACTGTACCTGTGCCAGCTGGACACAGCTATTCATGTTAAGGCAAAGTGAAATGCCTAGTTTTTCTGCCCCTTTTCTAACCCCAGCCTTTTTGGTTGCTTAAAGAATTTAAGGTCATTATGATTAGGTCGTAATTTGAACAGATCATTTTATTCTTTTTATACAATTCTATAAGCCCAGATTTACTTTTGGGAAAAAAAAACAAAACAAAACAATGCCCAAATCCTCTAACCAACGTATATTTGTGTTCTGCAATTCCAAAGAGAACCAGCAGAGGGAGGCCAAATAATTCTTAAAATCTTAACTTTATGAGCTAAATTTTGAATTAAGATCAGCAAATAATGGGGAAAAAAATTTCAGAGCAGAGATTCTTAAACATTTTTGGCCTCAAACTCCTTTGAGAAATTGACAAGAGCTATTTCACATGCAATTTTGTATACAATGTGAGAGTTCAGAGGTGCAGTGAACCTGCCTACTCTAGGCTAAGAAGACTTGCTGTAAAATAGACGAAAGAAGGCTGTCACTCTAACTTCACTTAGAAATGGGAAATGGGAGGAACAGAAGTTAGAGTAGATACTGGATGAATAAAGAGTGAAGATCAACTAATTAATGATTAGGACATGACAGATTCAATACAGTTATTTTTTTAATAATGGGAAACTTAAAGGGATGACTCTCCCAGTGACTTTCTGGAGTATGACACATATATATGGTTCTACATAATGAACATATTTAATAAACATTTAAAAATAAAGAAAAAAGTGATTTCAAACCATATTTAAACATCCATATATTTCATTAGCTTTTTTCTCTTAAGCTGGAAAACATTTTAAAGATGTACACTTTAAATAATTTCCTAAAAGGAACTAAAGAGAAATGATGATAGAGAAGGAATATGATAGATTTATAAGCAATAACAAGCTCTTACCTTGCAGTCCATTCTGCACAGTTTTCCTTCTTGAACAGTCAGATCCCCAGGAGCCTGCAAGAAGTGAGGTCTGAAGAACCGCTCCTGAATTGGTTCATTTTCATCTCCACTGTCCCTTGATCTAGAACGAGGCCTTAGAATGAAAGAGATAATAGATAATGGGTGGTTGGATAGATAGCAGTTATTTTTAGGCTCTAAGTTATCTGTTTTTTAAAAAACTAATACATAAAGTAATATAATATCCTTACCTGATTTCTATTCCCAAGGTTTACACTCAGAAAATTCAGCAAAATCTTGTTTCATTTGCAATTTTATAAATTTAAGTCTAAACAGTTCTGTTCTCCTAATGCTTAAAGTTAGTATAAATCATAAAAGGGGAAATAAGAAAAAAATGGCTCGCACTACATTAACATATTTTTCCTAAATATTTTTTAAAGCTGTATGAGAAATAGCAGCAGCTACTGCTCATTTATTACCAAATCTTTTTAAACAAAAACTGTCACTTTCTGCTGTGATTTTAAACTTATAGGAAAATAAGTTCTTAGTATTTTAGAAAAATTGAATATCTTTCTAATAAAGATTTCTTATTATATTAACCAGGAAAACAAATTACAGTTTTAGGCAAGTTTTCTTTTATAGCGGTTATCCATGTACCTGAAGACAGGAATAACCCGAAGACAGGAAGTTTTGCTTTTTCTAAAAATAAAATTGTGCAAATCTCCCAGATTTTGTGTCTGTTTCTTGCTTTTAACTATGTAGTCAGAGGTGCTTTAAAGAACAATACAATTTAAAGTAATTACAGGGAAGACTTAAGAGCAAGATGTTAAATTCTGTCAATAATCACTAGGAAGTAAGTTTAAAAACACTTAACTAGAAAAAGATAGAACAAAAGAATAATGTATTAGGCTAATAATTATCGGCTTTTAAAATATAGTTTTACTCTTCTCCAAGTACAGACATTTTTTAACAACTTGTTTTTGTAGGAAACACTGGGACATGGAAAAGCTTAAATATATTAAAGACCACGAGAAAAGCAAGAGAATGGATATGCTGCTAAATGTGTTCACAGCCATAGGTAAAGGCTTAGGATGCTGTGAACAGATATTGCCACAAACAAGTTAGAATTAAATCTGCACATGCCTAGATGCCAGAATTATCTTCCAGATGTTGAACAAAGGGCCCTGTGGATCCAGTCACACAGGGCAGCACAGACACACCATTTGTTTGTTTACTCAGCTATTCCGTACCTTTGTGAGCCTAACTTAGTAGATGTTCTCTTCTCCAAAGGTGTTTGCACCTGTGGCTTCTATTTTACAGTCAGGACTATGTGAGCATGCTGTCTGTAAAATATTTAAATAGGATCCCAAGATGATATCTTTTCCTCGCCCCAGTCTACTATTATTTCATCAGCATCCCTGCATAAACTCAGGGCTACTGGAAATGAAAAGCACACTCTCTAGTTAGCAGATATTTTTTGAACATTTAAAGTATGGCAGATATTATGGTCTAAAATAAACTTCTGAATTAAGTACAAAATGAACATTAGCAAACTAGCTGATTTTAAGAAATCTCATGGTTTATAATGGTCAATCCACATAGCCCTTGGTTAGAGGAGTTTGGTTTTGAACATTTGTGTACCATTTACTATTTTCATTAAGGTACCTGCCATTTAAAGGCACTGAGTCTTGATTTCTTCAAGTATAAATTGGGCCCTATTTAACGAAGTTGAGGTAGTATATCTATCTGAGCAGGCTTAGCACATGTTAGCAAATGTTTGCTCCCTTCCCCTTTCTGAACTGCGAAGGAGCACAGTCATTAAGGAGCCATACATTGCACACACTTTAAGATTGTATTCACATTCTGTCTTCAAACTGTGTTCACTTTTATGGTCATACTATGATTCTACTAGTATTGAATTACAGTAATAATAGTAACACCTATGAGAAAGAACATCTGAGATACCTTCTGACATGAGGGTGGCCTGAAGGAGAGCGGGGACTGCGACCTCTTGGGTTGACAGCTTGTACCATTAGCCGTCCAGTACAACTGACGCGGCCCTGTCAGAGACATCAGGAAAAGAACTTATTTGCTATGTAAAACAACTAACCATCAAGCAAAGTTTATTTTCCTGTTCTCTATAAGACATTAACAAACCAATGTGCCATATTAGTAATGACAGCAATCCCTCTCAGAAACGTACTTTCTCTGAATTAAAAAACCTTTACTGTTTTACCTAGGATGGTATTTAAAATGACAATCCTCACTGAATGATTCGTAATCCGCTGAAGTCTCCTTAACAGGTGAAGCTGAGTCATAAAATATAGCATCAGGACATTACTGTCGTGTGGTGATCTCAGCTTCGTGGAGAAATAGCTACTGGTTGTCATTAAATCTGAAATCAAACTAGATGATTTTAGTTTTCTGTCAGATTTTTTCAGCAATTTATTTATTAATTGTTTGTGGTATCCCTCCCAAAAACCACATATTGAGAGAGAGATGCCGGCATGGTGAAATGGGCATCATGTAAGAAGTATGCATAAGGATGACAAGGAGAGTATAATGAGGATAGGAAACCGTGTTTTCATGAAATGAACATATTTGAGATTTAAAAACCAAGAAGCAGTTAAATACCTAAATTAGGTCCATGCGTATCTAATGTCTCAGACCCATAGTAATATAATACCAGCAATGGTGAATTTATTAATTTGTGACATCAAAAACAGTAGTCCCCCTAATCTGCAGTTTCGCTTTCTGCAATTTCAGTTACCTGCGATCAACTGTGGTCCAAAAATATTAAATGGAAAAGTCCAAAAGTAAACAATATTAAAGTTTTAAATTGTGCTCTGAGTAGCATGATGAACTCTCACGCTGTCTTGTTCCATCCTACCTGGCACATGAATCATCCCTTTGGCCAGTGTATTCACAGTGTATACACAACGCAGAAAGATTCTGAGACCACACTCATATAACTTATTATAGTACATTGTTAATAATTGTTCTATTTTGTTAGTTGTTGTTTTGAACCTCTTACTTTATAACGAGTATGAATGTCTGGTACTATCCGAGGTTTCAGGCATCCAAAGGGGGTCTTGGAACGTATACCTTGTGGATAATGGGGGACTGCTGTATCATTTGATATTTACAAGATCATCTTAGGTTGGATCATTTAATCTTTACAAGATTCTTGTGAGACAGAATAAGCGCCCCAGCTTTTGCAGAAGAAGAAACAAAGGCTTCAACAAATTCAGTGATTTGCCCAAAGTTTTTGGAAAGTCAAGACTCAAATCCAGGTTAGGGAATTTTTTTAAGCAACCAATATCTGTTTCCCAAATTCAAGGCTAAAGATTTAACTTATATCTTTTTCTAATCACACAAGTGATTAGTTAATATTAATTTCTCTGTGAATCCTCTGGATTTTATACCACAAGGAAAAATCTATCTAAATTAAAATGTTTATTGAAGCAACAAAGCAAATAGTAAGGAAGCCATATTCCATATGGCTGAAGGTATTTGTGTAAAACAAAACATACTGTCTTGTCCTCATATTCCAAAAAAGAATCATGGGTCTTATATGTTAATTTGTTAAAGTATCTCCTAGGATGCATCTGTTGGGTAATTTATAATGAGTGTCTTCTAAACAAGTCACACCTATAGCAGGTACAGTTTTGGAAAGGTTAGATGAAATTAATTTTCAGATTTGAAGCTAGCTTAGGGAATCACAGGTGTTTGCCAAAAGCTCAGTGTAAGAGAATTTATGTCATGTGGCCTAAACTTCAGATACAATTAATCTAAGTTAGAAATAATTCCCCTTCATAATGTTATGTTTCATGTCTCCTTGGAAATTTTCAGGATAGGTAGTTTTGTTAACTATTACCTCAATAGCGCATACTGTGAATGCTAGAGGAAGTTACATATCTAATGGTGTAAGACTACTTGAGAGTGTTTCTTTACAACCACCTCTTTGTATTTGGTAATTCCTAATTCTTCTCTCTGTATTACATCCCTATGTGTCTTTGCCTTTTCTGGGTGGTTATGGCCCTCAAGAAGTCCAGGCTTTGGGCAGATCCCCCCTGGAAGCCCCACTGCTTGGATTTCTGCCCTTCCCTGAATGCTGCGGTGGGGTTTTTCCCTTTGTGTTTCCTCCACTGATGTCCTGTCCCTCATCCCAACTCACTCTCAGTTGTAACCCAGGAAGCAGTTCTTCAGAACACACAGAACACATCTTACTTCTGTGACCTCTCTATACTGGCAACTTGGAATGAAAATGGGAGTCAATGGTAGACTTTATTTTGACTGCAAACGCACATGAGGGCTGCTCTTCAACCTTGAGCTAGAATTCCATAAGTCTAATCAGTACCACAACTGCTTCTCATTTTTCTTGCTCCTCAGTGCTCATTATGCTGGGATGAAGCCCAGACACCTTTGTATGACACTCCCTAGCTTTGGCATCAGTCTGGGTTTGTAAGCCAGTTCTGTCCTTGATAGCTGAGTGACTTCAGGTAGGTAACTTAACCATTTAAGTAAGTTTCTTATCTGTAAAAGAGAACCATATATTTAATTCCACATTGGGTTCTTAGGAAGATTAAATGAGTTAACAGGTGCGACATACTCGGTATTGTGTTTTCTGTACATAGTAAATGCTCAAAATGTTAAAATTATTATAGCACCGAATATGCATATAATTATAGCAAGCTAATGAATATGAAGCATCCCTTAGAATTGTTTAAACACAATTTTTTCCAACATGTAATGGAACTTGCTTGCTCCCTCCCTTCTTCCTTTTTTTGTATTAGGATGTAAAATACTCTTAGCACAGAAGGCAGAATATGTGGAGAGTAGATCAACCTTTTTAACTTATGCTAGTGCTTGAAAGGCACACGGTTATATTCCAGATGTTTAGATGATGGCTGCATTTGAAGTATGAAATGAAAGATACCCTACTCAGCTCTAACCATGTGACTAAGCTTAGTATAAGCCATGCCTCTCTTTCTCTCTCCAAAAAAAATAAGCAGGTTGGCATACTACTCTTAAAGATTACAGATTACTACAATGTTTTCACAATTTTCACTGCTACTGCTTAGAACCATATACACAGTATTGCCACAGATATTTCTTTAACTCTCAACATTTAAGAAAAAGGACTATGTTACCATACAGTGTACCATTCACCACCTTTCTAATCCTACATAATCCTTTACTTCTGAACATAAAGGGGAAAGGTACGATCCTTGGAAGGCAGAACTATTAGTTTGACAGTGTTACCGACTAATCAGTAAATGACCAGGAGTATATAAAATTACCCAACAGATGCATCCTAGTAGATATTTTAACAAATAGACATATACGACCCATCATTCTTTTTGGAGCCTGATCAGTAAATGACCAGGAGCATTTAAAAACCATCCAAACTGACAAGTTGTATAATTTTGACATTTTCATTGGGGGGCGGGGGGGGGGAATCCAGAATTTAGTGAAGCATTTTTGAAAAAATGCCTCCAATGTGCACAATTGAAAGTTCAGCTTTTTAAGTCTGAACATTTTGTTTATGAGGAAGATCATACAAAATGAAAATTAAATAATGTTAATCATGATAATGTGCAAATTAACCCTAGTAATCATAATAATTAGTAGGCTCTGGTGCACATTAATGCTGTTGCATTTGGTGTTAACTTTATCATTTCTGTCTGCTTTATTATTAACACATGAATAATGGAAGTGAATGTTTAAAGTGAAGCTTGAATTGAGCCAGGCAACCTTACAATGCTAAAACAAAACACAATCAACAAACTGACTTTAAATTTAACTCAGCTGTGTGTTACTTTTCTATGCCAAACAAATCCACAGAATTTAAAGCTATAGTACAAGTAATAAGTTTGAATTCTTAAAGTGACTGTATTAAACATCCGTCTTATAAAGATTATTTGATGCCTCATGCAAGGCCAATTATTTATATAATATGGAAATAACATTTATGTTCCTAGTTTATGAAATTTAACTTGTGGCACACACATCTTTATAAAAGACTGCCACTTGTAAACATAATGTATTTTGAGAGCAAATCAAACTGCAAAACAGCTATTCCAAAATCCAAGTGCAATAATACAGAGTAACTTAGCAACACAACAAAACAAAGTAAAACATTCGTGTTTAGATTTAGTTATGTCTTAAAGATAGGATTACAGTCTAAAATAAATTGTATTTGTGATCGTCATTTTGGCACTACGTTTGGTGTAACACTGCACAATCACTCATTATTTCACTAAACTATGTGATTGCCTTGGTCTCTTAAGAATTGCCTGCGCGGCACACACTGAGCATGATTCGCAGTCTTGTGTATGTTGAGAGCTGTGTTCTGTCCCAAGCTGAATTTGGATGCAGTCAACAATAACTAACGTGTTTCTTATTCCCCAAAGATTAACCCAGGTGGAAAAATATTCTATAAAATATTCTGCTGAACTTTAGTGTTTTCCTCTTTCTTTGGTTCTCACCCTTTCTCTTGGCTGCTTTCTGTAATTATTTTCCACTGCTCAGGAAAGCTCTGCTGTCTGCGTTTCATTACTGAACCAATCTTTCCACTCCAGCCTTTTTCTCTTTCCCTTGGTCATTCACATCATGGAGGCTACAGTGTACCAGAAAAAAATAGGTATAGTGGTCTCCCTTTCAAACTTTCAAAACTTTTTTAAAATGAAAAAAATTCAAGGTAAACAAAGAGCATCAAGGAAGTGGGGGGTCAACTTTAGTTTTCTGTTGTCTACGTTATGCTTTTGGGACTAATATATCTTGAAGAATTTAGTTTTTACTTTTGAAAACTTTTTTCAGTACCTGCTAGTATCATGCTTCTTTTAAATCACTGTCTTAATTCATGAATTACAAGAATGGCAAAATAATTTAGTATGTAATAACAAATGTTATGAAGTTGAGATTATGACACTGTTTAACATTGCTATTACAGTATTCCTATGGCAACAAATGATAACATGCCAAAGTGTTAGGTAGAAAAATGGTATGCCACTTGAGTTCAATCTCATTTCTAGGTGAAAACTCATAACCTACATCTGACATATTTGGACATACCTGCTACTAAAGACCCCAAGATAGAAAAGGAGTTTTACTCTTAAAATCAACCAGGTAAACTGCTCAGAAACTTGGAACAACAACTACTATCAAGTGCCGTGTATATAAAAATTCTCACACGATAATTTCAATTTGAGTCCTGAACGCCCACTTTTAAGATTTCCTGAGATTTTCATCCTTAGCTTCCCCTCCTGTGCCTGCCTTTGGTCATTCAGGTGAAAAAAAAAAAGGGTACTTTTAGTCCCACCCTGTTTAGTTAGAATATTAGGTGGATCAACTAACCTTGAGAGACAGTTGGAATTCCAGACATTAGGAACTGCGCTGGTAACTGTGACCTCTGGGGTTCTAAGAACCGTTTGCTTCAGCCACAAGTGAAACGAGATATTTTGTTAGAAGGGCTCTGCTTTTGGCTACCTGATGTAAACTGGTCCACTTCTCACTTCTTTGCCTTCTCTTCCCAGGGAGGGTCAGCCATGGGGCGGACCTGGGATTTGGCGCACTGGGGCCTGGAACGAGGGCAGTGACAGCTCTTCCGGGCCTTCTCTTGGCCCCGGGTGTGCTGGGAGCAGAGCGCGGCTTCCCAGCTTCATGTGTGGCTCCTGTCAGCTGTGCTGTGGGTGTGACCTGCTCTCCAGCTCGCAGCTCCCTCCACCCAAGCCCACAGCTGTGGCAGTTGTGGCACAGCCACATCTGCTGCCTGACTCCTTTCCCATGGGGGTGGTAAAAAGGAAAAGCCAGGAGGTCAGAAGACCACACACTAGCAACATGCCGGGTAGAAATCCTAACAGTACTGTGGGAGCGGAACACCTAGAAACAGAGCTGATCCTTTACATCCTGATTCCACAGGCTTCTGCCAACTCTTTGGGCTGCTGCTCTAAAACAGGGCTATTAGTGTCTTTGAATGGAAATAATGTCAGTAACTAGCATTTGCTGAAAGCATGTTAAGTGCCAGATTAACTGAGTGCTTTACATTTATTATTTAAATCCATATTATTCTCATTGCATAGATGAGGAAATAGGAACAGAGGTTAAGTGACTTGTTAAAGGTCACAGAGGTTGTGAGTGGCAGAGCTAGAGCCTCAATGCAGATCTGCCTGGAGCCAAAGTCCATGCTCTTATCCCTTGAACTGTACCTTCTAGGCTTTTCAGTATCAATATTGCTCTACAATTCGGTCGGTGTTGTGCCATTTCTTTCCTTTGATTTCTATCCCTTCCTCTTTTTCTTTATTTACAGAGGGGGTCTTCGGCAGCCCTTCTTTATCTAGTGACTTCGTCACAGCTTGTAAGTAGTTTAAATGGTCAGAGACCACTAACCCTTCAGGCTGGCCCGCTATCTCAACTCTGCTCACTGCCACTAGCCACAAACAGAGACGCCTTTCCCCATTAGAACTTTTCCACATGTGAAAATACATTAGTATAATATAAAGACTAGAAGCAGCCTCCTAATCACAGTTTTACATTTTTGTTCTATAAAACTGCTTACTCTAGTAACAGTTTAAAACTTTTGCCAAAGAGAAATACCTCGAAATCAATAGGATCCCAGTACTGGCATATGTTTAAGAAGCACAGTTAATCCTGCCTCCATAATGCAGCCCAGCCTTTCTAGAGGAAAGAGGAGTAAAGAACCCAACATGAAGAAAAATTGTGGATTTTGATGAGTTGGCCACTGTTTTTTTTTTTTTTTTTTTTTTTTTTGGAAGGCAAAAAGCTGAAAATTGTAATTTGCTAATATTCAAGGAAACAAAGAAAATAGTAAGAAAAAACAGTTCCCTTAAATACATTTTAATGCTTATTTTGGTTCTTGTTTGGTATAAATTTTTAGGAAAAGCAGTGGTTTTGACTATTTTTCAAGGTGATGATAATGTATTCACTGATTGAAAAAAAATCAGAACCTCCATTATTAACATGGAAACTGCTGCAAGTGTAGTCTTCTGTGCTCCATCACAACCTGATTTGTGGGTAATTTGAGTTTCATTCTAATCTTTATATTACTGCAGAATTATATCTATACAACATGTACTATTAGGATTCGATGAACACTGTGCAAACTTTCAAAAGTTTGTAAGCTTTGCAAAAATTACTTGTATCATTTTCTAACACTTAATATTTCTTTCAAAAGAAACAATGAAATATGGAATGATATAAATAGATCTGAGATTTTGAAAAGATGACTTCAGGACAATCTTCATTAGTTACATAACAAAATTATTAATTTTAGCTTTCTTTTTTTTTTTAAAAAAAAATGTTATTTAGATAACTTTTGCAGACTTTGCGAACTTCTCGTCACACAGTAATCTTAAGGCGCAAAACTACTTCTCACTGTGCCCCCTATGCCCAGCATAGTGCTTAAAATATACAAGATACTAAATGAAAAATAATTTGCAGTCTTGAAATGGGAACGTGATACTAGGCAGCTGCCTATTAACTTCTAAATATTCAATGGATTTTTTTTTTTTTTGACCCTAAGTATAAGGGGGAAAACAAGAGAAAACATTTGGATGGAAACAAACAAAAGAAATCCTGAATGCTACACAGTCGTCTTCCGCCCCTTCTCTGAGGGGAGTATGTTCCAAGAACCCAGTGGATGCCTGAAACCTCGGAAAATACCAAATACTACATAGAGGATGTTTTTTTCCTATACATACGTACTTGTGATAAAGTTTAATTAACAATTAGGCACAGTCAGAGATAAGCAACAATAACAGAATAATTACAACAATACACTGCAATAATATTTATGTGAATGTTTTCTCTCTCTCTCTATTGTATGGTACATACAGCCTGGACAAAGGGATGATTCACATCCTGGGCAGGAGGGCCCAAGATTTCATCATGCTACTCAGAATGTCACACAATTTAAGAGCTGTGAATTGTTAATTTCTGGAATTTTCCATTTAATACTTCTGGACTGTGGATGACCAACTTTAACTGATACCATGGAAAGTAAAACTGCACACAAGAGGGGATTGCAATATATGGGCACTATCAAAATTATAATTCATTGACATTCTTTCAATTCCACTGAATTAGGTATGTATATATTTCTTTTAAATATTTTACTTTTTTTCCTACTACAGCACATATACACAACTCATTATCCTTTTCTCCTTCACAGACTTATTCCTATCAATGATATTAATTTATTTTTATTTTGTTTACTGGCTTATTTTAATGTCTCAGGACTTTGTCCTCTCCACCGCTGCAACCCTGTCACCTACAAAATAGGTGTACATATTAAGCCCTCAACATTTGTGGGAAAAATGTACATCTGCACCTGAACTATTCATGTAAAAAACACCAGATGGAATAAATACTCATGAAATGAAGTATTAGTTCTACATCCAGATGGATGTAGAAACTAGGAAAATAGTTTTAAGTCAAAGAAGCACGATTCAACCTTTTAAACAATCACTCTGTCCAAATAAATGCCTGTAAACACTATACAGTTGACCCTTTAATGTAGAGGTTGACTCTCTGCCCCCCACATAGAGTAGAAAATCTTCATATAACATAAACAATTAACACATATTGTATGTATTATATACTATATTCTTTCAATAAATTAAGCTAGAGGAAAAAAAACATTAAAAAATTTTAAGGAAGAGAAAATACATTTACAGTATTTATTGGGAACAACCCACATATAATTAGACCCATGCAGTACACAAGGGTCAGCTGTACACAGAGCTGAAGCAAGACCTATACCCTTCTGTACCTGAGGGTTTGCAGCCATAATCGTGTAATTCCCATCGTCGTCTAGGGTGGAGGCCGTGGTATGGAGAGAGCAGGTCCCATTAAGATCTCTTTGAATGGTGTAGTGATCATTCTTCGGAGAGATCTGCTTTCCATCTTTAAACCAGTAGATCTGTGAAAGGAAGCGAGGATTAAAAATTAAAGATGTGTATATAGTACTACTCTATTTGAGGAATTAATAAATAATTGTGCGGTCTGCAGAGATGAATTTTCATGTTAAATGTTAAAAAGAACTGAATAGGAAATTGATTTTTGAGTAAAAAAAAAAAGCAGGTAACAAACAAGTTTAGGATATCTTTTAAAAATATTTAAATTCATATGTTATTTACATTGAGGGATCTATATTGAATGTTGACAGTAATTATTTCTGACGTGACATTATAGGTATTTTTCTTTTTGCTTCTATTTTCAAATGAACTGAATTAAAATGTGTTACTTGTAAAGTGAAGGTTAAAAGGTTATTTTAGAAAACAAAAACAGACCCAAAACTCTAATCATTCTGCTGAATTGTGTAGGCAAATAAAACAGAGTGGTCAGGAAGCAAGTGAGAGTTAGGAGTTGGTGGCAGGTAGAGCTCTACTGCTTGAATTCTGGATCAAGGAACATATGATCAGGTTGAAAGTTTGTCAGCTTTCCCCACTATGTTAAAGAAAACACAAGAATATTTAAATGTATAATAATTTTCAAATAATATTTTAACTCGAATAGAAAATTAAATGTGAAAAATAAAGTAAAAATGAATCTTGATTAAATAAAAAAAAACGAAACTTTTTAATGGTTAAACTACCTCTTCTATAGGTCATCCTTCTTTCCCTCACCTTTATACAAAATAATTGGTCCATGCAGCTTTCATGATTTAGTATTATTTTTGATTTAGTTTGTGAACTACACAGTTGAAAGATAGGGCCACATGATGAATCACAGTGCCTGCAGCCCTAATATGACTGAGATGCTGAATTAATGCCTGCGTCAACCCACCTCCAGACTTACCATTAGTGAAGAAAATAAATCACACAGTTTTTAAGCTGCAACTTCTTTGTTGTCAGTTTTCTTCCTTGCGACCAAAAGCATTCCTAACTGATCTCTAACAGAAGAAACCTACTTCAGAGCCTTCAGTTTTTAAAATGAACTTTTTCCTTGATATAAAGCAATATGCAAATTGAGACTACGACTGGCATCCAATTTAAATTCTGTCAAAGCCTTGAATCTGAAAAATGCCCTTTCCTAAGGTAGGAAAAGGCCTGAAACATACAGTACTAAATAAGCACATGAATAATCAGGGTCTGACTGCTGTAACTATTCCAACCCCTAATTTTTAGTTAGCTTCAAATTTATAGAAACTATATATATCTCCAGAACCTAAAAATTAATCAACTAGACTAATAACTTTTAATTCTAAAAAATTAAATTATATAAAGCATGATACTTGATAATTACCATACTCTTAGTGATTTAAGGATTTCTGATAGAACATAGAAGCTGTGGTTAGTATCCAATTTTTTCCTTTTGCATCCTGCCACTATGCTATTTCTTCAGAATTATTTCTTTCCTTTATCATATATGTATTTTTTACCTCCATTATACTTGGAAAACAACTTTCAAATGAGAATTGATAGTTCCAAATTTTACAGGACTGCTACTGGAGAGGGGATGGGAGTGTACAAGAAATGAAAACAGTGAATTAGACATTCCTTTCCATTTTCTCAGAGCAAGCATGTCAAGGGCAGAATAAATTTTTTAAAAAAACAATCTCAAAAAGGGCTACATATTTTTTAAAAATGGATATTCCATACTTGAATAATCGCAACATAATTTATATAACGTGCAGAAGAAAAAAGTTCTTCAGTAAACGCGGGAGGGAAGAAACAGAATAGCAATGAGAAAAGGAGAGAATGGAATAGAAAAGGAAGGATGAAGAAGAAAATCTAATGAAACGTTCTCAAAAAAATTAAGCCTCTTAAAGCTATGAAACATTTAAATTTGTAGTGGAAAAAATAGTTATATTAAGAACAGCCCATCTTCAAGTGAACATAATATGCTTTAAGGACAGGAATCAATAATATTAGGATTCCATCAATGACTAAGACTTGAGTAAGGTTTAAAAATAATGGGGAATCTTTTTGTGACTGTTCTGGAAGTTCAAAATATAACTTCTTGTCGAGTTTCATTCATAAGCTGCAAATTAATTTTTATTAACATGCATTTGGTGCCATGTTTGTGAATACACAGCAATTATCCAAATTATGCCAAGAATATAAGAAAGAGGTTTTCTCTAACAACTTTATTTAAAAGTCTCGATTTATTAGGAGGCGGAATTGGGTTTGAAAATTTAAGTCTGTTCTCTTTGCCCTATGTTTCCCTGACCATGGGACTGGAGTTCAGTTTTAGGGAAAGAGTATGATGGTCAAACTTACCTTTCTGAAAAGACAAAGTGACACACAGAACGGCAGCATTAACACGAGGTTTCAGTCGACGGCATGCCCCTCTCCCTCCTTCCGTCTGATTCTCATTTCTGCTCTTTCATAACACGGTTAAGCTTTTAATTTCAGTGAGTATATTTTTCATTTCTATATGCTCATTTTACAAATTTGCCTTGTCTTTGGTAGTATCTTGTTATTTCATTAAAATTTCTATTCCTTTAAAATTTCTATTCCTATTTCAATCATCCTAATATAGTTATTTTATAGTCTCCTTAAGATTATTCATTATTGTGTGATACCTAGGCTTCCGTTTCCCTGTTTCTTGTGCTATTAACTGTCCTCACTGTTTCTTTCCTCATAATGGTTTGCAAGTTTGTACTGGGAACTCAGTTTTCCAAACTGTGAAAGTGTCCTATGGGGCAATTTTTGTTTGCTTCTACCAGAAACCCAAAGATTTTAATCATCCTGGACTAAATTTCCTATTAATTTGTCAGCTTTTGGCTTATATCATGTGCTAGTGTAAATCTGAGGTCTCAGTTTCTTGTGGGTGTCTTTTGCATTCTTCACTGCTCTGCTGGGTTGGTGAGAAGTCACTGCCGTCTCCCTTTGAAGATGGGGAAACTCTCTATCAGCAGTTCTGTGTGTCTGTGGGGAGAGGGCGCCCAGCAGGTCAGCCTGCTCCTCCTGAGTCTCAAACAGCTCCTTTGATTATCCTTCCTCAGCAGTATTCCCACCCCACCACCCTCTGTAAACACAGGAAGTCTCGGTTTTGTAGACTGAAGATCCGATTTTTTTCCAATCACTGGCAAGCATACTTTTCTATGTGGTACACAGCACAGGGTTCATGTTCAAGCCTGGCCACTCGCCAGCTAGCTCTCTCATCCTGGTAAAGTTAAAATCGATGACTAAATGATGCAGGTGTATGAAAAATTCCTTGTCAATTATTTATTCTATTCTACTCTATTCAAACTCAAATTCCACCCGTTTCCACCTTTATCAGTTTCCAATGCCTCCTGCAGGTGGCCCTGAACTTACAGTACTTTGAACATTTGCCATTGTGGGTATTGAGGAGGAGAGTCTGTATCTCTTCCTCCTACCACACGTGATATATTTGGGAAGCTAACCTCTTCCTCAGAAAATATGAGTCTTAAAATGTCTTGTTTTCAGCTCACCTTTGGCTTTGGATTCCCAGTCACTCTGCATGTGAAAGTTACAGGCATTCCCTCAAAGATTTTGTAATGTTTCAGCTTCATCTCAAAGAACGGTGCCACTCCATTTTCCACAGGCACATCCCCATATTGAACTTCATCACCCGATTCATCCACAGGAGACCTTTCTAGCCTGTATTCTATTTCACTGATGAGTCTCTGTTCACAGCTGGAGACTTTGTATTCCTGTATTAAACAGAGCAAGGTCATGTTAACAACCTCCATCCCTGTGTTACAGTGTGTCATGAGTCTCATCCCGTCTCCAATAAGGCACTAAGAATATTTTTACCACTGAGCTTAAAAACAAATCTGAGCCAAATTCAATTCCGTATGAAACAAAAAACATCTGGAAGTATATATTATATTTCAAATAGTCTTCATCGAAAAAACCTCCCCGAAAAACTATGAAGATGAATTTCTTTCTCTTGTCTCGAGGTGGGGGGAAGAAGGGGGAACAGGAGCAGTGAGAAAGAAAGCAATGGCAATATATTCCTGAACTATTCATAAAAATAAAAGCATGATGGAACACTTTCTTCTCTGGAGGGTAAAAGCTGATGCGGGGTGGTGCATTTCTCTAGAAGGATAATAACAGTACATGTGGCAAGCAGCTGCAATATTACATTGCATTTTGTCAAACAATGGAAAAAATGGTACCAAAGTTTTTGTTGTTGTGTTGCTTTTTTTTTGTTTCACTCAAAAATGATCCTTAGTCACATTGCCTCTGGAGTCCTCCTCAGCTCTGCAGCTATTAAGAGCAATTTTTCACCCTCTTTGAAAGAAAAATAGGATGGACAGTCCAGTCAAAATGTTGATTAGAAAAAAAAAAGCAAAGTAAAGACCTCGTTATCATCCTATGGTGATTAAGGTTGATCCTATAGTCCCTGGCTTACAAAGAACAATAAAGACAAGGCAGCCCACTATAAAATATTTTCTACTTATATTAAATAAAAGATTGTTTTAACTAGGCTTTCTCTTAAAGAATCGGCCTTAAAAAAAAAATCTGTTGGGTTAAGGAGAAAAATAGAATACTGTGAATAAAACTGCAAAAAATACACAAGTTTTGTTTTGTCTAATTACTATCAAATTAATGTTTACAAATGGCACTTTTTCCCTAGAAAGGTATAACACTAAGAAACTTTTCACAATTTAAAGTTTAGAGTATCCACTAATGACAATCGAATTCAAGTTTGTAAAAAACCACATTGCAATAATTTTGTTCATTTGATGTTAAATGAAATTAGACACTGTCACAGTATTTATAATTCATATGTGGCAGTAAAGATATAGATAACACAGATTAACAAGGAAGAACATAAGAAAATAGATACAGTGAAAAGACTGAAAAGAAAAGAAAGGTGAAAAGCTTAACCTTTTGACCATCCAGAAGACTCCCTACAGAAGCATGAGGAGACTCAATTTCCTGTAATGGTAGAAAAAGAGAAGTGAAGACTAATAACAGAAATAGTAAAAATCTAGTAGAATTTCTGGTTTTCTCTAAGTATTTGTGGTAGCTATATTTAACACAGAAAAATTCAGATATTGAAGACAGATCCGCATCTCAATAGACATGAGAAAGAGTTTATTTGATTCTTTAAACTTGTTTTGAAAAGCTTTAGAATATGGAGACTACATCTGGAAATTCCAAACAGAAGCAGTTGCGATTAAAAAACAGCTGACATCAAATCCCTGAAGTGACTTTTTTGGTGGTAGAGGGGAACAGAAATAGCATATAAGTGAAGGAAAATAAAGATAGTATTTTCTGCACATAGGTCTTTTACTTTGACTAGATATTAAGAATATAATTGGAAACAGTCACTAACTATTTTTAAAAATGTCAGGGAAGATAGTTTCTCCACACAAAACTATTTTGCAATAAAGCTCAGGACAAAAAAACAAAAACAAAAAACAAAAAACAAAGATACTTAAAAGGAGAATAAATTGGCCAATAAGATAAAAAGAACAGATATCACTGACTGAAATAATTCTATCAGTAATTTAACACATAGAATGTGCTCAATAAATATAAATAAAATAACGCTTTTCTATGGCTTGCACTCTACTTTCCACAAACTTGATCCCAAGAAGAGTGTCCATAAAGAGTATGGGGAGAGGAGACACAGTAATTTTTATTTTTCTAAGAAGTCCAGAGGAACATAGTACCTGATTGGCTGTTTCCTCTTCTGGCTCCTGAATATTAAAGACAGTTGCACTGTCAGCACCTAGTAGCCGACGAGCCATTCTTTCTTCGTATGTTAACCTCTGAAAAAAGTCACAAAAAGGATAAAATTAGAAAAATCGCAAATATATGCTGCCTCATGTCGAAAGAAACAAATGAATTTTGGTGTTTCCTGTAACTATTTCTCTCCTTCAGATACCTGGTATGTGAAAGGAATCTCTCTTGCTTCAGCTGTCCCGCCTGTCACCTCCCCTTCTGGCCCTAGTGGCCTGATCCAGTGTTGGGAAAAGGGGTAACTCATCTTGAGAGCCACCAACTGATACAGCACAAATTTAAGGTGATAAAATAAGCAACAAGGCAGAAACCACCGAGAAAATATATGTCATATACTTAGCCTTAATAAATATGTAGATCAAGTGGCAGTGCTTTGGGGGCCTCACCTCAAAGAGCATTTTCCTAGCCTACGGTGTAACAGGTGAATATAGGCAAATATAATAATTGACAGAGAAGGACTACACATGGCCAAGCTGGCAAAAGGACTATGGAAGATAGTTGCCAATGCTAATAGCTCCAATTCGTGACTCTACTTAGAGGAAAACTGCTTACCCATCAGGCAAAATCAGTGGTAATGTTTCTGCATCTAGCACCAGCACTTAGGCCAAAACCATGTTTGGTAGGCCATTCTCATTTAAAAGAAATGCCAACATTTTTGTTCTGTCTATTGGGCTTATTCCTGCTCTTGAGTGTTGGTTCTAAAATGCCTTAGAATTATAGGTCTGGGAGGAAATTTCAGAGACCACTTGCCCCATTGGGGCATTTTACGAACAAGTGTTTGATTGGAAATAGAGAATAATGAGTAAGGCAGAATCTAAAAAAAAGAGTACAGAAGTTATTTCATATAAACTTTCAAATGTCTGAATATAGATACAAATTCTATTGGAAACTCTCTAATCAGAAAAATATGTTGGGTAAATTTACAGTTTCCAGTAATTGCTGGTTTCAGTCCCAGCTGAAAGCGGGAAGTGAAACAAGTCAAGTGCCAAATGACAAATAGTCCTGAAGTTCCAATTATTTCATTTAATAAAGAAGGGGCAGAGGACAAGAAGAGGTGGAGGTAGGAGTTTAGTTCATGGAGTGTCTCAGTTCACTGTGTTATTATATAAATTAATGTGCTCAAGCCCCTTAAAAAATCGGTGAGTTCAATTTTCAAAGAGTTTTAAATGCCTGCTCCCTTGAAAGCCTTCCCAATGTTTTCATGGAGAACTGCATCAACATCAAAGCAAGGACTGGAGTAAAAATACAATTTGATATTTAGTCCTTCATCAGAATGCACCTGCTACCATCAGAAGGCAGATTTACTTTGCGGCATTTTCTAAACACTGATCCACGTGGACACGCGAACCCTGTCTACAGAAGCCGAAAATGAGAAAGAGAATGATACGTGACGTCGGGCAAAGGTTGTTTGAGGGGCCCATTTTCTAAAAAAGGGAAGTCTTACTTTTCTTGTCCCTTTAAACTCTCAAATGTGGAAATCTATGGAACTTATTTAAGAGTGAATGCCATTCACTCTTAAATATTTTAAAAATAAAGATATTTATATATAAAATCTTTTATAGAAATATGTATATATAAAAGCACTTATATTTATATACACTTGTATATAATACGTAATATATAAATTCAGTGTTAAATAGATAAATATAAATACTGTGTACATATAACATACATAATATGCCATACTAACTTATTAATTTATAGAAGTCTTATTCTAACCAGGAGAATCTTAGTCCATAGGAATAAAAAAACAAAAAGGAAAAAAAAACTGGAGAGATGCCTTTCTGTACCTGGCTTGAAAAAGTTCCCATAAGCACTAGTTTTAATCTCTCAAAGGCTTTAGTTGACAGAGCCAGGGAAAACTTCCAGAGTATGTACATGTACACATGCAATCACTTATTTCAGGGAGAAAATATTTTCCCTTTGTAAAAATCTATTCTCAGTGAAATGAATAACAAACAATCTCATTGGAATTTTAATCTTCCTGAACTCCAATTAATTAAAATTGGCATTCAACACCTCTCCATTCCCCACCTTTCCAATCAAACATAGTCTATTCTCATATGTTTATTTATCAATGCTCAATAATTAAAATTCCTAGAAAACATAATTAGCATGGAGAGCTTTATACTCCGAAAAGGTGTCTGAGAGGGAGATTTTATACCAGACCCTTTTCCTCTTGTACTTATAGCCAATTTTTTCTGGTGCTAATTCTATAATAAAGCCTGTAAAAGGCCCCTTTCCTTTACCCAGGAAACCTTATTTGCTAGATTGGCTTCCCTGTCTCCTTAAAACAGGGGTCCTCACCCCCCGGACCAGTACTGTGGCCTGTGAGGAACCAGGCCGCACAGCAGGAGGTGAGTGGCAGGCAAGTGAACAATTTGTATTTGCGGCCTCTCCCCAGCACTAGCATCACCACCCCAGCTCCACCTCAGATCATCAGGCACTAGATTCTCATAGGAGCACTGGTCCCTGGTGTCACAAAGGTTGGAGACTGCTGCCTCAAAATATTCTCATGTGATAAGAAGCATTGAAAAAAAAAAAAATGATGAGGAAACATATAAGTCCAATGGAGAAAACATACACACGCGCGCGCGCGCACACACACACACACACACACACACACACACACGTACTACTCTACAATTTTGCAGGCTTGAAATATGATTTTTTCCTTGAGTTTGGCTGTCTTGCACTGAGAAACTAAAACAGGACTGTAAAACAAGCTTTACTTTTCATATTTATTGAACCAGTATCTAATAATCATCTAGAAGAACAGAACTAGACGTCCGCAGTGGTTTCCTCAGTCAAGACCTTTTTTGTACTTCTACAAGCAGTACAGGTCATAGAACCCCGATTCTCCTATTGGTACTTTAATCCTTATTCACTGCTTTGGGGTAGATGCAAACCTATTCGGAGCACCTTCTCCCTCCCTCTCCAACCCTCCCAGGAATTTGTTCCTACTAAGTATTTATAACATCGAAGTCCCCCGTTTATTCTACTCCGGACCTGAAAATCAGCCTGTCTTCCTTCCTTTGTCTCCAACTTGCTACCCTCAGTCCAGGAACAGCTGCGTGACTAGGAGGAGAAGATGAAGGAGGAGACAAGTAGAAGGAAGCCAGTTCGCTTTCTTCCTTTTGCCCAGATTCAAGCTATAACACTAAGGGGAATGTTGCGATTCAGGGAGCTATAAAATCAATTTTGAGGCTAAATCTTAGGGACCTAAGTCTTAGTGAAGTGAGAGAAGAGCTCTTTGATGTGAGAGCTAAGGTTCCGAGTTCAGGCCCCAGACCTCTCTCAGTACCGGCTGGCCATTATTCAGGAGGTCCTCCTTGAAGCGAAGTTTACGTTCCAGGTCTTGAATGACTGCATCTTTTGTGCCTTGAATCTCCTCATCAGAGGCAATTCTAGCAGTTCTGTTGGCCTTCTTTGGAAATCCTCTGAAGGACAAAAGCACAAGGAAGTATAGTCAGTCATCAAGCATATAAATCCAAGTCAAACACTCAAGTCCAACAAAGAGTACAATGTGTCAACAGGTCTCCTCCCACTCTTTTTCATGCAACATCATATTCCAACTCATTATGGAAAGAACCATGAAAGGTGGTTTTGATGTTCAGGTAACACTAATTGGAACCAGTGTTAAGAGGAAGTCAGGATACCTTGGGGGTGTGCCTCAGTGGTTAGATAAATGCCAAGGATAGAGAAGGCCTTCATTTCAGCCCTAGGGAGGCAGCAATGTAAATGAGAACGTGGATGTGATTCGTAATCAGACCTACATTTAAAATCTGGCTTTGCCTTGTATGAGGTTTGTGATTGGGCAAGTTTCTTAATTTTGTATGTACAGGTATAAAAATATATGCCACATATGACTATTGAGAGGATCTGAAAGAGAACATATTTCATTCACACTTTCATAAATTTGGCCCTTCTGATCATTCATAATTTATTCAACAACAGTACTTAGCCTATTATAAGCGAATACTGTTTGTCACATTCCCTTCTATTCTAATTTGAGTAGGACAGGCCAGTGTTCCAAGATCAGGTCTATTTTATACTGAAGGACCCTGACGGGTGTGTGACTCTTGCTCTGCCTGGTACACCCCAAGTCTCCTAAACCTCCTGGAGAGCCTAGGCTCTTATCCCTGAGCCATGGGAGCCAGGGGACCCTGGTGCTGGAAGCCTGATAGGTTTGGAATCAACTTTTGTTGGTGCCTTAAGAAATGTGCTTCCTTTTCCTCTTCCTTTTCCCTCACAAGGCTGTGGGAAACAATAATCAGATGTGGTATATATTTTTAAGGAGAAATGGAATACTATACAATGGTGAAAATGAATGACTCGTAGCTACCCACATCACCAAAGATGAATTTAAAAACTGTAATGAGCTTAAATAAATTACAGAAAACACATACATTTATAAACGGGCATTTGTGAAGCAGTGGTTCTCACGGTCCCTGCACCATCATCTCCTGAGAAAGTGTTGGAAACGCAGAGTCCCGGCCCTACTCCACACCTACTGACTCGGAAACTCTGGGTGAGGGCCCAACAATCTGTTTTAACAAGCTCTCTAGGTGATTCTGATACATAGGAAAATTTGAGAAACAAACTTAAAGAAACGTACGTATATAAATTATAAAGAGAAGAAAATGATTAACTCAGAAATTCCGGGTGGTGCCCCCTCTCCCCCTGCCAGGTGAGAGTAGTAGATGCAAATGGGGAGAGTCATATAAGGAGCTTCAAAGGCACTTGAAACAGGTAAGACTGTAATGTCATTATCCTTTAAACTACACATACATTGTACATACTTCCTTATTTTTATTATGTATTTTATGATAAGACGTATCTAACTTTTAGAAAGCTTTACTGTAAATGTGTCAGGGCATGGAGTGCCTGGCTTCACGTCACTGGTATTGGAGAAGGCCGAGGTTCACCAAACCCTCTGCTTCTCACCATGTCACCCCGACAGCGCTGGGAATAAGATGATCGCTAGGTAAGCAGTAGAGACTATGAGCATCGCTAACAGCCCTGTACCCAGCCCTTGTCAGTAACACAGGTTTCTCCCTCATCCGGAAGTAGAGTGTTCCTGTGAAGCTTTTCTAAGCTGAAATGGCATAGAGCAAGGAAGCAATTACCATTATTTTTGAGCCTTCCCACACACCCCCAAATAACCCACCAAATTATACCAAATATGCTTAATTATGTCCAGTTTTACACTAAGTGTAATACCCTTATGAGCTCTCTCAGACTTTTCTGATACCGGAGGACACATTTTGCTAACGGATACACAAAATAAATCAAGATAAGGCACAGGTGCTCACGGCTCCTACTCCTGGGAAGGAGCTGGGCGGGGCCCTCTCCCTGCTTGGGGCGCACGCCTCTGTAAGGGCTCCTGTAAACCATGCTGAACACTTTCACTTTTTGCATTTTCTCCTAAAAGTGAGTCTTCTTCGGATTTTTCTCGATCAGGGAAAACAGGTACTGACATGAGTCTTTCAGAAATGTGAAGTGCATAATGCAAACTTTGGGAGAGCGGGGTACACCTGCACCATGGACTCCCGAGGTCCTGCACCCGGCCGGCCTGCCCAGCAGCACTCTCTCCTCCCGCCCGCTCCCCTTCGTTTCCTTGCTCATCTTCCCCTGATGTGCTCAGAAAAGGCAACCCCAGCTCTCCCCAAACTCAGGGATGACTGGCCTAAGTCAGTTTGAGTGCTCTCGGTGCCCTGGACAATGGCTAGTTTGGCCAGACCCATGTGGTGGAGCTCTGGCCAGCGAGGTGGGGGGAATGGCAGTGGGAGTGAGCGGGTGCAGCGCTCCAGGTAAGAATCCTCCATCTCTAAAGAGAAACACACAGGAAGGACTGTGCCTTTTCTTTCACTGGCTACCACTGTGTCTAAGGTGTGATGCCCAAAACCTCAGCATCCGCTGTGTGGCCGTGAAGGGAAGACCCACAGCATGCCAATGACGATCGCTTGGAAAGAAGACCCTGGGTCCCTCATTGTTCTGGGGACACTGTATTAACCTTCCATGGAACTGCCTGATCCCCTACTTATTATGTGTTATGTAAATCAATAAACCCCATGCACTTAACCTACTGGTAGTTGAGTCTTCTGTTACATATAGCAGAAAAATTCTGATAGCTTTTTCAGGTACTTTCTTTCTAGTCATTTGCCCCTGAAGTTCAAATAGGGTGACATTAAGACACTGGTTTTAAAGAAACAAATTAAATAAAATATTCTGATACCTTGGATTTGTAATATCAAAGTGGTCAGACTTTACGTTGTAACCTACTCACTGGAAATTTGTTTTGATTTTAAGGAGCTGGGCAATGAACCTGAGCCATATTAATAGCAAGAACCATAGGAATTGATTTATAACCTTGATTTTTAGTACCGATCAACCCTTCACCAAAGACGTGCCTACTCCTCCAGCTTCCCTGAGTCTGTGGCCTCGCTCCCTCGCTCTTCTCTTCAGGCAGTGCCACCAGCCCTCGGTCTTCGGTTTAATGCCTCCTCAGGAAGGAGGGCCCTGAGTCTGCCCATCAGTTACCACGCTGCGTTTGTTTTCGTCATAGCCCGTATTACGTGTTCTGTTTGTCTTTCCCTCACCATGGCTCTTGTTAATCACAGTGCTTGTCAAATAGCAGGTAACGTTCACAGAACGAGTGAGTGGACGTACTGTCTACCTCCACTTCCAGCCTCTCTTTACCTTGCCTCCTCAGGCAAAGAAATTTGTGCCAGAGCCATCTGAAATCAAATCCCATGTAAAAAGCCAGGCTCAGAACAAGTGAAAATTATACAGTGTGGGAAATAAAGTCCTGCATTCTTTTTGACTACAGACTTGCATCTGAGCACTAAAAGAACTGCATTCTGTGGTCACTTGAAAAGTAATAATGAAGACAGCTAGCTCTCTGCTACATCAGATATTACTGGGAACACACGCATTCCCATTACTTTAAACCTGACGACATAAATCAGTTGCACAAGGACGCGATGATGAGCAGCCTCTGATGACAGAAGGTTTCACTGTTTCTGCGAGCAGACTACACTGAGAGCTGTGTTCTCCCACAGACGAGAATGGACAGACAAGGGCGACTACCGGGGCGGGACAGGCCACCTAAACGAGAGAGGCCGAGAACTGTGTTCTTAAAAGAACAAGTAAACACCTATTATCTCTTTATTACTGAATAAGTCCTGTTGCTTAAAAAGCATTTCTCAGTGCACGTGACTCTTCCAGGGGACCTAAGAACTGCTCTGGGACATTTCATACAGAAGACGTTCACCGTGGTTTGCGTTGCTGCCATCCAACTACTTAATCATTTCAGGGTACAATTAAAATTACTCTGATCCAAATAAAAACCCTGATCATTCTGTATTTCTTAATAAGCCATTTCTCTAAGCATATTAGAAGCATTTACTTCATCCTTGTTTGCTATTTTTACGATGTTATGTTCCTTACTTAGAGAATTTAAGGTACATATATTTTCTTTGTTCTGAGCATTTAACACTGAAATAAAAATCACTTGAAAGATTTTTAAGTGTCTAACAGTCATTGCACAAATATTTACTGAGCATCCAGTTTCATCACTAAAGTCTGAACACCACTCTATGTCACACGGTGAAGACAGACAAATCCTAAAGGATGATCCTTGATCACAAGAGGTTAATAATCAAATTGGAGAGTAAGGAACAAACTATGCGGTAGCAGTTCTAGCTGCAGTAAGTAAAAAAAGTAGAAAAAAATGCTGGCTGCCATGACTGCAGAAGATTCCATTAAAGAGGAGGTATCTAAGCATCTTCAAAGGTGATAGGGATCAAGACAAGCAGAGAGGGAGGGGCAGGATTCAGTCAGCATGACTAAAGGCACAGAGGTCAGAATTTTTCTTTCTCTTTCTCTCTTTCTCTCTTTCTTTCTTTCTCTTTCTCTTTCTCTTTCCTTCCTTTCTTTCCTTTCTTTCTCTCTTTCTCTCTCTTCTTTCCCTCCCTTCCTTCCTTCCTTTCACCATTTAAATGCTGTGTGGCCTGGGCTAGTTACCTAACAGCTATGTGCTTTAGTTTCCTTCTCTGTAAAATATAAAATGTGGGTATTGGTAGTGCGTATCTCATAGGAGTACTGGGACAACTACATGAGCTAATTTACAAAGCACTTACATCAATACGCAGCATAGTAAGGGTGTCTCTGGAAAGGAAAACAAACAATCCAGCATGGATATGATTCTCAGAGACAAGACTGGCCGAGGAAAACAGAATGAAGGAGGGAAAGGCATTAAAAAAGATGCCAAGAATTCCTGACCAGAGTTTCCAAGAATGTGGAAAAAACTTTTACTGACTGGCTTTTTAGTGCTCAACCTTCTCCTGCGTACTAGGAATGCAATGTTGAACAAAACTAAGTCACTATAGTTACAAAAATCATATTCTATAGTGGGGATGGCAAAAAGGATAAAAAAGGATGGAAAGGAGACACTGAGAGGTAGTAAGTGCTATGAAGTGACAGCAGTGTGTGTAGATGACTACATTAGACAGTACAGTCAATCACAGGTCTGAGGAGCAGACACTACAACTGAGATCAAGAGACAGGAAGGCCCCAGGAGGACCTACGGCAGGAGCTCGTGCAAAGGTCCTAGGGCCAGAATGAGCCTGGCAGTCAACAGGGCACTGTGAACCTTGAGGAAAGAGGTATGAGTTACAGTAGTTTTCATATGTGTTTTAACGTGGAAACATTTTTTTTTTTGAAAGTATCTCATTTGTACTAATGTAATTCAGAAAATACTTTTAAGAAATTGTGTTTAAAAATCAAGCATGCAGTTTAGGGAGTTAGTATATAAACTTAAGGTTAGAAACCAAAATGGAGTATTTGGACAGGGAAGGCACCAGGAAAGAAAAGTGGCTTTAAGTTTTTGAGGCAAAATTTTGGCAACTGGGTTTGGTTTCCAATAGGACTAATTTTGTGTTAGAGTTTAATGTAAATAGCTATGGTCTGCTCACCAAAATGGCACCTACTTTTGATAAATGAAGAGCAACAACTTATTAGGAAATAAAAGAAGTATCTGGTGACAAAGATATGATTTGTACAACTAAAAAATAACATGCTTATTCAAAGTAAACTGTTATACCAAAATCTGCACTCTTCACAAAAACCGATACCCAGAAGCAAACCTCAACCAGTAAACAATTCGTGCATGCCTCCCATGCGAGGTACTTAGTGTATACAGACTCAGCCCAACTGTGCAGAACACATAACTGATCTGTTTACTCTGGCCTCAACAGTAAGTCGCTTACCATTTAAAAATAAGTCATGTGGTTGGGAATAAAAACATCTCAAACATACACACAAGCATCTGCAAGGCAAATCTTCCAGATTTGGTTACCACCAAATCCCAGGTGTTCCTGGCTGCTGAGTAATCTTGAGAGCATCCTTCCCTTGACTTACTATTGCGGGTCAGGTCTGTGGGTGTACTTCAGAAACGCAAGTCTCCAGAATACGACACTGAGGTAAGAGGTCATGTGCCTATCTAGCAACCAGAGAAACTTTTTTAACTACTAAAAGTTTTCTCATTCTCCTCTTCTCACATTCAGTGATATCTAATGGTAATAAAATTCTACAAAATTCCAGAGTAAGCAAAATCATTAACATGTTGACATTTTGTTATCCCTCATATTCAAGAATATATGAATTAATATGTACAAGAGCCAAAGATATACAAACTGAGTTTCTGTATATCAGAAGCCAAAGACATTAGAGTACAAGTGGGTATTTTAATCTCATGCTTAAAGGAAAATCAATAACTGTATACTAATATTGTCTTCACATTACCTTTTGGGTACCCAAAAGAATTAAGTTACACACGTTTGCGTGCTACGCCTATGCGTTCACCCTGTACAACTCGGTACAGAGCCATCTAAGACTGAGCAAGTCTCATTCCAAGCAGCTCCTTGGGGCAGACATTTCAGCAGAATGTCACAGTAGACCCTGAGACCTCTCTTACTCACTTGCTGGGAAATACTAGCCCAGGACTGGATGCAACTTTGTACAGACTCTTCTAAGATACAAGACCCTGGGACGGAGCCTCTGCCTCTAACGAGGAATGGCAAGGCCCCCGCCTACTTGTTTCCTGCAGGACAGGAGGAAGACAGGGGCGATGAGATAATGTCTGCCAAGTCCAATGCAGCTTTTGTCTTTTCTTTTAGCTACCATCTAACCACTGTCTTGACTTGTAAACTGTCTAAAGCACATCTAAATCTGTTGATAAACTTTCCTTAAGACTCAGGGGATTTTATTTTGTTGGTCTGCAGTTTTCTTTAATTACAAAATATCAGACATCAGATTTATTAGAGATAAACCTGGACAATACACCCTAAGCTAGTCATTAGATCCAATGAAAACCCTCTGTTGCTCAAGCTAATTCCAGAACCCTGGGAAATCTCTTCACCTCTTGGTGCCTCTCGCCTTGAATGTAGAACGATGAGAGTGTCCCCACCTACCTGCTTTCATAAATCAGGGAGAAAGGGACAATGAGATAATGTCTATAGACAGCTGAGTGCCTATGGAATAAAAGTTCTCATTAATACATCTGTATAAAGGGTCTTATTGACACATGCTTTCACTTTTGACAAACATAGGGTAACATTTCAAACTAAAGCTCTACTTCTATACCTTCCAAAGGAATGGAAACTATAAAACATTGGAGCTCGGTGGCTATGCGGTACCCCCTTATGAGAACAGATTCCAAGAGTATGAAGGTGGGCCAAAATATAGTGCCGGGCTGGTTCTTAGGGTTGGATCTGGCCTGATTCACCTTGTGCTAGGTACAGCCACTCAGAGACCGGCAGAAAGGAAACTGTAGCACTATCCCGAGGTAGCGCTCCCAAATCCTCTGGATTCCCACCAACTCTTCAAGCCGATGTAGAACAACACTGATACAGCAAGGGAAGCTGTAAAACTATCACCAAGTGTGAGGTGAGTTAAAAAGTGCAAACAGATTTTTCTCTAAGGCATGTTTTGTCCACTGCCCTATCTGAAAGATTTAGTCAACATCTGTGTCTGTCAGCATCTTTGAGAAGGGTGGAATTTTCTCTGCTAGTGACCCCGGTGTCCTTGGGGACAAATGTAGCAGTCTAAAGAAAGAAAGGCACTAGAAGAACTGGATGTGCTGAAGTTCCCCAAACTGCAATCGACCCACAACGAAATACTGTTGCTGTGAGGCCATCAGAGGCCTGCTGTCATTTGTCCTGACTTTGCGTTTATCACTGGCATCCGTGGCCTTTGTTCTCTGCCTTGACCCGCCACAGAGATATCTGAGAAATGGAACCTTATCTCCACAGGCTATTTACAAACTTAATACATAACTAATCTATTCTTTAAGGAGAATGCTAAACATTCAAACAGAGTGAGGCAGCTAGTATGCAATTGGTGATTAAGAAAAACTGATGTATCTGAAATTTATATTTAAGATTTTGTTAAAACGAGGCAGACGAAAAGAATCTAATGTGTTTCTACTTCACTGAGTCATGTGTAATCAACTATTTACTGAAACTTGACATATGGCGAAATCATCTAGTAAAAGAAATAACACATATAAGTGAAACTGAATTTGCTGTCATAATGACCACACATTACCAATGACATATAAATGAAAGTAATTTACAAGATTCATTTGACCAGAGTTTGCAGTTCACACCAGTTCAAGGATGCCAGTTAGTAATGGCAACCCTGAAATGGACACTCAGTCTTTGGCAAATTATGTGGATGATTATGATGGATAAATAGCTACCTTTTTTTTTTTCATTCAGAATGAGGATATCAAACCAAAGCACATGTATCAAACCAAAGGGATGAATTCTTCAAGTGTCTGATTTAGGGTAGGACAATTCCTTGAAGACAAAGGGGAACCATGTGAATGATGGCTTATTAGTCTGGTACAGAGCTAAAAATCTGCAGCCTGGTATTGTCATTTATGTGTGGTCACAGCACCTAACCATCTTTGGGTACAATTTTCTACAACCACAAAATTAGTATGACTACATTAATTTTTAAGAAACGGCAGGAGCGAATGGACTCTTTTGTGGTAACAATTATAAAATATTTGATTCCATAAAATGAGTAACTGTAATAGATGTGGATAATGAGCAAGAGCTTCTATTACTTGAAATAAGCTCTTAAAACTGCTTATCTTCTTAAGAGAATTTCAAAGTCAAAAATCAGAATAAACCACTGTTTCTACTTAGGATGCTAAAAGGCATAACCAACCACCCAATGCCTTTTGATAGACAAATCTTTGACCAAATTCTATGTAAGGAATATTAGATTATTTATACAGTACTCATCTTGCTGGGAAGCAATATTTGGTATCATTTCATAGTAAAAGAGGACAAAAAGTGTCATGCAACCAACTCCCACTTTTTGAATCTAACAGTTAACCTTCTTTGTATCAAGATAATACTTCCCTTCCTATCGGCTAAATACAAGCTCAAACAGAAAAGTAGGGGAGAAATAGATTTTCTCAGGCAATTTGACTCAACTTTCAACAGAAGCCCAAGACCACATTGTTACTATACAGACTCTCCTCCTTTGTTTGACTTATTTATGTATTCATTTGACTGAATTTTCTCTGATAAAGATTTGAGAAGCGAGATTTAAAACTTAGAATTTACGTAATCAACATTTAGAAAGTGCCTAACAAAACAAGATGTTGCTAACTGTATCTCATTGATACACCTTGTCAAAGTTGAACAGCAGTGGTCATTATAAGTGACATTAGTGCATCCAGAATGGAAAACTTTTTATGTGAATGAAAATTACCTGAACTCTAAGATCTTCTCATTTGTATTCCTTAGTAGGGTTTCCTTCTTTTCTCTCTGAATGACAGGGGGATTCTGGCAAACTCTGAATTGGACTTCAACAAGAAGGGTTGAGATATGGGAACTGGCTTGACCCCTGCTAGCACATACTTATTTTTGAACTCTTTAGTAAAATGAGCATGTGCTAGCTTTTACTCATTTTATTCTTCAACAGGACGTGCCAAACACCTGTATGATGTTTCTTTTGAAGATTTTAACATATTTTTGTAGATGTCATCTAATTGATTCTCATGGATTCTCTAAAGATTTCAGAGGCCTGCACATCATTATCATTATAATAGAAGGAGAGACAGGTATTAGGTAATATGCAGTAATGAAAGGGGATCCACTGTCATCTCTCCAGAGAGCACTGTTAGCTGCGGCAGAACCAGCATCGTCATTTCTTCACTAGATTGCATACGCCCTCACTGGTCTGCATCAGCTACATAAATGCGAAGTCTTCTTAATTCTGTTAACTTAGATATTTCAAAAACATTAAATATATACTTAATAACCAAGCCTCACATCTATTGTGATACTGACCGGAAATATTATGATACATAGTGTGGTGGTAGGATCATGGGTTTGGAGTCAGACACAATTCAAATCTCAGTTTGCTGGCTATGTGACCCTGGGCAAACAGTTTAGCTAGTGGAATCTTCAGTCATACATGAGGCAATCATACCTCTTAGAAATGTGCCAAATGAGAGACTACACACAAATTGCACAGCACGATAGTCATTAATAGTAGCTAAGGCCACTATCGTCAAAATTATTAAGAATATCGCCTAGATTTGGGGTAGCTCCTGAGGAGACTCTTGTAATGTATAACGCGGAAAGGTGTTGACTTCGGTAACAGTAAGGGAGCTATGCAAGCGCAGCTTGACAAAGCTGCTGTGACAAGAATTTAAAAATCGGACAGAGGGAAGTATGTAAGAACGTTACAATGGCACCCCGGGGCTGCAGCTCAATGGGCGCAGGTTGGCGGGTGTGCGCAGGAGGGGCAAGGCGACCACAGGGAGGCGAGGCGGGGATGCAGCTGTCACTCACGCGGGGGTGACGCCCTTGGGCAGGCCCAGGGCGTTGACAGCGACGGGCGGCGGCTGCGAGGGTAGCAGGGCGCTGAGGAAGGCGGCGGGCGTCTGGCTGTGGCCGCAGCGGGCGGAGGGCGAGGCGCAGTGGGAGGCCGGGGCCTGGCTGGGCAGCGGCGGCGGCGGCGGCGGCAGCGGGAACACGTCGGGCACCGCGAACGCCGTGGGGCTGAAGGTCGGGGGCGGCGGCGGCGGGGGCGACGGCGACGATGGGCACCAGGGGCCCTCGGCCTCGGCGCCGAAGGGCGGCACGAAGGGCGGCGCGGGCGAGCGGCCGAACTGCTTCAGCGTCGGCGACATGGGCGACGGGAGGCTGGAGGAGCTGGGGCTGGAGGCCGGCGTGGCGGGACCGGACGCGGGCCCGCGGCTCTGCGCCGCGATGAACTGCTTGGGGCGCGCGTAGTTGAAGGAGCCGGAGGGCTGCATGGCGGGCGCGCTCATGGGCCCCGGGGCGCCGGGCGGCGGCGGCGGCCGGGCGCTGGCCTCCTGCTCCAGGCGCACTTGGTGCTGCAGCTGCTGGATCTTCAGGGGGTCCCTGGGGAGAGGGAGAAAAGCGACACCTTCAGAGAGGGAACTACAGGGAACTAGAAGGCACGTCCGTAGGGGGCAGTGAGGTTAAGTCGTGGACACGACTGACCACGTCTGCCAGCTCCACGCTGCTCCCGCTGAACGAGGCGCAAGTTACTGGCCCGAGCGTGTTTGTGCCTGTCATTAAATCCTGGACCCAGTGCTAAGTCAATTCGGTGTGATGGGTTAGCCCGAGATCTAATTTGAGTTCTACCTAAGGTGAGTCAAACCAGTTTACTAGTTGGGATGGATATTTTGTCTGACTTAACAGGACCAGAAGTGTTAAAAGGAAAACTTTTGACATGACTCTCAGCCCTCTCATTTGTTGCCAATTTTTGGAAAAAGAACTCTTATCAGAATGAGAAAGGTAAAAGAATAAAACGGTCGATTTAAGTTATTTTTGGCAGATTTAGGTTAGTCCAGTTTGACAGCTTCAGTGCAGTCAACTCTGCCTCCAATAAATACCACAGTCTTGAATCCATTTTTAATTTCTGCATTTGTTTCCTAAAAAAAGTACAAAACTTACTGTAGGTGAAATTTTAGTAGTAGACCCTGAAATGCCAATTATTTGTATTAAACTTAACAAATACTGGTACTGATATTTTGTGCCATATCTAAAACATATGAAGATGACATCTGCTGTTAACATGTAGGTGCTTAATAAGCAGTAACGTATTATTAATTATAGAGTAATACAGTTTTAATTCCCCAAGTATTTTCCATTGAGAAGAGATTGAATTTTAATTTTTGAAAAAGAAGTCAGTAAGCTGCTAGCAATTAGCTAAAATCTTACTCTGTTTTACTCAGAAGTTTTCCTGTTTATCTGAATTTTACATCCAAGATGTTTTCCTTTGTTCATGGCAGATAGAGACTGAGGGCTATCAAAAGAAACTTCAACAGAAGGTGGCACTATAATGAGCAGATAAAACAGGAACGATGCCATGAATAGGAAAAACTATGCTCTTCACTTCGAACCCTTTTAAACTAAAAGACAAAAACCCAAAATCTTCCTTATCCTCAGGTATTTAATCTCCACATTCAAGCTTTCATAAATTCAAAGCACTAAAAGGAATTGAAGCTGCTGACAAAGAGTAAAAAAACAAGATTTCGATGTGTTCTCAAGTATCATTAGCCATGGGAACATCAGCAAAAATGTTCTAAATTCCTTCCTGTGTCTTCTGTTCATTCTGGATAATTATCCAATAAAGTGATTACACTTAAATTCATGAAATAACAGAGCAAGGAACACATTCCGGGAAACTGGAAAGTATAAAGAGAAGATGTTTCTATATGCTGAATCTGTGCTGAGCATCAAAGATTCCAACACCAAAGAACTCTGGAAGTCCTGCAAAACTTATTCGGAGCTTTTTAAAAGCAGCCGTGCCACTGCTGGGATTCACCAGGACACCAATGTTCCAGATGTCCGTGTGGTTTGGGTAGCCTGTCCAGCACATGTGCTCCTGTGCTCATGTATTTAGAACTGGCCCCAAGAATAGAACTCATAAAAACCACCCACCAGCTTTAAAACCCGTCATCCAGCACTCTAATTCTAAATCCACAAACGTTCCTTTCTGATTTTTCTGCCATTACCATCTCCTATTATTTCCTAGCTATGGAAAAATACACCTTATTTCTGGAGTGTTTATCATCACCATTCAACTGACCTGTGCACCTGGACTGGGAGTGATCTGTGTGGCCTTCCTCAAAGGCACTATACCCTGATCTTGGTCACCCTGGGTACATAAAGGCCAGAGTCACCACTGTCAATTTTAAGGCAGGGGTCCCCAACCCCCAGCCATGAAGCTTGATCTGTGTTTACAGCCACTCCCCAGAACTAGCATCACCGCCTCAGCTCCACCTCAAAACCTCAGGCATTAGATTCTCATCAGAGCACTGGTCCCTGCTGCCAAAGAAGTTGGGGACCACTGTTTTAAGGTATTTTAAGCTTGGTTTGGCATCACCAAATAGTGGTGTAATGGCTCTGGCGAGGCTGCTACAAGCATATCATGCCCTGTATGTGATGTGAGGATTCCTCTGCCCAGGGTTAGGGAGTGGCTCCTGAGAAGCCAGTCTTCAAACAAGCCAGGGCAGGAAAGCACAGACCACTACGCTGGTCCTAACTTTCTTCATGGGGTTAAGCCTACCCATTTGGGCATTTAAAAAACCCATCAAGTTTGCTAACCCAAGTGGGCTCAAAGCTGCTGAGATGCTCCTTTTAATAATAAGTAACAGTTCAAGAAATTATTTATGTGGCATTTCACAAGAAACAAAACTAGTGTTTTGACTACTAGTATATATTGCATTAAACTTCGCTAGAGTTCCCCATTTCCCTGCCCCACCCTCCCCCATCATGCCCTGGCTGAGGAATACAATATGCAAGGAATTGGAGAGGTGGGGAAAGGGAGAGCAAAGCAGTTATTTTTCATCATCAAGTGTCTGACTTAATTTCTGTGCGAATCATCACTTAAAAAATACTTGAATTCAATAGATATGACATGGGTTCTGAGATGATGAGATGCACAATTCCAAGTTGTTTTCGCAGTCCTCATTTTTTTTTTTTTTAATATAAGCTGTTTTTCACCAAGATAAAAAGGCAAACAGAATGAAGGTTACCAGAAAAGCAAAATTGCTTGTGGCCTTTGGAAATTACTTGAGTTATTTATTATAAAAGTTCATCACTTTTCTGCTGTCCTTTCTCTGAAAATGAAATAAAACTGAATTGAATCTCTTGAAAATACTGTGTAAAGGTTGAAAAGTTAGGTTAAGAGTCCATTTAGACAGCCCTAGTCACAAGTCCGAGGCTTGTTAACATCTTCAGTTTTGCACGACTACTCCATCGACCCCTCCCAGTTTCCTTTTTTCCTCTCTCCACCACACCCTCAATTCAAAAAGACTAAGATATTCCTTACTCTTACCCCTCCTTCTATTCTAAAGATTCAATGCTTAAGGAAATGAGACTTATAGATTTGTTAGGTACCTGTCACAGTCCATTTACAAACAGGAGAGGTCACTGAGCAAGTTACCTGCAGAGCCAGGTTAGGTCTGTGTCTGTCCCTGGCTCCCTTCTCTCACCAGGCATGTCAACATAAAAGGACCTGAACTAGCACTAGACTTGGGGGTGGGTTGCTTTGTAAGTTATATAAATGTCTAATCACTATGCTATATGCCTGAAACTAATATAATACTGAATGTCAAGTGTAATTGGAAAGTCTTTTAATTTAAAAAAAAAAAAGAAGTAAAAAAGAACCCTTATCATCAATATTTTCTTTTTTTAAAAAAAATTGTAGTCATCTTCCCTTCTTAGGGATTTGTTATCCCTCCTTGCAGCCATAGCATCCAGGGCCTTTGGGGTCTGAATTATCAGTCAAGGTTTTAAGTATTTACATATTTAAGAGTATATTTAAGAAGATCTGACTTCAAACTTTATTCTTTTTAGGGTGAAATGGTGAAAAGATGAGAAGATTTTGGAGCTCAGGAAGGGAAAACGTAAATACTAACTCAGTGGACTGAGCTTCTATATTACAGAAAATCATGAGCCTCCCTACCCTACTCCAAGAGCTTGAGCACAGCTTGTAAGGAGAACAATTTTACAGGTATTTGAATAGGGCAAAGATTCAGATTTGACAGAGATTTGGAAACCGATTCACTTTCCAATTCAGTAATCTCTCCCGCCACTAAAGCTGCCTTGGAGAAAGTAACCAGCTGAGCAGCAGCGTGGCATAGGAGAAAATGACTGGCAGTAAATGGCACTGGCTTAGAACACAACTCTGCTAGCTACTGCCTGCGGGGTTGCCGTGAGCATTACATGAGTACAGTGCCTGGTACACAGGAGGAGCTCAATAAATGTTCCACGGCAGAAGAGAACAGCCCCATCAGTCCTGGTTACCTTACAAAATGGGCCTTTAAGAAATGAAGATAGTGTTCTACTTATGGCAGATTTTCCTCTTCGTCTGTCCCACTGCAGGTAGCTGGCAAGGGGAACAGCAATGGCACGTGGGGACATGGGAAACTGGAGATGGGTGATGAGCTCCCAGACCAGCTAAGATGGCCTTAGTGGCTGCTCCTCGCCCTTCTGCTCACAAAACGTCTGGATCGCGAGAAGTAATTTATCCCCAGTTCATACTAATAAGGATGGAGTATCTGTAATGGTCTGGAGAAACTCCTGGGATCGTGAAGCTGGAAAACATTTGTGTTTTCGGAATACGTACGCCATTGGTTCACGTGTTTTATCTTTTATTGCGTGGTGCGGAAGGCGCTGTGTGACACAGAGCTGTGCTGCCGCATGCGCCTCTGACCCTGGGCCTCTGGCCCTGCCACCTGCAAGCACTCTGAAGGCAGCCCCGGGACTGTCAGCATCCTCGCAGCCTCGCAGCGTTAAATGTGGCAGACGTGTCACCATCAGTGACGACAACGATGTTAACTTCTGGCTGCGACTTCTGTACCCTGCTGGGGTCGTCAGCCACATTCAGCAGGGTGGTCCTGCATTGGAGGGCCCCATATGGACTGGGGAATTTTAAGAATTTTCCAATGAATGTAGTTAAGTGAATTAGGGGGCAAACTGCTGGGTGTTCGCAGAACATAGTTCTCTTTCAGGCTGGGATTCGCTCAGGATCATATATATAGGAGAGAGCTCAACGCATTAATTCTAGGAACTTAGAAAAGAGAATATGAAACTCCTACAAGGGCTTCAGTTCAGGGAGTACTCATTAAGTTCCATCTGCAACTCTATTATATTCATACTTTGATTGTCTTGTTCTTATTGTTACTCATGATTCCATTTATGTCTTCATGTCATAGAAACTGGGTTCACTGGTGAGAGCTCATCTCTAACAGCTTGCTTTGTTTAGCACTAATTTATTATTGCTCCTCAGTAAAAGGGATATAAATCACAATCTTAAGAACAGTCATTTACACAATAAAAATAAGTTAACATAAGCCGAATGAGAATGTATTACAATGGGTTTAGGGGAAATTATTAAGTACAAAAATAACTGAAATACATTCCTCATAAGTCTGAGGGAGAAGGCAGTGATAGATTTGGATTTTCCACAAAGTACCATGAACATGAGAATGTTAAAATCAAATTAAAATTGACCACTGCTTGGGAATGCGTGTTTAACATGTACTGCAAAATGACACAGGTTTGTTTATAAAAGCCCATTCTTTGATCTTTAATTCATTCTGAGCCTTTTGTACATCACGCTGACTCTCCGGACAGAGCCAGTACTGAGCACAATTAATTACATGGGAGGGTTCAAGAAAGAAGTGACCTGAGTGAAATCAACACACGACTTGAGTCTCTTTCAGAAAGACTCATCTTTTCCTCTTAGAATAAGAACAGCATTTGGCTTTGCTACGGAAAAACAGTAGCTCTTTATGTCGTAATACATAAAGCTGATCTCTATTTGAAGTCATTCCATGTACCATGAGAAGGAGAGGGAGCAGTTGCTGACCAGTTCATTATCCTCCTGGGAATGTCTCCAGAATATCAAAGGATGGCTGTGTCTCTCATGTATGTAGCACAGGGAACAAGGACTGAGAGGCTACGAGGTGGTGTTCTGACAAGGGTCAATACCAACATGAGCTGTTCATCAGACCTTGAACCCTGCAGCTGGCTGCCCAGATGCAGAGAATTCTCCTTCCTGAGGCCTGTGGAGATCCAACAGTCCATGGGGTAAATGGTCTCTGGCTTTGTGAAGGCTGTAGGACATGGTCCAAAGCACTTACAGCCCCACCAAAAGAAAAGGAGGTATCTCAGCACAGATTGTGTGTGATAAGGGACAGGCTTTGATGATGTTTACAGTTGTGATAAGTCTGATGAAACTGAGTGATGTGGAGCTCTGGCATTTCAGCCTTAACCTTTTCTGGGGAGGAATGTGAGGTCAGGTTCTGAAGGCATTGACTCCACATCACAGTTAAATGCCTTAAATAATTCTCATTTCTCTTGCTGCATAGGGCAGTGAAAACAGCTTGAAGATATTAGCTGCTGATTCTTATAAAAACTATGCTAATTTAATAGACATTAAAAGGAATTAATATGGACTGTTCCCAATTGAAAAGGTTTAGTATTAATTCTTAACATAGACAAAGTACATTCTTTAGGAAAAAATCTGTTTTCCAATCTTTTCTGTCAATACTTAAGGCAAAATCAGTGATCTCATTTCTAACAGAAACACCAAAGAAAATCTGCCTGAGAGACAGATGTTGAAGAAGTTTAAGGTCTTCGGCATAAAATTTCTCTGAGATTTTAAAGAATTAGGAGGAAAAAGATGGACAGATACTCAACTTTCGGTCTTATGATGAAATAAAGAATTTGGCATGTTTTACGGTCTCATGTAACCCGCGCTTCCTCAGGTTCCCATTTTCTCACTGAGAGAGCCCTCCCACCCATTCTGTGCCATCTCCACTTTAGCTTCTGCCTGCCAAACTGAATATATCTGAAAGCGTGCAGTGTAGTTTGTTATCTGTAAGAATGAGTTATTTCTGAGTGTCATATCTTTTATATGAAATAACCATCACCTACTTACCAAATGGCTTTGATTCTACGGACAGAACAAAATAGCAATCCTCTCACTTCTCTACTCTTTCCAAACGCTTTACCTTCCATATCTCCCTCTCCACTCACATGAAAAGGCTCGGTAAATATTTTTTGAATTTAATTAAAATCCTCAGAGTTCTCTAAAGTACAAAATTAGCTATTCCATCAAGCTATATGGCACTCAGGAACACGGCGATGCATTTTCTAAAGGAGCCCAGCTACCCTGCAGATAAAGCCACGGCTGCACAGGTTATGCACAGGTAAGAACAAAGTCAACCAAATGTTCAAATAGTTCAACTCCACTTTGGCCACTAGCTATATGACTGGATAATTCACTTACCTTCTCTGGGGCCCAGCTTCTCAACTTTATAATGTAAATTATAAATAATGGAAATTTATAATGTAATATCTGTAAGGTCTCAATAAACTTTCAGATTTTATTATTGTCGCTCTTTAGTCCAGTAACATTTGAACATTATAAAGAAATTAATTTTAAAGAAACTTGTAAACAACTAACCAAGTCTCAGTACGGTGCTTATTTCTATACGTGTATTAACTAACCTCATGCATATGCTGTTTTCATATCCATTTCAACTTTTTTTGAAAAATGAACATATAAATTTTTTGGTAAAAAGAAATAGATTTTTAAGGGTATCAAAGGGGCAAAATAAAATCATTTGATAGTAAATTTTATTAAAAAGATGCTTTTTTAAAGGAAGAAGATAATTTTATACCATGAATAATTATCACCTACTTGACTAATATTAGTTTTTTCTCTTAAGACATACACCTGTAGATAAATTCTGTCCAAAAATTAAGAAAAAGTAGTTCTTGGGTTTTGTGTGTCTTGAAACAGTTCCTACGGCAATTGGGGTGGACGTGGCCCTGCTACAATGTTCTCCCTTAAAGCAGCATGTGAACTGTTTCAGTGGCTCGGTAGCCACTGCTCTGTTAATAAACCTTTCCCTTCTTTTTACCAAAAAACTTTTTTTTCCTTTGGCCTGATTTTATAAGTTGTCTTAAAATTAATTTAAGGTATTTCGTTCAACATAAAGATAGGGTTATACTGTGCTCAAGACCTGTAATTCGACAGGCCCGGTCGTTTCTGCAGCCTCGGACGGTGTGAGCTCCCGGGAGCCCTTTCCTGAAGCACTCTCCTTTCTGACATCGGCACTACTGTCCTTGCTCTCCTGCCTTTGATACTGGGCTTCACGTTCCTCAGGGGTCCTTTTCCAGCTGTCTCACTGTGGATGTCCCATCAAGATCTAAACTTAACCTTTTCTTGGTACAGGTAATCAACAGCATCACTACCTCTAACCCAGACCTCAGTCTTGACTTCATTCCATTTCTATTACCCATTTCCATATAACTTAATCACTTCAAACTGGGCATGTGTAAAACAGAGTCCCCTCTCACCCCAATCTAATTTCTCCCCTGAGCAATGCCTCATATTCAGAGATTCCAAAATTTTGGACCATGATAATCCTAACTTCCTTATCTCCAATGACCCGCTCTACCTCTACTTTTTCATTCTTCCACATTAGCCTCACTGCTCCCTGAACTTGCCCTGCGTTGTCCTTGATCTTGGCCTCTTCCCAATCACTGCTCTTTTGGAAGGCCCACCCCCACATTTCTCTCCATCCACAGAGGCTGTCTTGACTTTCTGTGCCCCTGTCACTGTCTACCTTTTCTTGAAGGCCTTCCTAATGGTACAGCCATTCTTTCTTCCTCCAACCTGCTCTGGCCCACAGGATGGGATGGAGTGGCAGGGTCTGGCAGTGGCGCTACTGCCTCACGCCACGGCCAGACCTCCCAGAGCCAGGCCTGTGTTCTTTGTGTCCTCTTGGTGATTACAATGCTTGGCGCATAGATGTCACTAAATACTTGTGAAGAGATTGCCAGGAAAGTGAAACAATCAGAGCTATTACAGTGTCAGTCCTTACATTTCTGGCTTTTATGTATCCCAAATATAAAACTCCCATTCCCCAAATGAGAGCGTTTGCGGGCCTGGTAGCACAGTTCCTAATCTGGCAGCTGTGAGGCACTCCGTCATGTTCCAGGCAGCTGTACCAGTGCCCATTTTCCATTTTATTTGGTTATCAGTCAAAAATGCCCCAAGTTTATGTTTACCTTGAGCAAAAGTGCCTCAGGGATATTTTCAGCACTTGGTGAGAACTTCAGTCACCTCTAGACAATTCTTTGCTTTAATAGGGCCCATTCTTCCCATCACAGCAATGCTCTACAGCCACTATTTCAAAGCCTAGACTGCATCCTGAGATAACAAAGTTGGTCCCTACACAGAAAGAGGAAATGGTTCCCTTCTGTGTCCATTGTGTAGCAGGTCATAAAGACCCAATGACCCAACTGAGTGTTACCAGCAAGGCAGCAATGAACGTCTGTGCTGGAGCTGGAATCTGAGGCATTGATGTCTGCCTGGAACTTCACACTGAGACCCAGACTTGTTGTTCGAGTGTTGCAAAAATACCACCAAGAGTTCTTGATGGCTGATAGGAAGTTAAAGAATGTGTAGGTAGAGATCATGCTTTATTTCTGGAAGGAGAATGAGGCCATGGGTTGGTGACATGCGGTAAGAATTCATAAAAGCGAGCGCGATGACTCAACAGTAAGTGAAGAATTGAATGCATTCCTTCTTAAAATCTGCCTACGCCTTATTCCTTATGGGTTTGTAATCGCAGCCCCACCAAACCTTGGTCACAGGGTGAGCATGTGACCCAGGACTAGCCAGTTATTGTATGGCTTCAACAAATCATTCCAGGATAAATATATAGTCCAGGTCGGGCCAAGCAAGCTTTTTTTTTCATACTGAAGATGACGGGGAGATGTGTCTCTTATTCCTTTGACAGCTAGCTACAAGGATAAATCCCCCAGAGCTGCTGCCTGGCATGGAAGGAAGAACCCAGGAAAAGGAAGCCAACACATAAAAACTGAAGCCAGGTGGAGAGATAAAAGACAAGAAGGGAGACAGTTAAAACTGAGAGGCTATCATAGCACCTGGATCCAGATAACCCTCTGACCAGTTTATCTCTGACTTCCATGCACAGAATAGTTAAAATACTTGCTCTCTCCCCACCCTGCCCCTTGCTCCTGGCCTTTGTTTGTTTGTTTGTTTTGTTTTGCTTAAGTTACTTCAAGTGCTCTCTAATAGTTTTTAAAAAGTGGCCTTGGAAAGTAACCCATCCAGTTTCCCTATTTTAAAGATACGGAAATGGAAACAGAGATTAAGTAACTTCACAAAATTATCAGCTTTTTAGTGCCAAAGGCCTGACAAGAACATCTTGCTGGTAAGAATAATATTAAAAATTAATAGCACTATGTGAAGTTGATGAATCACTACATGGATGAATACACAGACTGTTCGTAAAGTTATGAAAGAAACTATCAGAAGGATGAAAAACAAATGGTTAAAAGTGCTTATCCTCTGGAGAGCGAGACTAGAATGAGGTGGAGGAAGCCTTTTCTTTTACAGGTTTCTATACTAGTAGTTTATTTTTTTAACCTTGTGCCTATAAAAAAATTAATGTTTAAGATATATAAAATTCTTAAAACATGTAAATTATAAACATAAAATCTTTAAAACAAAAAGTTCCAGAAGCTCGTATTTTAAAGAAGGTCACATCATGAAGAAAAATATCGTACTGTGGTTGTAAGACAGAAGCTAAATGTCCTGGCGGCCTAAGTACACATGTTCCCTATGTTTGAAGTCGCCAGAGAAGGCCCTCCTCCAGAGAACGCGACTGATCACGACTGTTACAACTACTACCAGCAGCACCAACATCGTCACCACTATCACCACGCGCTACCCACTACCCCACCACTGCTACTGATAATAGCTAAGTATTACGGAGCACTTAAACCATGTACCAAACACCATTACACATGCTCCATCTATATTAACTCACTTAATCTTTACCATAACCCTAGGAGATACACCTCTTTTATTATCTCCATTTTACAGATTAGGAAACTGAGGCATAAAGAGATATTAAGTTGTTTAAGGTTACACAGCTGGAAGCACTGCAGATAGGATTTAAATTGGGGAGGTCTGCCTCACGAGCATTAGGTTACGGTATCTATAATGAGGCAACGGGACTTACCTAGCTCTGCCATGTGCACGGTGACTTTTTCAACCACGGAGGACCTTTCTAATGTGGGTCCCACCCAAGACTGGCTCTCACTGTCACTCCTACCCTCTGCTCCTTTGTCACTGGGATACAGACACTGCGGTGGAGCTCAAAACAGCTACGGATGGCAACAACCCGGCTACATCTGGACATTCTGCAGGTGTAATTTTAAGTAGGTCACGTTTACGCCTCATATGCTAGGCTTTACAAACCTTTATTTATCGGGAAAACTATAAGAATATACAAGGCCACTTGAAGAAGTTGGTTTTGAAACTAAGAAATTAAGTTTGCCCCAGAATTTATTATTTCAGTATGTACGGTATCAACCAACATACATGACATTGAGAGACTATTAAATGCTCAGTTTCTACTAACTAATCACCATCTATTCACAGCTATACACTATAAGTGTAGGGACAGGAATATGAAACTAGTTGGTAGAGATTCTCAGTGCACATTTTACTAGCTAAAAGTGAATTCAAATTTCTGAGAATATTCAAGAGACATGTCAAATAACAGTAATAAATGTTATCATGGAGTTCCTTGGAAAAGAATTACTACATACTTATAATTCTGTCCTTCACTTTCCTCTTTGAAGATGCTCATTGTAGAAAAAAATAAAGGAATGAGAGAAAAACAATGTCTTAAACAACTGGAACTGAACTCTTAAAAATGGCTTTGTTTCTGAAATCACAGACAACCCTTTTTAGCATTTCCTGCCACTGGGCTACTTAGTGCCCCTGGCTTAGTGATTGTGCCACCAATTATTTGTGTGACCTGGATTAAGTTAAGAGAGGTCCAAATTTCTTCATATCTGTGAAAGAGAAACTTGGACTGTTTTTAAATAGTCTCTTTGAAGATGTTGTAAAGTTCCACTAAGCTATAAAATCCATTATCTAGTCTTTTAATATTAATAATTCAACATTATTAATTTATTATGTTTATCTCTTGAAAGACTGCATCACTTAAATATACTGGAATTTTTTTTAAAAAAATTATATCTCGCAAATGCTGATGAACAACACTAAATTTATAAAGATGACTTCAGATTTCTTTTAACATTGGCCTATCACTGAAGAACTAAACATTTCTGAATAAATAAAAAGCTGCCAATAACGTATTTCAGTCTCACAAGGGTAAATAATGAAAGGAATGCACACTTGGACTTGGGTACTCAGAGTAATTCATCTTCTCTTAAAGGTTGACCATTGCTAGTCTAATGTTAGTGGCCAAGACATACAGCCAAGGTTCCGCGGGCAAATTCAGCCCTCACCTGATCACCAGGCTCCCATTCTCATCTCTCCTGCAAAGAGGGAACAAGTTCTTCCAAAAAACTCAAAAATGCATTTTGGCAAGCTCAAGAGAGTAACTTAGCAGCATGAATTAAGAGACTTGTGACCATGGAAAAGAACTGTAAATTTTAAATGGCTTTGACCTTTCTTAGCTTTTGACCAACTGACCTTGACATTCCTGAGAGGCCAAGGATGAGACGCAGTAATGCCAGTGCTGACTGACCTTTATTCGCAGGAGGCAGAGCCCATCCTTCCAGCAGTAAATGGAGTCTATCCAAATGTGTCTTGGGAAGAACTGTAATAAATGAGCTTCCCTCCCTGAGAAATGACTAAAACCCCTAAAATAATTCTTAGATAAAACAACCCAATTATTTAACATAATTACCCTTAAGAAAGAAATGAGAGAAATGTGTCATAGCCGGATGAAGTTTCCAACATGGTTACATATGACAATGTATTGTTGACAGTCATTTTATCTGGCACTCTCTCAAACGTAGTTTTCTATAATATTACACTTATGACTATCTCCATTATAAACAAAACAAAACAAAACCCTTAACCTCTTGAAATGCCTTCTGAAAGAACATTTTATAGTAAGTACAGATGTAATACTGAGCTTATTTTACTGTATTTTATTACTCTTTTCTAAAATACATAAAAATAAAGTTTGCTACCTACTACATTCCTACTACATTGGGCTTTTATGTTTATACTGTAAGATTTTATACATTAAGTGGCCCTTCATTTAGGGAAGTAGTATACACACCGGGATATGATTGTGCTTTTTAAAGTACAAAACAAATAACAGAAAGAGCCACCTGAATGGGTCAAGCACCTGTATGATGATGTATACAGGAAGTTCCCAAAACGTGCACATGGAAGGCACCCGGATCACCTCTTCCAGCAGAGTAATGTCAGTCTGCCCAAGCACCACATAGGAAGTTAAATCAATAACTAGGTTTCTTTGCTCTTAACCTCTCCAGCAAAAACATCAAGGTACAGACTTCTTTCACTAGAAGACTTGTACTAACAGTTAAACCAAAAGTCATTTCCAGCAAGAATACAGATAAATATTCCCAAGAGCAAAGGAAAGATGCATTCCAGATCAGTCAGGTTCCAGCAAGGGCTGCTTCTTCCTGCAGAGTGAGGAGCGAGACTTTGCTTAGGAATAACGCAGAGCTGACTGCCCCACAGTTTTATATCCCGATAACAAGGCACATCATTCATGTGTGTGGGTGTGTGCGCATAGCCGTACATATGACTAGATGCAGTGATATCAGCATAATGCAATTTCCAAGTTTAAATATGATAAAATTATTCTCTAAGGAATATAGTCCTGAGTAAAAATAGTACAGACTATATTTAATTACACTTGAATTCCTAACTTCACCTTTGAAATATGATTTATCTTGATGAGGCCCATGGTAAAGAAAAGCATTATCTGTAGTGTCAGAAGCACAAGCAATTCAACCCACAACTCTCACCTTATATAAAAATTCACTCGTATGAACCTTCAACTTAAATATGAACCTGACACTACAACATTTCAAGAAGACATAGGAAAATCTTTGTGACCATAAGTTAGGCAAAGATTTTGTATCTAAGACATTGATCCATAAAAGAGGGGGAAAAAAAACTTGATAAATTGGACTTCATTAAAGTTGAAAACTTCTGCCCTTCGAAAGGCATAAGACACAAAAAGGACACCTTGAAAAGTATGTCTTCATCTCCTACTTTTTCCTCCCAATCCAATTTCCCTCCCCAGCATCAACTGAATATTGTTACCATTGCTGGTGTTCACTCCCAAGAGGGCTCATGCATGAGCGTGTGTACACACATGAGCGCACGCACACACAAAACATGGGAGTTCTATTGCTCTTTATACCGAGACCTTTTAAAAACATAAAACTTTTGATATTTATTAGATTATTCAGTGTAGTCCCACATTCTTGATAGCGTTCACAGTCACACACGTAGCAGAGACCAGATTCTTTGGAAGTAATTAGTTTTGAAGTTTACTTAAGCAACTATGGAAAAAATAAAATAAAAAATTCTTTTGCCTCAGTTAAAACAAACTAAAAAAAACCCCTTTTCCTATATTACCAGTCTCAATGTGTATTATTTAGGCCACACTTCATGTTTTAGCTATGTCAGCTATTGTATCCTGTGGGAGAGACATTGTCACCTGGGGCCTGGTACCAAAATATTGTCTGAAGTACATAGAAACCAGTTTCATCAGTTGATTCTATTTCTTTGAGCTTTGGTATTTTAAAATGATGAAATTCTCTTTTAAAGAAAAATAAGGCTCTCTTTAGTCACTTTGATGATTAGATGTATTTGCCTAAGGCTGAACTGAAACCATTTTCACTCTACAAAACCCAATTCCCGTCCTAAAAGGCTCATTTAATATGTAAATGAGCAAAAATACTGTCTCACTCAAACTCATTTTCTTGTTTTATTTCTTCACAGCATTTATTATTGGAATTATTGCATTTATGTATCTCTTTTCATACTTCCTGCCTGAATGCCCAGCCTCCACTCTGGCCCACTCAACCTCTGGGAGGCCAGTGCCTTACGGGAGGGGACATTTTCTGTCTAGTCATACATGGCTGTGGTTCAGGACCCAGGGTGGGCCCCGATGTTAGATAGTTAAGGAGGCATGAGCAACTGGGGAATGAAGGCCCCTCCCAAGACCTCCCTTTGGACCTCCCTGGCACACCCATTTTACAGTTATAAATTACCCCTACATCCTGAAGAACAAAGAAGTAGAAGGTCATAAAATAGTGGCTGGTTTAATCCAGCGGCAAGGGTGTGTACAATCGGTCTTACACTAACTTCTTCGTAACCATAGCTTCATTATACCATCAATATAACATAATGTCTATTCCCAGAAGTTCATGAATCTAATTATAACAGACTGAATTCTGGGTAACCACATGTACAGTAGGCAGAGTTATATAACACCCAAATGTTAATCAAAATGATCTCACATGCCAATCACCTAGCACCACCCCTGCAACCTGCTATCAAAGCCACAATATGTCTCGTCCATAATGGCTTGGTGCAAGAACATTTGCATATACCTAATTTTATATCTTCTAGACCTACACTGTCCAAATATGGTAGCCATTAGCCACATGTGGCTACTGAGCACTCAGAATGTGTCTAGTCCAAACTCAGTTGTGCTGTAAGTTTAAAATACATACCAGATTCTGAAGATTTAATTAAAAGAGTGTAAAATGATTCTGAAGATTTAACTAAAAGAGTGTAAAATTGTCTCATTAATGATGTTTATATTACTTACATGTTGAAACTATTTTTAATATACTGGGTTAAATAAAAATATATTACTGAAATTAATTTCACTTATTCCTTTTTTTGTTTCTAACGTGACTACTAGTAAATCGAAACTGGCTGTGTGGCCAGTAGTTTTGGTTGACATTATACTTCTAAAAGACAGTGCTCCTAGAGGCCTGGTTGGTTCTAAAAACTCCCTTCTTCTCACAGGGGTTACTGTCTTTTTATCCTATTAGATATCCACTAGGGGCTCCACTGAATAGGAATCATACTACAGACCCTTTAAATCTAAGGAGTGGTGATGGATTCATCCACGATAGTGGCAAAAAGCTGTCCTACAGCTTCTTACTCATTTTCTTACTTATTTACTGACTTCCCAGCAAGTAACATTAGCAATTAATCTATGACTGTGTTTCTCGAACTGTTCCACTCTCCTACATTCAGACACAACAGGCCTGTTTGCTGCACCCTCAGTGCTTACTCATTGTGATGGATAAGGACACTCCTCATCTCCAGCAGATCATCTACCTTCGGGCAATAAAGAAGAGACTCCATTTCCTTCGAAAGCCTTAACCCATTAAGAAAATTAATCCTGCCCGCTGCAGTGAGCACAGTTATCAATCAGTTATGGGGAAGGAGCTGTGAGGTGAAAGGCAAAAAAGAGCAGGCTCTGCAGTGAATTTTCATGAATTTGAATTTTCATTCACATGAAATGAAATACAGTGTCACCTTTGGATCATGTAATAGAGCAAAACAAAAATGATGTAACGTGTCAACAAAAGAGGGAACAACCAAGTTACAAAGCCAAGGTTGTATGTTTAAATAAGAGCACATATTTGATTTTTTTTCCTTTAGTTTATGTGTTTATATAACAGTTTTAGTTTAAAAGTACACAAACAATAGCCTACGTAAGACACACAGACTATTATTATATTTAGAGTAAGCTTAGGGGAATGGGAGAGAATCTAGACTGAATAGTGCCAGAGAGGCAGAACATGGCTCTTTGATAGATATTATCTTATTTATAAAAGACTACATTCACTTACTACTGCCTCCTTGGTAAAGTCCTTTCTGAAAAGTTAATACAGTCTTCTCAACCAGAGTATTATCATTAAGTAACTATCTTTTGATCCAAAAATCATTATCTCAGAAAAAACCTGCCAAGTAAAGAGACTGCAACAGATACATTCTTCATCCTCTCAGTAAAAGGTAAAATGTTAATGAAAATATTACTGATGCTTGTTCAAACTTTATAAAGACAAGATGCCTGGGAAAACATCTTATAGTGCACTGGTAAGTGTGTATCTTAAAAAAAAAAAAAAAAAAAACAAAGCCTCCTGGTATTACTAACTTAGTTTGGCTAAATGTAGTGGACAGCCCCCCTGCTACGTAGCACATTTCCCCCTGGGATTCAGCTAATATAAATGAAGCAAAGGGAGGGACCCTGGCTCTCCTCCATGGACATTACATCTTTCCTCCTCATTAGGAAATCTTCTTCGAACCCGGTGTTTTGCTCTAAGCAATCGGAGTTTAATTCTCAATGAGCAACTCTAGACAGGGAGCTGCTCTCATCGGAAGGGCTGCTGTATGTCAGGAGAAACATGGGTGACATGTAGTCTCATTTTAACAATGATATTTTAGTTCCCTAAACAGTAGCATCATTATGGAAAGCATTAACAAGATATGTTTAATGTTTCCTGCTGAAGGTAGCTTTAAGAAAGCACATTTAATGTTCCTCAAATTTTTGCTTTTTACATATATGTTTTGACATATGCATGTGTTGTGGTGAACAGAGGAGAAATGAGAAATTCTTAGATTCTTGATTTATCACAATTGCAGTATTGGTTCTGACCAAAGATTCTTGTATCTGATTGATCTTAAGATGATGTGGAAGTTAATAAGCTAATAAGCCCCCTTCCTCTCCCATGAAACATTCCACAATGTGATGTTTAATTTGTCAGACAACTTTGAGTTATCTTTTTTTTTTTTTTTTTTCTTGCTCTGAGATATCACTATATTAGCATGTTAACCTGGCAACAAAAGCAAAAACAAACAAGTGGGACGACATCAAACTCAAAGCTTCTGCACACCAAAGGGAACTATCAACAAAATGAAAAGGCAACTTACTGAACGGGAGGCGATATTTTCAAATCATATATCTGATAAGGGGTTGGTCCCCAAAATCTATAAAGAACTCATACAAGTGAATTACAAAAAAGCCCAATAATTCAATTTAAAAAATGGGCAGAAGATCTGAATAGACATTTTTTCCAAAGAGGACATACGGATGGCCAGCAGTTACATGAAAAAGTGCTCTACATCACTAATTATTAGGGAAATGCGAGTCAAAGCCACAATGGGATATCACATGATACCTATTAGAATGGCTATTATCAAAAAGACAAGAAATAACAAGTGATATAAAGAGGATATGGAGAAAAGGGAACCCTTGTGCACTGTTGCTGGGTTGCAAATTAGTGTAGCCACTCTGGAAAACAGTTTGGAAAGTTCTTAAAAAATTAAAAATAGAACTACCATGTGATCCAGCAATTCTACCTCTGGGTATTTATCCAAAGAAAACGAAGACACTAACTGAAAGAGGTATATGCACCCTGCCCCCTCCCCCCATGTTCATTGCATCATTATTTAAAATAACCAAGACAGGAAAACCTAAGTGTCCATCAAAGGATGAATGAACAGAGAAAATGTGGTACACACACACACACACACACACACACATAGAGAATATTATTCAGCCACAAAAATGAAAGAAATCTTGCCATTTGCAATACCATGGATGATCTTTGAGGGTATTATATGCTAAGTGAGATCAGTCAGAAAAAGACAAATATGAATACATATGATCTCACTTTTATGATCTAAAAACACCAAACTCATAAGAAGACCAGATTGGTGGCTGTCAGAGGTGGGGATCGGAGGGTAAGGGAAATGGGTGAAGGTGGTCAAGGTGCAAACTTCCAGTTATAAGATAAATAAGTCCTGAGGACATAATGCACAGCATGTTGACTGTATTAACTGTATTATATATCAGAATGTTGCTAAGAGAGTAAATCTTAAAAGTTCTCATTATAAGGAAAAAAATCTATAACTATGTCAAATGATGGATATTAAGCAAACTTATTGTGGTAATATTTTGATATACATACATATATATAATCATTATGTTGTGCACCTTAAACTAATACAATATGTTAATTATCTCAATAAAACTGAAAAATAGTCATGTAAAAATTTTACATAATAAAACTTATTTGTAAAAGAAAACATGTTAACTGATATAGACTTCTTGTTATGAAAGGTAAGATTTATGAAGTTAAAATATATGTGTAAAATAAAAATCAATCAAAGCAAATCTCTTCTTTAAATAATTACTTTTCCATGAATATAAATAGGATTATTCATCGATTTGCTGATTCTACCTAGTATTTTACCTTTCTTTCATCTTGACATAAGGCCTATTTTCATGAGAAATAAGAGTTGAAAAAAAATGTTCTCAATCTAAAGTCCACAGTGGTGCGATGGTATTGACAAAGCTAATACTATATTTTTAAATGATTAATTTATACGTAAACAGTCCTGAGATGCAATAAGTCGTGAGGGTAACATGCTAATGCAAAGATGGAGTCTTCTTATACTGTGTGCTACTCTGGGCAGACAGTAAGTAAGAAACTGCTCACTGATTTCTCATTTTCATTTTGGTTCATTAATAAAGTAAGATTATTCGCATGTTCATGAAAACATGGAGGGTGAGGAACAGCTATCAGAGAAGGGTTGTGAAGAGAAGAAAGGCTAGCCTAGTACTGTTTTTTTTTTTTTCTTACAGCTTCTTATTTTTTCAAAGGAAAGAAAAACAAATACACCTGAATCTCTTGTACTCAGTACAATTTAAATCTGATTGTGGATATCCTCGTCGTTTCTATAAAGGATCCGGCACTGGCAGACTGGGAAAGTAATTTCATTTAAGAACTCAAAGAACTTTCTCGTCTAACAGGCCTTACCATCTTCTGGAAATTTTATCTATACACTTCTTAGTGATTTAGGAATTAAAGGTCCTGGTGTACTTCACAGGACTGTAGATGCGAATTAGACTGCCTGTGTTTAAATCACTGGCTGAGTGTCCTTGATCACTTAGCCTGTCTGAGCCTGTTTCCTCATCCTTAAATGGGGGTTATAATAGTACTGGCCTCCTCGGCTGTGAAAATGAAATGAGTTATTACATATACAGTATTTAGAACAAAGCTTGAGTAAACCTTTACTCAATATCATAATTTAGTATCCGAATATAGACCCTTTTGTCCAGGGTCGGGTAGAACTTGGACAACAGGCAAATTGACAGTCCTGGGAAAAATGAAACTGTCATCCCATTAATATTATATAATGTCAAGGTCACATAATATAGAGATAAACTGATTTACAATTAAAATTTGTGCCTCACAGAGTACTAGAAAGTATGAGATTAGGTGAAATAAGAATGCCTAGACAGAATACAAGAGACTTAATTTAAAAAATCACTAACTGAAATTTAAAGTGTTTATCTTAAAACAGACCTACAGTTACATTAATCACCCATTCTGTTGAACTTAGAACATTCCTTGTCAACATTATCCTAAATACATTGTAAAGTTTGGTTTAAATCACTTTAGCAATGTTTTCATTCGCCCTCAGAGCCCCCTCCACTCAGACATCAGGGGGTTTGGGAGCAAGAGAGTAACATTAGATAAAAAGGTAAACGGCAGCACAAGTGTGTTCACCACGGGCCCAGCTGTGCTCTACACCGACAGACACAGCCGTAGTTCTATAAGCTCTGGACCTGCAGAGCTGTCCCTAGGTATGCTGTCATTATAGAAACAGAGAAAACACATCTGTAAAAAATGAGCTTTAGTGGAAAAAATTCAGCTGGCATTCTCTTTTCCACTCCATCTTTTTTTTTTTTTTTTTTAAATTGCACGCTTATGTAAGTCCTATACTATATATAGTACAGAACAGGGAGCTGATTCAAGCTGTCAGAGGCCATCAGGCTTGGGCCATTTCCTACCACCTCGTGCCCAAAGGCAGCTGCACCTGAGGGACCGACAGCAGGAGCAGCCGGGTCCCAGAAACCCAGCTCCTTCAGGCTGGCGCTGGTGCGCCGCTGCCTCCTCTTTCTGGATCTTCGGCCTCTCCACCTATGAAAATGGCATGCCGCCTGCCTCTGACCTAACTCACTGGGGGTGCCTGTGGAACCTCGGGGAGCATCTGGGAAACATTTTTTTGGCTTAGTCAACAATGTATATTTTTCCCCCTATGTCCATCCAAGATTTATGCAAGAGCTAGAATGCTAATGTTTCAGTCTAAGCATCCTAGGCCATCCTCCCATTCCTGACCAGCCTGACCAAGCAAGATAATTGTTTGTTTATTATCTGTTTTTCCACTAGGCTACAATCTCTGTAAGGACAGGGTCTACATCTGTTTCATTCCTCAAGGTATTATCTAAAGCTTAGCACATAGTCCATGAATAAATTGATGAATCAGAAGAGGCAGTAGTAGTTAACATTTATTGAATATTGAGTTCAATGCCAGACACAGTCATACACACACACACACACACACACACACACACGCACACACACACACATATACACACTTCCTCCGTCTCTCTCATATAGGTATATACAAGTTCTCTCCAGTACCTACTAGCTAGCTGTGTGATCTCTGACAATCTTTCTGCATCTCAGCTTTATGTGTAAAAAGGCATGACAACAGAACCTACGTAATACAGCTGTTGTAAAGATTAAATGAGATTAGTGCTTGGCTCAGAGGTATGCTCTGTTACTGGCTGTTATAATCCTCTCCCCCTCCTTAGTAGATGGCACCTCCACCAATACAGTTTCACAAGTCAGATGCCCAGGTGTCATTCCTGCCTGTCCTTTACCTGCCTTGTCTAAATCACTACCAAGTCCCGCCTTTCTCTCTCTTCGACATCTCCCATGCAGTGTTTTTCAGAGATTTTTTCCAATTGCTCATCTAATCTCTGTAACTCTCTCATTTACTGGCTCCCAAAAACTTCTGCCTACTCTTGGGACAAATTCCAAATTCCTTAACTTGGTCCATGAGGCCTGGTGGACTGGCCATAGCCTCATCTCACTGCCCACATCTCCCTCATTTTGAGTTTCAGCCCTACCTGTCCATGTGCGATACCTGCTGACTTAACACCTATCCCCACCCTCGCCCCTCATTCATCCTCCAGATGTCGGTTCGAACATCACTTCCTGAGGAAAGGCGCCTTCCTCGTGCCTCCGAACTGTATGAGGTCCTTCGGTTTCCTGCCCTCAGAGGTCTTGGCAAACGTTTTCATGCATTTGACGCAAGAGCACTCTCCACAGTCTTTCACCTAGTCTCTGATGGGTCTGCCTACCCAGACCCTTGGGGGGCCCCTTCTAGCTTCAGTAAAATGAGCAACAAGAGGCAGTGTGATAACAGAAGGAGAAAGGAGCACAGGCTGGTCGAGTAAACATCTGGGATCTGGTGTGGACCTCTCCCAGCACGGCCATTTCTGGGCTTCCTTCCGGTCCACATCATAAAATAACCTGTACCAGATTTCTAAGGCCACAATTTATATTGGGGTGGGGGGGGGGGGGACTCGTCACGCACATGAGAAAGCTAGCAATTATGCTGCATGAAAGAAAAAGTTACTCTGTGAGATGCTCATACAGTTCTTAGATGCTGGCATCCCACCTCTTGTTTTCTTGCCATCGTCCAGATGCGACTTTTCTCTCTTCACACAGCTATGTGATCTGTTCTGTTTTTCCCCACAAGACTAGATTTATAAAAACTCATTTTATTAATCCTAAAAAGTAAACTTGACTTGTTTTTGCAAAGTTTAACAATGAATGGACAATTAATATTACCAAAATAACTCTATCAAAAAAAAAAATGATGATTCCGGCTCCAAGTCTCACTACCCACCCACGCATGAGTCAAACACAAGTATTCTAAATACAGTATGTAGATTTCCTGATATCTATACCCAGAAAGCATTACAGGAATTATTAGAAATGGTAGCCACATAACTCTTCTAAAAGTCCGCAAAGCAGAAGAAATGTAATTATCATGGCTCAAGCCAAAATTTAATGCCCTTGCAACATAATCAAAAATTCAAGCTTAAAGAGCAACTAGAGATTCTTGTATCTACTATTAACTCTGGGTACGGCCCTATTTTTTTTTTTTTTTTTTAATTCTGCCTTCTTGCCCAGAAGCAGGGCGCTGGACTCGGTGCTAGAAATCTAGCAACAAACAAAACAGGCACAGCACTTGCCTTCGTGAAGTCCCAGAAAGCCCGCAAGTGGTGTGTGAACAAAACAGAAGTAAGAGTGTTTAACTGCATTAAAGCTAAGGAATTCATACCGCTGGGTGTAGCCTATATTTGCTGTCGATTTAATTTAGCTTTGAATTTGCGCAGCGCCGTGCGCCTGATGGGAGGACGCTAGGCGTTCCTTGTCAGATGGCACGAGGGCAGCGCTGTGTCTTCGGCCCCTTCGGCCCCTCCGTGTCTCCAGCCTGCAGGGCGGCTCCTATAAATCTGACTCACCTACGGGAGCAGGTGATTTCCAAATCAATTCCACTGTGAGTAAGAGCTACATTCTGGTGACAAAGCTGTCACAGGACCTCGCTTACTGGACCGCCTTTCTCTGCTCTCAACAGCAAGGTGCTGCAGGCCTTAGCATATGTCCGGGATCCATGAAATGTATTTGGACTGGTTTAACGTTGATTATTTTGCTAGAATTGCAACTATTTAGGGTTTCCATTAGTGTCACCTATGTGCTTTTGATAAATTACTTTCTCAAGTTCTGAGGTATATGTCTTTCAATAGAAACAGGTTTGGAAAAGTCCTGTTTGAAAAATCCTCGAAAAATCCACAAGAGATTGGACAACGGCCCCATCAACTGGCCAAATAAAGTTGTACCTTGTCTCTTTCTTCTGTCTTACATCTGTAGGTCACGTCTAACATGTGGGAGTGTGAGGGAAACACGTATTCTGGAGACAGAGAAAGGTGGGCAGCTCCAAAGTTAGAAAATTGAATGGTGGTGCGACTGGCAGACTCGGGCACGGCAGGGAAGCGGGGGGGGGGGGGGGAGGGCGTGACACCCGAGCCGAAGACGGAACGGGACTGTGGGGACCGCGGCACGCGCTGGCCGGCGGCCCCACGGCCCCGCGGCCCCTAGCCCTCTGCCTCTCAGCGATTCATGCATTCGGCAAATATTTCTTGCTTGCCCACAGAATGTACCAATTACTGTGAGAGGATCTGGGGACAGTCACCTAAGCAGGACCCAGAAGTGTGCATTCTGTACAACGCTTGGCTACTTCTGAGCTCAACCCAGGAGGTCATATTATGAATGACATAATTAGAAATTCTATCATTAGAAATTACATTAGTGGCAAAAAGGGATCAACTTTCCCAACAGTGGACTGGATTTTCTACGCTTTTGAAAGAGGTCCGGAATGTGAAGAATTGTCATCTTTTAGAGGACTTTTATGAGGGAGTGTAATAGTGTACGCCTAGATACACCATATTAAAAACAAACCACTTTACAGTCAGGGAAATGTTTTCCTCTTATCTGTTGAATTCTTGGCCGCGTGGGGACTGGAGGGACAGCATCTGCTCCCTCCAGGAGCCAGGCTGCAGAAGGCAGGCCTTTGCTCAGGAGGCAGGAAAGACGGCCGGCCACAGGCCTCACGAGCTCCCCCCAGCACCCGCCCCCCCCCCCCACACACACTTAAGTTCTGGCAGAACACTTAAATTTCAGGAACTAGGCAAATTAAGTTTCCTGGCTCTACACTCAGACAAAACTTTTCTTTGTAGTCAGATCCTTCATTTCTCAGTATTCTTCAAATATGAGGGAGGATAAGGGAGGCGATTGCATTTTACGATTGAACAAATATACTGAACAGCTAGTTAGGAGTTTGTTTTTTTGTATTTTATGACACCAAATTTTACCTAATTCATTCGTAAGCGTGTGTAATAAAAGAGAATAAATATACCCCAGGATCTCTTTCTAGCGAGGTTGGCGGGGTAGGGGGAGGGGTGGAGCTGGGGTTGGCTTTGCATTCTTACCTCACCTGTGCGGTGTGGTGCGGTCACCACGTGTGGTCTGAACACTGCCAGTTACTCACCTCTCCAAGCTTGAGTGTGCTCTTCTTTTAAAATGGGTGAAATAATACCTACTAATAAGATTTCTGAGGTTTAAGTGAGGTTATGAATGTAAAAGTACAATGTTGAACCAGGCTTTCGAGAAATTTGGGTTTCACTTTCCTTCGATCTTGATAAACTAGGAATACTGACTTAGCTTTGCGCCGAAATCCTTTCTAAGGTCTCAGAATCTAGCAGAGAATTCAATTCAGACTTTTAAAAGCAGACATCAAGTTCTCTACAGGTTTGTCAATGAATTCGTTCTTACTACAGAAATTGTCACATGCCAAAATATACAATCTCTTCCTTTCTCCTTTCCCTTCCACAAGGAAATCTGCCAGAGCCTTAGCGATCACCTTAAAAATGCACACCTCTTCTCCCACTGGAGTTTATACAATGAACAAAATCTGATCTGGCTTCTTAAAGAGCAAACAACAATAAAACATCCCAAGCACTTAACATAACCCCGAGTCTTCAAAAGAAAAGGCTTGCACAAGGGCGTGTAGAGGTCTGGAACCTATTACAGCTAGTTCTCCCGGGGCAGCTTATCTCTTCCTCGAATGCTATCAGTTGCCAAGGAAAGATAAAGACAAAAGTCAACTGCTCTACCCAGTCGGAATGCAAGCCTGTTCGAGAATGTTGCAATACGTGAAGACTAATTTATGTCTCCCTGTGAGCGGCTCTCAAGCTGAGGGTTGAATCAGTGTCTTCTGCTTTAAGGGGCAATTCTCACACCCTGCAGAAATTGCTGCAAATAACCTCACCATCTCTACTGGGTGTAATCAGTACTCTTAGGCTGCATGTTAGGGGAGAGTTCACTCGTGTCTGCAGTGAACTTGGAAGTAATCACACTACAAAACAGTGCGGAGAATGAATGTTTTAAAATTATTTCTTTTTTTTCCTGAAGGCTCCAAGTAGCTTTTGACATTGATAAAGTTCAAAAATGAAATACATTCATAAAGTTGAATCCTCTTATTACTTGGCAAAAGACTATATTTAGAATAATTATTCAGTGAGCGAATATAAGCCTTTCCTTTCAACTATTTATGTCATAGAATTAAAGTATATTTTACATTGAAGGTTTGAATTCTACTAGTTTTTACATGGCAGAACTCAGAATAGTTCTAAGTTTGACAACTATCTTGACTTTTTGCTTTCAGTATTGCATTTCACATCCTAAGTGTATTTTACACACTCCTTTCACATAGTAAATGTATTTACATTTTCTTCAAATTATTTTATCATCAGTGATGGTGTGAAGAAGCCTTCTGGGGGGTGGGAGGGAGGGAAGGAGGGAGGGAGATTACCAAGCAGAACTGTGTCCCAGGCCCAAAGGGTATGGCTTACTTTCTGGGTTGAAAGGCAGTGAATAATGGCTCCTGCCCAAAAGCTCTGGTTTCTAGTTAGAGATCGCAACAATTAGTAGTAAGTCAATCTCTTGAATTACACAAATTTACACTTTAACTATCAGTCCTAGAACCCATCAAAGATAGGCCCCCAAACAAAACAATGTGGCAAGCTCATATTTGAGTGAGGGACCAGGGGACTGAAGGCAGGAAACTCCTTTCAGCTTTATTCACTTTCATTTTGCCCAGTGGGTAGGGAGTGAGAGACCTTTACTTGGTTCTCCCTCTGTCACAGACTGAGGGAGTCACTTAACCCCTCTGGGCTCAGTTTCCTCACAGGTAAAATGAGTAGATGAGGTTAAATTCTTGCTCTAAATTCTGAGTAACTGTTATAGGAAAGTGAAAAATAATCCTGAAAAACACTGACTGTGAAACAGTTCTACTACTAATTAGCTGTCTTGTAATACTCTCGGGATTTAGTTTCTTCCTAACTTTCTTTCAGAAGGAATAAATAAATATTCATTGTGAGAAATTCAAATATAAGAAAGTACTAGGAAAATAAAGTAAAAGTGAAAATTCTTCCCCATAACCACCCATCCTCATACAATCCTACTCCCTGGGGAAACCACTGCTACTATTTTAGAGCTAATTTTCCAGAAATTTTACCTAAATACATTTAACACATATATTTACAGTTTGGAATTTTGGTCACAAAAATCATATCAACTATATACATTTTTCTCTCAGCATTTTTTAAAAATCTTCCAGCACATATCAGCCAGTGCAGCTCTCTCTACGCCATGCTTTTTGATGGCCTCGTAGTACTCCACAGTGTACACACACTGCTCTTAATGACAGGCATGTTTTCTTTAAGTATTCAACAGTACAAATGGTGCAGTAATGAAGATCTTTTGTACAACTTGCATACTTGTTTTGAGTTTTCTGTGGGAAAATTTTCTAGAAATTGTTGGGTCAAAGGGTATGTGATTTTTACATTTTAATGAGGACAGCCCAATTGCCCTCAAGAAGATCTTATGACTTTATCGTTATCTGAAAAAGGAAAAAAGAAGAGATAGATGATTCACTCCCAATCTTTTTCCAACTGAACTTTCAATTTAATTTAAATAGAAGCTTTTAAAACCAGAAGAGAAGATAGAGGCAGTTCTGAAATCCAGTCTTTTTCTTCTTCTTCTTTTTTTTTGCTAGTCCACTAATTTCAAGACTTTTCTTTATTAGCAAGCTTTAAATGCTTTGTTTTCCTTTGGCCTCAGTTGTCAAAATAACATTTTTTTTCTTGGTAATATTGCTACCCATAAATTACAGTACAGTTGATCCTTGAATAACACAGTTTTGAACTATGCAGGTCTACTTATATACAGATTTTTTTTTCTAAAAATCATACTAAATGCTTTTGCTTGTTTTTTAAATTCCATTTTCTTTTCCCTAGTTTATTGTAATACAGTATATAATACATATAACATACAAATTGTGTTAATCGACTGTTTATGTTACTGGTAAGGCTTCTGGTCAACAGTAGGGTATTAGTAGTTTTGAAAAGAGTCAGAAGTTACATATGATTTCTGACTGCACAGGGGGTCAGCGCTCCTAACCCCTGCATTGTTCAGGGGTCAGCTGTACTGTTTATTTCTACAAGTGGGTAAGAAGAGGATTTCCTGGCACTGGTATATCATTACTTTTGGATCTTACTTATTCGAGAGACAACATATTCCTTTACAACATATTGGGCCTCAGTGATCTACAGAGCTTGAAAGAGCTTGACAGATTACTGAGTTGCACCCTCAGGACTCCTGATTCAGTGAGTCTGGGACAGGGGCCAAGAATTTTAATTTCTAACAATATCCCAGGTAATGCTCCTGGTGTGAGGACCATGCTTTCGGAACCACTGCTTTTCAGAATGCTCTTTGATGATTGACATAATCTTGCAATTAGAGGACCACGATTAGACTGTGATTTACATGACTTTGAAAGATAGTCAGCCCCCTTAATTACTATAATATGTCTTTTAAATTTCACTACGATGACATACAGGCTCTTCAACAGGCAACCTGTAAGCAGCAAGCTGCGAAACTCCACATGGATTGCTCCACAGTTACCTCTTCCACACTGTACCTACTCTCCCTCGCATAATTTGGTGTTTAAAATTTATATGACAATTTCAAAATATTTCCACCTCTTTCTCATCTTATAAAGAAGACTCTGTCGATCGGGTATTCCTGGTATTGACGCTGATGCCTTAAATGTTACTTAAGGCCTTAAGTTTATAATAATCACCAGGTACTCAGAGCTGCTTAAATTACACAAATTTAGCTCTCAGTTATCCGAGTTAAAAAAGCAACCATAAAGAATGAATGACACATAAACTTGTACCTTCACTTTGACTGTATGGACCTACAGAGCACTTCCAATATATTTTTAATTCTAGATCTTATATCTAAGAGTAAAAATAGGAAAGTATATAGTGGATGTAAACAGAACAAATGTACAAGGTAATATTTACATATACATAATAGGATAGTGAATTTTGTTAGCAGGGAAGAAGAAAGTAGGTTAAAGAACTTTTGTTTCAAGAAGAGATAGTCAAATTTGTCAGGATGCATTGTCTAGTTAGAGACTTTTTCACCAGTCACTTGTGATATACCTGGTTCATGGAGTATTTTAAGAGTTGAAGTCACAGCATTAGTTGTTGAATTGATGTTAGAGAAGATGATTTAGTAATGAAATGGTCAAAGGTGATAACTACAGAAAAAAAGAAAGAGGAGCAAAAACAATGATCCTAGAACAACTATTCATTCTCAAACTGTAGGAAGAGGAAGCCTCATTCATTCAGACCCCGTTAATTTGAAATCTGTGTTACCTCTGAGAGCTTTTCACTAACAACTAAGAAGGGAGCTTGTTAAATAAAACAATGGTATAAAAATGAGCAAGACTGTTTAATACAGGCTGCTCTAAAGTTCTTTGGGAGCATCATTACATTAGTAATTAAAACTGTGGTTCTACTTCCCACCAACACTTTCTTAGTCTTAACTATTTGAGTTCTATGATTTTGGAGTCTTTTAAACTTGTAACAACCTGCCTAATGGGTAATCAAATCAGATGATGTTATTGAAAAAAAGAACAAAGGTTTTAGGAAGAATTGATAATTAGGTTCTAAAATTCCTTTCTAAAAAGATTTCTCACAACAGAGATTGAACCATAGGCATATCAATCAAACATTGATTTTTTTTAAAAAAAAAATCAAAAGACTTCTTATATAGACAGATAAGAAATATTCTGATCAATTTATAAATACATCTCTTTATAGGAACAGCTGTTTGCGCTTTCCATGACACTTAGGATGTGACAAGCAAGGCCTCTCACTGTCTGGTAACGACACCCCTACCTCCATCCTGCAGGCTGCCCTCCAGTCACGCAAGCTGCTCATCCTCTAGACACACACCCTCTCCACCTCTGGGCCTTTGGACATGCAGCTGAGCTGACTTCTCCACTCAACTTCAAGTTCTATGAAATGTCTCACTGTCAGGTGTCAGTTCTCTTGTGGAGCTTCCCCTGTAACATCCTTTGCCTCGCCTACCCCCCAGCGGAGTTGGTCACCCTCGCCTCTGAGGACTTTGAGTCTACGTCAAATGCAGGCCTAATCGATCCATTCAGCCCACACACCACCTGGTAAACTTCTGATTCATTCAGGGGAACAATATGCTGAGCACAGAACACACTGCATAAGTATTTACTGAGTAAATCAATGGTACTGGATTTGTTTGCTCGCTTTTTAAAGCATATGGAAAGGTTTTCAAGGATGTCATGCTCCAACAGTAACTTTTTAGTATTTGGAATTCATCCTTTATTTATGAGGAAGTTGGCAGGGAAGATATGCTGTGGGATGTTATAGTTCAATTTCCTGTTGCACAACATTTTTTCACTTCATATATTCTAATAAATCTTAGATAAAATTAGAATTCCGTGACTTAAAGAATACCACTGAAATCACAGTCTTATACAATGAGGGCGTATGGTTTTTGAGGGGAGACTGGAACTTAGAAAAGCTCAAAGTGCTGCCTGACCTCTCCGAGAAATGCTTGAACTTCTCGGGCTCATTTTTCTTCTGTGAACCAGATACACATATAATTTTTTAAAAGATAAATAACGATCTCACAGGACTTCTATAAGAATTAACATAGAATATATATAAAAACACTTGGAAAATTGACAGTATCATTAAATATTTAATGAATCAACAAATAAAGAGCCACCTTTATTTCCAGACACAATCATGATTGTTAATTTTTAAAGGTGATCTAGTAATTGTTTTTTGGAGGGACTGCGGCCTAAAACAAAACAAAATGAAAACAGAGCTCTTTGTCAAAGCTCTTTGATTTGCACAGCCAGATACATTGCTTTCCTTGTGGATAATTCACAGTAAATGCACATCTATAAGCCCCACTTTTAACAGGCAGGGGATGCACACCTGCATTGTCCTTCCCTAAGTCTGCTAAGATACAAGCGTTACAGATTCTTTCTTCATTTCAACGAAAGTCCTTGGTAGATATGCAATAAAACTCTAATAATTATTCTTGAGTCAATATGAGAGGTACTCATATTTTGGCAAAGTGTGGTAAATCTAGCAGGTAAGTTCCATTTCTGTAACGTTGTTTCTAGCCCAGGAAATGTCTCAGGTGGGTTGGTATGGGTACGCTACTGCCAGTTTTTCAGGCATGGGCTTGCTACTCTTTCATGACATCATCTGACTGAATTCTTTACTCTGCTTGCCCCACAAAAGCCTCTGCATTCAATTAGTCTTTATTTTTTTTCAATAACCTCACGTGATTGCAGCATGGCTGTGTCTTCAAAAGCCAAATGGGCTTTGAATTCATGTGATGAACCACCCTATTAAAATAGCTGAAACATTTACTAATGTACACGTCAAAACCATTATACAATGGGATGACTTTCTGATTATAGCATCGTTATTACTTGAAATAATGGGCCGTAACTATGACCACAGTGCTATGTCAACAGAACTCTTATAGCACATAAGTACTAAGTTAAATGTGTTCATCCTGATGTCTAAGAACTGAGATCATTTAAAATCAAATGAAAATGAAAATTCTCTTTTTAAACTATGTAAACTTTTCTCTAACAAGCTAAACACAGAAGATAAACTCCTGATCAGGTGGAACCTGTGATTTTTGCAAGCTAAACTTTCTTCTGTTACCCTAGTTTAAGGGTTACACCAACCTATTAATTACCCCATGTTTCCCAAATTACAGTATATCCAAAAGGTATTATCTCCTAAAATATAAATTAGCATAAAAATTCCAAATTTGCAGTGTAAATATTTTATTTATGCTACATGGCCACTAATGGTAAACTTTTCTGGTAAAGCCATGGTAGTCATGCTTAGAAGCAAGAGCTGGGTTAAATGACACTATATATTCCCTGGTCTTGTATATTTTGATACATACACAATTACACATTTGTTTAAACACATCTATCATCTTTTGTGTGTGTGTGTGTGTGTGTGTGTGTGTGTGTGTGTAATGGCACTTGGGATTTTTGTGATGCTTTCGTTTTTAATATACTTTTACCCACTATGCACAGGCTTATAATTTGAACCAGAATATGGCGCTTAATGATGTCTGAGCTACATCTCTCCACTTCTCCAAGACTAGGGAATCATATCCCATAAAGTCATCAACTTCTTAAGTGTTTTAACCACACATTCCATGAGAGGTCGGAAAGAAGACAAAGAGGAAAGAAGTAAGTGGAACTGGATGGGAATGCCTTTTATTTCTCTTCTTATATGGTACTGGGATATTAAAGCTGAGAAGGTTATTTACGCTCATTTCATCTAGCCTCTTTATTTTACAAGAAGCCAACCGAGACCCAGGCAATATGGGTTGCCTGGGAAAAGACGGCTGGCTGTGAGGAGCCTGAGCTAGAACTAGCAGCCCATCAGAAGAATAGATGAGGTGACGGCCGTTTCTTCAGCTAGTTCGGAAACTGAAAGGAGGCAGCAGAAAGCACTTCCACATGGAAATCACTGACGCGTTCTAACCCTGACTACAATATTAACTCAAGATACTCCACCAACATGCAGATTTCTGTGTTGCCAAGGAAAACACAGGTGCATGTTAACCTTGCCAGAAGATGACCTACAGGTTCAGCTAGATCCTGAGGTTTCATAATATTCATAATACTTTAACCTTTAATCTGACTGCTAAGAGCGGGAATGCCGTCAGCATTGTCCTGATTCATAATTTTAGGCGCATGGCTATTGCCAAAAAAAGTGATTTTTAAAAAGTGGAAGTTGCAGACAGGATATTGTATTTGAAACCAGACCTAAAGCACAGTGATGAAAGGATGAGCTGATTATCTCCGAGTCAGAAGAAAATTCTAAAGCCATTATGTAAAAGAATCATACTCAATATTGAGAGCACAGCCAACTATATGACCAAATTTTATTTCAAGATATTCGGTCTTTATCACATTCTTTGCAAACTATTCAAATGGCTGAATATTAATGTAGATGTATTACTCTGTGAATGCTACATGATTATTTTGTTCATTTAAACCAATAACTGTTGTACTACATGGCCTATAAAATCATGCACTATCAATATGATTTTGAAATATATCCTAATTATAGATGTAAAAAGAACACCACAGTAAAATGAAACAACCAGAGCCACAATAACACTGAGCAAGCATTTCAGAATCCAATTTGATTAATCTCTTTCATTTTCAGATTTGTATTTGGCTTAATAGGTAGATAAAATCAAAATGACAGGTTAGAAAGAAAATGAACATATAGTAAGACTGAGCTCCAAGCAGAGTTGTAGAAGCCACATTGGGCCTGCCTGGGAGCTACCAACATTACAGATCCACACACAGAAGGGACAGACACAGAGCAGCCCGAGCGCCAGCAACATGGCGACCGCCACTCAGCTAAGCTGTCTACGCAACACCATCATTGCATTTTCTCCTCAGCTGCTAGGCCAGGGCACATGGCCAAGTTGCAGAAAGTACCACTGTGTAGCTCCTCAAGTAACCCAACCAGCTTCTTCCATGGGGATTACTTTCCCAAGTAAAGTGGTGTTTAGGATATTAAATATTCAGCATTTACTCTTAAAAACTTGCCTCCTGAACTTATAAGCAGTGTTCTCGACTTGTCTGCCAGATTTGCCATCTGTGCTTAATCCTTTGGTAAATGCTGCAGGTGCCCTTGGTGCTCACTGTCAAGCAGTAACATCGCCCTGCACCTCTGGGAAGACGCTTGGTTTGCTAAAGAGAAAAACGCAGCTGGGGCCAGGAGATCCAAGTCCCATGGCAACCACATCTTTGGAAAGTCACAACCACTGTACACTAGGCTTTTAAAATCTGCGTCGTGGAGATAAGGACACCTGCCCTACCCTGCTCCCTTACTAGGACAAAGCAGAGGTCCTGGTATTTTTAAATGAATGAGGCTTTCATAAATAGCACAGAATTTCACATGTCCCAACCATGATATGCCTGTAATGGGCCTAGATTTAGGCTTTTCTAAATCTCTAAATACAAAATAATTCCAAGTAACTTTTTCAAGGTTCTATCATTTATTTGTACCCTGAAGCAAGGAAGTCGACCCGAGTAGAAGAAAAGTCTGGCAGCTTCACACATCTGGAGGTTTCACTGAGCATCTATCACTCTGTTGAACAGTTATGGAAAAGCAGAAGATGAAATGATATTAAACAGAATAATTTTGTATGTTTGCAAACTGACAATTCCTGCTGGCTGTGTATGAAGAAGGGCCAAGGAATGCTTGGACCTGGATAACTGCCATCCTATCCATAGATGGTTTTTCTACCTTTCAGAGATTTGCAAATTCTTATGTACCACTCTCTCTTACAAATAAAAGCTTCCCTCTGTAGACAGAAGGCCCAACTCCTTATCTACTCTCCCTGGGTATCCTGCAGTCTCACTTGTCTGGACAGATTTATAGTTGCTGGTGTGGATACTATTTACTCAAACATTTGGTCACATAACACAATGGTGTGATATATAAGAAAAGTATGGAGTACATCTGGATGCTGTCTCTCTTAATGAGTGCCTAAAATAGGCCTTTTTAAAAATTCACATGTCACTTTCCATATAAGTATATCCTCTTATAGTTATGAAGACACATAGAAAATGAGGCTCTACCAGGAAAAAAATTTTTTTTTCCAACTCCAGTTCTGAATTAGTTCATTTGTGATCTTACTAGGACATACTTTACTTTAATATTCTACTGTATCGGGCAGGTTTTGCAAGACTGACTATAGCTTAATCAAATGACAGGATCTTTATGCCACCTTCAAATACTGAGAATCACGTTTCCTCACGTTCTGTTCTCTTCTGGGGCAGGGCTCTACTCCCTATACATGACAGATAAAGAACAGTAAGACAGTCCCTCTCAAGAAGTAAACAAGATTATAGAATTCTGAGGTCCCATACACTGTGGATGCTGAGTCAGAATTTGACCTTAGGCAGACCTAGAGTGTACATTCACCAGCTAAATTCCAGCTTCTCCTCCCCCAGGTAACTGTTTAACACCTTATGGTCTCTCCTCAGACTTCCCTCAAACAGGCCCTTCCCAACCCTCACTCTCAGCTGATGACCAGACTTTTATTTCATTGAGAAAATAGAGAGAGCAGCAGAGAATTTCTACAGGCTCCCCCCATTGCCACTTCTTCCCACGCCTTGCGTCTCTGCCCCCAAACACTGCCTTCCCGCAGGACTGCAGGACCACCTCTGCGTTCCTGGGGCAGGCCAAGCCCTCTGCTTGTGCGTCAGACCCCGCCTTCTCAAGGGTGTCCCGAGGGCAGCTGTCCCCATCCTTCCTGACCTTGGATAGACAAGGCCGAGCCCTTCATTTATCGTTCTAGAAGAGCTGCCCAGTCGCCTGTCGCAGTATTCACAGTGACTGATGAAGATGGCACATACTCAAACATTCGATGTTATACAACAAAACAGTCTGCTGCCAAGAAGCGACAGTATAAACAGTCCTGGACCTGTTCTGTCAACTCGCAGCCACTCTTCAGCCCGATTTTCTACCTTATCGACTTGCAGCCCCAACCTGCCATTCCCTGTCCTCCTCCCTAGCTTTATTTTCCCCCATAGCATATAACTCCATCGGAAGTATTGGATGTTTAGTTCATTCTGCTTACAGTTTGTCTTCTATCACTAGCATATCGACTCCATGAAGGCAGGATTTTTTGTGTATTTGTCCATTTAGGTCAGTACTTTACTCCCAGAGTCTAGCCCGTACTCAAGGTGCTGGGCTTGCTCAACAATATTTGCTGAATTAATGAGGCCCTGACCCCGCCATTTCTGATCTGTGTGACTCTGGGCAAATTACTCACCTTCTCAAAATCTTGCTTTCCTCATTTTTAAGAGGGGGGTGCTGACAGTACTTAGCACATGGGATTGTGGTGAGGATTAATTGACAGTGTGTTAAACACTGGTACATTTTCTGGTATGAAGCGTTCAACGAATGGTATTGCTTATATGGTTATTTAGAATATAATAATTATGCATTATCATCGAAGTTTCCCTTAAGTCTCTCCAGTCCCATGAAATTTGTTTGGGAATTTCATGGACTGTCATCAAAAAAGAAAAAGAAAATACCTGTAAATCTGCTCTCCTTCTAGGATTAAAGATTCCATGACTGAAAAAGGAATAATGAACACACAACTAAGTAGTGTTATTGTCTTGGTCCGGGTCCTAGAGTAAAAATTATGTGTAGCAAGGAAATAATGTCAACAAGTAGCTCTCATCAACTGGCCTGTCCAAAAGAGGTCCCATGGCTGGCCGACACCCGGGCTCCACTTCAGCCCTACTTCCCATGCCCCTTTCCCCGTCTCTTCTCCCTCTGTTGCTGTGAAGCGAGTTACTGCCAGGACCACCCTTCTCACAGCTCTGTAGTACCGGGGTGGGGTCTCTGTTAACATAAGGGGAGTGTGAAAGGAAATGTATCTCTGTGTACCTTTACTTCCCTTCGGGGTTTAAATGGAAAAAAGAAGGTGGGGTCCTTTTTGCCATTGTTGCTGGGATTAAAAATCTTTAAAAAAAATAAAGCTGGAACTTTGAGTGCATTTTCCCACACACGCAAGCGCGCACACACACACGTTATATTTAGTGGCTCGATTCTAAGGTACTATTAATAAAGCAGAATACTTTAGTTACAATTTCTGGGCTATGCTGGGAACCTAACCATGAAGTGCGCCATAGTTTCAATGAAAAAGTGTACTCAAGAGTTCCCTGCAACCAATTTACAAATTGACACTGAGAATCCAACCCATCTGAAAACTAAGGACTGCTAATTCTCAGCAAGTTTCACAATTTCACAAAAGCATCACAAATGTCATGAAGAGTAGGATTAAACCTGAGTCTTCGGGATGGGGGGTCCAGTGATACTGCATTTACATGTGGATGGAGTACCTGCTCCTAGTCCTATAAATACTGGGAAATACGGTGGGCCGACCTCCCAGCATTCTGTGAGACTTCACTGGGACAAAGGATGTGATGCCACCAGCAGAGGCTGGTTAGTGACAGCTATTTAACAAAGGTCGGTTCCTTCCCCTCCCTTTAGTGAAACTTCAGTGTCTATTCTTTTTACTTGGTTTTGTATGTCTTCCTATAAATCTATTTTTAACACTTCTATATGGGGGGAAAATTGCAAAGCTTTGCCAGTAGGAACCAGAAAACGGTTATTTGCTCATTTCTTCTGGCTGACACACCTTGTCTGCAAATGGTAGCTTCTCGCTCAGGAGGAAATCTTTTCCATCAAATAAGCTTTTATGCCTTCCAAAAGTCCATGCCAAACTGTGAAAATTACCATCTCAGCTTGCCATAGTGGCAGAGCTGTGGCAGCTGGGCCAACACACATTCAGTGAGAGGCTCAGAACTGACATTAACTAACCAAACCCATATTTTCAGTTTGCTTCCTTGTAGTCATTATCCAAGATATACAAGTAAGAGCGGCTCACCTAACTGGAATGGCTTATGTTACCAATTATGGTTAACCCTGAAGCACATAAGCAACAAGGCAGCTAAGATGTACTGTTCAGGAAGAAATGTACACCTGTAACAATGGATGGGGCTGGGCAGAAACTGTACATGCCACTAGCTTTGGAATGGTATTTCTCCTTCCCTGCCACTTGAGGCTTTCCATACTTCCATTTTATCTCCATGCCTTTCCTACAAGAATGGACTACTGCTTTCCGTTCATAAAATCTCCTCGGATGAAAACTTTCACATACACCATCTCTAATTCTTTATCCTTTGACTAAATCTGATACAGAGCATCCCTTGAATTCATATAAACTCTCAGAGATTTTTCTAGAGCCAAAAAACCTGGGTCACAGAACTAGGCAGAACTGAGTGACTCAGTTTTATCTGTGTAAGATCCTGGACAAAATCCTTCTCTACGTATTTCTTTAAAATCTGGTAGAGTTCCATTAAGAAATGGTTCTGTGTCTCAAAATATCATTACTAGAATGAGCTAATACATATAATATACTGGGAACATTTTCAAAGAAGAGTTTAGTGCTCTTTTAACATACGCTTAATTTTTAAAGTGCATATTTAGTGACTAGCCCCTCTCCCTATTTACTTGAAGAAGAGAACTATTTTGCAAGATATTGAATAGTGGGCAGTTTTAGAAGTACAGTCAACTTTGATTACCCAATGTTTATCTAGATCTTCTGAAATAAATGTTGAAAGAGTACTCTACATTTTGATATGAAATTGTTTATGTGGAAATGTACACCCAAGAAAAGACAATGTCTAATACATATTTTTACAGTTCCCAGTGATTGTGAAAGTTATCTGGAAAGTGGGAGAGGGAAGGAATCGACAACTGTTTGGATAGTAATTGTTTGAACAAATGAATACCTTCCTTTTGAAATAATGACTTTAGCACCTTGAGCAGTGTGGACTCCTTGATAATTTCCAGGAAATGTGTTATAATTCAGTAATACTATTATTTCAAATACAGAATATAATATTTAATATAGCCTAAAAAATACTTTTTTGGGAAAAAATAACTATCCTCAAAAGTAGTACAAATACTATAACTTCTACAGAGAAGACAATAAAGTTTTAAAAGATCACCCACAATGCAATGTGGTGGCATTCAATTTTTATTCTACCTTAAAAATGTTTTAAAGTCAACTGCAAACTAGAAAACCCTGAAGCATACCTGGGCTACTATAAGTAGGACAGTAACCTCTTTACTAGGTCAGTGTTCTCACCTTGGACTGAGTGGGCATGAAGGTATCACATCACTTAGAATGGGTGAGTCACTGTCATACCAGCTGTTGGAATTTTAGAATTCTTGGATTTCGGCCGTTGCAAAAAAATGAAGCTATGTTATTTTCAACAACCCACCCATGATCTTCACTCAGAGCATCAAGTTTTAACAAACAGATGGTTAGAGTCTTGTCAAGTTGTGTTATTCATCGTACCTGCCTACTTTCCTATTAATGGATGTGGTGTGGGCACTGAGAAATCCACCCCACTCCTCATTCTAAAGTAAAAAAATGCAAGAAAGATATCGAAGAAATCTATTTTACATAAATAAAAATAAAGCTCAGAAATTAGTTGAAAAATCTGTTGAGCATATAGTGCTTGCCTATTCATCACACATTGTTCGAGGATATACTAACCACTTCCTCTCCCTTAAAGTGTAATTTTACAATCATTAGGTGCAGGGGTAACACTATTCCGTATCTCAATCAATAGAAACAGACTAGAGAGGAAAATTCCCTCAAACTGCTTATCATTTAATCAAAGTTTGCCAAGTCTTGAAGAAAATAAATAATAACTTCTTCCCTTGGGGTGTAAAAAGCTGATGGCTTTGTACTGTGAGCTCCAAAAGCAACCAAACCAAAATCCCTGGAGGATTGGCTGGCCGATTTTTCCTTAGTGGCAGTTCTAACAGGAGCCTTCATAACACAAACTTCACAGTTCACGAAGTTGGTAAGAACATTACTTAAATTGGAAGATGAGGGCGGAGCAGGAGTGATGGTGAAGGTAGTTTTTCAAAAGCTGGTTACACAGGAACGTAGACTCCATGCCTCAGAAACTTGGGCCTGTCCATCTCTGCCTTTCTCCTGCTACTTCCCTGTGACTGCAGATCAAAACCTAGATGCAGCTAACGCAGGGCTCCGAAATGGCTCTGATGAATGTACACCAGACCTGGTGTTTTGCCGGCAGACCAGCAACAAGGCTTGGCTAGTCCAGGCCTGCTCTTAGAGCAAGACTGGCTCTGAGGGTCAGAAGATGCCTGCGCCCAGGGAGACTTGCTGACTCCCAAGCACGCCCCCTTCAGTCCTCAGCGAGTGTAAAAGTCCCAAGCCTCATTTTGGGCTCAAGTGCTCAAACTCTCCATTCAGGAGTCTGGACCACTCACCATTCCGGACAGAGCCGCCCCCCAATGTTAAATGAGGGATACAGGCGAGAAGCCCCCAGCCTTGCGGTGGGGCCGGCTTCCGCCAGGGGCCAGCCCCCAACTCTGCGCTCCAGGTTTGGGAACACACAGCATCTTAGAGAGGGCCAGCCTGGCTGTTCACAGAATCCTTTTAGTTGGCCACGAACGCAGCAGCCACGTCCCGGGCCCGCGCCCAGAGTCGCGGCTAACAAAGCAGCAGCCACAACCCAGGGCTGTAGAGTGAGAGCTACCTACGGGCCCACGACACCAGCATGCCCGGAACACGAGCCTACTGTGTGCCACCCACCGCGCCGCGACCAGGGAGAGTCTCCCAAGTTACAAGCAAACTTTCGTTCAATGGCCAAGGTGGGGTGAATTCTCCTAAAGAGAGGGGGATAGGGTTGGGGAGGGCGAGGGTGCAGCGCCCAGGCTGGGCTCGGGATGGATGGACCCCTCCTCCCGGCGCCGGCTGCCAGGGAATGAGATCATCCTCACCCCCATTTCTGCCACCCTCGCTTTCTCTGCTCTCCTACACCAGGTCTGACTCCTCTATGAGAGGGGCTGTGATTAAGAGAAGAATGGGTTCGGAAAAACTGGAAGAGCGGGAGAGATCATCTGTGGCGGCAAAGCATCCCCACTCCCGACCCTGTTATGACGCAAAATTCCCATCTGGAGCTCAGCTTTCAGTAGTGCGTGCTCAGATCAGGCAAGGGGAAGGAGGGGGCTCTGCGAGGGGACCCTCAGCGGGGCGGAAACTCTGCATTTACAAGTTGCGCTGCCGCCCCTCCACCTCACCCTCTGGTCTGTTTCTAAATCCCTCCCAGCCCCTGCTCTCCGGCCACCCAGCACCTTCCACTCCCTTCGAGTCATCCTTTTCTACCAGTCAAGGGGGCGATTCCCCGAGCCTACCTCTGGTCTCAGGGCCGCGCCCCGCTGCTTGCTAATCCCCGTCCGGAGCAGCCTCTAAGGGCTGCAGCGCCGGGCAGGTACCGGCACTATATACCGCTCCGTGACTCAGTGAGTCTCAGTAAAGCGTTTGCCTGCGGTCCTTCAAAATAAGAGTCCCAGCTCCCAACTGGCGTGGCCAGCAGGAGCCCAAGAAAAGGAGGCGTGGCTCGGCCTGGGGAAGCAGCCCCCAGGTTAGAGCACGCTTCCCCGCCCCCTCCTCCTAACCGAGCCCGTCCGTTTGCATCTATCTGGTGGCTAGCCCCCTTCTGGGCAGCTAAGAGATGAACTGGGCTTTCCCAGAACTTTCAAGAACTGATAACGGGAAAGCATTTAACTTTCAACTTTTTCTTCCTAGGCCAATAAAGATGTTGGCTGCATGTTATGATGATTCGTGGTTGTGATTTTCCTCTGTAGACTAAAAAGTAGTGTCCAATAGATCTGACTCCAGGGCAAAGGAATGAATGCCGCCGGTGGAGGGGAAGCGGCCCTGAGAGAATAACGCTGCGGAGCCGGAGGGGTACAAGCGTGTGGGAGACGTCCTGCTCCTATGGCTGCTCACGTTTAACTTGGGTGCTGAGCATCTGCGGGCATCACGCAGAAGGACTGTACAGTATTTAAATGGAAAAGCATAAATAATCATGTGGTCCACTTCTTTAAGAAAAAGGATAATTTCTAGATTCCTATTAATTGACTATGATCTGTGTATCAATGAGTAACTAAATTCAGGAGCCCTTAGGGTAAGAGGTGTAACATTCTGATTTAGCCAAGTCTTAGGAACACTTGTTTTGAGCTACTACTACATGGGCATTTCTATAGAAGTGTTTTAAAGGAAGAAATGGACTCATTGATTCCAAAGTTAGTTTCCTAACGTAAAATTAGAGAATTATGTGAGCTTAATTCTAAATTCATATCAGCAACTTTTACCTTTCATTAACTCAGTTAAGGACAGCTCTTGCTCTATGTATAATCCTCCAGTGGCTGGGTTAGCTCAGTGGATCACAGTTATTTCTGTCCTGTTTCTCCTATCTGCTTCTTGATCATTGGGACCAAATTTCTTTTGCACACAAGACACTGTCAATAAAATGAATGAAGGAATGCTAACACCTAAAATTTATTGAACATCTATCATTCTGTACAACAGTCACTAAGTATGCCAATAAATGCCACCTAGATTTGAATAGAAAGACCATGTCTAAATGGTCTAGTAATTTTATCCCTACCTTCATCACTAATATAAAATAATAGGGTGTCTATGTTCACAGCCTGAGCCAGATACTCCACTTCCCTTTCTGAAATAGCTTTATTAATTTTTAGCTTAAAAATTGTCTGTAAAAAATTCAAACAATCCCAAAGCTGGTGTCTCTCTGTAATTCTACCCTCAGAGGTAAACATTCTTAACAGCCTAGAGTCTACTCTTCTAGACTTTTGAATATGGACTTAAACACATATTTAAAACATAGATTATCATTTACATATGATTCTGCAACCTACTTTGTTTTTATACTACAATATATAGTAGTCATCTTTCCAGGCATAATTGAAGACATTATCTTTTCATTTTCTGAGACAGTGATATAGCTAAAAATAAATAAATAAACAAAACTCAGAACTTCACTTTTTAACTTTGCTTATCTTTAAATTTTTGGTTGGCTCATTTCCATGTCCAATGACCATCTGGGCAGAAAGGCATCACTTGATGCATCGCAGGGTTTTCTCACAGGCTTCCGTGTGACACTGAAGAAGGAGCTTGAAAATGAGAAGCAGGACTTTGTGGTCTGTGCCGTTAACTCTGGAACTCTGGAGTGCTCTTATTTCCACAGCAATGTGAATAATTTGATGAATTTTAAAAGTTACTGTTCTCAAATTTTGTGATTTAATGATTTAGGAGTCCACTCTCAACACAAGAACAGAAAGAATAAAATAGATAAGCATGAGTTACTACGACTTCAAATGTTTACGCACTATCAACTGGGAGAGTTGATGAACTGCCAGAAAACAGACCTGATTCCTTTACTCTCAAGAAGGAGCGAAAGAAGAATGACCCTTTAGATCTGCCTTCTCTGCCTTATTCTTACTAGAGTGCCCAGAAAATAGTATCATCTGGACCAGTTTCCATTTCTCAAAGTTCAGATCCAGGAGGAATTAAGGAACTGGTACAAAACATTAAATCTTTTAATGCTTTCAACTCTTAAAATTTTTATGTATGAGGCGTCAGAGGCATGGATACATCTTAGCTATCAGTTTGGCAAGTCCCAGAATTGTGAAAACTATTATCAGTAGAAGCACTGACAGGAATTTCTGCCAAGCTTGAAAAAAAACCACTCTATCCTCTTGTGCACCCTGGAGATTCTGATTAACAACCTTTTCTTTAGATTGCTCTTTCTTCATGCTCCCTTAGCTAGAACTTGGAGTTCTGTGGTCTTAAGGTAAGATGAAAGGGGTGATGAACAAAGACACGATCGACTTTTATTTCACCAGAGTCTACACTCATGGGACTCCCTCTGGCCTTGCTGGAAGCATTTGGCAGAGGGTCTGCTTTAAGAAGTCCACTTCTAGCTTCGCCTTTGGCATGCTTTGGCTCATAGACCTATAGCTATAAATGTGCAAATTTAATTTGAGAAGAAGTAATTTGCTCAGTTTTCTAGTTGTTTGGTAAGGGGCATGCAATGGGTAAAGGTAATTCTTCAAATAATTCCTTTATTCTCCTTTTCATATTCTCTCACACAAATGAAAAGAGTAAAATATAGGTGACTGAACACTAAAACAACTAAGACAACTAAAAACAAATGGCACTCACTGAACAAACACAGATAAATACATACAACTATATAGATACAACTACTAGCAGGTACTAAACAACACTTATTTCTCAAATGCTCACCACAGGTAATCATATTTTATAAGGTGAATAGTATTAGCAAATCAAACAAATCTGTTCTCACCAAGTGTCCATTAGAAAAGCTACCACCACGAATACACACTGCCCAAACATGCTTTCCTAAGATATAAACTAAAGCCAAAATCTATATTCTCACTCCTTTTATTTACATGTAGCAATAAAAGGCATTTTTCTTAAAATAATATTTTAATGAAAATTACAAAAAACTTGAGATTTTCTTAGCAGATCTTGGCTTTTGGTTTAGCACATTCTCTTTTAGGTTTTGCTGTGTATTCCTTCAGTGTGATCTATGGTACATAAAACATGTTCTCATAATAATTCAGCATAAGGATCTATTTCTAGTCACTTCTGGTGCGTTGACAGTAATTTTAGAAACTTACTGCTTTAGCTCTTGCTGCATTTTTAAAAGGTACAAAACCTTGGTTGAATGGCCTAGATGTTACTTTTGCAAGGGCTCCCAACCACATTCAACAAATAAGAACAAGTCTAGAAACATAGTAGAATAATTACAGATTTTACCTGATATTGGATCCAACTAATATTATTTTGGGGGAAAATGTTTCTGTGAGTAGAATGCTTAAGATCAGCTTTTATTCTCTTCCCCCTTTTTTTTTTAATGAGCACCTTTTAAAAACCTCAGACCACTATAAATTTGACTTCTTGTAATTAATTGCAGCATTTTATATGAAACATTTGCTTCTCTAGCAATAGCCACCAAATTACCATAACAAAACTGAAAAACATTTAAAAGTAAAAATGTGGGTCTTCTCAAGAGGCTAAGCCTGTGCATTATTTGATTATGAATACCGACTATTAGGGAGAAGGGACAGGACAAACCCCCAAGAATAATTTATACTTTCAACATAAAAACAAATTAATGTATTCCATTGGCCAAGATAATTTTCTGGCTCTTGGGTTTATACATAACTTTTTATTAAGAGAAGGGAGAAAGGATAAGGGAAAAAGAAAATGGGACTGTTTGTACTTGTGTAAATGTGACTAGAATCCAGAGGACATAAAACACAATGTAGAGGAAATATGACAACCAGAAGGTCTGCATTTGTGAAATGTAAAGGAGATCACGAAATTATAAACAAAAGAACAGGCTGAGTTTGTGAGAGCAAAGTCAGCCCTGAAACTCCACGGCAACTCCAGAGGAATCACAGCACCAGAGTTAGCAAGGGCTTGAAGGGATGACCCAGAAGGAAGGGTGTCCTGCAAATGGCCTGGGCTTTGGAGCCAGACAGACAGGTCAGTCAGGGCTCTTTCCATGACCTTAAACTCACAGAGCTTTTGTTTTCTCATCTGTAAAATGGAGGTAAAGGAATTTCCCTTGGACTGCTGTTGAGAAGATTCAAGTGAGAGGCTGCCTGCCTGTGTAGCGCCTAACACAATGTTGGGTATATAGCAGGTGGGGTTGGTTTTCTTCCTCTTTTAATGAGTATGTTTACTTACTTATAGTAGCTCGAGATTTTTTTTTTTTTTTTTAACAAAATACAGTAGTTAGGAACAGAGTAAAGAATATCCATCTGAACGTTACTCTGTACTGACACTACGCCAGTCACTTCACATACATTCTCCCATTTTATCTGACACTACAAGCTGTGGGAAATAAGGTGTTACCATCACGATCCCTTTGTGGAGGAAGACAGCCCTAGAGAGGTGAAGTGACCCACTCAAGGACACAGAGGTGGTTAAGTTGCGGGGGGCGATAACACAAATTGTTATCTCCAGAACCCAAACTCCAGGCATTATATATTTGGAGTGAAAAGTACATATTTATGCAAAGTCGATTAACAGACTCAGGATACTAAGATCTACATTAGTAAATCAGTAATTTATTATTGCAGAGTTTTAGTGTGCACAAAGATGTCTATTTGACCTGAAATAGTTAAGGCAGCTTCTAAGTATGTCTTGCTTCACAGAAGAATCTTATTATTGAATATCCTTTCCCAAATGAGTTATGCTGGCTCTGATGGAATCATCCACAGGTTCCACATGGATAATGAGAGGGTATAGTTACAAGGAGGAATTTTTCTTTTTAAGTGACTCTCCTGAGTAAATGGTAAAAATGCTGTCATCAGCTAACTGGCTAGTTATATTTATCTTGCATAAGAAAATCTTAAGCTGTGTCTTATAAATGTAGTGACTGATAACAGACAAAATGATATAATCGGTTTAGGACTAGACATCTTTGCATTTTATATTGTTCCCAATGCCAATTTATGAGGTTATGGGTGAGATGATGCATAACTTCCTCAGTTGATTCTCTTAATACTACTGTCTCTGGTGATACTGCAACAAGGAATTTTGTGTTGCACTTCATACAGATTCATGTGGATGCTTCAAAAACACACATATCAGCCATCATTCTGTTGGTGTTCTAAGAAATACAGGAAGTAAAACTGCCTCGGCAATAGAGCTGCTACAGGTGCTGCAGTGCCTTTCTCAGAACGATGATTTAAATGCAGAGGAAACCATGGACTCCAAAAGGATCCAGATAGGGGACCACACTGACAGAAAGGAGGGAATCAGGCCAAATTTCCCTAACTCTGGAACCTTCCCTCTATTAAATCCTTCACATCCTAAACCTCTGCTTCAAATTAAGGAAATTTTGTTATCTGAAGTACTCTTTTTTTTTTTTTTTAGGGAAATCACAGATTTCCTTGGGTGCTGCAGTTAAGGTTTTCTAGTAAGATATCCAACTACTAAGAGAACTGTTGAGATTATTTGATAGTAAATATCTTTGACATAATAAAATATACAAACCTAGACTCTGCTATAAACGGGAACAAAAATAGAGAATAAGGGAAAGTCAAATATTCCAATTAAATTTTCTTTCAAAACAGAAATTTAATGAAAGCATTTTACATTGAAAAATTCCCCAAATAGAGATCCTAAGACCCATAAGAAGAAATATTTGGTAACAGTAGTTAAAGAAGTTAAAACAATTTACTTAATAATATTGATATTCCCTGTTATGGGCTCATTAAATATTTACCGTGTTGTCCCTGATACAACAAAGTGCTAGATTTCAAGAGAAAACAATGAAGATGTTTACCTGATTCCATTAGATGTAAAAAATAGTCCCATGGTTCTAAAGAACTGATATTATTCTTATATAAGTATAATATATTTGTATCTTTGTTTTTAATAACCTTACAAAGAGTTAACTAATTTTGAGGAAATTTGGTCATTTTATGGAATATCAAGAGACTCTTCAAATTGAACTTTGGCTCAATCTGTTCTATTCAAAGAAACTAGTGGCTTATAAATGTTTTTAAATGACCATGTCTTTTATAATATGTAATGAATTTTAATGAATTATGACACATGGATAGAGTTCAAAGGAAGAAGGCTGCACTGAGGGAAATCAGAGTTTCGAGCACCAGTATTAAAAATGTCAGTTCTGGGCAAAGTTGACAATATTCAGAAAGCAAAAATTTCAATGCAAGAGAAAAAGAAAGACAGTAACCACAAATAGACCAAATTTGGCCCTGCCTCCTTAAAAACTAATCTCTCTGCAATTCATTGTACCAATTTTTTAAAAAGCTATGTTAATTACTTTATTAGCAATGGGTATCCACATGTTTTAGCTCAGTGTTGTATTTAGTTCATTAGCTTATAGGCAGTAACATTATTGTTCGATCTTCATTTGTGGGTGGCACAAGTAAAGCCTGACATAACTTTGGTGTCATTGTTCCCTTGTTTGTTTGCCTATAGTATGACACTTTGCAAAACTCTGTGTCCCAACAATGGATAAACTGGTCTGACAAATATTATCCTCTCCAACTGACTCCATTTTAGGGAACAAAGGCACAGTCTTTTGGCATCACCAAGGAAATAATTTTGAATTCAGTCACCTGCCTCAAGGTCATCATGCCATGGCCAAAGACCCTACTTGAGAAGCCCTACAGAGCACCAGTTTTTAAAATGTAATTTCTGAGAGAAGTGGTATCACTTGAGGAGAAAGGGATTACCTACTTATTGCTCAGGAGAAACATCAAAAAAACAAACAAACAAAAAAAAAAACATAAGTTAAAGAGGGCCAGAAATGTTTTTCATTACAATGATGGTAAAGAGAAATGAGTCCAGTTGTAGCTTATGAAGTGTCTTTGCATGTAATCTTAGGCAAGGCCAATTTTTACATTAGGCACAGTGGCTGGGGCCCACAACACTTTTGGCAGCCAACAGCAATTTTTAATTTTAAATATTTTTAAGCTAAGAAGGAAGAAAAAGGAAGACGAATATTATAATGATGACTGTATAATAATGAAACTGGCCTGGATTTTATTAATCTTTATAACAATGTGGTTCTATTTTTTTTTTTTAATGGAGAAAGGGACCCACAAAAACAAAAGTGCCTGGGGCCCATGAAAGTCATAACATAGCTCTAATCTTAGGTAGCTGATGTTTGTCTGAATCCTCGACGCTTTCCTTTCATTAGATATAAAGACCAGGTCTACCGCTTGTTCTCTACTCACAGTTGTTTTCTGTGTGACTCTAAATTCGTAGGTGTCACAAAATTTTAAAAGAAGAAAACACGATCTTGTATTGTCACACTCCTTATAATCTGAGCGAGAAGACAAAATCAGCTGTTCACAACAGGTGCTTTGCAGTTGTTCATTCATTTGGACGCTTCTTTTATGAGTTAATTACAACTCCCTTGTGAACTGCACATCTGGGAAAATAAAATTGCCCAGTGAAAATGAATTACTGGCACGTAGGTGAAGTACAATAGTTAATTCATTTGGATACCCTTAAAAGGCTTCACGAAAAGCCCTGAAGCACCTGGAAGTTCAGTTTCTTCATGTCTGAAGAATGAGTTAACGCCAAGTCGAAGGCTGCAACATGGGAATCTGCAATTGAAATTTAGCATGCAGCTCTTGGGCTACCCACTCTCTCATTTAGATAGTCACCTCCCCTGAGCCTCTAATGATCCTGGTGTCATTCAACTTCATCTGCTAAATGCTCTATTTTTCCTTTTTAAAATTCCTAGAGTTCTTTTTCAACTTGTTCAAGGGAAGAGAACACTTTTGCTACCAAAGAAACATCTTTATTTGATAAAACAATTCCTAAGCTTTGTTAATTGTTATCACATACCTATTTCACACTGATTTTTTTCCAGACGTATTAAGTATGATTGACAAAAACGGTATATATTTAAGGTGTACAATGTGGTGTTTTGATGTAAGTATACTTTGTGTAATTATTACCACAATCAAGCTAATTAACATACCATCACTTCGTATAGTTACCGTGTGTGTGTCTGTGTAGTGAGAACACTGAAGATATACTCTTAGCAAAGTTCAAGTGTACCAGACTTTAAAAACAACAAAGGTCTTATTGGGTCCTTCGTCCTCTTGGGAACGAGCTTTTTAGGGAAAGGTCCCTTACTCTCACAGTCTCCTCATCTGGTTAGTGGAGAAGTTGGATGGCGTGATCACTGTGGTTCTCTTCAGCTGTATGGTGCAGGCATCGGACCCAAGGTCACCCACTCTGCCCTGGGGGCAGGATTTCAATAACAGCTCTTCAAATGGGTGTTGGGCTATTACACAGAGCAATGGGCTTCAATAATAATCCATTAAGAAGTAAGAAAAAATACTAAAATCTCTCTTTATATTTATCTTATCCTTTAATTTTTTTCTATGTATATGCATACATGTATTTTACATATACATATATGCATGTGTATATATACAAAAAATATTAATATACACACTCACATATATGTGTGTGCGTATATATACACAAAATATTTTACTAAAGGAGATACATAATTAAAAACCTTAGTATCCCATAATTTTAAGGTACAAATACATAATCAACTCAATTTACCAGATGAAGTCTGGCCAAGGGGTCTGCTTTAGGACTTCCATCTCTATCTTCCCCTTTAGTACTATTTGGCTCATAGACATATAGCTTCAAGTATACAAATTTAATTTGAGATAAAGAAATTTGGTTTATTTCCCACTAGTTTGGGGAAGAGGATAAAAAAAGAAGGTAATTCATATGGAGATTCAACTTAATACCTCAGATAGCTAAAGACTTGAGAAAGCCATAGCAGAGGCAGAGAGCCTGTCCCACCTGGACTCCCACCCTGTAAGTTACAGAGCTGATTCTTATAGGTGAAGCTTTATGTTTGCTACGTTTGCAAACTGGATATTGTGGGCGAGCAGAGCACTGGACCTGACAAATCTTTTTTCCTATTGATGTAGCAGAACCCATAATCAAAGAAAATACAAACACATTCATTACTCAGCAATTTTAACTGAGATTTTCACAATACATTAAGAATAATAACATTAGATTCATTCATTGATATTGTATATAATATTTCAAAATGTCCCCATTTTTTTATTCAGGGATATTTGTTTCAGCATTATTAATAATAGTAGGAAATAGGGAGCTATTTAAATGCCCAATAGTTAGGAAATGGTAAACTAAATTGATACATATTCACCTTAGATATGCATATGCAGCCATTAAAAATTGTGTTTTCAAAGAATTTTTGATGGCATGAGGAAAATCCAATGGTGAAAAATCTAAATGCAAAACTGTTTAAACACTTTGATCTCTCTCCCTCTCTCTCTCTCTCTCTATATATATATATACATGTGTGTGTGTGTATGTATATATATACATATATATATATATATATATATATATATATATATATATATATATATTTTATTTGCTTGCTCAATTTACTTTCCTCCGGCTCTACACCATGCCATTGACCTGACTGCTGACTGCATTCCCTATGCCGTGCTTCCCATCCCCGTGATCCTCTAGCAACTACTAATTTGTACTTATTTAATACTCACCCCATCCTCCCAGCTCCCTATCCTCACCCTCCCCAACTGTCCTCTATACTTGTGTGCGTGTTTTTGATTAGTTTGTTCTTTTTGTTCCTTAGATTCTGCATTTAAGTGAAATCATATGGTATTTATCTTTCTGACTTCTTTTGTTCAGCATAATAACCTCTAGGTTGTTGCAAATGGTTGGATTTCATTTTTCTTTTTATGGATGAGTAATATTCCATTGCATTTATGAACCATAACTTCTTTATCCAATCATCTGTTGATGAGCATTTAGGTTGCTTCCTTATCTTGGCTATTGTAAATAGTGCTGCCATGAACATAGGGGTACATAGATCTTTATGAATTATTGTTTTGGTTTTCTTTGGATAAGTACTCAGAAGTGTAATTGCCAAGTCAAAAGGTAGATCCATTTTTAATTTTTTTGAGGACTCTCCAGACTGTTTTCCATAGTGGCTATACCAATTTGCAGTCTTACTAACAGTGCACAAGGGTTCCCTTTTCTCCACATCCTTGCCGACACTTGTTCTTTGATTTATTGATTGCTGTTCTGACAGGTGTGAAGTGATATCTCAATGTGTTTTTAATTTCGATTTCTCTGATGATTAATCACTTTGACCACCTTTTCATATGTTTACTGTATCTGCCCCAACTGTTATTTACGTAGGCAATTTTTGGAGCTGTCTTTCTAATTATCATTCTAATATTCAAACTGACAAATTACCACTTGGATACCTGGCATGGATATCTTGAAGCTCTTTTTTTTTTTTCCCCCTCAGTTAAAGTGAAAGTTTTTTCTCTGACCTTTGGAAATTTTTAAAAGAACTATCATGTATTTGTGATACTTTAAGGCATCCTCAAAAGCTTTCACTGTATATCTATGAAGTAATACAATTTCATATTTAAGAGCACATGCTTTGGGTACCAATCCCAATTTTGTCACTTTGCTGGGTATATGTTTTGGGAAAACTTATTTAATCCCGTTGTGCCTCAGTTTTCTCCCCTGTAACATGGAAACAATAATACTGGACATCTCATCAGGTTGCTGTGAGGATTAGATGAGATGCTGTAAATGATTTGGCACAGTGTGCATGGTACTGCTGCCAATACATTTAGCAATTTCTATTGTTATTGAAAAACGTGGCCACATGGTGCCATCAAGGAGTTTATATTCTAAATAAGTAAATAAGATGAAGCAAACTGTTAAGGTATCACCTTGACTAAATAAATCAATAATATGGATTAAAGCTCTTCGAACTCTTAGTGTATCAAAATGAGAATGACGGAAGTGCTGTTTAAATTCACTACAGGAGAGGAGACAGAAGAGGAGGACAATGAATAGATTCTTGATAGAAAAACATCCATTAGGGACTTAAACACTATATATTCAGCAAAAGGGTTGGCTGGCTCTACCATTAGCTCACTGTGAGATCTTGCACAATTCACTTGAGTCCTGTGTTTCAATTTTAAATCTGCACAACAGGGGGTTGAATGAGATTGCATCTAACATCTATAATTATTAAAGTTATTATTAATCACCACAGAAAATTCTATAAAGATTTCCGTCTTTGCTTCTCTTTTTGATAACTGGATATGTAAATAATTTATGCATTGTCCTAAATCTCAATTAACTTTTCCCTGTAAATAGAATAATTCAAACGAGTTGATTTATGCGAAGTGCCTTCTAAGTACTTGGAAGTTTTTATATAATTACGTTCAGTAGCAGAGGGGTCGTCAAGACTGAAGCACTGAAAGAGTAAATGAACTGCTCTCGCCGAGGGCAGAGGTTGAAATTCTGACATCTGGACATCAACGTTTGTGACCAGGTGCTATGGCACTGCTGTGAGGCTGGATCCTGGACAGACCCTGCCAGCCTCTGCTTCCCTCACAATCAGAGCTATACTGGAGAGAGCACACAGAAATAGTCCAGGAGCCTTTGCAATTACATTTTGTTCTCAGAGAACTCCAGCTAGCTCTGCTATTATGCAAATAACTGACATATCAAATCAGTAAAGCAATAAACTAACTCACAAAGTCTGTTCTGATGTAATTAACTATGCAAACAGAACTTTGTGACTTACATTTGTTGTCTAGGTAAATTCTAAAGCCACAGTTCTTTCTTACTCTAGATGCTGCCTTAGTTTTTTCATGTCTTTCTAGAAAGGTGTTTATTACAAAAACATACAAATAATAACAGCAACAAAAATGTATCCATATTCATAATAACTATTGTTTTCTCTCTGTTTTGCCCAGTCTTCAAAGCATAGCAATACAAATAGTGTGTGATTTTATAAGCTAATTTCTTGGCATCATTATATTATTTTTTGAGCCCCGTGATCAATAAGTTTATTATCTTTTTATGAAAATCGATCATTCTATATTTATCATTGTTTTTGCCTTCATAGTCCTAATCATTACTAGTATTAATGGTTGCATATTTCATTAATTGGAACAAGAGAATTAACATTCTATGTTGACTGCTAGATGTCTTTCTTTTGAAGTTGTACAAAATACTACAGTGAACGTGTTCAAGATTATACAGTGTTTTCTTGTTTTAAATTATTTCCTTGGGGACAAATACTGAAAAGTATGATTTTGGAGTCAAATACTGTTTGTATAACTCTTGACCCTAATTGCTAAATTACTTTCTTAAAAAAATTTCAACTCTTTGTTAGTAATGATACACATTTTCTTAGAGGGTTGACATCTTCCTGAACAGGGTGATAAAGGTGGCTTATTAAGAGGGTTGATATCTAAATTTAAGGGGATGGTTATTTTGGGAAAACAGAGTGTACTGCATCTGAGATTATCTCAATGCAGCAGTCAACCTTCGTGCATTGTGAGTGGTCTCCCTTTTTTTTTTTTTTGCCCTCCAGTCAGCTCTCTACTCAAACTCTTTTATTTACTACTAGGCAATGTTCTGGTGGTTCCTGATTCAAGCATGGGCTGTCCAGTTGTGTATCTCAGGTGGGAGCAAAAAGGTAGGTCCATTCACTTGCCTACCTTAAAGCTGCCAACAATTTAAAGTTATCGAGGATCTAAAACATTCTGACCCAGGCTGAATGCCTTATATCAGGGGTCCTCAACCGCCAGGCCATGCACTGGTACCAGCCCTTGGTCTTGCCGCACGGCAGGAGGTGAGCAGCTGGAGAGCGAAAGAAGCTTCATCTGTATTTGCAGCCGCTCCCCAGCACTAGCATCACCGCCTCAGCTCCACCTCAGATCATCCACCAGGCACTAGTTTTTCATAGGAGCACCGGTCCCTGGTGCCAAAAAGGCTGGGAACCGCTGCTCTGTATTTATTCCTAGCTGTGAACATAAATATGTCCCGGTTAATAGTAATAATTTCTGTATGTTGGCTTTGTGGCACAAAAAGTTGTTTTTAACTATGTCGAGGAATATCCTAAAATTTTTCTTCCAAACCTCTGTTCTCCTTTACCCACATTACAAAAAAAGTATCAAAATAAAATCAATGGTAATTCATATTATTAATAACAAATATTATTTACCATTTTGGAGCACCGGGGAGATAAGATTGAGATTAAAATAGGCATGGATAATTTCTCTGCATAATTTGCCCCTTTGACATTTTCAGTAACTATCAATATATTTAAATTAGAGAACATGTTTCGTGGACATTTAATTAATTTGTTGACAGGTAAGCTTTTCCTCAAAGGATACAACTACAACTCAGTGTTCACGGCATGTCTGAAAATGGTATTCACAATATTTTTGTGGCTTCTTGGAAACTTTCATCATCTTTTGCTAGAAGTTTCATAAATTATACATAAAAGGAATGCTGTGGTGCTTCTAATGTACAACTTGCATTTTTCCATGTTTAACAAGAGAACGTTTATTATTTCAGCTGCTCAAAGAGTTTCTAAACATCTCTTTAGACATATGTCTACAAAAAGGCAACAGAAAGAGAGAGAGACAATTTGTATTTCTCACCCCTGCTTAAAGCCCTGGGATACTATTTTCCCTATAGATTTTGTGTAAGCAAGTGAAACAAAAATCCTTTGACATTTTTCTTTGCTTATTTTTCCTCTCCCAGATGGCCTCGAATCTCTGACACACTTCTATTCTGAAATCCTTTGCGCCGACTTCCTTATTTGGTTGCTGGAACTGCTCTTTGTCTTGTTCAAACATTCTGCTAGGCTTGCAGGCTCCCTCTCCCCCACCCCTTGCCCACTGCTCCTCCTGACACACACACACACACACACACACACACACACACGCACGCACGCACTCACACGCAGCGCTGGCTCCAGCAGGTCACTCTGACTCAGCCTGCTCTGTTGTTCACTCGCCAATCACCCATCAGTTATGCCCATTTAAGGAGTACCTTTTGGAAATCGTAAGGGAGCAGAGAGCTTTCAGCTGTTTGGAAAGACTACTCTGTTGCATACACTTTGAGTCACTGCAAAGCATGCATTTCACACAATTGCCCTCCTCATATGGCAGAATATGTATTTAAAAAGGAAAACACACACACACACACACACACACACACACACACACACACACACACACACACACAATTCCAGGCTGCCTAATTTGTGGTTACATTATTCTTCAGTGTCCTGGCACTTAAATTTGGCTGACAGAATGGTGTTATGTTGTTTCCAACTTTCCTCAATTCATGCCAAATACTACAATCTAGTATTTTAAGAAATATATAACATAGACCCACATGGATATGCTAATGAGACAAAGAAAAGCTCTGGGTTCCTCAGTGAAGAACTCGGCCCTTTTGGTAACTGCTGTTCATTTTGCCCCCTGGAGTTGAAAACTGCTAGGCATTTGAGGTGCAGAAGGGATTTTTTTTTTTCTGGTTTCTCTGCTCAGATGTATGCGGAGAAAGCACAGCTCTCTGCATTCCCTATTTAAGAAAGAAACCACGCTGGTCCCATCCAATAAAACAGAGCAGTGTTTCCTTACACATAAACAACTGAGAAATTCCTTGGGCAAGCTCATAGCCTTTTGATTCTTGAAACAAAGTGGATGGTGGTATTTATTATGTCAAATAAACACATCATCTACACTCGAAAGAGAAACCTGAAACAATGAGCTGAACAAAGCATTTTTTGAAGGTTTTAATCCTCTTGCAATTAGCTCTCGTCTAACTTGACTGAGAAATTAAGAATGAGCTGTTTTCCCATAAGTACCCTTAGTGATTAAATAGCCACAGTTTGTTCCCAACACTTGCTCTGAAACAGAATCAGAGCTTGTTTCCAAAGTAATATAAACATACAGGATATCCTATCGCTTAATATCATTTCTCATTACCCACTGAAAATAGTCTGTACACTCCTTTGTCCACTGTGCTTATTACCGAAGCCCTGTTATTTGTCAGGCATTAGACTAGAGGCTGCAACCAATCTTTGCAGTTACCACTGTGATTATTACAATGAACACACCAGATTCTACAGAAAGCACATTTTCTCCCTTCTTGTTACCACTTCAGTCAATTTGGCTTATTTGTGTTCACCATAATGGCCAAAGTGGAAACAGCATTCGGCTTACGGAATTCTCAAAGTGTACTGCCCTCTTTTATTTAGCAAGTTTCAGATTGGCTTGGATGAATTCTTATTGGTAAAAGTCCTAAATCCTTCTTGGACACAGGCAGGGTATAAGTTATAAATATACTTTTAATCATTTCCATTGGTCGTAACCTCAAGGAACACGGATGTGCCTTATAACATGACTTATGAGTTCAAACTTGTTTAGGTTTTAAAGCACATGGATATTGTGACACTATTATATTTAACTTTACCGTAGGAACACCAAGTGATTCTGCTACAAGGATATGGTATGCCCACAACGCTGAAGCACAGTCACAAGCACGAGCCTATGAAAAAGACATCTCTGAAAGCCTGTTTGTTTTTCAAATTAACATTTGCCTTTGCTCATTCATCTTGTTATTGAGAAGAAGAGTGGCAGTAGTCACTAAAAGATTAAAAACATTCATTGTTTCATGGGAGAAAAATTTTAAATTGAGAAAGTTCTACCATGACTTGGGAAGACATCCCTGTGCACGTCCAGCGCAGCATTCTGGGTGACCGCTGGCATCAAGAAACCAGCTCTGGACTGGGCTGGGAGACCTGCGTCCTCTGCCAGTTTTGCTGCAGAGCAGCTGGGTCACTTCTGAGTAAGTTATTTCACCCCTATGAATCTTACTTTCCACATCTCGAAAATGCAGACTTTATTTTAAATCAGAATACTCAATGTGGATAGGATTCAACATTCTTCAAAAAAGAAACCTTGGCAGAAATTGTGTATTTGCTTAATAGAGACCATATAGGCTACTACTCAATACATTTCCATCTCCATTGCCCCTGCTTTGGGGGTAAGCAAATTTGGCATATAGGTTGAGGAATTTGAAATCTGAGTTCTAAGTAAAAAAAAAAAAAAAAATCAGGAACTATTAAAAAAGATAATTTCAAATAATTTCCCTGAATCTAAACCTTTTAAAAGGGGAAATGTTATTGGTTCTTGTATTTTGGGTTTGTGGTCTTCACAGTGGTGACCCCCAAATTCAGCTAGAAATTTAGGCTGACTTAGACCCAAGCCTTCTCTTAGTGTTCTTGGGATCATGTACTTCCTGAGACTGGCTTGAAACCCCTCAAAAGCACTGCCAAGATTATTGACAGACTTTAAATACATTTTTTGTTGTTGCTTCATCCCACTCTCTCCCTACTGAGTCCAGGGCTGACTTCAGCTAGGTTTTTTCCTAGGCCCCATCCCTGAGATCCTCCAACCTCCCATCTCACTCCTAGGCTCAGGGATGTCATGAAGTGAAGCTCAGATGTGAGGGAGGTTTCTGATGTTATCTGATCATAACAATAGCTTCTGAAAGCTGAAATAATAACTTTTGTGGCATAGGGGAGTCAAAATATTATATATACCAAATTTACCATTTGAAATATATCTGATTATGCGGTCGATGTTTTCATTCTGAGTAACTGTCTTGCTCTGAAGTAGGGAAGGGTTCTCAGAAAAAAGTCCTTCTTTTATCTCCCCTCTGTACCTAGGAAAGTGTTGGTAGCATGAAGTAGTTAGGAGACCCCTAACTTGGAAGTGAGAAGACAAATTCCATGATTCCAGTAAAATCGGTATTTTTTTTTTCATTGCATTATTCTCTCTGTAATTTCCACAGGCTTGAATATTTAGTTGAAGTTGTAATTATTTTGAGGAAAGAAAAAGCATTATTTGGATCTTCAAACATGAGACAGGAAACAGATTCCAAATTGTTTTTTCAAAATGACTATCTTTTTTAATAGAAACCCACACCATAGGAACTCCAGTGATGGCAAGCCTGTCTGCCCTAGCATTCCCGCTGTCTGTCTGCCTCTGGGGGAGGGGAGGGGTCCCTCACTGCTAGCCCAGCATCCTTTCTGACAGCCCGGCATTTTCTCTAGTAAGTGTCTGTGGGGTTGGGAACTGGTGCAGTTTTTAGGCCTTCGTCTGATTTCCACACTCATGTTCATACTCTAGCTTTTGATGGGGAAAGAAGAAAAATGGTTGCCATATGCTTCCTCACATTTGTTTGAAATACAAAAAGAAACACACACATATACTCTTCATTATATAACTTTAAGCAAATAAGTATAATTGAAAGCCGATTCCTCAAATTTGACTCCGAACCTAAATACTCATCAAGGAGGCCTAATTGTGAATTTAACATGCTCATAACATAGTGTCTTCACATTAACTACTATTAAAAAGAGCTGCAGAAATCTCCCCTGAAATGGAAAATCTCTGCAAACTAACAGGCAAGAGCGAGATTGTGACAAATTATTAACAGCAGTGCGGTGGAAATGTATTTTTCCTGACATCTGGGCATGACTCAGATCACCATCCTGAATGCTTCCTTGCTGAAATTTCTGCCAAACTCTGTTCCATAGATGCTGCCCCCTTGTCTATCCATGCAGATTGGCTATTTGACAGATTCTGTGATTAATAAGAGGCCCAAGGGATACGTTTTTATGTGTGCAGTGCCCTGACAAATGAACTTAAGTGAACCACCTTCGTGAAATGACAAGTTACAGCACATTAGTTAATAGTATTTATTAGTATGTTGTTACTGTTACTAGTATAAATATGTTTCAGAGATTATAAACTTTATAGGATGCATAGGAAGGCCCTGGAAATGTTTAATGCCTTCATTGTCCATCATGTATTCTTTCCCTCAGGGGAAACAACAATAAAAGTGATAAAATGCTTTTGAAATTTAAAAAAAAAAAAAGTAAAAAGAAATGGCAAAGAGAGCAAGGATTCTTAGCAAGTTCTGGATACCCCTTATCAATGGCCTGTACTGACATATTTCTCAGGAGGTAAGATTTAGACAAAGAGGGTCAGGAGTAATCCTTGCTGGGGTCTTAACTGGCTTCAGGCCTCACTTTGAGGTTAGTTCTCTTTGAATATAAGTCTAGCCTTTGTCTTGCCAATCTGATAGTACAAGGAAAGTTTTATAAAGTAATTTATTGACAGGTATCTCGTCTGTCATCATAACCACTCTCCTCTCATGATCTTCCCTTCTTTTTATTGAAGTACGCTCTCACACTCTTTGATGTCCTACTTTCTATTTTCGGCCTTTCTGGGTTGTCTAATAAACGTCCCGAAACAGGTCTACAGCAATCACCTTTCTTAACTCATTCGACAGCTCTGCAGCAGGCTTGGTTTTCATACTTGTATTTCACACTCCTAACACTCAAAGCTGAACATATTCTTTTCCCCCTTGAAGCCTTAATAATCTAAATTTCTTGTTTCGCTTCGATTCCATAAATGTTTATAAATACCTATTGGTTAAAAAATACTTCCCTATCTACTGATGACAGAAGTGGATCAAGGTATTTATCTTCCCTTCCAAGTAGAAGCACAGACATAGTTCAACTCTGAAACAGATAAGTGCTGCTATCAAAGAGAAGAAAAGGGGACGTGCTGAACCCAACATGGGTGTTATGGGAGCGCTGGGAAAAGGCCAAGGAAGAAGATATGAATGGTAGCTGGAGAATATGTTTGGGGTGTTGCATTACTTTTCATATTAGCTGAACCACAAATCCAGGCAATTCTGTCTCTTTTAGTTGCTCACATTCATTTTTGGAATAATGTTGATTCCTTAAAATGTTGCTCTCCCATTCCCCTCAAGCCATCAAATCTCTTTCCATCTCTCAACACCCGTTCTACCTAGGAGGCAGATGTCCATCATCTGACCGGTGATCACGCGACTTTCCTATTCTCAACCTCTTACTGTGGAGAGGAAGTGCTTTCATTTCCTTGAGATACTATCCAAGCCCCAACTTGTGTTCAAAGCCCCCTGCTTCCCGGTCTCCTCTAGTGCCCACACCCAACTCTCATACTTTGGCTTCCTTGAATTTTCAATCCTTAAATCTCCTCCTCTTGTCAGTGGTCTCCTTACAAAGTTCTTTTAAACTAAGACCATCCTCTAATGACCTTTTTTGGTCGCTGAGGCACCATTTTTTTCTCTTTCCTTTTATCACCAAATGTTTTAAAAATACAGGCTGTCTACTCACTATCTTCACATACTCCTTTTCTAGTTTCTTCTCCATCTCTTAGTCTTGCTTCTTCCCCTTGTGTTGTACTCAAACTGATCTGCAGAGGTCCTCAGTGGTCACCAAAGCACCAAATCCAAGAGCACAGTCTTGGTGACCTTCTGTTCGGTCTCCAGCCACCTGAAGAATGAGCCCGACCTTTCTCGGAGGCCGACCGCCACTGTCTGCCTGAAGCTCTGGGCTTCCGGTCCTCTTTTTCTACTTCCCTCACCACTCCTCATCACTTTGGCTTCACTGACTTCACTTTTCTGTGTCTGATCCTTAAATGCAGGCATTTCTCAGGCATCTGCCTTCAGCCCTCTTCCCTTCTACTCTGCAAACTCCCACAGGAGTATTTCTCCCATTCCATGGCTTTCATCATTCTGTCTAGGTGGATGACCAAAATACACCTTTAGTGTCAACCTCTCTTCCGAGTTCATCCTTCCAACCACATACCAGGTACGCCCACCATGATGCTCAGCCGCACCTTGAAAACAAGATTAAAATGGAACTTTCATTCCCTCGATTCTGCTCCAAGGGCCTCAGTTCATTTCCCATTACTTGTCATCTGTACTATTATAATCACCTCCTAACTTTTCTCTCCAATACATCTTCTACAGAGCTAGTTTCCTAAAATACAAATCATATTTTAGAACTTTTGTTTCACATAATAGGGTTGGCTAGGTATCTTGATCCTTCACTAAAAAAAAAAAAAAAAAAAAGCATGATAAATTATAAAAATAATTTTCTTTAAACACTGAAACACTGTTAAGTAAGGATTCATAAAGGAAAATTCAAATAAAGGTGGGAACATAGAGTGGTAAGCAGGGCACTTACTGTTGTTTTACCCTGAGGGAATTTTCCAGAAGCTAGAGAATGAGTTTTTGTTTTCACGGCCTCATGACATCAAGAGACTGAAGAAAGAACCTCACCTTAGGATGGCCTAAGGTGAGAAGCCTAATGATCATGGACCCTTCTCCATAAAGTTGAAGCCCCTCACCAAAAGGCCTTTGCTGTGAGGGCAAATCAGAAGTTAAAGCTGCCCAGCCAAGGGTCTCTGACCAGGGCATTATAAAATAGGACGTGACCCTGGTATTCAGAAAATCAGAGGGAGATAAACAGATTGGAGAAGCTAATCCTACAAGAGACCCTTTCTGTATATTTATAACCCAGACTGCCATTACCAGGATGATTGAAAAAACAAACAACAAAGAAACAAACAACCCTCAGGCCTTGCATAGCTTTAAACAGTTCCACACTGGTGATTTCTTTAGATTGGCAGAACAAATTTTCCCTGGAAGAAGTCACCTTCATCACAGGCCTCCAGGGATACTCACAATTTGCCAAGGAATACCAGTGGCTTACAGTAAAATAATAAAGATAAATAAAATTCCGAACAGCGCATGGAAATAAGGTACCATGAGCGAGAATCAGCAAAAATAATAGGAGAAACAGACCTACAAACACTCCTAATATTAGACTTGATATAGGGCATATAAAAATAATATGTATAAGAAATGAGACTTTTTTTTTTATTATTTTCTCACTCCGAAGCCCTTAGTTGTTCCTCATTGCAAATACTTAAAATCCTCAGTCTGTTTATGTTAAACTTATCTGGATGTGCTTCCTCTTACGCGCCTACTCAATTTTCAACACTTAGCTCAAAACCCCACCTTTTCCACAAAGTCTAAGAACTTGTTAGAAGGAATTAGTAAGTTTTCTCTTATATTCTCATGGGCTTATTGCAGTATATAGTACTCATATTACATTACCAACATGGTCTGTTTTTCCCACTGGACCGTAAACTCTTAAAAATCTGAAGATCTCTTAAAAAAATCTGTGTCACAATACCTTGCACAGTACTTTCTACACAATCAGAAATCAACACGTATTTGTTGAATTAAGTTCAATTAACTATCACTCACATTGCTAAACAGTCTCTCACATCTCTCAAATTCTTGCGGCACAAAGCGAAATTTTGGTATTCACAGCTTTTTACTGACCTCCAAATTTCTGTATAAAGCCTTCAGTCTTGTCAATCTCCCCACTGCCCTTGTAAATTCCTGCTCAGTTTTTAACTAACTTTTACTGGCATTGTTTTACCCTCTTGTTAAGCTCCTCCTCTTCCCTCTGCTTACTAAAACTATCTTACTTACGTTATTTCTGGACCGCATCATGCTGAGGTTAGGCACCACGGCGTATGCGCCTTGATTTCCAGTGCCAGCATAGCTCCAGGCCCATGGTTAACACTCACTATGTATTTGTTGAAAGGATGAAACTATGTATGTATATGTGTGTGTCCAGACACACACACAGATCTCATTAGCTCATATAAGCTATAAGCTTCAGGAAAATAACAAATATCTTACTATTTTTTTTTATTCATCAAATCTAACTGCTACTTGATAAAAATTATGCCTATTAAATGATTGATTCTCTTAGTCCAGGGAGACCAGCCACATTAAATTTTTACTTAATAGGAGCAAACAATAACTGAACAGCAGTCCGATTTTGTATTTAAAAATGACAGATGATTGGGTCTCAAGGGCTACAAATTAGCATTTGTTGAATACCTATTATGTTGTGTTGGACACTGGACCATGTACAAGAGAAACAAATACAATAAATGAAATAAAATCCCTGTCTTCAAAGATCTCACATTCCAACAGGGAAACAAAGATAGACTATGACCTAGAATTATAAGATGCTAAATGCTATAACTTAATAGGAGATAGAACAGATAAGGCCAAAGCAATGACCTCTGTAACAGAAGGGGCAAGGGGAGGCCTCCCAGTTCATAAAAAGTCTTTTTTGAGCTACCCCAAAAGGATGAGTCTAAGGGGGTGGAGTGGGGGCAAAAGCATTCCAGCTTCGGGAGAAACTATGTACAGAGGCATGAAGTTGCACAAGAGCTTTGCATGCTTAGAACGCTGGTCAGCCGTTGGAACAGAACCTTACCGCAAAGTCAGGCAAGTTTAAGTCCTGGATTGGTCTGAGGAAAGGAAAGAGTACTTCAGGCTGAACCTGGGAGAAAAGAAATTCCCTAAATATTTTAATTTGTCCTGTTCTCATTTTTGTGTTTCCTCTCGAAGAGCACTGGAGCTCAAGTCCCTCCCGCAACACAAAGTGTTCCTCAAATCTCACATTCCCTAAGAGAAAGGGTACTTACTACACACACTATTAGAGACTCAGCCTACAGACCACGAAAGGCCTGGCGACCCCAACCCTCTGCACGGCAGAGGGAATGCAGCCTCCCACCTCAGACTATTGGCTAATGTTCTCATTTTGGAAACTCTTAAGACAAAATGAGTAACTCCTGGTCTTTTTTCTTCATAGAGAAAATATACACCTACTCATATTTATTCTGAATATGTAACTCTTGCGATGAAAACAACAATTCCTTTTAGGACACGGGCAAAAATTTAATGTTGTGGACCACATCCACAATATTTACCTAATTACAACCGATAGCAAAACTAATTTATATGCATATTTAATTTATATGCATATTTAACAATAGGGCAAATGCCTTGGAAAACAGATATTTGTGACTAACTGCTCCCGCCCAGGATGGCCACCCTGATAAATTAAACTGGGGACATTTGGTTATATGGCTTTGCATCCACATTTGTTATCACCATAAACCAGAAGTATCACATGTGATCAGAGCCATACAAACCTACAATGAGAAGGAACTTTAATTATTATTACTACAGAATTAGTTTAAGCTACCATGTACTAAAAGATAATGGTCTTGAAAATCTGAGGATTGCCCTGAAAAACATCTATTTGTAGACCCTCAGGCTAGAATCTGGATATTACCAGGTAGGTGGTAAACAGACTGGTTTCTAGTTTATATCAACTTGGACAAATAAATGAGAATTATCCCAAGGGCTTCATTCCTGAGTTGTAAAGTGCCACATGTTAGTTTCTGAGTTAATACATTTCCAATCGGCTTTACAAAGAAGGAACGTACCTCCTTTCTTTCATCAGAAAAATAAAATCTGCAAAGGATAAATTTTCTATCTGGTGCTGTTTTGGGCAATACTCTCAGGAGAAATATGTATGTGATTAACATATATTGTTCCCACACCCAGTGAGTAATAATTTAAAAAGCTGAGCCTATTTACAACTGTAAAAGCGATCCACTGTAAATGGAAAAGAAAAAAGACGACAGAACATCACCAACAGAAACATGTCTGAACAGCATTCCCAGAATCCTTCAGCCACAGGAAAAACAACTCTAAACAAGCAGCCCTCAGTCCCACGCAGGGTGTATACTGGCTTCTACCGACAGCACAGGCTGGACACCTTTCTGCACCAGAGTCCTCTCACCACGCCAAGGCCAATGGGGTGCCCCCCACACCGCAGGGCCCTGAAGCTCTCTGTTGAACCCTCACAGTCATGGCTGGGAGATCCAAAAAGAACATTTAAAAAGTTCCTGGAACGATTTTCAATGAGTGTAAAGTTTGTACTTCTGGGTGAGCCAGAAAGTTTCAAAGGGCAGGTAGTTTCTTTTTATAGATCCTTACTGTTAAGTAGTTTTGTTGATTTGTGTTGCTCAAACAATTAACTCTGTTTTGTGAGAGTCTAGAATTTAGACCATGTGATGTTTACTACATAGACAAGTGAAGTAGCAGTTTCTCCATTTTTAGAGAATTCTGAATAGCCAACTCCCCCATTTTTGTAGGCTATCAAATATTCCTAAATGGTGAATGGAGTGAGGGAATAAAGATTTCGTGTTAACTGGAAGCCAAAAAATCCGTCTTTTCTTCTTCATGGGGACTGAGCTGGATTACTTTCCCCAGCTTCTTTTACAATTAGAACTCCTACAAACCAATAAGAAAAACGCAGTACCCGGCGTTTATCTAGACATTACCCATGCTGCTCTTGCCTTCACTTGAGAGAATGCGCATTTTCTCAAATGGACCTGCTCTCAGCTGGTGTTATTCATGTGGGTGGCAGGAGAGTTCACCCAGCCAGGGGTGCCCCTGCAAGCACCACTGGGGGCCAGTAAGAACAAAAGGGCAGGTAGTCTAACCCCTGTTATTACTTTCCTTGGTGTGCAAATTCTTAGTGTATCTGGGATATTTGGGGGCTGCTCTCTTTCCTTTTGTCTTCTAACTAATTCTTATTTTTTTTCTACCTGCACATCTCTTTTTTTTTTTTTTTATAAATCATTTACAGCTTAATCAAAGAGTTATTAAGCACTGCAGAAGTACCCTGTGTGTGCCCTCCCCATCAGACCCTCGGCCCCACAGTAGTCACAATCCTGACCTGTAGAATTGTCTTCATACTTGGTTTTCTTTATAGTTTTTCTGTTTGACATATGCATCTCTGAACAATGTACTTTGCCCCTCCCCACTTTGTAGCTTTAAGGAATATACTGTACTTTTTTTCTTGTTTCTTTTCTTTTTTTGTGTGTCTGTAAGACCTATCCATGTTGTTTTGTTTAACTATAGTTCATTTATTTTAATTGCTAAATAATATTTACCTGAATGATTCCACCGCAGTTTCCTCATGTGTTCTACTGTTGGACTTTTGGGGACATTTCCACTGTTTGGCTATTATGAAAAGGGCTGCCATGTGCATTCTGGTACATGTCCTTGGGTGCACATGTGTAAGCTTTTCTTTGAGGAATATACTTAAAAATGGAATTGCTGGTCATAGGGTTTGTAAAACATTGGGTTTATCGAATGATGCCAAATTCTCTTTCAATGTGGTTTTTACTAATTTATACTCCCACCAGCAGGGTATGAAATATCCTGTTACTTCACATCCTTGCCAGAACTTGGTATTGTCAGATATAATTTTTTGCCAATAGGGTGGGAGTATAATGATATCTCTTTGTTGTTTTAATGCATATTTTTCTTATTACTAATGAAGCTGAACATCTTTTCGTGTTTATTAGCAATGTGAATTCCCACTTTGGTGAAGTGGCTGTTCAAAGATTTCACCTATTTTTTCAAATTGCCTGATTGCCTTTTTCTTACTGATTTATAGGAGTTCTTTATTTTGCAATTTATATATTCTGGTAGTGGTCCAGTGTTGTCTATATGAGTTGAAAATATTTTCCACTCTGTGACTTGTCTTTTTATTCTCTTTATGGTATCTTTTGATGATCGGTAGTTTTTTTTTTTTTTTTAATATATTTGAATTTATCATACTTTTCCTTTAATGTCTTGTTTAATCTGTCTGGAATTAATTTTTATATATGGTACAAGGAAGAAAGTCATTTTAAAAATAGAAGTGTTAGTCATTAAAAGAGGAACTTTCAAAGCAAATATTTTATATTTTCCTCCTTTATTGCAGCTATGAAGCCCGCTGCTGACAAGAGGCAAGTAGATCATGTACCCTTGTTTAGGGACAATACAGTGTCAATCTGTTAATTCCCTTGAGAAGAATATATCTGTGTCATGGGCCCCATATAAGAAATGTCCCCAAGGGTACTCTATATAAGTGCATGAATGCACACCCATGTCGTACTACACTAATGCTTGTAAGTTAATGGACAAGTTTTGGAAAGATGCACAGGAAACAGTTATAGTAGCTACTAAAATGTACTTTTAAAATTTTGTTTCTTGGGAGAAAATAATATAATGTTTAAGATAAATTACCATAATCGCTTAATAGAATCAGATATACCAAACAGTTTAATAGCATCAGATATACCAAAATTTGTTTACACATGTTCTTTCAGGAATCTATCAGTCAAACAGACATGGTGCTTCTCGATTATTTCACATGTGCTTTTTCCATGGACACAAAATATTGGTCACTTAAGAGGTATAAGACTACACTGAATTACAACATGCTCTATCTTCCTTTAAGTGATAGGACTTGAATTCCAAACACTATTCCCAAATTCATTATCGAAATAAAAGATAGGGTAGTGCAAGTGATGAGGAATTGCATGTAAGTTCAAATGAGAAGAAACGGTATGATTTAAAGAATTTGTGTTAGAAATTTTTTGATGCTAAACAAGGATTTCTCTCAGTCTTTAACATTGTTTCCCGAACAATGGACGACAATGATTTATTTTAAGTATTACAGTTGCAGCAAATGTCAGAACACATATTACTTTTTAAAAGTTTAAAACCATGTGCAATTTAGTAGAATAAAAGCTATATATATAGGATGGTCCCATTTAAGAAATATGCATATTCATGCATTTAAAAAATTAACAGTTACTACCTCTATAGAGGTAGGTCACAGGAAATCTATAATTTTCTGGGTTTTTTGGTTTCTGCAAAACTATATATTCTATCTATAGTTAGATATTATGGAAGCATTATGAAAATTTTAACAAATTCCTTAGTTTTAGTCATAAGAAGCTTGTTTCTAATATTCTAAGCAATAAATGAATTTTACTGTATTTTGGCAATTCGAAAAATGACATTGCAAATCTGTTAGCTCTAAAATTTTTCAAAAAAGAAAACTTTGATTTTTAAGCTTTTACTCCTTTAAATATAATAATTTCTTCTAATGGCATTTTCATTCACAGAGTTTGCCAAATAGTAGCCTTACCTTTTAAAAGGGGGCAGCATTTAGATAAGTAAAAGGTTCCTTGTCTAAGAAGAACACATTTAGAAATATGCTGTGGAAAATCTATTAATAGAGAGTATTCTGGAACATACCCCACTGCCTAAGTTATGAATGCCTGAACTTTGAATCTATTATGGTAGTGATTAAATAAGTGACCAGGCACCCTTTTTATACAAATAAGGTGGACTTATTTGTGTACAACTCTGATTTTGACCCCCTTAAAAGTGTCATTGGTTCTGTTTTCATGATGCTGAACTCAAAAGAAATAGCCAAAGTGGGATCAGAAGGGACGTTTCATGTCTAAATCACTTTGCTGCAAAATTCCAATAGAGAATTACTAAATTGTGATTAACAGATAGGGGAAATGTGCTCTGTAATTACGAGAGGTGTGGAGGTCGGGAGAGAAGACAGCTAACTATAGCCATCGGTAAAACAACACAACAGTCTGGGGTTTGGCTTTATGTTCAATTGTTAAGTAGGTCTGATGTTTTTTTTTAATTAACATTTTTTTTTCCTGTGAGCTAAATGAAGAGTAGTTTCACCTCACCGTGGAAACTGGCAATTCTATTTGTACTATTGCCAACTTCTCCCAGGCCTTCTCTTCGAAGTAAAGCTGAGAATATAAATTGGAAATACCGATCCAATTCTCACAAATATAGCTTATTTTCCTTAAGGCACCCACTCTTTTCCAAGGTGAAACTGCCTAAAACTTCCTTGGTTATGAAGTTATCCCAAAGTAAAATAAATTTGAGGTGATCTGATAAACTTCTTTATTAGGAATTAAGCAATTTCCCGGAAAGGGTGATGATGAACAGACAGATAAGTAGCTCTGTTTATCCTGTTAGATAGTCTGGGTGGTCTAAATATACCTAATTTTTAGTTGAGTCACAAAAATATTGCTACATATTATTTGGTAAAGAAGGTTAGAGTCAAAGACGGGATGCATGCAGTATAGACACAGGGATTTCGAAATAAGTACACATTCATTCAGAACTACCTGAAAGTCATTTGATTTTTTTTCTCTTTTTTTTCCTCATCCAATTTTGTCTTCTTCGAGACAAATTATTTTAAGAGCAATAAAAATGTTCAAAATCTTCACAGATTTGAATGGGTCAAAATCATAAGCAAACTGGTATCACTACTATACTAAGTTACATTTTTGTAAAGCAAGTGAAGACAACCCAAACTTATTTTAGTGAGTTTCTTGGGAAGTAAAGATTTTTCCTTGAAGCAATACTCCTTGACTCCGCAGAATGAGTCAGGTATCTATAATTAAGTCCAGGTTAACTGTCTCCACTAGAGCAGGTTCATCCAGAACAAAATGTACTTTACTCCTTGGAGCCCAACTTTACATGACCTCAAATTACAAGACAGGAAAAGTAAAATGTGTTTTCTATAACAAATTTACTATTACTATCAAAATGTTAGTGGGTGTCACCTCACTTCAACTTGGTCAAACTGCATTTTTATGAGAAATTCTGTAATCTCATTCCCGGCATATGAATATTTTGAAATTTCTCAAGTACCAAATTATACTGAATTTAAAAAAAAAAAAAAAGATAAAGGAGATAAGCCATTTGAAAAGTTATACAAGAGATATGCCATTTGAAATCAGTCACCAGCGTTTTTCATCTTGCAGATGGAATAGCTACTCATTCCACAAATATTTACTGAGTCTACAGTGTAGACCCCTGGCCCGATGGAGACCCTATGAGCCTGGTATATCTTGATAACTTGTGAAAAGTGCAAACTATGTATGCAAAAGCAGCAAAATCAGTTAACACTTTCAAAAATGATCACAGGACAAGTCAAACGGCCACACTGAATATTGGACATTAGTCAGCACTAACCATGCTCTCCTTGGCTGAGCCCTGTGAGGAACCCATTAGAAATGTAAAACACATCCTTGTGTTTTTGGGGTACAATACTTATTCTTAAGAAAAAATTAGGGAAAAATAGAAAACACTTCAATATTATCTACAGATTAACTATATTTACTTCAGAGACCTTTGGGGAACAAAGTGCTCTACATTCCTTAGATTTTATCAACCCACAAACTATTTTAGTAATTTCTCACACATTAATTATTGTGGAAGAAAATCTCAGATGCTACCCTACAGCTTGGTGACTTTTGAATTTTTTTGATTGTAAACTATAATATGTTTGTCATCACAACACACATGTATATACACATATGTATGACATTTATTTACATAAAAACAAGAATTTCACAAAACAATACCTGTTTTGAAAAATGCATTCTCGATTTTTCTATTCTCTTTTCTACTCTTTGATTTCGTTTAAAAATTGCCACTTGGGAACATTTAACTTGGTTTCACAACAGTGATTATGAAAACAATGCCAAAGACTACACTGCTCAAACTAGGATAAACCTACGGAATACATGAGATCATGAGAAAGACATATTACTATTGCTAACGGTAATGACAGTTAACATTTGTTGAGCTAATACTATATGCCAAACACTGGGTTCAGTACCTTCATATTTATGACAGGATGCTCATGGTAAATCTTTCAGCTTCATTTTGACTGAGGCCTCACAGGTTCTGAACAATAAAACAGATGCCAAACAGATGGCCCACACCCTGAAGAAAAGCACTAACCCACCAAAGAGACCAAACGACAGTTAGGCAGGGTACCAGAGACTGAAAAACCAGTTCTATGACCTTTAGCCCCCAGCTAATGAAGACTGGGATTGAGGCCACCAAAGACTGCTGTGTGTGTGCTGTGTGTCCAGACTTCTGCTCCACAGAGGGAAGGGTCTGAATTCCCCTTGTAGTCATGGAATTTCAAGCTGCTGTGGGAGATGGACAAGCATGTAGGAGATCCTCCTCGGACCAAGCGGGCCTGGGAGAGCCTGAGTCACTATAAAAGGAACTCTCCTCAAGAAGGCTGGCTGAGTGAAGAAACTTAACTGAGAAGGCAGCCTGGTGGATGGGCCTCAAGAAGCCCAGAGGCTGAGGCCTGGAGAAGAGGGGCCACCTGCACCTCGAGGAGCATCAGCAGCTGGAGAGTAGAGGAGGTGAGGGAACAGAGTCCGAGAGAGGAGGCCAACCCTGTGCCTCGATGGAGTCCCAGCCAGACCAGGGCCTTACTTGGGATGGTGTCAGGGTCGGGTGGGAGAGGGTTTAAGTAGGACTGGACCCGAGTTTGGATGACTGTACTAGACAGGATTTTAATTACAATGCGAATGCTCTACTTTCTGGTGACATAAGTTCTAGCTAAAAGATACTAAAGAGCTATGGGATGTTCTGAGCCAGAGTTCACCGATGGGGGAAGGGCAAGATTAGCCCCATCCTCACTACTCAGAACCTCATCGTGTTCCACGCATTACACCTTTCTTGAACACTTTTAATCTTTCCAACTCCATGACGTAAGTACTTTGTGACCCACTCTTTATGAATGGGGAAAATGATGCTCAGTGAGCGGTCAAGGAATCTCTCGCCACGCTCGTGAGTGGCACAGCCAGCATCCGAACCTAGGCCATTGCACTTAAACACCCCGGGCATACTGTCCTTTGGACACTATGATTGGGGTGGGGTGAGAAGGAGCAAGAAGGGAAAGTTAAATAATTCAGTATATAGTTAAAGCACTGGTCTCCAGTCTATGTATTTATTTTTATTTACTTATAAATTATATACATTTCTGCAGTAATGTGTACTTTTAAAAGTATGCCTCCAAGTATAAATTTTGGAACAAGTTTATACACACACACACACACACACACACGTATATAATGTTTTTTTTTTTTCCTGCTAGATACACACACTCAACATACTTAAACAGATATATTCTGGAGTAGATATATGTTAGGGTATAAGGGCTCTCTTCTGCTTGGGTTACTTCAATAGAACAGTTTGATGACTGGGAGGTTTGAGTTGAAGGACAAAGGAAAGCTCTTGGAGTGAAGGGGACGTAGGTAGTAGACCTTACCGATTCCAAAATTTTGGGTAGGTGAGAGGAAGCACAAAGACCATAAGAGAGATTCAGAAATGGGGTAGAGGCTGTTGACTACAAATTTCTTTCACTTAGCAATATTACTTGGTTACTTCTGTTTTCCTCAACTTACTAAGTATCATGTAAAATTACTCTCATGACTTTTTTTTTAAGCAACCCTGTTTTGAAGAAACTTTTATTCTAAAACGGAAATGTGGTAACTTTGGAGAGTCACGACCTAAACAATGGCCTCTGCTCTGTGATGTGATATGAGGTGATGAGGAAGCTAAGGGAACAAGAAACCCTCCACAGGTATCTTAATTCAATCACATTTGCCTTACTAGACACCAATTATGCAAAGACCCTAATCTCTGCTAGAGTTGCAACGACTTTGCATTCTCTGAAATCATACACAAAATTGCAGCTATGTGTAAATGTGCATTTTCAGGTAAAAGTGTCCAAAGTTTTCATCAAATATTTAAAGAGTTCCTTGACCTCAAAAGGTAAGAATTACTTTATTGGATATTCATTTGAACAGTTCCTCCTTTAAAATAGAACTCATCTTGGGAGGGAGAAGGCAAATTGTTTTTATCCTTAGCCAGGAGCTACCTAGAAATAATAAGATATTTAAATATCCTTTATATTTACATATTTTAAAAATCACATCTCCTCAAGGACAGGTTTTACTTTGTGAGAAAGTAGTGCATTTTACATAACAATTTAAAAACTATACAAGTTAATTTTAAAAACCCTCAAAAGGAAAATGAAAACCACCAGCAATGAAAGAAAGTTTCTAAGGCTCCACATTCTCACCAGCATTTGGTGGTGTAAATATTCTGGATTTTGGGCATTCTAATAGGTATATAGTGGTATTTCACTGTTGTTTAATTTTCCCAAATGATGACCTAAGATGCTGAGCATCTTTCGTATGTGTATCTGCCATCTCTTTATCTTTTTTGGTGAGGAAGTCACGACTGATTTCCTGTGTTTCTGACAGTTTGACATCTGGGGCCTTGCCGACCCTGGACAGACTGCCCTCCCAGGGCTAGCCAATTCCTAAGATAGTAAATGACTTGTCTTTGAGCACGCCTTCCACATGAAAACAAATCAGTGCAGAAACCACATCCCCGCAACCTCTATGGGGCTCTCACACTCAAGGCCAATTTTTTCCTGTTCTAACCACCCCGAGGCCAGAGAGGAGAAAACTGGAACAGCCCCTACACCCTAAAACCTGCTGGAGTTACTCAGACTAGCCAATGCTAAGCCTGCTGACTTTGCCTTGCCTATTGCTTCTCAAGGAAACCACAATAAAGACCCTTTATTGTGTGGGGAGGTGCCCCTGTGGCCCTGAATTGTGATTTACTCTTTGGGTTGTTACTGAAATGAAAGGTAGGAATTAGGTCATTTTACCTTCTAGCTATGGGAGTGAGCAATAGTTGCTGTTCAAAGTCACTGAAGTTTTTAGAATGGTTTGCTACACAGTAAAGCCCAATGAAAGCCAGCTACTTAGCAAACATGCCAGGTTATTATAGTTTAACAGTTTAACATTACTGAATATGTTTTTTAAATAAAGTTATGCAGACTTTGTTGTTCTTGCAAATCTCAAATTTCATTTACAATCATTTCAAATTAATATTTAACCAAATGAATATGCATACATATTTGGTCCTTGGATGCTTGCTGTTTGGAGCAAGTACTAAGAAATACTGAAATTCTCAAAAGCTTCTGCTTAGAAAGCTTGGAGCAATAAAAAAGAGTTAACTATCAACAAACATCTAAATTCTTAATAAATGCGGAGTAAAATTGCGGAAATGCCTCCTTATACACAAGCACTCTTGTCAATTAAGTTTAGAACAGCTGTGTCCAAGAGAACTTTCTGTGAAGTAAATATTCTACATCTGCACCATCTAATATGGTAACAATTAGCCACGTGAGCCTATTCAGTACTTGAAATGTGACTAGAGTAACTGAGGCATTGAACTTCTACTTTAATTTAAATAGTCACATGTGGTTACTGGCTCCTGTACTAAACAGCATAAGTTTAGACAGTTTCACCAATTTAGTAGCATTACCTTTCCCCTCTATTTAAGGTACCTTCTATAGTACTTCTGGAGAAACTGCAACTATTATAAATCAAGACTGCAGATAGCCTCCCTTGATCCCTTGTACTCAAGAGGAACACATAAAAGATGATCCAAAACATAAAACTTGATCAATGAAATATATTCTAGCCACTTAATATCAGGATCCCTACCATGCAGTATAATATCTAGCTCATAGTAGGTTCTTAATAAATATTTGTGGAAAATGAATAAATAAGCTCATGAATGAATTGGCAGACATTTTGTTCTCTGACTGGGAAGGAGAAAACTACAAGGCAAAGGGTAAACATTTCTTTGAAATTTAGAGCCATTTTCTCTCATCTTTTAAAAAATGAGTTTAATAGGATACATGTACTAGAGATTTGGATGGATGGGTGAAAATGAAGTTAGCCAGACAGACTGAGAGATAATTTGACATATGGACCTTAGTAACAGACTTTCGAATGTTAACCTCTTGCTAGGATGCCTCCATCTTGCTTTGCGACCCTATTAAATGTTTGCTTCATGTTCGCTTAACTCCCTTTACTTTTTCCTGCTTTGGGAGAAGGTAGCAGATTTTATGTAACAATTTAAAAAGTATACAATTTTTAAAATCCTCAAAGGAAAATAAAAATTACCTGCAATATCACTACCCAGAGGTAACTGGGTATAATTTTGTTGTCTATCCATCCAGTCTCTTTTCTGTGATTATACATACATGTGCATATCATATTCTAAAATATTCTAAAACTAAAATTAGATGGTACTAAATAATATACTTAACCTGTTTTTCAAATATTCCAATATTGGTGAACATATTTCAGGGCTAAACAGAATGCTTCTACCATCCTATTTTAACCACTTTAATTGGCTCTACACATTCATGTGAATCACAAGGCTCTCTCACACTCCATGTGGCTTCAACAACTATGTCAATTCGAACTGGTTTTAAAACAATATAAATCTCTACAATTTATTAGAATTTACTCTCTCCCCCTGGATCTCGCAGTTATGTCACCCTCTTCCTTTGAGACAAAATGATTTTAGATTTGAGACTGAAATTGTTAATGGCGCCGTCTCCTCCCCATCAGTAGGAGGGCCGGTATGCAAGACCTGGACCCTCAGCTGTCGGACCTCCAGACCTTGAGGTGAGACTGGGAATGAGGAGGGAAACAGTTTCATTCCTGAAGCAAGTGTGAGAAATTTAGAAAACGCTTGCACAAGTCCAAAGAGTTACTGCTTCCCAGAGTTTGGAGAACTGGTGGATCAAAGAGTAAATGTTCAAATTCTTTACTTTAGTTCAGGGTGCATTGTTTTGGTCTAATTCTGACAGTCTTTGAGTTCATTAACATGAAAAATAAATTTCCACTGGATTTATTCAGTACATAATCCAAACATATTTGCAAAGAAGATAAGGGTCCAACGATGCACAGTTTGTTCTAGCCAAGTCATCAACTTGGAACCAGAGGCGAGCAAAGGGTTGTGATTCACTTTCATCTTTTGGACGGATGAACAGCAAAGTTCCTTATACTGCACATTTACACACATAGCTAGCATTTGAAAGCATACAGTACCCTCCCTTGTTAAAACGGAATCCCACTGGCTAGCTAATTGATTCACAAGTCTGCTAACTAATTCCATACTAAAAGCTTAAATGAAAAGTTAATGAAACACAGCCAGGGCCCCATTATGTTTTGCTTGTAACAACCTTTCTCTTTAAAAAAATGGAAGAGGGAGAAAAGCATTTGGGGCTTCATGAAAAGAAAAACGTCTGGGCCATCATCCTGGGCTGAAACGCACCCACAGCCAGAAGCATTCCTCAGACTGACCTCTCTGCCAAGTCCCACGGAAGCCACTTCCCTGAGGCGGGAAAGAAATCCCACAGGTATCCTGTGACCAGACTGACCAAAGCTCCAAAGGCAGCATTGTTTGCAGTTCTGCAGGGTCTGCTCAAAATGGGAAAAAATCTGTTCACAGACTACTGTGCACTTTACAATTTCACACTCCTTCCTGCTATGGACTCATATCTGACTTGCCCTTTACAGGGGAGAGGCAGGGAATCCCTGTGCCCTCTCCCGCTGCCTTCCCTCCTCCAAATTTGGGTTAACAGCAGTAGCTTATATCTTCCAAACAAATGAAAGTAGGCTTAAAGTTCAAGGGTCAATGCCCTGATCCCTGCTGACCCAGTTCCCTATCTCAGCACTTTGGGGGTTGCCTCTATGCTGATGGTTCCCAAGTCTCCATCTTCAGCCCCAACTCAAGCAGCTCTCTGACTTCAGGCTATCACCACTTTTGCCTTTTCACCAGTACTTCTGACGTGTGCAACATCATTCCTCATTTTGTCCAGTGAAATAACTCTGAAATAACTCCCGCTTGGCTTTCTAACGCTTTCTAACAGCACTGGATGCCGGAACCTGTGAGCTACCTTTTGCATTCATTCCTCACTTACTCGTCACTGATTTAGGATCATGGGACAATCACAGATGTCATGTGGAGAGGGGTTTGGCCATTGTTCTGAAAGTAGTGGACACTGCAGATTCCTGACTATGTAAGTACATGATCAAGTGTTTTGGAAAATCATTGTCCTCAATCCTACACCATCTTATCATGTCTTAACTATCACTACTTCTACCTCTAGCATTTATTTATTTGACAAATACTTATAAAATATTTACTACGAGCCAGGAACTGTTCCAGGTATTTTACAAATATTAACTTTTAACATTTTCATGACGGTCCCATAAAGAACCACAATTATTATTCTCATCTCACGGATGAAGGATAAGAGGCATTGACTGCATGGTCTTGTTGTCTAGCCCTGGCTAGCCTGGTGACCTGGCTTTACTTTAAATATTATTTTTCTCCTGAACTTATAGTTTTTGTTCACATGCCTCCTGGTCTTATCATCTCTCACCCAAAATGCTCTTCTCTCTCTCCTCACTTTACAAATGTGTGTGGCTTCCAGACGCATCGGAGCTACACCTCTCCAGGAAGACCCCGCTGTTCCAGTTCATACCAGTCCTTTCCTTCTTCGAAAGTCTCCTCCACTTACTCTCTATACGGTGTCTGCGCTACCGTTTTGCAAAATTACTTAATCATTTTATATTTCCCAACTATACTAGAAGCTCCTGGAGGTGAGAGGTCACCAAGATATTCTTTTACCTTCCTCTAGTACTGAGTAGAACTATAACTGGTACTCAGTAATTATTAAGTAAATGAAAATGATAAATATTGTCATTATCTAAGAAAATAAAAATTACCTTAAGGTGTCTTCTGCTTTTTGTAGCTACATTAGTCTCTGTTCAGCGAGAACAGCATATTACATATATTTGTGGGTAAAAATGCTCTCTTCTTGTTTTCATTAGGTCGGGGATCGACAAACTATGGCCCATAGTCCAAATCTGTACCACTGCCAGTTTTCGTAGGCAAAGTTTTACTGGCACAAAGTCACGCCCATTTACTTCTGTATTGTCTATTCCGGCACCACAAGGACAGAGTTTACTTGCCACAGAGACCACGTGGCCTGCAAAACCCCGAATATTCACCATTTGGCCTTTTATAAAAATAGGTTTGCTGAGCCTTGATTCTGACAAAAACTAGACGAAGCATCTGAATAGGAAACATTTCTGCATATTGTTTTTATTTTTACTTTGAATTTACTTTCCCCTACTACTTTTCTTGACATTATCTGTATACTTTTCTAGTTAAGCATCTACCTATGGTTGATCAAAATCAGAGTACTCATCACAACACAGTTACAAGTACACTCAAAAAGAGTGGCCACGGTAGTATGAATTGAAAAGTTTCTTTGCTTCTTATAAAGTTTCTTCTGAACGTGTGTTCCACCGTAATCTACATCTGTAAATGTTTCACAAAGTTGTACGAAAACATTAAGTCTCAGTGATGGTTAGCAGTCTGAAAGACGAGTTTGCTTGTTGTTACCTAGACTTCCCATACCCATGGAGGCAAGAAGAGACACGGGTGATAAAATTAGATAATCCCCAAGCATTTATTCCTGGTTTTGGAAGGCAGGTAGAGACAGCATCTAGCTCTAATGGATGCTGGGGTGGTTTTTTGTTTTCAATCAAAGCAATGTCAGGGAGAGCGGGCCGTCTCATTACTCATACACAATAATGCAAAGCACTCAGTTGATGAATTAAAATCACATATTTTTGACATAGTGATGAAATGACTCTAAGCTTTTACTCAAACTTTTTTTGGTCTGGCCTTGTTCTTGGCTTCTGGGAGTCACAGTTGTAGGACTGAATTATCTGTCTTGCCCCTCGTTTCTGACTCCCTCTCCTAGGACCCTGCTTAGTAACCTGTCCTCCCACGATAGTGTGAGCCCCACAGTCCTCAGAGTTCTGACTCTGACAGCAGCCCAGCGTCTGGGTGTCGGCTGCCTGCTGACAGGTTTCCTCAATGTTGACAGCTGGGTCAGCTCCCTCAGAGCTCCCAACGGCATTTGCTCCCAGACTTCCTGTCATCGTGTCAGCGCCGTGTGCTGTGCTGGGCCTCCTGGCCGCTGCCTTGGGCCCTGCGCCACGTCATGGTGACCCTGACCACTGCACCGGCCATGCTACGCACGTGCGACGGTGTCTGCCCAGTGTGGTGTGCTCTTCATCTGGCCACTTTTCACCTGCCCCGCCCACTGCACTTACCTGGGCTCTGCCCAGTGTTGACTGGAGACTGGACAAATGCAGGGGAGGAAGACAGTTCCACTCACTCACGAAGTCTGCTCAAGTATCATACTGTTCCACAATCACAAACCTAGTGCACTTATAGCCAGAGTCCAGTGATTTTCGTAATTTTCATTTCACACTAAGTTATTAAAAGCTCTGAGGACAAGATGCCTTACTGCTCAGAAATCACATTCGACATCTCTGTCATCAAGAAAGATGAAACAAGTCAACAAGTATCTGTGGCTCTTTTTTCTGATTAAGTATCAGTATGTTGGCATTTTTAAAATGTTCAATTTAATGTTTTCAAATGGATACTTTTGTCTATGGCTCTTTTTAAAATAGTATATACACATATACGTGTATGCACACATGCAAGTGTATGCGAACACCTTATATGTATATATAATCTTTAGCATGAGCCTGTGGACTATTCTCATAGCTAACCACTGGGTTTCTACATGGCCAATAGATTTATAATAACTGGCTACAAAAGGAAAAAGGATGAAGGAGGGTGAAAGAGAATACTGGATAATTATGTATGAAGGGGGAAATACTAGAGCTGAGAAACAGCATTGTTATGAATAATATAAATCTTAAGAAACAGCAAACTATCTAGTCTCTAATATTCCATAAAGGTAAATGAGGACTAGGAAAGTTGGACTGAAATCTTCAGGGAGCAAGACTGCATCAGTCAGGGACTGCAGCTTATCGTCAGTGACAGCTTGGAGTTCCAGGGGAGACAGGGTTAGTATGAGAAGGTTCTGCTCTGTGCAAAAGGAGGTAAAAGGATATTTTGACAGAGAGACTATTAAAAGCATATCAAGAATTTACAGTACATTAGAAATGAAGAAAAATGATAGCAAAATGTATACCAAAATAAAGAATTACAGAAGAAATCTGAAGATAAAGTGATAAAGATATTAAAGGAGGAAATGAATCTACTTAGAATCAGGTCATTACATTTAGGATATTCTGGGGAACTATTTGGAGTCAAGTACTTAAGAATGTTGCAGCAGCTTTTACACAGTGGAGGCTCTGTCAAGTGAGTAGGAAACAGACAAATATGACAGAGTAGCAACAGTTTTACTCTGTGGTGCATTCAAAGCCAAATAAATAACAGATTTTAAAAAATTAAAAACATTCTAATAGTATGTGTTTATGTGTATCCCAGAATCCAGTTAGATCAAAGTATATATATCAGGTATGCGAATTGAGTTTATACTTCTAACTTTAAAGCTGGACAATATTTCACTATCGATACAAAAGAATGTTTCTTCCCAACATTCTTTACATTAGAAGGTCTGAAATTAACAGCTCCAAGGAAAGAGAAAAGGGAGAGATTTCAAATTTGTAGTGCAGGATACGAAAAAAAAGAAAAACAAATAGCTATAGGACTCTTTAATTTCTATAGAGTAAGAAAAGCGAAGACACTCTTTAAGCTCAAAAGGTAACTGGGCATAAGGGCTATGCTGCAATAAATACGTGGAGCTACCAAAACGGAATCATTAACCAGCAGGTAATTTAGGAAGAGAAGACATATTCTGATGCCTGGCACTTAACTCTCTCAGATTAATGTGATCCCCATTTTTCATGCTGAATCATATCACAATCTCATAAGCACTGATAATCTCAATGATTAAAAATTCAGTATCAGCATATTCTCAGGAAGTGTTAAGAGCCAGTTGGCTTGGGTTGAAACGCCGGCTTCATCCTTTCTAGTTGGGTGGCTTAGACAAATTGTTTGATCTCTCTGGATTCAGTTTTCTTACCCAGAAGATAAAGATAGTCATGGCATCTTCCTTATAGTGAGAAAAACGAGTGTGGAACAAATGAGCTTGTATATTTGAGGTATTTAGAACAGTGTCTGATACATAATCAGTATGATGTAAAGCTTTATTATGTAAATATTTGAGTTTCTACTGCCCTAAAAGGATTCAGCAGCTATCTCATAGTTATGAGCCACCCGAGCCAAGATACAAGTTTAAGCCTCTACGCTGATTTTCTAAATTTATATTCTAGGCCCCATAAATGGACCAAATATATTGAATACAGTGATTATATAAGGGATTTCATCTATCTGTCTCAAACCATAAGCATATGAACAATTTGGATCACTTCCTTAGAGATTAGGATGTTCTCTCAGATGACGTATGTCTGTGAGAAAGTGCCTAGCCTCCCACTGTCTTCCAGTACCAAGATTCTGCGAGTTAGAAACAAAAAGATCCTACTAGTCATTCTAAAAAGCAGAGATTGGAGCATTTGAAGACTCCTCTACAGAAAACGCACGCGCGCGCACACACACACACACACACACACACACACACACACACACACACGGGAAAGATCAGAGGAAGGAAGAGTTCTCCTGACTTTGGCTTTCATACCTATTTCCCTTTCCTTGCTGATCTCTCACTGTGCCCTCCTCCAAATGAAGTTCATCCATGAGGGAGAAGAGTGGACACAAAGGGACAGTCTGAGGCGGTTGTGAGTCTGGCACCCCTCCGCTGGGTTCTGTTTATGATAATCTGAGATTATTATAAACTATTGGCAGAGGTATTTTCTTCTCCCCAAGCCAGCTGGCCCTCTGAATTATAGTGGAGGAGTGGTGCTTAAAAGAGCAGGTGAGGCCCGTAGAAGTGAATGCAAATTAGACAAGGTTGAATAAACAATGTGGTGTGAGTCTCAGGCAGTGCAGAGCGCCACTGTATGTATTCGGCGGTCCTCAAACTTTTTGGCACCAAGGACCGGTGCTCCTATCAGAATCTAATGCCTGATGATCTGAGGTGGAGCTGAGGCGGTGCTGCCAGCCAGCACTAGGGAGCGGCTGCAAATATAGATGAAGCTTCACTGGCTTGCCTGACACTCACCTCCTCCTGTGTGACCTGGCTCCTAACAGGCCACGGATCATACAGGTCCACAGCCCAGGGGTTGGGGACCCCTGTATTAACCTGAGGCCTAAACATGTGTTATGAGGTACCATTCTACAAGGAAAAAATTACTGCTAAACTTAGGTAGGTGGGAGTATTTTCTGACTATATCGAGAGGAGAAAAAAGCAAGTATGTTCTTGGATTGATATCCTCACCTGTCTAGTCTTAATTTTCTTATCTGTGAACTGAACTGGTTAGGGTGGCCTTGGGTCTCCACAGTCCCCTATGACCACTCATATTCTCTCAGTCTCTGTATACAACCCACTGGAACCCATTGGGCTTTTCTCCTTGTTTTTTTTGGCCTTCCAAGGTCTACTGTCGTACAGGTGTCTTGTCAGCATCTACCTCTTCCTACTTAAATCTATAAGCCTTGAGTCCAGTCTCTTACAGTCAGATTCTGAGTGATGTTGAAATACACAGGTCTTTGTTGATATGCTAATGAAAAAGGCCAGAGGTTATCCCTCAAGTCCAAGGCGGGATTTCTGTATTTTTCCTGAACCCCGAGTCCCTCTATCCCATTTATCTTGGGACAACGACTCTATTTCAGTTCAAAGTGGCAGGAAGGCTTGTCAGAGCTGGTATACGGGAGCAATAGATGGCATAAAGCAGTATTTACAGTGCTGCCCCAATGCATTGTGGCAGTACTTCTCCTTCACATCCATCTTCTCCAGGCCACGCCGAGACTGAGTAGATCTCGTCTTATATTAACTCTACTAAAAAGCCCCTTTTGTCTCCTTTCGCTCCCACTATTTCCTGGTAAGCCTCAATGAGGCCCTGTCTCTATGTGAGACTGTAGAGACTGTGTGTGTGTACCTCCTTGATTTTAATGATCCTTGGCCACAGTTATATAAATATTTATAATAGAGGAAAAAGTTGTTACTTATGGTCATTAAGTAACTGAGGATGGTTTAGTTGAAGTTTAGTGCAAGGAGAGTAATCTAAATTGCCAGACTCAGAGCCCAAATTAGCAGTATAACTGGGATTTTTAAAATATAAAGAAACTAAGCAACATTTTAGCAAATCAAATCCAACAAAGGTGTGTGTGTGTGAATGTGTGTGTGTGTGTGTGTGTGTGAGAGAGAGAGAGAGAGAGAGAGAGAATGAATGAGAATATGAGAATAAAGGATAATACATCATGATGAAGTGGGTGGTTCAACATTTGAAGATCAATGCAATTCACCATTTTTTAGAAAATGACTCAATCATCTCAACAAAGTCTGAAAAAACATTTGATAAAATCCAACATCCTGATAAAAATTCTCAGTAAACTAGAAATAGGATGAAACTTCCTCAACCTGATAAACCACAGCTAATATCATACTTAACAGTGAAAGACCGAGTGCTTTCTCTTTACTAGTACAGACAAGGCAAGGACATCTGCTCTCATCATTCCTATTTAACATTTTATTGAAGGCTCTCCACTGCTATATGGCAATAAAAAGGTACAACAGGAATCTAGTTTGGAAAGGAGTGAAATTGTGTTTATTTGCAAACAACACTATAGTCTATGTAGAAAATCTGATGGAATCTACCAAAAGAAAAAAAAAAGTTAGTAGAATTAGCAAGTTTGGTAAGTTTGCAGACTATAGGACCAATATACAAAAAATCAATTGTATGTCTATACACCAAGAATGAACAATCAGAAATTGAAATTTAAAACCTCATTTACAATAGCATAAAAATGTTAACCAATTTAGAAGAAACCTAATAAAAGATGTATAAGGCCTATACACTGAAAACTACAAAGCTCAGAGATATTAAAGACCTAGTAAATGGAGAGATACTTTGCTCATGAATCAGAAGACTCAATGTTGTAAAGACGTTGACTGCCCTCAAATTGTTCTATAGATTCATCAGAATCTCAATTCAAATCTTATATTTTATAGAAATTGACAAGCAGATTCTAAAACGCATATGAAAATGCAAAGGCCCTAAAAGAGTCGAAACAATTGTGAAATAGAAGAAAAGTGAAAGGCTAATATAAACTGATTTCAGATGTATTATAAATCTATAAGAGTCAAAACAGTGTAGTTTTGGCAAAAAGACAAATAGACTAATGGAACAGAATAGGGTCCAAAAATAGACCTACACATCTATGGACAACTAATTTTTGTCAAAGTTACAAAGGCAAATTAGTGTAGAAAGAATAATCTTTTCAGCAAATGATGCTGGAACACCCAGATATCTATATGCAAAAAATAAAGAAACCTTCGATCTATACCTCATCATACACAAAATTTAACTAAAAATAGATCATTGGTCTAAACCCAAAACATAAAACTATAATATTATTTATGTCTGAAAGAAAACATAGGAGAAAATCTTTATGAGCTTAAATTAGGGAATAATTTCTTAGCTATAATATCAAAAGCATGATCCATAAAAGAAGTTGATAAATTTGACTTCATCAAAATTAAAAACTTCGGCTGTCACTGTTGAGAGAATTAAAAACCATCCACAGGAAAGGATGAAATATTTGCAAAGCACATACCTGATAAAGGACTTGTATTTAGAATATGTAAATAAGAAACTCAGCAATAACAACATGAAATTCAATTAAAAATTAGCAAAAGATGTGAACAGATAGATATTTCACTAAGAAAGACATACAGATGGCAAATAAGCACATGAAAAGATGCCCTAATCATCAGCTATCAGGGAAATACAAATTAAAACCATAACAAAATACCAGTACATAACTATTAAAATGGTTAAAATTATATTAAAAAAATACCAGATACTGGCTAAGATGTGGAAGAACTTTCAGAACTCTCGCACACCATTGGTGGGAAAGTAAAATGATATACCAATGTAGAAAACAATTTGGCAGTTTTTTAAAATATTAAATATTCACCTAGCATATAACTTAGCTGTTCCACTCCTAGGTTTTTATTCAAAGAAAAAAAGTGTAAGTCTGTCCAAATACTTGCACACAAGCAGCTTTGTTAATAATACAAAAGCTGGAAACGATTTATATATCTATCAACTGAATGCATAAACAAATTGTGATATATATATCACATGTATAGATATATATATGTGTATGTGTACATGTACATATACATATATATATGAAATGGAATCCTGTTCACCAATAAAGAGAAATAAACTACATGAAATGAACATGAATTTTAAAAATTCATTTTAAAATAATTATGTTGAGTAAAAGAAGGCAGACACAGAAAGAGTACAAACTGTATGTTTCTATTTATATAAATCTCTAGAAAATGCAAATTAATGTATGACAGAAAGCAGATCAGTGGTTACCTGTTAGAAGCAGGTGGCTAGAAGAAGGAATTGCCAAGGGGTAGGAAAACACTTTTTTGAGAATGATGGACGTGTGTTCTAACTTGGTTATGGAGATAATTCCAAGGATATGTACATGTGTCAAAATGTACTAAAATTTTACCCATTAAATATGTGCTATTTACTGTATGTCAATTAAACCTAAACATGTTAAATATTATCCAAAATAAAAAATATATATATTCTTTCAATCGGGGTGTGAATACTATAAGTTATAATAATGCAATAACTTTTCGGGATGGCAGGGAATTGGGGCAATCTCATGGAAGGAGCTTCCTGGTTCACTGGCAAAGTTCTACGTCTAGACATGGGTGTTGATAATGGGGTGCTTGCTTTATATTCCTTCATTATATATGAATTCATTAGATATACAAATTATATAATGAACTATACGTTTAGAATTCTTAAGTCATATTGGTTTTGTGTAGTTTTCTATATCTGTGTTTTATTTTCCAAAAAAAGTATATCTTTTTTAATCCTAAAAAAAAAAAATTAAGAAAAAAAGTGGCTTGAGAGGAAGAGACACATAAAATGTGACTCGGCTTGTGATAGGCACATTTCCAACTCTTATTCTCAGGGCTTTACAATACTGAGGAAAAGGAAATTGAAATGATATGTGGTTAAATTGAAAATGAAGTTAAATAGACTTGCTAAACAGCTGGAGCATTTAATGAACATTTCCTATGTTAGAGGGGAAGCTAACTAAATGCTATCTGAAGTTGGGCGTGTACCTGTGACCTTTCAGACTTGAGTGGGAGTCAGGCAGCGGGGTGGGTGGGGAGGTTGGGTGGGGCTCAGCAGATGCCATTGAAACTAAGGAACAAACATTAATAAGAAAGAAAGGAAAGGGGCAAAAGATCAGTAGGTCTTGGCTTACCCTAGATGAAACGTACCATGGGGCAGTCTAAGATGATGGTTTCCAGCACTGGTTCTAAAGTCAGATTATTTGAGTTCGTGTTTTATTCTACGGACACTTAGACAAGGACTCGTCTGCTGTCTGCCTCACTTTCCTCATTTGTTTGTGCCACAGGAACTGACAACAGTGTGAAATGTTTTAACAGTTAAATAAGATAATGCCTGATACGCAATAAGCATGCTACCTATTATTACAACTAAATTTTTAAACTTAAAAGTTAAAATCTTGGTAATTTAAATAAAGGAACATGTTTTAAAAAGACCTTATTGTATCCCAGCCTATTTCTAGGGCTTGCTATTATAAATATCTGCTAGAAGCTCCTGCCAGGAAATCCATTTAGAATACGTTTTTATTTGGGGCTTCTTCAGACACTAGGACTTTGACTGATAGTGGGGAGGCTGAGGTTTTCAAATCACATATGGCTTTATAGACAGTTACTTCACTTCAAGGCAACAACTGATGGTACTTGGACTCTAAGCAATACTAATTTCATTTGTTACTATTATTTTTAAATGATCCTCTTATACTCAAAATTCTTAGGAGAATGTCATAGAAAGAAAGAGAAGCCAGCATGGTGCCCTCAGAGATGGTATGCTTCATTTTGAAACAATGACTGTTAAGGACTAATGTAAGCCCATTAAACATCCAGCCAGTGACAAAATCCATACACAAGAGTGCACACTCCAAATGAAAAAGGCTTACCCACCTTCTATCCCTCCCTCCTTCCCTTTTTTCCTTCCTCTCTCCTCCTCTCTTTTTTACTTCTTTTTGGTATGGCACTTACTGATATTTTATTAATCCTTTTATTAATTCATGCAATATATTTATTGAGACCTTCTAGTGCTAAGGCCTGGAAACACAGAGATGAAGGGATGCATGTCTCCTGCTTTTAAGAAGCCTGCCTCCACCAGGACATAAACAGGCTACAGAGAATCCAGTTTGCACGACGAACATGTGTCATTAACTGGTATAGGAACTCTCTATTTGTAGGATTTCAATTTAAAAGCTTCCATAAACAAGACCAAATCTCTGGTCCAGAACTCTGTGTTCCTGAGTGGGCAAGGTCATTTCAGTCTTGGGCATCAATCTACTGCTGTTTGTGCTTTTTGGAGGATATTAAGCAATTATTGGCCCCATGTTGCAAGGTGAAAAACTTTTTAAAAAGCGCATATAAGAGGTGTGTAACTAAAATAAAAACATGAGCCCAGTTAATATAAAAACTGGAATAGGGAGGAAACGTCAAGTGCAATCCATGTGGAATTCCTCTGGCGCTAACCGGACAGTCCCGCATGGTGTTTCTAGAAGCCCAGATTCTGAGCCCGACAGCCTGTGTTCAAATCCTAGCTCAGCCACTTGCTCACTCTGTAACCTTAAGTAAGTGGATACTGCTCAGTGTCTGCTTCTTCATCTGTAAAGCGAGAATAAAAATAGGGGTAACTCACAGGGCTTTTGGACGGTTGAATGCTTACCACATATTAAGTACTAGAAGTAATATTATTCAGAAGAAGAGGTTCTATATGCCAACCAACCACAAACTGACAGACTATACCTGTGCTGATATTTCTGCTATCAGCAAAATGATTTGATTATTAATGGGAAATATGTTTCTATTTACAAAAATACACACTGCTCCCTCTCTCCCCAATATATCCTAAATACCGCTTCTGGGGATCTCGAGTGATTGGCACGTTGAGAGGCAATGGCAAGCTGCTGCCACCGCCTTCCCAGCTTCCAGGGGACACAAAGTGGATGCTGGGGACTAGCTGACAAACGAAACTTCAGAGCATCTAAAGACACCCTTCTTTAAGGGCAGAGGTCACCAAGCTACAACCAAAGGGAGCTGGCAGAGGGAAGGAGGGTGGTCCTGACGGAACCAGATGGTAAAGAAACCCAGCTGGGTGTGTTTGGGGGTGACGGATGAGAACAAGTGTAGACAGGGCCTCATATGTGGGTGTGCACCCAGAGTGAAAAACAATCCCACAGGAAAGATCTGAATTGCACTATATTGATTAACTGTTTACAGAAGCGCCAGTGATGGGCCCGGTGGTCCGAGGAGAATGGAGCGGTATTTGTGGTGTGTGAAGGTAGAGGTGCACATCTTCTATTTCTCCTGGGAAGAGGCAGCATTGAGCAACTACGGGGTAAAGTGGACCACACAGCGGGCAAGGCCTGTTGCCTCTTCCAAGCTCAGCAAATATAAGTTTTTAAAATTTAGGCAAAGAGACTATACGCGTATTGTGTTAACTTGACCTATAAAAAAATGTCAGAATATGCGATGCTTTGAATATTAGGCTTGAATACCTCTGCAGTAAATGGTATTCACTAATTTTTTGTTTCTGCAGTATTTTACATACTTTTGTTTAGGGATTCAGGCAATTGCATGCTGATGGGATATACTTATCACATATTCCAAATGCAATAAAATATGTATTTTTGAGGTAAGAATTCTGAGACCTTTGCAGGACTATCTAGTCATAGTATTGGTTTCAGAGACTAAGTTTTGATTCTTAGAACTTGTTAATTGGTTCCTGATGCTCTGGCTATCTCTGAGTTCATAGGAAAAAATGGAAATTCCACAGAATTTTTGAGTTGTTTGTAGAAAGTCATGGAGCATCACTTGATTTGGGGAATGCTAGAAAGATCTTCTTCAGTGGAAAGAGAAGGCAGAAAAGTATAGAGAAAACTTAGTGCTCTAAGAAAATCAGAGATGCTTCCTTTTCACAGGAAGGTTGAAAGCCAAGCAGAGTGGTCTGCTTTTCCTTGATCACTTCTGAGGACCCAAACTGCACTGCTGTCTCAGGACCTGTCAAATTAGCAGGCCGTGCTGCAGAGCTGCTGGAGTGTGATTCCTGACCATGAATCTTCCACAGCCCAGCACTGCTCTCAGAGATGGGGAGGGCATACAACAAGCATGGCCCCCACTTGAAAGGATACAGACTTCTCTGTTCTAACTGGTAATCATTTGAAAATGGTACGAAATCCTTGAACTAAGCTTCTGGGTAAAGTGAATCTGAATACTATCAGACAGGGCATAATTTTAAACAGCCAGTTCAGAAGTATATGCTGCTGGTGATAGACAACCAGTGTGACTGGTTTGTCAATTTGTCAATTCCTCCTTCTCCTGGTCATCCCTGACCTTCCTCTATGATCCTTCCTTGACCCCCATTTCTGCCTCTCACAGAGATGGTGCCATTTAACTTCAAATAAAACAAGAGTCGATTTTGGATGCCTGCCTGTGCTTCGTATGAATGCTGCTGAAAGCTCTACACATAGGAGGAAATTTCTGCAGGGCCTCATTTGGGAAAGATGAAATATTTTAATAGTAGTGTTTATGTTCTCAGTCTGTAGATAACTAGAAACCAGCGAGATTTTGCATCAGGCTTTGAAATGAAAAATATCACCCACTCAATGGAAACACAAATTTCATCCCTTTTGCCCTCTGGCCCTCTCGACGCTATTAGTGTTCCTCTAAAGTTTCCTGCTCTCCTTGAGATTTGAGTCACCGCGGAGGGAGACCCAATGCAATGTCTGGCCAAGTTTTGCAGGTTTAGCATTTTCAAGAAAAGCAGACTTAAAAGGTTTCCTTTCAGAGTTCCCTAGACTCCTCAGACAGTCTGGAGCAGAAACTGTCCTGGGACCCATGATAGAGTAGACACCAGAACTGCAGCAGGCAGGTCGAGTTCAAAAGGCTAACGCCAGCCCACAGCTGAATTCTGGGTAGCAGCTTTGAGACCAGCCGGCCCCTGCCTCTCACAGACGAAGGGAGGGTCCCCAGGCTCCACACTCAATCTTAACTTTACATATTTTGCTCTTTGAGGGATTTAAGCCTGCAATTCCCAATCCTTTTCCCTCTCCTGAAAGATGGGAGCTTACACAGACAAAGTAAATTTTTCAATGTCAGTGTGAAGACAGTTTTAACGAATGTCTCTGGATTCATGCTCATGGGCAGACATGTGGACATGCACACTCTTCCAAGACTAAGTGTGCTTAAAAATCTGATTTATTTAAGCAAAGAGAACAGCTTATTTTTAATCACTGACTGGTTAAAATAGATGTTCTTCACTGAAAAGTCACCAATACACAAACAAAACACATACCATTCAAATTAGCTGCCTTGGTTGGACTTATTTTTTTTATTAATTTAGTCTGTGTTCTCCAAAAATTGAGTCTATGTTACACTTTCCTAATAAAAACAATCATGAAGATATAAGAGTATTAATGTTTGTAAGAAACTGTCTTGAAATGTAATGTCTTGAGTCTATTAAATAGAATATATCTTTTTTCCTTCTAGTCTTAACCTTGACCTTTATTCCAATATCCAATCTGCCATGTTTTAGAGCAAAGTGTCTCTAATACATGGTAATTAATGTGAATTTTGACAAAGAGAAGCCATCATAGAACTTCCTTAGCTCTTCCTTTTTTGACACAGTTTTTAGTTGCTACAGTTTGGACAAACTAAAGTGGCTATTGATATGCAGCTCCCCGGGTAGGACTCGATTATGATCAGGCATACGCGACTACATTAGTCCTCCATTATTTATGGAGGATACATTCCAAGACCCCCAGTGCATGCCTGAAACTGCAGATAGTACCAAATCCTACATATACTATGTTTTTATCCATACATAAATACCTCTGGTAAAGTTTAACTTATAAATTAGGCATAGTAAGAGATTAACAACAATAACTAAGAACAATTATAATAATATAATGTATTAAAAGTTTTGTGAATATGGTCCCTCTCTGTTCATGTCCTCCACCCACATATTAAATGCCTTTTCTATCTTACTAAGCCCTTATCATGCTCTGTGGCCATAACATCTGCATTCTGAGAAGCAACAGCAAAACTAGAATGAATTTCTTTTTCCTTCTTCACAATTTCAAGGGTAGATTTGTTCTTACCACAGATTTTAGCATATGATTTTTTTTCTTATTAAGTGGAAAACTTTCACCTTTTTGCTTAAAGGAAACTCTTTATGACTTCTCTTTGGCATATCTGAATTGCCAGCATCACCATTCCTGTGCTCTGGGGCTGTTATTCTGTAAAATAATGGTTATGTGAATACAAACACCGTAGTACCCACAGTGGATCTGATAACGGAGATGGCTACTAAGTGACTAACAGGAGGGGAGGCAATACGGCACAGGGACACTGGCCAAAGTGATGATTCACATCTGAGGTGCGATGAAGCCAGACAGTGCGAGATTTCATCGTGCGACTTAGAATGGTATACGATTTAAAAATTATTAATTGTGGAGTTCTGGAATTTTCCATTAATATTTTCAGACTGTAGTTGATCGTGGGTAACTGAAACCCCAGAAAGTAAAACCGCAGATAAGTATAAACTTTCGTGTTGTTAAAAAACTAGGTCAAAGATCAACAGAGATACATTTAAAGGAAGGGTGAGTTCTGATGGAAAAAGGGTGGGAGAGGAAGTCAGGCGAACTTCATGAAGTTTGAGCTGTGTCTTGAGGGATAAATAGGAGTTTTCCAAAAGGACAAGTTTCCAGGAAATTATAGCATGTATGGAAGTCTGGACCATGGTGGGTATGGGTAGCAGCTGGGCAATGGTTGGAAACAAGGCAGGAAAAATGGGCTGCTGCAGGGTGAAAACCAGTCTTGCCATGGGTATGGCGATCTTCAGAAGCAGCGCAATGGGATAAATCAGAGACGAGGAGTGATACACACATCTGCATTGTAAGAAACACCGTAAATGCTTATATTTTCATAAAAAATAATTTATACATATTAATGTAAGAAAATTTAAGAAAATCATCCTCGCGTATTGCAGGCTACGATTTTGAAAGCTGTTTTTTAGTTTTTATATTACTGGGAGTACATATTATTTGTATAATAAAAAGGAAAAATCATTGAATGTGTAGGTACAGAACTGAGGAGCTTTCGCTGAGTATGAACACGGTCTGTGCCAAGGGATGCCTACGGTGACTAAAACACCTATCGTAAATGCAAAGTTTGCTAAAAGAAGCACAGGGTCTAGATTAAGCACAGGCAAGATGGTTGTTATAGACCCAACACTCCCCTGTGTTCATTATTTCCGAGGTATAACATCCACTTCTAAGGACAATTTAAAGAGTTGACATTGAGTTTGTCGGGAAGAGGACTGTCAGAACAAGGAGGGTGTCTGAAAGCCAAGTCATAAAAGGAAGGCTTGTGATATCTTGAGACATGTACCATGAAGAAAGGATGACTTATGGAGGTCAGTGTAGCCATCTTCAAATACTTGATGATCTCTCATGTCAATAAGAGATAAGACTTATTCTCTAAAATTCTCAAAGCCAGAACTGAAACCAAGAGCTGGAAGTTACAGAGAGGGCGGTTTTGGCTAGAGATAGGAAATGCAATTTTAAATCCTAATGTTATGGCTATAAGTGACTGAGACCATATCCAACAGCCTCATAGTTGACAAAAGTGAGTCATTTTGAGGCATGGTGACTTATCCCAAAGACCCTTCAGCTGGTCAGTGGAAAAATGGAGCCCGACCAATTCTCATGTCTCCAAGTCTAACTCTCCCCACAGCCCACTCCATCATGCTGCCTCCCAACCACTGCAGATGCCCAACAACGAAGGCTTGGCTTTCTCAGGAAGTGGGCTCCCAGTCTCTGGATGTGTCCCAACACAGGCTGGATGACCACCTGTCAAGGGTGTTCCCAGGGAATGTCTGTGATGGGCAGGATGTTGGGAAGGATAATCTCTAAGAGTGCTTTCAAGTTTATGCTGCTACAATTTGATTTTTGGAAATAACCTGAAGATTTGGGTTGTGTTAAATAGAGCTATAATATTCAGTACAGAGAAGACAAAGAACTTAGGAATAGTGGCTGGTATATGAAGAAGGCAGAGGAATGTTTTAGTAGTTTCCCAGTTTCTTAACAGGACTCATTATGATGATTATTAGTATTACAGTGGTATATCACTCCCACACCTCACGTTTGGCAGGAGCAGGGGTGTGCTGGGTAGGGAGAAAACTATCTTTTTGCTTTGGTCCCTACCCTGCCAACTAGAAACTATGATATCCCTACAGGAAGGGACTGAGTCCATGTGGGTGTGTCCTGACTGATGGCAGAATGCCACCTGGAAATTGTCACAGAACAGATTATAAAAACACTCAAAGCATTTTCGTTCATTTTGGCCTATGCCAAGAAAAGACTCGCCCTCTTCTCCTCCCCACCCTCACCCATCACACTTAAAAAAAAAATCTACATACCCATTAGTAATTCAGCCATTTATTTGGCTCACAATCATAGGAAAAGGGCTGAATTGCTTACCTCACTAGTTGCATATCCAGATCTTGAATCTACACCTAAAAGAATGTGCACTACAGGATTTCCCTCATTACTAGTGAACTGTAGACGACAAATTAATTAATTAAAAGCTATTTTCTGGCTCTTGGTATGTCTTTTCTTTGGGAAAAAGATTAAGATCTGTGGTACACTGTGATTTGACCTATAAAACCGGAATCCATTTTTGCAATGTAAGCTGACTCCTAACTTAATATCCACAGGTATGTGACTAAATTAATGTAAGATAAAATTGTTAAGTCAATACTGTTGTGATATAATATCTTCACTTTGAGGTCATTTTGTGCCCCTGAGTAACCATTCTTACTTGCATTACCTGGAGCTCTCTTTGGATGAAATTTCTAGTATCCTTGCATTCTTTTTCCCTATTAAATTGTCACCATTCCAAATCTCATGTCTTCAAGGCCATGCTCTAATGCCCCTTAAGATGGATACTAGCCATCTAAATCAACTATTTCCTCTATCTTCATCATCATCATCACTTCCACTTATTAAATATTTTCTATTTGTCAAATATCATGCTGTTTTACATACATTATCTCATTTGATCATCACTCGTTTTTATCCTCATTTTTCAGATGATTAAAAGAACTCACTCACATCAAAGACATTAAGTGCTAGAGATGGGATTCGAACAAGCTTTTTCTGTCTCCCAAGCCTGTAAACCACCACACTATAGCAGAGGACTGAGGGAGCTTGCTCATTGGGAAGAATAGTCTTCTTCCTAATTTATATTGAAATTGTGCATTGGACAGTGTATAAACCCCTGTTCCAAATGAGGAAAAGGTATCAGATGCAAAAGTGAGCCTTGCTATGAAGTAAACTCTGGGCCTGCTCTGACCAAGAGGAGGGCAATAAGAAGACATGATAGAAGGGGGTGTTTCTTGATGCTGGAGGACAGGAGAGACGTGTGAACCCAGAAGACATGTTAAAGGGGAGGGGAATTAGGTTAGAGACGGTATGGCCTGATTTGGGCTACAAGGGATGGTCTGAGAAGCCTAGAAGGAATTTTTTTTTTTTTTTTTTTGCCTGATACCTGGAGGTCAGTTAGAAAAGGCTGGGGGCAAACTTTCCGAGAAGGGTATTTTGATCCAGAAAAAAAAATTATAAAATATCCCTAAAAGCTAAGGTATAGAAGAAGGTTTCTAGCCTAGAGATTATATATGTATATATAAAAATATATTTTATAATAAATATCACTCGTAATATAGAAATAGATTACCTGTAGAAAATGACAGAAATAATTGGTCCTATATTAAATCATATTGTTCTAGGTAAAGTAAGAATTAGTCACTCATTCCTCCATTAATTCATTCACAAATATTTATTGAGCACTATTTATAAAGTGCTATATTTATAAGAAGATATACACTAAATGTATTCTTTAAAAGGAAATTTGCAGTTATCTCTTTTCCCCAATAAAACTGCTATCGCCAACGCCTCTGAGACTATCAAACAATGTCATGAATGTGAGTTTGGGACACAGCTCTGAGGCTCTGTGGCTGGCCTTCAGGGAGAGGGAGAGGCAAAGGCCTGTGGGAGGCCTGATCACCCCTGACCTGACCGAAACTGAGTTGAGCTCATTTCTCTTTGGTTCTGGATTTCTGGACCTGGCACCAATGTAAAACCAAAACCTCGTCCTGGCCATCATGGCGCCACACATCAGCGTTCATCCCAGTCGCTATCCCACACTGGTCCCGACGGTGCGACTCAGAGAACACGGCCTGTCCCAGCTCCTGCAGGTGTGGCACCAGTAGATCTTGCTTCCCTCAAGGGAAACACCTGCAGCTCATCTCCTAGTTTCTTCTAAGTGTGTGATTGGATGGGAAAAAGTCTGTCATCCACTTCCTACGCATCCAAATATTTTGGATACTGTGTGGCCTACAAGAGTCAGAAATGGATTCAAATCTTACTCTACCCCTTATCCTATGTGTGATGTGGGGCTCTGTAATGGCTTATAATTCCTCCTATGTGAAAAAGAGATAATATCATCTACTTTGCTGGCCTCCTGAGACAGCTAAATGACAACAAAATAGAGGATACCAATCAGAGTTTCTGGCACATAATGGGTATTCCATAGTGTTTGGAAATTAGGTCTAAATCCCATAGATAAGCATTGAAATAATTAATTTTACCTATTAAAACTATATAGTAAGGGATTTTCAAGCTCTGAGATTAAATATCAAATTCTTTGTATGAAGAATGGCGTTTTTATGTTTTAAGTTTGATGATGTGTGAATGCTCAAGTTATGAAGTTTTTAAGTAATCAATTTGTAAGTATATGTATTTGAGTCTCAAGTTATTGTACAATGTTTGATTAAAATCGAATAAATTCTAAATAAATCTTTAACATTGCACTTGTTTTTCATTTCTTTCCTCATAAACAAAAATCATAAGGAAATAAGACTTTTAAAGAATGGAATGAAAAAGCAATCCAAAGTAATAAAGACTAAACATGGTTCATTAGGAAAAAATACTTACAACTCTAATCCTTTGCAGGTGCAAGACAATGGAAGAAACGAAAAGAATACCAACCACATTCTCCTGTGGACACCAGGGCAGAGTGTTTCCTCAGGCCATTTTCTAGCTATCTTACAAAGAAAGGTGCCACATATGATACTGCAATTCATGTAAATCAAGTGACTGTGATTTGAACCGGAGAGAAAGAATCTCAGTTTCATAGGACGATAAAGTAGAGACTCAAGAGGGTCCCTACAGAAGAATACAGGAAGCCGGGGACCCACTGGCGAAACTTCTGGTTGGAGAAATCCTACTGCTTGAGAGCCAAAGTTTTTGGAAAACGTTGTGGGAATAACAAATCCCATGGAAATGTCTGTCCTAAAATTTTTCCACATGAAAAAATAAAAATATTTCTTCCTAACCAGCAGTGTTCTAGGGTATAAGCAGCTTAAGAATGAGGCAAAATAAATTCTGAGATATTTTAGGTTTAGGTTCAAGTTTAACCTTTCTGAGCCCTTGAAATTCCAATTTGTTCTTTGGTTAAAAGAATGACTGAATAAAAAATGCATCAGATAATATTCTAAACATTTATGTGGCACATTTTTTCTCCTTGGTCATTCTTACTGAACTTGAGCTATTCACACTTCTCAGGAGGGCAAAACTCAATGGAAAACAAGAAAATCTTTACTGAGTTTTGACTTTCAAAATAGATTTGTAAAGTTATAGAAAATAGTCATGAGTGTTCTGAATTTCAATTTTAAGAACCAAGGCACCTGAGAGGGAAAATAGAAGTCTTTTCCCAGTCTCCCATGGCTGAGCAATAAATATCTAGATCCGACTCTGGGACTCTGAGGCAAAGAACTTTCTAGAATGCTCATCGGTGAGATAGATGTTAGACCTGGTGTAGGGGAGAGTGTCTCTCCTCAGACTGAGGTAGTATAAATACCTAGGGACTATTTCTCTGAAGAAATTTAGAGGGGATGATACTACAGTTAACTTGCTGCTTGGGCCCCTTTGCAGGTACTCAGTACCCCTTCCTTCCCTATGCCTCATGAGGAAGGGTAAGAGGAGAAAGAAAGATATTAGAAGCCTCAGACAGGTTGAGGGGGAAGCCCAAATCAGAAAGGCTGCAACATTGCAATTTGGTACCTGGAGGTAAGTTACCAAGCCTCAAGACAAGAGTAGGAAGTCAGAGCAGATCAGCAAAAGGGATGGGTGTGTGTAGGCCCTCTACTAGCTCCTCTGGTGCCAGTGGCCAGAGAAAGGCACCAGCAAGAGTCAGAAGTTTCCAGATGCTCCAGTGAACATGCCATGAGAAGGCCGAAGATTCTGAAGATCCTAAAGTCATGATGAAGTGGGCAAAGGATGTGCAGAATTTGAAGCTGGAAGCCAGGGGAGGTTTGCAACAGGGACAGCGGCTGCCGTCTGGAGAGCAAACACAGAGGGAAAAGCCACCTCCGTGGAGGCCAGGCTGGACCGCGAGTCTCTTCCCCTGAAGCCACAACGCTGCATCGCTTTCCTCTTGCTACGGGTTTCTCTTGCCTCAGAGGAATAAGGAAAGAATGGGTGAGTGTGGGCCTTTGAGACTGAGTATTTACACCCAGAGAGAATGCGTTCACTTGGGAAAGTCTACATTTGAAACAGGAAGAAACCACCTTGAATAGGTGAGCTAAAGTCTATGTCCCTTCCTACCAAACCAAGTTGAGTTCATATGTTAAAAATAAAGGTGCTTTTCCGCGCATGAATGGTTGTGGATTTTAAAAACCCACTACATACAAATACTAGTGGATTTCTGTACTAGAGAACTAGAGAAAGGATAAGATTCGTGGAGGTCACTATAACAAGGCATACATTGTTTTTACACTTTTAATCTAAGAAATACATTTGCAGAGGCCTAGCCCACCAATCTGCAGTCTGGTATTTATTTTTTTGGTGAGAGAAACTTGGGATTTAAACTATGCACAAGTAGGGGATGTGGGAGGAAAAAAAAAAACATTTTAAAACCTTTTAAATTTACTGTTCGTGGTTACAAGTTTCCTTAGGAGACATAATATTTTTTTTTCTCCTGTCTAAAAAAATAATTTGGACTAACCTCAAAAAAGCTGGGTTTAATGTTTCTCAGACTGTTTCCAAGCAGACTAAAACACCAACAACTTCATATCCACAGGGAAAGGTTTATGGTTCACCAAGTTTGCATGATTCATGCTGAAGAGCTCACGCGCCTGCAATGCATGATGTGCCTCCTGAATGCAATGGGGCACATACACCTAAGCAGGGGTTCCTTACACTGGCTGCTGACCCAGGGGTCACTGTCAAGAAAGTGGAGTACTGAAAGGAAGACAAGAGCGAGAATGGGCAATAGTTCACATTCATTCTCGATCTGCATGGGAAAAGCATTCTGGTAGCAGCTTCAGAAATCTGAGTTAGATTTTTCTCTGAGCCAACAGTTTCAGATGCTTAGTCAAGCCCTCTCCAAAGTAACAGTTCTGGAGCCTGAAAATATGAGTTGCAAATATTTTTGTTTAAAAATAAGATAAAGTCATGAAAATGTCATCGGGATTGCTGAGCCATGATGAAAACTGTCAGAGTTAGATAACTAATTTAATGTTTGTGAAAATATTTTAAGTGGTACATATGAATAAATAAAGTTTTGTGAACAGGCTTTATAAATTCTAAAGTGGTATGACAGTTACTATTGCTATTCTTATTTTTGCTTTCAATTATCACTGCCATCAGTAGCTACAGTTGGCCAGAGGTGACTGGTCACACACCTAACTGTGTGGTACATCTGGTCACGAGAGAATGAGGAGGCTGTGAGGTTCAGTTACAGACAGACACAGACCCGTCCTGAGATTTACTTCCACCAGAAAAGAATCACAGTACTTATTTGAATTGCAAAAAAAAAAAAAAAAAAAAAAGACTATAAGTAAAATAATGAACATAAGTCCTTCTCACAATATTCAAATAATTTCTTAAAATTTCTATTAATATTCCAAATCATTAAATGGGCATCTGATGCAAATGACGCTAATATGACCCATAGGCAACGACAGCATTGTCACATCAAGGACAGCAGTGAAGCAGTTCTTTCAGCAGGCTGGCTTTTCAGATTTTACCCCAAGATATTTCTCTTGCTTAGAAACAGTACATTGGAGTTTAGACATCACCTGAAACCTCTCACTTTGCAATAAGGAATCCAAAGAAATTGACATTTCCAGCTATATATGATATTCTCTTTCTATCTGATTTTATTGTGTCTACTTCCTTACCTTCCATTTCGTATCCTCAATACACCTCACTCAAGTTTTTGTCTCCACTATTCTACAGAAGTTTCTCCTGCTAATGTCAAGCAGGCCTCCATCTTGCCAAATCTAAAAGATAATTCCTCATTTTTTTTTTTTTTAAGACCACGGAGCAGCACTGACAGAACTGATCACCCATTTCATCTTGAATCATTTTCCTTATCTGATACCCTACTTTGTTGGGTTTCCTCTGTCTTACTTCTCATCCACTTCCAGACCTATCACTGTTGGAGTGTTTCAAGGTCCAATGTTTAGATCTCCTATTCCTTTATATTCACTCTCTCAAAGGATAGTCTCACAACCTTAATATCTTTAGTGGTGTCTCTCAAATTCACAACTCTAGTTCAGCATCTTTGTGATCTGTACTTCTACTGCTTACTTGACAGTTCCACGTAGAAATCTACAACAATGCCTCACACTTAACATGGACAAAACAGAACTCTTAATTCCCCGTCGCCCAAATTGTTCCTCCCCTTACTCTGCACCATGTCCATAAATGCTGTCTTTCACCCAGTTTTTAGACCCAAAGTCCTCCTTGATTTTTTCCTTTTCTTTGCATCCCAAATGTTACCCTTCAGAAGATCCTATCATACATACCTTGAAACCCTGTCACTTCTTGTGCCCTATACTAATTATCACTGTCCTCGCAAGACACCAGAATTTTTTGCCTGAACTACAATAATCTACCAAGTGGTCTTGCTTTTTTTCTTGCCACATCCATCTTATTATTCTCCTTGACGCTACCAGAGAGATATTTTTTAAATTAAATTAGATCATATAACTTCCCCTGCTTAAAATTTTCCTGTAGCTCCCCATCACACTTTGAATAAACACCAAGGTCCTTACCCTGGCCTGTAAGTTTTCTGTTGATTTCTCCAATTTCATCTTTCATCTCTATCCCTCTTTCCCATCATGCTGTGCCCACTCTGATCACCTTTCCCTAATCTCTCTTACTCTAAGCTCCCGCACATTCAGACTCTTTCCACTTCAGGGCTTTAAACTTGACCTTTCTCTGCTGGGGCTGTTCCTCCCCCAGGTCTTTGCGTGCTCTTTCACATCAGTCGAGTCTTTGCTCAAATTTCACTTCCCTGACCCTCTGTCTGAAATAAATTTCTTCTCAATTTCATTCTCTCTCTATGCCTTTACCCTGTTTTTAGCTTTCTTCTTCATAGTACTTGTCAATACTCAAAATTGTATTGTTTGGTATTTGTTTATCTTCTGATTGTCTCTCAGAATAAAATGTAAATTTAATGAGAGAAGAGCCTTTTGTCTTGTTTGTTGTTATATCCTCTCTGCCTAATACAGTGCTTAGTACATTTGAGCAATGACTCATGCACAATAGGCACTCATTGAACATTTGAATAGGGCATGTTGAATGAAGGCTGAATGACTGACATCGAAGAGAAAAATGGGAATGAGACAGAGAGATGAGAACAACACATTTTACTCTGAGATACTCCATGATATTGTAGTTGAATCCTGATTTTTTATTCCATCGAAAGTCACATCACTGTTTTTCTTTAGGCTGTTCCCATATAAAAATCATCGCCATGTAATAAGCTTAAGAAGCACCAGAATGGAAAATAATAGTCAGCATAATTTAACAGTATTTGGAATGCAATATCTGGAAAACCACAATTATGATCTTATCTCAGATTCATTCTGGAAGACATTAACAGTAATTTTACTGCACAGCACTGAGGAATTTGCATTCAGATCAACCCAGTTGAATGAACATAAATCCAATCATTACCTTAGACTCATGAAACAAACCTTATGACCAAAAAAGGTAAACTGAAAGGTATACTCGTATGTAATAATCTTAACTAAATAAGGATGACTAAAACTTTAAAAACACAGAATGAAACAACACTGATAATTTACCCCAAAAAGTTAATAGTAGATGAGGCTTTTCCCAAAAAGATTAGCAGTGATTTCTTATAGGTTTTGGCATATATATCTGTTTTATCTAAACAATAAAAACACTGATGTGTCCTTGTTAAATTTATACAGGGACATTACTACGGGTTCCAAACATTCAGGGGAGAAAAATTCCTATTAAACAATGAGAAAAAAAGTTTTGGAATTTTTAATCCTTAAGTTTCTGACTTTTTCTTTCTTTTAGAGCCTTCATTTTATTGTTTATTAATTTATGCATATTGTATAGTGCATATTTGTTGCATAACACACTGCCCCAAAACTTATTGACTTAAAACAATAAATGGTTGCTATTTGTCTTCTTCAAGTAAGTGATGAGAATATTCTTAATTTCAACTGAGATTTGTCAAAACTCTCCCTTGCTTGCTTACCTTTCCCTTTGTTGCATAAATACACTATGAATATATTTTAGGGTTTTAAATTTCCCCACGAAAGCTTTGGTCACAAGTCTAGGCTGCCTCCTTTCTCCTTCTCCACTTCTCACTCTTCTCCATCTCTAAATTCACCCTCTAAATTATTTTGTAATTATTAACACTTTATGTCTTACAAAGATCTTAAATACTGGAAGCAATACCAACCAAAACACACTGGAAATTTAAATAAGTTTGGTCGTCACTAAAAACTAGTTATGGAGGTCCCCAATAGATAGAAATGGCAAAAAAAAAAAAAATCTTACCACATTTTTGAAGTATATAGACACTAATGGTTACATATTCATTGAATAGAGATCAGTTAAAAACATATAAATAGGTCTAGCATGTAAAAACAGAAAATATAAAAAAACACAGAAGCACAAGCTTACCTAATCTCAGCACCCTGAACTGTATAACAGAATTTTAAAAGGTATACGTTCAGAATTACCTTAATATCTGCATTCTCACATGTGCAATTTAGAAGAATACAGTCCTCCATTCTAAGGAAGAAGGGTACAATAACATTTCCCTTTTTATTAAGTCATGAGAACTGATTACTGCAAGGAATGAAAATAACTCTAACATGGTACTCAGGCAGTCACTTCTAAGTTTGAGCCTGACCTTGTGGATTCCTACATTTGGCAAGGCTGCAGGATGATGCAGGGGGACTTAGTGTGCAATCGAGCGCTGATCCATCGAACATTCCAGCCGTGACTCGCTGGAAGCCACTCGTAATGTTCCGTGTAATCCTCAGAGCACTGTTTAGGAAAATGTGCTTATTTCATCTCCCTCAGTTCTGTGAACATGACCCGCCTTCCCATGCTACCGATTAAAACAGAGTTCCTATGTTCTGCTACTCCGCCCACCCTTTTCTCTATTATTCTAACCACTAAAATCACCACCAAAGATGGAGAATACTTAAAAATAACTGTAGGAATAACACAGTGTCTATTTATTTAGTCTATGTTTGCCAGCAGGTTACCATCTTTTCTAATGAACACGACACATGTGCAGGCTAGCCTTCCAGAACTGAGCTGCAAGGCTAGGGTCCTGGACCTTGTGTGAACTGTGTTAGTACTGTCAAGAAATGGAGCGCAGGGGAATCTGATTTCAAAGCTGCTGCTGCTCCTATGTGATATCACTATCCTAACGTGATAATTTACACTGAATACATTTCATTCAGTAAGTCACAATGCCTAATGTTAATTCATTGCTTTTATAATTCAACTTAATATTAGCATATGCTACCTGATTGGCTCCAAAGATACAAAACATTATCTCAATGTAACATCTCTTTGCTAAGTTTCCTTTACCTCCAGATACTGACTGAAACTTTAATGATATAGAAAAGAATGACACCATCCTGTATGCAAGAGAGATAAGCCATCTACCCAAATAACTGTAAAGTCACCAGAAAAGTACCATAATACTGAGGGTACTGAAAGGAAAAACAGTTGCAGTTAGAAGCATCAGAAAGGGCTTTGTAGAGAAAAAATATTTGAGTAGGGCGCTGAAGAATGACCAGGAGATGCATAAAGGTGACCAGGGGAAAGAGTGCTTATGTCAAAGCCAGAAAAGATAACATTTTTTAACCGCACTGAATTTTTCTCATTGTTAGAAATCAATCTTTGACCTCAATTTACTAAGATTATAGTGAGTTACTAGATTACTTTCTCTTGAAAAAGACATACTTTTTCAAATGTGCTTCATTTTAAAAGAAAAAGTACACTAAATAAGTTGTCAATTTTGTTTAAAAAAATTTTAATTTCTCCATGTGGTGAATATATCCTAAGGTGAACTGTAAGTCACACAGCCCTGCCCTTGAGTGCAAGCAGAAACTTTAAGTTGGTTTTAACCAGCAGAATATGAAAAAGGTGACAGGGAGTCACTACATTAGGTTATAGTTTATGGCAAAAGTGATGGGATGTCACTGTCATAATCACGTTACCTCATCTATGACTCCGTCTTAGCAGACTAGAGAGTCTCCTGCTGGCTTTGAGAGGTTTAAAGACACAAACTGCCATACTGTGAACTCTTTTTGGGGGATGGTCACATGGAAGGAATTTTAGGCAGCCTCTACCCAATGACAAGTAAGGAACTGGGGCCTTGAGTCCTGCTACTGAAAGGAAATGAACTCTGGCAAAGACCTGAAGGAGCCTGGAAGCAAATTCTTCCCCCACGGAGCCTCTAGAAGAGAAGGCAAGCCTGGCTGTCACCTTGACTGCAGCCTTGCAAGACCCTAGGCAGATGACCCAGTTGATCTAACTTTGGACACCTGACCTGTAGAAACTGTGAAATAATAAATATGTGCTGCTTTAAGCCAGTATATTTGGGGCAATTTTTTCACACAGCATTAGAAAATGAATACATTGTAGAAATCAAAGGGGCTTTATTTATTTATTTATTTTTTGAGAGAGAGAGGATTTGATATATTCACTCCCATATTGCTCAAAACTATCTTCAAAATCAACTCTGTTGTCTGAACAATTTATCTATACCAGTGGTTACAATCACCTGGCGAGACTCTTAGCTACAGACTGGTAGTTCCTACCCCTAGAGTTTCTGATTCAGTAGATTTGGGGTGAGCCTGAGAATTTGCGTTTCCCACAAGTTCCTAGCTGATACTGACGTTGCTGGTTTGAAAAAACTGACCTATACCAATTTATTTTCTAAACACTTTTGTGTTGATTCATATCTCTGAAGAAAAAGGATTATGATATGTACTTTTCGGGTATCTTTAATGTCCTGTAGCCTTTGTCTCACCGTTATGCAAACACTTTCTTCTCTCTCTCCCCCGTCATCTATATTTCTCTTTCCTGGAGAAACACTTACAAATAAATTCAGAACGCGAAACCCTGTGGGAATATGAAATGGGAATTGATAAGAAGAGGTATCTCACTTTTCCCAGTATCTGAGTTGTGACTTGGTCGTAGATGCTGGACACTCGTAAAGCAGGGGCAACCTATGAGTGGCCAAAATAATTACTCTCACGCTAGCAGTTATCATCTTTCAAGATGCTGGAATTTCTTTGATGATATTTATAGTATCTCAACCACAAGATTATAATATTCACCAAAAAGCCTCTAATAAAAAGGTAAAATGTAGCTTGGGAATGTTGTATGGCCTCCCTGAAACCAGAGGAGCAGACGGGATGACCTGCAGATGTCTGCAGCTCTGTGCCCCATGGCTTTACAGCACGGACACTCTGGCTTCATTTTCTAATACAACTAAATTTCCCTTTTTTCTACATGAGGTGACTATAGAGCCTGAATTTCCTTGGACAGCTGTAGTTTCAAATATGCTGTCTCACTGTCATAGTATGTGACTTGAAAACATGGTTATCATACATTTCTCACTTTTAAGAATAATACCTACAATTGGAACTAGGCTATAAGCTTTCTGCCTTTATCCTTTCTCAATGTCTATGCCTCTGCTGAGAGCTAGACATTTTTTTTTTTTTTAACACAGGTGTAAAAATTGACCCTCAAGCTGAAGGTGAAACATCCTTACCCAAAGCCTCTACTTCAGGGTAGTTGCCTCTGTGGTAATAACTTGTCTGCCCATTTGCCTGGCTGGTTAAAGTGGAAAGCCACCACTAATATAAAGCATGAGAAACTCCAGTATATACAAGATAAATAAATAGTAATAACAATAGCTCTATTATTAAGTACTTATCGTGTCTTTCTCCCTCTATACACTGAGGCGATTTGTAGTAAATGGAGCCCAATTTGACCTAAAATCTGTTTCACTTCCGCTCTTTGCTCTGGCACTTTATGGTGGCCTTGCAGGTGTAAATTGCTTTCTCTGGAGACATCTCCAACCAGAATGTGGTTATTTGATCATGAAGATTTCTCAGAGAAAAGTCAAGTACCTTTTCTTAGCTCCTAGGCCTACATCATTTTCATTAATAGCTTCTAGGCCACTCAACTATTGTCTCGACCTCTTTTGATTGTTTCCCTCTTCTAGACAGGATCTTTAAAACTAATATTTCCTGGCTGCTATCACTCATATTTTTTGGCTTCTTGATATACCAACTTGTTTCTTCCTTTTTTAACAGGCTATTATTTTTAGAGCAGTTTTAGGTTCACAGCAAAATGAGCAGAAGGTATAGAGATTTCCCATCTATGCCCTGGTCCCCATACACTCAAAACCTCCCCATTAGCAACATCCCCCACCCGAGTGCTACATTTGTTACAACTGACAACCTACATTAACACATTCCTATCATGGAGTCCATAGTTTCCATCAGTACAGTCTATGGGCTTAGACAAATGTAGGACATGAATCCGTCGCTACAGGATCAGAGTAGTTTCACTGCCTTACAAATTCTCTGCGCTCTGCCTATGCACCTCTCTCTTTCCCCCAGCCCCTGTGAACCACTGATCTTTTTTCACTGTCCCTAAAGTTTTGCCTTTTCTAGCATGTCACATAGTTGGAATCATACAATATGCAGCCTTTTCAGACTGGATTCCTTTACTTAGTAATATGCATTTGAAGTTCCTCCACATCATTTCATGGCTTGATAAGCTCATCTGTTCTTAGCACTGAATGATGTTCCATTATTTAGATGTACCACAATTTATTAATTCTGAGAGTTACTGTCTAAGCCACTAAATTAATAACTTTCATGAGGTCCACAGGTTCATAATATCTTTCTGCACTGAAATGGGAACTGCTATAATACTCATAAATTGAATGGAAATGGAGGTTTTTTTATTCATTCAAATATTGATTGAAACATACTATGTGCTAAGCACTGGGCTAATGCTGGAAAAATGTGAATGAGTGAAAACACTCTCTTTGCCCTGAAGGCTGCATATTTTGTGTCACAGGGGTTTTCTTTCTCAGCTTTTACTGCCTATACTAGTGTTCCAAATCTTGATAAAGGGAAAAGTTTGATTAGGGTAATCTGATAATCCAAGTAGGCTTTTTAGAATTCACACATGCACATTTTATGTTTAAAGGGGGAAGACAAAAAAAAGGGAAAATAATGGCAGACTGGGAGACTTGATACAAGTTGATGAAAGAGGAGAGAAAGGTGATAATAACAGGGCCATTTTATGGTCCAGGCTGAGGTGGGGGCACAAATCTGGTTTAATTCTGAACCCATGATTTCCTGATCTTAGTGCAGTTATGATCGGGCAAAACTTAATGAATGAATCTGAGGGACTGGACCCAACATTCCTGACAATATCTAGCAGCAAAAAAAACGTAATTTGGAAACTTTTCATTCAACTTACTTCTTCCCTCCGCACAGTCCTTAGCATTCACCCAAAGGTAACTGGCCTCTTGGGACTGTTAAGATCACATGCAAAACAATATGAGTAGTGTTTACATGGACAATGCTTGTACTACCGATCACTTGGAATGCTGAAAGTAGATTGTATTCACTTCTAAAAGTTGACTGTGACAATATTGGAATGGGAAAAAAGATAACTCTTTATAATACACGCTTTTTAATATATTAGAAAATGTGTTGTTAAGAGGTAACATTACTAAAAGAGAAATATGGGAATGCAAGAATATGGAAACAATCTAAAATAAAATTTAGATTATTGCAGTATTGCAGTATCCTGATTCTTTTAAAAGTTTTTTTTTTAAAGAATGCATCATTAGTTGCCCAAGGTCACAGTCTCTAATGATATCACCACTATTTGTACTTTAACATAGAATGGGGTACCTGATGCAGTATTAACAATATATGCAGATAATCCAAAGGAATGTAGTAAAAGAAATGCTGAACCTAGAAACATGGGTCCTAGGCCCTGGCTTTGATGTTGATGGTGATGATGATGATGATGAAGATAAATAGTTGCTACTCATTTTTAGTCACTAATTAAGTACCAGACATTATGCTAAGTGCTTTCTATGAATTTTCTGTATTCGTCTCAATAGTCTTACAAGTACTATTATTATATCATTTTATAGATGGACCTGAAGCTTAAAGAGGGCAAATGACTCATTCGAGGTCGTTGACAGAATAATGAGGTAGAATTAGGATTCATGCTGATGCCTGACCCCAAAGTGAGAACTGTCCTCTTTACCACTATAAGACATCTGCCGAATAATTTAAATTCTGTTCTCATCTTGTTTCCTAGAAAAATTGAAGGGCTGGAACAAATGACCTCTGAAGTTCCCTTTGGCTTTAGAATTTTATGAATCTTTTGGTCCACTGTTAGAAGACTATGAGATTGGAAGTTTTTTTTTTTTAATTTTATTAAATATATTGGGGTGACATTGGTTAATCAAATTATATAGGTTTCAAGCATACAATTCTATCATTTCCCAAGGCCTTATCTTGGTTCTGTTTTGTTCTGTTCTACACCCTGAAAAAATCGGGATAGTACATCTATAATCTTAAGAATGTGGGTGGCTGTATAAGAGCCCTGTAGACTGACCAGGTTACAGGGAAAAGAGAACCAACTGTGACAGGAATACTTTCATCTCATTGGCCCATGGTCCCAAACAGGCTGGCCCAATACAGTAAACAGAAGCAGAAAGGAAAGAGGGCCTCCAGAAGTCGTTCTTTAGCAGCACGCCCTTCCCAGATATGCAGGATGCTCAACCTTTGATTAGACACCTGTCTCACCTGTGAAGTCAGGCTTTCTAGTTATCTGGAAAGGAAAATAATGCTGATTGTAAGGAAACAGTCTATGGCCGATATGATTGCCTCAGAGTGTGGTCCTCTGAGTTGAGAGTTTTCACAGGAGAGCCTTTCCCTGGCTTCTGATATCTGGTTACTCTCCCCCTCCCCTCTACCCGTCTTGCCAGGAAGAGCAAATGCAGAGCACCCCACGGAACTTTCAGGCTCATGTTTTCCTCTGGGATTCCCCTCTCTCTGGAGCAAAGACTTCTCAGACAAAGAAAGCAAGTTCCCATCTGTTACAATTTAGAAATTTCCAAATTCCCCCTATTTATGTTATGTTTGTTTTGGAAGATCCAGAAGATGTCCACAGATAAGTGAAGGTCTCCTGAAGGGTATTTTGAAAAGACTGCAAAACTGAATCACAGTGAAAGTCAAACTGCAAGCAAGCTTTTATTTTTAGGCCCCATGCCAGACCTGAACAAACAAAACAAGCAGAAAATAAACAAGAACAGCAAGTTAAAAGGTCCAGTCAGCAATCTCATTCAAACTCTATCTACAACAGAGATTGGGGTGACCAGCTTCAATAAAATTTCTAAGTTTAACAACTTGATTTTAAAAATGGGCAGGGAACCTGAATAGATGTTCCTCCAAAGAGAACATACAGATAGATGGCCAATCGACCTATGAAAAGATGTGCAGCATCACTAATGATAGGAGAAATGCTCATTAAAAGCACAATGAGACATCACCTCACACCTAGCAGAATGGCTATAATCAATAAATCAGCAAACAAGTGTGGTGAGGATGTGGGTAATAGGGGACCACATGTACTGCAGGATTGCAAATTGGTGCAGCCACTATGGAAAACTGTATGGAGGTTCCTCAAAAATTAAAAATAGAACTACCATATAACCTAGCAATCCTGCTGCTGGGTATTTATGTAAAGAAATCCAATAGAGCAATTCCAAGAGATATATGCATCCCTATGTTCATTGAGGCATTATTTAGAACAGCCAAGATATGAAAGCAACCTAAGTGTCCATCGATAGAGGAGTGGATAAAAAAGGTGTGAAACATATACAATGGAAAATTATTCAGCCATAAAAAAATGAAATCTTACCATTTTCAAAGACATGGATGGACTTAGAGGGTATTATGCTAAGTGAAATAAGACAGACATAGAAAGACAAAGAGCATATGATCTCACATGTGGAATCTAAAAAGCAAAATAAATGAACAAAACAGAAATAAACTCAGATACAGAGAAAAAACTAATAGCTGCTAGATGACAAGGGGGTCTGAGGGTCTGGGTGAAAAAGGTGAAAGATTGAGAAGTACAAATTTGCAGTAGCAAAAACAGTCCGAGGGATTTAAAGTACAGCATCAAGAATATAGTCAATAATATTGTATAACAATGTATGGTGTTAAGTGGGTACTAAACTTATCAGGAGGATTACTTAGTAAATTATATAACTGTTTGATCACTATAAGCTATACACCTGAAGCTAATATAATATTGAATGTCAACTGTGACTGAAATTTTTTTTAAATCAAAAAAGTTAAATAATACAAAAAAAAAATAAAAACATTATTTACAAGGGAAAAAAATGATCAATACTACCAAGATATGATAGTCCTCGAGAACATGATAGCCTAGTGATGTAATCGAGCATTCCAATGGATTAATGCCACTCAGTTTGACAATGAATACAAACCATCTATTAAACCCACAAATATTCATGAAATGCTTATTATATGTCAGATATTGGGGGAGGGACTGGAAAAAGGTAAAGAATAAGACAGAGATAAGCCTGGTGTGAGAGAACCTGTAATCTTGCTGAAGACAACCCTTACAGAGTAACTGAATGAGGGTCATCATGGAGGAAGTCCTCAGGGCCAGAGGACACAGAGAGGAACCTTACCCAGTCTATGTCTCCTGGAAGGCTGAGCATACTGTTTACATGAAAGGAGCTAGTTGGGCAAATGGAGAACAGGTGAGAAGGCTGGGAGTCCAGAGAGGGAAGCTGAATCAATGAATGTAGAAAAGAGAGAATGAATTATCAAGGCATTCTTTATAGTTTAATGGAGCTCTAACTACATTCAATAATATACTTAAATTGTTTATCCATTTAGTGCTAAACAGGGATTGTATGACTATATAACATCTTATGATCAGCATATGTCAGGTTACTAAAATGAATTAATATGATTGCAGTTAAAAGCAAATAAACCAGATATTTCAGTTGGCCTTGAAACCTACTAGATTTTTTGAAATAATTAAAAATATTCAAAAGCTCCTAATGCTGATTTTCTTAAACCATAGTTGGTAAACGCTATCCTAGTAAGTTAGTGTCTAGAACATCAAAATGGCTTACAGAAGAAACCTCTTGGGTCAGGTATGTTCATCAAGCAGAAAAGGTTCCTGTCCTCAAATCATCATGCATCTGGCCTTATAGCCAAATGAATTATTTATAAGATGTTAAAAGAACATCTTAACCTGCCATGATACTTTAAACAAACCCGGTTTTAAAATATACAGTCTTCTCCTCTAAGTGACTTCTTTCAAATGTACTTTTTCCTTCTCCAGGACAAATTTGGCCTCATTGTGCCAAGTCAAACAGCTAAGGTCACCTTCTGTGAGGGTTAACCAACAGCAGGAGCTGGGAGAGTGGAACCAGCACAGGTGAGGGAAAGAAGACAGATATGTTCAAGAGAATCTGGGTATGTAACTCAAGGAAAATGAAGGAACCAGCAACGATTGCCAGGCTGAAGCAAAGAAGCCATGACCCTCATGTTAATTCAAACCCATTGATTCCTCTGAATAAAGAAATCAGGTCTGACATACCACATTGCTTTCTTCAAAACCACTTAGGACAGCTAAGCGCGTTAGCCTACTGGGCAATAAGAGTGAAGGCAGCTGATCTGCCAGAACATGTCCACTTTAGAAAGCCAGAAAGCCAGAAAGCCAGTAGGCTTTCTTTAGTGAAGCCAGGACATGTTGAAATGCAGCCATTTCTCTTTTTGTCCTGATCTTAGGGCACTGGGCTTTTGTGTGCTCTGGCAAACAGAAAAATAAAGTCAGCTGTTGATCAGTTCTGGTTCTCTCCACAGCTCCTCTATTTCCCAATGTTCCTGTTTGCCCTCCAAGACTTGTCCAACAATGAGCTTTCTAGGACCACTGAACCTCAGCAAAAGAGGCCCTCACGTCCCAGGTTTTTATAGGCTGTATTGCTCTTTTTATTTTCTCTCTCTCTCAATTATTATAAAAAAGATCACATATACCCCACAAATATAAGAAATCTTTCTCAGAACTTCCTCACTGCTCAGAAACCAATGACCTCAAATAATAGAGATGAAGACAAATAAGAATAGTTTTATGAACTGTCACTATTCTCTGTAGAAGTTTTTCCATTTTTGGTATCTTAGAAATATGTCAGTACACCAGTTGGATCAGAGCTATCCACCACTGAGAGTTTGATTTGGTTGTTCAGAAATGAGCCATACAGAAGACTAGATCTTGAAGCCAACGGGAAAAATTTTAAACTTGGGATAACGTTAATTAAGCCCATATTACACTTAACATTCTTCTCTACTAAATAAAGGTCACTTCCTTCAAGATACTATTTTGAGCAAATAAGATTTCTGAAATTCTGCAAGACTGCAGTTAATTAAACAGAATAGCAAAATGGAAAACAGATGTCACAGAGCATTTAAAAAAGACTTTAATGACATTCAGCCTGTTTTCTTAAATTCATTTTCAGTTGTTATCATTCCTTGTACTTAAGTTCATGAGTTGTTGGAATGGGAGGATTTATACCAATTTCATATAACTGGCAGTTGAAAAGCTATTCAAAGAGAAGTACAGTTGGGGAGTGTTGCAGAGAATTTTTTTTTTTTTTCTGACATAACCTGACCAACTCTTTTGGCTTAAACTCTTGAACTCTTTTAAATTAACATTTTCCATCGTTCAAAAACAAAACAAAACAAAAAAAGCAAAAAAAAAAACAAACACAAAAAAACACAAAACACAAAACTTTCCCTACCAACAACTCTGACTCTAGTTTTTAATGGTTCTTTCCAATAGTCTTATGCTCAATTATCCTCAAAGAACCTGCTAGGTTGAGTAAGAAACTTAATATCTGTCAATTCTAGCTCTGAAAAAAATCATAGAATGGTGAAATTTTTATAGATGAAACTCATCATTAACTCAAGCATAGACACCCACAGTTAGACTTTTAATGTGTTTTTTTCAATATGATATACAGAAGTTGAAATTATGAAATTAGACCAAAGAGATTAAGCAGGATTAGTCTCTTAAAAAGTACATTCACAAAGGGAAAATGTAGAACTTCAAGAGTGAACAAATGGAGGCTTTAGGGAAGCGGTCCCCAACCTTTTTGGGACCAGGGAGCATATGAGAATCTAATACTTGATGATCTGAGGTGGAGCTGAGGTGGTGATGCTAACACTGGGGATTGGTTACAAGTACAGATGAAGCTTCGCTGGCTTGCCCACCCTCACCTCCTGCTGTGCAGCCTGGTTATGTGCAGCCTACATGCTAACAGGTACTGGTCCATGGCCTGGGAGGTTAGGGATCCCTGGAGTCTAGTCACTATTTTTCTGCTTTTAGAACTTTTCCCAGGGTTTGAGACCATCTGATGATTATTGAGATGCGTTCCCAGTAGCATTACAACATTTACAAATACTTATTATACAATGAGCTCGACTCTCTTTCGAAAATGTCAGGTACCTTTTTTTTCAAGTTCCTGTGGACATGGTAATAAAAAGGAAGCAATGAATTATAATGCTGTCTGTTGTTTATATAAGCATTCCCAAGTAACCCTCAATTTCAGGAGTTATTTTAAACTAAAACAATGATCTCTGCTAAATCTGGGAAGAGATGACATATATAAATGCCATGAGCTTGAAGCAAAAGGACAAGGAGAGCATTTTGATTAATAAAGCAAACCTGAAACAAATCCATACAATAGACAGGTACGCTCATCTTGGGCAATGACTGGCTTCTGGGGATGCCTTTAATGTGTGTGGGGGGGAGACCAAAGCTTCTGTATTAACTGTCATTGAAACAGGCCATTTCCTGTCTGAACTTTATGCTTAAAAGTCTTCTACTTGTTTTCTAAGAAAGCTTTATATTTTAAACTCTTTGCTCAATAACTATTATAATTATTAATGCTGTCATTTGCAAACTGTAATACTCTAAAGATTATATATAATAATATAAAAGTAAAATAATGAAGACTGAAGGTATTGATTTGCTATTAGTGGGAACAGGTACAAACGTGTGGGGTTAAGAAGGGTTAACAAGGGAGAGACTGGAGGCAGAAAGATCAGTAGTGCTGTGAGGCTACTTGGAAACGACATGCCCAGGCCTGCAATAGAGTGGAAATGGTAAGAATGGAATGATAGGGAGAATACACATAACAGCAGCAAAATTAAAATTGCCAGACATGAGGACTGTTCACGATACTTGCCACATACAAATTTCTTTCATGTGCTCGGTCTTCCACAGAGCCTCCCTCAGTCACCCAGCCTTCTTGAGGCATCGCCCTCCCTGCCTCTGTCATGTCATTGTTCTAAGTGTGTCTTTTGAAATGAGATCTTACAGAACATGACTCTTGAAGTGTAATTGATTCCAAACCTCAACAAATAACAAGTTTTAAGTTCTTTTTCAAATCAGTTTCTGGGCACAAATCAATGCAAAATGCAAAATGCAAAGTGAAATGGCCTTGAGAGCTGAGGAATAGGACAAAGGCAATGTGGTTTAAAAATGAAAAAGAGTGGTCAGATTCTTTCCATGCTTGGAATTCACTGACGCTACCCCTCCAAGGAGACGTCACAGTCCGGGAACTGCACTGGGCAGCAGATGAGGCACACAGCTGCTGTTGTCTCTGGTCAGCATGCTGTGCATGCTTTGCTCAGCCTAAACCACTGCAACAACGTCTCAGAAAATCATGCTGTTCTTGGTCTTTGAAGCAAGACTACTCAACGTCCAATAAGCTATATGCTCTTTTGAAGGCTTAAGAGTATGCGCTGAATTATTCCTTCTTTCTCTAATGTGGTCTGTTTCGTGACTAAGACAGGGTTACTGTAGATACGAGGAACAAAGAGTTCTACGAAATAGGTTCTTTGCAAAGCTAGGCATACATCTAGGGGTTGATAAAACTCTCCCATGTTAGTGGAAATAACCAGAATCTCACTGAAGAATTCAGAGAACAGGTCAGGGAAAACAAAGTAGTGTGCTTTTGTTTTACTGCATAGCATCTTGTTAACAAAAAAAATTGTCTCAGGAAAAAAATTGGCATCTACCATTTGTGTGATCCAGTAAAGTGAAAATGCTGTACATAGAGAAAATCTTTCCCAAACTTCTTGTTACCAACATAGCCAACAATTTTCTTCTAATGTGCCTTAATCTTACAAGTGTGTTTTCTTCAGTTTCTCACTCTACAGATGTCTTCTCCATCTGGCACTCAAAAATATTCTTACTTGCATACAATTTTATTTTGAAAAAAGACATCAAATATGTTTTACATCAACAATCTTTGAGTTATCTTAGAGATTTGAACATACTGTTAGTTAGCTTCCTTTCCGCTATTTTGAGGATAGTGTTTTGGCCCCATTCTTTTTATGGGTGTTTAAGAGAGAAGAGAATAAAAACTGGTACTTTATTTTGCATGCATAGAATTTTATGTGGCCCGTATAGCAAACATGGTCATCACTTTGCATATTTCAGTTATGCTCCAAAAGGCACCTAAAGGTACGTTTTGAAAGAATGACATTTTAGAAAAACACATAGAAAAATCCTCTTTACTGTTATACACAATCAGATGAAGCTCCTTCTTTACTGTCTTTAACACTTTATTTTAGTACCCATTCTTTCCCCACCACCCCCACCCTTGCCATTTCTCCTAATGGTCTTTTTCTTTTCTTGTCTCTTCATCACAATTGTCAGCACATTTTTGACACCGAGGTCACTAGTAATTGGAAGCATGAACTTGAGGGCCTATATTTGTGAATGTTTTTAAGCATGTTGTGGCAGATGATATTCCACTGTTTGTGAGCTTCCTAACAGCCATCCCGTTCCACCCACAATGAATTCTGATTTTTTTCAATACTGGATGGAGATCCTTTAAATACTGGGCCTTCTGCAACCCCCACACATGTAATGACTGGTCTCGGCCAGTCATGTGATTCCATTCCCCTTTGCCAGATACTCACTTTCCTATCCTTTCTTGAAACTAAAAATGGACACAAGACACAGTTGCAGTCAATGACACTTAAGGGCAAGTGTTCTAGAAAGCATTTTCCTCAGAATAAGAAAGCTGCCTCTGCCCTGTTCTTCCTGCTCTGAACACTGGTGTGAGGACCTGTTCTTTGAGTGGTTGCAGTCATCTTACTACCATACAAGAAAGGCCAACAGACTCTAAATGCACCCTGACATCTCCAAGCTCCTGAAAGAGGCCTGGGCTGCCAACATATACATACATACATGCATCCATGTATGTATGTATGTATGTATATGTATATATGTTTAGGCAAAACATACATATACTAATATATATGTATATTAGTATGTGTGTATTTTGCCTTAGTATGCACATATAGCAAAATTAAGAGGTATAATTATTAAGGTACTATCTTGTACTTATAAAATGCCATTTTTGAGAAAGGAAAAATAAAAGAAAAATTGAGGCAATGAATGGAGCCAAATTAAAATGTGGTTAGAGGCAGACATTCTATAGCAGAGCTCATCCCACTGACACCATAACACTGGAGAGTTTCTGGGTCTTTCTCTGCTATATCCTTTTGGTAAAGTTTGAGTTAACTCAAATGTCCAGCTTTTAGTAGGAGTAACTTTATTTTTCACACAGAGGTAATAAAAGTAATTTGCGAATGTGGGAGGTAGAGGAACAGGGGGAAAAAAAGTCAAAATCAAAAACGATGCAATTAATCTCCAGGTATGAAGGACAGATGCCCAAAGCTAACACCTACTCCTAGCCAAAAACAAACAAAAGAAAAAATAAACACCCTTAGTGGAATTTTCACCAATATGACTACTGATTGTACAAAGAATGAAGCAGTATATCAGAAGCACCCCCAAAACAGTACCCAATTACAAGTATAAGAAGGAAGAGATAGAAAAGGAATTTTAAAGTATGAATGGGTTTTTGGTCCCCCACCCCCCACCCTCCACCCTCCATCTCTCTCTAACACCTTGATTCTGGTCACAGTATAATAGAAATTGAAAGGTTAGATGAAGAAAAGGAACTCGGTCAACATAATAATGCATTTAAATTTTACTGTAATAGCTGGTTAATATGAGTAAGAGTGAGATTTTCCTTTCTTACAGCTGTTTTTCATAGGAAGGTGAATGATCTCTTCTAAATGGCCGCCTTCCTTTTTGCTGGCAGCCTAAGGGGAAATTCTGTCTGGGGGAAGCACTGAATAGAACTGATGAAGTGAAGGCCAGGACCCTGGAAAGGAGAGCAGGGGACCACGGACAGTGAGAGAGGAAGAGGAGGGCTTCCTGGTGGCCTCTGGGTAATAGATGGTTTGCTTGTGAGGGAGATGAGTTACATAACTGTTTTGACCTATCTTTTGAACTCAGTGGGCATGCTGATTGTGTAGGAGTAAGATATTGTTTAGGGGCAATGTTTTTCTGAGTTTTATGGTCATGTTCCCTGGCCTATTAAATAACATTTCCAACAGGCCCTCCACTGTTATGAACTTTCAGTGATGTTTTCTGGCCTAGGAACAAACAAGAGTAGAGGAGTGACTGGATTTCTTGTCCATTCAGGTTGTTCTAGGCTTATCTCAAACAATACATATTCAATTTCTTCCGTATATCATGATTCAAGCCTTCTCTAGAGCATCCCTAGTTGTTTTCCATGTTATTTATAACTTAGCATTGACTCTAAGTCAATCGATCATATGATAATAGGAGAGGAAAAGGGAGAGTGGGAGCTTTAAGAGAATCAAATAGAACAGTGTCAGAGATTCTTTAGAAACTCTTCGTACACATGGTATTGTGAAGCGGAGAATTCTCCGCCGCCAGAGACTCGGATAAAAGTTCTGGGTAGATTGTACTTTGCGCCATTCTTTGTCACTGAAAGAAATGCAGATAGGCCCTAGACACTTTAAAAACACCTCCCCAATGACACCTCAGTTGGTTATTAAACCAAAATAGTCTTTTTTCCAAAGCAGAAAGTGTGACAAGTATGAATTTTCAGCCTTTATCCATCAGTGTGTAACATGTCTCACAAAATGCTCCTTCTATTGATCTGTTAACGATTTTCTGCAAACTTACACATATAAGCTTGCACAGAAAAACAAACTGACTATCAACATGTATAGCCCAACATCTTAGCTTACCATCAGCACTACCTCTATTTATACTCAGCTTACTGGAGTTCATATGTGTAATTTCCAGAAACAATATGTTAATTTGAATGAGAACAAAAATTTATCATTAGTAGTGATTTTCCATATTTTTCCCCCACCATCTTTTTATGGTAGAGGAAGAAAAAAGGAGACTGACAGGGAAGAATCCACCTGTAGTTTTTTGAAAGTTTCACAAGTTGCTTATTTCTGAAACTTTCTATAGGGGTAGTCAAATATCTAAGGCTGCTTTGTTATAATATTCTCTTAATAACAAGAACAATGATAGGTGATGTCAGTTGAGTATTGTTCTATAGTCTGCTCTATGCTAGTACATTGTTTTATGTAACCACGATCCAGTGAGGTAGGTACTTTCATAATTCCCTTTTATTAAAGAAGCAATTGAGTCTTCAAGGCACTAAGAAGCTTATCCAAGGTCACCTAGCTTGGGAGCTGTAGAGAGTTTATCTCGGCCCTGCACTGCTTTCTTAGGCTGGAAAGTCTTCCTTTAAAACCAAGCTCTAAAGTCAGAAACTGTCATTTACTTAAACACAGTGGATTGAAAGGATGCATTTTTTTGGTTCTTTCTTTAAATTCTAAAAAAAAAAAAAATGAAACTGAGTGAAGGAGTGAAAAACTGTAAATTCTTTAGAATAAAAAGTGAACGGATGAGTTGTCACTGACAGTAGGAAAGTGGAAACCCAAGTGCCTACAGAAGGTGAAGTAAACAAGAAGGAAACTAATTTGAGTCACTGAAAAGCTGACCACTGGATTCCTTTGAACTTGGGGGAGAGCGATAAGGTTGGATACAGGAAAACCGGTTGAAGGTTTCTAGGACGTCGGCTCCACTCCCTAAGTCCTTGTAGCTAGTCAACCATGCCTCCTCCACCTCTTTAAGAGACAGGAAGTTTCCATTACAGAGATATAGAGCCAGCATGGCTTCAGACCCACAAACACCTGGTATAGCAGGTTGAAGAGGTTAAGTAATTAAATGAAGGTATCCTCTAAATGATGAAAACCAGCCCCTTCTCCCTGCTCAGCTCCCCAATGCTGTCTGCCAAGCATGTACTTGGCTCCATCTACCCTTGCCCAAGAAAGGAGACTGAGTATCTTTCCTTCTGGAGAAATTGATTAACCCGAAAAAATGACAGGTAGATACTGGCACTTGGGGTCCTTGCTAAATCACAAGGTGATACCTACAAGCTGACAAATCCCAATCCATCATATGGTTTTCAGTCAACCTGTAATGATAACTCCCTTCAAAAAATTCCATGATTAATATCTGTAAAGAGATAAGGACACTATTGCATCCATGAAACGAACAGGATGCCATAAAAATTTACAGAATGAGAAAGAAGTCTTGGAAAATAAAAATATGACAGCAGGAATAAATTCATCAGAAGGTCTGAAAGACAAAGGTATACAGAAAGCACAAGAAAAATACATCAGAAGAGAAAAATCAGAATATCAGGTAGGAGTTCCAATGTTGTAACTAACAGAAGTTTCAGAGAGAACAGAGAAAATGGAGAGAAAATGAAAAAAAAAATGTAAGAAAATTTCCAATGTATACCCATGAGTTTTTAGACTGAAAGAGCTCACTAAATATCTTGTACAAGATCTGAAAATATTACATAGCATCATAAAATTTCAGAGCACTGGGGATAAAGATTCTACATATTTCCAGAATTAAAAAAAAAAAAAAAAGTATATACATAGAACCAGAACCAAGATAGGCATTGATCTCCTCTATAACAACATTAGGATCTGAAGCAATTTCTTGAAAATTCTTAGGAAAAATCTGTAATTCCAAACCCAACCAAACTGTCAATTTAGTGTGAAGCTAGAAGACATCGTTTAGGCAAATAGGGTCTAGAAACGTCTGCCCTGCAGTCTTTCTTTGAAAGCTACTGCAGGGTGTGCTTCTGGCAAATAAGAGAGTAAAACAAAAAACGTAAACGCATGGCATTTAGGAATCAGGGGAACCAGGGTAGGTCAAAGATGAAAAGTCTTTCCAGGATGACGATGAAGGGAAGTCCTGGGGAAACAGCTGTGTGTTAAGCAGAGAGAGCGGCTAGCTGAGAACGGAACAGAGGACGGAAGGAGGTCTCCTACATTTCAGGGACACTACTTTCATAGCAGAAAAATATCATGAGAAAAACAATGTTTAAGAAGATGATTCAGATGCTGACTAGCTGTGCTGGTGGCCCCAATAAGAACCAACAGGAGATATTCGGTATAAAAAAAATCATGACTGGAAAAATACGAGCCATTTTACCACAGAATCATTTTCTAAATATTCAATAATTAATACTGGATTACTCATATTTGTACAATGTCTTCGAAATAATTTTTTTGTGTGAATTAAGTAATTCCTAATTTTAAAATGCCACGTGAATGTGAAACATGTTTAGATTATATAAATAGCAATAAAACTTTCTGGAGGAAGAAATGTCCATAATGCCTATTTAGGCTAAGTGCAGGATGACAATAACTGCTTCTTTTAGAAGAGCCAGCTTATTACTTGCCTTGGTTAAGTGTGGAGTGCCCAGTGGAAGGTGGTGGCTCTTGGCTTATGACCGCATGGTGCCTTTTCAATTTCTGTAAATTCCATGATAATCCTGTTTCATCTTTAAACAGTATACTGAAGCACATGCTAAAACTCAACATGAACCTAGAAATGAACAGTTGTTTTCTAGAATAAGAAGTGTTAATGTTTATAAATTTCATGTGAAAATAGATGATGGCGAGAAATTCGACACTAGGAAGAAAAATGATCTATTGATTTGGGATTTATATCTGACGGATTGCTCATAAGCAAGTGGAATCCAGTTAACATGAAAAGTGTGGTTATTTTATCATATAGACTGAAATTAATTTATTCTAAACTACTCAGAGTGTACAATTCAGACTGATAAGAACGTGGGACAAAGAGATGAATCTGAAACTTTAATTTATCCAATTATACACATTCACAAAGTGAGGATAACTTTTGGTCACTTTTCAGAGGCCATGCTCTAAGATGACAATCTAGCTTAGGCCAGCCTCTCTCCCAGCCCCGTGACACAGACTGAGCCTGATTACATGGCCTCCCAAGCACACATCACATGGCAGAGGTCTCAGATCCCTCCCGGCTGGCATGGACCCCTTGCATCCTCCTCCTTCCACCCAAATCCAGACTTACATTTGGGGCCTGAGCTAGATCCAGACAGAGGTTTGTCCTGCATTTCATCTACTCTAAGATCCTCCCATATGAGAAAACAGCAGATTAGAGGAAGTCACACAAAAGCATGGTACAGCACCAGGCAGAACCCTAGAATCAGTTTCAGCTGGTGTCCTCCTTTGTCTTGACTGAAAGGACAAGAGCATCGACAAACTTTAACGTATGCACCTTCCTCATTCTATTTCACTTCTAATTTTAGTAAGAATTCTAGTTTATTTCTATCGTTTACTTCTAACATCAAGAGTATAAAAAAATAAAACTTTATTTTATAAAGGCAGTTTTTGGTCCCTTGTTTTAATGCAAAAACAACAAGGTGCAAATTTTTCTCTATAGGGATAACAGTCCTCTATAAATCAACTTTTCAAGTAACGGGGCACTTAAGAGCCATCTAATTGCTTTTAGAAACCTCTCTCTGCCAATTTTTGGTAAAAATTAAAAATATATATATTTATTATACTTCTTTCCAGTAAGGCAGCTGTTTGGTATCAGAAAAATTTAATAACAAAAAAACCCAACTATAATTCTGCTTTTAAAGGTAGAATAATTAGAGCAAACATAAAGTGAAATTTTCTGTGATTCAAGAATACTTCTTCATGAATAATCCTCTCCTCTATGTGTAAGATTGCTTTGTGATAGAATAAAAATAAATGTGAACACTTCATATTTGCTTTAGAAAGCAATGGCTTGGAAGGCAAGGAGGGCACCAGACATGGAAACAATCATCTGAGTCAAGAATCTGCCCCTGTGGCTAAGCCTCTTTGGAAGTCCAAGCTACAAACTTTATTTTAGAAACTACAAAGAACAAAAGACATTTTTACTCTGCACTGCATTGTACTTAGGCCACCTTTTATGTTTTTTTTTTTTCAACAGACATTATTGCACATAATGATACATCCCTGAAACCAGATGGCATACAAACTATTTCAACAAAGAAACAGGGACAAGAAAATATTTGTGGTCCTTCCAGAAATCTTTCACAATCTTCACATTTAACGGCAATTACTAGCAAAGCAGCAAGTTTGGAATTATAGCCAAGGCATATAATTACCTATATTTGACCTATGTACAAAGTCCTCTTAGGAAAAAGAATACCAGATAGCTGTACCTACTCTTTTTGGCTCCTGACATATAGAGTGAAGTAAAAATATTTGGATAGTATGTTAGTAATTCAATGGTTTTACTAGCTTCATATCAGAGGGCTCGCAGCTGGAGTTCCTCATTTGCTGCCTACTGTGGACACTTACATCGTTGTATTTAAATAAAAATAAAAAAACAGCACAGAGAAAATGTAATTTCAAGGTTTCTGAGATGAGATGGAGTACAGTAGTGAACTCTAGAAAACACAGTGGGAATGTAGATATTGAAATTAAAAGTACATATTCACCAAGCATTTTCTCTAATCATCATAAAACCTTAACTATATCAATGCATATTTTCATGATATCCTTGATAAACAGAGAAGCAAGTATTATCTGAGCAAGAACTTCCACATCTAGAGTTCAGAAGGCATGAAACTGGTATAGCAAAGTTTGAGGTTTGATTGCAATTATTTTATAATTTCCTTTTAAATAACAAAGCAAATTTGTGTGCTCAAATTTATATGTAATTTATCCATGTCCAGCCATGGAAATGAAAATTACATAGTTTCATGTAAATCTGTATATTTTACTGAATTAGATTAATATGCACACTATTCTTAAAACCAAATGAAAGAATATCTAATTCCTTGCCACATATCGAAAAGGTTTTCAAAAAACTATATCAACTCAAGTGTTATCCACAAGGTTTGTGTAATCATAACTTCAATCAAGTAAGGAAGCAGTCATTCTTAGGTTTGTTGAGAGAATGAACAGTCTGCTTTTACACATGTAATAGAAACCAACTAAAATAAACCTCCCTGTTATACATGTTCTCACCATTAGGTGATATATTAGTTTGAATGAAAAACTTACACATTCACAGAAAAAAAAAAAAAAATCGATGGTGAAAAAAAAAAAAAAGAAATTGGCAACCTAATATACTTCACCCTGCAGTAGACAGAAATCAATTCTCTAATAGTAAAAGTCGTAGACATGAAGTGAAAGACAATATGTACGGATTAGAGACTCAACAGCTGAGATGAATTGTTTTAAAATCTACAAACACAGGAAATAGGCCTGTTCAATAAAAATCCAACTCAAGGTCATACTTTGATAGAAGAGGTTAGTAACTACCAACGTGGACCATGGTGCTAAACTATAACTGAAATAAATAGGGGGCTAAAATAGTCACATGAGTTATACTGGAAATGGCTCTATCAGCTTCCGACTATGAATAATCTCACTGGTACTTCATGAAATAACTGCAAGTGACCCCAGAATGATACTGTTTTCTCACCTATCTCCTCAGGTATAAACCTCTCCCCTACAGCTCCCTTCTTGCTCTTTCTTCACCAGTTGTCCCTTTTCTAGATCTGTTTCATTGTTCATGAGATTTCTTGACTATTTCTAACCAATATTCCCACTTCCTCAAACTTTTTCATTGGAAATGCTTTTGTCCTTAACTGAAAGCTGACTTTCCTTGATGAGGTGACTAACCATCATGATCTTCTCCAGGCGAGGAGAAGGCTACTCTTAGAACAGTTCTGCACCATCATTCAACATCTGCTTCTTTCTTGAAGTCTGTGCTCCACCTATAATCACTCTCTCTTCCCCCCTTGTCACCAACAGCCTTGGTATTTCCTAATTTTTTCTCAATGACTTTAGTACCTAGCATTTAGTTTCCTGCCATCAGCCTTGGCCATCAGCCATGCTACTGTTCCCTCTAACATCTTGAATTCATACTTCCTTGCCCACTTCCTCTACTCCCGTGAACTTAACTTCCATTTCAACTATCCATTCAAACAGATATCTCTTAAATTCCTTTATCTTTTGGAAGTTCTTTCTTTAGATCTTGAACTTTCAACGTCCTCACTTAGATCACAATTAATATTCCTTTTTCATATTTCGCACCCCCTCCGAGTCATTTGCACTGTTGGTGTAACATATTTTTTCTTGACCCTTCATTTTCTTGAGCCCCATCTCTTCTCCCGATAAGTCCTGATCCAGCTTAATCTGCTTCCCTTTCTATACACTGCTTGGATGCTGATTTCAAAAATAATTGCCGAGGATCAACAAATTAAATATTATAGCATCCTCATCCTGCCAGTACCACCAACTGTAGATATCTTTTGCTTTTCTCTTCACGGTGCTGATTATGGCTGAAACCATGAATCTAATATGAGTTTCACTCTAATTTTAAATGGGTTCTCATTATTGCTGGGAAAAACACAATTTCTTTCTTGGTATTCCTTATCATTTCTCATAGTTCTCTTCAGCCTCTTTTACTCCTCTTAATCTCACAGTTACCACAACTGTCCTTCATCTTAAGGCACATGCCTTCATCACATAATTTACTAATAATATTGTTACCTGAATCAGAATTTCAATTTTTCTTCACCATATCTTCTCTCCTTTGCCACTATTTGAAAGAAAGTTGTCATCCTACTTTCTGTGGAAGGCCTTGTATAGATTATACATTAAATATTGGTCTTTAAAATATCTGGCTTATTTTTTGGCTTTAAAATGAAAAAATTACCTTATCCATATCACCGAGATGTGTAATTAAAGGAATGAGAGTTTTCATGTGGGGGAGGGAGTATTATAAAAGAGTATTTGTGAAGGAACCAAGTCTTCTGGAGAATAGGACATTTTCTGGGTAGGGCTTTCTAGCTTGGGTTCTAAACACCCAGATGGAATCCTTAAGTCACTCTTCCAGAAGTGAGGAGCTCTGAGAGAGGAGGTGAAAGCATTCAGTGCCTGGACATTCTGCTTACAACTGTGCTCAAAACTGAGCTTGGTTACTGTTATTTTTATCAAGGAGCATCTATGATGAAGAACAAAATGAGTTGAGGTTGAATGGAGGAGGGAGGATGGAAGACAAAGGGTAAAAAGCACTTATTTCTTTTAAAATACTTTGTAATAGTAATAAATATTATGGTTGAAAAGCTGAAAAATCAGACTATTTAACAAGAAAATATAATCTTCTCAAAATTTACAGAAACCAACAGGTAACATCTGGGTGAATTTTATTCTAATATATAAAAATCACTTTAGTTGGTTAAAGTGTTTCACTGATTTTTTTTTCATAAACTTAGTATTAGGCTGCATATATCATTTTGTTTCTAGTATTTTTTGCTTAACATTATTCTGTTAATATGTTGACATCATATTCATAGCATTATCTCTTGAGCACATTATTCAAATGTGGCTCCATCTTATCTCTGACCTGAGTCTCTTCCCCCCACCTGAAAAATAAAAGGTCCCTACCTGGCAGTGACTTTTTTTAACTTACTTTGTAATCACCAAAGGGGCTCTTAAACATACTTATGCAAAGTGAAATGGAAATGTTGAAGAAATACTGAATCATCATGTACACTTTCGTGGAAAGCACCAAATATTTGAGATGTATGTATGGTACCACTTATGGATGGTTAAGTACCACTTTGAATGCACACAGGGTATCTGCAAGTATTTCCAAATGTATTTTAGACGTCAAGTAAGACTACTAACCATAAAAATAATAACTCAACATTCTTCTGGAAACGTAATTAAAACATTCTATTCACCAAGAGACTACCAAAGCAAAGCACTATTACCCTAATATCTAAGAATGCAACACTGTGTCAGAGTCAATATTTACATGAAAAAATCATAAGGAAAAATACATTGAAATGTTATTCCTTAGTTAAAAGTTTCATACGTCAGGAAGTTCCTTGATTGGACTTTCCATTTCAGGAAGGGGTTGTTTTTGAAGCGATCCAACACCAACACTGTTAATGCAAAGTCATCATCATATTGTATTTATGGAGAGAACATATCCACATAGCCAGGTACTTCAGAATTAGGACTATGATTGAGCCTACATTCCTTATTTATCATTCTCCTGTGTGTGTGTGTGTGCGCGCGCGCGCGCGCGGGAGGGGATTGAGATTGATTTTCTATTAACAAATATAAAAAGCTACTTTCTGTCCTATTTTTTCTTCTAATATTATTTTGAAGCCCCCTCTGGTTTCATAGTTTGTACTTTCACTGCTACTAAATTGCTTTGTTATTTGACTAGACTCAGCATATAACAAAGATCATTTAACCAGAAGTGAAAGCTGGTGCGTAAGTTTTCTGAATCAAAAACAGAAAGGCTTATCTTCCAAACATTAAATTGGGAGGAGAAAGCAGTTGAATTGCACTAAATCTAATTTTGGAATTGGTATTTCTTCGACAACATTTGGGTAATGTTAAAAGATGTGTAGAACTGTGTGTGTATGTTCTTGCAATATGATCTTAGCGATCGCTGGAGTATAAATTATTTGAAGATAATGCTTTTTCTTTTTCTTCTTTGTGTCCTCAGCACCCACCATCACCCACTATTTTGCAGATGCTCAATTCATAGTGAGGGAATGAAAAGTGTGTATTAGATTTTAAAATATATTTATGTACATTTAAAGACCTCTTGACAACTCTTTGATGATTACTACATGTCTTTGAACTCTGTTACTTATTTTACCCCAAACTGTTTTGCTTATCATCTTTTTGCTTGCATGTGTGTGTATATGTGTTTAAATCTACCAAGTAAGGTCTATAGTAGAAAAGAACCAGGAAACCATTTGTATTCTAATGTCAAACAGTAAAATGATGAGATCTTGAGCCTTAACTAGTAGAGTTTCAAGAATGGGAAAATGTTCAACTTTCTAAGTTATGCTGACCAAGGCACATACTGGAGTTCAAGCTGCAGTCCAACATAAACAGGACAGGAAGGGAGTAGCACAGAAGCTCTCAGCCCTTCATCAAACGTCTGGCATCTGATGGCGGTGTTAACATGTCAAGTACACTCACCTTGAAAGAGCAGTTTGATTGTACTGTGGCCAACTGACATTGCAAGTATGTACTAGAGGGTGAAAATGTCCTCCTGGACCTTCCAAATGTCTCATTTCTCCATAATGTGCTAAAGTAAGATGTTAATCAAATGAGAACACAGGAGAAATGAGGAAAGATTGAAAGAGTTCCAAAATTAAGTAACTTAGTTGGACAAACTTTTCTACTGTAATTCTATCCCATGGGATTCTTATTTAATTCTTTCACATTTATTTCATTTATAAGATAAATGTCAGTTTTTTAAGTACTGTAAAGTAAGAAAATTCTGGGATTGGTGGGGTTTGAAGACAGGAGCCCTACAGTTTATTAAGGTATAAAGTTAAACAGAATAAATGGGGTTGCTCTAACATGGGTGGATCTTGCTCTTCCCCTTTGTCGATCTGCTCTTGCTTTATTCATACATTCAAAAACATCGTTGAGCATTTACTATTTGTCAGGCCCTGACCTAGGTCCTAGTGAGAGAGCAGTAAAAAAAAATCAAGGTCGAAAAAGCTTGTAATTGTGGGGAAAAACAATACATGACCAACGAGCAAGTAAATAAGAAACCATGAGAAATAATTACATGCTATGCAGTAATTAAAGAGGATGATTTATTGGAGAATGTCTGGGTGGCTGCTTTAGATTGTGTGGTCAGGGAAGCTGGTGACATTAAGCTGGGAATTGAAAGCAAGGAGGAGGCAGCCATTAGTAGCAGAACATTCCAGGGAGCAGAACATTCCAGGCAAGGGAACAATTTGTGCTTAAATTTGTGTCTAGGAGTGTGGAAGAAACCATAAGGAACTTCCAAACACAGTAAGCCTGGCACAGTTAAGTCACTGATAAAGAGAATGATACAGGATGCTATTTCTTTCTTTTTCATCCTTCGAACACATCACCTCTCACTCCCACACATGCAGCGTAAGAACATTTTACACAGTGCTTATTGTTGCTTACTATTATGAAAATGTAGCTTCACTTTGTCAGTGCAGAACTAGACTGAGGTGACACACAGATTCCCTAATATCTAAGTCTGAGCGAGTTTACAGGACATGCCCCTCTCTTGAGGTAAGAATTACAGGAACGACTGAGTGTCTAAGGGTAGGAGTGAGAGAAAGGAGGCAGAGACACAGAAGCGAAAATAGTAAAATGCAATTATTTCGAGAAGGCTAATTTGGCCTGAAATCATTTTAGGCTTTACAGATAGGTATTAATGATATTGCTTTTTTCTTTAGAGGCTGGAGAAAGAGAAAGTAGTAAGAATATGAGCAAAGAGAGTTAAATTCATATCTAGTTTAGCTGCTGATTAAGTATGTAAACATTTTTAGAACATTTCATTATCATTCTCCCAGTCGAAGGGCATGGACTTTTATGGTAACGTGTATATTACTGGCACTAGAGTGACAAACACGCATAACTTTATCTGCCGACCTGTCTGTCCTGTTTTGGAGTGCAAGGACTCGCTTACTGCTTAATGCTTCAGTAACTTCTTCTGAATCCTCACTTTGCTTCTTCCACAGTTTATATTCTACATCCCTCCCACAAGACAGTGGAAGAATATTTTTTTAAAAAGGGAAATGGGGTTTGAATACAGAATATTGTTATTTATATCTTGTCTGTTCTAATTTAAGAGATAAGCTCAGTGGAGAAACATGACCGTGCTTTTCCATATGCTGTGCGAATCACCTACTAAATTGGGCCTAAGTTTCCCTCCAGGGTTGATTCCTGGTGATTCCATGCACATCATGCCTTTGAAGGACTGTGTCTGGGCAGGAATTAAGAGAAGCAGTGATTTTGTTTCCTATTAACGCACTAAGCCCTATATATTTTTTTGAACCTTCAGGCATCGTTTGCAGAGTGGGAGACAATCAGACTTATTTAGTGCCCTTCAAATAAGAAAAATAACATAACAAATATACGTTAGGTTTATGTTTATCCTTTCCTTCCTCTTTTTCAGTGATAAGAAAAATGACACAGGCACAACGTTGTTTTATTTGTACTGTGATAAAAGATTCTAAATGTCAGACACCAGGTCACACACATAACTCTCATTTATGGAAGCTTCCCTGTGTGGTGTCTAAGCGCACTTGAGTCCCACAGAAAGTGTTAAGGCATTCTGCAAATCCAGTGTGTGTGGCATCTGGCAGTAATCGAATAGCCTGTGTCTAACTTATACTTGAGGGACACTGTCTGAGACAAAGACACTGAGTGGATGCCTCCATGACACTGAGCCTGGACCTCGCCCTCCAGACGGGTGGGTGGGGCAGACGCAGCGGGAGGTCCGCAAGGCTGTTGGTGAGGACTTCCGTCAGCTAATAGAGGACTGGGGCTGGGCCTTGTTAAAGAAAAAAAGTCACGGCATGTTTTTTCTTCCGATAATCAGTATTAGAGCTGTTTGAGAGAAAAAATGCAGAGATTTCTTCCTGAAAATGATTTTTTTTTTTTCAGGAATCTGAGGCCCTTTTCAAGATAATTTATTGAGAGAGTAAATATTTTAAATCCTAATATTTGCCTCTCCTAATTGTTTCCTATTTGTTGAATTACAAATAATTGAGATGAATGAAATGCCATAAAGCCCCAAAATGTAAACGTCTCCTTTTACAAAGAATGAAATCATAGGTGATGAGAAAAGATTATTAGAGTGGTCCATAGTTTTTCACTTTGAACCATGAGACAAAACTCATTTTTTCTCCAATGCATGAAAAGAAATAAAGATGTGTGAAAGAATTTTACTTGTCAGTTACCCGTAGTCATTAATTATAGATAACTTGGATGCAATTCTAAATTACTTGCAGATGTCATGCAACGACATCTCAATATCAATGTATACAAATTTAACAACAATGAGCAAACTGTTTCAGAAAAGACTGCGATAGAGAAAAGAGTGGAAGACCTCCGACCAAACCAATGATGATGGTTACCTCAAGAGGGTGCTTGGGAAGGGAGAAGCGGAATTAACTTTTTCTTTAATTACTTCTATACTATTTGAATTGTCATATCAAGCATGCATTTACTTTCTGATTAAAATAAAATCCAATAAAGTATTATAATTTATAAGAAAATTAAAACATTAATATGTATTTTAAAGTGTCATTGCATATGATTTTCTATCTAGTAAATGACAAGTAATTATACAATGTGGACAGCATTAAGTGATACTTAAATACTTAAAGATCTGAAAAAAAAACTTAATAGAGCCCGATACAAGTAAATGTTATTTTTCAGCTACCAGGTTTTGTGATTACATGCTCTGCCTTTCCTTCATGAAAGGAAGAGTAAAACTCAGGTCCATTTTTCCTGTATCTTATTTTAAGTTGAAAATCCAACTTATAAACAAATCATGATGTCGCTCCTCAAACTTGTGCTTAAGCTACTCATCCTCTTAAAAACCACAAAACTGCTTTGTCTGCCATTTGCAGACATGGGCCCCCCATCATGCACAATAACATCACCATAAAGTAGAGCTAAAAGCCAAAGAGCTGTTGAAACTCCCGAGATAAGAAGGGCTGACATGCCTGTTAGCAGCTCCTCGTGTTTGCTCTCCTGTGATTTATATCTGATTTACGACAGCCATTATGGTGGACACACATCACTTAATCAGGAGCACAGTCAAGTCCTAAGCATTAAATGCATTTGCTTTCTCTCTCCCAGGAGAGAGGGTCCCTTGTTTCACTAAAAGTACAAAAAAGACATATTCACAGTATGCAGATAAAAGGGGTCAGCAGTGGCAATTGAGTTACAAGAGTGTAAATCTCTTTTAAAGCTGCAACTTTTGATCTCATTTTACCTGTTCATTGTCTCAATAATACCTAAGGAACATGGTATTAAATGTTCACATGGCATCTTTCATACTCGTATATACAAACCAAGTAGCCCTATTGCCTGAAAAACGAGCCTGGATGGCATACAGAATTACGTGCAGGGTAGTAACAGACAGGTTTTTGAAACTGCAACACAAGATTGTCCAGAAGTTCATTTTTAGAAAATTGTCTGCCCATTTGTTAACTTGAGGTGCTCATTGGGCTGATTTATTGGATGAGTCAAATGATGTTAATGAAATCACTTAGTAAATAATAAAGTGATATACAAATACATAAAATAGTCTAATGAATATCTTATACATGCTAACAATTCTAACAAACAAGCTGTTGACAGATTGGAGAGACTGTTAGGTACCAGAAAAACAAAGAAAAACTCCTATCCTAAAGTCATCTTTCCTGCCACAACTGAAAACATCAGACATCATGGGAAAATCTAAGGGGCTTTCCTAGATTCCAACACATTCATTCTCGAGGAAACGTGACCCAGTACAGTATGTATACATTTTACGTGACTGACATTCCACTGACCTCTATCAGGGCAGTAATTCAAGGTCTGTTATGCTATGATAGAACCTTTTGAGTTCATTGATTTCTGCCTCTCTCTGACACTGTCCTGCCTCCATTCATAACAACTCTCTGCTGTGTGGTGCCAATGGAAACAACTCAGGCAAGTTTTATCATCCTAAGAAAATAATGGAAATCAACTATGAAGCTGGTATGCATGGAAATATGCAGTTCCATGGAATTCCCAAGCCAAGGAGGTCGTGTTGTGAAGGGCGCTCTTCTTCCTGACGAGCCTGGTTATCTCTGGTTTCATTCCCCTCTCCAGGTTCTATACAATGAATTTCCATCCTCAGCTTTTAGTCTTATCTATATCAGATTTCCTTACTGATTCTTAAATTTAAAACATTTGGAAATGCTTTTAATAGATTGCTCACAGTGGGTCCCCTTCCCCATCACCTCTGGGGAGTGGCTACATCCTCGCTATACATTGGAAGGCCACACAAAGCACAGATATTTTCACAGCTGAAACCAGTTATAGCTCTAAGCAAAGGGCAGATTTAACCGAGCTTCTCATTTACTGGCTTTATTTTTGGTAACTTTTATATTTTTGAACGACCCCACTTGGTAACAAAGTCACATTAGCTATGAACAACTTGCCTGTAGAAGGGGCAACGTGTCACATAGCTGAGTCCAGGCAAAAAGTTTTCATTGACCAGAGAGGCAATTTAACAGGGGTATGGAAAATATTATAAAACCATGCAGAAATACTCACAGTTTTGGTTTGGCAAGGAGGGGTGGTGGCTCCTTCGTGGGTGAGAGCAGGACAGCTGATGTCGGAAGAGATTTATTGCCGTTAGCTTTGCCATTAATCAGTCCGTTTACTCCATGGTTGGGATGGACTCCGTTAGTTTCCCTCTCAGTAGAATTGAATTGCATTTGAAGGGCTGCCATGCCAAGTCCTAACTCTGGGCTCTTCACCTGCTGGATCTCAGCTGGTTTCTTTGAAGCCAACTCAAAGGGACTTGTCTCCAAGATTGGAGGGGGAGGCGGGAAGTGTTGGCAGTGATCACTGTTGGATTCTCCCATGGAATCATAGTTACAGTTTTCAGTGTTGGCTAAAGAAGGGGAGAGGAAGAAATAATAAGATGCTACTAAGTCGACAGTGATTTTCACAATGTCATAGATCATCTGAGAATCCCCTGGGCCCCGTTAAGTTGTCGCAGAAGAGGTAGCTCTGCTGCTCTCAACTGATGCAGAGACAAAGCCAGCTGGAGGGCTTGGTTCTCTAAGCTTGTTTTGGGTGACTGCTACCTGTTTCATTTCCTGAATGGGCCCATAAAAGAAAGAAACTAGCTACCAATTCATTAAAAATTTTCAAACAAGAGCTAAAAACAGAACTTGGTAAAAAAATAATAATAACACAAACAGTATCAACTTATAATGCTTTGTCCTCTCACATTTCAGCCCACAGATCCAAATGAACAGCCTATCTGAGCTTTACTTGCATTAATTCAAGCTCTAACGGTTTTATGTGGTAAGCAATGAATATTAATTCTTTTTGAAGCTAAGTAAACCTTTTAGTATAAGGGAAATGTTTCAACATCATTTTTTTTTCCAATTCAGATGATGGTCACAGCTGTAACTCAGCACAAAAGAAATTCTTCACTAGTTACTCTCAATAAACTGAAAGCATCTTGAGATAAGATCTTTTCTTTGGATTCCTCACCTTGCCCAGAGTGCGGCAGAGCTCTAGGAATGTACTTAAAAATGTTTATTAAGATAAACTAAAAACAGTTGTTGTCTACGTTTAGCCTACAGATTTACCCCAGATAAACATGGGAAATACTGCATGCCAATTCTTGCCACAGAGACTTTGAGAGTCCCAAGTTTTGGCCACACTGTTGGAGCACTGCTGCTCTACTGCCATGGATATTTGATGGGACAACCTCCAATCCAACTCAGAACAAAAACACTGGGCTCCTCCCAGCTCTGGAGCTCCAAACATGATGTGGGAGGTTACTTTTCACATTTATTATTTTTATTTTTTAGGTGAGGCAACCCTTGGTTGACCTCACAGATTGCAAAGACCTTGTTAGCTTACAATCTTTTTTATTTTTTTATGCCTACAGCACCTGGTCTTCCTAGGTGGTCTCCCATCCAAGTACTAACCAGCCCCGACCCTGACTTTCCACATTTAAAGTACTCATTCACATAAACTGTCTCCCCATTCAGGTAACCCTTACATGTCTTTTAATTAAGATGAAGAAACAGTAGCAATTCCCACTCTAAGGTCCCTAACCCAGTCTTGGTTGTGCCTCTGCTGCCACCTAGCACCAAGTCCCCACTCTTCCAAAGAAATCAAAGCGCGATTCCATTGTTCCCCCCAAGTCTATCTCATCCAGCCAGCAAGCCACGTACTGATTCCCTACTCTGTGCATGTTGTGCCAGGCTTGGTCAAAGAGATACTTTTTAATTGCTGTGAAATGAAAAACAGAGATAGGCAATAAAAATAAACTAAGATAATGCAATTAGTAACAGCAAAAAATAGCTACCTAAAGATAAAATAAAGAAATTAATTTCTAAGTATAAAAAACAGCCAGATATTTTTGAATATTGGTTTTAATCATATAGCATACTGATTTAGTTTTTCTTATCAGAGTTATATTTCACTATCAGTGAGATTTGATTTCTAAGATCTTTACAGCTTCTCAGAATTAATTAGGTTTATCTTGTATTTGTTATTCAGAAGTTTCAATTGTGGATTAAACACTGATTTATCTGTACAAATATTTCCAGTTCTCCAGTGTTGGCACTGCTGAAATGAGTGACAGCACTGCCCATTGGAGGTGACCTTCTGATGTGACCATGATTCTGGGTTGGCACGAGGATATCAGGAAACCAGCATCACCATTTCCAAGACTGAGACTGCATGATTTAAAAAATGCCCCACGTGGGTTCCATTTCTATATTATCATGATCTTTTTTTTTTAATCCACTTCCCCTCCCCCTCCCCCAAAGTCTTTTTATTTCCAGATGAAAAACTGACTGTTACTAACCCCTGGAGTGGCAGTAAGCATTCCTAGTAGCTGAGCATCTCCTCCCCCAGTCCAGGGTAGTAGAACCAAACTAAGTGCTGGGGAACAGAACCTCATCATATTTTTCCGCTCACATACCTGAGGTGACAACCAGCTGGGCAGTGCTGGTTACCGATCCATAATCGTTCCTTGCCGAGCACGTAAAGACCCCTGCATCTTCAGGGAAAGTCTCAGCAATAACTAGGGTACAGATCTCCTCTGGAAGGGAAGAGAACAGTATTCCTCATCAGAGTGAAATCATGAAGTCACTGAAGAAGTCAGACCCTCTGCCTTTCTAAACAAGCAAATTAGGCAATGATTATAAAAGAACTGCTTTCTGAAAGTGTTCACAATAGAATCTCTATACATTCAACTTAGCATTTTAGCCAAGTGGCAAAAGCTTTGGAGTCAGACCCATTCTTTGTGATTCTGAACAAGATCAGCTTTGGTTTCCTCATCTATAAAGTGGGGATAATATATACCTAATAAGATATCTGTGAAGATGAAATGTGATGTTTGCAAAGTGCGTGCCTCTGCACTTGGCATGTGGAAGATGCTCAGGAGATGGCAGCTGGTACTGTCTAGTTGTTTGTATGTGGAAGCTCTTTCTATTAGAGTACCTGCCTCTTTGCTTCAACTGAAAAGCAATTAGTGGGGGAAATCAAGCTTCTGTGAATTGCTGACAATGGAAAAGAAGAATAGAACATGCAATTGTTTTACCAGCAGACAATTATTCTGGAAGCTACGGTTACACAGCGTGGCAGAGTTATATAGCATGGAAAGCCCAGACTCTGGAAACAGCTCTCAGGGTTTGCATACAGGTCCTGCCACGTCTTGCCTTTTTGACTTTGGTCGACCCCCCTAACTCCAATGTTCTAATCTGTAAAATGGAGGTAGTAACAGAACCTACCTCATACAGTTTATATTAGTCACGACTCAAAATTAACCATCGTAGGGTTATTGTGAGGGATGATGACAACCATGGCAATACCTAACAGCTATTGTGCCTTATTAGGCATAAGGTATTGTTACTAGCACTGAACATGGATTAATTTAGCTGTAATTTTCATGTCAACATTATGAGTCATGTTTATTATTATTAGCTGATTTTATAGATAGAAAACTGAAGCACAATAGGTCTAATTGATTTGCCCAACATCACATAGCTAATAAGGGGTAAAATCAGAATACGAACCAAGTCGGATTCCAGACTCCACACTCCTAACAAGCATTTGTTCTTGTGATATGATATACGTGGTGCTTGTGATACTGCTTGGCACACAGTAAATGCTTTGCAGCCAGTAAATACTAGCTGTTACCATTAAAAAGAAGGTAGATCTAGAATGTATTAACTTTTTAAAACTGAATAACTGTTTATATTGTATCAGTAAAATAAAGATGATTATGTTGGTAAATGTTAAGAAAAGAGATATACAGTAAGTCTTCACTTATCACATGTAGGTTCTTGGAAACTACGATTTTAGGCAAAACAATGTATAGTGAAACAGATCTTACTGCAGGCTGACATGAATGAGTTAAGTTCCTATAGGCATATTTCCGGTCACAAAAACATTACCAAGATTCTAAATAAAGACCCAAAACATTTCTAACATTAAACACTGAAGTAAATGTGAACTATACATACATTTAAGATGAATAAAAACAAGATTATTATTTTCCAACTTGCTTATTCCAGTTCAGGTAACCAGAACCTCTAAAAGCTGGGGCACCAGCTGGGAACCTCCCCACCCCTCAACCCCCAACAGGACACTCTTCCACGGCAGGGTCACTCGCACACACACACTCAGATTGGGACAGTGTAGATATGCCAATTCGCCACGTGTACATATCCTTAGGATGTGAGAGGAGACAAGAGTCCCCAGAGAAAATCCGCAAAACGTATTATCTGACATGTACTCTACTATTTTGTATTCTACTTTATTTTAAAATAATGTTGGTTACTATCCACTTTTACAGGTCATGATCAGCAGTTTAAAAACATGGCCCATAGGACCTAGCATAGTCCCTGGCTCAATAAATATCAATGAATCCTGAGTAGAGGTATTTGACATAGTATGAAAAGAGTTTTCCAAAAAATATGAGAACACTAATTTGTAAAAATTTCTGTGCTCCCATGTTCACTGCAGCACTATTTACAATAGCCAAACATGGAAACATTCTAAGTGCACACTGACGGATAAATGGATAAAGCAGACGTAGTACATATACACAATGGAATAAAAAAAGATGACATACTGCCATTTGTGGCAACATGGATGGATTTTGAGGATATTAGGCTAAGTGAAATAAATCAGACAGAAAAGGACAAAAACTGTATGATTTCCCACATATGTGAAACATAAAACAAAAGAATAACAAAATAACAAAAAGCAAACTCATAGGTACAGACAACAGATTGGTGGTTAGCAGAGGGGAAGAGGGAGAGTTGGGTAAAAGGGGTCAAATCTATGGTACCAAAATCTATTGCATGATAAACAGGCAATAGAGTATGGAGACATCAAGTGATAATGTTGTACACCTGAAATCTCTATAATGTCATTATCAATGTAACCTCAATAAATTAAAAAAAAAAAAAAAAAGGAAAGCATCTTCAGGTAAAGGTTTGACAGCTACTAATACATTTAAAATATACATTATTTGATTAAAAGGTCACTAAATAGAAGGAAAACAATAGAGTAAGAGAGAGAGCATGAGATAATCTTGTGTTTCTTGACTGTACACAGTTCTTGGCTTTCCAATGAAAGAAGACAGAAACTTGAAATAATTCACGTTGGAGCTTCACATAAGATTAATCATTTGAAAAGTGAGATGTATCTGGAAGGGTACAAGAAATTGGGAATTTTTAAATTGAATATATACAGTTTACAGAATGAGTTAAGAAGTTTACTTAACCAGAGAAGGGGGAATAAAACTTAGGATATTAGCATTGTAAGCAATTTTAGAAAGCAACAAGCCCGGATCCCTCATTCCTTCAAGTGAGGTCCAAAGGAATTCTCTCGAGGTCTTAGCTAATTACTCTCAAAGTTAAGATGCCAAAGTAGGCATCCTGCCTCCCACGGCATGCTCTTTTTTTATACAGTTCATATTTTTTTTTTTACTAGTTAGGACACAAGAAATCCAATGTAAAATGAGGTAATAAAAGCTTTAAGATGGGAAGCAGGAAGTTTCCTGAACCTGAACATCTTAACTATTACTATCCAAATAATTCACTAGAAATTCACCTGTTCAAGGAGATAGCTATGGATCCTTTAAGACACAAGATACATTGGAATAAGACCTAAGACATCAAAAGAACATTGGAAAGTGGACAGATATTAGAAGAAATGAAAAGCCCAATCATGAGACATACTGTCTGCCCTCTGAAAAGCGGGCTTCAGGCAGAGGTCCAGAGGTTCGTCATCTTTGTTTCCTCTTAGCAGAGGCTGGTGGGAGCCGTTTTCTCAGCTCTCAGCAGCACCTCTGTGCCTCCTGCCCAGGCAGCCACTGCCTCCAGCTCTGCACCACCTTCCCAGGGCCTGGTGCCCTCAGGAAAGGTTCTCTCAGCCTTGGTCTATTTACTCCTCCAAAGGCAGAGTTTCTGGTGATACTAAGAAAAATGCCTACTGCCCGTTCAATGCCTGAGGAGGCTTTAACTGTAAACACAGACAGAATTCTGTGTTTTGAAACCTACACTTAAAATCAGAAGAAAATCTTATTTAGCAGGGATGATATAAAGGGGTTTTGGAGTGATGATCTTGATAACTTTTAGAATTCCTTCTTAAGTCATCTACAATTTTTTTTCAGTTATGTCCTTTTAAGAAAAAACTGAGCTCATATACATAGGTGCCCCTTCTAATCCAGAGGACCCTTTTGAAAATGAAATTTTACCGCCCCGCCTCCAACCGCCACCCTGGCCACTCATTCATGACTTGAGGATAAATTAAAAGCCCTTAATGTGACCATAAAGTCCTAAACGACCAGGCCCATTCCTTCTGTGCCGCTCATCTTTTCATGCTGAGCTCTGGACTCAAGGGCTCTTGGGTGGTTCCTGGAGAAGCCACATTTCTTCCAGTCTCTAAGTCCTCATCCCAAAGGACTTAGCCCTCTCCTACTCAGCCTCACACTTCCACCTAAACATTGTTTTCTCAGAGAATCTGTTTTGGTTAGACTGGTCAGATCTACCACCTATATGTGATTTTTAGGATGGCAAACTTCCCTTGGAGACATCTGTCACAACTGTAACAAAATAATTTCTTGCATCTAAGTTCCCAGTTCCTTGACCAGAACAGAACCACTGTAAGAGCACACAGCGTTTGTTTTGTTCATGGCTGTACTCTCAGCATCTTTCAGACAGAAGGGTCCTCACAGACATTTTTGAATAAATGTATAGATGAAATTTAAACTGGAAAAAAAGTAAACATCTGCTTTACAAAAGGCTATTTTCTAAAGGAATTCTCAATTAGACTGATTTTTCTACAAGCTTCCTTGTGTGTTTCAAATGCGACTAATCAAAATTCATTTCATATGAATTTTCAGGAATACTTTTATTGAATATATGGAGTATACAAGTATAGAGTTAAGGACCAACCGAACACCTAGAGAAGGTCACAAACTTACCTACGAAATAAGAAAAAATTAAAAAGTGCTGGGATGTTCTTGTAATCTTTACACATTGCTATGTCTTAGTGATTTTTTTACCAGATAAAATTTTAGTCCAATGCTCTAAAGGTTGCTCAGTTTTTCTCCTTTTGGAAAATGTCTTCCAAAAATGACAAAAGGCTCAGATTTCGTTGGAAGAAAGGAGCATCATAGCTTATATGGTTCTGACATTATGAATATGAAGAAAGCCATGAGGAAATGAGATGAGCCAGGTTGTAATATTGAATTTTCATCTGGTAGCATCTTATTTAAACAAAGACCTTTAACACATCTGTAAAATACATTTTAGGGAGGAATGGAAACCAGGAAATGAGTGCTTTTGTCAAAGGGAGTTAGAGGTTTATTTATTTGTACTAAAAAACTGTCTCTGGTATAAACAGGAAAAATTTTAATTATTAATGATATTATGATCCATTTTAATTCAATTTTCCTAAATGAAATATTTTTATTTGTGGGCATATAATAAGTTACTAAATTGGAAACTATTTTTGATGGTGGTAAATTCTGTTTTCTAAAATTACCTAAAAAAATATTTAATCACATCAATATCTCTAAGAAGTTGACACTGAATTTCATTGGTCTTTGACTAAACACTTGTTAAATACAAATGAAACTATTTTATTTGTAGAAACTTATTTAAAGATGAGGTAGCAAAGATAATGTTACCAGGTCTCTTACGTAATAAAGGGATATTTTCATAAATGTCTTCCTTCACAGCTTTTTTTTTGGTGGGGGAGGGAGGCATGTCCAGTCTAACTAAAAAGAAATCCAGCTTTTACTTTCTAAATTATATGGTTTGGCTAACACAACTGGTAACAAAGAACTCTTGGCTAAAGTCAGCAAGATGAGATTCAGAGTCATTAAATATAAGACTTGTATAAATTTTCATATAGGATTTTTAAAAATTATGAGCTATGATCATATATAGAGTACATTTAAAATGTACAGTTTAAGGAATAACCATGAAATGAAGCCCTGTGTACTGATCATTAAGTCTAAGAAGTAAAATCCTACCGATAGTTTAGAAATGCCCTGTGTGCCTAATTCAATCTTCCTCCTCCTTCTGAGATAACCATTCCTTTTATTTTCCTTATGTATTTACCATGTATGTATCCTTCAAAACTGCATTCTTTAGTTTTTAAAAAATTGAGTAAGAAGCACAAATCTTGTTGTGTAAAGAAAAGGCAAACTTGTCCCTGTTAGGAAAAAGCTCCCCTCCCAGTAAATTCTCGGGGGCATAAAGTGATTTCAACTTCCCTGAGAGTTTACAGAAGCCCCCACAGAGGTAACTAGTGGGAAAGGTCATGAGTGAGTCCTGGGAAATACAAGGCTCAGCTCAGAGGAGAACCTGGCAGAGCTGGACAGCCAGCAGCAACAGTTGGTAGAGCTGGTGTCTCCGAACTTTGTTTTTAAGTTCAACATAGTCAACTTTCAGATCTCAGCACCAGATCCAATGAGAACACTTCCACTGGGGGTGAAATGAATGTTCTCAGCTGACGTGGAAGCGGTACATGGAAGAGAAAGCAGGACAAGCCAAGTAGAGGTAAGAATTTGGGTGAGGCTTACTACCCACCCATTCTGTCATGAGGGAAAGAAATGGAGCAGCGGCATGAGCTCTTAGTGATGAAAGCCCCCATGTATCCGTCTCTTGAGTTATACTGCTACAATTGGACTTGTCCCCCATTCCTGACACAGAGCTGTTACCTTCCTGGAGGTTCCCTTTGCCTCTTGTTTGTATTTGATCTCCTGCTTCTGGTAGTCGTACGCCACATTTTGCTCTTTCTGGATGAATATTTTTGCTGTGGTGGAGCACATCCTACATAAAAGGTTGTAGGGGGCAATCTCTGAGACCTTGCAATCTGAAAAATCCTGGCTACATCTTCATACTGAATTGAAGGGCTGAGTGGGTATAGACTTCTTAGTTGGAGGTAATTTTACTTGAGAATGTTGAAGACTTTGCTTCACTGTCTCTTTGTGCCCAGTATGACTGCTGAGAAGTCCTGAGTCATTCTGATCTTGTTTCTACCTGACTGGATGTTTCTCCCTGGAGTCTGACAGAATTATCTCCTTGTCCTGGATCTTCTGAATTTTACAACAATGCACACTGCTGTGGATTTATTTTCACCCGCACTCACCCTTCATGAGTCCCTTCAATCCAGAAACTGAAATGCTTCAGTTTGGGGAATTTGGGAAAAATTATGTTATTGATACTCTCTCCCCCTTCTTTGTTCTCTCTTCCTGGAATCCTAATTATGCACATATAGTCTACCTGGCAGGTCCTCTAGTGTCTCTAATTTTCTTATCTTTTTTCTTCTATTGCTTCTCTTGATCTTTCTGGCTCTTCTGTGGGACATTTCCTCAACTTCCATTTCTGCTACCAACTTTCTCATTCCGAGAAGTTTTTACGTTCCAAATGTTACTACTCTTCTCCTCCTTTCCTATAGCTTTTGATTTTTACTTCTTGGATGCACTGATTTTCCTGTCTCTCTGAGGAGAATGTCGCTTTGTTTTCACATTTTCTTCTCTTTGCACGTCTGTTTTCTCCAAGTTGCTTTTTAGAGAGTTGCTTGTTTTCCTTTACATTATTTACAACAGAGGTTTCTTCAGATGTCTTTCATCTCTTCTGAACTGAGATGGGTGTGAGCTGATTAGAAGCTCTGAGTGTGAGAGAGAGCATGTCACTTACAGCCTGCCCATTAGTGTAATCCAGATGGCCTCTTTGTTGGAGAAACTTCCATACTATTACGTACAGGTTTTTTTTTTGGGGGGGGGGGGGTGGGTAGGGAATTGGGAGATTTCAGATTGCCGGGAAAAGACTTCAGTCTCTGCCAGGAGAGGAAAGTTTACAGACCATCATCCTAGAAGGGAGCGCAGGAAGGTGGCCGGCAGCAGGAGTATTCAGCATTTAGAATTCCAAGGGTCCTTCGGTCCCTTTTTGGTGCTCACTCAAGTGGGCCTTTCCCTTCTCTCCCCAAAGATTAAACCAAACTTTCTTGGTTCTTGGAATGCTAAGCGTCTCGGTATTTTTTTTTATGCTGCTCCAAAGCAAAAGGTATACTTAACAGCTTCATTTGTTAAGTAGTTATTTCCAAAGAACTTAAGTATTTAGGCCTTAACAAGTTAGTTACTGTCTGAAAAAAGTACACTTAACTTGAAAGAAAAGAATTATTATTTTATTCCCAAATAACCACAATTATTACTAATGGATGCTTGCATCCGTTGGGCTCTGCACAGCCCTTCCTGGAATCAGATCAGACACAGCTAGCCTCATTTCATGTTTCATGCTGATTTTCATGTGGTAATTGCTTTTTATCAAACAATCATTGAAAACTGAGTTCACAAATTTATGATGTCATAGAAAAGAATGTGAATGATGATGATGAAACCCTGAACTAGTAGTTTTGTCTATCAGATGTCGAGTATCATGTGTTCACAACTGAAATTTCAGACATTACAGACATTACAGCACCTGTCCGATCGGTAGAACTCCCAAGGCACCTTGTCAAAGTTTGGGAATCGCAGCTTTTATGTAGCCAATTCTTGTTTAACACACAATCTTAACCCGGACCTGCATTAAGTTTTTAACTATGTACAACCTACTGGGATCTCAATGAACATCCTCACCACTGCCCTCCTGCAACTCGGCACCTCAGTAGATTTAACAAGTATAATTTGCTTCGCACTTGGAATCATAGAATCGAAGCATGGACATGACCAGAGGATGTCTAGGATGATGGGGGGCACTGGTTAGCGGAGATTCATACTGAAAGTAGGAGGCACCATACTTTTACATGTATAATTCCCCAAGCAGCAAGATACCTTTTCGTATTTTCAATTTTGCATGCCATTTAGACAATGCTATAAAAGTAACCCAATATAGTTTGTGGCTGTTTTCAGACAGCTGAGTAAGGGCCTGAGTATTAACAGCTGTCCAACGAAGTCTTCTGTGTCTGCTGCCCACCCCAACCCCCCAGACTAGTCTTTGAAGGATCCAATCAGTGAAAAGTCATAATGTCAAAGAAGAAGGCCTGAGCAGGTAATATGACAAATGAATGTTGGTCTTAAGTAAGCTGACTAGCTATTAATTCACAAAACAGTCTGAAAAAAATTGTGATGCAAGCTGACTTCTGTCTAGACAGGGAAGGGACTGTAAAACATATTAGACAGATGCAATATGGTAGTGACAAGAAAAACCTGTTTCAGTTGCACAAATGCATTGGGAAGCAATATGCTAGCTCCTTCTTTAACTGAATGTGTAATCCCTAATGGGGCTGTATCTAGGTACTAATGAATTTCGATTTTATTTCTAGAGCTTTAAAACATCTTACATATGAATAAAAAAATGAAAGAAAGTGAAGAGAAAAAGGATTAAAAAATGAGGAAGAGAAATGTAGAAAGAGTGGGAGGGGGAGGGGGAAAGGGGAGGGGGGGAAAGAGAAAGAGAGAGAGACACACACAGAGACAGAGACAGACAGAGAGAGACAGAGACACTGAGACTGAGAGGCAGCCGGCAAGGAGAGAGCAAGAGTGAATGTGACAGAGGAAAGGAAGAGAGGGTAATAAAATCCAAATGCTTAAATATGTTCCTGAATTTCAAAGGCTATTAATGTTTGAGCATTTGGAAAATATCACTGACCTAGTCCTATAAAATTTATCTCTTGCCTCAGATGAATTATACTCATGTCTGTTTTTCTCCTTTCCACATAACAGTGGCTAAAAAACAACTATTAGGAAAGCCAGTTCCTACATACATTTTATATGGCTGAACAGTTCAGTGATCTACTGGATATAATAGTCAATCAGGTCATTTAAGGAAAGTAAACAGTTCAATATACATTTTGTTTTTTCCCCTTATGTCAATGGTCACCTTCAAGGTTAATGTAAGGAAAACATTTGGCTACTAGTAAAAGACTCATAGTCATACCTAGTTTTGTCAGGCATGCCAAAACATTGTTTAAATACAAATGTTTTAGCATTTGCTTACTCTGAAGTTCTTACTCATAACTCACATAAGTAGTCACTTGAAGATTCGAGTGTGTGAAGTTTTTTTTTGTTTAAAATTATGATCATGGATTTAATGATACATGCCAACTGTAGGTTTCCTGAAGCAGAGCATTTTAATGCTCCACTACGAGAGTGAAAGGAGCAATTCTAACAGTGTTGTGCTAAATATAATTGTGGAGAAATTATCAAAGGTCAGGAAGACTAGTTGTGTTTTGTTTTTAATAGCTGGCTATAGTGTGTATGTGGTGTGTGTTTTACTGTATTGATAGCTTTGCTTAAAATATTTCTCTGCCAAGAAATAATTGTTTTCAGCAAATGTTACTATGGTTGGAATGGAGGAGGCTCAAGTGCTTTCAGATCTAACAAAAGGGGGGAAAAATAAGAAAATTAGATGGACTTGAAGAGGGGAAACTTTTTTATACTTTGCTAGGATATACAGTATAAAGGAAGACCTTCCATATCTTTTTTCATGATTTTGCTACATTAAACCAAAAGATATTTAAATAAGTCCTAGAAGCTATATTATTTTGTGAAGTTGCTGAAGACTAATTTTGTCAAATAATTTATGATCAAAACTATATTCCAGAAGCAAAAGAGCAAACCATAACTGAAACAGGAGTATCTGTGGTATGAGGGAAGGGGCTTCGATTCTCCCTCCTCACTCAAATTTATTCCTTATTAGTCGGTATATTGTTTTCAACTTTCATACATCACTTACTCAAAAACTAGACTACAGATTCTAACCAGTGTTTTGATTTTTTGGATCATTAGTTTATGACTTTCCAACATAGATCATGGGGGACATTTCATGAATCATCATCACCTCTGTAGATGAGAACAATGGATAACAACGTGAATTTTTTTTTTAAAGAGCTGTTGAATTCACTCAGAATCCACAACTGCAACATCAAAAGAAGTCATAAGCCATTCCAGTAGTAACGCTTTTAGAATTTTTGGCTCAACATTTTAGTTTTATTAGTATAGAAAGCATCAGAAGACATAAATTGCTCCATATATTTGTTCGCATAAACTGTCTTGCAGATAAAAGATATTTGGTTCCACCCACCTCCCTCCCTCCATCTTTCTCTGTATTTAAAACAGCAAATGCAAAAGATATGCCCTAACTCCCTATAGGATTTCCATATTAGCTCATGCAGTAGGTTGAGTCTCAGAAGTTCCATGTATCAGGAACTGGCATTATGCAATGTTATACAAAGACATATCACAGACACAATGTGAAGTTCTGCATTCCCATGGTTTGGAAAGTGATTACAGTATTTGATGTGGTGACTGACACATCAAGTGGGGTGACATGCTCTAGTTGTAACTCATGACAAGAAGGCAGTAGATCAATTCCAGCTGTTCCCTAAGGAGGCTACACAGCATCCCTTAAATGCTGGGTCTTCATAGGCTCACACTCTGTTTTTGACCGAAACTCAGACATGAGAGGTTCAGGACTGACTACAGTAATCTGACCTGAAAGAGCCCACTGAGAACCTTCATGATTTAAAGCACGGACAGAGCAAGGTCATGGCTCTAAAAGGACACATAGCAGGCTCTGCTTGATACTGAAGCAGAGGCGTGCATCTGTTTGTCTGCCCGTTGGCAAGAAGTGAAATCGGCGACTTTGCCGATAGAAAAAATACAAAGAGTGGTCCCAAGGAGGATGTACGATGATGCACAAACAGAAAATTGTGTTTCCTTTACAAACATCATTTCAGTCCATGTGGTGCCATACACAATACAAAGAGTCTGTGGTGGGAGAATAGTCAGACCTGATGTTCTGAACAACGTAACACTCTGGTGAGGTCACACGACCTGGAAATTGAGCAAGATCCTAGGGCAGGATGACTTTCTTCATGCTTGGAGAAGAATAAAATTTTATGGCGTAGGGCACATAAATGAGAAATGCCTGGTGGTCAGTGTTGCTTATGTTTCCGGGCTGCTCTCATGTGAGGCACATTTCTACACTGAGGAGTCTAGTTGTTAGTGGGTTTTGGTCAGTAAAAGTATGCAGTAGATTGTTCTTTTTGACTGGAATTTTAGAAGGATTTTTTTCATCATTAGCTTAGTTTGCTTTGAGTATAAAAGTCTATATTTTAAAAAGCCTTAAGTCACTGAACCTGACATCCTTCTCTGAATGAAATTTAATGTTTTACTAATAAAGAAGTTGATATAAAATGCAGTTTACAGACCCCATGATAAAGAAGATATTGTCTTTAAGGAGGTTTCACATTTCCAGGGAACTACAAAAACACTGTTCTGCTCATGGCTTTGAAACTGAAACAAAGAACTATTGAAATCCAAAAAAGATACATTGCCCCCTTCCCCCTCCACCAAAAAAAAAAAAAAAGAAAAGAAAAGAAAAAGCTTACCAGGTTCAGCTGTAGATCTAGGTTCTGTTTGCCATATAAGAAAAAAAAAAAAAGGTAAAAAACAGTATTAGAATGGGGTTCCATTAATGAACTTACCTAACTTTTCCCATTATCTTGTCTAGGACATGTCTGCAGAAAGGTTGTAGGTAAACTCCAGAATACCAAAGACATAACGTGATAGTAGATCAATTTATGCTGTTATAAATATAGAAACAAATTCCAGTCAGGGGTTACCCTAGGAAGTTATTTTATAACTGCCGCTTGCAGAAAGTCTTATAGGAGGCTCATGAGCCTCCAAAAATCATTTGCCCAACTTTCAGTTCAAATGCATATATGCATTTTTCTGAAGAAAGAACATACAACTTTCATCAGAGTTTCAAAGGGCTCCACAAGGGAGCACCCCAGCTTTAACTTACTTAACCCCTGTCATTTGCAGATTATCTCCTCTCACCTCTCTTTGGAAACAGAAAGCAACTCATTTGAATGACTCAACCCTAACTGGTTTTTCTGACACTTGAGAGAAGACTATGGTTGGATTGTGGGTAATGGGCATCTCTCCTTACTTTTCTGTAGAATTCTGAAGTCGGGAGAGTCCTGGATTTCATTCCCTTGTCGGAACCACTTGACCTGCAAAGGGGGCGCCCCTCGCACCCGGCACTCCAGAACCACCACCTGGCCCTCCGATGCTGCAATGTTCTGCAGTTCCTGAAATTCAAAAACAACACTGACCATCATACTTCGGTGTGTTCTTATACAATTTCACAGCAAAGAATAGGACTTTCAAATTGTAGAGGAAAAATGCAAAACTTCTCTCATAAAAGAATTACCACTAACTCAAGTACAGATAAACATCTTTAAATCCACTGACTGTCAGCATTTCATAATCTCTGTGTAATGAAATTAGTAAGGTTTACCACTGGGCCTGTAGAAATTATGGGGCTGTCTGTAAATTTATTGATTCTTTCATAGTTATGCAATTTTATGTTACCTTTATCTATGTTTAAGAATAAGCTGTTGGAATGCAAACTTCTTAAAGCAAATACACACTATACGAATGTAGATTCCTATGAAAACCAGATAGGAAGAAAAGAAAAAAAAGGCGTACACTTGTTTTCACACGCTCCAGCCTTTCCATGTACTCCCCTCGCCTCCGCCTCTGCCCAACTACTTCCCTGTGTCAGGTTTGTGAAGATAAAGGGTTTGATAATTTCTCATTTTGACATTCTGTGTAAAATAAAACATGCAGCACTTCTCTCTTCCTGGTCTTCGTTTCCTCCTTTTGCTGTAAGTTACCCGTTACCCGCCTCCATCCACCCCAACTCCAGACCAATAAATTTTACAATCCAACAGATCAGAAATTTGACTTCATAGCTGCAAAGAGGTACAGCTTTTATATTTGTTATTAAATATCAAAAGATTAATAGCTATCTTACATATGTCCCCTCTTTACCTTCCTCCTCCAGGATTACTTAGTCATGAGGCCTCCTTAAACTTTTTGACTATTTAAACGTCTGACTATAGAGTAGTAGGTCTGATAATAGGGTATGTAGAACCCTTAAATTATAATAAAGTAATTCACAAATGAATAGATCAAAAGCAAACAAATTCACATTAGGAAGTGTGTGGGGGATTTTAGTTGTTTTAAATTATCTGAAAAGACAACAGTGTTGTGCTGGAAAAAACAAATGCTGTGGTCTTTGGTGCCCTGTGGAAATTCTAAAGGTTGATGGTATTAGCAGAAGAACTGTAAAGTCTAATGTAAAGTCTGAGAAGGCATTTGATAAGAATTTCAAGGAAAATGTTAAGATTAACTACTTCTGATTGCATTATTTCTCCTTATCTTTAAATGCAGAAAACCTCTGGTTTTAAATTGACTTTTAGTTTCTGATTGTGTCCAGAAAGGGCTAATTTAGTGGATCATATCAGAAAAAGTGTCACTCAGGGACACAGCCCCGTGTGGATTAATTATTAAACACCTCTGGGCTTGTCCAGGAAGCCATTCATGGTAGATTACAAGAGGTACACAAATATTTTCCATGTTTGAGCTTACAGGCACCAAAGAGACTCTGATTTATTCCTAGAGTTACGCGTTTTGTTAAAACATTAGAATGTCAGCAAGGCAGGAAACGGGTAGATGCCAAGGACCTTAAGCAGTCAAAACTCTGTATTATTCTAGGATCCTAATCTGGCTCTTTCTGTAGCAAACTTTACCTTGACAAAAGTTGTAGCTAAACATAGTTAGCCATTGGGAGAACTTGCAGGAACATAACGAGGAGACCTGAAGGGCACAGAGAGGCAACCTTCAGAAGCCTCACTTGGCAATCCGGATCATCCATTCAGGGTAGGATTTGGAACCACTGGGTATTTTAGGGTCCATATAAGGGCATCTCTTGACATACATCAAGTCCAAATAATATTGTGATTCCTTGGAGGGGTCTAACTACTTGGGAAGAAATGTGACATGGACCTAGCTGCTCTCCCGGCCTTGTGCGTCCCTACTACCCCCAGTCCCACAGTCCACACCAGGTCTGCTGCCCCTGCTAAGTTGGAAGGTAGAGGCACTGGCTGTGGCTCTGACCAGCTGTGAAACCTGAAAATCTTTCCCAGAGCAGTACCAGAAAATAGATGGAATTACCCCTCGGACTGGCAAACCCTAGCCGCCATCCATTGTCAATCATTATACCCAAGAGAAAGGCCAAAGAAGATGCTAAGGCAGACAAAGTGATGACTAGGTTGAGTTACAGAGATCGGCATATTTATTTCCTAAAACTGCCCCTTCAATAACCAAAGTCCAGGCCCACAAAGAACCCTGAAAAATGGGGAGAGGAGCTGCCCAAAAGGAAAAAGAAGAAAGGAAAAGGAAGAGCAGATACAAGCAAGGAAGGAAACAACCCTGCAGAAAACAGACACGCCATGGTCCGGACACGGGCAGTGGAGGTGCTGCACTTTTGTCACTAAACAGTGTGAGTGTTTTTTTTTTGTTTTTTTTTGTTTTTTTTTAAATCAACCTTAATAATGTAGAATTTTGTTTTACATTTCTTTTTACTAAGCTACACAGAATGCTGCATAGTGTTCTTTCGGGGAAGACAGTAACACCACCAATAGACTGTCTACATCTTAGGAGCTGGACTGCAGTGGACGAGCCACAGTTCTGTGTCTAGTGCTTGAGGATTTCTCCTGGTGCCCGGGAGGAATCCTGTAACGTTTGCACATACCAGGCCACCGTGGTGAAGCCATATGGGGAGGGAAAAATCTTACATCCTCTTTTCCTCCCCTGATGCCTCCAGTGTGGGCTTTATTTACTTAAACCAAGAGGTGCATTGGGTCCTGGCACCCCTAAAATCAACTGTCTTGGACAATAACACATCAGGTAACAGACCTTCTAGTGATGGTCTTGAGAAGATGCTTGTGAAAATTTCTTAAACTACATATAAATGGGAAGTATCCACCCCTCTGCAAACATTTTCTGTTCTAAGCATCAAAAGACGACTTCATTGGCCATTACAGTGACATTGGTTTTGGTAGGCTTTTACGTGACCTTTTTTTTTTTTTTTTTATTTTGGTAGTTTATCCAGGATGGGACTTTCGAAGTTATTGCCAACTATTGTCATTAGTTGCCTGTGTCTTACAGTAAATGCTGTTTATGAAAAGATCTTTAATAAAGCTGGGTACAGGCTGGCTTAAGAGAAAAAAGTCATTCTCTACATAATTAAGATGCTCTACTCTATTGCCTCACAGATGTTTTATAGATTTGCTTGTCCTGTTTGTCTTTAGTTTACCTGGAATTAATTTTTGTTGAAAAGTGTGAGCAAGAGTCTAATTTAATATATCTCACTTCTGCTAAAAAATTCATTCTTTACCCAGTGGTTTGTGGGCTCTATTCCGGTTACTTGTCAATTTCTAGCCTTGTGTGAGCTCCATACTATCCTCACACCATATATTTGGAAAGTCTTTATCTCAGAAGACAAATACCACCCCTTCCCTAACACCACCCCTATTTTTCTTCAGGAGTGTCCGGGCTGTTCTTAGCCATTTTTTGTTCCACTAAACTTTTAGAATCAAATTGCCAAGATCGATATAAAAAATAAAAATAAAAACAAGAAACGCGTTGGAATTTTAGCTAGATTTGCATTAAATTTATAAATTCAACTTAAGAGTCATGACTTCTTTACAGTCTACCAGTCCATAGGCATTGCATATCTTTACTGAAAGACATTTAAAAAGTCACAAATAAATCAAGTTTTATAATTTTCTCCAAAAAAAGGAGGAGAAGAAGAAATGCTAAATGGAGCCATTTCTGAATTTAGCAGTTGACCAACAAAATGGATTTCATTCAACCTGGTAGTATAAAACACCAACTTAGAACAAATGGAAAATTAGCCTTTTTTTTTTTTTTGAATTTTTATAAAACTTACCAGTTCTAAGAAGTACCCTACATAAAATTTTGTCTTTTTTTCTCTAACTACTTTGGCTTTCACACCTTATTTTGAGCTCTATCAGGTCACTGACCATGCTCACACTTCTCAGAATCGTCATAAGATCATACTTGCACAGTAATTGTTCAATGAATATCTACTTAGTCCCAAAGGTAACTGTGATCACCAGTCTGCTGATCTGTTTTAATTTTTAAAGGCTACTACACAAAGCCACATGTCAATGGAATTTATGCACGAAAGCAAACAGAGAATGCGACTTGCAGATGTCAGACCTTTGTAAAAACAGGAGGAAAGTAGGCAGAAGTGGTTCCATCAGGTCTGCAGAGATACGAGGTTGGACTGTGAACCTGAAAAAGCAGAGACATGTGGATCAAATCCTAAATATATAAACTGCTGAAAAGATGGGCTAAAGAAACCTTTCATTATTAAGATTGCTCCACGTGAATGAAATGAGTGAATGAAAGGATCTCCATATATCATTTTACTGATCTACTCTTACAGCACAGACATTGTCTGCTTCCTCATTTCACATCTGTTACTCTTCTCTATTCAAAAGGATATTCTAGGTAGAAGTTCCTGATTCCTTAGGGATCCATGAGCTTTTAAATACTATTACCAAATGAATTTCTGTGTGTGGGATTTCCACAGGGGTCTTTTTAAAAGTTCTCACAGACATTGTTTTATTTTTTAAACCTAGTCTGGATTTGTTGAATAAAAAGCACAAGTTACTAATAGAGGAGGGTAAATGATCAAACATCTAAGTATCTTATCTTTAACTTGTATTCTTTTTTGATATAGGAATTATAGGAAATGAAGAAAAAAGGAAAATATTTTTTTTTCTTGATGTGCAAAAAACAAAGGTGCTGAAACATTTACTGAATGGTACTCATGTCTGGAAAAATATAAGGATTTCGAAGTAGTAAATGGAAAACATTTCTTTGTGTACAAACATTTATTTTCGAACACTCCAGATTTATTCACTTCTATATGAGCAATTACTAGCAATTACTAAGATGATGGTGATCTTATATTACTTGTCTAAATATGCCACAGAACATCATCGAAAATGTTAGCAGAGTTGTAGAGATGCTAGGATGATAATGGGCCTTATTCATTAAACTTGTAAGAATTTTTTTTTTATGGACTTGTTATTCAGAAGGTCTGGGTCTCACTTTTCACTGTCTTTTTATGTCCAAAGAACATGTGAACACTTGTACAATATTTAGTCTTTACCAGAAACTGTTCTAAGTATCATATGGAGATTAACTCACTGAATCCTCATGAGAATCCTATGAGATAGATGGTATTATCTTCATCTTACAGATGAAGAAACTAGGCACAGAGAGGTATATCACTTGCTCAAGGTCCCTTAGTTATTGATAGAGCTGGGATTTAAACGGAGACAGCATGATTGTAGCATTAACCTTTATGTCACTTTCCTATAATAAATTAATGTTGTTCTCTGAGCACTTTATTTTCCCAACTATACAAGTGGGATATATTACTTTCCATTAAGTATTTCTGTAAAAATTTAAACCATGTTAAAATGTACTATTTACATTATGGTACTTACATATTTAGATGCTTTTAGGCTTCTGTGTTACATCTTAATATATTTTATCAGATTCAAGAACTGTTTTGTGCGTATATTTCCTATTTCCCATGCACAGTTTATAAATTCTTTGGGAAAGAAGCTGGTGACATGTATTTTTTTTTCTGCCATGAAATGCCAAGCACTGTGCTCGGCATTCATTTAATGTATATCAGTAATTAAATATTAAACACAAAATGAATCAGAAAATTTCGGTAAATTCCATTCTAGCTTAAGAGCTTAAAGGAAATATCTACGATATATGACATTTGCAAATAACTTATACTGGTTGGTTCTTTTCATGTTTATGAACTCAGGTATCTTCTCTACAGTTTGCATATTCCATATACAACAAAATAGATGGCACACATTATAATTACTAAAATATCTATGAATGCTCAATAGATAGAGGGAATGGTGATGCTCATAAAACATACTTACCATCCTTATGAGTTAGGAATGAGTTTACAATTCAAAAGTGTTGGGGGAAAGTTTGTGAGTGTTGTAATTAAAAATACTCAGCACAGCAGAAAGGCATATTTGAGTTAGAGACATTTAGATAATAATTTTTACTTAAAAATAAATTTTACATTGTCTGTGTCTGCAAAGTAAACTCACTACAATTTGTTTCCAGTAGTTCGCATTGTTCTTTCTTGGATAAAGTAGTCTTACGATGAAACAAAAGCAAGATAAAAACGCATGATGAAGTAAAAAAAAAAAAAAATTGATTTTTTTTCTTATTATCTGCTTAGCACTTAGAGGATGAGAAAACTTTAGTTGGTATGTGGACTTCTCTTGTCTTCTCATTTGTTTAAATAACTAATAAATGTGGCTAAATGGAAGATAGCACAAATGTGGGAGAATAATCAAATCCTCATAGCTAAATCAGATACCATCCTGTCAGACTGTTGGATGTTAGAAAGGGAAGTTCCCAACGGAAACGCACATGTTGACTAATCAGTGGTGTGGCGTCAATTAAAGGTTACTTTTAATGGATTAAAAGGAGAACTTTACCTATCATTTTCTTTTCTCTCAGTTGTGTTTTCACTCAGAAACAATTTCAAGGGTGTGAACTAGTTAAAATTGAAGCTCTATTCTTTAGCCTTTTTAAAATCAAAACTATATTCTTTAAACCAAGAAGTTTGCTAATGAGCTTGACTCCTCGTGGGCACTGGTCCAAGGCACACTTACTTGTTGAACAGGGACAGATAATGGCTGAATCACAGCTGTTGTCACACCTGTCTTTGGAGATGATGATCCTATTGTCAGGGAAACTGAAGTTGTTTTCTTTTGAGCTCTGGAAAATAGGGAGGCAAGTGTTCAGCAGCAATTTAAAACAGGAATTAGTCTTTAAAACATTTCCACCGATTAGCCCAGTTTGTGTGTGTACTTAATCCACTTCACTGTAAGTGCTTCAGAAATGCATAGAAAGGACCTAATAGATATTAGCAAAATAAACACATGGACAAAAGCAGTTGAATATAACTCAGTTATTATCAGAGAACCTAAAGTACTGAATTTGAAAATCCTAAGATAAACGAAAATGCTTAGAAAAAGTCCAATCTTTAGCAGTAAGCAGGTATTTGAAATCTTAAGGTTTAGGGTCCTATATTTAATTCAAAGTTTTGGTTGTCTATTTTAAGTGTAGCAGCTGTTCTTTGTTCTGGCTTCTAATTTTGTTGAGAGTGTCTTAGAATTGTCTTTTCTTAGTTCGTAAAAGTTAGTGAAGTGTAGAGAAAGGTTAAGGGGAGTTGGTTTCAAGGCCTAACATTGCTTATTCGCTGGTTGTGTACTCATGAAGGACACAACTTCACTGAACTTCACATCCTTATCTGAAATGAGAGGTGGCAGAGTACATATGTGATTTTATCAAGGTCCCTTCAGCATTAATACCTGGTGACTAATGGACGCTGAATGGATATAACTGTTATGTATATACAGGTATACCAAAGGAACTTAGTGACGCAGACTCAAAATTCATAGTTTTCTACAAAACTCTGGCAGATTTTGATTTTTGCAAAACATTAAGATATTAATATTTTACTAATAATCCATGTCCTTGTAGAAAAGAATTTTGATAAATTTTCAAGACCAGACCTAATTAGAAATAGACTTTATCCAAATAGAAACCCATTTCTGGCCTAATGAGACATTATTCCAAGTTGTATAAATAAATTGATCCTCATTTACATTTTAGTAGTGATTTAACAAATGTTCTCTCAATGTGATGAATATTTATACAAATGTTTTACACATTTATAACCAGTCAGTTGTCTTTGAAACTAACACTGAATGATTAAAGAGTGGCACAGCGATGAGAAATGCAGACTTCAAAGTTCAAGTGCATAAGTTAAAAACTGTGTTCCAAGTTCAAGTATTTGATCTTTGATTGACATTGGTTGACATTTTCCTTCAAAGCACAACATGCATGTCTTCATATCCCAACAATTCTGACACTCTTTGCTATATAACTGATGGAATCACAGGTACTTACTGTGGCATAGCTCCAGGTTTTGATTTGAAAGCTAAATTTTCGCTGTCAGAATCTGTCGAACTGGCACCTGAGGGAGTTAAAAATAATAAAGATGTAAGTAGAATCTATAATTACATCAAAGAGTAATGTTCATCTTTAAACAATAACATGTAGTCTTTTTCTGAAATAGAGAATGGTTCAGATCATTTTTACTTGGCGTGTATCTTCAGAAAATCATATTAAAAAAAGAACTACCATGAAAAACTTTCTTCAGTGCAACATGTTTTTAATGAAAGACTTATTATTAGTTTCATTTTTCTCACTTTGGTCATTACAACCATACTCTTAAATGGCTTATAAACCATGAAATAAATGTGTGTGTATATATAAAACATCCATGGTTTTAAACTTTAAACCCTTCCAAGGAGATTACATGGTGTGGCTTATTAATGTCTTTATTACTCATTGCTTAGGAAATACTTTCTGACTTATTGATGAACTAGAACATGACGGTGGCTTCATTCTTGAATAAGAGTCTCTGATTTTGGATCATGCCTCCCGAATTCATTTGCCTCATTACGGTTTTTGAATTACTGGTCAGATTTTTAGTTAACATTCAAATTACACTTACATTTTAATGCTCACATATTTTGTGACAAGAGATTTTAGATGACATTTAAGATAACTGTGATGATTAGAAGTATATTCTTGATATTTCTTTTATGAGGCATAGTTAACTTGAGGTATTTAAATTATCTATTTAAAAATGCTCTAACTTAAAATACTTGCTTCCAGAAAAGTAACCAAATAGCACAGAATTGTATGATAGAATAGCAAAGATCAGTGGATACCTTTCCTGATGCCATTCGGCATACGTTAACAGTCTGGTATGCATTTTTCAGGTAAATTTAATGTATCAACATACACATACTTATGTACATACTTATACAAATGGAATCACACTATACATACTCTTTTCGATTATTTTTGCCTATGAATACATTTAGAATATATATGTATATTTAATTCTCTTGGATAGCTGCCTAGTGTTCCTTCCCATGACTATGTGCTCTTCCAACCTTTTATTGATGTCGATGGTCATGTTTAAGCAACTCTGCTGGAATGTTTGCTGTCCCTTCCTATCTATTTCTGTAACTACCACCCGGTGCAGGCTTTCTTCACCTAGTTCCTGGACTACCACAGTCTTCTATCAAATTTGTCTTCAACCCATGGCAGATTAACTTTCCTGTCTTCTAGAACCTCCTGCACTTCTACATCCCATCACCTTAATCCAGAGAGTTAAACATACTCCCTGTTGTATACTCCACTAGGTAATGGGAACACAGCAGTTAAGCACACACACACCCCTCTACCTCTGTGGAGATTACATTCTTTTGAGAACACAGACATCAGAATGCGTGATATGGTGGACATGGGAAAACACAGTGCTGGGAGCAATGGGAATGCAGCGGGATGCAGTTTTCAGTAAGATGGTCAGGAAGGCTCCACCAAGATGGAGACTTTAAATAAAGATCCAAAGTGGGTAAGGGCTTTCCCTTCTGGGTCTTTTCTCATGATGGGACCTTTAGTTATATTATTCACTCTGGCAGAAAACTCCTACCAGTCTTCTCTTGATAGTCTATCTTTTGAGATCAGCCGTCATTTTTCTGGGCTCTGTCTTCTCTGAACTCCCAGTGTTCTTGTTTCTACTGCTCACATCACTTACAATATCGCATCTGCTAGAAAATTATAAGTTCTTTGAGAACTCAAGCGGTGTTAAGAAGGGGAACTACCAATTTTTGAGTACTTACTATTTGCCTGACGGTCTGCTAGGCAGTTTATAGCATTTAATTATTATAATAATGAACTTCACTCACAGGAATGTTATATCCAATTACAGATGAAAAAAATGTGAGGAACCAAGAGGTTAAGTAATTTGCATAAGGTCACATAACTACAAAGCAGTGGTGATAGGAACTGCACCTGTGTTTTTTGAACCCATGCTCCATGACTTTGCCCGCACCATATGACTTTCATGTGGAGTGCATGTCTGTATTCCTCCAGGGCTTAGTTTCAGGCCTGCTCATGGAAGGCCTGAACTTCTCACCAGAATGGATGGATGGAACTAGGGAACTGCAAAGCTTGTTTGGGACAGGGAGTGGACCATGCAGCGACAGCAGAGCAGCATGTTGGGGAAACACTGATGGGAGGTAAGTCTAGAAACACACGGTAGAACCTGGAATATCAGGGCCAAAGTGTCTGGACTTTAGGCATTGAGAGTGGTGATCTGGAAAATTAACTGTGCAGGATGAACTGAGGGAGTGGGGGTGGGGTGGGAAACAGAGCGAAACAAACAGCAAACCATCTAAAATAGGTGACGGACAAGGAGAAACTTTTAACCATGATGAGGAGGTGGGGGAAGCTGAACAGGGGAAACAGAAATACCAGCACTCGGTTATCAGAAGGTCATGATAACCTGAGAAAGATCTAATTTACAAGAATCATGAGAGTGTTGAGGAGGAGGAGAGGGATGGCAAAGTGGCTCTCAAAGTGGTCAGACAATGGGGAGAGAAAGAGGTATTTTCATCTGATTCCATTTAACTCATTAAAAAAACAAAATTTCTGATTATCTCTATTGAGAAAGCCATTCTCTTTTTCATTCTTTTTTGCTACCCTTTTTTTTCCAGCTGATTTTAAAGGAAAAACGTTCAGGAACGAAAAAGGTTCTGTCCCCTGAATATGTTCACTAGTTTTGCATACCTGTCAAATCCCTTGTGAAATCTCAATGTCACCTTCTGTCTCAGGTGTCAGCAGCTCTTGCAGACAGCATCAGATCAAATCTCCCCATCTGTGCCAGCAAGTTCCCTCCCCTCCCCTGCGGGCGACCCTTCCCTCCTTCTCTTCCGCCTCCTCCCTTTAGTCACCTGCTTTGCACCTGCTGGTCAAGAAACAACACTCCTGTCTCAGGTTAACATTTTTCTCTGTATTTATTAAAACATCACTTTCAGTGTTTTATGTAGGCGCCCACCTGAAAGAGACATATGTTCCAGCCCCTGCAATTACTATAGCTGCTCATCGAATATTTACCTGCCTAAATGCTAACTATTTCTATACTGCCTTCCAACAGAATGAAGTAATCAAATGCCAACGATCTTCACTCTACTCCAGTGATGGCGTGCATGTGGAAGTATCATAAAAATGAGCCTCCTGTCTTGACTTTAAAAAGTGTTCCCTTTCCATCTTTAAAATGTACTTGTAGGAAAAGACCCACAAAATATATGAGCAAAAACTAAAGAAAAAAATCATTTGGCACACCATCACCCAGATACTTTGGAGCATATCCTCATGTACATACATAAATATTTTAAAGACAACAAAAGCTGTAATATTTTTCCATTATTGCTCTTTCCCTACATAATATATTGGGAAATGCCTATTTCAATAAATAAACACTTTATAATTTTTAGTGGCTGCTTCAAATTTATTTGTGTGTTTACCATAATTTTATCATTCCACTGTTAATGGATGTATTTATTACTTCCATTTTTTAACATTTCTCCAAAAAGGTATGTAAAGTAGAAATATACCAAATGCCCATTTCCCATATACTCATGAAATCAGTTTTAATTATTTTTATTTTTTCACTCTATCTTCCTTGATTAAAAAAAGCTTTAATTTCTGAGTGAAAGCAGATTAGATATAAATCATATAGCTTAAAATTCAGGAAATAGGAAGTCTTCATGAAAGCAAATATCAACCATTAAAAAATTATATGAATACCTGTTTGTATATATATTAAATGTGTATATGTGTGTGTATGTATGTATGTGTTGTATGTATGTGTATATATGCATGTATGTATGCATGTGTGTGTGCGTGTGTGTGTGTGTGTTAAGTTCTGAGTGACTTTAATGAATCTAGTCATGGAGTTCATCTTTTTGCACGTTTTACCTTTCGAAATTTAAGGACCAAATACACTCTGCCCTCTATTTGTATTACTCATTTTTCTCCCTTCTTTCTCAGTTGTTTTAATTATCAGCACAATAATTATCATTCGACAAGTTCGAAAACCATGAGTGTAAATCTTGTCACCACTACATTCTAGTTATGATTGTGCAAACTACTTAACTTCTTGGTTCCTCAACTTTTTTTTTAAATAGGTTATGTTTTTAAAAAAGGTATAAAAGAGTATGCAGAGTAAAATACATACTCATAGGGAAAAGACTGGAAAGATAAAAATATTAAGAGTGACTGACCCAGGGTAGTAGAATTACATATAATTTTTATATTTTCTTTTTACCTATACATTATAGATTTTTGGAAATGAAAATGTTTTTTTTTTTTTTTTTTTTTTTTTTTCAAAAGTAATGAAAGTGTACATTATGGGCCAGGTGCCACTCTAGGGAATTCACTCATTCAGTCCTTAAAACAATCTGATTTTCTCTGTGCAGAAACGGAGAAACTGAATTATAGAGCTGTGAATGACTGTTTAAGGTCATGGAGCTGGTCAGAGAATATTGTGAAATGGTCAAAGCTGTGCATAGACTCCTTCAGCTTCTCTTAGCACATTTTCAAAATCCAGCAAAAGGAATCTAATATAGAGGCTTAATCATGAGGAGTCAACAGGAGCAACTAACTATTCATGTAACATAGCAGCATGCTTCCAAAAGTGACTTAAAAGGGGAACATATTTTATCTGATTATTTGAAACACTGAGAGTCTATAAATAAATAACAGAATCTGCCAACATGCATCGAGCTTGAATATGGTGCCCCTTTTTCTATCTTTAAATGCTGCCTTGTCCTCCTCTCCATCCAACCCAAATCCTCATCCACAAGGTCCAGTTTAATCCGCCTTCCTCCATCCCACATTTCAGAACCACCATTCTCCCCTACTTGGAGCGCCTACAGCTATAATCATCTGTGGAATCCATTTTGCAATCAGGAGGGGAGCAGTGGTGGAGACTTGAGATGTCTATATTTATTTTGGATGTTTACCTTTCTTAATCACATCACAAAATTCTTGAGACTATTTCTTCGCCATCTAGCCATTGAGGGTACCCACCCCGGCACCACCCAGCACTCATGTGGGCCAGATTCCATTTCCTTTTCAAAGACTTTGTTCTCTATCTTACTATTCCTCTCTTCTTCATGATCTATGTTTTCTCTCCTGGATTATTTTCATTAGCATATAAACATACTCTATTATTCTGGTGTGAAAATAAGCAAGAAAACAAAGAAAATTGCAAAAAAAAAATCTTCTTATCCAACAATTTCCCTCTGGGTATTCATCCAAAGGGAACAAAAACACAAACTGAAAATCATATCTGTAACCCCGTGTTCAATGCAGCCTTATTTACAATAGCAAAGACATGGAAACAACCTAAGTGTCCAGCAATAGATGAATGGATAAAGAAAATGTGATACACACACACACACAATGGGATATTATTCAGCCAGGAGGAGGAAGAAATTCTGCCATCTACGATCACATGGAGGGACTTTGGAGGCATTATGCTAAGTGAAATAAAATAAGTCAGGCAGAGATAGACAAACAGGATAAGATCTCACTTAGGTGTGGAATTAACAAAAAAAGCACAAACCCAAACTCATGTTGAGAACCAATTAGTGGTTGCCAGAGGCGGGGTGGGAGGCTGGAGGAATTGTGAGGGGTAGTGAAATGGGTGCGGGATGTCAAAAGGTACAAATTCCAGTTATAAATAAGTCCTAAACGTGTAATGTACAGCATGGTGACTGTAGTTAATACAGTATTATATGTTTGAAAGTTGCTAATAGAATAGATCTTAAAAGTCCACAAACACATCTGGTCTTCCCACTCCGGGCCCTCTGTCTGAAGCACTCTTTTCCCAGTCTTCCTATTGGCTTCTTCTCAGGGTTCTGGTCTTAGATCGAATGCCCTTCAGGGAGGCCTCCCTGATTACTCTATTCCATCAGCACCTTTATTTTCTTCCCAGTACTTGCTGGCATAGGAATTATTTATGGGTTGACTAGCTTACACTCCCTCCTCTCCTGGAGTGTCAGTGCAGTGAGGACACAGGCCTGTCCTTTTCACGAATGTGCCCCCGTGCAGGCCACTGCCTGCCGCACAGCAGTCCCTCAGTAAATACCTGCTGCATGACTAAGAGAGCTCAATTGTGTGCCCTCAAGAATGCCATGCTCAGATCCTAATTCTTGCTACTAGATTAAGGTAAGGATTACAGCTGTCCCAGTAACGAGTGCATCTACAGTTTATTCTTAGTGGTTATGAGAGCAGATTGAGGAGTTAGACTGCATGGTGTTAAATTCCTGGGGGGTGAGTGTGTGTGTGTGTGTGTGTGTGTGTACACGCTGTGATGTTGGGCACTACTTAGCCTCTATAAGCTTTGGTTTCCTCAACCATAAATGGGGGTAATTTTCATAAGGATTAAATAATATAATACACATAAAAATGAAGTGCTACTGTTCTTAAGCTATAATTTCTTCTGTATCATTCTAAAACTTGATGCATAAGACAACTAAAATTTAGACAGTTTCCAACTAGTAGGCTGTTAAACTTTCAGCAAAGGCTTTGTTTAGATTTTTAAGTTCTATAGAAAATTCCCCGCTTTCTGATAGAACGCCAATGACTACATGCTGACATATTAACAACAACATGCATTAGGAAACAATTCAATAGTGATAGGACTGAGTCTAATTTAGTGCTAGATGAGCAAATATAAAAATTTCACACTTTCAGTCGTACTGGCATAAGAATTTATCTGAAGTTCTTGGGGATAAGAATACACTGGAATCTCTATGAATTTTTTAAAAATTAATATCCATATTTCATAGGCCAATGGACTAGTTTCTAAACCATTTTATATTAGGTATAGGAGACTGAATCTTAATGGCTCTTTATTCTTGTTCTGCCCAGCTTCCTCATCCTACCTGAAATCACAGATATCCAATGGCTGGTTGGCTAAGTAAGTTCAGTGTTATCATGTGAGAAACTGAGCATTAGAAAAAAACCAATATCTTTGTTGACTTTCAGGCCACAAAATATATGTGGCATATAGAACTAGAGGTGTACTTTTCCCATACTGAGTAGCCTACCTAGACGATTTCAAAGTCAGAAGAGGACTGGTGGTTCAGAAGCTTCTCACGGAAGAACCAAATTCAATTAAATAAAATTAAAGACCACGTTGTGAATGTTTTGGGTCTGCCAGGTTTAGATACTAAAATTGGTTGCAGAGGTAGAGAAATTTTTCCTTTTTTTATATGAAAAGTGAATCTAGCTTATATATCTTACAGTTAATCTTTGAATTCATCTGTACCCTTATAACACTTTATATATTTCTATTATATCACTTATTACAATATTTATTTATTTTTTTTTATGTGCTCATCTCTTTTAGATTGGGACTCCTTGATATCATGAACTGTGTCTTAATCATATTTGTACCTGCATATCTGGCATATAGTAGGGCCTTAAAAATGCTGGCCGAATTGAGTTGATAGACTATCACATACACTAATGTAATTTAACATCTGTAGTATTTAAGCAATATACATTAAAATTCACATTTCTAGCAATACTGAAAGCAAATAAAGAATTTAATTTTAAGATGCTCTATTTGAACTTAGATTTAGGATGTCTCCCAAATCTGATTATCATTAACAAACAGGTTTTAATGGAAGTTTAAGTTCCCTTTATTGTATTCTAAAACACTTCAAGAAGTTTATTACACAGCCCACCCATGACTGATGCTTTATGGCTAACTTATTAAATGTTGAAAATCTCTGTCAACCTTTTTCTAATAATTTAGCCCTTTGATGTGTGTATGAGATTGTGTTAAGCATATGGGTCCCGGGGGAGTGAGACTGCCTGGGTTTAAACCCTTATGTAACTTTGAACGAGTCCCTTTAACCTCTCTGGGTCTCAGTTTACCCACTTGTAGAAAGAGAATACGAATAATACCATATAGGCTTACAGTGACATTTAAATGATTAAGCACAGAATGTCTGCTTGAATTAACAAGACAAGGTCCCTCGAGAAGCTCACAGACGTTTGCCTTCAAAGACAATGCAGAAGAAGCTTTAATTAGAAGGCACACACTTTTAGTGGTAAGTTACTTCTAAAACTAAATTTTTTTTGTCAGTTCTAAAAATAATGGTTCACGTCCTGCTTCTACTTTAATAACTTGATGGTATTAAACAGTAAAAAAAATAGTAAAAAGATGAAGATTAAGGTAGTGGAGACCTCGGGATTTTTATTTTTCTATATTTTAACTACCATTTTGAAAAGCAACCATCAATTTATGGATTTAGGGACAATAAGAATATAAACACTGCAGTGCTTAAAACACATTTCCACATTAAATTATTGGTACTGATCGAAATACAATAATAATGTAAAGCTATATAGTTTAATATCAAGTTTTCTAATTCTCTACAGGTTGAGTCTTGTCAAAAATGAATTGACAGAGCAATAGAAATATTCTACTCTCTCTTACGTTACTATAAGGCAACATAATTCTTGAATTTTTTTTACCTAGTGATTTTAAGTTCACAAGACATTTACCAGGAATAACAGAGTTTAACAAGAGGAAATATTCTAGAATAAAAATAAGAACATTTAAAAATATCCAATCATTCTCATGATTTCCTAAGACATCTACAGTTTAACTTTGCTTGATGGATATGGTATTTTAATATGCTCCCTTTATTTATCCACTACAGAAAACCAAAAATAAGTTGGGTAATTTACATTTTAAGTAAATTCAAGTTAATGTAGCTGAAATGTTTGAATTAAAAGGAACAAATGTTGACATTAGACATGGTTGACATATGCCTAAGTGTCAGAACTGCTCGATTTATTTAGTTTTCAGGAGAAATGAGGTTTGAATCACACCACCATTATGCTGTTTGCACTGGAAAAGCTCATCCACAATGAAGCTTTGCTGATACCCAAGCTGTCAGACCATCCACACTCCCTCACCACACATCTCCTTACCTTCGACAAACACCTCAGCAGATGTTGTGTCGGAGCCGCTGGGGTTTGTAGCCAGACAGGTATAGCGACCTGTGTCGTCCTCAAAGGCTTCTGCTATGATCAGGGTGTGGAGGTCCCCGCCCTCAGAGCGGATCTGAATATCGGGAGTGTTGTGCAGTTCCCTCCCCTCACAGAACCATCTGCAGGCCACATGGAGGTCAAAGGACAGGAGAGAAAAAAAGGAAATGGTGATGTTTAAGATAATAAAGTACAAGGCTAGATGCTATGTAATAAGATGTTTGTTTGCTTTAAAAAAAAAACTGTTACTGAGGGAAACTACATTTTAGAGCATGAAATTAACGACTAAGACAATTCCCACAAGTTTTCTTTGTAAAGCATCCCATCCATTTTATCAACCTTGAAATAAGTGACACCGTCAAAGTTGGAAAGACAATCTCAGTCACAAAAGGAAAAGAACAGAAATTCAAAGTGTCTTATGAAATGTTTCATAATAAATGACTCTTACATTTATTACAATTTTATCTCTTATTCTTATCTAAAGAAAAATATGAAAGTAATATAAACGTTATGCTCAAAATATCTAATGTATCAAGGGAAACTAATCATCACATTAAAAAAAATCATAGGCAGCAATATTTTTGTTGACCCTAAGACTTCTGATCAGCTGAGCAATAACGAATTTAATGCCTTCCACATTTCTGACATTCACAAAACTTTCTTGCAGACTGCTTGGCCTCCACAACGAAAGAGACGGAGCAGTCGTGCTGTAATTCATTCTTGCTGGTCAGCGCTTTTCCTTCCCCAAACAACCAGGACCTTGGTGTGGGAGGCTGTAAGTTGCCAGACTGTTTTAACACCGAGTTCTCTCTCACACTCTTTCCTTTATTCCCCCAGCACCTCAAACTCTCAACAGGAATTTTACAAAAAATATGAAACTGCCCCAAACTCCCCTCGTAATGTGATTTATGTTTAAAGAAATATGTAGGAATGTGCCACTTACAACTAAAAAGATTGAAGTCTCTGGGACTGTATTGTCTGTTTACTTCTTAATCAGCACTTGGAGATTTTCTGAGTCTAACCTCTAGAAAATTGTTTGGACTTGGCACCCTTTGTGAAAACATGGCCCTGAAGACTAACTTTTTTCTATATTGAGATAGCATAATATCACTGTTAATCTAAATTTAATCTGTAAATAATATGAATAAAACAAATCTGTTTGCTAGTACTAACTTCAGAGTATCAACTCCAGAAACTACATTAAAAAAACAAATATGGGACACTCAGAAAAGAACAGATATGACTTTGGGAATTTAAAAAAAAAAAAAAACAGTTTAAAAAACCCAGCTAACTGAGCATTCTACACTCTGAAGTATGTATTACTTTTGAGGCAATTCAGAAGGGCTGTATTTCTTGATTCTAAGGCATTTTGGGTTTCCTTTGTTTTCATAAAGTCCTAGAGAGCATTGCAGCCTGGAGCCATCTTCCAGGTCTCCTTTTTCCATAGTCATGGTCTAGATCTTCACCATGAGAACTGACTGTGGCTTAAGTTTTAATTGATCTTAAGTTTTTTAATTGACCTCTTCACCTCCAGTAAACTATAAATTCTTCTATATCCTGTACCACAGGGGTCCCCAACCCCCAGGCTGGTACCGGTCTTTGGCTTGTTAGGAACCAGACCGCTCAACAGGAGGTGAGTGGCGGGAGAGCCAGTGAAGCTACATTGGTATTTGCAGCAGCTCCCCAGCGTTAGCCTCACTGCCTGAGCTCCACCTCAGATCGTCAGGCATTAGATTCTCAGAGGAACATCAGTTCCTCGTGCCAAAACGGTTGGGGACCACTGCTGTACCAGATTAAAGCTCTTGAAGCTCTTCCTTACTTATATCCTTCCCTAAATTTCAGATATGTATTGACTTACATATAACTTAACCCCAATTTTATTTTCTATTATTTTGTCATACTAATCCTCTGTTTCTGCCAACTCTTGGCATAGATTTTATTGTCCCTGGCACAGCCCTTACGTATTAACTGCCTACTCTCCCCTTCTTGGAAGTCTCTTACTCTCTTCGTTATTCCATCCGGGAGCTACTCTTCTTTACAGAGAAGAGAAAGGCTCTTTCAACAGATTAAATTCAATCAAACACAGGCTTGCTAGGCATCTTCTACATGGAAGGCACTGCATTACATACCACAGGTGGTAGGAAGAATACCTGATACACTCTGAAACTAGCTGGAGTTTATCTGTCTGTACTACTCATTAGTGTTTTTTTTATTTTCTTCCATAAAGAAGATACAAACTATTAGAGGAAAAAAGAAGAAGAAAAAATGCAATTAAAGTTTAAAAGAGAGAAAGATAAATTGCTTTGGTTAGATATGCTTCATAGAGAAAACCCTGCCTACTCCCCAAGGGAGCCTGTAGTATCTTGACCTCTCATCTCAGCAATTTAGAGCCTTCAGGCACCCTGCTTGCTTGTATATGGTCTACGAGCTTACAAATGTTTAAAAAAAATTTTTTTAAATACTTGTGACATACAAAAATTATATAAAGTTCAACTTTCATCGTCCATAAATATCGTTTTTTTTGGAACACAACCATGGTCATTCATTCACATATTGTCTCTGGCTGCTTTAGCATTACAATGACAAAGCTGAGTAGTTGCAACAGACTGTACGGCTCACAAATGCTAAAATATTTACTATCTGAACTTTATAGAAAAGGTTTGCCAACTCCTGCTCTTTTTGCTCTTCAAAGTGTGATCCCTGGACCAGGAGCACCAGCATCATTTGGGAGCTTCTTAGAATTGCAGAACCTTGACCCTCATCTCAAATCCACTGAATCAGTTTAGATTCCTCTGGTGATTCATGTGCACATAAAGGTTAAGAAGTTCTGGTCTATTATATTTGGATCCCACTAACTTGCATTACAGAGTCCTGGCTCTCCATGTAGGTTATTCACTTCTCTAACATAACCATATTTTGTTTTGTATTTCTGGATGCTTGCATATAAGTGTATGCAAAATTGGGTGGTTTGTTTCTCCCACCTCTATATATACTTAACAAATTTCAGCATTGACAACTGATGATATACCATTTCATATCTTCTGTGTTGTTTCCTTATGCTACTATTTGAGGCCTAAGTGTTTACAGTGAAGGATCTGTGGCCTACTAAATTTGGAAGATGCTACATATTATATATCGCTTCTTGATGTTTGCAATTCATATTTTCTTATCAAAGGCCCTGAGAAGTCCTGCAGAAAATAAAATTTGTTTAACATGTCTAATCTAGCATTAACTTATTTGACTATGGTCTTTCTCTTTTAGCATCTACTAACATCCTATGTGTGGTCACAGAAAACTTTAGCATATTTAACCCATAGAAGCTGTAGTTTAAAAAAGTAAATTAAGAACAATTATAATCTGAGCAATGATGATAAGTGTAAGACAAGAAAATAATCAGTAAGCACGATAAAATACTAGAAATATATTTTAATACTGGCAGAGAGCTTAAGGCAACAAATGCATTTTCTGCAACAGTCTAACATCTTTTTGGTCTTCTGACATCGTATCTTCAACAATCGCATATGGTGAAATGGTTGGTGCTTTCAAACCATTAGGCTGACCTGTTTTTTTGCTTTCTAATATTCATGCCTTTTGTTCTCCAGCTCTGTGAATAAAATGTAAAAAGCGGCCCAGACTGTAATGCATAGAAGAAATAGTACAGAGAAAAAAGACGAAATCAGTCTAAATCAGGTGGTAAGTATAACAGTTAACATGAGTCATTCTACCCCTTTGACACTATCAGGTAAAGTCAAATTGTTACTGATGGAAGTAACTGTCAAGTGACCAACCAGTTCTGTTGTTAAATTGTGGTGTGACTCAAGAGGCCAGGGAAAAAACTGCAAATATTTAGATGGCAGACTCCCTTTGGCAACGAAAAAGCAGCATGGTTCCAGGGCCAATATTTAGATTAATGTGTGTTTAATTTATGATTTGCACATTGGAACTAGTAATGGCTGAACAAAGCAGCTCAACTGTGACTTTAGGGAAGTCATTTAGCCTTCCTGGTTCAGGTTCCTCATCTCAGGGGATGAGATTTTCTAGTTATAAAGACTTGGGATTCTAAAGTTTTTGGTGAAATGAAAGGTTTGTATATTTAGTGATTGAGTTAAATATATTCCAAGAAATGATGTAGAGAATTATTTGATGAAAGGTACAAGTAACTAATGGCTTTGCATTTTTTGGCCTATAGTAAGATATAATAGTGTTTCTAATATTACACACCCACGTTGGGTCCTTAACGTATCAATGAATTTAGCACCTGATCTTTATCACTACCATAGCACATAACTTTCCACATTCTACTGAAATTATTTCTTAATGTGACTTTCTATTCTATTAGAATAAAAGTTTTTCCAGGGTAGAGGCCTCATCTTATTAACTTATTCACTAATAAGTGTGTTGTATGTTCCGGCACAATGCCTGGCATGTGGAGTGTGTTAATCGTGCCTTTTTATTTTCTGTAGTTCCAATACTTTGACATCTGGGTACCTGGTGACCTTGGAGAGACTGCCTTTCCCAGGAATGGTCAATTCTTAGCTATTACAAATGACTCTCCTTCCAGCACTCCTTTCATATGAAAACCGACCAGTCCAGAGTCACATGGCCTCTACCGCCTCTATTTGGCTATGGCACTCAGGGCTTCTATTCCCAGGTCCTTATCGCCTCAGAGCCAGCTAGCATCAACTGGGGACAGCCCCTGTGCCTCAGAGCCTGCTGAAATTATTCGGACCAGCCAATCCTAAATCTGTTTACCCTGCTACCTTCACTCTTTCCCACAGAAACCACAGTAAAGGCTTTTACCCATGTTTCGCTTTGCTCCCTCTGGCACCTGACCAGCTCTGTTGAGTCTGTGTGTCCCCACCCCCACCACTGGAGCACACTCCCTACTCTTGGAAATTGTAATAAACTATCTTTCAACGGCAGCCATCTCCTGATCTGCTGGCCTCAACCTTCCTGAATAAGAAAACCTACTTTTTAAAACACTGAACTAATCAGAGATGAATATGCTTACAAAGAACTGAACAGATAGACAGTTTATATAATAACTATCGTAGTTTCTGCCTTAAGATATATATGGAGAGATGTTTATCTATACTCGCCTACTAAAACTGAAGTGCACTTAAAAGCATAAAATGAAACTTAATTCATTTAATACAGATATTGGAAAAGGAAATCAGCCTTGTCCATTCTTCATGTAACAGAGCAAAAACAAAACACCTTCTTATCTAAGAGAATCCTAGAGTTTTGAAGTTTTGACACCATAAAGTTAGATGGATGAGATGTGCTACAGTCACGTTTGTTTTATTAAATTACTTAAAGGTCATCATTCTATCAGCTTCCTGGCAAAGGACTCAAAATATTTAATATTCTTGAAAGAAGAGGTAAAAGTCAGGTCTGCTGATTAAATTTTGACCCTCTGAAATTTTTCTTAAATTCTTGTTGCTAGTGCAACTTAGGAAAAGCAATGTTGGCATGATGAGCTAAAATGTAAAGCATACAAAACATGACAAAGTACAAGTTTAATAAACATGTGGCACAGGTAATGATACCCCGTCCCCTGTCCTTTTTCCTCAGCCCATGGCAGACATCACTAATTAACTGGAATGTTTTTGCTCGCGAGACTGAACATCTCAGCATCCTCGGCATGGTTGCTTAAGCAGTCTACAAAGGAAATGACATTGAAGTCTGCAATAAAACACATTTGCCAGCCTCAATTTGGTCTCCTTCTATAAAACACCTTTTCTCCTTCCTCCATATCCTGAAAGCTGTTTCTATTTATTATGAGGTAAGAGTGGAAGAGATGATTTGGTTGAGACGGAGAATGTAGAAGTATGTAATGTGGCTAAAAGAATCTACTTAGGTAAAATTCCACTTGAAGACACACCTGAACCTTTTTTTCATTCCACTTTTAATACTTGAAAACCATTTATTTAGTGGATAGGGTACTAGAGAGCATATTAGAAAATCAAAATCCAATCAGCTACATTCCCATTCTACCTCTGATAAATATCAACTTCAATCATACTTCTAATTTGCTACTATAAAATGGTTAAATTATGTAAGTATAATCTCATAGGATGAAGCTATGATATAAAATTTGGGAAGAATGATAGTTCCTAAAGACTTATAAATTCAAATTAAAGAGAATATTTATTGAATGCCTATGATATGCTACATGCTGTATAAATATAGCCTTATTTTATTTCCTAACAACCTTGTAAAGTCTTTGTCATATTTTTAGACATAAACAACTCTCATTTATCTATAGAAATGAAAAAGACAACTATGGACAATTAAATCCAGGTAATCTTCAAATTTTCCTTTTCCTCAATACTTGTAGCTTCATCTTTCATTAATATTTTTTTTTTTACTATGGTTCTAAACAAGTTTTAACAAATTTTACTAAGTCTTCCTAATCTCTGGTGGAGCTACTAAACAGCTATATAACTGCCAAGCAATGGGGAGCTAAGAAGGAAATCTTAGAAAATCAGTGTGTGACAAACCCCAGTCAAAACCGAGTTACTCACATATGAGTGAGCCAGTTAGACTGGTTGTTAGACTTCAAAGCCATGAACAGGGTATGAGAATAACCTTGCATTAATTGGAAATAAAATGTAAAGTGGTTAGGTGTCGTCATATTTGCTCATCAGTCAAACATTTATTCATTCATCAAAGGGCTGACTGAACTTCACCTCCAACCCAGGGGACCAGAGGTAAACTGGGTTTATTTCATGAGACTACTATGGGAAAATAGAGAACATCCAATTACAGACATGAGGAAATGCTAAATACACTTCATTTGACAACCTTAAAAGTTCTTCCAACACATGGAATCATATATTGCTTCAAAATCTGGTTTTTGCTTCATACTTATAGGCTGTTTGGACAAAATAATTAGGTTGAAAACAATTTATTAAAGAGGAAATAAGGTGAACAGACTCTATGAGTCTTGAATTTTTGCTTTCTATTCACAAAGAATTCTAACACAGGAAAAAAGGATTATCGATTTTAAAGCTCCATAATATGGTACAGTTCTTTATATTATTCTGTGCTGGAATGTTGAAATCGATATCATTTAAATACATATATGTCTTTTTAATAAATAATATCTTTTCCCTCCTCCGGATGTTTGTTGAACATTCTAGCCTAAAAATAAGATGGTGCCGAAAATTCAAGGATTATACTATGGCACCAGTAGGATATAGAAGGACTGAAATTCGCGAACATATTTTACATAGAAAAGTTCAATATTTAATTGTTCACTTTCTACATTTCAAAGTGAGGTTAAGTGTAACCTCTGACTTGGTCTGAGGCTGATTGCTGGAGGAGAGTGGCTGTATCCATTGCAGTCCTAGAAACTGTTTGGATAGGGATCAAAAGTGGTCAGAAGGATAACTAAATTTTAAAACTTACCTCCCTGGTGTGGCCTTCCTTTTCCCTTCTCTTATGATCCTGGTAACTGAAAGTGGGGCTCAGAACTGTATACTAGAGTTGGGATATACATTTGGGAATGCTCAGAACACGGCGGTTCTCCAAAATGGAGCAATATTATTGACTTTTATGAGAATAAACTCAACTGCTAAATGGGAAGAACTAACAAATCCACTGGCAACGTATAATATACCCTACCTAGGATAGTATACTAACAGTTTATGTTACACACACATGGCACCACTTGGCTTAGAAGATGACTAGTAACATCTATTCTGATTCTATCACTTAAAAGGAAACCTAGATTTTATGACTGAGTTTCTTTTGGTATCTTTCTTTTTTTGAACCACAACTATGTGTCATGGAAATTTTCTGTGCCCTATATTTTAAACATGTGGCTTTACAAATGAGCAAAGCTGATTTATAAAAGTTATAAAGCTTCATCAATGAATCTTGGCTAATATTCTCCAACTCTGCTAGAAAATGGTAAATTTTAGAAGCCACTTAATAGAAACGATGAGGTGCTTTAAAATAAAAACGTTTACAAACAGTTGAGTTTTTGTTTTTTCCTATAAGTCATTTTCTTTATGCTCATGGGAAAACAAGTTAAGTTGAAAGATGTCTGTCTGCCTATTTTTGCTTTACAACTCCACTGATTTGTACTTTCTAGAACATATATCTTCAAAGGGATGTCAATGATGATTGCAGGATGGCAAATTTAGCCTGCAGCTGCCCCCTTCTTCCAAAATGCAAGCAGCCACATGGCTTCATGGAAGTGCATGCTTGAAGAAAACTAAAGGCACCAGTTTCTTTCATGTTATTATAAAGAAAATAAAGGGCAAAAAAAACTCCAGAGACATCAGTGGTTCCACAATGGTTATATTTTCCAGGTGTTCCTTTCTCCAAGGGAATGGCAGTGCTCAGCCATGAACCGGTGACCCACCCAGACAAAAGCTGCAACTGCGGCCTGACATGAATTTCGTTTATGCCTCAAAGTCAGGCCATCTGTAAATATCACATTTCATACGTCCTTAATTAAACACCAATTAATTTTTATGGAGTATTTTCTGTCTCGTTACCAAAGATTTAATTTTTTACATGTGCTCACGTTAACCACAGGGTACTTCATGTTTCTTCTGTCATGTGAATTAATAGGCAGACCAAAGTGAAATTAGCCCTTGTCTAAATTTACTATGGCTATAATTTCATGACTGCGTAGCTCGAAGGCCAATAGTTAAATCTGTGTGGCCAACAGATGTACTTTAACCCTATGGTCCAAAAGAGTCTAATAGAATTTTTTGAAATTCAAAGCCCACGAAAGGATAAACTGGATTATGATCCAAAACCAGACTCATATTCAGTAATTCTTCTCTCAAATAATCGCTTTATCTCCTAAGAAAGAAAGATAAAACAGAAAGGAGCAGCGAGCAGCCCGGAGAAAACTAAAATTCAACAATGATTTTTTTCTGTATGGACCATGAGAGGTAGCTTCTTGTCTGGATACTATGAGCGTGCAGATATTTAAATACTATCACTGAAGAGCAACTATAAAAATAGGCAACTGGATTCTACACTAACTGTTCGTGCTATCAGAAGCTGTTAAACTTTTAGAATGCCCCTAACACCCTCTGCCCTGGTGATGCAGTAGAAAGGAGACAGGACTGGGTGTCAGCATTCCGGGGTTCTGGTTTTGCCTGGTCACAGACCAGCTGAACTGAATGTGATCTGGTCCTTTTTCCTTTTGAGGCTTGAATTTCCTTATTTGTGAAATATGAGGAATGAGCTGGACCAGTACTATTTCAAGTGTGTCCCAAGAAACTAGTTCTTCAGCAAGTTGACAGAGACCATTGAAAAAGGGTTCTGTGGCCAATTAGGTTTACAGAGTGCTGGGTTAAATGAAATTAAACATCTGTCTTTACTACAGAACTTTTTAGAACTTTGTGCCAATATATAGTGAATTTCCAATACAATGGCAGGCATCATTCTCAATCTTACTGGATAACGGAGCATGTGTTTTGAGAATCACATGGGAGAATTCGTATTCTGTGGAACACATTCTGGAAAATATTCGGTCGAATTATCACTAATATCCCATCTATCTCTATACTGGCAAATTTGATACCTGGCCTATATTTTACAACTACCTCTTCCAGTGCTCATGACAGACATCAGTACTAAGACAAAGCCCTCTTTCCCAATGGCCCCAGAATTGATTTCCGAGTCATCCTCTTATGGTTCTCTGGGCAGCCACTGCCAATTAACTATGTTTAAATATTATTTTCTTTCACAGGAATCAATGTGAAATGTTGATTGCTATGATTACTAACCTCTTTTTTTTGGGGGGGGGAGGGGGGACAAGCTGCCATTTTGCAACAGCACACAAAATTACTGGTATTTGCTCCCCCCGCCCCCGGAAAAAGCTCAAGGTGACCAGATAATAAATATAATGTCCAAACAGGACATGTCTGAGAGTAAAACAGGCAGGCTACCATTAATAACTACAGGAATAAATGGTGATTATTCCAGGTCAACCAGAATGTGCAGTTGTCACTTATACTTCATTGCAAGAACTTAAAATTGAGATTTTTGGCTTTAGCGGATATTTTGACTCTGCGAATGCAATTCATTCCCATGAGTAGACAAAAGTTAATTTCACAGTATGTGAGGGGGAACAAAGGTTGCCAACCCTCCTGTCACTCATCCACAAACTTTCAGGTTACACCTGTTAGTTAAAAAAATATTCATCCTCATCAATCCTGTACGCAAAGCACAAAAACAAGTCAGCAGGACCTGACAAGTTACACTTCAAAGTTACCTACACTGTGAAAATTTGCACTGAATGTTTCCGAGCCTTTAAAGTGTTGGAGGAAAGAACGGATTATACAGAGAGCCTGAGAGTGAGAAATTGCATACGTGAAAAAGCTAGAGGTGCACATTCAGCTATTCTGTTGCTACAATTAGGTCAGGTAATTATTAGCCATTGTCATAACTTGGATTACATTCCAAAGGGGATAAAATGGGAGATGTTTTATTAGACAATGCTGTTAGTCTTCTATGCTTTTGGAACTTGTCCACTGAAATACGATGACTACCTCAGAATTATGAAACCCAAAACAGCTAAAATCAAAGTAGGGCGTGGGCAACATGTCCTCTTGGTATCTTCAACTCTACAGAATTACAGAAACCCATGCAAAATCATTCACGTATGAACTCCTGGAGAGCCCAGTGGTTATTTCTTTGCATCTGAGGAGAAATTACATTGAATACAACTCTTTCTTTAGCAGTAGAACATCTTTCCTTAAAATCAATGAACAGAAGATTTCATCTACAATTTTTCCTAGTTTATTAGTCAGTCCCTCAATTTCTTGCCTTAATCATGCTGTCAGCTAATTGTGATTAGGGTTAAGAGAGGAGGAAATAAAAGGAAATAGAAATTGAGAATAAGGGGAAAATACCTCTCTTTCTGTAAAAACTTTGCTTCTCTTTCATCTCCTCTCCAAAGGAGTTTCAGCTAACACTGCCCTGGTTGAGGTCCCATCAGTGGAGCCAAGCTCAGCTGCTCCAGGCAAGGAGGGCAGTTTCGGCCTCCCGAGTTGGCGGATATTCTAGCCGAGGCTTAGTGAGGCTCGGTGGCCTCCTCGCACAGTGTTCCAGCTCTAGTCTAGTCTAATGACGAAGGTCTTTAGATCAAATGTGGCCGTTGTGATCTCAAGGAACCACAAGACAAACACCAAAAACAGAGCGTGTGTTTGAGCAAAGTTAAAGTATACACTGGCCCTGTCAGTAACTATATGTACAGAAATGTTTTCTTTCTTTCATCAAGTTAGGGTTTTCCCAGTTAACTCATGTCACAGCCACCCCCTTTCCTGAATGCATTTCACTTGTTCTACCTTGTGTTCTTTCTAGAAGTCCACATTTAGAGATCAGCTTTGCAAGGAGAGTTATAATAAATGAACTTTCACTGTGGGGGAACTCTTAACTAGATAATGAAAAGTGAGGTACAGAAGGGCTATGACTAGCAAGTAGCACTCAGAGGTCCTGCATCGTCTATCCTATCGACTAAATTGTGAATGCCTTCATCGAAAATGTTGAGCAATATTTTACACACGCACACATCATCACACCACGTACCTATATGCACACATACCTGTATTTAACATCTGACACACTCCTCGAGTCAAGTTCCTGAAAATCCCAAACACCCTGCAAATGCTGCTTTGCAACTAACTTTCTGATTCTGTCCACAAAGGTGATTCTCTAAATCATATCTGTTCTCTTTGTCCCAACAATGTGGATCAAATACATACTTCTGAATTTGTAGAAAAGTGAGCCATTTCCCAAGCTGCCTTCAGTGCTTCCTCTCAGATCCTGGGTATGCAGAGCTGCAGCCAGAGCAGGGAGGAGCCTCAGGTATATGAGCAAGAGCAGGAAGTCAGGACTAATTATACCTTGTTTTATTTGGCTGTCTGACTAACAAATGAAATGGTATGTTTCATTTCAGTTGGTTTTTCAGAGCAAATTACCTCAGGCTGATATTTCATTCCAATGGACTAGATTATTTGAAAGTGTTAAAATTAATATCATGATCAAGTACAGGCCTAACTCTTTTTCTTTGAAAAATATAGGTTTTCATGATGAAAAAGCTCTCCTTTCTGATGACAATTAGAGCACCCGCCACCTGGCTACATTCCATCATTCAGTGTTTATATCCTGTATCCTCCAAAGCTTCTGGGATCACACAACACACAACTTTTAGAAATTGGCTTCAGAGGCACATAAAGACTTTGCATAAGACAACAACTAACTCTAAAACTATTATGTGGTGCAAGTACTAGGGACCAAGGCTTTAGGGTATGTAGTTTACTAGCTACAGGAAGTCATAATAGTTCCTCTGCTTGCATAAATAAAAATGTTTTTTTTGTATTTAAAAATGTCACTGGTCATAATGGCTGTATATGTGTTTGCTATGCAAGAAAAGGTCAATATACTGAAAACATGTCTTGTAGAGCAAGATTCGAACGCTGAATCCAACACGTGTTCATGAGGACATCTAGAACACAGGATCTTGGCCTCAGCCACACTTCTCTTCAGAGCTCCTAAGGCTGGCTTGTGACAAAGAAGAGTGCCAACAGCTTACTCTATCCTTTCGAATCCGTGCACATCGTGAGAAAGCCTTTCCCTACTACCTTATCATGCTGGCAATCTATAGATAGATGTTGGGGAAATAAAAAATTACTCTCTGCTAGAAAAAGGTGGAAGCAACCATGCTATACGTAAATGCTGCTTCAGACTCATGTCTTCCCTCAATTTTGGGGACAAAAATGATCAGTCTCCCTCCGATTTTAATGTTCCATTGGTCCACAGTTTTTCTGGGTTATTTGAAGTTGGGCTTAAACATACTTGTCTGAGTACGATATAGGTTAATTCTGAAGGATCTAAAAACATTCCCTGTGGTTTCTAATGGCTAAAATTATTCCATAGGCCCAAAGATGGAATGGGTTGGAATAAGTGGGCTCCTTGTTACTAGATATACTGAAGATGGAGGAACAACTGGCAGGGAACTTTGAGAGGGAACTCCAGAAGCGGATGAATATTTGACTGAGAAACTATGATGACTGCTGCTATAATCTGTCAGTAAACAATTGACAGCTGATATATGAAAGTGGGACAAAACATCTAATGCCTGGTGAACTGAATACTAAAGAATGGCATAATCTTGTAAGTATGATGTATTTACTAGATTTGCCTAATTTAAGCAAAACAACTCAAGATTTACAGGGGCTTTTTTTTATTTTTTAAATTTATTTTTAATTTTATTATTATTTTTTTAGGCAAGGCAACCCTTGGGTGACCTCACAGATTGCAAGGATCTTGTCATCTTAAAATCCCTTATTTTTTATTTTTTACACCTACAGTACCTGGTCTTCTTAGGTGGTCTCCCATCCAAGTACTAACCAGGCCCGACCCTACTTAGCTTGCAAGATCAGACAGGATCAGGCTTGTTCAGGGTGCCAAGGCCATAGACTTGCAGGGGCTTTTTAATTAGGATGGCTTTTGGGGGATGCATTAGGTCTTAAGTGAAGCTTATACTGAGCACACAAAATACTATAATATTTTCATGTTCAGAAACAATTTGCATTACAAAATGTATTTTTTTTAATTTCATACTTTATACAAAAACCTGGGTCAATATGTGACAGTAGAGAATTTCCTCTAAAATAAAAGCTCTCTAAACTTAACCATATTTATTATTAACTTGCTTCGTACTAAAGTTTCCAATGTTTCTTTGCCAAGGCTTATGTTTTAGTCTTCATTTCACTGGCATAGACTCTCTGACTTTGAAATTTTTTTTTTTCTGTTAGGAAATGACATGCTAAAATTCAGACCCAATGAGGTATAATTTAATTTTTCAAAAACACACTTGAGAGCTTTAAAGAGGTTTAAAAATTTCTATAACTAATTTTTATGAAATTCATGTTATACGTGAATATCTTACCCTTTCCCCCAAATTTTTGATTTGCCTTCTTATTTTTCAACATTCTTCTTGGAAAAGAATCACATACCACTTAAGGAGTAAAGGAAAATCATGAATCCTGGGGGGATTGGCTCATCCATAAAGGTATCTGTTGGGATGAAAAAGTGCCTCTCTCTACAGAAGGAACTCCCTGTAAGGGTCATACTGCTTGTGAACCCATACAAACTATACCTGCTTCCCCAACGGTTCGGCCCTCAGACCCAAGTGTCTGCGGGAGGCGCGAGCCTTCCGACTCCTGCGGTGTTTGACCCGCCTCTAGCCCATCAGGTATTGTCTAAACTCAGCATTGAGGTGGGGAAAACAACTAAAGGAAAACCCCCCTCTAGCTAGTTATACGGATCACTATTTTTACTCTTTATTTTTGCCCCAAAGCAACTCTCCTAAATAAGCTGTAAATGGGTATTTTTGCTCAATATATATAACACGCAGATATTCGTAATCGTGACCTCCCAGTTTAATTTATCCTCATGTCATTGGGAGGAAGAGTACAAATGCCTCCCTCTCCCTCACCTCTTCTTCCTGTACAGCATTATTGTGATTTGTAAGTGGCTAAGAACTAAAATAATAGCTCTAAAATTCTGGCAGGATTAGAAAGAGACTTTCTGGCCAGCTACTAAAGAGTTAACCTTAGACATTACAAGGAAAATGTTAAATCTGTTGCCAGGTCATTTACTGCAATGTTAAAAGCTTAAAGAGTGAGTTTGCCCAACACTCTGGAGTCTAATAATGTAATTGTAACTAGTATACTGAGGAGATGGAACAGTCTTCTAACACGGTTTTAGAAGTGATTTATTGATCCCTGCACAATAATTTTTCAGCGATTCATATAACCAGAATTTATAGATTTATTCCTAACTACAGGAAAAGCTGACTTCACTCTTGCACCCTGTGCCTTTTCACATTAGTCTTTGAATTGCAATTAGCTAAGTTAAAGCATGATCTTGAAAAGGCATTTCCTCCACCCCCTTGGGGGACAGGATCTAGTTTGCTAGTTTGGATTATATCACTTCATCTTTAGAAAGCCATCTAAGTACATTTATATTCTTAGCAAATGATACCATCAGAATGTACATACTTCACATGGAGGAAAGATATTCAGAAAGTACTGTTGTACTTCGCAATATTATCACACACGCATGATATGTATAAAGTACGCAGGCTACTTAGGGGACGTGGTAGTGGAGGATGCCTACAGGACTTTTCCAATTGGGAGCTCTATGAACATCAAAAGGAAATTGAAAACATTTAGAATATAAGCTAATACTCCCATATATTGAAATTTGTTGTAACTAATACAGAAATATGAGATGATGTAGCCTATTCAGAAGAGAATTTGCAACACTAACATATGCGTTTGACCCAGCAGTTTTATTTTTAGGAAGTTATGCTTTGATATGTTCCCACGAGGGCAGAAAGACACATAAACATATAGGTTGTTCATTTTAGCACATTTTTTAGAGTAATAAGAAAACGCTCATCTTGTCCTAAATGTCTATCAAAAAGGAAGTAGCAATTTAATTATGGTATCCACTCAAGGAAATACTATGCAGCCTTTAAAAATATTACAAAAAGTTGTCAAAAATATATTATCCAGTAAAACCACAACTGTATAGAACTGAACAGTGGACTTCTGGAGGGTTATATAAGAAACTTGTCACTTTTAAGTTACATTAAGAAGAGAGGGCTTGAAGCTGAGGGAAGATAAAGAACTTTCATTTTTTCTTTTGGAATGTTTTATGATTTTTTTTTTACTAAGAATACTACTTTCTACATATTAAACTTATTAAAATGTACAAAAATGAAACCTAGAGAAAAATATGATATTAGAATATCCAATCTATGCTACATTTTAAAAGTTAAAAAGAAATATACATGTTTTAGGGCAATTATGTTGTATTAAGAGAGACTTGCATTATCATTTCATCATTCATTAACTCCTGGAGTCTGTTATTTTATTTGTACTACCCTCATAAAGTTGTTAGGAGGATTAAACAAGGTAAGGCATATACAACCTTTGGTTTGGGGCTTGATGCATTTACTCAACGAGGTTAACCAGCTGTTATAATTTCTTATAAAAGCCAAGGGAAGTGTTCATTGCAGGAGCACACAGAGCAAGTCAGAAAAATCTGACTTCAGATGTATGCAACTAAATATCAGTCTTCTATTTATGCTCCTAAATGAGACCTCCTCCACTAGACCTCAGTTATAAATTAATGGGTTTGTAACATTTGCCTTTACTCTTTCATCTATTTATGAAGCTTCCTACTACTAGGAGGGCCACTGTATGCTTTCTAAACTCGTGGTCACAATAAGAATTAAATGGATTCTATTAAAGAAAACAAATGTTAGCATATTGTCCAATACAATAAGGCTTTAGTTCTAAAACTACATCAATGCAGAGATGCTTAAAAAAAAAATCACACCAGCCAGGGATTATCTCATCTTGTTTCAGGTAGTGGGTGAAAAACATCACCGTGTTTCATAAATGAGGATCTGTAGAATATGACATGTTAGGATTGTATTCTGTTGTGTTTCCTTAACAACCAAGCAATAGATTATAGGAAAAACTTCTTGGCTCTGCTGAGTCAATGTCTCAAGAACAGAATGCCTTTTAACCATGAAGTGATTGTTACAGAGGTCAAAAGAACCTGAACTCCATCTTACAAGTATCCCTTGGGTTGAATCTTAAAAATCTTGCTGAGAGAGGAGAGAAGCTAATTATGAAGCAAAATGAAGACCTCACTATGTAGAAGACAGCAATGTGCCTACTCATGTGCAGCTTTTACTCCAGCGAAGATGAGAGTGGGGAGAGAGAATAAGCACTTAAGCTACCCTATAAATAAAATCATTTCAGATAGGGCAATGCCCCCCCCACACACACACACACGCAATACGAACGATCAACGCTCCATTAGGTAGGATAATTGTGGAAGAGAGTGAGGTTGTTTTATGCTATCACAGTACAGCGTTTTTCACCAAGATTGTATAAGAATAAAGATATCAGCGCATAAAAAGAACATTCATGAAGAGACCATGAAAGCGTGATGCAAAAGTACCCATACCTAGAGACTCTCTAATGAGCATCACATCGCCTATCTCCGAAAAGTTTCCTTTCCCTCCTTGCATTTGTGAGAACTAGCAAATCTTTCACCTTCTAAGTAAATAGAATTTAAACTTTTTCCTGAGAGCACTCTCTCATATTAATTTATACCCATAAGGACCAAAAAAAATGTTCACTCATGACTTAATACAGAATTCAAGTCTATCTCTATAGTGAAATGGCTCATTTTCTCCCTCCATTATGTCATGGATTTCTAATTTTTCTCTCAAGCTGTAAAACAGCTGCTGCTAATGCATATGGACAGATTTCAAAATTGAGGCTCCTATTACATTATGAGCATTACTGCAAACTGTTTAGTGTTCCCCTTTGTCTGAGAGGGCTGTGGTGAGTAGGGAGAGCGGAGGAAAAGTAGCTTAGGGGTTGTTGGGTAAGAGCTGCTTGTGGTACTCTTTGGAGCGTATTAGTCCTTTTTAAGAAGCAGACAAATCATAAAAGAGTTCACGTCAAATCACCGTCAGAAGCTGTCAACAACCCCAAGGGAAAGACCTCAGTCGACAGAAAGGAGGAAAGGAGAAAAGAAGCAAGATGAACCCTTGCTCTAAGTGTACAATTTGAATAAATAAGGAAAGCAAGAAAGTCTTAAAAAAGATAAGTGTCTACTATATGGACGTCTATTAACTTGAGGGGCGCACAGTAACAGAGTGGTTACATGGAGGGGCTCTGAAACCTGCCTGGGCTTTCTTTCCAACTACTTTAGGGACATGTGCCACCATCCCTTGTTCGAGAGGTCATTTCACACATAGGCTTATCCCTGTTGGGATCAACTGTTATGGGTCTTCCTAGCAGCCTTAAACAACATCTTTGTCTGTAAATATTTCAATAATTCTGAATTCTGAAGGGGGAAAAAAAGCAGTAAGAAAAATATTCCTTAGTAATAACTGAGCCAGACACTCTACTTTGAATTGCAGTCAATAGTCAGCCAAAACTTTCTGAAGAACTTAACTAAGCTAACCAGACCCTTCTAAAATTTTAAATGTCAGAGAAAATATTTTAATTCTAATCTTTACCCTTTCCAGGACTTCTACATTTAAAAGGCTATTGAAATATTCAATTCTTGTCATAACTGACAATTAGTGTAGCACTTTTGAAGTTCATTGAAGACAGAAGAATAAGCAGAGAAAATTATTATTTTTTTTGAGTGATGGACTTTTCAATTTTTTTCTTTCCCAAACTATGTTTGCTATGCGAATTGGAGGGCAGCCTACGTTTTCATAATATTTTATTCATAAGTATTGCTTTATGTGCTGTTAATATAAACACCTTAAAATTTTTAATAGTTTTGAGGATTGATCTTCTCATATTTATATCATTATGTGGAGAAATTTTCTGTATTTTTAAATTGTATTGTTACCAGAAAAGTATAAATAAAGGCTCCATGTCACATAGTGTTATAGTCTTGAATGATGAGACTTACATTGATTTTATCTTTACCTTCTGAGCCTTTATAATGTAAGACATCACAGGTAGGATACTATTTATTTTGTAGCAGAAAGAAATATATTTTCTATGATCATCATTTGGAGCCCTTGAAATTAATCTTATGCCACTGAGATCAAGGGGAAACCAGAAGCCTTAAGCTATGTGGTGGCGATGGGCCAGATCTTGATTCACTCTTGGAAGCCTCATACACACTATTTCACAAGTGATACCTGGAGACCACTTTAAGTATATGTCATTTTGGTGTTAGTATTGTTCTGGAGAGAAGAATGTTTCAGGGGTGGGTGGTAAAGTTGTAAATAGGGACTGATGGACTGCCATCTCCAAAATCACACAGTTGTGTGCTCTCCACACACTTGTCAAAGCTTGGCAGCAAAACCTCACACTTGGCCCAGACCAGGACTGGAGTCCTGCTGTGGAAGCAGATGGCTGGTGGCCCCTAAGTCATCTGTATTAGTACCAAAGTATTCTGCTCTGCGGGTTCTAACTTACAATACTGCCTCCTAGCTCTCTGAAGGGAGCCACAGGCAACATGATACAGGAGTCGGGGCAGGCACTGCATCTGGCATGGGGCTCTGGCCCTTTCTTCTTCTTCCAAAGTCTGTGTGGGAGAGTGGAGCGGCCTGAGGTCAGGAAGAGGTGGTAGAGGGCCTGAGATCTGCTTAGGTGAGGCTGCATGCCGCCATCCTTTGAACGGTGGCCAGGAGACCACTTTGTCACCTGGTGATGAAGTTGGCTTCCTGCCCCAGTTTCTTCTTAGAATAGCAAATAGCATATAAGGTTCAGCATCCCTGTGAGGTTGTCTCCTAGTTTTTAATAATTCCTTGTATTTATTTAGTGCCTTTTTCCTCTCCCAAGAGCTAACTATAAGAGTTTTCCATATGTTACTTCAATAATCCTCATTAAAGCCCCGTGCCTGGGCTGGTTAGAGAACAGTGCTAATGGGGCCAAGGTCAGCACTCAGCCTCTCACGAGCCCCCTGTGAACAGCCCCATTTGCACTGAGACGATTCATTTCGTGGCTTCACTCTGCACAGCTAACCATAACCACTTTGTGAGGACACAAAGATAATGGGTGGTAGTAGTATTAATAATAATAATAATAATAGTAATAATAATAATGGCAGCTAACATTAAATGAGTGCTTACTCTGTACCAGGTATTTCCTAAGTGCTTATCACCTACTAATTCATCTCTCCCAAAAACTCCATGAGAGAAGTACTATTGTTAGGCCCATTTTAAAGAAAAGGAAGCTGAGGCCCAGGGAGGTTAAGGTCACACAGGAAATGGCAGAGCAGGGATTTCAGCTCCATTGGTCTGCTCTTAACTACCACTCGGGATGCGGCAGCACTGTGAACGCCACACCTCAGTGTACAAAGTCCTTATATCTGACATTAAGCACAACTTACTAATACGTGGTACAAGGTGGAGAGTTGAGAAGAGGGGTGCAGTTAACAATTAAAAGTCACTACCGACAATCCCCATGCTACACACGCAATGGACACCGTCTCGTTTAATCTTTACGGCGGCATTTAGAGGTGGGCGCTGTTACTTCCATTTTATAGATCAGGATACTCGGCTCCATTACTGAGGGTCAGAGGAGCTAAATAATTTGAATGCTGATATTCAGTGGAAGCGCAGGAATTAGAAATCTGTCTGCTTCTACGGCATGTGCTGCTTCCAAGAAACTTCAGATGGCATTCCCAGTTCAGTTAAAGGAAATATAGTCATGAACAAGACACGGAGGTTTAGAGGAGATGGAGACTTACCATGAGAGGTGGTGTCCGGGACTAGCACACTTTTGGCCTTCCACTGCTGTGTCCTCTTTCCTACAACTACCAAACGACTATTTCTTTTATCCCTATTTACATATCTCAGTCAGAAAATAGGTCAACCCGTATGGCCACAAGGACAATGCGGGGTGATGGGAGAGAGCAGCAGTTTACTCATCAGAAAGAAAGGATACCAGAAGCCGTATTATTTGCTTATTGAGCAGATTCAACAACATAGTCCATCTAAACCACTGGGACAAAGCGAATGCTAAACAAATGTTTAAAAGACATCAACATCCAAAGAGCTTCTGCCTGTCACTTGAAACAAATGAGAGTAATTACTTAACCATTTCCTTCTTTGGAAGCACCATTCTCTTGAGAGAAGAATGGCCTCCTGAAAGCATGGGTTCTGGTTTCAAACACATTTAGGTTAGAACTCTGGCTCTGTCATTTCCTCCATGAACTTGGATGCATTACTCAGCCTCTCTGAACTTCAGTTTCCTAATCTAGAAATCAGAATAATAATGGAATTTATGTCATGGGATTATTAAAGTAGGAAATAAACATAAAGAGGCTCTCAATCGGAGCTCAGTAAAGGCAAACAATTATTGTTAAAGATTTTCATGACACTAAAATATAGCACTCTGATGCCATTTCCCCATTTTTGCGAGATCACCCATGATCTATAAACGGGAGTTCACTCGTGCTGTCACTCTGCGTCTGCAGACTCTCTTAACCGACATGCTTTCTTAAAAGTGTTCATTCGTGGAGGGGAATTTTGCTTTTTCAGCAGATAGAGTTTCAAAGTGCATTGGCAGGACATGTTGGGTGCCTTGATTAATGGCTCAGTACACATTCACATTGGTAGTAATAACTAGCACATGGGTACTGGAAATCACACGCAGCATACTGTGCACTCACATTCTGATAAATAGCAGCAAGATCTTAAATAGGGATGGTCTGGCTAGCTAGCTGTGATGACTGTTAACACTACCAATGCCAGCTTCTGGACTGCAAGTTCCTCATAGATTAAATACCAAAACCCAAAGAAAGAAAAACCCCAAATTGTTTTCTGTATATTATTCTCACGTCAGACGAAGCAATCTGGGTGTGAATTCCACCCGAAAGCAATACTTGCACTGTGGTTAGCAAACCAGTCTGCCTCTCCCTTCTAGTTTCACTTGACCTAATTAAGGATAGGGCACAGAATCTTGACCTAATGCTGAGATCCTTTAACAAGTCATCTAACATTGGTAGTATTCCTAACTTGCCAAATTATAACAAAAGGTTAAGTGCCTATTTCAGCAAAACCTAAGCTTTCGTGTATGGACAACATTCTAAGGTGCTAAGGCTGGCACCAACAGGGCTCCAAATATCCCTTTCCCTCCAACCTCAAATACTTTGCTGTCTCCTCAGATCTTTCATATCTGCTAAAGATACGGCAAGGTATAGATCTAACAATCACTCAGGAGGTTTATGCTTGGAAATTTCTCTTCAGGGTGTCACAAGATAGCAAATACCAAGGTAGGGGCAAAAACATGGTTTTTCGCATGCTGTTGTCTGCTGTCAGAGTATGTTTTTGTTTCCTGTGCCATTATCACAATCTGGATATATTTCTTAAGTGCAAAAGAGTCAAGCCTATTGTGTAGAAGATGCCTGCACTCAAAACGAGAATATAAAAGAGGTGGTGAAGGGAACAGGTCTATCAGGGCTGGGAGTCCAACTGAGTTTCATGGGAAGTTGCAACCACTCTATTAGCCTCCTTTGACCCTAGAAACTATTTTCTTCAGGACTTCACTTCCTCCTTAATAAAACATGCATAAAAGGATCTAGCCAGAGACCTCTAATGTATACGATGAGCCTGAAAGACTTAAGGGCCTCATATGTAGTAGTGTTCGATACTTTTAATTCAGTGAACACATAATCTCTAAGTGCCTGAGACTGGGAAATAGGCACCATGGTAACTATCCTGGATGAGCTTCTTATTGAAGGGGTTATATGACGAACTCATGGAAAGAAGCCAGCACGGTGCCAGTCTGTTATGGGTACCCAAATAATGTTGACTGCACCGCCCATTCCCCAGGCATCTATTGTTCTACTGGCATATCCAGGTTTTCAAATTTCAATTGTGAGCTCTGCTGAGTGGTAAGACTGCAAGAACTACAGTGACTGTCTTTGAGGGATCTGGCTATGAAGCTTTCCCTCGGAGAAGTTTATAAGTGATATCCGGCTGGGGCTCATGTGATGAGAAGGTTCCCCAGACAAAGACCTCATCAGATTCCCTCTCGTGATTTGTGGTTAAGGTCCATTATATGATCGCATCTTGAAAGGACTCAGGGAGACAGGTTTTAAAAATGGGGCTACAGAGATCAACAAATTTAGGGGCCAGAGCTTATCCAAGAGTTGAGAAGGGAACCAAGACAGAATACTCAAAAGAGAAGGGTCAGATAGGTTGGCAAAATGAAGGGGCTCAAAGCAGGATTGAACCAGGGTTGGATGGCAAGTACTAAGGGTCACAGCCGTGTGTTCAGGGTAAGCAGGTAGCTCTCTTGGGCAATTATATGGATTAGATGTGTGTGGTTGGTTTTTATGTGCCAGCTTTGTCAGGGGGCAAAGGCAGATGCATTTAAAGAGTCTATTCTGGATGGGATTGTGTAAGAGGGTTTCTTCAAGCATGGTCTACTTGATCATATCCCCTGAGGTGCTTATGAAAATGCAGGTTCCAAGGCTCCTCTCAGGCTTCATGAATCAATATGAAATGAAGCCAGGGACCAGGAATCTGTATTTTTGACAAGCATCTCCTCCTTTACGCCCCCATGAGATATTTAGGAATTCTAAAATTTTAAAACCACTGAAATATGGTAAAGTACAAGGAATTTAAATATAGGAAAGTTGAGTTCTATTCTTAGCTGTGTGATTTTGGGAGTCTCTTGACCTCACTTGAGCCTTAGTTTCTTCAGCTGTAAAATGGGGATAATGTATTTCTTCGCAAGGATTGCTTAAGCGAAATGACGATCGAAGTTGTCTGTAAATGCAAATGTTTATAATTATCACATTTCCAAGACAAAGGGAAATCTCAGACTACAAACCATTGCACTTACAACAGATCTGGGCTTTGTTATTCATCTCAGAACTGACCAGTGGTATATCCCTTAGCTATGTGTCTCCTGAAGGCTCTTCAATGGTCTCTTTATCCAGCACTTATAATTCTACCTGATGGTCAGTTCGACCGCCGGCATTGGGAGATGGACTGCTGCTCATTTTTCAAATCCTGGAGTGGTGAGGGAGAAGTGCTGTGAGGGGCTAGAAGTCTCAGGAGTCTGCTCCTCTATGGGTGAATTCCGGGGACCTTTAATGTGCTAAGCTACTTGGGACAGTAGCTGGGGTGAAAAATTAAGAAGCGAAAGAACAGGAGTAGAGTCCCAAATGAGTTGACGAATTGGAGTAGTCGTCAGGAACAAAGGAAAAAACAGCTCAATAGGAAAAGTTCTGGATGATAAATGGAGGAAATGGTTATTATCACAAACACGGGCTAAGCAACGTCCAGCCAAATGAGGATAATACGCTGAAAATGATCCAATGCGGTCCGGTGGCCACTTAAAACATGAGTGTGAAAGTTGGCTGGACTAACTGATGCACAATTTGTAGGAACTGTGAGGTAATCGCCACTTTATCCTACCTTTATGAAACTTCTTTGTCCAGTTCTGGATTTTAGTTTGAGAGGCATGGAGTACTTAGACACAGTTCAACAGATAGAAATAAAAATGATGAAATTGTTGGAGAACAAGACTATGAAGAAAAGCAAAAAGATCTGGTATTATTTATTTAACCTAGAGAAAGAAAGCTAAGGAGAGACTTAACTCTTATAGTCCATGAATTAGAGTTGAGAGTGACCAATTTCTATTTGTATTCTGTTGAGTAAATAGGCTTTAAGTTCAGTAAAAGGGATATATGTTAAGGAAAGAAAAACATTTGTGCATGTGATGAATCTTAAGAGTCTGAACAGGCTCTTATGACAAGAGGAACCTTTTCAAACACTGACTCTGGGGCCACACCAGACTGGGGGATATGGATGCGACAAAAAAAAGGCGATTTAAACCATTTTGAAAGTTGGAAGGAAAAACAGTACTGACTGGATTTAGAATTGGCCCCCAGCTCTAGCCCAGAGCTGTGCTTTGGGGTAGGCAATTATCTTCTCTGGTCCTCCGTTCCTGCATCTGTAAAATAAAGGTAACAGGCTAGATGACCTTCAAGGTCTTTCTCAGCTATAAAAAGTCATATTCTGTAATGTTCAAGAGTAATATGGTGGCTGTATTTAACATGCTCAAGTTTTCCTTCCAGTAAAGCAAAAACAGTCAATATGCTGAGGGGAGGGGAGGCATTTGATCTGGGCTTGATGGGCTGATGCCATGGGTGGGGATGGAAGAAATCGTGGAGAGCTACGGGGCCCTTGTGGCACGTTCTGGCCCTGAGACAGGTAAAGAGAACGCAGGGTATGCCTGGAGTGGGGGGTGGGGAAGCATAAGGGGCACCAACAAGCCGCCTAGGAATGAGGACAAGGAGAGAAGACTGTGGGTGTGAAGGACAAGCCGATGAAGATAAAGCATTATAAGGGACCCAGCCAAACCCTAGGACTTGGTCTAGACAGGACAGTTGACAAGGCCACTGGAGGGATTGCCAGGAGATCAGGTACAACCGGAAACCAAAAGGACTGGGTCTGTATCCAGGTAGGAGAGGCCCCAATACTTCAGTCTGAAAGCACACAGACTTGGGAAAGACAGACTTGATTTCCATTTAGCCTCTGCTACTTATCACTCACGTGATCTTGGGAAAGATGCTTATCCTCGTTAGAACACAACTTCCAGATAATAAAACGGGGATAAGAGATCTACCTTGTAATATTTTTATGAGGATTAAACATGATTATGTGCCTGACACATAGCAAGTATGGAAAAACTGCTGTAATTCTGACTTGGGCCTGGAAATGAAATTAAGGCAGGAAAACTTCCGTTACCTCATGGTTTACAGAAGGAGCCTGAAACTCAACCACTACTAAGTAATGATCCAAAATTAAGCTTTTTCTAACCTGTTCACCTATGTTCCTCAATCTGATCCTTAGGAATATTAACAAGGAGATAACACCTTGTCCAAGGTCAGCCAGCAAGTTGTAGAGTTGTGACAGTTATTAAAGTGTTCTGGCTTCAAAGTCATTGCTTTTTTCCCTAACACCTATTTGGGAAAGAAACAGAAGAACATGGGAAACAGACTGGTGCTTTAAAATTATAACCGAGTTACCTGAATAATGTGAGATTGAACCTGTACTTTGGTCTGATTGCTGGAAGTTGTCTACTGACAGTCCCTTATCCATGAAAGGTTGCTAGACCCAAAGCCTCTCTCTCCTCCCATCCCCAGTCTGCCACTAACCCTGCCAAAACAAGCAAAGTCAGAACTAGATTAGCACAGTTTTCTATTGGTCACGCTTACTGAATGAAGATTCTTTTGTTTGTGTCTTTAAATAGAATCCTTAACAATGATCTGTAGACATCACTCTCTCCAGGAGCCTTTAATAAAACTTAAGATCATTACCGAGTCACTTAGCTCTTTTTGCCCTCATAGCCAAGTAACTATCTCTCTGATCTCTCCTCACAAAATTCCTTTCCAACCAGCCAAGCACGCCTGTGACTCTCCTCTCCTACTTTCGATACTAGTCCCAAGACTAGACATTCACTTCCAGTGAGGCGAGACGCGCTGCTTTGGAGCCCAGAGAATGGCTCGCCCTGCCAAGCACTGACGTCACAGCTCCTTTCTCACCCCAGAATGCACTCAGACTCTCTCTGGGACCCTTTCTTGCTCTGGGATTATTTTAAAAAATTTAAAAGAGCTGGCATTTTCTTTTCAAAATAATTTAGATAGAGTCCTGCTAGAAGCAAGGAATTTGACTAAGTGATTTCTTAAAGTCTCTTCCAACTAGTGATTTACCAGACATAGACTTTTAAGCTGGAATAGACTGTCATACTCTGGGCCAAATGTCTCATTATTGCAAATAAGAAGTGTGGATCCAGAGAGGTTAAGAGTTGTGGAGGCTGCTTACTGCAGTGGGAAGAACATGGGATTTGAAGTTAGAAGTTCTGAGTCTGAGTCCAAACTCAACCAGCCACATGCTGTGTGACATTGAGCAAGTCATTAACCTCTATAGCTTCAGTTTCCATATTTGTAAAATGGAAACAGTACTACATATTCTACTTGCTTCCTAGTGTAGTTTTGAGGATAATATAACATGTTTATAAAGGACAAGGCAAAATGTAATAAACTACTTTATCGACATGTTGTACCATTAAGTAGCTTGTTCAAGGTCACCCTGTGGCAGAACCAGGATCCTCGATTCCAGTGTAACTCAATTTCCATCATACAATGCTGTCTTCTTGACATTTTTCCAATTCTATAGTTATAAGATTTTCTCATAAGCCACTACACTAATTTGATCTCCACATGCTTTCCTTTAAACCCCTGCATATATACATAGACTCGAACTGTGGGAAAACAGACAGGCTCAGATGGATTATAGACCAGCTTTCGAAAACTTGTGGATGTTCTCTCAAGTAGCCTTACATTACATCACAGTTATGGCCCTCAGAACTTGGATTGGTAGCTTCCGAGGGACTGGGTATATTCCCAAGCTAGCTTCCCTGTAGCTTCTCTAACCAGTTTCATAACACCAAACTGGACACTGGAGATGGATATATGACAGCTTGTAATGGACTCTTAAGCTACGGCATGTACCTTGAAGACTGAAATAGGATGAGAGTGAGCCACAAAGTAAAGTGATAATAGATAGTTGAAGTTCATGCTGGATAGAGATTTGGGAATATGTTCAGTGGTAATAGGTGGTTTACTGTGCCAATTTGTGGCAGTCCACATAGGAGAGGTAGGAGATGGCAGCTGAGTTTCACAAATGACGTGTGGGCCTAAGGTTTATGTGTTTCCATGGACCACTAATAGAAGGGGCCACTGGGCTCCGAGCCCTATCATCAGTATAAGTGCATTGGAAAAGATCAACCATGCTTCATCTGGCCTCATATTAATCACAGGGTATAGTGAGTCCTCAGAAGGCTGACCAAAATCATCTCTCCCACTCATCAAGAGATGTCGTACACTGCCCTGCTGATTTATATGGCCCTCTGGTACAATGGGGTACCTTTTTCATAACTGATGCCTCCCCAAGTTTGATGCGGGATATTCTTTCAGTTATTAAAGTTGTTTCTTTTCCAACAATGGTCTTTGGTCCTTGAAGAACACAAAAGAGAAATCCTACTTCTCCCTGTTTTCTTAAGCTAAAAAACGTTTAAATTTTAGAAACAATGGTGAGAGAATATAGCTGTTTTCTCTAAGCAGTAAAAAAGAAAAAAGTGTGTGTGGGGGGGTGGGGAACACTGTGAGCCAGTTCAGCCAACAATTTCCATGTTAAAAAAAAGTTGAAGTTGGAGCCATGTGGTCTCAATAAAGTAGTAAAATATATTTTCTTTACCCTACACTTCGTGTGCCCATAACCTTCCTTTTAAATCATCTCTAACCAGGCCCAAATCACTGACCGCAAATCATTTGGTGGCTTTGGTCTCCAGGCAATGCAATGTGCTGGGGTAGACAGGGAGCCGCTCCCAAGAGCGCTCAGAGGGAGCTTCCGCTCACTTGCCAGGCACACAGACCCCAGCAAAGCCCAGAAAGGGTTCCGCACCGAGATAGCGCATGACATCATAGCTCAGTCATTCAGGAAAAAACTGAAACGGCTGCAGAATAGCACAACATGCCACAAACCACAGTGGGCAGATAAAGCCGAAGAACAGCTTTTCTTACGAAAACACTCACGAATGCCACAGGCAGCTGGCAGAGACACGTTTAATTACCTTTACAGAAACCCATCGTATCCATCGGCCCCGCCATCTTTGGAGGTGACCAGCAAGTGAGAAGGTCACTGAAGTCCATCTTTGAAACAGGAAAGCCAGGAGAACTTGAAGTTTATGTCGCTGCATTTCATAATGTGTGTTATGGTGAGATTTGACCCAGCTGTAAAATCACTTGGTAGGCTTTGAAAAAATTCCAAGTGAACTAGACCTCAATGAATAACCTATCTTTAAATTTATAGCTGGAGATTAAATGCAGGTGAAGGTGTGGGAAATCAATTATTCAATTCATGATTAATTTAAGAGACAGGGAGCTTGTCCGGAGCATAAACAAAGCTCATTCGATCGCCATCTGTCATCACATCAGAGGACCCTGTTTTGCATTTTGCAAGTGCCATTTGAACTTTTACTTTTTTATAAAGGAACTGTTCAAAGAGTTGTTATGTACACTTTGAGGGAATGGTGAATGGATTGGGAGTGCCTTAGTCCTCAGTGAAACAAAGTTTAATGTGTAGTGGTAAAGTATGATGAAAGCTCAAAGGAAAAAAATCCAGATGAAAATGCTATCTTAAAGAGGACTTAAGCATCAGCTTACACTAATTGCTAAAGTGGGAGTTTGAAAGGAGACTGCAGAATCTGCTATGAGACAAGAAGGATATGTCTGAAAAGCCCCATGGACTTTTCTAATTTTAGCCGCAGAGAGCAATCATTGTTGCTAATTCTAGTCTGTGATTTCACCTGTGTGAAATGAGATTTTCTATATTAAAAAAAGCAAAAGCATAACAAACAACACATGAAAACACTGGTGATCAAAGTAGGTCTTGTCCCTAAATGAACAATGAAAAATTACATAGCAGCTTGAGGCACTAATGTCTAGTAACTACAAGCTTTTCAGAAGATGTTATTTTCTAGCCTGGAAATGTTTTTGGCAATAATCTTTTTCATCAGACACCCAAGGATAACTTTCCATTTCAGTTGGGAGTGAGGGGAGAGTTCAAATGCGTGCTCATAATATCTTCATGTAACCTCTATAGCAATGGTTGGAGAAAATGCAAGACTCTTGGTTTACTGGAAATAACCTGTTTGCCATTATGTGGGCAATTATAGCTAGGACTTGCTTTTTAAAATTGCTAGGTTCAGCAAAGATTTCCCATAGATTTATCAGCAACAGAAATAAACATGCATTCCACTGAGCTCCAGTTGGAAGTGTGAGAAGGGCCATTTATTGAAAGTCTTTTTCAACATGTGGACAGGAATTCAATTTAAACTACTAGGATTTTGAAGTACATTCCAGTATCCTGATGATTTTCTTCATCAGAAGTTGAAAACAAATTTCGACCCCCTCTCAGGGGGTCCTCCCCCTTGGCCCTTGCCACACACATCATCTCTCTCCATTAAGAGCCTATCTGCTGTCAAGAGAGAGGTGACTTCAGCATCCTTGTAGAGCTCAGGTGTCAGGGTCTTTATGCTTGTAGTGCAGGCAGACTGAGGGAAATCTCTAAAAGTCATGCTGGTTACCTCTGGATTAACTAATTTCAAGAATTCACCAAAACCTAATCTTTATAAAACAGTGGCAGCATGCTTTCCATAAAAACTAACGGAGAATGTCAATTTTTCAGTTTAGTCTTTCCAGGGTAGATGAGTCATCAAGAATGCATTCTCCCCTATTGTATTCTGCCTGCCACTTGTTCCCTGAGAACCACAGCCAACTGAATGCTAACGAAGACAGGGATCTCATGCAAAGGGCTTAGAGAAGAACAAGAGAATGAGAATGGAGCGTTGGAGCTGGTTAGACAAAGAACTGCGATCAAGCGAAAGCCAACAAACATCTTTCAGGCCACTGAAGAGCAACAGGTGTGAAAACACCCAAATTTGTCACGGGAAAAATCACCGAAACCTGCAGTTAAAGGGTTTCCAGCTAAAGTTCATTCAGCCACTGAGCAGCAATTCGGCGGTCACAGACTGCTGGCTTTGCTAGTTTCCTACTACTTTGCAGATTATGCTGAAATTAGAAAAGAGAAGCCAACCTAGTGCGAACCGCTCCAGGCATAAACTCCCGAAAGAGAAGTTTCTCTCAAAGTATCAAAAAAAAAAAAAAAAAAAAAAAAAGGGAAAACGGCGGAGAAATTCAACCTCACGCCTCTCTCCCCTCCCCCACGCCAACTCTAACAGAGAAGTCGCGCGGAGCAGGACCCACCACCCCCGCCCCCTAAGAGCGATTTAAGGAAGCATTAGGAAAACCGTGGCGGCGACGGTCTTCGGAGCCCACTACAGTGAACACCCAGAACACATGAATACCTGCATGCCGCCGCCCCGAAACGCTGTAAAACGTTATTTCCTGCACCGCTACATAAAGCTAACGCTCTCACTTACCGGCTGAGCAGGAAACGCCCTCTGCCCCCAAAGAAGCTCTTTCAGTTCTCAGCTAGTCCCAGCTTGCAACTTCAGGACTCTGAATTCAGTCTAGTTTGCAGAATACAGCACAGAAAATGAACAAGCAGCCCAGAGCCCGGCCCCTAGCAGGCTGCGATGAAGACGTCGTGGCGTTCTCGGGCTCCCGGGAAGCCTCCTGGCGGCCAGGCAGCCGCGAGCAGGCTCGGTGGGGCTGAGACTGCGAACGCGCCGAGAGCGCCGCGACTTGCCGAGGGGCGCGTGTGCGCGGGGGTGGGGTGGGGGACTGCTGAGGAGGGAGAGAGGGTGTGTCCAGGGGAGGAATGCTGCTAACTTCCAGAAATAACACTCGGAGGGGACGGAGGGCGATCCATCTCCCCTCACTCCAAACCAAACCCTTATCACACTTAGAAAGGCGTTTGCCGTGGGGGATTGCAGGCACCCGTGGAGAAGGCAATAAGCAAGTTCAGCTGTGGCTTGAAGCATTTCTAAAGACTTCTGACCACTTAGTCGACCAAGACACCTGGGGGGAATTCCAGGTGGTGACTGATAGTGAATTTGCATTAGTTATGAAATAAGTCTGTTTTTTCTTGATCTTCCCAACATATCTTTCACACAAGCAATATCTTTCAATTACTATTCATCTACATTATTTCTCGTGAATTAAATTGTTTCTCTGATGCTGCCTTACTGCAAAGCTATAAATTAATTACTACATTACACATGAAGACCCTAGAAAAGGAATGCCAAGAAAAAAAATCTGTTTTTTTCTTGTTATTGTTAATTTTTATGCTAAACAAGTCTGCCATTAATCAAGGCTTTCCACCAATATCTAGGAACAGAGCCAAGATTGCGACTCATTGAGAGATGAACATGTGCATACGTCTGGTCGTCCCACAGTCTTTCTTTGCAGCATTATGTCATAGTGACTCAGTTACCACACAGATATTATGGAGAAACAATATGAGAGACAAAAACCAACCATTTAATAAAGACCTGCTTACCAACTATAACCAACAGGCAGACAGGGCCTAAGTTTAAAATTTTTTAAAGGTTATTTCAATACTTCCATGGTTTTCTGTTTTCAAGTCAGAGAACTGCTTGTCATTGGTCAGTCTGGGAAACAGAAACTCAGGATTGTATTTGAAAATCCAAGGAAGAGACTCATAAGGAACCCACGAAGTTATTCATTTTAGCGCAGCACATAAAATGTCAAAAACATAACAAATTCTTGAAGTCAATTGGAAAACATATCAGAAAGTGTGTTCCAGAAACAGAATTATGATGAGAGGTCCAAAATAGAGATAGTGTAAAAAATACTTTCTGATATGAAAATAAAATGTCAAGAGAGTTTACTATATAACTTTAGTTCATTTTTATTATTCTGAGAAAGTGATGGGTCATGAAATATTGAAGTTTTTCTATGTTATTGTATTTTCCTTTTCTACGGGAATCGTCAAAAAGTAAGGATGACTTTACTTTTTAAACTGCAAATATTACAGGTTTGGCAGGTTCATTCTCTTCTTGTATGTCATTAAGTCCTTTTATTTTGTAACTCCACACTTTATTTGTAGAGTTTTACTAGTGTCATTGAATAAGAGTTGAGTACTTGTGTTCATTTGAAAGGCATTTCCCTGCAAAGCAGGGTGGCCTTGTTGGGTGGGCCTCTCTAAGATACATTTCAGATCCTAACCATCTTTCTCACCTCCAGGAAGGGGTGTTAGAACAATCTTTTCTCTGTAAATTAGGGGAAACATTTTATTGATTAAAATGCCCAGGCAAAAGCAGAAGGAAAAATCGAGGCTGAGAGTTCAGTGTGTGGTCACCATGAGCACAGGAACTTGAGTAGCCCCTTCAACTGCCTTTGCTAAAACTGTGGACATTTTAGAAGTTTAAAATTTAGTTGAGATATCCAATACATTAAATGTCTTAGTCAAAGATGACACTCCCTTTAGCGGTCCTGTTTACTCGTGCAGATGAAAATGAAGGAATAGATGCAGTTTCTGCAGTCCGTCCACACTGTCTACACGAGGAGGCTACCTTTTGGGCGGCAGCTATTAATGGCGCCAAATGTTCCTACAAACTCTGCCTTTTGTTTCTGTGCCTGTCCATTTGCTTGTATTCAAATGAGAACTATCCTAATGCTGAATGTTCTGTAGAGTTTCTTGGGTCAGGAGAGAATAGTGACAGTCTTCTCAATGTGCATGATCTATGGAGCACTTGTCTCAGGGAGCAGGGACGGCTGATGGTTGAAAATACAGATACCCTGGGCCCTACTCAGAACTACTAAATTAGGATCTTTCTGTCTGATGACCATGGCATCAACTTGTGTGCGTGTGTATGTATTAAATGTTTTGTATAAGCAATGCATTCGCGTAATTTAAATAAAGGTATATACTGCGCAATCTCTATCTTACCACTAGTCCACACATTTCCTTGCAGGTAGCCACTGATATTAGTGTTTTCTGTGGACTTCCAGATTTCTTTATGCACATACCAGCAAATATAATAAATTCTTGCTCTTTCTTCGTTATTTCTTAAAAATATTATGTGTAGAACTATATCCATTTCCTTAAATGTTTATTTAATCAGGTCCCCACTGATAGATATTTGAGTTTCTCCAATATTTTCCTACTAAACAATGTTAACAAACTTCCACATAATATTTTACACTTGTGCAAGTATATCTGTGGTCATAATTCCACAGTGGGATTCCTGGATTCTGCATTTCTAATTCTGATAGACATAGCCAAATTGCCATTCAAAGGGCTAGACCAATCAACACTCCCAACTAACCATGTTGACTAGTGCTGGCTTCCCCCATGGCCTTGCCAACAGAGCATGTAATCAAACCTCTGGGTGTTTGCCAATCTGATAGGTGAAAAGTGATGTCTCAAGATAGTTTGACTTGCATATCTGATTTTAAGTGAAGCTGAGCAACTTTTTCATATGTTTAAAAGTCAATTCCATTCTTTTAGTCATGCCCTCTCTGTTTATATATTTTCTCTGTATTCTATTGGGTCTTTGTCTTTATAGATTTCTTGAAGTTCCATGTATACTAAGAAAATTATCCCTTCATACTATGAGCTATAGATTGTTTTCTTATTTTATTATTTGTCTTTTGACTTGGCATATGATATTTTGTGGACATACAAAAGTTTCTAATTTTTATGTAGTCAGAGAAAGTATGTAAAAAAGCCTTTCCTAAAGCATATGCTCTTGTGATTTAATATTTTTCCATTTAAATATTTGGTCCATTTCTGTTTTTTCCTTAGTTTGTTTATAAAGTGTTAAGGTGTGGTTCCTGCTTTATTTTGTTTCAATTAATGATCTAGTTACTCCACTACCACTTTATGAAATTTATTTAAAAATTTAAAATTGTTTTTAAAAATATATAACAAAATTTATTATCAAGTTTCATTTATTTTATGGCACCCAACAGGACTTCCTCCCTTTTAAAGGCTGAATAATTCTCCATTATATGTGTATACCACATTTTCTTTAGTCCTTCATCCGTGGATAGACATCTGGATTGCTTATACCTCTTGGCTATTGTGAATAATGCTGCTATGAAGCATGGGTGAACAAATATCTATTTGAGATTCTACTTATAAGTCTTTTGGACACGTACCCAGAAATAGGATTGATGCATTATATAATGTCTACTTTTAATTTTTTGAGGAACCTCTGTACTGCTTTCCATACAGCAGCCACACTATTTTACGTTCTCACCAATATTGTACATGGGTTCCAATTTCTTCACATCCTTGACAATACTTGTTATTTTCTGTTTTTCATTTGTGTGTGTGTGTGTGTGTGTGTGTGTGTGTGTGTGTGCATTTTATAGTGATCTCCTAATGGGCATGAGGTGATATCCCATTGGGGTTTTGATTTGAGTTTCTCTAATGATTAATGATGTTGAACATCCTTTCCTATGCTTGTTGTCCACTTGAATATCATCTTTGGAGAGATGTTTTTTCAAATCCTTTGTCCATTTTTTAATTCAGTTATTTTTTCTTGTTGTTGAGTTATAAGAATTATTTTACAGATTATGGTGTTAATCCTTTATCAGATATATGATCTGCAAATGTTTTCTCCTATTCCTTAGATTAGCTTTTCACTCTGTGGACTGTGTCCTTTGCTGAACAGAAGTTTTTCAAGTTTGCTATAGTCTCACTTGTCTAATTTTGTTTCTGTTGCCTGTGGTTTGCCTTATTACCTCCTTATAGCAGTAATCTTTTACCTACTGTTTTGAGATGCCATTGTTAACATGTATTAAATTCCTGTCTAGAGTTGGATCTATTTCTGGACACTTTATTTGTTTCCTTGGTTGATCTCTTAGTTCAACTGCCACTACCACGCTTTTAATTATTGAGGCTTTTAATTTTAATATCTCATGGGCCTAATTCTTTCATTTTTCTTCTCTCTCAGAGTTTCCTGGTTTTTTTTTTCTTATAAACTTCAGAGTAAACAAACAATAATAACATTAGTGATCCTATTACTATTTTTAAAGCTAGAACTAAATTTAGGCAATTAACATAGAATCAACATCTTTATGTTGTCAAGATTTTCTAGCCAAGAAAAAAATAGATTGTTTCATTTGTTCAGATCTTATTTTGTGGGCTTCAGGAATGTTTTACAGTTTTCTTCAAATGTATCTTGCCCAGTTATTGTTACATTGGTCCCTAGCTATTTTATCTTTTTATTACTATTGTAAATGGGGTCTTTTCTCTCATTACATCTTCTTACTGGATATAATCAACTAATTACAGGGTATTTATTTTGTACTATTTTATTTTACTAACTTATTGTTTATAGATATTTCTCAATTCTCTTATATTTCTAACCAAATAATAATATCATCTGAAAAAAAGATTAACTTTCTGCTTCCTGATTTTTACTTTTAATTTCTTTTCTAATTTCATTGTTTATTAGGTCTAGTAAATGTTAAGTAACATTAATGATAGTCGACATTCTTTTCTTATTTTCGATTTTAGTAGAAACGCCTCCAGTGTTTCTGTACTAGGCATGGCATAGACTTTGGCGCGGGAATGATGTATTTTATAACGATAAGGAAATATTAATTTATCATTGTTTCATTGAGGGCTTTTTTCTTGGGTCAAGTATGACTATTGGCTTTTGTCCAAATGCTTTTTTTGGTATCTTTAGGAATAATCATATAATTTTTCCCCGAAGAGCTATTAATTTGATAGAACATGATATTATTTGGCAATAAACTATGCTTACATTCCTGAAATAAATACCACTTAATCATGGTAATTTTAAAAATGTGCTTATAGATGCTATTTGCTAATATTTTATTTAAATTTTTATACTCATTCATAGTTGAGATTTTGATAACAATTGCTTGTTTTATTGCATTGGGAGCATAGAATTTTATCTGCAATATTTCTATCTTTTAGAATTGATTGACTTTTTGAGGCTTAATTTATGGTCAATTTTCATGTATGTTTCTTGGTCACTTGAAAAAATGGGGGTGTCTATATTTTCAGAGTACATAGTTGAATAAGATACATCTTATTAATTGTTATTTATGTCTTCTTTAGACTTCAGATAGTTTATCTTGATTTTTCATGGAACAAGAGAGTTTTCATTTCTGTGTATTTTCCCTTGCGTCTTCTGTAATTTCTGCTTTATAAGGTAGCTGTATGTTATTTGGTGACTACATGTTCACAATTGTTACACCTTCATATTGAGTTTTATCACTTAGTATTACAAAATATCCTTTTTTTTATTTATTTGTTACCTCAAATTGCCCCTTATCTTACACTAAAGACATAACCTTACTTTATTTTCAGTTTCCTTTGCCTGGTATGTCTTTTCTCATTCTTCCACATTCATACTTTCTGAATTGCTTTGATCTACATATTTCTCTATGTACAGGATTTTATCTGTGATATAGTCCACGGCCTCCATCCTTGCTCACTGGGTTCCTGCACCAGGTGTTGCAAAATGATGGGTATAGCTTTCTGATATTTCTATTCAAGTGAGTCTTTCATCTTCAGAGAGAGAATTTTTTTTCCTAGTGCTTTGGGAGATCCCAACATCTAGTTGGCTTACATGCTATTTCATGAACAAAATGCTTGTATCTGTCATTTAGACATAAATATTTATAGTAATTTTTTCAGGAGTCTCTGTTACTTCTATAATAGAGTAAATTTAAACAACTATTTCCAGATTCAGCTTTAGAATGATTATTTTGGTAGTGATACAAATGATACTTCACTTGGGCAGCTGACACATGATTTCTTTTGATGCTTCCAATAATACCGAGTATGGTAGAGTAGGGAGAATTGAGGTAAAGCTTCTCAAAATGTTATTTCCTCATCATTTCTTACACAAGTAGATGATTCAGCTTTCAGGTACACTACAGAAAGGCCTTTGTGATGGAAGAGGTGTTTTCTAGGGTCCAAAGTACAGAATTTCAAATTAATAACAAGTCAAGTGATAGTAGGTTTACTTCTCTTCCGAAAATGCTAACATCATTGAAACACTGAAGAGTTTACTTTGGGAAGCCATGGAATCCTCTTCTCCAGGGGAAACTTTAAAAAAATAAGAGATCCTCATCTCTTTCAGGTGATTAGAGTGTGATCTTCTTCCTCCACAATGCTCAAAAACAACAATAACAACAGCAACAATAACAACAACGATAACAACAACAACAAAAACATCTCAGGAATCCAGATGATCAAACTTAGGTCCTAGAAGTAAGGAGATGGTTATCAATGATATTCAGATTTAAAAGCATAAAGTGGTTATGTAACAAGATGCTACCTAATGGAGAAATTTAAGTAAGGAATCAATTACAGCAATAATAATGCTACTTTTCTTTTGGGGGTAGGGACAGGAAGATTACTATCAACTTCAAATTGCCTCATGTTAAAGGAAACATAAGAATTTCCACATTTCTTTCTTGACTGAGAGAAAAAAGGCAAAGGCTGGAGGAATACATGTACATCTTCACAGTGAGACACCTCGGGATTATGTTTTTTTCCTAACCAGAAATTCCCAAGTTGTCCCAAGATTCAACATCTGAATGATGCCGACAAGTAAGATGTTGTTTGAGCAAGAATGGAATTCTGAGCATTCTTAGAGATTTCATAAAAATCTCCAAATGATGGACAAATGCTTACACTGTGGTCATGCAAAGAAAAGTCCCCTCGTGATTTGGGATTGAGTTTGTTCATTTTGTATTTATAGTATCCATACCAAAGGAATGTTGAGTTTGGCAGAGAGAGAGGATGAGGAAGTAGAGAGAAAATAAGGAATGGAGACCAGGTTTTGACTCTGTGACTCTGTGACTCTGTGTGATATATATATGAAAGAGGGAGGAGGGGAGAGAGAGAGAGAGAGAGAGAGAGAGAGATCCTAGAGCCTATGGAGTATGGGGAAAGGGAGTGTTTGATAGTTTTGTTTGTTTGTTTTTAAAGCAGAACCTTCTTCAGGTCTCTAGTGTGGGAGAATGACTGGAGGAATTTTACTTTCCTTGTTAGCAGCACCATCTGTTTACAATGAAAGCTTGGCTTCCAGTTTTTGGCCCAAATAAAAGCCCTAGGGTGCCCATATAAGTCAAATGGATGAAGCATGTGTTCGCAGACCTGAAGAATCGCCCTCTTTTGCCTGCATGGGGCTTTTATGGTAGATTTACGCAGCATGTTATCCCTACATAAATTCAGGATGACAAGCTTCTGAGAAACAAAGGTGGGTCATAGGTCACTGGAATTCACAGCCCAGGCAGCTCATCTGCCACCTAACAAAATGATGGACCCCTGGGGTCACACTTGCCAAGAGAAAGGTTGGCAAATGGCAAGAGAGCCATACTTTTCACCACTTGTCATGAGATTCTTATACATTTGGGAGGGAGATTTACACACCAAAACAAGGAAATATGGAAATATAGCCTTCGAGTAATTGCTAAAATTGAACCCAAGTTCCAGATAAAAAGGCACATTTCCATAAACAGCAAGCATAAAGGGAGCAAACGAGAAAATATTTTAGTACCAAAATATCAAACTCGTGGTGGAAGGTGGAGGGTAGAAGGCCAAGGAATTGAAAATAGGAGCCAGTCATTCTGCCTTTCTCATTTTGTTTTGCATCTTGTCATTGTCCCATGTGGGATTCCATAGCTCTCCACCTAGGGGCTGGAGATTTTCTCCCTTTCCCCAGAAATAAACTCCGAATAAAGATTTGTAAGGCAATGACAACAGTGAATAAATTGTAAGACTTGAAAATTTTTAGTAGTGATGAGAGAAGCTTTACATAACAATGTTATTTGCATACCATTGTATCAATCAAGTATTTATTCATTGTTTATTAAACCCAGCCTTTGCTGCAGTATCTGATGGAAGGCCTAGGCCTAAACTATCAGAGGTTTATCAATGGCTAAGGAAGAGAAACAAAATAAAACAAAACAAACCAATACACATTTGAAACAGCTGCAGAAAAATTATGTATCTGCTAGTCTGCAATGTGGTTTTCAAGTTGTGTGCATCAGAATAAAATGGGCCTTAATAAAATGTAGATTCCCCAGCTCCACCACTTGGATTCAGAGGGGCAGGGGAGGGACCAGGGATTTATATTTTAAAGCAGCATCCTCAGTGTTTAGACATAAATAAATCTCAAAACCTACTTTGAGAATCCCTAGTCTGGAGTATTACTTTATTAAAAAAAGAAGTGGGAGGGAAATAACATTTGTTGAGTTCTTACCACCTGTAGTTTTTGTACACATGTTTAATTCTAATAAAAATTCTGTATCCACAGTTTAGTAGAGGTCTGCATCTGAAGTCTGGACTCCTAACTTGACAAGTGTGCTGCCTCTTTCTGAGATAAGAGAAAGTCAGGATGTGTAGGGCAGTTTGCACAGCCTGGGTGTGGTGTGTACTTGTGTGAGCCTGTCTCCCCTAAGCCAGCTTCCACATGGCCCCCAGAATTGCCTGGCAAATGCAAATCCGATCATGGCCTAACATTATACTATCTTTATTACTCCGTGACTTACTTTTTTATCAAGCAATGTAATTTAGACATCTTTTTGGTTGGGTTCCCTGGTTTTTTGCTCATTGGAGGACAATTTTTTTTTTTGGAACTACCATTAATACAAAAAAATTAAGTATCATTAATCAAGCCTGTTGACTACATTGTTAACTTGGAGCTAGGGTGGTTTGTGCCTTGGATTTATTTAATTTTGCTCTATTCCATGGCACCAGGCTGTGTGTTTTATCCACTAGTCTTGAACATTTATGCTACAAGTCAAGAAAATGTGTGGATGGATTTGCACAAACTCATCACCATCACTGGAAAAGTTTAAAGTGCACATTCTGCTGATCATTGGTTAGCAGAACTATATTTTTCATTATGTAGCAACATGTTTTTGTTTAAGACTAAGTTTGGTTACAGTTATAGCTGAAGTTTTTGAATGTTTACAGAAGACTAGGCCTGGGGCGAACCCAGACTCCTGGATTCTGTTTTTTTGTTTTGTTTTGTTTTGTTTTTGTTTTTAAAGGAATCCATCCGCCACAAGGTTTAGAAGTGTCAGTCCAGTCCTAATCAACTTCTCAAATATCGTGTTTATAAAATAATCATGGAGCTTATTACACGTTATGAATACAGATTCCTTAGCCATTCTCATTCCCCACTATTAAGGCACCATTGATCCGAGATGGTTTTATTGAAAGATTCCCCATCACAGTGTGAGAAATAGTAGATGCCCAAACTTCTCCAACTCTGTTGCTGCCAGCCCAGTCTAAGCCACCATTCTTTTCAGCCAGTACAACTGAAGAGCCCGCCCCACCTCGCCCAGTGACTGGTTATCCCCACAATGGCAGGTATCATTTTAACATGCAGATGGAGTTAGGTCATTCCCCTATTTAAAACAACTAAGTGACTGCCCATTGAGATTAGATTAAAAACAAAAGTCATTTAAACGCTCCATGGGACATGCCTGATGTGGCTGCTGTTTGCTTCTCCAACTCTCCCATCTTCTATCTATATATCAATCTTCTGCTTTTCTTTTAGCTCATGGTCCATATCATTTTTTTTTTCCATACCTAGGGCCTTTGCACCGGTTCCTACCTATCCTTCAAGTCTTAGCTCTTAGTCATCTATCTCCTCAGAAAGACTTCTTTCATCATCAGACTCTGCCTTCCTATTTTGTGTCTTTGTATAAAGCAACTTTCAGGAACACGTTCATATCTGTAGGTCAGCACCCACCGTAGACCTGGCACATAGCAGCTACTCAAAAAGAAAGAAGCAGTCGGGGCCTGGGCATGGCTGGGCATCCCCCTCATTTAAAAACTATGTATGCATACTAAGTACCCAGATATGTTGGATGTTGTATTAAAAGTATACTGAAAATTATCGTTGCCCCCAGAAATCTGAAAATGAATCTAAGAGAGTGTATCCATGTCAAAGTAGTGTGTGCAAGGATTTATAAAGACATAATAGATGATGCAGCTAAGGAACTGAGCAGGAGCAAAGCTCATGGATAAATACAGATAAACCTCCTAGCGGCCAGTATCCACCTTGGAGGAAAGGATGTGTTCTCATGGCTGGGCGGAGATGACAGCAGCATTTTGACTCCTGCCGTTATCTAAGAGCTTCAAACCATGAAGAAGTGAGTACAGCCCCCACCCCACGCTATCTACCATATTTAGAAGTGATTTCTGCATCTCTTCCTATTATTTGAATGACTAGTTTTTCAAAATTCTTTCTTTTTGCACAGTGAAGGGGTTAAATAGGGACTAAGATAGGAGTGCAACAAAGATTTTTGAGATGCACTAAAGTATTATTCTTGTGGATTAACTGTAGGAGTATGGTGTATACAATTGTGGTAACAATCATAATAGTTATCCTTTTTTTGGGAGAAATTATTATTGATATACTAGACTTTACATATATCATTGATTTCTCATAGTAACATTGTAAGGTTGGTTTTTAACTACCCTTATTTTTATGGTACAGGATACTAAAGTTTGAAGGACCTGGGTAACTTGCTGAATAGGACATGAAAAGTAAGCGAGAGGCCGGTATTTAGCCCCAGGGCATCTGACTCTTCCTGCTCTTAGTCATCTCATCATAGTTCTTTCTTGAACTCTAACAGATTGCACAAGGTTGCAGAGCCCCCACACCTTAATTGGCCTTGGTTCCTGTTCTGGTGACTCAGGAGCTGCTAAAGCTATGAATCCAAAAATGAGGGAACCCATCTCAAAACCCCATTTCCTCCCAGTGGACTGCTTGCTTGTAAGAAATCAGCTTATCCACTGGTAGGTAATAAGCAGGTTCTAGGACTATGAAAGGAAAAGCAGACTATTTTTCTTAATGTCTATATCATTTAGGATTCTGCTCAGCTGTCTGTCTATAACATCTAACCTACACACCTCTCAACTAAAAACAAAAGGCAAAAATGAATGAATTACAAATTAGACCAGACAGACATTTATGCCTCTGTCATGTAAAAGATGTAAAGTTAGGATGCTTGGTTCTGTTATGGCATCTCAGGATCTACAGGAATTCAAGGTTCCTCCTATCTTGTTGTTCTGCCTTTTTTCTTATGTAACCTAATTTCTAAGGTTGTTGCTTGAGTGCCAGTCATCATGTCTCTATTCCAGCCACAAAGAAGGAAGAAGCAGGTGAGAAAGACAAAATACGTGTGTCAGCCATCTTTTAAGGTACCCACAGCACTTCTGCTTACATCTCCATGGTGGTCCAGACTTAGTCAAATGACCATACCTAGGGGTTAGGGAACCATGTACCTGGTTAAACTCTGGGGTTCTACTACTTGAGAAATGAGGGAGAAATGGAGTTGGTGTAAGCAATCAGCAATCCTGTCACAGTCTCCATTCTGGAGTCTCTTAGGATATCTATGGCAGTTATTCCCAAAACTTTAGGGTCTTAAGAATGCTAAAGATTCAGATTTTTGGAACCACTGTTAACATTTCTGGTTTAGTAGATTTGGGATGGGGCCCAGTAATCCTCATTTTCCTCAAGTAGCATAACTCCTCACTTAGTGACTTTGATACAAATGGTTAGGGACTCACTAACCTCTTGAGAAATACCATATGAGGTTCCAGTTAGAAACCAGGAGTAGAGAAAAGAGGGTATGATGAAATCTGTATAGTTATATACATTATCTAACCTTCCTCTCTAGGAACTGCGATGGTTTTCCATCTGAAAGAAATGCAAGTAAATTCTCTTTTGTACAAAAAGAGAATGAAGTCAGCAAAATATCCTTTTGGGATATCTTTCAAATTTAAGACCCATTTTTCAAGAACTATCTAATGTAGATTTTTTTTTATCTTTAAGGCTTGAAATCGGAAAAGGCTTTTATCATCTCAATAGATGCATGCACCTATTAGAATCCCTTCTCAAATCCCAACCTCTGGTCCAGAGGACTGTGGCCTGTTAGGGACTGTGGACAATTAGGAACAGGGCTTCACAGCAGGAGGTGAGCAATGGGGGAGGGGGTGAGGGAATGGAGGCGGGAAGGGGAAGGGTGGTGGTGAGGCCTTGCCAGGAAGCTTCATCTGTATCTGCAGCCGCTCCCCAGCGCAAGCATCTCCACCTTGGCTCAACCTCAGATCATCAGGCATTAGATTCTCATGGGAGCACTGGTCCCTAGTGCTAAAAAGTTTGGGGACCACTGCTCTACATGACTTAAAGTAGAAAGATGATAAGGTGAGGAGTATACAAAACAAAGGGTGGATATTAATGATTACAGATTCTTTGGTCACAAAACTAAGATTGACTCCTTGCGATACAACCCAGTTTAAACTCATAGCCAAAAGAAATATGTGAAGAATAGGCAAAAAAATACTGTAGAAGTCATCAAAGCCCAAGGATTGTAGGAAGGAGAGAGGGGTGGGGGGAATGGTAACACGATCATTCCTTCTTTAACAATCACATCATAAATAACTTTCCCCAGCTAGCAACAAACTCTTTTCATCCATAACTTGAAGGCAGAGACCTCATAAATTGACTGGGATAGTCTTCCCCCGTTTGACCACAAAGCAGTGATTATTTAAAACTGAAGGCTCCTGTTGATATATTTTTCAGAGTGAGTCACTGGTGGGATTCAGAACAACTGACATTCATTGCTTTGGTGACTGATACCTCAAAGATAATGCAAGAGGAATCACAAGCACCCCTTTTAGTTGGGGGTGCAGCCCCTTGGTCTTTCAGATGTCATCTCAGACATATCCGAGTTTCGCCCTGCAGATCACTACCATTGCTATTTGTCCAATCTACCATCGGTGAAGCTGTTTTTGATTATCTAGAGGATGAATGTAAAAAACAAAACCTAATCCAAGAAGGAATGTAAATCCAGTCTCTCCGTGCCCTGTTGAAATGTAATGTCAGTACTTAAGAATTCCTTTTGCCACTAAATGGACTTGGGCCAGATACTGACACTCAGACCCCAAATTCTGTTATTTTCCTCGTGAAATTGTAATGAGAATGTCTTTATGAATACCAAAAGTATGTGTGGATAGGTGGTAATGAAGATAGATCATTTTTTCCTTTCCTGGTACCCAAGCCCTATGTGGCATAGGCTACAACGGAGCTTTAAAAACATAAAAAACTATATATTTATTTTCATGATGTTCGGACAGAAAGTATGTGAAACTAAAGTATGGACATGATTTCTATTCGTAATATCTTTTATATAAATTTTTTAAAGTAATGTTTTATAAAATTGTTTTTTTTTTACCTATCATCTTCTGTAGGAATTAGGGTAAAAGTACTCAAAAGATACATTGCAAGAAATAAGAGCCAAACCTTACATATAGCAGTTCATTTCATTCCATTAGCCTAATCCTTTAATCATGTAACGCTAATCAATCACCCTCTTTATATCCATGGACTAGAGGATCATTGGCTCCAGCTATCCCTCACGTTTGAAAAATCTTGAGCCATCATGTTTTAAATACCAACAGCCTATCAACAATATCACGGCTGTTGCTTTTTATTCATGCGTTCAGTTTTGGTAAATTCAAATTGCTCATTGAAATGGCAATGTCCCACACTGTTATGATTTACCCTGCAGGGCTGGGAGAAACACATGCTTTTGTAAAGAAGAGAGGCCTTTGTTATTAGGATTGATTTCATTTCATTGTATTTTTGGCTCCCTTTTCAGCATTAGGTTTCTTTCTTATGATCTTTTAAAAAAAAAAAATACTAGTGAAAAATATACCCAAGTTAGTGGACAGAATGGGAACCCAAGCCCATCTGGAAGTGTAGATGAACAGTGAAGGGTCACTACACAAACGCAAAGGCAAAATGAGACCATTTAATAAATACTCGTTAAAGTATGCATGACACTTATAAAGGGGTTTTCACCAGAGTTCCATTTGTTTATTGCTGCTTTATGGTTTTCCAAATTGGAGAAAACTATTTCAAACATGTATGATACACATATGAGCAATTTCCAGGGAAGAGGAAATCTTTGGCTAAAAACCATCCAGCGGCCAGCCAGAGTAGTTGCTCCCTCCCTCTCTTGGTCTGGGGGGACTATCAGCTGGGGCTTCGGGGTTCTCCCTAGGCAGCACTGTCACTGTCACGGGCCTCCCATTAACTCATTGCTATTATTACTTTTTAAAATAGAAGTAAAAGAGTCTCTACGGTGTCTTTTTCAATAATCCTAAAGTCCAGGATTTTTAAGAAAAAATGATTAAGACCAATATAATGCTTATGTGATAGGAAAAAAAGACAATGAGAGGTAGAACTCAAGCCAAGAGGTAAAGGAACTTCATTTTCTTCATGAGACTGGAGATTTTCCACTAGAGTAAAGGCGCCATCCACACAGACAGATTTACATCTGATGCTCATTACTTATGACATTACTTAAGCAGAGAAAAACCAGCTGAAACCAAATTCTCCAGCCTTTAAATAAATTCCCAGCTACAAACCAGAAGAATAACACTACTAGGTCTTCAGGGCAACTGAATTGGAGCTGTACGACTCGAGTTTCTTTTCACAATGTTGGCATGGCTTTTCGGGATCCATGTGTTATTTATGTGGCACCACTACCATGTTTTAAACTAATCTTTGGATATATGCCATGAATTAGTCTAATCTAATTCTCCCACTCTTATCCATAATGAGTTCTAGTCTTCATAGCCAGCATGACTTGGGGCACTCTCTGAATCTCCTGGAAGACTTGGGGTAACCCCTGTGGCTCATTATTTATAATTATTTTATATCTGAATGTGTAGTACTGAGCTCACCCAACAAACCAGCCAAAGTAAGTAGGATTCTTCCCTCTACCACTTTCCTCTCAAATATAAATATGTATATTTCACAACCAGATCCTTGCAGCCAAAACCTAAAATCTACATCGATTTCTGGCAGTGTTATCTGGAATACAGGATGTAGCACAATTAACTGTAGAGTGTTGACACACATCCAAAAGATGAGCAAAAGATGATGTGGATAGGTAAAGATTAGGGCTGGGGCAGGATATAGGACTGGGGGAGTTCTGAAAAGAATTACGATCTATGCTTTTTGATGCAGCACAGCCATCAAAAACATATGGTGCCTCAGTCAAGGCATTTCCTTAGTGATATTTCAGTGTCTTTATTCATATTGGGCATGGAACTAGAGTGACCATGTCATCTAGATTTGCCCAGCACTTTCTTGCTTTCAGCACTGTGTCCTGTGTCCCCAGAAACTCCTCTGTCCTAATCAAAACCAAGATGATTGGTCACTCGGCAGGGATACACACAAAGGTATTTGAAAGATGTAAATGCATACAATACAGTTCAAAGAGTGACATTAGAAATTAGTTTTTCTGTCATGCCATCTCCTGGAATATTTTTATTATTCTCCACTTGTTACTGAAGAAACTGGTAAGGAAAAGGCATACAAGAAGCAGAAATTTCAGCACGACGTTAGCAAAATGGTCTTCTTTATGATAGAAGCCTGGTCATTCTGAACACACTATACGGGGATAGTGCATTTGAATTCCATGGTTTCAGAGACACTAACCCTAATGTACACATATCCATTTTTCTTCTAAAGAAAATTCTGTACCATGCCGTTTGGCTCTGGGCCCTCGGAGAAGACTTTCAGAGCTCAGCTCTGTGAAGCACCATGCAAACTCCTCCTCTCTAACCATTAAGAGCTTCTTTCAAAAAAAAAAAGAAAAAATTTTTTTTTATTAAGATATTTTTAGTGACACATCTCTGTTTCCCTTGGATGGGCCACCATGTTGAGACAGACGTCAAAGCAGGTGCAAAGCAATCTGACTTAATTCAGTTTACATTTGAGAACAAATGCCTTGGATATTGGACCCAAAGAATAATGCACAGCTGCACCTTGAATAAAATCATGACACCAGAATAAAGCTGAGAAATACTTTTACCATCGTTCAGCTGTTGAAAATATGAAGCAAAGGAGTGGAGTTCAACGTGAGACAGGCCATAATAGTTCTTGATATGTCATTCCCAAATCACATAAAACTGTGGAGGTTTCTCTGGGATTAGAGTTACCATGGCGGGAGAAATTATGTACTGGGGCTGGAGGGATCATGGGAACTACCATGCGCAGATGGTGTGGCCTATGAGTTCTCTGAATTAGAAGATGCTGAAAGGATGATCTTAGAAACTATAGGCTAAGGATTTTTTCTTTTTTAACTCAGATTTCAAAGATACTGCTATGGACTGAATGTTTTGCGTCCCTTCAAAATTCATATGTTGAGCCCCTAATCCCTAATGTGATGGTATTTGGAGATGGCGGCTTTGGGAGGTGATTAGATCTTGAAGGTAAAACCTTCATGATGGGATCAGTGTCCTCATCAGGATAGGAGAGAGCTTGCCTCTTGTCTCTCTATGCTCTTTGCATCATGTGAGGACACAGCAAAAAGGCAGGTGTCTGCAAACCAGAAAGAGGATTCTTGTCAGGAATTGACCACACCGGAAACTTGATCTCAAACTTCCAGGCTTTAAAACTGTGAGGCATCAACTTCTGTTGTTTAAGCCACCAGTGTATGGTTATTTGTTATAGCAGCCTGCACTGACTAAGACAGACATTTTATTTCTTCACAAAAGTGAGACATTTCAGAAAGTGGAGAAGTTGTTTGTGGACATGTTTGGACTGGTATATCTGAGTTCATTAATGGGAACTATATCTTCTGAGTTCTTTTGGGAGGAGCAAGAACCAAGCAACCTTTGAAACCATTGGTGAAGGCAACATACTTCCAGAAATCAGAAATATTTGGGAAGAGTGTTAGATCACATTCCAGGTAACTGTGCATTAAAATGGTACTGGAAAGGCAAAACTTCATAATAGATAAAAGCTAGAAATTCATATTTTGTCATGTGGGCTTGGTCATACGATAAGATTTCACAGGCCTCAGTTTTGGTTATAGACATAATCTGATAGTCCTGCAAAATATATATGTGAAGTTGAGAGTTAATGGGATTTCAGTGTTAAGGGTTTTTTGTTTGTTTGCCTCACTGTTTTATCATACATTACCAGGAAGGGGAGAGAAAGGCCCTACTTCTGTGTTTGGGCTTCAGGGGCTCAGGCAGCTGGCCCCCTGGTGTGATGGAACAGTTTGTAGGAACAGAGGCAACCAATTCAGGTCAGTGGGGAATGATTTATAACCAAGAGTTCCTGAGCAAGCTTCAACTTCACTACAAATTGGTGGAATGACCTGAACTGTCACTGTTGGTGGAGTTCTTTAGAAGAAAGGGAAGGAAGCTACTGTGGCAACCTCCAGCAAACGAGATGGAATGACAGAGTCTGGCTCAGGTTCTTGAGTAAATTTCAGAGCTAGAAAATAACCCAGTTTGCTCTTATCAGATCTAGAACAGCGAAGGCCTGGTCACTGATGACCAGGGATCCAGCCAGAGTCACCTCGTACCGAGTCATAGACAGCTTCCAGGATTTGCTTTTAGGATTGATCACAAACTGGCCAAGGGTTAACAGAATGTTCAGGTCATCTGGCCAAATCCAGGCATTGCCATCTCCTCTACCTTCCACACAGAAGTTTTGGCAGTCCAGGAAGAGTCCCCAAGGAACAGAGTCACCTGTTTGGGAAGTGGGGAGTGCTAAAAAACAACATGAGAGAACCCAGAGAATAACACCTGGAATTCCCAGCCCTGTGGCTCTCTGGGAAGGGCACAGATGGTGGCTCTGGCTTCCAGTCTTCTTCCCAAAGATACTTTATCCACCAAGGAAAATGATGCCCTCAGGAGAATAAGTACTCTCAATGAAAAACACTAGCTTGCCTAGGAGAATAAAAAGAAAGGTCTCAAGTGCAACAACTATCCTAGTGAAGCATACTGCATAGGCCAAAGAGATTAACGAGTTTAAAATAAGCATCTCAAATATTCTCAAACACATGAGGTAAGGTATTGGAGATATGAAGCAGCAATAAACAGTAATAGAGAACAAATGGAGATATTAAGTGGAAAAATACTAGTTGAAATACATATTGTGAATGAATCAAATGATGGATTAAATACAGGCAGAAAAATGAATTTGCAAGCAGGAAGTTTAGGGTGCAGAACTTGGTCCAAAGGAATTGGAAAGGGCTAAGAAAATAGAATCTATAAAAGGAAACAAAACATTATGGAGGATAACATTATCCACATTGATACTGAAAGAATCCGAGAAGGAGAGAGAATAAATGGAAGGAGTGCCACTTTGAAGAAACAGTAATAGAGAATTTCCCAGAATTAAGGAAGTGTATAGAAAACGTCAAATTCAGAAGGGTTTGAGCTGCATGAGACAGGCCTGGGTCCTGCATTTCATCCTCACAGCCCGTCTTTTACTCCAGCCATTGTTCGCAGCTCCCTGCAAGTATAATTTGACAGCATATTCCCTAAGCTGCCCCAAGTACCTCTTGTGTTCTGCTCCCAGGTTTCTCTGATGCCACGGCATGAGGGCATGCAGGAACCCACCCAGCACTGTGCGTTTGCAGCCTAGAAGTGCTGATGACATCCACGGGATAGCTCTTGTCTGATGGGGGTGGGAAATAAATGCACCTTTCTATCATCTGTTGGTTGGACTGTTCCAAGTACAGTGTTCAGATATCATCAGAGGGACCCAGTAGGAACAAGCCCTGGTCATGCAACTGGAGAACCCTTCCTTGTATCAACGTTCACTCTGCTTTCTTATATTCCCCCCCTAGTTCTTCACTCCTGTTTCCTAGGATCACGTGATGAGCTGAACTACTGAACCAACATAAGGATCTCCCTAAGTCCAGATTTCTTGTATGAAATAAAAAACCTCTATTGATTTAAACCACTGTAAATTGGGTTCCCTGCTATTCACAGGTGCACATTATTCCGGCTAATATATATCTTGACATGAGACGCATGGCTGAATGGAGGAAAGTTGTATCCTGCTGCTGAATATTTAACTTCAAGATTCTTCTAGATTCCCCTGCTTTACAGAGAGGCAATACTTTAAAGTGCCTTGGAAAGAATTCTACTCAACTCAGCAGAAGACAGGAAGAAAGTGGGTGTTGAGGCATGAACTGGAAGAAACTCGGGGTGCCTCAGGGGATGACTCGTTTGTGGAAAACTGCAATGATTTCAGTAAGACACAATGTGGTAAGGAAAGAAATATTCCCAGCTTTTCCCCTTCCCCATTTTCTACTGTCTTATGCATAATATACTGATCAGAGTAGTAGTTGGAGAAAAATGAAAGATACCCCCAAAAAAGCCAATGATATAAGTTAGAGCACAGAAAACACCAAAGAAATGAAAAACCAAAACAACGCCGCCACCAAACAGCTCTGGATATGAGAGAAGGGCTAAGAGAAGAGAGGGATTGAAGTGAGGAGAAGATGAAGAGAAACGTCTGTGAGGATTTTTAAAAAATTTTGATGTGTATTAAATGATGTTATTCCTTCTCTTAGCTACTTCAGGACACTTCAGGAAGCACTTACATTATATTTCAAGAATTTTGAGTGTGAATTTGTGTTTCTTGGGAAGCATTATAATGACAATATAAATCATAAAGTCTTAGTCTCATGAGTACTGTATTAACTTCATGAACATTATAGCATTAGAGAGAAGATGAAACCATCTTGAGATACAGATATAGGCTCATTAGATGAGCGATGGGGCTTACTGTAGGCATGCTTCAGATTCGTGCCTCTGAAAAACTGTGCAATTTTAGTTATAATTTAGTTATAAAGCATGTAGTTTCTCACAGTAAGGGTCTGCTGGTTGTTTGCTCAAGGGTCTCTCCTTCCAGACCATGTATGTATAAATGGAACGGGAATATGCTCTACAGCCCCAGTTAATTATTTACCTCAGGGCTGGGCACATGACAGAGGGACCAATGAGGGTCTTCTTTCTAGAATTGTGGAAAAGAGACCTACGGATAAGAAGCCAACTCTCCATATGGTGGAACCTATAACATGGAAACTTGAGAGCAGCTGGTGGCCATATTTTTAACCCCATGGATTGGGAGACAGGAAGTTGTCAGCAAAGCAAGGGAGACAGAGCAGCAGGATCCTGAGGGTGTGGAGTCTTTTGTAGTCATTTGTTTCAGAATCCCAGTTACATGCCTGCCCTTGGGTTTCCACACTAATAATAATCTTTTTTTTTTTTTTTTTGCTTATGCTAGCATAAGTTGATTCTCTGTTTATTGCAACCAAAATAATTCTTTTATAACACTCACAAATAATTAGCATTATAGAGGAATAGATGATGCCTTGACACAACTCTTGAATACTCAACTACTAGATTATGTTAGCTCTGTCACCTTAAGAAAGTGACTAAAACTTTCTGTTTTCTCAACTCATGATAATTTTTATCAGACTTATAGATTTTTCATAATTAAATATGCTAGTGATATATGTAAAGCACTCAAAACATTGGCCCTCAATAAATATTATCTATAATCACTTTTGCTAACATTTTAATTACTAAATCTTTGGAATATAAGGATCTTTCATAGTTGATTACTATATTTTAGAGAAAAAAAGCTCATATTGAATGTGAGCAAACTTTCAAAAATGTATAAAAACCTATTTTACACTTGCATAGCAAAAAGTCTGAAAACCAAAATGAGAACAGTAAAGTCTTCTGGTGGCAGGGATTTCTTTTAAAACACGTTTTATGCTATATAAATGTTTTTATGAGAAGAAAAAAATCATTTTATTATTTTTGTTAATGGCGGTGCTGATACACAGGTGACAGCAGCTACGGAGACGAAGTAGGGCAGTCCCCAGATGTCCTAGGCCCTGCCTCCAGAAGGTTTCGCGTTGCCCATTCTTGAGCCAGGCTCCCTTTTCATTTTCTTGGGTCACTTTCTTGGATTCTCCTGACTGATATTTATTACAGCCGTCAGGTTCCCTTGCCTCGACACTGGCCTGTTTTCTAATATTCCATGTGCTGGTTCCCAAGCAGCTGGCTGTATGCTGACCGTGGGCTTGGAACATTTTCTTCATGCTTAATTCTTTGAATTTTTGGATCATTCACTGAAGACTAGACAGCCTGCTCACTCACTGGTCATGGATGTAACAACAGTGTTTGGAGGCTTCTGACTTTTATTTTGAATCACCTAGTGAACTTTTAACAAATGTAGATTCCATTCCCAGAGAGTCTATCTGACTCGTACAGGATAGGGGTTAGGCATGGGGATTTTTTTAAATCTCCCAAATGAGTCTACTGGGCAGCCAGACATAAACATCTCTGGTCCCAAGTCAGAGCACAGGTGAGACTGTTTGAATGATTTGCAGTGACCACCAGAATCATCTCATTTGAGATAGTTGATTACCTACTTGATCATGCTTCTAAACTGGAAAGCAGTTTTAACAAAAAGAAATTTAGTTTCAGAAGGTATCTGAATGCAAGGATTTTAAAAACAAAACAAAACTACTCATTTTGCGGTGTTTTTTTTTTCTTTTTCTTTTGATGACCAAAGTGGCAGACGGCAGTCAAAAAATCATTTGGCCAATGGAATGCTCTATCTCTACTTGCAGAAACAACAGAGCATTGCAGAAAACTGTATCAGTTGAGAACTTTTGATTTTTACCCTCTGTTTGCCACACTGAATAGAAATGAGTCTGCCAGGCATTTTCTCAGACACTCATTAGGCCTGTGTCTGAATTTTGGATGAATCATCACCAATGACATTGTTAGGTAGCGAGCATTTCCCCAGTAAAGTCCTTCCTCGTCATTCATGACAGGAATTCTCAGACATGCACTTTATTCAACCTTTTCACTACTAAATCAGATGCACTTTTAATATTCATATTGCAACATAATAAATTTTATAAAAATATGTTCTGTTTTTCCAATTTCTCTGTGCCTTAATCAACCATTGTTAGTCTGCTAATGTAACTTTTCTTTGTTATGTCTAGAGATGTTCAAATTCAGACATTATTCTATCATTTTTTTAGATTGTTGGCTTATTGTTAGATTGGCCATGTTAAGTTTTCCATTTATAAGATTTTATGAGATTTCTCTGGTTGCTGTTTGCTTCTTAAGGTAAACTGAGACACCACCTTTGATTGCCTTCCTACCTTGTTTAATCTAAGTTAGAACTCAAAAAAATAAAGATGATGGATGGATGATTTGCTCTTGGTCCCTGTGACTCCTTGATCAAGAGAGAAATTTGGCTTGTAATTTTCAAGTATCTTTTTGTCCTCCTTGGTTTATGTGATGCTCCTGAAGTTACTGTCTAGCCCTCAGTTTCTATAGAATTAGTCAGGCTTGTTTTTTTTTTTTTTTTTTCTCTTTGTTTCTTATCACAGCTCTTAGACACTAGTTTCTCAAAGAAGAGTTTTCAGAGTTTTCTTGAATTGCTATAAGACAGGGAGTCTAATGAAGGATAGCATTTACCAGATTATGTTCTATAGTAAATCTCATTAGATACTTCTGGATATAAAAGGTTTGATGCTCATGTATGTTTGGGAAATGCCACAGACTCTCTTCTTGGAGATTTACAAAGCACATTAGCATATATCTATTCTCTGAGATGTCTGAAATTAAAAAAAAAAAAAACCCTCAAACTATTTAGCTTTCTTTATTCCAAACATTTCCCAAACTACTTTGATTGTAGAACACTTTTTTGCATTCTGTGAACATTTTGAGAAAGATTAAAAGAGTGGACCAATTCAACTTTTATCAACTGCACAACACTGAGCAAGTCATTTAACTTTTTAAAATATGCCACATTTGTTAAAAAGGGAATAACATCTGTCTGTACATCTAGTAAAAACCCATTGTAACCTGAGGACTACTATAAAAATAACAAGAAACATCCTTAGCAAAACATAATGAACAAACTTAGAGTTAAGATGCAGATTTTTTGTATTTTGAAAAATAATTGCTTCCTATAGTTATTGATAAGGCATAATAAATGTTACTGATACATTTATAATAAACTGGACACATTGTCATCTGAAGAACATTTGGTTACTCTTTTACAAGTCTGCTCAGGAGCAAATCAATAGCTTAAAAAATACTTTAGGATATAAAACTTGCTATATAAATATTCTTAGATGAAGAAAAGACTGCCGTATTTTTTTTCCTCAGGATAATAAATCCTAAGACTTTTTAAACTGTAATTTAGCCAGGTCAAGAATGCTTAATTGGACTATTAAAATGGTGATAAACATCAGACATTTCCAGATGGCACTGGGTTGTACAGGCTCTTTCAAAGATCCTCCACAGTCAGTCCAAAATTAGAAATAAATGTGGACTTGATAGAAATAGAATTTCTATTTAGAGTGGTTAATCCATGCATGGGATGTCACTGCATAGTTTTAAATTATTCAGCTGGGTACATATTTCCTCAAAGCTACCCTCTAGGAACCACATTTTTCTACAGTCTCTTGGACAATAATAGTCCCTTATTCTTTAAGGTAATTAGTATTTTTATTTTCCTTACAGCATCTGAAATGCCTGACAAGGAGTCTAGACACAGGGTACACTAATGATTGGCTGAGCAGCATCACTGGAATTCTGTCAACACAGAGGTAAATCCATTTGTGCCTCCACACCTGGTAGTACTTCTGTGTGGGTACCCTTCACACTTTACTTCATCTAACTGATGGAACTTAGCTCAAAGTTCACATCCTACAGAAAGTCTTCTGGATTCCCTCCTGTTCTGCGTTTCCATGGACCTGAACACATTTCTCTTACAGCAGTTGTCACACTGGGTGATACTTGTTTATTTATCTGTTTACCACTTTCACTAGACTCTAAGCTCCTTGATGTCAGAGGCTGTGCGTTAACCACTGCTTATTTCTAGTATGTAGCCTGATATTAGTGAAGATTCAGCTAATGATTAATGGCTGAACCAATGAGCGGTCTGTATTGTGCTCACCATGCAAGTACATTGCCCTCTTTCGACAGGTAGCCTTTTCCAAAATTTCAGTGCTTAATTGCCATGCTGTGTACCTTATGATTCTGCTGCTCTTGCCCTAACTGGCCAGACCGTCTGCTGACCCAAACATTGACATCTCCGAATTGTGGTTTCCCTACCTGTTTGTCCACTCTCGTCTTGGTCTGATTCAATGAGAGACACACAGTTACGAAGTAGAGAGAGCAGAGGAACATAGAAGCAGAGAGAGACTCTGAAAGATGGTCAACGGCAGGCAAAAGTTACACCATAGAATGCTGAGCAGATTGCTATTGCTGAGCTCTGGGGCCCCGACATACTCTTTTCCTGCAAGGAATGGATTTCTACTTCTCTGAACCAGGCCGTGCAACTGCTGAGACTTTGCTTTCTTTTCTATCCTCTTGTATCTTTGTATTAAACTTCTAGTATTTAAGTTAACCTAAGCAGCTTACTAGACAATGCTTTTTTACTTCCACTTTTACATATTAGGAAGCAAGGGGTTGGGCTTGATTAAGGAAAGGAATGGGAGGTGAGGTTCTGTGTAGTGGCCTTTCTCTCAAGTAGGCCTGCAGCTCTAAGGCTGGTTTCTCAATGAGGTTCTGAATCACAGGGTGGTAATGCTGGTGGCTGGTTCCTTCTAACAAGCTGTTCATGGCATCGTTATGCATGTGAATTTTAAGAATTATTATTCTTTAATGACATATGGATTGAGCTAATGCTCTAGAGATTTTCTGGACCAAAGTGACCAACAACTAGTCTTGTTCACTTGGGGGCCATTCAAAGAATGAATTCCACATGATTTCATTTACATGTGTAATCTAAAAGACAAAAAAAAAAACGAATAAACAAACAAAACAAAACAAAACAGAAACAGACTCACAGATATAGAGAACAAACTGATGGTTGCTAGAAGGAAGGGAGGTGGGGAACGGGGGAAAAGGGAAAAGGAGAATAAGAGGTACAAAGCTCCAATTTCAAAATAAATAAGTCACAGTGATGTAATCTGTAGCACAGGGAATATAGTCAAGAGTATTGTAATAATCTTACATGGGGACAGATGGTTCTTAGATTTATCATGGTGACTACTTTGTAAGGTATATAAATGTTGAATAACTATGTCGTACACCTAAAACTCATATAATGTTGTATGTCAACTGTACTTTAATAATAACAAAAAAAGTTCTGCTCTGAAACAAGCTATTCAATCTCTTTCATTCTGTCAGGCTGTAAGACATATTATGTACTGAATCATTTTAAATAATTTCTCGAAATCTAGTTTTTTTGTACATATGTTGTAACTAGCTAAGATTATTTAAAAAAAAAAGTCTATGACAAATCCAAACTTGCAGAAGAGAAAACACTGAGACACAAGGAAATAGTAATAAATCATTGCTTTCTTAATACCCTTGCATCATTTAGCAAAGTATGCTATAGACGGCTCTCAGGCAAGCCTGCACGTTCCCCTCTCTCCCCAGGCAAAGTTGACATTGCATCACAGATATTATATTCTTTATGATTTACCTTTTTTCCTTATAAGGCAAACACTCTTAATAGAATATATCCATCACTCTCTTCTGAGACGACTAGAAGTCTACTAGTCTCTTGTACCCCATTAGTAACTACTTAAAGGCTAGAATTTCTTTATATAGACTTTAATATAGAATCAATCATATAGAGTCTATTTAATCATGATAACCACTCTTCAAAATAACTATTCTGGTTTCAGAACAAAATAACTTAAATAGTTCTAATCACCTAGTCATCATGATATCTTACTCTACTAAGGCATTATTTGAGAAGTCCTGGCAAACTCTGGGTTTACTTTTCTCCTAAAGCTCTGGCCACAAACTGAAATTAATACAGACCAATCTGAAAGAAACCCTCAAATAAAAAAAGATAGTTGGAAATAGGGTAATCCATTGGCAAGTAGGATGCTCTAGGGGATAAACTTTAATTTAATGTTTTAAAAAGAGAGAAAGTAGTAATGTATGCAAGAGAAATAGTTTTGGGCAGCAGTTTAAAATTTTTTTATCATAAAAATAAAACACTAAAAAAGGGAGGGAATAGTATTAAATATACAAATATTTATAAGTAGAAGGTCTCTGTCCCCTTAGTCCAATTTCCAGAAGTAGTTATATAAATAATACAATTTGTATCTGTCCAGAAATGTTATACATAAATATAATTATATATAACCTCAATTATGGCTAAACTATATACAGTATTTTATAATTTACTTTTCTTCATTTAAAATATAATTTGAATGCTTTTATATATGTAAATATATGTATATAACATTCTTATTCTTTTTAATAACCAAATAGCATATCATAGTATAGATATCCATGACTAATTTTACTAGTTCTCTATTAATACTTAAAGTGCTTCCATTTTTGCCTCTGCTACAAACAATGCTTCAAGAAACATTTTTATACAAAAAAATTTGTTCATTTGTGAGAGTCTATCTGTAGAGTGAATTACTAAATGTAGAAGTATGGGATCAAAGGATATATAATTCTGAATTTTGGTACATACTGCCAAAATGTCCTCCAAATACATGATTAGAATACCTACTTTCACCATAAAAGTGTGCTGAGGAGTATTTATAGTGAGCTACATAATCTTCACCTTCGGATCTCCTTACTTCCATTATTGGCTTCTTCTAACGTCTAGGACCTTGAAATGTGTAGGCGTTCTAGTATTTTTGTAAAATTAGCAAAAGTAAGCTACAATCAGTTATAACTGCTGCCTCTTTACTCTGACTTCTCTGCTGCCACACTCCTCACATACCAGGTAAAGTAAGAATAACTAGTGAGTGTTTTTGGATTCAAGCTTAAGGGAAGGTGAGTTGAGAATATGCCATTCTAACTGAAATTTATAAAGACCTTATAGAAGGTTTCGGTACAATAAATAAGAAATTAAAGACTCTCAATAAGAACATACAGGCAAAATTCCTTTTTGTTCATCTTTAAAGTTACTTATTAAAGAAATTAAACTAAATTCAGATAAAAAAATAGTGGAATATGTAACCAAAGCAATAAAGATGAAGTTATTTTGATATAAAGAAGTGATTTGTTTTTAAAAAATGTTCAAATCACTCCAAAAGCAGTAATCCATTAAAAGAATACTAAAATTTTGAGTAAGTAGTGAATAGGCTCTTGGTTTATTTGATAATCAAATTTATGAAGAATAAATTATATAAACACATTGAAAATGATTCAGTTTCTTGTTGATTTGATAGGACATACTGGCATGGATAACAGTAATATAAAATTTATGATATACCACTGTGACAAGGACATCAGCTACCACCAAGTGGAGTGTCATCGATTTAAAGATAGCCTAGTCACTATGTAACAACAGTGAAATTCCTTGAAATATTACAGACCATATGTAAAGTTTTCCAAATTTGACACCTAACCTAAAAATTTACATGATGTTTTTAGTAAGTTGTGAATCTGAAAGAAACTTTTCTGAACTACCAAAACTGTGAAGTATATTTCTATTCTTTTTGTATAAAATATTATAAAATTGTCACATGAAATGACAATCAGAAGGTATGCAATGAAAAATTTAGGTAAAGAGGTATTATAGAGGTATGCCAGGTAGTAAATTAGTACAGATATATTATTTTTTCTGGATTTTCTGGATTTTTACAATGTCTGTGCTTTTGTTACCTTTTAAAAATTTATAATTCATAAAAATTTTGGATTTTTTTCTCTTTAAGAAAAACAACACACTATCAAAAGAAGCTTCCAAAATTGTATGAGCTTCAGGAACAAATGTTGGATCCACCCCTGAGTTTATGAGAGGCCTGTTTCCTCACACTCTTACCAATATTAGGTAATATTAAAATTTTTTTCCTTGTCAATCTGATAAGTAATATATGATATATTCTGGTTGTTCTAATTTATATATCTTTAATTATGAGTTATATTGAGCAGTTTTTGTAAGATTATTTTCTATAAAATTCCCAAGTTCATTGCCTATCACTTGCCTTTCTTTTTTTCTTTTTCAAGTTTATTTGTGAGAATTCTCAATATAGGACAGTCCTCCCACTCTGTCAGTCATACCGCAAATTCTTTTCCCATTATTTTTGGTCCTTTAACTTTGATTATGGTATAATATTTTTTCTCTCATTCAAAAACATTTAATTTTTATTAGACTTACTAATTGATAGCAGCATTTCAAAAACAGTAAAAGTGCTATATTTAAAAAAAATTGAGGCTCTGATACAAGTTGACTCAAATATCTTTAATGTGAAATAAATGTAATTTAAGAAACATCAAAAAACCTGGCTACCTAGGCTTACTTACTTTCTCTAGGCAGAGAGATGGTTAATTTTTTTTTTTTTTTTAGAAATCAAGTATTCTAGGTATTTTCTCCACCCCCCCCCCCTTTTTTTCTACCGAATCAAGTTGCTCTACACTTAGAATTGTTGAGAAGCTAGGCCCAGCCTCTAGGATGTGCATTTTCATTGCCAAACGCTGACTCTGAAAGTACCAGCCTAAGCTACTCTGCAGCTGTCCTCCAGAGGAAGTATCACTGCTTTTATTTTCCCTGAGCTGAAATTTCTAAACGTTACTTCCCCAGGCTCTTAGCTCTGCACGGAGTGTGATGAGTGAACAATGACAACCTCATACAAAAGATAAGACTGCCCACGTAGAAACATATTCCATTCATTTGAAAGCCTCCCCCGGGATGATAAACCAGAGTTGCTCATTTGACTGACAAGCTACTTCTCATCTTTGAGGCCCACTTCATGTCACCTCAATAACTTTTCTGGATCCCCAAGGAGTAATTAATCATGCTCTCATCGACGTTTCCATAAGGTTCATTGTACCCCTGCTGCGCTTAAGATGTATTACAATGTGATGTATATTATGCATATTTCTTCTTCATGAGACCGTGAGCTTTTCGTATGGAGGACTATCTCTCATTCATCTTTAAATCCACAAAACCCAGCATAGGGTTTGGCACATAATAGATACTCATGACATTTTTGTGGAATGTGCTTAAAATCTATAAATATGATTTAAATGGGGTATGAAATAGTATGCCCAAACCACCAAAAAAACTTATTACAGGTACATTTATAATAACAGATGTGTGGTACAGGTGTCCATGATAACAGAAAGGAGAATACTCTGTTGAGTAGGCAAAAACAATGCGCTGCAGGCAGGTTTTATTGTTAGGTTTCTCAGATCCTCCACCCATGACCGAGAGCATATCCATCCTCACCCTCACACTCCAGAGACATTGCCACAGGAATCTGGAGGCACTGCTTGCTGCACTATAAATGGGCTAACACATTTACTGTGGTACAACCACACTCTACATTAAGTGAAAACTGCTAACATCTATAGAGAGGCATGATTTTGTCATTAAAATGACAATATACTTACTTTAATAAATACTCATTCATATAATTATACATAATAAATGTCTTAGACAAAGGCTTCAAAGCCTTTTAAACATTTATGGTAAATGGTGTGATCTGGTAGAGGAAAGAAGGCCTCTGGGGGATGGCCGTCCCATGTGCTTCTAGCGTCACCCATCTGTTTGTTATGTAGTACAGATCTTCTCAATAAATCCTGCTACTTTGGAAGCATAAGTTTCTCATGTATTCTCCCACACTCACTGAAGTACAGCCGAGTTGGGGAAGTTAAAATAGCCTAGTATTTCATTGATTCTAGACAAGTACTGTTAAACAAACCAAATTATTGATTCAATAAAGAGAGCAAATAACCTCAGGCCCCACCACCTTTCATCCTTATGGAGGTCAGGGACAGATAAAGACTCATTTTGGGTCTTTACTGACATCTAAACAGTTTATCTAATCCATAGCCTTTTGCTGAAACAGGTTCCACAATGACTAGTTCAAATGCATTTTTCCTTTAGCTGTGAAATGAAGGTGATAATTCATTTACTTGGAATAGATAACTTTCTAAGAAGATTCTATTAATTGGTTTTTTTTTTTGAAAGTCATAGGCCCAGCAAAGCTTCTACAGCAAGTCTGACCCTCCCACATAGAGTTAGCTATGTTTATCTTGCTGTTAATCTAGTATCTATTAGCATGTAGCACAAGTTAAAAATATCTACTTTTGGTATAGGTTCAAACACTATGAGTATATCACTAGACACATAACCTATAAGGCATTACTGGCATGATGTACATAAAATCCTTCCAATAACACACTTTGTGCTCATCTGTAATATATCCGAATTCAGGACCAGCAAGCTTAGACTGTTTGTCCAAGATCACATAACAGAGCCAGAATTCAAATCCAAGTTGGTTTGACTAGAAATGCATGCCGTTTCCACTATACTGGTTTCATTAAATTCTACACAAGCTTGTCAAAAAATATTCATATCCTGTGATACAAACATTTAATGTGTGAATATTTTATAGAACACTGCCTCTCCTTACGCATCTCTGCTTTTAGTAACTAAATAGCTAGGAATGATGTGTCACCTGGGAACCAGGGTAAGCAATCGCCTTTTTCTTTTTCTAAGTTTTCACATGCCTTGCCTCTACTCATGTGCCTTTTTTTCTGACTTTCACTAATAACTGATGGAGGAATTCCACCTCAGAGTCTTTTTTATTTCTACTTATATCATCATTAACCATTTCTTTACCTTTCCTCTCTTTTCCAAAGCTTTCCCAGTTCTTTAAAAACAAACAATCCCTTTCTTACAACTTCTACTTCTTATTATTTAATTTCTTATTCTAAGGGTATCCTAATCATGATTGACAAATGTAAGAGAGCAAATAACAATACACCTAAAACCAAGAGGCCATTGATGTCCAACACTCTGAATCTATCCGGATGGCACCTGCCTGCAAGCCACCAAAAAATATCATCTAACTCAATGTCTTTTGCAAGCACATTTTCGAAAAAAAAAAAAAAACGAAACGATTTTAAATCTTAAAACTTTTTAATGACTATAACTGTAATAACATTTTTTCTTCTACTTTTTCATTCAAATGAAATGAAATGAGATGAAATAAGATGCACATTGAGTACCCACACAACAAATTATATAGGATTTCATGATGTGCCTTCTTGGTAACATTATTTATAAGGCAAAATAAATTCTGATTCCAAACAACTAACAAGTGAACTTAATAATTACTTTTAAAAATCACTCTTTGTATTCTATTTCAGTGGAGATGTATATTTCCATTTTGATTATTCATGGATGAACAATTTGCTTTTGGGGTCCTCCTGTCATCTGGCCATTTCCTCCTCCAGTTTCTGGGGAGATTATAAATTGCCAAAAGAGACCCAGCTGGGAAGGGTTGAGGTTGCAGGTAGAAAAGGCCTTTTCCATCAGCGTGAATTTCAAATCTAAACCTTTGATTATCCATGGTTTTCTCTGTACCACTTGCCTTTCCTTTTGCCTGGTGACTGGTAATTTCTTTATTTCTTGGCTGAATAGACATGCACTGAGTAGGAAGAGTAACCTGAAAGCTTTCTCTTAGTTCCTTTAATTAGAACAGACCCAGCCAAGGGAAGCTGGTGTGAATAGCCCACTACGTTTGAAAGAATCAAGAACCTTTCACTGTACTTGAAAAAAAGTTTAGTAAAAGGGACGAGGATTTACAAGAGTCAATAGGGAAAACCTTATGAGGGTATTAGATTCAATTAACCATAAACAGTTAAAAATATATATATCATGATTTTTAAAAATCCAAGTCTATAAAATGAAATTTATAGACAAGATTGTTTGGGAATTAGTAATTTCACTGTGTGCTATACTTATTTAAGTGCTTGTCATAATTTTTGCATAGTTGACTATTTTTTAAAGGAAGGACTCAATTACATTGCATTTCATTTGGCTGTAAATGTCAGAAGTAAAACTTTAATTCAGGTGAATGTTTGGCATGGTTCTAGATGTGTAGGTGTCTTGTAAATTTGAAATCTTAGATCTGTCAGGACAATGACCTAGATTCCTCTTCAAGTTTGGTCCTGTAGGGCTTGTTGCCTCACATACTACAATTGCACTATTCTTTATATTTTGGCTTCTAGGCAAATAAGACTAAGTCAGAAAAGACATACAGTGTAAATGAAGATGAGCTTTTAAAAAAACACCTCAAATTGCCTCTATAACAGTGATTTGATATCTAATAGATGAATTCCACCTCAGTCTTCTTTATTCCTACTTATAGCATCACCAAGTATTTCTTTACTTTCTTTCTAACAATAGAAGTGTTAGTGTCAAATGGCAAAATCAAGTAAAATATTTTTACTTGATTTTTTGCTGCAACTTGGTGATCTCCATGCAGTAGAGTTCTTGAACTTTAGGAACAGATCAGTTTGTTAAATTGTGTATTCCTTTTCTAACAATTGGTTTTTGAGGCACATCTTAGCATGACTTAACCAGTTTTTGAGATATACCAATACTATAGAGAAACAGATGTAATCATACATAAATGTAGAGTTGATGTTAGTGAGTTTTGCAGGTGGTACTAAGGGTTGGAGATGAGGTTTCCATGTTTATACTGGAGATGAGAAAGAATACATAGCAGTAAAAATTGTTACTATCTTTTACTGAATGTCTGCTATACCCTAGACTATGCTATACACCAACATCTCTAATTCTCACACCAATTTTATAGGGAGATATTATGATCTCTTCATAAACGGGGAAATCCAAACTGTGAGAGATTGAGGATCTACTTAGAATTAAATGATGAGTATCTGACTTGCTGGGATTGGAAACCATCACCTGGTTATAAAACCCCATGCTTTTGGTACCTTGATGCAGACTCACGGCGTTACTGAAATCTCTCTATTGCCATTGTGTGGGGTACATGTTGCAGTAATTCTTCTGACCAGAAGCTGGGAGGTGCTTAGATGAAAAGTACACACTTCCTAGATCCCCTTCTGAGTGACGAGAAAATGCTCTTCATCACCTATTTCATCCCATTCTCTGTTCCATGACCTCTGTCCTTCTGCACTGAAGTGTAGGTTCACTACGAACATCTCCTAAAGCCCAGCCTGTCACTCATAGACCATTCTTCTAGTGTTTTAGAGTAGTCACCAAGAATCATTCCTTACTCCTACCAGAAAAATAAAATTCAAAACCATAGATTCTGATACTTAGAAGACACTCAGTTTTTGATTTTCAACTAGATGACGTAAATTAGTGTTGTGCCATTAGTGTATAGAAACCCAACATTATCTTCGTGAATTCCTACCTTTTCTGGTGTGAGAATTTCTTTGAGGAAGAGATGTGTTTGTTGGAAAAATTTAAGATATGCACTAGAGGTAAGCTGACATTAAGGCTTCTGTTGGTAGGGTTAAGACTTCCAGTCAACCTGAGGAAAGAATTTCGAGCTAAGTGTGACAGTCCAAGAGGCTTCAGCAAATTTTATCACCATGTGATATTCACTGCAAATGACCTTCCATGGAAAAACTGGTGAAGGGCTGAGTTTTACACTCAAGTTGATATGAGGACAAACAGAGGCAGGACACATATACAAAGAACAGAAGAGAAAGGGATCATGAGAGCCAAAGTAGTCTGGAACTCTAAGAAATCTTCAAGGGTTTAAGTCTTTCCCAGGCATGGCATCATGCAAAGGAGCCCATTACGCTTGATTTTCTTTGTTGAAATATCTGGATTATAATATAATTTAGCCACTAAGCTTCTCATCCTTATAACTCCCTCAACTTCTCTTTCCTCTCTTTAAATAGAATGTCAGCTCTGAAAAGAAGTTTCAACTTGTTATCCTCACTCTTGTGCTTTTAAATATGAAGAGATTGTTTCAGAAATATATTTTTGGTGACAGGGACTAGGAGAAACGGTAGACTGTGTTATCCTAGGGTTATCCCAGGAAAGAAAATCTCATGGCTATAGAACACTTAACTCTGAAACACAGACGCCGGTAGTCACAGGATGAAATGAATAAAGAATCATCTTAAAAAAAAAAAAAAAAAGACTCAGAAATCTGACTCAGAGGGATTTGGGCCAAGTTCTGATCTCATCCTGGAGCTTCGTAAAGCACCTGGGCTGTCCCTGGAGGTCTCCTACCTAGACTGGGGCTTGGGCCACACCTGTTTGGCCCCGAGGAAATAAGATGACAAGAACCTTGCTTGCAGTGGGATGATGCAGCTGTTCACATTAGATCAGACATGGATCAGAGTAATAGCTTTTTTAGAAGCATAATTTGTCATATATTTCAATCATGAATGACAAATTACAGCACATTCAAGAGCTTCTAAAAAGGATGCAAACTTTCCCTGCTCAGAGCGAGCCGGTTTTGAGAATCAGTAAGTTTGTGTTTGACAATAGCTGGCTTTACTCTAGAAATGTTGTCCTATTATCTGAAATTTTACGGAAATTCTTACTTTAAGTTCAAGTTTTGATCCAAATATGAAAACTCACTGTCAAATTATCTAGAGTTATAAACTTAATGCTTTCTAGAAGGGAATACTTGAAGGAAATTGACTTAAGGAAAATACTTTAAAGGGTTTCGACAGAGATTGAACAAAATTGTTGCTTAAAATATCTTGTTCGTCCTACATTAAAATTTTTTAAATTCAAGAAAGTAACCTGAAAAGGATTATTCACTAGGGTCTGCTCAAAATAAATAAATTAAATAAATAAATAAATAAATAAATAAATAATAAATACATAAATAAACAAAAAAACATTCAAGTTGGTTTCTTTTCATTCATAAAAATCTTCAGAAAACCCATCTGGGGTTGAGTAGGTGGACAAATAGTCTTTAAGAAACTCATGTCTTATATTTCTTTGACCTTAAAAAGTTTTCAGAATAATGGGCCAGTTTCATGGCTCTGGGGGCTTGGTTCCAGGGATTTTCACAGATCCAAACTCCCAGGGCTACCAATGATCCTAGTAGGAAACTGGGAAAGGAATCATGGAGAAGAAAGCAAATCAGTGACTCAGAATTGCACAAACTTATGAGATCACCGCTGAGAGGAATGGACACTCGATAGCATTCTCAGACCACGCTAGAGACTGACCCAAATCCAACAGGACCAGTTAGGACTAGACTCATCTTAAGAATGACTCAACCAAGTTTCTGACTAAATAAATTTAAGTCTGGGAGAAAGACAGCAGGAAACTAACTTTCTGTGACAATCTCACTGTCTTCCTTCCTTCCCTCTTTTCTCTCCTCTTACATTCTTACCTTGCCATTTTCCCCCTCACGCTCCCTTTATATGCTTCCCACTGCCTTTTAATGAGTCATCTGAGCAATACTGGGCCAAGTGGTGACTCTGTTCTTTGGCTGAGAATGGAAGGACAGTTTCCCCCACTCAGTGTGCACAGCAGATTCCTGTGTGGTGGGAAATGGGGGGAGGCAGTGGAATTCTATCCCTCAGATGTGCTGGTTACAGAATTGGTAGAAGTGGAATAGGGAAGAAAGTAGCTGGCGAGGGCTAACTTTAGCCCTGCACAAGGCAATCTGAGGTTTGAGAAAAAAGTGGAAAAGCTGAGAGGAATTGGCAAAACCACCCTGGTCATCTTCTTCATATCCACTCTGCTTAGTGCCGAAGCCTCGCTGTACTTAAGAGTCTCTGGTAGAGCCTGTGCTGGGCAGTCCTTGCTGGGAGATCTGGTGAGCTGTCTGCTGCTTCAGCCAAGCAGGACTGCTACTGAATGATGTAACTGGTTCCTGCTCTTCAAGGGCAAAAGGGTGTGTTCCAGCAGACTGAATAAAAGGTAAAACCTATTTAAGTTCTGACATGATGACTTGACCAGGTGCCACCTATGTGGCCTTTGAAAACTTTCTCCTTTGGTGAATTATCATGACTCCAGAATTTTCCAAATTCCTAGACTCCTGAAGACCTTTCTAGCTGCCATCATCTGAAAGGTTAGCAGGTTAGCGTTGCTATTTACACACCTGGGTTTTCAAACTCAGCACTATTGACATTTTGGGCTGGATGTTTCTTTCCATTGGAAGTTCAGCAGCATTTCTGGCCTCTGCCCTCTAGATGCTAGCAACACCCTCCCTCCCAGTTGTGATAACCAGAAATATCTCTGGACATGGATAAATGTCTCCTGGATGGGCAAACCCCCCACCCACAGAGAAGCACTGCTTTACACAGGGATGGCCCAGGATGCTGCACTTTTTCGCTTCCCTCACCTTCCTGGTCCTATCTCCTTGTCCTGAGGGAATATTTGAGTTTTTAAAAGGCAACCCGGAAGAAAATATTTTTAAAGTCTGCCAAAGAATTAACAAAGAATTGAGAGACTGATCTAATTGATTTGGTATATTAGAATTTTAAAGATCCCTACTGTTTAACTGAGGCCTATTCCACAGATGCCCAAATTGCCCTCGAAAGCATGACCCCTCTGAACCCAAGAAGTAATAAACTCTGCTGCTAGGAGCACTGGGCTGGCTGATGATTAGAATTATGTTTATAATTAGAATCTAATGCTGAATTCTAATTCATATTTAAGAATTGACTCAACTTACATTTTAGCTCGATAGGTTAATAAATGCCTGGCTATCTCAGTTTTATAAGTTCTAAAGTAAAGGTAGAGAGTTGCCCGCTCCCCCCCACCCCCACCATTCCTAAATTAATGATTGCCTGTGGCAAAGGTAATTGGGCCAGCATCAAGGATACAGTCAATTCTGGGCTGTGCCAGGTGATGGAATCTTGACTTGAGGCTCAATTGTGAGGTCTAATGAGGTGTGTTAAAAATGTGCTCTGTTTCTTTAAAAGTGTTGCTACATAAATCTGGGACATTTCCAGTCCCTAGTGGTTTGCCATGAGTTTGGGATATACTGGAATAAAGTGGGGGAGAAGAAGCTCAGTTTTCCTTTTGATGGGACTGGGAATAGAACCCTGATAATTATTACTTGGCTAGAAAGCCAATTTTTCCAGGTCTCTTGAGTACTAGGAGAGATGGTATACTATAACTGTCTCAAAGTGCTCATGACTTAAGCAAAACCAAAACTTTCAGACATTTCTTCCCCATTTCAAACAAATTATCAGAATATAAGCCAGTTAACAACATCCAAACGTGGCTTTAATGTGGATAGACCTACAATAGTTATCAGTGTTACTCTTGGATTTCAGGGAAAGGAGTTCATCGAGCCAATACTATTTTCCTGACACTCTGCCATGTAAAGGACCTTAGAGCCAATCTTTTTAAATAGTATGTCAATTGTGTGAAAATCATAAATCAGTTCTCCTAAGTGTGCCAAGAGGATTCAGCAAGTCAACTGTAACACTGCTCTGAAAACGTGGTTCATGGAAGTAGTTGGGTAGGTCCCTTGGTTCTACCCTCTGCTGGGAAGATCCTCATCAGTTATTGTGTCCACGTGCTCCCTCAACTGGTGCCTCAGAAAACAACATAACACTGTCCCTGAGCTTTAAGAATTAAAATGTCTGCACTAGGGGCTCAGAAAACTCCACATGGGGAATTGGATTACTCATTTTTGGATGGAACTGGAGTCCCTCTGCCTTCTTTCTTCCATCGAAGAATACTTTCACATGTAGTCACTATTGTGCAGGTGACCTATGGGGTGGCCCTAATCCTTACTTCATAAAGAACCTTAGAGGTTAGAGGAAAGAAGTGGAGGTAAAAGCACAAAGTATATTAAATTCTTTTTCTAGGACTCAACAGCACAACCAAAGTTCCATTGTTAGTCACACCGCTAATGTCCTCATCCATAAAATGGGTTAATAATGCCTTGTTCTTCCTTCTCTCTCTCACACTGATACACACGCACACAACACATTCTCACACAATCACATACACTCACATATTCTACTTATGCTCACACACAAACCAATTACAAGGTTGTTGTGAGAATTGAACAAGATAATAGTTATGACACCACTTGGAAAACTGCAGTGGGCTATAAACTCAAAAGTATTATTTTTATTATGCACTATGGCCAGTGTATCCTGCAGGTCTTACTTCTTTCAGAGGCTTCTCAATACATTGGAGTTGCTGTTACCTCTGTTATCAAATAGAAAATTTTCTAAAACAAACATTTTCTTGTCAATTAGAATTTCTATTATACTAGCTAATTTGAATTTTATTCATAAAAAGCTGTTCACAGTTATTTGGGAATGGTCTAAAATAGTTAATAGTAGATATTCCAAATAAATGTGTACTTTCTCTCCACCGCTTCCCTGCATGTGTGTGTGAGCACGCGGGTGTGCGTGATTCTTTGCTGAGGAAATATTTTGCTTACCACTGTACTCCTAGAACCTGGTGGAGAATAAATGTTTGTAAAATGAATAAATGAAAATATACAATAACTTTCCATTAAACAGTCTACCTCAAGTGTATCATATTCTTAGCCATCAGAGAATTTTCCATCACACATGGTCCACATTTGAACATTCATAGTCAGAAACACAGCTGGGTGTTCCTAAAGTTTACTCATTTTTGGATGGCAGAAACAAACCACAGATTAAAATAGAAGACATTTAAACAATGTCTCTGACATGCTTGGTGATTAAGATAAAAAAGAATTCTTTAGATGCCTTAAAGGTGACATTTATTTTATATATTCTATTTTTCATTAAGTAGTTATACAAACTGAAGAGTTTTAAACATATTGTAATGAAGGATTAAGTAAAATCTAAATGAAAATATGAAAAATACAAAATTATTTTTGGTCGAGATCCAAGAGAGCTCATTCATGAACATGTCTCTTTAAAATTATATTTGTTTGATGTGAGAGACCCAAAGCATCACCTTTGCTATTTGCCATTCGTGCCATGACTGCTGTTGTTCCGAATCAACCTAGACTGTAACATTATAGTGGCTCAGCCAAGGGAGGCTTATGAGGTGTGGAAATCACAATCAATTAATATTAATTGCTGTAAATAAAACTTGAAGAAAAGCGGTGAAGAAAACTTGAGGGTCTTAAGGCACTACATAATCTAGGCCAATTTTGCCATGCTGTCCACATGTAATGGTTTCAGATTATATAAAACTGCATTGGAGTAGGGCAAGATAAGAGGAAAGGGACGGAATCCGACGCCTACTTGGCAGCAACTCTGTGCAGACATTTTGTAGGCACTTTACGTGCCTTCATATACTCCCACGCTCCTCTATTTCAGTGGTTAAAAATTTGGGGCTCAGAAAATTAAAGGGTATTTATCAGGACTGATGGACATAAGAAGGGGACCACATCAGTTTGGATTTGGAAGACTGGATGGATGAAAAGAATTTGAAGACGAGGAGACATAGAAAATAGGCTTGGTAAGCAGGGAGCAGAAGCAGAGTAGAGAAAAACCACATTGGTGGGAAAAGAATACTATCACAGCTATCCCAACAACCGAGATGTATAAAATTCAGTCCAATTAGATGTCTAGCCTTATATGGAAATTTTCTTTAAGTGAGTTCAATCTAGACTCTCCTTTCCTGACTCAGTCAGACTGATCAGTGGATTGTAGGTCTTCATAGATAAACCCAGACTAGAAAATAAATCTGGTGTACAAAAGATGGCAGCCTGTGTAATCTAGGGTCTCATTACTCAAAATGTGGTTCACAGACCAGCAGCATCAGTATCACCTGGGAACCGTTAAGAATGCGGTCTCAATCCCCAGCTCGGACCCACTGAATCAGAATCTGCTTTGACAAGATCCTCAGGTGATTTGTATGCACATTAATGCTTTGAGAAGCACTGATCTAGGAGATAATTTCTTAGTTTCAACATCATCTATTTCCTTTCACATCCTTTTTACTTAACTATAAGTGAAACTTCATTTTATTCCTCTGCAGCATACACATAGCAAAGTATCCTAGAAATAAAGTCTTAGATTTTACTGCGTTTCACCCTCCTGCCTCTTCCTAACATACCACAAGGAAATAAAGCTCAATATTTATTTTAGTTTCCACATACCCTACTTGGTCTTTTCTCTTGTTCTTTAGGCTGTATGACAAAACGTTAGGGCCGAAATGTACAGAAGAGATTTAAATTCCTATCAGAGAAAAAAATGAGACAGTTTCCTAATGAATAAGCTGTTTACTCTTTATAATCAACTCATCATTTTTATCATATTTATTATTATTTTATTATCAATTCTAGTCATTTTCCCCAGTCCTCTATGGCTTCCGATGAAGGGTGAAGTAGTGGAAATAAGTAGTATGAAATCACAGGCACTGGTTTAGGTTGGAGAAAGCAATGAGCATAACATAAAATTATGCTTTAAATGTCACGTAAAAAAAAAAAACAATTTTCAATGTAATGAAAATTACCTTCTTAAGCAAGCAAGGTTTATCTTTACCATAGGGGTATCAGTGTGATTCTAGTTTTCCCTTTGTCATTTTTCCTCTAAATAATTATTTTAGGAAGAATGACCTAGACCATTCCCATGTTTAACCACCCAACATTATGTGTACGTTTACCTACCTCAATATATATTGATTTATATCTATTTGTACACTCATATATCACCTACTTTTAAAGGAATTGCTGCAATATTTAAGTATTCTCATGTTTTCAAGTTCAATTTCTCAAATAGTCATAGATTGAAATTTAGCTACTGGTTGTATTTGATAATACCAATAACTGACAGTCATTGATTATTTACTGTGTGCATACGGCATTTCATTTAATATTCATAAGGTCCCTCTGGAGAAGACATCATTCTTACTTACATTATATGAAGGTACAAACTTATGCTTAGGGAGATAACGTTACTTTCAAACAGCTGGACTTCACATGGTATGACCAAAGCCATTCCTATGAACCATTGTGGTAGATAACCTTGACCTCACATTGTGGGAGACTTAAGGGACCTTGCTAAGGATTAAAAGCAAGGTCAGTCTCAGGAGAAAGCATAGAGCTGAAGTCTATTATTAATTGTGATTCCCCCCCCCCCTCAGCCCTTTCTCTGTTTTCCATATGCTCTGTTTTCCTATGAAAACCCTTTCTTTAGTTGAAAAATAAAAAAATGCTGGTAGTTAAAATTTGAAATTGAAATATACAGAGGACACCAACTGGAATTCTACAGAAATGGTTACTAATGCTAACGGGTGTGCCTCATAGTTTTCTGTGTTCAAATGGGCTTGGGAAATTCTGAGTTTAAAAACATGAACCACTTTCTTTACCATAGATTTTTTTGTTCCTTAACACTAGGAATCTCTCTGTCTCTTCTCTGTCTCTCTCTCTCATCCATCGTCTGTTTGTGACTTTGTTCCTCCACATCAATAAACATTTCCACACTCATTATCTAGAACACCAATTTTAAAATGCTTTAGTAAAGGCTGTTTGATTCAGAATTACATTTTTTGAAGCCCTAAATTAATGGAGCCATAAATTAATATAAATTTAAATTATATATATACATATATATGTATGTATGTATGTATGTGTGTGTGTGTGCACGTGTGCGTGTGTGTGTGTGTGTTATATCCAGGGAAACTACCTACCCTAGGACATAATGCAGAGCAAATAAATGTTATTTTTAAATTTCAAATTAATAAATTGTTTATGAATATTCTAGATCTTGTCTCAGCATGTGCTGCATCCAAAGAAAGCATACATTAAGTTCAAAAAACCTTGAAAAGTGCTGAGGGTCATTATAAAAGTTTCTCCAGGAAATGATGAGGATTCACAGTGCCGTCTGTACATTCCCAGACCTCCCCATGCATGTCTCCCCTCTTCCCAAAGTTCCATCTTCCAGGCAGCTGCTCAGCCCTTTGCTTTTGTCTTCTACTGCCCATCGCCTGGTGCTGGCTTTGTGTTTTTACTTCTCTTTTCCTCCTCTCTTTGTCTAGGGTTCTTCAAGAGTCCCTGAAACAAATGCCTTTCTTTTACTAAGATCAATTTGCCTCTCTTCCTTTTTACAAATTGCCTCTTTGTTCTCCAGTCTTGTCCCTAGTACAAAAAGCACCCTTTTCTGTAGAAAAGGAAGAAAACTTGCAAATATTTTGATATATTTTAAAACCTCATGTAAGGAAAATCTGAATTAAACTATACTAAAAAGTATTGACATATGGTGATAAGGCCTGTTTATTTGTGTTTCTTCAAATCATTTAAAATTAATATACTGAATTTCATGAAAAATAAAAACCTCCATGTTTTATAAACCGATCATTTTATGTACCACTGAGAAATAGGATGCTGCCAATTATTGTTGTAAGCCCATTTCCTCCAAATATGGACCACAGATCATGTGTAACAGAATCATCTGGAGATGCTCATTAAAAATACAGATTTCTGGTCCCCAGTGCAGTTCTATTTGAACAGAACCTTGTGGCAGGATATGCGCAGCAATATTTTTGAAACTTTTCAGATGATTCTCATAAGCAGCCAGAAAAGAGAATTTATCAAAAGTGATCCCAGACTAATAGCAATGGCATCACTTGGGTGTTTTGTAGAAATGTAGAATCTCAAACCCCACCCCAAACCCACCGAAGCAAAATCTGCTTATTAACTAGATGCTCAGGTGATTCATAGGTCTGTTAAAGTTAGAGAAGCATTGTGCCCCAGGGGTTCTTAGAGGGTGGTTTCTGGACCAGTAGAGGCAGCATCACTGAAGAACTTGTTAGAAATGAAAATTATTAAGCTTCAGCCCAAACTTAGACAATCAGAAACTTGGTGGATGGGTTTGGGTGCAGCCCCAGTTGCGTGTTTCAATAAGCCTTTAGGTGATTCTGATGTAAACGAAAGTGAGGGAACCCCTGTTGTAGCCTACCCTTTTCTTAAACGTACCTAATGGCAAGTGCTCATCAGACTAATTCAAGGTGGAGATTCATAGGGGCAAATACTTGTTTCAGAGTCATGGTTATTAAGAGGTATTAACTAGCTTCTCAAGGGCTAAGTAAGCCTTTAATCCCAAAATGTTAAAATAATAGCAGATACAACAATTGGAAAAAGACAAGTAATAAAATACTGATGAATGTCAATCTCTCATTTTTAAGTGAGTCAGAGAGTTATAAATACATTCTAAGCCTGAGGACTTTTTCTAGCTTTAATCTTTTATTTTAGCTTCCCCACCCTGCCTGTCATGCCCCCGCCCCCACCATGCTTAGAGCAATTGTTGACAAAGCTATCACATTATGAGTCCTCTATAGTATCTACTAAGTTCTGCTTTGAAACACTGCCAACTGCCAACTCAAATTTAGGACATAAAGGGGAGAGTTTTGGGGAATGCTTCATTATTCAGCTGATTACTGAGTATCTACTGATGATATTGGACACTAAGAATTCAAAGAGAAAAAGGCAGTTCCTTCCCTCAAGGGGCACACAGTCTATCAGGGAGACAGACATAGGCTAAGCAGTTTGAAGATGGATTTAAGGAAGGTGAGAGTAAAAGTAGAAAGGCCGGTAAGAATTTAAACAAGAGCCTGAGCACCAACACAATATCGAAGGGACATTCATATAAGCATCTTCTAAAACAGATTTACAATCGGCTATTGATTCATTGCACTCACTAGAGGTAAAAAGTGACTCAGGTGATTCCAAATAACTTTTCAAAAATCTCTGACTTTGGAAGGCTTTCTAAAAATTATATTTTATACTATCCAATAAATGTCTGATGCTTCTCAACATACCCTTTTTATTATGTCCAGCATTCCAGGACTATACTGTTTATGCCAGTACTACGCTTAATTAAGCACCATGACAATATCAATAAGAGTCAGAAAGCAAGATGTGGCACAGAACATCCAAAAATGCAGCTCTCCTGGCAAGCTAAGGATAAACCTTGCAAAAAAGAGAGATGTTTCCCAGAAATTGTTTTTCCTTTAACAAAAAAGATCCAAAAGTAAGAAGTTCTATTCCAAGGGTAAGTGAGCATAGTGATCATGGTTACATTAGTAGTCATCAGCATTTAGAAGCAAAGTTTTAGGGTTTATATTCCACATCAACTGATGTTATGCTGTTTCATACATTTTAAGAAGGGTCCCCTTATGCTTTCTTATTACAAAATGAACAGACTTTAGGAAAGAGAGCCTCCTGTAAGCACGACTCTCTCTAGGGAGCTCTGTCTGACATTCCAGTCTGAGATGGTTCTTCCCCAACTTCCCATGTTCTTTTAAAATTTACATCATAGCACTCATTCTTTTGAACTGTAGTTACTAATCTATTGTCCTTTTCCTTACTGATAAAAGCCAGAAAGATGTTTGGGTTATATTACTTACAAGACCATCAATCTTCTTAGCCATTCATTCATTCATACTCTACTTTAGGTGCTGTTTTAAACACTGGGATGGGGGGAGGTATAGCATGGGAAAAGACAGACAAGACTCCCAGTTCCTAAGAAGCTACAGGTATAGTGGATATAAAAGATAATAATGAATCATACAAGTGACAACACAAGGCAATTGGATGGGAAGAAATGGTGCAGGAGACGGATCCTTTTGCTAGAGTGTTCAGAGCTGACTTTCCTGAGACGGTGACATTTGAGCTGAGACATGTGACCATCAGATGATATGGGCTTTAAAGAGCATTGCAGGCAGAAAAAAAACTGTAAATGCACAGTGCCTGAGATTTCCTACACTTGGAAATCTTAAGAAACAGAAAGTCAGTTTACTCAGAACATAGCTTTAGGAGTCAGATGCAGAAAAAGAATGTTAGATGAGGTTGGAAAGGTAGGTAGGCACTAGCTGTGCTTTCCTTGTAGATTGTAGGAAGGAGAGTGGATTTTGTTCTAAATGCAATAAGAATCCTCCGGTAGGTTACGAGCAAGCTAATGTCATGATCAGGTTAGCTTTTTTAGAAGACCATTCTGACCATTATATGGAAGACAAAAGGAGAGCTTTTATTTGGAAGGTAGCTACTAATGTTCAGGGAAGAAACGATGATGGCTTGGACAAGGTTGAGCAGCGGAATGTTCAGATTTGGAGGTTATGCCGATAGGCCTTGTTGATGAAGTGGGCTCTGAGGGAACAAAAGCCTGACTCCTAGGCTTCTCTGAAGCATCTAGGTAGATGGTGGTACCACTTACTGAGACTGTATGAGGAAGTGACTGAGGAATGAGATGCCAAATCAAGTGTTCATTTTTGAACAAATTGAATTTGAGAAGACTATTGGACATCCATATGTTCTGAAAGGATTCAAGAACCCAGGACAAATCAAATGGTGGAGGGGCCTCTTAATATCTTTCTATCACTATAGGAAAGTAGTTAAGATCCTGGCCTTTGAAAGGAAATAGATCTGAGTCTCTACTTCAGTTTGCCAGTTTAATTAAACATGTCATCTTAGATAATCATCCTCTTTGAGTCTTAGTTTTTATATGTGAAAAATATCTACCTCATGGGATTGTTGTAAAGATTAAATTAGATTGCACATTCAATTCTTCATGGGGTGCTTGGATCAGATTAAGTTTTCAACAGTGATACCCAAAATCGATGATTGTAATGGTGGTGATAATGAACTGGTTTAAGAAACAAATGCAGTGGGAGACTTCATTGGAAAGAAGAGAGCTGTGTCCACTGCACTGAGATTGTATCAAAAAGGACAAAAAGTCTATTTTTCAGTAAGAATTGTCTTTTTCCATCTATGGCCATGCAACTCTGAACAAGCCTGATCCCATCTGATCTCGGAAGCTAAGCCAGGTCAGACTTGGTTAGTACTTGAATGGGAGACAACCTAGGAAGACCAGGTGCTATAGACATAAAAAATAAGGGATTGTAAGCTAACAAAGTCCTTGCAATCTGTGAGGTCAGCCAAAGGTTGCCTTACTAAAGGAAGGAAAGAAGAAAGAAAGAGTTCTTTTTTTTATGCTTTAGGTTTCTATTATTTCAGGTCTTATGGGGGCAAAACTTATTCCCAAACTTACCATACTGTATGTATAATTTGTTCTCCTGATCATGAGTAAAATTAATTTTTTGGATATAACATTTTTAAAATTGTTACTAAGATATGCAGTTGACTGTTGAATAATACAGGTTTAAGCTCCACAGGTTCACTTATGACTGCATTTTTTTTCAATAAATATTATAAATGTATTTCTTCTTCCTTATTATTTTTTAGAACATTTTCTTTTCTCAATTATTTTGTTTTAAGAATACAGTATTTAATTTTTATATATAAAATATAAAATATGTATTAATCGAATGTCTGTGTTATTGGTAAGGCTTCTGGTCAAGAGTAGGCTATTAGTAGTTAAGTTTTTTAGGGAATAAAAAGTTATACATTGATTTTCAAGCATGTTGGGTGGGGGAGGTCAGCATCCTTAACTCCCATGTTGTTCAAAGGTCAATTGTACATAACAAATGTTAGCATTTTAACCATATTTAAGTGTAAAGTTCAGTGGCATTAAGCACATTCACATTCTTGTGCAGTTGTCACTACTATCCACCTCTAGAACTCATTTCATCTTCCAAAACTGAAACTCTGTAGCCATTTAACAATAACTCCCTATTCTCTCATTCCCCAGTTCCGGCAACCACTAGCCTACTTTCTGTGTCTATGAATCGACTACTCTAGGTGTCTCATATAAGTGGAATTATACAGTATTTGTCCTTTGGTGACTAGTTTATTTCACGTAGCCTAATATCTTTAAGGTTCATTCACATTGTAGCATGCATCACAATTTCCTTCTTTTTATGACTGAACACTACTCCATTGTATATATATATATACCATATTTTGTTTATCCATTCATTTGTCAATGGACACTTGGGCTGCTTCCACCTTTTCTTTATTATGAGTAGTGCCCTTATGAACATGGGTATACTCTACAGGAGCTTTTCTGAGGCAGTATAAAGATCTAGTTACTTATTAATTCTTTTACTCATTTTCTCCCTCAATGAGTATTTCCCCAAATGCTTATTTAGGCTTGCACTGATAATGCTTATATGTGAAAGTGCTTTAACTCAGTTGTTTGCATTGTCCTCCATAGGCAATAGAGTCATGCAGAACATTAACTTTCGTCCAGGTTTAAAATGTACAGAGGAAACTTCAAGATTCATTGCTTGAGCAATCCACTCAGCAAGCAATTTTTGAAGGTTGATGTTGTACATAGCCTGAAATTTGCCTAAGAATCTCGTATTCTGCCCCACAAAACCAGACTTCTAAAGAATTCTAAAAATTGTCAGTAGATAATAAGGAAATAAAGAAAACTGAGTGTTACATCTTGTATAGTTTTCACAATTCTGAATCTATGAAAAGTAACTTACATTTTAAGAGTCAACTGGAATTTAGATGAAGTCAAGAACTGTCATTAAATTTATTCCTTATATCTTTTGTCTCATAAAATGTTATAAATTGGTCGGTTGATAAGTTATGTAACTATTAACCTTATGTTTATTGTAGCAAGTCAACTATTGAAGTAGATGAATTTAATTAACTTGGAAATTGTGCTTAAATTTAGGGAAAAAAAAAGTATTCTCTTAGTTATAAAATAAATCCAGTTAGAATTTCCACCTAAGAGAATTCACAAATTCACACATGGAATAAACAGGCAAATTGGCTGCTGTTTAGAGTATATGCTACAGAAAACAATGAAGAAGAAGAAAAAGAGGCAGCAGTAGTAATAAATGGAATAGAGGAGAATTGAGAAATGAATAGTAGGAAGGCAAGGGGTGGACAGGATAAAGTGCCAAGTAAAGTCAGGGTCTAAAAGGTCTTAAGATGTCTATGCTTCTTTCTTCTGACGAGAACCCTGCCATCATTTTAAAACAATAGAGCCAAAGAAATAAGATCCAGAGAGTAAAAATCAAGATTACAAAACCAAGTCAGGCACAAAGCCTAAATAAATTCTTCACAAGGCATACATTTATATTCACCCCTTTGTTATTCCTGAAAAGTGATTTGAGAAGAAATGCAGATAGGAGAAAACTTTTCCAATTTTAGGTATGTTGGAGGGTAAGAACTAATCAATATTCAGAAATTCACCAAGAGTGTCAATCCAGGACAAAAATGAATGTGAACAGCTGTGTTCTACAATCTGACCTCAGGACATTGGATCTTTAGTATTTCCATAATATGACTATAAAAAACATGTCCCTCTAGCCTTATTTGCTTCCCTTAATGGATAATGCTTCTGGCTTGGATCTTTGTGTGGAAAAAAAGATCTTTTGTCTCATAAAATGTTACAGATGCTGCTATGGTAACACATTTTAATTTTATTCCTATCTCAGAAGATAAACATGGAAAAATGCAATTGGCAATTTATTCTAATATTTAGCATTAGCTTTGGGTCCATAGATCATTCTGGTTTTTGTTTTTAAGGAACATTGGCACTTTTGTTAACCTGCTGTACTCAATTAAGCAGAATCCTAAAGCCTGTCTAAAAGGTATTACTCTGCCAACTTAAAAATACCATGTGGCCAAGTTTCAAAATCCATGAGGGAAAGAAAGCATGTTACTTCTATGACAAAATTCTTAGGTGGCCAGAATGAGTTTGCACTTGTAGGGATTTTCTTTTGAGCTAAAAACACACACCAAACATCTTAGCCTTTATAAAAATGCTATCAATTTAGTTTGAAATAAAACCCATCAGTTGAATAGAGAGACAATTATTGAACATTTTTTTCCTATTAGTGAACACTGTGACATATTGGATTAAAACCTGTAACACTAAAGCAAGTTGTTTACTTTGCACTAAGCAAACAACTAAGGTCATTGTACCTGGAGGAGGTCATTTGAAACCCCAATTCCCTGATGAGTTATAATAATATACATTTACACAGGAGGTAAAGGCTTCCATGCTTGCCAGCATCATAAAATAAGACAAAAAGCACATGTAGAAGGAAAGACAGAGGCAACTTGGTCTATTTTGTGCTGTACAGATCTAAATCTTGTCATATTTCCTTTAGAACTGTAAAGAGAAACCAGCCTCCAACTGTGTTTTTAAAACGCTCATTTCTGCAGTTACCCATATGTCACAATTTTTATTAATTTTTCTCTTTTGTAATATAAAGGCTTGGAGGCAGACAAGTTAATGAAGGGTGTGGTCAATTTACACAAACTTTCAATTATGAAGCAGTGGGGGTCAAGTCCGATTCTTACTCGCAATATAGTACGCTAACTGGTTCCAGGGCACTTTGCCAGTGTCTCAGAACCAGATTCCTGGTTCATTCATTAAGTATTAGGAAACACGCAGCCTGCTTAATTTTAGTTATTCTAGATCTTTCTAGAGTAATAAAAACCATCACTATTAGTGATTTATACACTGACATTCTGAAATATCCGCAATGAATGTACTAACACTACAGCACTTTTCCAGCACCACGACATCTACCAATTGCTAGTCATTAAGCTGAAGTGCCTACCTCAGTTGTCCTTGAAGCAAACTTCAGCACTTTGTAATATTTTCCCTTCATAAAAGTCCCCAAGTATTTACAGTCGGTAGATGAGATCATACTCTTGAAATGGTAAAGATTAAATGAGAAGGGAATGAGAGTGAAAGAGAAGTTGTTCACACTAACACTACTTGTATTGAAAAGATCCGAGAGCACTATCTTGCTTCTCATTGGTCACTCAGTGGCCTGAAACAATATTTGCCCAGTTGCTATGTAGAGAGGGGTGGCTGCCAATTCACTTCACTAATAAGCCTGAACCTGGCCTTTGCAGATAAGAGCGGTTATTGTTTGAGTTAATGTGTTTGCTGATAAGATGCTCACCAGTGAAGGTAAAAGAGATATTTTTCTTTTGTGACAGACTGTAGAACTGCTATGGACATTTCTCTGTCACTCTCCAAATTCTAACAGTTGTTGCAAAAAGTATACCAAGAGATGACTTTTTTTTTTTTTTTTAATTAGACTTTCCCCTTTCAGGAATGGATATCTAAAAAGCTTACATTTAAATGTTTTCTAAAAAAGGACACTCTACCCAAAATATGAAAGAATAACTCACCCACTCCAACTCTGAGAATCCATTAAAATATAATTAAGCATTCCATTGTACCTTTATATATACAAGTACATAAATACATATACATATATGATATATTATGATATATTGTTGATATATTTCTCTATATATACATGTATAATTAAAAAAATTTTCTTAGTGGAGGTTTACATTTGGAAAATTTCCCAAAATTTCAAGTGCAGCACTAGATTTGTGTGTGTATGTCCACGTGTGTGTGTGTATACATACATACATGTATATGATATATACACACATACCCCATCAACAAATTGTGTGAGCATACATAATGAACACATATGTATGCACATTTGAACAATACAGGACTAATGTAAAGCACATGCTAATTTAGGCAGGATTTAAAAGAAATTCAAAGGCAGATGTTTCTCTTTTCGTATTTAGAGAAACGCCCTACTATTTTTTCAACTTACACTGAGTATGAGTGCATTTCTGTGAGATTGTATGAAGACAGTTTAGACCCTGAATTTAACTTCATGTAATAATCAGAGGCACACGAAAACAGAATATATTATATATGCCTTCAACAAGTAATTTTTAGTAATGGTTTTAGTGTGCCAAATACTAAGAGAAAAATGGAATAAATTATTTAAATAGGATGCTTTTTAGTGGTCTGCCATAGAATTTCTCCAGATGATAACTATGATGGAAATTATCCCTATATCTCTAATTTATTCTTTATCACTAGTTAAGTAATCCACAATAGATTTTTTTTGCCATGTAGTTACTTATTGGTTATTAATAGAAATTAATAAAAATAGTACATAATAATAGGTTAACAAAATTTCTCATAGAACCAGAAGGAGTCATGGTGCTTTAAATTCTTCACTAGAACTGAGGAATTTCAACTTTCATCTTTAATATTTTTCAAAATTAAAATAAAAAGGTTTTTAGAAAATTGAAAAGAAACTTCAGGGACAACTCAATGGGTTAAGTTTCTGGTATCTAAAAAAATAATTTATTTAACTCAAACATATGAGGACCACATGATGCTACTGAAATTTGGTTATTTCTAAAATGGACGACTGACAGGACAAGTGAGGGAATAATGCTCATAGCTAGAAAGTGCTGCAGAACGTGGTTTCAGGTTTTTTTTTTTGGGGGGGGGGCGTGTTGCTTCACCAATTAAGGCAAGATGCTGCGAGGGAAGAATTTGGTGAATCCCTAGCATCAGTGTATTCGCTGATCTCTGCTGAGCCTGGCCATCCAAGGTGTCCACAGATCCTTCATTTAGTGCCTGTGAAAATACACACGCTACTGGTCCCAATGTTTATAGCAATATATAGATTTCTTTTATTTAGCACTTTACTGCAATATCTGACTGAGGCTAAAGCTAAAAGAAAAGAATAAGATTGGTATTCCTTATGTCACTGTGGGAAGAAACATGCTAAGAAACAATATGTTTATTAAGTAGAACGCACACATATATTTTCATGGACTCATGAATCAATACAATATCCAAAATATAAGTAATTAGAATTGGTAATTATAGGTGTCTCTCCATAAAAACTGGAAGAATTCTATTCTTTACAACAAAGTCTAAATCTAGAAAAGAGTGTGAGCTAAAGCTGATGTCTCCAAAAATCTATTACATTTTAGTAACTGATACTCCAGCACTCCCAGAGAAAATTTTCTGTTGGATGATGGCCAAAGAGATTAGCTAAATGCTAAGAGGCCATATCCTTTCTCTTACATTATCTCTGATCTATTTCACACTATTATAATCAAAATAGTCCCTTTGTGTCCAGAGTTTAGTCATAGAACAGGTCAAAAATTCTATGAGTATTTTAAGGAAGGAAAAAAAAAAGCACTATATAACACAAAACACACTAATTCTTCAACAGACACCAGCATTATTTGGCAAGATTTAGAAGACAAAATTTTCTCAAGGCTATAAAATTTCATGGAGCATAAAAAAATATGAAGAGAAATCAGCTTTTTGATTATAACAGCTTTTTATTTTCCAATTCAAACCAGACTCTCTTCTATGAGCTTTTCTCTTTTCCCATGAAGTGGGGTGACGGCAACAAGGTAAAATACGTCATTCAACAGCAAACAGCAAACTTTTGCATCTAGGAATGATTTCTTCAGAGCCTAAAACTGGCCATAGGCTTCCCTGCTTGATGCCCTCATGGCTTTCCCAACCTCTCCAGTTTCATCCTATCTCTCCCTTACCCTGGATTGGTTTTGGGTGAATAAACACGTGACATTCTTTCTCATTCCCAGCTTCACACGCAGGGTTCTCTGGGTTCTTCTTTGCTGCTTTTCCTGACCTATTCTCCTCCAGGTCTCAGCTTGGGTGATGTATCATCTGCTTGCTCTGTATTGCCATAGCACTCAGATTTTTCCTTTTTGTGGCACTCATTTCATGTGTAATTACTTGTCTGCAAAGGACAAGAACTGGCTCTAAATGTCCCCTGCCACATCCTCAGAATTTACTGTAATGTCTAGTGAGCATATAGTGAGCACTCAATAAATATGTGTTTAATGAATATGAGTTTGAACTGGAATAAAAGCTTATGTTGGTGGCATTGGCCAGAAAAAAAGTAAAGGACTAAAGTTTTCTCAAATATATATTGATTTTAGGAAATATGTGGCTTCTTTTGGGGAGCAAAGTTAATGAGGGTGGTTCTGCTTTTAGTCACTCTAGAGACCTATGGCTTAATTTTAATTTGCGATGATTTTTTTTCTCTAAAAACATGATGATGCAAATATAAAATTAATAAGTACATAAATTCTCTTTGAATCTGAGAGAGGTTAATTTTGTACATGTAGTAAGTACATGCCATTATCTAGGCTGTTGTTTTCATTATTTCACTTCTAGGTTCAGCCCCCAAACTTTAAATTCCTCCACAGATTTCTGTCATTAGTCTCAGTCAACAATTTTAATAGACATTGCATATTCCCTCCTTGGCCATATATAGATAATATCTTAATGCCTCTATCCACACTTTTAGATTATTTCATATTTTCTATTAAGTTCTTGAAGAACAGCATAATTCATTTGTATTCCTATCTGTGCCTAACACAGTTTTATGCTATAGAAACTCCTCAGATCCTTGCTAAGCAAATAGATAAATGAATAGAATCATAACCAGTTATATTTTTATTGAAAGAATTATACAAAGATTAAATGTGGAAACTCACAATAGACCGAGGGGGAATAGGCCACCACACTTGTAATACTGGAATCTAAATGGCCTTATCTAATCTCACCTTAGTAAGAAATACTGGCTTTATTAACATTTGAACAAGAGGCCTGGAAATGCTAATATAGGCATCTCACATTTGAATAGTGGGAACTATGATAATGTCATAGTAAAGGACAAGGAGGCTCACAATGGAGCTTTCATCCTCCCCATCCTAGTGAAGCCCAGTCAAGTTTTCTTTCACAGGCCTGCTAGAATTGCTTCACAATTCTTTTGCAGCCATAGGACATAGACTGAAAATCAGCACCTTGGGAAAGAGATGCTATAAGGGAGAGCTGCCTAGTTCCTGGAATATTTTATAATTCACATCACATTAGGCAAAACTTTTATAATGTGTTATATCTATAAATAAGAAACCCCATTACTTCCTCATACGAACTTTAACTGAGGGTACATAGCTTTTTCTTGCTAAAACTTCACACCTAAAAATCAGCATTCATTTAAAGGGCACTTATATTAAAATTACTAACATAAAGAAAAGCTGAGGGGAGAAATAATAGTTTCCTATGTATTATTTTGGGGGTATCTCAATGTTTTCAGTTGTATTGAGATTTGGCTTTAATCACTGAGATGGATGGTAAAAGATATCTGACAGATCGTGATGCCTCAGATTATGATTTACGTGTCCCGTCATAGAGAGCCTCAAAGTTCTAATTTCGTTTTCTAGCAGATCAGATTCCTGTGGCTCCATGACTTTAAATGTCTATATATGCCACCTTCCAGCCTATCATCTCTGGCTTCGTCTTTTTCACTGAGCTCCAGATTCTTATATCCAACTGGTCTGAGATCACGAATCAGATTACTGACAGATACAACATAACATGTCTGAAACAGAAAACTTGATTCCAACTCTCTTCTCAGTCACCTACTATAAGATAAACGTGTGACACGCTGAGAGAAATTTTAAAAGCAAGCCTTTATTGGGAGAGGGCTCCTGGGCGAGGTTCACTGGTCCCAAGAGGAGAAGGGCCATAGAAGTCGCGCTGTGGGGTGGGAGGGCATAGTTTTTATGGGGTTATGTAACGGTAGGGTATAGAATGGGGGAATGTTAATTGAATGTTAGTTGAGCATCCAGATTAGGGTGGTGGTGCCAGGGCTTTAGAGGGGGGCCCTTATCAGTCGGACTCCGGACTTCGATGTCCGGCTGGAAGGTCTGGATTCCGATATCAAGCTGGGAAGCCTCCAGGTAGGCATATGGCTGGTCCTTCCACCTCGCCAACCTAACACTTACCTGTAGAACATATTCATCTACCAGTTGTTCCATTTCAGTTAATAGATTCATTATCAGGCCTCAAACTATCTTTTATTCTTCCATCTCTCAATTCTCACAATCAATCTGTCAGAAAGTTTGTCCAGCTCTACCTCCAAAAATATATTGTAAAGCTTACTTATCACCATCTCCATGACTACAAGTCACTCTCTCCATCTTGTTGAACTCACATCTCTCCTTTCATACATTCTTCCATAGTCCATTATTCACAAAGAGTATGGAGATAGCTTCTGAAAACAAAACTCAGATCATTTTTCTTGTTTGCAATTATCTAATGGCTTCCCATTGCAATTAAAATGAGGGCCAACTCCCTTCCATGGCTTAGAACCCCAACATTGTTTTTTTTTCTCATGTTCTAGCCGTACTGGCCTTTCTGCTGTTTACATGTACCCCTCTAATTCCTATCTCCGGAACTTTCTCCACTGCTTTCCTCTTCCAGTTAAACTATCCTTTCTGCTGAACTGTCATTCTCAAGAAGATCTCCCCAGACCACACCATCTAAAGAAATACCACATCTCTGGTTATTCTACAGCCTATGTCATTATCTTCCTCAAGCGCTTAACACTATTTGAAGTTATACTACTTACTTATTTATTCATTGCCTTGTTCCTCTTGCCAGAACATAAACTCCTTGAAGGCAGGAACTTAACCTGTCTTGTTCATAACTACATCCCTAGTACCTAGAACATTGATTTATCCCTAAAGCCTCCTTTAACAATGAATGAATGATTTAATGAACGAATCTCAGGCTTTACTTAAACTCCTTGTGCCTCTTTTTCCCACAGTAAGTATTGTGAGGTTTAGAAATTTTGTAGGAAATCACCTAGTACCAGAAATATAAAAGACACAGAACAGATATTTAATGACCAAAGGAAGGTGTGCTCTTCCCATAATATCTTTTTCACTCTACCAAATCACCTCCCACATTCCAGGAGTTAGAAGTACTGGGGTTGCATTTCTGTTTATTTTACTACCTATGTGGCTTGAGCCATTCTTTGAACTTCTCTAAATCTATAAAATGATAAATCAATTATTAGAAGGATTAGTGCTTAGCCAATGACTGTAAAAGTAGTTTATAAAGTGTGAAGTGCTGAGCAAAGGCATGTAATTTAAATATTATTATTATGTGGAAATGTCTGTTGATTAATGGAGAGAAAGAGTTGCGGTAGCTCTCATTCTTTCCACTGACATTTCTCCTGAAATAGTTAAGTATATATATATATATATATTGAACCTCAATACCGATCCCTTTTCAGATGGCCTAGTCCATCCAAAACTGACGGATGGGCTTTCCTCTAGTTCAAGTAAATGTAAACTTTGGTAATCCCCTTTAAGGGACTGGAAAAATAACAAAAGTTTGAATAATCTGTGAGTTATAAGCATGAATGAAACTTTTTAATAAGTTAAGACTGAAATTTATGAATATGTTTTGAACTTCCTTTTTCTAACTAAAAAAAGAGTTTTGAAAATTGGCCATTTGCCATGACCATGCCACCCAGCCCAATCACGTCTGATCTCGAAAGCTAAGCAGGGTCGGGCGTGGTTAGTACTCGGATGGGAGATCATCTAGGAAGACTAGGTGCTATGGGAATAAAAAATTAAAAAATAAAAAATAAAGGATTGTAAGCTGACACGGTTCTTGCAGTCTTTGAGGTCAACTAAGGGTTGACTCACCTTAAAAAATTTTTTTTAAAAAGGAAATTTGTTATTTGCTTTTCAGCCCTTATCAGGTGGCCTGCTCATTTATGAGTAGCCTTTTCCAGCGGCCGTCTGTGGCAGCTTTGGGGAAAATGGTCCCAGAGGTGATTCGGGATTCATTGGCTCATCCTTGACTATAACCAGGGAGACTTACTAGGGGCAGGACCCTACAAGACTAGGTCCACAGCAGGGCCTGCACGGGTCTCACTGTCATCGTCCCAGCTCCTGAGTACCTGCCTCCCTCTCGATGGCAGATGTGTTTTCTTACATTTCCACCATCAGTGCTTCCTCTGTTATTACAGGTAACTCTGCTTTGTAAAGTTAACTGTCTTAGTTCAGGTTGTTGTAACAAAATACTACAGATGGGGTGGCTTACAAACAACAGAAATTTACTGCTCACAGTTCTGGAAACTGGAAGTCCAAGATCGGAGTGCCAGGGTGGTCAAGTTCTGGTGAGAGTTTGCAGACTACAGATTTCTCACTGTGTCTTTCTTTACATGGTGAGAGCACAGGGGATCTCTCTGGGATCTTTTTCATAAGGACACTAATTTCATTCACGAGGCCTTTCCCCTCATGACCTAATCAAGCCCCAAAGACTCCACCTTCTAATATCATTACTTTGGCCATTAGATTTTCAGCATTTGAATTTTGGGGGAACACAAACATTCAGACCATAGCATTCTGTAGGTAGTAGGGATCTCCAGAGAAACAGAACTAATAGGATAGATACAGATATAGATATTGATATAGATTTGATATAGATAAAGATATAATATAGATATAATAAAGATATATAGATATACGAGAGAAACTGTTATAGAAATTGGCTCGTGCGATTATAGATAATGAGATATGCCATGATACACTGATATGCTGTCTGCAATCTGGAGAACAAGGTGGTATAATTCAGTTCAAATCTGAAAGTCTGAGAACCAGTAGAGCCTATGGTGTAACTCCCTATCTGAGACTGCAGGCCTGAGAATGGGAGAGGTGGGGAGGTTGAGGGGTTATGTTGGTGTAAAGCCTGGAGTCCTCAGGCTCGAGAACAAAAAGCTCTCTCTCATGTCTAGGGCAGGAGAAGCTGAATGTCCCAGCTCAAGGAGAGAAAGAGAGAAAGAGAATTCACCCTTCCTCCACCTATTTGTTCTATTTGGGCCCTCTGTGGATTGGATGATGCTGCCCACATTGGTGAAGACATCTTCTTACTCAGTCTACTGATTCAAATCCTAATATTCTCCTGGAAACAACCACAGGAGACATACCAAGAAGTAATGTTTTATCAGCTCTCTGGGCCTCCTTCAACCCAATTAAGTTGACACAAAAAAACAACCATCACAAATAATCAGCAGCCTAGATATGCTAGAACATTTTTGTGTGTTTCAGCATTTTTCAATAGAATAAAATTTTGTGCATTTCTAGCATAGAAATCCAAATAGTAAATCAGCTTTCTGTGATAATGTATTTAAGGATTAACGTTCCATGAAGATAGAATTAATGTGCCTGGTGCTTAGTATGGTTCCTGACACTTGTACCAGGTACTCGATAAAGGGTAGTTAAAGGAAGGTCTGAGTATTTTAATGAGATTCTTCTCTGATCCCCTGGTGGCTGATTATAGAAATAGGTACCATGGGAACAGAAACTACTTGGAAAGGTACAGGGAATCACTTAAATCATTCTACTACCATTTAATTTATTTTGATTACTAAGAATAACTTCTTTCCTGATAATTGTACTCTTTGTCTTCCAGTTAAAATAAAACCTTTTAGAGAAAGTTTCAAAAGAAATGTGTTTCAAATTATGTATGAACCTGATACTAGAAATTGCTGAGCAGTTTCAGATTACACTGTCAACATCGTGTGCAGATCTAGTACTTTCTACTGTCAGCCTCCTTTCTAGCTGCAGTTTTACTGGATGAGAAGAACTTCATTTTTAAAGGATTGTGTAAGGTAATGGGTATTGCTGTGGAGAGCGAAAAATGGCTTTACAGAAGGAGAGGGAAATTTTTTTTAGAGATCACAAATTTCATTTAGGATATCTTAATTATTTTGTTCCAAAGCAAGCTACAAACCTAGTTAATAGTCCTCGGAAAGAATATCCTATAATCTGTTTCGGTTCATGTCTGTCATGAAGTTACTGCATTGATAATCACAGCTGAAACTATAGTTCTACCTGAAACTATATTTTGAGGGTACATTTTATATATGAAACATACACTGAAATTTGTAAAAGTTGCAAAAATTTGTAAAACATATTTATAAAAATATGTTGCCATTTCAACCTCACATGTACTTAAATATTTCTTTTTGATAAGTGTCAGGTAATGCACACTGGTTTATGTGCTGCTTTCTTTAAAAGACTCAAGGTTCTCTAAAAGCGACTGTTATATTAACACGACAATAATGTTCCTTCATTAGAAACATGCATATTTAAACATGTTATCTTAAAATATTTCAACTATGTTTGCATTTGTATATAATTCTCTTTTCTAGTGATCAAAATCCAGTGTCAAGATTAGGCCGTTCTTTACTCAGTTCAAAAGTAAATAGTTTTATCAGAAAGTTGGGGTCAATACCCTATGCTCTGTGCTGTTAATGAGCCCTCCTTTCAGCAAAACTGTCCTGAACTTCTCCTTTTTTTTTTTTTTTGTAGTTTTGTTATGGCATTCGCTGGCTAACTTAAACTAATTTAAATTTTTAGAGGGTAAAGACTCCATATGAAATATGAAAATCTTAAGGTAGATATTTTATGGGAAAATATAAAGTGTTCTAAAAATTTTGTTATGGCTAAAAACCTAGGGTTTCTTTTGGATTTTACTGTTCTTCCTGGGAAAATAAGCTTTTATTGCCAAAGGCATTTGTAATTCAGGATGAATTAAAAGAGGGGAATTTCTAGCATCGTGTCAGAACTATAAGGAGCTATTTTAGAGTAAATCCTATCATATGGATAGTCCATCCATTCTAACCTAGTCCTGTAGTAACCTCTGAGCCTGTAATTTCAATTGCTATGTGGAAAATTACATTACAATGTGAACCTTGTCATTGAATAAACACAGAAGGTAGACACACCTAGGTCATGCTTTACAATAAATGGCAGAGCATTATTGCTTCCTCTGGTATTTCCTTTGTAATGCTGATTATGATGAACTCCTGGCATCATGACAATAAATGCCATTCCAAAGAAATTCCATTTTCACTTATGTAATAGGATGTTAGAATGGGGCTCTTCCGGCCTCTGCTTTAACTGGAGCACAAGTGTGGAATATATCAGGTACCCATATGTGTATGAGACAAATCCACACATGTGGGTTTTCAAAGAAAATAATTAAGAACCAATTTCAAGACTCTTGGGCCCTTCATGTAATGAAGAATATAAATTATTGAACAAAGAGCAAGTAGAAATATAAATTGAGAACCCTTCGAATATTGATTCTTCCTGGGGAAAATGATTGAAGAAACACCTGCTCTGTTAGCCTTCTAATCCGTGCATGGTAGCTGCTTTCAGCATAAAACAGGGCTGCAAACTATAAGCAGAAGTGGCTCACTTCTTTTAGACTTTATACTTTAGTCACAAAAGAGTTTGGAGTACCCTCTATTTCTGGGTCAGAGTATCAAGGAGATGCTCAAACTTTGAAACTTTTACTCACATTTTTCTCTCTAGAACAATTTTCTGCGCTTTCTCGAGTCGTTTTTGTTAAACTACTTTTAATTAGGATGTAAAGTCTGATATTAATATGATGTTCTTCCTAGATATAACTCACATAACTAAAAGAGTAACAGAGGGTAAGGGTTTCCAGTTTGTGTGTGGGATGGATATTTTGGCTTTTTAAATTCATGCTACCAAGAGATTAATTTGCACACATTGAAAGCATCCTGCTGTGCTTTGCTTACACTCTTCCAGGAATTCTACATCCAGAAAGCCCATTTTTAAGAAATGGAAAATATATGTGAACAGAAGATGGAAAATATTTCACCTTCTTGGAAGTTTCCTACTTTAAGAGACATTAAATATATGAATCATCATTTATTAGCACATAATATGTCTCAGGAACTGTGCTAAGAGATTTTTAAAGCATTTTATCTGGAATCTAAAATACTGACCTTTAAGGTTGTTCCATACATTTTACAAAAGAAGAAATGGAGGTTTAAGGAGATTAAATAATGTCTTAAGTCGCATAACCAGTTTGCATCTGAGCCTGGAACTGATACTGTGTTTTTGACTGGATTTCTAGCTCTTAACAACTATGCTATACAGAGCTAAGCTTTTGAATAAATTATTAATAAGGTGTCAAGACAGGCCATGAAGCTGGATACATAGTAGGATAATGAGAGATTAAATCAACTGCCTTGAAATGAACTGCATTTGTTTCTAAATCTGTTATACTTGGCAGGTCTATTCAGAAATGGAACAGCTGGCCCATTTACTCCTGTGGTGATCTTCCTCACTCCCTGCTTTAATGGTATAACAGAAAGCAGGGAAAGGGATGATTACTGCTGATATCGAACCCTTCCTTCCAATAGTCAAATTCAGACTTCTAACTAAATATGAGCATAGCCTGTGGCTGCTCTGGAAGAAAACCAAAGAGAAGCAAACGAGTATTCCCAGCGAGCAGAGGTAACACAAGCCTGGCTACAGTGCACAGGTCTGAATAAAGAAGCTCCAACCCCAGCAGACTATCCCCCACCTCCACTAAGCAAATCCAGGTATCTCCTTTCTTAGTTAGGGAAAGGCTGCAACCTGCTCTGGGTTTTTCTCAAGCTTCAACCCGCTGGAGCAGCTTTAGTGGTCTTTAGATTCTGTGGTTCTTTTCTCTGTGCTCTGTCCCTGACTAGGAGAATTAATATATATCCACTTAGCAATTATTGCAGGCATTTAGAATTTATTAACAAGTTGAATTTATCTAAAAGAAATGGAGGAAACTCATAAAAATGGTAGATATATATCTTTTTCTTATTTTTCACAATTCACTAGAAGACTGGACTCCAGAGAATGAATGTTATATTGTTTATGTTTTTCTCCTGAAATATATATCTCATTGCATATAACTAAACAATTCAGAAACATATACAGAAAAATCACTCAAAATCATACTACCTAGAGGCAAACACTGTTTTCATTTTGATATATTTTCTTCCAGTTTTTATCATTTACATTTTACTTGATTGAAATCATAATGCATAAATAGGAGATGCATGTGATAGATTTGTCCTTTAAATGCCACTGAAGCTCTTGTGATAACCTGAAAGCTGATGAATTTTTTTGAGAAGCTCGAGGATTAAATTCTGGTACTTTCTAAAATCTGGATTATTGTTAGAAAGAATCTGGATTATTGTTAGAAAGATATAAAGGCAAAATGTGGAAAAAGTTTCTTTATGTGTAAAATATTGAGGACTCTCAAACTGCTTCATAATATAAATCTTTTAAAAAATTAATTAAGGGCTCACTTAGCCTTAAAAATTTCAATCTATTTATACCCCCTCTTCCATAAATGTAGAATAAGTTTTGTAGCAGAGATTTAATAATTTATCATTAAGTCTACATTATGGTTTGTTAAATAATAATGGTTACTTCTATTTTTTAAAAATTTAAAGATATCCTACAGATAAACAATACTACAAGGCCATGAATGTCTGTGGTGATGACAGGAAAGGAGATAGGAATTTTTAAGTCTTTTGCTCTGGTTTTATGATTCTACCAAATTCTGCAAATTAAGATGTGAATAATGCTTGTTGCAGTTTTGGTGGGTTTCCCACTAATTGTTAGTGACATGAAGAGTGAGAGAGATACTGAATAAAGGTCCTAGAAAAAGTGAAAAGTGAACCACTTTTCCTTTCCAATCAGGGGTCACAAGAAGCAATGCTCTCTTAACATAGCGAAGAAAGTCACAAAAATAAATCTAGGAACAAAGAATGATCTAATAATTGTTTTCCAAGTATCAGATATTTCATAGAGAACAGTAACCAGATGTTCCCACCCCCATAAAACAGAGTCGATGGGCTTTATCTGAAAGCTGAAAGGTTTCTTACATGTAACAAGGACTTAATGGTAACGCACTGTGTGCCAGGTGCTGTACTTGGCAGAATGGAAGCAAGACAGACAGGTTCTCTGCTCTCATGGGGACCCATGGGGTAAGAGGTTAAGTAAATAGTTTTCAATATTACCATTGTCATGAATGCCAGAAAGAGAAATACACTCAACAGAGATTCTTCTCAAAATTTAGGGTTGTCTGATTTAGCAAATAAACATACAGGATGCCCTACCTTACCCAGAAGGCCTCTCCATTGGTTTGGGCTGGAGAGGAAGGAGGAAGGGCATTCCAAGCAGAGAAAAATTCAAAGTCATCCAGTTGCATAAGCAGCTTAATGCATATAGGAATCTAAGTTTAGATAAGCTAGGCCAACTGGAAAAAAGTTGGGTAAATTCACCTAGTGATATATTTTAAAAACTATAGATCAAGAATCATCAAATAGAAACAGTCTCATTCACCCGAGTCCTCTTTTCCAGGCGGCAATAGCAAGGGTTTTGTTGTCGGCAGACAGTTATCTTTCTTTAGTACCAACTCAAACATACACGTATTCTCTTTAATAATCTTATTTTCCTTAATCAAAAATATGCCACTTACTAGTTTATTTTGACATTTTACATTTTAAATATTTTAATTGTATCACTTATATTAATAACTCTCATAAAGGAATTATTTTCTTTTAGAGTTAGTCTACTCTATTTGCCTTAACATCGTCCATCCCTACCTTTTGTAGACCTTTACAAGAGCCCTTATGAGGCTTTCTCTTTCCGGAATGACTTGCCCTCTTCACAGTCCCTTTAGGTTCTTTATGGAGGTAGTTCTTTCTTTTGTCACATACGGGGCTGTAAAGGATAGGTTCTTGGATTGGTTTCAATTCCAGATTCCTCACTTCTGGGCTGGGTAAGCTTGGGTGTCTTACCTAATATCTCCAAGACTCAGTTTTCACATCTTTAAAATGGACCGATGATACTGGAGACTTACCTTATAAGAATGTTGTGTGACTTTAATAATTTCACACAACATGCAAGGTATTAGCATGATTCCTAACATATATTAAATATATAATGATTATTAGCTTTTAAAATTTCCCTTAATATTTCCTTAGCTTTCTTAGTATAGATGTGTTATGATTTTGTACCAGCAAGGATAATGTTTGTCATTGATTTTCCAAATGGGAAAATTTAGTTAATGAACTCAATGGATTTTTGCTGGCTGGCTAGTACTCAGAGCTTATGTACTTATGGATGGTATAAGATATCATAGATTCGTTATTCTGCAGTAATAAACTTCCTTAAACAGAATCTCACACTTGTCCAATTTAAACCTATTTGTCTCTTTTCTGCCAACTCAAAAACTAAACAGACCAACTTCTCATCTCCTCCCCATTCAAAAAGAAAATTCATGGGCGCTTAACATAATCTGCAAATTGGAAATGTCACTGCATACTTCATTCAAATCATTATTACAATATTAAAACCACACAGTTCCAGCATCGGTCGTACTGTTTAAGTATACTTCATTTAAATAGATTTGTCCTTGGTTTCCTACCTCCGAATCAGTTCGCTGTTTCTGGAAAGGCTGCTCTAAATCCATGATTCACAGTGCCTGTTTTTCAGCAAGTTACAAAATGTGGCTAACAGCTTCCTGATCCAATTAAAAGAAAACAAAGCAATGCAAAACAAACAAAATAAAACTATTTTTATTCTGAACTGGTATCAAAGGCCTTTGAAAATCTTGTCTTCAATTTTACATTCCTCCACATGCATATCCCTTTCCTCAAACAGTAGATAATAAGTCAGTAATAATTATTACTTTTGAAAATTTACTGTATTTCTTTGAATGTTCAGAATACTCAAGAATTCTACTACTTGCAAACAAGAAACTGTGACTCCCAAATCTGTAATAACAAGGTATACTCATGGAATTCTTTTTACAAATTAGGTCACATTGCCAGTTCTTAAGCAAATTTTTAAAAAGTAGCTAATAGCTTCTTAATTTTAGCCTTGAGTTTCTTTAAATTACTGAAATGATGGGCAAAAGACCTAAGTAAACAATTCACAAAAGAAAAAAATTAAAACATTTGATTAACATTTAAAAACGTAATTAATGTTCAAGGAATGTTGTTAATAAACATTGAAAAAATATATTATCCAATTCAGGCAAGAATGCAATGATTGGACTTGCTTTTATATAGGTGTAAGAATATGTTTGAATAACCTTTTGGAAAACAATATTTAGAATAAGTCTATAAGAGATACAGAAATTTATAATATGTAATAAATAAAGACACAAATTATAGTTTACAGATAACTCTAAACTTTTATCATTGGACTTACAAAATGTAAAACTTCCTGAATCATTTGAGAACTTTGTAGGTACATGCCAGTTCTGGTAAATTCTCCATTAATTCAAAATGTGTACGGTTAGAATCAATAACGAGATACATAGTTAGAAACCATGTATTCACCAAATAATAGTGAGATGTAGCTAAAATATGGCAGTTCAATGAAAGAACTTGTACTTGGGACAGAATATTAAAATGAAAAACAAATCAAATTAATACGTGAAGAATTCATGACATGTGCCTCTAAGCAGACAAAAATTAATACTGAGCTCCTATAAAATACTTTGCTCGTATAACAAAAATTTGATTTTGAGAGCCCAGTATGATTATAAAGTTACAAAAGAGTGTACTCACATAATGAACAGTGAAGATAAACTCAGAAGTCTGGGTGAGTGTCTGGGGAAACTCTCCTAGTGCATCTTTAGAAGCTCGCAAATATATCTAGCTTGAAGCCCAGATTGGTTCTAGGGACTTACTGTCTTGTCATTTTGCCAAAGAAGCCATTTTTGCTTCAGTTTCATATTTGGCTTTCCTTGTAAGTTTTATAGGATTTTTAGTTTTCTGAGGGTTAGAGAGTTGTTTTTTTGAATTCCGACTCTCTTTTTTTCATTGAATGAATGGCCACAAATATCTAAGAGTTACCTCCTCTAAAATTGAATAACTATTTGATCGATATCCTTGGTTTTGCATCTCTCACTGAAAAAAAATTGCTTGATATATTTTCTCTAGAAATATATTATCTGCCTTAAAAAAAAAAAGTTTGGTGAAGTCTTAATAAGAAAGAGAGTTTGGACTGGATTAAAAATGTCCAGATCATGTGGTACTAGATGTTTGAAAAAATCCATAAGAATAAAGGGTGGAAAAGATCAATTAATCAAATAATTGATTTTAACAGTATGTTGTTTACCTAATTGACATCATATAAAACAAGTAAGCATTTACATATGTAAACTGTTAGCTTGAGTCTTTGTTTTGAGACTATACAAACAGAGACATCTGACTTAAAAAATTTTTTTTAAACACCCACCAGGATGAACATCTGTTTTCCATTGACTACTCTTGTGCTTTTGGTTTAGAGCTTGTAACACTGACTTTTTATTTTAAAGGTGTGACATCACAATCACTTGACAATTTTAATTATTACAATAAAAACTCTGTAAAAGAAGAAAATTCATCACTCAAAAAGGATCCCACCTAGCAGGTTAATTAAATATACAAATGGTGACATTCATGTGGTATAAATTATTAGGTGGCTATTTTTTCTGAGATAGTTATTTTCTCCTCAAGCTTTTATAGTAACTTTCATTTTATTTACCAGCTTCCCCAAATTGTATTTAAATAGTTAACTGCAAGAGGAAAAATATTTAAGGTAGTAATTTTAAAGAGCCTTTAGGAGAAAATAACATCTAAGATAGTTCAATAGGAATTTCATTATATCTTTATTAGCCTTTATTATATGATAGGACCTTCCTTTGTAGCCTTTCAGCTTAAACTTTTGCTGAGACTTTATGTCTCACACAGTGTTTCCAACTGGACCTACACATTGAAGTCTCCCTGATGATGGCCAGGCCCCACCCCAGGCCATTTCAATCACAATCTCTGGAGGTTGGAATCACACCTCAGTCTTATATTTGCCTCTTCTGAGACTCAAACTGAGGGAAGTCTCAGATCAAACTAGTTACTGGGAAGAACAGAGTTTTCAAAAATCATCTCAAACAATTGCTTCTTTTCTCTCTGTACACAAGAAAACAAAGAAGTTTGAGACAGTTTAGAAGTTATAAGATCTACTGAGTGAGAGCACTGGAGCTTTTCCCTGTTTTTTTTTTTTTTTTTTCTTTTTCCTGAGTCAAAAGGAAATGATCCCTTTTCCTTTTTTTTTTTTTTTTTAAATCTGATAAGAGCAGAGAAACAGCCCTTTCTTACTCTAAAGCAGAGCAATGATAGTAGTAAATACTAGCTCCTTGTGGCTGAACTCTCCCCTCCCCTTTCGTCTTTTAGGATTTCTCATCAATGGCTTGAGATAGGATACTTGTGTCTCATTATTTTTTGTAAATTTAGCATCTGCTACATTCAGTTAGGTATATAGTAGGTGTCCAAGAAGCAAATGCTGATAACTGTCTGTATCAAGTTCTCACCTGAAAGAAGGTATTAAGGGTATGCCAGAGGGCTCTCACTCTTCATGGCCTTATTGACAGTGTTATCTTGCCCTCACAGAACACAGGATGCTCAGCATACTAATAATACATATGTTTCATAACAATTATTTTAGTTTAAAAAGCTGATTTTGCAAATGTGTGTATATCCACACATATACATACTCCTCACTTGATATTCATAATAATCTGAGGTAAATTTGCCAGAGATTGGTTTTTCTATTTTACGAGTGGGGAAATTAAGGTTCAGAAAGGTGAAGTAACTGGCCCAGTGCCTGTAACACCCAGCTAGTGGTAAACGTGGGTCAACAGTCCAGGTCTTGAGATTCATATTCCTTTTTTTTTGCCCTACGACACCCTATAACCCCTTGCAGGGTCAAGGCGTTGGATCGAATCTGCAGCCAACTCATGGGATGGCAGAATTAGAACTCAAATACTTCAACAGATGGACATACTGGCCAAGAAAATCCAAAAGATGGAATTTACTAGGGAATAATATAAGGTCTTAAGTTTAGATTATAAAAGTAAATTCTGAAGTACAGATTTGGGAGGGGAAGAGGGGACCTAGCTTGTTCACGTGAAAAAAAATCTGTGAGTGTGAGATAAGCATATGATAGACTGAAATATATAATGCGAACGTAGGTTGCTTTGACAGCACTGACAGTGTATAGTATGTTCTAGGAAATGAGAAGGGTCCTACGTTCCTCTCCGTGCTGGAGCTAAACCATTTGGAATTTTGTATATTGTTTTAGCCACTACATTTTGAATGGGACAGTGACAAACTAGAAGAGAGTGACCGCTGTCATCCACACATCAGGTGGCATCTTCAAAACCCAGATCATACTGGACCACCTCCTCTCATTTTAGGACTGATGGAAGGTTTAATAACCTTATGAAACCTCTGTGAATTCACGGGGGTTTAAATTGTCCAGGTAACTTCTGGCTTTAAGTCCTGCTTCTTTAAATTTAAATTACAGTAATCTGCCTGGGTTATCTGTACCTATCGTACTCTTCATAGATCCAGCAAACTAGGCTCCTTGTTCTGATTTATACAGAATTTTACTCACACAAGACTTCCCAGGGCTAAAGACTTTACTAATAAATTGGGGAGACAAGGAAAGTTTATGGAGCAGGAACAATAAAAATTTTTAATTGAAAAGCAGACATCTCCCTTCTTAATTTTTGTTGTTGTTGGTGGTGGTGTTTTTATTGGCCATCCTGCTTCTGGGCATTTCTTACTGTCTGCTGATGATGCTCTACACTCTGATCTTACATGCCGCCACTCCGTTTTGTTCTTCATTACTTCCTCTCAGATTTCCTGCAGGAATTCCATATGTTTCTCAGATCACTCCCAACAGCAATTCACCTTCCCCATTCCTTACTCTCACACTCAGTTCTAGCCGACTTGTGCATTTACCAAAACTATTAAGATGCTCAGTTAAACAAAAGGGCCACTTCAAGATTTCTTCCCTAACAGAAGTCATTCTTCCTAAAATAGAATTGTGCATTTAAGCAGCATTTTATTCTTCTGTTAAACCAGGAAAATGAAGGGTTTGAAAGTGGCTTCTTCCTAGCACTTATGTGAACTGATTTAAAAAAATAGCTCATTTAAAATTGCTGCGTGAGGGATCATTCCACTTTCCCCATCATAATCATATATGAATAGAAACTATTCTTTTTGACTGTAGAAAATGCTTATTTATGTAAACTCAGTTGTTTTGTAATTATAAGTGAATACTGGTAGTTATAACATTACAGCCTTTGCACTGGGCAAGAAGAGTGAAATATTGTATGTATGGCATGGATCTCGGGCCGGTGTGGGAAACAGGATTAACGAAAGGCTCAGACTAAACCAACGCGGTAGGTGAGCATTAGTTTGTACACAATTTGCTGGGAGAAGCAAAAGAGAAAGAGAAACTGAGTTCATTAAAAGTAAAGGAAATGGTAACTGATAGCTTGGGATGCAGGCTTCAGAGTGAGAATAGGTAAGAAATTTGAGTTTTAAAAACCAAAGAGAATGGGGGGGGGGGGGAGCTCATGGGAAAAAGTAGTTTCAGCCTGAACTTCGGTTGTTTTGGGGAACCACGATTTACTTCATTCTCATGAGTTGAGAATTAGTCTAATTGGCCAAGGACTGGAGTAGCTGGGTTTGAGAAATCAGACTTGTATTTATCCAGATAATGCTGGCTTCTACTCAAGCTGAGTGATGGTCATTTAAAGGCACATGTATGGGGTTTGTGCTCTAAGAGGCCCCAAGATGTGAGGTGGCTTTTGCCTTCCAGGCTCTGGGGATGACTCAGGGAATAAAGTTAGCTGGGAGTAACAATGTCCTAGCATAATAATAGTATAACAATGAGAGTCCCTTTTTTTATTAGGGTGGGCTGACCGATAACACTACCTGAAAAATCAGTGAGCTTTTCCAGTAAAATCCTTGGAATTTTCTTAATAAACTAGGAGATAATAAGGAATGAGAAAATTTCTACAAATGCCGATAACAAAAATAAGTACAAAACTTACTCTTTTGATTTCACAATTTATTTAGAAATTTTACTTCTTCTAGATGATTTTTAGAAGTCATATAATCATGTTTATATTTTAAATTAGAATAAAAATTCTAGCCATTTCTTAATTCATTTATAAAAACAAGCCCACTCTCTCATTCTTAAATGTCCTATAGGTAGACCCCGGGCAGTTTCCCGTTAAAGATGTACCTATGGATGTGTCATTAACATTCACATTAACCTCAAACTTGTCAGTACCAAGAGCTATTCTGCACATCGTATCACTCAAGGCAGGGACTGCATTTATTTCTCCTGATATCCATAGGACATAGTATAATACTGGGTACATAGTAATACTGAAAATTTTTGTCAAGATGAAAGAATAAAACATGTTCATGTCTTAATGACACTGCAGGTTATATAATAATACAGTATAAAACTAATTTTCAAGTAATCTTATAATCATTATGTACTAATGAGAAAAAATCATGATCAGAAAATATATTTCAGTTTCTGATTTATTAAATTAAAACACATATACACAGATATATACATGGGTAATTAACGATATTTGGAATAGCATATTGTATGATATTTGCCTTGTTATAGAAATATATCAAGGAGTTTGTTTCTAGTATTTAGGCAGTAAAAATAGATTATATGTATGTATGTATGTATGTATGTATATATATGTATATATATAGCAATTATTGTTGCTATACAGTAGGCCCTCTTATCTATGGGGATATGTTTCAAGACTCCCCAGTGGATGCTTAAAACCACAGATACTACCTAACCCGTTACATACTGTTTTTTCCTCCACATACATACATACCTCTGATAAAGTTTAATTTCTAATAATAAAATAGAACAATTATAATAACATACTTTAATAAAAGTTATCCACATAATAATACATAGAATAATAATGTGGTAGCTTTCAAAATATCTTATTGAACTGGTACTCACCCTTCTTCATGTAACGATGTGAGATGATTAAATGCCAAAACTATTCCTGAATCTGTGTAATCATCCCTTACTTGCAGTGAATGGGTTGGTGTCACTTGTTTCAGGGCATCCCTTGCTGAAGTTTTAGTATAGGCCCAATGCTTTTTGGTGCAACACATTGTCATCAATCGAAAAATGTCTTCTGTTTATGTACTCTACACATAGATTTAATGTTTTTTTCATCTTAACTAAACATTTAGTATGCACTTTGACCATAACTTTTGTGGTTTGAAGTTCCACAGCAAAACTAGCATGAGTTTTTTTCTTTTTCACAATTTCACAAATAGAAGATTTGTTCTTACTGTAGATCTCAGCGACCTCAGTACACGGTTTTTTTCTTTCCTTATTGAGAACTTTCACCTTTTCCCTTAAAGGAAGCACTTTACAGCTTCTCCTTGGCATATCCGAACTGCCAGCATCACTACTCTTGTGCTTTGGGGTCTTTATTAAGTAAAACATGGGTGACTTGTACACAAGCACCATGGTACTGCGGCGGTTGATATGCTAACCAAGATGGCTACTAAGTGGCTAACTGGTGGGAGAGTGGACAGTGTGGACACACTAGACAAAGAGATGAGTCACGTCCTGGGCTGGACGAAGTGGGACTCGTGAGATTTCATCATGCTACTCAGAATGACTTACAATTTAAAATTTATGAATCGTTTATTTGTGGAATTTTTGGTTGACAATGGGTAACTGAAACCACAGAAAGTGAAACTAAGAATAACGGGTAACTACCGTGCAGATACATGTTACAAATATATACCAAATTCATTTATTTATTCAATAAAATTTTAGTAAGTAAAAAAAATTGGAATAATCTCTTCCTTTATGGACCTTGCCTTCCTTCTAAAGAGAGTGGATTTTTTTTCCAAACGCATTAACATGCTCAATCAGAACTAAAAGTTTGTGAAATTTTATAAACGAAATAACAGTCTGCAGATTTAGAATTCATTAAGACCGCCTGAGAGTTTGGAGGGAGCCAGTGATGTCTGTAAGACAGGGTACTTTTCCTAAGCTCGGCTGGGTGTGGAAAGATGCCCTTTAAATAATGACTCAGGCTCCTGGGACAGGGTGCAATAGATACTTTATATAATGGTTAATCAAATTGATGCTTTAGTTCACCTCATCAACCCCATTATGGTTGTGGAAGTGTGTATCCCTTGTAACAGCAGCAGAGGCAGAGTAGGAGAACTTTCTGATATCGTATTTTCTACATGAAACTCGATGCTCCATTTAGTAGCAAATCTTGCTTACTTAGTTCAGTTAAACTCAATTACAGCTCCTGGACAATGGAGACACAAGACTACAAAAAGAAGAAGAAGGAGAAAGAGGTTTACATAGCATGTGCTGCGAATCAGGTGTCATCCTGATCACTTTTCAGTTTATTAACTCATTTATTCCTCCTAATGATATTATCACCTCTATTTTACAAACAAGGAAAATGAGGCACAGACAGGGTAAGTGATTTTCTCTGTGTCACGTGGCGAGTAAATGGCAGAGCTGGGAACTGAGTCCCAGCGGACAGCTTCAGAGGCTGTGCCCTTAAGTACCAGGCTATACTTCCTCCTAAAAGCAGTTGAGGAAGTGCCAGCTCACAAAGGTTTAAACTCTACTTCAGTAGAAGTGGCACAGAATCTTAGTATAATGAAATACAGTATATAATTAAGTGATATGGAAATATTAGATGTAAAAGGTCCGAGGAGGCAGGTGGATCAAGCAGGGCTGGTGGAGGCTTTCTGGAAGTGGTCCCTGCTCTGGGTCCTGCAGAAGGGAGGAAGATCAAAGCTGTGTTTGGCTGTCTGACTTGGTAACGTGTTCAAGGATATAGTAAGGGCAGTCACTTCCCCTACGCAGAGTACAAAGTCCTTGTGCTTATTTTGTTAAAACCTATGACATTTTATTTGATATGCAAAAGAACCTCCAGAGGTTTTATTATCTCTGTATTTTCCAGATGAGGAAAAAAAAATGGCCACCCAGTATGGCTGATAAATTCCAAGACTGCAGCCAGAGTCTGGGTCAGGGACAGTGATGCAAGTTGGCAGGCTGTTACCTAGGCCCAGACTCTTCTGAGAATGAGCAAGTTTCTTGCCCAGAAAGGTTTGTTTCTGCCTGTTTTTCATATATAAAGTAAATAAATAAAAAGAATGAGCTTTACATAGTCATGGGATTAATTCCTTTATTTATAGAAACTGATGAATTATGTTCGATATCAAGTGTCAAGTTTGGTAAAAAACCAGTTTCTCAGGTGAGAGCATGTACAGACTGCTTCAGAATTCTATACCTCTAAAAACCTGACACAGTAATGGTTTACCAGGGAATGGCAGTTTTATTAGTATAAAAGTACATACTCCAGGGCCAAATTGCTTGGGCTGGAATCCTGGCCTTGTCACCCACAACCTGGGTGATGTTGGACACAGTATTTACCCTCTCTGTGCCTCGATATTCTCATTTGTAAAATGTAAATAATTACAGGTGTGTGTGTGTGTGTGTGTGTGTGTGTATGTGTGTGTGTACATGTGTTGATGGTTCTATAAGCTTAAAAATTTGAGCATATAGTAATGTTACTGATGTGTTAGGTGTTATATCCACTGCCATTTCTCTCTCATCCCTATAACTAAAATGGCAGCTCCAGAAGGCAGAAATTTTTGTCTATTTTGTTCACAGTTGTAAGCCAGGCACACTGAGCAATGTCTACATATAGCAGTTGCTTAATAAATATCTGTTGATAGGAAAGATCACTTTTTAACAGTTCTGCAGCAAATTAATTAGGTAATCAAACAGTCTACTATCTTCTATAAAATGTGTGAGAGAGTGAAATAAATAAAAATTTAATTCTCAGATATTTTTAGTTTATAACAAAATGTATATTATAATTAATAAGATAATAAAGAGAGGATACTTTTCTAAGATAGGAGTCTGGATTTTGTTATGGGAAATGCTGTCATCTGAAAAATTTACATATGAGAGAATAGCAAAAATAAAGAAAAAAGTAAAAAAAATGAAATAGCAGACAAATGGATGAAGAAGGAATGCAGTTGCCTCCTGGAATATTTATCTCCATCTTAATCCTACTGAATTAAGGATTGAACTGCTCAGTTTATTGAATCTTAAGTAACAATGAATCAACATATTTGTGTACATACTGCAGCATTTTTGTATCGCACATTTCATTATTTTCTTGTAAGTGTAAATTTCATTGAAATAAATTGTACTTATTAGTGGGGAGACTGTCGATTAACTTTACCCCTAGGGAATTCTGAAAGAAACTATAGTTTCCAAAATAAGTCAACAATTTAGTGTATCTATAGTCCTTTCACAAAAATGCAATGCGAGAGGAAGGCTTAAGGCAGTGAGGAGCAATGCTAAACAAAAATTCCAGCTCTTTGCAGTTAATTCACTAACATTATGGTACAAAATGGCCCTTTGTCATTTCAATGGCAAGTGATTTTTTTTCTTCCCACCTTCTGGAAATGTGTTCTGTTCAGAAAGGGGCTCAGAGAGTCATTGGAGATATAGTAGAAGAGGCAATACTATGAACCCAGAAAAAAATAAATCTGTAAAAGTGGACTTCTCATGGTTAACTGGGCCTAAACTCATAACCAGAGTCTAGCAGTCATTGCTGACTGAAGCTTCTCATGAACTCTGCATATTGAGAAAAGCCACAGACTGAGCTTTCAACTCCTGTATTATACTCCTGACACCTGAGTCAATGATTACAAGAAACTTCCTGGTTTCGCCTTTTCACCAACAGATTGAGACCTGCCCCATCCAATCAGAACTGCACAATTATATTCTCATTTGCATCTATATGGGTCAATCAAAATTGTATAATTTGGAAACCTCATTTGAAAAAATGGACCTAAGTGGGAAACTGGTTGGAAACTTTATAAAAGATGGCCTCCACCCAGAAATAAACCCAAGCCTATGTGGTCAATTAATCTATGATGAAGAGGCAAAAATATACAATGGGATAAAGATGATCTATCAATAAATGGTGTTGAAAAAAAACTGAGCAGACACATGCAAAAAAAATTAAAACTAGACCACTTTCTTATACCACATACAAGAATAAACTCAAAATAGATTAAAAAATTAAGTGTAATAGCCAAAACCACAAAACTCCTAGAAGAAAGCATAGGCAGTAAACTCTTTGACATTGCTCTTAGTAATATTTTTTTTTTTGATATCTCTTCAGGCAAGGGAAACAAAAGTAAAAGCAAACGAATGGGACTACATTAAACTAAAAAGTTTCGCACAGCAAAAGAAAGGACTGACAAAATGAAAATACCACCCACAAATTGGGAGAAGATATTTTCCAATGATATATCCAATAAGGGATTAATATCCAAAATTTATAAAGAATTCATAGAATTTAACACCAAAAAAACAAGCAATCCAATTTAAAAATGTGCAGAGGAACTGAATAAACATTTCTCTAAAAAGGACATTCAGTTGTTAAAAGATGTATGAAAAGATGTTCAACGTCGCTAATCATCAAAAAAAATACAAATTAAAACTACAGTGAGATATCATCTCACACCTGTCAGACTGACCATCATCAATAAATTGACAAAGAAGTGTTGATAAGAATGTGGAGAAAAGGGAACTCTTGTGCATTGTTGGGGGGATCGCGAATTGGTACAGCCACTGTGGAGAACAGTATGGCGATTCCTCAAAAATTTAAAAATAGAACTACCATATGACACAGCAATTCCATTTCTGAGTATTTATCCAAAAAAGTCCAAAATACTAATTTGAAAGATATATGCATCCCTATGTTCATTGCAGCATTACTTAGAATAGCCAAGATATAGAAGTAACCTAAGTGCCCATTTACAGACAATTGGATAAAGAAGATGTGGTACATATATATAACAGAATATTACTTGTTGATGAAAAAGATTGAAATCTTACCATTTGTAACATGGATGGACCTAGAGGGTATTATGCTAAGTGAGATAAGTCAGACAGAGAAAGACAAAAATGTCGTATGATTTTCACTTATATGTGGAATCTAAAGGACAATATAAATGACAAACAAAACAGAAACAGACTCATAGATATGGAGAGCAAACTGATGGCTGCCAGATGGGAGGGGACCTGGGGGGCTGGGTGAAAAAGGTGAAGGGATTAAGAAGTGCAAATTGGTAGTGACAAAATGGTCACGGTTGTAAAGTACAGCATAAAGAATATAGTCAATTACATTGTAATAACTATAAAAGGTATCAGGTGGGTATTAGACTTAGTAAATTACGTAAATTTCTAGCCACTATGCTGTACACATGAAACTAATCTAAAATAATATTGAATGTCAACTATAATTAAAAATTTTTTTCTGAAAAAAAATTTTATCCTGTAAAATAAAAAAAAAAGAAAGAAAAGAAAATCTTAGTTGACAGTTTCTAATGGCCTTTAGTTGAAGTTGTTACTCTTTGTAGGAACTCATAGACTATCATAGACTTTTTGGGAACTAAACATTTGCTGAGATGTCCCAAGAACAAGTAAAATCACGTAAATAAAATTGTTGTATGTGGAGTTTTTCTTCTTTCCTTCCAATAAAGTATTACTTAGTTTTTTTTTTTTTTTTTTTTTTTTAAAAAAAAAAAAAAAAAAAAAAGAAAAAGAAAAAGAAATTCCCTTCCCTCACCCCTTTATCTTGGTGGAGCGCACTTTTTCTCTTTGTCTCTCTGGTTTGCAAAATGTTCACCTGAATATAGTTTCTCCTTTTCGCACCATTATGGAGGTTGTTTTTTGTTTGTTTGTTTTTTGGTTGTTGTTGACAATACCCACAACTTTTCCAGGGAGGAATTTATCATCATTCAATGCTAATGAGTCATTAAAAGGTAAAAGAAGACAAAAAGAGAAGAATGTGAAAACAAATACAAACCTATCTTTTCCTCTTCTATCAAAAATGCACATGCTAAGTGAGGATGGCAACTCATTTTCAATAGTTCTTGTCCCTTTACCCAGAACTCTAACTGAAATAGAATTGTCATGGTTTGACAGGGCCCTTTAGTCCTGAAGCCTGTTTCAGGTTGAAAACATCATTAGGGCAACCTCTAAGAACCGAAGAATGTGAGGTGCTTTCCGCAGCTTTGTGTATCAGAAACAGAGAAGGAAGACCGGAGAAAGGCCAAACTACTGTAACAGACACAAATCAAACTTAATTACCCACTCACATAAAGTGAAAGACTTTCTGATCTTCTAAGCTTGCCTGTAATTCATGTTTGGAGACTCTGCCTGTGAAAGTGAAAAGTAGAGAAGGAACCTGATAGCAGCAGCCTATTACTGTCAGTAACTGTGCAAAGGCTTCATGGAAACCTTCGCATCTGCTAAAGAGAAAATCATAGGGTTCATGTACTTGCATCAAGACTGGAATGACTTGGTCATAATACACTGTCCCGTTAATGTTCTTTGTTAGCTTCAGGTGCCATTATGGTTCTTGGAGTACAATATTGTTTCCTTCATAAATGAAAAGTGTGACAAATCTGAGTTTTGCAGCTGTGTTTTAGTTCAGAAGAATCAACAGGGAATCAACAAGGATAACAAAGGTAGTTTGGAGTCATTTGATAATGAGGCGGAGTTCTGGCTGCATTTCACATACATCAACTATGGAGAGCAATTGTGAGAGGCCTTTGCAGACGCTTTAGCTCTTCCAGTGAACCCTAAACTGAAACAGTGAAACGACTTGACTTAGGGTCTGAAAACTTAGATTTGAACTCAGATTTTATCATTTTCTAGCTGATAAATTGTGGAAAAGTTACTTAATTTCTCTGAGCCTCAGTGTTCCTCTTCTGTTCAATGGGATATCACAGCTATTGTGAGAATGAAATAAAATAAGATATTCCATTAAAATTCATCTCTCATGTAGTAGGTATGCAAATGTTTAAAAAATAAATCCAAAATTATAATTCTGGAAACTAGCTCTATTATACATTATAAACTTATCTAGGTCTGTGGAAAATTTCTGTTTTTTATAGTTCATAAGATTAATCTTTTTTGTGGGGATAGGGGTAGTGCTAAATTCTGAACAATACGAGCATGCAATCATATTGTTTTGAAGACAGAAAAGAGACTTCAGATTCAGGAAGAATTTTTTCCCCCAAAGTCCTGAAATTATTCCAAAAGTATTGCCAGTGTAATTTGAAATTTAATCTAAAACCAAGATTTATTTTATGTTCAACTTTGTATGATCACATCTTTCTTGGAGACTGAGAACAAGCCATACGGTTCTGAGTACAGGTAGAACTATAACACTAGTTAATTTGAAACATAGTTTCTATAAAATTAACTTAATTTCATAATTTTATTTAAATTTAAAACAAACAGCCTAAACTCAAAATGTCATGACTTTAGCAATTTCTCCTTCTATTAAATCTTTAGATTCTCATTTTATGCTTACTTTTTCATTTTAAATGCAAGGGCTTTAAAACATTTTATTGTATTCCAGATAGAAAATAGGGTGTGGATTGTGAACTTAGAATAATTGACTGGTTCTTACACGTCCAATCATGAGGCATATTTTATAATTATATACATTATCCGTAATCATTCCCATTTTGTTTCAAATGATGTTTTTTTCTTTGTCTTACCTAATACCCTATTTGATTTAGCAAATACCTCACTAAGTATTTTCTTGTAATGTCTATGTATTAGAACAATTCAAATGAAAACACAGCTTGTTTTTGTATTGCCACTCTTGTGTGTTAAAACAGGGAAAGGACCCAAGAATATAAAATATCTCACAGAAAGTTTCTTCAATGTTTACTCTTACTTTAAGTCGGAGAGAGTCCAATTTTTGACTACAGTAATAGGTTAAAGGTGAATGCGACAATAGGAAGAAATTATGTTGAACTGGTTTTAAAGAAAATAAACTTTTCTTTCCTACAAATCTTCACCTATTTAGAAGCTTTGAAATATTTAGATAAAATTTTCTCTCTCACCTTCATCTGCATTTTTAGTCTGACTTTGAGCCAGGACTTGAACCAGACACACTGGGCTCTTGCAAAAAAAAAAAAAAAAAAAAAAAAAAGCTTGTTCTCACAAGATTGCCAGCCAAATTTTGCAAACTCAAGATGTTTGGAGAGTTTGGATAATCATCACATTTTTTGGACGCCTATCTGAGGTAAACACAAATGCCAAACCTTGAGGGTCTCATTATTAGTGTAAGTGTGATCCAATATGAGGTATTTCTATTCTTGGTTGCTTGATGTAATTATAAGGTTTCTTAATTGAAATTTTATTGGAAATACAACGTAATGCATGTTAGTTTATAAAGCATCACAGATAATTTACTCTAGTATTCCAGATGAGCAGAAAACGAACACATTCTTAGAATTTCTCAGTGATAGTTATGCTAATAATTGCTTCAATAATTAAAAATTTTTTATTAGCTATTGATTGATTAAGACTATTGTTTGTTGTCATAGTTATCATTTTAAAGGGTTATAGGTAAGGACAGCTTTTTATGCCTGAAATAGTCTCTCAGTTCTACATTCTCCACCTATACAACGTAACAGAAATCCCAAAGGCATATCATTTTAAATATTGTGTCCATAGTAAAGACAATTGGTAAATTTGCAAATCTAGGAAAATTTTTTCAATGTTATATATTTTCAAAGGTAATGGGAGAGAGGAATAAGAGGGGTGGCTCATTAATGCTTTACATGCCTAGAGAGCTTTAGCCTTTTTACAGAATTTGGAAGAAAAGTTGTTACAGTTTGTCACATTCACACATCGTTTTCTTTCACATTTTGCTGAAGGTGCAGAGAGAATCCATTTGCGCTAAAAGACAGACTGAAGAGGAGCATCAGAATCAAGGGTGTTTTGTGAAAGACTTGAGTGGCAGGGCAGTCACAAGTCTGAGGTAATTCAATTAAAGCAACGCTTGAAGAAAGCGGGGCAAAGATTCAGGACAGTTCCACTTAACTCTCCTTTTTATTAAGACAAGTAAAGAGTGGCTGATGAATTGCAATTTATTAAATGAAGTCTCCGACACCTAAGTGCTTAGAGTTCTTTAAATCTTATACATTACGCACCATGTTGCTTATGTGATTATTTATGTAATGATGTAATAGTTGTATTTTTATGTAGAAGGAATATGAGCTCGGATTTCTGCTTTTACTCAGTTACCTCCTAAGACTAATTTTTGGGCACTTGTCATTCATATGTTTTCCTTCTTTCCTTTTAAGAATAATAGCTAAAAGTTTTGGATTATTACGTTGTAGATTTTTGATATAGATATTATACAGGAAGATTATCAGTTATTTGTAAGGGTGACTATAATACCCTTTTTTTTTTTTTGCCTAAACTTGCTGGGTTTCTCAATAGGGAGGTCAAGTGGCATTCGGATGAGTTAATTCTCATTGTACTGGTCCCAGTATTGCAAGATGCTTAACACTAAGTGCCACAAACATTTTCTAACCATTGTGATACCCACAGTGTGATAACTCTACATTTCCAACCACTCCTTGGAGAATGGTATATGCATACACACTCCAATATCACTCCCCACCCCCATTTCCCTGTGACCACCACAGGAGAACCACCACCAGCCTAGGATATGTAGCTTTAGTTCCTTGAATCTCCATTATTACAGAAAATAAATAGCAGTTCTGACAGTAAGAGGACCCAATGAAGAATCAAGAAATCTGGATTCTAGTTTTAATACTGAATCTTTTGTAAAATCATTGAATTCCTTCAACCTCAGTTTACCAATCTATTAAATGGTAATAAACTTTCCTATTTAAGAAGAACTTATCAAAATCAAGAGATCTTATGTGCATTAAAATGCCTTTAAATATAAAAAAAATGTATGTTAGGAAGGAATAGTATGAATAATCCTCAGCAATCATTATCTTTGGGTAATGTAACATGACAATTAGTTAATATGAAAAACCTATTAATGTTTCAGACACTGTTCCAAGGGATGTAGAGAATTAGAAGGAGGATAAGGCATGGATCATGTGAGTGTGTGTGTATGTATATCTTACACTACAGAGGGGAAGATAAAATGTACATAGTTGAAAAGATGACAATACAAAGGTAGTAAACAATTAAAACTAGACGTGACATGTGAAGTTAGCAATACATACTAGAGAAGTTTAAAAGAGAAAATGGAAGATGTAAAAAGCTAAAAATTGTGAAGGAACCACTTCCCTATTACACCAGTTGAGATTCTGGTTCCCTTTCATCCTCATATGTAGAAAAGTATCAATCTTCTCCATATGGATTTTTTTTTTTACAGGTCATAGATGTGATAAATGATTAAAACTTTTTCGTGTGAGAAATACTGTCAGATGACAACCTATTTATCGACTTTAATAAGATAGAGAAGAAGTGGTCAAAGAAAGAAAATGAATCTCCCTCACATCTCTATCCTTTTCCCCATATTTATCATTTCCATTTCTTTATGATCCACATTCTAAGAAACTTTATAACTTTTTCTGCCCTACGATATAATTAGTGCTCTCCTTTGGTTATTCAGACTATCCAATGAAATTTTTATTTTCATAATTCTATTTTAAATTTCACTATGTCTTATTCTTTTTTTCTCCCCAAACAATACATTTTTATTTTATCAGTGCTATACCTTCCTATTGTTAATTATGAGTAAAAAAAAATTCCTTCTTTTAAAAACTTTTTCTTAAGATACAAATCTGTTCTATTTGTTCATCTTTATGAAAAGAGAGAAGCAAAGTTCTTTCATGCTATTATTTTCCTATAACACCTGGTGATTCTTGGTCGTTAGATCACATTTATAAATGAAGATCTAGGATAAATGGTATAAGAAATTCGCTGTTTTCTCTGCTATAGTAAAGATTTTATTTTTCTGTGGGTTCTGTAATAAGAGTAGGATGAGAAGATTTCCCCATAAGACACCATACCTTACTCTCGATTGTCAAGGCAAGAAAAGATTTACTCAGAAGGTAGAATCCTTTTCTGTTTAACATGTCTTCAATTAGAGCACCTGTTTCTGTTGACCTAATGGCCAACACCTTTATAAAGACAGAATTTGCATGTCTTGTATTTGCATTGTATTAGCATCAGTGTGAGGGAGAGTTTTACATCAGCATTCACATTTTTTGTGTGTGTGAGTATTCCTTAAGCATGGCCTGACTCTTTAGGTTCATTTATAAACTTTATAGCTGAGTTTCCTAGACCAAGTGTATTGGAACTGAGACAGAAGATATGTGACTGCTATCACCCAGTATCCTACACAGTCATTCACTCCTTCTGACTTTGCAGCTTTGCTCCAGATCAAAATATTGGTACTTTATCATTCCTCTGCTTATGGATGAATTATACCCATAGCTGGGGCATTCTCTCCTGAGATTTGGAAGCAGCCTTTAGTCCTTGTAATTTGTTAAAAAAAAATAATAATCATAAGGTTCTGGGTGTAACAATTGATTTCAAATTCAGCAGCAGCAACAGCTTAAAAATTATATCTAGTCTTTTTAAACAATGTTGTTTAAAAAGATAGTATAGAAAAAATTACATATTCCACAATTAAACAGTCACATATATTTATATACACATATATATATAACCAATAAATCTCACTACTATAAAAATCACTAAAAATATATTATTATTCTTTTATTTATGTTTTGAATTATAAGTTTTAATAATAAAAAGGATATTCTTAAAATATGATTTATAATGTGTGCAAGAATTTCTTCCAGGCAGAGAATTCTCTGTTGGAAATATCTAGGTATCAGATGATGCCAAGACATCTTGGCAAGATGGAGGCAAGAACTAGGAAAATCCCCAAAATGGCATGGCAGTCATGATGGTGATTGCTGAACATGAATGTCTCCACAGATTATTTGCCCCCTTGGCTCACATATGTTATGGGTCTTCCTACGATCTCTCATCTTTTCCTTTTGCACCATTTTCTGTGAAGTTTATTAGGCTCATAAATATGAATAAAAAAATTTAAAATGTGGAACTCAAAGAGATGCTAAATTTACACATCTGAGTCTGCTCAGCGCAGCACAGAAGCAGCACGTGTAGGAACAGGAGCTGAGTGGTGAGGAAGGAAATGGGGGAAATTCTATGGTATGTTTTAAACTTTCACAACCCATAAAATCGGCAAGAGAAGGAAACAATTATATCTATATCATGAGAGGCAGGAAATTCTATTTAACCACGTTGTCTGTCTTCCTCCTGCAATTCTAGGTTTGCGAAGTGATGGACCAAGTCATTGTACCCTCGACACTGGACAGAGCTTTACCCTCTGGGAATATTCTATAAATGTTCATTCTATGAAATATATATTCCAAATTCATGCTTTAGACACTCAGTAACCTGAGAGGAAAAGGGAAGAAGACTCATTTGCAATGAAACATTTAGTTTAATAAGGTTGAGATTAACGAGTAAAATACTGGTCTTCCAATCTTTGAGATATTAATGAATTCTCTTGCTCTGTTGCCAGTCACAGTGGATAAATTAGAATTAGTTATAGTTATTTCATTTATGGCAACTATATACATTCACTATTCTGAGGAGCGAATTGTCCTGAAGGATTTATTTCAACTATTTCAATATGTAATTATTCCTACATAGAATCTGAAGGCCACGGCACGTTGATGAAATAAAATATTTAAAAAATGTGTACCATTTAGAATGGCAGGAAACCCGGCTGAGAAACATGAAACTAGTTTGAAATTTATACATATTGTATGGGGGCCAGTTTTCACTAAAATGAAAATAAATGTTTAAACCAATATTTCAGGTGAAAAAGATATATATTTTGCTTGGATGTCTTTAAACACTTAATTTTACTTATTTAATCTGATTTTCATTTTGAACAACAAAGTGTCAATAATTAATCATTCTGTATGTAATTATTTGATTTAAAATCATATCTGCTTTATTTGATTTGTGATTGTCTTCTACTGCTTCTTGAGACTTCCCTCTAGAGAAGCTATGGTTAAACTGGATCTTAGGTAGTTTTGGAAAATAAAATGCCTCAAAATTTTTGTTTTTCATATTATTGATTATTCTCCAGTTTTAATAAAACAGACACAGTTGCACATACATTTGCCAGTTTAATTTTTTGGAGGGGAAAACTAGCTATAGCTTTTGAATCTGCAACTTGGAAATCCAGTTCGGTGGGAGTCTGAGAAGTCCATGTCCTTCTCGACTGTGTGATGTCCTGCTCTCCACCTTCTTCTAGTTCCCAAACTCGTGCTCATACTACGCTGAAGTTTACATTACTGAAAAAGGAAGTCAAGCAGAGTACAATTTTTAATAATTCTCCTGAAACTTATGATGGGTTCTTCCTCCTTACCTTTAATCTGGACTCCTCTGCCTACCTGTATTTTGACTCCTAATTCAAACTATAACCCCATTGTACCACCCTTCTCACCCTTACCCCATGGTATCCTGTGTCCTGAATTCTCATTAGAGTTTGCTCAGTCCAAAATATAGACGTGGAAAAAAAAGTCTTAGAGTACACCTGTGGTAGCTATTTTTCAGATAGACTAGTAAGTGGAAAAAGATATTGTTTTAAGTCACTAAGTTTTGGACTGTTTATTTTTTCACCATTAAATATTCAAAACACCACTTCAAATACATAAAGCACTAATGATTAGGAAGTCTGACAAATAACTAGCCAACTTTGGCATTAGTAATCCCAGATCCACCATTAACCAGGGGTGTGTTTGAGAATGATTTACTTACCTCTTTGAGCCTTGGTTTCCTCCTGTATAAAATGGTGATATTGTACAGTAATAATAATAGAGCTTACCCTATAGGGCTCCTGCCAGGATTGAATGAGGGACTGAATATAAAGTCCTTAGAAAAATGTCAGGTATGTAATACTTAATTAAGTGTTGCTCATTATTTTTCTCATTGACAGAGAATGAATAAACAAGGAAATTCCACTAATGACATAAAATATGTTTTCTACCTTCACATCAATGTGACTCTTTTATCAAATGTCAGAATTGAAGTTGAAGTTTACTTAAAAAGCCCCGAAGCAAACAATGAGAAGTAAAAGGGAGCATAGAGCTGGAGAAATAATTTCCAAGCTGGATAGCTAGCCCATGAGTAATCCAGAATTTACCTTAGCAATTTCAGGGTAAAGCATTTCAGGAATTGGTCATGCTGACATATGTGGATTTTAAGGATTTGGGGTCATTTTCCTACACAGGTATGGGCAATCAGAGGAAGAATGTTGTGGTCTCAGCTAGGAAGAGAGAATGTACTAAATCCCAGATAACATAGGAAAGCACTAGATCCAAAGATGGTGTCAGGGTTCAAGGAGACCACAGAGATAATGTGTCACCTGAGGCTGTAAAGCAGATTGTTACAGCCCCTAAGCCTGCAGGGTCAAGGGCTGATGCAGCTTCCTGAACACAGTAGAGAGACCAGTGTTGAGTGGAAATAGTCATTTGAAGGAGAGAGACAGGGCAAACTCATAGTAAGGAAGCTATGGGACTAAATTCCTTGAATTTTTCTCCTTTTTTCCTCTCTGGGCTCCCTGGGGTTGAACTGAACCAGAGCTTGAAGAAATCTGTTACAATCCACCCAGATCAGCTTCCATGGGCAGGACAGGGATGTGGAGAAGATTGGAGAGAGGATCTACAGGGGCCTGTGAAAGAACCAGTCTGAGGATACCCAGTGCAAAAGTGGCAAGAGCAGATGAAAGAGAAGATTCATGTTTAAATACTTGTATTTCATAACCTTAATACAATTTTGTGGCAGCTTGGACCAAAGGAATATTTGAAAATTTGTTTTCTGATTCATTAAGAAAGACTTTGTGAAGACATAAGGAACTCCCTCCCTAAAAGGTGCTGTCTTCATTTCCTTCAATGCCTATACTCTTAAATCATAAGGAAGCAATCCGCGAACGTTTCTCTTTTCAGCAATGGCTCACGTCACTTTAGAAGAATTGTTGTCACATAAGTGTGGTGAGCAAACAACTATTTCTTTACAAACATCTGAGACAAATGCCACAACTGGTCAGAAAAGCAGGAGACTCTTGCATATCAACTTATTTCCCCCTGGAGGTTTGATCTGGAAATATTTGGTATATGGCTTTCATGATGGTCACTAGCACTCAACTGTCTCCAGCGCTGCCTTTTCTCATTTCTTCTTGGAACAGTTTCTGAGGCATCTGCTTCTAATCCTTCACCTGGCCTCTTTTTGATTTTCTGTTTGGAGCCTTCATTTGCTTCTCTGTAACTTTTTAACCCTTGACTTCAAGCTTGCTTACTACTTTCATAATCTAAGCTCTATTGACTGTGTTTGGTTGACTAAACATAGCTATGCAGGTGAGGGTTTGAGAAAATGCTCTATGTGCCAAGAGCCTTGGGTAATTTCTAGTATTCATCACCCATCATCCTGTGGGCATTAAGCAGGGGTGATTAGTGCAGGTAAGGCATTATGTTTGAATGCTGAAAGGCAAACTAAGTTGTGTTTCTATAAACCCACTTAAGGGACAAGCAGGCCTTCTAGATGAAAGTGAGGCAAGAGAGCTGAGATAGCATTCAGTGTGTCAAGAGAAAGAGAACTGATCTGCCATGTGAATGTGAGTGAGAGAGATGAATCCAACTAGTCTTTCAGTTTTGATCATAATTTACTTTAAATCCATGAATGTGAGAAAATTTAACATTTCGACCCGAGCAAACTATAATGAAAGACAGGTTTTGGCTGGGTTTGATCTCTTTCTGATTTGTCAAAATCTGAAAGCCAGACAACCATCAAAAGGAGAAGCGAAGAAACACATGTGTGACAGTTGAGAAATTGAGGAAGACCTCATGTGGTTAAGAAACTGCTGAGGCCACAGAGTGCATTCTGAATTGCAGGTAGCTAAGAGCCAGTCTTGTGTTCTGAGAAAAACATGGCTTTCTGAGCTTGTAAGATGAGTGTGGGAAGCTGAACTCTGTGCTGGAAGGCAATGGGCTTTTTCTAGTTCTTACTTAAATTCCAAAGAGCTAAAGACATTTTACATAGCACACTGGATGAATAAATGTTAAGATTTTAAGATCTGCAGATGAAAAAAAGTAGGTAAATATGAAATATAAAAATTGGCAATGTAAGTATTACAGGTTTATATTATATTTTCTATAATGATAGTAAAGTTACTTTGATTTGGGGTAAGATAGACATTCCTTGATAATTGGATTCATCATTCTACCTGCATTGGCCTGTTAGAAACTGGAAAAAAAAATACAATCCAAACACACAACAGTTCTTGTACTAAAGTGATTCTACTGGTCATTTTTCTGTGGAATATCAGTTGCTTAAATTAAAAGTGGCATCTCTAATTTGAGGTAGCACATTGGCATGTTCCATTAAAAAATAATAAAACAAATGAGCTCCTTAAGTCTCATGCTCCAATCCTCTCCAATGAAATTTTTCTCAAATATTAAAACCTAGGATAGAAATGAATTGGTCAAGATATTTGTGGAACTGAGCATTTACAACTGAGTAGCACATATATCCTGCAAATGAAACTGACCCAAACCTGAGGTAAGATGGCATTTTTCTAGAGAACCCCTCGACTATACACATAACACCCATGCCCTATCTTCTTCACACCACATAGCACTGATGAATGTTATTCTGGGCTGAAAAATATCTGTTGTTTTGATGTGTGCATGGATTTTAATGCTATAACGACACTCATCCTACGCATCGTCCAAAAGCCGATTTGACTTCTTCAATATTGATACTGCACTCAAAGTTAAAATAATTTATTCTGTAAAAAATGACTTTCTTGTATCGTATTTTGTAATGGCCTTTTGCAGAAAGAGTCTATCAAATTAGTTGAACTAATTCTTTGTTGGTGTTATTGGGGCCCTTCCCCCTTTATTTCAAGCAGCGATGATTTGTCCTTGTTCTTGGAGTATAGAATGATTCCATGTGTCAGGTTTCTAGCCAACACATGACAAGACATTCTTAATTAAAATACTTGCCTTTAAACATGAGAGTTAAATAGTCTCATACTGAATTACAAATCTGAGAGAGAAAGAGAGAGAGAGAGAGAGAGAGAGAGGGGGAGAGAGAGAGAGAGAGAGAGAGAGAGAGAGCGAGCTTGACTAAATGGCTTGACAGTGGCAATTACAGGCCACGCCTTCGCAAGCTGCATCAATGGAGGTTGCTCCTGCTGATGCTGGCTCGCCTTCTGTCAACACTACGGAGTGGGCTGGGAGTGTACACACTATATGTTTCTCTCATGAGGATCAACATATCATTGGCCATGGGTCTTTCTTTTTTCAAGTTTTCTTAACATTGTGTGGGGCAATGGAAGAAAGCCACTCATAGGCATTTTGCATTTAGAGAAAAATGACTACTATGTCAGGTGTTTCTAAGGGTAAGCTAGGGATCACCCCAATCCTGTTGGGGCACCATTCTGTAAGAAGGACCATGCACTTGACTCTGCTTTGTTTGGAAGTATAGTGTGGTGGACAATTGGGTTATTTCCCTAAGTTATTCATGTCTTAACTCCCTTTTTAAAAAAGTAGTGATGATAATATTGCCTTCATTGACTGTTACATGCCATTCACTATAAGACACCATTATTTTATGAACCACTAAGAAAGAAAAAGCAGTATTGTATTATCGACAATGCAAATAACTCAAAATAACAAAATAAACAGTTCTGGCCAAGTTTCTATGTGCATAGTCAATGACAACCACACCATGACTGTGGTCTGACAGTGATTGTGAAATGCTCTTTACTTCAAGATACGTTCTGATTAAGAGATGTTAAAATGTGGTAAACTCTGTGTCTTAGAATCCAAGAAATATGGTAGCACTTACCTTATTTTATAAGGAAGATTGTAGGAATAAGTGAGTTTATGAATGGAAATATCTTAGAAGAGTGTCTGGAACATGCTAAGTACTCAAGATATGTTGGCTATTAATATTACTACATCTATTATTATTATTATTAGCAGAATGATAATTTTCTGGACATTTTAATGCTATAAGAAAAAAAGAGAAATTATTTTAACTTGCGACTTTAGAATGATATAGCAAAGGGTTGAGAAGAAAGAAAATGATATTTTAGTATAAATTTCCTACAATTTAGTGGTATGTATAATTCTACACAATGATTGAACAGATATAATGCTACAGCTAAGTTTCTAGTGTTAACTGTCAAGGTCTCTTTATTAGGAGATGACAAAGCCCCCAGACAAGAGTGACTAGGCCTAGCTAAACTCTAATCCTTGACCAAATTCTCTTATTTCTAAATAATACCTTCTCTAGAAAGCTTGCTGGTCCACATTGAACCTTCATCAAAACAAAATTCACACAATATTGTGGAGAAGAATACTTAATCTCTGTCTGTGATAGTTCAAAATCCAGAACTGAAACAGAAATATTTCTGCCTCATCATCCTAGACCTCGTCACCTACACATTATTGCCCTCTCTATGCACAAGCACAAGTGGAACATTCTCTGCTCATTCAGTTGGTCTGTGATACTGTCTATTATGGTAAAAATGATTTTGAAGATCTCTGCTTTTAAAGGAAGAACCAATTATCTTCAAATGTGAATTTTCTTCCTTCCTTCCATCCTTCTTTCCTTCCTTCCTTCCTTCCTTCCTTCCTTCCTTCCTTCCTTCCTTCCTTCCTCTTCCCTTTCTCTTCTTCCTCCTCTTCCTCCTCCTTTTCTTCCTTCTCCTTCTTTGAAAATTCTCTTCCATTATTTGGAGATTCCATTCCCTCATACTTGTTTTCTATTTTTCCATTAGAAAATTCTTCTTTAGTTCCAGCAACCAAGGCTAAAAGCTGTCACCTTAGGAGAAAAAAATCTTATTCCTTAGGGTATTTTAATTTACATTTCCTGGCCCACATGTGGATTATATAACTAGTGACTGGAAACTTGTTTCTGTGACCTGATTCTCCATATGCTGTTTACAGAACCAGACTTCGCTGTTAGAACTCATAAGCAAGAGAACGGTTTCCACTTGGAATTAGTAATCTTTCTTCCAAGAAAGGCTTTTGATCAGGTTTCTCTATCAATGCTCAGGCGACTAGCAGCTTAGTCCTGTTCCAGCAAATATTAAATATGACACTATTTCTTGGCTAGAATTATAAATAAGAAAAAATCATTTCTATTGCTACGTATCATTTGAATACACCAAGTGGTAGGAGAATTTTTGCATCTTGGTCAGCACAGTAAACTGTATAGAGTTTCAGATTTATAATTGTATTTGTACAGTTGTACTTGTAAAGTAAGTCCTGCTAGGCAGAGTTCTTGAATTGCTGTAATCATGCCCAAACATATTCAGTGATCCATGTTATGGTACTGCCCCAAGGCAAATGGAGAAACATGTTAAGAAGTGCTTAAAATAACTCAACAGAAAAGATTTGAGACATTGAGTAGTTTTGACTGAAAGTATCTGAAACTTCAGAGCCAAATTCTTTCAAAACAACTGTTTCACAGTAGTTTGCATAACAGTAAATTATACTTCCAAAAAGCACATTCTTTTCTTTCTGAGGGCTTTGCTGTATGGTATAATACTTAGCAAAAAGAAAATACAAAACCAAAGCCAGTTAATCTGTCTGGGGAAAAAGCCTGCATTTGTTACTCAAATTATTCTTAGTTTTCTTCCTGCTGAAATTATTAGAATACAAAAACAGGGAGTGGCTGAAGTGTTAGGGAACCACTTTCAATAGGCTTTAGCAAATATTTAACAAGGAACCATGAATTAAACTCAGGAAAATTGTTAAACCTTTCAAAAAGCAGCAAGAAAACAATAGTCAAAGCAATTTGATTTTGGAAGGCTTTCCATGTTGACCGTAATCGACAATAAAGATGACCACAGCTTTAACGTTTAGAAAGAGAGGGTGGGGAGATACTTAGTTGTAAGAGGAAAGGGTAGAGATTGAAAGAAATGACTTTTCTTTGGCTTCGATCCCATCCGCTGTAGCAGGGAAGGAACAGAAGGCCAAGTGAGGTAAAAGTTTATAGAAAATGACAATAGACAGAGACCAAGGGAAAGTATTCCACTATACTCCATGGCAACTCAGACTCTGACCTTGAGATGTACATCTAGGACTCACTGTCCAAATAGGATCAGAAAAACCCTTCAAGATATATTGTGTTCCTCATAAATTGTCTGTTTAGCCTATAACTGTTTAAGTGTGCCCTCTCCATAAGCTCTACTTTATTGTGAATTATTAGTTATACAGAAGAGAATTGTAAGATGAAGATTTTAAAGAAAGGAAACAGATTCAAAGGTGTTTGAGAAGGTAAGGTATAGGATGTTTATATGAAATTGATGACAGTAAACAATAAAGTGAACCTTTTATAATAATAATAATAATAATAAACTTTATAATATCTTAATATTTAATAATATCTCAATATTTATTAAGATAGTATTATGTGCCTGGCAAAGTTCTAAACTCTCTGTGTTAGTTGATTTAATACTCATAATAGTAGTAGGTACTCTGATTATTCTCATTTTACCAACAAGGAAACTAAGGCACAGAAAGTTTAAATAACTTGCCAAGGAGACCCTACTGATATGAGACAGAGCAGGATTCACACTCCTGCTCCAGAATCTGTATTGTAAGTTACTAAGTTCTCTGCTGTTTGTTCCATGAGCATATATATCTGCACAAGCATATTTTGAATTCTAACGGGATTCTCTGTGACTACCTCTATTTCTTGGAAAATTTATGTTGATGTTTGTTAATTGGTTGGTTTTCGTGTTAAATCCAGAAACTTGGCTGTTAAAATGTAAAGTGATATAATGGAATCAATTCTTCGGGACAGAGGTTTCTGTCTGATTTGCTTCTGCTACTTCACAGCCAGATATCATAACTGTTATAATCAATTCAAATTTTTGACTATAGTAATACTCCACATTTGCCTTGACTATCAAGCTTGCACCTTGGTTCACTGAGGTATCAATATGAGCAGTGTTATCATGTACAGTGTGCAATGAACTTGTCACAGCATCATGGTGTGATGGGCTGACCAAAAAGAGATGATGAGGCAACTGCTGTTACTCTGTAATGTGCAAATCATTAAACAACAACTGAGTAGCAATATTTCCTGTGTTCAGTGATACTGTTATCTCCTTATTCTCATTGGTCTACAGAAGCAGGTTCAATATTCTCATTAATGAATGGTCTTTTAATTAAGTATTACAGAGGTATAGTTAATTTTTCAAGGGAAAATTACACATGGGTAGATACTGGATGGAAATGGGTTGAGAAAGAATGAAAGAATAGGAAAGAGGACAAAAGAGCACGATAAGTCATATCTCTTTAATTTAATAACTCAGAAATTATCTGTGTGGAAGAATGAGAGATAAGGTGGTATCTTTGCTTCAGTGAAAATAAAGGTACTGCTCTATTGCTTAATCATATTTGATTTCTAGTTCGACGGTGATTAAATGCCATAGGGAACATTTATTGCCCTCTGTAAAATCTAAGATTTAGTTTTTCAATCCAATGCAAATGTACAGAGAAGAAAAAAAAGATTTTAAAATGAATTAAAAGAAATGATAAAATAATGATAAGATAGAAAACTGTAAAATGTAGTGCTGTTTCCTTTGAATTCTGCTTCATTTTGCTTCCTCCTCCCATTCAAATATCATGATGGAGGGGAGGGCTATTGGGTTGGTGAGATGGTGACATGTGACACTTGTTAATTTTCAGACTTTTGTTAGTTCTAAAAAGGTACAATGTGTGTGTTTTTGTGCAGGTATGTGTCTAAATGTAGACACTTTTACTTAAGAACGAGAGACTTGTGTACAAATTTTTGTACCCTCTGCATCTAATAAACTGGGTAGACCACACCATAAAAGATCTTTGACACAGGCTGAATATATTTAATGTCCTATTAAATGTATTATATTAAATATATTGAATTCAAAACAACAGCATTTAAAAAAACTAAAATATAACTAAAATAACCCAGAAAACTGATTAACTTATAACTTAAAAGGGCAAACAGCTAAGAGCCAACCTATCCAATTTGCATTGCCTAACAAAGAGACATCTTCTGGGAGATGTTTAAGAATTAAAGCATGCCATTTAATAGAAATAATGCTGCTGACCATATCAAATACATAATTGGGTTAGTAGAGTAAAATTAAAAGTCAACATTTTTCAGTAAGTATAAAAATAACATAATTTACACCTGTGTCTTTACTACCTATCTTAAGACACAAAACCTTGCAAACACAGTTGAAACTCTATGGGTACCCCTTACCAATCACATTCTTCTTTATTTCTATGGTTACCGTTATATGAAATTTAGTATTTGTCACTCCTTTATATTTTTCTATATAATATTCTTACTCTCTCCCTAACCCTAAAATAGTTCTCTTTTGCAATTTTAACTTCATATGGATAAATTTATTCAGGCAATATGTATGCATTTTTTGCAAACTTTTTCTTGGATTGTCACTATGTTTGTGAGTTTCAGACTTCCTGATTCATTAAGATCTAGTTTATTCACTGTATAAACATAGATCATAATCTGTTTTCTTTTTTTCTAACTTTATATCATAATTTATGTTTTCTTTTTCTAATTTTATTGACACATAATTGACATATAACATTGTGTAAGTTTAAGGTGTATGATGTGATAATTTGATACATGTATATATTGTGAAATGATTATCACAATAAGGTTAATTAATACATCCATCAGCTCACATAATTACAAGTTTTTGTGTGTGGGGGTAGTGATAAAATTTAAGATCTATTCTCTTAGCAATTTTTTAGTATATAATACAGTATTGTTAACTACAGTTGTTACAATGCTGTACATTAGATCCCCAGAACCTCATTCATCTTATAACTGGGAGTTTGTACTCTTTGACAAATATCTCCCCAGTTCCCTACCCTGCAACCTCTGGCAACCACCATTCTACTCTGTTCCTATGTTTGGCTTTTCAGAGAGTCCACATATAAATGAGAGCATAAAGTATTTGTCTTTCTCTGGCTTATTTCACTAAGGATAATACTTGTAAAGTACATCCATGTTGTCACAAATGCAGGATTTCTTTCTTTTATATGGCTGCATATTATTCCATTGCATATATATGTCTTTTTGATAAAAAGATAACAAGTGCTGGTGAGAATGAGAAGACAAGGGAACCCTTGTGCACCGTTGGTGCAAATGTAAATTGAAATAGCCACTATGGAAAACATTATAGAGGTTCCTCAAAAAATTAAAAAATAGGAGTACTGTATGATCCAGCAATCCCACATCTGGGTATACAACCAAAGGAAATGAAGTCATTATCTCAAAGAGATATCCATTTTCTTTTTGATGAATATCGAGGTTCTTTACAGTTTCTTTCTACATTCCTATACATGCTGCTATGAACATTCTTATACATGTATCCTGGTACAGGTGAGCAAAAGTTTCTTCCAGGTATACACCCAGGAGAGGAATTTATTCATTTATTTATTCAATATGTATTTATTGAGCATCTATTACATATCAGGCATTATTCTAGGCCCAGAAGACACAACAGCAAAAATCAAATGAAAGTCCCTATATTCAAAGTTTTTATAGTCTACAATAAAAAGAAAATTAAACAAATAAATGTAGAGTGTTATCAGATAAATTCCGTGGAGCAAAACAAAATAAAAATGGAATAGAGAATATGGTGGGCAGGACCTGTTCCTTTATATAGGGTAGTTATGGAAGGCCATATTCTGAAGGTGACATTTAAGGAGAGAGATAAAGGAGATGAAGGAGCCAATTCTACATCTATGTGGAGGAAGAGCATTTTAAGTAGAGGAAACAGCAGGTGTGCAGGTCCTAAAGAACATGTCTGGAATGTTGGAGTAAAGCAAGGATACTGTTGTGGCTGGAGTGGACTAAGCAGGGGTGTGTAGTAGATGATGAAATCAGAGAGATGGGGCTTTATCGATGTGTATAAAGACTATGTATTTTACTCTGAGTGAGATGAGAAGGCACTGGATAGCTTTGTACTGTGTGGTAATCACAATTTCATAAAAAAAAAAAATTATGCTGGATGCTGTATAGACAGACTGTAATGAGCAAAGACACAAGGAATACAGATTAGGAAGGACTGCAAATAACCAAATGAAAGATGATCGTGGCTTAGATCAAAGCCTCATTAGCAGAGGTGGTGTGAAGCGACCAGATTCTGGATACATTAAAGTTAGAGCCACCTGGATTTGCTGGATGAATTGGATGATACGAGGTGTGAGAAAAAGAGGACTCCCTGACTCCTAGGTTTTTCCTTGAATAGCTGGAAAAAGGACTGTCGTGTGTTGACATGAAGAAAATATAGAAAAAGAAGGTTTTTGGAGGAAGGAAGAATCAGAAATTCAGTTTTAGATATATTAAATGTGATATACTTATTATCCAAGTACAGATGTCAAGTAGATAGTTGGATATTACATAAAAGTTTAAGGTATATACATCTTTAACTTTATCGTATATCACAAAATTGTTCTCCAAATTGTTTATACCTACTTACATTTCGCGTTAAAGTAACAATACTTGTATTGTCATTTTTTCATATTTATAATCTAACAGTACTATCTGGTGTTTCATTGTTGATGCTATTTTTTAACAACAATAATACTCTTGGCTAAGTCACCTGGCTTTTAATTTTATAAGCACTGCATATTTATAACCTACTGGCTGGTGGTACCATTGCCATATTTTCCTGAACCAAAGTGGTCCATAAATGAGATATACTGCATATCCTTATTAAGAAAAGTGAATCAGTGGCTTATTTATATATATTTTCTTTTGAGGAGAAATTTCTACAGACAGCATTGCACATTTTTGTTAGGCTAAACCTTCTTGTTTTGGCTTTTGATGATGACCAAAGTCTTGCTAATTTAAATTAATTGAAGGCATTGGAGTTGCTGGGTTTTGATTATAAAAAGAAAGAATTTAATTATTTTTAATTACATAAATTAATTAAAATTTCCTATGCTAAAATGATGACCTAATAGGCATCTTATGGTTAGATAATGAGTAATTGTACTTAAATATTAAACATGCTTGGACTATTGCTGAGTTATATTTTTAAGTGGGTGTTTCAAAAAGTGGTTTCTTTCTTATGAGTATGTTAATATTTACCTTATAGTATAATTTGAGTTTTTGTTGGAGCTATGCAAGAGTAGAGGAGGAAAATAGTATTTCTTTTTTAGTCCCATTTGTGGTTATAACTGGTATTTGTGCCAGTTATATTTGTGGGAGAGTTAAGTGATTCTATTTAAAATAGAAATGTCTTGAAACGACTGGCCGGGCTTTGGGCCTACTGTTTCCATCAATCCTCCCTTTAGCTGGGGCTCCTTTATCTACATCTGTAAGTTTCACTAGGTGCAGGTTCCCAAACCAAACGGTTTCTATTTAGGCCAAATTTAAAGAGCTCCAGGCCGGCAGCTTAATAGCCTAGCCATGTCAGTCTAGCATTTCCTTTCCCCGTTCTGGACCCGGCACAAGTTTAGTCACTTAAGTCTTGCCATGTTTAATCATGTCTGAGTCTCCATTTCGTGCTCCTTCTTCCCTGTCCTTTTGAAGCAGTAGCTTTGCCTTTTTCTTAACTAAACTCTTAAAGGGTGGAATTTTCTCCCTGTGCCCAAGGCCCCAATCCTTGCTGTCATATTTTCCTGTGGTGCATTCATTTAAGTAAGTGTGGCCGTTACCATTGGCAACTGCATCACACCTTAACCAATGTCACTAACAAATTTAATTAAAAAAAACTTCCCTTCAAAGAAAATTCCCTCTTTAGTCTGAGAAATGTCTCAAGTGGGAAAGGAGCTCAGTGAATGTCCATTGGCATTTTGTGCACTTACAAGTGCATGGCAGAGGGGACCGGGATCTTTAGAATACAAATTAAGAAATCCAATCAATGCATATTTACTTTGCTTCTCTAAAACAAAACAAAACAAAAACTCAAAAGAATACAAAATGACCAGCTAACTTTAAAGAACGAAGCATTCTCATCAAAGACAATTACTTTAGAAGGGCACAACTTGTAATGACTAATGGATATTGATGGTGAGCTTTGGTAGACTGGGAGATCACAAGAAAAAACTAGTTAATAATTCTGTAGCTGCTAACTAAATTAATGACCTGCTCCCTCCATAAAAAGAGGCAGAAGCATGAATGTGATGGTCCCACAAAGGCCCAAATCATTACATGAACTTTGATACAGCAATTGCAACCTGCTCACCTGAATTAAACCTTTGGTGTTAAATGGACTGATTTATGTCATTTTTGAAAGGGTATGGTATACTCACTTGCTACAATAATACATTTGGTAGGGGTCTATTTCGGAGGTAAATGTCAGTGGAGCCAAAGGTAGTTTGAAAACCTGCGGAATTGTTTGAGCGACATGTGAATGTATTTCTAATAAGGAATGATTCGTCCCTAAGATTAGTGAGTTTTTAAAAAAAATTAAATAAAACCTAAAAGAAATGCTCAATTTTATTTTAATCATAGGCAAAACTACAAGGAAAATTTTTTATGGAGAAGATATATATGCAGAACGTAGGATGACATATCTAATTAAATGACCCATTAAGAAGTTTTGTACTGCCCTCTACTGTCGGTTTCTAAAATAAATATAGTAAAATTACTGTAAAAACTGACTTTAGGTAAATTAGTTGAACGAATTGGTTGGGAAAAAAAATTCACTGCCTCTAATTACACCACTTTTCAGCCAGTAACACTAATGCTTACTCCATGTTTTTGAGCAATGAAACCAAGAAACCAAGTCTAGGAAAGTGTGTATTAGTGGACATAGGGTAAGGAGTAAAGTTTGTGATTTGTGAAATGCTATATTAATAAAAAGTACCAGTGTTTTGTAGCCAATGAAGTCTACTTTACCATTTCTCTAAATTTCACAATTTTAAATTTTCTTTTTTATATTTATGTAACTTAGGCAACACAATCTTCATTAATAAGAGCAAAACTTTCAAAAATGGTTTATTTTTTATAGTATAATCCTGACTTGGAATGTTATTTCCATGTTGGCATTTGAAATTAAGAAATGAGAAATAATAAAGCTGATAGGTGATGCTAGTGCAGCAGTCACTAGGTGCAAAAGGCACTATTTGATTTTTTTCACATATTATTTTGTCGTCATAAAACAGTATGAGGTAGATCTGATTACGATTATGATTTCCATTTCACAGGTGAAGAAACTGGGTCACAAAGTAACTGGCCTAGGTGACTTGGTTGGTAAAAGGTGGAGACATGATCAGAAACCCTGCAGTCTGCCTCCAGGGTCATGCCTCTCAACCTTCTGCACGGAAGGTGCAGACTTGGCAAATAAGGAGGACGAATTTATAGACATAAAGGACATGGTGGTGTAAGTGTTTACTGACTCCGATTAACCACACACTCATCTAATGGTGATTTTTTTTTTTTGACATACGCATTTTTTAGTGCCCAGAGCCAACATATGAACAACGATCTGTTGCCCTCTCAGTTCTGTTTATCTTTCGTTGCTAGAAAAGTTCTGCCCTCCTTGGTGGCATCACATTGAAGATATGTCACTGTGCTTACCTTAAGCAACTATATGCCGATTGGGCCCATGCCTTAGACCAGATTATGTATTCGGCAGCTATTACTGTGGCTGGCCTCTACACACTTTTCATCTCTGTACTGACAGATAACTTTTAGTTTTAGCCACAGTTTCAGCCATCTTCAGCAACTCACATTCAAACTATGCATACAATTTTCACTGTACTTTGAATAAATCGGTTGTACATTCTAAGTTTCCCTGGCTGTTATTAATTCCGGAGTCTGATGTAACAACCTGTTAGTGCTCCCCTATGTCTGTCCAGTCCTCTGCTTCCCCTCTTAGTCAGTATAACATGGCTCATAACAACAAATATTCTCACCAGGGAAAACTAGAACAACTAATATTTGCAATTCTGGGATGCTTTTGCCTTGCAGGTACCTGAAAATACTACCTGAGGCTCCAGAGGGCTAACTGGAGAGGGAATCTCTTCTCTTCCCACATTAACACAAAAACAAAACTCAAAACGAATCATCTGATATTCATGATAAGCAATTCTGACCTGATTTGAGGCGTTGGGTTTCCAGAGACTCTACACTCCAGATAAACTTGACTTCCTTCTGCCACTTCTTGGCTCCTCAGCTTCTGGATGAACCGAGGAGCTGATGGGAGGCAGGGTGCATTCTGGGGCTGTGGGCGAGAGATGCTATTGAGTGGCACTGCATCGTCCTGGTCTGCTTCATAGCAACGCCTGGCCATGGGTAACTTTTCCACTTCCTCTATCTCTCGTTGGTCTTCGGTGGGGCTCTGGCTGGCTGAGGCGCTCATCAGGGCTGAGGGCTGATTTTTTGGAGACAGGTACCCACTGTCTGGTGATGAGGACTCGCCATTTGGGCTTCTGTTTCTTGGCTTTGCTGTTCTTCTAAATATGGACGTCAGCTCCTCTATGAAATTAGCTGCCTTGTCACACAGCTGGTTCTGGGGGCCAACTGTACCTTGATAAGCTGGTTTGGGCTTTACGCTTGTGTTGGGAGTTCTTGTATCATGTTTTTCAGCCTTCCGGAGGCTCCGGATATAGCTGGGTCTGGCAAGCAGGGGCGAGATGGTAGGCTTCCTCTTTGAACCAGGTGAGGAGATACACTCAATTTTTCCTTCTGGTCTATTATCTGGAGGTGTTCCTGAGGAGGCTGGCTCACCCAATTTGGTCTCCTTTGGGGAAGAATTTTCACAGAGTCTTACAGAAGTGGTGTTGAAAATCTGTGAGATTTCCTTTTCTGAGTCAAAATCTTCTGTCTCAGAGTTGGCTATAGCTCTCCGTGCCAGGTCAAGGCTGTTGTTTATCTCTTCCTGGCTGAGAAAAGCAGATAACCCAGGGAAGAAGTCAGCATTCTTGTTTTCTTCCTGCATGTCTGATAGGGAATCATAGAAAGAGTCAGGGGAGGAAGTCTCTGACATATCGGAATCCTCTTCATACACTCTTGTCTGCTTTCAACAGGAAGTCCAGAGGAGGCACTGGAAATCAATTTACTTCTGTTCTGAAAGACAACATAGAGAGAATTGCCAATAGTAGTAAGATTGTGTGTGTGTGTGTGTGTGTGTGTGTGTGTGTTGTTATAATACTACTAATTTACAAGTTGGGAGAAACATTAAAGTAAATAAATATACAACTGACCCTTGAACAACACAGTTTGAATTGTGGGTTTTTTCATTAAATACTGCTGGCCCTACCTATTCTCAGATTTCACATTACAGATTGAGCAAACTGGTAGAAAACAGTATTTTTGCTTTCCCAACTGCAGATTCCCAACTGAAGATTCTCGTGGGAAAAAAATACTGTTTTCCATCTGTGGTTGGTTGAACCCCCAAGATGCAAAGGGCCACTGTTGTTAAGATTTTGGGGAGTCAAAAGTTATGCACAAATTTTTGACTCCAAAGGAGGAGGGGAAGTTTAACCTCTCCATGTTGTTGTTCAAGGGTCAACTGTACTTTTTAAACAAAGCTGTTCTATATGTTGGAAGAGACACTAAGTATACTTGTATTTACCATTTATCACTTAATTTAATATTTGCTCATGAGTGAATATGATCTTACTCACCAGCATTGACTAATTCAAGAAGACAGCTGTCTTCAGTGTGTGCCACGAGTGCAGTAGGGCACTTCTCAGAGCCTCCCTCCCCTCTGCCCACCACCGCACACCTCTGGACAGCTCTGACTTCACTGGTGTTTTGAGATTAGTAGCTCGTTGATATTTTTAGTAAATATGACCTTGCTAGAAAATAACCACAAAATACGTTTTGATTCCAATCTTCATTTGCTTTTAGTTTTCAATGAAATGTTGAAACCTTATAGCCTCATTCTTTCTTTGTGTCCAGTCATGTGCATTCATATTCATTCACTCAACGGTTAATTCAACACATAGTCCATAATCACATAAAGTTTCAGGTGCTAAAAGCACATTCATGCTCTTGACTAGGGATTGGCAAACTTTTACATAAAAGGCCAGATGTAAATATTTTTGACTTTGTGGGCTGTTTGGTCTCTGTCATAATTACACAAATTTTCCATTGTAACATAAAACCAGCCATAGAAATACATAAATAAATAAGTGTGGCTATATGCCAATAAAACTTAATTTATGAACACTGATACTTGAATTTTACATGTCGAAATATTATTCTTTTGAATTTGATTTTTGTACAACGGTTTAAAAACGTTAGATTAAAAAAAAAAAACACTCTTTTGTTTGCAAGCTATACAACAACAGGCAGTGGGATGGCTTTGGTACAGGGATTGAAGTTTACTGACTCTCAACCCAGACTGATGGCACAGTCCTCGGGTCCAGAGTGAAAAACTGTGTGGTGTGGTGAAGAAGGAGGAGTGGAGGAGATGAGAGTAGAGCCGAACTTCCTTTTAGAAGCAGTTTTCCATCTAGAGATTCTTCTTAGAGTGATGAGATTTTGTTTTATTAAGTGAAGTGTTATTTTTTTTGCATATGATCTAAAAGAGCCAGCTTGCATTTTTTGACCTCTAAAAGTCTCTAATCTCAAAAAGCATTGCGTAGAGAGGTTCCAGAAATCCACCTCAAGGATCTGCTACCACATGCAAAAAAATGCAGTGATTCATAGAATCTGCTAATTTCACAGAAGATTTGTAATCAGAGATCCTAAAGTTTGTTGGTGAACCTCTGGGTCAAGAGTCAATAAACCTCATTTGCGCCAAAGCCATTCCATTGCCTGTTTTTAAATGACCTGCAAGCTAAGGCTTTTTTTCTTTTCTTTTCTTTTCTTTTCTTTTCTTTTCTTTTCTTTTCTTTTCTTTTCTTTTCTTTTCTTTTCTTTTCTTTTCTTTTCTTTTCTTTTACATTTCTGCAGATGAATGTTATTCTTGTGTTTTTGATGTCCTCTTAGAAAGATTATTCACTTAGCTGAGCTTGAATTATGAGATTCTGCACATTCTAGTCCTACTCTAGCCACTAAACCACATTTCCCACTGTTCTCTAAGTAAAGCTTACAAATCGTTAGAGTGCTCTCATTATTGTCCCCTTTTTATCAACCCAAATATTACTCTAAATCTTTTGTCCTGTCTGTGCTCCAGAATAAAACCATTCTTATTTCTCAACAATTCTTTAAATATAGGCCACATGTGGAGAAAAGTTATATTCAGTGTATTTTGACTATTTGAATATGTTTAATTTTAATTCACTTTTTTGTATTGATTTCAGTGCTGAGAAGGATTGGGAAACATTTAATGTCAACCACACCTGGGGTGGCTAAGCTGAAAATCCAGGCAAATTTCAAAACAAAATCTTTGATTCTTGAAGTGACATAGAAGAGAATTCCTCATTCAAAATGTGTTCATGGAGTATCTATGACATGCCAAACAATGTGCTAGGCACTGAGATAGATATAATTTTGAAAAAGACAAGGTTTCTGCCCTCATTGAATTTAGTAGTGTAGAAGGGATACAAATAAGTAATAAGCTCTATAATTTAGTGTGTCCATTGCTATGATGAGAGAAGAACAAAGTGCTATGTTAGCATCTAGAAGGGGCAATGAGATTAAGATCAGGAAAAGTTTTATGGAAGAGATAAAGCCTAAAGGGTGATACAAGAAGAGTGAGGAAGAGTCGGGCAGGTAAAGAGGATACAGGCAAAAGCACCTATAGTCATGTACTGCTTAAAAACAGGGATACATTCCGAGAAATGTGATAGGTGATTTCATCATTGTGCAAACATTATAGAGCACATTCACACAAACCTGGTTAGCATAGCCTACCACTGTAATCACATGTGCTATGCTTTTAGAACAACCGATAGCACAGGTTTGTTCATGCCAACGTCACCGCTAACACATGAATGATTGTAGCGCGCTCCCTGACCATTGTTTTTTCTTTCTGTAATCCAAGTGCCTAAATTAAGCTTTGACTGTCGAGGTATCCATCCACTACAAAGAGGCATCTGCTTCAACAAAGGCTATCTGGAATAAGCATATTGCCAGCCACAAGACTGAAACGTGGAGGTAGGGCGCCTTCCCCCACTGAGGCGACTTTGTTTTAAGTGTTGGTTGATTTCGGTAACCAAACGTTTGGACTGCTTTTATTTTTCTCTTTCCATGCTTTAAATTCTTCTTCTTTCTTTCTCTCTCTCTCTTTTTTTTTATGATCACAAAAGAGGCTACATTTTTTCATTGACAACTCAATCTCTAAATACATTCAGTATTACAAAATTATAAGTGGATAATCATATTAATAAAAAGTCATGAGCATAAAGATACTGCTTTAGGCTCTGGTACATTTTGTGCCAGGTATTTTAGTAAATGTGGCAAATATCAAGGAACTAAGCTACTTCAATTTATAGAAATCAGTTTTTAAAAAATGCCTGTCATCTCATAAAACACTTAATATGTCAAACCCAGAAATATCAATAACTAAATGACAAAAGTAACATTGTTAAAGAAAAGTTGATGACAAAAAATGTTAGGTTAAAATATTAAGCTTAAAAATTTTAGCAATTGAACTTAGGATCCAGAAAGTATACGCATATTGGAAAATTTAGGAAAAGATCCCTGTGTTCTGCTTCACAGTTACTACTACATTCCAGAAGGGGATCTCTGGGTTGCTACAATGTCTTCCCTGCTAGTATAAACCACTGCTTTACAGTTCAGAAGAAACAGCATACATGGGTTTTAAAATGAGATTTCTCTCACTTAAAATAAAATAAAAATGTGACCTCTTCCAAATTACATAGAAATCTTATTGAAACGTCGGCTAGGCCTTTATGCCTGAGCACCTGGCTGCTGTGCCACCTGTGTAGGGGAGATGCAAGGCGTCCCCACTCAGGTGATCACAAGCGCCCCCACTTCCGTAGAGTTTTGCTTCCTCAGATATAGAATTGAGGGAGCAAGCTAGATGGATTCCGTGAGACCTTTCACATGAAAGGATCAAAGTCAGCTTGAGATCCCACCTTGAGCAGATGTCTAAGGTGGCAAAGGAAATGGCCAAAAAATGGTGGGTGAAGTATTTCTTACCTTTTGATGCCATCACTCAGAACCATTCTGTATTGTAGTTCACAGAAATCTTTGATACTCTCATCCAATAGCTGATGCTACTAAAAGATCAGCAAATGAGGCATCTGACAATGAAATTTTGCATAAAAATGGAGAAAGGCCATGCCAAGTTCGGGTAGAAAAACAACAGACCACCATGTCACATCAGTCATCAGGACTTTCTGCCTCTGAATTTTAAGAACCATCGGTCTGGTCTGGAGATGCACATTCAAGCCATTGAACAGAAATCTATGGAGTGCAGCAAATCTACTAGGGATGTGTCTCCCCAAATCCTCTTAGGCAGGCACCTTCCCTGAAGTTGGTTCTAACAGGAAAGATGTAAGAGAATTAAGTGCAGGATGGGATTTTTTTTTTCTCTTTACAGAAAAATGACCCCCAAAAAGTGATGGCTTCTCATTTTCTCTCCCCTAAAAATAATACAAATATCAGTTCTTCTGGAATCTAACACGTTGGCTTCATTTTCAAAATGCATCACTTCATTTTCCTCATAAGGCAGCCATGCATTGTAAACATTAAGCACATGGTAGTCAAATGATTTCGTCAATAAGCCCAGGGCTTCCACAGGCTTTCCTGGAGCTTACAGCCAGAGTAGTCTAAAGGGGTCAAATATTAAAACTTTCTACACAGCCAGATGTTCTTTTGACATTAGGGTTATTGAACACAAACTCACTGGATAACTTGTCTTCAACACAGTCCTCTGCTCCTAAAAGTGTTAGGTGTGCTCTCTTTTCAATGGATACTCTGACCTCATCAGGATCTCCTTTTGTCCTCATACATTCTAAAGTATAAGAAAGCCCATTACAACTCCTGTTTTGGACACCAACTTTCACACCTGCATGTTTAGGCTTATCTTTAAGAAGTTGTTTTATCTTGTTTACTGCCGGAGGTGTCAGGGTGAGGGTGGCTGCGGCGGGCTGCAGCTTCCTCTTGCTCACAGCCAGGAGAAGGGCTCAGACTAATGAGCCTATATCCTCTCTGTCCGGCTTGGGCCGGAGCTCTGCTGCCTAAGGTTCTCTCCATGGACACAGCGGGCGCATTGACGTCACAAGCTCCAGCTCAGGGCACCCTTTAAATTCTTGTCCATATGTCTTAACTCACCAGAAAGAGTGACCCCTGGAGGTCCGAGGCCCCGACGCTGGCAGCACGCTTCCCCGCCTCACACTTGAGAACCGTCTGTGCGCCCTGGCCTGCCTTGCGCACTGCGGAGCCTGTAAGTGATCAACTCTTTTTTTCTTCAAAGTTTCCTAATAGTTATCACGGAAGCATGTCTTGTAATTGTAATAAGAACCACGATGGCACTGCCGGTTGTAACACTGGTGTGGAAAAGGGAGAGGTCCGTGGGACGCTCCTGCGCCCAAGTGTGTGCCCAGACATTTCAGGCTGATAGTTATTCATTGACTCACATCGGCACAAAACAGTAATGCCTTACGTTGTAACACCATGACTTTACGACAGCTATGTCACTAGGCGATAGGAATTTTTCTGCTTTGTTATAATCTAATATGACCACCGTTGCACGTGGCATCTGCTGTTGACTTAAGTATGTTATATGGTTCTCAACTGTACAAAGTCTTGGATCCAGAAAGAGTGTGGTGGATTCAGGTAACTCGGAGAGATTCAGTTAAACAGAAATCTATCTGGAGATTAAGAAAAGAGCCGGAGATAAGGTTAGAAAACAGAAATGGGATCAGAGAAGGCCTGAAGCCATGCGAAGAGCTTGAATTTTATTTTATTGGCAGTTGGGAGACAAAAGAATACTGTTAAGTATGTGATAAATATCCCAAAGTTGCAATTTAGAAATATGACTGCAGCCTGGTTTGAGGACAGTCAGGGGTAGAGGAGGCAAGGTGAAAAAAAGTCAGTGCGAAGGCTTTTCTAGTGTTCTGGAGCAGGGCTCCCCAACCTCTGGACCGTGGACTGGTACCAGTCCGTGGTCTGTTAGGAACCAGACCACACAGCAAGAGAGGAGCAGCAGGGGAGCAAGCGAAGCTTCATCTGCATTTGCAGCTGCTCCCCAGCACTAGCAGCACCGGCTCAGTTCCGCCTCAGAGCATCAAGCATTAGATTCTCATATGAGCACCGGTCCCTGGTGCCAAAAAGGTTGGGGACTGCTATTTTAGAGGTTTTGTATATCATTGTTTTATTTTTGGTTGCACATTATCTGAACCTCCTTCTTAGTTTTGGATAATTCCTCATATCATGAGCCTCAGTGAAAAACTGAGTATATTTATAATAACAGGATTGAAATCTCCAAATATTTACTTTCCCAGCATTCTGGAGTCTGGGCACAAGTCTTGGCACATGATCTAGACTTGGCAATAAGATGTATCCACCTTGGACTTCGAAGCAAGGTCCATGGCAAAACCATTCAGACAGCTGGACACTGATAGTGGCAGCAGAGGCAGCAACACGAAGTGTTCAGAGGCAGCAGCTGTGGCTGTCCAGAGGCGCATCCAGGGCTGGAGATGGAAGCTGCGGTGTGGGCTGCTCAGCTGTAGCCCAAGGGAAAGCCACACAGGAGTCTTTCTGGCACAGTTCTGACTGTGGTCTTGCCTCCAGCATAGACTCCGGGCTTCATTCTGTGAGTTGCCACAACTCCTATTGATAAACCTCTTTATCCTCAAGTTGACCAAAAAATATTTATGTTTCTTGCTACTGAGGAACACAATTGATAGTAGATAGAAAAAATGATGGACATATGAACAAGCGACAGTGAGATGGAAAACAGGGTACTGAACCAATGGAAGAGAGAAAGAACAGACATCGCTGATTGATTACGGGAGGAGATGACGCAGAGGAAGGATTATAGTTTTCTTCCTCAAACAATAGGATAGACGGTGCCACAAGTGAGGGAACAAGTTTTGAGAAAAAGAAAAGCTTAATTTTGATTTGCACTTTTTGCTTCTGATGGGACTCTGGGACCTCGGGTGCTGATGTCTAGAAGGCAATTTGATATAGTGGTCCAGAGCCCAGAAAAAGAAAAGAAGGGCTGGATTGGGAATTATTCACCTGTGGGTGGTACCATAAGTCGGGGGGGGGGGGATATGGTCATTAAGGAAGAAAGGGAGAAAAAAGAAAAGAATCTCCAGAGAGGTGGGGCAGAACCAGGAAAGTGGGACGTCATGGACACAGGGTAAGAAAATGTCCCACGAAGGAAGGAGCACCCTGTGGACTTAGCAACTGGGAAATTTAGCGCAATCGGCAACAGCGGTTTCAGTGTATGTGACAGAGATATAAATTAGATTCCAGATATGTTGGGAAATTATGGAAGGGAATGAAGTGTAGATTGCGAGTGCAGTTGACTCTTTGGAGTTTATAGAAAGGAAGAGAGGCAGTGCAGCTGGACAAAAATATGGAATCCAGCGAGGATTTTTAAAATTAGAGTGGGGCACTGGAACATGTTTCAATGCTAATAAAATTGGTCAGTAGAGAATGAGAAGCAGAAGATCCAGATTGGAAAGTGCGGATAATGTATAGACAAGTATCCCAGGATGTGAGATAGAATGAATTATTACAGTGTGAATGGCTTCGGGTTGGAAGGGGACAAGTTCTTCCATTGTGAAAGGAGAAAAATAATAAAGTGTGTGTGTGTGTGTGTGTGTGTGTGTGTGTGTGTGTGTGTGAGCGAGCGAGAGAGAGAGAGAGAGAGAGAGAGAGAGAGAGATTTCCTTAGGAAGGATTTACAGGCAGAGATGAGGAAATAGTTGAAGTTAAGCATGATGTCTTTATAGTGTTACTAATCTTTGTGATTGCACGGTTCTCTCTACCAGAGCTCAGCGGTCCAGGTGGAGATGTGGAGATGATCCAGGTTTTGACACACAGGTAAGATGGAAGGGAAATAGGCAAGGTTGTCGAGAATATTGGCAAGAAAGGGGGTGGGGATTCTAAAATCTAAACTGGATTGGAGTTCATAGGTAGGAGTTTGAACATAAAAAGGTTAAGGGACTGAAGACCCAGTGAAAACAAAAGAAAGGTATAGCAAAAATGACTAAGTAAGAGATCCAGAAGGATGTATTAAGCTAGTGAAACGTCTGAGTGTATCAATTTAGAGGTAGAGCCTTTTGACTTTGACTGCATTTAGAATGTGGCCGTGTGACTCTCTTTGTTTTTGTGGAACAATGCCAGAATAGAGTAGTTGCAATAGAGACTACGGTCAAAACAGAGCCTATAATATTTATCCAGACTTTTACAGAAAAAGTTTGCCAACCTCTTCTATAAAACATCAGCTTCCTAATGAATTCATATGACATCAATAAATACTAACAGTGATGATCATGATAATGATAATGGCTAATAATGGACTGATCATGAAATAGGCATTGTGCCAAGAGCCACTATGTGGATTATCTCATTAAAAATTCTCACAATGTACCTGTTTAGAAAGAAGAAAATTGAGGCACAAAAGGTAAGAGAGCCAAGATTCAAACCCAGACAATGATTCCAGAGATTGTGATCTTAACCCATTATATTATAGTTTTAACAACCGAGCATCTTAAGCAGTATATCTGACTAATAAAACTGTGGATCAGCAATCCGAGTTCTGCTATTAATTTAATTATTTTTAGTACAAAATGAACATAATATGATAAATTCTAATATGCTACAGAAAGACATCATATGAAGTAGCTTAAAGCAAAGTTCTGAATAATGAAATAACTTTCAGGTTTTTTTTTTTTTTTTTTTAAGTAGGGAGTGTTTACCAGAGACAGATTAAATCACTTGCTTATTAACTTATATTTTGGTTTTAAAGTGATGCCATTTGACGGGATCTCATGGTCAGGATTAGGTGTGTCCTAAAAGCAGCTTGCACAAGGAAAAAGAAAATAATAGCTCTATGGCATATATAGTTCAGGTTTAATTTGCAACGCAGTTATTGTGCTAGAACATGCATGTCACCTAATGAAAATGCTTATTCAATGCGGATGAACAAGGGGGGTTCCAGGTAGCCCAGACTCACTGGAAAATTATGCTTCAGAGATTTCCGTGTCAGTCAACACCCAGAATAAAAAGATCATAATCAAAGAGATATGCAAACATTTCCATTATTTCCTTGAGATTTCATGTTTTATTTCAAACAGTGCTTTTGGTAATTCTATGCTGGTGTGATAGACACTGAAATGAAATATACTAAAGAAACCCAGTTGTACAACCTTTAACAAGTAAAGAGGAGATGAGGTAAATGCCAACATTAAAGTATTTCACTTTAGCAAGTGGAATCAAAAGATTTTGAAATTTTGAGGAATAAAGTATTCTCCCACATCTTTAAAATTTCTCTGCCCTCTCTCTGACTCTCTTCTCTTAAGGACTTTGAATTGCCTGGGAACTCCTTTTTTTAGCCTTTTTCCCCTTTGGATCTTCTTCATCATCATCATTCATAATTTAGCTTGTCGCGTCCCCTAAAATTCTCACAAGTCACAATTATTTTCTAATTTCTTGGAATTTGTGTAGTTCTAGCTTCTTCACCATGGGAAACATGGCTCTTATTTGGCCCTGCTCATGTCATAGTCCTACTTTCTTTCTTCTACTTCCCTTTCCTGGAATGGTAAGTGGAACATGAAATCAGTTAAACAACTGTATTATCACGTACTGAATGCAAAGGAAGCTTCAAGAAGGGCAAAGATGAGCCAGACTTAGTTTGTTTCCTTTAATGGATTTACAATCCAGTAGGAGGTTTTAGAGGAATTAGACAAGAGTAAAAGAGACTTAAACACAAGGAAGAGCATGATAATTGTTATTAAAATAGTTTAAACACATTTTATAGGAGATCCAAGATGGCAGGAATGATCATATTTATATATTTGGTCCTGTCATCCCTATGGTAATTTTTTTTTCCCCACTAGTACCCTCTGGCTGATAAGTGAAGGTCCAAAGCATGATATGCAAGTTGTCTACATGCCTCTGGATAGTCGTCCTAATATAAACTCTCCAGCCTCATGCTCTGTTGTCATCCTGACACATGGCTGCAGTCTCGCCTCACTGACCTACTCACCATTCCGTGAATATTTCATGTTTTTTACGTCTCCGTGCCTTCACATGCTGTTTCTTTTGCCCTTCTCTTCTATTTCTGGGCTTTAAATTCCAGTTCATCTTGGAAAACTTTTACTTAATTTCACTTCTTTTTTTTTTTTGTACTTTCATGATTCCCCAGACAGTATATTTCTCTCCTTCTTTTACTTAACACTTTGTACCATATTTTAACATTCATCTTATTAAGTTATAAAGATGAGGTCAGAGAATCCTTTCTCCATTACACTGTCAGCACCTTGAAAGCAGAGCTGCAACTGACAGTCTTTGTATGGCTAGTTCTTGGCACAGTGTCTGGATCACGGCAGATGATGGAGAGAAATACACCTGTTATTTGAGAATTATACCTGCTTTAGGTTCTCTCAAATTGTATCATGGAGGCAGCTGTAGGTGTCCTCATGGTGTTCAAAATGCAATTTTTTTCAGGTGAACCTTGATATTTATACTTAATGCCAAACTCAATCTTTTTTTAAAAAAATTATATGATGTATTAGTTTCAGGTGTATAACATAATGATTTGACATTTGTATACCTTACAATGTGGTCATCACAATAAATTTAGCAACCACCTATCATCTTACAAAGGTGTTATGATATTATTGATTATATTTCCTGCAAACTCTTAAGCAAGCATTTGGGGAAGCAAAGGTTTGGGAGGGTCGCCAAATATTGTGAGGCATTAAAGATTCTTTGCCACCTTAGACTTTAGCAGGAAGCTTATCAGTACCTTAGCATATCTCAAGTAAATGTAAACTTTCATGGTCACCTGTTTTTTAAATCACTGTGAATATTTTATTAATTTTTAAGGAATTTTATACAACTTAATTTATAGATTATTTTTAATTTTATGGTTCACCACTTCTCCCTAAGCTAATATCATCTGAATTTTGTTGGACTTATGTTCTACTATGAAATATGGAACATGTAAGTTTTCATTGAATATTTTATATTAACTATATAAAAAATTCTGACATAGCATTTTTATCATAAATTTTCTTGATATTATTATCCTAGTATTTGAGAAAACATTTATTTTTGAGTTCCTGAATATGTACTATACATATAAATACATAAAATTCACATGCCTAATATGCAAATAATAAAAAAGATAAACAAATTTAGGAATGATGAATATTTGTTTTTAGAGTTGCTGACTTTTGAGGATAAATATCTGAAAACCAGATCTATGATATCCAGGATAATTATTTTGTCAGTCTAAAAATGCTGTGGGAGGCAAGGCACTTATGGGCTGTTGAAATGTACAATATTTCCCTGGCTTGGGAGGAACTTGGATAAGATAAGGCATATGCATAAGAAATAGCAGAGTCTTGTAGAAAGAAGAATTCAGTTACAAATAATAAAAACTGGCCTCTCTTAGGATTTTCTTCTCAACAGCTTCTGAAGTGTAAATTGCCTCCCATCAGATAATGAACCGTCTGATCCTCAGAAAAAGTAATGGGGTAGACATTATTGTTCTTTTTATTATTTCTATTACCCAAACTACAACATAAAAATGTTCCACTATTTGGCTAAAGTTGAATTATCAGGGAATGGTAGACTGAGAGCTGAAACCAGCATTTAACCACAAAGTTTTCTTTTCCCATGGAGAATATTAAGGGTATTTACTTTAAGAATTTAGATAAGGGGAAAACTTTTGCAATTCATTTATAAAATGTTTCAGTAGAAACATTGATGAACTACTACAATTTCAAAAGAAAAAATGTTTGATGTTAGAAAAAGGCTGACAGGCACCAAGGACTCCACAATACTCCATACCACATGGGCCAGGGCATTTAGAGCAGTGGTCCCCAACCTTTTTGGCACCAGGGACTGGTGCTCCTATGAGAATCTAATGCCTGATGACCTACAGTGGAGCTGAGGCAGTGACGCTAGTGCTGGGGAGCGGCTACAAATGTAGATGAAGCTTAGCTCACAGGCCTGCCACTCACCTCCTCCTGCTGTGCCCCCCTGTTCCTAACAGTCCATGGACTGGTACTGGCCTGCAGCCCAGGGGTTGTGGACCTCTGATTTAGAGAGGCCAGACAGTAATGTTTCAATAGGCATTTAAGAATGTATATATGTAAAAAATAAAAAGAATATATGTATGGTTAGGAATAAATATGTGAAAACTGTTAGAAGACTGTACACCAAACAGTGCTTATTACTTCTGTGGTGGGGCGTAGGCAGGGACAAGATCGAAGAGTGGGACATTTAGGGGAATCTTTTGTTGCTTATTTCATGTTCTTTGAAAAAAAAATGTTAAAATTATGAGTGGTTTTAAAATTTAAATTTAGTATTTTTATTTATTTTTATATTTAAACAATTACTAAACAAGTAATCAAAATTGTTGGTTTAAGGATTCAATAAAACCAAAACTATGAAAACCAAAGTTGAAAAATTTTGAAACTCTTTTTCCTTTTGTTTTAGAATCACAGGGAATCTATAGACTACATTTCTTCTTTTGAAATAAATACCTTTCTAGGCCCAAGAAGGAGCTCTCATCCAGGGTGCCACATTAGCAAACTGAAACATAGGTAATTCTCATGTCCCTTTAAATGGTCTAATTGACCGGAAACAATTTATTCAGTCAGCCAATCCCCAAATACCATACTTTTTCCTTATTCCTTCTCACCCCAAAACAAAGCTCATTATGTGGCCCAAGCCAACCAGATATTTTTCTAATTTTTGTCTTAATTCTTTATCCCGTAAAAGTTTCCTGCCTTTGTCCTATTTGACAGTTCTCTAAAAAGAGACTGCTTCATGAAGTGTTAAAAATAAATTTTGTTTGTATTACCTAAATCGTTTCCCTCTTTCCTTCCTTCTTTCCTTCCACCCTACTTTCCTTTTAACTTTTTTGTAATGTTCTTTTCACCAAGGGTCCCTTAGAGCAAAAGTCAAACATGAAAAATTTATAAAATCTTATTTGATGAAAAAAATACACAACAATTTTAAAACCTACTTTTCACCAATGTGGATTTCTTCTTTCTTAATCTTTAAATTGTCATTACAGAAAAATATGTCATATTGATTCTACAGTTTTAAATACTACCAAAACAGCATATTTATCTCAATATCAGGGGCATAGTATAATAGCCCAGAACAGTCATAAAATGTATTTTACAGAGAGAGTATTTGGAGTTATCATCTTTATTCATCATATTAAATCAGTTGCAAATATCTTTAGTTTTACTTCTAAATCATCCATTTCCACTGCTGTTATTCTTATTCAAGGCTTCATTCCTCTCACTTAAATTCAAAACCTCTCTACTAAATTTGTTTCTATATTTTTTAATATGATTTAATAGTTACTAATTATAGTCAGAGCTGTTCTGCTCCATCTTTGTTTTCTTTGCTGGAATTTAACCAGGACCTCTAGATGGCCTAAATTCCTGCCTGGTACTTAGTTATCACAATACCCTGGGATATCCTCCACACACATATTATCAATGAAGTGGAAGCTCTTGTCTTGGCCTCGAAGTTTTCAGTTGGTATCTCTTTAAGAATGTGTCAGATTTATTTTGAAAACTGACTACTGTTACCCTCCTACATTTTTTAAAAAGAGGTAAAGAGATCTAAGTGATTGTAATGATCCAGTGTAATCTAGATCTTTACTCTATTGTGATGTGCTGCAGGGTCCCGTCGATATTTCGTTTTAGCAGTAAAACTGAGAGATGCAGACAGAGAACTGACATAGAGTCCCCAGGATACAGACTGTAATCTTTATTGGACACTAGAATGTGAGAGGACTAATTTGTATTCTAGGAACATGTAATCATATGTTTACAGAGCAGTTGTTGGCTTGATAAATCTCTTAGGCTTTGTGTACTGTTAGCAATAATTTGTCAAATAGAAACCGATTTTTAAAATCTGAATAATTGAGGTGAACATTCAAGTTCTTCCTTTGAGGAAAAATATTGGAAACTATATTTATTATATAATAAGGGTTTAATTTCTACACATACATGATTAAATAGTATTATATTATCGGGCAATGGGCTCTATATATGATTACATTATTCATAATAGAAAGCAATTAATATTTTTAGCAAATCTTAAAAAGTGATATGTGCCTGAAATAATTTTGTATTAAACTCATATATTGGATTCAAGACAATTTCATGTGTAACTTAAAGCAACATGATATAAAATTATCCTGTGATAACTGACTGAAATGTGGTTTTTCTTAGTAAGCTTTATCTTTTTAAAAAAATATGTAAATATTATGCATAGATATAATTTAAAATGTCTGCTATTACTATCTCGCTGATTTGAAAAATCTTTTAAAAGTATAAGTAACAACTTAAAATGTTACTAAAACCTAAACTATATCATTTAAGCCATTGGCATTTAGCACAAGTATGGGTGAAGTTCAAATTAACTGCATTCTTATTTTCTGTAAACAAACATGTATATAATTTTGACAAATGTTGGTTCCATTACTACATTTAATCCTTTTGGAATTGATAGCACCAATTTAGCATGACTAAGAGTATATTAGAAAATGTAGTTATTTGCACGCCAAGGTAGAAATAAAGCCTGAAGAGAAATCTTATATATTCATTGTTTTTGGAAAGACAACAAAATTCCCATTATTTTTCATTTCCAAATAAAAGAAGAATTAAGATATCTCCTAAATAGTATTATATCTTTAGGCAAACTACTAATATATTTTTTAGCGTCTTTTTTTTTTAAAAAAAAATTAACAAACGTCGCCCTACTGGTTAGTATATTAAGATACATCTTACAAACCTTGTCAGTCCTTGGCTACTTTGAAGACTCCGAAAAGGCAATGGGTTTCAGATGAGCATTTCTTCTTTCCCAGGGAAGCACGGGTTGGCCTTGCCTATTCATTAAAGAATGCTTGGTCCGTGGTCACTTTGAGGCAACTGTGGCCTCAGAATTGCATCTGTCCTCTTACCTCTTACTCTACTCAACTATATTTGGTAACTGAACTCATGTTTCCTCAGACTGCCACGATTAGGAATTCCATCAGTGAGCTGGGAGGCAACCCCAGGTCTGCTGGCTGGGTTCTTAGAAATTAAAGGCACTTAGTGTAGAAAGACATTTTTTTTTAAATGGATTTCATAAATATAGGATTTATACATGTTCCTTTACACGTGGCCTTGTGGCTGAAAATCACTACCTTTCTTTTTAACATGTTCTTAGTTAAAAGTACAGTATGTGATTTTAAGGAGAAAAATGGATATTCGTAAGGAATACTCTTCCTACTATAATCTTCTGCTCAGTACATTTAACTTTTAGTCATATGGTAGATTATCCTAAAATAGTAAGTCCACTAACTATTTAAAAATTTAGCCACCTGTCAAATTGAATGGGGAATCCACTGTTCAATCATTAATTTAAAATTATCATATGACTGTGGTATGTATTAAAGACATAGTTCATAGTAGGATTAAATAGACATAAACATATGAGGAATGAATTTTAACTACATTATAACTTTGAGTTCTTAGCCCAACTCCTAGCACATCATGAGCATCCAACAAATATTTGTTGAAGAAATAAATAGTCGATGAACATTATTCAGGATACGTATGGATCCTCTTATAGTTGCAAAAAAATGTTTTGCAACTACTCTGTAACTTATTCTGTAGACTCTCATGGTAACACATTCTAACATTTTGAATGTCCAAGTAACACGTAGAGGTCATGAGAGTAGAAAGCTTTTCTGTTCCAAGTTTAGGTAGAAGAGACAAATCTAAGGGGAAGAAAAGAATCACACAAAACCTCCCAGTTAGTTTATTTGGAAATGAAGTGCAGAATCTTTCTTTTTCTGGATAATACTGTTATAGTTGACTCAGTTTTTTATCTAAAGAAGTTTTTTTTTTTTCTGATGGTGAGACACCGATGAAGGTCTGCTCTTGTACTTTATGGGCACGACTGATCCTTTAGAAATGGTGCCTCTTGAAGTTAGATAGTCTTGGGCTATTTTAGCCATTACTTTCATTAATATATACTTTAAAATTTATACTTATGGGGTAAAAATATTTTGGTTGATAAAACACACGTCTATGTCTTCTTACTGAAACAAACAAACAAACAAAAAACCCATAATAGTAAAAGACCAAAAGTTTAGAAGTTTAGATGGGGAAGAAGACATTCTAGAAATGGACAAAATTGTTGGAAAATGGTTAATATAAAGGTGAGTGGTTTAACTAAGTTAGAAAACTTAAACGCCTGAAGAAGGAGATGCCAATGAGAAGTAAGTGATTTGCCTTACAGCATCACAGAATGCCTCGGGAATTAAAGGCTTCAGGCCCCTCCTTGACAATAATTTTAATTGGCCACATTGGATATTGCTGGAAGTGTGAGGCAGGAGGTGAAAACAGGGAACCGGCTGAAAGAATCTCTAAGAAGCAGTTAGACCCTATTGCTCCATTTCTACTTCAGGTAGCCAGGAGACTATTCCTTCCCATACGTGGAGAAGAGGTTTATTCTCTGGAAAATTCAAAACAGACATTCTCCGGTACCAGGGACACGGCACACAGAAGATGGGAAGAATGAGGCACTGGAAGAAATTTCTGGGAGCTGGCTCAGAAAAGGAAACAGAGGCTTCAACTGTATCTAGTGTTGTATTTCTAAACAAATAATAATAATGGGAATATGGGAAAAGAGTAACATTTGATACATCTTGGTATTGTTTTGCACATCTCTTACATTAATAGATGTACTTTTTATGTTTGAAAATGTCATAATCAAAAATTAAACAGAAACCTGTGTTGTGTCCTAAGGAAAACTGAATGTGGAAGAGACCATAGGAATCAAAATGTTGTAACCCCTCCATGATATTACCTCACTTATGGAAAGAATTGCTGAGACTAGACAAGTGGTTAAAATGTCATGTATATAATGTCTATATTAATAATATTATTATTGTTAACTTTAAGATAAATGGATGCTAACCATATGACCCAACTATCATCTCAATGTGTTCTTTTCCTTAGAAAAGATTCTTGGCCAAAGTTTTTAAGTTACTATGACAAGATTCAATCATATTAAAGATGAGATTACTGCACAGACAGCAATATAGTTTGTTTTTTAATATTTAACCCTAGAGCCCATTTCTGTGCATCCAACATAGGGAAGCGAGGTCAGTGACCCCTTCACTAGGTCTCAAATTATTTTTCAAATGATTATTTCTTCTTATAAAAAAAATTCTGCTATTTTGAAGTGCTTGCATTGGAGCTGCACACCCTCCATCCACTTTTTTTTGGTTCAGACTTTGGATCTTTGAATCAAGTCGAGCTCTTGATTCTCTTTACTCCAAGTGCTTCCAGTATCCTGGATGATGTCAGCATCTTTTTGCCTATTTACTCCATACCCTGGCATATTGCTTCTTTGATCTGCTTTGATCTCCTGTGATCTTCATCTCAATTCTTCTTCCAGGAGACATAAATGGACCCGCGTCACCTTTCAATTCATGTATTAGTTACCTAATGTTTCATTTAAATTATTTTAAAAATTAGTTTCTTAAAACAATGAATATTCTTTATTTCACAGTTTCTGTGCATCAGGAATTCAGTAGGATCTTAGCTGGGTGATTCTGGATCAGAGTATCATGAGATTGCAGTTAGGAAGTTGACCACGGCTTCTTTCATCTGAAGCTTGACTAGGGCTGGAGGATCTGCTCACTCACGTGCCTGGAAATTGAACGGGGACAATGGGGCAATAAATAAAATAGTAACTGAGAAATCTGGTCAAGAAGCAAACTAAAAATGGAGGCACAGAATGCTTGCAAAATTGTCCTAATGAGCTACTTATTGGACTGTTAGTAAGTATCCTTCAAACCATGGCCAGTGTTCCTACTTCTTCCTTTTACCTTGTATTTGGTTTGGAGACATGTCACAGAATAAGGTATGCCCCAAAACTTGTTGGATTAAACTGGTTCTGTCCATCTGCCTATTCTAGTTCAGATTTGTCCCTCCTGAGTTATATGTTATGAACTATGGTTGAATCTGCTGCATATGTGTAGCCCACGCCTGCAATGGTCTTTGAATCACAAACTTTTGCTGCTTGGGGTGTTTGCTAATTTGTATATGTGCACAAAAATGGATAGAAAGAGTGAAAAAAGTAGAATAGAATTTGAGAGTAGATTCCATAATCCATGCTTATATATGGGTTTTCAACACAGTTAGGTATTATGATCCTTAATCAGAAACAATTTCATTTTGAGTTTAGCTTATAGGGCACCAGTGTAGAGAAATTTTATTCTTCTGAGCTTATAGGTATGTAATATTAATTCCAAAAGAAGATTTTATTTAAGAAAAATAGTGTAACATTTCTTTACAGGGACAGAATAACATGAATATTAAATGAAATAGAGAAAAGTACAGATTGCTATTTTGAATTGTAATATAATATCTGGAAAAATTATTGGAAAACAGAAGTCAACCGTATAATTTAAAGAAGAGTACACCATGGGTAATTGGTTGGTAGCCCAGTTATAAAGTTTGGTTTAATTAACATTCAAAGATCTAATACTTAATTCATAATATTAATACATCAAAAGAGAAAACTTATGTGACTACCTCCATAGATTATTAATGAATATTTGGACAAAATTTAACATCCACTCTCAATTTTCATCTTTTTGGGATGGGATTCTACCTTAACATTATATATTAGGATCTATAAAAGTGTATGTGCCTGTGTGTGCATGAGTATACATACACACATTTATTCATATGCACATATTATGCAATACATAGTAATAAATGATAAGACACCATGGAATACTAACAAATAATGTACAGGTCTTAACATATTGAAAAAAAGAGAATGGAATAAATGGAATGCTATGGGAAGAACTGATTTGTAACATAAACAAGTCATAAAAATAATCTAAAAATGCCATATAATCTCAATTAAAATGGCATTTTAATTTTATTTATTTATTTATTTATTTATTTATTTATTTATTTATTTATTTATTTATTTTGTAGGGTTTACCTAGAGGAGTTAGCATGGCAAAATCTCCAGGAAGACTGTGAGAAAAGGAATAGTCCTGGAGGAGGAGAAGTAGCCCTTTCAGACTGTTGAAGTGCTAATGAGTTTCTTTTGGAGGGAAAACAAGGAATGGAGTAATAAATTGGGTGGAATGACATCTTATTTTTGTGTAGGAAGAACACTAAACTGCAATGGCAGCATATCTTAAATAACTACATCTATTTTGGTCTATTTCTTGGGCTTGTTCAATTTCACTGACCTGCCCCTCATTACAGTGCAAAGAACTGGATTTCTATTTCATTTCATTCAGCGAAATAAAAGTTCTTTTGGCTCATACAAATTGAAAAAAAAAAGATATGGAATGAGTAAATAATATGTAATTCTGAGACTACATTGAAGATAAGATTAGGATAAAAATAGTATACACGACAGTGTGTGTAGCATCATCATACATAGGTCTGTACAATTATCCTATATATCATAATCTATGTCTATAATTTCTCTCTTTTTTCTGGCATGCAAATGAAAAATTTTTGTTTTCCTGGAAGGTAAGAGTGGTTAATTTGGGAGAGGAAATGTTCTCTGACTGCGGTTGCAAAAAGGGTTGGTGAAAGTTTACTACAATGTACACATTGTTTTCCTACTTTTAAAAATGGTATCGGAAGGAAAATATGGCATCAGAAATTATCTTGACTATTACTCCTTTCACTCTTTATACTTATCTATATTAATAATAATAATCTTAAAAATATACTTTCTAATATAGTACAACAAAAAGTAATATGGAAAATGTATTTCAAATATACTGTTAAGTAAAATAAGCACACTGTATAGTTATTATACCTGGAAGGTAAAATTAAAGGAGACTTTTAATTTTTTTTTCCTTTTGGTGTTTGAAATTTGTTGTGCTTGCATTACATTTATTATCAAAAAAAAAAAAAGAAAGAAAGAAAGAAAGAAAGAAAGAAAGAAAGAAAGAAAGAAAGAAAGAAAAGAAAAGAAAAGAAAAGAAAAGAAAATTACCACATAATGAGCCTAGAGTCACTTTAATCTTTTAGAATCATTTCTTGATTGATAAATCTACTAGAGAGTAACATTTTCTGAAGTTCTTTGGGTATAAACTAGAGAATAATAAAAGACTTTTAATTCAGTATGTTTCAATTCAGAGAATTGAAAATAAACGTCTTTGATTTTAAACATATTAAACAGATTTTCTACTCCTGTGGGTCAGCTTTGCCTATTAATTTGCAACTCATCAGATCCATTTACAAGTGGGCATGTTCTGCATATGAGCATTCAGCTTCATCTGGCTAACTTTAAAATGTCACATCCTTTGACCTATTCTATCCTAGGGCTGTTCTGAGGACACAATCCTTACTACAGGAAAAGTTCTATGTAAAAACATGTTCAGGTTCACCTTGATTCTAATAACAAAAAAATTGAAGCAACTAAATACAAGTTATGGAATGGCTTAGTAAATGAATAGAATTTCGAAGTGGTCATAAAGAGTGATTTTCCTGGTGTTCATATTAGCATAGAAAAGCTCATTATGTATCCTACGGAAAATAACAAGGAAACCAATAGTTTTTATAGTTTGAATAAAATTTTTAAAAATTTAAGAATCTTTGCATGGCTGAAAGTTTTGATAGATTAAATGGAGTTGGCTTGATATTTTAAAAAATATGAAGAGGTCACTAAACTGTATGAGTCCATTTATTTTCCTCAATTAGAAGGATAAGGCAGATTTACCAAAAACAATTGGATATTTAAAAATGGCTTCGAGACTTTTTAATCTAAATTAAAACTCACAGCCTTTTGTCTCTCTTAATTTTACATGTCTCAAGGTGGTACTTAGTGAAAAAAATATCAAACTTGAAAGTGAAATAATCACTGCCAAACATCTAGGGACAGCTGTATGACAATTTCAGAAGCTACTTACCAAAGAAAGTCTAATTTGGAAGGATGTGGCTGTCACTCCCTGGAAAACAAAAATAAAGAAAGAATATGATAAAGGAGGAAATCAGCTGTTGGGCCAAAGAAGGATTTAAACGTTGAAAAAAGTGCCAATCGTTGAAGACAGTTGCTCTGCCGTACAAAATCCCGAGCTCTGTCCATCATTGACTTCTGTTGGCCTAGCAATTTGCTCAGCTATTGCTATTTTGGGCAAGAATTTCTACAGCGCTGGCATATCTTCAGCCCCGGAGGTTTCCTCTGATTGACTGATCAACAGGTGTTGAAAAAGCCTGTGACAGAAATATTGCAGACCTAGTGCTCTCGTCTGACTTCTGTAACTGTGACTGTAGTTTCACTGGAGCATATCATCTCTCAATCAAGGGGGATTTCTGCAGGAGAAAAGCTAAGGAGATTATATATGACATTTATAGATAATTGCTTTTCCACAGATACGGCATATGCATTTGTTAATACCATGTTCATTCACTTAAAAATTGAATATTGTACTAATGATTACACAACCGAAATCTAAATGATTATAATAGTGAATGAACTTTTCAAAGAAATAGTGTTGACATTATAGTCCTAAAAAATATTAAACTATCTTGACTTAATTTTCTTTCACAAGCAAATTGTCACAGACGGTATTAAAACAATGTTAATATTAAGGAAAAAACAAAATAAAAAAAGCATATATGAAGGATTAGATTGTCAAATATGTAAGGAATATAATTTGTTCTACTATTTTATACTAAATTTTATATCTTGATTTTTAAAAAATCAATAGCAATCAAATATCCATCGCAAAAGAAACACATGTATGTGAATTATTTAAATTTTCATTAAAAATAAGAAAATAAAAAAATATTCTCAACATATTTAGGATGCCATGCATTCCTGTAATATTCAGTGTAAAAGCCACAGTCCTTTTTTGCTCTCTGGGGTCATACATAAACCACCCTCTCACTTTATCTTTGTCACTTAACATTCTCCCTCTCTCACTCTGGTCTTTCAGCTTTAGCCACACAGAGATTTCTGCTGTCTCTTGAGCTCATGGGGTTTACTTTATATCAGGGCTTTGCTGCCCCTCAGTCAGTCAAGGTATCTTCCAGAAAACAGGATGGCAGGACCCCTCACTTCCTTCAGACCATTAGTCAGATGTCACCTTCTTGATGGGGCTTTCCCTGTTTGTCCTATGTAAAATTTCAACATCTTTTTCCACCAACATGTTATTTTGTCTCTTCCTTGTATATTTTTTTCTACTACGGCTTATCTTTAACAAAATGCTCTCTTTACTTATTGTTTTCATCCTCACTAGAATATAGGCTGGCTCTGAAGGAAGGGGTTTTGTATTTCGTTTACTTTTCCATCATCAGTGTCTGGGACATTGTAGATCCTTGATAGTACATGTTTAGTAAATGCCTAGAAAGAAATGACTAGAAAATATAATATTTGAGTACAATTGTTTTGATATTACTGTTGTCATTCAACACAAGGCTTTTAATACTTGTATCTGCTTCATAACTCAGAGAAGGACATGCTATCTAGTATTTCATTCAGTATTTTCTGAAGAGAATATTAACAACAACAACAACAACAACAACAACACCTGCATCCTATCACTTTGTACTTGGCCTCTTTATGAAAAGGAAATAATTTAATCCTTTAACAATGCTGTGGGTTAGGTCATATTATCCACATTTCATGGATGAAAAATCGAGACGAGTTAACTAACTTTACCACTATCATCGGATTAGTGGTAGATAGACCATTTGACTCAAAATACTTATTTGTCGTCATGAAGCTATGGTGTTCCAGAGATCTTAAAAGAGATGAAATATAAATAGGCAGATCTAATCTGAAAGCAATGAAGATATGTTCATGGATTTTAAAGCAGGGAGTGATGTAATTAGGTTTACATGTTAGAGAAATTACTCTGGCAGTGGAGTGGGGAATGGAATGGAGAGAATAGGCTGGAGCCAGGAAGTAAATAGGTTGTTGCAATAAACCGATGACAACACAGGAAGCTCATTCTAGTTGGTGGAAGAGGTAATAGAAACATAATTTAGATATGTCATGAGCTGGAATTTCCTGAAAGTTGAGGGAAGTGAGGACCCAGCAACGGCTTCCAGCTTTCTTACTTGGACAGTTAGAAATGTACAACAGTGCCATTCATGCTAATTAGGAATGTAAGAAAGAAAGTAGATTCAGAAGAGAATAGTGTAGTTGAAATCAAGGGAGAAGAGGCGCTTTTAAAGTCTCAGAGACTGATCTAAATCTTAAATATTGCCAAGAGGTCAATAAGTCAAGGACTAAACAGCATTGTTTGGATTTTGGTGCTCAATAGGTCATGACTGGTAGTGTTTGGTAGATGAGCTGCAGGGCAGATTCTGGTGTAAAGGTAGATCAGATCAATCATCTTTAGGAGTTTGAAGGGGAAGAAGTGGAGATAATGAATATATATTCCTACAAAATAACATACTGAAAAGGAAGAGATGAAATAGGACAAGGGGCTCATTCTTTTCATTGTTTTAAAGATGAAAGTTACTTGGTTATTTAATGGAATGGATGGTAAATGCCAGTTATATTAGATTTCTGTTGCTGCAGTAACGAATTACCACACATTTGGTGGCTAGAAGTCAAAACTCTAAAATCATGGTGTTGGCAGGGCTGTGTTACTTCTGGGAGCATTAAGGGGGAAATCTATTTTCTTGCCTTTTCCGGCTTCTAGAGGTTACCTGCATTACTTAGCTTGTAGCTCCCTCTGCCATCTGTAGGCCATCAGCAGAACACTTTTCTCTCCTCTGATCTCCTGTCTCTCTCTTATAAACATTCTGGAGATCGTATTGGGCCCACTCACCCCGGATAATCAAGGATAATCTCCCATCTTAAAATCCTTAAATGAATCTGACATATGCAAACTTTCTTTTATCATGTAAGGTAATACTCACAGGTTCTGAGTATCAGAATACAGACATCTTTGGGGGCCATTTATCTGTCTATCGTAGTCCAACCTCTGCCTCCAAATTTTCACATGAAATTCATATGAAAAATATATTCCCCCATTCCCAAGTCCTCCAAAGCCTCAACTTATTACAGTATCATCTCAAGTTCAAATTTCCATCTAAATCTTAATGACTCAAAAAACCCAGATCTCATGATCTAAGTTGTTTAAATCAGGTATTGAGACTTTGCCTATAAATTGTCCTGAGGCAAAATTCTTCTTCATCTGCATACCTTTAAAGCTAGAAAACAAATTGTCTGCTCCCCAAACACAATGGTGGGACAGGGATAAGGTACCAGTCATAGACATCCCTGTTTAAAAAGAAAGAAAACGGAAAGATAAAAGGTATCACTGGTCCCAAAAAATTTAAAACTTCATTAGATTTCAAGGCATGGGAGTAAACCTTTGTGGCTCTGGGCTCTGTCCTATGAAACTGAGGCTTTGCCCTTAAAGTCATTCTTTTATTCATGAAAGGTAGAGGATGTTTGAAGCTGAGTAATTTAACAGACTGTTTCCCATCTGCAGAATTTTGGGAGCCCGAAGCCTTCTTTCTTTTCTCTCTCTCCCTTTCAGTGAAAGCTGGCAATAGTTCTGCTGATTTAGCATCCTTGTGTACCCTATGGATCTCCTCTGTAGTTGTAGGGATTCACTCCATTGGACAAGAATCTTTCATGAAAATCCCATTTATATTCCTGATTTTTGCTGAGAAAGCTGAAGAGATCCATGAGCCACAGGATTAATTTTTCAGGATCACCTTGTGTGATTAACAGCTCTTACTTTTTGATCTTTTTAAGGCACTAGTAAAAGATTGTCCAGGCATGCTCTTGTCTTTCTTGCCAGAATATACTTTCCTAACAGTGAATCTCCTCATTTTAGGATCTTTTGAAATCTGGATAGGCTGAGAATTTCTCAGTTCATCACATCCTGGTTCTTATTTGTATAACAATTCTTCACCCTTGTAAGGGCCCTTGTGATTATACAGGTCCACCCAGATAATCCAAGGTAATCTTCACTTCTCAGGATTCTGTGCTTACTCACATCTGCAAAGTTATTCTTGCTGTGTAAGGTGACATATTCACAAGGCTGAGGATTAGGACATGGACATTTTTGGATGACTGTTATTCAGCCTACCACACTTATAGACAGGGAGATGTTAATGGTATAGAAACTCAAAGGATAGTGGGGTAAGATTCTTCGGGAAGCTAGATAATCAAATTCAAATCAAAGGGAGTTATCTGTGCTGTGTCTGGAGTACCATACAGTGTCTGGGGGCTATAAATAAGGATATGGATGAAGGTGTCAGACATTTGGAAGGACTCTCTTTGAAATAGTGGATTTTATATACACTAAAGAAACTTGAAGAGAACAGTAAAATGCTGTTGAGTTTTAAGGTCCACTGTAAAAAATATAGAGGAAAGGTGGTCATAAATATTAAGTGATTTATCTTAATGCCCTGGCACAGAAAAAGGATGGTTTAAGTGATCCAGATTATCAAATCTCAGGGCAAGTATAGAGGAAAGTCAGTGGATGAAGCAATTGAAGGTGCTAATGAGAGAAAAGTCAAGTGACTGCTCGTGGAGGTGAGTCCGGGGAGGCAAAAATGTGAGGCTGCCAAGGAGGCTGAGAAATTGGGAGGAAGTGGAAATAGAGTTTATGGTTCTCCAGTTGCTGAACAACGTCCAGGATGGGGCCTGGAAATAGATTGATAAAGCGGTAGAAAACTAGGTATCAGTTTTGAGTAGAGTTTGCTTATGTGTACTGTTCATATACTTTGAGGTGGTAGGTAGGAAGAGTGGGGTTAACATTTATGGATCCCCCACCTGATAAATCTGTATTATTAAGAAACAAAACAACAGAGTATCTCCTTTACTTTCAGAACTTGTTAGACCCATTTCAGTAGCAATCAAATGCTATAGAACACGTTCTTGCCGCTCATGCTTCTCTCTTCACCAACTCTAAGCCTAGAAAGACACATCATTTTTAAAGTTCTCCTCTGATTTTTGACATTTTCACCATAGAATCTCCAGTGATTTTCTAATTGCATAGTATTTTATAATTTTAAAAAATGGTTTACTACTTTGGATGGTTCAAGACTGGTTATCTTTAATCAGCTGTGAATGCAGTGTCTAGCAGTACTTGGTGAGATTACCATTCTGGGCCTGTATTCTCAGCAGCTATTAATGGAGTAACTGGAAAGCAATATAACCACTACAGTGTGCTCTGACCCCATATGACTTCTGCATGGCAATCTGTTGTATGAGCCTTCTTAAATTTTGTCTCTTTTACATCATACCCAGGGATAGAGACAGAGACGTATACCTTTTTAAATGTTTAGACAACCTTGGTTAATTTTCTGAGGTGTGCATTTACATAAGATTAAACTGAAATTGCTCAATCATGAGGGGAAGCAGATTGAATTGAGGCAACAAGAGAAGAACAAAAAGAAACAGCCTGGTCCTCTCCTCTGATATTCTCTCAGGGAAATTGTTTCAGAAAGGAAGGGTTGGAGCAGGATAAGTGAACAGTCTTTAATCCAGCTGTGGTGAGGGATCGCCTACCATCCACATTAGGCTTGTTCCTGGGCAAAGAGAAGAGTTGCATAGTCTTCACTGTGGATTATTCTGCCGTAAAAGACAGCTGCTATGCTCCCTGAGAGGCTGTCCGCACCAGGCAGTCCTGGAAAGAACTACCATCAGTCTCATTCCACTTAGTTCAGATAAATGTTTACCAGCACCTATGACTTTTGACTCAAAATTCATTTATGTTGTTTCATTTCACTTTTATTTTTGCAAAATGAAATAAGAGCATTGTGGAATGATATAATTGTGTTTATGAATCAAGATCTAGTAGAAACCAATGATCCTTTTTTTATTAAATTATCACCTAGATTTTTCCAAAGTATACCAGATAATTACAGGGGTAAAGGAGAACAAATGAGTTTAATATATCCTTTTAGAAGTTGATAGAATTGATAAACTGAAAAAGAATATCTATAAGTTGATAATCTATCAATTTTACAGGTGGGATACTACAAAAACATCGGTCATTTTAATAGTGCATTGAATAATAATCTCCATTTTAGAGATGAGGAAACTAAAACATTTATAGAAGAATGAGAGATACTATGGAGATTGCATCACTAATAGTCTGTAAACCAAAATAGAAAAAATACCATCAGTAAAACTCTAATGATTCTTTGAAAACAAATTACTTAAGTAAGGGATAGTCTCACTTATAGAAAGACAGTGTGGTCACCTGTAAGATATAATTTATAAGATACAAAATCCTCACCTTCCAAGACAATGTACACATTTATTGGTCTGTTCATATATAGTACTTATATTTAGCTAGCTTCATAGAGCCAACCTGGAAGTCGTTAAACGATGATTATTTATATTCGTGTTGCTTAGTATAGTATAAACATAAAATTTTAACATATTTAACTTTGAATATCACCAAAATCCTGAAAGAAAACAGTGTAGGCATTGTCATTCTCATACTGAGTTGAGAAAAACCCAAACCTTGGGAGCTAGTAATTAGAGCTGTGATTAGAATTCCAACCATGCTACACTCTTTACTACACCAAGCATCAATTCTTCCAAATAGTGTTATCTTTGGAGTTTCTCCTTTAGCTCAGTATTTCCAATCTTTTATGAACTATAGTAGGTATTTTTTAAACCAAGAGTTCCTTTAAATAAATTGGGCCAAAGCGTAATGCTTTATATCTTTCTCAAAGAAGATTCACAGTGCTCCTTAACACAACAAATGACCCGAAGATGCTTGATTAACTGTGTTTCATGGGGTATTTCCCATAGATTATCTACTCTTAAAAATTTTTTCAAAGGTCATAGTTTGAGAGATGTTATTCTAGTCCTTTTGCACACAATAGATTAGGAATATTGGTATTTGAAACCAAAAAATCTACAATGTAAACTTTATGAAGTAGGATTTTTTTTATTGTGCCTGAAACAGTACCCGGCATATAAGCAAAACTAAAAGCATTTGTGACAGTAATGCATACAGCACATGTTCTAAGGGCTTAAGACAGAACCTAGTTAGTAATCTGGGTGGCCATTAGGAAAGAATTTTCTTTGGATATATGAAGGCCGTCTGAGGCCCTTTGACTTTATGAAATTGACCCTGCTTTCATATTGGATCTCTAGCTAACAAAGCTTTATTCCTTTTTGCATGATCATAGAATCATCCTTAACTCTAAACACATTTTAAATTTTGTTTCAAAGGAAATTTAAAAAGGAATGTATATATCTTGTCTAAATTGAGGCTACACTATGAGTGTTTATATTTTCCAACAGCCCAGTAACCTCCATGGCATTCTAGAGATATTTCATAGAGGAGTGTCGGTTAATTGCAGATAGTACAGATAGACACACACACACACACACACACACACACACAAAACTTATTAGTGGACTTCGGGTTTTTTTTACTTTAGCAGTTTAGGGATGCTTCTTGATTAAGATTTTATTAACAATTAGATGCTTGCATGGGTGGAATATTTTAATTTATACTCTTTAATGTCTCTAGACTCAAGATAGAGACTTGAGGCATAGGATAAAAGATAAAATAAAATAAAAAGAAAAATAAACATTTCCAATGTATTAATGTATCTTTCATTAATTTATTCACAGATCAAAAAGTGTGGATTCCTTCTAATCTTACTCTTTCTCCTAAGATAACACTCAACTTTATGATACGATGGTTTTTAAGTCTAGGGATCTTGGACCAGTGTGCAGGTAAATATATAAATATATGTTTATGGAGACTATTTCAGTTAATGCTTTTATAGAATATTAAAAAAATTACTCTTCAGTTAAGCATTTTTATTGATAGTGATACTTTGAAATAATCAGTTATTCTTTCTTTTCAAATATTCCTTTTGACTATTATATTTCATAACATAGAATATCCTATAATTCTTGAAAATATTTCTTGTTTTTTACTATTTTGAAAACTTTAGTTCTCTTATTGGATTTGTATTCTTTTTTATTTTACTCTCTTCTCGCTGCAGTTTTCAACCTTGCTTTGGTTTTGCCCTATATTCTTTCCTTTGAAGAGTTCATCCCTCATCATAGGTTTATGTGTTACAAAAAGATATTCAACAGCCCCTTTCCTAAGGAATTTGAAATTTAAGTATGGAACTGTGCAAATTTAAATGTATCATTATATTTTTTTATGTAGGTTGCATAAATTAACTTAATTCCATAATAATTTCTTCCCAAGAAATTGTGTCCAGAAGAACTCATTCTTAAGACTGTCATTAAAAATTTATATCCTAGAAAATATAAAGAAAACTCAAAGATAGGACTAACAAATTGTAATAAAAATGGCAAAGAAGGTAATTTTTATACTCGTGGGACCAAATTTCTCTTCATTGTTATCTGTTTGGACTTATATAACTTAGCTAATGCTATTTTCTATTCCACTTTTCATTTTAGGATTATAATTTAAACATGTTATCCAGTGCAGCTGAGATAGAACAAAAGGGAGGAAACTCTTAGCCCAGTGTCCACTAAAACACTAAATAATGTGTCATAGCCTTTCGGTTCCTTTAGTTTGTTATAATAACTAAAAACAGAGAAACTGTTAGTAGGAGATTCAATATTGTTGATGCTGCTTTCATAGAAAAAGAACCGGGTAATAATACTTGAGAAGATTTGGAGTTTGCAAAGGAGTTATACTACATATGTTTTGGATAAAAAAAAAAAAAAATCTATAAAAGTAACCAATTTCTGAAACTCATGTAAATGATGATAGAGTAGAAAATATAAGTATATTTGAAAAAAGATTAGGCAAGTTTTCAGTGACAGACACTTAAGTGGTTACTCTGAGACTCAGAGATATCATTGGGTATTAAGATTGGTAGACTTTTGGTTCTGGCCTGCTACCTTTACACCATGTTCACTTGCCCTTTTTACTGCAGTGATAAAATAAATAAAGGTAAAGATGATAGGGTGTTAGGAAATACTACTTCAGCAAATAATAAATAGCCTACCTTTTTAGCACAGCCAGAATGCTAGATTCCATTAACTGTTAACTAAGAAAACACTGCCTACCCTCTATCCTCCCAAATGTCTAAAAGGGAAAAGTGACTTTATCAGGAAAATGTCTTCATGACAATATATTATTATTTATTTCACCAAAGATTTTCCATAGTATGCTACCTAAAGGAATTTAGTATTAATTTTCTTCATGTAAAATAATGTTTATTTCTTTTCTGATTAAAAGTAGTAGTAGATGCTCTTCATAGAAAAGTGTTAATATGTAAGTGGAATGAAAATCATCACCCACAATTTCATTAGTTTGGTAAATAATTTATTGCACTGTTATTCAGTCCATTTTGTAATTCTTCTCTTAAATTTTCAGTTAAGCATATCTATATATTATTGTAAATTATTGGTAAATATATTTTAAATATTCTTTTTTATTCTAAGAGTCTTTTGTGTTGCTTATTCAAAATTTATAAAACAGGAAGTTATAAAGAAAAAAATCTCAGCAATAGGTGATTTATGAGTTCATTTTAAGGCACAATTGTGAATATTAATGGCTGTTCCTTGTTTTTTTAAAAAATGTTTTGCTAATTTGATAAAATTTTATCTCAATTTTGCTTTATTTTTATTTTTAAATACTAGAACATCTAAAACTGTTCATATACATTTGTAATTTGAACTTTTTATGTTAACTTTCTATCCTATTAGTGCTTTAAAATTTTTTCAAGTTTTTTATTTTTTGTTTAGGAAGAAATTAACCTTGTGTCATATTGCATAAAAATAATTTTCTTATATATACATATTTTCAAGACTGTTGATGATTTTCTACATTTTGAATTTTTTCTTTTATAACATGAAAGAGTCTTTAATTTTTTTAGAGTGCAAGATAGTCAACTTTTCTCAGGTGACTTTGTATTACTTTAAATTTGAAAAATCTATTCTCAACCAGATAAGTGATAAGCATTCTCTTATGTTTTCTTCTTGCAATTTATTGTTGATATGATAAACTCTTTAATATATTTAGAAACTATTTTACTATCTAATCAAAGGAGAGGCCCTGAGTTACTCTCTCCAACAGTTAAAGCAGCAACATTTCCTGATCAATCTTTTTCTTCCTGACTCAAATTTAGTGACTTTAAACCTATTATACCTATTACTGTTTGTATTTTGATAACTATTCTTTCATACTGAGTTATACATTACTTTGTTTTTTAAACCATAAATCGATAATATATTTTAAAAGTACTATTTTTTAATAATCCACAAAAAAGTTACCACTGAAAAATACTTCGAAGTTTAGCCAATTAAATGACTTTTCTTTGTCCTATTTATGAAAATAATTTTTCAAATCATTTTTTTTAAACTTTAGGACAAAAGAATACTGAAGAATCTTAGCCCTAATTTGCTGTCAAGTTAAGAAGATATAGAAAAAATGTCTCCCCTTCTCATTGAAAAGTTACAACAAATGGACAAGTTGCCTGCACTATTTTTTGGTAGGTTAATGAAGCTTAATTTTCTTTTTATGTGTTAGAAGTTTTTCTTTTGTTTAAAATTTTTCACATGCATATGAAATGGGTAGAAGTAAACAAGCATTTAATATTTCAGTGCATATTTGAAAAATACTGCTAATTTTAACTGTAAAAACGAATACATGTTTCTAGTTCAATTCTTATAAAATTATTTGTTATTATTACCCATTTGATACTGGACTCCTGATTTCTTCTACCTTTTTAACTTTGTTAATTTTTTATAAGTAAGCTTATTACTTGAATATGCATTTTAGAAATGATTCCTTAACAATCAAATTGTGTATTTATGTACACATGTAAAAGCACATAAAATGTTCACGATTTATTGATAAGTTGGCTTTACATTTATAAATAGAAAAACTAAAACCCAGGGGGCATTTCTCAATATTATGTGCTATAATACAAAAAGCTTGAGTAGATTTTAAGCAGATAGCTTTGATAAAGAGAACTGAAGTGGAATGCATTAAGTGGGTAATGCTTTGTATCCTGGATTAGCTCTGGTAATAACTTTGGCATCAGAACAGAAAACATTATTTATCCAAGATAACTTTTCATTGTTTCAACTATAGAAGCTTTGTATAGAATAAATTGTTAGGACCTTGATCCAATGGTAATGTTAACTTATATACAGAGACGAATATATAAACACATATGCATGTAGGTATGTTAAATGATAACACTAAAGACACATATGTATTGTTACACATCCAAATGTCCATTTTGGTGGTAGGTAATCAAAACCAGATAATGATAGGCATAGAAAGGTAGTACGACTGAGAATTGCAAGAAAATTTCTTCCTCTTTTGTGATTGGGTCAAAGTAAATACATGATGTATTCTGCCAACACGTGTTTACCTAGATCCCTTTCTAGTGTGGCTCTCAATTTTAGTTAGAAATAAATGTAGTCTTATATCTCAGACATAGCTGAAAAAATAACTTTGAGATAGAAATTGAAAGAATAACTGGATTTATTATTTATGATCTTATACAAATTTAAAAATTTAAATAAATTGTTTTGTAAAATATCTAAATATTTCAAATATCTGGGAATGGGATTTTGGCAAGTCACACTAGAACTTTCAGTTTTTTTTAAATATATAATACAGAAATCCTGAGTCTCATCTCCTGGTTTGCTGTAGTTCAGCAGCCCTGGAATGTTGAGAACTGTGTATGACCATTGGTCTAGGTTCCAGTTGGACCAACCGACCTTCCCTAACCTGAACTCCGGAAGAAATACATGGCATTGGCAAGGTGCATGTTTAGCATCTAGTGCCCATGCAGAGGAGTGGTTAAGAGGGAACACTTTGGGCCAGACCTCATCTTAAATCCCAGCTCTGCCCTACTTCAGCAATGTGACATTTTGAAAATTATTTAACGTCTTTGAGCAGCATTTGAAAAATGGAGATAGTAATGACTAATTCATTGGGTTGGCATGTGAATTGAACACTTAATAGTAGAAAATATGATTGGTTCACATCTAGCTCCTAGACCTTCTTTTACACTGAATTTGGGCATAGATAACAGAGGAATGGAAGAAGGGAAATTATTTCTAGGTGACTTAGGTTTTTTAGTTATTTTGTTTGTTTTAAAGTAGGATGGAACCATTGGATGCCATGGCGTAAGATATCATTTGCAACCAGTAATATATGGGTATTGTACATTAACTTATATGCACAGGGAGGAAAATTTAGCATTGCGAGAAAAAGAAAACATGGCTTCTGGAGCTGAGTTGCTTGGGTTCTAATCCCAAACTAACCATTTACCAGGCTGTGTGACCTTGGATAAGTTTAAAAATTTCCTTTGGAATCTAGTGTCTCAACTGCAAAGCAGAGATAATAATAGTACCTTCCTCGCAAGGTAATAGTGAGAATTACGAGTTAATATATTTTGGCCACATAGGACAGTGGCTGGAACTTGGTAAGTATTTTGTAATTGTTTGCTACTTTTATTTTTACGTTGCTTACATACCAAATTTTTACAATGTACATTAGACTGACGCTCTCGTAGTCTTTTTTAAAATTGGGATATAATTAACATATGACTTTCCTAGTCTTTATTTCTCCATTGCACTGATTTAATCTTGATTGGCCAAACAACATTCCTTCTCAAAGCCTGCTTTCTAAATGTGGTAGTAAATCCATGGCCTCAGAAGTAATGTTCTAAAAATTTCTTGGGTGGACCAACCTATAATGAGTACAGTATAACTTAAAGCAACATGATATGTTATGCTGTAATGTTTTAATTTAATTGGAAGTAGTTCTCTTTAGTAAACTTTAATTTTTGAAAGACAAACATAAATTTCATGCATTAATATAACTTAAAATGCCCATACTTAGAGTCTCAAATTATATCCAGTAAGTTATTGAAATAATCCTTTAAAATTTGAAAGTATAATCCACAATCTTCAACGCTACTAAAAAGTTTCACTTAAGTATGGGGTAGGGTCTAGATAGCTACCCTCCTGTTTTCTGTGAAACATAACAAATGCACAAGTATAGGCCTTCCTGTAGCTGTAAAAATGCTACATCTCCTTTTCTGTAGCATCTCCTCATAATGTAGTCTAACATTTTAATCTTCCAACTAGCAAATATAGGTAATAAAATCATAAAACAGTTCTGTCTCAATATTTGGCAGAAGAACCCTATTTAAAAGGCAAAAATAGTTTCTTGTCTAAAGGAATTTCTTATTGAGCTCGGCTGATTAAACACATGTTTTTTTCCCCAATCTAAAACCCCAAAATATAGTTGTACGAATCTGAAAGGATGAAGATTGGGGTAAGAGATAGTAAAAAATGCCAGAAATCAATAAAATTGAAGAAAAATGGTAAACAGATGAAGCAGTGGTCTAACTAAATTAGAGAGCAGGAAAGGTTAAAACTTGAACTCCTGTAGAAAGAGATGATGGTGAGAAGCAAGAGTAGATAAATAGATCCCCAGAGAGATGCAGGGACTTAAAGCAATACACATAAACCTAGTCTGTTTTTATCCAGAGCATTAAAAAATATTATTTTGTATTTATGATTTTTCAAAATTTATTTAAATTAATTTCAAGTATACAGTGCATTGGTTAGATATCTATGTAGTTCATAAAACAATCCCCCCAATTGCTCCCTCCGTCCTCTAGCCCTTCACCTAGCCATCATATTAATGCTAACTGCATTCCCTCTGTGGCATTTCCCCATCCCTGTGACCAACTATCGACGACTAATTTGTACTTCTTTAACCCTTCACCCCATTCAGCCCTCCAATACCCCTCCCCTCTGTCTGTCACCAAATTGTCCACTGTATTTGTGAGTCTGCTTTTGATTAGTTTGTTCTTTTTGTTCCTTAGATTCTGCATATAAGTGAAATTATACACTATTTATCTTTCTCTGTCTGACTTATTTCACTTATTTAACTCAGCATAAGCACCTCTAGGTCCATCCACGTCATTGCAAATGGGAGGATCTCATTTTTTTGAATTGTATATATGAACCATAATTTCTTTATTCAATCATCTGTTGATGGATATTTAGGTTGCTTTCATATCTTAGCTATTGTAAATTGTGTTGGCATGAATATTTGAGTGCATAGATCTTTACGAATTATTGTTTTGGCTTTCTTTTGATAAATACCCAGAAGTGCAATTGCTGGGTCAAAAGGTATACCCATTCTTAATTTTTTGAGAAAGCTCGATACTGTTTTCCATAGTGGCTGTACCAATTTGCAATCCCAACTCTCTGCATCCTTGCCAACACTTGTTTTTGATTTATTGATGATAGCCATTCTGACAGGTGTGAGGTGATATCTCATTGTGGTTTTAATTTGCATTTCTCTGATGGTTAGTGACCTTGAGCATCTTTTCATATGTCTATTAGCCATCTGTATTTCTTCTTTGGAGAAATATTTGTTCAGGTCTTCTGCCCATTTTTAAATTGGATTATTTGTTTTTTTGTTGTTGAGTTGTATAAGTTCTTTATATATTTTGGATATTAAACTATTATCAGATGTATCATTGGTGAATACCTTCTCCTAATCAGTCATTTGTCTTTTTGCTTTATTGATGGTTTCCTTTGCTATACAAAAACTTTTTTAGTTTGATGTAGTCCCATCTGTTTATTTTTTCTTTTGTTTCCCTTGCCCAGAGAGATATATCTGAAAAGAAGTTCCTGTTAGTAATATCAGAGAGTTCACCGCCTATGTTTTCTTCTAGAAATTTTATGGTTTCGGGTCTTACATTTAAGTCTTTAATCCATTTTGAGTCTATTCTTGTATATGGTATAAGAAAATGGTCCAGCTTCTTTTTTTTTGCATGTATCTGTCCAATTTTCCCAACACCATTTATTGAAGAGACTGTCTTTGCCCTATCGTATATTCTTACCTCCTTTGTCATATATCGAGTGAACATATAGGCGTAGATTTATTTCTGGGCTCTCTCTTCTGTTCCATTGATCAATGTATCTGTTTTTATGCCAGTACCATGCTGTTTGGATTACTATAGCCTTGTAGTATAGTTTGATATCTCTGACTTTAAATCCCTGAAACAAGTGGCCTCTACTCCAGACCAGCTCTTATCTCTGAATTTCCAAATCTTCAAATCCATTTATAAATGGATTACCTTCACACTTTAAATGTTTATGCTTTAAAATGTTCATATCCTTTGACCCATCCTGTCCAACTCTTCTTTGAAGACACATGTGACATCATGTTTACCCACACATTATTTATAATAACAAAAACTTGGTAACAACCTAGATCTTCAATTTATGGAAATGTTAAGTAAATTTACGGAATTTTAAAGTGCTCATAATAAATGATGTTTATTAAATGTTTATAATAGCATAGAAAAAACTCTTTATAGAATGATAATGGAATGAAGAAATCCTTTATGTTTACAATTTGAGTGAATTATTAAAAATAAAAACATCCTTTTTAATGCCTGAAGATTTTAATGTTTTAAATTGAATTGATATAAAGAGAAATAAAAGCTTGCTTGGATAAGAGTTTATTATTTTTTTTTATTCACTAGAGGGGAAAGGCACACCTACCAAAATAATTGGATATTTAAAAATGGCTTTGAGACTTATTTGACCTAAATCAAAACTCACAGCCTTTTGTGTTTCTTGAAATTTGCATTTTACATGCTTCACGGACATATTTAGTGAGGGAGTATCAAACTTGCAAGTGGAGTGGTCACTGTCAGACAATTAGGGACAGCTGTACAACAATTTCAAAAGCTGCTTACCAAAGGAAAAGAAAGATAAATGTGGAAGGATATGGTCGTTATTCTCTGGGAAAACAAAAATGAAGGAAGAATAGGGTAAAGAGGAAATCAGCTGTTGGACCAAATTGGGATTTAAATATTTTAAAAATGCCAACCGTTGAAGACAGTTGCTGTGCCACACAAAATCCTGAGGTCTGTCCGTTATCTATTTCTTTTGGACTAACAGTTTGCTCAGCCCTATTTTAAGAAAGAATTTTCACAGAACTCGCATATCTTCAGCCCCAAACGTTTCTTCTCATTGACTAATCAACAGGTGTTAAAAACCCTGTGGCAGAAATATCACAGACCCAGTGTGTTCATTTTAATTTTATACCCGCATCTGTGATTTTCATTGAATGTTTTATTTGTTTCTGCAGGATAAAGAGGTAAATAAATTATTGCTTACATAATTATTTTTGCATCAGTTTTCATATAAATTTATTAGTACCATATGTTTATTTATGATTTGTAAATTTATTCTTGAGGTTATGATCACATGATTAAATCCTAAACAAATTTAATAAAGACTGAACTCTCTTTGTAATGAAAGATGTTGGTATTATGATTTTGATAAAGCATATAACAATCTTGGCTTTAAAACAAATCTATTATATCTGGAAAAATAAGTTATATTGAAATTCCTTACAACTACATATCAAGTAAGCTTAGAAACAAGCAAAGAAAAAAATTAAAAAAAAACAATAAAAAAATAGTATTAAACTGCTGTATTCTTGACAAATAATTTTCAGAAATTGAACCATAAGACCTAATTACATGTGACCTAATGAATGATGGGGTGATAATCCTCACTGTTTCTCCATTTAACGGCCCAATTTGTCATGACCCTAAACCTGAAAACAATGAATGGCTCTTCACAGGGGATTATGGCACCCTCAGTGCTATCGCCCCAGTCAAGTCCTCGTACTCCAACTCAGCCTTATTAAAATTACTGGCTCCATCCAATCAGCAGTCACTAAATAATGTGTGCTATTACAGAAATAGCTAATACAGTAGTCCCCCATTATCTGTGACTTTGCTGTCTGTGGTTTCAATTACCCATGGTCAACTGTGGTCCGAAAATATTAAATAGAAAATTTCAGAAATAAATAATCTATACGTTTTTAATTGTGCGCCATTCTGATCACCATGATGAAATCCTGAGCTGTCCTGCTCAGTCCTGGGGTCACCACACCCTCTAGTTATTACAAAATCTGCCTGCCACTGTCCTACCTTTTTCACTTTTTTCCCAGGTTTAAGCTCTGTGTGACCCTGAGTGGTGTCCAGGCTTCTCTTGCCCTGGGCTGTGAGTATATGTGACTAAGAAATGACTGCAAATCACATCTGTCTAGTGGCAGGTGTCCTGTGTTTGGCCATCGTCATTACTCTAGGATAGATTATGATTTCTCTTTATAGCCTTTACCAACGGGGTGAAAGGAGGCATATGAAACACTTGGAGGATCTAAAAAGAGAAGATATACTAATAGGTAGATTTAATCCGAAAGCAATGATTAATTGTTGAAGTGTCTTTTAACAGGGACTTGATGTGCCAGTTTATGTGCTAATAGATAACCTGGCCCCAGGGTGGAAAATGAAATGGAGGGACAGACTGGAGTCAGAAGGTAATAGGCCTTGTCGGTCATTCAGAGGGGAAATGGTGATGCTTGCTCTAGCCTTTGGAAAATGGGGAGAGGAGATTCTAGATTCCAAAAGTGTTAGGAATTGAAATTCACTGAGTTTTAAGAGAGATGAACAATGGTTTCTAGGCTTCCAACTCAGCAGGTTTTATGTGATGGTTTCATTAATCTTGATAGAAAAGGTAGGAAGAAAAATAGATTTAAAGAACACTACTGTAGCTGAAACCAAGGGAGAAGAGGCTCTTTGGAAAAGAGAGATTGGTTAAAATTTTTTCAACTATTTTGTAGAGAAAAGTAAATGAATCATGGACTACATAAGCATTGTCTGAATATCTCAATCACCGAGTCATCATTGGTGATCTTTGACCTAGCAGTTTCAGAGCAGATCTGGATTAAAGGGGCCTGAGGAGTTGTAGAAGAGTGGAGAAACACAGACAATGGGTGTAGACCACTAAAGGGTACTGTGCCTAAAAAGATAGCAGAATAAATACTACATTTTAGTTGAAAAGGTGAAGTTGAAGGTACAACATACTGAAGAATAATGACTGAGATGGTTGAGGAGGAAACCAAATCCAGATCATAGGGAGTTAGTTATGTTGGGTATGGGTGGCACGTGGTGTATTCTTCTTAGATTCTAAATAAAGATGTTATATGGAGTTATTATGAAGTTGAGAGGGAATTGAAAAAACAGATGTTCTGCAATTAGAAAGGACTTAAGGAGAATATAAAGTGCTTCAGAGTGTAACCATCACTGTAAAATATGCCAACAGCTTGGGGGAAAATAAAAAAAGGTATCAGCTAAGTTTGGGGGCGGGGGGAAGATATCAGCTATGTTTGTAAACAGTTTGATGTGACAAACTAGATCATTTCCATAAGTTTTCAGAAGTTGAAAAAAAAAGTAAATTGTTCCAGATTATCAAATTGCAGGCAAAAATATAAAGGAAAATCACCAGGCCCCATTAGTTGAACATCTTAATTAGGGGAAGGTTGAAGTGTTGACTTGGGTTGTCACCCTGACAAAACAAACTCTTAGGAGTCCCAAGAGGTGAAAGTTCAGGGAGTAAAAGGGAGGGGTCTGAAAAGTAAAGTGTAGTTTGTGATAATTAAGATTGGACAGAGCCCAGGATGTGCTCAAGGGAGTAGGTTGTTGAAGTAGAAAAACAATATTAGACTAGAGTTTTTGTGTGTTGGTTAAATACACTGGGGTAAGAAATTGAAAAAGATTGGTTCAAGATTTATTGAGTTCTCACTTGTCATTAAAAATTGAAACAACCAGAAATATTCTGTATAACAAATCTTAACATCTCAATAATTTACTAAAAAAGAAAGCAAAATAAAATTATTTGTCCATTAGGGGAACACTTTCAGTTATAGAATGTTTTCCTGAGATCATGTAATAGAAAAGATTGTGGATAGACCTTTAGGTTAGACTAGCTTTTGAATCTTGGCATCATTTGCTAGCTGTGTTATCCCTCTAAGCTTTGTCTATAGAATGACAAAAATTATAGTACACACATCATGAAATGCTAAGAACTAATGTAAGAATAAATATAAAGATATTAGTATATTCCTTAGCACACAGAAGCCTACTCAATTACTGCTACTTATTATAACACAACTCATTATTTCTGCTGCTAGTAAGTATGTTATCATCAGTTTCTTAGTATATTAGTTCACGATAGCGCATTAATTTTCTATTGCTGCAATTATAACAAATTCAGTGGCTTAAATTAATACAAATTTATTCTCTCATAGTTCTGAAGGTCAGAATTCCAAAATCAGATCAGTCTCACTGGGCTAAAGTCAAGGTGTCAACAGGACTGGTTCATTCTAATGGCTCTATGAAAGAATCTGTTTCCTAGCCTCGAGACAACCTGACTCCTTAACTTGTAGCTCCTTCCTCCATCTTCAAAGCCAGCAGTATAGTGCCATCACATTCTGTCACTGACGCTGCTTCTGTTATCATGTTGTCACATTGCCTTCTCTTGACACTTTGCTCCTGCCTGCTTCTTGTCAGGACCCTTTGAGCCCACAAAGGTAATCCATCATAATCTCTTTATCTCAAAATCCTTAATCTGGTCTATTCTGCAAAGTACCTTTTGCTATGAAAATTAACATGTTCGCAGTTTCCAGGAATTAGGACATTGACTTCTTGGTCGGAGAGGGGGGTGCATTATTCAGCTTACCACAGGCAAGTACATTAGATACATTTGCAAAGGACCAATATAAATATAGTATAACTTTAAATCAATCATGTGTCAAGTTCCTAGTTCCTTTCAGTGTCACCAGCAGCAAACACAAAACAAACTTCCAAATAAACAAAACGAAAGTCTGACAGATATGAAAAATGTCCATCCTTTCCAACTACATCTTTTTCTTTAATAGCATGACTCTCCAATTTATCACAAGAAAACATGTCATTCACTGCTTTCTCCTCTGTTTTCCCTGTGGAACAGTGCCTGTACCTCTGCTCTTAGCTTTCACACTCATATAGCTGCTTGTGGTTACTAAGACTACCAAAATTTCACTGCTGTCCCCACCTCCCACCTGCTAGAATGCTGATATATTTGCAGTTGTAGCATTCATGAAATTAAACACACTAGGACATGAAAAAGAGAGGCTAGTGTTGAAATCCAAATTGCAACCATCAATAGGTAGAAAATAACATCAATTAAAGCAGAAATAAAAGTGAGCAGGTTACATTTTTAATTTATATTTTAATGGTGTTTCTTGGCCCATAAAAGCTCCAAATATAGCTCATGCAGAACCAGTAATCATTCACTTCTCATAATAGAAACTTCAATTTTATGTATTCTTACATACTGTTTTTGTTCTTTTTGCATAAGGGTAGAGCAGCAAGACCCCCCCCCCTTTCACAGTGGAATTTCAGATTTCACTGTGTCTTATATTTCATCTATTTCTAAATTCTGCCTCTACTTGATTTTACCTTGTTTAGATATCCCACATTTCTCTGCTTCATTTCTCACTATTTCATAATGTCCAAATTCCAAAGCCCATATTTTGTCTCTGCTATCTCTTTCTTAAAGCTCGAATTAAAGGAAAGATGCTAAAACCCACATTTCCTCAACTTGCCTCACCGGATTCGTGATGGCGAGAAACGAAACTTAAATATCTCTGAGATGAGAAAGGAAACCGAAACTCTCTACCTAGTACAAGTAGGCTGAGAGCATCGCCCTGATTCAGGGTTACCCCGGAGCTTTGCTCTCGGTCCCCTCTCTGTGGCTCTCTCCCTGCAAGGCGAACCAGTCAGCCGGCTCTTCAGACGCGTAGGTCCCGGTCTCCAGAGTCCCAGGTTCGGGATGAGGGGCGGGGTCGCGCTCCGAAGCGGGAAGTTGGATTGCAGGTGGTGTTTGTGTCAAGGCGAAATGTATCACTAGAGCGGGGCCTGGGGCGGAGACGTCTAGGTCTCCGCGGGGGTTCTAGGTCTAGCATCAAAGGGGGAGATGGTCCGGGAACCGCTCTTGGGCGCACGGGGTCGAAGGTGCAGGGAGCTGCGGAAGCCACTGGGCTCGGGAGGGCAGTGGTGAGCTGGTTTCCAGCTCTCTCGGAATGCAGGGCCAGGGGAGAAGCAGAGGTAAGGGACACTGTAATGAGCGCGAAGGCCTGAAGTCGGAAGGAGAGGGAAGCGTTCAGGCTTTTAAAGGCCCCTTATTCAAAGAAAGTGTGCCTGTGCCCGCGAGCTAAGATATTGAGGACAACGAAGGGACATCACAACTGAGCACAGCCAATAAAACCTACTCATTGACAGCAGCAAGCAGTTTGCTCCTCTGTGCAGAATCCCGGGCCCAATTCAAAACTTGTAGAATAAGAATGCATTTTAATAAGATCTCCCAGGTGATTCCTATACACCCTGAAGTTTCAGTGACTTAACACAATAAAAATTATTTTTATATAACAGTTAACAGAATGTATTCATGGTCAAGCAGCATACATTAGTTTCCTATTGCTGAATAACAAATTATCAGAGATTTAATGGCTTACGGCAATAGAAATTTATTATTTTTTGGTTTCTGTGAATCAGAAGTCATGGCACGGGTAAACTGAGTCCTTTACTAAGCATCTCACCAGGTTGAGAGGAAGGAGTCTGCTGGGGCTGCCATCATCAACGCGCTGGGTGCTCTTTCCGTCTGTTGGAAGAATTCGAGTCCTTGTAGCAGTGGGGTTGGGGTTTCCTCTTTCCTTGCTGCCTGTTGGCTGGGGGTTACTCTCAGCCTTTAAATTCCACCCTCAGGTCCTAGCCATTTGGCCCTCTCACGACATGGTGGCTTATGTCTTCAAAGCCAGCAGGAGAATCTCTTCCCTGTCTGCTGTGATAGAGACTTATATAATATAACCTTATCATGGGAGAGACCATCCTATTAAATTCACAGGTCCCACACACACTCAAGTGGAGGAGATTATATGGGGTATGTAGACCAGGGTGGCTGAAGTCACAGAGGCCACCTTAGAATTCAACCTACTGCTGGTTAGCTCTTCTCTAGACAGTGTTTCAGGGACTTGACCCCTATCAGGTGGCTCCACCATTCTTGTTCTCTGGATTGGGCTATCTCCCCTCCAATACATAATCCATGATTTCTCTCTCTCTCTTTTTGCCTTCCCTTTTCTTTTTTAAGGTTATTTAAATCAGAATCAATATAAGGTCCTGAGACTACTGTAATTGGATGATAAATCTCTTAAGTTTGTTATAATCTTTTTCATCCTCTTCTAATTTATTAGTTAATAAGTGGAGATTTTTGTTTTTATTTTGTTTTGTTTTTAGGTCCTGTAGAGATTCTCTTAGTCTTACTGCTATCATTTAACATGCTCTTTTGTCTTCTAAATATGTTGTCATTACTACTACAGTTTTGATCAAATTAAGGTTTAAATTTTTTTTCACCTAAAAATACCAAGATCTAAATTCATTGGGAGTTGTAAAATGGTGATATTCTGTCATTCCATCTTTGCTTATTAGATGGATTACCTTCAGTTAATGGAAATGAAATGTCCTCATTTTTATTATTTGGTAACCAAATGGTATAGTGTTTATAAGAAAAAATAGTTAACTTCTTGATTCTAGAAACTCTTAATTTTTGATATAGTATCATTAGGTGCTATCTCTTGACTTCCTGCTATGAAAAATGAAAAACTTACTATACACTCTTCTTTTTCTACTATTCGTCCCTTTCTGAACTTCCCAATTTGGTTAATTGTATTATTTTTATATTGTAAGGGTTAGTTGTACTTTACAATATTTTATGACTTTAATTTTTGTGATTTGTTTCTATGTTGAGTCAAAAATGGAAAACCAGTAAACAATAGTTACAAAATTATCATTATGTACACATTATTCATTGTAGAAGCAAAATGTATATTTGGTTGAGAAATGTAGTACTATATCATTAAGACTATTATTTGAAATTGATATTATTAACCTCAAAATGAAAGGTTTTTCAAGGTGAGAGGCAATAAGCATTTATTTGAGATCAGTAAGAATTGCTATCTGAGAAGCACTGATTCAGGTGGAAGCCCAAATAATCTTTCGATTAGGAAACAAAGGCAATGGTACTTACGAGAAAGGGAACAATTACATCAATGAAAAGAAAGCATTTCTACTGGCGCAGACAACATACCATAATGATGTTAATTCTAAACAATAAAAAATTCTTTTAGTTCAGTAGCCATCACTCTGGTAGTTATAATATCTGTTTTCTTGTTATCTTTGCAAAAAGTTTTTTGGGACACAGCGTTGCTTTAAGCTCAGTCTAAAGGTTATTTTGCCCTCTTTTAACATTCCAAAGATTGAGGTATAAAATGTGCAAGGCAGTTCCTTTGGCACAACAGCTCTGGCTCTATTTTAAGTGGCTCTATTTTAGTTTTTTACATTTTCCCTTGTTTTGATCAAGATCTTTTCTTGAAAGTGTCACTAATCAATTTTCAGAAAGTAGCACTATTTAGTTATTAAAAGCATCATTGGTTCTCCATTGTCAGGTGGCTCTTTTAGGTATGTCATGCCATTCTTGAGGTTTCTCATCTGAAGTTTCATAGGCCTTAGTAATCATTTCAAAACGCTGAGCAACCATTATTAGAGTAATGTCTCTATAGCATCAAGTTATGTGAAATAAAGTTTTGTAACAGCAAACATTTCTATAATAACAGAATGCTAAGTCCAATTTGTAGATCTGAACTAGAGCATAATACTCAAGGGCAGTTAGCTGAAGATATTAAAGAACCATAATGTGTTAGTGGGCACTGTATTTAATCATTTGTATTGTGCCTGGATTTTATCTAGTTTCATATTTAATTTACCAGAGGCGTTTTATATCAGTACAAGAGGTATTAGTAACAGAGCAAACTCTACCTTGCTAATATAATATATGGTCAAGGGCAATTCTTTTGTCTAATGTGCAAGAAAATTTAAAGATTTATCCTTTGGTTGACTCTTTTTGATTTCATCATAATACCTGCCCAAGGAAAAAGTAATTTTCAAAATATGGTACCTTTATTGAGTTGATATCATCGGGCATTAAACATTTTTTAACTATGTGTATTACAAGTTGAACATTTTGACCTGTGAAGTGGGATTAAAGATGATGCCCAATGTTGAGTTATTTTTCTAGTCAGAATTAAGGGGGAAAAAGGAAAAAATAATTTTATAGTGAGTGCTTGATCTCTTATATTATTTGTGAGATAGGAAGGAATTAAAATAAGGAAAACAGGAAAAAAAGAGAAATATGAAGATGCAAATTACACAGGCTTAGTCTGGAATCTTGGGTTGATAGTCCACAATAGATGTTGTCTGCTTCATTTTCGAGTAACTTTAAAATTTCAAATCCTCTGTTTATTGAGCAGTCTAGTTAGGTGTAAGAGATTTCTTTAAATTGGGAAACATGAATCCAAGAGTCAACATTTCTAAATTCAATTGCATATGAATTAGTTAAGAGTACCTGAAATTTTAGAGAGATCAGGTAGGAAGAAAAAGATAAATGTTTTAATTCTGCTTACAAAGGTATAATTGACGCAATTGCTATAGGTCATAGGTAGCTTAGGGAAAAAATTATTTCTTATATCTGGAAAACAAAGATCAAAAACTGGTAATATTTCATATAAAAATTCATAAAATTATAATTATTAGTTCATTTAGTCTCATGTTACTAATTCTTATTGTTCTTAACCTTTTTGTTAGCAGTTTTATGAATCTAATTTTTCCTTAGAGTTCTGTAGATCTTTATCTAGCTCAGTGTTATGTTTTTAAAGTTGTTAGAAACTTGCTTTTTAGAGTACATGTCAGTTTTTTTAGGTGAATCTTTAAAGATGAACACGTTTGTTAAAATATTTTTTCCAAAGTAGCAGAGTAAAACAAGAATTGTCTGTAATAATAAAAGACTTAAAAAAATGGCTATGATTAAAGATCTAGTGAGAGTTTACATAAATACATACATAAATGATGTAACTGACTTAGTTATCCATTCCAGTCTTAGTTTGACCATATATATAACTCTTTTTTTAAGATCCCTTTTTCATGAACTTTCTGCAACTTCCGCAAATCTGTAATTTATATATATCTTTCAGTTTTTGTCCTTTCACTTCTTTTCTTATTTTGAAACTATCATTTTACTTAAGGACTAAATTACTTTCTTTTTTCTTTACCAAAAAGATAAAACAAAAATAAAAACAAAAACAAAAAAATCTCATGTACCTAATATCCTTCCTTATCCAAAAAACATATTCTCTTCTACTTTTCCTCAACAGAAGTGTATCTCCATGCTTCATATCTTTTTCTATTGAAAACACATCCTGTTTTTTATATACAATCATTTTGTTTATCTTTAATGTTTTTTAGTAGTTCTATAAAAAAAACATAGATCTTATACAAATCAATTTTGGTAAAGAAACTTATATAGCAGTTTATATTTTAAAAAGGCCACTTTTTTTTTCTTGCCTCAGTTGCAATGGGCAATGATTCGGTTAGATTCATCAGCAATTAATGTTTCAGTATTCGTCTTATTTGAAAATGATCTAGATAATCAATCATTTTTATCTTTTAATTTAATTTAGTAAAACTCTAAGATTTCAGTTACCAGAAGATTTTGAGAAACAAATATTTTAAGTTCACATTCCATGAAACAATTACTGCTGAAAAGTTTTACCGAAACTTTTCATTCTTCTTAACATCTATTTAATTAATTCTCAATAATTAGATTATTACTGAAAATTTTATGAGATATTAGATAGTCGATTATTATCCTAAGCTATTTTCCTGTTGGCAAATCCTGTAACAGAGATAACACGAACTTATCGTTTATAATTTGAGATAAAATTAAAATATATTAAATGTTAATAATTTTAAAGATATGTCAGCTTTAATTAAACCAACAAACTTAAATCAGTTTTAATATTAAATATTTTTTCTATCACATGATCTTGAGAAGCATTTGGGTAAGTTTCTGTTATACTTAATTTATATAAGCACTTAATTTCTTTAAACAAATTAAACAGAGCTCTTTATAAACCAATTTTATTAATTCTCTGGAGGTAGACATTCATACATAAATGAATATGGACAGACACAACCAAAGATCTGATAGTTTTAATTTTTAAAAAATTTTATCCAAAAGACAGGTACAATAAGGCAAAACCCATTAACTTGTAATAGTCGGAATAACTTAAGTTTATTCATTCAGATGGCTAAAGCTTTAAGATTTGTATTTGTCCTCGATAAACCATTTTTAAGGAGACTGAGGGGAGGCCTGCTTAGGCAAGGAAACCTTTCCAGCCATTTTTTAAAGCTTTCTTTTTCCATTTTTTCCCCTTTGTTTAGTCAGGCAACATGGACTGTGTGCATTTCTGGTTATCAGTAGAAAGAACATGAAATCTGTTGAGGCTTAAAAAATCCTATTAGACTTCTAATTTTGCTAAATTTCCTATTATAGAGTTATTAATATTCTTTGAAATATCTTGTCAAGTTTGGTAGGACAAATAGTAAGAAATTTCAAAGCACTTGCTCGAATGGCCAAAGTTTATTTTAGGATTCTCTTAAAGAAATTATTTTATCTTTTTGAAACTTCCGATTAACCAATGAATACATTCCATTGCCCCAGAGAGGTCTGGATTTCTCTCTTTGGGAAGTCTTTTTACTTACGACAAACAACATAACAGATGAGATAAGAAAAAGAAACAAAAGAGCACAATTAAATGCGTACTCACTCCTGGGAATCTGCTCAGCACAGCGGCCGACGTCTGACCGCCCCTTCCCACCCCCCCGCCCCACCGCGCCCCGCCCCGCCCCGCCCCGCCCCGCCCCAGTTCTTACAAGCCTGGTTGTGAGAAGTCCCTTTTGAGGGGGGAATTTTTTTTTTTTTCTGCACCATAGCAAGCTCCTGAGGCATCCCATGTTTCCTGAAGCATCCCAATCATGTTGACACCTAGGGCAGTCACCCCTTATCTTGAGGGAAAAACCCCTCCCTTGAGAGAAAAACCTCTCCCTATCTCATAAAGTCATCTGACCTCAAACAAAAAAAAAAAAAAAAAAAAAAAGAAGAAGAAGGGAAATGCAAACCTAAGAGTATTGCACAGTCAGTAAGTCAGCAGTCCATGGAAGTGGTGGGCACAAAAGAGGCTCTGTAGGAGCCACACCTAAGGGGACACTGGACCATGAAGATGAGGCCACTATAGGTTCTGTTTGTAGTTGCCAGAATACTTTTCTAAATTCAAAGAATCATGAATCCTCTTATTTTTCTTTCTTTTCTTGTTATATCTGATATTTTAATTAGATTTTTTATTTTGAGGTAATTGAAGATTCACATGTAGTTGTAAGAAATTATATAAAAAGATCCTTGCTCCCTTTACCTCGTTTTCCCCCGTGGTAACTAACACAAGGCAAAGCTGTCATGCAGGATCACACCAAGATCCTGACACCGATGCATCAACATAGTGAGTAGCTCCAGCATCACAAGGATTCCTCATGTTGCCCTTTTATAGCCGCAACTCCGCCCATCTGACTTTCACCCCCTCTTTAACCTCTTTAGCTTTGTCACTTTTCCAGATTTGTTTATTTGATTATCTGATTCACGTTTGTATTTCCTTATAGATTTTAAACTTCGTAAGAACTGATAGTATGTTGACTTGTATCTTGTATTCCCGGTGCCTAATGTTTTGCTTAACTCACCATAGTTGTTTAATACTATTTGTTGCTGGAATAAATAAATTTCTAATTTTTCTTCTTCTTCTTCTTCTTCTTCTTCTTCTTCTTCTTCTTCTTCTTCTTCTTCTTCTTCTTCTTCTTCTTCTTCTTCTTCTTCTTCTTCTTCTTCTTCTTCTTCTTCTTCTTCTTCTTTTTTTTTTGTAGGGTTGCCATTTTCATTAATAACTGCCACTTAGGAGTACTCAAACAAAGGACGTTTTGCTATATTTAACATTTTCTGGTTCAGGTTGGAGGCACAGGTAGCAGGAAAGAAATGGGTAATTATTTTCAATTTAAAATATTCATAAATTATAAAATAATGATTCTGTATGCTACACAATTTTAATAGAATTAAAATAATTTTATTAGTTTCTTTTTTCTCAATTACAAGTAAATGATAGCTCTTTTAAAAATGTTTGATTGAAAATAATGCATTCTCTTCCTCTCTTTTTTAGGTTTAAAAGAATGCACAGTGTTTTTAAAGAAAATATCAGAGTTAGTTTTGAATGAAATGCCAAAAGCTGAGTGAGTAATATTGTAGTAGCAAGGAGATGTAAAATTCTATATATTTCCCTATATCTATGTGACCTTAAAGTGCTTTCTAGCTATATAATTATCTATCTCCGTGTATATATTGTAGTATATTATATATGTTTACAGTTATATATACATATTATGTCATATATATATATATATATATAGTTTAACACAGACATTTAGAGCTGGTCTATGGTGGATGGAAACAGTTTTTCCTTACTTTCATTGTCTACAGCTGTCAATAAACTCCATTGTTTTACAAAGGAATGAGACTGATTACACAGGACAGAAATATACCGTAGGTCTATATTCAGAACATAGGTGTTAAATTTCTGATTCCAATTCAGCTTCTACGATACGGACTTAGATAATTTTCTCTATCTCTTTGAGTCTCAGTTTCCTTCTCTCTAGGTTGGGAATGACCCTGCCTTTTTCCTATGAAAGATAGTCATGCATATGTATATATTCAAAAAGTTTTAGCATTGAGCCTGACATAAAATAATTTCTGAGCAAGTTTAGCTATTGATGGCTATGCTAATGAGATAATAATAATAAGGCTGCTGTCTTTTGGGATCATATTTAACTTACATGTAATTTTTGTTTTAACTGTTTTCATTTTAGTTATTCCAGTATATTCAATGATTTTGCTGAATCTGAATTTTTTCTGATTGACGGAGATTCATTACTTGTCACGTGTTTCTGTGAGAAATCATTAAAGCAGGGGCAGGAGCTCCACTTCTTCTATCTGGTTGAATGCTATCTTATGGATCTTATTAGGAAAGGAGGACAATTTGCCATAGTTTTCTTCAAGGTAACATGACAGTTGAGTTCTTTGATTTGAGAACTAAAACTAAAAATTCTTATTATTTTTTCTTATTACAAATCAAAATATATCTATAAGAATTCAGAAAATTTAAAAGGAAGAACATAAAAAATTACCCGTTATTCCAGTAGTCAGAAATTACTACATTTAAGATTTTTATTTGCAATAGTGGAACTTTATCATAAGGACACACAGGATGATGAAAGAGGATGAGATGTCTCCTGCAGTGGTTTAGTTGATCTCTGAATTCCTGTCTTTCAACTCTGAGACTTCTGTCTTCAAAAGTCAACCATCAAATTAGTTGAGCCCAGAAGAATGTCAGACTCATTAATGCTGCTTCATTATTATTTGGTCTATAGTAAATGCCTCCAAGGACATTTACTCAAATATATGTATATTTGATCTGCTTATTTTGATTATGAATTAATTAATACAATTTCAAATACAGATATGTATAACTACTACCACTGCTTCCTCCTCCCGTCCCTTACGATAACCAGTGTGTTACTCTTAAGGATTTTGGTGTGTGTCTATTCAGTCGTTTTGCAATCCACATTATTGTTAGATTTTTGAACACTGCTGACTGCTTGCAAGCAGTGCTTTAAATAAAGAGCTAGAGTTCTAGCCTCATGCTTCGAGTCTGGTTTACTGCACTTATTTTGGTCTGTTGAGAAAAACTTACCCTGCTTTAGGAGGGTCACAATGACCTGAGACACTCAGCTTCCTTTTTCTGGATAATTTACACCCACCATTTTGCTTTGACATATTTTTTATCCTTTTTTTTTTTTTTTTTTTTTTTTGAGAGGAAAAGAATTAGAATGAGAAGGGAAAGTATAATAAATCCTGAGAATCATGTGCCTGCTTAATGGGGACACATGTATTTTAAATTTAAGTTGTGGTTTATGGTGTGTATTTGTGAAATGACAGTCAAAGTTTATGGGTCTATTCCCTGACAATAACACAGAACAAAAATGTGCTGGAACCTATTCTTCAATGACTTTAATGATATGTGTTAACTAACTAAACTAGTAAACTACTAAAGGATAATTTCAAAGTAATGTACTTTACCTGTCTCCCACAGGATGCTGAGTATGCATATTTCAACTTCCCGGAAATTATTCCTTTGAGAACTGCTTTAATTCTTCATCTTCAGCAAAATACCACCATTGATGTTCTAACAAAATTTTCTGGATGCTTATCACAAGAGTGGGAAATTTTCTTGGAAAAGAGTTGTCCATATTTCCTGATAGTTGCAGATGAAGGCCTGAACAACCTGCAAACATACCTTTTCAACTTTTTAATCATTCAGTCCTGGGCAATGAAGGTCAATGTTGTGATTTCTTCAGGGCAAGAATCTGATATTCTTCGACTTTATGCATTCTTTATGCCAAGCAAGCTTAAAAACCAAGAGTTTCTCAAGAAGGTAATTTATATCTAAAAGACAAATTACTTCTAGAATTTTACAAAATTTTCTAAATTCCTTAACTCAGTTCTATTTTCACCTCTTTTATAGAAATTATCATAAATTTAACAGAGAGGTATAGAATATTAATAATAATAATAATACAAATGCAGTCATTTATTGAATACCTACTATCAAAACAATAGTGCTTGGCACTTCCCATGAGTTATATTATTTAACTTTCATAACAACCCTGTCAGGTAGGTGTTAGTATCCACGTTGCTTTGTAGATGTAGAAATACTTGAATAAGCAATCTGCTCATCATCAATACCAAATGAATAATAGAGCATGAATTTGAAAAGAGGCAGCTTGACTCTAGCCCTTGTGTTTAACTACTGTGTGGCATACTTTCTTCAAGTTAATGATGGCCAGAAATGCATTAATTTGGAGGTAAAAATTATGCGTCTGTTGCTGAGATATACTAGTGAAATGATAGTTAATATGGTAGCTTTTAATGAGAAAACAATGGAGAAATTTGATGGAAATGAAAAATAAATGAGATAAATTTATTTCTTAATATTTCATCATTAATAGAATTATAAAGTATTTAGAAGTTTAATTCCACGATTTTATTATTTTGCTCTATTTGTATATTTGACAACGACTATATTTAACCTTTGGAAGTCAAAAATGCATAATGATTTCATAAATAAATCCTCTTTCTGTTTATTTTTACTACCCATAGCAAATTCTGAATATGAAGATAATTCTATATTTCATCAACACGATTTTTGAGTCAGTTAACGTTTTTGCCCTTAGACAATAACGTCAAACAGCTCTCATGGTTGGAGACACCCAGATGGTTATCATACAGTCTGAAAAGAGTTTATTTTGCTTTGATTAGTACTCCAGTCATTAAATTTTAGTTGCGTATTGTGAGCAGGAACACTTCTGATATTCAATTTTATATTGGGAGGAGATACTGTAATCAATTGATCTCATTTTATCCCGTTAGAGCAATTTCTAAATCTGAGTTTGAAGAGTACCTGACAAACATTCTTCCTAAATGCGCCTTAAGAGGACTTTTTTTTTTTTTAATGGAGGATTTTATTACTGATAAAATAATTTATTTTCTAATTTACTGAACACTCACCTTAAAAAGATTATTTCATTTACCAATTTGAGGACTTCATGAAATACAAATAAAAAGTACGATGTACATCGCTAATGGCTGTTGCTGGATGATATGTACCTGGTGGGAGGTTATACTATTTTCTATTTATTTGTATGTTTGAAATTTTTCATAGTAAGATGTAATACATTAAATGGACACAATGATTTTTTGAGATGTTGGAAATGTTCTAAGTTAGATTACGGTAATGGTTGCACAACTCTGTAAGTTTACCAAAAGCCATTGAATTGTAACCTTAAAGTGAGTGAGTTTTATGTTGTTAATTATACCTTCGTAAAGTCGTTAAAAAATTAAATGTACTAAATTCCCAGGCAAAAATTCATTTGGCAATGACAAAATAATGCTGGTTAGTAGGCTTCGAATAGCATTATTGATGATTTGTAATTACATTAGTGTAATTTTTTTTACTTAGAAATATTATAATACTTGTATCTTCAGGATCTGATTTTTTTTTTGTAGTCAGAAAGTAATTATTGTACTTATGACAATTTATATGACTTGCCTTCTTTTTACAGAATGAACAGAAGATTGAGAATGCTTATAAAACTCTGATTAAACATTTGGAAGAATGTAGAGTTTTGGTATTAGCAACCCTTTTTGGAAATTTAAAATGGAAAAATATCATGGAAGAGGTAATGAACCTTAAAAAAACTTTTATTTTAACTAATTTATTATACAAAAAGCTGCAAAAATAGTACACGGTTTCCATATATCTTTTACACAGCTTCCCCTAATACTTACATCTTATGTAACCATGGTACATTGATCAAAACCAGAAAATGAACATCAGAATAATAGTATTAACTAAGCTTCAGACCTTATTTGAATTTCACTTACTTTTCCCCTAATAGCCTTTTCCCGTTCCAGGATTCTGTCCAGGGTCCCGCTTCCATTTATTTAGCTGTTTCTCTCTAGCCTCCTCCAATCTGTGCTAGTTTTTCAGTCTTTCCTTGTCTTCCATGACCTTGACATTTTTAAAAAGTATTGATTAGTTATTTTGTTAACATTCCTCAATTTGGGGTTGTCTGATGTTTTCTCGCGATTGGAATGAGGTTACATTTTTTGGTAAGAATGCCACTGAACTGATATTGTGTCCTCCATGCAGTATATCAAAGGGTTCATGATGTTAATATGTCTTAACCTTAACACTGGTTGAGCTAATGCCTGCCAAATTTCTCCACTGTAAAGTTACTATCTTTCTTGATTGTGCAAATCCTCTTCTCAAATTTTAGCCAATTAATTTTAGAACCCACTTAATTTTGGGTCTGATCTATAATGGTTATTACTACGATTATTTCACTCTTTCATTCTACATTTGTTCATTCGAAATCTACTATAAGGGATAATCACTTTAGCTGTGCTATTATGTGTTTATTTATTTGTATCGATATGGACTAGTAGATATTTATTTTATATTACGAGTTGAAGTCCAATATTATAATGATTTTGGTGCTCAAATTGTTTCGGGTTTGAACATTAGAAACTTCTTTAGATTTGAACCCGTGTTCTTTTATAAGCTCCCTATTTTTTTTTCTTTTTTATAACCGCTATTGAAGTATTATGTCATAGGTTGCGTTAATGGTTACACAGATGAATATTTACCTTCAAACTCATCAAATATCATCTTTTTGTGCACTGTCTTACTTTTTGAAACCATAAGATGTTTCAATCTCATCTTGTATTCTCCTTGCTGCAGCCCTCAAATTATCTAAGGAGTTCTGGTTGCTTTTATTGGAAAATGGCATTTAGAAGCCATGATCTGGGAATGATGTTTGTTCATTGCTACTAGGGTATCATTGTTACTAAGACTTTCTAGCAGACAGAACAAGAAAATATATGTATGTATACTAATCCATGTGTGTATACCTATTTTTAATTTATCATCCATCTATCATCTATCATCTATGTATGTATGTATGTATGTATGTATGATCTATCTATATATCTAATCATCTATCATTTTTGTATCTCTATCATCTATCATATCATGTGTTCATATGGATAACTTTTATTCCAACTTCATATAGTTCATTTACTCCCCTTTATTTATAATTTCTTTCTTCAATTGTGAGAAATTAAGCTCTCCTTACCTACAATTATTTATTTATTTTTTAATTCTAGTATATGAATAAAGTAGTTTTAGAATTGCTAACAACATCTGAGTTATTGTTACTAAGAATATTGTTATTCTTAGAATAAATTATTGTTACTAAGAATATTGAAACATTCACTAAATGGATTACAGGATTTATGTTCAGTTTTTTTTTTAATCTATAGTTATGTAATATGTCAAAATACTGTTTTCCAAAGTTATTTAGGTGAATTCTTTCCTTGTTCACTTCCTTTAGTGTGGTTATATTATTAATTATGAATTGAATTAATTTCTTTGGTTAGTGTTTGTATTTCATTTTGGATCCCTCCTACTCATATCCTGATTGCTTTTAAATACTTGCTTTTTTTTTTTTTTTTGGAGGGTATGTGAAAGTTATACCAAACATTATGATTTTAAGAATAAGATATATGCAAAAATATATACTCAAAGAAATGACACTTTATTCTTTTCCCTGCTGCTCTGGTTCTATTCTCCTCTACAATTCACCCCTTTCTCAAATACTTCCCATAACTTGTCTCTTTAGCCTCCAGTTTATTCTTTATGTATTTCTTTTGTACAATAAAGGAAGATACGTATGTATTTTCTTATATCCTCTCTTTCTTAAATAAAGGATAGTGTATTATGTCCTTTAGTATTTTTCTTTTTGCATTTAGCAACATGTTTTAGAAATCATTTTAAAGCAGTGTATGGTTATCTTCCTCATGATGTTGCATAGCTGCATGGTACTCCTTTGTGTGGATGTACTCCACTTTATTTAACCAGTTACTTATTACAGAATTTATACTGTTTCTGACATTTTGCAATTACAGTCAATGCTGTGATGAATAACCACATCATATGTAATTTTGTATTGTTGGTGATATATCTTTAGAATAGGTTTCAGAAGTGAGATTGGTGCGTCGAAGATGAATGTATATGTAGTTTAATTAGGTTTTGACAATTTCCTTTCCAAATAGGCTTATACCATTTTTTTGTCTTTGTCTTTCTGTTTTTAAGTGTGATGTATTTTATGAATACACACATGTGCGCGCGCGCGCACACACACACACACATACATACATATACATATAAATTACATGGAAATTTCTCAACTTTCATGTGTGTAGGGAAATCTCCTAACAATAAACTCATTATATATATATATGTATATATATAAATATACACACACATATACATACATATATATATATACACACGTACACACATATATATGTATGTGTGTGTGTGTGTGTGTGTGTGTGTGTGTGTGTGAGTGAGTATATATATATATCCCTAACCCATTTGGAGTTTATTCTTGTATACAGTGTGAGATATGAATATAATTTTTATCTTCTTCAAAGGGATACTCTGTGTAATTAATTAAAAATTCAATCTTTATCCCAGTGATTTCAGATTCCATCTTTGTCATTTAATAAATTTTTATATGTATTTGGAAATAATTTTGGATTTTCTACTCTGTTCCACTGATTTATTTACAAGTTCTACACTTTTGATTCTAAATACTTCATAGTATTTTTAATGTCTTGTTAGGCTTGTTTTTCCACTTATAGTTTTCCTCTTACAGTATTTTCACAACTATTTTGCATCTTTATTTTTTCCATATGAACTTCTCTTATTAACATATCTAACTTCAAAAATATCTTCTTAGTATATTTATTGAAGTGTATTGAATTTACAAATATTCTAGGAAAATCGACATCTTTATAACACTGAGTTATTCCATGCAAGAAGAGGGAATGTATTTATATTTGTTTAAATCTATTTTTGTGAATTCGAGAAATTTCCTCATCTACCTTTTATACATTTCTCATTAATTTTCTTTCCAAGTATTTGATGTTTTATTGTTACTGTAATTAAAATTTTCTCTGCCATTGTGTTTTCTTACTCTTTGTTGTTTATGCATATAAAATCTATGGATTTTTGTATGCAAATTCTATATTCCGGTGCCTTGTTGAGATTTTTACTTTTAAATTAGTTTTATTATTAATTCTTTGGAGTTTTCCATATATCATCTGTGAACAGAGATAATTTTGCATCTTCTTTTCTTATTCTTATGCCTCGTTACTTTTTTTATATATAATTGTATTAGCTAATAAATCTAGTACAATGGTGGATAGTAGCAGAGATAGTGGGTACCTGCCTTGTTCCTTAATGGAAATGTCTCTATTGTTTCTCTAATTTATCTCTCTCTCTCTCTCTATATATATATAGATAGATAGATATAGATATACTATATATGTAGATATACTATATATATAACATGTATACTGATATTAAGAATGTAGTTTCGAACTTTTTTTTTAGTGTTTTTATTATGAATGTGTGTAAAGTTTGGATATGATCATGTTTTTTTCCTTTATTAATATGATATTTTATCAATGAAGTTTTTAACATTGAAGCAACTCTGCATTCTTACTGAGTTTCATTAATTTGTGTGTCCTTTTATGTTTAAATCCTACTTGGTCATGTCATATTATTTTTCTAATATGGTGTTGGATTCTGTTTGCTAATATTTTGTTTAGAATATTAGCACCAAAATTCTTGAATGACACTCTTCTGTAGTTTTCTTTCTGCGAACTATATTTATTTGGTTGGGTATCAGTGTTATACATGCTTCATTAAAAAATTAGAATGTTTTCCCTTTCTTTTTAATATTCTGAAATAGTTTATAGATTATTGGGATTATGTGGTTTTTGAAGACTTGATCGAATTTCCATGTAAAGACATATAGGCCTGGTGCTTTTTTCTTGATAATCCTTTTCTATGAAAATTGGTTTCTTTAAGCTTTTTAACTCTGATGGGGTCAATTTTAGTAATTCATTCTTATGAGAAAATTATCCTTTTCATTTACATTTTATTTGTGTAGGAGTTTGCAAAGTAAGTTTTTATGACTTTTAAAGAATTTCTTTTGTTTCTGTGGTTATTCTTTCTTTCCATTTTTATTTTGTATATTTTTAATTTGTTTTCAGTTTTATTATTTTATGTTATACTGTCTGGTTCATGAGGGCTATTTTTGCTTGTTTTTCAGTATCTCTTAGCACCAACTTACTGCCTGTAGTGGGTTTTCTTAGATTATCATTTTACATATTAGCCGTTTTATTGTTTTTGCTGCTCTTTAAGTGTCTGACAATACAAATATTGTTCCATCTTTGCTTCTTTCAATTTTTTATCTGACCTTTTTTTTTTTTTTTTACTTTTTTTATATCATTCGTTGTTTTCTTTTCTCAATACTTCATTAAATTTTTATTGGGATTATTATCTTTGGAGCATCTTATAATTTATTCTTCAGTTCCGAGATAGCTTTGCCTTTTTAGAGATTATTTTTCTGAATTAAATTATTTTATTTATTTCTCCTTTTCAATTCTGTTTCTGGTTTATGAGTTGCTGAATAAATATAATTTTTCATATCATCAGTGCTTGTCTTAGTTTCTTCAGTCATGTTTAAAGTATAGACTCAGGTATTTCTTCTGCTTTATGGTTGTTATTATTTTTGTTGGTGATAATAAGACTCACCTTAGTTAATTTGGGTGAAATTTTGTTCCTCTTGTCATTTATACAGTGGTTCTTTATGTACTTCCCCTTCCTTTTATTCATTTTTATGATATTAAGGTGTGTTACAAGATTTCTAATTTAAAAGGGAGTTAAATATGTGGTGACAGAAAGAAATCTAACCATGGGAGGTGAACACACAGTTTAAATATATATATGCCTTACTGTTAAAGTGTACAGCTGGAACTTATTGGATTTTGTTAACCAATGTCGCCATTAAAAAAAAAATTTTTTTTCCCTAACTTAATTTAATTTAATGGTTCTTCTTTCTGTCGGCCTAGCAGAGACCAGTCATGTTAGTGAGAATTTTGTTTGTTTATTAATTTATTTTGGTGGTGGATGAGGGGTTGTGAGTCATAGAATTTAGTGGTTTTCTTTTATCTTCCAGAGTCTTAAGTATTGTCCTTTGTCTTCTTTTCCCCTTCACTACTTAATTGCTATAGAATGCTTCTTCCTTCCTTCTAGCTTGGTTTTCTTCTCTAAAGCTATGTTTTGAGAAAATTGTCTCTTTGAACAGTTCCTATTCTGTAAATAATTACTGTCCTCTTAAGTCATATTTATCTCTATAGATAAGTCTGTCTCTGCCTGGCCCTTTTATATGCGATCCGATGTTTTATGTTGTGCTTAGTTTGAAATTGATTTCTTGTAGTCTATACTATATTCTACCTGGTTACTTTTTTTCTTTTTGTATTTTCAGACTTAGGGTAGAATTAATTCTTCTAGTGGTTATTCCAATTCACTTTTCACTAATGGTTCTCCTGTATATTTCCTACAGTTTTTCTCAATCTCTGATCACTACAAAGCCTTGAGTTGTAACAAGTGTGGCAGAGGAGCATGAGGGCATGCAGAGCTGAAATTTGTTAATGTTTCCCTTTATACACAATTATTTTGTGGTATCACTATTCTGTCTTCTTAATTCTGAGGGTACGATTTTTTTGTAGACAATTTACAGTTATAAAAACATTTAATATTTTTAGGAATTTGATTACTACAGACTCCATTGTTTTCAACTACATGGAAATCCCACAAAACTATGTGTCTATGTACATCTAACAGAATTTTAATGAAATGCTTGATAGAATTTGAAAAATATAAAACTGTCCTATGAATATTTTATAATGCCTTACATTGGATTATAGGGTGGCTAAAATTTCATTACTAGAAGTATAATATCTAGATTTCAATATGTCATAGTTGTATTTTTCTGAATACCTTTCATATTCATACCATGATTTCACATAGTTCTACCACATAGAGCTAAAACTCAAATTTTTTTAATATACCTTTTTGATTTTTTTAATATACCTTTTCCATTATACAATGGAAAGCATAGCATATATACTCTTTCATTCACTTTCTAAAGTAATATTATTATTTAAATATTTTCTGATTACCACAATTCTTCACAAATTTTATTCTAACTGGATACATAATATTTCCTTAATGCTAAACATTTAAGTTGTTTGAAAATTGGCTTTTACAAATAATTCTGTAATAAACATCTTAGTACATAAATTTGGTACACATTTTGTATTATTTATCTAATTTAGATTTAGAACTTAAACAAGCAATCATAAGTATTAACATGTTTAATGATAAACATGAGTATTGTCAATAGCTTTGCAATAATTCTGTATCTATGTATACTCTCATTAGCAAATTATTAGAGAGACGACATATTGCATATCAGTGCTTTATTAGTAAAATATACTTTGCTAACTTGGATGCAAAATTATGATATCAATTTTTCTTTTTATTATTAGAGAAATGAATATTTTCCTCCTTTATTATTATTTGTATTTCTTTTGAGTATTATCTGCTCAAGTCTTATTAAAAGCTTAAATGTTTTCCTATTAATTTATAGAAACTCTTTAAAATGTTTATCATTATTAATAGAAATATTTAGAGTTCCATGTGGTCATATCTCTCTTTTCTGTATGATTTCTTATAGTAAGATCACTTATGAATAAAAATATTTTTCTAATTATTATATTTTTACAATTTCCTTCTGTGACAGACATGTGAAACTATTTCTCTCCTTAAGCAACTCTGGCCAGAAGGATCCGACATTCGGCGCGTTCTTTGTGTTACTTCATGCTCGATGACTTTGAGAATGTACTATCACTTTTTAGAAAACAGAAGGAAGACTGCCTCTGATGAGAAAACTAACATCCAAAAGGTGTGACTGTTATAAATTTACCGTGAACCAGCATCATTTTCCACTTTTGAAATTGTATTGATTTTCATCTATTTCTTCCATTTACTTCATTTATTTCCCTAATTTGTTTATACAGACTTTCCCAGGGTGTGTGTGTGGGGGGAAACCTAGAATTTATTTTTAAAAACATCTATTGTTCTGTTATATGATTTTTTTTTACTATGCAGATGTTTCCCTTAAGTACATATTTCATCAAATTTGTCTAATCATCCAGAGGAAGGGAAAATGAGAAAAGAAATTACCTTACACTTTATAACATTTTGGGCTCTTTATATGCCTCATATCTTTAAATCCTCACAAGAGCATTTTAAGGGAGGTATTATTATCTCTATTTCACATATGAGAACACTCAGGTTCAGATAGTCCAAGTAACATTCCTCAAACCAAATGTATTAAAGAGCAGTGTAGATTGAACCTAGGTCTGTCTTGTTCAAGTTCCACAATACCAAACTGTATTTTAAAAGAACATTCTTGCTATAGTTTCTTAGTACCATCCCAGCTGGAGAGATATAAAAGTCTTAACCTTTTCATGGTTGATAGAGTCCATTAAGAATCTGTTGATCAGTATGGGTTTGCTTTCTAACTAGTCCCATATGTATGTGCACACATGCACATGCACACTCAAAAACACACTCTTATGTACATATACTATTTTGTATACAATTAGAGTGCTGGGAGACTCTTGGTTAAAGATTCTTATTAAGGAAAAATAAAGTCTTTTTCAGAAATGAACAGGGCTCATCATTTTTTTTACCTAGCATCTTTTATATACAGTATTTGGCTTTTTAATATCCACTTGAATATATTCTTAGTAAAATATTTCTATGCGATTTGGCATACCATTTTAAATTGTTATTACAAAAATGATACTAAATCAAATGTATCTCTCTGGAACTTCTTATCATTAGACCCTATTTGGCCCTTTGGAGTTATTCTGAAACAAGTCTAAGACTTACGATCCTGCAAACATTTGAGAAATGGCTGTTAGGTCCTTGCCCTATCATGTTAAATATGCCTGCTTCTTTACCCTTTTTCTAATTGGGTACATTGTTTTAGAAATGTTCTGGTTTCCTCAATCTGGTAATTTTCAATATAACTTTTAAAATATGGTGCCTTAGACAGAATTGAGCATTTCCTGTTTGGCTCTATCAGTGCAGTCCTGTGGGATCATGACTCATTACCTGCGTGGTCAGCTCATGTAAAGATCGCTTGACTAAAAATGTTTTACGTAAACTGCTACTGAGCTGGCAGTTCCCTGTCCCTCTTACCTCACAACTGTATCAACACAATCGAGTTTACGTATGAAGAAAAGAGTTTTCTCAAAAGTGTAGAATGTAGGCTATAATCATATGTGATTATTGCACAGCAGAATGTAGCTGCCAACTTTTGCAGGGCTGCACGTGTATCATACATTTTGATAGCCAGCTGTTCTTGGGCTTACGGGTATTTTTTTATTATTATTCAGGTGGTAAATAATTGCTTAACCCTGCAAGAGATGGAAGATTTGTGTAAACTGCATTGTCTCAGTGTGGTTTTTCTACTCCACTTACCTCTTTCTCAAAGAGCTTCTACTAGAGTCATCATTTCCCCTTGGATTAAGGACATTCAGACTTTCTTAAAAATGGTATGTTCTTTGTTAGTTTATTAATTTATTTTTTGTTTCAACTGTTTGATATTTAAAAGCCCCAGTCACTTCCAAAAAAAGAAATTTATATGAAAACAATGTCAGCCCTTTGGAGGCTTTAAAAGTTTAATGGCCTAAATCAATCACTTCCTAATTTTAATAACTCTGTTTGGTAGTAATAAAAAACAGCATGATATATATTCAACCCAAGGAGAAAGCCCCTCTAGTTTTCTTCTTCCAATCTCTGTCAGGATCAGGGTTTTGTGTCATCATCTGTAAGGGATTGGTGACCATTGTGTTCTGCTCTCGAGAGGAATTGAAGAAATAAACGTAATAGTTTATTGTTTTGTTCATTATAGAGGATAGAGAAAATGTGTAGACTTTAGAAAAATAGGAGGCAAAACAAATGAAAAACTTACCCAGTTGCTCACCAATTAAATCAATGTTGAAAATTATTAACATTTTTATTTATTTACTTTAAATGCCTAGATTTTTTTCTGTTATTTGCTATTGTTTCTAACATTGAAAATTATATATACATATATTGTCTTTTCACTTTTTTTTCCACATTCTTGGTTGGCATCATTTTTAAATGGCTATTAGTTATTTGTTAATGGATCTACCATGGTTTACGTATCCATTTCTCTATTATTGATATTAAGAGTTTAATTATTGTATTATAAATACGGCTATTTTCTAGGTTCTTTGAGTGTAAACCTTCTCCTTCGATTTGGGGGCATTGACTTAGACTGATATCCAGCTATGACACTAGTGGCTCAATTGACATGGGCTTTTATTTTCCTTTTAGGATTTTGAGACATATTTTAAAATACTAAAAGAAAGTGTTTTAGAACCAATCAGTTAGGAATCCAGTCCACAAATATTTATCTAATGCACAAGCATTGTGTGACTCAATGAGGATACTGTGAGAAAATATAAGAATAGAATTACTCATCCTACCATACCACTTTCATAGAGCCACATTTTGCAGACGACACAGATATTGATTTTTTAAAATTATTATGAAGGAAGAACTACAGAATGCTTTAGAATCTGATAATAAAAAGACTCTAGTCAGTCTGAAAAGGATGTCTTGTCTTAAGAAATGAAGAGAAGTAACCAAAATCTTTAAGGATGAGTAGGAGTTAGCAAGTTGAAGAAGGAATAATAAGACTGATTCTAGGAGATATAACAGCATATGTAATCCCCCTGAGGATGACGTGACCAAGAACAGAGATACATCTAGTGTAACTTGAATAGAAAGAATATGGGAAAATGATAAAGCTGAAGGGATTGGGCGAGATAAATCATGTAAGTCCTCTTAAGAGAGCGGAGAAAAAGCTTGACAGTAAGCACACTGAGAACCAACTGAGTATCTTTCAAGTAGATGAGAGGCACTTTCATTTAAAAAATTTCTCTGGCTTGCAATGCAGAACACATTGTAGAAGCAGAACGGTAAATTTGGGAAAGCTGGTTAGATGACTAGTACCTTAGTAATAGACACGTGTTGATGTTAGGGACAAAGAAAGTAGTAAATAGAGATAAATAACAGTGGGAAGTCTCAAGAGTTATTTAAGGTGTAGAATTGACAAGTTTAGTGAGTGAATGTGGGATATGGGGGAACAGGGGAATCAAGTGACCAAGGATCTCTAGCCCGAGGATTTTTATGGACACTTTCAGAGAAAGATCATGGATTCAGTTTTGGAAATATTGAGTTCAAAATGCCAATGAAATATCCAAATGGAGATATCTAGTAAGCAATTCAAAATACTGTTTTGGAGCTTAGCAAAGTGGAATGAATTTGAGAAAAAGAAGATTTGGGAATCATTAGCTTATTGATGTTAATTGATGCCATGTTGTGGATGAAATTATTTTGGGAGAGAAATATGATAACAGGATCTAGGGCAGAGACTTGAGCTATTCCGATATTAAATAGTTAAGAAAAGGTTGAGGCACTGGTGACAGACACTGAGAAGAAGCTGCTTAGATAAATGTAAAGGAAAGCCAGGAGAACGAATCGTTCCAAAGGTCAGAGGCACTGAGCCTTTCAAAAGGTGGGCACGGTTAATAATATCAAATGCTATAGAGAATTGTATGAGGTTGAGAACTAAAAATAATACCTTGGGTTTAATGACATAGGGCTCACTGTCAATCATAATTAAGAACCATATTAACGAAGTAGTAGGAAGCACAATCTATGTTAAAAGGAATGCAATAGTACTGAGTGAAAGGGAGCAAATAAAGGTGAAGAGACATTTACATGTAAGAAGTTGAGAATAAGAAAAGGTGACATAATATTCAGCTGAAGAGGAAAGTGGGTCATTTAAAAGTACTTTTGAGGTGGGGAAGATTGAGCATGGTTAAATGATGATTATGAAAATTAAGGGAGGCTAGACTGAAAATACAGGGAAGATGAGAGGGAATGGGATTTAGAGGATGTCCTTACATAGAGGTGAGTTTCCCTCTTTAATGAGGATGGCATGGATTGTTGGGCATGATAGGAATAGCTACCATGTATTTTGTACCTGCTCTATGTATGGACCTATGTTACTTCAGGCATAATAATACCCTTATGTTCTCATTTTACAAATGAAAATTTTGGGCACAGAGAGGCTAAGTGGCCAATTAGCACAACTAATAAATAATCAAGTTGAGATATAATTTCTTCTTTGTCCAGCTTCCAAATCTGCGCCCTTCTCACCATCCTCTGCTCTCTCAATGTAAGGAAACAGCTGATCACCCCATAGGTGATCCGCTGGTCTTTCTCATTCTCTATTCTTCATTTTGGTAACACTTGGTAGATGGAAGTGTAATGTCAGGTAGCCTCTGAAATTTTCACAATACAGGGCATATTTCGAGGCCTCTGGAGAAAGCGACTAAGCAAACTGAAGGGAGAGTTTCATGTTTACTCAGATCTTGACACTTGGAGACTACACAGAGGCACTTCTTGTGTGATGTGAATAAAATGAGGAACTTTGGCTGTACTGTTTTCACATATTACTATTTACTCAGCGATATTATGAAAAGGATTGGTGGGGCAGAGTGGGGACCTAATATAGCAGTTTTTCTCAAAGTATGGTCCCCTGACCAACAGCACAAGCATCACCTGGGGAAATTGTTAAAAGTGCAAATTCGTAATCTCTACCCCGGATCTACTGAATCAATCTCTGGAGGTGGCGCCTAGCCATCTGTTTTTTCTTTTTTCTTTCTTTCTTTTTTTTTTAACGACCTTTCCAGATGAAATTTATGCTGAAGTTTGAGAACAACTGCTCTATGGTTCTGTGGAGATATTTTGGGTATTTTATAGTCATGCACAGCTTAACAATAGAGATAGTTCTGAGAAATGTATCATTCAGCAATTTCATGGTTATGTGAACATCACAGAGTGTGTTTACATACACCTAGAAGGTATATCCCACTGCTGTAATTGTATATGCTGTGCTTTTATATGACTGACAGTGCAGTAGGTTTGTTTACACCAGCATCACCACAAATACCTGAGTGGGTTATTTTAGGGCAAGTCCTGGCAGTTTGCTTTACTTTCTGTACTCCCAGGCCTGAATTAAGCTTTGACTACACAGGCATCCACATCAAAGAAGCATCCACTTCAAGAGAGCTATCTCAAATAAACATGTAGCCAGCTATAGGACTACAGTAAAAAAATAGGGAGCTCCACCCCCACCCCAGTCTCCTTTGTTTTAGAGGTCTTGGTTGATTTCACTAATTATCATTTGGGTTATTAGCTTTAAATTCTTGCTCTTCTGTTGAAATTCACCAACAAAATGTGGGGCCCTACAAACCCTAGGCCTCCGCCCTCGGTCTCAATAAAAGCAGAACTCCAGGCCCATGCACACTGGGACCTGTGTCCCTTATCCCAACACACACCTTGCACGCTCCAGGGCCTTTAAATAATAAACATTTTTTTCTTCAGAGATTCCTAATGTTTATTGTTGAAGGGTGTTGTGCAATCATTATAAGAAATACAAGAGTCAGTCCAGTTGTAACATTGGTTTGGAAAGGGAAAATGTCTGTAGGAAGTTCCTGGGGCCCAGTTAAGTACCTCCAGGCATTTCTAGCCAATACTGGTACTATCAATTTTCTGAGATTGGCACAAAACTATAATGCTTTACGCTACAACATTATGACTTTATGACAGATGCCACATTATAGGCGATAGGAAATTTTAAGCTTCATTATAATGGTATGCGACCTCGGTCATATATTCAGAGTGTCACTGATGGAAATGTCATTCTTGGGCTCGCGGCGCGGCTGTATTTGTAGATAAAACTACACTCAGGTAGGATTTTCTGCTTCGTTGATATTCATGACTTCATTATGAACCTTGGGCAGCCTCCCTGACATAGCTGATTAGAGCTTGGCTGTTCAATGCAGTAGCCAATTGCTACAAGTACGTACTGAGCACTTGTGGGTAGTCTGAACTGAGATGTGCTGTCAGTTTAAAAGAAACACCAAATTTCAAAATCTTAGTGTGAAAAACATGTAAGCTATTCCTTCAGTATTTTTATATCGATTATATGTTGAAATAAAAATATTTTGAGTAGATTTGAGTTAAATAAAATAAATTAAAATTAGTAACAGTTTTTTTTTTAAATGTGTCCAGAAAATTTAAAATAACATGTACAGCTTGCCTATTTTACATTTCTATTGGATACCTCTGGGTTAAAGTTCCACATCAATACAGATAAATGAGTCGTTTACATTTAAAAAGCATTTGTGTTTTATCATTAAGGGAATGTGGAGCAGAGAAGCCTTAGTTTTCTCCCTCTGAAATTAACTTCTCAAACACTGAAGACTTTCTGTCCATGTTAGGCGAGAACATAGCCTTGATCACAGACCTGGTAGGTACATACGAGTGTAGGTAGATGAAGATTTTTGAGTTTGAAGAATTCAGCATCTTCTTGATCCCCGAACAATCAAATGCTCTTTTTTTTTAAAATGCTATTTTGACCTGAAAGTAAAATTGGAAAACACTAAAACATAATTAAAGAACAGAGATACACTTGAAAGCAGAAATATTTCTGAAGCCTCGTGGATTACAGTGTGAGAAAAAAATCATAATAAGAGTCAAATATGGATTTATCTGCTTCGGAATAAAGAACTACATTTAATTTAATTTTTTGGTCAGTTTGATTTTATTTTATGCTTTAATCCTTTAAAGTATAAAGTATTCATAAATATTCAGATTAAAAATGCTTACATTATTAAGAATTGGAAAGAGCCCCACCAATTTGCCTGTCAATTGGATTATAGACATGTTTGAAGTCATAACTTATTGCTAATGTAAAAATTGTCAATAACTTGGTTTTATTTCCAATTTTCAGAAAAAGTGGTGTGAATATTTCATCCTACATAATATAAACATTTTTGAATTTTGGAATCTGAATTTAATTCACCTTTGCGATTTAAGCGATGAGATTTTGTTGAAGAATATTGCTTTTTACTATGAAAATGAAAATGTTCAAGGTACTCTCTTATTATATTACAATAATGCACTTTCATCCAGATCTAAACAGTATAAAGAATTTAAAATTTCAAAGTCATTTTTCTATATTTCCAGTATATAACAGCAATCATTTTTTCTCTCAATCTTTATTTACACACACACACACACACACACACACACACACAAATTTTATTTAGTCACAGAGCGAATGTTGTATTTTAAAACATTTTTTTAAAAAACAATATTATTACACAAATATATTTTTAAAAAATATGTGTTTAGGTGCTTGGCATATCCAGATAATTTAACAGTTGAATTTTTCATTTAAATATATACATAACATTTTCTCATAATAATTACTCTATTTAATATAATCACCTACCACAATTAGATATTTAGGGAATTTTTTTTTAGAAGCTAAAGCTTATTTATGTATCTGTTGTATGTGATTTTTTTTTTTAGTTCTTAAAATAACTTTTCTGCTGTTTCTTAGTAGTGAAAAATAAAACACATTTTAGAGAATTACAACTGATTAAGCATTATTGAAGCTGCTTTGACCTCTAGGATTTTGTTTCTTTATATTGCAAGCATTGAAACAAATTGGCTATGTATAAATTTAGCAATGTGCTATAAATTTTCTCATTTTTAAAAATCATAGTTTTTATTCAGTTTATTAAATATTAAATTATATGTGACACATATTCATTACCTTAAATGATAATTAGATATTTACCATATGTTATTAATAGTTAATATAGTTATAATTTTAATACTTAGTAATCAAATAAGAAAACAATATAAACATTAAATCTATAATCCTATATTCAACACTAGGGACCATTGTAATTTAGGTGCAGTGTGGAACTCAACGAAAATTTTACTGTTTGACAAGTATTTCAGAACTATGAATTTTATCAAAATGCATGTTTCTGTGTATGTAAAAAAAATTTTTTTAAACTATCATATAGGCTTACATTTGAATTTGGGAAATGTCATTGCGAAGGATTATGAACATCTCTGGAATACTGTATCAAAGTTGGTCAGAAAGTTTGATGTTGGAAAGCCATTTCCTCTGAGAATGACAAAACTTCATTTTCTTGAGAAGAATCCATTACCAATCAAAGGTAAGAAATTTCTAAATTAATTTGAAATAAAAGCATTATTTCTCTGAGAAAGTTTTAAAAGTACCACTAACTAAATGTCACAAGTATAAATAACTTCCTGGTGCTACAAAATTTAATAATGAATTACCTTTATTGTCATATCATCAAGGCGAGATGCTATGTTTATAGTTTTAAAGAGTTATATGTTTTGGTTATAGCTATGTGATTTTTTAAAAAACCAGATATAAGTGACTTTCATTTCCATTAATATGGCAGGATAGATCAAATAAAAATATTTTGTGGGAAACAATTGAAATGCTGGATAAGAGACACCAAACATCTTTTTGTATAATTATAGCTAAGCTCAAAAGAGTAGAAGGGAAATTATAGGGGCCAAAAATGACAGGAGAGCCCGATCTCTGGATAATACAAAATAAATCACTCTGAGAATTTCTGGTTATAGATCTGCCCTCTCAAGAATCTGGGGCTTTAATTTACACTATTAGCAGAGTCAAGACAACTCTAAGCCAGAAAATTAACTTTAAGTGATCAAAGGAATCTGGCAAATTTTTTGTAGAGGAATATAATATAAACCCTGGTTTTACAGGATTTTCTGCTAAATATTAGTGTAAGTACAAATTTATAAAACCACAGAGAAAGTAAGTCATAGGAGAAACAGTAAGCTAAGAATAGAATTCTTCAGTACTTCAGATTTTATAATTATCAAAAG